>NC_053039.3:225159621-235159621 GCF_002575655.3 Aegilops tauschii subsp. strangulata
CCTGTCGGGATTAACTCCTTGAAACGTGCCCGTGACCTTCAGCTCCTCCTTTGCTATCTGAAGCTTGCTATTAACCTTTGGGGAAACCATATTTAACCCGGCCCCGCCGTCAACCAACATCTTTGTGACCTTGAGGTTGCGAATTGTTGGAGAGACCAACAATGGCAAGCATCCTACCACGGTGGTGCGGTCAGGATGGTCCTCTTCGTCAAAGATGATGGGCATGCATGACCATTTGAGCGGCTTCCGAGACTCTGTCGCTGGCTCCACAACATTGACCTCACACACCTACCGTTTAAGTTGGCGGCGAGAGGAGTGCAAAGATGCACCCCCGTCAATGCATAGGGCATCAGTAGCCTTCTGGAACTCCTGCCTACTGGTTTCCTCTTCATCCCCTCCATCACTCTCATCCCTGCAAACTTCCTTCTCTCGGCCCCTGGCGGGTTTTCCTTGGTTCCGAAAAGCCTTGCTGGGACGATTTGCTTCACCGCCCCGGCCCTTACTGCCAGCACCATTCTGACCCTTTTCCTTGTCGCGTTTCTCGTACTCAGCTCTCTACCTCTTAACAAGCTACTCAACCTGATGACACTCTTGGAGATCGTGGCCTTTGGTCTGATGTATCTTGCAGTACGACCCATCACCTTTCCCAGCCTTCTCGGCAGCCGCAGCCTCCCGGCAATCAGTGCACGCGACAGCTTCCTTGCTGGGGGCTTAGGCTTTAGACTTCTTGCCGGTATTAAGCGTGCCTGATCCTTCAACGGTCATCACTGCCTTGTCCTTCCGCCTCTTGTTGCGCTTCTTGATCTTCTTCTGACTGGTGGATTCATCACCATCCTCTGAGTCAAGGTTCATGCAATCTTCTTCTCCAGGGAGTTTCCTTCCTTCCTCCATCCGAGCACACTTGTCCACCAAAGTGTAAAGCTCCTTCACAATCTTGGGCAACCGCACATTCATCTTGGAACGAATCTTGCGGTTGCGCACGTTGGACTGGAAGGCAGCTATCACAGCCGCTGGATGGATATTAGGGATATTCCTGTGGACTCTGCTGAATCTCTGCAAATACTTGCGGAGGGTTTTTTCTTCTTTCTGTTGGAGAAGCTGCAAATCACCGGGCCGTCCTGGTTCTTGATGGCCACCGGTGAAGGCGCCAATGAACTCATGACACAGGTCGGCCCATGACGAAATGGAGTTCTCCAATAGGTGCATCAGCCGAGACCTCACATTGGACTTGAGTGCCAAAGGGAAGTAATTGGCAAACACCTTCTCATCTCTCCCTCCGGCAGCCTGAACAGCGATAGTGTAGATGCTCAAGAACTCTGCCGGGTTCAGCCTTCCATCATACTTCTTTGGTATCTCTAGCTTGAACGTACGAGCGGATGGCCAACAGACTTGCCGCTTCTCACGAGTAAAGGCAGGGCACCCAACCTCAAAAGGCAGGCACCCGCTGTCCTCAAGCGCGGGCTCGTCGACGTTGGGGCCATCGCACCCATTGGCCTGGCGGAGGTAGTCGCGGCGTTGCTCGATGACGACGCGCGCGTCTCCCCTCCGCCTGTCCTCCGGGGCTCGCCATTGGCCTGGACGTGCTCGAGGGTTGGAAGACGCCATCGAGACGTCGTGGGGTTCCTGATTCTGCTGCGCCCGCGCTGGTTGCCGCGGTGGGGACTGCACCGTGGGGGTGGCTCCTTCCGTACAACCACGAGCGCGAGCTGTTATCGTTGCTTGAGGAGGCCATGACGGGCCAGCCCACTGTGAGCCCCCAACTTCGGCGAAGCCAATCAGACTCTATATGGTGGCTCTCCATTCATCCATCTAATCGGCCGCCGAGGGAAACCTCAACAGCAGCTGGGCACGTGCCATGTCCTTCGTAGCGGTGCTCGGCATTGGTGATGATGATGTAGACCGCACCGTCGCCCGACTTCTGACGGTGCCGGTGGTGATGGCGTCGCGCCCTCGCTATTGCGAGCCGGCCACTTGGATGGCACGGTGTCGTGGCGAAGGCGCTTGAGGGCCAGCGGCTCCGTTGGGCACATCGGCTGGGTCGACCCGTCCCGGGCGTGGCGCACGCCCTGCGGTCGCGCCCGCGGAGGGCGGCGATTCGCCCCAGTTTGGGTGTCTCCACTATGGATGTGCCCTTCGGCGAGGGGAAGAGGTACAGATAGAATAACCCCTTTGCTCGTACCTCGTGGAGCATGGCCACCTGGATGATGCTGATGCTGCTCTCCTCCGGTGCCTCCTGCTCCTGTTTCATCCGCGGGGGAGGTGGTGACGGCGCCGCCTGCTTCGACCGCGTCTCCCGCAGCACCCACACCCTCATGAGCCTCCGCACCTCCCGTGGTGTTGGTGGCCACGGCCGGCGGAGCCTTCGAGGTGGACAGGTGAGCTGTAGCACCGGGCTTCTTCTTGGGTGCCGTAGTCGATGAAGCCGCAAGATGATGAAGATGGCGATGAAGATGACGCGCTGCTCACGCTCTCAGGTTCGCGCAGGTGATCCCCCTACCTGGCACGCCAAAGATGTCGCGGGAAACCACGGCCACCTATGGGACCAAGAGTCCCTTGCTGGTTCGGTGGGGGATGACACGTTGCACAAAGAGCAGATGAGCGTGAGACAGTATGACAGAGATCACACAGGCAGTTTTACCCAGGTTCGGGCCGCCGTGAGGCGTAAAACCCTACTCCTGCTTTGGTGGATTGATAGTGGAAAGATGATGATATGCGCAACACGCTCACCCAGTAGGGTTGCCTCGGGGCAGAACCGCTACGCGCGTATGAATATGTGAGGGGGCGGATTCGCCAACTAAGGGTCCAACCCTTTCTACGGTTGCCTTGAGCCTCCTTTTATAGACAAAGGGGTCACCACAGTGGCAAATCAGTCATTATACACTGATAGGATAGCAAATAGTGCTATCATACCTAACTCTGCAGGCTGGCAGAGCGCATTAAATGCGCCGCTCAACGTCACATCGCAGCTTGCCCGGCAGGCCCTGTCGGGCTATTTTGCTAGCTTCACATCTGCTCGCTCGACACGTCGTGGGACGGGTGTCGCATGTAGCCATTTCTTGTAGAAAGTGGCGGCCATGTGGCAAATGGCTGCCACTCAGGCAATTTGCGGCTTGACACCGCACCGATCGACGACGTGCGTCGTGGTGATGTGGGGTGGTGAGGTGGTTCTGCCCTCGCGAGTCCCGGCAGGCCCTGCCAGGGCGTCTTGGAGGTTTGCTTCCGGGGGTAACCCCGTCCTTGCCAGGCTCGCCTGCCCGGCAAGGGAGGCTTCTCTCTTGGCAGTATCTTACTTCTCTGGCTAAGTCTTGGTTCTCCTAATTTGCACGCTGGTTCCTTGAAAATCTGATCACTTGTGCTTTAGCCTGACCTTGGTGCTGTAGCCTTGCTCCCGTGCCTGTGTACAGTCTGGGCAACGGACCCAGGGTTTGCTGCACCGACAATAGTGTTATTGATAGAGTTCTTCAATCACTGCCACCAAGCTACAAAGGCTTCGTGATGAACTATAATATGCAAGGGGTGGAGAAGACAATTCTCGAGCTCTTCGCAATGCTCAAAGCAGCGGAGGTAGAAATCAAGAAGGAGCATCAAGTGTTGATGGTTAACACGACCACTAGTTTCAAGAAAAGGGCAAGGGAAAGAAAGGGAACTTCAAGAAGAATGGCGAGCAAGTTGCCACTCCCGGGAAGAAGCCCAAAGCTGGACCCAAGCCTGAAACTGAGTGCTTCTACTCCAAAGGAAATGGTCACTAGAAGCGGAACTGCCCCAAGTATTTGGCGGATAAGAAGGATGACAAAGTAAACAAAGGTATATTTGATATACATGTTATTAATGTGTACCTTACTAATGCTCGTAGTAGCGCCTGGGTATTTGATACTGGTTCGGTTGCTCATATTTGTAACTCAAAACAGGAGCTACGGATTAAACAAAGATTTGCTAAGGACGAGGTGGCGATGCACGTCGGGAATGGTTCCAAGGTCGATGTGATCGCCGTCGGCACACTACCTCTACATGTACCTTCGGGATTAGTTTTAGACCTGAATAATTGTTATTTGGTGCCAGCATTGAGCATGAACATTATATCTGGATCTTGTTTAGTGCTAGACGGTTATTCATTTATATTAGAGAATAATGGTTGTTCTATTTATATGAGTAATATCTTTTATCACTGGTACATCGAGGTGCTATACAAATGGTTTTTAACCCCTTTCTGTGACGGCATTTGGAACCATTGCCTAGTGAGTGACTGTGATAGGGGGTCCTTCCCACACGACCTAGAAACCGTCGGGGATATGCCCTCCTGGCACACATGCTCGGCAAAATGAGGTCGTGTGCTACCGGCGAGCGATCAAATATGGTTATACATACAGTAGTGCTAAAAAATACAATTATACACGCGAAATCGTTTTTGGTCGTGAGTACATCCCACACAGTCAGTCCCCGCTAAATGTTTCCGTTCGTATGTACATTCCACACAGTCAATCCAAGGAATACGTTTCTGTTAGTATGCACATCACACACGGTGCATGGAAGAAACTGTGTGGCAAAGGTTGTCCATCACACACTTTTTATGTGGTAATCGTTTGCGCAAGGTGGCCTAACGCAAACAGTTTTCAAGAGCATGTCATGTGTGATTGTTCATTGATCCAACATGGTTTATTCGTAGAAACTGTGTGCATTGTCTGAGGTCATCGCCCATGGTGTTTTTTTAATAACCGTTTTCAATAGAAAAACCGATTAGCAGGCTAATTGTCCTATTATTAATAATCCATTTATTAATCTAATTGACATTTCATATTAAGCACACAATATATTTCATTTCCATATTAAGGAAGCATGATTTCATAATTGCAATACATCATAGTACAACATCATATAGCTTCAGCACTCAGCTACCCCATTACACAGCTGCACCAGCACCAAGTTTCAGATGCAACATCTACAACCTTTCGAAATTAGCATCATAGACAAAACATAGACAGATGAATCTCATCTGGAAAACTACTGAAGCGGAAGGCAAATATTGAGCCTTCATTGCTGTTGAAGGTCTTTGCAACTTTAGGCCAGTGCATGTGGATGATTGACTGTCCATCCTTCGTCCTCTTCAGGAACACTTCAATATTGAACCGTGGGTGTTGTATGAAAACCTTCCTTGCCCCCTGACCATACAGGTGGTTTGAGAGGTAGTCATCAGTGAACTGCTTTGGAAAGGCCTCAAAACAAGGATATGCATAAATATCTTCTCCAAATGTGAAATGGCGCAAAGGAATTAAAAAGACAAGGTATAACAGTTAGTACCATCCCGTAGTGAACTGATGTCTTCTTCATTGTGCAGACAATGATCTTGTTGTTTTTTGTCGCTAATTTCTTTATCGTAACAATCTTTCTGAGTGTCTTGACTTGACTGATATTAATGGACAACTCATTTCCACATATGCAAAAAGGGTGAAACACTGGGTCAAAACCTCTGACAGCAGGACCTATATGTGCAAGACAAAATTATTAAAAACCTAATATTTAAAAACAAGAAGTGGAAAGGTGTGTTATAACAACAAGCCTAATATTTAAAAACAAGCAAACGTAGTCATTCAAACTTGTATTGTGCAGGTCTAAGTACGCTAGTTATTGGCCCTATTTGGATCCATGGGTTAGAGTTAGATTGAGTTAGTTTGGGCTCAAATAGCCCTAAAGTATCCAAACATGAAGGCTAGTTTGAGCTAGTTGCATCAAACCCACCCAAAACAACTATCCCACCCACGAGGTGCTGATTGGGGCTAGTTCTCCTAGTGCATTTATTGTCAATCTAACACTGTCATCCAAACACCTCTTTGGCTAGAGTTAGTTCAGGGTTAGTCATTGTTGAGTATCATTGTTATTTAGGAAACTTAGTATAGAGTAGGATTTATTCTACCTTGACTTGTACTCCAAGATGACCATGTACTCCTATATATATGCCCACGAGGCTCAAGCAATACAATCAGCTATTCCACCAATCTCTCTCTCCCCCTTTTAACTGTCATGAGATAGAAACTAACTCTAACCTCTAGATAAGTTAGAGTATCCAAATAGTGACATTGTTAAATCAAATGGAAAGGCGTGTTCAATACTCCCTCCGGTCCTTTTTACTCTGCATAGAATAATTGTCTGAAGTCAAACTTCATAAAGTTTGACCTTATTTATACGAAAAAATATCAACATCTAGCATGATAAAGTTATACAATATGAAAATTTGGGTCATGACACATGTACTGATATTTATTTCATATTGTGAATGTTGGTATTTTGTTCTATAAAGTTGGTCAAACTTTAAGAGGCCTGACTTTAGACAAATCTTATATGCGAACTAAAAAGATTCTGAGGGAGTACAACATGCTCAACAGAAACCAAATATAGTCATTCATAGAGCTATTGTTAAATTTGGTATTGATGAAATTGAACTGTACAGTTCATACTAGCACATATAGAACATCACATTGTTAATAGCTGAAATAAACAAGGCATACTACGAACAACCAAAGATGGCAATTGAAACTGGACATATGCTAACTACAAACAACTGAACAACCATAAACCGTAGAAATAAACAAGGCGTTATGCAAACAACCTAATATAGAAATACATATTGGATAGGTTCTCACTACAAAAGGGGTTCGAGAAAACAAATCATGGGTTTCCTCACTTGTCACAGATTGGCTCCCTCCTCGTGGTCGCCGTCGATGAGGTCTGACTTGCCAGCTGAGGATCCCAGGCCAGCGTCACAGAACATATCCTTCAGAAATGAAAAAAGGAGCTCCATGGTGATGAAGGATGACAAATTGTTCATAACGAGTCACAGGAGATCAGCGGCAGGGCCATCGATGAGATCGATGGCTGTCGAACCCGAAGAGTTGGGGGTGGGCAACTTAACCTGTGACATAACCCGCGTCAAGCCGTCGGTGTTGACGACCTCAATGTCATAGCCGGCGTCCGTGACATGCCAGAATACTCTAGCCCGCTGATTGAAAGGCTTAATCCAGGTCCAGTCATCGTCGTCAGCTTCCTCGGCGGCCACCTCGCCAACATCGGCGAAGAGGCCGCGGCAAAGCTCTTTTGGGCCATTCGCTCCTCGAGCTCCCCGGGAAGCGTAGCCGGGCTTAGGCTGCGACGCTCTGGAGTGGGGGAGGGGGTGGGGATGGGCATCTCTAGGAAAGGGGGTGTTTTGCAAGCGTCTTGTAGGAAACTTAGGGCGGCGAGGGTATGTATATCGGTGGGTAAAATGCACGGGCAGACCGGCAGAGGTTGATGATGGAGGCGGCGCAGCGGCGATGACCTAGCTATCTTTGGAGAGAGGGAGGGGTGGTGTGTATGTGTGTGAGCGGGGGATTTGGGGTGAGCGAAGGATTTAGGGTGTGTGTGTGGAGGGGTCCAGGGTGGTGTTTGAGGAAATGTCGCGGGTATTGAAAATTTTACTTGGCGGGAGTAAAATGGCGGGGCTACCAAAAATTTGGATCAAGGGATTGAAGCAGAGCGGGGCGGGAGTAAAATGTCGGGGCTACTGAAAATTTGGATCTACTGATTGAAGCAGAGCAGGAGTAACAGACATCGCAGACGGTCCAGACATACTAATCGTGTGCTATCAAACAGAAAAACCATCTACGCAGACGCGGGTAGATATTTTCGAGATTGCGAGGGAGTAGATATTTTTGAGAGGGGGAGGGAAGCCTCGTGGAGCCCAATCTACTGTGATCATGTGGGTGACAGGGCGGCACACGGGTAGTCCTAGGGAACCGTGTCTGTTTCGTACCCAATCCCAGACGGTTGCTGCGTCCGACTCGTCTGTTGTTTATAAATTTGGCCAAAAAATGCAGGAAAGGGTCAGAACACGAATACACTTGCATGTGGACCGAATATATGTATGAAAAGGGTGGTTTTATGTTCAAATACCCAATGCACAACTTTGATGTGGCACCTGTCGCACAAAGCGCATGTTATTATTGCTAGCCCCCCCCTTTGCTTCCGATCAAATGTGGACTGTGTGCGGGCCCATTGTGGTGTTCTTCTGGCGTTAGATGGGTGACACCACTTACCAACCACACATGTGGGTGGCCCGATGTGTGTGTGTGTGTGTGTGAAAACGATGTGCTATGATATTTAAATAACCAAGTCACAAATTTGATGTGGCACATGTGGATCGCAAATTAACCGGGCATCCCCAACCCCACGGAGGTTCATCTAGTACGAAGTAGTATACTGTGCCCCCCCACACACACACTCTGAGTCGGTGGGAGGGGGCATCTCACCAAGATGTATTGTAAGACTGACCAAGAAGAATCACCACCTTGGTCGTATAACCTCTCTTGTTTGTTGGGTCAAAGTCATGCATTGACGTTCCACACGCGGACCCACAAAATAGGCTAGCTTGTCGCCGATAACCACGCCAGGGAGTGCCTGAAGACAACCACTGTGTGCATGTGTGGCCCAAACATATGTATGAAGTGTCATGTGGTGTTTGAATATACCCAATGCACAAATTTGATTCATGTGTATGCGAGCCCTCAAACTTAGGTCTCGAATCTCACCATGATCGACGTACGACTATACGGTAACACGAACCAAGAGAAGAAGAACTGTGGCACCCCGGCTCAGAGAAAACTGGAACGCCCCGTATTCCAGCCCAGAGATCGAGGAGAAGTCTTCTGGAATATGGCACTACTTAGCATAGAACAAACCAGCTTACTATTATTACACGAATATGAATACAAGGTCTCCGATATTACAATGAATAACATCGGCACGACGACACTACACCATCCTCAGTTGCTCTATGCAAGCAGCAGAACAGCTCGAAGCAGCGGAATAACTCTAGCAGCGGAACAACGACAACGATGGTGAACTCCACTCCGCAGGGACTCTGGATGGAACGCTTATCCTAGCTCGCGAACACAGGAACAACACCAAACAAGCAAGCAATCCAGGCACGACCTGCAAACTGGCATGACACGCCATGTCAGTATATTGAATGTACTTGCAAGCTCACAATAACCAGAAGCATTCAAGACAAACAACAGCATGGCAATTACAGGTTAAGCATGAATTATCATGAGATCATCAGGATAACATGGCATGAACAACATGAACTTAATACTGCTAGAACAAGATGAGCATATAAATCTGACGATACTAACATGCAACATGATGACACTATATGCACCATTTATTTTGCTCGGGTTACTTCGTAACCATCACGTGCATCACTTACCAAGCTTGGACATCATACGATTATCTCAGGATCAAATCAAGCTTGGTATAAACAATACCGTAGTAATCATTAAATGACCACAAGGAGCTTGATCTTTACCCACGATTCTCGCACAACATCACGAATATCCAACAACTCGGTATCCTCGATACCACGGTGATCATTCCGGCGATCACAACCAACTTATCTCCTCAACGAACCGGGGTTGTTATTAAGCACATTATTATTAATACTGTTGACTCACAGTGTGACCGACTACGAACTGGGCCCTTATCCGCGGGCGCGGCTATCGATAGATTTAATATACACTCTGCAGAGGTTAGTACACTGTACCCACACCACGGAACCCATGGCCTTGCACTCCCATTCGGGTGGACCAACGGCGTTCCGACAAAACCGATCTACTGCCATGACACTCTCCCGGCCACTCCGACTCACTCCCCATTGGCTAGTCCTGGGTGGCCCCGTGTCTACCAAAGACACAACGACCACCGTCATGGTCCATCCCAAACAGGGACAAAAGCGCTTATCATCCAACTACGGGCACAAAAGGTTATGTCTGCTTACCGGGCCAGGGTACGCACGCCCATAACCTTCCCTAGTTGGAGGCACCGGTGAGAGGCACGACAATAGACCCAGTTAGGACCCCCCATAAGGCAAGTGTGGTTGCACTGGTCAACTCGATTTGGTGGCACCATGACTCAACCAATAGTTGTTCAAATTCAATTTAATCCGGTTAAACTTGAATGGAATATGCTGAGCCATCAGAAAATAACATGATGCAATTACAATGCATAAACATGATATCAACATAAGCATGGGGTGCAACATAACTATCCACCATATCCACAATGAATCATATCCAACTGAGCATAATATAATGACGAGCATGAATATCACAAGTACAACACTACTCATAGAAACCTAGCATGACCACTAGCATCAACAATAAATATCATGCAAGACATATCAACAATGCTACCATGCCATCATTTAACCAACTGGATGCAATGGAACATGCATAACAACGGTACTCGGGACAGATGGCAGTCATGCACCGAAGACCATCACCAACATCAACATGTACTACTAGCAAGCATAAGCATATGAAAGGAATACTAGCAACTATCAGGGCATGATAACCAGGTGCATAACAACATAGCAAACATGTAAATACTAACCCAGAAGCATTACCGAAACAACGATAACCATATTTTAAACAAGCAATCTTTTAATAAATATTCAAGTTGAAAACCATGGCTACTGCATGACTATCATGCAAGTGGGTATTGTGTCTTGCCTGGGGATGAAGAAGGCACCAGGGAGAAGTGCGGTGAAGCCGTAGAAAGATTTGCCGGAAACAATTCTCTCTCGAAGGGGCTGTTTATGGGCAAGGGCAAAAAGGTCATTTCCAGAATATTAACACATGGTTAAAGTGATATCAACAGAACGGGCTCGATGAGACGAAGAAGTGGGCTTTGGAATCACCTCATTTGGAGTTGTGATTGAAAAGTTATGAGGTGTGGAAGAAGAAGGACCAATCTGTGAATATTTCTTCAGCAAACAGGTCCTTGAGTGGATAAGACAGAGGCGCAAAATTAGAAATACGCTTTCTAAACTAGAAAACGCATTATGTACCGAAGTAGAAGTAAAATACGCTTTCCTGAAACAGAAAACGTATTTCAGCAAAAGACGTCTCCACTTACGTGACGTGGCGGTGGTGGGGCCCGGCTTGTGCAGCTGACAGGAGGGTCCCACCTTAACCATCTCTCTCCTCGCGCATGTCTTCTTCCTCCTCGCTGCCTCCCCGATCAGAGACAGAGGAGCGAGGGCAGGGAAGAGGCCGACGCCAGCCCGGCCAACTCCGGCCATCTCCGGCCGAGGTGAGGACACCGGCGGCCGCGGGATGCGACGGCGCACCCGTCCAGAGGAGAAAGAGACGCCGGGGAGGAGTGGGGAGGAGGCAACGGGAGGAGACATAGGAGGTCAGGGACGGCGGTGGTCTTCGCGGCACGGCCCAAGAGAGGCTCCGACGAGGGGGCAAGGGCACGGGGAGAGTCACCGGAGTGTGGGGAAGACGATGGTGGTGGCTAGAGGTAGAGGAGGGCTCGGCTTTGGGTCAATTTAGGCCGAAGCCGAGGCGGACATGGCGGACATGGAAGAGGAATGAGGGGCTCTAGAGCTCGAGGGAGTAGTGGGACGGGGTCCTGGGAGGTCGAGGAGTGGCTTGGTGAGGTCGAGGGCGACCGGGGCTGCTTAAATAGCCAAGGGGAGGGGTGTGCCGTGCTGGCACCGCCGTGGACGCATGCCCACGCGCATGAGCTCAGAGGTAGACGACGATGGAGGCACAAGGAGCAAGCTCACGGGGAAGAGGCGGCCAAGGAAGCGTAGGGAGGATGACGACGGCGATGAACTGAGCCAAACCGCCACTGTGCGTCCGTGGGCACGCGGCGGCTTGCGTCGGTGAGCAAGCGGACGGAGGAGGAGAGGTGTCCAGGGGAATAGCGATGACGAGATGCAACCACTGGACATGCTCACGAGCTCTAAGACGACGAGAGGGAGCGGTGCCAAAGCACAAATGGTGCTCTGGACACGCCACAACGCACAGAGCGCGCGCACAGTGATGCCATCGTCGTAGTCACCATGTGAATCGGGGCATTCAATGTTGTACAACACCTAAAATGTTGTCTAGCTGATAGTTCAACCAGGGAAGGTTGCAACTACGGTGGTAGCTCGGTTAAAAGTGCTCTGGTTAAAAGGTAATGAACCTCTGAAGTTTACTGCAGTAAACTTGGTCGTGAAATAGTGATCGACTGAGGTGAGATTAGAGGCAAATGAGTTGACTGGAGTGATTAGCTTAGGAAGAACTACCATACTGGGGAGTTTGGCAGGAAATGGACCAAGATTTAATGCACTTGCTTTGCAACTGCATAATCTGGTCCAGAAACTTGATCAGGAAGGTGCACTCACATGGAGTGTCAAATTGAGCTCAAATTGGGCAAGGCAGAGTCATTTGGTCCTATGAAGATGCTCAAAAAGTCTCATACCAATTGGCCAAGCCAAACTGGTACTTGCTTCACAAACATCTCCTCTGGACAGAAACTTGCAAAAATTCTAGAGGCATAATGGCTTGATGAACCATTCCCAAAATGGGTGGAGGTAGGTTATGTGGATAATAGAAGGCCTAGAAAAATTGGCAGCCATAATGGAGAAATATAAAATATACTTGCTTCACAAACTGAAATTTTGGACAGAATCAAAGAATTGAAGATGAGCTCACATGGAGGCATTACATGAGCTCTACTTTGGTGGAGAGCTATTATATGATGATATGAGGGATCATGCAAAATGGAAACTCATTTGGATATGCCTAGCTTGCACCTCCTTCACAAAGCTTCTTTGTGGATAGAAACTTTGGAAAATCATAATTAAATAATTACTAGGCAAATGAGGTTGCATTTTGGCATGTGGCAATGATATGGACAGGAAAAGGTGTGTAAGGAGTTTGAGGTCAATTGGGAAAAGGAAAATAGCACTTGCTTCACAATGTGCCATTTAGGGCATAATAGGAAATGAATTATTTGAGCATGATGATAAACATGACAAATGAAATATTTTGCCATATTTGAGAAAGATATGACCCAAATAATTTATGAGAATTATTTGGGAATTTTAGGAGTGATGGAAATAAAGGTTGCTTCACAACCTAGGGCAATTAGAGTTATTCCTTTAATAGAAAAGGAATATTCCCAATAAAAAGAATATTGGGGTTTGGGCTAGGATGAAAATGATAGGGTCTAGGGAAGGGTTTGGGAATGACAAGCCACTCTGGAAACAAAGAAGAGGGCATCTTCTTCAGTTTCCAGACCACAAAGCCACGGGAAAAGAAAACTCAAGCAAAAACCTCAGAAAAACAAAAGAAAAAGAAAGGGCCAAAAATCAGGCTGTCACAAGAACCCACCCTGGTAACCTCTCTCGTGTTGTTGGTCGAAGTGATGGAGACGTCCACGCGGGCCCACGAATATATAGGCCGTCGATGATAACCAAGCGAGAGAGAGTGTCCAAAGACAACCACTGCATGTATGTGCCCCAAACATATGTATGGACATGCTAATGCATGCATATATGTTTGAATACCAAAAGCACAACATTTTTATGTGGTGCATAGATGCGTCGAAAAATGCATAGTCCCCACACAGATCTGGTTCATGATGCGTCGCGTACTCCGTCCCCCCCCCCACCACTTCGACCCGGTGGGAGGGATTCATGTGTACACATGCGCGCGAAGTATAGTTGCATGTACCGAACCATATAAGACGAATGAAATTTTAATCCCCTCCTAATTATAAGTGAAATTAACCTCTATCGCTGTCGGTCAAAGTGATTAACCAAGAGGGCATACAGAGATGGACAAAGCATCTCACCGATAACCCCGTGAGTGAGTGCTAGAGGACAACTGCCATCGCTTGCTTGTGGGCCAAACACATATGTATGGAGATGTGTGGTTGTGATGTTTGAATACCTAATATATATGCAGAACTTTGATGTGGCACCTGCCTCGGAAACCTTTAAGTCCCCCACAGACGAACCGAGGTTCATGACACGTAGTATATATATATATATATATATATATATATATATATATATAGAGAGAGAGAGAGAGAGAGAGAGAAGCACTATTCTAATCCTAGGATTAGAATAATTATATGGATCACGGCGGCGCGATGAGTATTCTCCCAAACTCCCGAACTGGTGTAAAGAAGAAGAAAAAACGCCATCCACCCCCCACGATCGCTCCCCTTCCTAATTTGTGGACTCCCTCTCCTCCCGTGGACCGCGCCGGTTCCCCTCCACCTGCTTCCAGCGCATCGTCCGCCCCCTCCATTTGCTTCCATTTCCCCGCCGCCTACCGGCGCCGCCGCCCCTGATCTGCCCCCAAACCGGGACGCCGCCCCCGCCCTGCCCCCAACCGGCGCCGCCGCCCCAACTCTGCCCCCAACCGGCGCCGCTGCCGCCCCCAATTTGCCCCCAACCGCGCTCGTTGCCATCAGCTGCCTGCATCCCCGACGCCGGAGGATACCACGCGCCTCCGCCTGCTACCTCCACCTCCTCAAAGTGGTGCCCCTCCATGGACGGAGCACCTGGATCTGGTGACGCCACGGACCACCGGAGCTCACACCTTGCTCCGGCCGCTTTGTCTGCCGCATCCACTGGCGCCCACCGGCCACACATGGTGTCAGCCACCTCCTCCAGTCGCGCAATAGGCCGGTCGCAGCAAACCGTCCCCTCTTCCTTGATGCGAAAGGAAGAAGATCCCCAACTCCAGCGAGCCCAGGACATGACTTTCCCCATTGCGCGGGTCTGAACTGCAACAAGTACGTTTCTCTATCTTCTTCCTCTGGATCTGAACCTCCCACTATCTAGTAGCTTATTTAGTTTTTGATTTTTTTCAGATGCAATGCTGTTGTTCATCCTCTCTCTTTTCACTCTCTCTATGAGGCAGCACGCATGTGAAGGCAGTTGGGCAAAAAAATATGGTTATGGATTTCAAAGTTTGAATGGTGCTTCAACTGTCATGAAATCATTTAAGTTTGTTTGAATAAATTGTTGCAGTTCTTACTTGTACAAGTAGAACATTTGTATGAAAAATATTCATTTGGTGAAAATGCTTATGTTAGATGAACAAAAAACAGATCGTTGGATATGTGTTGCCGCCTTCTTCCTGGATCCTTGCTGCCGCCCCTCCCTCAATCCCTGCCGCCTTCAGGTTCTGACGGCCTTTCGAGCTCGCCGTTGTGGAGTACATGAGTTGCGAGGCATTTAACTATTTTGGCGTGTGAAAACTGATGATGTTGCTGCAGCGCTAGCATAGCACCTTTCTTTTCATTTTTTCCTTGAGTTTATGTCTCCCCACTCTGCACAATGTTCCTCTTTCTCTGAATCAGATTGAAGTAAAAAATACTTTCGTTTCAGACAAAAATGCATGTGTGCGCATACTCGAACTTCAGAGAACCTGAACTCTCTCTTAATTGTTGTGGATTTTTTTTTGTGCAGAGGCAGGAAGAAGAAAAAACAGCAATCAACACACATGTTCTAAAAAAATGTTACTTTGGCTTCCTTACTACGTCAAAGAGAGAGAGAGAGAGTTGTAAAAATGAGGAAGTTCAACCTTATTTTTGTGTAGGTTCAGTATGTGTACCAGTAGCAGAAATTCACAAATTATAAAAAAGATATATTTCAATTGTGTGTGCCCTATCTATGGGGTGTACTAAATACGTTTTGTGCTTAGGAAGTTCATAGTTTCTGCCGCTGATAGTTCAAAAAAACAACACACCTTGGGTGTCCAAAAACAAAAGAGTTTGAACACAAGAAAAAATTTAGTTAACGAGTGAACCTTGCAAATCCAAGGTTACACAAAAATGTTCCATTCTCCAACATCATTTAACTAAAGTGAACATCATGTAACTAAAGATTAAAACCAAGAAGTTCAGTTTTAAAAAATGGAGTGGTTCAATCTATATTAAAAAAAGTCAGGTTTCCTTGTTACTAGAGAATAAAGCCAAGAAGTTCAATTGGAAGATCAGATTAATAACTGTGAGAAGTCCACGTATTACACGGTGTGTATTTGGAATGAAAAAAAGAATGAAAATGCAAAGGCTAAAAGTTTTCTTCCTAGAAGTTCAAGTGCTCAGCCCGAGAAAGTTAAAAAATTCTTGTGAGAGAAGTTGAACAAAAATACGTGACAGAAGTTCAAGGTGAAAAATAGCGGGAAGTTCAACTACTACACGGAATGCATTTCAGATAAGAATATAAGAATAGAAAACAAAAAGCTTAAAGAGTTTGTTGCAAGAAGTTCACTTGCTCTATTCGGGGAAGTTCTAAAATTCTTGCGAGAGAGGTTCACCTTGTATTTCCATGTTCGAAAACACAAAAAAATTGTTTTTTGCATTTTAAAATAATTCTCTCAATCCACAAGGAAGTTCAATTATTATTTGAGAGCAATTTGATTTTAAAAAGAAAACAAAATTCAAATTATAAAAATGGAAAAAGTTCATGTACTATATGGAAGGTCAAGTGTGTTATCTCAGCAAGCTCAAAATAAAATTAAACATGCAAGGTAAAACATGCAAGAAAACAAAAATAAAGGGAGAAGTTCAATTTCTAAAGATGACGCGGTTCAACGTGTAAACTAATGTTGAAAGAAAACAAAAAGAAAGGAGAAGTTCAATTTCTAAAGATGACGTGGTTCGACGTGCTAAACAATGTTGAAAGAAAACAAAAAGAAAAGGGGAAGTTCAACTTCTAAAGATGACGTGGTTTGATGTCCAAACCAATGCAAAAAAACACAAAAATGTTGTTTTGGTGTCTTAAAATATTTGTATTCATAAAAAATATTAAGAAATAAAACCAGGAAGTCCATATAAAAAAGATGGAGAAGTTCGATGATTATAGAAAACTCAGATTTTCCTCGTTATTAAAAAATGGAAACGAGAAGTTCAAAAATAAAATAACAAGAAGTTCAACTTTTAAAAATAGAGCGCTTCAAAATTCATAAAAAAGGATTGAGAAATTCAAATCAAAATTCATAAAAAACTCAGATATTTTCACGTAACCGAGAGAAGTTCAGATTGATAACTGCCAGAAGTTCATGTAGTACACGGTGTGCATTTTGTATTAAAAAAGAATAAAAAAGCAAAGGCTAAAAGTTTTGTTGTTATAAGTTCAGGTCCTTGGTCGGAGAAAGTTAAAAAAAATTGTGAGATGCGTTTGTACAAAAGGAATATTACTTGTATAACACTCACGTATGGATGAGAAAATTACAAATGAAATTACATCACATAGGTTCAACGTGAAAACAGCAGGAAGTTCAACTACTATAATGAATGCATTTCGGATTAATTTTTTTTAAAACCATCATGAGTATGAAAAATGATCAACACGAGAAAGTTGCGTGTTTACAGCAGCTTTCCATCGGTATATCAATTGCTCAATTCCGGTGAGTGGATGAAGAGCTGCGAGCAAAGAAAGCACGTGAAAACAGAGTGAAGTTCAAGTACACACGCCGAGAAGTTCAAGTTCTTCATGCGATGCATTTTCGACGAATCTGTTTCGCGATAAAGGCAGAACGAATGATCTCGGCATTTTCGAAATTACTTGAAAACGGCTAAGAATCAGAGAAAACCGTCAACATGAAAAAGTTTCACATTTTCCGTAGCTTTTCAACGGTATTTTATTTGCCTCATTCCGATAAAGTTTGTAGAAATTACGGCGAAAATACGTTTTTCTCCATTTTCGAAATTGACTAAAAACCGTAAAGAATTGGGAGAAACAATACATACCAAAAAGTTTCACGTTTGTTCAAGCTTTCCAACGCCATATCATTTGCTGCATTTAGATGCATGGTTAAAAAAATGAGCTCAAAAATACGAACTCGGTAGGACTTGTACCATTTTGTAAATTACTCTTAAACACTTCAAAATTAGAAAAAACTTTCAACATGAAACAGTAGCGCATTTTCATAAGCTTTCCAACGCCATATCATTTGTCTCAATTAGATTAGCCGTTTAGAAATGATATCAAAAATACAAACTCGGCTGTTCGGTTTGTGAAATTTTACGTTTTTCCAAATTACTCTTTAACTGTAGGGAATTAGAGAAAACTTTCAACAAGTGGAAGGAGATGTTTTGCAGCAGCTTTCCAAGGCCATATTATTTGCCTCATTCCGATAAACGGTTTAGAAATGCGATCGGAAATACGATTCACGTTTTTTGTGTGATGAAAAAACGGTTTTCAAAACTGCTCTTAAACCACTTATATTTTGACAAAAATTTAAGATGGGTCATGATACTAGTGTCCATATCTTTCCAACAGTATATCGCAAGCCCCGTTTGGGCAATGTTGGCGGAAGTTCAACCTAGTTAAGAGGGAAGTTCAGCGTACTACTAGCGGGCAGGTCAGGTTGTGATTAGAATATTATTCTCATACCGTGATCAGAATAGTGTTTATGTGTGTGTATATATATATATATAGCTATTCTGTTTCGCGTAACAGAATATTATTCTGTTTCGCTACTTGAACTGGTGGTTTCAGGCGACTGTACTGACGATTTGCATCACGTCGAACTGATCCTCCTCGATTTTTTTCATCGGAAAGGGGCGTGTAATATTGTAGCGTGTCATCCCTGGATCGGTAATGCTGACACACACAGTACTTGAAGGATTTATAACAGAATGCAATCACACACTTATTACATCGAATGTCTCAAAAGAGAACTTATTACAATAATATATGTCTTAAGGCCATCTAAATAAGATAACTGCGGAAGCATAGAAGGTAAATGAGTCCATCAACTCCAACGGCGTAGCTGAGTGCACGACAACGACCTAGCGCACCTTACTCTTCGTCTGAAAAGTCTGCACCATAATACGTTGCAGCCCGAAAACGGGTTAGCACATGGAATATGCTGGCAAAATAACACAGTAGAGCAATTAACAAGGTAAATGCTATCACTACATGCATATTTGGCTGGTGGAGGCTCTACGGTTATCATGTTTTTGCGAAAAGCCAATTTTTTCCTACAACAAAGGAATATATTTTGTTTAACTATCATGGTGGTTGATAAACATTGAGAATGTTCCTCCAACTCAATCCCAATTAAACAGTATTAATAACCCAACAAATTAGATTAAGTGTGATGAGATCAACATGATAATTCAAGAACGAGATACTCAAGATGTCCATAACCGGGGACACGGCTAATCATGATTAATTTGTACACTCAGTGGAGGTTTGCGCACTTCTCCCCACAAGACTCGATCTCCTCCGTTGGATTTCTTGCACTACACGATGTTTGAGAAACGGATGACCGAGACACAGTCTTTCCGAAGCATTAACTCTTTCCTTTGGGTAGACAGTTACACCTACTTTCCCCTACATCTGCTAGCCTACCACTGAAAGAGGTCACACAACATACTCAACTATGCGAGAGCCCATAATGGCTTAGGCTGGCGGCGGCTTGGGGCTGGCGGCCTCGGGCCTCGCCTTATACAGGTTGGCGGCGGCGGGGCGGCCTAGGAGTCCCGGCCCGAGCCGGCTCCTAGGTCGGTTCACGTTTTTTTAAAGTAAATTCCGCGGAAGAAAAATCCTAAATAAATATAAAACAAATTCTAAAAATGCCAAAAACAATTTTCACCGTCTAAATAAAATATTTAGAACAAAGTGAACATTTTTCTGGCCTAAAATACAATTTTAAAAAAATGCATATTTTTCTAATTCAAATAAAATCTCGAATAAAATACAAATAAAATATGTATTTGATTTTAACTTTTTTCCTCCAATATTTCTTTTATTTTGGAAAAGTCCTTTTATCCCCTCTCTTTTATTTTTAATATTGGAAATACTTCGGAGAGAAAAATATTAAAACCAAAATGATCCTCTTTTCAAATTTGAGAAAAAATCAAATATGAAAATAAAGAAATCCCCAACTCTCTCTATGGGTCCTTGAGTTGCTTAAGATTTCTAGGATCACAAACAAAATGCAAATAAAAATATGATATGCATATGATGACCTATGTATAACATCCAAATTGAAAATTGGGATGTTGCAAACCTACCCCCCCCCCCCCCCTTAAGATGAATCTCGCCCTTGAGATTCGGGTTGGCTAGAAAATAGGTGTGGGTGGTCTTTCCGTAGGTCCTCTTCTCGCTCCCAGGTGGCTTCATCCTCGGTATGGTGGCTCCACTGAACTTTGCAAAACTTGATCACCTTGCTGCGTGTAACTCGGTTGGCAAACTCAAGAATCTTGACAGGTTTCTCCTCGTAGGTCAAATCACTATCCAACTGAATTGCTTCCAGGGGGACTGTATCTCTCAGAGGAATATCGGCCATCTCTGCATGGCACTTCTTCAACTGGGAAACGTGAAACACATCATGAACTCCTGATAGTCCTTTGGGTAACTCCAACTTGTAGGCCACTTCTCCCATACGTTCCAAAACTCGGTATGGTCCTACAAATCTCGGGGCTAACTTTCTCTTAACTCCAAATCGTTTAACTCCTCGCAGAGGTGACACACAAAGATATGCTCTGTCTCCGATTTCATAGACTACCTCCTTGCATTTAGAGTCTGCATAACTCTTCTGCCTGGACTGAGCTACCTTTAGTCTGTCGCGAATCAACTTAACCTTCTCTTCAGACTCTTTGATCAAATCTGGTCCAAACAACTAACGGTCTCCAACTTCATCCCACATCAACGGTGTCCTGCACCTTCTTCCATACAAGGCTTCGAAAGGTGCCATCTTCAAACTGGCTTGATAACTGTTGTTGTATGAGAGCTCCGCGTAAGGCAAATTATCATCCCAGCTGGATCCATAATCTAGCGCACAAGCTCTCAACATGTCCTCCAGAATATGATTGACTCTCTCACTCTGTCCATCTGTCTGCGGATGAAAGGTTGTACTGAACTCCAGCCTAGTACCCAAAGTCTGGTGCAGCTGATGCCAAAACTTCGAAGTAAACTGTGTTCCTCTATCTGATACGATGGTCCTCGGAACTCCATGCAGACATACGATCCTGGTCATATATATCTTGGCCAACTTCGCACTTGTATAGGTGGTTTTCACTGGGATAAAGTGAGCCACTTTGATCAAACGATCCACTACTACCCAGATAGAATCATATCCCGATCGAGTCCTGGGTAATCCAGTGATAAAATCCATGCCAAGCTTGTCCCACTTCCATTCGGGTATCGGCATAGGCTGCAGCAATCCTGCTGGCTTCTGATGTTCTGCCTTCACTTTCTGACATACATCACATACGGCTACATACTCGGCCATATCCTTCTTCATACCAGTCCACCAGAAATGCTCCTTCAAATCCAAATACATCTTGGTGTTTCCGGGGTGTGTTGAGTATGGCAAGTCATGAGCTTCTTGAAGTATTAACCTCCTGATCTCTTCATTATTGGGTACATAAACACGGTCCTCAAACCACAAAGTTTCGTACTCATCCTCACGAAAACCTTTGGCTTTTCATTTACTCATCTTCTCCTTTATCTCGGCAATTTCTTTGTCATCCTTCTGAGCTTCTCGAATCTTTCCCAATAATGTTGACTGAACCTCCATTACTGCAACAAAACCTCTAGGAACTATCTCCAAACGAAGCTCCCTGAGATCTTCGACTAACTCCTTTGGTAATCCTTCGCTTACGAGGGTATTTACATAACTCTTCCGGCTCAAAGCGTCTGCTATGACATTGGCCTTTCCTGGATGATAATGCAACTTCATATCATAATCCTTTATAAGCTCCAACCATCTCCTTTGCCTGAGATTCAGCTCTTTTTGCGTGAAAATGTACTTCAAACTCTTGTGATCCGTGTACACACCACAACGGTTTCCAATAAGAAAGTGTCTCCAGGTCTTGAGTGCATGAACTACAACTGCTAACTCCAAATCATGTGTGGCATAATTCAACTCATGCGGTCGAAGCTGACGTGAGGCATATGAAACAACTCTTCCGTCTTGCATAAGTACACCTCCAAGTCCTAACCGAGAAGCATCGTAATACACTTGGAAATCCTTGCGTATATCCGGCAGAATCAGCACTGGGGCTGTAACCAAACATCTCTTCAACTCCTGAAAACTGGCCTCACATTCTTCCTTCCATTTAAACATAGTGTCTTTCTTCAACAACTTTGTCATAGGCTTCGCAATCTTGGAGAAATTCTCAATAAATCTCTGATAATATCCCGCGAGTCCTAGAAAACTGCGGATCTCTCCAACTGAGGTGGGTGCCAACCACTTTGTGACTGACTGGACCTTGGTAGTGTCTACTGCTATACCTTCTCCTGATATAACATGTCCAAGAAATCCAACTTCTTTCAACCAAAACTCACATTTGCTGAACTTGGCATATAGCTGATGTTCCCTGAGTTTCTCGAGAACTAAACGCAAATGCTCCTTGTGCTCCTCTTCATTCTTCGAGTATACCAAAATATCATCAATGAACACCACAACAAACTTATCCAAGAACTCCATGAAAACCTTGTTCATCATACACATGAAATAGGCAGGGGCATTAGTCAATCCAAATGACATAACCGTGTACTCATATAGCCCATACCTGGTGGTAAAAGTTGTCTTAGGTATATCCTGTTCTCGAATCTTCAGCTGGTGGTATCCTGATCGCAGATCGATCTTGGAAAATACTTTAGCTCCTTGCAGCTGGTTAAACAAATCGTTGATCATCGGTAGTGGGTACTTGTTCTTGATCGTCACTTCATTCAATGCACGATAATCAACAACCATTCTCAAAGATCCATCCTTCTTCTCAACTAAGAGCACTGGGCTTCCCACGGTGATGAACTTCGTCGAATGTAACCCTTCTCCAATAACTCCTTAATCTGCTTCTTAATCTCCTCCAGATCATTTGCGGGCATCCGGTATGGTCTCTTTGATATTGGTCCGGTGCCTAGCAACAGCTCTATCAAAAATTCAATTTCTCGATCCGGCGGCATGCCTGGTAGTTCCTCTGGAAATACATCTGGGTAATCCTTCACTACAGGCACTTCCTCTTGAACAACTCCTGAGAGGGAATTTACTTGGGTCCTCCTTGGCGCATGCCTGGATACATACTTAATCATTTTTTCCCTCCGGGGTGGTGAGCAAAATTGACTTACTGGCGCAATCGATGTTTCCCCCATACATCGATAGCCAATCCATGCCCAGTATCACATCCAATCCTTGTGGCTCCAGAATTATTAAGTCTGAGGGGGAAAACATGCCTACCTATGGTCAATGGCATCTGAAAACATCCTTGGCTTGCCATATACTCCGCTCCTGGCGAGCTTACTAACATAGGTGTCCTAAGAACCTTGGTGGGCAACTTATACTTATCCACAAATCCCCTTGATATGTATGAATGCGAAGCACCAGTATCAAAAAGAATGATGCAGTAAATGACTTAACCAAAAACTTACATATAACCGCATCTGGCTACTCTTCAACCTCTTCCATGTTAACGTGGTTCACTTGTCCCCTGTTGAAAGGGTTGGGCTTCTTCCTAGAGCTTCCATTGCCATTTCCATTCTTTGCTTCAGAACACTCGGTGGCGTAGTGTCCAGTCTTCCCGCACTTGAAACAAGTAATGTGACTTAGGTCCTTCTTGGCGGGTGTTGCTGGGTTGGAACGGTTCTGATTGCTGCTTGCTCCATTCCCATTTCCATTCTTGGGGCCACTGTGGTTATGCGAACTTCCTCCATTGTGAGTGTGGCCTCCATGGTTATGGATATCCTCCCGAGTTCGGGGTAAAATGGGGCTTCTGCGAGGCTCCAGAATTATACCTCCCTTGTCCATACTTCATTTTACGGCTCTCTATCTGCTGCTGCTTCCCTTCAATCATAAGAGCCCTGTCTACCAAGTCCTGGTAGTTAGCAAATGTTGCCACCATCAACTGCATGCTTAGTTCATCATTCAGCCCTTCCAAAAACTTCTCCTGCTTCGCGGCGTCTGTGGCCACATCATCCGAGGCATAGCGAGCTAACTTACTGAACTCATCCACGTACTGCCCCACAGTACGATTTCCTTGACGTAAGTTGCGAAACTCACGCTTCTTCATGCTCATAGCTCCAGTTGAGACATGTGCAATGCGGAACGCTTGCTGAAATTGATCCCAAGTGACATTGGCTATAGGGAAAGTGGTTGTGTAATTCTCCCACCATGAGGCTGCGGGTCCATCCAATTGATGTGCGGCAAAACGCACCTTCTCAGCATCTGTGCAACCTGCGATGGTCAACTCCCTTCCAATCCTGCGTAGCCAGTCATCAGCAACAATCGGCTCGGTGCTACTGGAAAACACCGGCGGATTCAACCTCAGAAAACGGGCTAAGTTGTCAACTGGAGGTGGTGGCAGTGGGTTGTTGTTGTTGTTGTTGCCTTGGTTCTGGACTAGTAGCTGCATCAAGGCATTCTGCTGTTGGATCAACTGAGTGAGCTCCGGTGGGAAGGCAAATCCAGGGTCACGTCTCGGAGGCATCTGATGGGTTTAGAGGGGAGAGATTAGAATAGAGTGAGGTCTAGTGAGAAAACACTACCCATATGCACATGAGACAAACACATTCATATCACACTACTCAATTCAAAGCAAGGGCATACAACGATCTAACTACCGTTACAAAATACTCGGACTACTACTATATACATGGGGGAAATACTACTGATAATATGGTGGTCATCTAGAAGTTTGATCGGTGGAAGACTCCATGATATCTGCTCTAGCTTCGTCTACGTAATCATCATCACTACTGTCGGGGTCGAAGTCGGTGTCGTCGATGATGATGTAGTCCTCGGGATGGTTGTCATCTCCTCCTGGCGCGGGGTCTCCCATGAATACTCCTAGCTTCCTTGTCAGGTCGTCATTCTTTTCCACTAGTATTGTGATTTCTTCCTCATATCCATCGCATGTAGACTTGAGTTCCTCTTCAAGCTCCATGTTCCTGGTCACCACCTTCTTTAGATCTATCATGCTTGCGCACATTTGGTTCTCCTGGCGACGAATGTGCTGGTTTAACTCCTGGATGAAAGCTGCAATGGACCTTTCCCTCCTGGTGCTGATCATCTCCCATTGCTCATCTCGGCCCCCACATATCTGGTAGATGGTGTCCTTAAGATCCTTGTGATAAACTTCGCCAATGAGTCCCATGGCGATGTGGGCTGCCATGCTCTTACCTAGACTCCAGGTTGGTACATCAAAGGAAAACTCTATGGGCTCAGTAACTGGCGTGAATGTCCTTCCTGGAACTTGAACTCGAATCATCCAACGCTCCTCTTCTAGTAAAGTGGCGGTGTAGGTCCCGGTGAAACTTGGTATTCCGATGTTCAGGTACCTAGTGACTTCCTTCAAGTGTCATCCAAAAGGTGTATCTTCATCCGGTTGAGCAAACTTGTTTCTTGGGTCCGCCATCTATAGAGTGGAAAATGGAGAGGAGTCAGAAATGAATACGGAAGAGTGACCTATGGCTTATCTTAGTGGTCGTGTCCTACAATCAACCTGGCTCTGATACCATCTTGTAGCGATCCGACCTCAGACGGTTAAATCTCTGTGCATAAGTGTCATCCCTGGATCGGTAATGCTAACACACAGTACTTGAAGGATTTATAACAGAGTGCAATCACACACTTATTACACCGAACATCTCAAAAGAGAACTTATTACAATAATATATGGCTTAAGGCCATATAAATAAGATAACTGCGGAAGCATTGAAGGTAAATGAGTCCATCAACTCCAACGGCATAGCTGAGTGCACAACAAGGACCTAGCGCACCTTACTCTTCGTCTGAAAAGTCTGCAACATAATACGTTGCAGCCCGAAAATGGGCCAGCACATGGAATATGCTGGCAAAATAACACAGTAGAGCAATTAACAAGGTAAATGCTATCACTACATGCATATTTGGCTGGTGGAGGCTCTACGATTATCATGTTTTTGCGAAAAGCCAATTTTTCCCTACAACAAAGGAATATATTTTGTTTAACTATCATGGTGGTTGATAAACATTGAGAAGGTTCCTCCAACTCAATCCCAATTAAACAGTATTAATAACCCAACAAATTAGATTAAGAGTGATGAGATCAACATGATAATTCAAGAACCAGATACTCAAGATGTCCATAACCAGGGACACGGCTAATCATGATTAATTTGTACACTCTAGAGAGGTTTTCGCACTTTTCCCCACAAGACTCGATCTCCTCCGTTGGATTTCTCGCACTACATGATGTTTGAGAAATGGATGACCGAGACACAGTCTTTCTGAAGCATTAACTCTTTACTCTGGGTAGACAGTTACACCTACTTTCCCCTACATCTGCTAGCCTACCACTGAAAGAGGTCACACAACATACTCAACTATGCATGAGCCCATAATGGCTTGTGGCTGCACACGAAAGTTTCTAGCATGAATAATCTTATGGTCCCTTTGAGCCTGGGTGGCGAACCATAGGATGATCACACGGGTACTCCGGGATATCCCAGGACAGCGCTGGATTGCTCCAGGTGCCCAGACAACCACTGGGTGCTCCAGGGTGCCTCAACCAATCCACCCAGATGTGTATTTAAGTAGCCACCTTAAGTTAACCATTAATTAACAACTCTCACATCTGTCATGGATACACTCAACCAAACCACGTCTACGAGCATAACATAGCAGTATAAGCATAACGTAGAAGTAACTCCCAAGGGTTTGATATAAAGGACAATAGGTTGTACCTCATCATCTACTTCCCAAAACCCACATGTTAAACACATCCTAACCATGCAATGTTTGAGGATTGGAATTAATGCATAAAAACTGGGTAATAAGGAAGTATGATCAAAGTGTTACTTGCCTTGCTGACGATCTGCAAACCCTAGAGACTCGTAGTAGCACGCTTCACACTCCGGGAATTCTATCGCAAACAAAGAATAGCATACATAAGCACTCAAGCATAGATGCAATGGTAAAACTCAAATGAGAAAGTCCAAACTGAAAGTTCAACTGAAGTGCTTCGATTTGCAAAAAGAATCAATCAAATCGGAGCTACGAAACTCAAACTAGGATCAAAAGAAATTCGAATTCAAATCTTCTTGAAACCAAATTTTAAATTGTCAAAATCATGTTCAAGTTGATTAACTGGAAAGGGGGTTCGAGACGAAGATTTTGGCGTTGGTTTCACAGGATTTGGACGACGGTTAAAAAGTTGCGAGGGTTTGAAGATCAGGGGCTAATCTATGATAAAAATAATCGCGGATAGGTCCTTGGTGAAATAAAAATAGAAAAAGAGAAATCTATCGGAGAACGTCCGCTAACAGCGACAAACGAACGAATTCGTTCGTTATAATAACTAAATGAACGAACGTTCGCAGAATAGATCTAAACCGAAGAAAACCGAGAAAAACCGAACAAACCT
This sequence comes from Aegilops tauschii subsp. strangulata, assembly GCF_002575655.3. Classification (NCBI taxonomy): domain Eukaryota; kingdom Viridiplantae; phylum Streptophyta; class Magnoliopsida; order Poales; family Poaceae; genus Aegilops; species Aegilops tauschii. The sequence continues at coordinate 225,186,802 of NC_053039.3, forward strand.
AAACCCATCTAAAAAACCCGGAGTAGATCTAGGGTACCAAAAAAACCGACGAAAAACCGGTCGGCGGCGGCGGGGTCGGGTTCCGACGACGGTGCGGCGCGGGGCGGCGGCGGCGCGGCGGCGGCTAGGGTTTCGCGGGGCGCGGCTTGGGCTGGCGGCGGCTTGGGGGGCGGCCTCAGGCCTCGCCTTATAAAGGCTGGCGGCGGCGGGGCGGCCTTGGAGTCCCGGCCCGAGCCGGCTCCTAGGTCGGTTCGCGTTTTTTTAATAAATTCTGCCGAAGAAAAATCCTAAATAAATATAAAACAAATTCTAAAAATTCCAATAACAATTTTCACTGTCTAAATAAATTATTTATAACAAAGTGAACATTTTTCTGGCCTAAAATGGAATTTTAAAAAATGCATATTTTTCTAATTCAAATAAAATCCAAATAAAATGTCTATTTGATTTTAACATTTTTCCTCCAATATTTCTTTTATTTTGGAGAAGTCCTTTTATCCCCTCTCTTTTATTTTTAATATTGGAAATATTTTGGAGAGAAAAATATTAAAACCAAAATGATCTTCTTTTCAAATTTGAGAGAAATTCCCAACTCTCTCCGTGGGTCCTTGAGTTGCTTAAGATTTCTAGGATCACAAACAAAATGCAAATAAAAATATGATATGCATATGATGACCTATGTATAACATCCAAATTGAAAATTGGGATGTTACAAATATATCGTTGGAAAGCTATTGACATCTAGATTACAATAATATAGAATTTTTTTGCAAAATCATCATGGTTTAAGAGCAGTTTTGAAAGAGCCATTTTTTCAAAACGGTTTTGAAGAAAACGGTTTTGAAGCCAATGTTAAATAGTATTCTGGATGAGCGGTGGCACTAACTGAAGTAAAATGATGAACTTAATTAGCACTAACCTCTAAGGGGCAACTGAGAAACCGCCTGCCAATGTCGAATCCCTTCGTGCATACACGTCGAGCGGGAGTGTGCCCGTGCACACAACTCAGCTTTTGGTACTTCTCAGTGGCGCAAAACTCGGAGTCAAACTCGTGTTGCGGGAATCTAGAGTCAAGCTCCGGATCCGGCGGCAGATTGCCTTCCTGGGGGGGTCATTCAGGACGGATTCAACAAGGAGCTATACTTTGTACATGCTAAAAAAGATCGGGATAGATTGGAACCTGACAGGACGATTCGGATCCGTAGTACACCTGCCTTCTGATGACCTTAGGCAAGTGCTCGGCGGCGACCGCTGTCGTGGCAGCGATACGAGCAGGAGCAGCCGCACCGAAACCATCGGCACCACTCGTCCACAATCCCCCAATGTCAGCGCCACGCAAGGGAATTTGGAGGCTATGTAGGGATTTGAGGGAAATGGGGAAACTGTGGAGATAAGCTAATGGTCGGGAACTACTAATGGCACTATATATATGTTGTATACGGCACACTGTTTGTACATGTCGTTTGTGTTAGGTACTACAACGTCACACATGATTTCCGCACCAAACCGTGTGAGAAGACAACGTAGGTTAGACACGGTTGCTGTTACATAACCGTATGTGATGTACTACCCTGTCCATATAATTGAGTTACGTGAGATACCGTGTAAACAGCCGCTCCGCGGATATCCGTAAAAAAACAGCCGCTCTGCATATAGAGATGGCAGCGGCGGCCTAGGCAGCGGCTACCGGAGAAGAGGTCAATCCTCGGTCGATGGGCGGTGGCGGCGTCATACGAGGTCAATCCTCGGTCTGGGGCGGGAGATAGGAGGAGCTCAACCATCGAGGTCGGCGGCGGCGTGATTCGAGCACATCCATCACGGCCGATGGCGGGATAGTGGAGGTCAAACTTCGGGCGGCAGCCGCACTAAGCTTTGCTCCTCGACCCTGCTGTCTCAGCGTGCCGCCGCATCGCGCTTGTCTGTCTGCTGGGTGGAGGTCGCCGTGCGGCTAATTAATTAAGGTATTCTTTTCGTGGGTGGCTTAATTAAGGTATTCAATTCCTAACTGTAGTGTTGTACTAGTACTCTGCGTGTAAATTGACTGGCCATTAATTTTTGTCATTGCACGTCTGGATAACAACATGGAGCACCCTTAGTAATTATTAAAATAAAACCTTATGATTTATGCACGCATCTTTGGGCAGTAGTTAATCCGTGTATTAATGTTGTTGTTTTGTTTTTAATTACCATTCGTGTGCTGCAGATGGAACGATCTCGATGGATGAAGAATCGGAAAACCGCAGATTTTATCAGTGGCGTGACAGAGTTCATGAATGTGGCTGGAAGTACAAAGAGGAGAATTGGTGATGCGGATTACATCATGTGTCCATGTACTGATTGTGCCAATACAGAGTCACATGAAGTTGCAGATGTCCAGATGCACTTAGTCTCTAGGGGATTCATGGATGGATATACACATTGGACCAGACACGGTGAAGAGGAGGTCATGGATGAAGATACCCAGGGCAGCGAGATGCCAAACCCCGATCAGTGTCACATGGATGTTGAATCTAACATCGGGGCAGAGGCATCAAGCTACCAATGGAACACCGGAAAGCCGAAACGCCCACTGGAAAACCAAGACGTCGACACAGATGATGACAATCTTGATATGCCAGATTTTGCTGCTATGATTGCAGATTTCGAGGGCCTAGAAAAGGATATGATTGGGTACAAGGATCTGCCAACCATTGATGCGGACTCCAAGAAAGAATTGTATCCAGGTTGCAAAAAGAAATATTCCAGGTTGAGTGCCACCCTGGTGCTTCTCAGATTTAAAGCAGCAAACGGTCTATCAAACAAGGGCTTCACAGAAATGTTAGGTCTTTTCAAAGAAATTCTTCCAGAAGATAATGTGCTCCCCAGAAGCACGACTGAAGCGAAGAAAATTGTTTGCCCATTGGAACTAGAAGTACAGAAGATACACGCTTTTGTGAATGATTGTATATTGTACCGTGGTGAGTACAAAGATTTGCGTGCATGTCCCAAATGCAAGCATGCACGATACAAGCACAGGAGAGTAAAGGACAAGTACAAATTGGATGACGAGATCAAGACAGGAATCCCGTTCAAGGTTGTTTGGTACTTGCCTTTAATTCCAAGGTTGAGGCGTTTGTTTGCAAACTCTAGAGAGGCAAATAGGTTGCGGTGGCATCATGATGAGCAAATTGCGGATAGGTTTATGAGGCACCCGAAAGATGGGGCTCAGTGGGAATTAATCGACAAAAAGTTTGAAAATTTTGCCAAGGATCCTAGAAGTATAAGGCTCGGGGAGTGTACCGACGGGATGAATCCTTTTGGTGATATGAGCATCAAACATAGCACATGGCCGGTGTGCATATATAACCTAGCTCCTTGGTTGTGTATGAAGAAAAAATACATTATGATGTCAATGATTATCCAAGGCCCGAAGCAACCTGGAAATGACATCGACATTTACTTTCAGCTACTGGCAGAAGAACTGCTGACAGTGTGGATAGATGCACCTGCTGTAAAATGTTATGATGCTTACAGAAAGGAGATTTTTGATCTAGATGCGATGCTGGTGCACACCATTCAAGATATGCCGGCATTAGGCAACACATCGGGGCAGAAAACAAGGGGAGATGTAGGGTGTGTCACATGCATGGATAGGACAGCTAGCAGAAGACTTCCCAACTCGCGCAAAACAGTGTATTTGCGTCATCGTAGGTTCTTACGGAAAAATCACCCATACCGAAAGATGAAAGCTGAATTTGATGGCACGACAGAGGCAGGTGCGGGCCCAAGACCCTATGAAGGGGAGGTGGTCCACAACATGGCTAAAAAAATTAATGTTGTGCTTGGCAAGAACCACCCTTTGACGGTGAAACTAACACCCAAGGATCAAGTGTTTAAGAAGAAATCGGTGTTCTAGAAATTACCTTACTGGGAGATTCTACGTGTACGTCACTGCATCGATGTCATGCACGTAGAGAAGAACGTATGTGAAAGCATCCTTGGTACTCTACTCAAGATTAAAGGTAAAAGAAAGGATGGTGATGGTTCACGACTCGATATGCTTGCTGATCAATCACAACGCAAGAGTGAAGCAGAAGATGATGACAAATTCATCAAAGCCTGCGAGAGTTACAATTTCAGTACAAAAGAAGCAACACAGTTATTCACCTATTTGTTGTCAGTTAAGACACCCTCTTCCTACTGCGCAAACATCAGAAGTCTCATGGATGTGAGCTCAGGTAAAATGAAGTTGGGACACAAGAAGTCGCATGATTGCCACGTAATGTTGACACAAATCCTCCCGGTGGCCATCAGGAATCTGAAGGACAAAGATATAAGAAACACACTCATTGACCTCTGTGATTTCTTCAACCAACTATGGCAAAAAGTTGTAAATCCTGAAGAGTTGGATCATATGCAAGATGATATTGCAAGAATATTGTCCAACCTAGAGATGTTTTTCCCACCGTCATTCTTTGATGTCATGGTCCATCTCACCGTGCACCTTGTCGACGAGATAAAGTATTGTGGTCCTGTGTTTCTTCGCAACATATATCCTTCAAGCGGTTCATGGGAATACTGAAGCGCTTTTGTCGGAACCGAAACCATCCAGAGGCAAGCATCCTACAAGGTTATACCGCGGAGGAGGTGGTTGAGTTTTGCACCGAATACATGAAACAAAGACCTATAGGTTTGCCCCTCTCTCCCCACGAGGGAAGGCTGAAAGGTAAGCCAGTCCTTGCTGGCACGCAAATGGCTGCACCCGAAGAATTGGCAGAGAAAGCCCATTTGACGGTACTGCTTTACAGCCCAGTTCTCATTGCTTATGCCGAAGAACACTTGGCGGAGATACGCCAAAGGTTCATACCAATGCTGCCTTCATCAGATGTGGAGATGAAGGAGCACACTAAGAACTACGCCGAATGGCTGAAGAATCGTTTGGCACAAGGATCCATCGATGACATTGCTACGTGGTTGGCACAAAAGCCATCACCTACGGTGTTGACGTACCAAGCATATGACATAAATGGATACATGTTCTACATTGAGGAACGTGATAAGAAGACCTTGTATCAGAACAACTCTGTTCGAATAGAATGGATGACTGTAAATGAAGATGATAAAAGGGTATACTATGGAACCATCAAAGATATTTGGGAGCTTGACTATGTGAAAGTTAAGGTGGCATTATTCAGGTGCACATGGATCCCTCTTGGTCAGGTAAGGATTGATGAGTACAGGAAGACCTGTGTCAACAGGACAACGATGGCATATCACGTGGACCCATTAATTCTTGCCAGCGATACTACCCAGATTTTCTTTGTGGAAGACCCCTTGCATAAGAACGGCCATTTAGCGATGCATGGGAAGATAAGGGTACTGGGTGTCGACGATGTTGTCGATCAGGACGAGTACGATGAATTTGATGAGTTGCCAGCCAAGGAATCACGCACCCGTGTAACAGAGCAGCGTAAAATCATCAAAAACCCCAAGTTCATTCGAGGTCAACTTAATGATCCCAGTTCCCCCATGTACATGGGAATTAAGCCGTAAGACTAGTCTTTATGCCTACCCTGCAACTTAATTCATTCAATTTAGAACTGTCGCGGGTACTGAATTTGTGAGTTATGCCTGGTTTTCTGTTGATGTAAGAACCGTTAATATGTTGACCTTGATATGCTGTCAGCTCAGGCAATGAATATGAACTATTTTTTGTTATTATTATTATATCATAGAGGTAGCACACTCAATTGATCTCACTACAGTATGTGTGAACAAAAATATGCAATCTGGTTTGCGAATAGCACACAGTTCGTTGATGAAAGCCCTGTGCCGACCAAACCCCGCCACCCCGCCCATGATCTGAGTCGTGCTTTCTGATTGGCTAGAACCCAAACCCCACGTACCGCACGTCTGCACCGTTGGATGATCCCAGATCGAACGGCGATCCTCATCCCTTTCGACAGCACATGCAGTTCCGGTTGTAATTTTATTTTTATGCACAAAATGCACGTTAATCTCAAAAAATGTCTTAAATATAGCTAACGATACCTGAAATGCGCCAGAAAATCAAACATGTGGTATAATGGTGATTGCGTACCATGGAAATTTTTATGAGGCCAATGTCGGGGAAACGACACCTATGGGATCACAGGGAGTCCCTACTACGGTTGACGGGGCGTGGGGCTATGGAAAGAGCGGGTTTAGAAGATCAACACGGGGGAATTTTATCCAGGTTCGGGCCGCAAATGATGCGTAATACCCTAGTCCTGCTTTGGTGTATATTTTGTGTTCTTGAGCTCTTGAACTAGCCACGGTGCATGCCCAGTCCAAAAAGTCTGAATCCTTCCTCAGTATGCATCGGGCCTCCTTTTATAGTCAAAGGGGTTGCCACAGTGGCACACGGGAGGTAGAAAGTATGTACAGTGTGCAAGTCTATCCTGACATCATGGACAAAATGCATTTAATGCGCTGCCGACGTGTCCTCTTGCTTTATCGGGGACGGCAAGGAATTTCGCCCCGTCTGTTGCCGAGTTGCCTCGCTCCGACGCGCGTCCAAGCTGACGAGGCATGCAGTGCCACGTTGGCTGGCTGGCTGCTGCGCTGGTGCGGTGGCAGGGTCTTCATGAAGATTTGCATGCCACCACGCAGGTGCTTGGCTAGTTGGCCTAGAAGTTGCATGCTGCCACGCAGGCGCTCGCCTAGTTGCATGCTGCCACGTAGGCGCTCGCCTAGTTGCATGCTTCCATGTAGGCGCTCGCCTAGTTGGCAAGCTGATCGCCGTGTTGGAGCGGCCGCGGGGTGGCAGAGCCTTGGTAGGTGTGGGCCTGGCTGCGGCCCTGCAGATATCCCCGGCAAGGGTCTTGTCGGGGTCTCGTCGTCGTCCCCGGCAAGGATCTTGCCGGGGGCCTTCGTCTTCTGGTTCTCATCTAGTCTCGCAGGCCTCTGGTCTTCACAGAGATCTGCATGCCACCATGCAGGCGCCTCCCGGGCCTTGGTTCCAATGTTGTCGATGGTGTCGAAACTCTTAGGCTCAAGGGTGGCGGCCTTGCTGGTGTTGGGCAAGTTGCCCCGGCAAGGCTCTTGCCGGAGGAAGCCCACCTTGTCCCCTTTGCTCTTCACGCCTCCGGCTTGAGCGTTGCTCTGGTAGTCTTGTGTCTTCGCTTCCTCTGCCCCGCCAAGCGTGGCCGCAGGTGTGGCTACAACTGCCCGTGCACAAGTAAAGGGGTATAGAAGGCCCCTACTTTTGTACACCGATAGGAGCCCCCGGGCCCGGGCCAAACATAAGCGCAGAGCGTCGTTGGGCCAGGCCCAAAACGGTGCGTGGGCACGCGTGACAGAGTTTTAACTGCGGTAAATCCTTCGCCAGTTGTAACTTCCCCATGACCCGTGTTGAATGCGTGACGTGGGGGTCGTGCGTGGGGCGGTTGCAGCACGCTCACATCACGTCGTGGTAAATGGTAAAGAGGCGCCCCACGTATTCCCCATAAAAAGGGAAAACCGCAGGGGCGCTGCTCATTCACCCTCTATGCCTTTTCCAATCTCGAAACCGCCGTCCCCCTCTTCTTCCTCCTCAAGCGTGCATCCAAGCTTTCGCCTCTGCTCGCCGCCGCCATGCCTCCATTGCCCTTGGTCCTTCATCTTCTCTCAGCCACCATGGCGCCCAAGATAGGCAAGGGCAAGGGTGCGGCCAAGGACGCCGTGGAGAAGGAGGCGCCGGAGAGCGAGTTGGTGGCGCTTTGGACGCAGCGTTCCTGATACGTCTCCAACGTATCTATAATTTTTGATTGTTCCATACTATTATATTATCCATCTAGGATGTTTTATATGCATTTCTATGCTTTTTATATATTTTTGGGACTAACCTATTAACCTAGAGCCCAGTGCCAGTTTCTGTTTTTCCTTGTTTTTGAGTATCGCAGAAAAGGAAAACCAAACGGAGTCCAATTGACTTGAAATTTCACAGAGATTATTTTTGGACCAGAAGAAGCCCACGGAGTATCGGAGATGGGCCAGAAGAGTCCCGAGGCACTCATGAGGGTGGGGGCGTGCCCTACCCCCCTGGGCGCACCCCCTACCTCATGGCCGCCTCGGAGACCCCCCTGACTTGTTCCCGACGCCAAAAATCCCTATAAATATAGAAACCCCTGAAAAGAAACCTAGATCGGGAGTTCCGCCGCCGCAAGCCTCTGTAGCCACCAAAAACCAATCGAGACCCTGTTCCGGCACCCTGCCGGAGGGGGGATCCATCACCGGTGGCCATCTTCATCATCCCGGTGCTCTCCATGACGAGGAGGGAGTAGTTCACCCTCGATGCTGAGGGTATGTACCAGTAGCTATGTGTTTGATCTCGCTCTCTCGTGTTCTTGATTTGGCACGATCTTGATGTATCGCGAGCTTTGCTATTATAGTTGGATCTTATGATGTTTCTCCCCCTCTACTCTCTTGTAATGGATTGAGTTTTCCCTTTGAAGTTATCTTATCGGATTGAGTCTTTAAGGATTTGAGAACACTTGATGTATGTCTTGCATGTGCTTATCGGTGGTGACAATGGGATATTCACGTGATCTACTTGATGTATGTTTTGGTGATCAACTTGCGGGTTCAGTGACCTTGTGAACTTATGCATAGGGGTTGGCACACGTTTTCGTCTTGACTCTCCGGTAGAAACTTTGGGGCACTCTTGGAAGTTCTTTGTGTTGGTTGAATAGATGAATCTGAGATTGTGTGATGCATATCGTATAATCATACCCACAGATACTTGAGGTGACATTGGAGTATCTAGGTGACATTAGGGTTTTGGTTGATTTGTGTCTTAAGGTGTTATTCTAGTACGAACTCTAGGATAGATCGAACGGAAAGAATAACTTCGTGTTATTTTACTATGGACTCTTGAATTGATCGATTAGAAAGGATAACTTTGAGGTGGTTTGGTACCCTACAATAATCTCTTTGTTTGTTCTCCTCTATTAGTGACTTTGGAGTGACTCTTTGTTGCATGTTGAGGGATAGTTATATGATCCAGTTATGTTATTATTGTTGAGAGAACTTGCACTAGTGAAAGTATGAACCCTAGGCCTTGTTTCCTAGCATTGCAATACCGTTTACGCTTACTTTTATTACTTGTTACCTTGTTGTTTTTATATTTTCAGATTACAAAAACCTATATCTACCATCCATATTGCACTTGTATCACCATCTCTTCGCCGAACTAGTGCACCTATACAATTTACCATTGTATTGGGTGTGTTGGGGACACAAGAGACTCTTTGTTATTTGGTTGCAGGGTTGTTTGAGAGAGACCACCTTCATCCTACGCCTCTCATAGATTGTTGATAAACCTTAGGTCATCCACTTGAGGGAAATTTGCTACTGTCCTACAAACCTCCGCACTTGGAGGCCCAACAACGTCTACAAGAATAAGGTTGCGTAGTAGACATCAAGCAATTTCTGGCGCCGTTGCCGGGAAGGTGCGTGCTTGAAGGTATATCTTTAGATCTTGCAATCGAATCTTTTTGTTTCTTGTTTTATCACTATTTTAGTCTATAAAAGAAAACTACAAAAAAATGGAATTGAGGGTGTCTCATATGCTTCATCTTTTTGATGTCTTTGATGAAAATAAGGATTCCGATAATTGTGCCAAAGTGTTAGAAGAAGAATGCATTAGAATGGTTGGCACTAATTATTTGCATGATGAGCATGATTGCAATGTTGTTAGTATGAATTCCTTGAATATCCATAGTACTAATGATGATTGCACTAGTCATGATGAAAATGTCTCTTATAAGCATGTCAATCTTTGTGGAGTGCATAGAGTTTGCAAGTACACACCAAATAGGGAAGATAAATTTTGCAAGAGGCGTAAGTATTTAGAAACCAAATGGTTGCAAGAAATGCTAGATGTTTGTGTTGAAAATTTAAATTTTCTTAGTCATCCTTGTGAACTTTGCAACGAACGTGGTCATTTAAATATCGAATGCAAATTGTTTCATGATCGAATCGTGTCCAAAAATTGTGATGACTTGATTTCCCTTGCACATCATAATGAACTTAGTTTGCTTTTGGGTTATGAAGAAATGAAACGTATAACTAAGAATATTCCAGAATTTTCCCTTGAGGGAGTTCTTGATTTTGATCTAGAAGAAATTTTTATGTATTGTGCGGTGAATTGCATTGAAAATCCTTATATTGCCAATTACATAAAGACAAGAAAAAAAATAGAAGATGGAGAGAATACTAATGAAAGGGAAGAGACTTACCAATATCCTCCTATTATTTCTTATGATGAATCAGGTAACGAGGAGGAGCCTTCTATTCAACCAATCTCATTAATAAGGAGCTCCAAAAAGAGGATTAAACCCACACATAATGTGAAGAATAAAAAGAAAAGACGGAGAAGCAAAGGTAAAAAGGTATCCTCCCAAATGATGTTGCTCCTATTACTCATTGTGATGATGATAATTGCTATACTATTGGTGTTATCCCTACTATTAATGATGGGAGTAATTATGCTTATGATATGAAAAGGCCCAAGCTTGGGGATGCTATGTTTGATGAGAATGACATGTTTGAGAATTTATTTGCTGCAATTAATGTTTTTCCCAAGCTTGGGGATGCTATGTTTAATGAAGATGATATTTAGTCTCCCAAGTTTTGATATACGAATTTATTATGATGATAGCATGCCTCCTATTTATGATGATTATATTGATGAAAGTGGGTTTGGAAGAGTGTCAACTTTAGGAAGTAATGATCCCACTATTTTGGAGGGTGTTGAGTCTTATTGTGACAATTATGAAAGTGAATTTGGAGAGGTCGTGACTTTATTTAGTAATGATTCCACTATCTTGGAAGAGGTTTCAATTGATTATGATGAGAACAAAGTTGCTACTTATGATGATTATTGTGATGACACTTATGCTATAAAAAGTAGTAATGATTATATTTATAAAACTTGTCATGATTATGATTACCCTTTTTCTGAACATTACTCTTTTAATGTGGAAACAATTTATAGTATTCGAGTTTCTTATGATACTCCCACTATTCCGAGCGAGAAGAATTTTGCTTATGTGGAGAGTAGTAAATTTTCTATGCTTGTAGATCATGAAAAGAATGCTTTATGTGATGGTTATATTGTTGAATTAATTCATGATGATACTAAAAATTATTATGAGGGAGGAATATATGCTTGTAGGAATTGCAATAATATCAAGTTTCCTCTCTATGTGCTTAAAGTTTTGAAGTTATGCTTGTTTTGTCTTCCTATGCTAGTTGATTATTGTTCCCATAAGTTGTTTGCTCACAAAATCCCTATGCATAGGAAGTGGGTTATACTTAAATGTGCTAGCCATATTCTTCATGATGCTCTCTTTATTTTTCAACTCTTATCTTTTATGTGAGTATCAATGAAATCATCATGCCTAGCTAGGGGCTTTAAACGTAAGCGCTTGTTGGGAGGCAACCCAATTTTCTTTTTTTCTTTGCCTTTTGCTCCTGTTTAGTAATAAATAATCATCTAGCCTCTGATCTGGTTTTATGTTTTAGTTAGTGTTTGTGCCAAGTAGAACCAATAGGATCCTCTTGGGTGATAGTTGTTTGATCTTGCTGAAAAAGACAGAAACTTTGTGCTCATGAAAATAATTGTTAAAATTCACCAGAACGTGATAAAATACTGATTATTTTTGTAGAAGATTAATCCAGGGTTTTCTAGTTTTCAGAATTTTTGTAGTTCCAGAAGTATTCGAACAAATCAGATTACTACATACTATTCTGTTTTTGATAGATTCTGTTTTCATTGTGTTGTTTGCTTATTTTGATGAATCTATGAGTAGTATCAGAGGGTATGAACCATAGAGACGTTGGAATACAGTAGATATTACACCAGTATGAATTAAGAATGAGTTTACAACAGTACCTAAGTGGTGATTTATTTTCTTATACTAACGGAGCTTACGAGTTTTCTGTTGAGTTTTGTGTTGTGAAGTTTTGAAGTTTTGGGTAAAGATTCGATGGACTATGGAATAAGGAGTGTCAAGAGCCTAAGCTTGGGGATGCCCAAGGCACCCCAAGGTAATATACAAGCACAACCAAGATCCTAAGCTTGGGGATGCCCCGGATGGCATCCCCTCTTTCGTCTTTGTTCATCGGTAACTTTACTTGGAGCTATATTTTCATTCACCACATGATGTGTGTTTTGCTTGAAGCGTCATTTTATTTTATTTTGTTTTGCTTGCTGTTTGAATAAAATACCAAGATCTGAAATTCTTAAATGAGAGAGAGTCTTCACATAGTTACATAATTATTCTACTACTCATTGATCTTCACTTATATCTTTTGGAGTAGTTTGTCATTTGCTCTAGTGCTTCACTTATATCTTTTTAGAGCACGACAATGGTTTTATTTTGTTGAAATTATTGATCTCTCATGGTTCACTTATACTATTTTGAGAGTCTTTAGAACAACATGGTAGTTTTCTTTGGTTATGAATTTAGTCCTAATATGATGGGCATCCAAGATGGGTATAATAAAAACTTTCATATAGAATGCATTAAATACTATGAGAAGTTTGATACTTGATAATTGTTTTGAGATATAAAGTTGGTAATGTTAGAGTCATGCTAGTTGGGTAATTGTGGAATTGAGAAATACTTGTGTTGAGGATTGCAAATCCCGTAGCATGCACGTATGGTAAATGTTTTGTGACAAATTTGAAGCATGGGGTGTTCTTTGATTGCTTTCCTTATGAGTGGCGGTCGGGGACGAGCGATGGTGTTTGCCAATCTATCCCTCTAGGAGCATGCGTGTAGTGCTTAGTTTTGATGACTTGTAGATTTTTGCAATAAGTATGTGAGTTCTTTATGACTAATGTTGATTCCATGGATTATACGCACTTTCACCCTTCCATCGTTGCTAGCCTCTTCGATACAGTGCATTGCCCTTTCTCACCTTGAGAGTTGGTGCAAACTTCGCCGGTGCATCCAAACCCCGTGATATGATACGCTCTATCACACATAAGCCTCCTTATATGTTCCTCAAAACAGCCACCATACCTACCTATTATGGCATTTCCATAGCCACTCCGAGATATATTGCCATGCAACTTACCACCATTCTGTTTATTATGACACGCTCCATCATTGTCATATTGCTTTGCATGATCATGTAGTTGACATCGTATTTGTGGCAAAGCCACCTTCATAATTTTTTCATACATGTTGCTCTTGATTCATTGCACATCCCGGTACATCGCCGGAGGCATTCACATAGAGTCATATTTTGTTCTAAGTATCGAGTTGTAATTCTTGAGTCGTAAGTAAATAAAAGTGTGATGATTTTCATTATTAGAGCATTGTCCCATGTGAGGAAAGGATGATGGAGACTATGATTCCCCCACAAGTCGGGATGAGACTTCGGAAGAAAAATAAAAAAATAAAAAGAGAGGCCAAAGAAGCCCAAAAAAAGAGGCCAAAGAAGCCCAAACAAAAAAATGAGAGAAAAAGAGAGAAGGGGCAATGTTACTATCCTTTTTCCACACTTGTGCTTCAAAGTAACACCATGATCTTCATGATAGAGAGTCTCTTATTTTTTCACTTGCATATACTAGTGGGAATTTTTCATTATAGAACTTGGCTTGTATATTCCAATGATGGGCTTCCTCAAAATGCCCTAGGTCTTCGTGAGCAAGCAAGTTGGATGCACACCCACTTAGTTTCTTTTGATGAGCTTTCATATATTTATAGCTCTAGTGCATCTGTTGCATGGCAATCCCTACTCCTCGCATTGACATCAATTGATGGGCATCTCCATAGCCCGTTGATTAGCCGCGTCAATGTGATACTTTCTCCTTTTTTGTCTTCTCACATAAACCCCCATCATCATATGCTATTCCACCCATAGTGCTATGTCCATGGCTTGCGCTCATGTATTGCGTAAAAGTTGAAAGAGTTTGAAAAGGCTAAGTATGAAACAGTTGCTTGGCTTGTCATCGGGGTTGTGCATGATGGGAGCATTTTGTGTGACGAAAATGAAGCATGGCCAAACTATATGATTTTGTAGGGATGAGCTTTCTTGGGCTATGTTATTTTTGATAAGACATAATTGCTTGGTTAGCATGCCTGAAGTATTACTATTTTTATGTCAATATTAAAACTTTGTCTAGAATCTATTGGATCTAAATATTCTTGCCAGAATAAAGAGATTACATTGATAAATTATGTTAGGTAGCATTCCACATCAAAAACTCTGTTTTATCATTTACCTACTCGAGGACGAGTAGGAATTAAGCTTGGGGATGCTGATACGTCTCCAACGTATCTATAATTTTTGATTGTTCCATGCTATTATATTATCCATCTAGGATGTTTTATATGCATTTATATGCTATTTTATACGATTTTTGGGACTAACCTATTAACCTAGAGCCCAATGTCAGTTTCAGTTTTTTCCTTGTTTTTGAGTATCGCAGAAAAGGAAAACCAAACGGAGTCCAAATGACCTGAAATTTCACGAATATTAGTTTTGGATGAGAAGAAGCCCACGGGGTATCGGAGATGGGTTAGAAGAGTCCCGAGGCACTCACGAGGGTGGGGGGCGCGCCCTACCCCCCTGGGAGCGCACCCCTACCTCGTGGCCGCCTCGAAGACCCCCTGACTTGTTCCCGACGCCAAAAATCCCTATAAATATAGAAACGCTCGAAAATAAACCTAGATCGGGAGTTCTGCCGCCGCAAGCCTCTGTAGCCACCAAAAACCAACCGGGACCCTGTTCCGGCACCCTGACGGAGGGGGGATCCATCACCGGTGGCCATCTTCATCATCCCGGCGCTCTCCAAAACGAGGAGGGAGTAGTTCACCCTCGGGGCTGAGGGTATGTACCAGTAGCTATGTGTTTGATCTCTCTCTCTCTCTCGGGTTCTTGATTTGGCACAATCTTGATGTATCGCGAGCTTTGCTATTATAGTTGGATCTTATGATGTTTCTCCCCCTCTACTCTCTTGTAATGGATTGAGTTTTCCCTTTGAAGTTATCTTATCGGATTGAGTCTTTATGTATTTGAGAACACTTGATGTATGTCTTGCATGTGCTTATCGGTGGTGACAATGGGATATTCACGTGATCTACTTGATGTATGTTTTGGTGATCAACTTGCGGGTTCAGTGACCTTGTGAACTTATGCATAGGGGTTGGCACACGTTTTCGTCTTGACTCTCCGGTAGAAACTTTGCGGCACTCTTGGAAGTTCTTTGTGTTGGTTGAATAGATGAATCTGAGATTGTGTGATGCATATCGTATAATCATACCCACGGATACTTGAGGTGACATTGGAGTATCTAGGTGACATTAGGGTTTTGGTTGATTTGTGTCTTAAGGTGTTATTCTAGTACGAACTCTAGGATATATCGAACGTAAAGAATAACTTCGTGTTATTTTACTACGGACTCTTGAATAGATCGATCAGAAAGGATAACTTTGAGGTGGTTTCGTATCCTACAATAATCTCCTCATTTGTTCTCCGCTATTAGTGACTTTGGAGTGACTCTTTGTTGCATGTTGAGGGATAGTTAAATGATCCAGTTATGTTATTATTGTTGGGAGAACTTGCACTAGTGAAAGTATGAACCCTGGGCCTTCTTTCCTAGCATTGCAATACCGTTTACGCTTACTTTTATTACTTGTTACCTTGCTGTTTTTATATTTTCAGATTACAAAAACCTATATCTACCATCCATATTGCACTTGTATCACCATCTCTTCGCCGAAGTAGTGCACCTATACAATTTACCATTGTATTGGGTGTGTTGGGTGATGTCTACTACGCAACCTTCTTCTTGTAGACGTTGTTGGGCCTCCAAGTGCAGAGGTTTGTAGGACAGTAGCAAATTTCTCTCAAGTGGATGACCTAAGGTTTATCAATCCGTGGGAGGTGTAGGATGAAGATGGTCTCTCTCAAACAACCCTGCAACCAAATAACAAAGAGTCTCTTGTGTCCCCAACACACCCAATACAATGGTAAATTGTATAGGTGCACTAGTTCGGCGAAGAGATGGTGATACAAGTGCAATATGGATGGAAGATATAGGTTTTTGTAATCTGAAAATATAAAAACAGCAAGGTAACTAATGATAAAAGTGAGCACAAACGGTATTGCAATGCTAGGAAACGAGGCCTAGGGTTCATACTTTCACTAGTGCAAGTTCTCTCAATAATAACATAATTAGATCATATAACAATCCCTCAACATGCAACAAAGAGTCACTCCAAAGTCACTAATAGCGGAGAACAAACGAAGAGATTATGGTAGGGTACGAAACCACCTCAAAGTTATCCTTTCTGATCGATCTATTCAAGAGTCTGTAGTAAAATAACATGAAGCTATTCTTTCTGTTCGATCTATCATAGAGTTCGTACTAGAATAACACCTTAAGACACAAATCAACCAAAACCCTAATGTCACCTAGATACTCCAATGTCATCTCAAGTATCCGTGGGTATGATTATACGATATGCATCACACAATCTCAGATTCATCTATTCAAACCAACACAAAGTACTTCAAAGAGTGCCCCAAAGTTTCTACCGGAGAGTCAAGACGAAAACGTGTGCCAACCCCTATGCATAGGTTCATGGGCGGAACCCGCAAGTTCATCACCAAAACATACATCAAGTGAATCAATAGAATAACCCATTGTCACCAAGGTTATCCCACGCAAGACATACATCAAGTGTTCTCAAATCATTAAAGACTCAATCCGATAAGATGACTTCAAAGGGAAAACTCAATCCATTACAAGAGAGTAGAGGGGGAGAAACATCATAAGATCCAACTATAATAGCAAATATCACGATACATCAAGATCGTATCACCTCAAGAACACGAGAGAGAGAGAGAGAGAGAGATCAAACACATAGCTACTGGTACATACCCTCAGCCCCGAGGGTGAACTACTCCCTCCTCGTCATGGAGAGTGCTGGGATGATGAAGATGGCCACCGGTGAGGGTTCCCCCCTCCGGCAGGGTGCCGGAACAGGGTCCCCATTGGTTTTTGGTGGCTACAGAGGCTTGCGGCGGCGGAACTCCCGATCTATTATGTTCCCCGAAGGTTTTAGGGTATATGGAGATATATAGGCAAAAGAAGTCGGTAAGGGGAGCCACGAGGGGCCCACGAGGGTGGAGGGCACATAGGAGGGGTGGGCGCGCCCCTGCCTCCTGCTCTCCTCGTTGATCCCCTGACGTGCACTCCAAGTCTCCTGTGTTGCTTTCTTTCCAAAAATAACTTTTCCGAAGGTTTCATTCCGTTTGGACTCCGTTTGATATTCCTTTTCTGCAAAACACTGAAAAAAGGGAAAAAACAGAAACTGGCACTGGGCTCTGGGTCAATTGGTTAGTCCCAAAAGTAATATAAAAGTGAATAGTAAAGCCCATTAAATATCCAAGATGTATAATATAATAGCATGAATACTTCATAAATTATAGATACGTTGGAGACGTATCAGCATCAAGCTTAATTCCTGCTCATCCTCGATTAGGTAAATGATAAAAGAAATAATTTATGAAGTGTGAATGCTAGCAGGTGCACAAGTTTGATCAATGATAATTTCAGTCACCTTCTCTAGCATCATTATATGTCATAATAGTAGCTCAACTCATAAAACTTTCATGATTAAGTAACAAGCTATTCACATGTTAAAGCATAGATCATAAACTTCTTGAAAACTAACAAACCGTGTTATTAGTCATCAAACAATTACAATTCATCTTATTTTCAGGAAGAGTCTATGTCAGAGCTTTGATTCAGCAAACTTCACATACTCAACTATCTTTTAGTCTTCCATGATTGCTACCACTCAAAGCATATTTTTAGAACAAATAGCATCCATCGAACACAGAGAAAGATAGGGGCTTAATGTTTCGCCTCCCAACTCATTTATCATATAGATAATTGTCAACAATAATAATTCATGATCAAATATATTTGAATGGCCATATATACTCAGATCTTTCCATCACATGATGCTTGCCAACTGAAGAGTAGGTTGGAATGAGAAGGAATACTACTGACTTTTGCATAAAAGTAAAAGATAGGCCCTTCGCAGAGGGAAGCAGGGGTTTGCAGAGGTGCCAGAGCTTGAAGCAAAAATAGAGATGAAAATAATTTTGAGAGGTATGCTTTCATTGTCAACATAACGACCAAGAGTTTCCAATATCTTCCATACTAGATACATCATAGGCGGTTCCCACGCAGAAAGGTAAAGATTTTACTCCCCCTCCACCAACAATCACACTCCACGGCTTGTCCGAAACAACGGGTGTCGTCCAACTTTCAACAATCCTGGGGGAGTTTTGTTTAAATTATTTGCGAATTTGTTTTTGATGTTTTGATCATAGGACTGGGCATCCCAGTTACCAGCCATTTTCTCGTGAATGATGAGCGGAGTCCACTCATCGTGAGAATAACCCACCTAGCATGGAAGATACTGCTAGCCCCTAGTCGCTACATGAGAGATTCGGGCATACAAAACAGATTATTATTTGAAGGTTTAGAGTTTGGCACATGCAAATTTACTTGGAACGGCAGGTAAATACCGCATATAGGTAGATATGATGGACACTCATGGAAGAAACTTGGTTCAAGGAATTTGGATGCACAAGCAGTATTCCCGCTTAGTACAGATATTTTGGCTAGCAAAGGATTCTAAATAGCAAGCACCACATGTTAGAGGATACATAACAATATAACTTCTATACAAATATACCCAAGCATAACTCATTATGTTGTCTTCCTTGTCCAACTTCAACTAATTTGCTCAGGTTTGAAAATAATTAATGGGGCTCACAATCATAGAAGATTTCCAAGATAGTATATTTATATGTGAAATCTCTCTTCCTTCAATATTCTTTCATGAATTGTTCAAGTGACCAATACAATGTTTGCTAACCTTCAAAAAAAATTACCACCTCTACTTCTTATAGGTGAAGTCATTACTCCCCATGGGATAAGCATATGAAACATATATAATTTCAGATTTATGACATTCAAATCATTCAACCATTTACTCATAGGATATAAGTGAAGCACACGAGTCAATGACAAACTACTCCAAAAAGATATAAGTGAAGATCAGTGAGTAGTTAAATAATTATGTAGCTATGTGAAGACTCTCTCTCATTTAAGAATTTCAGATCTTGGTATTTTATTCAAACAGCAAGCAAAACAAAAGAAAATAAAATGACGCTCCAAGCAAAACACATATCATGTGGTGAATAAAAATATAGCTCCAAGTAAAGTTACCGATGAACGAAGACGAAAGAGGGGATGCCATCTAGGGCATCCCCAAGCTTAGGCTCTTGGTTGTCCTTGAATATTACCTTGGGGTGCCTTGGGCATCCCCAAGCTTAGGCTATTTCCACTCCTTATTCCATAGTCCATCGAATCTTTACCCAAAACTTGAAAACTTCACAACACAAAACTTAACAGAAAACTCGTAAGCTCCGTTAGCGAAAGAAAACAAAACACCACTTCAAGGTACTGTAATGAACTCATTATTTATTTATATTGGTGTTAAACCTACTGTATTCCAACTTCTCTACGGTTTATAAACTCTTTTACTAGCCATAGATTCATCAAATTAAGCAAACAACACACGAAAAACAGAATCTGTCAAAAACAGAACAGTTTGTAGTAATCTGTATCAACCGTATACTTCTGGAACTCCAAAACTTCTACCAAAATAGGAAGACCTAGATAATTTGTTTAATGATCTTCTGCAATTGGAATCAGTATTTTATCACGTTCGGGTGATTTTAAACAATTGTTTTCGTGAACAGAAAGTTTCTGGAATTTTCAGCAATATCAAATAACTATCATCCAAGAAGATCCTATAGGTCTTACTTGGCACAAACACTAATTAAAACATAAAACCACATCTAACCAGAGGCTAGGTGATTTATTTATTACTAAACAGAACCAAAAAGCAAAGAACAAAAATAAAAATTGGGTTGCCTCCCAACAAGCGCTATCGTTTAATGCCCCTAGCTAGGCATGATGATTTCAATGATGCTCACCTAAAAGATAAGAATTGAAACATAAAGAGAGCATCATGAAGAATATGACTAGCACATTTAAGTATAACCCACTTCATATGCATAGGGATTTTGTGAGCAAACAACTTATGGGAGCAATAATCAACTAGCATAGGAAGGCAAAACAAGCATATCTTCAAGATTTTCAACACATAGAGAGGAAACTTGATATTATTGCAATCCCTACAAGCATATATTCCTCCCTAATAATAATTTTCAGTAGCATGATGAATGAATTCAACAATATAACCAGCACCTAAAGCATTCTTTTCATGATCTACAAGCATAGAAAATTTACTACTCTCCACATAAGCAAAATTCTTCTCATTCGGAATAGTGGGAGTATCATAAGAGACTCGAATACTATAAATTGTTTCCACATTAAAAGAGTAATATTCAGAAAAAGGGTAATCATAATCATTACAAGTTTCATAAATATAATCATCACTACTTTTTATAGCATAAGTTTCATCACAATAATCATCATAAGTAGCAACTTTGTTCTCATCATAATCAATTGAAACCTCTTCCAAAATAGTGGATACATCACTAAATAAAGTCATGACCTCTCCAAATCCACTTTCATAAATATTATAAGATTCAACATCCTCCAAAATAGTGGGATCATTACTTCCTAAAGTTGACACTCTTCCAAACCCACTTTCATCAATATAATCATCATAAGTAGGAGGCATGCTATCATCATTATAAATTTGCATATCAAAACTTGGGAGACTAAAAATATCATCTTCATTAAACGTAGCATCCCCAAGCTTGGGACAAACATTAATTGCATCAAATATATTCTCAAAAACATCATCTTCATCAAACATAGCATCCCCAAGCTTGGGCCTTTTCATATCATAAGCATGATCACTCTCATCATTAATAGTATGGATAGCACTGATAGTATAGCAATTATCGTATTCTTCCAAGCTAGTGCCAAAAATATTTTCAAGATCATAAGAAGTATCATTATCTTCCCAATCATAATCATCACAACAAGCAATAGGCATAACGAGATCATCATCAAGTGCATCATCTTCCACAATTGTTTTTGATTCATTTTCATGAGGCACAACAATAATAGGAGCAACATTATTTGGGAGAGATATCTTTTTACCTCTCTTCCTTTTTCTTTTCTTCTTCTTCACCACATCATGTGTGGGTTCAATCCTCTTTTTGGAGCTCCTTATTAATGAAATTGGTTGAATAGAAGGCTCCTCCTCGTTACCTGATTCATCATAAGAAATAATAGGAGGATATTGGGAAGTCTCTTCCCTTTCATTAGTATTCTCTTCATCTTCTATTTGTTTTCTTTTCTTTATGTAATTGGCAATATAAGGATTTTCAATGCAATTCACCGCACAATACATATAAATTTCTTCTAGATCAATATCGAGGAATTTTTCGAGGTTATATTCTGCAATAATCTTAGTTTGACATTTCATTTCTTCATAACCCAAAAGCAAACTAAGTTCACTATGATGTGCAAGGGAAATCAAGTCATCACAATTTTTGGACACGATTCGATCATGAAACAATTTGCATTTGATATTTAAATGACCATGTTCATTGCAAAGTTCACAAGTATGGCTAAGAAATTTTAAATTTTCAGCACTAACATTTAGCCTTTCTTGCAACCATTTAGTTTCTAAATGCTTATGCCTCTTGCAATATCTATCTTCCCTATTTGGTGTGTACTTGCAAACCCAATGCACTCCAAAAAAATTGACATGTTTATAGGAGACATTTTCATCATAACTAGTGCAATCATCATTAGAACTATGGATATTCAAAGAGTTCATACTAACAACATTGCAATCATGCTCATCATTAAAAGATTTAGTGCCAAACATTTTAATACATTCTTCTTCTAACACTTTGGCACAATTTTCCTTCCCATCATACTCACGAAAGACATTAAAAAGATGAAGCGTATGAGGTAAACTCAATTCCATTTTTTAGTTTTCTTTTATAAACTAAACTAGTGCTAAAACAAGAAACAAAAAGATTCGATTGCAAGATCTAAAGATATACCTTCAAGCACTCACCTCCCCGGCAACGGCGCCAGAAAAGAGCTTGATGTCTACTACGCAACCTTCTTCTTGTAGATATTGTTGGGCCTCCAAGTGCAGAGGTTTGTAGGACAGTAGCAAATTTCCCTCAAGTGGATGACCTAAGGTTTATCAATCCGTGGGAGGTGTAGAATGAAGATGGTCTCTCTCAAACAACCCTGCAACCAAATAACAAAGAGTCTCTTGTGTCCCCAAAACACCCAATACAATGGTAAATTGTATAGGTGCACTAGTTCGGCGAAGAGATGGTGATACAAGTGCAATATGGATGGTAGATATAGGTTTTTGTAATCTGAAAATATAAAAACAGCAAGGTAACTAATGATAAAAGTGAGCACAAACGGTATTGCAATGCTAGGAAACAAGGCCTAGGGTTCATACTTTCACTAAAGTTCTCTCAACAATAATAACATAATTAGATCATATAACAATCCCTCAACATGCAACAAAGAGTCACTCCAAAGTCACTAATAGCGGAGAACAAACGAAGAGATTATGGTAGGGTACGAAACCACCTCAAAGTTACCCTTCTGATCGATCTATTCAAGAGTCCGTAGTAAAATAACATGAAGCTATTCTTTCCGTTCGATCTATCATAGAGTTCGTACTAGAATAACACCTTAAGACACAAATCAACCAAAACCCTAATGTCACCTAGATACTCCAATGTCACCTCAAGTATCCGTGGGTATGATTATACGATATGCATCACACAATCTCAGATTCATCTATTCAAACCAACACAAAGTACTTCAAAGAGTGCCCCAAAGTTTCTACCGGAGAGTCAAGACGAAAACGTGTGCCAACCCCTATGCATAGGTTCATGGGCGGAACCCGCAAGTTGATCACCAAAACATACATCAAGTGAATCAATAGAATAGCCCATTGTCACCACGGTTATCCCACGCAAGACATACATCAAGTGTTCTCAAATCATTAAAGACTCAATCCGATAAGATAACTTCAAAGGGAAAACTCAATCCATTACAAGAGAGTAGAGGGGGAGAAACATCATAAGATCCAACTATAATAGCAAAGCTCGCGATACATCAAGATCGTATCACCTCAAGAACATGCGAGAGAGATCAAACACATAGCTACTGGTACATACCCTCGGCCCCGAGGGTGAACTACTTCCTCGTCATGGAGAGCGCCGGGATGATGAAGATGGCCACCGGTGAGGGTTCCCCCCTCCGGCAGGGTGCCGGAACAGGGTCCCCATTGGTTTTTGGTGGCTACAGAGGCTTGCGGTGGTGGACCTCCCGATCTATTCTTTTCCCCGAAGGTTTTAGGGTATATGGAGATATTAGGCCAAAGAAGTCGGTAAGGGGAGCCACGAGGGGCCCACGTGGGTGGAGGGCGCGCCCAGGAGGGGTGGGCGCGCCCCCCTGCCTCGTGCTCTCCTTGTTGATCCCCTGACGTGCACTCCAAGTCTCCTGTGTTGCTTTCTTTCCAAAAATAACTTTTTCGAAGGTTTCATTCCGTTTGGACTCCATTTGATATTCCTTTTCTGCAAAACACTGAAACAAGGGAAAAACAGAAACTGGCACTGGGCTCTGGGTCAATAGGTTAGTCCCAAAAGTAATATAAAAGTGCATAGTAAAGCCCATTAAACATCCAAGATGGATAATATAATAGCATGAATACTTCATAAATTATAGATACGTTGGAGACGTATCATTGGGGACACAAGAGACTCTTTGTTATTTGGTTGCAGGGTTGTTTGAGAGAGACCATCTTCATCCTACGCCTCTCACGGATTGATAAACCTTAGGTCATCCACTTGAGGGAAATTTGCTACTGTCCTACAAACCTCTGCACTTGGAGGCCCAACAACGTCTACAAGAAGAAGGTTGCGTAGTAGACATTAGTGTCTTCCCCTCGACGGTCAATGCGGTCACCCTGAGGGACTACTTCAGGCCCCTGTGGGGGAGGGAGACGTTGGGGCACCCTGCCACGCGTATCGTCCCCGCCGATTTCGCCAAGGCCGGTCCAAATCGGTACCCCTTCTTCATCGATTACTTCTCTTGCGGGCTCTACCCCCCTTCTTCGATTTCTTCAATGACGTCATGCGCACCTACGGCTTCCATCTTCTGGACCTTACGCCGAATGCCGTGACGTGCATGGTCTTCTTCGCCCATCTCTACGAGGGCTTTGCCGGAGTGCTCCCCAGCACGGCGCTCTTCCGCCACTACTTCTATCCTCGCATCCAGCCAGGGGGCGCCGTCTCTGGGTGCATCACCTAGATCCCGAGGACCCAGGAGAGGGGTATGTACCCGGAGGGTGCCCAAAAGGAGAGGTGGGAAGAGTGGCGGGGCCGGTGGTGCCACTACAAAAAAATACACTTCCGTGAGGATACGTGTTTGTCACAGTAGGTCACGTTTTCTGTCATGCATGTACATCCATGACAAATTTATGACAGAATCAAGATAGTCATACCTGTGCTGTCGTAGAAGTGTTCCATGACATTACCAAAATTATCATCACGGAAGTGTCCACTTCCATGATGATAAATCGCGCGTCACAGAAGTGCTTTCGTCAAGGGTGACCGACACGTGGCATCCACCGTAACGGAACACCGTTAAGCTATCGGGTCCGGTTTTGGATCCGATAACCCGTTAACAGCCTTGACCAATGGGGATTTTCCACGTGTAAAATCATCATTGGCTGGAGGAAACACGTGTCGGCTCACCGTTGGGACAGATGTCATCCACTCATTGGACCCAAAGCGCCTATGATACTTCGGCACGTGGCACGGTCCAATAGAGGCCCATTCCTGTGAAAAGGCCGGCCCATTTGACTTGGTCAAAAGGTGCCGGGCCGGCCCACGGCAAGCCTGTTAACGGCCTGTTCGGATATAGCCCATTTATAGCCCGCTAACCCAGGGCCCGTTTACGGCCTATCCGAATTAGGCCCAGTAGCGTCATCTGGGCCGTCCAATATAATTCCAGCCCGTTTTAGCTTCCGGCCCATGTATGGCCCATGACGTCTTTCGGCCCATATGAGGTCCTTAGTAACCCTCGGCCCATTAACGACCCGTGGTAAAATTGGCCCGTAATGAACAGTGTATCACTTTATACCCATTAACGGCCCATTATTCCGTTGGGCCGTTTCCAGCCCATGTTATCTTTCAGCCTTCTCAGGGCCCATTTATTCTTGGGCTCATTTCCAGCATTCGTTTACTTACGCCCCGTTACTGTCATTTTCTGCTTGTGGGCCAAATTCAGCCCGTGGTTACAGTCGGCCCGTTTGTGGCCCGTTAATACGTTGGGCCGTTTTCATAGCGTCATCAAATACGGCCGATTAACGACGGCCCGTTATGGTCGGCCCATGAACGGATGCTTTCAACTCTAGCCCATTTGCGGCCATAATGTGGTCTGTTATTGGCCCATGTTTGGCCAACCGATCATACGGCCCGTAGAAGGCCCATTGTGTCTATGGCCCGTATAAGGCCCATTGTTTCTACGCCCCATAGAAGGCCCATTGTTTCTACGGCCCTTAGAAGGCCCATTGTTTCTACGGCCCGTAGGAGGCCCATGTTAACTACAGTAAATATGTAGCCCATGGTTAATGTGGCCTAGTTTTAAAAAATAGGTTATTGCGGCCACTAGCAAACCGCGGAAAAAGAACTGCACTGACTACAAGAAAACAAATAAACAAGACGGAAATAAATAAGCAAGCAACTTACGCTAGGCTATCACGGCTATTACACATATTACATCCACTGGGCATCAAAGTTTGCCACCAGTGCAAATATAGGGAACACCCTACACTATACAAAAATGGCTTGCTGTTTTCTTCAGCCGGTGGCTGCATGTTAAGAACAAATTTTGTATTGCACCAAAACAAATTACAACGATAAAACAAAAGGAAGGTTGGCATAAAAGTTAACAGTCTAGCAGATAAATGCACCACCAAAAGTTCAGAAGCTCAGTTCATTTGACCTGACTGTTATGTTTTCATGTTGTATTGTCCGATGGAGCACCATAACCTTCGCCTTTAGTTCTCCTAGACTCCTGGACAACATAGCAAATGTCTGATAGTCTGGTTTCAAAACCATGCATATCTTGACAACATCGAACAATGTCTCTCCTTGTTTCACAAAGGGTCTCTATTAGGGAATGGACTTGTGTCTGGAGTGCAGATACAACATTGTTTTGAGCTTGCATATCTTAATCATGAGGCAGTTTGGACGAGGTTGCCTTAACAACCAACCCAGTATTACGCAGGAACGTGCTTTTGGCACTGTTAGTGGACAGGTACTAACCCACTGCAGCAAGAGCTGACATTGCGGTTATAGTTGCCTCGCCACCTTCAGAAGGTGACGGTTCCACCATTTTTTCCATAGCTCGCTGAAAAGTTGAGGTTTTACATTAGTAGTACCAGAACAGAAGATATTAAGGAGGCAGCAAAACCAAACAAAATAGCTTTGGTCTATATACAGAACTTTCTCTGGTGAACCCATGTAAAATATTAGTTGTATTTTATTGCAAAGTACATAATAAAACCAGGTTCCAAACATATGACCATGTACCATCGCTAATGTATTGTCTATTTATTCACATTGTATTGAGGGCTAAGGATAAAGAGACGAAGTTTATAATACGGTAAGCATTGTATGACATCATTCATATCACAAAACAACTGAGAACAGACAAACAGGTAATTGTAACATTGTGTGGGCAAGTCGAGCACGGAACTATATTACAGGTCAAGGTCAAAGGAACATCATTCCCCTCTTTTAAACCTTGTAAGGTGCAATGATACGCTAAGACAATTGTGTATAAAATTGAAAAGAGTAATAGACATTGGCTGCAAACCATGCAATTCAAGTCACAAGTCAGAGTAAGTAGTAGTTAAAAGGCATGAGGATTAAGGACTTACAACAGCGGCTTTGACTGGTGTAGTCATGCCCTTCTTCTTGCTGGTGTGACAGTCCTTGAAGATTTCCACAACATTTGGTTCAGGTACTTTTTGGTCCTTGCGGGCTTTCCTCTGCATTTGGAACAAGTCAATATAGATCTGATAATATGGTACAGCGAAAAGAGTGAAACAACAGCTAATTACAAGAGCCTCGCAGTGTGCAATATAGCTATGAGATCCTGTCATCTGTTGGAATTTCACTTTCGTACGGTTGGCCTTGTTCTTTGAATAGTTCACCTACAAGAAGATAGATATGTGTGGCACATGCGTAAATAGGACTTCAACATGTGATCTGATCACATATATATAATGTACCTGATACTTCGGATCAGACCAGTGTTTAACGAGGCCCCTCCAGTCTTCATCCAATATATTTTCCACTGGAGATGTTTGGGAAAGTTCACTGTTAGCCTTGCCTTCAAAGTGAGTTTTCCTCAAGTTATACCGATACTGTCGCAGAGCAGAATTGAAAACATGGGTGCAAGCTTGTCTGGTTGCATCATCTTGGCTATCCAACTTGAACCTCATCTGTTGAAAATTATGGGAGTCTCATTATCAGCAACCTAGAAAGTATGGGACAGAGCAAGACGATATTACTAGTTTCCATACATAACCATACTTACAGATAAATGGTAGAGGAAGGTGTTGAACTGGGTTTCATCTTTGTCATTCCTGTACTGAATCCATGTTGGGAGGATACGTACATGACACCTAACGGCAACCGCTGCCTCTGATACTAACTTGGCTGACTCTGTAGCATCACATGGCCTTTTTAAACCTGCCTCAAAACGGATCTCCATTCTTCCTCCTCTAGATTTAGTTAACCTATCGAGCATTATCCCTGATGTTTGTTTCCTCTTGCGCCTAGGTGCTAGTCCAACAATGAACATAGGAAGTGTTAGTGTACATCAAACTGTGAGACTACATATAAAGAAGCATGCAACTGTAACTTGACTCCAGCAACTACCTTCTTGCTGTTGAAGCTCACAAGGTTCATCTGATCTTGCCAACTCGTCTTGTGTCAAGAGTGCTTGGGAAGTAGTGTCAGGTGGCAAGGGAGCTTGGGAACGTGCTGCTAGCTCAGTTGACGCACGTGTAACTCGTGCAGCTGGTAGTACTGTGGAAGGTGCTGCAAGAACTAGGGTTGTCTCTGCTTGTTTGGTGGCAGCTATTTGCTTCTGTTTGGATTTTTCTGCAGCTCGTGTAGCATGGGATACCCTGTTTGTAGAATTTTCCGCTGGACTTTGACCTTCTATTGCACCATCAGTACCAGCAAAATCTGCAGGATTCTTCCGGTTCCCATTCCCTGCCATTCTGTGTTTCTTCCTCTTTCTCCGTGCCATGTTTAGTCAAGCCGACAAGAAAAACGAATAACAATTTAGTTCTTCAGAACAAATTTATGCGTGATACAGACGAACTGAACTTTGATGTTAGACAACCACATGATAGGAGGATGTAATATGTACGAAAAACAGGACGGAAGAGATAACCAGAACTATGATGTGTAAACTAAGCAGAAGACAATGCACTAAATTAGAAGCAATGCAATGGAAGGTAGACACCATATGAAAGATGCTACAAATATCGCGCTGCCAAGTTAATAATGTCTCATCATAAATGGCGTTTAAAAAATGTGAAGCAGTACAAGAAATAAATCATATGCAAGATGCAAACAACATCACACTACCAAGTTAGAGGTCTCTCGTCATTAGTGCCATTGCATATTCACAGCGTATGATGTGTAAACTAAGGAGAAGGCATTTCAACAAATTAGAAGCAATGAAAGCTAGACACCATATGAAAGATGCAACGAATATCACTCTACCAAGTTAAAACTGTCTCGCCATAAGTGCCATTTCAACAAATTAATAGTACAAGCTAGAAAAGAATGCGAGATGTAACCTATATCACACTCCGAAGTCAAACGTGTCTTATGATATGTGATTGTTGCAGGTTACACAACAGTAGTAATTTGATCTAAGAACATGGTGTGATAGACAGATATTGTATGTTCTAGAAACAGGAACACGTGTCTTATTCAAGTATAATGTGTAAAGTAAGCAGATGGAATTCAACAAAATTAGAAGCAATACAAGCTAGACATCACACATAACATGCAACCACATATAACAGTGCCAAGTTAGAGGGATCACCGGTGATGGTGCACTAGGGGAGACGTGCTCATCATAAACACAGCTACGTTGAGTGTCTATGCATGTGTTGTCTTGGAAATCATCTTGGAGGAATGGAGGAGTAGAAACTGTAGAGGCCCTCCGTTTGGAAGGAGCACCTTTATCCGCTGCCTTGCTAACTTCCTTCCGCTTTATTGATTTTGAATTGTCAAGTAAACCGACAAGAAAAAGCAATAAAATTCTCTCTTCAGAACTCATTCATGCATGATACTGACAATCACTACTTTGATGTAAGGCAAACACATGATACCAGGATGGGATATGTACGAAAAACAGGACGACATGGCATGTTCACAGCTATTTGTGTAAACTAAGCAGAAACCATTCCAACAAATAAGAAGCAATGCAAGCTAGACATCACATGAAAGATGCAACCAATATGACTCTGCCAAGTTAAAAGTGTCCCATCATAAATGGAATTTCAACAAATTAGAAGCAGCGCATGCTATAAATCATATAAAAGATGCAACTAATATCACACTGCATATACTAAAGGTGTCTCGTCATATTGATTGATGTGGGATACAAAAAAGCAATAGTTTTATGTAAGGACATGCTTAATAGACAGATGTACTATGTACTAAATATAGGAAGGCATGTCACATTAACAGGTATAATGTATAAGCTAAGCAGAATAGCACATGCAGTTTAACCAGATTGGAAGAATTACAATTTAGACACCATATGCAACATGCAACCACATATCACGCTGCCAAGTTAGAGCAAGCACCTGCGATGCTAGTATAGGGGAAATGCGGTAATCAACTACAGAGCTACATTCACTATCTTCATCTAGCCTTGCTATTTCTTGAGAATCATGCCGGGAGGCTGACGCTGCATTCTTTAAATGAGGAGTAGTCCACTTGCCTGACTGCCTCATCATAAGTGATTGATGAGGGATACACAAGAACATTAGTTTGATGTAAGAACATGGTTAATACACAGATGTACTAGTATATACCAAAAACAGAAAGGCATGTCATATTTGAAAGGTATAATGTGTAAGCTAAGCAGATGCAATTTAACCAAATTGGAAGCAATACAAGCTAGACATCCGGTTGGAGTGGTGAGCATGATCATCTAGGACCTGAGAGCCTGGTGGGAGACGGTCTGCTTCGCCACCATCGCGGCTTTTTAGTTGGCTTCCAGGTGATGCCTGTCTTTGTTGGGCTTGTCACTGGCTCGGCCAGTGCCCTGACTAGCTATTTGTCTTCTGGTGCTCACGGTATGGTGGTTCATGTAAAAAATATCTTTCCTTATCTTAATAAAGACCGACTTCGGCCTTTCGAATACAAGCT
Source organism: Aegilops tauschii subsp. strangulata (assembly GCF_002575655.3). NCBI lineage: Eukaryota > Viridiplantae > Streptophyta > Magnoliopsida > Poales > Poaceae > Aegilops > Aegilops tauschii. The sequence continues at coordinate 225,217,354 of NC_053039.3, forward strand.
AGACACCATATGGAACATGCAACCACATATGAGACCGCGAAGTTAAAGCAAGCACCTGGGATGGTGGTTCATTACGAGCGAGGTCATCAACTCCAGAGCTACGTTTACCGTCTCCATCTGCTGACACTGCACCCTTTATAGCGCTGTAACGTGCCGTGCTTACCCGCATAGAAAGCTGGAGCAACTTCTCTCTTTTCTTTTCTGCTTCTCTCGAGGCAGACTCTGAAATACCCTTGCATAAAAACACAATAGTGAGAGTATGGGTGAAGTGTGTGCAGAACTAGTGCACTGTAAAAGTAGCAGATAGCAGGTGGCTGAAAAATAAATGACAGGAGACATATGATAGCTCTACAACATTGCATGGCAAACAAAATTATATTCTACTCCGTATGATTTTGTAATATATGAGCACAGGAAATGCAGGTACTCCTCCAGCAGCACACCACATGTGGTCATATCAAGATAACAGTCGACAGAAAATAAATGGGACACCCCTCACGGAGTACGAATGGGGAATCGGACGGGTGGGCGGGGGAGGGGGAGAACCATGTTTCGGTCTGGGACGCGCTTGTTTTTGGCTTTTTTGAACAGAAGATGGGACACGCTTGTTTGAGATTTGGGGAAAGTACAAACTTTGCCCCCCTCTTAAATTTCGGACCTACTGCAGGTCGGGGGTAGGATGGTAATCCCAGGTGTCCCAAATAGTGGGAGGGAGCGATTTCGGCCGCGCGCATGTGTGCTTAGGCGGCCATTGTGTATGAATGTTTTTCGGAGGCGGTTGCGTGGCGTCTAGATCAAGCTACAAACCTACCCCGGTTTAGACCTTTGGACGTCGGGCCGGTAGGTTTCACGGGTCGGAGTTATTAGAAAAGTAATTTCCTTGTACTACCAAACATTGGTCTCACGCGGTTTCGGGCGAGTAGAGGCTCTTTTGGCGCTTCGTTCGAAATTTTGAAACACAAGCATTCACGTTTAGAGTACTCTTGAACTTTGAGGATTGACCTAAATAGACAATGTTAAATTTGACCTTGTATGTTTGAAAACCTCATTAAATTATCCGATTCTTTTTGAAATTTTGACACATGAAAATCCTATAACTATGATTATTTTGGAATGGAGGAGCTAAATTTGAATCTATTTTGTACACGACTACATATGCTATTATGTACAAAATCAGAGCAAAGATTGGTGCCCCCATAATTTAGGTATGATTTACAAATGCCATGATATCAGATTCAAATAATTGAATGGACTTCATGTTGAATTCGATTTTTTTAAACCACCTTAAGTTGAATTCAAATGTATGCTAGTTCATAGGTAGCTATTTATAATGTTCATTGTGTAACTTTCGTATGTATAATGTGCTTTACACACATAACATGAACTATACTCACGTTTATATTCGATTGCTAAAGCGATGCATTGTCTGGAGTTCAAAATACTAACTATGTGGATCAATTGTGTCGAATAATAACATAGACATGCCCAAATTCGATAGAATCTAGATGTCTGATGGATCAATGACCGTTCCTTACGCGAACTGCAAATATCATGATCCCATCCTAATATTTGGATACAATTTATATATTTAATCAATGTGTACATCAGTCTTTTACATGTAGTTTCACTCTCCATCGGTGGTCTCTCACACATGCTCACACACTCTCTCCCGAGGTGTCTTTCTCGCACACATGCTCTCGATATAACTTTCCCTCCCTCTCGTAACCATTTACGATTGTTTTCACTAACATTTATCACAAGCACTCTTCCTCTCGCAAGCATACACACGCACAATCCCCATCGACCCTTTATATATACATAGACCTGCCTACGTGTCTCCTGTACGCACATTATCATTAGGCCTGTCTCTCACGCATTGTCTCACACCTCTCTTCCTAATCGACGAGTATGATTCTAGCAGAGCATTCTGTAGGATGCCCCTTAAAGTTAGGTTGGATGAATAGTAATATCAGAGATAAAGGGGTTACCATAGTTCGAGAACCTAGGGTTACAAATCCTAGCCGGCTTTGTCAGTGGACACAGAGTCCTTCACAATTATGCTATCTTTGTCTTGTACGACTAGTCATCCATGGGTCTCCCTAAATGCATCACGGGCCGACCAATGTGGCGCAGGACAGAACCGAACAGAGGGCCTCACCTCGACCCACCGGACCTCATGCGGTGACACACCTTCTGCCCCCACGTCTCATTATCTTCTCACACCCACACATACCAACACAGACACCACACACACAAAAAATTCTCCCGGTGCCTCTATCCACTCCCCCCTTGCATATACACACTCAAGGGAATCTCTCGCCGTGACGTCATATTCATCTCTCTCTCTCTCTCTCTAGACCACTCTCATTTCTCGTGCTATCTCTCCCCTGCCCCCCCCCCCGCCGGCCCCTCTATCCATGCCTCTCTCGAATACGTAATACACACATACCTCTCTAGGCCCTGCCAAATGCATCAACTACACATTCACACATGTTACATCACGTACCCCATTGATCTAAAAAGCCCTCTCTTCATGTTTATTTTGCATACAACATTCCTTTTGAATAAAGTGTGGCCAAAAAATTATTTAGAATTTCTACATATATACAACATTACAAAGTTATATGGAGGAGTATGAACGCTAATTTGCATTGCATGGTGCCCACAATGATATTTATTCCGCACTGTGAATTTGTATATTTTTATACTATATATAAAGTTAGTCATAATAAAGAGAAACGAAGAGCATCTCTCTCTCCATCGCATACCCCCCTCTACGCCCCTTTCACGTACGCACACAAACTATCTCCAGGTCCTCTAAAAGTAAGCCCCCAGCACATTCACGCATGTTTCATCTTTCTCTCGCGATATATACAGTGACGATAATTGTATTTGAAGCGAAAGCACGATACGTACATTGGACTTCAAAATCCACTCATTACGGTCACCATTTACGTTTTGTGGTTATTATACAGTCACGGGCTCACCGTACAACTCTGTATTTGCTCAAGACACGACTAGTTGACCAGTTAAACGCTCCACGTGGCACCTCTTGTGTTGCATCACATTATCTCACTACCATCGGGCCCACCTGTCGGCTTGTATCTACTCTACATCTACACTCTTATAAAATATAAAATACACTCTCATAAAAAACAGAGTTGGTGATGATGGTGTGCCTGCCATCCTGCAATATAGGTCGTCCGATTTATATCTGACGGATAGGAAAGAAACTATGACAATTTTGCAAAAAGGTACCCACACACCTCTCCACATTTGCAAATAAGGCCTTCCCTCATTCATCCTTTTCTCTCACAAGATAAACTAGTCATACAAATGCATCTTGATGTTACGTGCAACGCACGGGCATCTTGCTAGTAAGAATGAAAACAAATGACAAAAAAATATTGGACGGTGGTTCGAAGTCATGACCGCGGGCACAACGGACAAGGTGGCCTTGTATTGGTATGCTGAGCCGTCTGTTTTAACACAAAGGAGCTGGTGTGGTGATTATACACACATGCACGCATGCACACGAACTACATGCATGCAACACTCACACGAACACATGCACCCACGCACGCACGCAACACTCACACGTACACACGTAGCCACGCACGCATGCATCACTCACATGCACACACGCATGCATGCATGCACACACCAGTACACCACACGACCAACACACACTCTCACGCTGAAGTGCTCAACCTACACGTGCATGTGCACACATCAGGCCCTGACAGACACATACACAACCAGGTGATTCCCGCGCACGGGTTGGAGTCTTGTCGCGCCTGCGTAAATTTGTGTTTATCTGACCTTTTTCCTATGCGAACTGACAGGTGGGACCCACAAGGAATGTGGTCAATTTAACTAGTCAACATGGTGCCACGCAGACTATTTGGCCGGTCAACAGAGTGCAATCCGATGCTGAACCGTGAGCAAGTGACCGTATAATCACCGCAAAACGTATATAGTGACCGTAATCAGCTTATTCTGAAGTTCGGTGAACGTATTACACTTTTCTCTCTGTAGGCCCTCCAAAACTACATCTCTACATGGTCTCGCATGTTACATCTAACAACTATGCAATACAGCACTACTACTACACTCTAGCACAATAAATCATATGTGTTTTTAGTTTTACTAGATATCATATTGTTACTTAATTATTCAGTTTGCATACATTAAAATTTCCTTTGAAATGTATGGCCAGTATCATATACCACGCGGGAAAAATCCCGCACTTTTCTGTTTAATCGGGTTTGTATCGATGGATCGTGCGAAACAACAAAACTATAGTACTATACAGTACAAGTGACAGTTCACTGGGCCGTCGTGTCGTGTACTCCTCCGTCGTAAGAGTGGAGTGCTCGCTTTCATAAATCTTCTAGTCCCTTTCGCCGACATGTGGGACATCAAGCTACTGGGTCCACGTGCCATACCGGAATACAGTGCAGAGCAGCCGGGGTGAAGCACCCAGTCATGGCGCCGGCGTAGTAATGAGAAATGAGGCGTCAAATCACAAAGCTGCACCTTTCCCACAGTTAAGTTGGAGGGACGAAGTAATAATGCTAAAAAAAGAAGTTGGAGGGATGAAGCAACCATCATTTCACTCGTTGCTGAATCCGCTTCTCCCTCATCTTCTTCAAGTTAACCACGTGTTCCTTCTGCCATTGTTCTGCCTCATGTGGGACGCGGATTGGCTTGGTAAAGCACTGACACGTGGGACCACATGTTAGCAAACTGCCAGGACAACGTCCTCTAAAAATAAGAAACCTCCCCTGCCATCCGCGCGGCAAAATCACCTCCTTTTTACTAATCTTGATTCTATAGTTTTTTAGATCAATATAATTGAGATTTGTATAGATAGCACACAGGAGCAAAACCAAGTGGTACGGTTAAGGGCATCCACAATGTGTAGCCAAATGTGAAAATAGCTTTTGGCATCGTGGGAACCATTGTGGACGGTGTTGCGAAAGCCAAAAGGATGGAACCGAAGCTCCCTGATTGATTGATTGATTGAAGGAATAGAAAAATGCATCGTCTCTCCTCTTTCTCCCGTGCTTGGACGCATGTACAGTATGGAGCACAGAGTATACTCCCCTATCCCTTTTATCACAAATCACAAAGCAGTGAGGCATCAAATCACAAAGCACAGACGAAGCAACCATCATTTCACTCTTCGCTGACTCCGCTTCTCCATCGTCTTCTTCGAGAAACCATCTCACAGCACTAAGCTGGACGGACGACGCTATTGTGTACGAGTAGTACTAGTACATTTACGCGTCCTTTGGTTCAACGGACTTCCTGGATGCAAATAAGGCGGTTGTCTCGGCTTGCAGGCGGCACTCGCGAATGACTTACCGTTGTCTCCCTCAATGGTGTTCTCCGTCGAACGCACTTTGCCAAACCACAACGTTCGAGATATCGTCGACGTCACCGCAATGGGGAAGGAAGTCAAATATAGTTACTACCTCCATTTTTTTGTACACAAGGCCAGTATATCAAAATTACAATTTGCAAAAGGCCACTAACACTAATCGAGGAAAAATTGATGGGGTTTGCCTCGTACTAGCAACCAAGGACATTAATATCCCCTGCATGCATGCAGAAATGAGAAGGTTGGTTTGCATGGCGTTGCATTAATCAAGCTATGAGGAGTCGGATGGTTAGCTCTTTGGGATTTGGAGAAAAAATACGCATTAATTGACACGTGAAACGAGGATTTGTATCGATTAATACCGTGAAGGAAAACCCCGCCTTTCTTTTTTAACACTAGTACTCCTAGTACGTAGTACGTACTTATCCTGTTTGGGTCTAGGCCTTGCATTGCCATACTTCGCCACACATTTTTGCCAAGCTTGCCTAAAGTTTTCAAAATGAAAAGGAGGTACACTTGCGCACGGCTGTCGCGGTCGCACCGCACCCTCACACGGTCGCCCCTGCACGCCGCGGTCGCACTGCACCCTCACACAGTCGCTCCTGCACGCCGCAAACCCAACCAAGGGAACGCACCCTCACTGACACATGCTGTCGCATGTGAACAAACCAAACTCAGCCATCCTACCACTAACACATAATTTTTGTTCATAGAGTATGTTTATCCAACCGCATGTTGGGGAGTATCCGGCCCGTGCGGTGGTCTGTTGGGGAAGAAGAAGAGGTGAGGAAGAAGGGTTAGGAGACGTAGGATATTCATCCAACCGCCTGAAATGGTAGACTGACCCAAGTCAGGCGACTTGCATAACAATATAAGTTTTTACATAGCAAAAGATCCATAAAAACAACAACATAAAGAAAAACTATCACTGCTCGCGGAACGAGACGACCTCGTCGTCTTTGTGTGCCGGCGCGAACCAGCCGTAACTGCCGACGTGTGTCTCCGCACCGTGGTTGTCCTCGACCTCCAGCTACTCGTTCACGCGGAGCGTGCGGGTGCTCTGCACGGACGAGAGCACCGCCCAGTTCAAGTCGAGGACGTCCAGTTCCGCCTGCAGGAGGGTCTCGATGGCAGCGGCATCCGCGCGCTCCGCCTCAAGTTGAGCCTCCGCCGCCCGGTTCACATCCACGACATCCGGTTCCGCCTGCAGGAGAGCCTCGATGGCAGCGGCATGCGCGCGCTCCGCGTCAAGTTGAGCCTCTGCCTCCCGGTCCTCCTTTAGTATCGCCGGGTTGAACCGCTGGTCTGCCTGCACCATGGGGGACTCGGACGCCGGCACGAAGTCGACGTACATCGTCTCATACCCATCGGGGGCCTTCTGCGCCGCGACCTCCGCCATGAACATTGGATCGGCTTCCTCCTCCTGGTAGCTTGGCTCCAGAGTACTCGGGGATTGGCCCGCCGCAAAGCGAGCTTGGGAACGGAGGTCTGTGGCGCCAACCGCCGCTGTGATTTATGCGCGGCGCTCTGGCGTCAACATCTTGTAGTACGTGATCTTGTGGCGCACCATGGCTTTCCGGCGAACTAGGGGACGCTTGATGCGGGCTAGGGGATCGAAAGGTGGGGGAAGGGGCTGGAGATTAGGTGTGGTTTTAGGGCAGTGGCTGACGTAGGCCGAGCAGCGAAGGTTCTGGTGTGAATAATGGTTCCGGTGACGACCGGTCAATCGGTTTTGACTGTACATTGCTCTTGTCGCGTTCGCGTTGCAGCCCGGCATGCTGGACCCTCCACGTCGCTCACCGAATGGAACGCGCTTCATCTTGCGTTTTCGCTTGCTTGTGGGACCGCAGTTGAGAGCAAACCGACGTCCCTCCCCCTTCCCCGCCCGCGTCATTTATACTACCACTCCCTCCATTTTATGCGGAGTAAATAAAAACAGAGGGAGTATACTACGGATGAGGATCCCCTGACGTGGCCGAACCCATTGAGTAACTGACATGCGGGGCCTAGCAAGCATGGGGTCCGCCAGGAAGTGACCGAAAGGGAGGGTAAGGCAGGGATACCTACGTCAGAGGATCCACTTCCACTACTACTCCCTCCTTCCATTTACTATACAGGGCCTAATGCGTTTTTCGAGGCTAACTTTGACCAAATGTTAGAGTAATAATATATGACATGCAACTTACACAAAGCATACGGTCAAATTCGTATGTGTAAGGAGCTTCCAATGATATAATTTTCACATTATACATCTCATGTACTATTAATCTTGTCAATAGTCAAATGCGATTTTGAAAAACACATTAGAGCATGGTTAATAATATAGCCAGTCGATGGCTATAAGGAACTGCCATGTCATCTATAGCCATCATCTATTATATGCACTCATACAGTAGTGTGAGCTATAAGGTTGGCTATTTCCCGCAAAAAAATTATAAGGTTGGCTATTGTATTAGTACTTTTTTCCATCTCCTCTCCATCTCTTTCTTCATATTTATTGTATTTAACTAGGAATGCGTATATAGCTAGGCTCTTGCATGAGAGCTCACTCCCCTTACTTTTTCACATCTCTCTCCTCCACATAGGCCCTATATAAATGGAAGGAGGGAGTACTACTATGAGCACTGCATACTCTAGTACATATGTTGTCAGTACTCCACTAGTACTATTGGACAGGGAGCTTAAAAAAGTTACTATTGGACTGGCTATACGTGGCGAAATCCTAGTAGGAAGAGCATGCGCGAGAACAAGCACATTCACGTGGTTGAAAACAAATTGGAAACCATCTCGAGTACAAATCTAGGAGTACGTACGAATCTAACAATATTGATTGGGCGTTGTTGAATGTTGATACTTTTTTTATCAAAGCAGAGATACTTTGACTACACATAAAACTTATATGTAAACTAGAAAGGATAGGAGGGAGTATATTGTACATTCAAAAATGAAACGAACATTGAATACCCTTTATATATGATTTGCGGATGCTATGATCACCGGTTCAAAAGTTTGAATCCGCCTTAGGTATCACACATGCCCCCACTCGTTCTCTCTCGATTTCATCTCGGGGTCCGGAGATCGATTGAAAGAGGACTAGGGTGGGTACAATATGTTCGTTTCGCTTATGAACATACAATATACTCCCTCTGATCCCCACAGACCCCCCCCCCCCCCGCGGGTCATTTCTATCATAGAAACAGACCAAACCTTTATCTCCTTGCATGACACGCAATTGATCTCTGAACATCAATCGATCTCGTCAATATGTGTCGGGGCATGAACTGAATGGGATGTCAAAACTAAGACGCGAAGCGACACGTAGTGGAGGCAAAGTGAAACTTTAAACGAACCGTTTGTTTGTATGCATGTCAGACAAATTACAAAACATTGGAAGTACAAGCATGGTCTAGGCCCACATGCGAATGATACTCGGCGGAATGTTCAAATGAGGCATGCGGGAGGATGGACTCGACCGGAGGGCGACATGATCGATGGAGAAGAGGGTTGGAGAGGAATCAAAAATAAGCAAATGCCACATGATTATACTTGAACGGCTCAAATAAACAATAAGTTGTCTCGCTTGGCCTACATAGTGAAACGCCTAATGCGCAACGCGGAGCACCGACGCTCGAATATGGCCGGGAAAACAAGGAAACCGACATGTGGGGCACACCTGTCGGGACGACGTAGCGCAGACTAGTCCAATGGAGGAGCTGGCCCACGACCTCCTCGCCACCGGCAACCGTTCATGTGGGTCGTCGGGGCCAACAACATGGCGCAGCTCCAGCACCGCCTCTGGACACGGCCACCGTGGTGAGCGACACACTCATCGTCGCTAGACACGGTCGGTTTCAGTGTGCCGAGGGTGGCGTTAGTGCTGTGGCACGACCAACAGTATGTTTGGTTTGTGCCCAAGGTTGCCCCATCAAAGCATTGGGTAGCCAAAATTTTGGTTGAGGTTTTGGTTGCCCGTGATTTGGCCGACATTGGCAAGAAAAATGAACTAGAGTTGGCTAGTGTTCATTGGCATGCCAAAAAAATGGCAACCATCCAAACAAAGACCAATCTTTGGGTCATGACCAAAATTTTGGTAAGTTGCACTTTGGCCACAATCCAAACACACCCCAACACCCGGCGCGTCGAGGATGCACGGGGCGCCGAGACGCATCCGCGGAGTGGTGTAGCGCGGCCAACTGCATCCTCAGGACCTGAGACCATGCCGGGTCCTCTTGCTTTTTCAATGACATGCGTCAATCACATGTGAGCAAAGGGCATCTCCGACATTGCCACGACCGCAGCTGACTACCTTGGCACACCAAAAACCCTCGTCCCTCGCGCCGTCGCGCGGTATGTTCCCAGCCGGCGCCAGCTGCCCGCATTCATGTTGTCCGTCCGTATGCCATCGTTAAGAGGCTCGGTGCCCGAGGAACCAACTCCGGCGACTTAATGATGCACCAGGACGCTTGGCCTCACCGGAATGCGCTACTTAAAGCGGCAACGCCCAGCTAACCTCCACACCATAGCGCATCGTCCTCCTACCTAGCACCACATCCACCATGACCGCAAGCGCGAACGCTCTGGCGGAGATCTTGTCTTCGGGGATGAAGCTCGAGGTCGCTGCCCTTGCTCAAGTCGCCTATCGCGACGCAATAGCGGCGTAGCCAGACGCGGACGCGACCGCACAAGCGGTGGCCACGCTGGCGGCCGACGATGGGAGCACCGTCAGCCACACATCCTACTTGCCGCCGTCCAACATCCGGCACCGCCGAGGTCGGGGGCTCCTCTGAGGATGAGTAGGGCATGGGAGGCGGCAGGGCATGGTGTGCCAACTGGCCGGTCCGTATCCCGTGTTCTACTCTTCCTCGCCGGAGACCGCACCTTCACTTCACGGGTCTTGAACCCCGCCCCCGTACATAGAGATCGCAGATGGAGGACGTCGGTCGCCGCCGTAGAATAGGTTTAGGGTCGGGTTTCTTTTATTTTTCTGTCCTATAAAAGTTCGAAATGTAATGAAAATCTGCCGTGTTTGCATTAATCTCGGCCGGTTTATATGAACTTTCACAATAATATAGTATATTGTAGGAGTACTAGCAAGATGCCCGTGTGTTGCACGGAAGATCAAGATCTTGTGGGAGAAAAGGATGAATGAGGGAAGGCCTTATCTGCAAATGTGGAGAGGAGTGCGGGTAAATTGTCATAGTTTCGTTCCTATCTGTTAGATATAGATCGGACGGCCTATATTGCAGGATGACAGGCACACATCATCACCAACTCTGCTTTTTATTGAACTGAGACAAAGCTAACATGCGAAGTAAAATAAACACATAGGGTCTATACATACACAATTTATCTTAGGCACAACAATAGTACGTCCACTACACATTCACGCATTTCACATCTTTCTACATCTACGGGAACCTACGAAAGGGTTAACGTAAATTGCCTCTCTCTCTCCTCCCCTGATTTTCATGGTGGTGGGCCCCTCCCTCCCCCCAATCTACAATCAACAGCTCACACGTTTCACATTACGTTAATTACATAACTGGGATTACGTAGGTGTAGCATTACTCGTCCTAAAAAACCCAACTAAGCCAACCTCCCAGCATATCGCGCGGGAAAAGACCCGGCCGCGCCGTTTTAGTCGGGATTACCGGATTACTAGTAGTAGTATCGATGGATCGCGCGAAGCAACAAGTTTTTTTAGGGGGCGAAGCACCTAGTTTAAAAGGAAAAAAGGCGGTACACTCACAGCACCCCTGTCGCGGTCGCATTGCACCCCACACACGTTATTACACATTATGTCACAACACTTATGCCTATTCTCTCTTATTTTACAAGATTTATATGAAGAGGGAGAATGCCGGCAGCTGGAATTCTGGGCTGGAAAAGGAGCAAATATTAGAGACCTATTCTGCACAACTCCAAAAGTCCTGAAACTTCACGGAAGTCATTTTTGGAATCAATAAAAAATACTGAGTGAAGAAAGTACCAGAGGGGGCCCACACCCTGGCCACGAGGGTGGGGGGCGCGCCCTACCCCCGTGGGCGTGCCCCCTGCCTTGTGGGCCCCTGGCAGGCCTCCGGTGCCCATCTTCTGCTATATGAAGTCTTTCGTCCGAGAAAAAATCATAAGCAAGCTTTCGGGAAGAAACTCCGCCGCCACGAGGCGGAACCGGTGGAACCAATCTAGGGCTCCGGCAGAGCTATTCTGCCGGGGAAACTTCCCTCCGGGAGGGGGAAATCATCGCCATCGTCATCACCAACGATCCTCTAGTCGGGAGGGGTAAATCTCCAACAACATCTTCACCAGCACCATCTCCTCTCAAACCCTAGTTCATCTCTTGTATCCAATCTTTGTCCCAAAGTCTCAGATTGGTACCTGTGGGTTGCTAGTTGTGTTGATTACTCCTTGTAGTTGATGCTAGTTGGTTTATTTGGTGGAAGATCATATGTTCAGATCCTATATGCATATTAATACCCCTCTGATTATGAACATGAATATGATCTGTGAGTAGTTACGTTTGTTCCTGAGGACATGGGAGAAGTCTTGCTATAAGTAGTCATGTGAATTTGGTATTCGTTCAATATTTTGATGAGATATATGTTGTCTTTCCTCTAGTGGTGTTATGTGAACGTCGACTACATGACACTTCACCATTGTTTGGGCCTAGAGGAAGGCATTGGGAAGTAATAAGTAGATGATTGGTTGCTAGAGTGACAGAAGCTTAAACACTAGTTTATGCGTTGCTTCGTAAGGGGCTGATTTGGATCCATATGTTTCATGCTATGGTTAGGTTTACCTTAATACTTCTTTTGTAGTTGCGGATGCTTGTAATAGGAGTTAATCATAAGTGGGATGCTTGTCCAAGTAAGGACATCACCCAAGCACCGGTCCACCCACATACCAAATTATCAAAGTAACGAACGCGAATCATATGAGCGTGATGAAAACTAGCTTGACGATAATTCCCATGTGTCCTCGGGAGCGCTTTTCTCTATATAAGAGTTTGTCCAGACTTGTCCTTTGCTACAAAAAGGATTGGGCCATCTTACTGCACTTTATTTACTTTCATTACTTGTTACTCGTTACAAATTACCTTATCACAAAACTATCTGTTACCGATAATTTCAGTGCTTGCAGAGAATACCTTACTGAAAACCGCTTATCATTTCCTTCTGCTCCTCGTTGGGTTCGACACTCTTACTTATCGAAAGGACTATGATAGATCCCCTATACTTGTGGGTCATCAAGACTCTTTTCTGGGGCCGTTGCCGGGGAGTGAAGCGCCTTTGGTAGGTTGAATTTGGTAAGGAAACATTTATATAGTGTGCTGAAATTTACTGTCACTTGTTACTATGGAAAGTAATCCTCTGAGGGGCTTGTTCGGGGTATCTTCACCCCGACCGGTAGAGCAATGAGTTGCTCCTCAACCTACTGAACCTTCTAAAAATGTTTACTTTGAAATTCCTTCGGGTATGATAGAGAAACTGCTAGCTAATCCTTTTGCAGGAGATGGAACATTGCATCCCGATTTACACTTAATCTATGTGGATGAAGTTTGTGGATTATTTAAGCTTGCAGGTATGCCCGATGATGTTATCAAGAAGAAGGTCTTCCCTTTATCTTTGAAGGGAGAGGCATTGACATGGTATAGGCTATGTGATGATATGGGATCATGGAACTACAAACGATTGAAATTGGAATTTCATCAGAAGTTTTATCCTATGCATCTTGTTCATCATGACCGTAATTATATATATAATTTTTGGCCTCGCGAAGGAGAAAGCATCGCTCAAGCTTGGGGGAGGCTTAAGTCAATGTTATATTCATGCCCTAATCATGAGCTCTCAAGAGAAATGATTATTCAAAAAATTTATGCTCGGCTTTCTCTCAATAATCGCTCCATGCTCGATACTTCTTGTACTAGATCTTTTATCATGAAGACTATTGAATTCAAATGGGATTTATTGGAAAGAGTTAAACGCAACTCTGAACATTGGGACCTCGATGAAGGTAAGGAGTCAGGTATAACACCTAAGTTTGATTGTGTCAAATCTTGTATGGATACCGATGCTTTCCGTGAATTTAGCACTAAATATGGACTTGACTATGAGATAGTAGCTTCTTTCTGTGAATCATTCGCTACTCATGTTGATCTCCCTAAGGAGAAGTGGTTTAAATATAATCCTCCCATTGAAGTAAAAGTAGTTGCACCTATTAAATTTGAAGAAAAGACTATCACTTATAATGATCCTATTGTTCCAACTGCTTATGTTGAGAAACCACCTTTCCCTGTTAGAATAAAGGATCATGCTAAAGCTTCAAATGCGGTTAATAAAAGTAACATTAAGACACCCAAACCCCCTGAGCAAATTAAAGTTGAACCTAGTATTTCTATGGTTAAAGATCTCTTGGCTGATAATATCGATGGGCATGTCATTTACTTCTGTGATGAGACTGCTAGAATTGCTAAACCTGGTGCTAAAGATAAACATAGACCTGTGGTAGGCATGCCTGTTATTTCTGTTAAAATAGGAGATCATTGTTATCATGGCTTGTGTGATATGGGTGCTAGTGCTAGTGCAATACCTCATTCTTTATACGAAGAAATTATGCATGATATTGCACCTGCTGAGATGGAAGATATCGATGTTACCATTAAGCTTGCCAATAGAGATACTATTTCACCGATTGGGATTGTTAGAGATGTTGAAGTCTCATGTGGGAAGGTTAAATATCCTGCTGATTTTCTTGTTCTTGGTTCCCCACAAGATAGCTTTTGTCCCATTATTTTCGGTAGACCCTTCTTGAACACTGTTAATGCTAGGATAGACTGCGAAAAGGACGTTGTTACTATTGGTTTGGGGGATATGTCTCATGAGTTTAATTTTGCTAAATTTAGTAGACAACCCCATGATGAGGAATTGCCTAGTAAGGATGAAATTATTGGTCTTGCTTCTATTGCCGTGCCTCCTAGTGATCCTTTAGAACAATATTTGCTAGACCATGAAAATGACACGTTTATGAATGAAAGAAGGGAAATAGATGAAGTATTCTTTAAACAGGGGCCTATTCTGAAACACAACTTGCCTGTTGAAATTCTAGGGGATCCTCCTCGACCCAAGGGTGATCCCGTGTTTGAGCTTAAACCATTACCTGATACTCTTAAATATGCTTATCTTGATGAAAAGAAGATATATCCTGTTATTATTAGTGCAAACCTTTCAGAGAAGGAGGAAGAGAAATTATTGAAAACTCTTAAGAAGCACTGTGCTGCTATTGGATATACTCTTGATGATCTTAAGGGCATTAGTCCCACTCTATGTCAACACAAAATAAAATTGGAGAAATACGCCAAACCAGTTATTGATCACCAACGACGGCTAAATCCTAAGATGAAAGAAGTGGTAAGAAAGGAAATATTAAAGCTCCTTGAGGCAGGTATAATTTATCCCGTTGCTGATAGTTAGTGTGTAAGTCCTGTCCATTGTGTCCCCAAGAAGGGAGGTATTACTGTCGTTCCTAATGATAAAGATGAATTGATCCCGCAAAGAATTATTACAGGTTATAGGATGGTAATTGATTTCCGCAAATTAAATAAAGCTACTAAAAAAGATCATCACCCTTTGCCTTTTATTGATCAAATGCTAGAAAGGTTATCCAAACATACACATTTTTGCTTTCTAGATGGTTACTCTGGTTTCTCTCAAATACCTGTGTCAGCTGAGGATCAAGAAAATACCACTTTTACTTGCCCTTTCGGTACTTTTTCTTATAGACGTATGCCTTTTGGTTTATGTAATGCACCTGCTACCTTTCAAAGATGCATGATGGCTATATTCTCTGACTTTTGTGAAAAGATTTGTGAGGTTTTCATGGATGATTTCTCCGTTTATGGATCCTATTTTGATGATTGCTTGAGCAACCTTGATCGAGTTTTGCAGAGATGTGAAGAAACTAATCTTGTCTTGAATTGGGAGAAGTGCCACTTTATGGTTAATGATGGTATTGTCTTGGGGCATAAAATTTCTGAAAGAGGTATTGAAGTTGACAAAGCTAAAGTTGATGTTATTGAAAAGATGCCGTGTCCTAAGGACATCAAAGGTATAAGAAGTTTTCTCGGTCATGCCGGTTTTTATAGGAGGTTCATTAAGGACATCTCAAAAATTTCTCGTCCTCTGACTAATCTATTACAAAAAGATATTCCTTTTGTCTTCGATGATGATTGTGTAGAGGCATTTGAAATACTTAAGAAAGTTTTGATTTCTGCACCTATTGTTCAGCCACCTGATTGGAATTTACCCTTTGAAATTATGTGTGATGCTAGCGATTATGCTGTAGGTGCTGTTCTAGGGCAAAGAGTTGATAAGAAATTAAATGTTATTCAATATGCTAGTAAAACTCTAGACAGTGCCCAGAGAAATTATGCAACTACTGAATAAGAATTTTTAGCAGTTGTATTTGCTTATGATAAGTTCAGACCTTATATTGTTGATTCTAAAGTAACTATTCACACTGATCATGTTGCTATTAAATACCTTATGGAAAATAAAGATGCTAAACCTAGACTCATTAGATGGGTTCTCTTACTACAAGAATTTGATTTGCATATTATTGATAGAAAGGGAGCTGAGAACCCCGTTGCAGACAACTTGTCTAGGTTAGAGAATGTTCTTGATGACCCACTACCTATTGATGATAGCTTTCCTGATGAACAATTAAATGACATTAATGCTTCTCGCACTGCTCCTTGGTATGCTGAGTATGCTAATTACATTGTTGCTAAATTTATACCACCTAGTTTCACATACCAGCAAAAGAAAAAGCTTTTCTATGATTTAAGACATTACTTCTGGGATGACCCACACCTTTATAAAGAAGGAGTAGATGGTGTTATTAGACGTTGTATACCTGAGCATGAACAGGAACAGATCCTATGCAAGTGTCACTCCGAAGCTTATGGAGGACACCACGCTGGAGATAGAACTGCACATAAGGTATTGCAATCCGGTTTTTATTGGCCTACTCTCTTCAAGGATGCCCGTAAGTTTGTCTTATCTTGTGATGAATGTCAAAGAATTGGTAATATCAGTAGACGTCAAGAAATGCCTATGAATTATTCACTTGTTATTGAACCATTTGATGTTTGGGGCTTTGATTATATGGGATCGTTTCCTTCCTCTAATGGGTATACACATATTTTAGTTGTTGTTTGATTATGTTACTAAGTGGGTAGAAACTATTCCAACTAGTAGTGCTGATCATAACACCTCTATTAAGATGCTTAAAGAAGTTATTTTTCCGAGGTTTGGGGTCCCTAGATATTTAATGACTGATGGTGGCTCACATTTTATTCATGGTGCCTTTCATAAAATGCTTGCGAAGTATGATGTTAATCATAGAATTGCATCTCCGTATCACCCTCAGTCCAGTGGTCAAGTAGAACTTAGTAATAGAGAGCTCAAATTAATTTTGTAGAAGACTGTTAATATATCTAGAAAGAATTGGTCCAAGAAACTTGATGATGCATTATGGGCCTATAGAACTGCGTATAAAAATCCTATGGGTATGTCTCCGTATAAAATGGTTTATGGAAAAGCATGTCACTTACCTCTCGAACTAGAACATAAGGCATATTGGGCTATTAAAGAGCTCAACTATGATTTCAAACTTGCCGGTGAGAAGAGGTTGTTTGACATTAGCTCACTCGATGAATGGAGAACCCAGGCCTATGAGAATGCCAAACTGTTTAAAGAAAAAGTTAAAAGATGGCATGACAAAAGGATACAAAAGCATTAGTTTAATGTAGGTGATTATGTGTTGCTATTCAACTCTCGTGTAAGATTTTTTGCAGGAAAACTTCTCTCTAAATGGGAAGGGTCTTACGTTATCGAGGAGGTCTATCGTTCCAGTGCCAAAAAAATCAACAACTCCGAAGGCACAAATCCGAAGGTGGTGATCGGTTAAAGAATCAAACATTATATCTCAGGTAATCCTATAAATGTTGAAACCAATGTTATTGAAACCATAACCCCGGAGGAATACATAAGGGACACTTTCCAGAATGTTTCAGACTCCGAAAAGGAATAGGTATGTGGTACGGTAAGTAAACCGACTCCAAAACAGTTCTAATGTTAATTTTCTCCGTTTTAGAATATTTAAAAAATAAGAAAATAAGAAGTAGTCCGAGAAGGACACGAGACTTCCACGAGGGTGGAGGGCGCACCCTACCCCCCTGGGCGCCCCCTGCCTCGTGGGCACCTCGTGTGCTCTCCGGACTCTGTTTTCTTCCACGATACTTCTTTTGGTTGGTAAAAATTCATTATATAATCTCCCGAAGGTTTTGACCCTCGTATCACGCAAATATCCTATGTTTTTGTTTCGAGCTGTTTCTGTAGCAGATTTAGAGCAAGATGTCATCTCAGGATTCCGGCGGAGAGAGCTATGTCTCCCACCTCATTGCTGACCCAAAGACCTATGGGGATTTATCTCCTTGTGGTCGAACTACGGATGAGGAGGAGGTTGCCCATTTGATGAGGATCAATGATTCGAGTTTGGAGGAGGAGGATGTCCCTCTACCTGAACCTGGGGATATGCACGTGAAATTCAAGAAGTCTAGTCTCCCTAAGAGGGCTAAACTATCTAACAACCGATCTATTCCTTCTCGTTTTCGGTAGAAAAGCAAAGGGGATTTATGTGACAAGATCTTGAAGCTGGAATCAGAGGTTGATGATTTAAAGGAGGAAATTCCAACAACAACTCCATCATCATCACCTCCGAAGAAGGAGACATAATCACATGGGTATGGGCACTCCCCTTGGCAACTGCCAAGCTTGGGGGAGTGCCCTAGTATCATCACCTTCACACTCCTATCTTTATCGTTTTTCTTAGTTCGATCCTTTTGGTAATATCTTGATCTAGTAGAATAAAGTTTTAGTATGATTTAGTTTTGAGTTTTGCTTTATGATCCCTTCTATGTAATCGAGTCTGAGCTATATATAATAAAGATTAGTGTTGAGTCAAGGCTTGATTATCTTGCTATGATCTTGAGGGAATAAAAGAAAAAGAAAGAATAAAAAGAAATAAAGAGATCATATTGATCTTATGGAGAGTAATGACTTCACTTATAAAGATTATGATGATTTAAAGTTGTTGAGAGTTGACAAACATAGTTTTGATCATCGTTGCAATTAATAGGAAGTAATAAGGAAAGAGAGGTTCTCACATATAAATATACTATCTTGGACATCTTTTATGATTGTGAGCACTTATTAAAATATTACATGTTAAAGAGTTGATGTTGGACAAGGAAGACAACGTAATGGGTTATGTTTTCTTATATCTGAAATAAAGTATATTGTCATGGATCATCCAACATGTTGAGCTTGCCTTTCCCTCTCATGCTAGCCAAATTCTTTGCACCAAGTAGAGATACTACTTGTGCTTCCGAATACCCTTAAAACCAGTTTTGCCATGAGTGTCCACCATATCTACCTATGGATTGAGTAAGATCCTTCAAGTAAGTTGTCATGTTGCATGCAATAAAAATTGCTTTCTAAATATGTATGACTTATTACTATGGAGAAAATAAACTTTATACGATCTTGTGATATGGAAGCAATAAAAGCGAGGGACTGCATAATAAAGGTCCATATCACAAGTGGAAATATAAAGTGACGTTCTTTTGCATTAAGACTTCGTGCATCCAACCATAAAAGCACATGACAACCTCTGCTTCCCTCTGCGAAGGGCCTATCTTTTACTTTTGTCTTCTACCTTATGCAAGAGTCATGGTGATCTTCATCTTTCCTTTTTACATTTTATCCTTTGGCAAGCACCTTGTGTTGGAAAGATCCTGATATATATATCCAATTGGATGTAAGTCATCATGAATTATTATTGTTGACATTACCCTTGAGGTAAAAGGTTGGGAGGCAACACTATAAGCCCCTATCTTTCTCTATGTCCAATTAAAACTCCATACCCATAAGTATTGCGTGAGTGTTAGCAATTGTGAAAGACTAAATGATAGTTGAGTATGTGGACTTGCTGAAAAGCTCTTATATTGACTCTTTCCGATGTTACGATAAATTGCAATTGCTTCAATGACCGAGATCATAGTTTTTTAGTTCTAAATGAAGTTTCTGATTCATACTTGGCATTGTGAATAGATTATTACTTGAGCATAAGAAATCATATGACAATATCCATATATGTTGCAGTTATAAGAATGATCATGATACCCTCATGTCCGTATTTTATTTTATCGACACCTCTATCTCTAAACATGTGGACATATTTATCGCTATCGGCTTCCACTTGAGGACAAGCGAGGTCTAAGCTTGGGGGAGTTGATACGTCCATTTTGCATCATGATTTTATATCAATATTTATTGCATTATGGGCTGTTATTACACATTATTTCACAATACTTATGCCTATTCTCTCTTATTTTACAAGGTTTATATGAAGAGGGAGAATGCCGGCACCTGGAATTCTGGGCTGGAAAAGGAGCAAATATTAGAGACTATTCTGCACAACTCCAAAAGTCCTGAAACTTCACGGAAGTCATATTTGGAATTAATAAAAAATACTGAGCGGAGAAAGTACCAGAGGGGGCCACACCCTAGCCACGAGGGTGGGGGCGCGCCCTACCCCCTGGGTGCGCCCACTGCCTCGTGGGCCCCCTGGCAGGCCTCCGGTGCCCATCTTCTGCTATATGAAGTCTTTCGTCTGAGAAAAAATCATAAGCAAGCTTTCGGGAAGAAACTCCGCCGCCACCAGGCGGAACCTTGGCGGAACCAATCTAGGGCTCCGGCAGAGCTGTTCTGCCGGGGAAACTTCCCTTCGGGAGGGGGAAATCATCGCCATCATCATCACCAACGATCCTCTCATCGGGAGGGGGTCAATCTCCATCAACATCTTCACCAGCACCATCTCCTCTCAAACCCTAGTTCATCTCTTGTATCCAATGTTTGTCCCAAAGCCTCAGATTGGTACCTGTGGGTTGCTAGTAGTGTTGATTACTCCTTGTAGTTGATGCTAGTTGGTTTATTTGGTGGAAGATCATATGTTCAGATCCTATATGCATATTAATACCCCTCTGATTATGAACATGAATATGATTTGTGAGTAGTTACGTTTGTTCCTGAGGACATGGGAGAAGTCTTGCTATAAGTAGTCATGTGAATTTGGTATTCGTTCAATATTTTGATGAGATGTATGTTGTCTTTCCTCTAGTGGTGTTATGTGAACGTTGACTACATGACACTTCACCATTGTTTGGGCCTAGAGGAAGGCATTGGGAAGTAATAAGTAGATGATGGGTTGCTAGAGTGACAGAAGCTTAACCCCTAGTTTATGCGTTGCTTCGTAAGGGGCTGATTTGGATCCATATGTTTCATGCTATGGTTAGGTTTACCTTAATACTTCTTTTGTAGTTGCGGATGCTTGCAATAGGAGTTAATCATAAGTGGGATGCTTGTCCAAGTAAGGACAGCACCCAAGCACCGGTCCACCCACATACCAAATTATCAAAGTAGCGAACGCGAATCATATGAGCGTGATGAAAACTAGCTTGACGATAATTCCCATGTGTCCTCGGGAGCGCTTTTCTCTATATAAGAGTTTGTCCAGGCTTGTCCTTTGCTACAAAAAGGATTGGGCCATCTTGCTACACTTTATTTACTTTCATTACTTGTTACTCGTTACAAATTACCTTATCACAAAACTATGTGTTACCGATAATTTCAGTGCTTGCGGAGAATACCTTGCTGAAAACCGCTTATCATTTCCTTCTGCTCCTCGTTGGGTTCGACACTCTTACTTATCGAAAGGACTACGATAGATCCCCTATACTCGTGGGTCATCAGCTTTACATATATTTTGTTACATAGATCTGCTCCTCCAAATATCTTGCCATAGCTTTAGACATCGACCTAGGTATTTTTTTCTGGACTTCATAAAAAAGCATATATGTTTTTCCTGTAATTTCTAGTAGAAGAACTAATTTGTATGTCTAACAGATGGACAAGACTTGGATAACTTCTGCTCGAAAATTCTCTGCTGCATATGTCGAGGGGGTTGAAAACTTCATGAACTTTATCAGAGCTGAGTACGGTGGTCCGAAATCAGATGTGCTCTACCCGTGTAGCAGTTGTATGAATTCAGTTACAAGACCCCAGTCAACTGTGCAAAATCATCTACACTTGTATGGGATGTCCGTCACATATACTAGGTGGGTTCATCATGGTGAAGCTGTGAACGTCAATGTTATTGCCTACGTGGAAGCAGGAGATCACCATCTTGATCTGCCTGATGCTCAGGTGGAAGAGGAGGAGGAGGAGGTGGTGGCGGAGCCTGTGAGTTTGACCAACATTGAAACAATGCTACGAAATGCTCGTGCATTCCGTGAAATTTCACCTACAGAAGAAAAATGGTGGGCCCGCATGTTGGAACAATGCAACGTGGCTGTCACCCCAGGAAATAAGCTGTCAGTATTCTCAGCTATGGTCACCTTTCTTCAGGTGAAGACATCTGAGTGGATGACCAACAAATCATTCGATGTGATGTTGGCTGCTTTCCGCAAAGCTTTGCCAGATGCGTCTGAGCTGCCACACACCTACAGTAAAATGCAGAATTTCCTTCGTGCAGTTGGAATTGGATATGATATGATCCATGTTTGTAAGAATAATTGTGTTCTGTTCCGGAAGGATTATGCCAACTTAAGTGAATGCCCGAAATGCAAATCATCAAGATGGAAAGGTGGTGATGTTGTGAAGAGGATTCCTCATAATGTTCTGAGACATTTTCCAATTACACCAAGATTGCAGAGGTTGTTTCATGATGCTGAAACAAGAGAGGATGTACTGTGGCATTCTAGGAACCAGGAGTACAGAGATCAGAATGTAATGAGCCATCCATCACATGGTAGTGAGTGGAAAATCTTCAATCAGAAACACGAAAAGTTTGCTGCTGACCCGAGAAACATCAGACTTGGCTTAGCTTCAGATGGATTTAACCCATTTGGCCACTAGAGCGCCACATATAGCATGTGGCCAGTGCTTGTTATCCCTTACAACATGCCTCCAAATGTCTGCACCAAAGAATCAAACTACATGATGGCCTTGCTCATCCCAGGTCCAAAAAGTCCTGGAAAGGATTTTGATTTGTTCATGGAGCCTCTTGTGGAGGAACTTCAACAGCTATGGAGGGATGCTCTCACTCGAGACCTATATAGCAGCCCACCAGCTGATTTCTTTCTGCGTGTTGTTATAATTTGGTGCATCCGTGATTATCCGGCTTTGGGCACTATGCCAGGGCGAACGACACATGGTTACAATGCATGTGTTCGCTGTGACAGGAATCCGCTGCCATACGCAATACTTAGCAAGATCTGTTACATTGGACACCGCCGTTTCCTTGCCAAGGACAAGCCGCATCCTAGATAATACCGAAGACATGTGTTCAATGCAAAGCATGAAAACCGTGATGCGGCAAAGAGGCTCACCGCCGATGAGTTACAAGTGGAATTAGAGAAGGTCAGGCATATTACACCAGGAAACCAACCTGGTAATGGTAGCGGGAAAAGGAAGCGTGGCAGGGCAGAAGAGAGATTATTGTTTACCCGCATGTCCACTTTGTGGGACTTGGAGTATTGGAAAGATTTGGATCTGCGGCATAATCTTGATGTGATGCACATCGAGAAAAATATATGTGACAGCATTATCGGCACACTTCTTAATATTGAAGGCAAGACAAAAGATACCTTAAAATCTAGGATTGATTTGACACACCTGGGTATCAGACAGGATTTGCAGGTGCAAGATGAAGGTAAACCACGGGATATGGCACCAGCTGTGTACGTCTTGGACAAGGTAAAAAGAAAAGAATTCTGCGAGGTCCTGTCACGTGTGAGATTCCCACATGGATTTGCTTCCAATCCTGAAAGGAGAGTCAGTGCAGATGGAAACAAGGTACAAGGGTTGAAAACTCATGACTGCCACGTCCAACTTCAAAGGGTTTTACCTGTTATCCTTAGAGGATTGGGCCGCCCTGACTTATACAGAGCAGTTGCAGAGTTGGGACAATTCTTCAGGGAACTCTGCAGTAGAAATATCAGGATAGATTCTTTGGAGCGTCTTAGAGACAAGATACCAACTATCCTATGCGACCTTGAGAAGATATATCCTCCAGCCTTCTGTGATGTGATGGTGCATTTGGCTGTTCATCTACCTGATGAGGCACTACTTAGAGGTCCAGTACAGTATGGCTGGATGTACCCTATTGAACGGCAGCTAGGCACTTTCAAGGGCTATGTTAGGAACAGAGCTAGACCCGAGGGTTCCATTGCAGAGGCCTACATTGCTACAGAAGCGTTGACATTCTACTCAAAATACATTGAAACAGCTGATCAACTTAGCAAAGAGGTGGATGAAGACAATCCCGGGCTCAATGTTTTCGATTATTCTGTTCGAGTTACAGGGAAGAGTCGACAAGAGGACAAACCTAAAGATTTGGACAAAATGGTTTGGTATGTGTTGAATAACTGTCCTGAGATACTACCTTATATCAAGTAAGTGCTAAGTACTGCAGCTTATACATCGTAATCTACTAAACTTGTAGCACATTCTTATATATTTAGATGTTTGACGCGATCACTATGTTGTGCAGCATCTACAAAAAGGAGTTACTGGCGCAAAATCCAAGAAACATTGACAAAGTGGTTATGGCAGGATTTGCGAAATAGTTCAAGAGCCATGTAAGCTTTTGAATTGCACTGTCAGTTTTTTTAATATATTGAGTACATAAGATGATCATCTTGTCTATTTTCTAACCATAGGTTAAGAAGATGCGGGAGGATGGGCAGGCAGTTGATGATGCCCTTTACTCACTAGCAATGGGTCCTGATACTCGGGTAAGACATTATGAATCTTGCGTTGTTGGAGATGTGCGCTACAACACCCTTGCACGAGACGAAGGCAGGAAGACACAAAACAGTGCCATCATGAGCACAGATACGTACGACAAAGAGACAACTGAAATGTATGCTAACATAACAGACATTGTTCATTTGCAGTATATCTCTAGTTTCGAGGATCATTGGTCTGTGGTTCTGTTGTGCTGTCGTTGGTATAACCTGTTTTCCAGGATCGCAAAACCCAGAGCTGATGATTATTTCAAATCCATCAATGTCAAGGCGGCGTACCAGACCAACGAGCCTTTTATTTTGGCAAATCAAGCAACACAGATATTTTTCTTGGAAGACACATTTGCATGTAGCGATGACTGGAGAGTATTGCAAAGGTTTGAGCAGAGGAATTCGTTTAATGAAGTTGCACAACAAGATGATGCTTACACTGCTCCTGATGTACAAGATAACACAGGTGTTCCTAATATCTTTGAGAACCATCACGTCAATGACGCCGGCGAAAAGATTGCCTGTCGTGCTGTGGACATACAAGAGTTGATCAAGAAGAAGCCAACGTTCGAGGACGAAGAAGAAGATGACACCGTGGGGAATTACGATTCAGACTGATACACATGGCGAAGATGTTGACGCTGCTGCTGCGGATGATGATTACATTGCTTTTGTCATATTTTCCTGTCAGAAGACATTTTTTTATCTACTATGTGAAATTGTGCTTGCTATGACAACTGAAACCTGATGAACATGTTGTTTAGTATTATCCTGTGAATACATCACTTGTTATGTATGCTGATTTGTGTTTGGTGATTGTATGACGACTAAAACATGATGACATTGTTGTTTAGTTGTACTCATATTTGGCTGTGAAACTTGAATTTGATGACATAGTTTGCTATTGGACTGCAATTTGCTCGACGTCTTCGAATGAGAACAAAGCTGACCCGACAGGGCCTCTGCTAATTTATTTATTTATTACCAAAAGGGCCTCTGCTATTTATTTATTTATGAGCAAAAGGGATATCCCCTGATTTCCGTTAATAGAAATCATTAGATGTTCACAACACTACGCCCAGCATGCTACACAGGTTTCAGTCATTACTAGTTTCAGCAAAGTGCTCATGTCATAGCCACTGAATACATCACGAGTGCTACATACACTGCAAATAAAGAGACAATCATCCTACAGAGCACATCGATTTTGCCCATTATCTTCACAAGCTCTTTCATCTCCTCATTGCTGTCAAGGCCGTCCAGCAGCTGTTGCTTGGCCATGATCAGAGGAACTGCATCTTTAACCTTCTGCTCTGCATCTTCCTCTTCTGCCGTCCCTTCAGTTACTTGTCCAACACCCCAACCTGCTGGTATTGGGATTCCTCCGCTAACCAAATAATCAGCATAGTTGCACTCCCCCACATCAGCAACTTCCCAGAAATACAAATCACACGAATCTTCCCTTTTCTGCACGAATCAAATTGGAAGATCATCAACCAAACTATTAAAAAATCAGCAACTAAAAGCAGCAAAACAACACTGAAACATATTATTACCCCATGATTTGGGCATTTGTAGAAGACTCGGCCAGGGTTGAGGATTGTGGTTGAGACGCGGCGGATGACTCTGCATGATTTGCAGCAGTGGCACCACACCAACGGCAGCGGGTTGCGATGAGCAACCGGCTGCGGTGCGCGTGCCAGCGGGGGTGTGATGAGACCCACAGGCGATGGTACAGGTGGCTACTTGGCGCATATTTGGTTGTTGCCTGCTGAAGAGTAGGTGGACGAGCAGCCAGCGGACATGGTTGATGCGGCCAGAGCTTCTGATGCTAGGCAGAGTAAGTAGAGAAGAGGAGAAGCGAACGTTGGATATGTCAATTTCATTACTTGCAGAGTAGCATAGCACCATATATAGTCATAGTCTAGGTTTGGCTTCGAACCAGCTATAGGAGCACGTCTCTCTTTTTTCTAAAACTCAGTAACGTCTCTTTACTGGTACACTAGCTTGTTCTGTATGCCTTCTCAAGTCTTTGATTCCTCCACCTGATATCTGGGACCCACCGGAAGGGCCTCTGTATTTCGCGAAAAAACATGCCCCCCGCTGACAGGTCGGACCCACCAGCTATCTTCGCACGCAAGGAAGTGCCTCCTTATTACGCACACAAAAATGAATACTCCCCCTGCCAGCTGGAACCCAGCATAGTGGGAGGCTGACTTGTGGGCCTACCAAGTTGACGGGGACGGAGGGCTTTGTCAACTTAGTCAATATGAATGATTCTAGCTCTAGTTACCGTACGATGTTCATCCAACGGCCGTAGTGCTTCTTCAACCTCTCGTCTTCTTGCTCCAGCCGCCCAAACCAGCACCGGTCGTGCTGCGTGCTCCTGCCTCCTGTGGCCAGCTGTGATGCCGCGGAGGCCTCATCGCCCCCTACTACTCCCACCGCTGGCCAGGGCATCCCTCTACTCACCCACACCCGATGTTATTCTGCGGCGACGGCAGCCTCACACCGCAGCCGAACTAGTGAACCCTCGTACTCCTCTCCGTGTGGGCATCCACTGCCGCGTCTTCCCTGACTCCGCGTCGTCCCCTTCCTATTCCTCGCTGTCGTCCACCGCCTTGGTGCTCTCGGCGCGGCGTGCTCAATGTGGTCAACGACCGACTTCCATCGGAAGAGTACTGTATGTGGAGAGGCTGACAGCTGGGTCCACGGCCGCAGCTGGGTCCACGGCCACAGCCCAGTTTTTTTGTGATTTGCCAAGTAAGTCGCTTTGTCACGCCTGTTGGGCTGCAAATCTTTCAAGACGAGGAGAGCTTCATTCGGCTGGCCGAGAAAATGGCCTATCAGTAATGAGAAATGGGCTGTACATTTTTAAAACACATCAAACCGGCAATTAGTTCCAAATTTCTTTTTTTCATTTCGAGATTTTAAATTGCATAGATTTTTATGCGTGGACAATTTGTTGGATTTTATATTGATATACATTTATTTTTAAAATCAGTTTGAATGTGACTCGAAATTTCAGGATTAAAAACAGTTCGGACCGCATCGAAATATGCAAAATTTCGTACAATTTTTTAACCGTGGCCACAATATGGGCTGTAATGCTAACAAAAAGAATATGGGCTCCAAAAAAACCTTAAGAATTATCAAATCGGCTGTAAATTATTATAAATAATGGCAGATGGGTTATATGCTGTTTTCCACAGATTTGAGGCTTTCCTAAAAAAAGGTTGACGCACAAGCAGTGACTGTTGGATGTCCATCCAACGGCCGTCGTGCTTCTCCAATCTCTGCTCTTCCTGCTCCAGCCGCTCAAACAAGCGCCGATGGGACTGCCTGCTCCCTCCTCCCTGTGGCCGGCTATGCTGCCGCGCAG
Source organism: Aegilops tauschii subsp. strangulata (assembly GCF_002575655.3). NCBI lineage: Eukaryota > Viridiplantae > Streptophyta > Magnoliopsida > Poales > Poaceae > Aegilops > Aegilops tauschii. The sequence goes on from NC_053039.3 coordinate 225,245,041, forward strand.
GCCTCACCTCCCCACCGTACTCCCATCGCTGGCCTAGCCATCCCTCTACTCACCCACAACTGATGTTATTCTCCGGCGACGGCAGACGAACCAGTAAACCCTCGTACAGTCGTACTCCCCTCCACGTGGGAAACAACTGCCGAGTCTTCCCTACCTCCGTGTCGTTCCCTTCCTAGGCCTCGCCGTCGTCCACCGCCCTGGTGCTCTCGGCGCGGCCTGGTCAACGTGGTCAACGACCGACATGCAACTGAAGTGGACTCTACTTGGAGAGGCTAACAGCTGGGTCCACGGCCGCACACAAGGAAATGCCTCCTTATTACGCGCAAAATAATGATTCCTCCACCTGACATCTGGGACCCACCGAAAGGGCCTCTGTATTTTGCGAAAAAAACGTTACTGCCGCTGACAGCTCGGACCCACCAGCTATATCTTCGCACGCAAGGAAGTGCCTCCTTATTACGTACAAAAAAATGAACACCCCTGCTAGCTGGGACCCACAATAGTGGGAGGCTGACTTGTGGGCCAACTAAGTTGACGGGGACGTAGGGCTTTGTCAACTTAGTCAATATGAACGATTCTTGCTCCAGTGACCGTACAATGTCCAGCCAACGGCCATAGTGCTTCTTCAACCTCTGGTCTTCTTGCTCCAGCCGCCCAAACCAGCACCGGTCGTGCCTCGTGCTCCTGCCTCCTATGGCCATCTGCGATGCCGCGGAGGCCTCACCGCCCCCTACTACTCCCACTGCTGGCCAGGCCATCCCTCTACTCACCCACACCCCCTGTTATTCTGCGGCGACGGCAGCCTCACACCGCAGCGAACCAGTGAACCCTCATACTCCTCTACGCGTGGGCATCCACTGCCGCGTCTTCCCCGGCTCCGCGTCGTCCCCTTCCTAGGCCTCGCCGTCGTCCACCGCCCTGGTGCTCTCGGCACGGCGTGGTCAACGTGGTCAAGGAACGGCTTCCATCGGACATGGGCTGTACATGGAGAGGCTGACAGCTGGGTCCACGGCCGCAGCAAGGAAGTGCCTCCTAATTACGCGGAAAATAATGATTCCTCCACCTGACAGCACGGACCCACCGGACGGGCAACCATATTTCGTGAAAAAAATGTTTTCCCCTAACTGCTGGGACCTACTAGCTACATCTTCGCACGCAAGGAAGTGCGTTCGGGCAAAAAAAAGATTCACCCCCCTAACAGCTGGGACCCACCAGCTACATCTTCGCACGCAAGGAAGTGCTTGACAGTCAGGACCCACCTGGTCGAAGCGTACGTAGCGTTGTCATTCTGGTCGGGAACATGTACGTACATACTGGTCAATGTAGAGGCTCGCACGTGTCGTAGTAGAGGCGCGCACGTAGCATGTACACGTACGTAGGGCGGCCAGGGTGCAAGAAAGTAAATACGGCCACGTACATACATACGGGCGGGGTCTCGAACACCTACTTGCGCGTACGTACGGCCAGGGCTCCTGTACATGGCTGGGTCGAAACGGAGAAACATCATCGTCGTCGTGTTCATGGGGAGGCAACGGAATGCGTCGTGTTCATCGGGAGGCAACGGAACGCGTGGGAGCCAACCGGCTTGGATGGAACAGTCGATGGAAACAAGGCCTGGCGTACCGCAGAACGGAGCAAACGGCCTTGTGTTCGACCGGCCACGTTCAAAACGGGATCCTGTTCATCAGGAGGGGTCTGGCGTACCGCAAAAGGGAGGAAACGGACCTCCTACGGTCGAAACGGGGTCCTGTTGATCGGGAGGGGTGTGGCGTACCGCAAAACGGGACTCCACGGGATATTGTTCATCTCCACCGTCGACCCCCTCCAGCCTCCACAGGCTACTATTCATCCACCGTCGACCTCCTCCAGCCTCCACCTGCGACTGTTCATCCACGGGCTCCTGTTCATCCAGCCTCCACCACGCACTACTCCACCGGCTACTATTCAACCAGCCCTCTCCACGGGCTCCTGTTCAACCACCCCTCCACGGGCTACTGTTCATCCAGCCCTCCACCGTCTACTGTTCATCCAGCCCTCCACTGTCTACTGTTCATCCAGCCCTCCACGGGGTGGTCCTGTTCATCCAGCCCTCCGCGGGGTCCTGTTCATCCAGCCCCAACCGGCTTGATCGATCGGGGTCCTGTTCATCCAGAGGCAACACCACGGGTCTTGTTCATCCAAACCCCCCCAGCAACGCTCACTGTTCATCCAGAGGCAGCATCGATCGACTTCAGTTAGTAGCAGTAGCGAAGGAATCGCTCGATCGGGTTCAGTTAACAACCATCGATCGATCGCTCGGGTTCAGTAACGCGTAGCCTGCAGTGTAATCGCTCGGGTTCAGTAGGCGAACGCCTTGCTCGGGTTTAGTTAGAGCCCAACGCCTCGCACACACATGCGCGTGCGTGTATGAGAGAAACGCGCATCGCTCGGCCCCGACCACCCACCGTAACTGGGAACACCCCAATATTTTCCTAGCCCTCGCTTCTACCACGGTTTTTTCCGTCATGGACGGCCCAAAGAATGTCATGCAGCTGCGTCTCCGGCCCGCCCAGGACGAAAAGCCCTTTTTTGTCATAGAAGTAGGAGCCCACCACATCTATGATGATACCGGGTTTTGTCACAATTATCGTCATAGAAGTGTCATAAGTATGACAGAAAAAAAATTCGTTCGGCCCAAAATGTCACGGATGTGTCTTTTTTTGTAGTGTGCTAGATTGAGGAGGTAGATCCACAGGAGTTCTGCTGGGTCCGTCGGGCGCCGCCGGTCCGTAGAAAAAACTGGGGCGATGTCGACTACAACGACAAGAAGCTCACGGTCGCCATCACCAGGATCCCTCGCCTCACATCGGCCGGGCTCACCCTCGAGATGATTGGGGCCGACTTCATCCACCACCGGATTTCCCCACTGCACAATAAGGGGAGGCCGGCCTGGGACTTCAGGAACGCGGCCGACATCATGAGGCTCTGCCCTAGCTTGAAGCACAATTTCACGGTGCTGCAGCACGCCCATCTTTGCTAGAGGCTCTTCCAGCTCAAGGTGGATGAGGCCGGCGGAGTCGAGAGGACCGGCAAGGCCGAGAAGGCCAGCAGGACCGCCAAGGCCGGCGGGTATCTGTTTGGGTTGCCAGCGGGGGTGGTCTCATTGAGCAACAACTCTTGCCAGATCGCCATCATTGCTATGATGCCGGATTTCAACGCGCACGGCCTCGATCCAAGCTGGGCCGTGCCGGAAGCGGAGTGGGTGCAGGCCTTCTTCGACAACCTCACGGAGAGGTACGTTCGTGACGAGCCGCTGCTTCTCATGACACCACTCGAGAAGAGCTGGCATATATTGCCGCCAGGGCAAAGGAGGCGACACTCTCCAGGGAGGCCGGCAGCATCGGCACCGTGGAGGACGAGGCCGACACGGCCACAGAAGAGAAAGAGCTCGCCGAGTGGGCGGGGTCTGCTGGGGAAGCCAGCGGCTCCAGGATCGGGGCTCCCCTTGTCGAAGACGTGGCCGAGGAGTTGGCCAAAGAGGAGACCGAGGCGGATGACTCCTCGGCCCCGGGGAGGAAAGACGTCTTGCGGCAGGCTAGCTCTGGCGAGCCGGTCCAGTCCGGCAGGACCGTGCAGCGGCAACAGGCCCAGGCGCAGCCCGCACGCCAGACGAGGGCTGCGGCAGCGAAGAAGAAGGCGGCGGCCGCCACTTCTTCCCCGTCCAAGCGGCACAGGACGCCTTCCCCTTCTCCTCCTCCTTCGAACGGTGGCCCGGAGGCCGACTTCGATCTTGGGTCCTTCAGCCCGAAGACAAAGAGGAGGCCGACGGAGGAGGACGAGTAAGCATCTCGCCCTTCATCATTTCTGACCCTCAGCCCGTGCCATCTTCCCTGACTTGATCTTGTCGTTGCTGGGATGCGGAGACGCTGGCCCAGAGGGCGGCGAAGAGGACCAAAGCTCTGACGGGCGACAAGCCCCCGATGAGCACTTCGCGCACGCCGGTGGTGGTGGAGATCAGCCTGGACAACAGCCCTCGACGTAGCCCCTGTTTCAGCCCCCAGCATGAGCTCATTACTCACTCCTAATTGATGAGCGTTAAGGCATGAATCTTGGTGCTGACCTTGCCGGGTTTGCAGGAGGGGAGCAGTAATAGGAGGAGCCGCTGACGGCCGCCCCTGACATGCTGCCCCCATCGACCACGCCGCCTAGAAGGGCATAACCAGCAAGGGCACCTGCCGACGGGCCCACGCGCACGGAGGAGGAGGCAATCTTGGGTACCGGCAGCTCCGTCCCGGCAACGAACGTTGGTGAGGAGGGGACCACTTCTTCCCAGCTCGGCACGGGTAAGCGGCCCGCCTCTCGTCCTTGTTCTTGTTCTTGCCACACGACATTTTCCTTTTTGCTTTGCTTTGAACCTTGACCTTGGCCTTGCTTCATTTTCCCTTCTGGTTTCCAGACCCTCCCTCGATGGACCAGGAGGATATTGACACTATCATCGAGGAGGTCACCAAGCATGTTGAAGCCGAGGCCGCCAAGTCCGCCTCTAAGGAGGCCGCCAAGGGGCTTGCCGGGGAGACCAGCGAGACCGCTGCCGGGGAGGCCGGCAAGGGGCCTGCTGGAGAGCTCGGAAAGGGGCCTGCCGGAGAGCCCGGCAAGGGTCCTGCCAGAGAGTCCGGCGAGGCCGCTGCCGAGGAGGCTGGCAAGGCCGCTACCGAGGAGGAGCCGGCCGATGACCAACCTTCCTCCCCTACAGCCCCCGCCCTGGGCAAATACTTGAAGGTGGGCGACGATCTATTCGTCCACCTCCCGGGGACGGCGAGCACCAGAGCGCCAACCGAAGGGGAGGTGTTCGATGATGAGGCGCTCGCCATCGCCGGGCTCGAGGTTGTTGACGAACCGAGCACCGGCGGTGACGGTTCCCAAGAGGAGCAGCTTGTCCGAGCCATGAGCATCAACTTCTAGAAGCTCCAGGCGCTCCACCGTGCCCCCCAAGACAAAGTGAAATCCAGGATGGCGGCGGTGGACAAGGCGGAGGCAGATTTTGAGGAGCGCATTGCTCATACGCAGGTCTGGTTTGGCGAGGCTCAGGACGAACTGAAGGCCGCCCAGGGTGAGCTGGCTGAGCGCAAGCGAGAGCTCAACCTGAAGCAGGCCGATATCGAGAAGGCCTAGGAGGTGGCGAAGGACAAGGCCGCCAAGGACGAAGCTGCCCAGCAGCAGCAGCTGGCTCTGCTGAACAGCCAGGAGGAAGACCTCGTCACCCGCGAGCAGGTATTTGCTGCCACGCTCCATGGCAAGGATGAGGAAATCGGGAAGATCGTCGCACAACGGACCCAGGAGCTGGAGCAGAAGCACAAGGACGCACTCGACGCTCTGGCCTTGGACCACGCTGGCAAGGTGGAGAAGCTGGATCTGGAGCGGGAGCAGCTGAAAAAGGAGGTCTCGGAGCTGACGGAGGAGAGGGACACGGCCAACCGCACCCTGGCGGATTCACAGGTCGCCATCTCTGACAAGGCCAAGCTGCTCTCCGAGGCCAACGACTCCATCAGTGATATTCCCCAAGTGCACGGAATCATCGTAGCAATCCCAATGGTGGAAGTGATAAGTATGGAGTGTCGAACACACAAGGAGCTAAAGGTAAGATCAATATTCTCTCAAGTCCTATCTGCCACTGATACGACTCTACATACACCGAACGTTTATTCCAACTAGAAACGAGAAATAAAACTATGTTGTGGGTATGAAGAGGATAACTTTGCATGATATCGGACAACTAAAACATAAAAGTAGGTGCTGTTATCATAAAGTTAGAATATATTACTAAATATTATAAATAGCGAGTGTGGAATAATGATGGGTCGGTGTGCGGAATTATCCTAGGCAATTGTTAAGAAGACCGGTAGTCGTCATTGCAATTTCATATGAGGGAGAGGCATAAGCTAACGTACTTTCTCTTCTTGGATCGTATGCACTTATGCTTGGAACTCTAGCAAGCATCCGCAACTACTAAAGATCATTAAGGTAAAACCCAACCATAGCATTAAAGCATCAAGTCCCCTTTATCCCATACACTATAACCCTCTTACTCGGGCTTATGCTTCTGTCACTCAAGCAACCCACTATTAGTAAATCATGAACGTATTGCAACACCCTACAAAGGGAATCCCTCACGCTTGTGCGACACGGAGGGCACAATAGGACAGCACCAAAATAAAATATACAACTCATACCAATCTAGATCATCAATCAACCCAAAGACAAAGGATATCTACTCAAAACATCATAGGATGGCAACACATCATTGGATCATACTATGTGGCATAAAGCACCATGTTCAAGTAGGGATTACAGCGGGGTGCGGGAGAGTGGACCGCGTAAAAGAGATGAGGATGGTGATGATGATGGTGATGTTGATGAAGACGATCACCGCGGCGATGATTCCCCTCCCGATGGCACTCCGGCGCCACCGAGAGAGAGGAGGAGAGGTTCTTCCCCTTGTCCTTCCTCCTCCATGGCCTCCTCCTGGATGGGGAGAGGTTCTCCCTCTGGATCTTGGCCTTCATGGCGATGATGGCCCCTCCGGGATCCTCCTCCATGGCCTCCGGTGATGATGGCCCCCTCCGGCACGGTGCCAGAGAGGGCCTAGATTGATTTCTCGTGGCTACAGAGGCTTGCGGCGGCAGAACTTCCGATCTAGGTTATTTTCTGGAGGTTTGGGCATTTATAGGAGAGGTTGGCGTCGAGAACAAGTCAGGGGGCCCCACGGGGAGTCCACGAGGCACAGGGGCGCGCCCTAGGGGGTGGGCGCGCCCTCCACCCTCGTGGGGCCCACAGGCCTCCCCTCCAGTAACTCTTCGTTCCAGTATTTTTTATATTTTCTAGAAAAATTCTCTGTTGATTTTTATCGCGTTCCGAGAACTTTTATTTCTGCACAAAAACAACACCACAGTAGTTCTGCTGAAAATAGCGTCAGTCCAAGTTAGGTCTAATCAAATCATACCAAAATCATATAAAACTATTGTAAACATGGCATGAATACATAAATTATAGATACGTTGGAGACGTATCAGCATCCCCAAGCTTAATTCCTGCTCGTCCTCGAGTAGGTAAATGATAAAAGGAATAATTTATGAAGTGCGAATGCTAGCAAGTGCATAAGTTTGATCAATGATAGTTCCAATCACTTTTTCTAGCATCATTATATATCATAACAGTAGCTCAACTCATGAAACTTCTCATGATCAAGTAACAAGCTATTCACATGTTAGGGTATAGATCATAAACTTTCTTGAAAACTAACAAATCTTGCTCTTAGTCATCAAACAATTGCAATTCATCTTATTTTTGAGAAGGGTCTATGTAAGAGCTTTGATTTAGCAAACTCCACATACTCAACTATCATTTAATCTTTCACAATTGCTAACACTCATGTGATATTTATGGGTTCAAAGTTTTAATCAGACACAGAGAAAGATAGGGGCTTATAGTTTTGCCTCCCAACCTTTTACCTCAAGGGTAATGTCAACAATAATAATTTATGAAAACCTACATCCAAGTGGATATATATATATCCGGATCGCTCCAACACAAAGTGCTTGCCAAAGTAAGAAGTGCAAAAAGGAAAGGTGATGATCACCATGACTCTTGTATAAGGGTAGAAGATAAAAGTAAAAGATAGGCCCTTCGCAGAGGGAAGCAGAGGTTGTCATGCGCTTTTATGGTTGGATGCACAAAATCTTAATGCAAAAGAACGTCACTTTATATTGTTGCTTGTGATAAAGACCTTTATTATGCAGTTCGTCGCTTTTATTTCTTCCCTATCACAAGTTCGTATAAAGCTTATTTTCTTCGCACTAATAGATCATACATATTTAAAGAGCAATTTGTATTGCTTGCACCGATGACAACTTACTTGAAGGATCTTACTCAATCCATAGGTAGGTATGGTGGACTCTCATGGCAAGACTGGTTTAAGGGATGTTTGGAAGCACAAGTAGTATTTCTACTTGGTGCAAACAATTTGGCTAGCATGAGAGGGAAAGGCAAGCTCAACATGTTGGATGATCCAAGACAATATAACGTTTCGGATATAGGAAAACATAACCCATTAAGTTGTCTTCCTTGTCCAACATCAACCTTTTAGCATGTCATATTTTAATGAGTGCTCACAATTAGAAAAGATGTCCAAGATAGTATATTTATATATGAAATCTCTCTTCCTTCAATATTCTTTCATGAATTGTTCAAGTGACCAATTCTGCGTTTGCTAACTTTCAATAAGTTTACTACATATACTTATTCTGTGTGAAGTCATTACTCCACATGGTATAAGCATATGAAACATATATAAATTCAGATTTATGATATTCAATTCATTCAACCATTTACTCATAGGATATACGTGAAGCATGTGAGTAAATGACAAACTACTCCAAAAGATATAAGTGAAGAACACTGAGTAGTCAAATAATTAACTAGCCATGGGAGGATTCTTTTTCATTCAAGATTTCAGATCCAATGATTTTATTCAAACAGCAAGTAAAATTGAAAATACGCTCCAAGCAAAACACATATCATGTGACGAATAAAAATATAGCTCCGAGTAAGGTATACTGATAGTTTTGAAGACGAAAGAGGGGATGCCTTCCGGGGCATCCCCAAGCTTAGGCGCTTGAGTCTTCCTTGAATATTACCTTGGGGTGCCTTGGGCATCCCCAAGCTTAGGGTCTTTCCACTCCTTATTCTCCTCATGTCGATATCTCACCCAAAGCTTGAAAACTTCAATCACACAAAACTTAACGGAACTTCGTGAGATAGGTTAGTATGATAAAGAGTAAAACATTCACTTTGGTACTGTCAAAGACAAGGTTCATAATTTTTCTCACACAATGCCTACTGTACCCTACCATTCTACAATTTATATTGAGAAATATAAGCCATAGAAACTAGAAAACAAGCAAACTATGCAATGAAAACAGAATCTGTCAGAAACAGAACAGTCTGTAATGATCTGAACAGCAACCATACTTCTGCTACTCCACAAATTATGAAATAAATTTGTAGACGTGAGGAATTTGTCTATTAATCTTCTTCAAAAAGAATCAAATCAAAAGCACTCTTCTGTAAAAAATGACAGCTAATCTCGTCAGCGCAAAGTTTCTGTTTTTTACAGCAAGATCACATTAACTTTCACCCAAGTCTTCCCAAAGGTCTTACTTGGCACTTTATTGAAACAAAAGCTATAAAACTCGATTACTACAGTAGATTAATCATGTAAACACACAAAAACAGTAAGGGTAAATATTGGGTTGTCTCCCAACAAGCACTTTTCTTTAATGCCTTTTAGCTAGGCATGATGATTTCAATGATGCTCACATAAAAGAAAAGAATTGAAACATAAAGAGAGCATCATGAAGAATATGACTAGCACATTTGAATATGACCCACTTCCTATGCCTAGGGATTTTGTGAGCACATAATTTACAGGAACAAGAATCAACTAGCATAGGAAGGCAAAACAAGTATAACTTCAAAACTTTAAGCACATAGAGAGGAAACTTGATATTATTACAACTCCTACAAGCATACATTCCTCCCTCATAATAATTTTCAGTAGAATCGTGAATGAATTCAACAATATAACCATCAAATAAAGCATTTTTTTCATGATCTACAAGCATAGAAAATTTTCTACTCTCCACATAAGCAAAATTCTTCTCATTAGGAATAGTGGGATCACTAATTCCTAAAGTTGACACTCTTCCAAACCCGCTTTAGATGATAGTATTATTCATACTCCAAAAGATATAAGTGAAGTTCATGGAGCATTCTACAATTAATATAGACTAACCAATATCCAAGCTCAAAATATATAAGTGAAGCACACGAAGCATTCTATAAAACCATACTCAAAAGATTTAAGTGAAGCAAAAAGAGCATTCTATAAGACCATACTCAAAAGATATAAGTGAAGCACATGAATCATTCTATAAATAGTTGAAGGGACATCTCATACTAGCATGGTTCTTAAAGAAAAAGAAAAACACAAAGGACATAAATCATGTGAACAAAACAAAAACCGGGGTATAGCGATAATTGTTGAAGAAGAAAGATGGGATGCCAACCGGGGCATCCCCAAGCTTAGATGCTTGAGTATCCTTGGAATATTTACTTGGGTGCCTTGGGCATCCCCAAGATTCAACTCTTGCCTCTCTTTATCCTTCTCATATTGATAGCTCCTCGATCTTCGCACACTTCATCCACACAAAACTTTAACAAAAACTTTGTGAGATCCATTAGTATAATAAAGCAAATCATTACCCTTAGGTACTGTTGCAAACTTATTCCAATTTCATATTAGAACTATATCTACTGTATTTCAACTTCACCATGGTTCATACCCCCCGATACTACCCATAGATTCATCAAAATAAGCGAACAACACATAGAAAACAGAATCTGTCAAAAACAGGACAGTCTGTAGTAATCTGGAAGTTTAGTAAACTTCTGTAACTCCAAAAAATTCTAAAAAACGATGAAAATTTAAAAAAATTGTACAGAAGTAATGTGAAAAAAGTTTCAGACTCATTTTACTTTCCAGTAAAAAATGTAAATTCACGCACTACAGTCAAAGTTTCTGTTTTTTATACTGCACATAGTAAACAAGCAATCTAATCATCCTAAAACCAAAGCTTGGCACATTATTTTTATAATACAATGGATATATACAAGGGGATAATTATTTTTAGAGAATCTTCCATGAAATTTTTTACATTGTTTCCATGAGCATGAACACAAGTGCTCAAGGTCGACCCTCACTTCTTCAATGCATAACCTTCCAATCACTTCTCTTATTGAAAAACTTTTTAGGCATGAGAGGCAAGTAAATTTTTTGTATTTTCATTCTTTTAATTTTTTTGTATGTTTCACCCACAACTAAACAGAAACAAAAAGTAAAAACAAAATCTATTTAGTGAAGAAAGCAAACAAGCACACACGAGAATATCAACCCCACGCTATTGCTCCCCGCCAACGGCGCCAGAAAAGAGCTTGATAATCCCCAAGCGCAGGGAATCATCATAGCAATTCCCAATGGTGGAAGTGATAAGTATGGAGTGTTGAACCCACAAGGAGCTAAAGGTAAGATCAATATTCTCTCAAGTCCTATCTGCCACTGATACAACTCTACATACACCGAACGTTCGCTTCCAACTAGAAACGAGAAATAAAACTACGTTGTGGGTATGAAGAGGATAACTTTGCATGATATCGGACAGCTAAAACATAAAATTAGGTGCTGTTATCATAAAGTTAGAATATATTACTAAATATTATAAATATCGAGTGTGGAATAATGATGAGTCGGTGTGCGGAATTATCCTAGGCAGTTGTTAACAAGACCGGTAGTCGTCATTGCAATTTCATATGAGGGAGAGGCATAAGCTAACATACTTTCTCTTCTTGGATCATATGCACTTATGATTGGAACTCTAGCAAGAATCCGCAACTACTAAAGATCATTAAGGTAAAACCCAACCATAGCATTAAAGCATCAAGTCCCGTTTATCCCATACGCTACAACCCGCTTACTCGGGTTTATGCTTCTGTCACTCAAGCAACCCACTATAAGCGAATCATGAACGTATTGCAACACCCTACAGCGGGAATCCCTCACGCTTGCGCGACACGGAGGGCACAATAGGATAGCACCAAAATAAAACATACAACTCATACCAATCTAGATCATCAATCAACCCAAAGACAAAGGATATCTACTCAAAACATCATAGGATGGCAACACATCATTGGATCATACTATGTGGCATAAAGCACCATCTTCAAGTAGGGATTACAGCGGGGTGCGGGAGAGTGTACCACGTAAAAGAGATGAGGATGGTGATGATGATGGTGATGTTGATGAAGACGGTCACCGCGGCGATGATTCCCCTCCCGATGGCACTCCGGCGCCACCGAGAGAGAGAGGAGGAGAGGTTCTCCCCCTTGTGCTTCCTCCTCCATGGCCTCCCTGGATGGGGACAGGTTCTCCCTCTAGATCTTGGCCTTCATGGCGATGATGGCCCCTCCGGGATCCTCCTCCATGGCCTTCGATGATGATGGCCCCCTCCGGCAGGGTGCCAGAGAGGGCCTAGATTGATTTCTCGTGGCTACAGAGGCTTGCGGCGGCGGAACTTCTACTCTAGGTCATTTTCTGGAGGTTTGGACATTTATAGGAGAGGTTGGCGTCGAGAACAAGTCAGGGGCCCCACGGGGAGTCCACGAGGCACAGGGGCACGCCCTTGGGGGGTGGGCGCGCCCTCCACCCTCGTGGGGCCCACGGGCCTCCCTTCCGGTAACTCTTTGTTCCATTATTTTTTATATTTTCCAGATAAATTCTCCGTTGATTTTCATTGCATTCCGAGAACTTTTATTTCTGCACAAAACAACACCACGGTAGTTCTGCTGAAAACAACGTTAGTCCGGGTTAGTTCTAATCAAATCATACCAAAATCATATAAAACTATTGTAAACATGGCATGAATACTTCATAAATTATAGATACGTTGGAGACGTATCAATCAGCGATCTGAAGCTGAAGCTGGAGGGCTTGGAGGGGACCCTCTCAGAGGTCACGGCCCGGGAGGGGACCCTAACCAAGGCCCTCGAGACCGAAAAGCGGCGGCAGAGTGATGACGCCTCCGCCCACAAGGAATATGTGGGTAGCGTCAATCTCTGGATCAGCCATCTCGTCGACGTCGCAGAGAGGCTCACCGGGCAGCTAGCCGTCATAGGCCTGCCGGATGTCAGGTACTCCCAGGAGCCGAACGTGAGACCCAATGCCAGGCTGACCCTATTCTTCGAGGGCGTCCTCGAAGGCCTGGAGCAGCTCCACTCCAATCGAGCAGTTTACCTGGCGAATGAGGCCCGGAAGCTTTGCCGGGGCGCCCTGACCAAGGTGCACACCAAGGTGGCGTTCTGGAACCCCAGCGTCGACTTCGCCAAGGCGCTGGAGAGACTACCGGAGGACGCGGACCTCGCGGCACTCGAAGAGCATATCGAGCCCATCATTAGCTGCGTCGACGGAGTCCAGAGGGTGGAGGGCTAGCGCCGGGACTAGCCACCCATTTCTCCTTGCCGCTGCCAGTTCATGCCCAAAACAATTTATCTTAATTTAGAACTGCGGCAATCATTGACGTAATATAACTCTGCAGTACTTTAAATGAAGCATGCTATCTTCCTGTTCGATCTCTCCTTGTATGTACACACCCTAAGCCTAGTTGGATAGGTTTGCCAGCGCGTAAACCCATGCTACGGCGCTTTGAAGGACGGATCCTTAGCAGCCTGCCAGGGGCGCTTGCTGCCGGGCAAGCCACCTTGCCGTTCTCAGCGCGGCCGCTTGAACTGTTGAGCGGACTCGAAACAGGACAAGGGTGTTGCCAATAGCGGAAGGGTTCCATTGCGTGCAGGTTTTCCATACATAGAGCATGATCTTTCGAGGAGAATAACCTTATAAAAAGAAGGAAATTGCTCAGGGTTTTGCGTGACTTAGCTTTACTATCGCCACACGGATGGCTGTTCCAGCTGCGAACAGCACCGCATCGCCTAGCTGATGACACCAGAGCGTGGCTGATCGACGTCGCCTTCTTCCCTCGAGTCATCGCGATGATGAAGTCGATGAGTTGACTTAGAAAATGGATTTTCATAGCCTTGCGCCCCCTACCTGGTGCGCCAAAGATGTCGAGGAAACGACACCTATGGGATCACGGGGAATCCCTACTACGATTGACGGGGCGCGGGGTTGTGGAAAGAGCGGGTTTAGAAGATCAACACGGGGGAATTTTTATCGAGGTTCGGGCCGCAAACGATGCGTAATACCCTATTCCTGCTTTGGTGTATATTTGGTGTTCTTGAGCTATTGAACTAGCTGCGGTGCATGCCCAGTCCAAAAAGTCTGAATCCTTCCTCGGTACGCCTCGGGCCTCCTTTTATAGTCAAAGGGGTTGCCACAGTGGCACACAGGAGGTGGAAAGTATGTACAGTGTGCAAGTATATCCTGACATCGTGGGACAAAACGCATTTAATGCGCTACCGACGTGTCCTCTTACTTTATCGGGGACGACAAGGAAGTTCGTCCCGTCTGTCGCCGCCTCGCCTCGCTCCGACGCGCATCCAAGCTGACGAGGCATGCATCGCCACGCTGGCTGGCTGGCTGCTGCGCTGGTGCGGTGGCAGGGTCTTCATGAAGATTTGCATGCCACCACGCAGGTGCTTGGCTAGTTGGCCTAGAAGTTGCATGCTGCCACGCAGGCGCTCGCCTAGTTGCATGCTGCCACGTAGGCGCTCACCTAGTTGGCAAGATGATCGCCGTGTTGGAGCGTCCGCAGGGCGGCAGAGCCTTGGTAAGTGTGGGCCTGGCTGCGACCCTGCACATATCCCCGGCAAGGGTCTTGCGGGTGTCCCGGCAAGGGTCTTGCCAAGGTCTCGTGGTCGTCCCCGGCAAGGATCTTACCGGGGGCCTTCGTCTTCTGGTTTTCATCTAGTCTCGCAGGCCTCTGGTCTTCACAAAGATCTGCATGCCACCATGTAGGCGCCTCCCGGGCCTTGGTTCCAATGTTATCGATGGTGTCGGAACTCTTAGGCTCAAGGGTGGCAGCCTTGCTGGTGTTGGGCAAGGTGCCCCGGCAAGGCTCTTGCCGGGGCCACGTAAGCCGCCCCGGCAAGGCTCTTGCCGGGGGAAGCCCACCTTGTCCCCTTTGCTCTTCGCGCCTCCGGGAGCGTTGCTCTGGTAGTCTTGTGTCTTCGCTTCCTCTGCCCCGCCAAGCGTGGCCGCAGGTGTGGCTACAACTGCCCGTGCACAAGTAAAGGGGTACGGAAGTCCCCTACTTTTGTACACCGACAACCAAACGATGAAGTCACCGGCCATAGGAGTTTGAATTGACACGTCTCCTTTTGGAAAACCATGATCCCTCATGTGAGATGCTCCGGTTTGGAAGGAGCAGTCATCAAAACTTGTGCCAAACTTTACCAATATTTTTCCATCGGGTTGTGAGAGCACGCCACAGGCACACATCGATTTTGATGATGTCCGAACTCCATCTGAATTTCCTGTAATTAAAATACCAACTAGGCCGCACCTCGCGGCCGAAATGTTTGAAACTTCTCCCCGCTTCTCGAACAAACGGATGAAAACTCACAAAGCGACGCACAAATGATCTGTACACCTTTGCTAGGCTGATAGTAAGGGGGTATCATAGCTAGTATCATGCATGCCAACTAGGCAATTTTTATGAGTTGTCATAGAATTAATTAAATGAAGAAAGAGAGGGTTAAGTATCATATCATGAAACTGTATCATAATAAATGCTATGCTACTATGTGTCATGCATGACAATATAAATAAAGTACTACATATGATACTAGCTACTCTATGATACTAGGCATTAGAGCAAGTACACAATAGAGTGACATAAGACTAGCCACAGTGGGTAGTAACATAGAATGTTACTAGTCTATGTTACTACCTCTATAGTGGGGAGTAACATATGTGTAGTAACATGCAACACTTCATTTATTAGGCTATAGACTCATCTTGCCTTGATATGTGTGATGTTACTCATACTACTAGTAAGACTACCCATAGTGGGAGTAACATAGGTAGTAACATCACACATATCTAGATAAAATAGATGATGTGGCAAGCAATAAATAACGAAATGGAGGAAAGTGGTAACATAGCTAGTTACTAGTAGTATGAGTAACATCACACATATCAAGGCAAAATGAGTCTATAGCCTAATAAATGAAGTGTTGCATGTTACCACACATATGTTACTCCCCACTATAGAGGTAGTAACATAGACTAGTAACATGTGCATGTTACTAGTCTATGTTACTACCCATTGTGGCCAGTCTAACTAGCTATGTTACCACTTTCCTCTCTTTCTTCATTTATTGCTTGCCACATCATCTATTTTATCTAGATACGTACGTGTGATGTTACTCCCACTGTGGGTAGCCTAAGCAGGCTATAAGGAATAGAATAATATATATGTGCTTATTAGTTGGAAGAAAGAGAAGAGAAGCAGGCTCTTGGTTAGTAGAGCCAGCTGCAACACGAGACCCAAGACACTTTGTGAGGATGTAAGGTGGGCCAACTATTGATAAACTAGTACGTATATAAAACTTAACATTGTACATGCCCGCTAAGAGGTTGGTTGTATATGACATGGCAACTTCTTGTAGCTGACCCTTGGCTGTATTATTAACCATGCTCTTAGTGAGGTAGCTAGTATATCATAGACGAGTAGCTAGTATCTGACTAGCCACAGTGGGAGTAACTTCAGCAGTAACATCGACTCCAACTCAGCAAACTTGCTTATGTGGCAATAAGTTAATGAGGAGAGAGATAGTTTCAGTAACTTAGCTCGTTACTGTAACATCACATGTCCCAATGCAATATGAGTCTATAACCTAATTAATGAAGCTTTGCATGACACTACACTTATGTTACTACCCACTATGAAGGTAGTAACATATATAGTCTAAGGATATGTGTATGTTACTAGTGTACTCTCCATTGTGGCTAGTCTCATACTCCCTCCTTTCTGGTTTAGGCTGGTTGTAATGGTATTATCATAAGCGGTATCATGCATGCCAACTAGACTTTCTGGATGATGTGGAACATAATTAAATGAGGAAAGAGAGGATGTGGTATCATATCATGATATCGTGTCATATTAAATGTTGTATTACTACTTTGTGTGATGCATGCCAATTAGTAAGGTAACCTAAGATGCTAACTTATGATACTATGCATTACGGAAGTAGTATCCTACACTATCATATGCATGGTACTAGTATATATGATACTCCCCATTACAACCAGCCTTATAGGGCTCAATTCAAAAATCTCACCAACCAAGGTAGATGGTGAGTGGTGGAATACTTTTTGTAGTTTGCAAAAACACCCAATTAATGCTTTTGTTTTCCTCAAAAATTTATGTTTTCCAATGTATTAATTGCAATACATGCATGCATATATAAAGTACATGCATTGGTCAACTTTCTCTTAATGCTTGCATGCAATGATTTAATGCACCTTGGAATCTGGACATGTGATGGGGAACAACCAAATTGAGCCTTATAAAATGGAAAACTAAAATTTTGAGATAAGCCTATAAACCGGAAAGGAGGGAGTATATATGCATGATACTAGTATATGATCGGCAATACCTCCATAATGCGCGCATGCATAGTATCATAAGTTAGTATCTTAGGTTCCTTATTAATTGCCATGCATGACACAAAGTAGTACAACATTTAATATGATATGGTATCATGATATAATACCACACCCTCTCTTTCATCATTTAACTGTGTGCCACATCATCCAAAAAGTCTAGTTGGCATGCATCATACCGCTTGATACTCCCATATTACGACCAGCCTTATTAGGGTGGCCATAGTGGGGGTATAATAGCCGGTATCATGCACTCGAGAATAGAAAATATGATGATGTGGCAAAGAAGCAATAACATAGGTAGTTACCGTAACATCTATGTTATTAAGTGCTATACTACTTTGTGTCATGCATGGCCATAAATGCGGTCATCTATGATATATACTCCCTCCATAAACTAATATAAGAGCGTTTAGGTCACTATTTTAGTAATCTAAACGCTCTTATATTAGTTTACAAAGGGAGCTAGTACTACTCTATGATACTATATATGCACTATGAAGGTACGTACGTAGTATCATACACTAGTATCATATGCATGATACTATATATATATAGTATATGATACTCCCCACTATATAAGGCTAGCCATAGTGGTGGTATCATAGCCGACGATGTCATGCACTCGGAAATAGCAAGTATGCTGATGTGGCAAAGAAATAAATATATATAAAGAGGGTTAGAGTAACATATAGGTTGATACCGTATCATGTTAACTGCGATGCTAATTTGTGTCATGCATGGCAATAAATATGATCTATATATGATACTATACTCTATGTATTATACTATGCGCTATAATTAATTAAAGGTAGTATCATACACTGGTATCATATATCTGTATATTCATGATACTAGTATATGACACTCTCCACTATACTCATGATTTCTTACCGTGGAAAAAAATTGGAGGCGAAACGATGAACTCATGTTTTCATTCAAACAAAAATATGATGTTAGGTAATGTAAATGTTTTCAAAGAGCACACGGTTCACTCACGAAAGCCGTGTGTCCACTAAACTGTGGCCGATGCACCCCCACCCCTCTGCCACGCGCGCGATCTGAGTCGTGCGTTCTGATTGGCCAGAACCCAAACCCCATGGATCGTACGTCTGCACCGCTGGATTCTCCATGATCGAACAATGATCCTCATCCCTTTCGACAACACATGTACATGTTTTCAAATAGCCCCTCCCAAAAAATGTTTTCAAATAGCACACGGTTCACACACGAAAGTCGTGTGTCTACCAAACCGTGGCCGATGCCCCCCCTTGCTGCGCGCGTGATCTGAGTCCTGCGTTCTGATTGGCCAGAACCCAAAGCCCACAATCGTACGTCTGCACCGTTGGATGCTCCTAGATCAAACGGCAATCCTCATCCTTTTTGACAGGAAATGCAGTCTGGCTAGGAATTGATTTATATGCCAACATGCACGGTAAATGCCAAAAAATGTCTTACATATAGCACACGAGACCTGAAATGCGTGAGCAAATCAAACCCGTGGTAAAATTGTGATTGGTTTATGTGGGAAAAATTTAGAGGCGAAACGATGAACTCACGTCTTCATTTCAAATGAAATTATTCTGTTTGTGCACATGAGCGCTTAGAGGCAACCGTTTGCATAGGCCTTTTTGCGCGTGCGGCGACCGGGGATATTTTTCACCCTTTCACCTAGGCCGCCAACACCCGGAGTCCCCAACACCCCCCCCACCGTCCGCCTATGTTTCAGTCAACTAGTCCACCCAATCTCCTTCGCCAGCTCCCCCCTCCCCCAGATCCACAGCAGAACCCTCTCCGGCGCCGCCGTGCTCACCCCGGCCGTGTGCCCACTCTTGGTGTCAAGCCTACCTCCACCGCCGTTCCCAACACGTGGTGGCCCGTGCCTCGCCGTCTTCGTTTGCTCACCGGCCACCCTCGAGCATATCGATGCAGTAACCCTCGCCTCTCCTGTGGCCCGGCCAGGGTTGCATTAAGAAGCCTGTTAGTTACTGCTCTCCATCGCGGTGAAGCATATTTCCTTGCAATCCCTCTTCCAATTTCGTTCCGTATGTTCCCAAATTGGCTATAAAATAACGGAGAGCATATATATGTTCATTATCTACCTTCCTTACTACATATAAGCTATATTTGTTCCAATAAGTTACTGCCTATTTACAGATCGCGGGCGCCTGAGTCACACAAACTTAACAAATTAGCCGTACATTTTCTAAATTATTGCATGGCATGTTTAGAAAGCTTGATACCAAGTTGTTAGTTTTATGCTTATCCTCCTTTCCTGAGTTTCGCATGTGTTCTTTATAGATGCCGAGTAGCAGCGACATCACTCATTCAGGCCATGTATCTTCATCCGATTCAGACAACCCTAGGTCTTCAGGAGATTGTGAGGGATCAAGTAGTCTTGAATGGGATAGAGCTGCAGCAACTACCCTTCTGGTCAGGACATGGAGGAACGCTCCAAGGAAGCCCACACACCAGCCTAAAGGTGTATATGAAGTAACCGAGATTGATTTAAAGTCTTGGGCTCCAACTAAACCAGATAAAGCACGCATGAGGTTTAGGAGTGTGTGTGGATTTGTTGGCAGGGCAAGGCTCAACATTAATCTGCCGAGGTTTCGGAAGGCTGACACAGAAACACGGTGAAGGATTGTCCAGGAGATCATGGATCACTTCAACGTTCCAGAGCAGTGGAGAATGCAGGTGGAACACGCTGCACTAAAGAAGGCTAGGCATGCTTGGAGAAACTGGAAGCACGTGTTGTACAAGAAGTACTTGAGTGAAGGCAAGGACCCAATCCCCGCATACCCCCAAATTACAAAGGCAGACTGGGAAGAATTCAAAAGGGTCAGGGCAACTACAGAGTTTGCTGAGAAGAGTTTCAAGCAATCGGAACTTCAGAAGAAGAACATACACCCCCACCGTATGGGTGTGGCAGGATACTACGGCATGAAACTGATATGGGAACAGGAGGACAAAGAAGCAGTAGCGGCGGGTGGGAATCCGGCCTTTAGTGAAATCAGGGGCGAACGTGCCAGAGACTACATGCGGGCACGTGCAAAGAGGCGTGATGACGGAACTTATTACTTTGAAAACGCACGTGACGCCATACTGTATGAAGTGATGTTAGAGGCTTCCAAGATCCCTGGAAGGTTCTACAGGAACTCAGGGCCATGTGACATTCTGTCCATTGCTCTGGAAACAAAAGATCCCCCTGGCCATGCAAGGGGTATAGGTGTTAATGTCCCGCACAAGAGGGCTTTCACACTCAGCAAAGAAGAGAGGCTCAGCATGAAAAAGCAAGGAGTGAAATGAAGCAGAATGCATTGTATGAAAGGTTGAAGAAGAAGATTTATCCGGCTGTTCGAAAGGATGTTGAGGAGTCAATGATGATGTAGAAGACTCTAACACTGACAGATAGCCAACAGATGGGAGGGGAGGCAGGCATGGAGGAGGATGCTTATTGCACGACAACACTGCACAAGAGTAGTTGTGCATCAGCTGACCCCAGCGACACTGAGACTGCAGCTGCTCGTGATGATGCTATATCTGATCTATCTGGAATGAAAGACAGACTGAAGGGCATGCTTACACATTATGAAGGTACATTAAAATGTGCAATAGCCTGGGTTTGCCCACCCTTCTTGGAAGATGGCCTCTTCTTGGACAATTTATCATTGAAGCCGGGCTGTGTGAAGTGCTACGTGACTGAAGTAAAGCCTGGATTCAATGAATTTGCCCTGAAGAATGTCCTAGGAGACTTCGATGAGCAAAGGACCTTGGGAGAAACACTGTTACATCACATCCAGTGGCCACGAAAGGAAATAGAGTTCATCGATGAGATTCCTGAAGCCCCGCCAAGAGCAACCACTATCGCCCCTCAACCGGTGACGCTCTCCTTGCCACAGCAGCTCTCGCGGGGTGATGCATCAACCTGTGATCAGTCGGCCCGACTTTGTGGAATACAGGCCATGTCATCTCCACCCCAAAGCAGCCAGTGGCAAGGCCTACAACTACTGATGACGCACCACCGGTTCCGATGCCGGCCGCTGAAGCAGCGGGGGGAGACCCAGCTGCAGCACATGCTCAGCAGACCAACCTGGTGGAACAGACTGCTAAGCAGTCTGATGCTTCGTAACCGCCTGCTAAGCAGTCTGTAGGTCCAGAACCGACTGCTCACCAGTCCGTCGGTCCGCAGGTGTGTGATCAGCATACCAATGCGTCAGCACTTCCTGCTCAGCAAACCAACGCGTTGGCACGGCCTCCTCGGCACACCGACAAGTTGGCACCACCTGCGCAGAAACCCGACATAGCTTCAACGCATGGTCAGCAGTCCGATGCCTCTGCTCCTACAGCCCAGCAGTCCGTCACATCAGCACCGCCAGCTCAGCGGTCCGACATAGATAAACCGTCTGCTAAGCAAACCGTCCAAGCTTCACCGTCTTCTCGGCAGTCTACCTTGCAACCAACCAGACGTTCTGCCAGAAATGCTTCAAGTACCAAGAAGGAAGTGGCCAAAAAGGCTACACCCACGAGCACGAGTAAGCGCGGCGGGAGAGTGAATAGGAAAGAGAACGACTGCCTCTTACTTAAAGCACTCATCGCCCAGAACCAAATTAACAGCAGCTTGTTCGAATCGGGGAGTAATATTATTTCTGACGCCATGGATGATGAAGAAGTAGAATTGTTGCTTGCTAAAAGTAAAGCAGACATACTTGAAGCACGCAATTACGTCCATGGCCATCCATTTCTTGTTGGCGAATACTTTGATGAGTGCAGCTCCAGTTGCCGCGAGTTACATGAATATTGCATGGATCAAATGTCAGCAGGTCATCATGCTTTGCTGGTCCACTACAATAGAGATCATTTCCGACATGATGCTGGTTCCATCAATGTGAGTTTCGAGGACTTACATCTCTTCTCCAACTTAACCGTGATCGATGCCACTCTTGTTAGATGCCTGATTTTGCAAGTACTTAACAAACTCTGATCAACTTCTCCATACAAAACTGTAAATGATAAACAACTAACTGCATTTTATTCCTCGCAGGGGATTGAATGCGCAGAGAAGAAAATGGGAGAGTGTGTAATTAGCAAATGGCACAACATTAGATGGTAAGGACCAACGAGACTGGGCCGTTAACACGGTCGTCCGTATCTTTGAAAACATGTCCCATGCAGGATCATTTCTCTGGCCATATCATGAACGGTAAGTCAAGTAAACAACCACGCATACACTGATTGTCTTTCAGATTTTGACATCATTCGTAAGTTCATGGCTTTCTTAATATGTAGAAATCACTGGATATTGGTATTCATTATTCCAAACAAGAACACCGTTTACTACATCGATTCTCTCAGAGAGTCAACAAACGCTCACGATCTGACGCATGTTCAGCAATTCTTGGATAGGTATTAAATTCTATGATGTTGAAATTAATTTGCATTCATATCTGGTTCAATAATTGATGTTGTCACAATTCATCATCATTTGCAGTGTGCTCGCATTGTGGAAAACTAAACCAGGGAACATGTTCAAGAGGGAACTACCTCTGCAGCACGAGATCATTTCTCCGGTAACACACCAAAATCCATTATTTTCAGAAAATTTATCCAACAGTCTGCAAATACCTTTCCTTATGCTAGTCAAATGTTCAAGCTTCTAAACAAACCTCTTTCTATTTTGTACAAAGAAAAAATAATACATCTAACACCGGTTAGATTGTTCCTAACAGGACAAATACATGACTAATTTTGTACAAAAAAATTCAATGTGCTCAGCAAGAAGTAGGTACCAACCTTTGTGGATACTATGTTTGCAGACACATGATCTCCATCTGCAAATCTGTTGATAGTTGTGATGATCCTCGCGAATTAGTACCAGCAAGTCTATCTTAATTAATATCTTCTACTCCACTCATATGGCACATTCTAATCTTAAAAATACTGGAGCTCATCTTAAAACCGAGGACCCCTAAACCGCTCCCGGCTGGTGAATTGCTGATGGTTCGGAGATTTATCAGCGACTTCTTCCTGGATCACTACATCAATCCCACTGGTGATAATGAAGATTTCAGCATGCGTTCTCCTGAAACATTGAGTAAGAGTTAGCCGCTAAATTATAACACATGGATCCATTGTTTTCCATCTGATGAGGTCTTCATATTTCGTACACTATGATTAATTATGTAATGCATATATGTGTGGACAAATCATTGGAATTTAGCTACCATATGTTCAATTGCAATTGTTGCGAAATCTGATGAATGTTCTTCCTGTGGACACTATTTGTTCAATTGAATATTGTGGCGAATTTCCTTTTTTCTTGCCGATTCAAAATGGGATATTTTTGTTTTAACCTGGCAATTGCTCCGCACATGGTTGAACTAAATGAGTGTGTGCGATCCACACCGGAAAGCATACGTCAATCGTAGCGGAACCGTCGGTGATACACAGCAGACCGCAAACGATTTGCAGCGCTGCTATGTGTGCGTAGGGTCTCCGAAACCGTTTGTGATATCGCGTTGTCGCACACAGGAACTGGGAGTAAACCGTGCCCAATGCTAAATACAATCCCTGTCATAATTTTTTTAGGAAACGTGTGGGATCCCAAACGAAAAGCACACGTCACTCTTGCGGCAACCGTCGATGATACCCAACAAATCACAAACGGTCTGCAACACTTGTATATGTGAGAAGGGGCTCCTGAACCGTTTGTGATAGAACATTATCACAGACTGTAATTGTTGGCAAACGTGTGCGATGGAGTCTAGCATCACAGACGGGTTACGCAGAAAACTCGTGTGCGATGGGGCACAAATCGCACACAGTTCATATGTTGGCTCATGTGCCTTACATACTGTTTCCCAAACGGTTCGTTACGACAGACCGTATGGTTTCACTGTGTCATTAGAAACGCTTAATCACCGAGACCACACGTGCGAAAGAATTTAGTGTGTGCCACATCGCACATGATTACATTTTGGAAGGCCTCTGGATCACTGCTCCATATCCCCGGCGGTTTCTGGGTCGTGTGGGAAGGACACCCTATCGCACACACTCAATTGGCGATGGTCCCAAATGCCATCGCGGAAAGGGGTTAAAAACCGTTTGTATAGGACCGACGCGTACCAGTGTATGTATATATGTATATGTGTATATATATATATGTATATATGTGTATATATATATACATAAACACTATTCTGATCACGGGATCAGAATAATATTATGATCACAACCTGAACTGCCTGAGTAACGAGCCTGAACTTCCCTCTGTACGAACCCGACCTTCGGGCTATCTTCGCAACTGTGCCTTCTACCGCGAATTTTTCTAATCATTCGTGTTGTTTATGATGTAAGTGTAGTGTGGACATGTTTTTTAGAATATAAATGTTTGTTTTGATTCGGAATCTAGCTCGTTGGCGGATTGCTCTCGGGCGGCGATGAAACATGGGTCTGTTACAAGTTTGTTGCATCTACTGGATGTTCTAGAATCTCTAACACGATGAGAATTGGGTTTAGGTACGATTTTACTATATGTTTGTTGTTATTTTCGAACGAATTCGATTTGGTGTTCGGCCGCCGCTGTTCCCTGTCCGCGGGAGTGGTTTTGGCCGCTGTTGTAGATTTGTAGTTTTGCTGTTCAAATTGGTGGCGGATTTGCGTGCATTAGTGAGACTGAATCCTACCCATGTTGTTAATTTGATTGCGGGCTCATACAAATCAAAATCCGGCGATTGGATCTTCTGCCTCCCGCCGTGGTTTTCTGTTCGAGGGACAACATGATGAGAATCATTTTCATGTTTATCTGGAGCAAGATGACGTTCGAAATGGCGGTTGAATCCTTCCCGCGTTGTTAATTTTATTTGGCTGGCTCATTCATTCCGAAATTGTGAATTGGACCTTCTGCCTCCCGCCGTGGTTCGTTGTTCTAGCGGACAGCTTGATGACGGAGCACTTTTGATGTTTTATCTGGAGTATGACGACGTTCGAAATGGCCGTTGATGTGTTGGAATTGACCCAAACGATTAAATCTGGGAACCAAATTTGATCGGGATTGTTTGTTCAATCATTTTACATTCTGTTGTACAAGCTGGACTGCTATAACAGTCGTACTTGAACTTCTGTGCTCTTTACACATGCTTTTAGGGGATGAGGCAACACGATCTAGTCTGTTGTTGTTATATAAAAAATCCAGTATGTTTTATGTTGTTAACTGTCGTCATGTGTGTAACTGTGGAGCTGCACCACAGGCACATGCATCCTCTTTTCCTTTAATCTATGTTTTGGGATAGTTTTTTTATCATCCTCTATCTTCAGTAGAAGCTGGACTTCCTTTTTATTAATGGTTGAACTTCGGCTTTTCCACATTGCATTCCACATTTGCAAGGCGAAGGTGCATGGTACTCTATATTTTCTTTTTTTCATTTTTTTTAATTTTAATTCTTGAGATGTTCTTTCTAGACTTTGTCTCATGAGCAACCATGGTATTTAGCCCAAGTATGCACACACTTTTTCTAGATCATCTAAAGGTCGTTGTACAAGCTGGACTTCTGTGTTGTTCATACGTGAACTTCTGCTTTTCCTTCTTTGCAAGGTAATGCAGCAAGTCCGTTGTATTTCTTTCTTTTTTATGTTATTTTTCATTCTTTGCGTTGCCTTGGATTTTTTTGACTTAGTCCCATGAGCAACCATGGAATTGGCCAACGGATATGCGTATATCTTTTATTTTTTATAGTATGTTTTTGTATATAATAGTTGTTGCTCTTCACTGAATAAGTATCCTAAACTTCTGTATGATAATCGTTTTTAACATGTTAATTTGAGGTATTATAAAAACCTAAACTTCTATATCTTCACTATTTGAACTTCTTATTTATAATTTTGTTTGTTATTTTTGGATTTAAATATTTGTAGACATTGAAATCGGCATTGCGCCTATTGACAAATGCGGTAGCGCGAAGCCGAGCAGGGGGGAGGGGAGGTCGCCCCTCCCCTCCCCCTGCGAGGCCGAGACAAGAACAAGCCGGAGCAGGCGACGACGCGGTGTGCCGCGTCGTCGCATGTGGAGGCGAGTCTGTCACATCCGTGACCCCACTATCTATCTTAGGGGTGTGGCTCTGGGGTGCATGCGTTGGGGGTGGAAACAGAATAACCGCATTGCGTCCTGTCAAAACCTAGCGCGCAACAATGCGGTAGCGCGAGGCCTAGCAGGGGGAGGGGGAGGGACCCCCTCCCCTCCCCCTGTGAGGCCGAGACATGAACGAGCCAGAGCAGGCGACGACGCGGCGTGCCGCGTCGTCGCATGCGGAGGCGAGTCCATGACATTCCATCACCCCACTATCTATCTTAGGGGTGTGGCTCTGGGGTGCGTGCAGTGGGGGTGGAAACAGAATAACCGCATTGCGTCCTGTCCAAACCTAGCGCGCAGCAATGCGGTAGCGCGAGGCCGAGCAGGGAGAGGGGGGTCGGGACCCCCCTCCCCTCCCCCTGCGAGGCCGAGACATGAATGAGCCGGAGTAGGCGACAATGCGGCATGCCGCGTCGTCGCATGCGGACGCGAGTCCGTCACATCCGTGACCCCACTATCTATCTTAGCGGTGTGGCTCTGGGGTGCGTGCGGTGGGGGTGGAAACAGAATAACCGCATTGCGTCCTGTCAAAACCTAGCGCGCAGCAATGCGGTAGCGCGAGGCCGAGCAGGGGGAGGGGGGGACCCCCCTCCCCTCCCCCTGCGAGGCCGAGACATGAATGAGCCGGAGTAGGCGACAATGCGGCATGCCGCGTCGTCGCATGCGGAGGCGAGTCCATCACATCCGTGACCCCACTATCTATCTTAGGGGTGTGGCTCTAGGGTGCGTGCGGTGGCGGTGGAAACAGAATAACCGCATTGCGTCCTGCCAAAACCTAGCGCGCAGCAATGCGGTAGCGCGAGGCCGAGCAGGGGGGTCGGGACCCCCCTCCCCCTGCGAGGCCGAGACAGGAATGAGTCAGAGCAGGCGGCGTGCCGGGTCGTCGCATGCGGAGGCGAGTCCATCACATCCGTGACCCCACTATCTATCTTAGGGGTGTGGCTCTGGGTGCGTGCGGTGGGGTGGAAACAGAATAACTGCATTGTGTCCTGTCAAAACCTAGCGCGCAGCAATGCGGTAGCGCAAGGCCGAGCCGCATGTGTACTTTGTGTGTATTTGAATTTTGAACTTCTATATTGTTTTTAAGTTGTGTCTTTTAGTTAGACATGGACTTCATCTGTTTTTGTATTTGAACTTCTTCTTTTTGTTTCTTAGTGTTTATTTATTCAGATGCCTTTACTTCTCTGATTAGTGTACTTGAACTTCTGTTCTTTATTTTTTGAACTTCTTTCTCTTGTTTGTAGGTTCTTATTTGTGTATGTATTTTTCTTCCCTTGGTAGAGTACTTGACCTTTTTGCTTGCAATCATTTTTTGTTTTAAGGATACCAGCAGATTTGTTATGTGATCTTAACTTTTAAAAATAGATGCATTCAAATGGTGCATTCATGTATCGATAGATGCATTTACTTTTTTAGTTGTTGTTGGGTAAAACTGTAATTAGCCCGGCGCTCCAACACCCCACTACAGGGAGGCATTAAGTGCCCGACTCCCTCGCCACCACCTGTCAGAAATCCCCTCCCGCTGTCGCTCGCTCTCTTCTCCCTCTCTGACGCTCCACTGCTCTCGTCTCCTCCAACCTCCCCCGAGTTCTCCGCCGTTGTCCCCTGCGCTAGTGCATGGAGTAACCGTCGCGCGCCATGCTCCTATTTCTCCCCCATGCCCCGCTCTCCCTCGCCCAGCCCGCTCACTTCTCCTCTGAAGCAAAGCCGCAACTGCCAGCCGATTCCAAAGTGCGCGTGGCTTCGTGGGGGGTGGAAGAATCGCCGCGGATTCGTGGGTGCGGGGGTCGTTTGGAGAGGTACAAATGCTGCCTCCCCCTAATGCTTGCTCTTAGTTTCGCCAGATCTGTTGAGGCCTGTCTGTTTCTTCTGTGTGCTCTCGCATCCGCCTCCTACCCCTTCTTCTGATGGTTGGGTGGGGGATTAGGTCGGGTTCTTGTGCGTGTGGTGGGTGGATTCTATTTCCCCGTGGTCAGATTTGTCTATGAGATGCTTGTGTGCTATTTCTCCCTTCATACTTGTGTGTATTTCATTTCCCCTTTGGTGATTTCAGCAGTCAGATGCATGTAAGAGAGGGTGTGGTGTGATGGTTGATGCTAGATCTGATGTATCTAATTGCATTAGTGTTGTTGATTTCAAAGTCTAGATTGTGTCTGTCACATGCTAGTTAGTTTATGGGTACTTTTTTTGTTGTGCTTTCCTAGATGTGCTACTGTTCATCTTTTCATACTTGTTGATATGTTCTAGTTGTTTCATCCTAGGGTTTGATTTAGTTGCTTTTGTATTTGTTGTATGATTTTCTACTTGCTAACTATATGCAATCTATCCCCTGTTTTTAGTAGGTTGTTCTAGGGTTTGGAGTTCCATTCACCAAGGGGTTGTGTTGTCATGGCTTCAAAACCTTCTCCAGGTATTTTATTGTAGTTGGATCCTGTATTTTAAATAGCAATTTTCTTATATTTGTCTGCCCATATCTTCACTTAGTTATCTTGTTGGACTGCCCCTTCTTAAAATTGTGAACTTCTAACAAAGGTCATGTGTATGCATTTTACTCTTAGTTTAAGTTAGTAGAGGGTTGCTTAATTTTTATTTGATGGATTGCTGGTAAACTATGTCACCAAGTGTTCTTGGCTTCCCAAATGTTTCATATTTATAGTGTACAACTTTGTTTTTTTGTGTGATCATTTTCATGGTATTGATATTTAGTTTCCCTGTGAAATAGTATTTCTGCTCATGCTACATCTTTTTTATGTGCTACTTGCTTGGGTCACATAGTTGAACTTCTGGTTTTAATTATTGTTTGTTTATAATCAAATTTGGTTGAACTTTTGTTCTGTGCATTTGTTTTACTGCTTTGTTATATATTGCTGAACTTCTGGACATTCATCTTATATGTAGTAGCCCCTCTGGTGTAGATTGTTCTATATTTAGTATGTAAATTGTAGATTGTTCATTGTGTTTACTGCTTTGTTAGGTATTGTTGAACTTCTGGGTATTGGACATTGATGTAAAAGTAGAACTCCCTTTGGTGTAGGATTGCGGATTAGAACTCAACTGCCTTTTTACTTGCATTTTTTGTAGTTGGTGATGAATTGAATAGTTCTGGAAAAAAATGCATGCGATCAAGATGGAGCTTCAGAAGATAATACTGATGCTCCAATATCTGATGCGGCTAAATCACCCATTATTACTTTGACTATGATTGTTGAGGTTGCTTCGAGCCTTGAGAATAATTAAAGCCTCGAGGATCTTGCTTCTGCAGCTCTTGCTTCACCTAGTATGTGCAACTCCTTTTCTTTTCATTTTAAATTCTCGAGCCATGTTTTTTAACTTGTTCCCGTCGGGTGTTTTTGTTTTTGTTCCTGACTTTTTTTATTTTTTGCTTTGCTTTTTTTTTTTTTGTCCTTCCAGATGTGTCCACAAAGGAGGAAGCTGTGAACATCATCAACGATGTTCTATCTGAGTTGGATTTATCAGAAAACACTGCTACTGCCGAGAAGGGGGCTCCGTCAGTCGAAGGTTGTGATTCCGTTCGGGATCCTTTGTGCTCTCTTCAGATGTGAGAGTCGCAGTCTCTTGATGGCACTGAACCTGTCATGCAACCTGAGGATGTGCCTCTTCAGCTTCTTCTGGAGGACCAACGTAAGAGGAAGAAGCAAGAAGATTTTGACAAGAAGAGGGCGGCCCGCCTTCAGAAAGGTTCTGATGTTCCTGAATCTGTTGATGTTGCTGAGCTCACGATTGGGCATTGCTCTGTTGCTGAGGAAGACGTGCCATGTGGCACTGATGGCACGGTTGTCCCTATTAAGAAGAAAATCAAGAAGACCGCTGCAAGGAAGCATTTAGTTGGTGAAGTTACTCCTCGGAGGAGCCCACGTGTTTCAAGGCCTGTAGAACTTACTGAAGATGAAGGGATAGGCCTCGGTGGTACGCCACGCCATAGTCCTCGTGTGCTTGCCACTGCCGCGCATACACCTTCTCCGCTTGGTGCTGGTGCATCTGGTAAGGGGAAGAAATGCGGCGTTAAGCGCAAGGTTGCACCTGCACAGGTCAACAAGGGTGACAAGAAGCGTTCTCGTGTTAATCCAAAGGACAAGGATGATGCTGATTTCAACGCTGATGACGAGGATGACGATGATGATGATGCTGCCGTTAATCAAGTATGAATGTGTCATGTTTACTACTTTTGAGAGCATTTGTAGATTTGTTGTAGTTTTGTGTGTTTTTAGCACTGCCTTGGCGTACATAGCTGACCTTCTGCTTCATATAGACGAATAAATTAGCTGAACTACTTTGCTTATATGGTATTACTGCCTTTGTGTACATAGTTGGACTTCTGGATATATACATGAAGAAATTAGCTTAACTTGTTGGTATACATGTTTTATTACAGCCTTGGTGTACATGGTTGAACTTCTGCTATGTAAATTTCCAACATTTTGAAAGCAACTTTACTTCTGGTCATACATGGTTGTACTGCCTATGTAGACATAGTAGGACTTTTGAAATACATGTTTTATTACTGCCTTGGTGTACATGGTTGAACTTCTGCTATGTAAATTTCCAACATTTTGAAAGCAACTTTATTTCTGGTCATACATGGTTGTACTACCTATGTAGACATATTAGGACTTCTGAAATGTACTATGTATGTTGGCATTAGTGGAATTTTGGTGTAGCTTGTGTATCTCATTGTTCTGCTTTTTTCCTTGTCATTGTATTTTTTTTAAGTATCAGCTTGTGGAGCGGCCTGAGAGGAGGCAGAGAGGAGGCAAAGCGCCCGAAGAAGGTGGCCAAGGAGGAGATGAGGCGAAACTTTTTAACAAGACGGTTCGCTGCTCACTGAAAGAGGTCAAGACGTGTATGAAAATGCTACAACTTAGGCACAAGACGAGGGTTATCAAGGCTGGTTTTGGTTGTGTGTTTGACTTGAAGGTTGATTCCAACATTTCTCGTCCATTGATGGGCAACATCTACACAAGGATTGACCCTAGAACCATGATTCTAGACATGGGTGAGGCGAACAAGGTTCTGCGTATTACAAGTAATGCTATTCACGATCTGTTTGGGTTCCCTCAAGGTAACCGTACCCCACCTAGGCCCTCGAATGATGGGTTTGATGATGTTGTTATGAGGCTGAAGGGCAAGCTTGGGTACGCTAGGAGTGACGACATCAAGACAAAGGATCTGCGGAATATCCTCGGGGAACTTGCGAAGGATGAGACGAAGGATGATCTTGCTCTGCAGGTGTTTTACCTGATTATTTTCATGAAGGTGGTTATTCCTGGAACATCTACACGAGTGTTCAGGGAGGCAGTAATGGCTGAGAATCTTGTGTTTGAGGATATGGCAGATATGGACTACTGCCAGTTGGTTGTTGATGGTATTCGAAGTGTTGTTGTTAGGTATCAGCAAGGTACTAGCAGAGAAAAAGCTGTCACAGGATGTGCCATCGCGCCGCTTCTTATGTATCTGGACTGCCTTATCATTGGCAAGAAGCCTAATTTTGACTTGAGGACGCCTCGCATCAATTTCTTGGATCAGGCCAAGCTTCCTCAGCTTGCTGCGGCTGACTTGGTCAAGAAGAGTGATGATGACCCAACCAACTGGGTGTTTGGGAAACTGCCTGTGAGTGTTTCTATGCATCATTCTTTCCTGAGTAGTTTAACTTGAACTTCTGGTACTGTCCTCTATATTTTTTGTTTCCATGTTCCTTCATTTGTTTTCTAACGCGTTGACTTTTGTTTTTGTATGCAGTGGAATACACAGGCTGAGGTTGTGTTCTTTAGGCGTATCGAACGTCCTGTTCTTACTATGCCTCGTGCCGCCGGCCTAGGGAGTGGAACTTCCCCAAGATTTGAATTCTCCCGGGATGTTAAACTGGTGCCCCCCATGTAGATCCAGGAGGTTCTTCTGCCCGTGTGAGTGGTGCCGGTGGCGTGTCTTCCGAGAGTTTGTTTGAAGCTGCCAATGTTTCCCTGGTTAGGATTGACGGTCTTCTTGAAACTATTTGTGGGGAGTTGGCCCGTGTTCTGCCAACTGTTGAGCGTCTTAGTCGCGTTGATGGGATTCTTCCTCCCGGACACGGTTTTGATGCTGAGTCTTCAAAGAAGGTTTTGTCAATTGAAGCTAGATTTCTTGAAGAGCTTCGTCAGAGCACTTCCCATCTCCGGGCTAGCTTTGGGCTGTTCAAGGAAATGCAGGATGATCGTTGCAAGCCTTTTGAAGATGAGGCAAGTGTCGTTGTGAGACAGATTCAGAGGCAGGATTCTCTTCGTTTGGGTCGTGAAGGAGGCCACGTGGAGCATACCGAAGAGGTTTGCTTATGTTGGCTTTTGATATTTCTTTGCACTAATGTTCATTGTTAGCTTTCAGTTATTACTGTTTTTAGTCATAGGTGACCCTTACTGATTTCATGTGTCCAAAACTTTTTTCTTTTTAGTACTAGTGTTTCCTAGTTGACCTTCTCTGTTTATAGTACCTGAACTTCAAGGGCTACAGCACCTGAACTTCTATGATTTCCATAACTGGCCCTTTTTGTTCCCTTTTGTATTAGAGTAGTTTGATATCTGACCTGCTATGTTTACTGTATTTGGACTTCCATTACGTGTCAGTTGTCACAACTGACCTTCTTTGATTATTTAATGTGAACTTCTGCTGATTAGGTATTTGTGTTCTACATGATTATTTTGTAGGCTGTTGATGATGGTGCTAGGGTTGAGGAGGATGTTTTACATGTGCATGAACCTGCTCCTGTGCATGAACCTGCCCCTGTGCATGAACCTGCTCCCGTGAGTGATGTATTAGTTAATGAGGTCCATGGCAGTGAAAATAAAGTACCATTTTTCTTGTCCATTTGTATTTTTTATTTTACTTGTTTGTGCATTTTATCACTATGTGCCCCTTTGTAATGACTTTCTGTTCTTGCTGCAGAATGATGATGCTAGTGTTCCTCCAGAGAAGGTTGCAGACAGTCTGTGTCAGGCACCGACTACTCCGACGGGGTGGACCCAACTGAACCTCAGTCGTCCATTGGCGCGGAGGTTTCTGATGCTGAGCAGGGCAAGACAGATGGAGATATCATTTTGGAGAAAGATCCCGTCGAGGCTGCTGTTGAGACTGGTGGTAGTGTTGCTGCAGGCCCGGAGAAGTCTCCTGCAGCAGAGCCATCAGTTGATGTTGATGCTGGTTCTCCAGCTCTTCCTAGTGCAGCACAACCAATAGTTTTTGTTGTTTCAGATTCTCCAGCTGCTGCTGGTGTCCTTCCCGATGACGCTGCAATATCTATTGGAGATGACGATGAAGAGACTGAAAGCGATAGCTTTCGAGAGGAGGTTGATCATTCCAGTGCTGCCACTGGTCTAGGCAAGAATCCATAAAGAGAGGAGCATGCTTCTCTCTTCTTTCCCCATCCCCGTCCCTTTTGTTGTTGGTTTTTGTTCATGATATCCCTGTGAACTGCCTGTGTGGTGCAAGTTGAACTTCTGGTTTGTGCTTTGTAGTGTGGTTTGTAAATAAAGTTAAGTGAACCTGTTTCTATGTGGGGGAAGGTTTGTAATGCATGGGTTGTGATGTTTATAATCATGTGGTTTTATCTTTTCTGGTGTAGCAGCCGAGATGTGCTTGTGTTTGGATGTTGTGCTTGAATGTTGCTCTTAATTAAACTGTCGTGAATCTGTGTGCTTGAATGTTCCTCTTAATTTTTGTTTCTTTTGCTGAGCAGATAGTGACCTTGCTGTCGTCCGAAAGAAGGTTGATGACTTTTATTTCACTGTAACTAGGCTTAAGAATGATCATTCCAAGAGGTGAGTGCAGCTGGTCAGAATTTACATACATCTACCCCTATGAACTGCCCGTGATTTCACAGCTGAACTTCTTTACTCTATGTTGCTGAACTTCTATTTTTAGTTCTCTGGTGCTGAACATTTGGCCTTTTTGTACTGCCTGTTGTGATGTAGCTGAACTTCTGTGCTTATATGTGTTATGAACTTTCTTGAGTTCCTGATGCTGAACTTCTTTTACTTTTTATTGCTTGTTTTAGATAAAAGATTATGTTCCAAAACAAGGAGTGTGAAGCTTCTCTTTAAAATGTCGCAATATCTTTTGCTCCTCGCGGAATGCTTCGATCTAATGTGGCTGAGGTTGCACTCTATTGTCTACGTGCGAAATACCATGGATCAGACAAACTCATCCTGCCATATTGGGTTTGTGTAAGTCAACCCTATAGTAATTTCTTTTCTGTTTTGTTCCTTACCTTTTTAGTTAAAACTTGTTTGTCTCATTTTGCATTTTCATATGTTGGTGTTGTCTGCATTATTTTAGGACAAGATTTTCAGAGGTCATTTCGATTCCCGTGTGAGGAAGTACTTCTTGGTTGCTGGTCCAGATAGCATGGATGCACATGATTCTGTAAGCAATATCTTGTTCTTTGACTATGTATTAGTTTGCACTGCGATCTACTCTGTTTATATTGTTTTATTTTTCTTTGCACCATTTGATATTAATTTTCAGTTTTTAATGATTTGTGTCATTATGTTGCTTCAGGTTGTTTTCCCCACTTTTGACCCACCTGAAATTCCTGCTCACTTGGGTGGTGTTAGTCATTGGGTTTCGATATTTCTTGACCTAAAGAATTCAAGGTTCCAGCTTCTCGACTCCCACTATGGACCAGACAATGACTGTGCGGTATGCCTGTTTCGACAGATGACTGATAACATCAAGAAGCTTTGGAACAATGCCAGCAATGACAGGGAGACACCCCTCAGTCCTATTACTATTAACCATTTCCCTTTGGATTGGGTTGATGTCCCCCAGCAGAATAACAAGTATGAGTTCCACTTTCTCTCTATCAGTTCTGTTTAACTGTAGTTGTACGTAAGCTGCGATGTCGTTTATTCGTTGTCTATCTTTTTTGTTCCAACACTGTTCTTTTTTGTGTTTGATGGCAGTATCGACTGCGGATTCTTCATGCTTACGAATGTTAATTTGTTTCATGATGGGGTTCTTGCAAATTATTCCCACGAAAATATCTTTCTGCGGTACGCCAGGCTTCGCTTCCATCGCCTGTTCTGTCCAAGCCCTCCCGATGAACACGACCACGCATTCCGTTCCGACCCAGTCGGTTGGCTCCCACGCGTTCCGTTGCCTCCCCGTGAACACGACGCATTCCGTTGCCTCCCCATGAACACGACGACGATGCTGTTTCTCCGTTCCGACCCAGCCATGTACACGAGCCCTGGCCGTACGTATGCGCGAGTAGGCGTTCGAGACCCCGCCTGTCTGTACACATACGTGGCCGTATTTTCTTTCTTGCACCCTGGCCGCTGTACGTACATGTACATGCTACGTGCGCGCCTCTACTACGACACATACGCGCCTCTACTACGACACGTGCGCGCCTCTACATCCACCAGTATATATGTACGTACACGTTCGCGACCAGAATGACAACGCTACGTACGCTTCGACTAGGTGGGTCCCGACTGTCAGGCACTTCCTTGCGTGCGAAGATGTAGCTGGTGGGTCCCAGCAGTCAGGGTGGTGAATCATTTTGTTTTTTTTTTGCCCGGACGCACTTCCTTGCGTGTGAAGCTGTAGCTGGTGGGTCCCAGCAGTCAGGGGGGAAACGTTTTTTTCACGAAATACGGTGGCGCGTCCGGTGGGTCCCCGCTGTCAGGTGGAGGAATAATTATTTTGCACGTAATAAGGAGGCACTTCCTTGCTGTGGCCGTGGACCCAGCTGTCAGCCTCTCCACGTATAGTCCACGTCCGATGGAAGCCGGTCCTTGACCACGTTGACCACGCCGCGCCGAGAGCACCAGGGCGGTGGACGACGGCGAGGCCTAGGAAGGGGACGACGCGGAGCCGGGGAAGACGCGGCAGTGGATGCCCACGCGTAGAGGAGTACGAGGGTTCACTGGTTCGCTGCGGTGTGAGGCTGCCGTCGCCGCAGAATAACATCGGGTGTGGGTGAGTAGAGGGATGGCCTGGCCAGCGGTGGGAGTAGTAGGGGGCGGTGAGGCCTCTGCCGCATCGCAGCCGGCCACAAGAGGCAGGAGCACGAGGCACGACCGGCGCTGGTTTGGGCGGCTGGAGCAAGAAGACCAGAGGTTGAAGAAGCACTACGGCCGTTGGATGGACATCGTACGGTCACTGGAGCTAGAATCGTGCATATTGACTAAGTTGACAAAGCCCTCCATCCCCGTCAACTTAGTAGGCCCACAAGTCAGCCTGCCACTATACTGGGTCCCAGCTAACAGGGGGAGTATTCATTTTTTTGTGCGTAATAAGGAGGCACTTCCTTGCGTGCGAAGATATAGCTGGTGGGTCCGAGCTGTCAGCGGCGGTAACGTTTTTTTCGCGAAATACAGAGGCCCTTTCGGTGGGTCCCTGATTTCAGGTGGAGGAATCATTATTTTGCGCGTAATAAGGAGGCATTTCCTTGCGTGCGGCCGTGGACCCAGCTGTCGGCCTCTCCACGTACAGTCCACTTCAGATGCATGTCGGTCGTTGACCACGTTGACCAGGCCGCGCCGAGAGCACTAGGGCGGTGGACGACGGCGAGGCCAAGGAAGGGAATGACACGGAGGCAGGGAAGACTCGGCAGTTGTTTCCCACGTGGAGGGGAGTACGACTGTACGAGGGTTTACTGGTTCGTCTGCCGTCGCCGGAGAATAACAGCAGGTGTGGGTGAGTAGAGGGATGGCTAGGCCAGCGATGGGAGTACGGTGGGGCGGTGAGGCCTGCGCGGCAGCAGAGCCGGCCGCGGGGAGGAGGGAGCAGGCAGTCCCGCCGGCGCTTGTTTGAGTGGCTGGAGCAGGAAGAGCAGAGATTGAAGATGCACGACGGCCATTGGATGGCCATCCAACAGTCACTGCTTGTGCGTCAACCTTTTTTTAGGAAAGCCTCAAATCTATGGAAAACAGCATACAGCCCATCTGCCATTATTTCTAATAATTTATAGCCCATTTGCTAATTATTAAGGTTTTTTGGAGCCCATATTCTTTTTGTTAGCATTACAGCCCATATTGTGGCCACGGTTAAAAAATTATACGAAATTTTGCATATTTCAGTGCGGTCCGAACTGTTTTTAATCCCGAAATTTCGACTCACATTCAAACTGATTTTAAAAATAAATGTATATCAATATAAAATCCAACAAATTCTCCACGCATAAAAATTAATGTAATTTAAAATCTCGAAATGAAAAAAAAGATATTTGAAAATAATTGCCGGTTTGATGTGTTTTAAAAATTTACAACCCATTTCTCATTACTGATGGGCCATTTTCTCGGCCAGCCGAATGAAAGCTCTCCTCGTCTTGAAAGATTTGCAGCCCAATAGGCCTGACAAAGCGACTTACTTGGCAAATCACAAAAAAAATGGGCTGTGGCCGTGGACCCAGCTGTCAGCCTCTCCACGTACAGTACTCTTCCGATGGAAGTCGTTCCTTGACCATGTTGACCACGCCGCGCGGAGAGCACCACGGCAGTGGACAACGGCGAGGCCTAGGAAGGGGACGACGCGAAGCCGGGGAAGACGCGGCAGTGGAAGCCCGCGCGGAGAGGAGTACGAGGGTTCACTGGTTCAGCTGCGGTGTGAGGCTGCCGTCGCCGCAGGGCTTGGCCAGCGGTGGGAATAGTAGGGGCAGTGAGGCCTCTGCGGCAGCACAGCCGGCCATGGGAGGCAGGAGCATGCGGCACGTCCGGCGCTGCTTTGGGCGGCTGGAGCAAGAAGACCAGAGGTTGAAGAAGCACTACGGCCGTTGGATGGACATCGTACGGTCACTGGAGCTAGAATCGTTCATATTGACTAAGTTGACAAAGCCCTCCGTCCCCGTCAATTTAGTAGACCACAGGTCAGCCTCCCACCATGGTGGGTCCCAGCTAGCAGGGGGAGTATTCATTTTTCTGTGCGTAATAAGGAGGCACTTTCGGTGGGTCCGAGCTGACAGCGGGGGGAACATTTTTTTCACGAAATACGGTGGTCCGTCCGGTGGGTCCCAGCAGTCAGGGGCAAACGTTTTTTTCGTGAAATACAGTGGCCCGTCCGGTGGGTCCCAGCAGTCAGGGGGGAAACATTTTTTCCGCGAAATACTAGTGGCCCGTCTGGTGGGTCCCTGCTGTCAGGTGGAGGAATAATTATTTTGCGCGTAATAAGGAGGCACTTCCTTGCGGCTGCCGTGGACCCAGCTGTCAGCCTCTCCACGTACAGTACTCTTCCGATGGAAGTTGGTCGTTGACCACATTGACCATGCCGCGCCGAGAGCACCACGGCGGTGGACGACGGCGAGGCCTAGGAAGGGGACGACGCGGAGCCGAGGAAGACGCGGCAGTGGATGCCCACGCGGAGAGGAGTACTAGGGTTCACTGGTTCGGCTGCGGTGTGAGACTGCCGTCGCCGCAGAATAACAGGGGGGTGGGTGAGTGGAGGGATGGCCTGGCCAGCGGTGGGAGTAGTATGGGGACGGTGAGGCCTCCGTGGCAGCACAGCCGGCCACGGGAGGCAGGAGCATGCGGCACGACCGGCGCTGCTTTGGGCGGCTGGGGCAAGAAGACCAGAGGTTGAAGAAGCACTACGGCCGTTGGATGGACATCGGTGACCACGCCGCGCCGAGAGCACCAGGGCGGTGGACGACGACGAGGCCTACGAAGGGAACGACACGGAGCCGGGGAAGACACGACAGTGGCTGCCCACGCGGTGGAGAGTACGAGGGTTGACTGGTTCGGCTGCCGTCGCCGGAAAATAACAGGAGGTGTGGGTGAGTAGAGGGATAGATAGGCCAGGGATGCGAGTATGATGGAGCCGTGAGGCCTACCCGGCAGCACTGCCGGCAACGGGAGGCCGGAGCAGGCGGTTTCGACGGCGCTGGTTTGGGCGGCTGGAGCAGGAAGATCAGAGACTGAAGAAGCACGATTGCCGTTAGATTGACATCTAACGGTCTGACGCTGGTAGAGTCGATTGTTGACTAAGTTTCTTTTTTGAGAAACCTTGTGTACGCATGCACTTAGTAGGCCCACAAGTCAGCCTCCAAATCTGTGGCTGACAACATAAAGCCCATTTGCTATTTTTTATAATTTGCAGCCCATTTGCTAATTCTTAAGTAATTTATTACAGCCCATTTTCTGCCCAGGACCACGGTCAAAAAGTTCAACCTTATTTTGCATATTTCGGTGGAGTCCGAACTGTTGTAATCCCGAAATGATAAACATTTTTTTAAGAACTTATTGATTTGCCAAAAAAATCGTTTTGTTTTTGTAAGCAAATAAGACGTGGGACAATTGAGTTGGTTTAAGGGAAAACAAGTGGTAAAAAATCAGCGCTGGGTGGGAAAAAAACAACAAAAATAAGGATGTAAATATGAAAAGGGAATTTTATGTGTTTTCAATATACTGATACGTGTATATGAACTAGTAAAACTATAGGTAGAGATTAGAAAACGGATGTAGGACATGCGTTTCAAGAGGAAAATAGAACTGGGCTGTGTGTTTGATTCAGTAAAAAAACTGCTTGCGGATGTTGTAAGACAAAATATAACTAACGCTGGCGGGCCACAGGCCAGTAGATACCTGCTGGATCTTTGTGCCCCGTTGTCGTCATGGGCTGGGCCTGTTAAAAACAAAACCAACCCTGGGCAGTCTACAGCCCAGTTGAAACTTGCTCGACCAGAAAAAAATACGTGCTCAATAAATGAGAGAATTCTGCAAGTACAGACTGATAACTGGGATGCAGCACGGATATTGTTTTTTTATCGTGATAATAAGTGCATGCACTTGTTTCGAAAAAATTGGAGAACTGGGAATTCGAACGGCGGGTGCTTATGCTACCCATCAAATAAAAATCAGGTGCCTGAAAATTCGTTTCGAAACAAATGATTCAGCTTTATATCCACGTCGACCCTCGGCATGATGGTTGGAAGCAAATGCAAGTTCATACCAAAAGATCGTTAACAACAATACCAACTTGCGGACGACAAGGTAGTACAACTACCAATACCAAACTAACTTATAATCTTTTTACTCCTGGCCCTAGTGTTCGTCTGGTAGAAAATCTTGCGGAGGACCAGCTCCCGCTCCTTCTCTTGCTCCAGGTCCCCGAAGTGGTACTGGTGCATCACCCAGTTGGTCCTCTGCTGGTCGAAGTTCTTGTTGGTGTGCAGCACCAGAACCTTTTTTGCTGCCCGTCTTGCCGGCCGTTGACCATCACCGGCAAGGTACTGCCGGTCTTGTGCCACATCGCATGCATGCCGCACTCCGACTGTATCTTGCGACGCGTCCACGTGCCCCTTTTGAATGCCCTGGAATTGCGCTGGAAGAAATGCTTCCTTAGGCCACTCAGTGTGATACCTGCAGTATTGTGGAATACAGGTTTTGTGTACCTAGTTGGCATTTTCATAACATCTTTGGCATGTTGCAGTCACTTGTTTCACTTTTTATTAACTGTTAAATTGTAATTGCTTCACCAGGTCTGCGTCTAAAAAGAAAAATAGAGCTATAAACAAAGGAATATGTTTGTGCAAGTAGACGGCCGATCGGTGTCTTACCTGGAAGTTTCTCAGGTTGGGTGTAGCATATGCCGTGCTCGCTGTCGATGGTTGGTATGAACAAATCGATGAGAGACTGAAATCTCGCGCTGTCAGCACTCACTTTGGCCTCAAGGTGCTCGATCGGCTCCTGATCCGTGGGATCGAACTTGACGCCAGCCGGCAGCACCGGCCAATCCTTCTTCGACTTGCATCGGTAATTCCAGTTATATGGTACTCAATGTATGATCAATTGACTGTTTTAAGTGAATGATGAAAGATTTCGACAGATAAGTGGTACTCCAAATCTGAAGTCCAGAATACCCGAACACGCCGCCGGGATTCTTGTGTCACCTCACCGCAGCGTGTTGTCACGTCAATTCAATGTGTGGACATGATGAATAATTTGACCGACGTATACTAGTACTACTACTGTACTACTTACTAGTCGTATTTAGTGTCACAATTTATACATAGGTTTAACTAACAAGTACGCACTTGAAGCCTAACTGATATATATATGGCTTCTACACAGCATCTCCATCATCATTATCAGTACATCCTACGCAGGTGAGTTAGGATGCACTTGATCCCAGGAAGGTATATATCCTTCAAACGAGAGGAGTGCTTCAAACTAGCAACAGTACATAATATCCAACAAAAGAGGGTCGTGCTACAGCAGCAGAATACATGGCTCAGTCTAGATATCAGCACGAATCAAGTTGTGCATATTTGCTGTTGGCATGAACCACATCGCGGCATGTCGGGTTTGCAAAAGCCATCCATCGCATGGAAGCTTGATGCCTTTCACACACTGAAGATTATCTGGCAACAAGCTGTGTCGACGAATCTCTGGATATGGTGATTCATGAAACCCATGGTATGATGCGTAAACACAGCCCCCCTCGCGAATGGAAGTTGCATAGCACAGTAATCATCGCCGGTGATATGATCGATGATTGGTTGGATGATCGGATAATTGAGCCCGAGGAACAAGGAGTGGTTGCCGAGGCTGTAAACCCGCCTCCAGTTGAATACGCCTGGCCCAGCGGAGCTGGGATCTTTCTTGAACACGAAGCAGCCATAGCCATCAATGTCACGAACGCTCCACACATTGTATTGCATGTGGTTTGATGTAATGGTTTGGTAAATTTGGTACGTGCGAATGAGCATCAAATGACCGCCGTCAGCTGAACGAGCGATAAACCACCACCCATCGGCTGGTATGATTCCAGGTCCTGGAATCATGAAGGCCAGCGCATTTGCGTCTGCTGCAACAATTCAAATTCGAGACCAGAAAAAAATAAACAATCATGTTCAGAGTATGTGTGGAATTAAGATTATTAAAACAGTGACACATATTATAGACAGAGAATTGCAATGTCGTGGTCATAATCATACCCAAGTTAAAAAAAAAGCCAATGGCTTTCATATTCTAGTAATATGTCATGGTTCAAACATCATGTAACAATGAGAGGAAAACAGCTATGACAGCGCCTACTCATAGTCTACCATAGCACTTACTACTACTGTTCTCATATCAACTCTAAGCAATAACATGCGCTGTTATAAAAATCTTGTAAACGAGAGTAACATATAGCAATCATGATGTTATGCTCATAATATGTATTCTAACAATCATTAGATGCCAATTGTTCTCATATCAACTCTAACAATAACATGTGTGGTCATAAAAATCTAGGAAATGAGAGGAACATATAGCAATGATGTGGTTATAGACATGCTATGCATTCTAAATTTGTAACAAATGAACAGGCAGTCGTATTCATAAGGTAAAGATGAGATGAGATAAAACAATTACACGACAATAGATTCCACCAGTATAGGCAGCCAATCTGTGTGTCGACCGCGTAAACGATGCCATCATGCACTATAGCATCAAACAGAAATGTTGCCTCAACAGGATTGATGATGAGCCATAACCATGTATGGCGGCCGGATTCCAGATAGACTAATCCCATGTTGAACAAGGCAATGAGCTTGTAATCCATGTAGTCTTCTGATGGTGTGGGCACTTCGCAGATTACAACTTTCTGCAAACAGAGGTCGAGCCAAAAGCTTGAGGCGTCTCGTGCGTAGTAGGCAGGAGTGTCCGGGGGGCCGCGAGGCTCGATGGCGGCGGTATCCAACGATGGAAGGGTGATCTCTCGCTGGGTGTAGATATCCACGAGACGCCACGGACTACCGGTGTGGTGGATGAGGACGATCCAGTTGGCCTTCATGCCCGCCAGTAGTGGCCGCACATGAAGGACAGGTGGACGGGTAGTGGTAGCATGTCAAGGGGAACCACGGCAACCTCCGTAGGATCGTCAAGTCGGTGTCTGGGCCACCTGCGACGATCGGGCATCAGCAAGCAGGGTGTCTTGAAAAGAGACGGCCGGTTGCAGACGAGTAGACGGTACAAAGACACCGAGCATGCGGCCAGACGGACGGTGCTGAGTAGGTCCATACGACTATAGATCTGCTCCAAGAGAACATCTGGGAGGGAATTCCAATCGCGGCTCTGCATGTCAGTCGGTTCTGCCATTGGGGTTTTCGGTGCCTGCGAGCCAGCGGGGAAGTGGATTCGGGCAGGCGAGCGAAGAAGCTTCTCCTCGTGTGGCCGAGCAGTGAGCGGGGGGATATGGTACGTGCGAGCTACCAAGGAAGATGGCGTGGTGGGCGAGCCGTGAGCGGGGGTAAATGGTGTGCGGCCGACAATGGGGAAGAGAGGAGGAAGAAGAAGAGAGGAGGAAGAAGAGTGGAAGACGGGGAAGAAAGTGCATTCAATCTCAATTCTACTAGTACTACTACCAGGATATACCGTCCTTCGGAGTGTAAATAGTTACACCGATGACATGTGGGTCTACCACAACAGGGCCCATATGTCAGTTAATGGAGGACAGAGGTGCGTAGGCGTATTTGCGGAAGCGTGCTCTACTGGCAAACATGATGGCAGTACTGGGTAAGGCTGATTTAGTAACACCAACACGCTGGTTCAGCTTATTAACTACGTGTCCCATCTGCTGCAGCGTGTATTGTCACTTCATTGCGAAGACTAGTTGAATAGTTCTCTCTGACCGAGATGGGGAATAATGGATCGCGAGGACTTCCTTTCTACGGTATCCCTATGCCTCTACGCTCACTTCACTCATTTTGCTCCGTACCTAGTCACTTGTTGAAATCTGTAGAAAGACAAATACTCCGTATTTGGGAACAGAGGGAGGCTTTTACTCCGTACTATTTGGGAACAGAGGGAGTATCACCATATGGAGGGAACAGAGGAAGCTTGAAATATGAACATGTCAATGGGAGGGAGTAAGCCCCATGCATGCATGCATGCATGCATGCAACACTCACACGTACACATGGACGCACGCAACACTCACGCACCCATGCGGCACACAGCACACGAGGCAACACACACGCTC
Source organism: Aegilops tauschii subsp. strangulata (assembly GCF_002575655.3). Classification (NCBI taxonomy): domain Eukaryota; kingdom Viridiplantae; phylum Streptophyta; class Magnoliopsida; order Poales; family Poaceae; genus Aegilops; species Aegilops tauschii. The sequence continues at coordinate 225,289,335 of NC_053039.3, forward strand.
ACGCTCAAGTGCTCAACCTACTCCCTATGTCCGTGAAAGACTGTACATTTAGAGATTTACACATTGACCAGGGCATAATTAACGCCCAAAAGTAGCAAACTTATGTGTGCATGCGACCATTGAGATAAGAAGATTAAATGAAGGCCGTTGCATGCTGTAATTAAGGATAGACATGTAGCCTATACCTACAGCACAAGTTGGTGCATTAGTCAATCAATATCGATTTAGATTAAAGGCTAAATGCATTGGAAGTGTAGATGTACATCATGTACTACACTCTTTGTTTTATAGCCGATGTACACTCTTTGTTGGAAGACCGAGGGAGGACACGTGCATGCACTCACATACACAGCCAGGGCGGTTCGCGCGCAAGGGTTGGACTCGTGTCGCGCCTGCGTAAAGTTTTGTTTAACTGATTTCTTTGCTCTGCCAACTGACAGGTGGGACCCAAAAACCAGGTGACAATTTAACCAGTCAACAAAGTGCCACGTCGACTATGTGGCCGGTCAGTAGGGTGCAATACGGTGCTCTACGATGAGCTAGTGATCGTATAATCGCCGCAAAACTATATGTAGTGACCGTAAAGAGCGTATTGTTACATACGTTGACCGACAGTGTATTTTTCTCGTTTCAAATTAAGCCATATTAATCGGAAAGGACGCAGTATGGACTACTACTACTAGTACTAGTACTGCTTTGATCTGTCCCGTCAACTCGCCGAACGAGGAGAAGCTTGCTTACTACGCCTCTCCCTCGCCCACGCGCGCGGTGGTTCGCAGGACGAGGAGAGGGTTTTGACTACAGCGCCCTCTCCCTCTCCCTCTCCCTCTCCCTCGCCCTCACCCTTGCCCTCGCGGTGGACGTGCAGCAGTTCAATCGGTGTCAGATTGCCAGAAGCATATTGTACTGTAGTATCATCATTGTTGGACCTTCCGAAGAGGCGAAGAGCCAAGTGCAAGGTTCACACGAGTACGAACTGTTGAACCTCCCGAAGAGGCAAAGAGCCAAGCGCAAGGTTTTATAGGAGTTGTCGTCCTAGTAGGAGTGTACTACAACTATAGCGAACGATGCTACTGTATGATGCCGCCACGTCACGTATATCCAAAGCTGTGCCACCTTTTTTTTCTCAAAGAGCGTGTTGGAGCCCGTGGAACAACCACACAAGTTGCACGTACACATAACACATTTACTAGTAATAAATTCTAAAGCACAAATGCCAGTATGCCACACAAGTTCATCTCCAATTCATGTGATAAATTTGTGCATGACTAGTCTACATATATTCACGGCGCTACCGTTCACAATTACCGTACTCCACTTACACGTTATAGATGGGTACATGTTCTCCTCCAAGTTCCAGTCCCAGGTGTTCTTCATGGATGGCACGATCCATAGCGGTGGGCAACGGGAATCATTGTCGCAGCTTTCTAGTCCGGTTCCACACGATGGAGACTCATCCAAGCTAAAGCGGCATAAATCAGGGATAGCGTGTCCCAGCATGACGTTCATCCAGCGGTGCGCACTGAAGACACAACCATGCTTCATGAACGGCAGGCCTTCCGTGTCGTGCACGGAAGGTGGCATCTGCTTCACAATGGGGTAGCTGTCCCCGATGAAAAGCGAGTACTCTCCAAGAGTGTTCCTCGGCACCCACGTAGCATCACGGGGGTCGAACTCGGCGCCGTTCATCTGGTACACGCGGCATCCCAGATCTGGACACATGGTGACGTACATAGTCAAGGTCCATGCATAATAATGTTGTGCTCAAATATGGCGGCCAGTAATACTGTGCAGCAAATAGTACTACTCCGGTATAGAGGAAGTAAAATAACCGGCTTATTATATATAGCCACTCTTGGCTACATGGATGAGATAGTAAGACATGGAAAAAAAATGGTGGCAGCTAGTGGGTTCAAGTCTTCAAGGGCCTAGCTAGCTATACGCGTCCTCCAAGGTAAAAAGTACTCCTACTAGTACTACAAAGTATACTACTAGTACAACAATGAAAGAGAAGGCGAGAGGGTTAAAAAATGGAATACCTGGGTAGATGGTGACGGTCCGATCGTGGTAGATTGTGTGACCATGTTGCACATCAGTGGTACCATGGGTAATGACTGCTAAGATAGTTGATCCCAATATGCCAAAGTCAGCTACAAGGTTCCAGGTTAGACCGAACCGCGGATGCAAATGCACATCCAGGATCGGCGATCTTATTTTGATCGGGGGATGACTGGTCCCTGCAAAATAATGGAGTACCGTTAGGGATGCAAATGATGGTTTGTGCATTCCGTTTGTAATCTCCCGTACCGTAGGATGGCAACCAGATGAAACAAGTCCCCTAGCTTGTCACCGCGAAGATGCGGCCTAGATGGCGCACGACGTCTTCGAACGTGTAGGGGTACAAATCTGCCGCCGCCAACATGCGCCAGCCTCTACCGTTACTGCCTCTTGCATTGATGGCAATCCTTATGTCGAACACCGCGATGAGATAGTAATCGTCGTAGCCGCGTCGCTTTGTCGGCGGGTCCGCAATTGCTATCTTCTTCAATCTCATGTAGGCATCATCATACGTATTCAAGCCCAGCCAGTCCGGAAGGCCGATCCCAATGGTGGAGAAGGGGTCTACCGGAACGGCCGCACTGCTGTGGATGTTGTGCAAAATGATGGTGGTATCCGGCCGGAGGTATGCAAGCCAATCTTCGTTGGCACCGACCCAGACCTATATATAAGACGGTGGGCAGCGGAGAAATTACGGGATGGAAATGGAATAACTAAGTACTACATGATCAAACTCCATTACTGACCTGCTCATCGGACAAAATCTGACTACCTCTCAACGTCGGCAACTCTAGCGGAGTCAACGTGCAACCATGGCCAGGGAGCGGTGGACTATTCGAAGGATTGTCCCATAGAAGAACCTTCTCCTCGAGGACGCATGGAAGACCAACAAGCATGGCCTTTTCCCAAGCATGTTTAAGCAGGTCTTGAAAAAGTTGGTGCAGGAAGCACCGAGTCTTGCGGCGGTGAGGACGTCGGAGCGGCGTGCGATTTATCCCAGAGGATCGTCGTCCAAGGTCTCCTAGCCCCGACGAGGAGGAGAACCGCCTGGCGAATCCATGGGTGCAGCGACGAACTGCCTTCTCTTCGGGGGGAGGGGAACTGGCGAGGAGGAGATAAGAGCGTAGTAACCGCAGGGCCTCGTCCCTTCCAACTGTAGATCGTTCCTCAGCGAAGGGGTGAGGCTATTATTTACTACTAGTACTAGCATTATGGAACGTTATGGGATTGCATTATACTGTAAATAATAGCACTAGTAAGAAATTTTTGGCACTAGGTAGTAGTTTTTGGCGTGGATTAAGAAATTTTGGGTATGTTTTTGCCATTTTTTGTACACGCCAACTAGTGTCAAAAAACTGTTGGGAAACGTAGTAATTTCAAAAAAAATCCAACGCACACGCAAGATCATGGTGATGCATAGCAACGAGAGGGGAAAGTGTTGTCCACGTACCCTCATAGACCGAAAGCGGAAGCGTTAACACAACGCGGTTGATGTAGTCGTACGTCTTCACGATCCGACCGATCAAGTACCGAACGCACGGTGTAACGCCCGGATAATCATGCTACAGTAATCTCACGTTAATGATGGCACGTCACCTCTGTCACTGTAATTAATCTCGGGTTAATTTGATACCGTTTCAAAATTTAAATTCAAATTAATGTCAATAATAAAAGTTTTCAAAAATATAAACAAAATTGTTCGGTGGGTGCCAGATATTGCACTGATAATTATTGTGGAGAAAACATATTTTTAGAAAATGCCTAACTATTTTAAAATAATGTAAAACAGAAAAGAAAATAAATAAAAAGAAAAGAAAATGCAACAGAGGAAACAAACAAAAAAAACAAAGGAGGAACCCCCCTCCCCCCACTGGACCCTGGCCCAACTGGGCCGACCCCCAGGCCCAGCCGGCCGGCCCACCCCTCTCACCTTATCCCCTCACCCCCACCCACTCACCGACAGCACCCACTCCCCCCCCCCGAAATATCTCCTCCTCCCTCCCCCGATCCAGAACGGGATCGAGAGGAGACCACCGTCGCCGACCGCTCCGTTGCCGTCGCCGCCCGGAGCTCGCCCTCGCCGGAGCACCCCCCCCCCCCCCGCCGGCCTGCTTCCCCTCCTCCCCTGCGTCGCGTCGTCCCCGACCCCCCTCCACGAGCCCCGCTGCCCCGTCCCTACAAACCTCGGTGAGGCCACGGCCTCGTCCTCCTCTCTCCCTCGCCCCCGCGCTCACCGCACCCCGCGACCACCGCGGCCGCCCTGGCCACCGGCCTCGCCTCGCCGCACCCTCTGCGGGCGAGCGCCCGCCCCACGCCCCCCCTCCATCGCCGTGCACTCGCCGACCCGGGGCCCGAACGCGCTCACCGCACCCTCGCCTTCCCCTCCTCTCTGTCCCGCACGCGCTCCGGCCACGCGCACACATCTCGCCGCCGACCCACGCGCGCCTGCGTTCGGCCACCACGACCCGGCCTCCTCCCCCGTCTCTCCCTCGGTCCCGTGGTCGCGCCACCGCGCCTGCCCCTCCGCGCCACCCCTCGCCTCCACCCGCCGTGGCCCCTGGCCGCGCCAGCGAGCCCCGCCCTCGGTGCCCCGGCGACCTCGTCCCGCCCTGCGGGCGAGCGCTCGCTCGGGTGCGCCCGCACCCGTGCACCAAACCCGCTCGCCCCCCCTGGTCCACTGCCAGGTGGGCCTCGCCCCCCCTGGGCCACTGCCAGGTGGGCCTCGCCCCCCTGAGCCACTGCCCCCTGGGCCCGAACCCCGTGGGCCTATGACAAACGGGGCCCAGCCCACAGAACAAAAAGAAAAAATAAAATAAAATGAAATGATTAAAAAAATAAGTAATAATAATAATAAAAATAATAATAAACTAATTAATAAAAAATAAAAATAAAATTAATAATAAAACAAATGATAAAAATAAATTGAATTAATTAATTAATTAATTAACTAAATTAATTAAGTTAATTAATCATGTTTAAATTAATCTAATTAGATAATTAATTAACTAAACAGTAGTTAATTAGGTAACAGCCCTTGACAGGTGGGACCCACCTGTCAGGTTGACCAGGTCAACGGTCAACGTTGACTCTGACGTCAGCATGACATCATGCTGATGTCATAAATCCATTTTCGAATTAAGTTAAATAATTAATTAAATTCCATAAATTAATAAAATCTTTAGAAAATCATATCTTTTAATCCGTAACTCGGATTAAAATATTTTCAACATGAAAGTTGCTCAGAACGACGAGACGAATCCGGATACGCAGTCCGTTCGTCCACCACACCTCCCTAACCAATCAAACTCGCAACTTTCCCCCTCCGGTCCGTCTGTCCGAAACGCAAAACATCGGGAATACTTTCCCGGGTGTTCCCCCCCTTCGCCGGTACCACCTACTGTCGCGTTAGGACACACCTAGCACCGCTCATTGTCATGTCACGCATCGTCATGCTTATGTTTGCATTGTATTTACTGTTTCTTCCCCCCTCTTCTCTCCGGTAGACTACGAGACCGACACTGCTGCTGCCCAGTTCGACTACGGAGTTGACGACCCCTCCTACTTGCCAGAGCAACCAGGCAAGCCCCCCCCCCTTGATCACCAGATATCGCTTATTCTTCTCTATACTGCTTGCATTAGAGTAGTGTAGCATGTTACTGCTTTCCGATATCCTATCCTGAGGCATAGCCTATCCTTGCTACTACTATTGTTACCTTTACCTGCAATTCTACATGCTTAGTATAGGATGCTAGTTTCCCATCAGTGTCCCTACATTCTTGTCCGTCTGCTGTGCTATACTATCGGGCCGTGATCACCTGGGCGGTGATCACGGGTATATACTTATATACTATATACATGACAAATGTGATGACTAAAGTCGGGTCGGCTCGTAGGAGTACCCGCAAGTGGCTCTTTGTGGCGGAGCGACAGGGCAGGTTGAGACCGCCTAGGTGAGAGGTGGGCCTGGCCCTGGTCGGCGTTCGCGGATACTTAACACGCTTAACGAGATCTTGGTATTTGATCTGAGTCTGGCCATTTGGTCAATACGCACTAGCCATCTACGCGGGAGTAGTTATGGGTATCCCGGCGTCGTGGTATCAGCCGAAGCTCTTTTTGACGGAGTGGCGCGCGCCGGATTGGACTGGAACGCCACTAGGCTAGGTCTGCTTCCGGCCGCCCTCGCAACGTGCAGGTGTGCATAGGGCGATGGGCCCAGACCCCTGCGCGCATAGGTTTAGACCGGCGTGTTGACCTCTCGGTTGAGCCTAGGTGGGGCTGCGACGCGTTGATCTTACGAGGCCGGGCATGACCCAGGAAAGTGTGTCCGGCCGAATGGGATCAAGCGTGTTGGGTTATGTGGTGCACCCCTGCAGGGAAGTTTATCTATTCGAATAGCCGTGTCCCTCGGTAAAAGGACGACCCGGAGTTGTACCTTGACCTTATGACAACTAGAACTGGATACTGAATAAAATACACCCTTCCAAGTGCCAGATACAACCCGGTGATCGCTCTCTAAAAGGGCGACGAGGAGGGGATCGCCGGGTAGGATTATGCTATGCGATGCTACTTGGAGGACTTCAATCTACTCTCTTCTACATGCTGCAAGATGGAGATGGCCAGAAGCGTAGTCTTCGGCAGGACTAGCTATCCCCCCTCTTATTCTGGCATTCTGCAGTTCAGTCCACTGATATGCCCCTTTACACATATACCCATGCATATGTAGTGTAGCTCCTTGCTTGCGAGTACTTTGGATGAGTACTCACGGTTGCTTCTCTCCCTCTTTTCCCCCTTTCCTTTCTATCTGGTTGTCGCAACCAGATGTTGGAGTCCAGGAGCCAGACGCCACCGTCGACAACGACACCTACGACACTGGAGGTGCCTACTACTACGTGCAGCCCACTGACGACGACCAGGAGTAGTTAGGAGGATCCCAGGCAGGAGGCATGCGCCTCGTTCGATCTGTATCCCAGTTTGTGCTAGCCTTCTTAAGGCAAACTTGTTTAACTTATGTCTGTACTCAGATATTGTTGCTTCCGCTGACTCGTCTGTGATCGAGCACTTGTATTCGAGCCCTCCAGGCCCCTGGCTTGTATTATGATGCTTGTATGACTTATTTATGTTGTAGAGTTGTGTTGTGATATCTTCCCGTGAGTCCCTGATCTTGATCATACACATTTGCATGCATGATTAGTGTACGGTCAAATCGGGGGCGTCACACACGGCACCTCCGAGTTCAGCACACGTTCAGCTCGATGACGTCCCTCGAACTCCGATCCAGCCAAGTGTTGAGGGAGAGTTTCGTCAGCACGACGGCGTGGTGGTGATGATGATGTTCTACCGACGCAGGGCTTCGCCTAAGCTCCGCAACGATATTATCGAGGTGTAATATGGTGGAGGCGGGCACCGCACACGGCTAAAATATCGTATATCAATTGTGTGTAGAGGTGCCCCCTGCCCCCGTATATAAAGGAGCAAGGGGGGAGGCCGGCCGGCCCTTGGGGCGCGCCAAGGAGGGGGGGGAGTCCTCCTCCTAGTAGGAGTAGGACTCCCCTTACCTAGTCCAACTAGGAAGAGAGAAGGGGGAAGGAAAGAGAGGGAGAGGGAGAGGGAAAGAGGGGCCGCGCCCCCCTCCCCTGGTCCAATTCGGACTCCCCATGGGAGGGGGTGCGCCACCTCCTGGGCTGCTGCCCTCTCTCTCCCTCAGGCCCACTAAGGCCCAATACTTCCCCGGCGGGTTCCGGTAACCCCTCCGGCACTCCGGTTTTATCCGAAACTTCTTCGGAACACTTCCTGTGTCCAAATATAGTCATCCAATATATCAAACTTTATGTCTCGACCATTTCGAGACTCCTCGTCATGTCCGTGATCATATGCAGAACTCCGAACAACCTTCGGTACATCAAAACATATAAACTCATAATAAAACTGTCATCGTAACTTTAAGCGTGTGGACCCTACGAGTTCGAGAACTATGTAGATATGACCGAGACACCTCTCCGGTCAATAACCAATAGCGGAACCTAGATGCTCATATTGGTTCCCACATATTCTACGAAGATCTTTATCGGTCAGACCGCATAACAACATACGTTGTTCCCTTTGTCATCGGTATGTTACTTGCCCGAGATTCGATCGTCGGTATCTCGATACCTAGTTCAATCTCATTACCAGCAAGTCTCTTTACTCGTTCCATAATACATCATCCTGCAACTAACTCATTAGTCACAATGCTTGCAAGGCTTATAGTGATGTGCATTACCGAGTGGGCCCAGAGATACCTCTCCGACAATCGGAGTGACAAATCCTAATCTCGAAATACGCCAACCCACAAGTACCTTTGGAGACACGTGTAGAGCACCTTTATAATCACCTAGTTACGTTGTGACATTTGGTAGCACACAAAGTGTTCCTCCGGTAAACGGGAGTTGCATAATCTCATAGTCATAGGAACATGTATAAGTCATGAAGAAAGCAATAGCAACATACTAAACGATCGAGTGCTAAGCTAACGGAATGGGTCAAGTCAATCACGTCATTCTCCTAATGAGGTGATCCCGTTAATCAAATGACAACTCATGTCTATGGCTAGGAAACATAACCATCTTTGATTAACGCGCTAGTCAAGTAGAGGCATACTAGTGACACTTTGTTTCTCTATGTATTCACACATGTATTATGTTTCCGGTTAATACAATTCTAGCATGAATAATAAACATTTATCATGATATAAGGAAATAAATAATACTTTATTATTGCCTCTAGGGCATATTTCCTTCAGTCTCCCACTTGCACTAGAGTCAATAATCTAGATTACACAGTAATGATCTTACACCCATGGAGTCTTGGTGTTGATCATGTTTTGCTCGTGGAAGAGGCTTAGTCAACGGGTCTGCAACATTCAGATCCGTATGTATCTTGCAAATTTCTATGTCTCCCACCTGGACTAAATCCCGGATGGAATTGAAGCGTCTTTTGATGTGCTTGGTTCTCTTGTGAAATCTGGATTCCTTTGCTAAGGCAATTGCACCAGTATTGTCACAAAAGATTTTCATTGGTCCCGATGCACTAGGTATGACACCTAGATCGGATATGAACTCCTTCATCCAGACTCCTTCATTTGCTGCTTCCGAAGCAGCTATGTACTCTGCTTCACACGTAGATCCCGCCACGACACTTTTCTTAGAACTGCACCAACTGACAGCTCCACCGTTCAATGTAAATACGTATCAGGTTTGCGATTTAGAATCGTCCGGATCAGTGTCAAAGCTTGCATCAACGTAACCACTTACGATGAGCTCTTTGTCACCTCCATAAACGAGAAACATATCCTTAGTCCTTTTCAGGTATTTCAGGATGTTCTTGACCGTTGTCCAGTGATCCACTCCTGGATTACTTTGGTACCTCCCTGCTAAACTTATAGCAAGGCACACATCAGGTCTGGTACACAACATTGCATACATGATAGAGCCTATGGCTGAAGCATAGGGAACATCTTTCATCTTCTCTTTATCTTCTGCAGTGGTCGGGCATTGAGTCTTACTCAATCTCACACCTTGTGGTACAGGCAAGAACCCTTTCTTTGCTTGATCCATTTTGAACTTCTTCAAAACTTTGTCAAGGTATGTGCTTTGTGAAAGTCCAATTAAGCGTCTTGATCTATCTCTATAGATCTTAATGCCTAATATATATGCAGCTTCACCGAGGTCTTTCATTGAAAAACTCTTATTCAAGTATCCCTTTATGCTATCTAGAAATTCTATATCATTTCCAATCAGCAATATGTCATCCACATATAATATCAGAAATGCTACTGAGCTCCCACTCACTTTCTTGTAAATACAGGCTTCTCCAAAAGTCTGTATAAAACCAAATGCTTTGATCACACTATCAAAGCGTTTATTCCAACTTCGAGAGGCTTGCACCAGTCCATAAATGGATCGTTGGAGCTTGCACACTTTGTTAGCTCCCTTTGGATCGATAAAACCTTCCGGTTGCATCATATACGACTCTTCTTCCAGAAATCCATTCAGGAATGAAGTTTTTACATCCATTTGCCAAATTTCATAATCATAAAATGCGGCAATTGCTAACATGATTCGGACAGACTTAAGCATCGCTACGGGTGAGAAGGTCTCATAGTAGTCAATCCCTTGAACTTGTCGAAAACCTTTCGCAACAAGTCGAGCTTTATAGACAGTAACATTACCATCAGCTTCAGTCTTCTTCTTGAAGATCCATTTATTTTCAATGGCTTGACGACCATCAGGCAAGTCAACCAAAGTCCATACTTTGTTCTCATACATGGATCCCATCTCAGATTTCATGGCTTCAAGCCATTTTGCGGAATCTGGGCTCACCATCGCTTCTTCATAGTTCGTAGCTTCGTCATGGTCTAGTAACATAACCTCCAGAACAGGATTACCGTACCACTCTGGTGCGGATCTTGATCTAGTTGACCTACGAGGTTCAGTAATAACTTGATCTGAAGTTTCATGATCATTATCATTAACTTCCTCACTAATTGGTGTAGGTGTCGCAGAAACTGATTTCTGTGATGATCTACTTTCCAATAAGGGAGCAGGTACAGTTATCTCATCAAGTTCTACTTTCCTCCCACTCACTTCTTTCGAGAGAAACTCCTTCTCTAGAAAGGATCCATTCTTAGCAACGAATATCTTGCCTTCGGATCTGTGACAGAAGGTGTACCCAACAGTCTCCTTTGGGTATCCTATGAAGACACATTTCTCCGATTTAGGTTTGAGCTTATCAGGTTGAAGTTTCTTCACATAAGCATCGCAACCCCAAACTTTAAGATACGACAACTTTGGTTTCTTGCCAAACCATAGTTCATAAGGCGTCGTCTCAACGGATTTCGATGGTGTCCTATTTAGAGTGAATGCAGCCGTCTCTAAAGCATAACCCCAAAATGATAGCGGTAAATCAGTAAGAGACATCATAGATCGCACCATATCTAATAAAGTATGATTACGACGTTCGGACACACCATTACGCTGTGGTGTTCCGGGTGGCGTGAGTTGCGAAACTATTCCGCATTGTTTCAAATGTAGGCCAAACTCGTAACTCAAATATTCTCCTCCACGATATGATCGTAGAAACTTTTATTTTCTTGTTATGATGGTTTTCAACTTCACTCTGAAATTCTTTGAACTTTTCAAATGTTTCAGACATTATGTTTCATTAAGTAGATATACCCATATCTGCTCAAATCATCTGTGAAGGTGAGAAAATAACGATATCCGCCACGAGCCTCAATATTCATCGGACCACATACATCTGTATGTATGATTTCCAATAAATCTGTTGCTCTCTCCATAGTTCCGAAGAACGGTGTTTTAGTCATCTTGCCCATGAGGCACGGTTCGCAAGTACCAAGTGATTCATAATCAAGTGATTCCAAAAGTCCATCAGTATGGAGTTTCTTCATGCGCTTTACACCGATATGACCTAAACGGCAGTGCCACAAATAAGTTGCACTGTCATTATCAACTCTGGATCTTTTGGCTTCGACATTATGAATATGAGTGTCACTACTATCGAGATTTATTAAAAATAGACCACTCTTCAAGGGTGCATGACCATAATAGATATTATTCATATAAATAGAACAACCATTATTCTCTGATTTAAATGAATAACCGTCTCGCATCAAACAAGATCCATTTATAATGTTCATGCTCAACGCTGGCACCAAATAACAATTATTTAGGTCTAATACTAACCCCGAAGGTAGATGTAGAGGTAGCATGCCGACGGCGATCACATTGACTTTGGAACCATTTCCCACGCGCATCGTCACCTCGTCCTTAGCCAATCTTCGCTTAATCCGTAGCCCCTGTTTCGAGTTGCAAATATTAGCAACAGAACCAGTATCAAATACCCAGGTGCTACTACGAGCATTAGTAAGGTACACATCAATAACATGTATATCACATATACCTTTGTTAACCTTGCCATCCTTCTTATCCGCCAAATACTTGGGGCAGTTCCGCTTCCAGTGACCAGTCTGCTTGCAATAGAAGCACTCCGTTTCAGGCTTAGGTCCAGACTTGGGTTTCTTCTCCTGAACAGCAACTTGCTTGCTGTTCTTCTTGAAGTTCCCCTTCTTCTTCCCTTTGCCCTTTTCCTTGAAACTAGTGGTTTTACTGATCATCAACACTTGATGCTCCTTTTTGATTTCTACCTCCGCTGCCTTTAGCATTGCGAAGAGCTCGGGAATTGTCTTATTCATCCCTTGCATGTTATAGTTCATCATGAAGCTCTTGTAGCTTGGTGGCAGTGATTGAAGAATTCTGTCAATGACGCTATCATCCGGAAGACTAACTCCCAGTTGAATCAAGTGATTATTATACCCAGACATTTTGAGTATATGCTCACTGACAGAACTATTCTCTTCCATCTTGCAGCTGTAGCACTTATTGGAGACTTCATATCTCTCAATCCGGGCATTTGCTTGAAATATTAACTTCAACTCCTGGAACATCTCATATGCTCCATGACGTTCAAAACGTCATTGAAGACCCGGTTCTAAGCCGTAAAGCATGGCACACTGAACTATCGAGTAGTCATCAGCTTTGCTCTGCCAGACGTTCATAACTTCTGGTGTTGCTCTTGCAGGAGGCCTGGCACCTAGCGGTGCTTACAGGACGTAATTCTTCTGTGCAGCAATGAGGATAATCCTCAAGTTACGGATCCAGTCTGTGTAATTGCTACCATCATCTTTCAACTTTGCTTTCTCATGGAACGCATTAAAATTCAACAGAACAACAGCACGGGCCATTTATCTACAATTAACATAGACAAGCAAGATACTATCAGGTACTAAGTTCATGATAAATTCAAGTTCAATTAATCATATTACTTAAGAACTCCCACTTAGATAGACATCCCTCTAATCATCTAAGTGATTACGTGATCCAAATCAACTAAACCATGTCCGATCATCACGTGAGATGGAGTAGTTTCAATGGTGAACATCACTATGTTGATCATATCTACTATATGATTCACGCTCGACCTTTCGGTCTCCGTGTTCCGAGGCCATATCTGCATATGCTAGGCTCGTCAAGTTTAACCTGAGTATTCCGCGTGTGCAACTGTTTTGCGCCTGTTGTATTTGAACGTAGAGCCTATCACACCCGATCATCACGTGGTGTCTCAGCACGAAGAACTTTCGCAACGGTGCATACTCAGGGAGAACACTTTTATCTTGAAATTTTAGTGAGAGATCATCTTATAATGCTACCGTCAATCAAAGCAAGATAAGATGCATAAAAGATTAACATCACATGCAATCAATATAAGTGATATGATATGGCCATCATCATCTTGTGCTTGTGATCTCCATCTCCGAAGCACCATCATGATCACCATCGTCACCGGCGCGACACCTTGATCTCCATCGTAGTATCGTTGTCGTCTCGCCAACTTATTGCTTTTACGACTATCGCTACCGCTTAGTGATAAAGTAAAACAATTACATGGCGATTGCATTGCATACAATAAAGCGACAACCATATGGCTCCTGCCAGTTGCCGATAACTCGGTTACAAAACATGATCATCTCAGACAATAAAATATAGCATCATGTCTTGACCATATCACATCACAACATGCCCTGCAAAAACAACTTAGACGTCCTCTACTTTGTTGTTGCAAGTTTTACGTGGCTGCTACGGGCTTAGCAAGAACCGTTCTTACCTACGCATCAAAACCACAACGATAGTTTGTCAAGTTGGTGCTGTTTTAACCTTCGCAAGGACCGGGCGTAGCCACACTCGGTTCAACTAAAGTGAGAGAGACAGACACCCGCCAGTCACCTTTAAGCAATGAGTGCTCGCAACGGTGAAACCAGTCTCGCGTAAGCGTACACGTAATGTCGGTCCGGGCCGCTTCATCTCACAATACCGCCGAACCAAAGTATGACATGCTGGTAAGCAGTATGACTTATATCGCCCACAACTCACTTGTGTTCTACTCGTGCATAGCATCAACGCATAAAACCAGGCTCGGATGCCACCGTTGGGAAACGTAGTAATTTCAAAAAAAATCCTACGCACACGCAAGATCATGGTGATGCATAGCAACGAGAGGGGAAAATGTTGTCCACGTACCCTCGTAGACCGAAAGCGGAAGCGTTAACACAACGCGGTTGATGTAGTCGTACGTCTTCACGATCCGACTGATCAAGTACCGAACGCACGGCACCTCCGAGTTCAGCACACGTTCAGCTCGATGACGTCCCTCGAACTCCGATCCAGCCGAGTGTTGAGGGAGAGTTTCGTCAGCACGACGGCGTGGTGACGATGATGATGTTCTACCGACGCAGGGCTTCGCCTAAGCTCCGCAACGATATTATCGAGGTGTAATATGGTGGAGGGGGGCACCGCACACGGCTAAAATATCGTATATCAATTGTGTGTAGAGGTGCCCCCCTGCCCCCATATATAAAGGAGCAAGGGGGGAGGCCGGCCGGCCCTTGGGGCGAGCCAAGGAGGGGGGAGTCCTCCTCCTAGTAGGAGTAGGACTCCCCTTTCCTTGTCCAACTAGGAAGAGAGAAGGGGGAAGGAAAGAGAGGGAGAGGGAGAGGGAAAGAGAGGCCGCGCCCCCCCTCCCCTAGTCCAATTCGGACTCCCCATGGGAGGGGGCGCGCCACCTCCTGGGCTGCTGCCCTCTCTCTCCCTCAGGCCCACTAAGGCCCAATACATCCCCGGGGGGTTCCAGTAACCCCTCCGGCACTCCGGTTTTATCCGAAACTTCTCCGGAACACTTCCGGTGTCCGAATATAGTCGTCCAATATATCAATCTTTATGTCTCGACCATTTCGAGACTCCTCGTCATGTCCGTGATCATATCCGGAACTCCGAACAACCTTCGGTACATCAAAACATATAAACTCATAATAAAACTGTCATCGTAACTTTAAGCGTGCGGACCCTACGGGTTCGAGAACTATGTAGATATGACCGAGACACCTCTCCGGTCAATAACCAATAGCGGAACCTGGATGCTCATACTGGTTCCCACATATTCTACGAAGATCTTTATCGGTCAGACCGCATAACAACATACGTTGTTCCCTTTGTCATCGGTATGTTACTTGCCCGAGATTCGATCGTCGGTATCTCGATACCTAGTTCAATCTCGTTACCGGCAAGTCTCTTTACTCGTTCCGTAATACATCATCCCGCAACTAACTCATTAGTCACAATGCTTGCAAGGCTTATAGTGATGTGCATTACCGAGTGGGCCCAGAGATACCTCTCCGATAATCGGAGTGACAAATCCTAATCTCGAAATACGCCAACCCAACAAGTACCTTTGGAGACACCTGTAGAGCACCTTTATAATCACCCAGTTATGTTGTGATGTTTGGTAGCACACAAAGTGTTCCTCCGGTAAACGGGAGTTGCATAATCTCATAGTCATAGGAACATGTATAAGTCATGAAGAAAGCAATAGCAACATACTGAACGATCGAGTGCTAAGCTAACGGAATGGGTCAAGTCAATCACGTCATTCTCCTAATGAGGTGATCCCGTTAATCAAATGACAACTCATGTCTATGGCTAGGAAACATAACCATCTTTGATTAACGAGCTAGTCAAGTAGAGGCATACTAGTGACACTTTGTTTGTCTATGTATTCACACATGTATTATGTTTCCAGTTAATACAATTCTAGCATGAATAATAAACATTTATCATGATATAAGGAAATAAATAATACTTTATTATTGCCTCTAGGGCATATTTCCTTCAAAAACGTCTTACATTATGTGACGGAGGAGTACGTACTCGTACTGTAGCAGTACTAGTACTACTTTTCTCAACTAGTAGTGCGATGTACTGTACTTCTAGTCTAGTCAAGTTTAGTGCACCAGTTTTGAACTCTTGAATCTCAGGGCCAAGGAGCTACAGTTGGAAGTGGAGGGTACTACTGTTCTCTAGAACCATCGTTGTACTATCAATGCAGGGGAAGTACACCTGCGTAGTGGCCTAGTGGGTACTCTCGGTGCTCTATTCAGCCGCTCCTCTCACGTAGCTGGCCTACTCAGCCGCTCCTCTCACGCACACACTAGCAGCCTGTTTATCAGCGACGGTTACTGCGGGGGCAGAACATTTGAGTTATTTGATACAGCGAGACTAGGCTTTTCGCTTCCATTTGTGGAGGTGTAATGGATCTCGTCGAACTTTGTTAGTAGTTCCTTCTTTATGAATGAGATGAAGCAAAGCTTTTGCCTCCGTTTCAAAAAAAAACACGTCAAGAGGAATTTCTTTTATAGTAGAGCCGATAATGGAGTGAAGTCCATGCGTGCAACGCCACAAGCTACAGAGTAGTAGTAGAGCACTTTACGTACAGAGCCATATTGCACAGTTCCCAATGCCCCGCCGGGCTTTTCCGGCTCCTCGGGCTTAATTGGGAGGCGCTAGCTTAAATATGCTACTAGCTGGAAGCTGCAAGCGAGGTGCGGCTAGGGCGAGCACGCGAGCCACGGGATGCTGGGAAGGAAACCCCGTTCACGTGGCTAGGCTGTCCAGTGCACCCAGATTGTGGGGCCGCACGTCCGTTTGACTTCAAAACTCAAACTACCTGTGTAAAATATTGGCTCGCAGCAAAGTGTAGTAGTACTATTTTAAAAAAAAGGCCGCCATGCGTTCGGCCAGGATCGAACCCACAAAACGAGGTATACACTCCCGCGACCACTAGTAGTACTCATTGGAGTACAACGCAACCTAGAATCGTCTTTTGTCACTAGTAGTACGTACATTGTTCCTTACAAGAAACCCCTAATGGTTAATAGTATAGCCAGCTGCTGGCTATAAGCCAGTGCCATGTCATCTACAACCCATCTTATAGCCAACATGTACAATAATAGATCAAAAGAGTGTACTAATTTTTTAATATGTGGCCCACTTCTCATTCTCACAAAGTGCCTAGGAGCACGTGCTAGAGCGGGCTCTTCACGAAGAGCCCGCTAACCTTCTCTCTCCTCTTCTCTTTCCTCCAAATAAGCAGAAATATACTAGTTTATTTCTTATAGCCCGCTGACTCAGCTCCATTGTACTTGCTCTAATAATGCAAGAAACCACTAAAATGCCAAGAAACTACTACCACTTGCATACATGGCAGACTTAAGATAAGACTACCTTATCAACCATTGTACATGCTCTTACCAACAAAAATCCTCGAGTGACCTCCTACCTCCGGCCCGTCCACCTAGTCATCCTCGGCCATGGGACGCAGCTACCGCCGCCGGCAGAAGGCGAGGTCAAAACCGCCGGCGGTGCGGAGGCCATGTTGCGGCAGCCCGGATGCCAGCTCCGTCTGGCACTCGCGGCCGCTAGCTAGGCAAGATAGCTCCGTCCAGCTGCTTGTCTGCAAGGTTTGCTAGCTAGATTGGCACGGCAGCGCGGCGGCTTGCTCGCGCGCGCCGCGCTAAGGCCAGCCATCTGGCTCAAGCAAAGGCCAGCGCGGCGGCTTGCTCGCTCGTGAGTCACGCTCGGGCTAGCCTGCCAACCCGTGCGGAGGCCAGCGCGGCGTCCGGCCCGTCCGGCGGAGCGGCGGCCAACTCGCTCATCACCGGCGCCACCGACGAACACGCATCAGTACTGTTTGAAGTAATGTTCAGGAAAAATAATGATTTGAGGGGGAATAACAGGATAGAAGGTCAGATGTGGGTCCCTCGTGTCAACGATCAAACAAAATGTGTTGGTTTAAGCTGCCTCTCAGCACGGACGTGTGGGCCAACCCTGTCATAAATGGGTTTAAATGAACCTAATCGGTAGGAGTACTAGGTAGTTTTTGGCGTGGATTAAGAAATTTTGGGTATGTTTTTGCTATTTTTTGTACAATAGATTCTTCCTAGGGCTGGTTGAAAGTGGTAGTTTTTTGTTAAATACTCTACATATTGTAAGTAGGAGTGAAAGTTAACTTTGGAAGCCAATAAGCAAGGCTAGTTACATAGTGCATATGTGTACATGATTGAAAGTAAATATCAACCATGAGTGACTAATATCTTGATGGAAAACTCGAAACTATGGAATACTAGGAAACAAATGCATGGTTAGAAATACTAGCAATGTTCATGTCCGTTGCAACGAATCATAATTAGAATAATACTAATTCACAAACTTGGTACAAAACACTCTAATTTTGATATACATATGTCACTAGAGATATATTATGTTTCAATTAGAATATATTCCTTGGGCTGTTTTGGTGAGGTCAGGGAGGGATGTGGTTGGTTTTAAGATACTAATTATGGGTTTTTCTGCAAATTGGTAGACAAGTGGGATGTTGGTGAGAAAAGGCAACAACTTACCTCACAATCGTTAGATGTAGATCTAATGGTCAGAAACGACGGATGGCAGACACACCAGCATCACCAACTTAGTCTTGTGTAGGAGTACTAGCAAGATCTGTGCATTGCATGGAACATCAAGATGCATTTTTTTTATAAAACACTTGTTGTGATTGACCCTTGCGGGAGTAATCCCATGTGTAAAAACTAATGATATCTCGAGAAATATGAGATAAGGTGAAGAGGACTAGGGTGTGGTGGTGGTTGGTGGTCGGACTGAGCGGAGGCATGGGGATTGACGACGCCGGCAGCGGCCACCAGGCCAGTTTCTTCCAGAGGCTTCCTTTCTTAATTGCTCAACAATGAGGTTTGTTGGAGATAAGGATGAACGAGGGAAGGCCTTGTCTGCAAATGTGGAGAGGGGTGCGGGTATCTTTTAGTTTAATTTCCATCCGTCAGATATAGATCGGACGGTCTATATTGCAAGATGGCACACGTACCATCATCACCAGCTCAGTTTTTTATAAGAGAAGAAATATAAGTATGGAGATACAAACGTATTATCGATACTTGCTTCCGTAAACTAGCATCTACATTCTATTCAACGCCTCGGCATGTGGGTCCTTAGCACAATGACTTCTCGACTGTGTAAAACAAAGATTTTCCCGTCGCCGACAAGGAGGGGGTAACGGCGGCGCGCTTTTTGCTTGCTCTAGTCCTAGTAGTCATACTAGGTGGTCTAAGCACGTGTAGATTTATTATTTTTCACGTCTCGTGTTCGCCGTACTGCGACGACTGTTGATGAATAGACGGTAAGTTATTCACGGGGAAACCCTTGTTGAGCGTGTTTGCGAGAGAGAGAGAGAGAGAGAGAGAGAGAGAGAGTGTGCATGTGTGATATGTTAGAGACTGAGGCAATGATAACAGATTCTTTATGTCTATGTGTGTGGAGGATAGAGAGAGACATGTGCATGGGGCTTTGTGTTGTGTAACGTGGAGACACATATACATAATTAGAGAGTGAGTGTGTGAGATACACATGCGGACATGAGGAGAGATGAGGATCCAGATAAATGGGTGTTTGTGCGTGTCTGTGTGTGTTTGTGCACGCATTTGTGTGTGAGGGGGAGAGAGTGTATGTGGAGTAGAGAGACCACTGATGATGTAAACCTAGTATAAGGGAAGGGGGAATGGTGTGACATGTGTAGTAGCGAGATAGCACGGGTGCGGGCGGGGGGAGCAGACTATTTGGAAGAGACATCGAGTGTGTGTGTGGGAGAGGGGTGTGAGAGCGAGAGAAAGAGAGAGCTAGCGACGGAGAGAGAGAGAGAGGAAGAGAGGGGGCGAGAGGGGTCGTTTGTGTCCATAAATGGCGTATAGATAGGGAGACAATGTTGTTGTTGTCCGAAATTGGCCTATGAACGGAGACGCAAGGGAAGCGAGTCATCATGTGTGTGATAGGGACTTCATGAGAGATCTAGAATATATGGTGTAGAGAACAATGTGCGAAATCGAGAACGATTATACATTAGGGAGCTATGCAAAGAGTCACGACATATATGTATGCAGGGAAGGAGCTGGGGCGGGTCCGCATGTGGGAGAGATAGAAAGAGGAGAGTGGTGCACAAGGAGACAAAGTGTGCTTGTTTGCAGTGGGGGTGGTGTGTGAGGTGAGTGCGCGAGAACCACATGACTAGGGAGATAGACGTTTGGGGCGACGTTTTGTGTGTATGGGAAATATACACTCTACATAGTGCGTGTGCTTGGGTAAGAGAGATAGCGGGAGACCTAGAGAGTGAGGGAAGAGATGTGTGCATGCCCGAGAGACAAAGTGATAGAGACCTATGTTGGGGTCCGGACTTTACAAGAGAGAGGGGTGTTAATGTGCTCGTGTGTTGGTGTTTGGGGGAGAGAATGACTTCTCTATGTGTGTGTGTGTGTGTGTGGTGGGGGGGTTGACTTCAGATAAAGAGTGAGGTGTCTATATTTGAGGGACTTTAGCGTAACTGAGATATTGTGCACTCATGGTTGATCAATTTGTTTCACCGTTTGTACTATGAGATAACGATACTTTTGAACATGCGTGATATACCTTGATGTACCAGAATTACAAACCTAAGATTGGAATTTTGGAATTCGACTCCATCATTAGCTTTTGTAATTCATTTAAACGAAGGTACATTTTTTAAGCCGGGATTTCGTGATTTCAAATTCATATATCAAACCTATAGATATACACATACGGGCATATTCAAACTCTATAATCATCCACTTTATTCATACACATACACATTTTTGCTTTTGTCATCAAATTTAGGATAAACACATTTGAAATTTCATTTGAATTGGACCGTATAATGGTATTTGCTTGTAGTAGCTCAATGATCCATATTTGAATTGAACGGACAATCTAAGTTTCAAGTTGGAGACATTGATTTTCAAAACTTGCACATTTTTTGCGTGCAAAACAAACAAATTGTCGGCCATGATATCATAGTCGGCCGTACGAGAGCAGAGTACTTATAATTTTAGGCGCCAAAAGCTTTCAAACTTCCCGCTCACATCGAAATATCACACGCCCGAAAGTTTAGCCCTGCGATATTCCTGTTTTACCCCTGCCACATGAACGAAAAAGGGCTGCTTTGGTAACTCCATTGTTTTCCCCTCTTTGCCCCCAACATTCTTCCCCAGAGCCCCTCCCCTTCCCCTCCCCGACCCCCCCAACCATGGCAAGCCACCGAATCTAGTCCTCCGCCGCAGCGGTGGACCTCACACCCCGCCGGATCTACCTTCCGCACCTTGGAACCCCCAACTGCCAACTCACGACTTCACCGGAGCCGCTTCAGCGACTGGCTTGTCCACCGCTCCAGATCTCCTTGACCGCCATCATGGTCCACCGCACCGGATCTGCTTAACCGGCGCCCTCGTCCACCATAGCGTAGGCCCTTCACTGACTCCCTCGTCCGCCCCTTCGCTGGCCCTTCATACAAGCCCTCATCCGCCGCAACAGATCCGCCTCATCGAAAGCACTGTACAACACGCCCGCCGAAGCCTTCGTCCACTGCACCGGACCCGCTCCACGGACGCCATATTCAACTCCACCGGCCCTGCTTTATCGACGCCGCAGCCTCATCAGGTTATTTCGATTTGTACTCCTTCGGTTTTTCTCTTTATCGTGCAACTGTTCACTTACCACAGATGAGCTTTCTTGTATGTCGACAGGCGCCGCAACCGTAGCACCGGAGCCGCTTCAATGACGGCGACAGCCGGCCCAAACTCAACCGCAACACGAGCACCATCGACGATCCTTAGCTATCAAGTATGACAACGATACCCATACGCCGCCGAGAATCAGGTACTATTATCCAATGGCCGGCGCCTACGTTCACTTTCCTAGCATAAGCACCGCACCTTTGAATTTCTTCAGGGCATCATTCAATTTTTCATGAGACGCGTTATTCTACTTGCACCTGTAGGGCCATACTTCTGGCAGTGAACATGTTACATGTGCTAAATTACATACCAGTGCACATATAGTTAATACGCTTTAGTTTTGTTCTGATGCCACCTGTTGGCTCTATCAGACTGCTTAATGTTCTCTATGCTTAATTACACATCAGCAAACTAGCATGTGGTTCCGCTGCTTTTTGTTTGTTTTACCCTACATTTTTTGATGCTAGCTATTACATCACTGCTCCGAGCCTCTGTTCATTAATTGTTTGTGTGTTCTTGATCTTCCCAAGTTGCATGACTAATTTGATGCTTCTATTAATTATGGAGCTGCCAACCCCATCAAGCAAAATATTTGTTCTTTTGGGGCTGGCACCTCGAACGAGCATAAAAATAGAGGGAAGCAGATATATTGTCATGTATGCACACACCCTTCTTTCATTAGTTTAGATGAACCATTGATGATCAATTCGGACCAGTGCATGGGATTAAAATTCATTTTACCTAAATAGATGGTGCAGAATAAACTACAACAACTAGATTTGCAACCACGGGATGCTGACGATATGTTCAAAGAACATTGCAACAGCAGCTAGGCTTCACAGCAACATATGGTAAGCCAGTGTGTTTTAGTACATGTGAAATGTAATGCGAGTGGGATGCTTTCTTGGCTTGTGCCCTCAACGTGTAATCCTACCGAATTACAAATAGTTCAGTTGTCTGCTTTGCTGTATTGCTTGATTTGAATGATTATTTGTTGTTACTCTATACCTGAGTTGGCCAATATGTCAGCAGTGCCTGCTGTACTATCGTAAAGAAATGCATGCCTATTTCATTTGAGTCCTTAACTTTTCCTCTCAACTTCATCACAAGTCTGTCTTCGTAGTTTATATGAGGCCACACTGTTAAGTGCTTTCTCAGATTATTTCAACTGCTTAGATGCCTTGGCAACTTAAATATAGCGGTTGTACACTCCCTTTCAACTAGGGATGTCAACTGGGTCCCGTTTAATCCCGATTAAAGTCCACTAGTGGTATGATAGTTCAAAAGAGTTTTTGTTTTTTGAGGAAAATGAACTAGGGAGGTAGCAAAAACTAACTAGATGGGACTGGCGGATGTCGTTTATTTGCCACTTACATCCCTAGTTTCATCTTACCATTTTAATTTCTTTTCGGCTGATGCTGCTTCGAACCATTTAAATATAGTTTGCCATGCTCGGCAATAATTCGTTTGTCGTTTACCATGTAAGCTTACTGCCTGGATCATACGATAACTATCTCTTACTGATGTCCAGCAGAAACCTTTCAGGATGCCGTTCACACTAGGACACAATGTACAACCCCAGAATCTATTTGTGGAAGCAGTGCGCCATCCATGTTACCAGATGGTAGCAGTTCAGAGGCAACACCGCCGGAGAGCAGTCTGAGCACAGATATTATAGTGCTTGAGGCTCTACTAGAGGCAGAAAGAGATGGTGTGGCTGCCATGAATGAGGTAATCTTTATCTTGAGGCTGGAAATTACGAAATTAGCGGCACGCATTATGCAAGCAACCCAAGAATTGGAGGAAGTAAGAATGTTGCATTTGAAGACGGAGGAGGTCCTGCTGTTTCTGCTATCTGAAGCCCAAGGTAATCCCGGTTCTTCTTTAGATACCAGTTGAAATTGTCATTAGATTATTGTACTTGCATGTTGTGTCATGTCTCTGAATGGATTATGTTGCAAGACCCCCTATGTTGTCCATGTGTTGTAATGATCCGAATTTTTTAGGCGAGGTAATCCTCAGTACTTGTATGATTGACATAAGGTGAACTGTTTTTCGTGTGAGCATATTGTATTGGATGAAATAACTATTTGACTCAGAGTGTATCCAACCTACTGAATTCGAAGATCACGGCATTTCTAAATCATAATCATATATAAAGGTGGAATAAATCTTTGTTGTGGTTTTCAAGAAATAAATAACAAAACGTATAATTATCTGTGGATATTCGTAATCGAATACAAATTGGATTTGAATTTAGTTTGCCAGGTCCCAGGGCAAACGTGAATGCTAATTCTCCCAAGTTTTGAACGAAGCGGCTAAACACCCACTATAATTTGTGGGCTGCCCGAAGCAAGTGTTTGCGAGATGGAAATTACTGTCTACCCCTGACACTTGACATCCTTATCGACCGGATTTACACTGCTGTCGATAGGGGTAGACTAGTAACTTCAATCAGACGTGACACGACGGCCTCTGAGCCCATTCAGACACGGTGGGCGCCAAACGTGGGTGGCAAAACACATTTGATTCAAGCTTGTTCGAAAGACATGTGTCTCTTCCTCCATTTCCCCATTCATACACGGTGGGCGGCAAAACAAACTCTCCTCGTCCGAAATCGATGTAGGCTAATATTTTAAATAGGGGCAGATGTGTAACTTCCATCAGACATGACACAACCGCCCTACCTGTCAGGCCCATTCATACACCGTGGGCGCCAACCGTGGGTGGCAAAACACCCTCTCCTTGCCCGAAATAGTTACCGGCAAATATTTGGGATATGCGAGATTACCGTCCTATCCCCAACCGACGCGATGTCCGAAATTTTAAATGGGGGATAAGTTCGTAACTTTCCCCCATTTCAGAGAAGCGCGTCCCAAAGTTTGAGATCC
The DNA here is from genome assembly GCF_002575655.3 of Aegilops tauschii subsp. strangulata. Classification (NCBI taxonomy): domain Eukaryota; kingdom Viridiplantae; phylum Streptophyta; class Magnoliopsida; order Poales; family Poaceae; genus Aegilops; species Aegilops tauschii. Next base: position 225,313,818 of record NC_053039.3, read on the forward strand.
CCCCCTCCCCTCCATTTCCCCATTCATACACCGTCGGCGGCACGACAACCTCCGCACAGCGGCCAGCCTCCTCCGTCCGCCACCCCATCCTCCACCTTGCCGGAGCCGCTACCCCTACCCCGTCATCCACTGCAAGAGATGGACGTCTCTCATCCATGGCGCTGGACCAGGATCCTTTCATCGCCTCCTCTCGCTTCATCGGCGTCGTCATCCACCTTGCCATTGCCGCTCCTACGACCGCCTCGTCCACGGCAACAGGATACATCCCCCGACCCGACCGTCTGCCGTCTAAAGTCTTCTTCCCCGCCGCTGACAGCCATCGCACCCGCAACACCCTCAACGTATCAGCATAGGCCTACACGGCGTCGCAAGAGAGGTGGTACTCTTCCATATGTGCTTAGTTATTGATCTCACCCGGAAAATAGATCGTAATTTGTTTACTGTACTTTTCTTGTCTGTACCAAATTGTAGTGGCTAGTTGAAAGCAAACATTGGTTGCGAAGTAGCTTTGTCCGGTTTGCACCTTCAGATCCGCCATGGCACGGGCACTATACTCGTAAAGCTTATGGTTTCCCCCCTTTATATTCACTACCATCATCGTAGGTGCTTCGTGTCGTGCTAGCACTGCTCCTCAAGACCTCAACCCAAAGCTTATGTGTTGAAATACGAATCTGATATGATGCTCATATCACTAAAACACAGAACGTTTAATTGGTCACCTAATGTTCCTATATTCGTTTCGAAAAGCATGTGCACCACCCACTGGTCCAGCTAGTTCCACTTTCCTGATTTTTCTCTTGATGCTTAGGGTTTTCCCCTTTTATCTACTCTACTATGATCTGCGTAGGTGCTTTCTGTCGTACTAGCATTACTCCACCCTTCAAGCTAAACAACACAACACTCAGAATTCGAAAGCTTAGTTGTTCAAATATGATTGTGATATGATACTGATATTAGTTAACCGACACATTTAATTGGTTAGCTAAAGGTCCCACTTGAGTTTCCAAATGCATGTCGCGACATATAAAGAGACAGCATAATTGCATTTCTTTGTCACTTGTTGATCGTACTTTCTTGTCCATACCAAATCTTAGTTTTTATTTCAAAGCAAACATCGGTTGCTAACTACCCTTTGCGCGGTTTGCAGCTTCAGATCTGCCATCCCACTGCCACGGTCAACACTGTACTCATCATGCTTATGTTTTCCCCATTTTATGATGACCACAATCAGCCTACGTGGTTCGTGTCGTAATAGCACTGCTCCACCCATCGAGCTAAACAAGCTTAGTTGTACAAATTCATATCTGATATTATTGCTGATATTAGTAAAACTGAGAGATGTTTAATTGGTTAGCTAAATGTTCCTACTTTAGTTTCGAAATGCATGTGAGCCACATATGAAGAGACCGGAAAGAATAGTATTTCTCTGTGCGCTCTGGTTCATCATGGATGGCCAACCGACATTGTATTGAAAGACTTCTAATATCTTCAATCTGCTTGCTCTTCTGCTCTTCTTTAAGATGATACTCTTCTCTTGCGGTCGACTGGTCAAGTCGAGTTGTTCTCCCTTAGTATATTTTGAATCTGTCAGGTCAGGTCGACTTGTTGTTCTTTACTATATGTTGAAGCTATCATCTGCGAAGTGTCATCACTTTTGGAGCTCTCATATTTTGAGTAGTAGGCCACATTATATTAATGCACACAACAAATTACAGCATGCACATCTTTTAAAAGAATTGCAGAGATAGCACAAAGGGGTTTACAGGGAGGCAGTATTGGATTAGAATCACTTCTGCATTATAAAGAAAATCTCACTTGTTTTTATGTTTTCATGCATGTCAGATATTAAACATTATCAAAATGAATATGAGAATGGGCGCACGAGAGGAATATTGCGGAACGATCCACTGGCTAACAAACTTGGCATGGTGGAGGATGGCCTATCTTATTCACCCATCAAGGTGCTTGCTCTAACTTTGCAAAGTTGTATTGGTCGCACATATTTTGCATCTGACCTCTTGCATTACTTCTACTTTGTTACACCATCTGCTTAGTTTAGGCATCATATATGAGTATATGCCATACCTATCCATGTGTCGTCACACTATGTTTTTCCAGTCAAATGTTGTTCTTTCGTAATAGATGTCCAAAAGGAAGAGGGTGAGTGCAGATCCTCAAGGAGTACAAACTAGGTATTTGGAAAAGGTAGTGATACCTGTTAAATCAGATGGACCAGCAGCCATAGAAAACACAGGCCCAACTATACCACACTTTACCCCTACTCAAGTGGCCAAACCCCTATTAGAACTGCTGGGAGCCCAGCGTCAGGTACTGTCTATGATATCAATTCAAAATTTGAACTCCTAAATTTCTGCTTGTGCCTTACCTTCTCTCTTGTATGAAAACTAATTTCAGATGAATCTCCTTGCTCAAAGGATCATACGATCTCAAAACAATAATGGGCTCTGCATTGCTCTTGTCAGTACCTCTCTCCCTTTTGCCTTGTAACGCTGTACTTAATTAATTGCTATTTGATTATGTATCATCAGTCTGCACCTGAGCTTCATTATCCTATGTTTCTTCCAATATTATTTGATCTATATTTACTCTTTGCAAAATGTAGAATAATGGCAACGCTTATAAAGAATTTTCTTTGGGGAATTTATTGAATTATCCTTCCATCAACATGGAGAAGGGCTTTGTCCAGCCCGTGTTAACATGTAATGTAAGTTCATCCTTCTCAAGCCTTCAAACTTTGTTCTAGTATAGATTTGGATAGGCATCATTTCCTCCACTTCTGTTTGCTTTGCTGTTTACATCTGATTGGATGTTTGCAACAACTACCAGTTTCAAATTGTAGTTGTAAAAACATGTTCCTTATGCAGAACAGATCCATTTATTTGCTTATATAATTGTGAAACCTGTTACGTGTCTCCTTGTTTCTCTTTCAGGCTCGTATCTCTTACGCCAGGCAGAACTTTAGGGAAGATAGTGAGCCAAACCATCTTGAGGACAGCGAGATGACCCCAAGGTCCTGTCTTGACGAAGACAGTGAGTTGAAGCTACTCACCAGCAGGTGTGAGACAACCTCTGTGCAGTCGCTGCCTCAATCAGTTCGACTTCTTCAGTCTCAACTTAAAGCGGAAAGGCTTGCTTCAGCTCAGCTCCGACTTGAAGTCAAAGATGCAATGAAGATGTCAGAGGACTGTCGTGCGCACCATCATGCCTTAAATCTAGTGTTGATGCATCTATCGTTGACACAACTGAGGTCTACTCAGCTTCTTCAGCTGTTTGGGGGGCCCGAAGTGGCCAGGCCTAGTGCCTTCTGAAGTGCTCACAGTTTTGTATATTCTTTTGTCGGCGCGTTTATTTGCACTGGTGGCGAACTTTGATGCCAAGTGGATGTAATATGTGTGATAGCCGTGATAGCCTAGCGTAAGTTGCTTGCTTATTTATTTCCTTGTTGTCTTGTTTATTTGTTTGCTTGTAGTCACTGCAGTTCTTTTTCGGCGGTTTGCTAGTGGCCGCAATAACCTATTTTTAAAAACTAGGCCACAATAACCATGGGATAATATTTATTGTAGTGACACTGGGCCTCCTACGGGCCGTAGAAACAGTGGGCCTTCTACGGGCCGTAGAAACAGTGGGCCTTCTACGGGTCGTAGAAATAATGGGCCTTCTACGGGCCGTAGAAACAATGGGCCTTCTACGGGCCGTATCATCAATGGGCCTTATACGGGCAGTATGATCGATTGGCCAAACATGGGCCAATAACAGGCCGCATTATGGCCGTAAACGGGCTAGAGTTGGAATCGTCCGTTCATGGGCCGACCATAATGGGCCATTGTTAATAGGCCGTATTTGATGACGCTATGAAAACGGCCCAACGTATTAATGGACCACAAACGGGCCGACTGTAACCACGGGCTGAATTTGGCCCACAAGCAGAAAATGACAGTAACGGGCCGCAAGTAAACGAATGCTGGAAATGAGCCCAAGAATAAATGGGCTCTGAGAAGGCCGAAAGATAACATGGGCTGGAAACGGCCCAACGGAATAACGGACCGTTAATGGGTATAAAGTGATACACTGTTCATTACGGGCCAGTTTCACCACGGGCCGTTAATGGGTGTAAAGTGATACACTCTTCATTACGGGCCAGTTTCACCACGGGGCGTTAATAGGCCAAGAGTTACATAGGGCCTCATATGGGCCGAAAGACGTCATGGGCCATACATGGGCCGGAAGTGAAAACGGGCTGGAATCATATTGGGTGGCCCAGATGACGCTGCTGGGCCTAATTCGGATAGGGCGTAACGGGCCTTGGGTTAGCGGGCTGTAAATGGGCTATATGCAAACAGGCCCTTAACAGGCTTTACATGGGCCGGCCCGCCACCTTTTGACCAAGTCAAACGGGCCGGCCTTTTCACAGGAATGGGCCTCTGTTGGGCCGTGCCACATGTCGACGTATCATAGGCGCCTTCTGTCCAATGAGTGGATGACATCTGTCCCAATGATGAGCCGACATGTGTTTCCTCCAGCCAATGATGATTTTACACGTGGAAAATCCCCATTGGTCGGGGCTGTTAACGGGTTACCGGATCCAAAACCCGACCTGATAGCTTAACGGCATTCCGTTACGGTGGATGCCACGTGTCGGTCACCCTTGACAAAAGCACTTCTGTGACGCGGGATTTATCGTCATGGAAGTGGACACTTCCGTGATGATAATTTTGGTAATGTCATGGAACACTTCTACGACAGCACAGGTATGACTATCTTGATTCTGTCATAAAATCGTCATGGATGTACATGCATGACAGAAAATGCGACCTACTGTGACAAACACGTATCATCACGGAAGTGTATTTTTTTGTAGGGGGTTGAACTGCTGGTTTTTTTTGTGTTGTTTAATTTTGGGCCCCAACATATGATCTTAGACTTGAACTTCTGCTTGAGATGTGGCTGGGCTGCTGGTTTCAGATGGAGAGGATTTTCTGTGTTTTGTAATGTATTGGTATTTTTTAACTCAACCAATACGTCGCCTTTTGCATAGAATCTATATGTGTTTTTTGTGATTTTTCAACCGCGAATGGATTTCAACTATAACTTTGTGCAAAAATATTCTTATACACTCCTTTATGTTTCTTTATCTTTTGTCGGCATTGTACATGAAATTTTGCACGTATCCAAACATAACTTCATATCTGAACGCGTTGTCTTAGGCTTGCTAACCTTAGTTCATACGACAATACTTATTTTTTAAGCATATTTTTCCTACATCGATTTATATACCAGAACATCTTCTGTAAGCTGACCTGAAGTTCAAACTGTGTATTTATTTGCTGCTTGCTCTTTTATGGAATACAACACCAGCACCTCCTGCCATAATATACCAGAACTTCCACTGTAATCTTACTTGAACTTCATAGTGTATATTTTTCATTTTTATTCTTGCTTGCACTTTGCATGGAATACATCACTAGCACAGTACTTCCTCTCATAATACACGAGGACTTCTACAGTAATATTACTTTAACTTCACAATGTATATTTTTCATTTTATTACTGCTTGCTCTTTCATGCAATACATCACTAGCACCTCCTCTCAAACTATACTAGGACTTCTGCAGTAAGCTTACTTGAACTTCTAGCGCATAATTTCTTTGAAACTTCAACAATAGAAGTTCAAGTAAGCTTCTCCTAAAATACTGTTTCAAAAGTGGAATAACATTCTGCACATTGACATGACATAAGTTTGCTTTGTTTAATTGACCTAGTCTAACTGTTCATCAACCTTGCGCTCCTCCTAGGCTTTGGTTCTAGTGGTTTTTGCTTGACATGTACCTCTTCCTCTTCATCTTCCTCTTTCTCTTCCTCTTCATCGTCCTCTTCCTCTTCATCATCCTTGATGAGGACATCAATACCATTGTTACACCCACAGCCCCTACTGCTACATATACTGGACCAATTACTAGAGCTCGCGCACGTCAATTAAATTATCAGGTACTTTCGTTTCTTGGTAATGATTCTAATGTTCTTGAGAATATGATCCTGCCTAAATTGGATACATTTGTTTTGCTTACAAATGAAGGGGCTGGCATGGAGAAGAGGGATGAACATTGGAGCAAGACCAAGCCTAGAGATGATGGCATGCGCAAGGAGAACAAGAACGGAGTTACAAGTGATGATTTCAGGACTTTGAAGCCACCATAAGGAGTGCATGAAGCCTTGGATGAAATATACAAGATGCCACTTCATAAATTTCATCCAGAGGCTATTCTAGGTGCTGCATCACCTTATTATTGGGCCAGGCCCATGTAATTTCAAAATACTTAAGTATAGGCTGTTTTTAGAGTCTGTATGTGTGGGGAAACAAGAGTTAGGGTTGGTTTCGAACCCCTCCCTCAAGGGCCACGTAATTCCCCCTCTTCCTCCATATATACAGCCCTTAGGGTGTCATTTAGACTTTGGGTTTTGCTTAGATCAAAAGTTCGCCATAGTTGCAACTTCGCGTACTTCGTTTGTGTTCAACGACCAGACCAAGGCGTCACAAAACCCCACCTTCATTAATAAAGCTTTCCTCTTATATTCGCAATATCCAGATTGCAATCTTAGTTTCTTGCGTGTTCTTCATTTGCTCGTAGGAAACAGGCCCTCGTGGTCAGGTTGATCGTGCTCCGGCGTGGTCAATAACCCTCGGAAGTTGGTTTAGCGATTGCTAAGGCGCGACGTCTCGCACGTTCGTAGTCGGGTCGTCAAGGTCGACTCCCACAGAAAACGATAGCCACCATCTCATCAAAACATCGGGACACCTTTGCCTCTATCAAGTGGTATCAGATATTCAGGTTCCTCGGTGAGATTTTACAGTTTTTCGTAGTTTAGATCGAGTCTGTTCTTCATACCTACAGTCCACGAAAAATCCACAAAAAAAATTAGGGTTAGTTCATCATATCCGAACCAGTCTGAGCCTTTGCATAGTCTTTTCAGTATTTTGCTTTATTGAATTTGCGGTGGAATTGTCGTGTCAAGTTGCTGGTCTTAGCGTCTGGTTTCCCTTAGAGTTTCGAGTTCTGTTCACAAGTTGTCACGCCGCCGCCGCACCATCGTCATCGTTCCTACCATATTCCACCACCACCAACATATTCCTTACCGCTGCCATATACATCCGCCTGTCCACCACCAATCCGAGTCCACAACATCTGTCTGTCCACCACCAATCCGAGTCCACATGTACATCTGCCTGTCCACCACCAATCCGAGTTCTTTTCATATTAGGTTTGTTTTCGAGATCCATCTAGTTTTCGTTTTGTGTTTCCTTGCCTGAGTAGGTCTCGGAAAAAAGGTCGTGTGAAGCTGTAGGTATGAAGAACAGACTCTATTATAAGTATAAGGAGTATAATAATATCACTCGTTTATAAGGAGTATAAGGAGTATAATAATACCACTCGTTTATTCCATCTTGCTTGTAAAGCTGAACGTGAAGTGCAGGATCGACAGGCATTGGCGCGAACTAACTTTTCTGCAGGTCGACCTTCGTCATGGACGCCACGTGCATCCTCTACTTCCACTGCACCATCACCTCCATCAGCTGCCACCTCCAACCGTGATACAAGAAAGCAGGCACAACCACCACTATCTGCCAAGAGCACACCTGCGGGGCTTGCACAGAGCTCTTCTTCTTCCATGGCATCAACAGGGCACACAAGTGATATTATTTGTCGTCGATGTAAGGGAAGAGGTCATTATGCGCGAGAATGCAAATCTCAGCGTGTGATGATTGCTACTGAGGATGGTGGGTATGAGTCCGCTAGTGACTATGATGAGGAGACTTTGGCTCTTATTACACGTGAAGAACACGGTGGAGATGATTATGATCATGAGACGCAATACATGGCTCCTGAAGATGCTGACAGGTATGAATGTTTTGTTGCTCAACGTGTTTTGAGTGTGCATGTTACACAAGTTGAGAAAAATCAGAGGCATAATTTGTTCCATACAAAGGGAGTTGTGAAGGAACGTTCTATTCGCGTCATCATAGATGGAGGGAGCTGCAACAACGTGGCTAGCATGGAGATGGTGGAGGAGCTATCTCTCACCACAAGACCACATCCACATCCTTAATACATCCAATGGTTCAACAACAGCGGCAAGGTTAAGGTAACCCGTACTGTTCCTGTGCATTTTAGTATCTCTACATATGCTGATTATGTTGATTGTGATGTGGTACCTATGCAAGCATGTTCCTTATTACTTGGTAGACCATGGCAATTTGATAAAAATTCTGTACACCATGGTAGAAACAATCAGTATACTCTTGTTCATAAGGATAAAAATATTACTTTGCTTTCTATGACTCATAATTCCATTTTGAAAGATGATATTAATAGAGCTAATAAACCAAAACAAGAGAAAAATAAGAGTGAAAATCAGATTGTGGCAAAAGAATTTGAGCAACAAATGAAGCCTAATAATAAACCATCTAGTGTTTCTGAAATTAAATTGAAAAGTGCATGTTTACTTGCCACCAAATCTGATATTGATGAGCAAGATTTTAGCAAATCTGTTTGCTATGCTTTTGTGTGCAAAGAGGCATTATTTTCATTCGAGGACGTGCCTTCCTCTTGCCCCCTGCTGTCACTAACATTTCGCAGGAGTTCGCTGACGTCTTCCCACAAGATGTGCCACCGGATTACCACCTATTCAAGGGATTGAGCATCAAATTGACTTAATTCCCGGTGCATCGCTACCCAACCGTGCACCATACCGTACCAATCCAGAGGAGACGAAGGAGATTATGCGTCAAGTACAGGAGCTGCTCGACAAAGGTTATATACGCGAATCTCTTAGTCCTTGTGTTGTTCCTATTATACTAGTGCCTAAAAAGGATGGTATGTCGCGTATGTGTGTTGATTGTAGAGGCATTAATAATATTACTATTCGTTATCGTCATCCTATTCCTAGGCTAGATGATATGCTTGATGAATTGAGTGGCTCTACAATATTCTCCAAAGTAGATTTGCGTAGTGGATACCATCAAATTCGTATGAAATTGGGAGATGAATGGAAAACAGCATTTAAAACTAAGTTTGGTTTATATGAGTGGTTAGTCATGCCTTTTGGGTTAACTAATGCACCTAGTACTTTCATGAGACTAATGAACGAAGTTTTACGTGCTTTCATTGGACGATTTGTGGTAGTCTATTTTGATGATATACTGATTTATAGCAAATCTTTGGAAGAACATTTGGAACATTTATGTGCTATTTTTATTGCTCTACGTGATGCACGTTTGTTTGGTAACCTTGGGAAGTGCACCTTTTGCACCGAGCGAGTATCTTTTCTTGGCTATGTTGTTACTCCACAGGGAATTGAAGTTGATAAAGCCAAGATTGAAGCTATCGAGAGTTGGCCGCAGCCCAAAACGGTCACACAAGTGAGGAGTTTTCTTGACTCACTGGTTTCTATAGGTGTTTTGTGAGAGATTTTAGCACCATTGCTGCACCTCTCAATGGGCTTACAAAGAAGGATGTGCCTTTTGTTTGGGGTACCGCACAGGAAGAAGCCTTCACGGTATTGAAAGATAAGTTGACAGATGCTCCTTTACTCCAACTTCCTGATTTTAATAGGACTTTTGAGCTTGAATGTGATGCTAGTGGAATTGGATTAGGAGGTGTGTTATTACAAGATGGCAAACCTGTTGCATAATTTTCTGAAAAATTGAGTGGGCCTAGTCTGAACTATTCTACTTATGATAAAGAATTATTTGCTCTTGTTCGGACCTTAGAAACATGGCAACATTATTTATGGCCCAAAGAATTTGTTATACATTCTAATCATGAATCTTTGAAACACATTAGAAGTCAAGCAAAACTGAACCATAGACATGCTAAATGGGTTGAATTCATTGAGACTTTCCCTTATGTCATTAAACACAAGAAGGGTAAAGAAAATGTTATTGCTGATGTATTGTCTCGTCGTTATACTATGCTTTCACAACTTGACTTTAAAATATTTGGTTTGGAGACCATCAAAGATCAATATGTGCATCATGCTGAATTTAAAGATGTATTGCAGAATTGTAAAGAAGGTAGAACATGGAACAAGTTCGTCGTTAACGATGGATTTGTGTTTCGTGCTAACAAGCTATGCATTCCAGCTAGCTCCATTCGTCTTTTGTTGTTGCAGGAGGCGCATGGAGGAGGACTAATGGGACACTTTGGCGTGAAGAAGACGGAGGATATACTTGCTACACATTTCTTTTGGCCAAAGATGAGACGAGATGTTGAGCGTTTTGTTGCTCGCTGCACTACATGTCAAAAAGCTAAGTCACGACAAAATCCTCATGGTTTATATATGCCTTTGCCTGTACCTAGTGTTCCTTGGGAGGATATATCTATGGACTTTGTTTTAGGTTTACCTCGAACAAAGAAGGGGAGGGATAGCATATTTGTTGTCATGGATAGGTTCTCGAAAATGGCACACTTTATACCATGTCATAAAAGCGATGATGCTGTTAATGTTGCTGATTTGTTCTTTCGTGAAATTATTCTCTTGCATGGTGTGCCAAATACTATTGTTTCATATCGTGATACTAAATTTCTTAGCCACTTTTGGAGATGTTTATGGGCTAAGTTGGGGACTAAACTGCTTTTTAGTACTACTTGTCATCCCCAAACAGATGGTCAAACTGAAGTAGTCAATAGAACATTGTCTACTATGCTTAGGGCTGTTTTGAAGAATAATAAGAAAATGTGGGAAGAATGCTTGCCTCATATTGAATTTTCTTATAATCGTTCGTTGCATTCTACTACTAAGATGTGCCCTTTTGAAATTTTGTATGGTTTCCTACCTCGTGCACCTATTGATTTGTTGCCTCTCCCATCTTCGGAGAAGGTTAATTTTGATGCTAAACAACGTGCTGATTTGATCTTAAAAATGCATGAGTTAACTAAGGAAAACATTGAGCGTATGAATGCTAAATATAAACTTGCTGGAGATAAGGGTAGAAAACATGTTGTCTTTGCACCTGGAGATCTTGTTTGGTTACATTTGCGTAAGGATAGGTTTCCTAATTTACGCAAATCAAAGCTAATGCCACGTGCTGATAGTCCTTTTAAGGTCTTAGAGAAAATAAATGATAATGCATATAAACTTGAGCTGCCTGCAGATTTTGGGGTAAGTCCCACTTTTAACATTGCAGATTTGAAGCCTTATTTGGGTGAGGAAGATGGGCTTCCGTCGAGGACGACTTCATTTCAAGAAGGGGAGGATGATGAGGACATCAATACCATTGTTACACCCACAGCCCCTACTGCTACATATACTGGACCAATTACTAGAGCTCGCGCACGCCAATTAAATTATCAGGTACTTTCGTTTCTTGGTAATGATTCTAATGTTCATGAGAATATGATGCTGCCTAAATTGGATAGATTTGTTTTGCTTACAAATGAAGGGCCTGGCATGGAGAAAAGGGATGAACACTGGAGCAAGACCAAGCCTGGAGATGATGGCATGCGCAAGGGGAACAAGAACGGAGTTACAAGTGATGATTTCAGGACTTTGAAGCCACCATAAGGAGTGCATGAAGCCTTGGACGAAATATACAAGATGCCACTTCATAAATTTCGTCCAGAGGCTATTCTAGGTGCTGCGTCACCTTATTATTGGGCCAGGCCCATGTAATTTCGAAATACTTAAGTATAGGCTATTTTTAGAGTCCGTATGTGTGGGGAAACAAGAGTTAGGGTTGGTTTCGGACCCCTCCCTCAAGGGCCACAAAATTGCCCCCTCTTCCTCCATATATACAACCCTTAGGGCGTCGTTTAGACTTTGGGTTTTGTTTAGATCAAAAGTTCGCCATAGTTGCAACTTCGCGTACTTCGTTTGTGTTCAATGACCAGACCAAGGCATCACAGAACCCCACCTTCATTAATAAAGCTTTCCTCTTATATTCGCAATATCCAGATTGCAATCTTAGTTTCTTGCTTGTTCTTCGTTTGCTCGCAGGAAACAGGCCCTCATGGTCAGGTTGATCATGCTCCGGCGTGGTCAATAACCCTCGGAAGTTGGTTTAGCGATTGCTAAGGTGCGACGTCTGGCACGTTCGTAGTCGGATCGTCAAGGTCGACTCCCACAGAAAACGATAGCCACCATCTCATCGAAACATCGGGGACACCTTTGCCTCTATCAATCCTCTTCCTCCTCCTCTTCGCATTCCACTTCCTCTTCCTCTTCGTCTTCCTCTTCTTCGATGGTGTCTTCATCTTCGTCTTCCTCTTCATCTTCCACCACTTTCTTATTGCTGGCTCTAGGTTTTGCTTTCTGTTTCTTCTCCGGCTTTTTGCTTGTCTTTTCAGCATCTGTGCGCTTCGGGCATGTTCTTGCATTATGTGGTTCATACTCCTTACATATGCTACAAAGCCTGCTACTTGCTTTCTGTGGGTGTGGTCCCTTGTTTTGTTCTATAACTTTGGGCTGTTGTTTTTGAACTTTGGGTTGCTTGACCTCCTCGGCATCGTTTCTTTCTAAGAGTGTTGAACAGGTGAGATTATTTTGTCCTGCAACCTTTTTGCACACACTACATTGCCTGTGTCCAAGTGGCACTCCGTTCTCATCGAGCACGACGACTCTTCCTGCAGGTGGTGCCTTTATTTGAGCTCTCTTGTCACTTTTCTTTGTTGCAGAAATTTTCTTCCTACCCTTTGTTTCAGAGTATAGTGGCAATTTCATCGTCTCTTGCTGCCGCTGCTGCATTAATTGGTCAACACCCTGCTTGCATTGCTTGGCTTGAACAGCAACCTGGAGCATTTTAGCTGCATAATAATGAAGGTCATCTTCAATTTCAGCATCCTCTTCAGCCATCCTTTCGTCAGCATCTGCTCGATTTGCTGAATGTATTGCATCAAGCTCTTCCACGATCTCATCACTTTCTTCTTAACCATCAAATTTAGCCGCAGCAAGATGTCTTGCTTCGATAGTCTTGAGTTGCCATCCGATGCAGTTGTGTTGTAGTCCCTTGTATCAAAGGTTGGTTGTGATTGCAGTCTTTGTGTACCGTTTGAGGATATACTTGTCTGGAAATCTGTCAGGCTTTAGGTAGTCTAGTATGTTCATGATGTGAAGGCGGAACAGGCCTGCATTTTGTGATGAATGCACAATACATAGTTTGTGAGCCAGCAGTGAGTTTCATATATTTGATATGATACTACTAGTTTAGCTATTTAATGAGTTTGTTTTTCCGCTCACCTATGTGTGTCCAAAGCTTGCATTCACACTCGTATATTTCATTCTCTGGGTCAGCTACAACCTGGAATTCATGCTTTGACCAGGCAAATCTGTTTTCATCATCATGGCCAGCCTTGTTGTGGTAATACACAAGGTACTTACTGGGCTCTGCTGTAGGCTTTGCGCGAAATAGCGTGGCTTTTCTCATCCTAGTCCTCATCTTGGTGTACACGGCTCTCGTGTACTTGATAGCCATGTCTTCCTCGTAGCTGTAGGTTGTTTTTGTCACAGGATTGGTCTGCACATGTCAAAAAAATAAGATATTAGTCGAAGTAGAGTCATGAGTTTCATTTTTTTAAATACAGTGTGCACATGTTGAAGGAAGTCACAATATGATGGGGGTGTTTTTTTGTCTTAATACCATGCTGGTCATTGTTTGCTCGTTCTCCTTCTGCATTCGAGTTTGTATGCAAGCATTTACCCGCCTAGCAAACTTGTGTAGGTTCTTGGTCCCCTTGAAAAACCCTCTCTTGAGCACGTGATTCATGCTCTCGCTTCATTATGGAAGTCATTCTAGCACAGAAAATGTTCTTGTAATATGCTGAAATCCACATTTTCCTATCACTCCACAGCTGCATCATCATCTGGTCGTTCTCCAGGTTGTACTTGTGCATGAGTTCAGCCCAGGCAGCTTCAAACTCCGTTGGCATCATCGGCCAGTTTAATATAGATGTGAACTCCTCTTTGAATGTTTTATACTTTTTGTATAGCAATGCGAGGTATTCCTTGTACTTCTTCAGGATGTGCCAACGGCATAGCTTGTGGACGATGTTTGGGAATGATTGTGGTATAGCTTTCGCCATCGAGGGGCACTGGTCTGCATGAATTAAAAAAATAAACTTGCTTCTTTTTTCACTGATGGTGAACTTATGATGTACAAGTACTTGAACTTCACAGGTAGCAGTAGGACTATCTAATAATGTCACATATATTTTCCTTACGGCAGTGTTGTTGAACTTATGTTGTTCAAGTACTTGAACTTCAAAGGTAGCAGTATTACTAACTAATAATGTAACCCAATTTTTTCTTACAACAATATTGTTGAACTTCTGTGGTACCAGTGCTTGAACTTCACATACATAACTATATTTTTCCTGAACATGTTTCATATGTTTTTTCTTACAGCAGTGTCCTTGAACTTCTATGGTTCCTCTATTTGAACTTCACATCCAGAACTATATTTTTCTAAACATGTGACATATAATTTTGCTTCGTATACTGTTTAGTTGGACTTTTGTGATAACAGTGGTTGAACTTCTTGCTTTACATTATTTTCAGATAAAACCAATGTACCCAATACTGACCCATAGACTGAAAAGATGATGAAACTTGTATTGAACTCACCTGTTAGAATGCAAGTTGGGTGCTTGTTGTTCATGCACCATACAAATGTATCGAACAACCACTTGAATGACTTTGCATCTTCGTCTCTGATCAGGGCAACAACAAATATCGTTGACTGCAAGTGATGGTTTGTTCCAACAAACACTCCCAGAGGCATATGAAATCTGTTGGTCTTGTAAGTTGTGTCGAATGTTACGCAATCGCCAAAGTCTTGATACACTCCTCGGCAGCTTGCATTGGACCAAAAAATGTTTTTAATTGATTTGTCCTTGTCTACTTGTATGTCGTAGAAAAACTCATCATTGATTGCCTTCATGTCTTTGAAGAATGATACAAGTTTCAATACATCATCCAAATCATCTTTCTTTGCATTCATGGCTTTCCTGAAAATTATATGCAAACATGCATTTGTTATTTTTGCTAGCAAAGGGTGGTGACTTAGGATGCTATGTACATTTGCAGTATGTGCATTTTTGAATACTTACTGGTTTAGTAGGTCTCGTCCGGTCATTCTTAGGAAGTAGCTTCCACCTTCATTTCTGATAGCATGGACATGATTGTTGTATGCTTGACATCATGGTACTGCAGGAGCTTTACGTACTCCAGAATAGTGGGGTCATAATTCTTGTGTGAGTGCAAGAATACCAACATGTCATCAGTTTGCATGAGTTGGTGATTATGATTGTACTCAATGTCCACTGCCACATATGTGTTATCCTCCTGCACCTTCACCCTCATTCTTGCATTGCAGCCTGTCCTCTGCGATGTTTTGTTTTGCTTCCTGTTAGCCTCTGAAACAGAAGTTGTGTGTTTCCCTTGGAACGCGCAAACAAATACTTGTGGTTGTCATTCCCCCCGTCTTCCTGATTCCAAAACCAGCGTGTCTGGCGTATCTGTTATAAAATTCCCTTACTTTCTCTACATCTTGGAATCGCATATTTAGTCTTGGTATTAGATAATCCGGGAGATCCGACATCTGCAAAAAAAGGAAAAATAATCCAAACGGCACATTAAAATGCAGTTTATGAACTTGTTATCCTGGAGGGAGCAGAAAATTTGCAGATAATACAAGATGCATATATAAATACCTAAATATTTGTTTCACTTACATGCGTGTATGATCGCAACTCCATCGGAGTCTGCTGCTGTCCCTCTAGGAGGGGCACGGCGGAGTAATCATAGCAGGATGCAGGAGTGGATCACGAGGAGGAAGGAGGGCTGAAGATGGCCTCTCTCTTGTTTGCGTTCTTTTTTGCTTGAGGGGGTTGTGGAGGTATTGCGATCCTGGTTTTGTTTTGCTCTTTTGTTTTGTGAAGCGATCCATCTACCTTATGTCCCGTACAATTCTCACTTGTAGCAGCAGCAGCAGGATCCAACGGTGGTAGTGTGCAGAGCACTCTCCTCCGTGAGTGTGTTCCTGTTGGATTTGTCCTGGGATCCAGTTTAGTTGCTTCCCTTTGGCATTGACGAGGCGCACCAGGATAACCTCCAGAGTTACACGCAGGACTTGAGCTAACCCCCTCCTCCATCGGTGTGCTTGGGAGTCTGCTGGTGGATACGAAGAATCTGCGGGGGATTTCCGGCGTCACCCAATTAGGTGGAGGTGCAAAGTTGTGCGGATAGGGCTGTGACCCAGCATCTTGGAAGTCTCCATGTGTTTCGGGTGTCATCCAATTTTGGTGTGGAGCAGGTTGGTAATGTTGTTGGTGCGTTTGAGGTGTGACCCATTGAGGGGGTGGTGCAACGCGTACAGGCTTTGGATTGTGTACTTGCTGCTGGGAACTTCTAAGCTTCTTCATGCGTCTCTCGTCTTGCTGACATAAAAGAAAAAATGTTTATTAGCACACAAATTACATCTGCCTATACCTTTGTAACTGAACTTAGCATTATTCAGAGCCTGAACTTCTCATATAAAAGTGGTGTTCATGTACATATTTTTTCCCTAGGACAGGCATCACATTCTGCACTAAGCTGAGCATCTACCAATACTTTTGTACCTGAACCGTGCACCCTTCACAGAATGAACCTCACATTCTGTTAATTCTACACTATTGATTACTTATATGTACCTGAACTGAGCAGTCTCCACAACCTGAACTTCTTGTTTTGCAAAGGGGAAATACTGTCTACAGTTAAAAAACCTGAACCTTCATGAGTTTGAATGGTTGAACCACTAGTACATACCAACCTGGCCTTCATGTGATCACATGCATGTTTCATTTTCCTTTTATTTTTTGCACACAACCAGATACATACCAACCTGAACTCTAGCACACTTAATAGTTGAACTTCACATGGCTTTTCACATGTGAATACAGGCAGATTTTCCAAATGTTTTGCAGCCTAGACTGAGGCTCACAAACTACCTGAACTTTACATGTGAATACAGGCAGATTTTCCAAATGTTTTGCAGCCTGGACTAAGGCTCACAAACTACCTGAACTTCACATGTGAATACAGGCAGATTTTCCAAATGTTTTGCAGCCTGGACTGAGGCTCACAAACTACCTGAACTTCACATGGGTGTAAGAAAATAACAAACAGAAGGAAGTTCAACCATACCCTGGCTAGAAGTTCGGCCAACCTTTTTCCAGCAGCTGATAGGCCACCTTGAGAGCAATTTGTCGGGGAGGTAGGAGAGGAATTCCATGGCAATCCATGTCTTGCAGAGGACGCGAAGTTCATCTGCACGAAGCAAGAAGGTCAGGCAAGGCAAGATTGAAGAAGAAGGCAACAAGTGGGAGGAAGTTCATGTACCGTTGCTGGATTTGAAGGCACCGCCGATGCCGCCTCCACTGTGGAGTTGCTCTGTTGGCCGCGCCGTTCGTCGTAGCTTGCGTCGGGGCCGTCATCTACTCTGCCAAGGCATCGGGCGGTGAGGATGGAAGGAGGATGAGGCTTCCGGAAGTCCATGGCGGCTTCGCCGCATCCAGGCGACACGGGCTCCCTCGCGCCGGCGTCCGCCGTCGCTCGCTCGCCCGCGCCGGTGGTCGGCCAGGAGGTGGCGATGGAGGGGTGGCGCCGGATTCGGTCGACCAGGAGCTGGAGACGGAGGGGAGGCGCCGGATCCGGTAGGCCAGGAGCTGGAGACGGGGGGAGGCGACGGATTCGGCGAAGTTCGGCGGCGAACCACGGGGGGGTCGGGGATCGAGGGGAGGAGCGGCGAGGAGGGGGGTTGGTGAAGGAAATATGCCCTAGAGGCAATAATAAAGTTATTATTTATTTCCTTATATCATGATAAATGTTTATTATTCATGCTAGAATTGTATTAACCGGAAACATAATACATGTGTGAATAGATAGATAAACAGAGTGTCACTAGTATGCCTCTACTTGACTAGCTCGTTGATCAAAGATGGTTAAGTTTCCTAGCCATTGACATCAGTTGTCATTTGATTAACGGGATCACATCATTAGGAGAATGATGTGATTGACTTGACCCATTCCGTTAGCTTAGCACTCGATCGTTTAGTATGTTGCTATTGCTTTCTTCATGACTTATACATGTTCCTATGACTATGAGATTATGCAACTCCCGTTTACCGGAGGAACACTTTGTGTGCTACCAAACGTCACAACGTAACTGGGTGATTATAAAGGTGCTCTATAGGTGTCTCCAAAGGTAATTGTTGGGTTGGCGTATTTCGAGATTAGGATTTGTCACTCCGATTGTCGGAGAGGTATCTCTGGGCCCACTTGGTAATGCACATCACTATAAGCCTTGCAAGCATTGTAACTAATGAGTTAGTTGCGGGATGATGTATTACGGAACGAGTAAAGAGACTTGCCGGTAACGAGATTGAACTAGGTATTGAGATACCGACGATCGAATCTCGGGCAAGTAACATACCGATGACAAAGGGAACAACGTATGTTGTTATGCGGTTTGACCGATAAAGATCTTCGTAGAATATGTGGGAGCCAATATGAGCATCCAGTTTCCGCTATTGGTTATTGACCGGAGAGGTGTCTCGGTCATGTCTACATAGTTCTCGAACCCGTAGGGTCCGCACGCTTAACGTTACGATGACAGTTTTATTATGAGTTTATGTGTTTTTATGTACCGAAGGAGTTCGAAGTCCCGGATGAGATCGGGGACATGACGAGGAGTCTCGAAATGGCCGAGACGTAAAGATCGATATATTGGACGACTATATTCGGACTTCGGAAAGGTTCCGAGTGATTCGGGTATTTTTCGGAGTGCCGGAGAGTTACGGGAATTCATATTGGGCCTTAATGGGCCATGCGGGAAAGGAGAGAAAGGCCCCAAAGGGTGGCCGCACCCCCTCCCCATGGACTAGTCCGAATTGGACTAGGGAGGGGGGCGCCCCCTTCCTTCTTTCTCCTTCTCCCTTCCCTTCTCCTATTCCAACAAGGAAAGGAGGAGTCCTACTCCCGGTGGGAGTAGGACTCCCCCCTTGGCGCGCCCTCCTCCTTGGCCGGCGGCCTCCCCCTTGCTCCTTTATATACGGGGGCAGGGGGGCACCCCATAGACACACAATTGATCTACGATCTTTTAGCCGTGTGCGGTGCCCCCCTCCACCATATTACACCTCAATAATATCGTAGCGGTGCTTAGGCGAAGCCCTGCGTCGGTAGAACATCATCATCGTCACCACGCCGTCGTGCTGACGAAACTCTCCCTCAACACTCGGCTGGATCGGAGTTCGAGGGACGTCATCGAGCTGAACGTGTGCTGAACTCGGAGGTGCCGTGCGTTCGGTACTTGATCGGTCGGATCGTGAAGACGTACGACTACATCAACCGCGTTGTGTTAACGCTTCCGCTTTCGGTCTACGAGGGTACGTGGACAACACTCTCCCCTCTCGTTGCTATGCATCACCATGATCTTGCGTGTGCGTAGGATTTTTTTTTGAAATTACTACGTTCCCCAACAGTTGGGTGGCTCGGGATCGGGATCGGGGTCAGGTGTATCCTGTTGGGGCGGCTCGGGATCAGGTGGGATTCTGTCGGGCCGGGTCGGCAGTTCAGGGAACTTCGGGAGGGCTTCTGTCGGGCTGCTGTGATCCAAATAACTATACTAATCCTGGGATTAGAATAGTGTTGTCCTATGTATATATGTATATATATGTATCACTATATACACGTAGTATATATATGCATATATATACATACATACATATATATATATATACCTATGTATAGTGATACTATTTATCAACCAGGGTGCAGAATAATTTATTCTTCACCCGAGGTAATCTTACGATCACTTCTTAATTAAATTACATTTGGAATTCAAATAGTTACATTCTTATTGATTCACTACGTAAAATTTGGCATAAGAAAATAAAAATATAGGTCATCAGATAAAAATAATTATAGTTTATGTATATTTTACACTATGTTTTTACGTTGGTAATTTTACGGAACATAAAGTATTTTTTACGTCGATTATATATTTTCTTACGGTCTCTTTTTATGTCGGAAATAAGACAAATTAAAACCGACGAAACGTAAAATTACAGTGCATTGAAGGTAAAATTATGGGGGGGGGGGGGGGAGAATAACTATTCCTCACCCAGGGTGACGATATATATATATATAGCCGGTCTATTCTGATAATATTATCAAAATAGTTATTCTGATAACACTTCCGCACTGCACGCTCAATGCAAGTGCACGTCATTGTTTGAACCAAGTGTGCTGCAGTACTCACACGAGTGAACTTCGTGTCGAAAAAAACTGCACGCATTGTTTTTCCGGTACTGTTTTTGCTCTAATTTTTTAACCATTTATCGGAACGAGGCGTATAATATACAGTTGAAAAGCTATTGATTAGGCGCAACTTCGCCATGTTGAACACTTTTCGAGATTCCTCTCGGTTTAAGAGCAGTTTCAAAAATGGTGCGGCGGATGACGAGTGGCAGCGAGCGTATTTTCATGATTT
The DNA here is from genome assembly GCF_002575655.3 of Aegilops tauschii subsp. strangulata. Classification (NCBI taxonomy): domain Eukaryota; kingdom Viridiplantae; phylum Streptophyta; class Magnoliopsida; order Poales; family Poaceae; genus Aegilops; species Aegilops tauschii. The sequence goes on from NC_053039.3 coordinate 225,334,360, forward strand.
TTTCTAAACCGCTCATCGGAGTAAGGCAAATAATACGCCGTTGGAAATATATCATCGAGGCGCATCTTTTTCATATCTATTATTTTCTCTAATTCTTTACGGTTTAAGAGCAGTTTCGAATTTACTAAATCGTGGAATTCTGTTTTTTTTGAAATTTTTGCATTTTTGGGTACTGTTTTTGCTCTAGTTTTTGAACCGTTTGTCGAAACGAGGCGTGTAATACGTCGTTGGAAAGCTATGGACAAGGCGCAACTTTCATATGTAGAAATGTTTTTGAGATTTCTTACAGTTTTAAGTTCATTTTGAAAATCGTGCGGCGGACGACGAGTGGCAGCGGCCGTTTTTCGTGAAATTTTTCCAAACCGTTTATCGAAATGATTCAAATAATATGCCGTTGAAAAGATATAGACGAGACGCAACTTTTTCATGTAGAACACTCTCTCTAATTTCTTACAGTTTAAGAGCAGTTTTAAATTTACCGAAATGCGGACACTCTGTTTTTCGCGACACCCAAATCGACGTGGGTACTTCATCCGACTGAAAACCGCACTGCATCGGACGAACAACCGCACTTCATCGGACAAACAAGTGCACTGCATGATTTCTTTTTTGTGGGACGTAAATTTTTCCTAAACGAGGTGGAATGCACTTCATGTCGAGTGTTTGGTGAACCGCAATACTATGAAAAGTGAACCTCGAGACTACCGTAAACGGGTCGTACTGCATCAGACAGAAAACCGTACTTATTTAGACTAAAAACCGCACTTCATTGGACAGACAAGTGCACTGCATGATTTCTTTTTTGTGGGACGTAAATTTTCCAAAACGAGGTGGAGTGCACTGCTTAAGACTAAAAACCGCACTTCATCAAACGAACAAATGCACTGCATAATTTCCTTTGTCATATGTAAATTTTTCCCAAGCGAGAAAGTGAAGTGCGCTTCACATCGGGCGGAAGTGAACCGCAACACATACCGAGAAGTGAACGGCATTACTTTTTTTTCATGTTCTTTAACATTTGTTTTTGCACTTCACATTCGAAGTAAGTGAACAGCGACGTGACCAAAAGTGAACCGCATGTGTGTACTTCTACAAAAGGACTTTTTCGTGTTTTGAATTTGCGTGGATGAGGAAAGTAGTGCACCGTCGGTTTTCTCAATGGACTGCATCAATTTTTAACAAATCATAAATTATGTCTAGACAAATTTGCAAAAACAATTCCTCAAAAATAATAAAAATTGAACTCCTCTTACATTTTTTTAACAAAGTGATCATCTATGTACTATGCACTGTACTGCAAGTCTAAACAGACATTTTTTTATGTATTGTACTAGGGGAGCCCTCAGACCACAAATAAAATTACAATTTATGTTTATGAATTTTTGGATAGCCCTGCCACGCGTGCGGATTTGCACAGATGCGCCTTCCGCACTGCATGTGTATGGAACCGCAAACTGCAGCGACGCCAGAAGCGAGCTGCAACTCGCAAGTGTGTGGTGCTCCTGTCCCCAAATGTGAGCTGCAATCCTCGGTCCTGCAGTGCGCTCCATCCTGCGTGCACAGCCAGAGCCAGGGGATGGGAACGACTAGAGGAGGCGAGGCCGGGAGCATCCAGTAGGTGCAGGCCTCACCGGGGCCCTTCTCTATTTTTCGAGTGACTGCACTTGAAAAGAAATTGAGGGAGGCGGTCTGCAACCCTGCCGCCGAGGACACCATTTTTAACAAAAGCAGTAGAAAAAAAACTACATGTGTTGAGGAAGTTAACTACACCGGACGCCGAGCTGAAGTACACCAGGGAGGTTGCGAAGCATCACGTACTGCACGCTCTCGTCGGTCGAGCTGCAGTCCCCCGTGTGCAGAACTGCACGCGCCGTGTGCAGAATCGCAATGGCAGTCACCGGAAGCCGTCGACGCTGCGGGCCAAACTGCACGCCCCTGTTGGCCAAACCACAGACCCCATAAGTCGTCGACACTGTGGCCAGTTCGTCTCCCACGCCGACCGGGGAACGGGAGAGGAGGCCCTGTGGCTCGAGGAAGGCACGGCCGAACACTATCAAGAAGTGGTGCTCGCAAGTGGACTGCTGCTACACACACAAAAAAAAGAGAATGCTCAATGGCCGAACTGCACGGGAGTCAGGCCGGCAAACCGCAAAGAGCACGCTGACGAATTACAATGTTTCGAAGGAGAGGAGCTTGATGGGAGAGTCGTGGTAGATCCCGCCGTGGAGGTGCAGAGAAGCAGCCGCAGGGAGTGGCCGATGCAGAGGTGGGTACCTCCTTCTACGGCCGCCACGAGAGGAGCAGCTGATTGCCACACGCCTCCTCGGGCCATCGCATGCTGTCCGCAGCAGGAGAAGACGAGCGGTGGGAGCTCCATCACCGGGTGGCACGGGATCGGGGGGACGCATCGGCGAGCACTGGACGTGGGAGGATCCGTGCGGCCGCGCATCTCAGTGGTAGGGGGTGAGTTGGGTAGGCCACGGCGGGCAGCGGGGGGGATCCGTGCCGGCAGCCGCGCGGGGCGCTTGGGGGCGGCGTGCCCAGATCTACGTCGGCAACCGCGCGGACTGCCTAGGCCCGGGGGTGGAGACGGCGGGGCACCTGGGAGGTGGGGGGAGTGGAGGGGGAGATCAGAGCGGCGGGGCGGCGCTGGTGGCTGGCGCGTCGTCCAGAAGGAGAGAAGCTGGGTGCGGCGGCGAGTTGGCTGGGGGCAGGGGAAGAAGGTGGGCTGGGGGCAGGGGAAGAAGGTGGGCAGGGGGTGGGTAGGTGCTGCGGGGGTGGGGGAGAGGTGAAGAAGGTGCGGTGGGGCTGTTTTTTTCGAACTTTGCGAGGATCGCGGGTGTTATCAGAATAAGCTATGTGTTATTAGAATAAGACTCTAAAGGGTGTTATCATAATAAACCGGTTGGAAATATGCCTTAGAGGCAATAATAAAATGGTTATTATTGTATTTCCTTGTTCATGATGATTGTCTATTGTTCATGCTATAATTGTATTAACTGAAAATCGTAATACATGTGTGAATACATAAACCACAACATGTCCCTAGTAAGCCTCTAGTTGACTAGCTCGTTGATCAATAGATGGTTATGGTTTCCTGACATGGACATTGGATGTCATTGATAACGGGATCACATCATTAGGAGAATGATGTGATGGACAAGACTCAATCCTAAGCATAACACAAGATCGTGTAGTTCATTTGCTAAGAGATTTTCTAATGTCAAGTATCGTTTCCTTAGACCATGAGATTGTGCAACTCCCGGATATCGTAGGAATGCTTTGGGTGTACCAAACGTCACAACGTAACTGGGTGGCTATAAAGGTGCACTACAGGTATCTCCGAAAGTGTCTGTTGGGATGGCACGAATCGAGACTGGGATTTGTCACTCCATATGACGGAGAGGTATCTCTGGGCCCACTCGGTAATGCATCATCATAATGAGCTCAATGTGACTAAGGAGTTAGCCATGGGATCATGCGTTACGGAACGAGTAAAGTGACTTGCCGGTAACGAAATTGAACAAGGTATTGGGATACCGACGATCGAATCTCGGGCAAGTAACATACCGATTGACAAAGGAAATTGTATACGAGATTGATTGAATCCCCGACATCGTGGTTCATCCGATGAGATCATCGTGGAACATGTGGGAGCCAATATGGGTATCCAGATCCCGCTATTGGTTATTGGCCGGAGAGATGTCTCGGTCATGTCTGCATGGTTCCCGAACCCGTAGGGTCTACACACTTAAGGTTCGGTGACGCTGGAGTTGTTATGGGGAATAGTATGTGGTTACCGAAGGTTGTTCGGAGTCCCGGGTAGGATCCCGAACGTCACGAGGAGTTCCGGAATGGTCCGGAGGTAAAGATTTATATATGGGAAGTCATCATACGGTCACCGAAAGTATTCGGGGGCATGCCGGTATTGTACCGGGGCCACCAAAGGGGTTCCGGGGGTCCACCGGGAGGGTCCACCTGCCCCGGAGGGCCTAATGGGCTGTAGGTGGAAGGGAACCAGCCCCTAAGTGGGCTGGGCACCAACCTCCCCGTAGGGCCCATGCGCCTAGGGTTGGGGGAAACCCTGGAGGGGGCGCCCCCCTTGACTTGGGGGGGCAAGCCACCCTCCCTGGCCGCCGCCCCTCCCACCAGATGGGATCTAAGGGGACGGCCCCCCTCTCCCTTGCCCCTATATATACTGGAGGGATGGGAGGGCAGCCGCACCCCTGGCCGGGCGCAGCCCTCTCCTCCTCCAACTCCTCCTCCTCCTCCGTAGTGCTTAGCGAAGCTCTGCCGGAGAACCACGAGCTCCATTGCCACCACGCCGTCGTGCTGCTGGAGTTCTCCCTCAACTTCTCCTCTCCCCTTGCTGGATCAAGAAGGAGGAGACGTCCCCAGGCTGTACGTGTGTTGAACGCGGAGGCGCCGTCCGTTCGGCGCTAGATCGGATCTTCCGCGATTTGAATCGTCGCGAGTACAACTCCATCAACCGCGTTCTTGTAATGCTTCCGCTTAGCGATCTTCAAGGGTATGAAGATGCACTCCCTCTCTCTCGTTGCTAGCATCTCCTAGATTGATTTTGGTGACACGTAGGAAAATTTTGAATTATTGCTACGTTCCCCAACAGTGGCATCATGAGCTAGGTCTATGCGTAGATTCTATGCGCGAGTGAACACAAAGTAGTTGTGGGCGATGATTTGTTCAATTTGCTTACCGTTACTAGTCTTATCTTGATTCGGCGGCATTGTGGGATGAAGCGGCCCGGACCGACCTTACACGTACTCTTACATGAGACAGGTTCCACCGACTGACATGCACTTGATGCATAAGGTGGCTAGCGGGTGTCTGTCTCTCCCACTTTATTCGGATCGGATTCGATGAAGAGGGTCCTTACGAAGGGTAAATAGCAATTGGCATATCACCGTTGTGGCTTTTGCGTAGGTAAGAAACGTTCTTGCTAGAAACCCATAGTAGCCACGTAAAACATGCAACAACAATTAGAGGACGTCTAACTTGTTTTTGCAGGGTATGCTATGTGATGTGATATGGCCAAAAGGATGTGATGAATTATATATATGTGATGTATGAGATTGATCATGTTCTTGTAATAGGAATCACGACTTGCATGTCGATGAGTATGACAACCGGCAGGAGCCATAGGAGTTGTCTTAATTTATTGTATGACTTGCGTGTCAATGAAAAACGCCATGTAATTACTTTACTTTATTGCTAACCGTTAGCCATAGTAGTAGAAGTAATAGTTGGCGAGACAACTTCATGAAGACACGATGATGGAGATCATGGTGTCATGCCGGTGACGAAGGTGATCATGCCGCGCCTCGAAGATGGAGATCAAAAGGCGCAAGATGATATTGGCCATATCATGTCACTTTATGATTTGCATGTGATGTTTGTCATGTTTACATCTTATTTGCTTAGAACGACGGTAGCATAAATAAGATGATCCCTCACTAAAATTTCAAGAGATGTGTTCCCCCTAACTGTGCACCGTTGCGAAGGTTCGTTGTTTCGAAGCACCACGTGATGATCGGGTGTGATAGATTCTAACGTTCGCATACAACGGGTGTAAGCCAGATTTACACATGCGAAACACTTAGGTTGACTTGACGAGCCTAGCATGTACAGACATGGCCTCGGAACACAAGAGACCGAAAGGTCGAACATGAGTCGTATAGTAGATACGATCAACATGGAGATGTTCACCGATGATGACTAGTCCGTCTCACGTGATGATCGGACACGGCCTAGTTGACTCGGATCATGTATCACTTAGATGACTAGAGGGATGTCTAGGCGAAACAGAATAATATTATTCTGTTACCCTACTTGAACTGACGTAGTTTACAGGTTGGACTGGCGTGGTTTTCTACTTGAACTGATCTTCCTGCGTGTACGACGGGCGGAAACAGGGGATGCAACGTGGAGCTTCCGGGCGTTCTCCGACGCGGTGTTGTGGGCCATTCGTTGCCAGAGGAGACATGTAAGGGGTTCCGCACATGCGCGCGCTCACCTGGTCGTGTTTTGCGATCTCAAGTCACCGGAGGTGACGGCGTGGGCATTTGGCGGCGGACGTGTTTTGGGCGTTGGTGTTTATCGTGGTGTTCGTAGGCCTCAATTTTACGTCCGGTTTACCGTGGTGTTTTTGGGCGTTGGTGTTTACCTGGCTGCCAACCTGCCTATTTATTATTTTTATCATCTGCAAGTCTCCCTAGCTATAAATTCTATCCATCTATGTGTGGTGTGTGGCTCAGTCTCCCCCTCCTTTTTCTTCCTTCTACCAGAATCAGATCTAGGTTCCTCCCTCTTCTCTTCGTTGTTTTCTTCCCTGTTCCTTTGTCTTCCATGGAGGATTGTTCATGCAGATGTCTGGCAAAGATGGCGCACATAGCTGATGGCTGTGTGTACGAATCTGGTTTGGAGGTCACCGAGACTTAGCGCCGTGTGCAACTTTCTTGTCTGCTGTACAGCAACCATGGGTTTCGTGCACCCTATGTTTGTCGCCTGACGGTTGGGGACTTGAAGGAATCATGGGTATGTGTTTCTATTCGTTTTGTTTTCTCCTTTTTTATGTCTCATTTTGAATCCCATGGACTGAATCTGTAGTTTATTTTTATCAATAGTTTGTCTATAATTTTTATTTGGTTTTGTCAGAATTTAACAGTAGGGATTTGTGTGTGTATTTGTTCATTACTTAACAGTATTTTATCCATTTTTGTATAATCCTTGATCTGTTTTTGTCAGATGTTTTTACTGTAGGTGTATTGATATGTATATTTCTTCAGTTTAGTCAGTTCATATGACTAGTTAGTTTGGTGTTTTTGTTTTGGTTCAGATTTTTTCTTTTCAGTTTGTTATGCAATCGTTCCTAGATCTGTGTAAAAATTCAGTTATGTCAGGTGTTCACTTTGTTTTCTACTCCCATGCCCATTTGCAGAAAATGTCACCCAGGATCAGGATTGTTGCTCCTAGTTCCGGGATACTGAAGATGGAGACTTCAGACAAAAACGGGTATCAGTTGATGGAAGTTGCCTACCACATCGACTTTGATGGTTGCATCAACCTAACTACTGGGTGGAAGGAGTTTGTGGCAGAGTCTGGATTTGAGGATGGTGATGTGGTTATGGTTGTGTTCTCCAGGGAAGATGACTCTCTGACGTTCAGAATTTATGTGCTGTAGGTTTTAATGTGGCAAATGACGCCGGTTGTGAGATTTGTGTGTGTTTGATTATGTTGCAGTATTTTTTCTTTAAAACATTTTCATGTGAGATGGTTGAATTCTATGGTATTATCTCATGGTTTGGAACAATTTATGTAATGCTTTCCTATTTTTTTGCTCAACCATAACTATTTTTTTATATATTCTTTATATTTGAACTGGAACAATTATAGTTGAACTGATGGGCATCCTTTGTTTTGACTGGGATATTTTCATGTACATAGCTCGCAGACGGAAAATATACGCTGATGATGTTTGTAGGACCCCTTTTGGGTTTTGAGTTTGCTAAACTTACATGCTATTAATGATAGTATTGAACTATTTAGGTTGTCAATGGCCAATCAAGTTTGTTTGTTGTATAGCATTTTTTCTTACTTTTTTACATGAATTTTAGAGCACCATTTTTCTTTTTCCAGTTGAATAGTGATAGCTCTAGTATTTTTTAAAATAAAAAGAATTTAATCTTTGCTGCACAGTACTAATTTTACTTGAACCTTATGAATTGTAGTAGTTGAACTTTTTATAAATTTGTTTCTGAAATTTTTATTACAATCTTCTACGTTTAATTTTCCAAAAAAATATTTTTTTTATTTTTTTTAGTTCTTACAATTAACATGTGTTTGAACTTTTTACATTATTTGTTTTGAACTGATTTCTTGCGAGGTTTTTTTAAAATTATCTGCACTTGTTTTTTTATTTTGGTCGTGCGTGATCGGATGGAATTTTGTAATGGGGCGAACTACTGTGTTGGGCCATCCGCTGGAGTCATTGTTTTCGGCCCAGATAGCTCTTTCGCGCGGCTGTGCAGTGCGGCGTGCGCATGCGCTATCCATTTAGTCCCACCTCGCTAGTCGAGGGGGCTCTAGACCAGTTTATAAGCGCAACCGAGGCTCACTGGTCGAACTCCTCTTAATACTTGCCTGAGCACTTATACACGGTGCCCGCCCTCTGTCATGACCTGTGGGCCCGGGTGGGGTGGCCCCCGCAGACTGGTTTACAAAGGATTCGCCGGTTGTTTCGTGGTTGGCATGAGTCCTAGTACCCACCTGCGTTGGGCCAGCCTATCCCTTGGGGCGGTCAATATTTTTGATTCTTAGCATTTTTACTTTTCTAGTTTCTATGATTTTTTTGCCTAATATAAGCATTTTTTTAGTACTAAACGTTGTCCTCTACTTGAACTGACATCTTTTTTTATAGTGTGTTTCCCTCGCTTTCTCTTTGTTGTCATTCTTTCTCGGCATTTTTTTTGGATTTTTTAATGAATATCTGGGTAAGATGTATAGGGACCGCACCGAGTGGCATTTTTGTACTGATAGATTTTTTTTGTATGGACTGAAGAACATCTATCTTTTTTAGGGTGCGTGGGTGTGTGGCAAGTCCATAACATGACTTGCCCCTGCACCGCACCGAGGGGCATAGTTGTACTGACACATCTTCCTTGTATGTACTTGCCACGTTAGCGTGAGGAAACAGAATAACCGCATTGTGCCTGTCAAACGAGCGCACTGCCGCGTTAGCGCGAGGCCGAGCCGGGGGGGAGGGGGTCGGGACCCCCCTCCCCCATCCCGGAGAGGCCGAGCCAGGAATGAGCCGTAGCAGGCGACGACGCGGCGTGCCGCAGCATCGCATGCGGAGGCGAGTCCGTAACATGACTTGCCCCCGCACCGAGGGGCATAGTTGTACTGACACATCTTCCTTGTATGGACTTGCCCCCATTATCTATCTTAGGGGTGTGTGGGTGCGTGTGGGGGGGGAATAGAATAACCGCACTACGCCTGTCAAACGAGCGCACTACCGCGTTAGCGCGAGGCCGAGCCGAAGGGAGGGGGTCGGGACCCCCCTCCCCCATCCCGGCGAGGCCGAGCCAGGAACGAGCCGTAGCAGGTGACGACACGGCGTGCCGCGGCGTCGCATGCGGAGGCGAGTCCATAACATGACTTACCCCCGCACCGTCCTGCACCGAGGGGCATAGTTGTACTGACACATCTTCCTTGTATGGACTTGCCCCCATTATCTATCTTAGGGTTGTGTGGGTGCGTGTGGGGGGGACAGAATAACCACACTGCGCCTGTCAAACGAGCGCACTGCCGCGTTAGCGCGAGGCCGAGTCGGGGGGGAGGGACCCCCCTCCCCCATCCTGGCGAGGCCGAGCCAAGAACGAGCCGTAGCAGGCGACGACGCGGCGTGCCGCGTCGTCGCATGCGGAGGCGAGTCCGTAACATGACTTGCCCCCACACCGAGGGGCATAGTTGTAATGGCACATCTTCCTTGTATGGACTTGCCCCCATTATCTATCTTAGGGGTGTGTGGGTGCGTGTGGGGGGAACAGAATAATCGCACTGCGCCTGTCAAATGAGCGCACTGCCGCGTTAGCGTGAGGCCGAACCGGGGGGAGGGGGAGGGACCCCATCCCGGCAAGGCCGAGCCAGGAACGAGCCGTAGCAGGCGACGACGCGGTGTGCCGCGGCGTCGCATGCGGAGGCGAGTCTGTAACATGACTTGCCCCCGCACCGTCCCGCACCGAGGGGCATAGTTGTACTGACACATCTTCCTTGTATGGACCTGCCCCCATTATCTATCTTAGGGGTGTGTGGGTGCGTGTGGGGGGGAAACAGAATAACCGCACTGCGCCTATCAAACGAGCGCACTACCGTGTGGGTGCGTCTGTGGGTGCGTGTGGGGGGAGGGGGACGAGCGCACCGAGGGGCATAGTTGTACTGACACATCTTCCTTGTATGGACTTGCCCCCATTATCTATCTTACGGGTGTGTGGGTGCGTGTGGGGGGGAACAGAATAACCGCACTGCGCCTGTCAAATGAGCACACTGCCACGTTAGCGCGAGGCCGAGCTGGGAGGGGAGGGGGGTCGGGACCCCCCTCCCCCATCCGGGCGAGGCCGAGCCAGGAACGAGCCGTAGCAGGCGACGACGCGGCGTGCCGCAGCGTCGCATGCGGAGGCGAGTCCGTAACATGACTTGCCCCATTATCTTATCTTTTTTAGGGGAAAAACCAGCACCGTTATGAAGTATTATTTCATTTGTACTTTTTTGATAATTTTTATTGTACTGTTGTCAGTTATTATTTGTACTTTAGCCATTTGTTTTCTCCCTCTATATTAATTTTTTTATTGTATTTAATTTTTGCTATTATCTTTAGTAACTGCCTAGAGATAGTGGGCTTTGCCACGATTGTGGGCTTTAGCCGTTGGTTTTCTCCCACTCACCTTTTAACCTCCGCTCTCCCCCGTTACGCTCTGATCCCCTCCACAAATCGATTCCTTCTTCGTTCCCCTCTTCTTCTCTTCTCGCATAGAAGTTGCTTCTCCTGTTTTGCTGCGGGAGCGTCGGCCGGTGGGTTGAACCCCAGGGGTGGAGGTCTGGGTTCTCTGTTTGCTCCTTTTGCTCTGCCATCGACTGCCCTTGCGTCCCCTTATGTACAGATTTTCCCTGTATTTCTAAGCTATTGCTCTCTTGCTGTCTTAGGCTGGATTCGCTAGGGTTCCTTTGCTCTTGAACGAGCGGTTTGTGACAGTGATACTGGATTCCGTGGCGGATTTTGTGTTTGCTGGTAAGAGTTTTGCTTTGTATGGCGTGCTTCCTTTCTGAAATAGGTTAGAACCCTAATTTTTGTTCTTGTGTCTTGTAGATCTGGTTCGGCAGATTTTAGGTCTATAGATCTCAATGGGTACATCATCCAGTCCGGACAAGTTGAATGCAGGTAATTTTCTCTGTAATTTGGATGATGTTTTAACAGATCTGGTTTTTAGGTTGTATAGGTGTTGTCGTATCGACTTTATAAGTTGTATGTATTTTGATAGCTGTTAATTTTGCCCTGGAATGTGTGGTGTGTATAGTTTTTAGGTTGATGTGACCTGCAGACAGGTTGTAGTACTGATCACCATGTGTAGTTTGAACTGCTGTCCTGGCATTTGAATAGTTTGTAGTAGTCAGTGAAGAACTACTATGGTGTTGAAAGAGTTGTCATTTTGAAGTTTGTTGTGCCAGTGGTGGGTTGATATTGTTTTATTGGGTGCACTTGTAGTGTTCATATAGTTGAACTGATTGCTTGTTCATGTACTTTTTTGCTAATTATGATGTTGTTGCAGATGTTGGAGTGCCGGTGCCTCCTGATTCTAACAAATCAGAACACTTTCAAGATCTTGTGAATGTTATTTTTGAGACACCAAATCCTCTAAAAGAACTTGCGAGTGTTGCTGGTGTTTCCCTTATATTTGCTCTTTTTTTATCAGCCTTGAATACATAAATATGCTTAGCTACATCAGTTGTTCCTTTTGTTTGTGTCTGATGCTAAGCGCTTTATTTATCTTGTCTCTGCAATGTTAATTGTGTTTTAATTTTATATGTGCATGCTTATGTTATTGGTTTATGCAGTTAATGACAGCCATGGTGCTCCTGAGGACATTGCTGATGTTGTCAAAGATATTAATGATGGAATGTATTCTCTTAACGTTGATGATGGTGATGGGAGCTTGCTGTTGTCTGTTACTCAGTCACAGAGTGTTGATGGCACTGAGCCTGTTACTCAGGCTGAGGATGTTCCTATGCAGTTATAGCTCGAGGATGAAAGGATAAGAAAGAAGAAGTGTGATTTCCAGAGGAGAAAGGAGTTGGAACGGCGTCAAAAGGCTGCTTGTGTGCAACGAAGTGATGGGGATGTTGCTCAAGCTCCTAAAGGTGTAGGTGATGAAGGTGGTGACGCGGCCTTTTCAGCTGTTGATGCTGGATCTCATGGAAGTGACATGCCTGTGAAGACAAACCTGATGCAGACTCGTTTGACGCAAGTGTTTACTCGTGATGCAGTTAAGGAGAAGAAAGTTGTTTTGAAGAGGAAGATGTCAGATCGAAATCCTGATGGCACACAGAGCCGTAGCCCACGTGTGAAAGCTGGTTCCCAACATGGTAATAGCAAAGCTGATGGAGATAGTGTTGCTGTGAAGATTGTTCCAAGCACACTTGGTGGATCCCTTGTTCGTCGGAGTCCACGATTTTTGAAAAATAAGAAGTCTTCTTCGTCTCCTCTTCCAGAGTGCTCTTTGTTGAAAGAAAATAAGAAGCGTAAAGTTGCTTTTGCGAAGGTGAACAAAGGTGTGAAGAAGCGTGCTCGTGTTGAAGCTGAAGATGTTGCATCTGAAGAAGTTGATATCGAAGTTGATTCTGAAGATGAATTTGCAGTGGTACGTGTTTGTACTGTATGTGACTTACTAGTTGCACTACAAAAAAATACACTTCCGTGATGATACGTGTTTGTCACAGTAGGTCGCGTTTTTTGTCATGCATGTACATCCATGACAAATTTATGACAGAATCAAGATATTCATACCTGTGTTGTCGTAGAAGTGTTCCATGACATTACCAAAATTATCATCACGGAAGTGTCCACTTCCATGACGATAAATCGCGCGTCACAGAAGTGCTTTCGTCAAGGGTGACCGACACGTGGCATCCACCGTAACGGAACGCCGTTAAGCTATCGGGTCGGGTTTTGGATCCGATAACCCGTTAACAGCCCCGACCAATGGGGATTTTCCACGTGTAAAATCATCATTGGCTGGAGGAGATACGTGTCAGGTCCGCGTTGTCACAGGTGTCACTCATCCAATGGGCGAGACGCGCCTATGATATGTTGACACGTGGACCGGCCCATCAAGTTTAAATGGGCTGGCCCAACTGAAGGCCCACAAGATTTTGCGGACCATAATGGGCCGGCCCAGCTAAAGGCCCACGAGATTTTGCGGACCATAATGGGCTGGCCCAGCTAAAGGCCCACAAGATTTTGCGGGCCATAATGGGCCGACCCAGGTAAAGGCCCACAAGATTTTTGTGTGCCATAATGGGCCGGCCCAGGTAAAGGCCCACAAGATTCTTGCGGATCATAATGGGCCGGCCCAGCTAAAGGCCCACGAGATTTCGCCGACATTAATGGGCCGGCCCAGCTGTAGGCCCATAAGATTTTGAGGACCCTAGTAGGTCGTCCCATTAACTAGCTGCCATGTTTTGGGCCAAATGCCGGCCCATATTTGATCCGGTCCATTAATGGCCTGCCACGCTCCGGGCCTAATAGTGGCCCATATGAGATCCGGCCCGTTAAAAGCCTACCACGTTCTGGGCCAAATTACGGCCCAGATCAGGTCCGGCCCTTTAAGAGGCTTTGGGCTCAATTATGGCCCATATCAGATTCGGCCCGTCAACTGGACACTATGCTTTTGGGCCCACTTGCTAAATGCCCACTTAGTAATTCAGCCTGATATTAGTTTTGGCCTTTTAAGGGCCCGTTTAACATTTCGGCCCTATATTAATTTCGGCCTGTTAAAAGCCCGTCATATAGTTGGGCCTAACTACGGCCCGATTTGCATCCGGCCTGCTCGCAGCCGATATCTGATTGGGCCAAACAAGGACCGAGACAATTTTGGCCTGTTAAAAGCCCGTGATTTGATTCACACAATCATGGGCCGGGGTTCATTTCGGGCTGCTGCCGGCCCGTGAGGTGTTCGGCACGTTTCAGGCCCAACCTACATCGTGATTGCATGACGGCCCGATTATGTACCGTAATTTTACGGTTCGGCCGGTTTACTGCGAAGACAGGATATATATACAGTAAAATAACTGCAGCATCATGAATAAGAAAAAACCTAGACTATACAATTAAGAAATTACGGCATATTACATCCACTGGGCATCAAAGTTCGCCACTATGATAATAAAGCACAAGCAGACAGCAGATTACATACACTGGGCATCAAAGATCGCCACCAGTGCAAATAAACACGCTGACAAAATAATATACAAAACCGACAGCACTTCAATAGAGTTTAAGAAAGGTTAGCCCTGCTGGGGAGCTGCAGCGCAAGCAGCTGAGCAAGATGATGAGACTGCGCTTGTTCAACACTTATATCTTCCTCACTCTGAAAGATAAACAAGCAGACAGATGACAGGTTTTGCACATAAAAGTATCAGTGCTGACAATTCATCACATTTCTTCCTGACGAATAAAGTGACACAGTTTAAAATTGCATTAACACAATATGGCATTGTTCAGGTCAAGACATGGCAGGAAATGACATTGTGAAGGAGTTGGCAGCTTCACGACACCACTGGATTACAGATCAAGAACTCATAAGTATCAATGGTTAGTGTGCTGTCAATTTATACCATTTCAGGTTGGCAAATAAAGAGACGGTTTAAATAATAGTAGAATGATATGACATTGTTCATAGTTAAGACATTGCAGAATATGACACTGTGCTGTAGTGGGTAGGTTCACCACACCACTGGATTACGGATGAAGAACAGAAGCATACATGCAGTGCAAAAGAAGATCACTTGCTCTGTATAGTTTAATTTACATGGTATGAAGAAGGAACTTGGTTGTACAACTGAAAACTTAAATTGAGAAAGGACAAACTTTTGTTTATGAACTACATAATAAACTTTAAACAAGCAATTTGATGCAAACACCAAAAATAAACAGCTGTTGCAGTCATGCCTAACCAAATATATACAACAAAGTTTGAAGGCTTGAGATAGAAAAACTTACATTATTGGTGAAGACAGGCTCTATAAAGGCCTTGTCCATGCTGATGGGGGGGGGGGCAATTCAAGAAGTTTACCACAGAATCTTCTTCAAAAGCATTGCCTTTATTCTACATTTTGTTAAGAGTAAATATAGATGTGATAATATACAAAAAAATGGAGAATATTTAAGATAAGATGAAGAGTGATGCTACATAACCAAGTAGCTATAAATGTAAGTGCAGCGATACAGGCAAAAGGTATAGCCAAGAGCAATGCACAGCTAAACTTCTTCAGTACCAACCTTATGGTAAGAGTAAATATAGATCTGATGTGTAGAAAATGGAGGGCAAAGGAAAATAAGCTGCAGAGTGATGGTACATGAACAACTACCTGTCATTATAAGTATACTGATAAAGGACAGCATGTACTTACAAGAACAATGTAGAGCTAAAAAAACATTGGCATTGGATATATTCTACACTAATGTAACCATTCATATTGATCAGATAATTTGGAGCGAACAATTGATAAGCAAGCTATCATGCATACTGCTGGCACATAATGAACCAGGTATGTATGCAAGTACAGTGATACAGGACAATAGGTACTAACAAGAGCAAAGCAGCGGGCAGCATATTTGCGATATCCTGTCGTTCTTGTCAAACTGGAATTCTTCTTCGAGCAGATTTCCTGCAAAAAAGATCCGTAAGGCACATGCGGAAAAGTAGAAGTTCAAATTGTCATGTGATTTCATAGACAGTACCTCATCCTGGGAACGAGACCAGTGCATAACAAGGTTTTTCCATTCAATGTCTTCTAAATTTAGCACAGGAGACTTCACCGGAAATTCGTTTATATACTTGCCATCAAAGTGTGATTTCCTCAGGTAACACCGATACTGCTGCAATGCTTCCTTGAAAAGCACAAGCAAGCTTTGCTCGTCATGACTATCCAGATTGACCCTCGCCTAGTTACAACAATGTAATGTAAATCATTGATGTGTTGAATCAGCGGAAAACAGGAAAAATAATAACCATGAATAATAGCACTTACATGTAAGTTGGATAGGAAGATGTGAAAATGGTGTTTGTCTTCACAATAATCTTCCCACGATGGGAATATATGCACGTAGTCCCTAACAACATTGAAAGCATTGTCTTTTAAACTGGGAATAAATGGAATGGGGTTCCAATCTGCAGGAATTGGCCGTCTCTGCAGTTGGGATAGGTCTTCGGCCGGTGGACTTGCTGTACTTTTTGCTGCAGTGGGATTTTTCTGTGGTACAGCTGGTGCTATGGCAAATGAAATCGGTATACCTTTTGCTGGAGTGCAGGTCCTGTGTGGTGGGGCTAGTCGTGTGGCCAGTGAAGTATGGGTACAGTCTGCTGGAGTCGGTCCTACGTTTTGTATCACTGGTTGTACAGCCAATATAAGTGGGGTGCTGTCTGATTTCTCCGGCACCACCATGTTTTTCAAGGACTTTGCTGGTGCTCCTTCAGGTTCGGCAATCACCCTCTTCCTTTTTGATGTCTGATGCACAAGAACAGCATTTGAGTGGAAAAACATGGTATGATGACAGATGGAATATGTATTGATAATGGATGGGCATGGCATCTCGACATATATGATGAGTAAACTAAGCAGATGGTGGTGCAACAAAGTAGAAGAAATGTAAGAAAACATATGCAAGATACCCGCAATCAATAAAACATTGCCAAATTAGAACAGGCACCTTGATGGGTGAACAGGACAGGCCATCTGCCTTTGACTCCTCGAGGTTAGAATAGTCATTAGGATCATATTCTGAACAAGAATCAACAGGTGGGGAGCGTATGAGTTTCATTGCATCCAGAATGGCACTCAATGCCTTGGTGCCAATTTTGTAAGTCATTGCAGTGTTTAGCTTCAAGAGTGGACTGCTGCTAGTGCGACACAAAGCAGCTACACAGATCATAGTGTAGATATAACGGGAAAACCTTAAGCATCAGAGTAAAATCAGCAAAGTGGAACTTGCTGGAATATATGTGCTAGTATTGCCGGTACGGCTAGAAAGGCTTCGGATACGAGCTCTCTTCAAGTGAAGGTGCGGTACTGTTAATATCAGTGTAACTCTCAAAGGCGACACAACTCCCCGCATTTCCTTGCTATTCTTATAGGATTCAAGTGGGCAGGCCACTACAAATCCTATTCCTATGTTTACAAGATCCTACGAATCAAAGAGGCTCAAAGTGTCCATCACAACCGACCGTATAGACCTCTACACTGCAAATGTCCCTACTCATCTTCAGTACAAGGAACATACTGTACTACTATCATACTCCCTCCGTTCCAAAATATAAGTCTTGGTAGAGATTTCCACTATAGATCACATACAGATGTATCCAGATACATTTTAGAGTATAGATTCACTCATTTTGCTCCATATGTAGTCCATGGTGGAATCTATACAAATACTTGTATTTAGGAACGGAGAGAGTACATATTAAAGAAGAACAGAAGAGGAACATGGTAAAGAAGAGCAAGCAGATTTTGGATAATAAAATGTTGGTTGCGCAGTGCCCACACATGATGAACCAGAGCGCATTAAGAATGCAACTCCCAGCTGTCTCTCGACCATTTTCAGGCGGTTGGATGAAGATCCTACGTCTCCTAACCCTTCTTCTTCCTCGTCTCTGATTCTTCCCATACAGAACACCGCACGGGCCGCCGGCCGGGCCACCGGCCCCCACCGCATGTGTTCCTCCGCCACCCCCACCCCCACCCCGCCCCAACCCCCACCCGCGTCGAGTTTTCTTCGTTCGGCGAGGCCCCACAACCACCCGAGCCCCTTCGATCACACCGGTGAACTCCGGCGGGCTCTGAAAAATCGACTGACCCAATTTTGAAATTTAGTCTACTGTGATTTAACTAGTGTGGAATATAAAAGGGGAAAACCATAAGCATTGGGAGTATAGTGTTGAGCGTGCCATGGCGGATCTGAAGGAGCAAACCGGACAAAGGCAACTTCGCAACCAAGACAAGAAATCAGAGTAAAGCAGTGGCGATCTATTTCTTGCTGCGATAAATAAGTTGAGCAGATACAAAAGAGTACCGCCTCTGGTGCGGCGCCGTGTACGCATCTGCTGAGAATTTGACGGTGCTGCGGTAGCGATGGCTGTCGGTGATGTGGAAGCAGATCTAGGAGGGTAGACGGTGGCGGCGGGGCGCGGTGGACGAGACGGTCGTAGGAGCGGCGCCGGCAAGGTGGACGACGGCGGGGATGAAGCGAGAGGACGGGATGCAAGGATCCCGGTCCGAAGCCGTGGATGAGAGAGGTCGATCTCTTGTAATGGACGGCGGCGTCGGGGTATCAGCTCCGGCATGGTGGAGGAGGACGGTGGTGGAGGGGGTGGCGGATGGCGGCGGACGGAGGAGGGTGGGGTGGAGAGGGTGTTTTGGCGCCCACGGAGTATGAATGGGGAAAAGGGAGGTAGAGAGGAAGGGGGGAACCATGTATTCAGGGCGCGCTTGTCTCAAATGCGAGGAAATTTACAAACTTAGCCCCTGTTTCAAATTGCTACTACATCACCGGCAACATTAGTCGGTTGGGGATAGGACGGTAATCTCGCATACACTGAATATTTGCCGAGGAGAGTTTGTTTTTGGCGCCCACCGTGTATGAATATGAATCGGGGAGGGAGTCGATTTCGGCCGAGGACACACTGTGTTTTGGCGCCCACCGTGTATGAATCCAGGTGAGAGGCGGTTACGTCACGTTTGGGTGAAATTACAAACCTACCCCTATCGAAACCTATAGAAATCCAGCAATTAGGCTTTGCGTGGCAGGGATAGGCAGTAGTGATTTCCATCTCGCAGATTTTGGTTTCGGGCGGTTACTGCGACTTTCCCCGCTTCGTTCAAATTTTGCAGAGTGCACATTTACTGTGCCAACTCAATTCGAATCCCGTTTGTATTCTATTTTTTCGGGCGGGATGCATTTTCAATTGGAATTACATTCTATATACATCATTTTTTTATATACTTTCAAAAGCACAACAAAGAATTCTGCTCCTTTATATGTATAATATGATTTACAAATACAACGATCTCGAAATCTTAAGGTTGAATTCGAATTTTTTTAACCAAATTATGTTCTACTAAAATGTATGGATCAGTAATATCTACATATTAAATAACATAGATGTGCGTGAATTCATATGAGTATGCATGTTTGATAGATCAATTTTGGTTCGAGTATGGATTACATGTATCATCATCTCAAATTCAAATATTTGAATCCCTTTTTTGTTCACTCCTTTCACGCCCATCTCTCTCGCATGCATGCTCCTTCAGGTAGCTATCACTCTCTTTTCTCCAGCTCACCCGCACGCTCACTTCATGTTTCTCCTATCCTCACAAACATGGTCTCTCGACGTCTCCCTTGAGAAGTGTCACACTCTCCCTATCATTATACATTACACGGTTTTCATTATCTCTCACGTCTCTACTGTTCTCTGGTATCACTCGGTACCTAAGCTTTCTTTTTCACCGCCACACACACAGTCTCCACTCGTCTTTCACTTTGTCTTTCTCTCTATGGGATTCTCTCACACACCCTATATGTCTCTACATATGACTCATACCACTAAAATTACTCTCTCTCTCTCTCTCTCCTGTAGACACAACATTTGTTGCGGTCTCCTTTTCGTCTCCATCCCAGACTGACATTATTCATTTGTTTACCGATCAGACAACCCCGACTACCGTCTCCTCTCTCTCTCTCACAGACACACACACAACTCCTGCTTCCACTCCCCTTCCCGACTACCGTCTCTCTCTCACACACACAAAACTCTCGCTTTCGCACCCCGACTCGTATTTCTCTCACAAACATTTATCGACTAACTAGCCTCTAGATAGGTTTATACACCCGCACACTCGTGCTTCCACCATCGCATACATGTCTCTCTCTCGCTCCTTGTATCTATGTAGATTTTTCTTCCCTTCTTGAGACACGCCCTCTCGATCGTGCACACACACACTATCACCTCATTTTAAGCTGATACCTATCGCACACACACTCCTTGTGTCTTTGTCACACATGCACTCCGTCCTCCTCCACTCTCCCTCTCTCTCACACACACATGGGCTTTTTGCAACAACTAGCAAGATGCCCATGCGTTGCACGGAACATCAATATGCATTTGTATGAGTAGTTTATCTTGTGGGGGAAAAGGATGAACGAGGGAAGGCCTTATTTGCAAATGTGGAGAGGGGTGTGGGTATCTTTTTGCAAAATTTCCATAGTTTCCTTCCTATCCGTCAGATATAGATCGGACGGCCTATATTGCAGGATGGCAGGCACACGATCATCACCGACAATGCTTTTTATAAGAGTAGGGATAAAAATAGAGTTGGTGATGATGGTGCAATTTACCCGCACTCTTCACCACATTTGCAGATAAGGCCTTCCCTCGTTCATCCTTTTCTCCCACAAGATCTTGATGTTCTGTGCAACGCACGGGCATCTTGCTAGTAAGAGTAGAAATTAGACATATGCCACTTCTCGAATCTTGAAACCAACAACATTCCTCCCTTATATCATCAAAACCGCCAAAGGAATATATTTTGAGTGAAACATAACATATTTTTAGTGATATACGTATTTCAAAACTAGACTTTTTTCTATCAAATCGGTAAATATGTATTAATCTACTTTGATTGTGTGGCAACTCAATGGCACATTGCTAGTAGTTATTATAATTTTTTGGACACCAGACAAACGGTGGAGTACATATACGAAGAGAAGAGGCGCACGCACGCAGTCGGCCTCTCGCTGTCTCGCACACATGAGTGTTACGTAAAGGCGATGTTAACAAATAAACCCTAAAACCCTAGGTGCACGATTGCTGCATTCGCGGGTACCGGGTACGTGGTGGAGCACCTTTGTAGGAATAGTCAGCTCGCGTGATAATTTGATCCGTAGGAGTTGATGGTTGGGACCACAGGTGAACGACTTGGAGCGCGGTGGCTCGCCAGTTGCCACAGATCGAGTAGCCACGTTTAAAATATTGTTTTTTAGCGGGGTTAAGAGTTCCGATTTTCAATGGCGCGTTATAAGTAGTAAGTAGTTTTTAGAATGATTGGTATGGAGCGAAAATGGAATTCATAGTACTACGTACCTCCTTGGCGTATGGTTGTATGGTTTTTTTTTGCGATGGAGGTTGTATGGGTTTATGTTGCGAGATGTTGAACCTGGTAGTTCTAGGGCAAATACTATGGTTTAGATTTAGATGCTAGTTTTCAGTAATGAAAATCGGAAGGGGAAACCCTTCTTTGATTAAAAAAACTACTACCTCCATTCTGGTTTACTAGTCCCCATCGTACTTTGGGTCAAAGTTTGTCCACGAATTTTACTTGTAAAATGTGAATGGAAAACGAGATTTTGTTATACCCAAACAAAAAAGGACTGGAGGGAGTGATTGCTCTGACACGGACGCGACCTCTCATAGCGCAGGCATTAAACCGGCGCGCCGGCCAAGAGGGCCGCACTCGCTGCAGGCCCAGCTGAGCACGCCTCCTCGCCGCGTGCAACCAGCTTAAGACTGCCCCGCCTGCCTTCATTGAATCCGTGCGTGTGCCGGCAACACATCCTTCCGCGAGCCGGCAGGCATTTTAGAACACAAAAAATGACTAAAATATAATTAATTTACACATGGTCTTGACTTGTTGTGCTTGCACTGGTAGCAGGAACTAGTAGAGGATTTTCCTTATTTATAACTCTCCTCACATTTTTTTGGCTTTGAAGTGAATCATGGTCGTGGACATTATGTATGAATGTGCAGATATCTGTGAACATGAGTTTGATGTGGAAGTTGAACTTGGAATGTCGGGCTTGCGCGTGAACTATACCATGTCCAATGCTTCGTCTGTTATTGTTTGGAAAGTAATTGCTGTTATTACATGACCCGAAAAAAACATTTTGTGCCACATCGGTAGATGCACGGACATCACAACAGGCATGCTGACTGGATAAACATTTGAACCTAGCTATTATGAAGGAAATTTTGTATTGACAACAGTTTTAGATAGCAGGAGACGCCTAGCCTGCTTTGCCTCTGCTATCTTATTTCTGGCTTCTTCCATCTCTTCTTTGGCTTGGGTAAAGAGAGCATCTGATTGCTCTTTTTGCTTCTTCAGGAACTCAGCTACATTCTCAAGGGCTGCTGCACGCTTTCTTTCAGCCTTTACTAATGCCATGAGGACACGAACAGCTGACGACTCCACCTGGCTTGTGTGTAATCCAGCATCATCTGGGAATTTGCACCTTGTGTCTAATCCAGCATCATTAGGGAACTGGCACCTTGTGTGTAATCCAGCCTCATTTTGGAAACATGATCTCGAGGTTGACCATACTGTTGGAAATATGCCCTAGAGGCAATAATAAAAGGTTATTATTATATTTCTTTGTTCATGATAATCGTCTATTTTTCATGCTATAATTGTATTGTCCGGAAATCGTAATACATGTGTGAATACATAGAGCACAACGTGTCCCTAGTAAGCCTCTAGTTGACTAGCTCGTTGATCAACAGATAGTCAAGGTTTCCTGACTATGGACATTGGATGTCATTGATAACGGGATCACATCATTAGGAGAATGATGTGATGGACAAGACCCAATCCTAAGCATAGCATAAAAGATCGTGTAGTTTCGCTTGCTAGAGCTTTTCCAATGTCAAGTATCTTTTCCTTAGACCATGAGATCGTGCAACTCCCGGATACCGTAGGAGTGCTTTGGGTGTGCCAAACGTCACAACGTAACTGGGTGACTATAAAGGTGCACTACGGGTATCTCCGAAAGTGTCTGTTGGGTTGGCACGGATCGAGACTGGGATTTGTCACTCCGTGTGACGGAGAGGTATCTCTGGGCCCACTCGGTAATGCATCATCATAATGAGCTCAATGTGACTAAGGCGTTAGTCACGGGATCATGCATTGCGGTACGAGTAAAGAGACTTGCCGGTAACGAGATTGAACAAGGTATTGGGATACCGACGATCGAATCTCGGGCAAGTAACATACCGATTGACAAAGGGAATTGTATACGGGATTGATTGAATCCTCGACACCGTGGTTCATCCGATGAGATCATCGTGGAACATGTGGGAGCCAACATGGGTATCCAGATCCCGCTGTTGGTTATTGACCGGAGAGGCGTCTCGGTCATGTCTGCATGTCTCCCGAACCCGTAGGGTCTACACACTTAAGGTTCGGTGACACTAGGGTTGTAGAGATATATGTATGCGGAAACCCGAAAGTTGTTCGGAGTCCCGGATGAGATCCCGGACGTCACGAGAGGTTCCAGAATGGTCCGGAGGTGAAGAATTATATATAGGAAGTCAAGTTTCGGCTACCGGGAAAGTTTCGGGGGTTACCGGTATTGTACCGGGACCACCGGAAGGGTCCCGGGGGTCCACCGGGTGGGGCCACCTATCCCGGAGGGCCCCGTGGGCTGAAAGTGGAAGGGAACCAGCCCTTAGTGGGCTGGGGCGCCCCCCTTGGGCCTCCCCCCATGTGCCTAGGGTTGGGAACCCTAGGGGGGAGCTTCCCCCTTGCCTTGGGGGGCAAGGCAACCCTTCCCCCCCTTTGGCCGCCGCCCCCCCTTGGAGATCCCATCTCCCTGGGCCGGCGCCCCCCCAGGGGGCCTATATAAAAGGGGGGGAGGGAGGGCAGCAATCTACAGCCTTGGGCGCCTCCCTCCTCCCCTGCAACACCTCTCTCTCTCTCTCGCAGAAGCTCGGCGAAGCCCTGCCGGAGACCCGCTACATCCACCACCACGCCGTCGTGCTGTTGGATCTCCATCAACCTCTCCTTCCCCCTTGCTGGATCAAGAAGGAGGAGACGTCGCTGCACCGTACGTGTGTTGAACGCGGAGGTGCCGTCTGTTCGGCACTCGGTCATCGGTGATTTGGATCACGGCGAGTACGACTCCGTCATCCACGTTCATTGGAACGCTTCCGTTCGCGATCTACAAGGGTATGTAGATGCACTCCTTTCTCCTTGTTGCTAGTAGACTCCATAGATGCATCTTGGTGAGCGTAGGAAATTTTTTAAATTATGCTACGATTCCCAACAGTGGTATCAGAGCGAGGCCTATGCGTAGTTACTATGCACGAGTAGAACACAAAGCAGTTGTGGGCGTTGAGTTTGCCAATTCTTCTTGCCGCTACTAGTCGTTTCTTGTTTCGGCGGCATTGTAGGATGAAGCGGCCCGGACCGACCTTACACGTACGCTTACGTGAGACAGGTTCCACCGACTGACATGCACTAGTTGCATAAGGTGGCTAGCGGGTGTCTGTCTCTCCTACTTTAGTCGGAACGGATTCGATGAAAAGGGTCCTTATGAAGGGTAAATAGAAATTGGCAAATCACGTTGTGGTCATACGTAGGTAAGAAAACGTTCTTGCTAGAAACCTACAAACCACGTAAAAACTTGCAACAACAATTAGAGGACGTCTAACTTGTTTTTGCAGCAAGTGCTATGTGATGTGATATGGCCAGAAGATGTGATGAATGATATATGTGATGTATGAGATTGATTATATTCTTGTAATAGGAATCACGACTTGCATGTCGATGAGTATGACAACCGGCAGGAGCCATAGGAGTTGTCTTTATTATTTTGCATGACCTGCGTGTCATTGAATAACGCCAGGTAATTTACTTTACTTTGTTGCTAAACGCGTTAGCCATACAAGTAGAAGTAATCGTTGGCGTGACGACTTCATGAAGACACAATGATGGAGATCATGATGATGGAGATCATGGTGTCATGCCGGTGACGAAGATGATCATGGTGCCCCGAAGATGGAGATCAAAGGAGCATGATGATATTGGCCATATCATGTCACTATTTGATTGCATGTGATGTTTATCATGTTTTTGCATCTTATTTGCTTAGAACGACGGTAGTAAGTAAGATGATCCCTTATAATAATTTCAAGAAAGTGTTCACCCTAACTGTGCACCGTTGCGAAGGTTCGTTGTTTTGAAGCACCACGTGATGATCGGGTGTGATAGATTCTAACGTTCGAATACAACGGGTGTTGATGAGCCTAGCATGTACAGACATGGCCTCGGAACACACGCAATACACTTAGGTTGACTTGACGAGCCTAGCATGTATAGACATGGCCTCGGAACACGGAGGACCGAAAGGTCGAGCATGAGTCGTATAGAAGATACGATCAACATGGAGATGTTCACCGATCTTGACTAGTCCGTCTCACGTGATGATCGGACACGGCCTAGTTAAAGTCGGATCATGTTTCACTTAGATGACTAGAGGGATGTCTATCTGAGTGGGAGTTCATTAAATAATTTGATTATATGAACTTAATTATCATGAACTTAGTCTAAAATCTTTACACTATGCATTGTAGATCAAATGGACAACGTTGTCCTCAATTTCAACGCGTTCCTAGAGAAAACCAAGCTGAAAGATGATGGCAGCAACTATACGGACTGGGTCCGGAACCTGAGGCTCATCCTCATAGTAGCCAAGAAAGATTATGTCTTAGAAGCACCGCTAGGTGAAGCACCAATCCCAGAGAACCAAGACGTTATGAACGCTTGGCAATCACGTGCTGATGATTACTCCCTCGTTCAGTGCGGCATGCTTTACAGCTTAGAACCGGGTCTCCAAAAGCGTTTTGAGAAACATGGAGCATATGAGATGTTCGAGGAGCTGAAATTGGTTTTCCAAGCTCATGCCCGGGTCGAGAGATATGATGTCTCCGACAAATTCTTCAGCTGTAAAATGGAGGAGAACAGTTCTGTTAGTGAGCACATACTCAGAATGTCTGGGTTGCACAACCGCTTGTCTCAGCTGGGAGTTAATCTCCCGGATGACGCGGTCATTGACAGAATCCTTCAGTCGCTTCCACCAAGCTACAAGAGCTTTTTGATGAACTTCAATATGCAAGGGATGGAAAAGACCATTCCTGAGGTATATTCGATGCTGAATTCAGCGGAGGTGGAGATCAGAAAAGAACATCAAGTGTTGATGGTGAATAAAACCACTAAGTTCAAGAAGGGCAAGGGTAAGAAAAACTTCAAGAAGGACGGCAAGGGAGTTGCCGCGCCCGGTAAACCAGTTACTGGGAAGAAGTCAAAGAATGGACCCAAGCCCGAGACTGAGTGCTTTTATTGCAAGGGAAGTGGTCACTGGAAGCGGAACTGCCCCAAATACTTAGCGGACAAGAAGAAGGCCGGCAACACCAAAGGTATATGTGATATACATGTAATTGATGTGTACCTTACCAGTACTCGTAGTAGCTCCTGGGTATTTGATACCGGTGCGGTTGCTCATATTTGTAACTCAAAACAGGAACTACGGAATAAACGGAGACTGGCGAAGGACGAGGTGACGATGCGTGTCGGGAATGGTTCCAAGGTCGATGTGATCGCCGTCGGCATGCTACCTCTGCATCTACCCACGGGATTAGTTTTAAACCTCAATAATTGTTATTTAGTGCCAGCTTTAAGCATGAACATTGTATCTGGATCTCGTTTAATTCGAGATGGCTACTCATTTAAATCCGAGAATAATGGTTGTTCTATTTATTTGAGAGATATGTTTTATGGTCATGCCCCGCTGGTCAATGGTTTATTTTTGATGAATCTCGAACGTGATGTTACACATGTTCATAGTGTGAATACCAAAAGATGTAAAGTTGATAACGATAGTCCCACATACTTGTGGCACTGCCGCCTTGGTCACATTGGTGTCAAGCGCATGAAGAAGCTCCATGCAGATGGACTTTTGGAGTCTCTTGATTACGAATCATTTGATACGTGCGAACCATGCCTCATGGGTAAGATGACCAAGACTCCGTTCTCCGGAACAATGGAGCGAGCAACCAACTTATTGGAAATCATACATACCGATGTGTGTGGTCCAATGAGTGTTGAGGCTCGCGGAGGATATCGTTATGTTCTCACTCTCACTGATGATTTAAGTAGATATGGGTATGTCTACCTAATGAAACACAAGTCTGAAACCTTTGAAAAGTTCAAGGAATTTCATAGTGAAGTTGAGAATCAACGTGACAGAAAAATAAAATTCTTACGATCAGATCGTGGTGGAGAATATTTAAGTCACGAATTTGGTACACACTTAAGGAAATGTGGAATAGTTTCACAACTCACGCCGCCTGGAACACCTCAGAGAAATGGTGTGTCCGAACGTCGTAATCGCACTCTATTGGATATGGTGCGATCTATGATGTCTCTTACCGATTTACCGCTCTCATTTTGGGGTTATGCTTTAGAGACTGCCGCATTCACTTTAAATAGGGCTCCGTCGAAATCCGTTGAGACGACACCGTATGAATTATGGTTTGGGAAGAAACCTAAGCTGTCGTTTCTAAAAGTTTGGTGATGCGATGCTTATGTCAAGAAACTTCAACCTGAAAAGCTCGAACCCAAGTCGGAAAAATGCGTCTTCATAGGATACCCTAAGGAAACTATTGGGTATAACCTTCTACCTCAGATCCGAAGGCAAGATCTTCGTTGCCAAGAACGGGTCCTTTCTGGAGAAGGAGTTTCTCTCAAAAGAATTGAGTGGGAGGAAAGTGGAACTTGATGAGGTGATAGTCACCCCTTCCGAACTGGAAAGTAGCGCAGCACGGGAAAATGTTCCTGTGGTGCCTACACCGACTGGGGAGGAAGTTAATGATGATGATCATGAAGCTTCGGATCAAGTTACTGAACTTCGTAGGTCCACAAGGACACGTTCCACACCAGAGTGGTACGGCAACCCTGTCCTGGAAATCATGTTGTTAGACAACGGTGAACCTTCGAACTATGAAGAAGCGATGGCGGGCCTGGATTCCGACAAATGGCTAGAAGCCATGAAATCCGAGATAGAATCCATGTATGAAAACAAAGTATGGACTTTGACTGACTTGCCCGATGAGCGGCGAGCCATAGAAAACAAATGGATCTTTAAGAAGAAGACGGACGCGGATGGTAATGTGACCATCTACAAAGCTCGACTTGTCGCTAAGGGTTATCGACAAGTTCAAGGGGTTGACTACGATGAGACTTTCTCACCCGCAGCGAAGCTGAAGTCCGTCCGAATCATGTTAGCAATTGCCGCATACTATGATTATGAGATATGGCAGATGGACGTCAAAATGGCATTCTTTAATGGCTTCCTTAAGGAAGAGTTGTATATGATGCAGCCGGAAGGTTTTGTCGATCCTAAGAATGCTAACAAAGTATGCAAGCTCCAGCGCTCAATCTATGGGCTGGTGCAAGCATCTCGGAGTTGGAACATTCGCTTTGATGAGATGATCAAAGCGTTTGGGTTTACACAGACTTATGGAGAAGCCTGTGTTTACAAGAAAGTGAGTGGGAGCTCTGTAGCATTTCTCATATTATATGTGGATGACATACTATTGATGGGAAATGATATAGAATTCTTGGAAAGTATAAAGGCCTATTTGAATAAGTGTTTTTCAATGAAGGACCTTGGAGAAGCTGCTTATATATTAGGCATCAAGATCTATAGAGATAGATCAAGACGCCTCATTGGTCTTTCACAAAGTACATACCTTGACAAGATATTGAAGAAGTTCAGTGTGGATCAGTCCAAGAAGGGGTTCTTGCCTATATTGCAAGGTGTGCAATTGAGCACGGCTCAATGCCCGACCACGGCAGAAGATATAGAAAATATGAGTGTCATCCCCTATGCCTCGGCCATAGGGTCTATTATGTATGCCATGCTGTGTACCAGACCTGATGTAAACCTTGCCGTAAGTTTGGTAGGAAGGTACCAAAGTAATCCCGGCATGGAACACTGGACAGCGGTCAAGAATATCCTGAAGTACCTGAAAAGGACTAAGGATATGTTTCTCGTTTATGGAGGTGACGAAGAGCTCTTCGTAAAGGGTTACGTCGACGCTAGCTTCGACACAGATCTGGATGACTCGAAGTCACAGACCGGATACGTGTATATTTTGAATGGAGGAGCAGTAAGCTGGTGCAGTTGCAAGCAAAGCGTCGTGGCGGGATCTACATGTGAAGCGGAGTACATGGCAGCCTCAGAGGCAGCATAGGAAGCAGTCTGGATGAAGGAGTTCATTACCGACCTAGGGGTGATTCCCAATGCGTCGGGCCCGATGACTCTCTTCTGTGACAACACTGGAGCTATTGCCCTTGCGAAGGAGCCCAGGTTTCATAGGAAGACCAGGCATATCAAGCGTCGCTTCAACTCCATTCGTGAAAGTGTTCAAAATGGAGACATAGATATTTGTAAAGTACATACGGACCTGAATGTAGCAGATCCGTTGACTAAACCTCTCCCTAGAGCAAAACATGATCAACACCAGGACGCAATGGGTGTTAGATTCATCACAATGTAACTAGATTATTGACTCTAGTGCAAGTGGGAGACTGTTGGAAATATGCCCTAGAGGCAATAATAAAAGGTTATTATTATATTTCTTTGTTCATGATAATCGTCTATTGTTCATGCTATAATTGTATTGTCCGGAAATCGTAATACATGTGTGAATACATAGACCACAACGTGTCCCTAGTAAGCCTCTAGTTGACTAGCTCGTTGATCAACAGATAGTCAAGGTTTCCTGACTATGGACATTGGATGTCATTGATAACGGGATCACATCATTAGGAGAATGATGTGATGGACAAGACCCAATCCTAAGCATAGCATAAAAGATCGTGTAGTTTCGTTTGCTAGAGCTTTTCCAATGTCAAGTATCTTTTCCTTAGACCATGAGATCGTGCAACTCCCGGATACCGTAGGAGTGCTTTGGGTGTGCCAAACGTCACAACGTAACTGGGTGACTATAAAGGTGCACTACAGGTATCTCCGAAAGTGTCTGTTGGGTTGGCACGGATCAAGACTGGGATTTGTCACTCCGTGTGACAGAGAGGTATCTCTGGGCCCACTCGGTAATGCATCATCATAATGAGCTCAATGTGACTAAGGCGTTAGTCACGGGATCATGCATTGCGGTACGAGTAAAGAGACTTGCCGGTAACGAGATTGAACAAGGTATTGGGATACCGACGATCGAATCTCGGGCAAGTAACATACCGATTGACAAAGGGAATTGTATACGGGATTGATTGAATCCTCGACACCGTGGTTCATCCGATGAGATCATCATGGAACATGTGGGAGCCAACATGGGTATCCAGATCCCGCTGTTGGTTATTGACCGGAGAGGCGTCTCGGTCATGTCTGCATGTCTCCCGAACCCGTAGGGTCTACACACTTAAGGTTCGGTGACGCTAGGGTTGTAGAGATATATGTATGCGGAAACCCGAAAGTTGTTCGGAGTCCCGGATGAGATCCCGGACATCACGAGAGGTTCCGGAATGGTCCGGAGGTGAAGAATTATATATAGGAAGTCAAGTTTCGGCTACCGGGAAAGTTTTGGGGGTTACCGGTATTGTACCGGGACCACCGGAAGGGTCCCGGGGGTCCACCGGGTGGGGCCACCTATCCCAGAGGGCCCCGTGGGCTGAAAGTGGAAGGGAACCAGCCCTTAGTGGGCTGGGGCGCCCCCCTTGGGCCTCCCCCCATGCGCCTAGGGTTGGGAACCCTAGGGGGGGAGCTTCCCCCTTGCCTTGGGGGGCAAGGCAACCCTTCCCCCCCTTTGGCCGCCGCCCCCCCTTGGAGATCCCATCTCCCTGGGCCGCCCCCCCCAGGGGGCCTATATAAAGGGCGGGAGGGAGGGCAGCAATCTACAGCCTTGGGCACCTCCCTCCTCCCCTGCAACACCTCTCTCTCTCTCGCAGAAGCTCGGCGAAGCCCTGCCGGAGACCCGCTACATCCACCACCACGCCGTCGTGCTGTTGGATCTCCATCAACCTCTCCTTCCCCCTTGCTGGATCAAGAAGGAGGAGACGTCGTTGCACCTATGTGTGTTGAACGCGGAGGTGCCGTCCGTTCGGCACTCGGTCATCGGTGATTTGGATCACGGCGAGTACGACTCCGTCATCCACGTTCATTGGAACGCTTCCGCTCGCGATCTACAAGGGTATGTAGATGCACTCCTTTCCCCTCGTTGCTAGTAGACTCCATAGATGCATCTTGGTGAGCGTAGGAAATTTTTTAAATTATGCTACGATTCCCAACACATACTTCCCTCCTAGCAGGAACTGCATCCTGACATGAAGTTA
This sequence comes from Aegilops tauschii subsp. strangulata, assembly GCF_002575655.3. NCBI lineage: Eukaryota > Viridiplantae > Streptophyta > Magnoliopsida > Poales > Poaceae > Aegilops > Aegilops tauschii. The sequence continues at coordinate 225,365,332 of NC_053039.3, forward strand.
CTTCTTTTTTAGATCAATACTGAGAGCAACCTAGATCCATTTAGTACAAGCCAGATAAACAGAACTCGGAGAAGTGAATTCAAAGGGAAAAAAAACAGACTACAAGGTGAGAACACCCACTTCCTACATCAAGCTAAAAACGAAAGCATCAGGACGATTAAGACTCTTCTTATTACACATCGAAGAACACCACGCTTAAGCGAAACAGAAACTACAACATATACACATCGAAGAACACGAGGCTACACGAAAGTAATTGAAAGGGTGTTACTTACCAAAGCTCGTTTTACAGGTTTGGTGCAGCTCCTCTTTAACTTGCCACGCTCCTTGAAGATGTCCCGAATATCCCGTGTTTGGTCTTCATTGCTCCTCTGCATGTTCGCACTTGTGGTTTTAAAATCTCAACATGGCAAGAAAAATATACTACTAGTAATACTCGCACATCTTGTGGGCAACATTAAAGCACTCGTCTGCCATGTTAGAGCATCTCCAACAGAATCGCAACGCGCGGCGCTTTAAAAAAGCGTTTACAGTGCTGAGATCGAGAAGTAGATACTAGAGAGTAGAGGATAGTTCTCAGCATAGATAGATAAAAAAAGATAATTCAACTACTCCTCATCGTCCGACTCCTCCTCAGTGATGTCCTCCTCCGACGGCTGACTGTAGGCGTGAAGATACCGACCGTCGTCGGATTCCCAGGGCGACGCTGCTCCTAGCCTCATGTTGAATTGAGCGTCCGCTTTTCGCCTACGCTTGTCCTCGCGATAGGCGGCTCGCTCCGCCCTCCTCTTATCCCTCTCCGCCCTCCTTTGCACGTAGAACTCGCGCTCGTTGATGATGTCCTGCGGGAAGTGTTGGCGCCACAGTGCCCTAAGCCGCGGCAGAGGCGCGAGCTCCTGCGCCCGCTCCCGCGTCGGCACGTTGGGGAAGTTCAATGTTCTATGAGGCCACCGGAGGCGCCACACCGCCGCGTCGTACGCGCGGGCGGCCTCGTTGGCGGTGTCGAAATTGCCGAGGCCGAGGCGCATCCCGCGGAACCAGATCTCGGCGGAGAAGCCGCCGGAGGGGCGCGCGCAGACACCGTGGTATCCCCAAGTTTCCCGGCGACGTGGCGGCATGGTTGCGTGGCGGCGGCGAGGCGAAAAAGAGCGGGGAGAGAGCGGTGGCGAGGCACAGAGCGGGGAGAGAGCGGTGGCAAGGCACAGAGCGGTGGGAGGGCGTTGGATTTTATAAAGCGCGCCGGACGCCGCACGCCAAAACTAGCGCACGCCCGGCCGCTTTTTCCCGCGCGCGCGCGATCCTTTACCGACGTCTCTGCTATCTCTACTCTCTTCTCTACTAGCGCGATACAGGAGCGACACACAATTACAAGCTGATATTCTGTTGGACAATGGAGGCTATAACCAATTACTTTTACGGGAACAATAGCACCCAGGAAATTTGAAGGGTAGGTATGAACAAAATTGGAACTGCGCATGTACTGCTAAGTGATTCAATACACACATTACCAATCGAGGAGGAGAACGATGGTCGCGGCGGCCTTTGTGAGTCATGGTCGACAACGGGAGTCAGTTCATTGTCCATGACGGTGGTACTTCTGCGCTTGGCGTCGGCTTCCGGGAAGCAGATCCGAGACCGTGGAAGACGATGCCGGGGAAGAGGCTCCGTGTACGACGACGACGGTGGACCGGCTCTAGTGCGGCGTACGAGGTCGTCGATGAGGCAGATGTGCTGCGGTGGATGAGTGCGCTGATGTAAAGGGGAGGAGCACGAAGGCTGCGGTGCCGTGGAGAAGTCTATTTTGCGGTGGGGATAGAAAATGGGGAGTATTCAGGTGTACTACTCTGGGTGCCGGGGTGGGGTTGGCTGGGTAGGGTGAACCTGAAGTTACGAAAACAGCCCCCTACCAAACGTCATCCGTAGGCCTATTCCGAAGGCTATGATGGTAACTCCCCACTGCTCGAATCAGGGTCGCAGGAGATTTTCCCGCCGACCTCAAAATTTTGTGACACTGGACTCCCCGTGTGGCGTGTTGAGTGATTCGGCTAAGCAACTAGCGAGTAGTAGTTGTAAACTCTGCATATTAGGTTTGACCGAAGTCAAACTTCCTAAAGTTTGACCAAGTTTATAGAAAAATATAAAGATTTACGATAACAAATATGTATGATGTGAAAGTACATTCAATAATGAATCTAATGGTATTTATTTGTTATTGTATATGTTAATATTTTTTGTTATAAGCTTTCTGAGAGTTTACAAAACTTGACTTTGACCAATGCTAATACGCGGACTTAAATAAAAACGGAGGGAGTACACATTTGTTTTCTTAGTTTGTAGTGAACTAATCATTTGTTGAAATTGTGAAATAAATATATTAGGCTATTGACTTCGAATGTAATGGTCTATACAATTCAATAGTTACAATCATTGTCGAATCCCAAGATGTATACAAGGTCTATAGTACTTCACAACATGCTCAAACTCACATAATCCCAGTCAAATGAGAATCTAAATGCATTTCATAGTTATTACTTTGTAGGATGCAACAAAAACAACCATAACTCTACATCAGCCATTATAGAAGCAACATTTTGACATATCCCAATGTGTGAATGAAACGTGCAGAGAGAGCTTTTGAAGATGGAGCAGATAGGGCGGGAAAGATTGTATGTATGTGGACGAGAGAGTAGGAGACAAACCTAACGAGACAGAGAGAGAGAGAGATAGAGAGAGAAAGAGAGAGGAAGAAGTTAGGTCTGTGAGAAAGATGGATACATGTAATATACATGAGATGCGTGTGCATCTGGATTCTGTATACGTGGAAGGAGAAGAGACAACATGTTTGATGAGAGAGCTAGAAAAACATGGACGAGAGGGGAAGGATCTCGTGGGTTGAGGGATTGACAATTTTGTGCGGGGAGAGAGGGATTGGTAATTTTGTGCAAGAGAGAGAGGGTGGGGGGAGGAGTCAGTCAGCCGTCGTCACATCACCCTGCTTCCAAATGACCCCGCATTCTCTAGCGCGGTGTGGTCGCCGTCTTCGATCTGCTCGATGCCCTCTTTGAAGATTGAGGTGTTGTGCATGTTGGGGTGCAAAGAAGCACAAGCGAGAGTGGTTGCTGTATAACCTTGGATGGGGATGAATTGTGTGCTCGGGGGAGTGTGTGTGTGTGTTGTGCTGCGTGTGTCTCTGTGTGTGTGTGTGTGTGTCAGATATTGAGAGAAAAAAAACCTAAGGAGAGAAATGGGTATTCACGAAGAGATTGTGCGGGCCTTGAGGTGGGCAGGGGCCGGGTGAGGGTGTCAATATGTGCGCGTTGATGCATGTGTTGCATGCGACCGTGCGAGGGACGGACGAATCGAGAGAGATGGTTGTTGTGTTACGGATGCTCCTCTCTCTATCTCTCTCTCTCCCTCTCTCTCTCTCACACACACACACAAGTAAACTAGAAGACCGTTCTCTCATGTATACACAACGTATCGGCATCTGTCTATGTCTCACTCATGCATGATCATTTGCACATTCACACCTCTCTATGTCTGTATCACACGCACACCGTATCCACATTGCCCTTCCGCCACAACACACATATGGACACATACACATGTTCTCTCTCAGTCACACACACAAAATCAGTATTAAAAAAACTAGGGCACACCTAAAACGTCCAAATCCAAATAAACACGAACTGGAGCTAAATTCAAATATATGGAAATATTGCAGCGTCAAGAACTTTCACAGGAAAAAAAAGTTGAGTAATATTCGAGGATTGTTTTCACACACACAAAAAGGTTCGGTGGATGTCCTTCGAGCGCGACACGGTGACGCACCGTTCGATCAACCGCGCGGCCGCGGTTCACGCGCTTGCATAGGATTCCGTATCGTGGCTGTGGTACTAACTAATAAAAGCGCTGCCTAAGTCTAATGTTTACGTGTACTAGTACGGTTTTCTTTTAAGTTTGACCAACCTTATATATAAAACTAAAGTAAGCTCCCACACGTGCACTCATCAATATGCCGCCGCCGCCGTTGCGCATGCCGGCGCCCGCCTGCTCCGGCCAACAATTTCTCGCCCATCACCGCCGTGTCGCCGCCATCCCTGTGCCATGAAGCCGAAGGCTCGCCCGCTCACATCGTCTGCAGTCCCTCCTCGCGATGCCGCCGCGCTGCCAAGCACGCGAGCAGCTGGTGGAGCCGCGTCTATGCACGCAGCGTACGAAGAGGAGGACGAGCGCGTGCTCCAGCACGCCGGCGAGGAGGAACTAGCGTGTCATTGTCGTCTCCGCCCGCGCGGAGGAGGCGCGCATGGTGGCTGTCGTGGCGGAAGCCGGTCGCGCGCGCGTCGAGCTTGCAAACCGGGTGCGGACGCGGAATCTACCTTCGAGACCTTGAATGCCACATGGATCCTGCAATCTGAAGGAGCAATTTGGGTCAGTCGACTCATGTGAGCCATTTGATGCAACATGGATGGCTAGAAGGGCTTCTTCCACCTCTTCTGCCGTCTTCTTCCTTCGCTCCGTCGAACTTCTTTCACAAATCGACTGACCCAAATTATACTACTAGTACGAACGTATTAAGTATAGTAGGAACACGAAGATACGAGCAATAGTACCAACTGCAAGAAGAACAGTAGTAAGACATAGTACTAGTACTACTGTACGTACTAAAGAGTTCAAATAACGAGAAAGAACATAAACATAGTTCTGCTGGGGCCTCAACACAACACACCCTTGAAAATAAACTAAGCAACTAGTCCGCTTGACACTGCAGTAGAACCAGCATGAGCGACGGCACTGCCACCTACTCGGAGTCCGAGTCCACGTCCTCGACTTCGTCCTCGTCCCTCTTCCTCTTCGCCGACGCTTCTTTGCTTGAACCGGACACTGGGCTCTGCTTCTTCATCCAACCCTTGTAGATATTTAAACAAAGGTAGGCATCCATTGCTATGTACAGGATGTGATCTTCATCTAATGTCTTCGACTCCCATGCATGATGAAACTCGTGATGAGGTTTCTTCAGTTTAGCGTACGAAGGATCAATCATGGCTGCTGCCAGGGTCAGCATTGAAGGTTGAGAGGAGGACACCAGGCTTGCCTTCTGGAGATCGAAGGGCTGGCCTACAACGAGACCTATCCGACGTAGGACATCCCTGTCGTTCTTAAAGCCTACAGTAACGAATTTCACTCTTTTGTCCTTGAGGAAGTTCTTAAAATCCCGGCACTCAACGTCGGCATGGCATATGTGGTAGACTAAGCAAACGTTATGTACGCAAACCTGGATCACGGCGGGCTTCTTCCTCTCTTCGTCCTTTAGATCCTTCTCTCGTCCCAGGACTGTGGTGTACTCAACATCTAGCCCAGCGAGCAACTCATCCGTTGAACTGTTGAACATGCGTAGGAAGCGAGCAAGCCATGCTTTCACCGTCTCGGATCCACGTGTGTAGATGACGATGAACTGATCGCCGGTGATGGCTCTAACCTGGTACTCAGCGGCGACCATGGAGATTTGGGAGGCCATGGATTTTGGAGGAGGGTTAGGAGAAGTTGAACTGTTGTACCCCGCAAAAAAATGGGAGCGAACTAATGTGAAAGGACGGGACGACTGGGAGCGAACTGTTGTAAGGTAGAAGACGGGGACGAGTAGGGCGTGCGAACGGCGTGGGGTTGTTGGCTTGCCCGGTGGATAAACGGCTGCAAGCCCCGAAAGAGTTCTCGAGAACTATGCGGGACCCACTAGATGTCATGTCTACTAGACCCATATCGTAGGCCTGACGGTATAGCTTCTGCCTGTTCGCACGCCATGCCGGCGCGTGGATGTAACTTCACTTAATTCCGCCAAACGTCGCGCCTCCCACGACCTTCGCCTCCCTCGCGTGGTCGCGCCCTTTGAGACTTCGACCGGCTATAAATGAGCAATTTTTTTTGCCTTTTTTTAGACAAGCAATTTTTTTGCCTACTCCACATGCATGGTACTCCCTCTGGTCCTTTTTACTCCCGTCAACCGTTTGCAAAGTGTTTGACCAAATTTATACTTTTTTTGAACACCACCTTATATTAATTAACCAGCCACACCAGTACACTCATTCGATACAATATTCACCACACAGGGCGATACGTTATTTACAAGAATACCATCTAATCTATTGTCAAAGCTATACTTAGCGATTAAGTGTGCCACCTTATTGGCCGAACGGCTAATCTTTGACAATTGAAGATTGTTGATCAACTTCGAGATGCTCAACGCTTTCATCTTCAGGTCACGCATAGCAGACCTGTCATAGTCCCCCGATGCAAGAGACGCTACCACAAAAGCGCAACCAGTCTCTAAAATTACAGGATTATGAAGAGAAATACCTATGTAGAGACCGACAATGCAAGCCCTAAGCTCCGCTTCCTCCACGCTTTGACAGGCATCAATGAAATCCCACGACCAAATTTATACTAAAAATATCAATATCTACAATACTGATTATAATGAGTATAAGAACTATGTTTTATAATGAGTGTAAAAATATTGATTTGACATTGTGAATGTTGACACATTTTTCTGTAAGTCTGGTGAAAGTAGAGGTACATTGACTTCAGACAAAACTTAAATGCACAATGCAGACTAGTTCCTCCGTCCAGGTGCATGCCATGTCCTATCTTGTCATCAGAACAAGGTTAGCTATTAGGCTGGCCATAGTGGGGGTAACATAAGTAGTATCATGCACTTGGGACTCGCAAACATGCTAATGTGGTAGGCAATTAAAGAAGAGAGAGATGGTTATAGTAACATAGGTAGATACCGTAACATAATAAATGTGATGCTACTATGTGTCATGCATGGCAATAAATGAGACCACCTATGATACTAATCTATGATACTATGCACTATAGAGGTAGTAACATAGACTAGTAACATATGCATGTTACTAGTCTAAGTTAATCCCCACTATGACCAGCCGTAGAGTACCACTACCTCCCTTCTAGTTTAAAGGGCTCGATTCAAAAATTTCACCTACTCTTAGCAAGATAGTAGAGGCGGTGGAATAGTTTTTGAAGTCTGCAAAAGTACTCAACTAGTGCTGTCGTTCTTCACAAAAAAATGTGTTTACCAATGCATGCATGAACACTAGTTACTCTAACCCCCCTCTCTTCTTTAATTCTTTGCCACATCAGCATGTTTGCTATTCCCGTGTGCATGACAGCTAAGATACCACCATTATGGCCAGCCTTAATCATCGCATGCAATAATTTAGTGCACCTTGAAATATGAACATGTGTGGGGCGTGTATGTTTTTAATGACTTGAGACTATACCTGGCCCGGCATGCAAGATGACTTATTATGCACCGTTCCCCATACCTGCAGGAAGCCCGTTCGTCTCCAAATCTTTTCCTCTCCATGTGTGGAAACAATATGCCTGCCAAACTCTCCTTCTCCCTCCGGCGGTCCCACCACTCCACCTCGTGTGAAAAAATCTGCATGCATGACTCTCCTCCCCCCACGCTCGTCCAATCCGTTGTGACCAGCAATATTTCCACCCCTTCGCTCCCCCGTAATTTACTCCAACAAATATGCCCACGTTGCTATTACTTAACTGCAGGTGCATTGGGTCACTGACATATGGGCCCAACAGGGGTTTGGCCCACATGTCAGTGACGCAACTGGACCTGCAGTTAAGTCAGTGCAACTCAGTCCATATCTTACGTAGGTGTGCCATTGCTCGCTATAAATATTGCGCCTCCCACGACATTGCTATCTCCTCCCCCTCACGTTCACGTTCATCGCTATCTCCCCCCTCCCTCTCACGTCGACCACCATGGCATCGCCCCTCCCAAGCCCTAGGAGCCCCTTGCTGCACCGCGCGGACGGTCACGCGTCGCCGTTCCGTTCCTTGCCGCCACTAGTCGAGGAGGACGCGTCGGTGTTCCGCTCCTCGCCGCTACGCGACACGTCGTCGTTCCGTTCCTCGTTGCCACTAGTCGAGGAGGACGCGTCGGCGTTCCGCTCCTCGCCGCGGCGCGACGCGTCGCCATTCCGTTCCTCGCCGCCACTAGTCGAGGAGGACGCGTCGGCGTTCCGCTCCTCGCCGCGATGCGTCGAGGTGGACGCGTCGGCGTTCCCAATCTCGCCAGCATGCGCGCCGGAGGACGCGTCGGCTCCCCGCTACGAGGAGAACGCCGCGCCGCCCGCTGAGCCCCCAGCCTTGAGGAGCTTTGGAAATAAATGGATGTCGCCTTGTGGGAGGCTTTGCCTCCAGCAGAGCGCGCCAAACTAGAGGCGGAGAAGAAGTCCGAGGAAGAGAAGCGCACCGCGGAACAAGCTGCCTGGGAGGCCTATGTCGCGTCCGAGAGAGTTAGGCAATTGGCTCTTTGGCAGAAGGCTCGTGCGAGGGCCATGAGTGTGGCGGAGGACGCCCGTGCCGACGCCCTGAGTGCAGTCGGGCCCAAGCGCCTCATCTACGCTTGGCGGTACGTGGACCGGGTGCACGCTTCCAGCGAGGAGGAGTACCTGTTGGCGCCGGATCACCACACCGGTGAGATCACGCTCGCCCGCCGGCAAGCCGCCAATCAGCACCTCGCGAGTTCGAGGCTGAGGAAGAGGCGTTGTGTCGGCGCGCTGGGAAACAGCCACGCACCAGGGCACTCGTGGCGCGCCGCAAGAGCTCCTCCGAGCGTCGTGGCTTTTAGGAGGAGTATAATTTTTGTTTCGTAAGGCGATCTCATTAGTTTTGGGACGCAAATGATAAATCCCGAACATTCAGGAATTTTTAGCGTCCTTAATTAAGTATGTAAAAGGGAAAGTTTGGAAACCTTGTGTATTCGTACGCATTTTGCAAGTACGTGCATATAGCACAAACTTTACTATATACTATCGCACTACACGTCTCTCTCGATATATGCTTGCAGACTGTGCTACTCCCTCCGTCCAGGTCAATAAGTCATCTTTGGTTGTGCACCGTGACCAAGAAGGAGGGAAGACTTATACACCTAGACGGAGGGAGTACTAATATTACTTAAGAACATGCAAATGCACGTTTTAACATTACGAAGCGGTTTTTGTAAAAGTAGAAAAACAGCACTAGTCAAGCTTGTGAAACGATTCAATGCAAAACAAATGCAAAAATGCTCGTTTGATTGTTTACTTTTAGCTTCCTTCTCTGTGGTTATTTCTCTATCGTACTTTGTACGGAGTATCTCACTGGTTGGAAAGGCATGCAAATTCCCAAACCGCTTCCTACACCCTGTATCGAATTTTTTGCCTAAAAAGTTGTGCCGTGCAATTGGAATTCCAACTTGAGTACTACTACTACTAGTAGGAGTACCAGGGGCCAGTTCTTTTAGGCTTCTAGATTAGTAATCCCATAACTACTACCTCCGTTCTGGTTTATTGGTCCCCATTGTAATCTGTGTCAAATTTTGATCATAAATTTAACTAATGAAATGTTAGTGCATGTCACATGCACTACTCCATCCGTCTAGGTGAATAAGTCATCTTAGGCTGTGCACCGTGACCAAGGAGGAGGAGAAAACGAGAAACGTTAATGTTTATTTGCTAATTAATAGTATTGCATGCAATGAACTAACCACTGCATGTCGTGTTTGATATCTCAAGTCATTAAAAGCATGCACACTCTTTATCTCTTATTGGTTGATATGTGAAGAAACAAGAAACGAGGTACGGAGTAGAAGTTAATGCACCGCGCCTAAGTGTTTTTGGATTATTTGGTTTTCGTAAGATGACTTACACACCTAGACGGAGGGATTACAATGGTGAGGAATAAACCAGTTAAATCTTTGGTCAAAATTTAGCACAAATTACAATGGTGAGGAATAAACCAGGACGGAGTAGTAGTTTAGAAGCCCAAATAAATGAGTGAGGCGCCTTATTGTTACTCTCCACTGTGACTAGTCTTGTGGGAAAAGCTGAGGAAGCCGCCAAAAGAACTGGCCCTAGGAGTAGTAGCTAGGGATCGAGTGTGCGAGATGAACCGGAGAAAGTAAATGCAGAGAGATGAAATGCAAAAAAGATGGAGGGATGTGATGGTTGCTTGTCCGTTTATTTTACCAGGCCACTTATTACTGGGAGTGGTTGGGTTTTGTGATATGACGGCTTTACTGCCGCGCCATGAGCGGGGTGAGAGGTGAGACTCTCGTGCAGCGCCGCCCTCTACACTTGTACTACATCGGTCGTGGTTTATTAGTCCCCCATTGAATTTGACTGAAGATTTAACTGACAAAATGTTAGTGCATGTCAACAAAAACTATATCGTTGGATTCGTATTTGAACATAGTTTTGAATGATATAATTTTAGGTGACATGCATCAGCATTTATCGTACTATATATAATGTTAGTTCAATTTTTGGTCGTACTAATCTATAGTAGTAAGGTGCCCGTGCGTTGCACCGAAGAGTGAAATGCATTGATCGGGGAGTTGTTTATTTTGACAAAGGATGTGGGGGTCATCTCATGTGTAATGGGTATCGATAGGTTTCTTCGGATATTATTTCATCTCTAGAGCTCACAAACATCCGGGTGAAATAGATAAAAAGGTATCTTTTGCAAACAAAAGCGTTCAACTGTTCAACCTGCATCCAAAACTTGTGAAGAAATAACACTTATTGTGCTTTGCAAGAAATGATCTTTAAGAATTAGTTTTTGAGTATCGATTGTTATACATGTTCGCTACAGATGACATGACACTTTCTTATAGTCAACAGTTGGCTATACTATTAAGTAATATTAACCATGCCCTTATGCACCTAGACGGAGGGATTAAATCAGGATGACTTGCAAGCGGGCAGAGGAGATGTAAGAAATGGTTCATCGTAAGTCTTTCACCAGTACTGTAGTAAAAATTCATACATGGAAGATTCTAGACTAAACCATAAACGGATACACTTTTATTCATGCGTGATACTCCAATAGAGCAAGATCCTGCATGGAAGTCTCCACATGCTTAGACAGCGGATTACATTGAGCGAAGACTAATGATCAAAATTTAACTTGATAATGCGTATGTCCAGGTGAACCTCCTTGGAGTCCCCGTGCACCGCGTCGGCGGGTAAAGGATGCCATGGGTTTTCCAAGTCCACATTGGCGGGATAGTCCCAGCTCCCCAGAGTCCAAGTCCGTTCGATGAGGCCGGTGTCGCCGCCCACGCGACCCGGAGGGGTAGTAACACTGACCACGCACCCGTACATCGGCCTCGTGTCAGTGTCAGCGTCAGCGGCGTCGCCCCTGACGCACATTACAGAGACGGGGCGGCGGCCTGCGCGGGCCTCGCCGGTGCCCACGATCAAGAGGAAGACGTTGCCGTCCTCCTCCGAGACTAGCAGGCGGCGGTGATCCTCCAGCGACTCCGGCATGGTGAACGGGTAGCACGTCTCGGACTTGATGTTCTCCACCAAGGGCCAGCAGTGACCGCTGCACGCATCCGTCAGGTGATGCACCATGTCCGCCGGCGAGCCACAAAACGGCATCGGGCACTCATAGCAGTGGACGAAGGGCTCCTTGGAGGCATCAACCAGGCCGTCCATGAAACGGGAGTGGCTGTAGGGGACGTTGCGCCAGTTGAATATATGAGCAAGTTACTACGAGATTAATCCGAATAAGCACAAAATAAATCATGACAGCTATAGCAGAGATGAAACTACTCATGTGGACTAGCATAGTAGTAGGATACAGAGTAGAAACATGAATTCTACCACGATTTCGAACAGGAAGGACAGAAACACATACGGTGCAACGGGAGCAGCACCGTTGGCGTTGAGGTTGTCGCCCATGTCCAAACACCACGTAGACACGGTCTTTGAGCACGGTTCATAGTCGTTCCACGCTCGGGCATTGAAGTTTGTAACTATTTTAGATTAGAATATACTACTCCTCCGGTGCTAGTAGTATAGCAGAGTCCTACTCTACTACTCTACTCAAGCAAGTTAGGGCATAACACTGTAGGGAGTACCAGTACTGTGATCACTCAAGCAAGTTGTCTGGCATCAACATGACCCTACGCTGTTGGTATGTGTCTCTTAAGTCAAGCGGCGTACTGTAGTCATCATCACATGTCCACTTCCCGCAGCACATATTCGCTTCTCCATCTTTGTCCGCACATAATCTCGTCCAATCTTCCATCCCCGCTAAGGCGCCTCCCCCCTCGTCCGAAACCCAAGCACTAACAATGGCAGAACCGAGCAGCGTCCGCTGAAAGAGTGGCTGGAATTCGCTCCCCACAGAGGTAATCAAGCTCATTGTTTCACGTGTGGACAATCTCAGTACCATTCAGCTCGCCGCGTGCTCGTCGGGGCTGTACCGTATACTCAAAGCCCTCAGGCCGGAGCTTTTTAAGCCAGCTCCTTGCTTGCTAATGCCGCCTGATCTTCAGAAACGGTGTGTCACGCAGCATAACGATCGTAGGGTGGCGAGCATCATCCCCCTTGACTGCGATCCGATCCCCGTCAGCCTCAACTACATTAACCGTATGTACTGGGTCGGCATGAACACGTCTTGGATGGTGCTCGTCGACGGTCGCGGCAGCTGGATGCTCGTGGAGGTCTACACCCGGCGATTGATCCCCCTTCCTTCGATTAACACTGCACTGCTTTGGCACCGCGGCCCAGAATACTCGAAATCTTACAGTAGCCAACATGATACCAAGTTTGATTTGCTCAAGGTTGTAATCTGCCAAGTGCCCACAAGATCTGCGAATTATAAAGACTTCAGGCTAATTGCATTCTTCAACCGCGGTCTCGCCTATCTGACAGATCACTGCGGTAAGTGGATAAATCTGCACGTCCATTGCAGGATCATACATCCTCCATGGTTCTCTGATGCCATTGAACACAAGGGCTTCATTTACACTGTCGACTCCTTCTATGGCTGGACGTATTGCTGGCCTACTCCAGTCATCGCTACAAACGGCTATTATAGCAGTATGTTACTCCCTCCGTCCCATAATATAAGAACGTTTTTCAAGCTTACATAGCTTGAAAAACGTTCTTATATTATGGGACAGAGGGAGTACTTTCCTATGATATCATGATGGCTTGCTTATATTACTGTCAACATTTGCTGAAAAAATATTCATGCTCATAACATGCTGTTCTTAAGATTGACTAAATCAAGAGCCCTTTTTTATTTGACTCCAACTTGATATGATCTTGTAGGCCGCCTGGTGTCCCTACCCTTCCTAATCCCAGAACCTTTCAAAGAAAAGCGGCATGGCAGTTGTAGGTGGTTCCTGGCTCGATCAGACGACGGCGAAAGATTGATGATCGTTCGCACGTACCGGACGTGTTGTTTCGCGGAATACAATCACAGTCACTGCAAGGTCTTTGAGCAGGATCCCAGCTTCTCTGGGCCTTCAGGAATTTTTTACTGGAGGCTGGTAAGTAGCCTTGGTACACGCTCTCTGTTTGTCGGACTGAATTATCCGATTAACCAGGAGATAACCGACGGCAAGGATCATGATGGCAGCGCGGTTTCGTTCATCAGGCAAAACTGTGTGTACACAACATACCATGCGTCTCTGCATGCACCATACCCTGATATGTGCCGCCACGCTCTGCAACCCAAAGTAGGAGAGAGGGTCACAAGTATCAGACTTCGACCCGCTGGCTGGAGTTTCCCCCGTCAGGCACCCATCTGGTTCAAAGCCGTCAGCCAATCTCCACAGCTTAATAAATAGTAACGTCTAACTGAGCCAGTTAGTTAGATGCGTACACTTGGTGTAGTAGGATCTTTATTTAGTTTGATGCATACACTTGTTCTTTTTTGGTAGCCCTTTTGTAATGATGGCTGATGTTTGGTTTGGAAGAGAGAGCTACGTCTTCACTCTTCTGGCCTGCTTACTGCTTCTGTTGCACCCCCAGCCCTGGCTGCTGCTGCTGCTGTTTTCAATGTACAATCAGTAGTATATCTCGTCTATTGGTTGAATAAATGTGTTGTTAGAACGACAAACACAATGTCTTGGAAGTCGTTGCACGGTTCGATCCTTTAGTGCCCCATACCGTACGTAGCGCATACTATTTTTCGTACGGAACACATTTTCCACTTGTTGATAACATGCAGCCCACTGATGAAGACCCAATAGAGAAGCCCATAATTAACTTGAAGGGAGGCTCTCACATGAATCCGGCCCAGGTACATGTTCATGGTCCCCTAAACATAAATAAGTAAATAAATAAATAAAGCTAAATGCTCATGCACCAGTTCTTTGGGAAAATAGGTAGCCCAGTATTTCTTTTTGGAGAATACCCAAGCTAGGCCTATTTGTTTTCTCCGAATTACTGGGCTGCAAATCTTTCAAGACGAGGAGGGATGCATTTCGGCCTGGCTTAAGAGTATGGTCAATGTCTGTTAAAAGTAATATCAAAAGGGGTTGAAAATTCCAAAAAATTTATAGCAAATGGGATATAAGTTTCTTTTTTTGTTTTTGTTCTTCACTGATATCTTATACGTATTTCATTGGATTTAACATGACATAGTACTAATTTATTTTTAAATTTGTTTTATTATGGCTATTAATTTTTGGATTAAGAATATTTCGTTCCCCAGCAAAAATTTGCGAATTTTCAAAATTTCCCACATATTTAGTTAATTTTTTGACCCTGGTACTGACCAGAAAATGGCCAGCAATTCTAAAAATGGAAAACGGGCTGCAATAAATTCCATATGAATTAGAAAATGAGTAAAAATTATAAAAATAATAGCAAATGGGCTGTACACGCCACATATTTCGAGGCTGACTTGTTTACGCAAGGCTTTGTCAGTGAACACACGATTCTAGCAGCAGTGACTGTTGGATGTCCATCCAACGGCCGATGTGCTTCTTCAATCTCTGATCTTCCTGCTCCAGCCGCCTAAACTAGCGCCGGCGGGACTGCCTGCTCCCTCCTCTTGTGGCCCGCTGTGATGCCGCGCAGGCTTCCCCGGCCCACCCTACTCCCTCCGCTGGCCTGGCCGCACGCAATCAACTGCCTCCTTATTACGCGAAAAAAATGATTCCTCCCACTGACATCTGGGGCGCACCGGTTGGGAGGCTGACCTGTGGGCCTACTAAGTTGACGCGTACGCAGGGCTTGTCAACTTAGTCAACAAACGATTCTAGCAGCAGTAACCGTTGGATTTGAATCGAACGGTCCTGCTGCTTCTTCAATCGCTGCTCTTCTTGCACCAGCCGCCCAAACCAGCGCCGGGGAGACCGCCTGCTCCTGCCTCCTGTGGCCGGCTGTGCTGCCGTTGAGGCCTCATCGCCCCCTACTACTCCCACTGCTAGCCAGGCCCTGCGGCGACGACAGCCTCACACCGCAGCCGAACCAGTGAACCCTCGTACTCCTCTCCGCGTGGGCATCCACTGCCGCGTCTTCCCCGGCTCCGTGTCATCCCCTTCCTAGGCCTCGCCGTCGTCCACCGCCTTGGTGCTCTCGGCGCGGCGTGGTCAACGTGGTCAACGACATTCCATCGGAAGAGTACTGTACGTGGAGAGGCTGACAGCTGGGTCCACGGCCACAGCCCAGTTTTTTTGTGATTTGCCAAGTAAGTCGCTTTGTCAGGCCTGTTGGGCTGCAAATCTTTCAAGACGAGGAGAGCTTTCATTCGGCTGGCCGAGAAAATGGCCCATTAGTAATGAGAAATGGGCTGTATATTTTTAAAACACATCAAACCGGCAATTAGTTTCAAATATCTTTTTTTTCATTTCGAGATTTTAAATCACATTAATTTTTATGCGTGGAGAATTTGTTGGATTTTATATTGATATACATTTATTTTTAAAATCAGTTTGAATGTGAGTCGAAATTTCGGGATTAAAAATAGTTCGGACCGCATCGAAATATGCAAAATTTCGTATAATTTTTTAACCGTGGCCACAATATGGGCTGTAATGCTAACAAAAAGAATATGGGCTCCAAAAAAACCTTAATAATTAGCAAATGGGCTGTAAATTATTAGAAATAATGGCAGATGGGTTGTATGCTGTTTTCCACAGATTTGAGGCTTTCCTAAAAAAAGGTTGACGCACAAGCAGTGACTGTTGGATGGCCATCCAACGGCCGTTGTGCTTCTTCAATCTCTGCTCTTCCTGCTCCAGCCGCTCAAACAAGCGCCGGCTGGACTGCCTGCTCCCTCCTCCCCGCGGCCGGCTCTGCTGCCGCACAGGCCTCATCGCCCCACCGTACTCCCATCGCTGGCCTAGCCATCCCTCTACTCACCCACACCTGCTGTTATTCTCCGGGGACGGCAGACGAACCAGTAAACCCTCGTACAGTCGTACTCCCCTCCGCATGGGAAACAACTGCCGAGTCTTCCCTGCCTTCGTGTCCTTCCCTTCCTAGGCCTCGCCGTCGTCCACCACCCTGGTGCTCTCGGCGCGGCCTGGTCAACGTGGTCAACGAACGACATGCATCTGAAGTGGACTGTACGTGGAGAGGCTGACAGCTGGGTCCACGGCCGCACGCAAGGAAATGCCTCCTTATTACGCACAAAATAATGATTCCTCCACCTGACATCAGGGACCCACCGAAAAGGCCTCTGTATTTCGTGAAAAAATGTTACCGCCGCTGACAGCTCGGACCCACCAGCTATATCTTCGCACGCAAGGAAGTGCCTCCTTATTACGCACAAAAAATGAATACTCCCCCTGTTAGCTGGGACCCAGTATAGTGGCAGGCTGACTTGTGGGCCTACTAAGTTGACGGGGACGGAGGGCTTTGTCAACTTAGTCAATATGCACGATTCTAGCTCTAGTGACCGTACGATGTCCATCCAACGGCCGTAGTGCTTCTTCAACCTCTGGTCTTCTTTCTCCAGCCGCCCAAACCAGCGCCGGTCGTGCCTAGTGCTCCTGCCTCCTGTGGCCGGCTGCGATGCGGCAGAGGCCTCACTGCTCCCTACTACTCCCACCGCTGGCCAGGCCATCTCTCTACTCACCCACACCCCCTGTTATTCTGCGGCGACGGCAGCCTCACACCGCAGCGAACCAGTGAACCCTCGTACTCCTCTACGCGTGGGCATCCACTGTCGCGTCTTCCCCGGCTCCGCGTCGTCCCCTTCCTAGGCCTCGCCGTCGTCCACCGCCCTGGTGCTCTCAGCGCGGCGTGGTCAACGTGGTCAAGGAACGACTTCCATCGGACGTGGACTGTACGTGGAGAGGCTGACAGCAGGGTCCACGGCCGCAGCAAGGAAGTGCCTCCTTATTACATGCAAAATAATTATTCCTCCACCTGACAGCGGGGACCCACCGGACGGGCCACTGTATTTTGCGAAAAAACGTCCCCCCTGACTGCTGGGACCCACCAGCTACATCTTCGCATGCAAGGAAGTGCCTGACAGTCGGGACCCACCTGGTCGAAGCGTACGTAGCGTTGTCATTCTGGTCGCGAACGTGTACGTACATATATATTGGTGGATGTAGAGGCGCGCACGTGTCGTAGTAGAGGCGCGCACGTAGCATGTACACGTACGTACAACGGCCAGGGTGCAAGAAAGAAAATACAGCCACGTATGTGTACCTACGGGCGGGGTCTCGAACGCCTACTCGCGCATATGTACGGCCAGGGCTCGTGTACATGGCTGGGTCGGAATGGAGAAATAGTGTCGTCGTCGTGTTCATGGGGAGGCAACGGAATGCGTCATGTTCATGGGGAGGCAACGGAATGCGTCGTGTTCATCGGGAGGCAACGGAACGCGTGGGAGCCAACCGGCTGGGTCGGAATGGAATGCGTGGTCGTGTTCATCAGGAGGGCTTGGACGGGACAGGCGATGGAAACGAGGCCTGGCGTACCGCAAAACGGAGGAAACGGACCTTCTACGTTCGGAACGGGGTCCTGTTGATCGGGAGGGGTGTGGCGTACCGCAAAACGGAGGAAACGGACCTCCTACGGTCGAAACGGGGGTCCTGTTGATCGGGAGGGGTGTGGCGTACCGCAAAACGGACGAAACGGACCTCTATGGTCGAAACGGGAGTCCTGTTGATCGGGAGGGGTGTGGCGTACCGCAAAACGGACGAAACGGACCTCCTACGGTCGAAACGGGGGTCCTATTCATTGGGAGGGGTGTGGCATACCGCAAAACGGGACTCCACGGGATACTGTTCATCTCCACCGTCGACCTCCTCTAGCCTCCACGGGCTACCGTCGACCTCCTCCAGCCTCCACGGGCTCCTGTTCATCCAGCCTCCACCGCGCGCTACTCCACCGGCTACTGTTCAACCACCCCTCCACGAGCACCCCTCCACCGTCTACTGTTCATCCAGCCCTCCACACCACGGGGTCCTGTTCAACCACCCCTCCACGGGCACCCCTCCACCGTCTACTGTTCATCCAGCCCTCCACACCACGAGGTCCTGTTCATCCAGAGGCAACGCCACCGCTCACTGTTCATCCACCCCCCTGCAACGCTCACTGTTCATCCAATCGATCGGCTTTAGTTAGCAGCAGTAGCGAAGGAACCGCTCGATCGGGTTCAGTTAACAGCCATCGATCGATCGCTCGGGTTCAGTAACGCGTAGCCTGCAGTGCAATCGCTCGGGTTCAGTTAGAGCCCAACGCCTCGCTCGGGTTCAGTTAGAGCCAACGCCTCGCACACACGCGCGTACGTGTACGAGAGAAACGCGCATCGCTCGGCCCCCGACCTCCCACCGCAACCGGGAACTCCCCGAAATTTTCCTCGCCCTTGCTTCTACCACGGTTTTTTCCGTCATGGACGGCCCAAAGAATGTCATGCAGCTGCGTCTCCGGCCCGCCCAGGACGAAAGGCCCATTTTCTGTCATGATTTTTTTGTCATAGAAGTAGGAGCCCACCACATCTATGATGATACCGGGTTTTGTCACAATTATCGTCATAGAAGTGTCATATGTATGACAAAAAAAAGTTCCTTCGGCCCAAAATGTCACGGATGTGTCTTTTTTTGTAGTGTTGTACATGCAATTATTTAATTGTGTCTGGGCTGGTATGCTAGCCAGGTGAGGATGGTCATTGTTTGCATCAATTGAGGGTGGTACTGATGTTGTTTTAAGAGTTGAACTTGTGCAATCTTTTCTTTTTTCTACTTGCCTTCATATGCTTGTTTTGTTTTCTATATTCATTTATTTAAGCTGTGGCTTGTTTATTTTCATTTACATCCTATTAGCTTTATGAGTCCGGTCAAGCCGGTGAGAGGCAATGCCGGAAAAGTTGCTTTGGATGAAGGTGACCAACGGCGATTGAACTTAACTATCCGATGTTCGTTGCGAGAGGTTGATGCTTGTGCTAAAGTGCTTGAGAGTCGCCATGTGGCTAGGGTTCATGCAGCTGGTTTTGGTTCTATCTTCAAGTGGAAGGTGAAGTCTAACATTTCCCGCCCTCTGATGGGAGCTTTGTACCTGAGGATAGATCCTGATACGATGACTCTTGACATGGGTGAGGCTAATAAGAAGCTTCGCATCACTAGCGATGGTATACAACAACTATTTGGGTTCCCTCGTGGTGGTCGTTCTGCACCAAGGCCGTCAGAGGACGGATATGACGACGCTTTGATGAAGTTAAGATCGGAGCATGACATTAGCGGGAACAAAGATATCAAGACAAAGGATTTGAGGGATAGGCTCAAGGTGCTTGTCAAGGATCCTAGCAAAGATGACCTTGCTCTGAAAGTGTTCTTCATTATTGTGTTTATGAAGGTTGTGTTGCCTGGTGCCGCCTCGCGTGTTTCCAGAGAGGCAGCAATGTTTGAGGGTCTCGTCATTGAGGACATGGCTAATATGGATTATTGCCAGCTGATGGTTGATGAGTTTAGAAGGGATGTTGTCAGGTACCAAGATGGTGTTACCATGGGGAAGGCAATCACAGGCTGTGCTATAGGGCCTGTACTAATGTACCTTGACTGCCTTACTCGTGGCAAGACTGCGGAGCCTGACATGCGAGTCCCCCGCATATGTTTCATGGATCCTATCAAGCTTTCCGATCTGGTTGATGCAGATTTGATAAAAAAAGGCAACGCGGATCCAAAGACTTGGGTGTTTGGGAAGCTTCCGGTGAGTTTTATTTCTTTCGTGTCTTGCAGACCTTTTTTTCTTTAGGTATAGCTATTTTTGCTGGAGTGAACATGTGTACTGCAGAGTTACCTGTTTAGATTTTGTCATTTCTTAAGCTTTGTGAGGTTTAGGTATAATTTTTAGTACTGTTGCTTCATGTGTGGTTTAACTGAATATCTTTGTTCAACTGGCCTGTTGGTAAATACTAACAAATTGGCACTGACACTTAAAGATTGATAGTGCTGTTGATTTAAATATCTTAATATGATGTTTATTTTTCCTTGTGTGTTGCATTGATTAATTAACTCCTTTTCCCCTTGTTTGTAGTGGAAAACTCAAGAGAGGTTGTTTTTTCTGAATGTATAAACGGCCAGTCCTGGAGATGCCATCGTCTCAGGTTCCCAAGATTTCATCTCTGCACGATGAGTTGAGAGGTGGCTGTGGTGTTGAGGGTGCTGGTTATCTTCCCCTGGCCCTAGTAAGGCTAGTACTTCGCAGAGGCAGGGTTTTGGTATTGATGTTGTTGTTTCTGCATTGGAGCGCGCTGAGCATATTTTTAGTAATGTGTGTTTTGAGCTGCAAAAGGTTCCAACTACAGTTGAGCGTCTGAGCTGTATCAATGGTATCCTTCCTGAAGGTCATCGATTTAATGCTGAGGAAGCAGTGGACTATATTGAGATGGAGAGAATTTTAATTGGTGATATGCGTGACGGGCTGCTGATCTAGTTCAGAGCTCGGTTCGTCTGTTGAACAACATGAAGCGTTTCAAAACTATGCAAGACTCTCGCTGCAAGCCATATGAAGAAAGTGAAAATGTTGTTATCAGGCAGATTGAGCAGGATGAGGCTGCTGCCACCGACAGCAGGGCTGGTGATGGTACTGAGGCTAATATTTTTGATCACCATACGAATGATGTTGGCTTGGAGTGCCCTGTTGTTGATGTGAGTCAGTCCTCGGTGTTTGCAATTTTTACTATGTTGTTCTGCTGTCAGTATTGTAGTTGAACTTCCTCATCTTCATCTGTTTATTAATTTTTCTTTCATGCAGGATGAGGCTGCTACCACCGATAGCATGGCTGGTGATGGTACTGAGGCTAATGTTTCTGACCACCATACGAATGATGTTGGCTTGGAGCGCCCTGTTGTAGATGTGAGTCAGTCCTCGGTGTTTGCAATTTTTACTATGTTGTTCTGCTGTCAGTATTGTAGTTGAACTTCCTCATCTTCATCTGTTTATTAATTTTTCTTTCATGCAGGAGACCAGTCATAATGTTGAGACTGCTGTTGACCGTGGAGTTAATGATCCATCTACTGATAAGTGCAAGGTTATTTTTATTTTTATTGTGTTTATACATATTTCTTGAATTTTCATGCACACCAATGTGCCTTACATGTTCATTTTTCCATCTCACACCGTTAAGAGTTTGCAGGTGATACCTACCTTTTTGTTACTGTGGTTTAATTCCTTGTGTTCATTTTTGCTAATAATAGCATTGTTTTTTTTGCTTCATTACATATGAATCAGGGTCCTGTTGTTGGCGACGAACCTTGTTCGACCATTGGTGATGTTCCTTTGAATGTTAGCAGCAGCAAGATCGATGATGTTGTTGTGACTGCTGCTAATGTTTGTTTTTCTATGCACCTCTTGCTATCTTATTTTTTATTGTTAGTTTTCCTCATATTATCCACTTTTTCTGAATTTTTATTTCTTCAGATGACTGATGTTGAGCGTGAGGCTGTCGTTAGTGGTGGAGATGATGCTCGTGGTGTTCCATTGAGTAGTGGGCGCGATGTTGGTACCAAAGTTGCTGATGAGGATGTTGGTGCTGCCAGCATACTTGATGCCAAATCGTCTGGTGTTGGTATTGCTGGGAATGAAAATCTTTCTGATTGTGAAGATTTGCCGCCGGAAAATTTCCCGCCTGGAGGGCTTGATTACGGTGATGCATTGCAAGATGCCTCTAGCATGGAGGAAGTGCCATCCGAGGATGATGATTTACTTCTGTCGATTTCTTCTGGCCCCTTGACGCAGGAGGCGCTCGTGTCGTCCCAGGAATTTCTTTCTTCATACCCTGAAAGCGCAGCCATATTGCTGTCCTCACAAGATCTTCCATCGTCAAACCCTGAAACTGGAGGCATATTGGTCTCATCACAGGAACTCTCATCGTCAAACGCTGATAGTGCAGGTAAGGACTTGTAAATGAGGCATACTTCTCATTTATGGCATTTTGGACATGTTCACTTGTAGTGCTTGAACTTATTATTTTTCTTCTTTTTCTGCAAGCAGAAGGTGCTAATGTTGTTAAGGTTGATTTGTTTTTCTTCGCTGTTACGAGGTTGCGCATGAACCGTGCGAAACAGTTAGTTTGGGATTTTGCCCGTATCATTTTTGTCTCTTTTTCTTTCTCTCATATGACTATTGTTGTTATTGCAGTAGTTTTAATTCATATCATCTTTTGTGTTTTCTTAGTGACAAACCGATGTTTCAAAATAGCGAATGTGATGCCAGTGTTGGTTATATTGCTAAAGCGTTTGTCCCCACTGGCATGCTCAACTCAGACAGTGCTGACGTTGTTTTATATTCTCTACATCAGAAGTACCGAGACACTGACAAGTTGATAGTTCCCAGATGGGTGACGGTCAGTATTTTGTTTTGTAGATAGGATGATAACTTGTTTTGGCAGTTTTCTAACTGTTGTTGTTCTTTTTGTACAACAGACCAAGATCCGTGATGGAAATATTGATGCCAATGTGCTACAATGGTTCACGAGATCAGGGGCTGATGGTTTTGACCAAGTAGGTGAACTTGAACTTTTTGTACTCGTGAACTAGAACTGTCATGTTTTCTTGCAAGTTTGGGAGGTGGGGGAATGAACTTGAGTAGCCTGCTTTTACCCCTGTACTTATGAATGATGTGTGCTTCTTTTTTTAAAGATGCACTTATTATCGCAAGGAAATTGAACTGATATGTTTGTTGCAAGTTTGGGCGGTGGATATAAACTTGAGTAGCATTTATTTTTTGTAGTGTGTTACTTACTCAATTAGAACTTATGATTATCTGATTTTTGTTTGTACTTCTGAATTTCAATTTCCTTCTTTTATTTTATTGTTTGGAGGCTGAATTTTTTGTTTCAGTATGATTTGTTAAATTCATTTTTCCTCTGTGATTTTTTTGTCAGCTTCTTTTCCCTACTTTTGATCCGCCGTCATTTGCGGCTACCTTGAAGCCTAGCGAAGAATCTGGGCATTGGTGTTTGATTGTTCTGAATTTGAGGTTCCGTCGTTTCGAGTGTCTTGATTCACTCCGTGATGAAACCTGGAGTGATGCAGTTAGATTCTTAAGGACTATGACAGATAACATAAAGAAGCATTGGAGGGAGTCCAGTGTAGACAAGGCCAAACCGTTCTCGCCGGCGCATATGGATGGTTTCTCTTGCGAGTTTGTGCGGGTGCCGCAGCAGAAAAACACATGAGTATCCATTTTTAATGATTTTTGTTAGTTGTTTTTGTTGCTGGGAGGATGGTGTTCCTATATTTTCGAATTTTTTATTTAACCTTTTGTTTTTTGTTTTGTGAACATGCATGATTGTGGATTCTTTATGCTACAAAACTGCAAGACCTATCATTGCCGGGAGGATGGTGTGATTGAAATGTTGGATTACAGCCACGAAGACATTCTTGACATTAGGAAGACTTTGTTGTATACCTGCGCAACTAGCGATGTGTTTGATGTTGACTTCCGGGGTTTGTTTGGCATCGAACCCTGTACGTATGCATGACCTTTTGTAAATTTTTGCAGCTTGTACTTCTTGATTAGTACTGTCTTGAATTATGTATTTGAACTTACCCTTGATGCGGTCTTTTCTTTTTTTATTTTTGCAGGTGAGTGGCTGGATCTTGGTGAGCATGACTACAGGATCTTTGGCAGCCAGTTCTCGGAGCTCGAGCGCGTAGCTATTGATTTTAGCCAGGGGCATTCTCCCGAAAAGACAAGATCTGGTGTTATGAAGGGGCGGTTGGGAGCTCTGAAAGGTTCTACGGCTGCTTGTGCAGAGAGCCCCTCTACACCCAAGAATCCCATTGTGGAATTGATAGACAGCGATGATGATGCGTTTGACAAGATTGCTGGCATGGGAAGAGTCACCAGGAGCGCTGCTGCCAAGGGTTTATCTCCCCTTGCTGGAATAGTGGCCCGTAGAGCTGGTGCTGCTAGGAAGGACCCTGCTTTGGATTCTGGCAATGTTACAAGCACGAAGCATGCGCCCAGAGCTCCTATGAAGTTTTGCTCCCCTGTGCAGCAGCTTCAACTTCATAAATTCCCTCATCTAGACAAGGCTCACAAGTTGTATAATCTGTTGCTTAGTTATGAAGCATGTGAGAAGTATGCCGAGTGAGTATCTCTCATTACGTTTCCTCTTCTTTTCTGCTGTTGTTTGTAACTGCTAGATAAATATGACCTGAACTGTTCCTTTTTATACAACTTGAACTGCTATGAATGCCTTATCTTGCTTCCCCTGCTTTTTGTTCTTGTGTGTACTGCAGGAATACATTCTCAATGATACCTCAGCCTGATGATAGCGTAACTAGCTTCACTGGGAAACGCATCTGCGAAGTTTTTGCACCTAGGCAAATGATGGAGGGTGATGTAATGGACTTCCTCATTGATGATTGGAAGAAAGATCCCGAGAGAAATGCTGATTTTGCGTCTAGAAAAAGGGTATTGCTGAGTCCATATTTCATCACGGTAATCAATCAGATCATTTGTTTCTGTTAAACATGACTGCCTATTCTTTTACGAGTTTTAATAATACTTTGCTTGTTGATCCTTTTCCCGTGTCTATTTCTTTTTTGGCTTTTTTGCAGGTTGTGCTTGACTGTATGTTTTACGGTGATGAAAATAATGCAGCGAGAGATTTCAAGAGTATGTTAAAGATAAGGAAGACTTGCTCAGTGCCGACCTTGTAAGATCTACTAGCTGATTTTTGGTTTTAATTGTTTGTTGTCATGCTGGTTTTTATTTTGAATATTTAATATCTCTTTTTTGGTCATTTGTTTTTAGATCATGATGCCTCTATTCAAACCTATGATTTTACCAAAGGATAAGAAAGTGAACCACTTTTCCTTATATGTCATGAATCAGTACCGAAGTAGTGTCGACATCCTTGACTCCTTACCTTATCCGAAGAACCATCGCCCTTCAAAGAACACCTATCATAAAGACTGCGAGAAGATTGTGAGTGACATTTATTATCTGTACTGGATTAATTTTTCCGCATCTTTGTTTCTGCTTTTCTGAGACCTGAAAATGTGTGGTTTCTTTTCTTTTTTTACAGATCTCTAGATTGGTCCAAGTAATGAAGGCTGTGTATGGTGATGCTTAGTACAATGCGAGCAAGCAACCCAAATGGGAGGTTTTTGCAAAGAAACCAACGTTTGTCAAGGTTCCGCTTCAAGGGGCGAATGAATGTGGCCATTATACTCTGAAGTATGCGGGATCCTATGATGGTGAAAAGATCGTTGAGAACATTCGAAGTAATGACGTGGGTTCTAGTTGAGCTTTTCACTTTTCTGTGTTTGGCTGATTGTGTATTCTTCTTTTTATGTGTCGTGATTTTTGATAATTTGTTTTATTGTTTTGCAGCCTCGTATTGTTGATTGGAACGCTGAGGATCTTTATAGAGTTGTGTTCAACCGGAATAACCAACTTCTGGTGAGGAGCTTCCTAAGGAGGTTCAGGCTTTGGCTCCCGGTGCATAGAAGAAATGGTCATCATTTGCGTAGTGAAATGGATAGTTGTGTGATATATCTCTTGAAAGCATTGTAGGCTTTGTTTGTAGTGTTTGGATGTCTTGTCAAGTATTATGTAATAACTGGTATATTTTGTGTTGTGTTTAAATGTAGCACAATGTTTAACAAACTTTTTTCCATGATGATAGTGTGGTTGAATAGCTGTTTCACTTGTGTATGTTTCATCGAGAATTCGTTTTGGTTAAGTTCTATTTTTTGTACTGAAGTCTTACAAACTAGTTGAACTGAAAACACCTTTTTCCAAGATCATTACGAGTTGTTGCTGGAAAAGTGAGATTTATTTTATTTTCATCTGTCCCAACCTAGGTTGGACCTTTATAGTTTCTATACCCTCTTTTCTTGTACTTATAGTATAGTTTTGTTAGTACTGAATTGTAATCTCATTCAGCGTAAGGCTTTTAAAATTTGGTGTCACGATAGCACTTGTGGATCTAGCGTGAGTGGAGTGATGCTTCCTCGCTATGTAGAACTGATTTCATATAATGTATTAGAACTGAAGTTTTTTTCGGGATTGAAATTATTTACGACCAAGTTGCTACGTGATCTCTAGCCATATTTTATTTAAGTATAAGAAATTTAGCAAAATTTGAGAGCCAAATTTTTGTTTGAACTTCTTGAATTTTAGTAGTTGAACTTCATAGTAAAAGTTAAAGCACTGGTTTAAATTAGCTACATTTAACGGATAGCCGTATTAAGTTCATAATTAGTTCACTAGTCAATGTGGGCTGATGCTTCTGTTGTTTGTTTTTTTGTTAATTTTTGTCCTTGGTTGAACTGTAATCTATTTGGTTGAGTCTTGGCCATCTTTCTCAAGGCATTAATTGGTATCATCATAGCACTTACCGAATAAACTAAGTTGTACCGAGATTTCAATTGTACAAGTACTTTGATCATTTTATTTTTTGTGTTGTTTGAAACTAGTACCTCACTGGTCAATGTGGGCTGATGCTTCTGTTGTCTTTCTTGTGATTTTTCTCCTTGGTCGAACTGATATCTTTTTGATTTAGTTTTGGCCTTGTTTTTTCTAGGCCGTGGTTCTTCTCAAGGCAATGTTTGGTATCATCATAGTACTTGCCGTATAGACTAAGTTGTACTAAGATTTCAGTTGTACTATTATTGTTATTCTTAGTGTGTCACTGTTTTAGGGAATGCGAACTGAAGCTTCCCGTTCCTTTTTTATTTTTGTAGAATGAATGTACTGTGTGTTCTAGTGTACCAGTACTTTCAATCCTAGCATGCTAGTGACTAGGAAATACGTACTCATGGTTCTTTGCTTTTCCTGTTGCACTACTTAGTAATTTTCTAACTACTATTAGCATGATGCTGTTAGTACTGAATGTTGTCCTCGGCGGAAACTTAGTCTTTTTAGTGTTCTTCTTAAACTAAAAACTGATTTTTAGTGTTATAGTACTACCGTACATGTCTAAGCTATACTGAGCGTCCCAAGACTACTATTTGTTGTTGTCCTTAGTCTGCCACTGTTTTTGTGAAAATATCCATGTGTGATTTTTTGCTTCGTGACTAGTGTTGCATAGCAGCCATCAAGTTTCATTCACAACCTACTTCAACTTCAAATGATGGATAAACAAAATAGGAAGCTAGCAAACATGTTTAACGACATAAGCGAACGATGTACTTGACGACATAAGTTGTTCAAACCCTTACACACATGACATAAGCAAGTTGTTCAACATAACAAAAGCAAACTACAAATCTGAAACAACAAGATTAAGGACAAGCAGAAGCACGAGCAACATGAAGGCAGACTTTCATGCCTCTTCATCCCGCGAAGTTGCAGTGGTAGTAGGGGTCAGCCTCCTGCTCTTTTGAAATATCCCAACCTATCACGATGTTGTCGATTATCTTCCATGACTTGTACGTGGCGTAGGCATCTATTCATGCGTACTTGATGAGCTTGTCTGGCAGCGGGCTGGTCCCCCACAGTTTGTGGTCTTCCTTCATGTCCATCTTCTTCTTCATGCCGTTGTAGAATGGGTGGATGACGCTGCCTGCAACATCAGCCAAGGAGTCATAGTATTTGTTGGTGGTTGGAACTTTCCACTTGCGCTGCATGTCGATCAAGTTGTTGGGGTTGATCTCCAAACCAGACTTGTTCAGCATCCGCTTGTCACCTCCAATGCTGAGACCGGAAAATGTGTACAATTTCTCCTCCTGCAGGAACTGTTTGAGGCGCTTGGGCCTGCAAGGGGGAAGACACATATTGAAGATTAGTGTTCTTTTTTGAAGATTTAATTCTTCCGCTTTTTGGTTTACAAGTGATAATCCATGAGGTAGATGCTTATATAGTATAAGTCATGGATGAATGTAGTTCAGAAACTAGTACACAAAGTCCTGAAATTAAATTCAACTAAAACATGTTATTTTTCCTTTTTGCTATCTTCAGTGCTTCACCAAATGCTTCACCAAATTCAAGAACCTATTTACCAGAGTCAATGATATATGTGCTGCTTGCTTCAAGTTTAGTTTTCTTTTTGTTAAATAAAAGACCTATACAAGTGCTTGATACATCTTTGTGCATCAATTCTATATCAAGTTTAGAAATTAATTTGAGAAACATGTGCATCAAGATATGGACCTATACCAGTTCACCAAACATCTTTTAATACATCAATTCTATAAACTATACTAGTGCATCAAGATCAGAATCTATGCTAGTACATCAAGTTCAGAAATTAATTTGGTGAAACATTTTTCATATGCTAATCCAGTGCATCAGTTTCAGATGCTAATCTGGTGAAACAATCCACTTCACAATTTCAGAAATGCATGTAACTTGAGAAACATGTACTCATACATCCACTTCACAAACTATAGTAGTTCATCTAGTTGGGAAACAAGTTTAATGGAATTTTTAGGGAGCAGTGCTAGTACAACCGATGAATGAGAAGTAGTATGGGTTACCATTTTGTGGCCGCTACGATGTGGTACACCAAGCAGAGTTCCTCGACGCACAACCGTAGGACTGCTGCCATCTGTGGAGGTTCATCTTCGCTTGTGTACTCCACATCAACTCCAATGAAGCTCGGATACAAGCCGCCGCCCTTCATCCTGAGCCTGCTCATCATCTTGTCGGCCTTGTCTGGTTTGCTGGTGCAGACGATCTCCAGCGTCTCCTTGTCGTGGAGCTCAACCCCTGTGAGGGTTCTTGTGTACTCGCGCTTCTCGCTGGGGACGTGAACGTCGACGAGGTTGCTACTCTTGTCCAACGTCTCGCCATGATGATGCTTGGCGGACGGTTCCTCCGCCATCGCCCTCCTTCGACGACTGTGGGCTTGGGAGAGAGAAGTTTGTGGTTTGTCTGCGGTGGAGATGGAAGCGGCAATGGTGGTTCTGTGAATGAGGCAGAGATGGAAGACAATGGGGTATTTTGCAGCGCGTCGACGGGGATGTGTGGGAGGCGGTTCGTCGGGGGCATGGGTGTAGTGGTCGTGGGGGTCGTGGGGGTCCCCGTTTTGCAGTCCCTTGTGGCAACCGCCCAGTGGGTGGCGCAGGTGGTGGCCTGGAAGAACTAACCGTCCAAGCCAAGTGTTTTTACTGTCGCACTGAGTAGTCTTGTCAAGCTGTACTTATCATCTGCTTATCCCACTTGCATGTCTCAGGGGTGGTTATGATGGCATTTTGCACTGTTTAAGTGATGTATGCTTTGTGATGTTTTTCCGTGTGGATGTTAAGTATTGTTTTCCACTGAAGTCTTATACACTAGTTGATCTCAAAACATTTTTCAGTGCCCTAGGAGTTGTTGCTCAAAACTGGGACTTATTTTATTTTCATCTGTCCCAACCTAAGTTAGGCCTTTATAGTTTTTGTATTCTCATTTTAGTGCACTTATGGTTTACTGATGTGTGAACTGAATAGTAATTTCATACACCGTACGGTTTTGGAAGTTGGTGTCACAGTTGTGTGAGTGGCCTGACTGTTCCTGCTTTTTTAGTACTGATGTCATATGTATGTTTGAGCTGAGTTTTTTTTGGGGGGGATTGAGATCATTTACAACGAAATCGTTCGTGGAGGTTTGGACAGATTTTATATAAATAATAAATTTAGCATAATTGACAAAGAAAATCTATTTGAACTTCTTGCATTTTAGTAGTTGAAGTAGTCAGATTTTATATAAATAAGAGATTTAGCATAATTGACAAACATTATCTATTTGAACTTCTTGCATTTTAGTAGTTGAACTTGAAAGTTATATTTAATTCGGTGTTTTAAATTATGTACATTTAACAGATAGGCTATTAAGTTCTCTGCTTTTTAGAGTTTCATTGTTTTTGTATCATATTTTTCCTTTTTTATCATCCGTGGTGCGGAGCTAAAATTATTTTTATTTATATTTTTCGTATTTAAAGTTATTGCCTGCGAACTAGTATTTGAACTTTTATATTTTCAGTTTCAAACATTTTTCTTGTAGTTTATATATTTCATACTTAAAGTTATTGCCTGCGAACTAGTATTTGAACTTCTATATTTTCAGTTTCAAACATTTTTCTTGTAGTTTATATTTCTTTGCCCCGCACTATGGTTTGTTTAACTTGGCTTATTGGTGGGGTGTTTGTAGACGATGGAGGCTATTGGGCCGTTTTCCGACCCAAATGGCCCGCGCGGGCGTTTTGGGCACTGCTGGATGTGCGTGTGCTCTGGGTTTAGTCCCACCTCGCTAGTCGAGGGGGCTCTAGACCTGTTTATAAGCGCAGCCGAGGCTCACTGGTCGAACTCCTCTGAATACTTACATGAGTGCTTATACACGGCGCTCGCCCTCTGTCATGACCTGTGGGCCCTGGTCGGCTGGCCATGCGTTGTTCGGATTACTAGGGATTCGCCCACGGGCTCGAGTGCAAGTATCTAGCAGTGTCAGGGCCTGCGCCTGTCCTTGGGCGGTCAATTTTTACTTTTTTGTTTGTTTGAATCTAGTACTTGACTGCACCAGTAACTTGGACTGATACTTTTTGTTCTAGTTCATGTGAGTTTTGTGTAAGTGTTATCTTTTTCATTTGAGTTTTTTGCCTTCTTTTTTGTTTTTGTTTTTGTGATTATTCTCAAGGGTCTTCTGGTATCATTTTTCAGCACTATGGTACTTGCGTGTAGACTAAGTTGTACTGATAGTCCATTCATAGTAGCACTTATGTTCTTAGTCTGACATTTTGGGGGGGGGGGGATTACGAACTGATGCTTCTTTGTACTTTTTATTGTAGTAAGTATGTACTGTCCGATCAACTGTACTAGTACTGTCATTCTTAGTCTGCAAGTGACCAACATAAGTGTGTGCTGATGCTTCTCAACTTTTTCTGTTGTAGTACTTGTTAATTTTCTAGCAGCTACATATGAATGAGAATAGTACATTAAGTAGTAAGAATTTCTGCTTCAACTTTTGAAGCGTTGCTAAGCAACTCAAATTGTATTGATTGTTTTCAATGTTATGTTTTCTATACAATACTGAATCGAAACTACACTTGGAACAACATTGTGTGATTAGTTGCTTCATAACTAGTACTTTAGAGTAGCCACAAAGTTCCATTCAGAAGCTACTTTGAATTTGAAATGATGGATTAACAAAATAAGAAGCTACCAAACTTATATAATGAGATAAGCAAAAAAATGTACTTGATGACATAAGTAAACTTGTTCAACCATGAAAAGCACGGCATAATCATACTGGTTCAACCCAACAAGAGCAAACTAAGAATTTGAAACAACAAGATAAAAGGCAAGCACAAGAGGAAGCAAAACAAAGGCAGCACATTGATGTATCTTCATCCCCAAAAGGGGCAGTCGTAGTAGTTGTCAACCTCCCGCGCTTTTGCAATTTCCCAACCATTTGTGATGTTGTCGGTCATGTTCCATGACTTGTACGCGGCGTACGCATCTACTCCTGCGTACTCGATGAGGTTGTCTGGCAGCGGGCTGATCCCCCACAGTTTGTGGTCTTCCTGCGTGTTGATGTTCTTCTTCATGCCTTTGTAGAATGGGTGGATGATGCTGGCTGCAACATCAGTCAAGGAGTCGTGCTCCTTTCTGGTGTATGGAACTCTCCAGAGGCGCTGAATGTCGATGTACTTGTTGCGGTTGATCTCCAAACCAGACATCCTCAGCTTCACTTTGTCGCTTTCAATGCTGAAACCGGCAAATGTGAACAACTTCTCATGCTGCAGCGTCTCGTTCAGGCGCTTGGGCCTTCAAGGGGAGAGACATTTTGAAAATTAGCATTACTTTGATGTTTGAATTCTTCATTTTTTTTGTTTTACAAGCGATGAATCCATGAAGTAGATGCTTATACAGCATAATTAATGGATGAATGTACTTCAGAAACTAGTAAACAAAGTTCTAAAATTAAATTCAAGTACATCATGTTATTTTTCTTTTTGGATTATACATAGTTCCAGTCAATGTTGTATGTGCTGCTTTAGTACTAGTTTAGTTTACTTTTGTTGAATAGGATAACACATAACCAGTGCTTCACCAAGTCCTTAGTTTTTTTGCTTATGAAAATAACATTAGACCAAATTCAGAAAATACTTCACTACATCAAGTTCAGAAACATCTTTTTAATACATCGAGTACATAAACTACACTATCGGATCAAGATCAGAAACTACACTAGTACATCAACTTCAGAAATTAATCTTGTGCAAGATTTTCCAAATAGTAATCCAGTGCATCAGGTTCAAAAATACATTTATCTACTTGAGAAAATGCAGTAGTGCATCCACTTTCACAAACCACACTAGTACATCTAGTTGGGAAACAAGTTTGATTACTGTACTAATTAAACAGATGAACCAAATAGGGCAAATGAGTAGGATGGGTCACCATTATGTGGCCGCTGCGATGTGGTACACCAAGCAGAGTTCCTCGACGCACAACTGCAGGATTGCTGCCATCTGGGGAGGTTCATCTTCGCTGGTGTAGTGCACACCAACACCGACGACCCTACGATGCGAGCCGCCAACCTTCCTCCAGAGCCTGGAGATCATCTCGTCGGCCTTGTCTGGTTCGCTGGTGCAGACGATCTCCCGCGTCTTTGTCAGGACCCCGATCCTAATGAACAAGGGGGTTTTGCTTGCCTGGCACTTCTGAAGATAGTATAGTTCTTCATCGGTGTCATCGATCTCATTGTCGGAACCACGTTTACTGAGAGGGGACAATTACCGGCAATAGAGAGAAAATACAATCAATGCAATGCACAATATGATGCATGATCATGACATGGCAAAATGAGTGTGTTGGGCTAATGCAACTACAACCAGCTGGGTATAAGTCATTTTGAACCAAGGGTTCAATCCCAAACTCAACTTATGAATTTAAGTAGTGCCTTATCATTTTTTGCACTAAACAGAAAGCTTAAGTTGCTTAAACATGCATGAAACTAGTACAGATGGGTAGATTGGATTTTTCTGATCATTTTTCATATATACATTATTTCATTCTGAGTTACAGATTATTTTCTATGATTTTCTGAAGTTTATAACATTTTTTGGAATTTCCTGGTTGTTAAAATAAACCAAATCCAGAAAATGCTTTATTGCATCAGCATTACGTCACGGTGACTTCAGCGGGTCAACTGGGCGGCTAGGGTCAGACCTGAGCAGTGGGTCC
The DNA here is from genome assembly GCF_002575655.3 of Aegilops tauschii subsp. strangulata. Classification (NCBI taxonomy): domain Eukaryota; kingdom Viridiplantae; phylum Streptophyta; class Magnoliopsida; order Poales; family Poaceae; genus Aegilops; species Aegilops tauschii. The sequence continues at coordinate 225,398,747 of NC_053039.3, forward strand.
CACTGGTCAGTGACTCAGGGTTAAGAAGTTAGTTTTAGCACTAACTAAAAATTAGCGGGGCACTGGGCACACATGTCAGCGGCTGTGGGGGTTAGTTAGCACCTAATCTAAACTAGCCACATCAGCTAAACGGCGATTAGCCGCCGGTGCTAAGCTGGACGCGGCGGCGCTCCTCGTCCGGCCATCTCCGGCGACGAGAGCTCGCACGGCTGCGCTCTACGGAAGCAGCGCGTCGAGGCGCATCGGGTGGTGCAAGTGGAGCATCGCGGGGCTGCCTAAATCAACGTCGGCGACCACAAGTCCGGCGGCCGGAGCTCGGGCCTCGGCGAAAACACGCTAGGCTGCACGACAGGGCGTGGGGCTGGTCGCGTTCGTCTCCTGGGGACGTGTTGAGCGCGTTGGCGGGCTCGTATGCGATCGACAGCGTCTGTGGCCGCGGTCGCGTCATGGACGGCGGCAAGAAGCTCACGGGCACGGCGGGGAATGATTCTACGGCGAGCTATAGGCCATGGGGATAGGAGTTGGCGGTGAAGGAGCTCACTTGGAGGTCGAAGAGAAGCTCAGTGGGCTCGGGGACGGCTTGGTGACGACGGAACGACGGCAGCGATCTCGGTCGGCCGAGCTCGAAGAAGAGGGCGATGCAGGCGTTGTGGTGCGTCCCCGGTTGCGTGGAGCGTCGAGGAGGAAGACGGAGCCGAGGTGGTTCTCTTGAACATGTTGTGTGGACTAGGGAGGGCTGGTGGCCGCGGTGGCAGCGGACGGCGGCGACGGAGGTGCTCGGGCGCGTTCGGGAGAGGGGGCTAGAGGAGGGGACGAGGGCGAGCGATGGGCGAGAGGGACCGGGGTAGCGCGTGGCGGCTCCTGGAGCCTCTCCTGCGTCGGCAGAAGCAGGAGGTGGCCTCGCGCTTGGACGCGCGCGGCGAGCACGCGCCCCTCATCCTCCTGGCGGAAGGTTGGTAATGACTGGCTGCTGCGGGTGGGCTGGGCCGCCAGGTGGCTAGACTGCGAGGTGGGCTGCACAGGAGGTAAGCCCAGGTAGGTTTCCTTTCTCTCTCTCTTTTCTTTTTGTTTCAGTTTTCTATTTCCTTCTGTATCTTTGTGGCTTTTCTAAAAATACTAAAACCAACTCAAAAATCATGAAACTGCTCATGCCCACTGTTTGGAATATTTCCAACAGTAAACATTTTAGTTTATGATTATTTGGACATTTAAAATATTTTATAGCATTTAAATGCCCAAATGCAAATAGAGTATGATTTAATCCAGTGACCCTAAGCTGTCCTAGAAAAATGTGAACCAATTTTGGCAGTGGTTCTAGACCAAGAAAGAAATGATGAACATTTTTGAAGGGCATTTCAGGTTCATTGAAAAAGTATTTTAGTAACCCTAGATGGATTAAGTGATGCTGGGGTTTCTGTCATCCCCATTTCAAGTTTCTGAGAAATTTAAACATGATGCACACATGAAGGGCTAGCCTAGTGCATACCAGAACTAGGGATGTGACAACTCACCCCTACTAAACAAGAATCTCGTCCCGAGATTCAAGTCGTGAGGTAAGAAGACAGAGGGACAGAAGCTAACACAATCTTCATGATCCAGATGTCCTTCTCGAGGATGTTGATTCATTGCACCACCTTGATCTCGACGTCTTGCTTTGAGAACTACATCCAACATGACAACGAGAAGAAAGGGAGAATTTTAGAAGAATCAATCTTCTTGAGGTTCGAGCAACTTAGGATCATCTTAATGATCACAAGATCAACTCACGGAATGAGACGTAGAAACATCTCTCGAGCTGAGAGGCAAAACATGCATCCGGAGGGACGGAAGAAACAATTTGACGAGGGTTTCAAAGTAGCGAGGAAACAATTACCATGATCCCATAACGGGGCACCTTGGGAGAGGTGACTCGTAAAATTATTCCCTTAAGTGGCAAAAAAATTACTTTTGATACAGAGATCATTGAAACTCTCTATACCAGCCTAAGGAAATTCACAAATGATCGTTTGAAGGAGTTCGAAGAAATGGCATACTCAGACTAGGATGGATGATGTGGACTACCTTGTTGAAGACAATGTAATGGATGATATTTTGCCAATCATCAGAAATGGATGGGACCCATGGTAGGACCACTTTTGAAGATGATCCTGAATAGCAACTGCTGAGAAGGGTGGCCCATGGGAGATTGGCACAATGGCGGTGCAAGCTGGGAACAAAATGCAAATGCTGGGAATGTTCCAACCATCATATCTGCCTGAGATTCAGATCTGGTTGGTAACAGGATATTTCAGACAGCATGTCTGAAAAGAAGGTTTGCAACACAAACCGACGAGATGACATTGCGAGATTCTTGGGAAATGAACTACGATAGCAAGCTCCAAAATATGAGCTGGTTCTGCTACATACATGTGAACACGTTGTCCAAGACAAGCATGAGCACATAGAAGTCTTACAACAAAATACTACCAAGTTCTGGTTAGGATCCATCATCAAGGATTTCAAAGTCTTTACGCAAGTCCATGGATTAGATCCCAAGCATAGACTTCTTTTCCTTGAACAAGTCAATCAGTGGCTTGGCGTGCTAGGGATACATATAGCATGAAGGTTGCAAGTCTCCAAACCATAGAATACTTCGCACATATGCATGACTGACTTGGGATGGTTCCGGAGAAGGCAAAAACAAGCTTTCTCGAATTCACGGTGGCAACTTGCATCGAATGCACATGAATTAGAGGGAGTCACTTCTTTCATCGAACATATCCTTCATGAGCTAGCACGAAGAAAATGCTTTCAAAAGTTTCCAACACTGACCTAGATGTTCAGCATGAATCATGGACAAGATGGAAATGTTGTCAATGGGCCCAACAACAATCCATCCAGGCTTCCATATAGATGGAATTCCATGATTAAGTGAACACGGTGATAGCATTGGTCAGACCAAAAGATGCAATGGGGTATGCTCGAGGGATCAACCACGAGTAAGACAACATTACGAACATCGTTGGTTCTGATTTGATTTGACGATAGCCCACACTCAAATCAAAGATTGGATAAGATAATAGCACCAACAACTGATCACGAGGATCAATCAATGAAGATGTCATCTTTCTTCAACACACACACACAAGGATATCCCTTTGGAATGAACTAAGTCAGGCAAAGCATTTATCTTCCAACTCTCCAAGTTGTTGTTTAGCTTAACCAACTAGCTCAGGGGTACCCAACACAGATTCTTGGAGAACGGGTGGTTTATAGGAAAACCAACTTGATCATGAGCTCAACATAACGGCCAGGGAACAACCTGGTGATACTTCCGTGAAGATATCCGAAAAATCACGAACCACCGATATGTTACTAAGCTCGAGAACAATCTTGCCTTTCAAGGCAAGATGATATGATCAAAAGAGCGAGGGTTTGGCAAAATCCTAACTCATCGATCGAAGGGTGCACTAGAAATAAGGACTAGGTTGCACGATCAATCTTAGAGTGGTGATTCAATAATCAACACACTAAGAATGAAATGATTGTCCATTTACTACCAAGCAACGAGGTTGCTAGGAGTATTGATTTCATACATCACGATTCATCCGTCAGCATTCCAGTTACAATAACACGGTGACCGAGGAATGAATAGTTATGGCGAGAAGTATCACTACATCAAGAACTCATAAGAGGTTGTGCAATTCCTATGATATTCCCGGCATAAAGAGGGTAGCAGTCCAAGGTAGAACAGAACAAAAGCTAGATTGGCATTTTGATCTGTGGAGCACAACTACTTTGACCCAATCCTGGAAATGGATGAGGTATTGGAGTTTGTTTCTCCTAGTCATTCCGGAATAGGATGGCTTTGACCCAATCCTGACTATCAATTGATAGACAGAGGTCAGAATAGAACTAAAGAGAGACAACTCAAAGGAACATATGGTTTTCTGAGTTGCAGATGCATAGATTTAGTATGTCAAACAAGTTCAACATAGTTCTTCCAAATAATCTATGCAGAAAGGTAGGACTGGCAGATTCACAGTGCAGAATGGAGAACTCATCAAGAGAACTCTTATTGTGATATTTTGGTTCAACAAGGAACTTCTGCCATAAGTAGTTCATGGTATTGGAAGAAGGATTTACCACGAACCTTGGGGACTATCGCAAAGGTTACTAATATCCTAAAGGAACTAGCAAAAACTATCAACATGAAGTAAGTAGGGTGAATTTTGGGCTCAAAACCCAGGAGTAGAATACCTACTACTAAGTAGCATCACGGAATGCTTTCGAGAATTTTGTCAGGACCCCGATCCTAAGCCACATTGATCTAGCATGTAACACATCATATCACTTTGCGGCCTCACGCACGGTATTCCCACGGGTGCCACCTTACTTGGCCCGGGACCGTTTGCGCCTTTTGGCTCACGTATATGATAGTGTCGCTAGCATCCATATGACAGAGAACCCGGGCCGACATGACTAGTCGTGAACCCAAAGTGGCACTAACTTACAGGGACAAGCATACATGACCCAGCAACGAACGTGTCGGTCATCAGCGGGTGAATTCGGGCTGTAGCAACTGGGCTAGCAGGACTCCGGGAATCCGGGCTGTAGCAGGCTAACAGGACTCCGAAAGACACCGCATGACATTTCCCCGAAGGGACAGACACGGGATCAAAGTAGGACACATGCCAGCCAGTCTAAGTGTTCCGGAGCAGTAGCAACTGGGCTAACAAGACTCCGGTAAACCGGGCTGTAGCAGACTACCATGGCTCAGTGGAAGCACTAGACTACATTTCCCCATAAGAGAGGCTACCAAGGATAGACAACTAGGTTGTCGGATCCCACACATACCAAGCATTTCAATCATACACGCAATATGCTCGATATGTGTAAATACAACATGGCATCACAACAAAACTCTACGACTCAAAGTATTTATTCATTAGGCTCCGAAGAGCCAGATATTACAAACATGGGTCTCATGACCCAGCATTCAAGTCATACAAGCAATAGCACAAGCGGAAGCTTATCTTGTCTGAGTACAGACAACTACAAAAGAAAAAGGCTGAGAAGCCTGACTATCTACAAGACCCTGCCGAGGGCACAAGATCGTAGCTGAGGTAACAAGCTAAATGTCGAAGTTCGTGCGGAACTACTAGCGAGACTGAAGTATCTCTGCAAAACATAAATTAAGCAAACGTGAGTACAAATGTACCCAGCAAGACTTACATCAGAACTAGCTACATATGCATCAGTATCAACAAAGGGGGTGGTGGAGTTTAACTGCAGCAAGCCAGCTTTGACACAGTGGCTATCCTGAACTACGTCTACAAGTAACTCTTTTGAGGTTGCGCACACGAGTCCACATATTCACCATATCAATACACCACTATGGATCTGCTCTCGTCTCCCTACGAGAAGGCCATCCATAGCACTCACCCTTATCTTGCGAGTTTTAGAGTATCCACTTCAAGTTATCTATGAACTGTATAGGCAACCCAGAGGTCCTTTACCGCGGACGCGGCTATTCGAATAGATGATGTTAACCCTGCAGGGGTGTACTTCTTCACACATGCTCTCGCCACTTACCGCCATGTACACGTCATGTATCTTGGCAACCTTCAAGCGGAAGCCTGGCGAGGGTGTCGGCCACGACCTGACTAACCACACAAGTCCCTAGTCCAGGTTTATCGCCTATTCAGGTTCCATCCGCAGGGAGTCCGGCCGAGGTTTCCACATACGGCCCCGAACGATGTGTACAGGGTTCCGCAACACAAAACGGGCGCCGGCCTACCCGGCCACATCCGCATCACAGCCCACCCCTCGGGTCAGCACTTCACACGGCCTCCAGCAACTACAAACACCAGAAACTACTTGCAACTCCTGGACAGCGGACAAGGGCGGCTAATAAGTCGAGAGGGTCAATTAAGGATCCCAATGAGTGGTAGTAGCTGTTCATGGATCACAAACACGGAACTCAGTTCCTGAGGACGGCTTCAATGAGACAACCCACCATGTACTCCTACATGGCCTCTCACCGCTACCTTTACCAAATCGTGTTCACACACTTAGCTCACACACAGTAGGACATGTTCATCACCATTCCAATTCATCCCCGATGAATCAGACCTGACTCAACTCTAAGCAGTAGCAGGCATGACAAACAAGCATGAATGAGTAGGCGCATCAGGGCTCAAACAATTCCTACTCATGCTAGTGGGTTTCATCTATTTACTGTGGCAATGATAGGTCATGCAGAGGAAAAGGGGTTCAACTACCGCAACATGTAACAGTTGAATCGTTGTTGTCCTAATGCAGTAAAAGAGAGTAGGAGCGAGAGAGTGGGATTGTATCGGAATGAATAAGGGGGTTTTATTTGCCTAGCACTTCTGAAGATATATAGTTGTTCATCGGTGTCATCAATCTCATCATCGGAACCACGTTTACTGAGAGGGGACAATTACCGGCAACAGAGAGAAAACACAATCAATGCAATGCACAATATGATGCATGATCATGACATGGCAAAATGAGTGTGTTGGGCTAATACAACTACAACCAGCTGGGTTTGAGTCATTTTGAACCAAGGGTTCAATCCCAAACTCAACTTATGAATTTAAATAGTGCCTTATCATGGTTTGCACTAAACAGCAAGGTTAAGTTGCTTAAACATGCATGAAACCAGTACAGATGGATAGATTGGATTTTTCTGATCATTTTTCATATATAAATTATTTCATACTGAGTTACAGATTATTTTCTATGATTTTCTGAAGTTTATAACATTTTTTGGAATTTCCTGGTTATTAAAATAAACCAAATCCAGAAAATGCTTTATTGCATCAGCATTATGTCATGGTGATATCATCGGGTCAACTGGGCGGCTAGGGTCAAACCTGAGCAGTGCGTCCCACTGGTCAGTGACTCAGGGTTAAGAAGTTAGTTTTAGCACTAACTAAAAATTAGCGGGGCGCTGGGCCCACATGTCAGCGGCTGTGGGGGTTAGTTAGCACCTAATCTAAACTAGCCACGTCAGCTAAACGGCGATTAGGCGTCGGTGCTAAGCTGGACGCGGTGGCGCTCCTCGTCCGGCCATCTCCGGCGACGAGAGCTCGTGCGGCTGGGCTCTACGGAAGCAGCGCGAGGCGCGTCGGGTGGTGCAAGTGGCGCATCGCGGGGCTGCCTAAATCAACGCCGGCGACCACAAGTGCGGCGGCCGGAGCTCGGGCCTCGGCGAAAACACGCTAGGCTGCACGGCAGGACGTGGGGGTGGTCGCGTTCGTCTCCTGGGGACGTGTTGAGCGCGTTGGCGGGCTCGTATGCGATCGGCAGCGTCTGTGGCCGCGGCTGCGTCATGGACGGCGGCAAGAAGCTCACGGGCACGGCAGGGAATGATTCTACGGCGAGCTATAGGCCATGGGGATAGGAGTTGGCGGCGAAGGAGCTCACTTGGAGGTCGAAGAGAAGCTCAGTGGGCTCGGGGATGGCTTGGTGACGACGGAACAACGGCGGCAATCTCGGTCGGCCGAGCTCGAAGAAGAGGGCGATGCAGGCACTGTGGTGCGTCCCCGGTTGCGTGGAGCAGCGAGGAGGAAGACGGAGCCGAGGCGGTTCTCTTGAACACACTGGGTGGACTAGGGAGGGCTGGTGGCCGCGGTGGCAGTGGACGGCGGCGACGGAGGTGCTCGGGCGCGTTCGGGAGAGGGGCTAGAGGAGGGGACAAGGACGAGCGACGGGCGAGAGGGACCGGCGTGGCGCGTGGCGGCTCCTGGACCCTCTCCTGCGTCGGCAGAAGCAGGAGGTGGCCTCGCGCATGGACGCGCGCAGCGAGCACGCGCCCCTCATCCTCCTAACGGAAGGTTGGCGATGACTGGCTGCTGCGGGTGGGCTGAGCCACCAGGTGGCTGGACTGCCAGGTGGGCTGCATAGGAGGTAAGCCCAGGTACGTTTCCTTCCTCTCTCTCTCTCTCTCTTATCTTTTTGTTTCAGTTTTCTATTTCCTTCTGTATCTTTGTGGCTTTTCTATAAATACTAAAACCAACTCAAAAATCATGAAACTGCTCATGCCCACTGTTTGGAATATTTCCAACAGTAAACATTTTAGTTTATGATTATTAGGACATTTAAAATATTTTATAGCATTTAAATGCCCAAATGCAAATAGAGTATGATTTAATCGAGTGACCCTAAGTTGTCCTGGAAAAATGTGAACCAATTTTGGCAGTGGTTCTACCAAGAAAAAAATGGTGAACATTTTTAAGGGCATTTCAGATTCATTGAAAAAGTATTTTAGTAACCCTAGTTGGATTAAGTGATGCTGGGGTTTCTGTCATCCCCATTTCAAGTTCCTGAGAAATTTAAACATGATGCACACATGAAGGGCTAGCCTAGTGCATACCAGAACTAGGGATGTGACAGTCTCCTTGTCGTGGAGCTCAACCCTTGTGAGGGTTTTGGTGTACTCGCGCTTCTCGCCGGGGACGTGAACGTCGACGAGGTTGCTGCTCTTGTCCGACGTCTCGCCATGATGACGCTTGGCGGACGGTTCCTCCGCCATCGCCCTCCTCCGGCGACTGTGGGCTTGGGAGAGAGAAGTTTGTTGTTTGTCTGCAGTGGAGATGGAAGCGGCAATGGTTGTTTCTGGGAATGAGGCAGAGATGGAAGAGAATGGGGTATTTTGAAGTCCGTCGACGGGGATGTGTGGGAGGCGGTTCGTCGGGGGCGTGGGTGGTGGCGTGGTGTGGGGTCACCATTTGCAGCCCCTTGTGGCAACCGTCCAGTGGGTGGCACAGGCAGTGGCCTGGAAGAACCAGCCGTCCAAGCAAATTTGTTTGCCAGGGTATTAATCTGGTCGCACTAAGTAGTCTTGTCAAGTTGTACTTACTAGCTGCTTATCCCACTTGCTCGTCTCAGGGTAGGTGATGATGGCATTTTACTGTCGCACTGATCCGTCTTGTCAAGCTGTACTTATCAGCTGCTTATCCCACTTTCACGTGTCAGGGTTGGTGATGGTGGAGGTTTGTACTCCTCTACTGCGGGTACTTGGACTGGTGATTGTAGTGTAATTGAACTTACCAAATACCAGTCGGACTATGTGTGGCATGCTAATGTTTCTTAAAACATTTTTTGTTTTTTTGAAAGGATTGTTTATATCCAGATAATCTTTGAAAGTATTTTTTTACAGATAAATTAGTTTTTCATCAGTACATGTGTATTATATTTTGCATTTGCTTGAGGTAATTATTTTTATGTACTGATGGACTTTCTGAACTAGGACCGGCAGAAGCAGACATAGCTTGTTTTTGAAACGATGTTTTTTGAGGTGTTCACGGGTGTGTTTGGTTACTATGCCTTGTACTGACGAGTGAGAATTATCAGTACTGATGTACTCTAAGAGTTTAAATTTTCCTTAGCATATTTTTGCTGAGTTACTGGTCGACAGTAGTGTTGGCGTTACATAAATCCAGATAATTTTTTGAAATGTATTTGTGACTGCATTCAAAAGGATTATCAAATGGTTTACATAATAATGTCACTTGTCCAGCGGGCACAAATCACAAATTATATCTTAACTATAGTATTGATCAAGAAGTCGATGATAAAGCTAAATAAGTTTTGGTAACGATAGTGTTTCTGATATGTTTCCTCATTGTGTACCGAGGCAAATGAGAGTACAAGCTTATTTTTTCAATTGACGCAGCAGCATAACCACTATGGATTCTTCAGTCTTGAGCTCCTCCTAACTGGCCCCGAATGTTGTCCCTTGCCGGCGCCCTTTCCTGCTTGAGCCTTGGCAGCTTCATCGTCAGTTTCAGTTTCCTCGTCCCCAACACTGTCATCTTCATTGTCTTCGTGTAATTGGTCGTCATTCTCATCAAACTCTTCTTCTTCATCCTCTTCTTTTGATTTTTTGGAACTCTGGACTTTGCCCTGTTTCTGTTCAGCGCCACTGACCTCCTTGCCCACTTTGCACGTGCGGGCATTATGTCCGTCAGTTCCCCCACAATTGCGGCAAGTGTAGCTGTTACGTGTGTCATCTCCATTGGTAGAAACCTAGGAGGCTCCAATCTGCTTCTGCAGCTTTTGCTTGTTGACAGTGGCATCTGTGCGGAGTGGGCATGTGCGGTAATTATGGTTGGTCACGACGTTGCAGAATCCGCATGCCCTTATCCCGAGAGGTTTGCCGTCCGGGCCAAATTCCACGCGCCTGATGGGGCATGGCGGCTTTTTGGCTGCTGCTTTCGCTGCTTGCGTCTTACTCTTCCTCCCCTTTGTGTTTGATAATATGGGTGGTTTAATCACCCTTTCCTGCTGCTACTTGTAGGATGTCCTGTTGTCATGTCGTTCGCCTACAGCACCATCAAACTCATGATCTTGCATGTGAGCATGTTGCTGCTCTTGAGTGTGCACATGTGCAAGCTCTGGTTGCTGTCGCTCATCTTCCTCGTTCTCGAATGGGTCAATAGCTCCCAGATAGTTCATCTCGGATAACATTGTAGTAATATCCTGCTCAATGGCTTCATTGTTCGCGACACCTCCGTTTTTAGCAGAATGCATGGCGTCGAGTTCTTGTTCAAGTTTTGTCCATGACGACCCGTGACCTCGCCATTTGCTCTTGGCTTCTCAAGCTTTTTCTATGCACCCTCATGTTCAGCGTCAGCAGTGAGCTTTCAATGCAGTATTGGGATGGCTTGTTTGATGCTACTGTCCTCAAGTCATTTCTGTTGAATGTTAGCTGGATGTTCGGGCGTTTGGTGTATCTCCTGAGGATGTATTTCTCTGGAACGCTGGCAGACTTAATTGTCTGCATCATGCACAGGACATGCATGCAGAAAATACTTGTATTTTTTTGAAGAGGTGCATGTGTTTTGTCATTTCTTTCGAACAAAAACTTTGCAAAAAATAAGTAGTACAGTATGTAACATCTTTTTTTAGTCCTCACATGTGTGGTCCCATAGCTTGCACTCACAGGCATATATTTCTCCCACGGGGTCTGCAACCACCTGCAACGCGTGCTGAGACCACGCAGACAGTTTTTGTGGGTTGTTGTAGCGCACGAGGTACTTTGTGGGCTCTTCCGTCTCTGTCGCCGTGAAGAGTGTGCTTAGTTTTAGCCTTTTTCTGATCTCGCCGTACACAGCTCATGAGTAAAGCTTTGCCATCTGGGTGTCAAACCCATAAAAGGTCAGCGTGTTTTGTTCCTTCTGCCCATGCAAGAATGATGACCAAATTATTAGTTTTCTCACAGCAAAAACTTGTCTAACTAATAAAGTTTTACTTTAGTAAGCGTGTTATTTTGTCTTACGACAGGTGATAGAGCTATACCCGGTTACCCATTGTCTCCTGGTTCTTTGTCTGCCTCCTGGTTTTGACGCAGGAGTTTACCTGGCTGACAAACCGGTGTGGGTTTTGTCTCTCACTTACGAAGTTCTTCTTGAGCACATAGTTCATGCTCTCACTTCGTTGTGTGGATGTCATTTTGGCGCAGAAAATTTCTTTGAAGTAGGCTGATATCCATCTCTCACGCTCGTTCCACATGCCCACCATCCTGGCATCATCATGGAGGTTGTACTTATCCATGAGTCTTTTCCAGGCAGCCTCAAACTCAGTTGGCATGAGGGGCCAGTTGAGGATTGATGTGAATTCATCCTTAAAGTCTTCGTGCAGGTTGTACAGGTATGCGAGGTGTTCCCTGTACTTCTTCATAATGTGCCAGCGGCACAGCTTGTGTATTGTGTTATTGAAAGCATCTGGGATCGCCAAAGCCATTGTCGGGCACTGGTATGGTAATGAGAAAAGAGACGTGGAGTGGTTAGCAGATGGTAGTGCATATATACCAATAGAACTAACACAACATTTTTACTGTGTTATTTTCCTTTTTTTGGGGGGGGGGGTGGTGGTTGGGGGTGGTTTTGGCAGTTGTACCTGTGAGGATGCATGTAGGAGCCTTCCCTCTCATGCACCTTAAAATGTCTCGAACAACCTTCTGAATGAATCTGCATCCTCATCTCTTATCAGGGTAAAACCAAAGAATGTAGTCTGTAAGTGGTTGTTAGTACCCACAAACACCTCAAGTGGCATATGGTACTTGTTGTTCTTATATGTGGTGTCAAACGTTACGCAGTCACCGAAGTCCTGATACGCCCCTCGGCAGCTTGTGTTCGCCCAGAATATGTTCTTAACTCTGTCGGACTCATCAAGTTGCATGTCACAGAAGAATTCTCTGTTTATAGCTTTCATCTCCCTAAAGAAGTTGACAGTCTTTAGGACATCGTCCACATCATCCATCCTTGAATTCTTTGCTTTGCTGCATATTTAAAAGTGAACGGTCATTCAAAAAAGCATGTTGAACTGGCGTCAGGTCATGCGTTGCATAATATGTGTGTACTGACAGAGGAAAAAAGACGGAGGGGGTTTATGGGAGGAGAGCAAGTTTGTACTTATAGGTTAATCAGGTCTTTGGCATTCATTTCGAGGAAGTAGCTACCGGGGTCATCGCCACCCAGTATGCTCATGATTTGCGCGTTTTCAATGCCTTTGAACTGCAGGTACTTGACGTACTCCAAGATTGTTTTGTCAAAGTTTTTGTGGGAGTGCAAGAAGACGAGCATTTGGGGGTGAGCTGTTGCCTGTGGTTGTGTTCCGAGACTATCTCTTTTACGACAAGTGTTCCATCCTTTTCCCTCTTCAGCCTCATTTTAGCCCCGTGGTTAGTCCTGGCTGCCATCTTGTTCCGCTGTCTATTTGCTTATGACACCTTCGATTCGTAGACTCCATGGCACGTGCAATAAAGGTAGACTCTGGTCTCAACCTTGGAGCCTTCCCTGACAGCAAAACCCGCGTGCTTTGCATAGACGTTGTAGAAGTCCCTTGCTTCTTTGAAAGTTTCAAAGCGCATCTCTAGCCTTGGCAGAACATAAGCTTCAATGTTAGGTTGCTGCACGCAACAGTGAGCAAACAAAAACGCAGTTATGAAATGTTAGGATGGGGTGGTCACAGTACCATGGTATGGACTGTTCTTGTATGTTTTTTAGTGAATGGATACTTACATGTGTATAGCTCTGTGCTGCCTCCGGTGTTTGCTGTTCACCCTGGTGTATGGGCGCGGGTGGTGTCACCCTTGGCACATGCAGCAATGCATCTCTTGGAGGGAGCAATGTTGACGAAGCTCTCCGTCTCTCATTGTACGGCCGTCTCCCCTCAGATTCGTTGTGAGGTTGCTCCTATCTATATGGCTCATATCTTGTACTTTGCACCCTGCTAGAGTGACCAATTTTTTGTCTCTTTGGCCTGGTCTTCCCGTCGCAACCGCTTTTGCAGCACGGATGATTGATGTTGACGGAGCGACTGGTGGAAGCCTGTGTGTCCTTGCCTTTCTACATGCGCTAGGGAAGGAAAACATGTGTCGTTGGGAAATTGTTGACCTTGTTGCAACCCAGCAGTGGCAAAGCTTGTATTCCCAGATATTGGTGTTTGCTGCATAGAAGAACCTGTCTGTGCTTCTGATGATTCTGGTGTAGCTTGAAATCTGCCTATATTGTTGAAATATCCTGGTGCTATTTCTGGTGTTACCCAACCAGGCGGTGCCCCATATCTGCTTGGCTCATCAAACCCTCGCTGTGTGTGCCGCCTTGCATGTTTCTGCAATGACATTCAACAGTTTTGGGATTAATCTTTTCTGCATTTTTCTCGTATACATGCTATGGGTAACATGTCATGCACTGAAGGCAATGTACAAGTTGAACTTGCATCGCTGGCCGTTACTAAACTTTGTTCTCTATTTCGTATCTGGTTTAGTTTTCAGTCGAACTGATGAACATACATGTTCAGCATTGATATACCGATGTACTGATTTTTAGCACTGCTTGTAAACTGAACATTGAACTTCATGTGTTATGGAAAGTTTTTTATCCTTTTCCCTATAACTGATGCATAAACATTTGGTGCACTGCTTGCAAACTGAACATTGAACTTCAAATATGTATGGATATGCATATATATATATATATATATATATATATATATATATATATATAACTGATGCATGTCTTCTCTCTTTTTTTCATCTATGGCTTATGCAACTACACTAGAAGTACTCCTAGTTTATGTATCATTGAACTTACTGTGTAACAATTGTATTTTTTTTCAACAACATTCTTTTACTAGTTCGAACTGACTCAACTACACGGCATGCACTAGTAGAAATAACATCATACAACTTGCAGTGGTATTTAAACCTTATATAAAGCCTAGTAGCTACTTGGACTGATGCATAAGTTTATGTTTTTTGGCTTGACTGAAGCTAGCATATTAGAGGTACTGACAGTAACCTCGACATCCAAACTGTGCATCAAGTGGCAGGGGTGTAATGAACTGATGCAAGCATTTTTGCAATGTACTATCTGCTTCTGCATCATAGGAACATGTGTCACTGATGCAGTACACATGTAGTACTGATGAATCTGATAGTGTAACATGTAGGCAGATCATAGTGTGTGCAATTTTTAAACTAAATCTTCTTCATTGCAGGACTGATGAACTGAACACAAACGTGGTATTTTTCTTCAGGCAAACCCGGACATGAAAACATTTTTTGAACAGATTCAATTTTTGAGGAAAATTAGTGTGGGAAGCAGACATCACCTCTAGTGGCATGTTCTTGGATCTGACTTCTTCTTCCTCCTCTCTTGGGCGGTGTACTGTCATGTTCTTGGGAGGCGGCGCCATTGATGCAGGCAAGAAGCTTGGGGAGACGACGGCGCTCCTGCTTGTGGTGGATGTCCGGCGATGAGGTCCGGGGAGGCAACTGCTGGCGGGGATCACGACCCCGACGAAGGAGCCCCGGCGAGGGAGGAAGATAGGAGGCGCGGATCACGGGCCCGGCGAAGGAGCCCCGGCGAGGGAGGGAGACAGGAGGCGCAGATCACGGGCCCAGCGAAGGAGCCCCGACGAGCGAGGGAGGCGGCTGGCGCGGATCACAGCCCTGGCGAAGGAGCCCGGTGAGGGAGCAGGCGGCTGGCGCGGATCACGGCCCCGGTGAAGTATCCCGGTGAGGAAGGGGATGGCGGCGGTGGATCCGTCGCCGGCCAGTCACGGCGCCGCGGGCTCCCTCGCTCCGGTTGCCGCCGTCGCTCGATCGCCCGCGGCGGCTGCCTCCGGCGGAAGAAGGCAGGTTGGGTTCGGGCTGGCTCGGGGGGATTCTACTGTGTAGGCGCGTCGCGCCTATATAGGGCCGGGGGGTAACAGAATATTATTGTATGTAGTATCTATCAATTCGGAGAGTATGTGCGTGTAGTATGTAGTATATAAGAATGTTTATGTAGTATATATATATATATAACTTTTTAGGTAGTATGCATCGTATTTTTAGTATGCCTCATTTTACGTACAAATATATACGTATTTCACAAATATAATAAAAATCATGGGCCAACTTGCAATTTTTTCATGTTATCCACTTTGGATTATCTTATATATAATATATGAACATATTTATAATGATAAAATAGTATACAGAATATCATATGGTAGTATATAAGAAATGTGGGGTAACTATCCCTGGGTGGTAGGATGTATTTTCCCTATATATATACAGCTGGTCTATTCTGCTAATATTAGCAGAATAACTATTCTGACAACACTTCCGC
This sequence comes from Aegilops tauschii subsp. strangulata, assembly GCF_002575655.3. Taxonomy (NCBI): domain Eukaryota; kingdom Viridiplantae; phylum Streptophyta; class Magnoliopsida; order Poales; family Poaceae; genus Aegilops; species Aegilops tauschii. The sequence goes on from NC_053039.3 coordinate 225,414,379, forward strand.
ACTACACGCTCAACGCGAGGGCATTGCACTATCAATAGCAAAGGTACTGCAATACAGAGACTAGTGAACTTCGTGTCGGAAAAACTGCACGCGGTGTTTTTTCGATACCTTTTTTGCTCTAATTTTTTAACCGTTTGTCGGAACGACGCGTGTAATATACCGTTGAGAAGCTATGGATTAGACGCAACTTCGCCATGTTGAACACTTTTCGAGATTCATCATAGTTTAAGAGCAGCTTTCAAAAACGGTGCGGCTCACAATGAATGGCAAGGAGCGTTTTTTGCATGTTTTTTTCTAAACCGCTCGTCGGAATGAAGCAAATGATACACCGTTGGAAAGATATCGTCGAGGCGCATATTTTTCATATCTATTATTTTCTCTAATTTGTTACGGTTTAAGAGCAGTTTTAATTTACTAAATCGCGGAATTCGGGTTTTTTTGAAATTTTTGCAATTTTCAGTACTGTTTTTGCTCCAGTTTTTGAACCGTTTGTTGAAATGAGGCGTATGATACGCCGTTGGATATCTACGTACGAGGCGCAACATTCATATGTTGAAATGCTTTTGAGATTCCTTACGGTTTTTAGTTCATTCTGAAAATCATGCGGCTGACGACGACAGGCAGCGGCCTTTTTTCGCGTTTTTTTACAAACCGCTGGTCGAAATGATTCAAATTATACGTCGTTGGAAATATCGATGAGGCGCAACTTTTTCATGTAGAACACTCTCTCCAATTCCTTACGGTTTAAGAGCAATTTTCATTTTAAGGAAATGCGGACACTCTGTTTTTTCGCGACACCAAAATCGTCGTAAGTACTGCATCAGACAGAAAACCGCACACCTTTAGACTAAAAACCGTACTGCAGCAAACGGTCAAGTGAACTTCATGATTTCTTTTGTCGGACGTAAACTTTTCTCAGACAAGTTTTTGTGAGTTTTTATTGTCTTTTATAACACTTTTAATAAACAAGAGTGGACCAGAGAGACGGGGGCAAGTGCACCGCATCATATATCGAAGTGAACGGCATTACTATTTTGTTGTTTCGCTAGTTTTTCTGCATTTTCATGCTGGACGCAAGTGAACAACATCACTCTCAAAAGTGAACCACATTTGAGGACCAAACACACTTCATGTAATGAGAAGCGAGCTTCTTCTGAGGTGTTTTTGTTTCGGAGTACCAAGTGAGCCACAAAGGAGTTTTATAGGGAACTATGTGAGAGAACAAAGTGAGCTTCAAAACATACATATCCATTCCTTATTTTTCATGTTTTTTTCTCGTTTTACAAAATTAACCACAAAGGAATTTTAAAATGAACTGCATCTCGGGTAACATTTTCTTACAAAACAAGTCCCTGCAATTTACACATATCATTATTTAACACAAGCAGTACACACAGAAACCTGCATCCACAAACCAGCCGAACTGCATTGCCGATCGAGCCAAACTGCACTAAGACACCTATCTGCAGGAAAAGTAATACCAAACTGCAATGGGGCGCTACCGGACGAGATAATTGCACGTATCATCCCGGAACTTGCCGGCGAGGTCCAACTCGGTCCTGGAAGTTGAGTATTGATCCAATACGGTCCTGATTCTTGAAACTACGTCCACACTACGGTCCTGGAACTTGGGCAGCCAGTCCCGGCTCTACACTTGGCGTACGTACCGCATGTCAGCCCCTGTGCCACGTCATCACGGGTCCTGCCCGTCAGCCCCAGGCCTAGCAATCAGCGCGATGCCCACCCATCAGTGCGCGACGCGGTGGTTAACACGGTTGACCATTCGGTGGGTGGGGGGATCCCCAATTCCCCACCCATGAACCCTAGCTTCTCTCTTGCAGCAGCGATGGGCGGCGCGAGCATGACCTCCAGCATTTCCCTCGCTGCGGAGAGAAAAGACGGCGATGGCCCGTCGGCGGCGGTCGCCGGCGGTGATGGATACGGGCACAGTTTGCTGGAGAGGGCGTATCCCAGGAGGTTTGGCGTCGGGGTGAGCCCTGTATCCGTCTGGAGAGGAGCCGTGTCTTGCTGGCCCAGACGACATCAATGGATGCATTGGAGGCTCGGTACAACAAGCTTGTTCTTGTGTCCAAGGCAGTTGGAGACGACGATGAGGCTGTGACGCCGGCCGCTCTGCATGGCGCCATTGAGGCGCGTTGCGGCGTGCTGTAGTCAGAGGTGAGCATCGAGGTAGCCTGCCCCCCGCATGACCTATGGCTGTTTTTCTCAACGAAGGAGAAGTGCACGGTGGTGCTGCACCCATCGATGAAGCTCAAGTGTTGCCGTCGGTGGATTCAGTTTCAGCGTTGGCTCAGAGAGTTCGCGGCACTCCGGATGCGCTTGAGTACAAGAGTAAGTTAAGCTTCGAAGGGCTCCCAGATCAGGCATGGTAGACGCAATCAGTGTCAGATGTGCTCAATGGTTTAGGAGGTGAACTGATAGAGATCATACCGCCAAAGAACCGGCGCGAGCTTGAGGTAATGGTGTGGCTCCGCGAGCCGTCCAAAGTTGGCAAAGTGCTGGATGTGGAGATACTCGAGCCTAAGATTGCGCTGTGTACAGATCCTCCTCCACAATCACTTGAAGAGTTTGTCGCGTGTGAAATTGTGTCGTCGTACGGGCCATCGTCGCCGAGGAAGAAGACGATTGTGTATCCTGTCATTTGTCACATGAAGGAGGTGATTGACCGTGGCCCTGTGCTCTCTGAGTATCATGCCACTTCAAGGCCTCTTGTTGTTTTCCATAATTCTTTCCCATGTTCTGGCCCTTGATCCTCTGGCACATGCTTATGATTGGCATTTCCCTAGCTTCCAGGATGTATCTGTTGAAGACTTCACAATTGTTATTGAGCAGCACATCACACTTTGCGAAATCATTTTGATAAGCGCTGACCCATGTTTTAGGATCCAACTCATCTAGCCAATCATGGGCCTCTTTGCTGAGAACCAACATTTGGTTCATATTTTCCCTAAACCTTCCCTCTGTAGTACTTCTAGCACATTTCCATAAATGATTCTTAAAGGCTCTTGTTGAAATTCTGCCATAGATGCCTCACACAAAATCTATGTGGTGAGAGAGGGAACAATTCCTTGACTGCTTTAATTAAACCATGCAAAAACATTGACATTTCACACATTACAAACTATATAAGCATGCACATAAGTTCTGATACATATTGAAGTAAGATAATAATGCAAAGGAATTACTTTTTGCTTGTCAGACATGATGGTCCAGAGATCTGTGTTATTTATGCCAAGATCTTGCTTCAAAGCAATCAAGAACCATCTCCATGCTTTTGTATCTTCACTTTGCACTACTACATGAGCCACAGGAAATATCCAATCATTAGGATCCATTCCTACAGCACTTAAAAGCACACCTCCATATTGTGTCTTCAAGTGGCAGCCATCTAGGAAAATAATGGGCCTACAAGCTAATAAGAACCCCCTTTTGCATGCATCAAATGAGAAGTAATATTTTTGAAATTGCCCCTCATCTGAAAGTTCAACAAAGAAAGTAGTACCAGGATTAGATCTCCTCAGCTCATTTGCATAGTCCCACGGCAAGTTGTATTGTGCAATCTCATCACCATATATAATATCATATGGAATTCTCCTAGCTCTCCCTAGCTTGCCCCTTTTAATTGTCATATCCAATCTTCCTGCACAAAACCTGCTAAGGCCTTCAATGTTATCTTCTCACATGCCCTAATCTTGTCAACATATTTGTCAGCAATGTACCGGCTGTAAAGGCCGTGACTTGCCACTTCTTCTCACAAGTGTGCTCGCCATTAAATGTTTTCACCATTATTGAATTTGTCCTGTTATCCCAAGGTGCATAGAGATACCAGGGGCATCCTTTCTCACACTTTGCACCAAGCCTAATTTTGTCATTTTTTGGGAATGTGATGTTCACTCTCTCTTTGCAACTATACTCTCTAACTGCTTTCCTCATAAGCTCCACTGAAGAGAACAATTGTCCTGCATGGAACTTTGGCTCATGCATGTCTGCATCAGTAAATGATTTGAAATTGAATTTCATTTCATCTTCTTCTGAAGCTGGAGCATCCAATTCCTCATCTTCAGAGTTGCAGTCCTCCACCACCTTCTTCCCTTTCGTATCTTCCAATGGTTGTAGCTGCTCCTGGAACAAATCCTCATCCCCATCCTCCAAGTCATAATCACTATCAATAATCCCAGACATAATCACTATCAGAATCTGAATCTGAATCTGCATTTGGTTCTTCCTCCTCTTCTATTTTCTGTCCTCTTGGTCTGAGTTTTACAAATAACTGGTCATGACTCTGAATATCTTGACTTTCATCCACAACACTACAGGATGTATTGCTTTCATTTCCATATCTACTTGGCATCTTCTTTGGACTGAAAACAACAGGAATTTGGGCTACTGGATTAGCCACTACATCATCCCATTCAGCTCCTCCTGAAATATGGCTGTCTACATGATCAAGGTATATCATTTGAAAATGGTGCCCTCGATTGATCATTAAATACATAGCATCTATGTCTGCATCATTGCACAATAGCCTAGCAGCACCTTCATTAATCTGAGACCCATGGGGCAACCAGTACATATCAATTCTGCCAGCCTTTTCATAACCCAACTGCTCTACTAACTCTTCAAAAAATCTGGAATATGCCCTCTCCACATGACAGTAATCATAGCAAACCTTCTGTCCATCCAAATAGCACCTATTGTTGCCACTGCCAAAGAAAAATCCACCATGTATCACCTCAACAGTGAACCACCCACTGCGCTCCACTGCAAAAAAAAATCACTAGAAGTTCAGTCTTTGAACTGTACAGTAACAAAACCCTAGCCGAATTCCCCCCAATTGCAGAAAATGTACTAACACAAATGACTACATATGTGCAGACGACCTAATCAAAACAAAGAGCGCAATTCGGCCCAAAACCGTGCCTAAGTAGTTCGTCGGCGAATCTTACCGTACGTCGGAGCAGGCTCGCCATCGAGTTGCCGTCGAGGGCCCTCCATCACCGTAGAAATCAGCCCTATGGGTTTCGGCGACGTCGCAGTCGCTTCCTCCGCCTCAGGAACTACCATCGGACGGTCGCCGGGTCACCGATCATCCGCCGTCGTGCCGTCTCACAGTGCTCTGCTCCCTCCTCTGTTTTCAATCGGGGAAGAGAAGGAGAAGTGGAGAGACAGAGAGACGGGGGAGAGGGGGCAACGCAAAATGACCACCGCGTCGCGCACTGACGGGTGGGCACCGCGCTGACTGCTGGGCCCGAGGCTGACGGGCGAGACCTGTGATGACGTGGCACAGGGGCTGATACGCGGTACGTACGCCAAGTGTAGAGCCAGGACTGCCCGCCCAAGTTCCAGGACCGTAGTGTGGACGTATTTTCAAGAATCAGGACCGTATTGGATCAATACTCAACTTCCAGGACTGAATTGGACCTCGCCAGCAAGTTCCGGGATGATACGTGCAATTATCTCCTACCGAACTGCACGTCTGCGGCATCCAGAGGCAGAACCACTTCAGCGATTATTTTAAAATAAAAATCCAATAGCTAATGGCCATAAAACCAAGCGCACTGAACAAACTATTGTGAACAAAGTGTGAACCGCGGGGTCACCCAGCCGACCTGGACTAGACCATCTCCAGTGGCTACCAACAAATTTTGAAGATGGAAGAGCCGGCGCCTGCAAGTGCACTGCATAGGGAGTCGTTGATGGCCGCACGTGCATGTTGTGTGGACTGCTCCAGCGATTCGTCGGACGCTGTTGTGAAAGTGAGCTGCATCTAAACAAAAAATATCACCCGATGGAGTGAGCTGGACTGCCGTAGGTTTTCACCTTTGTGGCCAACACAGGGAGTGCTTCCGGACCTCCAAATCCATCCTCCTGATCTACGGGAAGCCAGCCAAACAGAAATTGGATGCACAACATAGCTAGAACTGACAGCTGAGCATGGAAGGAAGACTAACAAAACAAAAATTGTAGAGAGTTCAGCCGGTTCTTACCAGCGATTCAGACTCCTGCACGTCGGCGTGGATCTCACACAACTTCTTCCGCTTCTTCTCTGGTGAAGCGAACAGGCAGAGAAGAGGACGAGACCAAGATACAGAAGAAACAATCGGGATCTGGGGTTCTGGCGCGAGAGAGAGGGGGGGGGGGGTCGTGCGTGCGTACCGTCGTCGGCGGTGGAGGCGGTGGCGCACTTGCGGGAGTGGGCAGCGGAGATCTCGTAGTACTGCCCTGCGTAGCCCTCGAAGACCTCACTCATGGTCGCTCCTTCCCCTGATGAATCCGCCGGCATTTGTGGCAGCCGGACCAGATCGAGGCCTGCGGAGCCTCCGGTAGAATCTAGGCGAGCAGAGGCAGTCGATGGGTGGGTGGTCGGAGCGAGTTCATTGGGGAGGGGGAGGCATGCGCCCAAGGGAGGACCGGATCCGTCGCCAACCAGGACGTGATGGCGAGATCTGGCGAGAGGTAGGTGGAGAGGGTGGGCGATGCTGGGAAGAAGGTTGGTAGGAGAGGGAGTGGGTGGGACGGGCACTATGGAGTGGCGGGGGAAGTTGCCCCGGGGTGGGGGTTGACCGAGCGCCGCTGGGAGTCCGGATGTAGTGTTAGCAAAATAAGCGATTTGGTGTGCAGAATAAGACCCCTTAAGAGTCTTATTCTGCTAACACCTCTTAAGAGTCTTATTCTGCTAACACTTATGCACTCCTCCGTCCATCTGACCCGAACCGCACAGCAACCGGAGAAAACCGCGCTGGCCCACCCACCCCCGCACCCCACCTAGCGCTCGTTGCCCACCTTCTTCCCCACCACCACAACTACCCGGCGCCCCACCGCCCCCACTCCCGTGGCCCCCACCATCCCCATCCCTCCGGCGCTCCACCACCTCCCACCGCGCGGCTCCCCACCACCCCCACCCTTCCGGTGCCCCACCGCCCCCATCCCTCCCACCTTCTTACTCCCCCCCTCCCCCCCGCCTCTTCCCACCTCCACTACCGACAGCCGGCGACCACTGGGACAACCTCGACCACCGCGCCGCCCCACCCCACCACAATCATCCCCCCGCCCCACCTTCCTATTTCGCCCGCCGCCGCTGCACAGGGTCGTGCCCCCGCCCAACAAACTACATCCGGCGGCCAAGCCCTGCCTAGCAGCCACCGGATCCGGCAGATCTGGCTCCACCTTCCCTCGTCTTCCCCTCCTCAAGATCGCCACCACCGCATGGGTTCCTGTCGTCTTGCCTCTCCTCACGCCGCCGCGCCGGACGGCCATAGCAGCACCGGAGGCGAGCCACCCTCCCCCCTTTTCTTTCCTTCTTCTTCCTCCCACTTCTCCGATAATCGCCGCCCGGCGACCATGGAGGAGAGGGCTCCCCACCAAGCCTGACCTCACTCTCCGCCGCAGATTCGGTGAGCCCGACCCCAGCTACTCCTCTCTGCCATGGATCCGGCAGGAGAAGATCCCTGATGAGAAGAGGAGGCAGCCTACCCTCACTCCTCTCCGGCAAGGCCGCCTTCGTCCTTGCTGCTCGCGCCGTTGTCCAAGCTGGCGACTGCGACTCTGCACACGGGCGTGCAGTCCTGCCCACGGGGAAGTGCAGCTCGGCCAACGTCGGGCTTGTAAAACTATTGCCCCCACCCCGTGGGTTGTGCACCTCCTCCGTTGTCGAGCAGGTACGTAGTTCCCCTTTTCCTTGGGACAACGTACAACTCCTCCAACCTCCGCCGATCTACTAAGAACCGGCGACCCCCGTCCTGCCCGGATTTCACCTGTGACTATAGTCCATAGCACGGGCACTTGCAGCTCTGTCTTCCCCTATAGGAAGTACATCGACAGCAAAGGTGCCTGGATGTGGGCGAGCCCCTTGCCGCCGAACTCCATGTGTCTCGTTGGCGTAGCTTCAAAAAAGTGCAAAGAATATTTTTGTCCAGTGATGATGCAGTTTGCTGTGTATGTTGGAGTAGTTCGCTTCTTTCACAAGTTGACTCTTTTTTGTTTTTGTTTAAGTTTGGTCCAGTGCAGTTTGATTGGTATGTTAGAGAGGTTCATTTTCATGAAGAAAAAGGGTTATTGCAGCCGATTGATGCAGCCCACTACACCCATGTTTTTCATTTGTAGGAAAAATAATTTGTTGTGCACTCAATAACGAAGGACAAGAGAGCATCACATTTCCTTTAAAAGAAGTTCATTTTGTAGTTTGAGAAAATGCAGAGAGGAAATGAGAGTAAAGTGATGTGTATGAATTCTTGTATGTAGTGTGTAGCGTGCAAACAAACAATGCAGTCCACTCGCCTCGTCCCCGCACTGCAAATTTCATTAACCAAAATAAGATATGCAGTGCACTATCGAAAAACCAAACTCTATAGAGAATAATAATGTGTAGAGTGTACTTCAAACTCCTTCGGAGTGGACTTTTTTTAAGACCAGAGTGCACTGCAGTTTCCTCTTAGAGAGCGTGTTACGGTTCACTTTTAAAAAGTGAAGATGTTCACTTGTGCATTTGTGCGAAAATTTTCTAGGGAAACAAAAAAAAGCAATGCGGTTCACTTTCGGTAGTGACGCGGTTCTATTTTGGTAGTGCCGCGGATCACTTACGCCAAATATGAAGTGCAAAAATTGTGTCGGAGAAAAAGCATTTTTCTAATGTGGTTCACTTTTGATATTCGTGCGATTCACTTGCCCTCGTCTATGAGGTCCACTCGTTCATAAAAAATGTTGAAAAAAAGGCAACAAAAGCTCACAAAAAACGCCTCAGAAAGTTTACGTCCGACAAAATAAATCATGAAGTTCACTTACCCGTCTGATGCAGTGCGGTTTTCCGTCTGATGCAGTGCGGTTTTTCGTCCGATGCAGTGCGGTTTTCTTTGTGATCCGGTTCACCCGTTGATTTTGGTGCCGTGAAAAACAAAGTGCCCGCATTTCGGTAATCTTAAAACAGTTCTTAAATTGTAAGGAAACAGAGTGTTCTACATGAAAAAGTTGCGCCTCATCGATATCTTTCCAATGGCGTGTAATTTGAATCATTCCGACCAACGGTTTGTAAAAATTTGCAAAAAAGGTCGCTGCCACTTGTCGTCAGCCGCACGATTTTCAAAATTAACTTAAAACCCTAAGTAATCTCAAAAACATTTTGACATATGAAAGTTGTGCCTCGTCCGTAGCTTTCCAACGGCGTATCGCACGCCTCGTTTCGACAAATGGTTCAAAAATTGGAGTGAAAACAGTACCGAAAAATTAAAAAAAAATCAAAAACACAATTTCGTGATTTAGTAAATTTGAAACTGCTCTTAAACCGTAACGAATTAGAGAAAATAATAGATATGAAAAATATGCGCCTCGACGATATCTTTCCGACGGTATATCATTTGATTCATTTCGACGAGCGGTTTAGAAGAAAACGCGAAACAACGCTTGCTGACATTCGTCGTGAGCCGCACAATTTTCGAAACTGCTCTTAAAATATGATGAATCTCGAAAAGTTTTCAACATGGCGAAGTTGCGCCTAATCCATAGCTTCTCAACGGTATATTACACGCATCGTTCCGATAAACGGTTAAAAAACTAGAATGAGAACAGTACCGAAAAAACAACGCGTGCAGTTAATAGAATAGACCCGCCCTATATATTCTGCTAACACCTCTTAAGAGTCTTATTCTGCTAATACTAGTAGAACGCCCGTGCGTTGCTACGCGCTATAATACATAGAAATAAATAAAACAAATGATTAAAATCGTCTTCAAGGTCGAGCCGCATTTCTTCCTCATGCGTCTGAGTGTGTTCGAACTTCGAACATCAAACAGGCGACCAGTAGACTTCTCAAAATTCAACCGTCTGGACAGTCCAGGCTTCCCCAAAGCTCATACCATATGTGGGGAATAAATATGATTGTCCAGACTATCCGCCATGTTATCTCCAACACACGTGCCCAACATAAAAAAACACCCCACGACGCACCAATTTTCAAGTCGATCCTTCCCTTCCCGCTCTGTTTCCACCCTAGCGGGACATTTCTCGCTGGAGCCCTCTCCTTTAAAACCGGATGACACCCACCTCACCTTCGTCATAGAGCTCTCTCTCCTTCACACCGTCCTTCCCCATGAATCACCAAGGAGTCCCAGCATACCGCCCTACTCTCCACCCTAATCCCCTCTCATAGCAACTACCGTGGTATGCCTCGTCGGCCTGCCCTACCCTAGCCGCCTCCTCCGTTGGCCCAGTGCCCCCCTCTTCTTCTCCGACACCACGGACCTTTGACAAATCACCAAATCATGTGGTGTTACAACTTCCAAGTGGCATGGAAATTGTGCCATATAAGTTGCATGTATTTAGAGAACATGCAAAAAAGAGAGACGGGCATATATCCCTCTATCCATAGTCTGGCAGCTTGAGGCCGGCCAACTTTAACATTTTAATCAAAACACACACAACAAATTATGAATATCTTGAAGTCTTCAACTCAACATTGAGCATTCATTCAGCTTCATAGCCATACTGCATATGTATGTTTACTAAAGCAATGACAAGAACAGTACTTTGCCACTTTTACATAATACTCCCTCTGTCCTTGAAATCGTGTACTTTCAATTTTGTTGGAGGGTCAAACTATCTCAATGTTTGACCGAGTTCGTGCAAAAATATATCAATGTTTGTGAAACCAAAAGGTACATGGTGAAAATATATTTTATCATGAATCTAATGCTACCAAATTGAAGGCATAAATGTTGACGTATTATTGTATAAATACAGTCAAACATTCCAACAAAGTTGGAAGTACACTCTTTCAAGGACGGAGGGAGTATAATACAATGAAAAAGTTTATGGAATATACATGTTCTCGCTGGCATTCTTGGTGTACAGCAGCCAGCATGATGGACGACTTGCTAGCGATCCAGCCTTCCTTGGCACGGAAGAGTGTGATATAGTACTACTTCATGTGAGTTCTCAGGAACCAACAAATGTTATTGGCATGCTAGATTCATTTGAACACACACTTCCCCATAACCTGAATTTTGGCCATGAATTAGATGGAGTGTGTGAATCAAGTTCTGTCATTTTTTCACGGAATAAAGAACCACTTTCTCCTGCTAAAATGAATCAGCACATGCATCTCCTTTGAATAGTAATAACAACTAAAATGCTACGCCACCTTCTACAAATTTTATACTGCAGTAAATTTAGCCAGATTACTGCCCAATGTCTATTACTTACACTGCCCAAAAAGTGAACTCGATTAATGATCACGATCTATAGCCCAACTTTCCCAATATAAGAAAAAAATTATTATTTTGTTTATGAAAACATCGTTGACAACTAATCAACAGTTCAATTATGGTCACTGCCATACAATTGAGTTACATTTTTATTCACTGCCATACAATTGATCAATTATGTACTCCACCAACTACCACTTAATTAATCAAGAGTTAAGTTTTTATTCAGTAAAATATTGGTTGTACTAACAAAGAGCAATCAATATAAAGAAAGATTAATCCCACTCCTAGCAGAGCTAAAAGAGAGTAAATTCAGAAATTCACGGATGCATCCTAAATGGCCATCTAATAAGCAACATATGTTGCCAAAAAATTAAGCTGCAACGTCCCAAATTGCCATTATATAGTACCAATAATGAGGGATGAGAAAATAAAGAATGAAGTCAAGGAAATACCTCAAGTAAATAATCCAAAATATTATTCTGTATTCCTTCTGGAGAAACTGGCTTCTTTCTTCATTTAAACATTCATATTCCTTGTTCAGTTGGAGCGTTTGCAATAGTAGAACTTTCTTCGGGATTATTGCCTTATTGGTAGAGATGTACGGACTTTTTTATCTACAGATTAATAGGCTGAAACACTTACACCGTGATTTTCAGACCCTGCCAACTGATACTTCTATAAGATCCAAAACCTGCTAGAGTGTTCCACAACACCAATGTCCAAGTCAATACCATATATTATCCATTGAAATGTCCAATTTAATATCATCTGCAGAAACATTAGAGTAATGTGCTCTCCTTTACCCAAATTGTGTACCACAGAACATTAAGAACATTAGGGGAGGATTTGTTGAAACTATTTTAGATCATGCACCAAAAAATTGTAGTTCTCCTAAATCAGGAAGAAATAGGTCAAAATTCACAACAGTCGTATAGAAATTTCTGCAATCAATATCATACCTGATCCATGTATGGCAGCCTCTAAATAAGCAACATAAGTCCACAGTCCATAAAAAGTAGGATACGCTCCAATTTGATGTATCATGCAATTTTGCAATACTCGAATAATTTTATAAAGCATACTGATACTGCATTGGAGGGCTATAAACTTCATTAATCTGAAAATATGTAGACTGCAGTTGATACTGTAACTTAGTGACACAACACATGGTATGATAGCTACAGGAGAGGCTATCAATTGTCATTTTTTGCACTGATGTGCTTGTAGAAAACCACCATTGATTCGATTTGATGTGTACAATAGATTCTGCGTCTGCTCCCTCTACTCCATGGCTTCCTGAAATAAAATTTCCCAGCGTCGGATCAGTTCAAATAAAAGGCAAATAGAGCAACTGAAGAAGAGCCCATCTGAATCTGATCACATACCTTGCCGAGAGCATTGAGCTTACCTCGCACCAGCACGCGGGCGACCGACAAGGAGGGTTGGAGGAGGCAGCGGTGCTGCCGACGCCGGCGGTCGGAGACCGGCGAGTAGGGCTCCATTTCCCTGGGCGTCCTGCTCATTGTGCGTGAGGCCGTGCAGCTCATCGAGCTCTCTTCTCCTGCACATACAGTTTAAGCTTCAGAAGCAGGAAGACATAACATGTTCAATTCAGGTGTGCAGAGCACATACAGGTGGAACAGGCACTTTGGGATCTTGTTCGGAGGAGGAGGAGGGTCGTCGCTCCTTGACGGGCATCCTCTCCTCGAAGTTGAGCGCGATGGTCTGACGGTGCAGCTATGGTTCGTGCCCCCAGGAGCCCCTTCGCGGCATGGCGGACTTCTTGGCGGGCTCGGGCATCCCGGCAATGAGCGGGTGGTGCCCCGGGATGCAAATCACCCTGGGATCATGCCCCTCCCGGACCTCGACGGCGGCGATGGCGGACCTCAGCGGCGGTGTCCCGACGACGTCCTGGGGGTCCGCAATGAAGGCGGTGGCGGCTCTTCTAGGACCTCGACGCCAGCAAAAGGATCCGCGATGGAGGCTAGGGCATGGTTCCCGTCGACGTAGAGATAGCGAATAGATCGGCGGCGGCGAAGGGATCTGCGATGGCGGCAGCGGCGTGGTTTCCGTCGACATAGAGAATAGATCGAGGGCGGCCTCGTTCGTCTGATTTTTTCTCATGCGAGGGTGCCTCACTCCGTCCGATTGTTTTTCGTGCGAGGGGACTCGCTAGGTGGTCAGCCGATTTTTTTCGTTACGGGGAGAGGGGAGTAAGGAAAAAAACAGACGAAAAATCCAGCGAAAAAAATCAGACCAAGGTGGGAGGTGGGACGAAAAAAACCCCGAAATGGAGACTACCAACTGCTCTATTAGGAATAGAGACTAGTGTTATTCTGCTCACACTTCTGAACTCCTCCGTCCACCTGACCCGAACTGCACAACAACCGGAGAAAACTACGCTAGCCCACCCACCCCCACCCCACCTAGCGCTCGTTGCCCACCTTCTTCCCCACCACCACGACTACACGGTGCCCCACCGCCCCCACTCCCGTGGCCCCACCATCCCCATCCCTCCGGCGCCCCACCACCTCCTACTGTGCGGCTCCCCACCATCCCCACCCTTCCGCCGCCCCAACGCCCCCATCCCTCCCACCTTCTTACTCCCCCGCCGCCTCCTCCCGCCTCCACTTCCGACAGCCAGTGACCACGGGGACAGCCCCAGCCACCGCGGTGCCCCACCCCACCACCATCATCCTCCCGCCCCACCTTCCTATTTCGCCCACCGCCGCTACACAAGGTCGTGCCCCGACCAACAAACTACATCCGGCGGCCAAGCCCCGCCCAGCAGCCGCCGGATCCGGCAGATCTGGCTCCACCTCCCCTCGTCTTCCCCTCCTCAAGATCGCCACCGCCACATGGGTTCCTGTCGTCCTTCCTCTCCTCACGCTACCGCGCCGGACGGCCATAGCAGCACCGGAGGCGAGCCACCCTCCCCCCTCTCCTTTCCTTCTTCTTCCTCCCACTTCTCCGACAATCGCCGCCCGGCAACCATGGAGGAGAGGGCTCCCCACCAAGCCTGACCTCTCTCTCCGTCGCGGATCCGGTGAGCCCGACCCCAGCTACTCCTCTCTGCCATGGATCCGGCAGGAGAAGATCCCCGATGAGAAGAGGAGGCAGCCTACCTCACTCCTCTCCGGCGAGGCCGCCTACGTCCTTGATGCTCGTGTTGTTGTCCAAGCCGGCGACTGCGATTCTGCACACGGGCGTGCAGTCCTGCTCACGGGGAAGTGCAACTCAGCGAACGCTGGGCTCGTAAAACTACTGCCCCCACCCTGTGGGTTGTGCACCTCCTCCGTTGTCGGGCAGGCACGCTGTTCCCCTTGTCCTTGGGCCAACGTACAACTCCTCCAACCTCCGCCGATCTACTAAGAACCGGCGACCCCCGTCCTGCCCGGATTTCACCTGTGACTGCAGTCCATAGCACGGGCACTTGTAGCTCTGTCTTCCCCTATAGGAAGTACATCGATAGCAAAGGTTCCTGGAGGTGGGCGAGCCCCTTGCCGCCGAACTCCCTGTGTCTCGTTGGAGTAGCTTCAAAAAAGTGCAAAGAATATTTTTGTCCAGTGATGATGCAGTTTGTTGTGTATGTTGGAGTAGTTCGCTTCTTTCACAAGTTGACTCTTTTTTGTTTTTGTTTAAGTTTGGTCAAATGCAGTTCGATTGGTATGTTAGAGAGGTTCATTTTCATGAAAAAAGGGTTATTGCAGCTGATTGATGCAGCCCACTACACCCATGTTTTTCATTTGTTGGAAAAATAATTTGTTGTGCACTCAACAACGAAGGACAAGAGAGCATCACTTTTCCTTTAAAAGAAGTTCATTTTGTTGTTTGAGAAAATGCAGAGAGTAAAGAGATGTGGATGAATTCTTGTGTGTAGTGTGTAGCGTGCAAACAAACAATGCAGTCCACTTGCCTCGTCCCCGCAGTGCAAATTTCATTAACCAAAATAATGTATGCAGTGCACTATCGAAAAACCAAGCTCTATAGAGAACAATAATGTTTAGAGTGTTCTTCAAAGTCCTTTGGAGTGGACTTTTTTTAAGACTAGAGTGCACTGCAGTTTCCTCTTAGAGAGCGTGTTACGTTTCACTTTTAAAAAGTGAAGATGTTCACTTGTGCATTTGTGCGAAAATTTTCTAGGGAAAAAAAGCAATGCGGTTCATTTTCGATAGTGATGCGGTTCATTTTTGGTAGTGTCGCCGATCACTTACGCCAAATATGAAGTGCAAAAATTGTGTCGAAGAAAAAGCATTTTTCTAATGTGGTTCACTTTTGATATTCGTGCGATTCATTTACCCTCGTCTCTGAGGTCCACTCGTTCATAAAAAATGTTGAAAAAAAGGCAACAAAAACTTGCCTGAGAAAGTTTACGTCCGACATAATAAATCATGAAGTTCACTTACCCGTCTGATGCGGTGCGGTTTTCCGTCTGATGCAGTGCGGTTATCTCTCTGATCTGGTTCACCCGTCGATTTTGGTGCCACGAAAAACAGAGTGCCCGCATTTCAGTAATCTTAAAACTGCTCTTAAACCGTAAGGAAACAGAGAGAGTGTTCTACATGAAAAAGTGCGCCTCATCGATATCTTTCCAATGGCGTATAATTTGAATCATTCCGACCAACGGTTGTAAAATTTCGCGAAAAACGGCCGCTGCCACTCGTCGTCAGCCGCACGATGTTCAAAATTAGCTTAAAACCGTAAGGAATCTCAAAAACATTTCGACATATAAAAGTTGTGCCTCGTCCGTAGCTTTCCAACAGCGTATCGCACGCCTCGTTTCGACAAATGGTTGTAAAACTGGAGCAAAAATAGTACCGAAAAATTCAAAAAAATCAAAATATGTTGAGCGTGCACTGCGGAAGTGTTATCAGAATAGTTATTCTGCTAATATTAGCAAAATAGACCGGCTGTATGTGTGTGTATGTATATATATATGTGTGTGTGTGTTGCCCCCTCCCCTCTCCGACGCGTAATATATACTCCTGCGTACGTACCGTAACACAACCCAAAAGTAATCCTCCTTGTCCGTCAAATTACCTTTCTCGTTGTGTCATATATTAGATGGAGGACGACCTCGCGGGCCCATGGAGGGAAGAGTCGCAGGCGGATGAGTGACTACCATCGTATGCATGTGGCCCAATGTGTTGGTGATGTTTTTAATACCCAATATGCACAACATGTTTGCGGCACCTGCCTCGAAAACCGAAAAGTCCCCACATGGAGCGAGATCGATTAATGACGTGTGTGTAGTATATATGTGCTGCCCCGGCCCCCTCCTCCCCTCTTCGACGCGTACTATATACTCCTACCGCAACACAACCCAAAAAGAAACCTCCTTGCTGGGTCAAAGTGATGGAGGACAACCTTGCGGGCCCACGGATGGAAGCATCGCATGCGAGTGAGTGTCCTATATGACGCATAGTATTGCCCCCGGCCACCCTCTTCAACACGTACTATATATATACTCCTACCGTGCATATAACAAAAACAAAAAATGACCATCCTTGTTGGTCAAATTAACCTCTCTCATCGCATGTCATAGTGATGGCGGCGACCTCACGGGCACACTCGAGTGAGTGTCCTAGGACCACCGCGTGCATGTGGCCCAAAAATGCATGTCAAAGTTTTTCTGCAGAGAACATGCGACCAAAGGAGTTTAATGTTGAAAATTGAAAAAAATAGATAACATCTATTCGTGTTTTATACATTGGTTGATTTCCCAGGGATTTAAATGTGCAAAATCAAATTTGATCTACATGAGACCCGTGATAGTGCATGAAAATGGATTGCAAAATCATATGCGTACGTGTCCCTGGGTGCATGTTTAGTCCCCATGCAAGAAATTTCTAACATCTAGAATCTTGATTTTAAAATTCAATAAATGCAAAACTAAGTTCAAATTCATGAAATTTATTGTGGTGTCATATGGACACCAATAGACTGTGATATTTTTTTCACATTTGAGACAAGTTTTGATATAATCTTCTTACATACAGGAAATTATAAATAATTATCAACCAATATCGCAAACGAACTCTTTATTCAAACCGTGGGCGTTAGACCAACAATGTAAGTGTCGTGCTTCGGTTAAGCAATAAAGCGGCATAATTAATCATTAAAAAGGAAAATCAATATAATGCGTGTCGCGCACGGGTCCCGTGTGCCGTACGGGCATGCTTGAGTTGATGAGACGTATGCTAGCAAGCAGACCGGGAGGCCGAGGCGTGCTACTAACTATTTGAAATGACGGTAGGCGTGCCAGCAGTCCGCCGCGCAGGCTCACCGGGAGGCGAGCTAGCCCTTTGACCGCCACCCACCTCACTCCCACTACTCCATATTAATGGCGCGCCCGCCTTGCTCCATGAGATGATGGTATATGAATGCCAGAAGTCCGCCGCGTAGGCTCACCGGGAAGCGAGACAGCCTTTGACCACCGCCCGCCTTGCTCCCACTGGTCTGTATTATTGGCGCGCTCGAGTGGCCGCACCCCCAGCCTCGCCACACACACAATCCTCTCTCTCCGCCCGCATCCTCGACGCCGCTCTCAGTCCTCAAAGCCGGCATCCCCATCCTCGCCACACACACAATCCTCTCTCTCCGCCCGCATCTTCGATGCCGCTCTCAGTCCTCAAAGCGGGCACCCCCATCCTCGCCACACACACAATCCTCTCTCTCCGCTCGCATCCTCGAAGCCACTCTTAGTCCTCAAAGCCGTCAGTGTATGAGGATGCCGTCGAAGTGCCCCATCGGAGGGAGTGGCGACGCCGGCGCTGCTGAAGCACCGGAGCACGGCGTGAATATGGAGACAGAGGATTCCGTCACCGCCGACGAGGTGGAGAACGAGGCTGCCAACAAGCGGAGGCGGGTCAAGAAAGAACTGCAAGCGACTCCAGCAGGCCTAGACTTCATCAGCACCTCCCCGATAATATGTTGACAGTCATCATATCCCTCCTCCCAATCAAATATGGGGCGAGGAAAACCGCCCTTTCCCGGCGGTGGCGCCGGGAAAGCTTGGATGCATTCTCCTAGACGCACCCCTGTCGACCTCCTCGACGCCCACGAGCTCTTCCATGGCTATCGCAAAAGCTTGGATGCATTCTCCTAGATCCTCGGCAGTCACCATGGCCCGATCAGAGGCCTTATCACGGCAAGTTCCATTCCTATGGTAAGGACCGAGCCAAGCTTGACGAGTGGTTCCGATCCCCTGCCCTAGATCAGCTCGAGGAGCTCAGTTTCAATGATGGGCATATGCGCTTGCTGCCATCGTCCGCGCTCCGCTTCGTGCCCACGCTGCGCCTCGCCAAGTTCATGAACTGCTATCCCCCCTTAATGACGCGCCCGCTCTTTTTCTACCACGACTGAAGCACCTCGAGCTCGTCGCCGTCTGCATCCCAAAGGATGACATGGAGCGCCTGCTCACGACTGTACTGCACTCGAGTTCCTTCGTCTTCAGGTGATGAATTGGTCGAGTACCTTCCACATCACCTCCAGGCACTACAAAAAAAGACACATCCGTGACATTTTGGGCCGAACGGAATTTTTTCTGTCATGCTTATGACACTTCTATGACGATAATTGTGACAAAACCCGGTATTATCATAGATGTGGTGGGATCCTACTTCTATGACAAAAAATCATGACAGAAAATGGGCTTTTCGTCCTGGGCGGGCCGGAGACGCAGCTGCATGACATTCTTTGGGCCGTCCATGACGGAGAAAACTGTGGTAGAAGCGAGGGCGAGGAAAATATCGAGGGAGTTTCCGGTTACGGTGGCTGGTCGGGGGTCGGGCGATGCGCGTTTCTCTCGTACGTCCGCGCGTGTGTGCGAGGCGTTGTGCTCTAACTGAACCCAAGCGAGGAGTTGGGCTCTAACTGAACCCGAGCGATTGCACTGTAGGCTACGTGTTACTAAACCCGAGCGATCGATCAATTGCTGTTAACTGAACCCGATCGAGCGATTCCTTCGCTACTACTGCTAATTGAAGCCGATCGATGCTGCCTCTGGATGAATAGTGAGTGTTGTTGGGGGGTTTGGATGAACAGTTCCCGGTGGGGGTTGGATGAACAGGACCCCGTGGTAGTAGAGGTCGTTGCCGCTGGATGAACAGTACCCCGATCGATCGAGCCGGTGGATGAACAGGACCCCATGGAGGGCTGGATGAACAGGACCCCGTGGAGGGCTGGTTGAACAGTAGTCGGTGGAGGGCTGGTTGAACAGTAGCCGGTGGAGGTCTGGATGAACAGTAGCCCTTGGAGGGGTGGTTGTCGGTGTCAAAACCGGTGGATCTCGGGTAGGGGGTCCCGAACTGTGCGTCTAAGGCGGATGGTAACAGGAGGCGGGGGACACAATGTTTACCCAGGTTCAGGCCCTCTCGATGGAGGTAATACCCTACTTCCTGCTTGATTGATCTTGATGATATGAGTATTACAAGAGTTAATCTACCACGAGATCGTAGAGGCTAAACCCTAGAAGCTAGCCTATGATTATGATTGTTGTTGTCCTACGGACTAAACCCTCCGGTTTATATAGACACCGGAGGGGGCTAGGGTTACACAGAGTCGGTTACAAGGGAGGATCTACATATCCGAATTGCCAAGCTTGCCTTCCATGCAAAGGAGAGTCCCACCCGGACACGGGACGAAGTGTTCAATCTTGTATCTTCATAGTCCAACAGTCCGGCCAAAGTATATAGTCCGACAGTCCGAGGACCCCCTAATCCAGGACTCCCTCAGTAGCCCCTGAACCAGGCTTGAATGACGATGAGTCCGGCGCTCATATTGTCTTCGGCATTGCAAGGCGGGTTCCTCCTCTGAATACTCCATAGAAGATTTTGAACACAAGGATCGTGTCTGACTCTGCAAAACAAATTCCACATACCACCGTAGAGAGTACAATATCCCACAAATCTAATCTGCTGACAAATTTCATAGCGTGACATCACGCCATGGCCCGGTCGTTATTCGAACCCTTTTTTTCTCAACCAGCTACTGCACATATTGTGAGGCAGTTTCCCTGGCACGTCTTGTCGAAGCAGAGATCGTGTCCCCTTATCACGGGATTCTCATCAATACGGGTGTGGATATCCCAACCGCGCCATCAATCACGACGCTTGGGGAATAAGCGAGTTTACCAGGCAAGTGGGGAGGCGCAGAATCCCTGCTGCCTTTATAAGGGGATAAGGACTCCCTTTCGCACCCACGCCTTCTTCTTCCTGATCCATTCCCCTTCGCTCGAGCTCCAGCGCCCGAGCGTTCGTCTTCTCCGCCCACAAAGGCCTTCCGAAAATGTCCGGATCCGGAGTAGGAGGCAAGTGGATGGCCTCTACCGTCCGGGAGAAGGATATCAAAAAGCTTGGGGAGGCCAGGTACCTGGCCAAGAAAATCAACCACGGTCTCTCGACGGCGGGACAGATCGTCCCTACTCCGGAACCCCACGAGAGGGTTGTATTCCTCCCTCATTTTGTCCGCGGGCTAGGGTTTCCCCTCCACCCGTTCGTTCACGGCATCATGTATTATTAGGGGATCGATTTTCATGATCTATCCCCCAATTCCTTCCTCAATATCTCGACATTCATACTCGTGTGCGAGGCTTTTCTCCGCATCTTGCCACACTTCGGCTTATGGCTGAAGATCTTTAATGTGAAGCCCAAGGTAGTGAGCGGCGAGCACGCCGAGTGCGGAGGCGCTATGGTGAGCAAGATGCCCAACGTCACATGGCCAACAGGTACTTTTAATGATTCCATCAAAGAGTGGCAACAGCAGTGGTTTTACATCACTGAGCCACGCGGCACGGAATGGGCCGCTGCTCCGAGTTCGGATCCGGAGCCCCTCTGCGGCTTATGTCCTGGCCCAAGAAGGGCCTGAACTAGTCTTCGTCTGACGAACTGTCTGTGCTCCAGACGCGCGTTAAGGATATGGAAGACAAGAACATCGAACTTGTCAATGTAGTCCAGGTGATGTTAGTTTGCCGGATCCTGCCTTGTCAACACCGGACTTGCAATCTATGGGAATTCGATCCGGCCAAGCACCAGACCCTGCGAGAGCTCTTTGGCTCCTCGCACAAAGACATCTGGAAGGTGCTTTTTAAGTCCGGCAAATCATGGCCGGACTCAGCCGAGGACCGTGGGTACCAACGGTCCCGCCCTGCAAGCTCGGTAAGTCATTATACGTTTTATCCGCATAACCCAAGGGAAATGCTTGATGTGTTTTCCACAACTCTCCTAGGGCTGGACGAAGAAGGCGGAGCAGATCCACTGTCCGGCCCCGCTGCCCGAAGAACCGGCCGACCCACTTCTGACGAAGATGCTGGTCCCGGCGCCTTACAAGGCGCCGAAGAAGAAGACCGAGAAGGAGGCCAAAAAGACCCGGGGCGGCCTTCGTCGCCGTGGCACTTCGGACACAATATCCGAAGGCTCCAACGCCCGTTCTGACTCCGAAGAGGACGAGGAGGAGGAAGACGAATCCTCGGCGGGGGGAAGAAAGAAGAGGACGGCCTCCATACACTTGGAGGCCGAGTCGCCAAAAAGGGGGAAAACTCCTCTTCCGGAAGAGTCCACTGCCGCCGCCGACAGCAGCCCGGCGTGGGATCCCAGGGCCCAGCCCCTGGTGAACTCGTGAGTATATAAAATCCGAACACATTTGTTCGTCCAGACTCATCATGGCATAATATTTTAACCTGAGCCATATTTTTTGTAGTCCGGCGAGGTCCCGCACCGAACAATCCTCATCAGAGGATTTGCTGAGCTCGGATGCTATGGAGAGCGGGACGCCCCCGAAGGCCCCTTCCCCCAAATATGTGAATAACACCGAGGCTTCATTCCAGAAGGACCCCGACTAAGGAGGGGGGGATATCGTGAAGGCGGCGCCTGGAGGTCAAACTTCAGGGGCCGGAGACATGGGGGAGAAGATTCCCATGGGAGTCAACGGCGGGGGCCATCTTGAATTTGGCCCTCAGCCGAACGCGATTCCGGAGACCAATACGGCTCCAGAATCAAGTAGGCGTCCTCCCTCGGCTGGAGAGGGCGTGCCTGTTCCACCGGCAACCTCTGTCCAACCAGAGGTGCCGGATACTTTGTTGGCGGTGCTGAAGAGCGCCTCCATCGTCGATGAACACCGTGCCCTTATGGGTGCGGTGATTGAGAAGATTCAGTCTGCTGAGAGTGGACTGAATGAAGCCTATATCAGCCTTATAAGAGGCTTTGAGGTATGTTTTATGAGGTTTCGAAGAGTGTCATAGTATGAATAGTAGCCCCCGATACACTGTTCGGTGAAAGAAAGAACCGGACAGAGGATCAATTTATGTTCGCAGGAAGACTCACTTGATGACATCTATCTCTCTTCTTTGATAAGCAGGGTTCTGCAGCGGCTGCTGCCTCTCATACTGCGGAGGTCTCCGGACTGAATCAAAGTCTGGAGCGGGCCAAAGAAGAACTTGGCCAGTTGAAAAGGTAGTTGGAAGATAAACAAGGTATGCGCAAGCCTTGTTCGCGTTCAGTGCGAACGAATTTCCAGTATGATAAAATATGTTTCATGATTTGCGCCAGGGGCGATGACCGAAGTCGAGGCTCTGAGGAAGGCTGTTGCCGAGGCCGAGGAAAAGGCAGCCGCAGGGCAGGCTCTTCGTGAGAAGCACGAGGCCAGGGTTATTGAAGCTGAGCAGGAGCTTCAAGAGGCCATGAAGAAATGCGAGACCTTGCGGCAGAGTTTAACGGAGAAAGAATCCGAACTTGCCAAGGCTCATCAGGTCGCACGCGATTGCCGGGGGGAAACCCAAGGCGCCCTACAGGAGATCCAAGAGGCGAGGAAGATCGCGGCGGGTAAGGCTTTTTTCATGTAAAGCAAGTATTTGAGGAGAAAATCATGTTTCTAATTTTGAGTTCGGATTTCTCCAGGGGTATTTGCAGAACTGCCCCGCAGCATATCGGATGCCGCCCAATTCTACCGAGCCGAAGAAAGGAACAATGCGGATAAGCTCTTCTGGTCGCAGTATCTAGCATCGAATTATCCGGTGCCTTTTGCCGATCAACTGAAACAGCTGATCGAACTGCATAGGGCGGCCGAACTAGCCATGAAGGATTTGATTATCCAGCTATGGCCCGCCGAGCCGATTCCAAGCAGCTACTTCGGGCTCGTGAAGCGGCTCGTGAGTGCCTGCCCTCGACTTGACGTCGTCAAGCGGTCGGTCTGCATAGAGGGTGCACGAATGGCCTTCGCCCGTGCAAAGGTGCACTGGGGGAAGATGGATGCCGAAAAGCTGATGACCGAGGGACCGCTAGAGGGAAAGGAGCACCGTAAGCCGAATTATATTATGAAAGTGTCCTGAAAGGATCTTGCCTTGCGGCGGAGCAATGCACCAAGGACATTATGTTTCCATGAATACGATCATGTTGTCCTTTTTAATGTTGAACAAGGTCATTTCTATTATTTATTGCCTGTTATAAAAGTTTATCCTCCTGTGCGGCCGTTTTATTATTAATCCTGAGAGTTGGCCAGTCGTCGGCTTCTGCCCCCACGTAAGAAGTACGGGGGTGTTCGGGATAAACCTAATCACCCTTTATCCCAGTTTTGGGTCCTTCGAAGGAGGTGTTCAGCACAATGAACCAGGCAATCGGACTATAGGGCTTTATCACTCTCACTTAGCCATAGGAGCTTTAGGAAAGGAAGGTAGGCGCAGCCCCTGGTGTTCGGAAGACCGCACGAGGGGCTCTATAAGCACCTGATCGAAAGAAAAACCGATCCATCGCATGCTGCATTGGTTATGGCATTATGCGGGAGAAATCCTTAAAGATTTTACAACCTCTCGAACAGCTGACCAGCTCTCGCCGTATCATGACAATCAGTTTTCGGCTTTCTCTACTGAGGTGCTCGTCCGAAAGAACCAGGACTCAATCGCAGTAGTTCTCCCTGTGCCGCCTTAGCCGATATAGCGGAACGTAAGGCAGCAAAACATGGGAGTCGGGCAAACCCAACATTTGACCCAAGACATGATTCGGAGCTGATGCATATAATGCTATAAGTTCAGGGTGCCGAACTTCCATGAAGGTGTCCGGACTTTATTGCCGTATTGTGGGTAAAACGAAGCCCCTGGCATATTTAAGGCATATCGCGGTGTACGGATGCCACTTGAAAAAAGAATTTCATTAAGAAATAACAGCAGATAAGCGTCATATAAATCCACACGTTGTATTTGAATGGTACGTCGATGCGTATGAGTACATGTAATGTGATAAAAAAGAGATATGACTGTGGAACCTGCTGAGACCAGGGGGAAGAAGCTGTGTGCGGATCCGGAGTATAGTCGGATGGTCATTGCGGGGAATATCTAAGGATTCCCTTGCGTGTTCGAGCTGCTTCCATATCGCCAGTCCTGGTCGGCGCAAGGGTGAACCTGCAAAGGAAATGTAAGAAATGTTTTTGTGCCGGAGAGCGGTTGAGCCGCGATATGCGGCCTGTCCTGGCCTCCGCCGAAGTGTTTAATTGAGCTCTGGACGAGCCGGGCTATCCTGCCGCGAAGTAGTTCGGAGTCCTTTGGCGGTGTCCGGGAGCCTAGCCGTCGACTCGAGGTTCGATTGGAAGGTGCCACTTGTTGCTTCTGATGTTAAAGCAGCGGTATACTCCTTGGTGACGAGGGAAAGTTCGGCCTTGCCATTAACCGTGATGACGCCGTGCGGACCGGGCATCTTGAGCTTATGGTAGGCGTAATGTGGCACCGCGTTTAATCGAGCGAACGCGGTTCGTCTGAGCAGTGCCTGATAGTCACTGCGGAAGGGGACGATGTCGAAGATTAACTCTTCGGCACAGTAATTGTCTGGTGATCCGAAGACTACCTCAAGGGTGATGGAGCCTGTACAGCTGGCCTCCACGCCTGGTATAATATCTCTGAAGGTGGCTTTAGTGGGCTTGATCACCGAATGATCGATGCCCATCTTGCGCACTGTGTCCTGGTAAAGCAGGTTTAGACTGCTGCCTCCGTCCATAAGGACTCGTGTGAGGTGGAACCCTTCAATTATTGGGTCGAGGACTAGTGCGGCTGGATTGCCCTGATTGGTGTTAACCGGACGATCCGTGTGGTTGAAGGTGATCGGCCCTAGTTTATATTGTGGGGCGACTGGTTCCGTTAAGTCGACATCCCCAAGGGTGCGCATCCGGTCCGGGTTGGGAGTGTGGGTGCCGTTTACCACATTCACCGTTTGGATTTGCGGGGGAAATTTCTTTTGCCCTCCTGTATTCGGTGATCTGGGCTCCTCGTCGCCATCATCGCTTTGAGATCCCTTATCTTTGTTTTTGGCGCCTGCCCTGCCGGCTTGTTTGAAGACCCAGCATTCTCTGTTGGTATGATTAGTGGTGTTCCTGGGGTGCCATGAATTTGGCATGGGCGGTCGAGTATGCGGTCCAGACTGGACGGACCCGAATTGTAATTTTTGAGTGGCCCATTCCGCTGATCGGACTTAGAGCCACTAAATCCAGCATTGACTGCCATATCTTCGGCGTTTTCATCATTTTTGCGGCGCTTGTGTTTGTTGCATCGGGGTTTGCCATTGCTATCTCTGGCCTTTGATGTGCCAGGGTTGCTTGCTGTGTTGTTGCTACGAGCCAACCAGCTATCTTCGCCCGCGCAAAAGTGGGTCATGAGTGTCGTGAGGGCTGCCATGGATTTTGGCTTCTCTTGGCCAAGATGTCGGGCGAGCCAGTCGTCACGGATGTTATGTTTAAAGGCCGCTAGGGCTTTCGGCATCCGGACAGTCGACAATTTGGTTCTTTTTAGTTAGGAACCGAGTCCAGAATTTCCTGGCTGACTCTCCGGGCTGTTGTGTTATGTGACTTAAATCATCAGCATCCGGTGGTCGCACATAAGTGCCCTGGAAGTTGTCCAGGAATGCGTCTGCCAGGTTTTCCCAACTTCTGATGGAGTTTGGCGGCAAGCTACTCAGCCAATGCCGAGCCGGCTCGTTGAGTTTTAGCGGGAGATACTTGATGGCATGTAGATCATCCCCGCGGGCCATGTGAATGTGGAGGAAGAAATCCTCTATCCATACCGCGTGGTCTGTAGTACCATCATATGATTCAATGCTCACGGGTTTAAACCCTTCTGGGAATTCATGATCCATTACTTCATCAGTGAAGCATAGGGGGTGTGCGGCGCCTCTGTGGCTGGCTATATCATGATGCAGTTCATACGAGTCTTGTCTGCTGTGTTCGGCCCGGCCGGATTTGCTTTTAGTATATCCGGCGTGACGGTCGTCGTCACGCGTTGGGGCGCGCCCCCGTGATTCGTAGATCGATCTTTTATGTCCTACTTTGTTTTCCAATACGTCTTGCAGGTTCCGCGTGTTGCCCCGGGCCTTGGTGTTTTTGTTTAATCGGCGACGGGGTGCGGGCTGGACTTCGGCCTGACATGCCGTTTTGTCTCGGCCATGAGGTGGCCGGTCAGCCGCATCATACGCTGGAAGCGTAGGCTTTAATGCTTCCTCCTCGAGTTGGGGTAGCAACCTGCGCTTTGGGTAACTTTTGGTTGGGCGCTCGAGTTCGTATTCCTCGGCCGCCAGGACCTCAGTCCATCTATCCGCTAGCAGATCCTGGTCAGCTTGAAGCTGTTGTTGCTTTTTCTTCAGGCTTTTTGCTGTGGCTATAAGCTGGCGCTTGAAGCGCTCCTGCTCGACGGGACCCTCAGGCATGATAAATTCTTCGTCGCCGAGGCTCACCTCGTTTTCGGAGAGAGGCATGTAATTGTCATCCTCTGATTCTCCGTCTGCTGCCTGTTCCTTAGGGCTAGCTTGCCCATCCTCGCGCTCCAAGCCTGGCTGGAAGGGATTGTCGTCGTCTTCGGCACTATCTGCAGCGTTATTGTCTCTTGTGCCGGTATCGCCGCTGTTGCTATGGCGGGGCTTAGAGCGGCGCCGATGACGCCGGTGCTTAGATTGCTTCTCGAGGGGATTATCCTCCGTTGCCTTATTGCCATCGCTTTCTTTGGGGGTGTCCACCATGTATATATCATATGATGAGGTGGCAGTCCAGCGCCCTATGGGCGGTGGTTCCTGTTCTTCTCCTGCATCGTCGTCCATACTGTTGATGTCTTCGGAGCTGAAATCGAGCATGTCGGTTAAGTCATCGATAGTGGCTATTAAGTGGGTGGTGGGTGGGGAACGAATTTCTTCGTCGTCCGCCTCCCACTCGAGCCGGACATAGTTCGGCCAAGGGCCTCCTGAGAAGGAGAGAGACCTTAATGAATTCAGCACGTCGCCCAACGGCGAGTGCTGAAAGATATCCGCGAACGAAAACTCCATGATCGGCGCCCAATCAGATTCGATAGGCACGGACGCAGGCGGTTCGGAGCCCGTGGCCGGGGACGAATCCAAGGGTCCGGCAATACAGGTCTCGTAGAAGGTGAAGTCAGTATTCGGCTCTATCGCCGCTGAGTGTGCGGCCTCCGTGGCGGGGTCCATCCACCCGTCCTCGGACGGCGCAATCTGCTCCGGATTGAGGGCCGGAGTAGCCACAGGTGTGATCTCCCGAACACCGTCCGACGACAGAGCTAAGTCATGTTCGTCGTGACTGTGCGGCGCACCTGACATGGGATCGAATCCGTAGAAGATCAAGTCTCTGCGGATGTCGGCGGTATAGTTTAAGTTTCCAAACCTGACCTGACAGCCAGGGGCATAGCTCTCGATCTGCTCCAGATGGCCAAGCGAGTTGGCCCGCAGTACGAAGCCGCCGAATACGAAGATCTGTCTGGGGAGAAAAACCTCACCCTGGATCGCATCGTTGCCGATGATCGAAGGAGCCATCAAGCCTTTAACGTGACGGCACAGTGGAACTCTCAATGAAAGCACCAATGTCGGTGTCAAAACCGGCGGATCTCGGGTAGGGGGTCCCGAACTGTGCGTCTAAGGCGGATGGTAACAGGAGGCGGGGGACACAATGTTTACCCAGGTTCGGGCCCTCTCGATGGAGGTAATACCCTACTTCCTGCTTGATTGATCTTGATGATATGAGTACTACAAGAGTTCATCTACCACGAGATCGTAGAGGCTAAACCCTAGAAGCTAGCCTATGATTATGATTGTTGTTGTCCTACGGACTAAACCCTCCGGTTTATATAGACACCGGAGGGGGCTAGGGTTACACAGAGTCGGTTACAAGGGAGGAGATCTACATATTCGAATTGCCAAGCTTGCCTTCCACGCAAAGGAGAGTCCCACCCGGACACGGGACACAGTCTTCAATCTTGTATCTTCATAGTCCAGCAGTCCGGCCAAAGTATATAGTCCGGCAGTCCGAGGACCCCATAATCCAGGACTCCCTCAGTGGTTGAACAGGACCCTCTAGAGAGGGCTGGTTGAACAGTAGCCGGTGGAGGAGCGCGCGGTGGAGGGTGGATGAACAGGAGCCCATGGATGAACAGTCACAGATGGAGGCTGGAGGAGGTCGACGGTGGATGAACAGTAGCCCGTGGAGGCTGGAGGAGGTCGACGGTGGAGATGAACAGTATCCCGTGGAGTCCCGTTTTGCGATACGCCACACCCCTCCCGATGAACAAGACCCCCGTTTCGACCGTAGCGCTCCAACACAATTCCGTTTCCTCCGTTTTGCGGTACGCCACA
The DNA here is from genome assembly GCF_002575655.3 of Aegilops tauschii subsp. strangulata. Taxonomy (NCBI): domain Eukaryota; kingdom Viridiplantae; phylum Streptophyta; class Magnoliopsida; order Poales; family Poaceae; genus Aegilops; species Aegilops tauschii. The sequence goes on from NC_053039.3 coordinate 225,443,201, forward strand.
CCCCTCCCGATCAACAGGACCCCGTTTCGACCGTAGGAGGTCCGTTTCCTCCGTTTTGCGGTACGCCAGACCCCTCCCGATGAACAGGATCCCGTTTCCACCGTGGCCGGTCGAACACAAGGCCGTTTCCTCCGTTCTGCGGTACGCCAGGCCTCGTTTCCATCGGTTGTTCCGTCCAAGCCGGTTGGCTCCTGATGAACAACACGCATTTCGTTGCCTCCCGATGAACACGACGCATTCCGTTACCTCCCCATGAACACGACGACGGCGCAGTTTCTCCGTTCCGACCTAGCCACAGCCATGTACACGAGCCCTGGTCGTACGTATGCGCGATTAAGCGTTCTAGACCCCGCATGTATGTACGTACGTGGCCGTATTTACTTTCTTGCACCCTGGCCGCTGTACGTACGTGTACATGCTACGTGCGCGCCTCTACTACCACACGTGCGCGTCTCTACATCGACCAGTATGTACGTACACGTTCGTGACCAAAATGACAACGCTACGTACGCTTCGACCGAGTGGGTCCTGACTGTCAGGCACTTCCTTGCGTGCGAAGATGTAGCTGGTGGGTCCCAACAGTCAGGGGGAGAATCATTTTTTTGCCCGTAATATGGACGCACTTCCTTGCGTGCGAAGATGTAGATGGTGGGTCCCAGCAGTCAGGGGGGACAATTTTTTTCGCGTCATAAGGAGGCACTTCCTTGCTGCGGCCGTGGACCCAGCTGTCAGCCTCTCCACGTACAGTACTCTTCCGATGGAAGTCGTTCGTTGACCACATTGACCACGCCGCGGCGAGAGCACCAGGGCGATGGATGACAGCGAGGCCTAGGAAGGGGACGACGCGTTGCCGGGGAAGACGTGCCAGTGGATGCCCACGTGGAGGGGAGTACGTGGGTTGACTGCTTTGGCTGCGGTGTGAGGCTGCCGTCGTCGGAGAATAACATGAGGTGTGGGTGAGTATAGAGGGATGGCATGGCCAGCGGTGGCAGCACAGCCGGACACGGGAGGCAAGAGCCGGCGGCACGGCCGATGCTTGTTTGGGCGGCTGGAGCAAGAAGACCAGAGGTTGAAGAAGCACTATGGCCGTTGGATGGACATCGTACGGTCACTGGAGCTAGAATCGTTCATACTGACTAAGTTGACAAAGCCCTCCGTCCCTGTCATCTTAGTAGGCCCAAGTCAGCCTCCCACTATGGTGGGTCCCAGCTAGCAGGGGAGTATTCATTATTTTGTGCGCAGTAAGGAGGCACTTCCTTGCGTGCGAAGATATAGCTGGTGGGTCCGACCTGTCAGCGGGGTAACATTTTTTTCGCGAAATACAGTGGCCCTTCCGGTGGGTCTCAGCTGTCAGGTGCAGGAATCATTATTTTGCACGTAATAAGGGGGCATTTCCTTGCGTGCGGCCATGGACCCAGCTGTCAGCCTCTCCACGTACAGTCCACTTCCGATGCATGTCGTTCGTTGACCATGTTGACCACGCCGCGCCGAGAGCACCAGGGCGGCGGACGACAGCGAGGCCTAGGAAGGGAACGACACGGAGCCAAGGAAGACTCGGCAGTTGTTTCCCACGCGGAGGGGAGTACGAGGGTTTACTGGTTTGTCTTCCGTCGCTGGAAAATAATAGCAGGTGTGGGTGAGTAGAGGGATGGCTAGGTTAGCGATGGGAGAACGATGCAGGGGTGAGGCCTGCGCGGCAGGATAGCCGGCCGCGGGAGCAGGCAGCAGGCAGTCCCGCCGGCGCTTGTTTGAGCGGATGGAGCAGGAAGAGCAGAGATTGAAGAAGCACGACGGCCGTTGGATGGACATCCAACAGTCACCGCTCTCGTGTGTTGACTAAGTTGACACGGCATTGCATGTGCGTCAACCTTTTTTTAGGAAAGCATATGCGTCAACCTGTAGTACGCGCACAAGTCAGATCAAATCTGTGGAAAATAGCATACAGCCCATCTGCCAATATTTCCAATAATTTACAGCCCATTTGCCAATTCTTAAGAATTTTTTTGGAGCCCATCTTCTTTTTGTTAGCATTACACCCCATATTGCGGCCATGGTTAAAAATTATACGAAATTTTACATATTTCAGTACGGTCAACTGTTTTTAATCCCGAAATATCGAGTCACATGCAAACTATTTTGAAAAATAATTTATATAAATATAAAATCCAAATAATTGTCCACGCATAAAAATCAACGGAATTTAAAATCTTGTAACAAAAAAAATTGAAACTAATTCCCGGTTTGATGTGTTTTAAAAATATACAGCCCATTTCTGGGCAAACCGAATGAAACTCTCCTCGTCTTGAAAGATTTGCAGCCCAGCAGCGCTGATAAAGCAAGCATGCCTCATTTGGGTATTTCTTAAAAAAAATAGAAATGGGCTAGCCATTTTCAGCAAGAAAAAAAACTGGGCTCATGATGTGGTAAAGATAAATAAAACCCTGGCTAGACGGGCCACAGCCCCTGCACAACCCCGTTCTTACCCTGATCCGTCGCTAAAACTAGTATAAATAACAACGGCTTGTTCCTAAAAAAGTAAATAACAACTGCGCGACCTGCTGGGTTCCTCGTGTCAGTCGCTCGTTGTGTAATTCTCTCGTTTATTGACTACGTTGACAATGGCGTGAGCCCCAGATGTCTAACCATTAGGAGGAACCATTTTTTGGGCTTTTAATAACGAGGCACTTGCTTGCGTACTGCCATGACGCTGGTGGGTCCCTACTGTCATCCTCTCCACGTACATTCATCTCCTTATTCCTCTTGGTTGTTGACGACGTTGACAACGCAAGAGGGCGGCGCACAGCGCACGGCGAGCGAACCAAGGCCAAGGACGACGGTGAGGACTCGGACGGAACGAACAGGAGCCCTGGAAGATGCGCCGGTCCAGTCGCACGCGAAGGGGAGTACGAGGGTTGACTGGTTCAGGTGCAGGTGCGTGTTGGGGCTGACGTCGCCGGACAATAACAGGACGTGTGGGGGAATAGAGGGAGGGACTGGCCAACATTGGAGGGTACGGTAGGGCGGCGGAGGAGCAGCCAGCCATGGAAGGCGAGAGCAAGCGGAGCCGACGGGGTCGTTTGGTTTGGGCGGCTGGAGGAAGAAGACAAGAGATAGAAGATACACGATAGATGTTGGATCTCAATCCAATGGCTGGTAGGCAGAATCGTTTGTTGACTAGCTAGTAAGTCGACACCACCTTGGATAGGCTATTTCCTCGTGGGTCCCAAATGTCAGAATCCAAATCTGTCACGGTCATGCAGCCTTTCCTATGAAAATTTACAGCCCATTTGTTGTGCTAGTTCGAAATAAGTTTGTGGGTGCTGGTGGGGGCTAATCACTTGGCTTCTGTAATGCACAGTGAGCTCAAGCAGCTGGCGAGAGTGATGTTAATTCCCTTGGTTGGGATTTGTTACAATATTTCACTCTAAATTAAACGAATGGCAAGCCATTTGCCTTGTTTCAAAGAAAATATGACAGTCACAGCCGAGTTGAAAAGGGCAAGAACATCTAACTCCAGCTTACAAACTGTACAAAAGCACGAGGATTAATTGTTCATCAGGTTTAGACAAAACCCAGGTTGAAAAGGGTAACAACATCTAACTCCAGCGGTGATTTCGGCAGTCACAGTCAAATGGATTGGTCAGGTCCATAGAATGAACATCCTGTGTCGTAAAATTTACTGGATTATGACCACAATATGTTGTAAATAGAAGCCCGGCACGTTCAGAAGCTCTTTTGCCCACCTGAAACTCCTTTTTTTTGCTCTTCGACATGCCCATCCGTCAAAACCATGCTGCTGATAAACTTAAGCCTGATGGACAATAGTAACCTCGCATTCAGTAGGAAGAATGTGACAAATCTAGTGTTTGCATGGTTGGCTACATATCGTTCTAGCGTTATTGTCTTCAATCAAATGTCATGAGAAGTGAGAAAATCCCGGTGCTTATGAATCCACCGATTGGTTATAACTTTCTTACCCCGTCCTGTTGCCTAAATAGACATGAAGATTGAAAACAGTTAAGGTCTAAAAAAAGAGTGTGGAAAGAGCAACAGCTGAACGGTTAATTCTAGTACACTATATGCGGGCTTCCAATGTGCGTGAAATAATCACCTTTATATATAACTTCTCCAGACATGGAAAGCATTGCAGCAAGCCAATAATCTTGTTCAGATCAAAACTATTCATTTGGATATATAAGATCTTGACAGAATCCAGCACCATTGATAGGCTATCCATGGAGAAACTCTTCATTGAGCATAGAACATAATATTAGTACAAAATGTGTACTCCGAGATGATATATAACTTATGCGCAGAAATTTAAAATGCAGCTTATGGTTACAAGTGCAGATGATAATATAAAGTACCTGAAGAACTGTGGAGCCAAACACCATCTTGAAATGAGCACAGAGATCATGTATTACACCCAAGGTCTCCAGTTTAGGCGCAGAGAGGACGGTTATTTGCGACGGTGAATAACTAGAATCAAGGATCAACCTTTGAAGTGAAGGGGCATCTTGGATGATGATCTGCCTTCCGTCAAAAGAAATTCCAATTCTTACAAGGTTAGGTGACTTTATTTGGAGACAACCGATTCTAACTGTGAAAACAAGCACCAAGCACTCCAGGGCAGGGCAATTGGAGTGGACGATGTTGTGCAATGAGGCCTCCGATATACGAACCTGCACAAGTGAAAGTTTCTTGAGAAATGGGAGTCGAAGGTTTAGTACCAGATTGTCCGGTAGGTCGCACAGCGCAAAGGTGGCGGTGTGGAGAGAGGAGGAAAACCGCGAGATGGACATCGGTGCTGAGGGCACAGGTAGATGGCGTTCGGTATCTGGTAGGTGATTTCTTGGGGAATAGTAGAACTCAAGCAGCTGTAGTTCTGTGAATTTAGGGGATTTCAGCCATGCGTCCACCGCGCAGGGCATGGTATGCTTGCTCAGGTAGCATGACGGGATGCAAAGGCTTTGAACGGAGCCCTGGTGGGAGGATATGATGGCTCTGGGGATTTCCAAATCATTGAAGAGAGATAGCTGACGACAGTCGAGATTAAGAGGCACGACGTGCCATAGAGGGTGCCACCAAATTGAGAGGACTTGGGTGCGACGGCCATCCTTGGTGGGGAGAAGCGAGATGATCTCCCCAAGGACGGTGTCCGGGAGATCGCTGATGCGGTCCACCCGAGATTCTACGGGTTCCTGGGATCCGGTGGGGGCGGGGTTGCTGCTTCTCGCCGCGCTGCGGGGTGCGGGATCTACAACAGGCGTCGCCGCTGGCGGGAGCCTCATCTTCTTGGCGCTAGGGTCAGCCGACTCCATTTTCCACGAGGGCGTCGCGTCGCGGTCACGGATTTGAGCAGAGTAACGAATGACGAGCCTAGTTGTAGTGCGAGTGAAGAAGAAGGGGAGCTGCGGTTTTTCTGTAGTAGTGAGGAAGAAGGGGAGCTGGGGTTTTCTGTAGGAGTGAGGTGAGGAATTTGGGGGTACGAGTGGAGCGAGCTGGCGTGAGGTGGGTGGGAGTGAGGAGGAAGAAGAGCACCCATGTTTTTTTGGGGGGCGGTGTGCTGGGTGTGGGTAGCGCCTCTCATTAAGTAAATATATGGGCTTTTGAATTGATTTTATTATTTACTAGGGTGGATGGGCTGTTTTGTCTTGGGCCCAGAGAAACAATTAGTACTAGTACAATGGAGACACTCTACAGCTACCAGAAAAACAATTACTACTAGTACAGTGGATACACTACCGCTTCTGGCTCCTCCTAGGTCATCGAAACGTCTCCCTCTACTGAATGCCGTTTTACTTTTGTTCACCGACATGCGGGCCATGCCGCGCGCGGGCCCAAATGCCATCCACCAAATTAGAAGGAAGTATGCAGGCGGAGAGTCACCCTGGTCGTAGTGCGGCAGTAACGAGCCGTCGTAACACAAAACCCCACCTCCCCGCAGTCTAAGTTTGACGGACGAAGCAACCATTATTTCACTCTTCGCTGAATCCCCTTCTCCCTCATGGTGTTCAAGAAACCCAACACTCGCATCTGCCACTGTTCTTCTCTCCCAACGAAGGGAAGGTAAGCGGATTCGCGATATTGGTATATTTTCGTTCAGAGAAAAAAAAGAACTTTTGCAAAGCAGTAACCGATCCTCACTCTTTTTTTTGTTTCATTGTCATTATGATTGTGTTTTCCTTTCAGTGGTCTCCTAGTATTCGTCAGTTTCATGAGGGACCAAGGAGAACCAGGCAAAGATCTGCCGATATTGGAGTAGACGCGGGAGGCTGATCCCCATGAGACAGAGAGCTCCAAGAAGATGGAGCCGGCCACCGAGCCGACCCCAGATATGCTCACGGCCACTAATGAGATGGTCAACACCCCGTTTGAGGTTACACCCCCCGTGGCACTGCAGGAGCAGTTTTCCCCTTCGAGGATGTGTCCCCCCCCCCCCCCCCCCGCTGAGCTGCCCAAGGTGATTTTCTTCTTTGCCGATCTCGATTGTGGTTTTTCATCAAAGTATGTGGTGATGAATAATGCAAAATTCTATTAGCTTCGATGCCATGCTATACATAGTGGTTTAAATAACTTGTGTCTCTTATACTGGAAAGTAATTCAGAATTTGTTTCTGTTTCAATTAGAGCCCTGATGCAGACAAGGATTGTGTGGTTGTACATGTCACTCGCTATGAGGCGGATGACCTGAATATACGCACTGGGAAAACAGAGTTCTTAGGCTGTTGGATCCTGCAAGCCATTTGCGGTTATACCGATGTTCAGTTGTATTCCAGCCTCACTGTTGTCAGGCGTGTTGTCCAGGGTGTACTGAAGCACAAGAAGTTCAAAGCTACTCCTTCATTTGTGAGGCATACTGTTCTTGTCAAGCTTACGCAGGAAGATGACGTGGCATTCCTCCACAAACAAGTTTATGAGTGGCAAGGCCACAAGGTTATCTTCATGAAGGTTCACAGAATTGAGCTGCTGCCGGATGTCCTCGATGATGTTCATGGCAAGGTCCGTCTTGTGTCCAGCCCAAATTAGATCGAGGCATGAAATAGTTACCACAGCTAGTGTTTAATAGTAGTTTGGATTGTGTCTAATTATCCGAACCTTGCCTATTATCGAGCCCTCTGGGGCTAGTACTTTGTTTGAATCCATATATGGGAACTGCTGCTACTTCTGTGTGCCCGTGAATCATGTGAGAACCATCATAATTGTTGCCGAGACAGATGTGTCATCACTAGTTTTTTCATGAATATGGCATGGTAAGACATAAGTTTTCATGGTTTATCATACGAGCAGTGTGTGTTTGATGAAATAGATTACTCGTTCGAGAACTGTGCGCTGATGATACATAAGTACTTGTAAAAACTATTGGTGCTACCCCACTTGTAAGCAGTTGTGCAAAACACGGCACAATGGCTCAGCTTGCTTCAACACTAGGCTATCGACCAGCTAACAATCAATAATCTGTTGTCTGACATATAAGCAACTACGTATCTTGTTACAGTGGTTCATGCAGTTAACTGAGGCCACAATGTAAATTCCAAACGTTAATACGCTAGTCCAGCGTTCATGTGGAACACTCACATTAAACTCGGCTTCATAAAAAACTTGAAAAGCATAAGTTAAGCAATTATATACATCTCAATGATTCATAGAACATAACAAACAGATACTAGTTCATAGCAAAAGACAAAGTTGTGAGAAGGTTTACAAATCAGGAAAAAATAAGCAAGGCTTCTCTGAGCAAAGAGCCTCCCTAGGCAGGCTTAAATTTCCTGGAGTTCGCCCTGGTTTTTCCTGGAGTTCACTCTGGAATGCTGAACTGAACCATGTAGTGTACTAACCAGCTGAAATTCTTGTGCATTCCACTAAATTTAAACACCGCTATTTGCAGAAATAAGCAGACCACAATGCCTCTTGTCCGTGCACCTGTCCCAAAAACCTCCGTGCAGCCGTGCTAGCTAGTCCTCGGCCCATGGATTAACTCGTAGAAAGTGCATTCCGGACTAGGATGCAGTTGTTTTCGCTCGTCCCTGCACTGCAATCAGGAAGTAAAACGTACGAATCAGCTTCTTTTAGATTGCGTTGGTCATTCTACCTAGTTACTACCAATGTAGGAATACCTAGAACACTGGAGGTTAGAGGACGGCAGCTAGGAATAGCCATCTCATTTTGTGACTGAGGTGTGTACTTTTGATTGCGCAGATAGAAACGATATGGAGACAGACATCTCTGTTTGCGCAAATACGAAATACGGTTATTTAAACAGTGACAAATATTTGCAGTGGCGTATGATTAACAGCAGCATCTATTGTGTTATAATTGGCACTAGATTGACAGTATGAAAGTGCCCTTAAGTAAGTAGCATCACATCACATCAACACTGCCACTAGATTAACATGCAGAACAATAGCATTAGTATTACTGTCATGAGAGTAGCACATGGTCAGTAAATGTGCAATCAAATTTGTGCAGTTCCATTGGGATGAAGCAATGTTAGCGGTGTGAGATTTAAGTGTAAATGCAAAAACACAATTCATGGGAAATAAAGCAAGACGGAAGCACTTCATAAAATGGTGGTGGTATTGCTTCAATTTATCGACGGCACTAGACCATTACTTATGGTGACATTAGGTGGCATTGCTTAATGCTTCATGTGATTTTACATTAACGGTAGCGATATGGGCGTAGGGACAGCAGGGGCATAAAGTGGTGAGGCAGATGTGGTTGCCGAGAGCGGCAAACACTCAGGCAGCATGTCTGCATTTGTCCCATTTTTATCTCCTCATCGACATTTTCCTATGTGAGCACAGGAAATCTAGACCTGCTCATTCTCATTTGCGTTGTCCCCCAACACCCCTCACTTTCTTTCCCTTTTCAACCAAGAGACTCCACTTCCCCCCACCCTTCGCCATCCACCATGCTTTCTTCGCCTTTTCAACCAAGAGACCGGTTGGGTAGCCAGTATCTACTACTTTCCCCCGTTTCCTCTTAGAACCAAGTCCTAGATTCATGCTACAGCTTTCCCACTTTCTTCCCTATTTGAACCAACTCTTAGATTCGACTATATGAACTACCTTTACCTCTAATAATAGTAAAAGTCTAGGTGGCTTTGGAACAGCCGACGGAAGTAGAAAAGATCCACACGCAGCCACATGGGGAGCTGGGGCAGTAGAGCAAGGCAGGTTTCGAATGAATATATACCTGAGGGTCGTCGGCATGTGGCAAAGACGGCGTCGGGAGGCTGCATCTTGGCCACAATACCGCAGGGAGGAAGAAGGGGTCGGAGGCCCTCCCGAGCCGGCGCCCTATCGGAGAGAACGGCACGGCCGCCGATCGGGACGCGCGGGCAGCCGTTGGTCTCCTCCCTCGCCGCTGACAACAGCGTGAACGATGCACCTACACCCCTGCCCCGGTCGAGGTGGTTCGGCCGGATTTGTGACCAGCCGTGAGCAGAGAGAGTGTGGCCACCTATGTCTTGCTTAGATCTGAAGAGCATGAGAGAGTGAAAGACAAGAACCCTAGTAAAGCAAGCGCTAAGGCTCCTGCTTATATATATAGTGGAGTGATTTTGTTGTACCAGCTTCAAAAAATGCGCTCCTACGTGTACCCGCGAGTGGGTGTGAGAGAAATAGTGCGTGCGTGCACCGCTTCTCTTCGTGAGAGTACAATATACTATGCCCAAAGAATGTTCGCCACAAGAGTAATAGTATAAGTGTGTGACGTGTGAGCTAAAATAAAAGTTGCGCGACGTCTTTTGTTTTTTAGAAGTTCTGAGTGTAGGGTGTGAAGAGCACATATGTGTGTGACGTCTACCTGCAGATAGACGGTGGGTGCAAGAGGACTCGGGAGAGTCGTGACTCGTGAGGGTGCACGTGTGCATGAGAGAGGGGGGGCACGAATCAATGCAATGCATGTGTCCGTAAATCATTATCCGACAAACGTTCGCCACAAGCCGTTTCCTGACGAACGCCGTAAGAACCGTTAGATCGGCATCCGACAATGTCAGTTTTGCCATGTCATTTAACAGAACAGCCACTCCTCCTACACACAAATCTTCCACGTGAGTGTTAGCAACTGCCGTATGCTCCTCCCTCCGTTCCAAAATGCAGTGCATATAGCTTTATTGAAAATTCGAACCTCGCAAACTTTTACCGAGTTTTCATGTACCAAAATGCACATATAGAATACCCAATATATATCATTTCATTCATCTTCGAGAGGTAACTATAAAGATGGGGGAGGAGTCTACAAAGAAAGACCGTCGTATCACCTACAGCAATTTCAACCATCCTTTGGTGTGGAGGAATATCATAGGAACTCTATATGATATGATTTTTATAGGATTTTTTTCCTTTAGAGCCAATTGGTTCATAGGAATAGATTCATATACTCCACATTTCAAAGGAAATAAACATGATATCATTTTTGTAGCATTAGAGCCACTTGGTTCATATGAATGGATTCGTATACTCCCATAATTTCAAAGGAAAATAAACATTAGCGTATATTCAATAGAAAAGTTCGTATGATGTGAACCAAATGACATCTCTTTTCTAATCCCCCCTCGTAGGAATCGAGATACATGTCATCTCTAGATTCAATAGAAAAGTTCTTATGTGTTGAACCAAATGACATCTCTTTTCCAATCCCTACTCATAGGAATTGAGATACATGTCATCTCTTTCCCTACAACTTCCATGTATACATCTTCTATTCCTAAATAACTAGTACAACCCACTAGTAGCTTTTTCCCTAGACATGCAACTATGGCACAAGAACACGTCATGCATGCAAGTCATAAATCACATTGTTTTTCTACTCTATGCATGCAAGCACCACATCATCAATTCGTGCATGTAACTCATAAGTTATTTCTTGCATTAAATTTTGTATTGACAATGTATGTGTTGGTCACGTGCACACATATGTAGTTCACATTCACATTTTTGTTAGAAATGTCATTCTTTTAACTGCAATTCATTTTTTCTCATTGTACTCCCTCCGTCTAGGTGTGTAAGTCATTTTCCAAAAACCAAATAATCCCAAAACACTTTGGCACGGTACATTAACTCCCTCCTCGTTTCTTGTTTCATGACATATCAACCAATAAGAGATGTGGGCCATGCATGCTTTCCCAAAACACAAGCAGTTCTCCTTTGTTCTAAATGAATTGCCATTATTTGTTTTTTACTTTATGCTTTACAATGCACAATCCCATCAATCTTAACCTTTTTATAAAACTAATTGATTTTGAGTGAGATTAACTATAAGAACTAAACGAACATCTACATCATGCATATATGACTCAAAGCTTTACATGTTATACTATGTATTTATTCATAATTTGGTTTCCAAATCTCATGTGTTCAATGCATGTGTACCTTACTAGTTTTGAGTAGAGTAGCAAAATTCACGTGGTCGCGGGTATATCAAAATGCAGGGCCCATGCATCATTGCCTTTCGGTCGAACCTACGTCCACAATTTTTTGTACGTATATCTCCACTGGTCCCCGAACCCAAAATGTTGCCTCGTTCCCATAAAACCAAGCGGCCCACACATATTAAGACATCGACTCGAACTCAATCCCTCTCTCGTTTAGTACGACGTGGCCCCGCATGCCGTAGTACTCCTACAAACCCTACTGCCGCACGCATCATCGGTTTTCTTCAAGAGGACGAGGGAGAAGTGGATTTGTAGTGGAGGTGCTTTCAAAAAAATGGATTTGTAGTGGAGGCCTCTACCCTAGGGTGCCCTAGGTAGCTGCCGCACGCATCATTGGTTTTCTATTTTCTTTATGCTCTTGTTCCCTAGAGTGAAATGATGGTTGCTTCCTCCGTCCAGCTTAATGCGGGAAAGGTGGGGCTTTATGATTTGACCCCTCATCGCTCATTTACTACTACTGTGGTGCTATGACCGGGGTGCCTCCAAGTCCAACCGCTGCTCCGAACTGTAATTTGGTGCATCGCACGTGGAACAAGACGGTGGATGAGCCACATGTCGGCCAAAGGGGTTCTGTTAAGTGTGTCACCACTTCGTGTGTGGACTGACCTTGCTTGAGTTGCTACGCCAACACGACAGGAGCAGCCTACCACTTGGTTTTGCTCCTTGGTGAATCCCGACTATATTGATCTAAAAAGATACGTACTGTACTACCCTCTCCGTCTCGGTTTATAGGGCGCGCACGTAGTTCTCGGTCATCCATTTGACTAACTAATATGAGTTACTATGTCACAAAAAGTATATCATTCGATTCTTAAGCAAATGTAGTTTATAAACATATACTGTTCATCACAAATATAGCCGGTTATATTCTCAACCTAGAACGACGTGCATGCCCTGTAAACCGATACGGAGGAAGTAGTAAAAATGAGGTGATTTTACCGAGCGATGGGCGGGGGAGCATGGCCTGTCACGCGGTCCCACGTGTCATGATGTACCAAGGCGATGCGTGTGTCCCTCTTGAGGCAGAACAATGGCAGAAGCAATACTACATGGTTTTCTTGAAGGAGATGATGGCGAAGCGAAGTGTGAAATAATGGTTGCTTCGTCCGCCTGGCAAGGTGCGGCATTGTGATTTTACGTCTCATTGCTCGTTACTACTACTGGGGCAGCACGACTGGGGTGCGTCCCCCCTGCTGTTCTGCATTGTTATTTGGTGCATGACACGTTGACCCGGTTGCTATATGTCCCAGATGTCGGCGAGAGGAAGTACAGAATTCATGAAAGCGAGCGTCGACGGAGTAGTACAAGACACGACTTGGTTTTTGCTGCTTCGCGTGATCCATCGATACAAACCCGGACTAAAAAAGGAGAGGGCGGGTCTTTTCCCGCGCGGCAGGCAGGGGAGTTTGGCATAGTCTGTTCGAGGCAACGAGGTAGGAAGGGAAACAAGCAAATAAAGGTTGAGTGACTTAGTTTTGGGAAAAACTGATTTTACGGAGTACGTACCCACTATGGAGGTAGTATACTACTTACTACTCCCTCCTTTCCGGTTTATAGGGCTCGTCTAAAAAAATCGTTTTTCCATTTTATAAGTCTCAATTCTACTACTAGTAGTAGTACCATCACATGTTGGATTTCGAGGTGCGTTAAATCACCCGACGCAAGCATTGTCAAGAGAAAACTCACCAATGCATGTAGAAGTTCATGGAAATTTAGTGGTCATGCATGCATTCATTCTAATTAATGCCTCGGTAAACATAGCTTCTGCGTACATTACTTGTGCAAACTACGAAATTAATTCCACCACTCACCGTCTACCTTGGTTGGAGAGATTTTGAAATTGAGCAATAAACTGGAAAGGAGGGAGTAGTAACATAGCCTAGGGTAGCTTGCTGCACCACGGACTCCAAGGAAATTGTTGTAGTAGTACTACTCCTATATACCACTATACTATTCCTACTACTACTAAAAGGCATATATTCCAAATAATATCGGTGATAATCTCTCTAACCAAGGTAGGGACGAGGAGTAAACGGAGGGAGTAGTAAAATTTTCTCCTCATCCTGCGAGCCACCGCGCTCGTGGGCGAGGGAATGGGCGTAAGGTGTAGTACTACTACCTCCGTCCTGGTTTATAGGTCACCTTTGTAGTTCGTGCCAAATTTTGACCAAATATTTAGCTAAGAAAATGTTAATGCATGTCAACAAAAATTATATCGTTGGATTCGTATTTCAACATAGTTTTCAATGATATAATTTTTGGTAACATGGACGAACGTTTTCTTAGTTCAATCTATAGTCAAAATTTGACACAATATACAATGGGGACCAATAAACCAATATACAATGAGCAGTAGTAAGCAAGCTTCACATCGTCCTGCGAGCCACCGCGCCCGTGGGCGGGGGAGACGGTGTAGTAAGCAAGCTTCTCCTCGTTCTGCGAGTTGACGGGACACATCAAAAGTAATACGTACATAGCATCTCGAGTGTATAGAACCTTGCCTCTAAGGTAGGCCCCACATGGTTTGCCTCTTTTTTAACATAACGCGTCAAGTCGCAATTTGTTTGTCCACCCGTGGTAGACGATCCTCCATCAAGTGGACAACCAGTACACGTGTCAAATTACCACGTGGGCTGCCTTTTCGTACAGAAATGAGCTCCACCGTGTACCCGCGCGGGTGTGGTTGGGAAAGAGACGGGAGTACGTGCGCCGTGCGTGCACCTCTTCTCTTCGTGCACGTTCCCCACCTACGTGGGTGTGTGTGAGAGAGATACAAACCTAGACATAATGCGCCGTCCATCCCCATGCCTCCACCCAGTCCGACCACCAGTCACCACCATGCCCCACTCCTCCTCACCTTATCTCTCATCTTTCTCGAGATATCATTTTTTCGATGAAATTCTCAAGATACCATTTTTTCGATAAAATTCTCTAGATATCATTAGTTTTTACACATGGGATTACTCCAGCATGGGTCAATAACAACAGGTGTTTTGTAAAAAAATGCATCTTGATGTTCCGTGCAATGCACGGGCATCTTGCTAGTCCATGAAAACAACACATGGCAAAATTTCACGGCGAACGAGGGATTTGAATCTGCTAGGAGGGGCTGTTTGGATTTTGCCCGGGGTAGCCAAAATATTGGCGACCCTTTTGTCCACCGGTGCCTTTGCCACCGATGAACGAGGAATGGCTCGGGTGCTCATGCATCCTCCAGCGCGCACGTTGGAGACGAGCTCGCACGAGCTGTGCTTTTTTTGTCCCACCACGCCACCCGAGCCTGCCGCAGACCGACCGATGACCCGCATATTACGCCATCCAACCGTAGCCGCACACATTCTGACAGCAACTCAACCAACCGGACAAATTCATGCAAACACGGCGATATTTCTCATAAACAATGACGGAATTCATATAAAATACCAGATTTTCATACAAACATGACGGATTTCATTACATTCAAATCAACTAAGCGGTGCTAGTTCTCGACAGCACAGGTATATAATACCTGGCCTAAATGGTCGCCCGCTGATCCATTTGTGTTCCTCATGTCCGGCAGCACGATCACCGGACTGCTGGGAGCCCCGGAGGTATATGCTTCAGCGCAAAGGACGCTCGCTTCCCCACTACCCAACTGATATGGTTGGCTGATGCCCAAGATGATGGTGGAAGGGGGCTTCTCCGCTTCCATGGAGCCCATGCGGGGTCGACGAAGGTCCTCGCAACAAAAGGATCCGGAAAGACACCTGCTGTGTATGCCGGCGTCGCCTCCGCGGTGGCCTTCATGGGACCCAAGCGGCGGCGGCCTCCCGTGTTGTACTTCTCCTCGATGATGGCGGCGGACGCGGAGGCGCTGGCCACCGACTCCTCGCTCTCCGCGCACCCGGCTTCTGTCTTTGCTTGCATGGCACGGCCGCCGGCATGGAAGTCTCGGCCACAGAAATGGGAGACGCGGACACAGACACGGGAGGCACAGTACGAGGCGGCGGCGTGGACGGCAGCGACGACGCCCGTGTGCCGCTCCTCGTCGAGCTGGCCTGGAGCGGCGAGTTGCTGAACTGCGCACCGTCTTGGGGCGGCAACTGGCTCCGTCGGGCGAGGGGAGGGAGGTGGATCAGCGAGCTGCATAGCTCGTAGCCGGCAGGCTCGGCGGGCCACCTAGCCGGCTTGGATGCGAGATAACTACTCTTCGTAAGCCATTGTAAGATTGGACAAAATGGTGAAGGAGGAGATAGGGGAGCGCAGAGGTGTGCGATTCTTGGCCGGCGTTTGGCCTCGTTGAAATAGGAGATTAAATAGACAGCGAACGGGAGGAGCTCGGCCGGCGTTGCGTTTAATGCCGGCCCGATCATGAATGGACGTGTTTCCAGAGTGGGTTTCTCAGTTTCCACACGGGTTTCATGGAGGCGTTTGAATGCGGCAAGGAGGCGTGTTCAGCCGGGCATGCATCGAGTGGCGCCCTCGACTCTGACGTACGACACCGCGCCGTTTTTCCACTGACATGTGGGATCTTTGGGTACATGGCCTGCATGTCAGTGACCCAATGCAGGCAGCGCACGACAGAGGAACTTTTGGTGGGCCAGGGCGGTCAGAAGCGGGCATTTCATAAACCAATGATTGTTCATTGAGTGTGACGTCATCTATTTCATCTAGATAAGCCTACTAGTATATAATGTAAGAGAATTTTAAAATTTTCATATATACGTTGATAGCCCGTTCGATACGTTGTGATTCATAAAGACCGCTGCAAACATCGATGTTTTGCTTATCACAGATAAGATTGATTAATACCCGTAACAATCGATGTCCGTAACAAAGGGTGCATGCACGTATAGGTTGAGCGTGTGTCTTGCGTCGTGTGCTGTGTGCATGCAGGCATGCGAGTGTTGTGTGCGTGCATGTGTACGTTTCAGTGTTGCATGCATGTGTGCGTACGTGCGTATGTTCGTGAGTGAATGTGTACGTGTCAGTGTTGCACGCCTGCATGCGTGCGTGTGTTTGTTATGTGTGCGTGTCAGTGTTGCACGCATGCATGCGTGCGAGTGTTTGTGCGAGTGTTGCGTGCGTGCATGTGTATGTGTGGGGTGAGGCTACACGTCAGTCGACTGACTTCTTCATCTCTAGTCAGTAGATTTTCCAGCCGTTGGATACAAAATCAAGGGTCTGCAGTTTATCTTCAACATCCACCACCGGCCGAACCACCGGCCGCCGCCGCCAGCGGCCGGCCTGCGCGGCCACGCCGCCCTGCCCGCCCTGAAACCACTCCCCACCGCCGGTCCGCCGTCGCCCCGACCATCCCTTTAGGCCCCCCCCGCGCCGAGCTTTTTCTCCGGCGATCCCCACGCCACCGCCCAATCACCGCGCCCCCCACCGCCGGCGACTGCCAACCAGAGGTCTCATGACTTCGAATTCCCACCGACCACTAATTTATTACCATTTCGGTCCTTCATATACGCGCTGACAGGTGGGCCCTATGGTAATGTGCGCTGCTGAATGTGGACCGTTTGACTGGTCAATTGATCGTGTCATCAACAAATTACGGAGCTGTATGGTGAGCCAGTGACCATATGATCACCCTAAAATGTATTTTATTAACACAGTACAGACTCAAACTACCATTTCTTTCTTTCATATACGCGCTGACAGGTGGGCCCCACGGTTATGCGCCCCGATGGTGCAACACTAGTTGCGCCACGTGGAACGTTTGACTGGTCAATTGATTGTGTCATCAACAAAATACAGAGTTGTACGGGTGAGCCAGTGACCGTATAATCACGACATGTATTTTATTAACATGGTACAGACGCAAGCGCTCATATATACGTGCAAGCACTCACCACTATAAGCGCACACACGCAGACCCTACCCCTATGAGCACCTTCGAGAGAGTGAGCCAGCATATGATCTTGAGATTTTACGAAGTCACCATAGGTGCCTCGTAGTCGAGTGGAATGTCTCCTCCCACTGAACGCGCATCGCCGAAAAAATACTGAAATTAACACAGGATAAATGCGAGCACCAGGACTTTAACCCTGGTGGGCTCGAGAAACCACTATCCTCCTAACCATCCAACCACAGGTTGGTTAGCACCACAAAATGTATGTGCTGACCGTGATGAGCTTATTCTGAAGTCCAGTGACCATATTGTGCTTTCGCTTCAAATACAATGACCGTAAGTGTCCTCAACAAAATACAGAGCACGCATCAAATACAATGTCCATTAGTGTCATCAACAAAATACGGAGACGTATCGTGAGCTAGATACCGTATGATCACCACGAGAATGTATACGGTGACCGTAATGAGCATATTCTGAAGTCCAGCAACCGTATAGTGCTTTCGCTTGAAATACAATGACCGTCACGCGTGAATGTGTCATGGGCATGCATACTTTTAGAGGGCCGAGAGATAGTTTGTGTGCGTACGTGAAAGTGGTGTAGAAAGAGGGGGTGTCCGGTGGAGACAAGGAGAGATATGCCCTTCGTTTCTCTTTCCGGTGACTAATATTTTAGGAGAAAATATAAACATTCACAATGCAGAAAAAATATTTTTGGACGCACCATGCAATTAACTTTCATGTATAACATTGTACTATTGTATATGCTTATTTTCTTACTGACCGATTGCGTGTGTGGTGTGGTGGGCACATCATTTCTAGTTGGGGTGGGCACATCATTTCTAGTTGTGGTGGGTCAACATGAGGACTCATGGGTTGGTTCCATCCTGTGCCACATAGGTTGGACCGAGACGCATTATACGAAGACCCATGTGGAGGACTCGGCGTACAACACGAAGCTACTGGAGTCGTGGAGGACTCTATACCCACTGGTGATAAGCCGACTATATATGATTTGTAACCCTAGGCCCCAAGTATGTTATAGAAGCCTGGGGGCTAGTTCGTCGATAGTATGCACACACGCACAATGCCTGGTATTCACGTGTACTTTGTACACACCCCTATCACTAATATACAGTACCAGGAGTAGGCTTTTTCCTCAACTGCAAGGGTTCGAACTTGGGTAAAACTTTGCCTCATATTACCATCCAGCCTAACAGTCAGGGATATCCTACCGAATGATTCGATGGAATCATATCTGCCAACTACTAAGAGAGAGGTGTGTCTGGGGGGGCAATGTGTGCGAGAGAGGCCTAAACATAATGTGCGTGCCGGAGACACGTAGGCACATATATGTGCGTATAGAGGGCTAGTAGAGACCGTGCGTGTGTATATATGCATGTGAGAGAAATAGTGTTTTCCAACTGAGATTAGTGAAAAGAGTGGTACACATGGTAGTCAGAAAGAGAGAGAGAGAGATACAGAGAGAGTGTGTGCGTGAGACACCCCGACACCCCTGGAGAGATTGTGAGCATGTGTGAAAGAGAAATGCTGATGTATATAAAGTGTGTGCACTTATGCGTTAGTAGAGAGAGATATAGCGCATTTGTGAGAACGGGCCGAGGCATAGTGCATCTACGTGTAAAAGGCGGTTCTACGTATTGAATTAAAATATAAATGACATTATTATTTTTGGATGAGATCATGAATTTTACAATTTGTGTATGAATGAAAATCGGTCTGTCAGACACCCATACTCTATTGAATTCTAGCATGTGCGTGTGTTTATTTCATATTATCGATCCATAGAGTGAGAGCGGCTTGAAATACAGGCAATGCATTGCTTTTGCAATTCATATATAAACATTAATTAGTGCACTCCATGTTGTTAGTGTGAAGCACTTTATACATTTCTCACTTACATGGATACATTCCAAATTGCTAGCTATGAAATAGAATACATGTTGAATTCAACATAAAGGGGGTTTTGAAGATTTGAATTCATAGGAAGTGCATTCATCTATATGAACCCGAGATAATGGCATTTGTAAATTAGATCTAAAGGGGGGCATCAATCTTTGTTGTGTGTTTGAACATGCTATATATTCATACGCATGTCTAACTATTTTTTTTCAACCAAGGAGATTATATCTGGAACCATGCATGAACTGAGGTAAGTTGCATATTTTTTAATATATACTCGTGTACAATGTATATTCAAATGTACCCCCTCCATTCCAAAATAATCATAGTTTTAGGATTTTCAAGAGTAAAGATTTGTGAAGTTTGACAAATCCTGAAAGTTCAATTCAAGAGAACCGAAAACGTTAATGCTTCTGCTCCCAAATATTCAACGAAGCGCCAAATAAGCCTCTGGTCACCCAAAATCGCGCGAGACTAATGTTTGGTGGTAGGAAATTACTATCCTGACTCTGGCACGTGTAGCCTATCGGCCCGATGTCCAAAGGTCTAAACCGAGGTAGGTTTGTATCTTCACCAAGACGCCAGTCTCAACCGCCTCCGAGAAGCATTCATACGCCGTGGGCACCTAAACACCCATGCGCTCGGCCGAAATCTATCCCGCCCACCATTTGGCACACCTGAGATTATTGTCCTACCCCCAACCCGCAATATGTCCGAAATTTTAGACGGGGGCAAAGTTTGTAACTTTCCCCAAATTTCAAACAAGCGCGTCCCAAACCGAAACATTGTTCACCCTTAGTTCCCTCCTCCCTCTGTTTCCCCATTCATACTCCGTGGGCGCCAAAATGCCCTCTCCACCATCCCCGAAACCAAAGCCTCCTCTGTCCTCCACCCCATCGCGCCCAATCCACCGCCGCCCTCCTCCATCATGCCGGAGCAGGTACCCCGACGTCGTCGTCCAACACAACCGCAACCGCAAGGCCCTCAAGGACTTAGCAGCTGAAGCCGAGGCAGAGCTGCCTCCACGATGCCGACGCCGACGTGCGCCGTACCAGAACCACTTCGACCATGCTGTCCTGCGCCTCATCGCTGCCGCTCCACTGTCGCAACCGTCCGCACCGGAGCTGTTCCCGCTACGCCGTCGTTCGCCGCTTCGGATCTGGTTCCCCGCCGCCGCCACCGCACCACACTCAACAACTTGGCCATGGGTTTGTCCAAGGCTCCACCGTCCTCCACAATTCTCGTTTCCAGCGAACCACAAGAAGATCGTTGGAAAAATAGAAGGAGGACACCACACTGCCAGCAGAAAGAGGTACTCCTCTTCCCTTATTCGTGCAAATCTCACGTCTCTACTCTCACCATATTCATCCCACGAAAGAAACTAGTTGAGCGCTTCATACTGTATCTTCTTTGTGATACTAAATGCACAAGGTTTCCTCCCATTTACTATTTCACCTTTGCTAGAGGTCAGTAGCCCGCCTGGATTCCAATTCAGGGTCAGTCGAATCGCAATTAAAAGAAGCAGCACCCGCTTAGGCGCGCGGAGCACATAGTTCGCCTGTTCGCCGGGGAAGTGGCGCATCAGTGTCTATCATAGGGGTGTGGGGCGCAGGAGCTGCTTGCGCCCGATCTGGAGGTCGGTGGGGCTTGAAGGGATGGCCGGGGGCGGTGCCAAGCACGGCGGTGCGGTGAGGTCGAGAAGAGGGCGGAGGCAGGGGACAAGGCCGGTGGTCACTGGCGTTTCGAGGAAGATCGTAACACTGACTGGCTGGAGGTAGATGAAGGCGATCTGCCTGTTCTTTGTACATCGGACGGTGCAGAAAAAATGGACTGACCTATTTGTTTTCAGTCGACTATTATTTTCATAGGACCACACCTTGTGGTGTGCTGGAGGAGCATCTGCATTTCCCAGCCATCCGTGTGCTCATATTTCAAATCCTACTCCCTCCGTTCCCAAATATTTGTCTTTCTAGAGATTTCAACAAATGACTACATACAAAGCAAAATGAGTGAATCTACACTCTAAAATATGTCTACATACATCCGTATGTTGTAACCATTTGAAATGTCTAGAAAGACAAATATTCGGGAACAAAGGGAGTAGAATCTAGTAATTTCGTGTGCCATGCATTTTGTAGAGCTATCATATGTCTGCCGTCATTTATTTCTCACCGACCTGCTATCTGCTACCTTTACACTGTACTACTTGTGCACACACTTCACCCATACTCACACTATTGTTTTTTTATGCATGGGTATTTCAGACTCTGACGCAGTGTTGATGAATACAAAAAAGAAAAGACAGAAGTCGCTCCAGTGT
Organism: Aegilops tauschii subsp. strangulata; assembly: GCF_002575655.3. Classification (NCBI taxonomy): domain Eukaryota; kingdom Viridiplantae; phylum Streptophyta; class Magnoliopsida; order Poales; family Poaceae; genus Aegilops; species Aegilops tauschii. Next base: position 225,464,719 of record NC_053039.3, read on the forward strand.
AATTCGAAGATAAGCACTAAGCGTCTCAGCGCTCTAAAGGGTGCAGTGCCAGCAGATGGAGACAGTAAACGTAGCTCTGCAGTTGATGATCTCAATTGCCATACACAACCATCCCAGATGCTTGCTTTAACTTCGCGCTGTCAAATGTGGTTGCATGTTGCATATGGTGTCTAGCTTGTATTGCTTCCAATTTGGTTAAATTGCATCATCTTACTTTACACATTATACCTTTGATAATGACATGCCTTCCTGTTTTTGATACATACTACATATGTCTATTAACCATGTTCGTACATCAAACTAATGCTCTTTTGTATCCCTCATCAATCACTTATGATGAGACAGTCACCCCAGTGGGTTACTGTGAGACCCGCTACTCGTTTAAAGAGTGCAGTGTCATCTTCCCCACATGATTCTCAAGAAACAGCAAGGCTAAATAAAGATAGTCAACGTAGCTCTCTAGTTGATGACCGCAATTCCCCCACACCACCATCGCAGGTGCTTGCTCTTACTTGGCAGTGTGATATGTTGTTGCTTGGTGCATATGGTGTCTACCTTGTAATGCTTCTAATTAGGGTAAATTGCATCTGCTTAGTTAACACATTATACCTGTGAATATGACATGCATTCCTATTTTTGGTACAGATTACGTCTTTCTATTAACCATGTTCTTACATCAAACTACTTTTCTTGTGTATCCCTCATCAATCACTTCTGACGAGACACCTTCAAGTTGACAGTGTAATATTGGTTGCATCTTGCATATCATTTCAAACATTTATTGCCTCTAATTTTTTGAAGTGCCACTTATAATGAGACACATATAACTTGGTAGAGTGATTTTGGTTGGATCTTTCATATGGTGTCTAGATTGCATTGCTTCCGATTTGTTGAAATGACTTCTGCTTAGCATTTTTCGTACATATTCCATCCTCCTACAATGTGGTTGCCATACATAAAAGTTGTGTTCGTCAGTATCATGCATCAACAAATTTGGAAGTGCGAATTTCATTCCTTTTTCTTGTGTGTTTACTTGACAAGGCAAAATCTAAAAGGACGAAGGCACAGAATGATGGTGGTCCTCTAGAGCAACCGAAACAGATGATATCTGCAGATTCTCCCGCTACTCCTACTGCAGTGCAAGTTCCAAATCTCATCTCCCCTACTCCACAACCCCAGGTGCTTGCTCTAACATGGCAGTGTGATATCTGGTTGCATGTTGCATATGGTGCCTAGCTTGTATTGCTCCTAATATGTTAAATTGCATCTCCTTAATTAGCTTACACATTATACATGTGAATATGACACGCCTTCCTGTTTTTGGTACATACTACATCCGCCTATCACACCATGTTCTTACATCAAACTACTGTTCTTGTGTATCCTGCATCTATCGCTTATGATGAGGCAGTCACGCCCGTGGGTTAGTATGAGACGGGCTACTCTTATAAAGAGTGCAGTTTCATCCTCTCCACATGATTCTCAAGAAACAACAAGCCTAAATGAAGATATTGAACGTAGCTCTGTACTTGAAGACTGCACTTCCCCTACACCACCACCGCATGTGCTTGCTCTAACTTCGCAGTGTGATATGTGGTTGCATGTTGCATACGGTGTCTAGCTTGTAATGCTTCTAATTAGGGTAAATTGCATCTGCTTAGTTTACACATTATACCTATGAATATGACATGCCTTCCTATTTTTGGTACACACTACATCTATGTGTTAACCATGTTCTTACATGAAACTGCCTCTCTACTGTATCCGGCATTAATCACTTACGATGAGACACCTTTATTCATTGCATATTGCATATTATTTCTTGCCAGTTGCAATGTATTGCTTCTAATTTGGTTAAATACATTTGTTAGGCCACCCTTTTAATTTGGCAGAGTGATATTGGTTTCATCTTTCATATGGTTTCTAGCTTGCATTGCTTCTAACTAGTTCAAACACCTTGTGCTTAGTTTACACTTTATACATCATACATGTCAATATGTCATGCCGTCCCGTTTTTCATAAATATTCCATCCTCCTATCATGCGGCTGTCTTACATGAAAGTAGTGTTCGTCAGTATCATGCATCAATGAGCTCTGAAGAGCAAATTTTATTCCTTTTTCTTGTTGGTTTGACTTGACAAGGCAAAATCAAAAAAGAGCAAGGAAAAGAGTAAGGAAGGCGATGATGGTGGTCCTCTGCAGCAACGTAAACGGAGCATCTGTACGGATTCTCCTTGTACTGCTACTGCATTACAAGTTCCAACTCTCCACTCCCATACTCCACCATCCAAGGTGCTTGCTCTAACTTGGTAGTGTTATATCTGGTTGCATGTTGCATATGGTGTCTAGCTTGTATTACTCCTAATTAGTTTAAACTGCATCTGCTTAGCTTACACATTGTAGCGATCCGACCTCAGACGGTCAAATCTCTGTGCATAAGTGTCATCCCTGGATCGGTAATGGTGACACACACAGTACTTGAAGGATTTATAATAGAGTGCAATCACACACTTATTACATTGAATGTCTCAAAGGAGAACTTATTACAATAATATGGCTTAAGGCCATCTAAATAGGATAACTGCGGAAGCATCGAAGGTAAATGAGTCCATCAACTCCAACGGCATAGCTGAGTGCACGACAACGACCTAGCGCACCTTACTCTTCGTCTGAAAACTCTGCAACATAATACGTTGCAGCCCGAAACAGGTCAGCACATGGAATATGCTGGCAAAATAACACTGTAGAGCAAAGAACAGGGAAAATGCTACACTACATGCATATATGGCCGGTGGAGGCTCTATGGTTATCATGTTTTTGCGAAAAGCCAATTTTTCCCTACTGCAAAGGAATATATTTTATTTAACTACAAAGTTGGTTAATAAACATTGAGAAGGTTCCTCCAACTCAATCCCAATTAAACAATATTAATAACCCAACAAATTAATTAAAAGAGTGATGAGATCAAATCAATAATTCAAGAACCAGATACTCAAGATGTCCATAACCAGGGACACGACTAACCATGATTAGTTTGTACACTCTGTAGAGGTTTGCACACTTTTCCCCACAAGACTCGATCTCCTCCGTTGTATTTCTCGCACTGCATGATGTTTGAGAAACGGATGACCGAGACATAGTCTTTCCGAAGAGGTCCCCTTAACCGATAGATAGGCCGATACACCTACAATCCCCTGCATCTGCTAGCCCATCATGGAAAGGTTTCCCGCAACTTACTCAACTATGCTAGAGCCCATAATGGCTTGTGGCTGCACACGGAAGTTTCTAGCATGAATAATCTTATGATCCCTTTGAGCCTGGGTGGCGAACCATAGGATGATCACAGGGGTACTCCGAGATATCCTAGGACAACACTGGATTCTCCAGGTGCCAGACAACCACTGGGTGCTCCAGGGTGCCTCAACCAATCTACCCAGATGTGTATTAAAGTAGCCACCTTAAGTTAACCATTAATTAACAACTCTCACATATGTCATGAATACACTCAACCAATCCACGTCTACAAGCATAGCATAGCAGTATAAGCATAACGTAGAAGTAACTCCCAGGGTTTGATATAAAGGACAACAGGTTCTACCTCATCATCTACTTCCCAAACCCACATGTTAATCAGATCCTACTCATGCAATGTTTGAGGATTGGAACTAATGCATAAAAACTGGGTAATAAGGGATATGATCAAAGTGTTACTTGCCTTGCTGACGATCTGCAAACCCTAGAGACTCGTAATAGCACGCTTCGCACTCCGGAAATTCTATCGCAAACAAACAATAGCATACATAAGCACTCAAGCATAGATGCAAGGGTAAAACTCAGATGAGAAAGTCCAAACTGAAAATTCCACTGAAGAACTTCTATTTGCAAAAAGAATCAATCAAATCGGAGCTACGAAACTCAAACTACGATCAAAAGAAGTTCGAACTCAAATCTGCTTGAAACCAAATTTTAAATTGTCAAAATTATGTTCAAGTTGGTTAACTGGAAAGAGGGGTTCGAGACGAAGATTTTGGTGTTGGTTTCACTGGATTTGGACGAACCGTTAAAAAGTTGCGAGGGTTTGAAGATCAGGGGCTAATCTGCGATAAAAATAATCGTGGATAGGTCCCTGGACGAAAATAAAAGAAAAAGGAAAAAGACTAACGAGCGAACGTTCGCTATCAGGGACGAACATACGAATGCGTTCGCAAATAGAGGCGTTCGGGCGAACCCTCACTAATTAGCGGAACCGAAAAATACCGATCTAACCAATCCAAACGAAAACCAAAAAAACCGGGCGACGGCGGCGGTTTTTACCGGTTCTTAGAAAAAAGACCGGCGGCGGCGAGGCGAGATCGGGCTAGGCGGGGCTCCGGCTTGGGCGGCGGGGCTACGGTGGCGGTGCGGCGTCGGCGGGGTGGGGCGACGGCGCGGCTCGGCGAGCAGGTAGCGGCTGCAGGCTGTGGGGTGGTGGTGGCTGCGGGGGCCTCGGCCTATTTAAAGGCTGGGGGCGGCGTGGCGGCTTGCGCAAGGGGGCGGCGGTGCGGAGTCTGGCTCGGACTCCTATTTGAGTCCGGCGGCGGCACGGCGCGGGGAGGCGGTGGCGCGGGCGGGCCGGCCTGCTCGGCTGGGCCTTCGGCCCAGCCGGGCGGGAAGGAGTTTTTTTAAAACAAATTCCGCTGAAAAACAAAATCCTAATAAAATATAAAAAAATGCTAAAAATGCCAAAAACAATTTGCACCGTCTAAATAAAATATTTCGAACAAAGTGAACATTTTCTGGCCTAAAATGCAAATTTTAAAATAATGCATATTTTTCTAATTCGAATAAAATCTCAAATAAAATCCAAATAAAAAATATATATGATTCTAAAAATTTTCCTCCAATATTCCTCTCTTTTTGAAGAAGTCATATTATCTTCTCTCTTTTATTTTTAATATTAGAAATATTTAGAGAGAAAAATATTAAAACCAAATTGATCCTCTTTTCAAATTTGTGAAATTTCAAATATGAAAATTATGAAATCCCCAACTCTCTCCGTGAGTCCTTGAGTTGCTTAAGATTTCTAGGATCACAAACAAAATGCAAATAAAATATGATATGCATGTGATGACCTATGTATAACATCCAAATTGAAAATTTGGGATTTTACAAACCTACCCCCCTTAAGATGAATCTCACCCTCGAGATTCGAGTTGGCTAGAAAATAGGTGCGGGTGGTCTTTCCATAGGTCTTCCTCTCGTTCCCAGGTGGCTTCATCCTCGGTATGGTGGCTCCACTGAACTTTGCAAAACTTGATAACCTTGGTGCGTGTAACTCGGCTGGCAAACTCGAGAATCTTGACGGGTTTCTCCTCGTAGGTTAGGTCACTGTCCAACTGAATTGCTTCCAGGGGCACTGTATCGCTCAGAGGAATATCGGGCATCTCTGCATGGCACTTCTTCAACTGGGAAACATGGAACACATCATGAACTCCTGACAATCCTTCGGATAACTCCAACTTGTAGGCCACTTCTCCCATACGTTCCAAAACTCGATACGGTCCTACAAATCTCGGGGCTAACTTTCCCTTAACTCCAAATCGTTTAAATCCTCGCAGAGGTGACACACGAAGATATGCTCTGTCTCCGATCTCATAGACTACCTCCTTGCATTTGGAGTCTGCATAACTCTTCTGCCTGGACTGAGCTACCTTTAGTCTGTCGTGAATCAACTTAACCTTCACTTCAGATTCCTTGATCAGGTCTAGTCCAAACAACTGACAATCTCCAACTTCATCCCACATCAATGGTGTCCTGCACCTTCTCCCATACCAAGCTTCGAAAGGTGCCATCTTCAAACTGGCTTGATAACTGTTGTTGTATGAGAACTCCGCGTAAGGCAAATTATCATCCCAACTGGATCCATAATCTAGTGCACAAGCTCTCCATATGTCCTCCAGAATCTGATTGACTCTCTCGGTCTGTCCATCTGTCTGTGGATGAAAAGTTGTACTGAACTCTAGCCTGGTACCCAAAGTCTGGTGCAACTGATGCCAAAACTTCGAGGTAAACTGTGTTCCTCTATCTGATACGATGGTCCTCGGAACTCCATGCAGACATACGATCCTGGTCATATATATCTTGGCCAACTTCGCACTCGTATAGGTGGTTTTCACTAGGATAAAGTGAGCTACTTTGGTCAAATGATCCACTACTACCCAGATAGAATCATATCCCGATCGGGTCCTGGGTAATCCGGTGATAAAATCCATGCCAAGCTTGTCCCACTTCCATTCGGGTATCGACATAGGCTGCAGTAATCCTGCTGGCTTCTGATGTTCTGCCTTCACTCTCTGACATACATCACATACTGCTACATACTCGGCAATATCCTTCTTCATACCAGTTCACCAAAAACGCTCCTTCAAATCCAAATACATCTTGGTGTTTCCGAGGTGAATCGAGTATGGCGAGTCATGAGCTTCCAGAAGTATTAACTTCCTGATCTCTGCATTATTGGGTACATATACACGGTCCTCAAACCATAAGGTTTCGTGCTCATCCTCACGAAAACCCTTGGCTTTTCCTTTTCTCATCTTCTCCTTTATCTCAGCAATTTCTTTGTCATCCTTCAGAGCTTCTCGAATCTTTCCCGATAATGTTGACTGAACCTCCATTGCTGCAACAAAACCTCTAGGAACTACCTCCAAACGAAGCTCCCTGAGATCTTCGGCCAACTCCTTTGGTAATCCTCCGCTCACGAGGGTATTGACATAGCTCTTCCGGCTCAAAGCGTCTGCTACTACATTGGCCTTTCCTGGATGATAGTGCAGCTTCATATCATAATCCTTTATAAGCTCCAACCATCTCCTTTGCCTGAGATTCAGCTCCTTCTGCATGAAAATGTATTTCAAACTATTGTGATCCGTGTACACATCACAACGGTTTCCAATAAGAAAATGTCTCCAGGTCTTGAGCGCATGCACTACGGCTGCTAACTCCAAATCATGCGTGGCATAATTCAACTCATGCGGTCAAGCTGACGTGAGGCATATGAAACAACTCTTCTGTCCTGCATAAGTACACCTCCAAGTCCTTGGCGAGAAGCATCGCAATATACTTGGAAATCCTTGCGTATATCTAGAAGAATCGACACTGGGGTTGTAACCAAACGTTTCTTCAACTCCTGAAAACTGGCCTCACATTCTTCGGTCCACTTGAACTTGGTGTCCTTCTTCAATAACTCTATCATGGGCTTCGCAATCTTGGAAAAATTCTCAATGAATCTCCGGTAATATCCCGCGAGTCCTAGGAAACTACGGATCTCTCCAGCTGAGGTGGGTGCCAACCACTCAGTGACAGACTGAACCTTGGTAGGGTCTACTACTATACCTTCTCCTGATATAACATGTCCAAGGAAACCAACTTCCTTCAACAAAAACTCACATTTGCTGAACTTGGCATATAACTGATGTTCCCTAAGCTTCTCGAGAACTAAACGCAAATGCTCCTTGTGCTCCTCTTCATTCTTCAAGTATACCGAAATATCATCAGTGAACACCACAACAAACTTATCCAAGAACTCCATGAACACCTTATTCATCATGCTCATGAAATAGGTAGGGGCATTAGTCAATCCAAATGACATTACCGTGTACTCATACAGCCCGTACCTTGTGGTAAAAGCTGTCTTAGGCATATCCTATTCTCGGATCTTCAGCTGGTGGTATCCTGATCACAGATCAATCTTGGAGAATACTTTAGCTCCTTGCAGATGGTCAAATAAATCGTTGATCATCGGTAGTGGGTACTTGTTCTTGGTCGTCACTTCATTTAATGCACGGTAATCAACAACCATTCTCAAAGATCCATCCTTCTTCTCAACCAAGAGTACTGGGGCTCCCCACGGTGACGAACTTGGTCGAATGTAACCTTTCTCTAATAACTCTTTAATCTGCTTCTTAATTTCCTCCAGATCATTTGCGGGCATCCGGTATTGCCTCTTCGATATTGGTCCGGTGCCTGGCAATAGCTCTATCAAAAATTCTATGTCTCGATTCGGCGGCATGCCTGGTAGTTCCTCCGGAAATACATCCGGGTAATCCTTCACTACAGGCACTTCCTCCTGAACAACTCCTGAGAGGGAATTTACTTGGGTCCTCCTTGGCACATGCCTGGATACATACTTAATCCTTTTTCCCTCCGGGGTAGTGAGCAGAATTGACTTATTGGCGCAATCGATGTTTCCCCCATACATCGATAGCCAATCCATGCCTAGAATCACATACAATCCCTGTGACTCCAGAATTTTTAGGTCTGAAGGGAAAACATGCCTACCTACGGTCAATGGCATCTGAAAACATCCTCTGCTTGCCATATACTCTACTCCTGGCGAGCTTACTAACATAGGTGTCTTAAGAACTTTGGTGGGCAACTTATACTTATCCACAAACCCCCTCGAAATGTATGAATGTGATGCACCAATATCAAAAAGAACGATTGCAGTAAATGACTTAACCAAAAACTTACCTATAACTGCATCTGGCTGCTCTTCAACCTCCTCCACGTTAACGTTGTTCACCTGTCCCCTGTTGAAAGGGTTGGGCTTCTTCCTAGATCTACCATTGCCATTTCCATTCTTTTCTTTAGAACACTCGATGGCGTAGTGTCCAGTCTTCCCGCACTTCAAACAAGTAATGTGACTTAGATCCTTCTTGGCGGGTGTAGTGGGGTTGGAACGGTTCTGGTTGCTGCTTCCTCCATTCCCATTCTTGGGGCCGCTATGGTTATGTGAACTTCCTCAATTGTGAGTGTGGCCTCCATGGTTGTGGTGGGTGTGTCCTCCCGAGTTCGGGGTAAAACGAGGTCTCTGCTGAGCTCCTGAATTATACTTCCCTTGTCCATATTTCCTTTTGCGGCTCTCTATCTGCTGCTGCTTCCCTTCAATCATAAGAGCCCTGTCTACCAACTCCTGGTAATTAGCAAATGTTGCCACCATCAACTGCATACTCAGCTCATCATTCAGCCCTTCCATAAACTTCTCCTGCTTCGCGGCGTCTGTGGCCACATCATCCAGGGCATAGCGAGCTAACTTACTGAACTCATCCACGTACTGCTCCACAGTACGATTTCCCTGGCGTAAGTTGCGATACTCACGCTTCTTCATGCTCATAGCTCCAGTTGAGACATGTGCGGTACGAAAAGCTTGCTAAAACTGATCCCAAGTGACATTTGCTATAGGGAAAGTGGCTATGTAATTCTCCCACCATGAGGCTGCGGGTCCATCCAGTTGGTGTGCGGCAAAACGCACCTTCTCAGCATCTGTGTAACCTGCGGTGGTCAACGCCCTTCCAATCCTGCGTAGCCAGTCATTAGCAACAATCGGCTCGGTGCTACTGGAAAACACCGACGGATTCAACCTCAGAAAACGGGCTAAGTTGTGAACTGGAGGTGGTGGCGGTGGGTTGTTGTTGTTGCCTTGGTTCTGGACTAGCAACTGCATCAAGGCATTCTGCTGTTGGATCAACTGAGTGAGCTCCGGTGGAAAGACAAATCCGGGGTCACGTCTCGGAGGCATTTGATGGGTTTAGAGGGGAGAGATTAGAATAGAATGAGGTCTAAAGAGAAAAGCACTACCCATATGCAGATGAGACAAACACAATCATACCACACCACTCAATTCAATCAAGGCATACAAACGATCTAACTACCGTTACATAATACTCGGACTACGACTATATACCTGGGGGAATACTACTGATAATATGGTGGTCATCTAGAAATTTTGATCGGTGGAAGACTCCATGATATCCGCTCCAGCTTCATCTTCGTAATCATCATCACTACTGTCGGGGTCGGAGTCGGTGTCGTTGATGATGATGTAGTCCTCGGGATGGTCGTCATCTCCTCCTGGCGCGAGGTCTCCCATGAATACTCCTAGCTTCTTCTTCAGATCTTCATTCTTCTCTAGTAGCACTGCGATTTCCTCCTCATATCCATCGCGTGTAGACTTGAGTTCCTCTTCAAGCTCCATGTTCCTGGTCATCACCTTCTTCAGATCTATCATGCTTGCGCACATTTGGTTCTCCTGGCGGCCAATGTGCTGGTTTAACTCCTGGATGAAAGCTGCAATGGACTTGTCCCTCCTGGTGCTGATCATCTCCCATTGCTCATCTCGGCGCCCACATATCTGGTAGATGGTGTCCTTAAGATCCTTGTGATAAACTTCGCCGATGCGTCCCATGGCGATGTGAGCTGCCATGCTCTTTCCTAGACTTCAGGTTGGTGCATCAAAAGAAAACTCTATGGGCTCAGTAACTGGTGTGAATGTCCTTCCTGGAACATGAACTCGAATCATCCAACGCTCCTCTTCTGGTAAAGTGGCGGTGTAGGTCCCGGTGAAGCTTGGTATTTCGATGTTCAGGTACCTAGTGACTTCCTTCAAGTGTCGTCCAAAAGGGGTGTCTTCATCCGGTTGAGCAAACTTGTTCCTTGGGTCCGCCATCTATAGAGTGGAAAATGGAGAGGAGTCAGAAATGAGTAGAGAAGAGTGACCTATGGCTTATCTTAGTGGTCGTGTCCTACAGTCAACGTGTGATGTGATACCATCTTGTAGCGATCCGACCTCAGACGGTCAAATCTCTGTGCATAAGTGTCATCCCTGGATCGATAATGCTGACACACACAGTACTTGAAGGATTTATAACAGAGTGCAATCACACACTTATTACATCAAATGTCTCAAAGGAGAACTTATTACAATAATATGGCTTAAGGCCATCTAAATAGGATAACTACGGAAGCATCGAAGGTAAATGAGTCCATCAACTCCAACGGCATAGCTGAGTGCACGACAACGACCTAGCGCACCTTACTCTTCGTCTGAAAAGTCTGCAACATAATACGTTGCAGCCCGAAACAGGTCAGCACATGGAATATGCTGGCAAAATAACACTGTAGAGCAAAGAACAGGGAAAATGCTACACTACATGCATATATGGCCGGTGGAGGCTCTATGGTTATCATGTTTTTGCGAAAAGCCAATTTTTCCCTACTTCAAAGGAATATATTTTATTTAACTACAAAGTTGATTGATAAACATTGAGAAGGTTCCTCCAACTCAATCCCAATTAAACAATATTAATAACCCAACAAATTAATTAAAAGAGTGATGAGATCAAATCAATAATTCAAGAACCAGATACTCAAGATGTCCATAACCGGGGACACGACTTACCATGATTAGTTTGTACACTCTGCAGAGGTTTGCGCACTTTTCCCCATAAGACTTGATCTCCTTCGTTGTATTTCTCGCATTGCATGATGTTTGAGAAACGGATGGCCGAGACACAGTCTTTCCGAAGAGGTCCCCTTAACTGATTGATAGGCTGGTACACCTACAATCCCCTACATCTGCTAGCCCATCATGGAAAGGTTTCCCACAACTTACTCAACTATGCCAGAACCCATAATGGCTTGTGGCTGCACACGGAAGTTTCTAGCATGAATAATCTTATGATCCCTTTGAGCCTCGGTGGCGAACCATAGGATGATCACACGGGTACTCCGGGATATCCTAGGACAACACTGGATTCTCCAGGTGCCCAGACAACCACTGGGTGCTCCAGGGTGCCTCAACCAATCCACCCAGATGTGTATTAAAGTAGCCACCTTAAGTTAACCATTAATTAACAACCCTCACATCTGTCATGAATACACTCAACCAATCCACGTCTATGAGCATAGCATAGCAGTATAAGCATAACGTAGAAGTAACTCCCAGGGTTTGATATAAAGGACAAGAGGTTTTACCTCATCATCTACTTCCCAAACCCACATGTTAATCAGATCCTACTCATGCAATGTTTGAGGATTGGAACCAATGCATAAAAACTGGGTAATAAGGGATATGATCAAAGTGTTACTTGCCTTGGTGACGATCTGCAAACCCTAGAGACTCGTAGTAGCACGCTTCGCACTCCGGAAATTCTATCACAAACAAACAATAGCATACATAAGCACTCAAGCATAGATTCAAGGGTAAAACTCAGATGAGAAAGTCCAAACTGAAAATTCCACTGAAGAACTTCTATTTGCAAAAAGAATCAATCAAATCGGAGCTACGAAACTCAAACTACGATCAAAAGAAGATCGAATTCAAATCTGGTTAAAACCAAATTTTAAATTGTCAAAATCATGTTCAAGTTGGTTAACTGGAAAGAGGGGTTCGAGACGAAAATGTTGGCGTTGGTTTCATTGGATTTGGACGAACGGTTAAAAAGTTGCGAGGGTTTGAAAATCAGGGGCTAATCTACGATAAAAATAATCACGGATAGGTCCCTGGCCAAAAATAAAATAAAAAAGAAAAAGACTAACGAACGAACGTTCGCTATCAAGGGCGAACAGACGAACGCGTTTGCGAGCAGAGGCGTTCGGGCGAACGTTCACTAATTAGCGGAACCGAAAAAACCCGATCTAACCGATCCAAACGAAAACCAAAAAAAGGGCGATGGCGGCGGTTTTTACCGGTTCTTTGAAAAAACACCGGCGGCGGCGAGGCGAGATCCAGCGAGGCGGGGCTCCGGCGGGGCTATGGCTTGGGCGGCGGGGCTGCAGCGGCGGTGCGACGTCGGCGGGGTGGGGCGATGGCGCGGCAGCGGCGGAGCAGCGGTGGCGGCGACTTGCGGTGGTGGCGCGGCTCGACAAGGAGGCGGCGGCTGCAGGCGGCGGGGTGGTGGTGGCGGCGGGGGCCTCATCCTATTTAAAGGCCGGGGGCGCGGTGTGGCGGCTTGCGCAAGTGGGCGGCGGCGTGGAGTCCGGTTGGAGTCCAGCGGCGGCACGGGGAGGCGGTGGCGCGGGCGGGCCGGCCTGCTCAATCGTGCGGGAAGGAGTTAAAAAAACAAATTCCACCGAAAAAAGTCCTAATAAAATATTAAAAAATCTAAAAATACCAAAAACAATTTTCACCATCCAAATAAAATATTTAGAACAAAGTGAACATTTTTCTGGCCTAAAATGCATATTTTTCTAATTTGAATAAAATTTCAAATAAAATCCAACTAAAATATATATTTGATTCTAAAAAGTTTCCTCCAATATTCCTCTCTTTTTGAAGAAGTCATATTATCTTCTCTCTTTTATTTTTAATATTAGAAATATTCGGAGAGAAAAATATTAAAACCAAATTGATCCTCTTTTCAAATTTGAGAAAAATCAAATATGAAAATTGTAAAATCCCCAACTCTCTCCGTGGGTCCTTGAGTTGCTTAAGATTTCTAGGATCACAAACAAAATGCAAATAAAATATGATATGCATATGATGACCTATGTATAACATCCAAATTGAAAATTTGGGATGTTACACACATGATACGTGTGAATACGTCAGGCTATCCTATTTTTGGTACATACTATATCTGTCTATCACACCATGTTCTTACATGAAACTACTCTTCTTGTGTATCCTGCGTCAGTCACATATGATGACACCTTTAAGTTGGCAGTGTGATATTGGTTTGCGTCTTGAATATGATTTCTAGCATGTAGTGCTTCTAGTTTGATGAATGCCACCTATGACGAGACAATTTTAACTTGGCAGAGTGATATTGATTGCACGTTCCATATGGTCTCTAGCTTGTAGTGCTTCTAATTTGTTGAAGTGTCTTCTGCTTAGTTACCACATCATAGGTGTGAATATGTCAAGCCATCCAGTTTTTAGTACATATTCCATCCTCGTATCATGACTTTGCCTTTCAGCAGAGTAGTGTTCGTTAGTATCATGCATGAATGAGTTCTGAAGAGAGAATTTTATTCCTTTTTCTTGTCGGTTTGACCTCACAATGCAAAATCAATAAAGCAGAAGGAAATTGGTAAGGTATTGGATGATGGTGGTCCTTCCGAGCAACTGAAATGGAGGGTCTCTACAGATTCTACTCCGCCATCCTCCCAACAAGATTCGCAAGACAACACAAGGTTAGACAGTCAACGTAGTTGTGTAGATGATGAGCACATCTCCCCTACTCCACCATCACAGGTGCTTGCTCTAACTTGGCACTATTATATGTGGTTGCATTTGCGTATGATGTCTAGCTTGTATTGCTTCTAACTTTGTTGAATTGCATCTGCTTACTTTACACATAATGCCTGTGAATATGACACATGTTCCTGTTTTTAGAATATACTATATCTGATCACACCATGTTCTTACATCAGACTACTGTTCTTGCATATCCCGCATCAGTCACTTATGATAAGGCACCTTTAAGTCGCCAGTGTGATATTGGTTGTGTCTTGCATATGATTTCTAGCATGTACTGCTTCTAATTTGTTGAAACGCCAGACAGTTTGAACTTGGCAGAGTTATATTGGTTGCACCTTTCATATGGTGTCTAGCTTGCAGTGCTTCTAATTTGTTTAAATGCCTTCTGCTTAGTTACCACATCATAGGTGTGAATATGTCACGCCGTCCTGTTTTTCATACATATTCCATCCTCGTATCATGTGTTTGCCTTTCATCCGAGTAGTGTTCGTCCGTATCAAGCATGAATGAGTTCTGAAGAGCGAATTTTATTCCTTTTTCTTATCGGTTTGCCTTCACAATGCAAAATCAATACAGCTGAAGGAAATTAGTCCAGCAGTGGATGATGGTGGTCCTTCGGAGCAACTCAAACAGAGGGTCTCTACAGATTCTACTCTGCCATCCTACCAACAAGATTCGCAAGACAACACAAGGTTGGACAGTCAACGTAGTTGTGTAGATGATGAGCACATCTCCCCTACTCCACCATCACAGGTGCTTGCTCTAACTTGGCACTATTACATGTGGTTGCATGTTGTGTATGATGTCTAGCTTGTATTGCTTCTAACTTTGTTGAATTGCATCTGCTTACTTTACACATAATGCCTGTGAATATGCCACATGTTCCTGTTTCTAGAACATACATGTAGATGATGAGCACATCTCCCCTACTCCACCATCACAGGTGCTTGTTCTAACTTGGAACTGTTATATGTGGTTGCGTGTTCCGTATGATGTCTAGCTTGTATTGCTTCTGATTTTGTTGAATTGCATCTGCGTAACTTGCAACTTATACCTGCAACGATCACTTACCCATAAGACATATTTAACTTGGGAGTGTGATGTAGGTTGCATCTTGCATTGTCTTCTAGCTTGTACTGTTTCTAATTTCTTGAAATGGCACTTACGATGAGACATTTTTACCTGATAGAGTGATATTGGTTGCATGTTCATATGGTGCCTACTTTCATTTCTTCTAATTTTGTTGAAATGCCTTCTGCTTACTGTTTTTCATACATATTCCATCCTCCTATCATACGTATGAATATGCAATGTTGTCTTTTTTGTATATATTCCATCCTCCTATCCTGCGCTTGCCTTACATCAAAGTAGTGTTCGTCTGTATCATGCATCAACCAGTTATGCAGAGCTAATTTTATTCATCTTCTTTTGGTTTTGACTTCATAAGGCAATATTAGAAAATAGGAAGGAAAAGAGTAAGTTAGGGGATGTTGGTGGTCCTCGGGACCGACGCAAACAAAGACTCTCTAGATTTGCCACTGCTACTGCTAATGAAGTTGAAGTCCCAAGTCTACATGATGAGTTCATCTCCCGTACTCCACCATCGCAGGTGCTTGCTCTAAGTTGACAGTGTGATAATTGGTTTTATGTTGCATATGTTGTCTAGCCTGTATTTCTTCTATTTTGATTAAATTGCACCTGCTGAGTTTATACGTTATACATGTGCATATGACATGCCTTTCTGTGTCTAGAACACACTGCATCTATCAATCATACCATGTTCTTACATCAAAGTACTGCTGTTGTGTATCCCGCATCAGTCACTCATGATTGGACGCTGTTAACATGGCAGTTTGATAGTGCTTGCATCTTGCATTGATTTCTACATTGTACTGCTTCTAATTTTTCGAAATTCCACTTATGACAAGACACTTTTAACTAGGCAGAGTGATATTGGTTGCATCTTTCATATGGTGTCTAGCTTGCATTACTTCTATTTTCTTGAAAATCCTTCTGCTTAGTTTACACATCGTAGCTATGAATATGTCACGCCGTCATGTTTTTCTTACATATTCCATCCTCATACGGTTGTCTTACATCAAAGTATTGCTTGTCTATATCATGCATCAATGAGTTCTGAAGAGCGATTTTATTCTTTTGTGTTGTGGGTACGGCTTGACATGGCAAAGTCAAAAAAGAGCAAACAGAAAAGTATCTGCCCTCGAGATTCTGCTGGTACTTATAGTACAGTAGAAGGTCCAAGTCCACCGGCTAAATCTACAAACACAGTATCACCAGCTCCACCAGCTGCAGCATCTGCTTCAACTGTACCAGCATCTCAACGAGTTACTCGTTCATTTGCTCCGGAACTGGCCAGTTCCCAAGCTGCCTTCACACCTAACACTACTTCCGAAGCACTGCTGACACAACAGGACCTGGCAAGATCAGATGAACCTCATGAGCATCAACACCAAGACGGTACCTGACCGAGTCAAGTTGCAGTTGCATGCTCCTTTATATGTACTCTCACAGTTTGATGTGCACTAACACTTTCCATATTCGTTGTTGAACTAGCACCACGGCGCAAGCGGAAATAGACATCAGGGATAATGCTTGACAGATTAACAAAATCTAAAGGAGGAAGAATGGAGATCCATTTTGAGGCAGGTTTGAAAAGGCCACGTGATGCTACAGAGCCAGCCAAGTTAGTATCAGAGGCAGCCATTGCCGTTAGGTGTCATGCACGTATACTCCCAACGTGGATCCAGTACAGGAATGAGAAAGTGTTGGGGAACATAGTAATTTCAAAAAAATTCCTACGCACACGCAGGATCATGGTGATGCATAGCAATGAGAGGGGAGAGTGTTTGTCCACGTACCCTCGTAGACCGAAAGCGGAAGCGTTAGCACAACGCGGTTGATGTAGTCGTACGTCTTCACGATCCGACCGATCCAAGTACCGAACGTACGGCACCTCCGAGTTCAGCACACGTTCAGCTCGATGACGTCCCATGAACTCCGATCTAGCAGAGCTTTGCGGGAGAGTTCCATCAGCACGACGGCGTGATGACGGTGTTGATGATGCTACCGACGCACGGCTTCGCCTAAGCACCGCTACGATATTACCGAGGTGGAATATGGTGGAGGGGGGCACCGCACATGGCTAAGAGACCAATGATCAATTGTTGTGTCTCCAAGGGGTGCCCCTCTCCCCGTATATAAAGGAGTGGAGGAGGGGGAGGGCCGGCCCTCTCTCTATGGCGCGCCCTAGGGGAGTCTTACTCCCACCGGGAGTAGGATCCCCCCTTTTCCTAGTTGAAATAGGAGCCCTTCCAAGTAGTAGGAGTAGGAGAGAAGGAAAGGGAAAAGAGAAGAGAAGGAAGGAGGGGGCGGCGCCCCTGCCCCTAGTCCAATTCGGACTAAGCCTTGGGGGCGCGCAGCATCCCCTCTCTCTTTCCCCTAAAGCCCAATAAGGCCCATATACTCCCCAGCGAATTCCCGTAATTCTCCGGTACTCCGAAAAATACCCGAATCACTCGGAACCTTTCCGAAGTCCGAATATAGTCGTCCAATATATCAATCTTTACATCTCGACCATTTCGAGACTCCTCATCATGTCCCCGATCTCATCCGGGGGTCCGAACTACCTTCGGTACATCAAAACACATAAACTCATATTACCGATCGTCATCGAACGTTAAGCGTGCGGACCTTACGGGTTCGAGAACTATGTAGACATGACCGAGACACGTCTCCGATCAATAACCAATAGCGGAACCTCGATGCTCATATTGGTTCCTACATATTCTACGAAGATCTTTATCGGTCAAACTGCATAACAACATACGTTGTTCCCTTTGTCATCGGTATGTTACTTGCCCGAGATTCGATCGTCGGTATCTCAATACCTAGGTCAATCTCGTTACCGGCAAGTATCTTTACTCGTTCCGTAATGCATCATCCCGCAACTAACTCATTAGTCACATTACTTGCAAGGCTTATAGTGATGTGCATTACCGAGAGGGCCCAGAGATACCTCTCCGACAATCGGAGTGACAAATCCTAATCTCGAAATACGCCAACTCAACAAGTACCTTTGGAGACACCTGTAGAGCACCTTTATAATCACCCAGTTACGTTGTGACGTTTGGTAGCACACAAAGTGTTCCTCCGGTAAACGGGAGTTGCATAATCTCATAGTCATAGGAACATGTATAAGTCATGAACAAAGCAATAGCAACATACTAAATGATCAAGTGCTAAGCTAACGGATGGGTCATGTCCATCACATCATTCTCTAATGATGTGATCCCGTTAATCAAATGACAACTCATGTCTATGGCTAGGAAACTTAACCATCTTTGATTCAACGAGCTAGTCAAGTAGAGGCATACTAGTGACACTCTGTTTTGTCTATGTATTCACACATGTATCAAGTTTTCGGTTAGTACAACTCTAGCATGAATAATAAACATTTATCATGAAATAAGGAAATAAATAATAACTTTATTATTGCCTCTAGGGCATATTTCCTTCAGAAAGACAATACCCAGTTTAACACCTTCCTTGACCATTTATCCGTAAGTAATGTTATTCATCGCGATTTGTAATACTGTCTTGCTCTGTGCCATACTTTCTAGCTTCCTCCTAATAAGACTGACATTCTTTT
This sequence comes from Aegilops tauschii subsp. strangulata, assembly GCF_002575655.3. NCBI lineage: Eukaryota > Viridiplantae > Streptophyta > Magnoliopsida > Poales > Poaceae > Aegilops > Aegilops tauschii. Next base: position 225,483,405 of record NC_053039.3, read on the forward strand.
TTCTACAGATGAGGTTCAAGCTGGATCCAAAAGATGATGCAACTAAACAAGCATGCACTCATGTTTTTCAGTCTGCTCTGCGACAGTATCGGTACCACCTTAGAAAATCTCACTTTGAAGGCAAGGCTAACAATGAAATCGCCCAAACATCTCCAGTGGAATATATTACAGATGAAGACTGGACAGCCCTTCTTAAACACTGGTCTGATCCAAAGTATCAGGTAGGGTATATGTATTTGATCAGACCACATATTGAACTTGTATTTATGTATGTGCCTTACAAGTGTAACTTCTTCTAGGCTAACTGTTTGAAGAACAAGACCAACCGTTCTAAACTGAAATTCCAACAGACAACAGGACCTCGTAGCTATATTGCACACTGCGAGGCTCTTGTAAATAGCTGCTAGTTCCTTCTTTTTTCTGTGCCATATTATCGTATCTATATTGACTTGTTCCAAATACAGAGGAAAACTCGTGCGGACCAAATAGAACCTGAACCGAATGCAGTGCAAATCTTCAAGGATTGCCACACCAGCAAGATGAAGGGCATGAGCACACCAGTTCAGGCCGCTGTTGTAAGTCCTTACTCCTCCTGACTTTGAACTGATTGGTACAGTGATGTGTTCATTTAACTGCTTGGTTTGCAGCCAATGTCAGTTACTCTGTTCACTTTTATACACAGTTGTCTTAACGTATCATTTCACCTTACATGGTTTAAAAGGGATGAAGGATATTCTTTTGGTCTTGATCTATAATCTAGTTGTGATGTTCACGTGCGCACACAATGATACAATAGGCTATTTGTTTTATATCTGTTTGCCCATGATATGAATGATGTCATACTATGTTCATCCTACTTTAAACCATGTCTCTTTATCCTTAGATGTCAACGAATGTGAGGAAATAGACAATACAGTAGGCATGCTACATGGACATATGTTCCGAAAGTGATTTTTTGGCACTACAATACATGCTAATGTATTACAGTAGTTCACCAAAATAAGTTATGTATAAACGTGAAACCTACTTTGTTTGTTTTTGTCTCATTAGTAACTTATCTGGTACACTAATCTACAAGTTCAAAATTTCATCAAGCTATGGAACAAATGATTGAACAGCCACAACAACCTGAAGGTGACGAGGCTACCACAGGCACAATGTCACCTCTTGCTGCAGTGCGTCAGTATCTCTCCGCTAACAGTGCAAAAAAGCACCTTCCTGCGTAATTCTGGGTTGATTGTCAAGGTAACCTCGTCCAAATCGCCTACTGAACAAAATCTTCTGGCTAGACAGAGTGATATTTCTGTGCTCCAGACACAAGTCCAATCCCTAATGGACGTTGTGTCGGAAACAAAAATAGTGGTTGACAAATGTCGTGAAGATATGAATGGTTTTGAAACCAGACTATCAGACATTTGCTTCGTTGTTCAAGGGCAATGGCGGAAAAAGGGGAAGATCGTGCTGCTCCATCAGATTCTACAGCCTGAAACATTAGCACTCAGGTCAAATGATTTGTGCTTCTATACATCTGATGGTGCTTTTATCTGCAAGGACTGTAAACTTTATGCCAACATGCCTTTTGTTGTATGGTTGGAATTTATTTTGTTGTGATACAACATTTATGATGCTGCCAAAGGCTGCAGTAATTATGATGTTATTTTTGTATAGTGTAGGTTTATCTTAGTAATGTATTCGGCCGAAAGCTTCGTAGGAGCCCAACATGCCAACATTCGTCGGGCCCATTCCAATTAGGCTAAAAACGATTCCGGGCCGCAATTTGCATGTAGCCCACTAAAATATCTGGGCCTAAATCAACATAAGCTTTCATATTTTTCTGGTAGGCCTGTACCCATAGTGGGCCTTTAACAGGCCTAAACATAATTTGGGCCCTCAGTAATAATAGGCCATTTACATGTGTAAATATCTCGAGCCCATAAAAAACATGGGCCTTTAATAGGCCAAAAGTAAGATTGGGCCCTGATTGTGCCAAATAACCCACTGGTCTTAGCAAGCCGAAATGGTGGCCCATTTACAATGCGGATCGTCCACAGGCCGAAATTCAGACGGGCCGTAAATGCGCCGACCTACTATACGGGCCTTTAGCAGGCCGGAAGTTTGGTCGGGCTTGATTAGTGTCATTTTTATATGGGCCGTTAGTAGGCCCGATGTGGCGTTGGGCCACATATGGCCCATGGATTTTGTCCGACGTTAACAGGCCGAAAGTCACAACAGGCTGAAAGTAGCCCAAATCTATAGTGGGCCTCTAACAAGCCGAATGTCAAACATGGCCGAATATGACCCATATCCTTCACGGTCATTTATGGGCCGAAAGTTTCAATGGCCTATAAATGGGCCGTTTTCCCACAACACACACGGCTTATTCCGTCATAAACAACTCGGATGGATCAACTGTATGGCACGTATCGCACATGCAACTCTAATATGATTCGTGCTTGATGTCTCCGACATTGCTCGCACAATTCGTCTTATTTGCCACGTATCACTGTGTCGGCCTCTGCTTGCGTCCCTCGGCAAGCTCTGCTCGCCGTTAGGCGCCGCAGCGCATTGTGCTTACCGTTAGGCACTGCGGCACACTCTACTCGCGTCCGTCGGCATGCTCAGCTTGTGGACAGCTTTTCCTTGCTCACCGTTAGCCTGGGTTTTGCCTTCTCTCTTTTTCCGGACTTGCCTTCTCTCTATTTCCGGAATTGGTTTTTGCCTTGCCTTGATTTGGATTTTGGAATCATTTCAAATGGACTTGTCACTTGGGCATACCCTTGACTTTCACCCAAGTGACCTATCTTCTCCTCATTCAATATTATTTCTCTAATAAATCCCCAAAATAATCAAATGAATATTTTTCATAAAAGAAAAATATTCATTTTCCTCTCTGAAACTCTTTTCAAAAACTTGTGCTCAAAAGCAACATCCTTTTTTATTGCTCCCAAAAATCTGAAATAATTCCTGAATATTCTTTGCACCTTGGCACACCTTCCCAAGCAAAAATATTGCATGACTTTTTGTAATATTTTTGCTATAGAAAATCATTTCTATTCTGGACCAGAAATGCACTTTGTACAGCAAGTGCATTTTTCCTTGATCTTTTGGCCCTGATATTTCTTGAGTTTAATTACCCTCCTAAGAAAACCTAAACCCCAGGAGATCAGCCCAAATGGCCATCTAGAAGCCAGCTTAACTTGGCGACCAAGTTTCTGGTCAGAAACTTGCCAACTTGGTTGCGTCAAGTCTGGTCGGCCTGGCTATGTGTTCTCAACGTTCCTAGACTAAACACTGTGTGGACTAGAGCGTAGACAAGGTTCGGCAGCGCTTGGATGTCGTCTTGACCATGCCAGGGCGGTGACCGCGTGAGGACACGGTGCCTGGCACGCGTTCGACGCGCTCTGGGTAGCGCCAAAGGTTCTGTTCGGCGCGTTCTCGAGCCAGAGCTCGCCGACGACTGCCGCGCCGCGCCACCAGCCCCGACCCATCATCCATGATGCCTCCCTGGCGCTCGCCAACGCCGAAGACGCCGCAGCGAGCACGGGCACGTCGCGGCCAAAAGCCACAATGCGCGCGTGCCCTTGTCCTCTTCCCCCTGCGTCCTGTGCTCGTCCACGAGCGTGGACAGCTCCCGCATTGATGCTACACGCTTGCCCCCTCGCACTGGAGCATTTCGTCGCTGTTCGCCGGCTTCCAGAGAACTCCGGCGGCGACACGATACTCCCCTCGCTCCGGCTATAAATAGGGCCTCCCTCCTCGATTCCTAGCCACGGATCACTCCTCACCACTTCCATGAACACGTAGAAGGGCCACAGCCCAGTCGGGCAGGCCTCTGGCCGTCTGCCCCGACCAGAGAACTCCGCCGACCTCCGCAGCTCGGCCACCGAGCTCCGGTGCCTCTCGAGCTCGACTAACTTCTCGGGCGTGGCATTGGAGGTCCCCTGGTGCTGCCTGGATGCTGCTGAGCCCCCGGAGCCGCCTCTAGCCGTCGTCTTCTTCCACTCCGGCGAATCCCGTCCGCCACCGCAGCTTGCGAGCTTGACCGCGAGCAGCTCCGGCCATCCCACGGCAAGCCACGGGTACGGGCAGGTGCGTCGTGAACCCAGCTTCATTTCTATCCCTCTCATCTAGCCCCAAACCCCCTCCTCGTCGGCGTGAGCTCCGACGAAGCGCCGTCACCCTATGATCTCGCTCCCCCTCTCTCTCTCCTGACGTCCGAGGCCCACCCGCCAGCCTCACCACTCGCGCCCGAAGCGGTACGAGTGGAGGCACACTTTCCTTTTACGCCTTCGACGTCACCCCCCAGGAATTTCTGTTTAATTCAAATTTAATCAGAAATTGACCTAAACTTTGACCAGCCACTATTTCTAAACCATAAGTCCAAATGATTTGATTCTTTTTGCATTGTCTTTGTTTCAGAAAGCTCTAGCAGCACACGAAAAGGTGGATACCTTGCTGCCTAGAATTTCTGGTGCTATTCAGAGAGGTTTTTGATATTTTTTTTGTGGTTTTTAATTATTTTCAGAAGGAGAAGCTTGTCTTGAAGCAAACCAAGAGGGGTGTGATCCTCCTCTACACTAAGGCAAGCCACACCAGCATTTGGATGGTGTTATCTCAATGTCTATGATTTTCTACTTGAATATGAGTTTTTATTTGCATTTAAAATTGGATAAATAAATTTTGTTAATTGCTAGTTACTTTATCATGCTTGATATGCTTGTTTTAGTTATTAGTAAATTGCATGAACTTGTTTGGTCAAGTAGAATAAATTTTTGCATTAGTTATATTGCTATGGTAGATAATTATAGTTCTTTTATTAAGTGATATTTCATATAAATGATGAGCTAATAAAAATATTGCTTGATAATAAAAATGAATTAGGAAAAGTGATGTTTTTGATCCTGAGTATTGCAAGATAATTATGCTGATAAGTTTGATCCTTATCCATGTGTTGTTTGCTTTGCATGTTGATTAGTTGCTTGCTTATGTCAAAGTATCATTGTTTTTTTTAGTTTTTGTCAAAGTTAAACTTGATTAAGTTCAACTTGAATATGATGTTGATCACATCATGGTGCCACTGAATCAGGTTTTTATTCAGTGCGACCACATTTACCATGTGGGTAGGTCTTAATTCGGTCCTTTGTTGTGCCTCTCACCGGTGCCTCCCGCGAGGGAAGGTTATGGGCGTGCATACCCTGGCCCGTAAGCACACATAACCTTGTGTTCTTGTTTTTGTTTTTATGGTACCTTGTCCCCGTTTGGGACCGTTTTGCAACGACGGTGGCCGTTGGTGCCTTTGGGAGGCACGGGGCCACCCAAGACCTAGCCCTGAGAGGGAGTTGGTCGGAGTGGCCGGGAGAGTGCTATGACAAAGGGAGGGTTTCGTCGGAACAATTTGGTCCACCGAATGGGAGAGCGAGGCCAGGGGTTCCGTAGTGTGGGTAAAGTGCGCTACCTCTGCAGAGTGTATTTAATCTATCGATAGCCGCGTCCTCAGTTATGGCCATAGCTCGGAAGTAAGTCACACCATGGATCAACTTTTATAATTAATCTTGCAAACTTAATGATTGTTGCGATGCATTTTGTTTCGTGGTGATTCATGAACTCTTGAGTTGTTCATGAGTGGTTGGTTTCAGTTGTGACCCAGGTATGGTCACCGTTTGGTTACGAGGTAACCGTCTGGTAAGTGAGTCTGTGAGACTCGGTGCGCGTATTGGTTTCATTGCATCTTTAGTATTTCTTGCTTTGCATTAATTTGATTAATTGTCATGATATTGTCTGTCATCGTGCTTATGTTTGTTGTGAGCTTGCAAGTACATTCAATGTACTGACCTGGCGTGTCATGCCAGCTTTCACGCAAGTCGGTTCGCATCGGAGCGCATCTCGCGTCTAGGCCGTGTCCACATCAGTGTCCCTGTGCTATGGAGTTTCCACTTCGTCGTTCTTCTGCTGCCCCGTAGTTCGTGTGATCGAGGCCCTCGTCATGTTCATTAAATAATGTACATACTGTTCAGTCGCACCGAGTGTGCCGCTTGGCCTCATACCTCGATGTAATATCCGACTTATGTAATCCGCTAGCATCAATAAAGCGGTTGTTTCTGTACCATGTTGTTGTGTATTGCCAGAAGACTTAATCTCTGGGCTCGCAATGCAAGGTAAACCGGTTGCTCTGAGCCGGGATGCCACAACGCTTGGTATCAGAGCCGCACTGATTGTAGGACATGCTAGACCGTTAGTGCGTTAGTGGAACGGTAGAAGCTTCGTCTGAGTGCCGGTAGTCATAGAAATTGGTTGCTGCATGGCATGCCTGATTATTTGTTGTTATTACTAACCGTATGGTTTGTGAGTGTAGATGGCTCCAGTACCGATCTTGTACCATCCTGAGCCAGCTCCGTACACATCGCCGCACCTGCTTCAGAACGTGTACCGATGACTCTACCCAGAGGGTGCTGATCCAGAGTATCGGGTGTATCGGGAGCATCTGGCCAGTGCATTGTATGAGTATTATGCTGAGGTCACTCTACACCACAGTTCCCCTTCCGGCGTTTACACTCATTCTACTAAGGGTGGTCTTGCTTCTACGCCATCTCAGGTGGTTCAGTTTGCTGCTATCGAGGCTCTTGTAGACTTGCGCTACAACGAGGTTCGCATGCACACCCACCCAGGTCTCTTCTACTACCCATCTCTGCACGAGAATGGGCGTATCCAATTTCCTTTGATTAATCCGGCGTGCGGTCGTCCCACTAGCCACCTTTCCCGCTATATCACTGCCAGTTATCTCCTGAACTACGAGTTAGCTCGGGAGCTTTCACGTGCCCGGATAGCTCTCGGTGCTGCTCGTACTAGGAACCCTCTTCCCACTATCATCTACACTACTCCAGTTCCTTCCGCCTCCGTTCCCCCGGTGACTTCGCAGGGTACCGTTAACCCTCTGACGGTGACCCCTCGCAGTGCTCCTGCTGCGTGGGCTTCCCTTGTCGCTACTCCTGCCGCTCCTATGCTTAGATCCCACCCCGCGCCTGCCCCTGAGGGAGAGCCCTTGAGGCAGCACCATCGCGTCTCTCTTAACCCGGAGGTCTCTACTATCAGTTCAGGATCTGGGTCCGGCTCGGGAGAGGAGCCCGCAGCAGCACAGTCCGAGCAGTAGACCGCTAGAGTATCGTTTTCGTCATGAGTATGATGTATGGGTGTAATCACACGTGTCATGATGCTTAGTTTCATGTATGAGGGTAGTAGACCCGTTGTGATGTTTACTTTCATGTTGGGTCTATGTATAATTATGTTGGAATCTTTTATTCGCTTTGGTTTTCATTCGCTGTTTTCTTCCGGGATTTGTCGATGGCTTTCCTCCCATTTTGGAATTTTCTCATCATGGTTGCTATGTATTGGGAAAACGAATAATAGGATGACGCGTGGAGGCAGCAGCAGCCAAGCTTGTGAGGATGTCCCTGTCCGTCGCTCCGTAAGGCAGGCAGGACATTCCCCCGAGCCATACCAGCCACCTCCGTCTCCACCGCCACATCCGCCTTCCACTGAGCAAATCCTGCGAATGTTTGAAGAAAGAAGGAGCAACGATCTGCTGGAAATATTGAAAAGTGTGCAAGTTATGGTTGGGCAGAATGGAAACCAGAACGGTCATCACTCCAAGCTATCAGATTTTCAGCGAACCAAGCCTCCCAGCTTCAGCCAAGTTATTCATCCATTGGACGCTGATGATTGGTTAAGGACTATTGAGAGGAAACTAGAGATTGCTCGCACTGAAGAGGGAGACAAGGTTCCCTTAGCAACGCATTATCTCGAAGGAGTTGCCGCTATATGGTGGGATAATGCTAAGGACATATGGCCCGCGGACGAGGAAATTACTTGGACTAAATTCAAGGATCATTTCCGCAAGTATCATATTCCCACCAGGATTATGAAAATCAAGCAGCGCAAATTCCTCGCCCTCACTCAAGGCAACATGACAGTCAGCGAGTACCTAAATAAATGCAACCATTTGGCCCACTATTCTCTCTATGATGTGGCCACAGAAGAACGGAAGATCGACAGATTTCTTGGAGGACTAAATCAACATCTCAGGTGCACCCTCAGCATGTTTGATTTTCCGGACTTCCTGACTCTGGTGAACAAGGCCCTCATCGCAGAAAGGGAACACCAGCTCCTACACGACAACAAGCCAGCTAATAATGACCACAAGTGCAAATCCGAGCCGAAGAAGGAGATGCAACCAGTGCAGAAGGCTCGTACTTGGCAACAGACTCAGGTGGAGTACAAACCCAACTGGCAGCAGAATGTCAACAAGACTACCACTCAAGTCAAGAATATCGTGACCAGCCCGGTGCGTGAAGATTGTGAGCGCAACAATTCCTGTTTCAGCTGTGGGCAAACCGGACATTATGCCAGGCAGTTCCCCAAGAACAACAAACCAACAGCTCCATTCCATCCGCAAGTCAACTACATCGAGCTGTATTCCACCCCAGATATGATCCAAGGGCAAATCCATCATATCTCCGCAGACGAAGCCCAAGAGGACCCGGAAGTCGTCATTGGTATGTTCCTTGTTAATAACATACCCGCCGTAATTTTATTTGACTTTGGGGATTCCCACTCTTTTATTTCGCGGAGTTTTGCTGCCCAAAACAAATTTCCTTGCTCGATTTTGGGAAAACACATGCTGGTACAATCCCCGGGATCCCTGCTCAGAAGCAATCTGGTCTGCCGCAATTTGGAAATTGACATCAAGGGCATCATGTTTCCAACATCTCTGATAATCATCGATTCTAACAAATTAGATATTATTTTGGGCATGAATTGGTTAACCCAATACCAAGCATGCATCAACTGTGTGACCAGAGAAGTTATCATGACAAATACGGAAGGTCGCACCACAAGTTTTTATGCCCGCAAAAGCATACCCAAGAAGGATATGATTTTCACAGCCGTGGCAGAAGAGGTGGAGCAAATTCCAGTAGTCAGTGAGTATCCAGATGTATTCCCTGAAGGATTACCAGGCATGCGGCCAGACCGAGAACTGGAGTTTGCAATTGACTTGGTGCCTAGAACCGCACCAATACACAAGAAATATAATCGGATGCCTTCCTCAGAATTGGTGGAATTAAAGAAACAGCTGGATGAGATGCTGCAGAAAGGATACATCCGCCCAAGCTCTTCACCATGGGGATCACCAGCGATATTCGTGGATAAAAAGGATGGCAGTCTACGAATGTGCGTAGACTACCGATAGCTGTATGACGTCACCATCAAAAACAAGTATCCGCTGCCAAGGATTGATGATCTGTTTGATCAACTCAGTGGGGCCAAAGTATTCTCCAAAATTGATTTGAGGACCGGATATCATCAGCTCAAGATAAAGAAGGAGGATATTCCCAAGACCGCGTTCACCACTCGGTACAGTCTTTATGAGTATACCGTTATGTCCTTCGGCCTCACAACGCCCCAGCCTTCTTCATGCATATGATGAACAAGGTGTTTATGGATTTCTTGGACAAATTTGTGGCGGTGTTCATTGATGACATCCTCATTTACTCCAAGAGCAAAGACGAACACAAGAAACATCTCCGAGCAGTTTTGCAAAGGCTTCGCAACCATCAGCTTTATGCCAAGTTTAGCAAATGTGAGTTTTGGCTCCAGCAAGTTGGATTTCTCGGGCATGTCCTCTCGGCAGAAGGAATCTCAGTGGATCCAAGCAAGGTGAAAGATGTACTTGATTGGTCCGCACCAACGACAGTCTCAGAAATCCGGAGTTTCCTTGGACTAGCCGGATATTATCGCCGCTTTATTGAAGGATTCTCCAAGATTGCCAAGTCAATGATCGAGCTCCTAAAGAAGGATAAGAAGTTTGAATGGACTGAGGACTGCAAACGGAGTTTCAATGAGCTAAAAATCAGGCTGACATCAGCACCAGTATTAACTCTTCTAGAAATCTACCCCAGTTTTGATGTCTACTATGACGCATCCAGAAAAGGGCTTGGATGTGTACTCATGCAAGATGGCAAAGTTGTGGCTTATGCATCCCGACAACTGCGGCAACATGAAGGAAACTATCCCACTCATGATTTGGAATTGACCGCGGTGGTGCACGCTTTGAAGATCCGGAGACACTATCTGATTGGAAAGAAGGTCCAGATATTTACCGACCACAAGAGTCTCAAGTATATATTCACTCAGCCCGATTTGAACCTTCGACAGCGAAGATGGCTCGAGTTGGTTAAGGACTATGACCTCGGAATAAATTATCACCCGGGCAAAGCTAATGTGGTGGCTGATACCCTCAGCCGCAAACCAGCCAACCTTAAAGCTCTCATGGATTCATTGCCTCCTAAGCTTTATGAAGAAATCACTCAGCTCAATTTGGTGATCACCGATGTCCGTCTTGCCAACATATTGGAAGTTGCCCCTACTCTCGAAGAAGAAATCCGCAGTGCTCAGGCATGACAAACTATTGAAAATATATGTCCAGAAGATGCACAAAGGGCATGCACCGGATTTCTCTAGGGATCAACAAGGTACGCTAAGGTTCTGAGGAAGGATTTGCGTACCCAACCTCGAAGGTCTGAAGAAGAAGATATTGGTAGAAGCACATGAAGCGCCATACTCAATTCACCCAGGTGGTACCAAAATGTATGAAGACCTTCGTCGGGTATTCTGGTGGGATGGAATGAAGAAAGTCGCATACTTTGTGGCCTGTTGCGATATATGCAACAAGGTAAAGGCGGAACACCAAAAACCCGCCAGACTCCTCCAACCTCTGCCTGTATCCTAATGGAAATGGGATGATATCTGCATGGATTTCATCACCGGATTACCAAGGTCTCACCAAGGAAACGACGCAATATGGGTCATAGTGGACACCTTAACAAAGGTGGCACATTTCCTTCCCATCCGGACCACCTACCGTGTAAATCAACTTGCACAATTATATGTGTCACGAATTGTCAGTCTGCATGGATTACCCAAGACTATCACTTCCGACAGGGGACCTCTCTTCACCTCCGCATTTTGGTCCCGACTACATCAAGCCTTGGGGACTGCTCTGAAGTACAGCACGGCTTATCATCCCCAGACAGATGGACAGACTGAGCGAGTAAACACTACAAAAAAAAGACACATCCGTGCCATTTTGGGCCGAACGAAATTTTTTTCTGTCATACATATGACACTTCTATGACGATAATTGTGACAAAACCCGGTATCATCATAGATGTGGTGGGCTCCTACTTCTATGACAAAAAATCATGACAGAAAATGGGCTTTTCGTCCTGGGCGGGCCGGAGACGCAGCTGCATGACATTCTTTGGGCCGTCCATGACTGGAAAAACCGTGGTAGAAGCGAGGGCGAGGAAAATTTCGGGGAGTTCCCGGTTACGGTGGGAGGTCGGGGGCCAAGCGATGCGCGTTTCTCTCGTACACGTACGCGCGTGTGTGCGAGGCGTTGGCTCTAACTGAACCCGAGCGATTGCACTGCAGGCTACGCGTTACTGAACCCGATCGAGCGATTCCTTCGCTACTGCTGCTAACTGAAGCCGATCGATGCTGCCTCTGGGATGAACAGTGAGCGTTGCGGCCGGGGGGGGGGGGGGGTTGGATGAACAGTGAGCGATGGCGTTGCCTCTGGATGAACAGGACCCATGGTGTGGTGGAGGGCTGGATGAACAGTAGACGGTGGAGGGGTGCCCATGGAGGGGTCGTTGAACAGGACCCCGTGGTGTGGAGGGCTGGATGAACAGTAGACGGTGGAGGGGTGCCCGTGGAGGGGTGGTTGAACAGGACCCCGTGGTGTGGAGGGCTGGATGAATAGTAGACGGTGGAGTGGTGGTTGAACAGTAGCCGGTGGAGTAGCGCGCGGTGGAGGCTGGATGAACAGGAGCCCGTGGAGGCTGGAGGAGGTCGACGGTAGCCCGTGGAGGCTGGAGGAGGTCGACGGTGGAGATGAACAGTATCCCGTGGAGTCCCGTTTTGCGGTACGCCACACCCCTCCCGATGAACAGGACCCCCGTTTCGACCGTAGGAGGTCCGTTTTGTCCGTTTTGCGGTACGCCACACCCCTCCCGATCAACAGAACCCCCGTTTCGACTATAGGAGGTCCGTTTCCTCCGTTTTGCGGTACGCCACACCCCTCCCGATCAACAGGACCCCCGTTTTGACCGTAGGAGGTCTGTTTCCTCCGTTCTGCGGTACGCCAGGCCTCGTTTCCATCGCCTGTTCCGTCCAAGCCCTCCCGATGAACACGACCACGCATTCCGTTCCGACCCAGCCGGTTGGCTCCCATGCGTTCTGTTGCCTCCCGATGAACATGACGCATTCCGTTGCCTCCCGATGAACACGACGCATTCCGTTGCCTCCCGATGAACACGACGCATTCCGTTGCCTCCCCATGAACACGACGACGACGCTGTTTCTCCGTTCCGACCCAGCCATGCACACGAGCCCTGGCCGTACGTATGCGCGACTAGGCATTCGAGACCCCGCCCGTATGTACACATACGTGGCCGTATTTTCTTTCTTGCACCCTGGCCGCTGTACGTACGTGTACATGCTATGTGCGCGCCTCTACTATGACACGTACGCACCTCTACTACGACACGTGCGCGCCTCTACATCAACCAGTATATATGTACGTACACGTTCGCGACCAGAATGACAACGCTACGTACGCTTCAACCAGGTGGGTCCCGACTGTCAGGCACTTCCTTGCGTGCGAAGATGTAGCTGGTGGGTCCCAGCAGTCAGGGGGGCGAATCGTTTTGTTTTTTTTACTCGGACGCACTTCCTTGCGTGCGAAGGTGTAGCTGGTGGGTCCCAGCAGTCAGGGGGGAAACGTTTTTTTCGCGAAATACGGTGGCCCGTCCGGTGGGTCCCTGCTGTCAGGTGGAGGGATAATTATTTTGCACGTAATAAGGAGGCACTTCCTTGCTGCGGCCGTGGACCCAGCTGTCAGCCTCTCCACGTACAGTCCACGTCCGATGGAAGCCGTTCCTTGACCACGTTGACCACGCCGCGCCGAGAGCACCAGGGCGGTGGACGACGGCGAGGCCTGGGAAGGGGACGACACGGAGCCGGGGAAGACGCGGCAGTGGATGCCCACGCGTAGAGGAGTACGAGGGTTCACTGGTTCGCTGCGGTGTGAGGCTGCCGTCGCCGCAGAATAACAGGGGGTGTGGGTGAGTAGAGGGATGGCCTGGCCAGCGGTGGGAGTAGTAGGGGGCGGTGAGGCCTCCGCCGCAACGCAGCCGGCCACGGGAGGCAGGAGCACGAGGCACGACCGGCGCTGGTTTGGGCGGCTGGAGCAAGAAGACCAGAGGTTGAAGAAGCACTACGGCCGTTGGATGGACATCGTACGGTCACTGGAGCTAGAATCGTGCATATTGACTAAGTTGACAAAGCTCTCCGTCCCCGTCAACTTAGTAGGCCCACAAGTCAGCCTGCCACTATACTGGGTCCCAGCTAACAAGGGGAGTATTCATTTTTTGTGCATAATAAGGAGGCACTTCCTTGCGTGCGAAGATATAGCTGGTGGGTCCGAGCTGTCAGCGGCGGTAACGTTTTTTTCGCGAAATACAGAGGCCCTTTTGGTGGGTCCCTGATGTTAGGTGGAGGAATCATTATTTTGCGCGTAATAAGGAGGCATTTCCTTGCGTGCGGCCGTGGACCCAGCTGTCGGCCTCTCCACGTACAGTCCACTTCAGATGCATGTCAGTCATTGGCCACGTTGACCAGGCCGCGCTGAGAGCACCAGGGCGGTGGACGACGGTGAGGCCTAGGAAGGGAACGACACGGAGGCAGGGAAGACTCGGCAGTTGTTTCCCACGCGGAGGGGAGTACGACTGTACGAGGGTTTACTGGTTCGTCTGCCGTCGCCGGAGAATAACAGCAGGTGTGGGTGAGTAGAGGGATGGCTAGGCCAGCGATGGGAGTACGGTGGGGCGGTGAGGCCTGCGCGGCAGCAGAGCCGGCCGCGGGGAGGAGGGAGCAGGCAGTCCCGCCGGCGCTTGTTTGAGCGGCTGGAGCAGGAAGAGCAGAGATTGAAGAAGCACGACGGCCGTTGGATGGCCATCCAATAGCCACTGCTTGTGCGTCAACCTTTTTTTTTAGGAAAGCCTCAAATCTGTGGAAAACAGCATACAACTCATCTGCCATTATTTCTAATAATTTACAGCCCATTTGCTAATTATTAAGGTTTTTTTTGGAGCCCATATTATTTTTGTTAGCATTACAGCCCATATTGTGGCCATGGTTAAAAAATTATACGAAATTTTGCATATTTCGGTGCGGTCCGAACTGTTTTTAATCCCGAAATTTCGACTCACATTCAAACTGATTTTAAAAATAAATGTATATCAATATAAAATCCAACAAATTCTCCACGCATAAAAATTAATGTAATTTAAAATCTTGAAATGAAAAAAAAAGATATTTGAAACTAATTGCCAGTTTGATGTGTTTTAAAAATGCACAGCCCATTTCTCATTACTGATGGGCCATTTTCTCGGCCAGCCGAATGAAAGCTCTCCTCGTCTTGAAAGATTTGCAGCCCAACAGGCCTGACAAAGCGACTCATGGCAAATCACAAAAAAACTGGGCTGTGGCCGTGGACCCAGCTGTCAGCCTCTCCACGTACAGTACTCTTTCGATGGAAGTCGTTCCTTGACCACGTTGACCACGCCGCGCGGAGAGCACCACGGCGGTGGACGACGGCGAGGCCTAGGAAGGGGACGACGTGGAGCCGGGGAAGACGTGGCAGTGGAAGCCCGCACGGAGAGGAGTACGAGGGTTCACTGGTTCGGCTGCGGTGGGAGGCTGCCGTCGCCGCAGGGCCTGGCCAGCGGTGGGAATAGTAGGGGGCGGTGAGGCCTCCGCAGCAGCACAGCCGGCCACGGGAGGCAGGAGCATGCGGCACGACCGGCGCTGCTTTGGGGGGCTGGAGCAAGAAGACCAGAGGTTGAAGAAGCACTACGGCCGTTGGATGGACATCGTACGATCACTGGAGCTAGAATCGTTCATATTGACTAAGTTGACAAAGCCCTCCGTCCCCGTCAACTTAGTAGGCCCACAAGTCAGCCTCCCACCATGGTGGGTCCCAGCTAGCAGGGGGAGTATTCATCTTTCTGTGCGTAATAAGTAGGCACTTCCGGTGGGTCCGAGCTGACAGCGGGGGAACGTTTTTTTGCGAAATACGGTGGTCCGTCCGGTGGGTCCCAGCAGTCAGGGGCAAACATTTTTTCGCGAAATACGGTGGCCTGTCCGGTGGGTCCCAGCAGTCAGGGGGAAACATTTTTTCCGCGAAATACTGGTGGCCCGTCCGGTGGGTCCCTGCTGTCAGGTGGAGGAATAATTATTTTGCGCGTAATAAGGAGGCACTTCCTTGCGGCTGCCGTGGACCCAGCTGTCAGCCTCTCCACGTACAGTACTCTTCCGATGGAAGTCGGTCGTTGACCACATTGACCACGCCGTGCCGAGAGCACCACGGCGGTGGATGATGGCGAGGCCTAGGAAGGGGACGACGCGGAGCTGGGGAAGACGCGGCAGTGGATGCCCACGCGGAGAGGAGTACGAGGGTTCACTGGTTCGGCTGTGGTGTGAGGCTGCCGTCGCCGTAGAATAACAGGGGGAGTGGGTGAGTGGAGGGATGGCCTGGCCAGTGGTGGGAGTAGTATGGGGACGGTGAGGCCTCCGCGGCAGCACAGCCGGCCACGGGAGGCTGGAGCATGCGGCACGACCGGCGCTGCTTTGGGCGGCTGGGGCAAGAAGACCAGAGGTTGAAGAAGCACTACGGCCGTTGGATGGACATCGTTGACCACGCCGCGCCGAGAGCACTAGGGCGGTGGACGACGGCGAGGCCTACGAAGGGAACGACACGGAGCCGGGGAAGACACGCAGTGGCTGCCCACACGGTGGAGAGTACGAGGGTTGACTGGTTCGGCTGCCGTCGCCGAAAAATAACATGAGGTGTGGGTGAGTAGAGGGATAGACAGGCCAGGGATGCGAGTATTATGGGGCCGTGAGGCCTGCCCGGCAGCACTGCCGGCCACGGGAGGCGGGAGCAGGCGGTTCCGACGGCGCTGGTTTGGGCGGCTGGGGCAGGAAGATCAGAGACTGAAGAAGCACGATTGCCGTTAGATTGACATCTAACGGTCTGACGCTGGTAGAGTCGATTGTTGACTAAGTTTCTTTTTTGAGAAACCTTGTGTACGCATGCACTTAGTAGGCCCACAAGTCAGCCTCCAAATCTGTGGCAGACAACATAAAGCCCATTTGCTATTTTTTATAATTTGCAGCCCATTTGCTAATTCTTAAGTAATTTATTACATCCCATTTTCTGCACAGGACCACGGTCAAAAAGTTCAACCTTATTTTGCATATTTCGGTGGAGTTCGAACTGTTGTAATCCCGAAATGATAAACATTTTTTTAAGAACTTATTGATTTGCCAAAAATTCTTTTGTTTTTGTAAGCAAATAAGACGTGGGACAATTGAGTTGGTTTAAGGGAAAACCAGTGGTAAAAAAATCAGCGCTGGGTGGGAAAAAACAACAAAAATAAGGATGTAAATATGAAAAGGGAATTTTATGTGTTTTCAATATAATGATACGTGTATATGAACTAGTAAAAATATAGGTAGAGATTAGAAAACGGATGTAGGACATGCGTTTCAAGAGGAAAATTGAACTGGGCTGTGTGTTTGATTCAGTAAAAAAACTGCCTGCGGATGTTGTAAGACAAAATATAACTAACGCTGGCGGGCCAGAGGCCAGTAGATACCTCTTGGATCTTTGTGCCCCGTTGTCGTCATGGGTTGGGCCTGTTAAAAACAAAACCAACCCTGGGCAGTCTACAGCCCAGTTGAAACTTGCTCGACCTGAACAATATACGTGCTCAATAAACGAGAGAATTCTACAAGTACAGACTGATAACTGGGATGCAGCATGGATATTGTTTTTTATCGTGATAATAAGTGCATGCACTTGTTTCAAAAAAATTAGAGAACTGGGAATTCGAACGGCGGGTGCTTATGCTACCCATCAAATAAAAATCAGGTGCCTGAAAATTCGTTTCGAAACAAATGATTCAGCTTTATATCCACGTCGACCCTCGGCATGATGGTTGGAAGCAAATGCAAGTTCATACCAAAAGATCGTTAACAACAATACCAACTTGCGGACGACAAGGTAGTACAACTACCAATACCAAACTAACTTATAATCTTTTTACTCCTGGCCCTAGTGTTCGTCTGGTAGAAAATCTTGCAGAGGACCAGCTCTCGCTCCTTCTCTTGCTCCAGGTCCCCGAGGTGGTACTGGTGCATCACCCAGTTGGTCCTCTGCTGGTCGAAGTTCTTGTTGGTGTGCAGCACCAGAACCTTTTTTGCTGCCCGTCTTGCCGGCCGTTGACCATCACCGGCAAGGTATTGCCGGTCTTGTGCCACATCGCGTGCATGCCGCACTCCAACTGTATCTTGCGACGCGTCCACGTGCCCCTTTTGAACGCCCTGGAATTGCGCTGGAAGAAATGCTTCCTTAGGCCACTCAGTGTGATACCTGTAGTATTGTGGAATACAGGTTTTAGTGTACCTAGTTGGCATTTTCATAATATCTTTGGCATGTTGCAGTCACTTGTTTCACTTTTTATTAACTGTCAAATTGTAATTGCTTCACCAGGTCTGCGTCTAAAAAGAAAAATAGAGCTATAAACAAAGGAATATGTTTGTGCAAGTAGACGGCCGATCGGTGTCTTACTTGGAAGTTTCTCAGGTTGGGTGTAGCATATGCCGTGCTCGCTGTCGATGGTTGGTATGAACAAATTGATGAGAGACTGAAATCTCGCACTGTCAGCACTCACTTTGGCCTCAAGGTGCTCGATCAGCTCCTGATCCATGGGATCGAACTTGACGCCAGCCGGCAGCACCGGCCAATCCTTCTTCGACTTGCATCGGTAATTCCAGTTATATAGTACTCAATGTATGATCAATCGACTGTTTTAAGTGAATGATGAAAGATTTCGACAGATAAGTGGTACTCCAAATCTGAAGTCTGGAATACCCGAACACGCTGCCGGGATTCTTGTGTCACCTCACGCGCAGTGTGTTGTCACGTCAATTCAATGTGTGGACATGATGAATAATTTGACCGACGTATACTAGTACTGCTACTGTACTACTTACTAGTCGTATTTAGTGTCACAATTTATACATAGGTTTAACTAACAAGTATGCACTTGAAGCCTAACTGATATATATATATATATATATATATATATATATGGCTTCTGCACAGCATCTCCACTCCATTATCATTATCAGTACATCCTACACAGGTGAGTTAGGATGCACTTGATCCCAGGAAGGTATCTATCCTTCAAACCAGAGGAGTGCTTCAAACTAACAACAGTACATAATATCCAACAAAAGAGGGTTGTGCTACAGCAGCAGAATACATGGCTCAGTCTAGATATCAGCACGAATCAAGTTGTGCATATTTGCTGTTGGCATGAACCACATCGCCGCATGTCGGGTTTGCAAAAGCCATCCATCGCATGGAAGCTTGATGCCTTTCACACACTGAAGATTATCTGGCAACAAGCTGTGTCGACGAATCTCTGGATATGGTGATTCATGAAACCCATGGTATGATGTGTAAACACAGCCCCCCCTCGCGAATGGAAGTTGCATAGCACAGTAATCATCGCCGGTGATATGATCGATGATTGGTTGGATGATCAGATAATTGAGCCATACGGACGGTGATGAGTAGGTCCATACGACTACAAATCTGCTCCAAGAGAACCGGGGAGGGAATTCCAATCGTCGCTCTGCGTGTCAGTCGGTTCTGCCATTGGGGTTTTCGGTGCCTGCGAGCCAGCGGGGAAGTGGATTCGGGCGGGCGAGCGAAGAAGCTTCTCCTCGTGTGGCCGAGCAGTGAGCAGGGGGATATGGTACGCGCGAGCTACCAAGGAAGATGGCGCGGGCGGGCGAGCAGTGAGCAGGGGTAAATGGTGTGCGGCCGACGATGGGGAAGAGAGGAGGAAGAAGAAGAGAGGAGGAGGAAGAGTGGAAGACGGGGAAGAAAGTGCATTCAATCTCAATTCTACTAGTACTACTACCAGGATATACCGTCCTTCGGAGTGTAAATAGTTACAACGATGACATGTGGGTCTACCACGACAGGGCCCATATGTCAGTTAATGGAGGACAGAGGTGCGTAGGCGTATTTGCGAAAGCGTGCTCTACTGGCAAACATGATGGCAATACTGGGTAAGGCTGATTTAGTAACACCAACACGCTGGTTCAGCTTATTAATTACGTGTCCCATCTGCTGCAGCATGTATTTCTGCAGCATGTATTGTCACTTCACTGTGAAGACTAGTTGAATAGTTCTCTCTGACCGAGATGGGGAATAATGGATCGCGAGGACTTCCTTTCTACAGTATCCCTATGCCTCTACGCTCACTTCACTCATTTTGCTCCGTACCTAGTCACTTGTTGAAATCTGTAGAAAGACAAATACACCGTATTTGGGAACAGAGGGAGGCTTTTACTCTGTACTATTTGGGAACAGAGGGAGTATCACCATATGGAGGGAACAGTGGAAGCTTGAAATATGAACATGTCAATGGGAGGGAGTAAGCCCCATGCATGCATGCATGCATGCAACATGCAACTCACACGTACACATGGACGCGCGCAACACTCACGCACCCATGCGGCACACAGCACACGACGCAACACACATGCTCACGCTCAAGTGCTCAACCTACTCCCTACGTCCATGAAAGACTGTACATTTAGAGATTTACACATTGACCAGGGCATAATTAACGCCCAAAAGTAGCAGACTTATGTGTGCATGTGACCATTGAGATAAGAAGATTAAATGAAGGCTGTTGCATGCTGTAATTAAGGATAGACATGTAGCCTATACCTACAACACAAGTTGGTGCATTAGTCAATCAATATCGATTTAGATTAAAGGCTAAATGCATTGGAAGTGTAGATGTACATCATGTACTACACTCTTTGTTTTATAGCCGATGTACACTCTTTGTTGGAAGACCGAGGGAGGACACGCGCATGCACTCACATACACAGCCAGGGCGGTTCGCGCGCAAGGGTTGGACTCGTGTCGCGCCTGCGTAAAGTTTTGTTTAACTAATTTCTTTGCTCTACCAACTGTCAGGTGGGACCCAGAAACCAGGTGACAATTTACCAGTCAACAAAGTGCCATGTCGACTATGTGGCCGGTCACTAGGGTGCAATACGGTGCTCTACGATGAGCTAGTGATCGTATAATCGCTGCAAAACTATATGTAGTGACCGTAAAGAGCGTATTCTTACATACGTTGACCGCCAGTGTATTTTTCTCGTTTCAAATTAAGCCATATTAATCGGAAAGGACGCAGTATGGACTACTACTAGTAGTACTAGTACTGCTTTGATGTGTCCCGTCAACTCGCCGAACGAGGAGAAGCTTGCTTACAACGCCTCTCCCTCGCCCACGCGCGCAGTGGTTCGCAGGACGAGGAGAGGGTTTTGACTACAGCGCCCTCTCCCTCTCCCTCGCCCTCGCCCTCGCGGTGGACGTGCAATAGTTCAATCGGTGTCAGATTGCCAGAAGCATATTGTACTGTAGTATCATCATTGTTGGACCTTCCGAAGAGGCGAAGAGCCAAGTGCAAGGTTCACACGAGTACGAACTGTTGAACCTCCCGAAGAGGCAAAGAGCCAAGCGCAAGGTTTTATAGGAGTTGTCGTCCTAGTAGGAGTGTACTACAACTATAGCGAACGATGCTACTGTATGATGCCGCCACGTCACGTATATCCAAAGCTGTGCCACCTTTTTTTCTCAAAGAGCGTGTTGGAGCCCGTGCAACAACCACACAAGTTGCACGTACACATAACACATTTACTAGTAATAAATTCTAAAGGACAAATGCCAGTATGCCACACAAGTTCATCTCCAATTCATGTGATAAATTTGTGCACGACTAGTCTACATATATTCACAGCGCTACCGTTCACAATTACCGTACTCCACTTACACGTTATAGATGGGCTACATGTCCTCCTCCAGGTTCCAGTCCCAGGTGTTCTTCATGGATGGCACGATCCATAGCAGTGGGCAACGGGAATCATTGTCGCAGCTTTCTAGTCCGGTTCCACATGATGGAGACTCATCCAAGCTGAAGCGGTGGGCAACGGGAATTTCTTTTATAGTAGAGCCGATAATGGAGTGAAGTCCATGCGTGCAACGCCACAAGCTATAGAGTAGTAGTAGAGCACTTTACGTACAGAGCCATATTGCACAGTTCCCAATGCCCCGCCAGGCTTTTCCGGCTCCTCGGGCTTAATTGGGAGGCGCTAGTTTAAATATGCTACTAGCTGGAAGCTGCAAGCGAGGTGCGGCTAGGGCGAGCACGCGAGCCACGAGATGCTGGGAAGGAAAACCCGTTCACGTGGCTAGGCTGTCCAGTGCACCCAGATTGTGGGGCCGCACGTCCGTTTGACTTCAAAACTCAAACTATCCGTGTAAAATATTGGCTCGCAGCGAAGTGTAGTAGTACTATTTAAAAAAAAGGCCGCCGTGCGTTCGGCCGGGATCGAACCCACAAAACGAGGTATACACTCCCGCGACCACTAGTAGTACTCGTTGGAGTACAACGCAACCTAGAATCGCCTTTTGTCGCTAGTAGTACGTACATTGTTCCTTACAAGAAACCCCTAATGGTTAATAGTATAGCCAGCTGCTGGCTATAAGCCAGTGCCATGTCATCTACAGCCCAGCTTATAGCCAACATGTACAATAATAGATCAAAAGAGTGTACTACTTTTTTTATTATGTGGCCCACTTCTCATTCTCACAAAGTGCCTAGGAGCACGTGCTAGAGCTGGCTCTTCACGAAGAGCCCGCTTACCTTCTCTCTCCTCTTCTCTTTCCTCCGACTAAGCAGAATATACTAGTTTATTTCTTATAGCCCGCTGACTCAGCTCTATTGTACTTGCTCTAATAATGCAAGAAACCACTAAAATGCCAAGAAACTACTACCACTTGCATACGTGGCAGACTTAAGATAAGACTACCTTATCAACCATTGTACATGCTCTTACCAACAAAAATCCTCGAGTGACCTCCTACCTCCGGCCCGTCCACCTAGTCATCCTCGGCCATGGGACGCAGCTACCGCCGCCGGCAGAAGGCGAGGTCAAAACCGCCGGCGGTGCGGAGGCCATGTTGCGGCAGCCCGGATGCCAGCTCCGTCTGGCACTCGCGGCCGCTAGCTAGGCAAGATAGCTCCGTCCAGCTGCTTGTCTGCAAGGTTTGCTAGCTAGATTGGCACGGCAGCGCGGCGGCTTGCTCGCGCGCGCCGCGCTAAGGCCAGCCATCTGGCTCAAGCAAAGGCCAGCGCGGCGGCTTGCTCGCTCGTGAGTCACGCTCGGGCTAGCCTGCCAACCCGTGCGGAGGCCAGCGCGGCGTCCGGCCCGTCCGGCGGAGCGGCGGCCAACTCGCTCATCACCGGCGCCACCGACGAACACGCATCAGTACTGTTTGAAGTAATGTTCAGGAAAAATAATGATTTGAGGGGGAATAACAGGATAGAAGGTCAGATGTGGGTCCCTCGTGTCAACGATCAAACAAAATGTGTTGGTTTAAGCTGCCTCTCAGCACGGACGTGTGGGCCAACCCTGTCATAAATGGGTTTAAATGAACCTAATCGGTAGGAGTACTAGGTAGTTTTTGGCGTGGATTAAGAAATTTTGGGTATGTTTTTGCTATTTTTTGTACAATAGATTCTTCCTAGGGCTGGTTGAAAGTGGTAGTTTTTTGTTAAATACTCTACATATTGTAAGTAGGAGTGAAAGTTAACTTTGGAAGCCAATAAGCAAGGCTAGTTACATAGTGCATATGTGTACATGATTGAAAGTAAATATCAACCATGAGTGACTAATATCTTGATGGAAAACTCGAAACTATGGAATACTAGGAAACAAATGCATGGTTAGAAATACTAGCAATGTTCATGTCCGTTGCAACGAATCATAATTAGAATAATACTAATTCACAAACTTGGTACAAAACACTCTAATTTTGATATACATATGTCACTAGAGATATATTATGTTTCAATTAGAATATATTCCTTGGGCTGTTTTGGTGAGGTCAGGGAGGGATGTGGTTGGTTTTAAGATACTAATTATGGGTTTTTCTGCAAATTGGTAGACAAGTGGGATGTTGGTGAGAAAAGGCAACAACTTACCTCACAATCGTTAGATGTAGATCTAATGGTCAGAAACGACGGATGGCAGACACACCAGCATCACCAACTTAGTCTTGTGTAGGAGTACTAGCAAGATCTGTGCATTGCATGGAACATCAAGATGCATTTTTTTTATAAAACACTTGTTGTGATTGACCCTTGCGGGAGTAATCCCATGTGTAAAAACTAATGATATCTCGAGAAATATGAGATAAGGTGAAGAGGACTAGGGTGTGGTGGTGGTTGGTGGTCGGACTGAGCGGAGGCATGGGGATTGACGACGCCGGCAGCGGCCACCAGGCCAGTTTCTTCCAGAGGCTTCCTTTCTTAATTGCTCAACAATGAGGTTTGTTGGAGATAAGGATGAACGAGGGAAGGCCTTGTCTGCAAATGTGGAGAGGGGTGCGGGTATCTTTTAGTTTAATTTCCA
The DNA here is from genome assembly GCF_002575655.3 of Aegilops tauschii subsp. strangulata. Taxonomy (NCBI): domain Eukaryota; kingdom Viridiplantae; phylum Streptophyta; class Magnoliopsida; order Poales; family Poaceae; genus Aegilops; species Aegilops tauschii. Next base: position 225,507,099 of record NC_053039.3, read on the forward strand.
TCCGTCAGATATAGATCGGACGGTCTATATTGCAAGATGGCACACGTACCATCATCACCAGCTCAGTTTTTTATAAGAGAAGAAATATAAGTATGGAGATACAAACGTATTATCGATACTTGCTTCCGTAAACTAGCATCTACATTCTATTCAACGCCTCGGCATGTGGGTCCTTAGCACAATGACTTCTCGACTGTGTAAAACAAAGATTTTCCCGTCGCCGACAAGGAGGGGGTAACGGCGGCGCGCTTTTTGCTTGCTCTAGTCCTAGTAGTCATACTAGGTGGTCTAAGCACGTGTAGATTTATTATTTTTCACGTCTCGTGTTCGCCGTACTGCGACGACTGTTGATGAATAGACGGTAAGTTATTCACGGGGAAACCCTTGTTGAGCGTGTTTGCGAGAGAGAGAGAGAGAGAGAGAGAGAGAGTGTGCATGTGTGATATGTTAGAGACTGAGGCAATGATAACAGATTCTTTATGTCTATGTGTGTGGAGGATAGAGAGAGACATGTGCATGGGGCTTTGTGTTGTGTAACATGGAGACACATATACATAATTAGAGAGTGAGTGTGTGAGATACACATGCGGACATGAGGAGAGATGAGGATCCAGATAAATGGGTGTTTGTGCGTGTCTGTGTGTGTTTGTGCACGCATTTGTGTGTGAGAGGGAGATAGTGTATGTGGAGTAGAGAGACCACTGATGATGTAAACCTAGTATAAGGGAAGGGGGAATGGTGTGACATGTGTAGTAGCGAGATAGCACGGGTGCGGGCGGGGGGAGCAGACTATTTGGAAGAGACATCGAGTGTGTGTGTGGGAGAGGGGTGTGAGAGCGAGAGAAAGAGAGAGCTAGCGACGGAGAGAGAGAGAGAGGAAGAGAGGGGGCGAGAGGGGTCGTTTGTGTCCATAAATGGCGTATAGATAGGGAGACAATGTTGTTGTTGTCCGAAATTGGCCTATGAACGGAGACGCAAGGGAAGCGAGTCATCATGTGTGTGATAGGGACTTCATGAGAGATCTAGAATATATGGTGTAGAGAACAATGTGCGAAATCGAGAACGATTATACATTAGGGAGCTATGCAAAGAGTCACGACATATATGTATATAGGGAAGGAGCTGGGGCGGGTCCGCATGTGGGAGAGATAGAAAGAGGAGAGTGGTGCACAAGGAGACAAAGTGTGCTTGTTTGCAGTGGGGGTGGTGTGTGAGGTGAGTGCGCGAGAACCACATGACTAGGGAGATAGACGTTTGGGGCGACGTTTTGTGTGTATGGGAAATATACACTCTACATAGTGCGTGTGCTTGGGTAAGAGAGATAGCGGGAGACCTAGAGAGTGAGGGAAGAGATGTGTGCATGCCCGAGAGACAAAGTGATAGAGACCTATGTTGGGGTCCGGACTTTACAAGAGAGAGGGGTGTTAATGTGCTCGTGTGTTGGTGTTTGGGGGAGAGAATGACTTCTCTATGTGTGTGTGTGTGTGTGTGGTGGGGGGGTTGACTTCAGATAAAGAGTGAGGTGTCTATATTTGAGGGACTTTAGCGTAACTGAGATATTGTGCACTCATGGTTGATCAATTTGTTTCACCGTTTGTACTATGAGATAACGATACTTTTGAACATGCGTGATATACCTTGATGTACCAGAATTACAAACCTAAGATTGGAATTTTGGAATTCGACTCCATCATTAGCTTTTGTAATTCATTTAAACGAAGGTACATTTTTTAAGCCGGGATTTCGTGATTTCAAATTCATATATCAAACCTATAGATATACACATACGGGCATATTCAAACTCTATAATCATCCACTTTATTCATACACATACACATTTTTGCTTTTGTCATCAAATTTAGGATAAACACATTTGAAATTTCATTTGAATTGGACCGTATAATGGTATTTGCTTGTAGTAGCTCAATGATCCATATTTGAATTGAACGGACAATCTAAGTTTCAAGTTGGAGACATTGATTTTCAAAACTTGCACATTTTTTGCGTGCAAAACAAACAAATTGTCGGCCATGATATCATAGTCGGCCGTACGAGAGCAGAGTACTTATAATTTTAGGCGCCAAAAGCTTTCAAACTTCCCGCTCACATCGAAATATCACACGCCCGAAAGTTTAGCCCTGCGATATTCCTGTTTTACCCCTGCCACATGAACGAAAAAGGGCTGCTTTGGTAACTCCATTGTTTTCCCCTCTTTGCCCCCAACATTCTTCCCCAGAGCCCCTCCCCTTCCCCTCCCCGACCCCCCCAACCATGGCAAGCCACCGAATCTAGTCCTCCGCCGCAGCGGTGGACCTCACACCCCGCCGGATCTACCTTCCGCACCTTGGAACCCCCAACTGCCAACTCACGACTTCACCGGAGCCGCTTCAGCGACTGGCTTGTCCACCGCTCCAGATCTCCTTGACCGCCATCATGGTCCACCGCACCGGATCTGCTTAACCGGCGCCCTCGTCCACCATAGCGTAGGCCCTTCACTGACTCCCTCGTCCGCCCCTTCGCTGGCCCTTCATACAAGCCCTCATCCGCCGCAACAGATCCGCCTCATCGAAAGCACTGTACAACACGCCCGCCGAAGCCTTCGTCCACTGCACCGGACCCGCTCCACGGACGCCATATTCAACTCCACCGGCCCTGCTTTATCGACGCCGCAGCCTCATCAGGTTATTTCGATTTGTACTCCTTCGGTTTTTCTCTTTATCGTGCAACTGTTCACTTACCACAGATGAGCTTTCTTGTATGTCGACAGGCGCCGCAACCGTAGCACCGGAGCCGCTTCAATGACGGCGACAGCCGGCCCAAACTCAACCGCAACACGAGCACCATCGACGATCCTTAGCTATCAAGTATGACAACGATACCCATACGCCGCCGAGAATCAGGTACTATTATCCAATGGCCGGCGCCTACGTTCACTTTCCTAGCATAAGCACCGCACCTTTGAATTTCTTCAGGGCATCATTCAATTTTTCATGAGACGCGTTATTCTACTTGCACCTGTAGGGCCATACTTCTGGCAGTGAACATGTTACATGTGCTAAATTACATACCAGTGCACATATAGTTAATACGCTTTAGTTTTGTTCTGATGCCACCTGTTGGCTCTATCAGACTGCTTAATGTTCTCTATGCTTAATTACACATCAGCAAACTAGCATGTGGTTCCGCTGCTTTTTGTTTGTTTTACCCTACATTTTTTGATGCTAGCTATTACATCACTGCTCCGAGCCTCTGTTCATTAATTGTTTGTGTGTTCTTGATCTTCCCAAGTTGCATGACTAATTTGATGCTTCTATTAATTATGGAGCTGCCAACCCCATCAAGCAAAATATTTGTTCTTTTGGGGCTGGCACCTCGAACGAGCATAAAAATAGAGGGAAGCAGATATATTGTCATGTATGCACACACCCTTCTTTCATTAGTTTAGATGAACCATTGATGATCAATTCGGACCAGTGCATGGGATTAAAATTCATTTTACCTAAATAGATGGTGCAGAATAAACTACAACAACTAGATTTGCAACCACGGGATGCTGACGATATGTTCAAAGAACATTGCAACAGCAGCTAGGCTTCACAGCAACATATGGTAAGCCAGTGTGTTTTAGTACATGTGAAATGTAATGCGAGTGGGATGCTTTCTTGGCTTGTGCCCTCAACGTGTAATCCTACCGAATTACAAATAGTTCAGTTGTCTGCTTTGCTGTATTGCTTGATTTGAATGATTATTTGTTGTTACTCTATACCTGAGTTGGCCAATATGTCAGCAGTGCCTGCTGTACTATCGTAAAGAAATGCATGCCTATTTCATTTGAGTCCTTAACTTTTCCTCTCAACTTCATCACAAGTCTGTCTTCGTAGTTTATATGAGGCCACACTGTTAAGTGCTTTCTCAGATTATTTCAACTGCTTAGATGCCTTGGCAACTTAAATATAGCGGTTGTACACTCCCTTTCAACTAGGGATGTCAACTGGGTCCCGTTTAATCCCGATTAAAGTCCACTAGTGGTATGATAGTTCAAAAGAGTTTTTGTTTTTTGAGGAAAATGAACTAGGGAGGTAGCAAAAACTAACTAGATGGGACTGGCGGATGTCGTTTATTTGCCACTTACATCCCTAGTTTCATCTTACCATTTTAATTTCTTTTCGGCTGATGCTGCTTCGAACCATTTAAATATAGTTTGCCATGCTCGGCAATAATTCGTTTGTCGTTTACCATGTAAGCTTACTGCCTGGATCATACGATAACTATCTCTTACTGATGTCCAGCAGAAACCTTTCAGGATGCCGTTCACACTAGGACACAATGTACAACCCCAGAATCTATTTGTGGAAGCAGTGCGCCATCCATGTTACCAGATGGTAGCAGTTCAGAGGCAACACCGCCGGAGAGCAGTCTGAGCACAGATATTATAGTGCTTGAGGCTCTACTAGAGGCAGAAAGAGATGGTGTGGCTGCCATGAATGAGGTAATCTTTATCTTGAGGCTGGAAATTACGAAATTAGCGGCACGCATTATGCAAGCAACCCAAGAATTGGAGGAAGTAAGAATGTTGCATTTGAAGACGGAGGAGGTCCTGCTGTTTCTGCTATCTGAAGCCCAAGGTAATCCCGGTTCTTCTTTAGATACCAGTTGAAATTGTCATTAGATTATTGTACTTGCATGTTGTGTCATGTCTCTGAATGGATTATGTTGCAAGACCCCCTATGTTGTCCATGTGTTGTAATGATCCGAATTTTTTAGGCGAGGTAATCCTCAGTACTTGTATGATTGACATAAGGTGAACTGTTTTTCGTGTGAGCATATTGTATTGGATGAAATAACTATTTGACTCAGAGTGTATCCAACCTACTGAATTCGAAGATCACGGCATTTCTAAATCATAATCATATATAAAGGTGGAATAAATCTTTGTTGTGGTTTTCAAGAAATAAATAACAAAACGTATAATTATCTGTGGATATTCGTAATCGAATACAAATTGGATTTGAATTTAGTTTGCCAGGTCCCAGGGCAAACGTGAATGCTAATTCTCCCAAGTTTTGAACGAAGCGGCTAAACACCCACTATAATTTGTGGGCTGCCCGAAGCAAGTGTTTGCGAGATGGAAATTACTGTCTACCCCTGACACTTGACATCCTTATCGACCGGATTTACACTGCTGTCGATAGGGGTAGACTAGTAACTTCAATCAGACGTGACACGACGGCCTCTGAGCCCATTCAGACACGGTGGGCGCCAAACGTGGGTGGCAAAACACATTTGATTCAAGCTTGTTCGAAAGACATGTGTCTCTTCCTCCATTTCCCCATTCATACACGGTGGGCGGCAAAACAAACTCTCCTCGTCCGAAATCGATGTAGGCTAATATTTTAAATAGGGGCAGATGTGTAACTTCCATCAGACATGACACAACCGCCCTACCTGTCAGGCCCATTCATACACCGTGGGCGCCAACCGTGGGTGGCAAAACACCCTCTCCTTGCCCGAAATAGTTACCGGCAAATATTTGGGATATGCGAGATTACCGTCCTATCCCCAACCGACGCGATGTCCGAAATTTTAAATGGGGGATAAGTTCGTAACTTTCCCCCATTTCAGAGAAGCGCGTCCCAAAGTTTGAGATCCCCCCCTCCCCTCCATTTCCCCATTCATACACCGTCGGCGGCACGACAACCTCCGCACAGCGGCCAGCCTCCTCCGTCCGCCACCCCATCCTCCACCTTGCCGGAGCCGCTACCCCTACCCCGTCATCCACTGCAAGAGATGGACGTCTCTCATCCATGGCGCTGGACCAGGATCCTTTCATCGCCTCCTCTCGCTTCATCGGCGTCGTCATCCACCTTGCCATTGCCGCTCCTACGACCGCCTCGTCCACGGCAACAGGATACATCCCCCGACCCGACCGTCTGCCGTCTAAAGTCTTCTTCCCCGCCGCTGACAGCCATCGCACCCGCAACACCCTCAACGTATCAGCATAGGCCTACACGGCGTCGCAAGAGAGGTGGTACTCTTCCATATGTGCTTAGTTATTGATCTCACCCGGAAAATAGATCGTAATTTGTTTACTGTACTTTTCTTGTCTGTACCAAATTGTAGTGGCTAGTTGAAAGCAAACATTGGTTGCGAAGTAGCTTTGTCCGGTTTGCACCTTCAGATCCGCCATGGCACGGGCACTATACTCGTAAAGCTTATGGTTTCCCCCCTTTATATTCACTACCATCATCGTAGGTGCTTCGTGTCGTGCTAGCACTGCTCCTCAAGACCTCAACCCAAAGCTTATGTGTTGAAATACGAATCTGATATGATGCTCATATCACTAAAACACAGAACGTTTAATTGGTCACCTAATGTTCCTATATTCGTTTCGAAAAGCATGTGCACCACCCACTGGTCCAGCTAGTTCCACTTTCCTGATTTTTCTCTTGATGCTTAGGGTTTTCCCCTTTTATCTACTCTACTATGATCTGCGTAGGTGCTTTCTGTCGTACTAGCATTACTCCACCCTTCAAGCTAAACAACACAACACTCAGAATTCGAAAGCTTAGTTGTTCAAATATGATTGTGATATGATACTGATATTAGTTAACCGACACATTTAATTGGTTAGCTAAAGGTCCCACTTGAGTTTCCAAATGCATGTCGCGACATATAAAGAGACAGCATAATTGCATTTCTTTGTCACTTGTTGATCGTACTTTCTTGTCCATACCAAATCTTAGTTTTTATTTCAAAGCAAACATCGGTTGCTAACTACCCTTTGCGCGGTTTGCAGCTTCAGATCTGCCATCCCACTGCCACGGTCAACACTGTACTCATCATGCTTATGTTTTCCCCATTTTATGATGACCACAATCAGCCTACGTGGTTCGTGTCGTAATAGCACTGCTCCACCCATCGAGCTAAACAAGCTTAGTTGTACAAATTCATATCTGATATTATTGCTGATATTAGTAAAACTGAGAGATGTTTAATTGGTTAGCTAAATGTTCCTACTTTAGTTTCGAAATGCATGTGAGCCACATATGAAGAGACCGGAAAGAATAGTATTTCTCTGTGCGCTCTGGTTCATCATGGATGGCCAACCGACATTGTATTGAAAGACTTCTAATATCTTCAATCTGCTTGCTCTTCTGCTCTTCTTTAAGATGATACTCTTCTCTTGCGGTCGACTGGTCAAGTCGAGTTGTTCTCCCTTAGTATATTTTGAATCTGTCAGGTCAGGTCGACTTGTTGTTCTTTACTATATGTTGAAGCTATCATCTGCGAAGTGTCATCACTTTTGGAGCTCTCATATTTTGAGTAGTAGGCCACATTATATTAATGCACACAACAAATTACAGCATGCACATCTTTTAAAAGAATTGCAGAGATAGCACAAAGGGGTTTACAGGGAGGCAGTATTGGATTAGAATCACTTCTGCATTATAAAGAAAATCTCACTTGTTTTTATGTTTTCATGCATGTCAGATATTAAACATTATCAAAATGAATATGAGAATGGGCGCACGAGAGGAATATTGCGGAACGATCCACTGGCTAACAAACTTGGCATGGTGGAGGATGGCCTATCTTATTCACCCATCAAGGTGCTTGCTCTAACTTTGCAAAGTTGTATTGGTCGCACATATTTTGCATCTGACCTCTTGCATTACTTCTACTTTGTTACACCATCTGCTTAGTTTAGGCATCATATATGAGTATATGCCATACCTATCCATGTGTCGTCACACTATGTTTTTCCAGTCAAATGTTGTTCTTTCGTAATAGATGTCCAAAAGGAAGAGGGTGAGTGCAGATCCTCAAGGAGTACAAACTAGGTATTTGGAAAAGGTAGTGATACCTGTTAAATTAGATGGACCAGCAGCCATAGAAAACACAGGCCCAACTATACCACACTTTACCCCTACTCAAGTGGCCAAACCCCTATTAGAACTGCTGGGAGCCCAGCGTCAGGTACTGTCTATGATATCAATTCAAAATTTGAACTCCTAAATTTCTGCTTGTGCCTTACCTTCTCTCTTGTATGAAAACTAATTTCAGATGAATCTCCTTGCTCAAAGGATCATACGATCTCAAAACAATAATGGGCTCTGCATTGCTCTTGTCAGTACCTCTCTCCCTTTTGCCTTGTAACGCTGTACTTAATTAATTGCTATTTGATTATGTATCATCAGTCTGCACCTGAGCTTCATTATCCTATGTTTCTTCCAATATTATTTGATCTATATTTACTCTTTGCAAAATGTAGAATAATGGCAACGCTTATAAAGAATTTTCTTTGGGGAATTTATTGAATTATCCTTCCATCAACATGGAGAAGGGCTTTGTCCAGCCCGTGTTAACATGTAATGTAAGTTCATCCTTCTCAAGCCTTCAAACTTTGTTCTAGTATAGATTTGGATAGGCATCATTTCCTCCACTTCTGTTTGCTTTGCTGTTTACATCTGATTGGATGTTTGCAACAACTACCAGTTTCAAATTGTAGTTGTAAAAACATGTTCCTTATGCAGAACAGATCCATTTATTTGCTTATATAATTGTGAAACCTGTTACGTGTCTCCTTGTTTCTCTTTCAGGCTCGTATCTCTTACGCCAGGCAGAACTTTAGGGAAGATAGTGAGCCAAACCATCTTGAGGACAGCGAGATGACCCCAAGGTCCTGTCTTGACGAAGACAGTGAGTTGAAGCTACTCACCAGCAGGTGTGAGACAACCTCTGTGCAGTCGCTGCCTCAATCAGTTCGACTTCTTCAGTCTCAACTTAAAGCGGAAAGGCTTGCTTCAGCTCAGCTCCGACTTGAAGTCAAAGATGCAATGAAGATGTCAGAGGACTGTCGTGCGCACCATCATGCCTTAAATCTAGTGTTGATGCATCTATCGTTGACACAACTGAGGTCTACTCAGCTTCTTCAGCTGTTTGGGGGGCCCGAAGTGGCCAGGCCTAGTGCCTTCTGAAGTGCTCACAGTTTTGTATATTCTTTTGTCGGCGCGTTTATTTGCACTGGTGGCGAACTTTGATGCCAAGTGGATGTAATATGTGTGATAGCCGTGATAGCCTAGCGTAAGTTGCTTGCTTATTTATTTCCTTGTTGTCTTGTTTATTTGTTTGCTTGTAGTCACTGCAGTTCTTTTTCGGCGGTTTGCTAGTGGCCGCAATAACCTATTTTTAAAAACTAGGCCACAATAACCATGGGATAATATTTATTGTAGTGACACTGGGCCTCCTACGGGCCGTAGAAACAGTGGGCCTTCTACGGGCCGTAGAAACAGTGGGCCTTCTACGGGTCGTAGAAATAATGGGCCTTCTACGGGCCGTAGAAACAATGGGCCTTCTACGGGCCGTATCATCAATGGGCCTTATACGGGCAGTATGATCGATTGGCCAAACATGGGCCAATAACAGGCCGCATTATGGCCGTAAACGGGCTAGAGTTGGAATCGTCCGTTCATGGGCCGACCATAATGGGCCATTGTTAATAGGCCGTATTTGATGACGCTATGAAAACGGCCCAACGTATTAATGGACCACAAACGGGCCGACTGTAACCACGGGCTGAATTTGGCCCACAAGCAGAAAATGACAGTAACGGGCCGCAAGTAAACGAATGCTGGAAATGAGCCCAAGAATAAATGGGCTCTGAGAAGGCCGAAAGATAACATGGGCTGGAAACGGCCCAACGGAATAACGGACCGTTAATGGGTATAAAGTGATACACTGTTCATTACGGGCCAGTTTCACCACGGGCCGTTAATGGGTGTAAAGTGATACACTCTTCATTACGGGCCAGTTTCACCACGGGGCGTTAATAGGCCAAGAGTTACATAGGGCCTCATATGGGCCGAAAGACGTCATGGGCCATACATGGGCCGGAAGTGAAAACGGGCTGGAATCATATTGGGTGGCCCAGATGACGCTGCTGGGCCTAATTCGGATAGGGCGTAACGGGCCTTGGGTTAGCGGGCTGTAAATGGGCTATATGCAAACAGGCCCTTAACAGGCTTTACATGGGCCGGCCCGCCACCTTTTGACCAAGTCAAACGGGCCGGCCTTTTCACAGGAATGGGCCTCTGTTGGGCCGTGCCACATGTCGACGTATCATAGGCGCCTTCTGTCCAATGAGTGGATGACATCTGTCCCAATGATGAGCCGACATGTGTTTCCTCCAGCCAATGATGATTTTACACGTGGAAAATCCCCATTGGTCGGGGCTGTTAACGGGTTACCGGATCCAAAACCCGACCTGATAGCTTAACGGCATTCCGTTACGGTGGATGCCACGTGTCGGTCACCCTTGACAAAAGCACTTCTGTGACGCGGGATTTATCGTCATGGAAGTGGACACTTCCGTGATGATAATTTTGGTAATGTCATGGAACACTTCTACGACAGCACAGGTATGACTATCTTGATTCTGTCATAAAATCGTCATGGATGTACATGCATGACAGAAAATGCGACCTACTGTGACAAACACGTATCATCACGGAAGTGTATTTTTTTGTAGGGGGTTGAACTGCTGGTTTTTTTTGTGTTGTTTAATTTTGGGCCCCAACATATGATCTTAGACTTGAACTTCTGCTTGAGATGTGGCTGGGCTGCTGGTTTCAGATGGAGAGGATTTTCTGTGTTTTGTAATGTATTGGTATTTTTTAACTCAACCAATACGTCGCCTTTTGCATAGAATCTATATGTGTTTTTTGTGATTTTTCAACCGCGAATGGATTTCAACTATAACTTTGTGCAAAAATATTCTTATACACTCCTTTATGTTTCTTTATCTTTTGTCGGCATTGTACATGAAATTTTGCACGTATCCAAACATAACTTCATATCTGAACGCGTTGTCTTAGGCTTGCTAACCTTAGTTCATACGACAATACTTATTTTTTAAGCATATTTTTCCTACATCGATTTATATACCAGAACATCTTCTGTAAGCTGACCTGAAGTTCAAACTGTGTATTTATTTGCTGCTTGCTCTTTTATGGAATACAACACCAGCACCTCCTGCCATAATATACCAGAACTTCCACTGTAATCTTACTTGAACTTCATAGTGTATATTTTTCATTTTTATTCTTGCTTGCACTTTGCATGGAATACATCACTAGCACAGTACTTCCTCTCATAATACACGAGGACTTCTACAGTAATATTACTTTAACTTCACAATGTATATTTTTCATTTTATTACTGCTTGCTCTTTCATGCAATACATCACTAGCACCTCCTCTCAAACTATACTAGGACTTCTGCAGTAAGCTTACTTGAACTTCTAGCGCATAATTTCTTTGAAACTTCAACAATAGAAGTTCAAGTAAGCTTCTCCTAAAATACTGTTTCAAAAGTGGAATAACATTCTGCACATTGACATGACATAAGTTTGCTTTGTTTAATTGACCTAGTCTAACTGTTCATCAACCTTGCGCTCCTCCTAGGCTTTGGTTCTAGTGGTTTTTGCTTGACATGTACCTCTTCCTCTTCATCTTCCTCTTTCTCTTCCTCTTCATCGTCCTCTTCCTCTTCATCATCCTTGATGAGGACATCAATACCATTGTTACACCCACAGCCCCTACTGCTACATATACTGGACCAATTACTAGAGCTCGCGCACGTCAATTAAATTATCAGGTACTTTCGTTTCTTGGTAATGATTCTAATGTTCTTGAGAATATGATCCTGCCTAAATTGGATACATTTGTTTTGCTTACAAATGAAGGGGCTGGCATGGAGAAGAGGGATGAACATTGGAGCAAGACCAAGCCTAGAGATGATGGCATGCGCAAGGAGAACAAGAACGGAGTTACAAGTGATGATTTCAGGACTTTGAAGCCACCATAAGGAGTGCATGAAGCCTTGGATGAAATATACAAGATGCCACTTCATAAATTTCATCCAGAGGCTATTCTAGGTGCTGCATCACCTTATTATTGGGCCAGGCCCATGTAATTTCAAAATACTTAAGTATAGGCTGTTTTTAGAGTCTGTATGTGTGGGGAAACAAGAGTTAGGGTTGGTTTCGAACCCCTCCCTCAAGGGCCACGTAATTCCCCCTCTTCCTCCATATATACAGCCCTTAGGGTGTCATTTAGACTTTGGGTTTTGCTTAGATCAAAAGTTCGCCATAGTTGCAACTTCGCGTACTTCGTTTGTGTTCAACGACCAGACCAAGGCGTCACAAAACCCCACCTTCATTAATAAAGCTTTCCTCTTATATTCGCAATATCCAGATTGCAATCTTAGTTTCTTGCGTGTTCTTCATTTGCTCGTAGGAAACAGGCCCTCGTGGTCAGGTTGATCGTGCTCCGGCGTGGTCAATAACCCTCGGAAGTTGGTTTAGCGATTGCTAAGGCGCGACGTCTCGCACGTTCGTAGTCGGGTCGTCAAGGTCGACTCCCACAGAAAACGATAGCCACCATCTCATCAAAACATCGGGACACCTTTGCCTCTATCAAGTGGTATCAGATATTCAGGTTCCTCGGTGAGATTTTACAGTTTTTCGTAGTTTAGATCGAGTCTGTTCTTCATACCTACAGTCCACGAAAAATCCACAAAAAAAATTAGGGTTAGTTCATCATATCCGAACCAGTCTGAGCCTTTGCATAGTCTTTTCAGTATTTTGCTTTATTGAATTTGCGGTGGAATTGTCGTGTCAAGTTGCTGGTCTTAGCGTCTGGTTTCCCTTAGAGTTTCGAGTTCTGTTCACAAGTTGTCACGCCGCCGCCGCACCATCGTCATCGTTCCTACCATATTCCACCACCACCAACATATTCCTTACCGCTGCCATATACATCCGCCTGTCCACCACCAATCCGAGTCCACAACATCTGTCTGTCCACCACCAATCCGAGTCCACATGTACATCTGCCTGTCCACCACCAATCCGAGTTCTTTTCATATTAGGTTTGTTTTCGAGATCCATCTAGTTTTCGTTTTGTGTTTCCTTGCCTGAGTAGGTCTCGGAAAAAAGGTCGTGTGAAGCTGTAGGTATGAAGAACAGACTCTATTATAAGTATAAGGAGTATAATAATATCACTCGTTTATAAGGAGTATAAGGAGTATAATAATACCACTCGTTTATTCCATCTTGCTTGTAAAGCTGAACGTGAAGTGCAGGATCGACAGGCATTGGCGCGAACTAACTTTTCTGCAGGTCGACCTTCGTCATGGACGCCACGTGCATCCTCTACTTCCACTGCACCATCACCTCCATCAGCTGCCACCTCCAACCGTGATACAAGAAAGCAGGCACAACCACCACTATCTGCCAAGAGCACACCTGCGGGGCTTGCACAGAGCTCTTCTTCTTCCATGGCATCAACAGGGCACACAAGTGATATTATTTGTCGTCGATGTAAGGGAAGAGGTCATTATGCGCGAGAATGCAAATCTCAGCGTGTGATGATTGCTACTGAGGATGGTGGGTATGAGTCCGCTAGTGACTATGATGAGGAGACTTTGGCTCTTATTACACGTGAAGAACACGGTGGAGATGATTATGATCATGAGACGCAATACATGGCTCCTGAAGATGCTGACAGGTATGAATGTTTTGTTGCTCAACGTGTTTTGAGTGTGCATGTTACACAAGTTGAGAAAAATCAGAGGCATAATTTGTTCCATACAAAGGGAGTTGTGAAGGAACGTTCTATTCGCGTCATCATAGATGGAGGGAGCTGCAACAACGTGGCTAGCATGGAGATGGTGGAGGAGCTATCTCTCACCACAAGACCACATCCACATCCTTAATACATCCAATGGTTCAACAACAGCGGCAAGGTTAAGGTAACCCGTACTGTTCCTGTGCATTTTAGTATCTCTACATATGCTGATTATGTTGATTGTGATGTGGTACCTATGCAAGCATGTTCCTTATTACTTGGTAGACCATGGCAATTTGATAAAAATTCTGTACACCATGGTAGAAACAATCAGTATACTCTTGTTCATAAGGATAAAAATATTACTTTGCTTTCTATGACTCATAATTCCATTTTGAAAGATGATATTAATAGAGCTAATAAACCAAAACAAGAGAAAAATAAGAGTGAAAATCAGATTGTGGCAAAAGAATTTGAGCAACAAATGAAGCCTAATAATAAACCATCTAGTGTTTCTGAAATTAAATTGAAAAGTGCATGTTTACTTGCCACCAAATCTGATATTGATGAGCAAGATTTTAGCAAATCTGTTTGCTATGCTTTTGTGTGCAAAGAGGCATTATTTTCATTCGAGGACGTGCCTTCCTCTTGCCCCCTGCTGTCACTAACATTTCGCAGGAGTTCGCTGACGTCTTCCCACAAGATGTGCCACCGGATTACCACCTATTCAAGGGATTGAGCATCAAATTGACTTAATTCCCGGTGCATCGCTACCCAACCGTGCACCATACCGTACCAATCCAGAGGAGACGAAGGAGATTATGCGTCAAGTACAGGAGCTGCTCGACAAAGGTTATATACGCGAATCTCTTAGTCCTTGTGTTGTTCCTATTATACTAGTGCCTAAAAAGGATGGTATGTCGCGTATGTGTGTTGATTGTAGAGGCATTAATAATATTACTATTCGTTATCGTCATCCTATTCCTAGGCTAGATGATATGCTTGATGAATTGAGTGGCTCTACAATATTCTCCAAAGTAGATTTGCGTAGTGGATACCATCAAATTCGTATGAAATTGGGAGATGAATGGAAAACAGCATTTAAAACTAAGTTTGGTTTATATGAGTGGTTAGTCATGCCTTTTGGGTTAACTAATGCACCTAGTACTTTCATGAGACTAATGAACGAAGTTTTACGTGCTTTCATTGGACGATTTGTGGTAGTCTATTTTGATGATATACTGATTTATAGCAAATCTTTGGAAGAACATTTGGAACATTTATGTGCTATTTTTATTGCTCTACGTGATGCACGTTTGTTTGGTAACCTTGGGAAGTGCACCTTTTGCACCGAGCGAGTATCTTTTCTTGGCTATGTTGTTACTCCACAGGGAATTGAAGTTGATAAAGCCAAGATTGAAGCTATCGAGAGTTGGCCGCAGCCCAAAACGGTCACACAAGTGAGGAGTTTTCTTGACTCACTGGTTTCTATAGGTGTTTTGTGAGAGATTTTAGCACCATTGCTGCACCTCTCAATGGGCTTACAAAGAAGGATGTGCCTTTTGTTTGGGGTACCGCACAGGAAGAAGCCTTCACGGTATTGAAAGATAAGTTGACAGATGCTCCTTTACTCCAACTTCCTGATTTTAATAGGACTTTTGAGCTTGAATGTGATGCTAGTGGAATTGGATTAGGAGGTGTGTTATTACAAGATGGCAAACCTGTTGCATAATTTTCTGAAAAATTGAGTGGGCCTAGTCTGAACTATTCTACTTATGATAAAGAATTATTTGCTCTTGTTCGGACCTTAGAAACATGGCAACATTATTTATGGCCCAAAGAATTTGTTATACATTCTAATCATGAATCTTTGAAACACATTAGAAGTCAAGCAAAACTGAACCATAGACATGCTAAATGGGTTGAATTCATTGAGACTTTCCCTTATGTCATTAAACACAAGAAGGGTAAAGAAAATGTTATTGCTGATGCATTGTCTCGTCGTTATACTATGCTTTCACAACTTGACTTTAAAATATTTGGTTTGGAGACCATCAAAGATCAATATGTGCATCATGCTGAATTTAAAGATGTATTGCAGAATTGTAAAGAAGGTAGAACATGGAACAAGTTCGTCGTTAACGATGGATTTGTGTTTCGTGCTAACAAGCTATGCATTCCAGCTAGCTCCATTCGTCTTTTGTTGTTGCAGGAGGCGCATGGAGGAGGACTAATGGGACACTTTGGCGTGAAGAAGACGGAGGATATACTTGCTACACATTTCTTTTGGCCAAAGATGAGACGAGATGTTGAGCGTTTTGTTGCTCGCTGCACTACATGTCAAAAAGCTAAGTCACGACAAAATCCTCATGGTTTATATATGCCTTTGCCTGTACCTAGTGTTCCTTGGGAGGATATATCTATGGACTTTGTTTTAGGTTTACCTCGAACAAAGAAGGGGAGGGATAGCATATTTGTTGTCATGGATAGGTTCTCGAAAATGGCACACTTTATACCATGTCATAAAAGCGATGATGCTGTTAATGTTGCTGATTTGTTCTTTCGTGAAATTATTCTCTTGCATGGTGTGCCAAATACTATTGTTTCATATCGTGATACTAAATTTCTTAGCCACTTTTGGAGATGTTTATGGGCTAAGTTGGGGACTAAACTGCTTTTTAGTACTACTTGTCATCCCCAAACAGATGGTCAAACTGAAGTAGTCAATAGAACATTGTCTACTATGCTTAGGGCTGTTTTGAAGAATAATAAGAAAATGTGGGAAGAATGCTTGCCTCATATTGAATTTTCTTATAATCGTTCGTTGCATTCTACTACTAAGATGTGCCCTTTTGAAATTTTGTATGGTTTCCTACCTCGTGCACCTATTGATTTGTTGCCTCTCCCATCTTCGGAGAAGGTTAATTTTGATGCTAAACAACGTGCTGATTTGATCTTAAAAATGCATGAGTTAACTAAGGAAAACATTGAGCGTATGAATGCTAAATATAAACTTGCTGGAGATAAGGGTAGAAAACATGTTGTCTTTGCACCTGGAGATCTTGTTTGGTTACATTTGCGTAAGGATAGGTTTCCTAATTTACGCAAATCAAAGCTAATGCCACGTGCTGATAGTCCTTTTAAGGTCTTAGAGAAAATAAATGATAATGCATATAAACTTGAGCTGCCTGCAGATTTTGGGGTAAGTCCCACTTTTAACATTGCAGATTTGAAGCCTTATTTGGGTGAGGAAGATGGGCTTCCGTCGAGGACGACTTCATTTCAAGAAGGGGAGGATGATGAGGACATCAATACCATTGTTACACCCACAGCCCCTACTGCTACATATACTGGACCAATTACTAGAGCTCGCGCACGCCAATTAAATTATCAGGTACTTTCGTTTCTTGGTAATGATTCTAATGTTCATGAGAATATGATGCTGCCTAAATTGGATAGATTTGTTTTGCTTACAAATGAAGGGCCTGGCATGGAGAAAAGGGATGAACACTGGAGCAAGACCAAGCCTGGAGATGATGGCATGCGCAAGGGGAACAAGAACGGAGTTACAAGTGATGATTTCAGGACTTTGAAGCCACCATAAGGAGTGCATGAAGCCTTGGACGAAATATACAAGATGCCACTTCATAAATTTCGTCCAGAGGCTATTCTAGGTGCTGCGTCACCTTATTATTGGGCCAGGCCCATGTAATTTCGAAATACTTAAGTATAGGCTATTTTTAGAGTCCGTATGTGTGGGGAAACAAGAGTTAGGGTTGGTTTCGGACCCCTCCCTCAAGGGCCACAAAATTGCCCCCTCTTCCTCCATATATACAACCCTTAGGGCGTCGTTTAGACTTTGGGTTTTGTTTAGATCAAAAGTTCGCCATAGTTGCAACTTCGCGTACTTCGTTTGTGTTCAATGACCAGACCAAGGCATCACAGAACCCCACCTTCATTAATAAAGCTTTCCTCTTATATTCGCAATATCCAGATTGCAATCTTAGTTTCTTGCTTGTTCTTCGTTTGCTCGCAGGAAACAGGCCCTCATGGTCAGGTTGATCATGCTCCGGCGTGGTCAATAACCCTCGGAAGTTGGTTTAGCGATTGCTAAGGTGCGACGTCTGGCACGTTCGTAGTCGGATCGTCAAGGTCGACTCCCACAGAAAACGATAGCCACCATCTCATCGAAACATCGGGGACACCTTTGCCTCTATCAATCCTCTTCCTCCTCCTCTTCGCATTCCACTTCCTCTTCCTCTTCGTCTTCCTCTTCTTCGATGGTGTCTTCATCTTCGTCTTCCTCTTCATCTTCCACCACTTTCTTATTGCTGGCTCTAGGTTTTGCTTTCTGTTTCTTCTCCGGCTTTTTGCTTGTCTTTTCAGCATCTGTGCGCTTCGGGCATGTTCTTGCATTATGTGGTTCATACTCCTTACATATGCTACAAAGCCTGCTACTTGCTTTCTGTGGGTGTGGTCCCTTGTTTTGTTCTATAACTTTGGGCTGTTGTTTTTGAACTTTGGGTTGCTTGACCTCCTCGGCATCGTTTCTTTCTAAGAGTGTTGAACAGGTGAGATTATTTTGTCCTGCAACCTTTTTGCACACACTACATTGCCTGTGTCCAAGTGGCACTCCGTTCTCATCGAGCACGACGACTCTTCCTGCAGGTGGTGCCTTTATTTGAGCTCTCTTGTCACTTTTCTTTGTTGCAGAAATTTTCTTCCTACCCTTTGTTTCAGAGTATAGTGGCAATTTCATCGTCTCTTGCTGCCGCTGCTGCATTAATTGGTCAACACCCTGCTTGCATTGCTTGGCTTGAACAGCAACCTGGAGCATTTTAGCTGCATAATAATGAAGGTCATCTTCAATTTCAGCATCCTCTTCAGCCATCCTTTCGTCAGCATCTGCTCGATTTGCTGAATGTATTGCATCAAGCTCTTCCACGATCTCATCACTTTCTTCTTAACCATCAAATTTAGCCGCAGCAAGATGTCTTGCTTCGATAGTCTTGAGTTGCCATCCGATGCAGTTGTGTTGTAGTCCCTTGTATCAAAGGTTGGTTGTGATTGCAGTCTTTGTGTACCGTTTGAGGATATACTTGTCTGGAAATCTGTCAGGCTTTAGGTAGTCTAGTATGTTCATGATGTGAAGGCGGAACAGGCCTGCATTTTGTGATGAATGCACAATACATAGTTTGTGAGCCAGCAGTGAGTTTCATATATTTGATATGATACTACTAGTTTAGCTATTTAATGAGTTTGTTTTTCCGCTCACCTATGTGTGTCCAAAGCTTGCATTCACACTCGTATATTTCATTCTCTGGGTCAGCTACAACCTGGAATTCATGCTTTGACCAGGCAAATCTGTTTTCATCATCATGGCCAGCCTTGTTGTGGTAATACACAAGGTACTTACTGGGCTCTGCTGTAGGCTTTGCGCGAAATAGCGTGGCTTTTCTCATCCTAGTCCTCATCTTGGTGTACACGGCTCTCGTGTACTTGATAGCCATGTCTTCCTCGTAGCTGTAGGTTGTTTTTGTCACAGGATTGGTCTGCACATGTCAAAAAAATAAGATATTAGTCGAAGTAGAGTCATGAGTTTCATTTTTTTAAATACAGTGTGCACATGTTGAAGGAAGTCACAATATGATGGGGGTGTTTTTTTGTCTTAATACCATGCTGGTCATTGTTTGCTCGTTCTCCTTCTGCATTCGAGTTTGTATGCAAGCATTTACCCGCCTAGCAAACTTGTGTAGGTTCTTGGTCCCCTTGAAAAACCCTCTCTTGAGCACGTGATTCATGCTCTCGCTTCATTATGGAAGTCATTCTAGCACAGAAAATGTTCTTGTAATATGCTGAAATCCACATTTTCCTATCACTCCACAGCTGCATCATCATCTGGTCGTTCTCCAGGTTGTACTTGTGCATGAGTTCAGCCCAGGCAGCTTCAAACTCCGTTGGCATCATCGGCCAGTTTAATATAGATGTGAACTCCTCTTTGAATGTTTTATACTTTTTGTATAGCAATGCGAGGTATTCCTTGTACTTCTTCAGGATGTGCCAACGGCATAGCTTGTGGACGATGTTTGGGAATGATTGTGGTATAGCTTTCGCCATCGAGGGGCACTGGTCTGCATGAATTAAAAAAATAAACTTGCTTCTTTTTTCACTGATGGTGAACTTATGATGTACAAGTACTTGAACTTCACAGGTAGCAGTAGGACTATCTAATAATGTCACATATATTTTCCTTACGGCAGTGTTGTTGAACTTATGTTGTTCAAGTACTTGAACTTCAAAGGTAGCAGTATTACTAACTAATAATGTAACCCAATTTTTTCTTACAACAATATTGTTGAACTTCTGTGGTACCAGTGCTTGAACTTCACATACATAACTATATTTTTCCTGAACATGTTTCATATGTTTTTTCTTACAGCAGTGTCCTTGAACTTCTATGGTTCCTCTATTTGAACTTCACATCCAGAACTATATTTTTCTAAACATGTGACATATAATTTTGCTTCGTATACTGTTTAGTTGGACTTTTGTGATAACAGTGGTTGAACTTCTTGCTTTACATTATTTTCAGATAAAACCAATGTACCCAATACTGACCCATAGACTGAAAAGAT
Source organism: Aegilops tauschii subsp. strangulata (assembly GCF_002575655.3). Lineage (NCBI taxonomy): Eukaryota > Viridiplantae > Streptophyta > Magnoliopsida > Poales > Poaceae > Aegilops > Aegilops tauschii. The sequence continues at coordinate 225,527,359 of NC_053039.3, forward strand.
GATGAAACTTGTATTGAACTCACCTGTTAGAATGCAAGTTGGGTGCTTGTTGTTCATGCACCATACAAATGTATCGAACAACCACTTGAATGACTTTGCATCTTCGTCTCTGATCAGGGCAACAACAAATATCGTTGACTGCAAGTGATGGTTTGTTCCAACAAACACTCCCAGAGGCATATGAAATCTGTTGGTCTTGTAAGTTGTGTCGAATGTTACGCAATCGCCAAAGTCTTGATACACTCCTCGGCAGCTTGCATTGGACCAAAAAATGTTTTTAATTGATTTGTCCTTGTCTACTTGTATGTCGTAGAAAAACTCATCATTGATTGCCTTCATGTCTTTGAAGAATGATACAAGTTTCAATACATCATCCAAATCATCTTTCTTTGCATTCATGGCTTTCCTGAAAATTATATGCAAACATGCATTTGTTATTTTTGCTAGCAAAGGGTGGTGACTTAGGATGCTATGTACATTTGCAGTATGTGCATTTTTGAATACTTACTGGTTTAGTAGGTCTCGTCCGGTCATTCTTAGGAAGTAGCTTCCACCTTCATTTCTGATAGCATGGACATGATTGTTGTATGCTTGACATCATGGTACTGCAGGAGCTTTACGTACTCCAGAATAGTGGGGTCATAATTCTTGTGTGAGTGCAAGAATACCAACATGTCATCAGTTTGCATGAGTTGGTGATTATGATTGTACTCAATGTCCACTGCCACATATGTGTTATCCTCCTGCACCTTCACCCTCATTCTTGCATTGCAGCCTGTCCTCTGCGATGTTTTGTTTTGCTTCCTGTTAGCCTCTGAAACAGAAGTTGTGTGTTTCCCTTGGAACGCGCAAACAAATACTTGTGGTTGTCATTCCCCCCGTCTTCCTGATTCCAAAACCAGCGTGTCTGGCGTATCTGTTATAAAATTCCCTTACTTTCTCTACATCTTGGAATCGCATATTTAGTCTTGGTATTAGATAATCCGGGAGATCCGACATCTGCAAAAAAAGGAAAAATAATCCAAACGGCACATTAAAATGCAGTTTATGAACTTGTTATCCTGGAGGGAGCAGAAAATTTGCAGATAATACAAGATGCATATATAAATACCTAAATATTTGTTTCACTTACATGCGTGTATGATCGCAACTCCATCGGAGTCTGCTGCTGTCCCTCTAGGAGGGGCACGGCGGAGTAATCATAGCAGGATGCAGGAGTGGATCACGAGGAGGAAGGAGGGCTGAAGATGGCCTCTCTCTTGTTTGCGTTCTTTTTTGCTTGAGGGGGTTGTGGAGGTATTGCGATCCTGGTTTTGTTTTGCTCTTTTGTTTTGTGAAGCGATCCATCTACCTTATGTCCCGTACAATTCTCACTTGTAGCAGCAGCAGCAGGATCCAACGGTGGTAGTGTGCAGAGCACTCTCCTCCGTGAGTGTGTTCCTGTTGGATTTGTCCTGGGATCCAGTTTAGTTGCTTCCCTTTGGCATTGACGAGGCGCACCAGGATAACCTCCAGAGTTACACGCAGGACTTGAGCTAACCCCCTCCTCCATCGGTGTGCTTGGGAGTCTGCTGGTGGATACGAAGAATCTGCGGGGGATTTCCGGCGTCACCCAATTAGGTGGAGGTGCAAAGTTGTGCGGATAGGGCTGTGACCCAGCATCTTGGAAGTCTCCATGTGTTTCGGGTGTCATCCAATTTTGGTGTGGAGCAGGTTGGTAATGTTGTTGGTGCGTTTGAGGTGTGACCCATTGAGGGGGTGGTGCAACGCGTACAGGCTTTGGATTGTGTACTTGCTGCTGGGAACTTCTAAGCTTCTTCATGCGTCTCTCGTCTTGCTGACATAAAAGAAAAAATGTTTATTAGCACACAAATTACATCTGCCTATACCTTTGTAACTGAACTTAGCATTATTCAGAGCCTGAACTTCTCATATAAAAGTGGTGTTCATGTACATATTTTTTCCCTAGGACAGGCATCACATTCTGCACTAAGCTGAGCATCTACCAATACTTTTGTACCTGAACCGTGCACCCTTCACAGAATGAACCTCACATTCTGTTAATTCTACACTATTGATTACTTATATGTACCTGAACTGAGCAGTCTCCACAACCTGAACTTCTTGTTTTGCAAAGGGGAAATACTGTCTACAGTTAAAAAACCTGAACCTTCATGAGTTTGAATGGTTGAACCACTAGTACATACCAACCTGGCCTTCATGTGATCACATGCATGTTTCATTTTCCTTTTATTTTTTGCACACAACCAGATACATACCAACCTGAACTCTAGCACACTTAATAGTTGAACTTCACATGGCTTTTCACATGTGAATACAGGCAGATTTTCCAAATGTTTTGCAGCCTAGACTGAGGCTCACAAACTACCTGAACTTTACATGTGAATACAGGCAGATTTTCCAAATGTTTTGCAGCCTGGACTAAGGCTCACAAACTACCTGAACTTCACATGTGAATACAGGCAGATTTTCCAAATGTTTTACAGCCTGGACTGAGGCTCACAAACTACCTGAACTTCACATGGGTGTAAGAAAATAACAAACAGAAGGAAGTTCAACCATACCCTGGCTAGAAGTTCGGCCAACCTTTTTCCAGCAGCTGATAGGCCACCTTGAGAGCAATTTGTCGGGGAGGTAGGAGAGGAATTCCATGGCAATCCATGTCTTGCAGAGGACGCGAAGTTCATCTGCACGAAGCAAGAAGGTCAGGCAAGGCAAGATTGAAGAAGAAGGCAACAAGTGGGAGGAAGTTCATGTACCGTTGCTGGATTTGAAGGCACCGCCGATGCCGCCTCCACTGTGGAGTTGCTCTGTTGGCCGCGCCGTTCGTCGTAGCTTGCGTCGGGGCCGTCATCTACTCTGCCAAGGCATCGGGCGGTGAGGATGGAAGGAGGATGAGGCTTCCGGAAGTCCATGGCGGCTTCGCCGCATCCAGGCGACACGGGCTCCCTCGCGCCGGCGTCCGCCGTCGCTCGCTCGCCCGCGCCGGTGGTCGGCCAGGAGGTGGCGATGGAGGGGTGGCGCCGGATTCGGTCGACCAGGAGCTGGAGACGGAGGGGAGGCGCCGGATCCGGTAGGCCAGGAGCTGGAGACGGGGGGAGGCGACGGATTCGGCGAAGTTCGGCGGCGAACCACGGGGGGGTCGGGGATCGAGGGGAGGAGCGGCGAGGAGGGGGGTTGGTGAAGGAAATATGCCCTAGAGGCAATAATAAAGTTATTATTTATTTCCTTATATCATGATAAATGTTTATTATTCATGCTAGAATTGTATTAACCGGAAACATAATACATGAGTGAATAGATAGATAAACAGAGTGTCACTAGTATGCCTCTACTTGACTAGCTCGTTGATCAAAGATGGTTAAGTTTCCTAGCCATTGACATCAGTTGTCATTTGATTAACGGGATCACATCATTAGGAGAATGATGTGATTGACTTGACCCATTCCGTTAGCTTAGCACTCGATCGTTTAGTATGTTGCTATTGCTTTCTTCATGACTTATACATGTTCCTATGACTATGAGATTATGCAACTCCCGTTTACCGGAGGAACACTTTGTGTGCTACCAAACGTCACAACGTAACTGGGTGATTATAAAGGTGCTCTATAGGTGTCTCCAAAGGTAATTGTTGGGTTGGCGTATTTCGAGATTAGGATTTGTCACTCCGATTGTCGGAGAGGTATCTCTGGGCCCACTTGGTAATGCACATCACTATAAGCCTTGCAAGCATTGTAACTAATGAGTTAGTTGCGGGATGATGTATTACGGAACGAGTAAAGAGACTTGCCGGTAACGAGATTGAACTAGGTATTGAGATACCGACGATCGAATCTCGGGCAAGTAACATACCGATGACAAAGGGAACAACGTATGTTGTTATGCGGTTTGACCGATAAAGATCTTCGTAGAATATGTGGGAGCCAATATGAGCATCCAGTTTCCGCTATTGGTTATTGACCGGAGAGGTGTCTCGGTCATGTCTACATAGTTCTCGAACCCGTAGGGTCCGCACGCTTAACGTTACGATGACAGTTTTATTATGAGTTTATGTGTTTTTATGTACCGAAGGAGTTCGAAGTCCCGGATGAGATCGGGGACATGACGAGGAGTCTCGAAATGGCCGAGACGTAAAGATCGATATATTGGACGACTATATTCGGACTTCGGAAAGGTTCCGAGTGATTCGGGTATTTTTCGGAGTGCCGGAGAGTTACGGGAATTCATATTGGGCCTTAATGGGCCATGCGGGAAAGGAGAGAAAGGCCCCAAAGGGTGGCCGCACCCCCTCCCCATGGACTAGTCCGAATTGGACTAGGGAGGGGGGCGCCCCCTTCCTTCTTTCTCCTTCTCCCTTCCCTTCTCCTATTCCAACAAGGAAAGGAGGAGTCCTACTCCCGGTGGGAGTAGGACTCCCCCCTTGGCGCGCCCTCCTCCTTGGCCGGCGGCCTCCCCCTTGCTCCTTTATATACGGGGGCAGGGGGGCACCCCATAGACACACAATTGATCTACGATCTTTTAGCCGTGTGCGGTGCCCCCCTCCACCATATTACACCTCAATAATATCGTAGCGGTGCTTAGGCGAAGCCCTGCGTCGGTAGAACATCATCATCGTCACCACGCCGTCGTGCTGACGAAACTCTCCCTCAACACTCGGCTGGATCGGAGTTCGAGGGACGTCATCGAGCTGAACGTGTGCTGAACTCGGAGGTGCCGTGCGTTCGGTACTTGATCGGTCGGATCGTGAAGACGTACGACTACATCAACCGCGTTGTGTTAACGCTTCCGCTTTCGGTCTACGAGGGTACGTGGACAACACTCTCCCCTCTCGTTGCTATGCATCACCATGATCTTGCGTGTGCGTAGGATTTTTTTTTGAAATTACTACGTTCCCCAACAGTTGGGTGGCTCGGGATCGGGATCGGGGTCAGGTGTATCCTGTTGGGGCGGCTCGGGATCAGGTGGGATTCTGTCGGGCCGGGTCGGCAGTTCAGGGAACTTCGGGAGGGCTTCTGTCGGGCTACTGTGATCCAAATAACTATACTAATCCTGGGATTAGAATAGTGTTGTCCTATGTATATATGTATATATATGTATCACTATATACACGTAGTATATATATGCATATATATACATACATACATATATATATATACCTATGTATAGTGATACTATTTATCAACCAGGGTGCAGAATAATTTATTCTTCACCCGAGGTAATCTTACGATCACTTCTTAATTAAATTACATTTGGAATTCAAATAGTTACATTCTTATTGATTCACTACGTAAAATTTGGCATAAGAAAATAAAAATATAGGTCATCAGATAAAAATAATTATAGTTTATGTATATTTTACACTATGTTTTTACGTTGGTAATTTTACGGAACATAAAGTATTTTTTACGTCGATTATATATTTTCTTACGGTCTCTTTTTATGTCGGAAATAAGACAAATTAAAACCGACGAAACGTAAAATTACAGTGCATTGAAGGTAAAATTATGGGGGGGGGGGGGGAGAATAACTATTCCTCACCCAGGGTGACGATATATATATATATAGCCGGTCTATTCTGATAATATTATCAAAATAGTTATTCTGATAACACTTCCGCACTGCACGCTCAATGCAAGTGCACGTCATTGTTTGAACCAAGTGTGCTGCAGTACTCACACGAGTGAACTTCGTGTCGAAAAAAACTGCACGCATTGTTTTTCCGGTACTGTTTTTGCTCTAATTTTTTAACCATTTATCGGAACGAGGCGTATAATATACAGTTGAAAAGCTATTGATTAGGCGCAACTTCGCCATGTTGAACACTTTTCGAGATTCCTCTCGGTTTAAGAGCAGTTTCAAAAATGGTGCGGCGGATGACGAGTGGCAGCGAGCGTATTTTCATGATTTTTTCTAAACCGCTCATCGGAGTAAGGCAAATAATACGCCGTTGGAAATATATCATCGAGGCGCATCTTTTTCATATCTATTATTTTCTCTAATTCTTTACGGTTTAAGAGCAGTTTCGAATTTACTAAATCGCGGAATTCTGTTTTTTTTGAAATTTTTGCATTTTTGGGTACTGTTTTTGCTCTAGTTTTTGAACCGTTTGTCGAAACGAGGCGTGTAATACGTCGTTGGAAAGCTATGGACAAGGCGCAACTTTCATATGTAGAAATGTTTTTGAGATTTCTTACAGTTTTAAGTTCATTTTGAAAATCGTGCGGCGGACGACGAGTGGCAGCGGCCGTTTTTCGTGAAATTTTTCCAAACCGTTTATCGAAATGATTCAAATAATATGCCGTTGAAAAGATATAGACGAGACGCAACTTTTTCATGTAGAACACTCTCTCTAATTTCTTACAGTTTAAGAGCAGTTTTAAATTTACCGAAATGCGGACACTCTGTTTTTCGCGACACCCAAATCGACGTGGGTACTTCATCCGACTGAAAACCGCACTGCATCGGACGAACAACCGCACTTCATCGGACAAACAAGTGCACTGCATGATTTCTTTTTTGTGGGACGTAAATTTTTCCTAAACGAGGTGGAATGCACTTCATGTCGAGTGTTTGGTGAACCGCAATACTATGAAAAGTGAACCTCGAGACTACCGTAAACGGGTCGTACTGCATCAGACAGAAAACCGTACTTATTTAGACTAAAAACCGCACTTCATTGGACAGACAAGTGCACTGCATGATTTCTTTTTTGTGGGACGTAAATTTTCCAAAACGAGGTGGAGTGCACTGCTTAAGACTAAAAACCGCACTTCATCAAACGAACAAATGCACTGCATAATTTCCTTTGTCATATGTAAATTTTTCCCAAGCGAGAAAGTGAAGTGCGCTTCACATCGGGCGGAAGTGAACCGCAACACATACCGAGAAGTGAACGGCATTACTTTTTTTTCATGTTCTTTAACATTTGTTTTTGCACTTCACATTCGAAGTAAGTGAACAGCGACGTGACCAAAAGTGAACCGCATGTGTGTACTTCTACAAAAGGACTTTTTCGTGTTTTGAATTTGCGTGGATGAGGAAAGTAGTGCACCGTCGGTTTTCTCAATGGACTGCATCAATTTTTAACAAATCATAAATTATGTCTAGACAAATTTGCAAAAACAATTCCTCAAAAATAATAAAAATTGAACTCCTCTTACATTTTTTTAACAAAGTGATCATCTATGTACTATGCACTGTACTGCAAGTCTAAACAGACATTTTTTTATGTATTGTACTAGGGGAGCCCTCAGACCACAAATAAAATTACAATTTATGTTTATGAATTTTTGGATAGCCCTGCCACGCGTGCGGATTTGCACAGATGCGCCTTCCGCACTGCATGTGTATGGAACCGCAAACTGCAGCGACGCCAGAAGCGAGCTGCAACTCGCAAGTGTGTGGTGCTCCTGTCCCCAAATGTGAGCTGCAATCCTCGGTCCTGCAGTGCGCTCCATCCTGCGTGCACAGCCAGAGCCAGGGGATGGGAACGACTAGAGGAGGCGAGGCCGGGAGCATCCAGTAGGTGCAGGCCTCACCGGGGCCCTTCTCTATTTTTCGAGTGACTGCACTTGAAAAGAAATTGAGGGAGGCGGTCTGCAACCCTGCCGCCGAGGACACCATTTTTAACAAAAGCAGTAGAAAAAAAACTACATGTGTTGAGGAAGTTAACTACACCGGACGCCGAGCTGAAGTACACCAGGGAGGTTGCGAAGCATCACGTACTGCACGCTCTCGTCGGTCGAGCTGCAGTCCCCCGTGTGCAGAACTGCACGCGCCGTGTGCAGAATCGCAATGGCAGTCACCGGAAGCCGTCGACGCTGCGGGCCAAACTGCACGCCCCTGTTGGCCAAACCACAGACCCCATAAGTCGTCGACACTGTGGCCAGTTCGTCTCCCACGCCGACCGGGGAACGGGAGAGGAGGCCCTGTGGCTCGAGGAAGGCACGGCCGAACACTATCAAGAAGTGGTGCTCGCAAGTGGACTGCTGCTACACACACAAAAAAAAGAGAATGCTCAATGGCCGAACTGCACGGGAGTCAGGCCGGCAAACCGCAAAGAGCACGCTGACGAATTACAATGTTTCGAAGGAGAGGAGCTTGATGGGAGAGTCGTGGTAGATCCCGCCGTGGAGGTGCAGAGAAGCAGCCGCAGGGAGTGGCCGATGCAGAGGTGGGTACCTCCTTCTACGGCCGCCACGAGAGGAGCAGCTGATTGCCACACGCCTCCTCGGGCCATCGCATGCTGTCCGCAGCAGGAGAAGACGAGCGGTGGGAGCTCCATCACCGGGTGGCACGGGATCGGGGGGACGCATCGGCGAGCACTGGACGTGGGAGGATCCGTGCGGCCGCGCATCTCAGTGGTAGGGGGTGAGTTGGGTAGGCCACGGCGGGCAGCGGGGGGGATCCGTGCCGGCAGCCGCGCGGGGCGCTTGGGGGCGGCGTGCCCAGATCTACGTCGGCAACCGCGCGGACTGCCTAGGCCCGGGGGTGGAGACGGCGGGGCACCTGGGAGGTGGGGGGAGTGGAGGGGGAGATCAGAGCGGCGGGGCGGCGCTGGTGGCTGGCGCGTCGTCCAGAAGGAGAGAAGCTGGGTGCGGCGGCGAGTTGGCTGGGGGCAGGGGAAGAAGGTGGGCTGGGGGCAGGGGAAGAAGGTGGGCAGGGGGTGGGTAGGTGCTGCGGGGGTGGGGGAGAGGTGAAGAAGGTGCGGTGGGGCTGTTTTTTTCGAACTTTGCGAGGATCGCGGGTGTTATCAGAATAAGCTATGTGTTATTAGAATAAGACTCTAAAGGGTGTTATCATAATAAACCGGTTGGAAATATGCCTTAGAGGCAATAATAAAATGGTTATTATTGTATTTCCTTGTTCATGATGATTGTCTATTGTTCATGCTATAATTGTATTAACTGAAAATCGTAATACATGTGTGAATACATAAACCACAACATGTCCCTAGTAAGCCTCTAGTTGACTAGCTCGTTGATCAATAGATGGTTATGGTTTCCTGACATGGACATTGGATGTCATTGATAACGGGATCACATCATTAGGAGAATGATGTGATGGACAAGACTCAATCCTAAGCATAACACAAGATCGTGTAGTTCATTTGCTAAGAGATTTTCTAATGTCAAGTATCGTTTCCTTAGACCATGAGATTGTGCAACTCCCGGATATCGTAGGAATGCTTTGGGTGTACCAAACGTCACAACGTAACTGGGTGGCTATAAAGGTGCACTACAGGTATCTCCGAAAGTGTCTGTTGGGATGGCACGAATCGAGACTGGGATTTGTCACTCCATATGACGGAGAGGTATCTCTGGGCCCACTCGGTAATGCATCATCATAATGAGCTCAATGTGACTAAGGAGTTAGCCATGGGATCATGCGTTACGGAACGAGTAAAGTGACTTGCCGGTAACGAAATTGAACAAGGTATTGGGATACCGACGATCGAATCTCGGGCAAGTAACATACCGATTGACAAAGGAAATTGTATACGAGATTGATTGAATCCCCGACATCGTGGTTCATCCGATGAGATCATCGTGGAACATGTGGGAGCCAATATGGGTATCCAGATCCCGCTATTGGTTATTGGCCGGAGAGATGTCTCGGTCATGTCTGCATGGTTCCCGAACCCGTAGGGTCTACACACTTAAGGTTCGGTGACGCTGGAGTTGTTATGGGGAATAGTATGTGGTTACCGAAGGTTGTTCGGAGTCCCGGGTAGGATCCCGAACGTCACGAGGAGTTCCGGAATGGTCCGGAGGTAAAGATTTATATATGGGAAGTCATCATACGGTCACCGAAAGTATTCGGGGGCATGCCGGTATTGTACCGGGGCCACCAAAGGGGTTCCGGGGGTCCACCGGGAGGGTCCACCTGCCCCGGAGGGCCTAATGGGCTGTAGGTGGAAGGGAACCAGCCCCTAAGTGGGCTGGGCACCAACCTCCCCGTAGGGCCCATGCGCCTAGGGTTGGGGGAAACCCTGGAGGGGGCGCCCCCCTTGACTTGGGGGGGCAAGCCACCCTCCCTGGCCGCCGCCCCTCCCACCAGATGGGATCTAAGGGGACGGCCCCCCTCTCCCTTGCCCCTATATATACTGGAGGGATGGGAGGGCAGCCGCACCCCTGGCCGGGCGCAGCCCTCTCCTCCTCCAACTCCTCCTCCTCCTCCGTAGTGCTTAGCGAAGCTCTGCCGGAGAACCACGAGCTCCATTGCCACCACGCCGTCGTGCTGCTGGAGTTCTCCCTCAACTTCTCCTCTCCCCTTGCTGGATCAAGAAGGAGGAGACGTCCCCAGGCTGTACGTGTGTTGAACGCGGAGGCGCCGTCCGTTCGGCGCTAGATCGGATCTTCCGCGATTTGAATCGTCGCGAGTACAACTCCATCAACCGCGTTCTTGTAATGCTTCCGCTTAGCGATCTTCAAGGGTATGAAGATGCACTCCCTCTCTCTCGTTGCTAGCATCTCCTAGATTGATTTTGGTGACACGTAGGAAAATTTTGAATTATTGCTACGTTCCCCAACAGTGGCATCATGAGCTAGGTCTATGCGTAGATTCTATGCGCGAGTGAACACAAAGTAGTTGTGGGCGATGATTTGTTCAATTTGCTTACCGTTACTAGTCTTATCTTGATTCGGCGGCATTGTGGGATGAAGCGGCCCGGACCGACCTTACACGTACTCTTACATGAGACAGGTTCCACCGACTGACATGCACTTGATGCATAAGGTGGCTAGCGGGTGTCTGTCTCTCCCACTTTATTCGGATCGGATTCGATGAAGAGGGTCCTTACGAAGGGTAAATAGCAATTGGCATATCACCGTTGTGGCTTTTGCGTAGGTAAGAAACGTTCTTGCTAGAAACCCATAGTAGCCACGTAAAACATGCAACAACAATTAGAGGACGTCTAACTTGTTTTTGCAGGGTATGCTATGTGATGTGATATGGCCAAAAGGATGTGATGAATTATATATATGTGATGTATGAGATTGATCATGTTCTTGTAATAGGAATCACGACTTGCATGTCGATGAGTATGACAACCGGCAGGAGCCATAGGAGTTGTCTTAATTTATTGTATGACTTGCGTGTCAATGAAAAACGCCATGTAATTACTTTACTTTATTGCTAACCGTTAGCCATAGTAGTAGAAGTAATAGTTGGCGAGACAACTTCATGAAGACACGATGATGGAGATCATGGTGTCATGCCGGTGACGAAGGTGATCATGCCGCGCCTCGAAGATGGAGATCAAAAGGCGCAAGATGATATTGGCCATATCATGTCACTTTATGATTTGCATGTGATGTTTGTCATGTTTACATCTTATTTGCTTAGAACGACGGTAGCATAAATAAGATGATCCCTCACTAAAATTTCAAGAGATGTGTTCCCCCTAACTGTGCACCGTTGCGAAGGTTCGTTGTTTCGAAGCACCACGTGATGATCGGGTGTGATAGATTCTAACGTTCGCATACAACGGGTGTAAGCCAGATTTACACATGCGAAACACTTAGGTTGACTTGACGAGCCTAGCATGTACAGACATGGCCTCGGAACACAAGAGACCGAAAGGTCGAACATGAGTCGTATAGTAGATACGATCAACATGGAGATGTTCACCGATGATGACTAGTCCGTCTCACGTGATGATCGGACACGGCCTAGTTGACTCGGATCATGTATCACTTAGATGACTAGAGGGATGTCTAGGCGAAACAGAATAATATTATTCTGTTACCCTACTTGAACTGACGTAGTTTACAGGTTGGACTGGCGTGGTTTTCTACTTGAACTGATCTTCCTGCGTGTACGACGGGCGGAAACAGGGGATGCAACGTGGAGCTTCCGGGCGTTCTCCGACGCGGTGTTGTGGGCCATTCGTTGCCAGAGGAGACATGTAAGGGGTTCCGCACATGCGCGCGCTCACCTGGTCGTGTTTTGCGATCTCAAGTCACCGGAGGTGACGGCGTGGGCATTTGGCGGCGGACGTGTTTTGGGCGTTGGTGTTTATCGTGGTGTTCGTAGGCCTCAATTTTACGTCCGGTTTACCGTGGTGTTTTTGGGCGTTGGTGTTTACCTGGCTGCCAACCTGCCTATTTATTATTTTTATCATCTGCAAGTCTCCCTAGCTATAAATTCTATCCATCTATGTGTGGTGTGTGGCTCAGTCTCCCCCTCCTTTTTCTTCCTTCTACCAGAATCAGATCTAGGTTCCTCCCTCTTCTCTTCGTTGTTTTCTTCCCTGTTCCTGTGTCTTCCATGGAGGATTGTTCATGCAGATGTCTGGCAAAGATGGCGCACATAGCTGATGGCTGTGTGTACGAATCTGGTTTGGAGGTCACCGAGACTTAGCGCCGTGTGCAACTTTCTTGTCTGCTGTACAGCAACCATGGGTTTCGTGCACCCTATGTTTGTCGCCTGACGGTTGGGGACTTGAAGGAATCATGGGTATGTGTTTCTATTCGTTTTGTTTTCTCCTTTTTTATGTCTCATTTTGAATCCCATGGACTGAATCTGTAGTTTATTTTTATCAATAGTTTGTCTATAATTTTTATTTGGTTTTGTCAGAATTTAACAGTAGGGATTTGTGTGTGTATTTGTTCATTACTTAACAGTATTTTATCCATTTTTGTATAATCCTTGATCTGTTTTTGTCAGATGTTTTTACTGTAGGTGTATTGATATGTATATTTCTTCAGTTTAGTCAGTTCATATGACTAGTTAGTTTGGTGTTTTTGTTTTGGTTCAGATTTTTTCTTTTCAGTTTGTTATGCAATCGTTCCTAGATCTGTGTAAAAATTCAGTTATGTCAGGTGTTCACTTTGTTTTCTACTCCCATGCCCATTTGCAGAAAATGTCACCCAGGATCAGGATTGTTGCTCCTAGTTCCGGGATACTGAAGATGGAGACTTCAGACAAAAACGGGTATCAGTTGATGGAAGTTGCCTACCACATCGACTTTGATGGTTGCATCAACCTAACTACTGGGTGGAAGGAGTTTGTGGCAGAGTCTGGATTTGAGGATGGTGATGTGGTTATGGTTGTGTTCTCCAGGGAAGATGACTCTCTGACGTTCAGAATTTATGTGCTGTAGGTTTTAATGTGGCAAATGACGCCGGTTGTGAGATTTGTGTGTGTTTGATTATGTTGCAGTATTTTTTCTTTAAAACATTTTCATGTGAGATGGTTGAATTCTATGGTATTATCTCATGGTTTGGAACAATTTATGTAATGCTTTCCTATTTTTTTGCTCAACCATAACTATTTTTTTATATATTCTTTATATTTGAACTGGAACAATTATAGTTGAACTGATGGGCATCCTTTGTTTTGACTGGGATATTTTCATGTACATAGCTCGCAGACGGAAAATATACGCTGATGATGTTTGTAGGACCCCTTTTGGGTTTTGAGTTTGCTAAACTTACATGCTATTAATGATAGTATTGAACTATTTAGGTTGTCAATGGCCAATCAAGTTTGTTTGTTGTATAGCATTTTTTCTTACTTTTTTACATGAATTTTAGAGCACCATTTTTCTTTTTCCAGTTGAATAGTGATAGCTCTAGTATTTTTTAAAATAAAAAGAATTTAATCTTTGCTGCACAGTACTAATTTTACTTGAACCTTATGAATTGTAGTAGTTGAACTTTTTATAAATTTGTTTCTGAAATTTTTATTACAATCTTCTACGTTTAATTTTCCAAAAAAATATTTTTTTTATTTTTTTTAGTTCTTACAATTAACATGTGTTTGAACTTTTTACATTATTTGTTTTGAACTGATTTCTTGCGAGGTTTTTTTAAAATTATCTGCACTTGTTTTTTTATTTTGGTCGTGCGTGATCGGATGGAATTTTGTAATGGGGCGAACTACTGTGTTGGGCCATCCGCTGGAGTCATTGTTTTCGGCCCAGATAGCTCTTTCGCGCGGCTGTGCAGTGCGGCGTGCGCATGCGCTATCCATTTAGTCCCACCTCGCTAGTCGAGGGGGCTCTAGACCAGTTTATAAGCGCAACCGAGGCTCACTGGTCGAACTCCTCTTAATACTTGCCTGAGCACTTATACACGGTGCCCGCCCTCTGTCATGACCTGTGGGCCCGGGTGGGGTGGCCCCCGCAGACTGGTTTACAAAGGATTCGCCGGTTGTTTCGTGGTTGGCATGAGTCCTAGTACCCACCTGCGTTGGGCCAGCCTATCCCTTGGGGCGGTCAATATTTTTGATTCTTAGCATTTTTACTTTTCTAGTTTCTATGATTTTTTTGCCTAATATAAGCATTTTTTTAGTACTAAACGTTGTCCTCTACTTGAACTGACATCTTTTTTTATAGTGTGTTTCCCTCGCTTTCTCTTTGTTGTCATTCTTTCTCGGCATTTTTTTTGGATTTTTTAATGAATATCTGGGTAAGATGTATAGGGACCGCACCGAGTGGCATTTTTGTACTGATAGATTTTTTTTGTATGGACTGAAGAACATCTATCTTTTTTAGGGTGCGTGGGTGTGTGGCAAGTCCATAACATGACTTGCCCCTGCACCGCACCGAGGGGCATAGTTGTACTGACACATCTTCCTTGTATGTACTTGCCACGTTAGCGTGAGGAAACAGAATAACCGCATTGTGCCTGTCAAACGAGCGCACTGCCGCGTTAGCGCGAGGCCGAGCCGGGGGGGAGGGGGTCGGGACCCCCCTCCCCCATCCCGGAGAGGCCGAGCCAGGAATGAGCCGTAGCAGGCGACGACGCGGCGTGCCGCAGCATCGCATGCGGAGGCGAGTCCGTAACATGACTTGCCCCCGCACCGAGGGGCATAGTTGTACTGACACATCTTCCTTGTATGGACTTGCCCCCATTATCTATCTTAGGGGTGTGTGGGTGCGTGTGGGGGGGGAATAGAATAACCGCACTACGCCTGTCAAACGAGCGCACTACCGCGTTAGCGCGAGGCCGAGCCGAAGGGAGGGGGTCGGGACCCCCCTCCCCCATCCCGGCGAGGCCGAGCCAGGAACGAGCCGTAGCAGGTGACGACACGGCGTGCCGCGGCGTCGCATGCGGAGGCGAGTCCATAACATGACTTACCCCCGCACCGTCCTGCACCGAGGGGCATAGTTGTACTGACACATCTTCCTTGTATGGACTTGCCCCCATTATCTATCTTAGGGTTGTGTGGGTGCGTGTGGGGGGGACAGAATAACCACACTGCGCCTGTCAAACGAGCGCACTGCCGCGTTAGCGCGAGGCCGAGTCGGGGGGGAGGGACCCCCCTCCCCCATCCTGGCGAGGCCGAGCCAAGAACGAGCCGTAGCAGGCGACGACGCGGCGTGCCGCGTCGTCGCATGCGGAGGCGAGTCCGTAACATGACTTGCCCCCACACCGAGGGGCATAGTTGTAATGGCACATCTTCCTTGTATGGACTTGCCCCCATTATCTATCTTAGGGGTGTGTGGGTGCGTGTGGGGGGAACAGAATAATCGCACTGCGCCTGTCAAATGAGCGCACTGCCGCGTTAGCGTGAGGCCGAACCGGGGGGAGGGGGAGGGACCCCATCCCGGCAAGGCCGAGCCAGGAACGAGCCGTAGCAGGCGACGACGCGGTGTGCCGCGGCGTCGCATGCGGAGGCGAGTCTGTAACATGACTTGCCCCCGCACCGTCCCGCACCGAGGGGCATAGTTGTACTGACACATCTTCCTTGTATGGACCTGCCCCCATTATCTATCTTAGGGGTGTGTGGGTGCGTGTGGGGGGGAAACAGAATAACCGCACTGCGCCTATCAAACGAGCGCACTACCGTGTGGGTGCGTCTGTGGGTGCGTGTGGGGGGAGGGGGACGAGCGCACCGAGGGGCATAGTTGTACTGACACATCTTCCTTGTATGGACTTGCCCCCATTATCTATCTTACGGGTGTGTGGGTGCGTGTGGGGGGGAACAGAATAACCGCACTGCGCCTGTCAAATGAGCACACTGCCACGTTAGCGCGAGGCCGAGCTGGGAGGGGAGGGGGGTCGGGACCCCCCTCCCCCATCCGGGCGAGGCCGAGCCAGGAACGAGCCGTAGCAGGCGACGACGCGGCGTGCCGCAGCGTCGCATGCGGAGGCGAGTCCGTAACATGACTTGCCCCATTATCTTATCTTTTTTAGGGGAAAAACCAGCACCGTTATGAAGTATTATTTCATTTGTACTTTTTTGATAATTTTTATTGTACTGTTGTCAGTTATTATTTGTACTTTAGCCATTTGTTTTCTCCCTCTATATTAATTTTTTTATTGTATTTAATTTTTGCTATTATCTTTAGTAACTGCCTAGAGATAGTGGGCTTTGCCACGATTGTGGGCTTTAGCCGTTGGTTTTCTCCCACTCACCTTTTAACCTCCGCTCTCCCCCGTTACGCTCTGATCCCCTCCACAAATCGATTCCTTCTTCGTTCCCCTCTTCTTCTCTTCTCGCATAGAAGTTGCTTCTCCTGTTTTGCTGCGGGAGCGTCGGCCGGTGGGTTGAACCCCAGGGGTGGAGGTCTGGGTTCTCTGTTTGCTCCTTTTGCTCTGCCATCGACTGCCCTTGCGTCCCCTTATGTACAGATTTTCCCTGTATTTCTAAGCTATTGCTCTCTTGCTGTCTTAGGCTGGATTCGCTAGGGTTCCTTTGCTCTTGAACGAGCGGTTTGTGACAGTGATACTGGATTCCGTGGCGGATTTTGTGTTTGCTGGTAAGAGTTTTGCTTTGTATGGCGTGCTTCCTTTCTGAAATAGGTTAGAACCCTAATTTTTGTTCTTGTGTCTTGTAGATCTGGTTCGGCAGATTTTAGGTCTATAGATCTCAATGGGTACATCATCCAGTCCGGACAAGTTGAATGCAGGTAATTTTCTCTGTAATTTGGATGATGTTTTAACAGATCTGGTTTTTAGGTTGTATAGGTGTTGTCGTATCGACTTTATAAGTTGTATGTATTTTGATAGCTGTTAATTTTGCCCTGGAATGTGTGGTGTGTATAGTTTTTAGGTTGATGTGACCTGCAGACAGGTTGTAGTACTGATCACCATGTGTAGTTTGAACTGCTGTCCTGGCATTTGAATAGTTTGTAGTAGTCAGTGAAGAACTACTATGGTGTTGAAAGAGTTGTCATTTTGAAGTTTGTTGTGCCAGTGGTGGGTTGATATTGTTTTATTGGGTGCACTTGTAGTGTTCATATAGTTGAACTGATTGCTTGTTCATGTACTTTTTTGCTAATTATGATGTTGTTGCAGATGTTGGAGTGCCGGTGCCTCCTGATTCTAACAAATCAGAACACTTTCAAGATCTTGTGAATGTTATTTTTGAGACACCAAATCCTCTAAAAGAACTTGCGAGTGTTGCTGGTGTTTCCCTTATATTTGCTCTTTTTTTATCAGCCTTGAATACATAAATATGCTTAGCTACATCAGTTGTTCCTTTTGTTTGTGTCTGATGCTAAGCGCTTTATTTATCTTGTCTCTGCAATGTTAATTGTGTTTTAATTTTATATGTGCATGCTTATGTTATTGGTTTATGCAGTTAATGACAGCCATGGTGCTCCTGAGGACATTGCTGATGTTGTCAAAGATATTAATGATGGAATGTATTCTCTTAACGTTGATGATGGTGATGGGAGCTTGCTGTTGTCTGTTACTCAGTCACAGAGTGTTGATGGCACTGAGCCTGTTACTCAGGCTGAGGATGTTCCTATGCAGTTATAGCTCGAGGATGAAAGGATAAGAAAGAAGAAGTGTGATTTCCAGAGGAGAAAGGAGTTGGAACGGCGTCAAAAGGCTGCTTGTGTGCAACGAAGTGATGGGGATGTTGCTCAAGCTCCTAAAGGTGTAGGTGATGAAGGTGGTGACGCGGCCTTTTCAGCTGTTGATGCTGGATCTCATGGAAGTGACATGCCTGTGAAGACAAACCTGATGCAGACTCGTTTGACGCAAGTGTTTACTCGTGATGCAGTTAAGGAGAAGAAAGTTGTTTTGAAGAGGAAGATGTCAGATCGAAATCCTGATGGCACACAGAGCCGTAGCCCACGTGTGAAAGCTGGTTCCCAACATGGTAATAGCAAAGCTGATGGAGATAGTGTTGCTGTGAAGATTGTTCCAAGCACACTTGGTGGATCCCTTGTTCGTCGGAGTCCACGATTTTTGAAAAATAAGAAGTCTTCTTCGTCTCCTCTTCCAGAGTGCTCTTTGTTGAAAGAAAATAAGAAGCGTAAAGTTGCTTTTGCGAAGGTGAACAAAGGTGTGAAGAAGCGTGCTCGTGTTGAAGCTGAAGATGTTGCATCTGAAGAAGTTGATATCGAAGTTGATTCTGAAGATGAATTTGCAGTGGTACGTGTTTGTACTGTATGTGACTTACTAGTTGCACTACAAAAAAATACACTTCCGTGATGATACGTGTTTGTCACAGTAGGTCGCGTTTTTTGTCATGCATGTACATCCATGACAAATTTATGACAGAATCAAGATATTCATACCTGTGTTGTCGTAGAAGTGTTCCATGACATTACCAAAATTATCATCACGGAAGTGTCCACTTCCATGACGATAAATCGCGCGTCACAGAAGTGCTTTCGTCAAGGGTGACCGACACGTGGCATCCACCGTAACGGAACGCCGTTAAGCTATCGGGTCGGGTTTTGGATCCGATAACCCGTTAACAGCCCCGACCAATGGGGATTTTCCACGTGTAAAATCATCATTGGCTGGAGGAGATACGTGTCAGGTCCGCGTTGTCACAGGTGTCACTCATCCAATGGGCGAGACGCGCCTATGATATGTTGACACGTGGACCGGCCCATCAAGTTTAAATGGGCTGGCCCAACTGAAGGCCCACAAGATTTTGCGGACCATAATGGGCCGGCCCAGCTAAAGGCCCACGAGATTTTGCGGACCATAATGGGCTGGCCCAGCTAAAGGCCCACAAGATTTTGCGGGCCATAATGGGCCGACCCAGGTAAAGGCCCACAAGATTTTTGTGTGCCATAATGGGCCGGCCCAGGTAAAGGCCCACAAGATTCTTGCGGATCATAATGGGCCGGCCCAGCTAAAGGCCCACGAGATTTCGCCGACATTAATGGGCCGGCCCAGCTGTAGGCCCATAAGATTTTGAGGACCCTAGTAGGTCGTCCCATTAACTAGCTGCCATGTTTTGGGCCAAATGCCGGCCCATATTTGATCCGGTCCATTAATGGCCTGCCACGCTCCGGGCCTAATAGTGGCCCATATGAGATCCGGCCCGTTAAAAGCCTACCACGTTCTGGGCCAAATTACGGCCCAGATCAGGTCCGGCCCTTTAAGAGGCTTTGGGCTCAATTATGGCCCATATCAGATTCGGCCCGTCAACTGGACACTATGCTTTTGGGCCCACTTGCTAAATGCCCACTTAGTAATTCAGCCTGATATTAGTTTTGGCCTTTTAAGGGCCCGTTTAACATTTCGGCCCTATATTAATTTCGGCCTGTTAAAAGCCCGTCATATAGTTGGGCCTAACTACGGCCCGATTTGCATCCGGCCTGCTCGCAGCCGATATCTGATTGGGCCAAACAAGGACCGAGACAATTTTGGCCTGTTAAAAGCCCGTGATTTGATTCACACAATCATGGGCCGGGGTTCATTTCGGGCTGCTGCCGGCCCGTGAGGTGTTCGGCACGTTTCAGGCCCAACCTACATCGTGATTGCATGACGGCCCGATTATGTACCGTAATTTTACGGTTCGGCCGGTTTACTGCGAAGACAGGATATATATACAGTAAAATAACTGCAGCATCATGAATAAGAAAAAACCTAGACTATACAATTAAGAAATTACGGCATATTACATCCACTGGGCATCAAAGTTCGCCACTATGATAATAAAGCACAAGCAGACAGCAGATTACATACACTGGGCATCAAAGATCGCCACCAGTGCAAATAAACACGCTGACAAAATAATATACAAAACCGACAGCACTTCAATAGAGTTTAAGAAAGGTTAGCCCTGCTGGGGAGCTGCAGCGCAAGCAGCTGAGCAAGATGATGAGACTGCGCTTGTTCAACACTTATATCTTCCTCACTCTGAAAGATAAACAAGCAGACAGATGACAGGTTTTGCACATAAAAGTATCAGTGCTGACAATTCATCACATTTCTTCCTGACGAATAAAGTGACACAGTTTAAAATTGCATTAACACAATATGGCATTGTTCAGGTCAAGACATGGCAGGAAATGACATTGTGAAGGAGTTGGCAGCTTCACGACACCACTGGATTACAGATCAAGAACTCATAAGTATCAATGGTTAGTGTGCTGTCAATTTATACCATTTCAGGTTGGCAAATAAAGAGACGGTTTAAATAATAGTAGAATGATATGACATTGTTCATAGTTAAGACATTGCAGAATATGACACTGTGCTGTAGTGGGTAGGTTCACCACACCACTGGATTACGGATGAAGAACAGAAGCATACATGCAGTGCAAAAGAAGATCACTTGCTCTGTATAGTTTAATTTACATGGTATGAAGAAGGAACTTGGTTGTACAACTGAAAACTTAAATTGAGAAAGGACAAACTTTTGTTTATGAACTACATAATAAACTTTAAACAAGCAATTTGATGCAAACACCAAAAATAAACAGCTGTTGCAGTCATGCCTAACCAAATATATACAACAAAGTTTGAAGGCTTGAGATAGAAAAACTTACATTATTGGTGAAGACAGGCTCTATAAAGGCCTTGTCCATGCTGATGGGGGGGGGGGCAATTCAAGAAGTTTACCACAGAATCTTCTTCAAAAGCATTGCCTTTATTCTACATTTTGTTAAGAGTAAATATAGATGTGATAATATACAAAAAAATGGAGAATATTTAAGATAAGATGAAGAGTGATGCTACATAACCAAGTAGCTATAAATGTAAGTGCAGCGATACAGGCAAAAGGTATAGCCAAGAGCAATGCACAGCTAAACTTCTTCAGTACCAACCTTATGGTAAGAGTAAATATAGATCTGATGTGTAGAAAATGGAGGGCAAAGGAAAATAAGCTGCAGAGTGATGGTACATGAACAACTACCTGTCATTATAAGTATACTGATAAAGGACAGCATGTACTTACAAGAACAATGTAGAGCTAAAAAAACATTGGCATTGGATATATTCTACACTAATGTAACCATTCATACTGATCAGATAATTTGGAGCGAACAATTGATAAGCAAGCTATCATGCATACTGCTGGCACATAATGAACCAGGTATGTATGCAAGTACAGTGATACAGGACAATAGGTACTAACAAGAGCAAAGCAGCGGGCAGCATATTTGCGATATCCTGTCGTTCTTGTCAAACTGGAATTCTTCTTCGAGCAGATTTCCTGCAAAAAAGATCCGTAAGGCACATGCGGAAAAGTAGAAGTTCAAATTGTCATGTGATTTCATAGACAGTACCTCATCCTGGGAACGAGACCAGTGCATAACAAGGTTTTTCCATTCAATGTCTTCTAAATTTAGCACAGGAGACTTCACCGGAAATTCGTTTATATACTTGCCATCAAAGTGTGATTTCCTCAGGTAACACCGATACTGCTGCAATGCTTCCTTGAAAAGCACAAGCAAGCTTTGCTCGTCATGACTATCCAGATTGACCCTCGCCTAGTTACAACAATGTAATGTAAATCATTGATGTGTTGAATCAGCGGAAAACAGGAAAAATAATAACCATGAATAATAGCACTTACATGTAAGTTGGATAGGAAGATGTGAAAATGGTGTTTGTCTTCACAATAATCTTCCCACGATGGGAATATATGCACGTAGTCCCTAACAACATTGAAAGCATTGTCTTTTAAACTGGGAATAAATGGAATGGGGTTCCAATCTGCAGGAATTGGCCGTCTCTGCAGTTGGGATAGGTCTTCGGCCGGTGGACTTGCTGTACTTTTTGCTGCAGTGGGATTTTTCTGTGGTACAGCTGGTGCTATGGCAAATGAAATCGGTATACCTTTTGCTGGAGTGCAGGTCCTGTGTGGTGGGGCTAGTCGTGTGGCCAGTGAAGTATGGGTACAGTCTGCTGGAGTCGGTCCTACGTTTTGTATCACTGGTTGTACAGCCAATATAAGTGGGGTGCTGTCTGATTTCTCCGGCACCACCATGTTTTTCAAGGACTTTGCTGGTGCTCCTTCAGGTTCGGCAATCACCCTCTTCCTTTTTGATGTCTGATGCACAAGAACAGCATTTGAGTGGAAAAACATGGTATGATGACAGATGGAATATGTATTGATAATGGATGGGCATGGCATCTCGACATATATGATGAGTAAACTAAGCAGATGGTGGTGCAACAAAGTAGAAGAAATGTAAGAAAACATATGCAAGATACCCGCAATCAATAAAACATTGCCAAATTAGAACAGGCACCTTGATGGGTGAACAGGACAGGCCATCTGCCTTTGACTCCTCGAGGTTAGAATAGTCATTAGGATCATATTCTGAACAAGAATCAACAGGTGGGGAGCGTATGAGTTTCATTGCATCCAGAATGGCACTCAATGCCTTGGTGCCAATTTTGTAAGTCATTGCAGTGTTTAGCTTCAAGAGTGGACTGCTGCTAGTGCGACACAAAGCAGCTACACAGATCATAGTGTAGATATAACGGGAAAACCTTAAGCATCAGAGTAAAATCAGCAAAGTGGAACTTGCTGGAATATATGTGCTAGTATTGCCGGTACGGCTAGAAAGGCTTCGGATACGAGCTCTCTTCAAGTGAAGGTGCGGTACTGTTAATATCAGTGTAACTCTCAAAGGCGACACAACTCCCCGCATTTCCTTGCTATTCTTATAGGATTCAAGTGGGCAGGCCACTACAAATCCTATTCCTATGTTTACAAGATCCTACGAATCAAAGAGGCTCAAAGTGTCCATCACAACCGACCGTATAGACCTCTACACTGCAAATGTCCCTACTCATCTTCAGTACAAGGAACATACTGTACTACTATCATACTCCCTCCGTTCCAAAATATAAGTCTTGGTAGAGATTTCCACTATAGATCACATACAGATGTATCCAGATACATTTTAGAGTATAGATTCACTCATTTTGCTCCATATGTAGTCCATGGTGGAATCTATACAAATACTTGTATTTAGGAACGGAGAGAGTACATATTAAAGAAGAACAGAAGAGGAACATGGTAAAGAAGAGCAAGCAGATTTTGGATAATAAAATGTTGGTTGCGCAGTGCCCACACATGATGAACCAGAGCGCATTAAGAATGCAACTCCCAGCTGTCTCTCGACCATTTTCAGGCGGTTGGATGAAGATCCTACGTCTCCTAACCCTTCTTCTTCCTCGTCTCTGATTCTTCCCATACAGAACACCGCACGGGCCGCCGGCCGGGCCACCGGCCCCCACCGCATGTGTTCCTCCGCCACCCCCACCCCCACCCCGCCCCAACCCCCACCCGCGTCGAGTTTTCTTCGTTCGGCGAGGCCCCACAACCACCCGAGCCCCTTCGATCACACCGGTGAACTCCGGCGGGCTCTGAAAAATCGACTGACCCAATTTTGAAATTTAGTCTACTGTGATTTAACTAGTGTGGAATATAAAAGGGGAAAACCATAAGCATTGGGAGTATAGTGTTGAGCGTGCCATGGCGGATCTGAAGGAGCAAACCGGACAAAGGCAACTTCGCAACCAAGACAAGAAATCAGAGTAAAGCAGTGGCGATCTATTTCTTGCTGCGATAAATAAGTTGAGCAGATACAAAAGAGTACCGCCTCTGGTGCGGCGCCGTGTACGCATCTGCTGAGAATTTGACGGTGCTGCGGTAGCGATGGCTGTCGGTGATGTGGAAGCAGATCTAGGAGGGTAGACGGTGGCGGCGGGGCGCGGTGGACGAGACGGTCGTAGGAGCGGCGCCGGCAAGGTGGACGACGGCGGGGATGAAGCGAGAGGACGGGATGCAAGGATCCCGGTCCGAAGCCGTGGATGAGAGAGGTCGATCTCTTGTAATGGACGGCGGCGTCGGGGTATCAGCTCCGGCATGGTGGAGGAGGACGGTGGTGGAGGGGGTGGCGGATGGCGGCGGACGGAGGAGGGTGGGGTGGAGAGGGTGTTTTGGCGCCCACGGAGTATGAATGGGGAAAAGGGAGGTAGAGAGGAAGGGGGGAACCATGTATTCAGGGCGCGCTTGTCTCAAATGCGAGGAAATTTACAAACTTAGCCCCTGTTTCAAATTGCTACTACATCACCGGCAACATTAGTCGGTTGGGGATAGGACGGTAATCTCGCATACACTGAATATTTGCCGAGGAGAGTTTGTTTTTGGCGCCCACCGTGTATGAATATGAATCGGGGAGGGAGTCGATTTCGGCCGAGGACACACTGTGTTTTGGCGCCCACCGTGTATGAATCCAGGTGAGAGGCGGTTACGTCACGTTTGGGTGAAATTACAAACCTACCCCTATCGAAACCTATAGAAATCCAGCAATTAGGCTTTGCGTGGCAGGGATAGGCAGTAGTGATTTCCATCTCGCAGATTTTGGTTTCGGGCGGTTACTGCGACTTTCCCCGCTTCGTTCAAATTTTGCAGAGTGCACATTTACTGTGCCAACTCAATTCGAATCCCGTTTGTATTCTATTTTTTCGGGCGGGATGCATTTTCAATTGGAATTACATTCTATATACATCATTTTTTTATATACTTTCAAAAGCACAACAAAGAATTCTGCTCCTTTATATGTATAATATGATTTACAAATACAACGATCTCGAAATCTTAAGGTTGAATTCGAATTTTTTTAACCAAATTATGTTCTACTAAAATGTATGGATCAGTAATATCTACATATTAAATAACATAGATGTGCGTGAATTCATATGAGTATGCATGTTTGATAGATCAATTTTGGTTCGAGTATGGATTACATGTATCATCATCTCAAATTCAAATATTTGAATCCCTTTTTTGTTCACTCCTTTCACGCCCATCTCTCTCGCATGCATGCTCCTTCAGGTAGCTATCACTCTCTTTTCTCCAGCTCACCCGCACGCTCACTTCATGTTTCTCCTATCCTCACAAACATGGTCTCTCGACGTCTCCCTTGAGAAGTGTCACACTCTCCCTATCATTATACATTACACGGTTTTCATTATCTCTCACGTCTCTACTGTTCTCTGGTATCACTCGGTACCTAAGCTTTCTTTTTCACCGCCACACACACAGTCTCCACTCGTCTTTCACTTTGTCTTTCTCTCTATGGGATTCTCTCACACACCCTATATGTCTCTACATATGACTCATACCACTAAAATTACTCTCTCTCTCTCTCTCTCCTGTAGACACAACATTTGTTGCGGTCTCCTTTTCGTCTCCATCCCAGACTGACATTATTCATTTGTTTACCAATCAGACAACCCCGACTACCGTCTCCTCTCTCTCTCTCACAGACACACACACAACTCCTGCTTCCACTCCCCTTCCCGACTACCGTCTCTCTCTCACACACACAAAACTCTCGCTTTCGCACCCCGACTCGTATTTCTCTCACAAACATTTATCGACTAACTAGCCTCTAGATAGGTTTATACACCCGCACACTCGTGCTTCCACCATCGCATACATGTCTCTCTCTCGCTCCTTGTATCTATGTAGATTTTTCTTCCCTTCTTGAGACACGCCCTCTCGATCGTGCACACACACACTATCACCTCATTTTAAGCTGATACCTATCGCACACACACTCCTTGTGTCTTTGTCACACATGCACTCCGTCCTCCTCCACTCTCCCTCTCTCTCACACACACATGGGCTTTTTGCAACAACTAGCAAGATGCCCATGCGTTGCACGGAACATCAATATGCATTTGTATGAGTAGTTTATCTTGTGGGGGAAAAGGATGAACGAGGGAAGGCCTTATTTGCAAATGTGGAGAGGGGTGTGGGTATCTTTTTGCAAAATTTCCATAGTTTCCTTCCTATCCGTCAGATATAGATCGGACGGCCTATATTGCAGGATGGCAGGCACACGATCATCACCGACAATGCTTTTTATAAGAGTAGGGATAAAAATAGAGTTGGTGATGATGGTGCAATTTACCCGCACTCTTCACCACATTTGCAGATAAGGCCTTCCCTCGTTCATCCTTTTCTCCCACAAGATCTTGATGTTCTGTGCAACGCACGGGCATCTTGCTAGTAAGAGTAGAAATTAGACATATGCCACTTCTCGAATCTTGAAACCAACAACATTCCTCCCTTATATCATCAAAACCGCCAAAGGAATATATTTTGAGTGAAACATAACATATTTTTAGTGATATACGTATTTCAAAACTAGACTTTTTTCTATCAAATCGGTAAATATGTATTAATCTACTTTGATTGTGTGGCAACTCAATGGCACATTGCTAGTAGTTATTATAATTTTTTGGACACCAGACAAACGGTGGAGTACATATACGAAGAGAAGAGGCGCACGCACGCAGTCGGCCTCTCGCTGTCTCGCACACATGAGTGTTACGTAAAGGCGATGTTAACAAATAAACCCTAAAACCCTAGGTGCACGATTGCTGCATTCGCGGGTACCGGGTACGTGGTGGAGCACCTTTGTAGGAATAGTCAGCTCGCGTGATAATTTGATCCGTAGGAGTTGATGGTTGGGACCACAGGTGAACGACTTGGAGCGCGGTGGCTCGCCAGTTGCCACAGATCGAGTAGCCACGTTTAAAATATTGTTTTTTAGCGGGGTTAAGAGTTCCGATTTTCAATGGCGCGTTATAAGTAGTAAGTAGTTTTTAGAATGATTGGTATGGAGCGAAAATGGAATTCATAGTACTACGTACCTCCTTGGCGTATGGTTGTATGGTTTTTTTTTGCGATGGAGGTTGTATGGGTTTATGTTGCGAGATGTTGAACCTGGTAGTTCTAGGGCAAATACTATGGTTTAGATTTAGATGCTAGTTTTCAGTAATGAAAATCGGAAGGGGAAACCCTTCTTTGATTAAAAAAACTACTACCTCCATTCTGGTTTACTAGTCCCCATCGTACTTTGGGTCAAAGTTTGTCCACGAATTTTACTTGTAAAATGTGAATGGAAAACGAGATTTTGTTATACCCAAACAAAAAAGGACTGGAGGGAGTGATTGCTCTGACACGGACGCGACCTCTCATAGCGCAGGCATTAAACCGGCGCGCCGGCCAAGAGGGCCGCACTCGCTGCAGGCCCAGCTGAGCACGCCTCCTCGCCGCGTGCAACCAGCTTAAGACTGCCCCGCCTGCCTTCATTGAATCCGTGCGTGTGCCGGCAACACATCCTTCCGCGAGCCGGCAGGCATTTTAGAACACAAAAAATGACTAAAATATAATTAATTTACACATGGTCTTGACTTGTTGTGCTTGCACTGGTAGCAGGAACTAGTAGAGGATTTTCCTTATTTATAACTCTCCTCACATTTTTTTGGCTTTGAAGTGAATCATGGTCGTGGACATTATGTATGAATGTGCAGATATCTGTGAACATGAGTTTGATGTGGAAGTTGAACTTGGAATGTCGGGCTTGCGCGTGAACTATACCATGTCCAATGCTTCGTCTGTTATTGTTTGGAAAGTAATTGCTGTTATTACATGACCCGAAAAAAACATTTTGTGCCACATCGGTAGATGCACGGACATCACAACAGGCATGCTGACTGGATAAACATTTGAACCTAGCTATTATGAAGGAAATTTTGTATTGACAACAGTTTTAGATAGCAGGAGACGCCTAGCCTGCTTTGCCTCTGCTATCTTATTTCTGGCTTCTTCCATCTCTTCTTTGGCTTGGGTAAAGAGAGCATCTGATTGCTCTTTTTGCTTCTTCAGGAACTCAGCTACATTCTCAAGGGCTGCTGCACGCTTTCTTTCAGCCTTTACTAATGCCATGAGGACACGAACAGCTGACGACTCCACCTGGCTTGTGTGTAATCCAGCATCATCTGGGAATTTGCACCTTGTGTCTAATCCAGCATCATTAGGGAACTGGCACCTTGTGTGTAATCCAGCCTCATTTTGGAAACATGATCTCGAGGTTGACCATACTGTTGGAAATATGCCCTAGAGGCAATAATAAAAGGTTATTATTATATTTCTTTGTTCATGATAATCGTCTATTTTTCATGCTATAATTGTATTGTCCGGAAATCGTAATACATGTGTGAATACATAGAGCACAACGTGTCCCTAGTAAGCCTCTAGTTGACTAGCTCGTTGATCAACAGATAGTCAAGGTTTCCTGACTATGGACATTGGATGTCATTGATAACGGGATCACATCATTAGGAGAATGATGTGATGGACAAGACCCAATCCTAAGCATAGCATAAAAGATCGTGTAGTTTCGCTTGCTAGAGCTTTTCCAATGTCAAGTATCTTTTCCTTAGACCATGAGATCGTGCAACTCCCGGATACCGTAGGAGTGCTTTGGGTGTGCCAAACGTCACAACGTAACTGGGTGACTATAAAGGTGCACTACGGGTATCTCCGAAAGTGTCTGTTGGGTTGGCACGGATCGAGACTGGGATTTGTCACTCCGTGTGACGGAGAGGTATCTCTGGGCCCACTCGGTAATGCATCATCATAATGAGCTCAATGTGACTAAGGCGTTAGTCACGGGATCATGCATTGCGGTACGAGTAAAGAGACTTGCCGGTAACGAGATTGAACAAGGTATTGGGATACCGACGATCGAATCTCGGGCAAGTAACATACCGATTGACAAAGGGAATTGTATACGGGATTGATTGAATCCTCGACACCGTGGTTCATCCGATGAGATCATCGTGGAACATGTGGGAGCCAACATGGGTATCCAGATCCCGCTGTTGGTTATTGACCGGAGAGGCGTCTCGGTCATGTCTGCATGTCTCCCGAACCCGTAGGGTCTACACACTTAAGGTTCGGTGACACTAGGGTTGTAGAGATATATGTATGCGGAAACCCGAAAGTTGTTCGGAGTCCCGGATGAGATCCCGGACGTCACGAGAGGTTCCAGAATGGTCCGGAGGTGAAGAATTATATATAGGAAGTCAAGTTTCGGCTACCGGGAAAGTTTCGGGGGTTACCGGTATTGTACCGGGACCACCGGAAGGGTCCCGGGGGTCCACCGGGTGGGGCCACCTATCCCGGAGGGCCCCGTGGGCTGAAAGTGGAAGGGAACCAGCCCTTAGTGGGCTGGGGCGCCCCCCTTGGGCCTCCCCCCATGTGCCTAGGGTTGGGAACCCTAGGGGGGAGCTTCCCCCTTGCCTTGGGGGGCAAGGCAACCCTTCCCCCCCTTTGGCCGCCGCCCCCCCTTGGAGATCCCATCTCCCTGGGCCGGCGCCCCCCCAGGGGGCCTATATAAAAGGGGGGGAGGGAGGGCAGCAATCTACAGCCTTGGGCGCCTCCCTCCTCCCCTGCAACACCTCTCTCTCTCTCTCGCAGAAGCTCGGCGAAGCCCTGCCGGAGACCCGCTACATCCACCACCACGCCGTCGTGCTGTTGGATCTCCATCAACCTCTCCTTCCCCCTTGCTGGATCAAGAAGGAGGAGACGTCGCTGCACCGTACGTGTGTTGAACGCGGAGGTGCCGTCTGTTCGGCACTCGGTCATCGGTGATTTGGATCACGGCGAGTACGACTCCGTCATCCACGTTCATTGGAACGCTTCCGTTCGCGATCTACAAGGGTATGTAGATGCACTCCTTTCTCCTTGTTGCTAGTAGACTCCATAGATGCATCTTGGTGAGCGTAGGAAATTTTTTAAATTATGCTACGATTCCCAACAGTGGTATCAGAGCGAGGCCTATGCGTAGTTACTATGCACGAGTAGAACACAAAGCAGTTGTGGGCGTTGAGTTTGCCAATTCTTCTTGCCGCTACTAGTCGTTTCTTGTTTCGGCGGCATTGTAGGATGAAGCGGCCCGGACCGACCTTACACGTACGCTTACGTGAGACAGGTTCCACCGACTGACATGCACTAGTTGCATAAGGTGGCTAGCGGGTGTCTGTCTCTCCTACTTTAGTCGGAACGGATTCGATGAAAAGGGTCCTTATGAAGGGTAAATAGAAATTGGCAAATCACGTTGTGGTCATACGTAGGTAAGAAAACGTTCTTGCTAGAAACCTACAAACCACGTAAAAACTTGCAACAACAATTAGAGGACGTCTAACTTGTTTTTGCAGCAAGTGCTATGTGATGTGATATGGCCAGAAGATGTGATGAATGATATATGTGATGTATGAGATTGATTATATTCTTGTAATAGGAATCACGACTTGCATGTCGATGAGTATGACAACCGGCAGGAGCCATAGGAGTTGTCTTTATTATTTTGCATGACCTGCGTGTCATTGAATAACGCCAGGTAATTTACTTTACTTTGTTGCTAAACGCGTTAGCCATACAAGTAGAAGTAATCGTTGGCGTGACGACTTCATGAAGACACAATGATGGAGATCATGATGATGGAGATCATGGTGTCATGCCGGTGACGAAGATGATCATGGTGCCCCGAAGATGGAGATCAAAGGAGCATGATGATATTGGCCATATCATGTCACTATTTGATTGCATGTGATGTTTATCATGTTTTTGCATCTTATTTGCTTAGAACGACGGTAGTAAGTAAGATGATCCCTTATAATAATTTCAAGAAAGTGTTCACCCTAACTGTGCACCGTTGCGAAGGTTCGTTGTTTTGAAGCACCACGTGATGATCGGGTGTGATAGATTCTAACGTTCGAATACAACGGGTGTTGATGAGCCTAGCATGTACAGACATGGCCTCGGAACACACGCAATACACTTAGGTTGACTTGACGAGCCTAGCATGTATAGACATGGCCTCGGAACACGGAGGACCGAAAGGTCGAGCATGAGTCGTATAGAAGATACGATCAACATGGAGATGTTCACCGATCTTGACTAGTCCGTCTCACGTGATGATCGGACACGGCCTAGTTAAAGTCGGATCATGTTTCACTTAGATGACTAGAGGGATGTCTATCTGAGTGGGAGTTCATTAAATAATTTGATTATATGAACTTAATTATCATGAACTTAGTCTAAAATCTTTACACTATGCATTGTAGATCAAATGGACAACGTTGTCCTCAATTTCAACGCGTTCCTAGAGAAAACCAAGCTGAAAGATGATGGCAGCAACTATACGGACTGGGTCCGGAACCTGAGGCTCATCCTCATAGTAGCCAAGAAAGATTATGTCTTAGAAGCACCGCTAGGTGAAGCACCAATCCCAGAGAACCAAGACGTTATGAACGCTTGGCAATCACGTGCTGATGATTACTCCCTCGTTCAGTGCGGCATGCTTTACAGCTTAGAACCGGGTCTCCAAAAGCGTTTTGAGAAACATGGAGCATATGAGATGTTCGAGGAGCTGAAATTGGTTTTCCAAGCTCATGCCCGGGTCGAGAGATATGATGTCTCCGACAAATTCTTCAGCTGTAAAATGGAGGAGAACAGTTCTGTTAGTGAGCACATACTCAGAATGTCTGGGTTGCACAACCGCTTGTCTCAGCTGGGAGTTAATCTCCCGGATGACGCGGTCATTGACAGAATCCTTCAGTCGCTTCCACCAAGCTACAAGAGCTTTTTGATGAACTTCAATATGCAAGGGATGGAAAAGACCATTCCTGAGGTATATTCGATGCTGAATTCAGCGGAGGTGGAGATCAGAAAAGAACATCAAGTGTTGATGGTGAATAAAACCACTAAGTTCAAGAAGGGCAAGGGTAAGAAAAACTTCAAGAAGGACGGCAAGGGAGTTGCCGCGCCCGGTAAACCAGTTACTGGGAAGAAGTCAAAGAATGGACCCAAGCCCGAGACTGAGTGCTTTTATTGCAAGGGAAGTGGTCACTGGAAGCGGAACTGCCCCAAATACTTAGCGGACAAGAAGAAGGCCGGCAACACCAAAGGTATATGTGATATACATGTAATTGATGTGTACCTTACCAGTACTCGTAGTAGCTCCTGGGTATTTGATACCGGTGCGGTTGCTCATATTTGTAACTCAAAACAGGAACTACGGAATAAACGGAGACTGGCGAAGGACGAGGTGACGATGCGTGTCGGGAATGGTTCCAAGGTCGATGTGATCGCCGTCGGCATGCTACCTCTGCATCTACCCACGGGATTAGTTTTAAACCTCAATAATTGTTATTTAGTGCCAGCTTTAAGCATGAACATTGTATCTGGATCTCGTTTAATTCGAGATGGCTACTCATTTAAATCCGAGAATAATGGTTGTTCTATTTATTTGAGAGATATGTTTTATGGTCATGCCCCGCTGGTCAATGGTTTATTTTTGATGAATCTCGAACGTGATGTTACACATGTTCATAGTGTGAATACCAAAAGATGTAAAGTTGATAACGATAGTCCCACATACTTGTGGCACTGCCGCCTTGGTCACATTGGTGTCAAGCGCATGAAGAAGCTCCATGCAGATGGACTTTTGGAGTCTCTTGATTACGAATCATTTGATACGTGCGAACCATGCCTCATGGGTAAGATGACCAAGACTCCGTTCTCCGGAACAATGGAGCGAGCAACCAACTTATTGGAAATCATACATACCGATGTGTGTGGTCCAATGAGTGTTGAGGCTCGCGGAGGATATCGTTATGTTCTCACTCTCACTGATGATTTAAGTAGATATGGGTATGTCTACCTAATGAAACACAAGTCTGAAACCTTTGAAAAGTTCAAGGAATTTCATAGTGAAGTTGAGAATCAACGTGACAGAAAAATAAAATTCTTACGATCAGATCGTGGTGGAGAATATTTAAGTCACGAATTTGGTACACACTTAAGGAAATGTGGAATAGTTTCACAACTCACGCCGCCTGGAACACCTCAGAGAAATGGTGTGTCCGAACGTCGTAATCGCACTCTATTGGATATGGTGCGATCTATGATGTCTCTTACCGATTTACCGCTCTCATTTTGGGGTTATGCTTTAGAGACTGCCGCATTCACTTTAAATAGGGCTCCGTAGAAATCCGTTGAGACGACACCGTATGAATTATGGTTTGGGAAGAAACCTAAGCTGTCGTTTCTAAAAGTTTGGTGATGCGATGCTTATGTCAAGAAACTTCAACCTGAAAAGCTCGAACCCAAGTCGGAAAAATGCGTCTTCATAGGATACCCTAAGGAAACTATTGGGTATAACCTTCTACCTCAGATCCGAAGGCAAGATCTTCGTTGCCAAGAACGGGTCCTTTCTGGAGAAGGAGTTTCTCTCAAAAGAATTGAGTGGGAGGAAAGTGGAACTTGATGAGGTGATAGTCACCCCTTCCGAACTGGAAAGTAGCGCAGCACGGGAAAATGTTCCTGTGGTGCCTACACCGACTGGGGAGGAAGTTAATGATGATGATCATGAAGCTTCGGATCAAGTTACTGAACTTCGTAGGTCCACAAGGACACGTTCCACACCAGAGTGGTACGGCAACCCTGTCCTGGAAATCATGTTGTTAGACAACGGTGAACCTTCGAACTATGAAGAAGCGATGGCGGGCCTGGATTCCGACAAATGGCTAGAAGCCATGAAATCCGAGATAGAATCCATGTATGAAAACAAAGTATGGACTTTGACTGACTTGCCCGATGAGCGGCGAGCCATAGAAAACAAATGGATCTTTAAGAAGAAGACGGACGCGGATGGTAATGTGACCATCTACAAAGCTCGACTTGTCGCTAAGGGTTATCGACAAGTTCAAGGGGTTGACTACGATGAGACTTTCTCACCCGCAGCGAAGCTGAAGTCCGTCCGAATCATGTTAGCAATTGCCGCATACTATGATTATGAGATATGGCAGATGGACGTCAAAATGGCATTCTTTAATGGCTTCCTTAAGGAAGAGTTGTATATGATGCAGCCGGAAGGTTTTGTCGATCCTAAGAATGCTAACAAAGTATGCAAGCTCCAGCGCTCAATCTATGGGCTGGTGCAAGCATCTCGGAGTTGGAACATTCGCTTTGATGAGATGATCAAAGCGTTTGGGTTTACACAGACTTATGGAGAAGCCTGTGTTTACAAGAAAGTGAGTGGGAGCTCTGTAGCATTTCTCATATTATATGTGGATGACATACTATTGATGGGAAATGATATAGAATTCTTGGAAAGTATAAAGGCCTATTTGAATAAGTGTTTTTCAATGAAGGACCTTGGAGAAGCTGCTTATATATTAGGCATCAAGATCTATAGAGATAGATCAAGACGCCTCATTGGTCTTTCACAAAGTACATACCTTGACAAGATATTGAAGAAGTTCAGTGTGGATCAGTCCAAGAAGGGGTTCTTGCCTATATTGCAAGGTGTGCAATTGAGCACGGCTCAATGCCCGACCACGGCAGAAGATATAGAAAATATGAGTGTCATCCCCTATGCCTCGGCCATAGGGTCTATTATGTATGCCATGCTGTGTACCAGACCTGATGTAAACCTTGCCGTAAGTTTGGTAGGAAGGTACCAAAGTAATCCCGGCATGGAACACTGGACAGCGGTCAAGAATATCCTGAAGTACCTGAAAAGGACTAAGGATATGTTTCTCGTTTATGGAGGTGACGAAGAGCTCTTCGTAAAGGGTTACGTCGACGCTAGCTTCGACACAGATCTGGATGACTCGAAGTCACAGACCGGATACGTGTATATTTTGAATGGAGGAGCAGTAAGCTGGTGCAGTTGCAAGCAAAGCGTCGTGGCGGGATCTACATGTGAAGCGGAGTACATGGCAGCCTCAGAGGCAGCATAGGAAGCAGTCTGGATGAAGGAGTTCATTACCGACCTAGGGGTGATTCCCAATGCGTCGGGCCCGATGACTCTCTTCTGTGACAACACTGGAGCTATTGCCCTTGCGAAGGAGCCCAGGTTTCATAGGAAGACCAGGCATATCAAGCGTCGCTTCAACTCCATTCGTGAAAGTGTTCAAAATGGAGACATAGATATTTGTAAAGTACATACGGACCTGAATGTAGCAGATCCGTTGACTAAACCTCTCCCTAGAGCAAAACATGATCAACACCAGGACGCAATGGGTGTTAGATTCATCACAATGTAACTAGATTATTGACTCTAGTGCAAGTGGGAGACTGTTGGAAATATGCCCTAGAGGCAATAATAAAAGGTTATTATTATATTTCTTTGTTCATGATAATCGTCTATTGTTCATGCTATAATTGTATTGTCCGGAAATCGTAATACATGTGTGAATACATAGACCACAACGTGTCCCTAGTAAGCCTCTAGTTGACTAGCTCGTTGATCAACAGATAGTCAAGGTTTCCTGACTATGGACATTGGATGTCATTGATAACGGGATCACATCATTAGGAGAATGATGTGATGGACAAGACCCAATCCTAAGCATAGCATAAAAGATCGTGTAGTTTCGTTTGCTAGAGCTTTTCCAATGTCAAGTATCTTTTCCTTAGACCATGAGATCGTGCAACTCCCGGATACCGTAGGAGTGCTTTGGGTGTGCCAAACGTCACAACGTAACTGGGTGACTATAAAGGTGCACTACAGGTATCTCCGAAAGTGTCTGTTGGGTTGGCACGGATCAAGACTGGGATTTGTCACTCCGTGTGACAGAGAGGTATCTCTGGGCCCACTCGGTAATGCATCATCATAATGAGCTCAATGTGACTAAGGCGTTAGTCACGGGATCATGCATTGCGGTACGAGTAAAGAGACTTGCCGGTAACGAGATTGAACAAGGTATTGGGATACCGACGATCGAATCTCGGGCAAGTAACATACCGATTGACAAAGGGAATTGTATACGGGATTGATTGAATCCTCGACACCGTGGTTCATCCGATGAGATCATCATGGAACATGTGGGAGCCAACATGGGTATCCAGATCCCGCTGTTGGTTATTGACCGGAGAGGCGTCTCGGTCATGTCTGCATGTCTCCCGAACCCGTAGGGTCTACACACTTAAGGTTCGGTGACGCTAGGGTTGTAGAGATATATGTATGCGGAAACCCGAAAGTTGTTCGGAGTCCCGGATGAGATCCCGGACATCACGAGAGGTTCCGGAATGGTCCGGAGGTGAAGAATTATATATAGGAAGTCAAGTTTCGGCTACCGGGAAAGTTTTGGGGGTTACCGGTATTGTACCGGGACCACCGGAAGGGTCCCGGGGGTCCACCGGGTGGGGCCACCTATCCCAGAGGGCCCCGTGGGCTGAAAGTGGAAGGGAACCAGCCCTTAGTGGGCTGGGGCGCCCCCCTTGGGCCTCCCCCCATGCGCCTAGGGTTGGGAACCCTAGGGGGGGAGCTTCCCCCTTGCCTTGGGGGGCAAGGCAACCCTTCCCCCCCTTTGGCCGCCGCCCCCCCTTGGAGATCCCATCTCCCTGGGCCGCCCCCCCCAGGGGGCCTATATAAAGGGCGGGAGGGAGGGCAGCAATCTACAGCCTTGGGCACCTCCCTCCTCCCCTGCAACACCTCTCTCTCTCTCGCAGAAGCTCGGCGAAGCCCTGCCGGAGACCCGCTACATCCACCACCACGCCGTCGTGCTGTTGGATCTCCATCAACCTCTCCTTCCCCCTTGCTGGATCAAGAAGGAGGAGACGTCGTTGCACCTATGTGTGTTGAACGCGGAGGTGCCGTCCGTTCGGCACTCGGTCATCGGTGATTTGGATCACGGCGAGTACGACTCCGTCATCCACGTTCATTGGAACGCTTCCGCTCGCGATCTACAAGGGTATGTAGATGCACTCCTTTCCCCTCGTTGCTAGTAGACTCCATAGATGCATCTTGGTGAGCGTAGGAAATTTTTTAAATTATGCTACGATTCCCAACACATACTTCCCTCCTAGCAGGAACTGCATCCTGACATGAAGTTACTTCTTTTTTAGATCAATACTGAGAGCAACCTAGATCCATTTAGTACAAGCCAGATAAACAGAACTCGGAG
Source organism: Aegilops tauschii subsp. strangulata (assembly GCF_002575655.3). Classification (NCBI taxonomy): domain Eukaryota; kingdom Viridiplantae; phylum Streptophyta; class Magnoliopsida; order Poales; family Poaceae; genus Aegilops; species Aegilops tauschii. Next base: position 225,564,330 of record NC_053039.3, read on the forward strand.
AAGTGAATTCAAAGGGAAAAAAAACAGACTACAAGGTGAGAACACCCACTTCCTACATCAAGCTAAAAACGAAAGCATCAGGACGATTAAGACTCTTCTTATTACACATCGAAGAACACCACGCTTAAGCGAAACAGAAACTACAACATATACACATCGAAGAACACGAGGCTACACGAAAGTAATTGAAAGGGTGTTACTTACCAAAGCTCGTTTTACAGGTTTGGTGCAGCTCCTCTTTAACTTGCCACGCTCCTTGAAGATGTCCCGAATATCCCGTGTTTGGTCTTCATTGCTCCTCTGCATGTTCGCACTTGTGGTTTTAAAATCTCAACATGGCAAGAAAAATATACTACTAGTAATACTCGCACATCTTGTGGGCAACATTAAAGCACTCGTCTGCCATGTTAGAGCATCTCCAACAGAATCGCAACGCGCGGCGCTTTAAAAAAGCGTTTACAGTGCTGAGATCGAGAAGTAGATACTAGAGAGTAGAGGATAGTTCTCAGCATAGATAGATAAAAAAAGATAATTCAACTACTCCTCATCGTCCGACTCCTCCTCAGTGATGTCCTCCTCCGACGGCTGACTGTAGGCGTGAAGATACCGACCGTCGTCGGATTCCCAGGGCGACGCTGCTCCTAGCCTCATGTTGAATTGAGCGTCCGCTTTTCGCCTACGCTTGTCCTCGCGATAGGCGGCTCGCTCCGCCCTCCTCTTATCCCTCTCCGCCCTCCTTTGCACGTAGAACTCGCGCTCGTTGATGATGTCCTGCGGGAAGTGTTGGCGCCACAGTGCCCTAAGCCGCGGCAGAGGCGCGAGCTCCTGCGCCCGCTCCCGCGTCGGCACGTTGGGGAAGTTCAATGTTCTATGAGGCCACCGGAGGCGCCACACCGCCGCGTCGTACGCGCGGGCGGCCTCGTTGGCGGTGTCGAAATTGCCGAGGCCGAGGCGCATCCCGCGGAACCAGATCTCGGCGGAGAAGCCGCCGGAGGGGCGCGCGCAGACACCGTGGTATCCCCAAGTTTCCCGGCGACGTGGCGGCATGGTTGCGTGGCGGCGGCGAGGCGAAAAAGAGCGGGGAGAGAGCGGTGGCGAGGCACAGAGCGGGGAGAGAGCGGTGGCAAGGCACAGAGCGGTGGGAGGGCGTTGGATTTTATAAAGCGCGCCGGACGCCGCACGCCAAAACTAGCGCACGCCCGGCCGCTTTTTCCCGCGCGCGCGCGATCCTTTACCGACGTCTCTGCTATCTCTACTCTCTTCTCTACTAGCGCGATACAGGAGCGACACACAATTACAAGCTGATATTCTGTTGGACAATGGAGGCTATAACCAATTACTTTTACGGGAACAATAGCACCCAGGAAATTTGAAGGGTAGGTATGAACAAAATTGGAACTGCGCATGTACTGCTAAGTGATTCAATACACACATTACCAATCGAGGAGGAGAACGATGGTCGCGGCGGCCTTTGTGAGTCATGGTCGACAACGGGAGTCAGTTCATTGTCCATGACGGTGGTACTTCTGCGCTTGGCGTCGGCTTCCGGGAAGCAGATCCGAGACCGTGGAAGACGATGCCGGGGAAGAGGCTCCGTGTACGACGACGACGGTGGACCGGCTCTAGTGCGGCGTACGAGGTCGTCGATGAGGCAGATGTGCTGCGGTGGATGAGTGCGCTGATGTAAAGGGGAGGAGCACGAAGGCTGCGGTGCCGTGGAGAAGTCTATTTTGCGGTGGGGATAGAAAATGGGGAGTATTCAGGTGTACTACTCTGGGTGCCGGGGTGGGGTTGGCTGGGTAGGGTGAACCTGAAGTTACGAAAACAGCCCCCTACCAAACGTCATCCGTAGGCCTATTCCGAAGGCTATGATGGTAACTCCCCACTGCTCGAATCAGGGTCGCAGGAGATTTTCCCGCCGACCTCAAAATTTTGTGACACTGGACTCCCCGTGTGGCGTGTTGAGTGATTCGGCTAAGCAACTAGCGAGTAGTAGTTGTAAACTCTGCATATTAGGTTTGACCGAAGTCAAACTTCCTAAAGTTTGACCAAGTTTATAGAAAAATATAAAGATTTACGATAACAAATATGTATGATGTGAAAGTACATTCAATAATGAATCTAATGGTATTTATTTGTTATTGTATATGTTAATATTTTTTGTTATAAGCTTTCTGAGAGTTTACAAAACTTGACTTTGACCAATGCTAATACGCGGACTTAAATAAAAACGGAGGGAGTACACATTTGTTTTCTTAGTTTGTAGTGAACTAATCATTTGTTGAAATTGTGAAATAAATATATTAGGCTATTGACTTCGAATGTAATGGTCTATACAATTCAATAGTTACAATCATTGTCGAATCCCAAGATGTATACAAGGTCTATAGTACTTCACAACATGCTCAAACTCACATAATCCCAGTCAAATGAGAATCTAAATGCATTTCATAGTTATTACTTTGTAGGATGCAACAAAAACAACCATAACTCTACATCAGCCATTATAGAAGCAACATTTTGACATATCCCAATGTGTGAATGAAACGTGCAGAGAGAGCTTTTGAAGATGGAGCAGATAGGGCGGGAAAGATTGTATGTATGTGGACGAGAGAGTAGGAGACAAACCTAACGAGACAGAGAGAGAGAGAGATAGAGAGAGAAAGAGAGAGGAAGAAGTTAGGTCTGTGAGAAAGATGGATACATGTAATATACATGAGATGCGTGTGCATCTGGATTCTGTATACGTGGAAGGAGAAGAGACAACATGTTTGATGAGAGAGCTAGAAAAACATGGACGAGAGGGGAAGGATCTCGTGGGTTGAGGGATTGACAATTTTGTGCGGGGAGAGAGGGATTGGTAATTTTGTGCAAGAGAGAGAGGGTGGGGGGAGGAGTCAGTCAGCCGTCGTCACATCACCCTGCTTCCAAATGACCCCGCATTCTCTAGCGCGGTGTGGTCGCCGTCTTCGATCTGCTCGATGCCCTCTTTGAAGATTGAGGTGTTGTGCATGTTGGGGTGCAAAGAAGCACAAGCGAGAGTGGTTGCTGTATAACCTTGGATGGGGATGAATTGTGTGCTCGGGGGAGTGTGTGTGTGTGTTGTGCTGCGTGTGTCTCTGTGTGTGTGTGTGTGTGTCAGATATTGAGAGAAAAAAAACCTAAGGAGAGAAATGGGTATTCACGAAGAGATTGTGCGGGCCTTGAGGTGGGCAGGGGCCGGGTGAGGGTGTCAATATGTGCGCGTTGATGCATGTGTTGCATGCGACCGTGCGAGGGACGGACGAATCGAGAGAGATGGTTGTTGTGTTACGGATGCTCCTCTCTCTATCTCTCTCTCTCCCTCTCTCTCTCTCACACACACACACAAGTAAACTAGAAGACCGTTCTCTCATGTATACACAACGTATCGGCATCTGTCTATGTCTCACTCATGCATGATCATTTGCACATTCACACCTCTCTATGTCTGTATCACACGCACACCGTATCCACATTGCCCTTCCGCCACAACACACATATGGACACATACACATGTTCTCTCTCAGTCACACACACAAAATCAGTATTAAAAAAACTAGGGCACACCTAAAACGTCCAAATCCAAATAAACACGAACTGGAGCTAAATTCAAATATATGGAAATATTGCAGCGTCAAGAACTTTCACAGGAAAAAAAAGTTGAGTAATATTCGAGGATTGTTTTCACACACACAAAAAGGTTCGGTGGATGTCCTTCGAGCGCGACACGGTGACGCACCGTTCGATCAACCGCGCGGCCGCGGTTCACGCGCTTGCATAGGATTCCGTATCGTGGCTGTGGTACTAACTAATAAAAGCGCTGCCTAAGTCTAATGTTTACGTGTACTAGTACGGTTTTCTTTTAAGTTTGACCAACCTTATATATAAAACTAAAGTAAGCTCCCACACGTGCACTCATCAATATGCCGCCGCCGCCGTTGCGCATGCCGGCGCCCGCCTGCTCCGGCCAACAATTTCTCGCCCATCACCGCCGTGTCGCCGCCATCCCTGTGCCATGAAGCCGAAGGCTCGCCCGCTCACATCGTCTGCAGTCCCTCCTCGCGATGCCGCCGCGCTGCCAAGCACGCGAGCAGCTGGTGGAGCCGCGTCTATGCACGCAGCGTACGAAGAGGAGGACGAGCGCGTGCTCCAGCACGCCGGCGAGGAGGAACTAGCGTGTCATTGTCGTCTCCGCCCGCGCGGAGGAGGCGCGCATGGTGGCTGTCGTGGCGGAAGCCGGTCGCGCGCGCGTCGAGCTTGCAAACCGGGTGCGGACGCGGAATCTACCTTCGAGACCTTGAATGCCACATGGATCCTGCAATCTGAAGGAGCAATTTGGGTCAGTCGACTCATGTGAGCCATTTGATGCAACATGGATGGCTAGAAGGGCTTCTTCCACCTCTTCTGCCGTCTTCTTCCTTCGCTCCGTCGAACTTCTTTCACAAATCGACTGACCCAAATTATACTACTAGTACGAACGTATTAAGTATAGTAGGAACACGAAGATACGAGCAATAGTACCAACTGCAAGAAGAACAGTAGTAAGACATAGTACTAGTACTACTGTACGTACTAAAGAGTTCAAATAACGAGAAAGAACATAAACATAGTTCTGCTGGGGCCTCAACACAACACACCCTTGAAAATAAACTAAGCAACTAGTCCGCTTGACACTGCAGTAGAACCAGCATGAGCGACGGCACTGCCACCTACTCGGAGTCCGAGTCCACGTCCTCGACTTCGTCCTCGTCCCTCTTCCTCTTCGCCGACGCTTCTTTGCTTGAACCGGACACTGGGCTCTGCTTCTTCATCCAACCCTTGTAGATATTTAAACAAAGGTAGGCATCCATTGCTATGTACAGGATGTGATCTTCATCTAATGTCTTCGACTCCCATGCATGATGAAACTCGTGATGAGGTTTCTTCAGTTTAGCGTACGAAGGATCAATCATGGCTGCTGCCAGGGTCAGCATTGAAGGTTGAGAGGAGGACACCAGGCTTGCCTTCTGGAGATCGAAGGGCTGGCCTACAACGAGACCTATCCGACGTAGGACATCCCTGTCGTTCTTAAAGCCTACAGTAACGAATTTCACTCTTTTGTCCTTGAGGAAGTTCTTAAAATCCCGGCACTCAACGTCGGCATGGCATATGTGGTAGACTAAGCAAACGTTATGTACGCAAACCTGGATCACGGCGGGCTTCTTCCTCTCTTCGTCCTTTAGATCCTTCTCTCGTCCCAGGACTGTGGTGTACTCAACATCTAGCCCAGCGAGCAACTCATCCGTTGAACTGTTGAACATGCGCAGGAAGCGAGCAAGCCATGCTTTCACCGTCTCGGATCCACGTGTGTAGATGACGATGAACTGATCGCCGGTGATGGCTCTAACCTGGTACTCAGCGGCGACCATGGAGATTTGGGAGGCCATGGATTTTGGAGGAGGGTTAGGAGAAGTTGAACTGTTGTACCCCGCAAAAAAATGGGAGCGAACTAATGTGAAAGGACGGGACGACTGGGAGCGAACTGTTGTAAGGTAGAAGACGGGGACGAGTAGGGCGTGCGAACGGCGTGGGGTTGTTGGCTTGCCCGGTGGATAAACGGCTGCAAGCCCCGAAAGAGTTCTCGAGAACTATGCGGGACCCACTAGATGTCATGTCTACTAGACCCATATCGTAGGCCTGACGGTATAGCTTCTGCCTGTTCGCACGCCATGCCGGCGCGTGGATGTAACTTCACTTAATTCCGCCAAACGTCGCGCCTCCCACGACCTTCGCCTCCCTCGCGTGGTCGCGCCCTTTGAGACTTCGACCGGCTATAAATGAGCAATTTTTTTTGCCTTTTTTTAGACAAGCAATTTTTTTGCCTACTCCACATGCATGGTACTCCCTCTGGTCCTTTTTACTCCCGTCAACCGTTTGCAAAGTGTTTGACCAAATTTATACTTTTTTTGAACACCACCTTATATTAATTAACCAGCCACACCAGTACACTCATTCGATACAATATTCACCACACAGGGCGATACGTTATTTACAAGAATACCATCTAATCTATTGTCAAAGCTATACTTAGCGATTAAGTGTGCCACCTTATTGGCCGAACGGCTAATCTTTGACAATTGAAGATTGTTGATCAACTTCGAGATGCTCAACGCTTTCATCTTCAGGTCACGCATAGCAGACCTGTCATAGTCCCCCGATGCAAGAGACGCTACCACAAAAGCGCAACCAGTCTCTAAAATTACAGGATTATGAAGAGAAATACCTATGTAGAGACCGACAATGCAAGCCCTAAGCTCCGCTTCCTCCACGCTTTGACAGGCATCAATGAAATCCCACGACCAAATTTATACTAAAAATATCAATATCTACAATACTGATTATAATGAGTATAAGAACTATGTTTTATAATGAGTGTAAAAATATTGATTTGACATTGTGAATGTTGACACATTTTTCTGTAAGTCTGGTGAAAGTAGAGGTACATTGACTTCAGACAAAACTTAAATGCACAATGCAGACTAGTTCCTCCGTCCAGGTGCATGCCATGTCCTATCTTGTCATCAGAACAAGGTTAGCTATTAGGCTGGCCATAGTGGGGGTAACATAAGTAGTATCATGCACTTGGGACTCGCAAACATGCTAATGTGGTAGGCAATTAAAGAAGAGAGAGATGGTTATAGTAACATAGGTAGATACCGTAACATAATAAATGTGATGCTACTATGTGTCATGCATGGCAATAAATGAGACCACCTATGATACTAATCTATGATACTATGCACTATAGAGGTAGTAACATAGACTAGTAACATATGCATGTTACTAGTCTAAGTTAATCCCCACTATGACCAGCCGTAGAGTACCACTACCTCCCTTCTAGTTTAAAGGGCTCGATTCAAAAATTTCACCTACTCTTAGCAAGATAGTAGAGGCGGTGGAATAGTTTTTGAAGTCTGCAAAAGTACTCAACTAGTGCTGTCGTTCTTCACAAAAAAATGTGTTTACCAATGCATGCATGAACACTAGTTACTCTAACCCCCCTCTCTTCTTTAATTCTTTGCCACATCAGCATGTTTGCTATTCCCGTGTGCATGACAGCTAAGATACCACCATTATGGCCAGCCTTAATCATCGCATGCAATAATTTAGTGCACCTTGAAATATGAACATGTGTGGGGCGTGTATGTTTTTAATGACTTGAGACTATACCTGGCCCGGCATGCAAGATGACTTATTATGCACCGTTCCCCATACCTGCAGGAAGCCCGTTCGTCTCCAAATCTTTTCCTCTCCATGTGTGGAAACAATATGCCTGCCAAACTCTCCTTCTCCCTCCGGCGGTCCCACCACTCCACCTCGTGTGAAAAAATCTGCATGCATGACTCTCCTCCCCCCACGCTCGTCCAATCCGTTGTGACCAGCAATATTTCCACCCCTTCGCTCCCCCGTAATTTACTCCAACAAATATGCCCACGTTGCTATTACTTAACTGCAGGTGCATTGGGTCACTGACATATGGGCCCAACAGGGGTTTGGCCCACATGTCAGTGACGCAACTGGACCTGCAGTTAAGTCAGTGCAACTCAGTCCATATCTTACGTAGGTGTGCCATTGCTCGCTATAAATATTGCGCCTCCCACGACATTGCTATCTCCTCCCCCTCACGTTCACGTTCATCGCTATCTCCCCCCTCCCTCTCACGTCGACCACCATGGCATCGCCCCTCCCAAGCCCTAGGAGCCCCTTGCTGCACCGCGCGGACGGTCACGCGTCGCCGTTCCGTTCCTTGCCGCCACTAGTCGAGGAGGACGCGTCGGTGTTCCGCTCCTCGCCGCTACGCGACACGTCGTCGTTCCGTTCCTCGTTGCCACTAGTCGAGGAGGACGCGTCGGCGTTCCGCTCCTCGCCGCGGCGCGACGCGTCGCCATTCCGTTCCTCGCCGCCACTAGTCGAGGAGGACGCGTCGGCGTTCCGCTCCTCGCCGCGATGCGTCGAGGTGGACGCGTCGGCGTTCCCAATCTCGCCAGCATGCGCGCCGGAGGACGCGTCGGCTCCCCGCTACGAGGAGAACGCCGCGCCGCCCGCTGAGCCCCCAGCCTTGAGGAGCTTTGGAAATAAATGGATGTCGCCTTGTGGGAGGCTTTGCCTCCAGCAGAGCGCGCCAAACTAGAGGCGGAGAAGAAGTCCGAGGAAGAGAAGCGCACCGCGGAACAAGCTGCCTGGGAGGCCTATGTCGCGTCCGAGAGAGTTAGGCAATTGGCTCTTTGGCAGAAGGCTCGTGCGAGGGCCATGAGTGTGGCGGAGGACGCCCGTGCCGACGCCCTGAGTGCAGTCGGGCCCAAGCGCCTCATCTACGCTTGGCGGTACGTGGACCGGGTGCACGCTTCCAGCGAGGAGGAGTACCTGTTGGCGCCGGATCACCACACCGGTGAGATCACGCTCGCCCGCCGGCAAGCCGCCAATCAGCACCTCGCGAGTTCGAGGCTGAGGAAGAGGCGTTGTGTCGGCGCGCTGGGAAACAGCCACGCACCAGGGCACTCGTGGCGCGCCGCAAGAGCTCCTCCGAGCGTCGTGGCTTTTAGGAGGAGTATAATTTTTGTTTCGTAAGGCGATCTCATTAGTTTTGGGACGCAAATGATAAATCCCGAACATTCAGGAATTTTTAGCGTCCTTAATTAAGTATGTAAAAGGGAAAGTTTGGAAACCTTGTGTATTCGTACGCATTTTGCAAGTACGTGCATATAGCACAAACTTTACTATATACTATCGCACTACACGTCTCTCTCGATATATGCTTGCAGACTGTGCTACTCCCTCCGTCCAGGTCAATAAGTCATCTTTGGTTGTGCACCGTGACCAAGAAGGAGGGAAGACTTATACACCTAGACGGAGGGAGTACTAATATTACTTAAGAACATGCAAATGCACGTTTTAACATTACGAAGCGGTTTTTGTAAAAGTAGAAAAACAGCACTAGTCAAGCTTGTGAAACGATTCAATGCAAAACAAATGCAAAAATGCTCGTTTGATTGTTTACTTTTAGCTTCCTTCTCTGTGGTTATTTCTCTATCGTACTTTGTACGGAGTATCTCACTGGTTGGAAAGGCATGCAAATTCCCAAACCGCTTCCTACACCCTGTATCGAATTTTTTGCCTAAAAAGTTGTGCCGTGCAATTGGAATTCCAACTTGAGTACTACTACTACTAGTAGGAGTACCAGGGGCCAGTTCTTTTAGGCTTCTAGATTAGTAATCCCATAACTACTACCTCCGTTCTGGTTTATTGGTCCCCATTGTAATCTGTGTCAAATTTTGATCATAAATTTAACTAATGAAATGTTAGTGCATGTCACATGCACTACTCCATCCGTCTAGGTGAATAAGTCATCTTAGGCTGTGCACCGTGACCAAGGAGGAGGAGAAAACGAGAAACGTTAATGTTTATTTGCTAATTAATAGTATTGCATGCAATGAACTAACCACTGCATGTCGTGTTTGATATCTCAAGTCATTAAAAGCATGCACACTCTTTATCTCTTATTGGTTGATATGTGAAGAAACAAGAAACGAGGTACGGAGTAGAAGTTAATGCACCGCGCCTAAGTGTTTTTGGATTATTTGGTTTTCGTAAGATGACTTACACACCTAGACGGAGGGATTACAATGGTGAGGAATAAACCAGTTAAATCTTTGGTCAAAATTTAGCACAAATTACAATGGTGAGGAATAAACCAGGACGGAGTAGTAGTTTAGAAGCCCAAATAAATGAGTGAGGCGCCTTATTGTTACTCTCCACTGTGACTAGTCTTGTGGGAAAAGCTGAGGAAGCCGCCAAAAGAACTGGCCCTAGGAGTAGTAGCTAGGGATCGAGTGTGCGAGATGAACCGGAGAAAGTAAATGCAGAGAGATGAAATGCAAAAAAGATGGAGGGATGTGATGGTTGCTTGTCCGTTTATTTTACCAGGCCACTTATTACTGGGAGTGGTTGGGTTTTGTGATATGACGGCTTTACTGCCGCGCCATGAGCGGGGTGAGAGGTGAGACTCTCGTGCAGCGCCGCCCTCTACACTTGTACTACATCGGTCGTGGTTTATTAGTCCCCCATTGAATTTGACTGAAGATTTAACTGACAAAATGTTAGTGCATGTCAACAAAAACTATATCGTTGGATTCGTATTTGAACATAGTTTTGAATGATATAATTTTAGGTGACATGCATCAGCATTTATCGTACTATATATAATGTTAGTTCAATTTTTGGTCGTACTAATCTATAGTAGTAAGGTGCCCGTGCGTTGCACCGAAGAGTGAAATGCATTGATCGGGGAGTTGTTTATTTTGACAAAGGATGTGGGGGTCATCTCATGTGTAATGGGTATCGATAGGTTTCTTCGGATATTATTTCATCTCTAGAGCTCACAAACATCCGGGTGAAATAGATAAAAAGGTATCTTTTGCAAACAAAAGCGTTCAACTGTTCAACCTGCATCCAAAACTTGTGAAGAAATAACACTTATTGTGCTTTGCAAGAAATGATCTTTAAGAATTAGTTTTTGAGTATCGATTGTTATACATGTTCGCTACAGATGACATGACACTTTCTTATAGTCAACAGTTGGCTATACTATTAAGTAATATTAACCATGCCCTTATGCACCTAGACGGAGGGATTAAATCAGGATGACTTGCAAGCGGGCAGAGGAGATGTAAGAAATGGTTCATCGTAAGTCTTTCACCAGTACTGTAGTAAAAATTCATACATGGAAGATTCTAGACTAAACCATAAACGGATACACTTTTATTCATGCGTGATACTCCAATAGAGCAAGATCCTGCATGGAAGTCTCCACATGCTTAGACAGCGGATTACATTGAGCGAAGACTAATGATCAAAATTTAACTTGATAATGCGTATGTCCAGGTGAACCTCCTTGGAGTCCCCGTGCACCGCGTCGGCGGGTAAAGGATGCCATGGGTTTTCCAAGTCCACATTGGCGGGATAGTCCCAGCTCCCCAGAGTCCAAGTCCGTTCGATGAGGCCGGTGTCGCCGCCCACGCGACCCGGAGGGGTAGTAACACTGACCACGCACCCGTACATCGGCCTCGTGTCAGTGTCAGCGTCAGCGGCGTCGCCCCTGACGCACATTACAGAGACGGGGCGGCGGCCTGCGCGGGCCTCGCCGGTGCCCACGATCAAGAGGAAGACGTTGCCGTCCTCCTCCGAGACTAGCAGGCGGCGGTGATCCTCCAGCGACTCCGGCATGGTGAACGGGTAGCACGTCTCGGACTTGATGTTCTCCACCAAGGGCCAGCAGTGACCGCTGCACGCATCCGTCAGGTGATGCACCATGTCCGCCGGCGAGCCACAAAACGGCATCGGGCACTCATAGCAGTGGACGAAGGGCTCCTTGGAGGCATCAACCAGGCCGTCCATGAAACGGGAGTGGCTGTAGGGGACGTTGCGCCAGTTGAATATATGAGCAAGTTACTACGAGATTAATCCGAATAAGCACAAAATAAATCATGACAGCTATAGCAGAGATGAAACTACTCATGTGGACTAGCATAGTAGTAGGATACAGAGTAGAAACATGAATTCTACCACGATTTCGAACAGGAAGGACAGAAACACATACGGTGCAACGGGAGCAGCACCGTTGGCGTTGAGGTTGTCGCCCATGTCCAAACACCACGTAGACACGGTCTTTGAGCACGGTTCATAGTCGTTCCACGCTCGGGCATTGAAGTTTGTAACTATTTTAGATTAGAATATACTACTCCTCCGGTGCTAGTAGTATAGCAGAGTCCTACTCTACTACTCTACTCAAGCAAGTTAGGGCATAACACTGTAGGGAGTACCAGTACTGTGATCACTCAAGCAAGTTGTCTGGCATCAACATGACCCTACGCTGTTGGTATGTGTCTCTTAAGTCAAGCGGCGTACTGTAGTCATCATCACATGTCCACTTCCCGCAGCACATATTCGCTTCTCCATCTTTGTCCGCACATAATCTCGTCCAATCTTCCATCCCCGCTAAGGCGCCTCCCCCCTCGTCCGAAACCCAAGCACTAACAATGGCAGAACCGAGCAGCGTCCGCTGAAAGAGTGGCTGGAATTCGCTCCCCACAGAGGTAATCAAGCTCATTGTTTCACGTGTGGACAATCTCAGTACCATTCAGCTCGCCGCGTGCTCGTCGGGGCTGTACCGTATACTCAAAGCCCTCAGGCCGGAGCTTTTTAAGCCAGCTCCTTGCTTGCTAATGCCGCCTGATCTTCAGAAACGGTGTGTCACGCAGCATAACGATCGTAGGGTGGCGAGCATCATCCCCCTTGACTGCGATCCGATCCCCGTCAGCCTCAACTACATTAACCGTATGTACTGGGTCGGCATGAACACGTCTTGGATGGTGCTCGTCGACGGTCGCGGCAGCTGGATGCTCGTGGAGGTCTACACCCGGCGATTGATCCCCCTTCCTTCGATTAACACTGCACTGCTTTGGCACCGCGGCCCAGAATACTCGAAATCTTACAGTAGCCAACATGATACCAAGTTTGATTTGCTCAAGGTTGTAATCTGCCAAGTGCCCACAAGATCTGCGAATTATAAAGACTTCAGGCTAATTGCATTCTTCAACCGCGGTCTCGCCTATCTGACAGATCACTGCGGTAAGTGGATAAATCTGCACGTCCATTGCAGGATCATACATCCTCCATGGTTCTCTGATGCCATTGAACACAAGGGCTTCATTTACACTGTCGACTCCTTCTATGGCTGGACGTATTGCTGGCCTACTCCAGTCATCGCTACAAACGGCTATTATAGCAGTATGTTACTCCCTCCGTCCCATAATATAAGAACGTTTTTCAAGCTTACATAGCTTGAAAAACGTTCTTATATTATGGGACAGAGGGAGTACTTTCCTATGATATCATGATGGCTTGCTTATATTACTGTCAACATTTGCTGAAAAAATATTCATGCTCATAACATGCTGTTCTTAAGATTGACTAAATCAAGAGCCCTTTTTTATTTGACTCCAACTTGATATGATCTTGTAGGCCGCCTGGTGTCCCTACCCTTCCTAATCCCAGAACCTTTCAAAGAAAAGCGGCATGGCAGTTGTAGGTGGTTCCTGGCTCGATCAGACGACGGCGAAAGATTGATGATCGTTCGCACGTACCGGACGTGTTGTTTCGCGGAATACAATCACAGTCACTGCAAGGTCTTTGAGCAGGATCCCAGCTTCTCTGGGCCTTCAGGAATTTTTTACTGGAGGCTGGTAAGTAGCCTTGGTACACGCTCTCTGTTTGTCGGACTGAATTATCCGATTAACCAGGAGATAACCGACGGCAAGGATCATGATGGCAGCGCGGTTTCGTTCATCAGGCAAAACTGTGTGTACACAACATACCATGCGTCTCTGCATGCACCATACCCTGATATGTGCCGCCACGCTCTGCAACCCAAAGTAGGAGAGAGGGTCACAAGTATCAGACTTCGACCCGCTGGCTGGAGTTTCCCCCGTCAGGCACCCATCTGGTTCAAAGCCGTCAGCCAATCTCCACAGCTTAATAAATAGTAACGTCTAACTGAGCCAGTTAGTTAGATGCGTACACTTGGTGTAGTAGGATCTTTATTTAGTTTGATGCATACACTTGTTCTTTTTTGGTAGCCCTTTTGTAATGATGGCTGATGTTTGGTTTGGAAGAGAGAGCTACGTCTTCACTCTTCTGGCCTGCTTACTGCTTCTGTTGCACCCCCAGCCCTGGCTGCTGCTGCTGCTGTTTTCAATGTACAATCAGTAGTATATCTCGTCTATTGGTTGAATAAATGTGTTGTTAGAACGACAAACACAATGTCTTGGAAGTCGTTGCACGGTTCGATCCTTTAGTGCCCCATACCGTACGTAGCGCATACTATTTTTCGTACGGAACACATTTTCCACTTGTTGATAACATGCAGCCCACTGATGAAGACCCAATAGAGAAGCCCATAATTAACTTGAAGGGAGGCTCTCACATGAATCCGGCCCAGGTACATGTTCATGGTCCCCTAAACATAAATAAGTAAATAAATAAATAAAGCTAAATGCTCATGCACCAGTTCTTTGGGAAAATAGGTAGCCCAGTATTTCTTTTTGGAGAATACCCAAGCTAGGCCTATTTGTTTTCTCCGAATTACTGGGCTGCAAATCTTTCAAGACGAGGAGGGATGCATTTCGGCCTGGCTTAAGAGTATGGTCAATGTCTGTTAAAAGTAATATCAAAAGGGGTTGAAAATTCCAAAAAATTTATAGCAAATGGGATATAAGTTTCTTTTTTTGTTTTTGTTCTTCACTGATATCTTATACGTATTTCATTGGATTTAACATGACATAGTACTAATTTATTTTTAAATTTGTTTTATTATGGCTATTAATTTTTGGATTAAGAATATTTCGTTCCCCAGCAAAAATTTGCGAATTTTCAAAATTTCCCACATATTTAGTTAATTTTTTGACCCTGGTACTGACCAGAAAATGGCCAGCAATTCTAAAAATGGAAAACGGGCTGCAATAAATTCCATATGAATTAGAAAATGAGTAAAAATTATAAAAATAATAGCAAATGGGCTGTACACGCCACATATTTCGAGGCTGACTTGTTTACGCAAGGCTTTGTCAGTGAACACACGATTCTAGCAGCAGTGACTGTTGGATGTCCATCCAACGGCCGATGTGCTTCTTCAATCTCTGATCTTCCTGCTCCAGCCGCCTAAACTAGCGCCGGCGGGACTGCCTGCTCCCTCCTCTTGTGGCCCGCTGTGATGCCGCGCAGGCTTCCCCGGCCCACCCTACTCCCTCCGCTGGCCTGGCCGCACGCAATCAACTGCCTCCTTATTACGCGAAAAAAATGATTCCTCCCACTGACATCTGGGGCGCACCGGTTGGGAGGCTGACCTGTGGGCCTACTAAGTTGACGCGTACGCAGGGCTTGTCAACTTAGTCAACAAACGATTCTAGCAGCAGTAACCGTTGGATTTGAATCGAACGGTCCTGCTGCTTCTTCAATCGCTGCTCTTCTTGCACCAGCCGCCCAAACCAGCGCCGGGGACACCGCCTGCTCCTGCCTCCTGTGGCCGGCTGTGCTGCCGTTGAGGCCTCATCGCCCCCTACTACTCCCACTGCTAGCCAGGCCCTGCGGCGACGACAGCCTCACACCGCAGCCGAACCAGTGAACCCTCGTACTCCTCTCCGCGTGGGCATCCACTGCCGCGTCTTCCCCGGCTCCGTGTCATCCCCTTCCTAGGCCTCGCCGTCGTCCACCGCCTTGGTGCTCTCGGCGCGGCGTGGTCAACGTGGTCAACGACATTCCATCGGAAGAGTACTGTACGTGGAGAGGCTGACAGCTGGGTCCACGGCCACAGCCCAGTTTTTTTGTGATTTGCCAAGTAAGTCGCTTTGTCAGGCCTGTTGGGCTGCAAATCTTTCAAGACGAGGAGAGCTTTCATTCGGCTGGCCGAGAAAATGGCCCATTAGTAATGAGAAATGGGCTGTATATTTTTAAAACACATCAAACCGGCAATTAGTTTCAAATATCTTTTTTTTCATTTCGAGATTTTAAATCACATTAATTTTTATGCGTGGAGAATTTGTTGGATTTTATATTGATATACATTTATTTTTAAAATCAGTTTGAATGTGAGTCGAAATTTCGGGATTAAAAATAGTTCGGACCGCATCGAAATATGCAAAATTTCGTATAATTTTTTAACCGTGGCCACAATATGGGCTGTAATGCTAACAAAAAGAATATGGGCTCCAAAAAAACCTTAATAATTAGCAAATGGGCTGTAAATTATTAGAAATAATGGCAGATGGGTTGTATGCTGTTTTCCACAGATTTGAGGCTTTCCTAAAAAAAGGTTGACGCACAAGCAGTGACTGTTGGATGGCCATCCAACGGCCGTTGTGCTTCTTCAATCTCTGCTCTTCCTGCTCCAGCCGCTCAAACAAGCGCCGGCTGGACTGCCTGCTCCCTCCTCCCCGCGGCCGGCTCTGCTGCCGCACAGGCCTCATCGCCCCACCGTACTCCCATCGCTGGCCTAGCCATCCCTCTACTCACCCACACCTGCTGTTATTCTCCGGGGACGGCAGACGAACCAGTAAACCCTCGTACAGTCGTACTCCCCTCCGCATGGGAAACAACTGCCGAGTCTTCCCTGCCTTCGTGTCCTTCCCTTCCTAGGCCTCGCCGTCGTCCACCACCCTGGTGCTCTCGGCGCGGCCTGGTCAACGTGGTCAACGAACGACATGCATCTGAAGTGGACTGTACGTGGAGAGGCTGACAGCTGGGTCCACGGCCGCACGCAAGGAAATGCCTCCTTATTACGCACAAAATAATGATTCCTCCACCTGACATCAGGGACCCACCGAAAAGGCCTCTGTATTTCGTGAAAAAATGTTACCGCCGCTGACAGCTCGGACCCACCAGCTATATCTTCGCACGCAAGGAAGTGCCTCCTTATTACGCACAAAAAATGAATACTCCCCCTGTTAGCTGGGACCCAGTATAGTGGCAGGCTGACTTGTGGGCCTACTAAGTTGACGGGGACGGAGGGCTTTGTCAACTTAGTCAATATGCACGATTCTAGCTCTAGTGACCGTACGATGTCCATCCAACGGCCGTAGTGCTTCTTCAACCTCTGGTCTTCTTTCTCCAGCCGCCCAAACCAGCGCCGGTCGTGCCTAGTGCTCCTGCCTCCTGTGGCCGGCTGCGATGCGGCAGAGGCCTCACTGCTCCCTACTACTCCCACCGCTGGCCAGGCCATCTCTCTACTCACCCACACCCCCTGTTATTCTGCGGCGACGGCAGCCTCACACCGCAGCGAACCAGTGAACCCTCGTACTCCTCTACGCGTGGGCATCCACTGTCGCGTCTTCCCCGGCTCCGCGTCGTCCCCTTCCTAGGCCTCGCCGTCGTCCACCGCCCTGGTGCTCTCAGCGCGGCGTGGTCAACGTGGTCAAGGAACGACTTCCATCGGACGTGGACTGTACGTGGAGAGGCTGACAGCAGGGTCCACGGCCGCAGCAAGGAAGTGCCTCCTTATTACATGCAAAATAATTATTCCTCCACCTGACAGCGGGGACCCACCGGACGGGCCACTGTATTTTGCGAAAAAACGTCCCCCCCTGACTGCTGGGACCCACCAGCTACATCTTCGCATGCAAGGAAGTGCCTGACAGTCGGGACCCACCTGGTCGAAGCGTACGTAGCGTTGTCATTCTGGTCGCGAACGTGTACGTACATATATATTGGTGGATGTAGAGGCGCGCACGTGTCGTAGTAGAGGCGCGCACGTAGCATGTACACGTACGTACAACGGCCAGGGTGCAAGAAAGAAAATACAGCCACGTATGTGTACCTACGGGCGGGGTCTCGAACGCCTACTCGCGCATATGTACGGCCAGGGCTCGTGTACATGGCTGGGTCGGAATGGAGAAATAGTGTCGTCGTCGTGTTCATGGGGAGGCAACGGAATGCGTCATGTTCATGGGGAGGCAACGGAATGCGTCGTGTTCATCGGGAGGCAACGGAACGCGTGGGAGCCAACCGGCTGGGTCGGAATGGAATGCGTGGTCGTGTTCATCAGGAGGGCTTGGACGGGACAGGCGATGGAAACGAGGCCTGGCGTACCGCAAAACGGAGGAAACGGACCTTCTACGTTCGGAACGGGGTCCTGTTGATCGGGAGGGGTGTGGCGTACCGCAAAACGGAGGAAACGGACCTCCTACGGTCGAAACGGGGGTCCTGTTGATCGGGAGGGGTGTGGCGTACCGCAAAACGGACGAAACGGACCTCTATGGTCGAAACGGGAGTCCTGTTGATCGGGAGGGGTGTGGCGTACCGCAAAACGGACGAAACGGACCTCCTACGGTCGAAACGGGGGTCCTATTCATTGGGAGGGGTGTGGCATACCGCAAAACGGGACTCCACGGGATACTGTTCATCTCCACCGTCGACCTCCTCTAGCCTCCACGGGCTACCGTCGACCTCCTCCAGCCTCCACGGGCTCCTGTTCATCCAGCCTCCACCGCGCGCTACTCCACCGGCTACTGTTCAACCACCCCTCCACGAGCACCCCTCCACCGTCTACTGTTCATCCAGCCCTCCACACCACGGGGTCCTGTTCAACCACCCCTCCACGGGCACCCCTCCACCGTCTACTGTTCATCCAGCCCTCCACACCACGAGGTCCTGTTCATCCAGAGGCAACGCCACCGCTCACTGTTCATCCACCCCCCTGCAACGCTCACTGTTCATCCAATCGATCGGCTTTAGTTAGCAGCAGTAGCGAAGGAACCGCTCGATCGGGTTCAGTTAACAGCCATCGATCGATCGCTCGGGTTCAGTAACGCGTAGCCTGCAGTGCAATCGCTCGGGTTCAGTTAGAGCCCAACGCCTCGCTCGGGTTCAGTTAGAGCCAACGCCTCGCACACACGCGCGTACGTGTACGAGAGAAACGCGCATCGCTCGGCCCCCGACCTCCCACCGCAACCGGGAACTCCCCGAAATTTTCCTCGCCCTTGCTTCTACCACGGTTTTTTCCGTCATGGACGGCCCAAAGAATGTCATGCAGCTGCGTCTCCGGCCCGCCCAGGACGAAAGGCCCATTTTCTGTCATGATTTTTTTGTCATAGAAGTAGGAGCCCACCACATCTATGATGATACCGGGTTTTGTCACAATTATCGTCATAGAAGTGTCATATGTATGACAAAAAAAAGTTCCTTCGGCCCAAAATGTCACGGATGTGTCTTTTTTTGTAGTGTTGTACATGCAATTATTTAATTGTGTCTGGGCTGGTATGCTAGCCAGGTGAGGATGGTCATTGTTTGCATCAATTGAGGGTGGTACTGATGTTGTTTTAAGAGTTGAACTTGTGCAATCTTTTCTTTTTTCTACTTGCCTTCATATGCTTGTTTTGTTTTCTATATTCATTTATTTAAGCTGTGGCTTGTTTATTTTCATTTACATCCTATTAGCTTTATGAGTCCGGTCAAGCCGGTGAGAGGCAATGCCGAAAAAGTTGCTTTGGATGAAGGTGACCAACGGCGATTGAACTTAACTATCCGATGTTCGTTGCGAGAGGTTGATGCTTGTGCTAAAGTGCTTGAGAGTCGCCATGTGGCTAGGGTTCATGCAGCTGGTTTTGGTTCTATCTTCAAGTGGAAGGTGAAGTCTAACATTTCCCGCCCTCTGATGGGAGCTTTGTACCTGAGGATAGATCCTGATACGATGACTCTTGACATGGGTGAGGCTAATAAGAAGCTTCGCATCACTAGCGATGGTATACAACAACTATTTGGGTTCCCTCGTGGTGGTCGTTCTGCACCAAGGCCGTCAGAGGACGGATATGACGACGCTTTGATGAAGTTAAGATCGGAGCATGACATTAGCGGGAACAAAGATATCAAGACAAAGGATTTGAGGGATAGGCTCAAGGTGCTTGTCAAGGATCCTAGCAAAGATGACCTTGCTCTGAAAGTGTTCTTCATTATTGTGTTTATGAAGGTTGTGTTGCCTGGTGCCGCCTCGCGTGTTTCCAGAGAGGCAGCAATGTTTGAGGGTCTCGTCATTGAGGACATGGCTAATATGGATTATTGCCAGCTGATGGTTGATGAGTTTAGAAGGGATGTTGTCAGGTACCAAGATGGTGTTACCATGGGGAAGGCAATCACAGGCTGTGCTATAGGGCCTGTACTAATGTACCTTGACTGCCTTACTCGTGGCAAGACTGCGGAGCCTGACATGCGAGTCCCCCGCATATGTTTCATGGATCCTATCAAGCTTTCCGATCTGGTTGATGCAGATTTGATAAAAAAAGGCAACGCGGATCCAAAGACTTGGGTGTTTGGGAAGCTTCCGGTGAGTTTTATTTCTTTCGTGTCTTGCAGACCTTTTTTTCTTTAGGTATAGCTATTTTTGCTGGAGTGAACATGTGTACTGCAGAGTTACCTGTTTAGATTTTGTCATTTCTTAAGCTTTGTGAGGTTTAGGTATAATTTTTAGTACTGTTGCTTCATGTGTGGTTTAACTGAATATCTTTGTTCAACTGGCCTGTTGGTAAATACTAACAAATTGGCACTGACACTTAAAGATTGATAGTGCTGTTGATTTAAATATCTTAATATGATGTTTATTTTTCCTTGTGTGTTGCATTGATTAATTAACTCCTTTTCCCCTTGTTTGTAGTGGAAAACTCAAGAGAGGTTGTTTTTTCTGAATGTATAAACGGCCAGTCCTGGAGATGCCATCGTCTCAGGTTCCCAAGATTTCATCTCTGCACGATGAGTTGAGAGGTGGCTGTGGTGTTGAGGGTGCTGGTTATCTTCCCCTGGCCCTAGTAAGGCTAGTACTTCGCAGAGGCAGGGTTTTGGTATTGATGTTGTTGTTTCTGCATTGGAGCGCGCTGAGCATATTTTTAGTAATGTGTGTTTTGAGCTGCAAAAGGTTCCAACTACAGTTGAGCGTCTGAGCTGTATCAATGGTATCCTTCCTGAAGGTCATCGATTTAATGCTGAGGAAGCAGTGGACTATATTGAGATGGAGAGAATTTTAATTGGTGATATGCGTGACGGGCTGCTGATCTAGTTCAGAGCTCGGTTCGTCTGTTGAACAACATGAAGCGTTTCAAAACTATGCAAGACTCTCGCTGCAAGCCATATGAAGAAAGTGAAAATGTTGTTATCAGGCAGATTGAGCAGGATGAGGCTGCTGCCACCGACAGCAGGGCTGGTGATGGTACTGAGGCTAATATTTTTGATCACCATACGAATGATGTTGGCTTGGAGTGCCCTGTTGTTGATGTGAGTCAGTCCTCGGTGTTTGCAATTTTTACTATGTTGTTCTGCTGTCAGTATTGTAGTTGAACTTCCTCATCTTCATCTGTTTATTAATTTTTCTTTCATGCAGGATGAGGCTGCTACCACCGATAGCATGGCTGGTGATGGTACTGAGGCTAATGTTTCTGACCACCATACGAATGATGTTGGCTTGGAGCGCCCTGTTGTAGATGTGAGTCAGTCCTCGGTGTTTGCAATTTTTACTATGTTGTTCTGCTGTCAGTATTGTAGTTGAACTTCCTCATCTTCATCTGTTTATTAATTTTTCTTTCATGCAGGAGACCAGTCATAATGTTGAGACTGCTGTTGACCGTGGAGTTAATGATCCATCTACTGATAAGTGCAAGGTTATTTTTATTTTTATTGTGTTTATACATATTTCTTGAATTTTCATGCACACCAATGTGCCTTACATGTTCATTTTTCCATCTCACACCGTTAAGAGTTTGCAGGTGATACCTACCTTTTTGTTACTGTGGTTTAATTCCTTGTGTTCATTTTTGCTAATAATAGCATTGTTTTTTTTTGCTTCATTACATATGAATCAGGGTCCTGTTGTTGGCGACGAACCTTGTTCGACCATTGGTGATGTTCCTTTGAATGTTAGCAGCAGCAAGATCGATGATGTTGTTGTGACTGCTGCTAATGTTTGTTTTTCTATGCACCTCTTGCTATCTTATTTTTTATTGTTAGTTTTCCTCATATTATCCACTTTTTCTGAATTTTTATTTCTTCAGATGACTGATGTTGAGCGTGAGGCTGTCGTTAGTGGTGGAGATGATGCTCGTGGTGTTCCATTGAGTAGTGGGCGCGATGTTGGTACCAAAGTTGCTGATGAGGATGTTGGTGCTGCCAGCATACTTGATGCCAAATCGTCTGGTGTTGGTATTGCTGGGAATGAAAATCTTTCTGATTGTGAAGATTTGCCGCCGGAAAATTTCCCGCCTGGAGGGCTTGATTACGGTGATGCATTGCAAGATGCCTCTAGCATGGAGGAAGTGCCATCCGAGGATGATGATTTACTTCTGTCGATTTCTTCTGGCCCCTTGACGCAGGAGGCGCTCGTGTCGTCCCAGGAATTTCTTTCTTCATACCCTGAAAGCGCAGCCATATTGCTGTCCTCACAAGATCTTCCATCGTCAAACCCTGAAACTGGAGGCATATTGGTCTCATCACAGGAACTCTCATCGTCAAACGCTGATAGTGCAGGTAAGGACTTGTAAATGAGGCATACTTCTCATTTATGGCATTTTGGACATGTTCACTTGTAGTGCTTGAACTTATTATTTTTCTTCTTTTTCTGCAAGCAGAAGGTGCTAATGTTGTTAAGGTTGATTTGTTTTTCTTCGCTGTTACGAGGTTGCGCATGAACCGTGCGAAACAGTTAGTTTGGGATTTTGCCCGTATCATTTTTGTCTCTTTTTCTTTCTCTCATATGACTATTGTTGTTATTGCAGTAGTTTTAATTCATATCATCTTTTGTGTTTTCTTAGTGACAAACCGATGTTTCAAAATAGCGAATGTGATGCCAGTGTTGGTTATATTGCTAAAGCGTTTGTCCCCACTGGCATGCTCAACTCAGACAGTGCTGACGTTGTTTTATATTCTCTACATCAGAAGTACCGAGACACTGACAAGTTGATAGTTCCCAGATGGGTGACGGTCAGTATTTTGTTTTGTAGATAGGATGATAACTTGTTTTGGCAGTTTTCTAACTGTTGTTGTTCTTTTTGTACAACAGACCAAGATCCGTGATGGAAATATTGATGCCAATGTGCTACAATGGTTCACGAGATCAGGGGCTGATGGTTTTGACCAAGTAGGTGAACTTGAACTTTTTGTACTCGTGAACTAGAACTGTCATGTTTTCTTGCAAGTTTGGGAGGTGGGGGAATGAACTTGAGTAGCCTGCTTTTACCCCTGTACTTATGAATGATGTGTGCTTCTTTTTTTAAAGATGCACTTATTGTCGCAAGGAAATTGAACTGATATGTTTGTTGCAAGTTTGGGCGGTGGATATAAACTTGAGTAGCATTTATTTTTTGTAGTGTGTTACTTACTCAATTAGAACTTATGATTATCTGATTTTTGTTTGTACTTCTGAATTTCAATTTCCTTCTTTTATTTTATTGTTTGGAGGCTGAATTTTTTGTTTCAGTATGATTTGTTAAATTCATTTTTCCTCTGTGATTTTTTTGTCAGCTTCTTTTCCCTACTTTTGATCCGCCGTCATTTGCGGCTACCTTGAAGCCTAGCGAAGAATCTGGGCATTGGTGTTTGATTGTTCTGAATTTGAGGTTCCGTCGTTTCGAGTGTCTTGATTCACTCCGTGATGAAACCTGGAGTGATGCAGTTAGATTCTTAAGGACTATGACAGATAACATAAAGAAGCATTGGAGGGAGTCCAGTGTAGACAAGGCCAAACCGTTCTCGCCGGCGCATATGGATGGTTTCTCTTGCGAGTTTGTGCGGGTGCCGCAGCAGAAAAACACATGAGTATCCATTTTTAATGATTTTTGTTAGTTGTTTTTGTTGCTGGGAGGATGGTGTTCCTATATTTTCGAATTTTTTATTTAACCTTTTGTTTTTTGTTTTGTGAACATGCATGATTGTGGATTCTTTATGCTACAAAACTGCAAGACCTATCATTGCCGGGAGGATGGTGTGATTGAAATGTTGGATTACAGCCACGAAGACATTCTTGACATTAGGAAGACTTTGTTGTATACCTGCGCAACTAGCGATGTGTTTGATGTTGACTTCCGGGGTTTGTTTGGCATCGAACCCTGTACGTATGCATGACCTTTTGTAAATTTTTGCAGCTTGTACTTCTTGATTAGTACTGTCTTGAATTATGTATTTGAACTTACCCTTGATGCGGTCTTTTCTTTTTTTATTTTTGCAGGTGAGTGGCTGGATCTTGGTGAGCATGACTACAGGATCTTTGGCAGCCAGTTCTCGGAGCTCGAGCGCGTAGCTATTGATTTTAGCCAGGGGCATTCTCCCGAAAAGACAAGATCTGGTGTTATGAAGGGGCGGTTGGGAGCTCTGAAAGGTTCTACGGCTGCTTGTGCAGAGAGCCCCTCTACACCCAAGAATCCCATTGTGGAATTGATAGACAGCGATGATGATGCGTTTGACAAGATTGCTGGCATGGGAAGAGTCACCAGGAGCGCTGCTGCCAAGGGTTTATCTCCCCTTGCTGGAATAGTGGCCCGTAGAGCTGGTGCTGCTAGGAAGGACCCTGCTTTGGATTCTGGCAATGTTACAAGCACGAAGCATGCGCCCAGAGCTCCTATGAAGTTTTGCTCCCCTGTGCAGCAGCTTCAACTTCATAAATTCCCTCATCTAGACAAGGCTCACAAGTTGTATAATCTGTTGCTTAGTTATGAAGCATGTGAGAAGTATGCCGAGTGAGTATCTCTCATTACGTTTCCTCTTCTTTTCTGCTGTTGTTTGTAACTGCTAGATAAATATGACCTGAACTGTTCCTTTTTATACAACTTGAACTGCTATGAATGCCTTATCTTGCTTCCCCTGCTTTTTGTTCTTGTGTGTACTGCAGGAATACATTCTCAATGATACCTCAGCCTGATGATAGCGTAACTAGCTTCACTGGGAAACGCATCTGCGAAGTTTTTGCACCTAGGCAAATAATGGAGGGTGATGTAATGGACTTCCTCATTGATGATTGGAAGAAAGATCCCGAGAGAAATGCTGATTTTGCGTCTAGAAAAAGGGTATTGCTGAGTCCATATTTCATCACGGTAATCAATCAGATCATTTGTTTCTGTTAAACATGACTGCCTATTCTTTTACGAGTTTTAATAATACTTTGCTTGTTGATCCTTTTCCCGTGTCTATTTCTTTTTTGGCTTTTTTGCAGGTTGTGCTTGACTGTATGTTTTACGGTGATGAAAATAATGCAGCGAGAGATTTCAAGAGTATGTTAAAGATAAGGAAGACTTGCTCAGTGCCGACCTTGTAAGATCTACTAGCTGATTTTTGGTTTTAATTGTTTGTTGTCATGCTGGTTTTTATTTTGAATATTTAATATCTCTTTTTTGGTCATTTGTTTTTAGATCATGATGCCTCTATTCAAACCTATGATTTTACCAAAGGATAAGAAAGTGAACCACTTTTCCTTATATGTCATGAATCAGTACCGAAGTAGTGTCGACATCCTTGACTCCTTACCTTATCCGAAGAACCATCGCCCTTCAAAGAACACCTATCATAAAGACTGCGAGAAGATTGTGAGTGACATTTATTATCTGTACTGGATTAATTTTTCCGCATCTTTGTTTCTGCTTTTCTGAGACCTGAAAATGTGTGGTTTCTTTTCTTTTTTTACAGATCTCTAGATTGGTCCAAGTAATGAAGGCTGTGTATGGTGATGCTTAGTACAATGCGAGCAAGCAACCCAAATGGGAGGTTTTTGCAAAGAAACCAACGTTTGTCAAGGTTCCGCTTCAAGGGGCGAATGAATGTGGCCATTATACTCTGAAGTATGCGGGATCCTATGATGGTGAAAAGATCGTTGAGAACATTCGAAGTAATGACGTGGGTTCTAGTTGAGCTTTTCACTTTTCTGTGTTTGGCTGATTGTGTATTCTTCTTTTTATGTGTCGTGATTTTTGATAATTTGTTTTATTGTTTTGCAGCCTCGTATTGTTGATTGGAACGCTGAGGATCTTTATAGAGTTGTGTTCAACCGGAATAACCAACTTCTGGTGAGGAGCTTCCTAAGGAGGTTCAGGCTTTGGCTCCCGGTGCATAGAAGAAATGGTCATCATTTGCGTAGTGAAATGGATAGTTGTGTGATATATCTCTTGAAAGCATTGTAGGCTTTGTTTGTAGTGTTTGGATGTCTTGTCAAGTATTATGTAATAACTGGTATATTTTGTGTTGTGTTTAAATGTAGCACAATGTTTAACAAACTTTTTTCCATGATGATAGTGTGGTTGAATAGCTGTTTCACTTGTGTATGTTTCATCGAGAATTCGTTTTGGTTAAGTTCTATTTTTTGTACTGAAGTCTTACAAACTAGTTGAACTGAAAACACCTTTTTCCAAGATCATTACGAGTTGTTGCTGGAAAAGTGAGATTTATTTTATTTTCATCTGTCCCAACCTAGGTTGGACCTTTATAGTTTCTATACCCTCTTTTCTTGTACTTATAGTATAGTTTTGTTAGTACTGAATTGTAATCTCATTCAGCGTAAGGCTTTTAAAATTTGGTGTCACGATAGCACTTGTGGATCTAGCGTGAGTGGAGTGATGCTTCCTCGCTATGTAGAACTGATTTCATATAATGTATTAGAACTGAAGTTTTTTTCGGGATTGAAATTATTTACGACCAAGTTGCTACGTGATCTCTAGCCATATTTTATTTAAGTATAAGAAATTTAGCAAAATTTGAGAGCCAAATTTTTGTTTGAACTTCTTGAATTTTAGTAGTTGAACTTCATAGTAAAAGTTAAAGCACTGGTTTAAATTAGCTACATTTAACGGATAGCCGTATTAAGTTCATAATTAGTTCACTAGTCAATGTGGGCTGATGCTTCTGTTGTTTGTTTTTTTGTTAATTTTTGTCCTTGGTTGAACTGTAATCTATTTGGTTGAGTCTTGGCCATCTTTCTCAAGGCATTAATTGGTATCATCATAGCACTTACCGAATAAACTAAGTTGTACCGAGATTTCAATTGTACAAGTACTTTGATCATTTTATTTTTTGTGTTGTTTGAAACTAGTACCTCACTGGTCAATGTGGGCTGATGCTTCTGTTGTCTTTCTTGTGATTTTTCTCCTTGGTCGAACTGATATCTTTTTGATTTAGTTTTGGCCTTGTTTTTTCTAGGCCGTGGTTCTTCTCAAGGCAATGTTTGGTATCATCATAGTACTTGCCGTATAGACTAAGTTGTACTAAGATTTCAGTTGTACTATTATTGTTATTCTTAGTGTGTCACTGTTTTAGGGAATGCGAACTGAAGCTTCCCGTTCCTTTTTTATTTTTGTAGAATGAATGTACTGTGTGTTCTAGTGTACCAGTACTTTCAATCCTAGCATGCTAGTGACTAGGAAATACGTACTCATGGTTCTTTGCTTTTCCTGTTGCACTACTTAGTAATTTTCTAACTACTATTAGCATGATGCTGTTAGTACTGAATGTTGTCCTCGGCGGAAACTTAGTCTTTTTAGTGTTCTTCTTAAACTAAAAACTGATTTTTAGTGTTATAGTACTACCGTACATGTCTAAGCTATACTGAGCGTCCCAAGACTACTATTTGTTGTTGTCCTTAGTCTGCCACTGTTTTTGTGAAAATATCCATGTGTGATTTTTTGCTTCGTGACTAGTGTTGCATAGCAGCCATCAAGTTTCATTCACAACCTACTTCAACTTCAAATGATGGATAAACAAAATAGGAAGCTAGCAAACATGTTTAACGACATAAGCGAACGATGTACTTGACGACATAAGTTGTTCAAACCCTTACACACATGACATAAGCAAGTTGTTCAACATAACAAAAGCAAACTACAAATCTGAAACAACAAGATTAAGGACAAGCAGAAGCACGAGCAACATGAAGGCAGACTTTCATGCCTCTTCATCCCGCGAAGTTGCAGTGGTAGTAGGGGTCAGCCTCCTGCTCTTTTGAAATATCCCAACCTATCACGATGTTGTCGATTATCTTCCATGACTTGTACGTGGCGTAGGCATCTATTCATGCGTACTTGATGAGCTTGTCTGGCAGCGGGCTGGTCCCCCACAGTTTGTGGTCTTCCTTCATGTCCATCTTCTTCTTCATGCCGTTGTAGAATGGGTGGATGACGCTGCCTGCAACATCAGCCAAGGAGTCATAGTATTTGTTGGTGGTTGGAACTTTCCACTTGCGCTGCATGTCGATCAAGTTGTTGGGGTTGATCTCCAAACCAGACTTGTTCAGCATCCGCTTGTCACCTCCAATGCTGAGACCGGAAAATGTGTACAATTTCTCCTCCTGCAGGAACTGTTTGAGGCGCTTGGGCCTGCAAGGGGGAAGACACATATTGAAGATTAGTGTTCTTTTTTGAAGATTTAATTCTTCCGCTTTTTGGTTTACAAGTGATAATCCATGAGGTAGATGCTTATATAGTATAAGTCATGGATGAATGTAGTTCAGAAACTAGTACACAAAGTCCTGAAATTAAATTCAACTAAAACATGTTATTTTTCCTTTTTGCTATCTTCAGTGCTTCACCAAATGCTTCACCAAATTCAAGAACCTATTTACCAGAGTCAATGATATATGTGCTGCTTGCTTCAAGTTTAGTTTTCTTTTTGTTAAATAAAAGACCTATACAAGTGCTTGATACATCTTTGTGCATCAATTCTATATCAAGTTTAGAAATTAATTTGAGAAACATGTGCATCAAGATATGGACCTATACCAGTTCACCAAACATCTTTTAATACATCAATTCTATAAACTATACTAGTGCATCAAGATCAGAATCTATGCTAGTACATCAAGTTCAGAAATTAATTTGGTGAAACATTTTTCATATGCTAATCCAGTGCATCAGTTTCAGATGCTAATCTGGTGAAACAATCCACTTCACAATTTCAGAAATGCATGTAACTTGAGAAACATGTACTCATACATCCACTTCACAAACTATAGTAGTTCATCTAGTTGGGAAACAAGTTTAATGGAATTTTTAGGGAGCAGTGCTAGTACAACCGATGAATGAGAAGTAGTATGGGTTACCATTTTGTGGCCGCTGCGATGTGGTACACCAAGCAGAGTTCCTCGACGCACAACCGTAGGACTGCTGCCATCTGTGGAGGTTCATCTTCGCTTGTGTACTCCACATCAACTCCAATGAAGCTCGGATACAAGCCGCCGCCCTTCATCCTGAGCCTGCTCATCATCTTGTCGGCCTTGTCTGGTTTGCTGGTGCAGACGATCTCCAGCGTCTCCTTGTCGTGGAGCTCAACCCCTGTGAGGGTTCTTGTGTACTCGCGCTTCTCGCTGGGGACGTGAACGTCGACGAGGTTGCTACTCTTGTCCAACGTCTCGCCATGATGATGCTTGGCGGACGGTTCCTCCGCCATCGCCCTCCTTCGACGACTGTGGGCTTGGGAGAGAGAAGTTTGTGGTTTGTCTGCGGTGGAGATGGAAGCGGCAATGGTGGTTCTGTGAATGAGGCAGAGATGGAAGACAATGGGGTATTTTGCAGCGCGTCGACGGGGATGTGTGGGAGGCGGTTCGTCGGGGGCATGGGTGTAGTGGTCGTGGGGGTCGTGGGGGTCCCCGTTTTGCAGTCCCTTGTGGCAACCGCCCAGTGGGTGGCGCAGGTGGTGGCCTGGAAGAACTAACCGTCCAAGCCAAGTGTTTTTACTGTCGCACTGAGTAGTCTTGTCAAGCTGTACTTATCATCTGCTTATCCCACTTGCATGTCTCAGGGGTGGTTATGATGGCATTTTGCACTGTTTAAGTGATGTATGCTTTGTGATGTTTTTCCGTGTGGATGTTAAGTATTGTTTTCCACTGAAGTCTTATACACTAGTTGATCTCAAAACATTTTTCAGTGCCCTAGGAGTTGTTGCTCAAAACTGGGACTTATTTTATTTTCATCTGTCCCAACCTAAGTTAGGCCTTTATAGTTTTTGTATTCTCATTTTAGTGCACTTATGGTTTACTGATGTGTGAACTGAATAGTAATTTCATACACCGTACGGTTTTGGAAGTTGGTGTCACAGTTGTGTGAGTGGCCTGACTGTTCCTGCTTTTTTAGTACTGATGTCATATGTATGTTTGAGCTGAGTTTTTTTTGGGGGGGATTGAGATCATTTACAACGAAATCGTTCGTGGAGGTTTGGACAGATTTTATATAAATAATAAATTTAGCATAATTGACAAAGAAAATCTATTTGAACTTCTTGCATTTTAGTAGTTGAAGTAGTCAGATTTTATATAAATAAGAGATTTAGCATAATTGACAAACATTATCTATTTGAACTTCTTGCATTTTAGTAGTTGAACTTGAAAGTTATATTTAATTCGGTGTTTTAAATTATGTACATTTAACAGATAGGCTATTAAGTTCTCTGCTTTTTAGAGTTTCATTGTTTTTGTATCATATTTTTCCTTTTTTATCATCCGTGGTGTGGAGCTAAAATTATTTTTATTTATATTTTTCGTATTTAAAGTTATTGCCTGCGAACTAGTATTTGAACTTTTATATTTTCAGTTTCAAACATTTTTCTTGTAGTTTATATATTTCATACTTAAAGTTATTGCCTGCGAACTAGTATTTGAACTTCTATATTTTCAGTTTCAAACATTTTTCTTGTAGTTTATATTTCTTTGCCCCGCACTATGGTTTGTTTAACTTGGCTTATTGGTGGGGTGTTTGTAGACGATGGAGGCTATTGGGCCGTTTTCCGACCCAAATGGCCCGCGCGGGCGTTTTGGGCACTGCTGGATGTGCGTGTGCTCTGGGTTTAGTCCCACCTCGCTAGTCGAGGGGGCTCTAGACCTGTTTATAAGCGCAGCCGAGGCTCACTGGTCGAACTCCTCTGAATACTTACATGAGTGCTTATACACGGCGCTCGCCCTCTGTCATGACCTGTGGGCCCTGGTCGGCTGGCCATGCGTTGTTCGGATTACTAGGGATTCGCCCACGGGCTCGAGTGCAAGTATCTAGCAGTGTCAGGGCCTGCGCCTGTCCTTGGGCGGTCAATTTTTACTTTTTTGTTTGTTTGAATCTAGTACTTGACTGCACCAGTAACTTGGACTGATACTTTTTGTTCTAGTTCATGTGAGTTTTGTGTAAGTGTTATCTTTTTCATTTGAGTTTTTTGCCTTCTTTTTTGTTTTTGTTTTTGTGATTATTCCCAAGGGTCTTCTGGTATCATTTTTCAGCACTATGGTACTTGCGTGTAGACTAAGTTGTACTGATAGTCCATTCATAGTAGCACTTATGTTCTTAGTCTGACATTTTGGGGGGGGGGGATTACGAACTGATGCTTCTTTGTACTTTTTATTGTAGTAAGTATGTACTGTCCGATCAACTGTACTAGTACTGTCATTCTTAGTCTGCAAGTGACCAACATAAGTGTGTGCTGATGCTTCTCAACTTTTTCTGTTGTAGTACTTGTTAATTTTCTAGCAGCTACATATGAATGAGAATAGTACATTAAGTAGTAAGAATTTCTGCTTCAACTTTTGAAGCGTTGCTAAGCAACTCAAATTGTATTGATTGTTTTCAATGTTATGTTTTCTATACAATACTGAATCGAAACTACACTTGGAACAACATTGTGTGATTAGTTGCTTCATAACTAGTACTTTAGAGTAGCCACAAAGTTCCATTCAGAAGCTACTTTGAATTTGAAATGATGGATTAACAAAATAAGAAGCTACCAAACTTATATAATGAGATAAGCAAAACAATGTACTTGATGACATAAGTAAACTTGTTCAACCATGAAAAGCACGGCATAATCATACTGGTTCAACCCAACAAGAGCAAACTAAGAATTTGAAACAACAAGATAAAAGGCAAGCACAAGAGGAAGCAAAACAAAGGCAGCACATTGATGTATCTTCATCCCCAAAAGGGGCAGTCGTAGTAGTTGTCAACCTCCCGCGCTTTTGCAATTTCCCAACCATTTGTGATGTTGTCGGTCATGTTCCATGACTTGTACGCGGCGTACGCATCTACTCCTGCGTACTCGATGAGGTTGTCTGGCAGCGGGCTGATCCCCCACAGTTTGTGGTCTTCCTGCGTGTTGATGTTCTTCTTCATGCCTTTGTAGAATGGGTGGATGATGCTGGCTGCAACATCAGTCAAGGAGTCGTGCTCCTTTCTGGTGTATGGAACTCTCCAGAGGCGCTGAATGTCGATGTACTTGTTGCGGTTGATCTCCAAACCAGACATCCTCAGCTTCACTTTGTCGCTTTCAATGCTGAAACCGGCAAATGTGAACAACTTCTCATGCTGCAGCGTCTCGTTCAGGCGCTTGGGCCTTCAAGGGGAGAGACATTTTGAAAATTAGCATTACTTTGATGTTTGAATTCTTCATTTTTTTTGTTTTACAAGCGATGAATCCATGAAGTAGATGCTTATACAGCATAATTAATGGATGAATGTACTTCAGAAACTAGTAAACAAAGTTCTAAAATTAAATTCAAGTACATCATGTTATTTTTCTTTTTGGATTATACATAGTTCCAGTCAATGTTGTATGTGCTGCTTTAGTACTAGTTTAGTTTACTTTTGTTGAATAGGATAACACATAACCAGTGCTTCACCAAGTCCTTAGTTTTTTTGCTTATGAAAATAACATTAGACCAAATTCAGAAAATACTTCACTACATCAAGTTCAGAAACATCTTTTTAATACATCGAGTACATAAACTACACTATCGGATCAAGATCAGAAACTACACTAGTACATCAACTTCAGAAATTAATCTTGTGCAAGATTTTCCAAATAGTAATCCAGTGCATCAGGTTCAAAAATACATTTATCTACTTGAGAAAATGCAGTAGTGCATCCACTTTCACAAACCACACTAGTACATCTAGTTGGGAAACAAGTTTGATTACTGTACTAATTAAACAGATGAACCAAATAGGGCAAATGAGTAGGATGGGTCACCATTATGTGGCCGCTGCGATGTGGTACACCAAGCAGAGTTCCTCGACGCACAACTGCAGGATTGCTGCCATCTGGGGAGGTTCATCTTCGCTGGTGTAGTGCACACCAACACCGACGACCCTACGATGCGAGCCGCCAACCTTCCTCCAGAGCCTGGAGATCATCTCGTCGGCCTTGTCTGGTTCGCTGGTGCAGACGATCTCCCGCGTCTTTGTCAGGACCCCGATCCTAATGAACAAGGGGGTTTTGCTTGCCTGGCACTTCTGAAGATAGTATAGTTCTTCATCGGTGTCATCGATCTCATTGTCGGAACCACGTTTACTGAGAGGGGACAATTACCGGCAATAGAGAGAAAATACAATCAATGCAATGCACAATATGATGCATGATCATGACATGGCAAAATGAGTGTGTTGGGCTAATGCAACTACAACCAGCTGGGTATAAGTCATTTTGAACCAAGGGTTCAATCCCAAACTCAACT
Organism: Aegilops tauschii subsp. strangulata; assembly: GCF_002575655.3. Taxonomy (NCBI): domain Eukaryota; kingdom Viridiplantae; phylum Streptophyta; class Magnoliopsida; order Poales; family Poaceae; genus Aegilops; species Aegilops tauschii. The sequence goes on from NC_053039.3 coordinate 225,597,373, forward strand.
TATGAATTTAAGTAGTGCCTTATCATTTTTTGCACTAAACAGAAAGCTTAAGTTGCTTAAACATGCATGAAACTAGTACAGATGGGTAGATTGGATTTTTCTGATCATTTTTCATATATACATTATTTCATTCTGAGTTACAGATTATTTTCTATGATTTTCTGAAGTTTATAACATTTTTTGGAATTTCCTGGTTGTTAAAATAAACCAAATCCAGAAAATGCTTTATTGCATCAGCATTACGTCACGGTGACTTCAGCGGGTCAACTGGGCGGCTAGGGTCAGACCTGAGCAGTGGGTCCCACTGGTCAGTGACTCAGGGTTAAGAAGTTAGTTTTAGCACTAACTAAAAATTAGCGGGGCACTGGGCACACATGTCAGCGGCTGTGGGGGTTAGTTAGCACCTAATCTAAACTAGCCACATCAGCTAAACGGCGATTAGCCGCCGGTGCTAAGCTGGACGCGGCGGCGCTCCTCGTCCGGCCATCTCCGGCGACGAGAGCTCGCACGGCTGCGCTCTACGGAAGCAGCGCGTCGAGGCGCATCGGGTGGTGCAAGTGGAGCATCGCGGGGCTGCCTAAATCAACGTCGGCGACCACAAGTCCGGCGGCCGGAGCTCGGGCCTCGGCGAAAACACGCTAGGCTGCACGACAGGGCGTGGGGCTGGTCGCGTTCGTCTCCTGGGGACGTGTTGAGCGCGTTGGCGGGCTCGTATGCGATCGACAGCGTCTGTGGCCGCGGTCGCGTCATGGACGGCGGCAAGAAGCTCACGGGCACGGCGGGGAATGATTCTACGGCGAGCTATAGGCCATGGGGATAGGAGTTGGCGGTGAAGGAGCTCACTTGGAGGTCGAAGAGAAGCTCAGTGGGCTCGGGGACGGCTTGGTGACGACGGAACGACGGCAGCGATCTCGGTCGGCCGAGCTCGAAGAAGAGGGCGATGCAGGCGTTGTGGTGCGTCCCCGGTTGCGTGGAGCGTCGAGGAGGAAGACGGAGCCGAGGTGGTTCTCTTGAACATGTTGTGTGGACTAGGGAGGGCTGGTGGCCGCGGTGGCAGCGGACGGCGGCGACGGAGGTGCTCGGGCGCGTTCGGGAGAGGGGGCTAGAGGAGGGGACGAGGGCGAGCGATGGGCGAGAGGGACCGGGGTAGCGCGTGGCGGCTCCTGGAGCCTCTCCTGCGTCGGCAGAAGCAGGAGGTGGCCTCGCGCTTGGACGCGCGCGGCGAGCACGCGCCCCTCATCCTCCTGGCGGAAGGTTGGTAATGACTGGCTGCTGCGGGTGGGCTGGGCCGCCAGGTGGCTAGACTGCGAGGTGGGCTGCACAGGAGGTAAGCCCAGGTAGGTTTCCTTTCTCTCTCTCTTTTCTTTTTGTTTCAGTTTTCTATTTCCTTCTGTATCTTTGTGGCTTTTCTAAAAATACTAAAACCAACTCAAAAATCATGAAACTGCTCATGCCCACTGTTTGGAATATTTCCAACAGTAAACATTTTAGTTTATGATTATTTGGACATTTAAAATATTTTATAGCATTTAAATGCCCAAATGCAAATAGAGTATGATTTAATCCAGTGACCCTAAGCTGTCCTAGAAAAATGTGAACCAATTTTGGCAGTGGTTCTAGACCAAGAAAGAAATGATGAACATTTTTGAAGGGCATTTCAGGTTCATTGAAAAAGTATTTTAGTAACCCTAGATGGATTAAGTGATGCTGGGGTTTCTGTCATCCCCATTTCAAGTTTCTGAGAAATTTAAACATGATGCACACATGAAGGGCTAGCCTAGTGCATACCAGAACTAGGGATGTGACAACTCACCCCTACTAAACAAGAATCTCGTCCCGAGATTCAAGTCGTGAGGTAAGAAGACAGAGGGACAGAAGCTAACACAATCTTCATGATCCAGATGTCCTTCTCGAGGATGTTGATTCATTGCACCACCTTGATCTCGACGTCTTGCTTTGAGAACTACATCCAACATGACAACGAGAAGAAAGGGAGAATTTTAGAAGAATCAATCTTCTTGAGGTTCGAGCAACTTAGGATCATCTTAATGATCACAAGATCAACTCACGGAATGAGACGTAGAAACATCTCTCGAGCTGAGAGGCAAAACATGCATCCGGAGGGACGGAAGAAACAATTTGACGAGGGTTTCAAAGTAGCGAGGAAACAATTACCATGATCCCATAACGGGGCACCTTGGGAGAGGTGACTCGTAAAATTATTCCCTTAAGTGGCAAAAAAATTACTTTTGATACAGAGATCATTGAAACTCTCTATACCAGCCTAAGGAAATTCACAAATGATCGTTTGAAGGAGTTCGAAGAAATGGCATACTCAGACTAGGATGGATGATGTGGACTACCTTGTTGAAGACAATGTAATGGATGATATTTTGCCAATCATCAGAAATGGATGGGACCCATGGTAGGACCACTTTTGAAGATGATCCTGAATAGCAACTGCTGAGAAGGGTGGCCCATGGGAGATTGGCACAATGGCGGTGCAAGCTGGGAACAAAATGCAAATGCTGGGAATGTTCCAACCATCATATCTGCCTGAGATTCAGATCTGGTTGGTAACAGGATATTTCAGACAGCATGTCTGAAAAGAAGGTTTGCAACACAAACCGACGAGATGACATTGCGAGATTCTTGGGAAATGAACTACGATAGCAAGCTCCAAAATATGAGCTGGTTCTGCTACATACATGTGAACACGTTGTCCAAGACAAGCATGAGCACATAGAAGTCTTACAACAAAATACTACCAAGTTCTGGTTAGGATCCATCATCAAGGATTTCAAAGTCTTTACGCAAGTCCATGGATTAGATCCCAAGCATAGACTTCTTTTCCTTGAACAAGTCAATCAGTGGCTTGGCGTGCTAGGGATACATATAGCATGAAGGTTGCAAGTCTCCAAACCATAGAATACTTCGCACATATGCATGACTGACTTGGGATGGTTCCGGAGAAGGCAAAAACAAGCTTTCTCGAATTCACGGTGGCAACTTGCATCGAATGCACATGAATTAGAGGGAGTCACTTCTTTCATCGAACATATCCTTCATGAGCTAGCACGAAGAAAATGCTTTCAAAAGTTTCCAACACTGACCTAGATGTTCAGCATGAATCATGGACAAGATGGAAATGTTGTCAATGGGCCCAACAACAATCCATCCAGGCTTCCATATAGATGGAATTCCATGATTAAGTGAACACGGTGATAGCATTGGTCAGACCAAAAGATGCAATGGGGTATGCTCGAGGGATCAACCACGAGTAAGACAACATTACGAACATCGTTGGTTCTGATTTGATTTGACGATAGCCCACACTCAAATCAAAGATTGGATAAGATAATAGCACCAACAACTGATCACGAGGATCAATCAATGAAGATGTCATCTTTCTTCAACACACACACACAAGGATATCCCTTTGGAATGAACTAAGTCAGGCAAAGCATTTATCTTCCAACTCTCCAAGTTGTTGTTTAGCTTAACCAACTAGCTCAGGGGTACCCAACACAGATTCTTGGAGAACGGGTGGTTTATAGGAAAACCAACTTGATCATGAGCTCAACATAACGGCCAGGGAACAACCTGGTGATACTTCCGTGAAGATATCCGAAAAATCACGAACCACCGATATGTTACTAAGCTCGAGAACAATCTTGCCTTTCAAGGCAAGATGATATGATCAAAAGAGCGAGGGTTTGGCAAAATCCTAACTCATCGATCGAAGGGTGCACTAGAAATAAGGACTAGGTTGCACGATCAATCTTAGAGTGGTGATTCAATAATCAACACACTAAGAATGAAATGATTGTCCATTTACTACCAAGCAACGAGGTTGCTAGGAGTATTGATTTCATACATCACGATTCATCCGTCAGCATTCCAGTTACAATAACACGGTGACCGAGGAATGAATAGTTATGGCGAGAAGTATCACTACATCAAGAACTCATAAGAGGTTGTGCAATTCCTATGATATTCCCGGCATAAAGAGGGTAGCAGTCCAAGGTAGAACAGAACAAAAGCTAGATTGGCATTTTGATCTGTGGAGCACAACTACTTTGACCCAATCCTGGAAATGGATGAGGTATTGGAGTTTGTTTCTCCTAGTCATTCCGGAATAGGATGGCTTTGACCCAATCCTGACTATCAATTGATAGACAGAGGTCAGAATAGAACTAAAGAGAGACAACTCAAAGGAACATATGGTTTTCTGAGTTGCAGATGCATAGATTTAGTATGTCAAACAAGTTCAACATAGTTCTTCCAAATAATCTATGCAGAAAGGTAGGACTGGCAGATTCACAGTGCAGAATGGAGAACTCATCAAGAGAACTCTTATTGTGATATTTTGGTTCAACAAGGAACTTCTGCCATAAGTAGTTCATGGTATTGGAAGAAGGATTTACCACGAACCTTGGGGACTATCGCAAAGGTTACTAATATCCTAAAGGAACTAGCAAAAACTATCAACATGAAGTAAGTAGGGTGAATTTTGGGCTCAAAACCCAGGAGTAGAATACCTACTACTAAGTAGCATCACGGAATGCTTTCGAGAATTTTGTCAGGACCCCGATCCTAAGCCACATTGATCTAGCATGTAACACATCATATCACTTTGCGGCCTCACGCACGGTATTCCCACGGGTGCCACCTTACTTGGCCCGGGACCGTTTGCGCCTTTTGGCTCACGTATATGATAGTGTCGCTAGCATCCATATGACAGAGAACCCGGGCCGACATGACTAGTCGTGAACCCAAAGTGGCACTAACTTACAGGGACAAGCATACATGACCCAGCAACGAACGTGTCGGTCATCAGCGGGTGAATTCGGGCTGTAGCAACTGGGCTAGCAGGACTCCGGGAATCCGGGCTGTAGCAGGCTAACAGGACTCCGAAAGACACCGCATGACATTTCCCCGAAGGGACAGACACGGGATCAAAGTAGGACACATGCCAGCCAGTCTAAGTGTTCCGGAGCAGTAGCAACTGGGCTAACAAGACTCCGGTAAACCGGGCTGTAGCAGACTACCATGGCTCAGTGGAAGCACTAGACTACATTTCCCCATAAGAGAGGCTACCAAGGATAGACAACTAGGTTGTCGGATCCCACACATACCAAGCATTTCAATCATACACGCAATATGCTCGATATGTGTAAATACAACATGGCATCACAACAAAACTCTACGACTCAAAGTATTTATTCATTAGGCTCCGAAGAGCCAGATATTACAAACATGGGTCTCATGACCCAGCATTCAAGTCATACAAGCAATAGCACAAGCGGAAGCTTATCTTGTCTGAGTACAGACAACTACAAAAGAAAAAGGCTGAGAAGCCTGACTATCTACAAGACCCTGCCGAGGGCACAAGATCGTAGCTGAGGTAACAAGCTAAATGTCGAAGTTCGTGCGGAACTACTAGCGAGACTGAAGTATCTCTGCAAAACATAAATTAAGCAAACGTGAGTACAAATGTACCCAGCAAGACTTACATCAGAACTAGCTACATATGCATCAGTATCAACAAAGGGGGTGGTGGAGTTTAACTGCAGCAAGCCAGCTTTGACACAGTGGCTATCCTGAACTACGTCTACAAGTAACTCTTTTGAGGTTGCGCACACGAGTCCACATATTCACCATATCAATACACCACTATGGATCTGCTCTCGTCTCCCTACGAGAAGGCCATCCATAGCACTCACCCTTATCTTGCGAGTTTTAGAGTATCCACTTCAAGTTATCTATGAACTGTATAGGCAACCCAGAGGTCCTTTACCGCGGACGCGGCTATTCGAATAGATGATGTTAACCCTGCAGGGGTGTACTTCTTCACACATGCTCTCGCCACTTACCGCCATGTACACGTCATGTATCTTGGCAACCTTCAAGCGGAAGCCTGGCGAGGGTGTCGGCCACGACCTGACTAACCACACAAGTCCCTAGTCCAGGTTTATCGCCTATTCAGGTTCCATCCGCAGGGAGTCCGGCCGAGGTTTCCACATACGGCCCCGAACGATGTGTACAGGGTTCCGCAACACAAAACGGGCGCCGGCCTACCCGGCCACATCCGCATCACAGCCCACCCCTCGGGTCAGCACTTCACACGGCCTCCAGCAACTACAAACACCAGAAACTACTTGCAACTCCTGGACAGCGGACAAGGGCGGCTAATAAGTCGAGAGGGTCAATTAAGGATCCCAATGAGTGGTAGTAGCTGTTCATGGATCACAAACACGGAACTCAGTTCCTGAGGACGGCTTCAATGAGACAACCCACCATGTACTCCTACATGGCCTCTCACCGCTACCTTTACCAAATCGTGTTCACACACTTAGCTCACACACAGTAGGACATGTTCATCACCATTCCAATTCATCCCCGATGAATCAGACCTGACTCAACTCTAAGCAGTAGCAGGCATGACAAACAAGCATGAATGAGTAGGCGCATCAGGGCTCAAACAATTCCTACTCATGCTAGTGGGTTTCATCTATTTACTGTGGCAATGATAGGTCATGCAGAGGAAAAGGGGTTCAACTACCGCAACATGTAACAGTTGAATCGTTGTTGTCCTAATGCAGTAAAAGAGAGTAGGAGCGAGAGAGTGGGATTGTATCGGAATGAATAAGGGGGTTTTATTTGCCTAGCACTTCTGAAGATATATAGTTGTTCATCGGTGTCATCAATCTCATCATCGGAACCACGTTTACTGAGAGGGGACAATTACCGGCAACAGAGAGAAAACACAATCAATGCAATGCACAATATGATGCATGATCATGACATGGCAAAATGAGTGTGTTGGGCTAATACAACTACAACCAGCTGGGTTTGAGTCATTTTGAACCAAGGGTTCAATCCCAAACTCAACTTATGAATTTAAATAGTGCCTTATCATGGTTTGCACTAAACAGCAAGGTTAAGTTGCTTAAACATGCATGAAACCAGTACAGATGGATAGATTGGATTTTTCTGATCATTTTTCATATATAAATTATTTCATACTGAGTTACAGATTATTTTCTATGATTTTCTGAAGTTTATAACATTTTTTGGAATTTCCTGGTTATTAAAATAAACCAAATCCAGAAAATGCTTTATTGCATCAGCATTATGTCATGGTGATATCATCGGGTCAACTGGGCGGCTAGGGTCAAACCTGAGCAGTGCGTCCCACTGGTCAGTGACTCAGGGTTAAGAAGTTAGTTTTAGCACTAACTAAAAATTAGCGGGGCGCTGGGCCCACATGTCAGCGGCTGTGGGGGTTAGTTAGCACCTAATCTAAACTAGCCACGTCAGCTAAACGGCGATTAGGCGTCGGTGCTAAGCTGGACGCGGTGGCGCTCCTCGTCCGGCCATCTCCGGCGACGAGAGCTCGTGCGGCTGGGCTCTACGGAAGCAGCGCGAGGCGCGTCGGGTGGTGCAAGTGGCGCATCGCGGGGCTGCCTAAATCAACGCCGGCGACCACAAGTGCGGCGGCCGGAGCTCGGGCCTCGGCGAAAACACGCTAGGCTGCACGGCAGGACGTGGGGGTGGTCGCGTTCGTCTCCTGGGGACGTGTTGAGCGCGTTGGCGGGCTCGTATGCGATCGGCAGCGTCTGTGGCCGCGGCTGCGTCATGGACGGCGGCAAGAAGCTCACGGGCACGGCAGGGAATGATTCTACGGCGAGCTATAGGCCATGGGGATAGGAGTTGGCGGCGAAGGAGCTCACTTGGAGGTCGAAGAGAAGCTCAGTGGGCTCGGGGATGGCTTGGTGACGACGGAACAACGGCGGCAATCTCGGTCGGCCGAGCTCGAAGAAGAGGGCGATGCAGGCACTGTGGTGCGTCCCCGGTTGCGTGGAGCAGCGAGGAGGAAGACGGAGCCGAGGCGGTTCTCTTGAACACACTGGGTGGACTAGGGAGGGCTGGTGGCCGCGGTGGCAGTGGACGGCGGCGACGGAGGTGCTCGGGCGCGTTCGGGAGAGGGGCTAGAGGAGGGGACAAGGACGAGCGACGGGCGAGAGGGACCGGCGTGGCGCGTGGCGGCTCCTGGACCCTCTCCTGCGTCGGCAGAAGCAGGAGGTGGCCTCGCGCATGGACGCGCGCAGCGAGCACGCGCCCCTCATCCTCCTAACGGAAGGTTGGCGATGACTGGCTGCTGCGGGTGGGCTGAGCCACCAGGTGGCTGGACTGCCAGGTGGGCTGCATAGGAGGTAAGCCCAGGTACGTTTCCTTCCTCTCTCTCTCTCTCTCTTATCTTTTTGTTTCAGTTTTCTATTTCCTTCTGTATCTTTGTGGCTTTTCTATAAATACTAAAACCAACTCAAAAATCATGAAACTGCTCATGCCCACTGTTTGGAATATTTCCAACAGTAAACATTTTAGTTTATGATTATTAGGACATTTAAAATATTTTATAGCATTTAAATGCCCAAATGCAAATAGAGTATGATTTAATCGAGTGACCCTAAGTTGTCCTGGAAAAATGTGAACCAATTTTGGCAGTGGTTCTACCAAGAAAAAAATGGTGAACATTTTTAAGGGCATTTCAGATTCATTGAAAAAGTATTTTAGTAACCCTAGTTGGATTAAGTGATGCTGGGGTTTCTGTCATCCCCATTTCAAGTTCCTGAGAAATTTAAACATGATGCACACATGAAGGGCTAGCCTAGTGCATACCAGAACTAGGGATGTGACAGTCTCCTTGTCGTGGAGCTCAACCCTTGTGAGGGTTTTGGTGTACTCGCGCTTCTCGCCGGGGACGTGAACGTCGACGAGGTTGCTGCTCTTGTCCGACGTCTCGCCATGATGACGCTTGGCGGACGGTTCCTCCGCCATCGCCCTCCTCCGGCGACTGTGGGCTTGGGAGAGAGAAGTTTGTTGTTTGTCTGCAGTGGAGATGGAAGCGGCAATGGTTGTTTCTGGGAATGAGGCAGAGATGGAAGAGAATGGGGTATTTTGAAGTCCGTCGACGGGGATGTGTGGGAGGCGGTTCGTCGGGGGCGTGGGTGGTGGCGTGGTGTGGGGTCACCATTTGCAGCCCCTTGTGGCAACCGTCCAGTGGGTGGCACAGGCAGTGGCCTGGAAGAACCAGCCGTCCAAGCAAATTTGTTTGCCAGGGTATTAATCTGGTCGCACTAAGTAGTCTTGTCAAGTTGTACTTACTAGCTGCTTATCCCACTTGCTCGTCTCAGGGTAGGTGATGATGGCATTTTACTGTCGCACTGATCCGTCTTGTCAAGCTGTACTTATCAGCTGCTTATCCCACTTTCACGTGTCAGGGTTGGTGATGGTGGAGGTTTGTACTCCTCTACTGCGGGTACTTGGACTGGTGATTGTAGTGTAATTGAACTTACCAAATACCAGTCGGACTATGTGTGGCATGCTAATGTTTCTTAAAACATTTTTTGTTTTTTTGAAAGGATTGTTTATATCCAGATAATCTTTGAAAGTATTTTTTTACAGATAAATTAGTTTTTCATCAGTACATGTGTATTATATTTTGCATTTGCTTGAGGTAATTATTTTTATGTACTGATGGACTTTCTGAACTAGGACCGGCAGAAGCAGACATAGCTTGTTTTTGAAACGATGTTTTTTGAGGTGTTCACGGGTGTGTTTGGTTACTATGCCTTGTACTGACGAGTGAGAATTATCAGTACTGATGTACTCTAAGAGTTTAAATTTTCCTTAGCATATTTTTGCTGAGTTACTGGTCGACAGTAGTGTTGGCGTTACATAAATCCAGATAATTTTTTGAAATGTATTTGTGACTGCATTCAAAAGGATTATCAAATGGTTTACATAATAATGTCACTTGTCCAGCGGGCACAAATCACAAATTATATCTTAACTATAGTATTGATCAAGAAGTCGATGATAAAGCTAAATAAGTTTTGGTAACGATAGTGTTTCTGATATGTTTCCTCATTGTGTACCGAGGCAAATGAGAGTACAAGCTTATTTTTTCAATTGACGCAGCAGCATAACCACTATGGATTCTTCAGTCTTGAGCTCCTCCTAACTGGCCCCGAATGTTGTCCCTTGCCGGCGCCCTTTCCTGCTTGAGCCTTGGCAGCTTCATCGTCAGTTTCAGTTTCCTCGTCCCCAACACTGTCATCTTCATTGTCTTCGTGTAATTGGTCGTCATTCTCATCAAACTCTTCTTCTTCATCCTCTTCTTTTGATTTTTTGGAACTCTGGACTTTGCCCTGTTTCTGTTCAGCGCCACTGACCTCCTTGCCCACTTTGCACGTGCGGGCATTATGTCCGTCAGTTCCCCCACAATTGCGGCAAGTGTAGCTGTTACGTGTGTCATCTCCATTGGTAGAAACCTAGGAGGCTCCAATCTGCTTCTGCAGCTTTTGCTTGTTGACAGTGGCATCTGTGCGGAGTGGGCATGTGCGGTAATTATGGTTGGTCACGACGTTGCAGAATCCGCATGCCCTTATCCCGAGAGGTTTGCCGTCCGGGCCAAATTCCACGCGCCTGATGGGGCATGGCGGCTTTTTGGCTGCTGCTTTCGCTGCTTGCGTCTTACTCTTCCTCCCCTTTGTGTTTGATAATATGGGTGGTTTAATCACCCTTTCCTGCTGCTACTTGTAGGATGTCCTGTTGTCATGTCGTTCGCCTACAGCACCATCAAACTCATGATCTTGCATGTGAGCATGTTGCTGCTCTTGAGTGTGCACATGTGCAAGCTCTGGTTGCTGTCGCTCATCTTCCTCGTTCTCGAATGGGTCAATAGCTCCCAGATAGTTCATCTCGGATAACATTGTAGTAATATCCTGCTCAATGGCTTCATTGTTCGCGACACCTCCGTTTTTAGCAGAATGCATGGCGTCGAGTTCTTGTTCAAGTTTTGTCCATGACGACCCGTGACCTCGCCATTTGCTCTTGGCTTCTCAAGCTTTTTCTATGCACCCTCATGTTCAGCGTCAGCAGTGAGCTTTCAATGCAGTATTGGGATGGCTTGTTTGATGCTACTGTCCTCAAGTCATTTCTGTTGAATGTTAGCTGGATGTTCGGGCGTTTGGTGTATCTCCTGAGGATGTATTTCTCTGGAACGCTGGCAGACTTAATTGTCTGCATCATGCACAGGACATGCATGCAGAAAATACTTGTATTTTTTTGAAGAGGTGCATGTGTTTTGTCATTTCTTTCGAACAAAAACTTTGCAAAAAATAAGTAGTACAGTATGTAACATCTTTTTTTAGTCCTCACATGTGTGGTCCCATAGCTTGCACTCACAGGCATATATTTCTCCCACGGGGTCTGCAACCACCTGCAACGCGTGCTGAGACCACGCAGACAGTTTTTGTGGGTTGTTGTAGCGCACGAGGTACTTTGTGGGCTCTTCCGTCTCTGTCGCCGTGAAGAGTGTGCTTAGTTTTAGCCTTTTTCTGATCTCGCCGTACACAGCTCATGAGTAAAGCTTTGCCATCTGGGTGTCAAACCCATAAAAGGTCAGCGTGTTTTGTTCCTTCTGCCCATGCAAGAATGATGACCAAATTATTAGTTTTCTCACAGCAAAAACTTGTCTAACTAATAAAGTTTTACTTTAGTAAGCGTGTTATTTTGTCTTACGACAGGTGATAGAGCTATACCCGGTTACCCATTGTCTCCTGGTTCTTTGTCTGCCTCCTGGTTTTGACGCAGGAGTTTACCTGGCTGACAAACCGGTGTGGGTTTTGTCTCTCACTTACGAAGTTCTTCTTGAGCACATAGTTCATGCTCTCACTTCGTTGTGTGGATGTCATTTTGGCGCAGAAAATTTCTTTGAAGTAGGCTGATATCCATCTCTCACGCTCGTTCCACATGCCCACCATCCTGGCATCATCATGGAGGTTGTACTTATCCATGAGTCTTTTCCAGGCAGCCTCAAACTCAGTTGGCATGAGGGGCCAGTTGAGGATTGATGTGAATTCATCCTTAAAGTCTTCGTGCAGGTTGTACAGGTATGCGAGGTGTTCCCTGTACTTCTTCATAATGTGCCAGCGGCACAGCTTGTGTATTGTGTTATTGAAAGCATCTGGGATCGCCAAAGCCATTGTCGGGCACTGGTATGGTAATGAGAAAAGAGACGTGGAGTGGTTAGCAGATGGTAGTGCATATATACCAATAGAACTAACACAACATTTTTACTGTGTTATTTTCCTTTTTTTGGGGGGGGGGGTGGTGGTTGGGGGTGGTTTTGGCAGTTGTACCTGTGAGGATGCATGTAGGAGCCTTCCCTCTCATGCACCTTAAAATGTCTCGAACAACCTTCTGAATGAATCTGCATCCTCATCTCTTATCAGGGTAAAACCAAAGAATGTAGTCTGTAAGTGGTTGTTAGTACCCACAAACACCTCAAGTGGCATATGGTACTTGTTGTTCTTATATGTGGTGTCAAACGTTACGCAGTCACCGAAGTCCTGATACGCCCCTCGGCAGCTTGTGTTCGCCCAGAATATGTTCTTAACTCTGTCGGACTCATCAAGTTGCATGTCACAGAAGAATTCTCTGTTTATAGCTTTCATCTCCCTAAAGAAGTTGACAGTCTTTAGGACATCGTCCACATCATCCATCCTTGAATTCTTTGCTTTGCTGCATATTTAAAAGTGAACGGTCATTCAAAAAAGCATGTTGAACTGGCGTCAGGTCATGCGTTGCATAATATGTGTGTACTGACAGAGGAAAAAAGACGGAGGGGGTTTATGGGAGGAGAGCAAGTTTGTACTTATAGGTTAATCAGGTCTTTGGCATTCATTTCGAGGAAGTAGCTACCGGGGTCATCGCCACCCAGTATGCTCATGATTTGCGCGTTTTCAATGCCTTTGAACTGCAGGTACTTGACGTACTCCAAGATTGTTTTGTCAAAGTTTTTGTGGGAGTGCAAGAAGACGAGCATTTGGGGGTGAGCTGTTGCCTGTGGTTGTGTTCCGAGACTATCTCTTTTACGACAAGTGTTCCATCCTTTTCCCTCTTCAGCCTCATTTTAGCCCCGTGGTTAGTCCTGGCTGCCATCTTGTTCCGCTGTCTATTTGCTTATGACACCTTCGATTCGTAGACTCCATGGCACGTGCAATAAAGGTAGACTCTGGTCTCAACCTTGGAGCCTTCCCTGACAGCAAAACCCGCGTGCTTTGCATAGACGTTGTAGAAGTCCCTTGCTTCTTTGAAAGTTTCAAAGCGCATCTCTAGCCTTGGCAGAACATAAGCTTCAATGTTAGGTTGCTGCACGCAACAGTGAGCAAACAAAAACGCAGTTATGAAATGTTAGGATGGGGTGGTCACAGTACCATGGTATGGACTGTTCTTGTATGTTTTTTAGTGAATGGATACTTACATGTGTATAGCTCTGTGCTGCCTCCGGTGTTTGCTGTTCACCCTGGTGTATGGGCGCGGGTGGTGTCACCCTTGGCACATGCAGCAATGCATCTCTTGGAGGGAGCAATGTTGACGAAGCTCTCCGTCTCTCATTGTACGGCCGTCTCCCCTCAGATTCGTTGTGAGGTTGCTCCTATCTATATGGCTCATATCTTGTACTTTGCACCCTGCTAGAGTGACCAATTTTTTGTCTCTTTGGCCTGGTCTTCCCGTCGCAACCGCTTTTGCAGCACGGATGATTGATGTTGACGGAGCGACTGGTGGAAGCCTGTGTGTCCTTGCCTTTCTACATGCGCTAGGGAAGGAAAACATGTGTCGTTGGGAAATTGTTGACCTTGTTGCAACCCAGCAGTGGCAAAGCTTGTATTCCCAGATATTGGTGTTTGCTGCATAGAAGAACCTGTCTGTGCTTCTGATGATTCTGGTGTAGCTTGAAATCTGCCTATATTGTTGAAATATCCTGGTGCTATTTCTGGTGTTACCCAACCAGGCGGTGCCCCATATCTGCTTGGCTCATCAAACCCTCGCTGTGTGTGCCGCCTTGCATGTTTCTGCAATGACATTCAACAGTTTTGGGATTAATCTTTTCTGCATTTTTCTCGTATACATGCTATGGGTAACATGTCATGCACTGAAGGCAATGTACAAGTTGAACTTGCATCGCTGGCCGTTACTAAACTTTGTTCTCTATTTCGTATCTGGTTTAGTTTTCAGTCGAACTGATGAACATACATGTTCAGCATTGATATACCGATGTACTGATTTTTAGCACTGCTTGTAAACTGAACATTGAACTTCATGTGTTATGGAAAGTTTTTTATCCTTTTCCCTATAACTGATGCATAAACATTTGGTGCACTGCTTGCAAACTGAACATTGAACTTCAAATATGTATGGATATGCATATATATATATATATATATATATATATATATATATATATATAACTGATGCATGTCTTCTCTCTTTTTTTCATCTATGGCTTATGCAACTACACTAGAAGTACTCCTAGTTTATGTATCATTGAACTTACTGTGTAACAATTGTATTTTTTTTCAACAACATTCTTTTACTAGTTCGAACTGACTCAACTACACGGCATGCACTAGTAGAAATAACATCATACAACTTGCAGTGGTATTTAAACCTTATATAAAGCCTAGTAGCTACTTGGACTGATGCATAAGTTTATGTTTTTTGGCTTGACTGAAGCTAGCATATTAGAGGTACTGACAGTAACCTCGACATCCAAACTGTGCATCAAGTGGCAGGGGTGTAATGAACTGATGCAAGCATTTTTGCAATGTACTATCTGCTTCTGCATCATAGGAACATGTGTCACTGATGCAGTACACATGTAGTACTGATGAATCTGATAGTGTAACATGTAGGCAGATCATAGTGTGTGCAATTTTTAAACTAAATCTTCTTCATTGCAGGACTGATGAACTGAACACAAACGTGGTATTTTTCTTCAGGCAAACCCGGACATGAAAACATTTTTTGAACAGATTCAATTTTTGAGGAAAATTAGTGTGGGAAGCAGACATCACCTCTAGTGGCATGTTCTTGGATCTGACTTCTTCTTCCTCCTCTCTTGGGCGGTGTACTGTCATGTTCTTGGGAGGCGGCGCCATTGATGCAGGCAAGAAGCTTGGGGAGACGACGGCGCTCCTGCTTGTGGTGGATGTCCGGCGATGAGGTCCGGGGAGGCAACTGCTGGCGGGGATCACGACCCCGACGAAGGAGCCCCGGCGAGGGAGGAAGATAGGAGGCGCGGATCACGGGCCCGGCGAAGGAGCCCCGGCGAGGGAGGGAGACAGGAGGCGCAGATCACGGGCCCAGCGAAGGAGCCCCGACGAGCGAGGGAGGCGGCTGGCGCGGATCACAGCCCTGGCGAAGGAGCCCGGTGAGGGAGCAGGCGGCTGGCGCGGATCACGGCCCCGGTGAAGTATCCCGGTGAGGAAGGGGATGGCGGCGGTGGATCCGTCGCCGGCCAGTCACGGCGCCGCGGGCTCCCTCGCTCCGGTTGCCGCCGTCGCTCGATCGCCCGCGGCGGCTGCCTCCGGCGGAAGAAGGCAGGTTGGGTTCGGGCTGGCTCGGGGGGATTCTACTGTGTAGGCGCGTCGCGCCTATATAGGGCCGGGGGGTAACAGAATATTATTGTATGTAGTATCTATCAATTCGGAGAGTATGTGCGTGTAGTATGTAGTATATAAGAATGTTTATGTAGTATATATATATATATAACTTTTTAGGTAGTATGCATCGTATTTTTAGTATGCCTCATTTTACGTACAAATATATACGTATTTCACAAATATAATAAAAATCATGGGCCAACTTGCAATTTTTTCATGTTATCCACTTTGGATTATCTTATATATAATATATGAACATATTTATAATGATAAAATAGTATACAGAATATCATATGGTAGTATATAAGAAATGTGGGGTAACTATCCCTGGGTGGTAGGATGTATTTTCCCTATATATATACAGCTGGTCTATTCTGCTAATATTAGCAGAATAACTATTCTGACAACACTTCCGCACTACACGCTCAACGCGAGGGCATTGCACTATCAATAGCAAAGGTACTGCAATACAGAGACTAGTGAACTTCGTGTCGGAAAAACTGCACGCGGTGTTTTTTCGATACCTTTTTTGCTCTAATTTTTTAACCGTTTGTCGGAACGACGCGTGTAATATACCGTTGAGAAGCTATGGATTAGACGCAACTTCGCCATGTTGAACACTTTTCGAGATTCATCATAGTTTAAGAGCAGCTTTCAAAAACGGTGCGGCTCACAATGAATGGCAAGGAGCGTTTTTTGCATGTTTTTTTCTAAACCGCTCGTCGGAATGAAGCAAATGATACACCGTTGGAAAGATATCGTCGAGGCGCATATTTTTCATATCTATTATTTTCTCTAATTTGTTACGGTTTAAGAGCAGTTTTAATTTACTAAATCGCGGAATTCGGGTTTTTTTGAAATTTTTGCAATTTTCAGTACTGTTTTTGCTCCAGTTTTTGAACCGTTTGTTGAAATGAGGCGTATGATACGCCGTTGGATATCTACGTACGAGGCGCAACATTCATATGTTGAAATGCTTTTGAGATTCCTTACGGTTTTTAGTTCATTCTGAAAATCATGCGGCTGACGACGACAGGCAGCGGCCTTTTTTCGCGTTTTTTTACAAACCGCTGGTCGAAATGATTCAAATTATACGTCGTTGGAAATATCGATGAGGCGCAACTTTTTCATGTAGAACACTCTCTCCAATTCCTTACGGTTTAAGAGCAATTTTCATTTTAAGGAAATGCGGACACTCTGTTTTTTCGCGACACCAAAATCGTCGTAAGTACTGCATCAGACAGAAAACCGCACACCTTTAGACTAAAAACCGTACTGCAGCAAACGGTCAAGTGAACTTCATGATTTCTTTTGTCGGACGTAAACTTTTCTCAGACAAGTTTTTGTGAGTTTTTATTGTCTTTTATAACACTTTTAATAAACAAGAGTGGACCAGAGAGACGGGGGCAAGTGCACCGCATCATATATCGAAGTGAACGGCATTACTATTTTGTTGTTTCGCTAGTTTTTCTGCATTTTCATGCTGGACGCAAGTGAACAACATCACTCTCAAAAGTGAACCACATTTGAGGACCAAACACACTTCATGTAATGAGAAGCGAGCTTCTTCTGAGGTGTTTTTGTTTCGGAGTACCAAGTGAGCCACAAAGGAGTTTTATAGGGAACTATGTGAGAGAACAAAGTGAGCTTCAAAACATACATATCCATTCCTTATTTTTCATGTTTTTTTCTCGTTTTACAAAATTAACCACAAAGGAATTTTAAAATGAACTGCATCTCGGGTAACATTTTCTTACAAAACAAGTCCCTGCAATTTACACATATCATTATTTAACACAAGCAGTACACACAGAAACCTGCATCCACAAACCAGCCGAACTGCATTGCCGATCGAGCCAAACTGCACTAAGACACCTATCTGCAGGAAAAGTAATACCAAACTGCAATGGGGCGCTACCGGACGAGATAATTGCACGTATCATCCCGGAACTTGCCGGCGAGGTCCAACTCGGTCCTGGAAGTTGAGTATTGATCCAATACGGTCCTGATTCTTGAAACTACGTCCACACTACGGTCCTGGAACTTGGGCAGCCAGTCCCGGCTCTACACTTGGCGTACGTACCGCATGTCAGCCCCTGTGCCACGTCATCACGGGTCCTGCCCGTCAGCCCCAGGCCTAGCAATCAGCGCGATGCCCACCCATCAGTGCGCGACGCGGTGGTTAACACGGTTGACCATTCGGTGGGTGGGGGGATCCCCAATTCCCCACCCATGAACCCTAGCTTCTCTCTTGCAGCAGCGATGGGCGGCGCGAGCATGACCTCCAGCATTTCCCTCGCTGCGGAGAGAAAAGACGGCGATGGCCCGTCGGCGGCGGTCGCCGGCGGTGATGGATACGGGCACAGTTTGCTGGAGAGGGCGTATCCCAGGAGGTTTGGCGTCGGGGTGAGCCCTGTATCCGTCTGGAGAGGAGCCGTGTCTTGCTGGCCCAGACGACATCAATGGATGCATTGGAGGCTCGGTACAACAAGCTTGTTCTTGTGTCCAAGGCAGTTGGAGACGACGATGAGGCTGTGACGCCGGCCGCTCTGCATGGCGCCATTGAGGCGCGTTGCGGCGTGCTGTAGTCAGAGGTGAGCATCGAGGTAGCCTGCCCCCCGCATGACCTATGGCTGTTTTTCTCAACGAAGGAGAAGTGCACGGTGGTGCTGCACCCATCGATGAAGCTCAAGTGTTGCCGTCGGTGGATTCAGTTTCAGCGTTGGCTCAGAGAGTTCGCGGCACTCCGGATGCGCTTGAGTACAAGAGTAAGTTAAGCTTCGAAGGGCTCCCAGATCAGGCATGGTAGACGCAATCAGTGTCAGATGTGCTCAATGGTTTAGGAGGTGAACTGATAGAGATCATACCGCCAAAGAACCGGCGCGAGCTTGAGGTAATGGTGTGGCTCCGCGAGCCGTCCAAAGTTGGCAAAGTGCTGGATGTGGAGATACTCGAGCCTAAGATTGCGCTGTGTACAGATCCTCCTCCACAATCACTTGAAGAGTTTGTCGCGTGTGAAATTGTGTCGTCGTACGGGCCATCGTCGCCGAGGAAGAAGACGATTGTGTATCCTGTCATTTGTCACATGAAGGAGGTGATTGACCGTGGCCCTGTGCTCTCTGAGTATCATGCCACTTCAAGGCCTCTTGTTGTTTTCCATAATTCTTTCCCATGTTCTGGCCCTTGATCCTCTGGCACATGCTTATGATTGGCATTTCCCTAGCTTCCAGGATGTATCTGTTGAAGACTTCACAATTGTTATTGAGCAGCACATCACACTTTGCGAAATCATTTTGATAAGCGCTGACCCATGTTTTAGGATCCAACTCATCTAGCCAATCATGGGCCTCTTTGCTGAGAACCAACATTTGGTTCATATTTTCCCTAAACCTTCCCTCTGTAGTACTTCTAGCACATTTCCATAAATGATTCTTAAAGGCTCTTGTTGAAATTCTGCCATAGATGCCTCACACAAAATCTATGTGGTGAGAGAGGGAACAATTCCTTGACTGCTTTAATTAAACCATGCAAAAACATTGACATTTCACACATTACAAACTATATAAGCATGCACATAAGTTCTGATACATATTGAAGTAAGATAATAATGCAAAGGAATTACTTTTTGCTTGTCAGACATGATGGTCCAGAGATCTGTGTTATTTATGCCAAGATCTTGCTTCAAAGCAATCAAGAACCATCTCCATGCTTTTGTATCTTCACTTTGCACTACTACATGAGCCACAGGAAATATCCAATCATTAGGATCCATTCCTACAGCACTTAAAAGCACACCTCCATATTGTGTCTTCAAGTGGCAGCCATCTAGGAAAATAATGGGCCTACAAGCTAATAAGAACCCCCTTTTGCATGCATCAAATGAGAAGTAATATTTTTGAAATTGCCCCTCATCTGAAAGTTCAACAAAGAAAGTAGTACCAGGATTAGATCTCCTCAGCTCATTTGCATAGTCCCACGGCAAGTTGTATTGTGCAATCTCATCACCATATATAATATCATATGGAATTCTCCTAGCTCTCCCTAGCTTGCCCCTTTTAATTGTCATATCCAATCTTCCTGCACAAAACCTGCTAAGGCCTTCAATGTTATCTTCTCACATGCCCTAATCTTGTCAACATATTTGTCAGCAATGTACCGGCTGTAAAGGCCGTGACTTGCCACTTCTTCTCACAAGTGTGCTCGCCATTAAATGTTTTCACCATTATTGAATTTGTCCTGTTATCCCAAGGTGCATAGAGATACCAGGGGCATCCTTTCTCACACTTTGCACCAAGCCTAATTTTGTCATTTTTTGGGAATGTGATGTTCACTCTCTCTTTGCAACTATACTCTCTAACTGCTTTCCTCATAAGCTCCACTGAAGAGAACAATTGTCCTGCATGGAACTTTGGCTCATGCATGTCTGCATCAGTAAATGATTTGAAATTGAATTTCATTTCATCTTCTTCTGAAGCTGGAGCATCCAATTCCTCATCTTCAGAGTTGCAGTCCTCCACCACCTTCTTCCCTTTCGTATCTTCCAATGGTTGTAGCTGCTCCTGGAACAAATCCTCATCCCCATCCTCCAAGTCATAATCACTATCAATAATCCCAGACATAATCACTATCAGAATCTGAATCTGAATCTGCATTTGGTTCTTCCTCCTCTTCTATTTTCTGTCCTCTTGGTCTGAGTTTTACAAATAACTGGTCATGACTCTGAATATCTTGACTTTCATCCACAACACTACAGGATGTATTGCTTTCATTTCCATATCTACTTGGCATCTTCTTTGGACTGAAAACAACAGGAATTTGGGCTACTGGATTAGCCACTACATCATCCCATTCAGCTCCTCCTGAAATATGGCTGTCTACATGATCAAGGTATATCATTTGAAAATGGTGCCCTCGATTGATCATTAAATACATAGCATCTATGTCTGCATCATTGCACAATAGCCTAGCAGCACCTTCATTAATCTGAGACCCATGGGGCAACCAGTACATATCAATTCTGCCAGCCTTTTCATAACCCAACTGCTCTACTAACTCTTCAAAAAATCTGGAATATGCCCTCTCCACATGACAGTAATCATAGCAAACCTTCTGTCCATCCAAATAGCACCTATTGTTGCCACTGCCAAAGAAAAATCCACCATGTATCACCTCAACAGTGAACCACCCACTGCGCTCCACTGCAAAAAAAAATCACTAGAAGTTCAGTCTTTGAACTGTACAGTAACAAAACCCTAGCCGAATTCCCCCCAATTGCAGAAAATGTACTAACACAAATGACTACATATGTGCAGACGACCTAATCAAAACAAAGAGCGCAATTCGGCCCAAAACCGTGCCTAAGTAGTTCGTCGGCGAATCTTACCGTACGTCGGAGCAGGCTCGCCATCGAGTTGCCGTCGAGGGCCCTCCATCACCGTAGAAATCAGCCCTATGGGTTTCGGCGACGTCGCAGTCGCTTCCTCCGCCTCAGGAACTACCATCGGACGGTCGCCGGGTCACCGATCATCCGCCGTCGTGCCGTCTCACAGTGCTCTGCTCCCTCCTCTGTTTTCAATCGGGGAAGAGAAGGAGAAGTGGAGAGACAGAGAGACGGGGGAGAGGGGGCAACGCAAAATGACCACCGCGTCGCGCACTGACGGGTGGGCACCGCGCTGACTGCTGGGCCCGAGGCTGACGGGCGAGACCTGTGATGACGTGGCACAGGGGCTGATACGCGGTACGTACGCCAAGTGTAGAGCCAGGACTGCCCGCCCAAGTTCCAGGACCGTAGTGTGGACGTATTTTCAAGAATCAGGACCGTATTGGATCAATACTCAACTTCCAGGACTGAATTGGACCTCGCCAGCAAGTTCCGGGATGATACGTGCAATTATCTCCTACCGAACTGCACGTCTGCGGCATCCAGAGGCAGAACCACTTCAGCGATTATTTTAAAATAAAAATCCAATAGCTAATGGCCATAAAACCAAGCGCACTGAACAAACTATTGTGAACAAAGTGTGAACCGCGGGGTCACCCAGCCGACCTGGACTAGACCATCTCCAGTGGCTACCAACAAATTTTGAAGATGGAAGAGCCGGCGCCTGCAAGTGCACTGCATAGGGAGTCGTTGATGGCCGCACGTGCATGTTGTGTGGACTGCTCCAGCGATTCGTCGGACGCTGTTGTGAAAGTGAGCTGCATCTAAACAAAAAATATCACCCGATGGAGTGAGCTGGACTGCCGTAGGTTTTCACCTTTGTGGCCAACACAGGGAGTGCTTCCGGACCTCCAAATCCATCCTCCTGATCTACGGGAAGCCAGCCAAACAGAAATTGGATGCACAACATAGCTAGAACTGACAGCTGAGCATGGAAGGAAGACTAACAAAACAAAAATTGTAGAGAGTTCAGCCGGTTCTTACCAGCGATTCAGACTCCTGCACGTCGGCGTGGATCTCACACAACTTCTTCCGCTTCTTCTCTGGTGAAGCGAACAGGCAGAGAAGAGGACGAGACCAAGATACAGAAGAAACAATCGGGATCTGGGGTTCTGGCGCGAGAGAGAGGGGGGGGGGGGTCGTGCGTGCGTACCGTCGTCGGCGGTGGAGGCGGTGGCGCACTTGCGGGAGTGGGCAGCGGAGATCTCGTAGTACTGCCCTGCGTAGCCCTCGAAGACCTCACTCATGGTCGCTCCTTCCCCTGATGAATCCGCCGGCATTTGTGGCAGCCGGACCAGATCGAGGCCTGCGGAGCCTCCGGTAGAATCTAGGCGAGCAGAGGCAGTCGATGGGTGGGTGGTCGGAGCGAGTTCATTGGGGAGGGGGAGGCATGCGCCCAAGGGAGGACCGGATCCGTCGCCAACCAGGACGTGATGGCGAGATCTGGCGAGAGGTAGGTGGAGAGGGTGGGCGATGCTGGGAAGAAGGTTGGTAGGAGAGGGAGTGGGTGGGACGGGCACTATGGAGTGGCGGGGGAAGTTGCCCCGGGGTGGGGGTTGACCGAGCGCCGCTGGGAGTCCGGATGTAGTGTTAGCAAAATAAGCGATTTGGTGTGCAGAATAAGACCCCTTAAGAGTCTTATTCTGCTAACACCTCTTAAGAGTCTTATTCTGCTAACACTTATGCACTCCTCCGTCCATCTGACCCGAACCGCACAGCAACCGGAGAAAACCGCGCTGGCCCACCCACCCCCGCACCCCACCTAGCGCTCGTTGCCCACCTTCTTCCCCACCACCACAACTACCCGGCGCCCCACCGCCCCCACTCCCGTGGCCCCCACCATCCCCATCCCTCCGGCGCTCCACCACCTCCCACCGCGCGGCTCCCCACCACCCCCACCCTTCCGGTGCCCCACCGCCCCCATCCCTCCCACCTTCTTACTCCCCCCCTCCCCCCCGCCTCTTCCCACCTCCACTACCGACAGCCGGCGACCACTGGGACAACCTCGACCACCGCGCCGCCCCACCCCACCACAATCATCCCCCCGCCCCACCTTCCTATTTCGCCCGCCGCCGCTGCACAGGGTCGTGCCCCCGCCCAACAAACTACATCCGGCGGCCAAGCCCTGCCTAGCAGCCACCGGATCCGGCAGATCTGGCTCCACCTTCCCTCGTCTTCCCCTCCTCAAGATCGCCACCACCGCATGGGTTCCTGTCGTCTTGCCTCTCCTCACGCCGCCGCGCCGGACGGCCATAGCAGCACCGGAGGCGAGCCACCCTCCCCCCTTTTCTTTCCTTCTTCTTCCTCCCACTTCTCCGATAATCGCCGCCCGGCGACCATGGAGGAGAGGGCTCCCCACCAAGCCTGACCTCACTCTCCGCCGCAGATTCGGTGAGCCCGACCCCAGCTACTCCTCTCTGCCATGGATCCGGCAGGAGAAGATCCCTGATGAGAAGAGGAGGCAGCCTACCCTCACTCCTCTCCGGCAAGGCCGCCTTCGTCCTTGCTGCTCGCGCCGTTGTCCAAGCTGGCGACTGCGACTCTGCACACGGGCGTGCAGTCCTGCCCACGGGGAAGTGCAGCTCGGCCAACGTCGGGCTTGTAAAACTATTGCCCCCACCCCGTGGGTTGTGCACCTCCTCCGTTGTCGAGCAGGTACGTAGTTCCCCTTTTCCTTGGGACAACGTACAACTCCTCCAACCTCCGCCGATCTACTAAGAACCGGCGACCCCCGTCCTGCCCGGATTTCACCTGTGACTATAGTCCATAGCACGGGCACTTGCAGCTCTGTCTTCCCCTATAGGAAGTACATCGACAGCAAAGGTGCCTGGATGTGGGCGAGCCCCTTGCCGCCGAACTCCATGTGTCTCGTTGGCGTAGCTTCAAAAAAGTGCAAAGAATATTTTTGTCCAGTGATGATGCAGTTTGCTGTGTATGTTGGAGTAGTTCGCTTCTTTCACAAGTTGACTCTTTTTTGTTTTTGTTTAAGTTTGGTCCAGTGCAGTTTGATTGGTATGTTAGAGAGGTTCATTTTCATGAAGAAAAAGGGTTATTGCAGCCGATTGATGCAGCCCACTACACCCATGTTTTTCATTTGTAGGAAAAATAATTTGTTGTGCACTCAATAACGAAGGACAAGAGAGCATCACATTTCCTTTAAAAGAAGTTCATTTTGTAGTTTGAGAAAATGCAGAGAGGAAATGAGAGTAAAGTGATGTGTATGAATTCTTGTATGTAGTGTGTAGCGTGCAAACAAACAATGCAGTCCACTCGCCTCGTCCCCGCACTGCAAATTTCATTAACCAAAATAAGATATGCAGTGCACTATCGAAAAACCAAACTCTATAGAGAATAATAATGTGTAGAGTGTACTTCAAACTCCTTCGGAGTGGACTTTTTTTAAGACCAGAGTGCACTGCAGTTTCCTCTTAGAGAGCGTGTTACGGTTCACTTTTAAAAAGTGAAGATGTTCACTTGTGCATTTGTGCGAAAATTTTCTAGGGAAACAAAAAAAAGCAATGCGGTTCACTTTCGGTAGTGACGCGGTTCTATTTTGGTAGTGCCGCGGATCACTTACGCCAAATATGAAGTGCAAAAATTGTGTCGGAGAAAAAGCATTTTTCTAATGTGGTTCACTTTTGATATTCGTGCGATTCACTTGCCCTCGTCTATGAGGTCCACTCGTTCATAAAAAATGTTGAAAAAAAGGCAACAAAAGCTCACAAAAAACGCCTCAGAAAGTTTACGTCCGACAAAATAAATCATGAAGTTCACTTACCCGTCTGATGCAGTGCGGTTTTCCGTCTGATGCAGTGCGGTTTTTCGTCCGATGCAGTGCGGTTTTCTTTGTGATCCGGTTCACCCGTTGATTTTGGTGCCGTGAAAAACAAAGTGCCCGCATTTCGGTAATCTTAAAACAGTTCTTAAATTGTAAGGAAACAGAGTGTTCTACATGAAAAAGTTGCGCCTCATCGATATCTTTCCAATGGCGTGTAATTTGAATCATTCCGACCAACGGTTTGTAAAAATTTGCAAAAAAGGTCGCTGCCACTTGTCGTCAGCCGCACGATTTTCAAAATTAACTTAAAACCCTAAGTAATCTCAAAAACATTTTGACATATGAAAGTTGTGCCTCGTCCGTAGCTTTCCAACGGCGTATCGCACGCCTCGTTTCGACAAATGGTTCAAAAATTGGAGTGAAAACAGTACCGAAAAATTAAAAAAAAATCAAAAACACAATTTCGTGATTTAGTAAATTTGAAACTGCTCTTAAACCGTAACGAATTAGAGAAAATAATAGATATGAAAAATATGCGCCTCGACGATATCTTTCCGACGGTATATCATTTGATTCATTTCGACGAGCGGTTTAGAAGAAAACGCGAAACAACGCTTGCTGACATTCGTCGTGAGCCGCACAATTTTCGAAACTGCTCTTAAAATATGATGAATCTCGAAAAGTTTTCAACATGGCGAAGTTGCGCCTAATCCATAGCTTCTCAACGGTATATTACACGCATCGTTCCGATAAACGGTTAAAAAACTAGAATGAGAACAGTACCGAAAAAACAACGCGTGCAGTTAATAGAATAGACCCGCCCTATATATTCTGCTAACACCTCTTAAGAGTCTTATTCTGCTAATACTAGTAGAACGCCCGTGCGTTGCTACGCGCTATAATACATAGAAATAAATAAAACAAATGATTAAAATCGTCTTCAAGGTCGAGCCGCATTTCTTCCTCATGCGTCTGAGTGTGTTCGAACTTCGAACATCAAACAGGCGACCAGTAGACTTCTCAAAATTCAACCGTCTGGACAGTCCAGGCTTCCCCAAAGCTCATACCATATGTGGGGAATAAATATGATTGTCCAGACTATCCGCCATGTTATCTCCAACACACGTGCCCAACATAAAAAAACACCCCACGACGCACCAATTTTCAAGTCGATCCTTCCCTTCCCGCTCTGTTTCCACCCTAGCGGGACATTTCTCGCTGGAGCCCTCTCCTTTAAAACCGGATGACACCCACCTCACCTTCGTCATAGAGCTCTCTCTCCTTCACACCGTCCTTCCCCATGAATCACCAAGGAGTCCCAGCATACCGCCCTACTCTCCACCCTAATCCCCTCTCATAGCAACTACCGTGGTATGCCTCGTCGGCCTGCCCTACCCTAGCCGCCTCCTCCGTTGGCCCAGTGCCCCCCTCTTCTTCTCCGACACCACGGACCTTTGACAAATCACCAAATCATGTGGTGTTACAACTTCCAAGTGGCATGGAAATTGTGCCATATAAGTTGCATGTATTTAGAGAACATGCAAAAAAGAGAGACGGGCATATATCCCTCTATCCATAGTCTGGCAGCTTGAGGCCGGCCAACTTTAACATTTTAATCAAAACACACACAACAAATTATGAATATCTTGAAGTCTTCAACTCAACATTGAGCATTCATTCAGCTTCATAGCCATACTGCATATGTATGTTTACTAAAGCAATGACAAGAACAGTACTTTGCCACTTTTACATAATACTCCCTCTGTCCTTGAAATCGTGTACTTTCAATTTTGTTGGAGGGTCAAACTATCTCAATGTTTGACCGAGTTCGTGCAAAAATATATCAATGTTTGTGAAACCAAAAGGTACATGGTGAAAATATATTTTATCATGAATCTAATGCTACCAAATTGAAGGCATAAATGTTGACGTATTATTGTATAAATACAGTCAAACATTCCAACAAAGTTGGAAGTACACTCTTTCAAGGACGGAGGGAGTATAATACAATGAAAAAGTTTATGGAATATACATGTTCTCGCTGGCATTCTTGGTGTACAGCAGCCAGCATGATGGACGACTTGCTAGCGATCCAGCCTTCCTTGGCACGGAAGAGTGTGATATAGTACTACTTCATGTGAGTTCTCAGGAACCAACAAATGTTATTGGCATGCTAGATTCATTTGAACACACACTTCCCCATAACCTGAATTTTGGCCATGAATTAGATGGAGTGTGTGAATCAAGTTCTGTCATTTTTTCACGGAATAAAGAACCACTTTCTCCTGCTAAAATGAATCAGCACATGCATCTCCTTTGAATAGTAATAACAACTAAAATGCTACGCCACCTTCTACAAATTTTATACTGCAGTAAATTTAGCCAGATTACTGCCCAATGTCTATTACTTACACTGCCCAAAAAGTGAACTCGATTAATGATCACGATCTATAGCCCAACTTTCCCAATATAAGAAAAAAATTATTATTTTGTTTATGAAAACATCGTTGACAACTAATCAACAGTTCAATTATGGTCACTGCCATACAATTGAGTTACATTTTTATTCACTGCCATACAATTGATCAATTATGTACTCCACCAACTACCACTTAATTAATCAAGAGTTAAGTTTTTATTCAGTAAAATATTGGTTGTACTAACAAAGAGCAATCAATATAAAGAAAGATTAATCCCACTCCTAGCAGAGCTAAAAGAGAGTAAATTCAGAAATTCACGGATGCATCCTAAATGGCCATCTAATAAGCAACATATGTTGCCAAAAAATTAAGCTGCAACGTCCCAAATTGCCATTATATAGTACCAATAATGAGGGATGAGAAAATAAAGAATGAAGTCAAGGAAATACCTCAAGTAAATAATCCAAAATATTATTCTGTATTCCTTCTGGAGAAACTGGCTTCTTTCTTCATTTAAACATTCATATTCCTTGTTCAGTTGGAGCGTTTGCAATAGTAGAACTTTCTTCGGGATTATTGCCTTATTGGTAGAGATGTACGGACTTTTTTATCTACAGATTAATAGGCTGAAACACTTACACCGTGATTTTCAGACCCTGCCAACTGATACTTCTATAAGATCCAAAACCTGCTAGAGTGTTCCACAACACCAATGTCCAAGTCAATACCATATATTATCCATTGAAATGTCCAATTTAATATCATCTGCAGAAACATTAGAGTAATGTGCTCTCCTTTACCCAAATTGTGTACCACAGAACATTAAGAACATTAGGGGAGGATTTGTTGAAACTATTTTAGATCATGCACCAAAAAATTGTAGTTCTCCTAAATCAGGAAGAAATAGGTCAAAATTCACAACAGTCGTATAGAAATTTCTGCAATCAATATCATACCTGATCCATGTATGGCAGCCTCTAAATAAGCAACATAAGTCCACAGTCCATAAAAAGTAGGATACGCTCCAATTTGATGTATCATGCAATTTTGCAATACTCGAATAATTTTATAAAGCATACTGATACTGCATTGGAGGGCTATAAACTTCATTAATCTGAAAATATGTAGACTGCAGTTGATACTGTAACTTAGTGACACAACACATGGTATGATAGCTACAGGAGAGGCTATCAATTGTCATTTTTTGCACTGATGTGCTTGTAGAAAACCACCATTGATTCGATTTGATGTGTACAATAGATTCTGCGTCTGCTCCCTCTACTCCATGGCTTCCTGAAATAAAATTTCCCAGCGTCGGATCAGTTCAAATAAAAGGCAAATAGAGCAACTGAAGAAGAGCCCATCTGAATCTGATCACATACCTTGCCGAGAGCATTGAGCTTACCTCGCACCAGCACGCGGGCGACCGACAAGGAGGGTTGGAGGAGGCAGCGGTGCTGCCGACGCCGGCGGTCGGAGACCGGCGAGTAGGGCTCCATTTCCCTGGGCGTCCTGCTCATTGTGCGTGAGGCCGTGCAGCTCATCGAGCTCTCTTCTCCTGCACATACAGTTTAAGCTTCAGAAGCAGGAAGACATAACATGTTCAATTCAGGTGTGCAGAGCACATACAGGTGGAACAGGCACTTTGGGATCTTGTTCGGAGGAGGAGGAGGGTCGTCGCTCCTTGACGGGCATCCTCTCCTCGAAGTTGAGCGCGATGGTCTGACGGTGCAGCTATGGTTCGTGCCCCCAGGAGCCCCTTCGCGGCATGGCGGACTTCTTGGCGGGCTCGGGCATCCCGGCAATGAGCGGGTGGTGCCCCGGGATGCAAATCACCCTGGGATCATGCCCCTCCCGGACCTCGACGGCGGCGATGGCGGACCTCAGCGGCGGTGTCCCGACGACGTCCTGGGGGTCCGCAATGAAGGCGGTGGCGGCTCTTCTAGGACCTCGACGCCAGCAAAAGGATCCGCGATGGAGGCTAGGGCATGGTTCCCGTCGACGTAGAGATAGCGAATAGATCGGCGGCGGCGAAGGGATCTGCGATGGCGGCAGCGGCGTGGTTTCCGTCGACATAGAGAATAGATCGAGGGCGGCCTCGTTCGTCTGATTTTTTCTCATGCGAGGGTGCCTCACTCCGTCCGATTGTTTTTCGTGCGAGGGGACTCGCTAGGTGGTCAGCCGATTTTTTTCGTTACGGGGAGAGGGGAGTAAGGAAAAAAACAGACGAAAAATCCAGCGAAAAAAATCAGACCAAGGTGGGAGGTGGGACGAAAAAAACCCCGAAATGGAGACTACCAACTGCTCTATTAGGAATAGAGACTAGTGTTATTCTGCTCACACTTCTGAACTCCTCCGTCCACCTGACCCGAACTGCACAACAACCGGAGAAAACTACGCTAGCCCACCCACCCCCACCCCACCTAGCGCTCGTTGCCCACCTTCTTCCCCACCACCACGACTACACGGTGCCCCACCGCCCCCACTCCCGTGGCCCCACCATCCCCATCCCTCCGGCGCCCCACCACCTCCTACTGTGCGGCTCCCCACCATCCCCACCCTTCCGCCGCCCCAACGCCCCCATCCCTCCCACCTTCTTACTCCCCCGCCGCCTCCTCCCGCCTCCACTTCCGACAGCCAGTGACCACGGGGACAGCCCCAGCCACCGCGGTGCCCCACCCCACCACCATCATCCTCCCGCCCCACCTTCCTATTTCGCCCACCGCCGCTACACAAGGTCGTGCCCCGACCAACAAACTACATCCGGCGGCCAAGCCCCGCCCAGCAGCCGCCGGATCCGGCAGATCTGGCTCCACCTCCCCTCGTCTTCCCCTCCTCAAGATCGCCACCGCCACATGGGTTCCTGTCGTCCTTCCTCTCCTCACGCTACCGCGCCGGACGGCCATAGCAGCACCGGAGGCGAGCCACCCTCCCCCCTCTCCTTTCCTTCTTCTTCCTCCCACTTCTCCGACAATCGCCGCCCGGCAACCATGGAGGAGAGGGCTCCCCACCAAGCCTGACCTCTCTCTCCGTCGCGGATCCGGTGAGCCCGACCCCAGCTACTCCTCTCTGCCATGGATCCGGCAGGAGAAGATCCCCGATGAGAAGAGGAGGCAGCCTACCTCACTCCTCTCCGGCGAGGCCGCCTACGTCCTTGATGCTCGTGTTGTTGTCCAAGCCGGCGACTGCGATTCTGCACACGGGCGTGCAGTCCTGCTCACGGGGAAGTGCAACTCAGCGAACGCTGGGCTCGTAAAACTACTGCCCCCACCCTGTGGGTTGTGCACCTCCTCCGTTGTCGGGCAGGCACGCTGTTCCCCTTGTCCTTGGGCCAACGTACAACTCCTCCAACCTCCGCCGATCTACTAAGAACCGGCGACCCCCGTCCTGCCCGGATTTCACCTGTGACTGCAGTCCATAGCACGGGCACTTGTAGCTCTGTCTTCCCCTATAGGAAGTACATCGATAGCAAAGGTTCCTGGAGGTGGGCGAGCCCCTTGCCGCCGAACTCCCTGTGTCTCGTTGGAGTAGCTTCAAAAAAGTGCAAAGAATATTTTTGTCCAGTGATGATGCAGTTTGTTGTGTATGTTGGAGTAGTTCGCTTCTTTCACAAGTTGACTCTTTTTTGTTTTTGTTTAAGTTTGGTCAAATGCAGTTCGATTGGTATGTTAGAGAGGTTCATTTTCATGAAAAAAGGGTTATTGCAGCTGATTGATGCAGCCCACTACACCCATGTTTTTCATTTGTTGGAAAAATAATTTGTTGTGCACTCAACAACGAAGGACAAGAGAGCATCACTTTTCCTTTAAAAGAAGTTCATTTTGTTGTTTGAGAAAATGCAGAGAGTAAAGAGATGTGGATGAATTCTTGTGTGTAGTGTGTAGCGTGCAAACAAACAATGCAGTCCACTTGCCTCGTCCCCGCAGTGCAAATTTCATTAACCAAAATAATGTATGCAGTGCACTATCGAAAAACCAAGCTCTATAGAGAACAATAATGTTTAGAGTGTTCTTCAAAGTCCTTTGGAGTGGACTTTTTTTAAGACTAGAGTGCACTGCAGTTTCCTCTTAGAGAGCGTGTTACGTTTCACTTTTAAAAAGTGAAGATGTTCACTTGTGCATTTGTGCGAAAATTTTCTAGGGAAAAAAAGCAATGCGGTTCATTTTCGATAGTGATGCGGTTCATTTTTGGTAGTGTCGCCGATCACTTACGCCAAATATGAAGTGCAAAAATTGTGTCGAAGAAAAAGCATTTTTCTAATGTGGTTCACTTTTGATATTCGTGCGATTCATTTACCCTCGTCTCTGAGGTCCACTCGTTCATAAAAAATGTTGAAAAAAAGGCAACAAAAACTTGCCTGAGAAAGTTTACGTCCGACATAATAAATCATGAAGTTCACTTACCCGTCTGATGCGGTGCGGTTTTCCGTCTGATGCAGTGCGGTTATCTCTCTGATCTGGTTCACCCGTCGATTTTGGTGCCACGAAAAACAGAGTGCCCGCATTTCAGTAATCTTAAAACTGCTCTTAAACCGTAAGGAAACAGAGAGAGTGTTCTACATGAAAAAGTGCGCCTCATCGATATCTTTCCAATGGCGTATAATTTGAATCATTCCGACCAACGGTTGTAAAATTTCGCGAAAAACGGCCGCTGCCACTCGTCGTCAGCCGCACGATGTTCAAAATTAGCTTAAAACCGTAAGGAATCTCAAAAACATTTCGACATATAAAAGTTGTGCCTCGTCCGTAGCTTTCCAACAGCGTATCGCACGCCTCGTTTCGACAAATGGTTGTAAAACTGGAGCAAAAATAGTACCGAAAAATTCAAAAAAATCAAAATATGTTGAGCGTGCACTGCGGAAGTGTTATCAGAATAGTTATTCTGCTAATATTAGCAAAATAGACCGGCTGTATGTGTGTGTATGTATATATATATGTGTGTGTGTGTTGCCCCCTCCCCTCTCCGACGCGTAATATATACTCCTGCGTACGTACCGTAACACAACCCAAAAGTAATCCTCCTTGTCCGTCAAATTACCTTTCTCGTTGTGTCATATATTAGATGGAGGACGACCTCGCGGGCCCATGGAGGGAAGAGTCGCAGGCGGATGAGTGACTACCATCGTATGCATGTGGCCCAATGTGTTGGTGATGTTTTTAATACCCAATATGCACAACATGTTTGCGGCACCTGCCTCGAAAACCGAAAAGTCCCCACATGGAGCGAGATCGATTAATGACGTGTGTGTAGTATATATGTGCTGCCCCGGCCCCCTCCTCCCCTCTTCGACGCGTACTATATACTCCTACCGCAACACAACCCAAAAAGAAACCTCCTTGCTGGGTCAAAGTGATGGAGGACAACCTTGCGGGCCCACGGATGGAAGCATCGCATGCGAGTGAGTGTCCTATATGACGCATAGTATTGCCCCCGGCCACCCTCTTCAACACGTACTATATATATACTCCTACCGTGCATATAACAAAAACAAAAAATGACCATCCTTGTTGGTCAAATTAACCTCTCTCATCGCATGTCATAGTGATGGCGGCGACCTCACGGGCACACTCGAGTGAGTGTCCTAGGACCACCGCGTGCATGTGGCCCAAAAATGCATGTCAAAGTTTTTCTGCAGAGAACATGCGACCAAAGGAGTTTAATGTTGAAAATTGAAAAAAATAGATAACATCTATTCGTGTTTTATACATTGGTTGATTTCCCAGGGATTTAAATGTGCAAAATCAAATTTGATCTACATGAGACCCGTGATAGTGCATGAAAATGGATTGCAAAATCATATGCGTACGTGTCCCTGGGTGCATGTTTAGTCCCCATGCAAGAAATTTCTAACATCTAGAATCTTGATTTTAAAATTCAATAAATGCAAAACTAAGTTCAAATTCATGAAATTTATTGTGGTGTCATATGGACACCAATAGACTGTGATATTTTTTTCACATTTGAGACAAGTTTTGATATAATCTTCTTACATACAGGAAATTATAAATAATTATCAACCAATATCGCAAACGAACTCTTTATTCAAACCGTGGGCGTTAGACCAACAATGTAAGTGTCGTGCTTCGGTTAAGCAATAAAGCGGCATAATTAATCATTAAAAAGGAAAATCAATATAATGCGTGTCGCGCACGGGTCCCGTGTGCCGTACGGGCATGCTTGAGTTGATGAGACGTATGCTAGCAAGCAGACCGGGAGGCCGAGGCGTGCTACTAACTATTTGAAATGACGGTAGGCGTGCCAGCAGTCCGCCGCGCAGGCTCACCGGGAGGCGAGCTAGCCCTTTGACCGCCACCCACCTCACTCCCACTACTCCATATTAATGGCGCGCCCGCCTTGCTCCATGAGATGATGGTATATGAATGCCAGAAGTCCGCCGCGTAGGCTCACCGGGAAGCGAGACAGCCTTTGACCACCGCCCGCCTTGCTCCCACTGGTCTGTATTATTGGCGCGCTCGAGTGGCCGCACCCCCAGCCTCGCCACACACACAATCCTCTCTCTCCGCCCGCATCCTCGACGCCGCTCTCAGTCCTCAAAGCCGGCATCCCCATCCTCGCCACACACACAATCCTCTCTCTCCGCCCGCATCTTCGATGCCGCTCTCAGTCCTCAAAGCGGGCACCCCCATCCTCGCCACACACACAATCCTCTCTCTCCGCTCGCATCCTCGAAGCCACTCTTAGTCCTCAAAGCCGTCAGTGTATGAGGATGCCGTCGAAGTGCCCCATCGGAGGGAGTGGCGACGCCGGCGCTGCTGAAGCACCGGAGCACGGCGTGAATATGGAGACAGAGGATTCCGTCACCGCCGACGAGGTGGAGAACGAGGCTGCCAACAAGCGGAGGCGGGTCAAGAAAGAACTGCAAGCGACTCCAGCAGGCCTAGACTTCATCAGCACCTCCCCGATAATATGTTGACAGTCATCATATCCCTCCTCCCAATCAAATATGGGGCGAGGAAAACCGCCCTTTCCCGGCGGTGGCGCCGGGAAAGCTTGGATGCATTCTCCTAGACGCACCCCTGTCGACCTCCTCGACGCCCACGAGCTCTTCCATGGCTATCGCAAAAGCTTGGATGCATTCTCCTAGATCCTCGGCAGTCACCATGGCCCGATCAGAGGCCTTATCACGGCAAGTTCCATTCCTATGGTAAGGACCGAGCCAAGCTTGACGAGTGGTTCCGATCCCCTGCCCTAGATCAGCTCGAGGAGCTCAGTTTCAATGATGGGCATATGCGCTTGCTGCCATCGTCCGCGCTCCGCTTCGTGCCCACGCTGCGCCTCGCCAAGTTCATGAACTGCTATCCCCCCTTAATGACGCGCCCGCTCTTTTTCTACCACGACTGAAGCACCTCGAGCTCGTCGCCGTCTGCATCCCAAAGGATGACATGGAGCGCCTGCTCACGACTGTACTGCACTCGAGTTCCTTCGTCTTCAGGTGATGAATTGGTCGAGTACCTTCCACATCACCTCCAGGCACTACAAAAAAAGACACATCCGTGACATTTTGGGCCGAACGGAATTTTTTCTGTCATGCTTATGACACTTCTATGACGATAATTGTGACAAAACCCGGTATTATCATAGATGTGGTGGGATCCTACTTCTATGACAAAAAATCATGACAGAAAATGGGCTTTTCATCCTGGGCGGGCCGGAGACGCAGCTGCATGACATTCTTTGGGCCGTCCATGACGGAGAAAACTGTGGTAGAAGCGAGGGCGAGGAAAATATCGAGGGAGTTTCCGGTTACGGTGGCTGGTCGGGGGTCGGGCGATGCGCGTTTCTCTCGTACGTCCGCGCGTGTGTGCGAGGCGTTGTGCTCTAACTGAACCCAAGCGAGGAGTTGGGCTCTAACTGAACCCGAGCGATTGCACTGTAGGCTACGTGTTACTAAACCCGAGCGATCGATCAATTGCTGTTAACTGAACCCGATCGAGCGATTCCTTCGCTACTACTGCTAATTGAAGCCGATCGATGCTGCCTCTGGATGAATAGTGAGTGTTGTTGGGGGGTTTGGATGAACAGTTCCCGGTGGGGGTTGGATGAACAGGACCCCGTGGTAGTAGAGGTCGTTGCCGCTGGATGAACAGTACCCCGATCGATCGAGCCGGTGGATGAACAGGACCCCATGGAGGGCTGGATGAACAGGACCCCGTGGAGGGCTGGTTGAACAGTAGTCGGTGGAGGGCTGGTTGAACAGTAGCCGGTGGAGGTCTGGATGAACAGTAGCCCTTGGAGGGGTGGTTGTCGGTGTCAAAACCGGTGGATCTCGGGTAGGGGGTCCCGAACTGTGCGTCTAAGGCGGATGGTAACAGGAGGCGGGGGACACAATGTTTACCCAGGTTCAGGCCCTCTCGATGGAGGTAATACCCTACTTCCTGCTTGATTGATCTTGATGATATGAGTATTACAAGAGTTAATCTACCACGAGATCGTAGAGGCTAAACCCTAGAAGCTAGCCTATGATTATGATTGTTGTTGTCCTACGGACTAAACCCTCCGGTTTATATAGACACCGGAGGGGGCTAGGGTTACACAGAGTCGGTTACAAGGGAGGATCTACATATCCGAATTGCCAAGCTTGCCTTCCATGCAAAGGAGAGTCCCACCCGGACACGGGACGAAGTGTTCAATCTTGTATCTTCATAGTCCAACAGTCCGGCCAAAGTATATAGTCCGACAGTCCGAGGACCCCCTAATCCAGGACTCCCTCAGTAGCCCCTGAACCAGGCTTGAATGACGATGAGTCCGGCGCTCATATTGTCTTCGGCATTGCAAGGCGGGTTCCTCCTCTGAATACTCCATAGAAGATTTTGAACACAAGGATCGTGTCTGACTCTGCAAAACAAATTCCACATACCACCGTAGAGAGTACAATATCCCACAAATCTAATCTGCTGACAAATTTCATAGCGTGACATCACGCCATGGCCCGGTCGTTATTCGAACCCTTTTTTTCTCAACCAGCTACTGCACATATTGTGAGGCAGTTTCCCTGGCACGTCTTGTCGAAGCAGAGATCGTGTCCCCTTATCACGGGATTCTCATCAATACGGGTGTGGATATCCCAACCGCGCCATCAATCACGACGCTTGGGGAATAAGCGAGTTTACCAGGCAAGTGGGGAGGCGCAGAATCCCTGCTGCCTTTATAAGGGGATAAGGACTCCCTTTCGCACCCACGCCTTCTTCTTCCTGATCCATTCCCCTTCGCTCGAGCTCCAGCGCCCGAGCGTTCGTCTTCTCCGCCCACAAAGGCCTTCCGAAAATGTCCGGATCCGGAGTAGGAGGCAAGTGGATGGCCTCTACCGTCCGGGAGAAGGATATCAAAAAGCTTGGGGAGGCCAGGTACCTGGCCAAGAAAATCAACCACGGTCTCTCGACGGCGGGACAGATCGTCCCTACTCCGGAACCCCACGAGAGGGTTGTATTCCTCCCTCATTTTGTCCGCGGGCTAGGGTTTCCCCTCCACCCGTTCGTTCACGGCATCATGTATTATTAGGGGATCGATTTTCATGATCTATCCCCCAATTCCTTCCTCAATATCTCGACATTCATACTCGTGTGCGAGGCTTTTCTCCGCATCTTGCCACACTTCGGCTTATGGCTGAAGATCTTTAATGTGAAGCCCAAGGTAGTGAGCGGCGAGCACGCCGAGTGCGGAGGCGCTATGGTGAGCAAGATGCCCAACGTCACATGGCCAACAGGTACTTTTAATGATTCCATCAAAGAGTGGCAACAGCAGTGGTTTTACATCACTGAGCCACGCGGCACGGAATGGGCCGCTGCTCCGAGTTCGGATCCGGAGCCCCTCTGCGGCTTATGTCCTGGCCCAAGAAGGGCCTGAACTAGTCTTCGTCTGACGAACTGTCTGTGCTCCAGACGCGCGTTAAGGATATGGAAGACAAGAACATCGAACTTGTCAATGTAGTCCAGGTGATGTTAGTTTGCCGGATCCTGCCTTGTCAACACCGGACTTGCAATCTATGGGAATTCGATCCGGCCAAGCACCAGACCCTGCGAGAGCTCTTTGGCTCCTCGCACAAAGACATCTGGAAGGTGCTTTTTAAGTCCGGCAAATCATGGCCGGACTCAGCCGAGGACCGTGGGTACCAACGGTCCCGCCCTGCAAGCTCGGTAAGTCATTATACGTTTTATCCGCATAACCCAAGGGAAATGCTTGATGTGTTTTCCACAACTCTCCTAGGGCTGGACGAAGAAGGCGGAGCAGATCCACTGTCCGGCCCCGCTGCCCGAAGAACCGGCCGACCCACTTCTGACGAAGATGCTGGTCCCGGCGCCTTACAAGGCGCCGAAGAAGAAGACCGAGAAGGAGGCCAAAAAGACCCGGGGCGGCCTTCGTCGCCGTGGCACTTCGGACACAATATCCGAAGGCTCCAACGCCCGTTCTGACTCCGAAGAGGACGAGGAGGAGGAAGACGAATCCTCGGCGGGGGGAAGAAAGAAGAGGACGGCCTCCATACACTTGGAGGCCGAGTCGCCAAAAAGGGGGAAAACTCCTCTTCCGGAAGAGTCCACTGCCGCCGCCGACAGCAGCCCGGCGTGGGATCCCAGGGCCCAGCCCCTGGTGAACTCGTGAGTATATAAAATCCGAACACATTTGTTCGTCCAGACTCATCATGGCATAATATTTTAACCTGAGCCATATTTTTTGTAGTCCGGCGAGGTCCCGCACCGAACAATCCTCATCAGAGGATTTGCTGAGCTCGGATGCTATGGAGAGCGGGACGCCCCCGAAGGCCCCTTCCCCCAAATATGTGAATAACACCGAGGCTTCATTCCAGAAGGACCCCGACTAAGGAGGGGGGGATATCGTGAAGGCGGCGCCTGGAGGTCAAACTTCAGGGGCCGGAGACATGGGGGAGAAGATTCCCATGGGAGTCAACGGCGGGGGCCATCTTGAATTTGGCCCTCAGCCGAACGCGATTCCGGAGACCAATACGGCTCCAGAATCAAGTAGGCGTCCTCCCTCGGCTGGAGAGGGCGTGCCTGTTCCACCGGCAACCTCTGTCCAACCAGAGGTGCCGGATACTTTGTTGGCGGTGCTGAAGAGCGCCTCCATCGTCGATGAACACCGTGCCCTTATGGGTGCGGTGATTGAGAAGATTCAGTCTGCTGAGAGTGGACTGAATGAAGCCTATATCAGCCTTATAAGAGGCTTTGAGGTATGTTTTATGAGGTTTCGAAGAGTGTCATAGTATGAATAGTAGCCCCCGATACACTGTTCGGTGAAAGAAAGAACCGGACAGAGGATCAATTTATGTTCGCAGGAAGACTCACTTGATGACATCTATCTCTCTTCTTTGATAAGCAGGGTTCTGCAGCGGCTGCTGCCTCTCATACTGCGGAGGTCTCCGGACTGAATCAAAGTCTGGAGTGGGCCAAAGAAGAACTTGGCCAGTTGAAAAGGTAGTTGGAAGATAAACAAGGTATGCGCAAGCCTTGTTCGCGTTCAGTGCGAACGAATTTCCAGTATGATAAAATATGTTTCATGATTTGCGCCAGGGGCGATGACCGAAGTCGAGGCTCTGAGGAAGGCTGTTGCCGAGGCCGAGGAAAAGGCAGCCGCAGGGCAGGCTCTTCGTGAGAAGCACGAGGCCAGGGTTATTGAAGCTGAGCAGGAGCTTCAAGAGGCCATGAAGAAATGCGAGACCTTGCGGCAGAGTTTAACGGAGAAAGAATCCGAACTTGCCAAGGCTCATCAGGTCGCACGCGATTGCCGGGGGGAAACCCAAGGCGCCCTACAGGAGATCCAAGAGGCGAGGAAGATCGCGGCGGGTAAGGCTTTTTTCATGTAAAGCAAGTATTTGAGGAGAAAATCATGTTTCTAATTTTGAGTTCGGATTTCTCCAGGGGTATTTGCAGAACTGCCCCGCAGCATATCGGATGCCGCCCAATTCTACCGAGCCGAAGAAAGGAACAATGCGGATAAGCTCTTCTGGTCGCAGTATCTAGCATCGAATTATCCGGTGCCTTTTGCCGATCAACTGAAACAGCTGATCGAACTGCATAGGGCGGCCGAACTAGCCATGAAGGATTTGATTATCCAGCTATGGCCCGCCGAGCCGATTCCAAGCAGCTACTTCGGGCTCGTGAAGCGGCTCGTGAGTGCCTGCCCTCGACTTGACGTCGTCAAGCGGTCGGTCTGCATAGAGGGTGCACGAATGGCCTTCGCCCGTGCAAAGGTGCACTGGGGGAAGATGGATGCCGAAAAGCTGATGACCGAGGGACCGCTAGAGGGAAAGGAGCACCGTAAGCCGAATTATATTATGAAAGTGTCCTGAAAGGATCTTGCCTTGCGGCGGAGCAATGCACCAAGGACATTATGTTTCCATGAATACGATCATGTTGTCCTTTTTAATGTTGAACAAGGTCATTTCTATTATTTATTGCCTGTTATAAAAGTTTATCCTCCTGTGCGGCCGTTTTATTATTAATCCTGAGAGTTGGCCAGTCGTCGGCTTCTGCCCCCACGTAAGAAGTACGGGGGTGTTCGGGATAAACCTAATCACCCTTTATCCCAGTTTTGGGTCCTTCGAAGGAGGTGTTCAGCACAATGAACCAGGCAATCGGACTATAGGGCTTTATCACTCTCACTTAGCCATAGGAGCTTTAGGAAAGGAAGGTAGGCGCAGCCCCTGGTGTTCGGAAGACCGCACGAGGGGCTCTATAAGCACCTGATCGAAAGAAAAACCGATCCATCGCATGCTGCATTGGTTATGGCATTATGCGGGAGAAATCCTTAAAGATTTTACAACCTCTCGAACAGCTGACCAGCTCTCGCCGTATCATGACAATCAGTTTTCGGCTTTCTCTACTGAGGTGCTCGTCCGAAAGAACCAGGACTCAATCGCAGTAGTTCTCCCTGTGCCGCCTTAGCCGATATAGCGGAACGTAAGGCAGCAAAACATGGGAGTCGGGCAAACCCAACATTTGACCCAAGACATGATTCGGAGCTGATGCATATAATGCTATAAGTTCAGGGTGCCGAACTTCCATGAAGGTGTCCGGACTTTATTGCCGTATTGTGGGTAAAACGAAGCCCCTGGCATATTTAAGGCATATCGCGGTGTACGGATGCCACTTGAAAAAAGAATTTCATTAAGAAATAACAGCAGATAAGCGTCATATAAATCCACACGTTGTATTTGAATGGTACGTCGATGCGTATGAGTACATGTAATGTGATAAAAAAGAGATATGACTGTGGAACCTGCTGAGACCAGGGGGAAGAAGCTGTGTGCGGATCCGGAGTATAGTCGGATGGTCATTGCGGGGAATATCTAAGGATTCCCTTGCGTGTTCGAGCTGCTTCCATATCGCCAGTCCTGGTCGGCGCAAGGGTGAACCTGCAAAGGAAATGTAAGAAATGTTTTTGTGCCGGAGAGCGGTTGAGCCGCGATATGCGGCCTGTCCTGGCCTCCGCCGAAGTGTTTAATTGAGCTCTGGACGAGCCGGGCTATCCTGCCGCGAAGTAGTTCGGAGTCCTTTGGCGGTGTCCGGGAGCCTAGCCGTCGACTCGAGGTTCGATTGGAAGGTGCCACTTGTTGCTTCTGATGTTAAAGCAGCGGTATACTCCTTGGTGACGAGGGAAAGTTCGGCCTTGCCATTAACCGTGATGACGCCGTGCGGACCGGGCATCTTGAGCTTATGGTAGGCGTAATGTGGCACCGCGTTTAATCGAGCGAACGCGGTTCGTCTGAGCAGTGCCTGATAGTCACTGCGGAAGGGGACGATGTCGAAGATTAACTCTTCGGCACAGTAATTGTCTGGTGATCCGAAGACTACCTCAAGGGTGATGGAGCCTGTACAGCTGGCCTCCACGCCTGGTATAATATCTCTGAAGGTGGCTTTAGTGGGCTTGATCACCGAATGATCGATGCCCATCTTGCGCACTGTGTCCTGGTAAAGCAGGTTTAGACTGCTGCCTCCGTCCATAAGGACTCGTGTGAGGTGGAACCCTTCAATTATTGGGTCGAGGACTAGTGCGGCTGGATTGCCCTGATTGGTGTTAACCGGACGATCCGTGTGGTTGAAGGTGATCGGCCCTAGTTTATATTGTGGGGCGACTGGTTCCGTTAAGTCGACATCCCCAAGGGTGCGCATCCGGTCCGGGTTGGGAGTGTGGGTGCCGTTTACCACGTTCACCGTTTGGATTTGCGGGGGAAATTTCTTTTGCCCTCCTGTATTCGGTGATCTGGGCTCCTCGTCGCCATCATCGCTTTGAGATCCCTTATCTTTGTTTTTGGCGCCTGCCCTGCCGGCTTGTTTGAAGACCCAGCATTCTCTGTTGGTATGATTAGTGGTGTTCCTGGGGTGCCATGAATTTGGCATGGGCGGTCGAGTATGCGGTCCAGACTGGACGGACCCGAATTGTAATTTTTGAGTGGCCCATTCCGCTGATCGGACTTAGAGCCACTAAATCCAGCATTGACTGCCATATCTTCGGCGTTTTCATCATTTTTGCGGCGCTTGTGTTTGTTGCATCGGGGTTTGCCATTGCTATCTCTGGCCTTTGATGTGCCAGGGTTGCTTGCTGTGTTGTTGCTACGAGCCAACCAGCTATCTTCGCCCGCGCAAAAGTGGGTCATGAGTGTCGTGAGGGCTGCCATGGATTTTGGCTTCTCTTGGCCAAGATGTCGGGCGAGCCAGTCGTCACGGATGTTATGTTTAAAGGCCGCTAGGGCTTTCGGCATCCGGACAGTCGACAATTTGGTTCTTTTTAGTTAGGAACCGAGTCCAGAATTTCCTGGCTGACTCTCCGGGCTGTTGTGTTATGTGACTTAAATCATCAGCATCCGGTGGTCGCACATAAGTGCCCTGGAAGTTGTCCAGGAATGCGTCTGCCAGGTTTTCCCAACTTCTGATGGAGTTTGGCGGCAAGCTACTCAGCCAATGCCGAGCCGGCTCGTTGAGTTTTAGCGGGAGATACTTGATGGCATGTAGATCATCCCCGCGGGCCATGTGAATGTGGAGGAAGAAATCCTCTATCCCTACCGCGTGGTCTGTAGTACCATCATATGATTCAATGCTCACGGGTTTAAACCCTTCTGGGAATTCATGATCCATTACTTCATCAGTGAAGCATAGGGGGTGTGCGGCGCCTCTGTGGCTGGCTATATCATGATGCAGTTCATACGAGTCTTGTCTGCTGTGTTCGGCCCGGCCGGATTTGCTTTTAGTATATCCGGCGTGACGGTCGTCGTCACGCGTTGGGGCGCGCCCCCGTGATTCGTAGATCGATCTTTTATGTCCTACTTTGTTTTCCAATACGTCTTGCAGGTTCCGCGTGTTGCCCCGGGCCTTGGTGTTTTTGTTTAATCGGCGACGGGGTGCGGGCTGGACTTCGGCCTGACATGCCGTTTTGTCTCGGCCACGAGGTGGCCGGTCAGCCGCATCATACGCTGGAAGCGTAGGCTTTAATGCTTCCTCCTCGAGTTGGGGTAGCAACCTGCGCTTTGGGTAACTTTTGGTTGGGCGCTCGAGTTCGTATTCCTCGGCCGCCAGGACCTCAGTCCATCTATCCGCTAGCAGATCCTGGTCAGCTTGAAGCTGTTGTTGCTTTTTCTTCAGGCTTTTTGCTGTGGCTATAAGCTGGCGCTTGAAGCGCTCCTGCTCGACGGGACCCTCAGGCATGATAAATTCTTCGTCGCCGAGGCTCACCTCGTTTTCGGAGAGAGGCATGTAATTGTCATCCTCTGATTCTCCGTCTGCTGCCTGTTCCTTAGGGCTAGCTTGCCCATCCTCGCGCTCCAAGCCTGGCTGGAAGGGATTGTCGTCGTCTTCGGCACTATCTGCAGCGTTATTGTCTCTTGTGCCGGTATCGCCGCTGTTGCTATGGCGGGGCTTAGAGCGGCGCCGATGACGCCGGTGCTTAGATTGCTTCTCGAGGGGATTATCCTCCGTTGCCTTATTGCCATCGCTTTCTTTGGGGGTGTCCACCATGTATATATCATATGATGAGGTGGCAGTCCAGCGCCCTATGGGCGGTGGTTCCTGTTCTTCTCCTGCATCGTCGTCCATACTGTTGATGTCTTCGGAGCTGAAATCGAGCATGTCGGTTAAGTCATCGATAGTGGCTATTAAGTGGGTGGTGGGTGGGGAACGAATTTCTTCGTCGTCCGCCTCCCACTCGAGCCGGA
The DNA here is from genome assembly GCF_002575655.3 of Aegilops tauschii subsp. strangulata. Lineage (NCBI taxonomy): Eukaryota > Viridiplantae > Streptophyta > Magnoliopsida > Poales > Poaceae > Aegilops > Aegilops tauschii. The sequence goes on from NC_053039.3 coordinate 225,640,709, forward strand.
CATAGTTCGGCCAAGGGCCTCCTGAGAAGGAGAGAGACCTTAATGAATTCAGCACGTCGCCCAACGGCGAGTGCTGAAAGATATCCGCGAACGAAAACTCCATGATCGGCGCCCAATCAGATTCGATAGGCACGGACGCAGGCGGTTCGGAGCCCGTGGCCGGGGACGAATCCAAGGGTCCGGCAATACAGGTCTCGTAGAAGGTGAAGTCAGTATTCGGCTCTATCGCCGCTGAGTGTGCGGCCTCCGTGGCGGGGTCCATCCACCCGTCCTCGGACGGCGCAATCTGCTCCGGATTGAGGGCCGGAGTAGCCACAGGTGTGATCTCCCGAACACCGTCCGACGACAGAGCTAAGTCATGTTCGTCGTGACTGTGCGGCGCACCTGACATGGGATCGAATCCGTAGAAGATCAAGTCTCTGCGGATGTCGGCGGTATAGTTTAAGTTTCCAAACCTGACCTGACAGCCAGGGGCATAGCTCTCGATCTGCTCCAGATGGCCAAGCGAGTTGGCCCGCAGTACGAAGCCGCCGAATACGAAGATCTGTCTGGGGAGAAAAACCTCACCCTGGATCGCATCGTTGCCGATGATCGAAGGAGCCATCAAGCCTTTAACGTGACGGCACAGTGGAACTCTCAATGAAAGCACCAATGTCGGTGTCAAAACCGGCGGATCTCGGGTAGGGGGTCCCGAACTGTGCGTCTAAGGCGGATGGTAACAGGAGGCGGGGGACACAATGTTTACCCAGGTTCGGGCCCTCTCGATGGAGGTAATACCCTACTTCCTGCTTGATTGATCTTGATGATATGAGTACTACAAGAGTTCATCTACCACGAGATCGTAGAGGCTAAACCCTAGAAGCTAGCCTATGATTATGATTGTTGTTGTCCTACGGACTAAACCCTCCGGTTTATATAGACACCGGAGGGGGCTAGGGTTACACAGAGTCGGTTACAAGGGAGGAGATCTACATATTCGAATTGCCAAGCTTGCCTTCCACGCAAAGGAGAGTCCCACCCGGACACGGGACACAGTCTTCAATCTTGTATCTTCATAGTCCAGCAGTCCGGCCAAAGTATATAGTCCGGCAGTCCGAGGACCCCATAATCCAGGACTCCCTCAGTGGTTGAACAGGACCCTCTAGAGAGGGCTGGTTGAACAGTAGCCGGTGGAGGAGCGCGCGGTGGAGGGTGGATGAACAGGAGCCCATGGATGAACAGTCACAGATGGAGGCTGGAGGAGGTCGACGGTGGATGAACAGTAGCCCGTGGAGGCTGGAGGAGGTCGACGGTGGAGATGAACAGTATCCCGTGGAGTCCCGTTTTGCGATACGCCACACCCCTCCCGATGAACAAGACCCCCGTTTCGACCGTAGCGCTCCAACACAATTCCGTTTCCTCCGTTTTGCGGTACGCCACACCCCTCCCGATCAACAGGACCCCGTTTCGACCGTAGGAGGTCCGTTTCCTCCGTTTTGCGGTACGCCAGACCCCTCCCGATGAACAGGATCCCGTTTCCACCGTGGCCGGTCGAACACAAGGCCGTTTCCTCCGTTCTGCGGTACGCCAGGCCTCGTTTCCATCGGTTGTTCCGTCCAAGCCGGTTGGCTCCTGATGAACAACACGCATTTCGTTGCCTCCCGATGAACACGACGCATTCCGTTACCTCCCCATGAACACGACGACGGCGCAGTTTCTCCGTTCCGACCTAGCCACAGCCATGTACACGAGCCCTGGTCGTACGTATGCGCGATTAAGCGTTCTAGACCCCGCATGTATGTACGTACGTGGCCGTATTTACTTTCTTGCACCCTGGCCGCTGTACGTACGTGTACATGCTACGTGCGCGCCTCTACTACCACACGTGCGCGTCTCTACATCGACCAGTATGTACGTACACGTTCGTGACCAAAATGACAACGCTACGTACGCTTCGACCGAGTGGGTCCTGACTGTCAGGCACTTCCTTGCGTGCGAAGATGTAGCTGGTGGGTCCCAACAGTCAGGGGGAGAATCATTTTTTTGCCCGTAATATGGACGCACTTCCTTGCGTGCGAAGATGTAGATGGTGGGTCCCAGCAGTCAGGGGGGACAATTTTTTTCGCGTCATAAGGAGGCACTTCCTTGCTGCGGCCGTGGACCCAGCTGTCAGCCTCTCCACGTACAGTACTCTTCCGATGGAAGTCGTTCGTTGACCACATTGACCACGCCGCGGCGAGAGCACCAGGGCGATGGATGACAGCGAGGCCTAGGAAGGGGACGACGCGTTGCCGGGGAAGACGTGCCAGTGGATGCCCACGTGGAGGGGAGTACGTGGGTTGACTGCTTTGGCTGCGGTGTGAGGCTGCCGTCGTCGGAGAATAACATGAGGTGTGGGTGAGTATAGAGGGATGGCATGGCCAGCGGTGGCAGCACAGCCGGACACGGGAGGCAAGAGCCGGCGGCACGGCCGATGCTTGTTTGGGCGGCTGGAGCAAGAAGACCAGAGGTTGAAGAAGCACTATGGCCGTTGGATGGACATCGTACGGTCACTGGAGCTAGAATCGTTCATACTGACTAAGTTGACAAAGCCCTCCGTCCCTGTCATCTTAGTAGGCCCAAGTCAGCCTCCCACTATGGTGGGTCCCAGCTAGCAGGGGAGTATTCATTATTTTGTGCGCAGTAAGGAGGCACTTCCTTGCGTGCGAAGATATAGCTGGTGGGTCCGACCTGTCAGCGGGGTAACATTTTTTTCGCGAAATACAGTGGCCCTTCCGGTGGGTCTCAGCTGTCAGGTGCAGGAATCATTATTTTGCACGTAATAAGGGGGCATTTCCTTGCGTGCGGCCATGGACCCAGCTGTCAGCCTCTCCACGTACAGTCCACTTCCGATGCATGTCGTTCGTTGACCATGTTGACCACGCCGCGCCGAGAGCACCAGGGCGGCGGACGACAGCGAGGCCTAGGAAGGGAACGACACGGAGCCAAGGAAGACTCGGCAGTTGTTTCCCACGCGGAGGGGAGTACGAGGGTTTACTGGTTTGTCTTCCGTCGCTGGAAAATAATAGCAGGTGTGGGTGAGTAGAGGGATGGCTAGGTTAGCGATGGGAGAACGATGCAGGGGTGAGGCCTGCGCGGCAGGATAGCCGGCCGCGGGAGCAGGCAGCAGGCAGTCCCGCCGGCGCTTGTTTGAGCGGATGGAGCAGGAAGAGCAGAGATTGAAGAAGCACGACGGCCGTTGGATGGACATCCAACAGTCACCGCTCTCGTGTGTTGACTAAGTTGACACGGCATTGCATGTGCGTCAACCTTTTTTTAGGAAAGCATATGCGTCAACCTGTAGTACGCGCACAAGTCAGATCAAATCTGTGGAAAATAGCATACAGCCCATCTGCCAATATTTCCAATAATTTACAGCCCATTTGCCAATTCTTAAGAATTTTTTTGGAGCCCATCTTCTTTTTGTTAGCATTACACCCCATATTGCGGCCATGGTTAAAAATTATACGAAATTTTACATATTTCAGTACGGTCAACTGTTTTTAATCCCGAAATATCGAGTCACATGCAAACTATTTTGAAAAATAATTTATATAAATATAAAATCCAAATAATTGTCCACGCATAAAAATCAACGGAATTTAAAATCTTGTAACAAAAAAAATTGAAACTAATTCCCGGTTTGATGTGTTTTAAAAATATACAGCCCATTTCTGGGCAAACCGAATGAAACTCTCCTCGTCTTGAAAGATTTGCAGCCCAGCAGCGCTGATAAAGCAAGCAGGCCTCATTTGGGTATTTCTTAAAAAAAATAGAAATGGGCTAGCCATTTTCAGCAAGAAAAAAAACTGGGCTCATGATGTGGTAAAGATAAATAAAACCCTGGCTAGACGGGCCACAGCCCCTGCACAACCCCGTTCTTACCCTGATCCGTCGCTAAAACTAGTATAAATAACAACGGCTTGTTCCTAAAAAAGTAAATAACAACTGCGCGACCTGCTGGGTTCCTCGTGTCAGTCGCTCGTTGTGTAATTCTCTCGTTTATTGACTACGTTGACAATGGCGTGAGCCCCAGATGTCTAACCATTAGGAGGAACCATTTTTTGGGCTTTTAATAACGAGGCACTTGCTTGCGTACTGCCATGACGCTGGTGGGTCCCTACTGTCATCCTCTCCACGTACATTCATCTCCTTATTCCTCTTGGTTGTTGACGACGTTGACAACGCAAGAGGGCGGCGCACAGCGCACGGCGAGCGAACCAAGGCCAAGGACGACGGTGAGGACTCGGACGGAACGAACAGGAGCCCTGGAAGATGCGCCGGTCCAGTCGCACGCGAAGGGGAGTACGAGGGTTGACTGGTTCAGGTGCAGGTGCGTGTTGGGGCTGACGTCGCCGGACAATAACAGGACGTGTGGGGGAATAGAGGGAGGGACTGGCCAACATTGGAGGGTACGGTAGGGCGGCGGAGGAGCAGCCAGCCATGGAAGGCGAGAGCAAGCGGAGCCGACGGGGTCGTTTGGTTTGGGCGGCTGGAGGAAGAAGACAAGAGATAGAAGATACACGATAGATGTTGGATCTCAATCCAATGGCTGGTAGGCAGAATCGTTTGTTGACTAGCTAGTAAGTCGACACCACCTTGGATAGGCTATTTCCTCGTGGGTCCCAAATGTCAGAATCCAAATCTGTCACGGTCATGCAGCCTTTCCTATGAAAATTTACAGCCCATTTGTTGTGCTAGTTCGAAATAAGTTTGTGGGTGCTGGTGGGGGCTAATCACTTGGCTTCTGTAATGCACAGTGAGCTCAAGCAGCTGGCGAGAGTGATGTTAATTCCCTTGGTTGGGATTTGTTACAATATTTCACTCTAAATTAAACGAATGGCAAGCCATTTGCCTTGTTTCAAAGAAAATATGACAGTCACAGCCGAGTTGAAAAGGGCAAGAACATCTAACTCCAGCTTACAAACTGTACAAAAGCACGAGGATTAATTGTTCATCAGGTTTAGACAAAACCCAGGTTGAAAAGGGTAACAACATCTAACTCCAGCGGTGATTTCGGCAGTCACAGTCAAATGGATTGGTCAGGTCCATAGAATGAACATCCTGTGTCGTAAAATTTACTGGATTATGACCACAATATGTTGTAAATAGAAGCCCGGCACGTTCAGAAGCTCTTTTGCCCACCTGAAACTCCTTTTTTTTGCTCTTCGACATGCCCATCCGTCAAAACCATGCTGCTGATAAACTTAAGCCTGATGGACAATAGTAACCTCGCATTCAGTAGGAAGAATGTGACAAATCTAGTGTTTGCATGGTTGGCTACATATCGTTCTAGCGTTATTGTCTTCAATCAAATGTCATGAGAAGTGAGAAAATCCCGGTGCTTATGAATCCACCGATTGGTTATAACTTTCTTACCCCGTCCTGTTGCCTAAATAGACATGAAGATTGAAAACAGTTAAGGTCTAAAAAAAGAGTGTGGAAAGAGCAACAGCTGAACGGTTAATTCTAGTACACTATATGCGGGCTTCCAATGTGCGTGAAATAATCACCTTTATATATAACTTCTCCAGACATGGAAAGCATTGCAGCAAGCCAATAATCTTGTTCAGATCAAAACTATTCATTTGGATATATAAGATCTTGACAGAATCCAGCACCATTGATAGGCTATCCATGGAGAAACTCTTCATTGAGCATAGAACATAATATTAGTACAAAATGTGTACTCCGAGATGATATATAACTTATGCGCAGAAATTTAAAATGCAGCTTATGGTTACAAGTGCAGATGATAATATAAAGTACCTGAAGAACTGTGGAGCCAAACACCATCTTGAAATGAGCACAGAGATCATGTATTACACCCAAGGTCTCCAGTTTAGGCGCAGAGAGGACGGTTATTTGCGACGGTGAATAACTAGAATCAAGGATCAACCTTTGAAGTGAAGGGGCATCTTGGATGATGATCTGCCTTCCGTCAAAAGAAATTCCAATTCTTACAAGGTTAGGTGACTTTATTTGGAGACAACCGATTCTAACTGTGAAAACAAGCACCAAGCACTCCAGGGCAGGGCAATTGGAGTGGACGATGTTGTGCAATGAGGCCTCCGATATACGAACCTGCACAAGTGAAAGTTTCTTGAGAAATGGGAGTCGAAGGTTTAGTACCAGATTGTCCGGTAGGTCGCACAGCGCAAAGGTGGCGGTGTGGAGAGAGGAGGAAAACCGCGAGATGGACATCGGTGCTGAGGGCACAGGTAGATGGCGTTCGGTATCTGGTAGGTGATTTCTTGGGGAATAGTAGAACTCAAGCAGCTGTAGTTCTGTGAATTTAGGGGATTTCAGCCATGCGTCCACCGCGCAGGGCATGGTATGCTTGCTCAGGTAGCATGACGGGATGCAAAGGCTTTGAACGGAGCCCTGGTGGGAGGATATGATGGCTCTGGGGATTTCCAAATCATTGAAGAGAGATAGCTGACGACAGTCGAGATTAAGAGGCACGACGTGCCATAGAGGGTGCCACCAAATTGAGAGGACTTGGGTGCGACGGCCATCCTTGGTGGGGAGAAGCGAGATGATCTCCCCAAGGACGGTGTCCGGGAGATCGCTGATGCGGTCCACCCGAGATTCTACGGGTTCCTGGGATCCGGTGGGGGCGGGGTTGCTGCTTCTCGCCGCGCTGCGGGGTGCGGGATCTACAACAGGCGTCGCCGCTGGCGGGAGCCTCATCTTCTTGGCGCTAGGGTCAGCCGACTCCATTTTCCACGAGGGCGTCGCGTCGCGGTCACGGATTTGAGCAGAGTAACGAATGACGAGCCTAGTTGTAGTGCGAGTGAAGAAGAAGGGGAGCTGCGGTTTTTCTGTAGTAGTGAGGAAGAAGGGGAGCTGGGGTTTTCTGTAGGAGTGAGGTGAGGAATTTGGGGGTACGAGTGGAGCGAGCTGGCGTGAGGTGGGTGGGAGTGAGGAGGAAGAAGAGCACCCATGTTTTTTTGGGGGGCGGTGTGCTGGGTGTGGGTAGCGCCTCTCATTAAGTAAATATATGGGCTTTTGAATTGATTTTATTATTTACTAGGGTGGATGGGCTGTTTTGTCTTGGGCCCAGAGAAACAATTAGTACTAGTACAATGGAGACACTCTACAGCTACCAGAAAAACAATTACTACTAGTACAGTGGATACACTACCGCTTCTGGCTCCTCCTAGGTCATCGAAACGTCTCCCTCTACTGAATGCCGTTTTACTTTTGTTCACCGACATGCGGGCCATGCCGCGCGCGGGCCCAAATGCCATCCACCAAATTAGAAGGAAGTATGCAGGCGGAGAGTCACCCTGGTCGTAGTGCGGCAGTAACGAGCCGTCGTAACACAAAACCCCACCTCCCCGCAGTCTAAGTTTGACGGACGAAGCAACCATTATTTCACTCTTCGCTGAATCCCCTTCTCCCTCATGGTGTTCAAGAAACCCAACACTCGCATCTGCCACTGTTCTTCTCTCCCAACGAAGGGAAGGTAAGCGGATTCGCGATATTGGTATATTTTCGTTCAGAGAAAAAAAAGAACTTTTGCAAAGCAGTAACCGATCCTCACTCTTTTTTTTGTTTCATTGTCATTATGATTGTGTTTTCCTTTCAGTGGTCTCCTAGTATTCGTCAGTTTCATGAGGGACCAAGGAGAACCAGGCAAAGATCTGCCGATATTGGAGTAGACGCGGGAGGCTGATCCCCATGAGACAGAGAGCTCCAAGAAGATGGAGCCGGCCACCGAGCCGACCCCAGATATGCTCACGGCCACTAATGAGATGGTCAACACCCCGTTTGAGGTTACACCCCCCGTGGCACTGCAGGAGCAGTTTTCCCCTTCGAGGATGTGTCCCCCCCCCCCCCCGCTGAGCTGCCCAAGGTGATTTTCTTCTTTGCCGATCTCGATTGTGGTTTTTCATCAAAGTATGTGGTGATGAATAATGCAAAATTCTATTAGCTTCGATGCCATGCTATACATAGTGGTTTAAATAACTTGTGTCTCTTATACTGGAAAGTAATTCAGAATTTGTTTCTGTTTCAATTAGAGCCCTGATGCAGACAAGGATTGTGTGGTTGTACATGTCACTCGCTATGAGGCGGATGACCTGAATATACGCACTGGGAAAACAGAGTTCTTAGGCTGTTGGATCCTGCAAGCCATTTGCGGTTATACCAATGTTCAGTTGTATTCCAGCCTCACTGTTGTCAGGCGTGTTGTCCAGGGTGTACTGAAGCACAAGAAGTTCAAAGCTACTCCTTCATTTGTGAGGCATACTGTTCTTGTCAAGCTTACGCAGGAAGATGACGTGGCATTCCTCCACAAACAAGTTTATGAGTGGCAAGGCCACAAGGTTATCTTCATGAAGGTTCACAGAATTGAGCTGCTGCCGGATGTCCTCGATGATGTTCATGGCAAGGTCCGTCTTGTGTCCAGCCCAAATTAGATCGAGGCATGAAATAGTTACCACAGCTAGTGTTTAATAGTAGTTTGGATTGTGTCTAATTATCCGAACCTTGCCTATTATCGAGCCCTCTGGGGCTAGTACTTTGTTTGAATCCATATATGGGAACTGCTGCTACTTCTGTGTGCCCGTGAATCATGTGAGAACCATCATAATTGTTGCCGAGACAGATGTGTCATCACTAGTTTTTTCATGAATATGGCATGGTAAGACATAAGTTTTCATGGTTTATCATACGAGCAGTGTGTGTTTGATGAAATAGATTACTCGTTCGAGAACTGTGCGCTGATGATACATAAGTACTTGTAAAAACTATTGGTGCTACCCCACTTGTAAGCAGTTGTGCAAAACACGGCACAATGGCTCAGCTTGCTTCAACACTAGGCTATCGACCAGCTAACAATCAATAATCTGTTGTCTGACATATAAGCAACTACGTATCTTGTTACAGTGGTTCATGCAGTTAACTGAGGCCACAATGTAAATTCCAAACGTTAATACGCTAGTCCAGCGTTCATGTGGAACACTCACATTAAACTCGGCTTCATAAAAAACTTGAAAAGCATAAGTTAAGCAATTATATACATCTCAATGATTCATAGAACATAACAAACAGATACTAGTTCATAGCAAAAGACAAAGTTGTGAGAAGGTTTACAAATCAGGAAAAAATAAGCAAGGCTTCTCTGAGCAAAGAGCCTCCCTAGGCAGGCTTAAATTTCCTGGAGTTCGCCCTGGTTTTTCCTGGAGTTCACTCTGGAATGCTGAACTGAACCATGTAGTGTACTAACCAGCTGAAATTCTTGTGCATTCCACTAAATTTAAACACCGCTATTTGCAGAAATAAGCAGACCACAATGCCTCTTGTCCGTGCACCTGTCCCAAAAACCTCCGTGCAGCCGTGCTAGCTAGTCCTCGGCCCATGGATTAACTCGTAGAAAGTGCATTCCGGACTAGGATGCAGTTGTTTTCGCTCGTCCCTGCACTGCAATCAGGAAGTAAAACGTACGAATCAGCTTCTTTTAGATTGCGTTGGTCATTCTACCTAGTTACTACCAATGTAGGAATACCTAGAACACTGGAGGTTAGAGGACGGCAGCTAGGAATAGCCATCTCATTTTGTGACTGAGGTGTGTACTTTTGATTGCGCAGATAGAAACGATATGGAGACAGACATCTCTGTTTGCGCAAATACGAAATACGGTTATTTAAACAGTGACAAATATTTGCAGTGGCGTATGATTAACAGCAGCATCTATTGTGTTATAATTGGCACTAGATTGACAGTATGAAAGTGCCCTTAAGTAAGTAGCATCACATCACATCAACACTGCCACTAGATTAACATGCAGAACAATAGCATTAGTATTACTGTCATGAGAGTAGCACATGGTCAGTAAATGTGCAATCAAATTTGTGCAGTTCCATTGGGATGAAGCAATGTTAGCGGTGTGAGATTTAAGTGTAAATGCAAAAACACAATTCATGGGAAATAAAGCAAGACGGAAGCACTTCATAAAATGGTGGTGGTATTGCTTCAATTTATCGACGGCACTAGACCATTACTTATGGTGACATTAGGTGGCATTGCTTAATGCTTCATGTGATTTTACATTAACGGTAGCGATATGGGCGTAGGGACAGCAGGGGCATAAAGTGGTGAGGCAGATGTGGTTGCCGAGAGCGGCAAACACTCAGGCAGCATGTCTGCATTTGTCCCATTTTTATCTCCTCATCGACATTTTCCTATGTGAGCACAGGAAATCTAGACCTGCTCATTCTCATTTGCGTTGTCCCCCAACACCCCTCACTTTCTTTCCCTTTTCAACCAAGAGACTCCACTTCCCCCCACCCTTCGCCATCCACCATGCTTTCTTCGCCTTTTCAACCAAGAGACCGGTTGGGTAGCCAGTATCTACTACTTTCCCCCGTTTCCTCTTAGAACCAAGTCCTAGATTCATGCTACAGCTTTCCCACTTTCTTCCCTATTTGAACCAACTCTTAGATTCGACTATATGAACTACCTTTACCTCTAATAATAGTAAAAGTCTAGGTGGCTTTGGAACAGCCGACGGAAGTAGAAAAGATCCACACGCAGCCACATGGGGAGCTGGGGCAGTAGAGCAAGGCAGGTTTCGAATGAATATATACCTGAGGGTCGTCGGCATGTGGCAAAGACGGCGTCGGGAGGCTGCATCTTGGCCACAATACCGCAGGGAGGAAGAAGGGGTCGGAGGCCCTCCCGAGCCGGCGCCCTATCGGAGAGAACGGCACGGCCGCCGATCGGGACGCGCGGGCAGCCGTTGGTCTCCTCCCTCGCCGCTGACAACAGCGTGAACGATGCACCTACACCCCTGCCCCGGTCGAGGTGGTTCGGCCGGATTTGTGACCAGCCGTGAGCAGAGAGAGTGTGGCCACCTATGTCTTGCTTAGATCTGAAGAGCATGAGAGAGTGAAAGACAAGAACCCTAGTAAAGCAAGCGCTAAGGCTCCTGCTTATATATATAGTGGAGTGATTTTGTTGTACCAGCTTCAAAAAATGCGCTCCTACGTGTACCCGCGAGTGGGTGTGAGAGAAATAGTGCGTGCGTGCACCGCTTCTCTTCGTGAGAGTACAATATACTATGCCCAAAGAATGTTCGCCACAAGAGTAATAGTATAAGTGTGTGACGTGTGAGCTAAAATAAAAGTTGCGCGACGTCTTTTGTTTTTTAGAAGTTCTGAGTGTAGGGTGTGAAGAGCACATATGTGTGTGACGTCTACCTGCAGATAGACGGTGGGTGCAAGAGGACTCGGGAGAGTCGTGACTCGTGAGGGTGCACGTGTGCATGAGAGAGGGGGGGCACGAATCAATGCAATGCATGTGTCCGTAAATCATTATCCGACAAACGTTCGCCACAAGCCGTTTCCTGACGAACGCCGTAAGAACCGTTAGATCGGCATCCGACAATGTCAGTTTTGCCATGTCATTTAACAGAACAGCCACTCCTCCTACACACAAATCTTCCACGTGAGTGTTAGCAACTGCCGTATGCTCCTCCCTCCGTTCCAAAATGCAGTGCATATAGCTTTATTGAAAATTCGAACCTCGCAAACTTTTACCGAGTTTTCATGTACCAAAATGCACATATAGAATACCCAATATATATCATTTCATTCATCTTCGAGAGGTAACTATAAAGATGGGGGAGGAGTCTACAAAGAAAGACCGTCGTATCACCTACAGCAATTTCAACCATCCTTTGGTGTGGAGGAATATCATAGGAACTCTATATGATATGATTTTTATAGGATTTTTTTCCTTTAGAGCCAATTGGTTCATAGGAATAGATTCATATACTCCACATTTCAAAGGAAATAAACATGATATCATTTTTGTAGCATTAGAGCCACTTGGTTCATATGAATGGATTCGTATACTCCCATAATTTCAAAGGAAAATAAACATTAGCGTATATTCAATAGAAAAGTTCGTATGATGTGAACCAAATGACATCTCTTTTCTAATCCCCCCTCGTAGGAATCGAGATACATGTCATCTCTAGATTCAATAGAAAAGTTCTTATGTGTTGAACCAAATGACATCTCTTTTCCAATCCCTACTCATAGGAATTGAGATACATGTCATCTCTTTCCCTACAACTTCCATGTATACATCTTCTATTCCTAAATAACTAGTACAACCCACTAGTAGCTTTTTCCCTAGACATGCAACTATGGCACAAGAACACGTCATGCATGCAAGTCATAAATCACATTGTTTTTCTACTCTATGCATGCAAGCACCACATCATCAATTCGTGCATGTAACTCATAAGTTATTTCTTGCATTAAATTTTGTATTGACAATGTATGTGTTGGTCACGTGCACACATATGTAGTTCACATTCACATTTTTGTTAGAAATGTCATTCTTTTAACTGCAATTCATTTTTTCTCATTGTACTCCCTCCGTCTAGGTGTGTAAGTCATTTTCCAAAAACCAAATAATCCCAAAACACTTTGGCACGGTACATTAACTCCCTCCTCGTTTCTTGTTTCATGACATATCAACCAATAAGAGATGTGGGCCATGCATGCTTTCCCAAAACACAAGCAGTTCTCCTTTGTTCTAAATGAATTGCCATTATTTGTTTTTTACTTTATGCTTTACAATGCACAATCCCATCAATCTTAACCTTTTTATAAAACTAATTGATTTTGAGTGAGATTAACTATAAGAACTAAACGAACATCTACATCATGCATATATGACTCAAAGCTTTACATGTTATACTATGTATTTATTCATAATTTGGTTTCCAAATCTCATGTGTTCAATGCATGTGTACCTTACTAGTTTTGAGTAGAGTAGCAAAATTCACGTGGTCGCGGGTATATCAAAATGCAGGGCCCATGCATCATTGCCTTTCGGTCGAACCTACGTCCACAATTTTTTGTACGTATATCTCCACTGGTCCCCGAACCCAAAATGTTGCCTCGTTCCCATAAAACCAAGCGGCCCACACATATTAAGACATCGACTCGAACTCAATCCCTCTCTCGTTTAGTACGACGTGGCCCCGCATGCCGTAGTACTCCTACAAACCCTACTGCCGCACGCATCATCGGTTTTCTTCAAGAGGACGAGGGAGAAGTGGATTTGTAGTGGAGGTGCTTTCAAAAAAATGGATTTGTAGTGGAGGCCTCTACCCTAGGGTGCCCTAGGTAGCTGCCGCACGCATCATTGGTTTTCTATTTTCTTTATGCTCTTGTTCCCTAGAGTGAAATGATGGTTGCTTCCTCCGTCCAGCTTAATGCGGGAAAGGTGGGGCTTTATGATTTGACCCCTCATCGCTCATTTACTACTACTGTGGTGCTATGACCGGGGTGCCTCCAAGTCCAACCGCTGCTCCGAACTGTAATTTGGTGCATCGCACGTGGAACAAGACGGTGGATGAGCCACATGTCGGCCAAAGGGGTTCTGTTAAGTGTGTCACCACTTCGTGTGTGGACTGACCTTGCTTGAGTTGCTACGCCAACACGACAGGAGCAGCCTACCACTTGGTTTTGCTCCTTGGTGAATCCCGACTATATTGATCTAAAAAGATACGTACTGTACTACCCTCTCCGTCTCGGTTTATAGGGCGCGCACGTAGTTCTCGGTCATCCATTTGACTAACTAATATGAGTTACTATGTCACAAAAAGTATATCATTCGATTCTTAAGCAAATGTAGTTTATAAACATATACTGTTCATCACAAATATAGCCGGTTATATTCTCAACCTAGAACGACGTGCATGCCCTGTAAACCGATACGGAGGAAGTAGTAAAAATGAGGTGATTTTACCGAGCGATGGGCGGGGGAGCATGGCCTGTCACGCGGTCCCACGTGTCATGATGTACCAAGGCGATGCGTGTGTCCCTCTTGAGGCAGAACAATGGCAGAAGCAATACTACATGGTTTTCTTGAAGGAGATGATGGCGAAGCGAAGTGTGAAATAATGGTTGCTTCGTCCGCCTGGCAAGGTGCGGCATTGTGATTTTACGTCTCATTGCTCGTTACTACTACTGGGGCAGCACGACTGGGGTGCGTCCCCCCTGCTGTTCTGCATTGTTATTTGGTGCATGACACGTTGACCCGGTTGCTATATGTCCCAGATGTCGGCGAGAGGAAGTACAGAATTCATGAAAGCGAGCGTCGACGGAGTAGTACAAGACACGACTTGGTTTTTGCTGCTTCGCGTGATCCATCGATACAAACCCGGACTAAAAAAGGAGAGGGCGGGTCTTTTCCCGCGCGGCAGGCAGGGGAGTTTGGCATAGTCTGTTCGAGGCAACGAGGTAGGAAGGGAAACAAGCAAATAAAGGTTGAGTGACTTAGTTTTGGGAAAAACTGATTTTACGGAGTACGTACCCACTATGGAGGTAGTATACTACTTACTACTCCCTCCTTTCCGGTTTATAGGGCTCGTCTAAAAAAATCGTTTTTCCATTTTATAAGTCTCAATTCTACTACTAGTAGTAGTACCATCACATGTTGGATTTCGAGGTGCGTTAAATCACCCGACGCAAGCATTGTCAAGAGAAAACTCACCAATGCATGTAGAAGTTCATGGAAATTTAGTGGTCATGCATGCATTCATTCTAATTAATGCCTCGGTAAACATAGCTTCTGCGTACATTACTTGTGCAAACTACGAAATTAATTCCACCACTCACCGTCTACCTTGGTTGGAGAGATTTTGAAATTGAGCAATAAACTGGAAAGGAGGGAGTAGTAACATAGCCTAGGGTAGCTTGCTGCACCACGGACTCCAAGGAAATTGTTGTAGTAGTACTACTCCTATATACCACTATACTATTCCTACTACTACTAAAAGGCATATATTCCAAATAATATCGGTGATAATCTCTCTAACCAAGGTAGGGACGAGGAGTAAACGGAGGGAGTAGTAAAATTTTCTCCTCATCCTGCGAGCCACCGCGCTCGTGGGCGAGGGAATGGGCGTAAGGTGTAGTACTACTACCTCCGTCCTGGTTTATAGGTCACCTTTGTAGTTCGTGCCAAATTTTGACCAAATATTTAGCTAAGAAAATGTTAATGCATGTCAACAAAAATTATATCGTTGGATTCGTATTTCAACATAGTTTTCAATGATATAATTTTTGGTAACATGGACGAACGTTTTCTTAGTTCAATCTATAGTCAAAATTTGACACAATATACAATGGGGACCAATAAACCAATATACAATGAGCAGTAGTAAGCAAGCTTCACATCGTCCTGCGAGCCACCGCGCCCGTGGGCGGGGGAGACGGTGTAGTAAGCAAGCTTCTCCTCGTTCTGCGAGTTGACGGGACACATCAAAAGTAATACGTACATAGCATCTCGAGTGTATAGAACCTTGCCTCTAAGGTAGGCCCCACATGGTTTGCCTCTTTTTTAACATAACGCGTCAAGTCGCAATTTGTTTGTCCACCCGTGGTAGACGATCCTCCATCAAGTGGACAACCAGTACACGTGTCAAATTACCACGTGGGCTGCCTTTTCGTACAGAAATGAGCTCCACCGTGTACCCGCGCGGGTGTGGTTGGGAAAGAGACGGGAGTACGTGCGCCGTGCGTGCACCTCTTCTCTTCGTGCACGTTCCCCACCTACGTGGGTGTGTGTGAGAGAGATACAAACCTAGACATAATGCGCCGTCCATCCCCATGCCTCCACCCAGTCCGACCACCAGTCACCACCATGCCCCACTCCTCCTCACCTTATCTCTCATCTTTCTCGAGATATCATTTTTTCGATGAAATTCTCAAGATACCATTTTTTCGATAAAATTCTCTAGATATCATTAGTTTTTACACATGGGATTACTCCAGCATGGGTCAATAACAACAGGTGTTTTGTAAAAAAATGCATCTTGATGTTCCGTGCAATGCACGGGCATCTTGCTAGTCCATGAAAACAACACATGGCAAAATTTCACGGCGAACGAGGGATTTGAATCTGCTAGGAGGGGCTGTTTGGATTTTGCCCGGGGTAGCCAAAATATTGGCGACCCTTTTGTCCACCGGTGCCTTTGCCACCGATGAACGAGGAATGGCTCGGGTGCTCATGCATCCTCCAGCGCGCACGTTGGAGACGAGCTCGCACGAGCTGTGCTTTTTTTGTCCCACCACGCCACCCGAGCCTGCCGCAGACCGACCGATGACCCGCATATTACGCCATCCAACCGTAGCCGCACACATTCTGACAGCAACTCAACCAACCGGACAAATTCATGCAAACACGGCGATATTTCTCATAAACAATGACGGAATTCATATAAAATACCAGATTTTCATACAAACATGACGGATTTCATTACATTCAAATCAACTAAGCGGTGCTAGTTCTCGACAGCACAGGTATATAATACCTGGCCTAAATGGTCGCCCGCTGATCCATTTGTGTTCCTCATGTCCGGCAGCACGATCACCGGACTGCTGGGAGCCCCGGAGGTATATGCTTCAGCGCAAAGGACGCTCGCTTCCCCACTACCCAACTGATATGGTTGGCTGATGCCCAAGATGATGGTGGAAGGGGGCTTCTCCGCTTCCATGGAGCCCATGCGGGGTCGACGAAGGTCCTCGCAACAAAAGGATCCGGAAAGACACCTGCTGTGTATGCCGGCGTCGCCTCCGCGGTGGCCTTCATGGGACCCAAGCGGCGGCGGCCTCCCGTGTTGTACTTCTCCTCGATGATGGCGGCGGACGCGGAGGCGCTGGCCACCGACTCCTCGCTCTCCGCGCACCCGGCTTCTGTCTTTGCTTGCATGGCACGGCCGCCGGCATGGAAGTCTCGGCCACAGAAATGGGAGACGCGGACACAGACACGGGAGGCACAGTACGAGGCGGCGGCGTGGACGGCAGCGACGACGCCCGTGTGCCGCTCCTCGTCGAGCTGGCCTGGAGCGGCGAGTTGCTGAACTGCGCACCGTCTTGGGGCGGCAACTGGCTCCGTCGGGCGAGGGGAGGGAGGTGGATCAGCGAGCTGCATAGCTCGTAGCCGGCAGGCTCGGCGGGCCACCTAGCCGGCTTGGATGCGAGATAACTACTCTTCGTAAGCCATTGTAAGATTGGACAAAATGGTGAAGGAGGAGATAGGGGAGCGCAGAGGTGTGCGATTCTTGGCCGGCGTTTGGCCTCGTTGAAATAGGAGATTAAATAGACAGCGAACGGGAGGAGCTCGGCCGGCGTTGCGTTTAATGCCGGCCCGATCATGAATGGACGTGTTTCCAGAGTGGGTTTCTCAGTTTCCACACGGGTTTCATGGAGGCGTTTGAATGCGGCAAGGAGGCGTGTTCAGCCGGGCATGCATCGAGTGGCGCCCTCGACTCTGACGTACGACACCGCGCCGTTTTTCCACTGACATGTGGGATCTTTGGGTACATGGCCTGCATGTCAGTGACCCAATGCAGGCAGCGCACGACAGAGGAACTTTTGGTGGGCCAGGGCGGTCAGAAGCGGGCATTTCATAAACCAATGATTGTTCATTGAGTGTGACGTCATCTATTTCATCTAGATAAGCCTACTAGTATATAATGTAAGAGAATTTTAAAATTTTCATATATACGTTGATAGCCCGTTCGATACGTTGTGATTCATAAAGACCGCTGCAAACATCGATGTTTTGCTTATCACAGATAAGATTGATTAATACCCGTAACAATCGATGTCCGTAACAAAGGGTGCATGCACGTATAGGTTGAGCGTGTGTCTTGCGTCGTGTGCTGTGTGCATGCAGGCATGCGAGTGTTGTGTGCGTGCATGTGTACGTTTCAGTGTTGCATGCATGTGTGCGTACGTGCGTATGTTCGTGAGTGAATGTGTACGTGTCAGTGTTGCACGCCTGCATGCGTGCGTGTGTTTGTTATGTGTGCGTGTCAGTGTTGCACGCATGCATGCGTGCGAGTGTTTGTGCGAGTGTTGCGTGCGTGCATGTGTATGTGTGGGGTGAGGCTACACGTCAGTCGACTGACTTCTTCATCTCTAGTCAGTAGATTTTCCAGCCGTTGGATACAAAATCAAGGGTCTGCAGTTTATCTTCAACATCCACCACCGGCCGAACCACCGGCCGCCGCCGCCAGCGGCCGGCCTGCGCGGCCACGCCGCCCTGCCCGCCCTGAAACCACTCCCCACCGCCGGTCCGCCGTCGCCCCGACCATCCCTTTAGGCCCCCCCCGCGCCGAGCTTTTTCTCCGGCGATCCCCACGCCACCGCCCAATCACCGCGCCCCCCACCGCCGGCGACTGCCAACCAGAGGTCTCATGACTTCGAATTCCCACCGACCACTAATTTATTACCATTTCGGTCCTTCATATACACGCTGACAGGTGGGCCCTATGGTAATGTGCGCTGCTGAATGTGGACCGTTTGACTGGTCAATTGATCGTGTCATCAACAAATTACGGAGCTGTATGGTGAGCCAGTGACCATATGATCACCCTAAAATGTATTTTATTAACACAGTACAGACTCAAACTACCATTTCTTTCTTTCATATACGCGCTGACAGGTGGGCCCCACGGTTATGCGCCCCGATGGTGCAACACTAGTTGCGCCACGTGGAACGTTTGACTGGTCAATTGATTGTGTCATCAACAAAATACAGAGTTGTACGGGTGAGCCAGTGACCGTATAATCACGACATGTATTTTATTAACATGGTACAGACGCAAGCGCTCATATATACGTGCAAGCACTCACCACTATAAGCGCACACACGCAGACCCTACCCCTATGAGCACCTTCGAGAGAGTGAGCCAGCATATGATCTTGAGATTTTACGAAGTCACCATAGGTGCCTCGTAGTCGAGTGGAATGTCTCCTCCCACTGAACGCGCATCGCCGAAAAAATACTGAAATTAACACAGGATAAATGCGAGCACCAGGACTTTAACCCTGGTGGGCTCGAGAAACCACTATCCTCCTAACCATCCAACCACAGGTTGGTTAGCACCACAAAATGTATGTGCTGACCGTGATGAGCTTATTCTGAAGTCCAGTGACCATATTGTGCTTTCGCTTCAAATACAATGACCGTAAGTGTCCTCAACAAAATACAGAGCACGCATCAAATACAATGTCCATTAGTGTCATCAACAAAATACGGAGACGTATCGTGAGCTAGATACCGTATGATCACCACGAGAATGTATACGGTGACCGTAATGAGCATATTCTGAAGTCCAGCAACCGTATAGTGCTTTCGCTTGAAATACAATGACCGTCACGCGTGAATGTGTCATGGGCATGCATACTTTTAGAGGGCCGAGAGATAGTTTGTGTGCGTACGTGAAAGTGGTGTAGAAAGAGGGGGTGTCCGGTGGAGACAAGGAGAGATATGCCCTTCGTTTCTCTTTCCGGTGACTAATATTTTAGGAGAAAATATAAACATTCACAATGCAGAAAAAATATTTTTGGACGCACCATGCAATTAACTTTCATGTATAACATTGTACTATTGTATATGCTTATTTTCTTACTGACCGATTGCGTGTGTGGTGTGGTGGGCACATCATTTCTAGTTGGGGTGGGCACATCATTTCTAGTTGTGGTGGGTCAACATGAGGACTCATGGGTTGGTTCCATCCTGTGCCACATAGGTTGGACCGAGACGCATTATACGAAGACCCATGTGGAGGACTCGGCGTACAACACGAAGCTACTGGAGTCGTGGAGGACTCTATACCCACTGGTGATAAGCCGACTATATATGATTTGTAACCCTAGGCCCCAAGTATGTTATAGAAGCCTGGGGGCTAGTTCGTCGATAGTATGCACACACGCACAATGCCTGGTATTCACGTGTACTTTGTACACACCCCTATCACTAATATACAGTACCAGGAGTAGGCTTTTTCCTCAACTGCAAGGGTTCGAACTTGGGTAAAACTTTGCCTCATATTACCATCCAGCCTAACAGTCAGGGATATCCTACCGAATGATTCGATGGAATCATATCTGCCAACTACTAAGAGAGAGGTGTGTCTGGGGGGGCAATGTGTGCGAGAGAGGCCTAAACATAATGTGCGTGCCGGAGACACGTAGGCACATATATGTGCGTATAGAGGGCTAGTAGAGACCGTGCGTGTGTATATATGCATGTGAGAGAAATAGTGTTTTCCAACTGAGATTAGTGAAAAGAGTGGTACACATGGTAGTCAGAAAGAGAGAGAGAGAGATACAGAGAGAGTGTGTGCGTGAGACACCCCGACACCCCTGGAGAGATTGTGAGCATGTGTGAAAGAGAAATGCTGATGTATATAAAGTGTGTGCACTTATGCGTTAGTAGAGAGAGATATAGCGCATTTGTGAGAACGGGCCGAGGCATAGTGCATCTACGTGTAAAAGGCGGTTCTACGTATTGAATTAAAATATAAATGACATTATTATTTTTGGATGAGATCATGAATTTTACAATTTGTGTATGAATGAAAATCGGTCTGTCAGACACCCATACTCTATTGAATTCTAGCATGTGCGTGTGTTTATTTCATATTATCGATCCATAGAGTGAGAGCGGCTTGAAATACAGGCAATGCATTGCTTTTGCAATTCATATATAAACATTAATTAGTGCACTCCATGTTGTTAGTGTGAAGCACTTTATACATTTCTCACTTACATGGATACATTCCAAATTGCTAGCTATGAAATAGAATACATGTTGAATTCAACATAAAGGGGGTTTTGAAGATTTGAATTCATAGGAAGTGCATTCATCTATATGAACCCGAGATAATGGCATTTGTAAATTAGATCTAAAGGGGGGCATCAATCTTTGTTGTGTGTTTGAACATGCTATATATTCATACGCATGTCTAACTATTTTTTTTTCAACCAAGGAGATTATATCTGGAACCATGCATGAACTGAGGTAAGTTGCATATTTTTTAATATATACTCGTGTACAATGTATATTCAAATGTACCCCCTCCATTCCAAAATAATCATAGTTTTAGGATTTTCAAGAGTAAAGATTTGTGAAGTTTGACAAATCCTGAAAGTTCAATTCAAGAGAACCGAAAACGTTAATGCTTCTGCTCCCAAATATTCAACGAAGCGCCAAATAAGCCTCTGGTCACCCAAAATCGCGCGAGACTAATGTTTGGTGGTAGGAAATTACTATCCTGACTCTGGCACGTGTAGCCTATCGGCCCGATGTCCAAAGGTCTAAACCGAGGTAGGTTTGTATCTTCACCAAGACGCCAGTCTCAACCGCCTCCGAGAAGCATTCATACGCCGTGGGCACCTAAACACCCATGCGCTCGGCCGAAATCTATCCCGCCCACCATTTGGCACACCTGAGATTATTGTCCTACCCCCAACCCGCAATATGTCCGAAATTTTAGACGGGGGCAAAGTTTGTAACTTTCCCCAAATTTCAAACAAGCGCGTCCCAAACCGAAACATTGTTCACCCTTAGTTCCCTCCTCCCTCTGTTTCCCCATTCATACTCCGTGGGCGCCAAAACGCCCTCTCCACCATCCCCGAAACCAAAGCCTCCTCTGTCCTCCACCCCATCGCGCCCAATCCACCGCCGCCCTCCTCCATCATGCCGGAGCAGGTACCCCGACGTCGTCGTCCAACACAACCGCAACCGCAAGGCCCTCAAGGACTTAGCAGCTGAAGCCGAGGCAGAGCTGCCTCCACGATGCCGACGCCGACGTGCGCCGTACCAGAACCACTTCGACCATGCTGTCCTGCGCCTCATCGCTGCCGCTCCACTGTCGCAACCGTCCGCACCGGAGCTGTTCCCGCTACGCCGTCGTTCGCCGCTTCGGATCTGGTTCCCCGCCGCCGCCACCGCACCACACTCAACAACTTGGCCATGGGTTTGTCCAAGGCTCCACCGTCCTCCACAATTCTCGTTTCCAGCGAACCACAAGAAGATCGTTGGAAAAATAGAAGGAGGACACCACACTGCCAGCAGAAAGAGGTACTCCTCTTCCCTTATTCGTGCAAATCTCACGTCTCTACTCTCACCATATTCATCCCACGAAAGAAACTAGTTGAGCGCTTCATACTGTATCTTCTTTGTGATACTAAATGCACAAGGTTTCCTCCCATTTACTATTTCACCTTTGCTAGAGGTCAGTAGCCCGCCTGGATTCCAATTCAGGGTCAGTCGAATCGCAATTAAAAGAAGCAGCACCCGCTTAGGCGCGCGGAGCACATAGTTCGCCTGTTCGCCGGGGAAGTGGCGCATCAGTGTCTATCATAGGGGTGTGGGGCGCAGGAGCTGCTTGCGCCCGATCTGGAGGTCGGTGGGGCTTGAAGGGATGGCCGGGGGCGGTGCCAAGCACGGCGGTGCGGTGAGGTCGAGAAGAGGGCGGAGGCAGGGGACAAGGCCGGTGGTCACTGGCGTTTCGAGGAAGATCGTAACACTGACTGGCTGGAGGTAGATGAAGGCGATCTGCCTGTTCTTTGTACATCGGACGGTGCAGAAAAAATGGACTGACCTATTTGTTTTCAGTCGACTATTATTTTCATAGGACCACACCTTGTGGTGTGCTGGAGGAGCATCTGCATTTCCCAGCCATCCGTGTGCTCATATTTCAAATCCTACTCCCTCCGTTCCCAAATATTTGTCTTTCTAGAGATTTCAACAAATGACTACATACAAAGCAAAATGAGTGAATCTACACTCTAAAATATGTCTACATACATCCGTATGTTGTAACCATTTGAAATGTCTAGAAAGACAAATATTCGGGAACAAAGGGAGTAGAATCTAGTAATTTCGTGTGCCATGCATTTTGTAGAGCTATCATATGTCTGCCGTCATTTATTTCTCACCGACCTGCTATCTGCTACCTTTACACTGTACTACTTGTGCACACACTTCACCCATACTCACACTATTGTTTTTTTATGCATGGGTATTTCAGACTCTGACGCAGTGTTGATGAATACAAAAAAGAAAAGACAGAAGTCGCTCCAGTGTAATTCGAAGATAAGCACTAAGCGTCTCAGCGCTCTAAAGGGTGCAGTGCCAGCAGATGGAGACAGTAAACGTAGCTCTGCAGTTGATGATCTCAATTGCCATACACAACCATCCCAGATGCTTGCTTTAACTTCGCGCTGTCAAATGTGGTTGCATGTTGCATATGGTGTCTAGCTTGTATTGCTTCCAATTTGGTTAAATTGCATCATCTTACTTTACACATTATACCTTTGATAATGACATGCCTTCCTGTTTTTGATACATACTACATATGTCTATTAACCATGTTCGTACATCAAACTAATGCTCTTTTGTATCCCTCATCAATCACTTATGATGAGACAGTCACCCCAGTGGGTTACTGTGAGACCCGCTACTCGTTTAAAGAGTGCAGTGTCATCTTCCCCACATGATTCTCAAGAAACAGCAAGGCTAAATAAAGATAGTCAACGTAGCTCTCTAGTTGATGACCGCAATTCCCCCACACCACCATCGCAGGTGCTTGCTCTTACTTGGCAGTGTGATATGTTGTTGCTTGGTGCATATGGTGTCTACCTTGTAATGCTTCTAATTAGGGTAAATTGCATCTGCTTAGTTAACACATTATACCTGTGAATATGACATGCATTCCTATTTTTGGTACAGATTACGTCTTTCTATTAACCATGTTCTTACATCAAACTACTTTTCTTGTGTATCCCTCATCAATCACTTCTGACGAGACACCTTCAAGTTGACAGTGTAATATTGGTTGCATCTTGCATATCATTTCAAACATTTATTGCCTCTAATTTTTTGAAGTGCCACTTATAATGAGACACATATAACTTGGTAGAGTGATTTTGGTTGGATCTTTCATATGGTGTCTAGATTGCATTGCTTCCGATTTGTTGAAATGACTTCTGCTTAGCATTTTTCGTACATATTCCATCCTCCTACAATGTGGTTGCCATACATAAAAGTTGTGTTCGTCAGTATCATGCATCAACAAATTTGGAAGTGCGAATTTCATTCCTTTTTCTTGTGTGTTTACTTGACAAGGCAAAATCTAAAAGGACGAAGGCACAGAATGATGGTGGTCCTCTAGAGCAACCGAAACAGATGATATCTGCAGATTCTCCCGCTACTCCTACTGCAGTGCAAGTTCCAAATCTCATCTCCCCTACTCCACAACCCCAGGTGCTTGCTCTAACATGGCAGTGTGATATCTGGTTGCATGTTGCATATGGTGCCTAGCTTGTATTGCTCCTAATATGTTAAATTGCATCTCCTTAATTAGCTTACACATTATACATGTGAATATGACACGCCTTCCTGTTTTTGGTACATACTACATCCGCCTATCACACCATGTTCTTACATCAAACTACTGTTCTTGTGTATCCTGCATCTATCGCTTATGATGAGGCAGTCACGCCCGTGGGTTAGTATGAGACGGGCTACTCTTATAAAGAGTGCAGTTTCATCCTCTCCACATGATTCTCAAGAAACAACAAGCCTAAATGAAGATATTGAACGTAGCTCTGTACTTGAAGACTGCACTTCCCCTACACCACCACCGCATGTGCTTGCTCTAACTTCGCAGTGTGATATGTGGTTGCATGTTGCATACGCTGTCTAGCTTGTAATGCTTCTAATTAGGGTAAATTGCATCTGCTTAGTTTACACATTATACCTATGAATATGACATGCCTTCCTATTTTTGGTACACACTACATCTATGTGTTAACCATGTTCTTACATGAAACTGCCTCTCTACTGTATCCGGCATTAATCACTTACGATGAGACACCTTTATTCATTGCATATTGCATATTATTTCTTGCCAGTTGCAATGTATTGCTTCTAATTTGGTTAAATACATTTGTTAGGCCACCCTTTTAATTTGGCAGAGTGATATTGGTTTCATCTTTCATATGGTTTCTAGCTTGCATTGCTTCTAACTAGTTCAAACACCTTGTGCTTAGTTTACACTTTATACATCATACATGTCAATATGTCATGCCGTCCCGTTTTTCATAAATATTCCATCCTCCTATCATGCGGCTGTCTTACATGAAAGTAGTGTTCGTCAGTATCATGCATCAATGAGCTCTGAAGAGCAAATTTTATTCCTTTTTCTTGTTGGTTTGACTTGACAAGGCAAAATCAAAAAAGAGCAAGGAAAAGAGTAAGGAAGGCGATGATGGTGGTCCTCTGCAGCAACGTAAACGGAGCATCTGTACGGATTCTCCTTGTACTGCTACTGCATTACAAGTTCCAACTCTCCACTCCCATACTCCACCATCCAAGGTGCTTGCTCTAACTTGGTAGTGTTATATCTGGTTGCATGTTGCATATGGTGTCTAGCTTGTATTACTCCTAATTAGTTTAAACTGCATCTGCTTAGCTTACACATTGTAGCGATCCGACCTCAGACGGTCAAATCTCTGTGCATAAGTGTCATCCCTGGATCGGTAATGGTGACACACACAGTACTTGAAGGATTTATAATAGAGTGCAATCACACACTTATTACATTGAATGTCTCAAAGGAGAACTTATTACAATAATATGGCTTAAGGCCATCTAAATAGGATAACTGCGGAAGCATCGAAGGTAAATGAGTCCATCAACTCCAACGGCATAGCTGAGTGCACGACAACGACCTAGCGCACCTTACTCTTCGTCTGAAAACTCTGCAACATAATACGTTGCAGCCCGAAACAGGTCAGCACATGGAATATGCTGGCAAAATAACACTGTAGAGCAAAGAACAGGGAAAATGCTACACTACATGCATATATGGCCGGTGGAGGCTCTATGGTTATCATGTTTTTGCGAAAAGCCAATTTTTCCCTACTGCAAAGGAATATATTTTATTTAACTACAAAGTTGGTTAATAAACATTGAGAAGGTTCCTCCAACTCAATCCCAATTAAACAATATTAATAACCCAACAAATTAATTAAAAGAGTGATGAGATCAAATCAATAATTCAAGAACCAGATACTCAAGATGTCCATAACCAGGGACACGACTAACCATGATTAGTTTGTACACTCTGTAGAGGTTTGCACACTTTTCCCCACAAGACTCGATCTCCTCCGTTGTATTTCTCGCACTGCATGATGTTTGAGAAACGGATGACCGAGACATAGTCTTTCCGAAGAGGTCCCCTTAACCGATAGATAGGCCGATACACCTACAATCCCCTGCATCTGCTAGCCCATCATGGAAAGGTTTCCCGCAACTTACTCAACTATGCTAGAGCCCATAATGGCTTGTGGCTGCACACGGAAGTTTCTAGCATGAATAATCTTATGATCCCTTTGAGCCTGGGTGGCGAACCATAGGATGATCACAGGGGTACTCCGAGATATCCTAGGACAACACTGGATTCTCCAGGTGCCAGACAACCACTGGGTGCTCCAGGGTGCCTCAACCAATCTACCCAGATGTGTATTAAAGTAGCCACCTTAAGTTAACCATTAATTAACAACTCTCACATATGTCATGAATACACTCAACCAATCCACGTCTACAAGCATAGCATAGCAGTATAAGCATAACGTAGAAGTAACTCCCAGGGTTTGATATAAAGGACAACAGGTTCTACCTCATCATCTACTTCCCAAACCCACATGTTAATCAGATCCTACTCATGCAATGTTTGAGGATTGGAACTAATGCATAAAAACTGGGTAATAAGGGATATGATCAAAGTGTTACTTGCCTTGCTGACGATCTGCAAACCCTAGAGACTCGTAATAGCACGCTTCGCACTCCGGAAATTCTATCGCAAACAAACAATAGCATACATAAGCACTCAAGCATAGATGCAAGGGTAAAACTCAGATGAGAAAGTCCAAACTGAAAATTCCACTGAAGAACTTCTATTTGCAAAAAGAATCAATCAAATCGGAGCTACGAAACTCAAACTACGATCAAAAGAAGTTCGAACTCAAATCTGCTTGAAACCAAATTTTAAATTGTCAAAATTATGTTCAAGTTGGTTAACTGGAAAGAGGGGTTCGAGACGAAGATTTTGGTGTTGGTTTCACTGGATTTGGACGAACCGTTAAAAAGTTGCGAGGGTTTGAAGATCAGGGGCTAATCTGCGATAAAAATAATCGTGGATAGGTCCCTGGACGAAAATAAAAGAAAAAGGAAAAAGACTAACGAGCGAACGTTCGCTATCAGGGACGAACATACGAATGCGTTCGCAAATAGAGGCGTTCGGGCGAACCCTCACTAATTAGCGGAACCGAAAAATACCGATCTAACCAATCCAAACGAAAACCAAAAAAACCGGGCGACGGCGGCGGTTTTTACCGGTTCTTAGAAAAAAGACCGGCGGCGGCGAGGCGAGATCGGGCTAGGCGGGGCTCCGGCTTGGGCGGCGGGGCTACGGTGGCGGTGCGGCGTCGGCGGGGTGGGGCGACGGCGCGGCTCGGCGAGCAGGTAGCGGCTGCAGGCTGTGGGGTGGTGGTGGCTGCGGGGGCCTCGGCCTATTTAAAGGCTGGGGGCGGCGTGGCGGCTTGCGCAAGGGGGCGGCGGTGCGGAGTCTGGCTCGGACTCCTATTTGAGTCCGGCGGCGGCACGGCGCGGGGAGGCGGTGGCGCGGGCGGGCCGGCCTGCTCGGCTGGGCCTTCGGCCCAGCCGGGCGGGAAGGAGTTTTTTTAAAACAAATTCCGCTGAAAAACAAAATCCTAATAAAATATAAAAAAATGCTAAAAATGCCAAAAACAATTTGCACCGTCTAAATAAAATATTTCGAACAAAGTGAACATTTTCTGGCCTAAAATGCAAATTTTAAAATAATGCATATTTTTCTAATTCGAATAAAATCTCAAATAAAATCCAAATAAAAAATATATATGATTCTAAAAATTTTCCTCCAATATTCCTCTCTTTTTGAAGAAGTCATATTATCTTCTCTCTTTTATTTTTAATATTAGAAATATTTAGAGAGAAAAATATTAAAACCAAATTGATCCTCTTTTCAAATTTGTGAAATTTCAAATATGAAAATTATGAAATCCCCAACTCTCTCCGTGAGTCCTTGAGTTGCTTAAGATTTCTAGGATCACAAACAAAATGCAAATAAAATATGATATGCATGTGATGACCTATGTATAACATCCAAATTGAAAATTTGGGATTTTACAAACCTACCCCCCTTAAGATGAATCTCACCCTCGAGATTCGAGTTGGCTAGAAAATAGGTGCGGGTGGTCTTTCCATAGGTCTTCCTCTCGTTCCCAGGTGGCTTCATCCTCGGTATGGTGGCTCCACTGAACTTTGCAAAACTTGATAACCTTGGTGCGTGTAACTCGGCTGGCAAACTCGAGAATCTTGACGGGTTTCTCCTCGTAGGTTAGGTCACTGTCCAACTGAATTGCTTCCAGGGGCACTGTATCGCTCAGAGGAATATCGGGCATCTCTGCATGGCACTTCTTCAACTGGGAAACATGGAACACATCATGAACTCCTGACAATCCTTCGGATAACTCCAACTTGTAGGCCACTTCTCCCATACGTTCCAAAACTCGATACGGTCCTACAAATCTCGGGGCTAACTTTCCCTTAACTCCAAATCGTTTAAATCCTCGCAGAGGTGACACACGAAGATATGCTCTGTCTCCGATCTCATAGACTACCTCCTTGCATTTGGAGTCTGCATAACTCTTCTGCCTGGACTGAGCTACCTTTAGTCTGTCGTGAATCAACTTAACCTTCACTTCAGATTCCTTGATCAGGTCTAGTCCAAACAACTGACAATCTCCAACTTCATCCCACATCAATGGTGTCCTGCACCTTCTCCCATACCAAGCTTCGAAAGGTGCCATCTTCAAACTGGCTTGATAACTGTTGTTGTATGAGAACTCCGCGTAAGGCAAATTATCATCCCAACTGGATCCATAATCTAGTGCACAAGCTCTCCATATGTCCTCCAGAATCTGATTGACTCTCTCGGTCTGTCCATCTGTCTGTGGATGAAAAGTTGTACTGAACTCTAGCCTGGTACCCAAAGTCTGGTGCAACTGATGCCAAAACTTCGAGGTAAACTGTGTTCCTCTATCTGATACGATGGTCCTCGGAACTCCATGCAGACATACGATCCTGGTCATATATATCTTGGCCAACTTCGCACTCGTATAGGTGGTTTTCACTAGGATAAAGTGAGCTACTTTGGTCAAATGATCCACTACTACCCAGATAGAATCATATCCCGATCGGGTCCTGGGTAATCCGGTGATAAAATCCATGCCAAGCTTGTCCCACTTCCATTCGGGTATCGACATAGGCTGCAGTAATCCTGCTGGCTTCTGATGTTCTGCCTTCACTCTCTGACATACATCACATACTGCTACATACTCGGCAATATCCTTCTTCATACCAGTTCACCAAAAACGCTCCTTCAAATCCAAATACATCTTGGTGTTTCCGAGGTGAATCGAGTATGGCGAGTCATGAGCTTCCAGAAGTATTAACTTCCTGATCTCTGCATTATTGGGTACATATACACGGTCCTCAAACCATAAGGTTTCGTGCTCATCCTCACGAAAACCCTTGGCTTTTCCTTTTCTCATCTTCTCCTTTATCTCAGCAATTTCTTTGTCATCCTTCAGAGCTTCTCGAATCTTTCCCGATAATGTTGACTGAACCTCCATTGCTGCAACAAAACCTCTAGGAACTACCTCCAAACGAAGCTCCCTGAGATCTTCGGCCAACTCCTTTGGTAATCCTCCGCTCACGAGGGTATTGACATAGCTCTTCCGGCTCAAAGCGTCTGCTACTACATTGGCCTTTCCTGGATGATAGTGCAGCTTCATATCATAATCCTTTATAAGCTCCAACCATCTCCTTTGCCTGAGATTCAGCTCCTTCTGCATGAAAATGTATTTCAAACTATTGTGATCCGTGTACACATCACAACGGTTTCCAATAAGAAAATGTCTCCAGGTCTTGAGCGCATGCACTACGGCTGCTAACTCCAAATCATGCGTGGCATAATTCAACTCATGCGGTCAAGCTGACGTGAGGCATATGAAACAACTCTTCTGTCCTGCATAAGTACACCTCCAAGTCCTTGGCGAGAAGCATCGCAATATACTTGGAAATCCTTGCGTATATCTAGAAGAATCGACACTGGGGTTGTAACCAAACGTTTCTTCAACTCCTGAAAACTGGCCTCACATTCTTCGGTCCACTTGAACTTGGTGTCCTTCTTCAATAACTCTATCATGGGCTTCGCAATCTTGGAAAAATTCTCAATGAATCTCCGGTAATATCCCGCGAGTCCTAGGAAACTACGGATCTCTCCAGCTGAGGTGGGTGCCAACCACTCAGTGACAGACTGAACCTTGGTAGGGTCTACTACTATACCTTCTCCTGATATAACATGTCCAAGGAAACCAACTTCCTTCAACAAAAACTCACATTTGCTGAACTTGGCATATAACTGATGTTCCCTAAGCTTCTCGAGAACTAAACGCAAATGCTCCTTGTGCTCCTCTTCATTCTTCAAGTATACCGAAATATCATCAGTGAACACCACAACAAACTTATCCAAGAACTCCATGAACACCTTATTCATCATGCTCATGAAATAGGTAGGGGCATTAGTCAATCCAAATGACATTACCGTGTACTCATACAGCCCGTACCTTGTGGTAAAAGCTGTCTTAGGCATATCCTATTCTCGGATCTTCAGCTGGTGGTATCCTGATCACAGATCAATCTTGGAGAATACTTTAGCTCCTTGCAGATGGTCAAATAAATCGTTGATCATCGGTAGTGGGTACTTGTTCTTGGTCGTCACTTCATTTAATGCACGGTAATCAACAACCATTCTCAAAGATCCATCCTTCTTCTCAACCAAGAGTACTGGGGCTCCCCACGGTGACGAACTTGGTCGAATGTAACCTTTCTCTAATAACTCTTTAATCTGCTTCTTAATTTCCTCCAGATCATTTGCGGGCATCCGGTATTGCCTCTTCGATATTGGTCCGGTGCCTGGCAATAGCTCTATCAAAAATTCTATGTCTCGATTCGGCGGCATGCCTGGTAGTTCCTCCGGAAATACATCCGGGTAATCCTTCACTACAGGCACTTCCTCCTGAACAACTCCTGAGAGGGAATTTACTTGGGTCCTCCTTGGCACATGCCTGGATACATACTTAATCCTTTTTCCCTCCGGGGTAGTGAGCAGAATTGACTTATTGGCGCAATCGATGTTTCCCCCATACATCGATAGCCAATCCATGCCTAGAATCACATACAATCCCTGTGACTCCAGAATTTTTAGGTCTGAAGGGAAAACATGCCTACCTACGGTCAATGGCATCTGAAAACATCCTCTGCTTGCCATATACTCTACTCCTGGCGAGCTTACTAACATAGGTGTCTTAAGAACTTTGGTGGGCAACTTATACTTATCCACAAACCCCCTCGAAATGTATGAATGTGATGCACCAATATCAAAAAGAACGATTGCAGTAAATGACTTAACCAAAAACTTACCTATAACTGCATCTGGCTGCTCTTCAACCTCCTCCACGTTAACGTTGTTCACCTGTCCCCTGTTGAAAGGGTTGGGCTTCTTCCTAGATCTACCATTGCCATTTCCATTCTTTTCTTTAGAACACTCGATGGCGTAGTGTCCAGTCTTCCCGCACTTCAAACAAGTAATGTGACTTAGATCCTTCTTGGCGGGTGTAGTGGGGTTGGAACGGTTCTGGTTGCTGCTTCCTCCATTCCCATTCTTGGGGCCGCTATGGTTATGTGAACTTCCTCAATTGTGAGTGTGGCCTCCATGGTTGTGGTGGGTGTGTCCTCCCGAGTTCGGGGTAAAACGAGGTCTCTGCTGAGCTCCTGAATTATACTTCCCTTGTCCATATTTCCTTTTGCGGCTCTCTATCTGCTGCTGCTTCCCTTCAATCATAAGAGCCCTGTCTACCAACTCCTGGTAATTAGCAAATGTTGCCACCATCAACTGCATACTCAGCTCATCATTCAGCCCTTCCATAAACTTCTCCTGCTTCGCGGCGTCTGTGGCCACATCATCCAGGGCATAGCGAGCTAACTTACTGAACTCATCCACGTACTGCTCCACAGTACGATTTCCCTGGCGTAAGTTGCGATACTCACGCTTCTTCATGCTCATAGCTCCAGTTGAGACATGTGCGGTACGAAAAGCTTGCTAAAACTGATCCCAAGTGACATTTGCTATAGGGAAAGTGGCTATGTAATTCTCCCACCATGAGGCTGCGGGTCCATCCAGTTGGTGTGCGGCAAAACGCACCTTCTCAGCATCTGTGTAACCTGCGGTGGTCAACGCCCTTCCAATCCTGCGTAGCCAGTCATTAGCAACAATCGGCTCGGTGCTACTGGAAAACACCGACGGATTCAACCTCAGAAAACGGGCTAAGTTGTGAACTGGAGGTGGTGGCGGTGGGTTGTTGTTGTTGCCTTGGTTCTGGACTAGCAACTGCATCAAGGCATTCTGCTGTTGGATCAACTGAGTGAGCTCCGGTGGAAAGACAAATCCGGGGTCACGTCTCGGAGGCATTTGATGGGTTTAGAGGGGAGAGATTAGAATAGAATGAGGTCTAAAGAGAAAAGCACTACCCATATGCAGATGAGACAAACACAATCATACCACACCACTCAATTCAATCAAGGCATACAAACGATCTAACTACCGTTACATAATACTCGGACTACGACTATATACCTGGGGGAATACTACTGATAATATGGTGGTCATCTAGAAATTTTGATCGGTGGAAGACTCCATGATATCCGCTCCAGCTTCATCTTCGTAATCATCATCACTACTGTCGGGGTCGGAGTCGGTGTCGTTGATGATGATGTAGTCCTCGGGATGGTCGTCATCTCCTCCTGGCGCGAGGTCTCCCATGAATACTCCTAGCTTCTTCTTCAGATCTTCATTCTTCTCTAGTAGCACTGCGATTTCCTCCTCATATCCATCGCGTGTAGACTTGAGTTCCTCTTCAAGCTCCATGTTCCTGGTCATCACCTTCTTCAGATCTATCATGCTTGCGCACATTTGGTTCTCCTGGCGGCCAATGTGCTGGTTTAACTCCTGGATGAAAGCTGCAATGGACTTGTCCCTCCTGGTGCTGATCATCTCCCATTGCTCATCTCGGCGCCCACATATCTGGTAGATGGTGTCCTTAAGATCCTTGTGATAAACTTCGCCGATGCGTCCCATGGCGATGTGAGCTGCCATGCTCTTTCCTAGACTTCAGGTTGGTGCATCAAAAGAAAACTCTATGGGCTCAGTAACTGGTGTGAATGTCCTTCCTGGAACATGAACTCGAATCATCCAACGCTCCTCTTCTGGTAAAGTGGCGGTGTAGGTCCCGGTGAAGCTTGGTATTTCGATGTTCAGGTACCTAGTGACTTCCTTCAAGTGTCGTCCAAAAGGGGTGTCTTCATCCGGTTGAGCAAACTTGTTCCTTGGGTCCGCCATCTATAGAGTGGAAAATGGAGAGGAGTCAGAAATGAGTAGAGAAGAGTGACCTATGGCTTATCTTAGTGGTCGTGTCCTACAGTCAACGTGTGATGTGATACCATCTTGTAGCGATCCGACCTCAGACGGTCAAATCTCTGTGCATAAGTGTCATCCCTGGATCGATAATGCTGACACACACAGTACTTGAAGGATTTATAACAGAGTGCAATCACACACTTATTACATCAAATGTCTCAAAGGAGAACTTATTACAATAATATGGCTTAAGGCCATCTAAATAGGATAACTACGGAAGCATCGAAGGTAAATGAGTCCATCAACTCCAACGGCATAGCTGAGTGCACGACAACGACCTAGCGCACCTTACTCTTCGTCTGAAAAGTCTGCAACATAATACGTTGCAGCCCGAAACAGGTCAGCACATGGAATATGCTGGCAAAATAACACTGTAGAGCAAAGAACAGGGAAAATGCTACACTACATGCATATATGGCCGGTGGAGGCTCTATGGTTATCATGTTTTTGCGAAAAGCCAATTTTTCCCTACTTCAAAGGAATATATTTTATTTAACTACAAAGTTGATTGATAAACATTGAGAAGGTTCCTCCAACTCAATCCCAATTAAACAATATTAATAACCCAACAAATTAATTAAAAGAGTGATGAGATCAAATCAATAATTCAAGAACCAGATACTCAAGATGTCCATAACCGGGGACACGACTTACCATGATTAGTTTGTACACTCTGCAGAGGTTTGCGCACTTTTCCCCATAAGACTTGATCTCCTTCGTTGTATTTCTCGCATTGCATGATGTTTGAGAAACGGATGGCCGAGACACAGTCTTTCCGAAGAGGTCCCCTTAACTGATTGATAGGCTGGTACACCTACAATCCCCTACATCTGCTAGCCCATCATGGAAAGGTTTCCCACAACTTACTCAACTATGCCAGAACCCATAATGGCTTGTGGCTGCACACGGAAGTTTCTAGCATGAATAATCTTATGATCCCTTTGAGCCTCGGTGGCGAACCATAGGATGATCACACGGGTACTCCGGGATATCCTAGGACAACACTGGATTCTCCAGGTGCCCAGACAACCACTGGGTGCTCCAGGGTGCCTCAACCAATCCACCCAGATGTGTATTAAAGTAGCCACCTTAAGTTAACCATTAATTAACAACCCTCACATCTGTCATGAATACACTCAACCAATCCACGTCTATGAGCATAGCATAGCAGTATAAGCATAACGTAGAAGTAACTCCCAGGGTTTGATATAAAGGACAAGAGGTTTTACCTCATCATCTACTTCCCAAACCCACATGTTAATCAGATCCTACTCATGCAATGTTTGAGGATTGGAACCAATGCATAAAAACTGGGTAATAAGGGATATGATCAAAGTGTTACTTGCCTTGGTGACGATCTGCAAACCCTAGAGACTCGTAGTAGCACGCTTCGCACTCCGGAAATTCTATCACAAACAAACAATAGCATACATAAGCACTCAAGCATAGATTCAAGGGTAAAACTCAGATGAGAAAGTCCAAACTGAAAATTCCACTGAAGAACTTCTATTTGCAAAAAGAATCAATCAAATCGGAGCTACGAAACTCAAACTACGATCAAAAGAAGATCGAATTCAAATCTGGTTAAAACCAAATTTTAAATTGTCAAAATCATGTTCAAGTTGGTTAACTGGAAAGAGGGGTTCGAGACGAAAATGTTGGCGTTGGTTTCATTGGATTTGGACGAACGGTTAAAAAGTTGCGAGGGTTTGAAAATCAGGGGCTAATCTACGATAAAAATAATCACGGATAGGTCCCTGGCCAAAAATAAAATAAAAAAGAAAAAGACTAACGAACGAACGTTCGCTATCAAGGGCGAACAGACGAACGCGTTTGCGAGCAGAGGCGTTCGGGCGAACGTTCACTAATTAGCGGAACCGAAAAAACCCGATCTAACCGATCCAAACGAAAACCAAAAAAAGGGCGATGGCGGCGGTTTTTACCGGTTCTTTGAAAAAACACCGGCGGCGGCGAGGCGAGATCCAGCGAGGCGGGGCTCCGGCGGGGCTATGGCTTGGGCGGCGGGGCTGCAGCGGCGGTGCGACGTCGGCGGGGTGGGGCGATGGCGCGGCAGCGGCGGAGCAGCGGTGGCGGCGACTTGCGGTGGTGGCGCGGCTCGACAAGGAGGCGGCGGCTGCAGGCGGCGGGGTGGTGGTGGCGGCGGGGGCCTCATCCTATTTAAAGGCCGGGGGCGCGGTGTGGCGGCTTGCGCAAGTGGGCGGCGGCGTGGAGTCCGGTTGGAGTCCAGCGGCGGCACGGGGAGGCGGTGGCGCGGGCGGGCCGGCCTGCTCAATCGTGCGGGAAGGAGTTAAAAAAACAAATTCCACCGAAAAAAGTCCTAATAAAATATTAAAAAATCTAAAAATACCAAAAACAATTTTCACCATCCAAATAAAATATTTAGAACAAAGTGAACATTTTTCTGGCCTAAAATGCATATTTTTCTAATTTGAATAAAATTTCAAATAAAATCCAACTAAAATATATATTTGATTCTAAAAAGTTTCCTCCAATATTCCTCTCTTTTTGAAGAAGTCATATTATCTTCTCTCTTTTATTTTTAATATTAGAAATATTCGGAGAGAAAAATATTAAAACCAAATTGATCCTCTTTTCAAATTTGAGAAAAATCAAATATGAAAATTGTAAAATCCCCAACTCTCTCCGTGGGTCCTTGAGTTGCTTAAGATTTCTAGGATCACAAACAAAATGCAAATAAAATATGATATGCATATGATGACCTATGTATAACATCCAAATTGAAAATTTGGGATGTTACACACATGATACGTGTGAATACGTCAGGCTATCCTATTTTTGGTACATACTATATCTGTCTATCACACCATGTTCTTACATGAAACTACTCTTCTTGTGTATCCTGCGTCAGTCACATATGATGACACCTTTAAGTTGGCAGTGTGATATTGGTTTGCGTCTTGAATATGATTTCTAGCATGTAGTGCTTCTAGTTTGATGAATGCCACCTATGACGAGACAATTTTAACTTGGCAGAGTGATATTGATTGCACGTTCCATATGGTCTCTAGCTTGTAGTGCTTCTAATTTGTTGAAGTGTCTTCTGCTTAGTTACCACATCATAGGTGTGAATATGTCAAGCCATCCAGTTTTTAGTACATATTCCATCCTCGTATCATGACTTTGCCTTTCAGCAGAGTAGTGTTCGTTAGTATCATGCATGAATGAGTTCTGAAGAGAGAATTTTATTCCTTTTTCTTGTCGGTTTGACCTCACAATGCAAAATCAATAAAGCAGAAGGAAATTGGTAAGGTATTGGATGATGGTGGTCCTTCCGAGCAACTGAAATGGAGGGTCTCTACAGATTCTACTCCGCCATCCTCCCAACAAGATTCGCAAGACAACACAAGGTTAGACAGTCAACGTAGTTGTGTAGATGATGAGCACATCTCCCCTACTCCACCATCACAGGTGCTTGCTCTAACTTGGCACTATTATATGTGGTTGCATTTGCGTATGATGTCTAGCTTGTATTGCTTCTAACTTTGTTGAATTGCATCTGCTTACTTTACACATAATGCCTGTGAATATGACACATGTTCCTGTTTTTAGAATATACTATATCTGATCACACCATGTTCTTACATCAGACTACTGTTCTTGCATATCCCGCATCAGTCACTTATGATAAGGCACCTTTAAGTCGCCAGTGTGATATTGGTTGTGTCTTGCATATGATTTCTAGCATGTACTGCTTCTAATTTGTTGAAACGCCAGACAGTTTGAACTTGGCAGAGTTATATTGGTTGCACCTTTCATATGGTGTCTAGCTTGCAGTGCTTCTAATTTGTTTAAATGCCTTCTGCTTAGTTACCACATCATAGGTGTGAATATGTCACGCCGTCCTGTTTTTCATACATATTCCATCCTCGTATCATGTGTTTGCCTTTCATCCGAGTAGTGTTCGTCCGTATCAAGCATGAATGAGTTCTGAAGAGCGAATTTTATTCCTTTTTCTTATCGGTTTGCCTTCACAATGCAAAATCAATACAGCTGAAGGAAATTAGTCCAGCAGTGGATGATGGTGGTCCTTCGGAGCAACTCAAACAGAGGGTCTCTACAGATTCTACTCTGCCATCCTACCAACAAGATTCGCAAGACAACACAAGGTTGGACAGTCAACGTAGTTGTGTAGATGATGAGCACATCTCCCCTACTCCACCATCACAGGTGCTTGCTCTAACTTGGCACTATTACATGTGGTTGCATGTTGTGTATGATGTCTAGCTTGTATTGCTTCTAACTTTGTTGAATTGCATCTGCTTACTTTACACATAATGCCTGTGAATATGCCACATGTTCCTGTTTCTAGAACATACATGTAGATGATGAGCACATCTCCCCTACTCCACCATCACAGGTGCTTGTTCTAACTTGGAACTGTTATATGTGGTTGCGTGTTCCGTATGATGTCTAGCTTGTATTGCTTCTGATTTTGTTGAATTGCATCTGCGTAACTTGCAACTTATACCTGCAACGATCACTTACCCATAAGACATATTTAACTTGGGAGTGTGATGTAGGTTGCATCTTGCATTGTCTTCTAGCTTGTACTGTTTCTAATTTCTTGAAATGGCACTTACGATGAGACATTTTTACCTGATAGAGTGATATTGGTTGCATGTTCATATGGTGCCTACTTTCATTTCTTCTAATTTTGTTGAAATGCCTTCTGCTTACTGTTTTTCATACATATTCCATCCTCCTATCATACGTATGAATATGCAATGTTGTCTTTTTTGTATATATTCCATCCTCCTATCCTGCGCTTGCCTTACATCAAAGTAGTGTTCGTCTGTATCATGCATCAACCAGTTATGCAGAGCTAATTTTATTCATCTTCTTTTGGTTTTGACTTCATAAGGCAATATTAGAAAATAGGAAGGAAAAGAGTAAGTTAGGGGATGTTGGTGGTCCTCGGGACCGACGCAAACAAAGACTCTCTAGATTTGCCACTGCTACTGCTAATGAAGTTGAAGTCCCAAGTCTACATGATGAGTTCATCTCCCGTACTCCACCATCGCAGGTGCTTGCTCTAAGTTGACAGTGTGATAATTGGTTTTATGTTGCATATGTTGTCTAGCCTGTATTTCTTCTATTTTGATTAAATTGCACCTGCTGAGTTTATACGTTATACATGTGCATATGACATGCCTTTCTGTGTCTAGAACACACTGCATCTATCAATCATACCATGTTCTTACATCAAAGTACTGCTGTTGTGTATCCCGCATCAGTCACTCATGATTGGACGCTGTTAACATGGCAGTTTGATAGTGCTTGCATCTTGCATTGATTTCTACATTGTACTGCTTCTAATTTTTCGAAATTCCACTTATGACAAGACACTTTTAACTAGGCAGAGTGATATTGGTTGCATCTTTCATATGGTGTCTAGCTTGCATTACTTCTATTTTCTTGAAAATCCTTCTGCTTAGTTTACACATCGTAGCTATGAATATGTCACGCCGTCATGTTTTTCTTACATATTCCATCCTCATACGGTTGTCTTACATCAAAGTATTGCTTGTCTATATCATGCATCAATGAGTTCTGAAGAGCGATTTTATTCTTTTGTGTTGTGGGTACGGCTTGACATGGCAAAGTCAAAAAAGAGCAAACAGAAAAGTATCTGCCCTCGAGATTCTGCTGGTACTTATAGTACAGTAGAAGGTCCAAGTCCACCGGCTAAATCTACAAACACAGTATCACCAGCTCCACCAGCTGCAGCATCTGCTTCAACTGTACCAGCATCTCAACGAGTTACTCGTTCATTTGCTCCGGAACTGGCCAGTTCCCAAGCTGCCTTCACACCTAACACTACTTCCGAAGCACTGCTGACACAACAGGACCTGGCAAGATCAGATGAACCTCATGAGCATCAACACCAAGACGGTACCTGACCGAGTCAAGTTGCAGTTGCATGCTCCTTTATATGTACTCTCACAGTTTGATGTGCACTAACACTTTCCATATTCGTTGTTGAACTAGCACCACGGCGCAAGCGGAAATAGACATCAGGGATAATGCTTGACAGATTAACAAAATCTAAAGGAGGAAGAATGGAGATCCATTTTGAGGCAGGTTTGAAAAGGCCACGTGATGCTACAGAGCCAGCCAAGTTAGTATCAGAGGCAGCCATTGCCGTTAGGTGTCATGCACGTATACTCCCAACGTGGATCCAGTACAGGAATGAGAAAGTGTTGGGGAACATAGTAATTTCAAAAAAATTCCTACGCACACGCAGGATCATGGTGATGCATAGCAATGAGAGGGGAGAGTGTTTGTCCACGTACCCTCGTAGACCGAAAGCGGAAGCGTTAGCACAACGCGGTTGATGTAGTCGTACGTCTTCACGATCCGACCGATCCAAGTACCGAACGTACGGCACCTCCGAGTTCAGCACACGTTCAGCTCGATGACGTCCCATGAACTCCGATCTAGCAGAGCTTTGCGGGAGAGTTCCATCAGCACGACGGCGTGATGACGGTGTTGATGATGCTACCGACGCACGGCTTCGCCTAAGCACCGCTACGATATTACCGAGGTGGAATATGGTGGAGGGGGGCACCGCACATGGCTAAGAGACCAATGATCAATTGTTGTGTCTCCAAGGGGTGCCCCTCTCCCCGTATATAAAGGAGTGGAGGAGGGGGAGGGCCGGCCCTCTCTCTATGGCGCGCCCTAGGGGAGTCTTACTCCCACCGGGAGTAGGATCCCCCCTTTTCCTAGTTGAAATAGGAGCCCTTCCAAGTAGTAGGAGTAGGAGAGAAGGAAAGGGAAAAGAGAAGAGAAGGAAGGAGGGGGCGGCGCCCCTGCCCCTAGTCCAATTCGGACTAAGCCTTGGGGGCACGCAGCATCCCCTCTCTCTTTCCCCTAAAGCCCAATAAGGCCCATATACTCCCCAGCGAATTCCCGTAATTCTCCGGTACTCCGAAAAATACCCGAATCACTCGGAACCTTTCCGAAGTCCGAATATAGTCGTCCAATATATCAATCTTTACATCTCGACCATTTCGAGACTCCTCATCATGTCCCCGATCTCATCCGGGGGTCCGAACTACCTTCGGTACATCAAAACACATAAACTCATATTACCGATCGTCATCGAACGTTAAGCGTGCGGACCTTACGGGTTCGAGAACTATGTAGACATGACCGAGACACGTCTCCGATCAATAACCAATAGCGGAACCTCGATGCTCATATTGGTTCCTACATATTCTACGAAGATCTTTATCGGTCAAACTGCATAACAACATACGTTGTTCCCTTTGTCATCGGTATGTTACTTGCCCGAGATTCGATCGTCGGTATCTCAATACCTAGGTCAATCTCGTTACCGGCAAGTATCTTTACTCGTTCCGTAATGCATCATCCCGCAACTAACTCATTAGTCACATTACTTGCAAGGCTTATAGTGATGTGCATTACCGAGAGGGCCCAGAGATACCTCTCCGACAATCGGAGTGACAAATCCTAATCTCGAAATACGCCAACTCAACAAGTACCTTTGGAGACACCTGTAGAGCACCTTTATAATCACCCAGTTACGTTGTGACGTTTGGTAGCACACAAAGTGTTCCTCCGGTAAACGGGAGTTGCATAATCTCATAGTCATAGGAACATGTATAAGTCATGAACAAAGCAATAGCAACATACTAAATGATCAAGTGCTAAGCTAACGGATGGGTCATGTCCATCACATCATTCTCTAATGATGTGATCCCGTTAATCAAATGACAACTCATGTCTATGGCTAGGAAACTTAACCATCTTTGATTCAACGAGCTAGTCAAGTAGAGGCATACTAGTGACACTCTGTTTTGTCTATGTATTCACACATGTATCAAGTTTTCGGTTAGTACAACTCTAGCATGAATAATAAACATTTATCATGAAATAAGGAAATAAATAATAACTTTATTATTGCCTCTAGGGCATATTTCCTTCAGAAAGACAATACCCAGTTTAACACCTTCCTTGACCATTTATCCGTAAGTAATGTTATTCATCGCGATTTGTAATACTGTCTTGCTCTGTGCCATACTTTCTAGCTTCCTCCTAATAAGACTGACATTCTTTTTTCTACAGATGAGGTTCAAGCTGGATCCAAAAGATGATGCAACTAAACAAGCATGCACTCATGTTTTTCAGTCTGCTCTGCGACAGTATCGGTACCACCTTAGAAAATCTCACTTTGAAGGCAAGGCTAACAATGAAATCGCCCAAACATCTCCAGTGGAATATATTACAGATGAAGACTGGACAGCCCTTCTTAAACACTGGTCTGATCCAAAGTATCAGGTAGGGTATATGTATTTGATCAGACCACATATTGAACTTGTATTTATGTATGTGCCTTACAAGTGTAACTTCTTCTAGGCTAACTGTTTGAAGAACAAGACCAACCGTTCTAAACTGAAATTCCAACAGACAACAGGACCTCGTAGCTATATTGCACACTGCGAGGCTCTTGTAAATAGCTGCTAGTTCCTTCTTTTTTCTGTGCCATATTATCGTATCTATATTGACTTGTTCCAAATACAGAGGAAAACTCGTGCGGACCAAATAGAACCTGAACCGAATGCAGTGCAAATCTTCAAGGATTGCCACACCAGCAAGATGAAGGGCATGAGCACACCAGTTCAGGCCGCTGTTGTAAGTCCTTACTCCTCCTGACTTTGAACTGATTGGTACAGTGATGTGTTCATTTAACTGCTTGGTTTGCAGCCAATGTCAGTTACTCTGTTCACTTTTATACACAGTTGTCTTAACGTATCATTTCACCTTACATGGTTTAAAAGGGATGAAGGATATTCTTTTGGTCTTGATCTATAATCTAGTTGTGATGTTCACGTGCACACACAATGATACAATAGGCTATTTGTTTTATATCTGTTTGCCCATGATATGAATGATGTCATACTATGTTCATCCTACTTTAAACCATGTCTCTTTATCCTTAGATGTCAACGAATGTGAGGAAATAGACAATACAGTAGGCATGCTACATGGACATATGTTCCGAAAGTGATTTTTTGGCACTACAATACATGCTAATGTATTACAGTAGTTCACCAAAATAAGTTATGTATAAACGTGAAACCTACTTTGTTTGTTTTTGTCTCATTAGTAACTTATCTGGTACACTAATCTACAAGTTCAAAATTTCATCAAGCTATGGAACAAATGATTGAACAGCCACAACAACCTGAAGGTGACGAGGCTACCACAGGCACAATGTCACCTCTTGCTGCAGTGCGTCAGTATCTCTCCGCTAACAGTGCAAAAAAGCACCTTCCTGCGTAATTCTGGGTTGATTGTCAAGGTAACCTCGTCCAAATCGCCTACTGAACAAAATCTTCTGGCTAGACAGAGTGATATTTCTGTGCTCCAGACAC
The DNA here is from genome assembly GCF_002575655.3 of Aegilops tauschii subsp. strangulata. Lineage (NCBI taxonomy): Eukaryota > Viridiplantae > Streptophyta > Magnoliopsida > Poales > Poaceae > Aegilops > Aegilops tauschii. The sequence continues at coordinate 225,683,648 of NC_053039.3, forward strand.
AAGTCCAATCCCTAATGGACGTTGTGTCGGAAACAAAAATAGTGGTTGACAAATGTCGTGAAGATATGAATGGTTTTGAAACCAGACTATCAGACATTTGCTTCGTTGTTCAAGGGCAATGGCGGAAAAAGGGGAAGATCGTGCTGCTCCATCAGATTCTACAGCCTGAAACATTAGCACTCAGGTCAAATGATTTGTGCTTCTATACATCTGATGGTGCTTTTATCTGCAAGGACTGTAAACTTTATGCCAACATGCCTTTTGTTGTATGGTTGGAATTTATTTTGTTGTGATACAACATTTATGATGCTGCCAAAGGCTGCAGTAATTATGATGTTATTTTTGTATAGTGTAGGTTTATCTTAGTAATGTATTCGGCCGAAAGCTTCGTAGGAGCCCAACATGCCAACATTCGTCGGGCCCATTCCAATTAGGCTAAAAACGATTCCGGGCCGCAATTTGCATGTAGCCCACTAAAATATCTGGGCCTAAATCAACATAAGCTTTCATATTTTTCTGGTAGGCCTGTACCCATAGTGGGCCTTTAACAGGCCTAAACATAATTTGGGCCCTCAGTAATAATAGGCCATTTACATGTGTAAATATCTCGAGCCCATAAAAAACATGGGCCTTTAATAGGCCAAAAGTAAGATTGGGCCCTGATTGTGCCAAATAACCCACTGGTCTTAGCAAGCCGAAATGGTGGCCCATTTACAATGCGGATCGTCCACAGGCCGAAATTCAGACGGGCCGTAAATGCGCCGACCTACTATACGGGCCTTTAGCAGGCCGGAAGTTTGGTCGGGCTTGATTAGTGTCATTTTTATATGGGCCGTTAGTAGGCCCGATGTGGCGTTGGGCCACATATGGCCCATGGATTTTGTCCGACGTTAACAGGCCGAAAGTCACAACAGGCTGAAAGTAGCCCAAATCTATAGTGGGCCTCTAACAAGCCGAATGTCAAACATGGCCGAATATGACCCATATCCTTCACGGTCATTTATGGGCCGAAAGTTTCAATGGCCTATAAATGGGCCGTTTTCCCACAACACACACGGCTTATTCCGTCATAAACAACTCGGATGGATCAACTGTATGGCACGTATCGCACATGCAACTCTAATATGATTCGTGCTTGATGTCTCCGACATTGCTCGCACAATTCGTCTTATTTGCCACGTATCACTGTGTCGGCCTCTGCTTGCGTCCCTCGGCAAGCTCTGCTCGCCGTTAGGCGCCGCAGCGCATTGTGCTTACCGTTAGGCACTGCGGCACACTCTACTCGCGTCCGTCGGCATGCTCAGCTTGTGGACAGCTTTTCCTTGCTCACCGTTAGCCTGGGTTTTGCCTTCTCTCTTTTTCCGGACTTGCCTTCTCTCTATTTCCGGAATTGGTTTTTGCCTTGCCTTGATTTGGATTTTGGAATCATTTCAAATGGACTTGTCACTTGGGCATACCCTTGACTTTCACCCAAGTGACCTATCTTCTCCTCATTCAATATTATTTCTCTAATAAATCCCCAAAATAATCAAATGAATATTTTTCATAAAAGAAAAATATTCATTTTCCTCTCTGAAACTCTTTTCAAAAACTTGTGCTCAAAAGCAACATCCTTTTTTATTGCTCCCAAAAATCTGAAATAATTCCTGAATATTCTTTGCACCTTGGCACACCTTCCCAAGCAAAAATATTGCATGACTTTTTGTAATATTTTTGCTATAGAAAATCATTTCTATTCTGGACCAGAAATGCACTTTGTACAGCAAGTGCATTTTTCCTTGATCTTTTGGCCCTGATATTTCTTGAGTTTAATTACCCTCCTAAGAAAACCTAAACCCCAGGAGATCAGCCCAAATGGCCATCTAGAAGCCAGCTTAACTTGGCGACCAAGTTTCTGGTCAGAAACTTGCCAACTTGGTTGCGTCAAGTCTGGTCGGCCTGGCTATGTGTTCTCAACGTTCCTAGACTAAACACTGTGTGGACTAGAGCGTAGACAAGGTTCGGCAGCGCTTGGATGTCGTCTTGACCATGCCAGGGCGGTGACCGCGTGAGGACACGGTGCCTGGCACGCGTTCGACGCGCTCTGGGTAGCGCCAAAGGTTCTGTTCGGCGCGTTCTCGAGCCAGAGCTCGCCGACGACTGCCGCGCCGCGCCACCAGCCCCGACCCATCATCCATGATGCCTCCCTGGCGCTCGCCAACGCCGAAGACGCCGCAGCGAGCACGGGCACGTCGCGGCCAAAAGCCACAATGCGCGCGTGCCCTTGTCCTCTTCCCCCTGCGTCCTGTGCTCGTCCACGAGCGTGGACAGCTCCCGCATTGATGCTACACGCTTGCCCCCTCGCACTGGAGCATTTCGTCGCTGTTCGCCGGCTTCCAGAGAACTCCGGCGGCGACACGATACTCCCCTCGCTCCGGCTATAAATAGGGCCTCCCTCCTCGATTCCTAGCCACGGATCACTCCTCACCACTTCCATGAACACGTAGAAGGGCCACAGCCCAGTCGGGCAGGCCTCTGGCCGTCTGCCCCGACCAGAGAACTCCGCCGACCTCCGCAGCTCGGCCACCGAGCTCCGGTGCCTCTCGAGCTCGACTAACTTCTCGGGCGTGGCATTGGAGGTCCCCTGGTGCTGCCTGGATGCTGCTGAGCCCCCGGAGCCGCCTCTAGCCGTCGTCTTCTTCCACTCCGGCGAATCCCGTCCGCCACCGCAGCTTGCGAGCTTGACCGCGAGCAGCTCCGGCCATCCCACGGCAAGCCACGGGTACGGGCAGGTGCGTCGTGAACCCAGCTTCATTTCTATCCCTCTCATCTAGCCCCAAACCCCCTCCTCGTCGGCGTGAGCTCCGACGAAGCGCCGTCACCCTATGATCTCGCTCCCCCTCTCTCTCTCCTGACGTCCGAGGCCCACCCGCCAGCCTCACCACTCGCGCCCGAAGCGGTACGAGTGGAGGCACACTTTCCTTTTACGCCTTCGACGTCACCCCCCAGGAATTTCTGTTTAATTCAAATTTAATCAGAAATTGACCTAAACTTTGACCAGCCACTATTTCTAAACCATAAGTCCAAATGATTTGATTCTTTTTGCATTGTCTTTGTTTCAGAAAGCTCTAGCAGCACACGAAAAGGTGGATACCTTGCTGCCTAGAATTTCTGGTGCTATTCAGAGAGGTTTTTGATATTTTTTTTGTGGTTTTTAATTATTTTCAGAAGGAGAAGCTTGTCTTGAAGCAAACCAAGAGGGGTGTGATCCTCCTCTACACTAAGGCAAGCCACACCAGCATTTGGATGGTGTTATCTCAATGTCTATGATTTTCTACTTGAATATGAGTTTTTATTTGCATTTAAAATTGGATAAATAAATTTTGTTAATTGCTAGTTACTTTATCATGCTTGATATGCTTGTTTTAGTTATTAGTAAATTGCATGAACTTGTTTGGTCAAGTAGAATAAATTTTTGCATTAGTTATATTGCTATGGTAGATAATTATAGTTCTTTTATTAAGTGATATTTCATATAAATGATGAGCTAATAAAAATATTGCTTGATAATAAAAATGAATTAGGAAAAGTGATGTTTTTGATCCTGAGTATTGCAAGATAATTATGCTGATAAGTTTGATCCTTATCCATGTGTTGTTTGCTTTGCATGTTGATTAGTTGCTTGCTTATGTCAAAGTATCATTGTTTTTTTTAGTTTTTGTCAAAGTTAAACTTGATTAAGTTCAACTTGAATATGATGTTGATCACATCATGGTGCCACTGAATCAGGTTTTTATTCAGTGCGACCACATTTACCATGTGGGTAGGTCTTAATTCGGTCCTTTGTTGTGCCTCTCACCGGTGCCTCCCGCGAGGGAAGGTTATGGGCGTGCATACCCTGGCCCGTAAGCACACATAACCTTGTGTTCTTGTTTTTGTTTTTATGGTACCTTGTCCCCGTTTGGGACCGTTTTGCAACGACGGTGGCCGTTGGTGCCTTTGGGAGGCACGGGGCCACCCAAGACCTAGCCCTGAGAGGGAGTTGGTCGGAGTGGCCGGGAGAGTGCTATGACAAAGGGAGGGTTTCGTCGGAACAATTTGGTCCACCGAATGGGAGAGCGAGGCCAGGGGTTCCGTAGTGTGGGTAAAGTGCGCTACCTCTGCAGAGTGTATTTAATCTATCGATAGCCGCGTCCTCAGTTATGGCCATAGCTCGGAAGTAAGTCACACCATGGATCAACTTTTATAATTAATCTTGCAAACTTAATGATTGTTGCGATGCATTTTGTTTCGTGGTGATTCATGAACTCTTGAGTTGTTCATGAGTGGTTGGTTTCAGTTGTGACCCAGGTATGGTCACCGTTTGGTTACGAGGTAACCGTCTGGTAAGTGAGTCTGTGAGACTCGGTGCGCGTATTGGTTTCATTGCATCTTTAGTATTTCTTGCTTTGCATTAATTTGATTAATTGTCATGATATTGTCTGTCATCGTGCTTATGTTTGTTGTGAGCTTGCAAGTACATTCAATGTACTGACCTGGCGTGTCATGCCAGCTTTCACGCAAGTCGGTTCGCATCGGAGCGCATCTCGCGTCTAGGCCGTGTCCACATCAGTGTCCCTGTGCTATGGAGTTTCCACTTCGTCGTTCTTCTGCTGCCCCGTAGTTCGTGTGATCGAGGCCCTCGTCATGTTCATTAAATAATGTACATACTGTTCAGTCGCACCGAGTGTGCCGCTTGGCCTCATACCTCGATGTAATATCCGACTTATGTAATCCGCTAGCATCAATAAAGCGGTTGTTTCTGTACCATGTTGTTGTGTATTGCCAGAAGACTTAATCTCTGGGCTCGCAATGCAAGGTAAACCGGTTGCTCTGAGCCGGGATGCCACAACGCTTGGTATCAGAGCCGCACTGATTGTAGGACATGCTAGACCGTTAGTGCGTTAGTGGAACGGTAGAAGCTTCGTCTGAGTGCCGGTAGTCATAGAAATTGGTTGCTGCATGGCATGCCTGATTATTTGTTGTTATTACTAACCGTATGGTTTGTGAGTGTAGATGGCTCCAGTACCGATCTTGTACCATCCTGAGCCAGCTCCGTACACATCGCCGCACCTGCTTCAGAACGTGTACCGATGACTCTACCCAGAGGGTGCTGATCCAGAGTATCGGGTGTATCGGGAGCATCTGGCCAGTGCATTGTATGAGTATTATGCTGAGGTCACTCTACACCACAGTTCCCCTTCCGGCGTTTACACTCATTCTACTAAGGGTGGTCTTGCTTCTACGCCATCTCAGGTGGTTCAGTTTGCTGCTATCGAGGCTCTTGTAGACTTGCGCTACAACGAGGTTCGCATGCACACCCACCCAGGTCTCTTCTACTACCCATCTCTGCACGAGAATGGGCGTATCCAATTTCCTTTGATTAATCCGGCGTGCGGTCGTCCCACTAGCCACCTTTCCCGCTATATCACTGCCAGTTATCTCCTGAACTACGAGTTAGCTCGGGAGCTTTCACGTGCCCGGATAGCTCTCGGTGCTGCTCGTACTAGGAACCCTCTTCCCACTATCATCTACACTACTCCAGTTCCTTCCGCCTCCGTTCCCCCGGTGACTTCGCAGGGTACCGTTAACCCTCTGACGGTGACCCCTCGCAGTGCTCCTGCTGCGTGGGCTTCCCTTGTCGCTACTCCTGCCGCTCCTATGCTTAGATCCCACCCCGCGCCTGCCCCTGAGGGAGAGCCCTTGAGGCAGCACCATCGCGTCTCTCTTAACCCGGAGGTCTCTACTATCAGTTCAGGATCTGGGTCCGGCTCGGGAGAGGAGCCCGCAGCAGCACAGTCCGAGCAGTAGACCGCTAGAGTATCGTTTTCGTCATGAGTATGATGTATGGGTGTAATCACACGTGTCATGATGCTTAGTTTCATGTATGAGGGTAGTAGACCCGTTGTGATGTTTACTTTCATGTTGGGTCTATGTATAATTATGTTGGAATCTTTTATTCGCTTTGGTTTTCATTCGTTGTTTTCTTCCGGGATTTGTCGATGGCTTTCCTCCCATTTTGGAATTTTCTCATCATGGTTGCTATGTATTGGGAAAACGAATAATAGGATGACGCGTGGAGGCAGCAGCAGCCAAGCTTGTGAGGATGTCCCTGTCCGTCGCTCCGTAAGGCAGGCAGGACATTCCCCCGAGCCATACCAGCCACCTCCGTCTCCACCGCCACATCCGCCTTCCACTGAGCAAATCCTGCGAATGTTTGAAGAAAGAAGGAGCAACGATCTGCTGGAAATATTGAAAAGTGTGCAAGTTATGGTTGGGCAGAATGGAAACCAGAACGGTCATCACTCCAAGCTATCAGATTTTCAGCGAACCAAGCCTCCCAGCTTCAGCCAAGTTATTCATCCATTGGACGCTGATGATTGGTTAAGGACTATTGAGAGGAAACTAGAGATTGCTCGCACTGAAGAGGGAGACAAGGTTCCCTTAGCAACGCATTATCTCGAAGGAGTTGCCGCTATATGGTGGGATAATGCTAAGGACATATGGCCCGCGGACGAGGAAATTACTTGGACTAAATTCAAGGATCATTTCCGCAAGTATCATATTCCCACCAGGATTATGAAAATCAAGCAGCGCAAATTCCTCGCCCTCACTCAAGGCAACATGACAGTCAGCGAGTACCTAAATAAATGCAACCATTTGGCCCACTATTCTCTCTATGATGTGGCCACAGAAGAACGGAAGATCGACAGATTTCTTGGAGGACTAAATCAACATCTCAGGTGCACCCTCAGCATGTTTGATTTTCCGGACTTCCTGACTCTGGTGAACAAGGCCCTCATCGCAGAAAGGGAACACCAGCTCCTACACGACAACAAGCCAGCTAATAATGACCACAAGTGCAAATCCGAGCCGAAGAAGGAGATGCAACCAGTGCAGAAGGCTCGTACTTGGCAACAGACTCAGGTGGAGTACAAACCCAACTGGCAGCAGAATGTCAACAAGACTACCACTCAAGTCAAGAATATCGTGACCAGCCCGGTGCGTGAAGATTGTGAGCGCAACAATTCCTGTTTCAGCTGTGGGCAAACCGGACATTATGCCAGGCAGTTCCCCAAGAACAACAAACCAACAGCTCCATTCCATCCGCAAGTCAACTACATCGAGCTGTATTCCACCCCAGATATGATCCAAGGGCAAATCCATCATATCTCCGCAGACGAAGCCCAAGAGGACCCGGAAGTCGTCATTGGTATGTTCCTTGTTAATAACATACCCGCCGTAATTTTATTTGACTTTGGGGCTTCCCACTCTTTTATTTCGCGGAGTTTTGCTGCCCAAAACAAATTTCCTTGCTCGATTTTGGGAAAACACATGCTGGTACAATCCCCGGGATCCCTGCTCAGAAGCAATCTGGTCTGCCGCAATTTGGAAATTGACATCAAGGGCATCATGTTTCCAACATCTCTGATAATCATCGATTCTAACAAATTAGATATTATTTTGGGCATGAATTGGTTAACCCAATACCAAGCATGCATCAACTGTGTGACCAGAGAAGTTATCATGACAAATACGGAAGGTCGCACCACAAGTTTTTATGCCCGCAAAAGCATACCCAAGAAGGATATGATTTTCACAGCCGTGGCAGAAGAGGTGGAGCAAATTCCAGTAGTCAGTGAGTATCCAGATGTATTCCCTGAAGGATTACCAGGCATGCGGCCAGACCGAGAACTGGAGTTTGCAATTGACTTGGTGCCTAGAACCGCACCAATACACAAGAAATATAATCGGATGCCTTCCTCAGAATTGGTGGAATTAAAGAAACAGCTGGATGAGATGCTGCAGAAAGGATACATCCGCCCAAGCTCTTCACCATGGGGATCACCAGCGATATTCGTGGATAAAAAGGATGGCAGTCTACGAATGTGCGTAGACTACCGATAGCTGTATGACGTCACCATCAAAAACAAGTATCCGCTGCCAAGGATTGATGATCTGTTTGATCAACTCAGTGGGGCCAAAGTATTCTCCAAAATTGATTTGAGGACCGGATATCATCAGCTCAAGATAAAGAAGGAGGATATTCCCAAGACCGCGTTCACCACTCGGTACAGTCTTTATGAGTATACCGTTATGTCCTTCGGCCTCACAACGCCCCAGCCTTCTTCATGCATATGATGAACAAGGTGTTTATGGATTTCTTGGACAAATTTGTGGCGGTGTTCATTGATGACATCCTCATTTACTCCAAGAGCAAAGACGAACACAAGAAACATCTCCGAGCAGTTTTGCAAAGGCTTCGCAACCATCAGCTTTATGCCAAGTTTAGCAAATGTGAGTTTTGGCTCCAGCAAGTTGGATTTCTCGGGCATGTCCTCTCGGCAGAAGGAATCTCAGTGGATCCAAGCAAGGTGAAAGATGTACTTGATTGGTCCGCACCAACGACAGTCTCAGAAATCCGGAGTTTCCTTGGACTAGCCGGATATTATCGCCGCTTTATTGAAGGATTCTCCAAGATTGCCAAGTCAATGATCGAGCTCCTAAAGAAGGATAAGAAGTTTGAATGGACTGAGGACTGCAAACGGAGTTTCAATGAGCTAAAAATCAGGCTGACATCAGCACCAGTATTAACTCTTCTAGAAATCTACCCCAGTTTTGATGTCTACTATGACGCATCCAGAAAAGGGCTTGGATGTGTACTCATGCAAGATGGCAAAGTTGTGGCTTATGCATCCCGACAACTGCGGCAACATGAAGGAAACTATCCCACTCATGATTTGGAATTGACCGCGGTGGTGCACGCTTTGAAGATCCGGAGACACTATCTGATTGGAAAGAAGGTCCAGATATTTACCGACCACAAGAGTCTCAAGTATATATTCACTCAGCCCGATTTGAACCTTCGACAGCGAAGATGGCTCGAGTTGGTTAAGGACTATGACCTCGGAATAAATTATCACCCGGGCAAAGCTAATGTGGTGGCTGATACCCTCAGCCGCAAACCAGCCAACCTTAAAGCTCTCATGGATTCATTGCCTCCTAAGCTTTATGAAGAAATCACTCAGCTCAATTTGGTGATCACCGATGTCCGTCTTGCCAACATATTGGAAGTTGCCCCTACTCTCGAAGAAGAAATCCGCAGTGCTCAGGCATGACAAACTATTGAAAATATATGTCCAGAAGATGCACAAAGGGCATGCACCGGATTTCTCTAGGGATCAACAAGGTACGCTAAGGTTCTGAGGAAGGATTTGCGTACCCAACCTCGAAGGTCTGAAGAAGAAGATATTGGTAGAAGCACATGAAGCGCCATACTCAATTCACCCAGGTGGTACCAAAATGTATGAAGACCTTCGTCGGGTATTCTGGTGGGATGGAATGAAGAAAGTCGCATACTTTGTGGCCTGTTGCGATATATGCAACAAGGTAAAGGCGGAACACCAAAAACCCGCCAGACTCCTCCAACCTCTGCCTGTATCCTAATGGAAATGGGATGATATCTGCATGGATTTCATCACCGGATTACCAAGGTCTCACCAAGGAAACGACGCAATATGGGTCATAGTGGACACCTTAACAAAGGTGGCACATTTCCTTCCCATCCGGACCACCTACCGTGTAAATCAACTTGCACAATTATATGTGTCACGAATTGTCAGTCTGCATGGATTACCCAAGACTATCACTTCCGACAGGGGACCTCTCTTCACCTCCGCATTTTGGTCCCGACTACATCAAGCCTTGGGGACTGCTCTGAAGTACAGCACGGCTTATCATCCCCAGACAGATGGACAGACTGAGCGAGTAAACACTACAAAAAAAAGACACATCCGTGCCATTTTGGGCCGAACGAAATTTTTTTCTGTCATACATATGACACTTCTATGACGATAATTGTGACAAAACCCGGTATCATCATAGATGTGGTGGGCTCCTACTTCTATGACAAAAAATCATGACAGAAAATGGGCTTTTCGTCCTGGGCGGGCCGGAGACGCAGCTGCATGACATTCTTTGGGCCGTCCATGACTGGAAAAACCGTGGTAGAAGCGAGGGCGAGGAAAATTTCGGGGAGTTCCCGGTTACGGTGGGAGGTCGGGGGCCAAGCGATGCGCGTTTCTCTCGTACACGTACGCGCGTGTGTGCGAGGCGTTGGCTCTAACTGAACCCGAGCGATTGCACTGCAGGCTACGCGTTACTGAACCCGATCGAGCGATTCCTTCGCTACTGCTGCTAACTGAAGCCGATCGATGCTGCCTCTGGGATGAACAGTGAGCGTTGCGGCCGGGGGGGGGGGGTTGGATGAACAGTGAGCGATGGCGTTGCCTCTGGATGAACAGGACCCATGGTGTGGTGGAGGGCTGGATGAACAGTAGACGGTGGAGGGGTGCCCATGGAGGGGTCGTTGAACAGGACCCCGTGGTGTGGAGGGCTGGATGAACAGTAGACGGTGGAGGGGTGCCCGTGGAGGGGTGGTTGAACAGGACCCCGTGGTGTGGAGGGCTGGATGAATAGTAGACGGTGGAGGGGTGGTTGAACAGTAGCCGGTGGAGTAGCGCGCGGTGGAGGCTGGATGAACAGGAGCCCGTGGAGGCTGGAGGAGGTCGACGGTAGCCCGTGGAGGCTGGAGGAGGTCGACGGTGGAGATGAACAGTATCCCGTGGAGTCCCGTTTTGCGGTACGCCACACCCCTCCCGATGAACAGGACCCCCGTTTCGACCGTAGGAGGTCCGTTTTGTCCGTTTTGCGGTACGCCACACCCCTCCCGATCAACAGAACCCCCGTTTCGACTATAGGAGGTCCGTTTCCTCCGTTTTGCGGTACGCCACACCCCTCCCGATCAACAGGACCCCCGTTTTGACCGTAGGAGGTCTGTTTCCTCCGTTCTGCGGTACGCCAGGCCTCGTTTCCATCGCCTGTTCCGTCCAAGCCCTCCCGATGAACACGACCACGCATTCCGTTCCGACCCAGCCGGTTGGCTCCCATGCGTTCTGTTGCCTCCCGATGAACATGACGCATTCCGTTGCCTCCCGATGAACACGACGCATTCCGTTGCCTCCCGATGAACACGACGCATTCCGTTGCCTCCCCATGAACACGACGACGACGCTGTTTCTCCGTTCCGACCCAGCCATGCACACGAGCCCTGGCCGTACGTATGCGCGACTAGGCATTCGAGACCCCGCCCGTATGTACACATACGTGGCCGTATTTTCTTTCTTGCACCCTGGCCGCTGTACGTACGTGTACATGCTATGTGCGCGCCTCTACTATGACACGTACGCACCTCTACTACGACACGTGCGCGCCTCTACATCAACCAGTATATATGTACGTACACGTTCGCGACCAGAATGACAACGCTACGTACGCTTCAACCAGGTGGGTCCCGACTGTCAGGCACTTCCTTGCGTGCGAAGATGTAGCTGGTGGGTCCCAGCAGTCAGGGGGGCGAATCGTTTTGTTTTTTTTACTCGGACGCACTTCCTTGCGTGCGAAGGTGTAGCTGGTGGGTCCCAGCAGTCAGGGGGGAAACGTTTTTTTCGCGAAATACGGTGGCCCGTCCGGTGGGTCCCTGCTGTCAGGTGGAGGGATAATTATTTTGCACGTAATAAGGAGGCACTTCCTTGCTGCGGCCGTGGACCCAGCTGTCAGCCTCTCCACGTACAGTCCACGTCCGATGGAAGCCGTTCCTTGACCACGTTGACCACGCCGCGCCGAGAGCACCAGGGCGGTGGACGACGGCGAGGCCTGGGAAGGGGACGACACGGAGCCGGGGAAGACGCGGCAGTGGATGCCCACGCGTAGAGGAGTACGAGGGTTCACTGGTTCGCTGCGGTGTGAGGCTGCCGTCGCCGCAGAATAACAGGGGGTGTGGGTGAGTAGAGGGATGGCCTGGCCAGCGGTGGGAGTAGTAGGGGGCGGTGAGGCCTCCGCCGCAACGCAGCCGGCCACGGGAGGCAGGAGCACGAGGCACGACCGGCGCTGGTTTGGGCGGCTGGAGCAAGAAGACCAGAGGTTGAAGAAGCACTACGGCCGTTGGATGGACATCGTACGGTCACTGGAGCTAGAATCGTGCATATTGACTAAGTTGACAAAGCTCTCCGTCCCCGTCAACTTAGTAGGCCCACAAGTCAGCCTGCCACTATACTGGGTCCCAGCTAACAAGGGGAGTATTCATTTTTTGTGCATAATAAGGAGGCACTTCCTTGCGTGCGAAGATATAGCTGGTGGGTCCGAGCTGTCAGCGGCGGTAACGTTTTTTTCGCGAAATACAGAGGCCCTTTTGGTGGGTCCCTGATGTTAGGTGGAGGAATCATTATTTTGCGCGTAATAAGGAGGCATTTCCTTGCGTGCGGCCGTGGACCCAGCTGTCGGCCTCTCCACGTACAGTCCACTTCAGATGCATGTCAGTCATTGGCCACGTTGACCAGGCCGCGCTGAGAGCACCAGGGCGGTGGACGACGGTGAGGCCTAGGAAGGGAACGACACGGAGGCAGGGAAGACTCGGCAGTTGTTTCCCACGCGGAGGGGAGTACGACTGTACGAGGGTTTACTGGTTCGTCTGCCGTCGCCGGAGAATAACAGCAGGTGTGGGTGAGTAGAGGGATGGCTAGGCCAGCGATGGGAGTACGGTGGGGCGGTGAGGCCTGCGCGGCAGCAGAGCCGGCCGCGGGGAGGAGGGAGCAGGCAGTCCCGCCGGCGCTTGTTTGAGCGGCTGGAGCAGGAAGAGCAGAGATTGAAGAAGCACGACGGCCGTTGGATGGCCATCCAATAGCCACTGCTTGTGCGTCAACCTTTTTTTTTAGGAAAGCCTCAAATCTGTGGAAAACAGCATACAACTCATCTGCCATTATTTCTAATAATTTACAGCCCATTTGCTAATTATTAAGGTTTTTTTTGGAGCCCATATTATTTTTGTTAGCATTACAGCCCATATTGTGGCCATGGTTAAAAAATTATACGAAATTTTGCATATTTCGGTGCGGTCCGAACTGTTTTTAATCCCGAAATTTCGACTCACATTCAAACTGATTTTAAAAATAAATGTATATCAATATAAAATCCAACAAATTCTCCACGCATAAAAATTAATGTAATTTAAAATCTTGAAATGAAAAAAAAAGATATTTGAAACTAATTGCCAGTTTGATGTGTTTTAAAAATGCACAGCCCATTTCTCATTACTGATGGGCCATTTTCTCGGCCAGCCGAATGAAAGCTCTCCTCGTCTTGAAAGATTTGCAGCCCAACAGGCCTGACAAAGCGACTCATGGCAAATCACAAAAAAACTGGGCTGTGGCCGTGGACCCAGCTGTCAGCCTCTCCACGTACAGTACTCTTTCGATGGAAGTCGTTCCTTGACCACGTTGACCACGCCGCGCGGAGAGCACCACGGCGGTGGACGACGGCGAGGCCTAGGAAGGGGACGACGTGGAGCCGGGGAAGACGTGGCAGTGGAAGCCCGCACGGAGAGGAGTACGAGGGTTCACTGGTTCGGCTGCGGTGGGAGGCTGCCGTCGCCGCAGGGCCTGGCCAGCGGTGGGAATAGTAGGGGGCGGTGAGGCCTCCGCAGCAGCACAGCCGGCCACGGGAGGCAGGAGCATGCGGCACGACCGGCGCTGCTTTGGGGGGCTGGAGCAAGAAGACCAGAGGTTGAAGAAGCACTACGGCCGTTGGATGGACATCGTACGATCACTGGAGCTAGAATCGTTCATATTGACTAAGTTGACAAAGCCCTCCGTCCCCGTCAACTTAGTAGGCCCACAAGTCAGCCTCCCACCATGGTGGGTCCCAGCTAGCAGGGGGAGTATTCATCTTTCTGTGCGTAATAAGTAGGCACTTCCGGTGGGTCCGAGCTGACAGCGGGGGAACGTTTTTTTGCGAAATACGGTGGTCCGTCCGGTGGGTCCCAGCAGTCAGGGGCAAACATTTTTTCGCGAAATACGGTGGCCTGTCCGGTGGGTCCCAGCAGTCAGGGGGAAACATTTTTTCCGCGAAATACTGGTGGCCCGTCCGGTGGGTCCCTGCTGTCAGGTGGAGGAATAATTATTTTGCGCGTAATAAGGAGGCACTTCCTTGCGGCTGCCGTGGACCCAGCTGTCAGCCTCTCCACGTACAGTACTCTTCCGATGGAAGTCGGTCGTTGACCACATTGACCACGCCGTGCCGAGAGCACCACGGCGGTGGATGATGGCGAGGCCTAGGAAGGGGACGACGCGGAGCTGGGGAAGACGCGGCAGTGGATGCCCACGCGGAGAGGAGTACGAGGGTTCACTGGTTCGGCTGTGGTGTGAGGCTGCCGTCGCCGTAGAATAACAGGGGGAGTGGGTGAGTGGAGGGATGGCCTGGCCAGTGGTGGGAGTAGTATGGGGACGGTGAGGCCTCCGCGGCAGCACAGCCGGCCACGGGAGGCTGGAGCATGCGGCACGACCGGCGCTGCTTTGGGCGGCTGGGGCAAGAAGACCAGAGGTTGAAGAAGCACTACGGCCGTTGGATGGACATCGTTGACCACGCCGCGCCGAGAGCACTAGGGCGGTGGACGACGGCGAGGCCTACGAAGGGAACGACACGGAGCCGGGGAAGACACGCAGTGGCTGCCCACACGGTGGAGAGTACGAGGGTTGACTGGTTCGGCTGCCGTCGCCGAAAAATAACATGAGGTGTGGGTGAGTAGAGGGATAGACAGGCCAGGGATGCGAGTATTATGGGGCCGTGAGGCCTGCCCGGCAGCACTGCCGGCCACGGGAGGCGGGAGCAGGCGGTTCCGACGGCGCTGGTTTGGGCGGCTGGGGCAGGAAGATCAGAGACTGAAGAAGCACGATTGCCGTTAGATTGACATCTAACGGTCTGACGCTGGTAGAGTCGATTGTTGACTAAGTTTCTTTTTTGAGAAACCTTGTGTACGCATGCACTTAGTAGGCCCACAAGTCAGCCTCCAAATCTGTGGCAGACAACATAAAGCCCATTTGCTATTTTTTATAATTTGCAGCCCATTTGCTAATTCTTAAGTAATTTATTACATCCCATTTTCTGCACAGGACCACGGTCAAAAAGTTCAACCTTATTTTGCATATTTCGGTGGAGTTCGAACTGTTGTAATCCCGAAATGATAAACATTTTTTTAAGAACTTATTGATTTGCCAAAAATTCTTTTGTTTTTGTAAGCAAATAAGACGTGGGACAATTGAGTTGGTTTAAGGGAAAACCAGTGGTAAAAAAATCAGCGCTGGGTGGGAAAAAACAACAAAAATAAGGATGTAAATATGAAAAGGGAATTTTATGTGTTTTCAATATAATGATACGTGTATATGAACTAGTAAAAATATAGGTAGAGATTAGAAAACGGATGTAGGACATGCGTTTCAAGAGGAAAATTGAACTGGGCTGTGTGTTTGATTCAGTAAAAAAACTGCCTGCGGATGTTGTAAGACAAAATATAACTAACGCTGGCGGGCCAGAGGCCAGTAGATACCTCTTGGATCTTTGTGCCCCGTTGTCGTCATGGGTTGGGCCTGTTAAAAACAAAACCAACCCTGGGCAGTCTACAGCCCAGTTGAAACTTGCTCGACCTGAACAATATACGTGCTCAATAAACGAGAGAATTCTACAAGTACAGACTGATAACTGGGATGCAGCATGGATATTGTTTTTTATCGTGATAATAAGTGCATGCACTTGTTTCAAAAAAATTAGAGAACTGGGAATTCGAACGGCGGGTGCTTATGCTACCCATCAAATAAAAATCAGGTGCCTGAAAATTCGTTTCGAAACAAATGATTCAGCTTTATATCCACGTCGACCCTCGGCATGATGGTTGGAAGCAAATGCAAGTTCATACCAAAAGATCGTTAACAACAATACCAACTTGCGGACGACAAGGTAGTACAACTACCAATACCAAACTAACTTATAATCTTTTTACTCCTGGCCCTAGTGTTCGTCTGGTAGAAAATCTTGCAGAGGACCAGCTCTCGCTCCTTCTCTTGCTCCAGGTCCCCGAGGTGGTACTGGTGCATCACCCAGTTGGTCCTCTGCTGGTCGAAGTTCTTGTTGGTGTGCAGCACCAGAACCTTTTTTGCTGCCCGTCTTGCCGGCCGTTGACCATCACCGGCAAGGTATTGCCGGTCTTGTGCCACATCGCGTGCATGCCGCACTCCAACTGTATCTTGCGACGCGTCCACGTGCCCCTTTTGAACGCCCTGGAATTGCGCTGGAAGAAATGCTTCCTTAGGCCACTCAGTGTGATACCTGTAGTATTGTGGAATACAGGTTTTAGTGTACCTAGTTGGCATTTTCATAATATCTTTGGCATGTTGCAGTCACTTGTTTCACTTTTTATTAACTGTCAAATTGTAATTGCTTCACCAGGTCTGCGTCTAAAAAGAAAAATAGAGCTATAAACAAAGGAATATGTTTGTGCAAGTAGACGGCCGATCGGTGTCTTACTTGGAAGTTTCTCAGGTTGGGTGTAGCATATGCCGTGCTCGCTGTCGATGGTTGGTATGAACAAATTGATGAGAGACTGAAATCTCGCACTGTCAGCACTCACTTTGGCCTCAAGGTGCTCGATCAGCTCCTGATCCATGGGATCGAACTTGACGCCAGCCGGCAGCACCGGCCAATCCTTCTTCGACTTGCATCGGTAATTCCAGTTATATAGTACTCAATGTATGATCAATCGACTGTTTTAAGTGAATGATGAAAGATTTCGACAGATAAGTGGTACTCCAAATCTGAAGTCTGGAATACCCGAACACGCTGCCGGGATTCTTGTGTCACCTCACGCGCAGTGTGTTGTCACGTCAATTCAATGTGTGGACATGATGAATAATTTGACCGACGTATACTAGTACTGCTACTGTACTACTTACTAGTCGTATTTAGTGTCACAATTTATACATAGGTTTAACTAACAAGTATGCACTTGAAGCCTAACTGATATATATATATATATATATATATATATATATATATATGGCTTCTGCACAGCATCTCCACTCCATTATCATTATCAGTACATCCTACACAGGTGAGTTAGGATGCACTTGATCCCAGGAAGGTATCTATCCTTCAAACCAGAGGAGTGCTTCAAACTAACAACAGTACATAATATCCAACAAAAGAGGGTTGTGCTACAGCAGCAGAATACATGGCTCAGTCTAGATATCAGCACGAATCAAGTTGTGCATATTTGCTGTTGGCATGAACCACATCGCCGCATGTCGGGTTTGCAAAAGCCATCCATCGCATGGAAGCTTGATGCCTTTCACACACTGAAGATTATCTGGCAACAAGCTGTGTCGACGAATCTCTGGATATGGTGATTCATGAAACCCATGGTATGATGTGTAAACACAGCCCCCCCTCGCGAATGGAAGTTGCATAGCACAGTAATCATCGCCGGTGATATGATCGATGATTGGTTGGATGATCAGATAATTGAGCCATACGGACGGTGATGAGTAGGTCCATACGACTACAAATCTGCTCCAAGAGAACCGGGGAGGGAATTCCAATCGTCGCTCTGCGTGTCAGTCGGTTCTGCCATTGGGGTTTTCGGTGCCTGCGAGCCAGCGGGGAAGTGGATTCGGGCGGGCGAGCGAAGAAGCTTCTCCTCGTGTGGCCGAGCAGTGAGCAGGGGGATATGGTACGCGCGAGCTACCAAGGAAGATGGCGCGGGCGGGCGAGCAGTGAGCAGGGGTAAATGGTGTGCGGCCGACGATGGGGAAGAGAGGAGGAAGAAGAAGAGAGGAGGAGGAAGAGTGGAAGACGGGGAAGAAAGTGCATTCAATCTCAATTCTACTAGTACTACTACCAGGATATACCGTCCTTCGGAGTGTAAATAGTTACAACGATGACATGTGGGTCTACCACGACAGGGCCCATATGTCAGTTAATGGAGGACAGAGGTGCGTAGGCGTATTTGCGAAAGCGTGCTCTACTGGCAAACATGATGGCAATACTGGGTAAGGCTGATTTAGTAACACCAACACGCTGGTTCAGCTTATTAATTACGTGTCCCATCTGCTGCAGCATGTATTTCTGCAGCATGTATTGTCACTTCACTGTGAAGACTAGTTGAATAGTTCTCTCTGACCGAGATGGGGAATAATGGATCGCGAGGACTTCCTTTCTACAGTATCCCTATGCCTCTACGCTCACTTCACTCATTTTGCTCCGTACCTAGTCACTTGTTGAAATCTGTAGAAAGACAAATACACCGTATTTGGGAACAGAGGGAGGCTTTTACTCTGTACTATTTGGGAACAGAGGGAGTATCACCATATGGAGGGAACAGTGGAAGCTTGAAATATGAACATGTCAATGGGAGGGAGTAAGCCCCATGCATGCATGCATGCATGCAACATGCAACTCACACGTACACATGGACGCGCGCAACACTCACGCACCCATGCGGCACACAGCACACGACGCAACACACATGCTCACGCTCAAGTGCTCAACCTACTCCCTACGTCCATGAAAGACTGTACATTTAGAGATTTACACATTGACCAGGGCATAATTAACGCCCAAAAGTAGCAGACTTATGTGTGCATGTGACCATTGAGATAAGAAGATTAAATGAAGGCTGTTGCATGCTGTAATTAAGGATAGACATGTAGCCTATACCTACAACACAAGTTGGTGCATTAGTCAATCAATATCGATTTAGATTAAAGGCTAAATGCATTGGAAGTGTAGATGTACATCATGTACTACACTCTTTGTTTTATAGCCGATGTACACTCTTTGTTGGAAGACCGAGGGAGGACACGCGCATGCACTCACATACACAGCCAGGGCGGTTCGCGCGCAAGGGTTGGACTCGTGTCGCGCCTGCGTAAAGTTTTGTTTAACTAATTTCTTTGCTCTACCAACTGTCAGGTGGGACCCAGAAACCAGGTGACAATTTACCAGTCAACAAAGTGCCATGTCGACTATGTGGCCGGTCACTAGGGTGCAATACGGTGCTCTACGATGAGCTAGTGATCGTATAATCGCTGCAAAACTATATGTAGTGACCGTAAAGAGCGTATTCTTACATACGTTGACCGCCAGTGTATTTTTCTCGTTTCAAATTAAGCCATATTAATCGGAAAGGACGCAGTATGGACTACTACTAGTAGTACTAGTACTGCTTTGATGTGTCCCGTCAACTCGCCGAACGAGGAGAAGCTTGCTTACAACGCCTCTCCCTCGCCCACGCGCGCAGTGGTTCGCAGGACGAGGAGAGGGTTTTGACTACAGCGCCCTCTCCCTCTCCCTCGCCCTCGCCCTCGCGGTGGACGTGCAATAGTTCAATCGGTGTCAGATTGCCAGAAGCATATTGTACTGTAGTATCATCATTGTTGGACCTTCCGAAGAGGCGAAGAGCCAAGTGCAAGGTTCACACGAGTACGAACTGTTGAACCTCCCGAAGAGGCAAAGAGCCAAGCGCAAGGTTTTATAGGAGTTGTCGTCCTAGTAGGAGTGTACTACAACTATAGCGAACGATGCTACTGTATGATGCCGCCACGTCACGTATATCCAAAGCTGTGCCACCTTTTTTTCTCAAAGAGCGTGTTGGAGCCCGTGCAACAACCACACAAGTTGCACGTACACATAACACATTTACTAGTAATAAATTCTAAAGGACAAATGCCAGTATGCCACACAAGTTCATCTCCAATTCATGTGATAAATTTGTGCACGACTAGTCTACATATATTCACAGCGCTACCGTTCACAATTACCGTACTCCACTTACACGTTATAGATGGGCTACATGTCCTCCTCCAGGTTCCAGTCCCAGGTGTTCTTCATGGATGGCACGATCCATAGCAGTGGGCAACGGGAATCATTGTCGCAGCTTTCTAGTCCGGTTCCACATGATGGAGACTCATCCAAGCTGAAGCGGTGGGCAACGGGAATTTCTTTTATAGTAGAGCCGATAATGGAGTGAAGTCCATGCGTGCAACGCCACAAGCTATAGAGTAGTAGTAGAGCACTTTACGTACAGAGCCATATTGCACAGTTCCCAATGCCCCGCCAGGCTTTTCCGGCTCCTCGGGCTTAATTGGGAGGCGCTAGTTTAAATATGCTACTAGCTGGAAGCTGCAAGCGAGGTGCGGCTAGGGCGAGCACGCGAGCCACGAGATGCTGGGAAGGAAAACCCGTTCACGTGGCTAGGCTGTCCAGTGCACCCAGATTGTGGGGCCGCACGTCCGTTTGACTTCAAAACTCAAACTATCCGTGTAAAATATTGGCTCGCAGCGAAGTGTAGTAGTACTATTTAAAAAAAAGGCCGCCGTGCGTTCGGCCGGGATCGAACCCACAAAACGAGGTATACACTCCCGCGACCACTAGTAGTACTCGTTGGAGTACAACGCAACCTAGAATCGCCTTTTGTCGCTAGTAGTACGTACATTGTTCCTTACAAGAAACCCCTAATGGTTAATAGTATAGCCAGCTGCTGGCTATAAGCCAGTGCCATGTCATCTACAGCCCAGCTTATAGCCAACATGTACAATAATAGATCAAAAGAGTGTACTACTTTTTTTATTATGTGGCCCACTTCTCATTCTCACAAAGTGCCTAGGAGCACGTGCTAGAGCTGGCTCTTCACGAAGAGCCCGCTTACCTTCTCTCTCCTCTTCTCTTTCCTCCGACTAAGCAGAATATACTAGTTTATTTCTTATAGCCCGCTGACTCAGCTCTATTGTACTTGCTCTAATAATGCAAGAAACCACTAAAATGCCAAGAAACTACTACCACTTGCATACGTGGCAGACTTAAGATAAGACTACCTTATCAACCATTGTACATGCTCTTACCAACAAAAATCCTCGAGTGACCTCCTACCTCCGGCCCGTCCACCTAGTCATCCTCGGCCATGGGACGCAGCTACCGCCGCCGGCAGAAGGCGAGGTCAAAACCGCCGGCAGTGCGGAGCCCATGTTGCGGCAGCCCGGATGCCAGCTCCGTCCGGCGCTCGCAGCCGCTAGCTAGCCAAGATAGCTCCGTCCAGCTGCTTGTCTACATGGTTTGCTAGCTAGACTGGCACGGCAGCGCGGCGGCTTGCTCGCGCGCGCTGCGCTAAGGCTAGCCATCTAGCTCGAGCGAAGGCCAGCGCGGCGGCTTGCTCGCTCGTGAGTCACTCTCGGGCCAGCCTGCCAACCCGTGCGGAGGCCAGCGCGGCGTCCGGCCCGTCCGGCGGAGCGGCGGCCAACTCGCTCATCACCGGCGCCACCGACGAACACGCATCGGTACTATTTGAAGTAATGTTCAGGAAAAATAATGATTTGAGGGGGAATAACAGGATAGAAGGTCAGATGTGGGTCCCTCGTGTCAACGGTCAAACAAAATGTGTTGGTTTAAGCTGCCTCTCAGCACGGACGTGTGGGCCAACCCTGTCATAAATGGGTTTAAACGAACCTAATCGGTAGGAGTACTAGGTAGTTTTTGGCGTGGATTAAGAAATTTTGGGTATGTTTTTGCTATTTTTTGTACAATAGATTCTTCCTAGGGCTGGTTGAAAGTGGTAGTTTTTTGTTAAATACTCTACATATTGTAAGTAAGAGTGAAAGTTAAGATTTGGAAGCCAATAAGCAAGGCTAGTTACATAGTGCATATGTGTACATGATTGAAAGTAAATATCAACCATGAGTGACTAATATCTTGATGGAAAACTCGAAACTATGGAATACTAGGAAAAAAATGCATGGTTGGAAATACTAGCAATGTTCATGTCCGTTGCAACGAATCATAATTAGAATAATACTTATTCACAAACTTGGTACAAAACACTCTAATTTTGATATACATATGTCACTAGAGATATATTATGTTTCAATTAGAATATATTCCTTGGGCTGTTTTGGTGAGGTCAGGGAGGGATGTGGTTGGTTTTAAGATACTAATTATGGGTTTTTCTGCAAATTGGTAGACAAGTGGGATGTTGGTGAGAAAAGGCAACAACTTACCTCACAATCGTTAGATGTAGATCTAATGGTCAGAAACGACGGATGGCAGACACACCAGCATCACCAACTTAGTCTTGTGTAGGAGCACTAGCAAGATCCGTGCATTGCACGGAACATCAAGATGCATTTTTTTATAAAACACTTGTTGTGATTGACCCTTGCGGGAGTAATCCCATGTGTAAAAACTAATGATATCTCGAGAAATATGAGATAAGGTGAAGAGGAGTGGGGTGTGGTGGTGGTTGGTGGTCGGACTGAGCGAAGGCATGGGGATTGACGACGCCGGCAGCGGCCACCAGGCCAGTTTGTTCCAGTGGCTTCCTTTCTTAATTGCTCAACAATGAGGTTTGTTGGAGATAAGGATGAACGAGGGAAGGCCTTGTCTGCAAATGTGGAGAGGGGTGCGGGTATCTTTTAGTTTAATTTCCATCCGTCAAATATAGATCGGACGGTCTATATTGCAAGATGGCACACGTACCATCATCACCAACTCGGCTTTTTATAAGAGAAGAAATATAAGTATGGAGATACAAACGTATTATCGATACTTGCTTCCGTAAACTAGCATCTACATTCTATTCAACACCTCGGCATGTGGGGCCTTAGCACAATGACTTCTCGACTGTGTAAAACAAAGATTTTCCCATCGCCGACAAGGAGGGGGTGACGGCGGCGCGCTTTTTGTCTTGCTCTAGTCCTAGTAGTCACACTAGGTGGTCTAAGCACGTGTAGAATTATTCGTTTTCATGTCTCGTGTTCGCCGTGCTGCCACGACTGTTGATGAATAGACGGTAAGTTATTCATGGGGAAACCCTTGTTGAGCGTGTTTGCAAGAGAGAGAGACAGTGTGCGTGTGTGATATGTTAGAGACTGAGGCAATGATAACAGATTCTTTGTGTCTATGTGTGTGGAGGATAGAGAGAGACATGTACATGGGGCTTTGTGTTGTGTAACATGGAGACACATATACATAATTAGAGAGTTAGTGTGTGAGATACACATGCAGACATGAGGAGAGATAAGGATCCAGATAAATGGGTGTTTGTGCGTGTCTGTGTGTGTTTGTGCACGCGTTTGTGTGTGAGAGGGAGATAGTGTATGTGGAGTAGAGAGACCACTGATGATGTAAACCTAGTATAAGGGAAGGGGGAATGGTGTGACATGTGTAGTAGCGAGATAGCACGGGTGCGAGCGGGGGGGAGCAGACTATTTGGAAGAGACATCGAGTGTGTGTGTGGGAGAGGGGTGTGAGAGCGAGAGAAAGAGAGAGCTAGCGACGGAGAGAGAGAGAGAGAGGAAGAGAGGGGGCGAGAGGGGTCGTTTGTGTCCATAAATGGCGTATAGATAGGGAGACAATCTTGATGTTGTCCGAAATTGGCCTATGAACGGAGACGCAAGGGAAGCGAGTCATCGTGTGTGTGATAGGGACTTCATGAGAGATCTAGAATAGATGGTGTAGAGAACAATGTGCGAAATTGAGAATGATTATACATTAGGGAGCTATGCAAAGAGTCACGACATATATGTATATAGGGAAGGAGCTGGGGCGGGTCCGCATGTGGGAGAGATAGAAAGAGGAGAGTGGTGCACAAGGAGACAAAGTGTGCTTGTTTGCAGTGGGGGTGGTGTGTGAGGTGAGTGCGCGAGAACCACATGACTGGGAGATAGACGTTTGGGGGCGAAGTTTTGTGTGTATGGGAAATATACACTCTACATAGTGTGTGTGCTTGGGTAAGAGAGATAGCGGGAAACCTAGAGAGTGAGGAAAGAGATGTGTGCATGCCCGAGAGACAAAGTGATAGAGACCTATGTTGGGGTCCGGACTTTACAAGAGAGAGGGGTGTTAATGTGCTCGTGTGTTGGTGTTTGGGGGAGAGAACGACTTCTCTATGTGTGTGTGTGTGGTGGTGGGGGGGTTGACTTCAGATAAAGAGTGAGGTGTCTATATTTGAGGGACTTTAGCGTAATTGAGATATTGTGCACTCATGGTTGATCAATTTGTTTCACAGTTTGTACTATGAGATAACGATACTTTTGAACATGCGTGATATACCTTGATGTACCAGAATTACAAACCTAAGATTGGAATTTTGGAATTCGACTCCATCATTAGCTTTTGTAATTCATTTAAACGGAGGTACATTTTTTAAGCCGGGATTTCGTGATTTCAAATTCATATATCAAACCTAGAGATATACACATACGGGCATGTTCAAACTTTATAATCATCCACTTTATTCATACACATACACATCTTTGCTTTTGTCATCATATTTAGGATAAACACATTTTGAATTTCATTTGAATTGGACCGTATGATGGTATTTGCTTGTAGTAGCTCAATGATCCATATTTGAATTGAATGGACAATCTAAGTTTCGAGTTGGAGACATTGATTTTCAAAACTTGCACATTTTTTTGCATGCAAAACAAACAAATTGTCGGCCATGATATCATAGTCGGCCGTACGAGAGCAGAATACTTATAATTTTAGGCGCCAAAAGATTTCAAACTTCCCGCTAACATCGAAATATCACGCGCCCGAAAGTTTAGCCCTCCGATATCCCTGTTTTACCCCTGCCACATGAACGGAAAAGGGCTGCTTTGGTAACTCCATTGTTTTCCCCTCTTTGCCCCCAACATTCTTCCCCAGAGCCCCTCCCCTTCCCCTCCCCGACCTCCCAACCACGGCAAGCCACCGAATCTAGTCCTCCGCCGCAGCGGTGGACCTCACACCCCACCGGATCTACCTTACGCACCTTGGAACCCCCAACTGCCAACTCACCACTTCACCGGAGCCGCTTCAGCGACTGGCTTGTCCACCGCTCCAGATCTTCTTGACCGCCATCATGGTCCACCGCACCGGATCTGCTTAACCGGCACCCTCGTCCACCACAGCGTAGGCCCTTCACTGACTCCCTCGTCCGCCCCTTCGCTGGCCCTTCATACAAGCCCTCGTCCACCGCAACAAATCCGCCTCACCAAAAGCACTGTACAACGCGCCCGCCGAAGCCTTCGTCCACTGCACCGGACCCGCTCCACGGACGCCATATTCAACTCCACCGGCCCTGCTTTACCGACGCCACAGCATCATCAGGTTATTTCGATTTGTACTCCTTCGGTTTTTCTCTTTATTGTGCAACTGTTCACTTACCACAGATGAGCTTTCTTGTATGTCGACACGCGCCACAACCGTAGCACCGGAGCCGCTTCAGCGACGGCGACAGCCGGCCCAAACTCAACTGCAACACGAGCACCATCGACGATCCTTAGCTATCAAGTATGACAACGATACCCATACGCCGTCGAGAATCAGGTACTATTATCCAACGGCCGGCACCTACGTTCACTTTCCTAGCATAAGCACCGCACCTTTGAATTTCTTCAGGGCATCATTCAGTTTTTCATGAGATGCGTTATTCTGCTTGCACCTGTAGGGCCATACTTCTCGCAGTGAACATGTTACATGTGCTAAATTACATACCAGTGCACTTATAGTTAATATGCTTTAGTTTTGTTCTGATGCCACCTGTTGGTTCCATCAGACTGCTTAATGTTCTCTATGCTTAATTACACATCAGCAAACTAGCATGTGGTTCCGCTACTTTTTGTTCGTTTTACCCTACATTTTCTGATGCTAGCTATTACATCACTGCTCCGAGCCTCTGTTCATTACTTGTTTGTGTGTTCTTGATCTTCCCAAGTTGCATGACTAATTTGATGCTTCTATTAATTATGGAGCTGCCAACCCCATCAAGCAAAATATTTGTTCTTTTGGGGCTGGCACCTCGAACAAGCATAAAAATAGAGGGAAGCAGATATATTGTCGTGTATGCACACACCCTTCTTTCACTAGTTTAGATGAACCATTGATGATCAATTCGGACCAGTGCATGCGATTAAAATTAATTTTACCTAAATAGATGGTGCAGAATAAACTACAACAACTAGATTTGCAACCACGGGATGTTGACGATATCTTCAAAGAACGTTGCAACAGCAGCTAGGCTTCACAGCAACATATGGTAAGCCAGTGTGTTTTAGTACATGTGAAATGTAATGCGAGTGGGCTGCTTTCTTGGCTTGTGCCCTCAACGTGTAATCCTACCGAATTACAAATAGTTCAGTTGTCTGCTTTGCTGTATTGCTTGATTCGAATGCTTATTTGTTGTTACGCTATACCTGAGTTGGCCAATATGTCAGCAGTGCCTACTGTACTATCGTAAAGAAATGCATGCCTATTTCATTTGAGTCCTTAATTTTTCCTCTCAACTTCATCACAAGACTGTCTTCATAGTTTATATGAGGCCACACTATTAAGTGCTTTCTCATATTATTTCAACTGCTTAGATATCTTGGCAACTTAAATATAGCGGCTGTACACTCCCTTTCAACTAGGGATGTCAACTGGGTCCCGTTTAATCCCGATTAAAGTCCACTAGTGGTATGATAGTTCAAAAGAGTTTTTGTTTTTTGAGGAAAATGAACTAGGGAGGTAGCAAAAACTAACTAGATGGGACTGGCGGATGTCGTTTATTTGCCACTTACATCCCTAGTTTCATCTTACCATTTTAATTTCTTTTCGGCTGATGCTGCTTCGAACCATTTAAATATAGTTTGCCATGCTCGGCAATAATTCGTCCATCGTTTACCATGTAAGCTTACTGCATGGATCATACGATAACTATCTCTTACTGATGTCCAGCAGAAACCTTTCAGGATGCCGTTCACACTAGGACACAATGTACAACCCCAGAATCTATTTGTGGAAGCAGTATGCCATCCATGTTACCAGATGGTAGCAGTTAAGAGGCAACACCGCCGGAGAGCAGTCTGAGCACAGATATTATAATGCTTGAGGCTCTACTAGAGGCAAAAAGAGATGGTGTGGCTGCCATGAATGAGGTAATCTTTATCTCGAGGCTGGAAATTACGGAATTAGCGGCACGCATTATGCAAGCAACCCAAGAATTGGAGGAAGTAAGAATGTTGCATTTGAAGACGGAGGAGGTCCTGCTGTTTCTGCTATCTGAAGCCCAAGGTAATCCCGGTTCTTCTTTAGATACCAGTTGAAATTGTCATTAGATTATTGTACTTGCATGTTGTGTCATGTCTCTGAATGGATTATGTTGCAAGACCACCTATGTTGTCCATGTGTTGTAATGATCCGAATTTTTTAGGCGAGGTAATCCTCAGTACTTGTATGATTGACATAAGGTGAACTGTTTTTCGTGTGAGCATATTGTATTGGATGAAATAACTGTTTGACTCAGAGTGTATCCAACCTACTGAATTCGAAGATCACGGCATTTCTAAATCATAATCATATATAAAGGTGGAATAAATCTTTGTTGTGGTTTTGAAGAAATAAATAACAAAACGTATAATTATCTGTAGATGTTCGTAATCGAATACAAATTGGATTTGAATTTAGTTTGCCAGGTCCCAGGGCAAACGTGAATGCTAATTCTCCCAAGTTTTGAACGAAGCGGCTAAACACCCACTATAATTTGTGGGCTGCCCGAAGCAAGTGTTTGCGAGATGGAAATTACTGTCTACCCCTGACACTTGACATCCTTATCGACCGGATTTACACTGCTGTCGATAGGGGTAGACTAGTAACTTCAATCAGACGTGACACGACGGCCTCTGAGCCCATTCAGACACGGTGGGTGCCAAACGTGGGCGGCAAAACACATTTGATTCAACCTCGTCCGAAAGACATGTGTCTCTTCCTCCATTTCCCCATTCATACACGGTGGGCGGCAAAACAAACTCTCCTCGTCCGAAATCGATGTAGGCTAATATTTTAAATAGGGGCAGATGTGTAACTTCCATCAGACGTGACACAACCGCCCTACCTGTCAGGCCCGTTCATACACCGTGGGTGCCAACCGTGGGTGGCAAAACACCCTCTCCTCGCCCGAAATAGTTACCGGAAAATATTTGGGAGATGCGAGATTACCGTCCTATCCCCAACCGACGCGATGCCCGAAATTTTAAACGGGGGATAAGTTCGTAACTTTCCTCCATTTCAGAGAAGCGCGTCCTAAAGTTTGAGATCCCTCCCTCCATTTCCCCATTCATACTCCGTCGGCGGCACGACAACCTCCGCACTGCGGCCAGCCTCCTCCGTCCGCCACCCCATCCTCCACCTTGCTGGAACCGCTACCCCTACCCCGTCGTCCACTGCAAGAGATGGACGTCTCTCATCCACGGCGCTGGACTAGGATCCTCTCATCGCCTCCTCTCGCTTCATCGACGCTGTCGTCCACCTTGCCGTTGCCGCTCCTACGACCGCCTCGTCCACGGCAACAAGATATATCCCCCGACCCGGCCGTGTGCCGTCTAAAGTCTTCTTCCCCGCCACCGACAGACATCGCACCCGCAGCACCATCAACGTATCAGCATAGGCCTACACGGCGTCGCAAGAGAGGTGGTACTCTTCCATATGTGCTTAAGTTATTGATCTCACCCGGAAAATAGATCGTAATTTGTTTACTGTACTTTTCTTGTCCGTACCAAATCGTAGTGGCTAGTTGAAAGCAAACATTGGTTGCGAAGTAGCTTTGTCCG
Source organism: Aegilops tauschii subsp. strangulata (assembly GCF_002575655.3). Taxonomy (NCBI): domain Eukaryota; kingdom Viridiplantae; phylum Streptophyta; class Magnoliopsida; order Poales; family Poaceae; genus Aegilops; species Aegilops tauschii. Next base: position 225,712,174 of record NC_053039.3, read on the forward strand.
GTTTGCACCTTCAGATCCGCCATGGCACGGGCACTACACTCGTAAAGCTTATGGTTTCCCCCCTTTATATTCACTACCATCATCGTAGGTGCTTCGTGTCGTGCTAGCACTGCTCCTCAAGACCTCAACCCAAAGCTTACGTGTTGAAATACGAATCTGATATGATGCTCATATCACTAAAACAGAGAACGTTTAATTGGTCACCTAATGTTCCTATATTCGTTTCGAAAAGCATGTGCGCCACCCACTGGTCCAGCTAGTTCCACTTTCTTGATTTTTCTCTTAATGCTTAGGGTTTTCCCCTTTTATCTACTCTACTATGATCTGCGTAGGTGCTTTCTGTCGTACTAGCATTACTCCACCCTTCAAGCTAAACAACACAACACTCAGAATTCGAAAGCTTAGTTGTTCAAATATGATTGTGATATGATACTGATATTAGTTAACCGACACATTTAATTGGTTAGCTAAAGGTCCCACTTGAGTTTCCAAATGCATGTCGCAACATATAGAGAGACAACATAATTGCATTTCTTTGTCACTTGTTGACCGTACTTTCTTGTCCATACCAAATCTTAGTTGTTATTTCAAAGCAAACATCGGTTGCTAACTACCCTTTGCGCGGTTTGCAGCTTCAGATCTGCCATCCCACTGCCATGGTCAACACTGTACTCATCATGCTTATGTTTTCCCAATTTTATGATGACCACAATCAGCCTACGTGGTTCGTGTCGTAATAGCACTGCTCCACCCATCGAGCTAAACAAGCTTAGTTGTACAAATTCATATCTGATATTATTGCTGATATTAGTAAAACTGAGAGATGTCTAATTGGTTAGCTAAATGTTCCTACTTTAGTTTCGAAATGCATGTGAGCCACATATGGAGAGACTGGAAAGAATAGTATTTGTCTGTGCACTCTGGTTCATCATGGGTGGCCAACCGACATTGTATTGAAAGACTTGTAATATCTTCAATCTGCTTGCTCTTCTGCTCTTCTTTAAGATGATACTCTTCTCTTGCGGTCGACTGGTTAGATCGAGTTGTTCTCCCTTAGTATATTTTGAATCTGTCAGGTCAGGTCGACTTGTTCTTCTTTACTATATGTTGAAGCTATCATCTGCGAAGTGTCATCACTTCTGGAGCTCTCATATTTTGAGTAGTAGGCCACATTATATTAATGCACACAACAAATTACAGCATGCATGGCATCTTTTAAAAGAATTGCAGAGATAGCACAAAGGGGTTTACGGGGAGGCAGTATTGGATTAGAATCAGTTCTGCATTACAAAGAAAATCTCACTTGTTTTTATGTTTTCATGCATGTCAGATATTGAACATTATCAAAATGAATATGAGAATGGGCGCACGAGAGGAATATTGCGGAACGATCCACTGGCTAACAAACTTGGCATGGTGGAGGATGGCCTATCTTATTCACCCATCAAGGTGCTTGCTCTAACTTTGCAAAGTTGTATTGGTCGCACATATTTTGCATCTGACCTCTTGCATTACTTCTACTTTGTTACACCATCTTCTTAGTTTAGGCATCATATATGAGTATATGTCATACCTATCCATTTTCTGTACCTATTCCATGTGTCGTCACACTATGTTTTTCCAGTCAAATGTTGTTCTTTCGTAATAGATGTCCAAAAGGAAGAGGGTGAGTGCAGATCCTCAAGGAGTACAAACTAGGTATTTGGAAAAGGTAGTGATACCTGTTAAATCAGATAGATCAGCAGCCAGAGAAAACACAGGCCTAACTGTACCACACTTTACCCCTACTCCAGTGGCCAAACCCCTATTAGAACTGCTGGGAGCCCAGTGTCAGGTACTGTCTATGATATCAATTCAAAATTTGAACTCCTAAATTTCTGCTTGTGCCTTACCTTCTCTCTTGTATGAAAACTAATTTCAGATGAATCTCCTTGCTCAAAGGATCATACGATCTCAAAACAATAATGGGCTCTGCATTGCTCTTGTCAGTACCTCTCTCCCTTTTGCCTTGTAACGTTGTAGTTAATTAATTGCTATTTGATTATGTATCATCAGTCTGCGCCTGAGCTTCATTATCCTCTGTTTCTTCCAATATTATTTGATCTATATTTACTCTTTGCAAAATGTAGAATAATGGCAATGCTTATAAAGAATTTTCTTTGGAGAATTTATTGAATTATCCTTCCATCAACATGGAGAAGGGCTTTGTCCAGCCCGTGTTAACATGTAATGTAAGTTCATCCTTCTCAAGCCTTCAAACTTTGTTCTAGTATAGATTTGGATAGGCATCATTTCCTCCACTGCTGTTTGCTTTGTTGTGTACATCTGATTGGATGTTTGCAACAACTACCAGTTTCAAATTGTAGTTGTAAAAACATGTTCCTTATGCAGAACAGATCCATTTATTTGCTTATATAATTGTGAAACCTGTTACATGCCTCCTTGTTTCTCTTTCAGACTCGTATCTCTTACGCCAGGCAGAACTTTTGGGAAGATAGCGAGCCAAACCATCTTGAGGACAGCGAGATGACCCCAAGGTCCTGTCTTGATGAAGACAGTGAGTTGAAGCTACTCACCAGCAGGTGTGAGACAACCTCTGTGCAGTCGCTTCCTCAATCAGTTTGACTTCTTCAGTCTCAACTTAAAGCGGAAAGGCTTGCTTCAGCTCAGCTCCGACTTGAAGTCAAAGATGCAATGAAGATGTGAGAGGACTGCCGTGCGCACCATCATGCCTTAAATCTAGTGTTGATGCATCTATCGTTGACACAACTGAGGTCTACTCAGCTTCTTCAGCTGTTTGGGGGGCCCGACGTGGCCAGGCCTAGTGCCTTCTGAAGTGCTCTCAGTTTTGTATATTCTTTTGTCGGCGCGTTTATTTGCACTGGTGGCGAACTTTGATGCCCAGTGGATGTAATATGTGTGATAGCCGTGATAGCCTAGCGTAAGTTGCTTTCTTATTTATTTCCTTGTTGTCTTGTTTATTTGTTCGCTTGTAGTCATTGCAGTTCTTTTTCCGCGGTTTGCTAGTGGCTGCAATAACCTATTTTTTAAAACTAGGCCACAATAACCATGGGCTAATATTTACTGTAGTGACACTGGCCCTCCTACGGGCTATAGAAACAGTGGGCCTTCTACGGGCCATAGAAACAGTGGGCCTTCTACGGGCCGTAGAAACAATGGGCCTTCTACGGGCCGTATCATCAATGGGCCTTATACGGGCAGTATGATCGATTGGCCAAACATGGGCCAATAACAGGCCGCATTATGGCCGTAAATGGGCTAGAGTTGGAATCGTCCGTTCATGGGCCGACCATAATGGGCCATCGTTAATAGGCCGTATATGATGACGCTATGAAAACGGCCCAACGTATTAATGGACCACAAACGGGCCGACTGTAACCACGGGCTGAATTTGGCCCACAAGCAGAAAATGACAGTAACGGGCCGTAAGTAAATGAATGCTGGAAATGAGCCCAAGAATAAATGGGCTCTGAGAAGGCCGAAAGATAACATGGGTTGGAAATGGCCCAACGGAATAACGGGCCGTTAATGGGTATAAAGTGATACACTGTTCATTATGGGCCAGTTTCACCACGGGCCGTTAATGGGTGTAAAGTGATATACTATTCATTATGGGCCAGTTTCACCACGGGCCGTTAATAGGCCGAGAGTTACATAGGGCCTCATATGGGCCGAAAGACGTCATGGGCCATACATGGGCCAGAAGTGAAAACGCGCTGGAATCATATTGGGTGGCCCAGATGATGCTACTGGGCCTAATTCGGATAGGGCGTAACGGGCCTTGGGTTAGCGGGCTATAAATGGGCTATATGCGAACAGGCCGTTAACAGGCTTTACATGGGCCGGGCCGCCACCTTTTGACCAAGTCAAACGGGCCGGCCTTTTCACAGGAATGGGCCTCTGTTGGGCCGTGCCACGTGTCGACGTATCATAGGCGCCTTCTGTCCAATGAGTGGATGACATCTGTCCCAACGATGAGCCGACACGTGTTTCCTCCAGCCAATGATGATTTTACACGTGGAAAATCCCCATTGGTCGGGGCTATTAACGGGTTATCGGATCCAAAACCTGACCCGATAGCTTAACGGCGTTCCGTTACGGTGGATGCGACGTGTCGGTCACCCTTGACGAAAGCACTTCTGTGACGCGGGATTTATCGTCATGGAAGTGGACACTTCCGTGATGATAATTTTGGTAATGTCATGGAACACTTCTACGACAGCACGGGTATGACTATCTTGATTCTGTCATAAAATCGTCATGGATGTACATGCATGACAGAAAATGCGACCTACTGTGACAAACACGTATCATCACGGAAGTGTATTTTTTTTGTAGTGAAATCAAATACTCGAAGATATGCTCCGGGCATGTGCATTGGCCCAAGGAACCAAGTGGGAAGACTGTCTACCCTACGCCGAGTTTTCCTACAACAACAGTTTCTAGACCAGCTTAAAGATGTCACCCTATGTAGCTCTGTATGGCCGGAAATGTCGCACTCCATTGAACTAGTCTCAAACCGGAGACAACCATATTTTCGGGACTGATTTAATGCTCGAAGCGAAGAAGCAAGTCAAGGAAATCCGAGACAGACTGCAGCTGGCCAAATCATGACAGAAGAGCTACTATGATGCCAAACACCGTCAGATCAGTTTCGAACCCGGAGAACGCGTATATCTCCGAGTCACCCCTATGAAAGGAGTCAAGAGGTTTCAGACCCGCGGAAAATAGGCACCCAGATACATCGGTCCGTTTCCAGTCATGGCTAGAGTCGGAACAGTTGCATATCAGTTGGAATTGCCACCGGAACTGTCAGAAGTACACAATGTGTTTCATATCTCGCAGCTGGGAAGATGCATCTCGCCACTGGAGAAAAGGACTGATATGGTAGAGATAGAATTGGCTAAGGATTTGACTTATGAGGAAAAGCCAATCAAAATATTGGATCAGACAGAAAGGGTCACTCGCAGCAAAGAAATAAGGTTTTACAAGGTTCAGTGGGAGCATCACACCAAAGAGGAAGCAACCTGGGAAAGAGAGGAATTTTTAAGGACTGCATACCCAGAATTGTTTTCCCAAGCAATCGAATCTCGAGGACGAGATTCATCCTAAGTGGGGGAGGTTTGTGACAGCCTGGGTTTTGCCTTCTCTCTTTTTCCGGACTTGCCTTCTCTCTGTTTCCGGACTTGGTTTTTGCCTTGCCTTGATTTGGATTTTGGAATCATTTCAAATGGACTTGTCACTTGGGCATACCCTTGACTTTCACCCAAGTGACCTATCTTCTCCTCATTCAACATTATTTCTCTGATAAATCCCCAAAATAATCAAATGAATATTTTTCATAAAATAAAAATATTCATTTTCCTCTCTGAAACTCTTTTCAGAAACTTGTGCTCCAAAGCAGCATCCGTTTTTATTGCTCCCAAAAATCTGAAATAATTCCTGAATATTCTTTGGACCTTGGCACACCTTCCTAAGCAAAAATATTGCATGACTTTTTGTAATATTTTTTCTATAGAAAATCATTTCTATTCTGGACCAGAAATGCACTTTGTACAGCAAGTGCATTTTTCCTTGATCTTTTGGCCCTGATCTTTCTTGAGCTTAATTACCCTCCTAAGAAAACCTAAACCCCAGGAGATCAGCCCAAATGGCCATCTAGAAGTCAGCTTCACTTGGTGACCAAGTTTCTGGTCAGAAACTTGCCAACTTGGTTGCGTGAAGTCTGGTCGGCATGGCTATGTGTTCTCAACGTTCCTAGACTAAACACTGCATGGACTAGAGTGTAGACAAGGTTTGGCAGCGCTTGGACATCGTCTTGACCATGCTAGGGCGGTGATCACGTGAGGACACGGCGCCTGGCACGCATTCGACGCGCTCTGGGTAGCGCCAAAGCTTCTGTTCGGCGCGTGCTCGAGCCAGAGCTCGCCGACAACTGCCGCGCCGCGCCACCAGCCTCGACCCATCATCCATGACCACTCCCTGGTGCTCGCCGACGCCGAAGACGCCATAGCGAGCACGGGCACGTCGCGGCCAAAAGCCACAGCGCGCGCGTGCCCTTGTCCTCTTCCCCAGTGGCGGAGCCAGGATTGAAGCAAAGCCCGGTACCTTCCACGGCTGCCTTTAGAGAAGCTGCTCTTGTGTCACCAACATGCTTAATCCCAATAAATCTCTCATTTGTATACCCATGATTGTTGACATACCTACATGAGACAAAGAAGCACATGTAACCAACCATTAGTTATTACTATTACTAAACAACAAAAATACAATTAACATAAAGGATACGAAGTAACTAACCTTAAAACCATAACCATTTGCTCCTTTATAGATGCATCTCTGGACTCATCAACAAGTAAAGAAAACCTTTTGTCTCCAATATCAGCAATAATGGCTTTGGTGGTCTCTTCAGCACAAGCCTGGCAAAATTGTAACTGTATCTCATGTGAAGTCATGAAATGGTTCCCGCCCGCACCATCAAGCAAAGTCTTAGCATTTGGATCCTTGTTCCTGTACCAACTCATCAACTCCAAAAAGTTGCCCCTATTCTTAGAGCTCAAACTCTCATCATGACCACGGAAAGGTAGAGCTTGTAATAGAAGAAATCGGATAACACCCAAAATAATGATAAGACGAGCTTTATATTCCTCTTCACTCTTTTTGGTACCACGATCCATCACATGTGCAACACATTGCCTTTGATTTTTGAAAGCCTCATAATGTTGTCTAGCTTTATTGTGAGCACCGTCATGTTTACCAACATGTGTATTGAAAGCACTAATTGCATCCTTCCAATATCTAAATCCAACCTTTGTGAATGCCTCAATACCAAAATTTTCCGCTCTAGGTTGCTTAAAAATAAAGTAATAAAAACAAAAGGTTGCTTCTTTATTATCACTATATTCCAACCAATCGAGATGGTTCTTGAACCAACTAGCTTGAAAGCTTCATTCTTTAGAAGAATTTCCACTTTTGGTTTTTCTATATTTCTGATCAGTCGGTTGGCATGGACCCATATTTATATACATCCTTCTAGCAACATCTCTAAGGTCCGGATCTAAGCTTTCGATGGGTTTCCTAAGACCAGGATCAGGCTGAATATCACCTTCGCTCAGTTGAGCACGAGCAGATGCAGGGATATAAAAAATGATACTTTCTCGAGTTGGGATTGAAGGCGGGTTGCTTGAAGCCGAAGGTTGTGGTCCCATTTCTGTGGTTGTTTCAGTTTGTGGAGTTGATTCGGTCCTCTCAACTCCTTGATTCTCTGGAATTGAATCCCCGGGTGTAGACCCTTCCTTTGCCGACAACGATGAAAAATATCTCTTCATCTTCTATTTCTGCGGTATGAAATGTATTGACATAAAAATGCTTCAGTTTCAAATCGATAATACAATACATATAGAATTAGGCAGAAACAGTGACTGAATAGTTGGTTCAAGGTTCTGTTAAATTTTCTTTGTATCATATATAGTAGCATAGACAGGGGCTATACATCAATTCAATTGTAGTCCAGAGTTGGGCAGTGGCCAGAGTAGAGCGGCGGCGTGGAGACGGGGAGTCTGGATTCAGGAAGTGGCCGGAGTAGAGCGGCGGCGCGCCCGGCTAGAGCAGCAGCGGCAGATCGCAGTCCACAACCCTGAGCAGCTGGGAGCAGACGAGCAGGGGATTTAGGAAGAGAAGAGCGGCGGCCCGGGGCTGTCCAGTCGTGCAGACGAGCGGCAATGAGCGAGAAAACCACCGGCGGCCCAGCGGCCCGGCGCCCCGGCGGCAGCGCGGCGCACAGGAGGAGTGGCGACGGCGCGGCGCAAAGGAGGGGATGCGGCCCGGCGGCTCCTGACTCACGAGCGTGCGTGCGAACGGAAGTGCCTCTGTCATGGGGGCTCGTGGCTGAGGAAGCTGAGCGTCTGGGCCTTGGCTGTGTCCTGGGCTAGGCCCCGGGCCCATATCAAAAACATACCTATAGTAATAGCTAAATAAAAAGGCCACGCCTTGGGCCTGGGCCCTGGGGGCCTGGGGTGTAGATTCGCCCCTGATCTTCCCCCTGCGTCCTATGCTCGTCCACAAGCGTGGACAGCTCCCGCATTGACGCTGCACGCTTGCCCCCTCGCACTGGAGCGTTTCATCGCCGTTCGCCGGCTTCTAGAGAACTCCGGCGACGACACGATACCCCCCTTGCTCCGGCTATAAATAGGGCCTCCCTCCTCGATTCCTAGCCACGCATCAATCCTCACCACCTCCACGAACACGTAGAAGGGACACAGCCCGGTCAGACAGGCCTCTGGCCGTCTGCCCCGACCAGAGAACTCCGGCGACCTCCGCAGCTCGGCCACCTCGCTCCGGTGCCTCTCAAGCTTGACTAACTTCTCGGGCGTGGCATTGGAGGTCCCCTCGTGCTGCCTGGATGCTGCTGAGCCCCCGGAGCCGCCTCTAGCCGTCATCTTCTTCTACTCCGGTGAATCCCGTCCGCCACCGCAGCTTGCGAGCTTGACCGCGAGCAGCTCCGGCCATCCCACGGCAAGCCACGGGTATGGGTAGGTGCGCCGTGAACCCAGCTTCATTTATATCCCTCTCGTCTAGCCCCAAACCCCCTCCTCGCCAACGTGAGCTCCGGCGAAGCGCCGTCACCCTCTGATCTCGCTCCCCTCTCTCTCTCTCCTGACGTGCGGGGCCCACCCGTCAGCCTCACCACTCACGCCCAAAGCGGTACGAGTGGAGGCGCACTTTCCTTTTACGCCTTCGACGTCACCCCCCAGGAATTTCTGTTTAATTCAAATTTAATCAGAAATTGACCCAAACTTTGACCAGCCACCATTTCTAAACCATAAGTCCAAATGATTTGATTCTTTTTGCATTGTCTTTGTTTCAGAAAGCTCTAGCAGCACACAAAAAGGTGGATTTTTCCTTGCTACCTTGAATTTCTGGTGCTATTCAGAGAGGTTTTTGATATTTGTTTTTTTTTAATTATTTTCAGAAGGAGAAGCTTGTCTTGAAGCAAACCAAGAGGGGTGTGATCCTCCTCTACACTAAGGCAAGCCACACCAGCATTTGGATGGTGTTATTTCAATGTCTATGATTTTCTACTTGAATATGAGTTTTTATTTGCATTTAAAATTGGATAAATAGATTTTGTTAATTGCTAGTTACTTTATCATGCTTGATATGCTTGTTTTAGTTACTAGTAAATTGCATGAACTTGTTTGGTCAAGTAGAGTAAAATTTTGCATTAGTTATATTGCTATGGTAGATAATGATAGTTCTTTTATTAAGTAATATTTTCATATAAATGATGAGCTAATAAAAATATTGCTTGATAATAAAAATGAATTAGGACAAGTGATGTTTTTGATCCTGAGTATTGCAAGATAATTATGCTGATAAGTTTGATCCATATCCATGTGTTGTTTGCTTTGCATGTTGATTAGTTGCTTGATTATGTCAAAGTATCATTGTTTTTTTAAGTTTTTGTCAAAGTTAAACTTGATTAAGTTCAACTTGAATATGATGTTGATCACATCATGGTGCCACTGAATCGGGTTTTTATTCAGTGCGACCACATTTACCTTGTGGGAAGGTCTTAATTCGGTCCTTTGTTGTGCCTCTCACCGGTGCCTCCCGCGAGGGAAGGTTATGGGCGTGCATACCCTAGCCCGGTAAGCAGACATAACCTTGTGTGCTCGTTTTTGTTTTTATGGTACCTTGTCCCCGTTTGGGACCGTTTTGCCACAACAGTGGCCGTTGGTGCCTTTGGTTGGCACGGGGCCACCCAAGACCTAGCCCTGAGAGGGAGTTGGTCGGAGTGGCCGGGAGAGTGCTATGACAAAGGGAGGGTTTCGTCAGAACACTTTGGTCCACCCGAATGGGAGAGCGAGGCCAGGGGTTCCGTAGTGTGGGTAAAGTGCGCTACCTCTGCAGAGTGTATTTAATCTATCGATAGCCGCGTCCTCGGTTATGGGCATAGCTCGGAAGTAAGTCACACCATGGATCAACTTTTATAATTAATCTTGCAAACTAAATGATTGTTGCGATGCATTTTGTTTCGTGGTGATTCATGAACTCTTGAGTTGTTCATGAGTGGTTGGTTTCAGTTGTGACCCAGGTATGGTCACCGTTTGGTTACGAGGTAACCGTCTGGTAAGTGAGTCTGTGAGACTCGGTGCGCGTATTGGTTTCATTGCATATTTAGTATTTCTTGCTTTGCATTAATTTGATTAATTGTCATGATATTGTCTGTCATCGTGCTTATGTTTGTTGTGAGCTTGCAAGTACATTCAATGTACTGACCTGGCGTGTCATGCCAGCTTTCACGCAAGTCGGTTCGCATCAGAGTGCATCTCGCGTCTAGGCCGTGTCCACGTCGGTGTGCCTGTGCTATGGAGTTTCCAATTCGTCGTTCTTCTGCTGCCGCGTAGTTCGTGTGATCGAGGCCCTCGTCATGTTCATTAAATAATGTACATACTGTTCAGCCGCACCGAGTGTGCTGCTTGGCCTCGTACCTCGATGTAATATCCGACTTATGTAATCCGCTAGCATCAATAAAGCAGTTGTTTCTATACCATGTTGTTGTGTATTGCCAGAAGACTTGATCTCTGGGCTGGCAATGCAAGGTAAACCGGTTGCTCTGAGCCGGGGTGCCACAAACACAACAAGCATACCCATGACGACACATAGAGAGGGGATGTCTAGCGGCGCTCCAATGGAGTTCGGCGAGCATAGAATGGAGACCCACGCGAGAGAGATGGATCTCTCGATGGTGTACACCATCGACCCAGCCGTGGTAGATGACTACATCAACACCGTTGAGAAGTAGCTTGCTCGAGACAAGTACAAGGTGGTCGGCATCGATCTCCAGTACACCAGCGGTCGTCCCAACATAGATCAGAAGGTTGCCGTCGCCCAGTTGTGTGTGCGCCATCATGTCCTCATCTACCACTACTGCATGGCCATAGAGCCTTGCGACCGTTTCACCAGGTTTGTCAACAGCACCGACTACAAGTTCGCTACGGTGGAAACCACCGACGATGTAAAGTGCTCAGGGTTACGGGCTTGGCCTGCAAGAACCTTGTTGAAATCCGTGAGCACTACAGGGTCTGGGACAGCGTGAAGAAGGACTCCCTGGTTGAACTCGCCTCAGCCATCACCGACCCATACTATGAAAAGATGAAGCAGGATGCCAACAGAACACGTCCCGTATCCTGGCACGGGGCCTGGATGCGGCAACTGGATGAACCTCACCTCATGTTCACGGCCAAGAGCATGTACACATGCTACGAGATGCACATGCGGATCGTTGACATGAGGAAACAGTGCCTCGTTACCGAGATTGACGAGGCCGGATCGAGCCACAAGCAGAGCAGTAGCGGCAAGCGTCCCAAGAAGTAGATGATGATCAGATGATCGTTTATCCTAGTTAATCATGCATTTAATATATAGTTGACTTTGGTGTGTGGAAATGTCATGTGTGTAGTAGCCACCTATGTAATTATGCATGTAATAGTTTACTTTGGTGTGTGCAAATGTCATGTGTGTAGTAGCCACCTATGTAATTGGATGTTTAATTTAGTTATGCAACCATGTCCTTATAAGTGTGTGTGTGTGTGTGTGTGTGTGTGTATGTTGTTGTTGTTCTGTATGCAATCCCAATGCACAACACACACGTCTTATTAGCATCAATCGTCTGTGTTATTATCGGTCTTCACACACATTTCTGATTACAGACCTGTTTGCCGCGTATCACACACATCTTGTTAGATTGAACCATTTCTGTTCTCTTGGATCAACGCAAATAGTTCATCCGAGTGAACCATATGTCGTATATGGCACACGCCTTGATCTAGCTGACCATTTCTTTTGTTCCGCATAATCACAAACAGTTCATCCGAGTGAACCGTAGGTCGTATATCGCACACACCTTCATTTGGCTGCCCGTTTCTGTTCTTCTGCCTCATCGCAAACAGTTCATTGAACTGAACCGTATGTCCTCCATCACACACGCAACTAAAATCCGAACCATGTTTGATGCATCCATCATCGCAAACGTTTTGCATCTTTTTTTGACGGGTTTTTACATCACCATTTGTGATTATTGCATCGCACATAGTTTCGTCAAAGAGTCTCTGATCGTAGTGTCGCGTTAGCAGCATCCTGCAGTACTGTATGGTCACACACCCTTGAATAATGGTCTATTTCTATTGAATCTCGATTGTGGTGATACACATATTCATCATATTGATGCCAAAAGATGCAAAGTTGATAATGATAGTGCAACATATTTGTGGCACTGCCGTTTAGGTCATATTGGTGTAAAGCGCATGAAGAAACTCCATGCAGATGGACTTTTGGAATCACTTGATTATGCATCATTTGATACTTGCAAACCATGCTTCATGGGCAATATGACTAAAACTCCGTTCTCCAGAACAATGGAGTGAGCCAATGACTTTGGAAATAATACATACCGATGTATGTCTGATAAGAGTTGAGGCACGCGGCGGGTATCGTTATTTTCCGACCTTCATAGATGATTTGAGCAGATATGGGTATATCTATTTAATGAAACACAAGCCTGGAACATTTGAAAAGTTCAAAGAATTTCAGAGTGAAGTGGAGAATCATTGTAATAAGAAAATAAAGTTTCTACGATCTGATCGTGGAGGCGAATATTTGAGTTACGAGTTTGGCCTTAATTTAAAATAATGTGGAATAGTTTCACAACTCACGCCACCTGGAACACCACAGCGTAATGGTGTGTCCGAATGTCGTAACCATACTTTATTAGATATGGTGCGATCTATGATGTCTCTTACCGATTTACCACTATCGTTTTGGGGTTATGCATTAGAGACAGTTGCATTCATGTTAAATAGGGCACCGTCTAAATCCGTTGAGACGACACCGTATGAACTGTGGTTTGGCAAGAAACCTAAGCTGTCGTTTCTTAAAGTTTGGGGTTGCGACACTTATGTCAAAAGGCTTCAGCCTGATAAGCTCGAACCCAAATCGGAGAAGTGCGTCTTCATAGGATACCCTAAGGAAACAATTGGGTACACCTTCTACCACAGATCCGAAGGCAAGATCTTTGTTGCCAAGAATGGAACATTTCTAGAGAAGGAGTTTCTCTTGAAAGAAGTGAGTGGGAGGAAAGTAGAACTTGATGAGGTAATTGTAACCTTCTCTCAATTTGGAAAGTAGCACATCAGAGAAATCCGTTCCCGTGATGCCTACACCAACTAGAGAGGAAGTTAATGATGATGATCATGAAACTTTAGATCAAGTTACTACTGGACCTCGTAGGTCGAACAGAGCACGTTCCGCACCAGAGTGGTACAGTAATCCTATTCTGGAAGTCATGTTACTAGACCATGGCGAACCTACAAACTATGAAGAAGCTATGATGAGCCTAGATTCCGATAAATGGCTTGAGGCCATGAAATCTGAGATAGGATCCATGTATGAGAACAAAGTATGGACTTTGGTGGACTTGCCCGATGATCAGCAAGCCATTGAGAATAAATGGATCTTCAAGAAGAAGACCGACGCTGGTGGTAATGTTACTGTCTACAAAGCTCGACTTGTCACATAAGGTTTTCGACAAGTTCAAGGAGTTGACTACGATGAGACTTTGTCACCTGTAGCGATGCTTAAGTCTGTCCGAATCATGTTAGCAATTACTGCATTTTATGATTATGAAATCTGGCAAATGGGCGTCAAAACTGCATTCCTTAATGGATTTCTTAAAGAAGAGTTGTATATGATGCAACCAGAAGGTTTTGTCGATCCTAAAGGTGCTAACAAAGTGTGCAAGCTCCAGCGATCCATCTATGGACTGGTGCAACCATCTCGGAGTTGGAATATATGCTTTGATGAGGTGATCAAAGCATATGGTTTTATACAGACTTTCGGAGAAGCCTGTATTTACAAGAAATTGAGTGGGAGCTCTGTAACATTTATAATATTATATGTGGATGACATATTGTTGATTAGAAATGATGTAGAATATCTGGATAGCATAAAAGGATACTTGAATAAGAGTTTTTCAATGAAAGACCTCGGTGAAGCTACTTATATATTGGGCATCAAGACCTATAGAGATAGATCAAGATGCTTAATAGGACTTTCACAAAGCACATACCTTGACAAAGTTTTGAAAAAGTTCAAAATGGATCAGTCAAAGAAAGGGTTCTTCCCTATGTTGCAAGGTGTGAAATTGAGTCAGACTCAAAGCCCGACCACTACAGAAGATAGAGAGAAAATGGAAGTCATTCCCTATGCCTCAGCCATAGGTTCTATCATGTATGTTATGTTATGTACCAGACATGATGTGTGCCTTGCCATAAGTCTGGCAGGGAGGTACCAATGTAATCCAGGAGTGGATCACTCGACAGCGGTGAAGAACATCCTGAAGTACCTGAAAAGGACCAAGGATATGTTTCTCGTTTTTATAGGTGACAAAGAGCTCGTCATAAATGGTTACATCGATGCTAGCTTTGACACTGATCCAGATGACTAGTCACAAATCGGATACGTATTTTTATTGAATGGTGGAGCTTTCAATTGGTGCAGTTCCAAGCAGAGCGTCGTGGCGGTATCTACGTGTGAAGCGGAGTACATAGCTGCTTTGGAAACAGCTAATGAAGGAGTCTGGATGAAGGAGTTCATATCCGATCTAGGTGTAATACCTAGTGCATCGGGTCCAATGAAAATCTTTTGTGACAATACCGGAGCAATTGCCTTATCGAAGGAATCCAGATTTCACAAAAGAACCAAACACATCAAGAGACGCTTCAACTCCATCCGGGATCAAGTCAATGAGGGAGACATAGAAATTTGCAAAATACAGACAGATCTGAATGTAGCAGACCAGTTGACTAAACCTCTTCCACGAGCAAAACATGATCAGCACCAAGACTCCATGGGTGTTAGATTCATTAAAATGTAATCTAGAATATTGACTCTAGTGCAAGTGGGAGACTGAAGGAAATATGCCCTAGAGGCAATAATAAAGTTGTTATTTTATATTTCCTTATACATGATAAAGGTTTATTATTCATGCTAGAATTGTATCGATCGTAAACCTAAATACATGTGTCAATATATAAACTAACATCGTGTCCCTAGTGAGCCTCTACTTGACTAGCTCGTTGATCAAAGATGGTTAAGGTTTCCTGACCATGGACATGAGTTGTCATTTCATAATGGGATCACATCATTAGGAGAATGATGTGATGGACAAGACCCATCCATTAGCTTAGCATTATGATCGTTCAGTTTTACTGCTATTGCTTTCTTCATACCAAATACATATTCCTTCACTATGAGATTATGCAACTCCCGGATACCGGAGGAATGCCTTGTGTGCTATCAAACTTCACAATGTAACTAGGTGATTATAAAGATGCTCTATAGGTATCTCCGAAGGTGTTTGTTGAGTTGGCATAGGTCGAGATTAGGATTTGACACTACGAGTATCGGAGAGGTATCTTTGGGCCCTCTCGGTAATACACATCATAAGAAGCCTTGCAAGCAAAGTGACTAATGAGTTAGTTGCAGGATGATGTATTATGGAACGAGTAAAGAGACTTGCCTGTGACGAGATTGAACTAGGTATGAAGATGCCAACGATCAAATCTCATACAAGTAACATAACGATAGACAAAGGGAATAACGTATGTTATCATAACGGTTCGACCGATAAAGATCTTCGTAGAATATGTAGGAGCCAATATGGGCATCTAGGTTCCGCTATTGGTTGTTGACCGGAGAAGTGTCTCGGTCATGTCTACATAGTTCTCAAACCCGTAGGGTCCGCACGCTTAACATTCGATGATGATATTGTATTATATGAGTTATGTGATTTGGTGAACGAATGTTGTTCGGAGTCCCAGATGAGATCACAGACATGACGAGGAGTCTCGGAATGGTCTAGAGGTAAATATTGATATATAGGATGATAGTATCCGGACACCGGAAGTGTTTCGGGGGGTACCGGGTACATATCGGGTCACCGGATGGCGTTCCGGGCACCCCCGGCAAAAAATATGGGCCTTATGGGCCAAGAGGGGAAACACACCAGCCACGCCACCAGTGGCTGGTGTGCCCCCAATATGGGTCGAACTAGGGGAGAAGGGAAGAGGGGAAGAGAAAGGAAAGGGGAGGGGGGATTCGGCCTCCCCCTTCCCTTTCTCCCCCCTCCCGCTAATATGGAAAGGGGGGACGCGACCAAGGGGGAACCCAAGTAGGATTCGGTCCTACTTGGGGCGCCTCCTGGCCTCTTCCCTCCCCCTCCCACCTATATATATGTGGGGGCTGGATGGCACACACCAGACAATTGGCTAGCCATGTGTGGCGCCCCCTCCACTGTTTACACCCTCGGTCATATTTTCGTAGTGCTTAGGCGAAGCCCTGCGAGGATCACTTCACCATCACCATCACCACACCGTCGTGCTGACGGAACTCATCTACTACCTTGATGTCTTGCTGCATCAAGAAGGCAAGGGACGTCACCGAGCTGAACGTGTGCAGAACGCGGAGGTGCCGTGCGTTCGGTACTTGATCGGTTGAAGCGCGAAGAAGTTCGACTACATCGACCGCGTTGAGAAACGCTTCCGCTTATGGTCTACGAGGGTACGTAGACACACTCTCCCCTCGTTGCTACACATCTCCATGGATAGATCATTGCGTGCCCGTAGAATTTTTTTGGTTTTCCATGCAACGTTTCCCAACAAAGACTATGCGGTGTGCGGTTGCCGGACACAAGTTCCGACGTTGGAGGCAAGTTCGGGGGCTACCAAGGGAGTCCTGGATTAAGGGGTCCTCGGGCTGCTGGCCTGTTATGTCCGGGCCGGACTGATGTGCCACTATGGGCCAAGCTGGAGTGCGGATCCATGACCGGACAAGGCATCTTTGGAGCCGTGGTGTGTCCTCCAAGCCAAGATTAGGCAGGATCTTCCTCTCTTTGTAACCGATCGTGTGTAACCCTAACCCTACTGGTGCCTATATAAACCGGAGGGTTTTAGTCTTTAGGGGGGAGCTATATTCATCACCTCATCACCTTAGGGTTTAGCTCGTCTGATCTCGAGGTAGATCTACTCTGTAACCATACCATACATCAATTACAATCAAGCAGGACGTAGGGTTTTACCTCTTCGAGAGGGCCCGAACCTGGGTAAACACCGTGTTCATCGTCCCTTGTTCCCCATCGATCCTAGATCCAAAGCTCGAGACCCCCTACCCGAGATCCACCGGTTTTGACACCGACAATAGGGAATCTGGTTTATCAATAAGCCTCCATGCCTGTTTGGCCAACAAGGCTAAATTAAAACAATGAATATCTCTAAAACCCATGACTCCTTGATTTTTTGGGACACACATCTTCCACCATGCAAACTAGTGCATTTTGCTCTGAGTATCCCTCTCCTCACCAATAGTGCGACATCACGTCAGTTATCCCCTTGCAAGTTTGTTTAGGTATTTTGAAGACTGACATTGCATACGCTGGTATAGATTGGGCAACCGCCTTGAGGAGCACTTCTTTCCCCCTGCTGAGAGTTGTCTCTCCTTCCAACCATTCACTCTTTGCCATACTCGATCAATCAGATACCGAGAAGTGTCAGTTATATCTAATCCTACGTGTCCTAGTAGGCCCAGATACTTATCATTAAGAGCTTCAGTCATAATATTTAGGGTGTTACAGACTTGCACCCTCACCGCAACTTCCGTTCATGGGCTAAAAAATGCTAGACTTATCAGCACTAACCTTCTGGCCTGAGGCGGCACAATATGCGTCAAGTGTATGATTCAAAGTATTACCATTCTTCAAATTTGCCTTCATGATAACCAAAGAACATCTGTAAACAATAAGTTTGTGATAGTAGGTGCTTCTCTATAGACCTTAACTCCCTCCAACAAACTTGTTTCTTCAGCATGATTCAAAAGGGTTGTGCGGCCTTTGGTGCACAAGAAAAACAGATACGGTGATAATGGATCACCATGTCGCTCTCAGTAATTTCAGAATTAAGGCGGACACGGTATTCCATCGGAGTAACATAATTCATGACCATGTCCAACCAATTAGCATGAAAACTCAACTTCAATTAAATATTTTCCAGAAAGACCCATTCCACTCAGTCATAGGCTTTATGCGTATCCAACTTAACATCACATAATCCTTCTTTCCCTACCTGCTTATGTGTGAAAGCTCTCATATGCAACTAACACGTAGTCTCTAATTAGTCTTCCCGGTACAAAAGCACTTTGCGTAGGACTAATAATGTCTAGAAGTATAAACTTAAGACATGCAATGAGCACTGGCCTTTCGGTTCAGATTCCTCTATTCTAAAGAGTAAAAATATCTAAATGATAACGCCGGCATGCGTGGCACTTATTAACATGGCCCAAACACAGTCGATGTCGTTCTATTCATTTGCACAGATACTAAAGCAGTTGTCATCTGGGTCAAGAGCCATGTAAGCACCCAACGTCGTGTGGGCGTTATCATTTAGTGCCACACGTGTGGGCGCTCCTCGCCTAGACGGACAGACGACGCTCGCCTGAACGTGTGGGCGAACCTGCTCTTCTCCCGCACGACGCTTGTACGGTGATAGATGGCAATTACAATTGTGCATATGTGGCAACTAGTTAACCACACACAGAAACTATGGTTGACCATGCATGGCAAATATGGTTTAGCCAAACGTGGCAACTCCAATTAGTTACACTTTGTGCATATGTGGCAACTAGTTAATCACACACGGCAATTATGGCTGACCATACATGGCAACTATGGTTTGACCACACGTGGCAACTCCAATTAGTTACACATGGCAACTATATTTAATGATACACTAGAACAATGCCCGTTGCAACAATATTCTAGTACGTTAATGTTGGGGAACACAATATTTCAAAAAAAAATCCTACGATCACGCAAGATCTATCTAGGAGATGCATAGCAACGAGACAGGAGAGTGTGTCCACGTACACTCGTAGACCGAAAGCGGAAGCGTTCAGTAATGCGGTTGATGTAGTCGAACGTCTTCACGATCCAACCGATCCAAGTATCGAACGTACGGCACCTCCGTGTTCAGCACATGTTCATCATGATGACGTCCCTCGAGCTCTTGATCCAGTTGAGGACGAGGGAGAGTTCCGTCAGCACGACGGTGTGGCAACGGTGATGATGAAGTTACCAGTGCAGGGCTTCACCTAAGCACTATGACGATATGACCGAGGTGTTAAACTGTGGAGCGGGGCAACGCACACGGCTAAGAGATTTTCTGTTGTGCTTTGGGGTGCCCCCCTGCCCACGTATATAAAGGAGGGGGAGGAGGAGGCCGTACAAGGGGGGCGCGCGCCATAGGGGAGTCCAACTAGGATTCCCAATCCTAGTTGGAGTCCCCTTCCTTTTTCCAAGAGGGGGAGAGAGGGAAGGAGGAGGAGAGGGAGAAGGAAAGAGGGGGGGTGCCGCCCCCTCCCTAGTCCAATCGAACTTGCCATGGGGGCGCATGGCCACCCCTTGTGGCCCTTCTCTCCTTTCCACTAAAGCCCATTAAGGCCCAATACTTCCCCGGGGGGTTCCGGTAACCTCCCGGTACTCTGAAAAATACCCAAATCACTTCGGAACCATTCCGGTGTACGAATATAACCTTCCAATATATCGATCTTTACATCTTGACCATTTAGAGACTCCTCGTCATGTCTATGATCTCATCCGGGACTCCGAACAAACTTCGGTCATCAAATCGCATAACTCATAATACAAATTGTCATCGAACGTTAAGCGTGCGGACCCTACGGGTTCGAGAACTATGTATACATGACCGAGACACATCTCCGGTCAATAACCAATAATGAAACCTGGATGTTCATATTGGCTCCTACATATTCTACGAAGATCTTTATCGGTCAAACCGCATAACAATATACGTTATTCCCTTTGTCATCGGTATGTTACTTGCCCGAGATTCGATCGTCGGCATCATCATACCTAGTTCAATCTCATTATCGGCAAGTCTCTTTACTCATTCCCTTATGCTATCCCGTAACTAACTCATTAGTCACATTGCTTGCAAGGCTTATAGTGATGTGCATTACCGAGAGGGCCCAGAGATACCTCTCCGATACTCGGAGTGACAAATCCTAATCTCGATCTATGCCAACTCAACAAACACCATCGGAGACACCTGTAGATCATCTTTATAATCACCCAGTTATGTTGTGACGTTTGATAGCACACAAAGTGTTCCTCCAGTATTTGGGAGTTGCATAATCTCATAGTCAGAGTAATATGTATAAGTCATGAAGAAAGCAATAGCAATAAAACTAAACGATCATTATGCTAAGCTAACGGATGGGTCTGGTCCATCACATCATTCTCTAATGATGTGATCCCGATCATCAAATGACAACACATGTCTATGGTTAGGAAACTTAACCATCTTTGATTAACGAGCTATTCAAGTAGAGGCATACTAGGGACACTCTGTTTGTTTATGTATTCACACATGTACTAAGTTTCTGGTTAATACAATTCTAGCATGAATAATAAACATTTATCATTATATAAGGAAATATAAATAAAAACTTTATTATTGCCTCTAGGGCATATTTCCTTCAGTCTCCCACTTGCATTAGAGTCAATAATCTAGATTACATAGTAATGATTCTAACACCCATGGAGTCTTGGTGCTGATCATGTTTTGCTCGTGGAAGAGGCTTAGTCAACTGGTCTGCAACATTCAGATCCATATGTATTTTGCAAATCTCTATGTCTCCCTCCTTGACTTGATCGCGGATGGAATTGAAACATCTCTTGATGTGTTTGGTTCTCTTGTGAAATCTGGATTCCTTCGCTAAGGCTATTGCTCCAGTATTGTCACACAAGATTTTCATTGGACCCGATGCACTAGGTATTACACCTTGATCGGATATGAACTCCTTCATCTAGACTCCTTCATTTGCTGCTTCCGAAGCAGCAATGTACTCCACTTCACACGTAGATCCCGCCATTACGCTCTGCTTGGAATTGCACCAACTGGCAGCTCCACCATTCAATATAAATACGTATCCGATTTGTGACTTAGAGTCATCCGGATCAGTGTAAAAGCTTGCATCAACGTAACCATTTACGACGAGCTCTTTGCCACCTCCATAAACGAGAAACATATCCTTAGTCCTTTCTAGGTATTTCAGGATGTTCTTCACCGTTGTCCAGTGATCCACTCCTGGATTACTTTGGTACCTCCCTGCTGAACTAATAGCAAGGCACACATCAGGTCTGGTACACAACATTGCATACATGATAGAACCTACGGCTGAGGCATAGGGAATGACTTTCATTTTCTCTCTATCTTCTGCAGTGGTCGGGCATTGAGTCTGACTCAACTTCACACCTTGTAACACAGGCAAGAACCCTTTCTTTGACTGATCCATTTTGAACTTCTTCAAAACTTTATCAAGGTATGTGCTTTATGAAAGTCCAATTAAGCGTCTTGATCTATCTCTATAGATCTTGATGCCCAATATATAAGCAGCTTCACCGAGGTCTTTCAATGAAAAATTCTTATTCAAGTATCCTTTTATGCTATCCAGAAATTCTGTATTATTTCCAATCAACAATATGTCATCCACATATAATATTAGAAATGCTACAGAGCTCCCACTCACTTTCTTGTAAATACAGGCTTCTCCAAAAGTCTGTATAAAACCATATGCTTTGATCAAACTATCAAAGCGTATATTCCAACTCCGAGAGGCTTGCACCAGTCCATAAATGGATCGCTGGAGCTTGCACACTTTGTTAGCACCTTTAGTATCGACAAAACATTCTGGTTGCATCATATACAACTCTTCTTTAAGATATCCATTAACGAATGCAGTTTTGACATCCATTTGCCAAATTTCATAATCATAAAATGCGGCAATTGCTAACATGATTCGGACAGACTTTAGCATCGCTACGGGTGAGAACGTCTCATCGTAGTCATCTCCTTGAACTTGTCAAAAACCTTTCGCAACAAGTCGAGCTTTGTAGACAGTAACATTATTGTCAGCGTCAGTCTTCTTCTTGAAGATCCGTTTATTCTCTATGGCTTGCCGATCATCGGGCAAGTCAACCAAAGTCCACACTTTTTTCCCATACATGGATCCCATCTCAGATTTCATGGCCTTAAGCCATTTCGCGGAATTTGGGCTCATCATCGCTTCCTCATAGTTCGTAGGTTCGTCATGGTCAAGTAACATGACCTCCAGAATAGGATTACCGTACCACTCTGGTGCGGATCGTACTCTGGTTGACCTACGAGGTTCAGTAGTAACTTGATCTGAAGTTTCATGATCATCATCATTAGCTTCCTCACTAATTGGTGTAGGAATCACTGGAACTGATTTCTATGATGAACAACTTTCCAATTCGGGAGAAGGTACAGTTACCTCATCAAGTTCTACTTTCCTCCCACTCACTTCTTTCCAGAGAAACTCCTTCTCTAGAAAGGATCCATTCGCCTTCGGATATGTGATAGAAGGTGTACCCAACAGTCTCCTTTGGGTATCCTATGAAGACACATTTCTCCTATTTGGGTTCAAGCTTATCAGGTTGAAGCTTTTTCACATAAGCATCACAGCCCCAAACTTTAAGAAATGACAGCTTAGGTTTCTTGCCAAACCACAGTTCATATGGTGCCGTCTCAACGGATTTAGATTGTGCCCTATTTAACGTGAATGCAGCTGTCTCTAAAGCATAACCCCAAAATGAGTAAATCGGTAAGACACATCATAGATCGCACCATATCTAATAAAGTACGGTTACGATGTTCGGACACACCATTACGATGTGGTGTTCCAGGTGGCGTGAGTTGCGAAACTATTCCACATTGTTTCAAATGAAGACCAAACTTATAACTCAAATATTCACCTCCACGATTAGATCGTAGAAACTTTATTTTCTTGTTACGACGATTTTCCACTTCACTCTGAAATTCTTTGAACTTTTCAAATGTTTTAGAGTTATGTTTCATCAAGTAGATATACCCATATCTGCTCAAATCATCTGTGAAGGTCAGAAAATAACGGTACCCGCCGCGAGCCTCAACACTCATCGGACCGCATACATTAGTATGTATTATTTCCAACAAGTCAGTTGCTCGCTCCATTGTTCCGAAGAACGGAGTCTTAGTCATCCTACCCATGAGGCATGGTTCGCAAGCATCAAGTGATTCATAATCAAGTGATTCCAAAAGCCCATCAGCATGGAGTTTCTTCATGCGCTTTACACCAATATGACCTAAACGGCAGTGCCACAAATAAGTTGCACTATCATTATTAACCTTGCATCTTTTGGTTTCAATATTATGAATATGTGTATCACTACAATCGAGATTCAACAAAAATAGATCACTCTTCAAGGGTGCATGACCATAAAAGATATTACTCATATAAATAGAACAACCATTATTCTCTGATTTAAATGAATAATCATCTCGCATCAAACAAGATCCAGATATAATGTTCATGTTTAATGCTGGCACCAAATAACAATTATTCAGGTCTAAAACTGATCCCGAAGGTAGATGTAGAGGTAGCGTGCCAACCGCGATCACATCAACTTTGGAACCATTTCCCACGCGCATCGTCACCTCGTCCTTAGCCAATCTTATTTTAATCCGTTGCCCCTGTTTCGAGTTGCAAATATGAGCAACAAAACCAGTAGCAAATACCCATGTGCTACTACGAGCATTAGTAAGGTACACATTAATAACGTGTATATCAAATATACCTTTCACTTTGCCATCCTTCTTATCCGCCAAATACTTGGGGCAGTTCCGCTTCCAGTGACCAGTCCCTTTGCAGTAGAAGCACTCAGTCTCAGGCTTAGGTCCAGACTTGGGCTTCTTCACTTGAGTAGCAACTTGCTTGCCGTTCTTCTAGTTCCCCTTCGTACCTTTACCCTTTTTCTTGAAACTAGTGGTTTTGTTAACCATCAACACTTGATGCTCCTTCTTGATTTCTAGCTCTGCAGCCTTTAGCATCGCGAAGAGCTCGGGAATTGTCTTATCCATCCCTTGCATATTATAGTTCATCACGAAGCTTTTGTAGCTTGGTGGCAGTGATTGAAGAACTATGTCAATGACACTATCATCAGGAAGATTAACTCCCAGTTGAGTCAAGTGGTTGTGGTACCCAGACATTTTGAGTATATGTTCACTGACAGAACTATTCTCCTCCATCTTTGAAAGTGCATTATATCGACTAGAGGGGGGTGAATAGGCGATTTTTATGAATTCTTCACTGAGGAATTCCAAGGTGAGGAAATTCCTAAGTGAAGAACTACTTGCAGCGGAATAAGTACTCAGATGCAAACATAACATAACATAAACATGAACATCATGATGAAATGAAAATAGACATAGAGTACAGGAGGCGTAAGCATAGGATAAAACAGGATGAAGACAAATAGACTGAAGAAATTGAACTGAGGAAGTTGAGAAAGTCTTCAGTCAATGTCTTCGAACAGATATGAACAAGCACACAACACAATAATGAGGAAATGGAAGAGTTGAGGAAATAGAACCAGTAGGCTTGGTGAAGACAATGATTTGGTAAACCAGTTCCAACTGCTGTGACAGTTGTACGTCTGGTTGGAGCGGCTAGGTATTTAAACCTGAGGACACACAGTCCCGGACACACAGTCCTCACCGTATTCTCCTTGAGCTAAGGTCACACAGACCTCGCCCAATCACTCGTGGTAAGTCTTGAGGTGACTTCCAAACCTTCACAAACTCGGTCACTCGGCGATCCACAATTTCCTCTTGGATGCTCTAGACCATGACGCCTAACCGTCTGGAAGATGCACAGTCTTCAAAGGTAACAAGCGTCGGATCCACGCAGGATCAATCTCTTCAGTGATGCTCATTCAGTTTGGGTTTATAGGTGTTTGGGTTTGGGTTTCCTCACTTGATGATTTTCGCTCAAAGTCCTTGGAGGATGGGATGCTCTCAAATGACAAGTGTCAGTTTCTCTCGGAGCATCCAACCAGCTAGTGGTTGTAGGGGGCGGCTATTTATAGCCTAGGGAGCAGCCCGACATGATAAGACATAAATGCCCTTCAATGATATGACCGTTAGGTGGGTAGATATTTTGGGACAGCTGGCGCGTAGCACAGCAATGGTCGGAAATTTGACTATCAAATTCCTCAGGGTTATCATGTTCCTCACTTGTAGGCAATCCGCACTGGCGAATTCCTAACTCCTCAGTCAGAACAAATTCCTCAGAGACCAGAAGAACTTCGTCTCTGTCACTGAAGAAATTGACTGAACTGCATGAGATTTCCAATGGCTTCACTCAAAGGGATTGGTAGGTGTAGGATTTTGAGTTGAGCATCACATGGAAATTTTTCCTTAGTATTTCCTCGATCCCCTTTAACAGTATGGTGTTTCCTATGACTCAAGAAAGAGAATAATGAAACTACGAAAAAAAAGTCTTCACGCTTCATGTTCCTCGAATGAATATCAAGTCTTCAAGGTCACACCCTTTCAAAGTCTTCAGAAAGTCTTCAGAAATCCGAAGTCTTCAGTCGAAGAACTTCATTTTTAGGGGTCGACTTTCTCTGTAAATATCAAACTCCTCATAGACTTATAGACCTGTGTACACTCACAAACGCATCAGTCCCTTAACCTATAATTCTTCAATACACCAAAATCACTAAGGGGCACTAGATGCACTTACAATCTCCCCCCTTTTTGGTGATTGATGACAATATAGGTTAAGTTTTCAACGGGGATAAACATATGAAGTGTAAATACTGATGTTGAGGAATTTGATTGCAAGATATAGAAGAACTCCCCCTGAAGATGTGCATAGTGAGGAATTTGCTTTTGAAGCAATGCACACTTGAAGAGTAGTATCATGGAGATCTCCCCCTATATCTTGTAATTTACACACGCATTTAACATATAATATGAAGAATTTGAAATGCATGATGAAATATGGTGACTGATGTAATTCAGCATGCATGCATTAACATTAATGAGGAATAGACATGCAGAATAACATAGCAAAAGTATCAGACACCATAGGGTTTAAGTTTACAACTCGATCCAGCAAAGTCTTCAAAAAGAACGAGAGTTGTAACTTAGCCAAAAAAACGCCCATATAGGTAGACCCGCTTGAAGACTAACTCAAATTTCTCCCCCTTTGTCATCGAATGACCAAAAGGATCGAAAATGAGGACTAACGCCCCTGAAGAATATCATGTTGATCAAGGAGCGCCAGCGTTGTTGGGGTCGGTTGTTGTTGTAGGGCCTGCCGTAGTGTCGTCCAAGTCTTCATGCTCGTCCGTGTCGCGTGATGAAGAATATGAGCTGGCCACCAAGGAGGGAACTTTGACCTTCTTGTATTTCTTCGCTGGTGGTTGAGACCAGTCAAAGTCCTGCTTGAGACCCATTTGCTTCAGATCTTCTTCACCATACAAATGTGACAAAACAGCCCAGGTGCGACCGAAGACTTCATGGAGGTAGTAATGGTTTTTCTTCACTGCATTGTGTGTAGCAGTCATGTTGTGAAGAATATAACCAAACTGACGCTTAACCCATTTGTGGTTGTGATCGATCTTCTGGTGAAGACTGAGGAGAAGCTCGCGATCAGTCATCACCCTTGGAGCTGTGCCTTGAGGATTTTGCTTTGAAGCATTTACGGCAGAGTCATGAGTGGCAGAGTCATCATTGTGGAGTAAGATGCAGCTTTGCGAAACTGACCATCCAATGGACGAATGCCTTCATCAATAACAGTAGCGGCCTTGCCCTTTTCATCAGCTGAGGAAAATGTCCGTTTGAGGACTTCAATGGGGGGCAAGTAGCTGAGATGATTCTGAAAATCAGCCTTGTAGTTGAGTGAAGACCTTGTTCTGAGGAATCTCATAATCCAAGGAGCGTAAGGCTTACTCAAACGGAGAGAGTGCAACATTTGCCAGAGTCCTCATGAAGAAATCATGATAGTTGACAGGAATGCCATGCATGATATTGAATAGCGGATTCTTCATGATGCCAACGACTTCTTCATCATTCGAGTCATGGCCTTTGATTGGACTCAATGTCTTTGACAGAATGCGATAGACAGTTCTTGGCACATATAGCAATTCCTTCACGAGGAATTTGGTCCTTGGGGCTTGACCGGGCTTCAGCGGCTTCATTAATACTTGCATGTAATGAGCGGTAAGTTCAGGTTCATGGTATAGGCAACGAGCACCTTCAAGGGGAGGACTGACAGGCAGGGCATGAAGCAATTCAGAGGCCGATGCTTTGAAGTGTGTATTCTCTGTCATCCAGTCCAATACCCAAGAGTTAACAGCATTAGCATCTCCTGTGATATGCAGCGTTGCATAGAACTAAAGAATTAGCTCTTCATTCCAATCAACAATGTCAGTGCAAAAGTTGAGCAATCCTGCATCACGAAGCACACTGAGGACTGGGGTGAAACAAGGCAGTGATTCCATGTCCACATGAGGAATATGCTCATGGTCGAAGACTTTGTCTTTGTTGAAAAGTAGTGAAGAATAGAAGTTGGCTTGGCTGGCAGTCCAGAAGCGCTTCCTTCTAGGACGAGTAGAGTCATATGGGTTATACTCGATGAAGAACACATCCTTGCCGAAGAAGTCATCAGCCTTGAATTTTTGCTTCTTCGAGAAGGGATCCTTTGGCTTGGGCTGAGGTGTATCAGTTAATTGCATCACAACCTCAGGAATCGCAATCTCAGGATCCACGGGCTGAGGAATTTCAGGTTCTTCTTCAGTGGCAGCCTGGGTCTTCGATTCTTCATCAATATTAACATTAGCACTAGTGGCTGGAATCTCTTCATGAATAGATGGAGTGGGGTGTGGTTCTTCAGATCCCATTTGAACTTCAGTATTCACTGGGGACTGAGGAATTTGTTGCAGAGGAGTGAACAAAGGATAATTGGGGTGCTGACTTTCCCAAAAGTCATCGTTCATCACAGGCGTTGTACACCCAATGTCCACATCCTCATCTTCATCACTCTTTTCTTCAACGCCGGCCTCTTCAGCCGTGAACTGAGGCATGGGCGATGAGACGATTGGGGTTGAAGGGATTGCATCCGCTTCAATTTCTTCATCCAACTGCTCTGAAGAAGCAGCAGAAGGAACCTCTTCATCTGATCCGCTTGGGATCACATATTCTTCATCAAAAGGAACAAGTTCCTTTGATGGCATGCTTGAGACAGGAACAACATCAATTGGATTCTCAAAAGAGCTAGTCAATTTCTTCATCTTCTTCGGAGCTGACGAATCTGATGAAGTTGATGCTTTCCTTTTCTTCACAGTTGCACGCTCCGCAGCGTTGGTCTTCTTCGCTTCTGATGTAGAAGGAAGAATTGGACTTGGTGTAGGTGCCGGAGGAGCAGAGGAAATTGGCTCAATAACTTCTGGCACAACTGATGCAGTTGCCCTGGCATTTTCAGTTTCTTCAGGCACAGCGGTTGAAGCTTCAGCTCGCCTGACTATTTCTTCAGGCGCAACACTAGTGGTTGCCCTGGCTGAGTCATGAGAGGCTGGAATGCAGTCATCAGCCCTGACACTAGCAGTTTCATCAGCAACCTGATTTTCATCGTGGTGCTGGCATGTTCTTCTGTAGGCTAAGCAGATGCCTCAGCCTGAGGAATTTCCTGTTGCGTTGGGGCTGCAACATTGGTAGTGAACTTCTCAGTTATCTTCACAAATCTGTCCTTGGCTCCAAGCTAGTCAGCATAGTAGCAATCAAATTCATCACTCAGTTGCTTGATCTCTGATTGCAGAGCTACAAGTTCTTCAGGTGAAAGCTTCAAGACATTTTGCTTCAGAAAGCGCTCTTTCTTGAACTACGCTTTCTTCACCCTCCTCCCCTGTTCATATTTCCATTTTTCTTCATCAATGAAGGCAGTCAATACATGACTTTGACCAGGAGTGAGGTTCATCTCAGGCAGAGGTGTGTTGGGGTCCTTGTGCCATAGGTCAATGAAGTCTAGGATCAACTTTGGATCCAGCATCAATGGCACATTGCTGCCTTTGGCTCTAGTGGCCCTGAGCTGCCTGTCTCTGATGATTTCAGCGAGTTCTTCATCATCAGCTTCGTCGTCTTCGGACGGTACTTGAAAGGCGTCCTTCTTCTTGTGAGGACTTGGTTGAGAACCTCGTCCAGCAGTGGCCTTTGTCTTCAGCAGTGTGGGGCCTGTTGAGGAATTTGGAGGAGCTGAAGAACTAGTAGAGGCTCCTGAGGCAATAGAGATGCCTGTTGTCCTTTGGCACGAGGCAAGATGCACAGGTGCTGAGGATTTTGACGGAGGAGCTGAGGACTTTGGAGGAGCTGGTGCAGCTTGAGGAATTTGTCGTGAGGGCTTTGAAGAACTTGGCCGTGAGGGCATTGCTGAGGAGCTTGGCCGTGAGGGCATAGATGTTGAAGCACTGGGCTTGTGAGCAGGCTTCTTGGGCATAGCCTTTTTAGGCTTGCTAGCAGAGGCCTCAGCAGTGGCAGCAGCAGCAGAGTCTTCATTGAATTCCCTCACTGCTTCCTTAGCCACTTTGGCTAGCTTGGCTTGCCGTTTAGCCCATTCATCGGGATAGTCCTCACCACGCTTGAGGCTGGTAGGATCAGCTTCTTGGCCTGGTGCCAATGGAGGTCTTGGGCATGGAGGGTGAAGAGCGAATTTCTTCATGTACTTAGGAGTGACATATCTGTACTCCCTCCATTCCTGTGCCCATCTCCTCTCTATCCTTTGTATGCACACCTTGCGCTGATTTTTGTCCTCCTTTCCATGTGTGGCCTCATCAGGAGTGCAATAATCCTTGTAAATGTCATCAGGGATTTCAAAAGCTGTGTTGACTTCCAATTTCTTTCCTCCCTTCTGAGGTCTCTTGTCATCGACCATTTTCTTCAGCTGAGGATTTTGGACAATAGTGTTCTCTGAAGAGGTGTGCAACTTTTCTTCGAGGAACGCCGCAAATGAGTTAAGTTGATGAGAACCTAGTGATTCAGCAGCGGACATGTGTGCCTGTGAACAGAGTATAGTTGTAAGGAATTTGGAGAGGTCATATGCATTCTCAGAAGTTTTTGCAAAAAGAACAAGTTTGAGGAATTTGACCAGATGAGCCTTGAGGAATTTCACTAAGCGTTCTTTGTCTTAGGTTCCAGAGTTGTACAGATTTAAAAAATCCACACAATTGAGGAATCTTGAAGAAAAAGGTTGCTTAGGGAAACAGATCAAGAGCAGATGATATGAGAGGTGTTTAGTATGTGAAGATTTGAAGAATAAACACCTTTTGATGATTTTGTGGAAAACATCAGAATCAACCAAGGCAATAAAAGTAACTTTTAATTACCCTTGACGAAGATAACAACGAACTGGGAATTGTAGATTTGAAGCTCGTCGGTTTAGATCTTCCACGCCCTAACTTGGCCGAGGAAGACAGCTACGGCGGCGGCGGAGTGAAACAATCCGCGGCCGGTGCGAGTACGACGGCGGCGAGGTCGAGGCAGTGAAGCTCTTCCTCACCGGCGACGATGGAAGTAGCGGCGACGCTAGGTTTTGGGAAGCTCGAGTGAGGGAGTGAGGTCAAGCGGAGTAAAAAACGAAGTGAGGAAGGGGAGGGGTATTTATAGCCGAAGTGAAAAACTGCTCGCTCGAGGAAATTGGACGAACGTGCCTGAAAGGATCGATATAGTTGACTAGAGGGGGGTGAATAGGCAACTAACAATTTTTAGCCTTTTCTTTCTCAAATTAAACTTTGCATCAAAGTAGGTTGTCTAGATATGCAACTAGGTGAGCAACCTATATGATGCAACAACAACAAGCACACAAGCAAGCAAGAGATGCAACACAATATAAGCTTGCACAAGTAAAGGTACAAAATAACCAAGAGTGGAGCCGGTGAAGACGAGGATGTGTTACCGAAGTTCCTTCCCTTTGAGGGGAAGTACGTCTCCGTTGGAGCGGGGTGGAGGCACAATGCTCCCCAAGAAGCCACTAGGGCCACCGTATTCTCCTCACGCCCTCACACAATGCGAGATGCCGTGATTCCACTATTGGTGCCCTTGGAGGCGGCGACCGAACCTTTACAAACAAGGTAGGGCAATCTCCACAACTTAATTGGAGGCTCCCAACGACACCACGGAGCTTCACCACAATGGACTATGGCTCCGAGGTGACCTCAACCGTCTAGGGTGCTCAAACACCCAAGAGTAACAAGATCCGCAAGGAATTAGTGGGGGGAATCAAATTTCTCTTGGTGGAAGTGTAGATCCGGGCCTTCTCAACCAATCCCTAGAAAATCAACAAGTTTGATTGGCTAGGGAGAGAGATCGGGCGAAAATGGAGCTTGGAGCAACAATGGAGTTTGGGGATGGAAGAGGTGAGTCTTCTTGGAGAAGAAGACCCCTTTATATAGTGGGGGGGCACATCCAACCGTTATGCAGCCCGCAGCCCGCATCTGGGCGGTACTACCGTTGCTGGAGCGGTAGTACCGCTGCCACAGCGGTACTACCGCTGTGGAAGGCATGCATAGGGCACCCATGACTTAGGGAAGAGGAGTACACGCACTAGGGCGATACTACCGCCTTGAGAGCGGCACTACTGTCGATAGGCGGTACTGCCGCTTCCTACAGCCGCTGGAAAAATAGGGGAGGGCAGCGACTAGAGCGGCACTGGAGCAGAAGTAGGAGCGGTACTACCGCCGATACGCGGTACTACCGCGCCCTACTACCGTCCCTACTACCGCCCCCTGCATGGTCTTTTACGAAAACCCGACACGAAAAAGTCGAGACCACAGCAGGGGCGGTAGTGCCAGCGGCCCTAACAAGCGGTACTACCGCCAATAGGCGGTACTACCGCCCTGGTCGTGGTACTACCGCTTAGCACAAGGCACCCCATGTTTTGCACAACATGGAAACTCCAACAGGCAGGAAGATAGCGTGGGTGCAAGGAAAATGTGTACGTGATGATTCCACCCATACTCTTCCGAAACGGATCCCCTCTTGATAGTATGGTTATCCCTACGACTCAATTCCACCGAAAAGAAATGAAGGAAAATAATCCATCCAAAGTGAAGACCTCAAGGGGTAACAATCGCAAAGTGCCCTTATATTAGATCACCTGAAACACTTAGTGCACACGATTAGTCCGCAAACGTATTGTCATCAATCACCAAAACTACTTAAGGGATAAATATGCCCTTACAATCTCCCCCTTTTTGGTGGATTGATGACAACACGGGATTTGCACAAAATAGTAACTGAAAATAAGCAAACTCCCTTCTAACAAAATATAGACGGCCCCCCTAGAGATGTGCACCAAGGAATTAGCATGAAAGGCTATGTGCACATCTTTAGGATCAAACTCCCCCTATATTTTGTAGGCAGGCACCATCCTTGCATATAAGAATAACAACAAGTACAAGTAAGCAAGGACGAGCAGAGAGCAATAATATAAATGCTGAAAAAGAAGCATCTCACAATATAAAAGGGTACTTGATACTAAAGTAGATAGGATAGGGTATTTCACATATGTCTTACACCATATGGTCTTGCTCACAGCCGAAAGAAAGCGAACGAAAACGAACGAACACAACAAACACGAGACACGAACACGCCAACACACACGCCAACACAAGACCTAAGGCAAATCCCTAACTCTCCCCCTTTGGCAGCAAGACACCAAAAGGGACGACACGACACACGATGGTAGTAGGTCTCCATGGCATCACCAGTCATGCTCCTCCTCCTCCTCTTCCTCAGAAACCTCTGCAGCACGGGGAGAAGAATGAACTCCAGTGTCCTCCTCAATGTCAGACCACGGGCAATGCACTCTGATCCAGGACTCCACATCAGTGATCCTCTCCTCAGAGCCATCTGGAGCCTCAAGGCCAACCTGTCTCATAATGGCCTTGTCACGGCGACGAGCCATCTTGGCCTCCTTGTGAGCCTTGTACTGGCCCTTGGTCTGAAGGCAGAACAGACGCTTCATCTTCTCCTTGAGTTTCTTCACCCAAGAGGGCTCCTCAGATAGGGGCACATACTCTGGCCCATCATCATTCTCCTCGTCATCATCAGATAGGACAGTCTCCTGCACTGGAGGTGCCGGAGTAGACGAACTCCACTTCTCCTTCTGACGCAGCTCGATAGTGTCATGAAACACCATGTTGTCTGTGACAAGCTCCTCATCGGGAAACTTGGCTGCCCAAGTGTCCTCGATAAGCTGCATAAGATAGGGCCCATAGATGATGCACTTGCGTTCCATGGCAGCAGAGTAAAGTTCAGACCACATCACATGTGACACGTCCAGCACCAGGGGAGAGTCCTTCTCTTCTTGACAGAATAGGAGCAAGTCAACTAGGTAAGAGTGCACCTGATCCAAGTTGCCGACCTGAGGAAACAGACTGTTCCTGAAGATACGATGCATGATGTCAAGGAATGGCCAGAGCTCATAAGTAACCTTCCCAGTCTCTAACACCTTCCTGGTAGAATAGGGCCAAAGCTTCTCCTTATGAGTAGCAGCAATCTCCTTATGAGGGCGAAACCCAAGTGGGGTCTGGGCACCCTCATCATCGTATGATAAGCTGACCATGAAGTCCTTCCATGGGGCGGACAGAAGACGGCCATTGGTCATCCAAGTCAGAGTGCGGGCCGGATCATGCCCAAAGTGAACGGTGGCAAAGAACTGGGCCACGAGCTCGGCATCAAAGTCCTTGTTGAAGGAAATGATCCTCTTGATATCCAACTCCTCACACCTCTGCAGAGCATGCCCAAAGTATTGCAAGTCCTTCTCCATGTGCGAGAGATCGACAGACTTGACCTTCATAAACAAGTTCTTCTTCTTCTTCAAGACATCATGATAGATAGACTGCTGAAACCTGTTCCAGAATGGACGATGCAGAAGAGCAGGCTCCTGGTCCGCATGGTAGGGATTGAGCTTCCTCTTGGTACAAAACTCCATTCCAGACATCTGATTGGCAGGCTTGCGCAAAGCGGAGGTCTTTGACGTTGGAACCTTGTCCTTGCGTCTTGGTGGCGCAGAAGAGACACCCTCACCACCACCAGCAGCAGACTCTGGAACATCTGACGAGCGATAGCGCTTGGAACCTGTTGCACGGTCTGGATTCTTGCGGCGAGCCTGATGCCCGGAGCTACTACCACCTGAAAGCACACGCACACAAAGACCACAAAAGCAAGAGAGCATAAGCTAGGGAAAGACGAAGACCAAAAAGAGAATTAGGTATAGAAACAGGAGCAATGGCATCTCAGGGCGGTAGTACCGTGCACCAGAGCGGTTGTACCGCTGAAAAGCGGTAGTACCGTTAGGGTACAACGGTAGTACCGCTGGAGCGGTTGTAAGTGGGCTGACACCTACCGCGGCACGATCCGGTACTACCGGAGATGCAAAAGTTCATATTTCTACACCTAATCGGCAAACATCCTAGTCTAGCAGTCTCCCAAGTCCTTCCTAAGCCTTGATTCAACAACTAAATCGAGAGATGCAACGAGTATAGCCCCAAAACCTAGATTCAAGAAGGAGAACCAAGGGAGAGAAGAACGGGGGCAATACCGGCATCCATGGCATGAGGAAAGGGTGGGAAATGATCCCACCGGACGGAATCGAGGGAGCTGGCCTGAATCCGGCGGCGAGCCTCTGGTGCTTGGGGAGCTGCCTGAGAGAGGAGAGGACGAGAGGATGGGGCAAACTGAACGGGTATGGGGGAGTAGAAACTCCCCCTGCCCGATACATACGCCACACGCCCAGCCCCAAGCGGTAGTACCGCACAAGGCACGGTAGTACCGCCCTGGTGCAGATCTGGAGCACGAAGCGCCCAGTGAACCACTCCACGGTAGTACCGTGTCGGCCGGGCGGTAGTACCGCTTATAAGCGGTAGTATCGCTCTGCCGATGCGGTAGTACCACTCAGGCGCCCCAAAGCAGAACCAAGGAGGGAAAAGATGACTTATGCTCGACTAGAGAAAAACAGAAGGACCACACAAGACACGACAAGCCAAACCCGAAATACTCTGCTCCGCTTTGTCACAGGTGACACCGTAATCCTTTAAAGTTTGTCTCATCCATAAGAGTTGTGCACAACAACTACCGGCCGCCACATACTCCGCTTCGGTGGACGAGAGAGACACACAACTTTGCTTCGGTGGACGAGAGAGACAGACAAACTCTCGAGAAGAGAGGGCGGTGGCCGAGGCCACCTATGTTTGAGCAAATGGTATGGCGCCGCGAAGAATTATCCTTGGGCCCATGACCAAAACTCGTCTTTGAAGCACAAGTACCAGCAAGAATGGCTAACGTGAAAGGCACGATTAATTTATGCATAATGGGGGGAGGAAGAGTTCATTGAGAGAACAACAC
This sequence comes from Aegilops tauschii subsp. strangulata, assembly GCF_002575655.3. NCBI lineage: Eukaryota > Viridiplantae > Streptophyta > Magnoliopsida > Poales > Poaceae > Aegilops > Aegilops tauschii. The sequence goes on from NC_053039.3 coordinate 225,747,570, forward strand.
TCCCCCTATGTCCATGCCTGCACCTAGATAAGATAGCAAGTTGAGTATGGTGGGTTGTGCAAGGGTTCAAGAAACATTGCTCGAATCAATGATATTTAGCTCATGCCTTAACTCGCAAAATCTTGCTTCATCCAAGGGCTTCGTGAATATATCTGCAAGGTTATCATGAGTGTTGACATAGTTGAGCTCGATCTCCCCTCGCCTGATATGATCCCTGATGAAGTGATACCGAATCTCAATATGCTTCGTCTTGAAGTGTTGCACCGGGTTGAGAGAAATCTTGATGGCACTTTCATTGTCACACCAAAGAGGCACTTTGTCACAGGTGACACTGTAATCCTTTAAAGTTTGTCTCATCCATAAGAGTTGTGCACAACAACTACCGGCCGCCACATACTCCGCTTCGGTGGACGAGAGAGACACACAACTTTGCTTCTTGGAAGACCAACTCACCAAAGAGCAACCAAGAAATTGGCATCCTCCGGAAGTGGACTTCCTATCCACTTTGTCTCCCGCCCAATCGGAGTCCGAATATCCTACAAGCTTGAAGTTTGCTCCTCTTGGGTACCATAAGCCAAAGTTTGGGGTATGAGCCAAATATCGAAAGATTCGCTTGACCGCCACAAAGTGGCTTTCCTTAGGTGCGGCTTGAAACCGTGCACAAATTCCCACACTCAACATGATATCCGGTCTAGATGCACAAAGGTAAAGCAAGGAGCCAATCATGGAGTGATATACCTTTTGATCCACCGCTTTACCATTGGGATCAATGTCAAGTTGGCACTTGGTGGGCATTGGAGTGGAAGCTGACTTGACATCACTTAGCTTGAATCTCTTTAGCATGTCTTGAGTGTATTTGGCTTGGTTGATGAAGGTTCCTTCTCTTCTTTGTTTGACTTCGAATCCAAGGAAGAACTTCAACTCTCCCATCGAAGACATATTGAACTTAGAGGTGATGAGAGCGGCAAATTCCTCATTGAAAGATTTGTTAGGGGAACCAAAGATAATATCATCAACATATAGTTGGCACACAAACAACTCCCCTTTGACCTTCTTAGTAAAAAGAGTGGGGTCGATTAGCCCAACTTCAAATCAACGGTCTTGTAACAACTCGGTAAGGTGGTCATACCACGCACGTGGGGCTTGTTTAAGGCCATAGAGTGCCTTATCGAGTTGATACACATGATCGGGAAAGTAGGGATCCTCGAACCCGGGGGGTTGCTTGACATATACCAACTCATTAATAGGACCATTAAGGAAAGCACTTTTAACATCCATTTGTTGCAACTTAAAGTTGTGATGAGAAGCATAAGCAATCAACAAACGAATGGATTCAAGGCGAGCAACGGGAGCAAAGGTTTCACCGTAGTCGATACCCTCGACTTGGGAGTAGCCTTGTCTTGCCTTGTTGCGAACGATGGTCCCATGAGCATCTTGCTTGTTCTTGAATATCCACTTGGTTCCAATGACATTGTGGTTCCCCGTTGGCCTTGGCACCAATCTCCACACCTTGTTGTACTCGAAGTTGTTGAGTTCTTCATGCATGGCATTAAGCCAATCCGGATCTTCGAGCGCCTCATATACCTTTTGGGGTTCAACACAAGAGACAAACGCGTGATGTTCACAATAGTTTGCCAATTGTCTACTGTCGGCGTTCTGGGAACGGGGGTCCCCAGACTTGCCTGCCTGCGGCCCACAGCGTGGCTAAGGAGCACGTTGTACGGCCCATCTTCATCGACAAGGCATCCAAGACCCTCGCGAGGCGGACGACGCAAGACCTCCTCTGGAGTAGTCTAGCAAGGCAGGCTCACGAGGAGCGGAGATATCAAGGTGGGGAAAACCTCACGAGGCCCTCGTGACGTGAGCCATGACGAACGGCACCAGGCGGGTGCCAGGCGGGCGCCAGCGCGCGCAGCGTCCTTATTTCCTCTTTGGTGCTAAGGAGGCCAGCGTAGGCGAAGAGTACCGAGGCATCAGGCAAAGGTTGCCATATTGGTGCAACAAGACCAAGACCAGGAGGACGGCAAGGCGGAGGTCATCGTGGAGCCCAAGACAGCGTCACCCCGGGGCTTTTCGTAGGCGAAGACCACTTTTGTCAGGATAGCTTGTACTAGCTGTCCCCCTTCAAATTCGCCCGCCGTTGTTGGCTCCCTTCCCGCTCGATATTTGGGAAGAGGACCAGGGCCTCTATAAATAGGACTAGCCACCACAGTAGGAGGCAACGGATCTTGAACTGGTTCAGATCATCCTCAACTACACAAGCACAAGAACACCTCAACCTCAGGAGGCTGTTCTTCCCTTGTACTGTTCATCATCAGCCCAAGAGGCAATCCACCACCACCACACTGGAGTAGGGTATTACACCACGACGGTGGCCCGAACCAGTATAAACCTCGTGTCTTTCTGTGTTGCGAGTTCGTCGAGTTCGTCCGCGTGATCTTAGCGAGCTAGAGCATAGATCGGTAGGAGGGAAAGACTTCGCGCGCACCCCAGTGTTCGAACCTAAAGGGTTTGCCGGAACCCCACATCCGACATTTGGCGCGCCACGTAGGGGTGTGTCGTAGTTTCCCTTCCATCAGTTCGTCGCTTCATCGCTCCGTCGTTTCCATGGCGGACGCTCGCCGTGCTCGAGCTGAGCGTCGGGCTGCCCTCTCCGCCCGCGTCGCTCAGACGGCTCCCATTGGCGGGCCACCTCGTCGCTCTCCGTCTCCCGCCGCCAACGCTGCCACCGGCCCGGCGGGGAACGAGCAGCAGGCATCCTCGCTGCATCCTTCGGTGCGGCAGGACGGCCGCACCGCTACTCCATCGCTGACCCCTGCCGGTTCTTCGTCTCACGCGCACCGCGCTCCCATGGAGGCACGGGCCGCGCTCCACGCGGCGAACGAGCTCCTGCGCTACCGCCCCGTCGACGACCTCTACGAGGAGTGGCTCGACCACGTCGCCAAGCTCGTCCGCGCCGCAGGGGGCTCCCCGGCGCCGTCCCACTCTCTGCCTCCCCCTCAACCAGCCGCGGGCGACGGGGCTCATGGCATGCCTCCACCACCTCAGCCCCAAGACGGCGCCTTGGCACCAAGGCGCGCGGCTCCGCGGCGTGATCTGCCGCGCCCGGCGCCCGCGCGTGAAGAGAGAAGCTGCCAAGAAATCCCGCGGCCGCGAGAAGCTACACCTGCGCTCCCTGCGCCACCTCGTCAAGACTGCGCGCTGCCTGCAGCGGCGTAGCGCGGACCTCGTCAAGACCAAGCTCCACTCCCGAAGCAGGTCTCGGCAACCACGGCCGGCCGCCGCGCCTTCACCCCCGAGCTGTGTAGCGTCGCATGGCCGGGCAAGTTCAAGCCAGATCTGCCTCCTCGCTACGATGGCACTGCCGACCCCGCGGAGTTCCTGCAGCTTTATGAGCTGAGCATCAAAGCGGCCAACGGCGACGAAAAAGTCATGGCGAACTGGTTTCCCATGGCTCTCAAGGATGGAGCCCGCTCCTGGCTCCTGAACCTGCAGCACTGCTCGATCTCCTCCTGGGACGAGATGCGCGACCGCTTCGTCGCCAACTTCCAGGGCACTCGCGACCGCCCACCGGCCGCGCGTGATCTACACTGCATCAAGCAACAACCAGGAGAGACCCTCCAGAAGTACATCCAGCGCTTCAACAACACCCGCCTCAAGATCCCCAAGGTCACGGACGAGGCCATCATCTCCGCGTTCTTTGACGGCGCCCGTGATGGCAAGATGAAGGAAGAGCTCGCCATCCACGAGGAGCTCTGCACATCGCAGGAGCTGTTCAACCTGGCGACCAAGTGCGCAAGAGCTGAGGAGGGGTGCCTTTCTCTCCTCGAGCCGCCAGCCGCAGGAGCGGAGGAGAAGAAGGCCAAAGCCAAGGACGTGAAGCGCAAGGAGGCGGTGGTGCTCGCAGCGGAGCCCGACACCAAGCGGGGCAGAGATCAGCCCGAGTCATCCAAGAACGGCCGACCGTTCTGCGCCTTCCACAACCTGAACACCCACAACACCAGCGACTGTCAAGAGCTCAGAGCCATACGGGAAGGATGCTACGGTCGACGCCCCGAGCGCAATGATCGGGGCTACGGCCACGGAGGAGGACGAGGAGGCGGACGCTGGGATGACCGTGGACCGCGCCAGGAGTGGCGCGACCGTCCTCGTGAAGACCGCTGGCAGGACCAACCTCGTGAGGGCGCATGGAGGGATCAGCCTCGTGAGGATCGTCCTCAGGGCAACACCGGTCTTCCCCCGCTGCCACCACCAAGGAGGAACGACAACCACCACCAGGACGAGGGGGTTGGCGGCTTCCAGGAGCCGCGTGCGATCGCCTGCATCTTGGGCGGTGCCCAAGCCCCAGCCTCTCAATGCATCTTCAAACAGTTCGCTCGCGAGGTGAACGCGGTGCTCCCCAAGCTCGAAGCCACGCGCCCGCTCAGGTGGTCCCAATGCGCCATCACCTTCAGCTCGGCGGATCAGCTCAAGTGCGCAGCCACCGCAGGCGCCCTCCCTATGCTGTGTTCCCCGGTCATCGGCAATGTGCAGGTCACCAAAACCCTCATCGACGGCGGCGCAGGGCTCAACGTCCTGTCCGTCGACACGTTCGACAACCTCCAAGTGCCATATGAACAGCTTGAGCCCACCAAGCCTTTCTCAGGAGTGACCGACGGTTCCACCACACCGATAGGGCAGGTCCGCCTACTTGACACCTTCGGGGAGCGCAAGAACTACCGCACCAAGCTCATCGACTTCGACGTCGCGCACATCCGCCTGCCATACAATGCCATCCTCGGGTATCCAGCCCTGGCCAAGTTTATGGCGGCCACCCATCACGGCTACAACGTTCTCAAGATGCCAGGAAGCGGAGGAATCATCACAGTCCCCTGTGAAGAGAGAGATGCGGTGTGCTCCCTCGAGCGCACCTTTCAAGCCGCAGCAATCGACGACCCCGATAGCAGAAGCGAAGGCCCTCCGGAGACCATTCCCAAGAAGAAGCAGCCGCGCCGCGCAGGACCTCAGGAGGAAGGCGCCACGGCAGGAGCCTTGTCAGGATCAGCGCCCGCTCCAGGGGCGCCTCCCTCCATCGCAGAGGAAGGCGCGCCCAGCGCCCTCCTTAGGCAGGGCTCGGGGGCTCTCTTCTGGAGGGCCTCAGACCTTGCCAACCTCACGAGGGAGGCGCTTGGGCACCACTTGGAGGCGTGCTTTGCGGCACGTGTCCCTCAGGAGAACACAGGGAAAGGAGTGCCCACCATTCAGGAGTTCATCACCAAGACCACTCAGGAACTGCAAGAAGCAAGAGCCATGCGCAGCGACAGCCGCTCACGAGGCGCAGCTCCACATCCTGGCGAGGATGCTAGGCTACGCGTCTACATCGACGTCCCAGGGCTCAATAGGGCCGCATCTCAGGAGCGCTTCTGGCCGTCGCGTGTGGGCCGCTGTGAGGGCCCACCACACAGCTATGTCCGCATGCCCTTCGGCTTGCCGAGCGTGGCGTCGGCCTATCAACGCAACCTGCGGCGTGTCCTGGCGGCTCAGGAGGCCAGGTACCATGCCGTCCTGGAGGAGATGGAGACGGTCTTCAGGGAACCTCCCGAGGCTCAGGGCCCCGGTGACTCATGAGGAGTCATTTCTTCAACGCACGCCTTCAGCTGCACCGACTCTACTTCGTCTATAGAACCAGGTGACATCTTCCAAGCTCGTTTAAGCTGGGAGCGCCCCTCGGGCTGCATTATTCCCAGGCCACATGGGTCCGTCCCTGTGGCATGTATCCCTTTTGCTTATGTCTTTAGCTTACCTTGCTGGGGGCGCCCCTCGGGCTGCATCATCCCCAAGCCGCTCGGGCCGGACCCAGTGGCATGTATCTTCCTGCATTTATCCAAGTTGATCTGCTCTCTATGCTTAACCTGCCGACTGCTACCACCTGCCCGATCATCGCCTCCCCAGGGGCCTTCACACAGGCACGACGCTGATGCATGGGTCCGTCCCTGTCACGTCGACAAACCTGAGCGGTCGAGCTCTGGCTCGCGGCACGCCCCGCGCACGTCACCTCACTAGGCCCTCAGTGCCTTCATCCCATCCAGAGCAACCAGCGGCAGGCTAACAGCTGTAACGGCAAACCGTGTTTCTTCTTGTGCCTGTTCACAGGGATCCCGCGGGAGGGGTAGCAGGCGGCACCGCGAGTCTCCTTCTCTCTTGTGCAATCCGCTTGCGCGTTAAAAGGGGGGCTCCTGAGCATCGCGACTCAGGAGCTCTTACTGGCTCTCCAGCCCTCACCCCCTGGCCTTGACCACGGCATCACGACCTGGCATACCAGCGGCGGCTGAGCTCGCTCGAGGGCCGGGACCTGAGGACGAGAGCACTAAGGAGAGCACGAGGGGAGGGGAACTCGTATGGGCCGGTCCAGCTATGCCACACAAGTAGGCACGCAGCCCTAGCGCAATGTCAGGAGTCGCCACGGAATCGACAAGATAAGTCACGCACTCGGATCGGCTAAAAGTTCGGGCCTGATGGTCACTCACACCTTGCCGCAACCTCGTTGCGGCCACGTCGACTCCCTTTCTCGCCTTACCATGGCTGCTTGAGCGCTAAAGGGGACCTCCTGAGCATCGCGCCTCAAGGGCTCTTACTGGACCTCGGGCCGCACACCTCCTAGCCTTGACCACGGCATCGCGACCTGGCCTACCAGCGACGGCTGTAGCCGCCTTGGGACCGGGACCTGTCAGCGTAGGGCAACAAGCTATCGCGAGGGAAGAAAGGGGGGACCGAGCCTTAACGGGACGCGCGCCCGCCAAATTTTCATAACAAGGAAGATAAGTACAAAAGACATTGCAGATCCTTACATGCCCCCACGGGGTGATTCATGGTTCTTCGCAGGAAAAAAAAAGCTGATACTAAGGGGAATCCTATCTACATCCTTCCATGGCGGACGCCATCATCAACAGTGGGCCACGGGAGGCCGGCGCCAACCCCATCCAGATCAGCGGCGGCGACGGCCGGATGCAGCAGCTCTGCTCCGAGCGCGGCGAGAGCTCGGGGGTACGTAGCTGTCGTCGCTCGTCTCCAGAGTCTCGTAAAGCTCAGGAGAGCTGCTGGGCTCCCAAAGGCTGCTGCTGCTGGAGTAGCCGTGAGCGGAGCGCACGTCAGCTTGGCGCTCCTCTCCGGAGCAGCACTCCAGGCGGCGGCCCTCGGCGTCGAAGACCTTGAAGAAGAGAGTGGAAGCGTCGTCGTACTCGAAGTGGATCACGAGGGCGCCCCTCGCATGGCAGACCCGCGCGATCTCCCCCCAGCCGCGGGTCATGAAGATCTTGCTGGAGGGAACCACTTCGATCTCCGCTCCGGTTGCCGGAGCGCTGCAGTCGGCGTGCTGCAGCCAGAGCTCGAGAGGCCCCCTCGGCGGCATCACGTCAGAGAAGAACCGCGGGAAACGGATCCAGGAGCTTGGAGGCATCGGCGCCCACAGCACCAACTCGCGCGAGGAGTGCGCGGCGTGGACCCCAGGGGCAACGGCACGCGTCGCCGCAGCGCGACGACTCCGGACGCGGCGTGGGCGGCGCTGCTCATCGCTTCGTCCTCCCGAGCCCTCGGCTCGGGTGTACAAGGGTAGCGGGTACCCTAGAGGAGGCCGCTCGCACCAGGGCCTCGACACCACCTGCATCGCCGCTTCATCACGGCTATGGATCGACCTCTTCTTCGACGGAAGTGGCCCTAGGTCATCACGGGGAGCCTTTCCTTTTTCTTCAGCAAAAAACCTTCTGATGGGCGCCATTGATGTCAGCAGTGGAGCAAGGAGGAAGAAGCAAGCAAGCGAGGAAGAAATGGACAACGGGGGCTTCGCCCCCCTCCCCATTTATAGCAAGAGAAGGCCAACCGGCATCTCCCACGATCGCAGGTAATGACGGTTTTCCTTGCATGTCACAGGGACTTGTCAAGTCGTCCAGTTGCCGAGGCAGCGTGGGGAAGCGAAGACGCCCACGTCCAATCAACCGCCACGCGTCGACCGAGGCCGCATGCTTTTGGGGCCCGCGGTGCTCCGAACTTGACCCTTGGCTTCGCCGCGAAGCCAAGCCCGAGCGCACCTTGGGCCCAGGGGCTACTGTCGGCGTTTTGGGAACGGGGGTCCCCAGACTTGCCTGCCTGCGGCCCACAGCGTGGCTAAGCAGCAGGCTGTACGGCCCATCTTCATCGACAAGGCATCCAAGACCCTCGCGAGGGGCCAAGCCTCGCGAGGCAGACGATGCAAGACCTCCTCTGGAGTAGTCTAGCAAGGCAGGCTCACGAGGAGCGGAGATATCAAGGCGGGGCAAACCTCACGAGGCCCTCGTGACGTGAGCCATGACGAACGGCACCAGGCGGGTGCCAGGCGGGCGCCAGTGCGTGCAGCGTCCTTATTTCCTCTTTGGTGCTAAGGAGGTCAGCGTAGGCGAAGAGTACCGAGGCATCAGGCAAAGGTTGCCATATTGGTGCAACAAGACCAAGACCAGGAGGACGGCAAGGCGGAGGTCATCGTGGAGCCCAAGACAGCGTCACCCCAGGGCTTTTCGCAGGCGAAGACCACTTTTGTCAGGATAGCTTGTACTAGCTGTCCCCCTTCAAATTCGCCCGCCGTTGTTGGCTCCCTTCCCGCTCGATATTTGGGAAGAGGACCAGGGCCTCTATAAATAGGACTAGCCACCACAGTAGGAGGCAATGGATCTTGAACTGGTTCAGATCGTCCTCAACTACACAAGCACAAGAACACCCAACCTCAGGAGGTTATTCTTCCCTTGTACTGTTCATCATCAGCCCAAGAGGCAATCCACCACTACCACACTGGAGTAGGGTATTGCACCACAACGGTCACTTGATCATCTTGAGCGCCATCTTGCGCTTGTTCTTTATCTCGAGGAAGCTCTTGATCTTGAACTTGCTCGGAGGAGAGAACTTGACCTTGGGCATCACTTGATGTTACAACACCATCTTGGGATTGATCTTGCCCTTGGTCTTGTTCTTGAGGTTGAGGGCCTTCATTTTGTTCTTCGGAAGCGTGTGGGCCTTGGGTTGGTGATGGCTCCACTTGAGTGGAGCATTGTCCTTCTCCTTCGGCCACAAGGGGTTCCTCAGTGGGTAGGATAAAACCAACAACCATTCTTCTTATGGCTTGAGGAGGAATTTCATCACCTACATCACAGGTGCCACTTTGCTCCACTTGGGAGCCGTTATTCTCATCAAACTCCACGTTACACGTCTCCTCGATAAGCCCCGTGGACTTATTGAGGACACGGTAAGCATGAGAGTTTGTAGCATAACCAACAAATATGCCCTCATAAGGTCTAGCCTCAAATTTAGACAAACGAACACCTTTCTTGAGAATGAAACACTTACACCCAAACACCCGAAAGTACTTGAGGTTAGGCTTGTTACCGGTGAGTATCTCATACGGAGTCTTGTTCAAGCCTTTGCGGAGATAAAGACGATTTGATGCATGACACGTGGTGTTGATGGCTTCAGCCCAAAAGTTGTATGGAGACTTGAACTCCGCCATCATGGTCCTTGCCGCATCCATCAACGTCTGGTTCTTCCTCTCCGCAACACCATTTTTTTGAGGGGTGTACGATGCGGAATATTGATGCTTGATCCCCTCATCACTAAGAAACTCATTCAAGGTGTAGTTCTTGAACTTGGTGCCGTTGTCACTTCTTATTGTCAAGATCTTTGCATTGTGTTGACGTTGCGCTTCATTTGCAAAGTCAATGACGGTTTGTTGGGTCTCGCTCTTCCTCTTGAAGAAATATACCCAAGTGTATCTTGAATACTCATCCACAATCACCAAGCAATTCTACCCCCAAGACTATCAAAGGATGGAGGCCCAAAGAGATCCATATGAAGGAGCTCCAAAGGCCTCTTCGAGTAAATGATAGTCATGGGAGGGTGAGCCTTTTCATGTAGCTTTCCTTCGATACAAGCACTGCAAGCACGATCTTTAGCAAAACTAACATTCGTTAGTCCACGGACATGGTCCCCCTTGAGAAGACTTTGCAAAGATCTCATATTGACATGGGCTAGACGGTGATGTGCTACCTCTTGAGCACTGCATTGTTTTTCCCTTGAAGAGGAAAGGGTGATGTAGTAAAGTAGCGTACGTATCTCCCTCAGTTTTTGAGAACCAAGGTATCAATCCAGTAGGAGACCACGCTTGAGTCCCACGCACCTACACAAACAAATAAGAACCTCGCAACCAACGCGATAAAGGGGTTGTCAATCCCTTCACGGTCACTTACGAGAGTGAGATCTGATAGATATGATAAGATAATATTTTTGGTATTTTTATGATAAAGATGCAAAGTAAAATAAACGGCAATAGAAATAGCTAAGTGTTGGAAGATTAATATGATGGAAAATAGACCCGGGGGCCATAGGTTTCACTAGTGGCTTCTCTCAAGAGCATAAGTATTATGGTGGGTAAACGAATTACTGTCGAGCAATTGATAGAATTGAGCATAGTTATGAGAATATCTAGGTATGATCATGTATATAGGCATCACGTCCGTGACAAGTAGACCGACACGATTCTGCATCTACTACTATTACTCCACACATCGACCGCTATCCAGCATGCATCTAGAGTATTAAGTTCAAAAGAACAGAGTAATGCTTTACGTAAGATGACATGATGTAGAGGGATAAACTCATGCAATATGATATAAACGCCATCTTTTTATCCTCGATGGCAACAATACAATACGTGCCTTGCTGCCCCTGCTGTCACTGGGAAAGGACACCGCAAGATTGAACCCAAAGCTAAGCACTTCTCCCATTGCAAGAAAGGTCAATCTAGTAGGCCAAACCAAACTGATAATTCGAAGAGACTTGCAAAGGTAACCAATCATACATAAAAGAATTCAGAGGAGATTCAAATATTCTTCATAGATAAACTTGATCATAAACCCACAATCCATCGGTCTCGACAAACACACCACAAAAGAAGAGTTACATCAAATAGATCTCCAAGAAGATCGAGGAGAACTTTGTATTGAGATCCAAAGAGAGAGAAGAAGCCATCTAGCTAATAACTATGGACCCAAAGGTCTGAGGTAAACTACTCACACATCATCAGAGAGGCTATGGTGTTGATGTAGAAGCCCTCCGTGATCAATGCCCCCTTCGGCGGAGCGCCGGAAAAGGCCCCAAGATGGGATCTCATGGGTACAGAAGGTTGCGGCGGTGGAATTAGGGTTTTGGCTCCGTTTCTGATGTTTCCAGGGTATATGGGTATATATAGGAGGAAGAAGTACGTCAGTGGAGCAACGTGGGCCCCATGAGGGTGGAGGGCGCGCCTGGGGGAGGTGGGCGCGCCCCCCTACCTCGTGCTCTCCTCGTTGATTGCTTTACGTAGACTCCGAGTCCTCTGGATCACGTTTGTTCCGAAAATCACGTTCCCGAAGGTTTCATTCCGCTTGGACTCCGTTTGATATCCTTTTCCTTCGAAACACTGAAATAGTCAAAAAAACAGCAATTTGGGTTGGGCCTCCGGTTAATAGGTTAGTCCCAAAAATAATATAAAAGTGTATAATAAAGCCCATTAATCATCGAAAACAGAATATAATATAGCATGGAACAATCAAAAATTATAGATACGTTGGAGACGTATCAAGCATCCCCAAGCTTAATTCCTGCTCGTCCTCGAGTAGGTAAATGATAAAAACAGAATTTTTGATGTGGAATGCTACTTAGTATAATTTTCAATGTAACCCTCTTAATTGTGGTATGAATATTCAGATCTGAAAGATTCAAGATAAAAGTTTAATATTGACATAAAAGTAATAATACTTCAAGCATACTAACCAAGCAATTATGTCTTCTCAAAATAACATGGCCAAAGAAAGTTCATCCCTACAAAATCATATAGTTTGGTCATGCTCTATTTTCGTCACACAAGAATGCTCTCATCATGCACAACCCCGATGACAAGCCAAGCAATTGTTTCATACTTTAGTAATCTCAAACTTTTTTCAACTTTCACGCAATACATGAGCGTGAGCCATGGATATAGCACTATGGGTGGAATAGAATATAATGAGGGGGTTATGTGAGAAGACAAAAAAGGAGAAAGTCTCACATCAACGCGGCTAATCAATGGGCTATGGAGATGCCCATCAATTGATGTTAATGTGAGGAGTAGGGATTGCCATGCAACGGATGCACTAGAGCTATAAATGTATGAAAGCTCAACAAAAGAAACTAAGTGGGTGTGCATCCAACTTGCTTGCTCACGAAGACCTAGGGCATTTGAGGAAGCCCATTGTTGGAAAATACAAGCCAAGTTCTATAATGAAAAATTCCCACTAGTATATGAAAGTGATAAAACAAGAGACTATCTATCATAAGGATCATCGTGCTACTTTGAAGCACAAGTATGGAAAAAGATAGTAGCATTGCCCCTTTTTATTTTCTTTTCTTTTTTTTGCCTTTTTTTCTTTTGGCCTTTCTCTTTTTTTGGGACAATGCTCTATGAATAATGATCATCACACTTCTATTTATTTACAACTCAATGATTACAACTCGATACTAGAACAAAATATGACTCTACATGAATGCCTCCGGCGGTGTACCGGGATGGGCAATGAATCAAGAGTGACATGTATGATAATATGCATGGTGGCTTTGCCACAAATACGATGTCAACTACATGATCATGCAAGGCAATATGACAATAATGAACATGTCATGATAAATGAAACGTTGGAAAGTTGCATGGCAATATATCTCGGAATGGCTATGGAAATGCCATAATACGTAGGTATGGTGGCTGTTTTGAGGAAGATATAAGGAGGTTTATGTGTGATAGAGCGTATCGTATCATGGGGTTTGGATGCACCGGCGAAGTTTGCACCAACTCTCAAGGTGAGAAAGGGCAATGCACGGTACCGAAGAGGCTAGCAATGATGGAAGGGTAAGAGTGCGTATAATCCATGGACTCAACATTAGTCATAAAGAACTCACATACTTATTGCAAAAATCTACAAGTCATCAAAAACCAAGCACTACGCGCATGCTCATAGGGGATAGATTGGTAGGAAAAGACCATCGCTCGTCCCCGACTGCCACTCATAAGGAGGACAATCAAAGAACACCTCAAGTTTCAAATTTGTTACACAACGTTTACCATACGTGCATGCTATGGGACTTGCAAACTTCAACACAAGTATTTCTCAAATTCACAACTACTCAACTAGCACAACTTTAATATCACTACCTCCATATCTCAAAACAATCATCAAGCATCAAACTTTTCTTAGTATTCAACACACTCATAAGAAAGTTTTTACTAATTTTGAATACCTAGCATATTAGGACTAATTTCCCAATTTAAGTAAATTACCACGTTGTTTTGTAGGACTCTCAAAATAATATAAGTGAAGCATGAGATAACAATAGTTTCTATAAAACAAATCCACCACCGTGCTCTAAAAGATATAAGTGAAGCACTAGAGCAAAAACTATATAACTCAAAAGATATAAGTGAAGCACATAGAATATTCTAATAAATTCCGAATCATGTGTCTCTCTCTCAAAAGGTGTGTACAGCAAAGATGATTGTTGTAAACTAAAAAGCAAAGACTCAAATCATACAAGACGCTCCAAGCAAAACACATATCATGTGGTGAATAAAAATATAGCTCCAAGTAAAGTTACCGATGGACGAAGACGAAAGAGGGGATGCCTTCCGGGGCATCCCCAAGCTTTGGCTTTTTGGTGTCCTTAGATTATCTTGGGGTGCCATGGGCATCCCCAAGCTTAGTCTCTTGCCACTCCTTATTCCATAATCCATCAAATCTTTACCCAAAACTTGAAAATTTCACAACACAAAACTCAACAGAAAATCTCATGAGCTCCGTTAGCGAAAGAAAAGAAAACACCACTTCAAGGTACTGTAATGAACTCATTCTTTATTTATATTGGTGTTAAACCTACTGTATTCCAACTTCTCTATGGTTTATAAACTATTTTACTAGCCATACATTCATCAAAATAAGCAAACAACACACGAAAAACAGAATCTGTCAAAAACAGAACAGTCTGTAGTAATCTGGAACAAACGCAAACTTCTGGAACTCAGAAAAATCTACCAAAATAGGACGACCTAGATAATTTGTTTATTGATCTACTTCAAGTGGAATCAGTATTTTATCACGTTCTGGTGATTTTAAACAATTGTTTTCGTGAACAGAAAGTTTCTGGAATTTTCAGCAAGATCAAATAACTATCATCCAAGAAGATCCTATAGGTTTAACTTGGCACAAACACTAATTAAAACACAAAAACAAATCTAACCAGAGGCTAGATCAAAGATTTATTCCTAAACAGAAGCAAAAATCAAAAAAACTAAAAATAAAATTGGGTTGCCTCCCAACAAGCGCTATCGTTTAACACCCCTAGCTAGGCATAAAAGAGAGTATAGATCTAGCTATTATCATCTTGAGTATTTAATTTTTTTTAGCGGAGTTATGCTCGAATCCGGGAGGTTCTTTACGTTTCCCTTCATATTCGGAAATTTTGAGATCTAAAGAGTCCAACCGCTTATTGCAAAGGGTAATCAACATATTCATGCGGTGGAGATTTCCGCTAACACTCTTAAGAGGTTCAAGAGATTTTTGTAAAATCTTTGTTACTTCGCAAATTTTCTCAAAAACTTGCGTTTCTTCTTGGGTATGATGAGGCCCCTTTTGCTGAGGTAGTGTTCCCACTATACCTTCTATAATTTCATGTGCAATAGTGGGATCAATTTCAATAAAATTGCCTTTGGCAACGCAATCCAAGAGTTGTCTATGAGACATATTCAGTCCAACATAAAAATTGCGAAGCAAAATTCTAAAATTCACCTCTAGGGTACAATTGCAATAAGATTCCATCATTCTAAACCAAGCATCTTTTAAGTTTTCTCCTTGTCTTTGTTTGAAGTGAAGAACTTCAAACTCGGGAGACAACGGAGTAGATAAAGGACTAGCCATAACGGCACACGGAACACAAGAGGCAAGCAAAAAAGAGGCGAACAGAAAAAGAGGGCGAATAAAACGGCAAAGGTGAAGTGGGGGAGAGGAAAACGAGAGGCAAATGGCAAATAATGTAATGCGAGGGATAAGAGTTTGTGATGGGTACTTGGTATGTCTTGACTTTTGCGTAGACTCCCCGGCAACGGTGCTAGAAATCCTTCTTGCTACCTCTTGAGCACTGCGTTGGTTTTCCCTTGAAGAGGAAAGGGTGATGCAGTAAAGTAGCGTAAGTATTTCCCTCAGTTTTTGAGAACCAAGATATCAATCCAGTAGGAGACCACGCTCGAGTCCCACGCACCTACACAAACAAATAAGAACCGCGCAACCAACGCGATAAAGGGGTTGTCAATCCCTTCACGGTCACTTACGAGAGTGAGATATGATAGATATGATAAGATAATATTTTTGGTATTTTTATGATAAAGATGCAAAGTAAAATAAACGGTAATAGAAATAGCTAAGTGTTGGAAGATTAATATGATGGAAAATAGACCCGGGGGCCATAGGTTTCACTAGTGGCTTCTCTCAAGAGCATAAGTATTACGGTGGGTAAATGAATTACAGTCGAGCAATTGATAGAATTGAGCATAGTTATGAGAATATCTAGGTATGATCATGTATATAGGCATCACGTCCGCGACAAGTAGACCGAAACGATTCTGCATCTACTACTATTACTCCACACATCGACCGCTATCTAGCATGCATCTAGAGTATTAAGTTCAAAAGAACAGAGTAATGCTTTAAGTAAGATGACATGATGTAGAGGGATAAACTCATGCAATATGATATAAACCCCATCTTTTTATCCTCGATGGCAACAATACAATACGTGCCTTGCTGCCCCTGCTGTCACTGGGAAAGGACACCGCAAGATTGAACCCAAAGCTAAGCACTTCTCCCATTGCAAGAAAGATCAATCTAGTAGGCCAAACCAAACTGATAATTCGAAGAGACTTGCAAAGATAACCAATCATACATAAAAGAATTCAGAGGAGATTCAAATATTGTTCATAGATAAACTTGATCATAAACCCACAATTCATCGGTCTCGACAAACACACCGCAAAAGAAGAGTTACATCAAATAGATCTCCAAGAAGACCGAGGAGAACTTTGTATTGAGATCCAAAGAGAGAGAAGAAGCCATCTAGCTAATAACTAAGGACCCGAAGGTCTGAGGTAAACTAGTCACACATCATTGGAGAGGCTATGGTGTTGATGTAGAAGCCCTCCGTGATCAATGCCCCCTCCGGCGGAGCGCCGGAAAAGGCCCCAAGATGGGATCTCACGGGTACAGAAGGTTGTGGCGGTGGAAGGTTTTGGCTCCGTGTCTGATGTTTCCAGGGTATATGGGTACATATAGGAGGAAGAAGTACGTCGGTGGAGCAACGTGGGGCCCACGAGGGTGGAGGGCGCGCCTGGGGGAGGTGGGCGCGCCCCCTACCTTGCGCTCTCCTCGTTGATTGCTTTATGTAGACTCCGAGTCCTCTGGATCACGTTTGTTCCAAAAATCACGTTCCCGAAGGTTTCATTCCGTTTGGACTCCGTTTGATATCCTTTTCCTTCGAAACACTGAAATAGGCAAAAAAACAGCAATTTGGGCTGGGCCTCCGGTTAATAGGTTAGTCCCAAAAATAATATAAAAATGTATAATAAAGCCCATTAATCATCCAAAACAAAATATAATATAGCATGGAACAATAAAAAATTATAGATACGTTGGAGACGTATCACGATGCCAAAGCCATCCCACGTCAACTTTAGCCATTAGGCATGTCGCGGTCTTAGTGGGTCGCTCCGAAAAGTTAATCACATAGAGACCGTTCTCGACATGCCCAACAAAGGCTACTTTAAGAGTCTTGCTCCACAAGAGGGCCACGGTATCAATATCAAAGAAGGTGGCAAAGCCCATGAGTGCAAGTTGACCAACGGAAAGTAAATTGTATGCAAGGGACTTAACAAGCATGACCTTCTCGATCGTGAGATCATGAGAAATGACAACCTTGCCAAGTCCCAATACCTTGGATGATGAGGCATCACCCCACTCGACATTGGTGGGCATAGATGGAATCTTGTGCACGTCCACCACCAAGTCCTTGCTTCCGGTCATATGATTTGTAGCTCCACTATCGAGCAACCATGATCCCCCACCGGAAGCAAACACCTACAAGAGATCAATGCTTGGATTTAGGTACCCATTTTGTAATGGGTCCTTTGATGTTAGTGAAAAGGGTCTTAGGAACCCAAATAGACCATTCAATGTACTCATAAGGAGAACCAACAAATTTGGCATAAACATGCCCATAACTAGCACGACACAACACATAAGAAGGGTTAAAGTCACCGGCTTTGTTGGAAGGGGTGGCATTGCTTCTCTTGGCACCACCACCCTTCACATTATTCTTCTTCTCCTTGGAAGCACCCTCTCCCTCCTTCACAAAGGTTTGCTTGAGAGGGGGAGGTCGTTTGGTCTTGTCATTCTTCTTCTTGTTCTTGGGCATGGGTGCGAACCCAATCCCTTCCTTGGCCACAACTTCCTTTTGATTGCTCAAAAGGTCATTGAGGTTCTTCTCACCTTGTATGCACGACACAAGGCCTTTCTCAAGTTGCATCTTCAACTTGGTATTCTCCTCAATAAGATGCACATGCTCACAACATGGGTTAGTAGCATTTGCATTATCAATCAAAACCATATGAGGAAAGGTGGCTTTCTCCTTAGTTAGCTTCACTTGGAGTTGATCGTGAGACTCTTTAAGACTAGCATGAACACCTTTCAAGGCTTTATGGGCCTTGTCAAGTATATCAAACTCTTACTTGAGTCTAGCAAGATCAACTTCAAGTTTGGCCTTCTCGGAATTTAGCACACGAGATAAGACACAAGCATGATCAAGATCTTTCTTTAATTTAGCATGATCATCGTTGTGTGACTCCTCAAGAGCCAAATGAAGACCACGCTCTTCCTCAAGAGCATTAGAGAGATCCGATATCTCATCGGCATAGTCACGACTATGCCCCTCCATCTTAGAGATGGTTTCTTCGTGAGCCTCGATGGTGTCATTGGCTTCACCAAGTTGTTCCAAGAGAGCAACAAAGTGCTTCTTGGACTTACCCTTGAGCTTACTCATAAAGGAATCAAACTCATTTTCTTCCTCATTAGGCCCCATATTTTCATCAATGCAATCCGTCAAGGAAGGATTAGTAATGATGGTAGTTTTGATGTTGGGGGTTACCTTGTTGGTTGCTTTAGCCATGAGGCACTTGGTGATGATGTTCTCATTGGGTGAGTCGAAGAGGGATACCCGAGGAGTTGTTGCAATGGCCACGGAGGCCATAGCAATCGAGTCACCGCCTTCATCGTCATCATCATCCTCATTGTACTCTTCTTGTG
The DNA here is from genome assembly GCF_002575655.3 of Aegilops tauschii subsp. strangulata. Taxonomy (NCBI): domain Eukaryota; kingdom Viridiplantae; phylum Streptophyta; class Magnoliopsida; order Poales; family Poaceae; genus Aegilops; species Aegilops tauschii. The sequence goes on from NC_053039.3 coordinate 225,765,977, forward strand.
CAACCAACCCCTTGGGAGGAGTCCTCTTGGTGAAGTTGCTCTTGTTAGGGAAAGACTTGGCTTTGTCCTTTTGAATGAGCTTGCCACCATTGTCCTCTCTCTTCTCATAAGGGCATTCCGCAACAAAATGGCTCACATTGCCACAATTATAGCAAGTCCTCACGTGTTGCTTGACCTTGTTGCCACTTGAGTTGTTCTTGTTGAAGTTGGGCCTTGAGTTCTTCTTACTCCAAAATTGCCGTGAAGCGAGAGCCATGTGCTCATGATAATCATACTTTGTATCTTCGGGGTTGCTCTCCTCTTCTTCCTCTTCTTCTTCTTCTTCTTCTTCCACACTAACCTTGGCCTTTAATGCAAGGTTGGGCTTCTTTGCTCTTTGAGAATGTAGCACCGCATTGTCGGCGGTCTTGTCCATGATGCTCATAGCCACAAACTCATCCAACACTTCACTTGAGGACAAAGTGTGGAAGTCCGGCCTTTGATGATTGACAGAGGACATGGCCTTGTGGTAAGGCATCATTGCCTTGAGGAATTTGCGCTTGATCCAATTGTCATCCGTGTCCTTGCTCCCATGATCTCGGAGTGAGACCGCGAGTTTGGTTACTCTCCGATAAAGCTCACGAGGTTCTTCATCTTCTTTCATTGCAAACTCATCGGCTTCATCTTGCACCACTTCATAGTTGGAGCGTTAAATGCTTGTGCTACCCCGGTAGAGGGAGACAACACAATGCCATGCATCTTTGGCCAAGGCGAAGGGCCGAAGATGAGGGAGATCTTCGGGTGGAATTGCATCTTGGATGATGAAGAGAGCATTCTCATTGAATTGATTATCCGCGGCTTCTCTAGGGGTGAAGTTGCTTGGGTCATGCGGATAGAAACCTTCTTCAATGATTCTCCAAAGATTAGTATTCACATGATTTAAATGATGCTTAAAGCGATAAACCCAAGAATCAAAGTCCTCATTTTTCACAATCTTAGGGGGAGGACCGGCATGATTCAAATGAGTAGAAGGAATCGGTCCACCATAAACAAGTGGAGGTTCCACATGGGCAAAGATGCCGGTGCCATTCTTACCACTAGAAGAAGGACCTTTTTCACTAGTAGCTTCCCCCTTGTCGGAGTTAGCATCCGTCACCTTGTTAGTGGGATCACCCACTTTCAACGGTGCGGTGGATAGTTTAAGCCCTTCAATGAATTTATTAAACATGCTTTCAACCTCGGTCGTCATGGAGGTTTTCAATGTGTCCAAGGCCACATTGAATTCCTCACGAGAGACCGAGGTTCCCCCATCGCCCGTAGACGAGACCAGATTCAAACCGGAGTGCTCCTCCACACCGTCTACGGTGTCAACCATACTCTTCGGACGGCAAAGTCCTTAATAAAGAGACGAGGCTCTGATACCAATTGAAAGGATCGATATAGTTAACTAGAGGGGGGGTGAATAGGCAACTAACAATTTTTAGCCTTTTCTTTCTCAAATTAAACTTTGCATCAAAGTAGGTTGTCTAGATATGCAACTAGGTGAGCAACCTATATGATGCAACAACAACAAGCACACAAGCAAGCAAGAGATGCAACACAATATAAGCTTGCACAAGTAAAGGTACGAAATAACCAAGAGTGGAGCCGGTGAAGACGAGGATGTGTTACCGAGGTTCCTTCCCTTTGAGGGGAAGTACGTCTCCGTTGGAGCGGTGTGGAGGCACAATGCTCCCCAAGAAGCCACTAGGGCCACCGTATTCTCCTCACGCCCTCACACAATGCGAGATGCCGTAATTCCACTATTGGTGCCCTTGGATGCGGTGACCGGACCTTTACAAACAAGGTTGGGGCAATCTCCACAACTTAATTGGAGGCTCCCAACGACACCACGGAGCTTCACCACAATGGACTATGGCTCCAAGGTGACCTCAACCGTCTAGGGTGCTCAAACACCCAAGAGTAACAAGATCCGCAAGGGATTAGTGGGGGAATCAAATTTCTCTTGGTGGAAGTGTAGATCCGGGCCTTCTCAACCAATCCCTAGAAAATCAACAAGTTTGATTGGCTAGGGAGAGAGATCGGGCGAAAATGGAGCTTGGAGCAACAATGGAGTTTGGGGATGGAAGAGGTGAGTCTTCTTGGAGAAGAAGACCCCTTTATATAGTGGGGGACACATCTAACCGTTATGCAACCCGCAGCCCGCATCTGGGCGGTACTACCATTGTTGGAGCGGTAGTACCGCTGCCACAGCGGTACTTCCGCTGTGGAAGGCAGGCATAGGGCACCCATGACCGAGGGAAGAGGAGTACACGCACTAGGGCGGTACTACCGCCTTGAGAGCGGTACTACCGTCGATAGGCGGTACTGCCGCTTCCTACAGCTGCTGGAAAAACAGGGGAGGGCAGCGACCTGAGGGCAGTGGAGCAGAAGTAGGAGCGGTACTACCGCGCCCTACTACCGTCCCTACTACCGCCCCCCTGCGTGGTCTTCTACGAAAACCCACGAAGAAGTTGAGACCACAGTAGGGGCGGTAGTGCCAGCGGCACTAACAAGCGGTACTACCGCCAATAGGCGGTACTACCGCTTAGCACAAGGCACCCCATGTTTTTCACAACACGGAAACTCCAACAGGCAGGAAGACAACGTGGGTGCAAGGAAAATGTGTACGTGATGATTCCACCCATACTCTTCCGAAACGGGTCCCCTCTTGATAGTACGGTTATCCCTACGACTCAATTCCACCGAAAAGAAACGAAGGAAAATAATCCGTCCAAAGTGAAGACCTCGAGGGGTAACAATCGCAAAGTGCCCTTATATTAGATCACCTGAAACACTTAGTGCACACGATTAGTCCGCAAACGTATTGTCATCAATCACCAAAACTACTTAAGGGATAAATATGCCCTTACAGTGCCCCTGACCCTTCTCATTCGCGTGACATGTGTCACCCACGTACTGATAGGTGGCGATCGTGCGAGATCGTGGGTGAATAAGATAATGTATCGTGGAATGTGGAACGGTTTGAGCGGCAAACACCGAAAATTGAGATAAGATAAGTTTTAAAGTTTTCGTTCACAAATTCTTCAGCTGACAAGGACACAATGAAGATTTTGAACGAGTTTCAAATAGAACGCACATGAAGAATTTGTGAATAGACTGGGTTGAGTTTAGCATAGAGGGGGAATGGTCCAATCACATTCACTTAGCAGAAAAGGCAATTTGAAGAAATAGCAATAAGTGAATGTTGTAGAGGACATAAACTCATGTATATATATAGCCAATGAAGAACAACAGCGGAAAGAGTGAAGACATTGCAAAGTTGAAGAAAATGAACAACTGAGGAATTTTAAAAATGAGAAAAAAACTCAAATTGAAGATTTTTCAACTTTTGGTGGTGGCGTGACCCACCGTATAAGAATGATGATTTCAGACACCACGTACAATTGTCGTAGGGTTCTGAGAATCAAATTCTTCGTTAAATTCTTCACACTTAGAGTGTTAGTCTTTATTGATTGAAGAAAAATGTTTCTTCGTGTGTTGCACATCTAAGTCATCAATTTTGCATAAGTGTTAGGATGTGTGTCCTTTTCAAATGACATTCGAAGATTCTAGGATATTTAGCTCACACCGCAACTTGCTAAATCTCTTCTCATCCAAGGGGTTTGTGAAGATATCGGCTAGCTATTCTTCAGTCCTTACATGCTCAATAGAGATGTCGCCCTTCCACACATGATCACGAAGAAAATGATGACGAATCTGAATGTGCTTTGTCTTCGAGTGCTGAACTGGGTTATGAGCAATCTTGATGGCACTCTCATTGTCACAGTAGAGAGGCACATTCTTCATGTTGACGCCGTAGTCCTTGAGAGTTTGCTTCATCCACAGCAATTGAGCACAGCAAGAACCAGCAGTAATGTACTCAGCTTCAGCAGTAGACAGTGATACGCAGTTCTGTTTCTTCGAGGACCAACAGACCAAGGATCGTCCGAGGAAATGGCATGTGCCTGATGTTGACTTTCGGTCCACACGATCACCAGCATAGTCAGAGTCTGAATATCCAATGAGATCAAAAGCCGAGCCCTTGGGGTACCATAATCCAAGTGTTGGTGTGTGAGCTAGATATCGAAGAATATGCTTCACAGCCTTATGCTATGATTCCTTCGGTGTAGCTTGAAATCGGGCACACATGCAAACACTAAGCATAATATTTGGCCTAGATGCACATAAATACAATAAAGAACCAATCATGGAGCGGTATACCTTTTGATCGAAGTCAATACCATTTTCATCAGTGCATAGATGGCCATTTGTGGGCATAGGAATTTTGACCCCTTTGCAATCTTGCATGCCCAATTTCCTCAATACGTCATTGAGGCATTTCTCCTGAGATATGAATATGCCATTGTGCTGTTGACGAATTTGAAGACCTAAGAAGAATTTCAATTCTCCCATCATAGACATTTCATATTCCTCCCCCATCATATAACCAAATTCGTCAGTGTAACGTTGGTCAGTACAGCCAAAAATGATATCATCAACATATATTTGGCACACAAACAATTCACCATCATAAGATTTAGTGAAAAGAGTTGGGCCAAGTGAACCGGGTTTGAAGCCTTTCTTCATGAGGAATTCCTTCAAAGTATCATACCACGCCCGAGGGGCCTGCTTGAGGCTGTAGAGGGCCTTATTGAGTCTGAAGACTTTGTCGGGATGCTTTGGATCTTCAAAACCTGGGGGTTGAGCAACATATACTTCTTCCTCAAGCTTACCACTAAGGAATGCACTTTTCACATCCATTTGATATAAAGTGATATCATGATGGTTAGCATAAGCAAGTAATATGCGAATAGCCTCAAGTCTAGCAACAGGTGCAAAAGTTTCATCGAAATCAACTCCTTCAACCTGTGTGTAGCCTTGAGCTACAAGTCATGCCTTATTCCTCACCACAAAGCCATTTTCATCTTGCTTGTTATGGTAGGTCTACTTTGTGCCAATGATATTGTGCTTGTGAGGATTTGGACGTTTGAATAGTTCCCAGACATTGTTGAGCTCGAACTGATGTAATTCCTCTTGCATAGCTTGAATCCACTCAGGCTCCAGAAATGCTTCATCTACCTTAGTGGGCTCTGTGATAGAGACGAAAGCAAAGTGCCCACAAAAGTTAGACAAATGTGAAGCTTTTGAGCGTGTGAGAGGACCTGGAATGTTGATGTCCCTGATGATTTTCTCAATCTGAACTTCGTTTGCAACGCGAGGATGAGCGGGTTGTCATCGACGAATTGGATCATCATTTTCTTCAGCACCATTTTCTTCAGGTGCATCAGCATGATGTTCTTCACGTTCTGGGATGATTTCATCAACAGATTCTTCGGTGGGAATGACATCCTCAGTAGCCTTGAACTTGATAGTTTCCTCAGGTGACTGTTCATCTAACACAGAAGGTAGGTACTCTCTTTGTGAGCCATTAGTTTCATCGAACCGCACATCTACAGTTTCAACAACCTTGTGGTGAACGGCGTTGAAGACTCTGTAGGTGTGCGAGTCCTTTCCGTAACCAAGCATAAAACCTTCATGTGCTTTCGGTGCAAATTTAGAATTGTGATGAGGATCTCAAATCCAACATTTAGCACCGAAGATTTTGAAATAACTCACATTGGGTTTCTTGCCAGTGAGGAGTTCGTATGCAGTCTTCTTGAAGAATTTGTGAAGATATACCCTGTTGATGATGTGGCATGCAGTATCAATTGCCTCAATCCAGAAACGACGAGGCGTCTTGTATTCATCAAGCATAGTGCGAGCCATCTCAACAAGAGTCCTGTTCTTGCACTCCACGACGTCGTTCTGCTGAGGAGTATAAGGAGCAGATAACTCATGAGTAATACCAAGTTCATCAAGATAGTCATCAAGACCAGAATTCTTGAACTCGGTTCCATTGTCACTTCTAATGTGCTTGATCTTCACACCAAAGTTGGTTGAAGCCCTCGAGGAAAATCGTTTGAAGACTTCCTGCACCTCATGTTTGTAAGTGACAATATGCACCCATGTGTAACGAGAGTAATCATCAACAATAACAAAGCCATATAGAGATGCTTCATTTGTAAATGCAGAATAGTGATTAGGGCCAAAGAGATCCATGTGAAGCAATTCAAATGGTCGAGTGGTAGTCATGATAGTCTTCGCTGGATGCTTGGCCTTGGTCATCTTTCCAGCTTCACAGGCTCCGCACAAGTGATCCTTGAGGAATTTGACATTCTCAATGCCAATGACATGCTTCTTCTTCGCGAGCGTGTGCAAGTTCCCCATCCCAGCATGACCTAGTCGTCGATGCCATAGCCAGCCTTCTGAAGCTGTTGCAAGTAGACATATAGCTGGTTGTGTTCCTGTAGAGAAATCAACAATATACAGATCTCCTCTCCTAAAGCCTTCGAAGACTTTGGAATTGTCAGCTTCCATGATCACAACACAATGATACTTGCCAAATATAACAACCATATCAAGATCACAAAGCATTGAGACTGACATGAGGTTGTATCCTAAGGACTCAACAAGCATGACTTTGTCCATGTGTCGATCCTTTGAGATCGCAACCTTACCTAGACCCAATACCTTGCTTTTGCCTTTGTCAGCGAAGATGATATGCTTCAGATGCGATGGAGATAAGGGAACATCCATCAATAGATTCTTGTCACTAGTCATGTGATTTGTACATCCACTATCGAGGACCCACTCATTTGCTTTGGGTTGATCATCCTGTAGATGAATTAGTGCAGCTTACGAACTCATATACTTCATCAGTGAAGAATATGATATCAAATTCATCAGATCAATTTCATCAAGCAATGGAACAAATAAAGCAGTAAGAGGACGTGAGAAATGAGGATTCATTTCTTCACGATTAGCCTGCGTCCTTTCAGGCAATTTCAGGTCTCCAGCAAATTCTTCAGACGTTTAAGCACGTCTGGAGACCTGACCCTGCATATGAGATTAGTTCTTTTTCTTCACCACCCACATCTGAAGGGGTGGCAAAGAGTTCATCATTCTGCGAGCTCCATAAGAGAACGGTGGCATTGAAACCAGTCCACTTCGTTTCACATAAGAGGAGTTAGGGTAAGCATATGAATAAGCAGAGAAATTCTTCGAGGACTTATGAACATAATGGTTAGAAGAATAATGCTCATATTCATAGACCTTAAATCTTCCCTGCGAAACAGAAGCGTTAGCATGATGATGTTCATATGAGGACTTTGATCCTTTTGAGGAATTTGATCCACGTGAGGAATTTGGTCCGTATGAGGACTTGGATCCATATGAAGAATTTGATCCATATGAAGAATTTGATCTGGGGTTCCTATTCTTCACAGGTGGTGTCATGATGACATTCACCTGAAGACTTTCAAGGCACCTTTTGGGAACCCAGATTTTCTTCATAGGGGAACCGTTCCTGCAGTTAGTGCCAACATATCTAGGAAATACTCCACCATTCTGATTTTTGAATAGTTTATAGTTTGAGTCAAATGACTCATCAGAAGAATGAGGAGATTCACATGCAAAGCCAGATAAAGTGGATGGATCTACTGGAGGTCCCTTTGCAGCAACCCATGAGGTTTTGGGATACTACTCAGGCTTCCAGTATGTCCCATCAGCATTGAGTTTCCTCTCAAAGGCAATACCCTCTTTCCTAGGGTTCCTGTTGAGGATCTGTTTTTTAAGCACATCACAAAGAGCCTCATGCCCTTTGAGGCTTTTGTACATGCCTGTCATATACAATTCCTTCAGCCCTGCATCATTAGTGATACTAGCAGTGTCCTCAGATGAGGAATTAGTGATAGCAGAGACAGGTGAAGAATTTGTAACATTAGAAGCATTTGAACATTCAGGTGAAGAATTAGCAGATTCACATTCAATGCACTTCAAACATGGAGGAACAAATTCTTCCTGAGCAGCGCTGATTTGTTGAGCAAGTAATGAATCGCGCTCCTTCTGAAGATCTTCATAACTCACCCTTAGCTTTTCAAAATCTTGCTTTCTTTGAAGAAATTCATAAGAAAGCTTCTCATGATCAGATAAGAGAGTGTTATGATGACTTTGAAGGTTGTCAAACTTGGACTGAAGTCTCTGAAGATTTTCAGTCAAAGTTTTAGTGCGATCCATTTCTTCACCCAACATATCATCATTTTTGTCTAGCATGTTTTGAACCTTTTCAAAAGCCTTTTGTTGTTTCACAGCAATCTTAGCAAGTTTAGAATAGCTAGGCTTGAGGTTTTCATCAGATTCATCCTCACTTGATTCAGAGGAGGGATATTTGAGTACCTTGGCACCTTTTGCCATGAAGCAATAGGTGGGAATGTAGTCATCATCGCCTTCATCAGCCTTGTTGGTGAAGCCATTTTCTTCAGAGTTGAAGATGGACTTGCTGACGAACGCAGTAGCGAGAGCTAGGCTCGCCACACCAGATTCTCACTCCTCAGATGCCTCCTCTTCCTCATGTTCCTCAGATTCAGCTTCAGAGTCCATTTCCTTGCCAATGAATGCCCGAGCCTTCTTGGAGCTACTCTTCTTGTGAGATGAAGACTTCGAGGATTTTGATGATGAAGACTTTGAAGATTTCTTCTTCTTCTTTGAGTCATCAGAACTGTAATCCTTGTATTTCTTCTTCTTTGATTCCTTCTCCCACTAAGGACAGTCTTGAATGTAGTGACCGGGTTTCTTGCATTTGTGACATAGTCTCTTCTTATAGTCACTGGATGAGGAATCATTACTCCTTGAAGATTTTCCAAAGCGACCATGTCTTGAGAACTTCTGAAATTTCTTCGCGAGCAGTGCTAGCTCCTGGCTCAGTTCTTCAGGATCACCAAGGCTACTACCAGAATCTTCACCTTCAGATTCAGAGACGGCCTTGGCCTTCAGGGCACGTGATCTGCCATAGCTCGAACCATAGAGATCTCTCTTCTCAGCAAGCTGGAACTCATGAGTGTTTAGCCTCTCAAGGATATCAGTGGGATCAAGTGACTTGTAATCTCCACATTCTTGTATCATCAGTGCCAGAGTATCAAATGAGGAATCAAGCGATCTCAGCAATTTCTTCACCACCTCATGGTCGGTGATGTTAGTGGCACCAAGTGCTTGAAGCTCATTTGAGATGTCAGTGAGGCGATCAAAGGTTTGCTGGACATTCTCATTGTCGAGTCTTTTGAAGCGGTTGAAGAGACTGCGAGGAACGTCAACTCGAGAGTCACGCCGTGTTGGGACTCCTTCACTGACCTTGGACAGCCTATCCTAGATAAGCTTAGCAGTTTCCAAAGCACTCACTCTTCCATACTGCCCTTTGCTCAGATGGCCACATATGATGTTCTTCGCTTGAGAATCGAGTTGCTTGGATCTTTTCACATCAGCAGCATTCAGAGAAGGTGTGACTAAGGGAACACCATTTTCCACAACATACCAGAGATCGTTATCAATTGCCTCAAGATGCATTCGCATCTTATTCTTCCAGTAGGGGTAGTCTGTCCCATAGAAGGTAGGACACCCAGCAGAGACCTTGATCATACCTGCGGTCGACATAACTGAAACTCCAGGCGGTTAAACCAAAATCACACAGAACAAGGGAGTACCTTGCTCTGATACCAATTGAAAGTGCGTCATATCGACTAGAGGGGGGGTGAATAGGCGATTTTTATGAATTCTTCACTGAGGAATTCCAGGGTAAGGAAAATCCTAAGCGAAGAACTACTTGCAGCGGAATAAGTACTCAGATGCAAACATAACATAACATAAACATGAACATCGTGATGAAATGAAAACAGACACAGAGTACACGAAGCGTAAGCACATGATAAAACATGATGAAGACAAACAGACTGAAGAAATTAAACTGAGGAAATTGAACTGAGGAAATTGAGAAAGTCTCCAGTCAATGTCTTCGAACAGATATGAACAAGCACACAACACAATAATGAGGAAACGGAAGAGTTGAGGAAATAGAACCAGTAGGCTTGGTGAAGATAATGATTTGGTAAACAAGTTCCAACTATTGTGACAGTTGTATGTCTGGTTGGAGCGGCTAGGTATTTAAACCTGAGGACACACAGTCCCGGACACATAGTCCTCACCGTATTCTCCTTGAGCTAAGGTCACACAGACCTCGCCCAATCACTCGTGGTAAGTCTTCAGGTGACTTCCAAAACTTCACAAACTCAGTAACTCGGCGATCCACAATTTCCTCTTGGATGCTCTAGACCATGACGCCTAACCGTCTGGAAGATGCACAGTCTTCAAAGGTAGCAAGCGTCGGATCCACGCAGGATCAATCTCTTCAGTGATGCTCAATCACTTTGGGTTTGTAGGTGTTTGGGTTTGGGTTTCCTCACTTGATGATTTTCGCTCAAAGTCCTCGGAGGATGGGATGCTCTTAAATGACAAGTGTCAGTTTCTCTCGGAGCAGCCAACCAGCTAGTGGTTGTAGGGGGCGGCTATTTATAGTCTAGGGAGCAGCCCGACATGATAAGACATAAATGCCCTTCAATGATATGACCGTTAGGTGGGTAGATATTTTGGGACAGCTGGCGCATAGCACAACAACGGTCGAAAATTTGACTATCAAATTCCTCAGGGCTATCATGTTCCTCACTTGTAGGCAATCCGCACTGGCAAATTCCTAACTCTTCAGTCAGAACAAATTCCTCAGATACCAGAAGAACTTCGTCTCTGTCACTGAAGAAATTGACTGAACTGCATGAGATTTCCAATGGCTTCACTCAAAGGGATTGGTAGGTGTAGGATTTTGAGTTGAGCATCACATGGAAATTTTTCCTTAGTATTTCCTCGACCCCCTTTAACAGTACGGTGTTTCCTATGACTCAAGAAAGAGAATAATGAAACTACGAAAACAAAAGTCTTCACGCTTCATGTTCCTCGAATGAATACCAAGTCTTCAAGGTCATACCAATTTCTTCACTTTCAAAGTCTTCAGAAAGTCTTCAGAAATCCAAAGTCTTCACTCAAAGAACTTCATTTTTAGGGGTCGACTTTCTCTGTAAATATCAAACTCCTCATAGACTTATAGACCTGTGTACACTCACAAACGCATCAGTCCCTTAACCTATAAGTCTTCAATACACCAAAATCACTAAGGGGCACTAGATGCACTTACAATCTTGCAGCTATAGAACTTATTGGAGACTTCATATCTCTCAATTTGGGCATTGGTTGGAATATTAACTTCAACTCCTGGAACATCTCATATGCTCCATGACGTTCAAAACGTATTTGAAGTCCCGATTCTAAGCCGTAAAGCATGGCACACTGAACTATCGAGTAGTCATTAGCTTTGCTCTGCCAGACGTTCATAACGTCCGGAGTTGCTCCTGCAGCGGGTCTTGCACCTAGCGGTGCTTGCAGGACGTAATTCTTCTGTGTAGCAATGAGGATAATCCTCAAGTTACTGACCCAGTCCGTGTAGTTGCTACCATCATCTTTCAACTTAGCTTTCTCTAGGAACGCACTGAAATTCAAGGGAACGGTAGCACGGGCCATTGATCTACAACAACATAGACATGCAAAAACTATCAGCTACTAAGTTCATGATAAATTAAAGTTCAATTAATCATATTACTTAAGAACTCCCACTTAGATAGACATCTCTCTAGTCATCTAAATGATCACGTGATCCATATCAACTAAACATGTCCGATCATCACGTGAGATGGAGTAGTTTTCAATGGTGAACATCACTATGTTGATCATATCTACTATATGATTCACGTTCGACCTTTCCGTCTCAGTGTTCCGAGGCCATATCTGCATATGCTAGGCTCGTCAAGTTTAACCCTAAGTATTCTGCACGTGCAAAACTGGCTTGCACCATTGTATGTGAACGTAGAGCTTATCACACCCGATCATCACGTGGTGTCTCGGCACGATGAACTGTAGCAATGGCGCATACTCAGGGAGAACACTTATACCTTGTAATTTAGTGATGGATCATCTTATAATGCTACCGCCTTACTAAGCAAAATAAGATGCATAAAGGATAAACATCACATGCAATCAAAATATGTGACATGATATGGCCGTCATCATCTTGTGCCTTTGATCTCCATCTCCAAAGCACCGTCATGATCTCCATCGTCACCGGCTTGACACCTTGATCTCCATCGTAGCATCGTTGTCGTCTCGCCAACTATTGCTTCTACGACTATCGCTACCGCTTAGTGATAAAGTAAAGCAATTACACGGCGATTGCATTTCATACAATAAAGCGACAACCATAAGGCTCCTGCCAGTTGCCGATAACTTTTACAAAACATGATCATCTCATACAACAATTTATATCTCATCACGTCTTGACCATATCACATGACAACATGCCCTGCAAAAACAAGTTAGACGTCCTCTACTTTGTTGTTGCAAGTTTTACGTGGCTGCTACGGGCTTCTAGCAAGAACCGTTCTTACCTACGCATCAAAACCACAACGATTTTTCCTCAAGTGTGTTGTTTTAACCTTCAACAAGGACCGACCGTAGTCAAACTCGATTCAACTAAAGTTGGAGAAACATACACCCGCTAGCCACCTGTGTGCGAAGCACGTCGGTAGAACCAGTCTCCTGAATGCGGTCATGTAATGTCGGTCCGGGCCGTTTCATCCAACAATACCGCCGAATCAAAGTAAGACGTTGGTGGTAAGCAGTATGACTATTATCACCCACAACTCATTGTGTTCTACTCGTGCATATAACATCTATGCATAGACCTGGCTTGGATGCCACTGTTGGGGAACACAGTATTTCAAAAAAAAAATCCTACGATCACGCAAGATCTATCTAGGATATGCATAGCAACGAGACGGGAGAGTGTGTCCACGTACCCTCGTAGACCGAAAGCGGAAGCGTTTAGTAACGCGGTTGATGTAGTCGAACGTCTTCACGATCCAACCGATCCAAGTACCGAACATACGACACCTCCGTGTTCGGCACACGTTCAGCACGATGACGTCCCTCGAGCTCTTGATCTAGTTGAGGAAGAGGGAGAGTTCCATCAGCACGATGGCGTGGCGATGGTGATGATGAAGTTACCGGCGCATGCCTTCGCCTAAGCACTATGATGATATGACTGAGGTGTTAAACTATGGAGGGGGGCACCGCACACGACTAAGAGATTGTCTGTTGTGCTTTGGGGTGCCCCCCTGTCCACGTATATAAAGGAGGGGGAGGAGGAGGCCGACCAAGGGGGGCGCGCGCCACAGGGGAGTCCAACTAGGATTCCCAATCCTAGTTGGAGTCCCCTTCCTTTTTCCAAGAGGGGGAATTCGGACTTGCCATGGGGGGGGCACCCCTTGTGGCCCTTCTCTCCTTTCCACTAAAGCGTATTAAGGCCCAATACTTCCTCGGGGGGTTCCGGTAACCTCCCGGTACTCCGAAAAATACCCGAATCACTTCGGAACCATTCCGGTGTCCGAATATAACCTTCCAATATATCGATCTTTACCTCTCGACCATTTCGAGACTCCTCGTCATATCCGTGATCTCATCCAGGACTCCGAACAAACTTCGGTCATCAAATCGCATAACTCATAATATAAATCGTCATCAAACGTTAAGCGTGCGGACCCTACGGGTTCGAGAACTATGTAGACATGACCGAGACAGATCTTCGGTCAATAACCAATAGCGGAACCTGGATGCTCATATTGGCTCCTACATATTCTACGAAGATCTTTATCGGTCAAACCGCATAACAATATACGTTATTCCCTTTGTCATCGGTATGTTACTTGCCTGAGATTCGATCGTCGGTATCATCATACCTAGTTCAATCTCGTTACCGGCAAGTCTCTTTACTCGTTCCCTAATGCATTATCCCGTAACTAACTCGTTAGTCACATTGCTTGCAAGGCTTATAGTGATGTGCATTACCGAGAGGGCCCAGAGATACCTCTCCGATACTCGGAGTGACAAATCCTAATCTCGATCTATGCCAACTTAACAAACACCATCGGAGACACCCGTAGATCATCTTTATAATCACCCAGTTACGTTGTGACGTTTGATAGCACACAAAGTGTTCCTCCGGTATTCGGGAGTTGCATAATCTCATAGTCAGATGAATATGTATAAGTCATGAAGAAAGCAATAGCAATAAAACTAAACGATCATTATGCTAAGCTAACGGATGGGTCTTGTCCATCACATCATTTTGTAATGATGTGATCTCGTTCATCAAATGACAACACATGTCTATGGTTAGGAAACTTAACCATTTTTTATTAACGAGCTAGTCAAGTAGAGGCATACTAGGGACACTCTGTTTGTCTATGTATTCACACATGTACTAAGTTTTCGGTTAATACAATTCTAGCATGAATAATAAACATTTATCATGATATAAGAAATATAAATAACAACTTTATTATTGCCTCTGAGGCATATTTCCTTCTGTTAACTTGTGATTTACATGTAAATAATAATGCGATTGTGTAAATAAATGTTCATCAAATTCTGACCTTGAATTACCTTATATTTTGATTGGAAGTTTGGTAAGTAAATTAAAGTGTAATTGGTTCAGAAGATAAGTAAATTAAGGTGATTGGTTATCATATACATGGAAGGTTGGACGAAGGGGTGGTGGGAAGAAAGATGAAATGAGAACCTTACGTTCTTTTTAAGTTGTATGAAGAGATTAAAGTGGAATTGATTCAAAATGTAAGTAAATTAAGGTGATTGGTTATCATATACATGAAAGGTTGGACGAAGGGGTGGTGGAAAGAAAGATGAAATGAGAACCTTACGCTCGTTTTAAGTAGTAGAGATAAAGATAGAGATGACAGACATGACGACTACAGTTAATAACACATGGCAACTAAAGTTGATTACACACGCGCTTGCACTCACGGGGTGGAGGTGAGCAGTTGACACACATAATCGGTCGTAGTTGCACCCGAATGTGTGGACAGTTTTAACGTTCACCCACACACGGTCGTGTGGGCTGACTCCTGGTACAACCGGCCAGTCATGTGGTCGGGTATACATGGTGAGTATGGCCGTTAACCGAATCGTGATTCATAAACCCAACACGATCACCGTCAAAATCGGGATCCAACCACATTTTACGCGCCCGATCTCGTCTATCGCCGTGGTTTACGTGGACGGTTTCCTTCCGTGCCTTAACCTACGTGAAGGCGTTATAAGCCCCTATAAATACGAAGGCATTGTCACGCAGCTTTCGTTAATCATCCTCGCACTGCTCCGTCCCAGAAAGGAAGCCATTATTGCTCCGTTCACCTGCTGCTGCGCACGCCGCCTCTCCCTCCCCCGCTCCCAGCCTGCAACCTTGGGTTCACCAGCACAAGTACAACCGGAGAGAAGCGGGGTTTCGCCTCCAAAATCTCTCGGCGATTAAAAGAAGTTCTTGAGGTCGTCTATTATACTTGCTTTAATCGCACTGCTCCGTCCCAGGAAGGAAGCCATTATTGCTCCGTTCACCTGCTGCTGCGCACGCCGCCTCTCCCTCCCCCGCTCCCAGCCTGCAACCTTGGGTTCACCAGCACAAGTACAACCGGAGAGAAGCGGGGTTTCGCCTCCAAAATCTCTCGGCGATTAAAAGAAGTTCTTGAGGTCGATGTGACCCCGTTTCCATCTTTGGAGGTTTCGTGGAGAGGATGGGTTTTGCGCGGGGAATGTGCTGGATGGATTCTCGAGGTCTCTGTTGAATCCAGTTTCTTGGAGATTTGGGAGGTTTGATTTCGTCCGAGCTCAGGACGCCCAAGCCATTGTGCTTGTGTCCCGGGGAGATTATTTGGAGCGGCGGAAGGTGGTGCGACATGGTACGTGCTCTTATCTCATCTCTTCTTCTCATGTAGTTTTTTCTTCTTCTTTTGTTTCGTGCTGTGGCCAAAGCCAGAGCCAGATTCGTTAGTAATCTAAAACAGGGATATGTTTTTTCTGGTCGATTGTGCGTAGAGATATTGGCTTATTGTCGACTTGGGCATTGTTGCGGTGGACGCAGATCCCATTCGGCCCAGTGCAAGGCCAATCTGTTTAAGGGCCTCTTTGGATTGCAGGAAATTGAAAACTTAAGAATGAGAAAAGCACAAAATTGAGATGCCTTGTACAATGCTAGGTGCTTAGGGAGGCCCTTAAACAATGTTGGGTGCTTATGCACCAGTACTTAGGGCTTGTACAATGCTAGGTGCTTAGAAAACAAACAAAGTTTATCTTAAGCACCGGTGCCTATTTCTACATGAGAGATGCCTAATTAAGCGTCTACCCTCTACAAATAAGCACCATGCTTAAAGAAACTAATGTTTATTTCTCTAAGCACTTCCCCTAAGCGCCTTGCATTGTACAAGGCTTATTAGGAGAGACAATCCTTGCGCCTCAAATAAAAATTTGACTTACGTTAAGTAGACATGTTAGAACTGTATGGGAAAAGGGGTGGTTACTTTGGCAAGCACCAGGACAGGACCGAAGCAAACTCAAGCACTCGCTTCATTCTCCAAGCACCGGCTTATCTTGATGTGCACAAAAATAACCTGGATATTTTTATTTTGGCAGCTGTCTAGGCACCTGCACTGTACAGGACCTTACTATGAATTCCTATAGGATTTCAAAATACTGAAACAAGGCATTCATTTGTTGCTGTCTCTTTGTGGGTTGGGCCTCTCCACCTCTTCAAGGCCATGTAGATACCAACAAGTATCAGGATGTTGATGATTTTTTCCCCTTTTGCCAGTATGTAGCATGATATCCGACCAACTGACCGGTCACACTCAGATCGGATATCGTATGGTAACTAGTATGTTTTCCCATTCGAATAGATAGTTTTATAGATGTTTTTCAAGAGGTCTCATTGGAATTTGATAAATTGAGTTTATCCCGATATGGTTATGAAGAATACATATAGTTTGTTCCTTTTCCTGTTATGCTTGGCATTTTCTCAATCCAAACCTAGAATATAGGCAAACAATATATCTGTTACAACTGGAGAAGGTTATAATATTTTTGCGAGATACTCGTTTTGCCGAGATACTTCTACGCTCACCAATGCACTAGGCGGTGGTTCTATGCTCACCAATGCACTAGGTGGTGGCCAAACTGAGCACCTTTGGTCCCAGGTGAATGTTATAGAACGAAGGCTCAAGACGAGCTCGACTTTGAATTAACAAAGTTCTCAACCGGCCAGGAATTATGACGACCATCATCTTACAAGGAAAAGAAAACGACAAATACAAAGCGCTACCAAAAAGCTTACAAGCACAAGGAACAAGAAACAACCAACGAAATGAAAAATGAAAGACCTGCTTGATGTCGGCCATGCCACTTGAGAAACTCCGTCCCCGATGGGAGGCGATCACGCAGAAGCTGCCACATGAAGATCTTGATCTACACTGAGGGCCGCTTTCCACAAAGATGTAGTCCACGCAAGAGTATGCACATGACATAGGGCGCTATATGTTGAGCCAACAGAGAAGAACCCCAAAGGGGTCAAATGCCAACATATGGCGTCCAGATGGTCCAGAAGCATCGGCGGGAGGGCCGCCCGAAGGCAGGCCAAGCAACAGTTTCCTCAGGGCCAAATGTTCGTCGTAACGAGACATTCCAATTCCCATTTTTAGTGTCTGAGGAAACCAACATCATCGGGTCCACGTAGAAGAGGGTGTCATCTCCATTTCCTATAGAAACGAAAAGCCAGTTGAATCTCATGCTTGATCGACTGAATATACCTCCAGAACTAAGACCCTTCCCTATGTTCACATGTTCACAAGAAGAGGGCCGCACTATAGATACTAAATTTTAATAAGCTGCAACCACAAGCCCCCTCCCCCCCCCCAACCTCCATGATCCGCCACACCCATCCTCGCATAAGGGCCACATTCATGCGGTGGCGGGACGCGAGAGTACCTAGACCCCCAGGTCCTTGTGCAAGCAGATGTGTGCCCACTTGACCATATGGTATTTGTGGCGCCCATCCGCCGCCTGCCAAAAGAAGCGCAATAGATCCTTGTCGAAGGAGTTATGCACACCTTCCGGCACATTATACAAACCCATCATTATACATGGGGAGGCTAGAGACACGAGTCAATAAGCATGGATTTACTCCCTTTGGACGCAACCCGTCCCACAAGCAGGTCAAAATCCTTGACAAGGATCCTTGAGCCAAAAAGCGGCATCTCCAAGTACGCAATGGGGAAGAGGATAACTTGTAGTTAAGGTTGTTCGCAATCCGCTGCTGATCGGCGGACCAATACCCCATCAACACAATCTCACTCTTATCAAAATTGATCTTAAGGCCGCACATGACCTCAGAGCAGAGGAGAAGGGATTTGAAGATGATGGTATCAAGTTCTGACCCCTCTACCATGATCATGGTGTCATCTACATATTGGAGGTGGGTCACACCACCTTCAAGAATAATGTGCCCAACCACACCCAGAATGTGGCATGCCATCCTAGGCTTATCCAGGATGGCTGGAAGGGCATCAACTACAATGTTGAAGAGGAGGAGGGGGGATAGGCCCCCCTGCCTCACCCCGCAAGAAGACATAAATAGGGGCCCACCTCCCTTTTGATGTTAAGTGTTGTGCTACCGCTCATGATCAACTGCATGATCCAACAACACTAATGGTCATTGAACCACCTCCACTCCAAGACTAGGCGGAGGAAGGACCAGTCAAGGCGATCGTATGCCTTTTGGAAGTTGAGATTAAGGAATACGCCTTTCTGGCACTCCATATGAACAATTTCATGAAGAGCCAAAATCCCATCATGTATAGGACACCCCTTCAGAAAAGCGAACCGGCGTTCCACCACGGGGGAAAACTGCGTCGCACACACCTTACATACGATTCGTTGAAGAACATTCATCACTGTGATTGCCTGATCGGCCCAAAGTGTCGGATATCTGTCGCCCCAACTATTTTGGGGATCAGGGTAATGACACCAAATTTCAAGCGGGACATGACCAATGTCCCAATATAAAATTGGTGGAACATTATCATAATCATCGGCCGGAGTTGCGCCCAGAACTTCTGAAAGAAGGAGATCGAGAGGCCATCTGGCCTGGGGGCTGAATTAGCCTTCATCTCAGCAATTGTTCGACCAACCTCCTCTGGCGAGTTTGGCAGAGTAAGTTCTGCATTCTCATTCGCTAAGGTCTTGGCCTCTACCGGCTAGCAGTCAGCAGCCAAAGAAACCCTGGATCGTGGCTCTGCCATGAAGAGCTCCTTATAGAAGGAGTAAATGTGAGTAGCAATAGCTCATGCTTCCTCCAATAGGGCATAACCATCCCATAAACAAGGAATGGAGCACCTCCACCGCCTCCTATTTGCAATGGCATGAAAATATGGAGCTATTTTATTTGGTATAAAACTTTGTTTTAGAATCTTGGGGATTTACGGTTGCAGATTGGTTGATTGTTGTTATATATGGTTTACGGTATGTCTGTTTTGTATGATACTCTCTCCGTTCCAAAATATAGCGCGCCCGTGCTTCCCGAGGTTCAACTTTGACCATAAATTTAACCAACAAGACCGACTGCGGCGGGAGCAAAAATTATATAATTGAAAACTTCTTTTGAATACGAATTCACTGGTATAATTTTTGCTCCTCCCGCAGTCGGTCTCGTTGGTTAAATTTATGGTCAAAGTTGAAGCGCGGAAACAGAGGAAGCACTATATTTTGGAACGGAGGGAGTATATGACAACATACTTGTATTCTAGTGATTTTGATCAACTTCATATATTTGTAATCAGCAGTTGAGCACCATCCATGCTCAAATCCAAATCAACTATTGTAGCCTCAGTAGCTACTCTATGCTACATGCATCAAATTTGTCCTGTAAACATTGGTTGCATTTTTTGTACACTCTTAATTGTTGCTCTATCCGTTCACATTCACTTGTCATATGGATCTGATAGCCGGTAGGGCTAGCCAGCTCTTCAACATACTCTTGACTGTTAGTCCCTCATTTCATGTTCGCTTTACACTTTTGACCATGTGATTTGGTCACAAATACATGCCACCTCACCTTTCACAAAGTCACATTTCACAAGTTACACTTATCCACCCCCACCCACTCCACGATACATTTTGTAGGCCCATGGCATATGTTTTACTACCTCCTTTTTGGTTTATTAGGCTTGCGTGTATCCCTAGATTAACAATTTGACCAAAATAATACAATTTATATATCACAAAAAAAAATATATCATTAGAAACTTCCAAGTGGTATATTTTCTAGTGGTATAAAATTGGGATATATTGCTGGTATTATATTGGTTAAATTGTTAATCTAGGGATACGCGCAGGCCTACTAAACTGAAAAGGGGGTAGTAGTTATGAAGGGCATTTTGGTGATTTTGCACGAAACCTGATGATCATAGTTCTGCCTAAGTCAAATGTGACAACTATTTTTGAAAGGATAAGGTAATTAATTTAGTTTCTACAGATATTTACAAGTAAGGAAACAATGTACATTAAGTTTTTCTTAGACAATATGTCTATCATGTGTTCGATCAGAATAGCATTAAAAAAAGAAGTGTTGGGTCACAATCTATACTCGTAAGTTTGAATATAAGGTCATTACATGTTAGTACGCACGCCTAATATTTGAAACTATTGAAATGTATAATGTGGCAACCAACTATGTGTAGGATTGCCTACGAGCGAGCCTGCTAATGCCAAAATACCAATTCCCTACCTCTGCCTGTGAAGGAACGTGATTTAAAGCACAGAATAATTTCCCTTGCAACATATTAAAGTGTATAACCTCCCTAACATTTTTTATCACCATGCAGGCTGTTGTATGTGAAATCTGTGGAGATGTTGGTTATGGACATCTTTTGCTATCTTGCGATCACTGCAAGTGTGCCATGCACCAGTATGATTTTTTATCCACTATAATTATTTTCTTCTAAATACAGCATGCAGCAATTTAGCATAGATGCTTCGTTGATAGCTGTTTGTATAAAGACTTAGTAGTCAGCTCAATGTAAGAAAAGTCTTATGATAATTCCAGACCTGTCCTGTGTATTAAAATGCTTTTTCTGTAAGATGTTTAATACTTCCTCCATTCATAAATATAAGACGTTTTAATATTTTTGTGAATCGGATGTATATAGACACATTTTAGTGTGTTTGTTCACTCATTTCAGTCTGTATGTAGTCCGTATTGAAATATCTAAAACATCTTATATTTGTGAAAGGAGGGAGTACATGCATAATAATTTTTGTCAGAAAAGGAATACTAAAATGTATACATCCAGGAAGTGATGTAGTGTGCTAATGCTTTGCACTGAAACATGTTGGCAAATAATGGTGTACAATTTGAAGCAACACTATAATCATTGGGAGTCTAAAGTGCTAAAACTAATCAATGTAGGAATCA
Source organism: Aegilops tauschii subsp. strangulata (assembly GCF_002575655.3). Classification (NCBI taxonomy): domain Eukaryota; kingdom Viridiplantae; phylum Streptophyta; class Magnoliopsida; order Poales; family Poaceae; genus Aegilops; species Aegilops tauschii. Next base: position 225,787,341 of record NC_053039.3, read on the forward strand.
AACTTTTCCATGAAGGGAACTAATAGCACATCACATGCCTTTACCTTTAATAAGGCTAAAATATGTTTTGCACTGTTTATTTTCCGGAGCATATAGTTAATATGTGCTGTCACTTCTTAGTATTAATTTACCTATGATGACATAATTATGTAGCAATCTCTGAATAGTGACTCTGTGGACAGATACTTCAAGTTCTTTTTGTACGTTTCCTGGATGCATAATACATGGACGATTGCGGAACTTCTACCTCCTCACATATGAATGTTTCTTAGACCATGCAACTCATGTCTGCTTCTGTTGATTTCTGGACAATATATTATCATGGTGCTATGTTTTCAATAGCTGCTGCAACAAATTAGTTAGATTGTTGAAACATTTGCAAAATAGGTGGCTGCATTCATAGCTTGCTCATCTGTTCGCCACTTGTCCCGTAAAAGTTTTGGCTGCACTCATGGTGGAAGTGTAAATCAATACTCAATCAAATCTATTTTATTTATTGACGTTATGCTTGTTACAGGACAAACCCAATAAGTTTTAATGTTCTCATGGGAACTTATTATTGATCACATCAGATGCCATACATGTCATACATCTGATGTCATACATTGATTACAGGACAAACCCAATAAGTTCTGTTACTATGCTTCTTATCTTTTTGTTGGTTTCCCCAAAAGTGCTACTTGCTCTTTGCTTATTGTGAGTAATCATTTTGTAGATACTGTCTGGCCAAGGTTCTTTTTGATGGATCATTAGTAGAACGCTGGTTCTGTGATGAATGCCTGCCAAAGCGTGGTGAAGTTACTTATGAGGGATTTTTGCAGAAGGCGCCAAAACATACTCGTTCTGGTTCTGCAGTACGCCGGGCAAGTACCATAAGTGTGAGGTCAACAAGGGAAGCAGGGCCATGTAGAAACCATAAGAGTAAGTCAGAGAAGTCTAAAAGTAAATCTCGAAGAAAGAAATGTTTGTCAAGCAAGAATTCTATGCTAAGGAAGCACAAACAAAAGGGGTCAGATATGCAACCAATGGGTAACAAGACCATTACACGAGATTGCAATGCTCCCAATATTTATTGTGATAGTGAGAAGGAACTTCATTCCTGTGAAGTCATGTCCATTGAAACATCCAAGGCCGGCAAAGCGGAGAATCAGCAGATTGACCATGGACATTGTGTTCATACATTAAACAATGATTGTGTTGCAAATTGCTTGCCCGCAAGGGTAAAACAAATCAATCTCCAAAACCCATTGGATGAATTTGAACCTCCTCTAGGTGATGCAAGGCAATTGAACCCCTCAAAGGACAGTGACTGCCTGTCGCCAGGGAACGTTGGAATTGAAAATCCAAAGGGTCATGTTACACCAGTCATAGCACGGGGAAATCAGAGTGTACCCAATATTTCTTGTGATAGTGGGAAGGCACTTAATTCTTGTGAAGTCATGACCATTGAAACATCCAAGGCCGGCAAAGAGGAGAGTCAGCAGATTGGCCATGGACATTGTGTTCATACATTAAACAATGATTGTGTTGCAAATTGCTTGCCAGCAAGGGTAAAACAAATCAATCTCCAAAACCCATTGGATGAATTTGAACCTCCTCTAGGTGATGCAAGGCAATTGAACCCCTCAAAGGACAGTGACTGCCTGTCGCCAGGGAATGTTGAAATTGAAAATCAAAAGGGTCATGTTACACCAGTCGTAGCACGGGGAAATCAGAGTGTACCATCAACACTACTGGATCAGGTGGATTCAGGTTCCTTCCCAGGAACCAATTTGAAAGAAATCGTTCTTCTGGAGGACAGTGATACATCAGCGGAACTTTTTTATACTGTTGAGAATTGTGTTAAGGACAATCAAGGGAAGCAAACACAGCTCATTATACTGGACGATGATGAAGAAGAGGCTGCGGATGTGCAGTCAGAAGATTATAATCATCGGTCGCTTGAGTGTGATGGACCACTGAACAAGCGTAGAATAGGCATGGAAGATTGTGTCGAACAAGCTGTACAGACTGGTGATTTGAATGGTCAAAATCTCAATGCTGTACACCTAGATATTTTGATTCCTGAATCTTGTGAGATTACTCAGCCTGTGAAGAAACGGAGGAGAAATATAGAGGAGAATGAAGATAACAAAGATGAAGAGGTTTTAATAGGTACCAGTAATCGTAAATGTGCTCTTGATGATGCTTCAAAGTTGACATCAGAAACTTTAGTTGCAACGGATCCTGTTCTCGGATCCAGAATGGCATTTGATTCAGAGTTTGCCAATCAGCAATGTTCTATGTACTCACAACCCACTGATGAACCTATCTGGAGGTCTGCTTTTCCTCAACAATCATAGTTATATTATTATTGTGAGAAATACTGATGTCTCCCCATTCTTCTGTTTTCATGTCAACAGTGGAATACTTAAGATAAACAACGAAGTATATATCTCGTTGACTGCACACCTGTCGACCACAGCTTGTGGGTTCGTGCGGGAATTGTCAAGGTCGTTGCGACCAGTAGTTAAAGTAATCAAGCTCCCTCAGTTGGAAGCCTGGCCACAGAGTTGGAGGACTTCAAGACCTACTGATGGCGACATTGCATTGTATTTCTTCCCGCCCAGTGCGAGGTGTGTAATGTGTTTACCTTTATGATTCTCCGCATCTTTTCTTCAGCTCATTGTGATACTAAAGGTCCCATGTCCTCATCTCTAGCCCAAATGAAGAATCGGATGGTCCAGTGGAGGAAATCATTGATAGTGGTGCTGTCTTACAAGCTGTTATTGGTGTCGCTGAGCTGCTAATCTTCCCCTCCACAATGTTGCCAGCGCAATATCATTGTACGTGTCCAACTGGAGATTAATTTTCTTATTTCTGCATTGTCTTCATATGCTACACATGGCATGCCATTCCACATAGTCAACATGCTTAAATTGAGATTGAACACGGTTATGTGGTTATTATCAATCTTCTTACTTAGAGGTCTATTCTTGAGCCAACAAAATAATGATTGGATAAGCTTTGCTTTGCATCATAGACCATGGCTTTACCAGTCATTGATCAAACTGTGTTATGTACAGTGTGCCAGGGCAAACGCTACCTGTGGGGGATGTTCAAGCGTAGGGAAGATGAGTCCGACAAAGATCATCTAGTTGAACAACAATATGATTCAGCATGTGCCAAAGAAGGGGAGATACAAGAACACATTTTTATGGACCGGCAATATGAAGTACAATGTGAGTCACCAGATCATGAAACTTCCGCTGTGAAGCATGTCGTGCATGTTGAGAATCAAATGCTGGTGGAGCAGAACTGTGGAGGGCAAGAGGCGACGATGAGTGCTACGATGGGCCTTCACTCACCTGGCAACAATCCGTCATCCGCAGAGCCGAACCCACCAAAGGCTAGATCAAACTGTTTCACACAGCCAAGAGCTGACAGTAAACCAGATATGCCTGAAGAAGTGGACCACCAAGATGAGAAAAACTTCACCAAGCCATCAGCTGACCCTGCGGGACCTGCTGCAGCCACTCCCAGTTCAATCGATTCTACCGAGTGTGGGGCAGCGCCTCCCATGACCCAATTGTTTGGATTTGTCACGGCTCGGACACCAAGAGCGCAGAAGCTCATCCAGGAGATGGTCAGCGAAGGTGCGCTGTTATTTTCGGTGGCTGAAGAGATAGCGACTGGCGGATCTGCAGTAGGCAGTAATACTGGAGCACAAGTACATCTGGCACCTGACAGTGCGTCTCCGCCTATGCAGGAGCGCTGCCAGCCCATCGGATTCGTTCCACTGGATGATGATGTGGCTTCTGAAGCCTGCCTGGAACTGTTCCCAGTTCGGCAGGGGCATATTGGATGGACTCCTAGGGTAGAAACTAGCAAGGAGGTAGATCTTGACCTGAGCCTTAGTGCGCGTTCCCGAGCATCGTGTGGGTCAATCCTGTAATATTTGCTGCCGAGGCTCCTTACGAACCTGGCCGGGTACAATTTTGCTGAGAATTGCAATGGATTGCCGTCTACCAAGCCGGCAATCTTTTCTCTGTTATTTCCAGTGCATTCGTTTGCAATGTTGCTGGCCATGCTTTTTCTTGTAGTGAGTACTTTTTTGTACTAATAATAACCTTAATAGCTAAGCTATTAAACTGATGTGTTGTTTCAAAATATTTATTTAACCTTAATAGCTAAACTGATGTGTTGTTTCAAAATATTTATTTAACCTTAATAGCTAAACTGATGTGTTGTTTCAAAATGTTTATTTAACCTTAATAGCTAAACTGATGTGTTGTTGACGATGTCGTCTCCTAGTAATTTGGCGTTCAAATAATGGTCTGGAGAGTGAGTTGGCTTTTTGATAATGGTCTAGTCGTGGTTTTAGTTCATATACTTAATTTGTGTCCAACAACCATGTCAAGACCATCTATGGAACCCTAACTTTCATCAATACTTCATCTTTACTCGCAATATCTAGATTGCAAATCATAGTTACTTGTTTTTCAATTGCTTGCATGAATTAGACTTCATGGCCAAGTTGATCGTGCTTCGGCAATGGTCAATAACCTTTCGAAATTGATTTAGCGACTGCTAAGGCGCGGTGTCTTTGCACGTTATAGTTGAATGGTCAAAGTCTACTCCACCCAAACCAATAGAGACCTCTCACTGAAAGATCGGGACATCGTTGTGCCTATTAGTCGGCTCTTCTGAGCATGTTACCGGAATTGTCTTGGGTTGTTTGTTGATATGAAGTCGAAATTGTGACGGTGTGATCTGGGTAGCAAGTGGTATGTTCGATGATCTTCCACGACGTCGGGGTTGTATAATTCTCCTTCGTAGCTCGCCGTCTGAACCGGATCTGCGTTGTTGCCGACACGTGTGGCTAATTCCTTGTCATGGGCCTTCGTGTTGCTTCTCATGGCCTTTCCAGTGCTGGTTCCATCCATGGCTATTTTCGGTGAAGCCGAAGTCACTTGCTCCAGGAGAAGTGATGACGATGATTCAATATGAAACCTCGACGGGTTTTCTTCGCAATAGTGTGTGGTGTATCTTGAGTATGCCCCGTTAGCGAGTTGTGGTGGCTTTCCGTAAATTAATTAGGCAACTTTCTTCTTCTTAATGAATGGACGAGCTAAATCATGTGCCTCCATTTCAGGAAAAAAACATGTGAATCTAAGAGGCCCTTAGAGCATCAACAACCGGACCCCTCAAACCCTCCCCAAGCGCCCAGCGGGCAGCATGGTCACTGCCCGGTCACAAAATTGCCACCCAACTAGACCCCCCAAAACCAGCCCAAACGTCCAGGTTGTCTGGCACCCTCAAACTCAACCCATATGTGGGGTAGATTTGTGGATGCTTGGACGCGTCCGCCATGTTGTATTCGACGGGTCGGACCTAATTCAAATATGCTCCAAATTGACCAAGTCCACCAAATCGACAGCCCTGCACCCGCGTCCAACTCGCCGCCCTCCTTCACACCTGCTTCTCGTTCACGCTGCGATCTGATTCTGCCGTCCTAGATGTTTATGTTCACAAGTGGCTGGCCGGAACCAAAGTGGGACTAGAGTCCATAGCTATGTAAGTTTGACATGCTTCACATTATCATCATTTGTATATTGTCATCATTTGTATTGCTAGCTCCCTTCGTTGCGTTGTCTTGAGTGATTCTTGTTTGCTAGCTGGGGTTGGCGGCCACTTTGTACAACCAAACTGAGGACAAGCCATTCACTTTGTCCCATTGTTGGTTGAAATTGAATGGGAACTAAAGTGGCAACTCACCCTTGATGAGCTTAAAAACCCACCAAGAAGTTGAAGACAAATGATGGCTCAAGCTCCCAACAATCTATTGGATTGGATGACGATGATGAGCAAAGTGAAGGAGCTGACGGGCAAGCGACCATGCCAAAGAGGAACTGACATGTGATGGGAAACAAGTGGGGGAAGCAGAGGGACGTGCGTGACGCCGCGGCAAGCAAAGTGTTCGCCACATGGACAGACATTTTTTCCGTTCAAGGAGGAAAAGGAGGAGAGGTGCCTGCTCTTCTTGTATGTACAAAGGGAGGGGATGTGATAGGGCCGTAGGTGTCCTGTCTTTCGATGAGATATTAATTATCATTTTTGGTGGAAGTCAACTTTGACGATCCGACTAGGAACGTGCGAAGATGTCGCGCCTTAACAATCGCTAAACCAACTCCGAAAGATTATTGATCACGCCGAGCACGATCAACCTGACCACGAGGATCTATTTCCCGCAGGCAAACGAAGAACAAGTAAGAAACTGAGATTGCAATATGGATACTGCGGATTTAAAAGGTAAGCTTTATTGATCGAAGTGGGGTTCTGTGACGTCTTGGTCTGGTCGTTGAACACAAACGGAAGACGCGAGTTGCAGCTTTGGCGGTTTTGAATCTAAAAAAACCCAAGTCTAAATGACGCGTTAAGGGCTATATTTATAGTGAAAAAGAGAGGGCATTTCGTCCCCCCCCCCCCCGCAAGGTGGGACTAAAACACCTCCCGAGTTGTTTCCCCTATAATATGGACTCTAAAAATAGCCTACGGAAAGGTATTTCAAAATTACATGGCTTGGCCCAAAAATAAAGTGGCGGGACACCTATAATAAACTATGGATGAAATTTATGAAAGACCATCTTGTATTTTTCATCCAAGTCCTTGGATGTCATCATGGTTGCTTCAAACTGTTGAAATCTCCACTAGTAACTATGTTGTTATTCCCTTCGCGCAGCTTCATCTCCATACTTGATCATTCCCCAATGTTCATCCTTCTTGTCCATGCTAGGCCCTTCATTCGTAAGCAAAATAAATGTGTCCAATTTAGGCAGCATAATATTCTCAATTTCTCATGAACACTAGAATCATTACCAAAAACGAAAGTATCCGATAATTCAATTGGCGTGCGCGGGTACTAGTAATTGGTCTAATATGTGTAGCAGCAGGGGTTGTGGGTGTAACAGTGGTAGTGATGTCCTCATCGGGATGTTGTTCGACCAGGAGAGGGTGAAAAAGAAGTTAATCATTGAGAGGAAGAAGATAGATCTAGAGAAGATGAGAAATATGTAAAATGAGAACTTGAAAAGAAGAAGACAATACAATAATTGAGTTCCACGAAGAGAGGTTGAAGCTTGCAAAGGACACGGAGGATTCGAGAATCATGTTAGATGCTAGTGTCTTGGATGAAGAAAGCAAGTGGCTCCACATGAAAGAGATCAACACGTGCAAAGTGAGAGGCAGATGATTCATTCTTGTATCGCCTGAATTGTTGAATTTTATTATGGCATGTGTTGAATTATGATTTATTTTGCTTTGTCAAATTGATGACATATGATGAGCGTGCATTACTTTGCATGAATATGAGGATTTAGATATGAGGGCATCTCCAACAGTTTGTATGTTAGCTTGTTGATAAAATATGTCATATCATCAACCAACACCTTAACATACAACATTTTTTTAGACTATCAGGAGGGCAAAACACCCCCCCCCCCCGGTTCCATTTTTCATTCAAAACAAAACCAGAGCAGAATCTGTTACACGACTTTTAAGTTCTACCAGATTAAGGAACTAGAAAACTGGCGAGCCAACGGCCCCAAGGTGCAAATTATTACAGAGACACAACTCCTTACAATCTAAAAAGAAACGAAGGCTCACTCCGGAGCCTGTTTTACTACCCCCACTCCAACCATGAACAGAGACGAAGTTCTAAACCCCCAGCATCATCCCATTGCTGTTCATCAGCGCCTCCAGCTCCATTGCTTTGTGGTACTCGCCACTCTTGATTCTCTTGATTGCTTGGATCGGAGACAGCGGCAGCTCCAGCGGAGTGATGGGACTGAGCGCAGGCATGGTCTTGAAGTTCCTCCCAGGGCTCCTAGGAGGCGAACAACGCCCTTGTGATAGCTTACCAGAGCCCTCTCCTCCCATTCCCAGCGACATTTCTGTGAGTGCACCTTGGCTCAGGACACCCTCAGTGTCCATGCCTTCAGTCACCCCATTGTCAGCAGGGAAGGGGAAGTGAGTATTGACGCTATCTTCTGCAAGACAAGTTTCAGACTTTCCAGATGGGAGTCCTTGAAAAGGATCATCCACTTCTTGAGAGTTAGATGGATCTGCCACCAAATTTGTTTAAGGTTAGACCACATTACATTATTGAAAATCATGGAATTTCTGTACTTCCAAATGCACCACATTACATAGGCACATACTGAATTCAAAACTAAGTGTTTCTTTTGCGCTGGCCAATATCTGGCAACTGACAAGTAAGTAGTACCTAATTCACAAGAAAAAACATTAGAGATGCCCGACCAGAGCTGTTTAGCAACCACACAGTGGAAAAACAGATGATCAACAGTTTCATGCTCATTGCAAAATAAGCACTCTGGGGGCTTCACAATGCCTCTCTTTAAAAGATTATTTTTAGTCATCAGCTTATATGAGATAATAACCAGAGAAAAACTTGTACTCGAGGTGGGACGACTATAGACCACACAGAAGGTATAAAAACAAGCTGCACACCTCGAAAGTTAATCACATTGTAAAGCGAACTAGTAGAGTAAACTCCATTATTCTCGTATTGCCAGATCAGAGAGTCTTCTCCTTCAGAGAGCACAGTGCTTCTGATGATCTGTTCTAGACAGTACCGATCCTCCATCATGGCAGGTGAGAAGGTTCTCCTAAAAGTCAATTTTATATTTGTGCCATCCCAGGTTTCAGCCACAGTCACCCCTTGCTGATGGCAGATCGTGTACAGGGGCCAAAATTGCACTGACAAGGGGGATGTGCCAAACCAAATATCCTCCCAAAGTCTAATTTTTGTACCATCCCCTATTTGCCATCTATATCCAAACTTCAAAGCTTTAGCCGCCCACATAACACCTTGCCAGAATTTGGAGGTATTTTGAGTGCTAGAGGCAAAGATGTCCGGCCTCCTTTTAATGTACTTACTATCAACTATATCTCTCCAGATTTTTCCTCCATCCTGGGTGTACCTTCTCACCCAGGTGCCCAAGAGGCACAGGTTTACATCCTTGATGTTTGGGATACCTAGACCACCATACTCTTTTTTCATGCAGACTAGATGCCAGTTAGCAAGGTGTAACTTCCTGTCCCCCTCAAAGTCACTCCATAGGCAGTGAGCTAGTTGACTGTTGATCAAGTCAAGTGCCCATCTAGGAAATTTAAAGAAAGAGAGCAGGTATACAGGGATACTTGCAAGGCAGGTTTTGATCAAGACAATCCTAGCAGAATAGGAGAGCAGTTTACCCCTCCACCCTGCCATTCTCTTGAGGATCTTATCAATAAGAGGTTGTATGTCCTCTCTTCTAAGCTTGTCGTAATGAAGAGGGATACCTAGGTATTTTATGGGGAATGTACCCACAGTACAACCCATGATGTATTGGAAGGGTTCAATCTCCCCTTCAAAGAGGCCTAATGGTATGATTTCACTCTTAGAGTAGTTAATCTTCATACCAGAGACGTTCTCAAAGCAAGTTAGAATAGTTTTGAGCTTAGCTGCTTTTTCTATATCATTATCTAGGAAGAGGATAGTGTCATCTGCATATTGCAAGCAGATGACCCCTCCAGGGATGAGATCAGAGCACAGGCCTTACACTAGGTCATGTGAAGCAGCTTTAATTAGCATTCTAGTCAGCACATCAATTACAAGATTAAACAACAAAGGGGAGGCAGGGTCTCCCTGTCTAAGCCCTTTACTTGTAGTAAAGAAGTTCCCTTCTATTCCGTTAATTTTCACACCAATAGAACCCAATTGGGTAATTTGTTTGATCCAATTAATCCATCTAGGGCCAAAGTTCCTCTTTTCTAGCACCTCATACAAGAAGTCTAGATTAACTTTGTCAAAGGCTTTCTCATAATCTAGTTTAATCACTACACCAGAATTATTGGAATGGACAGTAGAGTGCAACGCCTCATGTGCTGTGACCACACTTACCAAAATAAACCTGCCTTTTATGAAGGCAGACTGGTTGCTAGAGGTAAGGATGTTCATTAACTTGGCTAATCTATTAGTCAAAACTTTTGTAAAAGTTTTGAAAATACAATTCAGGAGACTAATTGGTCTAATTTTTTTCATACTAGTAGCATCTTTCTCCTTAGGAACAAGAGTGATCATTGCAAAATTAAGTCTATATATGTCAAGCTCCCCCTCAAAGAAATCTTTGAAGAGGGCCATGACATCTTCCTTCAAAATCTCCCAGAACTGTTGGAGGAAGAGGAAAGAGAGGCCATCAGGACCAGGGGCTCCATCTGACTAGGATCCAAAGATAGCCTCTTTTACCTCTTCTTCAGTAAAGGGGGCTTGGAGGGACATATTATCTTCATTCTTGACTTTTTCTCCCTCAGATAAAAAATCATCACTGAGTCTAAAACCATTTCTATCTTCCTTTTTAAAAAGCTCTTTATAAAAAGAGGTGGCAATATCTAGCATATCTTTGGTTTCATTGGCAGTGCCATTAGGGCCTTCTAATACATGGATCAGGGTTTTCCTTCTCCTCTGGTTGGCTACAGCTTGAAAGTATTTAGTATTCCTATCTCCTTCCAAAATATCTTTATCTCTAGATCTTTGCTTGGCTTTAATCTCATCTTTCAGCCAAATCTGTTGAAGTTCCTGCATAATCCTTTTCATCCTATCAACCTCAGATTCAGACAACTGTTCAGTTTCAGCCCTAATATCTAGAGAGTCATACTCTTGTGTGAGGCTGGCTTTATGCTTCCTAAGCTCAGCTTCAATATTCCTACTCCATCCCTTAGCAAACTTTCTAAACCTCCTAGCTTTCACCTGCCAAACATCTATAGCTTTCTTTTCCTTAACAGGAGTTGTCCAATTTTTAATAACTAGTTCTCTAAAGTCTGCCCTCAACAACCACCACTTTTCAAATTTGAAACTGGTGGGTTTTGGGGGGCAGTTTAAGCCAGAGTCCCAAAGGAGTGGGGTGTGGTCACTCCCCACTTTGGGCAGGGCTTGGGAGCTACTTAATGGAAACAAAGCATCCAGCTCTGTATTATAGAAAATCCTATCTATGGTGGTCATCACCAAATTACTTTGGTTATTGGCCCAAGTGAATTTCCTGCCAGACATTTTAATCTCTAAGAGACTCCAAATTTCTATCCAGGCATTAAACTTATCACACCAGTGGTGATTGATGTTGCCATTACTTTTATCATGTTGATATCTAACCAGATTAAAATCCCCCCCAATCAGGGTAGGCTGGCGATCATCTATAAACAGGTTGTGCAGCTCAGAGATGAAAGCATCTTTTCCTTCATCATAAGGTGAACCATAGACACTAATCAACCTAAACTTGACCCCACTGGATCTAACAGTGAGATTACATGAGATAGAGAAATTAAAGGAACTCCAACTATTTACTTCATAAATATCTGCATCCACTCCTACTAGGATGCCTCCAGCAGAGCCCTCAGCAGGAAGGTGGTGCCAAACAAAATTCCTGTTATTGCTAATAGATTTCAAGAAAGCGGAAGAGAGTTCTTCTTTTTTCGTTTCTTGAAAGGTAATGATACTTGCTTTGGTCTTGCTAAGGACCTCCACTATGCAAGTTTTCCTCCCTGGGGTAGTTATACCTCTAATATTCCAGAAGAGGCAATTCATCTAAGAAGGTTTCTCTTAGGGTGCTTGCCCCGTCCATACTTGGATACTTTGGTCCACATTCCACTATAATCTACCTCACCACATTTGTCCCCATGACACCCGTCAGGTGTACGTGGGGAGTTTGTGAGTGTATCTAAACTATCAGGCAATTCTGAAACTTTATTAGCCTCTCCAATCAAGTTGAGCCCCCCTTGGTTGGTGCTGGCCACTTTTTTGGCTAAATCCAATGAGGCATCTATATGAATGTCAGCTCTACCGGACCCCCCAGGTCCCTTAGAGTGTTTACTATTCTTAGACATCTCATCTTTGTTTAACTCAACTACATCTACCTCTATGCCTACTTTTTGAGCAGTAGCAATAAATTCAGGATCAGAGAAATTCATAAAAGAGTTTTTGAGTAGAGTACCTTTGTAAGTCTCTTTCTCCTTCTCTAGATTCTGGATCTTCTTCTTGTTGACGGCTATCTCCAACATGGTCTTCCCTCCTACATCAACTCTGGCACTTTTTCTTTGTGCTTGCACTGGTCCCCATTTATTAGTTGCATCTTTTTGAGTATCCACCACTTGTTCAGTGATATCTTGGCTGGGGCTGAATACCACTTCATCTCCATCATTGGTGATTTCTCCACTTTCCTCTATCAGGTTGTTGTAGATCTCCTCATCTTCCTCATCTTCCAGCTCCATTGCTTGGAGCAGCTGGCAGCTATGTTCATCCACTCCTGAATCCAACATGCTCTGCATGAAGGTGGTGGCAGCTTGCTTGGTGTACTGAGAGCTACTGTTGTTTCCTTTAGTCATGTTTGTCCCAGCAGAGTTACTTTTACTAACAGATCCACCATTGTTGCTTGCCCCACCAGCAGCAGAGGTGTCTTTGTTGGCAACAGTGTCATCATCTTTCTCAGTAATGTCATCTAGCAGATCATCACTAAGTTCTTCTACAGGAGGCTCCACAGTGATACCTATCTTGTGAAGTTTCTTACCAATACCAAAGACCCTGCTGGTTGGTATTTTGGTGTAATCCTTGCATCTGATCTGAACTCTGACTACCTCAAAAAAGGACTTGAAATTCCCTTGCCAGTCTACATCAACTAGAGTACCCACCACTGAGATGAACTGTTCCAGTATTGACCATTCAGCCCATTTTGGTGCTACACCTGTCAGCTGCAGCCAGACTGTTTGCAGTTCAGCAAGGTGCTCTAGCTCTCCCTTCCATTCTTCAACATTAACAATAACCCCTTCCATCTCTGGCAGTCCAAAGTTTGGGTAGCCAGCTACTTGAGCTACTGGAATATGTGGGGGGAATTTCACTAAGTATGTCCAGTTGTCTAATTTCCTGACCTGCCAAGGCCAGTTGGTCTTATAGATCAAAGAGAAGTTGTGTGCCAGTTCTTCTTTAGTAACCTGCCCAGCTTCTATGTATACAATCCCTACATTCTTGCCTGTCCCCAAATGCTGATCATTGACATCTGGTACCTCAATTTGGAAGAACCCTAATCCAGTAGCAACACTGCCCATAAACTTGGTTGTGTTCCTCGGCTTTTCCTGACTGGGCATTCCTCCACCTTGTGGTTCACCATTTTGCAAATGAAACATGCAGGAGCCTGTTGGCATTGGGTTTTGTGGTGTCCAGGCTCACCGCAGCTGTAGCATATCACATCTGCATATTCCTGTGGTGACTCTTTGTTTTTGTACACTGCCTTGCTCTTGTTGACTGGCTTGTTCTTCCTCTGTTGATTTCCTGCATTGCTGTTTTTTTCCTTCATTTTGCCCTGAATAGTGCTGTTGTGGTTGCAGGGCAGGGCCTGCTCTGTTCTGTTGATTGCCTATCATGCCAGATCCTTGCAGATTTTGAGCACCTCCATGAGGCTGATTCTGCCCAGACTGGCCACCTGCCGAACCGAGTTGAGCCTGTTGGGGTGGATTCCCTCCTGAAGGCATGTTGGATGAATTCCCACCGCTCCAAGCATGGGGATTGTTCCATTGATTCAGAGGGGGGGGGGGAAGAACGGTCCCTGGTACCACGGGGGAGGTGGCCCTCCTTGGAATCCATACCCAAAAGCAAATTGGGGAGGCGGAGGCCCAAATTGAGGATCGAATGGCGGCATCCACTGCCCCTGATTGCCCCCCTCCGCGTTGTTGTTCTGGGATCTGTCTCCCGATCCCTTCTCACGCCCTTGCCCTCTTCCCCTCCCTCGATCTGCCATAACTCTGAGACTGGCAAGATCCGGGGGGGATCCTGCCCACTTATCCCGAGAAATCGAGATGGATCTCACCTTATTGCGATCAAATCCTCTCTCGGGTTGCTTCTGGACAGGGTAGCAGTCGGTGGTGGAGAAGCTTCGCGTGGGGATGAGATCTCTCCTCACCCACACAAGGACAGAGTGGGAATTTGTAGCTGCGCTAGGGCTAACAATTTCCTCATCGATCCATAATTGTCCAAAAATCTCACTCAGGCCCTCATCCTCATCTTCTCCTGGCACGCTTTCCACCTCAGCTTGATTTGACTTTTCCCTCCTCTTTTCCAGCTGCGTTGCATTCCCCAATTCCAGCAGGCCCTCTGAACCTTTCCCATCATCTGCGAAGCAGGGGATCTCGCCGACGACGGTGATCTGCACTGCCTGGCGAGCCCTGAAGTGGCGGGTTGTAGCCCCTTTGTTGATCAGATTCATCAGCTGCAGCGGGGACTGGTCTGCAGCTCTACGGAGTGGGGAATCCAAACCTGGCTCCAACGGAAACTCTGGCACGCTTCCACGGCAAGCTCCCCAGGTCGAGCCCCTCGGAGCGCCATGTAGGTTCAGCTGGGCGGCGGCTGGAGGGACCAGAACGCCTTCCATCTCGCCCGCTGCTCCGGATCTGATGAGTTCATCTCCGCGCGCGCCCATCTGACGATTTTCTCCGGCGAGGTCGATCTCCCTGGCAGCAGACGCTCTAATTCCTCCGGAGTGGCCTCCACACAGATCCTGATGATGAGCTTCTGGGTCGAATCGCCCCTCAGCGGGCGGCGCATCGACCGCTCCATGCGCTCTCGATGCCTCGCCTCCATCTCTTCTTCCCCCTCTGGATCTCGGAGTGGCCTCTCCTGCGCCATAGGGCAGGCGCAGGCAGGGGCGCTCTCCTTCGATGCAGGGCAGTAGGTGTGGTGGCGACGACGGCGAGCAGCGCGGCGAGCGGTGGTGGTGGTGGTGGTGGTGGTAGGCGGAGGGGATGAGGCAGGTCGCAGGAGCGCACATGAGGGGTTCCATACAACATTTTCAATGGATTGTATCTAGTTTGCTCAATAGAATGTGAGATAATAAATAAGGTGATCTCTCATTCTACATTGAAGCTTGTACAAGGGGTGTTGATTCATGTACATACAACCTTCCTCTCTTTCCTCATTTATTGTATGACACATCATCAAAAATCCT
The DNA here is from genome assembly GCF_002575655.3 of Aegilops tauschii subsp. strangulata. Lineage (NCBI taxonomy): Eukaryota > Viridiplantae > Streptophyta > Magnoliopsida > Poales > Poaceae > Aegilops > Aegilops tauschii. The sequence goes on from NC_053039.3 coordinate 225,802,367, forward strand.
ATGTGGCAAAGTCTATCAACACTTACAACCATTGGAGATGCCCTATGTGACAAAGTCTACCAACAATTATCTTACAACCATTGGAGATGCCCTGAACAACCATTGGAGATGCCCTGAACAGTGCGTGCATGGCTTTGCATGAATATGAGGACGTTCAGGGGGTCAGATTTTGTCCAGCCCAAGCTCTTAGGAGAAGCACACCAAAAAGTATTCCAAGTCCAGTAAGACAGCATGACACATTTGAAAACAAAGCCTCGTGATTTGCCAATAGTAAAACTCATGCTAGACAGATCAACCTAGAATTGTCATTCAGTAGATCAACAGAACAAAACTCGCTAATAGAAGAAACATCAGTAACAAAACAGGAACAAAGATTTTACAATCCAAACACTTCCTAGTGATCATTTTGTTAAACCAATTGTCGATGCCTTCATGGTTCTACTGTGTTAGGATTTCTGCACGCCCGGTTGTGAGAAAGATCCGTGGTACGTCACAAGAAACCAGCTAGTCGTGAGCTGACAACGCTAGTCATTGCAGAAGCGAGCTGAACCCCTGCTCTTAGCTCTTGAAAGGTGCCTTGATGGTGCCCATGCTCGATCACTCATCTAAGGTGGCCTGTCGCTGGGATAATCTGGTGCTGCGCAATCCCAAGAGGCATTTTTCCATTTTCTTGGTTCTCTCCTGATCCACTGCCATCACAACTGGGTTCCAACAAGCGCACGAGTGAGAGGAAAATCTCCATTCTAGTCACGTCCCTGTTGGCCTGCACAAATGGAACCAAATAAAGGAACACCTGTCAAAAGCAGGCACGGAAGGAAGCAACTGACAATTAAATTCATAGGAAGAAAATGTTGCAACTCGTAGAATCCAAGGATGATCTGTACAAGTGCATGATCCGTGCAATCTGACCCAACCAAGGGATCTTAATAACATTGAACTACTTACCTCAACAGTGAATCGTGCCCAGATTTTATTTTTGCGTGCTTCCATCACACCCCTCAAGATGGTTAGTCCAAGACCTTTGATAAAGTCGGCTATTTCCAGGAAGATTCCTCTGTCATCACAAATCATCTGCAGACATACTGACGTCAACAAATGGGAAGTATGCATATATAACAATATGTGAACTGAGATTAACAGGATGGATACAGAGAACAAACAATAGCAGAATCATTTACCTCCACAAGCATCTGACGAGGCCGGTCGAGATCCTCAACTATGATTGGGCATGTCATAGATTGACTGCCGACGTTGAAGGCCCAAGTTGCACCACCCTCAAAGTAGTCTTTCCAAAGAGGACCATTGTCACCGCTAAGTATCTGTTTGAAGATTATCAAACAGCACAGGAAAAGATTATACAGGGTTTGCAACTATTTTCTCATGGAATAAACTGCAGCGAAAAATAACTGAAATTAGAGTGTGGCGATTCGGTGCCCAGGTGCATCTGCATTGGGGTGTGAACGGTAAATTCAAATAAAATAGCAAAAGAATCGACATTGAAGATGCTCCAATACGCTAGGTGCGTGCAAAAAAATTGTGGTGAAATGGCATTTGAGGAGCTCTCAGGAAAAAAAAACTGGCCTCAAAGGAACTATGAAAAGAACACTTCGGAGCCGATTTTTTTCGTGGGTTAGAGCTCCTCGAATGTCATTTTGCCCAAAAATTTTGCACGCAGCTAGTGTGTTGGGAGCATCTTCGATGCCAAATAATTTCAGATTGTTTTGAACTTTTTACTATTTTTTTTGAATTTACTGTTCATCAGGTGCAGATGGGCCTGGGCTCAGACGTGGAATACTAGTGTATACCTTAGATTCATTACAATCTTTGAGATTGTCAGCATGCTTTGTCACACTCTGCAAGAAAACCATGTGCTTGATGGTCTTTTCCAGTAAAGCATCAATGCTACACTGTTGACAACAAATGACATGAGAATAGCAGTTATTATGCTACAAGTCCATGAGCATTTTAAAGTGAAGTGATATCTAAATAAAAAAATAATCACCAAAGGACCATAAAATGCAGAAGTCAAACTAGAGGGTACCTTTGCACCATTAGGTACAAGTTCCCGAAGCTCCTTTATACGATCCTGAATAAGCTGACGGTCTTTTGGCCGGGGCTTAGAACTCTCTCCTGGTCGAGATCTCTTTCGATTTGCCTTGTTTGGTGTATCATGACCTTTGCTGTTTGAGGCTGACACGCTTTCACACTTCATGTTATGTCCGCTCTCGATCCAAAGGCGTAACTGAGATTTGTGCATTCCATTGTTTTGGGAAAGACAACCATCCTCGGTCTTCTCTAGGAAACTTGGTTGTTTAACCAAATTTGATACAGCCAACTCATCCTTGACTAGCAAAGGAGGAGCACCAGATGATTCGTGTTGCTTCATCACTTTTGAACCACAATAAGAGCTGCTAGGCATGTCTGTCAATGAAGTCCTGCAAGAGGCACTGTCACCGGAGATCTGCTTGCCACCAGGATTGACACTGGAGATAACTGCGTCCAATAATTGGTCACTATCAGTTAGTGAGAAGATTCCAGAAAAGGGGAACTCATCGTCCAGTGCACCAAATACTGGAGAGGTATCAAGATAAACTGAGGATTCAAGTGCATCTTTTCCTGAGCTAGCCGGTTTTGCAGTGTTCCAGGTCGAATCGCCATCCACATTGCGGCACAGATGAGGAAATTCAGCACCAAATATATCAAACAAATCATTTCCTGCAGTTGGATCCACAAGAAGTGAGGAAGATCGCTCACTTGAAATGTCTGGGAGCTTCTGCCGATCCATATTCTTCAAACCTTGTATTCTTACAGCAATACTGGAGTCATTTACTTCTTTAGCCTTTCTGTTTTGGTAAACACGATCCGAAATATTCACTTGATTATCTTGAGAAAAGTCTGTTTTAAATTCACTAGAAGTTTGAACTTCAGAGCCAGAGGATGGAGCTGCAACAGCATGACATGAGTCTCTTTTGGGACTCCCCATTTTCATAATGAATTGAGCAGATTGGGGGTTTTTAAATGAAATAGCCGGTTTGTGCCCTATCATCCCAGAAGTAGAGTTACATCTTTGGTCTAATAGTTGACTTGCTGAGCAGTCATACAAGTTAGACTTGACTATGCTATTACCTTCAGGAAGAAAATCAAAGTTTCCATGACTGTTTAGAAAATCTAACACCTCACCCCCTCCATGCGATGGAGGCAGGTTCCGGAATGCAAGAGATTTTAGCAGAAGATTTCTGGTATCAGACGCCTCTTCCATGTTTCCCATTCCCAATTGTCCATCATTCATCAACAGTGGATGCTTTTCTGCTGATGTTGAGGTAGAAGAGAGAAAATCTGAGCTAACCACACTGCTTTGTGTGGTGCTTTCAACTCTCCTGTCACAGTAAGGAGTTTGTCGTCTGAACCTCACATCAGGAGCATATAAACTGTGGTCTCTGATAGCTTCACCATTTCTCTGTGCCACCTTAAGCAAGGAAGCTTTTCTTCCTATGTTTACTGATGCACTACTTGACATTGCCGTCGCATCAGGAACATAGCACTGTTCATAAGTCGCTGGAGAACCACTGAAGGCTTTTGAGCAACCATCTGTAGGGTAGACACTCAGAAGACCATGTGAAGAGCGTGACTGGACCTTCTGGCTAGAATCATTTTTAGCTGAAGTAGATGCAACCATACTTGATCGATTGTTTAACTGAGAACACAGCTTCTTATACTGAAGCACATAAGTTGTATTTTCCATAACCTGTCATAAAATAAGCATTTTATGAGCTCTGACATGTTGGAACCACAAAGACGAGAGCTAAGTCCTAGTGCTAATGGTACAACGCCAGAGCAAGTCCTCTTGATGCAGTTCGCAAAACGCTAAATAAGTAAATATATCAGAGAGAATTATATATCAATTTTTCATTCCAGTTCACCGCTCCAATCACAAGAAGCTTTGGTCTTCCTAGAACCTCACCGCAAATATAGTCTATATAAGGATTCGAAGGACAGAATATTTGACCAGTCAACTACATAATATTCACAAATTAGTACCACTGTTCTACCTCATGGCCCATACTTAAAAACAAGAATAAAGTTCAAGGCATGTTGAGTGGGATATGTATGCTGATATGCATTGTCAAAAGCAGGGCATCTTACCACACTAGTAGAGCCTAGCTGTAGTACACCACGTGGTAACACAGGAATAATTGCAATAGTCTGCGGAACAACCGAACAAGTATAAATTATTAAGAGATCAAAAGTAAAGAAGTCAGTAAATAATCTAACATGCAAGGGCGAAATTCTACTAACCTGAATGCCAGCTCTGAACTGATAATTCATCTCAGCAGCAACCTATCACCACCAGAAGACAACAGCTTATTGTTCCATTATGAAAGGGAACATAACAATTGGGGATAACCAAAACAGCCAGAGCAACTGATAAAATCAAATTGCATTGTTATTAAAAGAAAATTAGAAATCATCATGTAAAAAGATCATGGTTAGCTCAAGCCTGTGTGGCAAATCATGTTAAGTTGTTAATGAGAAACTCTACATGATTTCCACTTGTTCAAATACCATTTGTGTGCTTTTGCAACTAGCTTATCCAGTGACCACTTATGTGGCAGAACAATAGATCAAACTCACTACAAGCCAAAATTTCAACACAGAAGGAACAAATATGTGAGGACAAAATAACCCCACAAGGATTGTTGCGAACTTGCGATGACATAAATTCCTGGACAGCATGCTATTAATGACACAGCAGCAAAAATGAACCAGACAATACTGAATTAGGGCTACGGGCATGTTTGGTTCATGACTACTTTGCCACAACTAAACTTAGGCAAACTGTGGATGCCACAAAAAATGTGGCGAACAAAATGGCCACCACAAGTGTGGCAAGATTTGGCAAATAAATGAGCATGTAGTTAGAAAAGTGTGGCAAGCCATAAGTGTGACAATGAACCAAACACATGCCTAAGGTTTTGTGGCACGACTAATGTTAGGTGTGGCAACCTTAGGCTACAAACCAAACATGCCCTATATTTATATCAGTTCACGAGAACGAAGAAGAAGAATTTATACCTCGGATCTGAGCCTGTGATCATTGGCAGTATCATGGATAATCCACTGATGACTACCAGTAAAAGCAGCACGGCCGATGGTACTGAAAAAACAGAAAATGTAGCATCTATCCATCAATAAAAGAAATCAACCAAGAACATTGTGCTAGCTAGTAACAAACAAATGATGTTCCCGGTTCTTCCTTACCCTTCTCCAACAACATGAACCTGCGATGCCATAACCTTCCTAACTAGGGTGCACACAGTGCCACCTGATTCACAGCCAACCTCAGAAGCCTCAGATCCAGTTGGACAAGATGCGTGGCCACAGTAGCCATCCTCCCACACTAGATGCCTGCACATCACCAAAGGAAAACAGTGCGCGCAAATCATCAAACAAAACCCAAATTCCCAGCGCATCAAGAAGTTTATTCCACATTGCATTTAGCATTCCTCCATGATCCCCAAATCGTGTCCCCATTTCTCCCTCCCCCAAAAAAGCTTGCACGGAATTGCAACAACATCTCGCACATTCACGCTCTTTTAAGCCTCAGGAGCTAACATGAACTTGCACAGACAAGGCGGTAGTAGCTTTTTGGTTCATGTTCCTTGTTGTAAAGGCGTTACTAAATTTGCAAGCATGAGTGAACGCCCACACGAGCGTACGGGCGTTCTTTTTCCAGGCACCATCTTTCCCACAAGGAAAGGAGTCCCTTATTAGTAATTGCTGAGGAATATACCCATCCTACGAATCTTCCTCGCGGATGCTTCATTCGTACGAGACAAATCTAGCTGAAATGGAATGTTCAAGAAGACTTTGAACCCAGAAAAATGAAGAAAAGACACTGAAGCCTGGGGGGGAGAGAAAAACTAGAACTTGGTTTTGAGATTTTCCGCAAGATCGAGCGGGGGGAGAAGATTGTGACAAAAAAAGAAGTCCAGGAGAAGGATGGAAGGCTTACACGGGGTCAGCAGCGCCGATGGCCTTCCAGAAGACGGCGTAAGACCACCCGACCTCCTCGCAGAGCCGCCGCAGCGCCTCCCCCACCGCCATCGCCGCAGCCCCAAAGCCCAACGGAACCCTAACGAGCAAACCCTAGCTTCTTCGACGGGGGGAGAGGGCGACGAAAAGACGAGCAAGGACGCCGCTGCCTCCCTAGGCGCAGCGAGAGCCGGCGCGCCCGGCCTGCCTCGCGCGGACCCCGCCGTCCCTCTGCTCCGCCGCAACAGCAACGCCAACACTTGCTCCGTTGGCCGCCGGCGCGCGGCAAGCGGCCATCAGTGGGGCTCGCCACCAGCCGCTGGCGCTGGTCCCAGCGTTGGTGGGGACCTCGGGACCACGGCGCAGCACCAGAGGCAGAGATGCCCGGCAGGAGAATGGCGCGGGGTCCCCGGAGGAGCGTCGGAGCCGCACGGCGGCGGGCGAGCGAGCGAGCAATGCGGTCTTGGATTTGGCTGCTGCTGCTACAGCCGCTGCGCGTCCTCGTCAATCTCTTTCTTCCTTCTCCGCTTTCGCTTTGGTTTCTCACTCTGTTCTGGTCTGGTCTGGGAGTCTTTGGCCTCTTTGGGGTGTGCTTGGCTTGTGTGAGTGTGTGAGTAAAATTTCGTTCTGGCTTTTTCTTTGTCGCTTTCTTTGGTTGCCCCTCCTTTTCCTTTGTCCATCGCGGCTCCCGAGGCGGGCATCATTCCCTCCACGAGGGGCAGGATGGGCATTCCCCCAGCTAATCACCCTCATCCCCTCCTTTTCCTTTATGTATTTTCACCTAGGTTAAATAGTGCTCCTCTCCAACACACCACCATTCGCTAACAGCTAATATTGATCTAACTATAACCCATGGTCTTACTGAAAGCATATTTCAACATATTTCCTGGATTAATTGTTTAAAACTAATCCCTCCGTTTCACAATACAGGCATAGTTTTTTGTTGATTCTTTCAAAATCTTGAGAATTGACCCTCCATCCAGATTCTTTCAAAATCTTGTACCCATAAAAAATATATGGGTTCAAGATTCTAGAAGAAGCTGGGGCGAGCCCCAATTCTCAAGATTCTGAGAGAATCGGCCAAAAGAACTGGGCAATAAGAATGTTTTTTAGCATCTTCAAGGTGCATCCGTAAACTTCTCCCAACTGTTCGAACCGCGCTATTCGGACCGCGAAAACCATCCAACGATGTCCTGTATCGATACGTGGGGCGGTCCGGACGCGATTTCTCCCGCAAACCGGAGACAAAACATAGGGGGCTTTGAGGAGTCCGGATCGATCCCAAGCCCGCTTCTGACCTCCCTAACCCACCAAAACCTTTCCTCCCTCTTCCGCGTGCGTTCCCGCCCGGCGCCACCTGCCCACATTGAAGACGGCTCAGGGCGGACGCGACCTCTCACTGCCACCGTCATGGAAGCGGCATGTAGGCCGACGGCGCCGTCCGCGACGCGTCTCCGGTGTCCGCGTTGTTCAATGCCGGAGATGCGTGACTAGACGGGACATGGCAGATATCTACCACGCATGTTCAATGCCGCTGTCCGTCCGTATGCCGACATTAACCAAGTTCGCCGGCCAAGAAACCCACTCCGGCGCCACGCATTGATGCACCCAGACGCCTCGCCTCACCGAAATTTGCTATTTAAAGGCGATTACACCCGGCTAACTCCACACCACAACACAAGCCCCTACCCATCATTCTCCCTTGCACTGCATCTGTAATGACTGCAGGCGGCGAAGCTTTGTGGGAGAGCCTTTCCACGGAGATGAAGCACGTCGTGGCCACCCTCGTCGCCGCCTGGCAAAGCTGCCGTGCCAAGCGGATTGAGGCCGGCTTGCCGGTCAGCTCGCCCGAGGTCTCCGATGACAAGGACGAGACCACAATGGAGACGTGCTCCGACGACACCGCCCCGGCTCCCGTGCCTCATGTGCACATCGGCTTCACCATGGAGCAGGCGCAGGCGCACTACAACGCCGCCATGGTGGAGGTGTGACCTGCGCCGGCGAGCCAGGAGGTCGTGGCGGCCATGGCCGCGGCGAACCCCAACTTCGTGGCGGAGCAGCGTGCCATCTACAACGCCGTCCGTGCTCAAGCCGCCGCTCGCGACGAAGTGGCCGCTGCGGAGGCGCAGTTGCAAGCGACCGCAGAGGAGAACAACGCCAGGTGCGCCTCCTACGCGCCGCCGACAAACCATCAGGCGGCCCGGTGGGGCGATGACAGCGTCGGCGCCACCATTTCCATCGTGGACCTCACGTCCACTGGCGACGGATAAGAAGTTGACTCCTCCGAGGATGAGTAGGCCACGGGAGGCGGCATGGCTTGGTGTCCCATATGGGTCGGTCCGTCTCTCGTGTTCTACTCTTCCTCGCGCGGAGACCGCATCTTCACTTATCGGTCTTATCATTGGTGCTCGTGCAGACGGCGGATGGAGGACGACGCGGTCTTGGACGTCGAGCGTCGCCGCCGTAGGATAGGTTTAGGGTCAGGTCTTTCTTTTGTTCTAGATGTTCGAAATGTAATGAAATCATTGTGTTTCTATAAAATCCGTCAGGTCTATATGAAATTCGGCCGTGTTTGCATAAATTTCATCTGGGTTGTTGAAAAAGAGTTTGAAATGTATGCGGCTAGTGTTGAATGGCGGCTTCCTGCATCCATGTCCGCGGATCGGTTCCCCCTATTCGCGGACGGATACGAGAGGAAATTTGCGGGTTGTCGTTGAAGATACCCTGACAAAACTAATTCCCGTAAAAAAACAACAAGAAAATAACTTCCTTGTTAGAAAAACAACAACAAGAAAGTAACTTCCTTGTTAGAAAAAACAACAAACTGACTTATAGACACCATGGAGGTTTCTTTTTAACACAGTACAACTGCAGATGATCGCATACACTCCTTCCTGTGAACACACTCATGCATATTTTATTCTTATGAGCACACCCAAGATAATAAGCCAACACAACATTTTAAGATTCACAAAGTCACTATAAACACCTTGTAGTCGATGAGATTCTTTTTCCACTAAACGAACATCACCGAAAAATCTGAAACAAATCCAAAAAATACTAGCATCAGTGTTATTGTGTCCAATCCCAGCAAAAAAGATACAAAGTTGAGAAACTGCGCCAACTCACCTATGATCGTCGACCAAATTACCAAACAGTGGGTTCGATCTAACTGATAACAGATTAGTTAATGTGTACGTACCTCTGCACAACTTGACAGTCCATATAAAACGGCGAGCACCATCCTGTGCCACAAGCTTCAAGCAATGTATGATTAATTAGCCTATCTTTTGGATTAAAGAAAGATTGAAATAATTATATATCTTCTTCTCTTTCTACCAAAAAAACTAATCAGTTTGAGAAGCTTTCGTCAGATTGTACCATGTAGCATTCATTTTAAATTGAAAAGCTTCACATAACTTAACTACTCGTCAGAATCCATTGAAAGAAGACAAACCGGATAGCTTACAATATTATCCAACGAATGACCTGTCATGTACCAAAAACAACAGCACTTTTGTACCCTGAAACTCTATCTTAGTGCTATGACAGAGACGGTTATGCCCTCACCGTTTGTGAGTAATTACAAATATGTCAATATGGGGCATTCAAAAGGTGGGCATTGAGTGCAATTATGTGGTCGTGTATGCTTTTGAGGGGTGGTGGGGTAATTTTTAAATTAACATACACATAGTATATTTTATATTTTAACAGTGAGAGTACGAAAAGACACATGCTAATGGACAACAATGTCCTTGAACACGTTTGCGAACAGCTTGGCGGACGAAGGTCATTCAACCGTAGTAACCAAATATAAAACAAACACCAATTTTTCATTCATTTTCGAATCAATTTTTTACATATCCAAATAACCCTGAAAACAACTTTTGAAAAATTAAAAATGTAATTATCCCTGTTGTAGGTGAGATAGACAGCCCCACGCGAGACTGCCTGGCCCAGTTGACGTTGACATCCAATGCGACCAGGCAGAGGTGACGACAGATGCCTCTTTGGCATCATCGTTGTGCTACTTGGGCGCCTCGTCGTCCTTGGCCTCCTGCCCCTCAAAGAGCCGGTTGCGCTCCGCCTCGTTGACGCGAAGCTGCCAATGCTCGGGGCGGCGATGAGAACGGAGGCGGGCACGGCCCGGTTGACGTCGATCGTCGAGTCCGCCCCAACCTTGATCGCGAAGGTAGCTTCGGACACGTGCTCCATCTCCAGCTGGTCCTCAGCCAGTCGATGCTCTACATGAGCCGGAAAGTGTAGTGCTACTCCGTCTGCAACAGTCTGAATGCGGACATCTACAACTCCTTCACTTGGGCTCACCTCCTCCTCCTCCTCCTCCTCCTCCATCTCTTCCATGGCCATGGGGGCGCCCTCCTCCTCATCCTCCTCCGAGCGCTCTGGAGAGCTCAGAGATTGGCATGCACCAATGCGGGACTGGCCCCGGCCTCGACGTCATGGACCTTCACCATGATCTAGGTGCAGCACACCAACGTGAGCCTCCTTTACCAAAGGACCGGGCCATCGCGACGGTGGACGACGGACGAGGATGCGAAGGTGGTAGGACGATGGCTCAAACAGTGAGAGAAGGGCTCACAAGGGTTGAGTTTTGGGACGTAACTGTCCGGTTTAAATAGTCGTGGCAGGCGGAGCGGCGGGTTGAATGTGGGCCAGACAAACAAACAGACCAAAATTGCATCTCACAGCCTTAGGGCATCTCCAACGTGGACCCCTAATACGGACATAGTATTTGTGTGCGGACGGGTTCACAAACAGTGATACGGGATTTTCGCAAAAAAAAGACAGTGATATGGGAGACGACCATGAAGGAAATATGCCCTAGAGGCAATAATAAAGTTGTTATTTTATATTTCCTTATATCATGATAAATATTTATTATTCATTCTAGAATTGTATTAACCAGAAACTTGATGCATGTGTGGATACATAGACAAAACACTGTGTCCCTAGTAAGCCTCTACTAGACTAGCTCGTTAATCAAAGATGGTTAAGTTTCGTAAACCATAGACATGTGTTGTCATTTGATGAATGGGATCACATCATTAGGAGAATGATGTGATGGACAAGACCCATCCGTTAGCTTAGCATATTGATTGTTCAATTTTATTGCTATTGCTTTCTTCATGTCAAATACATATTCCTTCGACTATGAGATTATGCAACTCCCGGATACCGGAGGAATACCGTGTGTGCTATCAAACGTCACAACGTAACTGGGTGATTATAAAGATGCTCTACAGGTATCTCCGAAGGTGTTTGTTGGGTTGGCATAGATTGAGATTAGGATTTGTCAGTCCTGAGTATCGGAGAGGTATCTCTGGGCCCTCTCGGTAATGCACATCATAAGAAGCTTTGCAAGCAATGTGACTAATGAGTTAGTTAAGGGATGATGTATTACGGATCGAGTAAAGAGACTTGCTGGTAACAAGATTGAACTAGGTATGAAGATACCGACGATCGAATCTCGGGCAAGTAACATACCGATGACAAAGGGAATAACGTATGTTGTCATTACGGTTCGACCGATAAAGATCTTCGTAGATTATGTAGGAACCAATATGAGCATCCAGGTTCCGCTATTGGTTATTGACCGAAGAGGTGTCTCGGTCATGTCTACATAGTTCTCGAACCCGTAGGGTCCGGACACTTAACATTCAATGACGATTTTGTATTATATGAGTTATGTGATTTGGTGACTGAATGTTGTTTGGAGTCCGGATGAGATCACGGACATGACGAGGAGTACCGAAATGGTCGAGAAGTAAAGATTGATATATAGGACGATAGTATTCGGGCACCGGATGTGATTCGGGGTGTACCGAGTACATATCGGAGTACCTGGGGGGTTACCGTAACCCCCGGGGGAATAATGGGCCTTATGGGCCATAGGAGGGGAGCACACCAGCCCACAAGGGGTGCCCCCCCCTAATGAAGGAGGCCGAATAGGAGAAGGAGGAGGGGGTTCGCCCCCCCCCTTTCCTTCGTCCCCCCTCTCTTCCCTTTTCCCCTTCCGGTAAAAGGAAAGGGGGAGCCGAATTGGAATAGGGCCCCCAAGTAGGATTCCTCCTACTTGGGGCGCCCAAGGCAGATCCCCTCCCCCTCCCACCTATATATACATGGGTAGGGGGTGCCTAGAACACACACCAACAATTGTTAGCCGTGTGCGGCGCCCCCCTCCACAGTTTACCCCTTCGATCATATCTTCGTAGTGCTTAGGCGAAGCCCTGCGCAGATCACTTCACCATCACCGTCACCACGCCGTCGTGCTGACGGAACTCATCTACTTCCTCGACACTTTGCTGGATCAAGAGTTCGAGGACGTCATCGAGCTGAACGTGTGCAGTACTCGGAGGTGCCGTACGTTCGGTACTTGATCGGTCGGAACGAGAAGAAGTTCGACTACATCAACCGCGTTGTCAAACGCTTCCGCTTTTGGTCTACGAGGGTACGTGAACACACTCTCCCGCTCTCGTTGCTATGCATCTCCTAGATAGATCTTGCGTGAGCGTAAGAATTTTTTTGAAATTTCATTCTACGTTCCCAACAGTGGCATCCTAGCCAGGTTTATGCGTAGATGATATGCACGAGTAGAACACAAAGAGTTGTGGGCGGTGATCGTCATATTGCTTACCACCAATGTCTTATTTTGATTCGGCGTTGTTGGATGAAGCGGCCCGGACCAACCTTACATGACCACGTTCATGAGACCGGTTCCACCGACAGACATGCAACTAGTTTTGCATAAAGGTGGTTGGCGGGTGTCCGTTTCTCCAACTTTAGTTGAATCAAATTTGACTGCGGCGGTCCTTGTTGAAGGTTAAAACAACAAACTTGATAAATCGCCGTTGTGGTTTTGATGCGTAGGTAAGAACGGTTCTTGCTGGAAGCCCGTACCAGCCACGTGAAACTTGCAACAACAAAGTAGAGGACGTCTGACTTGTTTTTGCAGGGCATGTTGTGATGTGATATGGTCAAGACATGATGTGATATACAATATTGTATGAGATGATCATGTTTTGTAAAAGTTACTGGCAACCGGCAGGAGCCTTATGATTGTCTCTTTATTGTATGAAATGCAAACACCATGTAATTGCTTTATTTTATCACTATGCGTTAGCGATAGTTGTAGAAGAAATAATTGGCGAGACGACCACGACGCTATGATGGAGATAAAGGTGTCAAGCCGGTGACGATGGAGATCATGACGGTGCTTTGGAGATGGAGATCAAAGGCACAAGATGATGATAGCCATATCATGTCACATATTTTGATTGCATGTGATGTTTATCTTTTATGCATCTTATTTTGCTTAGTACGGTGGTAGCATTATAAGATGGTCCCTTCACAAAATTTCAAGGTAAAAGTGTTCTCCCTGAGTATGCACCGTTGCTACAGTTCATCACATTGAGACACCACGTGATGATCGGGTGTGATAAGCTCTACGTTCACATACAACTGGTGCAAGACAGTTTTGCACATGCGGAATATTCGGGTTAAACTTGACGAGCCTAGCATGTACAAACATGGCCTCGAAACACTGGAGACCGAAAGGTCGAACGTGAATCATATAGTAGATATGATCAACATAGAGATGTTCACCATTGATGACTACTCCATCTCACCTGATGATCGGACATGGTTTAGTTTATTTGTATCACGTATCATTTATATGACTTGAGGGGTGTCTATCTAAGTGGGAGTTCTTAAGTAATATGATTAATTGAACTTAATTTATCATGAACTTAGTCCTGATAGTTTTTGCATATCTATGTTGTAGATCAATAGCTCGTGATATAGCTCCCTTATTTTTTGATATGTTCCTAGAGAAAAACTAAGTTGAAAGATGATAGTAGCAATGATGCGGACTGGGCCCGTGATCTGAGGATTATCCTCATTGCTGCACAGAAGAATTATGTCCTTGATGCACCGCTAGGTGACAGACCTATTGCAGGAGCAGATGCAGACGTTATGAACGTTTGCAAGCTCGATATGATGAATACTTGATAGTTTAGTGTGCCATGCTTTACGGCTTAGAACCGGGACTTCAAAAACATTTTGAATGCCACGGAGCATATGAGATGTTCCAAGAGCTGAAATTGGTATTTCAGACTCATGCCCGTGTCGAGAGGTATGAGACCTTTGACAAAGTACTTTGCCTACAAGATGGAGGAGAATAGCTCAGCCAGTGAGCATGTACTCAGAATGTCTGGGCACTACAATCACTTGAATCAAGTGAGAGTTAATCTTCCAGATAAGATAGTGATTGCCAGAGTTCTCTAGTCACTATCACCAAGTTACTAGAACTTCATAATGAACTATAATATGCAAGGGATGTCGAAAACAATTCCCGAGCTCTTCGCGATGCTAAAATTAGCGAAGGTAGAAATCAAGAAAGAGCATCAAATGTTGATGGTTAACGAGACCACTAGTTTCAAGAAAAAGGTCAAAGGGAAAGAAAAGGGAACTTCAAGAAGAATGGCAAGCAAGTTTCCACTCCCGTGAAGAAGCCCAAAGCTAGACCCAAGCCCAAAACTGAGTGCTTCAACTGCAAAGGAAATGGTCACTGGAACCGGAACTACCCCAAATACTTGGCGGATAAGAAGGATGGCAAAGTGAACAAAAGTATATTTGATATACATGTTATTTATGTGTACTTTACTAGTGTTCGTAGTAACCCCTGGGTATTTGATACTGGTTCAGTTGCTAAGATTAGTAACTCAAAACAGGAGTTGCAGAATAAACAGAGACTAGTTAAGGGAGAGGTGACGATGAATGTTGGAATTGATTCCAAGGTTGATATGATCAACATCGCACACTCACCCTACATTCGGGATTAGTATTGAACCTAAATAAATGTTATTTGGTGTTTGCGTTGAGCATGAATATGATTAGATCATGTTTATTGCAATACGATTAGTCATTTAAGTCAGAGAATAATTATTGTTCTGTTTACATGAATAAAACCTTCTATGGTCATACACCCAATGTCAATGGTTTATTGAATCTCGATCGTAGTAATACACATATTCATATATTGATGCCAAAAGATACAAAGTTGATAATGATAGTGCAACATATTTGTGGCACTGTTGTTTAGGTCATATTGGTGTAAAGCGCATGAAGAAACTCCATGCAGATGGGCTTTTGAAATCACTTGGTTATGAATCATTTGATACTTGCGAACCATGCCTCATGGGCAAGATGACTAAAACTCCGTTCTCCGGAATAATGGAGCAAGCCAATGACTTATTGGAAATAATACACACCGATGTATGCGGTCCGATGAGTGTTGAGGCACACGACGGGTATCATTATTTTCTGACCTTCATAGATGATTTGAGCAAATATGGGTATATCTACTTAATGAAACACAAATCTGAAACATTTGAAAAGTTCAAAGAATTTCAGAGTGAAGTGGAGAATCATCGTAACAAGAAAAATAAAGTTTCTACAAGCTGATCATGGAGGCGAATATTTGAGTTACGAGTTTGGCCTTCATTTAAAACAATGTGGAGTAGTTTCACAACTCACGCCACCTGGAACACCACAGCGTAATGGTGTGTCCGAACATCATAATCATACTTTATTGGATATGGTGTGTTCTATGATGTCTCATACCGATTTACCACTATCGTTTTGGGGTTATGCATTAGAGACAGCTGCATTCACATTAAATAGGGCATCATCTAAATCCGTTGAGATGACACCGTATGAACTTTGGTTTGGCAAGAAACCTAAGTTGTCATTTCTTAAAGTTTGGGGTTGCGACACTTATGTCAAAAGGCTTCAGCCTGATAAGCTCGAACCCAAATCGGAAAAGTGCATCTTCATAGGATACCCTAAGGAAACAATCGGGTACACCTTCTACCACAGATCCAAAGGCAAGATCTTTGTTGCCAAGAATGGAACATTTCTAGAGAAGGAGTTTCTCTCGAAAGAAGTGAGTGGGAGGAAAGTAGAACTTGATGAGGTAGTTGTACCTTCTCTCAATTTGGAAAGTAGCACATCACAGAAATCCGTTCCCGTGATGCCTACACCAACTAGAGAGGAAGCTAATGATGATGATCATGAAACTTCAGATCAAGTTACTACTGGACCTCGTCAGTCGAACAAAGCACGTTCTGCACCAGAGTGGTACGATAATCCTGTTCTGGAAGTCATGTTACTAGACCATGACAAACCTACGAACTATGAAGAAGCTATGATGAGCCCAGATTCCGATAAATGGCTTGAGGCCATGAAATCTGAGATAGGATCCATGTATGAGAACAAAGTGTGGATTTTGGTGGACTGCCCGATGATTGGCAAGCCATTGAGAATAAATGGATCTTCAAGAAGAAGACTGACACTGATAGTATTGTCACTATCTACAAAGCTCGACTTGTTGCAAAAGGTTTTCAACAAAGTTCAAGGAGTTGACTACGATGAGACTTTCTCACCCATAACGATGCTTAAGTCTGTCCGAATCATGTTAGCACTTGACACATTTTATGATTATAAAATCTGGCAAATGGATGTCAAAAACTGCATTCCTTAATAGATATTAAAGAAGAGTTGTATATGATACAACCAGAAGGTTTTGTCAATCGTAAGGTGCTAACAAAGTGTGCGAGCTCCAGCGATCCATGTATGGACTTGTGCGAGCATCTCAGAGTTGGAATATGCGCTTTGATAAGGTGATCAAAGCATATGGTTTTATACAGACTTATGGTAAAGCCTGTATTTACAAGAAAGTGAGTGGGAGCTCTGTAGCATTTCTGATATTATATGTGGATGACATATTATTGATTGGAAATGATATAGAATTTCTAGATAGCATAAAAGGATACTTGAATAAAGATTTTTTCAATGAAAGACCTCGTTGAAGCTGCTTATATATTGGGCATCAAGATCTATAGAGATAGATCAAGACACTTAATAGGACTTTCACAGAGCACATACCTTGATAAAGTTTTTGAAGAAGTTCAAAATGGATGAGTCAAATAAAGGGTTCTTGCCTGTGTTACAAGGAGTGAAGTTGAGTAAGACTCAAAGCCCGACCACGGCAGAAGATAGAGAGAGAATGAAAGTCATTCCCTATGCCTCAGCCATAGGTTCTATAAAGTATGCCATGTTGTGTACCAGAAATATTGTGTACCTTGCCGTGAGTTTGACAAGGGGGTAAAATAGTGATCCAGGAGTAGATCACTGGATGGTGGTCAAAATTATCCTTAGTTACCTAAGAGGACTAAGGAAACATTTCTCGATTATGGAGGTGATAAAGAGTTCGTCGTAAAGAGTTACATCGATGCAAGCTTTGACACCGATTCAGATGACTCTGAGTCTCAATCTGGATACATATTGAAAGTGGGAGCAATTAGCTAGAGTAGCTCCATGCAGAGCATTGTAGACATAGAAATTTGCAAAATACATACAAATCTGAACGTGGCAGACCCGTTGACTAAACTTCTCTCACAAGCAAAACATGATCACACCTCGGCACTCTTTGGGTGTTAATCACATAGCGATGTGAACTAGATTATTGACTCTAGTAAACCCTTTGGGCGTTGGTCACATGGCGATGTGAACTATGGATGTTAATCACATAAAGATGGGAACTATTAGTGTTAAATCACATGGCGATGTGAACTAGATTATTTACTCTAGTGCAAGTGGGAGACTGAAGGAAATATGCCCTAGTGGCAATAATAAAGTTGTTATTTTATATTTCCTTATATCATGATAAATGTTTATTATTCATGCTACAATTGTATTAACCAGAAACTTGATACATGTGTAGATACATATACAAAACACCATGTCCCTAGTAAGCCTCTACTAGACTAGCTCGTTAATCAAAGATGGTTAAGTTTCCTAAACCATAGACATGTGTTGTCATTTGATGAACATGATCACATCATTAGGAGAATGATGTGATGGACAAGACCCATCCGTTAGCTTAGCATATTGATCGTTCAGTTTTATTGCCATTGCTTTCTTCATGTCAAATACATATTCCTTCGACTATGAGATTATGCAACTCCCGAATACCGGAGGAATACCTTGTGTTCTATTAAACATCACAACGTAACTGGGTGCTTATAAAGATGCTCTACAGGTATCTCCGAAGGTGTTTGTTGGGTTGGCATATATCGATATTAGGATTTGTCACTCCGAGTATCGGAGAGGTATCTCTGGGCCCTCTCGGTAATGCACATCATAAGAAGCCTTGCAAGCAATGTGACTAATGATAGTTGCGGGATGATGTATTACGGAACGAGTAAAGAGACTTGCCGGTAACGAGATTGAACTAGGTATGAAGATACCGATGATCGAATCTCGGGCAAGTAACATACCGATGACAAAGGGAATAACGTATGTTGTCATTACGGTTCGAGCGATAAAGATCTTCATAGAATATGTAGGAACCAATATGAGCATCCAGGTTCCGCTATTGTTTATTGACCGGAGAGGTTTCTCGGTCATGTCTACATAGTTCTCGAACCCGTAGGGTTCGCACGCTTAACATTCGATGACGATTTTGTATTATATGAGTTATGTGATTTGGTGACTGAATGTTGTTAGGAGTCCCGGATGAGATCACTGACATGACGAGGAGTCTCGAAATGGTTGAGAAGTAAAGAATTATATATAATACGATAGTATTCGTGCACCAGATGTGATTCGGGGTGTACCGGGTACATATCGGAGTACCGGGGGGGGGGGGTTACCAGAACCCCCCGGGGGAATAATGGGCCTTATGGGCCATAGGAGGGGAGCACACCAGCCCACAAGGGGTGGCGCCCCCCTAAGGAAGGAGGCCGAATAGGATAAGGAGGAGGGGGTTTGCCCCCCTTTCCTTCCTTCCCCCTCTCTTCCCTTTTCCCCCTTCCGGTAAAAGGAAAGAGGGGATTGGAATAGGGCCCCCAAGTAGGATTCCTCCTACTCTTGCTGGATCAGGAGTTTGAGGGACGTCATCGAGCTGAACGTGTGCAGAACTCGGAGGTGTCGTATGTTCGGTACTTGATCGGTCGGAACGGGAAGAAGTTCGACTACATCAACCGCGTTGTCAAACGCTTTCGCTTTCGGTCTACGAGGGTATGTGGACACACTCTCCCCCACTTGTTGCTATGCATCTCCTAGATAGATCTTGCGTGAGCGTAGGAATTTTTTTGAAATTGCATGCTACGTTCCCCAACAGACCATCCAAGGCTTGGCGTAAATGTTCGCTCACAATAGGAACGGTTTTGGATAGAATTCATTTAAGTTCAGACATAATCTACATAAACCCGACGATATTTCAAATGTTAAACTAATAAAACCTGAAAAAAAAACTAAACTACCTTGTAGCGGACGGTGACCTTGTACACATAGTTGGGGTAGCCGGCGGCACCTCCGTCGCCGTCCGTGCTGTCGTTGTAGTCGTCCTCGTCATCGGAGTGGTCCTTCCAGCAGTGGAAGGGTGCGGGGACGCGATAGCCTTGCTCAGCCACTGCCTGGTGCTCACGGAGGAGTCGTTCCCCTGTGTCGTGTGGAGGGCCGCCGCGGGTGACGCCAAGCCTAGTCGTGGAGCCTTGCCCTTGCCCCTGCTGGTGACGGCGACGGCGTCGATCTCGCTGACAGACCACTCCTCGTCGATACTAATGAGCTCCTCGTCGAGGTGTAGTCACTGCTACCTCTTGAGCATGCGTTGGTTTTCCCTTGAAGAGGAAAGGGTGATGCAGCAAAGTAGAGTAAGTATTTCCCTCAATTTTTGAGAACCAAGGTATCAATCCAGTAGGAGACTACACGCAAATCGCCTAGTACCTGCACAAACAATCAAGAACCTTGCAACCAACGCGATAAAGGGGTTGTCAATCCCTTCACGGCCATTTGCAAAAGTGAGATCTGATAAAGATAATAAGATAAATATTTTTGGTATTTTTGTTGTATAGATTGAAAAGTAAAGGTTGCAAAATAAACGGCGACAGAAATAGCTAGTTGACGATAAACTAATATGATGTAAAGTAGACCCGGGGGCCATAGGTTTCACTAATGGCTTCTCTAAAGATAGCATATATTACGGTGGGTGAACAAATTACTGCCGAGCAATTGATAGAAAAGTGCATAGTTATGAGAATATCTAGGCATGATCATGAACATAGGCATCACGTCCATGTCAAGTAGACCAAAACGATTCTGCATCTACTACTATTACTCCACACATCGACCGCTATCCAGCATGCATCTAGAGTATTAAGTTCATAAGAACAGAGTAACACATTAGGCAAGATGACATGATGTAGAGGGATAAACTCAAGCAATATGATATAAATCCCATCTTTTTATCCTCGATGGCAACAATACAATACGTGTCGGTTCCCTTTCTGTCACTGGGATCGAGCACCGCAAGATTGAACCCAAAGCTAAGCACTTCTCCCATTGCAAGAAAGATCAATCTAGTAGGCCAAACTAAACCGATAATTCGAAGAGACTTGCAAAGATATGAAATCATGCATATAATAATTCAGAGAAGAATCAAATATTGTTCATAGATAATCTTGATCATAAACCCACAATTCATCGGATCTCGGCAAACACACCGCAAAAAGCATTACATCGAATAGATCTCCAAGAATATCGAGGAGAACTTTGTATTGAGAACCAAAGAGAGAGAAGAAGCCATCTAGCTAATAACTATGGACCCAAAGGTCTGTGGTAAACTACTCACACATCATCGGAGAGGCCATGGTGTTGATGTAGAAGCCCTCGGTGATCGTATCCCCCTCCGGCAGACCGCCGGAAAAGGCCCCAAGATGGGATCTCACGGGTACAGAAGGTTGCGGCGGTGGAAAAGTAGTTTCGTGGCTCCCCGGGATGTTTTCAGGGTATAAGAGTATATATAGGCGAAAGAAGTAGGTCGGTGGAGCTACGAGGGGCCCACGAGGGTGGGGGCGCGCCTACCCCCTGGGCGCGCCCTCCTGCCTCGTGGCCGCCTCGTTGCTTCCTTGACTTCCACTCCAAGTCTTCTCGATTGCGTTTGTTCCAAGAAAGAGCCTCGCGAAGGTTTCGTTCCGTTTGGATTCCGTTTGATATTCCTTTTCTGCGAAACACTGAAATAGGCAAAAAAACAGCAATTTGCACTGGGCCTTCGGTTAATAGGTTAGTCCCAAAAATAATATAAAAGAGCATATTAAAGCCCATTAAACATCCAAAATAGATAATATAATAGCATGGAACAATCAAAAATTATAGATACGTTGGAGACGTATCAAGCATCCCCAAGCTTAATTCCTGCTCGTCCTCGAGTAGGTAAATGATAAAAATAGAATTTTTGATGTGGAATGCTACCTAACATAATTTTCAATATAATTTTCTTTATTGTGGCATGATTGTTCAGATCCGAAAGACTCAAGACAAAAGTTTAATATTGACATAAAAATAATAATACTTCAAGCATACTAACTAAGCAATTATGTCTTCTCAAAATAACATGGCCAAAGAAAGCTCAACCCTACAGAATCATATAGTTTGGCTATGCTTCATTTTCGTCACACAAAATGCTCTCATCATGCACAACCCCGATGACAAGCCAAGCAATTGTTTCATACTTTAGTATTCTCAAACTTCTTCAACTTTCACGCAATACATGAGCGTGAGCCATGGACATAACACTATGGGTGGAATAGAATATGATGATGGAGGTTGTGTGGAGAAGACAAAAAAAAGAAAGTCTCACATCGACGCGGCTAATCAACGAGCTATGGAGATGCCCATCAATTGATGTCAATGCGAGGAGTAGGGATTGCCTGCAACGGATGCACTAGAGCTATAAATGTATGAAAGCTCAACAAAAGAAACTAAGTGGGTGTGCATCCAACTTGCTTGCTCACGAAGACCTAGGGCACTTGAGGAAGTCCATTGTTGGAATATACAAGCCAAGTTCTATAATGAAAAATTCCCACTAGTATATGAAAGTGACAATATAAGAAACTCTCTATCATGAAGATCATGGTGCTACTTTGAAGCACAAGTGTGGAAAAAAGGATAGTAGCATTGTCCCTTCTCTCCTTTTCTCTCAATTTTTGGGCCTTCTCTTTTTTATTTGGCCTTTCTCTTTCATTTGGCCTTTTTTTTATTTGGCCTTTCTCTTTTTTTCCTCACACGGGACAATTCTCTAATAATGATGATCATCACACTTCTATTTACAACTCAAGGATTACAACTCGATACTAGAACAAAATATGACTCTATATGAGTGCCTCCGGCGGTGTACCGGGATAGGCAATGAATCAAGAGTGACATGTATGAAAAATTATGCATGGTGGCCTTGCCACAAATACGATGTCAACTACATGATCATGCAAGGCAATATGACAATGATGAAGCGTGTCATAATAAACGGAACGGTGGAAAGTTGCATGGCAATATATCTCGGAATGGCTATGGAAATGCCATAATAGGTAGGTATGGTGGCTGTTTTGAGGAAGATATAAGGAGGTTTATGTGTGATAGAGCGTATCATATCACGGGGTTAGGATGCACCGGCGAAGTTTGCACCAACTCTCAAGGTGAGAAAGGGCAATGCACGGTACCGAAGAGGCTAGCAATGATGGAAGGGTGAGAGTGCGTATAATCCATGGACTCAACATTAGTCATAAAGAACCCACATAATTTGCAAAAATCTACAAGTCATCAAAACCAAGCACTACGCACATGCTCCTAGGGGGTTACATTGGTAGGAAAAGACCATCGCTCGTCCCCGACCGGCACTCATAAGGAGGACAATCAAAGAACATCTCATGCTTCAAATTTGTCACACAACGTTTACCATACGTGCATGCTACGGGACTTGCAAACTCCAACACAAGTATTTCTCAAATTCACAATTACTCAACTAGCATGACTCTAATATTACCATCTTCATATCTCAAAACAATCATCAAGTATCAAACTTCTCATAGTATTCAATGCACTCTATATGGAAGTTTTTATTATACCCATCTTGGATGCCTATCATATTAGAACTAATTTTATAGCCAAAGAAAATTACCATGCTGTTATAAAAGACTCTCAAAATAATATAAGTGAAGCATGAGAGATCAATAATTTCTACAAAATAAAACCACCACCGTGCTCTAAAAAGGTATAAGTGAAGCACTAGAGCAAAATCATCTAGCTCAAAATATAAGTGAAGCACATAGAGTATTCTAATAAATTCCGATTCATGTGTGTCTCTCCAAAAGGTGTGTACAGCAAGGATGATTGTGGTAAACTAAAAAGCAAAGACTCAAATCATACAAGACGCTCCAAGCAAAACACATATCATGTGGTGAATAAAAATATAGCCTCAAGTAAAGTTACCGATAGACAAAGACGAAAGAGGGGATGCCTTCCGGGGCATCCCCAAGCTTAGGCTTTTGGTTGTCCTTGAATTTTACCTTGGGGTGCCTTGGGCATCCCCAAGCTTAGGCTCTTGCCACTCCTTATTCCGAAATCCATCAAATCTTTACCCAAAGACTTGAAAACTTCAGAAGACAAAACTTAAACAGAAAATCTCATGAGCTCCGTTAGTGTAAGAAAACAAACCACCACTTTAAGGTACTGTAATGAACTCATTCTTTATTTGTATTGGTGTTAAACCTACTGTATTCCAACTTCTCTATGGTTCATACCCCTGATATGTAATGAACTCATTCTTTATTTGTATTGGTGTTAAACCTACTGTATTCCAACTTCTCTATGGTTATACCCCTGATACTAGCCATAGATTCATCAAAATAAGCAAACAACACACGAAAAACAGAATCTGTTAAAAACAGAATAGTCTGTAGTAATCTGTATCAAACGTATACTTCTGGAACTCAAAAAATTCGGAAATAAATTGGTGGACGTGAGGAATTTATCTATTGATCAGCTGCAAAAGAATCAACCTAAAAGCACTCTCGAGTAAAAAATGGTAGCTAATCTCGTGAGCGCTAAAGTTTCTGTTTTTTACAGCAAGATCGCAAAGACTTCACCCAAGTCTTCCCAAAGGTTCTGCTTGGCACAAGCACTAATTAAAACATAAAAACACATCCAAACAGAGGCTAGATGAATTATTTATTACTAAACAGGAACAAAAAGCAAGGAACAAAAATAAAAATTGGGTTGCCTCCCAACAAGCGCTATCGTTTAACGCCCCTAGCTAGGCATAAAAACAAGAATAGATCTAGGTATTGTCATCTTTGGTATGCAATCCATAAGTGGCTCTCATAATAGATTCATAAAGTAATTTAATTTTATTCCTAGGAAAGTGTTCCATGCCTTTCCTTAACGGAAATTGGAATCTAGTATTTCCTTCTTTCATATCAATAATTGCAGCAATCGTTCTAAGGAAAGGTCTACCAAGGATAATAGGACATGCAGGATTGCAATCTATATCAAGAACAATGAAATCTACGGGCACATAATTCCTATTTGCAACAATAAGAACATCATTAATCCTTTCCATAGGTTTCTTAATGGTGGAATTCGCAAGGTGCAAATTTAAAGAACAATCATCGAATTCACGGAAACCCAGCACATCACACAAAGTTTTTGGAATCATGGAAACACTAGCACCCAAATCACATAAAGCATAGCATTCATGATCTTTAATCTTACTTTTAATAGTAGGTTCCCACTCATCATAAAGTTTTCTAGGGATAGAAACTTCTAATTCAAGTTTTTCTTCATAAGATTGCATTAAAGCATCAACGATATGTTTAGTAAAAGCTTTATTTTGATCATAAGCATGAGGAGAATTTAACACGGATTGCAACAAGGAAATACAATCTATCAAAGAGCAATTATCATAATTAAATTCCTTGAAATGCAAAATAGTGGGTTCATTGCTATAAGTTTTGACCTCTTCAATCCCACTTTTACCAATTTTTGCATCAAGATATAAAAACTCCGAATCATTGGGATGCCTTTTAACTAATGTTGACTCATATCCAGTCCCATATTTATCAAGATTAATATTGGAAAACAAAGATTTAATAGGAGACACATCAATCACTTTTAGATCTTCATTATTATCATGAAAACTAGAAGAACATGCTTTCACAAAGCAATCTTTTTTTTGCACGCATCCTAGCGGTTCTTTCTTTACACTCATCAATGGAAATTCTCATGGCTTTGAGAGACTCATTGATATCATGCTTAGGTGGAATAGATCAAAATTTCAAAGAATCAACATCAAGAGAAATTCTATCCACGTTCCTAGCCAACTCATCAATCTTAGGCAATTTTCTTCAAGCAAAGCATTGAAATTCTTTTGCAAAATCATAAATTCTTTAACACTAGTCTCAAAATTAGAGGGCATCTTATTAAAATTTCCATAAGAGTTGTTGTAGGAATTACCATAATTATTAGAGGAATTACTAGGGAACGACCTAGAATTAAAGTTTCCTCTATACGCGTTTTTACCAAAGTTGTTCCTACCAACAAAATTCACATCCATAGATTCATTATTATTCTCAATCAAAGTGGAAAAAGGCATATCATCAGGATCATAAGAAACACTCTTATTAGCAAACAATTTCATAAGTTCATCCATCTTCCCGCTCAAAACATTAATCTCTTCAATCGCATGAACCTTTTTACTAGTAGATCTTTCGGTGTGCCATTGAGAATAATTAACCATAATATTATCTAGGAGTTTAGTAGCTTATTCTAAAGTGATTTCCATAAAAGTGCCTCCTGTGGCCGAATCTAAAAGATTTCTAGAAGCAAAATTCAATCCGGCATAAATTCTTTGTATAATCATCCATAAATTCAAACCATGTGTAGGGCAATTACATATCATTAATTTCATCCTCTCCCAAGCTTGTGCAACATGCTCATGATCAAGTTGCTTAAAATTCATAATATCGTTTCTAAGAGAGATGATCTTAGCGGGAGAAAAATACTTAGAGATAAAAGCATCTTTGCACTTATTCCATGAATCAATACTATTTTTAGGCAAAGAAGAGAACCAAGTTTTAGCACGATCTCTAAGCGAAAACGGAAATAGCTTAAATTTAACAATATCATTATCCACATCTTTCTTCTTTTGCATATCGCACAAATCAACGAAGTTGTTTAGATGGGTAGCGGCATCTTCACTAGGAAGGCCAGAAAATTGATCTTTCATGACAAGATTCAACAAAGCAGCATTAATTTCACAAGATTCAGCATCGGTAATAGGAGCAATCGGAGTGCTAATAAAAGCATTGTTGTTGGTATTGAAAAAGTCACACAATTTAGTATTATCTTGAGCCATCGTGACAAACAATCAATCCAACACACAAGCATAGAAGAAGCAAGTGAAAAGAGCCGAACGAAAAAGGGCGAATAAAACGGCAAGGGTGAAGTGGGGGGAGGAAAACGAGAGGCAAATGGCAAATAATGTAATGCGAGGGATAAGAGTTTGTGATGGGTACTTGGTATGTCTTGACTTGAGCGTAGATCTCCCAGGCAACGGCGCCAGAAATCCTTTTGCTACCTCTTGAGCATGCGTTGGTTTTCCCTTGAAGAGGAAAGGGTGATGCAGCAAAGTAGCGTAAGTATTTCCCTCAGTTTTTGAGAACCAAGGTATTAATCCAATAGGAGACTACACGCAAATCGCCTAGTACCTGCACAAACAATCAAGAACCTTGCAACCAACACGATAAAGGGGTTTTCAATCCCTTCACGGCCACTTGCAAAAGTGAGATCTGATAAAGATAATAAGATAAATAGTTTTGGTATTTTTGTTGTATAGATTGAAAAGTAAAGATTGCAAAATAAATGGCGACAGAAATAGCTAGTTGACGATAAACTAATATGATGTAAAGTAGACCCGGGGGCCATAGGTTTCACTAATGGTTTCTCTCAAGATAGCATATATTACGGTGGGTGAACAAATTACTGCCGAGAAATTGATAGAAAAGCGCATAGTTATGAGAATATCTAGGCATGATCATGAACATAGGCATCACGTCTGTGTCAAGTAGACCGAAACGATTCTGCATCTACTACTATTACTCCACACATCAACCGCTATCCAGCATGTATCTAGAGTATTAAGTTCATAAGAACAGAGTAACGCATTAGGCAAGATGACATGATGTAGAGGGATAAACTCAAGCAATATGATATAAACGCCATCTTTTTATCCTCGATGGCAACAATACAATACGTGTCGGTTCCCTTTCTGTCAGTGGGATCGAGCACCGCAAGATTGAACCCAAAGCTAAGCACTTCTCCCATTGCAAGAAAGATCAATCTAGTAGGCCAAACTAAACCGATAATTCGAAGAGACTTGCAAAGATATGAAATCATGCATATAATAATTCAGAGAAGAATCAAATATTGTTCATAGATAATCTTGATCATAAACCCACAATTCATCGGATCTCGGCAAACACACCGCAAAAAGCATTACATCGAATAGATCTCCAAGAATATCGAGGAGAACTTTGTATTGAGAACCAAAGAGAGAGAAGAAGCCATCTAGCTAATAACTATGGACCCAAAGGTCTGTGGTAAACTACTCACACATCATCGGAGAGGCCATGGTGTTGATGTAGAAGCCCTCGGTGATCGTATCCCCCTCCGGCAGACCGCCGGAAAAGGCCCCAAGATGGGATCTCACGGGTACAGAAGGTTGCGGCGGTGGAAAAGTAGTTTCGTGGCTCCCCGGGATGTTTTCAGGGTATAAGAGTATATATAGGCGAAAGAAGTAGGTCGGTGGAGCTACGAGGGGCCCACGAGGGTGGGGGCGCGCCTACCCCCTGGGCGCGCCCTCCTGCCTCGTGGCCGCCTCGTTGCTTCCTTGACTTCCACTCCAAGTCTTCTCGATTGCGTTTGTTCCAAGAAAGAGCCTCGCGAAGGTTTCGTTCCGTTTGGATTCCGTTTGATATTCCTTTTCTGCGAAACACTGAAATAGGCAAAAAAACAGCAATTTGCACTGGGCCTTCGGTTAATAGGTTAGTCCCAAAAATAATATAAAAGAGCATATTAAAACCCATTAAACATCCAAAACAGATAATATAATAGCATGGAACAATAAAAAATTATAGATACGTTGGAGACTTATCAGTCACCTGCGCAACCATCTCCATGGTGGCCAGCGATCGGTCGCAGGCCCAGGCCTCCATGAGGTCACGGTCCATGTGGATCCAGGTTGGCGCCTTGTCGGACTTTGTGAACGTAGAGCGGCGCGCCGTCTCACTGTTTGTGCTCTCCTTGACCGCCATGGTGCTCTACGACTACGAGGAGCTACTACGGCCATCGAGGTAATGGAGGAGGCGCCTGCGTGCCTTCGCGATCACCGGTGGAGCCCCCTCATTCACGGCTTTGCCGCGCCAGACATGGCGGGGCGACAATGCCTGCTAGTCGATGCAGACGTAATGGTTCTGCGGCGGCGACGCCGGTCCTCCTTCATGAAGTCGGACATCGCGGCCACGATGGGGGAACCCCCACTCCGGCTTCATGCGTTGGAGAGGCAGTGACACCAGCTCCTTCTTCATGTGGCGGCGAGACGACACACTAGCTCCTCCTTCACGCGGGTTCATGGCGGCAAGGGCGGCAGTAGACTCCGATCCCGGAGCGACCCCTCGATCATGACCTCCATTTTTCTGTTGGTACTCATCGTTTGTGACTGTCGCCTTGGCGTAAAGGCACGTCCGCTCCTCCTCGTCATTGGAGGAGATGACGATCTCCTCCTTGGAGGAGGTGGCCACCATGGAGGTCGAGGGCCCAGGAGAGCGACGACG
Organism: Aegilops tauschii subsp. strangulata; assembly: GCF_002575655.3. NCBI lineage: Eukaryota > Viridiplantae > Streptophyta > Magnoliopsida > Poales > Poaceae > Aegilops > Aegilops tauschii. The sequence continues at coordinate 225,831,145 of NC_053039.3, forward strand.
CGACGCAAAGACTCGGAGTCACCAGCGACCGACGCGTAGAACCATGACTTCGACATGATGTGTTGTGGTGCGACCGACATCGGAGTGAAGTGGATCGGATAAGCTGTGCGCAAAGAGGACTGGTGCGGTGTGGTGTAGACGACACTGGAGCGAAGAGGATCGGATACGTTTTGAGCGAAGAGGACCGGTGCGGTGTGATGTGGATGGCGTTGGACCTGTGCTTAAATAGGCGCGGCTAGGCGAAGGGACGAGAAGACGACTTCAATGCAGCGGATCAGCGGAAGTAGGCTTTTCGGCCGCCACGCCGGCATTGAAGCAGCGCCGTCCGCTCGTCCGGTCACATCGCTTTGAAAGACGTCATTGTCACGGAGTCACATTCGTTTTGGAACAGCACTGACCAACATAAATGCGCGGCAGCTGCTCCAAGCGAAGAGGGTTTTTAGGCAGAGAAGTTTTCTGGTTGGTCCGGGGTATCAGATGCGTACGTGCCAGCGGTCTGCTCTCTCGCAAAGTCCCCTTGTTTGCATCCAGTTTGTTAGATTTCGAACAACCGGGCTGGTATACGAATCGATGAGATACCGCATTTGATAACAAACTGCATCCGAACAGATATGTCCGGACATTTGCGTACAATTTGAGGTTCCGCGTTGAAGATGCCCTCACTACAAGCAACCAAACAATCCTCCATATGGAGACACATTAGGGCATCTCCAACGCTGACACGCAAATTTGCTCCGACATCCGTCCGTGGACAGGGAGGGCAAATTCGCAAACACAGATGCGGGAGCCGGCCATCCAGCTTGCCCGCATACATTTCAACCACTGTTTGAACTGAACGGACAAAATGCATGCGAACACGGCATATTTCATTCAAGTTCCGTCGTAATTTACGTAAAATGTTCGATATTTTGACCGTCTGACTTAAAAATTAGAAGAAAAAACCTAAACTATACAACGGACGACCACCTCGTACGCATGGCCACCCTGCCCCGCCATGCCACAGCCGCGTCTGCTACTTGTGAGCTGCGTTGGGATTTCCCCGAAGAAGAGGGGATGATGCAGTGAAAGATCGTGGATGTCGCCTAGAGGGGGGGGTGAATAGGCGCTTTAAAATAATTACGGTTGAGGCTTGAACAAATGCGGAATAAACCTAGCGGTTAATTTGTCAAGCACAAAACCTACAACAACTAGGCTCACCTATGTGCACCAACAACTTATGCTAAGCAAGAAAAACTACTTAGGTGATAGCAAGATATATGACAAGAAACAATATGGCTATCACAAAGTAAAGTGCATAAGTAAAGGGCTCGGGTAAGAGATAACCGAGGCACGCGGAGACGACGATGTATCCCGAAGTTCACACCCTTGCGGATGCTAATCTCCGTTTGGAGCGGTGTGGAGGCACAATGCTCCCCAAGAAGCCACTAGGGCCACCATGATCTCCTCACGCCCTCGCACAATGCAAGATGCCGTGATTCCACTAAGGGACCCTTGAGGGCGGTCACTGAACCCGTACAAATGGCAACCCTTGGGGGCGGTCACCGAACCCGTACACTTTGGCAACCCTTGGGGGCGGTCACCGGAACCCGTCAAATTGCTCGGGGCGATCTCCACAACCTAATTGGAGACCCCGACGCATGCCCGGAGCTTTACACCACAATGATTGAGCTCCGAACACCACCAACCGTCTAGGGCGCCCAAGCACCCAAGAGGAACAAGCTCAAGGGTACCAAGCACCCAAGAGTAATAAGCTTCTCAACTTGTAACTTCCACGTATCACCGTGGAGAACTCAAACTGATGCACCAAATGCAATGGCAAGGGCACACGGAGTGCCCAAGTCCTTCTCTCTCAAATCCCACCGAAGCAACTAATGCTAGGGAGGAAAATGAGAGGAAGAACAAGAAGGAGAACACCAAGAACTCCAAGATCTAGATCCAAGGGGTTCCCCTCACATAGAGGAGAAAGTGATTGGTGGAAATTTGGATCTAGATCTCCTCTCTCTTTTCCCTCAAAAACTAGCAAGAATCCATGGAGGGATTGAGAGTTAGCAAGCTCGAAGAAGGTCAACAATGGGGGAAGAACACGAGCTCAAAGGATAAGGTTCATTGGGGAAGAAGACCCCATTTTATAGGAGGGGGAAAATCCAACCGTTATGCTCACAGCCCGCACCGAGCGGTACTACCGCTAGGGCGGTAGAATCCCAATGAAACAACACTGCAAACGGGCAACAGGGCGGTACTACTGCAGGAGCGGTACTACCGCCTGCCCTTGCGGAACTACCGCGCGACCATGGAAGTAAAAATAACTGCCGCGCCTACAACCGCTGGAGCTAGCTACGAGAAAAAGGCGGCACGGTACTACTGCTCACAGGGAGCGGTACTACCGCGCAAGGGCGGATGTAAAAAATTACGTCCGCGCCTACTACCGCACGCAATCAGCGACAGGATGCCAGGCGGCGGTACTACCGCTCACTAGGAGCGGTACTACCGTGTAGGACGCGGAAGTAAAAAATTACTTCCGCGCCTACTTCCGTGCGGGCCAGCGTTCTGGGCTAGAGGCAGCGGTACTACCGCTCACAGGAGCGGTACTACCGCTGGCCCCTGCAGTACTACCGCTCCCTTGAGCAGTACTACCGCATGCCACAGAGACTTTAGCACTTGGATGCCTTCAAAACGCAGCTAAAGACAACAAATGGATCCAATAAAACCAGAACTGCCATAACTTCTGCAAATGAGCTCCGAATTGAGCAAACTCAAGCTTGTTGGATACAAGACAACGAGTGGCATCAAAACAGTGACTAGTTATAGTAAGAAGAGGCAGGGGAGGTATGCCTAACACATAGAGGAGTGAAACCTCCAACAGAGAAGAACCGGCATAACCTCCAACATCGAAAACATCATAGAAGATGCAAGCAAACTCCGTTTTCGATGAACTCAAGCTTGTCATCAAGATGACCATAAGCTCTAAGACTCACAAAGAGAACCAAACAAGAACCAAGAAACATGATGCAAGGATGCAATGGTTTGAGCTCTCGACGAACGATACGATCAAGCTACTCACTTGAGAGCCCCCCTTGATAGTACGACTATCGATCCTATAACCCGGTCTCCCAACTACCACCATGAGACCGGTAAAATAGAAAACCTATCAAGGGAAAACCTTTGCCTTGCACATGGTCCACTTGAGCTAGATGATGACGATCTTGACTCCCTCAAGTTGGACCACCTTTCTTGATTGCGTTGGCTCGATGAAGACTAGATGATTACTCCCCCATAGTCCACTATGGGTGAGCCACTCTTCGGCACATCTTCACAAGTCCATTGTCACCACAATGGACGGCAAGCTTCAAGCACTTGATCTCTTCGTGATGCTCCACTTGAACTTGCACACGGCAATCTTGATGACGATCACCACTTGATGTCATCCTCTCCATGGGTTGAGTGATATCTTCCTCTTGACGCAAGCCCATGAACACATACCTAACCCCACATAGAACTCTCACATAGACCATGGGTTAGTACACAAAGCACAATGGACAATGCTTACCATACCATGGGATCACTTGATCCCTCTCAGTACATCTTCTACGCTTTGTGAGTTGATCAACTTGATTCACTCTTGACTTAGTCTTGATCAACCTAGAATCTTTCCAACTCTCTTCATTTGGATGATGTCTTGAAGGTAAACATGAATGATCACACAATCTTCTTCTTCAAGACATGCTTGCAATAAGCTCAACTCTCACATGACCAATCTTTGGATAATTCCTTAATAGCACCTTGGTCAACACAAACTCTCCTTGAAACCAACACATGTACTCCAAGAAAAGCCTATGGACAAAACCTTCAAATATAACTCAAGGCAACCATTAGTCCATAGAGATTGTCGTCAATTACCAAAACCAAACATGGGGGCACCACTTGTTCTTTCATGCAGTACAGTAGAGATAAGTATTTCCCTTAGTTATGAAACCAAGGTTATCAATCCAGTAGGAGAACCAAGCAACACTATGTAAATAGCACCTGCACACAAAGAACAAATACTTGCAACCCAACACGTACAGGGGTTGTCAATCCCTCAACGGTATTGAGATAGATAAAATTGTCTAGGATTTGATAAATAGATCTAACTAAAACACAAAATAAAATAAATAAAAGAAAATTGCAGCAAGGTATTTTTAGGATTTTTATATGATAAAAGATAGACCCGGGAGCCATAGTTTTCACTAGAGGCTTCTCTCGAGAAAATAGCATACGGGGGATAAACAAATTACTGTTGGGCAATTGATGGAAAAGCAAAATAATTTTGACGATATCCAAGGCAATGATCATGTATATAGGCATCACATCCAAGATTAGTAGACTGAAGTGATTCTGCATCTACTACTATTACTCCACACATCAACCGCGCCAGCATGCATCTAGTGTATTAAGTTCATGGAAAAATGGAGTAATGCATTAGGCAAGATGACATGATGTAGACAATATAAACTCACATATGAATAAACCCCATCCTGTTACCCTTAATAGCAACGATACATGTTTGTCATGTCTCTTTCTGTCACTGAGATTGAGCACCGCAAGATCAAACCCATCACAAAGCACCTCTTCCCATGGCAAGATAAATCAATCTAGTTGGCCAAACCAAACCAATAAATCGAAGAAGAAATACGAGGCTATAACAATCATGCATAAAAGAGTTCAAAGAAAACTCAAATAATATTCATGGATAGATCCGATCATAAACTCACAATTCATCGAATCCCAACAAACAGACCGCAAAAAGTCATGACATCAAATAGAACTCCAAGAACATCGAGGAGAACATTGTATTGAAGATCCAAAAGAGAGAAGAAGCCAACTAGCTACTAACTACGGACCCGTAGGTCTGTGGTAAACTACTCACGCATCATCGGAGGGGCGGGAAGGATGATGAAGAACCCTACGTGATTGTTGCCCCCTCCGGCAGAGTGCCGAAAAAAGGCCTCTAGATTGGATCTCGTGGTCCTGGAACTTGCGGCGGCGGAAAAAGTATTTCGTCGACTCCCCTAGGGTTTTTGGGATTTTAGAGTATTTATAGAGGCGGAGGTAGGTCAAGATGGTGCTCGTGGGCCCCACTACCCATCAGGGCGCGCTAGAGGCCCTTGGCGCACCATAGTGCCTAGTGGGCCGCACGAGCCTCTTCTCGTGGCCTCCAGAAGCTTTCAGGGTCTCTTCTTGTCAAAAAAATCTCCAAAAAGTTTCATGGCATTTGGACTTCGTTTGGTATTGATATTTTGCAAAGTAAAAACCAAGCAAAAAACAGCAACTGGCACTGGGCACTAAGTTAGTAGGTTAGTCCCAAAATGATATAAAGTTGCTAGTAAATGTATATAGGACATCCAAGATTGATAATATAATAGCATGGAACAATAAAAAATTATAGATACGTTGGAGACTATGACCGTCCATGCCATTGTCATCGTCTCTCCAGCAGCGAAACGGCGCTGGACGGCCGCGGTAGCCTTGTCCGATGGTTCCTTCCGCTCGCGGAGGAGCCACTCTGCCTTCTGCCGCGTGGTGCGGAGGGCTGTCGCGGCCACTGTCGATGTGGCCTTCGAAGCCTGGGCAGCAGCCTTGTCGCGGCTGGCGTTGGCGGAGGAGCGGCTAAGCGACCACTCCTCGCCGATCTTGGCGTGCTTGCCATCAAGGCGGGGGCGGCGCCTAGCAGCCATCTCCGCAGTGGTAACGGAGCGGACGAGGGCCAACGCGGCGGCGAGGTCAGGGTCATTGAGGACCCAATCCGGCGCCATGCTGGTTTTGGCAAAGGCGGAGCGACGACCCTACCGCGCCTACTGCCTTGTCACATGCTCCACGTCGAAGATGACGATCATAGAGCCCGAGGGACCGCTGGTGGCACCTTGAAGGTAGTGGAGGATGCGGCCCCGCACCTTTGTGATCGCAGGCGGCAGCTGTGATGCCCCCGATTCAATCGTACACTAATCATACACGCAAACATGTACGATCAAGATCAGGGACTCACGGGAAGATATCACAACACAACTCTAAAATAAAATAAGTCATACAAGCATCATAATACAAGCCAGGGGCCTCGAGGGCTCGAATACAAGTGCTCGATCATAGACGAGTCAGCGGAAACAACAATATCTGAGTACAGACATAAGTTAAACAAGTTGCCATAAGATGGCTAGCATAAACTGGGATACAGATCGAAAGAGGCGCAGGCCTCCTGCCTGGGATCCTCCTAAACTACTCCTCCTCGTCATCGTCGGCCTGCATGTAGTAGTAGGCACCCTCTGCGGGTCGTCATCGACGGTGGCGTCTGGCTCCTGGGCTCCAGCATCTGGTTGCGACAACCGAGAGGAAAGGAAAGGGGGAAAAGAGGGAGAAAAGCAACCGTGAGTACTCATCCAAAGTACTCGCAAGCAAGGATCTACACTACATATGCATGGGTATCTATGTAAAGGGGCAATATCGGTGGACTGAACTGCAGAATGCCAGAATAAGAGGGGGATAGCTAGTCCTGTCGAAGACTACGCTTCTGGCAGCCTCCATCTTGCAGCATGTAGAAGAGAGTAGATGTTAAGTTCACCAAGTAACATCGCATAGCATAATCCTACCCAGCGATCCTCTCCTCGTCGCCCTGCTAGAGAGCGATCACCGGGTTATATCTGGCACTTGGAAGGGTGTGTTTTATTTAGTATCCGGTTCTAGTTGTCATAAGGTCAAGGTACAACTCCGGGTCGCCTGTTACCGTGGACACGACTATTCGAATAGATCAACTTCCCTGCAGGGGTGCACCACATTACCCGACACGCTCGATCCCTCTGGCCGGGCACACTTTCCTGGGTCATGTCCGGCCTCGGGATATCAACACGTCGCAGCCCTACCTAGGCTCAACAGAGAGGTCAGCACGCCGGTCTAAATCCTATGCACGCAAGGGTCTGGGCCCATCGCCCATTGCACACCTGCATGTTGGGAACGCGGCCGGAAGCAGACCTAGCCCCCTTAATACAAGCGCAGGCTTACGGTCCAATGCGGCGCGCGCCGCTCAGTCGCTAACGTCAAAAAGAGCTTCGGCTGATACCACGATGCCGATTGCCCATATCTTGTCCCACGTGGCGGTTAGTGCGTATAAGGTCAACGACCCAACTCAGATCAAATACCAAGATCTCGTTAAGCGTGTTATTAAGAAGTAACCGCGGACGCCGACCAGGGCCATGCCCACCTCTCTCCTAGGTGGTCTCAACCTGCCCTGTCGCTCCGCCACAAAGTAACAGTCGGGGGCCATCGGGAACTCAGGCCCACCACTACTTGGATGGAGCCACCTGTCCTTTCAGCCCGCACATCGGAATCACATGCGGTTACTCAACGAGCCGACCCGACTTTAGTCACCACCTGTATAGTATGTATGTATATATGTATATACCCGTGATCACCTCCTGAGTGATCACGGCCCGATAGTATAGCATGACAGACGGACAAGCATGTAGGGCCACTGATGGATACTAGCATCCTATACTAAGCATTTAGGATTGCAGGTAAGGGTAACAACTGTAGCAACAATGACAGGCTATGGAGCAGAATAGGATTAACCAAAAGCAGTAACATGCTACACTACTCTAATGCAAGCAGTAGAGAGAAGGAATAGGCGATATCTGGTGATCAAGGGGGGCTTGCCTGGAAGCTCTGTTGCACAAGAAGAAGGGTCTTCGGTGATGTAGTCGTACTCAAGCGCATCAACGCCGGTCTCGGGGTCTACCAGACAAGAAGAGGGGGGAAGAAACAGTAAATACGGAGCAAACAAAGCATCACAAAATATAACAAGGCAATACGCGGTGTCAGGGGTGATCTAACGCAGGGATAGGTGATACCGGCGAAGGGGGAAAACATCCGGGAAAGTATTCCCGGTGTTTCGCGTTTTTGAACAAATGAACCGGAGGGGGAAAGTTGTGTGTTTTCTATGCTAGGGATGTGTGACAAATGAATGGGCTGCGCGTCCGGATTCGTCTCGTCGTTCTGAGCAACTTTCATGTACAAAGTATTTTCATCCGAGTTACGGATTATTTTATATTAATTTTCAAAGTTTTAATTCAATTTCTGAAATTATTATAATTCAAAAATAATTATGAAATTGCTAGGGGTACCCAGCCCTGTGTACACAAAAATGTACCCAGGAGCTGACATGTGGGCCAGGAGGACCCAGTTGACCAGTCAAAGTCGTACTGGTCAACAGGGGTGGGGCCCCCTTGTCATTCTCTGCTATTCTAACCTAACAGATTAGTTCGACTAATTAGAATATTAGACTGACTAGGTTTAATTAAGCATGGTTAATTAAATTTAACTAAACTAAACTAGATTAATTAAGTTAATAGATTATATAATTAATTTTTATTTACTTATATTTTTATCTCTTCTTTTAAAAACGTTCCAGGGGCGGTGGGGCCCTTTTGTCAAAGGCCCCTGGGGGCCTAGCGGGTGCTGGTCTTCAGGCTCTGGATCCGAGAGAGGCGCCTATCGGGGCAGATCCGAGGCGGCGGGGCGGCGGCGGGTGCGGGCAAATTGGGCGGTGGCCGCGGCGGACAGGGCGCAGGAGGGGGAGAGGTGACGGCGCGGCGCACGGGGCTGAGGCAGTGGCGCTGGGGTACAGCAGGAGCGAGCAGTAGCACCGCAGCAAGCGGTGGTGCGCGCCAGCGGGCGCGGGAGCGAGGCAAGGCGGAGGGCCGCGGGCGCAGTGGGAGGCGGCGCCGGAGAGGGTGCGACTAGGAGCGAGGACGGCGGCAGGCGACCGAGGGAGCAAGCGGGCGGGGCGCACGATCCGGGGCAATGGCCGGAGTGGCCACGGGCGGCAACGGCAGCAGTGGGCGGCCGCGAGCCCATCCCCGCGCGAGCGCGCGCGCTGGTTCGAAGCTGTGCGAGGCGGGCAGCAGTGGTGCACGTGGGCAGCGGCGAGGGCGCGGGCGCGCGAGGGGCTTCGGCCACGGTGAGCGAGCAGCGGGAGGCGGTCGGGCGCGTGCGCGTTCGTGCGCACGGGGACAGGGGGAGAGGAGGAGAGGCCAGGGAGCTCACAAGGGTTGTGTAGGGTTCGAGCAGCGGGGGTCGAGGAGGAGGACGGGGTCGACGGCGGGGCAGCTTCGGCGAGGCCGTGGCGGGACGAGGCGGGGAGGTCCGATGACATCGGGGGCGGCTTCGGGCGACGGCGAGGTCTGGCGATGGTGGCGTGGTGGCGCCGGGGACACACCCCGATCTAGATCGGGGGCAGAGGCAGAGGAGAGGGGGAGGAAATCGTGGGGAGGGAGTGGGTGAGTGGGGGGTTCGATCTAGGTTTTCCACCGACAAGGGGGGAATATGGGGGAGTTGGGTGAGCCGGCTGGGCCGGCCTGGCTAGCCCAGTGGCCAGCTGGGCCGGTTGGTCCCGGGGGAGGGTTTGTTTTTTTTGTTTCAGTTTTACTTTTTGTTATTTTCCTTTTCTGTTTTATTTTAGTTACACGCTAATTTTAGTTTAGTAAAATATGACTATAACCCCTAAAATAATGTTTCAGAACAATCCACAAGTATAAAAAGTTTTACCCTGGCATAAAATAGTTTAGTATTTTATAAAATACCAAAGGCGTTTAAATAGTTGTTTTTGCTACTGTTTAGAACATTTAAGGTCATTTAAAAACCTTTTAAAATATGGGTTTCAACATGGTAAATATCCAGGGGTTATTTTCCACACCGTGAACATTTTAGTTTTGACATTTGAAAACTTTTATAGTTTGACTTGATTTTAAATTTGAATTTGAACGGGGTTTGAATCAACGCGAGCTTATCAACAGTGATCGTGGTGACGTGGCATCATTAGTAGAGAGTTACTGTAGCTTAATTATCCGGACGTCACAATTCTCCTCCACTACAAGAAATCTCATCCCGAGATTTTAGAGGTGATGTTAAGGGGCAAGAATTGGTTACGAAATTCTAGCGAGTGTTCTTGGTCTTGGTTGCTCTTCTCAACGAGGTCGATCCACCACGTTGATGTCTTCATTCCTCTGCTTCAGGTCATCATGATGATGTCATCATCCTTTCTTCGAAAATTTAAAGGACAAGGGGTAACTTCGGAGGAACGGACCTTACAAGGTTGATTATCTGGCAGCTAACTCAGGGAATGTGGTAGAAAGTAATTCTCGAATAGATACTTAAGAAAATATCGAGAGTAAAGTAAGAAGGTACCATTAGAAGTTTCCAAAGGGGCAGGCAATCATTCGATGGCCTAATCAGAAGGTGAAAGGGGTTCAGAGCAACGAGAATAAGTATTGCGTCTGATACCAGAATAGATCACTAGGCAGGCGGCCTGTGAATTACATACGAAGTCAAGCACGAGGAATAACTTTGACAACAGGGTGTACAGGAGAGTCAATTTTTGAACCTTTGGAACTGTGGGTTATGGGCCCACCATGTGGGTTAAAAGTAGAAAGGGCGGTGATATTTTGCACAGTCATGTAAGCAAGGCATGTCAGAGGATAGCCTGTCAGTTATGTCAGCAACAACATCGGTACCAAGGGCGAGGGATGAAGAGAACCATTTTCCTGCTCGTCGAACGAGGCAGACCAATAGGCAAAGTTCTCGTCCATCGGTGGTTACCGGAATGTCATCAACAATAGTAACAGGGTCTTGCTGACAGAATTGTACAACGAGGTGTTTACATAAGCAGGAGAATATTACTGCTTAGATCATATAGATCACAAGGAAGGTTAAACAAATCAATGGAAAGGAAAATGTGATCATCAGATCAAACAGAACAATGGAAAGAAAAATGTGTTTGACACATATACCAGGGGTATATCCTTCCCAAGGACAAACAGAGCATGATATCCATGACAATATATAACATAGAAAACCCTTTAAGTAAGAGAAGTGAAATTTCATGACATTACCCTTACAAAGGTGTTTGGATAATTGATAAGGAAAATTTAGCATTGTGCTTCAAATGTTTTTATTGAAAATCGAAGTACCACAAACATGCTTCGAGATAGCATTGACATGGTATTCAAGCAAGGTCGGACCTTGGATACTCAAAAGATTCACCAGGAACAACTTATAGAATAAGTCTTACAATTTCCTCATGGAAGAATGGCTAACCTTGCTAAAAAGGAAACTATAACAATAGGTCCTCCGGCCAGGTGTGCTAGGAATGACATCACCTTACCGGGTCATATAAAGACCAATGTTATATGTCTTTCGAAATATGTTCCAACCATCATATATGGCCGAGATTCAGTTCTGGTTGGTGCCACGGTATCTCAGACTTAGGATGCCTGAGAAGAAAAGGCGTGACACAATTTGACGAGATGACATTGTAAGATTCTCGGGAAATGAACTATGAGAGCGAGTTCTGAAACAAGAGATCATCATTAAATTAAGGAGAGGGTGAGGAGGTGGCCGATGAACTCAGCGACAATTCATTGAGATTTCCAAAAAGATGGATTTCCACAATCATGCGGACAAGGAGATAACATTTGTCAGATCTGATGATATAATGATGTATGCTCGAGGGAAACATACACAATTAAACAATGGTTGAAAGGTGCACCCGAAATATAGGCTGGGTTGCACGACCAATGTCAGAATGGTGATTCAGCAACCAGCACACTAAATTGGAAGTATTGTCCATTAACTCCGAAGCAATAGGGTTGCTAGAAATACTAAAGTCTCATAATAGAGTTCATTTGCGAGTATTCCGGTTAGCAACGACACGGGGGACCAAGAAACGAACGAAGATTGCGAGAAGTATTACCACATCAAGAATTCTTAAGGGGTGGAACAATTCTACAACATCCTTGACGTAAAGGATGGTAATACTTCAAGGTAGAACATACTACTAGCTGGATAGAAAGGAACTCAAGGTACTACACAAAACATGAACAAATTTGTGTTGAAGGGAGGGCAATAAAGTGGTCGATGATAACAAAAATCATCAAGGGCAAGGATGGCATTTCTCATCATGAATTCAATTGATATCCTGGAAGAGCTCAGAATGCTGATGATGATCATGACAAATTTTGTCGAGAGGCTCCACGAAGAAGCAATTGAACAGCGGCTACATCAAGAAACATGACTAATGCAGCGAAAGATTATTGGAACCACGGATACGACACCAACTCAGAATCAAGCTTGTTGTTCGAGGTGGAACGATAAGACGAGGAAATCGACGTAAGCTTAGCTCATCATCGAAAGTTGTGCTCCGGGATTAAGGACCAGGTAGCATAGTTAAAATTAGCACGATAATGATGTAGCCGATCAGGCTAGGAGGGACGTGATGGAGTATTAAACTTCTCAACAACAAAGTACTGGGAGTACTTAATCTCAGTGTTGATTCGATTCACAAATCGGTGTTCTCGGTTGACGACAACCCAGAACCCGTGGAGTGACTATGACGGGGAAAGGTACTACTTCATCAGAAATTCATAAGATGAAGTGCAATGGGTTGATATCCTTGAGATACCAGGGGGTAATACTCGAAGGTAGAGTAGAATAGAAGCTTGACAGGTGAAATGATGTGCAGAAGACAAGTAATTTAACTTGTCCGAGAAACAGGATCAAAGAAGAACAATATGGCCGGAACCACGATTGCAAAAGATCAAATCCCATATATAAGATGAACTTATACCAAGGGGATAATTAATTTAAGAGAATCTTCCATGATAAGATCTACATCGTGTCCATGGGCATGAACACAAAGTTCAAGGTCGTCTCCCACTTCTCCAATGCATAACCTTTCATTCACTTCTCGTCTTCGAAGAGGTTGTAGTGTTGAAATTTTATCTGGTGAAGCACCAGAAGAGTATGACTCGTGAAAACTTTCGGGTTCACACGGTTTAGAGAAGGCATATGCTCAATTATTATGGGCTTCTTCGAAACATATACCACAAGTTTCAAGAGTAAATATCACCAGCTCAAAAGCAGAGCATGGTTGGCCAATCAGAGAATAGGATTTACTAATGGCATTATATATCAGAGAAAGAACTACTCGACGTTTAGTATACGAAGGACACTGTCGGATGATAATTCAACAAAGGATCTAACGGTCCCTAACAGAGCTGATGTGAGCATCGGCACATAATCAGAGGAAGAAAGAATGCAAGGGCATCAGATTATAGAACATCTGAATGATTCGATGCTTAGATTCAAAGGAATTATGATTTTCATATCGAAGGATCAGAAGCAGATGCTCTGATCAAGGGCGAATAAGTTCAATAGACCTAAGGTTCAATTGGCGGCAAATAGATTGGTCGAGAACAAGCTCATGTTCAAAATGACGTCTGAGCCAGAAAGATAATTTAAAAGGATCAACTTATGATTGTGTGCATTCGCACTCATGTTGAATCAATAGGATCAAAATGACGGTGTCTAAGGATACTAACGAATATTGCCAGACATGTGGAAAGCATCCATAATGCAAGCAGACAAGTATTGCAGAGCAATAAGCTACTGACGATTTTTGGAGGATCGAATAGCATTTCGAAGACCATTGTGAAACACATGAACAACTGGGGATGAGCGGATACTCGATAAGGGCGAGAAATTATCCGTAGGGGTATTCAGGTGGAAAGGAACTGCAAGGCAGTAGGCACAAAATATTTTCGGAACAATAGAGAGGATTTCAGGGTATCTTGTAATAACAAGATCAACTGGGAATAAAAGTAAGAACGACAAGTGTATGCATTTATACATAGGGATATTTCGGTGGTAGGGAATTGCAAAAGCAACGGGCACAAAGTCTCGAAAGAGTATCGGAGAGTAACTTTGAAATCTTCAGGTGCAGCCGGCGATCATCTGGACTGAAGGGGCTCTCTGGGAGAAAGTGTTTTCGAGAACCTAAAGTTAGATTTTAGAAAATCATTTATCCCGAATAGAAGAGAGATTAGAGTCCCAGAGTATAGACGAGGATTAAAAGATCCTAATACCACCCAATGGCGACGTGGGCCCTTAAGCCACACAGCCACGTTAGTAAAAGTTTTGTAATGACTAGACTCAACTTCGGCCAAGGAGTTTGATAGGGGGATTCCTACAGGCAGTCGGCTCTGATACCAACTTGTGACGCCCCCGATTCAATCGTACAGTAATCATACACGCAAACATGTACGATCAAGATCAGGGACTCACGGGAAGATATCACAACACAACTCTAAAATAAAATAAGTCATACAAGCATCATAATACAAGCCAGGGGCCTCGAGGGCTCGAATACAAGCGCTCGATCATAGACGAGTCAGCGGTAACAACAATATCTGAGTACAGACATAAGTTAAACAAGTTGCCACAAGATGGCTAGCACAAACTGGGATACAGATCGAAAGAGGCGCATGCCTCCTGCCTGGGATCCTCCTAAACTACTCCTACTCGTTGTCGGCGGCCTGCACGTAGTAGTAGGCACCCTCTGCGTAGTAGGGGTCGTTGTCGACGGTGGCGTCTGGCTCCTGGGCTCCAGCATCTGGTTGCGACAACCGAGAGGAAAGGAAAGGGGGAAAAGAGGGAGAAAAGCAACCGTGAGTACTCATCCAGAGTACACGCAAGCAAGGATCTACACTACATATGCATGGGTATCTATGTAAAGGGGCAATATTGGTGGACTGAACTGTAGAATGCCAGAATAAGAGGGGGATAGCTAGTCCTGTCGATGACTACGCTTCTGGCAGCCTCCATCTTGCAGCATGTAGAAGAGAGTGGATGGTAAGTTCACCAAGTAGCATCGCATAGCATGATCCTACCCAGCGATCCTCTCCTCGTCGCCCTGCTAGAGAGCGATCACCGGGTTATATCTGGCACTTGGAAGGGTGTGTTTTATTTAGTATCCGGTTCTAGTTGTCATAAGGTCAAGGTACAACTCCGGGTCGCCTGTTACCGCGGACACGGCTATTCGAATAGATCAACTTCCCTGCAGGGATGCACCACATTACCCGACACGCTCGATCCCTCTGGCCGGGCACACTTTCCAGGTTCATGTCCGGCCTCGGGAGATCAACACGTTGCAGCCCTACCTAGGCTCAACAGAGAGGTCAGCACACCGGTCTAAATCCTATGCGCACAGGGGCCTGGGCCCATCGCCCATTGCACACCTGCATGTTGCGAACGCGGCCGGAAGCAGACCTAGCCCCCTTAATACAAGCGCGGGCTTACGGTCCAATGCGGCGCGCGCCGCTCAGTCGCTGACGTCAAAAAGAGCTTTGGCCGATACCACGACGCCGGTTGCCCATATCTTGTCCCACGTGGCGGTTAGTGCATATAAGGTCAATGACCCAACCCAACTCAGATCAAATACCAAGATCTCGTTAAGCATGTTATTAAGAAGTAACAGCGGACGCCGATCAGGGCCAGGCCCACCTCTCTCCTAGGTGGTCTCAACCTGCCCTGTCGCTCCGCCACAAAGTAACAGTCGGGGGCCGTCAGGAACTCAGGCCCACCACTACCTGGATGGAGCCACATGTCCTTTCAGCCCCCACATCGGAATCACAGGGTACTCAACGAGCCGACCCGACTTTAGTCACCACCTGTATAGTATGTATGTATATATGTATATACCCGTGATCACCTCCCGAGTGATCACGGCCCGATAGTATAGCATGATAGACGGACAAGAATGTAGGGCCACTGATGGATACTAGCATCCTATACTAAGCATTTAGGATTGCAGGTAAGGGTAACAACTGTAGCAACAATGACAGGCTATGCAGCAGAATAGGATTAACCGAAAGCAGTAACATGCTACACTACTCTAATGCAGGCAGTAGAGAGAAGGAATAGGCGATATCTGGTGATCAAGGGGGGGGGCTTACCTGGAAGCTCTGTTGCACAAGAAGAAGGGTCTTCGGTGATGTAGTCGTACTCAAACGCATCAACGCCGGTCTCGGGGTCTACCGGAGAAGAAGAGGGGGGAAGAAACAGTAAATACGGAGCAAACAAAGCATCACAAAATATAACAAGGCAATACGCGGTGTCAGGGGTGATCTAGCGCAGGGATAGGTGATACCGGCGAAGGGGGAAAACATCCGGGAAAGTATTCCCGGTGTTTCGCGTTTTCGAACAAATGAACCGGAGGGGGAAAGTTGCGTGTTTGCTATGCTAGGGATGTATGACACACGAACGGGCTACACATCCGGATTCGTCTTGTCGTTCTGAGCAACCTTCATGTACAAAGTATTTTCATCCGAGTTACGGATTATTTTATATTAATTTTCAAAGTTTTAATTCAATTTATGAAATTATTATAATTCGAAAATAATTATGAAATTGCTAGGGGTACCCAGCCCTGTGTACACAAAAATATACCCAGGAGCTGACATGTGGGCCAGGGGGACCCAGTTGACCAGTCAAAGTCGTACTAGTCAACAGGGGTGGGCCCCCCTTGTCATTCTCTTCTATTCTAACCTAACAGATTAGTTCGACTAATTAGGTTATTAGACTGACTAGGTTTAATTAGGGTTTAATTAAGCATGGTTAATTAAATTTAACTAAACTAGATTAATTAATTTTTATTTGCTTATATTTTTTATCTCTTTTTTTTAAGACGTTCCAGGGGCGGTGGGGCCCCTTTGTCAAAGGCCCCTGGGGGCCTAGCGGGTGCTGGTTTTCGGGCTCTGGATCCGGGAGAGGCGCTTATCGGGGCAGACCCGAGGCGGCGGGGCGGGCATCCTCCGGCGGGCGGCGGCGGGTGCGGGCCAACCGGGAGGTGGCCGCGACGGATAGGGCGCAGGAGGGGGAGAGGCGACGGCGCAGCGCACGGGGCTGAGGCAGCGGCGGTGGGGTACAGCAGCAGCGAGCAGCAATACCGCAGCAAGCGGTGGTGCGCGCCAGCGGGCGCGGGAGCGAGGCAAGGCGGAGGGCCGCGGGCGCAGCGGGAGGCGGTGCCGGAGAGGGCGCGACCAGGAGCGAGGACGGCGGCAGGCGACAGAGGGAGCAAGCGGGCGGGGCGCGCGGTCCGGGGCAATGCCCAGAGTGGCCACGGGCGGCAACGTCAGCAGTGGGCGGCTGCGAGCCCATCCCCGCGCGGGCGCGCGCTGGTTCGAAGCGGGGCGAGGCGGGCAGCAGTGGTGCATGCAGGCAGCGGCGAGGGTGCAGGCGCGCGAGGGCTTCGGCCACGGTGAGCGAGCAGCGGGAGGCGGTCGGGCACGTGCGCGTTCGTGCGCACGGGGACAGGGGGAGAGGAGGAGAGGCCGGGGGAGCTCACGAGGGTTGTGTAGGGTTCGGGCAGCGGGGGTCGAGGAAAAGGACGGGGTCGATGACGGGGCAGCTCCGGCGAGGCCGTGGCGGGACGAGGCAGGGAGGTCCGATGACATCGGGGGCCGCTTCGGGCGACGGCAAGGTCCGACGACGATGGCGTGGTGGCGCTGGGGACGTGCCCCGATCTAGATCGGGGGCAGAGGCAGAGGCGAGGGGGAGGAAATCATGGGGAGGGAGTGGGTGAGTGGGGGGGGGGGGGTTCGATCTAGGTTTCCCACCGACAAGGGGGGAATATGGGGGAGTAGGTTGAGCCGGCTGGGCCGGCCTGGCTAGCCCAGTGGCCAGCTGGGCCGGTTGGTCCCGGGGAAGGGTTTGTTTTTTTGTTTTAGTTTTACTTTTTGTTATTTTTCTTTTCTGTTTTATTTTAGTTACACGCTAATTTTAGTTTAGTAAAATATGACTATAACCCCTAAATTAATGTTTCGGAACAATCCACGAGTATAAAACGTTTTACCCTGACATAAAATAGTTTAGTATTTTATAAAATACCAAAGGCGTTTAACTAGTTGTTTTTGCTACTGTTTAGAACATTTAAGGTCATTTAAAAACCTTTTAAAAATATGGGTTTCAACATGGTAATATCCAGGGGTTATTTTCCACACCGTGAACATTTTAGTTTTGACATTTGAAAACTTTTATAGTTTGACTTGATTTTAAATTTGAATTTGAACGGGGTTTGAATCAACGCGAGCTTATCAACAGTGATCGTGGTGACGTGGCATCATTAGTAGAGAGTTACTCTAGCTTAATTATCCGGGCGTCACAGCAGCTCTTCCCCGCGGCGCGACGACAAAGTAGGCCTATCATTGCGGGTGTACCGGCTGTGTGGGGGCGACACTAGCTCGTCCTTGACCCGCCTTTCGATCTAGACGCCGCGGTTGGGCGGGGGCGACACCGGCTCATCCTTGACGCGACGTCCGATCTGGACGCCGCAATTGCGCTGGGGCGATGTCGGCTCGGCCTTGTCCCGCTGGAGCGGGGACACCGACTCACGCTTCACGCGTTATAGCTGCCGGGACGGCGGCTCCTCCTTGACGCGTGCGAGCGATGGTGGTGACGGGCCCATGTGACGGAGCGAAAGCTCCATCATTATCTCAATCTGATAGGCGGAATCTCCATCCGTCACAGCGGCCTTTGCTACGACGACGTTTGATCCTCCTCGTCACCAGAGGAGATGACGATCTCCTCCTTGCCGCAGGAGCTGGGCACCGTGGATGTCGAGGGGCCCAGAGAGCGAGGGTGGCGGCGCCAAGAACCACCGGACGAATAACTTCCACAGTCTCCGCCTGCCGGCGCGAGAACAAGGACTTCGGCATCGTCGCTGGGATCGGAGAGGAGGAAGTGCTTGGAGACGATGACCGGGAGGGGCAGGGGGACAGTGCTCGAGGAGACGGAGTGTGGCTTTGTGCATCGCCGGCGCACGGCTTAAATAGCCGCGCCCAGACCAGGTGAAAGGGAGGTCAACGCGCTTCAATGTGGTGCAGCGGTCGGAGTTGGTTTCTTGGGACGCGGTGTCTGCATTGAAGTGGCGATGCCTGAGAGATCACGTCCGCCGGTGCTATCCACGCATCCGCTCAAATCGCAGGCATCAATGCTGGCCGTTGCGTGCTCTGGGTCGGCATAAATGCGGCGCGACAAGCGGCATGGGCATTCGATGAAAAACGGGGGAGAGGCGCGAGGTTTTTCTTGTTATGGGTCAGGGCAGTCAGACGCGGGCGTGGTAGAGATCCGAACACTCGCAAAGCCCTTCCAACTTTGTCTCCGGTTTGTGAAAAGAACATGTCCAAACCGGCAAACGAATTGATACACAGAACCATGTTGAGTACGTTCGGACCGTGCGGTTGCACAATTTGAGAGTCGGCGTTGAGATGCCCTTACGCTTTATGCTTTAGTTCTTGACCGGGCCCACACGTGAGAACTTTTGTGTTTACTCGAGCTTCCGTCCAAGTTTGTTGCTACCCCATTTTGGTGAGCCAAAAGCAACAGGACATAGCACGATCAACTAATTCCAAATGAACAAAACAAATAGTAATTCAAACCACTTTTTTCACAACATTAAAAGCATATTATCTTTCATCTTTTCATCGACTGACACAGACAACTATAAATAGAATATACTCTCTTCATCCTATAATATAAGACTTTTTTTAGTGTCAAAAAACGTCTTACACTACATTAGTATCAAAAAATGTTTTACATTATGGAACGAAGGGAGTATTTATCTTTTACTGATATATTTAGTGCAGAGAATCCATCTGTAAAGATTACAGCAGAGCGATATTGAGATGCTCTCTGTCGTTCTTCAAATCCGTCCGCAACCGGACCATGGAAAATAGGAGAAGAAAATACCGTAGCACGATATTTTTTTCTGAAAAATAGGAGAATTTGACATATGTGTGTGTCATTTTTTCACGCACGATCTGTCTTAAAACATAGTTAATACGTGAAGAAGTGAGTATATATAATATTGTGGTACGACGGAAATGTGCAGGGCACACGGGTGCGGTGCACTCACGTGTCAAGTCCCGTCCCCGCTCATTTTGCCTCGCGATTCATGTTGTAGTTCAATCCGCACGAGGACACAATAAGAAAGAAAATCCTTCAAAAAAATAATTAAGTTTCAATGATGAAATTTGCGGTTTTTGCATCTAAAACTTCCAAGTTTCAATCAGTTTTAGAGATATAATTTCAAGCAATTTTTTCGTCGGTCCTAGACACAAATTAATTGGTTTTTATTCATCCGCTTGTACTAAGTTTCAACATTAAAATTTAACATATTTTTTGAAAGTCGTTAAAATATATTCAAAATGAATCTTATTTGAAAACGCTGGCCACAAAAAACATGAATATGAAAATAGAACTTAATTTGAATTTTTCATTTTTTGCCAGAGAAAATTTTCATTTAAAAGATATAAAATTTAAAAAATTGGAAGACAAAATAAAAAGTAGGCACCAGGGACACGTGTACCTCTCGCAATGGTATTTTTCACTCCCGTGGTATTATATGAAGAAAGAGATCTGGTCTCTTAAGGTGAATCTTTTGTCGTGAGAAACCACACATTCTACCTCGCCAAAAAAAACACATTCTTCTTCGGGTGGTGCATTACATTGCAGAGATCACATGTCGTTCTCACGAAAATGATAGTTTTCCAATTTAATTGTAATTCTTTACGATGGGACAAGCCCTTTTCCCTGAATCTTCATTTTATAATGGCAACACACATTCCATTCTTTTTTTTCGGAAAGGGACGTTTTATTAGTTAAAAGGTTTAAGCATTATACCCGGCCTCTCCATAACTAAGATGCACACAGCCAATAAAGTCCTCACACCAAGCCAAAATAAAAGAAGAAGGCAATATACAAGGAATGAATTCTGTATAATCCTAAGATCATGCTGCCACCCACGTTGGATAAAAATATCTCTCGCCGTAGCCTTCAATCGTGTACACACCTCCGTAAACAGGTCTCAATTCTCCACTCGTTGTAGAGAGGACCATAAACGAAGAATCCCGGTACATCTGTAGATAACCTGCATAAGAGAAGTATTTTTATCATTAAAAACCTTATCATTTCTACATAGCCAAAGCGACCAAATCACGGCAAGCGCTCCCACCCTGAGAAGAATTCTAAACTTGTGATCAATCCCATGTAGCCAGTTGACAAATATATTAGCAAAACTACAAGGAGGATATAAGCCAGAAGCTATTTGGATGACTGACCATATAGAACGAGCCAATTTACATTGAAAGAACAAATATTTTATTGTCTCATCATGCGGACAAAAGACACATTGTGTACTTCCATGCCAATTCTTCTTAATAAGGTTATCTTTTGTAAGAATGACTCCGCGACGAAGATACTATGCAAAGATTTTATTCTTAAGAGGTATCTTCATCTTCCAAATCTTCTTATTATTATCAACTGGCACGTCAGACTGGATCAAAGCTCTATACATAGAATCCACTGAGAATTTTCCATTCCCATGTAGGTTCCAACGAAATACATCAGACCCTTGTGACAACTGTACCGTGGCTAACCGCTGGAGTAGCATGTTCCACGATTGGAGTCTAGGTCCAATTAAATCCCTTCTGAACGTCACATTTGACGGAAATGATTCCAAAGCCTTGGCGATAGTATCACCCTTGTGACGCACAATATTGTATAGAGCTGGATATTGTTCTCGGAGTGTAGCATTACCTAGCCACTTATCCTCCCAGAATCTAATTTCCGATCCATCCTTAATCGAGAAGGAACCATAGCGGAAGAAATATTTCTTTGTTGCCATTAGTCCCGCCCAAAAATGGGAGTCCCCAGGCTTCCAGTATACTTGTGATACCGCCTTTGAACCCACATATTTTCTCCTTAGGAGGGTTTGCCATACACCATCTTCCGTCAATAACTTAAACAACCATTTGCCGAGAAGGGCCCTATTCTTAACCTCTAGGTCATGAATGCCCAACCCGCCTTGGTCCTTGGGACGGCAAACCACACTCCATTTAGCCAACCGATATTTGTTTCTCTCGCTATCTCCTTGCCAAAAGAATCTCGATCGAAAGTAATCCAATCTATGTAATACTCCTTTCGGCAACTGGAAGAAGGAAATCATATATAGTACCATATTACTTAGTACTGAATTTATGAGGACCAACCTTCCACCCAGAGATAGCAGTTTACCTTTCCAACTGCTAAGTCTTTTTTGTAGTCTCTCCTCGACGTGTTTCCATTCAGCATTTGTGAGTCTCCGATAATGTATCGGTATCCCCAAATAAGTGATTGGAAACTGGCCCAACCCGCATCTGAACAGGTCAGCATACAAGTGAGCCTCGTCTTGAGCCTCGCCAAAACAAAACAATTCACTTTTATGGAAATTGATCTTAAGCCCTGAGAGTTGCTCGAATGCTGATAAAATTAATTTCAGATTTCTTGCTTTCTCGAGGTCATGATCCATAAAGAGAATTGTATCGTCAGCATATTGAAGGATGGAGAGACCACCATCAACTAGATGATTCACCACCCCATCAATTTGGCCATCAACCTTGGCACGCTCAATCATGACCGCTAGCATGTCTGCCACTATATTGAATAGCATGGGTGATGCTGGGTCACCTTGTCGCAATCCTTTCTTCGTTTGGAAATAGTTACCAATGTCATCATTGACTTTAATGGCAACACTACCTCCAGTCACAAAGCTATGGATCATTGCGCACCACTCTGCAGAAAATCCTTTCATTCTGAGAGTCTGTTGAAGAAAAGACCACTTGACTTTGTCATAAGCTTTTTCAAAGTCGATTTTAAGAACTACCCCATTAAGTTTTTTTCGATGCAATTCATGGACTGTTTCATGAAGGACAACCACCCCATCTAGGATGTTTCTGCCTTGCATGAAAGCAGTTTGAGAAGGACGAACCACATGTTCAGCAACCGAATGTAGCCTAATCGTCGCAACCTTGGTGAATATTTTAAAACTGACATTAAGGAGGCAGATTGGCCGATACTGTTGTATCCTTTCAGCCTCATTAACCTTAGGTAATAAAATAATTTCACCGAAGTTTAAGCGAAACAACTCTAGTTGGCCAACGTGAAGGCAACCAAACAAGAGTAGGAGATCATGTTTGATGACATCCCAAAAGTTCTGGTAGAACTCAGTGGGAAAACCATCTGGACCCGGTGCTTTGTTGTGCTCCATTAGGAAAACCGCCTTTCTAACTTCCTCCTCGGAAAATGGAGCTGTTAGAAGGCTATTTTCCGCATCAGAAACTTGCGGGGATGTCATCTATTCGAGACTCATCCATCGAGAAGTTTCCTTCCTCAGGGGTTCCGAACAGATTTTTGTAATAATTAGTTATATAAGACTTAAGTTGCTCATGCCCTTCAATCGTGCCCTCCTCTTGATGTAGGGAATGAATGAGTTTCTTCCCGTGTCTACCATTGGCGACACCATGGAAATATCTCGTATTCGAATCACCTTTCAGGATAAACTGAGAGTTCGAATGTTGGTACCACTTAAGTCCTCCTCGCGTAGCATGCGAGCTAACTGGGCATTCGATTGACTCTTGATCTCTATTTCATGCACAGAGAGAGGTCTAATCTTAGCCAAAGCTTCTAAATCATCAATAATAGATGAAAGACGAAGCTTTTCTTTTTTGAGGATACCCACAGTGTGCCTAGCCCAACCACCAAGGAACTTACGTAAAGCACGCATTTTGTTGTTCCATTTGTGAATTGGGGTAAGTCCGGCAACCGGTTTATCCCACACCTCTTTGACCATGTCATGGGATCCATCCCGATGTAACAAACCAAGTTCGAACTTGAACTTGTGTCTGTACTGCGGTCGTGGCAATCCAGTAGATAAGAGGATGGGTGCATGGTCTGAGATAGCCTCTATACGAGGTAGAGCGCAAACAGAGACCATAGGGAATTTGGATTCCCAGTCGGTATCCATTAATACACGTTCCATTCTTGGACGTGTGGCATTCCTTTATTTAATGAGAGGTGGCCTAACCCAAGATAGGCGAAATATTAATCCAAGATTATGCTGACTCCTTAGTGGAGGCTTGCAAACTAATCCTACTCTTCTTTGATGTGGATGTGTTGCTTCTAGAATAGCTCCACTAGATCAGAAATCACATCTAAAATTGATCAGCAAAAAAGTAGAGGCGTATGCAGAGTTCTTTTTCTCTCTCTGAAAGGAACGTTTATAGAGCTTAGTCACATCATTTGCAATAAGAGAAAGCTGCTTTGGCTCTTATGAGAAGCCAAATTAGATGGTCACTTCATCCTTGTAGTGACGTGGTTTAGTGTCATTAGCAGCTCATCCAGCTGGTGCACTAAGTTGAGGTGCGCTCATGGGACAAACACGCAAAATTGGGGGGCGTGGGGGCTACGAAGACGGAGAAGGGAGAACCCGTATAAATTAAGAACCTCGACCAAAAATTAATTTTCCCCGGTAATTCATACTAGTATGGGGTACTATAACATGTCTGCAGTACCAAAATGCCTTTGAGGTAACCAATTTGAATATTATACCAGCCAGCAAAGTTTTGCATGTTTGCAAGAGAAAAAGTTGTGCATGTTTGCCTAGTTTCCAAAATCTAATCAATTTTCAACATAACTTTTTGAAACTAACTAATTGTAACATGGCATGAAATCCAAAGAAATATATTGTCATCCCCGCCCGGGAGGTCTAGCTAGTGATACATCCTTTTTCGGTAAAAAAATATATTTTTCACCTAGTGATACATCATCTAATTCACTACGCTCTCTAATTTTCGAGCTCTCCCATTCAATTGAGGTATTCAATTTGTATTTCCTTCATGATTTTGACTAGGTCAATCATTTCTCTAGGACCTATCTCATTCATTCAGTTGAGGTATTCAATTATAGATTTGATTCATGATTTTAAAGCAACACTTATCAAATTAATCAACAACAGTCATACTTTAAAAACACACGAGTCCCGCGTACCCTCTCATCACCTAAAAAGGCCAACATGTGCAATTTAGCATCAATATAGTACATGTGGTCACCATCGTAAGAAACTTCTCCACATAAGTATTGTTTGATTAGCAGATAACACAGAATCGCACCGCCAAAAAACCCACCAAAACACTATATTACAAAAAGAAACACTTCACCATCTTCCCGAAGCGCCAAACCAAAAATTATCTTTGTGAAATCACAACAACAAACGACGCAACGATGCGTGCCCAACCCTTCTAGTGGGTGTTGAACTTTAGACGGATGTTCATGCAAGAGGAAATGATCATATAGTCTAATTTGGGGGTGTGAACGAAACATAATACCCATCTCAACCTCCTATAACACCGTAAAACTGAGCGTAGCTCAAATGCTTAGGTTCTTTGCGATGAAACCAGCCTACCAGAGTTTAAGCCATAGACTTGGCACTGGTGCTCATATTTTCATGAATTTATTTCAGGCTTTTGGCGATGTCATTCAGTGGGAGGAGACATTTTCGTTGACTATGAGACGCTTATTGTGACTTCGTGAATCTCAAGATATTGTGTCGTCACAGTATCTCGAAGGTGCTCATAGGGATAGAGTGTGCGTGTGTATATTCATAGGGGTGAGTGTATGTGTGTTGTAAGCATATGCTTTTATACAATGTTAAAGAAACTCCCACACCACCATTTTGTGGGATTTATGTACAACTTAATTAAACTCGGTTAACTAAAGTTGAATATTCTCTGGTCAGAACCGACTTGCGTGATGTCCCTAAAAAGATGTAGTGTCTCTTCGCTAGCAATCGACATTAATTTGTACCATCGCATAATTTTGGGACGTATATATTGTAACAAACTATCTCAACGGTTCATTTGCCGTTCTACTTCTCTCATTTTCCCTTTGAACACATTATCAACCGCTCTGTCGAGAGTACAGAAAACAGAAAGAGAGGAATCACTCACGTTCTCTACGGGGCAATCCGATGGAAGGGGGATTATGCTTGTGGACTGCGCCACCACAAACTCTAACCTAAGGGAGATGAAACATTTACAAAGTCTGAAAAAGACAAATGAATATATTTTAACTATTGATGGATGCGATACGATATTTGATGGCAATGGACGTGCCATATTATTCTCTCAGGTCGTACACATATGACAATTGAGGATGCTTTAACGTATCCCGACTCATCACATACTCTCATAAGTTATCGAGATATCCACAAAAAGGGTTTTCACGTCGAAACTCATGAAGAAAACAAACAGGAGGATCTACTCTCCACCAAAGATCGGATATGTTTTGGCAAGCAGCCAAGCAGGTATATGAAAACAAATTCCTTCTTTTTCGTCTGGTTATACTATACGATACATCAAACCCGTTGACTTTGTTGCATACAAAGTAATTTTTCACAATGTTAACACGTCCCAAACCTAGCATGATCGCCTAGGCCATCCCGTAATTGGGATAATGAGAAGAATTACTAGCAATCCCATTGGTCTTAATTTGCTTGAGTCAAATTTCCTCGGTCTTCAGACTTCGCGTGCACATCTTGCACCACAAGAAAGCTAATTTTGAGGCCCTCGCACCTCATCATACAAGTTGAACCACTTCAGTTTATTGAACGTGTTGAAGAAGACATTTTGTTAGAAAAAATAGTAGAAAACAAAAAATATTCGCCCTACGATCAACAAGGAACACTATGAAGATGCGTTGAATGATTTGGATCAGATCGTTACTGACTCCAAGTTGCAGCGGAAGAAGATGAGTCAGTGTAGATCATACTTGGAGTCCCTCTTAACCATAGATGAATGATCTCGCGAACCACCCACGGATAGTCCCTCGAATGGAAGACCGAAAGCACGGCCTCTCTACGATTTGCAAGCATACGGTCTTCATGATCCGGCAGCGCTTCGCCGTTCAGAGCTAATCATTGCTGGAGAATTAGAGGGAGGAGATTATAACCACAATGGTATTCTAATTATGAGGATTAGAGGAACTAGTTCAAGCTCTAATTGACCAAATAGAACTAGAACTAGAGAACTAGAGGAGGCTCAAAAACTTGTGTGTTCAAAAGTACAAAAGCCCTCTAGTATATAGGTTGAGGGGGAAGGGTGGGTCACACAAGGGGAAGGATTCCCCTCCCCTTGCGTCGGCCCAAGGGGAAGGAGGAATCCCCCCTTTTCCAATTCGCCCTCCCCAAGTGGGAAAAAGGGGCGCCTCCCCTATTGGGCCCTTGTGGCCCAATTCTCCTTCCACCTTTTCGCATTTTAAGGCATGTTGATATTTAATTAAATATAAAAGCCTCCTAACTATTATTAGAGTCTTTTAATATTAATTTAACATCTCCAAAAATATTTTCCACCCATATATTATTTATCGGTAATACTCGGTATTGCCCCATAAACTCTAAAACCCTTTCGATGACCCATAAATGCTTTCGGTTCCTCTTGAAACTATTTAGAATATTAACAAAACTATTTCACAAATAAATCCTCATTACTCTCGTCCTACTAACAGTCAGCATATCGTGATCTCCTTAAGCTTGTGAACATGTAGGTTCGGTAAAACATAGACATGAACAAAGCCCTTTGTCCAATGACCGATAGCGGAATCGTGTACGTCCATATCGATCCCTATGAGTGCACGATGACATTCGAGTGAACCTTTGGTTATCATGTGTTATTTCGTTTGCTTCTGATACTTTACAAAACCCGAGGTGAGATGTATCGGTGTCCTCTTGAGTCATTCACATGGTCACTATACCGGTCTCCTCGTTACCAATTTCTTCTTCTTTCTCGTTGACATGTTCCGTCATCCCCGTGACATAGTCACTTTGTCTAGCCAGGTGATGACGGATGTCGTCGCATCGAGAGATCCCTAAGAATAAATATCCATTGTCGGAGGAACAAATTCCATTCTCGAGCTATCTAGTCACTTGTCAAATTTTCCGACAAACTTGTAAGTTGTCGTTATGATCACCGTGTTACAAATGACGTTTGGACAACCCTAAAGTCCACCATACGGTAATAAGTGACTATGATATTCTTATGGTCTAAGGAACTAAAGCACATGTTAACACTCCGTGTTATAACAATTGACTTCAGACAATATAATTTCAAAGTATAAAAACAAGTTTGGACCGATTCAATATGATCATTCTTCTAACTTCATATTCTCAGTGTCGTTTTAGACTATTATTACAGTTAATGATATCCTAAGATCCAAACAACATGATCATCAACAATACTTGAGCCAGTCTTAGAGGCAAGAGTAGGAACCTAATTTTACCGTTTATCATTCCACACGTGCGTATGAGTTTTCCACTGAATCGCATATTCTAGGATCATAGCGGTTATAACATAGACTATAAAATCTTAATCATGAATACGAAAATATAATATTACAATATTATTGCCTCTAGGGCATATTTCCAACAGTCTCTCACTTGCACTAAAGTCAATAATCTAGTTTACATAGTTTCTCTAACACCTATGGCTATCCGGTGTTGCTTATGCTTTCAAATCCGTGTGAACCTTGATAACCCACAAGTATAGGGGATCGCAACAGTTTTCGATGGTAGAGTATTCAACCCAAATTTATTGATTCGACATAAAGAGGAGCCAAAGAATATTATCAAGTATTAGTAGCTGAGTTGTCAATTCAACCACACCTGGAAGACTTAAAATCTGCAGCAAAGTATTTAGTAGCAAAGTATGGAAGTAACGGTAACGGTGGCAAAAGTAACAGTAGCAGTTTTTGTAGCAATCGTAACAGTGGCAACGAAAAAGTAACTATGCAAAGATCAATATGTGAAAAGCTCGTAGGCAATGGATCAATGATGGATAGTTATGTCAGATGCGATTCCTCATGCAACAATTATAACATAGGGTGACACAGAAGTAGCTCTAATTCATCAATGTAATGTAGGCATGTATTCCGAATATAGTCATACGTGCTTATGGAAAAGAACTTGCATGACATCTTTTGTCCTACCCTCCCGTGGCAGCGGGGTCCTATTGGAAACTAAGGGATATTAAGGCCTCCTTTTAATAGAGTACCGGACCAAAGCATTAACACTTAGTGAATACATGAACGCCTCAAACTATGGTCATCACCGGGAGTGGTCCCGATTATTGTCACTTCGGGGTTGCCGGATCATAACACATAGTAGGTGACTATTGACTTGCAAGATAGGATCAAGAACTCACATATATTCATGAAAACATAATAGGCTCAGATCTAAAATCACGGCACTCGGGCCCTAGTGACAAGCATTAAGCACAGCAAAGTCATAACAACATCAATCTTAGAACATAATGGATACTAGGGATCAAACCCTAACAAAACTAACTCGATTACATGGTAAATCTCATCCAACCCATCATCGTCCAGCAAGGCTACGATGGGATTACTCACGCACGGCGGTGAGCATCATGAAATTGGTGATGGGGGATGGTTGATGATGACGATGGCGACGGATTCCCCTCTCCGGAGCCCCGGACGGACTCCAGATCAGCCCTCCCGAGGAAGATTAGGGCTTGGCGGCGGCTCCGTATCGTAAAACGCGATGAATCCTTCTCTCTGATTTTTTCTCCTCGAAAGTGAATATATAGAGTTGGGGTTGAGGTCGGTGGAGTCCTAGGGGGCCCACGAGGCAGGGGGCGCGCCCGGGGGGGGGGGGGGGGGCGCCCTGCACCCTCGTGGACAGGGTGTGGCCCCCCTGATGTTGATTCTTTCGCCAATATTTTTCATTAATTCCAAAATGTGTCTCCGTGGATTTTCAGGTCATTCCGAGAACTTCTATTTCTGCACAAAAATAACACCATGGTAGTTCTGCTGAAAACAGCGTCAGTCCGGGTTCCATTCAAATCATGCAAGTTAGAGTCCAAAACAAGGGCAAAAACGTTTGGAAAAGTAGATACGTTGGATATGTATCAACTCCCGCAAGCTTAAACCTTTGCTTGTCCTCAAGGAATTCAGTTGACAAACTGAAAGTGATAAAGAAAAACTTTTACAAACTCTGTTTGATCTTGTTGTTGCAAATATGTAAAGCTAGCATTCAAGTTTTCAGCAAAGATTATGAACTAACCATATTCATAATAACATTTAGGTCTCATGTTTACTCATATCAATGGCATAATCAACTAGCGAGCAATAATAATAAATCTCGGATGACAACACTTTCTCAAAACAATCATAACATGATATAACAAGATGGTATCTCGCTAGCCCTTTCTGAGACTGCAAAACATAAATGCAGAGCACCCCTGAAGATCAAGGACTGACTAGACATTGTAATTCATGGTAAAAGAGATCCAGTCACAGTCATACTCAATGTAAATTAATAGCAATGCATGCGAATGACAACGGTGCTCTCCAACTGGTGCTTTTTAATAAGAGGATGATGACTCAACATAAAAGTAAATAGATAGGGCCTTCGCAGAGGGAAGCAGGGATTTGCAGAGGTGCCAGAGCTCGAGTTTTGAAACAGAGATAAATAATATTTTGAGTGGCATACTTTCATTGTCAACATAACAACCAAGAGATCTTGATATCTTCCATGCTACACACATTATAGGCGGTTCCCAAACAGAATGGTAAAGTTTATACTCCCCCACCACCAACAAGTATCAATCCATGGCTTGCCCGAAACAACGGGTGCCTCCAACTAACAACAATCCTGGGGGAGTTTTGTTTGCATTTAATTTGATTTGATTTGAGCATGGGACTGGGCATCCCGGTTACCGGCCATTTTCTCGTGAATGATGAGCGGAGTCCACTCATCGTGAGAATAACCCACCTAGCATGGAAGATATAGAAAACCCTAGTTGATACATGAGCTATTCGAGCATATAAAACAAAATTTCATTTGAAGGTTTAGAGTTTGGCACATACAAATTTACTTGGAACGGCAAGTAAATACCGCATATAGGAAGGTATGGTGGACTCATATGGAATAACTTTGGGGTTTATGGAAATGGATGCACAAGCAGTATTCCCGCTTAGTACAAGTGAAGGCTAGAAAGAGACCGGGAAGCGACCAACTAGAGAGCGACAACAGTCATGAACATGCATTAAGATTAATCAACAATGAGTGCAAGCATGAGTAGGATATAAATCACCATGAACATAAATATCGTGGAGGCTATGTTGATTTTGTTTCAACTACATGCGTGAACATGTGCCAAGTCAAGCCACTCGAATCGTTCAAGGGAGGATACCACCCTATCATACCACATCACAACCATTTTAATAGAATGTTGGCACGCAAGGTAAACCATTATAAACTCCTAGCTAATTAAGCATGGCATGAGAAACTATAATCTCTAATTGTCATTGCAAACATGTTTCATTCATAATAGGCTGAATCAGGAACGATGAACTAATCATATTTACAAACCAAGATAGGTCGAGTTCATACCAGCTTCTCTCATCTCAATCAGTCCATCATATATCGTCATTATTGCCTTTCACTCGCACGACCGAACGATGTGGATAATAATAATAGTGCTCGTGCATTAGACTAAGCTGGAATCTGCAAGCATTTAATACACGTCAGAAGACAAGGTAATATGGGCTCTTGGTTAAATCAACAATAATGCATATGAGAGCCACTCAACATTTTCATCATGGTCTTCTCCTCTCGACCCCCAAAGAAAAGAAAAGAAATAAAACTATTTACACGGGAAAGCTCCCAGCAAGCAAAAGAAGAACGAGAAATCTTTTTGAGTTTTCTCTTAATTACTACTACTACAGGCATGGAAAGTAAACTAGCTAAAAGCTACAACTAATTTTTTTGTTTTTTTGTTTTTCTTAAGGGTTTTCAGACACACAAGAAGAAGGCTTAGAAAAGAAAATAAACTAGCATGGATAGTACAATGAAAATGTATGAGCACCGACAACTGGCATGAGTGTGTGAACATGAATGTAATGTCGGTGAGAAATACGTACTCCCCCAAGCTTAGGATTTTGCCCTAAGTTGGTCTATGGCCACTGTTGGCCTGGCGGATATCCAAAGTCATGGCTGGGGTTGTACTGAGATGCATCAGCTACTACCTGGCCTGGCGAGCTGCTTCCGTCCTCCTCTCATACTCGTTCGCCTCCTCCCTGGTTATAACATATCTCCTTTTTGCCTGAAAGTTAAAGAAAGTAGGAGCAGGGAGGGCAACATGGACAATGCGCTGTCTGTCAAAGATTAGTCGGTACTGGAGGAACTGCTCATTCCTCTCAAGAAGCTGATGGCGAACCATAGCACTATAATCTAGATAAGCAGGAGGCAACTCCATATCATTTTCATGTATGGGTACATCAAGATAATTAGCTACATGAGTTGCATAAATTCCACCAAACAAATCTTCACTTGTACCGTTAAGATGCAACCTTCATGCAACAATGGCCCCCCAAGTTATATTGTTTATCACCTAATACCGCACTCTTGAGGACACTAAGATCTGGAACGCACATGTGACAAGCCTCATCTTTACCGTTAATGCATCTACCTATAAAGAGAGCAAAATAATGCATGGAAGGGAAATGAATGCTCCCTATGGTAGCTTGTCTGATTTCTCGAGATTCTCCCACAGTGATACTAGCAAGAAAGTCTTTATGTTCAGATTTGCGAGGTTCACTAACATTGCCCCAGTGCGGGAGTTTACAAGCAGTATTAAAAATCTTCTAGGTCCAAGTTATATGATTTATCATAAAGATCAAATAAAACAGTGTGAGAATTGCGTGAGGATGTAAATTTAAACCTCCTCACAAAGGAATCAGTTAGGTAGTGGTACTGTAGGCACTTATCTGACACGAAGTCCTCAAGACCAGCATTACGCACATACGCGTCAAACTCATCCTTGATGTCTGCCTGGACCATAAACTCTTCTGACAGCCATTCACAAGGCCGCACTTGAGCTTCCCTCGGTGGTTCATCGTCCGGCTCACGTATCGCGAGCCTTGGTCCTTCCTTCCTTGAGGAACCACCTTGGTACATTTTCCTATGCATTTTTCTTTCTCTGAAAAATTTCTGAAATTTTTAGTGACTCAAAATAAAAGTGAAGCAAACTCAACAAGATTGATAGCAACTACTCCCACAAGTGCCTAGAGGCTATATCATGCATTAAAACTACTTTGGACCATATAAATTTGACATGCAAGCTCAAGAACAGGGTCACCTTAGCAGCAAAAAATTGCAATAAATAAAGCACTAGAACAAAAACTAATTGGACCATTGGAGGAGTCACATACCGAAGAACAATCCCCCAAAGCAGTTTTGTGAATGGAGCTTTGAGCAAAGAGATCGAAAATGATAGCAAGATGAGCTAGAACACAGGTTTTAGCTATGGGAGGATTTTTTCTGGAGGAAGACGAAGTGAGTGCGTGCTGGAATAAGTGGAGGGGGTCCACGTGGGGCCCACGAGGCAAGGGGCGCACCCTGTGCCCTCGTGGCCAAATGGTGGGCCCTCTGGTGTGTTCTCAGTGCCAGACATTCTTAAATATTCTACAAAAAATCATATTTCATTTTCAGGACGTTTGGAGAACTTTTATTTCTGGGGTATTTTTTATTACAAGGATAATTCAGAAAATAGACAGAAATTCTATTTTTGCTTTATTTAATCTAAATAACAGAAAGTGAAAGGAGGGTACAGGGAGTTGTGTTTTCTAACTTCATCCATCTCGTGCTCATCAAAAGGAATCCACTAACAAGGTTGATCAAGTCTTGTTAACAAAATCTTCACGAATAACACGAAACCGGAGAATTTTCGAATAGCACTAGGTTACCTCAACAGGGATATGCATGTCCCCAACAATAAGAATATCATATTTCTTCTTGACAGTAGGAAGAGGGAATTCAAAACCTCCAATAGTAATCGTTGAAATTTTTCCAATAGAATTGATACTGTGGACTTGAGGTTGTTTCCTCGAAAAGTGTACCGTATGCTCATTATCATTAACATGAAAAGTGACATTGCCTTTGTTGCAGTCAATAATAGCCCCTGCAATATTCAAAAAGGGTCTACCAAGGATAATCGACATACTATCGTCCTCGGGAATATCAAGAATAACAAAGTCTGTTAAAATAGTGACGTTTGCAACCACAACAGGCGCATCCTCACAAATGCCGACAGGTATAGCAGTTTATTTATCGACCATTTGCAAAGATATTTCAGTAGGTGTCAACTTATTCAAATCAAGTCTACGATATAAGGAGAGAGGCATAATGCTAACACCGGCTCTAAGATCACATAAAGCAGTTTTAACATAGTTTCTTTTAATGGAGCATGGTATAGTTGGCACTCCTAGATCTCCTAGTTTCTTAGGTATTCCACCTTTAAAAGTATAATTGGCAAGCATGGTGGAAATTTCAGCTTCTGGTATCTTTCTTTTATTTGTAACAATATCTTTCATATACTTAGCATAAGGATTCATTTTAAGCATATCAGTCAAATTCATACGCAAAAAGATAGGTCTAATCATTTCAGCAAAGCGCTCAAAATCCTCATCATCCTTTTTCTTGGATGGTTTAGGAGGAAAAGGCATGAGTTTCTGAACCCATGGTTCTCTTTCTTTACCGTGCTTCCTAGCAACAAAGTCTCTCTTATCATAACGTTGATTCTTTGATTGTGGGTTATCAAGATCAACAGCAGGTTCAATCTCTACATCATTGTTATTGCTAGGTTGAGCATCAACATGAACATCATCATTAACATTATCACTAGGTTCATGTTCATTACCAGATTGTGTTTCAGCATCTAGAAATATCATTGGGATTCTCAGGTGTGTCAACAACAGGTTCACTAGAAGCATGCAAAGTCCTATCATTTTTCTTTTTCTTCTTCTTAGAAGGACTAGGTGCATCAACATTAGTTCTCTGAGAATCTTGCTCAACTCTCTTAAGGTGGCCCTCAGGATACAAAGGTTCCTGAGTCATTTTACCCCCTCTGGTCATAACTCTAATAGCATTATCATTTTTCTTATTATTTAATTCATTGAGCAAATCATCTTGTGCTTTAAGCACTTGTTCTACTCGAGTGGTAACCATACAAGCATGTTTACTAATAAGTTTAAGGTCACCTTTAACTCTAGACATATAATCACTCAAGTGTTCAACTGTCGATGTACAAAAGTAGGGGCTCTCCTTTTGACCCCTCTACTTGTGCACGGGCAGTCAGAGCCGCACCTGTGGCCACACTTAGCAGGGCAGAGGAGGGAAGCCGGAGCACAAGGCGATCAGAGCAACGCCAGGACCAGAGACCACAAAGAGCAAAGGGGCAAGGCGGACTCCCCCGGCAAGACCCTTGCCGGGTGGCCTCCGTGGCCCCGGCAAGAGCCTTGCCGGGGCAACTTTCCCGACGCCAGCGGGGCGCGCATCCCTTGAGCCCAAGGGTTCCAATGCCATCAACCACATTGGGACCAAGGCTCGGGAGGCACCTCCATGGTGGCATGCAGATCTTTGTGAAGATCATAAATACACAAGATCAGATGAGGACCAGAAGACGACGATCCTCGGCGAGGTCCTTGCCGGGGACGACCGCGGCGCCACGGCAAGACCCTTGCCGGGCTCCCAGAAAGACCCTTGCCGAGGGCATCAGCGGGGCCACAACCAGGCCCGCGCCTGCGAAGACTCCACCGCCATCCCCGTGCAGCTGCTAGCTCAACCAGCTGTGCACGCACCTGCGTGGCGACGAGCGACCTCTACGCCGACCCAGCAAGCACTTGTGTGGTGGCATGCAGATCTTCGTGAAGGCTCTGCCACCGCGCCAGCCCAGCAGCCAGCCAACATGGCGCCACGATGCCTTGTCAGCTCGGACGTGTGTCGAAGCTAGGCGAGGCGGCGACAGATGGGACGAGCTTCCTTGCCATCCCTGATAAAGCGAGAGGGGCACGTCGGCAGCACATTAAAGCGTTTGTCCAACGGTGCCAGAGGATCGACTCATCCACTGTAGACCTTTCCACCTCCTATGTGCCACTGTGGCAACCCCTTTTGCTTATAAAAGGAGGCCCGAGGCGACCAGGAGAAGGATTCAGATCTTTTGGGCAAGTCACACCCCGTAGCTAGCTCAAGAACACAAGAACACTAAAATACATCCACCAAAGTAGGACTAGGGTATTACGCATCTTAGCGGCCCGAATCTGGGTAAACGATCTGTGTGCTTCTTGTCAGACCCACTCTTTGCACAACCCCGCGCCCGTCAACCATAGAAGGGATCCTAGTGATTCCATAGGTGTCGATTTCCCCCAACATCTTTGGCGCGCCAGGTAGGGGTTGTAGTTGTGAAAATCCGGTCTCGCAGTTAGCCTAGCAGTTCCTCATCGCCATGGCTCCGAGGAAGAAGATGACCAAGCTTGACGGCACCATCTGCAGATGCGGTGGACGCCCGTGCAACGATAGAAAAGCTAAGTCGTGCGAAACTTTAAGCAATTTCTTTTTATATATAAGGTTATTGTCCTCGAAGGTCCTGCCCTATGTATGGAAAACCTGCACGCAAAGGGGCCCTTCCGCTATTGGCAAGGCCCTTGCTCTGTTTCGAGTCCGCTCAACAGCTCAAGCGGCCGCGTCGAGAATGGCAGGGTAGCCTTCCGCAATTGGCAACGCTCTCGATTCTGACTCGAGTCAAGCTCGACAGTTTGAGCGGCCGCGTTGAGAGCGGTAAGGTGGTTCGCCTGGCAGCAAGCACACCCAGCAGGCCATTGGGGATCCGTCGTCAAGGTGCCGCGGCCTGGGTTTACGCGCCGGCAATCCTAGCCGATTAACATAGGGTGAACATACAAAGGAAGATCAAACAGGAAGATAACATGCATCATCTCGAAAGTACTGCAGAGTTATATTACATCAGTTGTTGCCGCGGTTCTAACTAAAGATAGCAATTGTCTTGGTCATGAACCTGCAGCGGCAATGAGAAACGGTGTGCCTAATCCCGGCGCTGGCCCTCCACCCTCAGGATTCCGTCGACGCGGCTGATGATGGGCTTGATACGCTCCTTGAGCGCCGCGAGGTCAGCATCCTCCGGCAAGCTCTCTAGTGCGGCGTCGAAGTCGAGCTCGGGGTTTCAGTACGCCACCATGGTGAAGACCTTGGTCATGGCACCCCGGCAAAGCTTCCGGGCCTCATCGTCCAGAGAGGCCACCCTGCTGGAGCGAAGATGCTCCAGGGCTCCAAGGACACCCTCGAAGAATAGGGCCAGCTTGGCGTTGGGAGTCATGTTGGGCTCCGGGGCGTACCTCACATTTGGCATCCCCATGGTAGCCAGCTGCATGGTGATCCTGCCGGTGACGCCTTCGAGGCGGCTGATCCAGCGGTTCTCGCCCTCCACAAAATCCTTGTGGTTGGCGGTTTCGTTCTTCCGCAGCTGCTTCTCGGCCTCCAAATCTTTGGCCAGGGTCTCCTACCGGGCCTTGGCCTCCGAGAGCGTCCCCTCAAGGCCCTCCAACTTCAGCTTCAGGTCCTTGATGGACTCATTGGCTGTGGAGAGTAGCCCGGCCTTGCTAAGGACTGCGGCCTGCGCGTCAACCAAGGCGCCATTGGCCGCATCCCTCTCCCCCGTCAGCTCCAGGGCCTGTCTCTTCAGCTCGTCCCGCTCCACCTCCAGCTCCTTCACCTTGCCGGCGTGGACCTAAGCCTGGGCATTGAGCGCCTACTCGTGCTTCTGCTCCTGGGTCCGCCGCAGGACAAGCTTCTCGACCTCCCGGCCCTTGCCGCGGAGTGTCGCAGCGAGCTTCTCCTCGCGAGCGGCGAGGTCCTCCTCTTGGGAGTTCAGCGCGGCCTGGTGCTGGGACCGAGCGGCCTCGTCCTTGGCGGCCTGGTTCTTTGCCGTCTCCTGGGCCTTCTCGATGTCGGCCTGCTTCATGACAAGCTCCACCTTGCGCTTGGCCAGCTCGTCCTGGGCGGTCTTCAGCTCCTCACAGGCCTGGCGGAACCAAGCCTGCATCTCGACGACGCGCCCCTCGAGGTCCGCCTCTGCCTTGTCCACTGCTGCCATCCTGGATTTGGCCTTGTCCAGGCGGGCGCGATGGAGCACCTGGAGCTTCCAAAAGCTGGCGCCCATGGCCTAGAGGAGCCGCTCTTCCTGGGAACCATCACCGTCGACGCTCGGCTCGTCAACGACTTCAAGCCCGGCGGCGGCAAGCACCTCCTCGTCGAACACCTCTCCCTCGGTGGGCACCCTGGTGCCCGCCGTCCCTGGGAGGTGGACGAAAAGGTCGTCGCTCACCTTCAGGTACTTGCCCGAGCCAGAGGCAGCGGAGGAGGAATGTTGGTCGTCAACCACCTCCTCCTCGGCAGCGGCCTTGCCGGCCTCCCCGGAAGGCCCCTTGCCGGCCTCCTCGGCAGCAGCCTTGCCAGGCTCCCTGGTAGACCCCTTGGCGGCATCCTCAGCAGCATCCTTGGCGGCCTCCTCGGCGGCGATCTTCTCGGCCTCTGCCGCGGCGTCCTTGGCGACATCCTCGATGACGGTGTCTATGTCGTCGGGGTCCGCCAAGGGAGGATCTGGATATTGAGAAGGGGATGAGGCGAAGCCAAGACCAAGATTCAAAAAGAAAAAAACAGAGACGGAAGGCGAGTGACTTACCCGTGCCAGGCTGGGAAGAAGAGGCCCCCTCCCCGCCAACATTTGGCGCCGAGGCGGAGCCACCAGCGCCCAAGTTTGCCTCCTCCTCCTCCGTGTGCATGGGCTCGGTGCTTGGCGCCCTTGCCGGGGATGCCCCTCGGGGCGGCATGGTCGATGGGGGCGGCGTGTTGGGGGTGGCCCCCAGTGGCTCCTCCTGCTGCCGTCCTCCTCCTGCAGCCACGGCAAGGTCAGCACCAAGGGATCGTAGCCCAGCACGCGTTGAGGGGGGGGGGGGGGGACGAGTGGTGAACACGCTGGGGCCTGCGTCGGGGGCTGCTGTCCGAGCTGCTCACCACCACCAGCGGCGTACTCGAAGTGCCCGCCGGGGGCTGGCCGCCCGTCGAGGCCCTGGCCCTCTTCACCCTCTGGGCCAGCGTCTCCGCGTCTCCGTGAAGATGAAAACAAATCAAGATAAGTGGCACAGTCTGAGGAGACGGAGATGACAAAAAAGAGCAAGATACTTACTCATCCTCCACCTCCTCTTCTGTTGCCTTCCTCTTCCTCCTTGGGCTGAGGGACCCAAAATGGAAGACGATCTCCGCGTCGGCATCTACCGGAGGAGGGGAGGAGGGTGGAGTCTGGCCACACCTGGACGAAGAAGAGGCAGTTGCTTTCTTCTTCACCACCGCGGCCTTTACCAACTTCCTCGCCGCCGCGGCCCTCGTTTGGCGCACGGACGCCTCCTGGGCTTGCTGCGGTTGCACGGCCCTGCCGGGCCGAACCGGCTCGCCAGAGCTGGACCGCCGCAGGACTCGTCCTCTCCCCGTGACCGGAGGGTCGATAGTCTCGACCTCCTCCTCCGACGACTCGTCGACCACATCTTCGATGAGAGGGGGCCCGGTGCCGGCGCTGCTGGCCTCCCCAACAGACTTCGCCCACTTGGTGAGCTCCTTTTCCTATGCGGCCGCCGCGGCCTCGTCCTCCATGCCGCCGGCGCTACCGGCCTCCCTGGCGAGCTCCGCCTCTGCCGCCCTGGCGGCGATGTAGTCCAGCTCCGCCAGGGTGGTGTCCTGGACGAGCAGCGGCTCGTCGCGGACGTACTTCTCCACCAAGGTGTTGGGGAACGTAGTAATTTCAAAAAAATTCCTACGCACACGCAAGATCATAGTGATGCATAGCAACGAGAGGGGAGAGTGTTGTCCACGTACCCTCGTAGACCGAAAGCGGAAGCGTTAACACAACGCGGTTGATGTAGTCGTACGTCTTCACGATTCGACCGATCAAGTACCGAACGCACGGCACCTCCGAGTTCAGCACACGTTCAGCTCGCTGACGTCCCTCAAACTCCGATCTAGCCGAGTGTTGAGGGAGAGTTTCGTCAGCACGACGGCGTGGTGACGATGATGATGTTCTACCGACGCAGGGCTTCGCCTAAGCACCGCTACGATATTATCGAGGTGTAATATGGTGGAGGGGGGCACCGCACACGGCTAAGAGATCAATGATCAATTGTTGTGTCTATGGGGTGCCCCCCTGCCCCCGTATATAAATGAGCAAGGGGGAGGCGGCCGGCCTAGGAGGAGGGCGCGCCAAGGGGGGAGTCCTACTCCCACCGGGAGTAGGACTCCTCCTTTCCTTGTTGGAGTAGGAAAAGGGAAGGGAGAAGGAGAAAGAAGGAAGGGGGCGCCCCCCTCCCTAGTCCAATTCGGACTAGTCCATGGGGAGGGGTGCGGCCACCCTTTGGGGCCTTTCTCTCCTTTCCCGTATGGCCCATTAAGGCCCAATACGAATTCCCGTAACTCTTCGGTACTCCGAAAAATACCCGAATCACTCGGAACCTTTCCGATGTCCGAATATAGTCGTCCAATATATCGATCTTTACGTCTCGACCATTTCGAGACTCCTCGTCAAGTCCCTGATCTCATTCGGAACTCCGAACTCCTTCGGTACATCAAAACACATAAACTCATAATATAACCGTCATCTAACTTTAAGCGTGCGGACCCTACGGGTTCGAGAACTATGTAGACATGACCGAGACACGTTTCCGGTCAATAACCAATAGCGGAACCTGGATGCTCATATTGGCTCCCACATATTCTACGAAGATCTTTATCGGTCAGACCGCATAACAACATACGTTGTTCCCTTTGTCATCGGTATGTTACTTGCCCGAGATTCGATCGTCGGTATCTTAATACCTAGTTCAATCTCGTTACCGGCAAGTCTCTTTACTCGTTCCGTAATACATCATCCCGCAACTAACTCATTAGTTACAATGCTTGCAAGGCTTATAGTGATGTGCATTACTGAGTGGGCACAGAGATACCTCTCCGACAATCGGAGTGACAAATCCTAATCTCGAAATACGCCAACCCAACAAGTACCTTTGGAAGCACCTATAGAGCTCCTTTATAATCACCCAGTTACGTTGTGACGTTTGGTAGCACACAAAGTGTTCCTTCGGTAAACGGGAGTTGCATAATCTCATAGTCATAGGAACATGTATAAGTCATGAAGAAAGCAATAGCAACATACTAAACGATCGAGTGCTAAGCTAACGGAATGGGTCAAGTCAATCACATCATTCTCCTAATGATGTGATCCCGTTAATCAAATGACAACTCATGTCTATGGCTAGGAAACATAACCATCTTTGATCAACGAGCTAGTCAAGTAGAGGCATACTAGTGACACTCTGTTTGTCTATGTATTCACACATGTATCAAGTTTCCAGTTAATACAATTCTAGCATGAATAATAAACATTTATCATGATATAAGGAAATAAATAATAACTTTATTATTGCCTCTAGGGCATATTTCCTTCAGTCTCCCACTTGCACTAGAGTCAATAATCTAGTTCACATCGCCATGTGATTTAACATCAATAGTTCACATCACCATGTGATTAACACCCATAGTTCACATCGTCATGTGACCAACACCCAAAGGGTTTACTAGAGGCAGTAATCTAGTTCACATCGCTTATGTGATTAACACCCAAAGAGTACTAAGGTGTGATCATGTTTTGCTTGTGAGATAATTTTAGTCAACGGGTCTGTCACATTCAGATCCGTAAGTATTTTGCAAATTTCTATGTCTACAATGCTCTGCATAGAGCTACTCTAGCTAATTGCTCCCTCTTTCAATATGTATCTAGACCGAGACTTAGAGTCATCTAGATT
The DNA here is from genome assembly GCF_002575655.3 of Aegilops tauschii subsp. strangulata. Classification (NCBI taxonomy): domain Eukaryota; kingdom Viridiplantae; phylum Streptophyta; class Magnoliopsida; order Poales; family Poaceae; genus Aegilops; species Aegilops tauschii. The sequence goes on from NC_053039.3 coordinate 225,872,590, forward strand.
AGTGTCAAAACTTGCATCGACGTAACCCTTTACGACGAACCTTTTGTCACTTCCATAATCGAGAAACATATCCTTATTCCAGTAAGGATAATTTTGACCGCTGTCCACTGATCTACTCCTAGATCACTATTGTACTCCCTTGCCAAAATCAGTGTAGGGTATACAATAGATCTGGTACACAGCATGGCATACTTTATAGAACCTATGGCCGAGGCATAGGGAATGACTTTCATTCTTTTTCTATCTTCTGCCGTGGTTGGGCTTTGAGTCTTACTCAATTTCACACCTTGTAACACAGGCAAGAAACTCTTTCTTTGACTGTTCCATTTTGAACTACTTCAAAATCTAATTAAGGTATGTACTCATTGAAAAAACTTATCAAGCGTCTTGATCTATCTCTATAGATCTTGATGCTCAATATGTAAGCAGCTTCACCAAGGTCTTTCTTTGAAAAACTCCTTTCAAACAGTTCTTTATGCTTTGCAGAATAATTCTACATTATTTCCGATCAACAATATGTCATTCACATATACTTATCAGAAATGCTGTAGTGCTCCCACTCACTTTCTTGTAAATACAGGCTTCACCGCAAGTCTGTATAAAACTATATGCTTTGATCAACTTATCAAAGCGTATATTCCAACTCCGAGATGCTTGCACCAGTCCATAGATGGATCGCTGGAGTTTGCACATATTGTTTAGCACCTTTAGGATTGACAAAACCTTCTGGTTGCATCATATACAACTCTTCTTTAATGAATCCATTAAGGAATGCAGTTTTGTTTATCCATTTGCCAGATTTCATAAAATGCGGCAATTGCTAACATGATTCGGACAGACTTAGCATCGTTGCGAGTGAGAAAATCTCATCGTATTCAACACTTTGAACTTTGTCAAAAACCTTTTTCCGACAAGTCTAGCTTTGTAGATAGTAACACTACTATCAGCGTCCGTCTTCCTCTTGAAGATCCATTTATTTTTTATGGCTCGTCGATCATTGGGCAAGTCAATCAAAGTCCATACTTTGTTCTCATAGATGGATCCCATCTCAGATCTCATGGCCTCAAGCCATTTTGCGGAATCTGGGCTCACCATCGCTTCTTCATAGTTCGTAGGTTCGTCATGGTCTAGTAACATAACCTCCAGAACAGGATTACCGTACCACTCTGGTGCGGATCTTACTCTGGTTGACCTACGAGGTTCAGTAACAACTTGATCTGAAGTTTCATGATCATCATCATTAACTTCCTCACTAATTGGTGTAGGTGTCACAGGAACCGGTTTCTGTGATGAATTACTTTCCAATAAGCGATGAGGTACAGTTACCTCATCAAGTTCTACTTTCCTCCCACTCACTTCTTTCGAGAGAAACTCCTTCTCTAGAAAGGATCCATTCTTAGCAACGAATGTCTTGCCTTCGGATCTGTGATAGAAGGTGTACCCAACTGTCTCCTTTGGGTATCCTATGAAGACACATTTCTCCGATTTGGGTTTGAGCTTATCAGGATGAAACCTTTTCACATAAGCATCGCAACCCCAAACTTTAAGAAACGACAACTTTGGTTTCCTGCCAAACCACAGTTCATAAGATGTCGTCTCAACGGATTTAGATGGTACCCTATTTAACGTGAATGCAACTGTCTCTAATGTATAACCCCAAAACGATAGTGGTAGATCGGTAAGAGACATCATATATCGCACCATATCTAATAAAGTACGGTTACGATGTTCGGACACACCATTACACCGTGGTGTTCCAGGTGGCGTGAGTAGTGAAACTATTTCACATTGTTTTAACTGAAGGCCAAACTCGTAACTCAAATACTCTTCTCCACGATCTGATCGTAGAAGCTTTATTTTCTTGTTACGATGATTTTCCGCTTCACTCTGAAATTATATGAACTTTTCAAATGTTTCAGACTTTTGTTTCATTAAGTAGATATACCCATATCTGCTCAAATCATCTGTGAAGGTCAGAAAATAATGATACCTGCTACGAGCCTCAATATTCATCGGACCACATACATCTGTATGTATGATTTCCAACAAATCTGTTGCTCTCTCCATAGTTCCGGAGAACGGCGTTTTAGTCATCTTGCCCATGAGGCACGGTTCGCAAGCATCAAGTGATTCATAATCAAGTGATTCCAAAATCCCATCAGTATGGAGTTTCTTCATGCGCTTTACACCAATATGACCTAAACGGCAGTGCCACAAATAAGTTGCACTATCATTATTAACTTTGCATCTTTTGGCTTCATTATTATGAATGTGTGTATCACTACGATCGAGATCCAACAAACCATTTTATTGGGTGTATGACCATAGAAGGTTTTATTCATGTAAACAGAACAACAATTATTCTCTAATTTAAATGAATAACCGTATTGCAACAAACATGATCAAATCATATTCATGCTCAACGCAAACACCAAATAACACTTATTTGGTTTCAACACTAATCCCGAAAGTATAGGGAGTGTGCGATGATGATCATATCAATCTTGGAACTACTTCCAACACACATCGTCACCTCGCCTTTTACTAGTCTCTGTTTATTCTGCAACTCCCGTTTCGAGTTACTACTCTTAGCAACTGAACCAGTATCAAATACCGAGGGGTTGCTATAAACACTAGTAAAGTACACATCAATAACATGTATATCCAATATACCTTTGTTCACTTCGCCATCCTTCTTATCCACCAAATAGTTGGGGTAGTTCCGCTTCCAGTGACCAGTCCCTTTGCAGTAGAAGCACTTAGTCTCAGGCTAAGGACCAGACTTAGGCTTCTTCACTTGAGCAGCAACTTGCTTGCCGTGCTTCTTGAAGTTCCCCTTCTTCCCTTTGCCCTTTTCTTGAAACTAGTGGTCTCGTCAACCATCAACACTTGATGTTTTTCTTGATTTCTACCTTCGTCGATTTCAGCATCACGAAGAGCTCGGGAATTACTTTCGTCATCCCTTGCATACTATAGTTCATCACGAAGTTCTACTAACTTGGTGATGGTGACTAGAGAATTCTGTCAATCACTATTTTATCTGGAAGATTAACTCCCACTTGATTCAAGCGATTGTAGTACCCAGACAATCTGAGCACATGCTCACTGCTTGAGCTATTCTCCTCCATCTTTTAGCTATAGAACTTGTTGGAGACTTCATATGTCTCAACTCGGGTATTTTTTTGAAATATTAACTTCAACTCCTGGAACATCTCATATGGTCCATGACGTTCAAAACGTCTTTGAAGTCCCAATTCTAAGCCGTTAAGCATGGTGCACTAAACTATCAAGTAGTCATCATATTGAGCTAGCCAAACGTTCATAACGTCTGCATCTGCTCCTGTAATAGGTCTGTCACCTAGCGGTGCATCAAGGACATAATTCTTCTGTGCAGCAATGAGGATAATCCTCAGATCACGGATCCAATCCGCATCTTTGCTACTAACATCTTTCAACATAATTTTTCTCTAGGAACATATCAAAAATAAACACAGGGAAGCAACAACGCGAGCTATTGATCTACAACATAATTTGCAAAATACTATCAGGACTAAGTTCATGATAAATTTAAGTTCAATTAATCATATTACTTAAGAACTCCCACTTAGATAGACATCCCTCTAATCCTCTAAGTGATCACGTGATCCATATCAACTAAACCATAACCGATCATCACGTGAAATGGAGTAGCTTTCAATGGTGAACATCACTATGTTGATCATATCTACTATATGATTCACGCTCGACCTTTCGGTCTCAGTGTTCCGAGGCCATATCTGCATATGCTAGGCTCGTCAAGTTTAACCTGAGTATTCTGCGTGTGCAAAACTGGCTTGCACCCGTTGTAGATGGACGCAGAGCTTATCACACCCGATCATCACGTGGTGTCTGGGCACGACAAACTTCGGCAACGGTGCATACTCAGGGAGAACACTTTTATCTTGAAATTTAGTGAGAGATCATCTTATAATGCTACCATCAATCAAAGCAAGATAAGATGCATAAAAGATAAACATCACATGCAATCAAATATAAGTGATATGATATGGCCATCATCATCTTGTGCTTGCGATCTCCATCTCCGAAGCACCGTCATGATTACCATCGTCACCGGCGCGACACCTTGATCTCCATCGTAGCATCGTTGTCGTCTCGCCAACTATTGCTTCTACGACTATCGCTACCGCTTAGTGATAAAGTAAAACAATTACATGGCGATTGCATTGCATACAATAAAGCGACAACCATATGGCTCCTGCCAGTTGCCGATAACTCGGTTACAAAACATGATCATCTCATACAATAAAATTCAGCATCATGTCTTGACCATATCACATCACAACATGCCCTGCAAAAACAAGTTAGACGTCCTCTACTTTGTTGTTGCAAGTTTTACGTGGCTGCTACTGGCTTAGCAAGAACCGTTCTTACCTACGCATCAAAACCACAACGATAGTTTGTCAAGTTGGTGCTGTTTTAACCTTCGCAAGGACCGGACGTAGCCACACTCGGTTCAACTAAAGTGAGAGACACAGACACCCGCTAGTCACCTTTAAGCAACGAGTGCTCGCAACGGTGAAACCAGTCTCGCGTAAGCGTACGCGTAATGTTGGTCCGGGCCGCTTCATCTCACAATACCGCCGAACCAAAGTATGACATGCTGGTAAGCAGTATGACTTATATCGCCCACAACTCACTTGTGTTCTACTCGTGCATATAACATCAACGCATAAAACCAGGCTCTGATACCACTGTTGGGGAACGTAGTAATTTCAAAAAAATTCCTACGCACACGCAAGATCACGGTGATGCATAGCAACGAGAGGGGAGAGTGTTGTCCACGTACCCTCGTAGACCGAAAGCAGAAGCGTTAACACAACGCGGTTGATGTAGTCGTACGTCTTCACGATTCGACCGATCAAGTACCGAACGCACGGCACCTCCGAGTTCAGCACACGTTCAGCTCGCTGACGTCCCTCAAACTCCGATCTAGCCGAGTGTTGAGGGAGAGTTTCGTCAGCACGACGGCGTGGTGACGATGATGATGTTCTACCGACGCAGGGCTTCGCCTAAGCACCGCTACGATATTATCGAGGTGTAATATGGTGGAGGGGGGCACCGCACACGGCTAAGAGATCAATGATCAATTGTTGTGTCTATGGGGTGCCCCCCTGCCCCCGTATATAAATGAGCAAGGGGGAGGCGGCCGGCCTAGGAGGAGGGCGCGCCAAGGGGGGAGTCCTACTCCCACCGGGAGTAGGACTCCTCCTTTCCTTGTTGGAGTAGGAAAAGGGAAGGGAGAAGGAGAAAGAAGGAAGGGGGCGCCCCCCTCCCTAGTCCAATTCGGACTAGTCCATGGGGAGGGGTGCGGCCACCCTTTGGGGCCTTTCTCTCCTTTCCCGTATGGCCCATTAAGGCCCAATACGAATTCCCGTAACTCTTCGGTACTCCGAAAAATACCCGAATCACTCGGAACCTTTCCGATGTCCGAATATAGTCGTCCAATATATCGATCTTTACGTCTCGACCATTTCGAGACTCCTCGTCAAGTCCCTGATCTCATTCGGAACTCCGAACTCCTTCGGTACATCAAAACACATAAACTCATAATATAACCGTCATCTAACTTTAAGCGTGCGGACCCTACGGGTTCGAGAACTATGTAGACATGACCGAGACACGTTTCCGGTCAATAACCAATAGCGGAACCTGGATGCTCATATTGGCTCCCACATATTCTACGAAGATCTTTATCGGTCAGACCGCATAACAACATACGTTGTTCCCTTTGTCATCGGTATGTTACTTGCCCGAGATTCGATCGTCGGTATCTTAATACCTAGTTCAATCTCGTTACCGGCAAGTCTCTTTACTCGTTCCGTAATACATCATCCCGCAACTAACTCATTAGTTACAATGCTTGCAAGGCTTATAGTGATGTGCATTACTGAGTGGGCACAGAGATACCTCTCCGACAATCGGAGTGACAAATCCTAATCTCGAAATACGCCAACCCAACAAGTACCTTTGGAAGCACCTATAGAGCTCCTTTATAATCACCCAGTTACGTTGTGACGTTTGGTAGCACACAAAGTGTTCCTCCGGTAAACGGGAGTTGCATAATCTCATAGTCATAGGAACATGTATAAGTCATGAAGAAAGCAATAGCAACATACTAAACGATCGAGTGCTAAGCTAACGGAATGGGTCAAGTCAATCACATCATTCTCCTAATGATGTGATCCCGTTAATCAAATGACAACTCATGTCTATGGCTAGGAAACATAACCATCTTTGATCAATGAGCTAGTCAAGTAGAGGCATACTAGTGACACTCTGTTTGTCTATGTATTCACACATGTATCAAGTTTCCAGTTAATACAATTTAGCATGAATAATAAACATTTATCATGATATAAGGAAATAAATAATAACTTTATTATTGCCTCTAGGGCATATTTCCTTCACAAGGTATCAAAGAACTCCTGCACTTGATCCGCCGGCGGCTTGACCAATTTGGGACGAGGCCGTGCGCGTTGAAATCCGGCATCATGGCAATGATGTCGTTTCGGCGCGAGTTATTGCTCAGTGGGACCACCCCCGCCGGCAACCCAAACAAGGGCCCCTTGGCGACCTTGCCGGCCTTCGCGGCCTTGCCGGACCGCTCGACCTTGTCGTCGTGGTTCACGCCGAGCTGGAAGAGCCGCTGGCAGAAGTGGGCGTGCCCCATCACCGTGAGGTTGTGGTCCAAGCCGGGGCGAAGCCTCATGATGTCGGCCGCATTCGTGAAGAGCCAGACCGGCCTCCCCTTGTTGTGCAGCGGAGCAATTCAGCGGCGGATGAAATCCGCCCCGATCATCTCAAGGGTGAGCCCGGCCTCGGTGAGGCGATGAATCCTCTTGGTGGCGGCCGTGAGCTTCCGATCGTCGGCGTCGACATCGCCCCAGTCATTTCTGCGAACCGGCGGCGGCTGGCGAACCTAGCAGAATTCCTGTGGGTCCTCCTCCTCAATCCAGCACCACCGACCCCGCGACTCCTCCCACCTCTCCTTCTGAGCGCCCTCCGGGTATGTCCCCTTGGACCTTGGGATCCAGGTGACACAGCCAGAGATGGCGCCTCCCTTTTGGATTCGAGGATAAAAGTAGTGGCGGAAGAGCGCCGTGTTGGGGAGCACTCCGGCAAGCCCTCGCAGAGATGCGCAAAAAGAGCCATGCACGCCACGGCATTTGGGGTAAAATCCAGAAGGTGAAAGCCGTAGGTATGCATGATATCATTGAAGAAATCAGAGAAGGGGGGTAGAGGCCGCAGGAAAAGTAATCGACGAAGAATGGGTATCAATTCGGGCCGGCTTCGGCAAAAGCAGCAGGGATGACGCGCGTGGCCGGATGCCCCGTCGTCTCCCCCCGTCTTGCACCCCCACAGGTGCTTGAAGTAGTTCCGGAGATGGACCGCGTCGACCGTCATGGGGAAGTAGGCAGACTGCGTCCGCCGCGCCGCCAACTCGCTCTTCGGCGGTTCCTTCGCCCCGGCGTCCTTGGCCACTCCCTTGCCTTTACTGGTTTTGGGTGCCATGGCGGCTGCGAGAGGCGAAGGGGGAAGGACGACGAAGACACAGCGGCAGCAAGCAAAGGCAAGAGCTTGAGAGGGAGGAAGAAGGGGACGGCGGTTCCGAGATTGGAGAAAGCACAGAGGGTAAATGAGCAGCGCGCCTGCGGTTATTCCTTTTTATGGGGAAGGCGCGGGCCGCCTCTTTACCATTTACTGTGATGTGACGCATGCGTGCGGGAACCTTCCCATGCATGCCCCCCACGTCACGCACGACCCTCCATGACTCGCATTCAACGCGGGTCGTGGGGAAGCGCAAGCGAGCGAAAAAGCTACCGCGGTAAAAATCTGCCCCGCATGCCCGCGCACCGTTCTGGGCCTGGCCCAACAACGTGTCGCGCTTATGTGTGGCCCTGGCCCGGGGGCTCCTGTCGGTGTACAAAAGTAGGGGCTCTCCTTTTGACCCCTCTACTTGTGCACGGGCAGTCAGAGCCACGCCCGCGGCCACACTTAGCAGAGCAGAGGAGGGAAGCCGGAGCACAAGGCGATCAGAGCAACGCCAGGACCAGAGACCACAAAGAGCAAAGGGGCGAGGCGGACTCCCCCGGCAAGACCCTTGCCGGGTGGCCTCCGTGGCCCCGGCAAGAGCCTTGCCGGGGCAACTTGCCCGACGCCAGCGGGGCGCGCCTCCCTTGAGCCCAAGGGTTCCAACGCCCTCAACCACATTGGGACCAAGGCTCGGGAGGCACCTCCGTGGTGGCATGCGGATCTTTGTGAAGATCATAAATACACAAGATCAGATGAGGACCAGAAGATGACGATCCTCGGCGAGGTCCTTGCCGAGGAAATCCACGAGACCCTCGGCAAGTGCCTTGCCGGGGACGACCGCGGTGCCACGACAAGACCCTTGCCGGGGCCCCGACAAGACCCTTGCTGAGGGCATCAGTGGGGCCACAGCCAGGCCCGCGCCTGCCAAGACTCCACCACCGTCCCCGTGCAGCAGCTAGCTCAACCAGCTGGGCAGGCACCTGCGTGGCGACAAGCGGCCTCTACGCCGACCCAGCAAGCACCTGCGTGGTGGCATGCAGATCTTTGTGAAGGCTCTACCACCACGCCAGCCCAGCAGCCAGCCAACGTGGCGCCACGACGCCTCGTCAGCTTGGACGCGTGTCGAAGCCAGGCGAGGCAGCGACAGCTGGGACGAGCTTCCTTGCGGTCCGCGATAAAGCGAGAGGGGCACGTCGGCAGCGGATTAAAGCGTTTGTCCAACGGTGCCAGAGGATAGACTCATCCACTGTAGACCTTTCCACCTCCTGTGTGCCACTGTGGCAACCCCTTTTGCTTATAAAAGGAGGCCTGAGGTGACCAGGAGAAGGATTCGGATCTTTTGGGCAAGTCACACCCCGTAGCTAGCTCAAGAACACAAGAACACTCAAATACATCCACCAAAGCAGGACTAGGGTATTACGCATCTTCGCGGCCCGAACCTGGGCAAACGATATGTGTGCTTCTGTCAGACCCGCTCTTTGCACAACCCCGCGCCCGCCAACCGTAGAAGGGATCCCAGTGATTCCATAGGTGTCGATTTCCCCCGACATCAACCATATAAGCATTACGTTTCAATTGTCTACCAACATAAGCATTGAAGTTTTCTTGGTTAATAATAAAATTATCAAACTCATCCAAGCATTGACTAGCAGACTTATTACGAGAAATATCACCTTCATCAAATCTATAGAGAGAATTTACCTTTACTACCTATGTCGGGTTATTAAGACCATGTATTTCTTCAATAGGTGGTAAATTCTTAACATCTTCAGCTTTAATACCCTTTTCTTTCATAGATTTCTTTGCTTCTTGCATATCTTCAGGAGTGAGAAATAGAATACCCCTTTTCTTCGGAGTTGGCTTAGGAGTTGGTTTAGGAAGTGTCCAATCATTATCATTACTCAATATATTATTCAATAGCAATTCAGCTTGCTCAACAGTTGTTTCCCTGAAAACACAACCAGCACAACTATCTAGGTGGTCTCTGGAAGCATCGGTTAGTCCATTATAAAAGATATCAAGTATTTCATTTTTCTTGAGAGGATGATCGGGTAAAGCATTAAGTAATCGGAGAAGCCTCCCCCAAGCTTGTGGGAGACTCTCTTCTTCAATTTGCGCCAAATTATATATTTCCCTTAAGGCAGCTTGTTTCTTATGAGCGGGGAAATATTTAGCAGAGAAGTAATAAATCATATCCTGGGGACTACGCACACAACCAGGAGCAAGAGAATTAAACCATGTTTTAGCATCACCCTTTAATGAGAACGGAAATAACTTGAGGATATAGTAGTAACAAATTTTTTCCTTATGAGTGAATAGGGTGGCTATATAATTCAATTTAGTAAGATGTGCCACAATAGTTTCAGATTCATAACCATAAAAAGGATCAGATTCAACCAAAGTGATTCACTCAGGATCGAAAGAGAAATCATAATCCTTATCAGAAATACAGATAGGTGAAGTAGCAAAAGTAGGGTCATATTTCATTCTAGCATTCAAAGACTTTTCTTTCAGCTTAGCTAACAGTTTCTTAAGATCATATCTATCTTTGCAAGCAAAAAGGTCTCTAGCAGTTTCTTCATCCATAACATAACCCTCAGGCACATCAGGCAATTCATATCTAGGGGGAGAATCTTCATCATCACTTTCATCAATATTATCTGTTTCAACAATTTCATTCTCTCTAACCCTAGCAAGTTGTTCATCAAGAAATTCACCTAATGACACAATATTATCAAGCATAGAAGTAGTTTCATCCTAAGCATCATGCATAGCAGAAGTGGCATCATCAATAACATGCGACATATCAGAATCAATAACAGGTGTAGGTGTCGCAAATTTACTCATAACAGAAGGTGAATCAAGTGCAGAGCTAGATGGCAGTTCCTTACCTCCCCTCGTAGTTGAGGGGAAAATCTTGGTTCTTTCATCTTTCAAGTTCCTTATAGTGATCAAAAGATATAAATCCCAAGTGACTCAAATAATAGAGCTATGCTCCCCGGCAACGGCGCCAAAAAATAGTCTTGATAACCCACAAGTATAGGGGATCGCAACAGTTTTCAAGGGTAGAGTATTCAACCCAAATTTATTGATTCGACACAAGGGGCACTAGTGCGCGTTGGTCCTAAACAAACGGTTTAAAACCCCTTTTCGCGACAGCATTTGGAACCGTCGCCAAGTGAGTGTGGGCGATAGGGAGGTCCTTCCCACACGACCCAGAAACCGTCGGGGATAGGGCCCCTTCAGTACTCCTACTCATTTCTGCTCGCATTGCCATCGCAGTCGGTATTCTGTGGTGCTACGTTTATGATGCGCGGCCCATCACAAAGAACGTGTATGATGCGCGGCCCATGACAAATGGTTCACCGTTTAGAAGATTAGCTAATCGTCGTACAAGTGTCGGACATGATTACGAAACGTCGGTCCGTCGTAACATCGTCGTACACGACAACTATCGCACACGCTATTCTGTGGTGCAACGTTTACGATGCATACTTCATCAGAAACAGTTCATGGTTGCGAATCGTGTATGATAAGGCAACTAACACAAACGTTTAGTTTGCCCGCACCGTTTGTGATATTGTCTGACATCGCACACGCTTTGCAAACGGCAACTGTGTGCATGCTTGCACACGTTTTCTCTTTGTGAACCGTCTCGGATTATGGTGCATATCGCAAACGTTTGTGTTTTACCAACCGTGTGTGCCGTAACAACATGGAGAGCGTAATTTCACCATAATTTAATTGCTGCTTTTCCAAATTGTACCGGATTTGGATTTGAATTTGAATGTATGCTACAGCTTTATTCATATCCATTAGGTTCAAACAACCAATGCATTATTCGATTCATAGGTACATATGTTCAAGAATTACATAAGAACCAAATAAAGAATGATGGACCACAGTTGTATACTTGTACTATTAAAGACTGTAAAGAAAGAGGCAAAATATATTCTGGTTGCTGAACAAGGTGAAGCGGAATGCCCATATTGTGCCCTCCTCCATGCAGAAGGCACACACGACTCTAGTCCAACCCCTTGTGATGGCCGACCTCCCATCCTTCACGGTCTTCATGAAAACATCTAGATAATCATCGTGTTCTGGTAGAAATACTTTAACCTTTGCATGCCCACCAATCATGTAGTTTGAGAGGTAATCTTGAGTAAACTGCTTTGGCAACCACTGCAAAGGAATAAGATTTCAGACATTGTCATCTAACACAACTCATTATGGGTAGTAAAAAGAAGGCTTCAGAGTTCTTACTTATCATCCTGCAGTTTGCTATTGTCTTGGATAAAGTGTAAACAAATAGTTTAATTGCCATCTTTGGACCCATTTTACTAACAATCTTTATCAGGTTCCTCACTTGATGCTGGTTCATCGATATCTCATTGCCCCATACGCAGAAAGGGTCGAAACGTGGATCTTTACCAATGACATATGTACCTAAAAGCACCAAGTTAATATTAGAAGCTAAACAGCAATGGCACAATGATGTAGTACAACACTCTTTTATAATATGTCTATATACATCCATATGTGGTAGTCCATTTGAAATCTCTAAAAAGACAAATATTTAGGAACGGAGGGAGTATCTTATAACATCCAATATACTCACATATTAGATGAATTAACATCTTATATTATGGGCCGGAAGGATTTTAGTTCGTTCTTAAAAATTATCTACTGCTGTATCCACGGGTTACAGTTAGTTTGAGCTAGTTCGGGCTCAAATAGCCCTAAAGTATATCTAAACACGAGGGCTAGTTTGAGCTAGTTGCATCTATAACCCACCCAAAAAAACTAGTATCCAACCCAAGAGGTGCTAATTGGAGCTAGTTCTCCTAGTGCATTTATTGTCAATCTAACCCTGCCATCCAAACAACTCTTTGGATGGAGTTAGTTCAGGGTTAGTAATGAGCTAGAAACTAACTCTAACCTCTAGCTAAGTTGAGTATCCAAACATGGCTGTGTTGTTGCTGTTGCTGCTGCTGCTCTTCTACGTATATATAGACATCATTAGAACATTAATGTAACACTCTTCCTTGTTGCTACGTAGCCTAGATTGCATATTTAGACATTAAGTACAGTGCATGTTGCTATGTAGCCTCAGATATATTACATGTGGCCCTAGTTAACCTAAGGAAAAATGGGTTGCAGATATATTCAGTTAAAAGTCCGATTCACCGATTAGTCCCTTATCAGCCGTCGGCCTATATGGTACCAGCTACGGATATCCTGAACAGTGAGCAGATATAAGCCATGGGATGAAACTAACCTCGATGGAAAACAACAGTCGTTCCCAAAATTGTCCTGTGTAGGTACATCAAGAAGCATGTTAAGCACAACAGGCTAAACATCAACCAAAATTACACATGGCAGACAAAATAATCTCCAAAAGATAGCTTCAGTATACAGGTTTAAGCACGCTAGTAAAGCAAAACAAGAGAAAAGGTGTGCTAACTGCAACAGGCCTAGCATTTAACAACAAGCAAACATGGTCATTCAAACTGGTATTGTGCCGGTCTAAGTACACTAGTTATGGTTAAATAAAAATGGAAAGGCGTGTTAACTACAAGATGCAGCAACCAAATGTAGTCATTCATAGTGGTATTGTTGAAACTGGTACTGATGAAATTGCACTGCACAGTTCATACTTGCACATATAGAACATCACGTTGTGACTAACTGGAATAAACAAGGCATACTACGAACAACCAAAGATAGCATTTGAAACTGAACATATGCTAACTACAAACAACCGAACAATCAAAAAACTTTAAAAGAGGCATATGCTAGCTATAACAGGCTTAACAACAAGCAAATTTATGCATTCCTATCGGTATGTTTAAAACTGGATTGATGAAATGTACTGCACAGTAAATAATTGCACATATAGAGAATCACATTGTGAACAACTGAGATAAACAAATCATGGGTTTCCTCACTTGTCACATATGGGCTCGTTCCCGTGGGAAGAGCACGGACCCTGGATGCGCTCCATGTTGTCGCAGATGGGCTCCTTCCCCTTGGAAGAGCACGGCTGTAGGGTGCCCTCCCTGATGTCGCAGACGGGCGCTTTCCCCTTGGAAGAGCAGATGGGCTCTTTCCCCTTGGAAGAGTCGGAGAGGGTGCCCTCCTCGTGGTCACCGTCGATGAGGTCTGACTTGGAAGCTGTGGATCCCAAGCCAGCGTCGCAGAACGTGTCGTTCAGAAATGACCAAAGGGGCTCGATGGCGATGTAGAATGGCAAATTGTTGACAGAGAGCCAGAGGAGATCAGCGGCAGGGCCATGGATGAGATCGACGACGGTTGAACCCGAGGGGTTGGGGGTGGGCCACTTAACCTGTGACATAGCCCGCCTCAGGGCATCGCTGTCGATGACCTCGATGTCGTAGCCGGCGGATGAGACATGCCCGCATACTCTAGCCCGCTGCTTGAGTGTCTGCCGCCAGTAATGGTCGTCAGCTTCCTCGGCGACGTCGGGCGAAGAGACCGCTATACACCTCTTTTGGGCCAGTCGCTCCTCAAGCTCCACGGGAAACGTAGTCGGGCTTAGGCTGCGACACTCTGGAGTGGGGGATGGGGATGGGGATCTGTGGTAAAGGGGGCGTTTGGCAGACGTCATCTAAGAAACTCAGGGCGGCCTGGGTATGGAGATTGGTGGGTAAGCTGCACGGGCAACCCGGCAGATGTTGACAATGGAGGCCTTGCGGCGGTGGCGGTGGGGACTCTGCTAGGGTTTCGAGCGAGGGAGGGTGTGTGTGTGTGTGCGCGCGGACGCCCGAGGAGGTTTTGGTGTGTGTGTGTGTGTGTGTGTGTGTGGAGGGGGTGTTTGAGGAAATGATGCGGGTACTGAAAATTTTACTATGCGGGAGTCAAACGCGGGAGTGAAATGCCGGGCTATTGAAAATTTTGATGATAGTGCATCGCACACGGTCTGGAGATAACAACCATGTGTTATGAAAAAGAAAAACCCTGGAGGTGGGTAGATATTTTCGATACAGGCGGGATTGGGAACAAGAAACATCGCACACGGTCCGGAGATAACAACCGTGTGTTCTGAAACAGAAATACCCTCAAAGCGGGCAAATATTTTTGAGAGGGGGTGCCTCGTGGAGCCCAATGTACTGTGCGGATGTGTGCGTGACAGGTGCACCAGCGTGGCACACGGTTAGTTTGAGTGAACCGTGTCTGTTGCGTCATCCGACTTGTCTAATCTTCATAAATTTGGCGAAAAATGACGCTGGAGAGGGTCAGAACACGAACACACTTGCATGTGGACCAAATTTATGTATCAAAAGGGTGGTTTGATTTTCAAATACCAAATGCAACTTCGATGTGGCACCTCTCTCGCAAAGCGCACCGTATTGCTTGCTCCCACCCTCTCGTGTCGGCACGAAGGGAATCGTAAGCTATGAATGCATGCCCCCTCCCCCTCAACTGAGGTTCACCTAGCAAAATGCGAAGTAGCTAGCAGCCCCCTTCCTCCCTCGTGTCGGCACGAAGGGAATCCTAAGCTATATATGAATGCATGCCCCCTCCCCCTCAACCGAGGTTCACCTAGCAAAGTGCGAAGTAGCCAGCAGCCCCCCTCCTCCCTCGTGTTGGCACGAAGGGAATCCTAAGCTATATATGAATGCATGCCCCCCCAACCGAGGTTCACCGTAGCAAAGTGCAAAGTAGCTAGCAGCCCCCTCCCTCGTGTCGGCACGAAGGGAATCCTAAGCTATGAATGCATGCCCCCCAACCGAGGTGCACCTAGAAAAGTGTGAAGTAGAGCTAGCAGCCCCCCCTCCCTCGTGTTGGCACGAAGGGATTCCTAAGCTATGAATGCATGCCCCCCCCAACGGAGGTTCACCTAGCAAAGTGCGAAGTAGCTAGCAGCCCCCTCCCTCGTGTCGTCACGAAGGGAATCCTAGCTAAGCTATGAATGCATGCCCTCCCCCCCCCAACCGAGGTTCACCCTAGCAAAGTGCGAAGTAGCTAGCAGCCACCCCTCCCTCGTGTCGGCACGAAGGGAATCCTAAGCTATGAATGCACATGCCCCCCCAACTGAGGTTCACCTAGCAAAGTGCGAAGTAGCTAGCAACCCCCCCTCGCGTCGGCACGGAGGGAATCCTAAGCTATGAGCATGCCCCCTCTCCCCCAACCGAGGTTCACCTAGCAAAGTGTGAAGTAGCTAGCAGCCCCACCCCCCTCTCGTGTCGCCACGAAGGGAATCCTAATTAAGCTATGAATGCATGCCCCCCAACCGAGGTTCACCTAGCAAAGTGCGATGTAGCAACCCCCCCCCACACACACTTTCAGTCGGCGGGCTAGAGAGGCATATATCTCACCAAGATGGATCGTAAAACAGACCAAGAATAATCCACCTTGGTCGTACAACCTCTCCCTTGTTGTTGGTCAAAGTGATGTCCGTCCATGCGACCCCAGAGATGGGCTAGCTCGCCAATAATCACGCAAGTAGCTAGTCCCCGAAGGCAACCACTGCATGCATGTGGCCCTGACATATGTATGGAGAGGTGTGTTTTTGAGTAACAATGAACAACTTTGATGTGGCACCGTGATTTCAAACTAGAAATCCCTACACTGAGTGAGGGTTAGGTTGACGATGCATATGTATATATGTTACACCACACTTCAAGCCAACGACAGGGATTCATATATGCATGCATGCGTACATAGTATATGCGCTCAAACTTAATTAGGTATGAATCTCACCATGACCTATACTACGATAACACTAACCAAATGAAGAATCTGCCATGGTAACCTATCTTGTTGTTGGTCAAGGTGATCATGGATGTCCACGCGGGCCCACGGATATATAGGCTTGTCGCCTATAACCACGCGAGGGAGTGTATCGTTCGAAGGCAACCACTACATGCATATGTATGGAGGTGATGCGTGCATGCATGTTTGAATACACAACATTGATCTGGCGCGTGTGTCAAAAATCGTACACTAGCTCCCCACACAGAGCGAGATCGGTTCATGATGGTGCCGTTGTACTAGCCACTTCGACTCGATGGGAGGGATTCATGTGTACACATGCATATGTGTGTGCTCAAAGTGTATCATGCATGTCAGCCCAGAGCAAAAATAATAATCCCCTCCTAAGTCAAATTAACCTCTCTTATTGTCAGGCAAAAAGAAGTGATGGACCAAGCGGGCCCACAGATGGAAAGCATCGATATCGCTGGTAGCCGCTTAAGTGGGTGCGAGAGGACAACCACCACCGCTTTGCATGTGGGCCAAACATATATATGTTGAATACCCAAAACGCACAACTTTGATGTGCCACATGCCTCAAAAACTGTAAACCATGCACCCACAGAGAGCGAGGTTCATATCAAGCGTACTACATATGATGGTCCCCTTCCCCCCTCTTCACCACATACTATATGCTCCTGCCGTAATATATGTACAACCCAAAAGAATCCTCATCGATGGTGGAATTAATTAACCTCTCCTATTGTAGGTCAAAGTGATGCATGCATGCATGCATCGACGATGGCCTCGTGGGCCCACAGATGGAAGCGTCACACGTGAGTGTCCTAGCTAGGATATATATGCATGTGGCCCAAAAAGGTGTTGTGTGATGTTTGAATAACCAATTTCACAATTTTGGTGTGGCACGTGCCTCGGTAACCAAAAAGTCCCAACACTGAGTGAGGTGTACTTGTTCACGGACGCATACGTATACTATATATGCTAGTCCCCTCCCACCTCTTCGACGCATACTATATACCACCATAACACAAACAAAAAAGATTATACCTTGCTGGTCAAATTAACCTCACCGCCGGCTGTTCGTCAAAGTGATGGACGACGACCTCGCCGGCCCACAGAAAGCGTCACACGTGAGTATCGAGTGTCGTGTAGGACAACCATCAACTGCATGTGGCCAAAACATTTATGTATGAAAGGGTTGTGTAATGTTTTAAATAATGATTTCACGACTCTGATGTGGCACCAGCTTGCCTAACAAAAAGGCCAACCCACACAGTGGCTCACAACTCGTAGTGTACTGCGAGCCACCCGCCACCCCCAGACGCACACACCCACATACACACCGTGAATCCACCGCAACTACGATGCATGTTAAATTAATTATCCCACAGTGAACATACATGTTACCAAAGGAGGGACATTTTAATTTCAAAAAATTCACAGAGATCATTAAGACGCTTTAGTACATTGTTTGATTGATTTTCTATGGGTATAATGTGCAAAAATCAAATTTGAGCTACATGCACACGTGACAGTGCACCTAAATGGATTGCAAAAACACATGTTGCATGTTTACTCCCCGTGCAACAAATTTCAAACATTGAGAATCTTGATTTTTAAATTCTAGTACATCCAAAACTTATTTGAAGTTCATGAAACTTATTGTGTTGTCATATGGACACCAATACAAAGTGGCATTGTACTTTTTTGTCAAATTTGAGACCAGTTTTGATGTAATATTTATCTAATTACAGACGGGAGATTATTAATAATTGGGAACCAATATCCCAAACGGAATATTTATTCGAACCGTGAGCGTTAGACCAACAATGGATACGTGCCATCCTTCGGTTAAGCAATAAAGCGGCAACATTAATCATCCAAATAGAAAAACAATATACGTGCCGCCACGCGACCCGTGTGGCGTGCGAGCAAGCGTGAGTTGACGGGACGCATGCGAGCAGTCCGCCGTGGAGGCAGACGGGGAGGCGTGCATGCAGGTGTGTGAATTGACGGAGGCATGCTCGCTGCGCAGTGTCATCGGGGGGCGTGTGAGTAGCTGTGTGAAACTTTGGTAGGCATGTCAGCAGTCCGGTGCGCAGGCTCACCGGGAGGCGAGCCATCGGTTTGACCGTCGCCCGCCTCTCTCCCACAACTCCCACTACTCCATATTAATGGTGCGCCCGAGTGGCCGCACCCCCATCCTCGCTACGCACACACAATCCTCTCTTCCGCTTGCAACCTCGACGCCGCTCTCAGTCCTCAAAGCCGTCAGTGTATGAGGATGCCGCCGAAGCGCCCCATCGGAGGGAGTTGCGACGCTGGGGCTGCTAAAGCACCGGAGCACGGCGTGGAGATGGAGACAGAGGTTGCCGTCACCGCCGGCGAGTTATCGCTGCATCCTGACATCATCGATGGCGTCGAGCTTCCATAGCCGGAGGCGGAGTTCCACACCGACTCCGACGACCACTCCGGCGACGACTCCGACGACCACTCCGGTGACGACTCCGATGACGACGAACAGCTGGTTAGTCATCTATACCCATTTATATGTGTCAAATAGATCATAGGGTTTCTCTGGTTACTCCTGCCTCCCCCTTTTTGGAATAGAAATCTTGTGGTTATGTTCTCCCAATCCATGAAATCTGAGTAAATTCCGTTAGATCCGTGTAGTGTATTGATTGTTTGAATGGTACAGGTGATAAGTGATTAGTTGTTTCATCTATGCAAACGATTTCTGCTAGTAATCCGACTAGGGTTAGTGTCCGTGCTAATAATTCCTAGCCAGGACATGACAATTGATTTTTAATGACCTACATATGTTTGTGCCATTATTTTCTTCAAGATTGGTCTGTACATAGATGACTGTGCTTAAAAATCAAACCAAATCTCTGAATATGTATAAATAAATAGCCATAAATTCCTAATCCTACTTCACGGCATGTAATCAGTGATTTGATGCCAAATTTATTTTACTATATGTATAGGTGCTGTCTGACGATGTGGACAGCGAGGATGAAGATGCCCAGAGGAGGTACAAGAGGCGAATCCTGAGGGAGCTTTATGCGGGAATGCATAACAGGCGTATTAGGACCTGGAACGACGGCTATGGATGCCCATTTTGCAACCACAAGATTCATGAAGCGTATCTAAGTGTTCTTGCGCATGCGAGAGGACAGGCCGTTGGCTCCTTCAAGCAGAAGTATTCCCGCAGGATGGCACACGGCGCGTACGCCGAGTACCTGGAGAAGCTTCAGGATCGTGCCGGCCACATGTGAGATGAGATGTGGGATGGATTGAACCATGTACGCTTGAGTATGCTTAATGACGGTTGAACTATGTACTTATGGTTGAACTATGCTTATGTATGTGTACACTTATTATCTATGTCTGAGTATGTTAAATATTACGCAAAATTTTGGTAAAAATTACAACGGGGGACCAATAAACCAGGACGGAGGTAGTACGTCACACGGTTCCCAAAATTGGAACCGTGTGCAATGACTATCATTTTGCCTGCTGCGTCAATCACACACGGTTCGCTCTAGCAAACCGTCGCCCCCAAAATTCTTTGTGGGTCAGAAAACCCTCACCACCCAATTCAAAAAAGAAAAAAGAAAACCCTCACCATCCCCACTTAACAAAAACCCTCACCCCGCCCGCCACCCACCTCGGCCCCTCCGCTATGTTCCCCATTCACACCTACACAAGCTCCTCCGCGTCTATGCCATGGCACCACCTATCGCGGCGGTAAACACTTAGCTCGACGCCTGCCGCCGCCGCCAGGCCGCCGGCAAAGCCCACCGC
This sequence comes from Aegilops tauschii subsp. strangulata, assembly GCF_002575655.3. Taxonomy (NCBI): domain Eukaryota; kingdom Viridiplantae; phylum Streptophyta; class Magnoliopsida; order Poales; family Poaceae; genus Aegilops; species Aegilops tauschii. Next base: position 225,892,726 of record NC_053039.3, read on the forward strand.
ATTTCGCCACTTCCGCTTGCCGCCGCCTATAGCCATCGACTTTCTCGACGCTGCTCGCGGTCGACCCAGCTCAGCTCGGTTGGGGAATCTGCCGTACTGAGGGTTCTTTCTCATGGACGACAAGGTAACTAATTAGCGAGATATTATCTCATCTCTTATCCCAGTTCAGCTGCCTCCTTTAATCACCTGGCGGAAATCGCCGTGAATTCATTTTTATTCGAGCTGATTTGAGGGGTTTCTTTCATTCATAGAATAGAATGTATGATACGTCTCCAACGTATCTATAATTTTTGATTGTTCCATGCTATTATATTATCCATCTAGGATGTTTTATATGCATTTATATGCTATTTTATATGATTTTTGGGACTAACCTATTAACCAAGGGCCCAGTGCCAGTTTCTGTTTTTTCCTTGTTTTTGAGTATCGCAGAAAAGGAAAACCAAACAGAGTCCAATTGACCTGAAATTCAACAGAGATTGTTTTTGGACCAGAAGAAGCCCACGGAGTACCGGAGATGGGCCAGAAGAGTCCCGAGGCCACCACGAGGGTGGGGGGCGCGCCCTACCCCCTAGGCGTGCCCCCTGCCTCGTGGCCGCCACAGAGACGCCCCTGGGTGCTCCTCCCTACCTCGTGGACATCCCGGAGACCCCCCTAACTTGTTCTCAACGCCAAAACCTCCTATATATATAGAAACCCCCAGAACATAACCTAGATCAGGAGTTCCGCCGCCGCAAGCCTCTATAGCCACCAAAAACCAATCGGGACCCTGTTCCGGCACCCTGCCGGAGGGGGGAACCCTCAACGGTGGCCATCTTCATCATCCCGGCGCTCTCCATGACGAGGAGGGAGTAGTTCACCCTCGGGGCCGAGGGTATGTACCAGTAGCTATGTGTTTGATCTCTCTCTCTCTCTCTCTCGTGTTCTTGATTTGGCACGATCTTGATGTATCGCGAGCTTTGCTATTATAGTTTGATCTTATGATGTTTCTCCCCCTCTACTCTCTTGTAATGGATTGAGTTTTCCCTTTGAAGTTATCTTATCGGATTGAGTCTTTTAGGATTTGAGAACACTTGATGTATGTCTTGCATGTGCTTATCCGTGGTGACAATGGGATATTCACGTGATCTACTTGATGTATGTTTTGGTGATCAACTTGCGAGTTCCGTAACCTCGTGAACTTATGCATAGGGGTTGGCACACGTTTTCATCTTGACTCTCCGGTAGAAACTTTGGGGCACTCTTTGAAGTTCTTTGTGTTGGTTGAATAGATGAATCTGAGATTGTGTGATGCATATCGTATAATCATACCCACGGATACTTGAGGTGACATTGGAGTATCTAGGTGACATTAGGGTTTTGGTTGATTTGTGTCTTAAGGTGTTATTCTAGTACAAACTCTATGATAGATCGAATGGAAAGAATAGCATCGTGTTATTTTACTACGGACTCTTGAATAGATCGATCAGAAAGGATAACTTTGAGGTGGTTTCGTACCCTACCATAATCTCTTCGTTTGTTCTCTGCTATTAGTGACTTTGGAGTGACTCTTTGTTGCATGTTGAGGGATAGTTATATGATCCAATTATGTTATTATTATTGAGAGAACTTGCACTAGTGAAAGTATGAACCCTAGGCCTTGTTTCTACGCATTGCAATACCGTTTGTGATCACTTTTATCATTAGTTACCATTGTATTGGGTGTGTTGGGGACACAAGAGACTCTTTGTTATTTGGTTGCAGGGTTGTTTGAGAGAGACCATCTTCATCCTACGCCTCCCACGGATTGATAAACCTTAGGTCATCCACTTGAGGGAAATTTGCTACTGTCCTACAAACCTCTGCACTTGGAGGCCCAACAACGTCTACAAGAAGAAGGTTGTGTAGTAGACATCAAGCAGTTTCTGGCGCCGTTGCCGGGGAGGTTAGCACTTGAAGGTATATCTTTAGATCTTGCAATCGAATCTTTTAGTTTCTTGTTTTATCACTAGTTTAGTCTACAAAAGAAAACTACAAAAAATGGAATTAAGGGTGCCTCATATGCTTCATCTTTTTAATGTCTTTCGTGAAAATGATGGAAAGGAATATTGTGCTCAAGTGCTAGAAGAAGAATTACATAGAATGCTTGGCATAAAATATGTGAATGATGAGAATGATTTCAATGTTGTTAGTATGAATTCTTTGAATACCCATGCTGCTAATGATATCCAAAGCCACAAGCTTGGGGATGCTATGTTTGATGAGGATGATATGTTTTGTCCCCCAAGTTTTGATGAGCAAATTTATTATGATGATGGAATGCCTCCTATTTATGATGATTATATTGATGAAAGTGGGTTTGGAAGAGTGTCAACTTTAGGAAGTAATGATCCCACTATTTTGGAGGGCGTTGAATCTTATTGTGATAATTATGAAAGTGGATTTGGAGAGGTCATGACTTTATTTAGTGATGAATCTACTATTTCGGAAGAGGTTCCAATTGATTATGAGAATAAAGTTGCTATCTATGATGATTATTGTGATGACATGTATGCTATAAAGAATAATTATAACCATGAAACTTGTCATCATGATTTTAGTTTTCAATTGGATTATGCTTCACATGATAGTTATTTTGTTGAGTTTGCTCCCACTACTATTCATGAGAACAAATTTGCTTATCTGGAGAGTAATAAAAATTCTATGCTTGTAGATCATGAAAAGAATGCTTTATGTGATGGTTATATTATTGAATTCATTCATGATGCTACTGAAAATTATTATGAGGGAGGAATATATGCTTGTAGGAATTGCAATAATATCAAGTTTCCTCTCTATGTGCTTAAAGTTTTAAAGTTATGCTTGTTTTGCCTTCCTATGCTAGTTGATTATTTTTCCCATAAGTTGTTTGCTCACAAAATCCCTATGCATAGGAATTGGGTTATAATTAAATGTGCTAGTCATATTCTTCATGATGCTCTCTTTATGTTTCAATTCTTATCTTTTATGTGAGCATCATTGAAATCATCATGCCTAGCTAGGGGTGTTAAACGTTAGCGCTTGTTGGGAGGCAACCCAATTTTATTTTGGTCCTTTGCTTTTTTCTCCTGTTTAGTAATAAATAATTCATCTAGCTTCTGTTTAGATGTGGTTTTATTTCTTAATTAGTGTTTGTGCCAAGTAGAACCTTTGGGAAGACTTGGGTGAAGTCTTTGCGATCTTGCTGTAAAAAACAGAAACTTTTGCGCTCACGATATTAGCTGCCATTTTTTACTGGAGAGTGCTATTAGGTTTATTCTTTTTGCATAAGATTAATAGACAAATTCCTCACATCCACCAATTTATTTCAGAATTTTTGAAGTTACAGAAGTATTCGAATGATACAGATTACTACAGATTTTTCTGTTTTTGACAGATTCTGTTTTCTATGTGTTGTTTGCTTATTTTGATGAATCTATGAGTAGTATCGGAAGGTATGAACCATAGAGAAGTTGGACTACAGTAGGTTTAACACCAATATGAATTTAGAATGAGTTCACAACAGTACCTAAGTGGTTATTTATTTTCTTATACTAACAGAGCTTACGAGTTTTCTGTTGTGAAGTTTTCAAGTTTTGGGTAAAGATTCGATGGATTATGGAATAAGGAGTGGCAAGAGCCTAAGCTTGGGGATGACCAAGGCACCCCAAGGTAAAATTCAAGGACAACCAAAAGCCTAAGATTGGGGATGCCCCGGAAGGCATCCCCTCTTTCGTCTTTGTCTATCGGTAACTTTAGTTGAGGCTATATTTTTATTCACCACATGATATGTGTTTTGCTTGGAGCGTCTTGTATGATTTGAGTCTTTGGTTTTTAGTTTACCACAATCATCCTTGCTGTACACACATTTTGGGAGAGACACACATGAATCGGAATTTATTAGAATACTCTATTTGTTTCACTTATATCTTTTGAGCTAGATAATTTTGCTCTAGTGCTTCACTTATATCTTTTAGAGCACGGTGGTGGTTTTATTTTATAGAAATTATTGATCTCTCATGCTTCACTTATATTATTTTGAGAGTCTTTTAGAACAGCATGGTAGTTTGCTTTGGCTATAAAATTAGTCCTAATATGATGAACATCCAAGATGGGTATAATAAAAACTATCATATAAAGTGCATTGAATACTATGAGAAGTTTGATACTTGATAATTGTTTTGAGATATGAAGATGGTGATATTAGAGTCATGCTAGTTGAGTAGTTGTGAATTTGAGAAATACTTGTTCTAAAGTTTGTGATTCCCGTAGCATGCACGTATGGTGAACCGTTATGTGATGAAGTCGGAGCATGATTTATTTATTGATTGTCTTCCTTATGAGTGGCGGTCGGGGACGAGCGATGGTATTTTCCTACCAATCTATCCCCCTAGGAGCATGCGCGTAGTACTTCGTTTCGATAACTAATAGATTTTTGCAACAAGTATGTGAGTTCTTTATGACTAATGTTGAGTCCATGGATTATACGCACTCTCACCCTTCCACCATTGCTAGCCTCTCTAATACAGCACACCTCTCGCCGGTATCATACACACACCATATACCTTCCTCAAAACAGCCACCATACCTACCTATTATGGCATTTCCATAGCCATTTCGAGATATATTGCCATGCAACTTACCACCATTCCGTTTATTATGACACGCTCCATCATTGTCATATTGCTTTGCATGATCATGTAGTTGACATCGTATTTGTGGCAAAGCCACCTTCATAATTCTTTCATACATGTCACTCTTGAATCATTGCACATCCCGGTACTCCGCCGGAGGCATTCATATAGAGTCATATCTTGTTCTAAGTATCGAGTTGTAATTCTTGAGTTGTAAGTAAATAAAAGTGTGATGATCTTCATTATTAGAGCATTGTCCTAGTGAGGAAAGGATGATGAAGACTATGATTCCCCCACAAGTCGGGATGAGACTCCGGAAGAAAAATAAAAATAAATAAAAAAAGAGGCCAAAAAAAAAGAAAAAAGAAGAAGAGAAGGCCCCAAAAAAATGAGAGAAAAAGAGAGAAGGGGCAATGCTACTATCTTTTTACCACACTTGTGCTTCAGAGTAGCACCATGATCTTCATGATAGAGAGTCTCCTATGTTGTCACTTTCATATACTAATGGGAATTTTTCATTATAGAACTTGGCTTGTATATTCCAATGATGGGCTTCCTCAAAATGCCCTAGGTCTTCGTGAGCAAGCAAGTTGGATGCACACCCACTTAGTTTTTTTGTTGAGCTTTCATACACGTATAGCTCTAGTGCATCTGTTGCATGGCAATCCCTACTCACTCACATTGATATCTATTGATGGGCATCTCCATAGCCCGTTGATATGCCTAGTTGATGTGAGACTATCTTCTCCTTTTTGTCTTCTCCACAACCACCATTCTATTCCACCTATAGTGCTATGTCCATGGCTCACGCTCATGTATTGCGTGAAGATTGAAAAAGTTTGTCGGTGTACAAAAGTAGGGGCGCTCCTTTTTACCGCTTTACTTGTGCACGGACAGTCGGAGCCGCGCCCACGGCCACACTAAGCAGGGCAGGGGAGGGAAGCCGGAGAGAAGCCAAAGGCACAAGGCGATCAGAGGCAACGCCAAGACCAGAAACACAAAGAGCAAAGGGGGCAAGGTGGACTCCCCCGGCAGGACCCTTGCCGGGGCGGCCTCCGCGGCCCCGGCAAGAGCCTTGCTGGGGCGACTTGCCCAACGCCAACAGAGCGAGCCACCCTTGAGCCCACGGGTTCTGACCCGACCAACTACGTTGGACCCCAGGGCTCGGGAGGCACCTCTGAGGTGGCATGCAGATCTTCGTCAAGATCCTAAACATATGAGATCAGATGAGGACCAGAAGACGGCGACCCTCGGCAGGATCCCAGCCGAGGGAATCCACAAAGACCCCCGGCAAGCGCCTTGCCGGGGACGAATGCAACGCCATGGCAAGGCCCTTGCCGGGCCCCCCGGCAAGACACTTGCCGAGGGCGTCAACGGGGCCACTGCCAGGCCCGCACCAACCAAGACTCCGCCGCCGTTCGCATGCAGCTGCCAGCCCGACCAGCTAGGCAGGCACCTGCGTGGCACATGCAGCTTCGAGACCAACTCAGCAAGCACCTGCGTGGTGGCATGCAGATCTTCGTGAAGGCCCTGCCACCACGCCACCTCAGCTGCCTGCCTGCCTACATGGGCATCGCTGGGGTGGGCGCGTGTCGAAGCGAGGCGGAGCGGCAACGGATGGGACGGGCCTCGTTCCCGTCCCCGATAAAGCTAATGGACACCTAAGTAGCGCATTTAATGCACTTTGTCCCGTAACGCCGCGCGATAAGCTCGCGCACTGTAGGCCTTTCCACCTCCTGTGTGCCACTGTGGCAACCCCTTTTTCCTATAAAAGGAGGCCCAAGGCGACCAGGAGAGGGATTCGGCTTTTTGGAACTACGCAGCCACCGTAGCTAGTTCGAGAGCTCAAGAACACTCAATACATCCACCAAAGCAGGACTAGGGTTTTACGCATCCTCGTGGCCCGACCTGGGTAAACGATCCGTGTGCTGGCTCCTAAACCTGCTCCTCTCACGACCCCGCGCTCGCCGACTGTAGAAGGGATCCTAGTGATCCCATTGGTGTCGTTCCCACCGACATCTTTGGTGCGCCAGGTAGGGGGCGCAGTTGTGAGAATCTGGTTTAGCAGTCAGCTTAGCAGTTCCACGTGGCCATGGCTCCCAAGAAGAAGGCGGCCATGGTGGTCGGTTCATCGGGAGCCAGACGGCCCGACCGGTGAGGACGAGTAGCGGGCCGGTCGCAGACAGGACCCGAGGCGTGGCCCACGAGCACCAACATCGCTCTGGCAGTCAGAGCCTAGCGAGCGGCGTCGTTCGTGCGCAAGACAGCGGGCCGCACGCCACAAAATCTAGAGACGGAGCTGGGCCCCCCGCAGGTGGCGCGGGGCCCTCCGGGGTCACCGCCGTGCCACCCACGGGCGGCGCAACGACCTCCAGGATGCCCACCCCGGCGCCCACAGCGCGATCTTCCCATGGTGTGCGCGACGAGCAGTGTCACCATGTCGGTGACCCTGGGCACCGCCGTGGGAAGAGCGCTATGCATCACCTGCGGGACGAAGGAGGCCAGCATGCGCGCCAAAGTGCTGGCGACAATGGCACGCAGACGCTGGGCCGTGATAGAGCTCCTTCTAACGTGGTTAGAAGTCGAAGCGTGCCACGGTCCACCCAGCTTTCGCCACCACCCACGCCAGCAGAAGCTTTGGCGCGCGCGCAGCTGCTCCTCGACTTCCCTCCTGCTGCGGAGAAGCTCGACGAGTGGAGAGCCACCATCCGGAGCCTCATCGCCGTTGCCAACAAAGACGAGCCACGGCCGGCAGGGCCCTCGGGCCGGCGCTCCATCGAGCCACCACACGCCAGCGGTGGAAGGACCGGGGGAGCTGCAGCCACAGTGCACTCTCCTCCCCCGCGCCAGCTGCCGCCGGTGCTGGTCCGTCGTGACGACGCTGATGATAAAATCTCCATAGCATCGTCAGACCCACGGACCCACCACGATCAATGCCAAGTTCTTCGGGAGTGAGCCCATGAAGACGCTCGAACCACCATCGAGCGCCGGCGCGATACGCGCCACCAGTCGGATAAGCGGGCGGGACCCGCTATGGACCACCCGACACCGGGGGGCTCCGGGCGGCCTACCTTATGAGGTCGGTTGCCCAACCTTTACCCGTGAGCTGCGGCAGTTCCAGTGGCCGTCCCACCGCACGTTCAAGCCCGACGTCGGCGAGAAGTACAACGGCAAGACCCATCCGTCGGAGTTCCTAAGCATCTACACCATCGCGATGCAAGCTGCTGGAGCTCGCGACAACAAGGTGCTCGCCAATTACTTCCCATTGGCGCTGAAGCCCAACGTCATGTCTTGGTTGATGCACTTGCCGGCGGAGTCCATTTCTTCTTGGTCGGATCTGTGCCATGAGTTCGTTGGTGCCTTCACCCGAGGCCACCAAGCTCATGGCTAGTCCAGTGATTTGCATATCATCCCCCAGAAGGAAGGGGAAATCCTGCGCAAGTACATACAGAGGTTCAGCCGGGTGCAGTATAACATCCCCAACGTTCACCCACCGCCGTGATTAGCGCGTTCCATCAAAACGTGCGCAATCGCAAGATGCGTGAGGAGCTGGCGATGAACAAGGTTAAGGACATGGTCGAACTTTATGTTCTGGCCGATAGGTGCGCCTGGGCTGAAGAGGGAAGGAAGTACCCCGGCGAGGATGTCGGCGTGGAAACCGACTCTACTGATGAAGACACCGTCGCCCCGACGAAGAAGGGCCAGCGTCGCAACAGGAAACACAAGGGCAAGGCCGTGCTTGCCGTCGAGGGATCCGACGACACCGGCGCCGCCAAGAAGGCCAAGGCAGATGACCCCGGCAAGGAGATTGCAGAGTGCACCGCCTGCCGGTCTTGGCGGCCGCCGACAAGCCAGGAGGCTCCGACAAGCAGTATTGCAAGATCCACCGCACCAAGGGCCACGACCTCCAGAACTGCAGACAGGTCGAGCTGCTTGCCGAAAAGCAAAAGGCCGAGTATGAGAGGTGGGACAAGGAGAAGGGTCAGGATGGTGCCGAAGGATCCGGCAAGAAGTGTGGCGGGCAAGGAGGCCGCCGCGGCAAGGATAACCAGCAAGAGAGGCCCGCTCAGGGCCGTGACAAGAAGTAGGAAGACGATGATCATGACGAGGAAGACGAGTCAAGCGAGCAAGAGTTTCAGAAGGCTACGGAGGCCATGTGCGTCGATGGTGGCGCCTCGCTGCACACTTCTCACCGCCAGCTCAAGCAGTGGGCGCGTGAGATTACAGCAGCAGGGCCATCGTTTGACGCTCAGAAGCCACTGAAGTGGTCCAGCATGCCCCTTATCTTTGACGCCGAGGACCACCCTGACCGCACAACTGCGGTCTGGTGTTTGCCGTTGTTGGTCTCGCCAACGATACGCAACCTCAAGGTGAACAAGACGTTGGTTGACGGCGGGGCTGGCCTGAACTTGATCTCGCCCGTCGTGATCAAAAGGCTGCAAATTCCTGATGGAGACCTCGAGGAAACGGGTACGTTTCAAGGGGTCAACCCGGGAAGAAGCCAGCCGAAGGGGAAGGTCACATTGCCCGTGACGTTTGGAGGTGAGTTGAACTACATGACGGAGAGGATCGTTTTCGATGTAGCTGAGATCCCCTTGCCCTACAATGGGATCCTCGACCGCCCAGCACTAGCCAAGTTCATGGCGGCATCACACTACGCCTACAACACGCTGAAGATGCCTGGGCTGATGACCATCATCACCGTCCCCTCCGATAAGAAGGACGCGCTGATTTGCACTGACCAACTCTATCGAGAAGCAGTTGCAGCAGCTGCCGCCAAGGCACTTGCTCCTGCCGTTGAAGCCCCGGGAGGGAAGAAGAAGACCGGCGAGACCTCTCGCACCCACTCGGGCAAGCGCACCTCTTCGGAGTGTTGTGCTACCGTTGGGGACGTGCCCGAGAGCTCCACCGGCAAGAGCAAGAAATCCAGAGCTGCACCACCAGAGACCAAGAGGGTATCCGCCAAGGAGGATGGCACGGGAGGGGCTTTCACCATAAGCTCCACCCTCGACAGCAAATAGGAAAGCGCGCTCATCACTTCCTGCGGGTGAATGTCGATGTGTTTGCGTGGCAAGCATCCGACATCCCCGGCGTTCCCAGGGAAGTGATTGAGCACCACCTTGCTGTCTATCCCCATGCGCGACCCGTCAAGCAGAAGGTTAGGAAGCAGGCTTTGGAACGACAGGAGTTCATCACAGAGGAGATCAGGAAATTGGAAGCGGCAGGTTTGGTGAGAGGAGTGCTCCATCCGACGTGGTTGGCCAATCCGGTGGTGGTGCGCAAGGCAAATGGAAGTGGAGGCTGTGTATTGACTACACAGATATCAATAAGGCTTGTCCTAAGGACCCCTTCCCGTTGCCGCGCATCGACCAGATTGTTGACTCCATGGCCGGGTGTGATCTGTTGTCATTCCTCGATGCCTATTCGGGCTACCACCAGATCTTCATGACAAGAGAAGATGAAGAGAAGACAACATTTATCACCCCAGGTGGTACGTATTGCTTTTTACAGATGCCTTTCGGGTTGAAGAGTGCTGGCTCGACATTCGCAAGGGCGGTCCAGATTGGTTTTGAGTCCCAGCTACATAGAAATATGGAAGCTTACATGGATGACATAGTGGTCAAAACCAAGGACAAGGTGACCCTTGTACAAGACTTAGAAGAGACGTTTGCCAACCTACGCAAGATCAACCTCAAGCTGAACCCTGAGAAGTGTGTCTTTGGCGTTCCGTCTGGAAAACTTCTCGGGTTCTTTGTGTCGCAGCGTGGGATCAAGGCAAACCCGGACAAGATCAAGGCTATTGAGCAGATTGAGGCACCCAAGCAGATCAAGGATGTGCGTCGGCTCACTGGCTGCGTTGCCGCCATGAGCAGATTCATCTCCAAGTCCGCTGAGCGTGCCCTTCCCTTTTTCAAAATCTTGAAGAAGGCAGGCCCAATGGAATGGACCCCAGAGGCCGAGGCAGCGTTGCAGGATCTTAAGAAATACCTTTCCTCTACGCCAATACTGGTTGCGCCTAAACCACATGAGCCGTTGCTGCTGTATCTGGCGGCAACGAATCAAGTGGTCAGCGCCGCACTAGTGGCGCAGAGGGAGGTCGACGAAGAGGCAGTGGCAACGGCAGGACCGGCGGATGGCAAGTCAGAGATTCCCCCGGCAGGGCCTGGTGCCGGCAAGGCAAGGCCCCCGGCAGAGTCTGACGCCATCGGGACAGGGCCCGCGCAGCCAAGTGAAGTGGTGCAGAAGAAGAAGATGATGCAGCACCCAGTTTACTTTGTCAGCTCCCTCTTGCAGGGGGCTAGGTCAAGGTACTCCGGTGTGCAGAAATTGCTCTTCGGCCTCCTTATGGCCTCGAGGAAGCTGCGTCATTACTTCCAAGCCCACGAGATCACTGTCGTCACCCGCCTCCCGTTGCAACGGATACTGCACAACCCAGATGCAACCTGAAGGATTGGAGTGGGCCTTGGAGTTGTCAAGCTTTGGGTTGAAGTTTGAAAGTACTTCGACAATCCAGCAGAGTCTTGGCGGAGTTCATTGCAGAATGGACCTCAACGCCCGACGAAGAAATACAGGAGACCGCTCTCCCCGGCAAGGAAGCAAGTCGCGACTGGATCATGTACTTTGATGGGGCTTTGTCGCTACAAGGTGCCGGTGCCGGTGTGCTGCTTGTCACACCCACCGGAGAGCACCTCAAGTATGTGATCCAGATGCACTTTCCCAGGGAGATTTCCAGAAACAACACTGCTGAGTACGAGGGGTTGCTCGCCAGTCTCAGGATCGCGGCAGGCCTCGGGGTTAAGAAGCTCATCGTCAGGGGTGATTCACAGCTTGTCGTCGGACAAGTCAACAAAGATTATCAGAGCCTGTTGATGGAGGCCTACGTAGATGAGGTGAGGAAGCTGGAGGAGCGCTTTGACGGTATACAAGCGGAGCATGTTCCCCGAGCGGAGAACGACATCGCTGATTACCTGTCAAAGCGTGCTGCATTCAAGCTACCTATGGAACCAGGTACCTTCCTGCTTCGGTTAACTCAACCATCCGTCGAACCATCAGCGGAACCGAACAAGCGGAGGAAATCATGCCCCGGCAAGTACTTTCCTGCTGAGCCCCCAGGGGCCGCCGGCAAGGGTGTTGCCGCGGATTCTGAGCCTGCCGAGGGGCAGCTGGCTCCGGCAGGGCGCCAAGCCATGGCCGTAGAGACGGCCGCCCCCATGGTAGAAGAGATGCCTTTGGTCCTTGCCGTCGAGCCCCGGGCTCCGGCATGGGCACATCATACCGTCCGTTTCCTCCAGACAGGGGAACTTCCTGAGGAGCAGGAAGAAGCGGAAAAGTAGCCCGTCGGTTTGCCTTGTACCAGTTCATCGATGACGTCCTGTACAGAAAAAGACCGAACGGTGTGAAATTGAAGTGAATCCCCCGGGAGGAAGGACTGGAGCTGTTGGCAGAGATACATGGAGGCATATGTGGCTCCCACATAGGGTCGAGGGCCCTTGCCGGCAAGGCATTCCGGCAAGGCTTCTTCTGGCCCACCGCCCTCCAGGATGCGACGGCACTAGTAACCAGATGTGAAGCATGCCAGTTCCATTCGAAGAAGCTTCATCAACCAGCTCAAGCCCTTCAAACAATTCCTCTCTTCTGGCCGTTTTCGGTCTGGGGACTCGACATACTGGGCCCTTTCCCTCGCGCTATCGGGGGCTTTGAGTACTTGTATGTTGCAATCGACAAGTTCACAAAGTGGCCGGAGGTGGAGGCAGTGAGGAAGATTATAGCACAGTCCGCCGTCAAGTTCTTCAAGGGGCTAGTCTGCTGTTTTGGTGTACCAAACAGAGTCATCACCGACAACGGCACGCAGTTCACAAGCCACACCTTCATGCAATCCATCCAAGACCTCGGCAACAAGGTCTGTTTTTGCTTCCGTGGCACACCCCCGGAGCAACGGCCAGGCGGAGAGGGCAAATGCTGAAGTGTTGCGAGGCCTGAGAACGAAGACTTTTGACAGGCTGCACAAGAGCGGAAGGCACTGGATTGATGAGTTGCCGGCGGTTCTTTGGTCAATCAGGACGACGCCAAATCGAGCCACCGGCCAGACACCCTTTGCCCTAGTATATGGGGCAGAAGCAGTTCTCCCCACGGAACTCATACACGGGTCACCTCGAGTGCTCTCTTATGACGAGCTTGAGCAAGAGCAGTTGCGGCAAGATGACGCAACGCTCCTTGAGGAAGATCGTCTTTGGGCGGCTGTGAGAGCAGCACGCTACCAGCAAGCCTTGCGCCGCTACCATAGCCGCAAGGTTCATGCCCGAAGCTTTGAGGAAGGCGCCCTTGTTCTTCGGCGCGTTCAGTCGGCCAAGAATTCCAACAAGTTGACGCCAAAGTGGGAAGGCCCTTATCGGGTAATACGAGTCACCAGGCCTGGCGCAGTCCGCCTGGAGACCGAAGATGCTGTCCCAGTGAGAAATTCCTGGAACATTGAACATCTTCGCAAGTTTTACCCATAAGGCGCGGTTGACGGGCCTCCCGGCAAACCACCTTTTGTACAAGCCTTGCCGGCAAGGCATGTAACCCTCTGTACAAAGCCAGGCGCAGACCCTGAGCACAAATAAATGAAGCACTGGCGCCCTAAGTTATAGCATGCATTCTAGGTTAAGTCTCTCCCTCGGTTAGGGTTGATAGTACTTAGCAGCGACTAACCCCTAGCCTAGAGGTCGAGTGTGCGTCTTTCTGTTCTCTTTGGTTCGCAAGGCACGTGGACACTTCTGCTGAGCCGCTTGGGAAAAAGAGAACGAACTGGGGCTCCGACCCCGGCAGGCCAAGACTGCCGGGGGCTGAAGATACAAGGATCCAACCACGACAAGCCAAGGTTGCCGGGGGCTGCGGATTCAGGTAAGTCTTTCATCCCCCTGTTATGCGCTTCCGTATAGAACTGGGACATGTGAAACCTCGTTTATGTTCTTAAAACCACCGTGCTCCCCCTTTCCTGTACCCAAGAGCTACCTCCTGGGTCAGAATTTGGTAGTAGCCGCGGTGGCGAGGAAATGAACGAGGGGCCTAACTCTACTTCGCCCCTGCCTTCGCCAAGAGCGCGAGAATGGTCGACTGAAGTGGGGAGACGGCAAGGCCTGTTGCCGGGCAGCAATGTTTATCTTAAAAATAACAAGGATTCATCCTTGGCATGGGCCTCGCTCATGCACAAAGAACCCGGCAAGCACCCTTTTTCATTAAAAACATCCCATACAGGTACAGTTCATACGGAATCAAAAACATGAGCAAGGGGATTACAAGTCTTGAAATTAACAAGTGCTCGTAGGCTTACAAACTAAAAAGAGATAAGGTGCCCGTAATCACTTTCTTGTCCCTCTCCTCAGAAGATGGAACAGGGCAGCAGGAGGGCAAAAAGAGCGCCTAGGCAAGGTACAAGGAGCAGAGGGCACCAAGAGAACATCTTGGTGCCGGGAAAGGAGCTGGAAGACGAGGCAGCAGGCCGGCAATATGCGACGAAGGTGTTGGTGCCCGCGTACTCTGACTTGATGGCCGCCACCCGCCTTCTTCGCCTTCTCCGGCCCTCCTACGCCAGCCGCCCAAGGAGACGACGGGGAGCGCCCCGATGGAGAGCTTGGCGGGGATGGCCCTCGGCAGGGCGCGTGGCCGAGGGAGGAGCGGCGCGATCAGTCGAAGTCGGAGTCGGCATCCTGCCGTTCGACTTCCTCGTTGTCGCTGTCGCTGTCCTCCTCGTCACTCCCGCTCGAGGAGGAATCTTCATTGTCAGAGGAGCTCTCCACGCAGCACTTCAGGCGAGTTCCAAGATCTCCGAAGACCTTGACGGAGAGCAGGTCGCCCTCCATTAACTTGAAGTAGATGACGAGCCCCACCGTCAGGCTATGGATACGAGCAAACGTCTTCCATCCGCGACGGAGGTACATGACATGAGGAGCGGGGAAGTCGACGTCGACCCGCGTGCCGCCGTTCCCGCTGCCCCTCATGTGTAGCCTGAGGGTCTGGGGCGGATCAGGCTCCATCTCTAGAGCAAATGGGGTGGGAAGGCGGAGACGACGCCACGGCGGCCGGCGCAGCCTGATGAAGTACTCCCGAGGCTGGTCCCCGACGTGGCCCTCCATCACAGGCGGCATCGCTGGCGGAGGCACAGCCGTCGCGCCGCCTCGCCCTCCTCTCCCCCGACTGACGCGGTGACCTCGGCCTCGCCCCCTCCCCCTTCCTCTCGTGGCCGGCTCCGCCGCCGCGGGTTCGTGGGAAGGAGGAACACGCTGTCGAGCGGCGACCCTCGCCGCCACCGTCGAAGGCCCAGCACCTCCTCTCGCCATGGCAGGTGGAAGAAAGGAACGAAGGTGGAAGAGGATGGATACTGAAGGAATGTAGGATGACGTCCCCCTCCCCCTCCTTATAAAGGGGCGGGTCAATGCTCGGCCGCCCCACTCAGCCAATCCAGCCATCGGAGGCGCAGGGAATCAGGACTGACCCGCTGCCCCAATCAGCGACGGCCTGGATTCCCGCCTCCTCCGCCTGCCACCTGCATGGGGGACGCGTGGCGAGCGAGCAGGATCAAAAGGATGGGTGAGGCGACCGTTCCCCGCCCCGTGATCATGGGGGGCGCCTTGAAGACTACAACCCGAGTCCACCCAGTAAATGAGCCGCGCCTCCACGCCTCCCTCTTTTTATGGGGAAGGCGCGAGCCGCCTCTTTACCACGATGTGATGCATGCATGCGGAAACCACCCCACGCATGACCCCCATGTCACGCACGACCCTCCACGTCGCGCACAGGTCGTGGGAAAGCACGGCGGACGAAAAATTACTGCGGTAAAAACCCGCCCCGACTGCCCGCGCACCGTTTTGGGCCTGGCCCAACAACGTGTCGCGCTTATGTGTGGCCCAGGCCCGGGGGCTCCTGTCGGTGTACAAAAGTAGGGGTGCTCCTTTTTACCCCTTTACTTGTGCAGGGACAGTCGGAGCCGCGCCCACGGCCACACTAAGCAGGGCAGGGGAGGGAAGCCGGAGAGAAGCCAAAGGCACAAGGCGATCAGAGGCAACGCCAAGACCAGAAACACAAAGAGCAAAGGGGGCAAGGTGGACTCCCCCGGCAGCACCCTTGCCGGGGCGGCCTCCGCGGCCCCGGCAAGAGCCTTGCCGGGGCAACTTGCCCAACGCCAACAGAGAGAGCCACCCTTGAGCCCACGGGTTCCGACCCGACCAACTATGTTGGACCCCAGGGCTCGGGAGGCGCCTTTGAGGTGGCATGCAGATCTTCGTCAAGATCCTAAACATATGAGATCAGATGAGGACCAGAAGACGGCGACCCTCGGCAGGATCCCAGCCGAGGGAATCCACAAAGACCCCCGGCAAGCGCCTTGCCGGGGACGACTGCAACGCCACGGCAAGGCCCTTGCCGAGGGCGTCAACGTGGCCACTGCCAGGCCCGCACCAACCAAGACTCCGCCGCCGTTCGCATGCAGCTGCCAGCCCAACCAGCTGGGCAGGCACCTGCGTGGCACATGCAGCTTCCAGACCAACTCACCAAGCACCTGTGTGGTGGCATGCAAATCTTTGTGAAGGCCCTGCCACCGCGCCACCTCAGCTGCCTGCGTGCCTACATGGCGCTGCATGCGTCACTGGACTGGGCGCGTGTCGAAGCGAGGCAGAGCGGCGACGGACGGGACGGGCGTTGTTCCCATCCCCGATTAAGCTAATGGACACCTAAGTAGCGCATTTAATGCACTTTGTCCCGTAACGCCGCGCGATAAGCTCGCGCACTGTAGGCCTTTCCACCTCCTGTGTGCCACTGTGACAACCCCTTTTTCCTATAAAAGGAGGCCCGAGGTGACCAGGAGAGGGATTCGGCTTTTTGGAACTACGCAGCCACCGTAGCTAGTTCGAGAGCTCAAGAACACTCAATACATCCACCAAAGCAGGACTAGGGTTTTACGCATCCTCGCGGCTCGAACCTGGGTAAACGATCCGTGTGCTGGCTCCTAAACCTGCTCTTCTCACGACCCTGTGCCCGCCGACCGTAGAAGGGATCCCAGTGATCCCATAGGTGTCTTTCCCACCGACAAAGTTTGAGAACATCAAAAGTATGAAACAATTGCTTGGCTTGTCATCGGGGTTGTGCATGATTTAAATATTTTGTGTGATGAAGATAGAGCATAGCCAGACTATATGATTTTGTAGGGATAGCTTGCTTTGGCCATGTTATTTTGAGAAGACATGATTGCTTTGTTAGTATGCTTGAAGTATTATTGTTTTCATGTCAATATTAAACTTTTATTTTGAATCTTATGGATCTGAATGTTCTTGCTACAATAAAGAAGATTACATTGAGAAATATGCTAGGTAGCATTTCACATCAAAAATTCTATTTTTATCATTTACCTACTCGGGGACGAGCAGGAATTAAGCTTGGGGATGCTTGATACGTCTCCAACGTATCGTTCCATGCTATCATATTATCCATCTAGGATGTTTTATATGCATTTATATGCTATTTTATATGATTTTTGGGACTAACCTATTAACTAGAGCCAAGTGCCAGTTTCTGTTTTTTCCTTATTTTTGAGTATAGCAGAAAAGGAAAACCAAACGGAGCCCAATTGACCTGAAATTCAACGGAGATTGTTTTTGGACCAGAAGAAGCCCACGGAGTACCGGGAGATGGGCCAGAAGAGTCCCGAGGCCACCACAAGGGTGGGGGGCGCGCCCTACCCCCCGGGTGCGCCCCCTGCCTCATGGCCGCCTCGGAGACCCCCCTGGGCACGCCTCCCTACCTCATGGACAGCCCGGAGACCCCCTGACTTGTTCTCGATGCCAAAACCTCTTATATATACGGAAACCCCCAGAACATAACCTAGATCGGGAGTTCTGCCGCCGCAAGCCTCTGTAGCCACCAAAAACTAATCGGGACCCTGTTCCGGCACCCTGCTGGAGGGGGAACCCTCATCGGTGGCCATCTTCATCATCCCGGCGCTCTCCATGACGAGGAGGGAGTAGTTCACCCTCGGGGCGGAGGGTATGTACCAGTAGCTATGTGTTTGATCTCTCTCTCTCTCTCGTGTTCTTGGTTGGGCACGATCTTGATTCATCGCGAGCTTTGCTATTATAGTTGGATCTTATGATGTTTCTCCCCCTCTACTCTCTTGTAATGGATTGAGTTTTCCCTTTGAAGTTATCTTATCGGATTGAGTCTTTAAGGATTTGAGAACACTTGATGTATGTCTTGCATGTGCTTATCTGTGGTGACAATGGGATATTCACGTGATCTACTTGATGTATGTTTTGGTGATCAACTTGCGAGTTCCGTAACCTCGTGAACTTATGCATAGGGGTTGGCACACATTTTCGTCTTGACTCTCCGGTAGAAACTTTGGGGCACTCTTTGAAGTTCTTTGTGTTGGTTGAATAGATGAATGTGAGATTGTGTGATGCATATCGTATAATCATACCCGCGGATACTTGAGGTGACATTGGAGTGTCTAGGTAACATTAGGGTTTTGGTTGATTTGTGTCTTAAGGTGTTATTCTAGTACGAACTCTATGATAGATCGAATGGAAAGAATAGCTTCGTGTTATTTTACTACGGACTCTTGAATAGGTCGATCAGAAAGGATAACTTTGAGGTGGTTTTGTACCCTACCATAGTCTCTTCATTTGTTCTCCGCTATTAGTGACTTTGGAGTGACTCTTTGTTGCATGTTGAGGGATAGTTATATGATCCAATTATGTTATTATTGTTGAGAGAACTTGCACTAGTGAAAATATGAACCCTAGGCCTTGTTTCTACGCATTGCAATACCGTTTGTGGTCACTTTTATCATTATGTTACCTTGCTGTTTTTATATTTTCAGATTACAAAAACCTATATCCACCATCCATATTGCACTTGTATCACCATCTCTTTGCCGAACTAGTGCACCTATACAATTTACCATTGTATTGGGTGTGTTGGGGACACAAGAGACTCTTTGTTATTTGGTTACAGGGTTGTTTGAGAGAGACCATCTTCATCCTATGCCTCGCACGGATTGATAAACCTTAGGTCATCCACTTGAAGGAAATTTGCTACTGTCCTACAAACCTCTGCACTTGGAGGCCCAACAACGTCTACAAGAAGAAGGTTGTGTAGTAGACATCAATGTACAGTGCGCCGATACTTCACGACTTGGCGACCGCCGCCAGAGATACCATCTCATCGTACCAGATAACTTGACGACGCGCGCGATATGTTCTATCTCACCCTAAATCGGTTGGCATGGCCTACTTTCCTGAACATATTCTAAATATTGCTACATTTGGATAAAAGGTGCCACATGCACCATATACGTCAAAGGGGATTTTTCCCCTCTTCTTTCTATATTAGGCAAATTAATGATGTATTGTTCTTTCGATTACTCTCATATTTCCATGACATCATGTTTACCCTATCTGTTTAATTAGACTTTTGTCCTTCGATTTCAACCGCTGTACAATTCTTTCAATTTGGGCCTATATTTGCATGTCACCATATTTTCTTTAACAACCCTACCATTTTCTGCAGGACATCCCTCGCTATGCAACAGATTATGTAGTGCACAACTTTTCCCTTTACATACATCAAGGCTCCACGAATGTCATACTGCGCACAAACCATGGATTTACAATCGTTGCTACTGTAAGACTTGATGAACGTGGTGACTCCTATTTTGGCACTGGCTTTTGGAATGAAATTGCAAAGTTTTATGTACTGAAAGCTGTCACTAAAATTGCACTGCGCATAGAAGGGCCTGGTCATGAGATATATGCTAACTTCCCCGACAAAATCATCCATCCGGACTTTGTTCGAAGTAAGTTTTCTTTTCAACTATCTGCATATGTTGACTTACCCAACAATGTCAAATGAATTGTGTTGTATTTAAGCAACCAATTGTTATTCCCTTATCTTACTATATTCCTACCTAATAACTTCTAGTTACCAAAACACTTTTCTATTGCCCTGTTTTAACTAAATATTCCCTGTACTCCCATTTCTATCAAAAAGCGCCGCTGACAAGGAGACTCCGGAGGTGGAGAACGGGGCTGCCAACAAGCGGAGGCAGGGCGAGCTAGAACCGCAAGCGACTCTAGCAGGCCTAGACTTAATCAGCATCCTCCCCGATGATATGTTGAGAGTCATCATCTCCCTTCTCCCAATCAAATATGGGGCACGGACAACCCTCCTTTCCCGGCGGTGGCGCCCCCTATGGAACTCCAGCCCTCTCAACCTCATCGACACCCACGAGCTCTGCCATGGCTATCGCAAAAGCTTGGATGCGTCCTCCAAGATCCTCGGCAGTCACCTTGGCCTAACCAAAGGCCTTAGAATGGGCAAGTTCCGTTCCAATGGCAAGGACCGCGCCAAGCTTGATGACTGGTTCCAATCCCCCGCCCTAGATCAGCTCGAGGAGCTCACTTTTGATGATGGGCATATGCGGTCGCTGCCAACGTCCGCACTCCGCCTCGCGCCCACGCTACGCGTCGCCAAGTCCAGGAACTGCCATTTCCCGCCCCTTAATGACACGCCCGCTCTTATTCTACCACGACTGAAGCACCTCGAGCTCGTCGCCGTCTCCCTCTCAAAGGGTGACATGGAGCGCCTGCTCCGTGGCGTACTGCACTCGAGTACCTTCGTCTTCAGGCGATCAATGGGTTGAGTACCTTCCACATCACCTCCATGACTCTCCGGACTATTTATGTGTGTTGCTGGTGCGGCAGGAAGACATCACAAAAGGTGGACCATGGTATGGTCATCCAGGACACACATGCACTTGAGAGATTACTTGTAGTTGATCAAGAAGGTCCAACAAGAATCAATGTCATTTCTGCGCCGAAATTGGCAGTGGTGGGCTACTCGTCTGACAAATACTCCGAACTTGTTATTGGATCCACACCCGTTCAGGTACAACAGCCGCCTTCTACCTCTCCTTCTACAAATTAACATTATTTCTAATTTTGAAGATGTTTGTTCGTCTGTCATTCAGAAAATGATTCCGACAAGCTTGACCCCGAAACTGCGCACAGTGAAGGTCTTGGCACTAGAATCTATCGGGGCCGACCTGGAGCAAGTTGTCAGTTTCCTGAGATGCTTTCCGTGCCTGGAGAAGCTATATATCGAGGTGATGTTCCTTTCCTGTTAAATGTTAACCATAAGGGAGTTCAATTTGTGACACCTTTTTCCAAGTTTACAATGACAATGTACTACGATTTCTGATGGTTCTTTTGGAGGATTTCAGTACATACATGCCCCCCCATATTGGTTGCTTGATCCATATGGTTACAATCAATAAGCATTTCTCCTTTGGATTCATCTGTACTAGTTTTCTTAGGGAACTTTTCATCCACTCCAACCTCTTGTGAAGAAGGCTACATTTTTCTAGAACGTAATCAAATGCCCATGTTAATCATGTCAGATCGAAGATGGCATGTTAGTGCATTTTATGCAAACCAAATAGCAAGTCCTATAGTAATGTTCAAAACTACATGTAGGCACTAACACGTTTTCTTCTTTTGCAGATAAGATTAGGCCCAGTGGTGGATAATGTGATACAATATAACAATCACGTCGAATGCCTAGATCTGCATCTCTCAGAAATTACTTTGAACTCCTACTGAGGGACCTTACTGGAGATTATATTCGCCAGGTTCTTTATTCTCAGAGCAAGGGTGCTGAAGGAAATGAGGTTTGCCCTACATTTATTTCGCAAAAATGAATGGTCTGTTGATCAACGCCGGCGCCTGCGGCAGAATGGAGTAGGCTCCAAAAATGCTGAATTTCATTTTGGAACTTCAGATGACAGAGTAATCGGAAGTCATCGGGTCAACCCCATACATGACTTCTCAGTGGCTGACTCCTTTGCAAAAATTGTGAGGTTTCGAAGCCAGACTTAGAAGCGGTGATATTAGTTTGAACCTATCTGATATCCAGGATCAGCGCATCAGCGCGAGCGTTTGCGGCTAATGAGCTGAATTTCATTTCTAATATCAGTTTGAACCTTGTAATCTTCGAATTTGAGCCATATAACTCTAGAATTTGAACCTTGTAAAGTTTCGAGCTTTTGTGGTACAATCATTGAAATGGCATCGTATGAGACTCGTATATTGCTAGCACTATTTTGACCTTAATATGCAATGGTCTTAGATTTTATTAACCATTCTTGAATCAGTTTACCTTGTCGATCTCACAGCACACGATCTGTATAGCTAACTCGACTGCGATCTTCGACATTATTGCACACAGTTGGTTTCTTCCACCGTGTGCACTGTAGAGCACACAATTAATTATCGCACTCGAGTGTCCACGCCTGGGGTGCGGTGTTGTCAAGTGTGCACTGGATTTTGGAATCCTCCGCTATGAACGTCGTGACAAGACGAGACGATTACAGGCCGGCCGGCCCCCATTTATTACGGCGGCCATTTAACCTACCCTTGTGTCTCTTCAACCTTTCGACCGCGCCCCACCATTGCAAGAAGCACACCCGACATGAGAAATTCTTAGAGGGTATCCTACGCGGCTCCAATGGCGCTCCAAGCGGCTGCCGACGACGAGCAGCAGTTCACCATGCGTGCCGTGGTGGACACCCACAGAAGGTTCATGGACCTCTCAGTGGTGTACACCAGCGACCCGGTCTGGGCCGAGCACTCCATCCACATCATGGAGTTGTTGCTTGCCGAGGAGAGGTACAAGGTGGTCAGGTTCGACCTCAAGTACACCCGCGCTCGTGCCGGGTCTCGTCCCAAGGTCGCCGTCACCCAGATGTGCGTGCGCCACCGCTTCCTCGTCTACCACTACTGCGTGGCCACAAGGCCTTGTGTGGCACCCCGATCCGCATGGAGCAGGGGGCCTTCGCACGTCAGCCCAGGATAACACCTGACGCACGATAGGTCCATGATACAGCATTCCAGGTACAATAATATTCATCAAATACATGTGTAAATGATTACATCATTGTTGAATACAATTATCTGGCATAGCCCTAAGGCTATACGGATGGCAGCGGAAGTCTATTTAAATGGCGGCGGAAGTCTTGGTTTGGCAGCATAACAACTCTGGCTGGGCTCCACAACTCACAGGACTGGCAAGGTTACGACCTAGCATGACGGAACAAGCGAACAAGTTGGGCACGACCTACAAAACTGGCATGACACGCCAGGTCAGTACATTGAATGTACTTGCAAGACAACCTAATACATAGCATCCAAACAAATAGATGACAAAGCAAGAACCAAGCATATGCAACAGTCTACTTCAACACAACTTCTAAGCATGGCACGATATTAACTAGAATCATAAGTCAACTAAGCATGAACACCATCATAGCATCTACTAGCATGGCATATCAAATTTACTTCTAACATAACAACAACAAAGCATAGCATATCAAAACATGGCATGGCATCATGAAACTATGCTGGAACTAAACTACCAGTTACCTTCCATGAAGACATGTTGTACCAACCTTATGCAACAATAACTTACTCTGCCACGGCTCCTCTGAGCACACGCATGACTTACCGAGACCTCGTCTCGGGGTCATATCAACACATCATCGTGACTTCTCACGATTTTCCCATAGTCCAAGTCATCACATGATTTATCACATTTTAATTATCACACAAGTTATTAGCAGATTTATCCTCCATTTCAACCAAGACCCAATAGTGTGACCTACTACGAACTTGTGCCCATGACCGAGGACGCGGCTATCGTTAGATTAAACATACACTCTGCAGAGGTAGTGCACTTGACCCACACTACGGAACCCTGGCCTCGCACTCCCATTCGGGTGGACCAAAGCGTTCTGACAAAACCGAGCTACTGCCATGACACTCTCCCTGCCGCTCTGACCAACACCCCCTTGGGGTTCAGTCCTGGGTGGCCCCGTGTCTACCAAAGACACCAACAACCACCGTCCTGGCAAAACGGTCCCAAACGGGGACAAGTTACCATAAAAACAAAAAGGAGCACACAAGGTTATGTCCGCCTACCTGATCAGGGTAGCGCGTGCCCATAACCTTCCCTCGCGGGAGGCACCGGCGAGAGGCATGACAATAGACCCAGCTAGGACCTCCCCATAAGGTAAATGTGTTTGCACTGGAGAAAGCTCTATATGGTGGCACTATGATATCCCAGTGATGACGGAGGAGGTTTGTTATTAAGTCATATTATTAACTTCTCCATCATCCATCATCATGCGAGTATTATTAACATGAACGCAACAGCTAACATGCAACATACCGATGCAGTAACGAAACATCAAGCATTTCAAAAGAACAATGATAGCATGCGAAACATGGCAATACCAAGTACTAGCAAACTTATCAGTGCAAAAGAATTATCATAACATCGATACTACTAACATGAAACTAAACTAGACAGAGGCATGATATCATTAGGAACAACAGTAAACTAGCATGTCAACTTATTTTATGAAAGCCTAAGTATGCAAGACAGATAACATAAACATATAGCACGACTAAAATAACAGTAGATGGAACAGAAAAGAAACTACTGCAACTAAACACACACAAGGTGCAAGGAAAGTCAACATGCAAGTTCGGGGCTCATGATAAGAGGTTGGCTTGCCTGGGGGTCGACAAATACTTCGGGAAGAAGTGTGAAACGATCACGGAAAGAGTTGCCGGAAACAGTTCTCTCTCGGAGGGGGCTGTTTACGGGCAAGGGCAAAGTGGTCATTTTCACTATGTGCAAACATTATGAGAATGACACCAACGGAAAGAGTTCGACGAGACGAAGACGTGACCGTTGGTTTCACCTCAATCGGAGTTACAGTTGCGGAGTTATGGGGGGGTTGAACACCAGGGACCAATATGTGAATAAAACTTCAACAAACAAGTCCTTGGAGGCAAAAAAGTGAAAGCGCCTTAGGCTGAATACGTTTCCTGGACAGAGTAAATATATTTTTAGCTACTGAAGACAAGAATACGCTTTCGTGCTAAGAAAACGTATTTTGTGTAAAGAAAGGATAGATCACGCTTTCATTAAATGAAAACGTATTCTCAAAACGTGTTTCCACTTAAACATGTGGACCCAGGGGTTTTCACTTACGCGTGGGGCCAGGGGACAGGCGGGCGCCAGTGGCAGGGGCGGGGTCAACGCGCGGGGACACTGCCAGACCAGGGTGGATAGGCGCATCCTGTGGTGGTGTAAGCTGCCGGCGAGGACCACGAGGGAGGGGGTAGCAAGGCAGGCGGCGGAGTAGGGCTTCAGCCTCCGGCGAACAGGGGGCTCCGGTGGGGGAACGGGGTGGGAAAGGCAACGGGGAGGCTCACCGGACCCTGGGGAGGGCAGTGGTGGTGAGGGAAAGGATAGAGGGGAGCGACATCGTCAGAATCGAAGAAGAACCGAGGCGGCGGCCATGGCGATGGAGATTACAAAGAGCTCCTTGGACTCGATGGGATGGCTAGGCGGGGCTCTGGGAGGCGTTGAGGACTGCGAGAGGGGTCGAGGGAGAGCTTAAATAGCCGCGGGGAAGGGCTCTAGAGGGAGGGGCGAGGCGACACGCGGCTCGGCTACGAGTCCGTTCGCCGGCGACGCGCACGCGCGGCCAAGGGTCACGGGGAGCGGCGGGAAGGCAACGAGGGGGATGCGGACGATGCTCAGGAGGTCACAGAGACGAGCAACACTCGCGGATGAACGGAGGAAGAGGACAGAGGCGAGGAAGAAGACAAGCTCACGGGCGCGCACTGTTTGGTCGACGACGGCGGCTCAACGAGGAAGCACACGAAGGGGAAACGGGTCAAGGCGCACGGCGACGATGAGGCTGAGCTGGTTGACAAGCTTGGACGAGCCAGAGCCAGCCGGAGCTGCGCTACTATGGCGAACAGTGGCTAGACCACCGATTTGGGCCGGCATTGCCCGTGGTCACCACCGACAATGCGCGCTCTAGTCGACTACTTCACGCCAAACCTTGTCATCAGTGGAGTCCTTCCAAGGCTCATTAAAGAAGAGGTGATGGTACGGGCAGAAGTGTAGCGAGCAGAGGTAACCAAGCTCGACAAGTTTGCTGCCGCAAACTTGGCAACATCTTGGTGATCAACACAGTAGGATTAAGGGCTAAAAGAGATGTCTGGGAGGTTTAGGGCAGAAAGGACTACGGTCCTGGAAAGTTAGAAGGGATTTTGGCAAGTATTTAACATAGCTGCAGTGCAACTAGGAAATATGGCCCAGAAAACAAATGAGGAAGGAGGACTCACTAGGAGTGTTGGATAGGGCTGCCACTTGGCAAATCTTGATGATTTGGTCATATGTAGATGCTGCAAAAAGATCATACCAAGTGGAGTTGCCAAGTTGGTACTTGTTTCACAAGCATCACATCTGACCAGAAACTTTGGAAAAATCTAGGAAAATATTGGCTACATGAAACGAGCCAAAATTTGTTGGAGATAGGTTATATGGATAGGATAAGGCTTAGGAATATTTTCAGCCATAATGGAGCAAGATAAAGTATACTTTCTTCACAAACTAAAAATTTGGACATAATCAAAGAATTGCTCCTGTGCTCACATAGTTCAATGGGATGATCTGAATTTTGGAGGAGGGTGATGATATGGTCATTAGAGACTGTTGGAAAAGTTTCAGCTCATTTTGAGCATCTATGATGGTACTTCCTTCAAAGACAGGCAATCTGAATAGAAACTTTGAAAAATTGCACAGGGAGCTAGGATGAATGGATTGAGCTCATCTTTGGTATCCATGGGTGATTTATCAAGGTTGATCACCCTGCCAAATTGCAGCTCAATTGGAATTAGGAATAAAGCACTTCCTTTGCAAAAATTTCAAAGAGGGCAAAAACTTGCATTGGATCATGTGCTCAAATTATGATCTTTGGAGCATGGGTTTGGATGGAAATGGTGAAGATATAGCAAGTGCAAGCTCCACAAATTATTTGGGATTTTCTTTGCTATATAAATGGTAGCTCCTTTGGAAAATGGCAGAAATGCAATATTGGCTTAAAATAGGAAAAGACAATTTTCCTTATTTAATTATGACCAATATATTTGCCAGAGCTTGGATTAGGCATAAAGATCAACTCCACCAATTCTCATGAATTTTGGAGATGGCTAGCTATGCCTTTGGATTTTATTCCTTAGAAAGGCAAGAAAAGGAATAAATCATAATTCAAAAATACTGCATAAGACTTAGCAATATTTTTGCATATCCAAGGATTAGAAGGATAGGAGGGTCTCTGGGAACAGATGGGATGATCAACAGATCAAGGAAAACGATGGCTCCTTTGTAATCACAAAGGCCACATTCAAATTCCAAAGATTTGGAATTAGGGTTTGAGAGGATTTGAGATGATTCAAAAGAGGTCTTGCCCACTGACAAAGACATGAGCAAGGTTTTGAAAGGTTGGAAATGACAAGAATTCTCAGAGTCATCCAACAAACTCAGGAGAAAGATTTTGAAAATGAGTGCCAGGAAGGAATAACAGCTCAAAAATTGATAACCCAATTTTTAGGCTGTTACAAACCTTCCCCCCTTATAAAGAATCTCGTCCTCGAGTTTCCTAGGGTTACAGCACAAATGAAAGGGTAACCAATCCGGGGAAAACCTCTGGGTTAATATTAACCCTTTGGTCGGACTCGAATGAGTTGGGGCACCGATAATTGGTACACCTAGGGAGAGATATGGGCAAAACAGGGTTACCTCCACGGCTAGGGCACGGGAAAAATTTCGCGGATAGCTCCACGAAATGTAGGTGTCGAGGTAGAATCGGAGTTGAAATCTGTATTGGGGTAGATGTACTGGATCGAGTGAAATAAAGTTGGCAGTGTTCCTCCAGAAATGAAATCGGGAAAAAGAATTAGAGACGAGAAACTGCGAGACGTAAATGCCTCTGCGAGGCTCTGGGTTTAGAAATCCGGCACACTGGGTATGCACAGATAGGGAGGGACATGTGACTTTGTATTCCCCTGGTACTGCCCTAAATGTACTCGTGGGTGAACCGGGTATGCGTGCAGTATGCAGTACAAACAAACTAACAAACAGACGGATGCAACAAACATGCAATGCAAAACACAGCAGACAAATCATTCTAAGGTGTTTTAATGCGAGTGGGTATATGTAATCCTGGCATACATATACCTACACCAGCGCGCATTTTAATAGAGACTCGGGACGAGCCAATGTTGTTTTTAGTGTATGTGTCGTACTGATTAAAATCTTGTTAGCAGACATTGCAACCCTGTCAAACATCTCTGTTTGACAGAGAGACAAACAAAAACAAGCACGAAAACAAAAGCACGAAAACACAACATACAACAAAGCACGAACGCTCTATGCGCTAAACGAAACTACTCATTACGGGATACATAGTTCTATCCTCATATCGAGGATGAACAGACTGACTGACCTACTCGCAGAATCATCTCACTGCGCGACAGAGGTCATGCAGAGGACTGACCTTGCTGGGGCTCTCCTGGAGGACAAAGACTGAGCCAATCTCCATCTTCATCGTCCGACAGCACTGTGGGTTGGGGTTCGACTGCTGGAGGTGTGGCTGAAATCGATCCAAGCAAATGCTGCTGGTGGATCCGTAAAATATCCTTGTCGAGGGTGATGATGTTTGGCCTGGGCCACAACACAGGCTGAGAGGGTAGCACTGGTTTGGATGGCATGGGATGAACGGCTTGGGATGCGAATTTACGAGCCTCACGATAAGCTTCCTTGACAACTCGTACCGCATCGTTGTCCAGGGTTCTAAATTCGGCAAGCATCTTAGAAATCATCATCCCCTGGGCAGTGATATATTGCACCAGGCGAGCGATTGCGGGGTCATCTCCTTGGATAGCGGGAGAAGGCTGCATTCCTGCTTCTGCCACAATGGGGAAAAAGCAGAACCCCGCCTCATTGCCACATGCGGGAACTTGGTTCGGAGGTGTAGGATGGCCTCCACAGTAGCGGCCTGAATGGCTAAATCAGTGGTAGGCATGGCTCTACCCTGAAAAACCAACGGCTGGCCATCTACTGCGGGACCTAGGCTGATGTGCACTCTTGCATCAAAGCGATGAGGGTGAGGGACGGGTGTCGACTAGAACACCAGGTAATCGGGGCTAGCCTTACATCCAAAGGCTTTGGTGAGCATCTCAGCAAGAAGGGGTGGAAAGCCAGGGTGGTTGACGGCAAAGGTGCAGGTGTAAAACTTGGGAGCTTTGAAGCTGCTAGTCATGGCTGGGGAGCTACTAGCTAAGCTTTTCTGCAGGGACATGGCTGACTGAGGGGTGAGCGATACAGCTAGCGGAAAGGGGCTTTTATAGGCAGCTATGCGGGACATGCCCGCATGGTGTGGCCCCTTTCCCTTAATGGCGAAGGGAAAGCGGTGTGGCCGACCAGAAAAGATAGGGTTGCTATTCAATCCACGGATAACTAGGCGGGGACAGCGGTGTGAGATGTGTCGGTCCCGACTGCGCTACCTATTGATTAACAGTGGCAATGCCAGATGCCAGGGATGGGTCAAATACCTTAGGGTCATTACGGGTTGATGGTAGCGGTGATCTAATGCTAGGATAACATATGCCAGCCTGGCTACTCTGATACCATCTCCTGTGGCACCTCGATCCGCATGGAGCAGGGGGCCTTCGCACGTCAGCCCAGGATAACACCTGACGCACGACAGGTCCATGATATAGCATTCCAGGTACAATAATATTCATCAAATACATGTGTATATGATCACATCATTGATGAGTACAATTATCTGGCATAGCCCTAAGGCTATACGGATGGCAGCGGAAGTCTATTTAAATGGCGGCGGAAGTCTTGGTTTGGCAGCGTAACAACTCTGGCTGGGCTCCACAACTCACAGGACTGGCAAGGTTATGGCCTAGCACGACGGAACAAGCGAACAAGTTGGGCACGACCTACAAAACTGGCATGACACGCCAGGTCAGTACATTGAATGTACTTGCAAGACAACCACACACATAGCATCCAAACAAACAGATGACAAAGCAAGAACCAAGCATATGCAACAGTCTACTTCAACACAACTTCTAGGCATGGCATGATATTAACTAGAATCATAAGTCAACTAAGCATGAACAACATCATAGCATCTACTAGCATGCCATATCAAATTTACTTCTAACATAACAACAACAAAGCATAGCGTATCAAAACATGGCATGGCATCATGAAACTATGCTGGAACTAAACTACCACTTACCTTCCGTGAAGACATGTTGTATTAACCTTATGCAACAATCACTTACTCTGCCACGGCTCCTTGGAGCACACGCATGACTTACCGAGACCTAGTCTCGGGGTCATATCAACACATCATCGTGACTTCTCACGATTTTCCCATAGTCCAAGTCATCACATGATTTATCACATTTTAATTATCACACAAGTTATTAGCAGATTTATCCTCCATTTCAACCAAGACCCGATAGTGTGACCTACTACGAACTTGTGCCCATGACCGAGGACACGGCTATCGATAGATTAAACATACACTCTACAGAGGTAGCGCACTTTACCCACACTACGGAACCCTGGCCTCGCACTCCCATTCGGGTGGACCAAAGCGTTCTCACAAAACCAAGCTACTGCCATGACACTCCCCCGGCCACTCCGACCAACACCCCCTGGGGGATCAGTCCTGGGTGGCCCCGTGTCTACCAGAGACACCAACGGCCACCGTCGTGGCAAAATGGTCCCAAACGGGGACAAGGTACCATAAAAACAAAAATGAGCACACAAGGTTATGTCCGCCTACCTGATCAGGGTAGCGCGTGCCCATAACCTTCCCTCGCGGGAGGCACCGGCGAGAGGCATGACAATAGACCCAGCTAGGACCTCCCCATAAGGTAAATGTGGTTGCACTGGAGAAAGCTCGATATGGTGGCACTATGATATCCCAGTGATGACGGAGGAGGTTTGTTATTAAGTCATATTATTAACTTTTCCATCATCAATCATCATGCGAGTATTATTAACATGAATGCAATAGCTAACATGCAACATACCGATGCAGTAACGAAACATCAAGCATTTCAAAAGAACAATGATAGCATGCGAAACATGGCAATACCAAGTACTAGCAAACTTATCAGTGCAAAAGAATTATCATAACATCGATACTACTAACATGAAACTAAACTAGACAGAGGCATGATATCATCAGGAAAAACAGTAAACTAGCATGTCAACTTATTTTATGGAAGCCTAAGTATGCAAGACAGATAAGAGAAACATATCGCACGACTAAAATAACAGTAGACAGAACAGACAAGAAACTACTGCAACTAAACACACACGAGGTGCAAGCAAAGTCAACATGCAAGTTCGGGGCTCATGATAAGAGGTTGGCTTGCCTGGGGGTCGACAAATACTTCGAGAAGAAGTGTGAAACGATCGCGGAAAGAGTTGCCGGAAAGAGTTCTCTCTCGGAGGGGGCTGTTTACGGGCAAGGGCAAAGTGGTCATTTTCACTGTGTGAAAACATTATGAGAATGACACCAACAGAAAGAGTTCGACAAGATGAAGACGTGAGCGTTGGTTTCACCTCAATCGGAGTTACGGTTGCGGAGTTATGAGGGGTTGAGCACCAGGGACCAATTTGTGAATAAAACTTCAACAAACAAGTCGCTGGAGGCAAAAAGTGAAAGCGCCTTAGGCTGAATACGTTTCCTGGACAGAGAAAACGTATTTTTAGCTACAGAAGACAAGAATACGCTTTCGTGCTAAGAAAACGTATTTTGCGTAAAGAGAGGATAGATCACGCTTTCATTAAATGAAAACGTGTTTCCACTTAAACACGTGGACCCAGGGGGGTTTCACTTACGCGTGGGGTCAGGGGATAGGCGGGGGCCAGCGACAGGGGCGGGGTCAACGCGCAGGGACACTGCCAGGTGGGGTCGCGAGGGGAGGGGCCCACCTAGCCTGGCTTCTTCTTCCTCCCGCTCGGGATCGAGCGAGGCAGAGGGAGGGGATCGCCCTGACGGCGATCGCCAGTGCGTCCGGCCACCTCTCGGGGCACGCGACCTACCCAGAAGACCAGGGCGGATAGGCGAATCCTGTGGTGGTGTAAGCTGCTCCCGAGGACCACGAGGGAGGGGGTAGCAAGGCAGGCGACGGAGTAGGGCTTCGGCCTCCGGCGAACAGGGGGCTCCGGTGGGGGAACGGGGTGGGAAAGGCAACGGGGAGGCTCACCGGACCCTGAGGAGGGCAGTGGTGGTGAGGGAAAGGATAGAGGGGCGCGACATCGTCGGAATCGAAGAAGAACCGAGGCGGCGGCCATGGCGATGGAGACTACAGAGAGCTCCTAGGACTCGATGGGATGGCTAGGCGGGGCTCTGGGAGGCGTTGAGGACTGCGAGAGGGGTCGAGGGAGAGCTTAAATAGCCGCGGGGAAGGGCTCTAGAGGGAGGGGCGAGGCGACACGCGACTCGGCTAAGTGTCCGTGCGCCGGCGACGCGCACACGCGGCCAAGGGTCACGGGGAGCGGCGGGAAGGCGACGAGGGGGATGCGGATGACGCTCAGGAGGTCACGGAGACGAGCAACACTCGCGGACGAATGGAGGAAGAGGACAGAGGCGAGGAAGAAGATGAGCTCACGGGCGTGCACTATTTGGTCGACGGCGACGGCTCAACGAGGAAGCAAACGAAGGGGGAAACGGGTCAAGGCGCACAGCGACGATGAGGCTGAGCTGGTGGACAAGCTTGGACGAGCCAGAGCCAGCCGGAGCTGCGCCACTGTGGCCAACAGTGGCTAGACCACCGATTTGGGCCGGCATTGCCCGTGGTCACCACCGACAACGCGCGCTCTGGTCGACTACTTCATGCCAAAGCTTGTCATCAGCGGAGTCCTTCCAAGGCTCATTAAAGAAGAGGTGATGGCACGGGCAGAAGTGTAGCGAGCAGAGGGAACCAAGCTCGACAAGTTTGCTGTTGCAAACTTGGCAACATCTTGGTGATCAACACAGTAGGATTAAGGGCTAAAAGAGATGTCTGGGTGGTTTAGGGTAGCAAGGACTACGGTCCTGGAAAGTTAGAAGGGATTTGGGCAAGTATTTAACATAGCTGCAGTGCAACTAGGAAATATGGCCCAGAAAACAAATGAGGAAGAAGCTCTCACTAGGAGTGTTGGATAGGGCTGCCACTTGGCAAATCTTGATGATTTGGTCATATGTAGACGCTGCAAAAAGGTCATACCAAATGGAGTTGCCAAATTGGTACTTGTTTCACAAGCATCACATCTGACCAGAAACTTTGGAAAAATCCAGGAAAATACTGGCTACATGAAATGAGCCAAAATTTGTTGGAGATAGGTTATATGGATAGGATAAGGCTTAGGATTATTTTCAGCCATAATGGAGCAAGATAAAGTGTACTTGCTTCACAAACTGAAAATTTGGACAGAATCAAAGAATTGCTCCTCTGCTCACATAGTTCAATGGGATGATCTGAATTTTGGAGGAGGGTGATGATATGGTCATTAGAGACTGTTGGAAAAGTTTCAGCTCATTTTGAGCATCTATGATGGTACTTCCTTCAAAGACAGGCAATCTGAATAGAAACTTTGAAAAATTGCACAGGGAGCTAGGATGAATGGATTGAGCTCATCTTTGGTATCCATGGGTGATTTATCAAGGTTAATCACCCTGCCAAATTGCAGCTCCATTGGAATTAGGAATAAAGCACTTCCTTTGAAAAAAAATCAGAGAGGGCAGAAACTTGCATTGGATCATGTGCTCAAATTATGATCTTCGGAGCATGGGTTTGGATGGAAATGGTGAAGATATAGCAAGTGCAAGCTCCACAAATTATTTGGGAATTTTCCTTGCTATATAAATGGTAGCTCCTTTGGAAAATGGCAGAAATACAATATTGGCTTAAAATAGGAAAAGACAATTTTCCTTATTTAATTATGACCAATATATTTGCCAGAGCTTGGATTAGGCATAAAGATCAACTCCACCAATTCTCATGAATTTTGGAGATGGCTAGCTATGCCTTTGGATTTTATTCCTTAGAAAGGCAAGAAAATGAATAAATCATAATTCAAAAATATTGCATAAGACTTAGCAATATTTTTGCATATCCAAGGATTAGAAGGATAGGAGGGTCTCTGGGAACAGATGGGATGATCAACAGATCAAGGAAAATGATGGCTCCTTTGTAATCACAAAGGCCACATTCAAATTCCAAAAATTTGGAATTAGGGTTTGGGAGGATTTGAGATGATTCAAAAGAGGTCTTGCCCACTGACAAAGACATGAGCAAGGTTTTGAAAGGTTGGAAATGACAAGAATTCTCAGAGTCATCCAACAAACTTAGGAGAATGATTTTGAAAATGAGTGCCAGGAAGGAATAACAGCTCAAAAATTGATAACGCAATTTTGAGGCTGTCACACCTTGCGAGCGTTTCGCCAGGTTTGTCAACAACCCCCACTACATGTTCGCTACGGTGGATATCACCAACGATGTAAAGGCGGTCGAGAGTTCGGGCATCGCCTACCAGAATCTTGTCGACATCCAGGGCCAATACAAGATCTGGGGCAGCAAGGAGCATGAGAAGGACTCACTGGTTCACCTCGCTGTGGCCATCATCGACCCCTACTACAGAGACATGAAGGTTTCGTGCAACAAGGACAAGCGTGCCTGGCACTCAGCCTGGATGGAGAAACTCGACAAAGCTCACGTCGTGTACGCGGCCAAGGAGGCGTACACGAGCTATGACATGTACCGGAGGATCGTTGACATGAGGAAGTCCCTCCTTCCCCAAAACGGCCAGGGGTCCAGCCGGAACCAGAGCAATGGCAAGCGTCGTCGCAACAATAAGTAGATGATTAGATCCTCGTTTCTCGTACTTTAGTATGCATGTAATTGCTTACTTTGGTGTGTGCAAATGTTATGTGTGTAGTCACTTGTGTAATTGTATGCTTAATTTGGTTATGCAATGCCGTCTTTTAAAGTATATATGTTGATGCTCTGTAGACAGAGCATAGATGGTGTGCGGACAAAGAAAATCACATCGCACACGGACTAAACAATGGAACCCGTCAGTGATGTTTTCATCAATCACTCACAATTGTATACCAGCAATCGTTTGCTCACAACACACACGGCTTGTTAGCAGTAATCGTCTGTGTTCTTATCGGTCTTGGCACACGTTTCTGATTACAGACCTGTTTGCCTCGTATCACACACATCTTGTTCATTTGAACCGTTTCTGTTCTTATGTCTCAACACAAACAGTTCATCCGAGTGAACCGCATGCCATATATCGCACACACCTTGAATCTTGCTGACCGTTTATTTTGTGTTGCCTAATCACAAACAGTTCATCCAAGTGAACTGTATGCTGTACATCGCACACCCCTTCATCTGGCTGCCCGTTTCTTTTGTTCCTCATCATCGCAAACGGTTAATTGAGCTGAACCGTATGCCCTGCATCACACACGCAACTAAAATCTGAACCGTGTTTGATGCATCCTCCAACGCAAACGTTTTGCATCATTTCTGACGGTTTTCATACAGCACCGTTTGCGATTATTGCATTGCACACGGTTTCTCGAAGGGTCACTGATCGTAGTGTCGCGTTAGCAGCATCCTGCAGTAGTGGGGAGCCAAAGAATATTCTCAAGTATTAGCAGCTGAGTTGTCAATTCAACCACACCTGAAAGACTTAATATATGCAGCAAAGTATTTAGTAGCAAAGTAGTATGGAAGTAATGGTAATGGTGGCAAAAGTAACAGTAGCAGTTTTTGTAGCAATCGTAACAGTGGCAACGGAAAAATAACTAAGCAACGATGAATATGTGAAAAGCTCATAGGCAATGGATAAATGATGGATAGTTATGTCGGTTGCGATTCCTCATGCAACAGTTATAACATAGGGTGCCACAGAACTAGCTCCAATTCATCAATGTAATGTAGGCATGTATTCCGAATATAGTCATACGTGCTTATGGAAAAGAACTTGCATGACATCTTTTGTCCTATCCTCCCGTGGCAGCGGGGTACTATTGGAAACTAAGGGATATTAAGGCCTCCTTTTAATAGAGTACCGGACCAAAGCATTAACACTTAGTGAAGACATGAACTCCTCAAACTACGGTCATCACCGGGAGTGGTCCCGATTATTGTCACTTTGGGGTTGCCGGATCATAACACATAGTAGGTGACTATTGACTTGCAAGATAGGATCAAGAACTCACATATATTCATGAAAACATAATAGGTTCAGATCTGAAATCATGGCACTCATGCCCTAGTGACAAGAATTAAGCATAGCAAAGTCATAGCAACATCAATCTTAGATCATAATGGATACTAGGGATCAAACCCTAACAAAACTAACCCGATTACATGGTAAATCTAATCCAACCCAGCACCGTCCAGCAAGCCTATGATGGGATTACTCACACACGGCGGTGAGCATCATGAAATTGGTGATGGAGGATGGTTGATGATGACGATGGCGACGGATTCCCCTCTCCGGAGCCCCGAACGGACTCCAGATCAGCCCTCCCAAGGAAGATTAGGGCTTGGCGGCGGCTCCGTATCGTAAAACGCAATGAATCTTTCTCTTTGATTTTTTTCTCCCCAAAAGTGAATATATAGAGTTGGGGTTGAGGTCGGTGGAGTCCTAGGGGGGCCATGAGGCAGGGCGCGCGCCCCAGGGGGGCGCCCTGCACCCTCGTGGACATGGTGTGGGCCCCCTGTTGCTGATTCTTTCGCCAATATTTTTCATTAATTCCAAAACGTGTCTCTGTGGATTTTCAGGTCATTCTGAGAACTTTTATTTCTACACAAAAATAACACAATGGCAGTTCTGGTGAAAACAATGTCAGTCCGGGTTAGTTCCATTCAAATCATGCAAGTCGGAGTCCAAACAAGGGCAAAAGTGTTTGGAAAAGTAGATACGTTGGAGACGTATCAACTTGTGTTTGTTATGTCTGGTCTATATGTGGGATCTAGGTTCCTTTTGCTTTGAGCAATGGCACTACTATTCACAATATAGTGTCATTCGTTTCATTGCAGTTAGGACCACAACAACTATATCAAGACACTTCTTGATTCAAACTTCCTCCTTTGAAACATATGAAGCATCAACATATTCTTTTTTTGCTATAGAATCCACATGGCGTTCATGCTTGAAACTATTCCAAAATATTGTCCTAACATAGCCCGATAGTCATCTGTATCAGTCATGAAGCTGGTGTTCGTGTAATCTTTACAACAAGCTCTTCATCTCCTCCATCGACAAGAAGCATGTCCTTTGTCCTTCTGAGGTACTTCATATTATTTTAACAACTACCTGGTGAGCCAATCCTAGGATTACTTTGGCACTTGCTACTAACTCTTAGTACATAAGAAATATTTGCCATTGTACATATCATAACATTCATGATGGATTCAATTATCGAGGCATATTGAATTCCACTCATGTGCACATGCTTATAAACTATCTTAGGACATTGATTGCTTCCAAGAATCATGCTATGTGACATTGGAGTAAAACATTCTCCACTTTAAACCTTTTAAAACCTTGTCAATGTACATATTCTCACTTAGCGCAATTAGATGTCTTGATCCATCTCCATAGATCTTTATGACCAATAAGCTGCTTCACCTAGGTTTGGATTGGACACACATTCTTCAATAAGTCTTTTATCATGCTAATAAGCTTTACATTATTTCCAATCAATAATATGTCATTTACATATAAGATTAAAAATGCTATAGATCTCTCACTAAACTTCTTGTATACACAAGTCTTTCCATCATTTTAATGAAGTCAAACTTTTTAACTATTTCATCAAAATGTTGATTCCAGCTCCTTAATGCTCGCTTCAAACCATAGATAGACCTTTGAAGCTTGCACACCTTTCCGGCATTCTTAGGATCAACAAAACCTTCTGGATGTATCATTTATACATCTCCTTTGAGATTTCCATTTAGGAAAGTAGTTATGACATCCATCTGCCACATCTCATAATAAAAAAATATGTAGCAATTGCCATCACAGTCTTCACAAGCTTCACCATGACTATGATAGCCCACAAGTATAGGGGATCATTTGTATCCTTTTAGATAAGTAAGAGTGTCGAACCCAACAAGGATCTAATAAAGGTAGAATTAATATTCTCTTCAAGTTCTATCGTCCACCGATATAACTCTACGTACACCAACGTTTGCTTTACCTAGAAACAAGTAATAAACTACTTTAAACTAAAGTACTTTGCGGGAATAATAAAAGTTAATTTGTTTAGTAGAGACCATTTGCAAAACAATTAGATTGTCCCTAGGTAATTGAATATAACATGATAGATACTTATCATATGCAATGAGGGAGAGGCGTAAGCTAACACACTTTCCATACTTGGATCATGTGCACTTATGATTGGAACTCTAGCAAGCATCCGCAACTACTAAAGCTCATTAGGGTAAACCCAACCATAGCATTAAGTAATAAGTCCCCTTTACTCCCATATGAAACAACCCCCTTATCGGGTTTAAGCTTTTGTCACTCTCGCTACCCACGATAAGTGAATCATGAATGTAGTGCAACACCCTACAACAGGAATTCCCACACGTGTGCGTGGCACAGAGGGCACTATAGGAAAACGCCATATTGACATACAACTCATATCAATCACACCATACCATAATTAACCTATAGGACAAAAGGAATCTACTCAAACATCATAGGATGACAACACATCATTGGATAATAATATGTGGCATGAAGCACCATGTTTAAGTGGAGATTACAATGGAATAGAGATGTTACACCGCTGCATAGAGGGGGGGAGAGTTGGTGATGACGGCGGCAAAGTTGTTGTTGTAGATCGCCAGCACGATGGTTCCACCGGCGGCACTTCGGCACCACTGGGAGAGAGGGGGAGAGTGTCCCCCTCCTTCTTCTTCTTCCTTGGCCTTCCCCCTAGATGGGAGAAAGATTCCTGATACGTCTTCGTCGTATCTACTTTTCCTAACACTTTTTCTCTTGTTTTGGACTCTAATTTGCATGATTCGAATGAAACTAACCCGGGTTGACGCTGTTTTCAGCAGAACTACCATGGTGTTTTTTTGCAGAAATAAAAGTTCTCGGATTGGAATGAAACTTTTTGGAGAATTATTTCAGAATATATAAAAAATACTGGAGTGAAGAACCACCGGAGGGCCCCCCCGGGTGAGCACAACCCACCAGGGTGACCCCCCTCCAGGCGCGCCCAGGTGGGTTGTGCCCACCTGGTGGCCCCACACACCCTAATTACAATCCTTAAATACCCATATTTGGAGAGAAAAATCAGGGAGGAAGTATCATCATGTTTCACGATACAGAGCTGCCGCCGCCTCCTGTTCGTCATCGGGAGGCCAGATGTGGAGTCCGTTTGGGGCTCCAGAGAGGGGGATCTTCGATCTTCGTCATCGCCAACCCTCCTTCATCGCCAATTCTATGATGCTCCCCACCGGGAGTGAGTAATTCCTCTGTAGGCTCGCTGGTCGGTGGGGAGTTGGATGAGATTCATCATGTAATCGAGTTAGTTTTGTTAGGGATTGATCCCTAGTATCCACTATGTTCTAAGATTGATGTTGTTATGAGTTTGCCATGCTTAATGCTTGTCACTTTGGGCCCTGGTGCCATGATTTCAGATCTGAACCGTTTATGTTTTCACCATTATATCTATGTTCTAGATTCGATCTTGCAAGTCATATTCACCTATTACGTGTTATGATCCGTAAACCCCGGGGTGAAAATAATCGGGATACTTTCCGGTGATGATCGTAGTTTGAGGACTTCATGTATTCACTATGTGTTAATGCTTTGTTCCGGTTCTCTGTTAAAAGGAGGCCTTAATATCCCTTAGTTTCCTTGCGGACCCTGATTTCATGGGAGGGTACGACAAAAGATGTCATACAAGTTCTTTCCATAAGCACGTATGACTATTTACGGAATACATGCCTACATTATATTTATGAACGGGAGCTAGTTTTGTATCGCCCTAGGTTATGAATGTCATATGATGAATATCACCCAACGAATCCACCGATCCAATGCCTATGAATTTCCTACTTATTGTTTCTTGCTAAGTCACTACTGCTGTTGTTACTGTTTCAACTGCTACAAAATCATTGTTACCACTGTTACTGTTACTACTGATGTTACCACTACTATCCAAACTATCATACTACTGTGCTGCTGATTACTTTGCTGCACATATTTAATCTCCAGTTGTGGTTGAATTGACAACTCAACTTCTAATACTTGCAAATATTCTTTGGCTCCTCTTGTGTCGAATCTATAAATTTGGGTTGAATACTCTACCCTCGAAAACTGTTGTGATCCCCTATACTTGTGGGTTATCAAGACCTTTTTTGGCGCCGTTGCCAGGGAGCATAGATATATTTGTTGAGTCACTTGGGATTATTATCTATTTATCACTATGAAGAATCTGAAGGACACTAAAACCAAGATCGTTCCCTCTAGGATGAGGGGAGGTAAGGAACTACCATCACACTCTGCACTTGATTCACCTTCTGTTTTGAGTAGACTTGCAACACGACCACATGCTATTAATCCTAATATGTCGCAAGTTATTGAGGATGCTACTTCTGCTATGGATAATGCTTATGATGATGCTAGTACCTTGCTTGATGAGGATGTGCCACTGGGTGAATTTCTTGATGAACAAATTGCTAGAGCTAAAGATATTGAGAATGCTGAAACCGATGAAATTACTAAAACTGATGAAGTACTTGAAATTGAAAATCTTGAAACACCCATTAGACCTAGCCCTTCTAGATAGGAAATGCCTAAGATACCTGAAAGTTATATTATGGATGAGGAGATAGCTAGAGACTTTCTTACTTGCAATGATAGAGATGATCTTAAGAAATTATTATGCAAACTGAAAGAAAAATCTTTGAATTCTAGAATGAAATGTGATCCTAAGTTTGCTACTTCACCTATCTTTGTTACTGATAAGGATTATGAATTCTCTGTCGACCCAGAGTTAATTACTTTGGTTGAATCTGATCCTTTCCATGGCTATGATAATGAAACTATTGTGGCACACCTTACTAAGTTGAATGATATAGCCACCCTTTTTGCTCGTGATGAGAAAATTCGCTACTATTATATCCTCAAATTATTTCCGTTCTCATTAGAGGGTGATGCTAAGATATGGTATAATACTCTTGCTCCTGGTTGTGTGCGTAGTCCCCAGGATATGATTTATTACTTCTCTGAAAAATATTTTCCTGCTCATAAGAAACAAGCTGCCTTACATGAAATATTTAACTTTGTGCAAATTGAAGAAGAGAGTCTCCCACAAGCTTGAGGAGGCTTCTCCAATTGCTTAATGCTTTGCCTGATCATCCACTTAAGAAAAATGAAATACTTGATATCTTCTATAATGGACTAACCGATGCTTCTAGGGAATTCCTAGATAGTTGTGCTGGTTGTGTTTTCAGGGAACAAGCTGCTGAACAAGCTGAGGAATTATTGAATAACATATTGAAAAATATGATGATTGGACTCTTCCGGAGCCACCGCCTAAACCCACTCCGAAGAAGAGGGGTATCTTATATCTCAGTCCTCAAGATATGCAAGAGGCAAAGAAAAGTATGAAGGAAAAAGGTATTAAATCAGAGGATGTTAAAAATTTACCTCCTATTGAAGAAATACATGGACTTGGTATACCACCACCAAAGGTGGCAGAGGTAAACTATTTAATGAAATTTGATGAGAGGGACAACCCTTATAATATGCATCCTAGTCAATGCCTTTATGAGTTTGATAACTACATTAGAAAGCAAGATCACTTCAATGAAAATGTTATGAAACAATTGAAATACAATTTTGATATGATTGCTCACTTGAGTGACTTCTAATTTAGAATCTCAAATGATGTTAGAGGTGTAGGAAAACATGCCTCTATGGTTCATAATTAGTTAGAACAAGTTGCTAAATCTCAAAGAGATTTGCTTGATGAAATGAACAATAATATAAATGACCATGCCGTTGGAATAATGACTAGAGGAGGTAGAATGACTTAGGAACCACTTTATCCTGAGGGACACCCTAAAAGAATTGAACAAGACTCAAAGAATTAACACTGATGCACCTAGTCTTTCTAAAAAGAAAAAGAAAAAGAATAATGATAGGACTTTGCATACCTCTAGTGAACCTGAAATAGAAAAACCTCCTGGAGATAATAATGATGTTTCTATCTCGATGCTGAAACTCAATTTGTTAATGAACATTCACCTAGTGATAATGAAAAAGATAATGATGATATTCATGAAGACATTCAACCAAACAATGATAAAGAACCACATAATGACGTTGAGATAGAACCTACTATTGATCTTGATAACCCACAACCTAAAAATAAAAGATATGATAAAAGAGACTTTGTGGCTAGAAAACATGGTAAAGAAAGAGAACCATGGGTTAAAAAACCCATGCCCTTTCCACCCAACCAACTAAGAAGAAAGATGATGAAGAATTTGAACGCTTTGCTAAAATGCTTAGGCTAGTCTTTTTGCGCACTCGCTTGACTGATATTTTAAAGATGTCCCCTTGTGCAAAATACATGAAAGACATCATCACTAACAAAAGAAAGATACCGGAATCTGAAATATCCACCATGCTTGCTAATTATTCTTTTAAGGATGGAGTACCTAAAAAACTTGGAGATCCAGGAATACCAACTATACCTTGCTCCATCAAAAGAAACTATGTTAAAACTTCTTTGTGTGATTTAGGAGCAGGTTTTAGTGTTATGCCTTTCTCTTTATATAAAATACATGATTTGAATAAACTCACACCTACTGAAATATCTTTGCAAATGGCTGATAAATCAACTGCCATACCTATCGGTATTTGTGAGGATGTGCC
Organism: Aegilops tauschii subsp. strangulata; assembly: GCF_002575655.3. Classification (NCBI taxonomy): domain Eukaryota; kingdom Viridiplantae; phylum Streptophyta; class Magnoliopsida; order Poales; family Poaceae; genus Aegilops; species Aegilops tauschii. The sequence goes on from NC_053039.3 coordinate 225,935,259, forward strand.
CGTTGTTGTTGCCAATGTTACTATCTTAACAGACTATGTTATACTTGAGATGCCTGAGGACGACAACATGTCGATTATCTTTGGTAGACCCTTTTTGAATACTGTAGGGGCTGTTATTGATTGCAATAAAAGCAAGATCACTTTTCATATCAATGGTAATGAGCATATGGTGCACTTCCCGAAGAAACAATTCCAAGTGAATGGTATTAATTTTATTGAAAAATATCCAACAATCACTATTGGAAGTTTTCAACTACCCCTACTTACTGCCAAAAAGAAATATGATATACTTATTGTTGGGGACATGCATGTACCCGTTGAGGTAACTTAGTGTTTTACGAAAGTTCTTCGGTTTCATGCCAATCGAAGGTGGTTGTTGATAAGACTTGATCAACCTTATTAATGGATCATTTTTGAGAAGTATGAAGTTGATTGAATTTTGTAGGCACTACCTTCTGTCCTTACCTTTTGTTTTCTATTTTTCTTAGTTAAATAAAATAAAATGCCATGTTTATCCTGTTTTCTGGATTTTCCGTGCAATAAAAAATGACCCAATAATAAAAGTGCTGAGAATGCCGTGAAAATTTAATACGACTTTTTTTCTAAATATTTCTGAATTTTTAGTGCAAAGAACATCAGGAGGGGTGCACCAGGTGGGCACGACCCACTTGGGCGTGCCAGCAGCCCCAGGCGTGCCCTAGTGGGTTGTGGTCCCCACGTGGGCCCCCTCACTTATCTCTTTAGCCCATGTCATCTCCTGCTTCCTGAAAAAAATCACCATTGCTCTCTCTCTCTCTCTCGTTCTTGCTCTCAACCCGCGGATTTCAATCTCTTTGCTCGAAGCTCCGTTTCCAAAACTGTTTTGGGGGATTGCTACTTGGTATGTGACTCCTCCATTGCTCCAATTAGTTTTTTGCTTTAGTGGTTTGTATTTTGAATAATTACCTACTCTTAGTGCTGCTGTAGATGACCTTGCATGTTGAATTCTTAGAGTTCTAAGTAGTTTGAATGCTTGATATAACCTCTATGCATCTGTATGAGTAGTTGCTATCAATCTTGTGAAGTTTTGTTGACAAAAAATTTGTGGACTAATTTTTTTATCTATAGGAATAAGATGAGTTTCTTTAGGAGTTCTTCGAGGAGGAGGTCTACGGAGGCATCATATAGTAGTAGCTCGGTGTGTCGGTCTTATGTTGAACCAAGCGCAAGTTAAATAAGGGAAGCCGCTATCAAGTCCCGCCTATGGCCGTGCAACGATTTTATGGTGAGTGTAGGTATTAAAGAAGAATTTGAGCAATATGCTCACAACGCCGAGCTCGGTCCCTACATTGAAGATAAGTGCAACCAGCATCTCAGCCTCACAGAATCATTTACTAAAGAATTTAAATTTCATCCTTGTGAGTTTAGAGTGTCGTTTAAACTTCATGACCGTCCATTTACCATACCTCTAGAGACGTTTTCTAATTTCTGCGAAATTCCATTTTGGGGTTTGCTAGATGAACCACCAAGATATGAGTATGAGACATTCTTGACTAGCTATGGTGAGGATAGAGGAGTGACACAAGGTAGAATAAAAGTATTCATTTCCCATCGATTCAATACTTTGCACTCTTTAATGGCAAATGCATCATAGGCAAGCAGGATTGCAGCACACTATGGGCCCCTTACTTGAGCCTCATATACACTGCTTTGACCGGAATTATAAGTTATAATCTTGGAGCGATTGTTGCACACAGATTGTAGCACAATGCTGGTAGTGGTTATTTTTTGGTGGGATTTATGCTTCTCGGTTAACTAAAGAGGTGGGTGTTACACCTCTGCCTTATGACCCCATGTTACCTACTCAGTACTTAGACTTTGAGGCCATGAAGCGCCATAAGTTCCTTAAGGGTAAAATCACTAATTATACTTATAACCCGAGGTTCAATAAAGAAACCATTATGCATATTGCATTGCCTACGCCTGCCCTTTTTGATTATGACAGGAGAGGAAGATATTTTTTTATTGAGAGCGAGGCCCGCTCGTACAAGGCGGAGATCGAGGCAGCTTGGCGGGCTGAGGTAGTCGCACCAAGAGCCTGCGTGAGCTACCACTCTGACTACTATGCAGGCAGCGGATGGTGATTACCAAGCTAGGCCAAAAGCCTAAGCTTGGGGGAGTACGTGTTTTCCACCGACATTATATTCATGTTCACACATTTCATTCCTGTTGTCGGTGTTCACTCTTTTTCATTGTATTATCCATGTTAGATTTATTATTCTTGCTTTATTCTTGTGTGTTTGAAAAACTTTGAGAAAACCCAAAAATATTTCTTGCTTCTTTTCAGGTTTTCTTTCTAGTTTAATTAGTTGTAGTATTGAAAGAAAACCCAAAAAGATTTCTCGATTGTTCTTCTTGCTTGTTGGGAGCTCTCCCGCGTAAATAGTTTTCTTATTTTTGTTTTTCTTCCTTTTAATTTGCTTTCTTCAAGAAAAAACTAAAAAAACTCCAAAAATATTTCAATTTGTTTCTCTGAATTTCTTTTCTTTTTATTGAGTCATACCAAGGAGAAGACCACGATGAAAACGTTGAGTGGCTCTCATATGTATAATTGTCAATCTAACAAAGAGCGCAATTTTCTTTGTCTATGTCAGATTCCAGCTTAGACCACGACACTCTTGCACTATTATTATTTTCATGTCATTTGGTCGTGCAAGTGAAAGGCAATAATGACAATATTTGATGAATTGGCCGTGGTAGAGAGAAACGGGTATGAACTCAACTTGTTCTGTTTTTGTAAATATGTTTAACCTAGTATCCATGATTCAGCATATTATTATCAAACATGTTTGCAATGACAATTAGAGATTATAGTTTCTGATGCCATGCTTAAGTAGCTAGGAGTGGATAATGATTTATCTTGGATGTTAACATTGCATTAAAATGATTGTGATGTGGTATGATGATATGGTATCCTCCTCTGAATGTTTCAAGTGGCTTGACTTGGCACATGTTCATGCATGTAGTTGAATCAAAACCAACATAGCCTCTATGATATTTATGTTCATGGTGTCCATATCCTACTCATGCTAGTATCCAATGTTCATTATTCATAATGCATGTCCATGACCGTTTTCACTCTCTAGCTGGCCGCTTCTCAACCTATTTGCTAGCCTTCGCCTGTAATAAGCAGGAACACTGCTTGTGCATCAAAATCCTAAAACCAAAGTTATTCTAGATGAGTCCGCCATATCTACCTATATGCGGTATTACTGCCGTTCTAAGTAAATTTGCATGTGCCACCTCTAAAACTTCAAATAAACATATGTTTTTGTGTGCCTGGATTGTTCATAGAGCGACAGGGGGTAGTCATTATCTTCCATACTAAGCGGGTTATTATCATGATGAGTGTTTATTCACTCGTCCTTGCACGAGAGGGGCGGTAATAGGGATTCCCACTCCCGAATTAAAAAATTGCAAATAATTAAACAAAACTCCACCAGGATTGTTGTTGGTATGGACGGTACCCATGGATTCGGCTAGCTGTGGAGTGTGTTTGTTGGTGGAGGGGGAGTAAACCTTTACTTTTATCGCTTGGGAACCGCCACTAATGTGTTTAGCATGGAAGATATTGATAACTTTTGGTCGTGAAGTAAACAGGAAGGGTGAATTTCCCAAAATTTCATTTATCTTCGTAAAACTTTGAGCTCAGGCACCTCTGCAAATCCCTGCTTCCCTCTGCGAAGGGACTATCTATTTAATTTTCTGTTGATTCATCACCTTCTCAAATAAGCGCCAGATCTGAGAGCACTATTGTCATCCTCATGCATTGTGTATAGTTAATGTTGGATGCATCATGACTGGATCTTTTCTACCATGAATTACAATGTTTAGTCACCGCTTGAACTTTGGAGGTGCTCTGCATTTACGTTTTGTGGTCTCAGAAAGGGCTAGTGAGATACCACTTTTGTCATATTATATCATGATTGTTTTGACAAACTGTTGGCATTTGAGATATCTTATTATTGCTCGCTAGTTGATTATGCCATTGATATGAGTTAATTTTTAAGAGTTATTGCTGATACGGTTAGTCATGATCTTTGCTGAAAACCTGGGTGCTACTTAAGCTTATTTATGTAAACAAGAGCAAAAGAGTTCGCAATTTTTTTTCTTTTTTGCTTTCAGTTTATCAACTGGATTGCTTGAGGACAAGCAAAGGTTTAACCTTGGGGGAGTTGATATGTCTCCGTCGTGTCTACTTTTCCTAACACTTCTTCTCTTGTTTTGGACTCTAATCTGCATGATTCGAATGAAACTAACCCGGACTGACGTTGTTTTCAGCAGAACTACCATGGTGTTGTTTTTTGTGCAGAAATAAAAGTTCTCGGATTGGAATGAAACTTTTTGGAGAATTATTCCAGAATATATAAAAAATATTGGAGCCAAGAACCATCGGAGGGGGGCCCTAGGTGAGCACAACCCACAAGGGCGCGCCCCCTCCAGGCGCGCCCAGGTGGGTTGTGCCCACCTGGTGGCCCCGCAAACCCTAATTCCAACTCCTTAAATACCCATATTTGGAGAGAAAAATCAGGGAGGAAGTTCATTGCGTTTCACGATACGGAGCCTCCACCGCCTCCTGTTCTTCATCGGGAGGCCAGATCTGGAGTCCGTTTGGGCCTTCGGAGAGGGGGATCTTCGATCTTCTTCATGACCAACCCTCCTTCATCGCCAATTCCATGATGCTCCCCGCCGGGAGTAAGTAATTCCTTCGTAGGCTCACTGGTCGGTGAGGAGTTGGATGAGATTCATCATGTAATCGAGTTAGTTTTGTTAGGGCTTGATCCCTAGTATCCACTTTGTTCTGAGATTGATGTTGTTATTACTTTGCCATGCTTAATGCTTGTCACTTTGGACCCGGGTGCCATGATTTCAGATCTGAACCGTTTATGTTTTCACCATTATATCTATGTTCTAGATCCGATCTTGCAAGTCATATTCACCTAGTACGTGCTATGATCCGTAAACCCCGGGGTGACAATAATCGGGATACTTTCCGGTGATGACCGTAGTTTAAGGACTTCATGTATTCACTATGTGTTAATGCTTTGTTCCGGTTCTCTAAAAAGGAGGCCTTAATATCCCTTAGTTTCCTTATGGACGCGGCTTTCACGGCAGGGTAGGACAAAAGATGGTATACAAGTTCTTTCCATAAGCCTGCATTACTATTTACGGAATACATTCCTACATTATATTTATGAACTGGAGCTAGTTTTGTATTGACCCAGGTTATGACTGTCACATGATGAATATCATGCAACGAATCCACCGATCCAATGCCTATGAATTTCCTACATATTGTTCTTGCTAAGTCACTACTATTGCTATTACTGTTTCAACTGCTACAAAATCATTGCTATCACTGTTACCGTTACTACTGTTGTTACCACTACTATCCAAACTATCATACTCTCTGTGTCTGTGCTACAGATTACTTTGCTGCAGATATTTAATCTCCAGGTGTGGTTGAATTGACAACTCAACTGCTAATACTTACAAATATTCTTTGGCCCCCGTTGTGTCGAATCTGTAAATTTGGGTTGAATACTCTACCCTCGAAAACTGTTGCGATCCCCTATACTTGTGGGTTATCAATTCCCCCTCTGGTCCTTGACCACCATGCTCCCCGAGGGGCGGGAGCCCCCTTGATTGGATCTCTCTCTATCTCTCTCTCTCTCTCTCTCTGTGTGTGTGTGTGTGTGTGTGTCTTTTCTTCTATGTTTCGCGTTACTGTTTTCCGGCCCATCACCGTTTCTTATTGATACGTCTTGAATGTATCTATAATTGTTGATTGTTCCATGCTATTATAGTATCAATCTTGGATGTTTTATATAACATTTTGTGCTATTTTATATCATTCTTTGGGACTAACCTATTAACCGAGTGCCATTTGCTATTTTTGCTTGTTTTCGGTTTTCCATGAAATCGTTGCCAAACGGAGTCCAAACACTACGAAACTTTTTGACGATTTTTTCTAGACAAGAGAGAGAGCCTAGAAGCTTCGGGAGGAGACCACAAGGCAAGCAAGGAGATGGTAAGGCAACAGGTGCCTGATACGTCTCCAACGTATCTATAATTTTTGATTGTTCCATGCTATTATATTATCAATCTTGGATGTTTTATAATTATTTTATAGTCATTTTATACCTTTTTTGGGACTAACCTATTGACATAGTGCCAAGTGCCAGTTGCTGTTTTCTACATGTTTTTTACATCGCAGGAAATCAATAACAGACGGAGTCCAAATGCAACAAAACTTCACGGAGTTTTTTATGGACCAGAAGACACCTAATGGGCCAAGGCTGCGCCTGGGGGTGCTCCGAGGAGAGCACAACCCACCAAGGTGTGCCAGGAGGCCCAGGCGCGCCCTGGTGAGTTGTGCCCACCTAGGATTCCCCCCGGGCCTCCACTTTGCTCTATAAATACCCCAATATTCCAGAAACCCTAGGGGAGTCGACGAAAATCAATTCCAGCCGCCGCAGAGTCCAGAACCACCAGTTCTGGGGCACACAAAAACAGATGTCCAAATGCAACGAAACTTCAAGGAGTTTTTTTATCCTCTCTCTCGCTTAATTCTCAATACAATGGTCTCTAGGAGATCCATATGATGTAACTCTTTTTGCGGTGTGTTTGTTGGGATCTGATGAACTTTGAGTTTATGATGAGTTATATCTTTTTATATCCATGAAAGCATTTGAGTCTCTTTGATCTCTTTTATGCATGATTGCTTATAGCCTCGTATTTCTTCTCCGATATTTGGGTTTTGTTTGGCCAACTTGATATATTTATCTTGCAATGGGAAGAGGTGCTTTGTAGTGGGTTCGATCTTACGATGCTTGATCCCAGTGACAGAAGGGGAACCGACACGTATGTATCGTTGCTACTAAGGATAAAACGTTGGGGTCTATCTCTACATAGATAGATCTTGTCTACATCATGTCATCGTTCTTATTGCATTACTCCGTTTCTCCATGAACTTAATACACTAGATGCATGCTGGATAGCGGTCAATGTGTGGAGTAATAGTAGTAGATGCAGGCAGGAGTCGGTCTACTAATCTTGGACGTGATGCCTATGTATTTATCATTGCTTGGATATTGTCATGATTATTTGAAGTTCTATCAATTGCCCAACAGTAATTTGTTCACCCACCGTTTGCTATTTTTCTCGAGAGAAGCCACTAGTGAAACCTACGGCCCCCGGATCTCTTTCTCATATATTTGCCTTTGCGATCTACTTTTTCTTTGCTTTTATTTGCAGATCTATTAAACTAAAAATAAAAAATACATTGTGTATTTTATTCTTATTTATTTTATTTGGCGTTCGATCTATGAATCTACTACAATTTTATCTCACGTTCGTTTGCCTATCTTGAGGCACCGTTACCCGAAAGGGGTTGACAACCCCTTTAACACGTGGGGTTGCGAGGATTTGTTATTTGTGTGCAGGGGCTGTTTACGTTGTGTTGCTTGGTTCTCCTACTGGTTCGATAACCTTGGTTTCATATCTGAGGGAAATACCTACCGCTGCTGTGCTGCATCATCCCTTCCTCTTTGGGGAAATACTGACGTAGCTTCGAGCCGCATCAAAAGGAATTTCTGGCGCCGTTGCTGGGGAAGATCTTCAACATATACCAGGTTCCTAATCACAAATCTCATCTCCTCGCAATTTACATTATTTGCCATTTGCCTCTAGTTTTCTTCTCCCCCACTTCACTAAAATTTGCCATTTTATTCGCTTCTCTTTTTCGTTCGCCGTTCTCTTGCTTTCTAGTCTTGATGGCTAGCGTTCCTACTCCTACTTTGTCACCAGATTTTGTAGTTCTTTACTCCAAACAAAAACAAGGAGAAAATTTGACAGATGCTTGGTATAGGCTTATGGAATCTTATCGTATTTGCAATTTAAAGGGGGGCTCTAAGATCTTGCTTCATAACTTTTACATAGGATTGGCTTTGCATCATAGACAACTCCTAGACTTTGCCTCTAAAGGCAGTTTTATTGAGCTTGATGCCAATGCTGCCTATGAAATTTTAGAAGGAATTTTGGGAGTTCCACCTCAAAAGAAGGGGTTTTCTTTCACCCCTGAGGGAGTTCAAATGTTGGACAAACTTGGTGATTTGCATAAACATATGGTTGAAATACAGAAATATAATGAACCCCTCAAACACCTGAATGGTAGTATCAATCGCATGAATACGCTGATTACTCTTTGCAACAAGTGATTGGATATTTTGGATCTAAAAATGGTTTATTTTCCGGAGAATTTAGGGAAGCGTAAAGAGCCTCCCGTGTTTGAGAAAACCCTTACAAAAGTTGCCAAAACTTCGGAAGACAAAACTTAGATCTTTGCTTTATGCCTAGCTAAGGGCGTAAAACTATAGCGCTTGTTGGGAGGCAACCCAATGAATAAAATTTATTTTTACTTTTTGCTTTCTGTTCTTGAGTGCAGTTATGCTACTGTTATGATTATTTTTTGTGTTTTAATTAGTGTTTGTGCCAAGTAAAGCCGTTGGGATCCTCTTGGGTGATAGTTGTTTGATCTTGCTGAAAAACAGAATCTTTTGCGCTCACGAAAACAATTGTTAAAAATCACCCGAGCGTGCTAAAATACCAATTCTTTTTGTAGAAGATTAATATACAAATTTCTCAGGTCGTCCTAATTTTTCAGAATTTTTGGAGTTCCAGAAGTATTCGAAATAGTCAGATTGCTACAGACTGTTCTGTTTTGACAGATTCTGTTTTCTTTGCGTTGTGTGCTTGCTTTGATGGCTCTATGGTTTTTTTGATGAGTTTTTGCCATAGAAAAGTTGGAATACAGTAGATATAATGCAAAAATAAAATATCAATTGGTTTGATACAGTACTTATAGTAGTGGTTTGCTTTCTTGCACTAACGGATCTCACGAAGGTTTTGTTGAGTTTTGTGTGATTGAAGTTTTCAAGTTTTGGGTTATCTTACGATGGATGAAGGAATAATGAGTAAGAAGAGCCTAAGCTTGGGGATGACCCGTCATCCGAAGCTATTATCCAAAAGTGAGCAAGCAACTAAGCTTGGGGATGCCCCGAGTGGCATCCCCTCTTTCTTCTAACGACCATCGGTATTTTACTCGAAGCTCTATTTTTATTCGTCACATACTATGTGTTTTGCTTGGAGCATCTTGTATGATATGAGTCTTCGCTTGTTTTATTTTGTGTTTTAAGTCTTGATTCCTTGCTGGACACACCTATTTGAGAGAGCCAAAATTATGTCATGACTTGTTAGAATTGCTCTCTATGCTTCACTTAAATTTTTTATGAGCTATGGAGTTGCTCTAGTGCTTCACTTATATCTTTTTGAGCATGGTGCGCTTAGTCATTTTTGAAGAAATGCTATCTTGCTTCACTTAGATTTATTTGAGAGTTAGTAAAATTTTCAAGAAATTCTCTCTTACTTCACTTAAATTATTTTGAGAGAAATAAAAAAATCATGCTCATGATCTTCACTTATATTTGTTTGAGCTTATGAAAAGCAACACATCAAAATTAGTCCCAAAGTGATAGATATCCAAGAAAGATATAATAAAAACTTTCATGAAGATCATTGGACAAAATAAACTTGATTCTTAGTAATAGTTTTGAGATATGATGATGTGATATGTGAGTTATGTTGATGAGTAATTATGCTTTAATAAGAATATTAGTGTTAAGGTTTGTGATTCCCTATGCAAGCACAAAAGTCAATAGTCATGCAATGACATTATATCCTACTTGTGGTGCATTATTCGGTGTTAATTATGCTTAATGCTCGCTTATGAGATTATTCGTTTCTTGTTTGGTCGCTTCTCAATCTTTTGCTAGCCTTCATTTTGCACTAAGTATGATCTCTACTTGTGCATCCAAAAACCTTTAAACCAATTTTTCCACATGAGTCCACTATATCTACCTATATGCGGTATTATTTTGCCGTTCTAAGCAAATTTGTATGTGCCATCTCTAACTTTCAAAATAGACTTCTCTTTTGTGTGTTCGTTCCGCTCGCGGAGCGGTGAGGGGTGGCTAATATTTTCCATGCTAGATGTGTTATTCACTTGTCATTGCATGAGAGTAAGGCATAGGGATGCCCAGTCCCGAAATGAAAAATGAATTTACTTTATGTTGTCAAATAATAAATTCCTTGGAAAGTGTTGGTATGGAGGGCAACCGTGGATACGGCTAGCCAGGGAAAGTGAAAGTATGGTTGAAAAAGGAATAAACTTTATTTTCTGTTTGGGAACCACCTATGATATATCTAGCATGGAAAGTGTTGGGAACTCTAAGTCGTTTTCGTTGGTGGGATGGATACACCTCCCAAAATGTTTTTATCTTTAAGTTTTCGCTTTGAGCTCCGGCACCTCTACAAATCCCTACTTCCCTCTGCGAAGGGCCTTTCTTTTACTTTATGCAATTTTTATTTTGAATTTGAGTCTCCATCTTCTCTTATAAAAGCACCAACTAGAAGGCACTATGATCATACTTGAGTATTGGGTGTAGCTAATATGCGAGTGTATTTCATGAATGGATCAATGGTTGAGCATGATGGGATAGGGATAACTTATTTTAGCGTTGATATTTTGAAAGACATGGTTGCTTGTTGATATGCTTGAGTATTTAAATTATAATGTCAAAACTAGACTATTGCTTTGAACAATACAAAAGTCCAAATGTCCATCCTATAAACAAAAGAATGTGATATGACATGTTAGGCAGCATTCCACATAAAAAATTATGTTTTTATCACTTACCTACTCGAGGACGAGTAGGAGTTAAGCTTGGGGATGCTGATGCGTCTCCAACGTATCTATAATTTTTTATTGTTCCATGCTGTTATATTATCAATCTTGGATGTTTTATAGTCATTTTATATCATTTTTTGGTACTAACCTATTGACATAGTGCCAAGTGCCAGTTGCTGTTTTCTGCATGTTTTTACATCACAGGAAATCAATACCAGAAGGAGTCCAAATGCAACGAAACTTCACGGAGATTTTTGATGGACCAGAAGACACCTAATGGGCCAAGGCTGCGCCTAGGGGGTGCTCCGAGGAGAGCACAACCCACCAGGGTGCGCCAGGAGGCCCAGGCGCGCCCTTGTGGGTTGTGCCCACCTCGCACTACAAAAAAAATACACTTCCGTGATGATACGTGTTTGTCACAGTAGGTCACATTTTCTGTCATGCATGTACATCCATGACAAATTTATGACAGAATCAAGATAGTCATACCTGTGCTGTCGTAGAAGTGTTCCATGACATTACCAAAATTATCATCATGGAAGTGTCCACTTCCATGACGATAAATCACGCGTCACAGAAGTGCTTTTGTCAAGGCTGACCGACACGTGGCATCCACCGTAACGGAACACCGTTAAGCTATCGGGTCCGGTTTTGGATCCGATAACCCGTTAACAGCCCCGACCAATGGGGATTTTCCACATGTACCCAAAGCGCCTATGATACGTCGACACATGGCACGGCCCAACAGAGGCCCATTCCTGTGAAAAGGCCAGCCCGTTTGACTTGGTCAAAAGGTGGCGGGCCGGCCCACGGCAAGCCTCTTAACAGCCTGTTCGCATATAGCCCATTTACAGCCCGCTAATCCAGGGCCCATTTACGTCCTATCCGAATTAGGCCCAGTAGCGTCATCTGGGCCATCCAATATAATTCGAGCCCGTTTTAACTTCCGGCCCATGTATGGCCCATGACGTCTTTCGGCCCATATGAGGCCCTTATTACTCTCGGCCCATTAACGGCCCATGGTAAAACTAGCCCGTAATGAATAGTGTATCACTTTATACCCATTAACGGCACATGGTGAAACTGGCCCGTAATGAACAGTGTATCACTTTATACCCATTAACGGCCCATTATTCCGTTAGGCCGTTTCCAGCCCATGTTATCTTTCGGCCTTCTCGGGGCCCATTTATTCTTGGGCTCATTTCCACATTCGTTTACTTACGGCCCGTTACTGTCATTTTCTGCTTGTGGGCCAAATTCAGCCCGTGGTTACAGTCGGCCCGTTTGTGGCCCGTTAATACGTTGGGCCGTTTTCATAGCGTCATCAAAATACGGTCGATGAACGACGGCTAGTTATGGTCGGCCCATGAACGGACGATTTCAACTCTAGCCCATGTACAACCATAATGTGGTCTGTTATTGGCCCATGTTTGGCCAACCGATCATAAGCCCGTAGAACGCCCATTGATGATACGACCCATAGAAGGACAATTGTGTCTACGGCCCGTATAAGGCCCATTGTTTCTACGCCACGTAGAAGGCCCATTGTTTCTACGGCCCTTAGAAGGCCCATTGTTTCTATGGCCCTTAGGAGGCCCATCTTAACTACGGCCGGTGGGCATCAACGTTCGCCACCAGTGCAAATATAGGGAACACCCTACACTATACAAAAATGGCTTGCTGTTTTCTTCAGCCAGTGTCTGCACGTTAAGAACAAATTTTGTATCGCACCAAAACAAATTACAACTATAAAACAAAAGGAAGGTTGGCATAAAAGTTAACAGTCTAGCAGATAAATGCACCACCAGAAGTTCAGAAGCTCAGTTCATTTGACTTGACTGTTACATTTTCATGCTGTATTGTCCGATGGAGCACCATAACCTTTGCCTTCAGTTCTCCTAGGCTCTTGAACAACATAGCAAATGTCTGATAGTCTGGTTTCAAAACCATGCATATCTTGACAACATCGAACAATGTCTCTCCTTGTTTCACAAAGGGTCTCTGTTAGGGAATGGACTTGTGTCTGGAGCGGAGATACAACATTGTTTTGAGCTTGCATATCTTGATCATGAGGCAGTTTGGACGAGATTGCCTTAACAACCAAGCCAGTATTATGCAGGAACATGCTTTTGGCACTGCTAGTGGACAGGTACTGACCCACTGCAGCAAGAGCTGACATTGCGGTTATAGTTGCCTCGCCACCTTCAGAAGGTGGCGGTTCCACCATTTTTTCCATAGCTCGCTGAAAAGTTGTGGTTTTATATTAGTAGTACCAGAACAGAAGATATTAAGGAGGCAGCAAAACCAAACAAAATATCTTTGATCTGTATATAGAACTTATTCTGGTGAACCCATGTAAAATAATAGTTGTATTTTATTGCAAAGTACATAATAAAACCAGGTTCTAAACATATGACCATGTACCATCGCTAATGTATTGTCTATTTCTTCACATTGTATTGAGGGCTAAGGATAAAGAGACGAAGTTTATAATACGGTAAGCATAGTATGACATCATTCATATCACAAAACAACTGAGAACAGACAAACAAGCAATTGTAACATTGTGTGGGCAAGTCCAGCACGGAACTAGATAGGTCAAGATCAAAGAACATCACTCCTCTCTTTTAAACCTTGTAAGGTGCAATGATACGCTAAGACAATTGTGTATAAAATTGAAAAGAGTAATAGACATTGGCTGAAAACCATGCAGTTCAAGGCACAAGTTAGAGTAAGTAGTAGTTAAAAGGCATGAGGATTAAGGACTTACAACATCGTCTTTGACTAGTGTAGTCATGCCCTTCTTCTTGCTAGTGTGACAGTCCTTGAAGATTCCACAACATTTGGTTCAGGTACTTTTTGGTCCTTGCGGGCTTTCCTATGCATTTGGAACAAGTCAATATAGATCTGATAATATGGTACAACAAAAAGAGTGAAACATCAGCTAATTACAAGAGCCTCGCAGTGTGCAATATAGCTATGAGATCCTGTCGTCTGTTGGAATTTCACTTTCGTACGGTTGGCCTTGTTCTTTGAACAGTTCACCTACAAGAAGATAGATTTGTGTGGCACATGCATAAATAGGACTTCAACGTGTGATCTGATGACATATATATAATGTACCTGATACTTCGGATCGGGCCAGTGTTTAACGAGGCCTCTCTAGTCTTCATCAGATATATTTTCCACTGGAGATGTTTGGGCAAGTTCACTGTTAGCCTTGCCTACAAAGTGAGTTTTCCTCAAGTTATACCGATACTGTCGCAGAGAAGACTTGAAAACATGGGTGCAAGCTTGTCTGGTTGCATCATCCTGGCTATCCAACTTGAACCTCATCTGTTGAAAATTATGGGAGTCTCATTATCAGCAACCTAGAAAGTATTGGACAGAGCAAGACGATATTACTAGTTTCGATACATAACCATACTTACAGATAAATAGTCAAGGAAGGTGTTGAACTGGGTTTCGTCTTTGTCATTCCTGTACTGAATCCATGTTGGGAGGATACGTACATGACACCTAACAGCAACCACTGCCTCTGATACTAACTTGGCTGACTCTGTAGCATCGCGTGGCCTTTTTAATCCCGCCTCAAAACGGATCTCCATTCTTCCTCCTCTAGATTTAGTTAACCTATCGAGCATTATCCCTGATGTTTGTTTCCTCTTGCGCCTAGGTGCTAGTCCAACAACAAACATAGGAAGTGTTAGTGTACATCAAACTGTGAGACTACATATAAAGAAGCATGCAACTGTAACTTGACTCCAGCAACTACCTTCTTGCCATTGAAGCTCACAAAGTTCATCTGATCTTGCCAACTCATCTTGTGTCAAGAGTGCTTCGGAAGTAGTGTCAGGTGGCAAGGGAGCTTGGGAACGTGCTGCTAGCTGAGTTGACCAACGAGTAAATCGTGCAGCTGGTGGTACTGTGGAAGGTGTTGCAACAACTAGGGTTGTCTCTGCTTGTTTGGTGGCAGCTATTTGTTTCTATTTGGCTTGTTCTGCAGCTCGTGTAGCACGGGATACCCTGTCGGTACAATTTTCCGCTGGACTTTGACCTTCTATTGCACCATCAGTACCAGCAGAATCTGCAGGATTGTTCCGCTTCCCTTTCCCCGTCGTTCTGTCTTGCTTCCTCTTTCTCTGTGCCATGTTAAGTCAAGCCGACAAGCAAAACGAATAACAATTTAGTTCTTCAAAACAAATGTACTTTGATGTAAGAACATGGTGTGATAGACATATATTGTATGTTCTAGAAACAGGAACACGTGTCTTAGTCACAAGTATAATGTGTAAAGTAAGCAGATGAAATTCAACAAAATTAGAAACAATACAAGCTAGACATCATACATAACATGCAACCACATATAACAGTGCCAAGTTAGTGGGAGCACCTGTGATGGTGCACTAGGGGAGACGTGCTCATCACCAACACAGCTACATTGAGTGTCTGCATGTGTTGTCTTGGAAATCATCTTGGGGGGATGGAGGAGTAGAATCTGTAGAGGCCCTCCATTTGGAAGGAGCACCTTCACCCGCTGCCTTGCTAACTTCCTTCCGCTTTATTGATTTTGAATTGTCAAGTAAAACCGACAAGAAAAAGCAATAAAATTCACTCTTCAGAACTCATTCGTGCATGATACTGACAATCACTACTTTGATGTAAGGCAAACACATGATTCCAGGATGGAATAATACGAAAAACAGGACGGCATGGCATATTCACAACTGTTTGTGTAAACTAAGCAGAAACCATTTCACCAAATAAGAAGCAATGCAAGCTAGACACCACGTGAAAGATGCAACCAATATGACTCTGCCAAGTTAAAAGTGTCCCATCATAAATGGCATTTTAACAAATTAGAAGCAGCACATGCTATAAATCATATCAAAGATGCAACTAATATCACACTGCATATACTGAAGGTGTCTCGTCATATTGATTTATGCGGGATACAAAAAAACAATAGTTTTATGTGAGGACATGCTTAATAGACAGATGTACTATGTACTAAATACAGGAAGGCATGTCACATTAACAAGCAGAATGTATAAGCTAAGCAGAATAGCACATGCAGTTTAACCAAATTGGAAGAATTACAATCTAGATACCATATGCAACATGCAACCACATATCACGCTACCAAGTTAGAGCAAGCCCCTGCGATGCTAGTGTAGGGGAAATGCGTTAATCAACTACAGAGCTACGTACACTATCTTCATCTAGCCTTGCTATTTCTTGAGAATCATGTCGGGAGGCTGACGCTGCATTCTTTAAATGAGGAGTAATCCACTTGCCTGACTGCCTCATCATAAGTGATTGATGAGGGATACACAAGAACATTATTTTGATGTAAGAACATGGTTAATACACAGATGTACTAGTATGTACCAAAAACAGAAAGGCATGTCATATTCAAAGGTATAATGTGTAAGCTAAGCAGATGCAATTTAACCAAATTGGAAGCAATACAAGGTAGACATCCAGCTGGAGTGGTGAGCATGATCATCCAGGACCTGAGAGCCTGGTGGGAGGCGGGCTGCTTCGCCACCATCGCGACTTTTTAGTTGGCTTGCAGGTGATGCCTCTCTTTGCTGGGCTTGTCACTGGCTCAGCCAGTGCCCTGACTAGCTATTTGGCTTCTGGTGCTCACGGGATGGTGGTTCATGTAAAAAATATCTTTCCTTATCTTAATAAAGACCGACTTCGGCCTTTCGAATACAAGCTAGACACCATATGGAACATGCAACCACATATGACACCGCGAAGTTAAAGCAAGCACCTAGGATGGTGGTTCATTGCGAGCGAGGTCATCAACTCCAGAGCTACGTCTACCGTCTCCATCTGCTGACACTGCACCTATTATAAGGCTGAAACGTGTCTGGCCTATCCGCGTACGACGCTGGAGCGACTTCTCTCTGTTCTTTTTTGCTTCTCTCATAGCAGCAGAGTCTGAAATACCCTTGCATAAAAACACAATAGTGAGAGTATGGGTGAAGTGTGTGCAGAACTAGTGCACTGTAAAAGTAGCAGATAGCAGGTGGCTGAAAAATAAATGACAGGAGACATATGATAGCTCTACAACATTGCATGGCAAACAAAATTAGATTCTACTCCGTATGATTTTGTAATATATGAGCACAGGAAATGCAGGTACTCCTCTAGCACACCACCACATGTGGTCATATCAAGATAACAGTCGACTGAAAATAAATAGGTCAGTCAATTTTTTTAATGAACCGTCCGATCTATAAGGAACGGGCAGACGGCCTTCGTCTACCTCCCGCCAGTCACTATTGGCGATCTTTCTCGAACCGCCAGCGACCACCGGCCCAGACCCCTGCCTCCGCCGCCCCGCCCTCCCCTCGACCTCACACCACCGTCGTGCTTGGCAGCGCCCCCAGGCCATCCCTTTAATCCCGGCCGACCTCCAGATCGGGCGCCAGTAGCTCTAGGCCCCACACGCCCCTAAGATAAACACCGAGGCGCTGCTTCTCCGGCGTAATAGGCGGACTAGCGCCTGTTACGCCGGGGAATGCTTTCGTTAATTGGGAATCAACTGACCAGAAATTGAAATTCAGGGGGGCGACGGACCTCTGAAAGGATCGAGAAGAGGTGTCTAGAGGGGGGTGAATAGACTCTAATCAAGAAAAGTTGGAGTTTTTAATTTCCTTTAGTTGATGTGGAGTTTGAGCACAAGTTTAAACATTCACAATACATATCAAGCAAACATGCAAGCATACAAAGAGTATATGAGCAGCGGAAAGTAAAGCATGCAAGTTGCAAGAATGTAAAGAGATGGGATTGGAGTGTGCAAACGCAATTTGGAGACACGGAGATTTTTTATCCGTGGTTCCGATAGGTGGTGCTATCGTACATCCACGTTGATGGAGACTTCAACCCACGAAGGGTAACGGTTGCGCGAGTCCACGGAGGGCTCCACCCACGAAGGGTCCATGAAGAAGCAACCTTGTCTATCCCACCATGGCCGTCGCCCACGAAGGACTTGCCTCACTAGGGTAGATCTTCACGAAGTAGGCGATCTCCTTGCCCTTACAAACTCCTTGGTTCAACTCCACAATCTTGACGGAGGCTCCCAAGTGACACCTAGCCAATCTAGGAGACACCACTCTCCAAGAAGTAACAAATGGTGTGTTGATGATGAACTCCTTGCTCTTGTGCTTCAAATGATAGTCTCCCCAACACTCAACTCTTTCTCATAGGATTGGATTTGGTGGAAAGAAGATTTGAGTGGAAAGCAACTTGGGGAAGGCTAGACATCAAGATTTATGTGGTTGGAATGGAATATCTTGAACTCAACACAAGTGTAGGTGGTTCTCTCTCAGAAAATATGTGTTGGAAGTGTAGGCATGTTCTGATGGCTCTCTCCACGAATGAAGAGTGGGTGGAGGGGTATATATAGCCTCCACACAAAATCTAATCGTTACACACAAATCACCAAACTCGGTGGGACCGAATCATTAAACTCCGTCAGACCGATTTAGTTCAAAATGTGAATGTTAGGATTCTCGGTGGGACCGACATGTCAACTCAGTGGGACCGATGTGCTAGGGTTAGGGTAAATCCAAAACTTGGTTTGACCGAGTACTCAAACTCGGTGGGACCGATTTGGGTAATAAGTGAAACGGAATGTTGGCCAAGCAAACTCGGTGGGGCCGGTTGCAAATCTCGGTGGGACCGAAACTATTGCAACAGACAACAGAGAGTTTGCAAGCCCATCTCGATGAGACCGAGATCCCATCGGTGAGATCGAACTGATTAGGGTTTCTGGCAGTGGCTATGTCAACTGAACTCGGAGGCTCCGGATAGAATGAATCGGTGGGGCCGAGTTGGACTTTTTGGATTAGGACATATGTGGAAGTGAGAAAGTGGTTGAGGGCTTTGGAGCATATCACTAAGCACTTTGAGCAAGCAAGCCATTAAGCAACACCTCATCCCTTCTTAATAGTATTGGCTTTCCTATGGACTCAATGTGATCTTGGATCACTAAAATAGAAAATGCAG
The DNA here is from genome assembly GCF_002575655.3 of Aegilops tauschii subsp. strangulata. NCBI lineage: Eukaryota > Viridiplantae > Streptophyta > Magnoliopsida > Poales > Poaceae > Aegilops > Aegilops tauschii. Next base: position 225,954,070 of record NC_053039.3, read on the forward strand.
AGTCCTGAGCTTTGAGCTTGAGCCAATCCTTTGTCCTTAGCATCTTGAAGGGGTTCCACATCCTCTTGTCCATGCCACTCCATTTTTGAACTTATCTGAAACATACTAGGTAGAAGCATTAGTCCAACAAGAGATATGTTGACATTAATTACCAAAATCACCCAGGGAGCACTTGTGCTTTCAATCTCCCCCTTTTTGGTAATTGATGACAACATACATCAAAGCTTTATATAAAGATATAGAGAGCAACAAGTAAAGCTTTGGAAAGACATGTAACATGCATAGGGCCCCCCTACATGTATGCAATCATATAAATATGAAACATAGGAGCATGTGAATGCATAAGCATGACAGAGTAATCCATGTGTTACATGTATCTTGGCTATATGCATCAGAGCAAATGATGTAAATATAGGAAATATATCTTCATGTTCATGAGTCCTTCTTGCAAACAGTATTTACAACAGCAAGAGATCCTCATACACATGACTGTGATGCATATACTTACCTTGTGATCTTGAGTTGGCTTAGGAAGAAATGAACCTGGGTAAACAAGGTTAGATAACACAGATACATCTACTAGCCAAAGCAAACAAAAGAAGTCACAAGAGTACCAAGACTGGGATGACATGTAGAGAGTGAGTACTAAGTACTCTGTTTGATATAGACATGTCCCCAAAAGTAAAGATGTGCAATAAAATCAGAGATTTCCTTCCCTTAGATGTCTTGCTCCCCCTGAATCTTGCATTGGGATATTGGGAGAAGATAGGGAAATCAGAGCAAAAGAAAAAACAACAGAGCTTGAGCTTAATGCAAGCAATCAAATATGAACATGTCTTTCCCCTCTTAAAGACATGTAACTTCTCTCCTCTTGAACACCAAGCATCTGGGGTTTCTTACACACTCCCCCTGAGTATCCTCTCCCCCTATAGAAATGATTAAGCATAGAGCTTTGATGTGATCTCTCTCTCCCCCTTTGACATCAATTTCCAAGAAGGGCTCTTCTGGATTTTTGTGTTATTGCAGAAGGGTTTGGTCCTTGAGTCACAAAGCAAGTTGAATGTGATGCTAGTAGAGGACAAGAATCATTGAGTGGAGCTGGAGCAAAAGGACTGCAGGAATAAGTGGCAAGTTGTCTTTCCTATAGTGAAATCGGTAGCACCGAGTTGTGTGCTTCGGTGGCACCGAGAGAATTCGGTTGGGCCGAAGAAAACAGACCGGTGTGACCGAGTTCATCACAGTAAAACACTTGTCACCTCAGCTCACTAGGCACTTTAAGATCTCACAAGGATTTGCAAGGAATTAGCTGAAAGATTTGCAATGAATTGGATGCAGAAAATGCAGAACAAGAAGAAATGAAAAGATCTAGATGAAGAACAAATATGCAAGAGACAAATGCAAAAGGAAACAGAAGAGAACTTCATCTACAAGTGGGCAGTGACAAAGTCACCTATGTTAGAGTATATTGACTTAGGAGTCAAGTGAGATCACTTGATCTTTGGTCATACTCATCGTTTAAGCTCAAAATGGGGTCACCATTTTTCGGTTAAGCTTCTTGATGTATTCACATCTTGTTGAGTTGCTTTATCCCATGACTTGGAGTAAAGCTTCTCTAAGATGGAATAACATACCTTGGGTGGTGGTGGTGTCGATCTTGATCATGTAGTCGAACTTGTGTGGGTTGCTCAAGGTTGATGTAGCTCATCAAGAGTTGGGAGCATCACTTGGAGTTTGAGTTCATCTTCCTACATGGGTTAGCTTTGCAAGGAAGAGAACTTGTGTATCCAAAATGACAATCATACAATTTAACATAGAATGAGTCAAAGGATATATTTGAGGGGTTTTGTGCTTCCTTGACTTCAACCACCATTGTATAGAGACTTGATGATGTAGAGATTGCTCAAGATGTGAGTGAGTTGCAATCTCATGGATTTAGTTTCATCCAAGTACCTACAAGGGTTAGATAGCATACAAGGGTGCAAAAGTATCCAAGACATATAGATAGCATCATGAAAGAAATATCAAGGATTAGTCAAAGACTCATGCCTTGCATGTATCCAAATGGAGTTCCTACTCCAAGTTTGAAGCATCAATGATGTTCAATTCACCTCTCAAACGGCAAAAGACTTTCTCATCAAGCGGTTTGGTAAATATATCCGCTAATTGCTTATCGGTGCGAACATGCTTAAGATTAATGTCCCCTTTGGCAACATGGTCTCGAATGAAATGATGACGAACTTCAATATGTTTAGTTCGAGAATGTTGCACGGGATTGTGAGCAATCTTAATAGCACTTTCATTGTCACATAGCAATGGAACATGTTTCACATATATCCCATAATCTTTAAGAGTTTGGGTCATCCAAAGTAATTGAGCACAACATGAACCAGTGGCAATGTATTCCGCTTCGGCGGTGGATAAGGATACCGCGTTTTGTTTCTTGGAGGACCAAGACACAAGAGATCTACCAAGAAATTGATAAGTACCCGAAGTGGACTTTCTATCAACCTTGTCTACGGCATAGTCCGAATCCGAGTAGCCAACAAGATCAAAGGAAGACCTCTTAGGATACCAAATGCCAAAATTTGGTGTATGTATTCAATATCTCACTATCCTTTTCACAGCCTTAAGATGACATTCTTTAGGTGCCGCTTGATATCGTGCACACATGCACACACTTAGCATAATATCTGGACGAGAGGCACATAGATAATACAATGAACCAATCATAGAGCGATAAACTTTTTGATCAACCGGTTCACCATCTTTGGTCAAATCAAGATGTCCACTAGAAGGCATGGGTGTAGTCATACCTTTGCATTCTTGCATATTGAACTTCTTGAATAAGTCCTTGGTGTACTTTGTTTGAGAGACAAAGGTACCTTCCTTAGTTTGCTTGATTTGCAAACCGAGAAAGAATTTGAGTTGACTCATCATAGACATCTCAAACTTCTCCGACATTAGCTTTCCAAACTTCTCACTAAAATGAGGGTTAGTCGAACCAAATATAATATCATCAACATAAATTTGGCACACAAATAGCTCTCCATTGACCCTTTTAGTAAAAAGGGTATAATCAATTTTACCAATTTCAAAGCCTTTTTCAATAAGGAACTTGGTCAAGCATTTATACCATGCTCTAGGAGCTTGTTTAAGACCATAAAGGGCTTTGTGAAGTTTGTAGACATGATTAGGTTTCTTAGGATTGACAAAGCTGGGAGGTTGCTTAACATAAACTTCCTCCTCAATTTCACCATTTAGAAAAGCACTTTTAATGTCCATTTGGTACAAGGTGATATCATGGTGATTAGCATAAGCAAGTAAGATGCGAATGGACTCGAGTCTAGCAATGGGAGCATATGTCTATACCTTCGACTTGAGTGTAGCCTTGGGCGACTAGGCGTGCTTTGTTGCGGACGACTTGACCATCTTCATCTTGCTTGTTGCGAAACACCAATTTGGTACCAATGATGTTGTGGTTGTTGTCGGGCTTCTCGACCAATGTCCATACTTGATTTCTCTCAAAGTTGTGTAGCTCTTCATGCATAGCGTTAATCCAATCCGGATCTTCCAATGCTTCTTCAACCTTCATAGGTTCAATGCTAGAGATGAATGAGTAATGTTCACAAAAGTTAGCTAAACGAGTTTTAGAGCGAGTGATTCTCCCGGTTTGGATATCATTGTAGATTTGCTCGAAGGGATGATCTTTGGCGATTCTTGCTCGAACTCGTGGGAGCTTTGGCTTGGCTCGGGGTGGAACATCTTCTTCATCTTGTTCTTCTTCTTGGCCTTGTTCATTGTTGACGTTCTCATTCTCTTGTCGTGGTGGAGTAGGAGGTTGTTGATGTTCATCTTGGTGTGCTTCCTCGTTTTCTTTGTCTTGGTGTGTCCTACTTGTGGATGCTTTCGTATCAATTCTTGGTTCACCTTGTCATGAGGTAGAAGCTTCCACTTGGACGGACGAGGTACTCTCCTTCACCTCCGTTGGACGAATCTTGCCAATAGACAAGTCTTGGATTGCTTCCGAAGGGTCTTTGTCCCCTACATCAATTGGCAATTGCTCTACTTGCGAGCCGTTAGATTCATCAAACTTCACATCTACCGTCTCTTTAACCTTTCAGGTGAAATTGTTGTAGACACGTTAAGTGTGAGAGTTTGAGCCATAACCAAGTAGGAAACCTTCATGAGATTTAGGAGCAAATTTAGAACGACGATGCTTATCAAGAATGTAGCATTTTGAGCCAAATACTCAAAAGTATCCAACTTGGGGTTTGTTGCCGGTGAGGAGCTCGTATGCCGTCTTGCCGAGTAGCTTGTGAAGATACAAGCGATTTGTTGCATGACAAGCTGTCTCAACCGCTTCCGCCCAAAAGTGTTTTGGAGTCTTGTACTCATCAAGCATCGTTCTTGCCATCTCAATAAGAGTCCGGTTCTTCCTCTCAACGACTCCATTTTGTTGAGGTGTGTACATAGCCGAGAACTCATGTGAAATCCCCTCTTCGTCAAGAAAGGTATCCACATTTGCGTTCTTGAACTCCGTTCCGTTGTCGCTCCGAACCTTCTTGATCTTCACGTCAAATTGATTTTGGGCCTTCCTAGCGAAAGTTTTGAAGATCTTTTGGACCTGCGATTTGTCATCAAGAAAGAACACCCACGTAAATCTTGAAAAATCATCAACTATGAGTAGTCCAAACGAGTTACCACCGAGACTCTTGTAGGCATTTGGACCAAAGAGATCCATGTGAAGTAGCTCGAGTGATCTTCTCGTGGTCATGATGTTCTTCACGCGATGACTTCCTCCAACTTGTTTCCCTGCCTGACAAGCACTACAAAGTCTATCCTTGTCAAATATGACATCTTTTACTCCAAGGATATGATCACCTTTAATAAGCTTATCAAGATTTCACATACCCCCATGACCTAGCCTTCTATGCCACAGCCAACCCTTAGAAGATTTAGCAATTAAGCAAGTTCTAGGTTGAGCCTTTTTAGTGAAATCAACAATGTAAAGATCACCTCTACGTATACCGGTAAAGACCATTTTACGATTGTCTCTATGAAACACTTGGCAATCTACTTCAGTGAATAGGAGATTGAAACTGAAATCAACAAGTCTAGAAACTGAAAGTAAATTGTACCCAAGAGATTCAACGAGCATGACATTTTGTATGGAGCTATCATGTGAGATGGCCACCTTACCGAGGCCAACCACCTTACCCTTTGAGTTATCACCAGCAGTGACATATTTTCGAGGCCGTCATTTTCAGCAAGCTCACGGAACATATCTTTATCTCCGGTCATATGATCAGTACATCCAATATCAAGGACCCATTCCTTTCCTCCGGCCATGTAGCCGCGAAGATTTGCCATATAAGACCAAAGTGTCTCATCGCATCATCAAGATCATAGTCACTATCATCATCCTTATCATAGTATCCACGTTCAACATCATCTTGTGATTGATCAATTCCTAGAGAGGGTAATTCATTAGACAAATGATCATTTCTATGGTTATCATTATGAATTCTAATAGCTTTGGAAATAATATTGCTAATGATCCCAACATCTCCTATGGCACGCATGAGATTGGTAAGCTCAAATAAACAATCACCAAAGCTAGGATCACTTGAATTCATTTTACTCAAGGCAATAGACTTATGGAGAATTTTATCTACATTCTTCAAGGAATAATTTGGAAATCGTTCCTCAAGAAATCTCCATATGGTATAGGCACAATCAAGAGTAGGTAAACTAGCAATCAAATTTTTGGGCAATCCTCTAATGATAAGATTTATGGTTCTAAGATTGTGAATCATGTCAAGATCCTCTTCGGGTGTAGGATGCAAAGGATCAATATGAGGTGCACAAGGGCTAGTAATGTACTTGTTCAAATGATATTCATTGAAAATCTCAAGCATTTCATTTTTCCACTCATGAAAACATTCTCCATCAAGAATAGGCACTCTACGTCTAAGACTCCCCAAAGTAGACACATCCATCTTCCTCCAAAGGTGTTTAAACCAAGGCAATGGAGACCAAAGCTCTGATACCAATTGAAAGGATCGCGAAGAGGTGTCTAGAGGGGGGTGAATAGACTCTAATCAAGAAAAGTTGCAGTTTTTAATTTCCTTTAGTTGATGTGGATTTTGAGCACAAGATTAAACATTCACAATACATATCAAGAAAACATGCAAGCATACAAAGAGTATATGAGTAGCGAAAAGTAAAGCATGCAAGTTGCAAGAATGTAAAGAGATGGGATTGGAGTGTGTAAACGCAATTTGGAGACACAGAGATTTTTTATCCGTGCTTCCGATAGGTGGTGCTATCGTACATCCACGTTGATGGAGACTTCAACCCACGAAGGGTAACAGTTGCGCGAGTCCATAGAGGGCTCCACCCACGAAGGGTCCACGAAGAAGCAACCTTGTCTATCCCACCATGGCCGTCGCCCACGAAGGACTTGCCTCACTAGGGTAGATCTTCACGAAGTAGGCGATCTCCTTGCCCTTACAAACTCCTTGGTTCAACTCCACAATCCCGACAGAGGCTCCCAAGTGACACCTAGCCAATCTAGGAGACACCACTCTCCAAGAAGTAACAAATGGTGTGTTGATGATGAACTCCTTGCTCTTGTGCTTCAAATGATAGTCTCCCCAACACTCAACTCTCTCTCATAGGATTGGATTTGGTGGAAAGAATATTTGAGTGGAAAGCAACTTGGGGAAGGCTAGAGATCAAGATTTATGAGGTTGGAATGGAATATCTTGAACTCAACACAAGTGTAGGTGGTTCTCTCTCAGAAAATGTGTGTTGGAAGTGTAGGCATGTTCTGATGGCTCTCTCCACGAATGAAGAGTGGGTGGAGGGGTATATATAGCCTCCACACAAAATCTAACCGTTACACACAAATCACCAAACTCGGTGGGACCGAATCATTGAACTCGGTCAGACCGATTTAGTTCAAAATGTGAATGTTAGGATTCTCGGTGGGACCGACATGTCAACTCGGTGGGACCGATGTGCTAGGGTTAGGGTAAATCCAAAACTCGGTTTGACCGATTACTCAAACTCGGTGGGACCGATTTGGGTAAAGTGAAACAGAATGTTGGCCAAGCAAACTCAGTGGGGCCGGTTGCAAATCTCGGTGGGACTGAAACTATTGCAACAGACAAGAGAGAGTTTGCAAGCCCATCTCGGTGAGACCGAGATCCCATCGGTGAGACCAAACTGATTAGGGTTTCTGGCAGTGGCTATGTCAACTGAACTCGGTGGCTCCGGATAGAAAAAATCGGTGGGGCCGAGTTGGACTTTTTGGATTAGGACATATGTGGAAGTGAGAAAGTGGTTGAGGGCTTTGGAGCATATCACTAAGCACTTTGAGCAAGCAAGCCATTAAGCAACACCTCATCCCTTCTTAATAGTATTGGCTTTCCCATGGACTCAATGTGATCTTGGATCACTAAAATAGAAAATGTAGAGTCCTGAGCTTTGAGCTTGAGCTAATCCTTTGTCCTTAGCATCTTGAAGGGGTTCCACATCCTCTTGTCCATGCCACTCCATTTTTGAACTTATCTGAAACATACTAGGTAGAAGCATTAGTCCAACAAGAGATATGTTGACATTAATTACCAAAATCACCCAGGGAGCACTTGTGCTTTCAACCTCTAGCTAAGGTGAAATAGTATATGAGGAGAAACCTTGTGCATCACGAGTTACTAGGAACATCTAGTATCAAGAAGAAGCGGTCAACTAGTGTATTATGTGGGATGAATACCGTGCAAGCAGACACGTAAGATTTGCACGAATAAGGGAAGAGGAGTACCATTATCGGTTGCCGGTGTGGTCACCTCCACATGTCGCGCCGATCTTCTTATTTTTGCCTTGGGAAACCAATGTTCTGGAGGGTGCAGGCTTGGACGAACCCATGGCCAAATTTTTGACTGTGTTGCCGTGGCCGTATGTCGGCGGAGGGGAAGCAGATCCGAGGCGGCGAAGGATGGCGTAGCAGGAACAGCTCCGGTGCGGTGGAGGGTGGCGAAGTTGGAGCGGCAGCGGTGAGGCGCAGGACGGCGTGGTTGAACTAGCTCGGGTACGGACGGCTCGGCCTCGGCTTCAACTACTAGCCGTGGAGGGCGTTGCGGTTGAGGTTGCGGTGGACGATGACGTCGGGGTATTAGCTCCGGCATTATGGAGGAGGGCGGCGGTTGATGGGTGGAATGAGGTGGCGGACGGAGGACGCCAGGGTTTCGCGGCTGGTGGAGAGGTAGTTTTTGCGCCCACGGAGTACGAATGGGGAATCGGACGGGTGGGCAGGGGGAGGGGGAGAACCATGTTCGGTCTGGGACGCGCTTGTTTTTGGCTTTTTTAAATAGAAGATGGGACGCGCTTGTTTGAAATTTGGGGAAAGTACAAACTTTGCCCCCCTCTTAAATTTCGGACCTACCGCGGGTCGGCGGTAGGATGGTAATCCCAGGTGTCCCAAATAGTGGGCGGGAGCGATTTCGGCCGCGCGCATGTGTGCTTAGGCGGCCATTGTGTATGAATGTTTTTCGGAGGCGGTTGCGTGGCGTTTAGATGAAGCTACAAACCTACCCCGGTTTAGACCTTTGGACGTCGGGCCGGTAGGTTTCACGGGTCGGAGTTATTAGAAAAGTAATTTCCTTGTACTACCAAACATTGGTCTCACGCGGTTTCGGGCGAGTAGAGGCTCTTTTGGCGCTTCGCTCGAAATTTTGAAACACAAGCATTCACGTTTAGAGTACTCTTGAACTTTGAGGATTGACCTAAATAGACAACGTTAAATTTGACCTTGTATGTTTGAAAACCTCATTAAATTATCCGCTTCTTTTTGAAATTTTGACACTTGAAAATCCTATAACTACGATTATTTTGGAATGGAGGAGCTAAATTAGAATCTATTTTGTACACGACTACATATGCTATTATGTACAAAATCGGAGCAAAGATTGGTGCCCCCATAATTTAGGTATGATTTACAAATGCCATGATATCAAATTCAAGTAACTGAATGGACTTCATGTTGAATTCGATTTTTTTAAACCACCTTAAGTTGAATTCAAATGTATGCTAGTTCATAGGTAGCTATTTATAATGTTCATTGTGTAACTTTCGTATGTATAATGTGCTTTACACACACAACATGAACTATACTCACGTTTATATTCGATTGCTAAAGCGATGCATTGTCTGGAGTTCAAAATACTAACTATGTGGATCAATTGTGTCGAATAATAACATAGACATGCTCAAATTTGATAGAATCTAGATGTCTGATGGATCAATGACCGTTCCTTACGCGAATTGCAAATATCATGATCCCATCCTAATATTTGGATACAATTTATATCTTTAATCAATGTGTACAGCAGTCTTGTACGTGTAGTTTTACTCTACATCGGTGGTCTCTCACACATGCTCACACACTCTCTCCCGAGGTGTCTTTCTCGCACACATGCTCTCGATATAACCCTCCCTCCCTCTCATAACCATTTACGACTGTTTTCACTAACCTTTATCACAAGCACTCTTCCTCTCGCAAGCATACACACGCACAACCCCCATCGACCCTTTCTATATACATAGACCTGCCTACGTGTCTCCTGTACGCACATTATCTTTAGGCCTGTCTCTCACGCATTGTCTCACACCTCTCTTCCTAATCGACGAGTATGATTCTCGCAGAGCATTCTGTAGGATGCCCCTTAAAGTTAGGTTGGATGAATAGTAATATCAGAGATAAAGGGGTTACCATAGTCCGAGAACCTAGGGTTACAAATCCTAGCCGGCTTTGTCAGTGGACATAGAGTCCTTCACAATTATGCTATCTTTGTCTTGTACGACTACTCATCCATGGGTCTCCCTAAATGCGTCACGGGCTGACCAATGTGGCGTAGGATGGAACCGAACGAAGGGCCTCACCTCGACCCACCGGACCTCACGTGGTGACACACCCTCTGCCCCCACGTCTCGTTATCTTCTCACACCCACACATACCAACACAGACACCACACACACAAAAAATATTCTCCTGGTGCCTCTATCCACTCCCCCCTTGCATATACACACTCAAGGGAATCTCTCACCGTGACGTCATATTCGTCTCTCTCTCTCTAGACCACTCTCATTGCTCGTGCTATCTCTCCTACGGCCCCCTGTCGGCCCCTCTATCCATGCCTCTCTCGAATACGTAATACACGCACATACCTCTCTAGGCCCTGCCAAATGCATCAACTACACATTCACACATGTTACATCACGTACCCCATTGAAAAGCCCTCTCTTCACGTTTATTTCGCATACAACATTCCTTTTGAATAAAGTGTGGCCAAAAAAATATTTTAGAATTTCTACATATATACAACATCACAAAGTTATATGGAGGAGTATGAACGCTTGCATTGCATGGTGCCCACAATGATATTTATTCCGCACTGTGAATTTGTATATTTTTATACTATATATAAAGTTAGTCATAATAAAGAGAAACGAAGAGCATCTCTCTCTCTCCATCGCATACCCCCCCTCTACGCCCCTTTCACGTACGCACACAAACTTCTCCAGGTCCTCTAAAAGTAAGCCCCCAGCACATTCACGCATGTTTCATCTTTCTCTCACGATATATACAGTGACGATCATTGTATTTGAAGCGAAAGCACGATACGTACATTGGACTTCAGAATCAACTCATTACGGTCACCATTTACGTTTTGTGGTTATTATACAGTCACGGGCTCACCGTACAACTCTGTATTTGCTCAAGACACGACTAGTTGACCAGTTAAACGCTCCACGTGGCACCTCTAGTGTTGCATCACATTATCTCACTACCATCGGGCCCACCTGTCGGCTTGTATCTACTCTACATCTACACTCTTATAAAATACTAGCAAGATGCCCATGCGTTGCACGGAACATCAAGATGCATTTGTATGAGTACTTTATCTCGTGGGAGAAAAGGATGAACAAGGGAAGGCCTTATTTGCAAGTGTGGAGAGGGGTGTGGGTATCTGTTTGCAAAATTGTCATAGTTTCCTTCGTATCCGTCAGATATAGATCGGACGGCCTATATTGCAGGATGGCAGGCACACGATCATCACCGACTATGGTTTTTATAAGAGTAGGGATAAAATACACTCTTATAAAAAACAGAGTTGGTGATGATGGTGTGCCTGCCATCCTGCAATATAGGCCGTCTGATTTATATCTGACGGATAGGAAAGAAACTATGACAATTTTGCAAAAAGGTACCCACACACCTCTCCACATTTGCATATAAGGCCTTCCCTCGTTCATCCTTTTCTCTCACAAGATAAACTAGTCATACAAATGCATCTTGATGTTACGTGCAACGCACGGGCATCTTGCTAGTAAGAATGAAAACAAACGACAAAAACATATTGGATGGTAGTTCGAAGTGATGACCGCGGGCACAGCGGACAAGGTGGCCTTGTATTGGTATGCTGAGCCGTCTGTTTTAACACACAGGAGCTGGTGTGGTGATTATACACACATGCACGCATGCACACGAACTGCATGCACGCAACACTCACACGAACACATGCACCCACACACGCACGCAACACTCACACGTACACACGCAGCCACGCACGCACGCAACACTCACACGCACACACGCACGCATGCATGCACACACCAGTACACCACACGACCAACACCCACTCTCATGCTCAAGTGCTCAACCTACACGTGCATGCGCACACATCAGGCCCTGACAGACACATACACAACCAGGTGATTCCCGCGCACGGGGTGGAGTCTTGTCGCGCCTGCGTAAATTTGTGTTTATCTGACCTTTTCCCTATGCAAACTGACAGGTGGGACCCACAAGGAACGTGGTCAATTTAACTAGTCAACATGGTGCCACGCAGACTATTTGGCCGGTCAACAGAGTGCAATCCGATGCTGAACCGTGAGCAAGTGACCGTATAATCACCGCAAAACGTATATAGTGATTGTAATCAACTTATTCTGAAGTTCGGTGAACGTATTACGCTTTTCTCTCTGTAGGCCCTCCAAAACTACATCTCTACACGTTCTCGCATGTTACATCTAACAACTATGCAATACAACACTACTACTACACTCTAACACAATAAATCATATGTGTTTTTAGTTTTACTAGATATCATATTGTTACTTAATTATTCAGTTTGCATACATTAAAATTGCCTTTGAAATGTATGGCCAGTATCATATACTGCGGGAAAAATCCCGCCCTTTCTTGTTTAATCGGGTTTGTATCGATGGATCATGCGAAACAGCAAAACTATAGTACTATATACAGTACAAGTGACAGTTCACTAGGCCGTCGTGTCATGTACTCCTCCGTCGTAAGAGTGGAGCGCTCGCTTTCATAAATCTTCTAGTCCCTTTCGCCGACATGTGGGGCATCAAGCTACCGGGTCCACGTGCCATACCGGAATACAGTGCAGAGCAGCCGGGGTGAAGCACCCAGTCATGGCGCCGGCGTAGTAATGAGCAATGAGGCGTCAAATCACAAAGCTTCACCTTTCCCGCAGTTAAGTTGGAGGGACGAAGTAATAATGCTAAAAAAAGAAGTTGGAGGGACGAAGCAACCATCATTCCACTCGTTGCTGAATCCGCTTCTCCCTCATCTTCTTCAAGTTAACCACGTGTTGCTTCTGCCGTTGTTCTACCTCATGTGGGAAGCGGATCGGCTTGGTAAAGCACTGACACGTGGGACCGCATGTTAGCAAACCGCCAGGACAACGTCCTCTAAAAATAAGAAACCTCCCCCGCCATCCGCGCGGCAAAATCACCTCCTTTTTACTAATCTTGATTCTATAATTTTTTAGATCAATATAATTGAGATTTGTATAGATAGCACACAGGAACAAAATCAAGTGGTATGGTTAAGGGCATCCACAATGTGTAGCCAAATGTGAAAATAGCTTTTGGCATCGTGGGAACCATTGTGGACGGTGTTGCCAAAGCCAAAAGGATGGAACCGAAGCTCCGTGATTGATTGATTGAAGGAATAGAAAAATGCAACGTCTCTCCTCTTTCTCCCGTGCTTGGACGCATGTACAATATAGAGGACAAAGTCTACTCCCCTGTCCCTTCTATCACAAATCACAAAGTAGTGAGGCGTCAAATCACAAAGCACGGACGAAGCAACCCTCATTTCACTCTTCGCTGACTCCGTTTCTCCATCGTCTTCTTCGAGAAACCATCTCACCGCACTAAGTTGGACAGACGGCGCTATTGTGTACGAGTAGTACTAGTACATTTACGCATCCTTTGGTTCAACGGACTTCCTGGATGCTAATAAGGCCATTGTCTCGGCTTGCAGGCGGCACTTGCGAACGACTTACCGTGGTCTCCCTCAATGGTGTTCTCCGTCGAACGCACTTGGCCAAACCACAACGTTCGAGATATCGTCGACGTCACCGCAATGGGGAAGGAAGTCAAATATAGTTACTACCTCCATTTCTTTTGTACACAAGGCCAGTATATGAAAATTACAATTTGCAAAAGGCCACTAACACTAATCGAGGCAAAATTGATGGGGTTTGCCTCGTACTAGCAACCAAGGACATTAATATCCCCTGCATGCATGCGAAAGTGAGAAGGTTGGTTTGCATGGCGCTGCATTAATCAAGCGATGAGGAGTGAGATGGTTAGCTCTTTGGGCTTTGGAGAAAAAAATAAGCATTAATTGACACGTGAAACGAGGATTTGTATCGATTAATCCCGCAAAGGAAAACCCCGCCTTTCTTTTTTAACACTAGTACTCCTAGTACGTTGTACTACATACTTATCCTGTTTGGGTCTAGGCCTTGCATTGCCATACTTCGCCACACATTTTTGCCAAGCTTGCCTAAAGTTTTCAAAATGAAAAGGAGGTACACTTGCGCATGGCTGTCGCGGTCGCACCACACCCTCACACGGTCGCTCCTGCACGCCGCGGTCGCACCGCACCCTCAGATGCACAGTCGCTCCTGCACGCCGCAAACCCAACCAAGGGAACGCACCCTCACTGACACGTGCTGTCGCAAGTGAACAAACCAAACTCAGCCATCCTATCGCTGACACATAATTTTCGTTCATAGAGTATGTTTATCCAACCGCATGTTGGGGAGTATCCGTACGGCCCGTGCGGTGGTCTGTTGGGGAAGAAGAAGAGGTGAGGAAGAAGGGTTAGGAGACGTAGGATATTCATCCAACCGCCTGAAATGGTAGACTGACCCAAGTTAGGCGAATTGCATAACAATATATGTTTTTACACAGCAAAAGATCCATAAAAACAACAACATAAAGAAAAACTATCACTGCTCGCGGAACGAGACTGCCTCGTCGTCTTTGGCTGCCGGTGCGAACCAGTCGTAGCTGCCGACGTGTCTCTCCGCACCGTGGTTGTCCTCGGCCTCCAGCTACTTGTTCACGTGGATCGTGCGGGCGTTCTGCATGGACGAGAGCACTGCCCGGTTCAAGTCGAGGACGTCCGGTTCCGCCTGCAGGAGGGCCTCGATGGCAGCGGCATCCGCGAGCTCCGCGTCGAGTCGAGCCTCCGCCGCCCGGTTCAAGTCCAGGACGTCCGGTTCTGCCTGCAGGAGGGCCTCGATGAGAGCGGCATCCGCGCGCTCCGCGTCGAGTTGAGCCTTTGTCGCCCGGTTCAAGTCCAGGACGTCCGGTTCCGCCTGCAGGAGGGCCTCGATGGCAACGGCATCCGCGCGCTCCGCCTCAAGTTGAGCCTCCGCCGCCCGGTTCACATCCACGACATCCGGTTCCGCCTGCAGGAGAGCCTCGATGAAAGCGGCATGCGCGCGGTCCGCGTCGAGTTGAGCCTCTGCCTCCCGCTCCTCCTTTAGTATCGCCAGGTTGAACCGCTGGTCTGCCTACACCATGGGGGACTCGGACGCCGGCACGAAGTCGACGTCCATCATCTCATACCCATCGGGGGCCTTCTGCGCCGCGACCTCCGCCATGAACATTGGATCGGCTTCCTCCTCCTCGTAGCTTGGCTCCAGAGAACTCGGGGATTGGCCCGCCGCAAAGCGAGCTTGGGAACGGAGGTCTCTGGCGCCGACCACCGCCGTGATTTCTGCGCGGCGTTCCAGCGTCAACATCTTGTAGTACGTGATCTTGCGGCGCACCATGGCTTTCCGGCGAACTAGGGGACGCTTGATGCAGGCTAGGGGATCGAAAGGTGGGGGGAGGGGCTAGAGATTAGGTGTGGTTTTAGGGCAGTGGCTGGCGTAGGCCGAGCAGCGAAGGTTCTGGTGTGAATAGTGGTTTCGGTGACGACCGATCAATCGGTTTTGACTGTACATCGCTCTTGTCGCGTTCGCGTTGCAGCCCGGCACGTTGGACCCTCCACGTCACTCACCGAATGGAACGCGCTTCGTCTTGCGTTTTCGCTCGCTTGTGGGACCGCAGTTGAGAGCAAACCGTCGTCCCTCCCCCCCCCCCCCCGCGCCATTTTATGCGGAGTAAATAAAAATAGAGGGAGTATACTACGGATGAGGATCCCCTGACGTGGCCGAACCCATTGAGTAACTGACATGCGGGGCCTAGCAAGAATGGGGTCCGCCGGTAAGTGACCGAAACGGAGGGTAAGGCAGGGATACGTATGTGAAAGGAGCTTCCAATGATATAATTTTCACATTATACATCTCATGTATTATTAATCTTGTCAATAGTCAAATGCGGTTTTGAAAAACGCATTAGAGCATGGTTAATAATATAGCCAGTCGATGGCTATAAGGAACTGCCATGTCATCTATAGCCATCATCTATTATATGCACTCATACAGTAGTGTGGGCTATAAGGTTGGCTATTTCCCGCAAAAAAAATTAAAAGTTGGTATTGTATTAGTACTTTTTTCCATCTCCTCTCCATCTCTTTCTTCATATTTATTGTACGTATTTAACTAGGAATGCATATATAGCTAGGCTTTTGCATGAGAGCTCACTCCCCTTACTTATTCACATCTCTCTCCTCCACATGGGCCCTATATAAATGGAAGGAGGGAGTACAACTGTGAGCACTGCATACTCTAGTACAGATGTTGTCAGTACTCCACTAGTACTATTGGACAGGGAGCTGAAAAAAAGTTACTATTGGACTGGCTATACGTGGCGAAATCCTAGTAGGAAGAGCATGCGCGAGAACAAGCACATTCACGTGGTTGAAAACAAATTGGAAACCATCTCGAGTACAAATCTAGGAGTACGTACGAATCTAACAATATTGATTGGGCGTTGTTGAATGTTGATACTTTTTTTTATCAAAGTAGAGATACTTTGACTACACATAAAACTTATATGTAAACTAGAAAGGATAGGAGGGAGTATATTGTATGTTCAAAAACGAAACGAACATTGAATACCCTTTATATATGATTTGCGGATGCTATGATCACCGGTTCAAAATTTTGAATCCGCCTTAGGTATCACACATGCCCCCACTCGTTCTCTCTCGATTTCATCTCGGGGTCCGGAGATCGATTGAAAGAGGACTAGGGTGGGTACAATACATTCGTTTCGCTTATGAACGTACAATATACTCCCTCTGATCCCAACAGACCCCCCCTCCCCCCGCGCGGGTCATTTCTATCATAGAAACAGACCAAACCTTTATCTCCTTGCACGACACGTAATTGATCTCTGAACATCAATCGATCTCGTCAACATGTGTCGGGGCATGAACCAAATGGGATGTCAAAACTAAGACGCGAAGCGACACGTAGTGGAGGCAAAGTGAAACTTCAAACGAACCGTTTGTTTGTATGCATGTCGGACAAATTACAAATAAACATTGGAAATACAAGCATGGTCTAGGCCCACATGCGAATGATACTCAGCGGAATGTTCAAATGAGGCATGCGGGAGGATGGACTCGATCGGAGGGCGACATGATCGACGGAGAAGAGGGTTGGAGAGGAATGATAAATAAGCAAACACCACATGATTATACTTGAACGGCTCAAATAAACAATAAGTTGTCTCGCTTGGCCTACATAGTGAAAGGCCTAATGCGCAACGCGGAGCACTGACGCTCAAATATGGCTGGGAAAATAGGGAAACCGACATGTGGGGCACACCTGTCGGGACGACATAGCACAAACTAGTCCAATGGAGGAGCTGGCCCACGACCTCCTCGCCACCGGCAACCGTTCATGTGGGTCGTGGGGGCCAACAACATGGTGCAGCTCCAGCACCGCCTCTGGACACGGCGACCGTGGTGAGCGACACGGTCGGTTTCAGTATGCCGAGGGTGGCGTTAGTGCTGTGGCACGACCAACAGTATGTTTGGTTTGTGCCCAAGGTTGCCCCATCAAAGCATTGGGTAGCCAAAATTTTGGTTGAGGTTTTGGTTGCCCATGATTTGGCCGACATCGGAAAGAAAAATGAACTAGAGTTGGCTAGAGTTCATTGGCATGCCAAAAAATGGCAACCATCCAAACAAATACCAATCTTTGGGTCATGACCAAAATTTTGGTAAGGTGCACTTTGGCCACAATCCAAACACACCCCAACACCCGGCTCGTCGAGGATGCACGGGGCGCCGGGACGCGTCCGCGGAGTGGTGTAGCACGGCCAACTGCATCC
This sequence comes from Aegilops tauschii subsp. strangulata, assembly GCF_002575655.3. Lineage (NCBI taxonomy): Eukaryota > Viridiplantae > Streptophyta > Magnoliopsida > Poales > Poaceae > Aegilops > Aegilops tauschii. The sequence continues at coordinate 225,971,689 of NC_053039.3, forward strand.
TCAGGGCCTGAGACCATGCCGGGTCATCTTGATTTTTCAATGACATACGTCGATCGCATGTGAGCAAAGGGCATCTCCAACGTTGCCACGACCGCAGCTGACTACCCTGGCACACCAAAAACCCTCGTCCCTCGCGCCGTCGCGCGGTGGGTTCCCAGCCGGCGCCAGCTACCCGCATTCATGCCATCCGTCCGTATGCTGTCGTTAATAGGCTCAGTGCCCGAGGAACCAACTCCGGTGACTTAATGACTCACCAGGCTGCTTGGCCACTGGAATGCGCTACTTGAAGTGGCAACGCCCAGCTAACCTCCACACCATAGCGCATCATCCTCCTACCTAGCACCACACCCGCCATGACCGCAAGCGCGAACGCTCTGCGGGAGAGCTTGTCTTCAGGGATGGAGCTCGAGGTCGCTGCCCTCGCTCAAGTCGCCGCACAAGCGGTGGCCATGCTGGCGGCCGACGACGGGAGCACCGTCAGCCACGCATCCTACTTGCCGCCGTCCAACGTCCGGCACCGCCGAGGTCGGGGACTCCTCCGAGGATGAGTAGGGCATGGGAGGCGGCAGGGCATGGTGTGCCAACTGGTCGGTCCGTCTCCCGTGTTCTACTTTTCCTCGCCGGAGACCGCACCTTCACTTCACCTGTCTTGAACCCCACCCCCGTACATGGAGATCGCAGATGGAGGACGTCGGTCACCGCCGTAGAATAGGTTTAGGGTCGGGTTTCTTTTATTTTTCTGTCCTATAAAAGTTTGAAATGTAATGAAAATCTAGTATATTGTAGGAGTACTAGCAAGATTTTGGCGCATGGTCGGTTTCTCCAAGTGCAGTCCCACGTGTCAGTGAAGAGGCAAGCCGAAGCGCGTTCCGTTTGCGTGAGCTGTGTGCAGGACCGAATATGTGTGGGGTGCAATGCGACCGCGACAGGGGTGCTGTGAGTGTACCGCCTTTTTCCTTTTAAACTAGGTGCTTCGCCCCCTAAAAAAACTTGTTGCTTCGCGTGATCCATCGATACTACTACTAGTATTCCGGTAATCCCGACTAAAACGGCGCGGCCGGGTCTTTTCCCGCGCGATATGCTGCGAGGTTGGCTTAGTTGGGTTTTTTAGGACGAGTAATGCTACACCTACGTAGTCCTAGTTACGTAATTAACATAATGTGAAATGTGTGAGCTGTTGATTGTAGATTGGGGGGAGGGAGGGGCCCACCACCATGAAGATCAGGGGAGGAGAGAGAAAGGCAATTTACATTAACCCTTTCGTAGGTTCCCGTAGATGTAGAAAAATGTGAAATGCGTGAATGTGCATTTGCAGATAAGGCCTTCCCTCGTTCATTCTTTTCTCCCACAAGATGTTGATCTTCCGTGCAACACACGGGCATCTTGCTAGTACTCCTACAGTGTACTATATTATTGTGAAAGTTCATATACACCGGCCATATAAAAGTTCCCTGTCGCGGTCGCGTTGCACCCCACACACGTTCGGTCCTGCACACGGCTCACGCAAACGGAACGCGCTTCGGCTTGCCTCTTCACTGACACGTGGGACTGCACTTGGAGAAACCGACCATGCGCCAAACTCCCCCCGCCCACCGCGCGGAAATCCTCCCGCCCACCCAAAAATTCCCCCCAAATCCTAGATTCAACTGCCCTTCGGCCAACTAGCCAATAATATTCCCCAAACCCCCCTCGCCCCCGTCCCCTCCACTCCATTCGCTCTGCCAAAGCCGCCCTCCCCGCCACGCCGCTATGTCGGCGCCGCGGTTTGTCGAGGGGACGCACGGCGATCCTCTCGCTCCCACAGTATGCTCTCATAGACTGTCCTCCTCTAGCCGCGCCGCCACCGCTGGCGACGTTCTTGTGGAGGCGCACAGAGGCCAGTGCCACCACTGCTGGCGATGTTCATGTGGAGACGCACGGCGGTTAGCTTCTCCCATGGTACGCGCATTCTAGACTGAGGCCCCGTCAATGTCGGTGTAGCACTGAATGTTAGCTGATAGACACTGTTAATCTCACTGTTTGCCGAAGTAGTTTACAGTCAATATGCTCTACTTAAGAAGCTTCCTTGCCCTGTTCTGCACTCAATCTTCTTAGCTGAGATGGCATGCCAAGGCCGATTAGTTGCTAAAATATCCTGCCATATATTTATTGTGACATAGATTGCCATGGTCTAGTAGCCAATCTATTAGGTGAAATAGCTCTACACTGTTTTATACTCGATCTTTGTTGCCGCGATGGCCTTCGATAGTTCGATGGCTGTGCTCGGCCTCATTGACTGCTGAAACAACCTGCCATAATTTAGCACTCAAATCTGTTTGCTGAATTAGCTTTACATATATTTTGTTACTTAGATCTGCTCGTCCAAATATCTTGCCATAGCTTTAGACATCGACCTAGGTATTTTCTTCTGGACTTCATAAAAAAGCATATATGTTTTTCCTGTAATATCTAGTAGAAGAACTAATTTGTATGTCTAACAGATGGACAGGACTTGGATAACTTCTGCTCGAAGATTCTCCGCTGCATACGTCGAGGGGGTTGAAAACTTCATGAACTTTATCAGAGCTGAGTACGGTGGTCCGAAATCAGATGTGCTCTACCCGTATAGCAGTTGTATGAATTCGGTTACAAGACCCCAGTCAATTGTGCAAAATCATCTACACTTGTATGGGATGTCGGTCACATATACTAGGTGGGTTCATCATGGTGAAGCTGTGAACGTCAATGTTATTGACTACGTGGAAGCAGCAGATCACCATCTTGATCTGCCTGATGCTCAGGTGGAAGAGGAGGAGGAGGAGGTGGTGGCGGAGCCAGTGAGTTTGACCAACATTGAAACAATGCTACGAAATGCTCGTGCATTCTGTGAACTTTCACCTGCAGAAGAAAAATGGTGGGCCCGCATGTTGGAACAATGCAACGTGGCTGTCACCCTAGGAAATGAGCTATCAGTATTCTCAGCTATGGTCACCTTTCTTCAGGTGAAGACATCTGAGCGGATGACCAACAAATCATTCGATGCGATGTTGGCTGCTTTCCGCAAAGCTTTCCCAGATGCGTCTGAGCTGCCACACACCTATAGTAAAATGAAGAATTTCCTTCGTGCAGTTGGAATTGGATATGATATGATCCATGTTTGTAAGAATAATTGTGTTCTGTTCCGGAAGGATTATGCCAACTTAAGTGAATGCCCGAAATGAAAATCATCAAGATGGAAAGATGGCGATGCTGTGAAGAGGATTCCTCATAATGTTCTGAGACATTTTCCAATTACACCAAGATTGCAGAGGTTGTTTCATGATGCTGAAACAAGAGAGGATGTACTGTGGCATTCTAGGAACCAGGAGTACAGAGATCAGAATATAATGAGCCATCCATCACATGGTAGTGAGTGGAAAAGCTTCAATTAGAAGCACGAAAAGTTTGCTGCTGACCCGAGAAACATTAGACTTGGCTTAGCTTCAGATGGATTTAACCCATTTGGCCACCAGAGCGCCACGTATAGCATGTGGCCAGTGCTTGTTATCCCTTACAACATGCCTCCAAATGTCTGCACCAAAGAATCAAACTACATGATGGCCTTGCTCATCCCAGGTCCAAAAAGTCCTGGAAAGGATTTTGATTTGTTCATGGAGCCTCTTGTGGAGGAACTTCAACAGCTATGGAGGGGTGTTCTCACTCGAGACCTATATAGCATCCCACCAGCTGATTTCTTTCTGCGTGCTGTTATAATTTGGTGCATCCATGATTATCCGGCTTTGGGCACTATGTCAGGGCGAACGACACATGGTTACAATGCATGTGTTCGCTGTGACAGGAATCCGCTGTCATACGCAATACTTAGCAAGATCTGTTACATTGGACACCACCGTTTCCTTGCCAAGGACAAGCCGCATCATAGAAAATACCGAAGACATGTGTTTAATGCAAAGAATGAAAACCGTGATGCGCCAAAGAGGCTCACCGCCGATGAGTTGCAAGTGGAATTAGAGAAGGCCAGGCATATTACACCAGGAAACCATCCTGATAGTGGTAGCGGGAAAAGGAAGTGTGGCAGGGTAGAAGAGAGATTATTGTTTACCCGCAGGTCCACTTTGTGGGACTTGGAGTATTGGAAAGATTTGGATCTGCGGCATAATCTTGATGTGATGCACATCGAGGAAAATATATGTGACATCATTATCGGCACACTTCTTAATATTGAAGGCAAGACGAAAGATACCTTAAAATCTAGGATTGATTTGACACACCTGGGTATCAGACAGGATTTGCAGGTGCAAGATGAAGGTAAACCACGGGATATGGCACCGGCTGTGTACGTCTTGGACAAGGTAAAAAGAAAAGAATTCTGCGAGGTCCTGTCACGTGTGAGATTCCCACATGGATTTGCTTCCAACCCTGAAAGGAGAGTCAGTGCAGATGGAAACAAGGTACAAGGGTTGAAAACTCATGACTGCCACGTCCTACTTCAAAGGGTTTTACCTGTTATCCTTAGAGGATTGGGCCACCCTGACTTATACAGAGCAGTTGCAGAGTTGGGACAATTCTTCAGGGAACTCTGCAGTACAAATATCAGGATAGATGCTTTGGAGCGTCTTAGAGACAAGATACCAACTATCCTATGCGACCTTGAGAAGATATATCCTCCAGCCTTCTTTGATGTGATGGTGCATTTGGCTGTTCATCTACCTGATGAGGCACTACTTAGAGGTCCAGTACAGTATGGCTGGATGTACCCTATTGAAAGGCGGCTAGGCACTTTCAAGGGCTATGTTAGGAACAGAGCTAGACCCGAGGGTTCCATTGCAGAGGCCTACATTGCTACAGAAGCATTGACATTCTGCTCAAAATACATTGAAATAGCTGATCAGCTTAGCAAAGATGTGGATGAAGACAATCCCGGGCTCAATGTTTTTGATTATTCTGTTTGATTTACAGGGAAGAGTCGACAAGAGGACAAACCTAAAGATTTGGACAAAATGGTTTGGTATGTGTTGAATAACTGTCCTGAGATACTACCTTATATCAAGTAAGTGCTAAGTACTGCAGCTTATACATCGTAATCTACTAAACTTGCAGCACATTCTTATATATTTAGATGTTTGACGCGATCACTATGTTGTGCAGCATCTACAAAAAGGAGTTACTGCCACAAAATCCAAGAAACATTGACAAACTAGTTATGGCAGGATTTGCGAAATGGTTCAAGAGCCATGTAAGCTTTTGAATTGCACTGTTAGTTTTTTTAATATATTGAGTACATAAGATGACCAGCTTGTCTATTTTCTAACCATAGGTTAAGAAGATGCGGGAGGATGGGCAGGCAGTTGATGATGCCCTTTACCCACTAGCAATGGGTCTTGATACTCGGGTAAGACATTATGAATCTTGCATTGTTGGAGATGTGCGCTACAACACCCTTGCACGAGACGAAGGCAGGAAGACACAGAACAGTGCCATCATGAGCACGGATACGTATGACAAAGAGACAACTGAAATGTATGCTAACATAACATACATTGTTCAGTTGCAGTATATCTCCAGTTTCGAGGATCATCGGTGTGTGGTTCTGTTGTGCTGTCGTTGGTATAACCTGTTTTCCAGGATCGCAAAACCCAGAGCTGATGATTATTTCAAATCCATCAATGTCAAGGCGGCGTACCAGACCAACGAGCCTTTTATTTTGGCAAATCAAGCAACACAGATATTTTTCTTGGAAGACACATTTGCACGTAGCGATGACTGGAGAGTAGTGCAAAGGTTTGAGCACAGGAATTCGTTTAATGAAGTTGCACAACAAGATGATGCTTACACTGCTCCTGATGTACAAGATAACACAGATGTTCCTAATATCTTTGAGAACCATCACGTCAATGACGCCGGCGAAAAGATTGTGTGTCGTGCTGTGGACATACAAGAGTTGATCAAGAAGAAGCCAACGTTCGAGGACGTTGAGGATGAAGAAGAAGATGACACCGTGGGGAATTACAATTCAGACTGATACACATGGCGAAGATGTTGACGCTACTGCTGCGGATGATGATTACATTGCTTTTGTCGTATTTGCCTGTCAAAAGATGTTTTTTTATCTACTGTGTGAAATTGTGTTTGCTATGACAACTGAAACCTGATGAACATGTTGTTTAGTATTTTCCTGTGAGAACATCACTTGTTATGTATGCTGATTTGTGTTTGGTGATTGTATGACGACTAAAACATGATGACATTGTTGTTTAGTTGTACTCATATTTGGCTGTGAAACTTGAATTTGATGACATAGTTTGCTGTTGGACTGCAATTTGCTCGACATCTTCGAATGAGAACAAAGCTGACCCGACAGGCCCTCTGCTAATTTACTTATTTATTACCAAAAGGGCCTGTGCTATTTATTTATTTATGAGCAAAAGGGGATACCCCCTGATTTCCGTTAATAGAAATCATTAGATGTTCACAACACTACGCCCAGCCTGCTACACAGGTTTCATTCATTACTAGTTTCAGCAAAGTGCTCATGTCATAGCCACTGAATACATCACGAGTGCTACATACACTGCAAATAAAGAGACAATCATCCTACAGAGCACATCGATTTTGCTCATTATATTCACAAGCTCTTTCATCTCCTCATTTCTATCAAGGTCGTTCAGCAGCTGTTGCTTGGCCATGATCAGAGGAACTGCATCTTTAACCTTCTGCTGTGCATCTTCCTCTTTTGCCGTTCCTTCAGTTACTTGTCCAACACCCCAACCTGCTGGTATTGGGATTCCTCGGCTAACCAAATAATCAGCGTAGTTGCACTCCCCCACATCAGCAACTTCCCAGAAATACAAATCACATGAATCTTCCCTTTTCTGCAGGAATCAAATTGGAAGATCATCAACCAAACTATTAAAAAAATCAGCAACTGAAAGCAGCAGAACAACACTTAAACATATCATTACCCCATGATTCGGGCATTTGTAGAAGACTCGGCCAGGGTTGAGGATTGTGGTTGAGACGCGACGGATGACTCTGCGTGATTTGCAGCAGTGGCACCACACCAACGGCAGCGGGTTGCGATGAGCAACCGGCTGTGGTGCGCGTGCCGGCGGGGGTGTGATGAGACCCACAGGCGATGGTACAGGTGGCGACTTGGCGCATATTTGGTTGTTGCCTGCTGAAGAGCAGGTGGACGAGCAGCCAGCGGACACGGTTGCTGCGGCCAGAGCTTCTGATGCTAGGCAGAGTAAGTAGAGAAGAGGAGAAGCGAATGTTGGATATGTCAGTTTCATTACTTGCAGAGTAGCATCGCACCATATATAGTCATAGTCTAGGTTTGTATTCGAACCAGCTACAAGAGCACGTCTCTCTTTTTTCTAAAACTCAGCAACGTCTCTTTCCTGGTACACTAGCTTGTTCTGTACGCCTTCTCAAGTCTTTGATTCCTCCACCTGACATCTGGGACCCACCGGAAGGGCCTCTGTATTTCGCGAAAAAACGTGCCCCCCCCGCTAACAGGTCGGAACCACCAGCTATCTTCGCATGCAAGGAAGTGCCTCCTTATTACGCACAAAAAAATGAATACTCCCCCTGCCAGCTGGAACCCAGCATCGTGGGAGGCTGGCTTGTGGGCCTACCAAGTTGATGGGGATGGAGGGCTTTGTCAACTTAGTCAATATGAACGATTCTAGCTCCAGTTACCGTACGATGTTCATCCAACGGCATTAGTGCTTCTTCAACCTCTGGTCTTCTTGCTCCAGCCGCCCAAACCAGCGCCGGTCGTGTCGCGTGCTCCTGCCTCTCGTGGCCGGATGTGATGCCGCAGAGGCCTCACCGCCCCCTACTACTCCCACCGCTGGCCAGGGCATCCCTCTACTCACCCACACCCCCTGTTATTCTGCGGTGACGGCAACCTCGCACCGCAGCCGAACCAGTGAACCCTCGTACTCCTCTCCGCGTGGGCATCCACTGCGCGTCTTCCCCGGCTCCGCGTCTTCCCCTTCCTAGGCCTCGACGTCGTCCACCGCCTTGGTGCTCTCGGTGCGGTGTGGTCAATGTGGTCAACGACCAACTTTCATCGGAAGAGTACTGTACATGGAGAGGCTAGCAGATGGGTCCATGGCCGCAGCTGGGTCCACGGCCACAGCCCCAGTTTTTTTGTGATTTGCCAAGTAAGTCGCTTTGTCAGGCCTGTTGGGCTGCAAAATCTTTCAAGACGAGGAGAGCTTCATTCGGCTGGCCGAGAAAATGGCCTATCAGTAATGAGAAATGGGCTGTACATTTTTAAAACACATCAAACCGGCAATTAGTTTCAAATTTCTTTTTTTCATTTTGAGATTTTAAATTGCATTGCTTTTTATGCGTGGACAATTTGTTGGATTTTATATTGATATATATTTATTTTTAAAATCAGTTTGAATGTGACTCGAAATTTCGGGATTAAAAATAGTTCGGACCGCACCGAAATATGCAAAATTTCGTATAATTTTTTAACCGTGGCCACAATATGGGCTGTAATGCTAACAAAAAGAATATGGGCTCCAAAAAAACCTTAAGAATTAGCAAATGGGCTGTAAATTATTAGAAATAATGGCAGATGGGTTGTATGATGTTTTCCACAGATTTGAGGCTTTCCTAAAAAAAGGTTGACGCACAAGCAGTGATTGTTGGATGTCCATCCAACGGCCGTCGTGCTTCTTCAATCTCTGCTCTTCCTGCTCCAGCCGCTCAAACAAGCGCTGGCGGGACTGCCTGCTCTCTCCTCCCCGCGGCCAGATGTGCTGCCGCGCAAGCCTCACCGCCCCACCGTACTCCCATCGCTGGCCTAGCCATCCCTCTACTCACCCACACCTGCTGTTATTCTCTGGCGACGACAGACGAACCAGTAAACCCTCGTACAGTCGTACTCCCCTCCGCGGGAAACAACTGCCGAGTCTTCCCTACCTCTGTGTCGTTCCCTTCCTAGGCCTCGCCATCGTCCATCGCCTTGGTGCTCTCGGCGCGGCCTGATCAACGTGGTCAACGACCGACATGCATCTGAAGTGGACTGTACGTGGAGAGGCTGACAGCTGGGTCCACGGCCGCACGCAAGGAAATGCCTCCTTATTACACGCAAAATAATGATTCCTCCACCTGACATCTGGGACCCACCGAAAGGGGCTCTGTATTTCGCGAAAAAAATGTTACCGCCGCTGACAGCTTGGACCCATCAGCTATATCTTCGCACGCAAGGAAGTGCCTCCTTATTACGCACAAAAAAATGAATACTCCCCCTGCTAGCTGGGACCCAGTATAGTGGCAGGCTGACTTGTGGGCCTACTAAGTTGACGGGGACGGAGGGCTTTGTCAACTTAGTCAATATGCACGATTCTAGCTCCAGTGACCGTACGATGTCCATCCAACGGCCGTAGTGCTTCTTCAACCACTGGTCTTCTTGCTCCAGCTGCCCAAACCAGCGTCGGTCGTGCCTCGTGCTCCTGCCTCCCATGGCTGGCTGCGATGCGGCGGAGGCCTCACCACCCCCTACTACTCCCACCGCTGGCCAGGGTATCCCTCTAGTCACCCACATCCCCTGTTATTCTGCGGCGAGGGCAGCCTCACACCGCAGCGAACCAGTGAACCCTCATACTCCTCTATGCGTGGGCATCCACTGCCGCGTCTTCCCCGGCTCCGCGTCCTCCCCTTCCTAGGCCTCCCCGTCGTCCACCGCCCTGGTGCTCTCGGCGTGGCGTGATCAACGTGGTCAAGGAACAACATCCATCGGAAGAGTACTGTACGTGGAGTCCACGGCAGCAGCAAGGAAGTGCCTCCTTATTACGCGGAAAATAATTATTCCTCCACCTGACAGCAGGGACCCACCAGACGGGCCACCGTATTTGGCGAAAAAATGTTTCCTCCCTGACTGCTGGGACCCATCGGACGGGCCACCGTATTTCGCGAAAAAAATATTCCCCCCGCTGTCAGCTCGGACCCACCGGAAGTGCCTCCTTATTACGCACAAAAAATGAATACTCCCCCTGCTAGTTGGGAACCACCTTGGTGGGTGGCTGACTTGTGGGCCTACTAAGTTGACGGGGACGAAGTGCTTTGTCAACTTAGTCAATATGAACGATTCTAGCTCCAGTGACCGTACGATGTCCATCCAATGGCCGTAGTGCTTCTTCAACCTCTAGTCTTCTTGCTCCAGCCGCCCAAAGCAGCGCCGGTCGTGCCGCATGCTCCTGCCTCGCATGGCCGGCTATGCTGCCGCGGAGGCCTCACCGCCCCCTACTATTTTGCGTCGTCCCCTTCCTAGGCCTCGCCGTCGTCCACCGCCCTGGTGCTCTCGGCGTGGCGTGGTCAACGTGGTGAAGGAAAGACTTCCATCGGAAGAGTACTGTACGTGGAGAGGCTGACAGCTGGGTCTACGGCCGCAACAAGGAAGTGCCTCCTTATTACGTGCAAAATAACTATTCCTCCACCTGACAGCGGGGACCCACCGAACGGGCCACCGTCTTTCGCGGAAAAAATGTTTCCCCCTGACTGCTGGGACCCACCAGCTACATCTTCGCACGCAAGGAAGTGCGTCTGGGCAAAAAATGATTCGCCCCCCCTGACTAATGGGACCCACCAGCTACATCTTCGCACGCAAGGAAGTGCCTGACAGTCGGGACCCACCTGGTCGAAGTGTACGTACCGTTGTCATTCTGGTCGCGAACGTGTACGTACATACTGGTCGATGTAGAGGCGCGCGCATGTCGTAGTAGAGGCGCGCACGTGGCATGTACACGTACGTACAACGGCCAGGGTGCAAGAAAGTAAATACGGCCACGTACGTACATACGGGCGGGGTCTCGAACGCCTACTCGCGCGTACGTACGGCCAGGGCTCGTGTACATGGCTGGGCCGAAACGGAGAAACAGTGTCGTCGTCGTGTTCATGGGGAGCCAACCGGCTGGGTCAGAACAGAATGCGTCGTCGTGTTCATCGGGAGGGCTTGGACGGAACAGCCGATGGAAACAAGGCCTGGCGTACCGCAGAACGGAGGAAACGGCCTTGTGTTCGACCGACCACGGTCGAAACGGGATCCTGTTCATCGGGAGGGGTCTGGCGTACCGCAAAACGGAGGAAACGAACCTCCTACGGTCGAAACGGGGGTCCTGTTGATCGGGAGGGGTGTGGCATACCGCAAAACGGAGGAAACGGACTTGTGTTGGAGCGCTACGGTCGAAACGGGGGTCCTGTTCATCGGGAGGGGTGTGGTGTACCGCAAAACAGGACTCCACGGGATACTGTTCATCTCCACCGTCGACCCCCTCTAGCCTCCACAGGCTACTGTTCATCCACCGTCGACCTCCTCCAGCCTCCACCTGCGACTGTTCATCCACGGGCTCCTGTTCATCCAGCCTCCACCGCACGCTACTCCACCGGCTACTGTTCAACCAGCCCTCTCAACGGGCTCCTGTTCAACCACCCCTCCACGGGCTACTGTTCATCCAGCCCTCCACCGTCTACTGTTCATCCTGCCCTCCACGGGGTGGTCCAGTTCATCCAGCCCTCCACGGGGTCCTGTTCATCCAGCCCCAACCGGCTCGATCGATCGGGGTCCTGTTCATCCAGAGGCAACACCACGGGGTCCTGTTCATCCACCCCCATCGGAAACTGTTCATCCAAACCCCCCCAGCAACGCTCACTGTTCATCTAGAGGCAGCATTGATCGGCTTCAGTTAGCAGCAGTAGCGAAGGAATCGCTCGGGTTCAGTAACACGTAGCCTGCAGTGCAATCGCTGGGGTTCAGTTAGAGCCCAACGCCTCTCACCCACGCGCGTGCGTGTATGAGAGACACGGGCATCGCTCGGCCCCGACCACCCACCCTAACCGGGAAAACCACGATATTTTCCTCGCCCTTGCTTCTACCATGGTTTTTTCCGTCATGGACGGCCCAAAGAATGTCATGCAGCTGCGTCTCCGGCCCGCCCAGGACGAAAAGCCCATTTTCTGTCATGATTTTTTGTCATAGAAGTAGGACCCCACCACATCTATGATGATACCGAGTTTTGTCACAATTATCGTCATAGAAGTGTCATAAGTATGACAGAATTTTTTTTCGTTCGGCCCAAAATGTCACGGATGTGTCTTTTTTTGTAGTGTCGGGTGCCCCCCGGATCGCCTCTTTGCTCTATAAATACCCCAATATTCCAGAAACCCTAGGGGGGTCGACGAAAATCAATTCCAGCCGCCACAGAGTCCAGAACCACCAGATCCAATCTAGACACCATCATGGATGGGGTTCACCACCTCCATTGGTGCCTCTCCGATGATGCGTGAGTAGTTCTTTGTAGACCTTCGGGTCCATAGTTAGTAGCTAGATGGCTCCCTCACTCTCGCTGAATTCTCAATACAATGGTCTCTTGGAGATCCATATGATGTAACTCTTTTTCCAGTGTGTTTGTTGGGATCTGATTAACTTTGAGTTTATGAACAGTTATATCTTTTTATATCCATGAAAGTATTTGAGTCTCTTTGATCTGTTTTATGCATGATTGCTTATAGCCTCGTATTTCTTCTCCAATATTTGGGTTTTTTGTGGCCAACTTGATATATTTATCTTGCAATGGGAAGAGGTGCTTTGTAGTGGGTTCGATCTTACGGTGCTTGATCGCAGTGACAGAAGGGGAACCGACACGTATGTATTGTTTCTACTAAGGATAAAACGATGGGGTCTATCTCTACATAGATAGATCTTGTCTACGTCATGTCATCGCTCTTATTGCATTACCCCGTTTCTCCATGAACTTAATACACTAGATAACGGTCGATGTGTGGAGTAATAGTAGTAGATGCAGGCAGGAGTCGGTCTACTAATCTTGGACGTGATGCCTATGTATTGATCATTGCGTGGATATCATCATGATTATTTTAAGTTCTATCAATTGCCCAACAGTAATTTGTTCACCCACCGTTTACTATTTTTCTCGAGAGAAGCCACTAGTGAAACCTACGGCCCTCGGGTCTCTTTCTCATATATTTGCCTTTGCGATCTACTTTTCCTTTGCTTTTATTTTCAGATTTATTAAACTAAAAATACAAAAATACCTTGCTGCGTTTTATTCTTATTTATTTTATTTGGCGTTCAATCTACCAATCTACTATAATTTTATCTCACGTCCGTTTGCCTATCTTGAGGCGCCATTACCCGAAAGTGATTGACAACCCCTTTAATGCGTTGGGTTGCAAGGATTTGTTATCTGTGTGCAGGGGCTGTTTACGTTGTGTTGCTTGGTTCTCCTACTGGTTCGATAACCTTGGTTTCATATCTGAGGGAAATACCTACCGCTGCTGTGCTGCATCATCCTTTTCTCTTTGGGGAAATACCAACATAGCTTCGAGCCGCATCAGTGCCCTGGGGGGGGGGGGTCGCGCCCTGTTACCTTGTGGGCCCCTCACAACTCCGTCTGACCTAATCCCACCTCTATAAATTCTTTAAAATCAGGAAATCAACAGAGAGCCACCCAAAACAATTTTTCCGCTGTCACAAGTTTCTGTTCTTCCGCAATCCCATCTGGAGATCTTTTTCGATACTCCGCCGGAGGGGGAATTGATCATGGATGGCTTCTACATCATCCTTGATGCCCTCCGATGATGCGTGAGTAGTTCACCGCAGACCTATGGGTCCATAGCTAGTACCGAGATGGCTTCTTCTCTCTCTTTGATCTTTAACACAATGTTCTCCTCGATGTTCTTGGAGTTCTATTCGACGTAATCTTCTTTTGTGATGTGTTTGTTGGGATCCGATGAATTGTGGGTTTATGATCTGAATATTAATGGAGACTTTTCTGAACTTTATTATGCATGATTCTTATAGTTTTGTATTTCTCTCCGATCTATCCGCTTGGTTTGGCCAACTAGATTGATTTATCTTCAGTGGGAGAGGTGCTTTGTAATGGGTTAAATATTGTGGTGCACTATATCCCAGTGATAGAAAGGGACAAGACATGTATTTGTATTGTTTCCATTAAGGGTAAAACGGTGGGGTTTATTCATATTGATTGGCTTTACCTTGTCTACATCATGTCATCTTGCTTGAGCCGTTACTCTATTTTGTACTTAATACCCTAGATGCATGCTAGATAGCGGTCGATGGGTGGAGTAATAGTAGTAGATGCAGGCAGGAGTCGGTCTACTTGTCTTGGATGTGATGCCTATATACATGATCATTGCCTTGAATATCATCATAACTATGCGCTTTTCTATCAATTGCCCAACAGTAATTTGTGTACCCACCGTATGCTATGTGTTCGAGAGAGAAGACTCTAGTGAAAACTATGGCCCTTGGGTCTACTTTTATGATATATAAAAATGCAAATAACCGCCAAGGGGATTGGCAACCCTCTTGTTTGTGTTGGGTGCAAGTATTTGCTTTTGTGTGTGCAGGTGCTATCCACGAGGCTTTGTGTGATTCTCCTATTGGATTGATAACCTTAGTTCTTAACTGAGAGAAATTCTTATCTCTACTGTATTACATCTCCTCTCCTCTTTGAGGAAATCCCAACGCAGCTCACAAGTAGCAGGAAGAATTTCTGGCGCCGTTGCCGGGAGACATCATCTGAACCTATCAAGTACCTTCGCACAAACTATCATCTACTTGCTCTTTTTTAATTGCCTTTTTATTTGCCTTTGCCTCTCTTGTTCATCTCCCCCACTTCGATTTTTTTTTACAAAAACGCAAAAAAATTGTTTGCTCGTTTGCTTGCTTGTTTTGCCGTTATGGCTAGTTCTTCACTTGTTGCTTGTACGCCCGAGAATGAGGTGCTTCATTTTAAACAAAGGGGAGGAGAAAGTTTAATGGATGCTTGGTATAGGATTTGCGATGCTCTAAATATATCCACTCATAAGCAATCCACTACCGTTCTTCTACGCAATGTGGGTGTTACTACTTGGTATAGATTTATGCTTGACACTATTACCGGAGGGAATTTCTTGAGTAGTCACCCTATGGATGCTTTTAATGCTATGGGTAATTAGTGGAAGCACCACATATTACTATTAATGAAATACCTTTAATTTTGGAACATGTTGTGCAAAGATTGGAAGCTATTGAAAATAAAATGCCTACCATAGAACATATTGAAAATCTAGATAAAAAGATCCATAACCAAGTAACTCAATTTGGATCAAAGGTAGCAACTCAATTGAAGATTATAAAGGAGAAGGAACCAATAACTAATGAGAGAATAGAACAAAGTCCTTCTATAATTGATAAGTTGGAAGAAGTTATTAGTAATTTGGGTTTCGTTTCTTCTTCCATTAAAACTATTGAGAAAAATCCTCCTAGTAAGAATCCCAAGTTTATCTATGTTCCCAAAAAATGAGTTGCACCACCTAGCAATGGAGAGGATCTTAAGATGATTAGTGTGCACCCTAACTTCGTTGACTTGATAAAGGA
This sequence comes from Aegilops tauschii subsp. strangulata, assembly GCF_002575655.3. Classification (NCBI taxonomy): domain Eukaryota; kingdom Viridiplantae; phylum Streptophyta; class Magnoliopsida; order Poales; family Poaceae; genus Aegilops; species Aegilops tauschii. The sequence goes on from NC_053039.3 coordinate 225,987,092, forward strand.
ACCCACTATTGAAAACAAATTTCTTAACCTTGTTCGTAGGACTGTGATTATTAAAAATATGTATACTAAACCTCCTAGGAAGCATGGACGTGTAATTGAGGAGTTGGACTTGAAGGATGACAATACTTGAAACTTTGCATTACGCCTAGCTAGGGGCATAAAACAATAGCGCTTGTTGGGAGGCAAGCCAATAGTTATCTTATTTTTCTTATTTTATTTTCTCTTTTTGAGTGTTCACACAATTATTCTACTGTTATGATTGTGTTTTTATGTTTTAATTAGTGTTTATGCCAAGTAAATCCTTTGAGATGATTTAGTTGACAGTTGACTTGATTCTCACAAAAATAGAAACTTTTGCGCCCAGTTCTAGAATTTCTAATATTTACCGGAACGTGATAAAATTCTGAATTTTTTAGACATGATCAGTATACAAATTTCACACGTTGTCCTAATTTTCTAAAAAAAAGTTGAGTTATAGAAGTATTATGTTTGTTCAGATCATTATAGTCTGTTCTGTTTTTGACAGATTCTATTTTTTTGCATAGTTTGCTTGTTTTATGCTATGGATTATATCGGGGGGGGGGGGTATAAGTCATGGAGAATTTAGAATACAATAGGTATTGTGCAATAATAAAATATGAATGGGTTTATAACAATACGTAAAGTTTATGTAACATCCCAAATTTTTAATTTGGAATGTTATACATAGGTCATTCATGCATATCATACTTCATTGCATTTCGTTTTGCGATCCTCGAAATCCTAAGCAACTCAAGGACCCTTGGAGAGAGTTGGGGATTTCCTAGTTCTCATATTTGAATTTTTCTCAAATATCGAAACAAGAATCATTTTGGTTTTAATAATTTTTCTCTCCGAAAATATTTCATACTAAATATATGAGAGGAGATAATATGACTTCTCCGAAATAAAGGAAATATTGGAGGAAAAATATTAAAATCAATTATTATATTTTATTTGGATTTTATCGCTATTTTATTTGAATTAGGAAAATATGCGTTTTTCAAAATTGCGTTAGAGGCCCAAATAAATGTTCACTTTGTCCGCTATATTTAGAGGACGGGGAAAATTTATTTCAGGATTTTTGGAGTCCGTTTAGTATTTCTTTTAATCGTTTTTCTGCGCGACGGAATATATTTTTAAAAAGTTCTAACCGACTCCGGGCCGTAACCGGCCAGGACTCCCCAGGCCGGCCCTTTATAAGCCGCCACTCCCCCAACCCCGCAGCCCACCCGAGCCCAGCCGCCGCCCCGCGCCCAAACCCTAACCCTAAGCCGTCGCTGCATCGCGCCGCCGCCGGACGCCGCCGCCGGAGTACGCCACCGCCGCCGTCCCGTTCCACGAGGTAGCTGCCGGTTTTTCTTAAAACCGATCGGTTTTGATTTCGAAAACCTAAATCTCGTTTTTTTAGAATCGGTTTTGTTCGGTTTTCTCGGTTCGGTTAAATAGCGGACGTTCGTCCGTACCTTCGTTCTAACGAACGTTGTTCGCCCGTTAGCCGCAGACAGCGAACGTTCGTTCGTTAGCCTGTTCATCAGTTTTTCTTTTTCCAGGGTTTTCCGCGATTATTTTCGATCACGATTTCTGCCCTGATTTTCGTTCTAGTTTATCTTTTCGCTCGTTTATCGTAATCAGGCAATTCAAGCGCCTAGATCTTTGTCTCGAAGTTCTCTTTCTGTTTAACCAACTTGAACAAGATTTTGATACAGTAAAATTTGACTTTAGTCCAGATTAGTAATCGGATCTTGTTTCTTTCGTAGTTTGAGTTTCGTTGCTCCATTTGATTTGATTCTTTTTGCAAACCGGAGTTCTTCATCTAAACTTTCTGGTTAGATCTTCTTATTTTAGTTTTACCCGTGCTTCATTGCTTGAGTGCTTATGTATGCTATTGTTTGTTTGCGATAGAATTCTCGGAGTGCGAAGCGTGCTACTATGAGTCACTAGGTTTTGCGGATCGTCAGCAAGGCAAGTAACACATTGATCATACTTCTTTCATACCCAGTTTTTATGCATTAGTTCCAATCCTCAAACATTGCATGATTAGGAAGTGTTTAACTTGTGGGTATTGGGAAGTAGTTGATGAGGTAGAACCTATTGCCATGTCTATTATCAAACCCTTGGGAGTTATTTCAACGTACGCTTATATTGCCATGCTATGCTCATAACGTGGTTTGGTTTGAGAGATCCATGATAGATGTGAGTTGTTAATTAATGGTTAACTTAAGGTGGCAAATTTAATACACATCTGGGTGGATTGCTTGTGGGAACCTGGAGAATCCAATGTTGTCCTAGGATATCCCGGAGTACCCGTGTGATCATCCTACGGTCCGCCACCCAGGCTCAAAGGGATCATAAGATTATTCATGCTAGAAACTTCCGTGTGCAGCCACAAGCTATTATGGGCTCTAGCATAGTTGAGTATGTTGCATGACCTCTTCCAGTGGTGGGCTGGCAGATGTAGAGGGAAAGTAGGTGTAACTGTCCACCCGGGGTTAGAGTTAATGTTTCAGAAAGACTGTGTCTCGGGCATCCGTTTCTCAAACACCATGTAGTGCGAGAAATCCAACGGAGGAGATCGAGTCTTGTGGGGAAAAGTGCGCAAACCTCTGCAGAGTGTACAAACTAATCATGGTTAGCCGTGTCCCCGGTTATGGACATCTTGAGTATCTGGTTCTTGGATTATCATATGGATCTCATCACTCTAAATTAATTTTGTTGGGTTGATAATTACTTTTAATTGGGATTGAGTTGGAGGAACCTTCTCAATGATGTTTCAACCACCATGATAGTTAAATAGAATCTATTCCTTTGTGGTAGGGAAAATTTGGCTTTTCGCAAAACAATATAACCATAGAGCCTCCACCAGCCATATATGCATGTAGTGATAGCATTTATCTGTTCATTGCTCTACTGTGTTATATTGCCAGCATATTCCATGTGCTGACCCGTTTTCGAGCCGCAACATATCATGTTGCAGACTTTTCAGATGAGGAGTAAGGTTCGCTAGGCCGTTGTCGTGCACTCAACTATGCCGTTGGAGTTGATGGACTCACTTTATCTTCCAAGCCTTCCGCTGTTATCTTATTTAGATGACCTTAAGCCATATTTATTGTAATAAGTTCTCTTTGGAGACTATCAATGTAATAAGTGTGTGATTGCTACTCTATTATAAATCCTTCGAGTACTGTGTGTGTCAGCATTACCGATCCAGGGATGACACTGAAGCACAGAGACTTGACCGCCTGAGGTCAGGTCGCTACAAGATGGTATCAGAGTAGACGCTGAATGTAGGACACGACCACTAAGAAAAGCCATAGGCCACTCTTCTCTACTCATTTCTGACTCCTCTCCATTTTCTACTCTTTAGGATGGCGGACTCAAGGAACAAGTTTGCACAACCGGATGAAGACACACCTTTTGGACGACACTTGAAGGAAGTTACTAGGTACCTAAACATTGGAATACCAAACTTCACCGGGACCTACACCGCCACTTTACCAGAAGAGGAGCACTGGATGATTCGAGTTCAAGTCCCCGGAAGGACATTCACACCAGTCACTGAGCCCATTGAGTTTTCCTATGATGCCCCAACCTGGAGTCTAGGCAAGAGTATGGCAGCCCACATTGCTATAGGACGTATTGGACAAGTCTACAAACAGGAGCTGAAGGACACTATCTACCAGATATGTGGGTGCTAAGATGAGCAATGGGAGATGATCAGTACTAGGAAGGACAAGTCTATTGCATCTTTCATCCAGGAGTTAAACCAGCACATTCGACGCCAGGAGAACCAGATGTGCGCAAACATGACAGATTTGAAGAAGGCGATGACCAGGAACATGAAGCTAGAAGAGGAACTCAAGTCTACGCGCGACGGATATTAGGAGGAAATCGCAATACTATTAGAGAAGAATGACGACCTGATAAAGAAGATCGGAGTGTTCATGGGAGACCCTGCACCAGGAAGAGCTGACGACGAACCCAAGGAGATACATTCTGAACACTACATAATCATCGACGACACCGACTCCGACCCCGACAGTAGTGATGATGACTATGAAGATGAAGCTGGAGCAGATATTATGGAGTCTTCCACTGATCAAAATTTCTAGTAGACTACCATATGACCAAGTAGTTTTCCCCCATGTATATAGTATAGTCTGAGCACTGTACGATAGTTAGACCGATTGTATGCCCTTGCTTGATTGATTGAGTGATATGATATGATTATGTTTTGTCTCATGTGCATATGGGTAGTGTTTTCTCACTAGACCTCATTCTATTCTAATCTCTTCCCTCTAAACCCATCAGATGCCTCCGAGACGTGATACCAGATTTGTCTTCCCACCGGAGCTCACTCAGTTGATCCAGCAGCAGAATGCCTTGATGCATTTTTTTAGTTCAGAACCAAGGCAGCAACAACAACAACAACCCACCGCCACCACCTCCAGTTGACAACTTAGCCCATTTTCTGAGGTTGCAGCCGCCGGTGTTTTCCAATAGCACCGAGCCAATAGTTGCAGATGACTGGCTGCGCAGGATTGGAAGGGAGTTGACCACCGCAGGTTGCACAGATGCTGAGAAGGTGCATTTTGCCGCACACCAATTGGATGGGCCAGCAGCCTCATGGTGGGAGAATTACACAGCCACTTTTCCTATAGCCAATATCACATGGGATCAGTTTTAGCAAGCAGTCCGCACAGCCCACGTCTCAACTGGAGCTATGAGCATGAAGAAGCGTGAGTTTCGCAACTTACGCCAAGGGAACCGTACTGTGGGGCAGTACGTGGATGAGTTTAGCAAGTTATCCCGCTATGCCCCAGATGATGTGGCCACTGATGCCACGAAGCAGGAGAAGTTTATGGAAGGGCTGAATGATGAGATGAGTATGCAGTTAATGGTGGCAACATTTAACAACTACCAGGAGTTGGTAGATAAAGCTCTCATGATCGAAGGGAAGCAGCAGCAGATAGAGAGCCGCAAGAGGAAATATGGACAAGGGAAGTACAATTCAGGAGCTCAGCAGACGCCTCGCTTTACCCCGAACTCGGGAGGGCTTACCCATAACCATGGAGGCCACACTCACAATTGAGGAAGTTCTCATAATCATAATGTCCCAAAGAATGGGAATGGGAATGGAGCAAGCAGCAATCAGAACCGCTCCAATCCAGCCACACCCGCCAAGAGGGACCTAAGTCACATTACTTGTTTCAAGTGCGGGAAGACTGGACACTATGCCACTGAGTGCCCTGAAGCGAAGAACGGTAATGGTAATGGGAGATCTGGGAAGAAGCCCAATCCATTTAACAAAGGACAAGTGAACCACGTGAACGTGGAGGAGGTTAAAGAGCAACCAGATGTAGTTATCGGTAAGTTTTTAGTTAAGTCGTTTACTGCAATCGTTCTTTTTGATATTGGTGCATCGCATTCATACATATCAAGGGGATTTGTGGATAAGTATAAGTTGCCCACTAAAGTTCTTAGGACACCTATGCTAGTAACCTCACCCGGAGCTGAGTATATGGCAAGCAGTGGATGTTTTCAGATGCCATTAACCATAGGTAGTCATGTTTTCCCCTCTGACTTGATAATTCTGGAGTCGCAAGGATTGGATGTGATACTAGGAATGGATTGGCTGTCGATGTATGGAGGAAACATTGATTGCGCCAGTAAGTCAATTCTGCTTACCACCCCGGAGGGAAAAAGGATCAAGTATGTATCCAGGCATGCGCCAAGGAGAACCCAAGTAAATTCTCTCACGGGAGCTCTTCAGGAGGAAGTGCCTGTTGTGAAGGATTACCCAGATGTATTTCCAGAGGAGTTACCAGGCATGCCGCCAGATCGAGACATCAAGTTTTTGATAGAGTTGTTGCCAGGCACCGGGCCTATATCAAAGAGACCATACCGGATGCCAGTGAATGATCCGGAGGAGATCAAGAAACAGATGAAGGAGTTATTGGAGAAAGGTTACATCTGACGGAGTTCATCACCATGGGGAGCCCCAGTACTCTTAGCTGAGAAGAAGGATGGATCATTGAGATTGGTTGTTGATTATCGTGCGTTGAATGAAGTGACGATCAAGAACAAGTACCCACTGACGATGATCAATGATTTGTTTGACCAGCTGCAAGGAGCTAAAGTGTTTTCGAAGATCGATCCACGATCAGGATATCACCAGCTGAAGATTCGAGAAAAGGATATACCTAAGACAACTTTCACCACAAGGTACGGGCTATATGATTATATGGTTATGTCATTTGGATTGACTAATGCCCCTGCCTATTTCATGAGTATGATGAACAAGGTGTTCATGGAGTTCTTGGATAAGTTTGTTGTGGTGTTCATTGATGATATCTTGGTATACTCAAAGAATGAAGAGGAACACAAGGAGCATTTGCGTTTAGTTCTCGAGAAGCTCAGGGAGCATCAGTTGTATGCCAAGTTTAGCAAATGTGAATTTTGGTTGAAGGAAGTTGGATTCCTTTGACATGTTATATCAGGGGAAGGTATAGCAGTAGACCCCACCAAGGTTAAATCAGTCACGGATTGGTTATCACCCACCTCAGTCAGAGAGATCCGCAGTTTTCTTAGACTAGCAGGATATTACCGGAGATTTATTGAGAATTTTTCTAAAATTGTGAAACCCATGACGGAGTTGCTGAAGAAGGACACCAGGTTCAAATGGACAGAAGAATGTGAGGCCAGTTTTCTGGAGTTGAAGAAACGTTTGACTACAGCCCTGGTGCTAATTTTGCCGGATATACGCAAGGATTTCCAAGTGTATTGTGACACATCTCGCTTAGGAATTGGAGGAGTACTTATGCAAGACAGAAGAGTTGTTTCATATGCCTCACGAAGCTTCGACCGCATGAGTTGAATTATGCCACGCATGACTTGGAGTTAGCAGCAATAGTGCATGCGCTCAAAACCTGGAGACACTTTCTTATTGGAAACCGTTGTGATGTGTACATGGATCATAAGGGTTTGAAGTACATATTCACCCAGAAGGAGCTGAACCTCAGACAGAGGAGATGGTTGGAGCTTATAAAGGATTATGACATGAAGCTGCATTATTGATACGTCTCCAACGTATCTATAATTTTTGATTGTTCCATGCTATATTATATTCTGTTTTGGACATTATTGAGCTTTATTATACACTTCTATATTATTTTTGGGACTAACCTATTAACCGGAGGCCCAACCCAGAATTGCTGTTTTTTTGCCTATTTTAGAGTTTCGCAGAAAAAGAATATCAAACGGAGTCCAAACGGAATGAAACCTTCGGGAACGTGATTTTTGGAACGAACGTGATCCAGAGGACTTGGACCCTACGTCAAGACATCAACCAGGAAGCCACGAGGTAGGGGGCGCGGCTACCCCCCTGGGCGCGCCCTCCACCCTCGTGGGCCCCCTGTTGCTCCACCGACGTACTTCTTCCTCCTATATATACCTACGTACCCCCAAACTACCAGATACGGAGCCAAAAACCTAATTCCACCGCCGCAACCTTCTGTACCCGTGAGATCCCATCTTGGGGCCTATTTCGAAGCTCCGCCGGAGGGGGCATCGATCATGGAGGGCTTCTACATCAACACCATAGCCTCTCCGATGATGTGTGAGTAGTTTACCTCAGACCTTCGGGTCCATAGTTATTAGCTAGATGGCTTCTTCTCTCTATTTGGATCTCAATACAATGTTCTACCCCTCTCTCATGGAGATCTATTCGATGTAATCTTCTTTTGTGGTGTGTTTGTTGAGGCCGATGAATTGTGGGTTTATGATCAAGTTTATCTATGAACAATATTTGAATCTTCTGAATTCTTTTATGTATGATTGGTTATCTTTGCAAGTCTCTTCGAATTATCTGTTTGGTTTGGCCTACTAGATTGATTTTTCTTGCAATGGGAGAAGTGCTTGGCTTTGGGTTCAATCTTGTGGTGTCCTTTCCCAATGACAGTAGGGGCAGCAAGGTACGTATAGTCTTGTTGCCATCAAGGATAACAAGATGGGGTTTATATCATATTGCATGAGTTTATCCCTCTACATCATGCCATCTTGCTTAAAGCATTACTCTGTTCTCATGAACTTAATACTCTAGATGCATGCTGGATAGCGGTCGATGTGTGGAGTAATAGTAGTAGATGAAGGCAGGAGTCGGTCTACTTGTCTTGGACGTGATGCCTATATATATGATCATACCTAGATATTCTCATAACTATGCTCAATTCTGTCAATTGCTCAATAGTAATTTGTTCACCCACCATAAATACTTATGCTCTTGAGAGAAGCCACTAGTGAAACCTATGGCCCCGGGGTCTATTTTCCATCATATTAATCTCCCGACAACAAGCTATTTCTAGCACCATTTTTATTTTACTTTCTTTACTTTGCATCTTTATCATAAAAATACCAAAAATATTATCTTATCATATCCATCAGATCTCACTCTCGTAAGTGACCGTGTAGGGATTGACAACCCCTTATCGCGTTTGTTGCGAGGATTTATTTGTTTGTGTAGGTGCGAGGGACTCGTGCGTGGCCTCCTACTGGATTGATACCTTGGTTCTCAAAAACTGAGGGAAATACTTACGCTACTTTGCTGCATCACCCTTTCCTCTTCAAGGGAAAACCAACGCAGTGCTCAAGAGGTAGCAAGAAGGATTTCTGGCGCCGTTGCCGGGGAGGCTTACGCAAAGTCAAGTCAAGATTTGGACTCCCGACAACGAGCCATTTCTGGCGCCATTGCCGGGGAGTCTACGCAAAAGTCAACATACCAAGTACCCATCACAAACCCTTATCTCCCGCATTACATTATTTGCCATTTGCCTCTCGTTTTCCTCTCCCCCACTTCACCCTTGCCGTTTTATTCGCCCTCTCTTTTTCGTTCGCCTCTTTTTCGCTTGCTTCTTGTTTGCTCGTGTGTTGGATTGCTTGCTTGTCATGATGGCTCAAGATAATACCAAATTATGTGACTTTACCAATACCAACAATAATGATTTCCTTAGCACTCCGATTGCTCCTCTTACCGATACTGAATCTTGTGAAATCAATGCTGCTTTGTTGAATCTTGTCATGAAAGATCAATTCGTCGGCCTTCCTAGTGAAGATGTGGCTACCCATCTAAATAGCTTCGTTGATTTGTGTGATATGCAAAACAAGAAAGATGTGGTTAATGATATTGTTAAATTGAAGCTATTTCCTTTTTCGCTTAGAGATCATGCTAAAGCTTGGTTTTCATCTTTGCCTAAAAATAGTATTGATTCTTCGAATAAGTGCAAAGATGCTTTTATCTCTAAGTATTTTCCTCCCGCTAAGATTATCTCTCTTAGAAACGATATTATGAATTTTAAGCAACTTGATCATGAACATGTTGCACAAGCTTGGGAGAGGATGAAATTAATGATACGTAATTGCCCTACGCATGGTTTGAATTTGTGGCTCGCCGATCATCGGGCAAGTCAGTCAAAGTCCATACTTCGTTTTCATACATGGATTCTATCTCGGATTTCATGGCTTCTAGCCATTTGTCGGAATCCGGGCACGCCATCGCTTCTTCATAGTTCGAAGGTTCACCGTTGTCTAACAACATGATTTCCAGGACAGGGTTGCCGTACCACTCTGGTGCGGAACGTGTCCTTGTGGACCTACGAAGTTCAGTAGTAACTTGATCCGAAGCTTCATGATCATCATCATTAACTTCCTCCCCAGTCGGTGTAGGCACCGCAGGAACATCTTCCCGCGCTGCGCTACTTTCCGGTTCGGAAGGGGTGACTATCACCTCATCAAGTTCCACTTTCCTCCCACTCAATTCTTTCGAGAGAAACTCCTTCTCCAGAAAGGACCCGTTCTTGGCAACGAAGATCTTGCATTCGGATCTGAGGTAGAAGGTATACCCAATAGTTTCCTTAGGGTATCCTATGAAGACGCATTTCTCCGACTTGGGTTCGAGCTTTTCAGGTTGAAGTTTCTTGACATAAGCATCGCATCCCCAAACTTTTAGAAACGACAGCTTAGGTTTCTTCCCAAACCATAATTCATACGGTGTCATCTCAACCGATTTCGACGGAGCCCTATATAAAGTGAATGCGGCAGTCTCTAAAGCATAGCCCCAAAATGAGAGCGGTAAATCGGTAAGAGACATCATAGATCACACCATATCCAATAGAGTGCGATTACGACGTTCGGACACACCGTTTCGCTGAGGTGTTCCAGGCGGCGTGAGTTGTGAAACTATTCCACATTTCCTTAAGTGTGTACCAAACTCGTGACTTAAATATTCTCCACCACGATCTGATCGTAAGAATTTTATTTTCCTGTCACGTTGATTCTCAACCTCACTCTGAAATTCCTTGAACTTTTCAAAGGTTTCAGACTTGTGTTTCATTAGGTAGACATACCCATATCTACTTAAGTCATCAGTGAGAGTGAGAACATAACGATATCCTCCGCGAGCCTCAACACTCATTGGACCGCACACATCGGTATGTATGATTTCCAATAAGTTGGTTGCTCGCTCCATTGTTCCAGAGAACGGAGTCTTGGTCATCTTACCCATGAGGCATGGTTCGCACATGTCAAATGATTCGTAATCAAGAGACTCCAAAAGTCCATCTGAATGGAGCTTCTTCATGCGCTTGACACCAATGTGACCAAGGCGGCAGTGCCACAAGTATGTGGGACTATCGTTATCAACTTTACATCTTTTGGTATTCACACTATGAATATGTGTAACATCACGTTCGAGATTCATCAAGAATAAACCATTAACCAGCGGGGCATGACCATAAAACATATCTCTCATATAAATAGAACAACCATTATTCTCGGATTTAAATGAGTAGCCATCTCGAATTAAACGAGATCCAGATACAATGTTCATGCTCAAAGCTGGCACTAAATAACAATTATTGAGGTTTAAAACTAATCCCGTGGGTAGATGCAGAGGTAGCGTGCCGACGGTGATCACATCGACCTTGGAACCATTCCCGACGCGCATCGTCACCTCGTCCTTCGCCAGTCTCCGTTTATTCCGTAGTTCCTGTTTTGAGTTACAAATATGAGCAACCGCACCAGTATCAAATACCCAGGAGCTACTACGAGTACTGGTAAGGTACACATCAATTACATGTATATCACATATACCTTTGGCGTTGCCGGCCTTCTTGTCCACTAAGTATTTGGGGCAGTTCCGCTTCCAGTGACCACTTCCCTTGCAATAAAAGCACTCAGTCTCAGGCTTGGGTCCATTCTTCGATTTCTTCCCAGTAACTGGCTTACCGGGCGCGGCAACTCCCTTGCCGTCCTTCTTGAAGTTCTTCTTACCCTTGCCCTTCTTGAACTTAGTGGTTTTATTCACCATCAACACTTGATGTTCTTTTCTGATCTCTACCTCTGCTGATTTCAGCATTGAATATACCTCAGGAATGGTCTTTTCCATCCCCTGCATATTGAAGTTCATCACAAAGCTCTTGTAGCTTGGTGGAAGCGACTGGAGGATTCTGTCAATGACTGCGTCATCCGGGAGATTGACTCCCAGCTGAGACAAGCGGTTATGCAACCCAAACATTCTGAGTATGTGCTCACTAACAGAACTATTCTCCTCCATTTTACAGCTGAAGAACTTGTCGGAGACTTCATATCTCTCGACCCGGGCATGAGCTTGGAAAACCATTTTCAGCTCCTCGAACATCTCATATGCTCCATGTTTCTCAAAACGCTTTTGGAGACCCGGTTCTAAGCTGTAAAGCATGCCGCACTGAACGAGGGAGTAATCATCAGCACGCTGCTGCCAAGCGTTCATAACGTCTTGGTTCTCTTGGATTGGTGCTTCACCTAGCGTTGCTTCTAAGACATAATCTTTCTTGGCTGCTATGAGGATGATCCTCAGGTTCCGGACCCAGTCCGTATAGTTGCTGCCATCATCTTTCAGCTTGGTTTTCTCTAGGAACGCGTTGAAATTGAGGACAACGTGGGCCATTTGATCTACAAGACATAGTGTAAAGATTTTAGACTAAGTTCATGATAATTAAGTTCATCTAATCAAATTACTCAATGAACTCCCACTCAGATAGACATCCCTCTAGTCATCTAAGTGAAACATGATCCGAGTTAACTAGGCCGTGTCCGATCATCACGTGAGACGGACTAGTCAAGGTCGGTGAACATCTCCATGTTGATCGTATCTTCTATACGACTCATGCTCGACCTTTCGGTCCTCCGTGTTCCGAGGCCATGTCTGTACATGCTAGGCTCGTCAAGTCAACCTAAGTGTATTGCGTGTGTTCCGAGGCCATGTCTGTACATGCTAGGCTCGTGAACACCCGTTGTATTCGAACGTTAGAATCTATCACACCCGATCATCACGTGGTGCTTCGAAACAACGAACCTTCGCAACGGTGCACAGTTAGGGGGAACACTTTTCTTGAATTATTATAAGGGATCATCTTACTTACTACCGTCGTTCTAAGCAAATAAGATGCAAAACATGATAAACATCACATGCAATCAAATAGTGACATGATATGGCCAATATCATTATGCTCCTTTGATCTCCATCTTCGGGGCACCATGATCATCTTCGTCACCGGCATGACACCATGATCTCCATCATCATGATCTCCATCATCATGATCTCCATCATCATGATCTCCATCATCATGATCTCCATCATTGTGTCTTCATGAAGTCGTCACGCCAACAATTACTTCTACTTCTATGGCTAACGTGTTTAACAACAAAGTAAAGTAATTTACATGGCGTTATTCAATGACACGCAGGTCATACAAAATAATAAAGACAACTCCTATGGCTCTTGCCGGTTGTCATACTCATCGACATGCAAGTCGTGATTCGTATTAAAAGAATATGATCAATCTCATACATCACATATATCATTCATCACATCTTCTGGCCATATCACATCACATAGCACTTGCTGCAAAAACAAGTTAGACGTCCTCTAATTGTTGTTGCAAGTTTTTACGTGGCTTGTATAGGTTTCTAGGAAGAACGTTTCTTACCTACGTAAAACCACAACGTGATTTGCCAATTTCTATTTACCCTTCATAAGGACCCTTTTCATCGAGTCCGTTCCGACTAAAGTAGGAGAGACAGACACCCGCTAGCCACCTTATGCAACTAGTGCATGTCAGTCGGTAGAACCTGTCTCACGTAAGCGTACGTGTAAGGTCGGTCCGGGCCGCTTCATCCCACAATACCGCCGAAACAAGACAAGACTAGTAGCGGCAAGAAGAATTGGCAACATCAACACCCACAACTGCTTTGTGTTCTACTCGTGCATAGTAACTACGCATAGGCCTGGCTCATGATGCCACTGTTGGGAATCGTAGCATAATTTTAAAATTTTCCTACGCTCACCAAGATCCATCTATGGAGTATACTAGCAACGAGGGGAAAGGAGTGCATCTACATACCCTTGTAGATCGCGAGCGGAAGCGTTCCAATGAACGTGGATGACGGAGTCGTACTCGCCGTGATTCAAATCACCGATGACCGAGTGCCGAACGGACGGCACCTCCGCGTTCAACACACGTATGGTGCAGCGACGTCTCCTCCTTCTTGATCCAGCAAGGGGGAAGGAGAGGTTGATGGAGATCCAGCAGCACGACGGCGTGGTGGTGGATGTAGCGGGTCTCGGCAGGGCTTCGCCGAGCTTCTGCGAGAGGGAGAGGTGTAGCAGGGGAGGAGGGAGGCGCCCAAGGCTGTAATGTTGCTGCCCTCCCTCCCCCCTTTATATAGGCCCCCTGGGAGGGGGGGCGCCGTCCAAGATCCCATCAAGGGAGGGGGCGGCGGCCAAGGGGGGAGACTTGCCCCCCAAGGCAAGTGGGGTGCCCCCCACCCTAGGGTTTCCAACCCTAGGCGCAGGGGGGAGGCCCATGGGGGGCTCCCCAGCCCACTAGGGGCTGGTTCCCTTCCCACTTCAGCCCATGTGGCCCTCCGGGATAGCTGGCCCCACCCGGTGGACCCCCGGGACCCTTCCGGTGGTCCCGGTACAATACCGGTGACCCCCGAAACTTTCCCGGTGGCCGAAACTTGACTTTCTATATATAATTCTTCACCTCCAGACCATTCCGGAACTCCTCGTGACGTCCGGGATCTCATCCGAGACTCCGAATAACTTTCGGGTTTCCGCATACTCATATCTCTACAACCCTAGCGTCACCGAACCTTAAGTGTGTAGACCCTACGGGTTCGGGAGACATGCAGACATGACCGAGACGCCTCTCCGGTCAATAACCAATAGCGGGATCTGGATACCCATGTTGGCTCCCACATGTTCCACGATGATCTCATCGGATGAACCACGATGTCGAGGATTCAATCAATCCCGTATACAATTCCCTTTGTCAATCGGTATGTTACTTGCCCAAGATTCGATCGTCGGTATCCCCATACCCTGTTCAATCTCATTACCGGCAAGTCTCTTTACTCGTACCATAATGCATGATCCCGTGACTAACGCCTTAGTCACATTGAGCTCATTATGATGATGCATTACCGAGTGGGCCCAGAGATACCTCTCCGTCATACGGAGTGACAAATCCCAGTCTCGATCCGTGCCAACCCAACAGACACTTTCGGAGATACCCGTAGTGCACCTTTATAGTCACCCAGTTACGTTGTGACGTTTGGCACACCCAAAGCACTCTTACGGTATCCGGGAGTTGCACGATCTCATGGTCTAAGGAAAAGATACTTGACATTGGAAAAGCTCTAGCAAACGAAACTACACGATCTTTTATGCTATGCTTAGGATTGGGTCTTGTCCATCACATCATTCTCCTAATGATGTGATCCCGTTATCAACGACATCCAATGTCCATAGTCAGGAAACCATGACTATCGGTTGATCAACGAGCTAGTCAACTAGAGGCTTACTAGGGACACATTGTGGTCTATGTATTCACACATGTATTACGATTTCCGGATAATACAATTATAGCATGAACAATAGACAATTACCATGAACAAAGAAATCCATTTATTATTGCCTCTAGGGCATATTTCCAACACTCCTACTGGATTGATACCTTGGTTCTCAAAAACTGAGGGAAATACTTACGCTACTTTGCTACATCACCCTTTCCTCTTCAAGGGAAAACCAACGCAGTGCTCAAGAGGTAGCAATTATCACCCAGGAAAGGCCAATGTCGTAGCAGACGCTTTGAGCCAGAAAATTTATGTCAATACTCTCTTAATGGGAGGGATGCCAAAGGAGTTAGCCGAGGATGTTAGGGAACTTCGTTTGGAGATTGTTCCTAGAGGTTTTGTTGCAGCGATGGAAGTTCAATCTACATTGTTGGGAAAGATTCGTGAAGCTCAGAAGGATGACAAGGAAATTGCTGAGATAAAGGAGAGAATGAGCAAAGGAAAGGCCAAAGGTTTTCGTGAGGATGAGCATGACACCTTATGGTTTGAGGACCGCATTTATGTGCCCAATAATGCAGAGATTAGGAAGTTGATACTACAGGAAGCTCATGACTCACCATACTCGATACACCCCGGAAACACTAAGATGTATTTGGATTTGAAGGAGCGTTTCTGGTGTACTAGAATGAAGAAGGATATTGCCGAGTATGTAGCCGTATGTGATGTATGTCAGAGAGTGAAGGCAGAACATCAGAAGCCAGCAGGATTACTGCAGCCTATGCCGATACCCAAATGGAAGTGGGATAAGCTTGGCATGGATTTTATTACCAAAATTACCCAGGACCCGATCGGGATATGATTCTATCTGGGTAGTAGTGGATCGCTTGACCAAAGTAGCTCACTTTATCCCAGTGAAAACCACCTATACAAGTGCAAAGTTGGCCAAGATATACATGACCAGGATCGTATGTCTGCATGGAGTTCCGAGGACCATCGTATCAGATAGAGGAACACAGTTTACTTCAAAGTTTTGGCATGAGTTGCACCAGACTTTGGGAACCAGGCTAGATTTCAGTACATCTTTTCATCCACAAACAGATGGACAGACTGAGAGAGTCAATCAGATTCTGGAGGACATGTTGAGAGCTTGCGCGCTGGATTATGGATCTAGTTGGGATGACAATTTGCCCTACGTGGAGTTCTCATACAACAACAGCTACCAGGCCAGTTTGAAGATGGCACCTTTCGAAGCCCTGTATGGAAGAAGGTGCAGAACACCATTGATGTGGGATGAAGTTGGAGAACGTCAGTTGTTTGGACCGGATTTGATCAAAGAATCTGAAGAGAAGGTTAAGCTGATTTGAGATAGACTAAAGGTAGCTCAGTCCCGACAGAAGAGTTATGCAGATTCAAAACGCAAGGAGGTAGTCTATGAAATCGGAGACATAGCATATCTGTGAGTGTCACCTCTGCGAGGAGTTAAGCGTTTTGGAGTTAAAGGAAAGTTAGCCCCGAGATTTGTAGGACCATACCGAGTCTTGGAACGCATGGGAGAGGTTGCCTAGAAGTTGAAGTTACCCGAAGGACTATCAGGAGTTCATGATGTATTTCACGTTTCCCAGTTGAAGAAGTGTCATGCACAGATGGCCGATATTCCTCTAAGAGATACAGTGCCCCTGGAAGCAATTCAGTTGGATAGTGATTTGACGTATGAGGAGAAACCTGTCAAGGTTCTCGAGTTTGCCAGCCGAGTTACTCGCAGCAAAGTTATCAAGTTTTGCAAAGTTCAGTGGAGCCACCATACCGAGGATGAAGCCACTTGGGAACGAGAGGATGATCTACAGAAAGACCACCCACACCTGTTTTCTAGCCAACTCGAATCTCGAGGGCGAGATTCATCTTAAGGGGGGTAGGTTTGTAACATCCCAAATTTTCAATTTGGAATGTTATACATAGGTCATTCATGCATATCATACTTTATTGCATTTCGTTTTGCGATCCTCGAAATACTAAGCAACTCAAGGACCCTCGGAGAGAGTTGGGGATTTCCTAGTTCTCATATTTGAATTTTTCCCAAATATCGAAACAAGGATCATTTTGGTTTTAATAATTTTTCTCTCCGAAAATATTTCATACTAAAAATATGAGAGGAGATAATGTGACTTCTCCAAAATAAAGGAAATATTGGAGGAAAATATTAAAATCAATTATTATATTTTATTTGGATTTTATCGCTATTTTATTTGAATTAGGAAAATATGCATTTTTCAAAATTGCATTAGAGGACAAATAAATGTTCACTTTGTCCGCTATATTTTTAGAGGACGGGGAAAATTTATTTCAGGATTTTTGGAGTCCGTTTAGTATTTCTTTTAATCCTTTTTCTGCGCGACAAAATATCTTTTTTTTTAAGTTCTAACTGACTCCAGGCCGTAACCGGCCAGGACTCCCCAGGTCGGCCCTTTATAAGCCGCCCCCCGACCCCGCAGCCCACCCGAGCCCAGCCGCCGCCCCGCGCCCAAACCCTAACCCTAATCCGCCGCCGCCCACGCCAGCCGCCACCGCCGCCGGATCCGCCGCCCCTCCGCCGGAGTACGCCGCCGTCGCCGTCCCGTTCCACGAGGTAGCCGCCAGTCTTTCTTAAAACCGGTCGGTTTTTATTTCGAAAACCTAAATCTCGTTTTTTTTAGAATCGGTTTTGTTCGGTTTATCGGTTCGGTTAAATAGCGGACGTTCGTCCGTACGTTCGTTTTAACGAACGTTGTTCGCCCGTTAGCCGCAGACAGCGAACGTTCGTTCGTTAGCCTGTTCGTCAGTTTTTCTTTTTCCAGGGTTTTCCACAATTATTTTCGATCGCGATTTCTGCCCTGATTTTCGTTTTAGTTTATCTTTTCGCTCGTTTATCGGAATCAAGCGATTCAAGCGCCTAGATCTTCGTCTGAAAGTTCTCTTTCTGTTTAACCAACTTGAACAAGATTTTGATACAGTAAAATTTGACTTTAGTCCAGATTAGTAATCGGATCTTGTTTCTTTCGTAGTTTGAGTTTTGTTGCTCCGTTTGATTTGATTCTTTTTGCAAACCGGAGTTCTTCATCTGAACTTTCGGTTAGATCTTCTTATTTGTGTTTTACCCGTGCTTCATTGCTTGAGTGCTTATGTATGCTATTGTTTGTTTGCGATAGAATTCCCGGAGTGCGAAGCGTGCTACTACGGGTCACTAGGTTTTGCGGATCGTCAGCAAGGCAAGTAACACATTGATCATACTTATTTCATACCCAGTTTTTATGCATTAGTTCCAATCCTCAAACATTGCATGATTAGGAAGTGTTTAACTTGTGGGTATTGGGAAGTAGTAGATGAGGTAGAACCTATTGCCATGTCTATTATCAAACCCTTGGGAGTTATTTCAACATACGCTTATATTGCCATGTTATGCTCGTAGACGTGGTTTGGTTTGAGAGATCCATGACAGATGTGAGCTGTTAATTAATGGTTAACTTAAGGTGGCAACTTTAATACACATCTGGTGGATTGCTTGTGGGCACCTGGAGAATCTAGTGTTGTCCTAGGATATCCCGGAGTACCTGTGTGATCATCCTACGGTCCGCCACCCAGGCTCAAAGGGATCATATGGTTATTCATGCTAGAAACTTCCGTGTGCAGCCACAAGCTATTATGGGCTCTAGCATAGTTGAGTATGTTGCATGACCTCTTCAAGTGGTGGGCTAGCAGATGTAGAGGGAAAGTTGGTGTAACTGTCCACCCGGGGTTAGAGTTAATGTTTCTAAAAGACTGTGTCTCGGTCATCCGTTTCTCAAACACCATGTAGTGCGAGAAATCCAACGGAGGAGATCGAGTCTTGTGGGGAAAAGTGCGCAAACCTCTGCATAGTGTACAAACTAATCATGGTTAGCCGTGTCCCCGGTTATGGACATCTTGAGTATCTGGTTCTTGGATTATCATATGGATCTCATCACTCTAAATTAATTTTGTTGGGTTGATAATTACTTTTAATTGGGATTGAGTTGGAGGAACCTTCTCAGTGATGTTTCAACCACCATGATAGTTAAATAAAATCTATTCCTTTGTGGTAGGGAAAAATTGGCTTTTCACAAAACAATATAACCATAGAGCCTCCACCAGCCATATATGCATGTAGTGATCGCATTTATCTGTTCATTGCTCTACTATGTTATATTGCCAGCATATTCCATGTGTTGACCCGTTTTCGGGCTGCAACGTATCATGTTGCAGACTTTTCAGACGAGGAGTAAGGTTTGCTAGGCCGTTGTCGTGCACTCAGCTATGCCGTTGGAGTTGATGGACTCACTTTATCTTCCAAGCCTTCCGCTGTTATCTTATTTAGATGGCCTTAAGCCATATTTATTGCAATAAGTTCTCTTTGGAGACTATCGATGTAATAAGTGTGTGATTGCTACTCTGTTATAAATCCTTCGAGTACTGTGTGTGTCAGCATTACCGATCCAGGGATGACACTGAAGCACGGAGACTTGACCGTCTGAGGTCGGGTCGCTACAGTTTATGATTTGCTTGTTATACTAGCGGATCTCACGAGGTTTCTGTTGAGTTTGTGTGCTAAAGTTTTCAAGTTTTGGGTGAGATCACGATGATGAAGGAATAAGGAGTGACAAGACCCTAAGCTTGGGGATGCCCAAGGCACCCCAAGGTAATATTCAAGGATAGCCTAGCATCTAAGCTTGGGGACGCCCAGATGGCATCCCCTCTTTTGTCCACAATCCATCAATATATTATTTGGAGTTATATTTTTATTCATCACATGATATGCGTTTTGCTTGGAGCGTCTTGTATTATAGTAGTCTTTGCTTTGTTTGCTTTTTTACTTTGCCACAATCATTGTTTTCTGCACACACCTTTTGAGAGGGACGCCCATTTATTCATGATTTGTTATAATATTCTATGTGCTTCACTTATATCTTTTGAGCTAGGCAATTGCTCTAGTGCTCCACTTATATCTTTTAGAGCATGGCGGTGGTTATATTTTAAATAAATAGTGCACTCTCATGCTTCACTTATATCTTTTTGAGAGTCTAATAGATAGTAATGGCAATATGCACGTGTTACGAACTTGGTCCCGATATGATAGGTATTCAAGAGGGATATAATAAAAACTTTCATGTAGATCACCGAATATGATAAGTTTGATTCCTTGCAATGGTTTTGTAATATTGAGATGGTAATATGTGGGAGGTACTAGTGAATAATTGTGGTTTAGTAAGAATATTGGTGTTAAGGTTTGTGATTCCCGATGCATGCACGTATACTCTCTAGTTATGCTAAGAAGTTGAGCATGATTTATTATTTATTGTCTTCCTTTGCGTGAGGGTCGAGGGCGCATGATGGTTAAATCCTACCAACCTCCCCCTAGATGCGTGGTAGTACTTTCCTTCAAGGGCTAATAAACTTTCGCAATAAGTATGTGAGTTCTTTATGACTAATGTGAGTCAATGGATTATACGCGCTCTTACCTTTCCACAATTTGCTGGCCTCTTCGCTACCATGCATTGCCCTTTCTCACCTCGAGAGTCGGTGCAAACTTCATCGGTGCATCCAAACCCCGTGATATGATATGCTCTATCACTCATAAGCCTCCTTAGATCGGGCCGCCACGTAGAGCGAGGTTGCCGAGTTAGAAAAGAGGTCAGTGTAGTCAATGCCAAAGTCGGATTAGAGGCGCACAACAGTTGATGGGTGGCGGGCGACGCAAACCAATCTTAGATTAGAAAACAAATGAATGCCGATCAAACAACTGAGGAGACAGAAAAATCCGGATCAACCGATCAGGATAAAAGACTCTCTAGGACAACCGATCAACACAACCGGCGGACAAACCCTAAACATGGGTTGCGCGGCCCCCGGTGGCAATCATGGAGATTGACTGCCCCAGGGGCGGGGCGGTGCGGTAGCTGCGGCGGCAGATTTTGGATCGAGGTTAGTCTAAGACCATTTAAGAGGAACAGAGGGGAGAGAACTGGCGTAATGCGGTGCGTGTTGTATTTAGCCTCTTCGACTGTTTATATAGAGTACATGATTTGGAGGACAAGAAGCCCTCTCTGAAGATAAGGTAGGAGATGATTAAAAATCATAGTCTACCAAATACAAAAGATATGCCTATATACTCTAACCGATGACACATCTTTGGTTCATTTCAGTGCTTGTAGTCGTCACTACAAACTATGTGGATCTGTATACTGAAGTTATATGTTATTAATAGATCATAAGATTTTTGTGGTATATATCCTCTGTGTACATGTTTTTTTTCATTTTATCTTAGTTTAAAGTATTTTTTCAGACAAGAATCCCAGTCCCAAGAATGAGACTACTTTAATGCAGAGAACGTAGACATAAGTTGGTTGCTGCCCTGCGCAGGAGGGAACTGTATTTAGGAGGGTGGAGCACATCACATGCACCAACCCGGTAATCCACTAGATAAGAGGACACATTCGGTAGATAATCTTGACCTTGGCACCTTTCAAATAACACGAACAGAATCTAGGTCACTGTTGCTGCGAACCCTAGGTGAGAGGGCAACTGTTTCTTTGATTTGAAGCCTGATTTGTTTCACTTTGCTTTGTCCCATACACTAAGAGCATCTCTAGTAGACCCCTTATATTGCAGACCTGTATTGCACATCTACAGTTCGCGGAAAATGCGTTTTGTGGGCTCGCATGGGCTGCGGCCAAACATGCCCCACATAGCGGAATTGTAAAAGAGAATATATCAATATTCTCTTTTACAGTTCTGCTATGCGGGGTCTATTCGACCGCAGCCCGTGCGAGCCCACAAAACGCGTGATTTTTTTTCTAAATTTGATAGATTGCCGTAGAAGAACTTCAAGTTCATAGCCCTCTCATCTTCGATGATCATGTTGTAAGAATCACACAACATGTCATGATGCTGTTCAGGGTTTGCTTATCCCAAAAACTAGTAGGACCACGAACAATGGCAAATCTAGATTGCAAAACCCTGAAGGCTCTTTCAATATGTTTTCAGGCAACCTCTTGTACCTTTGCAAATTCAACTTGCTTCCTAGTTTTGGGCTTTTTGATGCTCTTGACAAATGTACACCAAGAAGGTAAATACCATATGCAAGATAGTACCCCTTTGTATACTCATGCCCATTCACCGTGAAGTTGCAAGAAGGAGCATCACCACTAGCAAGTCTAGCAAACAAATGAGACTGTTGCAACACGTTGATATCATTGAGAGTACCCGTCATACAAAAAACAATGGCCAAAATCCATAAATCCTAGGATGCTGCAGCCTCTAGCACAATTGTTGCATCACGAGACTTGCCACAATACTTCCTGGCCTTCAGACAATTTTTCCAAGTACAATGCATGCAATCAATGCTTCCTAGCATGCCGGGCAACCTCGCTTCTCATTTGCTGCCATCAATTTTTTTGTGTCACGAAGATAGATATGACCAAAGACGCGGATGATCACTTTGGCGAACCTACGCACTGACTCAATTGTAGTATCTTCACCAATGCGAAGATACTCGCCGACATAGTGCTACCTCTTGAGCATGCGTTGGTTTTCCCTTGAAGAGGAAAGGGTGATGCAGCAAAGTAGCATAAGTATTTCCCTCAGTTTTTTAGAACCAAGGTATCAATCCAGTAGGAGGCCACACGCAAGTCCCTCGTACCTACACAAACAAATAAGAACCTTGCAACCAACGCGATAAAGGGGTTGTCAATCCCTTCATGGCCACTTGCAAAAGTGAGATCTGATAGAGATGATAAGATAATATTTTTGGTATTTTTATGATAAAGATTGAAAGTAAAGATTGCAAAATAAACTACAACAGAAATGGCACGTTGGCGGGAAATTAATATGATGGAAGATAGACCCGGGGGCCATAGGTTTCACTAGTGGCTTCTCTCAAGATAGCATAAGTATTACGGTGGGTGAACAAATTACTGTCGAGCAATTGATAAAAAGTGCATAATTATGAGAATATCTTGGCATGATCATGTATATAGGCATCACGTCCGCAACAAGTAGACCGACTCCTGCCTGCATCTACTACTATTACTCCACACATCGACCGCTATCCAGCATGCATCTAGAGTATTAAGTTCATAAGAACAGAGTACCGCATTAGCCAAGATGACATGATGTAGAGGGATAAACTCAAGCAATATGATATAAACCCCATCTTTTTTTCCTCGATGGCAACAATACAATATGTGTCGTTTCCCCTACTGTGACTGGGATCGAGCACCGCATGATTGAACCCAAAGCTAAGCACTTCTCCCATTGCAAGAAAGATCAATCTAGTAGGCCAAACGAAACTGATAATTCGAAGAGACTTGCAAAGATAACCAATCATACATACAAGAATTCAGAGAAGATTCAAATATTGTTCATAGATAATCTTGATCATAAACCCACAATTCATCGGATCTCGACAAACACACCGCAAAGAGAGTTACATCAAATAGATCTCCAAGAAGATCGAGGAGAACTTTGTATTGAGATCCAAAGAGAGAGAAGAAGCCATCTAGCTAATAACTATGGACCCGAAGGTCTGTGGTAAACTACTCACACATCATCCGAGAGTCTACGGTGTTGATGTAGAAGCCCTCCATGATCGATGCCCCCTCCGGCAGAGCGCCGGAAAAGGCCCCAAGATGGTATCTCACGGGTACAGAAGGTTGCGGCGGTGGAAATAGGGTTTTGTGGTGCTCCTGGATGGTTTCGGGGTACGTAGGTATATATAGGAGGAAGAAGTAGGTCGGTGGAGCCACGAGGGGCCCACGAGGGTGGAGGGCGCGCCCCCCTGCCTCGTGGCCTCCTCGTTGATTTCTTGACGTCCACTCCAAGTCCTCTGGATCACGTTTATTCCAAAAATCACGCTCTCGAAGGTTTCATTCCGTTTTGACTCAGTTTGATATTCCTTTTCTGCGAAACACTGAAATAGGCAAAAAAAACAGCAATTTGCACTGGGCCTTGGGTTAATAGGTTAGTCCCAAAAATAATATAAAAGTGTATAAATAAGCCCATTAAACATCCAAAATAGAATATATAATAGCATGGAGCAATCAAGAATTATAGATACGTTGGAGACGTATCAAGCATCCCCAAGCTTAATTCCTGCTCGTCCTCGAGTAGATAAATGATAAAAACAGAATTTTTGATGTGGAATGCTACTTAGCATATTCTTCAATGTAATTTTCTTTATTGTGGCATGAATGTTCAGATCCGAAAGATTCAAGATAAAAGTTTAATATTGACATAAAAATAATAATACTTCAAGCATACTAACCAAGCAATTATGTATTCTCAAAATAACATAGCCAAAGAAAGCAGTAGGGAGATGCCCATCAATTGATGTCAATGCAAGGAGTAGGGATTGCCATGCAATGGATGCACTAGAGCTATAAATGTATGAAAGCTCAACAAAAGAAACTAATTGGGTGTGCATCCAACTTGCTTGCTCATGAAGACCTAGGGCATTTGAGGAAGCCCATCGTTGGAATATACAAGCCAAGTTCTATAATGAAAAATTCCCACTAGTATATGAAAGTGAAAAAACAAGAGACTCTCTATCATAAAGATCATGGTGCTACTTTGAAGCACAAGTGTGGAAAAGGATAGTAGCATTGTCCCTTTTTATTTCTCTTTTTTTCTTCTTTTTTTCTCTTTTTTTTGGGCCTTCCTTTTTTTATTTGGCCTTTCTCTTTTTTTTATTTGGGACAATGCTCTATTAATAATTATCATCACACTTCTATTTATTTACAACTCGATACTAGAACAAAGTATGACTCTATATGAATGCCTCCGGCGGTGTACCGGGAAGGGCAATGAATCAAGAGTGACATGTATGAAATAATATGCATGGTGGCTTTGCCACAAATATGATGTCAACTACATGATCATGCAAGGCAATATGACAATGATGAAGCGTGTCATAATAAACGGAACGGTGGAAAGTTGCATGGCAATATATCTCGGAATGGCTATGGAAATGCCATAATAGGTAGGTATGGTGGCTGTTTTGAGAAAGATATAAGGAGGTTTATGTGTGATAGAGCGTATCGTATCACGGGGTTTGGATGCACGGGCGAAGTTTGCACCAACTCTCAAGGTGAGAAAGGGCAATGCACGGTACCGAAGAGGCTAGCAATGATGGAAGGTTGAGAGTGCGTATAATCCATGGACTCAACATTAGTCATAAAGAACTCACATACTTATTGCAAAAATCGACAAGTCATCAAAAACCAAGCACTACGCGCATGCTCCTAGGGGGATAGATTGGTACGAAAAGACCATCGCTCATCCCCGGCCGCCACTCATAAGGATGACAATCAAAGAACACCTCATGTTTCAAATTTGTCACACAACGTTTACCATACGTGCATGCTACGGGACTTGCAAACTTCAACACAAGTATTTCTCAATTTCAGAACTACTCAACTAGCACAACTTTAATATCACTATCTCCATATCTCAAAACAACTATCAAGTATCAAACTTCTCTTAGTATTCAATGCACTTTAGAGTTTTTATCTTGGATGCCTATCATATTAGGACTAATTTTATAACCAAAGCAAATCACCATGCTGTTATAAAGGACTCTCAAAATAGTATAAGTGAAGCATGAGAGATCAATAATTCCTATAAAATATAACCACCGTCGTGCTCTAAAAGATATAAGTGAAGCGCTAGAGCAAAATTTTTTAGCTCAAAAGATATAAGTGAAGCATATAGAGTATTCTAATAAATTCTGAATAATGTGTGTCTCTCTCAAAAGGTGTGTACAGCAAGGATGATTGTGGTGAACTAAAAGGCAAATACTCAAATCATACAAGACGCTCCAAGCAAAACACATATCATGTGGTGAATAAAAATATAGCTCCAAGTAAAGTTACCGATCGACGAAGACAAAAGAGGGGATGCCTTCCGGGGCATCCCCAAGCTTAGGATTTTGGGTTGTCCTTAGATTTTACCTTGGGGTGCCTTGGGCATCCCCAAGCCTAGGCTCTTGCAACTCCTTGTTCCATAATCCATCAAATCTTTACCCAAAACTTGAAAACTTCACAACACAAAACTTAACAGAAAATCTCGTGAGCTCCGTTAACGAAAGAAAACAAAACACCACTTCAAGGTACTGTAATGAACTCATTATTTATTTATATTGGTATTAAACCTACTGTATTCCAACTTCTCTATGGTTCGTAACCTCCGATACTAGCCATAGATTCATCAAAATAAGCAAACAACACACGAAAAACAGAATCTGTCAAAAACAGAACAGTCTGTAGTAATCTGTACCTAACGCAAACTTCTGGAACTCCAAAAATTCTAAAATAAATTTCTGGACGTGAGGAATTCATCTACTAATCATATGCAAAAAGGATCAACTAAATAGAACTCTCTAAGAAAAAGTTGTAGCTAATCTCGTGAGCGCTAAAGTTTCTGTTTTTTTACAGCAAGATCAAAAAGACTTCACCCAAGTCTTCCCAAAGGTTCTACTTGGCACAAACACTAATTAAAAATGAAAACACATCTAACCAGAGGCTAGATAAAAGACTTATTACTAAACAGAACCTAAAAGCAAGAAACAAAGATAAAATTGGGTTGCCTCCCAACAAGCGCTATCGTTTAACGCCCCTAGCTAGGCATTGAGATTTGAATGATGCTCACACGAAGACAAGAATTGAAGCACAAAGAGAGCATCGTATAACGCGTGAAAAACACATATAAGTCTAACATACTTCCTATGCATAGGCATTTTATAAGCAAACAAATCAAGACAAACAAAAACTAGCATATGCAAGGAAGCGGAAAGAAACAATAGCAATCTCAACATAACGAGAGGTAATTTAGTAACATGAAAATTTCTACAATCATATTTTCCTCTCTCGTAATAATTACATGTGGGATCATAAGCAAATTCAACAAAATAGCTATAAAATAAAATATTTTCAACACGATCCACATGCATGCAAAGTTGACACTCTTCCAAAATAGTGGGATTATCATTAACTAAAGTCTTGACCTCTCCAAACCCACTTTCAATATTATTGCAAACACTATTATCAATCTCATATTCATCATGAGGCTTAAATAAATTTTCAAGATCATAAGAAGAATCACCCCAATCATGATCATTGCAACAAGTAGTAGTCATAGCAAAACTAGCATCCCCAAGCTTAGGGTTTTGCATATTATTAGCACAATTGACATTAAGAGAATTTATAGAAAAATTATTGCAATCATGCTTTTTATTCAAGGAGCTATCGTGAATCTCTTCATAAATTTCTTCATCACAATTTTCATATTCAAGCAAAACCTCATAAAGATAATCTGGTGCGCTCAAATCACTAGAAATTGGTTCATCATAATTGGATCTCTTAAAAAGATTAGCAAGGCGATGAGGATCCATATCAATAGATGTTTAGCAAGCGAAGATGCAAGCACATAGAAGGCACATGGCAACACAAGCAAACGAAAAAGACGAACGGAAGAGGGGCAAATAAAACGGCAAAGGTGAAGTGGGGGAGAGGAAAACGAGAGGCAATGGCAAATAATGTAATGCAAGGGATAAGAGTTTGTGATGGGTACTTGGTATGTCTTGACTTGTGCGTAGACTCCCCGGCAACGGCGCCAGAAATCCTTCTTGCTACCTCTTGAGCATGCGTTGGTTTTCCCTTGAAGAGGAAAGGGTGATGCAGCAAAGTAGCGTAAGTATTTCCCTCAGTTTTTGAGAACCTAGGTATCAATCCAGTAGGAGGCCACACGCAAGTCCCTCGTACCTACACAAACAAATAAGAACCTTGCAACCAACGCGATAAAGGGGTTGTCAATCCCTTCATGGCCACTTGCAAAAGTGAGATCTGATAGAGATGATAAGATTTTGGTATTTTTATGATAAAGATTGAAAGTAAAGATTGCAAAATAAACGGCACGTTGGCGGGAAATTAATATGATGGAAGATAGACCCGAGGGCCATAGGTTTCACTAGTGGCTTCTCTCAGGATAGCATAAGTATTACGGTGGGTGAACAAATTACTGTTGAGCAATTGATAGAAAAGTGCATAATTATGAGAATATCTAGGCATGATCATGTATATAGGCATCACGTCCGCAACAAGTAGACCGACTCATGCCTGCATCTACTACTATTACTCCACACATTGACCGCTATCCAGCATGCATCTAGAGTATTAAGTTCATAAGAACAGAGTAACGCATTAGGCAAGATGACATGATGTAGAGGGATAAACTCAAGCAATATGATATAAACCCCATCTTTTTCTCCTCGATGGCAACAATACAATACATGTCGTTTCCCCTACTGTCACTGGGATCGAGCACCGCATGATTGAACCCAAAGCTAAGCACTTCTCCCATTGCAAGAAAGATCAATCTAGTAGGCCAAACCAAACTGATAATTCGAAGAGACTTGCAAAGATAACCAATCATACATAAAAGAATTCAGAGAAGATTCAAATATTGTTCATAGATAATCTTGATCATAATCCCACAATTCATCGGATCTCGACAAACACACCGCAAAAAGAGTTAGATCAAATAGATCTCCAAGATGATCGAGGAGAACTTTGTATTGAGATCCAAAGAGAGAGAAGAAGCCATCTAGCTAATAACTATGGACCCGAAGGTCTGTGGTAAACTACTCACACATCATCGGAGAGGCTATGGTGTTGATGTAGAAGCCCTCCGTGATCGATGCCCCCTCCGGCAGAGCGCCGGAAAAGGCCCCAAGATGGGATCTCACGGGTACAGAAGGTTGCGGCAGTGGAAATAAGGTTTCGTGGTGCTCCTGGATGGTTTCGGGGTACGTAGGTATATATAGGAGGAAGAAGTAGGTCGGTGGAGCCACGAGGGGCCCACGAGGGTGGAGGGCGCGCCCCCTGCCTCGTGGCCTCCTCGTTGATTTCTTGACGTCCACTCCAAGTCCTCTGGATCACGTTTGTTCCAAAAATCACGCTCCCGAAGGTTTCATTCCGTTTGGACTCCATTTGATATTCCTTTTCTGCGAAACACTGAAATAGGCAAAAAAACAGCAATTTGCACTGGGCCTTGGGTTAATAGGTTAGTCCCAAAAATAATATAAAAGTGTATAAATAAGCCCATTAAACATCCAAAACAGAATATATAATATCATGGAGCAATCAAAAAATATAGATACGTTGGAGACGTATCACATAGTTAGTCGGAATGCCATATGCAATCACCCGCATAGCTGCGGAGATTTTTTGATATGCGCTAAAACCCAACAAGCCCGCGACGTTTCTCCTTTGAGTAAAAAACCGAGAATTGGCCTCGCAAGCTTGCATAATTTTTATGAAGAGGGATCAACGCATTCGATACCTTCTTCAAAAGAGGTGCGGCGGATAGGTAGGATTGTCCACGAAGTAGTCTTGCATCAACATCATGTTCCCGAGATGGCGATTGCGAGGGATGCAAAGACGGCAATAACCAATAGCGGAACCAGGATGCTCATATTGGTTCCTACATATTTTATGAAGATCTTTATCGGTCAAACCATAATAACAACATACGTTATTCCCTTTGTCATCGGTATGTTACTTGCCCGAGATTCGATCGTCGGTATCTTCATACCTAGTTCAATCTCATTACCGGCAAGTCTCTTTACTCGTTCCGTAATGCATCAACCCGCAACTAACTCATTAGTCACATTGCTTGCAAGGCTTATCATGATGTGCATTACCGAGAGGGCCCAGAGATACCTCTCCGATACTCGGAGTGACAAATCCTAATCTTGATCTATGCCAACCTAACAAACACCTTCGGAGACACCTGTAGAGCATCTTTATAATTACCCAGCTACGTTGTGACGTTTGATAGCACACAAGGTGTTCCTCCGGTATTCGGGAGTTGCTCATAATCAAAGGAATGTGTATAAGTCATGAAGAAAGCAATAGCAATAAAACTTAACGATCATTATGCTAAGCTAACGGATGGGTCTTGTCCATCACATCATTCTCTTAATGATGTAGTCCCGTTCATCAAATGACAACACATGTCTATGGTCAGGAAACTTAACCATCTTTGATTAATGAGCTAGTCTAGTAGAGGCATAGTAGGGACATTTTGTTTTGTCTATGTATTCACACATGTATCAAGTTTCCGGTTAATACAATTTTAGTATGAATAATAAACATTTATCATGATATAAGGAAATATAAATAACAACTTTATTATTGTCTCTAGGTCATATTTCCTTCGGTCTCCCACTTGCACTAGAGTCAATAATCTAGATTACATTGTAATGATTCTAACACCCATGGAGTCTTGGTGTTGATCATGTTTTGCTCGTGGAAGAGGCTTAGTCAACGGGTCTGCAACATTCAGATCCATATGTATTTTGTAAATCTCTATGTCTCCCACCTTGACTTGATCGCGGATGGAGTTGAAGCGTCTCTTGATGTGTTTGGTTCTCTTGTGAAATCTGGATTCATTCGCTAAGGCAATTGCTCCAGTATTGTCACAAAAGATTTTCATTGGACCCGGTGCACTAGGTATTACACCTAGATCGGATATGAACTCCTTCATCCAGACTCCTTCATTTGCTGCTTCCGAAGCAGCTATGTACTCCGCTTGACACATAGATCCCGCCACAACGCTCTGCCTGGAAATGCACCAACTTACAGCTCCACCATTCAATATAAATACGTATCTAGTTTGCGACTTAGAGTCATCGGATCAGTGTCAAAGCTTGCATCGACGTAACCATTTACGACAAGCTGTTTGTCACCTCCATAAACGAGAAACATATCCTTAGTCCTTTTCAGGTATTTCAGGATGTTCTTGACCGCTGTCTAGTGATCCACTCCTGGATTACTTTGGTACCTCCCTGCTAAACTTATAGCTAGGCACACATCAGGTCTGGTACATAGCATTGCATACATGATAGAACCTATGGCTAAGGCATATGGAATGACTTTCATTTTCTCTCTATCTTCTGCAGTGGTCGGGCATTGAGTCTGACTCAACTTCACACCTAGTAACACAGGCTAGAACCCTTTCTTTGACTGATCCATTTTGAACTTCTTCAAAACTTTATCAAGGTATGT
Organism: Aegilops tauschii subsp. strangulata; assembly: GCF_002575655.3. Classification (NCBI taxonomy): domain Eukaryota; kingdom Viridiplantae; phylum Streptophyta; class Magnoliopsida; order Poales; family Poaceae; genus Aegilops; species Aegilops tauschii. Next base: position 226,018,111 of record NC_053039.3, read on the forward strand.
GCTTTGTGAAAGTCCAATTAAGCGTCTCGATCTATCTCTATAGATCTTGATGCCCAATATATAAGCAGCTTCACCGAGGTCTTTCATTGAAAAATTCTTATTCAAGTATCCTTTTATGCTATCCAGAAATTTTATATCATTTCCAATCAACAATATGTCATCCACATATAATATTAGAAATGCTACAGAGCTCCCACTCACTTTCTTGTAAATACAGACTTCTCCAAAAGTCTGTATAAAACCATACACTTTGATCACACTATCAAAGCGTATATTCCAACTCCGAGATGCTTGCACGAGTCCATAAATGCATCGCTGGAGCTTGCACACTTTGTTAGCACCTTTAGGATCGACAAAACCTTCTGGTTGCATCGTATACAACTCTTCTTTAAGAAATCCATTAAGGAATGCAGTTTTGACATCCATTTGCCAAATTTCATTATCATAAAATGCGGCAATTACTAACATGATTCAGACAGACTTAAGCATTGCTATGGGTGAGAAGGTCTCATCGTAGTCAACTCCTTGAACTTGTCGAAAACCTTTCGCAACATGTTGAGCTTTGTAGACAGTAACATTACCATCAGCGACAGTCTTCTTCTTGAAGATCCATTTATTTTCTATGGCTTGTCAATCATCGGGCAAGTCAACCAAAGTCCACACTTTGTTCTCATACATGGATTCCATCTCAGATTTCATGGCCTCAAGCCATTCCGTGGAATTTGGGATCATCATTGCTTCCTCATAGTTCGTAGGTTCGTCATGGTCTAGTAACATGACTTCCAAAATAGGATTACCGTACCACTCTGGTGCGGACCGTACTCTGGTTGACCTACAAGGTTTGGTAGTAACTTGATCTAAAGTTCCATGATCATCATCATTAGCTTCCTCACTAATTGATGTAGACATCACTGGAACTGATTTCCTTGATGAACCATTTTCCAATTCGAGAGAAGGTACAATTAACTCATCAAGTTCTACTTTCCTCCCACTCACTTCTTTCAAGAGAAACTCCTTCTCTAGAAGGATCCATTCTTAGCAATGAATATCTTGCCTTCGGATCTGTGATAGAAGGTGTACCCAACAGTTTCCTTTGGGTATCCTATGAAGATGCATTTCTCCGATTTGGGTTCGAGCTTATCAGGCTGAAGCTTTTTCACATAAGCATCGCAACCCCAAACTTTAGGAAACGACAGCTTAGGTTTCTTGCCAAACCACAGTTCATATGGTGTCGTCTCAACGAATTTAGATGGTGCCCTATTTAACGTGAATGCAGCCATCTCTAAAGCATAACCCCAAAACGATACTGGTAAATCGGTAAGAGACATCATAGATCGCACCATATCTAATAAAGTACGGTTACGACGTTCGGACACACCATTACGCTGTGGTGTTCCAGGTGGCGTGAGTTGCGAAACTATTCCACATTGTTTCAAATGAAGAACAAACTCGTAACTCAAATATTCGCCTCCGTGATCAGATCGTAGAAACTTTATTTTCTTGTTACGATGATTTTCCACTTCACTCTGAAATTCTTTGAACTTTTCAAATGTTTCAGACTTATGTTTCCTTAAGTAGATATACCATATCTGCTCAAATCATCTATGAAGGTCAGAAAATGACGATGCGCGCTGCGAGCCTCAACATTCATAGGACCGCATACGTCAGTATCTATTATTTCCAATAAGTCAGTGGCTCGCTCCATTGTTCTGGAGAACGGAGTCTTAGTCATCTTGCCCATGAGGCATGGTTCGCAAGCATCAAGTGATTCCAAAAGCCCATCTGCATGGAGTTTCTTCATGCGCTGTACACCAATATGACCTAAACGGCAGTGCCACAAATAAGTTGCAATATCATTATTAACTTTGCATCTTTTGGCTTCAATATTATGAATATGTGTATCACTACGATCGAGATTCAACAAAAATAGACCACTCATCAAGGGTGCATGACCATAAAAGATATTACTCATATAAATAGAACAACCATTATGCTCTGATTTAAATGAATAACCGTCTCGCATCAAACAAGATCCAGATATAATGTTCATGCTCAACGCTGGTGCCAAATAACAATTATTCAGGTCTAAAACTAATCCCAAGGTAGATGTAGAGGTAGCGTGCCGACGGCGATCGCATCGACCTTGGAACCATTTCCGACACGCATCGTCACATCGTCCTTAGCTAATCTTCGTTTAATCCATAGCCCCTGTTTCGAGTTGAAAATATGAGCAAGAGAACAAGTATCAAATACCCGGGCGATACTACGAGCATTAGTAAGGTACACATCAATAACATGTATATCAAATATACCTTTCACTTTGCCATCCTTGTTATCCGCCAAATACTTGGGGTAGTTCCGCTTCCAGTGACCAGTCCCTTTGCAGTAGAAGCACTCAGTTTCAGGCTTAGGTCCAGACTTGGGCTTCTTCCCGGGAGCAGCAACTTGCTTGTTATTCTTCTTGAAGTTCCCCTTCTTCCCTTTGCCCTTGTTTCTTGAAACTAGTAGTCTTGTTAACCATCAACACTTGATGCTCCTTCTTGATTTCTACCTTCGCAGCCTTTAGCATTGCGAAGAGCTCGGGAATTGTCTTTTCCATCCCTTGCATATTATAGTTCATCATGAAGCCTTTATAGCTTGGTGGCAGTGATTGAAGAACTCTGTCAATGACACTATCATTGGGAAGATTAACTTCCATCTGAATCAAGTGGTTATGGTACCCAGACATTCTAAGTATGCGTTCACTAACAGAACTATTCTCCTCCATTTTGCAGCTATAGAACTTGTTGGAGACTTCATATCTCTCAACTCGGGCATTTGCTTGAAATATTAACTTCAACTCCTGGAACATCTCATATGCTCGATGACGTTCAAAACGTCTTTGAAGTCCCGATTCTAAGCCGTAAAGCATGGCACACTGAACTATCGAGTAGTCATCAACTTTAGTTTTCCAGACGTTCATAACATCCGGAGTTGCTCCTGCAGCAGGCCTTGCACCTAGAGGTGCTTCAAGGACGTAATTCTTCTGTGCAGCAATGAGGATAATCCTCAAGTTACGGACCTAGTCTGTGTAGTTGCTACCATCATATTTCAACTTAGCTTTCTCTAGGAACGAATTAAAATTCAAGGGAACGGTAGCACGGGCCATTGATCTACAACAACATAGATATGCAAAAACTATCAGGACTAAGGTCATGATAAATTAAAGTTTAATTAATCATATCACTTAAGAACTCCCACTTAGATAGACATCCCTCTAGTCATCTAAATGATCACGTGATCCATATCAACTAAACCATGTCCGATCATCACGTGAGATGGAGTAGTTTTCAATGGTGAACATCTCTATATTGATCATATCTACTATATGATTCACGTTCGTGTTGGGTAACGTAACATGCAATTTCAAAAAGTTTCCTACGCTCATGCAAGATCTATCTAGGAGATGCATAGCAACGAGAGGGGGAGAGTATGTCCACGTACCCTCGTAGACCGAAAGCGGAAGCGTTAGGTTAATGCGGTTAATGTAGTCGAACGTCTTCACGATCCAACCGATCTAGTACCGAACGTACGACACCTTCGAGTTTTGCACACGTTCAGCTCAATGATGTCCCTCGAACTCTTGATCCAGCAGAGGGTCAAGAGAGAGTTTCATTAGCACAACGGCGTGGTGATGGTGATGGTGATGTGATCCGCGCAGGGCTTCGCCTAAGCACTACGACGCTATGACCGGAGGAGTAAACTATGGAGGGGGCACCGCACACGGCTAAGAGAATAACTGTTGTGCTCTGGGGTGCCCCATTGCCCCCGTATATAAAGGAGGAGGGGAGGAGTCGGTCGGCCAGGAGGGGGCGCGCCAAGGGGGGAGTCCTACTAGGACTCCACTCCTAGTAGGATTCGCCCCCCCCCCCCTCTTTTCTTTCTTACGGAGGGGGAAAAGGGGGAAGGAGAGGGAAGATGAGAAGGAAAGGGGGCGCGCCCCCTCCCCTATTCCAATTCGGACTCCCCATGGGAGGGGGCACGACCACCCCTTGTGGGCTGCCTCCCCTCTCCCCTATGGCCCATTTAGGCCCAACAATTCCCCGGGGGGTTCCGGTAACCCCTCGGTACTTGTAAATATGCCCAAACCATTCCGGTGTCCGAATATCATCGTCCAATATATCAATCTTTACCTCTCAACCATTTCGAGACTCCTTGACATGTCTTTTGATCTCATCCGGGACTCCGAACAATCTTCGGTCACCAAAACACATAACTCATAATACAAATCGTCATCAAACGTTAAGCGTGCGGACCCTACAGGTTCGAGAACTATGTAGACATGACCGAGACACATCTCCGGTCAATAACCAATAGCGGAACCTGGATGCTCATGTTGGTTCCTACAAATTCTACGAAGATCTTTATCGGTCAAACCGCAATAACAACATACGTTATTCCCTTTGTCATCGGTATGTTACTTGCCCGAGATTCGATCGTCGGTATCTTCATACCTAGTTCAATCTCGTTACTGGCAAGTATCTTTACTCATTCCGTAATGCATCATCCCGTAACTAACTCATTAGTCACATTGCTTGCAAGGCTTATCGTGATGTGCATTACCAAGAGGGCCCAAAGATACCTCTCCGATACTCGGAGTGACAAATCCTAATCTTGATCTATGCCAACCCAACAAACACCTTCGAAGACACCTGTAGATCATCTTTATAATCACCCAGTTACGTTGTGATGTTTTATAGCACACAAGGTGTTCCTCCGGTATTCGGGAGTTGCATAATCTCATAGTCAAAGGAATATGTATAAGTCATGAAGAAAGCAATAGCAATAAAACTTAACGATCATTATGCTAAGCTAACGGATGGGTCTTGTCCATCACATCATTCTCCTAATGATGTGATCCCGTTCATCAAATGACAACACATGTCCATGGTCAGGAAACTTAACCATCTTTGATTAACGAGCTAGTCAAGTAGAGGCATACTAGGGACACTCTGTTTTGTCTATGTATTCACACATGTATCAAGTTTCCGGTTAATACAATTCTAGCATGAATAATAAACATTTATCATGATATAAGGAAATATAAATAACAACTTTATTATTGCCTCTAGCGCATATTTCCTTCAGTCTCCCACTTGCACTAGAGTCAATAATCTAGTTCACATCGCCATGTGATTTAACACTAATAATTCACATCTTTATGTGATTAGTTCACATCGCCATGTGACTAGCACCCAAAGGGTTTACTAGAGTCAATAATCTAGTTCACATCGCTATGTGATTAACACCCAAAGAGTACTAAGGTGTGATCATGTTTTGCTTGTGAGAGAAGTTTAGTCAACGGGTCTGCCACATTCAGAGCCGTATGTATTTTGCAAATTTTCTATGTCTACAATGCTCTGCATGGAGCTACTCTAGCTAATTGCTCCCACTTTCAATATGTATCCAGATTGAGACTCAGAGTCATCCGGATTGGTGTAAAAGCTTGCATCGATGTAATTCTTTATGACAGACTCTTTATCACCTCCATAACCGAGAAATATTTCCTTAGTCCTCTTAGGTAACTAAGGATAACTTTGACCGATGTCCAGTAATCCACTCCTGGATCACTATCGTACCCCCTTGCCAAACTCATGGCAAGGTACACAATAGGTCTGGTACACAGCATAGCATTCTTTATAGAACCTATGGCTGAGGCATAGGGAATGAATTTCATTCTCTCTCTATCTTCTGTCGTGGTCAGGTTTTGTGTCTTACTCAACTTCATACCATACAACTCAGGCAAGAACTCCTTCTTTGACTGATCCATATTGAACTCCTTCAAAATCTTATCAAGGTATGTACTCATCGAAAGTCTTATCAAGCGTCTTGATCTATCTCTATAGATCTTGATGCCCAGTATGTAAGCAGCTTCACCGAGGTCTTTCTTTAAAAAACTCCTTTCAAACACTCCTTTATGCTTTCCAAAAAATTCTGCATCATTTCCGATCAACAATATGTCATTCACATATACTTATCAGAAAGGCTGTAGTGCTCCCACTCACTTTCTTGTAAATACAGGCTTCACCACAAGTCTATATAAAACCATATGCTTTGATCACCTTATCAAAGTGTATATTCCAACTCCGAGATGCTTGCACCAGTCCATAGATGGATCGCTGGAGATTGCACACTTTGTTAGCACCTTTAGGATCGACAAAACCTTCTGGTTGCATCATATATAACTCTTCTTTAAGAAATCCATTAAGGAATGCAGTTTTGACATCCATTTGCCAGATTTCATAAAATGTGGCAATTGCTAACATGATTCGGACAGGCTTAATCATCGCTACGAGTGAGAAAATCTCATCGTAGTCAACACCTTGAACTTGTCAAAAATCTTTTTCAACAAGTCTAGCTTTGTAGATAGTAACACTACTATCAGCGTCCGTCTTCCTCTTGAAGATCCATTTATTCTCTATGGCTTGCCGATCATCGGGCAAGTCCACCAAAGTCCACACTTTGTTCTCACACATGGATCATATCTCAGATTTCATGGCCTCAAGCCATTCATCAGAATTTAGGCTCATCATCGCTTCCTCATAGTTTGTAGGTTTGTCATGGTCTAGTAACATGACTTCTAGAACAAGATTACCGTACCACTCTAGTGCGGATCGTGCTCTGGTTCAGCTACGAGGTTTGGTAGTAACTTGATCTGAAGTTTCATGATCATTATCATTAGCTTCCTCTCTAGTTGGTGTAGGCATCATGGGAACGGTTTTCTGCAATTACCTCATCAAGTTCTACTTTCCTCCCACTCACTTCTTTCGAGAGAAACTCCTTATCTAGAAAGGATCCCTTAGCAACAAATATCTTGCCTTCGGATCTGTGATAGAAGGTGTACCCAACGGTTTCTTTTTGGGTATCCTATGAAGACGCACTTGGAGCTTATCAGGCTGAAGCTTTTTCACATAAGCATCGCAACCCCAAACTTCAAGAAACGACAGCTTAGGTTTCTTGCAAAACCACAGTTCATACGGTGTCGTCTCAATGGATTTAGACGGTGCCCTATTTAACATGAATGCAGCTGTCTGTAATGCATAACCCCAAAACGATAGTGGTAAATCAGTAAGAGACATCATAGATCGCACCATATCTAATAAAGTACGGTTACGACGTTCGGACACACCATTACATTGTGGTGTTCCAGGTGGCGTGAGTTGTGAAACTATTCCACATTGTTTTAAATGAAGGCCAAACTCGTAACTCAAATATTTGCCTCCACGATCAGATCATAGAAACTTTATTTTCTTTTTACGATGATTCTCCACCTCACTCTGAAATTCTTTGAACTTTTCAAATGTTTCAGACATGTGTTTCATTAAGTAGATATACCCTTATCTGCTCAAACCATCTATGAAGGTCAGAAAATAACGATACCCGCCGCGAGCCTCAACACTCATTGGACCGCATACATCAGTATGTATTATTTCCAATAAGTCAATGGTTCGCTCCATTGTTCCGGAGAATAGAGTTTTAGTCATCTTCCCATGAGGCATGGTTCGCAAGTATCAAATGATTCATAATCAAGTGATTCCAAAAGCCCATCTGCATGGTGTTTCTTCATGCGCTTTACACCAATATGACCTAAACGGCAGTGCCACAAGTATGTTGCACTATCATTACCAACTTTGCATCTTTTGGCTTCAATATTATGAATATGTGTATTACTATGATCGAGATTCAATAAACCATTTACATTGGGTGTATGACCATAGAAGGTTTTATTCATGTAATCAGAATAACAATTATTCTCTGACTTAAATGAATAGCCGTATTGCAATAAATATGATCCAATCATATTCATGCTCAACGCGGACACCAAATAACATTTATTTAGGTTCAACACTAATCCCGAAGGTAGCGGGAGTATGCGATGTTGATCTTATCAACCTTGGAATCATTTCCAACGTACATCGTTACCTCACCCTCAACTAGTCTCTGTTCATTTTGTAATTTCCTGTTGCGAGTTACTAATCTTAGCAACTGAACCGATATCAAATACCCAGGGGCTACTATGAACACTAGTAAAGTACACATTAATACCATGTATATCAAATATACCTTTGTTCACTTTCCCATCCTTCTTATCCGCCAAGTATTTGGAGTAGTTCCGATTCTAGTGACCAGTGTCTTTGCAGTAGAAGCACCCAGTCTCAGGCTTGGGTCTAGCTTTGGGCTTCTTCCTGGGAGTGGCAACTTGCTTGCCATTCTTCTTGAAGTTCCCTTCTTTTCCTTTGCCCTTTTTCTTGAAACTAGTGGTCTTGTTAACAATCAACACTTGATGTTCTTTCTTGATTTCTACCTTCGCCGATTTCTGCAACGCAAAGAGCTCGGGAATCATTTTGGTCATCCCTTGCAAATTATAGTTCATCACAAAGTTCTAGTAGCTTCGTGATAGTGACTAGAGAATTCTGTCAATCACTATCTTATCTGGAAGACTAACTTCCACTTGATTCAAGCGGTTGTAGTACCCAGACATTCTGAGTACATGCTCACTGGCTGAGCTATTCTCCTCCATCTTGTAGGCAAAGTACTTGTCAGAGGTCTCATACCTCTCGACATGGGCATGAGTGTGAAATACCAATTTCAACTCTTGGAACATCTCATATGCTCCGTGGCATTTCAAAACATTTTTGAAGTCCCGGTTCTAAGCCGTAAAGCATGGTGCACTAAACTATCAAGTAGTCATCATACCGTGCTTCCAAAACATTCATAACGTCTGCATCTGCTCCTGCAATAGGTTCGTCACCTAGTGGTGCATCAAGGACATAATTCTTCTGTGCAGCAACGAGGATAAACCTCAGATCACGGACCCAGTCTGCATCATTGCTACTATCATCTTTCAACTTAGTTTTCTCTAGGAACATATCAAAAATAAAACATGAGAGCTATACGCGAGCTATTGATCTACAACATAGATATGCAAATACTATCAGGACTAAGTTCATGATAAATTAAGTTCAATTAATCAAATTACGTAAGAACTCCCACTTAGATAGACATCCCTCAAGTCATCTAAGTGATACGTGATCCAAATCAACTAAACATGTCCGATCATCACGTGAGATGGAGTAGTTTTCAATGGTGAACATCTCTATGTTGATCATATATACTATATGATTCATGTTCGACCTTTCGGTCTCAATGTTCTGAGGCCATGTCTGTACATGCTAGGCTCGTCAAGTTTAACCCGAGTATTCCGCACGTGCAAAACTGTCTTGCACCCGTTGTATGTGAAAGTAGAGCTTATCACACCCGATCATCACGTGGTGTCTCAGCACGACGAACTGTCGCAACGGTGCATCCTCAGGGAGAACACTTATACCTTGAAATTTAGTGAGGGATCATCTTATAATGCTACGGCCGTACTAAGCAAAATAAGATGCATAAAGGATAGAAATCACATGCAATCAAAAATATGTGACATGATGTGGCCATCATCATCTTCTGCCTTTGATCTCCATCTCCAAAGCACCGTCATGATCTCCATCGTCACCGGCTTGACACCTTAATCTCCATCGTAGTGTCGTTGTCGTCTCGCCAACTATTGCTTCTATAACTATCGCTAACGCATAGTGATAAAGTAAATCAATTACATGGCGATTGCATTTCATACAATAAAGCGACAACCATAAGGCCCCTGCCAGTTGACGATAACTTCTACAAAACATGATCATCTCATACAATAGCGTATATCATATCGTGTCTTGACCATATCGCATCACAATATGCCCTGCAAAAACAAGTTAGACATCCTCTACTTTGTTGTTGCAAGTTTTACGTGGCTGCTATGGGCTTCTAGCAAGAACCGTTCTTACCTACGCGTCAAAACCACAAGGATTTTTCATCAAGTGTGCTGTTTTAACCTTCAACAAGGACCGGCCATAGTCAAATTCGATTCAACTGAAGTTGGGGAAACAGACACCGGCCAGCCACCTATGTGCAAAACCAGGTCGGTAGAACAGGTCTCATGAACGTGGTCATGTAATGTTGGTCCGGGCCGCTGATAACCCACAAGTATAGGGGATCAATTGTAGCCTCTTTCGATAAGTAAGATTGTCGAACCCAACAAGGAGCTAAAGGTAGAACAAATATTCCCTCAAGTTCTATCGACCACCGATACAACTCTACGCACGCTTAACATTCGCTTTACCTAGAACAAGTATGAAACTAGAAGTACTTTGTAGGTGTTTTTGGATAGCTTTGCAAGATAATAAAGAGCGCGTAAATAAAAAGTAGGGGTTGTTTAGATAAAGAAGCAATAAAGTTAGTATAGCGAGTGTGGAAAAGTGGTGGTAGGAGTTACGAAATTGTCCCTAAGTAATTGACTACTTTACTAGACCGATAGCAAGTTTTATGTGGGAGAGGCCACTGCTAGCATGTCATCCCTGACTTGGAATTCTATGCACTTATGATTGGAACTATTAGCAAGCATCCGCAACTACTAACGTTCATTAAGGTAAAACCCAACCATAGCATTAAGATATATTGGTCCCCCTTCAATCCCGTATGCATCAATTTCTATGCTAGGTTGAAGCTTCTGTCACTCTTGCCCTCCAATACATAGTCCTATTCATGAGGCTTACACTGCTATTGCATCAGTACACATCAACATGGGTGATTCTGCTCTTTTCTGGACTAATTCCTGGCACATTGGGGGCTCTGCTAGACCCCTCTGTTGGAGATTGCCAAGGTTGTTTTCTTTTGTCAATAATGACAGGATCTCTATGAGGGAATTTCTCCAATCCCAGGATCTTTTCTCCATGTTTTATTTGCCTCTTTCTCGGGAAGCTGCTGCTGAGTTGCACATACTGGAAAGCTGGATCATGCAGTTAGACAGAGACCCCACCTTACCTGATGTTTGGATATGGCCTGGTCAATCAGGAGGGTATACTGCGAAAAGTTTTTACAGGATCATGCACTCCCACTTGCCTACAATACAACCCTGCAAATGGCTTTGGCAGAGTAAGTGCACCATGAAGATCAAGGTGTTCGGCTGGCTTTTGTTCTTTGACAGACTTAACACCAAGGATATGCTGGTTAGGAGACACTGGCGCTCAAATCAGGATGACAATCTTTGCCTCATCTGCAGTGAGTTGGCGTATGAGAATAGGATACATCTATTTTTAACTGCACCTTCAGCTGTAGAATCTGGAACTATTTGGGTATTGATTGGTCTGGAGGTTCAGATATTTTGCAATGTCTCCTGCACGCCAGGTCCAACTTCACACACCCTTTCTTCGTTGAAGTTATACTAACAGCAGCATGGAATATTTGGATTATGCGAAATGGCAGAATTTTCAGAGCTGAGAGAGCTACTTTCAGTGCTTGGAAGTGTAATTTCATCCATGATATTTCTTTGCTTGCTCACAGGGTGAAGGTCTGTAACAAGTCCAAGCTTTTGGCTTGGATTGCTTCTTTGTTGTAAAGCAAGTCCAGTTAGTTAGCAAATAGGTAGACTCTTTCCCCTTTTGTTTTTCTTCTTTGTATAGTTTGTTTTCCTTGTACAGTGGTACTTTTTATAATAAAGGGCTGTGGGGCTTTGCCTCACAGTAAATATTCAAAAAAAAAATACATAGTCCTATCAACATACAACTAACCCTATGGTGTGATCCACGCGCGCGCTCATATGATGGGCACCAAAGGACAGCAACATAACCACAAGCAAATTAAACCAATCATAGCAATTCACCAATTACCAATAGGACAAAGAAAATCTACTCAGACACCATAGGATGGCAACACATCATTGGATAATAATATGAAGCATAAAGCACCATGTTCAAGTAGAGGGTACAACGGGTTGCGGGAGAGTGGACCGCTGTAGATAGATGGGGGAAGGTGATGAAGATGTTGGTGAAGATGACGAAGGTGTTGGTGTAGATTGCGGTGACGATGATGGCCCCGGCGGCGTTCCGGCGCCACCGGAAGAGAGGGGGAGAGGGGGCCCCTCCTTCTTCTTCTTCCTTGACCTTCCCCCTAGATGGGAGAAGGGTTTCCCCTCTGGTCCATGGCCTCCATGGTGGCGGAGGGGCGGAGCACCTCCGAGATTGGATCTGTCTCTCTGTTTCTGCGCTCCTTGATTCTGCCCTTTCACCGTTTCTTAAATTCCCGGAGATCCGTAACTCCGATTGGGCTGAAATTTGGACACGATTTTTATCCGGATATTGGCTTTCTTGCAGCGAAAGGAGGGCACCAACCGCCTTACGGGGTGGCCATGTGGGCCAAGGGCGCGCCTGACCCCCTAGGGCGGGCCCCCTGCCTTGTGGCCCCCTCGGGCTTCGTCTCGCGTTGATTCTTCTTCCAAAAATTCACATATATTCCAAAAATAATCTCCGTCGGTTTTTATCCCCTTTGGACTCCGTTTGATATGGATTTTCTGCGAAACAAAAAACATGCAACAAACAGGAACTGGCACTAGGCACTGGATCAATATGTTAGTCCCAAAAATAGTATAAAAAGTTGCCAAAAGTATATGAAAGTTGTATAATATGGGCATGGAACAATAAAAAATTATAGATACGACGGAGACGTATCAGCATCCCCAAGCTTAATTCCTGCTCGTCCTCGAGTAGGCAAATGATAAAAAAGATAATTTTTTATGTGGAATGCTACCTAGCATAATCTTGATCATGTAATCTAATCATGGCATGAATATTAAGACACGAGTGATTCAAAGCAATAGTCTATCATTTGACATTAAGACAATAATACTTCAAGCATACTAATAAAGCAATCATGTCTTTTGAAAATAACATGGCCAAAGAAAGGTATCCCTACAAAATCATATGGTATGGCTATGCTCCATCTTCACCACACAAAATATTCAAATCATGCACAACCCCGATGACAAGCCAAGCAATTGTTTCATACTTTTGACGTTCTCAAACCTTTTCAACTTTCACGCAATACATGAGCGTGAGCCATGGACATAGCACTATAGGTGGAATAGAATATGATGGTGGAGGTTGTGTGGAGAAGACAAAAAGGAGAAAGGCTCACATCGACGCGGAAAATCAATGGGCTATGGAGGTGCCCATCAATTGATGTCAATGTGAGGAGTAGGGATTGCCATGCAATGGATGCACTAGAGCTATAAGTGTACGAAAGCTCAAACTAAAGCTAAGCGGGTGTGCATCCAACTTGCTTGCTCATAAAGACCTAGGGCATTTGAGGAAGCCCATCGTTGGAATATACAAGCCAAGTTCTATAATGAAAATTCCCACTAGTATATGAAAGTGATAACTCAAGAGACTCTCTATATGAAGAACATGGTGCTACTCTAAAGCACAAGTGTGGTAAAAGGATAGTAACATTGTCCCTTCTCTCTTTTCTCCCATTTTTTTGTTATTTTTTTCTTTTTTGTAGGCTTCTTTGGCCTCTCTTTTTTGAGGGGGAGCTTCTTTGGCCACTTTTATTTTGATAACCTCACATGGGACAATGTTCTAATAATGATGATCATCACACTTTTAGTTACTTACAACTCAATATTACAACTCGATACTAGAACAAAGATATGACTCTATATGAATGCCTTCGGCGGTGTACCGGGATGTGCAATGATCTAGCGTAGCACTGACATCAAAAAACGGACAAGCCATGAAAACATCATGCTAGCTATCTTGTGATAAATTCTCAAGTCATGTATATGATGATGATGGAAGTTGCATGGCAATGTATCTCGGAATGGCTATGGAAATGCCATGATAGGTAGGTATGGTGGTTATTTTGAGGAAGATATAAGGAGGCTTATGTGTGATAGAGCGTATCATATCACGGGGTTTGGATGCACCGGCGAAGTTTGCACCAACTCTCGAGGTGAGAAAGGGCAATGCATGGTACCGAAGAGGCTAGCAATGATGGAAGGGTGAGAGTGCGTATAATCCATGAACTCAACATTAGTCATAAAGAAGTCACATACTTATTGCAAAAATCTATTAGTCATTGAAACAAAGTACTACGCGCATGCTCCTAGGGGGATAGATTGGTAGGAAAAGACCATCGCTCGTCCCCGACCGCCACTCATAAGGAAGACAATCAATAAATACCTCATGCTCCAACTTCGTTACATAACGGTTCACCATACGTGCATGCTACGGGAATCACAAACTTCAACACAAGTATTTCTACAATCCACAACTACCCACTAGCATGACTCTAATATCACCATCTTTATATCGCAAAACTATTGCAAGGAATCTAACATATCATATTCAGTGATCTACAAGTTTTATGTAGGATTTTATGACTAACCATGTGAATGACCAATTCCTGTCAACTCTCTAAATAGATATAAGTGAAGCAAGAGAGTTTAATTCTTTTTACAAAAGATATTCCCATGCTCTAACAAATATAAGTGAAGCAAGAGCATTCTACAAATTGCGGTTTTCTATATGAAGAGAAACAGGCAATCCAAACTTCAAATGATATAAGTGAAGCACATGAAGCATTCTATAAGGCCATACTCAAAAGATATAAGTGAAGTGCAATGATAATTCTATAAATCAACCAAGGACTATCTTATACCAGCATGGTGCATAAAAGAAAAGTGAAAACTAAATGCAAAAGACGCTCCAAGATTTGCACATATCACATGAACGAAACGAATCCGAAAACATACCGATACTTGTTGAAGAAAGATGGGATGCCTTCCGGGGCATCCCCAAGCTTAGACGCTTGAGTCTCCTTGAATATTTACTTGGGGTGCCTTGGGCATCCCCAAGATTGAGCTCTTGCCTCTCCTCCTTCTCCTCACATGGAGACCTCCTCGATCTTCGAACACTTCATCCACACAATACTCAACAGAAAGCTCGGTAAGATCCGTTAGTATAATAAAGCAAATCACTACTCTAAGTACTGTTGAAAACCAATTCATTTTTTTTTTGAATTGTAGATACTGTAATATAACTTCTCCATGGCTTAATCCACTGATAGAAATCGATAGTTTCATCAAAACAAGCAAACTATGCATCAAAAACAGAATCTGTCTTAAACAGGACAGTCTGTAGTAATATGAACATTCACCATACTTCTGGTTGTCCAAAAATTCTGAAATAATTACGAAAAATAAACAATTTGTATAGAAAGATATTTCAAAAACATTCAGATCCATTTGACATTCCAGTAAAAAACGTAAAATCGCGCACTACAGCCAAAGTTTCTGTTTTGCACCGCACAAACCAACAAGCAATGTAAACATCCTAAAGGCAAATCTTGGCACATTATTTTTGTTTTTAAACTTTATAAAAGCACACAGCAGAAATAAATGACTCTCTAATACTTCCGGGTTGTTCCCTAGCAGCGCTTTCTTTAAAGCCATTAAGCTAGGCATATAGTGCTCAAGTAATGGATCCACCCGGATCCCAAGGTATATCAAAGCCAATTTTAATTAACAATGATTTGGGATTTAGTAGTGAGCACAAAGTAACATATATCAGGCAACAACGAAGTCTAACTCTCTTCTTATGCATCAGCATGTCATAAAAGAACAATTCATGCACACATAGTAAAGGCCAATGCATAGTATAAACAGTTTCTTGCAATTTTATCATATTGGAAACATGGAGAGGCGGAGATGTAGTTCCTCTCTCATAATAATTGCAAGTAGGAGCAGCAAGCACATGCATATTATCTCTATCAAAATCATCATGTGCAACGGTAAAAAGAAACCCATCAATATAATCCTTAATAAGGGCAAACTTCTCCGATATCGTGTAGTCGGGAGAATTCAAAAAGATAATAGGGCTATCATGTGTGGGTGCAATAGCAACAATTTCATGTTTAACATAAGGAACTATAGCAAGTTCATCTCCATAAGCATAATTCATATTGGCTTCTTGGCCACAAGCATAGCAAGCATCATCAAAAAGGGATATTTCAAAAGAATCAACGGGATCATAACAATCATCATAGCAATCATCCTTTGGTAAGCACGAAGGGAAATTAAACAATGTATGAGTTGAAGAGTTACTCTCATTAGAAGGTGGGCACGGGTAGCTAATCCGCTCTTCCTCCTTTTGTTCTTCGCTCTCCTCATCATCTTTTTCATCCAATGAGCCCACAATTTCATCAATTTCTTCTTCCATAGACTCCTGCAAAATATTAGTCTCTTCTTGGACAGCGGAGACTCTCTCAATAAAATCATCAATATCAGAATTGAATTCATAATTCTCATAGCAATATTTAAGGATAGCTAAATTTTTAGGTCTATAAACTGAATCATCAAAATCTTCAAACTCTTTAAACAAAGATTCAATTTCATAAGCACCCATAAAAGCAACGAATTCTTCTATTTGTTCCACATCATAGTAATCATATATACCATTAGCATAAGAAGCTAAGGTTTCATTATCATTAAAGTTGCATGAAAAGGGAAGGTGTGGAGCCTTCATCCTAGAGCAACAAGTATAATCATATCTCAAGCATAGTTGCCTAGCATACCAATACAGCATATAAATTTGATCCCATAATAGTTTCCCTTTTTTAGTCAAGCGATAATCCCTAAAGTATTCACGTTGATCCAACGTGTCTCCCATAACATAATTGAATGGGGTTTTCTCGGGATTATCAAAGTAGTACATAATATCTTTCACATAATGAGCATCGAGGGTTTTAGGAGGTTCCCCATCTCCAAGAGTAGCAAGTAAACCTATTTTTTTGGTATTTTGTGTTCCATATCCATAACTAAAGATAGAGAACAACTTAGAACAGCAAATAAAATTACTTAGTGATAAAGCAAACAAGCACACGCGAGAATATTCACCCCACGCTATAACTCCCCGGCAACGGTGCCAGAAAAAGGTCTTGATAACCCACAAGTATAGGGGATCAATTGTAGCCTCTTTCGATAAGTAAGAGTGTCGAACCCAACGAGGAGCTAAAGGTAGAACAAATATTCCCTCAAGTTCTATCGACCACCGATACAACTCTACGCACGCTTAACGTTCGCTTTACCTAGAACAAGCGTGAAACTAGAAATACTTTGTACGTGTTTTGGGATAGGTTTGCAAGATAATAAAGAGCGCGTAAATAAAAAGTAGGTGTTGTTTAGATAAAGAAACAATAAAGTTAGTATAGCGAGTGTGGAAAAGTGGTGGTTGGAGTGGCGAAATTGTCCCTAAGCAATTGACTACTTTACTAGACCGATAGCAAGTTTTATGTGGGAGAGGCCACTGCTAGCATGTCATCCCTGACTTGGAATTCTATGCACTTATGATTGGGACTATTAGCAAGCATCCGCAACTACTAACGTTCATTAAGGTAAAACCCAACCATAGCATTAAGATATATTGGTCCCCCTTCAATCCCGTATGCATCAATTTCTATGCTAGGTTGAACCTTCTGTCACTCTTGCCCTCCAATACATAGTCCTATCAACATACAACTAACCCTATGGTGTGATCCACACGCGCGCTCATATGATGGGCACCAAAGGACAGCAACATAACCACGAGCAAATTAAACCAATCATAGCAATTCGCCAATTATCGATAGGACAACGAAAATCTACTCAGACATCATAGGATGGCAACGCATCATTGGATAATAATATGAAGCATAAAGCACCATGTTCAAGTAGAGGGTACAACGGGTTGCGGGAGAGTGGACCGTTGTAGATAGATGGGGGAAGGTGATGAAGATGTTGGTGAAGATGACGGAGGTGTTGGTGTAGATTGCAATGACGATGATGGCCCCGGCGGCGTTCCGGCGCCACCGGAAGAGAGGGGGAGAGGGCCCCCCCTCATTATTCTTCTTCCTTGACCTGCCCCCTAGATGGGAGAAGGGTTTCCCCTCTGGTCCATGGCCTCCATGGCGGCGGAGGGGCGAGAGCCCCTCCGAGATTGGATCTGTCTCTCTGTCTGTCTCTGTTTCTTCGCTCCCTGATTCTGCCCTTTCACCGTTTCTTAAATTCCCCGAGATCCGTAACTCTGATTGGGCTGAAATTTGGACACAATTTTTATCCAGATATTGGCTTTCTTGCCGTGAAAGAAGGGCACCAACCGCCTTATGGGGTGGCCACGAGGGCCCAGGGCACGCCTGACCCCCTGGGGCGCGCTCCCTGCCTCGTGGCCCCCTCAGGCATCGTCACGCGTTGATTCTTCTTCCAAAAATTTACATATATTCCAAAAATAATCTCCACCAGTTTTTATCCCGTTTGGACTCCGTTTGATATGGATTTTCTGCGGAACAAAAAATATGCAAGAAACAGGAACTGGCACTGGGCACTGGATCAATATGGTAGTCCCAAAAATAGTATAAAAAGTTGCCAAAAGTATATGAAAGTTGTATAATATTGGCATGGAACAATCAAAAATTATAGATACGACGGAGACGTATGAGCCGCTTCATCCAACAATACCTCCGAATCAAAATAAGACGTTGGTGGTAAGCAGTATGACTATTATCGCCCACAACTCTCTGCGCTCTACTCGTGCATATCATCTACGCATAGACCTGGCTCGGATGCCACTGTTGGGTAACATAGCATGCAATTTCAAAAAAATTCCTAAGCTCGCGCAAGACCTATCTAGGAGATGCATAGCAACGAGTGGGGGAGAGTGAGTCCACATACCATTGTAGGCCGAAAGCGGAAGCGTTAGGTTAACGCGGTTGAAGTAGTCGAACGTCTTCACGATCCAACCAATCTAGTACCGAACGTACGACACCTTCGAGTTCTGCACACGTTCAGCTCGATGACGTCCCTCGAACTCTTGATCCAACAGAGGGGCGAGGGAGAGTTTCGTCAGCACAGCGGCGTGGTGATGGTGATGTGATGTGATCAGCGTAGGGCTTCGCCTAAGCACGACAGCGCTATGACCGAAGGAGTAAACTGTGGAGGGGGCACCGCACACGGCTAAGAGAATGACTGTTGTGCTTTGGGGTGCCCCTTGCCCCCGTATATAAAGGAGGAGGGGAGGAGGCAGCTGGCCAGGAGGGGCGCGCTAAGGGGGGAGTCCTACTAGGACCCCACTCCTAGTACGATTCACCCCCCTCTTTTCCTTCTTACGGAGGGGAAAAGGGGGAAGGAGAGGGAAGAGGAGAAGGAAAGGGGGTTGCGCCCCCTCCCCTAGTCCAATCCGGACTCCCCATGGGAGGGGGGTGTGGCCACCCCTTGTGGGCTGCCTCCCCTCTCCCCTATGGCCCATGTAGGCCCAACCATTCCCCGGGGAGTTTCGGTAACCCCTCGGTACTCCCAAATATACCCGAACGATTCCGGAACCATTCCAGTGTCCGAATATCATCGTCCAATATATCAATCTTTACCTCTCGACCATTTCGAGACTCCTCGTCATGTTCGTGATCTCATCTGGGACTCCGAACAATCTTCGGTCACCAAAATACATAACTCAATACAAATCGTCATCGAACGTTAAGCGTGCAGACCCTACGGGTTCAAGAACTATGTAGACATGACCGAGACACATCTCCGGTCAATAACCAATTGCGGAACCTGGATGCTCATATTGGTTCCTACATATTCTACGAAGATCTTTATCGGTCAAACCACAATAACAAGATACATTATTCCCTTTGTCATTGGTATGTTACTTGCCCGAGATTCGATCGTCAGTACCTTCATACCTAGTTCAATCTCGTTACCGACAAGTCTCTTTACTCGTTCTGTAATGCATAATCCCGCAACTAACTCATTATTCACATTGCTTGCAAGGCTTATTGTGATGTGCATTACCGAGAGGGCCCAGAGGTACCTCTCCGATACTCTGAGTGACAAATCCTAATCTTGATCTAACCCAACCCAACAAACACCTTTGGAGACACCTGTAGAGCATCTTTATAATCACCCATTTATGTTGTGACGTTTGATAGCACACAAGGTGTTCCTCCGGTATTTGGGAGTTGCATAATCTCACAGTCAAAGGAATATCTATAAGTCATGAAGAAAGCAATAGCAATAAAAATTAACGATCATTATGCTAAGCTAATGATACGTCTCCAACATATCTATAATTTTTTATTGTTCCATGCTATTATATTATCCATCTTGGATGTTTTATATGCATTTATATGTTGTTTTATATGATTTTTGGGACTAACTTATTATCCTAGAGCCCAGTGCCAGTTTCTGTTTTTTCCTTGTTTTTGAGTTCTACAGAAAAGGAATACCAAACGGAGTCCAATTGACCTGCCAATTTTTGTGGATTTTTTATGGACCAAAAGAAGCCCCCGAAGTAAAAGAGTTGGGCCAAAAGAGTCCCGAGCCATCCACGAGGGTGGAGGGCGCGCCCTACCCCCTGGGAGCGCCCCCTACCTCGTGGATGACTTGGAGACCCCCCCCCCTAACGTGAGACCGACGCCAAAAATTCCTATAAATACAGAAACCCCTGAAAAGAAACCTAGATCGTGAGTTCCGCCGCCGCAAGCCTTTGTAGCCACCAAAAACCAATCGGGACCCTATTCCGGCACCCTGCCGGAGGGGGGATCCATCACCGGTGGCCATCTTCATCATCCCGGCGCTCTCCATGACGAGGAGGGAGTAGTTCACCCTCGGGGCTGAGGGTATGTACCAGTAGCTATGCGTTCGATCTCTCTCTTTCTCTCTCTCTCTCTCTCCCTCTCGTGTTCTTGATTTGGCACGATCTTGATGTACTGCGAGCTTTGCTATTATAGTTGGATCTTATGATGTTTCTCCCCCTCTATCTTCTTGTAATGGATTGAGTTTTCCCTTTGAAGTTATCTTATCGGATTGAGTCTTTAAGGATTTGAGAACACTTGATGTATGTATTGCGTGGGATACCCGTTGTGACAATGGGGTATTCTATTGATTCACTTGATGTATGTTTTGGTGATCAACTTGCGGGTTCTGTGACCTTGGGAATCTATGCATAGGGGTTGGCACACGTTTTCATCTTGACTCTCTGGTAGAAACTTTGGGGCACTCTTTGAAGTTCTTTGTGTTGGTTTGAATAGATGAATCTGAGATTGTGTGATGCATATCGTATAATCATACCCGCGGATACTTGAGGTGACATTGGAGTATCTAGGTGACATTAGGGTTTTGGTTGATGTGTGTCTTAAGGTGTTATTTTCCTACAAACTCTAGGGCTGTTTGTGACACTTATAGGAATAGCCCAATGGATTGATCGGAAAGAATAACTTTGAGGTGGTTCCGTACCCTACAATAATCTCTTCGTTTGTTCTCCGCTATTAGTGACTTTGGAGTGACTCTTTGTTGCCTGTTGAGGGATTGGTATATGTTCTAATTATGTTATCATTGTTGAGAGAACTTGCACTAGTGAAAGTATGAACCCTAGGCCTTGTTTCGAAGCATTGCAATACCGTTTTTGCTCACCTTTACCACTTGCTATCTTGCTGTTTTTATGTTTTCAGATTATAAAAACCTTTATCTACCATCCATATTGCACTTGTATCACCATCTCTTTGCCGAACTAGTGCACCTATACAATTTACTATTGTATTGGGTGTGTTGGGGACACAAGAGACTCTTTGTTATTTGGTTGCAGGGTTGTTTGAGTGAGACCATCTTCATCCTACGCCTCCCACGGATTGATAAACCTTAGGTCATCCACTTGAGAGAAATTTGTTACTGTCCTACAAACCTCTGCACTTGGAGGCCCAACAACGTCTACAAGAAGAAGGTTGTGTAGTAGACATCAAGCTCTTTTCTGGCGCCGTTGCCGGTGAGGTTAGTGCTTGAAGGTATATCTTTAGATCTTGCAATCGAATTTTTTTGTTTCTTGTTTTATCACTAGTTTACTCTATAAAAGAAAACTACAAAAAAAATGGAATTGAGGTTGCCTCATATGCTTCATCTTTTTAATGTCTTCCGTGAAAATAAGGATTCCGATAATTGTGCCAAAGTGTTAAAAGAAGAATGCAATAAAATGTTTGGCATACAATTTTTGAATGATGAGCATGATTGCAATATTGTAGTATGAACTCTTTGAATATCCATAGTACTAATGATGATTGCACTAGTAATGATAAAAATGTCTCTTATAAGCATGTCAATTTTTGTGGAGTGCATAGAGCTTGCAAGCACACACCAAATAGGGAAGATAGATTTTGCAAGAGGCATAAGTATTTAGAAACTAAATGGTTGCAAGAGAGGCTAGATGCTTGTGCTGAAAATTTAAAATTTCTTTGCCATCCTTGTGACCTTTGCAATGAATGTGATCATTTAAATCTCCAATGCAAATTGTTTCATTATCGAATCGTGTCCAAAAATTGTGATGACTTGATTTCCCTTGCGCATCATAATGAACTTAGTTTGCTTGTGGGTTATGAACAAATGAAACGTATAACTAATGATCTTCCAGAATTTGTCCTGGATAAAGTTCTTGATTTTGATCTAGAGGAAATTTATATGTATTGTGCAGTGAATTGCATTGAAAATCCTTATATTGCCAATTACATAAAGACAAGAAAACAAATAGAAGATGAAGAGAATACTAATGAAAGGGAAGAGATTTCCCAATATCCGCCTATTCTTTCTTATGATGAATCAGGTAATGAGGAGGAGCTTTCTATTCAACCAATCTCATTAATAAGGAGCTCCAAAAAGAGGATTAAACCCACACATGATGCGAAGAAGAAAAAGTCAAGACGTAGAAGCAAAGGTAAAAAGGTATCCCTCCCAAATGATGTTGCTCCTATTACTCATTGTGATGATGATAATTGCTATACTATTGGTGCCATCCATACTATTAATGATGAGAGTGATTATGCTTATGATATTAAAAGGCCCAAGCTTGGGGATGCTATGTTTGATGAGAATGGCATGTTTGAGAATTTATTTGCTGCAATTAATGTTTGTCCCAAGCTTGGGGATGCTATGTTTAATGAAGATGATATTTTTGGTCTCCCAAGTTTTGATGAGCAAATTTATTATGATGATAGCATGCCCCCTATTTATGATGATTATATTGATGAAAGTGGATTTGGAGAGGTCGTGACTTTATTTAGTAATGATTCCACTATCTTGGAAGAGGTTTCAATTGATTATGATGAGAACAAAGTTGCTACTTATGATGATTATTGTGATGATACTTATGTTATAAAAAATAGTGATAATTATATTTACAAAACTTGTCATTATTATGATTACCCTTTTTCTGAACATTATTCTTTTAATGTGGAAACAATTTATAGTATTCGAGTTTTTTATGATATTCCCACTATTCCGAATGAGAAGAAATTTGCTTATGTGGAGAGTAATAAAATTTATATGCTTGTAGATCATGAAAAGAATGCTTTATGTGATAGCTATATTGTTGAATTGATTCATGATTCTACTGAAATTTATTATAAGGGAGGAATATATGCTTGTAGGAATTGCAATAATATCAAGTTTCCTCTCTATGTGTTGAAAATCTTGAAGATTTGCTTGTTTTACCTTCCTATGCTAGTTGTTTCTTGTTCCCATAAGTTGTTTGCTCACAAAATCCCTATGCATAGGAACTGGGTTAGACTTAAATGTGCTAGTCATCTTCTTCATGATGCTCTCTTTGTGTTTCAATTCTTATCTTTTATGTGAGCATCATTGAAATCATCATGCCTAGCTAAAAGGCATTAATGAAAAGTGCTTGTTGGGAGACAACCCAATATTTACCCCTACTGTTTTTGTGTGTTCACATGATTAAGCTACTGTAGTAATCGTGTTAGCTTTTGTTTCAATAAAGTGCCAAGTAGAACCTTTGGGAAGACTTGGGTGAAAGTTAATGTGATCTTGCTGTAAAAAACAGAAACTTTGCGCTCACAAGATTAGCTGTCATTTTTTACAGAAGAGTGATTGTAAGTTGATTCTTTCTGCACAAGATTAATAGACAAATTCTCAGGTCCACCAATTTATTTCAGAATTTTTGGAGTTACAGAAGTATTCGGAGTTACAGATTACTACAGACTGTTATGTTTTTGACAGATTCTGTTTTCATTGTGTTGTTTGCTTATTTTGATGAATCTATGAGTAGTATCGGAGGGTATGAACCATATAGAAGTTGGAACACAGTAGATATAACACCAATATGAATTTAGAATGAGTTCACAACAGTACCTAAGTGGTGCTTTATTTTCTTATACTAACGGAGCTTACAAGTTTTCTGTTATGTTTTGTATTGTGAAGTTTTCAACTTTTGGGTAAAGATTCGATGGACTATGGAATAAGGAGTGGCAAGAGACTAAGCTTGGGGATGCCCAAGGCACCCCAAGTCAATTTTCAAGGACAACCAAGAGCCTAAGCTTGGGGATGCCCCGGATGGCATCCCCTCTTTAGTCTTCGTTCATCGGTAACTTTACTTGGAGCTATATTTTTATTCACCACATGATATGTGTTTTGCTTGGAGCGTCATTATGTTTTATTTTTCTTGCTGTTTGAATAAAATATTAAGATCTGAAATTCTTAAATGTTAGAGAGTCTTCACATAGTTGCATAATTATTCGACTACTCATTGATCTTCACTTATATCTTTTGGAGTAGTTTGTCGTTTGCTCTAGTGCTTCACTTATATCTTTTTAGAGCACGATGGTGGTTTTATTTTGAATAAATTAATGAACTATCATGCTTCACTTATATTATTTTGAGAGTCTTAAACATCATGGTAATTTTCTTGGGTTATAAAACTACACCTAATATGATGGGTATCCAAGAGGGATATAATAAAAACTTTCATATAAAGTGCATTGAATACTATGAGAAGTTTGATTCCTTATGATTGTTTTGAGATATGAAGATGGTGATCTTAGAGTCATGCTAGTTGAGTAGTTGTGAATTTGAGAGATACTTGTGTTAAAGTTTGTGATTCCCGTAGCATGCACGTATGGTGAACCGTTATGTGATGAAGTCGGAGCATGATTTATTTTTTGATTGTCTTCCTTATGAGTGGCGGTCGGGGACGAGCGATGGTCTTTTCACACCAATCTATCCCCCTAGGAGCATGCGCGTAGTACTTCGTTTCGATAACTAATAGATTTTTGCAATAAGTATGTGAGTTCTTTATGACTAATGTTGAGTCCATGGATTATACGCACTCTCACCCTTCCACCATTGCTAGCCTCTTTTGTGCCGCGCAACTCTCGCCAGTACCATACACCCACCATATACCTTCCTCAAAAAAGCCACCATACCTACCTATTATGGCATTTCCATAGCCATTCCGAGATATATTGCCATGCAACTTTCCACCGTTCCGTTTATTATGACACGCTTCATCATTGTCATATTGCTTTGATTGATCATGTAGTTGACATCGTATTTGTGGCAAAGCCACCTTCATAATTCTTTCATACATGTCACTCTTGGATCATTGCACATCCCGGTATACCGCCGGAGGCATTCACATAGAGTCATATTTTTGTTCTAAGTATCGAGTTGTAATTCTTGAGTTGTAAAGTAAATAAAAGTGTGATGATCTTCATTATTAGAGCATTGTCCCAGTGAGGAAAGAATGATGGAGACTATGATTCCCCCACAAGTCGGGATGAGACTCCAAATGAAAAATAATAATTATAAAAAAAGAGGCCAAAAAAAGAGAGGGCCCAAAAAAATGAGAGAAAAAGAGAGAAGGGGCAATGCTACTATCCTTTTACCACACTTGTGCTTCAAAGTAGCACCATGATCTTCATGATAGAGAGTCTCATATGTTGTCACTTTCATATACTAGTGGGAATTTTTCATTATAGAACTTGGTTTGTATATTCCAATGATGGGCTTCCTCAAATGCCCTAGGTCTTCATCAGCAAGCAAGTTGGATGCACACCCACTTAGTTTCTTTTTGAGCTTTCATAAACTTATAGCTCTAGTGCATCCATTGCATGGCAATCCCTACTCACTCACATTGATATCTATTGATGGGCATCTCCATAGCCCATCGATACGCCTAGTTGATGTGAGACTATATTCTCCTTTTTGTCTTCTCCACAACCGCCCTTCTATTCCACCTATAGTGCTATGTCCATGGCTCACGCTCATGTATTGCGTGAAGATTGAAAAAGTTTGAGAACATCAAAAGTATGGAACAATTTCTTGGCTTGTCATCGGGGTTGTGCATAATTTAAATATTTTGTGGATGAAGATAGAGCATAGCCAGACTATATGATTTTCTAGGGATAGCTTGCTTTGGCCATGTTATTTTGAGAAGACATGATTAGTTTATTAGTATGCTTGAAGTATTATCATTCTTATGTCAATATTAAACTTTTGTTTTGAATCTTATAGATCTGAATATTCTTGCCACAATAAAGAAGATTACATTGATAAATATGTTAGGTAGCATTCCACATCAAAAATTCTGTTTTTATCATTTACCAACTCGAGGACGAGCAGGAATTAAGCTTGGGGATGCTTGATACGTCTCCAACGTATCTATAATTTTTTATTGTTCCATGCTATTATATTATCCATCTTGGATGTTTTATATGCATTTATATGCTGTTTTATATGATTTGTGGGACTAACCTATTAACCTAGAGCCCAGTGCCAATTTCTGTTTTTTCCTTGTTTTTGAGTTTTACACAAAAGGAATACCAAACGGAGTCCAATTAACCTACCAATTTTTGTGGATTTTTTATGGACCAAAAGAAGCCCCCGAAGTAAAAGAGTTGGGCCAGAAGAATCCCGAGCCATCCACGAGGATGGAGGGCGCGCCCTACCCCCATAGGAGCGCCCCCTGCCTCGTGGATGACTCGAAGACCCCCCTGACGTGAGACCGACGCCAAAAATTCCTATAAATACAGAAACCCCCAAAAAGAAACCTAGATCGAGAGTTCCGCCACCGCAAGCCTCTATAGCCACCAAAAACCAATCGAGACCCTGTTCCGGCACCCTGCCGGAGGGGGGATCCATCACCGGTGGCCATCTTCATCATCCCGGCGCTCTCCATGACAAGGAGGGAGTAGTTCACCCTCGGGGCTGAGGGTATGTACCAGTAGCTATGTGTTTGATCTCTCTCTCTCTCTCGTGTTCTTGATTTGGCACGATCTTGATGTACCGCGAGCTTTGCTATTATAGTTGGATCTTATGATGTTTCTCCCCCTCTATCTTCTTGTAATGGATTGAGTTTTCCCTTTGAAGTTATCTTATCAGATTTAGTCTTTAAGGATTTGAGAACACTTGATGTATGTCTTGTGTGGGATACCCGTGGTGACAATGGGGTATTCTATTGATTCAGTTGATGTATGTTTTGGTGATCAACTTGCGGGTTCCATGACCTTGGGAATCTATGCATAGGGTTTGGCACACGTTTTCATCTTGACTCTCCGGTATAAACTTTGGGGCACTCTTTGAAGTTTTTGTGTTGGTTTGAATAGATGAATTTGAGATTGTGTGATGCATATCGTATAATAATACCCGCGGATACTTGAGGTGACATTGGATTATCTAGGTGACATTAGGTTTTTGGTTGATGTGTGTCTTAAGGTTTATTTTCCTACAAACTCTAGGGCTGTTTGTGACACTTATAGGAATAGCCCAATGGATTGATCGGAAAGAATAACTTTGAGGTAGTTTCGTACCCTACAATAATCTCTTCGTTTGTTCTCTGCTATTAGTGACTTTGGAGTGCCTCTTTGTTGCATGTTGAGGGATTGTTATATCATCTAATTATGTTATCATTGTTGAGAGAACTTGCACTAGTGAAAGTATGAACCCTAGGCCTTGTTTCGAAGCATTGCAATACCATTTTCGCTCACCTTTATCACTTGCTACCTTGCTGTTTTTATGTTTTCAGATTATAAAAACCTTTATCTACCATCCATATTGCACTTGTATCACCATCTCTTCGCCGAACTAGTGCACCTATACAATTTACTATTGTATTGGGTGTGTTGGGTACACAAGAGACTCCTTGTTAATTGGTTGCAGGGTTGTTTGAGAGAGACCATCTTCATCCTACGCCTCCCACGGACTGATAAACCTTAGGTCATCCACTTGAGAGAAATTTGCTACTGTCCTACAAACCTCTGCACTTGGAGGCCCAACAACGTCTACAAGAAGAAGGTTGTGTAGTAGACATCAGCTAACAGATGGGTCTTGTCCATCACATCATTCTCCTAATGATGTGATCCCGTTCATCAAATGACAACACATGTCTATGATCAGGAAACTTAACCATCTTTGATTAACGAGCTAGTCAAGTAGAGGCATACTAGGGACACTCTGTTTTGTCGATGTATTCACACATTTATCAAGTTTCCGGTTAATACAATTCTAGCATGAATAAGAAACATTTATCATGATATAAAGAAATATAAATAACAACTTTATTATTGCCTCTAGGGCATATTTCATGTAGTTCGACCTTTCGGTCTCAGTGTTCCGAGGCCATATCTGCATATGCTAGGCTCGTCAAGTTTAACCCGAGTATTCGGCACGTGCAAAACAGTCTTGCACCCGTGATACGTCTCCAACGTATCTATAATTTTTGATTGTTCCATGCTATTATATTATCTGTTTTGGATGTTTAATGGGCTTTACTATGCACTTTTATATTATTTTTGGGACTAACCTATTAACCGAAGGCCCAGTGCAAATTGTTGTTTTTTGCCTATTTCAGTGTTTCGCAGAAAAGGAATATCAAACAAAATCCAAACGGAATGAAACCTTCGGGAGAGTTAGTTTTGGAACAAACACAATCCAGGAGATTTGGAATGGACGTCAAGGAAGCAACGAGGAAGCCACGAGGCAGGGAGGCGCGCCCCCACCCTCGTGGGCCCCTCCTGGCTCCACCGACCTACTTCTTTCGCCTATATATACTCATATACCCTGAAAACATCCGAGAGCACCACGAAACCCTATTTCCACCGCCGCAACCTTCTGTACCCATGAGATCCCATCTTCGGGCCTTTTCCGGCGCTCTGCCAGAGGGGGAATCGATCACGGAGGGCTTCTACATCAACACCATAGCCTCGCCGATGATGTGTGAGTAGTTTACCACAGACCTTCGGGTCCATAGTTATTAGCTAGATGACTTCTTCTCTCTCTTTGGATCACAATACAAAGTTCTCCTCGATCTTCTTGGAGATCTATTCGATGTAATTCTTTTTGCGGTGTGTTTGTCGAGATCCGTGAATTGTGGGTTTATGATCAAGATTATCTATGAACAATATTTGAATCTTCTCTGAATTCTTTTATGCATGATTTAATTATCTTTGCAAGTCTCTTTGAATTATCAGTTTGGTTTGGCCTACTAGATTGATGGGAGAAGTGCTTAGCTTTGGGTTCAATCTTGCGGTGTCCTTTCCCAGTGACAGCAGGGGCAGCAAGGCACGTATCGTATTGTTGCCATCGAGGATAAAAAGATGAGGTTTATATCATATTGCTTGAGTTTATCCCTCTACATCATGTCATCTTGCCTAATGTGTTACTCTGTTCTTATGAACTTAATACTCTAGATGCATGCTGGATAGCGGTCGATGTGTGGAGTATTAGTAGTAGATGCATAATCGTTTTGGTCTACTTGTCGCGGACGTGATGCCTATATACATGATCATGCATAGATATTCTCATAACTATGCACTTTTCTATCAATTGCTCAACAGTAATTCGTTCACCCACCGTAAATTACGCTATCTTGAGAGAAGCCACTAGTGAAACCTATGGCCCCCGGGTCTATCTTTCATCATATTATCTTCCTATCAATTTACTATTCCTTCCGTCTTTTATTTTGCAATCTTTACTTTCCAATCTATATCATAAAAATACCAAAAATATTTATCTTATTATCTCTATCAGATCTCACTTTTGCAAGTGGCCGTGAAGGGATTGACAACCCCTTTATCGCATTGGTTGCAAGGTTCTTATTTGTTTGTGTAGGTACGAGGCGACTTGTGCGTAACCTCCTACTGGATTGATACCTTGGTTCTCAAAACTAAGGGAAATACTTACGCTACTTTGCTGCATCATCCTTTCCTCCTCAAGGGAAAACCAACGCACTGCTCAAGAGGTAGCAAGAAGGATTTCTAGCGCCGTTGCCGGGGAGGCTAACGCCAAGTCAAGACATACCAAGTACCCATCACAACTCTTATCCCTCGCATTACATTATTTGCCATTTGCCTCTCGTTTTCCTCTCCCCCACTTCACCCTTGCCGTTTTATTCGCCCTCTTTTTTCGTTCGTCTTTTTTTCGCTTGCTTCTTGTGTGCTTGTGTGTTGGATTGTTTGTCACGATGGCTCAAGACAATACTAAATTGTGTGATCTTTCCAATACCAACAATAATGATTTTCTTAGCACTCCGATTGCTCCTCTTACCGATGCTGAATCTTGTGAAATTAATGTTGCTTTGTCGAATCTTGTCATGAAATATCAATTCTCCGGCCTTCCTAGTGAAGATGCCGCTACTCATCTAAACAACCTTGTTGATTTGTGTGATATGCAAAAGAAGAAAGACGTGGATAATGATATTGTTAAATTGAAGCTATTTCCGTTTTCGCTTAGAGATCATGCTAAAACTTGGTTTTCGTCTTTGCCTAAAAATAGTATTGATTCATGGAATAAGTGCAAAGATGCTTTTATCTCTAAGTATTTTCCCCCCGCTAAGATCATCTCTCTTAGAAATGATATTATGAATTTTAAGCAACTTGATCATGAGCATGTTGCACAATCTTGGGAGAGGATGAAATTAATGATTCGCAATTGCCCTACACATGGATTAAATTTATGGATGATCATACAAATTTTTTATGCCGAATTGAATTTTGCTTCTAGAAATCTTTTAGATTCGGCCGCGGGAGGCACTTTTATGGAAATCACTCTAGGAGAAGCTACTAATATTATGGTAATTCCTACAAGTCTTATGGAAATTTTAATAAGATGCCCTCTGATTTTGAGACTAGTGTTAAAGAATTTATGATTTCTCATCAGAATTTCAATGCTTTGCTTGAAGAAAAATTGCCTAAGATTGATGAATTGGCTAGGAACATGGATAGAATTTCTCTTGATGTTGATTCTTTGAAACTTAGATCTATTCCACCTAAGCATGATGTCAATGAGTCTCTCAAATCTATGAGAATTTCCATTGATGAGTGCAAGGAAAGAACCGCTAGGATGCCTGCCAAGAAAGATTGCTTTGTAAAAGCGTGTTCTTCTAGTTTTCATGACAATAGGGATGAAGATCTAAAAGTGATTGGTGTGTCTCCTATTAAATCTTTGTTTTGCAATATGAATCTTGTTAATGATGGGACTGGAGATGAGTCAACTTTAGTTAAAAGGCGTCCCAATGATTCGGAGTTTTTATATCTTGATGCAAAGAATGGTAAAAGTGGGATTGAAGAGGTCAAAACTTTACATAGCAATGAACCCACTATTTTGGATTTCAAGGAATTTAATTATGATAATTGTTCTTTAATAGATTGTATTTCCTTGTTGCAATCCATGTTAAATTCTCCTCATGCTTTAGTCAAAATAAAGCTTTTACCAAACATATCGTTGATGCTTTAATGCAATCCTATGAAGAAAAGCTTGAATAAGAAGTTTCTATCCCTAGAAAACTTTATGATGAGTGGGAACCTTATTAAAATTAAGATTAAATATCATGAGTATTATGCTTTATGTGATTTGGGTGCTAGTGTTTCCACGATTCCAAAAACATTATGTGATGTGTTAGGTTTCCGTGAATTTGATGATTGTTCTTTAAATTTGCATCTTGCGGATTCCACCATTAAGAAACCTATGTGAAGAATTAATGATGTTCTTATTGTTGCAAATAGGAATTATGTGCCCGTAGATTTCATTGTTCTTGATATAGATTGCAATCCTACATGTCCTATTATTCTCGGTAGACCTTTCGTTAGAACGATTGGTGCAATTATTGATATGAAAGAAGGAAATACTAGATTCCAATTTCCGTCAAGGAAAGGCATGGAACACTTTCCTAGGAAGAAAATTAAATTACCTTATGAATCTATTATAAGATCCACTTATGGATTGCATACCAAAGATGATAATACCTAGATCTATTCTTGCCTTTATGCCTAGCTAGGGGCATTAAACGATAGCGCTTGTTGGGAGGCAACCCAATTTTATTTTTGTTTCTTGCCTTTTGGTTCTGTTTAGTAAAAAATAATTCATCTAGCTTCTGTTAAGATGTGTTTTCATGTTTTAAATTAGTGTTTGTGCCAAGTAGAACCAATAGGATCTTCTTGGGTGATAGTTGTTTGATCTTGCTGAAAAAGACAGAAACTTTGCGCTCACGAATATAATTGTTAAAATTCAGAAGAACATGATAAAATACCAATTCTTTTTGAAGTAGATTTTTATACATATTTTCCAGGTTTTCCTAGTTTTTAAGAATTTTTGGAGTTCCATAAGTATTCGAACAAATCTGATTACTACAGATTGTTCTGTTTTTGACAGATTCTGTTTTTCGTGTGTTGTTTGCTTATTTTGATGAATCTATGGCTAGTACCGGGGGGTATGAACCATAGAGAAATTGGAATACAGTAGGTTTAACACCAATATAAATAAA
Source organism: Aegilops tauschii subsp. strangulata (assembly GCF_002575655.3). Classification (NCBI taxonomy): domain Eukaryota; kingdom Viridiplantae; phylum Streptophyta; class Magnoliopsida; order Poales; family Poaceae; genus Aegilops; species Aegilops tauschii. Next base: position 226,050,588 of record NC_053039.3, read on the forward strand.
GAATGAGTTCATTACATTACCTTATGGTTGTGATTTGTTTTCTTATACTAACGGAGCTCATGAGATTTTCTGTTGAGTTTTGTGTTGTGAAGTTTTCAAGTTTTGGGTAAAGATTCGATGCACTATGGAATAAGGAGTGGCAAGAGACTAAGCTTGGGGATGCCCAAGGCACCCCAAGATGATATTCAAGTAAAACTAAGCATCTAAGCTTGGGGATGCCCCGGATGGCATCCCCTCTTTCGTCTCCGTTCATCGGTAACCTTACTTGGAGCTATATTTTTATTCACCACATGATATGTGTTTTGCTTGGAGCGGCTTGTATGATTTGAGTCTTTGCTTTCTAGTTTACCACAATCATCCTTGTTGTACACACCTTTTGGGAGATACACACATGAATCAGAATTTACTAAAATACTCTATGTGCTTCACTTATATCTTTTGAGCTAGATAATTTTGCTCTAGTGCTTCACTTATATCTTTTTAGAGCACGGTGGTGGTTTTATTTTATAGTAATAATTGATCTCTGATGCTTCACTTATATTATTTTGAGAGTCTTTTAGAACAGCATGGTAGTTTGCTTTGGCTATAAAATTAGTCCTGATATGATGAACATCCAAGATAGGTACAATAAAAACTATCATATAAAGTGCATCGAATACTATGAGAAGTTTGATACTTGATAATTGTTTTGAGATATGAAGATGGTGATATTAGAGTCATGCTAGTTGAGTAGTTGTGAATTTGAGAAATACTTGTTCTAAAGTTTGTGATTCCCGTAGCATGCACGTATGGTGAACCGTTATGTGATGAAGTCGGAGCATGATTTATTTTTTGATTGTCTTCCTTATGAGTGGCGGTCGGGGATGAGCGATGGTCTTTTCCTACCAATCTATGCCCCTAGGAGCATGCGCGTAGTACTTTGTTTCAATAACTACTAGATTTTTGCAATAAGTATGTGAGTTCTTTATGACTAATGTTGAGTCCATGGATTATACGCACTCTCACCCTTCCACCATTGCTAGCCTCTCTAATACCGCGCACCTTTCGCCGGTATCTTACACCCACCATATACCTTCCTCAAAATAGACACCATACCTACCTATTATGGCATTTCCATAGTCATTCCGAGATATATTGCCATGCAACTTACCACCGTTCCGTTTATTATGACACGTTCCATCATTGTCATATTGCTTTGCATGATCATGTAGTTGACATCGTATTTGTGGCAAAGCCACCTTTATAATTATTTCATACATATCACTCTTGATTCATTGCATATCCCGGTACACTACCGGAGGCATTCACATAGAGTCATATTTTGTTCCAAGTATTGAGTTGTAATTTTTGAGTTGCAAGTAAATAAAAGTGTGATGATCATCATTATTAGAGCATTGTCCCAAGTGAGGAAAGGATGATGGAGACTATGATTCACCCACAAGTCGGGATGAGACTCCGGACGAAAAGAAAAAAGAAAAGAAAAAGAGGCCATAAAAAAAGAGAAAAGGGCCCAAACAAAAAAATGAGAGAAAAAGAGAGAAGGGACAATGTTACTATCCTTTTACCACACTTGTGCTTCAAAGTAGCACCATGATCTTAATGATAGAGAGTCTCCTATGTTGTCACTTTCATATACTAGTGGGAATTTTACATTATAGAACTTGGATTGTATATTCCAATATGGGCTTCCTCAAAATGCCCTAGGTCTTCGTGAGCAAGCAAGTTGGATGCACGCCCACTTAGTTTCTTTTGTTGAGCTTTCATACACTTATAGCTCTAGTGCATCCGTTGCATGGAAATCCCTACTCACTCACATTGATATATATCGATGGGCATCTCCATAGCCCATTGATATGCCTAGTTGATGTGAGATTATCTTCTCCCATTTTTGTATTCTCCACAACCACCCTTCTACTCCACATATAGTGCTATGTCCATGGCTCACGCTCATGTATTGTGTGAAGATTGAAAAAGATTGAGAACATCAAAAGTATGAAACAATTGCTTGGCTTGTCATCGGGGTTGTGCATGATTTAAATATTTTGTGTGATGAAGATAGAGCATAGCCAGACTATATGATTTTGTAGGGATAACTTTCTTTGGCCATGTTATTTTGAGAAGACATGATTGCTTTGTTAGTATGCTTGAAGTATTATTATTTTTATATCAATATTAAATTTTTATCTTGAATCATTCGGATCTGAATATTCATGCCGCAATAAAGAAAATTACATTGAGAATTATGCTAGGTAGCATTCCACATCAAAAATTCTGTTTTTATCATTTACCTACTCGAGGACGAGCAGGAATTAAGCTTGGGGATGCTTGATACGTCTCCAACGTATCTATAATTTTTGATTGTTCCATGCTATTATATTATCTGTTTTGGATGTTTAATGGGCTTTACTATGCACTTATATATTATTTTTGGGACTAACCTATTAACCGAAGGCCCAGTGCAAATTTCTGTTTTTTTCCTATTTCAGTGTTTCGCAGAAAATGAATATCAAACAAAATCCAAACGGAATGAAACCTTCGGGAGAGTTATTTTTGGAACAAACGCAATCCAGGAGACTTGGAGTGGACGACAAGGAAGCAACGAGGAAGCCACGAGGCAGGGAGGCGCACCCAGGGGGGTAGGCGCGCCCCCCACCCTCGTGGGCCCCTCCTGGCTCCACCGACCTACTTCTTTCGCCTATATATACTCATATACCCTGAAAACATCCGAGAGCACCACGAAACCCTATTTCTACCGCCGCAACCTTCTATACCCGTGAGATCCCATCTTGGGGCCTTTTCCGGCACTCCGCCGGAGGGGGAATCGATCACGGAGGGCTTCTACATCAACACCATAGCCTCTCCGATGATGTGTGAGTAGTTTACCTCAGGCCTTCGGGTCCATAGTTATTAGCTAGATGGCTTCTTATCTCTCTTTGGATCTCAATACAAAGTTCTCCTCGATCTTCTTGGAGATCTATTCGACGTAATTCTTTTTGTGGTGTGTTTGTCGAGCGATGAATTGTGGGTTTATGATCAAGATTATCTATGAACAATATTTGAATCTTCTCTGAATTCTTTTATGCATGATTTAATTATCTTTGCAAGTCTCTTCGAATTATCAGTTTGGTTTGGCCTACTAGATTGATCTTTCTTGCAATGGGAGAAGTGCTTAGCTTTGGGTTCAATCTTGCGGCGTCCTTTCCCAGTGACAGCAGGGGCAGCAAGGCACGTATTGTATTGTTGCCATCGAGGATAAAAAGATGGGGTTTATATCATATTGCTTGAGTTTATCCCTCTACATCATGTCATCTTGCCTAATGTGTTACTTTGTTCTTATGAACTTAATACTCTAGATGCATGCTGGATAGCGGTTGATGTGTGGAGTAATAGTAGTAGATGCAGAATCATTTCGGTCTACTTGTCGCGGACGTGATGCCTATATACATGATCATGCCTAGATATTCTCATAACTATGCGCTTTTCTATCAATTGCTCGACAGTAATTCGTTCACCCACCGTAAATTATGCTATCTTGAGAGAAGCCACTAGTGAAACCTATGGCCCCGGGGTCTATCTTTCATCATATTATCTTCCTCTCAAATTACTTTTCCTTCCGTCTTTTATTTTGCAGTCTTTACTTTCCAATCTATATCATAAAAATACCAAAAATATTTATCTTATTATCTCTATCAGATCTCACTTTTGCAAGTGGCCGTGAAGGGATTGACAACCCCTTTATCGCGTTGGTTGCAAGGTTCTTATTTGTTTGTGTAGGTACGAGGCGACTTGTGCGTAACCTCCTACTGGATTGATACCTTGGTTCTCAAAACTGAGGAAAATACTTACGCTACTTTGCTGCATCACCCTTTCCGCTTCAAGGGAAAACCAACGCAGTGCTCAAGAGGTAGAAACCCGTTGTATGTGAACGTAGAGCTTATCACACCCGATCATCACGTGGTGTCTCGGCACGACGAACTGTCGCAACGGTGCATACTCAGGGAGAACACTTATACCTTGAAATTTAGTGAGGGATCATCTTATAATGCTACCGCCGTACTAAGCAAAATAAGATGCATAAAAGATAAACATTACATGCAATCAAAATATGTGACATGATATGGCCATCATCATCTTGTGCCTTTGATCTCCATCTCCAAAGCACCATCATGATCTCCATCGTCACCGGCTTGATACCTTGATCTCCATCGTAGTGTCGTTGTCATCTCGCCAACTATTGCTTATACAACTATCGCCACCGCATAGTGATAAAGTAAAGCAATTACATGGCGATTGCATTTCATACAATAAAGCGACAACCATAAGGCTCCTGCTAGTTGCCGATGACTTTTACAAAAACATGATCATCTCATACAATAACGTATATCACATTATGCCTTGACCATATCACATCACAACATGCCCTGCAAAAATAAGTTAGACGTCCTCTACTTTGTTGTTGCAAGTTTTACGTGGCTGCTACGGGCTTCTAGCAAGAACTGTTCTTACCTACACATCAAAATCACAACGATTTTTCGTCAAGTGTGCTGTTTTAACCTTCAACAAGGACCGGCCGTAGTCAAATTAGATTCAACTAAAGTTGGAGAAACAGACATCCGCCAGCCACCTTTATGCAAAACAAGTTGCATGTCTATCGGTGGAACCGGTCTCATGAACATGGTCATGTAAGGTTGGTCCGGGCCGCTTCATCCAACAATACCGCTGAATCAAAATAAGACGTTGGTGGTAAGCAATATGACTATGATCACCCACAACTCTTTGTGTTCTATTCGTGCATATCATCTACGCATAGACCTGGCTCTGATACCACTGTTGGGAACGTAGCATGTAATTTCAAAAAAAAAAATCCTACGATCACGCAAGATCTATCTAGGAGATGCATAGCAATGAGAGGGGGAGAGTGTGTCCACGTACCCTCGTAGACCGAAAGCAGAGGCGTTAGATTAACGCGGTTGATGTAGTCGAACGTCTTCGCGTTTCAACCGATCAAGTACCAACGTACAACACCTCCGAGTTCTGCACATGTTCAGCTCGATGACGTCCCTCGAACTCTTGATCCATCAGATGGTCGAGGGAGAGTTTCGTTAGCACGACGACATGGTGACGGTGATGGTGATGTGATCCGCGCAGGGCTTCGCCTAAGCACTACGTGAATATGACCGGAGGAGTAAACCGTGGAGAGAGACGCCGCACACGGCTTGGAACAATTGGTGTGTCTCCAAGGGGTTCCTTGCTCACGTATATGAAGGAGGTAGAGGGAAGAGGTTGGCCCTAGGGGGCGCGCCAAGGGGGGGATTCCTACTAGGACTCCTAGTCCTAGTAGGATTCACCCCCCCTCTTATTCCTTCTCATGGAGGGGGAAAAGGGGGAAGGGAGAGGGAAGAGGAGAAGGAAAGGGGGGCGCACCCTCTCCCCTAATCGAATTCGGACTCCCCATGGGATGGGGGTGCGGCCACCCCTTGTGGGCTGCCTCCCTCTCCCCTGTGGCCCATGTAGGCCCAATACTTCCCCCGGGGGGTTCCGGTAACCCCTCGGTACTCCGAAAAATACTCGAACCATTCCGGTGGCCGAATATCATCGTCCAATATATCAATCTTTACCTCTAGACTATTTTGAGACTCCTCGTCGTGTCTGTGATCTCATCCAGGACTCCGAACAATATTCGGTCACCAAAATACATAACTCATAATACAAATCGTCATCGAACGTTAAGCGTGCGGACCCTACGGGTTCGAGAACTATGTAGACATGATCGAGACACATCTCCGATCAGTAACCAACAGCGGAACCTGGATGCTCATATTGGTTCCTACATATTCTACGAAGATCTTTATCGGTCAAACCGCAATAACAACATACGTTATTCCCTTTGTCATCGGTATGTTAGTTGCCCGAGATTCGATCGCCGGTATCCTCATACCTAGTTCAATATCGTTACTCGCAAGTCTCTTTACTCGTTCCCTAATGCATCATCCCGTAACTAACTCATTAGTCACATTGCTTGCAAGGCTTATAGTGATGTGCATTACCGAGAGGGCCCAGAGATACCTCTCCAATACTCGGAGTGACAAATCCTAATCTTGATCTATGCCAACCCAACAAACACCTTCGGAGACACATGTAGAGCATCTTTATAATCACCCAGTTACGTTGTGACGTTTGATAGCACACAAGGTATTCCTCCGGTATTCAGGAGTTGCATAATCTCATAGTCAGAGGGATATGTATAAGTCATGAAGAAAGCAATAGCAATAAAACTTAAGGATCATTATGCTAAGCTAACGGATGGGTCTTGTCCGTCACATCATTCTCCTAATGATGTGATACCGTTCATCAAATGACAACACATGTCTATGGTCAGGAAACTTAACCATCTTTGATTAACGAGCTAGTCTAGTAGAGGCATATTAGGGACACTTTGTTTTGTCTATGTATTCACACATGTATCAAGTTTCCGGTTAATACAATTCTAGCATGAATAATAAACATTTATCATGATATAAGGAAATATAAATAACAACTTTAATATTGCCTCTAGGGCATATTTCCTTCATGCAGGGCACCGACGGGGCGGAGGGGGGGGGGCTGGGTTTTCGCGGGTCAGAGAGGAGAATTTACCACACCCTCAAAAGTTTTTAAGGGTTGAGCGCGTTTAAGGTTTCCGTTCGGGTCACTTTTTTCGTCCAAAACCGTAAACTGACGGTTATTTTGCGGGCCGGGGTGATATAAGGAGTGTGCTAGAGATGCTCTAAATCTGTATTGGCCTCAAGAAAGGGACACACATACTGAGCGACCATGCATGTGAGATTGGGACCCGCAGCTGTATGGCCTCTGCTGGAGATTTTTGTGTGGGGCACAATTGTGGTCATTTCGTCGAAGTCTCTTCATTTTCTGTATACATGAATGTTTACCGTTAGATTTCATGGATTTTAACACCCTAAATTTTGTATCTCCATCTAGTTAAAATTCTAAAATGTCAAAGGTCCATTTGAGTTGCAAGACAAATGTGTATGTTGAGGGTATGTTTGTTAGCTCTCCACAACCATGAACTCCCTTAGCACCGGTTACAAGCTTCTCCACAAGCCGGGCACCCCCTCCCGCGTCCTGGGCTCGCCCCATTTACTTTTCCTTAACCTACAAAAATTTCAGCCATAGTAACCAGCTAGGACAGCTCGACAGCTGTGCTTACTACTACTTCTTTCTCCACTTCTTGTGCGTCAAATTTGACGTTAGAAAAAAAGACAACGCCTTGTTTTCTATTTTTTCAGATTTCCTTTGGCTGTTTTTCTACTTATATAATTTTATCTTTCGCTTTCTTCTTTCATTTTCCTTTTTTAATTCGGTGAACTTTCTTTAAAAATCAAAAACTTTTCTTAAATGTGTGAACATTTTCTAAAATCAGTGCACTTTTTTTAAATACATGAACATTTTATTAAATTCATGAACTTTTTTTATCAAATCCGTGAATTTTTTGAAATGCATGATGTTTTTCTGGATCCGCGACCTTTTTTCCAAATACGTGAACTTGTTTCAAATTCATGAACATTTTTTTTCAAAAGCTATGAACTGTTTTCAACTTTCATGAAAATTTTGAAATGTCATGTTTTTTTCAAATTTTGTGAAATTCGTGAACTTATTATAAAATTTCATGAACTTTTTTAAATTCACGCACTTCTTAAAGTTGGTGAGCTTATTTGGATTCATAGTCTTTTTTTTAATCCATGAACTTTTTTCAAACTCATGAACTTTCTTCAAATTAGTCATTTTATAGATCTGTGAACTTTTTTTCAGATCCATGAATTGTTTTCAAATCCATGAACAATTTCAAATTCACGAACCATTTTAAAATCCATAAAACTGTTTTGATTTCTCAGTTTTTAAGTCCGTAAACTCTATGGGTCAAAAGGTGAACGAGCGAAGGGAGCACTAAATGGGTCGAGGGCCAGAACCATTCCTAGTGTGCGCCAGCGAGATTACCTGGTGCAACGGGCGCCGAAGAGGAGCTCTCCACGAACTTCCCAACTCTCATTGCCAGCAGCCACCAACTAGCTTCTCACCAGAAATCCTGGAGCGAGCGAACGGTTGGAATTTTCTATATAACGCACAATGCGTCCAACTGTCGACGCTTTGCCCAGGATGTGTGGGCATGCGACCCTGGCCCATTTCTGCATTAAGCAGAGGGCGTTTTGGTTCTGGTTTTGGGAGGTTCGAAGCCAGTTTTTACCGGTTTGGAGGGCCTTCTAGAAGGTTCCAAGGCGGTCTCGTTGGTTTTACGGAAGCTTCCTATCTTTTTTTCTATTCTTTGTTGCTTTCTGTTATGTGTTTTCTGTTTACTTTTTCAAAAAATGTCCAGGATATTCAACATTGTTTGCGTTTTAAAAATATGATTGGAATTTCTAAAAATGTTACTGTTGTAAAAATTTGTTCACAAATTCAAAAAAAGTTCTGGGATTTTCAAATAAATATTTGGAATTTGAATAAGTGGTCATGTTTAAAATGTTATTCTCAAATTCAAAAAATGTTCATTTTTTCCAGAAAAAGTTCAAAAATTCAGACTTTGTCCAAATTACTCTTTATTTGGAATTTCCAGAAAAATAAAATTGTGTTTGTTTTTTAATAAAAAATTTAAAAATCTTCATACTTGATGAAAACTGTTCGGAAAATTTAAAAAATGTGCAGAATTTCCAATTTTTCATAAATTGTTATTTATATTTAAAAAATTGTTCAGATTCTAATTTTTTTGTTCAGTTTTCATTTTTTTTGCCTTTTCCGATTTTCTTTAAAAATTCAAAAACTGCTCGTGTTTTTAAAAAGGTTATTTTTCCATAAAAATGTTCTGAGCTTTTGAAATATGTACAAATTTACGGGAAATATTCGTGTTCATTTTTTTGCATCGCAGTTTAACAAATTTGCATTTTAGACAAAACGATCGCCCCCGCCCCCCTCCCCAAAAAAGCGCTCTAGTAATTGCCGCTACTGGACTAATGGTCCTGCCTAGTCAATGCGGGCCATGTGCGTCGGGCGCCTATTGGACGCAATTCGGGTCATATAGGAGGTGCCCAAACTATTTGGTTTGTTAGCTTCTCCTGCTGATCGACTAATTTCAGATGTGGCATGAAAGAGGGAAAGAGCTAGGCTCGATCAAGTTGGTGAATGCAATGACCCGTTTAGTTTCCTTGCGGTTCTGTTTTTTTTGTTTAAAGTAATGATTTCAGCATGTACAGAGAGCATTATTAAGGGCGGATGCCATATTTTTTGCAGACGGAATAATTATGTAAAATTTAAAACAAACATGACAATCTAGATTATGGCGTGAGTATGAAGTTTCACATACTAGAGGCTAACGCGCGCTTCACTATGCCGTTCTTCACTCATGAAATTAACTATTTTATATCTATAGATTATTATGATAAGTTGTTTTGTTTTGATTTTATTTGTGTTTGCTATGTGTTTTAATTTTTTATTGGTGGTGTTTTCTTGTTCGTATATCATGTGGGGTTGCTGTTGGAGCATTCTTTTGCAAGAGAAGAGCGGAGTTATTTGATGCGTGGTTGTGAAGTCTTTTCATATTTTGGCCCTAGTGTCAGCCCGGTGGTGATTGTTTGAGCCTCTTGGAAGCTCTATTTTCACACTAAAACCATGGAATTGTTACTATGACATTCACATGGGTCGGCACACGAAGCTCTGGCTCGCTCAACTAACTCCCTGCCCCTCTCACTCGTTTATTTTTTTTCGCTCACCCCACTGCTAGCTCAGAAAAAATCGTCTATCTTTTTTTACCTGAAAATGTTAGTTAAATTAAATGATGTTTAATGAAATTTAAAAATATTATGACTTTCAAAAACCATGAACTTTAGAAACATTCATGAATTTAATATATATTCATGGTTTAAAAAATGTTCACAAATTTAAATGGACGTGAACTTTACAAATATCCCCAAATTTCATCAATATTAACAAGTTTAATTTTTAAAAATATCTTTATGTTTTTGAAAGTACACAATTTTTAATAAGTGCTTATGAATTAAAACGTGAAAAAAAATAAAAGGAAAAAGAGAAGAAGAAATGAAACTAAACAACACACACTTACGCATGGGGCCCTAGTGACCCCACAACCCTCGAAGCATAGGAGCGCTTCAATTCAAGGGAGCTTAGTATCTGTATAGATTCTCCCCCCCTCAAAAAAAAGTATCTCTATAGATTTTATACAAAGAAAAGCCTCACATTTTGCATAAAGTTTGCAAATCAAAAGGAAAACATACATATCTTCAACATCAACCATGCCTCACCAACTTAGAGCCGTCGCAGTAGCTAGTTCTTGCCTAAACACATCCGTGTCGGCGAGTACGCACGGCCTGAACTATGTATACTCTTCACTTATTATTGCATGGAAAATGTGGTGAGCAACCTTTAAAAAAATACTCTTCACTTATTATTTTTATATGAAATGTACTCTTCACTTATTTACCAACCAGAAGTTCAACATAACTATCAGCAACTGAACGGGACAAAACCGATCTTCTGCGCTGTAACATCGTAGATCACCTCCGTCGACCGCTGCTGTGTGTTGCCGACAATGCTGAATGACATGGCCGTCGGCCTCGAGACGAACGCGAGGCACCCGATGGCCGGCTTGCTTGGGTCTGGGAAGATCATGATCCCGTAGAAGTTAAGGTCGAACACGGCGCCGTCTTTGAATATGAAGGACACCGCTGGTATGAAGATGGCGCTCTGGCCGGTGAAGTCATAGCACGTGTCGAGGATGTCGTATGCCGGCGCCGGCTTGTTCCCCTTCATGGTGAACTTGAACCGGTCGCGGAGCGAGGTGTAGGCCGCCGCGGGGAGGTACGTAAGGATCGTGCCGGAGTCGAGGAGGGTGCCCCCGTTCGTGAACAGGGACGGCGGCACCGGCAGGACGTAGCCGCCGATGTTGATGGACACGAGCTCGACGAAATAGAAGGACGGGTACTCTGGCTTCTTTACCATCGCCGTGTACTGGACCTGCTTGTTACCGGAGACCGGCGTGGAGCCGATGCTGAGGTACCCAGGCGTGGTGTTGAACGACGGGAGGCAGTATGAGAAGGTGCCGCCAAACGACGGAGCGGCCTGTGAGGGTAGGGAGAGCTGGCCACGGCCAAGGCCGAGGAGCCCGTCCACCTCGCCGAACCCGCCGTCGTTTTGCTCGCTGCATCCAAAAGCGAAGCTGGGGAACGTGCGAGAGGAGGAGAAGGACAGCGTCTCTTGGGAGAGGACGCCGGACGTGGACGAGCCATCGCCGTAGAGGACGGAAAACAGGCAGGTGGTGGCGTTGCACTGGCCGCCGGCGGCCGTGCACTCCGGCGTTCCGCAGGGCACGGCCTTGTAGGTGGTCGACTTGGTGGGGTCGAAGATGGGGTCGTGCTGTGGGTAGCAGTGGCCGGAGCAGGGCTGGCACTGGATCCATGATACGTCGCTGCCGGTGTCGAACATTATGGCGGACGACCGCGCCGGCGTCCCGAAACCGACAACCACTACGAACTCCAGCGTGTCGAGGGAAGTTCCCGTTCGGTCCGGGATGGTCACGGATGGCGCCTCTGCTGGTGCCGCGACAGATGGCCACGGAATATGGCTGATGTCGGGAGCTGGAGTCATGACCATGTCGTTTGAAGAAGCGAAGGCTGACCGCTGGAGCAGGGTGGTCAGACGGGCACTGTCGTGGAGGAGGATGTCGTTCTGGAGCCCTGCCTGCTGGAAGTCGGACCCGCTGCTGCAAGCGGGATGGATGGCAAGCTTGTTTCCAGACGGCGCAACTGTGGATCGTTTGCAAGCAGTGTCATCAGTAATTCAGTATCCGGAAATAACTGTCGCTCAAACGGATAACATCGGTAGTAGGGTAATATGTTCTATACTCCTACCTGTATGCGTGTCGGGATCATGGCAGCTGACTCGAGCCTTGGAACTGATGAGCTCGTCGAGGCCGACGGAGAGGTAGCGCGGGGAAGTTGCTGCCAGAGAGCAGCCGGAGAGAAGGGCAAACAGGACCAAACAGTGCCCGAGGGACCCCTGGCGCTGGGTCGACGCCATTTGCCTATCTAAACCAAGGGGTTGCTGACGAGGAGGCCAACAGAACCCGAATCCATAAATAGGCGGGGCTTCAGAAGAAAATTGGGCGTAGCTTGCAAGAATGGACTTCGGAGAAGCTGAGCACCGGACGACTAATGGTGGATGGAATTGAAAATGTCATTTGTTCCATCGGGATGTATGTTGCTGCGATGGCTACAAGAACACCACGATGCAACTGATGTGTGTTCAAGTTTTCTTTTTCTTTTTTGATTTTTTTTGGTGTGGCTCAACTGCCGGCACGGCCACAAGACAAATCTTATATCTCATTTGGTTCATATGGTAAGAAAATCATAGGAATATAAAAATCATAGGAAATGAGATGATATGCATCTCAAATCCAGAAGTGATCCAGGTCTCGCGAACCGGTACGTACTCGAGCTCTCGCGAAACATGAGGCGATCTAGGTCTCGCGAGCGGTCGTCTCCGGCGGCCACTTCGGGGTAAGTGGTCCTAACCCTACCCCGCTCCTGTGCGGTGCCGCCGCGCCGCACCGGAGCGCCCCTGCCTACCGCCTCCCGTTTCACTCCAGCGCATCTCCTCCTCCCGCCGCTGCCACCGAGGTCGTCGCAGGCAAAGCCTGTGCGCCGCAGCGGCGGCGGCGGCGTTTCTCCTCGGCCAACGGTCGGTCAGGACGGCGGCGACCCACGATGGTCGGATCTACGGCAGTTGGTGCGGGGCGGCGGTGGCCAGGCAGGTGGCGGCGGACGACGACAGGTGCAGCGGCGGCGGCTTGGGCACCCGATCTGGGCCTAGATGGGCTTCCGCGGGCCGCACTTGCTGATCTCGTCTACCATCCCATTAATGGCTTGCTGCCTCTGTGATAGACCCGCAACTCGAGGACGTCGCGGGCTCCGGCCCTAGGCGTGGCGGTGGTGGCCACCTCCTTCGCCGGAGATGGTCGGCCTGAGGCTAGGTGGTCGGAGTTTCAGATCCGTCATATAGTCCCGGCTGCGAGTTGGGGAGACTGATACGACTCCGTCGTATCTATAATTTTTGATTGTTTTATGCCAATGTTATACAACTTTTACATATTTTTGGCAACTTTTTATATGATTTATTGGACTAACCTATTGATCCACTACCCAGTGCCAGTTCCTGTTTTTTGCATGTTTTTTGTATCGCAGAAAATCCATATCAAACGAAGTCCAAATGCAATAAAACTTTACGGAGAATTATTTTGGAATATATGTGATTTTTGGGAGTTGGAATCACCGCAAATAGAGGCCCACACACCCCACAAGACACCAGGGCGCGACCCCGGAGCCGGGCGCGTGGTGGTGGGTTGTGCTCATCTCGTACGTTGGTTGGGGCTCTACTTCGGGCGCAAGGAATCTTATATCCGGAAAAAAATCGTGTTAAAATCTCAGCGCAATCGGAGTTACGGGTCTCCGGGAATATAAGAAACGGTTTTCGGCCAGATCTGGGGAGCGCAAAATAGAAGAGAACAGAGAGGGAGATCCAATCTCGGAGGGGCTCCCGCCCCTCCACCGCCATGGAGGCCATGGACCAGAGGGGGGACTCTCCTCCCATCTAGAGGGAGAGGCCAAGGAAGAAGAAGGAGGAGGGGGCTCTCTCCCCCTCTCTCCCGGTGGCGCCGGAGTGCCGCCGGGGCAAGCATCGGGACGACGATCTACATCAACAATCTTGCTACCGTCAACACCAACTCTCTCTCCCTCTATGCAGCGGTGTAACACCTCTTCTCCCCGCTGTAATCTCTACTCAAACATGGTGCTCAACTCCATATATTATTTCTCAATGATATTTGGCTATCCTATGATGTTTGAGTAGATCCATTTTGTCCTATGGGTTAATCGTGATCTTGGTTGGTATGATTGTATATTTTATTTATGGTGCTGTCCTACGGTGCCCTCCGGCTCGCGCAAACGTGAGGGCCCCCCGCTGTAGGGTGTTGCAATACGTTCATGATTCGCTTATGGTGGGTTGCGAGAGTGATAGAAGTTTAAACCCGAGTAGGTGGGTTGTTGCGTATGGGAGTAAAGAGGACTTGATACTTAATGCTATGGTTGAGTTTCACGACCTTAATGATCTTTAGTAGTTGCGGATGCTTGCTAGAGTTCCAATCATAAGTGCATACCATACAAGTAGAGAAAGTATGTTAGCTCATGCCTCTCCCTCATATAAAATTGCAAGAATGATTACCGATACTTGTTATCAATTGCCTAGGGACAAATGACTTTCTTATTGACAAAAGCTATCCACTTTTATTACCTTGCAATTTATTTGTAGTTTTATTCTCGCAAAGTACTCATAGTTTTATTCTTGCAAAATAGTTTCATACTTGTTTTTGGTAAAGCAAACGTCAGGTGTGCATAGAGTTGTATCGGTGGTCGATAGAATATGAGGGAATATTTGTTCTACCTTTAGATCCTCGTTGTGTTCGACACTCTTATTTATCGAAGAAGGCTACAAACGATCCCCTATACTTGTGGGTTATCAGAGACAGAGTTGCTGGTGAAAACCGAGCCGATGGCGGGCGATGACGGCGTTTTGCGTCGTTACCTTGATGAAGGCATTGTCGTGTAACTTCTGTCGACCCACTCGTGCTGCTTCGGGGGAAACTCTAGGATCTGGTCTTCTAGATCGGACGATGGCGGTACTACGGTGTCGTTTATCTCTTGGGAGCATCGTCTATGGAGCAGCGCTGGAAGACAGATGCAGGAGGTGGAGCGGCTTCGTCTTGCACGAAGCTTCGGTGGAGTTGTCAAGTCATGCCTAGCCGACAGCTGCTACGCTGAGTCATGCCTGATTGGCAGGTGCTACGCATGACAGATCTTCCTGATTCTTCGCGTCTGGGTGGACGAGCGTAGGGCCGTGGCGCCGTTGAGCGCCGTGGTGGCGTCGATGGATGTCTGGCCTCGCATGGATGATGCAGATCTCTCTCCTGAAGATGGGTCAGTGGTCCGATGATGATGGCGGCTTCTAAACGTGTGCATGTGGTGCGCGCTTTAGGTAGGCTGCACAGGCTATTGGTCCCGATACGTTATGTGGATGGATCGGTGACGACACCGGTTTTAGATATGGGGAATGAGAGCACTCCATATTATCGAGTTTGTAGGTGTTAGTGGTGGCTTTGGGTGGATTAATGTATGTTCTTGTCAGACCTTTGTGAAATAATTAATAAAGATGGCTGCATGCATCGATTCATGCAGAGGCCGGGGGTTTAACCTCCTTTTCCAAAAAAATGCATCTCAAATCCTAAGAGTAGGAATAAGAAAGGAGATGTCCTTTGATTCACATCATAGGATTTTTTCCATTGAGTCAAGCCTAATGTTTATTTTCCTATGAAATGTGAAGGATAGGAAGAATTCCTTCATAGGAATATGATTCTACTCCTACAAACCAAAGGGCTCTACAGGAAATTTTCCTATAGAAATCCTATCCTATGAAATTCCTATAAAATTCCTCCAAACCAAAGGAGGCCTTAAAAGGAAAATGATTCCTGACGGCCGACCCGCCCAAACTTCCGGCGGTCTTGTGCACGTCGTCAGATGCGATCAGATTGTGCGCTCTCGGTTTTCTCACATCCGTGCTCGCTGCCTCTGGTATTACTTTTACTAAATGACCCTGAGCGACCTTATTTCGCCCACTGACCCCCCCTCCCGCCCCAAAAAACTTATTTCATCGCCTGACCCCATTCGCACCGGGCCGTAAGGCGCTACATTTGCACGTCACGGCGCCGTCCGCCAAGTTGCGTTTAACCGGTCCTGATCCACGGTCGTCGGTCACGCCACCAGCGCGGTGCCGGCCTGATGCGCCACACGCTAGATGATACGTCTCCATTGTATCTACTTTTCCAAACTCTTTTGCCCTTATTTTGGACTCTAATTTGCATGATTTGAATGGAACTAACCTGGACTGGTGCTGTTTTCAGCAGAATTGCCATGGTGTTATTTTTGTGCAGAAATAAAAGTTCTCAGAATGACATGAAACTTCATGGAGATTATTTTTGGAATAAATAAAAATATTGGCGAAAGAATCAACCAGAGGGGACCCACCACCTGTCCACAAGGGTGGGTGTTGTCTACTACGCAACTTTATTCTTGTAGACACGTGTTGGGCCTCCAAGCGCAGAGTTTTGTAGAACATTAGCAATTTTCCTCAAGCGGATGACCTAAGGTTTATTAATCCGTGGGAGACGTAGGATGAAGATGGTCTCTCTCAAACAACCCTGCAACCAAATAATAAAAAGTCTCTTATGTCCCCAACACACCAAGTACAATGGTAATTTGTATAGGTGCACTAGTTTGGCGAAGAGATGGTGATACAAGTGTAATATGAATAGTAGATATTGATTTTTGTAATAAGAACAATAAAAAAACTAGCAAGATAGCAATTGATAAAACAGAGCACAAACGGTATTGCAATGCTAGAAAATGAGGCCTAGGGTCCGTACTTTCGCTAGTGCAATGTAACATCCCTAACCTTGCTATGCACTTGGACTAGCTTAGTTGTTGCATCATGTCTAAATTTATTTGAAATTTGAAATGGGGATGATCAAACCATAGCATTTTGAAATCCAAATAGGTCCAGTTTAAAAAAATGCATTCAATGAACCCAAAATGCTTTCATCAATGTTTGGTAATTTTGGCAAGGCTTCGGGTCCAAACCAAAAATAGTGAACATTTTTGTGGAATATTTTGGGCATTGAATTTAAATCATTATTGTATTTGCATTTGGAATTATATTCATAATGTAGAATATATTTCAAAATACCCTGAAATAATTTATGTGCATTTGGATGGGTCCATTTTGGCAACATAAATATTTCAGTGAAGTTTGGCACTGGTTTTGAATCTTGCTTAGATTTAAAAGAATGGCAAAGTAATAAACAAAACAGAACAAAAATAGGAAACAGAGAGAGTGAGAGAGAGGGACCTTACCTGGCGCTTACCTGGCCTGGCCCAGCACGGCCCTGCCCAGCTGGCCGACGCCAGTCGTCGTCTCCACCGCGCCAGAAGGACGCCGAGCGCGTGCTCGCCGTGCACACACACGCGCCCGTGCCACCTCCTGCATGCTAGCTTGCGTGGCCCCGCGGACAGACCCGCGAGAGCCGTCTGGATCGCTCTGACCGCCCCGCCACTCTCCCCCTCGCCTCCCTCTCGTCCTCTCCACCATGGCCGAGACGCCCGCGAGCTCGCTGCCACCATAGCCGCGACCACCGTGCTCCCCTCGCCTCACCGACGCGCCCAGAAGCTCCGCCACTTCGTCCTCGACCCCCTCGCTGTGCTACACAACGCCGGACGCCTCGAAGCGCCGCCCCGACGCCTTCTTCTTCCTTGGGTCGCCGAGATCGCATCCGCCGCCCCGCTTGCTTCGGACCTCCTCCAAGCTCGCCGTAGCCTGTGCTGCAACCGCTGTGAGCTCACGGACCGAACCCCTCCCTCCCCGCGCTCTTTTGCTCTCTCTAGACTGTGCTACCACCGGAGTCGAGCGCTCCACGCCGCCGTCCATGTCGCCACCGTGGCCACGGCCGTGCAAGCTTGCACCCGAGCTCACCACTGCACTCAGTACATCCCCACAAGTCGAACACGACCACCCGCTGCTCCTGGCGGCCGCAAAAGAGCACGCCGTCGTCGACTCCGGCCACCCCAGGCCCGGCTACTGCCACCAGCCGACGCGCTGCAACGCCAGCTACCCGTAGAGACCAACAGCGGTTCAAACCGCGGCCTGTGCGCGAAACCCGAGCAACTCCGGCGAGTTGCCGCCACGGTTTTGGTCGCCGCCGGCTGAACTCCGGTGACGCCGACGTGGCGCACTTACTTAGCCACTAATGACCCTGCTAATTACCCCCTGACCCACTTACATATGGGCCCCACGCCCTTAATTAACCATAGTTTATTTCCTGGTTAGTTTAAGTTAATCACAGTGGCCCCACGCGTCGGTGTTGACCTCGCTGACGTGGCCGTTGACCGGACCCACCTGTCTGTGGCACTAACTGACGCTGGGTCACTGACCAATGGGTCCCACTGGTCAGTTTGACCTGGGCTGCCCCATTGACTCGCTTACATCATGTTGACATAGTGCTAACGCAGTAATGCATTTTCTGGAATTAGTTTATTTCTAAATAATTAGAAAATCCAAAAAATTGCCTAAACCTCTAAAAATCATAGTAATTCAACCGTAGCTCCAAATCAAATAATTTATATATGAAAAATGATCAGAAAAATCCAATCTATCCATCGGTACTGGTTTCATGCATGACAAAGCAACTTAACCGTGCTGTTCATATCAAAACATGATAATGCACTTTATAAATTCATAGTTTGACTTTGAATTTGAATCTTTGGTTCAAATAAGCTCAAACCCTTCTGTTCTTAGCTGCATTAGCTCAAATCACAACATATCGCCATGTCATGATCATGCATCATATTGTGCATTGCATTGATCGTGTTTCTTCTTTGTTTGCCGGTGTTGTTCCCCCTCGGTAGACGTTGTTCCGAGTTGTGATCGTTGACACTGATGAACACTCAATGCTATCTTCAAAAGTGCCAGGCAAGTAAAACCCCCTTGTTCATTCCGATACAATCCCACTCTCTCGCTCCTGCTCTCTTTTACTGCATTAGGACAACAACGATTCAACTGTTACATGTTGCGGTAGTTGAACCCCTTTCCTATGCATGACCTGTCATTGCCACAGTAAATAGATGAAACGCACTAGCATGAGTAGGAGTTGTTTGAGACCTGATGTCCCTACTCATTCATGCTTGTTTGTCATGCCTGCTACTGCTTAAAGTTGAGTCAGGTCCGATTCATCGGGGATGAATTGGAATGTGGTGAACATGTCCTACTATTGAGAGCTAAGTGTGTGAACACGATCTGGTAAAGGTAGCGGTGAGAGGCCATGTAGGAGTACATGGTGGGTTGTCTCATTGAAACCGTCCTCAGGAACTGAGTTCTGTGTTTGTGGTCCATGAACAGCTACTACCACACATTGGGATCCTTAATTGACTCTCTCGGCTTCTTAACCACCGTTGTCCTCTGTCCAGGAGTTGCAAGTAGTTTCTGGTGTTTGTAGTATGCTGGCGGCCATGCGTAGCGCTGACCCGCGGGGTGGGCTGTGATGCGGTAGGCACGTGACACGGTGTACCGGGCGCCCGTTTGGTGTCTCAGGAACCCTGCTCACATCGTTCGGGGCCGTATGTGGAATCTTCGGCCGGACTCCCTGCGGATGGAACCTGAATAGGCGATAAACCTGGACTAGAGACTTGAGTGTTTAGGTAGGCCGTGGCCGACACCCTCGCCATGCTTCCGCTTGAAGGTTGCTGAGATACATGACGTGTACATGGCGGTAAGTGGCGAGAGCGTGTGTGAAGAAGTACACCCCTGCAGGGTTAACATCATCTATTCGAATAGCTGTGTCTGCGGTAAAGGACTTCTGGGTTGCCTGTACAGTTCATAGACAAGTGAAAGTGGATACTCTAGAACTCGCAAGATAAGCGTGAGTGCTATGGATGGCCTTCTCGTAGGGAGACGGGAGCGGATCCATAGTGGTGTATTGATATGGTGAATATGTGGACTTGTGTGCGCCACCTCAAAAGAGTTACTTGCAGTCATAGTTTAGGATAGTCACTGAGTCAAAGCTGGCTTGCTGCAGTCAAACTCCACCACCCCCTTTGTTGATACTGATGCACATGTAGCTAGTTCTGATGTAAGTCTTGCTGGGTACATTTGTACTCACGTTTGCCTATTTTATGTTTTGCAGAGAGACGTCAGTCTCGCTAGTAGTTCCGTGTGGACTTCGACGTTTAGCTTGATACCTCAGCTACGATCTTGTGCCCTCGGCAGGATCTGGTAGATAGTCAGGCTTCTCAGCCTTTTTCATTTGTAGATGTCTGTACTCAGACATGTTAAACTTCCGCATGTGCTTTGACTTGTATGCTCTGAATGTTGGGTCATGAGACCCATGTTTGTAATATCTTGCTCCTCGGAGCCTAATGAATAAATACTTTGAGTCGTAGAGTTTTGTTGTGATGCCATGTTGTATTTACACATATCGAGCATATTGTGTGTATGATTGAAATGCTTGGTATGTGTGGGATCCGACAACCTAGTTGTTTATCCTTGGTAGCCTCTCTTATGGGGAAATGTAGTCTTGTGCTTCCATGAGCCATAGTAGTCCGCTACAGCCCGGTTCACCGGAGTCCCGCTAGCCCAGCACTACTGCTCCGGAACACTTGACTGGCCGGCATGTGATTCACTTCGTTCCTGTGTCTGTCCCTTCGGGGAAATGTCACGCGGTGACATCCGGAGTCCTGTCTAGCTTGCTACAGCCCGGTTCACCGGAGTCCTGTTAGCCCAGTGTTACAGCCCGGATTCGCACGCTGCTGACCGACATGCTCGATGTTGATTCATGTATGCCTGTCCCCGTAAGTTAGTGCCACTTTGGGTTCACGACTAGTCATGTCGTCCCGGGTTCTCTGTCATATGGATGCTAGCGACACTATCATATACGTGAGCCAAAAGGCGCAAACGGTCCCGGGCCATGGTAAGGCCACACCCATGGGAATACCGTGCGTGAGGCCGCAAAGTGATATGAGGTGTTACCGGCTAGATCGAGTGACTTGGAATCAGGGTCCTGACATGCAATCTCTCAACAATACTGATATAATTGGATCATATAACCATCCCTCGAAGTGCGATGAAGAATCACTCCAAAGTTCCTATCTAGCGGAGAACATAAGAAGAAATTGTTTGTAGGGTACGAAACCACCTCGAAGCTATTCTTTCCGATCAATCTATCCAAGATTTCGTACTAAAATAACACCAAATAATTTTAGATTCATACACTACAAAAAAATACACTTCCGTGATGATACGTGTTTCTCACAGTAGGTCACGTTTTCTGTCATGCATGTACATCCATGACAAATTTATGACAGAATTAAGATAGTCATACCTATGCTGTCGTAGAAGTGTTCCATGACATTACCAAAATTATCATCACGGAAATGTCCACTTCCATGACGTTAAATCGCGCGTCACAGAAGTGCTTTCGTCAAGGGTGACCGACATGTGGCATCCACCGTAATGGAACGCCGTTAAGCTATCGGGTCCGGTTTTGGATTCGATAACCCGTTAACAGCCCCGACCAATGGGGATTTCCCCTGTGTAAAATCATCATTGGCTGGAGGAAACACGTGTTGGCTCACCGTTGGGACAGATGTCATCCACTCATTGGACCCAAAGCGCCTATGATACGTCGACATGTGGCACGGCCCAACAGAGGCCCATTCCTGTGAAAAGGCCAGCCCGTCTGACTTGGTCAAAAGGTGGCGGGCCGGCCCACGGCAAGCCTGTTAACGGCCTGTTCGCATATAGCCCATTTACAGCGCTAACCCAGGGCCTGTTTACGGCCTATCCGAATTAGGCCCAGTAGCGTCATCTGGGCCGTCCAATATAATTCCAGCCCGTTTTAACTTCCGGCCCATGTATGGCCCATGACATATTTCGGCCCATATGAGTCCCTTTGTAACTCTTGGCCCATTAATGGCCCGTGGTGAAATTGGCCCGTAATGAACAGTGTATCGCTTTATACCCATTAGCGGCCCATTATTCCATTGGGTCGTTTCCAGCCCGTGTTACCTTTCGGCCTTCTGAGGGCCCATTTATTCTTGGGCTCATTTCCAGCATTCGGTTACTTACGGCCCGTTACTGGCCTTTTCTGCTTGTGGGCCAAATTCAGCCCGTGGATACAGTCGGCCCGTTTGTGGCCCGTTAATCTGTTGGGCCATTTTCATAGCATCATCAAATACGGCCTATTAACGGCCCGTTATGGTCAGCCCATAAAACGTACGATTTCCACTCTAGCCCGTTTACGACCCCTTATATGGCCCGTACAAGGCCCATAGATGAGACGGCCCGTAGAAGGCCCATGGATCCTACGGGACATAGAAGGCCCATTGACCCGACGGCCCATAGAAGGCCTATTGAACCGACGGCCTATAGAAGGCCCATGGATCCGCTGGCCCATAGAAGGCCCATGGATCCGACAGCCGATAGAAGGCCCATGGATCCGACAGCCCATAGAAGGCCCACGAATCCGACGGCCATAGAAGGCCATGGATCGTCCGTCCCGTAGATGGCCCATGGATCATACGGCCTGTGGAGGGCCATGGTCACTACAACGTTTGGGCGAGTTGGCCCCCGTTTGAACGATATAGCATATTCAAAGAATTATCCTACTCTATACTATCACCTCTAAAAAACATAAACTATACAATAAAGAGATTAAGGCATAGAAACGTAGAATAATCCTACACTATACAATAAAGAAATTACAGCCGATTATACCCACTCGACATTATGGTTCGGCACCAGCGATAATAAAGCATACACAAACAGCAAATTACATACACTAGGCAAATACACCTCATACATCATGGACGCGCATCAACATAACTTACCATTTGAACTATAATCTCTTCAGAAAATAGGATTGGCCGGATTTAGATAGCACAAATTTCAGTCTGCAAAATCTCCAATTCCTTCGTTGTTACCTCAGTGTCTTGTTTCTTTTTTTTTTACTCCTGCATCTAATACCTGCATGTCCAGTCTCAACTTGTTGATTGTACGTTCAGAATCATGTACATGTTGTGTTGCCACCTCTAGTTGATGCTCGAGAACATTAGCACATTCCAATTCCAATCCATAATCATTCGGTAACGGCCATGCCGCACTGCTCGCAGATCTTTGTGTTGATGTCACTTCATCCGGAAATGTTTCTGTAAGTACACATGATTAGGGCAAAAATAGAGTTACAACAGTGAAGCGAGCAAGACAGACTATTTTCTACATGGCAAAATAGGACTAACAATAATGTTACACGTCATGAAGCATAAGCAGGTGATATTTTAAAAATTATAAAAAGGTAGTCTGTGCAGCCTGCATACAGAAATCTCTCTTAGCTCACCAGAGGAGCATGATGTTGGGGCCCAATCCAAAACACAGACAAGTTACAAATTTAGACAGCACGTTGCGTAGAAGTAAGCAAGCAGTTGGCCATTCTATAGCTCAATTAAAGTCTTAGGGAGCATAATGAACAGCAGAGTATTTCATACAAACATACTACAGCAAGCAAAACTATGCAATCATTAGCCTAGTATAAACTAGATTGTGAGCCTCATTCAATAATAGTTGGTTAATAGACTTCAAAGCTTCAGGCACACTTCGGCAGAGTAATTAAATGGTAAGGCCTTTAATTATGTCAACTAATAGTTATACAGGTACCCAACATCAGGCATCATTCTTTGGGCATCTCATTAACTGAGGACAAATAAAGCAATTGAAAAGAGCAAATTAACTATGCCTGAAACAAACAAGGAATTGAACTGTTGAGTTGGATATAGTGACTTACCTTAACAGGTTGAAGAGGCTCAGCGCAGCTCCTACTTCTCTTGCAAGGCTCCTTCCTAACATCTTGTACATGGAAATCCTCAATCTTATCTTCATTGCACCCCCTCTGCAAGGTGACACAAACTAGTTACTCGTCTCCTTGGAAGATAAATATGCATAGTTTCCAGTCTGTGAACACAAAAGGATGAGAATATAACAAAACAACACCACATAATGAAACATGCCGCATCTCTTGGACTTGCACGCAATGAAATGAGCATTTACTATGTCTGCACTATGTAAAAACTAGGGATACCTTCGAACTGGATCTCCAGGTACTCTTGGAGAGCCTACTTTAGTGTACAGCCAAACCTTTATGTCACCTATGAGTTAGAAAAGGCCCCACTACAGCAGCCCTTAGTGTTTAAATTGTTGACAAGCTCTGTTAGAGTGTTAGGTCAAGAACAACAAGTAATCAAAGCAAACAGTCATAGTATGGTTGGCTGATGCAAACAAGCAATTGAACAGATGTGTGAGCAAATCTTACATATCAAGAAAAGAAGCAAAGAAGGAGGCTTAAAGACCATCACTTGACTGACCAGATTTAAGGGGCATTTAAACATCATGTGCAACGTATGAACTAACATAAACATTGCATATTCCAGATTCTACAATGGAATGCACATGTATTAGGTTATGCCATGTATGATGATGCCTAAATGTACACTATAGCAGGCAGGAGTGATTCATCATTGCACGCACAATTGAATTGCAGGTTAAGGGCCAGTTCTATTCCGCCTTTTCAGGGCTTATTGTCAAAATAAGCCATAAAAGATGTAAAGAAGTCATTTTTGAGTTATGGGCTTGGGCTTAACTAATTTCGCTTTGGAGGGGGGGGTGTTTCGGGTAGAACCTCACTAAAAATTGAAGGGAAGGGGAATAGTGAAATGACTCTGTTGTCTGCCTATATTACACTCAAAATGCAACTGGTGACGCCCGCGTCACACCTCACCCTCAAGTAAAAACAAACACGCAAGGGTTCATTGCCCTACCCGCTTGCACCTCCTCTCCCCTTTCCCTCTACCTCGATCCCCTGCCTGCAGCACTAGGGTTCCTCCAGCAAGCCGTCGCCACTGGTCCCATCTGGCCTGGTCCTCAACGATGCTCTGTCCAGCTAGGCTACATGGCCGGCGGGCAGGGGCAAATCTCCCCCTCATTCTCATGGTCTCCAGCAGCTGCTCCACTGTGGTTCGTCCAACACACTACTAAGGCAGGCGCTGCACAACTACGGCTGATGCCACACTGCGGCAGAAGGCACCTTATTCCCCCTCCCCACCTCCCAGGCCGCGGCCTTGAGGTGCTGTTGAAGGATGAGCTCATCCAACAAGGTGAGGATATCCTCTGATTTTTTGCCAAATTTTCATTCTGATCCACTATACGATGAATTGCTATGAGCTGCTTCTGCTGTTACTATATGATGCATTGCTATGAGCTGCTCCTGCTGCTGCTATATGATGAATTGCTATGAGCTGCTGCTGCTATATGATGAATTGCTATGAGCTGTTGCTGCTGCTATATGATGAATTGCTATGAGTTGTTGCTGCTGCTATATGATGAGTTGCTATAAGCTGCTCCTGCTGCTGCTGTATGATGAATTGCTATGAGCTGCTCCTGCTATATGATGAATTGCTATGATCTGCTCCTGCTGCTGCTATATGATGAATTGCTATGAGCTGCTCCTGCTGCTGCTATATGATGAATTGCTATGAGCTGCTGCTGGTATATGATGAATTGCACACTGTTGCTGCTGCTGCTATATGATGAGTTGCTATGAGCTGCTGCTGCTATATGATGCTTTCAGGGGGTGCTGCTATATGATAATAACCAGCCACTTGGACCATCGAATTTCAATAAATAATTGTTCGTCATTTAAATGTGGGTCATGCGTTTTTCGTTTAAATTAGGCAATGGGATCTCTATGGAAAACATTGACCAAAGTAGATTGTCCCAAGTAGATGGTATCTTTGTATTTGCATTTTGAGCAAATAGTGATGGTCTGTTTTCCTATCATATTAATTACTGCACTGGGTTCAATTTGCGATGTTTGCAAGTCAAATTAATTTTCATATGGGCAGCAAAATGAAAAATATAATGCAATCTAGACTTTTCACTGATCATACCAAAGATAAGCTGAAAACGCAATGAAAAGAACTGGTTGGCTTATTACATGGAGCTTATATTCACAGGTGCTTATTTTCTTAGGATAACTCGTAACAACTGTCCCTAGGAAACTTGGCCAATAGAACTGACATACAAATAACATGTCACGATGATTGCAATGGAGAAGTGACGTACCATAGCACACTGTATAGGCTCACCGCTGGCTCTCCTTTTTTTGCGATGTTCTATGAAATTGCCACATACATCTTGTACTTTTTCATCCCTATCTGCAAGTTGACATGGCTAATTTCAGACATCTCTACATGATAATACATTGCATATCCCTTGCGCATATTTAAACCACCAATTAATGATTGTGTGTGTAGCAGAAACTAGCCATGATTCTGTGTGCTGGACTAGCAGGCACTCTAAGGGAGCCTAATGTAGTGTACTGGAATTCCTACATGCCACCTACGATTTTGTGTAATGTACTGCCTCTGTTCCTAAATATATGTCTATGTAGAGATTCCAGTATGGACCACATACAGATGTATATAGATGCATTTTCGAGTGTAGATTCACTCATTTTGCTCCGTATGTAGCCTATAGTGGAATCTCTAGAAAGACTTATATTTAGGAACGGAGGTATGAGGTAGTATCATGTATGACATCTACATATCTAATTTAGCAGCCAGTAGTAGAAATCATTGTCTGCACAAAGGGATTACTGGTCGAAAATCCTAGCAAAGCACACTGGCAGGCACAAAACAATACAAGACAGAGAGACATGCTTACAAGATCATAGCAATGCCCCGGTCCAGAATCTTGGTTGGCCAAGCTGTTAGATCCAGAAGAAACATCATCCTTGTAGTTTTTGCCAGCTGCATAACAGGTGACAGCGACCTGTTAGTATATTTGAAGTACATCGGGCAGGTGATGCTGGACGGGTTTAAAGGTGACAAGTACCTAGGTCGTGGCGGGTGCTTGGCATCTTGCCAGACGGTGGGAATCAGGTTAGAAATGTCAAGGGTGATGATGCTACACTGGCTGTCGGGGTCCGGTAAGGAGATCTAGAACCGTCGAGTAGGGTGTTTGTGGAGCGGCTCCGGTAGGGTGGACTACGGTGTGGGCGAAGCGGATCCGTGGCCGTGGACGAGGGCGTAGGTGAAGCTGATCCGGTGGTTGGGTTAAGGATGGTGTCGATGATGCGGATCTGCGGCCATGGATGGGGCGTCAGAAGCTGCTCCGGTAGGTTGGATGAGGGTGCGAGGAAGCGGATCTGAGGTCGTAGACTTGTGAGTTGGCAAAGCGGCCCCGGTAGGGTTGAAAATGGTATAGGCGAAGCTACTCCGGTGGGGTTGACGATGGTGTCGGCGAAGTGGCTCCGGTACGGTTGAGGAAGGTGTCGGCGAAGAGGATCAGAGGCCGTCGACCGGGGCGTCGGTGGGGCGGCTCCGGGGGGTGTGGACGAAGCGTCTCCGGCGGGGAGTATGAATGAGCTGCTGTAGATGCGCTGCGGTTGACGAGAGTACTGGCAAAGCAGATCCGGCGCCGTGGACAAGGCCGACACTGAATGGGTTGTGGTACAGTGGTGGATGAGCAGTCTACTTGTTTCTAGTGGAGGTGGGAGGGGTAGATGTGGCCGCAGAAGCAGATCCGGCGAGGTGGATGCCGCTGGCAGTGAATGGGCTCTGGTACGCCGGTGGATGAGCAGTCTAGGATTTCGAGAGGGGAGGGGAGAAAGGCCGATGAAGTACGGACGGCGTGATGTGAGATGCTCTGGTGCTGTGGAGTTAGTCGTTTTTGCGGGAGGGGGAGAGGAAATGGGGGTGCCGTGTAGTGGGGGGAACCAGAAGTTACCAAAGCAGCCCCGACCTATTATGTAGATGAGGGCGGTATTGTAACTGTTGGTCTCCGTGCACCAAGGACAAAAGGGGAATTTCGCATGCTAAAGACTAAGGTGGCGGAAATTTTAGAAGGAGGCGGGAGATTTTGCCGCCCGCGGGATCGTTCGTATCCAGTTTCAACTAATTTTGGACCGTGCTAGCGGGAAGGTCATGCGAGACTATGTACACGGGGCACACGTCAGCAGTTAATAACTGATGTGAAGTCCACCCCAGAAAAAAAGACAATAACTCGGGATGATGCGCTGATAACTTGGACGTTCACACGGGGGCGGCCAATCGTACGGGTGTAGTGGCGCGTTCACAAAAAAGGGATCAAACGCTCAGCCTATGTATTTCTCGTGTAAATAGATAATTTAGTGCAATTGGTTATTTACTTTAAACATAATGCATTGACGTGTTAGTGTAGAGGCGCACAAAAAGAAATGGATATTGTAGTCCGCTACTTAAAAGCGTTACCTCATATGACTACATAGCCTCCATTTCATAAATTGCGTACGCGTTGAATTCATATATGAATATTACATATATTACTTCATAATAGAACCTTAAATCATCCAAGACTAATGATTTTGAATGCAAGAGTAACAATGGTGCATGTACATGATAGCTACATTGGTTGTTTGAAAGAAACATCACTATAACTTTGGCATGCACAACTGAAAAGGTTTATTTAAATAGAAAAAATGTGATATGTGAGTGTACAATCTTTATAGCGTTGAATCGATATTGTACCTTTGGCCACGATATGAAGTAGATATTGATTTATGTTCAAGCGATGCACGTCCACGATCGCTAGATAGTGATACGTGAATGAATTGTGCAATCTCTCTCACACGCATACATATCTCATTTCCCTGTGGGCATCGGAATCACACGCGCACTTCGTGTATTTCTCTCCCTCCGTCAAGGTAAGAATTCGTCTTTCTACCCCGTCCTACAAGTCTCTCACACAGAAACACACACGCTCTCTATGTCGAACACGCCCACCCCTTTAATTCCGCCCACCCACATCCACTAATGTCTCAAAGTATAATAATGTCTCTCACACATATGCCTAAGGTTAACTCGAGTCCGGAACCATATGAATACATACAATGGGATTCCAACAGAGCACCTTTTGTTTTGAGATTTTGCTCTCTCTCTCTCTCCCTCTCTCTCTCACACACACACATTGTTTGTCATTTCATTTTTTCCGGCACTTGCATGCACACAATTTTGTTTATCTTCGTGATGCTTTAAGTATGCCTCGCACAAATGCTATCTACCTATCCCTTAATATAGCGAGATATGTGTCACACAAACTCCTTCTCCCTACTAGCAAGATGCCCATGCGTTGCACCGAACATCAAGATGCATTTGTATGAGTAGTTTATCTTGTGGGAGAAATGGATGAACGAGGGAATGCCTTATTTGCAAATGCGGAGATGGGTGTGGGTATCTTTTTGCAAAATTGCCACAGTTTCCTTCCTATCCGTCGGGTATAAATCGGATGGCCTATATTGCAGGATGGCAGGAACACCATCATCACCAACTCTGTTTTTTTATAAGAGTAGGGATATGTAAGTGTCACTGCCCCCCCGAGACACCCACCCACACCCACACAACCACACACACACACTTCCCAACACCGAAGGAGTAGGGTGACACCTCGATCTTGATACTAATCTATCGACTGGCTTCTCTCTCAAACACACACACACGCACACAGAGTACCCGACACCGAAGGAGTAGGGCGGCACCTCGATCTTGATAGTAATCTATCTACTCCTCTTTCAAACACACACACACATACACACACACACTCGCTAGTTGTGCCTCTGTGCCTACGGCGCACACTCTCGATACGTCTTTCTCTCCCTCCCCTCCCCCCCACCCCAACAATGACAGCAGAAGGGTGACAAGTCGATCTGATCGTAATCTGTCAATTGGTTTCTCTCTTGAACATTGTGTCTCTGTGCCTCGCTCAGTAGCCCCCTCGATATGTAGACTTCTCGTGCGTGCACAGCTGTAGTGACAATGACGCTGAACCCAGTGTGCCTCGTTTTTACCGGCCTCATGTGATAGTTTTCACCCTGTTTTCTGTTAATTAACAAGGCAACCTTTTCTTTGTTACTACTAGTGAATCTGAAATCATTCGGGGCAGACATAAAATATATCACTTCAACCCAATTATCGCAGTAACTATTTTAAAAGAAACTAGCTAGATGCCCGTGCGTTGCACGGAACATCAAGATGCATTTGTATGAGTAGTTTATCTTGTGAGAGAAAAGGATGAACGAGGGAAGGCCGTATTTGCGAACGTGGAGAGGGGTGTGGGTATATTTTTGCAAAATTGCCATAGTTTTCTTCCTATCCGTTAGATATAAATTCGACGGCCTATATTGCAGGATGGTACGCACACCATCATCACCAACTCTGTTTTCTACTCCCTCCGTTCCTAAATATTTGTCTTTTTAGAGATTTCAACAAGTGACTACATATGGAGCAAAATGAGTGAATCTACACTCTAAAATATGTCTACATACACATCCGTATGTGGTAGTCCATTTGAAATCTGAAAAAGACAAATATTTAGGAACAGATGGAGTATAAGAGTAGACATGGAGATATATCTCCAGCATGGTCTACAACAAAAATGTGCTGGACTGGTTAGCGCCGGATGCTCACAACGCGATGACATGAGTTCGAATTCTGTCTTTAACTTTAGATTTTTATATTATATGTTACTTATTTAATATATACTTCTTTCGCTACTGTACTGACAGTGGAACCCATAGAGTACTTAGAATACAAGATTAAGGATGGACTTGTTTCTTTTTAACTTTCTGTACGAAGCTGTAGCCACCCTGCAAGTCACGTGTACACTGTACATGCAATTAACTTTTTATAGAGGGACAATCATACACGCAAATAACTCAAATGGATTGGATGTCACTCTATTATTTCCAGCATAAGAGCATCTCCAACGGCAGCCGGCAAATTTCCTCCTGCTTCCTTCCGCGGAGGACGACATCAAACGCCAACGGCATACATTTTCACAACTCTAACCAACTAGATGAAATTCGTGCAAACACGGACTGATTTCATATAAGCATGAAGGTTTTCGTATAAAAAAGCCGGATCTTCATATAAACATGATGGATTTCATTACATTTACATGAACTAAGCGGTGCCAAGCCGGCTCTCTTGGTATAATTAATACTCCCTCCGTTCGGAAATACTTGTCCTAGAAATGGATGCATCTAGACTTATTTTAGTCATAGATACATACAATTTATCCATTCTTAGAACAAAAATTTCCCGCCAGCTGGAGAGGGAGTACATAATCTAAATGGCCGCCCGCGGATCCCTTTGTCTTCCTCATGTCCAGCAGACACTTTGCGGGGTCGAAGAAGGTCCTCGGAAGAGACGAAGAAGCAAAGAAACCACCTGAATGCGCAGTCGTCGCCTCGGCGGTGGCCTTCATGGGACCCAAGTGGCGGCGGCCTCCCGTGTTCTACTTCTCCTCGATGATGGCGGCGGACACGGAGAAGCTGGCCACCGACTTGTTGCTGTCCACGCACCCAGCTTCTGTCTCTGCCTGCATGGCGCTGCCGCAGGCACGGGAGGCGCGCCCACAGACACGGGAGGCGCGGTACAACACGGCAACAATGACGCCCGTACCGGTGTGCTCGCCGCCGTGCCAGCATGGAGCAACTCGCCACTCCTCATCGAGCTGAACTGGAGTGGCGAGTTGCTGAACCACGCCCCTGCTTGGGGCGGCAACTGGCTCCATTAGGCCAAGCGAGGTTGGTGAAGCACCGAGCGGCCTCGCCCGTATCCGGAGGGCTCGGCGGGCCACCCAGCCGGGTAATATGCCGGAGAACGGCTCCTCGGATGCCATCAGAAGAGTGGAGAAAATGGTGAAGGAGGAGATGGGGGAGTGGCGGAGGGGTGCGAATCTTGCCCGCTGTCTGTCTGGCCTCGTGTAAATAGAGGGCGGACGGTAGGAGCTTGGCCGGCGTCTGGCCTCGTTTAAACTGAGGGCGGACGGGAGGAGCTCGGCCGGTGTTGCGTTTAATTCCGGCCCGCTCATGAACGGATGTGTGGCTTGGAGTAGGTTTCTCGGTTTGCATGCAGGTTTAACGGAGGGGTTTGATGGAGGCGAGGAGGCATGTTCAACCGGGCATGCAGCGGGCGGCGCAGTACTATTCGATTTGACAGCGGGCGGCGCAGTTCCCGATACGGCTTTAATGCAGACGAGGGAGGGAGTAGCGGTTCCCGAAATGTTGAACGGCCAATGCATCCTCCTTCAATTAATGCATGAGGCAAGTAATGGGAGGAGGACCGGGAAAAGAGGCTGCACGATGTGAATGCAACGCAGTTTGCCCTCATATAAAGGCGCCCCTCCATTCCAATGCATCTACCACATCGTACGCACCTAAGCATTTGCCTAAGCACGTACACTAAGCGCAAAAGAGCTCACTCCAGACCCATGGCGGCGATGCGCGCGAGCGGCCAGCGGCTGTGCCAGATGGTCCACGACGTCGGCCTGCGGCATGGCGTCGAGGATCGTCTCCACACGGTGTTGGAGACCGGCTGGTGGATGGCCACCGTCGACGCCAACTACGACTCTCAGTTGGACCAGATGATCGTTGCCACCACCAACAAGTTCACCGTCCTCAAGAAGCTCGTGGACAACATCGCCGTACTCCTCCAGCCCGCGCGCCCGGGCTCCTCATTGCCTGCCACCCTAATCGGCCTCCATGGCCGGAACCTCTTTCAAGCACTGGTGGCCCTGCGACTGCCCGCCGACGCCACGAAGAATATCCACCTGGAGGTCGCGCTCGCCGTGAGGTGCCTCGCCCTGCAAGAATTTTTCGACCTACATATCCACGTGTACGAGCAAATCGTGTACATAGGTATCTACAAGGCCAGTGAGGACGCTACGACGTTGGCCTTCCTCAACCGGCTGGAAGCCTTGGATGCCTTTACTGAGAAGCACCTCGACCTCGCCACAAAAGCCGCCGCTCCTTAGCCGCTGGTCGGTGGCCCGGCGCACTAAGTTGAGGAGGAGGAGGCCGTACGTTGATGGATGCATCTTTCTTCTTGCCTTCTGTAACCACCACTGCAATCGCATCATCATCATGGCCTTAATTCTTATTGTGATGTTGCATTCTCGTTCCAGTCAATACCGACATGTGCGATCCCTTTGCTTAATTATATGCATCACTGTAACTAGTACTCCATCCGTCAATTTATAAGTTGTGCTTACCTTTTCCATCAACTTCGTGCAACGCGCGGGCATCTTGCTAGAAACACTAGAACATGTCGGACCGTGTGTGACCAAACCGACGATGCGCCAACCTAGCTACTACGTACCCTGCTTATCTGGCAGAAATAGCCCCACCCTAGCATTTCCAATCGTTATTTCTATCTATCGATCGTGCCAAGGAGCAGAACGAAAATGTTACAATTTATACGTGTTTCTCTACTCCTACTCCTATAAAAGACTCAGTTGGTGATGGTGGTGTGTCTGCCATCCATCATTTCTGACCATTAGATCTGCATCTAATGGTTGTGAGGTAAGTTGTGGCATTTTTGCAACAATAGCCCACTTCTCTGCTCCAATTTGCAGAAAACCCCTTATTATCTTGAAAGCAACCACATCCCTCCCTCACCTCATCAAAACAGCCTGAGAAATATATACTCCTAGAAAAGACTCAGTTGCTGATGGTGGTGTGTCTGCCATCCGTCGTTTCTGACCATTAGATCTGCATCTAACGGCTGTGAGGTAAGTTGTGGCATTTTTTGCAACAATAGCCCACTTCTCTGCTCCAATTTGCAGAAAACCCCTTATTATCTTGAAAGCAACCACATCCCTCCCTCACCTCATCAAAACAACCTGAGAAATATATTTTGAGTGAAAAGTACTCCCTCCGTTCCTAAATATTTGTCTTTCTAGAGATTTCAATAAGTGACTACATACGGAGCAAAATGAGTGAATCTACACTTCAAAATATGTCTATATAATCCGTATGTGATAGTCCATTTGAAATCTCTAAAAAGTCAAATATTTAGGAACGGAGGGAGTAATATATTAGGAGTATATCAAAACAAGAGTGATTTCTTTCAAGTTTGTGAACAAGTACTACTATTCTACTACTTTGGATCCGTCGCAACGCACGGCCACATTGCTAGTAAAAGGAAAAGGCCTGCCGCGTTCGCGTCGCACTCCCCCCCCCCACATGCCCGGGAATCGGGAGTACTCCACGGCCCGTCCGGCACGACACATAGCTTAGGGAAGGCGTGTTTCCTAGCGTTTTCACTTTCATGTGGGACCGTCGTTGAGCAAACCGACTATTGGCAAACCGCACCCCGCCCGCCGCAGGGCTGGAAAACATAAACGAGGGGAAGATCTAGCTGTAGCACGGAAGCCAAGAAATTTGGTGTCAGATGGGGCTCGTTGATAGAGTAGGAGCATTCCGTACTACTCTACTCCTACTAGTACCAAGTTTGTACTATACAACTAGTACTACCACTATACAACTAGTAGGTACGTGCACGGCACAGCATTGTAGGAACAAAAAACGGGAAGATCTTGTTTTGGGTGATTTATCTTTTTTCTGTCAACGTAGTATGAATAATATGATGTGGGGGGCACCCATGAAGCTTATGTGGCTTGGTTGCATGGCTACGAAAGGTTAGAGAAAAATAAATAGATAATGTGTTTAGGGTGCACTCCACTAAACATATATACTTTGGATCCATTGCAACGGGCCGACACATCTATATCTATACCCCCTATATAGTGTGTGAATAACTTTGAAAGTTGGTCGTTGGATGAAGCCAATCCGACGGTACAAAGATGGCAAATCCAAGCACTACTGGCCGTTGGATATCATCTACATTCCACCAGATTCTGCCACATGTAGAATCTAGAAGACTCCATGGTTGAACTTCATTCATGACTAACTTTGCCACAACTAAGCTTGGGCAAAGTGTGTCTGCCACAAAAAATGTGGCTAAAAAAATGGCCACCACAAGTGTGGCAAGATTTGGCAAGAAGTTGAGTCTATGACATGTGGACCATGTAGCTAGAAAAGTGTGGCAAGCCACAAGTGTAGCAATGAACCAAACACATGTCTGGTGTGTTTGGTAGGGTGTATGAAGGGTGCATGATCCCAAGAGTTCCCTTCTCGACCCATTTTTGGGTGTTTGGTAGAGTGTATGGAGGGTGCATGAGTCCACACTAGATTAGCACAAATACACTAGAAGCATGCATGAAGAGAGCATACATGAAGAGGGGTGTTGAGTTGAGCATGCATGAAGAGGGAACAACTATGCTGAGACGAGAACGCAACCAAACACACTTGTGGCACGCCTAAGCTTAGGCGTGGCAACCTTAGGCTCCAAACCAAACCATAACTTTGAAAGTTGGTCGTTGGATGAAGCCAATCCGACGGTACAAAGATGGCAAATCCGAGCACTACTGGCTGTTGGATATCATCTACATTCCACCAGATTCTGCCACATGTAGAATCTAGAAGACTCCATGGTTAAACTTCATTCATGACTAACTTTGCCACAACTAAGCTTAGGCAAAGTGCGTCTGCCACAAAAAATGTGGCTAACAAAATGGCCACCACAAGTGTGGTAAGATTTGGGAAGAAGTTGAGTCTATGCCATGTGGACCATCTAGCTAGAAAAGTGTGGCAAGCCACAAGTGTAGCAATGAACCAAACACATGCCGGCACGCCTAAGCTTAGGCGTGGCAACCTTAGGCTGCAAACCAAACCATAACTTTGAAAGTTGGTCGTTGGATGAAGCCAATCCGACGATACAAAGATGGAAAATCCAAGCACTACTGGCCGTTGGATATCATCTACATTCCACCAGATTTTGCCACATGTAGAATCTAGAAGACTTCACATGTAGAAGCATAATGCACAAACCACCAGAATCTCATGCGTGCAATGCACGTGTACCTTACTAGTAGTTGGTAGTAGTAAGAAACAAATTCTGGGTTTGGCATGAGCTCGTACTGCGGGAGCACCACAAGGCCTGCCGCAGGAGTTACATTTCCCTCTCGAGGCCCACGGGACCGAACTTCAGTGGCTTAGTGCCCGGCCTATGAGTCAATGACATGCGGACCTTAAATATGGCTGGCGCACATGTCATTCTCATGGTGGTGGCGTGGTTCGCGACTCACTCGTTCGAGATGAACCGGCCGGTGATGGCGTGGCCGTGGCGACGGTGCCACAGCTGGGCGTCGGGGCATTATGAGGCGTAGATGGCCACACCGGCGGGTACTACCTGTAGTACAGAAGTACTCCAGCTGAGGATTGATGCCCGGGACGAAATGTGTCACAGCCGCTGGATGAAAATTCGATGGTGCGGGACGTGTGGTGACATGGGTTCGTGCGGTGTTGTGGGAATCACGTGTGGCTGTGGTAGAAACTTGATGCTCGCCGCATTTAAGGTGGCCCACATGTCATGCACACAAAGGCAGAGGGGCGGTGCGGCCGAGAGGGGTGAGGCGCACGTCGGGGGACGTGGTGCCGTGGGTTGGAGCGGCGTCGTGGGAATCGCGAGTGGCAGTGGATGAAACATGATGGTCGCCGTAGTTGAACTTCCATGGACAAGCTGTCATGTCTACGGACATATGCATTGCATACCGATCACTGGAAGGAGTAGTAGAGAAAGCTAGGCGGATAAATAGTTCCTTATAGTCAAGCGGACCCACGCTACTAGTTGTTCCAAAGACATGCACACCATCGAAATAGTCCATCTATATCACTATACATAGAGAGGGAATATTTTTTTTACAAGAGAGGAAATAGTTCATCCATCCATAATGCTCTGCTGCTGGTGCAGCATCTTCTTCTTCTTCTTCTTCTTCTTCTTCTTCTTCTTCTTCTTCTTCTTCTTGTTCTCATTTTCTGTGGGAGACGGCTTCGCAACAAGCTCTTTGTACCTTGCAGCTATCTCGAAACTCACACGGGCATCGAGGGCAGCATATTTTATCTGCTCGTACGTCAAGGGATAATTCTCCCATCCAAACGACCTTAATGCCAGTGTCTTGTCACTCTTCTGAAGATTTGTTCCTAGCACAAAATTTGCTACATCGAATAGGGATGGCGTCGGTTTATCACAATCTTCTACAGGAATTTTTATTCTGGTTGTAGGTCAGCGATGCTTTTCAAATCAAGGTTGTACGGCTCCAACTTCTATTTGTCCCATGCGATGGCTGCCCCACAGAAGTATATGTCCTCCCGAGATAAGAAATCGTGAAGCTCACCTGGTATGGAGGGCGCGTGTATGATGTGGTACACCAAAACATCATCTTTGAGGCACAACTGAAGGACAGCGGCGCGTTGGATCTTCCCAGTGGCGCGCTCCATGTACTCTGCGTCGAGACCGATGACATTCATCTCCACCTTTTGGAGGGAGTTGGATACATTGTTGATCCACTTCCGAACAACCCTTGGGTGGTCGATGACTGTAGCAACTATGCTCAACGAGCCTTCGACAAGGACATGTTGGATGCTAAAAACCTGCATCTCGATCTCTTTCGCCATTTGGAACCGCTGGACCGGAGGGCTATTGTTTGGAGAATTAGGATTAGAAGGCTAGTCTAACTGAAGAAGTTGATTATTTATAGGGGCTTCGGAATTACTCCAGGAGGATGTGAAGAGGTTAAAACAATGTGAATGCAGTGTGGTTTGGATGCAAATGAAGATCAAGGAGTAGTGAAAAAGCCGAGGAAAATCGGTTCCCGATGGAGAAGTAAGTGGGAGAAGTTATGCGCATGCATGAGGAGAGGTGCGGTGGTTTGACTTCTGCATGCAATGGATTGGACGGGCTCTTCGGTTGCCTTTTCTCTCTCCCACACACACAGAGTGGCCCACTTGCATGCTGCAGTTTATTGGTTGGAGTCTGGCTGCAGCTGCTCATGCGTACGCTAATTAGTGTTGTGAATGCGGGGCATGGAGGGAAATGGGCGCATGCAAAAGGGTATATACGCAGACTAATTAGAGAAATACTGAAAAAATTTATGTGCAGACAAAAGAGGACCGGAGAGAGTACTACTCATGTTCCTACTACGATTAAGGAATATGCGGTTATCCTCAAAAAAGAAAAGTCCTTCTTCGCGCATCCGCATGCACGAGAATTTGGTTCTGCTCGCAATATGGATGATAGCTGGAGGATGAAGTGAACCCATAGGCATGCTAGCACGGGAGTGTACTCATGTTCCTACTACTCCTACTAGTAGTAGTAGTACAACTGTGGTACACTTGATGGTCAAAATACTATTATTCATCCGGTCCTCACAGTGAAGTGACAAGACCCTGCGCCCGAGGTGACACCAGTCCAGGCGGCGTGTCCGGGTTACCAAAGTCAGCCTCACCTTGTGCACTGTGCAGTCACTGTCACCGCCGCTGTATAGCATGCCTCGCCTCGCCTCGTCTCCCTCTCCCTAGCACCACTCCATCTCCATCTCCGTCTCGCCGGAGATCCTGAGGTCACTCTTCATTATCTCACTGTGCCCCCTCATACCCTCGCCTCGCTCGCCTCCCCCAGTACCACTATTCCCTCGCTAGCCTCTCCAGCACCGACGGCCTTCTCCCCCATAAATCAAGCCCCCCAAAACCCCACCTTCCAAACTCCACCATGTCCGAACACGAACCGCGCAGGATCCATATGAGCCGTGATTGGAACAATCTCCCCAGTGACGTCCTCGACCTCTGTTGTTAGTGTATGGATATGTTGAGCGCCCTGCGGCTGGCTGCATGCTCGAGGGACATGCACACAACCATCATCGAAGCGAGGCCAAAGCTTTTCAAGACACCCTGCTTGCTGCTATCTGGTCTTGCTAGATTGGCTCACCATGATACGGAGGCGTACATGATGCCCCTCGACTTCAATCTGATCTCCATTAGCCGAAACTTTTTTGCAGGTATGTAGTGGGTCGCCGTACATCATTTCCCTCGACTTCGATCCGATCAGCATCGCCTGAAACTTCTTGGCAGGTATGTACTGGGTCGGCATGAACTCCCACTGGATGGCTGCCTTCAGAGAAGACGGTAAAAAGTTGGTGCTCGTGAACTTCCAGACCTCCCATGAGATTATCCTTCCTCCGTTGGATTATATAGAGTTTTACCATCGTGGTCCTAGTCATCTAGATTACCATGTCAGTTGGACGGACCTTGTTTTGCAGAAGATTGTAATCTGCCAAGTGCCCACATGACATGCGAATTACGCAGACTTCAAGCTAATTGCCTTGTTCGACCGCGGACCCGCCTATCTTTACGCCGGTGCCTTCTTTAGCTGGAGACAACTCAGCTCGCAGTGGATCATCGTCAAAGCTGATACACACTTTTGTGATGCTATTGAACACAATGGCATCTTCTACGCGATCGACAAAGCAGATGGCACCACGTATTGCTGGGACGACGCGTGTAAGTTGTTTCCTTCTCATGTTAATGATGACGCCATGACACTGTTTGAACTTTTTGTGATGATTGGCATATCCCTGTTTGAGCAGAATTTGAGTAGAACTATGGCAGTGTATTAGAGACGCCGTAAATCAACTATATTTGGAATGAGTTAATTCATGCGATTGTGATCATATCATTACAGCCAATTTGTAACCCTGAATAATCAAACGGTTAGGAATATATGGATATTCTCCTTATTTTACAGTAATCTATATACTACTACTAAATATGAGTGTGTATCAATGGCCATGTTAGTTTCCTCATTTTCATGATGTAGAAACATGCACCACACTGTTGGTTTCATCTAACCATACATTAGGGAAGTAAATTGCATATGGAGAACTCTATATTTGGAAGTAGTGAAATCCTGTAATGCTTACATGTGTACATACCTATATTCGCCCTTCAGCAATCAATGGCTAGAATAATATCCTCACAAAATTTTTGCCCACAGAACACGAGTATATAACAATGCATGGTCTGTTAGTTACCTTGAAGAATTTTTTTGTGAGGACAGAACATGATTCCATAACATGCATGACATGGTAGTTTCCTGTGAAGAATCGATTGCGAGATAATATGAGTATAACCATGCATGGCACTTCTATATTTTCGAACCCAGTATACATTTCCCTGTATTTTCCTCCCAGTTCCAACAGGGACATATCAATGTTGTTTCTTGCATTATCCTACTCATACTCTGAACAATGCTGATTTTACATTAACAATGCCTGTCCTTTTTGATATGATGCAGCGTCCCTACAGTTACTGCCCTTTGTAATCACTCCACCTTTGCCAAAAACAGGGAAGCACAACTGGTTCCTCGCTCGATCAGACGACGGCAAAAGACTGATGATCATTCGGACACATGAGCCGGAAAAGTTATATTGCAAAAACCCCACTGTATACAAGCACCGTGAAATACGTGAGTGTCCGAACAGTGGCTGTTACGTCTATGAGCAGGATACCAGCTTGTTGGGGCCTTCAGGACTTTTTAGCTGGAGGCGGGTAAACAGCCTTGGTTCACACTCTCTGTTTCTCAGACTCAATTATCCGATTGACTAGGAGATCACTGTTGGCAAGGATCTTGATGGCAGAGAGGCTCTGTTTGCTATGGAAAACTGTGTCTACACGGCGAGTCCTAGGAGTTCGGGAGCAAACTCCCCTGATTGTCAACGATACAGCCTGCAGCCAAAAGAAGGTGAGAATGACAAAGGCATCCGGATTAACTTTGATCCTTGGATGTCTCAATTACGACAGGTAGTGATGTGGTTCAAGCCTTCAGGTTGATAGGTAATTGGGCTGTTGCGTCAAAAGGGTGGAGTACTGGTGTCTCCGGATCATTGGTCGCTGAAGCGGGGCTGCAAATTATGATGGTGTTGGATCATCTCTTCGAATGACTTTGTTGTCTTTGCTGCTTGTTCTGGATGGGTAGTTCTTTCTTTTGTTATGCATATTCCTTGTCTTTCGTCATCCTCGTCTATGTCACTCTTACTAGGTAATAGTTGGCTCTGTTTAGAATGTCATTCTCGTATGGATCACGAGAGTCTGAGCGCTGCAGATGGGTGCGTTTTGGTGGTGTAGCAAGACTTCTTATGAACTATCATGTCTTGCTGTTTATGTCAGTAGTAGTCACTAGTCAGTGTTTGAATGTTGTATATATCATTGTTTCGAACTGTTTATTGTCTCGAACTACTGGTGGGCTAAATGAGTGCATCACCATTCTCTAGTGTTCAGAGTGTATCTCCTTTTTTCAAGTTATATAATTTGAGCTCAGTGTCTTTTCGATGATGTACACTTGTTTGGGCCAGTGAGGTGTCATTGAATATGGCCAAGTAGTAACGCAATGCCAAACAGGTCAATTATGACTCTCAGGCCGGGTTCTCAAAAGATCCTAAAAAAAGGTCGGGCTCTCCAAAAAAGAAAGAATAAGGATTCTTAGGCCGACATGTGGGCACCACCGGTGTTTTCGTGCGCTTGCGCGCCGAGAGCATATTGGCGCGTGTTCGAAATTCAAGCTACCTTTTCATCCCCAATCTCCCACCCCTCCCCCACCTCTAGTTACCCCAAATCCCCCTCCTGTACTCCCTGTACTCAAGCTCACTATCATATCACCGGTCAACGCGGATCTCCGAGCCGGAGATCCTGAGGTCCGTCCTGCTTTCGGTCGCTACGTGCCGTCGCTCAACAGTGGCATGGCGGCGCTTGACGACCAGTTTGCCGGCAAAGTGCTGATGGTAACCATCAACGGCGACCGGCCTCCCGTCTCGCCGGACGACCTTGTCAAAGCTCTTGGCATTGTGCACGGCATCCAAATAAGTGACTTTCTCGTCGAAGTCTGTCCGCCACCGGTTGATTTCTTCGTCAGGTTCCGGACAACTTTCGACTGCAGTCGTGTGTTCAAATCTTCCCGGCATTTGTTCTGTGATGGCGCGCTGGTGAGCTTTGATCGGTGGCACCCAGGATGGGGCTCGGTGCCCTCTGAGCTTGAGTTTTTAACAAAGCTTACCTTCCACGGCATGCCTCGACGTGCTTGGAACAACGAGTCCATGAATGAGCTTATCAACGACCTTGGAGGTGAGCTCGTAAGTATGTTTGTTCCTCCAGACAGCTGGGCTCTGACGGTTATGGCATGGATGAAGAAGCCGTCCACCATACCGAAAGTGATTGGTGCTGAGATACCGGTGCAGGAACCGGGGTTGTACTATTCATCGCCACCAAGGCCGCCGCGGACCACGTTAGGGATGTACCTGTATCGAGTGTTCGTGCATGTCGAAGAAGTGGTCAATCCATCAATCGAAGTCATGCTGCCGCCGTTGGTGCCAGGGTCCGTCGACGACGTCCATTACAGGAGTCAACGTCAGACTTTCCCCGTGTTGCTCGGAACGATGGATGGCACAGGGCCTACTCCATCGCGCGGCGGAGGCCACTGCTTCTTTGGGAGAAGAGGCAGGGCTGGCCGCCTGGATGTGCTCTAATTTGAGGTAACAACTGAGTCTTGTCAGATACTAGTTAAATCCGAGCTATGGGTGTGAAGCACTGATGTGCCAGTACATTTGATTGTGACCTGTCCTAATTTTGTACCTGAACTTTTTTTAGAAAGGGTTGTACGTCAACTTAATGTGCTAGCAGAACTTATTGTGTTGTCTGTCTGTTTTCTTTGCACAGCATTCAAGATATTTCCCTGTCATTGATAAAGACGATGAACCGTTATGTGGAGTTCGTTGGTTTCAACAAGCCCTAGCCATAGCGATCCACTGCTTCCATCCTGATTGTGCCGCCTGCGTGAAATTTTTGTATGCAAGTTCAGTGTGCTATGATGTTCTATATGATTGTGTTAACTATATAAGTTTTTACTCAGCATCAGCAATGCATATGGCTGAAAGATGTATTTACGAGCATCGACCGATGGGTCTCTCTCTCTCTCACACACACACGCACACGCACAAATGGGACCCGTTGAATTATTTCTTTGCTCGTGACAGCTTTTAATTAGGTTCCACTGTAATCTAACTTTTTTCTTAAGTTATTAATTGAGCTCGGTGACTTCAAAAAGTTGTACAGAAGCCTTGTTTGGGCCTTTCCGGCGTCACTGAATGTGGGATGAGTAGCCATGTTAGGTTGTACTGTACTACACATGCCTTTTTTTCAACATGAGCAATGCAACTGGGACGACAGTTGTACACAATATCCAGGTCAACTTGTTATTCTCCGCCCCGCTAGGCTGCAAACTTTCCTAGGAGGTATGCATTAGGCTTAACAAGAAAATGGACTTTAAAAAATAATAAATGGGATGTAATTATAATAACTGGGCAGTAACTATAAAAAATGCACCAAACGCGTAATTAGTTTAAAAAATATATTATTTTCGGAATTTGAAAATTTTAATTTCATTACTTGTTGCGCGCGCAATATTTCGTTGGATTTTAACGTAATATAACTTTATTTTGAAATTATATCTAATCTGACTA
Source organism: Aegilops tauschii subsp. strangulata (assembly GCF_002575655.3). Lineage (NCBI taxonomy): Eukaryota > Viridiplantae > Streptophyta > Magnoliopsida > Poales > Poaceae > Aegilops > Aegilops tauschii. The sequence goes on from NC_053039.3 coordinate 226,093,578, forward strand.
GAAATTTCGGATAAAAATATTTCGGATCCCATAAAAATGTGGGAATTTTTTTGAATTCTGTTTTGAGCGGTTGGTTGAAATTATTAATCGTTGTCCTAGCTAGAAAATGGGTTGTACTTTTAACAAACTGTAAATGGGCTGTAGTAAATTCCATTAGAATTAAAAAATGGGCTGTACATTCTTACAAATCGCAAATGGGCTATGTTCTCTGCCACACACTTGTGGGCCTTCTAAGTTGATGCGTCCCCTAAAAAAACTAAGTTGACACGTATGCAAGGCTTTGACAACAGCACACGGTTCTGGCAGCTGTGGCCGTTGCATGTCCATCCAACGGATGTCGTGCTTCTTCTTCAATCTCGGATATTCTTGCTTCAGCCGCCCAAAAAATGATTCCTCCCCCTGACATCTGGGGCGCACCGTTTCCTCCATAGGATATAAGTGAAGCACAAGAGTAAATGGCAAACTACTCCAAAAAAGATATAAGTGAAGATCAAGCGAGTAGTTAAGTAAATAGGTAGCTAATTGAGGACTCTCTCTTATTTAAAACTTTCAGATCTAAGTATTTTATTAAAACAGCAAGCAAAACAAAATAAAATGACATTCCAAGAACAGCACACTCATGTGAAGAAGCAAAAACTTAGGCTCGACCGATACTAACCGATAATTGTTGATGAAGAAAGGTGGGATGCCCACCGGGGCATCCCCAAGCTTAGATGCTTGAGACTTCTTGAAATATTATCTTGGGATGCCCATGGCATCCTCAAGCTTGAGCTTTCGTGTCTCCTTAATTCTTTTTATATCATGGTTTCCTAAATCTTAAGAACTTCATCCGCACAAAACTCAACAAGAACTCGTGAGATAAGTTAGTATAAATCAATGCAATAACCTTACCATTCTCTACTGTAGAAAAGTACTAAATTATTATTTAACATTTCATACTAAATGCCTCTGCATATTTAATACTCCTATCCGCAAATAGAATCATTAAAAAAGCAAACATATGCAAACAATGCAACCATAACAACAATCTGTCAAAACAGTACAGTCTGTAAAGAATGCAACAATATCTATACTTATTTAACTCCAAAAATTATGAAAATTTACCACACCGTAGAAAATTTATCAGATCTTATTGTGCAAAAAGTTTCAGAATTTTATCACATTCTTACCTTTCTAGGGAATTTTTGCAACAACGATAAACTTTCTGTTTTGAAACAGCAACTAATAGACTTGCAAAATAAGCAAGGTAAAGGCTATCCTTGACATTTTTATTGAAAAGAAAGATGCAAAACATTATTCTAATTAACATCAAGCAAATCATAACAAAATAAAATGACGCTCCAAGTAAAACATATATCATGTAACGAATGAAAATATAGTGTAAGTGCATCTAGTGCCCCTTAGTGATTTTGGTGTATTGAAGACTAATAGGTTAAGGGACTAATGTGTTTATGAGTGTACACATGTCTATAAGTCTATGAGGAGTTTGATATTTATAGAGAAAGTCGACCCCTAAAAATGAAGTTCTTCGACTGAAGACTTTGGATTTCTGAAGACTTTCTGAAGACTTTGAAAGTGAAGAAATTGGTGTGACCTTGAAGACTTGGCATTCATTCGAGGAACATGGAGCGTGAAGACTTTTGTTTTCGTAGTTTCATTTTCTCTTTCTTGAGTCATAGGAAACACCGTACTGTTAAAGGGGGTCAAGGAAATACTAAGGAAAAATTTCCAAGTGATGCTCAACTCAAAATCCTACACCTACCAATCCCTTCGAGTGAAGCCATTGGAAATCTCATACAGTTCAGTCATATTCTTCAGTGACAGAGACGAAGTTCTTCTGGTCTCTGAGGAATTTGTTCTGACTGAGGAGTTAGGAACTCGCCAGTGCGGATAGCCTACACAGTGAGGAACATGATAGCCCTGGGGAATTTGATACTCAAATTTCTGACCGTTGCTGTGCCTTGTGCCAGCTGTCCCAAATTATCTACGCACCTAACGGTCATATCATTGAAGGGCATTTATGTCTTATCATGTCGGATTGCTCCCTAGGCTATAAATAGCCGCCCCCCCTACAACCACTAGCTGGTTGGCTGCTCTGAGAGAAACTGACACTTGTCATTTGAGAGCATCCAATCCTCCGAGGACTTTGAGCGAAAATCATCAAGTGAGGAAAACCCAAACCCAAACACCTACAAACCCAAAGTGATTGAGCATCACTGAAGAGATTGATCCTGCGTGGATCTGATGCTTGTTACCTTTGAAGACTGTGCTTCTTCCAGACGGTTAGGCGTCATGGTCTAGAGCATCCAAGAGGAAATTATGGATCGCCGAGTGACCGAGTCTGTGAAGGTTTGGAAGTCACCTGAAGACTTACCACGAGTGATTGGGCGAGGTCTGTGTGACCTTAGCCAAGGAGAATATGGTGAGGACTGTGTGTCCGGGACTGAGTGTCCTCAGGTTTAAATACCTAGCCGCTCCAACCAGATGTACAACTGAGACAATAGTTGGAACTGGTCTACCAAATCATTGTCTTCACCAAGCTTACTGGTTCTATTTCCTTGACTCTTTCATTTCCTCATTACTGTGTTGTGCACTTGTTCATATCTGTGTTTGAAGACTTTGACCGAAGACTTTCTCAATTTCCTTGGTTCAATTTCTTCAGTCTGTTTGTCTTCATCATGTGCTATCCTGTGTTTACGCTTTCTGTACTCTGTGCTTGTCTTCATTTCATCATGATGACCATGTTTGTGTTCTGTTATGCTTACTTCTGAGTACTTATTCCGCTGCAAGTAGTTCTTCGCTAAGGAATTTCCTCACCTGCAAATTCCTCAGTGAATAATTCATAAAAATCGCCTATTCACCCCCCTCTAGTCGATATAACGCACTTTCAATTGGTATCAGAGCAAGGTACTCCCTTGTTCTGTGTGATTTTGGTTTAACCGCCTGGAGTTTTAGTTATGTCGACCACAGGAATGAAGACCGTGTCATGCCCCATCTTTGACGGTCACGAGTATCCCAAGTGGAAGGCCATGATGAAGAAGCGTCTCATGGCGATGAACAGTGAGCTATGGACCGTCACTGAGATGGCCGAAGCTGATGACATTCGCAAGTTCACTCTTCTCAACCTCACAGCGGAGGACGTCATCTGCTCCTGTTTGTCTCAAAATCAGTTTAGGAACATCATGCATCTCGATCATGCGAAGCTTATCTAGGACCGTCTCTTTGAGGTCTATGAAGGTCATCGAACTCGTCATGATCCTTGGTTTGAGGACTTCAAGGAATCTCTCAAAGCGATGACATTCAAACCAGAATCATCACCTTCCACACCATGCCTTATGGCATAAGATGCAACGGTAACTGAATGCTATCTATCTGAATCCAGTGATGATGAATCTGGTGATGAATTTGGACCCAGCTATGTTAAACTTGCTTCCCTTGCTACTAAACAACAAAGAGCTTTGGAAAAAGTTCAATACATGCTAAATAAGAGCGATGATATGTTGGGTAAAGAAATGGATCGCACTAAAACCTTGACTGAAAATCTTCAGAGACTTCAGTCTAGGTTTGACAACCTTTAAGGTCATCATAACACTCTCTTATCTGATCATGAGAAGCTTTCTTATGAATTTCTTCAAAGAAAGCAAGATCTTGAGAAGCTAAGAGTGAGTTATGAAGATCCTCAGAAGGAGCGCGATTCATTACTTGCTCAACAAATCAGCGCTTCTCAGGAAGAATTTGTTCCTCCAAGTTTGAAGTGCATTGAACGTGAATCTGCTAATTCTTCACCTGAATGTTCAAATGCTTCCAATGCTACAAATTCTTCAACTGTCTCTGCTATCACTAATTCCTCATCTGAGGACATTCCTAGTATCACTGATGATGCAGGGCTGAAGGAATTTTATATGACAGGCATGTACAAAAGCCTCAAAGGGCATCAGACTCTTTGTGATGTGCTTAAAAAGCAGATCCTCAACAGGAACCCTAGGAAAGAGGGTATTGCCTTTGAGAGGAAACTCAATGCTGATGGTACATATTTGAAGCCTGAGCAGTACCCCAAAACCTCATGGGTTGCTGCGAAGGGACCTCCAGTAGATCCATCTACTTTATCTGGCTTTACATGTGAATCTCCTCATTCTTCTGATGAGTCATTTGACTCCAACTATAAACTGTTCAAAAATCAGAATGGTGAAGTATTTGCTAGATATGTTGGCACTAACTACAGGAATGGTTCCCCTATGAAGAAAATCTGGGTTCCCAAACGGTGCCTTGAAAGTCTTCAGGTGAATGTCCTCATGACACCACCTGTGAAGAATAGGAACCCCAGATCTATATGGATCCAAGTCCTCATACGGACCAAATTCCTGACGTGGATCAAATTCCTCAAAAGGATCAAAGTCCTCATATGATCATCATCGTGCTAACCCCTCTGTTTCGCAGGGAAGAGCTAAGGGCTATGAATATGAGAATTATTCTTCTAACCATTATGTTCATAAGTCCTCGAAGAATTTCTCTGCTTATTCATATGCTTACCCTAACTCCTCTTATGTGAAACGAAGTGGACTGGCTTCTATTGCACCCTTCTCGTATGGAGCTCGCAGAGTGATGAACTCTTTGCCACCCCTTCAGATGTGGGTGGTGAAGAAAAAGAACTAATTTCTTCTGCAGGGTCAGGTCTCCAGACGTACGTAAACGTCTGAAGAATTTACTGGAGACCTGAGTATGCCTGAAAGGACGCAGGCTAATCATGAAGAAATGAACTTTCATTTCTCACGTCCTCATATTGCTTTATCTGCTCTATTACTTGATGAAATTGATCTGATGAATTGTGATGTCATATTCTTCACTGATGAAGTATATGAGTTCGTAAGATGCACTAATTCATCTGCAGGATGATCAACCCAAAGCCACTGAGTGGTTCCTCGATAGTGGATGTAGAAATCACATGACTGGTGACAAGAATCTATTGATGGATGCTCCCTTATCTCCATCGCATCTGAAGCATATCATCTTCGTTGACAAAGGCAAAAGTTAGGTATTGGGCCTAGGTAAGGTTGCGATCTCAAAGGATCGACACATGGACAAAGTCATGCTTGTCGAGTCCTTAGGATACAACCTCATGTCTGTCTCAATGCTTTGTGATCTTGATATGGTTGTTGTCTTTGGCAAGTATCGTTGTGTTGTGATTATGGAAGCTGTCAATTCCAAAGTGAAAGGATCGATATAGTTGACTAGAGGGGGGGTGAATAGGCAACTAACAATTTTTAGCTTTTCTTTACCAATTTAAACTTTGCATCAAAGTAGGTTGTCTAGATATGCAACTAAGTGAGCAACCTATATGATGCAATGACAACAAGCACACAAGCAAGAAAGGGATTTAACACAAGTAAGCTTGCGAAAGTAAAGGGACGAGATAACCAAGAGTGGAGCCGGTGGAGACGAGGATGTGTTACCGAAGTTCCTTCCTTTTGAGGGGAAGTACGTCTCCGTTGGAGCGGTGTGGAGGCACAATGCTCCCCAAGAAGCCACTAGGGCCACCGTGTTCTCCTCACGCCCTCACACAATGCGAGATGCCATGATTCCACTATTGGTGCCCTTGAAGGCGGCGACCGGACCTTTACAAACAAGGTTGGGGCAATCTCCACAACTTAATTGGAGGCTCCCAACGACACCACAAAGCTTCACCACAATGGACTATGGCTCCGCGGTGACCTCAACCATCTAGGGTGCTCAAACACCCAAGAGCAACAAGATCCGCTAGGGATAAGGGGGGGAATCAAATTTCTCTTGGTGGAAGTGTAGATCGGGGCCTTCTCAACCAATCCCGAGCAAATCAACAAGTTTGATTGGCTAGCGAGAGAGATCGGGCGAAAATGGAGCTTGGAGCAACAATGGAGCTTTTGGGGGAAGAGGTAGGTCAACTTTGGGGAAGAAGACCTCCTTATATAGTGGGGGGAACAAATCCAACCGTTACCCCCAAAACAGCCCCGCAGAGGGCGGTACTACCGCAGGAGGCAGCGGCACTACCGCTGAGAACAGCGGTACTACCGCTCCCCCGGGCGGTACTACCGTGAAGATTGGAGGGCAGGAGAGAGACGGACCTGAGCGGTACTACCGCGGTGGTAGGGCGGTACTACCGCTCATGAGCGGCACTGCCGCTCTACTACCGCTGCAAAGTACCGCACAATCCGACATGATAAATGACCCCTCGAGTCGACGCGGTAGGGGCCTGGTACCGCAGCGGTAGTACTGCTGAGGACCCACTGGCGGTACTACCGCTGCGGAGCGGTACTGTCGCCTGTGACCCCTAAGCGCTACTACCGCTGGGACCAGACACAGCCCAAAGAAAGGGGGAAAAGATCTCCAATGAAGCGGAAAGGCTCAGAGGGTGTAAAGAGGATGTGTACGTGTTGATTCCACCCTAGCCTTACCAAAGCGGACCCCCTCTTGATAGTGCGGTGACTCCTACGAAACTAGTCCACCAAAAAGAAGCGAAAGAGCTACACCGTCTTGAATGACACTCCGAGGGGAAAGAAATCGTCTCATGCCAAAGGATGAATCTATGAAATGCTCAAAGCACACGATTAGTCCGCAAACATGTTGTCATCAATCACCAAAACTACATCTAGAGAGATATGCCTTAACAATCTCCCCCTTTTTGGTGGATTGATGACAACCTGGGATTTGCACAAGGATATATCATGAAAGAAAAGATACTTAGAACTAAAAATATAGACGGGCTCCCCCTGAATGTGTGCACCTAGTTAGTAGTGCCTTTGGAATGTAGGACACACACATTAGGATCAACACTCCCCCTATATTTTATAGTCCAACAACCTAAGCATAGGATACATGAGAGCAGGTAATATAACAGGATAGACGAGCAACTCATAAGATACCAAAGTACTAGAAAGACATAGATAAAGATAAGGTAGCATATGTCTTACGCCATATGTCTGGAACTTAGGTCTCACTGGCACAAAACCAAACAAAGCAAATGGCGAGAAAACACAACGACACTACAAAGAAAACGACGAAACGACGACACCATAAAGCACAAATCCCTAAGCTCTCTCCCCCTTTGGCATCGAGACACCAAAAGGGCAAAGAGCGATGCTACGGCTCCAGGTGAAAGCAAACTGAGGAGCTCTCTCATCACATCCTCGCAGGGTCATCTGCACTGCCATCCTCAGTCGGAAACTGCTCGGTGTCGGAATCGGTCCACGGACAGTGCTGCTGAATCCACTCCTCTTCCTCAGTGATCTGGCCCTCAGACCCACTGACAATGGTCGCACCGAGCTGATGCATGAGCTCCTTGTGACGCCCCCTGGCCTTCTTCTCAGCCACATGAGTCATGTACTGACCATGAGACTCCATGCAGAAGAGCTTCTTCATCTTGCGCTTGATCTTCTTTGCCCAAGAGGGCTCTGTCCCAGAAGGCTCATAATCCTCATCGTCATCATCGGCCTCAGCCCCGTCCTCGGTCTCCATGTCAGCAGCAGTAGATGGACCCCCGGATTTAGGGGCTGGGGTGCCCCAATTGTCCTTCTTCCTCAGACGCTTGATCTCATGAGAAACCAATTCTCCAGTTTCCAGCATCACCTGGGGATAGACACGTGCCCAGGCCTTCTCAATGAGCAGCATGATGAACGGACCATAGATCGGGCACTTGCGCTCAGAAATGGCAGTGAGAAGTTCAGACCACATAACATGAGAAATGTCCAGGGACTCGCCAGTGTTTGCTTCCTTCTCATGCTGGCAGAAGAGAAGCATATCCACGAGATAGGAGTGGACCATATCCAGATTCCCGATGCGAGGAAAGAGGGCCTCTCGAAAGACACGATGAAGGATGTCCAGGAAGGTAGACAGCTCATAGGTTTCCTTCTTAGTCACAGGGTGAACCTTCACAATGCAGTAGGGCCAGAGGGCTTGCTTGTGAGTGGAGTTGACATTGCGGTGAGGGCGAAAGCCGACAGGAGTCTCAAGCCCGTGATCTTCCACCTCAAGTAACTCCATGAAGGCCTTCCACTTGACAGATAGTAACTTGCCATTTGTCATCCAGGTTAGAGTCCTTTCTTCATCAGTGCCAAGATGGACAGTAGCATAGAATTGAGCCACCAAATCTGCATCAAAGTCCTTGTTGAACTGCATGATTCTGAGAATGTTTAGCTGAGCACACATCTGAAGAGCTTCACCAAAGTACTCAGGATCCTTTTCCATGGCATCCGTGTCGATGGAGCGCACATCAACATAGAGATTCTTCTTGGCCTTGATCACATCAAAGTAGATGGCAAACTGAAAGCGGTTCCAGAATGGGCGGTTGACCAAATTGGGTTCTTGGTCTTCCGCATAGGGGTTGCGGCGATGCCTTTCCCAGAACTCCTTGGCAGACAACTCAGTCACAGTCTTGCCCCTTGGCTTCGGCCTGTTGGCAGGTTTCTTCTGGAGTTGAGGCGGAGGTGCCACACTTGAGGAAGCACCTGCTGACTCAGAGGTGCGGTAGCGCTTTGATGTTGCACGACCGGGGTTGACACGGTGGACTTGCTGCTCAGGATGTTCATCACCTGGAACCAAACACACGAACAGAAGAGCCAACACGAAAGAAAGAGCATAAGCCTCCAAACAAAACAACATGGATCGAACAGTGGTAGGAAAATGATGGAATCGGGCAAGCAGCGGTAGTACCGCTGGCCATAGGCGGCAGTACCGCACGAGCGGTAGTACCGCTCCAGTGGGAGCGGTAGTACCGCTCAAGACTGGGAAATGGCGGTTCCTACTGTCGTGGTAAGATCCGGCACTACCGGACTGCCAAATTCAAAAATACTCCTACCAAAACTTAATCCACACAGTCTAGACACCTTCTCCAAACTACTCAAGCCGGGATTTAGCCAAAATCGAGAGATGCAACCACTATTGCCCCAAAAACGCTAGATCTAAGAACTAGACAACAAGAGAGAAGGAACGAGGGCAATACCGGCATCCATAGCAAGAGGACGAGGTGGGGATCGACTCCACCAAAGGGAATGGAGAGGGATGGCTCGGAGACGGCGGCCCGCCGGAGCCCTCCCACGGCGAGGCGACGCTGGAGAGAGGAAGAGGAACGAGGGGGCGGTGCGAATGGGTATGGGAGAGGAGAAACCTCCCCCTGCCCCGACATAACCCCCTGGTCCAGCCCCCCAACGGTAGTACCGCTTGGGTGGGCGGTAGTACCGCTTGTCAACATAAGCGGTAGTACCGCGCACCACCAGCGGTAGTACCGCCCAGCGAGATGCAACTACTAGACAAAAGGGCAAAGCTCAAAAAGGAATGGAAAAACAAACGGCAAGAAGAGGAGACTAAGACAAGGCAGAGAGAAAGAAAGGCAAGAGACAACGAGGACCAACCACAAGACACAGCCTCTCCAAGGAGAGGGCGGTGGCCGGAGCCACCTATGTTTGAGTCAATTGGTATGGCACCGCGAAGAATTATCCTTGGGCCCATGACCAAAACTCGTCTTTGAAGCACAAGTACCATAAAAAATGGCTAATGTGAAAGAGTTGATCAATTTATGCATAATAAGGGGAGGGAGAGTTCATTAAGAGAACAACACTCCCCCTATGTCCATGCCTACACCTAAACATGATAACAAGTTGAGTATGGTGGGGAGTGCAAGTGTTCAAGCAACATTGCTCGAATCAATGATATTTAGCTCATGCCTTAACTCGCGAAATCTTGCTTCATCCAACGGCTTTGTGAAAATATCTGCAAGGTTATCATGAGTGTTGACATAGTTGAGCTCGATCTCCCTAGCCTAATATGATCCCGGATGAAGTGATACCAAATCTCAATATGCTTCGTCTTGAAGTGTTGCACCGGGTTGAGAGAAATCTTGATGGCACTTTCATTGTCACACCAAAGAGGCCCTTTGTCACAAATGACACCGTAATCCTTTAAAGTTTGCCTCATCCATAAGAGTTGTGCACAACAACCGCCGTCCGCCACATACTCCGCTTCGGTGGATGAGAGAGACACACAACTTTGCTTTTTAGAAGACCAACTTACCAAAGAGCAACCAAGGAATTGGCACCCTCCGGAAGTGGACTTCCTATCCACTTTGTCTCCCGCCCAATCGGAGTCCGAATACCCTACAAGCTTGAAGTTTGCTCCTCTTGGGTACCATAAGCCAAAGTTTGGGGTATGAGCCAAATATCGAAAGATTCGCTTGACTGCCACAAAGTGGCTCTCCTTAGGTGCGGCTTGAAAACATGCACAAATTCCCACACTCAACATGATATCCGGTCTAGATGCACAAAGGTAAAGTAAGGAACCAATCATGGAGCGATATACCTTTTGATCCACCGCTTTACCATTGGGATCGATGTCAAGTTGGCACTTGGTGGGCATTGGAGTGGACGTCGGCTTGACATCACTTAGCTTGAATCTCTTGAGCATGTCTTGAGTGTATTTGGCTTGGTTGATGAAGGTTCCTTCTCTTCTTTGCTTTACTTCAAAACCGAGAAAGAACTTCAACTCTCCCATGGAAGACATCTTGAACTTTGAGGTCATGAGTGCGGCAAATTCCTCATTGAAAGCTTTGTTAGGGGAACCAAAGATAATGTCATCAACATATAGTTGGCACACAAACAACTCCCCTTTGACCTTCTTAGTAAAAAGAGTGGGGTCAATTGGCCCAACTTCAAACCCACGATCTTGTAACAACTCGGTAAGGTGGTCATACCACGGACGTGGGGCTTGTTTAAGGCCATAGAGTGCCTTATCGAGTTGATACACATGATCGGGAAAGTAGGGATCCTCGAACCCGAGGGGTTGCTTGACGTAAACCAACTCATTAATAGGACCATTAAGAAAAGCACTCTTCACATCCATTTGTTGCAACTTAAAGTTGTGATGAGAAGCATAAGCAATCAACAAACGAATAGATTCAAGGAGAGCAACGGGAGCAAAGGTTTCACCGTAGTCGATACCCTCGACTTGGGAGTAGCCTTGTGCCACCAATCATGCCTTGTTGCGGATGATGGTCCCATGAGCATCTTGCTTGTTCTTGAATATCCACTTGGTTCCAATGACATTGTGGTTCCCCGTTGGCCTTGGCACTAATCTCCACACCTTGTTGTACTCAAAGTTGTTGAGTTCTTCATGCATGACATTAAGCCAATCCGGATCTTCGAGTGCTTCATATACCTTTTGGGGTTCCACACAAGAGACAAGCGCGTGATGTTCACAATAGTTTGCCAATTGTCCACGAGTGCTTACCCCCTTTTGAATGCTTCCAAGCACACTCTTCATGAGATGAGCCTTGGTGGAGAGCTTGGAAGCAATCTTGGAGGCACGACGCTCCAATTCCTCCTCGGTGGTGATTTGAGGAGCGGTCGCTTGATCATCTTGAGCGCCGTCTTGAGCTTGTTCTTGATCTTGAACTTGCTCGGAGGAGAGAACTTGACTTTGGGCATCACTTGGTGTGTCACCACCGTCTTGAGCATGATCTTGCCCTTGGTCTTGTTCATGAGGTTGAGGGCCTTCACTTTGTTCTTCGGAAGCGTGTGGGCCTTGGGTTGGTGATGGCTCCACTTGAGTGGAGCATTGTCCTTCTCCTCCGGCCACAAGGGGTTCCTCAATGGGTAGGATAAAACCAACACCCATTCTTCTTATGGCTTGAGGAGGAATTTCATCACCTACATCACAAGTGCCACTTTGCTCCACTTGGGAGCCGTTATTCTCATCAAACTCCACGTTACACGTCTCCTCAATAAGTCCCGTGGATTTATTGAGGACACGGTAAGCATGAGAGTTTGTAGCATAACCAACAAATATGCCCTCATAAGCTCTAGCCTCAAATTTAGACAACCGAACACCTTTCTTGAGAATGAAACACTTACACCCGAACACCCGAAAGTACTTGAGGTTGGGCTTGTTACCGGTGAGTATCTCATACGGAGTCTTGTTCAAGCCCTTGCGGAGTTAGAGCCGATTGGATGCATGACACGCGGTGTTGATGGCTTCGGCCCAAAAGTTGTATGGAGACTTGAACTCCGCCATCATGGTCCTTGCGGCATCCATCAACGTCCGGTTCTTCCTCTCCGCAACACCGTTTTGTTGAGGGGTGTAAGGTGCGGAATATTGATGCTTGATCCCCTCATCACTAAGAAACTCATCCAAGGTGTAGTTCTTGAACTCAGTGCCGTTGTCACTTCTTATTGTCAAGATCTTTGCATTGTGTTGACGTTGGGCTTCATTTGCAAAGTCAATGACGGTTTGTTGGGTTTCACTCTTCCTCTTGAAGAAATACACCCAAGTGTATCTTGAATAGTCATCCACAATCACCAAGAAATACTTCCTACCCCCAATACTATCAAAGGATGGAGGCCCAAAGAGATCCAAATGAAGGAGCTCCAAAGGCCTCTTCGAGTAAATGAGAGTCGTGGGAGGGTGAGCCTTCTCATGAAGCTTTCCTTCGATACAAGCACTGCAAGCACGATCTTTAGCAAAACTAACATTCGTTAGTCCACGGACATGGTCCCCCTTGAGAAGACTTTGCAAAGATCTCATATTGACATGGGCTAAATGGCGATGCCAAAGCCATCCCACGTCAACTTTAGCCATTAGGCATGTCGCGGTCTTAATGGGTCACTCCGAAAAGTTAATCACATAGAGACCGTTCTCGACATGCCCAACAAAGGCTACTTTAAGAGTCTTGCTCCACAAGAGGGCCACGGTATCAATATCAAAGAAGGTGGCAAAACCCATGATTGCAAGTTGACGAACGGAAAGTAAATTGTATGCAAGGGACTCAACAAGCATGACTTTCTCGATCGTGAGATCATGAGAAATGACAACTTTGCCGAGTCCCAATACCTTAGAAGACGAGGCATCACCCCACTCGAAATTGGTGGGCATAGATGGAATCTTGTGCACGTCCACCACCAAGTCCTTGCTTCCAGTCATATGATTTGTAGCTCCACTATCGAGCAACCATGATCCCCCACCGGAAGCAAACACCTACAAGAGATCAATGCTTGGTTTTAGGTACCCATTTTGTAATGGGTCCTTTGATTTAGTAACAAGGGTCTTAGGAACCCAAATAGACCATTCAATATACTCATGAGGAGAACCAACAAATTTGGCATAAACATGCCCATCACTAGCACGGCATAGCACATAAGAAGGATTAAAGTCGTCGGCTTTGTTGGAAGGGGTGGCATTGCCCTTCTTGACACCGCCACCCTTCGCATTGTTCTTATTCTCCTTGGAAGCACCCTCTCCCTCCTTCACAAAAGTTTGCTTGAGAGGAGGAGGTCGTTTGGTCTTGTGATTCTTCTTCTTGTTCTTGGGCTTGGGTGCGAACCCAGTCCCCTCCGTGGCCACAACTTCCTTTTGATTGCTCAAAAGGTCGTTGAGGTTCTTCTCACCTTGTATGCATGACACAAGGCCTTTCTCAAGTTGGTCCTTCAACTTAGCATTCTCCTCAACAAGATGCACATGCTCACAACAAGAGTTAGTAGCATTTGCATTATCAATTAACACCATATGAGGAAAGGTGGCTTTCTCCTTAGTTAGCTTCACTTGGAGTTGATCATGAGACTCCTTGAGGCTAGCATGAACACCCTTCAAGACTTTGTGAGCCTTGTCGAGAATGTCAAACTCCTCTTTGAGTCTAGCAAGATCAACCCCAAGCTTTGCCTTCTCAGAGTTTAGCACACGAGACACAACAAGAGCATGATCAAGATCTTTCTTTAACTTAGCATGATCATCGTTGTATGAATCCTCAAGAGACAAACGAAGACCACGCTCTTCGTCAAGAGCATTGGAAAGATCCGAAATCTCATCGGCATAGTCATGACTATGCCCCTCCATCTTAGAGATGGTATCTTCGTGAGCCTCGATCATGTCATTGGCTTCACCAAGTTGTTCCAAGAGAGCAACGAAGTGCTTCTTGGATTTACCCTTGAGTTTACCCATAAAGGTCTCAAACTCATTTTCCTCCACATTGGTACCCTCATGTTCATCAATGCTATCCGTCAAAGAAGGATGATTAATGATGGTAGTTTTGATGTTGGGGGTTACCTTGTTGGTGGCTTTAGCCATGAGGCACTTGGCGGTGATGTTCTCATTGGGTGAGTCGAAGAGAGACATCCGTGGAGTCATCACAATGGCAACGGAGGCCATGGCAACCGACTCACCATCTTCATCATCGTCATCATCCTCATTGTACTCTTCTTGTACCACCAATGCCTTGGGAGGAGTCTTCTTGGTGAAGTTGCTCTTGTTGGGGAACGACTTGGCCTTGTCCTTTCGGATGAGCTTGCCACCATTGTCTTCCCTCTTCTCGTAAGAGCACTCCGCAACAAAGTGGCTCACATTTCCACAATTGAAGCAAGTCCTCACTCGTTGCTTGCCCTTTGCACCACTTGAATTGTTCTTGTTGAAGTTTGGCCTTGTGTTCTTCTTGCTCCAAAATTGCCTTGAAGCAAGAGCCATGTGTTCATGATAGGCATACTTCGTATCTTCGAGGTTGCTCTCCTCTTCTTCCTCTTCATCCTCTTCCTCCATACTAACCTTGGCCTTTAGAGCAAGGTTGGGATTCTTTACTCTTTGAGAGCGAAGAACCGCATTGTGGCGGTCTTGTCCAAGATGCTCATAGCAACGAACTCATCCAACACTTCACTTGAGGACAAGGTGTGGAAGTCCGGATTGTCATCCGTGTCCTTACTTCCATGATCTCGGAGAGAGACCGCGAGTTTGGTTACTCTCCGAAAAACCTCACGAGGTTCTTCAACTTCTTTCATTGCAAACTCATCGGCTTCATCTTGCACCACTTCATAGTTGGAGTGTTGAATGCTTGCGCTTCCCCGATAGAGGGAAACAACTTGGAGCCAAGCATCTTTGGCCACGGTGTAGGGCCGGAGATGAGGAAGATCTTCGGGTGGGATTGCTTCTTGGATGATGAAGAGAGCATTCTCATTGAATTGATGATCCACGACTTCTCTAGGAGTGAAGTTACTTCGGTCATGCGGATAGAAACCTTCTTCAATGACTCTCCAAAGGTTAGTGTTCACATGATTTAAATGACGCTTAAAACGGTAGACCCAAGAATCAAAATCTACATTCTTCTCAATCTTAGGGGCCGGGCCGGCATGATTCAAATGAGTGGAAGGGAGCGGTCCACCATAGACAAGTGGAGGTTCCACATGGGCAAAGATGCCGGTGCCATTTTTACCACTAGAAGAAGGAGCTTTCTCGCTAGTAGCTTCCCCCTTGTCGGAGGTAGCATCCGTCACCTTGTTGGCGGGATCACCCACTTTCAACGGTGCGGTGGAAAGTTTAAGCCCTTCTAAGAATTTATTAAACATGCTTTCGACCTCGGTAGTCATGGAGGTTTTCAATGTGTCCAACGCCACATTGAATTCCTCACGGGAGACCGCGGTTCCCCCATCTCCCGTAGACGAGACCGAATTCACACCGGAGTGCTCTCCACACCGTCTACGACATCAACCATACTCTTCGGACGGTAAAGTCCTTAATAAAGAGACGAGGCTCTGTTACCAATTGAAAGGATCGATATAGTTGAATAGAGGGGGGTGAATAGGCAACTAACAATTTTTAGCTTTTCTTTACCAGTTTAAACTTTGCATCAAAGTAGGTTGTCTAGATATGCAACTAAGTGAGCAACCTATATGATGCAATGACAACAAGCACACAAGCAAGCAAGGGATTAAACACAAGTAAGCTTGCGAAAGTAAAGGGACGAGATAACCAAGAGTGGAGCCGGTGGATATGAGGATGTGTTACCGAAGTTCCTTCCTTTTGAGGGGAAGTACGTCTCCGTTGGAGCGGTGTGGAGGCACAATGCTCCCCAAGAAGCCACTAGGGCCACCGTGTTCTCCTCACGCCCTCACACAATGCGAGATGCCGTGATTCCACTATTGGTGCCCTTGAAGGCAGCGACCGGACCTTTATAAACAAAGTTGGGGCAATCTCCACAACTTAATTGGAGGCTCCCAATGACACCACAAAGCTTCACCACAATGGACTATGGCTCCGTGGTGACCTCAACCGTCTAGGGTGCTCAAACACCCAAGCGTAACAAGATCCGCTAGGGATAAGTGGGGGGAATCAAATTTCTCTTGGTGGAAGTGTAGATCCGGGCCTTCTCAACCAATCCCGAGCAAATCAACAAGTTTGATTGGCTAGGGAGAGAGATCGGGCGAAAATGGAGCTTGGAGAAACAATGGAGCTTTTGGGGGAAGAGGTAGGTCAACTTTGAAGAAGAAGACCTCCTTATATAGTGGGGGGAACAATCCAACCGTTACCCCCCCAAAACAGCCCGCAGAGGGCGGTACTACCGCAGGAGGCAGCGGCACTACCGCTGAGAACAGCGGTACTACCGCTCCCCCGGGCGGTACTACCGTGAAGATTGGAGGGCAGGAGAGAGACGGACCCGAGCGGTACTGCCGCGGTGGTAGGGCGGTACTACCGCTCATGAGCGGCACTGCCACTCTACTGCCGCTGCAAAGTACCGCACAATCCGACATGAGAAATGACCCCTCGAGTCGACGCGGTAGGGGCCTGGTACCGCAGCGGTACTACTGCTGAGGACCCACCAGCGGTACTACCGCCGCGGAGCGGTACTGCCGCCTGTGACCCCTAAGCGGTACTACCGCTGGGTACGGTACTACCGCTGGGACCAGACACATCCCAAAGAAAGGGGAAAAAGATCTCCAATGAAGCGGAAAGGCTCAGAGGGTGTAAAGAGGATGTGTACGTGTTGATTCCACCCTAGCCTTACCAAAGCGGACCCCCTCTTGATAGTACGGTGACTCCTACGAAACTAGTCCACCAAAAAGAAGTGAAAGTGCTACACCGTCTTGAATGACGCTCCGAGGGGAAAGAAATCGTCTCGTGCCAAAGGATGAATCTCTGAAATGCTCAAAGCACACGATTAGTCCGCAAACATGTTGTCATCAATCACCAAAACTACATCTAGAGAGATATGCTTTAACACAAAGTCTTCGAAGGCTTTAGGAGAGGAGACTTGTATATTGTTGATTTCTCTACAGGACCTCAACCAGCCGTATGCCTACTTGCAAAAGCTTTAGAAGGCTGGCTATGGCATCGACGACTTGGTCATGCAGGCATGAGGAATTTGCACACGCTTGCGAAGAAGAAGCATGTCATTGGCATTGAGAATGTCAAATTCCTCAAGGATCACTTATGCGGAGCCTGTGAAGCTGGAAAGATGACCAAGGCCAAGCATCCAGCGAAGACTATCATGACCACTACTCGACCATTCGAATTGCTTCACATGGATCTTTTTGGTCCAAATCATTATTCTGCAGTTTCAAATGATGCATCTCAATATGGCTTTGTTATTGTTGATGATTACTCTCGTTACACATGGTTACACATTGTCACTTACAAACATGAAGTGCAGGAGGTCTTCAAACGATTTTCTTCGAGGGCTTCAACCAACTTTGGTGTGAAGATCAAGCACATCAGAAGTGACAATGGAACTGAGTTCAAGAACTCTGGTCTTGATGACTATCTTGATGAACTTGGTATTACTCATGAGTTATCTGCTCCTTATACTCCCCAACAGAATGGCATCATGGAGCGCAAGAACAGGACTATTGCTGAGATGGCTCGCACTATGCTTGATGAATACAAAACGCCTCATCGTTTCTGGATTGATGCAATTGATACTGCTTGCCACATCATCAACAGAGTATATCTTCACAAATTCTTCAAGAAGACTTCCTATGAACTCTTCACTGACAATAAACCCAATGTGAGTTATTTCAAAGTCTTCGGTGCTAAATGCTGGATTAGAGATCCTCATCACAACTCTAAATTTGCACCGAAAGCACATGAAGGTTTTATGCTTGGTTACGGAAAGAACTCGCACACCTACAGAGTCTTCAACAATGTTCTTCACAAGGTTGTTGAAACTGTAGATGTGCGGTTTGATGAAACTAATGGCTCGCAAAGAGAGCACCTACCTTCTGTGATAGATGAACCAACACCTGAGGAAACTATCAAGTTCAAGGCTACTGAGGATGTCATCCCTACCAAAGAATCTGCTGAAGAATTCATTCCAGAACATGAAGAACGTCGTGCTGAGGCACCTGAAGAAAATGGTGCTGAAGAAAATGCTGATCAAATTCCTCGACAACAACCAGCTCATCCTCGCGTTGCAAACGAAGTGCAAATTGAGAAGATCATCGATGACATTGAAGCACCAGGTCCTCTCACACGCTCAAGAGCTTCACATTTATCTAACTTTTGTGGGCACTTTGCTTTTGTCTCTATCACATAGTCCACTAAGGTAGATGAAGCATTTCTGGAGCCTGAGTGGATTCAAGCTATGCAAGAAGAATTACATCAGTTCGAGCTCAACAATGTTTGGGAACTGGTCAAACGTTCAGATCCTCGCAAGCACAATATCATTGGCACAAAGTGGATCTACCGCAACAAGCAAGATGAAAATGGCCTTGTGGTGAGGAATAAGGCACGGCTTGTAGCTCAAGGCTACACACAGGTTGAAGGAATTGATTTCGATGAAACTTTTGCACCTGTTGCTAGACTTGAGGCTATTCGCATATTACTTGCTTATGCTAACCATCATGATATCACTTTATATCAAATGGATGTGAAAAGTGCATTCCTCAATGGTAAGCTTGAGGAAGAAGTATATGTTGCTCAAGCCCCAGGTTTTGAAGATCCAATGCATCCTGACAAAGTCTTCAGACTCAATAAGGCCCTCTATGGCCTCAAGCAGGCCCCTCGGGCGTGGTATGATACTTTGAAGGAATTCCTCATGAAGAGAGGCTTCAAACCCGGTTCACTTGACCCTACTCTTTTCACTAAATCTTATGATGGTGAAGTTGTGTGCCAAATTTATGTTGATGATATTATCTTTGGCTGTACTGACCAACGTTACAGTGATGAATTTGCCTATATGATGAGTGAAGAATATCAAATGTCTATGATGGGAGAATTGAAATTCTTCTTAGGTCTTCAAATTCGTCAACAGCGCAATGGCATATTCATATCTCAGGAGAAGTACCTCAAGGATGTACTGAGGAAATTCGGCATGCAAGATTGCAAAGGGGTCAAAATTCCAATGCCCACAAATGGCCATCTATGCACTTATGAAAATGGTATTGACTTTGATCAAAAGGTATACCGCTCCATGATTGGTTCTCTATTGTATTTATTTGCATCTAGGCCAGATATTATGCTTAGTGTTTGCATGTGTGCCTGATTTCAAGCTACACCGAAGGAATCACACCATAAGGCTGTGAAGCATATTCTTCGATATCTAGCTCACACACCAACACTTGGATTATGGTACCCCAAGGGCTCGGCTTTTGATCTCATTGGATATTCAGACTCTGACTATGCTGGTGATCGTGTGGACCGCAAGTCAACATCTGGCACATGCCATTTCCTCGGACGATCTTTGGTCTGTTGGTCCTTGAAGAAACATAACTCCGTGTCACTGTCTACTGTTAAAGCTGAGTACATTGCTGCTGGTTCTTGCTGTGCTCAATTGATGTGGATGAAGCAAACTCTCAAGGACTACGGCATCAACATGAAGAATGTGCCTCTCTACTGTGACAATGAGAGTGCAATCAAGATTGCTCACAACCCAGTTCAGCACTCGAAGACAAAGCACATTCATATTCGTCATCATTTTCTTCGCGATCATGTGTTGAAGGGCGACATTTCTATTGAGCATGTGAAGACTGAAGAACAGCTAGCCGATATCTTCACAAAGCCCTTGGATGAGAAGAGATTTAGCAAGTTGCGGTATGAGCTAAATATCTTAGAATCTTCGAATGTTCTTTGAGAAGGACACTCATCCTAACACTTATGCAAAATTGGTGACTTAGATGTGCAACACATGAAGAAACGTTTTTCTTCAATCAATGAAGAATAACACTCTAAGTGTGAAGAAATTAACGAAGAATTTGATTCTCAGAGCCCTACGATAATTGTACGCGGTGTCTGAAATCATCATTCTTATACGATGGGTCACGCCACCACCAAAAGTTGAAAATCTTCATTCTTATACGTGGGTGACACATGTCAAGCAAATGAGAAGGGTCACGGGCACGTTCGTCCAATTTCTTCGGGCAAACAGTTTTTCACCGTGGCTATAAATACCCCTCCCCTTCCTCACTTCACTTTTACTCCGCTCGACCTCACGCCAACTCGAGCTTCTCAAACCCTAGCGCCGCCGCTACTTCATCATTGCCGGTGAGGAAGAGCTTCACTGCCTCGACCTCGTCGCCGTCATACTCGCGCCGGCCGTGGACTTCTTCTCTCCGCCGCCGCCGTAGCTGTCTTCCTCAGCCAAGTTAGGGCGTGGAAGATCTGAACTGATGAACTTCACATCTACACTTCCCAGTTCGTCGTGTTCTTTGTTCAGGGTAATTAAAAGTTACTTTTACTGCCCTCTTTGATTCAAATGATTACTACAAAATCTTCAAAGGTGTTTTTTCTTCAAATCTTCACACACTAAACACCTCACATGTCATCTGTTCTTGATTCATTTCTCTAAGCTACATTTTTCTTCAAGATTCCTCAATTGTGTGGATTCTCAATCTATACAACTCTGGAACCTCAGACAAAGAACGCTTAGTGAAATTCTTCAAGACTCATCTGGTCAAATTCCTCAAACTTGTTCATTTTGCAAAACCTTCTGAGAACGCATATGACCTGTCCAAATTCCTCGCAACTATACTCTATTCACAGGTACTCATGTCAGCTGCTGAATCACTAGGTTCTCATCAACTTAACTCATTTGCAGCGTTCCTTGAAGAAAAGTTGCATACATCTTTAGAGAATTCGATTGTCCAAATTCCTCAGCTGAAGAAAATGGATGATGGAAAGAAGCCACGGAAGGGAGGAAAGAGGCCTGAGGTCAACACTGCTTTTGAAATCCCTGATGACATATACAAGGATTACTGCACTCATGATGAGGCCAAGTTTGGCAAGGAGGACAAAAATCAGCGCAAGGTGCGCATACAACGGATAGAGAGGCGATGGGCAAGAGAGTGGAGGGAGTATAGGTATGCTATTCCCAAGTATATGAAGAAATTCACTCTAAATCCTCCATGCCCAAGACCTCCATTGGCACCTGGCGAAGAAGCAGATCCCACCAGCCTCAAGCGCGGTGAGGATTATCCTGATGAATGGTCCAAGCGCCAGGCCAAATTGGCCAGACAAGCAAGAGAAGCAGTGAGGAAATTTAACGAAGACTCTGCTGCTGCTGCTGCTACTGTTGAGGCCTCTGCTAGCAAGCCGAAGAAGGCCATGGAAAAGAAGCTTGCTCATAATCCAAGTGCTTCACCCTCGATGCCCTCACGGCCCAGTTCCTCAGCAATGCCCTCACGGCCAGAATCTTCAAAGCCCTCACGGCCAACTCATCATGCTGCTCCCGCTCCTCCAAAGTCCTCAGCTCCTCCGCCAAAGTCCTCAGCTGCTCCGACCAAATCCTCTGCACCTATGCACCTTGCCACATGCCAAATGACAACGGGCATCTCTACTGCCTCAGGAGCTTCTGCTAGTTCCTCAGCTGCACCAAATTCCTTAACTGGCCCCTCTCTGCTGAAGACAAAGGCCACTGCTGGACGAGGCACTCGACCAAGTCCTCATAAGAAGCAGGTCGCCTTCCAAGTGTCGTCTGATGAAGACGAAGCTGATGATGAAGAACTTGCTGAAATCATGAGAGATAGGCAGGTCAAGGCCGCTAGAGCCAAAGGCAGCAATGTGCCATTGCTTCTGGATCCGAAGCTGATCCTAGACTTCATCGATCTATGGCACAAGGATCCCAACACGCCTTTGCCGGAGATGAACCTCACTCCTGGTCAAAGTCATGTTTTGACTGCCTTCATTGAAGAGGAGAAATGGAAATTTAAACAAGGAAGAAGAGTGAAGAAAGCGCAGTACAAGAAACAGGGCTTTCTGAAGCAAAATGTTCTGAAGCTTTCCCCTGAAGAACTCGTTGCCTTGCAAGCTGAGATCAAGCAACTGAGTGATGAATTTGATCGTTACTACGCTGACTGGCTTGGAGCCAAAGTCAGGTTTGTGAGCTTGACTGAGAAGTTCACGTCCAAAGTTGCAGCTCCAACGCAACAAGAAAACCCTCAGGCTGAAGCATCTGCTCAGCCAACTAAAGAAAATGCCAGCACCGCTGATGACAATCAGGCTGCTGAAGAAACTCAAAGAACCAGGGCTGATGACTGCATTCTAGCCGCTGAAGAAATTGCCAGGGCATCCACTAGTGGTGCGCCGCAAGAAAATGAAGAAGTCAGGGCAACTGCATCAGTTGTGCTTGAAGAAATTCAACCAACTTCCTCTGCTCCTCCTGCGCCTACCCCAACTCCGATCCTTCCGTCTGCATCAGATGTGAAGAAGACCAAGGTTGCAGAGCGCGCAACAGTGAAGAAAAGGAAGGCATCAACTTGATCAGATTCTTCAGCCCCGAAGAAGATGAAGCCATTGACTAGCTCATTTGACAACCCAATTGATGATGTTCCTATCTCAACCATGCCATCAAAGGACCTTGTTCCTTTTGATGAAGAATATGTGATTCCAAGTGAACCAGATGAAGAGATTCCTTCTGCTGCTTCGTCAGAGCAGTTGGATGAAGAAATTGAAGCGGATGAAATCCCTTCAACACCAATTGTCTCCTCTCTTATGGCTCAGTTCACTGCTGAAGAGGCCGGCGTTGAAGAAATGGAAGATGAAGATGTGGACATTGGCTGCACCACACCTGTGCTGAATGATGACTTTTGGGAAGTCAGCACCCCAACTCTCCACTGTTCTCACTGTTGCAACAGATTCCTCAGTCCCCAGTAACTACAGTTCAAATGGGATCTGATGAACCACATGCCACACCGTCTGTCCATGAAGAGATTCCAGCCACTAGTGCTGAAGAAAATGTAAATGAAGAATTGAAGACCAAGGCTGCCACTGAAGAAGAAGCTGAAATTCCTCAGCCTGTGGAACCTGAGATTGCGATTCCTGAGGTGGTTATGCAATTGACTGACACTCCTCAGCCCAAGCCAAAGGATCGATTCTCGAAGAAACAGAAATTCAAGGCTGATGACTTCTTCGGCGAGCACGTGTTCTTCACTGACTATAAACCCTATGACTCTGCTCGTCTTAGAAGGAAGCGCTTCTGGACTGCCAGCCAGGCCAATTTCTATTCTTCACTGCTCTTCAACAAGGATAAAGTCTTCGACCACGAGCATATTCCTCACGTGGACATGGAATCACTGCCTTGCTTCACCCCTGTCCTCAGTGTGCTTCATGACGCAGGCCTCCTCAACTTTTGCACAGACATTGTTGATTAGAATGAAGAACTTATTCTTTAGTTCTATGCAACCCTGCACATCATAGGCGATGCTGATGACATCAACACCTGGGTCCTGGACTGGATGACCAATAACACTCATTACAAAGCACCGGCCTCTGAATTACTTCATGCCCTGCCAATCAGCCCTCCCCTTGAAGGAGCTCGTTGCCTGTACCAAGAACCTGAGCTTACTTCTCACTATATGCAAGTGCTTATGAAGCCTCTAAAGCCTGGTCAAGCCCCAAGGACCAAATTCCTCATGAGGGAATTGCTCTATGTGCCAAGAACAGTCTATCGCATTCCGATGAAGACTATGAGTCCGATCAAAGGCCACGACTCGAATGATGAAGAAGTTGTTGGCATCATGAAGAATCTGCTGTTCAATATCATGCATGGCATTCCTGTCAACTATCACGATTTCTTCATGAGGACTCTGGCAAATGTTGCACTCTCTCCGTTTGAGTTGAAGCCTTATGCTCCTTGGATTATGAGATTCCTCAGAACAAGGTCTTCACTCAACTACAAGGCTGATTTTGAATCACCTCAGCTACTTGCCCCCAATTGAAGTCCTCAAGCGGACATATTCCTCAGCTGATGAAAAGGGCAAGGCACCAGCTGTCATTGATGAAGGCATTCGTCCATTGGATGGTCAGTTTCGCAAAGCTGCATCTTATTCCACCAATGATGACTCTGCCACTCATGATTCTGCTGCTCATGCATCCAAGCCAAATCCTCAAGCCACAGCTCCCAAGGTGATGACTGACCGTGAGCTGCTTCTTAGTCTTCACCAGAAGGTGGATCGAAACCATAAATGGGTCAAGCGTCAGTTTGGTTCTATTCTTCACAAGATGACTGCTACACATAATGCAGTGAAGAAAAACCATCACTACCTCCATGAAGTCTTCGGTCGCACCTGGGCTATTCTGTCACATGTATATGGTGAAGAAGATCTGAAGCAAATGGGTCTCAAGGAGGACTTTGACTGGTCTGCACCTCCACCGAAGAAATACAAGAAGGTCAAGGTTCCTTCCTTGGTGGCCAGCTCATATTCTTCATCGCGAGACCGATGAGCATGAAGACTTGGACAACGCTGCGGCAGGCCCTACTATGACAAACGACCCCAACAACGCTGGCGCTCCTCCATCAACATGATATTCTTCAGGGGCGTTAGTCCCCATTTTTTCGATCCTTTTGGTCATTCGATGACAAAGGGGGAGAAATTTGAGATAGTCTTCAAGCGGGTCTATCTTATATGGGCATTTTTTTTTGCTAAGTTACAACTCTCGTTCTTCTGATGACTTTGCTGGATCGAGTTGTAAACTTAAACTCTATGGTGGCCTGATACTTTTGCTGAGATTTTCTGCATGCTTATTCCTCGTTAATGTTAATGCACGCATGCTGAATTACATTAGTCACCATATTTCATCATGCATTTCAAATTCTTCATATTATATGTCAAACGCGTGTATGAATTACAAGATATAGGGGGAGATCTCCATGATTCTATTCTTCAAGTGTGCATTGCTTCAAAAGCAAATTCCTCACTATGCACATCTTCAGGGGGAGTTCTTCTATATCTTGCAATCAAATTCCTCAATATCAGTATGTACACTTCATATGATTATCTCCGTTGAAAACTTAACCTATATTGTCATCAATCACCAAAAAGGGGGAGATTGTAAGTGCATCAAGTGCCCCTTAGTGATTTTGGTGTATTGAAGACTTATAGGTTAAGGGACTAATGTGTTTATGAGTGTACACAGGTCTATAAGTCTATGAGGAGTTTGATATTTATAGAGAAAGTCGACCCCTAAAAATGAAGTTCTTCGACTTAAGACTTTGGATTTCTGAAGACTTTTTGAAGACTTTGAAAGTGAAGAATTTGGTGTGACCTTGAAGACTTGGCATTCATTCGAGGAACATGGAGCGTGAAGACTTTTGTTTTCGTAGTTTCATTTTCTCTTTCTTGAGTCATAGGAAACACCGTACTGTTAAGGGGGTCGAGGAAATACTAAGGAAAAATTTCCAAGTGATGCTCAACTCAAAATCCTACACCTACCAATCCCTTCGAGTGAAGCCATTGGAAATCTCATACAGTTCAGTCATATTCTTAAGTGACAGAGACGAAGTTCTTCTGGTCTCTGAGGAATTTGTTCTGACTGAGGAGTTAGGAATTCGCCAGTGCGGATTGCCTACAAAGTGAGGAACATGATAGCCCTGAGGAATTTGATACTCAAATTTCCGACCGTTGCTGTGCCTTGTGCCAGCTGTCCCAAAATATCTACCCACCTAACGGTCATATCATTGAAGGGCATTTATGTCTTATCATGTTGGGCTGCTCCCTAGGCTATAAATAGCCGCCCCCCCTACAACCACTAGCTGGTTGGCTGCTCCGAGAGAAACTGACACTTGTCATTTGAGAGCATCCCATCCTCCGAGGACTTTGAGCGAAAATCATCAAGTGAGGAAAACCCAAACCCGAACACCTACAAACCCAAAGTGATTGAGCATCACTGAAGAGATTGATCCTGCGTGGATCCGACGCTTGTTACCTTTGAAGACTGTGCTTCTTCCAGACGGTTAGGCGTCATGGTCTAGAGCATCTAAGAGGAAATTGTGGATCGCCGAGTGACCGAGTTTGTGAAGGTTTGGAAGTCACCTGAAGACTTACCACGAGTGATTGGGCGAGGTCTGTGTGACCTTAGCTCAAGGAGAATACGGTGATGACTGTGTGTCCGGGACTGTGTGTCCTCAGGTTTAAATACCTAGCCGCTCCAACCAGATGTACAACTGAGACAACAGTTGGAACTGGTCTACCAAATCATTGTCTTCACCAAGCTTACTGGTTCTATTTCCTCTACTCTTTCATTTCCTGATTACTGTGTTGTGCACTTGTTCATATCTGTGTTTGAAGACTTTGACCGAAGACTTTCTCAATTTCCTTAGTTCAATTTCTTCAGTCTGTTTGTCTTCATCCAGTGCTATCGTGTGTTTACGCTTTCTGTACTCTGTGCTTGTCTTCATTTCATCATGATGACCATGTTTGTGTTCTGTTATGCTTACTTCTGAGTACTTATGCCGCTGCAAGTAGTTCTTCGCTAAGGAATTTCCTCACCCGCAAATTCCTTAGTGAAGAATTCATAAAAATCGCCTATTCACCCCCCCTCTAGTCGATATAATGCACTTTCATATAGCTCCAAGTGAGGTTACCGATAATGTTGGATACAAAAGAGGGCATGCCTTCTGGGGCATCCCCAAGCTTAGTTGCTTGGATCTTCCTTGAATATTACCTTGGGGGTGCCTTGGGCATCCCCAAGCTTAGGGTCTTGTCACTCCTTATTCTCCTCAACATGTCACCCAAAACTTGAAAACTTCAATCACACAAAACTTAACGGAACTTCGTGAGATAGGTTAGTATGATAAAGAGCAAACCATTTCACTTTGGTACTGTCAAAGACAAGATTCATAATTGTTTCCACACAATGCCTACTATAGCATATCATTTCCACAATTTATATTGAGCAATATAAGCCATAGAAACTACAAAACAAGCAAACTATGCATTGAAAACAGAATCTGTCAAAAATAGAACAGTCTGTAGTAATCAGTACTCCAACCATACTTCTGCTAGTCCAAAAATTCTGAAAAATTAGGAAAACGTAGAAATTTTGTATATAAACCATCTCTAAAAAATTCAGAATATTATCACGTTCCAGCGAATTTAAACAATTCTGTTTCTGGAAGCAAAAGTTTCTCGAATCAAATCGACTATCATCCACATCATCCCAAAGGCTTTACTTGGCACTTTATTGAAACAAAAGCTATAAAACATGATTACTACAGTAGCTAAATCATGTGAACACACAAAAACAGTAGGTAAAAGTGTTGGGTTGTCTCCCAACAAGCGCTTTTCTTTAATGCCATTTTAGCTAGGCATGATGATTTCAATGATGCTCACATAAAAGATAAGAATTGAAACATAACGGAAGCATCATGAAGCATATTACTAGCACATTTAAGTCTAACCCACTTCTATGCATAGGGATTTTGTGAGAAAACAATTTATGGGAACAAGAATCAACTAGCATAGGAAGGTAAAACAAGTGCAACTTCAAAACTTTCAACACATAGAGAGGAAACTTGATATTATTGAGATATGTAAAAGCATATGTTCCTCTCTCATAATAATTTTCAGTAGCATCTTGAATGAATTCAACAATATAGCTATCACATAAAACATTCTTTTCATGATCCACAAGCATAGAAATTTTATTACTCTCCACATAAGCAAATTTATTCTCATGAATAGTAGTGGGAGCAAACTCAACAAAATAACTATCATGGGATTGAAAATTAAAATCACGATGACAAGTTTCATGGTTGTCATTATTCTTTATAGCATACATGTCATCACCATAATCATCATAGATAGCAAATTTGTTGTCATAGTCAATTGGAACCTCTTCCAAAATAGTAGAGTCATCACTAAATAAAGTCATAAACTCTCCAAATCCACTTTCATAATTATTACAATAAGATTCAACACCCTCCAAAATAGTGGGATCATCAGTATCTAGAGTTGACACTCTTCCAAACCCACTTTCATCATTGTAATCATCATAAGTAGGAGGCATGCAATCATCATAATAAATATTCTCATCAAAACTGGGGGAGTAAAAACATCATCTCCATCAAATATAGCATCCCCAAGCTTGTAGCTTTGCATATCATTAGCATCATGGATATTCAAAGAATTAATACTAACAACATTGCAGTCATGCTCATCATTTATGCCAAACATTTTATTGAATTTTTCTTCTGTCCATTGAGCGCAATTTTCCTTTCCATCATTTACACGAAAGACATTATAAAGACGAATAATATGATGCAACCTCAATTCCATTTTTTTGTAGTTTTCTTTTATAAACCAAACTAGTGATAAAACAAGAAAATGAAAGATTCCATCGCAAGATCTAAAGATATACCTTCAAGCACTCACCTCCCCGGCAACGGCGCCAGAAAAGAGCTTGATGTCTACTACGCAACTTTATTCTTGTAGACATTGTTGGGCCTCCAAGCGCAGAGTTTTGTAGGACAGTAGCAATTTTCCCTCAAGTGGATGAACTAAGGTTTATCAATCTGTGGGAGGCGTAGGATGAAAATGGTCTCTCTCAAACAACCCTGCAACCAAATAATAAAAAGTCTCTTGTGTCCCCAACACACCAAGTACAATGGTAATTTGTATAGGTGCACTAGTTCGGCGAAGAGATGGTGATACAAGTGTAATATGGATAGTAGATATTGATTTTTGTAATAAGAAAAATAAAAAAAACAGCAAGGTAGCAACTGATAAAACGGAGCACAAACGGTATTGCAATGCTTGAAAATGAGGCCTAGGGTCCGTACTTTCGCTAGTGCAATCTCTCAACAATGCTAATATAATTGGATCATATAACCATCCCTCAAAGTGCGATGAAGAATCACTCCAAAGTTCCTATCTAGCGGAGAACATAAGAAGAAATTGTTTGTAGGGTACGAAACCACCTCGAAGCTATTCTTTCCGATCGATCTATCCAAGAGTTCACACTAAAATAACACCAAATAATTTCAGATTCATAATACTTAGTCCAACACAAAGAACTTCAAAGAGTGCCCCAAGATTTCTACCGGGGAAACAAAGACAAGAACGTGCATCAACCCCTATGCATAGATTACCCCAATGTCACCTCGGGAATCCGCAAGTTGAGTGCCAAAACATAAATCAAGTGAATCAATATGATACCCCATTGTCACCACGAATATTCATGGCAAGACATACATAAAGTGTTCTCAAATCCATAAAAGTATTCAATCCGATAAAACGAAATCTCAAAGGGAAAACTCAATTCATCACAACAAGATAGAGAGGGGAAAACACCATATGATCCGACTATATTAACAAAGCCCGCGATACATCAAGATCGTGACATCTCAAGAACACCAGAGAGAGAGAGAGATTAAACACATAGCTACTGGTACAAACCCTCGACCTCGTGGGTGGACTACTCCCTCCTCATCGTGGTGGCCTCCGGGATGATGAAGATGGCCACCGGTGGTGATTCCCCCCTCCGGCAGGGTGCCGGAACGGGGTCTAGATTGTTTCTCGTGGCTATGAACCTTGTGGCGGCGGAACTTCTGATCTAGGTTAACCCCGAGGGTTTTTGGAATATTTGGTGATTTATAGGGCAAAGAGGGGGGTGCGGGAGACCACCGAGGTGTGCACAACCCACCTGGGCGCGCCCGGGCCTCCATGCGTGCCCTCATGGGTTGTGCCCCCCTCGGGGCACCCCAGGTGCTTCTCTGGCCCACTGGATGTCTTCTGGTCCATAACAAATCCACAAAAAGTTTCGCAGTGTTTGGACTCCGTTTGATATTGATTTCCTCCGATGTAAAAAACAAGCAAAAAACAGCAACTGGCACTGGGCACTGGGTCAATAGGTTAGTCCCAAAAAATGATATAAAGTTGCTATAAAATGATTGTAAACATCCAAGAATGATAATATAACGGCATGAATACTTCATAAATTATAGATACATTGGAGATGTATCAGTGGGGGGCGCTCCCTACACCCCTGGGCGCGCCCCCCTGTCTTGTGGGTTCCACGAAGCTCCACCGACCTCAACTCCAACTCCATATATTCACGTTCGGGGAGAAAAAAATCAGAGAGAAGGATTCATCGCGTTTTACGATACGGAGTTGTCGCCACCTCTTGTTCTTCCTCGGGAGGGCAGATCTGGAGTCCGTTTTGGGCTCCGGAGAGGGGAAATCGTCGCCATCGTCATCCTCAACCATCCTTCATCACCAATTTCATGAAGCTCACTGCCGTGCGTGAGTAATCCCATCATAGGCTTGCTGGACGGTGATGGGTTGGATGAGATTTACCATGTAATCGAGTTAGTTTTGTTAGGGTTTGATCCCTAGTATCCACTATGTTCTAAGATTGATGTTGCTATGACTTTGCTATGCCTAATGCTTGTCACTAGGGCCCGAGTGCCATGATTTCAGATCTGAACGTATTATGTTTTCATGAATATATTTGTGTTCTTGATCCTATCTTGCAAGTTATAGTCACCTACTACGTGTTATGATCCGGCAACCCCGGAGTGACAATAGTCGGGACACTTCCCGGTGATGACCGTAGTTTGAGGAGTTCATGTATTCACTAAGTGCTAATGCTTTGGTCCGGTTCTTTATTAAAATGAGGCCTTAATATCCCTTACTTTTCATTAGGAGCCCGCTGCCACGGGAGGGTAGGACAAAAGATGTCATGCAAGTTCTTTTCCATAAGCACGTATGACTATATTTGGAATACATGCCTACATTATATTGATGAATTGGAGCTAGTTCTGTGTCACCCTAGGTTATAAATGTTGCATGATGAATGCCATCTGACATAATTATCCATCATTTATCCATTGCCTATGAGTTCGTTTCATATTGATCTTTGCTTCGTTACTTTTCCGCTGCAACTGTTACAATTGCTACAAAACTGCTACTGTTACTTTTGCCACCGTTACCGTTACTTCCGTACTACTTTGCTACTAAATACTTTGCTGCAGATATTAAGTCTTTCAGGTGTGGTTGAATTGACAACTCAACTACTAATACTTGAGAATATTCTCTGGCTCCCCTTGTGTCAAATCAATAAATTTGGGTTGAATACTCTACCCTCAGAAACTGTTGCGATCCCCTATACTTGTGGGTTATCAAGACCTTTTTCTGGCGCTGT
Organism: Aegilops tauschii subsp. strangulata; assembly: GCF_002575655.3. NCBI lineage: Eukaryota > Viridiplantae > Streptophyta > Magnoliopsida > Poales > Poaceae > Aegilops > Aegilops tauschii. Next base: position 226,124,706 of record NC_053039.3, read on the forward strand.
TAACAGGGAGCATAGCTCTATTCTCTGAGTCACTTGGGATTTATATTTGTTGATCACTATGAAGAATTTGAAGGATACTAGAACCAAGATTGCTAACACTCACCGCATACACAACCATCATATAGTCTTCTATGATTGCTAACACTCACCGCATACACATGAGCAAAACGTTTCAACCAGACACATAGAAAGATAGGGGCTTATAGTTTCGCCTCCCAACGTATTCACCTCAAGGGTGATGTCAACAATAATAAATCATTCTACCCATATTCAACTGGACATGTGTGCCTAGATCTTTCCTCACTACATGATGCTTGCCAAAGGAGAAAAATAAAAAGGAATAGAGAGAAGAAACTTTGACTCTTGCATAAAAGTAAATACATAAAAGTAAAAGATAGGTCCTTCGCAGAGGGAAGCAGAGGTTGCCATGCGCTTATTTGTTTGTATGCTCAACCCCTTAGTGCAAAAGAACGTCACGTTGTATTGCCCCTTGTGATGGCGACCTTTATTATGCAGTCTGTCGCTTTTATTCTTCACCATCACAAGTTCGTATAACGCTCAATTTTCTCTTACACTAAATGATCTCACACTTTTAGAAGCAATTTTTATTGCCTTATTGCACCAACGACAACTTACTTGAGGGATCTTGCTCAATCCCTAGGTAGGTATGGTGGTCTCTTGAAAATAAGATTTGGGTTTAAGGGTTTTTGGATGCACAAGTAGTGTCTCTACTTAGTGCAGAATTTTGGCTAGCAAAGATAGGGGCAAGCACCACATGTTGAAGGATCTATGACAATATAACTTCTATGTGAATATGAACAAACAAAAATCATTACGTTGTCCTCCTTGTCCAATGTCAACAATTTTGGCATATAATATTTTGATGGGGGCTCACAATCACAAAAGATTTCTAGGATAGTGTATTTATATGTGAATCTTCTCTTCCCTTATTAATTCTTTAATGAGTTTCATCATAGACCAATGCTATGTTTTTCAATCTCTAATAAAATTTTCTACTTATACTTTTCCTTATGTGGTGCCATCACCTACCATAAGAATAGCATATGATATTTTTCATTCATTTACTATCTTTTTATTGCAACATGAAAGTAAAGAAAGCAAAAACTCAAACTAAACTTTATTATATATCTCGCACACAATGACAAGGATAGATCACTAAGCAAGCTCTCAAAAAGAAAGGGCCAAACTGAACTTTTATTCATCTAAAGCAAAAGATCAAACTAAAATAAGTAAAGGCAAAAGATAGTGGGGATGATACGATACCGGGGCACCTCCCCCAAGCTTGGCGGAAGCCAAGGGGAGTGCCCATACCCGATACTCAGTTTTCTTTTGGTGATGAAGAAGAAGGTGGTGGTGATGTAGAGGCGATCCTGTCCTTCAGGATCAAGAGATTCTCCAATCGACGGATGACGCTCCGGAGGAAGATGATGTGCTCTTGATGCAGAATATTTTCATGAGTGAGATATTTATTTTGCACACGAACCCTTTCAATGATCTGAAAGGCTTCAATCTCAGTAGGGGTAAGATGAGCATAGTAGGGTTTAAGGATATCTTCTTCCTCCTCCTCGGCCGGCAGTACTTGCTCGACCACCGGGGGTTGATCTACGGTAGCCTCCTTGTTCTTGCCTCCCTTGACAGCTTCTACGGGCTCTTCTCTCTTCAGCTCAATCTTCATCAACCAAGCATCCTCTTCCACGTTGTTGGAGGAGGAAGAAGACATGATGCCCGGCTTAACAGATCTGACCGAAAACAGCAAGAAAATAGAACAGAAGATTTCTCCGTGATACAGTGGTCAATAGGTTCGGGGGTATATAAAGACTTTTTTTATCTTGGGAAACAAGCAAACGGGAGAAAAACGGAGTCCGGAAGGTAGCCGAGGTGGGCACAACCCACCTAGGCGCGCCTGCCAGGCGCGCCCTGGTGTCTTGTGCCCACCAGGGTGACCTTCCTGGTTGTTTCTTATTTTCCTAATTTTTGTTATATTCCAAAGCTGACAAAAAATATTTTTGTAGTTGACATCGTATTTGTGGCAAAGCCACCATGCATAATTTATCATACATGTCACTCTTGATTCATTGCCCATCCCGGTACACCGCCGGAGGCATTCATATAGAGTCATATTTTGTTATAGTATCGAGTTGTAATCATTGAGTTGCAAATAAATAGAAGTGTGATGATCATCATTAATAGAGCATTGTCCCAAATAAAAAAAGAGAAAAAAGGAAGGCCAAAAAAAGGCCCAAAAAAAGAGAAAAGAAATAAAAAGGGACAATGCTACTATCCTTTTTTTCCACACTTGTGCTTCAAAGTAGCACCATGATCTTTATGATAGAGAGTCTCTTGCTTTATCACTTTCATATACTAGTGGGAATTTTTCATTATAGAACTTGGCTTGTATATTCCAACAATGGGCTTCCTCAAATGCCCTAGGTCTTCGTGAGAAAGCAAGTTGGATGCACACCCACTTAGTTTCTTTTGTTGAGCTTTCATACATTTATAGCTCTAGTGCATCCGTTGCATGACAATCCCTACTCCTTGCATTGACATCAATTGATGGGTATCTCCCTAGCCCGTTGATTAGCCACGTCAATGTGAGACTTTCTCCTTTTTTGTCTTCTCCACATAACCCCCATCATTGTACTCTATTCCACCCATAGTGCTATATCCATGGCTCACGCTCATGTATTGCGTGAAAGTTGAAAAAGGTTTGAGATTACTAAAGTATGAAACAATTGCTTGGCTTGTCATCGGGGTTGTGCATGATGAGAGCATTTTTGTGTGACGAAATGAAGCATAGCCAAACTATATGATTTTGTAGGGATAAGCTTTGTTTGGCCACGTTATTTTGAGAAGACATAATTGCTTAGTTAGTATGCTTGAAGTATTATTATTTTTATGTCAATATTAAACTTTTGTCTTGAGTCTTTCGGATCTGAATATTCATATGCCACAATAAAGAAGATTACATTGATAAATACTTTAGGTAGCATTCCACATCAAAAATTCTGTTTTTATCATTTACCTACTCGAGGACGAGCAGGAATTAAGCTTGGGGATGCTTGATACGTCTCCAACGTATCTATAATTTTTGATTGTTCCATGCTATTATATTATCCACCTATGATGTTTTACATGCATTTATATGCTATTTTATATGATTTTTGGGACTAACCTATTAACCTAGAGCCCAGTGCCAGTTTCTGTTTTTTTTCTTGTTTTTTAGTATCGCAGAAAAGGAAAACCAAACGGAGTCCAATTGACCTGAAAATTGACGGAGATTATTTTTGGACCAGAAGAAGCCCATGGAGTATCGGAGATGGGCCAGAAGAGTCCCGACGCACCCACGAGGGTGGGGGCGCACCCTATCCCCCTAGGCGCGCCCCCGTACCTCGTGGCCGCCTCGGAGACCCCCCTGACTTGTTCCCGATGCCAAAACCTCTTATATATACTGAAACTTCCAGAACATAACCTAGATTGGGAGTTCCACCGCCGCAAGCCTCTGTAGCCACCAAAAACCAATCGGGATCCTGTTCCGGCACCCTGCCGAAGGGGGGAACCCTCACCGGTGGCCATCTTCATCATCTCGGCGCTCTCCATGACAAGGAGGGAGTAGTTCACCCTCGGGGCTGAGGGTATGTACCAGTAGCTATGTGTTTGATCTCTCTCACTCTCGTGTTCTTGATTTGGCACGATCTTGATGTATCGCGAGCTTTGCTATTATAGTTGGATCTTATGATGTTTCTCCCCCTCTACTCTCTTGTAATGGATTGAGTTTTCCCTTTGAAGTTATCTTATCGGATTGAGTCTTTAAGGATTTGAGAACACTTGATGTATGTCTTGCATGTGCTTATCTGTGGTGACAATGGGATATTCACGTTATCTACTTGATGTATGTTTTGGTGATCAACTTCCGGGTTCCGTGGCCTCATGAACTTATGCATAGGGGTTAGCACACGTTTTTTTCTTGACTCTCCGATAGAAACTTTGGGGCACTCTTTGAAGTTCTTTGTGTTGGTTGAATAAATGAATCTGAGATTGTGTTATGCATATCGTATAATCATACCCACGGATACTTGAGGTGACATTGGAGTATCTTGGTGACATTAGGCTTTTGGTTGATTTGTGTCTTAAGGTGTTATTCTAGTATGAACTCTATGATAGATCGAACGGAAAGTATAGCTTCGTGTTATTTTACTACGGACTCTTGAATAGATCGATCAGAAAGAATAACTTTGAGGTGGTTTCGTACCCTACCATAATCTCTTCATTTGTTCTCCGCTATTAGTGACTTTGGAGTGACTCTTTGTTGCATGCTGAGGGATAGTTATATGATCCAATTATGTTATTATTGTTGAGAGAACTTGCACTAGTGAAAGTATGAACCCTAGGCCTTATTTCCTAGCATTGCAATACCATTTATGCTCACTTTTATCATTAGTTACCTTGTTGTTTTTATATTTTCAGATTACCAAAACCTATATCTACTATCCATATTGCACTTGTATCACAATCTCTTCGCCGAACTAGTGCACCTATACAATTTACCATTGTATTGAGTGTGTTGGGGACACAAGAGACTCTTTATTATTTGGTTGCAGGGTTGCTTGAGAGAGACCATCTTCATCCTATGCCTCCCACGGATTGATAAACCTTAGGTCATCCACTTGAGGGAAATTTGCTACTGTCCTACAAACCTCTGCACTTGGAGGCCCAACAACGTCTACAAGAAGAAGGTTGTGTAGTAGACATCAACTGCCCAGAGGTTGAGCACACCGGTATTCTACGTATGTTCAACTACAATCATGGTGACTGTCGTCTACCGAAGATAGCAATTTGTCGTGTTCCTGACCGCTCTTGGGAGTACACGAACTATGAAGTTGTTGCTATCTTCGACAAGCTTGTTGCCTTCCTTCATAGTTTGACTCGATGGATATTGCTCAAAAATCAGTTTCTATACACGGATGATCAGTACTGTGATGCAATTCAATACGAGGGTCTTGTGTTTGCTGCCACCACTCGTGGCACTGTTTTTGCATGGAACCCTTATGCTTTCGGTACGTTTGTCTTCCACCGTAATTATAATTGTTTCATCCACATGCATGCGGGTTAGCTAGTTTCCCTTTACTAATTAACCTTCTTGTGTTTCCAAGGTCCTGTGACCATTCCACCACCTATATTTGAAAAAAAATATAACCAAGGGGGAGATGATGATGATGATGATCATGAGCATGAGGACCCATATACTTAGTGGCGCCTGGCAACTTATTCCGATGGATCACCTATTCTTGTCTGTATACAGGGCACTGTTGATGTTACTAAGGAAGCAGGTGTTGTCTCCCATGGTCGCACTCTCCGGACCTATTCCAACATCCGTCGCAGGGTATTCGGGATGGATACTACTGTGCTAGCGCCAACACCTTCTCCCTGGTTTAGTATTGATACTCTTGGAGGAAACTCGCTCTTCCTTGGACAAAAATATCCAATCATGGTGAAAGGCGATCCAGCTGCTGTTCACACAACGTTACTACCATTTATGAGAAGCAATTGTATCTATACCTCTGACATTGCTATGGTTCCCTACCGTGGATATCACAATATGCGTCCTGACATAGGATGCTTCAGCCTGGATGATCAGTCATGCGTTGGTCTCGAGATTGACAGTAGCTGCCCCTTCCCAGAGAATCACTTCTGGTTCAAAGAAAGCGTTTCCAACGCCGACGAGTGGTTGAGCTGAAGTTTATTTCATTGATTGTTATTTGTTGTGTGATGAAAACTTTAGTATTTATAATGTATCCTCATTGTCGTTGTGGGTTGATGATCTGTCGTATGTAATAAAATGATATGTCCGTGATAAACTTACTAAATTTATGAATGGCTTTCGAGTCGCTTCTCTGAGTGGGTGCTGCGACGAGGCAAAAAAATATTTTCCGAATACATAATTGTACGTGCATTGCAACAGGTTATCGGATGACTCCAGTCAACAATAGTACTACTATTTGTACTAGCTTCACATGCTTCTTGCGTTGGGCGGGTGTTTTTACTGTAGCTGTGAATCCCATCATCCTAGGTCCTCGGATGAGTCCAGTAGAAATTGCATTATGATGTTTGGGTTCAAACTTTCAAAACTGCCGCACTATCTCTACATCTACATATACGTAATACAACAAGTATTAAACTTGAGACCAGCCACCCACCCTCACAAAGAACACTTTTTAACCTAGCACGGACTCAAGGAAATTTGGCCACAGTGTGAGGTGGGCCATATGTTAATGTGCTCACTATACATAACCAACACCTCGAATCCTTGATATATAGTAGGGTGGCATGGGCCAGAACAAGCATTCACGTCCAGGAGTACGGCACACGCCACCAGCACGACTTCCATCTGACAGCTATCTCTTCAACCTCCTGGTTTCTCTAACTCAGCCATCGCACGATGGGCGTGGTGGGGGTTTGCTGATAGTCGGTTTCCTAAACTGTTGTTCCACTTGTAAGGCCAACTCCAACTCACGACCCCAAACGGACCTCCGTTTTGCCCGGATTCTGTCCGTTTGGGTAGGGCAATGGGGTCGTGTCCGGGCCATTTCTCGGATGCGGTGGCCGTGCGCCCAACGCGCGGACGCATCCTGGCCGCATATATTTTTCTTTGCAAACACATATCTTTTTTACATCATTGATTTTTGGTACATGGAAATACATCACCAAAATTTGACTAGAAAAGCAAAACCAAAGAAAACAAGAACCACAAGAATACATTTTTGTAGATATCCAACTTCCATAACTGCTCCTGTAAGTTGGATTAGTGGCTTCTCGATGCATTCATTGTTGATCTGCGGAGGCTCGATCTTGCGTGCTTCTTTCTTCTTCGAGTGTAAAGAAGTAGACATTGCTTCCTCGCATCTAGTCTCATGTCTAGCCTCTATTCTATCAACAAGTGCACTAGTCTCATCTCTAGCCTCTGTGCTAGCTAGAAGTGCTACAACATCTACTAAATTGTGCTCTGTCAATATATCGATGTACTCTTCTTCCCAATACCAAAACTTGTATCCATTCTACACAATAAAATTTTAAGTTAGCTCAACTAGTCTAATCTGAGAGCACAACCGAAGCTAAAGTAGCACATACCCCATCGGTTGAGAACTTGATGAACACCCATCCGGGATGTTCCGGCGTTGTAGACATGCGGCGCAATACCTTCTTTGGGCAGTCGTCGCACGTAATGAGTGGCAACGGTGCGCCGACGAGCTTTTGGGCCAGCACCGAGCCCGACCGACCGCCATTCATGTATCTGCCGGTGGACCGCCGACGATGTAGATCTGAGCGGCTAGAGGAGTCAGTACCTGCATGCGGCCTTGCGGCCTTGCCGGGGCCTTCCGGCCCGGTGCCCGGCCAGTCCATGGCGCGGCGCGGCCTCCCACAGCCGGGCGAGCTCAAGCCCGACCGGATCCGCTCCTAATCCGGCTGCCGGGTGCGCAAAACACGTAGCCGTGGTTGGGTAGCTCCGGGGCGTCGAGGGAAAGGGGGCTGAGCGAGCGAGTGTCTGAGTTGCACACGCTGGAGGTTGCCTAGCGGCATGGCGGACCAACCGTGTGGGGGTGCCAAGTGGCTTCGCTCGTGTGGGGGACGTAAGCCATCTCGCGCAGGCGCTAGGTGTGACAGGACGACCTTGTCGTCAGTGTGTGACCTCTGTGGTAACCGTCCGCTCCCCACTAGCCTCTTCGTTGACATGTGGTCCGTTCCAACATGTCAGTGAGACGACAGCGAGTCCTTTTGTACAATTTCCGAACGGACATCTATGTAGGCCGGGGAGCCTCTTCGTGTACCGTGGCAACCGTACACCGACTCTTCGGCTTTCCCTCGCAATTTGGAACTGCTGTCGCACGCACTTCCTCCCTCCTCCATTTTCCTTCACCCTTCCTTCTGCCATTGTTCGATCGTCTTCTACATGGAGGGAACAGGCCAGAAATGACCCCGTTATTCTTGCCCCGATCTGAATGATGACGTGGTGGAGGAACTCATTGATCAGTGCGACGTTATCACCTCGGCTAGCATGGCAGGTTGGTTCAAGACCATTCTCAACCAACTAATAACATCATTACAAGGAAGCCAAGGGTCCAAGAGCGGTTTGATCGCCCCTATCTTCTTCACCGTGGCCCTGGTCATTGGCGCGCGGACGACGCAGACCTCGCCTTGTGCAAGTTGATGCCGCTTGATAATGATACATGTGATGTTAAGATGCCATCGCTTGAGGGTAAGGCTTGGGCAGGCGCAAATGGAGATTGGGTTGCTTATATTGGGTAGAACTGCGAGTGGGAATGTTTGAATGTGTACACTCGTCACCGGGTTCCACTTCCAAAAATCTCAGACTGCCCAGCGGTTGAGCACACTGGTATTCTACGTACGTTCAACTACAATCATGATGACTGTTGTCTACGGAAGATAGCAATTTGTCAAGTTCCCGACTGGTCTTGGGATTTAATGGACTATGGAGTTGTTGCTATCTTTGACAAGCTTGTTGCCTTCCTTCATAGTTTGACTCGATGGATATTGCTCTAAAATCAGTTTATATGCACGGATGAGTACTGTAATGCAATTAAATACGAGGGTCTTGTGTTTCCTGCCACCACTCGTGGCACTGTTTTTGCATGGAATCCTTATGTTTTCGGTACGTTTGTCTTCCGCCGTAATTATAATTGTTTCATCCACATGCATGCGTGTTAGCTAGTTTCCCTTCACTAATTAACCCTTTTGTGTTTCCAAGGTCTTGCGAACATTCCACCACCTATACTTGAAAATTTTTATAACCAAGGGGGAGATGACGATGATGATGATCACGAGCATGAGGACCCATATACTCAGTGGCGCCTGGCAACTTATTCCGATGGATCACCTCTTCATGTCTGTATATAGGGCACCGCTGATGTGACTAAGGAAGCAGGTGTTGTCTCCCATGGTCGCACTCTCCGGAACTACTCCAACATCCGTTGCAGGGTATTCGGGATGGATACTACTGTGCTAGCGCCAACACCTTCTCCCTAGTTTAGTATTGATACTCTTGGAGGAAACTCGCTCTTCCTTGGACAGAACTATCCAATCATGGTGAAAGGAAATCCAGCTGCTGTTGACACAACGTTACTACCATTTATGAGAAGCAAATGTATCTATACCTCGGACATTGCTATGGTTCCCTACTGTGGCTATCATAATATGGGTCATGAAATAGGCCGCTTCAGCCTGGATGATCAGTCCTACGTTGGTCTCGAGATTGACAGTAGATGGCCCTTCCCAGACAAACTCTTCTGGTTCAAAGCAAGCATTTCCAACGCTGAGGATTGGTTGAGCTGAAGTTCATTTCATTGCTTGTTATTTGTTGTGCGATGAAAACTTTAGTATTTACTTGAATGTTTTGTTGGAACTAATCTATAATCCAACATGTATCCTCGTTGTCATTGTGTGTTGATGACTCGTTGTATGTAATGAATGGTACATTTGCATATGCATGTCATAAACTCAATTTATAAATGGTTTTTGACTCTCTTCTTGGAGTGTTAGTGCCGTAGTAGTATAGCCAGCATCCGTAGTAGTATGAAGTTTCCACATCACATAGAGCCAACCAATAGTTAGTTCCAGTTAGATCAACTAGAGCTAGCTGGCGCACGGAGGCCGAGAAATATGGTGATAGTGTGACTGCGTGAGGTGGGCCTGTACGTAGTATGATGTCGGCACAGGGCTTGCCGTGTTTCCTACTCCTCCGGTCTAAATGTGGAGAAGATTTGGTCGAGTTCTTCATCCTTTTGCCGACACATGGGACATCCAGCATCCAGGTCGTGTCATGCAAGAAAATGGAGTGGTAGTTAAAGCCACGTGATGTGCATCTTGGGTTAAACTGTAAATAGAATCTTACTACTCTTGAGTAACTCCAAAAGCGGCCACCGAAGATCTTTATTGGATTTGTTTTTCATCACCAGCACGTCAAGGTGAAATATGTGCAGGTTCAGTGTGTCCTCTTGCGTTTTCACTGACATGTGGGACCGCATGTGAGCAAACAGACGATGGGCTCCGCGCGTCTACTGGTTGGCTAAGAAGAGAGATAGAGGAGGGTTGAGCATGGACTCCAGGAAATTTGTTCTACGTAACCAGCACCTCGATATAGGCTCGATATAGTGGGGTGGCATGGGCCATAACTAGCATTCACGTCTAGGAGTACGGCACACGCCACCCACACGAGTCCCATCCGACACCAATTTTCTTGGAGTCCGTGCTACAGCCACCTCTTCTCCCTCCTGTTTTCTCAGCCATCACGCGCTGGGCGGGGTGGGGGTTTGCCGAAGTCGGTTTGCTCAACTGTAGTCCCACTTGTAAGTGAAAATGCAACACAACACGCATTCCCCCTTGAGCGGTGTGCCGGACCAACCGTGTGGGGGTGCGACGCGAACACGGCAGGATTTTCCTTTTGAACTTGTAACTTGTAAAATTTGGTTCTGCTCCATGGCGCGACCGATAGATAGAAATAACGATTTTCCCTAGAGTAATGAGAAGTTTGGTTCTGGCGCGGTTCATGCATGGAGTAGGTATGAAAATTATGAAGTTGATGCGAAAGGTAAGATAACTACTAGTAGTACCATATACTACTACATGGATTTGACAGAAAGATAAAGATACATACAGATCCATCAACGACATCCTCACGCCCTAGAGCGCCGGGTCACCAACCGACGTGTGAGGAGCAGCGGCGTTGGCGGCGAGCTCAACGTGCTTCTGAACAATGTCGTCCAAGGTTGCCCTGCGGGTCAAGAAGGCCAGCGACCTATTGTCCTCCTCTGGCATGTAGTAGTCCTTGTGGACGATTTGCGCGTAGAAGTGGGTGATTATGTCGACGGTGTCTTGCTGCGGCAGGCGCTGCATGGCGAGCGCGACCTTGAGGTGGACATTCTCCGGCGCGACGGCGGGCAGTCATCGGACCACCAGTGCGTCGAAGAGGTTGTCACCATAGAGGCCGTTGAGGGTGGCGCGCATCACAGAGCCTGGGCGCGTGGGCTGGAGGCGTACGTCAAGGTCATCCGCGGGCTTCTTGACGACGGTGAACTTGTCGAGGAAGCCGACGAGGACCTTGTCGAACAAGGAGACGAAGCTGTCATCCAAGTGGCCTCTCACCCTGGCGGCCTCAAGCACGACCTGGAGACGTTCCTTGGTGTCGGGCCGCAGGCCGGCGTCGTGGACCACCTGGCACAGCCGGCTGATGCTCGCGCTCATCTCCTCCATGGGTCTAGCTTCTAGTCAACTGATCTTGCGATTGGAGTGATCACTCTTGCCCTTGGTTAGGGTGCGTAGGTACGTAGGATATCATAGATTGGACTGGCGGGGACGCCGGGGAGCCTTTCTATGAGAAGTGCAGACTGCGTTGCATTCACGTGTGTGTTGGCCATCTACTCCTCGGCCCTCTACTGCACCTGCCTTTGGCTATATGACACGTCGGCCAGCCACATGTTGGTCCCACGTGTCATTCACCCAAACGCAGGTGCAGTAAGTCAATGAAGTTGTGTCCCCCTCCGTGCCGCTGTAGTATAGTCATCTCACCGGACCTCTAGTTGGGGCCAAACGAGAGAACTTTCATGTTTACTGGTTTATTGGTCCCCTTTGCATTTTGCGCCAAGTTTTGACCTTTGATTTAACTAATAAAATGTTAATGCATGTAACAAAAAATGTTGTGTAAGTCACCTTACGAAAACCAAATAATCCCAAAACACTTAGGCACGGTACATTAACTCCCTCCTCGTTTCTTATTTTGTGACACATCAACCAATGAGAGATGTGGGCCGTGCATGCTTTCAATGACTTGAGACTACCAAACATGACATGCAGTGGTTAGTTCATTGCATGTAATCCTATTAATTAGGAAAAAGAAATTAAGTTCTCTCGCTTTCCCCTTCGTCTTGGTCACGGTGCACAACCTAAGAGCATGGTTAATAGTATAGCCAGCTGCTGACTATATGATGTTGCCATGTCATATACTCCCTCCGTCTAGGTGTATAAGTCATCTTAGGTTGTGCACCGTGACCAAGACGGAGGGGAAAACGAGATAAATTAATGTCTTTTTGCTAATTAGTAGCATTGCATGCAATGAACTAACCACTACATGTCATGTTTGTTAGTCTCAAGTCATTAAAAGCATGCACGACCTACATCCCTTATTGGTTGATATGTCACGAAACAAGAAACGAGGAGGGAGTTAATGTACCATGCCTAAGTGTTTTGGGATTATTTGGTTTTTGTAAGGTGACATACACACCTAGACGGAGGGAGTAGAGCCATCACTTGTAGCCACTCATACAATAAGGTTAGCTATAAGGCTAGCTATAAGAGTACTACTTTTTTTCATCTTCTCTCTCTCTTTCTTCATATTTATTGTATATCGGCCTAGGAATCCGCATATAGCTAGGCTCTTGCATGAGAGCCCACTCCTCTTTTTCACTTTCTCTAAGATGACTTATACACCTAGATGGAGGGAGTAGTCTCAAGTCATTCGATGCATACACACCCCACGTCTCGTATTGGGTGATTTCTTTTTTCGTGGCAAAAAACAGGGAACGAGGTAGGTATTTAATGCAGCACGCCTAAATGTTTTGGGATTACTATTTGGTTTTCGTAACGTGATTAATGCACCAGTACGGAGGGAGTACAATAGTAGTCTTTGATTGCAATTTTTTGTTGGTAGCTTACAAAGCTGAGCGCTCGGTGAGTACAATAGTAGTCTGATTGATGAGACTTCAGATTTGAGCCATCTATCGGAAGGAATAAAACAATACACCATGTATTTATTTATAGAGCGAGTAGTACATTTTTTGTGACATGCATTACTAGATATTGCTAGTCAAATACTAAATCCAGATGGACGTGGTAGTACTACTAAATCCAGACAGTGGTGCTAGTACTACTAGTAGTAGTACTACCAATCTAGTAGTACTGTACTACTTGTTGGTCAAATTATTACGTGATGCTCCTCACAGTGAAGTGAAAAGACCCTGCGCCGGAGATGACACCTGAGTATAGGCGCCGTGTTCGGCACAGCATAGCCAGCCTCACCGTCTGCAGTCACTATCATCATGGCTGTAGACCTAGCCTACTTACAACTAGCCGTGTTCGACATATTTTCCCGTGCGGAGATGCCCGTGCATTGCACGGAACACCAAGATTGGGGGTGGACGGCGCCGGCAGCGGCCATCGCGCCAGATTTTTCCATGGCCTTCTAGATGTGGTGGGGAGGAGATAAGGCTGATTGTGAGAGACTAGGAGTTGTTTGTAAATAGGGAACAAGTGCGGACATCTTTTTGCAAAACTGGAGAAGTTTGGTTTGTATGCGTCAGATCTAGATCCGATGGCTATTGGTGTAAGATGGCAGGCACAACATCATCACCAAATCAGGACCTCTTTGATTCGCAGGATTTTGAAAATGCAGGAACAGGACACGGCAATATTACAAGTTTCAAACTGATATTACAAATGTTAGGAGTAATGCTGCACCTACGAAAAGGGAATTACTAGGACGTAAGAACTTCCGTTACTTTAGGTGGATGCAGCATCATCGTACAAACTAAAATCCACCGCCCTGACAAGTGACTAACGGGCAAATTAATTTTCGAGTCTCTGGCCACTTGATGTTTCAAAAACAAATTCAGCTTCTGCGGAGACTTTGTCATTTAGGCTTAGACGCTTGCGGTGATCAGCACGCCATTCATTGTTGCGCCAGAGAACGCCAAACCTCATTACCTTGAGCACACTTGCCTCCGGAACAAAGAACCTGGCCAATTTAATCTCAGATGTGCTGCCTTGGTAGTCGATCAAATCCATTTCTGTAAGATGGAGATCAAGGCATTCGATGAGATTGTTATAGTGTAACACATTTTTCACTTTCGGGCCTTTTTTTATCTACAAAAGAAGAGAATAGAGCAGCTGGCTGTGTAAGATTGCCGTGTCACCAAGAGGTACCAATATCATTCGCTCATACGAGAGGGTTGGCTGGCTATTGATATTTTTTTACTCTCTCTCTCTTTCTCTTTCCTCTCATTTACCTAGGAGCACGTGAAGAGCTTGGGCATTTGTTGCCTTCCACTATGTGGCCGATGCCATATTTCTCAAAAGTATGCAACATAATATGCATCGATGTCAAATCAAAATATTTTGCCACCGCTCTCGCGATGTGAGAGAGTTGGCACCTGAAAGTGCGTTATATCGACTAGAGGGGGGTGAATAGGCGATTTTTATGAATTCTTCACTGAGGAATTTGCGGGTGAGGAAATTCCTTAGCGAAGAACTACTTGCAGCGGAATAGGTACTCAGAAGTAAACATAACAGAACACAAGCATGGTCATCATGATGAAATGAAGACAAGCACAAAGTACAGAAAGCGTAAACACAGGATAACACAGGATGAAGACAAACAGACTGAAGAAATTGAACTGAGGAAATAGAGAAAGTCTTCAGTCAAAGTCTTCAAACACAGATATGAACAAGTGAACAACACAGTTATGAGGAAATGGAAGAGTTGAGGAAATAGAACCAGTAAGCTTGGTGAAGACAATGATTTGGTAGACCAGTTCCAACTGTTGTCTCAGTCGCACATCTGGTTGGAGCGGCTAGGCATTTAAACCTGAGGACACACAGTCCCGGACACACAGTCCTCACCATATTCTCCTTGAGCTAAGGTCACACAGACCTCGCCCAATCACTCGTGGTAATTCTTCAGGTGACTTCCGAACCTTCACAAACTCGATCACTCGGCGATCCACAATTCCTCTTGGATGCTCTAGACCATGACGCCTAACCGTCTGGAAGAAGCACAGTCTTCAAAGGTAACAAGCGTTGGATCCACGCAGGATCAATCTCTTCAGTGATGCTCAATCACTTTGGGTTTGTAGGTGTTTGGGTTTGGGTTTTCCTCACTCGATGATTTTCGCTCAAAGTCCTCGGAGGATGGGATGCTCTCAAATGACAAGTGTCAGTTTCTCTCGGAGCAGCCAACCACCTAGTGGTTGTAGGGGGTGGCTATTTATAGCCTAGGGAGCAACCTGACATGATAAGACATAAATGCCCTTCAATGATATGACCGTTAGGTGGGTAGATATTTTGGGACAGCTGGCACAAGGCACAACAACGGTCGGAAATTGAGTATCAAACTCCTCAGGGCTATCATGTTCCTCACTGTGTAGGCAATCCGCACTGGCGAATTCCTAACTCCTCAGTCAGAACAAATTCCTCAGAGACCAGAAGAACTTCGTCTCTGTCACTGAAGAATATGACTGAACTGTATGAGATTTCCAATGGCTTCACTCGAAGGGATTGGTAGGTGTAGGATTTTGAGTTGAGCATCACATGGAAATTTTTTCTTAGTATTTCCTCGACCCCCTTTAACAGTACGGTGTTTCCTATTACTCAAGAAAGAGAAAATGAAACTACGAAAACAAAAGTCTTCACGCTTCATGTTCCTCGAATGAGTACCAAGTCTTCAAGGTCACACCAATTTCTTCACTTTCAAAGTCTTCAGAAAGTCTTCAGTCGAAGAACTTCATTTTTAGGGGTCGACTTTCTCTGTAAATATCAAACTCCTCATAGACTTATAGACCTATGTACACTCATAAACGTATTAGTCCCTTAACCTATAAGTCTTCAATATACCAAAATCACTAAGGGGCACTAGATGCACTTACACTCTCCCCCATTTTGGTGATTGATGACAATATAGGTTAAGTTTTCAACGGGGGTAAACATATGAAGTGTAAATACTGATATTGAGGAATTTGATTGCAAGATATAGAAGAACTCCCCCTGAAGATGTGCATAGTGAGTAATTTGCTTTTGAAGCAATGCAGACTTCAAGAGTTGAATCATGGAGATCTCCCCCTATATCTTGTAATTCATACACGCACTTGACATAATATGAAGAATTTTAAATGCATGATGAAATATGGTGACTGATGAAATTCAGCATGCGTGCATAAACATTAATGAGGAACAAGCATGCAGAAAAACTACAGCAAAAGTATCAGGTCACCATAGAGTTTAAGTTTACAACTCGATCCAGCAAAGTCATCAGAAGAACGAGAGTTGTAACTTAAGAAAAAAAACGCCCATATAAGATAGACCTGCTTGAAGACTAACTCAAATTTCTCCCCCTTTTGTCATCGAATGACCAAAAGGAACGAAAATGAGGACTAACGCCCCTGAAGAATATCAAGTTGATGAAGGAGCGCCAGCGTTGTTGGGGTCATTTGTTGATGTAGGGCCTGCCGCAGTGTCGTCCAAGTCTTCATGCTCATCGGTGTCGCGCGATGAAGAATAGGAGCTGGCCACCAATGAAGGAACCTTGACCTTCTTGTATTTCTTCAGTGGAGGTGCAGACCAGTCAAAGTCCTCCTTGAGACCCATTTGCTTCAGATCTTCTTCACCATATACATGTGACAGAATAGCCCAGGTGCGACCGAAGACTTCATGGAGGTAGTAATGGTTTTTCTTCACTGCATTATGTGTAGCAGTCATGTTGTGAAGAATTGAACCAAACTGAAGCTTAACCCATTTATGGTTTCGATCCACCTTCTGGTGAAGACTAAGCAGAAGCTCACGGTAAATCATCACACGAGGAGCAGTGGCTTGAGGATTTGGCTTGGAGGCATGGGCAGCAGAATCATGAGTGGCAGAGTCATCATTGGTGGAATAAGATGCAGCTTTGCGAAACTGACCATCCGATGGATGAATGCCTTCATCAATAACAGCTGGTGCCTTGCCCTTTTCATCAGCAGAGGAATAGGTCTGCTTGAGGACTTCAATCGGGGCAAGTAGCTGAGGTGATTCTGAAAATCAGCCTTGTAGTTGAGTGAAGACCTTGTCCTGAGGAATCTCATAATCCAAGGTGCATAAGGCTTCGGCTCAAACGGAGAAAGTGCAACATTTTCTAGAGTCCTCATGAAGAAATCATGATAGTTGACGGGTATACCATGAATGATGTTGAATACCAGATTCTTCATGATGCCAACAATTTCCTCATCAGATGAGTCGTGGCCTTTGATTGGACTCATAGTCTTCGTCAGAATGCGATAGACTGTCCTTGGTACATACTGCAATTCCTTCACGAGGAATTTTGTCCTTGAGGCTTGACCAGGTTTCAGAGGCTTCATAAGAACTTGCATATAATGGGTAGTCAGTTCAAGCTCTTGGTACAGGCAACGAGCTCCTTCAGGTGGAGGACTGATGGGCAGGGCGTGAAGTAATTCAGAGGCTGGTGCTTTGTAGTGAGTGTTTTCGGTCATCCAGTCCAAAACCCAGGAGTTCACATCGTCAGCATCTTCTGTGATGTGCAGTGTTGCGTAGAATTGAAGAATGAGTTCTTCATTCCAATCAACTATGTCTGTGCTAAAGTTGAGGAGGCTTGTGTCATGAAGCACACTGAGGACAGTTGTGAAGCATGGCAGTGATTCCATTCACATGAGGAATATGCTCGTGGTCGAAGACTTTGTCCTTGTTGAAGAGCAGTGAAGAATAGAAGTTGGCCTGTCTGGCGGTCCAGAAGCGCTTCCTTCTAAGACGAGCAGAATCATAGGGATTGTAGTTAGTGAAGAACACGTGCTCGCCGAAGAAGTCATCAGCCTTGAATTTCTGTTTCTTCGAGAATGGATCCTTTGGCTTGGGCTGAGGAGTGTCAGTCAATTGCATAACCACCTCAGGAATCGCAATCTCAGGTTCCACAGGCTGAGGAATTTCAGCTTCTTCTTCAGTGGCAGCCTTGGTCTTCAATTCTTCATTTACATTTTCTTCAGCACTAGTGGCTGGAATCTCTTCATGGACAGACGGTGTGGCATGTGGTTCATCAGATCCCATTTGAACTGTAGTTACTGGGGACTGAGGAATCTGTTGCAACGGTGTGAACAGTGGAGAGTTGGGGTGCTGACTTTCCCAAAAGTCATCATTCAACACAGGTGTGGTATAGCCAATGTCCACATCCTCATCTTCCATTTCTTTGACGCCGGCCTCTTCAGCAGTAAACTGAGGCATAAGCGAGGAAACAACTGGAGTTGAAGGGATTGCATCCACTTCAATTTCTTCATCCAACTACTCTGACGAAGCAGCAGAACGATTTTCTTCATCGGATTCGCTAGGAATCACATATTCTTCATCATAAGGAAAAATGTCCTTTGATGGCATGGTTGAGATAGGAACAGCATCAATGGGGTTTGCAAACGAGCTGGTCAAAGACTTCATCTTCTTCGGAGCTGAAGAATCTGATGAAATTGATGCCTTCCTTTTCTTCACTGTTGCACGCTCTGCAGCCTTAGTCTTCTTCACATCTGAAGCAGATGGAAGGATCAGAGTTGGGGTAGGCGCAGGAGGAGCAGAGGAATTTGGTTGAGTTTCTTCACGCACAACTGATGCAGTTGCCCTGACCTCTTCATTTTCTTCAGGTGCACCACTAGTGGATGCCCTGGCAACTTCATCAGCAGCTGGAATGCAGTCATCAGCCTTGGAACTCACATTTTCTTTAGCAGCCTGAATGTCATCAGCGGTGCTGGCATGTTCTTCAGTCGGCTGAGCAGATGCTTCAGCCTGAGGAATTTCTGGTTGCGATGGAGCTGCAACATTTGGAGTGAACTTTTCTGTCAACTTCACAAAACTGACTTTGGCTCCAAGCCAGTCAGCGCGGTATACGTCAAATTCATCACTGAGTTTCTTGATCTCAGATTGAATATTGACAAGTTCTTCAGTTGTCATAGAGACAACGTGTTTCTTCAGAAAACGCTCCTTCTTGTACTGCGCTTTCTTGATCTGCCTGGCCTTTTCAAATTTCCATTTATCTTCTTGTATGAAGGCAGTCAGCATATGACTTTGGCCAGGAGTCAACTTGAAATCAGGCATAGGAGTGTTTGGGTCCTTGTGCCAAAGATCAATGTAGTCGAGGATCAACTTTGGATCCAAAAGCAGAGGCACATTTGTGCCCTTGGCTCTAGCAGCCCTGACCTGCCTATCTCTGATGATTTCGGCAAGTTCCTCATCATCAGCTTCGTCTTCATTAGACGGCACTTGGAAGGCGACCTGCTTCTTGTGAGGACTTGGGCGAGAACCTCGTCCAGCAGTGGCCTTTGTCTTCAGCAGAGAGGGGCAGTTGAAGAATTTGGTGCAACTGAGGAACTAGCAGAAGCTCCTGAGGCAATAGAGATGCCTGTAGTCCTTTGGCACGTGGCAAGATGCACAGGTGCAGAGGATTTGGTCGGAGCAGCTGAGGACTTGAGCGGAGGAGCTGAGGATTTTGGAGGAGCAGGAGCAGCGTGAGGAATTGGCCGTGAGGACTTTGAGGATTCTGGCCGTGAGGGCGTAGCTGAGGAACTCGGCCGTGAGGGCATTGAAGAAGAAGCACTTGGCTTGTGAGCATGCTTCTTTGACATGGCCTTCTTCAGTTTTACAGAGGCCTCAGCAGCAGCAGCAACAGCAGAGTCTTCGTTGAATTTCCTCTCTGGCTTGTCTAGCCAGCTTGGCCTGGCGCTTGGCCCATTCATCAGGATAATCCTCACCGCGCTTGAGGCTAGTGGGATCTGCTTCTTGGCCAGGTGCCAATGGAGGTCTTGGGCATGGAGGATTTAGCGCGAATTTCTTCATGTATTTGGGAGTAACATATCTGTACTCCCTCCACTCTCTTGCCCATCTCCTTTCTATCCTCTGTATGCGCACCTTGCGCTGATTTTTATCCTCTTTTCTGAACTTGGCTCATCAGGAGTGCAATAATCTTTGTATATGTCATCAGGGATCTCAAAGGTAGTATTGATTTCAGGCCTCTTTCCTCCTTTCTGTGGCTTCTTTCCATCAACCATTTTCTTCAGCTGAGGTATTTGAACAATGGAATTCTCTGAAGATGTATGCAACTTTTCTTCGAGGAACGCTGCAAATGAGTTAAGTTGATGAGAACCTAGTGATTCAGCAGCGGACATGAGTACCTATGAACAGAGTATAGTTGCGAGGAATTTGGAGAGGTCATATGCGTTCTCAGAAGCTTTTGTAAAAAGAACAAGTTTGAGGAATTTGACCAGATGAGTCTTGAAGAATTTCACTAAGCATTCTTTGTCTTAGATTCCAGAGTTGTACAGATCAAAAAATCCACACAATTGAGGAATCTTGAAGAAAAATATAGCTTAGAGAAATGAATCAAGAACAGATGACATGTGAGGTGTTTAGTGTGTGAAGAATTTGAAGAATAAACACCTTTGAAGATTTTGTAGAAATCATTTGAATAAAAGAGGGCAGTAAAAGTAACTTTTAATTACCCTGGACGAAGAACACGATGAACTGAGAGGTGTAGATGTGAAGTTCATCAGTTCAGATCTTCCACGCCCAAACTCGGTAGAGGAAGACGGCTACGGCGGCGGTGGAGTGAAGAAATCCGCAGCCGGCATGAGTACGACGGCGACGAGGTCGAGGCAGTGAAGCTCTTCCTCACCGGCAACGATGAAGTAGCGGCGGCGCTAGGGTTTGAGAAGCTCGAGCGGGAGTGAGGTCGAGCGGAGTAAAAGAGAAGTGAGGAAGGGGAGGAGGGTATTTATAGCCATGGTGAAAAACTGTTCGCCCGAAGAATTTGGACGAACATGCCCCTGACCCTTCTCATTCGCTTGACATGTGTCACCCACGTACTGAGAAGTGGAGATCGTGGGTGAATAGATAAGTATTTCATGGGATGCGGAACGGTTTGAGCGGCAAAGCCGAAAATTTGGATAAGTTAAAAGTTTCATTCGCAAATTCTTCAGCTGACAAGGACACAGTCAAGATTTTGAACGAGTTTCAAATAGAATGCACATGAGGAATTTGTGAATAGAATTGGTTGAGTTTAGCATAGAGGGGGAAGGGTCCGATCACATTCACTTAGCAGAAAAAACAACTTGAAGAATTAGCCATAAGTGAATGATGTAGAGGACATAAACTTATATATATATATATATATATATATATATATATATATATATATATATATATAGCCAATGAAGAAAAACGACGGAAAAGGTGAAGACAATGCAAAGTTGAAGAAAATGAACAACTGAGGAATTTCAAAACTGAGGAAAAACTCAAATTGAAGATTTTCAACTTTGGGGGTGGCGGGACCCGCCGTATAAGAATGATGATTTCAGACACCGCGTACAATTGTCGTAGGGTTCTGAGAATCAAATTCTTCATTAATTTCTTCACACTTAGAGTGTTATTCTTCATTGATTGAAGAAAAACATTTCTTCATATGTTGCTCATCTAAGTCATCAATTTTGCATAAGTGTTAGGATGAGTGTCCTTTTCAAAGAACATTCGAAGATTCTAAGATATTTAGCTCACACCGCAACTTGCTAAATCTCTTCTCATCCAATGGCTTTGTGAAGATATCGGCTAGCTGTTCTTCAGTCTTCACATGCTCAATAGAAATGTCGCCCTTCAACACATGATCACGAAGAAAATGATGACGAATCTGAATGTGCTTTGTCTTCGAGTGTTGAACGGGGTTGTGAGCAATCTTGATGGCACTCTCATAGTCACAGAAGAGAGGCACATTCTTCACATTGATGCCGTAGTCCTTGAGAGTTTGCTTCATCCACAACAATTGAGCACAACAAGAACCAACAGCAATGTACTCAGCTTCAGCAGTAGACAGTGATACGCAGTTCTGTTTCTTCGAGGACCAACAGACCAAAGATCGTCCAAGGAAATGACATGTGCCAGATGTTGACTTGCGTTCCACACGATCACCAGCATAGTCAGAGTCAGAATATCCAATGAGATCAAAAGCCCAGCCCTTGGGGTACCATAATCCAAGTGTTGGTGTGTGAGCTAGATATCGAAGAATATGCTTCACAACCTTATGGTGTGATTCCTTCGGTGTAGCTTGAAATCGGGCACACATGCAAACACTGAGCATAATATCTGGCCTAGATGCACATAAGTACAATAAAGAACCAATGATGGAGCGGTATACCTTATGATCGAAGTCAATACCATTTTCATCAGTGCACAGATGGCCATTTGTGGGCATAGGAATTTTGACGCCTTTGCAATCTTGCATGCCGAATTTCCTCTGTACATCCTTGAGGTATTTCTCCTGAGATATGAATATGCCATTGTGCTGTTGACGAATTTGAAGACCTAAGAAGAATTTCAATTCTACCACCATAGACATTTGATATTCTTCACTCATCATATAGGAAAATTCATCACTATAACGTTGGTCAGTACAGCCAAAGATAATATCATCAACATATATTTGGCACACAAACAATTCACCATCATAAGACTTGGTGAAAAGAGTTGGGTCAAGTGAACCGGGTTTGAAGCCTTTCTTCATAAGGAATTCCTTCAAAGTATCATACCACGCCCGAGGGGCCTGCTTGAGGCCATAGAGGGCCTTATTGAGTCTGAAGACTTTTTCAGGATTCTTTGGATCTTCAAAACCTGGGGGTTGAGCAACATATACTTCTTCCTCAAGCTTACCATTGAGGAATGCACTTTTCACATCCATTTGATATAAAGTGATATCATGATGGTTAGCATATGCAAGTAATATGCGAATAGCCTCAAGTCTAGCAACAGGTGCAAAAGTTTCATCGAAATCAATTCCTTCAACCTATGTGTAGCCTTGAGCTACAACCCGTGTCTTATTCCTCACCACAAGGCCATTTTCATCTTGCTTGTTGCCGTAGATCCACTTTGTGCCAATGATATTGTGCTTGCGAGGATCTGGACGTTTGACCAGTACCCAGACGTTGTTCAGCTTGAATTGATGTAATTCTTCTTGCATGGCCTGAATCCACTTAGGCTCGATAAATGCTTCATCTACCTTAGTGGGCACTGTAATAGAGACAAAATCATAGTGCCCACAAAAGTTAGATAAATGTGAAGCTCTTGAGCGTGTGAGAGGACCTGGTGCTTCAATGTCATCGATGATCTTTTCAACTTGCACTTCTTTTGCAACGCGAGGATGAGCTGGTTGTCGTCGAGGAATTTGATCAGCATTTTCTCCAGCACCATTTTCTTCAGCATTTTCTTCAGGCGCATTAGCTCGATGTTCTTCACGTTCTGGAATGAATTCTTCAGCAGATTCCTCGGTCGGAATGACATCCTCAGTAGCCTTGAACTTGATAGATTCCTCAGGTGCTGGTTCATCTATCACAGAAGGTAGGTGCTCTCTTTGCGAGCCATTAGTTTCATCGAACCGCACATCTACAGTTTCAACAACCTTGTGAAGAACGTTGTTGAAGACTCTGTAGGTGTGCGAGTTCTTTCCGTAACCAAGCATAAAACCTTCATGTGCTTTCGGTGCAAATTTAGAGTTGTGATGAGGATCTCTAATCCAGCATTTAGCACCGAAGACTTTGAAATAACTCACATTGGGTTTATTGTCAGTGAAGAGTTCATAGGAAGTCTTCTTGAAGAATTTGTGAAGATATACTCTGTTGATGATGTGGCAAGCAGTATCAATTGCATCAATCCAGAAACGATGAGGCGTTTTGTATTCATCAAGCATAGTGCGAGCCATCTCAGCAAGAGTCCTGTTCTTGCGCTCCACGACACCATTTTGCTGAGGAGTATAAGGAGCAGATAAATCATGAGTAATACCAAGTTCATCAAGATAGTCATCAAGACCAGAGTTCTTGAACTCAGTTCCATTGTCACTTCTGATGTGCTTGATCTTCACACCAAAGTTGGTTGAAGCCCTCGAGGAAAATCGTTTGAAGACTTCCTGCACTTCATGTTTGTAAGTAACAATGTGTACCCATGTGTAACGAGATTAATCATCAACAATAACAAAGCAATATTGAGATGCATCATTTGAAACTGCAGAATAATGGTTAGGACCGAAGAGATCCATGTGAAGCAATTCAAATGGTCGAGTAGTGGTCATGATAGTCTTCCTTGGATGCTTAGCCTTTGTCATCTTCCCAGCTTCACAGGCTCCGCATAAGTGATCCTTGAGGAATTTGACATTCTCAATGCCAATGACATGCTTCTTCTTCGCAAGCGTGTGCAAATTCCTCATGCCTGCATGACCAAGTCGTCGATGCCAAAGCCAGCCTTCTGGAGATTTTGCAAGTAGGCACACAGCTGGTTGTGGTCCTGTACAGAAATCAACAATATATATGTCTCCTCTCCTAAAGCCTTCGAAGACTTTGGAATTGTCAGCTTCCATGATCACAACACAACGATACTTGCCAAAGACAACAACCATATCAAGATCGCAAAGCATTGAGACAGACATGAGGTTGTATCCTAAGGACTCGACAAGCATGACTTTGTCCATGTGTCGATCCTTTGAGATCGCAACCTTACCTAGACCCAATACCTGACTTTTTCCTTTGTCAGCGAAGATGATATGCTTCAGATGCGATGGAGATAAGGGAGCATCCATCAATAGATTCTTGTCACCAGTCATGTGATTTGTACATCCACGATCGAGGACCCACTCAGTGGATTTGGGTTGATCATCCTGCAGATGAATTAGTGCAACTTACGAACTTCATATACTTCATTAGTGAAGAATATGACATCAATTCATCAGATCAATTTCATCAAGCAATAGAACAGATAAAGCAGTATGAGGACGTGAGAAATGAAAGTTCATTTCTTCATGATTAGCCTGCGTCCTTTCAGGCACTCTGAGGTCTCCAGCAAATTCTTCAGACGTTTACGCTCGTCTGGAGACCTGACCCTGCATAAGAGATTAGTTCTTTTTCTTCACCACCCACATCTGAAGGGGTGGCAAAGAGTTCATCACTCTGCGAGCTCCATATGAGAAAGGTGGCATAGAAGCCAGACCATTTCGTTTCACATAAGAGGAGTTAGGATAAGCATATGAATAAGCAGAGAAATTTCTTCGAGGACTTATGAACATAATGGTTAGAAGAATAATGCTCATATTCATAGCCCTTAGCTCTTCCCTGCGAAACTGAGTTGTTAGCACGATGATAATCATATGAGGACTTTGATCCTTTTGAGGAATTTGATCCACGTGAGGAATTTGGTCCGTATGAGGACTTGGATCCATGTGAAGAATTTGGTCCATATGAAGAATTTGATCTCGGGTTCCTATTCTTCACAGGTGGTGTCATGAGGACATTCACCTAAAGACTTTTAAGGCACCTTTGGGAACCCAGATTTTCTTCATAGGGGAGCCGTTCCTGCAGTTAGTGCCAACGTATCTAGCAAATACTTCACCATTCTAATTTTTGAACAGTTTATAGTTGGAGTCAAATGACTCATCAGAAGAATGAGGAGATTCACATGTAAAGCCAGATAAATTGGATGGATCAACTGGAGGTCCCTTTGCAGGAACCCATGAAGTTTTGGGGTACTGCTCAGGCTTCCAATATGTACCATCAGCATTAAGTTTCCTCTCAAAGGCAATACCCTCTTTCCTAGGGTTCCTGTTGAGGATCTGCTTTTTAAGCACATCACAAAGAGTCTGATGCCCTTTGAGGCTTTTGTACATGCCTGTCATGTACAATTCCTTCAGCTCTGCATCATCAGTGATACTAGCAATGTCCTCAGATGTGGAATTAGTGATAGCAGAGACAGTTGAAGAATTTGTAGCATTAGAAGCATTTGAACAATCAGGTGAATAATTAGCAGATTCACGTTCAATGCATTTCAAGCATGGAGGAACAAGTTCTTCATGAGAAGCGCTGATTTGTTGAGCAAGTAATGCTCCCGCTCCTTCTGAAGATCTTCATAACTCACTCTTAGCTTTTCAAGATCTTGCTTTCTCTGAAGAAATTCATAAGAAAGTTTCTCATGATCAGATAAGAGAGTGCTATGATGACCTTGAAGGTTGTCAAACCTAGTCTGAAGTCTCTGAAGATTTTCAGTCAAGGTTTTCGTGCGATCCATTTCTTCACCCAACATATCATCACTTTTGTCTAGCATGTTTTGAACCTTTTCAAAAGCCCTTTGTTGTTTCACAACAATCTTAGCAAGTGTAGAGTTGTTGGGCTTGAGGTTTTCATCAGATTAATTCTCACTTGATTCAGAGGAGGTATATTTGAGTACCTTGGCTCCCTTTGCCATGAAGCAATAGGTGGGAGCGTAGTCATCATTGCCTTCATCAGCCTTCTTGGTGAAGCCATTTTCTTCAGAGTTGAAGATAGACTTGCTGACAAATGTAGTAGCGAGAGCTAGACTCGCCACACCAGACTCAGACTCTTTAGATGCCTCTTCTTCCTCATGTTCCTCAGATTCAGCCTCAGAGTCTATTTCCTTGCCAATGAATGCCCGAGCCTTCTTGGAGCTGCTCTTCTCGTGAGATGAAGACTTTGAGGATTTTCATGATGAAGAATTTGAGGATTTCTTCTTCTTCTTTGCCTCATCAGAATTGTAATCCTTGTATTTCGTCTTCTTTATTCCTTTTCCCACTGAGGACAATCTTGAATGTAGTGACCAGGTTTCTTGCATTTGTGGCAAAGCCTCTTCTTGCAGTCACTGGATGAGGAATCATTGCTCCTTGAGGGTTTTCCAAAGTGACCACGTCTTGAGAACTTCTGAAATTTCTTCACGAGCAGTGCTAGTTCATGGCTCAGTTCTTCAGGATCACCAAGTGAAAGTGCGTTATATCGACTAGAGGGGGGTGAATAGGCGATTTTTATAAATTCTTCACTCAGGAATTTGTGGGTGAGGAAATTCCTTTGCGAAGAACTACTTGCAGTGGAATAAGTACTCAAAAGTATGCATAGCAGAACACAGGCATAGTCATCATGATGAAATGAAAACAAGCACAGAGTACAGAAAGCGTAAACATGGGATAACACAGGATGAAGACAAAAAGACTGAGGAAGTTGAACTGAGGAAATTGAGAAAGTCTTCAGTCAAAGTCTTCAAACACAGATATGAACAATTGCACAACACAGGAATGAGGAAATGAAAGAGTTGAGGAAATAGAACCAGTTGGCTTGCTGAAGACAATGATTTGGTAGACCAGTTCCAACTGTTGTCTCAGTTGTACGTCTGGTTGGAGCGGCTAGGTATTTAAACCTGAGGACACCCAGTCCCGGACACACAGTCCTCACTGTATTCTCCTTGAACTATGGTCACACAGACCTCGCCAATCACACGTGGTAAGTCTTCAGGTGACTTCTGAACCTTCACAAACTCGGTCACTCGGCGATCCACAATTTCCTCTTGGATGCTCTAGACCATGACGCCTAACCGTCTGGAAGAAGCACAGTCTTCAAAGGTAACAAGCGTCGGATCCACGCAGGATCAATCTCTTCAGTGATGCTCAATCACTTTGGGTTTGTAGGTGTTTGGGTTTCGGGGTTTTCCTCACTTGATGATTTTCGCTCAAAGTCCTCGGAGGATGGAACGCTCTCAAATGACAAGTGTTAGTTTCTCTCAGAGCAGCCAACCAGCTAGTGGTTGTAGGGGGCGGCTATTTATAGCCTAGGGAGCAGCCTGCATGATAAGACATAAATGCCCTTCAATGATATGACCGTTAGGCGGGTAGATATTTTGGGACAACTTGCGCATGGCACAACAACGGTCGGAAATTTGAGGTTCAAATTCCTCAGGGCTATCATGTTCCTCACTGTGTAGGCAATCCGCACTGGCGAATTCCTAACTCCTCAGTCAGAACAAATTCCTCAGAGCCCAGAAGAACTCCGTCTCTGTCACTGAAGAATATGTGTATGACATTTCCAATGGCTTCACTCGAAGGGATTGATAGGTGTAGGATTTTGAGTTGAGCATCACATGGAAATTTTTCCTTAATATTTCCACGACCCCCTTTAACAGTACGGTGTTTCCTATGACTCAAGAAAGAGAAAATGAAACTATGAAAACAAAAGTCTTCACGCTTCATGTTCCTCAAAAGAATACCAAGTCTTAAAGGTCACACCAATTTCTTCACTTTCAAAGTCTTCAGAAAGTCTTAAGAAATCCAAAGTCTTTAGTCGAAGAACTTCATTTTTAGGGGTCGACTTTCTCTGTAATTATCAAACTCCTCATAGACTTATAGATCTGTGTACACTCACAAACGCATTAGTCCCTTAACCTATAAGTCTTCAATACACCAAAATCACTAAGGGGCACTAGATGCACTTACACCAAGGCTGCTGCCAGAATCTTCATCTTCAGATTCAGACACTGCCTTGGCCTTCAGTGCACGTGATCTACCATATCTCGAACCATAGAGATCTCTCTTTTCAGCAAGCTGGAACTCATGAGTATTTAGCCTCTCGAGGATATCAGCGGGATCAAGTGACTTGTAGTCAGCACGCTCTTGTATCATCTGTGCCAGAGTATCAAATGAGGAATCAAGCGATCTCAGCAATTTCTTCACCACCTCATGGTCGGTGATGTCAGTGGCACCAAGTGCTTGAAGCTCATCTGAGATGTCAGTGAGGCGATCGAAGGTTTGTTGAACATTTTCATTGTCGAGTCTTTTGAAGCGGTTGAAGAGATTGCGAAGAACATCAACTCGAGAGTCACGCTGTGTTGAGACTCCTTCATTGACTTTGGACACCCTATCCCAAATAAGCTTAGCAGTTTCCAAAGCACTCACTCTTCCGTACTGTCCTTTGCTCAGATGGCCACAAATGATATTCTTCGGTTGAGAATCGAGTTGCTTGAATCTCTTCACATCAGCAGCATTCAGAGAAGGTGTGACTGAGGGAACACCATTTTCCACAACATACCAGAGATCGTTATCAATTGCCTCAAGATGCATTCACATCTTATTCTTCCAGTAGGGGTAGTCCTTCCCATCGCAGGTAGGACACCCAACAGAGACCTTGATCATACCTGCGGTCGACATAACTAAAACTCCAGGCGGTTAAACCAAAATCAGACAGAACAATGGAATACCGTGCTCTGATACCAATTGAAAGTGAGTTATATCGACTAGAGGGGGTGAATAGGCGATTTTTATGAATTCTTCACTGAGGAATTTGCAGGTGAGGAAATTCCCTAGCGAAGAACTACTTGCAGCGGAATAAGTACTCAGAAGTAAACATAATAGAACACAAGCATGGTCATCATGATGAAATGAAGACAAGCACAGAGTACAGAAAGCGTAAACACAGGATAACACAGGATGAAGACAAACAGACTGAAGAAATTGAACTGAGGAAATGGAGAAAGTCTTCAGTCAAAGTCTTCAAACACAGATATGAACAAGTGAACAACACAGTTATGAGGAAATGGAAGAGTTGAGGAAATAGAACCAGTAGGCTTGGTGAAGACAGTGATTTGGTAGACCAGTTCCAACTGCTGTCTCAGTCGTACATCTGGTTGGAGCGGCTAGGTATTTAAACCTGAGGACACAGAGTCCCGGACACACAGTCCTCACCGTATTCTCCTTGAGCTAAGGTCACACAGACCTCGCCCAATCACTCATGGTAAGTCTTCAGGTGACTTCCGAACCTTCACAAACTCGATCACTCTGCGATCCACAATTCCTCTCGGATGCTCTAGACCATGACGCCTAACCGTCTGGAAGAAGCACAATCTTCAAAGGTAACAAGCGTCGGATCCACGCGGGATCAATCTCTTTAGTGATGCTCAATCACTTTGGGTTTGTAGGTGTTTGGGTTTGGGTCTTCCTCACTCGATGATTTTCGTTCAAAGTCCTCGGAGGATGGGATGCTCTCAAATGGCAAGTGTCAGTTTCTCTCGGAGCAGCCAACCAGCTAGTGGTTGTAGGGGGTGGCTATTTATAGCCTAGGGAGCAGCCCGACATGATAAGACATAAATGCCCTTCAATGATATGACCATTAGGCGGGTAGATATTTTGGGACAACTGGCGCATGGCACAACAACGGTCGGAAATTTGAGGTTCAAATTCCTCAGGGCTATCATGTTCCTCACTGTGTAGGCAATCCGCACTGGCGAATTCCTAACTCCTCAGTCAGAACAAATTCCTCAGAGACCAGAAGAACTTCGTCTCTGTCACTGAAGAATATGTGTATGAGATTTCCAATGGCTTCACTCGAAGGGATTGATAGGTGTAGGATTTTGAGTTGAGCATCACATTGAAATTTTTCCTTAATATTTCCACGACCCCCTTTAACAGTACGGTGTTTCCTATGACTCAAGAAAGAGAAAATGAAACTATGAAAACAAAAGTCTTCACGCTTCATGTTCCTCAAAAGAATACCAAGTCTTAAAGGTCACACCAATTTCTTCACTTGCAAAGTCTTCAGAAAGTCTTAAGAAATCCAAAGTCTTTAGTCGAAGAACTTCATTTTTAGGGGTCGACTTTCTCTGTAATTAACAAACTCCTCATAGACTTATAGATCTGTGTACACTCACAAACGCATTAGTCCCTTAACCTATAAGTCTTCAATACACCAAAATCACTAAGGGGCACTAGATGCACTTACACCAAGGCTGCTGCCAGAATCTTCATCTTCAGATTCAGACACTGCCTTGGCCTTCAGTGCACGTGATCTACCATAGCTCGAACCATAGAGATCTCTCTTTTCAGCAAGCTGGAACTCATGAGTATTTAGCCTCTCGAGGATATCAGCGGGATCAAGTGACTTGTAGTCAGCACGCTCTTGTATCATCTGTGCCAGAGTATCAAATGAGGAATCAAGCGATCTCAGCAATTTCTTCACCACCTCATGGTCGGTGATGTCAGTGGCACCAAGTGCTTGAAGCTCATCTGAGATGTCAGTGAGGCGATCGAAGGTTTGTTGAACATTTTCATTGTCGAGTCTTTTGAAGCGGTTGAAGAGATTGCGAAGAACATCAACTCGAGAGTCACGCTGTGTTGAGACTCCTTCATTGACTTTGGACACCCTATCCCAAATAAGCATAGCAGTTTCCAAAGCACTCACTCTTCCGTACTGTCCTTTGCTCAGATGGCCACAAATGATATTCTTCGGTTGAGAATCGAGTTGCTTGAATCTCTTCACATCAGCAGCATTCAGAGAAGGTGTGACTGAGGGAACACCATTTTCCACAACATACCAGAGATCGTTATCAATTGCCTCAAGATGCATTCACATCTTATTCTTCCAGTAGGGGTAGTCCGTCCCATCGAAGGTAGGACACCCAACAGAGACCTTGATCATACCTGCGGTCGACATAACTAAAACTCCAGGCGGTTAAACCAAAATCAGACAGAACAATGGAGTACCTTGCTCTGATACCAATTGAAAGTGAGTTATATCGACTAGAGGGGGTGAATAGGCGATTTTCATGAATTCTTCACTGAGGAATTTGCAGGTGAGGAAATTCCCTAGCGAAGAACTACTTGCAGCGGAATAAGTACTCAGAAGTAAACATAATAGAACACAAGCATGGTCATCATGATGAAATGAAGACAAGCACAGAGTACAGAAAGCGTAAACACAGGATAACACAGGATGAAGACAAACAGACTGAAGAAATTGAACTGAGGAAATGGAGAAAGGCTTCAGTCAAAGTCTTCAAACACAGATATGAACAAGTGAACAACACAGTTATGAGGAAATGGAAGAGTTGAGGAAATAGAACCAGTAGGCTTGGTGAAGACAATGATTTGGTAGACCAGTTCCAACTGCTGTCTCAGTCGTACATCTGGTTGGAGCGGCTAGGTATTTAAACCTGAGGACACAGAGTCCCGGACACACAATCCTCACCGTATTCTCCTTCAGCTAAGGTCACACAGACCTCGCCCAATCACTCATGGTAAGTCTTCAGGTGACTTCCGAACCTTCACAAACTCGATCACTCGGCGATCCACAATTCCTCTCGGATGCTCTAGACCATGACGCCTAACCGTCTGGAAGAAGCACAGTATTCAAAGGTAACAAGCGTCGGATCCACGCGGGATCAATCTCTTTAGTGATGCTCAATCACTTTGGGTTTGGGTCTTCCTCACTCGATGATTTTCGTTCAAAGTCCTCGGAGGATGGGATGCTCTCAAATGGCAAGTGTCAGTTTCTCTCGGAGCAGCCAACCAGCTAGTGGTTGTAGGGGGTGGCTATTTATAGCCTAGGGAGCAGCCCGACATGATAAGACAGAAATGCCCTTCAATGATATAACCGTTAGGTGCATAGATATTTTGGGACAGCTGGCACATGGCACAACAACGGTCGGAAATTTGAGTATCAAATTCCTCAGGGCTATCATGTTCCTCACTGTGTAGGCAATCCGCACTGGTGAATTCGTGACTCCTCAGTCAGAACAAATTCCTCAGAGACCAGAAGAACTTCGTCTCTATCACTGAAAAATACGACTGAACTGTATGAGATTTCCAATGGCTTCACTCGAAGGGATTGGTAGGTGTAGGATTTTGAGTTGAGCATCACATGGAAATTTTTCCTTAGTGTTTCCGATGACTCAAGAAAGAGAAAATGAAACTACGAAAACAAAAGTCTTCACGCTTCATGTTCCTCGAATGAGTACCAAGTCTTCAAGGTCACACCAATTTCTTCACTTTCAAAGTCTTCATAAAGTCTTCAAAAATCCAAAGTCTTCAGTCGAAGAACTTCATTTTTAGGGGTCGACTTTCTCTATAAATATCAAACTCCTCATAGACTTTTAGACCTATGTACACTCATAAACGCGTTAGTCCCTTAACCTATAATTCTTCAATACACCAAAATCACTAAGGGGCACTAGATGCACTTACAGCACCGCTGTGCACACAGACCCACATGTATAAACAAATCAATCAAACCAACTACACCAGCCTCTCACTGTCCCGAACAAATGTTTTTTTATTGCCTCAGTCCTCTCTCTCATGTGTGGTTGAGGATTTCATGAAGGTAGTAGTGGTTTTTCTTCACTGCATTATGGGTAGCAGTCATGTTGTGAAGAATTGAACCAAACTGACGCTTTACCCATTTATGATTGCGATCAACCTTCTGGTGAAGACTGACGAGAAGCTCACGGTCAGTCATCACCCTGGGTGCTGTGCCTTGAGGATTTTGCTTGGGTGCGTTGGCGGCAGAGTCATGGGTGGCAGAGTCATCATTGGTGGAGTAGGATGCAGCCTTGCGAAATTGTCCATCCAATGGACGAATGCATTAACCAATTACAGCAGTAGCCTTGCCCTTTTCATCAGCTGAGGAAAATGTCCGTTCGAGGACTTCAATTGGGGGCAAGTAGCTTCAATGGTTTAGTGTATCAGCTTTATAGTTGAGTGAAGACCTTGTCCTGATGAATCTCATAATCCAAGGTGCATAAGGCTTCAACTCAAATGGTGACATGGCGACATTAGGCAGAGTCCTCATGAAGAAATCATGGAAGTTTATGGGAATGCCATGAATGATATTGAAAAGCAGATTCTTCATGATGCCAACAACTTCTTCTTCATTTGAGTCGTGGCCCTTGATTGGACTCAATGTCTTCGTCAGAATGCGATAGACAGTCCGAGGCACATACATCAATTCCTTCACAAGGAATTTTGTTCTTGAGGTCTGACCTGGCTTCAAAGGCTTCATCAGCACTTGCATGTAGTGATCGGTTAGCTCAGGTTCATTGTAGACGCAACAAGCACCTTCAAGGGGCGGACTGAGAGGTAAGGCACGAAGCAATTCAGTAGCTGGTTTCTTGTAGTGAGTGTTTTCAGACATCCAGTCCAGCACCCATGAATTCACATCTTCAGAATTTCCGGTGATGTGCAGCGTTGCATAGAATTGAAGAATAAGTTCTTCATTCCAGTCAGAGATGTCAGTGCAGAAATTTAACAGTCCAGCGTCGTGAAGAACACTGAGGACTGGCACGAAGCACGGCAGAGATTCCATGTCCACGTGAGGAATGTGCTCATGATCGAAGACTTTGTCTTTGTCGAACAACACTGAGGAATAGAAATTTGCTTGGCTGGCAGTCCAGAAACGCCTCTTCCTTATGCGAGCAGAGTCATAAGGGTTGTAATCAGTGAAGAATAAATGCTCGCCAAAGAAGGCATCAATCTTGAATTTTTGCTTCCTGGAGAATGGATCCTTTGGTTTGGGCAGAGGAGTGTCAGTGAGTTGCATCACAACCTCAGGAATCGCAATCTCAGGTTCTTCAGGCTGAGGAATTTCTGGTTCCTCTTCAGTGGCAGCCTGGTTCTTGAATTCTTCATTTTCAGTTTCTTCAGCACTAGCGGCTGGAATGTCTTCATGAGCTTCATCAGATCCCATTTGAACTGTAGTGACTGGGGACTGAGGAATTTGCTGCAGTGGAGTGAAGAGTGGAGAATTGGGGCGCTGACTTTCCCAAAAGTCATCATTCATCACAGGTGTGGTACAGCCAATGTCCACATCTTCATCTTCAATTTCTTCAACGCCGGCCTCTTCAGCAGTAAACTGAGGCACAGGCGAGGAAACAACTGGGGTTGAAGGGATTTCTCCACTTCAATTTCTTCATCCATCTGCTCTGACGTAGCAGCAGAAAGAGTTTCTTCATCAGATCCGCTAGGGATCACATATTCTTCACCAAAAGGAACAAGGTCCTTTGATGGCATGATTGAGATTGGAACAGCATCAATCAGGTTTGCAAAAGAGCTGGTCATAGGCTTCATTTTCTTCGGAGCAGAAGAATCTGAAGAAGCTGATGCTTTCCTTTTCTTCACTGTTGCATGCTCTGCAGCCTTGGTCTTCTTCACATCTGATGCATATGGAAGGATTGGAGTTGGAGTAGGCGCAGGTGGAGCAGAGGAATTTGGTGCAGTTTCTTCAGGCACAACTGATGCAGTTGCCCTGACCTCTTCATTTTCTTCAGGCGCACCACTATTGGGTGCCCTGGCAATTTTTTCAGTGGCTGGAATGCAGTCATCAGCCTTGGAACTCACATTATCTTCAGCAGCCTGATTGTCATCAGCGGTGCTGGCATGTTCTTCAGTTTGCTGAGCAGATGCTTCAGCCGGAGTGACTTCAATATGCACAGGGGCAGCGGCACTTGAAGTGAGTGTCTTCGTCAGATTGACGAACCTGACCTTGGCTCCTTTCCAATCAGCATAGTAAGCGTTGAAATCATCGCTGAGGACTTTGATTTCAGACTGGAGCTTTACGAGTTCATCAGTTGTCATAGAGACAACGTTGTTGTTCAGAAACTTCTCGTTCCTGTATTGTGCTTTCTTGAGTTGCCTGGCCTTCTCATATTTCCATTTTTCTTCACTGATGAAATGGGTCAGCATGTGACTTTGACCAGGTTTCAACTTGAAATCAGGCATAGGAGTGTTTGGGTCCTTGTGCCAGATATCAATATAGTCGAGGATCAGCTTTGGATCCAAAAGCAGTGGCACTTCTGTGCCCTTGGCTCTAGCGGCCCTGACTTGCCTGTCTCTGATGATTTCAGCATGTTCTTCATCATCAACTTCGTCTTCATCAGACGGTACTTGGAAGGCGACCTGCTTCTTCTGAGGACTTGGGCGAGAGCCTCGTCCAGCAGTTGTCTTAGTCTTCAGCAGAGAGGGTCCTGTTGAAGAATATGGTGCAGCTGAGGAACTAGCTGAACCTCCTAAGGCAATGGAGATTCCTGTAGTCCTTTGGCATGTGGCGAGATGCACAGGTGCTGAGGATTTTGTCGGAGCAGCTGAGGACTTTGGAGGAGCAGGAGCGGCTTGAGGAATTGGCCGTGAGGGCTTAGCTGAGGAAATTGGCCATGAGGGCATTGAAGAAGAGGCACTTGTGCGCAGGCGTCTTTGCCATGGATTTCTTCGGCCTTACAGAGGCCTCAGCAGCAGCAGTGGAATCTTCATTGAATTTCCTCACTGCATCTTTTGCCTGTCGCTTGGCCCATTCTTCAGGAAAATCCTCACCGCGCTTGATGCTAGTGGGATCTGCCTCTTGGCCAGGTGCCAATGGAGGTCTTGAGCATGGAGGAGTAACAGCGAATTTCTTCATGTATTTTGGAGTCACATACCTGTACTCCCTCCACTCTTTTGCCCATCTCCTTTCTATGCTTTGAATGCGCACATTAGCTGATTTTTATCTTCCTTAGGGGGTGTGCAGTACCCAGCATAAATGTCCTCAGGGATTTCAAAGGCAGTATTGACCTCAGGCTTCTTCGCTCCTTTCTGTGGCCTCTTTTCATTAGCCATTTTCTTTAGTTGAGGAATTTGAACAATTGAACTCTCTGAAGAAGTATGCAACTTTTCTTCAAGGAACGCTGCAAATGAGTTAAGTTGATGAGAACCTAGTGATTCAGCAGCGGACATGAGTACCTGTGAATAGAGTATAGTTGCGAGGAATTTGGAGAGGTCATATGCGTTCTCAGAAGGTTTTTCAATAAGAACAAGTTTGAGGAATTTGACCAGATGAGTCTTGAATAATTTCACTAAGCATTCTTTGTCTTAGGTTCCAGAGTTGTATAGATCGAAGATCCACACAATTGAGGAATCTTGAAGAAAAGTGATGCTTAGAGAAACAAATCAAGAGCAGATGACATGTGAGGTGTTTAGTGTGTGAGGATTTGAAGAAAAACACCTTTGAAGATTTTCTAGTAAACATTTGAATCAAAGTGGGCAGTAAAAGTAACTTTTAATTACCCTGAACGAAGAACACGACGAACTGGGATGTGGAGAAGTGAAGCTCGTCTGTGCAGATCTTCCACGCCCTAACTTGGCGGAGGAAGACAGCTACGGCGGCGGCGGAGTGAAGATTTCCGTGGCCGGCGTTAGTACGGCGGCGACGAGGTCGAGGCAGTGAAGCTCTTCCTCACCGGCGACGATGATGTAGCGGGGGCGCTAGGGTTTGAGAAGCTCGAGCTGGAGAGAGGTCGAGCGGAGTAAAAGAAGTGAGGAAGGGGAGAGGGGGTATTTATAGCCACGGTGAAAAACGGTTCGCCCGAAGAAATTGGACGAACGTGCCCCTGACCCTTCTCATTCGCATGACATGTGTCACCCACATACTGAGAGGTGGAGATCGTGTTAGATCGTGGGTGAATAGATAATTATATCGTGGGAAGCGGAACGGTTTGAGCGGTAATGCCGAAAATTTGGATAAGATAAGTTAAAAGTTCCGTTCGCAAATTCTTCAGCTGACAAGGACACAGTGAAGATTTTGAACGAGTTTCAAATAGAACGCGCATGAAGAACATGTGAATAGATTGGGTTGAGTATAGCATAGAGGGGGAAGGGTCCGATCACATTCACTTAGCAGAAAAACCAACTTGAAGAATTAGCCATAAGTGAATGCTGTAGAGGACATAAACTCATATATATATAGCCAATGAAGAGAAACGACGGAAACAGTGAAGATTTTGCAAAGTTGAAGAATATGAACAACTGAGGAATTTCAAAACTAAGGAAAAACTCAAATTGAAGATTGTCAACTTTTGTGGTGGCGTGACCCACCGTATAAGAATGATGATTTCAGACACCGCGTACAATTGTCGTAGGGTTCTGAGAATCAAATTCTTCATTAATTTCTTCACACTTAGAGTGTTATTCTTCATTGATTGAAGAAAAACGTTTCTTCATGTGTTGCACATCTAAGTCATCAATTTTGCATAAGTGTTAGGATGAGTGTCCTTTTCAAAGAACATTCGAAGATTCTAAGATATTTAGCTCACACCGCAACTTGCGAAATCTCTTCTCATCCAAGGGATTTGTGAAGATATCGGCTAGCTGTTCTTCAGTCTTCACATGCTCAATAGAAATGTCGCCCTTCAACACATGATCGCGAAGAAAATGATGACGAATCTGAATGTGCTTTGTCTTTGAGTGCTGAACTGGGTTGTGAGCAATCTTGATGGCACTCTCATTGTCATAGAAGAGAGGCACATTCTTCACGTTGACGCCGTAGTCCTTGAGAGTTTGCTTCATCCACAGCAATTGAGCACAGCAAGAACCAGCAGCAATGTACTCAGCTTCAGTAGTAGACAGTGATACGCAGTTCTGTTTCTCCGAGAACCAACAGACTAAAGATCGTCCGAGGAAATGACATGTACCAGATGTTGACTTGCTATCCACATGATCACCAGCATAGTTAGAGTCAGAAAATCCAATGAGATCAAAAGCCGAGCCCTTGGGGTACCATAATCCTAGTGTTGGTGTGTGAGCTAGATATCAAAGAATATGCTTCACAGCCTTATGGTGTGATTCCTTCGGTGTAGCTTGAAATCGGGCACACATGCAAACACTAAGCATAATATCTGGCCTAGATGCACATAAGTACAATAAAGAACCAATCATGGAGCGGTATACCTTTTGATCGAAGTCAATACCATTTTCATCAGTGCACAGATGGCCATTTGTGGGCATAGGAATTTTGACGCCTTTGCAATCTTGCATGCCGAATTTCCTCAGTACATCCTTGAGGTATTTCTCCTGAGATATGAATATGCCATTGCGCTGTTGACGACTTTGAAGACCTAAGAAGAATTTCAACTCTCCCATCATAGACATTTGATATTTTTCACTCATCATATAGGCAAATTCATCACTATAACGTTGGTCAGTACAGCAAAAAATGATGTCATCAACATATATTTGGCATACAAACAATTCATCATCATATGATTTAGTGAAAAGAGTAGGGTCGAGTGAACCGGGTTTGAAGCCTTTCTTCATGAGGAATTCCTTCAAAGTATCATACCACGCCCGAGGGGCCTGCTTGAGGCCATAGAGGGCCTTATTTAGTCTGAAGACTTTGTCAGGATGCTTAGGATCTTCAAAACCTGGGAGTTGAGCAACATATACTTCTTCCTCAAGCTTACCATTGAGGAATGCACTTTTCACATCCATTTGATATAAAGTGATATCATGATGGTTAGCATAAGCAAGTAATATGCGAATAGCTTCAAATCTAGCAACAGGTGCAAAAGTTTCATCGAAATCAATTCCTTCAACCTGTGTGTAGCCTTGAGCTACTAGCCGTGCCTTATTCCTCACCACAAGGCCATTTTCATCTTGCTTGTTGTGGTATATCCACTTTGTGCCAATGATATTGTGTTTGCGAGGATCTGGACGATTGACCAGTTCCCAAACGTTGTTGAGCTCGAACTGATGTAATTCTTCTTGCATGGCCTGAATCCACTCAGGCTCCAGAAATGCTTCATCTACCTTAGTGGGCTCTGAGATAGAGACAAAAGCATAGTGCCCACAAAAGTTAGATAAATATGAAGCTTTTGAGCGTGTGAGAGGACCTGGTGCTTCAATGTCATCGATGATCTTCTCAACTTGCACTTCTTTTGCGACGCGAGGATGAGTAGGTTGTCGTCGAGGAATTTGATCAGCATTTTCTTCAGCACCATTTTCTTCAGGTGCATTAGCTCGACGTTCTTCACGTTCTGGAATGAATTCTTCAGCAGATTCTTTGGTAGGAATGACATCCTCAGTAGCCTTGAACTTGATAGTTTCCTCAGGTGCTGGTTCATCTATCACAGAGGGTAGGTGCTCTCTTTGCGAGCCATTAGTTTCATCGAACCGCACATCTACAGTTTCAACAACCTTGTGAAGAACGGTGTTGAATACTCTATAGGTGTGCGAGTTCTTTCCGTAACCAAGCATAAAACATTCATGTGCTTTCGGTGCAAATTTAGCATTGTGACGAGGATCTCTGATCCAACATTTAGCACCGAAGACTTTGAAATAACTCACATTGGGTTTCTTGTCAGTGAGGAGTTCATAGGCAGTCTTCTTGAAGAATTTGTGAAGATATACCCTGTTGATGATGTGGCACGTAGTATAAATTGTGTCGGGTGGTAGGTGCGACATATGCCAACGGGTGGCTTATCATTGTGGGTGCCAATAAGACGTCGCCGGTGCCTGGAAACGGGATGAGGCGAAGACATGCACGCCGGCGGATCTTACCCAGGTTTGGGGCTCTCCGAGGAGATAACACCCCTAGTCCTGCTCTGCGGGGTCTCCGCATGATCACTAGATCAAGAAGGGTAGCTACAATCGCTCCTAGAGCTGTTGGGTTCAAAGGAGAAGAAGAACAAAGCTAGCTCTTGCTTCGCTCTCTCTATGGTGTGTGTGTTGTGCTAAGAAGCCAACCCTTTGCATGGGTGCCCCGGGGGGTTTATATAGGCCTACCCCCCGGGGGTACAATTGTAATCCGGCTGGGCACTGGTCCCAGCCGTCAGTGTCTACGCTCGCCGGCTTCTCCGCCGGCTGTTGGGGCCCGCCGACTGGTGGGTCCCGCCGGCTGCCGGCCTCTTGGTCGATAGGCCGGCCCCACCGCCTAGGGTCTTGTCGGCGGCTGCTTACTGTAGCCTCGCCCCTGATGACGAGGGCTTCATTGAGGTAAGCGTGGCTACAGTGGGCCGCCTCGAGGGCTCTCACTGTAGCCTTACCTCGTCTTGTCTCCTTAATGTGGCGCATGCTTCGAGGGAGGGGGTAGCCGGCTTCTGGGGGGCGGCTACGCCCTTGGCCGACTGGGGGAGGCCGGGCCGCCTTCGCGCCTCTCTCTGGCTGAAGGGGCCCGCCGCCCGTGGGCCGTATTGGCGTCTGTCATGGGTGACGTCGAGGCTAGCATGGCTACAGTGCCGAGCCGAACGGGAGATGGCCGTCCTGTACGGCGTCCTGTGGCCATGCCTGCCTCGGGCTTTGGGGGTAGTGGGCCGCACTGTGGCTACACCCCGTCTTGTCACCGTTATGTGGCGTAGCTTTGGTGGTTGCGGTCTTGGCCGGCTTCTTGGAGTCGGCGTTCCTCGTGGCCGGCTTCTGGGAGTCGGCATCCTCTACGGTCAGCTTCCTGGAGTTGGTCACCCCGTGGTTATCCTGGGGGGGAGGTTGCTGAGGCTGGGTCGCCTTCCATGAGTCGGCTTCAGAGGTAGCCGGCCAAGGAAGGCAGCCCAATGCTTGGAATGCTTGAAGGCCCAAAGGCCTGATAATTTTTTGGAAGAGCCAGGGGCAGTCGGTTAGGCTACCCGTGGCTATTTACTCCGACAAATTGCCTCAATCCAGAAGTGACGAGGCGTCTTGTACTCATCAAGCATAGTGCGAGCCATCTGAACAAGAGTTCTGTTCTTGCGCTCCACGACGCCATTCTGCTGAGGAGTATAAGGAGCAGATAACTCATGAGTAATACCAAGTTCATCAAGATAGTCATCAAGACCAGAATTCTTGAACTCAGTTCCATTGTCACTTCTGATGTGCTTCATCTTCACACCAAAGTTGGTTGAAGCCCTCGAGGAAAATCGTTTGAAGACTTCCTGCACTTCATGTTTGTAAGTAACAATGTGTACCCATGTGTAACGAGATTAATCATCAACAATAACAAAGCAATATTGAGATGCATCATTTGAAACTGCAGAATAATGGTTAGGACCGAAGAGATCCATGTGAAGCAATTCAAATGGTCGAGTAGTGGTCATGATAGTCTTCCTTGGATGCTTAGCCTTTGTCATCTTCCCAGCTTCACAGGCTCCGCATAAGTGATCCTTGAGGAATTTGACATTCTCAATGCCAATGACATGCTTCTTCTTCGCAAGCGTGTGCAAATTCCTCATGCCTGCATGACCAAGTCGTCGATGCCATAGCCATCCTTCTGAAGCTTTTGCAAGTAGGCACATGGCTGGTTGCGGTCCTGTAGAGAAATCAACAATATACAAGTCTCCTCTCCTAAAGCCTTCGAAGACTTTGGAATTGTCAGCTTCCATAACCACAACAGAACGATACTTGCCAAAGACAACTACCATATCAAGATCACAAAGCATTGAGACAGACATGAGGTTGTATCCTAAGGACTCGACAAGCATGACTTTCTCCATGTGTCGATCCTTTGTGATCGCAACCTTACCTAGACCCAATACCTGACTTTTGCCTTTGTCAGCGAAGATGATATGCTTCAGATGCGATGGTGATAAGGGAGCATCAATCAATAGATTCTTGTCACCAGTCATGTGATATTTACATCCACTATCGAGGACCCACTCAGTGGCTTTGGGTTGATCATCCTGCAGATGAATTAGTGCAGCTTACGAACTTCATATACTTCATCAGTGAAGAATATGACATCAATTCATCAGATCAATTTCATCAAGCAATAGAACAGATAAAGCAGTATGAGGACGTGAGAAATGAAAGTTCATTTCTTCATGATTAGCCTGCGTCCTTTCAGGCACTTTCCAGGTCTCCAGCTAATTCTTCAGACGTTCACGCACGTCTGGAGACCTGACCCTGCATAAGAGATTAGTTTTTTTCTTCACCACCCACATCTGAAGGGGTGGCAAAGAGTTCATCACTCTGCGAGCTCCATACGAGAAAGGTGGCATAGAAGCCAATCCATTTCATTTCACATAAGAGGAGTTAGGGTAAGCATATGAATAAGCAGAGAAATTCTTCGGGGACTTATGAACATAATGATTAGAAGAATAATGCTCATATTCATAGCCCTTGGCTCTTCCCTGCGAAACAGAGTTGTTAGCACAAAGATGTTCATAAGAGGACTTTGATCCTTTTGAGGAATTTGATCTACGTAAGGAATTTGGTCCATATGAGGACTTGGATCCATATGAAGAATTTGGTCCATATGAAGAATTTGATCTGGGGTTCCTATTCTTCACAGGTGGTGTCATGAGGACATTCACCTGAAGACTTTCAAGGCACCTTTTGGGAACCCAGATTTTCTTCATAGGAGAACCGTTCCTGCAGTTAGTGCCAACATATCTAGCAAATACTTCACCATTCTGATTTTTAAACAGTTTGTAGTTGGAGTCAAATGACTCATCAGAAGAATGAGAAGATTCGCATGTAAAGCCAGATAAATTAGATGGATCAACTGGAGGTCCCTTTGCAGCAACCCATGAGGTTTTGGGGTACTTCTCAGGCTTCCAATATGTACCATCAACATTGAGTTTCCTCTCAAAGGCAATACCCTCTTTCCTAGGGTTCCTGTTGAGGATCTGCTTTTTAAGCACATCACAAAGAGTCTGATGCCCTTTGAGGCTTTTGTACGTGCCTGTTATGTACAATTCCTTCAGCCCTGCATCGTCAGTGATACTAGCAATGTCCTCAGATGAGGAATTAGTGATAGCAGAGACAGTTGAAGAATTTGTAGCAGTAGAAGCATTTGAACATTCAGGTGAAGAATTAGCTGATTCACGTTCAATGCATTTCAAACATGGAGGAACAAATTCTTCCTGAGCAGCACTAATTTGTTGAGCAAGTAATGAATCGCGCTCCTTCTGAAGATCTTCATAACTCACTTTTAGCTTCTCTAGATCTTGCTTTCTTTGAAGAAATTCATAAGAAAGTTTCTCATGATCAGACAAAAGAGTGTTATGATGACCTTGAAGGTTGTCATACCTAGTCTGAAGTCTTTGAAGATTTTCAGTCAAGGTTTTAGTGCGATCCGTTTCTTCACCCAACATATCATCACTCTTGTCTAGCATGTTTTGAACCTTTTCAAGGGCCCTTTGTTGTTTCACAGCAATGTTAGCAAGTTTAGAATAGCTAGGCTTAAGGTTTTCATCAGATTCATTTTCACTTGATTCAGATGAGGCATATTTGAGTACCTTGGCACCCTTTGCCATGAAGCAATAGGTGGGAGCGTAGTCATCATTGCCTTCATCAGCCTTGTTGGTGAGGTCATTT
Source organism: Aegilops tauschii subsp. strangulata (assembly GCF_002575655.3). NCBI lineage: Eukaryota > Viridiplantae > Streptophyta > Magnoliopsida > Poales > Poaceae > Aegilops > Aegilops tauschii. Next base: position 226,168,183 of record NC_053039.3, read on the forward strand.
TCTTCAGAGTTGAAGATAGACTTCCTGACGAATGTAGTAGCAAGGGCTAGGCTCGCCACACCGGATTCGGAATCCTCAGATGCCTCCTCTTCCTCATTTTCTTCAGATTCAGCCTCAGAGTCCATTTCCTTGCCAATGAATGCCCGAGCCTTCTTGGAGCCACTCTTCTTGTGAGATGAAGACTTTGAGGATTTTGATGATGAAGATTTTGAGGATTTCTTCTTTTTCTTCATATCATCAAAACAGTAATCCTTATATTTCTTCTTCCTTGATTCCTTTTCCCACTGAGGACAATCTTGAATGTAGTGTCCTGGTTTCTTTCATTTGTGACAAAGCCTCTTCTTGTAGTCACTGGATGAGGAATCATTGCTCCTTGAGGGTCTTCCAAAGCGACCACGTCTTGAGAGCTTCTGGAATTTCTTGACAAGCAGTGCTAGATCATGGCTCAGTTCTTCAGTATCACCAAGACAGCTTTTAGAGTCTTCATCTTCAGACTCAGAAACTGCCTTGGCCTTCAATGCACGTGATCTGCCATAGCTCGAACCATAGAGATCTCTCTTTTCAGCAAGCTGGAACTCATGAGTGTTTAGCCTTTCGAGGATATCAGCGGGATCAAGTGACTTGTAATCAGCACGCTCTTGTATCATCCAGGCCAGAGTATCAAATGAGGAATCAAGCGATCTCAACAGTTTCTTCACCACCTCGTGGTCGGTGATGTCAATGGCACCAAGTGCTTGAAGCTCATTTGAGATGTCAGTGAGGCAATCGAAGGTTTGTTGAACATTCTCATTGTCGAGTCTTTTGAAGCGGTTGAAGAGATTGCGAAGAACATCAACTCAAGAGTCATGCTGTGTTGAGACTCCTTCATTTACTTTGGACAACCTATCCCAGATAAGCTTAGCAGTTTCCAAAGCACTCACTCTTCCATACTGTCCTTTGCTCAGATGGCCACATATGATATTCTTCGCTTGAGAATCGAGTTGCTTGAATCTCTTCACATCCGCAGCGTTCAGTGAGGGTGAGACAGAGGGAACACATTTTTCCACAACATACCAGAGATCGTTATCAATTGCCTCAAGATGCATTCACATCTTATTCGTCCAGTAGGGATAGTCCGTCCCATCGAAGGTAGGACACCCAGCAGAGACCTTGATCATACTTGCGGTCGACATAACTAAAACTCCAGGTGGTTAAACCAAAATCACACAGAACAAGGGAGTACCTAGCTCTGATACCAATTGAAAGTGCGTTATATCGACTAGAGGGGGGTGAATAGGCAATTTTTATAAATTCTTCACTAAGGAATTTGTGGGTGAGGAAATTCCTTTGCGAACAACTACTTGCAGCGGAATAAGTACTCAAAAGTATGCATAGCAGAACACAAGCATAGTCATCATGATGAAATGAAAACAAGCATAGAGTACAGAAAGCGTAAACACAGGATAACACAGGATGAAGACAAACAGACTGAGAAAGTTGAACTGAGGAAATTGAGAAAGTCTTCAGTGAAAGTCTTCAAACACAGATATGAACAATTGCACAACACATGAATGAGGAAATGAAAGAGTTGAGGAAATAGAACCAGTTGGCTTGGTGAAGACAATGATTTGGTAGACCAGTTCCAACTGCTGTCTCAGTTGTACGTCTGGTTGGAGCGGCTAGGTATTTAAACCTGAGGACACCCAGTCCTGGACACACAGTCCTCACCGTATTCTTCTTGAACTAAGGTCACACAGACCTCGTCCAATCACTCGTGGTAAGTCTTCAGGTGACTTCCGAACCTTCACAAACTCGGTCACTCGGCGATCCACAATTTCCTCTTGGATGCTCTAGACCATGACGCCTAACCGTCTGGAAGAAGCACAGTCTTCAAAGGTAACAAGCGTCGGATCCACGCAGGATCAATCTCTTCAGTGATGCTCAATCACTTTGGGTTTGTAGGTGTTTGGGTTTGGGGTTTTTCCTTGCTTGATGATTTTCGCTCAAAGTCCTCGGAGGATGGGATGCTCTCGAATGACAAGTGTCAGTTTCTCTCGGAGCAGCCAACCAGCTAGTGGTTGTAGGGGGGCGGCTATTTATAGCCTAGGGAGCAGCCCGCATGATAAGACATAAATGCCCTTCAATGATATGACCGTTAGGTGGGTAGATATTTTGGGACAGCTGGCGCATAGCACAGCAACGGTCGGAAATTTGAGGTTCAAATTCCTCAGGGCTATCATGTTCCTCACTGTGTAGGCAATCCGCACTGGCGACTTCGTGACTCCTCAGTCAGAACAAATTCCTCAGAGACCAGACGAACTTCGTCTCTATCACTGAAGAATATGACTGAACTGTATGAGATTTCCAATGGCTTCACTCGAAGGGATTGGTAGGTGTAGGATTTTGAGTTGAGCATCACATGGAAATTTTTCCTTAGTATTTCCTCGACCCCCTTTAACAGTACGGTGTTTCCGATGACTCGAGAAAGAGAAAATGAAACTACGAAAACAAAAGTCTTCACGCTTCATGTTCCTCAAAAGAATACCAAGTCTTCAAGGTCACACCAATTTCTTCACTTTCAAAGTCTTCAGAAAGTCTTCAGAAATCCAAAGTCTTCAGTCGAAGAACTTCATTTTTAGGGGTCGACTTTCTCTGTAATTATCAAACTCCTCATAGACTTATAGATCTGTGTACACTCACAAACGCATTAGTCCCTTAACCTATAAGTCTTCAATACACCAAAATCACTAAGGGGCACTAGATGCACTTACACCAAGGCCGCTGCCAGAATCTTCATCTTCAGATTCAGACACTCCCTTGGCCTTCAGTGCACGTGATCTGCCATAGCTCGAACCATAGAGATCTCTCTTTTCAGCAAGCTAGAACTCATGAGTATTTAGCCTCTCGAGGATATCAGCGGGATCAAGTGACTTGTAGTCAGCACGCTCTTGTATCATCTGTGCCAGAGTATCAAATGAGGAATCAAGCGATCTCAGCAATTTCTTCACCACCTCATGGTCGGTGATGTCAGTGGCACCAAGTGCTTGAAGCTCATTTGAGATGTTAGTGAGGCGATCAAAGGTTTGTTGAACATTTTCATTGTCGAGTCTTTTGAAGCTGTTGAAGAGATTGCGAAGAACATCAACTCGAGAGTCACGCTGTGTTGAGACTCCTTCATTGACTTTGGACGACCTATCCCAAATAAGCTTAGCAGTTTCCAAAGCACTCACTCTTCCGTACTGTCCTTTGCTCAGATGGCCACAAATGATATTCTTCGCTTGAGAATCGAGTTGCTTGAATCTCTTCACATCAGCAGCATTCAGAGAAGGTGTGACTGAGGGAACACCATTTTCCAAAACATACCAGAGATCGTTATCAACTGCCTCAAGATGCATTCACATCTTATTCTTCCAGTAGGGATAGTCCATCCCATCGAAGGTAGGACACCCAGCAGAGACCTTGATCATACCTGCGGTCGACATAACTAAAACTCCAGGCGGTTAAACCAAAATCACACAGAACAAGGGAGTACCTTGCTCTGATACCAATTGAAAGTGAGTTATATCGACCAGAGGGGGGTGAATAGGCGATTTTTATGAATTCTTCACTGAGGAATTTGCGGGTGAGGAAATTTCCTAGCGAAGAACTACTTGCGGTGGAATAACTACTCAGAAGTAAACATAATAGAACACAAGCATGGTCATCATGATGAAATGAAGACAAGCACAGAGTACAGAAAGCGTAAACACAGGATAACACAGGATGACTACAGACTGAAGAAATTGAACTGAGGAAATAGAGAAAGTCTTCAGTCAAAGTCTTCAAACATAGATATGAACAAGTGAACAACACAGTTATGAGGAAATGGAAGAGTTGAGGAAATAGAACCAGTAGGCTTGGTGAAGACAATGATTTGGTAGACCAGTTCCAACTGCTGTCTCAGTCGTACATCTGGTTGGAGTGGCTAGGTATTTAAACCTGAGGACACACAGTCCCGGACACACAGTTATCACGTATTCTCCTTGAGCTAAGGTCACACAGACCTCGCCCAATCACTCATGGTAAGTCTTCAGGTGACTTCTGAACCTTCACAAACTCGGTCACTCGGCAATCCACAATTCCTCTTGGATGCTCTAGACCATGACGCCTAACCGTCTGGAAGAAGCATAGTCTTCAAAGGTAACAAGCGTCGGATCCACGCACGATCAATCTCTTCAGTGATGCTCAATCACTTTGGGTTTGTAGGTGTTTGGGTTAGGGTTTTCCTCACTCGATGATTTTCGCTCAAAGTCCTCGGAGGATGGGATGCTCTCAAATGGCAAGTGTCAGTTTCTCTCGGAGCAGCTAACCAGCTAGTGGTTGTAGGGGGTGGCTATTTATAGCCTAGGGAGCAACCCGACATGATAAGACATAAATGCCCTTCAGTGATATGACCGTTAGGTGGGTAGATATCTTGGGACAGCTGGCACATGGCACAACAACGGTCGGAAATTTGAGTATCAAATTCCTCAGGGCTATCATGTTCCTCACTGTGTAGGCAATCCGCACTGGCGACTTCGTGACTCCTCAGTCAGAACAAATTCCTCAGAGACCAGACGAACTTCGTCTCTATCACTGAAGAATATGACTGAACTGTATGAGATTTCCAATGGCTTCACTCGAAGGGATTGGTAGGTGTAGGATTTTGAGTTGAGCATCACATGGAAATTTTTCCTTAGTATTTCCTCGACCCCCTTTAACAGTACGGTGTTTCCGATGACTCGAGAAAGAGAAAATGAAACTACGAAAACAAAAGTCTTCACGCTTCATGTTCCTCGAATGAGTACCAAGTCTTCAAGGTCACACTAATTTCTTCACTTTCAAAGTCTTCAGAAAGTCTTCAGAAATCCAAAGTCTTCAGTCGAAGAACTTCATTTTTAGGGGTCGACTTTCTCTATAAATATCAAACTCCTCATAGACTTTTAGACCTATGTACACTCATAAACGCCTTAGTCCCTTAACCTATAAGTCTTCAGTACACCAAAATCACTAAGGGGCACTAGATGCACTTACAGCACCGCTGTGCACACAGACCCACATGTATAAACAAATCAATCAAACCAACTACACCAGCCTCTCACTCTCCCAAACAAGTGTTTTTTATTGCCTCAGTCCTCTCTCTCTCTCCCACGCAAGTGTTTTTTCAGTGCGTGAGTTAATTTGGCACCGGAGCAATATAGGTGATCCAGATTGGGGCACCAGGTTAGCAATGGAGGGGCATCGATGCCAATTGCATCACAAGTGGATTTGGCACGTGTTTTGGCCTACATAGTGGAGGGCCGTTATAGCCCACTTTTGTACTACCTCGTATTTAGTGTAAAATTTTGACCATAGATTTACCTAAGTAAATGCCAATGCATGTTACCAAAAATTATACCATTTGAAATTATGTTCAAATACGAATCCAACGATATAATTTTTAGTGACATGCATTAACATTTTGTCAGTTAAATCTATGATCTAATTTTGATACTACAAAATAGGAAGAGTAAACCACGACGGAGGTAGTACTTGCTCTTAGGGTAACCATAGAGTTACTAGTCTAAGTTACTTTCCACTATGACTAGCCTAGGCTACTATATTAGTACAACAAAAAAACGATGCAGGTGATCACGTGAGAAAAATATACTAAAAATATTTCTTTCGGTGCAGTGCGTAGATGCAGTTTTGAACACTACACTTGTCATCGTAATTTGGGAAAATTACGAAAAAATTGAGCTACGTTGTGATTACCGTGTACTAATAGGAAAGAAGTTTCACCTTGATGAGTAGCTTCTCCGTGCACGGAAAGCATGTAAGGAATCCAACAACTTGATCCAGATTGGGGCGGATAGATTTTATTGCCAAGATCTTCACTTTGCGCATAGACTGGGTCAAGCTTGTGGGAATCATTTTCTAGAAGACGGTCGTAAATACATCAAGAAGAAATTCAAAAATGTGAATTTCAAGAAGACGGAGAAGAAGATGAGTGCTGTACCTGAACGATTATGGATCCAATAAAGAGTTCAGAGAATTTGGCAGACGAGTACACCAACGCTGTCAATTTCGGCGCGTCAATGACCCTGATTTTTGTTGGACCTTCTAGATCAGATACAAGCAATCTCTCAAGGAAAGGCGCATTCTCAATGACCACAACGTGGAACAGCTGGAGTGATCTCTTCCCAGTTGATGTCTTGTTGCGGGGCCAGCAAGACACATAAATCCATCGGAGATTCGTCGAGGCGATGTGGAGGCTAATGAACCCATGGATCTACTGAAGAAGAAGGTACTCGAGCGCAGTACAGCTGCGGAGCAGGTGCTCCATAGCCTGCTTCGAGATGCCAACATCGAAGAGGTCGAGCTGCTTGAGTTGAGGGAGAAGAAGGGCAGGCGCGACATTAATCTAGGGAAGATAGCAGGAGCTGAAGCTGGCCCGGCACGGCATTGGCGTGTGGCGGAGCGCGGACGGCGGCAGAGAGCGACATCGTCCAGCTTCAAAGCTGAGCTCCTCGAGCTGATCTAGGGCGGGCGATAAGAACCACTCGTCGAACTTGGCTTGGACCTTGCAGTTGGTACTGAACATGCGGATGTCAAGGCGTTTGGCTGGCCCAGGGTGCGATGAAAGGATCTTGGAGACTGCGGCCATGCGTTTGCAATCCCCGTCGCAGAGGCAGCTGTCGACGGTGAGGTTGAGGGGGACGCGGCGCCAGAGGGGGTGCCACCGCCGGAAGAGCAGGGCGGTCCGCACGGCAGATTTGGTGGGGAGGAGGCCGATGATGACGAGCAACATGTCGTCGGGGAGGCTGCACATGAAGTCCAGGCTCGCCGGATGTGGTTTTGGCTCGAGCCGCCTCCGCTTGTTGGCTGCGTCGCCGTCCATCTCAATTGGCGGTGACGCCGGTGTACACGTGTGCTGGTGTGTGTTGTGTGCTGGCCTGCTGGGTGTGCGCGAGTGCGTCCTTCTGTGCATGCCGCCGCGCAGTGGTGAATTGTGCGCGAGTGCATCCTTCATGCGGAAGAAGTGTGTCATCAATGCACCCTCAATTTACTAGTGTGCAGGGTGCTACCCCGAGTGGTTTCAACTTTGTTTACTTCACCGCGTGTCAGATGGGCCTCTAGTTTACTTATTTTCACCCACTGCCACATGGGCCAGCACACAAAGATAGAGAACACGAGCTGACAAGGAATCATGTGGACTGGTTCACCGATCAACTAAACAATATACAGAGCTATATGCTGACACAGTGAGCATATAATCCGTCGGTATAGAGAGTTCGAGTGAGAGGGGAGGCCCGTGAGAGATAGCAGAGAGAGAGAGCTACTCCCTCAGTTCGACAATGTAGTGCCAACTTTTTTTTAACTCAAACTTTTGAAACTTTGACCAAGTTTATAAAGAAATTACTTATATCTACAATACCAAAGATAAATGATAGTATGAAGTAAGTACATGTTGTGATGAATCTAATGATCGTTCCAGATGTAAATGTTTTTCTCCACATATACCTGGTCTAACTTTTCTAAGGTTTGACTTTTCAAAACATCCATATGATTATGGACGTGAGAGAGTACCTAACTAGAGAGAGTGTGTGTGAAATAGAAAGAGTGACTAAAAAAAGTGTGTGTGCGTGTGTGAAAGAGACATGGACAACACACGATAAATGTAGAGAAAAAGCGTGTGTGTCTTATGCAAACATATCACACATGCATCTTCGACAGAGGAAGCAAGGTGAGGAGATAGTGTGTGGTTGTTTTCAACCAAGAGAGAAAGACCCCTAGCACGTGGACAAGAGGGGTCTGAAAAACAAGGGAGAGAGGTCGAGAGAGACGTATGGAGAAAATGCAGACATGGGGAGGAGAGAGTGTATGTTTGTCATAGAGAGATCCCCTGTAGATCATGATGGGACTACATGGGTGGGAGATCGAGTGACAAGGTCTGTGCGTGATAGAAGATACCCCGAGAGATATCGAGATAGACGTATGGATGGAAGCAGACAATACGTGTGTTCCTGATGGCTAGTGAGAGATAATCATACTTAGGGGGGAGTGCGTGCGCCTATGAAGGAGTGAGGGATTATGGTACTTAGGGGGGTGCGTGTCACATAGAGAGAGAACAAGGGCGGATAGTGTTTGATGGGTCTATGTAGCACGAGCGAGACATGTGTATGTGTGAACCAGGGAGATATAAAGTTTGTGAGATATAGAGGAGCCCCGATAAGGCTGAGTGGTGCGTCAGATAGCTGAGAGGGGGAAAGAGATATTCCATCCGCTCGATAATGTAGTGCATGTAAATTTTTTAGAAGTCAAACTTTGGAAACTTTGACCAGGTTTACACAAATGTTATTTATATCTACAATACCAAAGATACATCATACGAAACCACATCTCATGATGAATCTAATGGTATATGTTCGCTGTTCTAGATGTAAGTGTTTTTCTCCACGTACATGGTCAAACTTTGTGATGTTTGACTTTTCAATAAATCTATATGCTATGGACCGAAGAGAGTGCCTAAGTTGAGAGAGATCAAGTGCGTGTGGAGGAGAATGAGTGAGTGTGCAAAAAGAGTATGTGTGTGAAAGAGAAAGGGACAACAAACGATAAATTAGAGAGAGAGAGTGTGTGTGTGTTTTCGTTTCTTATGCAAACATATCACGCATCCATCTCCGAGATAGAAAAGCGAGGTGAGGAGATATACAAAGATAGCTAGTGTGTGATTGTTTGCAACGGAGAGAGACACCCCTATAGCACATGTCGAACAGAGGTCTGGCCAACAAGGAACAAAGGTCGAGAGGGACGCATGGAGAACATGGACGCATGGGGAGAGAGGGTGTGTTTGTGATAGAGAGATCCCCTCGAGATCGTGAGGGGACTATATGGGTGGGAGATCGAGGGAGGTGCGTGCGCGATAAGATGCCCCGAAATAAATCGAGATAGACCATGCACATGTTTGTGATGGAGAATAAGATTAGCTAGTCATTTACATATAGGGGGACTGCGTGTGCCTACAATTGAGTAAGAGACCATCATACTTGGCCAGGCATGAGATTGTGTGTGTGCATGTGAGATGGAGAGAGAATGAGGGAGAGAGATAGAGTTTTAGATGGATATATCGAGTGCGAGTGAGATATGCATGTGTATGTCTGACCCAGGGAGATGGGGAGTTTGAGAGAGAGAGAGGGAAGAGCTCCAAGATGACAGAGTGGTGTGTGAGAGAGTTACGAGCAACGAGCCAAGGAATTTGTGTGCGTACGATGAGTGCACCCAAGATATTTAGCTTGGACTAGAGAATCATACATAGTGTGCGAGAGAGACCTATAGATGGAGTATATATGCATGCGAACTAGAAAGACCCCCCCACACACACACACAAAGAGAGAGAGAGATGGAGAGAGAGGGAGAGGGATCAACAAGGTTTGTGTGTTGGATGCGTGCGACAGAATTGAAGATTGTCGGCGAGAGAGAGAGAGAAGGAGTCCGGGAGAGGGGGAGGTCGCGTTTTATGCATCAAAGACTGATATAAACCATGTTTCGATATAAACTTGCATTCAAATATTTAAATTGGAGAACATGTTGTCTGCAATCCACACATGAACGGATATATGCGTATATCAAACAAGTTCATTAATTTGGCTTTAACATGTTCATGGAGTACTATAATACTGTACAACATGCTACTCGATTGAGGTGTTCAATTTTGGATTTAGTTCACTATTTTGACCTCATGGACGAGTTATTTCATTGAATCGAGATATTTCAATTTGGGTTTGATTCCCGTTTTGGAGTGGGTCAACTATCTATCATAGAGTAAATCGTTAGCAACGAGCATGTAAAAACACATTACTCCCGAGCGTCATCTCTCCATCTAAAAAATAAGTGGCAAGCTAATATTTCAAAATTTGATTCGAATCGACTTGGTAAAGTAGACGTGGATATCGTTCTCCGAAAATTTGAATGAACCGTTAAACACCCTCTGCTCGTTGGATTTTGCCCGAGCAAATAAATGGGAGATGCGAAATTACCAGCCTATGTGGGACACACATCAATTGGCCCGTCGTACATCGAGGGTAGGTTCGTAACTTCATCCAAGCGCGCCTTCTCCTCGGCCGAAATTACATGTGCCGAATAATTCATAAACCATGGTCGGCAAAACACCCTCTCCTCACCCGAAATAGCTCGCGCCCACTGAGGGAGTCCTGGACTAAGGGGTCCTCGGGCGTCTGGCCTGTTAGCCATGGGCCGGACTGATGGGCTGTAAAGATACGAAGACCAAAGACTGCACCCGTGTCCGGATGGGACTCTCCTTGGTGTGGAAGGCAAGCTTGGCGACAAAATATGTAGATTCCTTTCTCTGTAACCAACCTTGTGTAACCCTAGATCCTCCCGGTGTCTATATAAACCGGAGGACTTAGTCCGGAGAGGGAAGAGATTCATTATCATAGTCATACAGGCTAGACTTCTAGGGTTTAGCCATTACGATCTCGTGGTAGATCAACTCTTGTAATACTCATATTCATCAAGATCAATCAAGCAGGAAGTAGGGTATTACCTCCATAGAGAGGGCTCGAACCTGGGTAAACATTGTGTCCCCTGTCTCCTGTTACCATCGACCTTAGACGCACAGTTTGGGACCCCCTACCCGAGATCCGCCGGTTTTGACACCAACATTGGTCCTTTCATTGAGAGTTCCACTGTGCCGTCCCCAAAAAGGTTTCGATGGCCCCTTCAATCGTCAATAATAATGCTGTCCAAGGAGAAACCTTCCTCCCCGGACAGATCTTCGTGTTCGGCGGCTTCGCACCGTGGGCCAACTCGTTTGGCCATCTGGAGCAGATCGATAGCTATGCCCCTGGACATCAGGTCAGATTTGGGAGCTTGAACCACGTCGCGCACATCCGCGGAGATTTGATCTTCGCCAGATTCGACACCACGGCGACCGCTCCTGACCACCTCGATGAACATGACCTGAATCTGTCATCGGACCGCGTTCAGGAGATAGCTCCAGTAACTACTCTAGCCTTAGATCCGGAGCATACCACGCCATCCAAGGACTGGAGGCTCAACCCCACCACGGAGGCCACAGATTCCCCGGCGTTGGAGCCGCACATGGACTTAACCTCACACAATATTTGTGTCACCGGAACTCCGGACTCGTCTCTGGGTGTAAGTTCTGAACCATGTGAGTCCGCGGATGCCGAACTTGATCGTTTATCGATCTTCAAGTTCAGCGCCGCAGACATCTTCCAGCACTCGCCCTTGGGCGATGTGCTTAGCTCATTAAAGAAGCTGTCCTTGGCGGGGGACTCACAGCCGAACTATGTTCAGTTCGAACTAGGGGCAGACGATGGAGAATTTTGCTTCCCACCCGCCACCCACTTCATAGCCACAGTCGAAGATTTAATCGACACGCTTGATTATGGCTCCGAAGACATCGACGGTATGGACGACGATGCTGATGAAGAGCAAGACCAAAATCCGCCATTTACTGGACGCTGGACGGCGACTTCTTCGTACGATGTATACATGGTGGATACACCCAAAACTATTAACAACGATGACAAAGAAAATCTAGTCGAGAATAAACCTCCTGAGACACAGCAAAAACGTCGGCGTCCTCGGCGCCGCTCTAAGTCACGTCGTTCAAAAGACAGCAATGCTGGCACCGGAGAAAATAATACTCCGGACGATGCCGAAAACAATGAAGACCTTGTTGAGGTAACACCCGAACAAGAGGAGCAAGAAAATGGGCAAGCTAGCCCCGACGAACAGGTCAGGCCCAACGACTCAGAGGACGGTAGTTACCGTCCGCTCTCTGAGGATGAGGAAAGCCTCGCCAACGAAGATTTCATCGTGCCTGAGGAACCTCTCGAGCAGGAGCGCTTCAAGCTCCAGCTAATAGCCATCGCAAGGAGACTGAAAAACAAGCAGCAGCAGCTTCAAGCTGACCAAGGCCTACTCGTCGACTGATGGACTGATGTTCTGGCAGCCGAAGAATACGGCCTCAGACGCCCAGCCAAGAGTTACCCAAAGCGAAGGCTGCTACCCCAGTTCGACGAAGAGGCGCCGGAGCCAATACCTCCCTCGCGTAATGCGGCCGATCGACCACTACGCGGTCAGGACAGTGCGGCGGACCGGCCACCACGTGGTCGGGATAAAGCGGCAACTCAGGCCGAACAGCAGCCTACCCCACCGCCTCGTAAAAATAGAGACAAAACAGTTCGGGGTCATACATATGACCTTCGGCAGACCCTGGATATTAGAGCAGGATATACCCGATCGATTTATGGATCGCGAGGACGTTCCTCGACACGTGATGATGGCTACCTATTCGGACGTGACAAACCTAGTCACACCCGAGCCAATAACCGCAGACGGACTCCATCGGAGCTACGACGCGATGCGGCCAGGTATAGAGGCGCCGCACACCCTCTTTGCTTCACTGATGAAGTAATGGATCATGAATTCCCCGAAGGGTTCAAACCCGTGAATATTGAATCATACGACGGGAAAACTGATCCCGCGGTATGGATCGAGGACTTTATCCTCCACATCCACATGGGCCGGGGAGATGACCTCCACGCTATCAAATACCTCCCGCTAAAGCTTAAAGGACTAGCTCGGCACTGGTTAAACAGCCTGCCTGAAAATTCTATTGGCATCTGGGAGGACTTGGAAGAGGCCTTCCTCGACAACTTCCAAGGTACATATGTCCGGCCACCAGACGCCGATGACTTAAGCCACATAGTTCAACAACCCGGGGAGTTAGCCAGGAAGTTCTGGACTAGGTTCCTAACTAAAAACAACCAGATCGTTGACTATCTGGATGCCAAAGCCCTAGCGACCTTTAAATATAGCATCCGCGACGAATGGCTCGCCCGCCACCTTGGCCAAGAAAAGCCAAAATCTATGGCAGCCCTCACGGCACTCATGACCCGCTTTTGCGCGGGTGAGGATAGTTGGTTGGCTCGTAGCAAAAACACAGCCAGTGAGGCTGGCCCCTCTGAGGTTAAGAACAGCAACGACAAGCTCCGACGTAACAGACACAAACGCCGAAGCAATGGTGATAATACCGACGACACTACAGTCAATGCCGGATTAAACGGCTCCAAGTCCAGCCAGCGGAAGAAACCGTACAAGAGAAACAATCAGGGACCATCCAGCCTGGACCGCATACTCAATCGCCTGTGCCAGATACATGGCAGACAAACCAGCTAATCATACCAAGAGAGATTGTTGGGTTTTTAAACAGGCCGGCAAATTAAACGCCGAGAATAGGGAAAAGGGATCACAAAGCAAGGACGACAACGAGGAGCCCCGGCAATCGAACACAGGGGGACAGAAGAAGTTTCCCCCCAAATCAAAACAGTGAACATGATATATGCTACACACATCCCTAAAAGGGAACGCAAGCGCGCACTAAGGGACGTCTACGCGATAGAGCCAGTCGCCCCAAAATTCAATCCATGGTCGTCATTCCCGATCACCTTTGATCGTCGGGATCATCCGACCAATATCCGTCATGGCGGTTCGGCCGCGCTAGTCCTCAACCCAATCATTGATGGATTTCACCTAACGCACGTCCTTATGGACGGAGGTAGCAGCCTCAATCTGCTCTATCAGGATACAGTGCCAAAAATGGGCTTCAATCCATCATGGATCAAGCCCACAAAGACTACCTTTAAAGGAGTCATACCAGGTGTGGAGGCCCATTGCACGGGCTCAATCACAGTAGAAGTTGTCTTCGGGTCTCCGGACAATTTCCGAAGTGAAGAGTTAATCTTCGACATTGTCCCCTTTCGCAGCGGCTATCACGCACTGCTCGAACGAACCGCATTCGCGCGATTCAATGCAGTGCCACACTATGCTTATCTCAAGCACAAGATGCCCGGTCCACGCGGCGTCATCACGTTCAACGGTAATACGGAACGCTCCCTCCGTACAGAAGAGCACACAGCTGCCTTAGCAGTAGAAGTATAGAGTGGCCTTGTCAAGCAGAACCCTAATTCGGCTGCCAAGCCCACGGACACTGTCAAGAGGGTCCGAACTACCCTGCAGCAGGACAGCTCAGCTCGTCAGGAGCTCGACTAGCAATCCGGCCTCCGTCTCAGTCCCTATCAAGTGGTGGCAGTCGTGCCGCGCGTACATAACTACGCACTCAAAATTCCATGGGCATCGACGGAGGCATAGCTAACTTGTGATCCACAGGGCAGCTCGACCGCCCCGGACACTCATACTTTCACTATTTCCCTTTCTTCTTTTATTTTTCCTTTTCAAAGGCCTTTCCTGGCAGCCTGATCATCGGTCCTCTTGAAGGACAAACACACCAAGACAACAAGAAGCATGGACGTACTGGAAAACTCTTAGGTGGTCTCTTTAACGATCCCTTTACCTATCTTCGGGACCCATACGCAGCTCTCTCTTGGTGAAGTCATAGTAAATAGCCTTTCTGCTTATTGCAATACTTGTACAAATGCGCTTTAACGCACCAATGAAATTATAATAGAAACAATTTGTGGCCCAAATTTCCATGGCTTTAGCTTACCACTACTTCTTCCTTTTTTGTTCCTTTTTTCTTTCTTTTTGCCTTTTCCTTTCTGGCAATTCTATTAGATTTCACCCCTACACTCGGTGCGTTCCAACTTGCCAGGGGCTTCATAGCGCCCCACAACATAGCAACAAAAGTCCGAACACTTTTACAGTATAGTTCGGCACCCCGAATTTAGCTCTATATGCATTGGCTCCGAATCATGTCTTTGGTCAATAGTTGGGTTGTCTGGCTCCTGTGCTTGCTACCTTACGTTCTGCTATATCGGCTAAGGTAGTAAAGGGAGAACTACTGCGATTGTGCCATGGTTCATCCAAAGGAGCACCTCAGTAGAGAAAGCTGAAAATTGACTGTCATGATACGGCGAGAGCCGGTCAGCTGTTCGGAGGTTGCAAATCGTTGGAGATTTCTCCCGCATTACGCGAAGGATCGGTGCTTCCCGATCAAACGCTCATAGCACTCTGGTTCGGATGCTAGGGGCTGCGTCCATGTTTTATTGTAAAACTCCTATGGCTAAGTGAAGACGTTCAATCCGCATAGTCTGATTGCCTGGTTCGTTGCGCTAAACAACTCCTTCAAGGACCATATAATTGGATCAAGATTGTTTAGATTCCATCCCGAACACCTCCTTACTACCTACGTGGGGGCAGAAGCTGACGACTGGCCAACCCTCAGATTTCATACAACACGGCCGCACAGGATGAAAAATTAAAACATAACAAGCATTATATTACAAACCGACTTTGTTTCATCATTCAAGGCAAAGACAACATGAATGTATTCATTCGAAAATAATGTCTTGCCCACACTGCGTTGCTGCAATGCGATACCCCTCTAGGACATCCACAAAATAGCGCTCGGGTTTGCGGTGCTCCTTGCCCTCTGGTTGCCCCCTGGTCAGCTCGACGGCGTCCATCTTCACCCACCACATCTTGCAACGGGCGAAGGCCATGCGCGCACCTTCAATACAGGCCGATCGCTTGACGACGTCCAGCCGAGGACAGGCGTTCACCAGCCGCTTCACGAGTCCGAAGTAGCTGCCGGGCATAGCTTCGGCTGGCCATAGCCAGATTATCAAATCCTTCATGGCTAGTTCGGCCACCCTATGCAGCTCCACCAGCTGTTTCAGCTGATCGATGAAGGGCACGGGATGCTCTGTCGCAAGATACTGCGACCAGAACAATTTCTCCTGGGAGCTCCCTTCTTCGGCTCGAAAGAACTCCGCGGCGTCAGACACACTGCGCAGCAGATCTGCGAAGGCTCCTGGAGAACTCCGAATCCGGGTTAGTAAGAAATACCTCTTCTTCATATACTTGCTTTGCATACTAAATGCCTTACCCGCTGATACGTCTCCAACGTATCTATAATTTTTTATTGTTCCATGCTATTATATGTTCTATTTTGGATGTTTAATGGGCTTTATTATACACTTTTATATTATTTTTGGGACTAACCTATTAACCGGAGGCCCAGCCCGAATTGCTGTTTTTTTTTGCCTATTTCAGTGTTTCGAAGGAAAAGGATATCAAATGGAGTCCAAACGGAATGAAACCTTCGGGAACGTGATTTTCGGAACAAACATGATCCAGAGGACTTGGAGTGGACGTCAAGCAATCAACGAGGAGGCCACGAGGTAGGGGGCGCGTCCTCCACCCTCGTGGGCCCCTTGTAGCTCTCCTGACCGACCTCCTTCGCCTATATATACTCATATACCCTGGAAACATCATATACGGAGCCAAAACCCTATTTCCACCGCCGCAACCTTCTGTACCCGTGAGATCCCATCTTGGGGCATTTTCCGGCGCTCTGCCGGAGGGGGCATTGATCACGGAGGGCTTCTACATCAACACCATAGCCTCTCCGATGATGTGTGAGTAGTTTACCTCAGACCTTCGGGTCCATAGTTATTAGCTAGATGGCTTATTCTCTCTCTTTGGATCTCAATACAAAGTTCTCCTCGATTCTCTTGGAGATCTATTTGATGTAACTCTTCTTTTGCGGTGTGTTTGTCGAGATCCGATGAATTGTGGGTTTATGATCAAGATTATCTATGAACAATATTTGAATCTCCTCTGAGTTATTTTATGTATGATTGGTTATCTTTGCAAGTCTCTTCGAATTATCAGTTTGGTTTGGCCTACTAGATTTATCTTTCTTGCAATGGGAGAAGTGCTTAGCTTTGGGTTCAATCTTGCGGTGCTTGATCCCAGTGACAGTAGGGGAAATGACACGTATTGTATTCTTGCCATCGAGGATAAAAAGATGGGGTTTATATCATATTGCATGAGTTTATCCCTCTACATCATGTCATCTTGCTTAAAGCGTTACTTCGTTCTTATGAACTTAATACTCTAGATGCATGCTGGATAGCGGTCGATGTGTGGAGTAATAGTAGTAGATGCAGGCAGGAGTCGGTCTACTTGTCACGGATGTGATGCCTATATACATGATCATACCTAGATATTCTCATAACTATGCTCAATTCTATCAATTGCTCGACAGTAATTCATTTACCCACCGTAATACTTATGCTATCTTGAGAGAAGCCACTAGTGAAACCTATGGCCCCCGGGTCTATTTTCTATCTTATTAATCTCCCGTCAACAAGCTATTTCTGGCGCCGTTTATTTTACTTTCTTTACTTTTAGTCTTTATCATAAAAATACCAAAAATATTATCTTATCATCTCTACCAGATCTCACTTTTGCAAGTGGCCGTGAAGGGATTGACAACCCCTTTATCGCGTTGGTTGCAAGGTTCTTATTTGTTTGTGTAGGTGTGTGGGACTTGAGCGTGGCCTCCTACTGGATTGATACCTTGGTTCTCAAAAACTGACGGAAATACTTACGCTACTTTACTGCATCACCCTTTCCTCTTCAAGGGAAAACCAACACAGTGCTCAAGATGTAGCAAGAAGGATTTCTGGCGCTGCTGCCGGGGAGTCTACGCACAAGTCAAGACATACCAAGTACCCATCACAAACTCTTATCCCTCGCATTACATTATTTGCCATTTGCCTCTCGTTTTCCTCTCCCCCACTTCACCCTTGCCGTTTTATTTGCCCTCTTTTTTCCGTTCGCCTTTCCTTTGCCATGGCCGAATCAAAAGGGGCTAGGGGTTCTTTCCTAGGTTTCATTGCCTTGGATAGCCCTTCCGTCCTCTCTAAGCTCATAAATAATGATGCTATGGAAAAACCTACTGGGGTTATCAATGAGAATCTGAATAATTTCGATGAAGATGATCCCGGAATATTCCGTTATTTACTTCATGAGTCTTTGAAAGATGCTTGCGATAGGTTACTGAGAATCCGGGCTAGCTTTGTGCCCCAATATCAAATTGAAATATACTTAAAAGGCTTTTATGTTGCCTTACCTTCGTCATTTAAGCATGTCTTAGACTCTATTTTTGAAGAAGGTTTTCTTGAAGGGGATGCCGTAGATACCTATGAAAAGATGAAAAACCATATTTGGGCACCCCATGAATGAGAAGGTCGAATCTACCTCTCTTTTGCTTTCCAATCAAAACGAAACTATCAAAAGAGATGAAGGCTAGCTTAGATGCAAATTTCCGTAAAGTGCTTAATCTTTCTTCTACCATTAATAGCCATGTGCTTTATCAAAACAGAAAGATTAATGCCATAGATAATAAGTTTGCTCTTTTCTTTCCTAAAACTAAAGATGACAATACCTAGATCTATCCTTGTTTTTATGCCTAGCTAGGGGCGTTAAATGATAGCGCTTGTTGGGAGGCAACCCAATTTTACTTTATTTTTTGCTTTTTCCTCCTGTTTAGGAATAGATCTTTGATCTAGCCTCTGGTTAGATTTGTTTTTGTGTTTTAGTTAGTGTTTGTGCCAACTTAAACCTATAGGATCTCTTGGATGATGGTTATTTGATCTTGCTGAAAATTCCAGAAACATTCTGTTCACGAAAACAATTGTTTACAATTACCAGAATGTGCTAAAATACTTATTCCAATTGCGGAAGATCAATAAACAAATTGTCTAGGTCGTCCTATTTTGGTAGAATTTTTAGAGTTCCAGAAGTTTGCGTTAGTTACAGATTACTACAGACTGTTCTGTTTTTGACAGATTCTGTTTTTCGTGTGTTGTTTGTTTATTTTGATGAATCTATGGCTAGTAAAATAGTTTATAAACCATAGAGAAGTTGGAATAAAGTAGGTTTAACACCAATACAAATAAAGAATGAGTTCATTACAGTACCTTGAAGTGGTGTTTTGTTTTCTTTCGCTAACGGAGCTCACGAGATTTTCTGTTAAGTTTTGTGTTGTGAAGTTTTCAAGTTTTGGGTAAGGATTTGATGGATTATGGAACAAGGAGTGGCAAGAGCCTAAGCTTGGGGATGCCCAAGGCACCCCAAGGTAAATCCAAGGACACCAAAAAGCCAAAGCTTGGGGATGCCCCGGAAGGCATCCCCTCTTTCGTCTTCGTCCATTGGTAACTTTACTTGGAGCTATATTTTTATTCACCACATGATATGTGTTTTGCTTGGAGCGTCTTGTATGATTTGAGTCTTTGCTTTTAGTTTACCACAATCTTCCTTGCTGAATACACTTTTGAGAGAGACACACATGATTCAGAATTTACTAGAATACTCTATGTGCTTCACTTATATCTTTTGAGCTATATAATTTTTGCTCTAGTGCTTCACTTATATCTTTCAGAGCACGGTGGTGGTTTTGTTTTATAGAAACTATTGTTCTCTCATGTTTCACTTATATAATTTTGAGAGTCCTACAAAACATCATGGTAATTTGCTTAAATTGTGAAATTAGTCCTAATATGATAGGCATCCAAGATTAGTAAAAACGTTCTTATAAGTGCGTTGAATACTAAGAAAAGTTTGATACTTGATGATTGTTTTGAGATATGGAGGTAGTGATATTAAAGTTGTGCTAGTTGAGTAATTGTGAATTTGAGAAATACTTGTGTTGAAGTTTGCACTCCCGTAGCATGCACGTATGGTAAACGTTGTGTAACAAATTTGAAACATGAGGTGTTCTTTGATTGTCTTCCTTATGAGTGGCGGTCGGGGACGAGTGATGGTCTTTTCCTACCAATCTATCCCCCTAGGAGCATGCGCGTAGTGCTTGGTTTTTGATTACTTGTAGATTTTTGCAATAATCATGTGAGTTCTTTATGACTAATGTTGAGTCCATGGACTATACACACTCTCACCCTTCCATCATTGCTAGCCTCTTCGATACCGTGCATTGCCCTTTCTCACCTTGAGAGTTGGTGCAAACTTCGCCGGTGCATCCAAACCCTGTGATACGATACGCTCTATCACACATAAACCTCCTTATATCTTCCTCAAAACAGCCACCATACCTACCTATTATGGCATTTCCATAGCCATTCCAAGGTATATTGACATGCAACTTTCCACCGTTCCATTTATCATGACACGTTTCATCATTGTCATATTGCCTTGCATGATCATGTAGGTGACATCGTATTTGTGGCAAAGCCACCATGCATATTATTTCATACATGTCACTCTTGATTTATTGCCCATCCCGGGACACCGCCGGAGGCATTCATACAGAGTCATACTTTGTTCTAGTATCGAGTTGTAATCATTGAGTTGTAAATAAATAGAAGTGTGATGATCATCATTCATAGAGCATTGTCCCAAATAAAAAAAACAGAGAAAGGCCAAAAAAAGGGAAAGGCCCAAAAAAGAAGAAAAAAAGGAAAATAAAAAAGGGGACAATGCTACTTTCTTTTTTTCCACACTTGTGCTTCAAAGTAGCACCATGATATTTATGATAGAGTCTCTTGTTTTGTCACTTTCATATACTAGTGGGAAATTTTCATTATAGAAGTTGGCTTGTATACTCCAACAATGGGCTTCCTCAAATGCCCTAGGTCTTCGTGAGCAAGCAAGTTGGATGCACACCCACTTAGTTTCTTTTGTTAAGCTTTCATGCATTTATAGCTCTAGTGCATCTGTTGCATGGCAATCCATACTCCTTGCATTGACATCAATCGATGGCCATCTCCCTAGCTCGTTGATTAGCCACGCCAATGTGAGACTTTCTCCTTTTTGTCTTCTCCACATAACCCCCATCATCATATTCTATTCCACCCATAGTGCTATATCCATGGCTCACGCTCATATATTGTGTGAAAGTTGAAAAAAGTTTGAGATTACTAAAGTATGAAACAATTGCTTGGCTTGTCATCGGGGTTGAGCATGATGATAGCATTCTTGTGTGACGAAAATGGAGCATGACCAAACTATATGATTTTGTAGGGGTAAACTTTCTTTGGCCATGTTATTTTGAGAAGACATAATTGCAAAGTTACTACGCTTGAAGTGTTATTACTTTTATGTCAATATTAAACTTTCATCTTGAATCTTTCGGATCTGAATATTCATGCCACAAATAAGAGAATTACATTGAAAATTATGCCAAGAAGGATTCCACATCAAAAATTCTGTTTTTTATCATTTACCTACTCGAGGACGAGCAGGAATTAAGCTTGGGGATGCTTGATACGTCTCCAACGTATCTATAATTTTTGATTGTTCCATGCTATTATATGTTCTGTTTTGGCTGTTAATGGGCTTTATTATACAGTTCTTATTATTTTTGGGACTAACCTATTAACCGGAGGCCCAGCCTGAATTGCTGTTTTTTTTGCCTATTTCAGTGTTTCAAAGGAAAAGGATATCAAACGGAGTCCAAACGGAATGAAACCATCGGGAACATGATTTTCGGAACAAACGTGATCCAGAGGACTTGGAGTGGACGTCAAGCAATAAACGAGGAGGCCACGAGGCAGGGGGCGCACCTACCCCCCAGGGCGCGCCCTCCACCCTCGTGGGCCCCTCGTAGCTCTCCTGACCAACCTCCTTCGCCTATATATACTCATATACCCTAGAAACATCATATACGGAGCCAAAACCCTATTTCCACCGCCGCAACCTTCTGTACCCGTGAGATCCCATCTTGGGGCCTTTTCCGGCGCTTGCCAGAGGGGGCATTGATCACGGAGGGCTTCTACATCAACACCATAGCCTCTCCGATGATGTGTGAGTATTTTACCTCAGACCTTCGGGTCCATAGTTATTAGCTAGATGGCTTCTTCTCTCTCTCTTTGGATCTCAATACAAAGTTATCCTTGATTTTCTTGGAGATCTATTTGATGTAACTCTTCTTTTGCGGTGTCTTTGTTGAGATCCGATGAATTGTGGGTTTATGATCAAGATTATCTATGAACAATATTTGAATCTCCTCCGAATTCTTTTATGTATGATTGGTTATCTTTGCAAGTCTCTTTGAATTATCAGTTTGGTTTGGCCTACTAGATTGATCTTTCTTGCAATGGGAGACGTGCTTAGCTTTGGGTTCAATCTTGCGGTGCTCGATCCCAGTGACAGTAGGGGAAACGCACGTATTGTATTGTTGCCATCGAGGATAAAAAGATGGGGTTTATATCATATTGCGTGACTTTATCCCTCTACATCATGTCATCTTGCTTAAAGCGTTACTCCGTTCTTATGAACTTAATACTCTAGATGCATGCTGGATAGCGGTCGATGTGTGGAGTAATAGTAGTAGATGCAGACAGGAGTCGGTGTCACAGATGTGATGCCTATATACATGATCATACCTAGATATTCTCATAACTATGCTCAATTCTATCAATTGCTCGACAGTAATTCGTTTACCCGCCGTAATACTTATGCTATCTTGAGAGAAGCCACTAGTGAAACCTATGGCCCCCGGGTCTATTTTCTATCTTATTAATCTCCCGTCAACAAGCTATTTCTGGTGCCGTTTATTTTGCTTTCTTTATTTTAGTCTTTATCATAAAAATACCAAAAATATTATCTTATCATCTCTATCAGATCTCACTTTTGCAAGTGGCCGTGAAGGGATTGACAACCCCTTTATCGCGTTGGTTGCAAGGTTCTTACTTGTTTGTGTAGGCGTGTGGGACTTGAGCGTGGCCTTCTACTGGATTGACACCTTGGTTCTCAAAAACTGAGGGAAATACTTACGCTACTTTACTGCATCACCCTTTCCTCTTCAAGGGAAAACCAACGCAGTGCTCAAGAGGTAGCACCCGCCGCGATCTTCCTGGCCTCGTGGATCTCTTGGAAGGCGCCATGGGCCTCATTCCAGGCTGTCTCCACGCTCCGACGAGCCTTGGCGAGTTCGGTCTCTCGAACCGACGCATCGCGCTCCAAGGCCTCGCACTTCCTTACCGCGTCCTGCAGCTCCTGTTGGACCTCGTTGACTCGGGCCTTGAGCTTCTTATGGGCGGCCTGCTCCTTGACATCGTTCCCCTCGGCTTCGTCCAGGGCCTTCTTCAGGGCCTCGACCTCAGTCGTTGCTCCTATACATATCATGACACTTCGGTCAATATATATCATCTTACTCTTTTAGAATATTTCCCAGGTTATTACATACCTTGATTCTCCTGGGCTGCCTCTTCACAGGCCGAGCTCCTCCTCGGCCTGCTCCAGTCTCCACTTCATTTCGGGGACTTCGGCAGTATGTGAGGCCGCGGCCAGCAGCGACGCCTGCATATTCATTCCAGACAAATTTAGTTAGCTTCCTGCAATAAAGGATTGATCCTCTGTCCGGCTTTTCTTTCCGAACACCGGACAGTGTCTCAGGGGCTACTGTCTATATTGGGATTTTCTCTCTTTTCGTCGCTTACCTCAAAACCTATCAGCAGGCCGCTGCAGGCTTCGGTCAGTCCGCTTTTTACGGACTGAACCTTCTCGATCACCGTACCCATAAGGATATGTTGTTCTTCCAGAATGGAAGTGCCTCGCAGCGCTTCCAATAGATTGTCCAGTGCCTCTGGTTGGACAGAGGTCACCGGCGGAATGGGCACGCCTCCTTCTCTTGAAGGAAGCTGCTTGTCAGATTCCGGGGCCGTACGGGTCTCCGGATCCATGCTCATATGGGGGCCGAATTGAGCTCGGCCCCCATCGTCTGTCTCCATGGGGGCTTGCTCCCCCATGTGTCCGGCGGCCGAGGTATCACCCTCTGGTGCCTCCTTGACGGCCTCCTGAACCTCCCCCTAGCCTAGGAAGGTCCGTTGGGAGAGCACCTCGTCGTCTCCCTTGGCCTTGGGAGAGTAAGCGGCCGGCGGTGTCTCGCTGGCCATCTCCCTTGAGTCCAATGAGCCTCTGTCAAGGGCCGGACTGCAAAGGCATAATTAATCATGTCAATATGACAAAGAGGAGATGTTAGATTTATGGGCATGTACGAGTCTTAGCCCTTACGATGCGGCCCGAGGCTTAGTGCGGGGGCGTCGCTCCGGACTACTGTCGACGTCCCATGCGGAGCTGCCCGCGAGCGGGCCTTTCCCCTTCTTGGGCGCCTTCGCCTCCAGAATTGTGGAGGCCGCCCTCTTCTTTCTCCCCACATTAGGGGGAGAGTCGCTCTCCTCCTCCTCCTCATCGTCGTCGTCTTCGGCGACGGAGGAACGGGTCTTGTGTTCGGACGTCTTGTCCGAAGCGCCCTTGCGGCGGGGGCCACTCCGGACCCCCTTGTCCTTCCTCGTGGCCTTCTTCGCCGACGATGTATAGGGCGCCGGCACCAGCATCTTCGCTAAACGCGGAATGACTGGTTCTTCAGGTAGCGGAGCCGGACACTGGATCCGCTTCGCCCTCTCCATCCATTCTTGGAGAAGCAATGACAGTAAAAGTTCAGATATCCTCCTTGAAGCAAACAAGTAGAGGACGCGTTAGAAACTTACCTCGCTGGCGGGGTGGTTAATGTCGTGCCCACGGTCCGAATCCATGGCTGGCGGTATCTCGTTGCCCTTGAAGAGCAACTTCCATGCATCTTCGTGAGTTGTTTCGAAGAGCCTCTCTAGGCTTTGGTGCCTCTTCGGATTGAGCTCCCAAAGGGGGCGTTTTCGGCTTGGCAAGGGAGGATCCGGCGAACCAGCATCACTTGGATTACATCGACAAGTTTGACATCCTTGTCCACCATGCTTTGAACGCGCGTCTGTAGCGCTATCAGCTCGTCTGGTGAACACTAGTTCGGGCTCTTCTCGACCCAGGCGGTGAGCCGCATTGGAGCGCCGGAGTTGAATTCGGCAGCTGCAGCCCAGTTGGTACTGCGGGGCTCTGTAATGTAGAACCATTGTTTCTGCCATTCCTTGACAGTCTCCACAAAAGTGCCTTTCGGCCAGGAGACATTGGTCAGCTTGCTCACCATGGCGCCTCTGCACTCCGCGTGTTGGCCATCCACCACCTTCGGCTTCATGTTGAAGACCTTGAGCCACAGCCCGAAGTGGGGTTGGATGCGGAGGAAGGCCTCACACACGACGATGAACGCCGAGATGTTGAGGAAAGAGTTCGGGGATAGATCGTGGAAGTCTATCCCGTAATAGTACATCAGCCCGCGGACGAAAGGGTGGAGTGGAAACCCTAGCCCGCGGAGGAAATGAGGGATGAATACCACCCTCTCGTTGGGCTTCGGCGTGGGGACGACTTGCCCCTGGGCTGGAAGACGGTGGGCGATTTCCTTCGCCAAGTACCCGGCCGCCCGAAGCTCAGTAATGTCCTTCTCCTTGACGGAGGAGACCATCCACTTGCCTTGACCTCCGGATCCGGACATGGTTGAGTGCTAGCTTGAGTGGGAAGAAGATGAGAACTTGGGCGCTGGAGCTCAAGATTGGAAGAGCAGAAGAAGAGAGAAGGCATGGGAGAAGAAGGGGGAATCCTTATCCCCTTATAAATGCAGTGAATATCAAACTCCCCCCACTCGCCCTAAAGCTTGCCTATTTCCAAGGGCTGTGTAAATGGCACGGTTGGGTTACCCACGCCCGCATTGATGAGAATCCTGCAATAAGGGGACACGATCTCTGCTTTGACAAGATGTGCCAATGGCAACTGCGTCTCAAAACATGGAGTGGCGAACGAAAAACGGTTCGAAAATATGACCGGGCAGACGTGATGTCATGTTACAAAAAGTTGTCAGCGGATTGGACTCGTGGAATATTATATTCTTTCTGCGGTTGTGTGTGGTGTGTGTGTTACAGGTCCAGACACGTTCGATACGTCTGAAGACTATCTTGGAGTTCGGAAGGAGGAACCCGCCATGCAATGCCAAAGAATGACCTGCGCGCCGGATACCTTGTCATTGAAGCCAGGTTCAGGGGCTACTGAGGGAGTCCTGGACTAAGGGGTCCTTGGGCGTCCGGCCTGTTAGCCATGGGCCGGACTGATGGGCTGTAAAGATACGAAGACCGAAGACTGCACCCGTGTCCGGATGGGACTCTCCTTGGCGTGGAAGGCAAGCTTGGCGACCAAATATGTAGATTCCTTTCTCTGTAACCGACCTTGTGTAACCCTAGATCCTCCCGGTGTCTATATAAACCGGAGGACTTAGTCCGGAGAGGGGAGAGATTCATTATGATAGTCATACAGGCTAGACTTCTAGGGCTAAGCCATTACGATCTCGTGGTAGATCAATTCTTGTTGTCGGGTGTTGGTGCGACATATGCCAAGGGATGGCTTATCATTGTGGGAGCCAATAAAACGTCGCCGGTGCCGGGAAACGGGATGAGGCGAAGACATGCACGCCGGCGGATCTTACCCAGGTTCGGGGCTCTCCGAGGAGATAACACCCCTAGTCCTGCTCTGCGGGGTCTCCGCATGATCACTAGATCGAGAATAGGTAGCTACAATCGCTCCTAGAGCTGTTGGGATCAAGGGAGAAGAAGAACATGGCTAGCTCTTGCTTCTCTCTATCTATGGTGTGTGTGTGCTATGCTTAGAAGCCAACTCTATGCTCAGAGGCCAACCTTTGCATGGGTGCTCCGGGGGGTTTATATAGGCCTACCCCCCGGGGGTACAATGGTAATCCGGCTGGGCGCTGGTCCCAGCCGTCAGTGTCTACGCTCGCCGGCTTCTCCGCCGGCTGTTGGGTCCCGCCGACTGGTGGGTCCCGCCGGCTGCCGGCTTCTTGGTCGACAGGCCGGCCCCACCGCCTAGGGTCTTGTCGGCGGCTGCTTACTGTAGCCTCGCCTCTGATGACGAGGGCTTTGTCGAGGTAAGCGTGGCTACAGTGGGCCGCCTCGGGGGCTCTCACTGTAGCCTTACCTCGTCTTGTCTCCTTAATGGGGCTCCTGCTTCGAGGAAGGGAGTAGCCGGCTTCTGGGAGCCGGCTACGCTCTTGGCCGACTGGGAAAGGCTGGGCCGCCTTCACGCCTCTCTCTGGCTGAAGGGGCCCGCCGCCCGTGGGCCGTACGGGAGTCTGCTCGTGGATGACGTCGAGGCTAGCATGGCTACAGTGCCGGGCCGCCCGGGAGACGGCCGTCCCGTACGGCCTCCTGTAGCCATGCCCGCCTCGGGCTTCGGGGGTAGTGGGCCGCACTGTGGCCACACCCCGTCTTGTCACCGTTATGAGGGAGTAGCTTTGGTGGTTGGGGTCTCGGCCGGCTTCTTGGAGTCGGCGTCCTTCTTGGCCGGCTTATTGGAGTCGGCCACCCCGTAGTCGTCCTGGAGAGAGGTCGCTGAGGCTGGGTCGCCTTCCGGGAGTCGGCTTCAGAGGTAGCCGGCCAGGGAAGGCGGCCCAATGCTTGGAGTGCTTGGAGGCCCGAAGGCCTGATAATTTTTTCAGAAGAACCAGGGGCAGTCGGTTAGGCTACCCATGGCCATTTACTCCGATAGTAGTCCCCGAAGCTGATCGGGCTTCGAGGTGGAGTAGGGGTTGAGAAGCTCGATCAGCTTCCCATCTTAGCAAGCCGGCAGCTGGGAGCCGGCCTTCGTCAGGCGCGCCGCCTGAGTCGAAATCTTGTGGAGTCGGAGGACGGGAGCCCGCCAGTGCGTGCATCGGACCGCGGGCCGGAAAGCATGCCAGCCCACGCGCGTGACGGGACGTCGCCGCAGGGAGGGGGCCCGCCACGTTCGCGCCCCGGCCCAGGCGCGGATCGTCTGCATCCCGAAACCGCCCGCACGTCCCGTGCGGCAGTTTCGGCTCTCATTTATGCATAATAATCGCGAGACGTGGGGGGAGTGGGTGCAGTTAATCCCACGACTCCCCCCGCGTTTGGCTTCTCCGGTCCTGCCGCGCGAGGCTATAAGTAGGGGGAGGTGGAGGGCGGCAGGCCCTCGCACGCTCCTCCTACCTCCACCATCTTCTTCGCTCTCCCGCTCTTGCGACAGCGCCTCGCCGCCGCACACTTCCACTTCGCATTCCTCCGCCGCCGCGCTTGCTTCTGCCATGCCTCCCGCCACGGAGCAGCATGGCGGGGATTGGGATGGCTCCAACGTCCACGACGACCACGTCGAGTTTCTCCGCAACACGTGGCGGCTGCCCGGCGCGGACAAGGTGGAGGTCCGCCTCGCGCCGGCGAAGGAAATCAGGCCGGAGCCGCAGGAGGGTGAGCGGGTGGTCTTCTGCTCGCACTTTTTGCGCGGCATCGGCCTTCCAGTGAGCGCCTTCTTCTGCTCCTGGCTCGAATTCTATCAGCTCCAGCCGCACCACCTCACCCCGAATGTGGTGGTGCTGCTGTCGGCCTTCGTCACCCTGTGCGAGGGCTACCTTGGCGTCCTCCCCACCCTCGAGCTCTGGGGGGGTTCTTCCAGACCAAGCTGGGCACGCGTAGGCAGGGCGTGCCGGCTCAGACTGGCGCCTTCATCGCGTCGCGGAGGTCGATCGCCGACAACCCCTTCCCCGTCATCCCGCTAATCCAATCAGTGAAGAAGTGGCAGAAGTCGTACTTCTACGTGCGGAACATCGCCCCTCGGGGCGACTACATCAACCTGCCGGCTTACGTAGCCGGCCCACCGGCGGGCAGGCTGCCCCAGTGGTCCTTCCGGGCTGTGACGCTGACGCCGGCTGGAAACGCCGCCATCGCCCGGCTGCGGGTGATGGTTCAGTCGGAGGGCCTGACGGGGTCCGACCTTCTAGCCGGGTTCGTCACGCACCGGGTTCTTCCGCTCCAGAGCCGGCCTCATCTGATCTGTCAGATGAGCGGCCAGCTCGATCCGAGCCGAATGTGCACCAAGGAGATGCCGCGCGAGGAGGTCGCCTACATGGTGAACTATCTTGCGAATTGCAAGCTCTCCGAAGAGTGGCAATTCGGCAAGGAGCCATACAGCCGAGCCAATCCACCGCCCACGGTATGCTCTCCCTGTGTCTTCTTTTTCTCTCAACTTCGTTGCCGAGTTCCTCTTAGCCGACTCTAACTTGGTCGACTTTTTCTTTGACAGAGTCCTCTTCTTCGGCCGGCCGGCGGGTCAGACACGGAACGTCGATTCGTCCCCGACCAGACGGAACACGATCTGGAGGACCCCGACCTGGCGGCAGCTGGCATGGACGACAACGTCGAGCCGGGTGGTGGCCAAGCCGGCGGCGAAGCAGGCGGCTCCGGGCTCGGAGTCACCTTTGACGACTGGCCGGACGACGACGAGGCCGAAGTCGTCCCGCGCCGCCAGCCGGCATCTGGACGCGGCGCGGGTTCCTCCGCTGCACCGCCTGCTCGGGGCGGAGGTCAAAAGCGTCGCGCCGCCCAGGGTCTGTTCGGCAGCCGAACGAAGAAGCCCAGAGGCGGGGCGGCAGCCACCAGGCGAGAGGAGGCGGCCGCGAAGGCGGCTCGCTTCCGTAACGCGGTGAAGCAACCGCAGACCGTGTCGGCGTAAGTTCTCTTTCTTTTGTATACTCTTTCTTTCTTTGGTGGTTCTTGAGCTCTTGTCTTCTTCTCCAATGATCAGAGCTCCGTTGTCGCTGGAGCGGGCAGCTGCCGGCTCCGTCGTCGACTCTCCAAGGGGGTCTGGGAGCACCACCCGCCGCGTGGACCCCCGTGCCGACCTTCAGGAGGCGACAGAAAGGAACGCGCGGGAGGCGCGGGCGGAGCGAGAGGCGCGGGAGGCGGAGGCACAGAAGGCGGCCGCCGCCCAGGCGGCACGGGAGGAAGAGGCGGCGAAGGCGCTCGCCGATGCTGCAGCCAGGGCCCAAGCAGAGGCTGAAGCAGCTGAAGCAGCGGGGGAGGTCTTGATGGTCACCCCTCTGCGTGTCGCGGCGCCGGGGCCCATGGAGCCCTCGCCAGGGGGAGCCAGCGGCGACCAGCCAGGGCTGGGGGGAAGCGGCGACGACGTCATCATCTTGGAGAGGGCGCCGGAGCCGACCCCGCCAACTGGGGCGGCCCAAGGCGGCCGGCCTGACCCGCCGCCTGCACAGCCGGCAGAGGGCGAGCCGGCCGTGAGGACTGAGACGGCGGTCCGGATTCCGTTGAGCCGGCGTGCGGGGAAGGCCGCGTCGGAGCCGCAGAAGGCCGCGTCAGAGCCACAGCCGGCCGTGGGTTCCAGCTCGTCGGCCCGAGATGCGGAGGCGGCCAGCGCTACTTCGGGGTGGACACCAGGCGGAGGGACGGCCGTGGTGAACGTGGCTGCACAAGATGTCCAGACCCGGCTCCAAAGCCAAGCCGCGGCGCTGAGGCAGTTCACCGACGAGTTCCTCACGACGCGGGCGCCATCCGGGTTAGTATTCCCATCTTGCTTCTTCTTGATCTTGATCTCTCTTTGATCTTGATTTCTCTTTGATCTTGATTTCTTCCGTGGGGGCGCGTCAGCGCACCCACTGGGTGTAGTCCCCGAGTTCCGAGTCGGCTGCTGAGCAGGCGGCTTGGAACTTCTTGGTGGATTTGTCTTTGCTACTTTTGTTCTTACTTCGGTCTTCTGTCCATCTTGCAGGACTACCACAACCTTCGAGCGGCCGCCTTCAACTCCCAGGCTCGGGAGCTAGCTCAGAAGACCGCCGACCTTACTGAAAGCCGAGGTACGTGCCTTGCTCTTTTTCTCATGTGGGGGCGCGTCAGCGCACCCACTGGTTGTAGTCCCCAAGATTCGGGCCGACTGCTGAGCAGTCGGGTCGGATCTTCCTTGACGATTTCTTACTGTTCTTCTTTTCCTGCCGTCTTCTGCAGCAGCCAATGCCAGCCTGAGGGCAGAACTGGGAGAGTCTCAGACTGCCCTTCACGCCAAGGACGCCGAGCTCGCCGCCTTGGTGCAGGAACGCGACCGCCTGGCCAAGAAGTTGGCCGACCAGGAGGAAAGCCACAAGGCGGCCCTGAAGGCTGCGCAGGACCGTGAAACCACTCTCCAGGCCGAGTTCGAGACGGAGGCGGCTGGCTGGGCTGAGGGCAGGCAGACTCTGGTCTCTGGCTACGGCCAGATCGAAGATCTGATTGACGGTACGTCGCCTACCTCTTCGTCCTTTCCTGCCATCTGCCACTTTGGCTTGTTTTCTGATTTTGGTTTTCTTTTCTTCCTTTTTTCTTCTTTCTTGCGCAGAGTATTTTCCTGGCTATTCCACTGCCGCCAACCAGACCATCGAGGCCCGTCGCCAGGCGCGGAGGCAAGCCGGCTTTGAAATCTCGCCAACCGCCGGCCGCTCGCTGGGGGAACAGCTTCTGGCGATCCAGGCCCGCATTCAGCCGGCTCACCGACTGCTCCGCCGTCTTCAACGTGCCGGGGCGCAGGTCTTGGCCGCCCTCTGGCCCGGCCAAGTGGTTCCTCGCACCCCCAGTTGGACTGCCGACTGGCTGGAGGTGGCAGTCGGCCGCTTCGAAGCCTGGAAGGCCTCGGCGGCTCGCTCCGGTGCCAGGCGGGCGCTGGAGTTCGTCAAGGCCTGGTATCCCGGCCTGAGCCTGGATCAGCTGGCTACCTGGCGGCAGCAAGCTGACACAGAGCTGGAGCCGGCACGGCCGGCCATCATCCGGCGGGCTTCGGCGATCGCCGACTACACCGACACCAGCGTCTTCGCCCCCGAGGTGGACGACAATGGTGTCGCCCAGCCGACCCGGTGTACGGTGAGGACTCGGCGGAGGAGATCGACTCCAGCGACGAGGGTGAAGAAGAGGAGGAGGAGGGTGAGGATGCCGAGCCGGCTGGTGGAGCAGCCGGCCAGCCTCAGCCGGACCGCACCTCCAGCACCACGTCGCGCGCGAGTGCATCGCCTGCCGCTGGTGGTGGCCAGGCCGAGACCCGCTAGGCGGCCACTCCTTCAGCCGGCAGGGCCGTCTCCATCGACCAATTCGGCTTCTGCGTCGCACCCTAGTCTGCCGTCTTTGTTTTCCTGTCTTATTACTTTAGGAACAATGTTTGGTTAAGTCTACACAATTCCACCCACTGGGTGTATTCGAACTTATGTCTGTTGCCGGCCTGTTGGCGGCTTTATGTATATATATAACTTATGCATTTTGGCCTTTCCTTGTACTTTTGCTTTTTGTCCTTCTGCTTTTTCCTTTGCCGCCCTCCCTTGGTTGCCGCCTCCCCAGTCCAACAGTTGCTCTGCAATCTGTAGCCGGGGGAGTGCTTGGCCGATTGGGGGGGGGAGTACTTTAGCTCTGCTGGACTAAAGCTAAGTTTTTCAGGAAGCCGGCCAGCCGGCTGCTTTGACAGCCGGCAGGCATGTTTGGAGGCCGTCTTTTTGCTATATAGGTTCGTTGTTCCTTAGCCATTTTTCGTGTGGGCATCCTTTCTATCTTCCCTCTTGCTAGTCGGACAGTCAGTTCTTTGAGCTGCGACTTTCGACAAGAGAGGACTTGGGAGCCGGCGCACTACTTTTCTGACTTCAGGAAGAACTTTCGATATAGCTCAAGGCGGCCAGTCCCCGGGCCGACTAGTCGAACCCGGTGCCGGACAAGAATTCAAAATGTAATAATACATTCATGGATATGACACTCGTCATTCATAGATAAATAAAAGGCAGTCCCCGAGTACTGTTCGGGGGGCCTGTTGGTTCGTGCTTAATACAAAAGGGGAGCGTGATACATACTGCTTTTCAGCTGTAAAATTGTCGTAGGAGGTTTGCGTTCCATGGTCGCTCCGACTCCTTGCCGGAGTCGTCTCTCTTGCGTGCTCTTGGTTTTTGCGCGTCGATCAAGTAGTAGGAGTCGTTGCCGAGTGCCTTGCTGGCGACGAAGGGGCCTTCCCAAGGGGCCGAAAGCTTGTGCTGGCCGGCTGTTCGCTGGATCAGCCGGAGCACAAGGTCCCTCTTGGAAGGATGTTGGCTTGACCTTGCGGTTGTAGTAGCGGCGCAGCCCTTGCTGGTAGATGGCGGACCGGCTGAGTGCTAACAGCCGGCCTTCTTCCAGTAGGTCCACGCCGTCTTCTCTTGCTTCTTTGGCCTCCTCCTCCGTGTACATGGTGATCCGAGGCGAGTCGAACTCGATGTCTGTTGGGATGACCGCCTCGGCACCGTACACGAGGAAAAATGGGGTGAAGCCGGTTGACTTGTTGAGTGTAGTGCGCAGACTCCAGAGGACAGCCGGCAGCTCTTCGAGCCAGCAGCCGGCCGACCGCTCCAGTGGTACAACCAGTCGGGGCTTGATGCCGGAGAGGATGAGTCCATTTGCTCGCTCGACCTGGCCGTTTGACTGCGGGTGGGCAACGGACGCTAGGTCCAGTCGGATGCCCTGCGTCGCGCAGAAATGTGCCAGTGCTCCTTTGGCGAAGTTCGTGCCGTTGTCGGTGATGATGCTGTGCGGCATGCCGTACCGAGTAGTGATGTCGGTGATGAATGTTACGGCAGTCGGCCCATTGAGCTTCTTGATTGGCTTTGCTTCAATCCACTTTGTGAACTTGTCCACAGCAACAAGTAGATGTGTTAGGCCGCCGCGGGCTGTCTTGAAGGGGCCCACCATGTCCAGTCCCCAGACGGCAAAAGGCCAGGTGAGGGGAATGGTCTTGAGGGCAGAAGCCGGCAGGTGTTGCTTGGAACTAAAAGCTTGACATCCTCTGCAGCTCTTGACTATTTCTTTAGCATCCTCCAAGGCAGTCGGCCAGAAGAAACCATGGCGGAAAGCCTTGGCCACAAGGGATCTTGAGGTTGCGTGGTGGCCGCATTCGCCTTGGTGGATGTCTTTGAGGATTGCCACTCCTTTTTCTGGCTCAACGCAACGCTGGAAGACTCCAGTGACGCTGCGCTTCACAAGCTCTCTGTTGATTGTTGTATATGCTGCGGCTCGTCGTCGCACTAGTCTTGCTGAGATCTCATCAGCTGGCAGCTCTCTGCTGACTAGGAACTTGAGGATGGGCTGGGCCCATGAGGGAGCTGTGACTTCTTCTTCTGTTAATGTGGCCACCATGACTCGGGTGGGTGGGTTGGGTGAGTCGGCCACCGCTTCTTGTGTCGTTGCGGTCCCCGGGCCGACTGCTGCAGTCCCCGAGCCGGGTTCTGAAGTCCCTGGGCCGGGTGCGACTACGGCAGTCCCCGGGCCAGTCGTCGAAGTCCCCGTGCCGCCTGCGGGATTTTTCCAGTCGGATCCGACTGTATCTGGCGCAGGCGGTACGAAGATGGAATCCGACTCTGGAGACGGCTTGATGGACGGCTTGAGGAGGCGCTGGAGGGAGACGCCAGTCGGTATGGCCTGTCGGGTGGAGCCGATCCGTGCTAGGGCATCTGCTTGGTCGTTGTCGGCCCTTAGCACGTGAAGGAACTCGCACCCTTCGAAGTATCCGCTTATCTGCTGGACGAGGAATCGATAGCTCGCCATGTTCGCGTCCTTGGCGTCCCAGTCGCCAGACGATTGCTGGACCACCAAGTCTGAGTCGCCGTAGCACAGGATCCGGCGTATGCCGAGTTCTTTGGCTAGCCGGAGCCCATGTACGAGCGCCTCGTACTCGGCCACGTTGTTGGAGGCGGCGAAGTGGATCTGCAGCGTGTACTTGAGCTTGTCGCCTTTGGGAGAGGTGAGGACGATGCCGGCTCCCAAGCCGGTGCGCATCTTGGATCCGTCAAAGTGCATCCGCCAATGGGTAGAGTCGGGAGCCGGCGGTAAGTACTGGGTCTCGGCCCAGTCGACGAGGAAGTCGGCCAGTGCTTGCGACTTGATGGCGGTGCGGGGTTGATAGAAGATCGTGTAGGGCGCCAAGGCAATGGCCCATTTGGCCACCCGGCCGGATGCATCCCGGCTGCCTATGATCTCGGCAAGCGGGGCGGTGCACACGACCGTGATGGGGTGCTCTTGGAAGTAGGGCTTCAGTTTCTTGGCAGCGAAGTACACCCCATAGCACATCTTCTGGTAGTGCGGGTAGTTTTGCTTTGAGCTGGATAGCACTTCGCTGAGATAGTACACCGGCCTCTGGACTAGCTGGGCTCGGCCTTCCTCCGGGCGCTAGACCATGACAACAGTGCTGACGACTCGGCTAGTCGCGGTGATGTAGAGGGGCATGGGCTCCTTCTCAGTCGGCGCCGCCAGGACAGGCGGAGTGGTCAGCATTTTCTTCAACTCATGGAAGGCTTGGTCGGCTTGATCATTCCACTCGAAGTGAGTGGACTTCTTCATGAGTCGGTACAAGGGGAGAGCCTTTTCTCCTAGTCGGCTGATAAAACGATTCAGGGACGCTAAGCAGCAAGTGAACTTCTGCACATCTCGCAGCTTGGTGGGAATCTCCATCCTCTCGATGGCCTTGATCTTGACGGGGTTGCATTCAATGCCGCGTTCGGAGACCAGGAGGCCTAGCAGCTGGCCGGCTGGCACTCCGAACACGCACTTCTCGGGGTTGAGCTTGATCTGGAATCGGCGCAAGTTGGTGAATGTTTCTTTCAGGTCTTCCAGCAAGGTACCGCGCTTCTCTGTCTTCACCACAATGTCGTCTACGTAGACGTGGGCATTTCTGCCGAGTTGTTTCAAGAGACATTTCTGCATGCAACGCTGAAAAGTGGCACCGGCATTTCTCAAGCCGAATGTCATAGTCAGGTAGCAGAAAGCTCCAAAGGGTGTGATGAAGGCAGTCTTCAGGCGGTCAGCCGGGTCCAACTTGATCTGATGGTACCCTGAGTACGCATCCAAAAAACTTAACAGCTCGCATCCGGCTGTGGAGTCTATCACTTGGTCAATCCGTGGCAGAGCAAACGAATCCTTTGGGCAAGCCTTGTTCAGACTGGTGTAGTCTATACACATACGCCACTTGTTATTCTTCTTCAGAACCAGAACTGGGTTGGCAAGCCACTCTGGAAAGAACACTTCCATGATAAAGCCAGCGGCAAGGAGCCGGGCTATCTCTTCTCCCACAATTCTTTGCTTCTCTTCTGACAGTCGGCGGAGGGGTTGTTTGACCGGCTTTGCATCAGCTTAGACATGTAGCTTGTGCTCGGCGAAATCCTTCGGGACACCCGGCATGTCCTTTGGGGACCATGCAAAGATGTCTCGATTCTCACGGAGGAAGTCGACGAGCTCGCCTTCCTATTTACTGTCCAAGTTCTCCCCAATGACAGCGAACCTCTCCGGGTTCTCCGGGTCCAGAGGTATCTTCTTCGTCTCTTTGGCAGGCTGGAAGGAGCCCTGCGCATCACAATCCTTGGGGTTGGGGACAAGGCCGGCTGCTTGCCGGCCATGGCCACAACCCGCTCCAACATCTTCTTCTCTTCTGCCACCACGAGGGACTCGGCCAGCCGGCTACTGGCCATGGCGCACTCGATGGACTTCTTGTAGTCACCGTCTACTGTGATGATCCCCTTCGAGCTCGGCATCTTCATCTTCAGGTAGGCGTAGTGGGGTACAGCCATGAATTTGGCCAGGGCAGGTCGGCCAAGCAGTGCATGATAGGGGCCCTCCAGATCCACTACCTCAAACCATATTGCTTCTCGGCGGAAATGATCTTTGTCTCCGAAGAGAACATCCATTTTGATCTTGCCGATTGGGGAGCAAGACATGCCGGGGACGATACCATGGAAGACGGTGCGGATCGGCATGAGCTGCTTTGCTTTGATGTTCAGCTTCTCCATGGTATCGCAGTACAGTATGTTGATACTTCTTCCACCGTCTATCAGGACGCGGGAAAATCTGGTAGCTCGCCTCTCCGTCGCGAGGGTGACGTCCAAGACCATCGCATAGGAGCCAGGCGAGGGCATCACCTCTGGGTGGTCGGCCTGGCTCCAGCTGATTGGCTTTTCTGACCAGTGCATGAACTCGGGAGCGCTAGTGGCGACTGCATTCACTTCTTGGTGCTGTCGGCGTCGGCTGCGCTTGTCGTCGGCTTGACTAGTGAAGACGACGTAGGCGGCATGCTCTTCGGGGAATTCGTCTTGGATGGCGCCGACAGCCGGCCGAGCCGCCGGCTGCTGGGGGGCTGGAGGCGGCGGGCCGGGAGGCGGAGGCGGCAGCATTCCCTCGCCCTTGGTGATGCGGGTGAGCCAGTGGCATTTCCGGGTTGTGTGGTTGGACGGCTTCGCGCCGCTGTGGAACTTGCAGGGGGCGTCGAGGGCTTGTTCGTAGGAGAAAGACGGCTGCCAAGCCGGCCTTCCACCCTTCTTCTTGGGAGCGGGCCGTTCTTCGGGCTGCTCGTCTTCAACTGTGGCCACCTGCCGACTGGTGGAAGTCGGCATGGGGGCCTTGCGCTTGTGGTCGTTCTGGTAGGGGCGCCGATTAGGGTCGCCAGCCGGTGTCTTGGGAGCCGGAGCAATCACCTTCCCAGAGGCGTCTACTCTCAGCTCGGTCTTCATCGAGGAGTCGGCCGTGGCATATTTGTCCGCGATGACCAGCAACTCGTCGAGGGTAGCCGGCTCGTGGCAGAGGAGTCGGTGCTTGAGGAGGGTGCCCTCTCGGCACCCGGCGGTGAAGTACTCGATGGCCTGGACCTCGTGCACCCCCTCGCAGGAGTTGCGGAGCTCGGCCCATCGCGTGAGGTAGTCGCGGGTCGACTCGTTGGGCCCTTGGACGCAGAGGGAGAGCTGGCGAGGCTTGGGAGGCCGCTTGTAGGTGCTGGTGAAGTTGCGGACGAAGACTTCGGTGAAGTCCAGCCAACTGTTGATGCTGTAGGTCTTGAGGCTGTTGAGCCATGTGCGCGCAGTGCCTTGCAGCATGAGGGGGACACACTTCACGGCGACGCGCCGGTTGCCGTTGGCTATGCTGACGGCCGTGGAGTAGTCGATGAGCCAATCTTCCGGCTTCACCGAGCCATTGTACTTGGGCGTGTCTCTGGGGAGCGAGAACCCTTTGGGGAAGGGCTCGTCGCGGATGCGGGGGCCAAAGCATGGCGGGCCGACATCGTCTTCTTCTTCTAACGCCAAGGATCGAGCAAGGCGGTCGATCCTGTGGCGGGCGTCGTTCTCGCCGACTCCTTCTCGGCGGCCCAGTCGGTCGCCAAGAGTCGGGTGTGTGATAGGCGGCGGAGTGAGGCGTCTTTCTCTTCGAAGCGGGGGAGGAGGCAGGTTTCCTTGGTGTTCAACCGCTCGAGGGCGGCCTTCCGCGTCGCGCTCGATGGTAATGCGAGTCTGGCTGCGGCTGGCAGCCGGCTCCTTGTCTTTCTTCTGGCGCGCGCCGCTCGCAGTCGGCGAGCGGGACGTCGCGGCGTGCTCCCGGCGCGGGGGGTGACTATCAGCACGAGCGCCGGCTTCGTGCCGTTCTGCAGCCGCGTCGAGCAGCTGCTGGATCCGTCTCTTCATGTAGGGGAGCTCATCGGCTCCCAGCCCATTGAGCTCTTCTACGGCCGCCTGAGCGGCTCGCAGATTCTCGAGCGGGGTGGCGTAGACGGGGCGATCAGCGCCCAGCATGCTGGCGACGGCCGCGCCGCGCTTCTGGACGAGGCCGGCTCGGCTCGGGCCGCTAGGCGGCGGCGTGCCGAAGGCGGCGCGGTCGACTTCGCGCTGGTGGGCCTCGGTGAGGCGTCTCATGGAGGCTATCTTCTGGCCCTACGCGATGAGGGCAAGGCGGCGTGCCTCCAGGGTCTCGGCGTCGGCGTCGGCTGGGATGGGGACGGAGAGGTCGTGCATTGCCGCCTGCAGGGCGTCGTGGGCGTTCTCTCCAGAGTTGGCGACGTGGCTGACGACCAGCACTTCGGTGACAGCGCTGCTGCCGCTATCAGCTCGAGGGAGGGGGCGTCGAAGACCACCACGTTGGAGGGGTAGGCGTCAAGCGATGTTGTGTCGGAGTCGATGAGCATCGGGTCGGTGGAGCCGACCGACTCCATGTCCGCAGCAGGCTCGCTGGAGACGTGAAGCTGGTCGAGGAGGCTGACGAGGCGGTTCTCGGGGTAGTCGGTGCCTGCGTTGGACGCAGGCTCGTCGGAGATGCGAGTCTCGCCGAGCAGATCGGCGAGGCGGCTCGCTGCGCAGGCGTCGTCGACGCCTTGCAGCGCGTCGAGGCAAACGCCATCGGGCGCAGCGGGCTGGCTGCGCTCGCGGGGGAGGAAGAGGGTTCCCGTCCAGAACAGGTCTCCGGACGACGGTGCACCTGGCCCCACGGTGGGCGCCAAATGTCGGGTGGTTGGTGCGACATATGCCAAGGGATGGCTTATCATTGTGGGAGCCAATAAAACGTCGCCGGTGCCGGGAAACGGGATGAGGCGAAGACATGCACGCCGGCGGATCTTACCCAGGTTCGGGGCTCTCCGAGGAGATAACACCCCTAGTCCTGCTCTGCGGGGTCTCCGCATGATCACTAGATCGAGAATAGGTAGCTACAATCGCTCCTAGAGCTGTTGGGATCAAGGGAGAAGAGGAACAAGGCTAGCTCTTGCTTCTCTCTATCTATGGTGTGTGTGTGCTATGCTTAGAAGCCAACTCTATGCTCAGAGGCCAACCATTGCATGGGTGCTCCGGGGGGTTTATATAGGCCTACCCCCCGGGGGTACAATGGTAATCCGGCTGGGCGCTGGTCCCAGCCGTCAGTGTCTACGCTCGCCGGCTTCTCCGCCGACTGGTGGGTCCCGCCGGCTGCCGGCTTCTTGGTCGACAGGCCGGCCCCACCGCCTAGGGTCTTGTCGGCGGCTGCTTACTGTAGCCTCGCCTCTGATGACGAGGGCTTTGTCGAGGTAAGCGTGGCTACAGTGGGCCGCCTCAGGGGCTCTCACTGTAGCCTTACCTCGTCTTGTCTCCTTAATGGGGCTCCTGCTTCGAGGAAGGGAGTAGCCGGCTTCTGGGAGCCGGCTACGCTCTTGGCCGACTGGGAAAGGCCGGGCCGCCTTCACGCCTCTCTTTGGCTGAAGGGGCCCGCCGCCCGTGGGCCGTACGGGAGTCTGCTCGTGGATGACGTCGAGGCTAGCATGGCTACAGTGTCGGGCCGCCCGGGAGACGGCCGTCCCGTACGGCCTCCTGTAGCCATGCCCGCCTCGGGCTTCGGGGGTAGTGGGCCGCACTGTGGCCACACCCGTCTTGTCACCGTTATGAGGGAGTAGCTTTGGTGGTTGGGGTCTCGGCCGGCTTCTTGGAGTCGGCGTCCTTCTTGGCCGGCTTATTGGAGTCGGCCACCCCGTAGTCGTCCTGGAGAGAGGTCGCTGAGGCTG
Organism: Aegilops tauschii subsp. strangulata; assembly: GCF_002575655.3. Taxonomy (NCBI): domain Eukaryota; kingdom Viridiplantae; phylum Streptophyta; class Magnoliopsida; order Poales; family Poaceae; genus Aegilops; species Aegilops tauschii. Next base: position 226,207,957 of record NC_053039.3, read on the forward strand.
GGTCGCCTTCCGGGAGTCGGCTTCAGAGGTAGCCGGCCAGGGAAGGCGGCCCAATGCTTGGAGTGCTTGGAGGCCCGAAGGCCTGATAATTTTTTCAGAAGAACCAGGGGCAGTCGGTTAGGCTACCCGTGGCCATTTACTCCGACACTTGTAATACTCATATTCATCCAGATAAATCAAGCAGGAAGTAGGGTATTACCTCCATAGAGAGCGCCCGAACCTGGGTAAACATTGTGTCCCCTGTCTCCTGTTACCATCGACCTTAGATGCACAGTTCGGGACCCCCTACCCGAGATCCGCCGGTTTTGACACCGACACCCACTATTTCAAAACACGCTCTCCTTGCCCGAAATCGCTCGCGCCCACTATATTTCAAAACACGCCCTCCTCGCATGAAATCGCTCGCGCCCACTATATTTCAAAACATGCCCTCCTCGCCCGAAATCGCTCACTCCCACTATTTGGGAGAAGCAAAGTTACTCTACTATCCCCGACCCTTAGTACACAGACCCAAGCCGAGAAGCCTAAAGGCAGGGGTAGAACTATAACCCCCCCCCCCACACACACACACATTTCAAACAAATGCGTCCGTAAGACATGGTTCCCCCTCCCAATTCCCCATTCATACCTCGTGGGTGCCAAATCACCTTCTCCGCGGAAGCTCCCTTCTCCCGAGCCGCGAAACCTCAGCCCCTCCTCCATGGCGCCCCCACCGCACCAAATTCACAGCCGCCCTCCTCTCTAATCCCGGAGACGCTGTCCATTTGCCGTCGTGCACAGGGCCGTGTGCCTCTTACTCCGTGCTGCCGGAGCTGCCTCGACGACGGCCGCGTGAACCGTACCGAAGCCGATTCACCCCCGCCGTTGTTCACGGCGCCGGAGCGTCTCCAACTTTGGACCCGTCCAGAGCCCCGATGCTGCTTCCCCATAGCCATCGACCATCGCGACATCTCTGCTTCCCTACCGCCGGTAGCCACCGCAACCGCACCGGCCTCACCAACTCGGCAGCTGGAGCTGCCTACTTCACCGGGCCGCCAGATAGGTCGCACCCTCATATCAAATCACTTTATTTAGGCGTTAGTTGTCTGAATTTTTATTCTGGGCCAATCGATTCCCAATGGGAAGCAGCACCCCTCGAGCCGACGGAGCTCCTAGGCTGCCGGTTAGTTGGTGTCTAACGTAAGGGTGCGGGGGCGCAAGTTCGCCGCGGAAGCAGCGCTTAGATGGCTATTTTAGAGTTGTGTGGGTTGAAGGTACTGCCGCCGCCGGATCTGGATGACGGTGAGTCTTTGTGGATTGGCCCGGGGCGGCGTAACCACGGCAGTGCGGTGGGGCGGGGAGCGGGGTTTTGGTCGGGGCCACGGATGGCGGAGGTAGGCTGCTCTGCCGGTGGTCGCTGGCTCTTCGGGGAAGATTCCGAACAGTGTCAGCCGGGAGGCACAAGACGGCCATCAAGCCAACCGGCGTAGATTGGACATTACCAAAACAAAATAAAATCGTGTGACCCCAATTTAGTCTTCAGTCAACAGACTTTTGACCACTCTTGTACCTTGCTGTTGATCTCTTAGGGTATTTCTTCAGATCAGAGAGATGTGTCGTTCTTAACATTATGCGTTTTCTGCATCTTCACCCACACCGTCTTCCGACTCACTGCAGCTGCTCCAACAAGGGAAGCATACACCAGAAGGGAGCTATAGTCCCCACTCAATAGTTCCCTGCATCGAATGCGCGTGCCCAACATGGACAGCCACAACAACTGCAGGGCCATCGACAAGTCAGCACATGATGCTCACTCCTATGGATGGCGGCCAGATAGGTTGTACCCTTATCTTACTTGTGTGCAAAATTTATGGCTTTGTTATTCATATAAGCATGGAAAATAGATTACCACATTTCACTATATATTCATGCTGATCTCTTACGGGTCTTGTTCAGGAGTTAACGTTGTTCCATAGTTCAGCTAAGAGACTTGTTCTTTAGGTAACGCCGTTCCATAGTTATCATCCATCAGCCAATGCTATCCCACAAGCTGGTGATTATAGTATTATACCACTTCTAGTATAACCTATGTTGTTCTTTAATACTTTTGTGTGCCATCTAGTTAATCTCGAGTACAAACGATACATATTCTGTAGCTTTCATATGTGTTCTCCCTTTAGTTTTTTAGACCTGTTGCTGCTAGTTAACCCCAGTCCTACTATTTATGTCGTTTCCTATAGGCACTCATTACATAAATCTAACTACTAATTGTCTTCAATGCATGTCAGATATAATTGCACACACTGATTTATCCACAAGAACCTCTAAGAGCAATGTAACGGCCAACAAACTTGACGTGAATGATACCCAATATGATGGAACATGTAAAGGCAGTTCTTCACAAGACATGCAGAAAGATGATGAATCCTATTCACCCCATAAGGTCCTTGCTCTAACTTGGCCCTTGATATGGGTACAACATGCATATAATGTCTTGGAGTGCATCTACTCTGTTGCAATGCCTTGTGCTTCGCCTGCTAATCATGCATGTAAATATGGCATGCCTTCCTGTTTTTCAGTACCTATTCCATTAATAATAATATGTTTTCAACTTCAAGTACTGTCATTCTACTCTATCGCAATGCAATCTGCTTAGTTTGGACATCATGCTTCTCAATATCTTATGCATTGTTATTCATCAGTATGTACTTCATCTGTCTACCATACCATGTCCTTTTTTTTACATTGAAGTGTTGTTCTAGTGGTCTCTTGCAATTCCATATTAGTTTCCCAATCATACACATATATGTTGCCTTAGTGTTTTTCTGTAATGTATTCCGCTAGCATACAGTTTTACATTCAAGTAGTGTTTTTTTACACTGTTGTCCTGTCGTATCCCTAGCTCTTACATCATACTCCCTCCGTCTGGATTACATGTCGCAGAAATAGATAAAACTGGATGTATCTTGAACTGAAATACACCTGGACACATTCATTTATTTTCGGATGGAGGGAATACATGTCAATATGTCATGCCTTTCTATTCTTCAATACCTATTCCATCTCTGATGTAGCATGTTTTATAATTGAAGCACCATTCTTCTATATAAGGCATGCAAGGGGAAGACGGCTATGTTAGAATCTGAAGGGTTACAAACCAGGTCTTTGCAAAAGATCCAAACGCCAGGAGATAATAAACCAACTCCAGTTTTCATGGATACTGCTCCAGCATAGAGAAACCCAACTCCCACTGATAATAAGCAGATTCCAGTGGCCAAAGAACTTGTCCGCTCCAGTCCAGCAAAAATATGTCAACTCCATTCTAAGAAGCGTGTCCGTATCCTCGCATCATGAAATTTTCTAGCATTCTGATCATATTTTCTACATGTTTCTTACCCATCTCTCTTTTAGAAAATAAGCTTAAAGGATAGAAGACATTCTGTACCGGGGTCGTATTCGAGGAAAGTATCTTGCGGGAATTCTCTGTGCTCCAATGTGGATGTAAGTACCTGCTGTATATCACTATATTTTTACATCAGCATGTATTTTGTTAATCAGTGTGAATCCAACCTTTATCTGGTCTAAATTCAGTTGTAGCAAAATGTTAAAGGCGACGATGTTGATTTTTGTAAGGAAAAGTGCCTGGTAGTTTTGCATACTGAGCTGCATGAGTGTACTATCTCATATCATGCACATTGCTGAATTGTAGTGCTGCTCTTGTAGCGACCCGACCTCAGACGGTCAAGTCTCTGTGCTTCAGTGTCATCCCTGGATCGGTAATGCTGACACACACAGCACTCGAAGGATTTATAACAGAGTAGCAATCACACACTTATTACATCAAATGTCTCACAAGAGAACTTATTACAATAAATATGGCTTAAGGCCATCTAAAATGATAACAGCAGAAGGCTTGGAAGATAAAGTGAGTCCATCAACTCCAACGGCATAGCTGAGTGCATGACAAACGACCTATTGCACCTTACTACTCGTCTGAAAAGTCTGCAACATGACACGTTGTAGCCCAAAAATGGGTCAGCACATGGAATATGCTGGCAATATAACACAGTAGAGCAATGAACAGATAAATGCTATCACTACATGCATATATGGTTGGTGAAGGCCCTAAGGTTATATTGTTTTTGCGAAAAGCCAAATTTTTCCTACAACAAAGGAATAAATTTTAGTTAACTAGCATGGTGGTTGAAACATCATTGAGAAGGTTCCTCCAACTCAATCCCAATTAAGGTAATCATTAACAACCCAACAAATTAATTTAGAGTGATGAGATCAAATCAATAATTCAAGTACCAGATACTCAAGATGTCCATAACCGGGGACACGGCTAACCATGATTAGTTTGTACACTCTGCAGAGGTTTGCGCACTTTTCCCCACAAGACTCGATCTCCTCTGTTGGATTTCTCGCACTACATGGTGTTTGAGAAACGGATGACTGAGACACAGTCTTTCAGAAGCATTAACTCTTTACTCTGGGTGGACAGTTACACCTACTTTCCCTCTACATCTGCTAGCCCACCACTGAAAGAGGTCACACAACATACTCAACTATGCCAGAGCCCATAATGGCTTGTGGCTGCACACGGAAGTTTCTAGCGTGAAAAATCTTATGATCCCTTTGATCCTGGGTGGCGGACCGTAGGATGATCACACGGTATATCCCCGGGATCTCCTAGGACAACACTAGATTTCCCAGGTGCCCAAAACAAATAATCCACCCACATGTGTATTAAAGTTGCCACCTTAAGTTGAACCATTAATTAACAATCTCACATCTGTCATGGATACACTCAAACCCAATCCACGTCTACGAGCATAGCATGGCAATATAAGCATAACGTAGAAGTAACTCCCGGGATTTGATAATAAAACAGGGAAATAGGTTCTACCTCATCAACTACTTCCCAAACCCAAAAGCTAAACACATCCTAATCATTCAATGTTTCAGGGTTGTAACTAATGCATAAAAACTAGGTATGAAAAGAGTATGATCAATGTGTTACTTGCGTTGCTGACGATCCGGAAAACCTAGTGACTCGTAGTAGCACGCTTCGCACTCCGGGAATTCTATCGCAAACAAACAATAGCATACATAAGCAATCAAGCAAAGATGCATGGGTAAAACTCAAACAAGGAGATCTAACTAGAAAGTTCAACTAAAGAATTCCGGTTTGCAAAAATAATCAAATCAAACGGAGCAACGAAACTCAAACTGCGAAAGAAACAAGATCCAATTACTAATCTGGACTAAAGTCAAATTTTACAGTACCAAAATCTTGTTCAAGTTGGTTAAATAGAAAGAGGGCTTCGAGACGAAGATCAAGGCGCTTGAATCGCCTGATTCCGATAAATGAGCGAAAAGATTAACTAAAACGAAAATCAGGGCAGAAATCGCGATCGAAAATAATCGCGGAAAAACCCTGGAAAAAGAAAAACTGATGAAAAGGCTAACGAACGAACATTCACTGTCTGCGACTAACGGGTGAACGGCGTTCGTTAAAACGAACGTACGGACGAACGTCCGCTAAATAAATAAACCGACAAAAAAAAGATAAAACCGATCTAAAATAAACAAACCGAGGGTTTCTAAAAAAAACATACGGTTTTCTAACGAAAACCGGCGGCTACCTCGGGACGCGTGACGGCGGCGGCGGCGGGCAACTCCGGCGAGGCGGTGTCCGGCGGCAGCGGGCGGGGTCGGCGGCGACGGGCGACGGGGTCGACGTCGCGGCGGCGGCGCGGGGTCGCGGCGCGGCGGCGGCGGCGGGGCGGCGCGAGTTAGGGTTAGGGTTTCGGCGGCGGGGCTGGTGGTGGTCTGCGGGGTCGGGGGCGCGGCTTATAAGGCCCGGGGCGGCGGGAGTCCGGGTCGCCCACGGCCCGTAAGTGGGTTCGAACTTCTTTTTATATATTCTGACGCGCAGAAAAACGAAGAAAAGAAATACTAAACGGACTCCAAAATTCCGAAATAAATTTTCCCCGTCCTCTAAAAATATGCCAGACAAGGTGAACATTTATTTGGGCCTCCAATGCAATTTTGAAAAACGTGTATTTTTCCTTATTCAAAAAAATAACAATAAAAATCCAAATAAAAAATATTTATTTGATTTTAATATTTTCCTCCAATATTTCATCTATTTTGGAGAAGTCATATTATCTCCTCTCATATATTTTAAATTCAAAATATTTTCGGAGAGAAAAATCATTAAAACCAAAATGATCCTTGTTTCAATATTTGATAAAATTCAAATATGAAAATCGTGAAATCCCCAACTCTCTCCGCGGGTCCTTGAGTTGCTTAGAATTTCGAGGATCGCAAACGAAAATGCAATAAAATATGATATGCATGAATGACCTATGTATAACATTCCAAATTGAAAATTTGGGATGTTACAAACCTACCTCCCTTAAGGTGAATCTCTTCCTCGAGATTCGGGTTGGCTAGAAAATAGGTGTGGATGGTCTTTGCGTAGATCATCCTCTCGTTCCCAGGTGGCTTCATCCTCGGTATGGTGGCTCCACTGAACTTTTCAAAACTAGATAACCTTGCTGCGAGTAACTCGGCTGGCATACTCAAGAATCTTGACAGGTTTCTCCTCCTATGTCAAATAATCATCCAACTGAATTGCTTCCTGGGGCACTATATCTCTCAGAGGAATATCGGCCATCTCTGCATGACACTTGTTCAACTGGGAAACATTAAACACATCATGTACTCCCGACAGTCCTTCGGGTAACTCCAACTTGTAGGCAACCTCTCCCATACGTTCCAAAACACGGTACGGTCCCACAAATATCGGGGCTAACTTTCCCTTAACTCCAAATTTAACTCCTCGAAGAGGTGACACTCGCATATACGCTCTGTCTCCGATTTCATAGACTACCTCCTTGCATTTTGAATCTGCATAACTCTTCTGTCCGGACTGAGCTACCTTCAGTCTATCTCGAATCAGCTTAACCTTGTCTTCGGACTCCTTAATCAAATCTGGTCCAAACAATTGACGGTCTCCAACTTCATCCCACATCAACGATGTTCTGCACCTTCTTCCATACATGGCCTCGAATGGTGCCATCTTCAAAATGGCCTGGTAGCTATTGTTGTATGAGAACTCCGCGTAGGGAAAGTTGTCATCCCAACTAGATCCATAATCTAGCGCACAAGCTCTCAACATGTCCTCTAGAATCTGATGGACTCTCTCGGTCTGTCATCTGTCTGCGGGTGAAAAGCTTTACTGAACTCCAGCCTGGTACCCAAGTTCTGGTGCAGCTGGTGCCGAAACTTTGAAGTAAACTATGTTCCTCTATATGATACGATGGTCCTCGGAACTCCGTGCAGACATACGATCCTGGTCATATATATCTTGGCCAACTTCGCACTTGTATAAGTGGTTTTCACTGGGATAAAGTGGGCTACTTTGGTCAAACAATCCACTACTACCTAGATAGATTCATATCTCGATCAGGTCCTGGGCAATCCGGGGATAAAATCCATGCCAAGCTTATCCCACTTCCATTCGGGTATCGGCATAGGCTGCAGTAATTCTGCTGGCTTCTGATGTTCTGCCTTCACTCTGTGACATACATCACATATGGCTACATACTCGGCAATATCCTTCTTCATACCAGTCCACCAGAAATGCTCCGTCAAGTCCAAATACATCTTAGTGTTTCCGGGGTGTATCGAGTATGGCGAGTCATGAGCTTCCTGTAGTATCAACTTCCTGATCTCTGCATTATTGGGCACATATACACGGTCCTCAAACCATAAGGTGTCATGCTCATCCTCACGAAAACCTTTGGCTTTCCCGTCACTCATATTCTCCTTTATTTTGGCAATTTCTTTGTCATCTTTCTGAGCTTCTCGAAATCTTTCCCAATAATGTTGACTGAACCTCCAACGCTGAAACAAAACCTCTAGGGACTATCTCCAAACGTGGCTCCCTGAGATCTTCTACCAACTCCTTTGGCATTCCTCCGCTTATGAGGGTATTGACGTAACTCTTCCGGCTCAAAGCGTCTGCTATGACATTGGCCTTGCCTGGATGGTAGTGCAACTTCATATCATAATCTTTTATGAGCTCCAACCATCTCCTCTGCCCGAGGTTCAGCTCCTTCTGAGTAAAAATATACTTCAAACTCTTGTGATTCGTATACACATCGCAACGGTTTCCAATCAGAAAATGTCTCCAGGTCTTGAGCGCATGCACTACGGCTGCTAACTCCAAGTCGTGTGTGGCATAGTTCAACTCATGTGGTCTAAGTTGTCGTGAGGCATACGAAACAACTCTTCCGTCTTACATAAGTACTCCTCCAAGTCCTAAGCGAGAGGCCTCGCAGTACACTTGGAAATCCTTGCGTATATCCGACAGAATCAGCACTGGGGATGTAGTCAAACGTTTCTTCAACTCCTGGAAACTGGCTTCACATTCTTCAGTCCAATGGAACTTGGTGTCCTTCTTCAACAATGCTGTCATAGGCTTCGCAATCTTAGAAAAATTCTCAATAAATCTCCGATAATATCCCGCGAGTCCAAGAAAACTGCGGATCTCTCCAACTGAGGTGGGTGCCAACCACTCAGTGACTGACTGAACCTTGGTAGGATCCACTGCTATACCTTCTCCTGATATAACATGTCCAAGAAATCCAACTTCCTTCAAGCAAAACTCGCACTTGCTGAACTTGGCGTATAACTGATGTTCCCTGAGCTTCTCGAGAACTAAACGCAAATGCTCCTTGTGTTCCTCTTCAATCTTCGATTATACCAAGATATCATCAATTAACACCACGACAAACTTATCCAAGAACTCCATGAACACCTTGTTCATCATACTCATGAAATAGGCAGGGGCGTTAGTTAGTCCAAATGACATAACCGTATACTCGTATAACCCGTACATCGTGGTGAAAGCTGTCTTAGGTATATCTTTTTCCCTAATCTTCAGCTGGTGATATCCTGATCGCAGATCGATCTTCGAAAACACTTTTGCTCCTTGCAACTGGTCAAACAAATCATTGATCATCGGCAGCGGGTACTTATTCTTGATTGTTACTTCAGTCAATGCACGATAATCAACCATCATCCTTAACGATCCATCCTTCTTCTCGACCAAAAGCACTGGGGCTCCCCATGGTGATGAACTTCGTCGAATGTAACCTTTCTCCAATAACTCCTTAATCTGCTTCTTAATCTCCTCCAGATCGTTTGCGGGCATCCGGTATGGTCCTTCGATATAGGCTCCGTGCCTGGCAATAATTCTATTAAGAACTCAATGTCTCTATCCGGTGGCATGCCTGGTAATTCCTCTGGAAACACATTCGGGTAATCCTTCACAACAGGTACTTCCTCCTGATCAACGCCTAAGAGGGAATTTACTTGGGTTCTCCATGACGTATGCCTGGATACATACTTGATCCTTTTTCCCTCCGGGGTAGTGAGCAAAATCGACTTACTGGCGCAATCGATGTTTCCCCCATACATCGATAGCCAATCCATTCCTAGTATCACATCCAATCCTTGTGACTCCAAAATTATCAGGTCTGAGGGGAAAACATGGCTTCCAATGGTCAATGACATCTGAAAACATCCTTGTCTTGCCATATATTCCGCTCCTGGCGAACTTACTAACATAGGTGTCCTAAGTACCTTAGTGGGCAACTTATACTTATCCACGAATCCCCTTGATATGTATGAATGTGATGCAGTAGTATCAAAAAGAACGATTGCAGTAAAAGACTTACCCAAAAACTTACCGATAACTGCATTTGGGCGCTCCTCAACTTCCTCCACGTTCACGTGGTTCACTTGTCCCCTGTTGAAAGGGTTGGGCTTCTTCCCAGCGCTTCCATTGCCATTACCGTTCTTCAATTCCGGACAATCGTTGGCGTAGTGCCCAGTCTTCCCGCACTTGAAACAGGTAATGTGACTTTGATCCTTCTTGGCGGGTGTGGCTGGGTTAGAGCGGTTCTGATTGCTGCCTGCTCCATTCCCGTTTCCATTCTTGGGGCCATTGTGGTTCTGAGTCCATTGTGGGTGTGGCATCCATGGTTATGGATAAGTCCTCCCGAGTTCTGGGTGAAACGAGGCTTCTGCTGAGCTCTAGAATTGTACTTTCCTTGTCCATACTTCCTCTTGCGGCTCTCAATCTGTTGCTGCTTTCCTTCAATCATAAGAGCCTTGTCTACCAACTCCTGGTTGTTGTTAAATGTTGCCACCATCAACTGCATGCTCATCTCATCATTCAGCCCTTCCATAAACTTCTCCTGCTTTGCGGCATCTGTGGCCACATCATCAGGGGCATAGCAAGACAGCTTACTAAACTCATCTACGTACTGAGCCACAGTACGATTTCCCTGGCGTAAGTTGCGAAACTCACGCTTCTTCATGCTCGTAGCTCCAGTTGAGGCATGGGCGGTGCGAAAAGCTTGCTGAAACTGATCCCAAGTGATATTGGCTATAGGGAAAGTGGCGGTGTAATTCTCCCACCATGACGCTGCTGGTCCATCCAATTGGTGTGCATCAAAACGCACCTTCTCAGCATCAGTGCAACCTGCGGTGGTCAACTCCCTTCCAATCTTGCGTAACCAGTCATCCGCAACTATGGACTAGGTGCTACTTGAAAACACCGGCGGCTGTAACCTCAGAAAACGGGCTAAGTTGTCAACTAGAGGAGGGTTGTTGTTGTTGTTGTTGCCTTGGTTCTGGACTAATATTTACATCAAGGCATTCCGCTGCTGGATCAACTGGGTGATCTCCGGTGGGAACACAAATCTGGTGTCACGTCTCGGAGGCATCTGATGGGTTTAGAGGGGAGAGATTAGAATAGAGAGAGGTCTAGTGAGAAATCACTACCCATATGCACATGAGACAAACACAATCATATCATATCACTCAATCAATCAAGCAAGGGCATACAAACGATCTAGAACTATTGTTAAAAAGTGCTCGGACTACTACTATATACATGGGGAAATACTACTAGTCATATGGTGGTCATCTAGAAATTTTGATCGATGGAAAACTCCATGATATCCGCTCCAGCTTCGTCTTCATAATCATCATCACTATCATCGGGGTCGGAGTCGGTGTCGTCGATGATGATGTAGTTCTCCGGGCAAGTGGAATCGTCGTCCTCTCCTCCTGGCGCGGGGTCTCCCATGAAAACTCCTAGCTTCCTTGTTAGGTCGTCATTCTTCTCCACGAGTATCGTCATTTCCTCCTCATATCCATCGCGTGTAGACTTGAGTTCCTCTTCAAGCTCGGTGATCCTTGTCATCGCCTTCTTCAAATCTATCATGCTTGCGCACATCTAGTTCTCCTGGCGTCGAATGTGCTGGTTTAGCTCCTGGATGAATGCTGCAATGGACCTGTCCCTCCTAGTGCTGACTATCTCCCATTTCTCATCTCGGCGCCCACATAACTGGTAGATAGTATCCTTGAGATCCTTGTGGTAAACTTCGCCAATGCGCCCCATGGCGATGTGAGCTGCCATGCTCTTTCCTAGACTCCAGGTTGGGGCATCAAAGGAAGACTCTATAGGTTCAGTGACTGGCATGAATGTCCTTCCTGGAACTTGAACTCGAATCATCCAGCGCTCCTCTTCTGGTAAAGTAGCGGTGTAGGTCCCGGTGAAGCTTGGTATTCCAATGTTCAGGTATCTAGTGACTTCCTTCAAGTGTTGTCCAAAGGGGGTGTCTTCATCTGGTTGTGCAAACTTGTTCCTCGAGTCCGCCATCCTAAAGACTAGAAAATGGAGAGGAGTCAGAAATGAGTAGAGAAGAGTGACCTATGGCTTTTCTTAGTGGTCGTGTCCTACATTCAGCGTGTGCTCTGATAACATCTTGTAGCGACCCGACCTCAGACAGTCAAGTCTCTGTGCTTCAGTGTCATCCCTGGATCGGTAATGCTGACACACACAGTACTCGAAGGATTTATAACAGAGTAGCAATCACACACTTATTACATCGAATGTCTCACAAGAGAACTTATTACAATAAATATGGCTTAAGGCCATCTAAAACGATAACAACGGAAGGCTTGGAAGATAAAGTGAGTCCATCAACTCCAACGACATAGCTGAGTGCATGACAAACGACCTATCGCCCATACTCCTCGTCTGAAAAGTCTGCAACATAACACGTTGCAGCCTGAAAACGGGTCAGCACATGGAATATGCTGGCAATATAACACAGTAGAGCAATGAACAGATAAATGCTATCACTACATGCATATATGGCTGGTGGAGGCTCTAAGGTTATATTGTTTTTGCGAAAAGCCAATTTTCCCTACAACAAAGGAATAATTTTTTTTAACTATCATGGTGGTTGAAACATCATTGAGAAGGTTCCTCCAACTCAATCCCAATTAAGGTAATCATTAACAACCCAACAAATTAATTTAGAGTGATGAGATCAAATCAATAATTCAAGTACCAGATACTCAAGATGTCCATAACCGGGGACACGGCTAACCATGATTAGTTTGTACACTCTACAGAGGTTTGCACACTTTTCCCCACAAGACTCGATCTCCTCCATTGGATTTCTCGCACTACATGGTGTTTGAGAAACGGATGACTGAGACACAGTCTTTCAGAAGCATTAACTCTTTACTCTGGGTGGACAGTTACACCTAATTTCCCTCTACATCTACTAGCCCACCACTGAAAGAGGTCACACAACATACTCAACTATGCCAGAGCCCATAATGGCTTGTGGCTGCACACGGAAGTTTCTAGCATGAAAAATCTTATGATCCCTTTGAGCCTGGGTGGCGGACCGTAGGATGATCACACGGTATATCCCCGGGATCTCCTAGGACAACACTGGATTCCCCAGGTGCCCAAAACAAACAATCCACCCAGATGTATATTAAAGTTGCCACCTTAAGTTGAACTATTAATTAACAATATCACATCTGTCATGGATAAACTCAAACCCAATCCACGTCTACGAGCATAGCATGGCAATATAAGCATAACGTAGAAGTAACTCCCGGGATTTGATAATAAAACAGGGCAATAGGTTCTACCTCATGAACTACTTCCCAAACCCACATGTTAAACACATCCTAATCATGCAATGTTTGAGGGTTGTAACTAATGCATAAAAACTGGGTATGAAAAGAGTATGATCAATGTGTTACTTGCCTTGCTGACGATCCGCAAAACCTAGTGACTCGTAGTAGCATGCTTCGCACTCCGGGAATTCTATCGCAAACAAACAATAGCATACATAAGCAATCAAGCAAAGATGCACGGGTAAAACTCAAACAAGGAGATCTAACCTGAAAGTTCAACTGAAGAACTCCGGTTTGCAAAAATAATCAAATCAAACGGAGCAACGAAACTCAAACTGCGAAAGAAACAAGATCCGATTACTAATCTGGACTAAAGTCAAATCTTACAGTACCAAAATCTTGTTCAAGTTTGTTAAATAGAAAGAGGGCTTCGAGACGAAGATCCAGGCGCTTGAATCGCTTGATTCCGATAAACGAGCGAAAAGATAAACTAAAACGAAAATCAGGGCAGAAATCACAATCGAAAATAATCGCGGAAAAACACTGGAAAAAGAAAAACTGACGAACAGGCTAACAAACGAACGTTCGCTGCCTGCGGCTAACGGGTGAACGGCGTTCGTTAAAATGAACGTACGGACGAACGCCCGCTAAATAAATAAACCGACGAAAAAAAGATAAAACCGATCTAAAATAAAATAACCGAGGGTTTCTAAAAAAAACCATACGGTTTTCTAACGAAAACCGGCGGCTACCTCGGGACGCGTGATAGCGGCGGCGGCGGGCAACTCCGGCGAGGCGGTGTCCGGCGGCGGCGGGCGGCGGGGTCGGCGTCGCGACGGCGGCGCGGGGTCGCGGCGCGGCGGTGGCGCGGCACGGGTTAGGGTTAGGGTTTCAGCGGCGGGGCTGGTGCTGGGCTGCGGGGTCGGGGGCGCGGCTTATAAGGTCCGGGGCGGCGGGAGTCCGGGTCACCCACGACCCGTAAGTCGGATCGAACTTTTTTTTAATATTCTAACGCGCAAAAAAACGAAGAAAAGAAATACTAAACGGACTCCAAAAATCCCGAAATAAATTTTCCCCGTCGTCTAAAAATGCCGGACAAGGTGAACATTTATTTGGGCCTCCAATGCAATTTTGAAAAACGCGTATTTTTCCTAATTCAAAAAAATAACAATAAAAATCCAAATAAAAAATATTTATTTGATTTTAATATTTCCTCCAATATTTCATCTATTTTGGAGAAGTCATATTATCTCCTCTCATATATTTTAAATTCGAAATATTTTCGGGGAGAAAAATCATTAAAACCAAAATGATCCTTGTTTCAATATTTGATAAAATTCAAATATGAAAATCGTGAAATCCCCAACTCTCTCCGCGGGTCCTTGAGTTGCTTAGAATTTCGAGGATCGCAAACGAAAATGCAACAAAATATGATATGCATGAATGACCTATGTATAACATTCCAAATTGAAAATTTGGGATGTTACAGCTCTGGTCCCATTCATTCATTGTGTCAATGTTGCTTTCGTATTACCTTACCTGGATGATGATAGATGTGCCATATTGTGTTAATTTTGTGTAGGCTGGTGTGGTCTGGTTGCCCGAACGTTCGTTGTGTCAATGTTGCTTTCCTATTATCTGACCTGGCCAATGATAGCAATGCTAGTGTGTTAATTTGGTGCAGGCTGCTGAAGATAAGAAGACAAACTCTGAAAACAGCAAGGCAACCCCATTGTTTCTTTCCAATAAATCAAGGTCAGGTAATATGGCAATAACTCTTGATTAATCTGTTCGGTTCCCCTACTAATTTATGTTATGATGCAGTGGTCGACACACTCTCCACTATCAATAATACAAGCCTGCCAAAATCGCCATCTGAATCTGTTCAGTTTCCTTTGTCTCGAATGCAACGGAAAAATGTATGTTTGTGAACCAATTAATGGCTGAAGCAATGATGGAAATGGTGGAGGAATCAGAGGTGCACATTCGTGCGCAACAACAACTGATCAATGTTTTCGGAGACAGTGTAGCAAAGCATCAAGAACTTGCCCACATGCTTATGGGCATCATCCGCGCTGAGGTTGCAGATTGTGACATTGTCGATCGTTAGGTTCTGTTCATTTATTTGCATTGGCATCAATCTTTGATTGCCCAGTGGGTGTAATTTCCTATAATATATGCTGGATGTGCAACGTTTTTCCCTGTATGCCATACCTTTGCTTGATCGGTTTTGGTCCTGCGCATAATTGCTCGTCGTAATGGGCTCAAATTATCTAATTGGGCCTAAATACATGTACGAACTTTAGTGGGCCCATTAAGTTAATGGGCCGTTACCAGGCCGAAAGTTAATGGTCAGCCTCTTACCTCCCGGGTCGTTAACAAGCCGACATCGAAGCGGGCAACAGGCGGCCCCATTTGATTTCACGGGCCATTAACAGGCCGATACTTGGTCGGGCTACATATGGCCCAACTATACTATGGGCCTTTAGCAGGCCGAAAGTGACAGCAGGCTCGTACTGGACCATGAAGAGCATGGGCCGCGAAGAGGCCGAAAGTTAGGTCGTACTGTAAATGGCCCAACTGTGTTGTGGGCTTTTAGCAGGCCGAAAGAGAAACCGGGCTGGTATTGGACCATGAAGAGCATGGGTCGTTAAAAGGCCAAAACTCAGGTTTGACTGCTAATGGCCCAACTCACTTATGGGCCGTCACCAGGCTGAAAGACACATCGGGCCGTAAATTGGCCCAATACTTAAATGGGTCGCTAAAAGGCCGAAAGATGTACATCTTAAAAATTGGCCCATCCCTTGAATGGGCCGTTAATAGGCCGAAACCACATCGAGCCGATATTGAGCCCAAATATATAGCAGGCTGTTAAAGGGCTCGAACTGATGATGGGCTAACTACTGCAGGATGCTGCTAACGCGACACTACAATCAGAGACCCTTCGAGAAACTGTGTGTGATGCCATAATCGCAAACGGTGGTGTATGAAAACCGTCAGAAATGTATAAAATGTTTGCGATGACGGATGCATCAAACACGGTTCAGGTTTTAGTTGTGTGTGCGATGAAGGGCATACGGTTCAGTTCAATTAACTGTTTGCGATGAGGAGGAACAAAAGAAACGAGCAACCAGATGAAGGCGTGTGCGATACACAGCATACAGTTCACTTGGATGAACTATTTGTGCTTAGGCAACACATAAGAAACGGGCAGCCAGATGAAGGTGTGTGCGATATACAGCATAGGGTTCACTCGGATGAACTGTTTGTGATTAGGCAAGAGAACAGAAATGGTTCAATATAACAAGATGTGTGTGATACGCGGCAAACAGGTCTGTAATCAAATGTGTGCTAAGACCGATAATAACGCAGATGATTGCTTCTAATAAGACGTATGTGATATGCTCTGTCTACACAACATCTATTGGCCATTGTGGGACGGGCGGTCATCCGGATACTCCATAAGGATGTGAAGAGGCATTCCTATCAGCAAGGACTAGCTGTTCCACCAGTAGCTCATGTAAGAAAACTATCAAGTTAAGTGTGCTCAGGCTGGAGCAGCCATCGAATGGGTGATTGGATGGGAAGTTGTGTCGATGTTAAATTAGCTGATGGGATGGGTCATTTCGGTCAAATGACCGAAATGCCCCATTCCCTCAGCTAATTTAACCTTGAGGTCCTTGTTTTTTATTTTTTAACACATGTTAATTAAAGAAGGTCTACCGCATTACTTTTTGACAATGTGCGATACATGGCATACAGTTGATCCATCCGACCTATTTGTGATGGAATAGGCCATGTGTGTTGTGGGCAAACGCTTGCTTGTATTCAGCCATTTCGGATTGATAAATTCATCACCGACGGGTTCCCTAGTGTGGTCCGTGTTCATCTGATCATCATCTACGACTTGTGCTAGCTCGATGCTAAGTTTCCATTAATTGATGGCGTTTTATGAACACGCCACTATTTCCCGCCATTTCCTCACCTATTTCCCGCCACCCTGCTATATTGCGCATAGGGGGCGCGCGATGCATGGAGGCGACAAGCGTAGCCTGTAGCACATCCACCTTTTCCAAGCATGCCAACCCACCAAAGCGCCGCCTCTGCCATCAACCTCGTCGACGAGGAAAACGAGCAGGCGTCATGGCCCGTTGAGGCCGAGGCGCTCCCCGGCAATGCTATGGACGACACCGTGATGCGCGTCATCGCCAGGGTTGAGCAGACCTTTGGCTCATGGCGCTTGAGTGCCGCGGATCAAGATAGGCATGTCAGCGCTGACAGGCTGCAGCTCGCCGCACAACATGATCGATGGCGCGCTGCAGAGCAAGCTAGGCACGTCCGCGCCGATAGGCTGCGGCTCACTGCACGGCGAGACCGTTGGAGCGCCGCAAAGCGAGAGGCGCGGTGCGCTGCACAGCAACAGCGGATCCATCGGCGCTTGCCTGCTATCGACACGGCGTCGCAGATGGGTACACATCCCGTCAGTACCCCCATTCCTCGCCAGGAGTGGGCAGAGGCCCTCAGCGACGTACTTGCACCAGAGGTCGGCCGCGCCGTACTTGCACCGGACGCCCGCCGCGCCGTTCGCGTGGTCGCCTTGTCCGCGGCCCGCTGGATGCCAACGCGCTGGTTCGTAGGCTCGACCGCCTCCTTGGCCCAGGTGTCCACCTGGGCGCAGTAGAGGAACATGGCCGTCGCATCCTCGAGCTGGTGATCTCCGATGAAATAGCCAACTTGGAGCTCGAGATCGCGCTCCAGATGTACCACAAGCGTGTCGACCGCTTGGACGAACGCCTGCACACGAGTTCAGGCAGAGCCAAGAGCTACCCTAGGCAAGGGCTGCTGGCCATGGTCTCATGGACGCGTTTTATTTTGGTAAGTCGTTTCGACGTGAATAGCTATGTATTCACAGCAATCATAGTATTGCTCTGTTTATTGCTTTGTTTCAATGTGTGTACTCTGTTTTTCATTCTTATATGTTCTGTTTCAATGTGTGTATATATGCTTTCCATTCTGTATATGTGGATGATAACAGCTAGATTCAAATGAGTATACAAAAACAGATAGAAAATGGAATTCATAATATATATATATTAATTGTTCATTAGATCATCATAGAATATATATATATATATATATATATATATATAATATCATCACATATACGTGATGATACTTAACTACAATGCATAAAATTGAAAACGAACAATACTAAAACTAATAATCCCTCCTAGGGCCAGTATTTCGGCAGCCCCTCGCCAGCAGCTCACTTGTGCGCGGCGCCTTCCCAGTGCGGAGGCAGTACTACGACTCCTCCGCCTTGCAGCGCTTGACGTACGGATCTGCCTATTGCTGGCGGACACGCGCGGCCGATCTTTCCATTTCGTTGGGCGCCCACTGGAGCTCCTCGTCGGTGACCTTCCTCATGAAGTACCCGTCTTCGTACACCTCCTCGGCACGACGACGCGCCCGCCCCCAAAGCTCCGCCGCCTCCTTTTTCCAGGCGGCATCACGGGCTTCACTGGCCGCCTGGTACCTGGCTTCCTCCTCTGCCATCTCATTCTTCAATGCCACTTGCGTGGTTTCTCAGCCGGCCGCAGCGACCTCCACACACAGAGATTGTACTGGCCCCAAAACCAATCCAAAGTTGGGGGGTCCGGCGCAACCTCATCAGGCGGCGCGTAGGGGTCCTCGTCGCTGCTAATCGAGTGAGCGTCCTCGGGGGGCGGTGACTCCTCGTCGGCACATGGGCAGACCGGCGGCGCCATGGCAGAGATTTGAGAGAGAGAGAGAGAGAGAGAGAGAGAGAGAGAGAGAGGGCGAGCGAGGGGAGCATGTAGATGAGAATGCAGGCGGGATGACGTGAGCAAGGCAGTATTTATTGGCGGCCGGAATCTAGATCGACGGGGACAGTACACACGCCGGTCGCCGGAATTTACGAGTACTATAGTTTGAATTACACACAATTCCCGCAGCAAATCCGTGTGTGAACATAATAGCTGACGGTTTCCAATACAGAACCATGTCTGATTAATGATCCCCGCCAATCACCTTCCAAACCTCGAGCCACGAGATAAAGTGCCAATCGTGTGGGGGCCAGTTGTCTTGCCAGATCTTTACATTTTCTTTTTTGAACACCAGATATTTACATCGTCTGATTATTTTTTCACTCGCACACAAGTACAAAAAAAATATGATTTTTCAAACCGTTTTGGTTAGGCGTTGCATGTAGATGTAGTTAAAATTAGAATTACGGTCATTAAATGGTTAGAAAATCACTTAAATGTCTTTCAAAGGTCAAATGACCCCTAAAAATTTCCAAATTTTCACATGACAGTTGTATTAGTTCACGTTAAACATAGGAAAAAATTTGAAGGTCGTAAGAGGAAGCTATCTCCCGTCCGTCAGCAAACATGCATTGTTCCCTCTCGGAACTACGAACCTTCTAGTGAGTTGCTCTGGTTTGTGAGGGGTGTGTGTCCAAACTTTCGTCAAACAAGCCAATTTTTTTACCACATCATCTTGGTGGCATGACATTAAATCAAGCAAGGTTTCATGTTTTTCTGATCATTTTTTAATTTTTGGGAATTAAAATGCCATGGCATGCACTACATGCATGTGCCCATGCCTTGACACCAATATGTTTGAAAATTCCTTCGAATTTACTGCCCATGGAATTGACTCGCACACAAGTACACAAAAATATGATTTTTCAAACCGTTTTGGTTAGGCATTGCATGTAGATGTAGTTCAAATTTGAATTACGGTCATTAAATGGTTACAAAATCACTTAAATGTCTTTAGAAGGTCAAATGACCCCTGAAATTTACCAAATTTTCACATGACAGTTGCACGTTAAACGTAGGAAAAATTTGAAGGCCATAAGAGGAAGCTATCTCCCATTCGTCATCAAACATGCATTGTTCCCTCTCGGAACCATGAACCTTCTAGCGAGTTGCTCCGGTTTGTGAGGGGCATGTGTCCAAACATTCGTCAAACATGCCAATTTCTTTACCACATCATCTTGGTGGCATGACATTACATCAACCAAGGTTTCATGTGTTTCTGATCATTTTTCTATTTTTTGGAATTAAAATGCCATGTCACTCCATGCATACGTATGCATGTGTCCATGTTGTGAGACCAATATGTTTGAAAATTCCTTCTAATTTACTGCACATGGAATTAACTCGCACGCACGTACACAGATATGATTTTTCAAACAGTTTTGGTTAGGCATTGCATGTAGATGTAGTTCAAATTTGAATTACAGTCATTAAATGGTTAGAAAATCACTTAAATGTCTTTGAAAGGTCAAATGACCCCTAGAATTTTCCAAAATTTCACATTACAGTTGTAGTAGTGCACGTTAGGCGTTGAAACAATTTCAAGGCCGTAAGAGGAAGCTATCTCCCGTTCGTCATCAAACATGCATTGTTCCCTCTTGGAACCACGAACCTTCTAGCGAGTTGCTCCGGTTTGTGAGGGGTGTGTGTCCAAACTTTCATCAAACATGCCAATTTCTTTACCACATCATCTTGGTGGCATGAAATTAAATCAAGCAAGGTTTCATGTTTTTCTGATCATTTTTTAATTTTTTGGAATTAAAATGCCATGGCATGCACTCCATGCATGTGCCCATGCCTTGACACCAATATGTTTGAAAATTCCTTCCATTTTACTGCACATGGAATTAAATCACACACAAGTACACAAAAATATGATTTTTCAAAACGTTATGGTTAGGCGTTGCATGTATATGTAGTTCAAATTTGAATTACGGTCATTAAATGGTTAGAAAATCACTTAAATGTCTTTAAAAGGTCAAATGACCCCTGAAATTTACCAAATTTTCACATGACAGTTGTATTAGTGCACGTTAAACGTAGGAAAAAATTTGAAGGCCGTAAGAGGAAGCTATCTCCCCTCATCATCAAACATGCATTGTTCCCTCTCGGAACCACGAACCTTCTAGCGAGTTGCTCCGGTTTGTGAGGGGTGTGTGTCCAAACGTTCATCAAACATGCCAATTTCTTTACCACATCATCTTGGTGGCATGACATTACATCAACCAAGGTTTCATGTGTTTCTTACCATTTTTCTATTTTTTGAATTAAAATGCCATGTCACTCCATGCATACGTATGCATGCACTGGTGCACGTCGGTCCTAAACAAACGGTTTAAAACCCCTTTCCGCGACTAAATTTGGAACCGTCGCCAAGTGAGTGTGGGCGATAGGGGGGTCCTTCCCACACGGCCCAGAAACCGTCGGGGATAGGGCCCCTACAGTACTCCTACTCATTTCTGCTCGCATTGCCATCGCAGTCGGTATTTTGTGGTGCTATGTTTACGATGCGCGGCCCATCACAAACGGTTCGCTATTATAGAACGAGTATGATGCGCGGCCCATCACAAACGGTTCACTGTTAAGAAGATTAGCTAATCGTCGTACGAGTGTCGGACAGGATTACGAAATCTCGGACCATCTTAACATCATCGTACACGACATCTATCGCACACGCTATTATGTGGTGCAACGTTTACGATGCATACTTCATCAGAAACAGTTCATGGTTGCGAATCTTGTATGATAAGGCAACTAACACAAACGTTTAGTTTGCCTGCACCGTTTGTGATATTGTCTGACATCGCACATGCTTGCACACGTTTCCTCTCTGTGAACCGTCTCGGATTATGGTGCATATCACAAACGTTTGTGTTTTACCAACCCTGTGTGCCGTAACAACCTGGAGAGCGTAATTGCACCGTAATTTAATTGCTGCTTTTCCAAATTGTACCGGATTTGGATTTGAATTTGAATGTATGCTACAGCTTTATTCATATCCATCAGGTTCAAACAACCAATGCATTATTCGATTCATAGGTACATATGTTCAAGAATTACATAAGAACCAAATAAAGAATGATGAACCACAGTTGCATACTTGTACTATTAAAGACGGTAAAGAAAGAGGCGAAATATATTCTGGTTGCTGAATAAGGTGAAGCTGAATGCCCATATTGTGCCCTCCTCCATGCAGAAGGCACGCACAACTCTAGTCCAACCCCATGTGATGGCCGACCACCCATCCTTCACGTTCTTCATGAAAACATCTAGATAATCATCATGTTCTGGTAGAAATACTTTAACCTTTGCCTGCCCACCAATCATGTAGTTTGAGAGGTAATCTTGAGTAAACTGCTTTGGCAACCACTGCAAAGGAATAAGATTTCAGACATTGTCATCTAACACAACTCATTATGGGCACTAAAAAGAAGGCTGCAGAGTTCTTACTTACCATCCCGCAGTTCGCCGTTGTCTAGGATAAAGTGTCAACAAATAGTTTAATTGCCATCTTCGGATCCATTTTACTAACAATCTTTATCGGCTTCCTCACTTGATGTTGGTTCATCGATATCTCATTGCCCCATACGCAGAAAGGGTCGAAACGCGGATCTTTACCAATGACATATGTACCTAAAAGCACCAAGTTAATATTAGAAGCTAAACAGCAATGGCACAATGATGTAGTACAACACTCTTTTATAATATGTCTATATACATCCGTATGTGGTAGTCCATTTGAAATCTCTAAAAAGACAAATATTTAGGAACGGAGGGAGTATCTTATAACATCCAATATACTCACATATTAGATGAATTAACATCTTATATTATGGGCCGGAAGGAGTTTAGTTCGTTCTTAAAAAATATTTGCTGCTGTATCCACGGGTTACAGTTAGTTTGAGCTAGTTCGGGCTCAAATAGCCCTAAAGTATATCTAAACATGAGGGCTAGTTTGAGCTAGTTGCATCTATAACCCACCCAAAAAAACTAGTATCCAACCAAAGAGGTGCTAATTGGAGCTAGTTCTCCTAGTGCATTTATTGTCAATCTAACCCTGCCATCCAAACAACTCTTTCAATGGAGTTAGTTCAGGGTTAGTAATGAGCTAGAAACTAACTCTAACCTCTAGCTAAGTTGAGTATCCAAATAGGGATGTGTTGTTGTTGTTGTTGCCGCTGATCTTCTACGTATATCTAGACATCATTAGAACATTAATGTAACACTCTTCCTTGTTGCTATGTAGCCTAGGATTGCATATTTAGACATTAAGTACAGTGCATGTTGCTATGTACCCTCAGATATATTACATATGGCCCTAGTTAACCTAAGGAAAAATGGGTTGCAGATATATTCAGTTAAAAGTCTGATTCACCGATTAGTCCCTTATCAGCCGCCAGCCTATATGGTACCAGCTACGGATATCCTGAACAGTGAGCAGATATAAGCCATGGGATGAAACTAACCTCGATGGAAAACAGCAGTCATTCCCAAAATTGTCCTGTGTAGGTACATCAAGGAGCATGTTAAGCACATCAGGCTAAACATCAACCAAAATTACACATGGCAGACAAAATAATCTCCAAAAGCTAGCTTCGGTGTGCAGGTTTAAGCACGCTAGTAAAGCAAAACAAGTGGAAAGGTGTGCTAACTGCAACAGGCCTAACAGTTAACAACAAGCAAACATGGTCATTCAAACTGGTATTGTGCCGGTCTAAGTACACTGGTTATGGTTAAATAAAAATGGAAAGGCGTGTTAACTACAAGATCCAGCAAGCAAATGTAGTCATTCATAGTGGTATTGTTGAAACTGGTACTGATGAAATTGAACTGCACAGTTCATACTTGCACATATAGAACATCACGTTGTGAATAACTGGAATAAACAAGGCATACTATGAACAACCAAAGATAGCATTTGAAACTGAACATATGCTAACTACAAACAATTGAACAATCAAAAAACTTTAAAAGAGGCATATGCTAGCTATAACAGGCTTAACAGCACGCAAATATATGCATTCCTATCGGTATGTTTAAAACTGGATTGATGAAATGTACTGCACAGTAAATAGTTGCACATATAGAGCATCACATTGTGAACAACTGAAATAAACAAATCATGGGTTTCCTCACTTGTCACAGATGGGCTCGTTCCCGTGGGAAGAGCACGGACCCTGGATGCACTCCATGTTGTCGCAGATGGGCTCCTTTCCCTTGGAAGAGCATGGCTCTAGGGTGCCCTCCCTGATGTCACAAACGGGCGCTTTCCCCTTGGAAGAGACGGAGAGGGTGCCCTCCTCGTGGCCGCCGTCGATGAGGTCTGACCTGGAAGCTGTGGATCCCAAGCCAGCGTCGCAGAACATGTCCTTCAGAAATGACAAAAGGGGCTCGATGGCGATGTAGAATGGCAAATTGTTGACAGCGAGCCAGAGGAGATCAGCGGCGGGGCCATGGATGAGATCGACGGCGGTTGAACCCGAGGGGTTGGGGTGGGCTACTTAACCTGTGACATAGCCCGCCTCAGGGCGTCGCTGTCGATGACCTCGATGTCGTAGCCGGCGGACGAGACATGCTCGCATACTCTAGCCCGCTGCTTGAGTGCCTGCCGCCAGTAATGGTCGTCAGCTTCCTCGGTGACGTCGGGCGAAGAGACCGCTATACACCTCTTTTGGGCCAGTCGCTCCTCGAGCTCCACGGGAAGCGTAGCCGGGCTTAGGATGCGACGCTCTGGAGTGGGGGATGGGGATCTATGGGAAAGGGGGCGTTTGGCAGGCGTCATCTAAAAAAACTCATGGCGTCCTGGGTATGGGGATCGGTGGGTAAGCCGCACGGGCAAACCGGCAGATGTTGACATAGAGGCCTTGCAGCGGCGACATGGACTTTGCTAGGGTTTCCAGCGAGGGATGGTGTGTGTGCGCGCACGCCCGAGGAGGTTTTGGTGTGTGTATGTGTGTGGAGGGGGGCGCGGGGTGTTTGAGGAAATGACGCGGGTAATGAAAATTTTACTACACGGGAGTCAAACGCGGGAGTGAAATGCTGGGCTATTGAAAATTTTGATGATAGTGCATCGCACACAGTCCGGAGACAACAACCGTGTGTTATGAAAAATAAAAACCCTCAATGCGGGCAGATATTTTCAATGCAGGCGGGACTGGGAACAAGAAACATCGCACACGGTCCGGAGATAACAACCGTGTGTTATGAAATAGAAAAACCCTCGAAGCAGGCAGATATTTTTGAGAGGGGGAGCCTCATGGAGCCCAATGTACTGTGCGGATGTGTGCGTGACAGCTGCACCGGCATGGCACACGGTTAGTTTGAGTTAACCGTGTCTGTTGCGTCATCCGACTTATCTAATGTTCATAAATTTGGGGAAAAATGATGCGGGAGAGGGTCAGAACACGAACACACTTGCATGTGAACCAAATTTATGTATCAAAAGGGTGGTTTGATTTTCATAATACCAAATGCAACTTCGATGTGGCACCTCTGTCGCAAAGCACACGGTTTTGCTTGCTCCCACCCTCTCGTGTCGGCACGAAGGGAATCCTAAGCTATGAATGCATGCCCCCTCCCCCTCAACCGAGGTTCACCTAGCAAAGTGCGAAGTAGCTAGCAGCCCCCCTCCTCCCTCATGTCAGCACGAAAGGAATCCTAAGATATATATGAATGCATGCCCCCTCCCCCTCAACCGAGGTTCACCTAGCAAAGTGCAAAGTAGCTAGCAGCCCCCCTCCCTCGTGTAGGCACGAAGGGAATCCTAAGCTATATATGAATGCATGCCCCCCCCAACCGAGGTTCACCGTAGCGAAGTGCGAAGTAGCTAGCAGCCCCCCTCCCTCGTGTCGGCACGAAGGGAATCCTAAGATATGAATGCATGCCCCCCAACCGAGGTTCACCTAGCAAAGTGTGAAGTAGAGCTAGCAGCCCCCCTCCCTCCTGTCAGCACAAAGGGATTCCTAAGCTATGAATGCATTCCCCCCCCCCCAACCGAGGTTCACCTAGCAAAGTGTGAAGTAGCTAGCAGCCCCCCTCCCTCTTGTGATCTCCAGATTTGGGAAACAAAGTATGCCTCAATATAGTGTTGATTGTAGCTAGACTAGACAACAAGTAATGAACAGATCCAACTCTATGTGTATCCAAAGCTTTGTCTGGGATCTCTTTGTACATGTTGGCCATAGATTTGTGGTCTTTATTATTCTTGGCATAGGTATCCAAGTCATCTTCATGCTCTTCAGGAGCATATATCAGTTTTTCCCACTCATCAACAGTTAATTGGTACCTTGTACCCTCTCACATCCATACAATTCTACCATCTGGATAAAAATGAGCTGTAGAGTAGAATTGCATGATGAGTTCATCATTCCATTTTTTCAGCTTCTGACCCACAAACTTGTCAACACCACAAGCTCTGAAGCTCTCATGCACACCTGGAAAATGATCTTCATTCTCATCAATGTACTTCCAGTCTGCCCACTTCATGTCACAAACTATGGGCTTCTTGTCAAGCAGAATGGTTTCATAGAAATCTTGCTGCTCTTTGGTGTGGAACCTGTAGTCCACTGCAGTCCTCGTCCTCACAGCATAGGGATCACTCTATCTCCAAAGTCTAAGACCAGCATCCTTCCTGATGCTCATATCTTCTACCACTGGATGGCTGTCATCATGATCTGGGATCTTTGGTTTAAGCTTCCTTAGCACTTGGGCTTCAGCTTCTTCTTCTTCAAGCTCTGGCACTGGGGCCTTGTTCTTCTTTGCAGCTGGAATGTTCCTAGTGCTCCTCTTGGGCTTTGAAGTCTTTTGAGCTTGAGCAGCAGCTTTGGGGGCAGTCTTGGGCTTTGAAGCAGCAGCCCCAGACTTAATTGCATCCCCCATCAGCTTCTGGGACTTGGGTGCTAGTGCAACATCCTCTTCCTCTTCCTCTTCTTCTTCAGCTGGATCTCTTATCATAGAAGATCTCCCAATGACTCTGGCAGTGGTTTTCTTGACCCTCTCTTTCCTCTTCTTGCCATCACCAGCCTCCTTTGGTTCAAGAGTGAACTCCATAGTTTCCTGAGTGGAGGCCCTGGCCTTTGACATTGGAACTCTCTTGGCTGGTGCCTTCTTGTGCAATCCTGGCTCGGTAGATGCAGCTGCAGCATATTCCTTCTTTGGCACCTTTTTCTTGGAGCTGACTTCTTCCTCACTGGCCACATAGTCCTCATCCTCTGAGTCTGAGGTTCTCTTCTTCCTTGTCCTAGTGGCTGCCTTGGGCAAATTGCTTGGAGTGCTCCTGCTGCCATAATCATAGCTGCTAGAGGGACTAGTGCCGTCACTCATGTTCACTTGCTCTTCTGATTTGTTCTAGCTATCACTCTGGTCATACATACTGGCAAAACAAATAGACAGCAGACCATGTGAATAGATATAGATGAGATAGAGTGGATGAGCATAACAAAGTGCAGAGTTTTTGCAAAACAAATGAGTCAAAAACTTAGTTTTAGTTTTCCACAGAAAGAATTTCGGAGCTACCGATTTGTTAAACTCGGTGACACCGAAGAAACTGTTGGAGTCTAAACTAGTGAACTCGGTCAGACCGAGTCACAGTTCGGTAACTCCGAGATTGCTAGGGTTTCACAGAGAGTCGAACTCGGTCACACCGATTTGCAACTTTCGGTCAGACCGAAAAGTGCAAGTGCTATGGCCTAAGCCAAATCGGTGAGACCGATTTCCACAACTCGGTCGGTCCGAGATGAGTTCGGCAGAAACCTAACCCTAAATTTTCAAATCAAACCTAATCTAATGGAGGTTTTATCTAGATAGATTGATCTCATACGTGGTAAAGAACATGGCATTGCATTGTGCTCAGAATCGGAGTAAGGAATTAGCACAAAAAGTCGAACTCATGCCCTAGTTCGGCGGTGAGTTCGCTACGGCGGCAACGGCGAGGTTCAAATCCGTTGGCGGCGACAAAGACCAGCGATGGGATGTCGCTGGCGACGAGAAGAAGATCCGGAGACCCGAGGCGGTAGAGCAGGAAACACGCGGGATGGAGGGTTTTGAAGAAATTTCCAAAATCTCACCCGTCGGTATATATATCCTGACCCTATTGGTGTGACCGAGTGGAACAACTCGGTGGCACCGAGATACAGAATTGCAAGCGGTTACTGCAACTCGGTGTGACCGAAAGGTTCTAATCGGTTGCACCGAGATTGAAAACCTAGATCAACTCGGTGAACTCGGTACGACCGAAGTGAATGAATCGGTCAGACCGAAATGCACGCAGATGTTTTGGAAGTTTAAGTCTATGACGAATCAGGGAGTCCGAGTGCTCCTCACACAGAGTGGTTCGAATTTGACTTGATCAAACTTTGTGATGTAGCATGAATAGAGTTTGATACGAGAAAAGCATAGATAGCTAGAGGAAGTTCTTAGTCATTCTTGTCCATCCATTTGGCAAAAGAGAAAAAGCCATACAATCAAAGCAACAAATGGATGTCCTCGAATGAGTAAAATATGCAATCAACATGCTCACACAATAAAATGGCAAATGAAACATGTGGCAAAGCATGCACAAACACTCTAGCATCTATCAAGCAATTGGCGATGACTAGGTCATCTATATATGAGTATATTCACTTAGGAGTCAAATGAGAACATTTAATCATAGGTCATACTCATCGTTTAAGCACAAGTGGGGTTACCACTTTTTCATAAAGCATTGTTGTGTTCACACCATTAGAGTTGCTTTAGCTCAATTGATTAGAGTAAAGCTCCCCTAGATGTGATATCCCCCCTAAGAGGGATGAACTAACCTTGGGTTTTGTCGATGATGACTTCATGTAGATGTTGAAGATGTGGATGCTCAATGTTGATGTAGATCATTTGGAGTAATCCATTGGAGTGAGTTGCACTTTCAATACCTACACGGGTTAGTCCCACAAGGAACAAACAAGGATATCCATAGACATAGAGTGATGTTCACACAAGATGATGTCCATGAGAGCATTAGGTTACCTTGTCCCTTATCTTACCAACAAGAGGGTTTGTGACTCTTTGAACTAGTGCAAGATATGGAAGTTGTTTGCACTTGTCCTTCCCAAAATGATATGAGTGAAGTATGTTGGTGGAGTCACTCTCAAGAACTCTCTAGTTCTTCTTCTTCGGGATCCACATCATCTTGATGGGAATCCTTGGAGTTGTAGTCGTACTTGACGAAGTGGAACTTGATGTAGTCTTGGGAACCCACTTGACCAAGGCCTAGTTGGTTGACACAAGTGCTAGACCGGCAACACCTTCATCTTGGGTGTCGGCGTCCTGGGAACTGGGGTCCCCAGACTTGCTTGCCTGCGGCCCACGGCGTGGCTATGCTAGCGGGCCTGTACGGCCCATCTTCATCAATAAAGCATTCAAGAACCTCGCGAGGGGCCAAGACTCGCGAGGCAGACGGCGCAAGACCTCCTTGGGAGCGGCCTCACCAGGCTGCCTCGCGAGGAGCGGAGATATCAAGGAGGAGCAAACCTCATGAGGCTCACGTGACGTGAGCCATGACGATCGGCACCAGGCGGGCGCCAGCGCGCTCAGCGTCCTTGTTTCCTCTTTGGTGCTAAGGAAGCAGGCGCAGGCGCAGAGTACCAAGGCATCAGGCAAAGGTTTCCATATCGGTGCAACAAGACCAAGACCAGCAGGACGGCAAGACGGAGGTCACCGTGGAGCCCAAGACAGCGTCACCACTAGAGCCTTTTGCAGGCGAAGACCGCTTTTGTCAGGATAGCTTGTACTAGTTGTCCCCTTTCAAATTCGCCTGCCGTTGTTGGATCCCTTCTTGCTCAATATTTGGGGAGAGGACCAGGGCCTATATAAGTAGAGCTAGCCACCACAGTAGAGGTGGAACTGATCGAGTTCTCATCCACAAGTCCACAGAGCACAAGAACACCTCAACCTCAGGAGGTTGTTCTTCCCCTTGTACTATTCTTCATCGGCCCAAGAGGCAATCCACCACCACACACTGGAGTAGGGTATTACACCACAACGGTGGCCCGAACCAGTATAAATCTCGTGTCTTTCTGTGTTGCGAGTGCATCGAGTTCGTCTGTGAGATCTTAGCGAGCTAGGGCGTGGATCGGTAGGAGGGAAAGAACTTCGCGCGCACCCCAGAGTTTGAACCTTAAGGGTTTTGCCGGAACCCCACATCCGACATTTGGCGCGCCAGGTAGGGGTGCGCCGGAGCTTCTTCTCCGCCAATCGACTTGCCGACGCTCCGTGGCCACGATGTCCGGTGACCCAAGGGCTGACTCCGACCGCTGGGCAGCTTGGCCAGCCCGAGCGGTGACACCTGCCCATGAAGACCTCGACCCCGTGCTCCAGGCGCCGCGAGCGCCGTCCAACGCTGCGGGGCGCGGGCGGCGTGGCCAGGCGTCGTCCACCCTCACTCCACGGCAAGTGCGAGCCGCTGCAAGGGCAGCAAGCCACGCCGTAGCAACAGCGCCGCATTCACGGCGGGAGCAGGCAAACATGCGGGCAGTGCTCACGGTGACGCGAGAGCTGCTGCGGTGCCGGCTGATGGAGAGCGGCCGGGATGCACTGCTGGAGCGTGTTGCCGAGCTGCTGGATGCGGCCGCATCAGGAGCGCCGCCCTTCTGCTATCAGCTTCCTTCTCAAGCCACGCCGGAGTCTCACGGCGGGCCTCGCCGCAACCACGCTCCATCAGGTACGCCTGGGGGCTTCGTCAACACCAGCACGGCCGGCGGCGCCGGGGGCTCCACCGCCCCCATGCCGCCCGCGACGAGCATGAGTACAAGCGTCGCCTCCCATGGTTCCAGTGGGATGCCGCGTTACCATCCTCAGGACGCCGCGTAGGGCCGGGCGACATGGAGTGTGGGGCACTACGGCGAGGTGTTCGGGGTGACAGCCTCGGAAGCCTACGTGCCCCGCATGATGGACCAGGGGTACGCACCGGAGGACGACCCTGGCTCGTTCCTCGGAGAAGAGTGGAAAGAAGGGACGCTGGAAGTTGAAGCCTTCCAAGAACAGACAGAGAACCGCAACGATCGCGCCAGCGACAACGACTATAGGGCACCACTAATCTCTCAGGAGCAGGCTTACGCTAACCATGGGCTGCAAGTGAATCAGGTCACGGCGTCGGTCGGCGACCCCGGCGCAGTAGCATCCCTTCCGCTGGGGGAATCACGCTGGGGGCCACGAGGAGGGAGCCAGGAGTAAGGCCCCTCCCCGCGTCACGCGAAGCCAAGCAACGCCCGGAGGTAGGCCCTCTGTCGGGGAGGTGCCGGCGAGCCTTCCCCCGGCAGAGGACCCGTGGTCGCCGGGGGCACGGCTGGCGTCCCCTTTCCCCCTTTGTGTCATCCAGGTTGCCGGTCGGCTCAAAGGTGGTCGAGGGAGGCGCAAGGCGGGGCTCTCGTCTGGCGATATGAAGCAAGGCCGGTTCCTGTGAAGAAGGCCCAGTGCCTGTGAAGCTCGCCGCCCGTGACACTCTCACGTAATAATGAGTGGGGTTGTACATGCCCCGGAGTCTCAGGGGTGCTGGCCTCAGGCCCTGGGGCTCCCTCCCACGCCTAGTGGCAGCACTTAGCTCCGCGCTGGTGAGAAGACTTGAAGACCCGAAGACTAGACTAGGCGTCGGACACGACCATTTGCTTTGGATCTTTTCTTCTGTAGCCTTGCTTTCTGGATTTGGATTTAAGTTGAAGTCAAGCTTTTATCGATGCGTGCGGGGGGGTGCATTTTCTCGTTCAAAGCGATTTCTTGCCATCTGGTTCTTACCTTGTTCTCGAGCTCACGCTCGCCGCCTCCCCCTCGCGGGCCCTTCGTGAGCGGGGCTGGGCCCAGCATGCGCAACGCGTGCGCCGATCGGTGCAGGAACCTCACGAGGCCCTCTCGGGCAGGTCAGCAGACCCTTCAGGAGCCCCGCGGCGACTCTCGACCTTAAAATACGATTCAGGGCCTGCCCCAGCTAAGGTAAACCGCAGCGGCAAGACTTGCCATCAGACTCATGGCCGGCCAAAACGCACCCTTGATTCAGCACAGAGATATAAAAATCATGATTCATTTACATGAGGGGCTCCCCCTCCCAAAATGCTCTCACAATCTTCAGGGGCCACGCCCGAGTTTTTGCATACAGGGTGAAGCAGTAAAGGGACGAGGAATTAGCCGGATATGTCGCTCGCCGCGTCCTCCGCGTCATCTTCGGAAGCGCCGCTCGCGTCGCTGACGTCGTCGTTGGCGCCGCCGCCACCATCACCAGCGCCGGCGTCCCCATCATCGACCACGTCGCCTCCGTCTGCGGCGACTACCACCGCGTCGTCCTCTGAAGTGAAGGCTCTGACCAACGCATCCACGTTGTCCTCCACCCACCGCGCCAGGTCGCCCCGGACGGCCTGTGGTACGGGGGCAATGGCAGAGTCGAAGTCGAAGTCGGGGAAGGTGTTCCTAAGGTGGCTGAAGACGCGGGAGAACGCGCGCCCGAGCAGGCCCCGGCTTCTCTCCTCCACGAGCCAAAGAGCCCTGTCGGACCGGGCTTCCAGGCGCGTCACCACATCGGTGAAGAAGATCAGGTGGCTGGCGTAGTCTTTCAAGTGGGGGTGCGGTGCATTCTCATCGCAGATGTGGCCCAGGGCGGTATTAGCCCTGTTCCGAAGGTCCTGAAGCATGGGGGCGTGCTTTCGCTCCAGCGTCCGTCGTCGGAGCACTTCCTCCCTGTTTCGCCGCGCGACGGCCTTGGTGTCATCAACCCGTTTCCGAAGAGAAAGCAGCTCGGTGCGGGCGGGGCCAAGTCGGCCTGCGCCGTAACCAGGGCGGTAGCCGTGGCCTCCCCACGCCTCTCCGCCTCGTCCAACCTGGGCCTGAGGGCAGCGGACCTGCCCGCATCCTCCATTCCTGCGAGCTTCAACTTCAAGTCATACCTACCCTCCAGGTCTGCGCGAACCTCGGCCACCCGGCGGTCGACTTCCTCCTGGACCCTGGCCTCGCGAGCCCCGACGGCATCTTCCGCCTGAGCAACTTGACGCTCCCTCGTCTCCAGTTGTTCGAGCTCAAGGCTGCGCTCCATGGCTTCCAGAGCCAGCGCCTCCTCACGCCTCCGGACCTCCTCTTCCTCTGCGGGCATCCCCTTCAGCGACGCAAGGGCGGCTCTGCGCGCATCCACCTGCTGCTCGAGGGATGCACTCCAGGCCTGGAGCTCCCACGTGCGCTTCTCCGCAGCCTCGCGACGGCGGTCAGCCTCGCGAGCCTCCTCCAAGGCTCGGGAGCAAGCATCACGGGAAACCTTGAGGGACGCCTCGGCCTTCGCATTGTCAAGATCACGCTGATAGCGGCCAAGATTGATGGCCACCCTCGGCTTACGCCGTTCCTCCACCAGCCGAAGACCTTTAGCCTCAAGGCGCGAGTCAACGCCCGCAAGTTCTTCACCAAGTCAGCTCATCGCGCCCATCGCCTCCTGGAAGAGCTCATGGCGAACGACGCTTCACCCGCGCTCGGACTCGAACGCACGGCCCACCTCGTCCTCCACCTCAGGGGCTGCAACGGGACATCAAGTGGCGCACCGCCTCTCGGCAGGGGGCTGGGGGCTGGTGCCGCTCCAAGCGCCGGCCCGACCTCGCGAGAAGCTCTGGCCGGACGCGGCCCGCTGCTTGAGGAGGAGCCAAAGGTCGAAGTCAACCAGTTGATGTCCATCACCAGAGGAGGAGACCGGGGAACGCCCGCCAGGCTCCAAGCCAGACCGTGCAGGAAGGGCAGCGAAGCCGCAGATTCAAGGCTCCATGAAGGCGAGCGCACCCCCTTTGCCGACCCGGTTCCGGGCGCGGCGTGCAGGCTCGGGGTGCACAAGGCCAGCGGGGGTGCCGAGGAAGGCGAGGATTGCTTCACGAGGGACCCAACGGCCCTGGCAGAAGGGGTTCTGAAGAGCTAGCGTCAGGAAGGAAAGCAGCAATCAAGAAATCACAAGGTGCAGTACTTACTCGTCGATAGCAAAGTATGTTCGCCGCTTCAACGGCCCAAAGATGTTGTTGCTGCTCGGGGATCCTTTCCTCTTGTGGAGCTCCTCGAAGTCCACGCAAAGCCGACCGAAGCGCTGGACGTGACGGCCGGTGCGAGGCGGGGCCGAAGAAGAGCTTGGAGGGACAATTTCAGGGGTGCCTAGCTGTGGTGAACAGTCGGGCGCCGTCTCGCTATGACCTCCCGAGGCTTCGGGGGCTTTGACCTCGGGAACCGCATGCTGCGTCGCCTCAGTAACCGACGCCCCAAGGGAGGGATCGCGAGCTCCCGAGGACGACGCCCCCGGATCACCCCGCGGCATGTGCTCTTCAGCGCTTGGGCCGCCGGCCTCCGTCGGAGCTCGCCCTCCTGCGCCCTCACTTGGGGCGAGCTCGGCACCGGCGGCGAGGAAGGGGACCACGTCGATGGGGTTCTCGCGGGGCCCCACCAGGCCGATCGGGCGCAGGCCCCACTCATCAAAGGAGGGCATGCTCGCGGCAAACTCATCCTTGTTCTCGCAACAGTACAACAGACAGCTCTTCCTGGGCATGTCGTCCGGCAGAGGGGTACCCGTCAGGACCATAAGCACTGTCTCCCGCATCTTAAGAGGATGCCATTCCTCTTGAAACCTCATGTGGTCCTGACTGCTGAGCAAGGCCCACATCGGGCGGGAATGGCGCTAAA
This sequence comes from Aegilops tauschii subsp. strangulata, assembly GCF_002575655.3. Taxonomy (NCBI): domain Eukaryota; kingdom Viridiplantae; phylum Streptophyta; class Magnoliopsida; order Poales; family Poaceae; genus Aegilops; species Aegilops tauschii. The sequence continues at coordinate 226,242,468 of NC_053039.3, forward strand.
GCGGAGCGACTCGGTGCTTGACAAACTCCTTCACCACCATAGGCGCAGTCACGCCTCGGTCCTTCAACCTCCTTAGCCTGGCCCAGACGGGAGTGAGGCGGGGGCTCATGAGCTTCTGATGGCCCCAACCGGAGTTTGGAACAGCAGGCCCCCCGGAGCATGGAGCAGAGGGCTGAGCACACCGGCGTCGACAAACACCCATCGTGTCCGGAACTCGCTCGTGGATGACGGAAGCTCAAAGTCAATCCCTGCGCCCACCGTTGCGGCCACGGCCTGGAAGCTCACGCACCCCGAGCTCTGACGAGGGTGAGTTAGATGCAATGAAAAGAAATGGCGGAAGAAGGCCACCGAAGGAGCGATGCCCATCATGGCTTCGCACAAAAAGGCGAAGACGGCGAGAAGGGTCACAGATTGGGGGTCGAGATGCAGCATGTGGATCTGATAATACTCGAGCACCGCGTTGAAGAAGGCGGAGAAGGGAGGAATCAGGCCAGCCCAGAGGGCATCTATGAAGATTGGGACCTCAGTGGCAGCCCGGGCCATGCGAGTGCGAGACGCGGGCCAAGCCACCGTCACTCCCCACTCGTTGAAGCTGGAAGCGAGCATTGGACGCACCTTGTCCATGGCCTCGTCGTTGAGCACCCGGGGTCTGCCGAGCACCGGCTCGACGGCCGGAGGCGCGCTCGGCGAAGACAAGGGTTTCTTTCCCTTGTCTGCTTGTTTCGGCGCCATGGCGATGGAGCTGGCAGGAGGCAGGTCAGATCGGAGAGGAGAAGCAGAGTCTCGAGGAAGCAGAGGGATTGGGGAAGCAAGACACGGGCGACGGAGGAATAACTATGTAGACTGCGGGGGCCGCATAGCCAGGCAGATTCAGAGGCAGCGTGGGGAAGTGGAGACGCCCACGTCCAATCAACCGCCACGCGTCGACCAAGGCCGCAGGCTTTTGGGGCCCGCGGCGCTCCGCACTTAACACTTGGCTTCGCCGCGAAGCCAAGCCCAAGCGCACCTTGGGCCCGGGGGCTACTATCGGCGTCCTGGGAATGGGGGTCCCAGACTTGCCTGCCTGCGGCCCACGGCGTGGCTATGCTAGCGGGCCTGTACGGCCCATCTTCATCAACAAAGCATTCAAGACCCTCGCGAGGGGCCAAGCCTCGCGAGGCGGACGGCGCAAGACCTCCTCGGGAGCGGCCTCACCAGACTGCCTCATGAGGAGCGCAGATATCAAGGTGGAGCAAACCTCACGAGGCTCACGGGACGTGAGCCATGACGATCGGCACCAGGCGGGCGCCAGCGCGCGAAGTGTCCTTGTTTCCTCTTTGGTGCTAAGGAAGCAGGCGCAGGCGCAGAGTACCGAGGCATCAGGCAAAGGTTTCCATATCGGTGCAACAAGACCAAGACCAGCAGGACGGCAAGACGGAGGTCACCGTGGAGCCCAAGACAGCGTCACCACCAGAGCCTTTTGCAGGCGAATACCGCTTTTGTCAGGATAGCTTGTACTGGTTGTCCCCTTTCAAATTCGCCCGCCCTTGTTGGCTCCCTTCCCGCTCAATATTTGGGGAGAGGACCAGGGCCTATATAAGTAGAGCTAGCCACCACAGTAGAGGTGGAACTGATCGAGTTCTCATCCACAAGTCCACAGAGCACAAGAACACCTCAACCTTAGGAGGCTGTTCTTCCCCTTGTACTGTTCTTCATCAGCCCAAGAGGCAATCCACCACCACACACTGGAGTAGGGTATTACACCACAACGGTGGCCCGAACCAGTTTAAATCTCGTGTCTTTCTGTGTTGCGAGTGTGTCGAGTTCGTCCGTGAGATCTTAGCGAGCTAGGGCGTGGATCGGTAGGAGGGGAAGAACTTCGCGCGCACCCCAGACTTCGAACCTTAAGGGTTTTGCCGGAACCCCACATCCGACATTGGGTATATCCGGAGTCGGAATGATAACTTCTCTCGGAGTGATGGTCGGAGCTGGATACCCATTCACCAACGTGAGCTTGATGTCTTCGTTTTGTGTAGCTCTTTGATGATTTGTCCTTCCTTTCCGAATCCTTGCTTCTGCGAGAGGTTCTCCGTTCATAGCGATCATCTCTACTTCTTCTCTCCCTTGGAGGTGATTCTTCTCTTCTACTTCTTCTTTTGGGTGAATCTTCTCTTCTTTTGTAGGGGGGCGCACACTCATTGGATTAGGGGGCTCACGACTTGAAGATCTTTTGTCATTGTAGCACCTTGACTCGGATCTTCTTTCCTTGCTTCTACTCTTGTAGAACTTGTAGAAGTTCTTCACCATTAGGCTCAATTCCTCATTGAAGGTTTGTTTCTCACTTGATGATGTAGGAGTATCACATGAGGCTTTGTAAGCACCACTTGACTTGTTGTGAAGCTCTTCCTTATCCTTGAGTGACATCTCATGAGCAACAATTCTTCCAATGACTTCCATTGGCTTGAGATCTTTGTAATTGGGCATCATTGGGATCAATGTGCACACGGTATCATATTTTCCATCCAAGGCTCTGAGTAACTTCTTGATGATGAATCTATCAGTCATCTCTTCACTTCCTAAGCCGGCAATCTCATTCGTGATGAAAGCAAGCCTAGAGTACATTTCAGCGACACCTTCACCATCCTTCATTTTGAACTTGTCAAGTTGACTTTGAAGCACATCCAATTTGGATCCCTTGACGGAGTCGGTACCCTCGTGCATATCAATCAAAGTATCCCAAATTTCCTTTGCATTCTCAAGACGGCTGATTTTGTTGAATTCTTCGGGGCACAATCCGTTGAAGAGGATATCAAGCTTGAGCATTGTATTGCAGCATCTTCAACTCCTCCGTGGTAGCTTCACGGTTTGGTTCTTTCCCATCAAAGAAATAACCTTGCAAGCCAATACACACAATAGCCCAAACGGCGGGGTTATGTACAAGAATATGCATTTTCATCTTATGCTTCCAACTAGCAAAATGTGTACCATCAAAGTAAGGACCTCTACGGTGTTAATTTCCCTCGCTAGACGCCATACTCTCCTAGGTTGTGAAACCAAGGCTATGATCACCAAAAGCTATGGAAGTCAAGGCAAATGGAGACCAAATCTCTGATACCACTTGTAGGATCGAAAGTATGTCTAGAGGGGGGTGATTAGACTACTTGACCAAATATATATCTATCCTTTTCCCAATTTTAAGTCTTGGCAGATTTTAGCAACTTAGCACAAGCCAAGCAATCAACCTACACATGCAAGTCTAAGAGTATAGCAGCGGAATGTAAATTTTTTGCATATGGAGGTAAAGGGAGGAGTTTGGAGGGAGCAAACGCAATGTAGACATGGAGATTTTTGGCGTGGTTCCGATAGGTGGTGCTATCGTGCATCCACGTTGATGGAGACTTCAACCCACGAAGGGTAACGGCTGCGCGAGTCCACGGAGGGCTCCACCCACGAAGGGTCCACGAAGAAGCAACCTTGTCTATCTCACCATGCCCATCGCCCACGAAGGACTTGCCTCACTAGGGTATATCTTCACGAAGTAGGCGATCTCCTTGCCCTTACAAACTCCTTGGTTCAACTCCACAATCTTGACGGAGGCTCCCAAGTGACACCTAACCAATCTTGGAGACACCACTCTCCAAATGGTAATAGATGGTGTGTTGATGATGAACTCCTTGCTCTTGTGCTTCAAATGATAGTCTCCCCAACACTCAACTCTCTCTCATGGATTTGGATTTGGTGGAATGAAGATTTGAGTGGAAAGCAACATGGGGAAGGCTAGAGATCAAGATTTATGTGGTTGGAATGGAATATCTTGGTCTCAACACATGAGTAGGTGGTTCTCTCTCAGAAAATGTATGCTGGAAGTGTAGGCACGTTCTGATGGCTCTCTCCTCGAATGAAGAGTGGGTGGAGGTGTATATATAGCCTCCACACAAAATCTAACCGTTACACACAATTTACCAAACTCGGTGGGCTGTCTTGAAGTGGGTTGTCTTGCATATTGGACCAAGTGAAAGCTCTTCCCTTGATGGGTAACTCAAGAAGGCCCAGATGCCCAATTATCTCATTAAAGATGAACATGTCATTTAGGTCCCCTCCAGGCAAATTTCTATTATCTATGGACCAAATGAAATTAAAGTCTCCTAAAAGCAGCCAATTCTCATCAACAGGAATACTTAGGTTATATAGCCAATTGACAAAATTATCTCTAGCTTCACCCTGACAAGGCCCATATACAGCAACCAAAGTACATTTTTCATTGTTCAATCTGGACACAAACTCAACAACTACAGCAAACTGCTGAATTTCAAGTAAGGTTCCAAGAAAAACAGAAGAATTCCAGACCACAAGAATTCCCCCAGAGGCTCCCATTGCAGGAGAGCAAGCAAAGCTGTCAAATCTCTTAGGGCAGAAACTCTTAATTGACCTAGAGTCAAAATATGAGCATTTGGTTTCCTGCAAACAGGCAACAGCACACTGACTTTCATCGATTTTTTGCCTAACTGCTCTCTGCCTAGCCTCAGAATTTAAACCTCTGACATTCCAGCACAAAACATTCCAGTTTCTACAAAGGTTACTCATTAAAACATAAATTGAGAAGGTCCACCAAGCATACAACACACAATGCTATATGAACAAAAGAGCACATAACAGTCTGACCCAGCACCATTACAATAAAGTTTGCATGACAAAGTGACCAACAAAAGGACAGCATAAGAGCAAATTTAAAGGCTTGCCAGACCCAATAGTAAAGGAGCACACTATTCATTTGCATTAGTGGCAGCAGCAAGAGGTGGATCCACCATAAGAGCATCCACAGTTAGGAGTTGAGCATCGATCTCCAGTTCCCTTCCAATTTCTTGCAGACGAGCAACAGGTGTAGCTGGTGGGATCTCCTCCTGGGCTGGGTCATCTGGCATCTCAGAAGTGAAAGGCTTTGCTCTGGGCTTCCTCCTTTTGGGTTGTATAGAAAGCTCCTGGAAAGTGGGCTTGAAACCATCACGTTGGGCCGAGCTCCTGGTGCATCTTCGAACAGATGTGTCCACAATGGGAGTGGGCGCCAACGTCTTGCGAGGCCTTCTAGCTTTAGGGGGTGTTGCAGTTGGAGAAGAAGAAAGCTAAATGTCTGAAACATCTTCAGAGAACAAAGCCCGAGCAACCATCCTAATTGGCTCCTGGTCCCTCCAGGTCAGCATAGGTAAATCCATGTCTCTGAAGGCCAAGTCCCAACTCCTCTTAGATAAAACCACTGGCTCAATAGGCTGCAGAGCAACAGGTTTTGGAACATTGTAGACAACAGGAGCCTGCAAAAGGTTTTCAAAAGACCTTCTCCATATCATCTCAGGCGGCAAAGGAGGTCCAAAAGGAACAACATCAGGCAGTTCCACTTCAGGCACAATCAGAGGAGGTTGGTAAACCACAATAGCCCAGTTTCTAACATCATTAATTGAAGTTACTAGTCTACCCCTATTGATAGCAGTGTAAATCTGGTCGATTAGGATGTCAAGTGTCAGGGGTAGACAGTAATTTCCATCTCGCAAACACTTGCTTCGGGAAGCCCACAAATGATAGTGGGTGTTTAGCCGCTTCGTTCAAAACTTGGGAGAATTAGCATTCACGTTTGCCCTGGGCCCTGGCAACTAAATCCAAATCCAATTTTTATTCGATTACGAATATTCACAGATAATTCTACGCTTTGTTATTTATTTCTTCAAAACCACAACAAAGATTTATTCCACCTTTATATATGATTATGATTTAGAAATGTCGTGATCTTCGAATTCAGTAGGTTGGATACACTTTGAGTCAAACAGTTATTTCATCCAATACAATATGCTCACACAAAAAACAGTTCACCTTATGTCAATCATACAAGTACTGAGGATTACCTCGCCTAAAATATTCGGATCATTACAACACATGGACAACATAGGGGGTCTTACAACATAATCCATTCAGAGACATGACACAACATGCAATGACAATAATCTAATGATAATTTCAACTGCTATCTAAAGAAGAACTGGGATTACCCTGGGCTTCAGATAGCAGAAGCAGCAGGACCTCCTCCGTCTTCAAATGCAACATTCTTACTTCCTCCAATTCTTGGGTTGCTTGCATAATGCGTGCAGCTAATTGCATAATTTCCAGCTTCAAGATCGAGATTACCTCATTCATGGCAGCCACACCACCTCTTTCTGCCTCTATTAGAGCCTCAAGAACTATAATATTTGTGCTCAGACTGCTCTCCGACGGTGTTGCCTCTGAACTGCTACCATCTGGTAACATGGATGGCGCACTGCTTCCACAAATAGATTCTGGGGTTGTACATTGTGTCCTAGTCTGAACGGCATCCTGAAAGGTTTCCGCTGGACATAAGTAAGAGATAGTTATCGCATGATCCAGGCAGTAAGCTTACATGGAAAACGACATACGAATTATTGCCGAGCATGGCAAGCTATATTTAAATGGTTCGAAGCAGCATCAGCCGAAAAGAAATTAAAATGGTAAGATGAAACTAGGGATGTAAGTGGCAAATAAACGACATCTGCCAGTCCCATCTAGTTAGTTTTTGCTAGCTCCCTGGTTCATTTTCCTCAAAAAACAAAAACTCTTTTGAATTATCATACCACTAGTGGACTTTAATCGGGATTAAACGGGACCCAGTTGACATCCCTAGTTGAAAGGGAGTGTACCACCGCTATATTTAATTTGCCAAGGCATCTAAGCAGTTGAAATAATCTGAGAAAGCACTTAACAGTGTGGCCTCATATAAACTACGAAGAGAGTCTTGTGATGAAGTTCAGAGGAAAAGTTAAGGACTCAAATGATTTTTTGGTAAGTAAAGGGTCATCAAAATTATAAGGTGGGATTTTTTTCAAAACAATAGAACATTAAATTCTTGTAAAATTTTCATGCCACATGATCATTAATTATGACATGTATATGTTTCTACAAGATATTTCATGGGTGAATATCTACCTTTCACAATCTTATAAGTATGGATTAATGGTTACATTGATGCATGATATTAGTTCATAGAAAACACCATGAGTGTTAAATGGCTAGAAGACATAAAAAGATATATTTTCTTCTTTCTCATTCATTACAATAAATGAGTATCAAAACCATTAATATAGAAACAAATAGAAAATGATATGCATTAAATACACTATTTTATGCATGATAGTAAATACATACACCATGAGTACTATATATAATGGTAATCTTATCTGTGGCGGTAAATATTTCAACGCTTCTAGAATTACATGGTTCTAGAAATATAAATATAACATGTCACACGAGATGACATCTGGTTTTGTAAAAAAAAAATCGATTAAGATATTGTTTATTAGTTATCCTCTGGTCACGAAAGAGGGCGTGAAACAAATCACCCATTTTGCCCTAAAGAAGGGCGCAGTGAGGGCGTGAAACAAAGCACCCATATTTCCTGTAAGAAGGGGGGCCATGAGATTGAAACGTTGTAACCCAGTGTATCCCATTCCATCACATGTAACATCTCAACACAATTAGTCCTAAACCCTTCGTCCCTTTGCCTTCTAAAAAAAGCATTATGTATTTGACCTACACGTGCATAAGGTTAGTTGTAGCCATTTTTGGAAGTAAGAATGTGAAACCCACAAGGAGCTAAGGAAATGTTCCTTTCCCATTGTGGAGATTTACCATTGATGTGCCTACAAGTTATTTGGTTCCACGCATAAAAGTAGTCTAGTTGATTTGATTAGAAGTGTAAAGTATCTAGAGGGCTAAATTACATGAATGCATTAGGCTGGAGAGAAAACATTAGAGGGCGTAGTATGGATGAAAGTGCTTGTGAGGTGTTTGAACTGACTTAATCGCAGATGGAAAATATTATATTGTTGTGGTATCTGCAATGAGAGTGGAGCCAAAGAAAGACTACATAATAACGTCTTAGTTATGTATCACTCACAACCACCATAACCACACCCAACATTTCGTAGACGTATAGTTATGATTAAGGTCTTCTCGTGGATGTGGCATCAAGCGGATGAGTCTCTATTAATATCATACCATAGGTCCACTAGAGAACAAGGTAGCTTGTTTCACCATAGTACGTTGGACTCCACATTCCAATGGCATTGGCATGCTTCGCACCGCCTTAGGTCACATGTTGTGCGTTCAAAGTTCGCAGAACACCGTGAATAACATCTTCATATTCACATCACACAAATTGTATAAATTACCACATTTCAATTGTAGATCAACTATGGTTTCTCCATGACCCAGATAATAAGGGAACTACTCAAACATCAAGGCGCAAAACACGAACATGATGGCCATTTAGATCGACATGAATGATTAAAGTAATTGTCACGCTTATACACAACAACTAGGGATCAAAACGAATGAGTTTTGAGATTAGAATGAGATGAGCGCGAGAGACATTGGTGATATCAAGGAAGATGGTTGATCTCGTTGCCCTTGGCCTGTTTGCTCAAACTATTGGTGGCGGCGGCTACCCTCTCGAGGATTCCCATCTAGATCTAATCTAGAAGAAGAGTACTCTTTATTATTATTCTATCTAGAGTATCTATGTTCGTATTCTCTCGGAATGACTTTCACATATGAGAAGCTGATGATCTGGCCGTGGTGTCAGTGCACAGTACGACTGTGGTATGAGTGTGCGAGCTCATACTAATGGTCAGTTAGTGTTCTAGTAATCCAGAACATGGTGGTTCTTATTGCATTTGGAGAATTCAAGCAAAACTCAATTGTTGGTGGAAAATACGAAAATTCAACACCAAGGTGCAAAAAGAAGATTTCAAATGCACTCGTCAATACTATTGGCTGATAATATCTCATGAAATCTCCATCACGATTGACGTGCATCAAAGGGGCCAAGAAAAAGGTGGAGGTGGAGACAGTTAAGGAATTGATCCGCCAAAATTGTTTGCACTAAGGATAGTAATTAACCATGTTCACTAAAACAGGGTTAAAATGTGTAGTGTTTTAAGCGAAAACACCACTACATAGCCAAACCACACTGACCCCTCATCACTGACGAACCCAAGACCAAACATCATAGATGAGGCTCATAACTAACGGGTTAGCCAAGGCTTTCAAGTGATAAAGTATGAGGCTCGGCAAGGTAGATATTGACATTCCTAAATCAGGTGGGTGAGTGATGACTTGTTCGCTCCACTCTGGATGCCCAAAATTGGGATGTTTTATCACAGATCGGTTACTAAGCCTTGACAACAGTGATGTAGTGTTAATATTTACGGGCCTATTTTATCAAACGGTGTGGGTTATATTTGATGTATCCCCTTTAAATTTCGCCTAACCCATGTTTCCCACTCTACCCTCCCACCGTCACACACCATATGTACCTAGCACCACTCCCTCCTGTCCTTCACCATCCCTGGTTGTCCACCAACTTAGATCTTAATCCTGTTCCGAACCTGCAATCCTCCGTCTTCTACCTCCCCTCCCTTCCAGCATTGATCCATCGCTCAGAGAGAGTCCAATGTCGCGGCCAGCGTCGTGCATTGCGTCGACAAAGATCGTCCCTCACCATGTGTGGCACATCTTGTCGTGGGAGTCAATGTCTCCCCACACGACCGCTACCACCCGGCACTACCAGACCTTCACTCCCATTGTGTTCTCCAATGTTCTGTTGTTGCATGGTCTCTATCCAGCCGTAGGACGTCCGATCTCCCACTCCGTCTTACATGGTCGTATAGACAACATTTGATTCCTAGTTTTCTGGTCGCTGCAACAATCATGATAGTGAGCTCCATTTCTTTCTATTAATGCTGCAATTTCAAGTTTGCTATGTATCTTATGAATGATTCATTATTACTATGGTATATATCTCTTAGGTAATTTTGATGTGCATGTTAGAATTCTGCGTGTACAGAGGAAGACTAGATTTTGAAGTTTAAGGTTTGACTATATAGGTTGTATTTTTATTGTGGATGATGAACACGCTAAAAATATATATGTCCTGGTAGTTGTGTCCACATGGTTTCCTAGATAGTAACTTAGACATACGTTTATCTCCCATCTATCATATTATCCTGCCAATGAACAGGTTATGTAGTCATATCAATTTTGTAAGAACAAACCCTTGGCCAATAAAGAATCTGCTTGGAGATAGAGTGTGTACCATTAATGGGAAAGGGGTAGGCGATCAGAATGAAAAAAAACTAACATATGATATTGTGTAGGTAATATCTGAGGCAAGTAATGCCTAAATTTTAATCTCTATGTGAAAATTATGAATAAACTTTTAGGCTTAAGGCGTGACTATACATGTTTTATTCTTGTCGCCCATGATTGAAAAGATCAAATTATGTTTGTCCTAGTAGTTTATCCACATGGTTTTCAACACAATAAGTTTGATAAACTATCAAGCACCTATCATTAGTATAGTCATCAATTTATGTAAGGACATAGTGTTTGCGACCAAAGAATTCGTTTGGAGAAAGAGTGTGTATCATTCGTGGGTAAGGAGTAGTCAGTTTGATTTATTCTCTGGTAAATATGTAGAATGAAACAACTAATATATGATATTGTATGGATAATATATAATGCAAGTAATACTTACTTTGTATTGTATTTTTTTCTGTCTGCATTAATACTGGAATTTTGGAAGCTTGACCTATGATGAAACTTGTGACCTTGTTGCCAACTAAGTATGCCTACCATTCAATGCAAGTGTTTTGGAGTAACTTCAATTCTGTAAATCATGGATTTGAATGTAGGTGCCTACTTCACATTATCCATTATATCTAACAAGATCAAATACATATCATTTCTAGTACTATATGTGTATGCCTATTAAGTACAACAAATGAATGTGTTCTTTATTTTGTGTCAACAAGGTTATTGCGCCTTCTTGGCTACTTTCTAAAGCCAATGTAAGTTTTCCACTTAATCTAGTTTCTTCCCATTTATCAAATTGTTACTTACTATGCATTTTTCATCCTCTTGTACAAGATCTATGTGTATTATAACTTTTAGAAAGTCCGCCTTTCCATTCCCAGTGGATTGGTTGACATTATTGTTCGTTCTGTGAACCCAAATGGGAGAAGTGGGAGGCTATTTTAAAGGAGTTACACACTCCTTAGAGTGCTAAATTTGTTGAATCATATTGGCATGTGATCAATGTCAACTCCAAGACTTACCCGTCATATCTCTAGACATTTCAACATACAACTGTAATTTTCAAATGCAATGCTCTTATGAGATGAATGTCGATGTGCTTATGTATTGCGTAAGTGTATAAGTGTCTTGTGCATTCAACCTCAAGTTGTGAAAGAAAAAATTAGTCATCATTGATCAGTCGAATTAGCATGGCCAGTTAGTAATGAACATACTATGGTAAGTGGTATAAGCTCATCACTGACCGGTCAACTGGTCTGTCAGTGATGAGAAAAGTCATCATTGAACAACAACCACCGCCTAAGCGCAAGAGCGTCAATGATGTCCTCTTTTGACTGTCCCCATAGTAGTAAAAGCACCTGCCTTTGTGTATGATAAAAGAATAACCACGCCTTTTGTGATCAGAGGGAGTACTTAAGAGAAGACATACCAATTCCTTTAGTTTTCTTATAAATTGTCAACCATTTTACTTACCAATGTTAATAAAAAGAATGGCAGCATCATATTGTGCGTATGTTTATCCGCCCTACGTATATTGCACTCAAATCTTGAAATTAAAAATGATGTATGTGGTATATGCTATCTCATGATGACCTATTGCGGCCGCGTGCACCACATATACAAAACATAAACATGGTACTTAGTTCAAATGGAGGAATCGGCGAGGATAGAATTTGGTGGTGTTCAGTACCCATACAACTTCATTGACCCAATGTATCTAAGGGGTTGTTTGGTTAAGCTTACTAGAGATGGCTTTTGGTTTATGATCCAAAAGCCGAACCGAACATGTTTTGGTTCTTGGCTTATAGGCTAAAAGGCATATATTTATATGCTTTCGGCTTTGTCATGTGACTTATATCATAATTTAACAATATCCACTCAAATGCATCAATTAACTCATTTTAATAGCCATTTTACTAAATGACCTACAATGTTTACGTGCGTAGATTGTTTGGAGTACGTCAAAAAATGTGAACACAAAAGCCAAAAAATGTGAGTTATCTCTCCTAACGGTCACCGTACCAAGATCATATGCACGTGCATAGATTGTTTGGAGTACGTCAACTGACTCAGGGTTGCTGACGTGTGTCGCCATGCAAGATCACGTGCACGGACGTAGATTGTCTGGCCTACGTTAGCTGACTCTGGGTTGCTGACGTGTGGGCTAGCTCGTAAGTTGACGTATGTTAGTGAATCCACAACCCATTTGCGGACCTGCAAGAAAACAAGACATGTAACCATTTATTCGGTAAGATTCAGATGATGTTCCCTAATTCTATACATGCATACTTTTCTGCTATAACATTTTCATGGGTGAAAAGTATCTTGTTTTTACACTGACATAGATCATTGTGTGTATGTAAAGTTCGTCTATGTATTACAAACAATGATACATATTACCCGTACAATAATCTATCCGTAAATAGACTGCTTTTAACTAAAGCAGACTCTGAATATAGTTTAAAAATTGTATGCATAAACAACAAAATCACTATGTATAAGCTATCCGTTAAAATCCTAGACTCTCTGTAAATTTACAGAAAAATGTAACATTTTCATGTTCATTTCTCTTTCCTCCACATCACTAAAATCTCTATGTGGCAACCCTCGCTTGAGACTAGACAATGTGCTACATGTCCTTACATATGCATCCTTATTTTGGGCAGAGTCTCATGGGTGTGAAATCGTTGAAGAAAAAAAAATCATGATTGACAAGTTGATTGCTTTCACACTAATATGCATGTTTTAACAAAAACTTCGATGTTTACTAGTTTAACAACGAAGTTTTTGATTTCTTTGGACCTACAATAGGGTTCTCGTGGATGTGGATTCGTTAAGTTTTCAATCAACCAAAACCGTGTTTTCCCATGCGCTTCTAAATTTGGCACAAAATCAGTGATGTCCCGAACAAATCATACTGGCCAAAAAGAGTATTTACACCCAAATAAAGATGTTTCTTTATACGTGCATTTCTTTCACTAAATTTAGTATCAAGATTGTGAGATTGCCACGTTTCCCATTAAAGTTTCCACAAAGATACAATCATATCGCCAATGAGTACTCCGTACTCCAAAACAAACACCAAGTAATAATTGTATATTAACTATACAATCGTATCTCTTAGACTAGCCACAATGGATAGTAACATAGACTAGTAACATGGGCATGTTACTAGTCTATATTACTACCTCTACAGTGGGGAGTAACATAACATGCAACACTTCATTTATTAGGGTATAGACACATCTTGCCATGATATGTGTGATGTTACAGTAACTAGCTATGTTACCACATGCCTCTTTTTCTTCATTAATTACATGTCACATCATCTATTTTGCCTAGATAGGTGTGATGTTACCATCTATGTTACTTCCATTGTGGATAGTCTTAGAAACAGGGGAGCAAAAAAAGGACTCTAAGAAAGAAAAGGAGAACAACCCACAGAAAAAAAAAGGAAGGAAATGGGGCGGAAAAATCTCAATCTCCAGTTCCCAACTATAAATGCACACCCCCACGACGCCTCGGAGCCGCCTCCTCCTCCCTCCCTCCCTCCCCGCTCTCCCGCCCCCCATTCCCGCACTACCCAAAGCCCGCGTGCTCGCCCCGCCTCCTCCCATGGCCGACTGCTACGCGCCGGCGGACATGGACGAGCTCCACAGGCGGTGGCTGCCGCGGGAGATTTTTGCCGATATTGGCATCGCCGACGCCGCCCCGCCATCCGCCGCCGCCGTCGAGGACGTCGCGGTGCACCTCACCGGCATCCTCGGCAGCAAGGAGGGACTTCCGCGCCCGCGCCCGCCTCCGCCTCCGCCGGCACCGGCCCCTCACCACCGCCACCACGCGTCGCAGGTTCGTACGCGCTTTCTCGGCGGACAGCAAACATTCGGGGTTTTGGTTGGTTATATATGCTTGGTTAACTGATCGAGGTGGCGTACGTGCGTGGTTGTTTGCAGGTCTCGGGGCTGGGAGGGACGGCTCCTGTGGTGTACGGCGGCGGGAGTAATGGTGGCGGCGTGCCGGCGCCGTGGCCGGTCTTGCCCTACTCGCCGCCCCAGTGGCAGGTGAGCGGACGTGGCCTCTGTTACTGCTCCTCCTCCCTTCTTCTTTTAATCCCTACCTTTTTTTGTTTTTTCGTTTTCCCCTTGTTGGCTTATGAGTTCGATTTCTGCACCCTTTTTTAACGCTGGTGATGATTGCTTTCCTTCCAGGTCCCGACCAATTTCGCCAACGGCGGCGGCAGCGCCCGTTTCCTGGGCCCAAGGCATGCTCCGCCACGGCCCTCCCACGGCCCTCCGCCGGCCAAGCGGCGTCTCGGCGGCACCGGTGGCACCGGCGTGTTCCTGCCGCGCGCCCAGGGGTACCAGTACCAGCACAAGGCTGCGACCAAACCTCCGGCCAAAGGTAACGCCCGGCGCCTCTTGTTTTCTTGCGCTCCGTTCTGCGTTACTGCTGCTACGGTTTGGGTTTTGCATGGATCTCGTGTTGGGCTTTGGGCCGCTTGGGTGCATGTTTGGGAATACCAAATCTTCGCTGCATTCGCGTGAACCTACTGCGCATGCTTCATCAGTTATTATTGATGTTTTCCTTGGCATGAAGTAGTACTTTTCGAGCATTGCGAGGCTTTAATTGGTCGAATTGAACACGCTGATTACCCCACCCCATGGATATGCTGCAATATTTACCCATGAATGAATGAATGATAAATTGCCCGTTACCACCTGATGATAGATAGGAGTAGAGCCCACATGCGACTCGACTGTTCCATCGGATGCCATGCCATGGAAAACAGAAATGGATCTCTGCAACGCAGGAACCCTGCGTTTTGGACAGTGCGCTCTGCCCCGTGCAGGAGTAAATCTGTTGCCATCAAAGTACCCAGCCAGCCCTGGGCTTTGCCCACCCTGACACTTTGCATCTTTACCTGTAGATTTGCGTTTTTCTCCACAGCTACAAAAGATTGCTTAATTATGGCCATTCATTTGTTGTTATGTACTTACGCAGGCAGGAATCCACCAAAGGAGTTACTTCAGGGGCAGTACCAGCCAGTGCAGCAGCAGCAGCAGCAGCAACGCGCAGACCAAGAGGAGGCAGCGGAGACGACGCAGAAGCAAAAGGCTAGCGCAGCGTTGCTAGCGCTGCCCCAGGAGTGGACTTACTGAGCGGGATGAGATGATGGCGAACAAACCAGTGCAGTAGCTAGCTAGCAGATCATGTTTAGTGTTGTTTTGTCGCGTCATGCAGGCAGCAATAATAATAATGAATAAAATATGACTAATAAGGAGTGTAGTAGGGTGGGTGGAATTACAGTCTTATAATAGTACCATTAGCTGAGAAAACTATGGCGGATCCCTTGGTGTATCATCATCTTGTACTACCACCAGCCAGCAGTAATAAAGTGGCGCCTATGAAGAATAAAGGTTGTGCCATCTCCAAGAATTGTTATCCTTGTATCATGTTTGCTGCTGCAATGCAATGCAGATGTAGTGGTAACTTGCCTGCTTCTTTTTCATGCTCCCATCCGTGCTCCCTCATACATGGCCCCTTGAAAGAAAATAAGCCCCGGTCCCATTCCTTGAAAATCAGGGGGATGATTAGATTAGAAAAGAAAAAGAAAAAAGAACAGCCGTAAGATGAAGTGAGAGCACGGATGCATACATGGCTTGATTTGATTGGAAGAAAATAAGGTCCGGCACCACTCCTTGAAAATCAAGGAAAAAATGATTAGATTAGAAAAGAAAAAAGGAAAAAAACAGTCGTAAGATGAAGTGGGAGCACATATGGCAGCATGGAGAGGGAGCAGGCAAGCCGGATCCATATTTGGTTCGGAGTACAGCACGGGGCGCACGCGACAGAAGGCGATGCCCAAATTGCAGCCCTGGAATGGAAAGTGAGCAGTGGTGCGTGCAGGACACACAGTACACAGAGCAGGCGCAGCAGCACGGTGGCTTTTCTCAGTCTCCCTACACCCTCCTCCTGCCTGCTCACGGACAAGGTGGCCACTGCTGGCCCAAGAAACCGGTCAAAAGCATCCTAGACCGTGGTATTGTTTAGCTTATTTCTGTGCTGTTTCTCTGAGACAAGATAGGACAAGCATCAATGGTGGGAGGAGGCACTGATCCGACCGTGGATCCTCCGCGGCACGCCCCGTGTTCCGAGAAATTTTAGTGTTTCTTTACCGTGGAAGAAGCATGGGCGCCGGTTCGATGATCTCTTGGTTTGGCCTTCATGTCAGTACGACGTTTTGGCATCAATTTGAGACGGTGAAATCAGCTCTCCCAGTCAGAAGGAAGAGAGAGGAGATTGGCGGAAAATGGTGGATGTATTATTGAGCCTCGAGGGTGAGTATATGTTGAATACAAAACTTGAACGGCAAGAAGCCTCTCCTGAATATAAGATAAGGTAGAAGACGGATTACAAATTTAAGACTATCAAATACATGTAACCCAAATATACTCTAACATTCACAATGCGCAACGGAGAAAAGCCCTACCATCGATGAGCCAGGGGTACATGGGATGATTGCTCATGGCAGGAAAATGAAGCCGAGAGGGTACTCAGGTTTACTGATGGGACACGTGGCAACTATGTTTCCAGACAGCCGTCATATGCCTTGATGTTGCAAAGAGTCGGTGTTTTGAGCTTGGCTCACATGAAAAAGTTCTCGGCTTACACTCAATTGTCGGTATGATCTAAGCCGACCAACGTAAGTCGGGTGCAACACTACATACTAATAGCTCAGGTATAAAGCGTCTTTGTCAAGTATTTATGATAGTAGTATTATTAGTATTTTTTCTATAGTGTACCCGAAAAAAGTTTTTTTTTCTATAGTGGCCGTTTCTTCTCCTTGTTGGATGGGATTTTTTTTTTGAATCAGGAGCTTTATTGATCACTTAAAGAGATTACATTCCTTCAATACACAATCCGTAAGGAATGATGGAATATAGTTTATCCAAAGACATCTTCTTCTAGAGGAACTACAATGTTTAGCGCAAAGATGCGCTAGTTCATTTGCTTCTCTTGCCAAAGATGGGAAGAGCTTGCTTCTCTTCACAATGCGCAACCGAGAAAAGCCTTAACATCGGGAAGAAAATCCTATGCGACCTGGGTCGCACGAAGCCACCGTGAGACCCTCTCCAACCGAGGACACGTGGCAAAATCGAATCTCAAAGCACGTAGACCCTTTTCTTCTTCTGCTCGCTCGCCGTGGTAGCCGGCACCGTCCCTGCCGCCTCGGCTGCTCTCCCTGGTGTTCCTCGGCGCTCCGGAAGCTCGCCCTTGAGGCGCTCCTCCGGCTCAATCACCGCGGCCGCCGTCCGTCGTCACCGCTCCGGCTGCTCTCCTCCGTCGTCTACGAGTGCCCTCCTAGCCGCCCCGGCGGCTCGTTCTGCTCGTTGCGTAGCTGCCCACCGTCCAGCTCCTCTGCTCCGTCCACGACCACCGTCCAGCTCCTCTGCTCCATCGACGTCCTAAGGCTGCATCTTTGGCACGGTGATAAACTGACATGAGAGGGGGATGGAAGGAACGAGATTATAGAGAATTAATTGGAATTGGAGAATTAATTGACTTGCCATGCCAAGTGTCCTATTCTGGAGAGGGTCTCACGGTGGTTGTGTGTGACCCAGGTCGCATACGATTTTCTTCCTTACCATCGATGAGCTAGGGTACATGGCGGCACGCGATTGCTCCTGGCAGGAAAATGAAGCCGAGAGGGTACTCGGGTTTATAGATGGGCCACGTGGTAACTACGTTTCCAGATAGCCGTCATATGCCTTTATGTTGCAAAGAGTCGGCGTTTTGAGCTCGGCTCACATGAAAAAGTTCTCGTCTTACACTCAATTGTTGGTATGATCTAAGCCGACCAACGTAAGTCGGGTGCAACACTACATACTAGTAGCATAAGTTTAAACCGCCTTTGCCAAGTATTTATGATAGTAGTATTATTAGTATTTTTTCTGTAGTGCACCCGCAAAAAAGTATTTTTCATGTAGTGGCCGTTTCTTCTCCTTGTTGGATGGGATTTTTTTGGAATCAAGAGGTTTATTGATTAGTTAACGTGATTACATTCCTTCAATACACAGTCCATAAGAAATGATGGAATATAGTTTATGCAAAGACATCTTCTCCTAGAGGAACTACAATGTTTAGCGCAAAGATGCGCTAGTTCAGTTGCTTCTCTTGCCAAAGATGGGAAGAGCTTGCTTCTCTTCACAATACGCAACCGAGAAAAGCCTTACCATCGGGAAGAAAAGCCTATGCGACCTGGGTCGCACGAAGCCACCGTGAGACCCTCTCCATCCAAGGACAGGTGGCAAAATCGAATCTCAAAGCACGTAGACCCTTTTCTTCTTCTGCTCGCTCGCTGTGGCAGCCGATGCCGTCCCCGCCGCATCGGCTGCTCTCCCTGGTGTTCCTCGGCGCTCCGAAGCTCGCCCTTGCGGCGCTCCTCTGGCTCGCTCGCCGCGGCCGCCGTCCGTCATCGCCGCTCCGGCTGCTCTCCTTCGTCGTCTACGACCGCCCTCCTAGCCGCCCGGTAGCTCGTTCTGCTCGTTGCGTAGCTGCCCACCGTCCAGCTCCTCTGCTCCGTCGACGTCCTAAGGCTGCATCTTTGGCACGGTGATAAACTGACATGAGAGTGGGATGGAAGGAACAGAATTATCGAGAATTAATTGACTTTCCATGCCAAGTGTCCTATTCTGGAGAGGGTCTCACGATGGCTGCGTGCGACCCAGGTCGCATAGGATTTTCTTCCTTACCATCGATGAGCTAGGGTACATGGCGGCACACGATTGCTCCTGGTAGGAAAATGAAGCCGAGAGGGTACTCGGGTTTATAGATGGGCCACGTGGCAACTACGTTTCCAGACAGCCGTCATAGGCCCTTATGTTGCAAAGAGTCGGTGTTTTGAGCTCGGCTCACATGAAAAAATTCTCAGCTTACACTCAATTGTTGGTATGATTTAAGCCGACCAACGTAAGTCGGGTGCAACACTACATACTAGTAGCTGAGGTTTAAAGCGCCTTTCCCAAGTATTTATGATAGTAGTATTATTAGTATTTTTTTTCTGTAGTGTACTCGCAAAAAAGTATTTTCCTGTAGTGGCCGTTTCTTCTCCTTGTTGGATGGGATTTTTTTGGAATCAAGAGGTTTATTGATTAGTTAACGTGATTACATTCCTTCAATACATAGTCCATTCGAAATGATGGAATATAGTTTATCCAAAGACATCTTCTCCTAGAGGAACTACAATGTTTAGCGCAAAGATGCGCTAGTTCATTTGCTTCCCTTGCCGTAAAGACCAATGGAAGTTCCTCGAAGTTCGTGTAAAGCTCTTGAATCTCGTCGACAGTGGTAGCTAGATCCGACCGGTCTACACCAGGAGAATTGCACTATTTAACAACCTGTTGGGCATCTAATTCAATTATAACCGTCTGATACCAAATCAGAAGCTAGTTGTATGCCATCTCTAAAGACCGGCTTCATACCAAATGGCTTATGCTCTAATCAAACTCCTTTTCATGGGTTCGAACACCAAGACCTGTACTCTCTTCATTGGTCCGAACACCAAGACATGTACCCCCTTCATGAGTATCTTCATAAAAGGCAGTGTCCACATTAATTTTAATGAAGTTCTCCTCGGGGGGTTTCCACTTTTTTTTGCTCCTCGATCGGTTTTCGGCTTGCTGGTTTCCTGTACCGAGAGATCCATTTCTACATCAACCGCACATTTAATAGACTGTGCTATGGACCGGGTACATTCTCCATTAGTGCACGCATTTCTTTCCGTCCATACTTCCAATGAGCCACATAAAAAGATGCATGTTGCTGACTGGCATGTCGCCTCCCCTTCGAGTCCATTGCCCAAGTATCCGGATGAAGGATTGGTAACTTCGTCGAGGTAATTTGCTTGATTTCCTGCCAAAAAAGTTTTTTGAAGGTGAGGGCGGCGACGAGAGCGAGATGTGGGAAAGAGTTAGAGTGTGGGGTAAGGGAGAGAGGGGGGCGCGCGCGTGCAAATCGTGCTAAACAGTTGTGGCGGGCGCGCCATAAGACCCGCCATTGCTAATTTGGGGTGGCGGGCAGCAACCCTTTAGTTGAATTTAAATCGTCTGCCGCTAACATACTTGTAGCGGGTAGGACATGTTGCCTGCCACAACTATCATCTGCATTAAAAAAATATGTAACCCGCTGGAGGCTTTTAACTGTGGCAGGGATATTGCCTCGCCCGCCGCTGCTACCTGTAACAACAGTGGCGGGTAATCCTAGTCACTCGCCATAAGAAACATTCATAATGTACCCACGCTCAGTAGTGCTTATTTGTGGCGGGTGCAGTGCTTTGCCCGCCACTGTTGTGCCTCTAACTCTAGCGGATGTGTTCTGCGACCCTCCATTGCTGCTTCTCCTAACTACCTGTGGCGGGTGTTGGGAATCG
Organism: Aegilops tauschii subsp. strangulata; assembly: GCF_002575655.3. NCBI lineage: Eukaryota > Viridiplantae > Streptophyta > Magnoliopsida > Poales > Poaceae > Aegilops > Aegilops tauschii. The sequence continues at coordinate 226,263,028 of NC_053039.3, forward strand.
TAGCATGGAAAACAAAAAAAGTTCTACGCACACGCAATGATCTATCCATAGAGATGCATAGCAACGAGGGGGAGAGTGTGTTTGCGTACCCTCGTAGACCGTAAGAGGAAGCATTTCACAACGCGGTTGATGTAGTCGGACTTCTTCTCACGTCAACCGATCAAGTACCGAACGCACGACACCTCCGCGTTCTGCACACGTTCAACTCAGTTACGTCCCTCGCCTTCTTGATCCAGCAAGATGTCGAGGTACTAGATGACTTCCGCCAGCACAACAGCGTGGTGACAGTGATGGTGAAGTGATCTCCGCAGGGCTTCGCCTAAGCACTACGAAAATATGACCGGGGTGTAAACGGTGGAGGGGGGTGCCGCACATGGCTTACAATTGATCTGGTGTGTGCTAGGGCGCCCCCCACATATATATAGGTGGGAGGGAGAGGGGAGGCTGCTAGGAGGCGCCCCAAGTAGGCCGAATCCTACTTGGGGTCTGAGGGAGTCCTGGACTAAGGGGTCCTCGGGCGTCCGGCTTGTTGGACATGTGCCGGACTAATGGGCTGTGAAGATACAAGACCGAAGACTTGCTCCCGTGTCCGGATAGGACTCTCCTTGGCGTGGAAGGCAAGCTTGGCGATCAAATATGAAGATTCCTTTCTGTGTAACCGACCTTGTACAACCCTAGTCCCCTCCGGTGTCTATACAAATTGGAGGGCTTAGTCCAGAAAGACACACTCATTACCATAGTCATACAGGCTAGACTTCTAGGGTTTAGCCATTATGATCTCGTGGTAGATCAACTCTTGTAATACTCATATTCATCAAGATCAATCAAGTAGGAAGTAGGGTATTACCTCCATAGAGAGGGCCCGAACCTGGGTAAACATTGTGTCCCCTGTATCCTATTACCATCGACCTTAGACGCACAGTTGGGACCCCCTACACGAGATCCGCCGGTTTTGACACCGACATTGGTGCTTCCACTGTGCGTCTCGGGTAGGGGGTCCCGAACTGAAAGCACCAATGTTGGTGTCAAAACCGGCGGATCTCGGGTAGGGGGTCCCGAACTGTGTGTCTAAGGTCGATGGTAACAGGAGACAGGGGACAAGATGTTTACCCAGGTTCGGGCCCTCTCTATGGAGGTAATACCCTACTTCCTGCTTGATTGACCTTGATGAATATGAGTATTACAAGAGTTGATCTACCACGAGATCGCAATGGCTAAACCCTAGAAGTCTAGCCTGTATGACTATGGTAATCAGTATCCCTCTCTCCGGACTAAGTCCTCCGGTTTATATAGACACCGGGAGGATCTAGGGTTACACAAGGTCAGTTACAAAGAAAGGAATCTACATATTCGGTCGCCAAGCTTGCCTTCCACACCAAGGAGAGTCCCATCCGGACACGGGTGCAGGCTTCGGTCTTCGTATCTTCACAGCCCATCAGTCCGGCCCATGGCTAACAGGCCGGACGTCCGAGGACCCCTTAGTCCAAGACTCCCTCAGCAGACATCTTCTGACACTCGCCTTTCGGCGATGTGCTAAACTCATTAAAGAATCTGTCCTTGGCGGGAGACTCACAGCCGAACTATGTCCGGTTCGAACTGGAGGCTGATGACGGGGAATTTCGCTTCCCACCCGCCACCCACTACACAGCCACTGTCGAGGACTTAACCGACACGCTTGATTACGGCTCCGAAGACATCGACGGTATGGACGACGATGCCGATGAGGAGCAGGGCCAAAACCTGCCATTTACCGGACGTTGGACGGCCACTTCTTCGTACGACGTATACATGGCAGATACACCTAAAGAAACTAACAACGAGGATCCAGTTGAGGATAAACCTCCTGAGACACAGCCCAGGCGTCAGCGGCGCCGCTCTAAGTCACGTCGTGCAAAAGACAGCAATGTCGGCACCGGAGAAAACAATACTCCGGACGATGCCGAAGACAATGAAGACCCTGTTGGGGCAATTTCTGAACACGATGAACGGGAAGACGGGCACGTTAGCCCTGATGAACAAGCCATACACGAAGACTCGGATGACAGTAATTATCTTCCGCTCTCCGAGGATGAGGAGAGCCTCGGCAACGGGGATTTCATCGTGCCTGAGGAACCTCTTGAGCAGGAGCGCTTTAAACGCCGGCTAATAACCACTGCAAGGAGCCTGAAAAAGAAGCAGCAGCAGCTTCAAGCTGACCAAGATCTGCTCAATGATCGATGGACCAAAGTCCTGGCAGCCGAGGAATATGGCCTTAGCGGCCCAGCCAAAAATTACCCGAAGCACAAATTGCTACCTCAGTTCGATGACGAGGCACCGGAGCCCATACCATCATCGCACAACACGGCTGACCGACCGCCACGTGGTCAGGATAAAGCGGCAACTCAAGCCGAACACCGGACAGCCCCACCTCGCCGTAAAGGCAGGGATAAAATAGCTCGGGGTTATACATATGACCTTCGGCAGGACCTGGACAGTAGAGTAGGACATACAAGATCGATCTACGGATCGCAAGGGCGTGCCTCGACACGCGACGACGGCTACCTATTCGGACGTGACAAGCCTAGTCACGACCGAGCCGAAAACCGCAAACGGACTCCATCGGAGCTACTCCGCAGTGTGGCCCAATATAGAGGCGCCGCACACCCTCTTTGCTTCACAGACGAAGTAATGGAGCACGAATTCCTAGATGGGTTTAAGCCCATGAACATCGAATCATACGACGGAACAACCGATCCCGCGGTATGGATTGAGGACTTCCTCCTCCATATCCACATGGCCCGCGGCGACGACCTCCATGCCATCAAATACCTGCCTCTAAAACTCAAAGGACTGGCTCGATACTGGTTAAACAGTCTACCAGAAAGCTGTATACGCAGCTGGGAGGACTTGGAAGACGCCTTCCGTGACAACTTCCAAGGAACATACGTCCGGCCACCAGATGCCGATGACTTAAGTCACATTGTCCAGCAGCCCGGAGAGTCAGCCAGGAAGCTCTGGACTAGGTTCTTAGTTAAAAAGAATCAAATCGTCGACTGTCCGGACGCGGGAGCCCTAGCGGCCTTCAAACACAGCGTCCGGGACGAGTGGCTCGCCCGCCACCTCGGTCAAGAAAAACCAAAATCCATGTCAGCCCTTACTACTCTGATGACCCGCTTTTGCGCGGGAGAAGACAGCTGGCTCGCTCGTAAAAGCAACAACGCCAGCGATCCGGGCACTTCCGAAGTCCGAGACGGCAATGGCAAGCCACGACGCAGCAAACACAAATGTCGCAATGATAATGAAAGAACGCGCGACACATCGGTCAACGCCGGATTCAGCGGTCCAACACCTAGTCAACGGAAAAAGCCATTCAAGCCAAACAGAGACGGACCATCCAATTTAGACAGGATATTGGATCGGCCCTGCCAGATTCACGGCCACCCCGACAAACCAGCTAATCATACCAACATAAGCTGTTGGGTCTTCAAGCAGGCCGGCAAGCTCAACGCCGAACACAAGGGGAGGAGGCCGCCCGGTGATTGCGACGACGAAGAGACTCACCAACCAAATACCGAGGGTCAGAAGCAATTTCCCCCCGAAGTAAAAACAGTGAACATGGTATACGTGGCACACAACTCTACAAGGGAGCAGGAGAAGCACTCCCTCCAGACCGAAGATCATACTACGGCAACCTCAGCCGAAGTACAAAGCGGTATTATTAAACCGCATACCTTGTCGGCCATTAAGCCACCGGTCTCCATTCAGCAGGATCGACCAATTCCGGAGCGGAACTAGCAGTTCGGCTTCCGCCGCCCACCTTATATACCAGCGAAATCTATACCGCGCATACATAACTATGCACTTAAGATACCCTGGGCATCGGCGGAAGCACAATACGGACGAGCCTGCAAGCACTCCCATAACCTTTGTTTCTTTTCTAATTACTGTCTCTCTCTCTTTCATTATCCTTTACCACAGGTGACACAAAGGCTAATCATCTCACGGACTCCATCGGAGTTCGGATTGGTACACTCACCTGAGGACTATTTCCGTCAAGGAGTCCCCTCACCGAGGACAGGCGGCGCAGACGTGCGACAGGAGGTCCAAAATAACTTTTTGTAGACCGCACTCTTTACTTCGAGCCTGTAATGCGCCTTTTTCCTCCGCCTTCGACCCCGGGCATGTCAAATAGCCAGGGTTGCGGCTTTGTTATCTATAAAATAAATATTGGCATATCACTCAGGTCCCAGTAAACATAATCCGCATTCAGCATTCGCTTTTTTCAAAAAAAAAAACTGAATTTCGCTCCTGTGGTTATTTCACACATACACCTCGGCATAACTTGCCAGGGGATCGGTATGGGAACAAATGAGTTGCCGACAAGTCCGAACAACTTTATAGCGTACTTCGGCGTCGCGAGTTTGGCCTTATATGCATTAGCTCCGAATCATGTCTTGGGTCAATAGTTGGGTTGCCCGGCTCCTGTGCCTGCTACCTTACGCTCCGCTCTATCGGCTAGGGTAGTAAAGGGAGAACTACTGCGATTGTGCTTCCGGTTCATCTGGTAAAGCACCTCAGTAGAGAAAGCCGAAAACTGACTGTCATGATGCGGCGAGAGCTGGTCAACCACTCGATGACTTATCGGAATCTTTCGCGATTCCCTCCATATTATACAAAGGACCTTTTTCTTCAGGTCATATATGTAACGCACCATATTGGAATAAGCCGTGTACATACCAGGGGCTATATCGTAGTCCCCCCATAAAACTCCTATGGCTAAGTGAAAGTGTTAACGCCCTATAGTCCGATTGCCTCGTTCACCGCATTGACACCTCCTTAATGGACCAAGACGTTGGGTTAAGAGTGATCAAATGTTTTTCCGAACACCCCCGTACTTTATACGAGGGGGCTGAAGCCGACGACTGGAAAACTTTCAGATTAATACAAAATACGGCCGCACAGGAGGAACAAAAGTTTTAGGCGAAACTACAAAAAATAGCCTTACTATAATATTGTCTTTTACAAACTTCCATACATTTCACTCGAATATCACGTTTTTCGAACATTGACCCTCTATCAAGCGGGCATCCTCCAGGACATCCTCGAAATAATGATCTGGTGCGTGATGGTCCTTGCCCTTGGGTGGACCCTTCGCTGCAACATCAGTGGCCTTCATCTTCGCCCAGTATGCCTTGACACGGGCAAAGGCCATCCGTGCACCTTCAATGCACGCTGACCGTTTAACGACGTCGATACGCGGCGCCGCATCAGCAAGACGCTGCACCAAACCAAAATAACTATCCGGAATCGGCTCGTTCGGCCATAGCCCGATCATGGCGTCCTTCATGGCAGAACCGGATAGTCTATGGAGCTCGGCCCATTGGGTCATCTGTTCGTTCAGCAATAGTGGGTGTTTTGACGCACCGAACTGCGACCAGAAAAGCTTCTCCGTTGCATACCCTTCTTGCGCTTGGTAAAACTGCGCCGCATTGGAAGCAGTCTTCGGCAGGTCCAATAACGTGTCTGGAGAACTCCACACTTGATTAAGTGGAGCATAATTCGGATCGCCGAACTTAGTTTGCAATGAAAAGGGCTTACCAGTCGCGATCTCCCCAGCTTGTCGGATCTCCTCCCGGGCCGCTTTAGATTCGGACCGCGCTTCTTTCACCCCTCGTAAGGCCTTGTCAAGATCAACCATTTTGGCTTTATTATCCTTCTCGAGGATTTCACAATGGCTAGCGGCATCCTTTAGCTCACGCGTCATCATGGATATTCTCTCCTCGCATTGGCGCCGAGCAGCCTGTTCGGCCTTTAACTCGGCAGATGCCTTCTCGGCAGCCGCATTATTAATCCGGGCCTGCTCTTTGGCCCGGGCCAGCTCAGCCCGACGGATCTCGACCGCGGCGGCTCCATCTGCATCAATGCATATCTCAGTATACAATATTTCGTGCGATGCTTACATTACAAAGCACGCGCTTGTAAGGATTGACCAAAAACATACCTTGTGGCTCGTCAAGACGCTTGCTGATAAGCATAAGGTCATCTCCCGCCACATCAAGCTTCCGCTCCAAATTGGCAACTTCTGTAGTCCGGACGGACGCCAGGGAAGCGACAGCCTGCATTTCAATTAATCATATTATTTACTGGACATATCTTTTTGATCCTCTGATCGCCTCCCTCGGGAAGCCAATCCGAGTCTCAGGGGCTACTACCTATACACAGGTGCAGTTTGTGAGTAAAGCACAATAAAAAATATTACATTACAAACCTCAAAGCCTCTTAGCAGGCTCATGAAGGCTTCTTTCAATCCGCTTTTCGCGGATAGAACCCTTTCAACCACCGTACCCATCAAGGTACGTTCTTCCTCTGAGACGAACGCCTTTTGCAGCATGTTCGTCAATAAGTCTGGCGCTTCAGGATTTCCGGAAGCTGCCGTTGGAGTACGGCCTCCCTTTGAAGGGATCCAATTATTCGTCCCTGAAATTATCTCCGGCTGTAGGCCGGACAGCTCGGGGCCTTTGTTGTTGGCCCCCAGACTCTGGGCTACCGAAGTATTACCTTCGGGTTGTGTCTTCGCCATCCCTCGCACCACTTGTTGATCAGGAGAGACCCTCCGCGACGACACCTCAAAGTTGTCCGCCCTATTGGGTGAGGAAACTGGTGGAGGCGTCTCGCTTTCCATCACTCTGGGAGGAGGTCCCCCGAGGAAGAGGATTGTTGAAGACTGTTTGCCGAGCTGCAAAAAAACATATATTTTAGATATTACCTCGGTCACAAGAAAGAGACGGGATATGTTTAAAACACCCTTGTTCGCTTACGATTTGCCTGAAGGCTTGTCCTCTCGGTGGGATTGCGCGATGACGTCGCCCTCCAAGCCCGAGCCACCCAACAGGGGCATTTTGCCTCGCTTAGGAGCCGTTTCCTCCCAACCTTCGGAGGCGGCCCTTTTCTTACCAAGGGGAGAGGGAATATTGGCTTCTCCTTCACCCTGGCCTTCGGGCGGGGGAGTCTTGATCTCCCCAGACACGGTGTCTGATGCACCCTCGGAAGGGAGGCCACCTTTGGCCTTTCCGCTCTCCGCCTTGTCTCCCTTCGCAAGCACCTGGTACGGCGCCGGGGCCAGCATCCTCGTTAGTACGGGATCTGCTGAGTCTTCGGGAAGGGGGGCCGAACACCTAATACGCTCCGCTTTCTTTATCCAACCCTGGAGGGAGACAGTCTGTTCAGTAACGTATTACGGCGTACTTAAGCTACAAAAATGTTCGGAAATTGAGCGCTTACCGAGGTATCCGGATGGTTGCAGTCGAGGCCGAGGTCCTCGGTGGTGTCCGGCCACTGTTTTCGTTTCCTGAAAAACAACTTCCACATTCCTTTGTGCGTAGAGCCGAAGAAGTGCTGGAGGGTTCGAGGTCCTTCTGGATTAAAATCCCACATGCAGAGAGGCCTACGCTGACATGGCAGGGTTCGGCGGATCAGCATTACTTGAACCACGTCGACGAGATTGATGTCCCTCTCAAGGAGGGTTCGGATGCGGCTCTGTAGAGTCTGCACTTCATCAACTGATCCCCAGTCCAGCCCCTTATTAATCCATGATGCAAGCTGTAACGGAGGGCCAGAACAGAACGCAGGTATAGCTGCCCACTTGGTACCGCGGGGTTCTGTGATGTAAAACCACTCCCGCTGCCATTGGTTGGAAGTTTCGGTGAAAGAGCCTCTTGGCCAATGAGTATTGATAAGTACCCGGTACCCCCCCCCCCCAAAACACTTCCGGTGTCCGAATACCATCATCCTATATATCAATCTTTACCTCTCAACCATTTCGAGACTCCTCGTCATGTCGGTGATGTCATCCGGGACTCCGAACAACATTCAGTCACCAAATCACATAACTCATACTCCCTTCGTCCCAAAATAAGTGTCTCAACTTTATACGAACTTCAGTACAAAGTTGTACTAAAGTTGAGACACTTATTTTGGGACAGAGGGAGTATCATACTATATCGTCATCGAACGTTAAGCGTGCGGACTCCTACGGGTTCGAGAACTATGTAGACATGACCGAGACACCTCTCCGGTCAATAACCAATAGCGAAACCTGGATTTCCATATTGGATCCTACATGTTCTACGAAGATCTTTATCGGTCAAACCGTTATGACAACATACATAATTACCTTTGTCCATCGGTATGTTACTTGCCCGAGATTCGATCGTCGGTATCTTCATACCTAGTTCAATCTCGTTACCGGCAAGTCTCTTTACTCGTTCCGTAATACATCACCTTGATGTCTACTACGTAACTTTATTCTTGTGGACACGTGTTGGGCCTCCAAGTGCAGAGTTTTGTAGGACAGTAGCAATTTTCCCTCAAGTGGATGACCTAAGGTTTATCAATCCGTGAGAGGTGTAGGATGAAGATGGTCTCTCTCAAACGACCCTGCAACCAAATACAAGAAATCTCTTGTGTCCCCAACACACCCAATACAATGGCAAATTGTATAGGTGCACTAGTTCGGCGAAGAGATGGTGGTAAAAGTGTAATATGGATGGTAGAAATATATTTTTGAAATCTGAATAAATAAAAACAGCAATGTAGCAAATAGTAAACGGGCACAAAAATGGTGTTGCAATGCTTAAAAATGAGGCCTAGGGTCCGTACTTTCACTAGTGCAATCTCTCAACAGTGCTAACATAGTTGGATCATATCATTATCCCTCAAAGTATAATAAAGAATCACTCACGAGTTCCTATTAGCCGAGAACAAAAGATAGGAATTGTTCGTAGGGTACGAAGCCACCTCAAAGCTATTCTTTCCGTTCGATCTATTCAAGAGTTTGTACTAAAATAACACAAAGCTATTCTTTCCGTTCGATCTATCCTAGAGTTCGTACTAGAATAACACCAAAGCAAATTCATATTCATAAAAATCAATCCACACAAAGAACTACAAGGAGACCCCAAAGTTTCTATCGGAGAAAAGATAATAAAAACGTGCATGAACCCCTACGCATAGATTACCCCAATATCACCGCGGGAATCCGCAAGTTGAGTGCCATAATGCTACCTCTTGAGCACTGCGTTGGTTTTCCCTTGAAGAGGAAAGGGTGATGCAGTAAAGTAGCGTAAGTATTTCCCTCAATTTTTGAGAACCAAGGTATCAATCCAGTAGGAGACTATGCTCGAGTCCCACGCACCTACACAAACAAATAAGAACCTCACAACCAACGCGATAAAGGGGTTGTCAATCCCTTCACGGTCACTTACGAGAGTGAGATCTGATAGAGATGATAACATAATATTTTTGGTATTTTTATGGTAAAGACTAAAAGTAAAGAGAGCAAAATAAACGGTAATAGAACTAGCTTGTTGACGGAAGATTAATATGATGGAAAATAGACCCGGGGCCATAGGTTTAACTAGTGGCTTCTCTCAAGATAGCATAAGTATTACGGTGGGTAAACGAATTACTGTCGAGCAATTGATAGGAAAGTGCATAATTATGAGAATATCTAGGTATGATCATGTATATAGGCATCACGTCCGTGACAAGTAGACCGAAACGATTCTGCATCTACTACTATTACTCCACACATCGACCGCTATCCAGCATGCATCTAGAGTATTAAGTTCATAAGAACAGAGTAACGCTTTAAGCAAGATGACATGATGTAGAGGGATAAACTCATGCAATATGATATAAACCCCATCCTTTTATCCTCGATAGCAACAATACAATATGTGCCTTGCTGCCCCTGCTGTCACCGGGAAAGGACACCGCAAGATTGAACCCAAAGCTAAGCACTTCTCCCATTGCAAGAAAGATCAATCTAGTAGGCCAAACCAAACTGATAATTCGAAGAGACTTGCAAAGATAACCAATCATACATAAAAGAATTCAGAGAAGATTCAAATATTGTTCATAGATAATCTTGATCATAAACCCACAATTCATCGGATCTCGACAAACACACTACAAAAACAAGAGTTACATCAAATAGATCTCCAAGAGAATCGAGGAGAACTTTGTATTGAGATTCAAACAGAGAGAAGAAGCCATCTAGATAATAACTATGGACCCGAAGGTCTGAGGTAAACTACTCACACATCATCGGAGAGGCTATGGTGTAGATGTAGAAGCCCTCCGTGATCAATGCCCCCTCCGGCAGGACGCCGGAAAAGGCCGCAAGATGGGATCTCACAGGTACAGAAGGTTGCGACGGTGGAATTAGATTTTTGTGGTCGCTTCTGATGTTTGGGGGTACGTAGGTATATATAGGAGGAAGAAGTAGGTCGGTGGAGCCACGAGGGGCCCACGAGGGTGGAGGGCGCGCCCTGGGGGGTAGGCGCGCCCCCTGCCTCGTGGCCTCCTCGGTGATTTCTTGACGTCCACTCCAAGTCCTCTGGATCACGTTCGTTCCAAAAATCACGTTCCCGAAGGTTTCATTCCGTCTGGACTCCGTTTGATATTCCTTTCCTTCGAAACACTGAAATAGGCAAAAAAGCAGCAATTTGGGCTGGGCCTCCGGTTAATAGGTTAGTCCCAAAAATAATATAAAAGTGTACAATAAAGCCCATTAAACATCCAAAACAGAATATATAATAGCATGGAACAATCAAAAATTATAGATACGTTGGAGACGTATCAAGCATCCCCAAGCTTAATTCCTGCTCGTCCTCGAGTAGGTAAATGATAAAAACAGAATTTTTGATGTGGAATGCTACCTAGCATATTCCTTAATGTAATTATCTTATTTGTGGTATGAATATTCAGATCCGAAAGATTCAAGATAAAAGTTTAATATTGACATAAAAATAATAATACTTCAAGCATACTAACAAAGCACTCATGTCTTCTCAAAATAACATGGCCAAAGAAAGTTATCCCTACAAAATCATATAGTCTGGCTATGCTCTATCTTCATCACATAAAGTATTTAATCATGCACAACCCCGATGACAAGCCAAGCAATTGTTTCATACTTTTGATGTTCTCAAACTTTTTCAATCTTCACGCAATACATGAGCGTGAGCCATGGACATAGCACTATATGTGGAATAGAATGGTGGTTGTGGAGAAGACAAAAAGGAGAAGATAGTCTCACATCAACTAGGCGTATCAATGGGCTATGGAGATGCCCATCAATAGATATCAATGTGAGCGAGTAGGGATTTCCATGCAACGGATGCACTAGAGCTATAAGTGTATAAAAGCTCAACAAAAGAAACTAAGTGGGTGTGCATCCAACTCGCTTGCTCATGAAGACCTAGGGCATTTTGAGGAAGCCCATCATTGGAATATACAAGCCGAGTTCTATAATGTAAAATTCCCACTAGTATATGAAAGTGACAACATAGGAGACTCTCTATCATGAAGATCATGGTGCTACTTTTGAAGCACAAGTGTGGTAAAAGGATAGTAACATTGTCCCTTCTCTCTTTTTCTCTCATTTTTTTATTTTGGCCTTTTTTTTATGGCCTCTTTTTTTCATCCGGAGTCTCATCCCGAATTGTGGGGGAATCATAGTCTCCATCACCCTTTCCTCACTTGGGACAATTCTCTAATAATGATGATCATCACACTTTTATTTATTTACAACTCAATACTTAGAACAAAAATATGACTCTATGTAAATGCCTCCGCGGAGTACCGGGATATGCAATGAATCAAGAGTGACATGTATAAAAATTATGAACAGTGGCTTTGCCACAAATACGATGTCAACTACATGATCATGCAAAGCAATATGACAATGATGAAGCGTGTCATAGAAAACGGAACGGTGGTAAGTTGCATGGCAATACATCTCGGAATGGCTATGGAAATGCCATAATAGGTAGGTATGGTGGCTGTTTTGAGGAAGGTATATGGTGGGTGTATGATACCGGCCAAAAGTGCGCGGTATAGAGAGGCTAGCAATTGTGGAAGGATGAGAGTGCGTATAATCCATGGACTCAACATTAGTCATAAAGAACTCACATACTTATTGCAAAAATCTATTAGTTATCAAAACAAAGTATTACGCGCATGCTCCTAGGGGGATAGATTGGTAGGAAAAGACCATCGCTCGTCCCCGACCGCCACTCATAAGGAAGACAATCAATAAATAAATCATGCTCCGACTTCATCATACGTGCATATGCTACGGGAATCACAAACATTAACACAAGTATTTCTCAAATTCACAACTACTCAACTAGCATGACTCTAATATCACCATATTCATATCTCAAAACAATTATCAAGCATCAAACTTCTCTTAATATTCAACGCACTTATAAGAAAGTTTTTACTAATCTTGGATGCCTATCATATTAGGACTACCTTCTCAATTTAAGCAAATTACCATGCTGTTTTGTAGGACTCTCAAAATAATATAAGTGAAGCATGAGAGAACAATAGTTTCTATAAAACAAAACCACCGCCGTGCTCTAAAAGATATAAGTGAAGCACTAGAGCAAAAACTATATAGCTCAAAAGATATAAGTGAAGCACATAGAGTATTCAAATAAATTACGAATCATGTGTGTCTATATCAAAAGGTGTGTACAGCAAGGATGATTGTGGTAAACTAAAAGCAAAGACTCAAATCATACAAGACGCTCCAAGCAAAACACTTATCATGTGATGAATAAAAATACAGCTCCAAGTAAAATTACCGATGGACGAAGACGAAAGAGGGGATGCCTTCCGGGGCATCCCCAAGCTTTGTCTTTTTGGTGTCCTTAGATTTACCTTGGGGGTGCCTTGGGCATCCCCAAGCTTAGGATCTTGCCACTCCTTGTTCCATAATCCATCAAATCCTTACCCAAAACTTGAAAACTTCACAACACAAAACTTAACAGAAAATCTCAAGAGCTCCGTTAGCGAAAGAAAACAAAACACCACTTCAAGTTACTGTAATGAACTCATTATTTATTTATATTGGTGTTAAACCTAATGTATTCCAACTTCTCTACGGTTTTTAAACTATTTTACTAGCCATAGATTCATCAAAATAAGCAAACAACACACAAAAACAGAATCTGTCAAAAACAGAACAGTCTGTAATAATCTGTAACTAACACAAACTTCTGGAACTCAGAAAAATCCACCAAAATAGGAAGACCTATATAATTTGTTTATTGATCTACTTCAATTGGAATAAGTATTTTATCACGTTCTGGTGATTTTTAACAATTGTTTTCGTGAACAGAAAGTTTCTGGAATTTTCAGCAAGATCAAATAACTATCATCCAAGAAGATCCTGTAGGTTTAACTTGGCACAACACTAATTAAAACACAAAAACAAATATAACCAGAGGCTAGATGGATTATTTATTCCTAAACAGAAGCAAAAAGCAAAAAAGTAAAATAAAATTGGGTTGCCTCCCAACAAGCGCTATCGTTTAACGCCCTTAGCTAGGCATAAAAGCAAGGATAGATCTAGGTATTGCCATCTTTGGTAGGCAATCCATAAGTGGCTCTCATAATAGATTCATAAGGTAATTTAATCTTATTTCTAGGGAAGTGTTCCATGCCTTTCCTTAACGGAAATTGGAATCTAATATTCCCTTCCTTCATATCAATAATTGCACCAATCGTTCTAAGGAAAGGTCTACCAAGAATAATAGGACATGAAGGATTGCAATCTATATCAAGAACAATAAAATCTACGGGCACATAGTTCCTATTTGCAACAATAAGAACATCATTAATTCTTCCCATAGGTTTCTTAATAGTGGAATCCGCAAGGTGTATTTAAAGAGCAATCATCAAATTCGCAGAACCCTAACAAATCACACAAAGTTTTTGGAATCGTGAAAACACTAGCACCCAAATCACACAAAGCATAGATCTTTAATTTTACTTTTAATAGTAGGTTCCCACTCATCATAAAGTTTTCTAGGGATAGAAACTTCCAACTCAAGTTTTTCTTCATAAGATTGCATTAAAGCATCAACGATATGTTTAGTAAAAGCTTTATTTTGACTATAAGCATGAGGAGAATTTAGCACGGATTGCAACAAGGAAATATAATCTATCAAAGAGCAATTATCATAATGAAATTACTTGAAATCCAAGATAGTGGGTTCATTGATATCTAAAATTTTGACCTCTTCAATCCCACTTTTACCAATTTTTGCATCAAGATCTAAAAACTCCGAATTTTTGGGACGCCTTCTAACTAAAGTTGACTCATCTCCAGTCCCATCATTATCAAGATTCATATTCAAAACAGATATTTAATAGGGGACACATCAATAACTTTTAGATCTTCATCTTTATTCTCATAAAAATTAGAAGAACACGCTTTTACAAAGCAATCTTTCTTAGCACGCATCCTAGCGGTTCTTTCTTTGCACTCATCAATGGAAATTCTCATAGCTTTGAGAGACTCATTGATATCATGCTTAGGTGGAATAGATCTAAGTTTCAAAGAATCAACATCAAGAGAAATTCTATCCACGCTCCTAGCCAATTCGTCAACTTTAAGCAAAGCATTGAAATTCTTTTGAGAAATCATAAATTCTTTAACACTAGTCTCAAATTCAGAGGGCATCTTATTAAAATTTCCATAAGATTTGTTGTAGGAATTACCATAATTATTAGAGGAATTACTAGGATACGGCCTAGGATTAAAGTTTCCTCTATAAGCGTTGTTACCAAAATTATTCCTACCAACAAAATTCACATCCATAGATTCATTATTGTTCTCAATCAAAGTAGACAAAGGCATATCATTAGGATCAGAAGCAACACTCTTATTAGCAAATAATTTCATAAGTTCATCCATCTTTCCACTCAAAACATTAATTTCTTCTATCTCATGCACCTTTTTACTAGTAGATCTTTCGGTGTGCCATTGAGAATAATTGACCATAATATTATCTAGGAGTTTAGTAGCTTCTCCTAAATTGATTTCCATAAAAGTGCCTCCCGCGGCCGAATCTAAAAGATTTCTAGAAGCAAAATTCAATCCGGCATAAAATTTTTGTATAATCATCCATAAATTCAAACCATGAGTAGGGCAATTACGTATCATTAATTTAATTCTCTCCCAAGCTTGTGCAACATGTTTATGATCAAGTTTCTTAAAATTCATAATATCATTTCTAAGAGAGATGATCTTAGCGGGAGGAAAATACTTAGAGATAAAAGCATCTTTGCACTTATTCCAAGCATCAATACTATTTTTAGGAAAAGACGAAAACCAAGTTTTAGCACGATCTCTAAGCGAAAACGGAAATAGTTTCAACTTAACAATATCATTGTCCACATATTTCTTCTTTTGCATATCACACAAATCAACAAAGCTATTTAGATGGGTAGCGGCATCTTCACTAGGAAGGTCGGCTAATTGATCTTTCATGACAAGATTCAGCAAAGCAGCATTAATTTCACAAGATTCAGCATCGGTAAGAGGAGCAATCGGAGTGCTAAGAAAATCATTGTTGTTGGTATTGGCAAAGTCACACAATTTAGTGTTATGTTGAGCCATCGTGACAAGCAAGCAATCCAACACACGAGCAAACAAGAAGCGAGCGAAAAAACGAACGGAAAGAGAGGGCGAATAAAACGGAAGGGTGAAGTGGGGGAGAGGAAAACGAGAGGCAAATGTCAAATAATGTAATGCGGGGGATAAGAGTTTGTGATGGGTACTTGGTATATCTTGACTTGTGCGTAGACTCCCCGGCAACGGCGCCAGAAATCCTTCTTGCTACCTCTTGAGCACTGCGTTGGTTTTCCCTTGAAGAGGAAAGGGTGATGCAGTAAAGTAGCGTAAGTATTTCCCTCGGTTTTTGAGAACCAAGGTATCAATCCAGTAGGAGACTACGCTCGAGTCCCACACACGTACACACACAAATAAGAACCTCGCAACCAACGCGATAAAGGGGTTGTCAATCCCTTCACGGTCACTTACGAGAGTGAGATCTGATAGAGATGATAACATAATATTTTTGGTATTTTTATGGTAAAGACTAAAAGTAAAGAAAGCAAAATAAACGGTAATAGAAATAGCTTGTTGACGGAAGATTAATATGATGGAAAATAGACCCGGGGGCCATAGGTTTCACTAGTGGCTTCTCTCAAGATAACATAAGTATTACGGTGGGTAAACGAATTACTGTCGAGCAATTGATAGAAAAGTGCATAATTATGAGAATATCTAGGTATGATCCTGTATATAGGCATCACGTCCGTGACAAGTAGACCGAAACGATTCTGCATCTACTACTATTACTCCACACATCGACCGCTATCCAGCATGCATCTAGAGTATTAAGTTCATGAGAACAGAGTACCGCTTTAAGCAAGATGACATGATGTAGAGGGTTAAACTCATGCAATATGATATAAACCCCATCTTTTTATCCTCGATGGCAACAACACAATATGTGCCTTGCTGCCCCTGCTGTCACCGGGAAAGGACACCGCAAGATTGAACCCAAAGCTAAGCACTTCTCCCATTGCAAGAAAGATCAATCTAGTAGGCCAAACCAAACTGATAATTCGAAGAGACTTGCAAAGATAACCAATCATACATAAAAGAATTCAGAGAAGATTCAAATATTGTTCATAGATAATCTTGACCATAAACCCACAATTCATCAGATCTCGACAAACACACCGCAAAAAGAAGAGTTACATCAAATAGATCTCCAAGAGAATCGAGGAGAACTTTGTATTGAGATCCAAAGAGAGAGAAGAAGCCATCTAGCTAATAACTATGGACCCGAAGGTCTGAGGTAAACTACCCACACATCACCGGAGAGGCTATGGTGTTGACGTAGAAGCCCTCCGTGATCAATGCCCCCTCTGGCAGGACGCCGGAAAAGGCCCCAAGATGGGATCTCACGGGTACAGAAGGTTGCGGCGGTGGAATTAGGTTTTTGTGGTCGCTTCTGATGGTTTGGGGGTACGTAGGTATATATAGGAGGAAGAAGTAGGTTGGTGGAGCCACGAGGGTGGAGGGCGCGCCCTGGGGGGGGGGGGGTAGGCGCGCCCCCTGCCTCGTGGCCTCTTGGTGATTTCTTGACGTCCACTCCAAGTCCTCTGGATCACGATTTTTCCAAAAATCACATTCCCGAAGGTTTCATTCCGTTTGGACTCCGTTTGATATTCCTTTCCTTCGAAACACTGAAATAGGCAAAAAACAACAATTTAGGCTGGGCCTCCGGTTAATAGGTTAGTCCCCAAAATAATATAAAAGTGTATAATAAAGCCCATTAAACATCCAAAACAGAATATATAATAGCATGGAACAATCAAAAATTATAGATACGTTGGAGACGTATCACATAACATATATCAAGTGAATCAATAAGATACCCCAATGTCACCTCAAGTATTCATACCGCAAGACATACATCATGTGATCTCAAATCTGAATATTATATCCGACATGACAAAACTTCAAAGGGTGAAGATTCAATTCATCACAACAAGAGTATAGAGGGGAGAAACATCATATGATCCGACTATATTAACAAAGCCCATGATATATATCACGAGAGAGAGAGAGATTAAACACATAGCTACTGGTACAAACCCTCAGCCCCGAGGGTGGACTACTCCCTCCTCATCATGGTGGCCGCCGGAATGATGAAGATGGCCATCGGAGATGATTCCCCCCTCCGGCAGCGTGCCGGAACGGGGTCTAGATTGGTTTTCAGTAGCTACGGAGCCCTACGACGGTGGAACTTCTGATCGAGGTTAACCCCGAAGGGTTTCGGGATATTTGGGAATTTATAGTGCAAAGAGGGGGTGCGGGAGGCCACCGAGGTGGGCACAACCCACCTGGGCGCGCCAGGGGGGCCTGGCGCACCCTGGTGGGTTGTGCCCCCCTCGGGGCACCCCCCAGGTGCTGCTCTAGCCCATCGGGAGTCTTCTGTCCCATAAAAAATCCACAAAAAGTTTCGCGGTGTTTGGACTCCGTTTGATATTGATTTTCAGCGATGTAAAAAACATGCAAAAAACAGCAACTGGCACTTGGCACTATGTCAATAGGTTAGTCCCAAAAAATGATATAAAATGACTATAAAATGATTATAAAACATCTAAGAACGATAGAATAACAGCATGAATACTTCATAAGTTATAGATACGTTGGTGACGTATCAGCAACCCCAAGCTTAATTCCTACTCGTCGTCGAGTAGGTAAATGATAATAGAAATAATTTATGAAGTGTGAATGCTAGCAAAGTGCATAAGTTTGATCAACGATAATTTCAATCACTTTTCCTAGCATAAGAACAACAATCTTTCTTATAAAACTTGTCATGTTATAGTAGCAACCAATTCACATGTTAAGGTTCAAACAATGAACTCTCTTGAAACTCAACAACCCATGTTCTTAGTCACCAAGCAATTGCAATTCAACTTATTCAACATAGTTTAAGTAAGAGCTCCACATACTCAACCATCACATAGTCTTCTATGATTGCTAACACTCACCGCATACTCATGAGCAAAACCTTTCAACCGGACACATAGAAAGATAGGGGCTTATTGTTTTGCCTCCCAACGTATTCACCTCAAGGGTGATGTCAACAATAATAACTCATGCTACCCATATTCAACTGGACATATGTGCCTAGATCTTTCCTCACCACATGATGCTTGCCAAAATATAAAAATAAAAGGGAATAGAGAGAATAACTTTGACTCTCTGCATAAAAATAAATACTGTATAGTAAAAGATAGGCCCTTCGCAGAGGGAAGCAGAGGTTGCCATGCGCTTATTGTTTTTGTATGCTCAACCCCTTAGTGCAAGAGAATGTCATGTTATATTGCCCCTTATGATAGCTACCTTTATTATGCAGTCCGTCGCTTTTATTGCTTTGCCATCACAAGTTTGTACAACGCTCAATTTTCTCTTACACTAAATGATCTCACACTTTTAGAAGCAATTTTTATTGCCTTATTGCACTGATGACAACTTACTTGAAGGATCATGCTCAATCCATAGGTAGGTATGGTGGACACTTGAAAAATAAGATTTGGGTTTAAGGTTTTTGGATGCATAAGTAGTATCTCTACTTAGTGCGGAATTTTTGGCTAGCAAAGATGGAGGCAAGCACCACATGTTGAAGGATCTATGACAATATGACTTCTATGTGAATATGAACAAACATAAACCATTACGTTGTCTTCCTTGTCCAGCGTCAACAATTTTGACATATAATATTTTGATGGGGGCTCACAATCACAAAAGATTTCTAGGATAGTATATTTGCACGTGAAAGTTCTCTTCCTTATGCTGATTATTCGTGAATTGCTTGTATGACCAAAATTGCGATTGTAAAGCCTCAAAAGATTTCACTTTCTAAACCCAATGTGAAGCTACCACTAGGCATGATATGATTTCAAATTTATGATATTCAATTTATTCAACAATTTACTCATAGGATATAAGTGAAGCACAAGAGTAAATGACAAGCTACTCCAAAAAGATATAAGTGAAGATCAAGCGAGTAGTTAAGTAAATAGGTGGCTAAGTGAAGACTCTCTTTTATTTAAAAACTTTCGGATCTAAGTATTTTATTCAAACAGCAACAAAATAAAATGACATTCCAAGGATAGCACAACTCATGTGAAGAAGCAAAAACTTAGGCTCAACCAATACTAACCGATAATTGTTGAAGAAGAAAGGTGGGATGCCTACCGGGGAATCCCCAAGCTTAGATGCTTGAGACTTCTTGAATATTACCTTGGGATGCCTTAAGCATCCCCAAGCTTGAGCTTTTGTGTCTCCTTAATTCTTCTCATATCACGGTTTTCCTAAATATCAAAAGCTTCATCCACACAAAACTCAACAAGAACTTGTGAGGTAAGTTAGTATAAACCAATGCAAAAACCTTATCATTATCTACTGTAGCAATCACTAAAATTATTATTCAACATTGCATACTAAATGCCTCTGCATATTTAATACTCCTATCCTCAAATATATTCATTAAACAAGCAAGCATATGCAAACAATGCAATCATAACAGCAATCTGCCAAAACAGTACAGTCTGTAAAGAATGCAAGAGTATCAATACTTATTCAACTCCAAACATTATGAAAATTTACCACACTGTAGATAATTTATTAGAACTTATTATGCAAAAAGTTTCAACATTTTATCACATTCTAACTTTCCTCGGGAATTTTGGCAACATTGATAAACTTTCTGTTTTCAAACAACAACATGTAGACTTGTAAAATAAGCATAGTACATGCTATCCTTGACATTTTTATTGAAATGAAAATGAAAAACATTATTATAAATAAAAGAAATAAAATCATAACAAAATAAATTGACGCTCCAAGCAAAACACATATGATGTGATGAATGAAAACATAGCTCCAAGTGAGGTTACCGATAGTGTTGCAGACGAAAGAGGGGATGCCTTCCGGGGCATCCCCAAGCTTAGTTGCTTGGATCTTCCTTGAATATTACCTTGGGGTGCCTTGGGAATCCCCAAGCTTAGGGTCTTGTCACTCCTTATTCTCCTCATATCGACATCTCACCCAAAACTTGAAAACTTCAATCACACAAAACTTAACGGAACATTGTGAGATAGGTTAGTATGATAAAGAGCAAACCATTTCACTTTTGGTACTGTCAAAGACAAGATTCATAATTTTTTCCACACAATGACTACTGTAGCATATCATTCCCGCAATTTATATTGAGCAATATAAGCCATAGAAACTAGAAAGCAAGTAAACTATGCATTGAAAACAGAATCTGTCAAAAACAGAACAGTCTGTAGTAATCTGTACTCAAACCATAATTCTACTACTCAAAAATTATGAAAAAAATTGGATCACATGAGAAATTTGTATATTGAACTTCTGAAAAAATAATCAACTCAATAGCACTCTTCTGTTAAAAATGGGACTTATTTTCGTGAGCGCAAAAGTTTCTGTTTTTCAGCAGAGTCAAATCATCTATCACCCAACATGATCCCAAAGGATTTACTTGGCACTTTATTGAAACAAAAGCTATAAAACATGATTACTACAGTAGCTTAGTCATGTGAACACACAAAAACAGTAGGTAAAAGTGTTGGGTTGTCTCCCAACAAGCGCTTTTCTTTAATGCCTTTTAAGCTAGGCATGATGATTTCAATGATGCTCACATAAAAGATAAGAATTGAAACACAAAGAGAACATCATGCATCATAAGTTCCTCTCTCGTAATAATTTTCAGTAGCATCATGAATAGATTCATCAATATAACCATTACATAAAGCATTCTCTTCATGATCCATAAGCATAGAAAATTTATTACTCTCTATGGCATACATGTCATCATAATAATCATCATAGAAAGCAACTTTATTGTCATATTCAATTGAAACCTCGTCAGAAATAGTGGATGTATCACTAAATAAAGTCATGACCTCTCCAAATCCACTTTTATCAATATTGTAATAAGATTCAACACCCTCCAAAATAGTGGGATCACTACTAGCTAGAGTTGACACTCTTCCAAACCCACCTTTATCAATGTAATCATCATAAATAGGAGGCATGCTTTCATCATAATAAGTTTGATCATTCAAAGTAGGGGGGTTAAAAAGATCATTTTAATTAAACATAGCATCCCCAAGCTTGTGGCTTGGCATATCATAAGCATAATCGCTCTCATCATTAATAGTATGAATGGCACCAACGGTATAACAATTGCTATCATCATAATTTCCCAAGTTGGTGCCAAAAAGATTTCCAATATTATAAGAAGTAACATTATCTTCCCAATCATAATCATCACAACAAGCAATAGGCGTAACAAAATCATCATCAATAGTGCTCTCGGTCATTGTGCCATAAGACATAGAAGCAATATCATCATCAAGTGCATCATCTTCCACAATTATTTTTGATTCATTTTCATGAGGCACAACAATAATATGAGCAACATTATTTGGGAGAGATACCTTTTTACCTATCTTCTTTCTTCTTTTCTTCTTCTTCACCACATCATGTGTGGGTTTAATTAATCTTTTCAAGCTTCTTATTGATGAGATTGGTTGGATAGGAAGCTCCTCCTCGTTACCTGATTCATCATAATAAGCACTAGGAGGGTTTTGGGAAATATTTTCCATTTCATTAGTACTCTCTTCATATTCTACTTTTTCTCTTGACTTTAGATAGTTGGCAATATAAGCATTCTCAACGCAATTCACCACACAAAACATATAAATTTCCTCTAGATCAAAATCAAGAAATCTCTCGAGATTAAATTTTGGAATAACCTTAGTTATACGATTCATTTCTTCATACCCCAAAAGAAGACTAAGCTCTTTATGATGCTCAAGGGTAATCAAGTTATCACAATTTTTGGACACAATTTGATCATGAGGCCAACTCCACCGCGCGACCCCATCCTGTCTGCGCGCGTCTGTTTGGGGTAAAACGGACGAATAGCGTGGCCCAATGCGCGGCCTCAAACGGACAAATGTCCGGATTCCGTCCGTTTTCGACCCATCCCCGGCCCAAACTTGCGCTCGGTTTGGGGTGAAACGGACGCGCGCGGACAGCCTGGACGCACGCCCTTTTCCCCCCGTGGCCCGCCTGTCGGGGACACTAGCAGTCCCTCCGCTCCCAACGCTTCCACCCTCTCTCTCCCGCCCCGCCGCTGGCGCCACCGCTATTCTCCGGCCGCCTCCTCACCGCGCAGCCCCCGGCCGTGCCTACCAAACCACGTCTCGACATGGCCGTCACCACGCCCGCGCTTTCGCCGTAGTTTTGGCCATCGATCGGAGGAGGTTTGGCCATCGCCATCTTTGCCGGTGGCAGAGGGGACACGACCGCCGGCGACGTACCACGGTGGCCTCGGCAGCTTCCGACGAGAGCTCCAGAGCGGCCAGTAGCCGGCCGGCAACCACCCCTGCTGCGTCGAGGTGATCATCGCGGCCTCTTCGCCACCACGACCGCAAGGTGTTCGACATTTTGCCCACAAAGGTATGGACAGTGGAGACGAGTTTTTATTCCATCACTTCCTTTGTTCATCGGACGATTCGTCGTCGGATGATGAAGATCTTGTGGTGGCTGCACTGGTCGTTCATGACCACATTCAACGGCAGCTTCCTCGGTACAGGGGGTCAGTCCCTGGCCGTGCTCCCAACCTGAATCGCAACAGGGAGAGAGGCCACGCCCTGCTCTATGCCGATTACTTTGCGAACACCCCGCTTTTCAAGCCGGATAAATTTCGTCGCCGTTTTCGTATGGGAAGGCATGTGTTCAATCGTATCCGAGAGGGAGTGGTTTCTCATGACCCATACTTCGAGTGCAAGACAGATGCCCTTGGCAAGCTTGGATTCTCCTCTTACCAGAAATGCACCGCGGCCATCCGCATGCTTGCATATGGTATTCCAGGCGATCTGGTGGATGAGTATGTGCGTATGAGTGAGACAACATGTCTAATGTCAATGTACAATTTTTGCCAGGCTGTGATCAAGGTGTTTGGCCCAGAGTACTTGAGGCAGCCAACTGCCGCTGATACAGAGAGATTGTTGGCGACCAACGCAGCTAGAGGCTTTCCAGGCATCCTTGGCAGCATAGATTGTATGCACTGGGAGTGGAAGAACTGTCCATTTTCTTGGTAGGGCCAGTACAAGGGGCATGTCAACGGGTGCACTGTCATATTAGAAGCGGTGGCATCGCAGGATCTTTGGATATTGCATTCTTTCTTCAGCATGGCAGGTTCTCACAATGATATCAACGTGCTGCAGCGTTCTCCAGTCTTCGCGAGGCTTGCAGAAGGCCACTCCCCACCTGTCAACTTTGAGATCAACGGCCACCAGTACAACAAGGGATACTATCTAGCTGATGGTATATATCCTCAGTGGTCAACTTTTGTGAAGACAATCTCGAAACCCCAAGGTGAGAAGAGAAAGAGATTTTCCCAAATGCAAGAGAGTGTTAGAAAGGATGTGGAACGCTCTTTTGGTGTGCTTCAATCCCGGTGGGGTATCGTTCGAAACCCTGCACTGTCATGGGATGAAAGGAAGCTTTGGTAGGTGATGACTGCTTGTGTGATCATGCACAACATGATCGTCGAGGACGAGCGTGATGAGAGTATCTTCGACCAAGGATTTGATTATCAAGGTGAAAATATTGAGCCCCTGCACCAAGACCCGGCCACATTTGAACAGTTTGTCCAATTCCACCGTGAGATGCGTGATTGGCACACCCATTTGAATCTTCAAAATGACTTGGTTGAGCACGTGTGGGATCACATTGGCAACCAATAGATGTATTGGTTCATTTTATGTTCAGTCAAGACAATTTCGATTTGGTTGTAAAACTATTTTATTAAAGACAATTTCAATTGGGTTGGAAAACTATTTTAATTTTCAAACAAATATTTGGGTTGTAAACTAGTTTTGATGAAAATATGGGCATTTTTGGCCCTGACGGACAGGATGGGGCAAATGGATGCGGCCGCGCGCTGGGCGCACGGCCACCGCATCCCAGGACAAGCCCGGACACGACCCCATTGCCCTACCCAAACGGATAGAATCCGGACAAAACTGACGTCCGTTTGGGGTCACTCGGTGGAGTTCGCCTGAAACAATTTGCATTGGAGTTTTAAATGACGATGTTCATTGCAAAGTTCACAAGGATGACGAAAAAAATAAACCTTTCAGCACAATCATCTAGCCTCTCTTGCAAGTTTTTCGTTTCTAAATATTTATGCTACTTACAAAATCTATCTTCCCTTTTTGGTGTGCAAAGGCACTCCCAATTCACTCCACAAAAGGTGACATGCTTATAAGAAACATTTTTGTCATGACTTGTGCAGTCACCATTAGCATTTTGGATATTCAAAGAATTCATACTAACAACATTGCAATCATGCTCATCATTCAAATATTTTGTGCCAAGCATTTTATTGACTTCTTCCAACAATTGAGCACAATTTTCTGAACCATCATTTTCAAGAAAGACATTAAGACGATCAATAATATGATGCATCCTAAATTCCATTTTTTTGTAGTTTTCTATAATAAACCAAACTAGTGATAAAACAAGAAACTAAAAGATTCAATTACAAGATCTAAAGATATACCTTCAAGCACTCACCTCCCCGGCAACGGCACCAGAAAAGAGCTTGATGTCTACTACGCAACTTTATTCTTGTGGACACGTGTTGGGCCTCCAAGCGCAGAGTTTTGTAGGGCAGTAGCAATTTTCCCTCAAGTGGATGACCTAAGGTTTATCAATCCGTGGGAGGTGTAGGATAAAGATGGTCTCTCTCAAACGTCCCTGCAACCAAATACAAGAAATCTCTTGTGTCCCTGAGGGAGTCCAGGATTAAGGGGTCCTCGGGCATCCGACCTGTTGGACATGGGCCGGACTGATGGGCTATGAAGATACAAGACCGAAGACTCTCACCCGTGTCCGGATGAGACTCTCCTTGGCATGGATGGCAAGCTTGGCATTCGGATATGAAGATTCCTTTCTCTGTAACCAACTTTGTACAACCCTAGTCCCCTCCGGCATCTATATAAACCGGAGGGTTTAGTCCATAGAGGCAATCACAATCATATAGGCTAGACTTCTAGGGTTTTAGCCATTACGATCTCGTGGTAGATCAACTCTTGTAATACTCATATTCATCAAGATCAATCAAGCAGGAAGTAGGGTATTACCTCCATAGAGAGGGCCCGAACCTGGGTAAACATGGTGTCCCCTGTCTCCTGTTACCATCGACCTTAGACGCACAGTTCGGGACCCCCTACCCGAGATCCGCCAGTTTTGACACCGACATTGGTGCTTTCATTGAGAGTTCCGTTGCGTCGTCGCCAAGAGGATCGATGGCTCCGTCAATCATCTACAACAATGATGCCCTGGGGGAAGTTTTCCTCCCCGGCCAGATCTTAGTGTTCGGCGGCTTCGCACTGTGGGCCAACTCGCTTGGCCATCTAGAGCAGATCGACAGCTACGCCCCAGGTCACCAGATTAGTTTTGGAAACCCGGACTATGTCGCTGATGTCCGGGGAGACTTGATCTTCTAAGGATCCGCGACCCCAACTTTCCCCCTGGCCTTAGATCCGGAACGTGTCGCCATTCCCGAAGACGGACTTCTTGAGCCTGCCGGACTGTCTGCGGCCACTGAACCCAGTACGGGAGAGCCGGATGAAGTAGCATCGCCGGCAATCATCATGAAGCCAGACCCTTCTCCGGACACTGGCTCCGAACCCTTTGAGTCAGCACCGTGTGAGTTCGGCTAGGGAGTCTCCCTCCCGCCGTACTCCGCGGACTCTCTTCTCTCTGGACAAACCTCGCCTTTAAGCGAGGCTCTAGACCTAATGCGATCCCTTGTCATTACAGAGGAGCAACGTCCGAACTATGCCCAGCCCGGACTAGGGGCTGAGAGCAGGGAATTTTGCCTCCCACCATCACCCACTTCATAGCCACTGTCGAGGACTTAAACGACATGCTCGATTACGGTTCCGAAGACATCGACGGTATGGACGACGATACCGGAGATGAGCAGGCCCAGAACCCGCCGTTTACTGGACGCTGGACGGCCACCTCTTCGTATGACGTGTACATGGTGGATACACCCAAAGAGAATAAAGACAGCGATAAAGAAGACCCAGTTGAGGATAAACCTCCTGAGATACAGCCAAAGCACCGGCGTCAGCGGCGCCGCTCTAAATCACGCTGTAGAAAAGACAGCAATACCGGCACAGGAGACAATAACACTCTGGACGGTGCCGAAGACAGAGAAGACCCCGACGAGCCAACTGCCGAACAGGACGATCGGGAAGATGGGCAGGTCAGCCCAGAGGAACAGGCCGCAAATGAAGACTCGGAGGACAGTAATTATCTCCCACTCTCCGAGGATGAGGTGAGCCTCGGTGACGAAGACATTATCGTGCCTGAGGAACCTCTCAAGCAGGAGCGCTTTAAGCACCGGCTAATTGCCACTGGAAGGAGCCTGAAAAAGAAGCAGCGGCGGCTTCAACCTGCTCAAGATCTGCTCAATGACAGATGGACTAACGTCCTGGCAGCCGAGGAATATGGCCTCGAGCGCCCGACCAAAAGTTACCCGAAGCGCAAATTGTTACCTCAATTTGATGACGAGGCACTGGAGCCCATACCATCAGCGCGTAATGCGGCTGACCGACCACCACGTGGCTGGAACAAAGCGGCAACTCAAGCCGAACACCAGCCCATACTACCTCGCCATAAAGGCAGAGACATAACTGCTTGGGGTTATACATATGACCTGCGGCGGGACCTGAACAGTAGAGCAGGTCAGACCATATTGATCTACGGATCACGGGGGGCGTGCGCTGATGCGCGACGACGGCCATCTAGATGGATGTGACAAACATAACCACGCCCTAGCCGAAAATCACAGACGAACTCCATCCAAGCTACGTCGCGACTTGGCGCGATACAGAGGCGCCGCACACCCTCTTTGCTTCACCGCTGAAGTAATGGAACACGAATTCCCAGAAGGGTTTAAACCTGTGAACATCGAGTCATATGATGGGACAACAGACCCCGCGGTATGGATCGATGATTTTCTTCTCCATATTCATATGGCCCACGATGATGATCTTCATGCCATCAAATACCTCCCACTAAAACTCAAGGGACCAGCTCGGCACTGGTTGAACAGTCTGCCCGAAAACTCCATTGGAAGCTAGGAGGACTTGGAAGATGCCTTCCTCGACAACTTCCAAGGTACATATGTCCGACCTCCGGATGCCGACGACTTAAGTCACATAGTTCAACAGCCCGGAGAGTCAGCCAGCAAATTCTGTACTAGGTTCTTAACTAAAAAGAACTATATCATCGACTGTCCGGATACCGAAGCCCTAGCGGCCTTTAAACATAGCATCCGGGTCGAATGGCTCGCCCGACACCTCGGCCAAGAAAAGCCGAAATCCATGGCAGTCCTCACGGCGCTTATGACCCGCTTTTGCGCGGGTGAAGATAGTTGGCTAGCCCATAGCATTAACAATGCAAGCAAACCTGGCACTTCTGAAGCCAGAAATAGAATGGCAAGCCCCGACGCAACAGTCACAAGTGTCGAAGCAACGGTGATAATACTGACGACACGGTTGTCAACGCCGGATTCAGTGGCTCCAAGTCCGGCCAGCGGAAGAAGCCGTTCAAAAGGAACAATCCGGGCTCATCCAGCTTAGACCGAATTCTCGATCGTCCATGTCAGATACATGGCACCCCCGATAAGCCAGCCAATCATACCAACTGAAGCTGTTGGGTCTTTAAGCTGGCCGGCAAGATAAACGCCGAAAACAAGGAGAAGGGGTCGCAAAGTGAGGATGATGACGAGGAGCCCCATCCACCGAACACAAGGGGACAGAAGAAGTTACCCCCTCAGATCAAAACGGTGAACATGATATATGCTACCCATATCCCCAAGAGGGAGCACAAGCGCGCGCTCAGGGACGTCTATGCGATAGAGCCAGTCGCCCCAAAATTCAACCCATGGTCGTCCTGCCAGATCACTTTCGATCGCAGGGACCATCCGACCAGTATCCGCCACGGCGGTTCAGCCGCACTGGTCCTTGACCCAAAAATCGATGGATTCCACCTCACGCGAGTCCTCATGGACGGGGGCAGCAGCCTCAACCTGCTCTATCAGGATACAGTGCGCAAAATGGGCATCAATCCATCAAGGATCAAGCCCACCAAAACTACCTTTAAAGGAGTCATACCAGGTGTAGAGGCCCACTGTACGGGCTCAATCACACTGGAAGTTGTCTTCGGATCCCCGGACAACTTCAGAAGCGAAGAGTTGATCTTCGACATCGCCCCCTTCCGCAGTGGCTATCAAGCACTGCTCGGACGAACCGCATTCGCTCGATTTAATGCGGTGCCACACTATGCTTATCTCAAGCTCAAGATGTCTGGACCACATGGTGTCATAACAGTCAATGGAAACACGGAGCGCTCCCTCCGTACCGAGGAACGCACCGCGGCCCTGGCAGCGGAAGTATAGAGCGGCCTTTTAAGGCAGAATTTTAATTCAGCGGCCAAGCTCCCGGACACTGTCAAACGAGTCCAGACTACTCCGCAACATGACAATCCGGCTCGTCAGGAGTTAGACTAGCAATTCGCCCTCCATCTCAGTCCTAACCAAATGGCGGCATACGTACCGCGCATACATAACTACGCACTCAAAATACCATGGGCAGAGACGGAGGCATAACCAGACTGTGGTCCATAATACGGCTCAACCTTCCCTGGACACACATACTTTCACTTTTCCTTTTACCCTTTTTAGGTTTCTTTTCCATAGGCCCCTAGCGGCGGCCTGATCACCGGTCCTTTCAAAGGACGGATACACCAAGATGGCAAGCACCACAGACGTGTAGGGGAATCTCTAGACGTTCTCTTCGACGATCATCCTACCCGTTTCCAGGACCCGCACGCAGCTCCCCCTTGATCTTGGCATGTTAAATAGCTCGGTTGCTCATCGCACTATTTGTACAAATACGCTTTGACGTATTAATTAAATTATAATGAGAACTGTCCGCGGCCCAACTTATGTGGTGCTAGCTTACAATTTCATTTTATTTTTATCGATTGCACACGTACACTCTGGTACGCTTTAATTCGCCAGGGGCTTCATTGCCCTCCATACTATGGCAACAAAGTCCGAACACTTTTACAGTACAGTTCGGCACCCCGAATTTAGCATTATATGCATTGGCTCCGAATCATGTCTTTGGTCAATAGTTGGGTTGCCCGGCTCCTGTGCTTACTACCTTACGTTCCGCTCTATCGGCTAGGGTAGTAAAGGGAGAACTACTGCGATTGTGTTTCTGGTTTATCCGAGCAAACACCTCAGTAGAGAAAGCCGAAAACTGACTGTCATGATGTGGCGAGAGCTGGTCAGCTATTCGGAGGTTCAAAATCTTTTGCGATTTTCTCCGCCTTGTGCGACGGATCGGCTTTCACCCGATCAGGTGTCTACAGCACCCTAGTCCGGATTAAATACCAACCAGGGGCTGGGCGCATATTTTTTATTTGTCAAACTCCAATGGCTAAGTGAGGGTGATAAAGCGGAATAGTCTGATTGCCTAGTTCATTGCGCTAAACACCTTCTTCAAGGACCAAACTTTTGGATCAAGAGTGTTTAGATTCCATCCCGAACACCCCCGTACTACCTACGTGGGGGCTGAAGCCGACGACTGGCCAACTCTCAGATTTAACAAAATGACCGCACAGGAGGTAAAATTTTAAATAATAACAAATAATAACAAGCATTATATTACATATCAGCTTTGTTTCACCATACAGGACAAGATAACATGAATGTATTCATTCAAAAATAATGTCCTTAGCACATTGCTCTGCTACAGTGCGGGATCCCTCCAGGACATCATCAAAATACCGCTCGGGCGTGCGGTGGTCCTTGCCAGCGGGCGGTCCTTCGGTTGTGAGCTTGGCGGCGTTCATCTTCGCCCACTGCACCTTGACACGGGCGAAGGCCATCCGCGCACCTTCGATGCAGACCGACCGCTTGATGACGTCGAGCCGGGGGCAGGCATTGACCAGCCGCTTCACGAGCCCGAAGTAGCTACTGGGTATGGCTTCGGCAGGCCATAGCCGGATTATCAAATCCTTCATGGCTAGTTCGGCCACCCCATGCAGTTCGACCAGCTATTTTAGCTGATCGCCAAAGGGCACCGGATGTTCTGGCGCAAGGTATCGCGACCAGAATAGCTTCTCCATCAAGCTCCCTTCTTCGGCTCGGAAGAACTCCGCAGCGTCGGCAACACTGCGCGGTTAATCCACAAACGCTCCTGGAGAACTCCAAATCCGGGTTAGTAGGAGATACCTCTTCTTCACATATTTGCTCTGCATAATGAAGGCCTTACCCGCTGTGATTTTTCTGGCCTCTTGGATTTCCTGGAGGGCGCCCTGGGCTTCAACCCGGGCATCTTGTGCGCTTTGGCGAGCCTTGGCGAGTTCGATCTCTTGATCCACAATATCGTGCTCCAAGGACTCACATTTATTCACGGTGTCCTGGAGTTCCTGCTGGACCTCATCGACCCTGGCCTCGTGCTTTTGGCGGGCGGCTTGTTCCTTCGCCGCTTTCTTCTGGGCTTCGGCCAGCGCTTCCTTGAGGGTTTCCACCTCGAACGCCGCTCCTACAATTTATCCTGTGATCAGCACAGACACTTCATATCTCTCTATATCTGAATAGGTCATTATATACCTTACTTATCCTCCAGCTGCTTTCTTGCTTGGCCGAGCTCCTACTCGGCCCGCTCTAGCCTCTGCTTCAGTCCAGAGACTTCGGCAGCATGAGAGGTCGCAGCCAGCAACGGCGCCTGCTTGTTCACATAAGACATATTTTGTTAGTCTCCTACGAATAGGCGCACCTCCTTCTTTCGAATAGGCGCACCTCCTTCTTTCGAAGGAGGCTGCTTGCCTGATTCTGGAGCCGTACAAGTCTCCAGAATTGTATTCGGCTGGGGGCCGAATTGGATATGGCCCCCATCGCCAGTCTCCATGGGGATTTGCTCCCCCATGTGTCCGGCGGCCGTGGTTTCACCCTCTGGCGCCGCTCTGATGGCCTTCTGCGTCTCCCCCTGTCCTGGGGTCATTCGGGACAACACCTCGGTGTCATCCATGGCCCTGGGAGAAGAGGCTGCTGGAAGGGACCCACTGTCCACCACCTTCGAGTCCAGCGAATTCCCCGAAGAGGAGGATCGCCGGAGGTCGGAACGAGCCGGACTGCAGCGCATGATTCAACATGTTAAAACCATGAGCTAAAGGAGCTGGAAATGGGTGTGCGTCTTTGAGTACTTACGATTCGGCCAGGGGCTTATCCCTAGGGCGCCACTCGGAGCTGCTGTCGATGTCCCACGCGGAGTTGTCCGCGAGGGAAACCTTGCCCTTCTTGGATGCCTCTGCCTCCAGATGCGTGGAGGCCGCCCTTTTCTTCCTTCCCCCCTCGGGGGGAGAGTTGCTTTCTTCCTCCTCCTCGTCGTCCTCGGTGACGGAGGAGTGGGTCTCGGCGTCTTCGGACGTCATGTCCGAAGTGCCCTTACGGTGAAGGCCAGTTCTGGTCTCCTTGGCCTTCTTCTTGGCTTTATACTCCGGCGCCTGGTAGGGCGCCGGAACCAGCATCTTAAGAAAAAGGATTTCCCCCCGCTTTAGATTATAAAGCAACAGCCGAGCATACAACCACCGAACCCACAAAAAAATAACGAAGAAGAAGAAGAAAAAAGAAGGCGACAGAGGATATAAGATGGAACCGAACAACTACAGTCCTGACAGCCCGAACTAGGACGCCGAGGACCCCGGCAACTCGAGGACATGCCCACGAAACGCTCACGCTAAAGGAATAGCCCGCCGTCAGAGGAAGAGCACAACCATCAACTCCCATACCGTTGCCCGGCCATCCGAGAGCTCGCCGTGAGCCCGGATGGACTAGGAGAGGATAGCAACTGTGATGCCCCCGATTTGACCGTACACTAATCATGCACGCAAATGTGTACGATCAAGATCAGGGACTCACGGGAAGATATCACATCACAACTCTAAAACATAAATAAGTCATACAAGCATCATAATACAAGCCAGGGGCCTCGAGGGCTCGAATACAATTGCTCGATCATAGACGAGTCAGCGGAAGCAACAATATCTGAGTACAGACATAAGTTAAACAAGTTTGCCTTAAGAAGGCTAGCACAAACTGGGATACAGATCGAACGAGGCGCAGGCCTCCTGCCTGGGATCCTCCTAACTACTCCTGGTCGTCATCAGCGGCCTGCACGTAGTAGTACGCACCTCCAGTGTCATAGGAGTCATCGTCGACGGTGGCGTCTGGCTCCTGGGCTCCAACATCTGGTTGCGACAACTGGGTAGGAAGGAAAGGGGAAAAAGAGGGAGAAAGGCAATACCAGATAAGTATGTCCCGCGAAATCTTTCGGGTTCACACAGATTAAGGAAGGCATAGGTTCAACCCATCAGGGCATCGTAGAAAGATATACTACAAACTTCGGAGTAAATATTACAAGCTCGAAAGAAGAGCATTGTGCAAAAACAGATGATACCATTTACCAAAGGCATTATATACCCATGGAAAGGCTCACAAGATTATTCAATATGAAGGACACTGTCGGATAAAATCCAACAAAGGAACCGATGGTCCACAAGGGATCTGATGTGAGCATCGGTACTCAACCAGAGGAAGAAAGAATGCAAGGAGATCAGATTATAGAAACAACTGACTAACTCAAAGTTCAAATGCAAAGGAATTATGATTTCCAAATCAGGGGGTCAGAAGCAACGCTCTGATCAAGGATGGATAAGTTGAGTAGGCTTAGGGGTACCATCGATGGCAATTTGATAGGTCGATATCCAGCTCACGTTTAAAATGACGTCTGAGCCGGAAGGATGAATTCTAGGATATGATTGAGGATTCCAAGCATTCGCAACATATTGAATCAATGGACTCAAAACGATAATGACAAAGGGTGCCAATAAGATTTCGAGACTTATGGGATTAATCATAATGCTAGTAAGCAAGAATTTCAAGAGCAACAGGCTCCTGAAGATTTTCGGAAGATCGAATGATATTTTGAACACTTTTGTGAAATACTTGAATCAACTGGGGATGAGAGGATACTCGGTAAGTGCGAGGATTATCCGTAGGGGTATTCAGGTGTCAAAGAACAGCAAGGTAGTAAGCTCAAAGGATTCTCGGAACAACAGAGAGAATTTTGGGGTATCTTGTAATAACAAGATCATCTGGGAAACATTGTATGAATGGCGAGTATACGTGGTTATCCATAGGAGTTTATCGATGAAAGGGAATTGCAAAAGCGATGAACACAAGTTCTCGGGTTATCAGCGGAGAGTATCTTCAGGGTCTTCACATGCAACAGACGATCATCAGTAATAAGGGGCTCTCCGGGTGAAAGTGATAACGAGATCCTAATGTTAGATTTAGTAAAATCATTTAACCCGAATAGAAGAGAGATAAGAGTCCCAGAGTATAGGCAAGGAGTAAAAGATCCTAATACCACCCAATGGCGACGTGGGCCCATAAGCCACACATCCATGTTAGTAAAAGTTTTGTAAAGGCTAGACTCGACTTCGGCCAAGGAGTTTGGAAGGGGGATTCCTACAGACAGTTGGCTCTGATACCAACTTGTGACGCCCCCGATTTGACCATACACTAATCATGCACGCAAATGTGTACGATCAAGATCAGGGACTCACGGGAAGATATCACATCACAACTCTAAAACATAAATAAGTCATACAAGCATCATAATACAAGCTAGGGGCCTCGAGGGCTCGAATACAATTGCTCGATCATAGACGAGTCAGCGGAAGCAACAATATCTGAGTACATACATAAGTTAAACAAGTTTGCCTTAAGAAGGCTAGCACAAACTGGGATACAGATCGAACGAGGCGCAGGCCTCCTGCCTGGGATCCTCCTAACTACTCCTGGTCGTCATCAGCGGCCTTCACGTAGTAGTAGGCACCTCCAGTGTCGTAGGAGTCGTCGTCGACGGTGGCGTCTGGCTCCTGGGCTCCAACATCTGGTTGCGACAACCGGGTAGGAAGGAAAGGGGGAAAAAGAGGGAGAAAGGCAACCGTGAGTACTCATCTAAAGTACTCGCAGGCAAGGAGCTACACTACATATGCATGGGTATATGTGTATAGGGGCATATCAGTGGACTGAACTGCAGAATGCCAGAATAAGAGGGGGATAGCTAGTCCAGTCAAAGACTACGCTTCTGGCCATCTCCATCTTGCAGCATGTAGAAGAGAGTAGATTGAAGTCCTCCAAGTAGCATCGCATAGCATAATCCTACCCGGCGATCCCCTCCTCGTCACCCTGTTAGAGAGCGATCACCGGGTTATATCTGGCACTTGGAAGGGTGTGTTTTATTAAGTATCCAGTTCTAGTTGTCATAAGGTCAAGGTACAACTCCGGGTCGTCCTTTTACCGAGGGACACGGCTATTCGAATAGATAAACTTCCCTACAGGGGTGCACCACATAACCCAACACGCTCGATCCCATTTGGCCGGACACACTTTCCTGGGTCATGCCCGGCCTCGTAAGATCAACACGTCACAGCCCCACCTAGGCTCAACAGAGAGGTCAACACGCCGGTCTAAATCCTATGCGTGCAGGGGTCTGGGCCCATCGCCCATTGCACACCTGCACGTTGCGTGCGCGGCCGGAAGCAGACCTAGCCTAGTAGGCGTTCCAGTCCAATCCGGCGCGCGCCGCTCCGTCGCTGACGTCAAGAAGAGCTTCGGCTGATACCACGACGTCGGGATACCCATAACTACTCCCGCGTAGATGGTTAGTGCGTATAGACCAAATGGCCAGACTCAGATCAAATACCCAGAACTCGTTAAGCGTGTTATTTATCCGCGAACGCCGACCAGGGCCAGGCCCACCTCTCTCCTAGGTGTTCTCAACCTGCCATGTCGCTCCGCCATAAAGTAACAGTCGGGGGCCGTCAGGAACCCAGGCCCACCTCTACCGGGGTGGAGCCACCTGTCCTTTCAGCCCCCTCATCAGAATCACTTGCGGGTACTCCTCGAGCCGACCCGACTTTAGTCACCACATGTGTCATGTATATAATGTATATAGGATATACCCGTGATCACCTCCCGAAGTGATCACGGCCCAGTAGTATAGCATGGCAGACGGACAAGAGTGTAGGGCCACTGATGGGTCACTAGCATCCTATACTAAGCAGTAGGATAGCAGGTAAGGGTAACAACTGTAGCAACAATGACAGGCTATGCATCAGGATAGGATTAATGGAAAGCAGTAACATGCTACACTACTCTAATGCAAGCAGTATAGAGAAGAATAGGCGATATCTGGTGATCAAGGGGGGGGCTTGCCTGGGAGCTCTGTTGTACAGGAAGAAGGGTCGTCGGTGACGTAGTCGTACTCAGCGGCATCAGCGCCGGTCTCGGGGTCTACCGGAGAAGAAGAGGGGGAAGAAACAGTAAATACGGAGCAAACAAAGCATCACAAAACATAACATGGCAATACGCGGTTCTAGGTATGCTCTAACGCGGTGGAAGGTGATACCGGCGAAGGGGGAAACATCCGGGAAAATATCCCCGGTGTTTCGCATTTTCGGACAGATGAATCGGAGGGGAAAAGTTGCATGTTCGCTATGCTAGGGACGTGTGGTGAACGAACGGACTGCGTATCCGGATTTGTCTCGTCGTTCTGAGAAACTTTCATATATAAATTATTTCTATCTGACTTACAGTTTATTTTATATGATTTTCCAAAGTTTTATTGATTTTCTGAAATTACAGATTTATTTTAATTCGAAAATTAAACGGGAAATTGCTAGGTGCACATGGTGCACTGCACCCAGAGTGCACCAGAGGGGCTGACTGGTGGGACCAGTCAACTGCACAGACAGCAGTTGACTGGTACACCTTGACCAGTCAAAGTGGCCGCCTGGCCCCACTTGTAAGTGACTCAGGGGGAGTTTTATTTAATCTAATGTTTTAGCTTAAGTTAATGGCCTTGGGCCCAGGTGTCAGTGGGGTTAGTGGGGGTGATTAGTAGCTAATCTAAGTGCCACGTCAGCGGCGCACCGGCGCGCTAACGACGGCGAGGCGGGGTACGCCGGCGACGACCGTGCGGTCGCCTCCGACCTCGGTTTGCCGCGCGGTTCTGTGCGTCAGGAAGCTGGCGAGGTGGCGCGTCGACTGGGACCGGTGGCGTCGCCGGAGTTAGCCGGAGCTGGTCGGAACGGCGACGAAGAGCAGCGGTGGCGTTCGGGGAGGGGTGCAACGTCAGCGCTACGGGGCAGAGGTGAGGCGTGCGAGTGTGCGTCGTGCTCCTGGGAGCACCAGGAGAACGGTGCTGGGGTCGGGCGAGGCCCACGACGGCCATGGACGCGTCGGCGGAGCTCATCGGCGGCGGTGGGGGTACGGGCATGTCGCAACTACGCGTGCGAGCTCGAAATCAAGCCCGGGAAAAGGGGGAGAAGGAGCGCGCGCTCACAGTGAGGACGAGGTGCTGCTGGGCTTAAGCCGGGGCGGAGTGACGACGGCGAATCGAGGCGGCGAACGATGGCGGCCGGAGGATGAAGAAGGTCCCGCTCCACTCGCTGCCGTGGCGCCGAGCTCGCACGGGGGCGCGTGGACAACGTAGGGGAGGCAGACGGAGCTCATGGACTGGATCTCAGAGCACGGGGTCGACGTTAGCCGCGGCGGCGAGCAAAACCATGGCGACGGCGGCTCGGCAGTGCGCGGGGAGGAAGCAAAGGCGAGGGGGAGAACGAGAGGGGCGGCGGAGTGAGGAGCTAGGGTTAGCAGGAGGGAGAGGGGGCTTTTTGTACTGAGGGGGAGGTCGTGGATGGCTTCCACGCAGGGTTCGGGTGGCCATGGCCGGGGGGATGAGCGCCACGATCCCCCTGCCTCCCTGTAGCAGAGGAAGGGGACGAGGGGGTGGGCTGGCCCCTTTTGGCTAGATGGGCCAAGTGGCCCAGGAGGCTCTCTTTTTGTTTTAATTTTTGTTTAGCCTTATCCTTTTTCTTATTTTTCTTTTCTGATTTAATTTTATTTCCCAAATTGTTTTAGTTTTGTAAAATATTCATTTAGTACCTAAAATAGTAACATTAATTATACCACTGCCACAATAACTTTGGAACCTAGCTAAAGTAGTTTAGTATTTTATAAAATATAATAGGGGTATAACTAATTGTTTTTGCTGCTGTTGTCATCACTTTAGGGTACTTAATTATTTTAAAAAGATGTTGTTTCTCCACCAATATCATCCATGATTTATTTGTCACATTAACAACATTTTATTTTGACTTTTGAAAACTTTAATTGTTTGCCTTTAATTTGAAGTTGAATTCCGAATCGGTTTTGAACTAACGCGAGATTTGCAACAGTATCAGAGGTGACGTGGCATCATTAGCAGAGTTTTACTGTAGCCTAATTATCCGGGCGTCACAGCAACACACCACCACGGCGGCAAAATCACTCCGACGCCACCGCCTCGGGTCACATCACGAAGAGCATCGACCGTTGTCGAGCAGGAACAACTGAAGAACGCCGGCAAACCGACCACGCCAACGCCGCGACCACCACTCACCCGTCCCAAAGGCGGCGTCTTCAGGAAGAAAGCGACGCCAAGGCACCGTCGCCGCCCAATCCGAGGGGATTTGGGTTTTCACCCGGGACAAGGGGAGGGGGGCATGGGCGAGGACTCGATGCCGACTCCAAGAAGTAGAGCGGCGACGGATCGCCGCTGGCATCGTGGCTGTCGCAACACGCCAAGGGTTTCCCCCATCCATAGCCCACCCCGACCAACCACCAAACCAGCCACACAAGGTCGCCAGTCAATCGAGTTGGCGTGGGTGACCAGAGAACGTGGAGGTCGCCGTCTTCAAATCGAGATCCGTGCTTATCGCCGACTCGCCGCCCGCACAGCCAAGCCCAGCGCTCGGAACCATCAGCACCACCTCCCCCTGTCATCAGGGAGGGGTGCCCTCGCCGGAGGAGGCCGCCGCCACCGTACTTGTGCCACCAGAATAGGAGGCCCCTCCACCAAGCCACCAACCCTGCCAGCCACCGGCCACGGCAGGGAAGGCCGCCCGTGGACCACGCCGCACGCAGCCCCCGCCACCCGCCGGGCCGCCAGCGCCTGATCTGGCCGGATCCGACGGGTGCGGCACCACCAGAGACCCGCAGCCGCCGCGCTGCCAGCGGAAGCCCAGGGTGCCACCCGCCAACCACGAGCGCCGCCGCCCACAGCCACCGCCGCCGCACCGCTGTGCCCCACGCCAGCGCAGCGCCTCCGCGTGCCCGGGCTGTCCCGCGCTAGCCAGGGGAGGGCGAGGGGAGGGAACGAGGCCCCGCCGTCGCCTAAGCCAGCCGGGCTTCGCCCGCTGGCCCTTGCCGGCGGCGGCGAGGGGAGGAGGAGGGGGGAAGGAGGCGGAGGGCCAGCGGCTAGGGTTCCCCCCGTCGCTTGCGGGAGCAACGCGGGGGGAGGAGCAGGATCTGCTGGAACCAGCATCTTTGTCAGACGCGGGATAGCTGGTTCCTCGGGCAGCGGAACCAGACACTGAATCCGCTCTGCCTTCTTTGTCCAGCCCTGAAATAACAAATCGGGAAGCTTAGACATCTTCCTTGAGTATGCGAGTGAAGGATATACCTTGAAATACAAAAGACTTACGGACTGGCAGGATGGGCCAGGTCGTGCCCACAGTCCCCGGTCGTCTTCGGCCACGTCTCGTTGGCCTTAAAGAGCACCTTCCAGATGTCTTCGTGCATAGTTCCGAAGAACTGTTGCAGAGTCTGGTGCTCGGCCGGATCGAACTCCCACAAATGGCAAGTTCGGCTTTGGCATGGAAGGATCCGGCGAACCAGCATCACCTGGATCACATTGACGAGCTTGATGTTCTTGTCGACCATGCTCCTGATGCGCGCCTGAAGCACTGTCAGCTCATGCGATGAGGACCAGTCTAGGCCCTTCTCTAGCCAGGAGGTGAGCCGCATCGGGGCTCCGGACTGGAATTCGGGAGCCGCGGCCCAGGTGGCACCGCGAGGCTCTGTGATGTAGAACCACTGCTGTTGCCACCCTTTGACGGTCTCCACGAAGGTACCATTGGGCCATGTGACATTGGGCATCTTGCTCACCATGGCGCCTCCACACTCTGCGTGTTGGCCACCCACCACCTTCGGCTTCACATTGAAGATCTTTAGCCACAATCCAAAGTGGGGCGGAATGCGGAGGAAGGCCTTGCACACGACAATGAATGCCGAGATGTTGAGGAAGGAGTTGGGGGCCAGATCATGGAAATCCACCCCGTAGTAGAACATAAGTCCACGGACGAATGGGTGGAGAGGGAATCCCAGTCCACGGATGAAGTGGGGGATGAATACCACCCTCTCGTGGGGCTTCGGGGTGGGGATGATCTGCCCCTTTGCCGCAAGACGGTGGGCGATTTCCTGGGCTAAGTACCCAGCCTCCCGGAGCTTGGTGATGTCCTTCTCCTTGACGGAGGAAACCATCCACTTGCCCTGCGCTCCGGATCCGGACATGGCTGGAGTGCTTTTTTTGAGGTAGAAAGGATGGAAGCTTGGGCGCTGGAGCTCGAGAATGGATGGGCAGAGAGAGAAGGCGTGGGTGAAAAGGGTGAATCCTTATCTCCTTATAAAGGCAGCGAATATCAAGCGCCTCCCCACTCGCCTTAAAACTCGCCTATTTCCCAAGGGCCATGCAGACGGCACGGTTGGATTACCCACACCCGTATTGATGAGAATCCCGTAATAAGGGGACACGATCTCTGCTTTGACATGACGTGCCAATGAAACCGCATCTCAAAACATGGAGCGGCAGGCTAAAAAATGGTTCGAAATAATGACCGGGCAGTGACGTGGTGTCACGCTACAAAAGTTGTCAGTGGATTGGACTCGTGAAATATTATACTCTCTGCGGTTGTGTGTGGTACCTGTTTTGCAGATCCGGACACGTTCTTTGTCTTCGAAGGTTGTTTTGGAGTATTTGGACGAGGAACCCACCTTGCAATGCCGAAGACAATCTGTGCGCCGGACACCTCATCATTGAAGCCTGGTTCAGGGGCTACTGAGGGTATCCTGGATTAAGGGGTCCTCGGGCGTCCGACCTGTGGGACATGAGCCGGACTGATGGGCTATGAAGATACAAGACCGAAGACTCTCACCCGTGTCCGGATGGGACTCTCCTTGGTGTGGATGGCAAGCTTGGCATTCGGATATGAAGATTCCTTTCTCTGTAACCGACTTTGTACAACCCTAGTCCCCTCCGGTGTCTATATAAACCGGAGGGTTTAATCCATAGAGGCAATCACAATCATATATGCTAGACTTCTAGGGTTTTAGACATTACGATCTCGTGGTAGATCAACTCTTGTAATACTCATATTCATCAAGATCAATCAAGCAGGAAGTAGGGTATTACCTCCATAGAGAGGGCCCAAACCTGGGTAAACATCGTGTCCCCTGTCTCCTGTTACCATTGACCTTATACGCACAGTTCGGGACCCCCTACCCGAGATCCGCCGGTTTTGACACCGACAGTCCCCAACACACCCTATACAATGGCAAATTGTATATGTGCACTAGTTCGGCGAAGAGATGGTGGTAAAAGTGTAATATGGATGGTAGAAATATATTTATGAAATCTGAATAAATAAAAACAGCAAG
Source organism: Aegilops tauschii subsp. strangulata (assembly GCF_002575655.3). NCBI lineage: Eukaryota > Viridiplantae > Streptophyta > Magnoliopsida > Poales > Poaceae > Aegilops > Aegilops tauschii. The sequence continues at coordinate 226,304,193 of NC_053039.3, forward strand.
GTAGCAAATAGTAAACGGGCACAAAAACGGTGTTGCAATGCTTAAAAATGATGCCTAGGGTCCGTACTTTCACAAGTGCAATCTCTCAACAATGCTAACATAGTTGGATCATATGATTATCCCTCAAAGTACAATAAAGAATCACTCCCGAGTTTCTATTAGCGGAGAACAAAAGATAGGAATTGTTTGTAGGGTACGAAGCCACCTCAAAGCTATTCTTTCCATTCGATCTATTCAAGAGTTCGTACTAAAATAACACAAAGATATTGTTTCCATTCGATCTATCCTAGAGTTCGTACTAGAATAACACCAAAGCAAATTCATATTCGTAATACTCAATCCACACAAAGAACTACAAGGAGACCCCAAAGTTTCTATCCGAGAAAAGATAATAAAAACGTGCATCAACCCCTACGCATAGATTACCCCAATATCACCGCGGGAATCCGCAAATTGAGTGCCATAACATATATCAAGTGAATCAATAAGATACCCCAATGTCACCTCAAGTATTCATACTGCAAGACATACATCATGTGATCTCAAATCTGAATATTCAATCCAACATGACAAAACTTCAAAGGGTGAAGATTCAATTCATCACAACAAGAGTATAGAGGGGAGAAATAGCATATGATCCGACTATATTAACAAAGCCCATGATATAGATCACGAGAGAGAGAGATTAAACACATAGCTACTGATACAAACCCTCAGCCCCGAGGATGGAGTACTCCCTCCTCATCGTGGTGGCCGCCGGGATGATGAAGATGGCCAAAGGAGATGATTCCCCCCTCTGGCAGGGTGCCGGATTGGGGTCTAGATTAGTTTTCGGTGGCTACGGAGCCCTGCGGCGGCGGGAATTCTGATCTAGGTTAACCCCGAAGGGTTTCAGAGTATTTGGGAATTTATAGTGCAAAGAGGGGGTGCGGGAGGCCACCGAGGTGGGCACAACCCACCTGGGCGCGCCAGGGAGGCCTGGCGCACCCTGGTGGGTTGTGCCCCCCTCGGGGCACCCCCCAGGTGCTGCTCTGGCCCATCGGGAGTCTTCTGGCCCATAAAAAATCCACAAAAGTTTCGCGGTGTTTGGACTCCGTTTGATATTGATTTTCTGCGATGTAAAAAACATGCAAAAAAACAGCAACTGGCACTTGGCACCATGTCAATAGGTTAGTCCCAAAAAATGATATAAAATGATTATAAAACATCTAAGAACGATAGAATAACAACATGAATACTTCATAAATTATAGATACGTTGGAGACGTATCACACCTCGTAATTAACTCCTTAGTCGTTTGCTTGCAAGCTTATGATGTGTATTACCGAGAGGGCCCAAATATACCTCTCCGATACTCGGAGTGACAAATCCTAATCTCGATCTATGCCAACTCAACAGACACCTTCAGAGATACCTGTAGAGCATCTTTATGATCACCCAATTATGTTGTGCCGTTTGATAGCACACAAGCTATTCCTCCGGTGTCTTGGAGTTGCATAATCTCATAGTCGAAGGAATTCTTATTTGACATGAAGAAAGCAATAGCAATAAAACTGAAGGATCATTATGCTAAGCTAACGGATGGGACATGTCCATCACATCATTCTCCTAATGATGTGATCCCCGTTATCAAATGACCACTCATGTCAATGGTTAGGAAACATTAACCATCTTTGATCTACGAGCTAGTCTAGTAGAGGCTCACTAGGGATACGGTGTTTGTTTATGTATTCACACATGTATTAAGGTTTCCGATCAATACAATTCTAGCATGAATAATAAACCTTTATCATGAGTAAGGAAATATAAAATAACAACTTTATTATTGCCTCTAGGGCATATTTCCTTCAGTCTCCCACTTGCACTAGAGTCAATAATCTAGATTACATTGTAATGAATCTAACACCCATGGAGTCTTGGTGTTGATCATGTTTTGCTCGTAGAAGAGGCTTAGTCAACTGGTCTGCCACATTCAGATCCGTATGTATCTTGCAAATTTCTATGTCTCCATCCTTGACTTGTTCACAATTGGAGTTGAAGCGTCTCTTGATGTGTTTGATTCTCTTGTGAAACGTAGATTCCTTCGAAGGCAATTGCTCCAGTGTTGTCACAAAATATTTTCATTGGATCTGATGCACTAGGTATTACACCCAGATCAGATATGAACTCCTTCATTTGCTGCTGCGGAAGCAACTATGTACTCCGCTTCACACGTAGATCCCGCCATGACGCTCTGCTTGGAACTGCACCAACTGACAGCTCCACCATTCAACATAGATATGTATCCAGTTTGTGACTTAGAGTCATCCGGATCAGTGTCCAAGCTAGCATCGACGTAACCATTTACGACAAGCTCTTTATCACCTCCATAAACGAGAAACATATCCTTGGTCCTTTTTAGGTACTTCAGGATGTTCTTGACCTCTGTCTAGTGATCCACTCCTGGATTACTTTGGTACCTCCCTACCAGACTTATGGCAAGGCACACATCAGGTCTGGTACACAACATAACATACATGATATAACCTATGGCTGAGGCATAGGGAATGACTTTCAGTTTCGCTCTATCTTCCGCAGTGGTCGGGCTCTGAGTCTGACTCAACTTCACACCTTGCAACACAGGCAAGAACCCTTTCTTTGACTGGTCCATTTTGAACTTCTTCAAAACTTTGTCAAGGTATGTGCTTTGTGGAAGTCCTATTATGCGTCTTGATCTATCTCTATAGATCTTGATGCCCAATATATAAGCATCTTCACCAAGGTCTTTCATTGAAAAACTCTTATTCAAGTACCCTTTTATGCTATCCAGAAATTCTATATCATTTCCAATCAACAATATGTCATCTACATATAATATCAGAAATGCTACAAAGCTCCCACTCACTTTCTTGTAAATATAGGCTTCACCGAAAGTCTGTATAAAACCATATGCTTTGATCACCTCATCAAAGCGTATATTCCAACTCCGAGATGCTTGCACCAGTCCATAGATGGATCGCTGGATCTTGCACACTTTGTTAGCACCTTTAGGATCGAAAAAACCTTCTGGTTGCATCATATACAACTCTTCTTTAAGAAATCCATTAAGGAATGTAGTTTTGACGTCAATTTGCCAAATTTCATAATCATAAAATGCGGCAATTGCTAACATGATTCGGACTGACTTAAGCATCGGTACGGGTGAGAAGGTCTCATCGTAGTCAACCCCTTGGACTTGTCGAAAACCTTTCACGACAAGTCGAGCTATGTAGACGGTGACATTACCATCAACATCAGTCTTGTTCTTGAAGATCCATTTACTCTCAATGGCTTGCCGATCATCGGGCAAGTCCACCAAAGTCCTGATAACCCACAAGTATATGGTATCGCAACAGTTTTCGAGGGTAGAGTATTCAACCCAAATTAATAGATTCGACACAAGGGGAGCAAAAGAATATTTGCAAGTACTAGCAGCTGAGTTGTCAATTCTGAAGGAAATATGCTCTAGAGGCTATAATAAAGTTGTTATTTATATTTCCTTATATCATGATAAATTTTTATTATTCATGCTATAATTGTATTAACCGCAAACTTAGTACATGTGTGAATACATAGACAAACAGAGTGTCCCTAGTATGCCTCTACTAGACTAGCTCGTTAATCAAAGATGGTTAAGTTTCCTAACCATAGACATGTGTTGTCATTTGATGAATGGGATCACATCATTAGAGAATGTTGTGATGGACAAGACCCATCGTTTAGCTTAGCACTATGATTGTTTAGTTTATTGCTATTGCTTTCTTCATGACTTATACATGTTCCTATTGTTGGGGAATGTGGTAATTTAAAAAAAATCCTACGCACACACAAGATCATGGCGATGCATGCCAATGAGAGGGGAGAGTGTTGTCTACGTACCCTTATAGACCGTAAGCGGAAGCGTTATGACAACGCGGTTGATGTAGTCCTACGTCTTCACGGTCGACCGATCCAAGCACCAAAGGTACGGCACCTCCGCGATCTGCACATGTTCGGCTCGGTGACGTCCCATGAACTCACGATCTAGCAGAGTGTCGAGAGAGAGCTTCGTCAGCACGACGGCGTGATGACGGTGATGATGAAGCTACCGGCGCAGGGCTTCGCCTAAGCACTACGACGATGTGACCGAGGTGGATTATGGTGGAGGGGGCACCGCACATGGCTAAGAGATCAATGATCAACTTGTGTGTCTATGGGGTGCCCCCTCCCCCGTATATAAAGGAGTGGAGGAGGGGGAGGGTCGGCCCTCCTATGGCGCGCCCCATGGGGAGTCCTACTCTCAGCAGGAGTAGGATTCCCCCCTTCCCTAGTTGGACTAGGAGTGGAATGAAGGGGGAGAGAGGGGGAAGGAAAGGGGGGCCGGCACCCCACCCCATTGGGATTGGGCTTGGGGGCGCCCCCTCCTAGGCCTCCCTCTCTTCTCTCCCACTATGGCCCAATAAGGCCCATATACCTCCCGGGGGGTTCCGGTAACCCCCCGGTGCTCTGGTATATGCCCGAACTCACCCGGAACCATTCTGACGTCCAAATATAGTCGTCCAATATATCGATCTTTATGTCTCGACCATTTCGAGACTCCTCGTCATGTCCGTGATCATATCCAGGACTCCGAACTACCTTCGGTACATCAAAACACATAAACTCATAATACCAATCGTCACCGAACGTTAAGCGTGCGGACTCTACGGGTTCGAGAACTATGTAGACATGACCGAGACTCATCTCCGGTCAATAACCAATAGCGGAACCTAGATGTTCATATTGGCTCCCACATATTCTACGAAGATCTTTATCGGTCAAACCGCATTGCAACATACGTTGTTCCCTTTGTCATCGGTATGTTACTTGCCCGAGATTCGATTGTCGGTATCTCAATACCTAGTTCAATCTCGTTACCGGCAAGTCTCTTTACTCGTTCCGTAATGCATCATTCCGCAACTAACTCATTAGTCACATTGCTTGCAAGGCTTATAGTGATGTGCATTACCGAGAGGGCCCAGTGATACCTCTCCGACAATCGGAGTGACAAATCCTAATCTCGATCTATGCCAACTCAACAAGTACCATCGGAGACACCTGTAGAGCACCTTGATAATCACCTAGTTATGTTGTGACGTTTGGTAGCACACAAAGTGTTCCTCCGGTATTCGGGAGTTGCATAATCTCATAGTCATAGGAACATGTATAAGTCATGAAGAAAGCAATAGCAACATACTAAATGATCAAGTTCTAAGCTAACGGAATGGGTCAAGTCAATCACATCATTCTCTAATGATGTGATCCCGTTAATCAAATGACAAGTCATGTCTATGGTTAGGAAACATAACCATATTTGATTAAACGAGCTAGTCAAGTAGAGGCATACTAGTGACACTATGTTCGTCTATGTATTCACACATGTACTAAGTTTCTGGTTTAATACAATTCTAGCATGAATAATAAACATTTTTCATGATATAAGGAAATATAAATAACAACTTTATTATTGCCTCTAGGGCATATTTCTTCAGTCTCCCACTTGCACTAGAGTCAGTAATCTAGATTACACAGTAATGACTAACACCCATGGAGTCTTGGCGTTGATCATGTTTTGCTCGTGAGAGAGGCTTAGTCAACGGGTCTGCAACATTCAGATCCGTATGTATCTTGCAAATGTCTATGTCTCCCTCCTTGACTTGATCGCGGATGGAATTGAAGCGTCTCTTGATTTGCTTGGTTCTATTGTGAAATCTGGATTCCTTTGCCAAGGCAATTGCACCAGTATTGTCACAAAAGATTTTCATTGGACCCGATGCACAAGGTATGACACCTAGATCGGATATGAACTCCTTCATCCAGACTCCTTCTTTTGCTGCTTCCGAAGCAGCTATGTACTCCGCTTCACATGTAGACCCCGCCACGACGCTTTTCTTAGAACTGCACCAACTGATAGCTCCACCGTTCAATATAAATATGTATCTGGTTTGTGGGATCAGTGTCAAAGCTTGCATCGATGTAACCATTTACGATGAGGTCTTTGTCACCTCCATAAATGAGAAACATATCCTTAGTCCTTTTCAGGTATTTCAGGATGTTCTTGACCGCTGTCCAGTGATCCACTCCTGGATTACTTTGGTACCTCCCTGCTAAACTAATATCAAGTCACACATCAGGTCTGGTACACAGCACTGCATACATGATAGAGCCTATGGCTGAAGCATAGGGAACACCTTTCATTTTCTCTCTATCTTCTGCAATGGTCGGGCATTGAGTCTGACTCAACTTCACACCTTGTAACACAGGCAAGAACCCTTTCTTTGCTTGATCCGTTTTGAACTTCTTCAAACCTTTATCAAGGTATGTGCTTTGTGAAAGTCCAATTAAGCGTCTCGATCTATGTCTATAGATCTTGATGCCCAATGTATAAGCAGCTTCACCGAGGTCTTTCATTGGAAAACTCTTGTTCAAGTATCCTTTTATGCTATCCAGAAATTCTATATCATTTCCAATCAACAATATGTCATCCACATATAACATTATAAATGCTACAGAGCTCCCACTCTTTCTTGTAAATACAGGCTTCTCCAAAAGTCTGTATAAAACCATATGCTTTGATCACACTATCAAAACATTTATTCCAACTCTGAGATGCTTGCGCCAGTCCATAAATGGATCGCTGGAGCTTGCACACTTTGTTAGCATCCTTTGGATCGATAAAACCTTCAGGTTGCATCATATACAACTCTTCTTCCAGAAATCCATTCAGGAATGCAGTCTTTACATCCATTTGCCAAATTTCATAATCATAAAATGCAGCAATTGCTAACATGATTCGGACGGACTTAAGCATCGCTACGGGTGAGAAGGTCTCATCGTAGTCAACTCCTTGAACTTGTCGAAAACCTTTCGCAACAAGTCGAGCTTTGTAGACAGTAACATTACCGTCAGCGTCTGTCTTCTTCTTGAAGATCCATTTATTCTCGATGGCTTGCCGATCATCGGGCAAGTTAGCCAAAGTCCACACTTTGTTCTCATACATGGATCCCATCTCGGATTTCATGGCCTCAAGCCATTTTGCGGAATCTGGGATCATCATCACTTCCTCATAGTTCATAGGTTCGTCATGGTCAAGTAACATGACCTCCAGAACAGGATTACCGTACCACTCTGGTGCGGATCTTACTCTGGTTGACCTACGAGGTTCGGTAGTGACTTGATCTGAAGTTACATGATCATCATCATTAGCTTCCTAACTAATTGGTGTAGGAGTCACAGGAACAGATTTCTGTGATGAACTACTTTCCAATAAGGGAGCAGGTACAGTTACCTCATCAAGTTCTACTTTCCTCCCACTCACTTCTTTCGAGAGAAACTCCTTCTCTAGAAAGGATCCATTCTTAGCAATGAATGTCTTGCCTTCGATCTATGATAGAAGGTGTACCCAACGGTCTCCTTTGGGTATCCTATGAAGACACATTTCTCCTATTTGGGTTTGAGCTTATCAGGTTGAAGCTTTTTCACATAAGCATCGCAGCCCAAACTTTAAGAAACGACAACTTTGGTTTCTTGCCAAACCACAGTTCATAAGGTGTCGTCTCAACGGATTTAGGTGGTGCCCTATTTAACGTGAATGCAGTTGTCTCTAAAGCATAACCCCAAAACGATAGCGGTAAATCAGTAAGAGACATCATAGAACGCACCATATCTAGTAAAGTACGATTACGACGTTCGGACACACCATTACGCTGTGGTGTTCCGGGTGGCGTGAGTTGCGAAACTATTCCGCATTGTTTCAAATGAAGACCAAACTCGTAACTCAGATATTCTCCTCCATGATCAGATCATAAGAACTTTATTTTCTTGTTACGATGATTTTCCACTTCACTCTGAAATTCTTTGAACTTTTCAAATGTTTCAGACTTATGCTTCATCAAGTAGATATACCCATATCTGCTCAAATCATCTGTGAAGGTGAGAAAATAACGATACCCGCCGCGAGACTCAACATTCATTGGACCGCATACATCAGTATGTATCATTTCCAACAAATCTGTTGCTCGCTCCATTGTTCCGGAGAACGGTGTTTTAGTCATCTTGCCCATGAGGCATGGTTCGCAAGTACCAAGTGATTCATAATCAAGTGATTCCAAAAGTCCATCAGAATGGAGTTTCTTCATGCGCTTTACACCAATATGACCGAAACGGCAGTGCCACAAATAAGTTGCACTATCATTATCAACTCTGCATCTTTTGGCTTCAATATTATGAATATGTGTGTCACTACTATTGAGATTCAACATAAATAGACCACTCTTCAAGAGTGCATGACCATAAAAGATATTACTCATATAAATAGAACAACCATTATTATCTGATTTAAATGAATAACCGTCTCGCATCAAACAAGATCCAGATATAATGTTCATGCTCAACGCTGGCACCAAATAACAATTGTTCAGGTCTAAAACTAATCCCGAAGGTAGATGTAGAGGTAGAGTGCCGACCGCGATCACATTGACTTTGGAACCATTTCCCACGCACATCGTCACCTCGTCCTTAGCCAATCTTCGCTTAATCCGTAGTCCCTGTTTCGAGTTGCAAATATTAGCAATAGAACCAGTATCAAATACCCAGGCACTACTGCGAGCATTAGTAAGCTACACATCAATAACATGTATATCACATATACCTTTGTTCACCTTGCCATCCTTCTTATCTGCCAAATACTTGGGGCAGTTCCGCTTCCAGTGACCAGTCCCTTTGCAGCAGAAGCACTCAGTCTCAGGCTTAGGTCCGGACTTGGGCTTCTTCACTTGAGCAGCAAATTGCTTGCCGTTCTTCTTGAAGTTCCCCTTCTTCCCTTTACCCTTTTTCTTGAAACTGGTGGTCTTGTTGACCATCAACACTTGATGCTCCTTCTTGATTTCTACCTCCGCAGCCTTTAGCATTGCGAAGAGCTAGGGAATTGTCTTATCCATCCCTTGCATATTATAGTTCATCACGAAACTCTTGCAGCTTGGTGGCAGTGATTGAAGAATTCTGTCAACGACACTATCATCAGGAAGATTAACTCCCAGTTGAATCAAGTGATTGTTATACCCAGACATTTTGAGTATATGCTCACTGACAGAACTATTCTCGTCCATCTTGCAGCTGTAGAACTTATTGGAGATTTCATATCTCTCAATCCGGGCATTTGCTTGAAATATTAACTTCAACTCCTGGAACATCTCATATGCTCCATGACGTTCAAAATGTCGTTGAAGTCCCGGTTCTAAGCCATAAAGCATGGCACACTGAACTCTCGATTAGTCATCAGCTTTGCTCTGCCAGACGTTCATAACATCTGGTTTTGCTCTTGCAGCGGGTTTTGGCACCTAGCGGTGCTTCTAGGACGTAATTCTTCTGTGCAGCAATGAGGATAATCCTCAAGTTACGGACCCAGTCCGTGTAGTTGCTACCATCATCTTTCAACTTAGCTTTCTCTAGGAACGCATTAAAATTCAACGGAACAACAGCACGGGCCATCTATCTACAACAACATAGACATGCAAAATACTATCAAGTACTATGTTCATGATAAATTAAAGTTCAATTAATCAAATTACTTAAGAACTCCCACTTAGATAGACATCCCTCTAATCATCTAAGTGATCACGTGATCCAAATCAACTAAACCATGTCCGATCATCACGTGAGATGGAGTAGTTTTCAATGGTGAACATCACTATGTTGATCATATCTACTATATGATTCATGCTCGACCTTTCGGTCTTAGTGTTCCGAGGCCATATCTGCATATGCTAGGCACGTCAAGTTTAACTCGAGTATTCTGCGTGTGCAAAACTGGCTTGCACCCGTTATATGTGAACGTAGAGCTCATCACACCCGATCGTCACGTGGTGTCTCGGCACGACGAACTTTCGCAACGGTCCATACTTAGGGAGAACACTTGTACCTTGAAATTTAGTGAGAGATCATCTTATAATGCTACCGTCGAACTAAGCAAAATAAGATGCATAAAGGATAAACATCACATGCAATCAATATAAGTGATATGATATGGCCATCATCATCTCGTGCCTTTGATCTCCATCTCCAAAGCACCGTCATGATCACCATCGTCACCGGCGCGACACCTTGATCTCCATCGGTCGTCTCGCCAACTATTGCTTCTACGACTATCGCTACAGCTTAGTGATAAAGTAAAGCAATTGCATTTCATATAATAAAACGACAACCATATGGCTAATGCGAGTTGCTGATAACTTTGTTACAAAACATGATCATCTCATACAATAAAATTTAGCATCATGTCTTGACCATATCACATCACAACATGCCCTGCAAAAACAAGTTAGACGTCCTCTACTTTGTTGTTGCAAGTTTTACGTGGCTGCTACGGGCTGAGCAAGAACCGTTCTTACCTATGCATCAAAACCACAACAATTTTCGTCAAGTATGTGCTGTTTTAACCTTCAACAAGGACCGGGTGTAGCCACACTCGATTCAACTAAAGTTGGAGAAACTGACACCCGCCAGCCACCTGTGTGCGAAGCACGTCGGTAGAACCAGTCTCACGTAAGCGTACGCATAATGTTGGTCCGGGCCGCTTCATCCAACAATACCGCCGAATCAAAGTATGACATGGTGGTAAGCAGTATGACTATTATCGTCCACAACTCACTTGTGTTCTACTCGTGCATATAACATCTACGCTTAAACCTGGCTCGGATGCCACTGTTGGGGAACGTAGTAATTTCAAAATATTTCCTACGCACACGCAAGATCATGGTGATGCATAGCAACAAGAGGGGAGAGTGTTTTCTACGTACCCTTGTAGACCGTAAGCAGAAGCGTTATGACAACATGGTTGATGTAGTCGTACGTCTTCACGGTCGACCGATCCAAGCACCGAAGGTACGACACCTCCACGATCTGCACACGTTCGGCTCGGTGACGTCCCACAAACTCACGATCCAGCATTGTGTCGAGGGAGAGCTTCGTGAGCACGACGGCGTGATGACGATGATGATGAAGCTACCGGCGCAGGGCTTCGCCTAAGCACTACGACAATGTGACCGAGGTGGATTATGGTGGAGGGGGGCACCGCACACGGCTAAGAGATCAATGATCAACTTGTGTGTCTATGGGGTGCCCCCCTCCCCCGTATATAAAGGAGTGGAGGAGGGGGAGGGTCGGTGAGGGAGTCCTGGACTAAGGGGTCCTCGGACGTCCGGCCTGTTGGACATGGGCCGGACTAGTGGGCTGTGAAGATACGAGACCGAAGACTCTCTCCCGTGTCTGGATGGGACTCTCCTTGGCGTGGATGGCAAGGTTGGCGTCCAAATATGAAGATTCCTTTCTCTGTAACCGACTTTGTACAACCCTAGTCCCCTCCGGTGTTTATATAAACCGGAGGGCTTAGTCCGAAGGACAAGATATAGTCAAACAGGCTAGACTTCTAGGGTTTTAGCCATTACGATCTCGTGGTAGATCAACTCTTGTACTACTCATATTCATCAAGATCAATCAAGCCGGAAGTAGGGTATTACCTCCATAGAGAGGGACCGAACCTGGGTAAACATTGTGTCCCCTGTCTCCTGTTACCATCGACCTTAGACGCACAGTCCGGGACCCCCTACCCGAGATCCGCCGGTTTTGACACCGACATTGGTGCTCTCGTTGAGAGTTCCACTATGCCGTCCTCAAAAGGTTTGATGCCCCCTTCAATCATCTACAACAACGCTGTCCAAGGAGAAGTCTTCCTCCCCGGATAGATCTTTGTGTTCGGCGGCTTCGCACTGCGGGCCAACTCGCTTGGCCATCTGGAGCAGATCGATAGCTACGCCCCTGGCCGTCAGGTCGGATTCGGGAGCTTGAACTACGTCGCGGATATCTGCAGAGACTTGATCTTCGACAGATTTGAGACCACGGCAGCCGCTCCCCGTCACCATGATGAACATGACTTAGATCTGTCATCGGACCATACCCAGGAGATAGCACCTGTAACTGCTTTGGCCTTATATCCGGAGCAGATCGCACCATCCAAAGACGGGAAGCTCAACCCCGCCATGGATGTCGTAGTCTCAGCAGCGTCAGAGCCACGCACAGACCCAACCTCGAGTGGAATCTGTGTCACCGGGGCCTCGGACTCGTTTCCGGCTACAGGTTCCAAACCATGTGCGTCCACGTGCGTCGAGCTCGATCAGTCATCGATCGTTGAATTCAGCTCCGCGGACATTTTTCGGCACTCGCCTTTGGGCGACGTGTTAAACTCATTAAAAGCACTATCCTTAGTAGGGGGCTCACAGCCGAATTATATCCGGTTCGAACTGGAGGCTAATGACGGAGAATTTCGCTTCCCACCCACTGCCCACTTCATAGCCACTGTTGAAGACTTAACCGACATGCTCGACTACGGCTCTGAAGACATCGACGGTATAGACGACGATGCCAATGAGGAGCAGGGCCAAAACCCGCCGTTTACCGGACGCTGCACTGCCACCTCTGCTTACGACGTATACATGGTGGATACACCTAAAAGAACTAACGATGATGACAAAGAAGATCCAGTCGAGGATAAACCTCCTAAGACACAGCCAAAGCGCCGGCGTCGGCGGTGCCGCTCTAAGTCACGTCGGGGAAAAGACAGCAATACCGGCATGGGAGAGAACAATACTCCGGACGATGCCGAAGACAATGAAGATCCCGATGAGGCAACTTCTGAACAGGACGAACGGGAAGACGAGCAAGTCAGCCCTGATGAACAGGCCATACATGAAGACTCGGAGGACAGTAATTATCTTCCGCTCTCCGAGGATGAGGTGAGCCTTGGCAACGAGAATTTTATCGTGCCTGAGGAACCTCTTGAGCAGGAGCGCTTTAAGCACCGGCTAATAGCCACTGCAAGGAGCTTGAAAAAGAAGCAGCAGCAGCTTCAAGATGATCAAGACCTGCTCAATGATAGATGGACTGAGGTCCTGGCAGCCGAGGAGTACGGCCTCAAGCGCCCAGACAAAAGTTACCCGAAGCGCAAATTGCTACCTCAGTTCCATGATGAGGCGCCGGAGCCCAAACCATCATCGCACAATGCGGCTAACCGACCACCACGCGGTCGTGACAAAGCGGCAACTCAAGCCAAACACCAGCCCGCCCCACCTCACCGTAAAGGCAGAGATAAAACAGCTCGGGGTTATACATATGACCTTCGGCAGGACCTGGACAGTAGAGCAGGACATACCAGATCGATCTACGGATCGCGAGGACGTGCCCCGACACGCGGCGACGACTATCTACTCAGACGTGACAAGCCTAGTCATGCCTGGGCCAAAAACCGCAGACGGACTCCATCGGAGCTACGTCGCAATGTGGCTCGATATAGAGGCGCCGCACACCCTCTTTACTTCACAGACAAAGTAATGGAGCACGAATTCCCAGAAGGGTTTAAACCCGTGAATATCGAATCATATGATGGAACAACTGATCCCACGGTATGGATCGAGGATTTCCTTCTCCATATCCATATGGCCCGCGGAGATGACCTTCACGCCATCAAATACCTCCCACTAAAACTCAAAGGGCCAGCTCGGCACTAGTTAAACAGTCTGCCTGAAAACTCTATTGGCAGCTGGGAGGATTTGGAAGACGCCTTCCACGACAACTTCCAAGGTACATATGTCCGGCCACCAGATGCCGATGACTTAAGTCACATCGTCCAGCAGCCCGGAGAGTCAGCCAGGAAGCTCTGGACTAGGTTCTTAGTTAAAAAGAACCAAATCGTCGGCTGTCCGGACGCGGAAGCCCTAGCGGCCTTCAAACACAGGGTCCAGGATGAGTGGCCCGCCCGGCACCTCGGTCAAGAAAAACCAAAATCCATGTCAGCCCTTACCGCCCTAATGACCCGCTTTTGCACGGGAGAAGACAGCTGGCTCGCTCGTAGAAGCAACAGCGCCAGCGATCCGGGCACTTCCGAAGTCCGAGACGGCAACCACAAGCCACGACGTAGTAAACACAAACGTTGCAATGATAATGAAGGAACGCACGACACAACGGTCAATGCCGGATTTAGAGGCCCCAAACCCGATCAACGGAAAAAGCCATTCAAGGCAAACAGAGACGGACCATCCAATTTAGACAAGATATTGGATCGGCCCTGCCAGATTCATGGCAACCCCGATAAACCAGCTAATCACACCAACAGAAGCTGTTGGGTCTTCAAATAGGCCGGCAAGCTCAATGCCGAACACAAGGGGAAGAGGCCGCCCGGTGATAGCGACGACGAAGAGACTCACCAACCAAACACCGGGGGTCAGAAGCAGTTTCCCCCCGAAGTAAAAACAGTGAACGTGGCATACGTGACACACACCTCTACAGGGGAGCGTAAGAAGCGCCCCCTCCGGACAGAGGATCATACTACGGCTACTTCAACCAAAGTACAAAGCGGTCTTATTAAACCGCATACCTTGTCGGCCATTAAGCCGTCGGTCTCCATTCAATAGGACCGACCAATTTTGGAGCTGGACTAGCAGTTCGGCTTCCGCCGTCCGCCTCATATACCTGCGAAATCTGTACCGCGCATACATAACTATGCACTTAAAATACCCTGGGCATCGGCGGAAGCACAATACGGACGGGCCTACAAGTACTCCCATAACCTCCTCTTTTTTTCTTTTCTAACTACTCTTTCTTTTTCATTATCCTTTACCACAGCTAGCTCAAAGGCTGGTCATCTCACGGACTCTATCGGAGTTCGGGTTCGTACATTCACCCAAAGGCTACTCCTGTTAAGGAGCCCCTTCACCGAGGAAAGGCGGCGCAGACGTGCGACAGGAGGTCCAAAACAACTTTTTGTAGACCGCACTCTCTATTTGCAAGCCTGTAAAGTGCCTTTTTCCTCACCCGTGGACCCCTGGCATGTCAAATAGACAGGGTTGTGGCGTTATTATCTATAAAATGACGATTGGCATATCACTCAGGTTCCAGTGAACATAATCCGTATCCAGTATTCACTTTTCTCTAAAGAACTGAAATTTTCTCCTTTGGTTGTTTCACACACGCACCCCGACATAACTTGCCAGGGGCTCGGTATGGGAACAAAATGAGTTGCCAACAAGTCCGAACAGCTTTATAGCATACTTCGGCGTCACGAGTTTGGCCTTATATGCATCAGCTCCGAATCATGTCTTGAGTCAATAGTTGGGTTGCCCGGCTCCTGTGCTTACGTTCCGCTCTATCGGCTAAGGTAGTAAAGGGAGAACTACTGCGATTGTGTTTCGGTTCATCTGTTCAAACACCTCAGTAGAGAAAGCCAAAAATTGACTGTCATGATGCGGCGAGAGCTGGTCAACCACTCGATGACTTATCGGAATCTTTCGCGATTCCCTCTGTATTACCCGAAGGACCTTTCTTCCGGTCATACATGTAACGCACCGTATTGGGATAACCGCGTACATACCAGGGTCTATATCATAGACCCACCGTAAAACTCCTATGGCTAAGTGAAAGTGTTAATGCCCTATAGTCTGATTGCCTAGTTCTCCGCATTGACACCTCCTTCATGGACCAAGACGTTGGGTTAAGAGTGATCAAGTGCTTTTCCGAACACCCCCGTATTTTCTACGAGGGGGCTGAAGCCGATGACTGGAAAACTTTCAGAATATACAAAAACGGCCGCACAGGAGGAACCAAAGCTTTTAGGTGACGCTAAAATGAAAATAGCTTTATTATATCATAATATTGTCTTTTACAATTTCAATACATTTCACTCGAATATCATGTCTTCCGAGCACTGACCCTCTATCAAGCGGGCGCCCTCTAAGACATCCTCGAAATAATGCTCTGGTGCGTGATGGTCCTTGCCCTTGGGTGGACTCTTCGCTGCAACATCGGTGGCCTTCATCTTCGCCCAGTATGTCTTGACGCAGGCAAAGGCCATCCGAGCACCTTCAATGCATGTTGACCGCTTAACGGCGTCGATACGCGGCACCGCATCAACAAGTCGCTGCACCAAACCGAAATAACTATCCGGAATTGGCTCGGTCGGCCACAGCTGGACCACGATGTCCTTCATGGCAGATCCGAATATCTTGTGGAGCTCTACCCACTGGGCCATCTATTCGTTCAGCAACAGCGGGCGCTTTGGCATGCTAAACTGCGACCAGAACAACTTTTCTGCTGCACGTCCTTCTTGCGCTTGGAAAACTGCGACGCATCGGAGACACTCTTCGACAAGTCCAACAATGCCTCTGGAGAACTCCACACTTGATTAAGCGGGGCATAATTTGGATCGCCGAACTTAGTTTGTAATAAAAAGGGCTTACCATCCGCGATCTCCCCAGCTTGCCGGATCTCCTCCCGGGCCACTCTGGACTCGGACCCCGCTTCTTTCGCCTCTTGTAAGGCCGTGTCAAGATCAGCCGTTCTGGCTTTATTATCCTTCTCAAGAAATTCGCAGCGGCTAGCGGCATCCTTTAGCTCAAGCGCCATCGTGGATATTCTCTCCTCGTATTGGCGCCGAGCAGCCTGTTCGGCCTTTAACTCAGCAGATGCCTTTTCGGCAGCCGCATTACTAATCCGGGCCTGCTGCTTGGCCCAGGCTAGCTCAGCCCGAAGGATCTTAACTGCGGCGGCACTATCTGCAGTCATGCGTATCTCAGTATACAATTCTTGGCGTCATGCTTATATTATAAGCACGTGCATATAATGACTGCCCCAAAGACATACCTTGTGCCTTGTCAAGCCGCCTGTTGAT
Organism: Aegilops tauschii subsp. strangulata; assembly: GCF_002575655.3. NCBI lineage: Eukaryota > Viridiplantae > Streptophyta > Magnoliopsida > Poales > Poaceae > Aegilops > Aegilops tauschii. The sequence continues at coordinate 226,320,943 of NC_053039.3, forward strand.
AAGCGTGATGTCATCATCCGCCTCATCAATCTTCCGCTGCAGATCTGCAACCTCTGTAGTTCGGGCAGTAGCCAGGGAGGTAACAGCCTGTGTTCCAATCAATCAGATTATTTCCTGGGCATATCTTTTTGATCCTCTGATTGCCTCCCTTGGGAAGCCAATCAGAGTCTCAGGGGCTACTATCTATACACAGGTGCATTTTGTGAATAAAGCACAATAAAAAATATTACATTACAAACCTCGAAGCCTCTTAGCAGGATCGTGAAGGCTTCATTCAATCCGCTTTTCGCGGACAGAACCTTTTCAACCACCGTACCCATCAAGGTACGATGTTCCTCTGAGACGGACACCTGTTGCAGCATGTTCGTCAATATATCCGGCGCTTTTGGATCTCCAGAAGCTGCTGTAGGAGTACGGCCTTCCTTCGAAGGGATCTGTTTATTCGTCCCTAGAGTCATCTCTAGCTGTAAACCGGACAGTCCGGGTCCTTTATTGTTGGCCCCCGGACCCTGGGCAACCGAAGTATCACCTTCGGGTATTGTCTTCATCATCCCTCGCACCACTTGTTGATCAGGAGAGACCCTCCGGGACGACACCTCGAAGTTGTCCGCCCTATTGGGCGAGGAGGCCGGTGGAGGCGTCTCTCTTTCCATCATCTCTGGAAGAAGATCCCCCGAGGAAGAGGATTGTTGAAGAAGTCTGTGTGCCGAGCTGCGAAAACATATATTCTAGATGTTACCTCTGTAACAGGAAAGGAACGGGATATGTTTAAAACACCCTTGTTCACTTACGATTTGGCTAAAGGCTTGTGCTCACTGTGGGACTGTGTGATGACGTCGTCCTCCAAGCCCGAGCCGCCCGACATGGGCATCTTGCCTCTCTTAGGAGCCTTTTCCTCCCAACCTTCGGAGGCGGCCCTTTTCTTACCATGGGGAGAAGGGATGTTGGCTTCTCCTTCACTTTTGTCTTCGGGCGATGGAATTTTGATCTCCCCAGACATAGTGTCTGATATACCTTCGGAATGGAGGCCACCTTTGGTCTTCCCGCTCTCCGCCTTGTCCTCCTTCACATGCATCTGGTACGGTGCCGGGGCCAGCATCCTTGTTAGTACGGGATCCGCTGAGTCTTCGGGAAGGGGGGCCGAACACCTAATTCGCTCCGCTTTCTTTATCCAGCCCTGGAAGAAGATAGTTTGCTCAGTATCATATTACAGCATACATAGCTAAAAATTGTTCGGGAGTCGAGCGCTTACTGAGGTATCCGGATGGTTGCAGTCGAGGCCGATGTCCTCGAGGTGTCCGGCCACTATTTTCGTTTCCCGAAACACAACTTCCACATTCCTTTGTGCGTAGTGCCGAAGAAGTGTTGGACGGTCCGTGGTCCTTCTGGATTAAACTCCCACATACGGAGAGGCCGTCACTGGCACAGCAGGGCCCGACGAACCAGCATTACTTGAATCACGTTTATAAGATCGATGTCCCTCTCAAGGAGGCTCCGGATGCGGCTCTGTAGAGTCTGCACTTCGTCAATTGATCCCCAATCTAGCCCCTTATTAATCCATGATGCAAGCTGTAACGGAGGGCCAGATCGGAACACAGGTATAGCTGCCCACTTGGTACCATGGGGTTCAGTGACGTAAAACCACTCCCGCTGCCATAGGTTGGGAGTTTCGGTGAAGGAGCCTTTTGGCCAGAGAGTATTGGTAAGCTTGCTCACTGTAGCACCGCCGCACTCCGCTTGTTCCCCATCGACTACCTTCGGCTTCACACTAAAGGTCTTGAGCCATAAGCCGAAGTGTGGGGGAATACGGAGAAAGGCCTCGCACATGATAATGAACGCCGAGACAAGGAAAGAATCTGGGGCTAGATCGTGAAAATCTAGTCCGTAACAAAACATGAGCCCCCGGACGAAGGGATGAAGAGCGAATCCTAGCCCTCGGAGGAAGTGGGAGATGAATACAACCCTCTCGCCGGATCTGGGAGTAGGAATAACCTGTCCTCGAGTAGGTAGCCTGTGGGGGATCTCCGCGGTCAGGTATCTGGCCGCACGGAGCTTCGCAATGTCCTCCTCTATACAGAGGAAGCCACCCATCGGCCCTATGGGCTGGGTCTGGACATGATTGGGAAGCTTGAAGCAATGAAGTCGAACCTTGGGTGCTAGAACTCGAGGTTGGAAGGGCTGAGGAAAGGGTCGGCGTAAGAGAAAGAGACGGCCCTTGGCTCCTTTATAAAGGCGAAGAATATCGAACGCCTCCTCACGGGCCTTAAAGCTCGCCTATTCCCAAGGGATCGCCAACAACACGGTTGGATTACCCACGCCCATATTGATGAGGATCCTGCAATAAGGGGACACGATCTCTGCTTCGACAAGACGTGCCAATAAAAACCGCGCCTCAAAACATGGAACGGTAGGACAAGGAACGGTTCGAAATAACGACCAGATCCGGACACGTTCGTTGTGTCCGAAGACTATCTAGAAGTATTCGGAAAGGGGAACCCGCCTTGCAATGCCGAAGACAATTTGCGCGCCGGACACCTCGTCATTGAAGCCTGGTTCAGGGGCTACTGAGGGAGTCCTGGACTAAGGGGTCCTCGGACATCCGGCCTGTTGGACATGGGCCAGACTAGTGGGCTGTGAAGACACAAGACCGAAGACTATCTCCCGTGTCCGGATGGGACTCTCCTTGGCGTGGAAGGCAAGCTTGGCGTCCAAATATGAAGATTCCTTTCTCTGTAACCGACTTTGTACAACCTTAGTCCCCTCCGGTGTCTATATAAACCGGAGGGCTTAGTCCGAAGGACAAGATATAGTCAAACATGCTAGACTTCTAGGGTTTTAGCCATTACGATCTCGTGGTAGATCAACTCTTGTAATACTCATATTCATCAAGATCAATCAAGCAGGAAGTAGGGTTTTACCTCCATAGAGAGGGCCCGAACCTGGGTAAACATTGTGTCCCCTGTCTCCTGTTACCATCGACCTTAGACGCATAGTCCGGGACCCCCTACCCGAGATCTGCCGGTTTTGACACCGACAGCCGGTCCTCCTATGGCACGCCCCATGGGGAGTCCTACTCCCATCGGGAGTAGGATTCCCCCTTCCCTAGTTGGACTAGGAGTGGAAGGAAGGGGGAGAGAGGGGGAAGGAAATGGGGGGCCGGCCCCCCACCCAATTCGGATTGGGCTTGGGGGGGCGCCCCCTCCTAGGCCTCCCTCTCTTCTCTCCCACTATGGCCCAATAAGGCCCATATACCTCCCGGGGGTTCCGGTAACCTCCTGGTGCTCTGGTATATGCCCGAACTCACCCGGAACCATTCCGACGTCCAAATATAGTTGTCCAATATATCGATCTTTATGTCTCGACCATTTCGAGACTCGTCGTCATGTTCGTGATCATATCCGGGACTCCGAGCTACCTTCGGTAGATCAAAACACATAAACTGATAATACCGATCGTCACCGAACGTTAAGCATGCGGACCCTACAGGTTCGAGAACTATGTAGGCATGACCGAGACTCATCTTCATCAATAACCAATAGCGGAACCTGGATGTTCATATTGGCTCCCACATGCTCTACAAAGATCTTTATGGGTCAAACCGCATAACAACATACGTTGTTCCCTTTGTCATTTGTATGTTACTTGCCCGAGATTCGATCATCGGTATCTCAATACCTAGTTCAATCTCGTTACCACCAAGTCTCTTTACTCATTCCGTAATGCATCATTCCGCAACTAACTCATTAGTCACATTGCTTGCAAGGCTTATAGTGATGTGCATTACCGAGAGGGCCCAGAGATACGTCTCCGACAATCGGAGTGACAAATCCTAATCTCGATCTATGCCAACTCAACAAGTACCATCGGAGACACCTGTAGAGCACCTTTATAATCACCCAGTTACGTTGTGATGTTTGGTAGCACACAAAGTGTTCCTCCGATATTCGGGAGTTGCATAATCTTATAGTCATAGGAACATGTATAAGTCATGAAGAAAGCAATAGGAACATACTAAACGATCAAGTGCTAACTAACGGAATGGGTCAAGTCAATCACATCATTCTCTAATGATGTGATCCTATTAATCAAATGACAACTCATGTCTATGGTTAGGAAACATAACCATCTTTGATTCAACGAGCTAGTCAAGTAGAGGCATACTAGTGACACTCTGTTTGTCTATGTATTCACACATGTACTAAGTTTCCGGTTTAATACAATTCTAGCATGAATAATAAACATTTATCATGATATAAGGAAATATAAATAACAACTTTATTATTGCCTCTAGGGCATATTTCCTTCACCTATGACTATGACATTTTGCAACTCCTGAATACCGGAGGAACACTTAGTGTGCTATCAAACGTCACAATGTAACTGGGTGATTATAAAGATGCTCTACAGGTGTCTCCGATGGTATTTGTTGAGTTGGCATAGATCGAGATTAGGATTTGTCACTCCGATTGTCGGAGAGGTATCTCTGGGCCCTCTCGGTAGTGCACATCACTATAAGCCTTGCAAGCAATGTGACTAATGAGTTAGTTGTGGGATGATGCATTACGGAACGAGTAAAGTGACTTGCCGATAACGAGATTGAAATAGGTATGATGATACCGACGATCGAATCTTGGGCAAGTAATATAGCGATGATAAAGGGAACAACGTATGTTGTTGTGCGGTTTGACCGATAAAGATCTTCGTAGAATATGTAGGATCCAATATGAGCATCCAGGTTCCGCTATTGGTTATTGACTGGAGATGTGTCTCAGTCATGTCTACATAGTTCTCAAACCCGTAGGGTCCGCACGCTTAGCGTTCGATGACGATTTGTATTATGAGTTATGTGATTTGATGTACCGAAGGTTGTTCGGAGTCCCGGATGAGATCACGGACGTGAAGAGTCAAAATGGTCGAGACATAAAGATTCATATATTGTAAGGTTACATTCGGACACCTGAATGGTTCGGGTCATTTCGGATAAGTTTCGAAGTACCGGGGGTTACCGGACCCCCCCCCGGGAAGTTATTGGGCCTCATGGACCTAGTGGTGGAAGAGAGGAGGCAGGCCAAGGAGTGGCACGCGCCCCCTAGCCCAAACCGAATTGGACTAGGGCTAGGGGGGCGGGCCCCCTTTCCTTCTCTTCTCCTCCTCCTTCCCCCTTCGCCTTGTGGGAGTAGGAAAAGGGGGGCGCCGGATCCTACTTGAAGTACGACTCCCCCCCTTGGGCACGCCACCCTTGGCCGGCCTCCTCCTCCCTCCCGCCTTTATATACGTGGTGAGCGGGGCACACAAGTTGATATTTTAGCCGTGTGCAGTGCCCCCCTCCACAGAAACACACCTCGGTCATATCATTGTAGTGCTTAGGCGAAGCCCTGCACCGGTAACTTCGTCATCACCATCACCACGCCGTTGTGCTGATGAAACTCTCCCTCAGACTCAACTGGATCAAGAGTACGAGGGACGTCACCAAGCTGAACGTGTGCAGATCGCGGAGGTGTCATGCGTTCGGTACTTGGATCGGTTGGATCGCGAAGACGTTCGACTACATCAGCCGCGTTACTAAACGCTTCCGCTTTCGGTCTACGAGGGTACGTGTACACACTCTCCCCGCTCGTTGCTATGCTTCTCCTAGATAGATCTTGCGTGATCGTAGGCAATTTTTTTGAAATACTACGTTCCCCAACAAATTCAACCACACCTGGAGATTAATTATCTGCAGCAACGTAATTAGTATCAAAGTAATATGATAGTTTTGATAATAGTAGCAGCAGCAATGGTAACTGTAATAGTGATAACAGTAGTTTTGTAACAAGTGCAACAGTAATGATAGCAGTAGTAACTTAGCAAGAACAATATAACATAAATTCGTAGGATTGGATCGGTAATTTGTTGGATGATATTCATCATGTGACAGTCATAACCTAGGGCGATACGGCACTAGCTCCAGTTCATAAATATAATGTAGGCATGTATTCCATGAATATTCATACGTGCTCATGGAAAGAACTTGCATGACATCTTTTGTCCTATCCTCCCTTGGCAGCGGGGTCCAATTGGAAACTAAGGGATATTAAGGCCTCCTTGTAATAGAGAACCGGAACAAAGCATTAACACGCGGTGAATACATGAACTCCTCAAACTACGGTCATCACCGGGAGTGGTCCCGACTATTGTCACTCCAGGGTTGCCAGATCTAAACACGTAGTAGGTGACTATAACTTGCTAGATCGGATCTAGAACATGGATATAATGGTGATAACATAAACGGTTCAGATCTGAAATCATAGCACCCAGGCCCAAAGTGACAAGCATTAAGCATGGCAAAGTCAGACCAACATCAATCTCAGAACATAGTGGATACTAGGGATCAAGCCCTAACAAAACTAACTAGATTACATGATGAATCTCATCCAACTCCTCACCGACCAGCGAGCCTACGAAGGAATTACTCACTTCCGGTGTGGAGCATCATCGAATTGGCGATGGAGAAGGGTTGGTGATGATGAAGAACAAAGATCCCCCTCTATGGAGCCCCAAACGGACTCCAGATCAGACCTCCCGGTGAAGAACAGGAGCTGACGGCGGTTCCGTCTCGTGGATCACGATAATTCTTTCTCCCTGATTTTTTTGGAGAAATAGGATTTTATAGCGTCGGTTTCAGGGTCTGCGGGGCCACCAGGTGGGGACAACCCATGTGGGCGCGCCTGGGTGGCAGGCGTGCCCTGGTGGGTTGTGCCCACCCAGGTGCCCCCCTCGGGTGACTCTTGGCTCTAGAAATTCTCTCTTATTGTATAAAAAATCCTCGCAAAGTTTCGTTCCATTCTGAGAACTTTTATTTCTGCACAAAAACAACACCATGGTAGTTCTGCTGAAAACAGCGTCAGTCCGGGGTTAGTTTCATTCAAATCATGCAAATTAGAGTCCAAAATAAGAGGAAAAGCATTAGGAAAAGTAGATACATTGGAGACGTATCAAGTCCACACTTTGTTCTCCTACATGGATCCTATCTCAAATTTCATGGCCTCAAGCCATTTATCGGAATCTGGGCTCATCATAGCTTCTTCATAGTTCGTAGGTTCGTCATGGTCTAGTAACATGACTTCCAAAACAAGATTACCGTACCACTCTGGTGCGGAACGTGCTCTGTTCGGCCTACGAGGTCCAGTAGTAACTTGATCTGATGTTTCATGATCATCATCATTAGCTTCCTCTCTAGTTGGTGTAGGCATCACGAGAACGGATTTCTCTGATGTGCTACTTTCCAAATTGAGAGAAGGTACAATTACCTCATCAAGTTCTACTTTCCTCCCACTCACTTCTTTCGAGAGAAACTCCTTCTCTGGAAATGTTCCATTCTTGGCAACAAAGATCTTGCCTTCGGATCTGTGGTAGAAGGTGTACCCAATTGTTTCCTTAGGGTATCCTATGAAGACGCACTTCTCCGATTTGGGTTCGAGCTTATCAGGCTGAAGCCTTTTGACATAAGTGTCGCAACCCCAAACTTTAAGAAACGGCAGCTTAGGTTCCTTGCCAAACCACAGTTCATACGGTGTCGTCTCAACAGATTTAGACGGTGCCGTATTTAACGTGAATGCAGCTATCTCTAATGCATAACCCCAAAACGATAGTGGTAATCGGTAAGAGACATCATAGATCGCACCATATCTAATAAAGCATAGTTATGACATTCAGACACACCATTTCACTGTGGTGTTCCAGGTGGCGTGAATTGTGAAACTATTCCACATTGTTTTAAATGAAGGCCAAACTCGTAACTCAAATATTCGCCTCCACGATCAGATCCTAGAAACTTTATTTTCTTGTTACGATGATTCTCCACTTCACTCTAAAATTCTTTGAACTTTTCAAATGTTCCAGACTTGTGTTTAGTTAAGTAGATATACCCATATTTGCTCAAATCATCCGTGAAGGTCAAAAAATAATGATACCCGCCGCGTGCCTCAACACTCATCGGACCGCATACATCGGTATGTGTTATTTCCAATAAGTCATTGGCTCGCTCCATTGTTCTGGAGAACGGAGTTTTAGTCAGGCATGGTTCACAAGTATCAAATGATTCATAATCAAGTGATTCCAAAAGCCCATCTGCATGGAGTTTCTTCATGCGCTTTACACCAATATGACCTAAAAGGCAGTGCCACAAATATGTTGCACTATCATTATCAACTTTGCATCTTTTGGCATCAATATTATGAATACTAGATGATACCCCGCATGTTGTTGCGGAATTGTTTCGTAATATATTTAGTTAGAATTGGTTGCATGGAATAGGAATATTTGGAGTAATAATATGAGAACTAAAGCTAAAAATTAATATGATTTGTGGTGTTTGATTATTGTATAATGTAAATTCTCATGCATGTTTGCATGTTGAGGTGGCTTTTTATTATGCATGATTGCATGTTGTGGTGGATCTTTCTCCATGCATGTTGAATGATGAGGTGGCATACTTGCATGTTGAGAGAAATTGTCTAGTGGGGGATAGCTAGTTAGATATAGAGTAATAATATGAGAACTAAAGCTGAAAATTAGTATGATTTGTGGTGTTTGATTATTGTATAATGTAAATACCCTAATAAAATGTAAATTCTCATGCATTTTTGCATGTTGAGGTGCCTTTTTATTATGCATGATTGCATATTGTGGTGGATCTTTCTCCATGCTTGTTGAATGACGAGGTGGCATACTTGCATGTTGAGAGAAATAGGCTAGTGGGGGCAAACTATTTAGATATAGAAGATGTGTATCACCACAATCGAGATTCAACAGAAATAGACCACTCTTCAAGGGTGCATGACCATAAAAGATATTACTCATATAAATAGAACAACCTTTATTATATGATTTAAATGAATAATTATCTCGCAATAAATAAGATCCAGATATAATATTCATGCCCAACGCTGGCACCAAATAACAATTATTCAGGTCTAAAACTAATCCCGAAGGTAGATGTAGAGGTAGCGTGTCGACGGTGATCACATCGACCTTGGAACCATTCCCGATGCGCATCGTCACCTCGTCCTTAGCCAATCTTTGTTTAACCCGAAGCTCCTGTTTCGAGTTGCAAATATGAGCGACCGAACCAGTATCAAATACCCAGGCGCTACTATGAGCATTAGTAAGGTACACATCAATAACATGTATATCAAATATACCTTTGTTCACTTTGCCATCCTTCTTATCCGCCAAATACTTGGGGCAGTTCCGCTTCTAGTGACCAGTCCCTTTGCAGTAGAAGCACTCAGTTTTAGGCTTGGGTCCAGCTTTGGGCTTCTTCCCAGGAGTGGGAACTTCTTGCCATTCTTCTTGAAGTTCCCTTTCTTTCCCTTGCCCTTTTTCTTGAAACTAGTGGTCTTGTTAACCATCAAGACTTGATGCTCCTTCTTGATTTCTACCTCCGCGGCCTTAAGCATTGCGAAGAGCTCGGGAATTGTTTTGTTCATCCCTTGCATATTATAGTTCATCACGAAGCGTTTGTAGCTTGGTGGTAGTGATTGAAGAACTCTGTCAATCACACAATCAACTGGAAGATCAACTCCCAGCTGAGTCAAGTGATTATAATACCCAGACATTTTGAGTATGTGTTCACTGACAGAACTGTTCTCCTCCATTTTGCAGCTATAGAACTTGTTGGAGACTTCATATCTCTCAACCCGGGCATTTGCTTGAAATATTAACTTCAACTCTTGGAACATCTCATATGCTTCATGACGTTCAAAACGGCTTTGAAGTCCCAGTTCTAAGCCGTAAAGCATGGCACACTCAACTATAGAGTAGTCATCAGATCGAGCTTGCCAGACGTTCGTAACATCAGCTTCAGCTCCTGCAGCAGGCTTTTCTCCTAGCGGTGCATCAAGGGCATAATTATTCTATGCACAATGAGGATAATCCTCAAGTTGCGGGCCCAGTCCGTGTAGTTGCTACCATCATCTTCAACTTAGCTTTCTCTAGGAACGCATTAAAATTCAGGGGAACGACAGCTCGGGCCATTGATCTACTACATAGATATGCAAATCTATAAGACTAAGTTCATGATAAATTAAGTTCAATTAATCATATTACTAAAGAACTCCCACTTAAATAGACATCCCTCAAGACATCTAAGTGATACGTGATCCAAATCAACTAACCCATGTCCGATCATCACGTGAGATGGGGTAGTCATCAATGGTGAACATCTCTATGTTGATCATATCTACTATATGATTCACGTTTGACCTTTCGGTCTCCAGTGTTCCAAGGCCATGTATGTACATGCTAGGCTCGTCAAGTTTAACCCAAGTATTCCGCATGTGCAAAACTGTCTTGCACCCGTTGTATGTGAACGTAGAGTCTATCACACCCGATCATCACGTGATATCTCGAAACGACGAACTGTAGCAACGGTGCATACTCAGGGAGAACACTTTTACCTTGAAATTTAGTGAAGGGATCATCTTATAATGCTATCATTGTTCTAAGCAAAATAAGATGTAAATAAGATAAACATCACATGCAATCAAAATATGTGACATGATATGGCCATCATCATCTTGTGCTTTTGATCTCCATCTCCAAAGCATCGTCATGATCTCCATCGTCACCGGCTCGACACCTTGATCTCCATCGTATCGTCGTGGTCGTCTCGCCAACTATTGCTTCTACAACTATCGCTAACGCATAGTGATAAAGTAAAGCAATTACATGGTGTTTGCATTTCATACAATAAAGAGACAACCATAAGGCTCCTGCCGATTGCCGAAAACTTACAAAACATGACCATCTCATACAATAATGTTTATCACATCATGTATTGACCATATCACATCACAACATGCCCTGCAAAAACAAGTTAGACGTCCTCTACTTTGTTGTTGCATATTTTACGTGGCTGCTACGGGCTTCTAGCAAGAACCTTCTTACCTACGCATAAAACCACAATGGTGTTTCGTCAAGTTTGATGTTTTAACCTTCTTCAAGGACCGTCCGCAGTCAAATTCGATTCAACTAAAGTAGGAGAAATAGACACCCACCAGCCACCTTTATGCAAAACTAGTTGCATATCAGTCGGTGGAACCGGTCTCATGTGCGTGGGCATGTAAGATTGGTCCAGGCCGCTTCATCCCACAATACCGCTGAATCAAAATAAGACGTTGGTGGTAAGCAGTATGACTATCACCGCCCACAACTCTTTGTGTTCTACTCGTGCATATCATCTACACATAGACCTGGCTCATGATGCCACTGTTGGGAATCATAGCATGGAAAACAAAAAAATCTATGGACACGCAATGATCTATCCATGGAGATGCATAGCAATGAGGGGGAGAGTGTGTCTACGTACCCTCGTAGACCATAAGTGGAAGCGTTTCACAATGCGGTTGATGTAGTCGAACTTCTTCTCACGTCAACCGATCAAGTACCAAACGCACGGCACCTCCGCGTTCTGCACATGTTCAGCTCGGTGACGTCCCTCGCCTTCTTGATCCAGCAAGATGTTGAGGTAGTACACGAGTTCCGTCAGCATGACGACGTGGTGACGGTGATGGTGAAGTGATCTCGGCAGGGCTTCACCTAAGCACTACAAAAATATGACTGGGGGTGTAAACGGTGGAGGGGGCGCCGCACACGGCTAACATCTGGTGTGTGTTAACCCCCCCCCCCCATATATATAGGTAGGAGGGAGAGGGAAGGCTGCCAGGAGGCGGCCCAAGTAGGCCGAATCCTACTTGGGGTCCTCCCCAAGTGGCGCCCCCTGCCATATTTAAGAGAGGAAGAAGGAAAGAGGGGGGAGGGAAGGAAGTGGGAATCCTAATCCACACTTTCCTTTCCCTTCCCCCTTTCCTTCTCCTCCTAGGCCGGCCCATATGGGGGGCGCACCAGCCCCTTGTGGCTGGTGTGTTTCCCCTCTTGGCCCATAAGGCCCATATCTTTTGCCAGGGGTGTCCGGAACCCCTTTCGATGACCCGATAAGTACCCGGTACCCCCCGAAACACTTCCGGTGTCTGAATACCATCATATATATATATATATATATATATATATATATATATATATATCAATCTTTACCTCTCGACCATTTAGAGACTCCTCATCGTGTCCATGATCTCATCCGGGACTCCGAACAACATTCGGTCACCAAATCACATAACTCATATAATATTATATCGTCATCGAACGTTAAGCGTGCTGACCCTACGGGTTCGAGAACTATGTAGACATGACCGAGACACCTCTCCAGTCAATAACCAATAGCGGAACCTGGATGCCCATATTGGCTCCTACATATTCTACAAAGATCTTTATCGGTCGAACCGTTATGACAGCATACGTAATTCCCTTTGTCCATCGGTATGTTACTTGCCCGAGATTCGATCGTCGGTATCTTCATACCTAGTTCAATATCGTTACCGGCAAGTATCTTTACTCGTTCTGTAATACATCACCTTGTGACTAACTCCTTAGTCATTTGCTTGCAAGCTTATGATGTGTATTACCGAGAGGGCCCAGAGTTACATCTCTGATTCTCGGAGTGACAAATCCTAATCTCGATCTATGCCAACTCAACAAACACCTTCAGAGATACCTGTAGAGCATCTTTATGATCACCCAGTTATGTTGTGACGTTTGATAGCACACAAGGTTTTCCTCCGGTATCCGGGAGTTGCATAATCTCATAGTCGAAGAAATATGTATTTGACATGAAGAAAGTAATAGCAATAAAACTGAACGATCATTATGCTAAGCTAATGGATGGGTCTTGTCCATCACATCATTCTCCTAATGATGTGATCCCATTATCAAATGACAACTCATGTGAATGGTTAGGAAACCTTAACCATCTTTGATCAACAAGCTAGTCTAGTTGAGGCTCACTAGGGACACGGTGTTTGTTTATGTAGTCACACATGTATTAAGGTTTCCGATCAGTACAATTGTAGCATGAATAATAAACCTTTATCACAAATAAGGAAATTTAAAATAACAACTTTATTATTGCCTCTAGGGCATATTTCCTTCAGCGGGTGCCTGGTCCAGCCCGCCACTGTATTGGGTTCACCTATAAGCCCTTTCCCAGTAGTGCCTTGACCACCCTCAAATTATTCTTGCCAAAAATAGAGCCTCCTAATGGTTGATGGGCAACAAAAAGTGCATTAGACTATGTTTAAAGGTTATGCAGGAAGAAGGTGAGCCGCAACCGAGCGAATTAAATCGTTATTAATACAAGTTTGGAAGACCAAAGACATGGTACCAAAAGTCCAAACATTTGAATGGAGGCTTTTAAGAAGAGTCATGGCTATAGGTAAAACAGTGAAAGTGTGTTATATCGACTAGAGGGGGTGAATAGGCGATATTTATGAATTCTTCACTGAGGAATTTCCGCGAAGAACTACTTGCAGCGGAATAAGTACTCAGATGTTAACATAACAGTACAGTAGTATGGTCATCATGATGAAATGAAAACAAGCATAGAGTACAGAAAGCATAAACATAGGATAAAACAGGATGAAGACAAACAGACTGAAGAAATTAAACTGAGGAAATTGAGAAAGTCTTCAGTCAAAGTCTTCGAACAGATATGAACAAGCACACAACACAATAATGAGGAAATGGAAAAGTTGAGGAAATAGAACCAGTAGGCTTGGTGAAGACAATGATTTGGTAGACCAGTTCCAACTGCTGTGACAATTGTCCGTCTGGTTGGAGCGGCTAGGTATTTAAACTTGAGGACACACAGTCCTCACCGTATTCTCCTTGAGCTAAGGTCACACAGACCTCACCCAATCACTTGTGGTAAGTCTTCAGGTGACTTCCAAACCTTCAAAAACTCGGTCACTCGACGATCCACAATTTCCTCTTGGATGCTCTAGACCATGACGCCTAACCGTCTAGAAGATGCACATTCTTCAAAGGTAACAAGCATCGGATCCACACAGGATCAATCTCTTTAGTGATGCTCAATCACTTTGGGTTTGTAGGTGTTTGGGTTTGGGTTTTCCTCACTTGATGATTTTCGCTCAAAGTCCTCGGAGGATGGGATGCTCTCAAATGACAAGTGTCAGTTTCTCTTGGAGCAGCCAACCAGCTAGTGGCTGTAGGGGGCTGCTATTTATAGCCTAGGGAGCAGCCCGACATGATAATACATAAATGCCCTTCAATGATATGACCGTTAGGTGGGTAGATATTTTGGGACAGCTGGCGCGTAGCACAGCAACGGTCGAAAATTTGACTATCAAATTCCTCAAGGCTATCATGTCCCTCACTTGTAGGCAATCCGCACTGGCAAATTCCTAACTCCTCAGTCAGAACAAATTCCTCAGAGACCAGAAGAGCTTCGTCTCAGTCACTGAATAAATTGACTGAACTGTATGAGATTTCCAATGGCTTCACTCGAAGGGATTGGTAGTTGTAAGATTTTGAGTTGAGCATCACATGGAAAATTTTCCTTAGTATTTCCTTGACCCCCTTTAATAGTACGGTGTTTCCTATGACTCAAGAAAGAGAAAATGAAACTACGAAAACAAAAGTCTTCACGCTTCATGTTCCTCGAATGAATACCAAGTCTTCAAGGTCACAACAACTTCTTCACTTTCAAAGTCTTCAGAAAGTCTTCAGAAATCCAAAGTCTTCAGTCGAAGAACTTCATTTTTAGGGGTCGACTTTCTCTGTAAATATCAAACTCCTCATAGACTTATAGACCTGTGTACACTCACAAACGCATCAGTCCCTTAACCTATAAGTCTTCAATACACCAAAATCACTAAGGGGCACTAGATGCACTTACAGTCTCCCCCTTTTTGGTGATTGATGACAATATAGGTTAAGTTTTCAACAGGGATAAACATATGAAGTGTAAATACTGATATTGAGGAATTTGATTGCAAGATATAGAAGAACTCCCCCTGAAGATGCCATAGTGAGGAATTTTCTTTTGAAGCAATGCACACTTGAAGAGTAGAATCTTGGAGATCTCCCCGTATATCTTGTAATTCATACACGCATTTGACATATAATATGAAGAATCTGAAATGCATGATGTAATATGGTGACTGATGTAATTCAGCATGTGTGCATTAACATTAATGAGGAATAAGCATGCAAAATAACACATCAAAAGTATCAGACCACCATAGAGTTTAAGTTTACAACTCGATCCAGCAAAGTCTTCAAAAGAATGAGAGTTGTAACTTAGCAAAAAAAGCCCATATAGATAGACCCGCTTGAAGGCTAACTCAAATTTCTCCCCCTTTGTCATCGAATGACCAAAAGGATCGAAAATGAGGACTAACGCCCTGAAGAATATCATGTTGATGAAGGAGCGCCAACGTTGTTGGGGTCGGTTGTGGTAGTAGGGCCTGCCGCAGTGTCGTCCAAGTCTTCATGCTCGTCCGTGTCGCGTGATGAAGAATATGAGCTGGCCACCAAGGAGGGAACTTTGACCTTCTTGAATTTCTTCGCTGGTGGCTGAGACCAGTCAAAGTCCTGCTTGAGACCCATTTGCTTCAGATCTTCTTCACCATACAGATGTGACAGAACAACCCAGGTGCGACCGAAGACTTCATGGAGGTAGTAATGGTTTTTCTTCACTACATTGTGTGTAGCAGTCATGTTGTGAAGAATAGAACCAAACTGACGCTTAACCCATTTGTGGTTGCGATCGACCTTCTGGTGAAGACTGAGGAGAAGCTCACGATCAGTCATCACCCTTGGAGTTGTGCCTTGAGGATTTTGCTTTGAAGAGTTTGCGGCAGAGTCATCATTGGTGGAGTAAGATGCAGCTTTGCGAAACTGACCATCCAATGGACGAATGCCTTCATCAATAACAGTAGTGGCCTTGCCCTTTTCATCAGCTGAGGAAAATGTTCGTTTGAGGACTTCAATGGGGGGCAAGTAGCTGAGATGATTCTGAAAGTCAGCCTTGTAGTTGAGTGAAGACCTTGTTCTAAGGAATCTCATAATCCAAGGAGCATAAGGCTTCAAATCAAATGGAGAGAGTGCAACATTTGCCAGAGTCCTCATGAAGAAATCATGATAGTTGACAGGAATGCCATGCATGATGTTGAAAAGCAGATTCTTCATGATGCCAACGACTTCTTCATCATTCGAGTCATGGCCTTTGATTGGACTCAATGTCTTCGACAGCATGCGATAGACAGTTCTTGGCACATACAGCAATTCCTTCATGAGGAATTTGGTCCTTGGGGCTTGACCGGGCTTCAGCGGCTTCATCAACACTTGCATGTAATGAGCGGTAAGTTCAGGTTCATGGTATAGGCAACGAGCACCTTCAAGGGGAGGACTGGCAGGCAGGGCATGAAGAAATTCAGAGGCCGGTGCTTTGAAGTGAGTATTTTCTGTCATCCAGTCCAATACCCAAGCGTTCACATCATTAGCATCTCCTGTGATGTGCAGTGTTGCATAGAACTGAAGAATTAGCTCTTCATTCCAATCAACAATGTCAGTGCAAAAGTTGAGCAGTCCTGCATCATGAAGCACACTAAGGACTGGGGTGAAGCAAGGTAGTGATTCCATGTCCACATGAGGAATATGCTCATGGTCAAAGACTTTGTCTTTGTTGAAAAGCAGTGAAGAATAGAAGTTGGCTTGGCTGGCAGTCCAGAAGCGCTTCCTTCTAAGACGAGCAGAGTCATATGGGTTATACTCGGTGAAGAACACATGCTCGCCGAAGAAGTCATCAGCCTTGAACTTTTGCTTCTTTGAGAAGGGATCCTTTGGCTTGGGCTGAGGAGTATCGATCAATTACATCACAATCTCAGGATCCACAGGCTGAGGAATTTCAGGTTCTTCTTCAGTGGCAGCCCGGGTCTTCAATTCTTCATCAATATTAACATCAGCACTAGTGGCTGGAATCTCTTCATGAATAGATGGAGTGGGGTGTGGTTCTTCAGATCCCATTTGAACTTCAGTATTCACTGGGGACAGAGGAATTTGTTGCAGAGGTGTGAACAGAGAAGAATTAGGGTGCTGACTTTCCCAAAAGTCATCGTTCATCACAGGCGTTGTGCACCCAATGTCCACATCCTCATCTTCATCACTCTTTTCTTCAACGCCGGCCTCTTCAGCTGTGAACTGAGGCATGGGCGATGAGACGATTGGGGTTGAAGGGATTGCATCCACTTCAATTTCTTCATCCAACCGCTCTGACGAAGCAGCATTGGGAATCTCTTCATCTGATCCACTTGGGATCACATATTCTTCATCAAAAGGAATGAGTTCCTTTGATGGCATACTTGAGAGTGGAACATCATCAATTGGATTCTCAAAAGAGCTAGTCAATTTCTTCATCTTCTTCGGAGCTGAAGAATCTGATGAAGTTGATGCTTTCCTTTTCTTCACAGCTGCCCGCTCCACAGCCTTGCTCTTCTTCGCTTCTGATCTAGAAGGAAGAATTGGACTTGGTGTAGGTGCCGGAGGAGCAGAGGAAATTGGTTTAATAACTTCAGGCACAACTGATGCAGTTGCCCTGGCATTAGCAGTTTCTTCAGGCACAGCCGTTGAAGCTTCAGCTGTCCTGACAGTTTCTTCAGGCGCAACACTAGTGGTTGCCCTGGCAGAGTCATCAGAGGCTGGAATGCAGTCATCAGCCCTGACACTAGCAGTTTCATCAGCAGCCTCATTTTCATCAGCGGTGCTGGCATGTTCTTCTGCAGGCTGAGCAGATGCCTCAGCCTAAGGAATTTCCTGTTGCGTTGGGGCTGCAACATTGGTAGTAAACTTCTCAGTTATCTTCACAAATCTGACCTTGGCTCCGAGCCAGTCAGCATAGTATCGATCAAATTCATCACTCAGTTGCTTGATCTCTGATTGCAGAGCTACAAGTTCTTCAGGTGAAAGCTTCAAGAAGTTTTGCTTCAGAAAGCGCTCTTTCTTGTACTGCGCTTTCTTCACCCTCCTCCCCTGTTCATATTTCCATTTTTCTTCATCAATGAAGGCAGTCAATACATGACTTTGACCGGGAGTGAGGTTCATCTCAGGCAGAGGTGTGTTGGGGTCCTTGTGCCATAGGTCGATGAAGTCTAGGATCAGCTTTGGATCCAGCATCAATGGCACATTGCTGCCTTTGGCTCTAGCGGCCCTGTGTTGCCTGTCTCTGATGATTTCAGCAAGTTCTTCATCATCAGCTTCGTCGTCTTCGGACGGTACTTGAAAGGCGACCTGCTTCTTGTGAGGACTTGGTCGAGAACCTCGTCCAGCAGTGGCCTTTGTCTTCAGCAGTGTGGGGCCTGTTGAGGAATTTGGAGGAGCTGAAGAACTAGCAGAGGCTCCTGAGGCAATAGAGATGCCAGTTGTCCTTTGGCACGAGGCAAGATGCACAGGTGCTGAGGATTTTGACGGAGGAGCTGAGGACTTTGGAGGAGCTGGTGCAGCTTGAGGAATTTGTCGTGAGGGCTTTGAAGAACTTGGCCGTGAGGGCATTGCTGAGGAGCTTGGCCGTGAGGGCATTGCTGTTGAAGCACTGGGCTTGTGAGCAGGCTTCTTGGGCATAGCCTTTTTAGGCTTGCTAGCAGAGGCCTCAGCAGTGGCAGCAGCAGCAGAGTCTTCATTGAATTTCCTCACTGCTTCCTTAGCCACTTTGGCGAGCTTGGCTTGCCGTTTAGCCCATTCATCAGGATAGTCTCACCACGCTTGAGGCTGGTGGGATCAGCTTCTTGGCCTGGTGCCAATGGAGGTCTTGGGCATGGAGGGTGAAGAGCGAATTTCTTCATGTACTTAGGAGTGACATATCTGTACTCCCTCCATTCCCGTGCCCATCTCCTCTCTATCCTTTGTATGCGCACCTTGCGCTGATTTTTTGTCCTCCTTTCCATGTGTGGCCTCATCAGGAGTGCAATAATCCTTGTAAATGTCATCAGGATTTCAAAAGCTGTGTTGACTTCCAATTTCTTTCCTCCCTTCTGAGGTCTCTTGTCATCAGCCATTTTCTTCAGCTGAGGATTTTGGACAATAGAGTTCTTTGAAGAGGTGTGCAACTTTTCTTCGAGGAACGCTGTTAAGTTGATGAGAACCTAGTGATTCAGCATCGGACATGTGTACCTGTGAACAGAGTATAGTTGCGAGGAATTTTGATAGAGGCGAGGGTCCCGATCTTTCGATGAGATGATAACTATCGATTTGGTGGAGATGACTTTGATGATCCGACTACAAACGTGCACGACATTGCGCCTTAGCAATCGCTAAACCAATCTCCTAAGGTTACTGACGATGCCGGAAGCACGATCAGCCTGACCACGAAGGTCTATTCCTACACGCAATCGAAGAACAAGCAAGAATATGATAATGCAATCTGAATATTGCGAATATAGATGAAGTATTGATAAAGGTGGGGATCCGAAAGTGGTCTTGGTCTGGTCGTTGGACACAAACGAAGTACACGAAGTTGGAATGGCTAACTTTTAACTAAACAAATCCCAACTCTAAACGATGCCTTAAGGGCTATATTTATAGGGAAAAGAGAGGAGATTTTGTCCACCCTTGGCAAGGTGGGACTAAACCACCTCCTAAGTCGTTTCCCCTACAATATGGACTCTAAAAATAGATTACATGGGCCTGGCCCAAAATAAGGTGGCGCAACACCAATAATAAGCTATGGACGAAATTTATGAAAGGCCATCTTGTATATTCCGTCCATCTTCTTGTATGTCATCATGGTGGCTTCAAAGCCCGGAAATCTCCACTTGAACCTCTGTTCTTGTTCTCTTCGCATGCACCTTCATCTCCGTGCTTGACCATGCTCCAATGCTCAACCTTCTTATCCGTGCTAGGCCCTTCAATTGCAAGCAACACAAATGTATCTAAGTTAGGCAGCATCATATTCTCATGAACACTAGAAACATTACCAAGAAACGAAAGTACCTAATAATCTAATTGGCGTATCTGAGCTCTAGCAACTGTTCGAAGAGGTAAAAGAGCAGGGGATATGGGTGTAACTATGGTAGCCATGTCCTCATCAAATTTGGAGAGGTCATATGCATTCTCAGAAGTTTTTGCAAAAAGAACAAGTTTGAGGAATTTCACTAAGCGTTCTTTGTCTTAGGTTCCAGAGTTGTACAGATTAGAAATCCACACAATTGAGGAATCTTGAAGAAAAATGTTGCTTAGGGAAATAGATCAAGATCAGATGATATGTGAGGTGTTTAGTGTGTGAATATTTGAAGAATAAACACCTTTTGATGATTTTGTAGAAAACATCAGAATCAACAAGGGCAGTAAAAGTAACTTTTAATTACCCGTGACGAAGAACACGACGAACTGGAAGTGTAGATTTGAAGCTCGTCGGTTCAGATCTTCCACGCCCTAACTTGGCTGAGGAAGACAGCTACGACGTCGGTGGAGTGAAGAAATCCGCAGACGGCACGAGTACGACGGCGACGAGGTCGAGGCAGTGAAGCTCTTCCTCACCGGTGACGATATAGGTAGCGGCGGCGCTAGATTTTGGGAAGCTCGAGCGAGGGAGTGAGGTCGAGCGGAGTAAAAACGAAGTGAGGAAGGGGAGGGGTATTTATAGCCGAAGTGAAAAGCTGCTCGCCCGAGGAAATTGTACGAATGTGCCCCTGACCCTTCTCATTCACGTGACATGTGTCACCCACGTACTGAGAGGTGGCGATCGTGTGAGATGGTGGGTGAATAGGATAATGTATCGTGGAATGTGGAACGGTTTGAGCGGCAAACGCCGAAAATTCAGATAAGATAAGCTTTAAAGTTTTGTTCGCAAATTCTTCAGCTGACAAGGACACAGTGAAGATTTTGAACGAGTTTCAAATAGAACGCACATGAAGAATTTGTGAATAGACTGGGTTGAGTTTAGCATAGAGGGGGAAGGGTCCGATCGCATTCACTTAGCAGAAATAGCAACTTGAAGAAATAGCAATAAGTGAATGCTGTAGAGGACATAAACTCATGTGTGTGTGTGTGTGTGTCTATATATATATATATAGCCAATGAAGAACAACGGCGGAAAGAGTGAAGACTTCAAAAAGTTGAAGAAAATGAACAACTGAGGAATATCAAAAATGTGGAAAAACTCAAATTGAAGATTTTCAACTTTTGGTGGTGGCGTGACCCACCGTATAAGAATGATGATTTCAGACACCGCGTACAATTGTCGTAGGGTTCTGAGAATCAAATTCTTCGTTAATTTCTTCACACTTAGAGTGTTAGTCTTCATTGATTGAAGAAAAACTTTTCTTCGTGTGTTGCACATCTAAGTCATCAATTTTGCATAAGTGTTAGGATGTGTGTCCTTTTCAAAGGACATTCGAAGATTCTAGGATATTTAGCTCACACCGCAACTTGCTAAATCTCTTCTCATCTAAGGGCTTTGTGAAGATATCGGGTAGTTGTTCTTCAGTCTTCACATGCTCAATAGAAATGTCGCCCTTCAACACATGATCATGAAGAAAATGATGACGAATCTGAATGTGCTTTGTCTTCGAGTGCTGAACTGGGTTATGAGCAATCTTGATGGCACTCTCATTGTCACAGTAGAGAGGCACATTCTTCATGTTGACGCCGTAGTCCTTGAGAGTTTCCTTCATCCATAGTAGTTGAGCACAGCAAGAACCAGCAACAATATACTCAGCTTCAGCAGTAGACAGTGATACGTAGTTCTGTTTCTTCGAGGACCAACAGACCAAAGATCGTCCGAGGGAATGACATGTGCCTGATGTTGACTTGCGTTCCACATGATCACCAGCATAGTCAGAGTCTGAATATCCAATGAGATCAAAAGCCGAGCCCTTGGGGTACCCTAATCCAAGTGTTGGTGTGTGAGCTTGATATCGAAGAATATGCTTCACAGCCTTATGGTGTGATTCCTTCGGTGTAGCTTGAAATCGGGCACACATGCAAACACTAAGCATAATATCTGGCCTAGATGCACATAAATACAATAAAGAGCCAATCATGGAGCGGTATACCTTTTGATCAAAGTCAATACCATTTTCATCAGTGCATAGATGGCCATTTGTGGGCATAGGAATTTTGACCCCTTTGCAATCTTGCATGCCGAATTTCCTCAGTACGTCCTTGAGGTATTTCTCCTGAGATATGAATATGCCATTGCGCTGTTGAAGAATTTCAAGACCTAAGAAGAATTTCAATTCTCCCATCATAGACATCTCATATTCCTCCCTCATCATATAACCAAATTCGTTAGTGTAACGTTGGTCAGTACAGCCAAAATGATATCATCAACATATATTTGGCACACAAACAATTCACCATCATAAGATTTAGTGAAAAGAGTTGGGTCAAGTGAACCGGGTTTGAAGCCTTTCTTCATGAGGAATTCCTTCAAAGTATCATACCACGCCCGAGGGGCCTGCTTGAGGCCATAGAGGGCCTTATTGAGTTTGAAGACTTCGTCGGGATGCTTTGGATCTTCAAAACCTGGGGGTTGGGCAACATATACTTCTTCCTCAAGCTTACCATTGAGGAATGCACTTTTCACATCCATTTGATATAAAGTGATATCATGATGGTTAGCATAAGCAAGTAAAATGCGAAAGTTTCATCGAAATCAATTCCTTCAACCTGTGTGTAGCCTTGAGCTACAAGCCGTGCCTTATTCCTCACCACAAGGCCATTTCCATCTTGCTTGTTGCGGTAGATCCACTTTGTGCTAATGATATTGTGCTTGCGAGGATCTGGACGTTTGACCAGTTCCCAGATGTTGTTGAGCTCGAACTGATGTAATTCCTCTTGCATAGCTTGAATGCACTCAGGCTTCAGAAATGCTTCATGTACCTTAGTGGGCTCTGTGATAGAGACGAAAGCAAAGTGCCCACAAAAGTTAGACAAATTTGAAGCTCTTGAGCGTGTGAGAGGACCTGGAATGTTGATGTCGTTGATGATTTTCTCAATCTGAACTTCGTTTGCAACGCGAGGATGAGCGGGTTGTCATCGAGGAATTGGATCATCATTTTCTTCAGCACCATTTTCTTCAGGTGCATCAGCATGACGTTCTTCATGTTCTGGGATGATTTCTTCAACAGATTCTTCGGTGAGAATGACATCCTCAGTAGCCTTGAACTTGATAGTTTCCTCAGGTGACTGTTCATCTAACACAGAAGGTAGGTGCTCTCTTTGTGAGCCATTAGTTTCATCGAACCGCACATCTACAGTTTCAACAACCTTGTGGTGAACGGCGTTGAAGACTCTGTAGGTGTGCGAGTCCTTTTCGTAACCAAGCATAAAACCTTCATGTGCTTTCGGTGCAAATTTAGAATTGTGATGAGGATCTCAAATCCAACATTTAGCACCGAAGATTTTGAAATAACTCACATTGGGTTTCTTGCCAGTGAGGAGTTCGTATGCAGTCTTCTTGAAGAATTTGTGAAGATATACCCTGTTGATGATGTGGCATGCAGTATCAATTGCCTCAATCCACAAACGACGAGGCGTCTTGTATTCATCAAGCATAGTGCGAGCCATCTCAACAAGAGTCCTGTTCTTGCACTCCACGACGTCGTTCTGCTGAGGAGTATAAGGAGCAGATAACTCATGAGTAATACCAAGTTCATCAAGATAGTCATCAAGACCAGAATTCTTGAACTCAGTTCCATTGTCACTTCTGATGTGCTTGATCTTCACACCAAAGTTGGTTGAAGCCCTCGAGGAAAATCGTTTGAAGACTTCCTGCACCTCATGTTTGTAAGTGACAATATGCACCCATGTGTAACGAGAGTAATCATCAACAATAACAAAGCCATATAGAGATGCTTCATTTGTAAATGCAGAATAGTGATTAGGACCAAAGAGATCCATGTGAAGCAATTCAAATGGTCGAGTGGTAGTCATGGTAGTCTTCGCTGGATGCTTGGCCTTGGTCATCTTTCTAGCTTCACAGGCTCCGCACAAGTGATCCTTGAGGAATTTGACATTCGCAATGCCAATGACATGCTTCTTCTTCGCAAGCGTGTGCAAGTTCGTCATCCCAGCATGACCTAGTCGTCGATGCCATAGCCAGCCTTCTGAAGCTTTTGCAAGTAGACATATAGCTGGCTGTGGTCCTGTAGAGAAATCAACAATATACAGATCTCCTCTCCTAAAGCCTTCGAAGACTTTGGAATTGTCAGCTTCCATGATCACAACACAATGGTACTTGCCAAAGATAACAACCATATCAAGATCAGAAAGCATTGAGACTGACATGAGGTTGTATCCTAAGGACTCGACAAGCATGACTTTGTCCATGTGTCAATCCTTTGAGATCGCAACCTTACCTAGACCCAATACCTGGCTTTTGCCTTTGTCAGCGAAGATGATATGCTTCAGATGTGATGGAGATAAGGGAACATCCATCAATAGATTCTTGTCACCAGTCATGTGATTTGTACATCCACTATCGAGGACCCACTCATTGGCTTTGGGTTGATCATCCTGCAGATGAATTAGTGCAGCTTACGAACTCATATACTTCATCAGTGAAGAATATGACATCAATTTCATCAGATCAATTTCATCAAGCAATAAACAGATAAAGCAGTAAGAGGACGTGAGAAATGAGGATTCATTTCTTTATGATTAGCCTGCGTCCTTTCAGGCAATTTCAAGTCTCCAGCAAACTCTTCAGACGTTTAAGCACGTTTGGAGACCTGACCCTGCATATGAGACTAGTTCTTTTTCTTCACCACCCACATCTGAAGGGATGGCAAAGAGTTCATCATTCTGCGAGTTCCATAAGAGAACGGTGGCATTGAAACCAGTCCACTTTGTTTCACATAAGAGGAGTTAGGGTAAGCATATGAATAAGCAGAGAAATTCTTCGAGGACTTATGAACATAATGGTTAGAAGAATAATGCTCATATTCATAGCCCTTAAATCTTCCCTGCGAAACAGAAGTGTTAGCACGATGATGTTCATATGAGGACTTTGATCCTTTTGAGGAATTTGATCCACGTGAGGAATTTGGTCCGTATGAGGACTTGGATCCATATGAAGAGTTTGGTCCATATGAAGAATTTGATCTGGGGTTCCTATTCTTCACATGTGGTGTCATGATGACATTCACCTGAAGATTTTCAAGGCACCTTTTGGGAACCCAGATTTTCTTCATAGGGGAACCGTTCCTGTAGTTAGTGCCAACATATCTAGCAAATACTTCACCATTCTGATTTTTGAACAGTTTATAGTTGGAGTCAAGTGACTCATCAGAAGAATGAGGAGATTCACATGTAAAGCCAGATAGAGTAGATGGATCTACTGGATGACCCTTTGCAGCAACCCATGAGGTTTTGGGATACTTCTCAGGCTTCCAGTATGTCCCATCAGCATTGAGTTTCCTCTCAAAGGCAATACCCTCTTTCCTAGGGTTCCTGTTGAGGATCTGCTGTTTAAGCACATCACAAAGAGCCTGATGCCCTTTGAGGCTTTTGTACGTGCCTGTCATGTACAATTCCTTCAGCCCTGCATTATCAGTGATACTAGCAATGTCCTCAGATGAGGAATTAGTGATAGCAGAGACAGGTGAAGAATTTGTATCATTGGAAGCATTTGAACATTCAGGTGAAGAATTAGCAGATTCATGCTCAATGCACTTCAAACATGGAGGAACAAATTCTTCCTGAGCAGCGCTGATTTGTTGAGCAAGTAATGAATCACGCTCCTTCGGAAGATCTTCATAACTCACCCTTAGCTTTTCAAGATCTTGCTTTCTTTGAAGAAATTCGTAAGAAAGCTTCTCATGATCAGATAAGAGAGTGTTATGATGACCTTGAAGGTTGTCAAACTTGGACTGAAGTCTCTGAAGACTTTCAGTTAGGGTTTTAGTGCGATCCATTTCTTCAGCCAACATATCATCACTTTTGTCTAGCATGTTTTGAACCTTTTCAAAAGCCTTTTGTTGTTTCACAGCAATCTTAGCAAGTTTAGAGTAGCTAGGCTTGGGTTTTCATCAGATTCATCCTCACTTGATTCAGAGGAGGGATATTTGAGTACCTTGGCACCTTTTGCCATGAAGCATTAGGTGGGAGCGTAGTCATCATCGCCTTCATCAGCCTTGTTGGTGAAGCCATTTTCTTCAGGGTTAAAGATGGACTTGCTGACGAACGCAGTAGCGAGAGCTAGGCTCGCCACACCAGATTCTGACTCCTCAGATGCCTCCTCTTCCTCATGTTCCTCAGATTCAGCTTCAGAGTCCATTTCCTTGCCAATGAATGCCCGAGCCTTCTTGGAGCTGCTATTCTTGTGAGATGAAGATTTCGAGGATTTTGATGATGAAGACTTTGAAGATTTCTTCTTCTTCTTTGAGTCATCAGAACTGTAATCCTTGTATTTCTTCTTCTTTGATTCCTTTTCCCACTGAGGACAGTCTTGAATGTAGTGACCGGGTTTCTTACATTTGTGGCATAGTCTCTTCTTATAGTCACTGGATGAGGAATTATTACTTCTTAAGGATTTTCCAAAGCGACCACGTCTTGAGAACTTCTGAAATTTCTTCACGAGCAGTGCTAGCTCCTGGCTCGGTTCTTCAGGATCACCAAGGCTACTACCAGAATCTTCACCTTCAGATTCAGAGACTGCCTTGGCCTTCAGGACACGTGATCTGCCATAGCTCGAACCATTGATCTCTCTCTTCTCAACAAGCTGGAACTCATGAGTGTTTAGCCTCTCGAGGATATCAGCAGGATCAAGTGACTTGTAATCTCCACGTTCTTGTATCATCAGTGCCAGAGTA
The DNA here is from genome assembly GCF_002575655.3 of Aegilops tauschii subsp. strangulata. Taxonomy (NCBI): domain Eukaryota; kingdom Viridiplantae; phylum Streptophyta; class Magnoliopsida; order Poales; family Poaceae; genus Aegilops; species Aegilops tauschii. The sequence goes on from NC_053039.3 coordinate 226,347,648, forward strand.
TCAAATGAGGAATCAAGCGATCTCAGCAATTTCTTCACCACCTCATGGTCGGTGATGTCAGTGGCACCAAGTGCTTGAAGCTCATTCGAGATGTCAGTGAGGTGATCGAAGGTTTGTTGGACATTCTCATTGTCGAGTCTTTTGAAGCGGTTGAAGAGATTGCGAAGAACGTCAACTCGAGAGTCACGTTGTGTTGAGACTCCTTCATTGACCTTGGACAGCCTATCCCAAATAAGCTTAGCAGTTTCCAAAGCACTCACTCTTCGATACTGCCCTTTGCTCAGATGGCCACATATGATGTTCTTCGCTTGAGAATCGAGTTGCTTGAATCTCTTCACATCAGCAGCATTCGGAGAGGGTGTGACTGAGGGAACACCATTTTCCACAACATACCAGAGATCATTATCAATTGCCTCAAGATACATTCGCATCTTATTCTTCCAGTAGGGGTAGTCCGTCCCATCGAAGGTAGGACACCCAGCAGAGACCTTGATCATACCTGCGGTCGACATAACTAAAACTCCAGGCGGTTAAACCAAAATCACACAGAACAAGGGAGTACCTCGCTCTGATACCAATTGAAAGTGCGTTATATCGACTAGGGGGGGTGAATAGGCGATTTTTATGAATTCTTCACTGAGGAATTTCAGGGTGAGGAAATTCCTAAGCGAAGAACTACTTGCAGCGGAATAAGTACTCAGATGTTAACATAACAGTACAGTAGCATGGTCATCGTGATGAAATGAAAACAAGCACAGAGTACAGAAAGCGTAAACACAGGATAAAATAGGATGAAGACAAATAGACTGAAGAAATTAAACTGAGGAAATTGAGAAAGTCTTCAGTCAAAGTCTTCGAACAGATATGAACAAGCACACAACACAATAATGAGGAAATGGAAGAGTTGAGGAAATAGAACCAGTAGGCTTTGTGAAGACAATGATTTTGTAGACCAGTTCCAACTGCTGTGACAGTTGTACGTCTGGTTGGAGCGGCTAGGTATTTAAACCTGAGGACACACAGTCTCGGACACACAGTCCTCACCGTATTCTCCTTAAGCTAAGGTCACACAGACCTCGCCCAATCACTTGTGGTAAGTCTTCAGGTGACTTCCAAACCTTCACAAACTCGGTCACTCGGCGATCCACAATTTCCTCTTGGATGCTCTAGACCATGACGCCTAACCGTCTGGAAGATGCACAGTCTTCAAAGGTAACAAGCATCGGATCCACGCAGGATCAATCTCTTCAGTGATGCTCAATCACTTTGGGTTTGTAGGTGTTTGGGTTTGGGTTTTCCTCACTTGATGATTTTCGCTCAAAGTCCTCGGAGGATGGGATGCTCTCAAATGACAAGTGTCAGTTTCTCTTGGAGCAGCCAACCAACTAGTGGTTGTAGGGGGCGGCTATTTATAGCCTAGGGAGCAGCCCGACATGATAAGACATAAATGCCCTTCAATGATATGACCGTTAGGTGGGTAGATATTTTGGGATAGCTGGCGCGTAGCACAGCAACGGTCGGAAATTTGACTATCAAATTCCTCAGGGCTATCATGTTCCTCACTTGTAGGCAATCCGCACTAGCGAATTCCTAACTCCTCAGTCAGAACAAATTCCTCAGACACCAGAAGAGCTTCGTCTCTATCACTGAAGAAATTGACTAAACTGTATGAGATTTCCAATGGCTTCACTCGAAGGGATTGGTAGTTGTAGGATTTTGAGTTGAGCATCACATGGAAAAATTTCCTTAGTATTTCCTCGACCCCCTTTAACAGTATGGTGTTTCCTGTGACTCAAGAAAGATAAAATGAAACTAAAAAAACAAAAGTCTTCATGCTTCATGTTCCTCGAATGAATACCAAGTCTTCAAGGTCACACCAATTTCTTCACTTTCAAAGTCTTCAGAAATCCAAAGTCCTCAGTCAAAGAACTTCATTTTTAGGGGTCGACTTTCTCTGTAAATATCAAACTCCTCATAGAATTATAGACCTGTGTACACTCACAAACGCATGAGTCCCTTAACCTATAAGTCTTCAATACACCAAAATCACTAAGGGGCACTAGATGCGCTTATAAAGAGCAAGGGTATTCTTTAGCCATGCCAGTAAATTCAGCTCTAGATGCCACATAGGGGAAGATGATCTTCATCTACTCTTCCTTTGCCCTTTCGCAAAAGCAGCTTGGTACAACTATCCATGGCACTTACGCTTAGAAATATTTCTTCAATAATTTAGAACAGTTCCTGCCATTATTCAAACTTTCCTCATTTCAGACCATCCTCACATAAATCTTAGCAAAATTATAACTTTTATGCAATGCATATGGAAATTTTAAATGATAGCTTATTTGGAAGGAAACCAGTCTCTCCTTTATAGGGATACCATGCATTCCAAGCAATTCTACATGGGATGCCTCTAGAGAAAAGAACATGATCAGGTGGTGTGATATCCTCATCATCGATGTTCCATGATCAAACTCCTCCAGATTTGCCAATGCAAGACACCACAGTTAATGTAGATTTACTAAATGGAAGTGCCAAGATCTTTTCTAAAGGATGTCTCTAGAGGAAAGAACATGATCAGGTGGTGTGATATCCTCATCATCGATGTTCCATGATCGAACTCCTCCAGATTTGCCAATCCAAGGCACCATAGTTAATGTAGATTTAATAAATGCAAGTGCCAAGATCTTTTCCTATACCTCCTAAAGGAAAAGTGACTTTTCGAACCATGTAGATCAAAATATCAAAGGGATTGGTTCGTGCATCCAGTATGAACAGGAAGGACATAAAGCAGAGGTGGTTATATCAGTGAGTAGCAGCTTTGCATCATCACCCTTAAATGATAAAGCGAAAGGCGATACACTTAGTCGGTGAGATTGCATATCATATGCAGCTTCAACACGTAACCTTCCTCATGAACAATGAAACAATAGCCAAGGCTATGGCATCAAGATAGATAAGATCCAATATAGGACACTGTGAGATTAAATCTCATCTAGCATATTTTCTTTGAGCCTCTGCCATTCTTGCTCCCAAAGTGTTCCACATGAGAAGAGAATCAAATATCGTAGTGCATAACTGCGCCCAGGAAGCCCACCATCTAAATTGAGAAGGTAGAATAACTTCAAATGTTTATAATGCTGATCATACAGGTGCTCAATGCCCTATGATTCATAGCCTATGCAAGTTGGATCTTAATGATTTTGCAATCTTTTTTTGTAGGAAGAAAAAAATGTAAGATGTTCATGAGCATCAATATATGGCGCCTCCCTTTTGTCCAGGAAAAAAAGAAAAAGAAGGAAATCCATTATAATAGCTTGGGCATAAAAACAAAAGCCCGTTGTAGTAGGGCCTGCGAGCAACAACCCGTTTTTTTAGAGAACATTGGCTTCAGCTAGTTTAGGATTAGAAGCACCATGTGGTGGTTCAGAGATAGCAACAACGCATCCACCATCGTGGTTTAAAGCAACAACACCAGCTCTAGACTTGTTCAAGTCAAAAAAGCTGCAGCATCCGAGCAAATCAAGATTATACCTGCCGGCGGCGGAGTCCAGGGAGGATTGGATGAAGCCGACTCACACCTGTTGACAGATTTAGAGATGAAAATATGTTGCATGATTAAATCTAAATATGCACGGATCTTTTTCTCGAATACGCACGAGTGTGCGTATCATTCATTAAAGAGAGGGGGAAAGACTCCCAAACATCCACCCGGGCTACAATATTTACATGACACACGCCCAACTCCGACAATACACTAAGGCGTATTACTCACGATCCGTCTGCCCACTACCTAGCTCCTCGAACCCTCTAATGTCACCCTTGAACAATCCAGCTTTGGCCCACAGTTTCCCTTCTTCCTAGAGCCGTTCCTTGGCTCGTGGCAGAGATACTGATGCCCCGTTGAACACGATGTCGTTTCGATGCTTCCAAATTGTCCATAAGGTAAGGATGCATTTAGCCCTTAATGATCTGCGATGTGTCGGATGTTGGTCCTGCCTCAAGCACCAAGCGCTCAAAGTTCCATTCTGAAGTGGCTCTAGCTCTTGTAGCCCTGTCCTCCTCCCCATCTCATGCCAGACCTGCCTCGCAAACACACAACCAAGAAGTAGGTGCTGTATTGATTCGTCGTGTTGGTCACAGAAGGGGCATGCGTCCTGATGCGGGAGCCCTCGCTTGGCCAGCCGGTCTGACGTCCAACATCTATTTTGGATCGCGAGCCAAAGGAATAAGCGACAATGGAGTGGCGCGTTTGACTTCCAGGTAAACTCTGTCGTTCGTGATGAAGGAAATATGCCCTAGAGGCAATAATAAAGTTATTATTTATTTCCTTATTCTCATGATAAATGTTTATTATTCATGCTAGAATTGTATTAACCGGAAATGTAATACATGTGTGAATACATAGACAAACAGAGTGTCACTAGTATGCCTCTACTTGACTAGCTCGTTGATCAAAGATGGTTATGTTTCCTAGCCATAGACATGAGTTGTCATTTCATTAACGAGATCACATCATTAGGAGAATGATGTGATTGACTTAACCCATTCCATTAGCTTAGCACTTGATCGTTTAGTATGTTGCTATTGCTTTCTTCATGACTTATACATGTTCCTATGACTGAGATTATGCAACTCCCGTTTACCGGAGGAACACTTTGTGTGCTACCAAACGTCACAACATAACTGGGTGATTATAAAGGTGCTCTACAGGTGTCTCCGAAGGTACTTGTTGAGTTGGCGTATTTCGAGATTAGGATTTGTCACTCCGATTGTCGGAGAGGTATCTCTGGGCTCACTCGGTAATGCACATCACTATAAGCCTTGCAAGCAATGTGACTAATGACTAATGAGCATCCAGGTTCCGCTATTGGTTATTGACCGGAGACGTGTCTCGGTCATGTCTACATAGTTCTCGAACCCGTAGGGTCCGCACGCTTAAAGTTCGGTGACGATCGGTATTATGAGTTTATGTGTTTTGATGTACCGAAGGTAGTTCAGAGTCTCGGATGAGATCAGGGACATGACAAGGAGTCTCGAAATGGTCGAGACGTAAAGATCGATATATTGGACGACTATATTCGGACATCGGAAAGGTTCCGAGTGATTCGGGTATTTTTCGGAGTACCGGAGAGTTACGGGAACTCGCCGAGGAGTATATGAGCCTTATTGGGCTTTAGGGAAAGAGAGAGGGGAGGTTGCGCGCCCCCCCAAGGCTTAGTCCAAATTGGACTAGGGGGAGGGGCGGCGCCCCCTCCTTCCTTCTCTTCTCTTTTCCCTTTCCTTCTCTCCTACTCCTACTACTTGGAAGGGCTCCTAGTTCTACTAGGAAAGGGGGAATCCTACTCCCGGTGGGAGTAGGACTCCCCTAGGGCGCGCCATAGAGAGGGTCGGCCCTCCCCCTCCTCCACTCCTTTATATACGGGGAGGGGGGCACCCCTTGGAGACACAACAATTGATTATTGATCTTTTAGCTATGTGCGGTGCCCCCCTCCACCATAGTCCACCTCGATAATATTGTAGCGGTGCTTAGGCGAAGCCCTGCGTCGGTAGAACATGATCATCGTCACCACGCCGTCCTGCTGACGAAACTCTCCCTCAACACTCGGCTGGATCGGAGTTCGAGGGACGTCATCGGGCTGAACGTGTGCTGAACTCGGAGGTGCCGTGCGTTCGGTACTTGATCGGTCGGATCGGGAAGACGTACGACTACATCAACCGTGTTGTGCTAACGCTTCCGCTTTCGGTCTACGAGGGTACGTGGACAACACTCTCCCCTCTCGTTGCTATGCATTACCATGATCTTGCGTGTGCGTAGGAAAATTTTGAAATTACTACGTTCCCCAACAGTGGCATCCGAGCCTGGTTTTATGTGTAGATGTCATATGCACGAGTAGAACACACGTGAGTTGTGGGCGATATAAGTCATACTGCTTACCAGCATGTCATACTTTGGTTCGGCGGTATTGTTGGATGAAGCGGCCCGGACCGACATTACGCGTACGCTTACGCGAGACTGGTTCTACCGACGTGCTTTGCACACAGGTGGCTGCGGGTGTCAGTTTCTCCAACTTTAGTTGAACCGAGTGTGGCTACGCCCGGTCCTTGAGAAGGTTAAAACAACACCAACTTGACAAACTATCGTTGTGGTTTTGATGTGTAGGTAAGAACGGTTCTTGCTAAGCCCGTAGCAGCCACATAAATTTTGCAACAATAAAGTAGAGGACGTCTAACTTGTTTTTGCAGGGCATGTTGTGATGTGATATGGTCAAGACATGATGCTAAATTTTATTGTATGAGATGATCATGTTTTGTAACCGAGTTATCGGCAACTGGCAGGAGCCATATGGTTGTCGCTTTATTGTATGCAATGCAATCGCCCTGTAATGCTTTACTTTATCACTAAGCGGTAGCGATAGTCGTAGAAGCATAAGATTGGCGAGACGACAACGATGCTACGATGGAGATCAAGGTGTCGCGCCGGTGACGATGGTGATCATGATGGTGCTTCAGAGATGGAGATCACAAGCACAAATGATGATGGCCATATCATATCACTTATATTGATTGCATGTGATGTTTATCTTTTATGCATCTTAGTTTGCTTTGATTGACGGTAGCATTATAAGATGATCTCTCACTAAATTTCAAGATAAAAGTGTTCTCCCTGAGTATGCACCGTTGCCAAAGTTCGTCGTGCCCAGACACCACGTGATGATAGGGTGTGATAAGCTCTACGTCCATCTACAAACGGGTGCAAGCCAGTTTTGCACACGCAGAATACTCAGATTAAACTTGACGAGCCTAGCATATGCAGATATGGCCGCGGAACACTAAGACCGAAAGGTCGAGCGTGAATCATATAGTAGATATGATCAACATAGTGATGTTCACCATTGAAAACTACTCCATTTCACGTGATGATCGGTTATGGTTTAGTTGATTTGGATCACGTGATCACTTAGATGATTAGAGGGATGTCTATCTAAGTGGGAGTTCTTAAGTAATATGATTAATTGAACTTTAATTTATCATGAACTTAGTCCTGATAGTATTTGCATAACTATGTTGTAGATCAAATGCTCGTGTTGTTGCTCCCTGTTTATATTTTGATATGTTCCTAGAGAAAACTAAGTTGAAAAATGTTAGTAGCAATGATGTGGACTTGGTCCGTGATCTGAGGATTAACCTCATTGCTGCATAGAAGTATTATGTCCTTGATGCACCGCTAGGTACAGAACTATTGCACGAGCAAATGCAGACGTTGTGAACGTTTGGCAAAGCTCGGTATGATGACTACTTGATAGTTTAAGTGCACCATGTTTTACGGCTTAGAACCGGGACTTCAAAAATGTTTTGAATGCCACGGAGCATATAAGATGTTGCAAGAGTTGAAATTGGTATTTCATACTCATGCCCGTGTCGAGAGGTATGAGACCTCTGACAGTACTTTGCCTACAAGATGGAGGAGAATAGCTCAACCAGTGAGCATGTGCTCAGATTGTCTGGGTACTACAATTGCTTGAATCAAGTGGGAGTTAATCTTCCAGATAAGATAGTAATTGACAGAATTCTCTATTCACTATCACCAAGTTACTAGAACTTCGTGATGAACTATAATATGCAAGGGATGACGAAAGTAATTCCCGAGCTCTTCGCGATGCTGAAATCAACGAAGGTAGAAATCAAAAAAGAGCATCAAGTGTTGATGGTTAACAAGACCACTAGTTTCAAGTAAAGGGACAAAGGGAAGAAAAGGGAACTTCAAGAAGAACGGCAAGCAAGTTGCTGCTCGAGTGAAGAAGCCCAAGTCTGGACCTAAGCCCGAGACTAAGTGCTTCTACTACAAAGGGACTGGTCACTGGAAGCGGAACTACCCCAAGTAATTGGCGGATAAGAAGGATGGCAAAGTGAACATAGGTATATTTGATATACATGTTATTGATGTGTACTTTACTAGTGTTTATAGCAACCCCTCAGTACTTGATACTAGTTCAGTTGCTAAGAGTAGTAACTCGAAATGGGAGTTGCAGAATGAACAGAAACTAGTTAAGGGTGAAGTGACGATGTGTGTTGGAAGTAGTTCCAAAATTGATATGATCATCATCGCACACTCCCTATACTTTCGGGATTAGTGTTGAACCTAAATAAATGTTATTTGGTGTTTGCGTTGAGCATGAATATGATTTGATCATGTTTTTTGCAATACGGTTATTCATTTAAAGTTAGAGAATAATTGTTGTTCTGTTTACATGAATAAAACCATCTATGGTCATACACCCAATGAAAATGGTTTGTTGGATCTCGATCGTAGTGATACACATATTCATAATATTGAAGCCAAAAGATGCAAAGTTAATAATGATAGTGCAACTTATTTATGGCACTGCCGTTTAGGTCATATTGGTGTAAAGCGCATGAAGAAACTCCATGCTGATGGGCTTTTGGAATCACTTGATTATGAATCTCTTGATGCTTGCGAACCATGCCTCATGGGCAAGATGACTAAGACTCCGTTCTCTAGAACAATGGAGCGAGCTACTGACTTATTGGAAATAATACATACCGATGTATGCAATCCGATGAGTGTTGAGGCTCACGGCGGGTATCCTTATTTCCTGACATTCACAGATGATTTGAGAGATATGGGTATATCTACTTAATGAAACTGAAACGGTTGAAAAGTTCAAAGAATTTCAGAGTGAAGTGGAGAATCATTGTAACAAGAAAATAAAGTTTTTCTGCGATTTGATCGTGGAGACGAATATTTGAGTTACAAGTTTGGCCTTCAATTTAAACAATGTGGAATAGTTTCACAAACTCATGCCACCTGGAACACCACAGCATAATGGTGTGTCCGAACGTCATAACCGTACTTTATTGGATATAGTGCAATCTATGATGTCTCTTACCGATTTACCACTATCGTTCTGGGGTTATGTATTAGAGACAGTTGCATTCACATTAAATAGGGCACCGTCTAATCCGTTGAGACGACACCGTATGAACTATGGTTTGGCAAGAAAACTAAGCTGTCGTTTCTTAAAGTTTGGGGTTGCGATGCTTATGTGAAAAAGTTCATCCTGATAAGCTCAAACCCAAATCGGAAAAGTGCGTCTTGATAAGATACCCAAAAGTTACTGTTGGGTACACCTTCTATCACAGATCCGAAGGCAAGATATTCGTTGCTAAGAATGGATCCTTTCTAGAGAAGGAGTTTATCTCGAAAGAAATGAGTGGGAGGAAAGTATAACTTGATAAGGTAATTGTACCTTCTCCCGAATTGGAAAGTAGTTCATCACTGAAATTAGTTCCAGCGATGCTTACACCAATTAGTGAGGAAGTTAATGATGATGATCATGAAGCTTCGGATCAAGTTACTACCGAACCTCGTAGGTCACCCAGAGTACGTTCCGCACCAGAGTGGTACGGTAATCCTATTCTGGAGTTCATGTTACTTGACCATGATGAACCTACGAACTATGAGGAAGCGATGATGAGCCCAGATTCCGCAAAATGGCTTGAGGCCATGAAATCTGAGATGGGATCCATGTATGAGAACAAAGTATGGACTTTGATTGACTTGCCCAATGATCGGCGAGCCATTGAGATTAAATGGATCTTCAAGAGGAAGACAGACGCTGATAGTAGTGTTACTATCTACAAAGCTAGAATTGTCGCAAAAGGTTTTTCGACAAGTTCAAGGTGTTGACTACAATGAGAGTTTCTCACTCGTATCTATGCTTAAGTCTGTCCGAATCATTTTAGCAATTGCCGCATTTTATGAAATCTGGCAAATGGATAAACAAAACTGCATTCCTTAATGGATTTATTAAAGAAGAGTTGTATATGATGCAACCAGAAGGTTTTGTCAATCCTAAAGGTGCTAACAAAATATGCAAGCTCCAGCGATCCATCTATGGACTGGTGCAAGCATCTCGGAGTTGGAATATACGCTTTGATAAGTTGATCAAAGCATATAGTTTTATACAGACTTACGGTGAAGCCTGTATTTACAAGAAAGTGAGTGGGAGCACTACAACATTTCTGATAAGTATATGTGAATGACATATTGTTGATCGGAAATAATGTACAATTATTCTGCAAAGCATAAAGGAGTGTTTGAAAGGAGTTTTTCAAAGAAAGACCTCGGTTAAGCTGCTTACATATTGAGCATCAAGATCTATAGAGATAGATCAAGACGCTTGATAAGTTTTTTCAATGAGTACATACCTTGACAAGATTTTGAAGTAGTTCAAAATGGAACAGTCAAAGAAAGAGTTCTTGCCTGTGTTACAAGGTGTGAAATTGAGTAGGACTCAAAACCCGACCACGGCAGGAGATAGAAAAAGAATGAAAGTCATTCCCTATGCCTTAGCCATAGGTTCTATAAAGTATGCCATGCTGTGTACCAGATCTATTGTATACCCTACACTGATTTTGGCAAGGGCGTACAATAGTGATCTAGGAGTAGATCACTAGACAACAGTCAAAATTATCCTTAGTGGAATAAGGATATGTTTCTCGATTATGGAGGTGACAAAAAGGTTCGTCGTAAAGGGTTACATCGATGCAAGTTTTGACACTGATCCGGATGACTCTAAGTCTCAATCTGGATAGATATTGAAAGTAGGAGCAATTAGCTAGAGTAGCTCCGTAAAGAGCATTGTTGACATGGAAATTTGCAAAATACATACGGATCTGAATGTGGCAGACCCGTTGACTAAACTTCTCTCACAAGCAAAACATGATCACACCTTAGTACTCTTTGGGTGTTAATCACATAGCAATGTGAACTAGATTATTGACTCTAGTAAACCCTTTGGGTGTTGGTCACATGACGATGTGAACTGTGGGTGTTAATCACATGGTGATGTGAACTATTGGTGTTAAATCACATGGTGATGTGAACTAGATTATTGACTCTAGTGCAAGTGGGAGACTGAAGGAAATATGCCCTAGAGTCAATAATAAAGTTATTATTTATTTCCTTATTCTCATGATAAATGTTTATTATTCATGCTAGAATTGTATTAACCGGAAATGTAATACATGTGTGAATACATAGACAAACAGAGTGTCACTAGTATGCCTCTACTTGACTAGCTTGTTGATCAAAGATGGTTATGTTTCCTAGCCATAGACATGAGTTGTCATTTGATTAACGGGATCACATCATTAGGAGAATGATGTGATTGACTTGACCCATTCCGTTAGCTTAGCACTTGATCGTTTAGTATGTTGCTATTGCTTTCTTCATGACTTATACATGTTCCTATGACTATGAGATTATGCAACTCCCGTTTACCGGAGGAACACTTTGTATGCTACCAAACGTCACAACGTAACTGGGTGATTATAAAGGTGCTCTACAGGTGTCTCCGAAGGTACTTGTTGAGTTGGCGTATTTTGAGATTAGGATTTGTCACTCCGATTGTCGGAGAGGTATCTCTGGGCCCACTCGGTAATGCACATCACTATAAGCCTTGCAAGCAGTGTGACTAATGAGTTAGTTGCGGGATGATGCATTACGGAACGAGTAAAGAGACTTGCCGGTAACGAGATTGAACTAGGTATTGAGAAACCGACGATCGAATCTCGGGCAAGTAACATACCGATGACAAAGGGAACAACGTATGTTGTTATGCCGTTTGACCGATAAAGATCTTCGTAGAATATGTGGGAGCCAATATGAGCATCTAGGTTCCGCTATTGGTTATTGACCAGAGACGTGTCTCGGTCATGTCTACATAGTTCTCGAACCCGTAGGGTCCGCACGCTTAAAGTTCGGTGACGATCGGTATTATGAGTTTATGTGTTTTGATGTACCGAAGGTAGTTCGGAGTCTCGGATGAAATCGGGGACATGACGAGGAGTCTCGAAATGGTCGAGACGTAAAGATCGATATATTGGACGACTATATTCGGACATCGGAAAGGTTCTGAGTGATTCGGGTATTTTTCGGAGTACCGGAGAGTTACAACAACTCGCCGGGGAGTATATGGGCCTTATTGGGCTTTAGGGGAAAGAGAGAGGGGAGGCTGCGCGCCCCCCCAAGGCTTAGTCCGAATTGGACTAGGGGGAGGGGCGGCGCCCCCTCCTTCCTTCTCTTCTCTTTTCCCTTTCCTTCTCTCCTACTCCTACTACTTGGAAGGGCTCCTAGTTCTACTAGGAAAGGGGGAATCCTACTCCCAGTGGGAGTAGGACTCCCCTAGGGCGCGCCATAGAGAGGGTCGGCCCTCCCCCTCCTCCACTCCTTTATATACGGGGAGGGGGCACCCCTTGGAGACACAACAATTGATCATTGATCTTTTAGCCGTGTGCGATGCCCCCCTCCACCATAGTCCACCTCGATAATACTATAGCGGTGCTTAGGCGAAGCCCTGTGTCGGTAGAACATCATCATCGTCACCACGCCGTCGTGCTAACGAAACTCTCCCTCAACACTCGACTGGATCGGAGTTCAAGGGACGTCATCGGGCTGAACGTGTGCTGAACTCGGAGGTGCCGTGCGTTCGGTACTTGATCGGTCGGATCGTGAAGACGTACGACTACATCAACCGCATTGTGCTAACGCTTCCGCTTTCGGTCTACGAGGGTACGTGGACAACACTCTCCCCTCTTGTTGCTATGCATCACCATGATCTTGCGTGTGCGTAGCAAAATTTTGAAATTACTACGTTCCCCAACAGGTGATACTTCCAGACCCATGAAATTGGCCGCGTATGCAGAGTGCGCGGAGAAGTTCCCGTTCAGCTCCCAAGTCCAGGTAGTTCTGTCATCATCCCCTTCCACTAGTTGTGTGCCTGCCACCCTTTGCCACAAAGCCAGGAATTGTTCCATCTCATTGGCAGAAAGATTTGGTCCGATGTCTCTTGCCCGTTCCTAATTTGTGAGCGCGTCCGCAACCGTCTGTGAGGCTCTCGTCCGCCCTCGAACTCGGCTATGGATGGCAGGAGCCAGCTCGCAAACCCGGTAGCCCGAGAGCCACTGGTCCTCCCAGAAAAGAGCACTTCGGCCATTGCCCACAGTCGTCCGAGAAGCCGCGGTGTATAATGCGCGGGAAGCAGCAGGAACGTCGATGCTGAACTCTGCCCATGGCCTCTCTTTGTCCGTTTTCTATAACCATGGCCACCGGGCTTGCAGGTCCTTGTTCAACCAACTCAGGTTAGGGATCCCAAGCCCACCTGCCCACTTGGGTCTGCACACGCTGTCCCATGCCACGACACAGTGCCCTCCTGTCGCCTCCTTCTTTCCACACCAGAGGAACCCGCGGCATATTTTAGTGAGGGCCTTGATAATCTTCACCGGAATATTCATGGCAAGCATGGAGTGGATCGGTATTGCGCAGAGAACCGATAAGATCAGTGTTAGGCGACCACTCTTCGGGAGCATTGCTGCCTTCCAATGCGGCAGGCAATCGGCAAGTTTATCCACTAGGCTTTGGAGCTGCGCTGCTAATTTGTTTGCGTAGAGTGAGCGGCAGCCCCAGGTAGGTGCAAGGGAAAGAGCTGTTCGAGCATCCGAGAATTGAGCAGACTAGCGATACCTCCTCTTGAGAGCAGCGGATGGGGATAGCGGCACTCTTTCTCATGTTGACTGACAGCCCCGAGGCGTGTCCAAACAGGTCCAAAATGGCTCCACAGGTGCGGCTCTCCAGCTCGGTTGGCTTGAAAAACATCATGACATCATCTGCGAACAGCGAGACTGTTTGCTGTAATCCGGTGGTGGAGAGGGGGGAGAGCGCCCCTTGTTGCAGGCAGTACTGGAAGAGGCAGCGTAGGGGCTCCATGCACATGATAAAGAGCATTGGGGAAAGCGGAGCCCCTTGTCGAAGACCTTGGCAGGGCAGGATTGGCTTGCCGGGAGCACCGTTGATCATCACTCTCGTCGACGAAGTGGCAAGGAGGCCACACATCCATGAGCGCCAGCGGCTCCCAAATCCAAATCTTTCGAGCACCTCAAGCATAAAGGGCCACTTCACTGTATCGAACGCTTTTATCCAGCTTGAGCATGATGGAGGGTTGACGGAGTGCGTGGAGCCACCTAGCCGTGCATTGCACGAACATGAAATTGTCATGTAATGATCTCCCACGTACAAATGCACTCTGATGTTTTCCAACAAGCCTTGGCAGGTCCTTTGCCAGTCTCAAAGCGAGAGCTTTGCCGAAAATCTTGATGGCACTGTGAACTAAGCTCACCGGTCTGAAATCTTTGATGTCAAGAGCTCCTTCTCTATTGCACTGCAAATTGGTGGCGCTTGAGGAGCATGTCTAGCATCATTACGTGCTTCCCATAAATGCCACATAATGACAGTCAGAATAATAGCATATCTGAAGAGCCACCACTGTGTTTCTGAAATAAAAAAGCCCGTTATGATAAACTACGAAAGCAAATCTGGACCGTCTGCTCCCCAGGGTAGACCCGCATGGGCACGCATCTCATAGCACCTCTCCTCCGCGCCGATATGGGTCCACAACACAGACCGGCAGACCAACGCAGCAAACACCGCCTCTTCGTCTCTCGCTGCCCTTCCAGAAGCTTCCGGAAGGATCTCCTCCCACCACCGCCCCTTCCGAACTCGCGACTCCTCGCCGTTCCTCTTCCCCAACCCTCTTCTTTCTCGGCAGCATTCCCGCCTGCTCGGGTCTCCTCGGAGCGCTTTCGCAGCGGGGACAGCGTGGCTGGTTGAAACGCGAACGACTCGTGGTCCTCGGAGGGTTGTTGTCGGGGAGGACTGGGATGGCGGCGGAGCTTCCGGAGACGATGGACGCGCTGGCGCAGCGGGTGAGCGCGCTGCGGGCCTCGCTGCAGAGCAGCCAAGGGAACACGGAGGGCATGGTCGCCATCCTCGGCTCCTTCGACCAGCGCCTCTCCGAGCTCGAGGCCACCATACACCCCATCCAGGTCGTCTCGTGCCCATTTCCGCTTGTTCTCGACGTCTCGTCGAATTTGATTGGAGCCGCGGGAGCGTGCGGCGTCTGATTTTGGGTGGTCGTGCAGGTGAGGGCGCACGCGACCCAGATGGCGCATGAGAACATCGACAAGGCGATCAAGGTCGCCGATGACATCCTCGCCCAGATCGTCATCGTCCGCGAGGTGCGTGAACGTGCTCTCCTCGTCCCCTTCGTTTTTGAATTGAATGCTCTCCATCCTCAACGATGCTGTGGCCTGCGTGCCTGATCGCAGGCAGCTTGTCCGCCTGCTGCTGCTCCGTAGAGGCGTAGAGTGTTTCCGTAGTACGTATTGTTTTGTTTGCCCCCCTTTGGGCTCTCTGTAACACTGTTGCTGTTCCTTGTTAAGTGATGAAACCGATGACCCCCCAGAGGCTATAACTGACTCTCCCATTATATACAAAGGGTGGTGACACCTTTTGGTTTGGTTGGCTGAGGCATTGCATGCATTGGGAGGGGATTGAGAGCGCCAAATTTGTCTTGCTTTGGCATTTGGAGCATGTGCTTAACTGGTTTTGGACTTGGACTTTCATTAATAAGGATTGGTACGTGCAGATTTTACATTTGGAAGTGATTAAAGGCGCGTAGATAATAGATTGGTGGTGAGAGAGCTTCCATGCTGGTGTAGTTGTGAAGTGCATTTGTTCTTGTTTACTAGCAAGGGAATGATTAGCTCCGTTAGTTTTATTCGCAGAGATTGCTCTTTTTAGACAGGTAATCACTGTTAAATTGGTTATAGTTGCAGTCTTGTACCTACGAATTTTGTTCTATTTTCGAGCTATTTTAGACAGGTAATCACTGTTAAATTCGTTTATTACTTTGTTCGGAACTTTTATTTGCATGTTGTCCTTTTGAGCTTTAGGCAGAAGCTACGATATTGAGGGGGCCCCATGTGGATCTGGAGGGCTACCTGAAAGCTGTGGGTCATCTGAAAGACGCTGTTGGTTTTTTCTCCTCGAGGGAGAACTTTACGAGTAAAGAACGATTTCTGAATGATGTAAACGTTCTCTTATCTAAGTCTTCTCTGATGGTTGAGGAAGAATTCAAGTGGTTGATGACAACATACAGGTTGATGCATCTACACCCATTTCTGAAATCTTAACTGGCTGGTTCCTTAAATATTGCCAGAGGAACAATTGCTGTATTTCCTGGACCTCTCCTAAGTCTCAACGATAATATATTAGTTCTTCTAATATCATTTTCCATCTGTGCTGTAATATCTCTTCTTTCAGCAAACCTATTGAGGGTGATCTTATATTGGGTTCGCCTCCAAAGCTTCGATGGGCGTCAGATGGCGATGCTGAAGCAGATGGACGAAATTCTGCCCACTCCGAGCATCCATCCAAAGACTTGGAAACTGCCATTTGCGGGACTCCAGCACTGATCCCCTCTAGAATATTACCCCTTCTTCATAGTATAGCTCAGAAATTGGTTCAGGATGGAAACCAGCAGTCATGCTACAAAATTTACAGGTAGGCTTTGAGCTAGGGACTTCACATGAGATGGTTCTCATGATCTCATCATTGCCAACAGACTTTAATCTAATTATGTAAATGCTGCTTGCAGAAAACAAGACGGTCAGTGAATATAGAGAGTACCTGAGTTATGGGAAATACATTAACAATGAAAAAATATGCAGCAATGAGTTATACTTAGTCAGGTTTTGGTCAACTTTCACTATGTTGCTTGAAATTTATTGAGTTAAGAAAATTCCCTACTTAACAGTATAGTTTACATTACTCTGCGATACTTATTGGTAGGAATGTTTTGCTGTATGAATGATCTTCCTTTTTCTTCCCAATTCCAACTTACATCTATTGTTATTTCTGACATTTTAATACTATGCAAAATCAAGCTCAGATTTCTTCTCTTCCTTCAGAGATGCTCGTCGTTCGGCATTAGAACCGAGTCTTCGGAAACTGGGAGTAGAAAAGCTTAGTAAAGATGATGTAGAAAGAATGCAATCGGATGCTTTAGAAGCTAAAATTGGAAAGTGGACCAAGTATTTGCAAATTACAGTGAGGGCCCTTTTTCAAATATGCTTATGCTGTATGTGCTTAGACATCCAACTAACTGTCTATGCTTCAATAGGTGAAACTCCTTGCTGGAGAACGAAAAATTTGTGATGAGGTTTTTGAAGGTATCAGTTTCAACAAGGATCAGTGTTTCACTGAACTGGCAAGAACTGGAGTTGCTGTTGCTAAAACTCTTCTCAGCTTTGGAGATGCTGTTGCTAAAAGTAAAAGGTCTTCTGAAAAGTTGTTTGTACTGCTGGATATGTATGAAGTAATGCATGAAGTTAGATCCGAGGTATGCTAAAAGCAGTGTGTTCCTGCAACACCGACATGGTATATATGTAGTATGCCACATATTTTGATCAGTTATAGTAGTTATTGGCCATATATACGCAACATTTCTAGCTGCTCACAATTAGCAAATGATGTTTTGCTTGGTTCTTCTAGCAGTGTTAGTG
Source organism: Aegilops tauschii subsp. strangulata (assembly GCF_002575655.3). NCBI lineage: Eukaryota > Viridiplantae > Streptophyta > Magnoliopsida > Poales > Poaceae > Aegilops > Aegilops tauschii. The sequence goes on from NC_053039.3 coordinate 226,365,075, forward strand.
TTTGCAGTTGTTATCTCTGCGGCTATGCTGTCAACTGTGACCATTATGATATTGGCGAAACAGTAACACCTGCCTTCGTTTGAATCTCATTTACCAGGTTGAAGTTATTTTTCAAGACAGTTTTTGCTCGGAGATGCGTGAGGCTGCATTGGGCTTGATGAAGCTCTTGGCACAGACTGCCCACGAAATGTTTGTTGATTTTGAGGAATTAGTTGAGAAGGATACTTCGAAGACTAACGTCCATGACGGAACTGTCCATCCTTTGACTATCCGTGTGATCAATCATGTTAAATTCCTTTTTGAGTAAGCATCACCCATTTCGCCTAGCTATTAAACTCTTGGACACACAGAGATTTATTTGACTTAGATGTTAACTAATATAGGGTCAATCAGAATGGAATTTTTACTATTTAACTTTTGATATGTATGGTCTCTCTTGTGTGTATTAGTTGCGTTAGCCATGTGTTGTCCTGAATTCACATTTTGTTCCACCAAGCCAACACTGATTAACTGTACTTAATGTATAATACCAATCAATGGCTGGTGGATCCAGAAGTTTGAAAAATTTGTTGGTCCACACATTTATATATTTACTCAAGTTCTTAGTGTCTTCATTTATTCCACATAGCTTAGGAGCTTGTCATATACATCAATGTTTACCATTTCTTCTTTCCGTGTCTAGGCACCACATGTATTTATTTCCTTAATAAACTTAGGTGATATGTTGTTCAACTATAATTACAGGGAGTATTATATTATTTTTATTGAAGTGATTTTTAGTTTCTCAGTTTTTTTGGCCATCATTTTTGAAATGGCATGCTAACTGATATGTGCGCTGATATTGACAGTTATCAGTCAACACTGAAGCTACTATTTCAAGAATTTGAAACTGGAAGTGATACTGAATCCCAACTTGCAGTTGTTTTGACAAAGATAATGCAAGCTCTTCAGAACAACTTAGATGGGAAATCTAACCAGTACAAGGATCCTGCGCTGATGAGCATATTTCTTGCGAACAACATTCACTACATGGTTAGTTCTGTTCGCAGGTATGCTATGTTCTGTGTTTCAGGTCTACACTATCTTGTCCAGACAGTGTACCTAGCAAATAATTTCTTTTTGTCTCATCACAAGATCAGAAGCCAAGCATATACTTGGTGATGACTGGATTCAGATACATCGTAGGATTGTACAGCAACATGCCAAACAATACAAAATGGTTGCATGGGGAAAGGTTAGTGCTTCAGATCTGGAGACCGTCTCCATCCATCAACCGTCCTCTGCTCCTCTCCCCGTCGCCTAGTCTTGCTGCGGTGGTGGGGTTGGTCATCGTTTTGGTCGTCCTGGCTATGGCTTATCATGGTGTCTCGCTTCCTCGGTCGTCCTCAAGATCCGGGTTTTCCCCGTCGGTTCAGCTCCGACCGGCGTGAGGTCTTCCTGGTCGTTTTGATATGTGGCTTGTGTGGTCGTGGCTTGGGATGCTCCCCTCGGTGGCAGAATTTCGTGTTTTGACCCTTTTGACAAAGAAATTGAGGATCTGACCCCAGTTCGAAAAAAATTCGGGATTTGACCCTTTTGCTACCGCCAGGGTCTCTGGCGGTAGGGTTAGACAGCCTACTGCCTGGGGCCCTGGCGGTAGGGTGCGACGGAGGGGGACGGCGGCCGTTTGCCTGTGCTGACGTGGATAAGTACCCTACCGCCAGGGGTCCTGGCGGTAGGCTGTCTAACCCTACCGCCAGAGACCCTGGCGGTAGGGTGTGGCTGGGTTTTGCCGTATAAACCTTCTGTAACGAAATATGCAAGGGCCCTGGCGGTAGGTTCACCCTACCGCCATCGGGGCTGGCGGTAGGTTGTCTGACCCTACCGCCATTGGGGCTGGCGGTAGGGTCCTCTGTTTTGTTGTTTCAAGTTCATTTGGTTGCTTCTTTTCAAATTCAATATGACAGCAATATCACAACAAGTTTCACAAATATGACAGCACCATCACAGATTTTAAACAATTAAACTTGGGCATCACATACACATAGTAGCAAACACATAGTAGCAAACGGAGTTCAACTAATTAGTAAACGGAGTTTCACAAATAGCAAATACATAGATCCACAAATAGCCACGCAATGAAATCATGTGCATAGAGAACAAAGCGCTCACAGGTGGAGCGCGTGGCCGCCGGTATCGGTGGGCTGGCCCGGTGGGGTATGCTGATACACCCCAAACTACGTGGCCACGCGGTGTGGCAAGTGCCACTCGACGGTGTACACACAGATCATGGGCATGATGCGCCGCCAGAGACCACGGTCCGCATCGCACATCACGTTCAGATCAAAGTCCCACTCTCGGTCATACGGACACCAGTTTACCTATTACATATACGTTGGTAAGTTCCCACTCTCGGTCAAAAGTGGAATCAAAGAGAAAGGTGTTGAGCGAGTTCATATACCTGTGTATGTGTCAGAGCGTCCAACTCGTTGGTGTAGGTCTTGTACGAAGTCTTGTTTAGGCCCGTGTAGAGTGACAACGTCCCACTCGTAAGCTACGGTGGGGTGTCGAGTCTCGTCGCCGTCTTTGCTATAAGCACCCCACGGGCGTCTTGCCATCTTCTCCGGACACCCCACCGGCAGCCGCTCCCACATCCAAATGGAGAAGGCCCAGACAAAGCCACCCATATTGGACTTGTCTCCCGTCCTCTGCGTTGCGTCGTCAAGCTGCAAAACATCAAATGAGGATCAGATATAACAAAATGTCATGGACACACTTTCGTAGGTAGGTAGGCTATTAGATACTCTCTTACCGAACGGTATAGGTAGGCGAGAGATGCGGTCCCCCAACTGTACCCTGCCTCCCAGTCCGCTAGGAAGAAGAGATACGACTAGTTGGCAGAGTTTCCGGAGCTGTCTGGAAACACAACCTCCGTGAGAATGTACCACAGGTAGGCCCTCGCGTACCACTCCACAGTCGTCTCGTCAGCGCCTTCGGGGCATTTCTGCCGGTGCTCCGAGAGCCAGATCAACGGCACACCGGATGTACGGTTACCCTTAGCAGCGGGGCAGTCGCCGATGAGGGTGACAACCCTCTACTGCCAGTTGGTCCTCTCCACTCGCCCGGTGAGTGCATGACCCTCGATCGGCATGGCAGTAATCATCGCCCAATCCTCGAGGGTCACCGTCATCTCCCCGCATGGCAGATAGAAAGAATGGGTCTTCGGTCGCCACCGGTCAATCAACGCTGTCAGAGCTGCGTGGACAAGCGTCGGCGGCTGACGCTTGAACTGCAACACAAAACCCAACAGACGGGCTTTCTTGAAGAACGGCGCGTAGCGCTCGTCGTAGTCCATATGCCCATGAACCCCGTGACCCCTCATGCGCAGTGGCTGGAGCATCTGTCAAAAAGTGAACGCCAAAAGTTAGGAAATTATTTTCATCAATCCGAAAACTTTCAATATTTCATTCATATCACTTACCTCTCCGTTCTCTATGAAACGGGCATGATGACCCTTGTCGAATGCCCAATCCAGCATGGAGTACCGTGGGCCGATGTTGTCCGCAAGAGGTGGCCGCCTTAATAGAATTTCATAAACAAAAGCATCATAAGCATAAGCATACATAAACAAACAATGAAATCAAATCATATCAAAATCATATCAACATGCATCATATCAAAATAAAATCTTAAGCATATTCGTCCAACAACATCTACTACACATGATGGATCAAATCATATCAACATGCATCATATAAAAAAAATCCTCCAACATACATCATATCATCATATTTAAAAAAAATCCAAACAACATCTTCATATCATCATATCAACATGCATCATAAAACTAGGGTTCATCTTCACACTACATCATATCATCATATCAACATGCATCATCAAACTAGGGTTCATCCTCATATCAACATTACATCATAATTTTTTTAACAAAAAAAATTATGAACTAGGGTTCATCTTCACACTAACATATGAACTATTGATTAGAGTTCATATTCAATACCACTAGTTACTAAAGAACTAAGAACTAGAAATACAATCAAACTAAAACAATCTTAGGTGCAAAAAAAATCCAATCTAAGTTCAAAAATATGAGGGATTTCAAGCAAATAATGCGTCGAATCGGGAGCAAGTTTGCAAAAACTAATTGGAGGGATTGGAGGAGCTTACGTTTCTCTCTTCGGGGCCATCTCGATCCGCAAAAACGGTGATGAATCGGTGAAGATCCGAGGGGGAGAGTGGAGGAGATGAGAGAGGGAGAGAGGGGCGACTTGGGGGAGAAAGAAAGGAGAAACTGCCGACGGGGGGAGGAGGAGGGGTGGGGAGATGGAAAGGGGCGCGGGGTCTCGTGCGAAATAACTGCCCGGACCCTACCGCTAGGGGTCCTGGCGGTAGGGTTAGACAGGTTACCGCCAGGTCCCCTGGCGGTAGGGTGCGACGGAGGGGAACGGCGGCCGTCACTGCGTGCTGACGTGGATAAGTACCCTACTGCCAGCGGCCCTGGCGGTAGGCTGTCTAACCCTACCGCCAGGACCCTTGGCGGTAAGAAAAAGGGTCGAATCCCGAATTTTTTCAGACCTGGGTCAGATCCTGAATTTCTTTGTCAAAAGGGTCAAAACACGAAATTTTGCCCCCCTCGGTTGGTGCTTGTCCCCTCGTGGCCTTTTCCCTTTGCGGCCCGGGTGACGGCCGGTCTGACGGTGTCGTGCTAGTTCGTGCATGTGGTGCATCTAAAGCCTGTGGTTTGGTCCAAAAAAAAAGCCTGTGGTGGTTTCGTCTGTTCGGTGCTTGTGCTTCAATTGATTTCGTCGTTGTCGTCATGGTAGTCGAGCTTGGTCGTGTTGTAGCTTGCTAGTGTTCAGGCTCTTGTGGCGGATGTTCCTTTGCTTTCTTGCCTTGTTATGTATTGCTGTTCTAGATTAGTTGGGATTTGTTTTGGTCATCTTCGGGTCGTGGATTGCCAAGTCTCCTTAGTCATTTTAGTTTGGTCGTGTCGCTTCTGCGGGGTCATGCCTTTGGCGTTGTACCAACTTCTTCCTTAATGAATATACATGCAGCTCTACTGCATTGCTCGAAAAATTTCTTAACTGTTTTGCTTTTATATTTTACTGCTCGATGTTCGGATTAATGTTATTTTGCCCTGACAATGATGCTATATTTTGTCGTTGGGCACAATATTTATTTTGTAAAGTTAGAACATGTTAGAATTTTTGATGAACCGTAAAACATATTGGCTTTTTCAATACAGTACTGCTCCCATTGATTTGCAAAGGTTCACTACCTTATCCTGTTGATTAGATAGTTCCCAAATTATTTTTCCTATTATATTCACATAAATGGAAATAATGAATAGGGAGGTGATTGATTCCGTTTACTCTGATTTGGTTATTTAGGCTGTTCAGACGCTCTCCATTCAAGTTGCCAGCAGCAGTGGTACATCAGCATCGTCTGATCTTAGCAGCAGTGGAGTTTCAAGAGCTATGATCAAAGAAAGGTCAACTGCCATGGTAGCTTGTTGTGTTAATTTTTGAAGAAACAAACTAGTAGCGGAGTTACAAAACTGTATGTTCTTTCCTTGCCAGGTTGAAGTCTTTCAATATGCAATTTGAAGAGCTTCGTGCAAAGCAATCTCTATGGACCATACCTGATCAAGAACTGAGAGAAACTCTGAGGCTTTCTATAGCTGAAGTTCTCTTGCCAGCCTATATGTCCTTCGTTAAACGTTTTGGGTATGTTAACCAACTTTTTCTTGATCTTGTTAGGCACTCCATATTATTATTCATTCAGTTTAATGGATATAAATGATAATCAAATCCTATCATAGTTGTGTTAAGTAGGAAAGAGAGGTGCGAGGATATTGTATGTTATGTTCCTGCATGTCGGAGCTGATCATGCATGATTGTAAAAACTATTTTTTTCTATCATATTAGTGTGGTTTTAAGAAAACAAAGAAAGAAACCCTGGCATAATTGTGTTTGACTTTGACCCCAGAACCTTAGCCCTGTATATGATACTTTGTTAGTTTTTTTTTTCGAAACGGAGGCAAAAGTTTTGCCCCATCCATTCATTAAGAATAATAAGAGAGTTGAGGTTTTCTTGGTTTTACAATGTCTCTAGCCCATCCATTTTCCCATCTGCTACACTAAGTTTTGAATAACTCACAAATGATTGAAATGGCAGCCCAATCATCGTTGGCTCCCAGTCATTTCTCCCCTTCTATTTTGCGCATCATTGTCATTGCAATTCTTCATGCTGGTTCTGGTTTTATATAACCATACGTCCATACTATTGTTCTTAACTTTCAGGAATCTTGTTGAAAATGAAAAGAAGCCTCGTAAATACTTGAAATACCAGCCAGATGAATTGGACCAGTTGCTGGGTCAGTTCTTTGAAGGACAACAATCTGTTGAACAGAAGAAGTAAGCACCGGGAGGCAGTAAAAAGGGAATCCTGCTAATAGTTCTTGTAGCAAACTCTGTAAAGATCTCTACAGATCGAAGCAACTAAACATTTTTTTACCAAAGACAGCAAGATGCTGTTTTCATACACGAAGGAAGGATAAAAACATCCCAGAGAGGAGAATACAAAATTTTTGTGTACGGGCTGAACAGAATTTACCGGCTATATATAGAGAGAGAAGAGAGCTAAAAGACAGAGGATGGCTGCGTTATTGCGCGCCGGTCCATTGGGCTCCCTTGAAACCAGCCCATCCAGTCAGTCAGCAACTAAACTCGTCAGTCGTATATTGGAGAGCAACTAAATTTAGCTACTAATCAGGCGCTTGATCGGCAATAAAATAGTAGTGTATTCCTAGTGCCTGGGTTAACGGTCCCTTGTTCCAATGCCAAGAGCCATGCACGAGCGCCACATAATCAAAATAGAACAGGAAGCTGGGCTAGCGCCCCACGACTAGGCACCGATGCCAGCCGAATTTCCAGATTAGGACGTGAACTGAGCAAAACGGCTCAGGAATCTTCAAAAAATGATTTTTGCATCTTCAGAAAAATACCAACTTCAACAGAAGATGTATATTGAAGATGTAAAACAACAACTCCAATATAAGATGCAAATGGAGATGTAAGGGCATCTTCAACGGCAACCCCTAAAAAACCTCTCGCATCTGTTTGCGGACCGGAGGACCAGTCGGCGGACATGGATGCGGGAGGCAGCCATCCAACGCTAGCTGCATACATTTCAAATTATTTTTCAACAAACCGGATGAAGTTCATGCAAACACGGATGAATTTTGTGCAAACATGACGGATTTCATACAAACACGACGGATTTAACTACATTTCGAACATTTAGAACAAAAAACAATACCCGCCCTAAACCTATCCTACGGCGGCGGTGCCCAGCGTCCAAGCCCGTGTCGTTCTCCTTCCGCCGTCTCCATGAGTACTGGCGATAAGACCGATGAAGTGAAGGTGTGATCTCCGGCAAGGAAGAGTAGAATACGGGAGACGAACCAGGCCCCGCCGCCTCCTGTGGCCTACTCATCCTCGAAGGAGTCCGTGCCTTGTCCGTCGCCGGTGGACGTGAGGTCCACGAGGGAAGTGGTGGCGACTTGGCTGTCGCCGTCCACCTGGCCGGCTGATGGTTTGTCGGTGGCGCGTAGGAGGCGCAACTGGCTATGTTCTCCTCCGCGATCGCCTGCAGCTGCGCCGCCGCGGTTGCCGCTTCCTGCTGAGGGGCAGCTTGAGCGCGGACGGCATCCTAGATGGCACGCTGATCCATGGTGAAATCTGGATTCGTCGCGGCCACGGCCACCACGGCTTCGCTCAGGCGCTTGCCGTAGATCTGGCCCTCCGCCACTCGGTGCTGCTCCAGGAGGAACAGGTTGTATCGCAGTTCCTCCTGCGCTTGCTGGAACACCGACAAAGGCGTCGATGCAGGATGCAACTCTGCCATGGCGGCGTTGAACTATGCCTGCACCAGCTTCATGGTGAAGCCGATACACAGGAGGCGTGGGAGACGGGGCGGAGTCGTTGGAGCCCATCTCCATCGTGGTGGAGTCCTCGTCGTCGGAGACCTCGGGCGAGCTGGTCGGCAAGCCGGCCTCGATCCACTGGCACGGCGGCTATGCCAGGCGGCTGCAAGGGCGGCCACCGCGTGCTTCATCTTCAGCGACACTGTCCGGCAGTGCTTTCCCGCTGGCAGTCATGGCGGATGTAGTGCAAGGGAGGAGGATGTGGAGGGCCTGGTGTTGTGGTGTGGAGTTAGCCGGGCGTGGCCACCTTTATATAGCGGATTCTGGTGAGGCCAAGCGTCCGGGTGCGTCAATGCATGGCGTCGGAGTGGGTTTCTCGGCCAGCGAGCTTGCTAAATGGTGGCAGACAGACGGACAACGGCATTGAACGGTCGCGGTAGATATCTGTCTTGTCCCGTCCAGTCACGCGTCTCCGGCATTGAACAGGCGCGAACACCGTAGACGCGTCACGGGCGGCGCTCTCGGCTGACGCGTCGCTTCAATGGCGGAGGCAGTGAGAGGTCGTGTCCACCTTGAGCCATCTTCAATGTTGAGCGACGTGCTCTACAGCGGCATGAATGCGGGCAGCTGGCGCCGGGCGAAAGCGTGCGAGGAAGGGGGAGGGGTTTTTGGTGGGCCAGGGCGGTCAGAAAACAGGCTTGGGATCGGTCCGAATTCCCGCAAACCTCCCCACGTTTGTCTCCGGTTTGCAGGAGAAATCGCGTCCGGACCGCTCGGCGGACCGATACAGAGGTCAGTGTTGGATGACTTCCGTGGTCCGGACGGTTGCGGGAGGTTTACGGGTCCGCCTTGGAGATGCCCTAAAACTATACTTCAACTACTACTTCATTTGAAACCTATACTTCAAACATAGCAAATTCAACTACTACTTCATTTCAAACATAATAATTAAACATAGCAAACTCAACTAGTACTAGTTCAAGGTAGTACATTCATCAACTTACTACTACTAGTTCGAACTACTACTTGAACTACACCGAAGATAAAACTACTCCTCATCATTGGAGCTCTCGAACTGCTCCCAGAACTCATCCTTGTCCGGGTCATCGCACCCCTCGTCCTCCTCCTCTGAGTCGCCCCAGTCCTCCTCCGAGGACTTGACGGGGATCACTGTCGAGGGGCCAGCCTCATCCTCCTCCTTCTGCTTCTTCCGCTCGGCGTTGCGGTTCCAGAAGAAATCCTGCTTGACCTGCACATAATCCGGATGCTCACACGCGAACCTCGCCATCGCCGCCTCATCGCTATCGCCGAGACTAACGACAATGGCGAGCCTCTCTTTCGTCTTCTTCGTCGCGATCTCCTCCATGTGAATCCCCCGGGCACGAGCAACTCTGCATCCGCCTGGGTCTCGATCTCCAAGAAGTTGAGGTCCGTCCTCGGCCTCCCAGCACGCCACATCGTAGGCACATGCGGCCTCATGGATGGTGGGGCAGGTGTCGAGCCAAAAGCGACGGTTGACGTCGGTGAACTCCACCCTGAAGTTGCCTGAGAGCTTCACCCTCATGTTGAAGAACCCTGTCTTGCTCTTCGAGGTCTTCCTCGGCGGCATGGCAAATACAGGGCGGGGCGGTGCGTCAACTAGACTGGGTGGGGTGGTGCGGTGACGGGACGGGGTAGGGCATTGCGGTGACGGAGCGGGGCGGTGCGGCGGCAGGGCGGGGCGTTGCGGCGACGGGGCGATGCCGGGGAGGTTGAGGCGACGGCGGAGGCTGCAGCGATGGCGGAGACCGGCGTGTAGCGATGAATCGAGCGGCGGGCGGTGGCCGAATCGTGGAGCGGCGACGGGTGGAAAATCACTCGATTCGCGGAGGGGGACGACGGGCGGCAAGCGAATCGCGGCAAGATTGGCGGCGGGGGTGGAGAAGATGGTGGATCTGCCACGGAGCGGTGATACGTCCATTTTGCATCATGTTTCCTTACTGTTATTTATAATGTTTCTATCCATAATAATGCTTTTTCGAGTATTTCTAATGCCTTTTCTCTCATAATATGCAAGGTATACACAAAGAGGGAGAATTCTGGCAGCTGGAAATCTGGACCTGGAAAAGCTACGTCAGGCCACCTATTCCGCACAACTCCAAACAAGCTGAAACTTCACGGAGATTTTTTACGGAATATTTGAGGAATGTTGGAGCAAATAACTACCAGAGGGGGCCCACTGATACGTCCATCTTGCATCATGCTTTTATATTGATATTTATTGCATTATGGGCTGTTATTACACGTTATGTCACAATACTTATGCCAATTCTCTCCTATTTTACAAGGTTTACATGAAGAGGGAGAATGCCGGCAGCTGGAATTCTGGGCTGGAAAAGGAGCAAATATTAGAGACCTATTATGCACAACTCCAAAAGTCCTGAAACTCCACGGAAGTTTTTTTGGAAATAATAAAAAATACTGAGCGAAGAAAATACCAGAGGGGGCCCACACCCTGGCCACGAGGGTGGGGGGCGCGCCCTACCCCCCTGGGCGCGCCCCCTACCTCGTGGGCCCCCTGGTGGCCTTCCGGTGCCCATCTTCTGCTATATGAAGTCTTTCGTCCGAGGAAAAAATCATAAGCAAGCTTTCGGGAAGAAACTCCGCCGCCACGAGGCGGAACCTTGGTGGAACCAATCTAGGGCTCGGGCAGAGCTGTTCTGCCGGGGAAACTTCCCTCCGGGAGGGGGAAATCATCGCCATCGTCATCACCAACGCTCCTCTCATCGGGAGGGATCCAATCTTCATCAACATCTTCACCAGCACCATCTCCTCTAAAACCCTAGTTCATCTCTTGTATCCAATCTTTGTCCCAAAGCCTCAGATTGGTACGTGTGGGTTGCTAGTAGTGTTGAATACTCCTTGTAGTTGATGCTAGTTGGTTTATTTGATGGAAGAGAATATGTTCAGATCCATTATGCATATTAATACCCCTCTGATTATGAACATGAATATGATTTGTGAGTAGTTACGTTTGTTCCTGAGGACATGGGAGAAGTCTTGCTATTAGTAGTCATGAGAATTTGGTATTCGTTCGATATTCTGATGAGATGTATGCTGTCTCTCCTCTAGTGGTGTTATGTGAACGTCGACTACATGACACTTCACCATTGTTTGGGCCTAGAGGAAGGCATTGGGAAGTAATAAGTAGATGATGGGTTACTAGAGTGACAGAAGCTTAAACCCTAGTTTATGCGTTGCTTCGTAAGGGGCTGATTTGGATCCATATGTTTCATGCTATGGTTAGGTTTACCTTAATACTTCTTTTGTAGTTGCGGATGCTTGCAATAGGAGTTAATCATAAGTGGGATGCTTGTCCAAGTAAGGACAACACCCAAGCACCGGTCCACCCACATATCAAATTATCAAAGTACCAAGCGCGAATCATATGAACGTGATGAAAACTAGCTTGACGATAATTCCCATGTGTCCTCGGGAGAGTTTTCCTTCATATAAGAAACTGTCCAGGCTTGTCCTTTGCTACAAAAAGGACTGGGCCATCTTGCTGCACTTTATTTACACTTGTTACTTGTTACCCGTTACAAATTACCTTATCAGAAAACTATCTGTTACCGATAATTTCAGTGCTTGCAGAGAATACCTTGCTGAAAACCGCTTATCATTTCCTTCTGCTCCTCGTTGGGTTCGACACTCTTACTTATCGAAAGGACTACGATAGATCCCTATACTTGTAGGTCATCAAGACTCTTTTCTGGCGTCGTTGCCGGGGAGTGAAGCGCCTTTGGTAGGTGGAATTTGGTAAGGAAAAATTTATATAGTGTGCTGAAATTTACTGTCAGTTGTTACTATGGAAAGTAATCCTTTGAAGGGCTTGTTCGGGGTATCCTCACCCCGACCGGTAGAGCAAATAGTTGCTCCTCAACCTACTGAACCTATTGAAAACGGGTATGATAGAGAAACTGCTAGCTAATCCTTTTGCAGGAGATGGAACATTGCATCCCGATTTACAATTAATCTATGTGGATGAAGTTTGTGGATTATTTAAGCTTGCAGGTATGCCCGGTGATGTTATCAAAAAGAAGGTATTCCCTTTATCTTTGAAGGTAGATGCATTGACATGGTATAGGCTATGTGACGATATGGGATCAAGGGACTACAAGCGATTGAAATTGGAATTTCATCAGAAGTTTTATCCTATGCATCTTGTTCATCGTGATCGTAATTATATATATAATTTCTGGCCTCGCGAAGGAGAAAGCATCGCTCAAGCTTGGGGGAGGCTTAAGTCAATGTTACATTCATGCCCCAATCATGAGCTCTCAAGAGAAATGACTATTCAAAATTATTATGCTCGGCTTTCTGACAACAATTGCTCCATGCTCGATACTTCTTGTACTGGCTCTTTTATGATGAAGACTATTGAGTTCAAATGGGATTTATTGGAAAGGATTAAACACAACTCTGAAGATTGTGATCTCGACGAAGGTAAGGAGTCAGGTATAACACCTAAGTTTGATTGTGTTAAATCTTTTATGGATACCGATGTTTTCCGTAAATTTAGCACTAAATATGGACTTGACTCTGAGATAGTAGCTTCTTTTTGTGAATCTTTTGCTGCTCATGTTGATCTCCCTAAGGAGAAGTGGTTTAAATATCATCCTACCATAGAAGTAAAAGTAGTTGAACCTATTAAAGTTGAAGAAAAGACTATCACTTATAATGATCCTATCGTTCCTACTGCTTATGTTGAGAAACCACCTTTCCCTATTAGAATAAAGGATCATGCTAAAGCTTCAACTGTGGTTCGTAAGAGTAATACTAGAACTTATACACCTCCTGAGCAAATTAAGGTTGAACCTAATATTGCTATGGTTAAAGATCTCCCGGCTGATAACATCGATGGGCATGTTATTTATTTCTGTGAGGAAACTACTAGAATTGCTAAACCTGGTGCTAAAGATAAACATAGACCTGTGGTAGGCATGCCTGTTATTTCTGTTAAAATAGGAGATCATTGTTATCACGGCTTGTGTGATATGGGTGCTAGTGCTAGTACAATACCTCATACCTTATAGAAAGAAATTATGCATGATATTGCACCTGCTGAGATAGAAGATATCGATGTTACCATTAAGCTTGCCAATAGAGATACTATATCACCGATTGGGATTGTTAGAGATGTTGAAGTCTTGTGCGGGAAGGTTAAATATCCTGCTGATTTTCTTGTTCTTGGTTCCCCACAAGATAGCTTTTGTCCCATTATATTTGGTAGACCCTTCTTGAACACTGTTAATGCTAAGATAGACTGCGAAAAGGATGTTGTTACTATTGGTTTGGGTGATATGTCTCATGAGTTTAATTTTTCTAAATTTCGTAGACAACCCCGTGATGAGGAATTGCCTAGTAAAGATGAAATTATTGGTCTTGCTTCTATTGCCGTGCCTCCCAATGATCCTTTAGAACAATATTTACTAGACCATGAAAATGATATGTTTATGAATTAAAGAAGAGAAATATATGAGGTATTCTTTAAACAGGGACCCATTCTGAAACACAACTTGCCTGTTGAAATCCCAGGGGATCCTCCTCCACCCAAGGGTGCTCCCGTGTTTGAGCTTAAACCATTACCTGATACTCTTAAATATGCTTATCTTGATGAAAAGAAGATATATCCTGTTATTATTAGTGCTAACCTTTCAGAGCATGAAGAAGAGAAATTATCGAAAACTCTGAAGAAGCACCGTGCTGCTATTGGATATACTCTTGATGATCTTAAGGGCATTAGTCCCACTCTATGTCAACACAAAATAAATTTGGAGAAAGACGCCAAACCAGTTATTGATCACCAACGACGACTAAATCCTAAGATGAAAGAAGTGGTAAGAAAGGAAATATTAAAGCTCCTTGAGGCAGGTATAATTTATCTCGGTGCTGATAGTCAGTGGGTAAGTCCTGTCCATTGTGTCCCTAAGAAGGGAGGCATTACTGTCGTTCCTAATGATAAAGATGAATTAATTCCGCAAAGAATTATTACAGGTTATAGGATGGTAATTGATTTCTGCAAATTAAATAAAGCTACTAAAAAGGATCATTACCCCTTGCCATTCATTGATCAAATGCTAGAAAGATTATCCAAACACACACATTTTTGCTTTCTAGATGGTTATTCTGGTTTCTCTCAAATACCTGTGTCAGCTGATGATCAAGCAAAGACTACTTTTACTTGCCCTTTCGGTACTTTTGCTTATAGACATATGCCTTTTGGTTTATGTAACGTAGCTGCTACCTTTCAAAGATGCATGATTGCTATATTCTCTAATTTTTGTGAAAAGATTTGTGAGGTCTTCATGGACGATTTCTCCGTTTATGGATCCTCTTTTGATGATTGCTTGAGCAACCTTGATTGAGTTTTGCAGAGATGTGAAGAAACTAACCTTGTCTTGAATTGGGAGAAATGACACTTTATGGTTAATGAAGGCATTGTCTTGGGGCATAAAATTTCTGAAAGAGGCATTGAAGTTGATAGAGCTAAAGTTGATGCTATTGAAAAGATGTCGTGTCCTAAGGACATCAAAGGTATAAGAAGTTTCCTTGGTCATGCCGGTTTTTATAGGAGGTTCATTAAGGACTTCTCAAAAATTTCTCGGCCTCTGACTAATCTATTATAAAAAGATATACCATTTGTCTTTGATGATGATTGTGTAGAAGCATTTGAAATACTTAAGAAAGCATTAATCTCTGCACCTATTGTTCAGCCACCTGATTGGAATTTACCTTTTGAAATTATGTGTGATGCTAGTGATTATGCTGCAGGTGCTGTTCTAGGACAAACAGTTGATAAGAAATTAAATGTTATTCAATATGCTAGTAAAACTCTAGACAATGCCCAGATAAATTATGCTACTACTGAGAAAGAATTTTTAGCAGTTGTATTTGCTTGTGATAAGTTGAGACCTTATATTGTTGATTCCAAAGTAACTATTCACACTGATCATGCTGCTATTAAATATCTTATGGAAAAGAAAGATGCTAAACCTAGACTTATTAGATGGGTTCTCTTGCTACAAGAATTTGATTTGCATATTATTGATAGAAAGGGAGCTGAGAACCCCGTCGCGGACAACTTGTCTAGATTAGAGAATGTTCTTGATGACCCACTACCTATTGATGATAGCTTTCCTGATGAACAATTAGCTGTCATAAATGCTTCTCGTACTGCTCCATGGTATGCTGATTATGCTAATTACATCATTGCTAAATTTATACCACCTAGTTTCACATACCAACAAAATAAAAAGTTTTTCTATGATTTGAGACATTTCTTTTGGGATGACCCACATCTTTATAAAGAAGGAGCAGATGGTGTTATTAGATGTTGTCTACCTGAGCATGAACAGGAACAGATCCTACGCAAGTGTCACTCTGAGGCTTATGGAGGGCACCACGCTGGAGATAGAACTGCACATAAGGTATTGCAATCCGTTTTTTATTGGCCTACTCTCTTCAAGGATGCTCGTAAGTTTGTCTTATCTTGTGATGAATGTCAAAGAATTGGTAATATTAGTAGACGTCAAGAAATGCCTATGAATTATTCACTTGTTATTGAACCATTTGATGTTTGGGGCTTCGATTATATGGGACCGTTTCCTTCCTCTAATGGGTATACACATATTTTAGTTGCTGTTGATTACGTTACTAAGTGGGTAGAAGCTATTGCAACTTGTAGTGCTGATCATAACACTTCTATTAAGATGCTTAAAGAAGTTATTTTTCCGAGGTTTGGAGTCCCTAGATATTTAATGACTGATGGTGGTTCGCATTTTATTCATGGTGCTTTTCGTAAAATGCTTGCTAAGTATGATGTTAATAATAGAATTGCATCCCCTTATCATCCACAGTCTAGTGGTCAAGTAGAATTGAGTAATAGAGAGCTCAAATTAATTTTGCAAAAGACTGTTAATAGATCTAGAAAGAATTGGTCCAAGAAACTTGATGATGCGTTATGGGCCTATAGAACTGCATATAAAAATCCTATGGGCATGTCTCCATATAAAATGGTTTATGGAAAAGCATGTCACTTACCTCTTGAACTAGAACATAAGGCATATTGGGCCATTAAAGAGCTCAATTATGATTGCAAACTTGCCGGTGAGAAGAGGTTATTTGACATAAGCTTACTTGATGAATGGAGAACCCAAGCCTATGAAAATGCCAAGTTGTTTAAAGAAAAAGTTAAAAGATGGCATGACAAAAGGATACAAAAGCGTGAGTTTAGTATAGGTGATTATGTATTATTATACAACTCTCGTTTAAGATTTTTTTGCAGGAAAACTTCTCTCTAAATGGGAAGGTCCTTACGTTATCGAGGAGGTCTATCGTTCCGGTGCCATAAAAATCAACAACTTCGAAGGCACAAATCCAAAGGTGGTTAACGGTCAAAGAATCAAACATTATATCTCAGGTAATCCCATAAATGTTGAAACTAATATTATTGAAACCGTAACCCTGGAGGAATACATAAGGGACACTTTCCAGAATGTTTCAGACTCCGAAAAGGAATAGGTACGTGGTACGGTAAGTAAACCGACTCCAAAACAGTTCTAATGGCAATTTTTCTCCGTTTTGGAATATTTAGAAAATTAGGAAAATAAGAAGCAGTCCGGGAAGGACACGAGGCTTCCACGAGGGTGCGAGGCGCGCCCTACCCCCTGGGCGCGCCCCCTGCCTCGTGGGCACCTCATGCGCTCTCTGGACTCCGTTTTCTTGCACGGTACTTCTTTTGGTCGGTAAAAATTTATTATATAATCTCCCAAAGGTTTTGACCACCGTATCACGCAATTATCCTCTGTTCTTGTTTCGAGCTGTTTTCTGTCAGGGTTGTCAAGGCCAGGCATCATGTCGTCCCCCTCCTCCAACAATGGTGACAACGATGCTTGGCTAATGAAGATAGAGCTGAAGAGGGAAGAACCCATGGAGATCAACAAGGATGAAGGGATCAAGAAGGCCACGGAGGACCAAGCTCCGGCAGCAGAAGACATCCTTCAACTTGATCACAATCTTCTTACCCCAACTGAGATCGAAGCTTTCAAGATGATTGAGTTAGCTCGTATACAAAACAAGTATCTCACACGTGAAAATATTTTGTTGAAGGAGCATATCATCGCACTCAAGGGCATTATCCGCAAGTTGGAGGATATCCTACCCTCGATGTGCGACTATCCATCATCACCTCCATCTCCTTAATCAGCAAAAGCGATATAATCACATGGGTATGGGCACTCCCCTTGGCAACTGCCAAGCTTGGGGGAGGTGCCCCGGTATCGTATCACCATCACACTCCTATCTTTACCGTTTTTCTTAGTTCGATCCTTTTAGTAATATCTTGATCTAGTAGAATAAAGTTTTTGGTATGATCTAGTTTTGAGTTTTGCTTTATGATCCCTTTATGTAATCGATTCCGTGAGTTATATATAATAAAGCTTAGTGTTGAGTCAAGGGCTTGCTTATCTTGCTATGATCTTGAGGGAATAAAAGAAAAGAAAGAATAAAAAGAAAACAAAGAGATCATATTGATCTTATGGAGAGTAATGACTTCACATATAAAGAGTATGATGATTAAAAGTTGTTGAGAGTTGACAAACATAGTTTTGGTCATCGCTGCAATTAATAGGAAGTAATAAAGAAAGATAGGTTTCACATATAAATATACTATCTTGGACATCTTTTATGATTGTGAGCACTCATTAAAATATGACATGCTAAAGAGTTGATGTTGGACAAGGAAGACAACATAATGGGTTATGTTTTCTTACATCTGAAATAAAGTATATTGTCATGGATCATCCAACATGTTGAGCTTGCCTTTCTCCCTCATGCTAGCCAAATTCTTTGCACCAAGTAGAGATACTACTTGTGCTTCCAAACACCCTTAAACCCAGTTTTGCCATGAGTAAGATCCTTAAAGAATGTTGTCGTCGGTGCAAGCAATAAAAATTGCTCTCTAAATATGTATGATTTATTAGTGTGGAGAAAATAAGATTTATACGATCTTGTGATGTGGAAGAAATAAAAGCGACAGACTGCATAATAAAGGTCCATATCACAAGTGGCAATATAAAGTGACGTTCTTTTGCATTAAGATTTCGTGCATCCAACCATGAAAACGCATGACAACCTCTGCTTCCCTCTGCAAAGGGCCTATCTTTTACTTTTATCTCTTACCCTTATGCAAGAGTCATGGTGATCTTCACCTTTCCCTTTTACATTTTAGCGTTTGGCAAGCACCTTGGGTTGGAAAGATCTTGATTTATATATCCAATTGGATGTAAGTTAGCATGAACTATTATTGTTGACATTACCCTTGAGGTAAAAGGTTGGGAGGCGAAACTATAAGCCCCTATCTTTCTCTGTGTCCGATTAAAACTCCGTAACCACAAGTATTGCGTGAGTGTTAGCAATTGTGAAAGACTAAATGATAGTTGAGTATGTGGACTTGCTGAAAAGCTCTTACATAGACTCTTTCCGATGTTATGACAAATTGCAATTGCTTCAATGGCTGAGATTATAGTTTGCTGGTTCTCAATGAAGTTTCTGATTCATACTTGATATTGTGAAGAGATTATTACTTGAGCATAAGAGATCATATGACAATATATATATATATATATATATATATATATATATATATATATATATATATATATATATATATATGTTGCTGTTATAAGAATGATCATGATGCCCTCATGTCCGTATTTTATTTTATGGACACCTCTACCTCTAAACATGTGGACATATTTATCGTTATCGGCTTCCGCTTGAGGACAAGCGAGGTCTAAGCTTGGGGGAGTTGATACGTCCATTTTGCATCATGCTTTTATATCGATATTTATTGCATTATGGGCTGTTATTACACGTTATGTCACAATACTTATGCAAATTCTCTCTTATTTTACAAGGTTTACATGAAGAGGGAGAATGCCGGCAGCTGGAATTCTGGGCTAGAAAAGGAGCAAATATTAGAGACCTATTCTGCACAACTCCAAAAGTCCTGAAACTCCACGGAACTTATATTTGGAAATAATAAAAAATACTAAGAGAAGAAAATACCAGAGGGGGCCCACACCCTGGCCACGAGGGTGGGGGGCGCGCCCTACCCCCCTGGGCGCGCCCCCCTGCCTCGTGGGCCCCCTGGTGGCCCTCCGATGCCCATCTTCTGCTATATGAAGTCTTTCGTCTGAGAAAAAAATCATAAGCAAGCTTTCGGGAAGAAACTCCGCCGCCACGAGGCGGAACCTTGGCGGAACCAATCTAGGGCTCCGGCAGAGTTGTTCTGCCGGGGAAACTTCCCTCCGGGAGGGGGAAATCATTGCCATCGTTATCACCAACGCTCCTCTCATCAGGAGGGAGCCAATCTTCATCAACATCTTCACCAGCACCATCTCCTCTAAAACCCTAGTTCACCTCTTGTATCCAATCTTTGTCCCAAAGCCTCAGATTGTTACCTGTGGGTTGCTAGTAGTGTTGATTACTCCTTGTAGTTGATGCTAGTTGGTTTATTTGGTGGAAGATGATATGTTCAGATCCATTATGCATATTAATAACCCTCTGATTATGAACATGAATATGATTTGTGAGTAGTTACGTTTGTTCCTGAGGACATGGGAGAAGTCTTGCTATTAGTAGTCATGAGAATTTGGTATTCGTTCGATATTTTGATGAGATGTATGTTGTCTCTCCTCTAGTGGTGTTATGTGAACATCGACTACATGACACTTTACCATTGTTTGGGCCTATAGGAAGGCATTGGGAAGTAATAAGTAGATGATGGGTTGCGAGAGTGACAGAAGCTTAAACCCTAGTTTATGCATTGCTTCGTAAGGGGCTGATTTGGATCCATATGTTTCATGCTATGGTTAGGTTTACCTTAATACTTCTTTTGTAGTTGCAGATGCTTGCAATAGGAGTTAATCATAAGTGGGATGCTTGTCCAAGTAAGGACAACACCCGAGCACCGGTCCACCCACATATCAAATTATCAAAGTACCGAACGCGAATCATATGAACGTGATGAAAACTAGCTTGACGATAATTCCCATGTGTCCTCGGGAGCGATTTCCTTCATATAAGAAATTGTCCAGGCTTGTCCTTTGCTACAAAAAGGATTGGGCCATCTTGCTGCACTTTATTTACACTTGTTACTTGTTACCCGTTACAAATTACCTTATCACAAAACTATCTGTTACCGATAATTTCAGTGCTTGCAGAGAATACCTTGCTGAAAACCGCTTATCATTTCCTTCTGCTCCTCGTTCGGTTAGACACTCTTACTTATCGAAAGGACTACGATAGATCCCCTATACTTGTGGGTTATCACCCACCAGGTGGGCACAACCCACCTGGGCGCGTCAGGGAGCCCAGGCGCGCCCTGGTGGGTTGTGCTCACCCAAGCCCACCTCAGGTGCCCATCTTTTGGTATATAGGTCATTTTGACCTAGAAAAAATACAGAGAGGACTTTCGGGACGGAGCGCCGCCGTCTCGAGGCGGAACTTGGGCAGGGGCACTTTTGCCCTCCGGCGGAGCGATTCCGCCGGGGGAACTTCCCTCCCGGAGGGGGAAATCATCGTCATCATCATCACCAACAACTCTCCATCTTGGGGAGGGCAATCTCCATCAACATCTTCAACAACACCATCTCATCTCAAACCCTAGTTCATCCCTTGTGTTCAATCTTGTTACCGGAACTATAGATTGGTACTTGTGGGTGACTAGTATTGTTGATTACATCTTGTAGTTGATTACTATATGGTTTATTTGGTGGAAGATTATATGTTCAGATCCAATATGCTATTTAATACCCCTCTGATCTTGAGCATGGTTATCATTTGTGAGTAGTTACTTTTGTTCTTGAGGTCACTGGAGAAATCATGTTGCAAGTAATCATGTGAACTTGATATGTGTTCGATATTTTTATAGTATGTATGTTGTGATTCCCTTAGTGGTGTCATGTGAACGTCGACTACATGACACTTCACCATATTTGGGCCTAAGGGAATGCAATGTGGAGTAGCAATTAGATGATGGGTTGCGAGAGTAACAGAAGCTTAAACCCCAGTTGCGCTATTCCGTAAGGGCCCGATTGGATCCAAAAGTTTAATGCTATGGTTAGAATTTATTCTTAATACTTTTCTCGTAGTTGCAAATGCTTGCGGGAGGGTTAATCATAAGTAGGAGGTTTTTTTCAAGTAAGAACAACACCTAAGCACCGGTCTACCCACATATCAAATTATCAAAGTACCGAACACGAATTAAACCAACGTGATGAAAGTGACTAGATGAAAATCCCGTGTACCCTCAAGAACGCTTTGCTTATCATAAGAGACCGTTTCGGCCTGTCCTTTGCCTCAAAAAGATTGGGCTACCTTGCTGCACTTTTGTTACTACTATTATTACTTGCTCGTTACAAATTATCTTGTTATCAAACTCTCGGTTACTTGTTGGGGAACGTAGTAATTTCAAAAAAATCCCTACGCACACGCAAGATCATGGTGATGCATAGAAACGAGAGGGGAGAGTGTTGTCCACGTACCCTCATAGACCGAAAGAGGAAGCGTTAGCACAACACGGTTGATGTAGTCGTACGTCTTCACGATCCGACCGATCCAAGTACCGAACGTACGGCACCTCCGAGTTCAGCACACGCTCAGCTCGATGACGTCCCGCGAACTCCGATCCAGCAGAGCTTCACGGGAGAGTTCCGTCAGCACGACGGCATGATGACGATGATGATGTTGATACCGACGCAGGGCTTCGCCTAAGCACCGCTACGATATGACTGAGGTGGAATATGGTGGAGGGGGCACCGCACACGGCTGGGAGAGATCAACAGATCAACTTGTGTGTCTAGAGGTGCCCCTGCCCCCGTATATAAAGGAGCAAGGGGAGAGAGGCGGCCGGCCAAGGTGGGCGCGCCAAGGGGGGAGTCCTACTCCCATCGGGAGTAGGAACCTCCTTTCCTTGTTGGAGTAGGAGAATGGAAGGAAGGGAGAGAGGAGGAGAAGGAAAAGGGGGGGCGCCGCCCCCCTCCTTGTCGAATTTTGACTAGAGGGGGAGGGGGCGCGCGGCTGCCCTGGCCGCCCCTCCTCTTCTCCCACTAAGGCCCATGAGGCCCAATTAACTCCCCGGGGGGTTCCGGTAACCCCCCGGTACTCCGGTATATGTCCAAAACCTTCCGGAACCTTTCCGGTGTCCGAACATAGTCGTCCAATATATCGATCTTTACGTCTCGACCATTTCGAGACTTCTCGTAATGTCTGTGATCATATCCGGGACTCTGAACTACCTTCGGTACATCAAAACACAAAAAATCATAATACCGATCGTCACCGACTTTAAGCGTGCGGACCCTACGGGTTCGAGAACTATGTAGACATGACCGAGACACGTCTCTGGTCAATAACCAATAGCGGAACCTGGATGCTCATATTGGCTCCCACATATTCTACGAAGATCTTTATCGGTCAAACCGCATAACAACAAATGTTGTTCCCTTTGTCATCGGTATGTTACTTGCCGAGATTCGATCGTCGGTATCTCAATACCTAGTTCAATCTCGTTACCGGCAAGTCTCTTTACTGGTTATGTAATGCATCATCCCGCAACTAACTAATTAGTCACATTGCTTGCAAGGCTTATAGTGATGTGCATTACCGAGAGGGCCCAGAGATACCTCTCCGACAATCGGAGTGACAAATCCTAATCTCGAAATACGCCAACTCAACAAGTACCTTCGGAGACACCTGTAGAGCACCTTTATAATCACCCAGTTACGTTGTGACGTTTGGTAGCACACAAAGTGTTCCTCCGGTAAACGGGAGTTGCCTAATCTCATAGTCATAGGAACATGTATAAGTCATGAAGAAAGCAATAGCAACATACTAAACGATCAAGTGCTAAGCTAACGGAATGGGTCAAGTCAATCACATCATTCTCCTAATGATGTGATCCCGTTAATCAAATGACAACTCATGTCCATGGCTAGGAAACTCAACCATCTTCGATCAACGAGCTAGTCAAGTAGAGGCATACTAGTGACACTATGTTGGTCTATGTATTCACACATGTATTATGTTTACGGTTAATACAATTCTAGCATGAATAATAAACATTTATCATGATATGAGGAAATGAATAATAACTTTATTATTGCCTCTAGGGCGTATTTCCTTCATTACTTACAATTTCAGTACTTGCAGACATTACCTTACTGAAAACTACTTGTCATTTCCTTCTGCTCCTCGTTGGGTTCGACACTCTTACTTATCGAAAAGAGCTACAATTGATCCCCTATACTTGTGGGTCATCAAGGCTATTTTCTGGCGCCGTTGCTGGGGAGTGAAGCGCCTTTGGTAAGGAAACATTTATATAGTGTGCTGAAATTTATTGTCACTTGTTACTATGGAAAACAATCCTTTGAGGGGCTTGTTCGGGGTATCTTCACCTCGACCGGAGCCACAATTGGCTACCCCTCAACCTACTGCACCTACTGAAAATATTGAATATGAAATTCCTTCCGGTATGATAGAACAACTGCTACCTAATCCTTATGCAGGAGATGGAACCGAACATCCTGATATGCACTTGATATATGTAGAACAAATTTGTGGATTGTTCAAGCTTGCAGGTTTACCCGGAGATGAAGTTATGAAAAAGGTTTTCCCTTTATCTTTGAAGGGAAAAGCATTGGCATGGTATAGGCTATGCGATGATATTGGATCCTGGAATTGGAATCGATTGAAATTGGAGTTCCATCAAAAAAATTATCCTATGCATCAAGTTCATCGTGATCGGAATTATATATATAAGTTTTGGCCTCGTGAAGGAGAAAGTATCGCTCTAGCTTGGGGGAGGCTGAAGTCAATGTTATATTCATGCCCCAATCATGAGCTCTCAATATAAATTATTATCCAGATTTTTTATGCTCGGCTTTCTTGTAATGATCAAACCATGCTTGATACTTCTTGTGCTGGTTCTTTTATGAAGAAGACTATTGAATTCCGGTGGGATCTTTTGGAAAGAATTAAACGCAACTCTGAAAATTGGGAACTCGAGAAAGGTAAAGAGTCAGGTATTAAACTTAAGTATGATTGTGTTAAATCTTTTATGGATACCGATGCTTTTCAAAAGTTTAGCACTAAATATGGACTTGATTCTGAGATAGTAGCTTCCTTTTGTGAATCATTTGCTACTCATGTTGATCTCCCTAAAGAGAAGTGGTTTAAATATCACCCAACTATTAAAGAAGAAATTAAAGAACTGGTACCAGTTAAAGAAGAAACTATACTTTACAATGTTGATCCAGTTGTTCCTTCTGCTTATATTGAGAAACCACCTTTTCCTGTTAGGATAAAGGAACATGCTAAAGTTTCAACTGTGGTCAACAAAAGCTATATTAGAACACCTAAACCGGATGAAAAATTAAAGTAGAACCTAGTATTTCTATGGTTAAAGATCTCTTGGAAGAAGATATGGATGTGCATGTTATTTACTTTTATGAAGAAGCTGCTAGAATTGACAAAACTGATAAAAAGGATAAACATAGACCTGTTGTTGGCATGCCCGTCATCTCAGTTAAAATAGGAGTTCAATGTTATCATGGTTTATGTGACATAGGTGCTAGTGTGAGTGCTATTCCTTACACCTTATATCAAGAAATTATTAATGACATAGCACCCATAGAGATAGAAGACATAGATGTTACTATTAAACTTGCTAATAGAGACACTATTTCACCAATTGGGATTGTTAGAGATGTTGAAGTGTTGTGTGGGAAAATAAAATACCCTACTGATTTTCTTGTTCTTGATTCCCCACAAGATGATTTTTGTCCCATTATCTTTGGTAGACCTTTCTCGAACACCGTTAGTGCTAAAATAGACTATGAGAAACAAACTGTCGGTGTTAGTTTTGGTGATGAGTCTCATGAGTTTAATTTTTCCAAGTTTAGTAGAAAGCTTCATGAAAAGGAATTGCCTAGTAAGGATGAATTAATTGGTCTTGCTTCTATTGCTGTGCCTCGTACTGATCCACTAGAACAATATTTGCTAGACCATGAAAATGATTTACATATGCATGAAAGAAATGAAATAGATAAGATTTTCTTTGAACAACGTCCTCTGCTTAAACACAATTTGCCTATTGAAACTCTAGGAGGTCCTCCTCCACCTAAAGGCGATCCTGTGTTTGAATTAAAACAATTGCCAGACACTTTGAAATATGCTTATCTTGATGAAAAGAAGATATATCATGTTATTATTAGTGTTAACCTTTCAGAACATGAAGAAGAAAGATTATTGAAAGTTCTAAGGAAGCACCGAGCTGCTATTGGATATACTCTTGACGATTTAAAGGGCATTAGTCCCACTCTATGTCAGCACAAAATTAATATGGAACCTGATGCTAAACCCGTTGTTGATCACCAACGTCAGTTAAATCCGAAGATGAAAGAAGTGGTAAGAGCAGAGATATTAAAACTTCTGGAAGCATGTATAATCTATCCTATAGCTGATAGTAGATGGCTAAGTCATGTTCATTATGTCCCTAAGAAAGGAGGTATAACTGTTGTTCCTAATGATAATAATGAACTTATTCCACAAAGAATTGTTACAGGTTATAGAATGGTAATTGATTTTAGAAAATTAAACAAAGCAACTAGAAAAGATCATCACCCTCTGCCTTTTATTGATCAAATGCTTGAAAGATTATCTAAGCACACCCATTTTTGCTTCCTTGATGGATATTCTGTTTTTTCACAAATACCTGTTTCTCAACCTGATCAAGAAAAGACCACTTTTACTTGTCCCTTTGGAACCTATGCTTATAAACGTATGCCTTCGGTTTATGTAATGCACCTGCTACCTTTCAAAGATGTATGACTGCTATATTCTCTGACTTTTGTGAAAATATTGTTGAGGTTTTCATGGATGACTTCTCTATTTATGGGAAGTCTTTTGATGATTGTTTAAGCAATCTTGATCGAGTTTTCCAGAGATGTGAACAAACAAATTTTGTCTTGAATTGGGAGAAGTGTCACTTTATGGTTAATGAAGGCATTGTCTTGGGTCATAAAATTTCTGAAAGAGGTATTGAAGTGGACAAAGCTAAGGTTGATGCAATTGAGAAAATGCCATGTCCTAAAGATATAAAAGGTATTCGTAGTTTCTTAGGTCATGCTGGTCCCTACAGGAGATTTATTAAAGACTTCTCTAACATTTCTTGGCCTGTTATGAGTCTTTTGCACAATGATATTCCTTTTGTTTTTGATGATGATTGTTTAGAAGCCTTTGAAACACTCAAGAAATCCTTAATTTCTGCACCTATTGTTCAACCACCTGATTGGAACTTGCCTTTTGAAATTATGTGTGATGCTAGTGATTATGTTGTTGGTGCTGTTCTAGGACAAAGAGTTGATAAGAAACTGAATGTTATTCATTATGCTAGCAAAACTCTAGTCAGTGCTCAAAGAAATTATGTTACTACTGAAAAAGAATTCTTAGCAGTGGAGTTTGCTTGTGACAAATTTAGACCTTATATTGTTGATTCCAAAGTAACTGTTCACACAGACCATGTTGTTATTAAATATCTTATGGAAAAGAAAGATGCTAAACCTAGACTTATTCGATGGGTTCTCTTGTTACAAGAATTTGATTTACATATCATTGATAGAAAAGGAGTTGAGAACCCAGTAGCTGATAATTTATCTAGGCTTGAAAATGTTCCTGATGACCCACTACCTATTGATGATTGTTTTCCTGATGAGCAGTTAGCTGCAATAAATGTTGCTCATAATACTCCTTGGTATGCTGATTATGCTAATTACATTGTTGCTAAATATTTGCCACCTAGCTTTACATACCAACAAAAGAAAATATTCTTCTATGATTTAAGACATTACTTTTGGGATGACCCACATCTTTATAAAGAAGGAGTAGATGGTATTATTAGACGTTGTGTACCTGAGCATGAACAGGGACAAATCCTACAGAAATGTCACTCCGAAGCTTATGGAGGGCATCATGCTGAAGATAGAACTGCTCACAAGGTATTGCAATCTGGATTTTATTGGCCTACTCTCTTCAAGGATGCTCGTAAGTTCGTCTTATCTTGTGATGAATGTCAAAGAATAGGTAATATCGATAAGCGTCAAAAAATGCCTATGAATTATTCACTTGCTGTTGAACCATTTGATGTTTGGGGATTTGATTACATGGGACCTTTTCCTTCCTCTAATGGGTATACACATATTTTGGTTGTTGTTGATTATGTTACTAAATGGGTAGAAGCTATTCCAACCAGTAGTGCTGATCACAGCACCTCTATTAAAATGCTTAAGGAAGTTATTTTCCCCAGGTTTGGAGTCCCTAGATATTTAACGACTGATGGTGGTTCACACTTTATTCATGGTGCTTTCCGTAAAATGCTTGCCAAGTATGATGTTAACCGTAGAATTGCATCACCTTATCATCCTCAGTCTAGTGGTCAAGTTGATCTTAGCAATAGAGAAATAAAATTAATTTTGCAAAAGATTGTCAATAGGTCCAGGAAGAATTGGTCTAAGAAATTAGATGATGCACTTTGGGCTTATAGAACAACATATAAAAATCCTATGGGTATGTCTCCTTATAAAATGGTTTATGGAAAAGCTTGTCATTTCCCTCTTGAGTTAGAACATAAAGCATATTGGGTCATCAAAGAGCTCAATTATGATTTCAAACTTGCTGGTGAAAAGAGGTTATTTGCTATTAGCTCTTTAGATGAATGGAGAACCCAAGATTATGAAAATGCAAAATTATTCAAAGAAAAAGTTAAAAGATGGCATGACAAAAGAATCCAAAAGCGTGAGTTTAAAGTCGGAGAATATGTTCTTTTGTACAACTCTCGTTTCAGATTATTTGCAGGAAAACTCCTCTCAAAATGGGAAGGCCCCTATGTTACCGAGGAGGTTTATCGGTCTAGAGCCATCAAAATAAATAATTCCGAAGGTACTAACCCGAAGGTTGTCAATGGGCAACGAATAAAACATTATATCTCAGGTACACCCTGATGTCGCTTGAAGCTATGTCGGTATTTCCCCAAAGAGGAAGGGATGATGCAGCACAGCGGCGGTAGGTATTTTCCTCAGAAATGAAACAAAGGTTATCGAACCAGTAGGAGAACCAAGCAACACAACGTAAACAACCCTTGCACGAAAATAACAACACCTCGCAATCCGACGTGTTCAAGGGGTTGTCAATCCCTTTCGGGGTACGGCGCCAGAAACTGTGCATGGACGGGAGAAAGTTGTAATAGATTGAATGAACTGATCGCAAATAAAATAAAGTGCAGCAAAGTTTTTTTGTATTTTTGGTTTAATAGATCTGAATAAAAAGAGCAAATATATGAGAAAGAAGACCCGGGGGCCGTAGGTTTCACTAGTGGCTTCTCTCGAGAAAAATAGCAAACGGTGGGTAAACAAATTACTGTTGGGCAATTGATAGAACCTCAAATAATTATGACGATATCTAGGCAATGATCATTACATAGGCATCACTGATAACCCACAAGTATAGGGGATCTATCTTAGTCCATTCGATAAGTAAGAGTGTCGAACCCAACGAGGAGCAGAAGGAAATGATAAGCGGTTTTCAGCAAGGTATTCTCTGCAAGTACTGAAATAAGTGGTAACAGATAGTTTTGTGATAGGATAATTTGTAACGAGCAACAAGTAACAAAAGTAAATAAAGTGCAGCAAGGTGGCCCAATCCTTTTCGTAGCAAAGGACAAGCCTGGACAAACTCTTATATAGAGAAAAGCGCTCCCGAGGACACATGGGAATTATCGTCAAGCTAGTTTTCATCGCGTTCATATGATTTGCGTTCGGTACTTTGATAATTTGATATGTGGGTGGACCGGTGCTTGGGTGCTGTTATTACTTGAACAAGCATCCCACTTATGATTAACCTCTATTGCAAGCATCCGCAACTACAACAAAAGTATTAAGGTAAACCTAACCATAGCATGAAACATATGGATCCAAATCAGCCCCTTACGAACCAACGCATAAACTAGGGTTTAAGCTTCTGTCACTCTAGCAACCCATCATCTACTTATTACTTCCTAATGCCTTCCTCTAGGCCCAAATAATGGTGAAGTGTTACGTAATCGACGTTGTAAGGGCATATTTATCCCTAAGATGTTTTGGTGATTGATGACAATGCTTTTGCGGACTAATCGTGTGCGTTGAGTGTTTTTCAGAGATTCATTCTTTTGGCACGAGATGATTTCCTCCCCTCAGAGCCTAAAGCGAAGACGGTGTAGTCCTTTCGGATTAGTTTGGTGGACTAGTTTCATAGGGATCACCGTACTATCAAGAGGGGGTCCGTTTTGGAAAGGCTAGGGCGGAATCATCACGTACACTTCCTTTGCCCCTCCCTCCGAGCCTTTCCGTTTCGATGATGGGCTTGGTTCTCCTCTCTTTGTGCCCTCTCTGGTCCCAGCGGTAGTACCACGGGCCAGAGCGGTAGTACCGCTTGGGTGCTACAAGCGGTAGTACCGCTCTGGAGCGGTAGTACCGCCCAAAGCAGTAGTACCGCTAGTAGCCCCATGTGTGTACTATCTCTGGTCCCAGCGGTAGTACCGCGGGACGGAGCGGTAGTACCGCTTGGGTGCCACAAGCGGTAGTACCGCTCTGGGCGCGGTAGTACCGCTCCAGAGCAGTAGTACCGCTAGTGGCCCCAAGTCGTAGTACCGCGGTGGTCTCGTGCTAGTACCGCCTCGATTCGAGGGCTCCTTTTTTGTGTCGGGTTTTACGGTACTGGCCGCGGCTGCGGGGGGACGTAGTACCGCTCCTGTGCGGTAGTACCGCCCTCCCTCCGCGGTAGTACCGCTGTGGGCCAAGCGGTAGTACCGCGCTTTGGAGCGGTAGTACCGCTTATAGTGGCAAGCGGTAGTACCGCTGGCACAGCGGTACTACCGCTCTCTTCGGGGCAGAAGGGGGGTAACGGTTGGTTTGTTCCCCCCACTATATAAAGGGGTCTTCGTCCCCAAAGTTGACTCACCTCTTCCCCCAAAAGCTCCATTGTTGCTCCAAGCTCCATTTTCGCCCGATCTCTCTCCCTAGCCAATCAAACTTGTTGATTTGCTCGGGATTGGTTGAGAAGGCCACGATCTACACTTCCACCAAGAGAAATTTGATTCCCCCCACTTATCCCTAGCGGATCTTGTTACTCTTGGGTGTTTGAGCACCCTAGACGGTTGAGGTCACCGCGGAGCCATAGTCCATTGTGGTGAAGCTTTGTGGTGTCGTTGGGAGCCTCCAATTAAGTTGTGGAGATTGCCCCAACCTTGTTTGTAAAGGTCCGGTCGCCGCCTTCAAGGGCACCAATAGTGGAATCACGGCATCTCGCATTGTGTGAGGGCATGAGGAGAATACGGTGGCCCTTGTGGCTTCTTGGGGAGCATTGTGCCTCCACACCGCTCCAACGGAGACGTACTTCCCCTCAAAAGGAAGGAACTTCGGTAACACATCCTCGTCTTCACCGACTCCACTCTTGGTTATCTCGTTCCTTTACTTTAGCTAGTTTACTTGTGTTATTTCTCTTACTTGTTTGCGTGCTTGTTGTCGTTGCATCATATAGGTTGCTCACTTAGTTGCATATCTAGACAACCTATTTTGATGCAAACTTTAATTTGGTAAAGAAAAGCTAAAAATTGTTAGTTGCCTATTCACCCCCCCCCTCTAGTCAACTATATCGATCCTTTCAGACGTTCACATAACACCACTAGAGGATAGACAACATACATCTCATCAAAATATCGAACGAATACCAAATTCACATGACTACTAATAGCAAGACTTCTCCCATGTCCTCAGGAACAAACGTAACTACTCACAAAGCATATTCATGTTCATAATCAGGGGGGTATTAATATGCATATAGGATCTGAACATATGATCTTCCACCAAATAAACCAACTAGCATAAACTACAAGGAGTAATCAACACTACTAGCAACCTACTAGTACCAATCCCGGACTTGGAGACAAGAATTGGATACAAGAGATGAACTATGGTTTTGAGAGGAGATGGTGCTGGTGAAGATGTTGATGGAGATTGCCCACTCCCGATGAGAGGAGCGTTGGTGATGACGATGGCGATGATTTCCCCCTCCCGGAGGGAAGTGTCCGGGCAGAACAGCTCTGCCGGAGCCCTAGATTGGTTCCGCCAAGGTTCCGCCTCGTGGCGGCGGAGTCTCGTCCCGAAAGGTTGCTTATGATTTTTCCCTTGACGAAAGACTTCATATAGCAGAAGATGGCCACCGGAGAGCCAACAGGGGGCCCACGAGGCAGGGGCGCGCCCTGGGGGGGTATGGCGCGCCCCCACCCTCGTGGCCAGGTGGGGCCCCCTCTGACGTACTTCTTTCGCTCAATATTTTTTATTATTTCCAAAAATGACTTCCGTGGAGTTTCAGGACATTTGGAGTTGTGCAGAATAGGTCTCTAATATTTGCTCCTTTTCCAGCCTAGAATTCCAGCTGCCGGTATTCTCCCTCCTTATGCAAGCCTTGTAAAATAAGAGAGAATAGGCATAAGTATTGTGACATAACGTGTAATAACAGCCCATAATGCAATAAATATCGATATAAAAGCATGATGCAAAATGGACGTATCAACTCCCCCAAGCTTAGACCTCGCTTGTCCTCAAGCGAAAGCCGATAACGATAAATATGTCCACATGTTTAGAGGTAGAGATGTCGATAAAATAAAATACGGACATGAGGGCATCAAGATTATTCTCATAACAGCAGCATAGATGGATATTGTCATATGATTTCTTATGCTCAAGTAATAATCTATTCACAATGCAAAAGTATGAATCAGAAACTTTATTGAGAACTAAGAAACTATAATCTCAGTCATTGAAGCAATTGCAATTTATCATAACATCAGAAAGAGTCTATGTCAGAGCTTTCTAGCAAGTCCACATACTCAACTATCATTTAGTCTTTCATAATTGCTAACACTCACGCAATACTTGTGGTTATGGAGTTTTAATCGGACACGGAGAAAGCTAGGGGCTTATAGTTTCGCCTCCCAACCTTTTACCTCAAGGGTAATGTCAACAATAATAATTCATGCTAATTACATCCAATTAGATATATCTATCAGGATCTTTCCAACACCCTGTGCTTGCCAAAGGATAAAATGTAAAAAGGAAAGGTGAAGATCACCATGACTCTTGCATAAGGTAGAAGATAATAATAAAAGATAGGCCCTTCGCAGAGGGAAGCAGAGGTTGCCATGCGCTTTCAGGGTTGGATGCACAAAATCTTAATGCGAAAGAACGTCACTTTATATTGCCACTTGTGATATGAACCTTTATTATGCAGTCCGTCGCATTTATTTCTTCCACATCACAAGATCGTATAAAGCTTATTTCCTCCACACCAATCAATCATACATATTTAGAGAGCAATTTTTATTTCTTGCACCGATGACAACTTACTTGAAGAATCTTACTCAATCCATAGGTAGATATGGTTGACTCTCATGGCAAAACTGGTTTAAGGGTTTTTGGAAGCACAAGTAGTATCTCTACTTGGTGCAAAGAATTTGGCTAGCATGAGGGGGAAAGGCAAGCTCAACATGTTGGATGATCCATGACAATATACTTTATCTCACATATAAGAAAACATAACCCATTACGTTGTCTTCCGTGTCCAACATCAACTCTTTAGCATGTCATATTTTAATGAGTGCTCCCAATCATAAAAGATGTCCAAGATAGTATATTTATATGTGAAACCTCTCTTTCTTTATTACTTCCTATTAATTGCAACGATGACCAAAGCTATGTTTGCCAACTCCCAACAATTTTTAATCATCATACTCTTTCTATGTGAAGTCATTACTCTCAATAAGATTAATATGATTTCTTTATTTCTTTTTATTCTTTTCTGTTTTCTTTTATTCACTCAAGATCATAGCAAGATAATCAAGCCCTCGACTCAACACTAATCTTTATTATATATAGCTCACGGACTCGATTACATAGAGAGATTATAAAGAAAAACTCAAAACTAGATCATGCCATAAACTTTATTCTACTAGATCAAGATACTACTAATAGGATCGAACTAAGAAAAACGGTAAAGATAGGAGATGTGATGGTGATACAATACCGGGGAATCTCCCCCAAGCTTGGCAGTTTCCAAGGGGAGTGCCCATACCCTTGTGATTATATCTCCTTTGCTGGTGATGGTGATGTGATATTCTTGGCGATAATGCCCCTCAGGATACGATTTTCTTCCTCGAGCTTATTGAGTTGCTGCTTGAGATCCATTATCTCCTTATGAAGCTTCCCTGTAACGGCTAAAGCTCCTTGCACCCAAGGGTGTTGCATAGCTGCGGGAGAACAAGTAACACTTTTCTTCATATTTTCATAAGAAAGAAATCTAACATTGGAAGGGATAACCGAGTTTGGAATAGTTGAGCTCTGTAGCCCCCCACCGTGAACCCAGCTCGGAAGCGAGAAGTGACTTCTTGATCCTCCATGGCATCTATCCTCATCAAATCAGCCTCCATCTCTTCCTCCGTTGTTGGCCCAAAGTGGTCAGCATCGCTGTTTGTCCTTGGTTCCGATGCCAGATGAGACACCCGGCTCTCCCCGACTGACTCTTGAGAAGACATCTTGCTCTAATCTGCAGCAGCAACAGCTCAAAACAAGAACAGAGGATAATTGCGTGATACAGGAGTCAAAACCTTCGGGAGAATATATAATGAATTTTTACCGACCAAAATACGTAACGTGCAAGAAAACAGAGTCCGGGGAGCACACGAGGTGCCCACGAGGTAGGGGGCGCGCCCAATAGGGTAGGGCACGCCCTCCACCCTCGTGGAGCCCTCGTGTCCTTCCCGGACTGCTTCCTATTTTTCTATTTTTCTAAATATTCCAAAACGGAGAAATATTGCCATAAAAACTGTTTTGGAGTCGGTTTACTTACCGTACCACATACCTATTCCTTTTCGGAGTGTGAAACGTTTCGGAAAGTGTCTCTTATGTATTCCTCCGGGGTTACGGTTTCAATAACGTTGGTTTCAACATTTATGGGATTACCTGAAATATAATGTTTGATTCTTTGACCGTTCACCACCTTCGGATTTGTGCCTTCGAAGTTGTTGATTTTTATGGCACCGGAACGATAGACCTCCTCGATAACGTAGGGACCTTCCCATTTAGAGAGAAGTTTTCCTACAAAAAATCTTAAATGAGAGTTGTATAGCAATACATAGTCACCTACATTAAACTCACACTTCTGTATCCTTTTGTCATGCCATCTTTTAACTTTTTCTTTAAACAACTTGGCATTTTCATAGGCTTGGGTTGTCCATTCATCAAGTGAGCTAATATCAAATAACCTCTTCTCATCGGCAAGTTTGAAATCATAACTGAGCTCTTTAATAGCCCAGTAGGCCTTATGTTCTAGTTCGAGAGGTAAGTGACATGCTTTACCATAAATCATTTTATACGGAGACATACCCATAGGATTTTTATATGCAGTTCTATAGGCCCATAATGCATCATCAAGTTTCTTGGACCAATTCTTTCTAGATCTATTAACAGTCTTTTGCAAAATTAATTTGAGCTCTCTATTACTCAATTCTACTTGACCACTAGACTGCGGGTGATAAGGAGATGCAATTCTATGATTAACATCATACTTAGCAAACATTTTTTGGAAAGCACCATGAATAATATGTGAGCCACCATCAGTCATTAAATATCCAGGGACTCCAAACCTCGGAAAAATAACATCTTAAGCATCTTAATAGAAGTGTTATGATCAGCACTACTAGTTGGAATAGCTTCTACCCACTTAGTAACGTAATCAACAACAACTAAAATATGTGTATAACCATTAGAGGCAGGAAAAGGTCCCATATAATCAAAGCCCCAAACATCAAATGGTTCAATAACGAGTGAATAGTTCATAGGCATTTCTTGACGTTTACTAATATTACCAATTCTTTGACATTCATCACAAGATAAGACAAACTTATGGGCATCCTTGAAGAGAGTGGGCCAATAAAAACCGGATTGCAGTACCTTATGTGCAGTTCTGTCTCCAGCGTGGTATCCTCCATATGCCTCGGAGTGACACTTGCGTAGGTTCTTTTCCTATTCATGCTCAGGTACACAACGTCTAATAACACCATCTACTCCTTCTTTATAAAGATGTGGGTCATCCCAAAAGTAATGTCTCAAATCATAGAAAAACTTTTTCTTTTGCTGGTATGTGAAACTAGGTGGTATAAATTTAGCAACAATGTAATTAGCATAATCAGCATACCATGGAGTACTACTAGAGGCATTTATGACATTTAATTGCTCATCAGGAAAGCTATCATCAATAGGTAGTGGGTCATCAAGAACATTTTCTAACCTAGACAAGTTGTCTGCAACGGGGTTCTCAGCTCCGTTTCTATCAACAGTATGCAAATCAAATTCTTGTAGCAAGAGAACCCATCTAATAAGTCTAGGTTTAGCATCTTTCTTTTCCATAAGATATTTAATAGCAGCATGATCCGTGTGAATAGTTACTTTAGAATCAACAATGTAAGGTCTGAACTTATCACAAGCAAATACGACTGCTAAAAATTCTTTTTCAGTAGTAGCATAATTTCTCTGAGAATTATCTAGAGTCTTACTAGCATATTGAATAACATTTAGTTTCTTATCAACTCTTTGCCCTAGATTAGCACCTACAGCATAATCACTAGCATCACACATAATTTCCAAGGGTAAATTCCAATCAGGTGGCTGAACAATAGGTGCAGATATCAATGCTTTCTTAAGTATTTCAAATGCTTCTACACAATCATCATCAAAGACAAATGGTATATCTTTTTGTAATAAATTAGTCAGAGGTCGAGAAATTTTGGAGAAGTCCTTAATGAACCTCCTATAAAAACTGGCGTGACCAAGGAAACTTCTTATACCTTTGATGTCCTTGGGACATGGCATATTTTCAATAGCAATAACCTTGGCTTTATCAACTTCAATACCTCTTTCAGAAACTTTATGCCCCAAGACAATACCTTCATTAACCATAAAGTGGCACTTTTCCCAATTCAAGACAAGGTTAGTTTCTTCACATCTCTGCAAAACTCGATCAAGGTTGCTCAAGCAATCATCAAAAGAGGATCCATAGACTGAAAAGTCGTCCATGAAAACCTCACAAAACTTTTCACAAAAGTCAAAGAATATAGCCATCATGCATCTTTGAAAGGTAGCAGGTGCATTACATAAACCAAAAGGCATACGTCTGTAAGCAAAGGTACTAAAAGGGCAAGTAAAAGTAGTATTTTATTGATCATTGGCTGAAACAGGTATTTGAGAGAAACCAGAATAACCATCTAGAAAGCAAAAATGTGTATGTTTGGATAATCTTTCTAGCATTTGATCGATAAAAGGTAAGGGGTAATGATCTTTCTTAGTAGCCTTATTTAATTTGCGGAAATCAATTACCATCCTATAACCTGTAATAATTCTTTGCGTAATCAATTCATCTTTATCATTAGGAACGACAGTAATACCTCCCTTCTTAGGGACACAATGGACGGGACTTACCCACTGACTATCAGCAACGGGATAAATTATACCTGCCTCAAGGAGCTTTAGTATTTCCTTTCTTACCACTTCTTTCATCTTAGGATTCAGCCGTTGTTGATGATCACGAACTGGTTTGGCATCTTCTTCCAAATTTATTTTATGTTGACATAGAGTGGGACTAATGCCCTTAAGATCATCAAGAGTATATCCAATAGCAGCCCGATGCTTCTTTAGAGTTTTCAATAATCTCTCT
This sequence comes from Aegilops tauschii subsp. strangulata, assembly GCF_002575655.3. Classification (NCBI taxonomy): domain Eukaryota; kingdom Viridiplantae; phylum Streptophyta; class Magnoliopsida; order Poales; family Poaceae; genus Aegilops; species Aegilops tauschii. The sequence continues at coordinate 226,401,901 of NC_053039.3, forward strand.
TCTTCATGCTCTGAAAGGTTAGCACTAATAATAACAGTATATATCTTTTTCTCATCAAGATAAGCATATTTAAGAGTATCAGGCAATGGTTTAAGCTCAAACACGGGATCACTCATGGGTGGAGGAGGATCCCCTAGGATTTCAACAGGCAAACTGTGTTTCAGGATAGGTTCCTGTTTAAAGAATACTTCATCTATTTCCCTTCTTTCATTCATAAACGTATCATTTTCATGGTCTAGCAAATATTGTTCTAAAGGATCACTAGGAGGTACGGCAATAGAAGCAAGACCAATAATTTCATCCTTACTAGGCAATTCTTCTTCACGATGTTGTCTACTAAATTTAGAAAAGTTGAACTCATGAGACATATCACCCAAGCCAATAGTAACAACACTCTTTTCGCAGTCTATCCTAGCATTAACTGTGTTCAAGAAGGGTCTACCAAATATAATGGGACAAAAGCTATCTTGTGGGGAACCAAGAACAAGAAAATCAGCAGGGTATTTAGTTTTCCCACACAAGACTTCAACATCTCCAACAATTCCAATGGGTGATATTATATCTCTATTAGCAAGTTTGATGGTAACATCAATACCTTCTATCTCAGCAGGTGCAATTTCATGCATAATTTCTTTGTATAAGTCATGAGGTATAGCACTAGCACTAGCACCCATATCACATAAGCCATGATAACAATGATCTCTTATTTTAACAGAAATAACAGGCATGCCTACCACAGGTCTATGTTTATCTTTAGCACAGGGTTTAGCAATTCTAGCAGTTTCACCGCTGAAATAAATAACATGCCCATCAATATTATCAACCAAGAGATCTTTAACAATAGCAATATTAGGTTCAACTTTAATTTGCTCAGGAGGTGTATAAGTTATAATATTGCTTTTACGAACCATAGTTGAAGCTTTAGCATGATCCTTTATCCTAACAGGGAAAGGTGGTTTCTCAACATAAGAAGTAGGAACAACAGGATCATTATAAGTGATAGTCTTTTCTTCAACTTTACTAGTTGCAGCTACTTTTACTTCTATGGGAGGATGATATTTAAACCACTTCTCCTTGGGGAGATCTACATAAGTAGCAAAAGATTCACAGAAAGAAGCTACTATCTCAGAGTCAAGTCCATATTTAGTGCTAAACTTACGGAAAACATCGGTATCCATAAAAGATTTAACACAATCAAACTTAGGTGTCATACCTGACTCCTTACCTTCGTCGAGATCCCAATCTTCAGAGTTGCGTTCAATTCTATCCAATAAATTCCATTTGAATTCAATAGTCTTCATCATAAAAGATACAGCACAAGAAGTATCGAGCATGGTGCGATTGTTATCAGAAAGCCGAGCATAAAAACTTTGAATAATTATTTCTCTTGAGAGCTCATGATTGGGGCATGAATATAACATTGATTTAAGCCTCCCCCAAACTTGAGCGATGCTTTCTCCTTCGCGAGGCCAAAAGTTATATATATAATTGCGATCACGATGAACAAGATGCATAGGATAAAACTTCTGATGAAATTCCAATTTCAATCGTTTGTAGTTCCATGACCCCGTATCATCACATAGCCTATACCATGTCGATGCATCTCCCTTCAAAGATAAAGGGAAGACCTTCTTATTAATAACATCACCGGGTATACCTGCAAGCTTAAATAATCCACAAACTTCATCCACATAGATTAGGTGCTCATCAGGATGCTTTATTCCATCTCCTGCAAAAGGATTAGCTAGCAGTTTTTCTAACATACCCGAAGGAACTTCAAAGGGAACATTTTCATTTTCAGTAGGTTAAGTAGGTTGAGGAGAAAATCTTTGCTCTACAGGTCGGGGTGAAGATACCCCAAACAAGCCCCTCAGAGGATTACTTTCCATAGTAACAAGTGATAGTAAATTTCAGCACACTATATAAATTTTTCCTTACCAAATTCCACCTACCAAAGGCACTTCACTCCCCGGCAACAGCGCCAGAAAAGAGTCTTGATGACCCACAAGTATAGGGGATCTATCGTAGTCCTTTCGATAAGTAAGAGTGTCGAACCCAACGTGGAGCAGAAGGAAATGATAAGCGGTTTTCAGCAAGGTATTCTCTGCAAGTACTGAAATAAGTGGTAACAGATAGTTTTGTGATAGGATAATTTGTAATGAGCAACAAGTAACAAAAGTAAATAAAGTGCAGCAAGGTGGCCCAATCCTTTTTGTAGCAAAGGACAAGCCTGGACAAACTCTTATATAGAGAAAAGCGCTCCCGAGGACACATGGGAATTATCGTCAAGCTTGTTTTCATCACCTTCATATGATTTGAGTTCATTACTTTGATAATTTGATATGTGGGTGGACCGGTGCTTGGGTGCTGTTCTTACTTGAACAAGCATCCCACTTATGATTAACCTCTATTGCAAGCATCCGCAACTACAACAAAAGTATTAAGGTAAACCTAACCATAGCATGAAACATATAGATCCAAATCAGCCCCTTACGAAGCAACGCATAAACTAGGGTTTAAGCTTCTGTCACTCTAGCAACCCATCATCTACTTATTACTTCCCAATGCCTTCCTCTAGGCCCAAATAATGGTGAAGTGTTATGTAGTCGACGTTCACATAACAACACTAGAGGATAGACAACATACATCTCATCAAAATATCGAACGAATACCAAATTCACATGACTACTAATAGCAAGGCTTCTCCCATGTCCTCAGGAACAAACGTAACTACTCACAAAGCATATTCATGTTCATAATCAGAGGGGTATTAATATGCATATAGGATCTGAACATATGATCTTCCACCAAATAAACCAACTAGCATCAACTACAAGGAGTAATCAACACTACTAGCAACCTACTAGTACCAATCCCGGACTTGGAGACAAGAATTGGATACAAGAGATGAACTAGGGTTTTGAGAGGAGATGGCGCTGGTGAAGATGTTGATGGAGATTGCCCTCTCCTGATGAGAGGAGCGTTGGTGATGACGATGGTGATGATTTCCCCCTCCTGGAGGGAAGTGTCCCCGACAGAACAGCTCTGCCGGAGCCCTAGATTGGTTCCGCAAAGGTTCCGCCTCGTGGCGGCGGAGTCTCGTCCCGAAAGGTTGCTTATGATTTTTCCCTCGACGAAAGACTTCATATAGTAGAAGATGGCCACCGGAGAGCCAACAGGGGGCCCACGAGGCAGGGGGGCGCGCCCTGGGGGGTAGGGCACGCCCCCACCCTCGTGGCCAGGTGGGCCCCCCTCTGACGTACTTCTTCCGGTCAATATTTTTTATTATTTCCAAAAATGACTTCCGTGGAGTTTCAGGACTTTTGGAGTTGTGCAGAATAGGTCTCTAATATTTGCTCCTTTTCCAGCCAGAATTCCAACTGCCGGCATTCTCCCTCCTTATGCAAACCTTGTAAAATAAGAGAGAATAGGCATAAGCATTGTAACATAACGTGTAATAACAGCCATAATGCAATAAATATCGATATAAAAGCATGATGCAAAATGGACGTATCAATCACGTCCAAGATTAGTAGACCGACTCCTGCCTGCATCTACTACTATTACTCCACACATCGACCGCTATCCAGCATGCATCTAGTGTATTAAGTTCATGGAAAAATGGAGTAATGCAATAAGAACGATGACATGATGTAGACAAGATCCATTTATCTATATGGCGGTAGATATAGATCTCATCTTTTTATCCTTAGTAGCAACGATACATACGTGTCGGTTCCCTTTCTGTCACTGGGATCGAGCAACGTAAGATCGAACCTACTACCGGGCACCTCTTCCCATTGCAAGATGCATAGATCAAGTTGGCCAAACAAAACCCAGATGTCGGAGAAGAAATACGAGGTTATAAGAGGTCATGCATATAAGAGATCAAAGAAACTCAAATAACTTTCATGGATATAAAAAGATATGACTGATCATAAACTCAAAGTTCATCAGATCCCAACAAACACACCGCAAAAAGAGTTACATCATATGGATCTCCAAGAGACCATTGTATTGAGAATTCAACGAGAGAGAGAAAGCCATCAACTACTAAATACGGACCAAAGGTCTACAAGGAACTACTCACGCATCATCGGAGAGGCACCAATGGAGGTGGTGAACCCCATCCGAGATGGTGTCTAGATTGGATCTGGTGGTTCTGGACTCTGCGGCGGCTGGATGAATATTTCGTCAACACCCATATGGTTCTGGTATTTTTGGGGTATTTATAGAGCAAAGAGGCGGTCCGGGGGGCACCCGAGGTGGGCACAACCCACCTGGGCGCGCCTGGGCCTCCTGGCGTGCCCTGGTGGGTTTTCCCCCCTCGGGGCACCCCCCAGGTGCAACCAGGGCCCATTGCCTTCCTTCTGGCCCATAAAAAATCATCGTGGAGTTTCGTGGCATTTGGACTTCGTCTGATATTGATTTCCTGCGATGTAAAAAACATGGAAAAACAGCAACTGACACTTGGCACTATGTCAATAGGTTAGTACCAAAAAATGATATAAAATGGCTATAAAATGATTATAAAACATCCAAGATTGATAATAAAACAGCATGGAACAATCAAAAATTATAGATACGTTGGAGACGTATCGGCATCCCCAAGCTTAACTCCTGCTCGTCCTCGAGTAGGTAGGTGATAAAAACAGAATTTTTGATGTGGAGTGATGTTCATCATGTCATATCATATTATTTTTCTTTATAGCATGTACATTTGTACTTTTATGTGATTCAAAGCAATAGTCTAGTTTTGACATAATAATTTAGGTACTCAAGCATATCAACAAGCAACCATGTGTTTCAAAATATCAGCGCTAAAATAAGTTATCCCTAGCCCATCATGCTCAAACATTGATCCATTCATGAAACACACTCGAATATTAACTACACTCAATACTTAAGCACGATCATATTGCCTCCTAGTTGGTGCTTTTTATGAGAGAAGATGGAGACGCACATTTCAAAATAAAAATTGCATAAAGTAAAAGAAAGGCCCTTCACGGAGGGAAGTAGGGATTTGCAGAGGTGCCAGAGCTCAAAGTGAAAGATTAGAGATAAAAACATTTTGGGAGGTGTATCCAGCCCACCAACGAAAACGACTTAGAGTTCCCAACACTTTCCATGCTATATATTCCATAGGCGGTTCCCAAACAGAAAATAAAGTTTATTCCTTTTTCCACCATACTTTCACTTTCCATGGCTAACTGTATCCACGGGTGCCCTCCATACCAACACTTTCCAAGGAATTTATTATTTGATAACATAAAGTAAATAATTTTTTGCATTTCGGGACTGGGCATCCCTAAAACCTTTGCCCTACTCTCGTGCAATGACAAGTGAATAAACACTCATCTTGAGAATAACACATCCAGCATGGAAAATATTAGCCACCCGTTACCGTTCCGCGAGCGAAACAAACACACAAAAGAGAAGTTTATTTTGAAAATTAGAGATGGCACATGCAAAGTTGCTTAGAACAGAAAAAGAATACTGCATATAGGTAGATATAGTGGACTCATGTGGCAAAACTGGTTTAAAGGATTTTGTATGCACAAGTAGAGATCATACTTGATGCAAAGTGAAGGCTAGCAAAAGACTGGGAAGCGACCAACCAAGAAACGAATAATCTCATAAGCAAGCATTAAGCATAATTAACACCGAATAATGCACCACAAGTAGGATATAATTTTCATTGCATGCCTATTGACTTTCGTGCATGCATAGGGAATCACAAACCTTAACACCAATATTCTTACTAGAGCACAATTACTCATCAACATAACTCACATATCACACCATCATATCTCAAAACTATTACTAAGAATCAAGTTTATTTTGTCCAATGATCTTCATGACATTTTCTTACTTTATCCTTCTTGGATATCTATCACTTTGGGACTAATTTTCATGTGTTCCTTTTCATAAGCTCAAACAAATATAAGTGAAGATCATGAGCATAACAAATTTTCTTTCTCTCAAAATAATTTAAGTGAAGCAAGAGAGAATTTATTCAAAATTCTACTAACTCTCAGATAAATCTAAGTGAAGCAAGAGAGCATTTCTAAATAACAAAGCACACCGTGCTCAAAAAGATATAAGTGAAGCACTAGAGCAAGTCCTAGCTCCTAAAAGATTTAAGTGAAGCATAGAGAGCAATTCTAACAAGTGATGATATAATTTTGGCTCTCTCAAATAGGTGTGTCCAGCAAGGATTGATGACTTAAAACACACAAAAAAGACAAAGATACGTATCATACAAGACGCTCCGAGCAAAACACATACCATGTGACGAATAAAAATATAGCCTCGAGTAAAATACCGATAGTTGTTGGAAGAAAGCGGGGATGCCACTCGGGGGCATCCCCAAGCTTAGTTGGTTGCTCATTTTTGGATAATAGCTTGGGATGCCGGGGCATCCCCAAGCTTAGGCTCTTACATCCTTCCTTCATCCATCGTAAGATAACCCAAAACTTGAAAACTTCAATCACACAAAACTCAACAAAACTTTCGTGAGATCCGTTAGTGTAAGAAAAACAAACTACTACTATAAGTGCTGTATCAAACCAATTCTTATTTTGTTTTTGTATTATATCTACTGTATTCCAACTTTTCTATGGCAAAAAGTCATCAAAGAAAACCATAGAGCCATCAAAATAAGCACACAACACAAAGAAAACAGAATCTGTCAAAACAGAACAGTGTGTAGCAATCTGATTTGTTCGAATACTTATGGAACTCCAAAAATTCTGAAAAACTAGGAAAGCCTGGATAATTTGTATATTGATCTTCTGAAAAACGAATTGGCATTTTATCACGTTCTGGTGAATTTTAACAATTAGTTCCGTGAGCACAGTGTTTCTGTCTTTTTCAGCAACATCAAACAACTATCACCCAAGAAGATCCTATTGGTTCTACTTGGCACAAACACTAAATAAAACACAAAGAACACAATCATAACAGTAGCATAATCGTGCTAACACTCAAGAACAGAAAGCAAAAAGCAAAAATAAATTTTATTCATTGGGTTGCCTCCCAACAAGCGCTATAGTTTTACGCCCTTAGCTAGGCATAAAATTTCAACGATGCTCACACAAAAGATAATAATTGAAACGCAAAGAGAGCATCATGAAACATGTGACAAACACGTTTAAGTCTGACATACTTCCTATGCATAGGAATTTTATAGGAGAACAAATTATTAAGAGAAGCAAAAACTAGCATATGCAAGGAAGAAGAAAGAAACAATAGCAATCTCAACATAACGAGAGGTAATTTAGTAACATGAAAATTTCTACAACCATATTTTCCTCTCTCATAATAATTACATATAGGATCATTATCAAATTCAACAATATAGCTATCATATAAAATTTTCTCTTCATGATCCACATGCATAAGAGTTTTGTAATCTTCCAAGATAGTGGGATTAACATCAACTAAAGTCATGACCTTTCCAAACCCACTTTCATCAAAAATTCCGTAAGACTGAACACTCTCCAAATATGTGGGATTATTTTTACATAAAGTTGACGCTCTTCCAAACCCACTGTCAATATTATTGCAAACATATTCATCATGAGGCTTAAATAAATTTTCAAGATCATAAGAAGAAACACCCCAATCATGATCATTGCAACAAGTAGTGGACATAACAAAATTAGCATCCCCAAGCTTGGGGTTTTGCATATTATTAGCACAATTGATATTGATAGAATTTATAGAAAAATCATTGCAATCATGCTTTTCATTCAAGGAGCAATCGTGAATCACTTCATAAATTTCTTCATCACAATGTTCAGATTCACGATTTTCAAGCAAAACTTCATAAATATAAATATAATCAAGTGCACTCAAATCACTAGCAATTGGTTCATCATAATGGGATCTTTTGAAAAGATTAGCAAGTGGATGAGGATCCATAACAATATATTTTTAGCAAGCAAAGATGCAAGCAAATAGAAGGCACATGGCAGCACAAGCAAACATGAGATCTGATGAGAAAAAGGCAAACGAAAAAGAGGGCGAATAAAACGGCAAATTTTGTGAAGTGGGGGAGAGGAAAACGAGAGGCAAATGGCAAATAATGTAAATTGCGAGGAGATGAGATTTGTGATTAGGAACCTGGTTATGTTGAAGATCCTCCCCGGCGATGGCGCCAGAAATTCCTTTTGATGTCGCTTGAAGCTACGTCGGTATGTCCCCAAAGAGGAAGGGATGATGTAGCACAACGACGGCAGGTATTTCCCTCAGAAATGAAACCAAGGTTATCGGACCAGTAGGAGAACCAAGCAACACAACATAAACAGCCCCTGCACACAAATAACAACACCTCGCAACCCGACGTGTTAAAAGGGTTGTCAATCCCTTTCGGGGTACGGCGCCAGAAACGGTGCGTGGACGGGAGAAAGTTGTAATAGATTGAATGAATAGATTGCAAATAAAATAAAGTTCAGCAAAGTATTTTTGTATTTTTGGTTTAATAGATCTGAATAAAAAGTGCGAATAAAATAGATCGCAAAGCAAATATATGAGAAAGAAGACCCGGGGGCCGTAGGTTTCACTAGTGGCTTCTCTCGAGAAAAATAGCAAATGGTGGGTAAAGAAATTACTGTTGGGCAATTGATAGAACCTCAAATAATTATGACGATATCCAGGCAATGATCATTACATAGGCATCACGTCCAAGATTAGTAGACCGACTCCTGCCTGCATCTACTACTATTACTCCACACATCGACCGCTATCCAGCATGCATCTAGTGTATTAAGTTCATGGAAAAACGGAGTAATGCAATTATAACGATGACAGGATGTAGACAAGATCCATTTATCTATATGGCGGTAGATATATATCTCATCTTTTTATCCTTAGTAGGAACGATACATACGTGTCGGTTCCCTTTCCGTCACTGGGATCGAGCACCGTAAGATCGAACCTACTACCAGGCACCTCTTCCCATTGCAAGATGCATAGATCAAGTTGGCCAAAAAAACCAAATATCGGAGAAGAAATACGAGGCTATAAAAGATCATGCATATAAGAGATCAAAGAAACTAAAATAACTTTCATGGATATAAAAAGATATGACTGACCATAAACTCAAAGTTCATCAGATCCCAACAAACACACCGCAAAAAGAGTTACATCATATGGATCTCCAAGAGACCATTGTATTGAGAATTCAGCGAGAGAGAGAAAGCCATCTAGCTACTAACTACGGACCCGAAGATCTACAAGGAACTACTTACGCATCATTGGATAGGCACCAATGGAGGTGGTGAACCCCATCCGAGATGGTGTCTAGATTGGATCTGGTGGTTCTGGACTCTGCGGCGGCTGGATGAATATTTCGTCGACTCCCCTAGGGTTCTGGTATTTTTGGGGTATTTATAGAGCAAAGAGGCGGTCCGGGGGGCACCCGAGGTCAGCACAACCCACCAGGGCGCGCCTGGGCCTCCTGGCGCACCCAGGTGGGTTGTGCCCTGATGACCCACAAGTATAGGGGATCTATCGTAGTCCTTTCGATAAGTAAGAGTGTCGAACCTAACGAGGAGCAGAAGGAAATGATAAGCGGTTTTCAGCAAGGTATTCTCTGCAAGCACTGAAATTATCGGTAACAGATAGTTTTGTGATAAGGTAATTTGTAACGGGTAACAAGTAACAAGTGTAAATAAAGTGCAGCAAGATGGCCCAATCCTTTTTGTAGCAAAGGACAAGCCTGGACAATTTCTTATATGAAGGAAATCGCTCCCGAGGACACATGGGAATTATCGTCAAGCTAGTTTTCATCACGTTCATATGATTCGCGTTCGGTACTTTGATAATTTGATATGTGGGTGGACCGGTGCTCGGGTGTTGTCCTTACTTGGACAAGCATCCCACTTATGATTAACTCCTATTGCAAGCATCCGCAACTACAAAAGAAGTATTAAGGTAAACCTAACCATATCATGAAACATATGGATCCAAATCAGCCCCTTACGAAGCAATGCATAAACTAGGGTTTAAGCTTCTGTCACTCTCGCAACCCATCATCTACTTATTACTTCCCAATGCCTTCCTATAGGCCCAAACAATGGTAAAGTGTCATGTAGTCGACGTTCACATAACACCACTAGAGGAGAGACAACATACATCTCATCAAAATATCGAACGAATACCAAATTCACATGACTACTAATAGCAAGACTTCTCCCATGTCCTCAGGAACAAACGTAACTACTCACAAATCATATTCATGTTCATAATCAGAGGGGTATTAATATGCATAATGGATCTGAACATATGATCTTCCACCAAATAAACCAACTAGCATCAACTACAAAGAGTAATCAACACTACTAGCAACCCACAGGTACCAATCTGAGGCTATGAGGCAAATATTGGATACAAGAGATAAACTAGGGTTTGAGAGGAGATGGTGCTGGTGAAGATGTTGATGAAGATGGACCCCCTCCCGATGAGAGGATCGTTGGTGATGACGATGGCGATGATTTCCCCCTCCCGAAGGGAAGTGTCCCCGGCAGAACAGCTCCGCCAGAGCCCTAGATTGGTTCCGCCAAGGTTCCGCCTCGTGGCGGCGGAGTCTCGTCCCGAAAGCTTGCTTATGATTTTTTCTCGGGCGAAAGACTTCATATAGTAGAAGATGGGCACCAGAGGGCCACCAGGGGGCCCACAAGGCAGGGGGCGCGCCCAGGGGGGTAGGGCGCACCCCCACCCTCGTGGCCAAGGTGTGGGCCCCCTCTGGTATTTTCTTCGCTCAGTATTTTTTATTATTTCCAAAAATAACTTCCATGGAGTTTTAGGACTTTCGGAGTTGTGCAGAATAGGTCTCTAATATTTTCTCCTTTTCCAGCCCAGAATTCCAGCTGCCGGCATTCTCCCTCTTCATGTAAACCTTGTAAAATAAGAGAGAATAGGCATAAGTATTGTGACATAATGTGTAATAACAGCCCAGAATGCAATAAATATCGATATAAAAGCATGATGCAAAATGGACGTATCAACTCCCCCAAGCTTAGACCTCGCTTGTCCTCAAGCGGAAGCCGATAACGATAAATATGTCCACATGTTTAGAGATAGAGGTGTCGATAAAATAAAATACGGACATGAGGGCATCATGATCATTCTTATAACAGCAACATATATGGATATTGTCATATGATTTCTTATGCTCAAGCTATAATCTATTCACAATGTCAAGTATGAATCAGAAACTTCATTGAGAACTAACAAACTATGATCTCAGTCATTGAAGCAATTGCAATTTATCATAACATAGGAAAGAGTCTATGTAAGAGCTTTTCAGCAAGTCCACATACTCAACTATCACTTAGTCTTTCACAATTGCTAACACTCATGCAATACTTGTGGTTACGGAGTTTTAATCAGACATAGAGAAAGATAGGGGCTTATAGTTTCGCCTCCCTTGCTGGTAGTAGGGAGGAAGGCAAGCTCAACATGTTGGATGATCCATGACAATATACTTTATTTCAGATATAAGAAAACATTACCCATTATGTTGTCTTCCTTGTCCAACATCAACTCTTTAGCATGTCATATTTTAATGAGTGCTCACAATCATAAAAGATGTCCAAGATAGTATATTTATATGTGAAACCTCTCTTTCTTTATTACTTCCTATTAATTGCAACGATGACCAAAACTATGTTTGTCAACCCTCAACAACTTGTAATCATCATACTCTTTATATGTGAAGTCATTACTCTCCATAAGATCAATATGATCTCTTTTTATTTATTTTTATTCTTTCTTTTTCTTTTATTCACTCATAATCATAGCAAGGTAATCAAGCCCTTGACTCAACAGTAATCTTTATTATATATAGCTCACAGACTCGATTACATAGAAAGATCATAAAGCAAAACTCACAACTAGATCATACTAAAACTTTATTCTACTATATCAAGATATTTCTAAAAGGATCGAACTAAGAAAAACGGTAAAGATAGGAGTGTGATGGTGATACGATACCGGGGCACCTCCCCCAAGCTTGGCAGTTGCCAAGGGGAGTGCCCGTACCCATATGATTATGTCTCCCTTGCTGGTGAAGAAGATGGTGTTGATGATGGGTAGTCGCACATCGAGCGTAAGAGATCCTCCAACTTGCGGATAATGCCCTTGAGTGCGACGATATGCTCCTTCAACAAAACATTTTCACGTGTGAGATACTTGTTTTGTATACGAGCTAACTCAATCATCTTGAAAGCTTCGATCTCAGTTGGGGTAAGAAGATTGTGATCAAGTTGAAGGATGTCTTCTGTTGCCGGAACTTGGTCCTCCGTGGCCTTCTTGATCCCTTCATCCTTGTTGATCTCCATGGGTTCTTCCCTCTTCAGCTCTATCTTCATTAGCCAAGCATCGTTGTCACCATTGTTGCAGGAGGGGGACGACATGATGCCTGGCCTTGACAACCCTGACAGAAAACAGCTCGAAACGAAAACAGAGGATATTTGCGTGATACGGTGGTCAAAACCTTCGGGAGATTATATAATGAATTTTTACCGACCGAAAGAAGTATCGTGCAAGAAAACGGAGTCCGGAGAGCACACGAGGTGCCCACGAGGTAGGGGGGCGCGCCCAGGGGGTAGGGCGCGTCCTCCACCCTCCTGGAGGCCTCGTGTCCTTCCCGGACTGCTTCTTATTTTCCTATTTTCTTAAATATTGCAAAACAGAGAAAAACTGCCATTGGAACTATTTTGGAGTCGGTTTACTTACCGTACCACTTACCTATTCCTTTTCGGAGTCTGAAACGTTCTGGAAAGTGTCCCTTATGTAATACTCCGGTGTTACGATCTCAATAACATTAGTTTCAACATTTATAGGGTTACATGAGATATAATGTTTGATTCTTTGACCGTTCACCACCTTTGGATTTGTGCCTTCGAAGTTGTTTATTTTTATGGCACCGGAAAGATAGACCTCCTCGATAACGTAAGGGCCTTCCCATTTAGAGAGAAGTTTTCCTGCAAAAAATCTTAAATGAGAGTTGTATAACAATACACAATCACCTACATTAAACTCACGCTTTTGTATCCTTTTGTCATGCCATCTTTTGACTTTTTCTTTAAATAGTTTTGCATTCTCATAAGCGTGGGTTCTCCATTCATCAAGTGAGCTTATGTCAAATAACCTCTTCTCATCGGCATGTTTTAAATCATAATTGAGCTCTTTAATAGCCCAGTATGCCTTATGTTCTAGTTCGAGAGGTAAGTGACATGCTTTTCCATAAACCATTTTATATGGAGACATACCCATAGGATTTTTATATGCAGTTCTATAGGCCCATAATGCATCATCAAGTTTCTTGGACCAATTCTTTCTAGATCTATTAACAGTCTTTTGCAAAATTAATTTGAGCTCTCTATTACTCAATTCTACTTGACCACTAGACTGCGGGTGATAAGGAGATGCAATTCTATGATTAACATCATACTTAGCAAGCATTTTACCAAAAGCACCATGAATAAAATGTGAACCACCATCAGTCATTAAATATCTAGGGACTCCAAACCTCGGAAAAATAATTTCTTTAAGCATCTTAATAGAGGTGTTATGATCAGCACTACTAGCTGGAATAGCTTCTACCCACTTAGTAACGTAATGAAGAGCAACTAAAATATGTGTATACCCATTAGAGGAAGGCAACGGTCCCATATAATCAAAGCCCCAAACATCAAATGGTTCAATAACAAGTGAATAATTCATAGGAATTTCCTGACGTCTACTAATATTACCAATTCTCTGACATTCATCACAAGACAAGACAAACTTACGAGCATCCTTGAAGAGAGTAGGCCAATAAAAACCGGATTGCAATACCTTATGTGCAGTTCTATCTCCAGCGTGGTGTCCTCCATAAGCTTCGGAGTGACACTTGCGTAGGATCTGTTCCTGTTCATGCTCAGGTACACAATGTCTAATAACACCATCTACTCCTTCTTTATAAATATGTGGTTCATCCCAAAAGTAATGTCTCAAATCATAGAAAAACTTTTTCTTTTGCTGGTATGTGAAACTAGGCGGTATAAATTTAGCAACAATGTAATTAGCATAATCAGCATACCATGGAGCAGTACGAGAAGCATTTATGACATTTAATTGTTCATCAGGAAAGCTATCATCAATAGGTAGCGGGTCATCAAGAACATTTTCTAACCTAGACAAGTTGTCTGCAACGGGGTTCTCAGCTCCCTTTCTATCAATAATATGCAAATCAAATTCTTGTAGTAGAAGAACCCATCTTATAAGTCTAGGTTTAGCATCTTTCTTTTCCATAAGATATTTAATAGCAGGATGATCAGTGTGAACAGTTACTTTAGAATCAACAATATAAGGTCTGAACTTATCACAAGCAAATACAACTGCTAAGAATTCTTTTTCAGTAGTGGCATAATTTCTCTGGGCATTGTCTAGAGTTTTACTGGCATATTGAATAACATTTAATTTCTTATCAACTCTTTGTCCTAGAACAACACCTACAGCATAATCACTAGCATCGCACATAATTTCAAAGGGTAAATTCCAATCAGGAGGCTGAACAATAGGTGCAGAAATCAATGCTTTCTTAAGTATTTCAAATGCTTCTACACAATCATCATCAAAGACAAAAGGAATATCTTTTTGTAATAGATTAGTCAGAGGCCGAGAAATTTTTGAGAAGTCCTTAATGAACCTCCTATAAAAACCGGCATGACCAAGGAAACTTCTTATACCTTTGATGTCCTTGGGACACGGCATCTTTTCAATAGCATCAACTTTAGCTTTATCAACTTCAATGCCTCTTTCAGAAATTTTATGCCCCAAGACAATACCTTCATTAACCATAAAGTGGCACTTCTCCCAATTCAAGACAAGGTTAGTTTCTTCACATCTCTACAAAACACGATCAAGGTTGCTCAAGCAGTCATCAAAAGAGGATCCATAAACGGAGAAATCGTCCACGAAAACCTCACAAATCTTTTCACAGAAATCAGAGAATATAGCCATCAAGGTAGCAGGTGCATTACATAAACCGAAAGGCATACGTCTATAAGCAAAAGGGCAAGTAAAAGTGGTCTTTGCTTGATCATCCGCTGACACAGGTATTTGAAAGAAACCAAAATAACCATCTAGAAAGCAAAAATGTGTGTGTTTGGATAATCTTTCTAGCATTTGATCAATAAATGGCAAGGGGTAATGATCTTTTTAGTAGCTTTATTTAATTTGCGGAAATCAATTACCATCCTATAACCTGTAATAATTCTTTGCGGAATCAACTCATTTTTATCATTAGGAACGACAGTAATACCTCCCTTCTTAGGGACACAATGGACAGGACTTACCCACTGACTGTCAGCAACGTGATAAATTATACCTGCCTCAAGGAGCTTTAATATTTCCTTTCTTACCACTTCTTTCATCTTAGGATTTAACCGTCGTTGGTGATCAATAACTGGTTTGGCGTCTTTCTCCAAGTTTATTTTGTGTTGACATATAGTGGGACTAATGCCCTTAAGATCATCAAGAGTATATCCAATAGCAGCACGGTGCTTCTTCAGAGTTTTCAATAATTTCTCTTCTTCATGCTCTGAAAGGTTAGCACTAATAATAACATGATATATCTTCTTTTCATCAAGATAAGCATATTTAAGAGTATCAGGTAATGGTTTAAGCTCAAACACGGGATCACCCTTGGGTGGAGGAGGATCCCCTAGGATTTCAACAGGCAAATTGTGTTTCAGAATGGGTCCCTGTTTAAAGAATACTTCATCTATTTCCCTTCTTTCATTCATAAACATATCATTTTCATGGTCTAGCAAATATTGTTCTAAAGGATCACTAGGAGGCACGACAATAGAAGCAAGACCAATAATTTCATCTTTACTAGGCAATTCTTCATCACGGGGTTGTCTACGAAATTTAGAAAAATTAAACTCATGAGACATATCATCCAAACCAATAGTAATAACATCCTTCTTGCAATCTATCTTAGCATTAATAGTATTCAAGAAGGGTCTACCAAATATAATGGGACAAAAGCTATCTTGTGGGGAACCAAGAACAAGAAAATCAGTAGGATATTTAGCCTTCCCACACAAGACTTCAACATCTCTAACAATCCCAATCGGTGATATAGTGTCTCTATTGGCCGGCTTAATGGTAACATCAATATCTTCTAACTCAGCGGGTGCAATATCATGCATAATTTCTTTGTATAAGGAAATAGGTATTGCACAAGCACTAGCACCCATATCACACAAGCCATGATAACAATGATCTCCTATTTTAATAGAAATAACAGGCATGCCTACCACAAGTCTACGTTTATCTTTAGCACTAGGTTTAGCAATTCTAGCAGTCTCGTCACAGAAATAAATAACATGCCCATCAATATTATCAGCCAAGATATCCTTAACCATAGCAATATTAGGTTCAACTTTAACTTGCTCAGGGGGTGTATAGGTTCTAATATTGCTTTTACGAACCACAGTTGAAGCTTTAGCATGATCCTTTATCCTAACAGGAAATGGTGGTTTCTCAACATAAGCAGTAGGAACAATAGAATCATTATAAGTGATAGTCTTTTCTTCAACTTTAATAGGTTCAACCACTTTTACTTCTATGGGAGGATGATATTTAAACCACTTCTCCTTAGGGAGATCAACATGAGCAGCAAAAGATTCACAAAAAGAAGCTACTATCTCAGAGTCAAGTCCATATTTAGTGCTAAATTTACGGAAAACATCGGTATCCATAAAATATTTAACACAATCAAACGTAGGTGTTATACCTGACTCCTTACCTTCGTCGAGATCCCAATCTTCAGAGTTGCGTTTAATCCTTTCCAATAAATCCCATTTGAACTCAATAGTCTTCATCATAAAAGAGCCAGTACAAGAAGTATCGAGCATGGAGCGATTGTTGTCAGAAAGCCGAGCATAATAATTTTGAATAATCATTTCTCTTGAGAGCTCACGATTGGGGCATGAATATAACATTGACTTAAGCCTCCCCCAAGCTTGAGCGATGCTTTCTCCTTCGCGAGGCCAGAAATTATATATATAATTACGATCACGATGAACAAGATGCATAGGATAAAACTTCTGATGAAATTCCAATTTCAATCGCTTGTAGTCCCATGATCCCATATCATCACATAGCCTATACCATGTCAATGCATCTCCCTTCAAAGATAAAGGGAAGACCTTCTTCTTGATAACATCATCGGGCATACCTGCAAGCTTAAATAATCCACAAACTTCATCCACATAGATTAAGTGTAAATCGGGATGCAATGTTCCATCTCCTGCAAAAGGATTAGCTAGCAGTTTCTCTATCATACCCGAAGGAATTTCAAAGTAGACATTTTCATTTTCAGTAGGTTCAGTAGGTCGAGGAGCAACTCTTTGCTCTACTAGTCGAGGTGAAGATACCCCGAACAAGCCCGTCAAAGGATTACTTTCCATAGTAACAAGTGACAGTAAATTTCAGCACACTATATAAATTTTTCCTTACCAAATTCCACCTACCAAAGGCGCTTCACTTCCCGGAAACGGCGCCAGAAAAGAGTCTTGATGACCCACAAGTATAGGGGATCTATCATACTCCTTTCGATAAGTAAGAGTGTCGAACCCAACGAGGAGCAGAAGGAAATGATAAGCGGTTTTCAGCAAGGTATTCTCTGCAAGCACTGAAATTATCGGTAACAGATAGTTTTGTGACAAGGTAATTTGTAACAGGTAACAAGTGTAAATAAAGTGCAGAAAGATGGCCCAATACTTTTTGTAGGAAAGGACAAGCCTGGACAATTTCTTATATGAAGGAAAACCCTCCCGAGGACACATGGGTATTATCGTGAAGCTAGTTTTCATCACGTTCATATGATTTGCGTTCGGTACTTTGATAATTTGATATGTGGGTGGACCGGTGCTTGGGTGCTGTCCTTACTTGGACAAGCATCCCACTTATGATTAACTCCTATTGCAAGCATCCGCAACTACAAAATAAGTATTAAGGTAAACCTAACCATAACATGAAACATATGGATCCAAATCAGCCCCTTAGGAAGCAACACATAAACTAGGGTTTAAGCTTCTATCACTCTAGCAACTCATCATCTAATTATTACTTCCCAATGCCTTCCTCTAGGCCCAAACTATGGTGAAGTGTCATGTAGTCGACGTTCACATAACACCACTAAAGGAGAGACAACATATATCTCATCAAAATATCGAACGAATACCAAATTCACATGACTACTAATAGCAAGACTTCTCCCATGTCCTCAGGAACAAACGTAACTACTCACAAAGCCTATTCATGTTCATAATCAGAGGGGTATTAATATGCATAATGGATCTGAACATATGATCTTCCACCAAATAAACCAACTAGCATCAACTACAAGGAGTAATCAACACTACTAGCAACCCACAGGTACCAATCTAAGGCTATGAGACAAAGATTGGATACAAGAGATAAACTAGGGTTTGAGAGGAGATGATGCTGGTGAAGATGTTGATGAAGATGGACCCCCTCCCGATGAGAGGATCGTTGGTGATGACGATGGCGATGATTTCCCCCTCCCGGAGGGAAGTGTCCCCGGCAGAACAGCTCTACCAGAGCCCTAGATTGGTTCCGCCTCGTGGCGGCGGAGTCTCGTCCCGAAAGCTTGCCTATGATTTTTCTCGGGCAAAAGACTTCATATAGCAGAAGATGTGCACCGGAGGGCCACCAGGGCGCCCACGAGGCAGGGGGCGCGCCCAGGGGGGTAGGGCGCACCCCCACCCTCATGGCCAGGGTGTGGGCCCCCT
Organism: Aegilops tauschii subsp. strangulata; assembly: GCF_002575655.3. Classification (NCBI taxonomy): domain Eukaryota; kingdom Viridiplantae; phylum Streptophyta; class Magnoliopsida; order Poales; family Poaceae; genus Aegilops; species Aegilops tauschii. Next base: position 226,420,722 of record NC_053039.3, read on the forward strand.
CTGGTATTTTCTTTGCCCGGTATTTTTTATTATTTCCAAAAATAACTTCCGTGGAGTTTCAGGACTTTTGCAGTTGTGCAGAATAGGTCTCTAATATTTGCTCCTTTTCCAGCCCAGAATTCCAGCTGCCGGCATTCTCCCTCTTCATGTAAACCTTGTAAAATAAGAGAGAATAGGCATAAGTATTGTGACGTAATGTGTAATAACAGCCCATAATGTAATAAATATCAATATAAAAGCATGATGCAAAATGGACGTATCATGCCCCCATCGGGGCACCCCCTAGGTGCAACCAGGGCCCATTGCCTTCCTTCTGGCCCATAAAAAATCATCGTGGAGTTTCGTGGCATTTGGACTTCGTCTGATATTGATTTCCTGCGATGTAAAAACATGGAAAAAATAGCAACTCGCACTTGGCACTATGTCAATAGGTTAGTACCAGAAAATGATATAAAATGGCTATAAAATGATTATAAAACATCCAAGATTGATAATAAAACAGCATGGAACAATCAAAATTGTAGATACATATGAGATGTATCACGCCCATTAATGTTGAAAGTAATATTATCCAAACTTTGACACCGGAAGAACACATAAAAGAGTCCTTCCGGAACACTCCAGAATCGTGAAAATAAGGAGGTACGTGATACGGTAAGTAAACGGACTCCAAAAAATCCGCAAAAATATTTTTGTCAGTTTTGGAACATTTAGAAAATTAGGAAAATAAGAAACTTCCAGGAAGCGTACTCTGGTGGGCACAAGGCACCAGGGCACGCCAGGCTTGCCTGGCACGCCCAGGTGGGTTGTGCCCACCTTTGACACCTTCCGGACTCCGTTTTCTACAGCTTGCTTGTCCACCAAGATAAAAAAAAATCTATATATACTTCCCGAACCTGTTAATCACCGTATCACCGAGAAATCCTCTGTTCTCTTTTCTTGCCGTTTTCTGACAGATTCAGCTAGACCAACATCCTGTCTTCCTCACCTTTCAATAATGGAGAAGAAGACACAGGGGTGGTTCAGGAGGATATAAGGAGAGATGAGGCTGGAGAGGTTGCTATGTAGGAAGAGGAGGGAAATACTTTTGGGGTTCACTCTCCGACCTCCGAGAGAGGCACACTAGCCGGCATCTCTACTCACCCAAATCCTCATCAAGCCATGGGATCATCGAACAATCAAGTGAGCCTGGAAGTGCAAGAAGAACTCCCACCGAGGAGGCCCTTATACAGGTTACATCGTAACAATTTTCGAAAGTTGATTCACAATTATGGGTTCGAGAACACTCCTCGTAGGCACATACCGTCCAACTGGGGCATATCCCGGCCAAGAGAAAACAGTGCAGGAACAAAACCGTGCGGCCCGGAGAATAAACACATAATGGCTGAGGTGAAGAAAAACATTGAATTAATTCATCAAGCCCTTCGGGAGATTCAAGGTTTGAAGGATCTACTCATGGTTATTTTGGAGAACACTTCTTCATCACCAACATCATCTTCTTCACCACCAAAGGAAAACTGAGTATCGGGTATGGGCACTCCCCTTGGCTTCTCATATACTTCTATCATATACTGAGTATCGTATCATCCCACTATCTATTTGCCTTTACTTATTTTAGTTCGATCTTTTTCTTTAGATGAATAAAAGTTTAGTTCGATCATTTCTTCTTTGAGAGTTTGCTTAGTGATCTATCTTTGTAATCGTGTGCAAGTTATATAATAAAGTGTAGTTTGAGTTTTTGCTTTCTTTACTTCCATGTTGCAAATAAAAGAAAAGAAATAAGAAAGAAAAAGAGAAAGGAAATAAATAAAAGAAAATAAATAAATGTAGAAAAGACCATATACTAATCTTATGGTAGGTGATGACTCCACATAAAGATAAATATAAGTAGAACATTTTATTAGAGATTGACAAACATAGCATTAGTCAATGATGCAACTCATGAAAGAATTAATAAGGGAAGAGAAGATTCACATATAAATATACTATCCTAGAAATCTTTTGTGATTGTGAGCCCTCATCAAAATATTATATGCCAAAATTGTTGACGTTGGACAAGGAAGACAACTTAATGGTTTATGTTTGTTTATATTCACATAGAAGTCATATTGTCATAGATCCTTTAACATGTGGTGCTTGCCCCTATCTTTGCTAGCCAAAATTTCCGCACTAAGTAGAGATACTACTTCTGCATCCAAAAACCCTTAAACCCAAATCTTATTTTCAAGTGTCCACCATACTACCGGGATTGAGCAAGATCCCTCAAGTAAGTTGTCATCGGTGCAAAAGGCAATAGAAATTGCTTCTAAATGTGTGAGATCATTTAGCATAAGAGAAAAATGAGCGTTGCACGAACTTGTGATGGTGAAGAATAAAAGCGACAGACTGCATAATAAAGGTCGCTATCACAAGGGGCAATGCAACGTGGCATTCTTTTGCACTAAGGGGTTGAGCATACAAACAAATAAGCACATGGCAACCTCTGCTTCCCTCTGCGAAGGGCCTATCTTTTACTTTTGTGTATTTACTTTTATGCAAAGAGTCAAAGTTTTCCTTCTATCCCTTTTTATTTTTCTCCTTTGGCAAGCATCATGTGGTGAGAAAAGATCTAGGCACATATGTCCAGTTGAATATAGATAGCATGAGTTATTATTGTTGACATCACCCTTGAGGTGAATACGTTGGGAGGCATAACTATAAGCCCCTATCTTTCTATGTGTCCGGTTGAAACGTTTTGCTCATGTGTACGCGGTGAGTGTTAGCAATCATAGAAGACCATATGATGGTTGAGTATGTGGACTTGCCTAAAGGCTCCGATACGTGACCCTTCCTGAAAAGATGACGAATTGTAGTTGCAAAGTTGACTAAGAACATAGTTTGTTGGTTTTTAATAGAGTTTTTGCTTTATACTTCATTTGTGTGATGAATTGTTACTTATTCATGAGAAGTATATGATAGAAGTTCTATGATAAAAGTTTATGTTTAATTTTGTTGTTGTTATAATAATCTACATGATGCTTCTATGTCCGTATTTTGTTTTTATCGACATCTCTCTCTCAAAGCATGTGGACACGTTTTTTGATTTCGGTTTTCGCTTGAGGATAAGTCTAAGCTTGGGGGAGTTGATACATCCATTTTGCATCATGTTTTCTTACTGTTTTTATAATGTTTTTATCCATAATAATGCTTTTTGGAGTAATTCTAATGCCTTTTCTCTCATAATATGCAAGGTATGCACAAAGAGGGAGAGTTCCGGCAGCTGGAAATCTGGACCTGGAAAAGCTACGTCAGGCCACCTATTCTGCACAACTCCAAACAAGCTGAAACTTCACCGAGATTTTTTATGGAATATTTGAGAAATATTGGAGCAAATAACTACCAGAGGGGCCCCACCAGGTGGGCACAACCCACCTGGGCGCGCCATGGGGCCCAAGCGCGCCCTGGTGGGTTGTGCTCACCCAGGCCCACCTACAATGCCCATCTTTTGGTATATAGGTCATTTTGACCTAGAAAAATTGAAAAAATAAGGAGAGGATTTTCAGGACGGAGCGCCGCCGTCTCGGGGCGGAACTTGGGCAGGAGCACTTTTGCCCTCCGGCGGAGCGATTCCGCCGGGGGAACTTCCCTCCGGGAGGGGGAAATCATCATCATCATCGGGTTGCTCCTTTAGGATTGGTTTTCCATATTTTTCTGTCCATGTTTTCGAGGTTTAGATGATCTTTGTTTTTAAAAATGGCTTTCAGCTTTCGTATGGTTTTCTCGAGATTTTGGATGGGAAAAAATTCCATTTTTTTGTGTGAGAAAAAACATGCTCCCATGAGAGAGGCAGATTTGCTTCTTATGGAGACACAGGTTTGCTTCCGCGAGGTACAGTTGTGCCTCTCGGAAAGGGAAAAATACATTTTTTTGCTTTCACAAAAGGCACATGTTTACTTCTTATGAAGGCACATGTTTGATTCCATGAGAAGCACAATTGTGCCTTTCGCAAAAGAAAAAAAAAGCGTTTTTTGCGTCCACGGGAGGCACAAAATTCCTTCTCCTGGAGGCACTGCTTCCGCGAGAGGCACAACCGTTCCTCTCGGAAAGGAAAACCACATTTTTTTTCTTCCACAAGAGACAAGGTCTGTTTCTTGTGAAGACACAGGTTTGCTTTCGCGAGAGGCATAATTGTGTCTCTCAAAAAGGAAAAAAATGCGTTTTTTCACGAGACACATATTTGTTTCTAATGGAGGCAGAGATTTGTTTCCACGAGAAGCACAACTGTGCCTCTTAAAAAGGATTTTTTTAAGAAAAAGTATTTTGGCTAGGGTTTTTTCTATCGATTATTTCTAGGATTTTTCGTGAAAAAAGAGTTCATTGAATCTTGTTAACATGGGATCTAGTTTCTAAGATCTCAGCGCAGGGAATCCAAAGATAGAACGATTCGGGATTTGGACGCACTGTTTAAGAGATAAACATTTTGAAAAACGAATCTTCTACGAAAAAAGAAAAAAAAACTTCCAGTTTACCACTTGTGGGAGTGAATTTGGCAAGGGGTACCCCTTAATTAATGATTTTGAATATATGGGAGCCCCTGTGAGGCTCTTTGCGTGAGAGAGTCACGAAAAATAGCGCTAGCGCTAGGATTCAAACTCGTGGCTTTGTAGTGATGTGTGCGCTGTGCTAGCCGCTGCGACCAACTAACATTTGTGCTAGTTTTGCATTGTAACACTTCAAAGAAACAAGCGACAGTGACAAAAATCTTAAATATTCGCAAAAATTCCCCAAAACCAAAGTCCCATCAAACCTATCCGAGGAGCTCCTGCTAGTGAACCAGGTCGCTAGCCACTGTAATTCGTGGGAATTTGCATGAAAATTGGCAGCCCGGTGTATATGAACTATAAGCCGCAACAAATTTATTTATATATTTGAAATTTCGAGTGTGGTTTTTCTATTGAAAAAGGTAAATATTTGATGAAACACGAACCTTTTAAAAATTGTGAAAAAGTTTTTAAAGCCTCAAATTTTTTATGAAAACGCGTTTTTGGAATTCTCAAACATGTTTTGTAAAAAAGGAACACAAATGAAAACGAGAAGATTGTTTGAAATTCTGGTTTTTTTAAAATACACAAACATATTCTGAGAAAAGGAACAAAAACTGAAAACAAGAACATTTTTTGAAATCACGAACAGTTTTTCCAAAATATGAACATTTTTCGAATTCTCCAAATATTTTCTCAATTTGTGAATAATATTTGAAAGCATGCATTTTTTTGAATTTACGAACAACTTTTGGAAAGGAGGAACATTTTTTAACATTCCAAAATTTATTGAATTTGAGAACGTAAAAACAAAGATACAAACATTTTTACGAAATCCCCTGAACATATTTTTATTTTGAATTGAAAATTTTAAAACATGAACTTTTCTTAAATTTGTGAACAAAATTTGAATGTGAGAATATTTTGTGAATTTCTGGACAAATTTTTGGAAGCATATTTTTTTAATTTATAAACTATTTTTGAAAGTGGGAACATTTTATTTTTTTTACTTTTTATAAAGTTTGGACATTTTAAAATTTGAAATTCTATTTTTAACATTTTGAACCATTTTTGTATAAGAAGTGAACAAATATTTGAAACTCTTTTTTTATTAAATTGTGAACAAAATTTGAAGACAGGAACATTCCTGAAAAATGAACAAAATCTAAATTTTGGTAACATTTTTCTAATTTCTGACATTTATTGAAAAGTAAAAATAAAATTAAAAACTAAAAACTAAAAATGAAAGAAATTATAGAAGGAAAGAAAAGAAAAAGGGAAAACAGAAAAAAGAAAAAAAGGAAAAAGAAAGGAAAAGAAAAACGAAAAAGGAGAGAAAAGAAAAGAAAAAATTGGAGAAAATAAAAAACAAAAAGGAACATATAATAATAATAATAATAATAATAATAATAATAATAATAATAATAATAATAATAGTAATAATAATAATAGGTTCAGGAACCTTCTAGAAGGTTCCCAAAACTAGGAAAAACTGATGGAACCTTCGAGAGCGTCCCCAAAACCGATATCGGTGGAACACACGCCTCGCTTTTAAATGGGCCGACATGTCTCGATCGATGCATGCTATAAAAGATATGGTGGTCGAAAAAGCACCTGGCCCAGATGGTTTCATTGGCATGTTCTTCAAAAGATGTTGGCATACTATTAAAGTAGACCTTTGAATGCTATCAACCAATTATGAGCGCTCAATGGAAGAAACTGAAACATGCCCAACACAACCTTCATTGATGTAACCCCAAAGAAGGAAAATACATGCCCATGTGTCTCACTCGTAGAGTGGCCAAAATTCTTGAGATGCTCCTTGCCAGTAGAATTGCTTCTAAACTGCAAAAACCCATTTCCATCAGCCAGAACGCTTTCCTGAAAGGTCGAAGCATCCAAGACAACTTCCCATATGTGCAGAATTTGATCCAGAGCTTGCATAAAAAAAGGCAGAATGTCGACAATATCATTGCCGAAGCGGTCTAAAAGCAATGGGGGTCAATTCTATTCAGATTTACTTATTGAGGAAATACTTACTCTTTGTAGGCAAATATGGCCGGTATTTATTTATCGTTCTGAGAGTTCACTATGTTGGCGCAACAAGTATCCGCCTACCATCCCAGTCGCGGCGTGCTTTTTCACATCTGGACAACTGATGCTTGATGTGGCCGACTCATATATGGTTGACTTGTTTATTGACTCAGACAATTTAAAAATAGGCCCGTATTTTATTTTACTCGGCCAAATAAATCACACATGATCGACTCCTTAATCGACCCGTCTAATGACAAAGGATCTAGTGCGAGTTGGATAGCTGACTGGAGGAAATCTATTGTTGCTTATTTGCAGGGTCCAAGTCGGGAGACATATATGGCTGTTCGGTGGATGACTTCATATGATAATTGATGGTCTGTATTGCCGAATAGTTGATGGTGTTCCAGTGGTGTATTTGGGCAAGATCGTTCCGTAGGTGGTTTTTCATACATAACATTATCGTTGGATCATGTGTGATTTATTTGGCAAACCTCCTGTCAAACGAGACATTCTTCCATGACAAGCGACTCGGGTGAGGCGCACTCGGGAAGATACTCAAAACGTGAAGAATAGGCATGAGATATGCAGGAAACACTCGGGAGCAACGCGCACACTGAGTCTGACACTAACCAATTCTAGCTCTCCCAAGGTAATACAACTTGCCATGCCCCAATCGACAAGCGACTCACTGATTCGGTTCTATATTCCGATCGGCATGCTGTCATGTCCCAGTTGGTAGGCTCTACCCTGTATGTCGTCATGTCTCAACCGACAGGTTCTATCCGGCTATTGTTATACCCAGTCGGTCGGAGGCCATTCCGCTCCACCCATCTTGTTATACCTATTCAGCAAGCCATCATGCTTAGCATCGAGTCATACCACAATCAGACATACCAGCCGGTTATGTTGACAGCTCGAGAAGGACTCTGAGAACAACATGTGGAGACCTGCACCAGAACGCCCTAAAGATGGCCTCAAAGGAAGAAGTTTCCCAACATGAAAGGTGTGCGCATCGTCGAGACGTATAACTTTGCCTTTGGAGTCATCGTGATCCGGGTTAGTATGCAACCTGCAGAGTCATGACAAGACCCAAATGATTCAGCATGCCACACGCTGTATTCCTACCCGAAGCTAAAGATGGCTCGTAGAGTCATCAAGAGTGCCTTAGATGGAGAAATGACCCGCGTTTGGTTATTCGGCTAGTTGAGAAGAACAAATTTGATGTTGGACTTGACTCCATCAGTATTAGTATTCGATTTCTACAGCCACGACAAAGAGCAGGACACAAGGGTGCTGCGAATCCGTGCATGAGTCTTGCTTGGGAAAGACCTAGGTTTTATGACGCGAATTGATGTACTTTTCTTAATCCAGATGAGTTTTTATTTATACGGGAAGCCCGGCCACCTCACATAAATATAAGAGCTGACGGCTGATTAAACAATACCAATTGAATCAATCTATCAATTACATTTTCGTTCATCTATTTTATCTTTTACCCTTGTATCATGCTTTTTGTTTTTTTAAGTCCTTCATGCTAGAGGGTTGCGGATCCACGAGGCTCTAGAGACGAGCGAATCGACCTGAAGTAAGGCATAGTTCTGCGAGCCCTGACGGGTCGCTTAGGGGCGAGCAGAGCTTCAAATCTACAAAACAGCCCACCAAATGTCTTGTGTACTGCGTTTTTGAACGGGTCTTCTTCTCACTTGAGCTGCGATGCATGTGTTTGTCTGTGCTGACATTTTGCCCAAAGGGCTTCGCCGGCAGAAATTGCGCCTTTGTTTAGCACTACCTCCGCGTTGTCCCCCACATGCGCTCGCCGAGTACGTGTAGCCCTGGGTGGTCGGCGCGCACGAAGTTTCTTGGTTCCGCACGTTTCAACTCCCCGTGGATGTGGCGCACATGCACGTCAACGAACGCGCGCGGAAACCTGCTTTGGGCCTACAGATTTCACCATGTTTCTTGTTGATTTAGCGAGAACGTTTATGATTCTTGGTTCTGCGTAGGAGATCCTCCCGAGTCGAGTACTATCTCCCTTTTATCTGTTTATTACTCACCATTACCAGGTACCTTGACCAGTCAACCAAGAGCAGCTTGGACTCATTGACCATCTGCTGCGATTTAGGACACATATCAAACCCGAAAATAAATACAGTAAAGAAATCGCCGTTCCGTTACGTCGGAATCGGCGACATGATTGGCACCTTCTACCACTCCTACTTGCCTACACCAGACAGACAAACACATGCGCAGTTGCGGAGTACACATCTGGCGGTGGCAGGCAGGTCGAGTCCAACGAATCGAGTCCCCGATACGTGCCAAAGATTCTGCACCGTCTTCTCTGTCTTTTGCACGCTTCTATTCTCTTCTCCAACGCAACGATTTTATAATCCATCCATCAACCCACTACGTGCCAACTCTGCTTTCTAATCCGTCCTGCCTGCGTACACTGTGCTAAGCTCCAAAGAGGTTCAAGAAGCTAAGTAAAAAAAAGAAGCAGGTTTACGTTATGGTCGCTGAGCAGCCCCCACCATGACCGTGGGACTCAGAGGAGAGAGCCTATTAATGGTGTGACCCGGCCGTAAGACCAGCTTACTCTGCCCCAGCACCACACCTTTCCTTCCTCCTCTCATTACAGAGAATAAGAGCTCATCGGAGACACAAACGCGAACCAACTGACCAAAGCAGACAGCTAGCCATGGGCAAGGACTGCGGCAACCACCACCACGACCACTTCCGGAACGGCTGCCGGCGCCTCCTGAAAGTGCTCCTGGGCCTGGCCTTCATCCTCGCCGTCATCGCCCTCATCGTCTACCTGGTGCTCCGCCCCACGCACCCGGGCTTTTTCCTCCAGGACGCCTCCCTCCGGCAGCTCGACCTCTCCAACTCCACGGGCCTCCTCTCCACCTCCCTCCAGGTCACCGTCGCCTCCCGCAACCCCAACGACCGCGTCGGTGTCTACTACGACCGCCTCGACGTCTACGCCTCCTACAAGGACCAGCAGATCACCGTCGCCGCCTCGCTCCCGGCGGTCTACCAGGGCCACGGCGACGTCGACGTATGGTCACCAGTGCTCGACGGGCCCAACGTGCCCTTCGCGCCGTACCTCGCCAGCGCCATCTCCCAGGACTGCCAGGCTGGCCACCTCGTGCTCCATGTCAAGATCGACGGCCGCGTCAGGTGGAAGGTCGGCAGCTGGATCTCTGGCCACTACCACCTCTTCGTCACCTGCCAGGCCTTGCTCGAGACCGTCAGCGGAAACGGCGCACCAGAGGCAAGCGGGTTCAAGTTCCAGAAAACCACTGGCTGCCACGTAGAGGTCTAGTTTATCACAGCTAGCTCCGGCGGTCTGGTCGCCGGCAAGAGGTAGTTTCTTCTTGGCTTGTGTCCACTCCATACTCCATAGTGACCGCAGAAGCACAGATCGGTGGTAATAATTACTCTATTATGTGGGGTTATAAGTGAAAGCAGGGGTGCATGGTTTACCGTTTACTTAGGAGAAGTTAACACGACTAGTACAATGCCCGTGCGTTGCCACGAGCTCTTGAAATAGTTTGCAAGAGTTATATAAAAATAATGCATGTTAAATTTCACACGTACAGTTAAATTTCACACGTACAGACAATATAACACAGACACAATTATTTAATAATTAAAGTACATTTTTGCAATGTAAATTGCCAAAAAGAAAAATTAACGGCATGTCCTTGTAACAAACTTAATGGAGTTCCAACTAAACATCTATTATAAAATTATTAATATCTAGGTTATACGCTTAAGAAATTCTTTCACAATATACGGAAAGTTGTCTTTAGCTTCATTCCCACGATGTTTTAGCAAGTATAATAAAAACTGCTTTCTCAACTCATATCCATCCTGCACAAACAATATATGTAGTTAGTATGAAAATAAGTAACGGACAATACTCACCGCGCAAACCGGCTTGACCCGTTCCACCAGAGCATAAAATGAATCATCGCTAATCATAATTTCCATTAACATCAACCAGTATTCTTGGTGTTTATAACTGTTAGTCAACTGGCATTTCAAGTTTCATTACTGCCTGAAATGAAGGTTATCACTCTAAAATAGCATGGTCATATTAGTGACCGTGCAAACTTCAAGATTTAAAACCGATAAGCAGCCCTTCAAATTGGAAAGGGTGCACGTGCAACGCACGTAAGTTTAGGAATTTCTTCATCATTTTGATTATCTAAATCAATTTTTTCCATAATAGTTGTCACAATAACATGTTATGTTTAACAAGAATTGGTCTAAACTGAAATTTTATAACAATCCAAAGTCCAATTTCGGCAAACAGCCTCCTCGCTAGCAAGATGTGTCAGCACCATCCAATCGCCATCTCGCAACTATCATCCTGGTGGTTTGGATTTCTGAATATGTTTGTCTCTTTCCTGCCGCACGCAACACTTTATCTCCATGTCACGCCGAATCTTCTTTTTGGGCTATCATCAGGGGATTTTGTCTACCTAAATATAATTACACACCATGAAGACAAGCTCGAATTGCTGGTGGCTTGGATCGTCTCAACAACACCAACCAAAAACCAACCGACCAGGCTCGATCCTCTGCAAGGAGGGCATACCAAATCATCTCCTTTTTTATCAACACAGATAGAATGTTCAAAACAATGCCATCGTAATCAACATGGGCAAAACATAGCAAAAAATAAGGACATGCTATTGTTCTACGCGAGACAATAAGCAACTTCAGCATCTAGTGTCCCATCATCTACCATGAAGATTGGGAACTCCGTCGTTCCAAGATATGCTTCAATATTTCAAGATTGGGAACTCATTGCATGTAACTTTTTTCTTGCTTGTTAGCCCCACAACAGAAAACATTAAGGTTTCAAAACAAAAGAAAACATTTGAACAAAAGAAAGTTAACGTATAGCAGATCTCAACCCATCTTACATCGCAAACTGTTAACCCCAATATTTCATGATCTGAATGGGGGAATTAAGGTTGGATTTTGTCTCTGACGAATCAGATTTCTGGACATTGTCAACATCAAGATTCCATCGCATGGTTTCATAACAATCAACTTGTACATGGATCTCTGATTAAATTCTAGCCACTACCATGAAGCTCCCGGTCAGCAAGAGTTGTATTTTTTCTGTTTAAGCGGGCACCTAGTTTTTCTAATACATGGATGTAATTCTCCCCATGTGGCTCAAAAGAAGCATGATGCCCCTGGGTTCCTGAACCTTGACCCAACGCCACCCATTTATTTGTGACAATTTATGCCCAAATTTATCTCAAACAAAAGGTATGCCCAGATCTGTAACACAAGCAGCTGAACAATTAAAAAAATATAAATATCCTAGCCTTCTTTTTCATACGACTCATGAGATTCTACAGCAACAAAAATGATTTTACATTGTTTTTCGCACACACATGAACCAGAGCTACTAGGCGGCAATATTCCACCATTTGACAATAACTATAACGATAAAGAATGACTACCAGACCATATCCTTTACTACATAATGGAATACTAATGTGCAAACAAATGCCACTATTGCTCCTAAAGTATTCATATCATCGAGTAAGAATGGTTGCATGTTTATCACCTTTTCCAATCCAATGAAACTGATGTTATAACGCATTACAGATGCTATGAAAGAAATTGATGAGAACAATATTACATTTGCTCTTACTGCAAATCAACACCAACAAATCTATAATAGGTTCATGCATAAAGCAAGTGAATTTGAAAAAGAAACCAGAACCTTATTAAGTGATCCTAATTCCATGCGAAGTTGCCTAGGAAAAATAGAAGTGGAGGATCAAGGTGGATTCCAAATAATAGTAATATAATACTCCTTCAAGGTAAAAAAAAAATGAAATCTAGTGGGTACAAGCATTTTGAATAATAAAGAAAATTAAGATCTAACTATATACGTGCAATGCATGTTTCTAAAATTCAAAGTATGTATGAATATATGTAAATAAAAGTTTTGCTTAGGTCATAATTTTTCATACTTCACAAACATCTTATCCTGTCAAATTATTGGTGCACGTCTCCATTGTGCAGGATTTTTTTGGAACTTCCTATCTCCACTTACATCATGGATAGCATACAACAAAAGTTAATTAAAATTCAATAGACTTCTATGAGATGACATGAGTGACGATCGGTGCAGGTTTATGCCATTGAGCATCATCTACTAACCCTTCAAAATGATGATTTTTATTTGGACCAAGTACATCTCAAGCTGCAAGCACAATAAAATCACCATGGGCTTGGAGCCCACCATCTCTCCACGTTCCTGCATGTGAAGAATTAACCAGTGCCCCAAGTCAGAACTACTGCATACCTTATTCATGTAGACCTTACTAAAAATTCAGAAAATATGCAGAGTATCCATTTTGTTAACCTAGCTATCTGCAGTCCAAGACAGAGCGTGACCATAATCCACACTACAACACATGAATATAGCTACCTTATGGGGCATATATGCCTAATCCTCATATCTTCTTGTTTGGAAAAGACTTGACCATTTGCACATAGTATAGAATGGCGAAGATTGAACATGCTCTCGTACAATTGGGGAATGGTGTGGAGCTCCATAAGCGACGGCGGCGATGCCGGCTACAGTTGTTCTGACAGGAACTAATTTGCTTACTCTTCGTTTTCAGTTAACCACATAGTACTATACTGCCATATACAAAATCAGGAGAGGAAGGTACCTTCTGTACGCCCACTGCACGGGAGAGTTTTGTGGCGGACTGTATACCTGGACGCGATAATCTTGTTTCGGAGGAGCGCCCAACTGCGGCATGGAGGTCGGAGAGGGGTGAGAGCCGGACCGGCGTGATCCACACAGTGCAAACCTGATAAACAAATCGCAAAAGTCCAGCACCTGGTTTACTGCAAGGAGCTCGCTGGTGTCCAGATTCAACCCGAGGTAGACTTGCCCATTATCTCGCCCTTCCGCCATCGGATCGGCGGGATGTCCCCTGCTCAGCCGCTCCCGTCGACAGGTACGGCCGTCCGTGACTGCAGGCATTGTGGCGGCGAGGGACTCTTGGAGATGCGATCGAGCAGCCTACCCCTTGACTTGCAGAGGCAGGAGCTGATACAGACGCCGATCCCACTGAGGGGCCCGGCGGAGTGCTGGTGCGGACTTGATGAATCGACACATGAAGTCGAATAGATCATGGAGCCCGGCACCGCCGCCGGCATCAGCGGGGTCCCGTCGCATGGGTCGTGGTCTAGGCTCGGGGGTCGTGTCGACGGCGGCATGGAGGTAAGAGAGGTGAGAGCATGCTGGCCGTGCCCTTGCTCCCCTCCCTTCCTTCTGTTCTCCCTGGAACCGCAGCAGGCCATGGAGGAGCTCAGCCGCCGCCGTCGTCCCTCCGACTCTCGCCGGAGCCGTCCGTCGTCGACCCGATCCTGCTGCCATCCGCCAGATCCACAGCAGCCCCGCCGGAGCCCACAACTTTGCCATCACCGTTCCCTCGAGATGCCGCCGCCTCCCCGTGTTGACCGCGTCGCTCACCTGCATTCAGGGATCTTTCGATATCAGATTGTGTTTTCCTTTCCTTGGATTAGGAAACGATGTACCGGGGTCGACGCGGGGCCTGCGGAACGTTTGGTACGGCAGAGTTTTCGTCCGCCCAGGTAAATTGCTAAGCGCGTTTTTGGCTCTGGATTAGTATAATCTTAACGGTTGGATTAAATTAAGTGATTCTGATCGTGTGGTTATAATTGAGCTATGTTGTTATGTGTACGTTAGGCTGGGTACACTTAGCGATGTACATATTTTCTTCTTTAATAAGTAGTAGAGATGGTTTACTTATGAATTTCTTTAAATCCATTATTTGTTTCCTCAAAATCTATTATTTATTTCCTAAAGCAAATTGCATTAATGAGAGAAATTCACTGATTTGGTTAAGGTAGGAAAGAATCTATTATTTGTTTCCTAAAGCAAATTGCATTAATGGAAGAGATCCGTTGATTTGGCTAAGGTAGGAAAGAATCTATTATTTGTTTCCTAAAGCAAATTGCATTTATGAAAGAGATTTGTTGATTTGGCTAAGCTAGGAAAGTTAGATCCGTGATCTTTTGTCATTAGGAAAGTGTTGAAAATAAACCATATTAAATCCATTATTTGTTTCCTGAAAATCTATTATTTATTTCCTAAAGCAAATTGCATTAATGAGAGAAATTCACTGATTTGGTTAAGGTAGGAAAGAATCTATTATTTGTTTCCTAAAGCAAATTGCATTAATGGAAGAGATCCGTTAATTTGGCTAAGGTAGGAAAGAATATATTATTTGTTTCCTAAAGCAAATTGCATTTATGAAAGAGATTCGTTGATTTGGCTAAGCTAGGAAAGTTAGATCCGTGATCTTTTGTCATTAGGAAAGTGTTGAAAATAAACCGTACCGGACTACCAACTCCTCCATTAGGTTTTTTTGCTGGTTAATCTTGGTAGGTCTTTTTTCGTTGGTTAACCTTCGTAGGTCTATTTTTTTGGTACATGGATGGGTGCGGGTTGGGGCCTCAGGAGGAGGTTTTTTCGGTTTCTGGTGGATAAGTCAGAGGTGGGAGTGAGGACGAAAAAAAACCAGACGAAAATGGTGGGACGAAAATAAACCCGGAACGAAGACTACCAACTGCTCCATTAGGAGTAGAGATGCTTATATGCCGCCTTCATGAGCTGGTTACTCTTCTGTTACTACTTCAAAATTTAATTGTCAGTAAACCATTTTTGTGGCACAAATAAGAGAAAAAAGTCTTGCCGTTCACCGTAAAGTTTCCCTGTATTGCGCATAGGGATGTATGCATGCTCTGCCTCATGTAAATTAACCAATTATTTTGGTAATCAATCACTTGATAATCATGGGACAATGCAAATGAGTTGTTTCTTAACAGTAGTAGTAGTACTAGAATTTTAGAGTTCTGTTTGGTGGTTTAGGTGGCAAATACGAGAAACTAGGCACCTCTCCCATGGTATGCGATTTGGTGAAGCTTGGGAGAAAGTACAAATGGGGATCCTATGTCTGTGATCCCATGTCCAAGTACAAAAGGTAGTTGGATCCCGTCCTTTGCAAAACATGATGGATACACCACCGAGCCGCTCGCCTCCTCCCCCTTCGGGACTGGGGACCACCTCACCGGCGCAGCCCACTCCGAGCGCGCCGTCCACCCACCCCTCCCTTCCCCCTCCTCATCCCCTATCCAGCGCTGGGCTACGCCCGGTGCCCCCAACTCTGCGGCTGTGTTCCACACTAATCTGCATGCGAGCGAGGCAGCGCGCCCTGGATCTGACATTGGATGCCTTCGCCGGGCCAGCGGTCTGTGCGAGGCGCCGGCCGCTCCTCCACGCTAGCTGCTGTTGGGGGAGTCCAGCAAGGCTGCTGCCCTGGGCTCGCAGTCAATGCCTGCGCCGGCCTCGGCTGCTAGACTCAAGTCTATCATCTGCGTTCCTCCCGCGCATTCACTCCCTGCGCCGGCCTCGCTACCTCGCTTGCAGTCTATAATTTGCGCCCCGCCGGGGCTGCTCATTAACTCGCACGAGGAAGTGAATGCCTGTAGCTGGCCAGGCAAAGCTGTGTGTGGTGACCACGGGGTGGAGGACGTTCTTTCCTCCAAATGGACCTTGGTCACTTCGAGGCACCAGTGGCGTGCACCTCCCGTACCGTTCTTGGGACGGCGGGGTTATGGCGGCGGCCGGCCAGCGCCATGGGGAGGTCGCGCTGTGGCGTGCGGCCTTTTTAAGACGCTTCCGGGGATGCTACCTGAGGTGTCTCGCTCCAAACCACCGCGCTGCGGATTGCGGTGATCCGGTGCGCTGCGCTGACTGCTAACTGTTCGGCCACCGAGCTCGGGCGCCCTTCTGCAAGGTCCGTTGGGGCAAGCAGGCTGACCTCCGTCGCCCACGCTCCCTGGCCACCCCCCGCCCGCCGTGCTCTCCTCTGCCACCGCCGCCTTTGCAGCTCCCTCCACCTCCACCTCCGCCCCCGCCTCACTCCCGCTCCCATCCTTCACCGCCCGCCCTCATCCACGACGTCCAACCCTGCTCCACCCCCGCATCCGCCCATCGCCGCACCCCCTTCCCCTGCCGCTGCCCCCACCGCCTCTTATCCCGTCTTGCGGCCATCGGCTGCCCTGCCCAACGCTCCCATGGCTTACCGTCCCGGAGAGGCATCGCAGCGCCCTGGTGCCGGAACCACGTTCACCATCAGCACTCATGCCATGGAGGACGCGACCCGTACCCTGCGTGCTTCGGCCGTCCTGGTCACCATGTCGGAGGTGCGACAGGACATCAACCCGCAGCTGTTGGCCAAGGCTCTGGAGCGCGACCTCAACATTCCATGGGACCAGATGCATGTGTCCAAGCATCACCCTGAAGACTTCCTGGTGCGCTTTGGCCACGCGCGCCACCGTGACATCGCGGTTGACGCCGGGGTGGCTACGTGCCAGGGAGTGGCGCCCACCCTGTCACCCTGGTCGCCGACCACGCGCGGCCATCAACGCATTTCCCGGTTCTACTGCCGGCTGGCGATCGAGGGGATCCCCATCCAAGCTTGACGCAAGGAGGCTGTCCAGGATGATATCGGCATGTCATGCAAGGTTGATCGTCTTGAGCGGCAATCTACGTCGCTCTCCAATACCTCCCTCGTCTACGCGTGGGTCTGGGCTTGGCGCCGGATGACATCCCCACGGCGAACGGCTTCTCCATCATCGACAGGCCGGCCGACGTGCGCGGCCGCCAGGTCCCGCCAGAAGGATGCCCTCGGGAGGAGAGGATCCAGGGGCCCCGATACCCGATCCTCATCCACCTGGACAGGACCCTCGACTACACGCCCTTGTCCAAGCGACCACCTGGTGCTAGCACGCAGTGGCTATTGCGGGACCGCTTCCGTTGGGAGCGCCGGGTCGAGGATGGACACGGGGGCACGGGCCGCTGCCGCGCGGCTCCGCGAGAGGACTCTGGCCCCCGCCACCGCCCCCGTGACGACGACGACGAGCCACCAGAAGCCCGTGGGCGCCGGTGGGCCAGGTCGCGCTCCAGCTGGCGCGGTGGTTTGCTGGGCTGCCGAGCGGACGGAACAACGCTACGCCGTTCGGCGCCAGCATGGTGGACCGGCTGGCCACCACGGGCATCGTAGGAGTGCCTCATCGCATGACGCTCTGTCAGCCCGTAGCGCCAGCCCTGGCTCTGATAGTTCGGGCCATCGCAGCCGGTCTCGCTCAAGAGAGAGGCTGCAGGGGCGGGACACATGAATCAGGTCGTTGATCGCCCCGCTCCTGCCTACCCCAAGACGACGCGCTGCGGACTGTGCTCACGCCGTCGGTCCTGCAGAGCATGCCGGCCAGCCACGACGTCTCCCCTACCGAGGCCCTGCTTGGCGTGCCCGTTTTCCTGGTGGAGCCCGACATGTCCTCTTTCCAGGTTGAGGTGGAAGCGACATGGGGCGAGCTCACCCGGACCGATCTATTCCTGCTCGACCTCGAGGCAAAGACCGCATGGTAGCCGAGCGGGACCGCTGCTGCCACGGGAGAGGAGGACCACGCTTGGGCGCCCCCTCTGCTCCTCTTTCCTCTGAGCTAGTGCCATGGGCCGAGTTCTCACCGGGAGAGCTAGAGCTGGCCCCTGCCTGGCTCGGCCATGCTGCTGAGGCGGATGGCGTGGATCTGCAGCACGCCCAGGAGGGGTTGCAGCTGACCTGCCTGAGCGATGAGCTGGCGCGCAAGCCCTGGACCAACCTGGGCTACCTTGTGCCAGCCCCCCCTCTGGAGATTGCCGCCCCCAAGCGCGGATATCTGCTGGCCTGCTGCTGACATGGCCAACAGACGTGAGCGGTTCATGACGGCAGAGCAGCTGGCCTCGCAGATGCATGCGCTCGAGGTGGATGGAGCCACAACCTTCCTCTGCAAGGTCGTCAACATGTTGCCGGCCTCCATCATGGGATCACCGCCAGTCGAGCCGCCCTTGCCAGAGGAAGAGAGCCTGGCCCCTGCTCGCATGGTGCCTACACCAGCGCCCCCGCGCAGGGCCAGTGCTCGGATCGCCAAGTCCAAGATGGGCATGACGCAGTAGTAGCGGGCGCAGCCGCGACTGGCGCAGCAGCTCCGCTTCATCAACGAGCCTGGAGAATTC
This sequence comes from Aegilops tauschii subsp. strangulata, assembly GCF_002575655.3. NCBI lineage: Eukaryota > Viridiplantae > Streptophyta > Magnoliopsida > Poales > Poaceae > Aegilops > Aegilops tauschii. The sequence goes on from NC_053039.3 coordinate 226,439,415, forward strand.
AGCGCCCATGTCCGAGCGCGCTACTTCAACCGCTTCCAGCAGCCCGTTGGCGAGCTCACTGCCTCCCTGGCCAGGCCCACGGGGGTGAGGACCAGGGCGCGTATCAACCTACCAGATGATGATCTCCGTGAGCTGGCCAACGAGGAGGCGGCGGGGCTGGCTTGATCGCCGGCCCCATGGATCGGGACCCAACAGTTGTCATGTTAGATCATCCTACTTGTTATGCTTTGTTGTGGTTCAGCTACCGCTCCGTCCGTCGACCGCGCTGATGACCCACAAGTATAGTGGATCTATCGTAGTCCTTTCAATAAGTAAGAGTGTCGAACCCAACGAGGAGCAGAAGGAAATGACAAGCAGTTTTCTGTAAGGTATTCTCTGCAAGCACTGAAATTATCGGTAACAGATAGTTTTGTGATAAGGTAATTCGTAACGGGTAACAAGTAAAAAAAGTAAACAAGGTGCAGCAAGGTGGCCCAATCCTTTTTGTAGCAAAGGACAAGCCTGGACAAACTCTTATATAAATGAAAGTGCTCTCGAGGACACATGGGAATTATCGTCAAGCTAGTTTTCATCATGCTCATATGATTCGCGTTCCTTACTTTGATAATTTGATATGTGGATGGACCGGTGCTTGGGTACTGCCCTTCCTTGGACAAGCATCCAACTTATGATTAACCCCCCTCGCAAGCATCCGCAACTATGAAAGAAGAATTAAGGTAAACCTAACCATAGCATGAAACATATGGATCCAAATCAGCCCCTTACGAAGCAACACATAAACTAGGGTTTAAGCTTCTATCACTCTAGCAACCCATCATCTATTTATTACTTCCCAATGCATTCCCCTAGGCCCAAACAATGGTGAAGTGTCATGTAGTCGACGTTCACATAACACCACTAGAGGAAAGACAACATACATCTCATCAAAATATCGAACGAATACCAAATTCACATGACTACTTATAAAAAGACTTCTCCCATGTCCTCAAGAACAGACGTAACTACTCACAAATCATATTCATGTTCATAATCAGAGGGGTATTAATATGCATAAAGGATCTGAATATATAATCTTCCACCGAATAAACCAACTAGCATCAACTACAAGGAGTAATCAACACCACTAGCAACCCACAGGTACCAATCTGAGGTTTTGAGACAAAGATCGGATACAAGAGATGAAATAGGGTTTGAGAGGAGATGGTGCTGGTGAAGATGTTGATGGGGATTGACCCCCTCCCGATGAGAGGATTGATGGTGATGACGATGATGACGATTTCCCTTTCCCGGAGGGATGTTTCCCCGGCAGAACAGCTCCGCCGAAGCCCTAGATTGTTTCCACCAAGGTTCCGCCTCGAGACGGCGGCGCTTCGTCTCGAAAGCTTCCTTCTTATTTTTTCCAGGGCAAAAGACACCTTATATCAGAAGATGGGCATCGGGGGGCTTCCAGGTGGCCCACGAGGCAGGGGGCGCGCCCAGGGGGGTAGGGCGCGCCCTCCACCCTCGTGGCCCGTGGGTGGCCCCCCTCTAGTGCTTTCTTCGCCCAATATTTTTAATATATTCCAAAACTGACTTTCGTGGAGTTTCAGTACTTTTGGAGTTGTGCCGAATAGGTCTCTAATATTTGCTCCTTTTCCAGCCCAGAATTCCAGCTCCCGGCATTCTCCCTCTTCATGTAAACCTTATAAAATAAGAGAGAAAAGGCATAAGTATTGTGACATAATGTGTAATAACAGCCCAGAATGCAACAAATATCGATATAAAAGCATGATGCAAAATGGATGTATCAACTCCTCCAAGTTTAGACCTCGCTTGTCCTCAAGCGGAAGCCGATATCGAAAAATATGTCCACATGTTTAGAGATAGAGGTGTCGATAAAATAAAATACGGACATGAGGGCATCATGATCATTCTTAGAATAGCAACATATATATATATATTGTCACATGATTTCTTATGCTGAAGTAACAATCTATTCACAATGTAAAGTATGAATCAGAAACTTCTTTGAGAAACTAGCAAACTATAATCTCAGTCATTGAAGCAATTGTAATTTATCATAACATCGGAAAGAGTCAATATAAGAGCTTTTCAGCAAGTCCACATACTTAACTATCATTTAGTCTTTCACAATTGCTAACACTCACGCAATACTTATGAGTATGAAGTTTTAATCGGACACAGAGAAAGATAGGGGCTTATAGTTTTGCCTCCCAACCTTTTACTTCAAGGGTAACGTCAACAATAATGCTTTATGAAGACCCACATCCAATTGGATATATATATATATATATATATATATATATATATATATATATATATATATATCTGGATCTTTCCAACACATAGTTCTTGCCAAAGGATAACGTGTAAAAAGGAAAGGTGAAGATCACCATGACTCTTGTATAAGATATAAGACAAAAATAAAAGATAGGCCCTTCGCAGAGGGAAGCAGAGGTTGTCATGTGCTTTTATGGTTGGATGCACAAAATCTTAATGCAAAAGAACGTCACTTCATATTGCCACCTGTGATAGGGACCTTTATTATGCAGTCCGTCGCTTTTATTCCTTCCATATCACAAGCTCGTATAAAGCTTATTTTCTCCACACTAATAGATCATACATATTTAGAGAGGAATTTTTATTGCTTGCAACAATGAGAACTTACTTGAGAGATCTTACTCAATCCACAGGTAGATATGGTGGACTCTCATGGAAAAACTGCGTTTAAGGATATTTGGAAGCACAAGCAGTATCTCTACTTGGTGCAAGGAATTTGGCTAGCATGAGGGGGGAAGGCAAGCTCAACATGTTGGATGATCCATGACAATATAATTTATTTCGGATGTAAGCAAACATAACCCATTACGTTGTCTTCCTTGTCCAACATCAACTTTTTAGCATGTCATATTTTAACGAGTGCTCACAATCATAAAAGATGTCCAAGATAGTATATTTATATGTGAAAACCTCTCTTTCTTTATTACTTCCTATTAATTGCAACGATGACCAAAACTATGTTTGTCAACTCTCAACAACTTTTATTCATCATACTCTTTATATGTGAAGTATTACTCCTCATAAGATCAATATGATCTCTTTATTTCTTTTTATTATTTATTTTTCTTCTTTTATTCCCTCAAGATCATAGCAAGATAACCACGCCCTCGACTCAAGACTAATCTTTATTATATATAGCTCACGGACTCGATTACATAGATAAGGATCAACACAAAAACTCAAAGCTAGATCATACTAAACTTCATTCTACTAGATCAAGATATAACAAAAAAGAACGAACTAAGAAAATCGATAAAGATAGAAGTGTGATGGTGATAATGTCGGATTCTGGGTTCCGGCAAACCCTTGAGGTTCGAACACTGGGGTGCGCACGAAGATCTCTCTCTCTAGCTCGCTCTCGCAAGGATCTCAAGGCCTAACTCGACGAACCCAAAGAAAAAGGGACACGAGGGTTTATATTGGTTCGGGCCACCGTTGTGGTGTAATACTCTACTCCAGTGTGGTGTGGTGGATTGCCTTGTAGGCTGATGATGAACAATACAAGGGATGAACAGCCTCCTGAGGAGAGGTGTTCTTGAGCTTGGTTAGCTTGTGTGGTGGCCTTGATGGAATGGATCCAGTCCAAGATGAGATGCCCACTACGGTGGTGGCTAATCCTATATATAGAGGCCCGGGTCCTCTTCCCAAATATTAGGCGGGAAGGGATCCCATAACGGCCAATTTGAAGGGGGACAACTAGTACAGGTTATCCTGACAAAAGGTAGTCTTTGCTTGCCAAAGGCTCTGGTGGTGACGTTGTCGTGGGCTCCGTGGTGACCTCCGTCCTGCCGTCCTGCTGGTCTTGGTCTCATTGCACCAATATGGAAACCTTTGCCTGATGCCTCGGGACTCCTCGCCTGCGCCTACCCCTTTAGCACCAAAGAGGCAACGAGTACTATGCGCCCGCTGGCGCTCGCCTGGCCTTGGTCGTCATGGCTCACGTCATGCGAATCTCGCAAGGTACCCCTTGCATAGATATCTGCGCTCCTTGGGAGCCAGCCTAGGGAGGCTGCCCCTGAGGAGGTCTTGCGTCGTCCGCCTCGCGAGGCTTGGCCCCTCGCGAGGGTCTTGAGTGGTTGTTGATGAAGATGTGCCGTACCAGGCCGCTGGAGGAGCCACGCCCTAGGCTGCAGGCAGGCAAGTCTAGGTACCCCAGTTCCCAGGACGCCGACAGTAGCCCCCGGGCCCAAGGCACGCTCGTACTTGGCTTCGCGGTGAAGCCAAGGGTCAAGTGCGGAGCGCCGCGGGCCCCAATAGCCTGTGGCCTTGACTGACGCGTGGAGATTGACCGGACATGGGCGTCTCCGCTTTCCCACGCTGCCTCGGCAACCGCCTGACTGACAAAAAGGCTGGCGCGCACTGCAGTGTCTTTGTTGCTTGCCTTCGCCTTGCTCCAGATCCCCTTTATCGCTCCTCGCTCCCAAAGCCACCAGATCCGCACCAATCCTCCTCCGAGCCCGCCATCGATGGCGCCCAGCCAGGCAAAGGCCGCCCTTCCGCCCTCCTGGTACGAGCCGGCTCTGAACGCGCCTAGCGTCTTGGTGAAGAACCTCGCCGCCATGCTCCCGATGACGGCGGAGGGCAGCGATGAGAAGAGAAAGACCGCGCTCCGGGCTGGCTCCACCGAGCCGGAGGCCTCAGGAAGCACCTTCTATCCCTTCTTTATGAGCAATGTTGTTACGGGGTTGGTTCCCCCCTTCTCCGATTTCTTCTACACCGTCCTTAGCCATTACAAGCTGCATGTCCTCCATCTTCATCCCAACTCCGTCCTTCTCCTGTCAATCTTCGCCTTCTATTGTGAGGCATACGTTGGGGTGATGCCGTCTGTGGCGCTGCTGCGCCACTTCTTCTACCTCCGGAATAAGTACGGCCATTGCTCGGGGTGCACCAACTTCGTTGCGGCCAACAAGACCAACACGATCTCGAAGGCCGGGAAGAAGGCCGAGAGCTTCAGGAGCAAGTGGGTTCTGATGGACGCCAAATGCGCCCACCCCCGGCTGGTGTCGTGGGTCTAAGACTGATAGTAGAATGGGGGGTAGGTATAAGGAGGCAAGATCCTAGCTATGGCGAAGTTGTACACACGAGTTTTACGAGTTCAGGCCCTTCACGGAGGAAGTAATAGCCCTACGTCTCGGTGCCCGGAGGCGGTCGACTGGATTATGCGTAGGTGTGCTACAGGGGGTCCGAACCCTTGTGCCAGTGGAGGGGGGTGGCTTATATAGAGTGCGCCAGGACCCCAGCCAGCCCACGTTACAAGGAGTTCAATGTACATAAAGAGGGAGCGTTACAGGTAATGTCCATAATAAAGTGATATAAACGATCATTAAGTCTATGAGTAACGCCTGACCGTTGCTGTGCAGAGTGACTTTGTACCTTCTGTCTGTCGAGTGGTTTCTGTTACGGTCGAGTGACATAGAACCTTCCGAGTGGAATGATTCTGGTCGAGTGGATGCTGTTATCCTTTGAATACTTCTGACTTTAAGGTGATGTCCTAGGGGAGGGTGTCTAGGTCAGGCCTATGACCCTACCCTAGGTACATAGCTTCATCATTAGCCCCCGAATGGTTCAGGGTTCGAGTGGAGAAGGAGTTGTGAATACTTCCGACTCAGTTTTTGCGCTTCGGGAGTGTCTTGCCTGGTACAATGAATCAACATGATGACTCCAACTTATTTTTCAGTCGCCTTGATCCATTCTTGGTTTTGTCGAGTGAACTTTTATCACTAAGCCTCGAGTGTTGACATGGGAAAAATCTTCCGTCTGACAGGTTGCTCTGCTGCTCGCGGGTCTCGCGGGATTCGAATTTTGGGAAGCGCGCGGGGCAGAGGAGGCCGCAGTAATCGGGTTGGATTAGGCAGGGCCGCCTCGATTTCCGTGCCATCTTTTTCGCCACGTATCGCGCGCGCGAAGTATGCGGGATTCGATAGGATCGTCTGGGCCCACGGGTCAGCCACTCGGGAACGACCTCATATAAGGCGTCAGACTGGGGTTTTTGCACAGTGCGTTCCCATTCTCCCTCTTTCTTCTTCGTTATCTCCACCGCATCCGCTTCTGCTCCCGGCGCTGCTGCCCTGTTCGAGCTCCGCCCGCTGCAATGGGGAAGGAGAAGACGGTTGCCTTGGAGAGCGCGAAGAAGGCGACGGTGAAGGCGAAGGGGAAGAAGTCCAGCCGGGGCGGATCTTCCTCGAGGTCCGGCCTGCCGCGCGGCTGGATCCAGGGCGATTGGATCCGGTCGACGATTCGCCTGGACGACATCGACGATCTGGTCGAGGGGGGACTGATCCCCCACGGATCCGCGCGGCTCCCTGAGGGCGAGACCGAGCCGCAGCCGCAGGAGGGTGAGTGCGTTCTCCTCGCCACCCACGTCGACCACGGATTTTCTCTACCTCCTCATCCTTTCTGCCGAGCTTTCTTGAACTTCTTTGGTGCACAACTCCACCACTTTCCCCCCAACTCCATCGTGTACCTTGCTGCCTTCATGTCGATGTGCGAGAACTTCTTGGGTTGTCGACCACACTCGGGCCTCTTCAAGCACATTTTTACGTGTCGCTCTCAGTAGGTCAAGAAGGCCAATCCGAGTGATGAAAAGACGCAAGTGATCCAGATGTGTGGGGGTCTTGGGATTCAGATGAGGGGTAAAAGCTCTTTCCCAACCATGATCCTTCCCGAGTCAGTCCGAGGGTGGCAGTCGACCTGGTTCTACTGCAAAGACCAGCCGACTCCAGGTCAGTCGATGGACTTCCCCCCTTTTCCATGGCTCGAGTAGAGAAGCCCTCCGCCTTGAAAGTGACCCCGGAGGAGAAAGCGGAGGTGAAGGTGCTGGTCGAGCGTGTGGTCCAGCTCGTCCATGATGGCGTGACCGGCATGGATCTGTTGGAGGTCTTCCTCAGACGCCGCATTCAGCCGCTTCAAGCTCGTGACCATCCGATGTGGATGTATTCGGGCATTGATGATTCCACTCGGATCCACCCAGAAGAGGTCGACGAGGATATGGTGGAGAAGTGGTTGAGGGGTATCACTGGCAACAAAGATAATCCCAGGGGGTCCAGGAGAGTCCATCCACTCGACAACTCGTACGAAACAGACAAGGTCCAACTCTGAATTGTCGAGTGTTTTCTTGATTTATCATGTAACTGCTTGTTGTCAACCGACTGATTTTTGTTTCACTTGTTGTCTCTCAGGCTCTTACTGAGATGTACTCGATGCCCAACGGAGAGTAGGAGCAGGATCCAAAGGGGGAGGTGAGTGGAGGCGAGAGCAGCGAGTGGCACTCTGACGGAGAGGAGGACGAGGAGAGCGACGACCCGAGTGATGAAGAAGAGGCCGATTCACCTCCCCGTAGGGAAAGGTGATCCAACACACTCATGACCCGGCAAGCATTCACGGCAAAGCGACCGCACAGACCGGGCAGTCATCAAAGCGCCCTCGGACGTCTTCTCCGGTGCCGACTGAGAATGCACCGAAGCAATCGAAAGTTGCGCCGTCAAAACCGCCGAAAGCCTTGCCCAAGATCAAAGTGACCATTCCCACTGTTTCCGGGTAATAGTTGGACTTGAATTCTTTGTTTAGTACGAATTGGGTTTTCGGTCGACTCACTGTTATAGACATGACCGACTGAACCTTGAAATTTGTAATGTTGCTACCTCCGAGACTTCCGCTTACAAGAATGAAGATGAAGAAATGGAAGATGCAGTCACCTCCAATCCGGGTACGATTCTCGTAATCTTGTCCTCATTTACTCGGTCATTCTATTGGTCGATTGAATTTCTGGCAATTGATTCCTTTTGCAGCTCCTCCCCATGTCATTGATCTTCCAGATGATGACGAGGAAGTGCCATTGAGGTCCCAGGGGAGAAGAAACAGGAAGGCGTCAGCTGGAAAGACACCTGAGTGTGCATCGGCGACCGAAACGATGATCCAGGAAGGTGGCAATGTAATGCCCCGAATACAACTTTCCATATTTGTAACTCCGACTCTTGCCTTTTCCGGAGATGCAATATGATATTCCCTTCGTGGTTGGTTTTTTTTGTTTTGCATTTTGTTCATGTCATGCATGTCATATCATGTCATCATGTGCATCGCATTTCCATTCGTGTTCGTCTCATGCATCCGAGCACTTTCCCCGTTATCCATTTCGCAATCCGACACTCCCACATGCGCCCGACACCCCTCTTATCTCTTTTTCGTGAGCGGGAGAAAAACGTTCTCAGAATGGGCCGAGATTTGTCAAGTGGCCTTGGTGTATCACCGGTAGACCGCCTGTCAAATTTCGTTCCATTTGAAGGTCGTTTGATGCCCCAACGGTTAACCGGGTAACCACAAAAGCCTCTTTTGTGTTGCAGCCCAACACCCCTCCAAAACAGCCCAATAACCCATCTAAACCACTTCCATGTCCTCCATCGTCGGATCACGATCGTGTGGGCAAAAACCGCACCTCATTTGGACTCTCCTAGCTCCCTCTACCTATATATTTGCACCTCCCCCTGAAATTTCGCGGTACAAACCCTAGCGTCTTCCTCCTCGCGCCGCCGGACATGTCCATCCCGCGCCGAACGTGTCTGCGCCGCCGGACACAACCAATCCACCGCTGCCACGTCACCCTCTCTCTCTCCCCCGCCGCTGTAGCCCATCGGGCCCAGATCCGGCCCGCCCCCGGGCCGAACCGGGCCGCGCCCCTCCGCGCCGCCGCCAGTGCACCCCGCCGCCTTCGCCGGAGATCCCCGCCGCCGCGCCGCCCGCCTTCGGCCATCACCGCCGACGCGCCCCGCCGCCTGCTGCACGCTGCCGCCCGCGCCAGACGCCGCCGCGTCGCCGCCGCGTCGCCGCGCCACCACCGCACCACTCCTCGCCGCCCCGCGCCGTTTGCGCCGCCCCGCCACCGCGCGCGTCGGCGCCGGCGACATTGCACCTCGCCGGCCGCGCCTCAGCTCTTTCGGCCGCTGCTGCTCCACCGCCCAGCCGCCGCGTCCTCGCCGATCTCGTCGCCCCGACCTCCTCCGTCGGATCCCGCGTCCCCACACTTCCCCGTCTTCGCCGGAGCATCGCCGGAGCTCGCCGGAGTTCTTCTCCGGTCGGATCCGGAGAAGGTGGATGAGATCCACCCATCCCTGCATCCAAACGCCCCGGGTCCGCCCTGTACCGCACCATCCCGGATCCCTTCGTCCCAGAACCACCTCGTCTCGCGTTGACCTTCGCGGAGGTGAAATTTTCTCCAAGTCCCGAGACCCCTGTTATTTTTATGCCATATTCATCATGTCGTATCTCGGTGCTCGGTGCTCCAAATCATGCATATGATATATCGAATTGTTCGCCTCGTCGAGCTCTACTTGTTAGAAGCATTTCCATGCATGTTACAGTCTTTTATGATGCCATTTTCATTGATGCAAGACTGCTATAAATTGTTTACTGCTGTTACTTATCAGATCATGGTGATTTGTCATTTTTGTTGCATTTGATGTGTGCACCATATGGGCATGAGGTCTACATGTGTTTTGTACTACAATATGCCATCTTTACAGAGATGCTTGTCTTGTATTATGGTGATCTATGTGGTGACTAGCACAAGCATGCAAACTAGGCTCCGTGATATTGCTGTTTTCAGGGACTTAGGTTTTTGCTAAGTCTTTTGCCTGCTGTTATTTCGATGCCATGTAAACTTGATGCTACAGTGAGATGCATGCTTATTTTGGGATACTTCAGGAAGGATGTTTTGAATATTTGGTTATGCTCTATCCATCCATGCCTCTGTTTGCAATTATGGAGTTGTCTAGCATGTCTTGTTCTTGCTCTACTTTTGCTATAAAATGTTCCTGGCAGAATGTTAACATGTTAATCAATATTGCCATGGTTGTTGCTAGTGATCCATGAATCCTATTAACTTGCTCTTGCCATGGTTAGCTTCTTGAACATGTCTTCTTGCTGTTGGCTTGTTTTTTCATGCAATGCTTTGTGGTGAGTGGCATGAGCTCGCAAAGTTGTTATCATAAATCTGTTTATGCCATGCTCTGTTTTTCTGCGAAGTCTGAAACTGTTAATAAAACTTGCTATGTTTACATGGGTGCCATCATACCTTCTGTGCCTTTTTGGCTCATGATCAGTAAGAGACTTTTGTTCTATGCATTTAGTAGAATCATGCCATGCTTTTATTTGGTATGATATGTTCCTGTAGCATGTTGTTTGCTTGCTCTAAACATTGCTTCCTGATGCTGTTTATGCCATGTTAGTATGTTCACTAAGCCCGTGAAGCTGATATCTTTTGCACTTTTGCCATGCTTGTTTGAACCTTCTGTTATGTGATTTAGTCGTAGCTCAGTGTTCATGTTTTGTCAAGCATCTCTTGTATATCACTTCAATATGCTTTGTTGTTATGTTGGAGTGCAGTAGCTTAGTTTCTTATTGCATGCTAAGTGCCATCGTGCTGTTAATTACAGTTTTGCACCATCCTTGTTTTGCTTGCCATTTGCAAACCGTGCATCCGTTTCTGGTGATCTTTATATCGATTTCAACCGAAATCATCTCATATTTCCATTGGCATACTTGGTTTGCCAAGTTTATGCCTTGATATTTCTTTTCCTTCCGGAGCACGCATATGCATTGCATATCACATCTCGCATATCATGCCATGTATTGCATCAAGTTGCTTGTGCATTGCACCGTGATTGATTGTTGTTCCATTGCTTGTGTTATTGCTTTGGGTAGAGCCGGGAGACGAGTTCGTGACCTAGGAACCTGTTGAGTGCGCTATCGAGGATAAAGCTTTCGACAACTCTGTGTACATTGCAAGCAAGATGACCATACCCTCGAAATCACTTCTATCTTCGCTTGCTAGTTGTTCGTTCTATCGCTATGTCGTGCTACCTACCACTTGTTATATCATGCCTCCCATATTGCCATGTAGAGCCTCTAACCCACCTTCCTAGCAAACCGTTGTTTGGCTATGTTACCGCTTTTGCTCAGCCCCTCTTATAGCGTTGTTAGTTGCAGGTGAAGCTGAAGTTTGTTCCATGTTGGAACATGGATATGTTGGGATATCACAATATCTCTTATTTATGCCTGGTGTTTTGTTCCACTCTTGCCGCCCTAGTTTCTGTCATACCGGTGTTATGTTCCTTGATTTTGCGTTCCTTACGCGGTTGGGTGATATGGGAACCCCTTGACAGCTCGCTGTGAATAAAACTCCTCCAGCAAGGCCCAACCTTGGTTTTAACATTTTCCACCTAAGCCTTTTTCCCTTGGGAGTCGCGCTCCTGAGGGTCATCTTTATTTTAACCCCCAGGCCAGTGCTCTTTTGAGTGCTGGTCCAACCTGTCAGCCACCGGTGGCCACTAGGGGCAACTCTGGGCTGGCCTACCGGAAGCTTGGAGAATCCGGTGTGCCCTGAGAACGAGATATGTGCAGCTCCTATCGGGATTTGTCGGCACATTCGGGCGGCTTTGCTGGTCTTGTTTTACCATTGTCGAAATGTCTTGTAACCGGGATTCCGAGACTGATCGGGTCTTCCCGGGAGAAGGAATATCCTTCGTTGACCGTGAGAGCTTGTGATGGGCTAAGTTGGGACACCCCTGCAGGGTATAAACTTTCAAGAGCCTTGCCCGCGGTTATGTGGCAGATGGGAATTTTTTAACATCCGGTTGTAGAGAACTTGACACTTGACTTAATTAAAATGCATCAACCGCGTGTGCAGCCGTGATGGTCTCTTTTCGGCGGAGTCCGGGAAGTGAACACGGTTCTTGTGTTATGTTTGAACGTAAGTAGTTTCAGGATCACTTCTTGATCACTTCTAGGTTCTCGACCATTGCGTTGCTTCTCTTCTCGCTCTCATTTGCGTATGTTAGCCACCATATATGCTTAGTGCTTGCTGCAGCTCCACCTCACCACCCTTTCCTACCCATTAGCTTAAATAGTCTTGATCTCGCGGGTGTGAGATTGCTGAGTCCTCGTGACTCACAGATTCTATCAAAATAGTTGCAGGTGCTGAGGATACCAGTGCAGGTGACGCAACCGAGCTCAAGTGGGAGTTCGACGAGGACCTTGGTCGTTACTATGTTTCGTTTCCTGATGATCAGTAGTGGAGCCCAGTTGGGACGATCAGGGATCTAGCATTTGGGGTTGTCTTCTTTTAGTTTTGGTTCCGTAGTCGGACCTTGATTGTTCTCTGGATGATGTATGTTTCACTTGTTATTTGTGTGAAGTGGCGATTGTAAGCCAACTCTTTATCCCATTCTTGTTCATTACATGGGATTGTGTGAAGATGACCCTTCTTGCGACAAAACCACAATGCGGTTATGCCTCCAAGTCGTGCCTCGACACGTGGGAGATATAGCCGCATCGTGGGCGTTACAAGTTGGTAATCCGAGCCATCCCCGACTTAGGAGCCCCCTGCTTGATCGAATCATTGACGTTGTTGAGTCTAGCACAAAATGTTTTGAGTCTTAGGATTATATATATCGGAGAGTAGGATTCTTTTTACTCCTCAGTCCCTTCGTCGCTCTGGTGAGGCCTCCTGGCGTAGAAGTTTTGACTCTCCTCTCCTCAAATTTCACGATTTTTTTAGGATCACGCGGGTATATATCGTAGGATATCTTTCCAACAGAAACATGATACGATATGGGATCTATCATATGTTTGTTTCCGGCTTATTTTGCAAGCCAATCCTTTGTTTTGTTTTGGTTTGTGGTATTCGAGTTGCTTCAATGTCAAGTGTTGATTCCATACCTTCCCTAAGTGGTGTCAATTCTTCTTGATCATCGAGGTTGTCATGTCAATTCTTTCCAACCGGCGCGATTCTCTTCAAGATGATCCTATCATTTTTCCCATTCTCAAGATCAACTCAAAGTCTTCTCAACGTTATTTGTTTCATCCGTCCCAAGTTGCCTTTGTTTTACCCACCCTCCCACCCTTTTTCTTCAAGGACTCGGATTTCTTAATCAAGTATCCATCTAATGAATGTGAAGTCTCTTCATTCCTTTCTTTCAATGTTCTTATCTGGTGATTCTCAGGAAGATTCTAACGGAGCCTTAACTTCATCATTATTCGTTCTCTTTCTTCTCCAGTGGATTAAATTCAAGCTTTGTCGATCATATCTTTTTCCTCGTTTCAAATGTTTTTCTCGTACCGGTACACCTCTTAATCATCCACTTCTCGCTATTCAATTGTTCCGGATTGATGAAGATATTTCAGAAGATTCAAGTTTCCATTCTCAATTCGCTCAAGTTCTTTTGAGGATGTTATCTCATTCAAGCCATTTAAATCAACCGGTGCAATCTCCCTTTCAAGTAATCGTTCGAAGGTGTTTCTTTTGAGTGGGCCCTAACCCACAGGTCTTTTCCCAGGATCTTACCTGACTCTTCTAATTTTCCCAGAGCTATCCTTAAATTCTTTCAAAATTGACGTAAGAATGAATTATCATCAGTCATATGTCTTTCTCCAAGATCTTTCAAATACTTTTCATCATCGGTTCAACCTTTCTAATTTTCATCCCGGAGTATCTCAACAATTCATGGTGGTGTTTCTCATTGTCATTCTCAACATTTGAAGACCGAAGAAGAGTTTTTCCTCCAAATCTTATCTGTTCTCTCAGAGATGCGAAGTTCAAGCTTGCTGCCATCCTCTCATAATTGTTTTCGATTGTGAGAATTCTTTTCACCCATCCGGAGCAATTTAGGAGTCTTTTCAGTTTGATTCTCCGGAGCCATCATCTCAGAATTATTCATTCCAGCTTCTAGCTCTTGTCGGGGATATACCCCGTGGCGTAACCTGGCCGGAAGTATAAACCGGCCGGACTTGGCGACTCACCGGCGACCCGCACAGACCAGACGGTTTACAAGCAACCGGACTGAACATTATGATTCACTGGTAACCCGGCGGGGGGGGGGGGGGGGACAGACGGTGACAAGGCCCAAGGCCTAGAAGGCCGGCTCATGTTATGGTGGGCCGGTTTAAGAGGACAGGCGTGAGGAATATTTGTCGTACAAGTAGTTAAGACCTGTACTTGTATCCGGTTTGTATTAGAGATAGACTAGTCCTAATCCTAATAGGACTCCACATGTAACCCGCCCCTTCAACATATATAAGGAGGGGCAGGCTCCCCAAAGAGGGAGAGGACAGGCAACAATCAATAATCTCTAGGGCTAGACACAATTAGAGGAGAGCCGGTTTACGGCGACTCCCTCATGAGCGTAATGAGATCTAGCCTCAAACAACATGTAGGGTTATTACCGGATGATGTTTCCCGGGGCCCGAAGCTATCTAAATCCTCGTCTTGTGTTGCGTCTCTCGATTCCGCTCAACCCCTCTCAAGCTACTACATAGATGCGCTGGCCTCACGACTAAGTCCTCACCCTAGGACATCTGCCGTGACAATTCCACGACATTTGGCGCCCACCGTGGGGCCTGCGCACTATGGTGTTGAGTTCTTGGAGGGATCTCTCCTAGGGATCGAAAGCTCGCGATATGATCAGATGAAGAGGCGACATGGAACAATCTTACGGAGCAACCGAGTAATTCAAGATCAAGAAAGATTACGTGTGCCGCCACGCGTGTTGCCAGGCTATCTGTCCAGATCAATTTCGATTATGCTGTCCAATGAAGAAACTAAATCGATGTCAAGCCGCCGCTTCATCGCCAGGGGCTGCCACGGCGCCCGCTTCAAGTCCCAGGCCCGCAAGGGATGGCCATGACCCGGAACCGGATTGGGACGCGCACTCGGTCTCCGATATCAAACCGCCCTCGCCTCCGGCTCGTTGACGGATCGCTGCCGAGCCGCCGTTTTCGCCTGGAAGTCTCCGCTATCACGAATCGCCGTCTCGATTTGTTTATCTTGCCGGACTCTCCTCACAGTGATTCATCTCCACGTGCCTGCGACGCCAGCTAGTTCCGCCTGTGTACCGCCTCTGCTGCTTCCTCCACATGAAGTAAAACAATTCATCTACTGTACCAAGTACTAGTTGATTGCACACGTCAAGATCAATTAAGCGAGCACTATACGAGAACAATCATCCACGAGCACCATCAGTCATTTGAGCCGCCCGACCATCGCACCAGAGTCCTTTCCCTCTGTCTGGGCCTCGTGCAAAACCTCCACTCTGAGCCGCCGTTGTACTGATTCACCTCCGCCGTGAGCCACCAAGATGCTGTGAGCCGCTGTCTGCCTTCGTGCGCAGCCATGGCCGACCTCCCCTGCCGCAGCAATCACAGCAGTGCCAAACCACCGCCCGTTTCAACTACAGCAGGAGAGTCGCCGTCGCCGAGCTGCAACGGGTTTGACCACGAGTCATCGCCATGACCCGCCTCTGAGACGTTGGACCCGCCGCGTTTAAACAATTGTTGTCAGGGGAACGCCGGGCGTACTACCGCTCGAGTGCTGACTACCATCAAGAATCGCTTTGGCCACGTCTCCCCGTCCACCTACAGCTTCAAGTCCCGAGGAGATCCAGGGAATAATCCAACGTGACTAGTGATGGTACTCCGTATTTGGCTGATTTTCTTTGGACATCAGTTTTTATAAATGGGATGGAATACACATATGTGGAGACCAGCTGCGCGCTAATGGCCGCACCTACATACGTGCGAAAAATACCAGGTGCTATTTATCCTATTTATTTTTAAGTACATAATTCATCCAAGCAAAATTAGTTTTCCCTGCTATATTTTATATGCAGGAGAATTATTCATTACAAAGTGGCATTATACCGCGGAGATGGAGGCGCGCCAACATCATTCGGCACAAGTGGTCGTTGTTACTCAACGGACTCCCGCACCGGCTTACAACGCTGCGGCCGTCCTCGCGACTGCACCGGTTTACAATGCCGCGGCCGTCTCTCGCGACTGCACCGGTTTACAATGCCGCGGCCGACTCTCCCGTCCGCACCGGTTTAAAAACGCCGCGGCCGACTCATCTACCTGCACCCGCGGCCGACTCGCCCGTGAGTGATTTCAACGTCACCTAGTGATTATCAAATTCATGGCGGATTATTTCCGGCCTGGCACATCAGGTGATATCCATCCAATTTACTTTTTTATCAGTACTTCTTAAATTTTTTGTGAAAACAACTACTCTGCCCTATAGTGTTGTTATACACAGGTAAATTATTCATTACAAAAGTTTTGATATAACGTGGATATGGAGCATGCACCAGCATCATTTTTATTGGCGTTCGTCTGTATCACGCAACTTCACGGACACGCGTGTAAGCCGCCGTCCCCCGCAGTCCGGTCTACATCAACATACGGCTGACTCGCCCGTCCATGCCGGTTTACAACACCGGTGCCGACTTTCACCAGACTGCACCGGTTTACAACGCCGCGACCGACTCATCTGTCTGTGCCACCTCTGATGCTGCGGTCGTATTTTCCGTCCATCTCTCGCGGCTTGGTCTACATCAACATGCCAGGCCGCACCTGTCTGCATGAGGTGTTTATTGAGTGAGCAAGTCACAACTTGGGTAGCCAGGTTTTCTTTCAACAAAATGGAGGAAAACTATCATATACTATCAACCGCCATCTGCACTGGATGGCTCAACGAGCAGGCGCACAAGTCACCGCCACTACAGTTTTGGTTAACTTCAAATCACCAGTTGGAAGGAACCATTGGCCGAGTTGCTGACACGGCTCATGCGGAATCGTTTAGAACCCGCCACAGTCACCTCAACCTTCTGTGGATTTACATCGTGCTATCAACACCAATGATATACAAGTTATGCCAGTTTACATCACGGTCAAATATGGAGAGTCTCAAGCCAACTCCTCGAGTCACCTTTGAGACTCGGGGGCTACAATGACATGACTCAGCAAATCTTGCCAGTTTCAGCAAATTTAAGAACCCCAGCACGATGGAGGGAAAGATAACCCGGTCCCGGAGGCTACTATTATATTGATGAAAATTTAAAGGCCGTCAGAAAATTTCCGGCTTAGAAAGTATATGGCAGTTACAAAATCCCGGCTCAATGAAGAAATTTCGGGTCATCAGAAAGGATTCCGGTTTAAAGTCCGGTTCAAGGGAAATCAGTCTCGCTGAAGCTCTCAAGTATCCGGTTTACAATCCGGTTCAAGGCAAATCCGTCTCCCACAAAGCTCTGAAGCTCTCAAATCCGGTTTAAGACTGTCCGGTTCAAAAAGGAATTAACTTCTCGCAAGTTCGAGTTGAAAGGCCGTCAGAAAATTTCCGGCTGAAAATGAAGATTCCGGTTTGCAATCCGGTTTAAGGGAAATATGTTCTCCCACAAAGCTTTGAAGCTCTCAATATCCGGTTCAAAATCCCGGTTCAAGAAGGATTTATCTCTTGCAATAAGTTAAAGGGTGCCAAAGAGGACCTGCTGCCATGATGCGCGGTTCCAACATGGGTATCATGCCTTATTGGTTTATCATATTACTGATCACTTGGGGGCTTGGTCATATCCGAACCATAGCAACACCTCTTGATCGACGTAATGCCACAGCATCACTGGGGGCTTGGTCGAACCCGAACCATAGCCACGCCTCTTGATCGGCGCAATGCCACAGCATCACTTGGGGGCTTGGTCGTATCCGAACCATAGCCACGCCTCTTGATCGGCGTAATGCCACAGCATCACTTGGGAGCATGGTCGAACCCGAACCATGGCTACGCCTCTTGATCGGCGTAAAGCCACAGCATCACTTGGGGGCTTGGTCGAACCCGAACCATAGCAATGCCTTTTGATCGGCGTAATGTCACAGCATCACTTGGGGGCTTGGTCGAACCCGAACCATAGCAACACCTCTTGATCAAATTTGGGGTCTGGCAGCCCGTGAAAAGCCTCGACTACAACAGTTTTTATTTGCCTTTTGCTAAGCTTTTCTTTCTTTTGACAAGATTTGTGATGTTTTCAAACCGGTGTTCATCAATCCGGTTAAGCTGTCAATTACAAGTTGTCAGTGCATGATCAAGTTATAATCCGGAGACTATCAGCCCGGTCTGGTTTCGACTACAAGTCGCCAGTATTATATATGGTTAATCCGGTGTTTATCACAACCCGGTACGGTTTTATCATAAACCAGCACAATATGGAAGGAGTTATCATTACTCAAGATTGGGGTTATCACTCTTACTACAAAAAGTTGGTAAACCAATGATGTGATTCAATGTCACAGAAACAGGTTGAATAAAGCATGATTATAAATCACCGACGTTTATTAAACTGGCCTAGCTTTAAGACGATAAGTCGCCAGTATATGATGAGAAATTATCCGGTGTTTATTAAACCGGCCTGGCTTTGGACTATAAGTCGCCAGTATATATTTGGATTGCGCCATTGGAATCATGCGCTTATAAATCATTGGGTTATATTATTCAAATAGCCAAACTTGGCTGAATTTTCATTATGATATTGAATGAATAAGGTTTTCATACCGGATTATATTATCTTGAATAGCCAACATGGCTGGATTTTTATGGTTATTAATAACCGGTATTATTGAGGTTTTCAAAGTCGCTCTAGCGCAATGGCTATTATTTTATCAAAGGATATGATTTATTCTACAATGGAAGGAATAGTCCCGAGTCGCTGCAGGCTTACAACCCGACACTTGGGGGCTACATTATTCAAATTGAGATTACATGCAAGTCTCATGTCGCTGCAAGCATGCACCATGACACTTGGGGGCTAATGCAAAGTAATTTTTACTAGTCTTATTGAAGACCCGACTCATCATATCATAATGAGCCGGCCCTTGGGGGCTACCAATTGCTCCTGTCAACAATTCAAGGTACACAAGTTTTCGTCCATTATATTGAAGGATCCACTGCTCAGTTGGTAAAGCACAAAGCTCTTAACCTTGTGGACGTGGGTTCAAGCCCTACGATGAAAGCTACATTATACGATGTTATTTTCATTGAAGTATATATCAAGTCCCGATTCAGTATTATCTTACTAAGCCGGCCCTTGGGGGCTACACATCACTGCTCAAGTCTACATGATTATATTTACAAAGTCCCCGCTCATTATTGCATAATGACCCGGCCCTTGGGGGCTACACTGATTGAAGTTTTTATAAGTAATTACAAGTCCCAGGTTGCTACAAGCATAACAACCCGGCACTTGGGGGCTACATATATGGAGTATTCAGTTTATATGATTGAGATGAACAAACCGGATTCCTTCAAGGTTGAAAACACTTATTGGAGCAAGTCTTAAGTTATCACTATGTTCTCCTCTTAAGACTTGGGGGCTACAGGTATTATGCATATAAAGGAGGAACGTCTTCAGTTTATCAGTTTTGAGCAAATCAGGAAGATCAGTTACATGACCCGGTGTCGACAACAATTATGACCCGGTGCCATCAATATTTATAAACCGACAATTTTGACAATGATAAACCGGCAAGTTCTACATTTTCAAACCGGCGGATATCAGTTGAATATTTGAAGACCAATATTTTTGTCAAGTCAGAGCATTGAAGGCCGATTCAAATGGATTCTTTATTTACGAAATATCTTCTGCAAGCAAATTGATTATGAAGCTGGTCTATTGACTCGGATTTTCTAGAAGGAGGAAATGACAAGGACTTAAGGATGATCAGATGCCGGTTTACAAGAATTCTTAACCCGGAGCACAACCTGTCAAATTTGTTCTTGTGTTTATTTTGCAGCATAAGTTTACCATGGATAAATTCAAGCTAAACTTGGGGGCTAATGTCGGGGATATACCCCGTGGCGTAACCCGGCCGAAAGTATAAACCGGCCGGACTTGGCGATTCACTGGCGACCCGCACAGACTAGACGGTTTACAAGCAACCAGATTGAACATTATGATTCACTGGTAACCCGGTGGGCGGGACAGACAGTGACAAGGCGCAAGGCCTAGAAGGCCGGCTCATGTTATGGTGGGCCGGTTTAAGAGGAAAGGCGTGAGGAATATTTGTCTTACAAGGAGTTAAGACCTGGACTTGTAACCGGTTTGTATTAGAGATAGACTAGTCCTAATCCTAATAGGACTCCACATGTAACCCGCCCCTTCAACATATATAAGGAGGGGCAGGGCTCCCCAAAGAGGGAGAGGACATGCAACAATCAATAATCTCTAGGGCTAGACACAATTAGAGGAGAGCCGGTTTACGGCGACTCCCTCATGAGCGTAATGAGATCTAGCCTCAACCAGCATGTAGGGTTATTACCGGATGATGTTTCCCGGGGTCCGAAACTGTCTAAATCCTCGTCTTGTGTTGCGTCTCTCGATTCCGCTCAACTCCTCTCAAGCTACTACATAGATGCGCTGGCTTCACGACTAAGTCCTCACCCTAGGACATCTGCCGTGACAATTCCACGACAGCTCTCGTTCTCAAAATCTTACCGGTGCTTCACTCAAGTATTCATCAATCAGTTCAAGATCTCTTCATTATCTTGTATCTAAATTCCCTGAAGTATCATCTTTCGTTTTCCAATTCTCCCCGGTGAATTGTGCCTTTGCTACTTTCATTTTCAATTCTTATGGTGGTTCGTTCAAGATTTCTCTTCCTTCGTTATCATATCAATTCATTCGTTCTTTCCAAATCCTACTGGTGGATCGTTGAAGACCTTCCTAAGTTTATGCTATATCTCTCTTAATCCTTTCTACGAGAATAAGTGGTATGCCAAATCCGTTGCTTGTCATCAATTTAAATTGGTGAAGGATATGCATAACTTAATTCTTATTCTTGTTTTACCCAAGTGATTAATTCCTTATTCCAGAGGTTCATCAATATGCTTGTTTCATTTGTTCATCTTTCTTTCCGGAGTTCCATGTTTTTCTCGGTTATATCATCGCGAAGCTCCATTTAATCAACGCAAGGATTCTTCTTATTCTTTTCAAGCTTCTTTTCCTTGCGACCTTCTTTTTATCTATCCGGAGTTCTTCGAGAGTTTCTTCATGGTGGCTCGTCAAGGATTCTGTTCACTCTTCAATTGTTCTTCAAGATCTCTCTCGAAGTTATGGTCCGCCAAGCTATACTTCAATTATTCTTCATCTTGCATTCCGAAGTGCAATTCTTCCTACCTTATCTTTTGAGGTGGTGTTATGTCATTTTGACAGTTTCCTTCATGTTTCGTGATTGACAAGTTGTCCGGAATGACATATTTTAAACCCATCATTTTCAATTCATTCATGAGATCCTTTGCAACCCATCAATCTCTTCATTGGAATTATCTTGGGTTATATTTCACCTAAAGCTTTCCCTAAGGATTGTTGCTTTTATGGTGCTTATACATGACCCAAGTTCTTCATTTATCCTCCCGGTGAAATAATTTTCTAGTCTCCTTGTTGATATCAATCCAATCTGTTGTTTCCCTTAGTGGCAGAATTTCACCTCATAATTTTGAGATGTCTTCCATAAGCCCACATCAAGCTTATCCTTTTGTTGTTGATAATCCAACAACTCCGTTCTAGCATTTTTTGTAAGCATGCTCTCTCAAGATCTTGTTTCCATCCGTTCATTCCATTCCATTCTTTCATTTCTTCCGGAGGTATAGTGATGTTGCTCTCTTCTCTCATCATCTCGAGTTGTGAGGACCGTGTTCTTTTCATGCTTATCCATTTAACCGGGGTGTCGTGTCCTCTTTTCAAGTTCTTTTCATCTTATCAAGTTTTCCTTCTCCTTTCTACCGCAGTGCTCTCAATTGTGTTCAACTCCGTTGCGTTCTTTCTTTCAACTCTCAAGGTTCGTGGTTTCACTCGTTTGTCGAAGAAGCAACTTAGTTTTACCTCTTCTCTTCCCCTTCCGTTTCTCTCCGGTGCCATCCTAGATCTCGGGACGAGATCCTCTCGTAGTGGTGGAGTGTTGTAATGCCCCGAATACAACTTTCCATATTTGTAACTCCGACTCTTGCCTTTTCCGGAGATGCTATATGATATTCCCTTCATGGTTGGGTTTTTTTTTCATTTTGCATTTTGTTCATGTCATGCATGTCATATCATGTCATCTTGTGCATCGCATTTGCATTCGTGTTCGTCTCATGCATCCGAGCACTTTCCCCGTTGTCCGTTTCGCAATCCGACACTCCCACATGCGCCCGGCACCCCTGTTATCTCTTTTTCGTGAGCGGGAGAAAAACATTCTCAGAATGGACTGAGATTTGTCAAGTGGCCTTGGTGTATCACCGGTAGACCGCCTGTCAAATTTCGTTCCATTTGGAGGTCGTTTGATGCCCCAATGGTTAACCGGGTAACCGCAAAAGCCTCTTTTGTGTTGCAGCCCAACACCCCTCCAAAACAGCCCAATAACCCATCTAAACCACTTCCATGTCCTCCATCGTCGGATCACGATCGTGTGGGTGAAAACCGCACCTCATTTGGACTCTCCTAGCTCCATCTACCTATATATTTGCACCTCCCCCTGAAATTTCACGGTACAAACCCTAGCGTCTTCCTCCTCGCGCCGCCGGACATGTCCATCCCGCGCCGGACGTGTCTGCGCCGCCGGCCTCAACCAATTCGCCGCTGCCACGTCACCCTCTCTCTCTCTCCCCCGCCACCATAGCCCACCGGGCCCAGATCCGGCCCGCCCCCGGGCCGAACCGGGCCGCGCCCCTCCGCGCCGCCGCCAGTGCACCCCGCCGCCTTCGCCGGAGATCCCCGCCGCCGCGCCGCCCGCCTTCGCCTCCGGCCATCACCGCTGATGCGCCCCGCCGCCTGCTGCACGGTGCCGCCCGCGCCAGACGCCGCCGCGCCACCACCGCACCGCTCCTCGCCGCCCCGCGCCATACGCCGCCGCGTCGCCGCGCCACCACCGCACCGCTCCTCGCCGCCCCGCGCCGTTCGCTCCGCACCGCCACCGCGCGCGCCAGCGCTGGCGACCTTGCACCTCGCCGGCCGCGCCTCAGCTCGCCCGGCCGCCGCTGCTCCACCGCCCGGCCGCCGCCGCTCCACCACCCGGCCGCCACGTCCTCGCCGGATCTCGTCGCCCCGACCTCCTCCGTCGAATCCCGCGTCCCCGCACTTCCCGTCGTCGCCGGGGCATCGCCGGAGCTCGCCGGAGTTCTTCTCCGGTCGGATCTGGAGAAGGTGGATGAGATCCACCCATCCCTGCATCCAAACGCCCCGGATCCGCCCTGTACCGCACCATCCCGGATCCCTCCGTCCCGGAACCACCTTGTCCCGCGTTGACCTTCGCGGAGGTGAAATTTTCTCAAAGTCCCGAGACCCCTGTTATTTTTATGCCATGTTCATCATGTCATATCTCGGTGCTCGGTGCTCTAAATCATGCATATGATATATCGAATTGTTCGTCTCGTCGAGCTCTACATGTTAGAAGCATTTCCATGCATGTTACTGTTATTTATGATGCCATTTTAATTGATGCAAGACTGCTATAAATTGTTTACTGCTGTTACTTATCAGATCATGGTGATTTGTCATTTTTGTTGCATTTGATGTGTGCATCATATGAGCATGAGGTCTACATGTGTTTTGTACTACAACATGCCATATTTACAGAGGTGCTTGTCTTGTATTATGGCGATGTATGTGGTGACTAGCACAAGCATGCAAACTAGGCTCCGTGATATTGCTGTTTTCAGGGACTGGTTTTTGCCAAGTCTTTTTCCTGCTGTTATTTTGACGCCATGTAAACTTGATGCTACAGTGAGATGCATGCTTATTTTGGGATACTTTAGGAAGGATGTTTTGAACATTTGGTTATGCTCTATCCATCCATGCCTCTGTTTGCAATTATGGAGTTGTCTAGCATGTCTTGTTCTTGCTCTACGTTTGCTATAAAATGTTCCTGGCAGAATGTTAACATGTTAATCAACATTGCCATGGTTGTTGCTAGTGATCCATGCATCCTATTAACTTACTCTTGCCAGGGTTAGCTTCGTGAACATGTCTTCTTCTTGTTGGTATGATTGTTTTGTCATGCAATGTTTTGTGGTGAGTGACATGAGCTCGCAAAGTTGTTATCATAAATCTGTTTATGCCATGCTCTGTTTTTCTGCGAAGTCCGAAACTGTTAATAAAACTTGCTATGTTTACATGGGTGCCATCATATCTTCGGTGCCTTTTTTGCTCATGATCAGTAAGAGACTTTTGTTCTATGCATTTATTAGAATCATGCCATGCTTTTATTGGCTATGATATATTCCTGCAACATGTTGTTTGCTTACTCTTAACATTGCTTCCTGATGCTGTTTATGCCATGTTAATATGTTCACTAAGCCCGTGAAGCTGATATCTTTTGCACTTTTGCCATGCTTGTTTGAACCTGCTATTGTGTGATTTTGCCGTAGCTCAATGTTCATCTTTTGTCAAGCATCTCTTGTATATCACTTCCATATGCTTTGTTGTTATGTGGGAGTGCAGTAGCTTAGTTTCTTGTTGCATGCTAAGTGCCATCATGCTGTTAATTACAGTTTTGCACCATCCTTGTTTTGCTTGCCGTTTGCAAACCGTGCATCCGTTTTCGGTGATCTTTATATTGATTTCAACCGAAATCTTCTCATCTTTCCAGTGGCATACTTGGTTTTCCAAGTTGATGCCTTGATCTCTCTTTTCCTTTCGGAGCACGCATATGCATTGCATATCACATCTCGCATATCATGCCATGTATTGCATCATGTTGCTTGTGCATTGCACCGTGATTGATTGTTGTTCCATTGCTTGTGTTCTTGCTTTGGGTAGAGCCGGGAGATGAGTTCGTGATTGAGGAACCTGTTGAGTATGCTATCGAGGATCAAGCTTTCGACAACTCTGAGTACATTGCAGGCAAGATGACCATACCCTCGAAATCACTTATATCTTTGCTTGCTAGTTGTTCGTTCTATCGCTATGTCGCGCTACCTACCATTTGTTATATCATGCCTCCCATATTGCCATGTCAAGCCTCTAACCCACCTTACTAGCAAACTGTTGTTTGGCTATGTTACCCCTTTTGCTCAGCCCCTCTTATAGCGTTGTTAGTTGCAGGTGAAGCTGAAGTTTATTCCATGTTGGAACAAGGATATGTTGGGATATCACAATATATCTTATTTAATTAATGCATCTATATACTTGGTAAAGGGTGGAAGGCTCGACCTTATGCCTGGTGTTTTGTTCCACTCTTGCCGCCCTAGTTTCCGTCATACCGGTGTTATGTTCCTTGATTTTGCGTTTCTTACACGGTTGGGTGTTATGGGAACCCCTTGACAGTTTGCTTTGAATAAAACTCCTCCAGCAAGGCCCAACCTTGGTTTTAACATTTGGCACCTAAGCCTTTTTCCCTTGGGAGTCGTGCTCCCGAGGGTCATCTTTATTTTAACCCCCCCGGGCCAGTGCTCCTCTGAGTGTTGGTCCAACCTGTCAGCCGACGGTGGCCACCAGGGGCAACTCTGGGCTGGCCTACCGGAAGCTTGGACAATCCGGTGTGCCGTGAGAACGAGATATGTGCAGCTCCTATCGGGATCAGGAGTCGACACTGTCGAGTGGTGTGTTTAGGGTAAATGAGATTACCCTCTTCATCTTTCTTGGTATGGATGTGGCATGGTAAATCCAACACATCATTTCCGGCTTGATCTTTCACTTTCTTGGGGTTCCAGGGCCCTTTGGGCTTCCCCTTAAACTTTCCTTGAGCCACAACTAAAGCCTCACCAGGAGCAGCTGGCTCGGCCTTGCGCTTCTGTTTCCGATTGGAATTTCCTCCTTCGGTTTCCTGGGCGACCGTTTTGTGCTTGCCACTCCGGAGTCGGTCTTCCTCTTTGCCGTTAGCGTATTTGGTGGCAATCTCCATCATCCGAGTCAGGGACATATCCCCTGTCCGACCAAACTTCAGATTCAACTCTCAATACTTAACACCTTCTTTGAAGGCACAAACCGCTTGGTGATCTGACACATTCTCCACTGTATGGTCCAACGTGATCCATCTCTGGATATAGTCTCTCAGGGTTTCATTCGGCTTCTGCACACAGTGCTGCAATTCTGTTAACCCTGCCGGCCGTTTGCAAGTACCCTCAAAAGTTCTAACAAACACTCGGGCGAGTTCTTCCCAACTGTATATGCTGCCAGGTGCTAACTGAGTCAACCATGCTCTAGACGAGCCTTCCAACATCAGAGGAAGGTGCTTCATGGCCACTTCATCATTGCCGCCACCGATCTGTACAGCCACTCGGTAATCCTCAAGCCAAGTGTCAGGCTTGGACTCACCAGTGAACTTGCTGACTCCAGTTGCCAACCTGAAGTTGGGAGGAATCACTGCAGCCCTGATGGCTCCGCTGAAGCACTCTGGACCTGAAACATGCACTCTGCTGCCAGTCGGGTGATCTCTGTCATGACCCTCTCTGTGTGCCCTGTTTCTGTCAACCAGACCTTGAACGAGAATAGATCTCGCATCAAAGCCCGGCTCCCTGGGGTCGACTGGAATTCTTCGCCCGCCACTGTGAGGGCGTCTGTCATCGTGCTGCCGGGGCACATATGACCCACTCCTCGGGGGAGGTGTGGGCACTCGACGACGGTCATCGTGGTCGAGCCGGTGATCATACTGCTCGCGGTTTCTGTACTGATCTTGCCGGTACCCATGTCCCTCACGCCGCGGGGGCGATCTTGGGCTGTGCCGACTGAACTATGTCTGCCATCACAGATCTGCTATGAATTCTATTCCGCGATTGAGATACTGCTGTGTTCTGCTCTCCTGTCGCCCGGAGTAAAGCCCGGATCTGCATCAAACCTCTGCCAGCTTCCGACTGGGAAGGCTGAATCGACTCTGCTATTCGGGCTACAGCTATGAGATTTTGAATCGGAGTTCGGTATACCTGAGTTGGAGGCGGAAAAAGATGTCATCGACTGGACTCAGGAATCCGCTGCCGAGCACGCTCGTCGAGTGCATGTTGTAGGTTTTCTAGTCGAGTGCGCTCAGCCAAGTTGGCCAGGTGCGCCTCCTCCAAGGCCCGGGCCTCGGGGGTTTCTCCAATGATAGGAGTGTGAAGTGCATCCATATTGCGGCGGCGCAGCTCTTCCCTCTGCTGCGAAGAAAGGGGCTCGGGGCGGTACTCTTCGTGAACGCCCGACGGATCGCCGCCGCCATCGCCACCGTCGTCGCGGGGGAAGGCAGGAGGACTGCGGGGTCCGTTGACCATCAAGACTTCCGCCGCGGGATCGCTGCTGTCGCACTCGGATGCGGTCTCGACAGAGCCAGTCGACAGGTCGAACAGGCCGTAGAGAGTTTCGTCGGGCTCGATTGCCGCGACTTGTGGGGTGGCCGACTTGCGGGCCACCGCGTGCCTCACCCACCGCTAGAGCCGCGACTGACCGAAACACTTGCGCCGGCGAACAGCGGGGAGCGAGGACACCACAGGAGCCGACCGATACTGAGTCGACGGCTGCCGAAGAAGGACGCCGCGGATGCACACGCGAAAGTGCGTCGCCCCGCGGACGGGGAGCGCCTCGACATCGAGTGGAGCCTCTTGAAGCCAGGTGGAGTCGTCGGCGACGAAAACGAGCGCGCCGAGGTGGATCTCGCGGCCCTCAGCCATTCCTCCGCCGAAAACCATGACGATGGGAATCGGAAAAATTGCAACTTCACCAGCAAGTCGCTAAGACACCTGCCCCACAGTGGGCGCCAACTGTCGTGGGTCTAAGACTGACAGTAGAATGGGGTGTAGGTATAAGGAGGCAAGATCCTAGCAATGGTGAAGTTGTACACACGAGTTTTACGAGTTCAAGCCCTTCGCGGAGTAAGTAATAGCCCTACGTCTTGGTGCCCTGAGGCGGTCGAGTGGATTATGCGTAGGTGTGTTACAGGGGGTCTGAACCCTTGTGCCAGTGGAGGGGGGTGGCTTATATAGAGTGCGCCAGGACCCCAGCCAGCCCACGTTACAAGGAGTTCAATATACATAGAGAGGGAGCGTTACAGGTAACATCCATAATAAAGTGATATAAACGATCATTAAGTCTATGAGTAGCGCCTGACCGTTGCTGTGCAGAGTGACTTTGTACCTTCTGTCTGTCGAGTGGTTTCTATTACGGTCGAGTGACATAGAACCTTCCGAGTGGAATGCTTCTGGTCGAGTGGATGTTGTTATCCTTTGAATAGTTCTGACTTTAAGGTGATGTCCTAGGGGAGGGTGTCTAGGTCAGGCCTATGACCCTACCCTAGGTGCATAGCTTCATCAGCTAGTGCTGCCAACGGAGATGCCCGCGCCTCATGACGGATGGTTCCGTGCGAAGCTCACCGACCCCCGGGCGGAGCGTGTGCTGGAGAAGATGACTGCCGACCTGAAGCCTGACGACCCAAATGCGGCGAAGCTGACGGGGGCCATGATCGTCAAGGAGTTCCTGTCGCAACGCGTGGCCCCGCTCCAGGCACGCTCGTGTCCCTTATGGAAGCTCGGGGACGAGGATGACGACCTCCGTTTGTGTCCGGAGGCCTTGTCTGACGAGGAACTGGGCACGGCTCTCCGCCTCTTGGTCGAGGACGACCAGGGGTATCCTCCTGACACCTTCGTTCCCCTGTACCGCCGCCCTGATGGAGCGAAGGTTGCCGCCGCTATGCCTGTCTTTAATGGGCGCGGGCTTGTGCCGCGGCGCCCAGTGAGGCCCCGGTGGTGTGGGCTACGGTGATGGTGTCCTCCGGTGACTCTGACGAGGAGGAGGAGCAGGACTCGGGGGCGACCCCGGAGGGGACTGGGGAGACCTCCCCTCCGTGCAAGGCCGACCTCCTCCGTGCCTTGCCTGACGACGACGATGCCGGTGACCACCCGTTGAGAGAGATCCTGCCCCCGCTGGGGTCACCACAAGGTCCAAGGTTACTCCCTCGAAGAAGTCGCCGGCTGGGGTCCCGACGAAGCGCTGGTCAGCACTGGTCTCCTGGGACGATGCTCTTGCCCAGACGCTGTCCGGTGCTGCCGCCGGGTCGGCTGCCACAACCTCATATTGAAAGTGCAACTATCCCTGGGTGGTTTTTGGTAATTCCTAACAACATATAGCTCATTGAGCTAATACTATTTCAAGATAAATATTTCAGGAAAGCTTAATGATTGCATGGCATGGATTAGAAATGCGGAGCCCTCAAAATGCTAAGGACAAAAGATTGGCTCAAGCTCTAAAGCTCAAGACTCTACATTTTACTTTTAGTGATCCAAGATCACATTGAGTCCATAGGAAAAGCCAATACTATTAGAAGGGGATGAGGTGTTGCTTAATGGGTTACTTGCTCGAAATGCTTAGTGATATGCTCCAAAAACCCGCAACCACTTTCTCATATCCACATTTGTCCCAAACCAAAAGTCAAAATCGGCCCAACCGAAACTTTCTATCCGGCGCCACCGAGTTCAGTTGACATAGCCACTGCCACAAAACCCTAGTCATTTCGGTCTCACCGATAGGGATCTCGGTCTCACCGAGATGGGATTGCAAACTCTCTGTTTCCCTTCATAACATTTCGGTCTAACCGAAATGAGCGATCGGTCCCACCGAGTTCGCAATGCAAACTCTCTGTTTCCCCTACGTAACGTTTCGGTCTCACCGAGATGAGCGAATCGGTCCCACCGAGTTTGCCTGACTAACTCTCTGGTTAGCTTATTACCAAAATCGGTCTAACCGAGTTTGTGTAATCTGTCTCACCGAGATTACGTTATGTCCTAACCCTAATGAAATTGGTCTCACCGAGTTGACATGTCGGTCCCACCGAAAATCCTAACGTTGACATTTTGAACAATGTCGGTCTGACCGAGTTTCATTATTCGGTCCCACCGAGTTTGGTGGTTTGTGTGTAACGGTTAGATTTTGTGTGGAGGTTATAAATACCCCTCCACCCACTCTTCATTCATGGAGAGAGCCATCAGAACATGCCTACACTTCCATCATACATTTTCTGAGAGAGAACCACCTACTCATGTGTTGAGGTCAAGATATCCCATTCCAACCATATGAATCTTGATCTCTAGCCTTCTCCAAGTTGCTTTCCACTCAAATCATCTTTCCACCAAATCCAAATCTGTGAGAGAGAGAGTTGAGTGTTGGGGAGACTATCATTTGAAGCACAAGAGCAAGGAGTTCATCATCAATACACCAATCTATTAACTTTTGGAGAGTGGTATCTCCTAGATTGGTTAGGTGTCACTTGGGAGCCTCTGTCAAGATTGTGGAGTTGAACCAAGGAGTTTGTACGGGCAAGGAGATCGCCTACTTCGTGAAGATCTACCCTAGTGAGGCAAGTCCTTCATGGCCGATGGCCATGGTGGGATAGACAAGGTTGCTTCTTCGTGGACCCATCGTGGGTGGAGCCCTCCGTGGACCCGCGCAACCGTTACCCTTCGTGGGTTGAAGTCTCCATCAACGTGGATGTACGATAGCACCACCTATCGGAACCACGCCAAAAATCTCCGTGTCTACATTGCGTTTGCTCCCTCCAAACTCCTCCCTTTACCTTCATGTGCAATGTTTTACATTCCGCTGCTATACTCTTAGACTTGCATGTGTAGGTTGTTTACTTGACAAGTGCTAAGTTGCTAAAATCTGCCAAGACTTAAAATTGGGAAAATGATAGATTTTTATTTGGTCAAGTAGTCTAATCACCCCCCTCTAGACATACTTTCGATCCTACAAGTGGGATCAGAGCTTTGGTCTCCATTTACCTTGATTTCCATAGCTTTTGGTGATCATAGCCTTGGTTTCACAACCTAGGAGAGTATGGCGTCTAGCGAGGGAAATTACCATCGTAGAGGTCCTTACTTTGATGGTACTAATTTTGCTAGTTGGAAGCATAAGATGAAAATGCGTATTCTTGGACATAACCCCACCGTTTGGGCTATTGTGTGTATTGGCTTGCAAGGTGAATTCTTTGATGGGAGAGAACCGAACCATGAAGCTACCGCGGAAGAGTTGAAGATGCTGCAATACAATGCTCAAGCTTGTGATATTCTCTTCAACGGATTGTGCCCCGAAGAATTCAACAAAATCAGCCGTCTTGAGAATGCAAAGGAAATTTGGGATACTTTGATTGATATGCACGAAGGTACCGACTCCGTCAAGGAATCCAAATTGGATGTGCTTCAAAGTCAACTTGACAAGTTTAAAATGAAGGATGGTGAAGGTGTCGCTGAAATGTACTCTAGGCTTGCTCTCATCACAAATGAGATTGCCGGCTTAGGAAGTGAAGAGATGACCGATAGATTCATCGTCAAGAAGATCCTAAGAGCCTTGGATGGAAAATATGATATCTTGTGCACATTGATCCAAATGATGCCCAATTACAAAGATCTCAAGCCAACGGAAGTCATTGGAAGAATTGTTGCTCATGAGATGTCACTTAAGGATAAGGAAGAGCTCCACAACAAGTGAAGTGGTGCTTACAAAGACTCATGTGATGCTCCCACATCATCAAGTGAGAAACAAGCCTTCAATGAAGAATTGAGCCTAATGGTGAAGAACTTCAACAAGTTCTACAAGAGTAGAAGCAAGGAGAGAAGTTCCAAATCAAGGTCCTACAATGACAAAAGATCTTCAAGTCGTGAACGAAATTGCTACAATTGTGGAAGACCCGGACACTACTCCAATGAGTGTACGGCTCCCTACAAAAGAAGAGAAGATTCTCCCAAAAGAAGAAGTAGAAGAGAAGAATCACCACCAAGAGAGAGAAGGAGTAGAGATGATCGCTATGAACGTAGATCCTCTTGGAGAAGCAAGGATTCGGAAAGGAAGGACAAATCATCAAAGAGCTACACAAAATGAAGACATCAAGCTCACGTTGGTGAATGGGTATCCGGCTCCGACTCAGACCATCACTCTGACTCCGAATATACTCAAGATGAAGGTGTTTCCGGACTAGCACTTGTGTCAACCAACTCCTACGACATATTTGACTCACCAAATGAAGGAATTGGAAGATGCTTCATGGCTAAAGGTCCAAAGGTAACACACCCTGAGTATGTTGATTTCAATAGTGATGAAGATGATTTGCTAGGAGATGATGATTTACTTATTGACAACTCTAGTTATAAAACTATGATGAACTTGCTAGTAATCATGATAATCAAGATAAAATGAATGACGATGATAAGAAGGAGATTGAGCATCTAACTAAAGAACTAAACACTCTTAAGTTAGCTCATGAAACTACATTGGAAGACCATCGAGAGCTTTTAAAGACTCATGAGAAGGTACGCTTTGAAAAGATCAACCTTGAACAAGAGCATGAGTTCTTAAAAGCAATCAATGATGATCTTCGCAAGAAAAGCTCTTCTTACATTGCCAAGCGTTTACTCTTGTCTACTTACATGCCACAAGTAAAATCTAGCAACAAGAGTAAGAAAGATTCTTCAACTAGTAGTAACAATAACCATGCTAAATCCAATATTGTTGCTTCTAGTAGTTCTCTTGATTCCACTAATGATTCTCTTAGCCAAGTTACTCTTGAGCAAGAAAATAGCTTATTGATGGGAATTATCGAGAAAGGTGTTTACAAGAGCCTTGCCGGAAGTAAGCAATTGGAGGAAATTGTACGCAAGCAAGGAAGACACCGGAAAAATCAAGGTGTTTGTTTTGAACGAAAGTTCAATGCTAATGGAGTTGAGTGGGAAGAAGATCAATACCCCAAGACAAAGTTTGTTCCTCAACAAGAGAAGTATGATCCCACTTCTTTCCAAGGAACACAAGCTCAAGATGATCTTCCACCACAAGACCATATGGAAAAAAGGCAAGGACAAGCTTCAAGAGGAGATTGATGCATTTGAAAAAGCTCCCAAGGCATTGGTCAAGTGGGTTCCCAAGACTACAACAAGTTCCACTTCATCAAGTACGACTACAACTCCAAGGATTCCCATCAAGATGGTGTGGATCCCGAAGAAAAAGAACTAGAGAGTTCTTGAGGGTGACTTCGCCAACATACTTCACTCATATCTTTTGGCAAGGACATGTGCAAACAACTTCCATATCTTGCACTAGTTCAAGGAGTCACAAACCCTCTTGTTGGTAAGACAAGGGACAAGGTAACCTAATGCTTTCATGGACATCATGTTATGTGAACATCACTCTATGTCTATGGATATCCTTGTTTGTTCCTTGTGGGACTAACCCGTGTAGGTATTGAAAGTGCAACTCACTCCAATGGATTGCTCCAAATGATCTACATCAACATTGAGCATCTACATCTTCAACACCTACATGAAGTCATCATCGACAAAACCCAAGGTTAGTTCATCCTTCTAAGGGGGGATATCACATCTAGGGGGAGCTTTACTCTAACCAATTGAGCTAAAGAAACTCTAATGATGTGAACACAACAATGCTTTATGTAAAAGTGGTAACCCCCCTTGTGCTTAAACGATGAGTATGACCTATGATCAAATGTTCTCATTTGACTCCTAAGTCAATATACTCATATATAGATGACCTAGTCCTCGCCAAATTGCTTGATAAATGCTAGAGTGTTTGTGCATGCTTTGTCACATATTTCATTTTCCATTTTATTGTGTGAGCATGTTGATTGCATACTTTACTCATTCGAGGACATCCAGTTGTTGCGTTGAATGTTTGGCGTTTTCTCTTTTGCCAAATGGATGGACAAGAATGCCTAAGAACTCCCTCTAGCTATCTATGCTTTTTTCGTCTCAAACTCTATTCATGCTACATCACAAAGTTTGATCAAGTAAGATTCGAACCACACTGTGTGAGGAGCACTTGGAGTCCCCGATTCGTCATAGACTTAAACTTTCAAAAACTCTATGCATTTCGGTATGACCGAGTCATCCACTTCGGTCACACCGAGTTCACTAAGTTGATCTAGGTTTTCCATCTCGCTGCAACCAATTTGAACTTTTCGGTCACACCGAGTTGCAGTAACCGCTTGCGATTCTGCATCTCGGTGCCACCGAGTTGTTCCACTCGGTCACACCGACAAGGTCCGGATATATAAACCCACGGGTGAGATTTTGGAAATTTCTTCAAACTCCTCAGCCCGCGTGTGTGTCCTGCTCTGCCTCCTCGGGTCTTCGGATCGTCTCCTCGCCGCCAGCGACCTCCTGCCGCTGGTTTCCGTCGCCATCAACGGATTTCTGCTCCACCGTTGCCGCCATAGCGAACTCCCGCCGAACTAGGGTATGGGTTTGACTCAATGTGCTATTCCTTTAACTCTGATTCATAGCACATTGCTTTGCCATGATCATGACCACGTATGCAAACAATCCATCCACTGAAAACTTCCTTTAGGTTAGATTGGATTTGAAAATTTAGGGTTAGGTCTCCGCCGAACTCATCTTGGACCTACCGAGTTGTAGAAATCGGTCTCACCGATTTGGCTTAGGCCATAGCACATGCATTTTCGGTCTGACCAAAAACTGCACATCGGTGCGACCGAGTTCGACTCTCTGTGAAACCCTAGCAGTCTCGGTGCCACCGAACTGTGACTCGGTCTAACCGAGTTCACTAGTTTAGGCTCCAAAATTGCTTCAGTATCACCGAGTTTAACAAATCGGTAGCTCCGAAATGCTTTCTATGGAGAACTGAAACTAAGTTTTTAAGTCATCTGTTTTGCAAAAACTCTGCAATTTGTGATGCTCATCCACTCTACCTCATCTACATCTATTCACAGGGTTTGCTGTCAGTAAGATTGCCAAGATGTCTGACCAGAGTGACAGTCAGAACAGATCTGAAGAACATGTGCAATTGAGTGAGGGTTCAGATCCCCCAAGCAGCTATGATGAGGGCAGTAGAAGCACACCTAGCAACTTGCCCAATGCAGCCACCAGAACCAGGAAGAAGAGAACCTCATACTCCGAGGATGAGGATTATGTGGCTATTGAGGATGAGGCCACCTCAAAGAAGAAAGTGCTGAAGAAAGAATATGGCACAACTACTGCAACTAAACCAGGCTTGAACAAGAAGGCACCTGCCAGAAGAATCCCAATGTCAAAGCCAAGGAAAGTTCCAACAGGGGAAACCATGGAATTTACCATAGAATCAGATGGATGTGAAGCAGCAGGAGATGATAAGAAAAAGAAGAGGGCAAGAACCACTACTACAAAAGTTCTTGTAAAATCAACTATGGTAAGAGATTCTGGAGAAGAGGAAGAAGAAGAGGATGCTGCTCCAGCACCCAAAGCTCAGAAGCTTATGGGAGATGCTATTAAGTCAGGGGATGCTCCATCTAAGCCCAAGTCTGCTCCCAAAGCTCAAGCTGAGAAACCCCCAAAGCCCAAGAGGAACACCAGGAGCATTCCTGCATAAGAGAAGAACAAGGCCCCAGTGCCTCAAGCTGAAGAAGAGGATGATGAGTCTCTTGTTTTGAGAAAACTGAAACCCAAGATCCCAGACCACAATGATGCTCATCTAGTGGCTGAAGACATGCACATCAGAAAACATGCTGGACTGAGATTGTGGAGACAGTCTGATCCCTATGCTGTGAGGAGAAGCACTGCAGTTGATTACAGATTTCATACCAAAGAACAACAAGACTTCTATGAGACAATTTTGCTTGACAAGAAGCCAATTGTATGTGACATGAGATGGGTTGATTGGGAATACATCAAGGAGAAGGAAGATCACTTCCCAGGAGTCTATGACAGCTTCAAAGCATGTGGAGTTGACAAATTTGTTGGGCAGAAGCTCAGAAAATGGAATGATGAGCTGATCATGCAGTTTTACTCCACTGCTCACTTTTACCCAGATGGGAAGATCATATGGATGTCTGAAGGTACTAGGTACCAATCCACTGTTGAAGAATGGGCCAAGCTGATCAATGCCCCAGAGGAACATGAAGATGATTTGGATGTGTATGCCAAGAAGAAGAAAGACCACAACACTATGGCAAACATGTACAAAGAGTTCCCAGATAAAGCTTTGGAGACTCACAAGCTTGGATCAGTACATTACTTGTTGTCTAGTCTGCCTACCATCAACACCATCCTAAGGCACACTCTGCTACCCAAGTCAGGAGATCACAAGATGATGAGAGGACATTCCATCGACCCGCTACAACTTTTTGATGTCCCTCAAAAGTTCAAAGTCATGAGTCTGATTGTAGAGACAATCAAGAGGACAACTGCTGACCAAAAGAGAAGCTGTCGGTATGCTCCACACATTCAGGAGCTCATCAACTCCAAGATGGGCACAGGTACATATTTACTGGAGAAGGAACATCTACCCATATATCCTGAATCTGAAAACAATACATTTGTGACGAATGAGGAGGAACCATCATCAGCTCAAGTGCAAGGGAAGAGAGCTAAAGCTAAGGCTGAGAAAGCTGCCAAGATGCCTAGTTTAGAGGAAGCATCTCAAGTTTTCCTGAAGAGCAAGCAAGATCAGCTTGCATACCTGATCCAATCTACTTTGAGGATTGAGAAGGGTTTGGCCACCGTCACTATGAATCAGGAGAGCTTGGAGAGGATTGTTGAGACAAAATTTTATGATCTTGATGTGAAGGTTACTGAGATCCAAACAGCAGTTGAGCAGCTCTAGGAGGAAGCAGGAGAGAGGAGAGGGAAGACAAGTACTGATGCTTTTTAGCGAGTACCAAGGAGTCAGAGGTCTGCTGTAGTGCCTATACCTGATTCTAGAGCTACATCATCTGCACCAGCAGCTACAACTTTAGTGCCACCTCCAGCAGCCACTCCACCAGCTCCAACTACATCAACAGATGCCTTCGTCCTTGGAGTTCTCTCTACACCACCTACCGAAGACCAAGCCTGAGAGACGCATAGCACTATGCATTTTCAAACTTTTTGGTAACTTGTTGCCAAAGGGGGAGAAATATGTATAGATCATAGGCTTCGAGAGAGAGTGTTTTGCCTTTTATCTCTCTTGTTTTTGGTTGAACCTTTTTATGCACTTGGTTGATACACTATGTGTTTGTCTGTGTGATATACTTGTTTGATCATGTGATTGATCATATGCTACCTTAATGATTGCTTGGATGATGTTATCTCTTATATTCCATATATGATCACTCACCTTGGTTGGTGATGAGTGCATGTTTTTTAATTTTTATCATTTTGAGCGCTCCACCAAGATGTATGTGGCATGGAAGTGTGACCCATGATCCTAATCGATTGTGCATTTGCATTCAAAAGCAAATTTTAAATAATGCACAAATTTAGGGGGAGCTCTTGCTTATCACATACTTCTCAAAGCGTCGATGTATTTCAATCTTATGATCATTTGTCGAAGCTTTGATCTATATTGTTGGAAATATGCCCTAGAGGCAATAATAAAATGGTTATTATTATATTTCCTTGTTCATGGTAATTGTCTATTGTTCATGCTATAATTGTGTTATCCGGAAATCATAATACATGTGTGAATACATAGACCACAACATGTCCCTAGTGAGCCTCTAGTTGACTAGCTTGTTGATCAATAGATGGTTACGGTTTCCTGACCATGGACATTGGATGTCGTTGATAACGGGATCACATCATTAGGAGAATGATGTGATGGACGAGACCCAATCCTAAGCATAGCACAAGATCGTATAGTTCGTATACTAAAGCTTTTCTAATGTCAAGTATCATTTCCTTAGACCATGAGATTGTGCAACTCCCGGATACCGTAGGAATGCTTTGGGTGTGCCAAACGTCACAACATAACTGGGTGGCCATAAAGGCACACTACGGGTATCTCCGAAAGTGTTTGTTAGGTTGGCACGAATCGAGACTGGGATTTGTCACTCCGTGTGACGGAGAGGTATCTCTGGGCCCACTCGGTAGGACATTATCATAATGAGCTCAATGTGACCAAGGAGTTGATCACGGGATGATGTGTTACGAATGAGTAAAGAGACTTGCCGGTAACGAGATTGAACAAGGTATTAGGGATACCGACGATCGAATCTCGGGCAAGTATCATACCGGTAGACAAAGGGAATTGTGTACGGGATTTATTGAATCCCCGACATCGTGGTTCATCCGATGAGATCATCGTGGAACATGTGGGAGCCAACATGGGTATCCGGATCCCACTATTGGTTATTGACCGGAGAGATGTCTCAGTCATGTCTACATGCCTCCCGAACCCGTAGGGTCTACACACTTAAGGTTCGATGACTCTAGGGTTATAGGGAAAGTTTGTACGTGGTTACCGAATGTTGTTCGGAGTCCCGGATGAGATCCCGGACGTCACAAGGAGTACCGGAATGGTCCGGAGGTAAAGAATAATATATAGGAAGGTTTTGGCCATCGGAAGTGTTTCGGGCGTCGCCGTTAATGTACCGGGACCACCGGAGGGTTCCGAGGGTCCATCGGGAGGGGCCACTAGCCCCGGAGGCTTTGCATGGGCCAAGAGTGGGAAGGGACCAGCCCCTGAGTGGGCTGGTGCGCCTCCCACCAAGGCCCAAGGAGCAGCTAGGAGGAGAGGGGGAAACCCTAGGCGTAGATGGGCCTAAAGGCCCACCCTAGGGCGCGCCCCCTCTCTTCCCCTCTTGGCCACCCCCTCCATCCCATCTAGGGCTGCCGCCCCCCCTAGGGGTGGGAACCCTAGAGGGGGCGCACCCTCCTCCCCTCCTCCTATATATAGTGGGGGTTTTTCGGATGCCAAGGACACGAGTCTGTCTCTCTCTCTCTCGGCGCAGCCCTACCTCTCCACATCCTCGTCCTTCGTAGTGCTTGACGAAGCCCTGCTGGAAACTACGCTGCTCCACCACCACCACGCCGTCGTGCTGCTGCTGGATTTGTCTTCCCCAACCTCTCCCTCCTCCTTGCTGGATCAAGGCGCGGGAGACGTCACCGGCCTGCACGTGTGTTGAACGCGGAGGCGCCGTTGTTCGGTGCTTAGATCGGAATCGACCGCGATCTGAATCGCTGCGTGTACGACTCCTCCAATCGCGTTCTTGTAACGCTTCCACATTGCAATCTTCAAGGGTATGAAGATGCACTCCCCTCGCTCTCGTTGCTAGTCTCTCCAT
Source organism: Aegilops tauschii subsp. strangulata (assembly GCF_002575655.3). Taxonomy (NCBI): domain Eukaryota; kingdom Viridiplantae; phylum Streptophyta; class Magnoliopsida; order Poales; family Poaceae; genus Aegilops; species Aegilops tauschii. The sequence continues at coordinate 226,478,262 of NC_053039.3, forward strand.
AGATTGATCTTGGTGATGCGTAGAAAATTTTGATTTCTGCAATGATCCCCAACATATATGTTGTCATCAATTACCAAAAAGGGGGAGATTGAAAGTGCAACTATCCCTGGGTGGTTTTAGTAATTCCTAACAACATATAGCTCATTGAGCTAATACTATTTCAATATAAATATTTCAGGAAAGCTCAATGATTGGCATGGCATGGATTAGAAATGTGGACCCCTCAAAATGCTAAGGATAAAAGATTTGCTCAAGCTCTAAAGCTCAAGACTCTACATTTTACTTTTAGTGATCCAAGATCACATTGAGTCCATAGGAGAAGCCAATACTATTAAGGGATTTTTACATCTGTGCCCCTGGTTCCTTAGCTCTACTCATTCATCCCCGCGCTCTTAACTTTTGCTCAATTTTCCCCACTCCCTTGCCAGAAAACCTCATAACTGGGCACAACGGATGTTGCCGTCGGGTCAAAGGCTTGACCGTTAACTCTGACTAGTGGGGCCACGCTAGACTGTGCCACGTTGGGTGGTGTCGCTGTTCGACCATCGGGTCGTGGTTTCGTTGGGCCGTCCCTTGCATTAAACGTCTGCGCGCGCCGCCAAGACAGAAGCCTGCTATGCATGCACCCAGCAAACCCTGCCTGCATGCGTCGATCGAGCCTGCATGCGCCGATGCCAATATGTTGCTTAAATAGCCGCAGTGCCACGTGTTATTTGGCCGTGGCAATAACGGGGTCAAATGTGAAGTTAGTAGCCCGTTTTCAAACACACCGCAACATTGGGAGTGTACACGTGTGGGAAACGGTGGTTTGAAAAGAAGAAGAAAAAGAAGTTAATTGCACGCATGGGAATCCGTGGTCATACCCTATATTATATGAACAAAAAGATACAAATTTTGAAGAGCCTGTGGCCATTTTGAATGATAAAAATAAATTTGGCCCTTAAAAATTTGGTCATTTTGCATGATAAAAAGAGATAGAGGGCTTGTGGCCATTATACAAATGCAAAATGACCCATTTTTTGATAATTTGTGGCCATTTTACATGATAAAAATAAATTTAGCCCTTATAAATTTGGTCATTTTACATTTGTATAGAACACAAAGAACGATGCAAAAAACAGAGCAAATGATGCAAAAATACAGAGCCAGCACGTTCACAAAAAACAGAGCAAACGATGCAAAAAAAACGACGCAATTCGACGGCCCAGAGCTTGGTTTCCTTTTGGGCCCAATAACAACATTTTTATCTACGGAGTCAATGGTGGGCGAGCAGCCAAGCACAACCAATAGGATCGCATCTCGCGGATCGCCCCACGATCCAACGATGCGGAGCCGTCCTTGTGATACAACGGCGCGGAGCCTGCACACAGCCAGCCCACCTAGTTCCTTCTAGAAGGCCAGATCTGAGGGCTATGGCTTGGCGCGAGGGTATGATCGGACGGCTGACGTTGGGAGCCAGGGTTAGGCGAAACCCCGCGGGGTTTTGAGGGGTTTTGAGCTGTTCAACGGGGTTTCGAAGGCTTTGACTGAGCATAACTAATTAAAAAAATCGAAAAATATGAAACCTTCGTCGTTCGTCGTTTTATAAGACAAAGTAACGAGGAAAAAATACTAAACTTGGTCTATGGTCATTTTCATGAAAAAACCCTAGCTGGCACGATCGAGGTCAAATGAGCACCATTAATTAAAAAAAAAAAACCTACACACAATGTTGTCTTATGTGACATGTTACCAACCAAAAATCATAAACTTGTTCTATGGTCATTTTCGTGAGAAAATATTCACACATATGAGCTATCATGTACAAGATTTCATAGAGTTCAACGAGAGGAGGTGGTGTTACCTTCTGTTTTTGAAAATTAAAAAAAATCAAAAAATCAAAAAATAGTGAGACTTCAAATTTACACTATGGAAAGTGAATATGTGTTAATAAAAAAACATTTGGCTCATTTAGAGTAGGTTCAAAAAAACTTGATTACAAATGGGCTGTTTACCCTAGCCTGGGAGCTCATTTGGAGCACATTTTCTCAAATTCAAATTTATTTGACCTCCTCTAAATCACTTCAAATTTGCACCCCAAATGCGTCGGCGTGGACGTCGAATGGACGCCACCCGCGCCTTCTCGCTGTCCGCCGCGTCCCCACCTCGCGGCCGCCCACTCGCGGTCAGCTTAATTTATGACCACGGGCCCACATGTTAGCGACGGCGGTCGTCCTTTTTTAAGCCGACAGTGCGGCGGGGCCATCCCCATCCAAACTTGCCGTCCCCATCTAGGCAAGCTCGCTCCCCCGTCGCCGGCAAACCCTAGCAAAAGCCCTAGCCAACCCTAGCCAAATGGGGCTCTTCTCCGGCGCCGGCAGCAGCAAGTCCAAGGGCAAGGCCCCTGCCGCCCCTTTCCCCTCTGAATTCGTACCGCCTCCGCCGGCGCCGGCTCGTTGGCAGAGGGTGCGAGTGAGCATGCCAAGGCACCAGGCGGAGTGGCACTAGCAGCACCGCGTCCCTCTGCCGTACCCCGACGTCACCCTGCCGCATGACTGGCATCTGGATCTAGAGAGGATCCCAGTGCCGGCGGCGCCGCGGTCGACTAGGGCGCACGCGGAGGAGGTGCGGCGCCGGCGGGCAATGCTGATGCCGAAGCAGCGCCGTGACGCCACCTACGCCACCGACTCGCCTAACTGGGCGAGGTGGTTGCCTTCGAGCATGAGGAGGCGAGGCGACGCGGCGTGCGGGAGGTCGACCGCAGCGTGCCGCCGCCCCCGCTCGTCGTCTGGGAGGATGACCAGGCGGCGGAGGCCGCCTACCAGGCGGCCCTCGAGGCGGTCTACCGCGAGAGCGAGGAGGACGAGCGGCGCAGGGTGGAGGCGGTGGAGGAAGAGGAGGCTCGCTACGAGGCGACCATGGCGCAGGCCCTCGCCCTCTCCGCGGTCGGCGATTGCGTCGTGCCGCCGGTGGCCCCGCCGTCCCCTCCCCGACGGCTCGTCAAGGCCGACCCGGAGCCGCAGCCGGAGCCTATCGCGCGCTTCTCCTGGACGGGAGTGGTGCGCGAGTGGGTGTCCGCGCCACCGGTTTGGATGGGGGCGACCCTGGAGCAGGAGGCGGCGTACCTCGAGATGTGGCGCTAGCGACGGCTCGCTGAAGAGCGCCGTCACGGCGAGTATGAGGAGATGCTCGAGCGCGACCTCAAGGAGGAGGCGCGCGAGGCTGAGGAGGAGGCGCGCCAAGCCACGGCTGCACAGGCGGCCGCACAGCCCCCCGCGCCAGCACTGCCCCCACCGGAACAGCTGCCCGCGGCCGACATCGCCGCCGCCTGGAAGACGGCGTTCCCCTGGGCCGGCCCTGCGCCGACGCTCATCGACCTCACCCACCCCGAGGGCGACGACGACGACGCCTAGGGCACGCTGGGCAGCGCGCCGCCTCGTAGTTAGGTTGTTTTTAATTTATTTTAATGCTAATGTGGACGCGTGGACTCTCGCCGGCCTTCCTGGCCGGCTTTAATGTTTAATTAAGTTGTTTTTATTTTAAATATGCTTTTGTCGGCGCCGTTAAAATGGGTCGGGCCAGCGTTGGGCGCACGAGCCGACCCAAACGCGTTGGGCGCAGCGAGGGGATTTGGGGGAAATGGTAGGGGCGATGGAGGTGGTTGCCCTCTTTATATGATGTGCTACCCCACGACCGCGGTTTTGCATGCGCCCATGTATATGCGGCCCCACTCGTCAGCTAACAGTCAAAGCCTTTGACCCGACGGCAACGTCCGTTGTGCCCAGTTATGATGGTTTCTGGCAAGGGAGTGGGGAAAACTGAGCAAAAGTTAACAGAGTGGGGATGAATGAGTAGAGCTAAGGAACCAGGGGCACAGAAATAAAAATCCCTACTATTAAAAGGGGATGAGGTGTTGCTTAATGGGTTACTTGCTCGAAATGCTTAGTGATATGCTCCAAAAACCCTCAACCACTTTCTCATCTCCACATTTGTCCCAAACCAAAAGTCAAACTCGGCCCCACCGAAACTTTCTATCCGGCACCACTGAGTTCAGTTGACATAGCCACTGCCACAAAACCCTAGTCATTTCGGTCTCACCGATAGGGATCTCGGTCTCACCGAGATGGGATTGAAAACTCTCTATTTCCCTTCGTAACATTTCGGTCTAACCAAAATGAGCGATCGGTCCCACCGAGTTCACAATGCAAACTCTCTGTTTCCCCTTCGTAACGTTTCAGTCTCACCAAGATGAGCGAATCGGTCCCACCGAGTTTGCCTGACTAACTCTCTTGTTAGCTTATTACCAAAATCGGTCTCACCGAGTTTGTGTAATCGGTCTCACCGAGATTACGTTATGCCCTAACCCTAATGAAATCGGTCTCACCGAGTTGACATGTCGGTCCCACGAAAATCCTAACGTTCACATTTTGAACTAAGTCGGTCTGACCGAGTTTCATTATTCGGTCCCACCGAGTTTGGTGATTTATGTAAAATGGTTAGATTTTGTGTGGAGGCTATAAATACCCCTCCACCCACTCTTCATTCGTGGAGAGAGCCATCAGAACATGCCTACACTTCCATCATACATTTTCTGAGAGAGAACCACCTACTCATGTGTTGAGGTCAAGATATCCCATTCCAACCATATGAATCTTGATCTCTAGCCTTCTCCAAGTTGCTTTCCACTCAAATCATCTTGCCACCAAATCCAAATCTGTGAGAGAGAGTTGAGTGTTGGGGAGACTATCATTTGAAGCACAAGAGCAAGGAGTTCATCATCAACACACCATCTATTAACTTTTGGACAGTGGTGTCTCCTAGATTGGTTAGGTGTCACTTGGGAGCCTCTGTCAAGATTGTGGAGTTGAACCAAGGAGTTTGTACGGTCAAGGAGATCGCCTACTTCGTGAAGATCTACCCTAGTGAGGCAAGTCCTTCATGGGCGATGGCCATGGTGGGATAGACAAGGTTGCTTCTTCGTGGACCGTTCGTGGGTGGAGCCCTCCATGGACCCGTGCAACCGTTACCCTTCGTGGTTTGAAGTCTCCATCAACGTGGATGTACGATAGCACCACCTATCGGAACCACGCCAAAAATCTCCTTGTCTACATTGCGTTTCCTCCCTCCAAACTCCTTCCTTTACCTTCATGTGCAATGTTTTTACATTCCGCTGCTATACTCTTAGACTTGCATGTGTAGGTTGTTTACTTGACAAGTGCTAAGTTGCTAAAATCTGCCAAGACTTAAAATTGGGAAAAGGCTAGATTTTTATTTGGTCAAGTAGTCTAATCACCCCCCTCTAGACATACTTTCGATCCTACACATCTGCTCCAGGAACCCGCGCGCCGGCGGCCTAGGTTGCGAGGCCCCTGGGCTCCGCGCTTCTGAAGAGGCCGCGGGATTATGCCGCCGTGGACCAGTAAGCACTCTGCCCTGTCTTTGTTCTTGCTCCTGCCTCTGTTGTTGCTTCTTGATGTTCTCCTCTTGCCCCACCAGGCTGATGCCGTCGGCGAAGAAGAAGAGAGAGGGGGCGGCCGCACCCTCAAGAGCCTAGCAGCCTGGCCTGGCGGCACCCCCTCCGACGCAGAAGGGCGGCGAAGGCGCCCACACTTCTCCCGCTCGGTCGTCCTCGCGGGGCCCAATGGACCATCCTCAGGAGAAGGCGACCTCCTCGGCCAAGCCGGCTCCGGAGGCGCCTATCCCTAGCTTGCTCATCGGTGCTGCCAAGGTTCAGGAGCCCCCTGTTCCTCTTCCTGTTGTTATCAGCTCACCGATCTTGGCGATGATGTAGCCTCCTCCTCTGGTCGCGCCGTTGGCTCGTGATCCTTCCGCTTCTCCCAACACCCTAGAGGAGGCCCTTTCCGCGCTGACGCGGCTTCGGGGCGATCTTCAAGGTGCCGACCGTCGCCTGGTGGCAGGGCGCCTGGAGCTGATCTCGGGTTGGCTGCACTCCGACGCGTCAGTCAGGGCGGCCCTGGGCCAGGCCGTTGTAGCTTCTGAGGAAGATAGGCGTGCTACCGACCAAGCCACAACCGCCCACGAGATGGCGCTGAAGGATGTCGAAACTGCCCAGGAGCGCTGCCGGTCGATGGAGGCCGAGCTGGAGACCATACGCAACGAGCGCGCGGCCGAGGCGCGCAGTCGTAAGGCAGAGGAGGAGAAGATGAAGGCCCGAGAAGACGCCATCACCGGTCGTGACGCCGAGTTGGAGCAGTTGGCGAGGGTGTAGGCCGCAGAGCGCAGCCGTCTGGAGGAGCTGGAGTGGAAGGTGGAGGCAGAGAAAACCCAGCTGGAAGCCAGGGCGAAGGTTCTGGCTGAGGATCGCGCGGCCTTCAAGTCCCTTGAGGAGAGATCCCGCGAGGCGCTGGGGGCACTCTACGAGAAGGGCTTGGAGAAGCCGCTGGTGAAAGACGACGAAGGCCCCGCCCAGCTGCTTCCTTATGTTGTCGTGGCGCTCGAGGGTGTCGTTGACGGGATCGGCCTTGTCGTGGATTTCTCACGGCAGATGTCCTAGTGTGAGGACTTAGTCGTGAGACCAACACATCTATGTGGTAGCTTGAGAGAGGTTGATCGGAATCGAGAGACGCAACACAAGACAAGGGTTTAGACAGCTTCGGGCCCCGGGAAACATCATCCGGTAACAACCCTACATGCTGTTTGTGGCTAGGTCTCATTATGTGCATGAGGGAGTCACCGCATAAACCGGCTCTCCTCTAGTTGTATCTAGCCTTCAAGATAATTCAGCCTATCCCTCTTGGGGTGCCCTGCCCCTCCTTATATAAGTTGAAGGGGTGCGTTACATGACTAGTCCTAGTAGGATTAGGATTACTCTATTACAAGTGGAGTCCTAGTCTTGCTTCCTTTGTAAGGGAATATTCCTTACGCTTTTCTCTTAAGCCGGCCCACCATAACATGAGCCGGCCTTCTGGGCCTTGGGCCTAGTCCTCTATCTGACCCGCCGTCGAGGCCATTAGTGAGTCGCCAGGCTCGTGAGTCGTCGGACCAGTGAGCCGCCAGACTCGTGAGTCGCCAATCCTCCGGCGGGTTACCAATGAAACACCAAGTCCCTGCCGGTTCATATATCCGGCCGGGTCATACCGCGGGGTATATGCCCGACATTAGCCCTCAGTTTAATTTGGATTTATCCATGTAAAACTAATCTTGCAAAATAACTCAAGAACAAATTTGACAGGTTATGCTCTGGATTAAAAAAATTCTGAGCTAACACCCGATCATCCTTAAGTCCTTGTAATTCCCTTCTTGATAGGTGCCCATGAATTCATAGCAAATCTTCTTTAGCAGATATGTTCAAACTTTGCCAATGCAAAAAATCTGGGCACTTCTTCTGAAAATTCTGAGTGAATAGGCCAGCTTCATAATCAATTTGCTGACATTGGTTTCTCACCGAAAAATATTGTGAAGAATAATTCATTTGATTGAGCTCCCAATGCTTAACAAATATATTGGTCTTGAAAACACTCATCTGATTTTCGGCTGGCTTGTAGAACTTGCTGGTTTATCATTCCCAAAATATCCGGTTTGTAAATATTAATAGCACCAGGTCATAATTGTTGCTAATATTAAGCTTGAAAGTGTACCTCCCCTATATGCATATCACTTGTAGCCCCCAATTCTTAAGAAGGGAGCGTAGTAACAACTTAAGACTTGCTTCAATATAAATGTTGCAACCTAGAAAAAATCCGGGTTGCTCATCTCAGTCACTATACATAAACTGAATATTCCACATATGTAGCCCCCAAGTGCTGGGTTGGCATGCTTGCGGCAACCTAGGACTTGTAATTGCGTTATGCTCATAAAAACTTCAACCAGTGTAGCCCCCAAGGGCCGGGTCATTATGCAATAATGAGCAGGGACTTTGTAGATATGATCATGTAGACTTGAGCAGCAACGTGTAGCCCCCAAGGGCCGACTCAGTAAGATAATACTGAGTTGGGACTTTATATATACTTCATTGAAAATAACATCATATGATGTCGCAGGGCTTGAACCCACGCCCACATGGTTAAGAGCCTTGTGCTTTACCAACTGAGCAATGGACCCTTCAATATAATGGATTTAACTTGTGTACCTTGAATTTGATAATAGGAGCAATTAATAGCCCCCAAGGGCTGGATCATTATGATGTGATGAGTCGGGTCTTCAATAAGGCAAGTAAAAAATGACTTTGCATTAGCCCCCAAGTGTCATGGTGCATGCTTGCAGCGACATGGGACTTCCATATTTGATATAATCTTAATCTGAATAATGTAGCCCCCAAGTGCCGGGCCGTAAGCCTGCAGCAATTCGGGACTATTCCTTCCATTGCAGAATAAATCATATCCATTGATAAAGTAATAGCCATTGCGCTGAAGCGACTTTGAAAACCTCAGTCATAATACTGGTTATTGATAACCATAATAAAAATCCAGCCATGTTGGATATTCAGGATTTGAATGATATAATCCGGTTTGAAAACCAGTTCCTACACACAAACAAATCACAAGTGCTTTGTGATATTTGTTCACGCTGCCAGCTTATTATACCAGCGCAATAATAACCCAAAAGATTGAGCGTACAAAGCTTTGTGCAATTTGACATATACCGCCGGCTTAATACGCCATATGCAGCAAGGGGTAATATCCCAAAACTTAGAGCATAGCGCTTCCAAGTATATAAGATCATCATACACTGGCGACTTATAGTCCAAAGCCAGGCCGGGTTAATAAACACTGGGTAATTTCATGTATGAACCATAAGGCATTATAGCCCTCATCGGTTTTTAACCATGTATTAATATGTCACAGGAGAGGAACCTCAAAAAAATGTTCAAATGAAATAACAAAAAATCAAGGCTTTGATAGGCGGCCAGGCCTAAAAAATCAAGTGCTTTCAAGGGCCGCACAACCACTAAGTTAAACCTTCATACAAACCTTATAAGTCGGACCTCACATAACCAATCGTCGTTTTAACTTTGACAGGTTCAGGGTTTGTATAAGATTGACTTGTCAAAAGTACGGCGGGTCGTACCAGGATTACCTGGGCGGAGTGGCAGACTTAAAAAGGCAGGATAACCCGGGTTTTTAGGTGAATACACCTGGCTTCCAAGCCTGGCTTTTAAGCCTATTACAAGGGTCATAAAAACTCTTGTCCGTTGAACAAAGAGCCCCCAAGTAACATTTTATTTTAGGCATATAAGCCGGATCAACAAGGGTAGTCATAGCTATGCTCAATGAGCAGGAAGCCCCCAAGTGATATATTTTTGAGCTATGCTCGCCGGGTACCTATGTTTGAGTTGTGTTGTGCAACAAACTCTCTTTGGTCAACTCGGGCATCAAGCCTCCAAGTGATTTGTAATAAGGCGTGTAAGCCGGAGCAAGAGGGTAAGCACAACTATGCCGATTGAGTAGGAAGCCCCCAAGTGACCAATAAGATAAGCCAATAAGGCAGAATACCCATTTTTGAACCGCGCATCATGGCAGCAAGCTCTCTTTGGCAACCTTTAATTTTTTTGAGAACTCGAACTTGCGAGAGATGGATTCCTTTTGAACCGGATGTTAAAACGGATGTTGACAACTTCTTTTTCTTGATTTCCACGTGGATAGAAGGACTGCATCTAGACTTGTCCTTTTCTTTTCTTTGAATAATGATGTCTCTTGAGCCGGAATTTAAACCAGAATCTTCATTTTGAGCCGGAAATTTTTTGACGGCCTTTAAATTCTCATCAATGTGGCAGAAGCCTCCGGGACCGGGTTATCTTCGCCTTCAACGTCCTGGGGTTCTTGAATTTGCTGAAACTAGTAAGACTTTGCTGAGTCATATCATTCTAGCCCCCGAGTCTTAAGATGACTCGAGGAGTTGGCTTGAGACTCTCCATACTTGACCGTGATGTAAACCGGCATATAGTTGAACAGCGGAAAGCTGGAATATGTTGAATCTCGCCGGGTTATAAATGACCATGTCCATTGATCCGTCCAATGTAGGCAAGGGCCATAGTTTGATGGTCTCCTTTGCAATTATGAATTCTGCATAAAAATTTGCACAGGAGAGAGTAATTGTTCTCGAAGAAAAAAATGTATCAATGGAAACTTGACAGGATGGATTTCACTTGATCTGTTAGGACAGAAATTATCCACCACGGAGTGGATGATCACGACGACGAAGCTGAAATCAATCACGGCCGAGTCGGCCGCAGGAGCAGGCGGATGAGCCAGCCACGGCGTTGTAAGCCGGTGCGGACGGGCGAGTCAATCGCAGGCGCGGTGAGCCGCGCGGATGGGCGTGCCAGCTGCGTCGTGTTGATGTAGCGGGGGCGGCGACCTGCGCATGTACTCGTCTAGCAGCACAACACGGACAAGCGCTAGTGCAAAAATAATGCTGGTGCGCGCCCCTTGTGCGACACCTTTGTAATAAACAATAGTCCTGCGAAAAAATATCACAAACCAGAGTAATTGTTCTTTGATAAAAACAATATGTGCTAATAAAATATATAGGAAGGGTAGCACCTCGTAGTATCGTGCAGTGGACATAGCAGTTCACAGCAAGTGCCAAATCAATCAACTAGTACTAGTACTCCTCTAGCAACAGTAGTAGCTCTAGTAACCAAAGAGTACAATATCCTTTATTTCACGTGGATTAAGTAGTACTCGCAGTAGTTGACGTGATTTGTCTTGATCAATATGGAAGCAGCAATGGCCACAACAAAAGCCAGAGAAAAGAACAAAGGAACCAGCGACTCTCCTTCGCTTGATTTCTTCTCATGCGTGCACCAATATTAGAAGTAGTATGACGACGACTCAGTGGAGATGAGCGAGTCGCGACTGCGCATGCGTGGAGCAGAGCAGAAGACCAATGGAGCATCAGGCGGCTCACGCCAGGTGAAGACCAGGTAGAGTACGGAGGAGCGACGGGCCAAGGCAGCAAGGCAGAGGCAACCCGCGGGCGCGGAGATCCAAAGACGGCGCGAAGCGACGGAAGAAAAGTGACCGCAGCAGCTCGAGGACAACACAAGATAGCATGGTGGTTCAGCAGCAAGGGCCACAGCAGCTCGGCGCCCGACGGCGGCTTGCAGGCATTTTGAGGCAGTCCTCCATCAACTCAGGGGTGACCCATGGCAGAGGCTAAGGGCGGGGCCAGCCATAGGGACGGCTGATCCTCGGGTCCTTGAATTTGCTCAATACTTCATATCCATTCACACTCTTCAGGTCTTTTTTATTCAATAGTTTTCCAGTCTGACGGGCTATGAAGGTCCTTGATTCCTGAATTAGGAGCAGCGGAGAAGGGGACATCGGGCCACGCCGGGCACAGACGGAGGAATGGTGAGCCGTCCGGGCGCACCGGAGCCAACCGGGGCAGGGCCGGGGCGGCAGCCAAGGCTGCACCGACAAGGTCCTCGAGCTGATGCAAAATGGAACACAGGCACCTCGGTGGCAGGGTAAGGCCGGGACGGCAGCTTGGATGCGGGTCTCCAGCGAGGGCGGCCTGCAACGGCAACAACGACGGCGGCTCAAGGGTCGGTTCAAGGCTAGAAGGCTCAGCGGCCAACAGCGGAGCAGCTCGGCCAGGGTGGCTCAGGGCGTGGAGGTGACCTTTGACTGCGGCGGCGGACGTGCGCCCGGCGACGAATGGAAAAGCTGGAGCAGCTCAGCAGCATGGTGACTCACGGGTAGGAGGCGCCGTGGCGCAGTAGACGGAGGAGCGGCCGGGCGGCCAGTCCCGGCGAGGGCGGCTCGATGGCAGCGGTGATAGCAAGGCGCGGACGGGGCCCTAGTCTCCGCTTACAGGACGGCGGAGACCGAGATCGGCCGCAGGGGAAAAACCAGGTGGAGCGACAGCGACTCAATGGCAGAAACCGAGTCTCCTGTCCCAATCCACTTACGGGTCGTGGGCTCTTTCCCATTTTTTTAAATCTCATCACGTCTGAACTTCTCAGGACTTGGCGGATCCAACCGTAACCTTGGAACAATTTGTATGTACTCCCTCCGACCCAAAATTCTTGTCTTAGATTTGTCTAGATACGGATGTATCTAACACTAGAATTTTGGGACGGATGGAGTATACGTGTGCAGCGGATCAACTTCCTTGTCGACCTCGGATTCGGCGCAGATACGGTTTCGACGGATTGCTTCGTCACCTCCAGCGACGCGGACGAAGGAACCCTAACCTCTTGATTTCAAAGCTTGTGTTGTAAACTCCAAAGCTAATCATGATTCTGATCACCAAACCATCTTTTCTTCATCTGACCAATCGCGAGCTTCTTGACTCCTTAAGATATCCCTTCAAGAACTCAACACCACCGTGCGCGGGCCCCACGGTGGGCGCCAACCATCGTGGATTTGTCACGGCAGATGTCCTAGTGTGAGGACTTAGTCGTGAGGCCAACACATCTATGTGGTAGCTTGAGAGAGGTTGATCGGAATCGAGAGACGCAACACAAGACAAGGGTTTAGACAGCTTCGGGCCCCGGGAAACATCATCCGGTAACAACCCTACATGCTGTTTGTGGCTAGGTCTCATTATGTGCATGAGGGAGTCGCCGCATAAACCGGCTCTCCTCTAGTTGTATCTAGCCTTCAAGATAATTCAGCCTATCCCTCTTGGGGTGCCCTGCCCCTCCTTATATAAGTTGAAGGGGTGCGTTACATGACTAGTCCTAGTAGGATTAGGATTACTCTATTACAAGTGGAGTCCTAGTCTTGCTTCCTTTGTAAGGGAATATTCCTTACGCTTTCCTCTTAAGCCGGCCCACCATAACATGAGAAGGCCTTCTGGGCCTTGGGCCTAGTCCTCTATCTGACCGCCGTTGGGACCATTAGTGAGTCGCCAGGCTCGTGAGTCGTCGGACCAGTGAGCCGCCAGACTCGTGAGTCGCCAATCCTCCGGCGGGTTACCAATTAAACACCAAGTCCCTGCCGGGTCATATATTCGGCCGGGTCGTACCACGGGGTATATCCCCGACAGGCCCCATGGTGGAGGGGGAGGTACGCACGCTTTCTTCTTCAGCTCTGACAAGCGTCTTCAGCCATCTACATCTTCGCAACCCCGGCGTTGACCTCGGCGAGCTGCTTGAGCCCGTGGAGGAGGAGCACTGCGCAGCTACTTCCACAGCCGTGGAGAGCCAGGTGGAGGCCCTGCTGAAGAAATTCCTCGCCATCGAGCTTGCGCCTCCAACCGACAGTGCCGCCAATCCCGCGACCAAGGCCAACGATGCGGCCGACGGTGACGCTGCCAATGGGAAGGTGCTCCTTGACGACGACGTCCAAGGCTGAAGACAAGGCTTGCTGGTGAAGGACGGCACTCCTTCTCATTTTATTTTCCTGCGAACTTCCCTGTGACATGAGGCGTGCCTCGTAGAGGCGTTAAAACTCTGCTTGATGTTTGGAGGACAATATGCTGTCTAATAATTTATTTAGGTTCCGCGATTTCCTTCCCGTTTTCTTGATGTTCTACGTCGGCAGGGCCCGACCCCGCGCGTACCTCACCCGCCGTTGGCCCATCCGGATCACCAGGATGGGACCAAGGAGCGAGGGGCTACGTGGCCAGTTAGGTTCCTGAGTCGCGATGCTCAGGAGTCCCCCTTGACGTGCAAACGGCCTGCGGGAAGGAAATGCAAAAACAGGCCTTAGGGTTCTACGTTGGCAGGGCCCGACCCCGCGCATACCTCAGCCGCCGTTGGGCCGTCTGGATCACCAGGACGGGACCAAGGGGTGAGGGGCTACATGGCCAGTTAGGCTCCTGAGTCGTGATGCTCAGGAGTCCCCCTTGGCGCTCAAACAGACCTTCATACCTGTCCTTGCCGAGGTCCCGCTCGGGAGTGGTGCGCGACGACCAGGTCCGAGGGACCTGGCAGGGCGGCGTACGCTAGGCGAGGCCTGAGCGTAGCCCCTGTGCCAAGCCCCCTCGCGCGACTCTTCCGAGGGATAAGCGTTGCGGTGAGGCTGGACATTGAGCCGGGTGGCTCCCTGAGGTTGGTACGGACATGGGGCCACCCTCAGTTGTTTATCACCAGCGCAGAGCATAGCGCTTCCGCACTTGCACGGGCATAGCTGCTCCTCGACCATGTCGACTGCCAGCGCGGAGCATGATGCTTCCACTAGTGCGTGGGTGAGGGCTCCTTCTGAGTGGAGCCCTCGAGGCATGTATAGTCCCGCCCTGACACGTGGCTTGCGCAACAGGGCTAGACGAGGTGTGTCTGGGCACCCGTGAGCCAGCGCGGGACTCACGAGGCCCTACCTCAAGGCGGGTTGCGCCTGGTCTTGGTTCTTGATGGCTTCAGTGGTCCTGCGAGATGGTTAGGCAGCCTACGCCGAATGAATTTTCTGAGGCGATCGCATGAGAAGGCCAAACACTAACGACCCCAGGAGGTGACGTGAACGGGGCCAGCCCGCCAGGCAGAGCTCAGTCGTTGGGTTTATCGACACTGCAGGGACAGACCCGAGCACAGACGCCGTGCCTAGCCTACTCATGCGAGGAATCCTAAAGAAAGACAACCGGTGCGCGGCTCCCGTGGTAACGAGGGCGGTCGCAGGTGGGGCATCAAAGTACCGGGTAAGCAGGTGACAATCATAGGACAACTCAAGCAAAGAGGCAGGTTAGCCCAGATAGATGCAAGAATGACACGTGCCACTGGAACGGACCCGAGCGGCCTGGGAAAGATGCAACCCGAGGGGCGCTCCCAGCAGGGTAAGCTAAAGATGCAAAAGGATACACTCGCATGGACAGACCCGTGCGACTTGGGGATCATGCTGCCCGAGGGGCGCCCCCAACTGAATGAACTGGAAAGAGTCACCTGGTACTATAGCTGGAGCGATGTTGGAATAGCCAAAGATGCACGCCGAAGAGTTGTTCCTCACGAGCCGCCAGGGTCTTGAGCCTCGGGAGGCTCCGCAGGCCCAGGTGGCTCCTGAAGGACCATCGCGATTTCCTCCAAGACAGTGTGATGCCTGGCCTCCTGATCCGCCAGGATGCTCTGCAGGTGGCGCTGGAAGGTGACAGCCACGTTCGGCAAGCCGAATGGCATGCGAACGTATCTGTGAGGTGGACCTCGCACCTTCCAACACGCGAAGGCCAGAAACGTCCCTGAGATGCGGCCCCGTTGAGCCCTGGAATGTCGACGCAGACACACAGCCCACTATCCTCGCGAGGATGGGGAGCTGTGTCGGGTGGTGGGCGGCGGTCGCCGCGCATGGTCCTTGCTTCTCGAAGCTCCTGGATCGCCTTGGTGATGAACTCTCGAGCACTAGGCGCTCCACGCCTCGTGCCCTCTTGAGAGAAGCGTGCAGCGAAGCACGCCTCCACGTGGTGCCCGAGCGCCTCCCTCGTGACATCGGCTAAGTCTGATGCCCTCCTGAAGAGAGCCCCTGAGCCCAGCCTGAGGAGGGCGCCGGGCGCACCTTCCTATGCGAGGGAGGGAGGCGCCCCGCCTGCGGGCGCAGATCCTGAGGTGGTGCCGCTGGAAACGCCACTCTCTTGAGGTCCTGGGTGGAACAACTGCTTCTTCTTCTTGAGGATGGCCCCAGGAGGGTACCGGGTGCCTTCGTTGTCGGGGTTTTCAACTGCTGCAGCTTGGTAGGCGCGCTCGAGGGACCATACCGCATCTCTTTCTTCACATGGAACCGTGATGATGCCGCCGCTCCCTGGCATCTTGAGGATGTTGTAACCGTGGTGGATCACTGCAATGAACTTGGCCAAGGCTGGATACCCAAGGATGGCGTTGTACGACAGGCGAACGTGGGCGAGGTCGAAGTTGATGAGCTTGGTGCGGTAGTTGTCACGCTGGCCGAAGGTGACAGGGAGGCGGACCTGCCCTATCGGGGTGGTGGAGCCGCCAGTCACTCCTAAGAAGGGTTTGGTATGCTGCAGCTGATCGTATGGCACTTGAAGGCTGTTGAACGTCTCGATGGACAGGCATTGAGCCCTGCGCCGCCACCGATGAGGGTCTTGGTGACTTGGACGTTGCTGATGACGGGTGAGAAGAGCATCAGGAGGGCGCCGGCAGTTGCCCCGCACTTGAGCTGGTCTGATGAGCTGAAGGTGATGGCGCACTTGGACCACCTGAGCGGGCGCGTGGCTTCATGTCTGGGAAGGGCCGCGTTCACCTCACGGGCAAACTGGGGCTTGAGCGCCACCCAAGATGTAGGCGATGGCTCGAGGCTCTTGGAAGCCCCCAGCCCCCTCATCCTGATGATGGTCGTCGTTCCTCCTTGGCGGTGGCGACAGCGGAGGGAGCCCGGCGTTGCCCTGATGGCAATCCTCACGAGGCTGCTCCCTCCAAGTGCCCTCACGAGGCTGGTCCTGCCAGCGATCCTCACGAGGCCGGTCGCGCCACTCCTGGCAGGGGCCGCGGTCGCCCCAGCGTCCTCCACCTTGTCCTCCTCCTCGGCCGTAGCCCCGGTCGTTGCGCTTGGGGCGTTGACCGAAGCGCCAATCGTGGATGGCCCTGAGCTCCTGACAGTCGCTGGTGTTGTGGCTCTAAACATTGTGGAAATCGCAGAATGGGCGGCTGGCCTTGGATGACTCAGGGTGGTCGCGGCCGCGCTTCGTCTCCGGCTTTGCTGCAAGCACGACAGCCCCCTTGCGCTTCACGTCCTTGACCTTGGCTTTCTTGTCCTCCTGGTTAGCAGCTGGGAGCTCGAGGAGGGAGAGGCACCCTTCCTCAGCTCTCGCACATTTGGCTGCCATGTTGAACATCTCCAGGGCCGAGCATAGCTCCTCGTGGATGGTGAGCTCCTCCTTCATCTTGACATCGCGGACGCCATCGGAGAACGCGGAGATGATGGCCTCGTCCGTCACCTTGGGGATCTTGAGGCGGACGCTGTTGAAGCACTGGATGTACTTCTGCAGAGTTTCCCCTGGCTGCTACTTGTTGCGCCGCAAGTCACCCGTGGCCAGAGGGCACTCACGGGTGCCCTGGAAGTTGGCGACGAAACGCTCGCGCATCTCGCCCTAGGAGGAGATCGATCCCGCGGGCAGATTCAGGAGCCACGAGCGCGTGCCATCTTTGAGGGCCATGGGGAACCAATTCGCCATGACCTTCTCATCGCGGTTGGCCGCCTCGATGCTTAGCTCATAGAGCTGCAGGAACTCCGCGGGGTCAGGGGTGCCGTCATAGCGCGGGGGCATGTCCGGCTTGAACTTGCCGGGCCAGACGATGTTGCGCAGCTCGGAAGTGAAGGCACGGCAACTTGCAGTGGTCACCGGAGCCTGTCGCGGAGGCAGAGCCTGGTCTTGATGTCCACGCGCCGCCGCCGCGGGCGGCGCGCTGTCTTGGCGCTGCGGTGCCAGGAGCGCGGGAGCGTTTTGTTGCGGCCGAGGGACTTCTTGGCAGCTTCCTTCTTCGTGCGCGGGGGCCAGGCGTGGAGGGTCAAGCCGCGGGGCCGCGCGTCTTGGTGCGAGGGCAGCGTCTTGATGCGGAGGTGGCGGAGGCGCTCCGTGGGTGACGTCGCCCGCTGCTGGAGGTGGTCGAGGTAGCGAGAGGGACGGTGCAGGAGAGCCCCCAGCGGCGCTGACGAGCTCGGCGATGCGGTCGAGCCAGTTGTCGTAGAGGTCGTCGATTGGGCGGTAGCGCAGGAGCTCCCGCGCCATGAGCAGCGCAGCCTGCGCGTCCGTGGGCACTCGACGGGCGTGGGACGACGAGCCAGCCGGAGTCAGGGACGGGGTGGCGGTGCATCCGTCCCGCCGCATGGAAGGGTGCGACGATGAAGCTTGCTGCTCGTTCCCTGCCGGGCCGGTGGCGGCGTTGGTAGCGGGTGATGGAGAACGGCGGGGAGGTCCGCCGACGGGCGCCGTCTGGGCGACGCGAGCGGCGAGAGCGGCACGGCGCTCAGCACGGGCTCGGCGAGCGTCAGCCACGGATCCGGTGGAGTAGCGGAGCGTGGATCGACAAAAGAAAGGCTTCAGCACACCCCTACCTGGCGCGCCAAATGTTGGATTCTGGGTTCCGGCAAACCCTTGGGGTTCAAACACTAGGGTGCGCACGAAGATCTCTCTCTCTCTCTAGCTCGCTCTCGCAAGGATCTCAAGGCCTAACTCGACGAACCCAAAGAACAAGGGACACGAGGGTTTATACTGGTTTGGGCCACCGTTATGGTGTAATACCCTACTCCAGTGTGGTGTGGTGGATTGCATTGTAGGCTGATGATGAACAATACAAGGGATGAACAGCCTCGTGAGGAGAGGTATTCTTGAGCTCGGTGAGCTTGTGTGGTGGCCTTGGTGGAATGGATCTGGTCCAAGATGAGATGCCCACTACGGTGGTGGCTAATCCTATATATGGAGGCCCGGGTGTCGACGTCAAAACCGGCGGATCTCGGGTAGGGGGTCCCGAACTGTGCGTCTAAGGTCGATGGTAACAGGAGATGGGGGACACAATGTTTACCCAGGTTTGGGCCCTCTCTATGGAGGTAAAACCCTACTTCCTGCTTGATTGATCTTGATGAATATGAGTATTACAAGAGTTGATCTACTGCGAGATCGTAATGGCTAAAACCCTAGAAGTCTAGCCTGTATGACTAAGCTTTCCGGACCATGAAATATTGTACTCTCTACAGGCTAATACCCTAGAAGTCTAGCCTATGGAGGTAAAATCCGTCGAAACCGTGAAATATTATACTCTCTACTTCCTGCTTTCCGGACTAAGCCCTCTGGTTTATATAGACATCGGAGGGGACTAGGGTTGTACAAAGTCAGTTACAGAGAAAGGAATCTTCATATTTGGTCGCCAAGCTTGCCTTCCACGCCAAGGAGAATCCTATCCGGACACGGGAGAGAGTCTTCGGGCTTGTATCTTCACAGCCCATTAGTCCGGCCCATGTCCAACAGGCCGGACGCCCGAGGACCCCTTAGTCCAGGACTCCCTCAGTAGCCCCTGAACCAGGCTTCAATGAGGAGGTGTCCGACGCGCAGATTGTCTTCGGCATTGCAAGGCGGGTTCCCCTTCCCGAATACTCCAAGATAGTCTTCGGACGCAACGAACATGTCCGGATCTGCAACACAAGTACCACACACACAGCCGTAGAGAGTATAATATTTCACGAGTCCCATCCACTGACAACTTTTTGCAAAATGACATCACGTCTGCCCGGTCATTAT
This sequence comes from Aegilops tauschii subsp. strangulata, assembly GCF_002575655.3. NCBI lineage: Eukaryota > Viridiplantae > Streptophyta > Magnoliopsida > Poales > Poaceae > Aegilops > Aegilops tauschii. Next base: position 226,497,327 of record NC_053039.3, read on the forward strand.
TTCGAACCATTTTGTTTTGCGGTTCCGTGTTTCGAGATGCGGTTTCCATTGGCATGTCTTGTCAAAGCAGAGATCGTGTCCCCTTATTGCGGGTTTCTCATCAATACGGGCTTGGGTAATCCAACCGTGCCATTTGTACAGCCCTTTGGAATAGGTGAGTTTTAAGGCGAGTGGGGAGGCGTTCAATATTCTTTGCCTTTATAAGGGGATAAGGATTCCCCTTCTTCACACACACCTTCTTTCTTCCTCTGCCCTCCCATTCTCGAGCTCCACTGCCCAAGTTCTCGTCTCTTCCACCCCGAGCAAGCTCTCAACCATGTCCGACTCTGGAGGGCAAGGCAAGTGGATGGCCTCCTCCGTCCAGGAGAAGGACATCGCCGAGCTTCGGGAGGCCGGGTATCTGGCGAAGGAGATCGCCCACCAGCTTCCGGCCAAGGGACAAGTTGTCCCTACACCGAAACCCAATGAGAGGGTGGTGTTCCTCCCTCATTTCGTCCGCGGGCTAGGGTTTCCACTCCACCCTTTCATCCGCGGACTCATGTGCTATTATGGGCTAGATTTACATGATCTAGCCCCAAACTCTTTCCTCAACATCTCAACATTCATTGTCGTGTGCGAGGCTTTCCTCCGCATCCAGTCCCACTTCGGTCTGTGGCTTAAGATCTTCAACGTGAAGCCGAAGGTGGTGGATGGCCAACACACGGAGTGCGGAGGAGCCATGGTGAGCAAGATGCCCAACGTCACATGGCCCAAAGGCACGTTTGTGGAGACTGTCAAGGAGTGGCAGAAGCTGTGGTTCTATATCACAGAGCCCCACGACGCCACCTGGGCCGCGGCTTCCGAATTCAAGTCCGGAGCTCCAATGCGGCTGACCTCTCGGATGGAGAAGGGCCCAAATTGGTCTTCGTCGGATGAGCTGATGGCACTGCAAACGCGCATCCAAAGCATGGTGGATAGAAACATCAAGCTCGTCGACGTGATCCAGGTTATGCTAGTTCGCCAGATCCTCCCCTGCCAAAGCCGAACCTCCCCTTTATGGGAATTCGTCCGGAGAAGCACCAGACCTTGGTGAGGCTCTTCGGAACCACTCACGAAGATGCCTGGAAGCTGCTCTTCAAGGGCGACAAGAAGCCGCCGGCCATAGACTCAGACCGTGGGCACGATCTTGCCCACCCCGCCAATGCGGTAAGTCCTTCACATCTCAACGCGTACCCTCTACTTGCTTGTCCAAGGAGGGTAACTAAACATTGCTATTTATCCTTTCAGGTATGGACGGAGAAAGCGGAGCGGATTCAATGTTCGGCTCCGCTCCCGAAGAACCAGTCATCCCGCTCCTGGCGAAGATGCTGGTCCCGGCGCCCTATCAGCCACCGGAGAAGAAGGCCAAGGGGGGGCGGGGTGGCCCCCGCCGCATGGGCACTTCGGACACGATGTCCGAAGACAAGACTCACTCCTCTGCCGCTAAAGATGACGATGAGGAGGAAGAGGAAAGCAACCCTCTCCCTGACAGGGGGGAGAAGAGCGCGGCCTCCACAAATCTGGAGGCGGAGGCGCCCAAGAAGGGGAAAGGCTCCCTTGCGGATAACACGGCGTGGGACGTCGACAGCAGTCTGGAGCGACGCCCCCGGAACAAGCCCCTGGCCGCATCGTAAGTACTAACAAACTCGTACTCGTCCGTGTATCTGGCCTCTCCTCTTCATTGTATTAACATGGTTAATTGTGCTATTGCAGTCCGGCCCACGACATCTCCCAGCGATCCTCATCAAGAGATTCGTTGGATTCAAAGGCGATGGCCAGTGAGTCACCGCCGGCCGCTTACTCTCCCACGGCCAAGGGTGACGCCGAGGTGCTGTCGTGAAGGACTTTCCTAGGCCTGGGAGAGTCTCAGGAGGCCGCCAGGGTGGCGCCAGAGGGTGAAACCTTGGCCGCCGGACACATGGGGGAGCATTCCCCCATGGAGACTGGCGATGGGGGCCATGCTCAGTTCGGCCCTAGTCGAATACGATGCCGGAGACCTATACGGCTCCGGAATCCGACCAGCAAACTCCTTCGAAAGAAGGGGGTGTGCCTATTCCGCCGGTGACCTCTGTCCAACCAGGGGCACCGGACAATCTTCTGGAAGCGCTACGAGGCGCTTCCATTGTGGATGAACACCGTATCTATGGGTACGGTGATTGAGAGGGCTCTGTCCGTCAAGAGCGGACTGACCGAAGCCTGCAGCGGCCTGCTGACAGGTTTTGAGGTGAGCGACGCAAAAGAGAAAATCCCAATATAGACAGTAGCCCCTGAGACACTGTCCGGTGTTCGGAAAGCAAGGCCGCACAGAGGATCAATTCATCTTTGCAGGAAACTAACTAAATGTTTCTTGTAATGAGCATGCGTCATTGCTGGCCGCGACCTCTCACGCTGCCGAAGTCTCCGGACTAAAGCAGAGACTAGAGCGGGCCGAGGAGGAGCTTGGCCAAGCGAGGAAGCAGCTAGAAGACCAGCAAGGTATGTAATGACTCGCTATATATTCGGAAAGAATAAATGATGTGTATTGACCGTAGTGTTATGTAGGAGCGACGACCGAGGTCGAGGCCCTGGCCGAAGCCGAGGAGAAAGCTTCCAAGGAGCAAGCCGCCCGTAAGAAGCTCAAGGCCAGGCTTAACGAGGTCCAGCAAGAGCTCCAGGACGCTGTGAAGAAATGCGAGGCCTTGGAGTGCGATGTTTCGGCTCGAGTGGCCGAACTTGCCAAGGCTCGCCAAAGCACAGAAGAAGCCCGGGTTGAGGCCCAGGGCGCCCTTCAGGAGATCCAGGAGGCCAAGAAGATCGCGGCTAGTAAGGCGTTTAGTATGTGAAGAAGAAGTATGTCTTACTAAGCCGGATTCGGAGTTCTCCAGGGACGTTTGCGGACCTGCCGTGCAGTGTGTCAGATGCTGCCGAGTTCTTCCGAGCCGAAGAAGGGAGCTCAACGGAGAAGCTGTTCTGGTCGCAATACCTTGCGCCAGAACATCCAGTGCCCTTCACCGATCAGCTAAAACAGTTGGTCGAGCTGCATAGGGTGGCCGAACTGGCCATGAAGGATTTAATAATCCGGCTGTGGCCTGCCGAAGCTATACCCAGTAGCTACTTCGGCCTCGTGAAGCGGTTGGTGAATGCCTATCCTCGGTTGGACGTCATCAAGCGGTCGGTCTGCATCGAGGGCGCGCGCATGACCTTCGCCCGCATCAAGGTTTGGTGGGCGAAGATGGACGTCGTCAAGCTTGTGACCGAAGGCCCGCCTGAGGGCAAAGAGCACCGCACGCCTGAGCGATATTTTGAAGACGTCCTGGAGGGGTCTCGCATATTGGCGACACAATGTGCGAAAGACATTATCTTTGAATGAATACATTCATGTTGTCTCTGCCTTGTATGATGAAACAAAGTTGTTATGTAATATAATTTTTGTTATGTTTAAAAAAATTTACCTCCTATGCGGCCGTGTTGTATGAAATCTGAGAGTTGGCCAGTCCTCGGCTTCTGCCCCCACGTAGGTAGTACCGGGGTGTTCGGGATGGAATCTAAACACTCTTGATCCCATTATTTGGTCCTTGAAAGAGGTGTTTAGCGCGACGAACCAGGCAATCAGACTATGCGGCTTTAGCACTCTCACTTAGCCATAGGAGTTTGACAATAAAAATGTGGGCGCAGCCCCTAGTATCCCAACTAGAATGCTATAAGCACCTGATCGAGTAAGTACCGATCCTTCACGTAATGCAGAAAAAATCTCTAACGATTTGAAACCTCCGAAGAGCTGACCGGCTCTCGCTGCATCATGACAGTCAGTTTTTGGCTTTCTCTACTGAGGTGCTCCTTCGGGTAAACCAGGGCACAATCCAATAGTGCTGCCTTTACTACCTTAGCCGATATAACAGAACATAAGGTAGCAATCACAGGAGCCGGGCAGCCCAACTATTGACCAAAGACATGATTCGGAGCCAATTCATATAGTGCTAAATTCGGGGTGCCGAACTATACTGTAAAAAGTGTTCGGACTTTGTTGCCATAGTGTGGGGCGCTATGAAGCCCCTGGCAAATTGAAACCTACCACAATGTATGGGTGCTATCTGATAGAGTTATTAATAGCAAAAAAAGGAAAGCAGAAAAGGAGCAAAGGTAATGAGTAGGGGTCCTAAATTTTGGGCCGCAAACTGTTTCCATTATAGTTTGATTAATACGTCAAAGCGCATTGATACAAATAGTGCGATAAGCAACATGCTATTTAACATGCCACAACCAAGGGAGAGCTGTGTGTGGGCCCTGAAAACAGGTAGAGTGGTCGTTTAAAGAAACCACCTAGAAATCCCCCTCTACGTCCAAGCTAACTGCCGGCTTGGTGTGTTTGTCCTTCGAAAGGACCTGCAATCAAGCCATCAGGGAAGGCCTGCGGAAAAGAAGCCTAAAAAGGAAAAAGGAAACAGTGAAAGTATATGTGTCCGGGAGCGGTCGAGCCGTATTGTGGATCCCAAGCTAGTTCTGCCTCCGTCTATGCCCATGGTATTTTGAGTGCGTAGTTATGTACGCGCGGTGCGAATGCCGCCACTTGATCAGGACTGGGACGGAGGCCAAATTTCTAGTCGAGTTCCTGACGAGCCGAGCTGTCCTGCTGCAGATTAGTCCGGGCCCTCTTGATAGTGTACGGAGCTCGGCCGTCGAATTAAGGTTCTGCTTGAAAAGGCCGCTCTGTACTTCTGCTGCTAAGGTGGCGGTGTGCTCCTCGGTGCGGAGGGAGCGTTTCGTGTTTCCATTGACTGTTATGACACTGCATGCTCCAGGCATCTTGATCTTGAGATAAGCATAGTGAGGCACCGCATTGAATCGAGCAAATGCGGTTCGTCTGAGCAGTGCATGATAGCCGCTGCGAAAAGGGACGATATCAAAGATTAACTCTTCGCTTCGGAAGTTGTCCGGAGATCTGAAGATGACTTCTAGCATGACCGAGCCCGTACAGCGAGCCTCTACACCTAGTATGACTCCTTTAAAGGTAGTCTTTGTGGGCTTGATCCGTGATGGGTTAATGCCCATTTTGTGCACTGTATCCTGATAGAGCAGATTGAGGCTGCTGCCGCCGTCCGTGAGGACTCACGTCAGGTGGAATCCGTCAATGATTGGGTCGAGGACCAGTGTGGCTGAACCGCCATGACGGATACTGGTCGGATGATCCTGTCGATCAAAAGTGATCGGGCATTACGACCATGGATTAAATTTTGGGGCGACTGGCTCTATCGCATAGACGTCCCTGAGCGCGCGCTTGCGCTCCCTCTTAGGGATGTGTGTGTGGCATATATCATGTTCACCGTTTTGACCAGAGCGGGAAACTTCTTTTTGTCCCCCTGTGTTTGGTTGTCGGGGCTCCTCGTCATCGTCCTTGCTTTGCGATCCCTTTTCCTTTTTCTCAGCATTTAACATGCCGGCCTGTTTAAAAACCCAACAATCTCTGTTGGTATGATTGGCTGGTTTGTCTGGGGTGCCATGGATCTGGCACGGACGATCGAGTATGCGGTCCAGGCTGGATGGTCCCTGATTGTTTCTTTTATATGGCTTCTTCCGCTGACCGGACTTGGAGCCACTGAATCCGGCGTTGACTACCGTGTCATCGGTGTTGTCACCATTGCTTCGGCGTTTGTGTCTACTGCGTCGGAGCTTGCCGTTGCTATTTTTTGACCTCGGAGGTGCCCATTTCACTTGTTGTGTTTTTGCTACGAGCCAGCCAACTATCCTCACTCGCACAAAAGCGGGTCATGAGTGTCGTGAGGGCTGCCATGGACTTCGGCTTTTCCTGACCGAGGTGGCGGGCGAGCCATTCGTCACGGATGCTATGTTTAAAGGCCGCTAGGGCTTCGGCATCCGGACAGTCGACGATCTGGTTCTTTTTAGTTTGGAACCTAGTCCAGAATTTCCTGGCTGACTCTCCAGGCTATTGAACTATGTGACTTAAGTCATCGGCATCTGATGGTCGGACATATGTACCTTGGAAGTTGTCGAGGAAGGCTTCTTCCAAGTCCTCCTAGCTGCCAATAGAATTTTCAGGCAGACTGTTTAACCAGTGCCGAGCTGGCCCTTTGAGTTTTAGTGGGAGGTATTTGATGGCGTGAAGATCATCTCCGCGGGCCATATGGATGTGGAGAATAAAATCCTCGATCCATACCGTGGGATCGGTTGTTCCGTCGTATGATTCGATATTTACGGGTTTAAACCCTTCTGGGAATCCATGATCCATTACTTCCTCGGTGAAGCAAAGAGGGTGTGCGGCACCTCTATATCGGGCCACATCGCGACGTAGCTCCAATGGAGTCCGTCTGTGGTTTTCGGCCCGGGCGTGACTAGGATTGTCACGTCCGAATAGGTAGCCGTCGTCGCGTGTCGAGGCATGTCCTCGCGATCCATAGATCGATCTTGTATGTCCTGCTCTACTATCCAGGTCCTACCAAAGGTCATATGTGTAACCCTGAGCTGCTTTATCCTCGCCTTTACGGCGAGGTGGGGCGGTCTGGTGTTCGGCTTGAGTTGCCGCTTTATCCAGACCGCGTGGTGGTCGGTCAGCCGCATTGCGCGATGATGGTACGGGCTCCGGCGCCTCGTCATCGAACTGAGGTAGCAATTTGCGCTTCGGGTAGCTTTTGGCTGGGCGCTTAAGGCCGTATTCTTCGGCTGCTAGGACATCAGTCCATCTATCGTTGAGCAGATCTTGATCAGCTTGGGGCTGCTGCTGCTTCTTTTTCAGGCTCCTTGGAGTGGCTATTAGCTGGCGCTTAAAGCGCTCTTGCTCGAGAGGTTCCTCAGGCACGATAAAATCCTCGTTGCCAAGGCTCGCCTCATCCTTGAAGGGTGGAAGATAAGTGCTGCCCTCCGAGTCGTCGTTTATGGCCTGGTCATCAGGGCTAACTTGCCCATCTTCCCGAACGTCCTGTTCGGCCGTTTGTTCGTCGGGATCTTCTCTGTCTTCGGCACCGTCCGGAGTGTGATCGTCTCCTGTGCCAGTGTTGCTGTCCTTACTGCGGCGGGATTTAGAGCGACGCCGCTGACGCCGGCGCTTTGGTTGTGTCTTAAGAGGTTCATCCTCAACTGGATTTTCCTTGTCCTCGCCGTTGTTCTCTTTGGGTGTATCCACCATGTATACGTCGTACGAGGAAGTGGCCGTCCAGCGTCCGGTAAACGGCGGGTTTTGGCCCTTTTCCTCATCGGCACCGTCGTCCATACCGTCGATGTCTTCGGAGCCGTAATCGAGCATGTCGGTTAAGTCCTCCCCATTGGCTATTGATAAACACAAGTATAGGGGATCAATTGTAGCCTCTTTTGATAAGTAAGAGTGTCGAACCCAACGAGGAGCTAAAGGTAGAACAAATATTCCCTCAAGTTCTATCGACCACCGATACAACTCTACGCACGCTTAATGTTCGCCTTACCTGGAACATGTATGAAACTAGAAGTACTTTGTAGGTGTTTGTGGATAGGTTTGCAAGAATATAAAGAGCACGTAAATAAAGACTAGGGGCTGTTAAGGTAAAGAAGCAATAAAGTTAGTATAGCGAGTGTGGAAAAGTGGTGGTAGGAGTTGCGAAATTGTCCCTAAGCAATTGACTACTTTACTAGACCGATAGCAAGTTTTGTGTGGGATAGGCCACTGCTAGCATGTCATCCTTGACTTGGAATTCTATGCACTTATGATTGGAACTATTAGCAAGCATACGCAACTACTAAAGTTCATTAAGGTAAAACCCAACCATAGCATTAAGATGTATTGGTCCCCCTTCAATCCCGTATGCATCAATTTCTATGCTAGGCTGAAGCTTCTGTCACCCTTGCCCTCCAATACATAGTCCTATCAACATACAACTAACCCTATCGTGTGATCCACACGCGCGCTCATATGATGGGCACCAAAGGACAACAACATAACCACAACCAAATTAAATCAATCATAGCAATTCATCAACCACCGACAGGACAACGAAAATCTACTCAGACATCATAGGATGGCAACACATCATTGGATAATAATCTGAAGCATAAAGCACCATGTTCAAGTAGAGGGTACAGCGGGTTGCGGGAGAGTGGACCGCTGTAGATAGAGGGGGGAAGGTGATGGAGATGTTGGTGAAGATGACGGAGGTGTTCGTGAAGATCGCGGTGATGATGATGGTGGCCACGGCAGCGTTCCGGCACCACCGGAGGAGAGGGGGAGAGGGGCCCCCTTCTTCCTCTTCTTCCTTGACCTCCTCCCTAGATGGGAGAAGGGTTTCCCCTCTGGTCCTTGGCCTCCATGGCATGGGAGGGGCGAGAGCCCCTCCGAGATTGGATCTGTCTCTCTTTCTCTCTCTGTTTCTGCGTTCTCCTCTGCTGCCCTTTCACCGTTTCATATATATATGGAGATCCGTAACTCCGATTGGACTGAAACCTTCGCCGTGATTTTTTTACCAAAAATTAGCTTTCTTGCGGCCGAAGAAGGGCATCAACCGCCTTACGGGTGGCCCACGAGGGTCAGGGGCGCGCCCAGGGGGCAGGCGCGCCCCCTGCCTCGTGGCCACCTCGGGCACCGTTTCACGTTGATCTTTCTCCCAGATTTTCCAAATATACCAAAAATAATCTCCGTCTGTTTTTATCCCGTTTGGATCCCGTTTGATATGGATATTCTGCGAAACCAAAAACATGCAACAAACAGGAACTGGCACTGGGCACTGGATCAATATGTTAGTCCCAAAAATAGTATAAAAAGTTGCCAAAAAGTATATGAAAATTGCATAATATTGGCATGGAACAATAAAAAATTATAGATACGATGAAGACGTATCAGCATCCCCAAGCTTAATTCCTGCTCGTCCTGGAGTAGGTAAATGATAAAAAAGATAATTTTTGATGTGGAATTCTACCTAGCATAATCTTGATCATGTATCTAATCATGGCATGAATATTAAGACACGAGTGATTCAAAGCAATAGTCTATCATTTGACATAAAAACAATAATACTTCAAGCCTACTAATAAAGCAATCATTTCTTTTCAAAATAACAAGGCCAAAGAAAGTTATCCCTACAAAATCATATAGTCTGGCTATGCTCCATCTTCACCACACAAAATATTCACATCATGCACAACCCCGATGACAACCCAAGCAATTGTTTCATACTTTTGACGTTCTCAAACCTTTTCAACTTTCATGCAATACATGAGCATGAGCCATGGACATAGCACTATAGGTGGAATAGAATAAAATGATGGGGGTTATGTGGAGAAGACAAAAAGGGAGAAAGTCTCACATCGACGCGGCTAATCAATGGGCTATGGAGATGCCCATCAATTGATGTCAATGTGAGGAGTAGGGATTGCAATGCAACGGATGCACTAGAGCTCTAAGTGTATGAAAGCTCAAACTGAAACTAATTGGGTGTGCATCCAACTTGCTTGCTCATGAAGACCTAGGACATTTGAGGAAGCCCATCGTTGGAATATACAAGGCAAGTTCTATAATGAAAATTCCCACTAGTATATGAAAGTGATAACTCAAGAGACTCTCTATATGAAGAACATGGTAATACTCTGAAGCAAAAGTGTGGAAAAAGGATAGTAACATTGCCCCTTCTCTCTTTTTCGCTGATCTTTTGTTTTTTTCCTCTTTTTTTTGTAGGTTTCTTTGGCCTCTCTCTCTTTTTTTTGGGGGGGGGGGGCTTCTTTGGCCACTTTTATTTTGATAACCTCACATGGGACAATGTTCTTATAATGATGATCATCACACTTTTATTTACTTACAACTCAATATTACAACTCGATCTAGAACAAAGATATGACTCTATATGAATGCCTCCGGCGGTGTACCGGGATGTGCAGTGATCTAGCGTAGCAATGACATTAAAAAACGGACAAGCCATGAAGACATCATGCTAGCTATCTTACGATCATGCAAAGCAATATGACGGTAAATGCTCAAGTCATGTATATGATGATGATGGAAGTTGCATGGCAATATACTCGGAATGACTATGGAAATGCCATAATAGGTAGGTATGGTGGCTGTTTTGAGGAATATATAATGAGGCTTATGTGTGACAGAGCGTATCATATCACGGGATTTGGATGCACCAGCGAAGTTTGCACCAACTCTCGAGGTGAGAAAGGGCAATGCACGGTACCAAAGAGGCTAGCAATGGCGGAAAGGTGAGAGTGCGTATAATCCATGGACTCAACATTAGTCATAAAGAACTCACATACTTATTGCAAAAATCTATTAGTCATCGAAACAAAGTACTACGCGCATGCTCCTAGGGGGATAGATTGGTAGGAAAAGACCATCGCTCGTCCCCGACCGCCACTCATAAGGAAGAAAATCAATAAATACCTCATGCTCCAACTTCGTTACATAACGGTTCACCATATGTGCATGCTACGGGGATCACAAACCTCAACACAAGTATTTCTACAATCCACAACCACCCACTAGCATGACTCTAATATCACCATCTTTATATCGCAAAACTATTGCAAAGAATCAAACATATCATATTCAGTGATCTACAAGTTTCTGTAGGATTTTATGACTAACCATGTGAATGACCAGTTCCTGTCATCTCTCTAAATAGATATAAGTGAAGCACGAGAGTTTAATTCTTTCTACAAAAGATATGCCCACGCTCTAACAATTATAAGTGAAGCAAAAGAGCATTCTACAAATGGCGGTTGTCTATGTAAGGAGAAACAGGCAATCCAAACTTCAAATGATGTAAGTGAAGCACATGAAGCATTCTATAAAGCCATACTCAAAAGATATAAGTGAAGTGCAAAGAGCATTATATAAATCAACCAAGGACTATCTCATACCAGCATGGTGCATAAAATAAAAATGAAAACTAAATGCAAAAGACGCTCCAAGATTTGCACATATCGCATGAACGAAACGAATCCGAAAACATACCGATACTTGTTGAAGAAAGAGGGGATGCCTTCCGGGGCATCCCCAAGCTTAGACGCTTGAGTCTCCTTGAATATTTAATTGGGGTGCCTTGGGCATCCCCAAGCTTGAGCGCTTGCCTCTCTTCCTTCTTCTCACATCGAAACCTTCTCGATCATCAAACACTTCATCCACACAAAACTTCAACAGAAAACTCGGTAAGATCCGTTAGTATAATAAAGCAAATCACCACTCTAAGTACTGTTGCAAACCAATTCATATTTTATTTTTGCATTGTGTCTACTGTAATATAACTTTTTCATGGCTTAATCCACTGATATAAATTGATAGTTTCATCAAAACAAGCAAACTATGCATCAAAAACAGAATCTGTCTAAAACAGAACAGTCTGTAACAATCTGAACATTTACCATACTTCTGATACTTGAAAACTTCTTCCAAAATTAGGAGAAATAAAAATTTGTACAGCAAGACAGTGCAAAAAGAATCAGAACCATTTGACGTTCCAGTAAAAAATTACAATTCGCGCACTACAGCCAAAGTTTCTGTCCTGCACCGCACAAACCAACAAGCATTGTAAACATCCTAAAGGCAAACCTTGGAACATTATCTTTATAATACAATGGAATTGTACAAGGGGATAATTATTTTTGTTGAAAAGTTTCTGTAATCAAGATTCACAAAGTTTCCGTGAGCATGAACAAAGTTCAAGGAGCTCTCCCACTTCAACAATGCTTGTCTTTCTCACTTTCACTTTCCTTTTTGAAAAATGTTTTGGGTTCCCCTCTTTATTTTTGTTGTTTTTAAACTATATGAAAGCACTCAACAGAAATAAATGACTCTCTAAAACTTCCGGGTTGTCTCCCTGGCAGTGCTTTCTTTAAAGCCATTAAGCTAGGCATATAGTGCTCAAGTAATAATGGATCCACCCGGATCCCAAGGTATATCAAAGCCAATTTTAATTAACAATGATTTGTAATTTAGTAATGAGCACAAGGCAACATATATCATGCAACAACGAAGTCTAACTCTCTTCCTATGCATCGGCATGTCATAAAAGAACAATTCATGCACACATAGTAAAGGCCAATGAATAGTATAAGCAATTTCTTGCAATTTTATCGTGTTGGAAACATAAAGAGGCGGAGATGTAGTTCCTCTCTCATAATAATTGCAAGTAGGAGCAGAAAGCACATGCATATTATATTCATCAAAATCATCATGTGCAACGGTATAAGGCAACCCATCAATATAATCCTTAATAAGGGTAAACTTCTCCGATATAGTGTAGTCGTGAGAATTCAAAAAGATGATAGGACTATCATGCGTGGGTGCAATAGCAACAATTTCATGTTTAACATAAGGAACTATAGCAAGTTCATCTCCATAAGCATAATTCATATTGGCATCTTGACCACAAGCATAACAAGCATCATCAAAAAGGGATATTTCAAAAGAATCAAAGGTATCATAACAGTCACAATAGCAATCATCCTTCGGTAAGCACGAAGGGGAATTAAACAATGTATGAGTTGAAGAGTTACTCTCATTAGAAGGTGGGCATGGGTGATCAATCCGCTCTTCCTCCTTTTGTTCTTCGCTCTCCTCCTCATCTTTTTCATCCAATGAGCTCACAGTTTCATCAACTTCTTCTTCCATAGATTCCTGCAAAATATTAGTCTCTTGTTGGACAGCAGAGACTTTCTCACTAAGTGCATTAATATTGGAATTGTATTCATAATTCTCGTAGCAATATTTAAGGATAGCTAAATTTTCAGGTCTATAAACCGAATCATCAAAATCTTCAAACTCTTTAAACATAGATTCAATTTCATAAGCACCCATAAAAGCAACAAATTCTTCTATTTGTTCCACATCATAGTAATCATAGATACCATTAGCATAAGAAGCTAAGGTTCTATTATCATTAAATTTGCATGAAAATGGAAGGTGTGGAGCCTTCATCCTAGAGCAACAAGTATAATCATATCTCAAGCATAGTTGCCTAGCATACCACTTCAACATATAAATTTGATCTCATAATAGTTTCCCTTTTTGTGTCGAGCAATAATCCCTAAAGTATTCACGTTGATCCAACGTTACTCCCATTACAAAGTTGAATGGGGTTTTCTCAGGGTTATGAAAGTAGTACATAATTTCTGTCACATAGCGAGCATCGAGGGTTTTAGGAGGTTCCTCATCTCCATGAGCAGCAAGTACACCTAATGTTTTTGGTATTTCGTGTTCCATATCCATAACTAAAGATAGAGAACAACTAAGAACAGCAAATAAAAATTACTTAGTGATAAAGCAAACAAGCACACACGAGAATATTCACCCCATGCTATTGCTCCCCGGCAACGGCGCTAGAAAAAGGTCTTGATAACCCACAAGTATGGGGATCAATTATAGCCTCTTTCGATAAGTAAGAGTGTCGAACCCAACGAGAAGCTAAAGGTAGAACAAATATTCCCTCAAGTTCTATCGACCACCGATACAACTATACGCACGCTTAACATTCGCCTTACCTAGAACATGTATGAAACTAGAAGTACTTTGTAGGTGTTTGTGGATAGGTTTGCAAGAATATAAAGAGCACGTAAATAAAGACTAGGGGCTGTTAAGGTAAAGAAGCAATAAAGTTAGTATAGCGAGTGTGGAAAAGTGGCGGTAGGAGTTGCGAAATTGTCCCTAAGCAATTGACTACTTCACTAGACCGATAGCAAGTTTTATGTGGGAGAGGCCACTGCTAGCATGTCATCCCTGACTTGGAATTCTATGCACTTATGATTGGAACTATTAGCGAGCATTCGCAACTACTAACGTTAATTTTTGATGTGGAATGCTACCTAGCATAATCTTGATCTGTTGGGGAACGTAGTAATTTCAAAAAATTTCCTACGCACACGCAATATCATGGTGATGCATAGCAACGAGAGGGGAGAGTGTTGTCCATGTACCCTCGTAGACCGAAAGCGGAAGCATTAACACAACGCGATTGATGTAGTCGTACATCTTCACGATCCGACCGATCAAGTACCGAACGTACAGCACCTCCGAGTTCAGCACACGTTCAGCTCGATGACGTCCCTCGAACTCCGATCCAGCCAAGTGTTGATGGAGAGTTTCGTCAGCACGACGGTGTGGTGACGATGATGATGTTCTACCGACGCAGGGCTTCGCCTAAGCACTGCTACGATATTATCGAGATGGATTATGCTGGAGGGGGGCACCGCACACGGCTAAAAGATCAAACGATCAATTGTTGTGTCTATGGGGTGCCCCCTGCCCCCGTATATAAAGGATCAAAGGGGGAGAGGTGCGGCCAGCCCTGGGGCGCGCAAGGAGGAGTCCTACTCCCACCGGGAGTAGGACTCCCCCCTTTTCCTAGTTGGATTAGGACTTGGGAGGGGGGAAAGAGGAGAGGGAGAAGAAGGAAGGGGGCGCCGCCCCTTCTCCTTGTCCTATTCGGACTAGGGGGGAGGGGCGCGCGGCCCAGCCCTAGCCGCCTCTCCTCTCTTCCACCTAGGCCCACTAAGGCCCATTATGTTGCCGGGGGGTTCCGGTAACCTCCCGGTACTCCAGTAAAATCCCGATTTCACCCGGAACGTTTTCGATATCCAAACATAGGCTTCCAATATATCAATCTTTATGTCTCGACCATTTCGAGACTCCTCGTCATGTCTGTGATCACATCCGGGACTCCAAACAACCTTCGTTACATCAAAACATATAAACTCATAATATAACTTTTATCGAAACGTTAAGCGTGCGGACCCTGCGGGTTCGAGAACTATGTAGACATGACCGAGACACCTCTCCAGTCAATAAACAATAGCGGAACCTGGATGCTCATATTGGCTCCCACATATTCTACGAAGATCTTTATCGGTCAGACCGCATAACAACATACGTTGTTCCCTTTGTCATCGGTATGTTACTAGCCCGAGATTCGATCGTCGGTATCTCAATACCTAGTTCAATCTCGTTACCGGCAAGTCTCTTTACTCGTTCTGTAATACATCATCTCGCAACAAACTCATTAGTTGCAATGCTTGCAAGGCTTAAGTGATGTGCATTACCGAGAGGGCCCAGAGATACCTCTCCGACAATCGGAGTGACAAATCCTAATCTCGAAATATGCCAACCCAACAAGTACCTTTGGAAGCACCTGTAGAGCACCTTTATAATCACCCAGTTACGTTGTGACGTTTGGTAGCACACAAAGTGTTCCTCCGGTAAACGGGAGTTGCATAATCTCATAGTCATAGGAACATGTATAAGTTATGAAGAAAGCAATAGCAGAATACTAAACGGTCGTGTGCTAAGCTAACGGAATGGGTCAAGTCAATCACATCATTCTCCTAATGATATGATCTCGTTAATCAAATGAATACTCATGTCTATGGCTAGGAAACATAACCATCTTTGATCAACGAGCTAGTCAAGTAGAGGCATACTAGTGACACTTTGTTTGTCTATGTATTCACACATGTATCATGTTTCCGGTTAATACAATTCTAGCATGAATAATAAACATTTATCATGATATAAGGAAATAAATAATAACTTTATTATTGCCTCTAGGGCATATTTCCTTCAGTCTCCCACTTGCACTAGAGTCAATAATCTAGTTCACATCGCCATGTGATTTAACATCAATAGTTCACATCACCATGTGATTAACACCCATAGTTCACATCGTCATGTGACCATCACCCAAAGGGTTTACTGGAGTCAATAATCTATTTCACATCACTATGTGATTAACACCAAAGATTACTAAGGTGTGATCATGTTTTGCTTGTGAGATAATTTTAGTCAACGGGTCTGTCACATTCAGATCCGTAAGTATTTTGCAAATTTCTATGTCTACAATGCTCTGCACGGAGCTACTCTAGTTAATTGCTCCCACTTTCAATATGTATCTAGACCGAGACTTAGAGTCATCTAGATTAGTGTTAAAACTTGCATCGATGTAACCCTTTACGACGAACCTTTTGTCACTTCCATAATCGAGAAACATATCCTTATTCCAGTAAGGATAATTTTGACCGCTGTCCAGTGATCTACTCCTAGATCACTATTGTACTCCCTTGCCAAAATCAGTGTAGGGTATACAATAGATCTGGTACACAGCATGGCATACTTTATAGAACCTATGGCCGAGGCATAGGGAATGACTTTCATTCTTTTTCTATCTTCTGCCATGGTCAGGCTTTGAGTCTTACTCAATTTCACACCTTGTAACACAGGCAAGAAACTCTTTCTTTGACTGTTCCATTTTGAACCACTTCAAAATCTTGTTAAGGTATGTACTCATTGAAAACTTATCAAGCGTCTTGATCTATCTCTATAGATCTTGATGCTCAATATGTAAGCAGCTTCACCGAGGTCTTTCTTTGAAAAACTCCTTTCAAACACTCCTTTATGCTTTGCAGAATAATTCTACATTATTTCCGATCAACAATATGTCATTCACATATACTTATCAGAAATGCTGTAGTGCTCCCACTCACTTTCTTGTAAATACAGGCTTCACCGCAAGTCTGTATAAAACTATATCCTTTGATCAACTTATCAAAGCGTATATTCCAACTCCGAGATGCTTGCACCAGTCCATAGATGGATCGCTGGAGCTTGCATATTTTGTTAGCACCTTTAGGATTGACAAAAACCTTCTGGTTGCATCATATACAACTCTTCTTTAATAATTTCATTAAGGAATGCAGTTTTGTTTATCCATTTGCCAGATTTCATAAAATGCGGCAATTGCTAACATGATTCGGACAAACTTAAGCATAGATACGATTGAGAAACTCTCATCGTAGTCAACAGCTTGAACTTGTCGAAAACCTTTTGCGACAATTCTAGCTTTGTATATAGTAACACTACTATCAGCGTCTGTCTTCCTCTTGAAGATCCATTTATTCTCAATTGCTTGCCGATCATCGGGCAAGTCAACCAAAGTCCACACTTTGTTCTCATACATGGATCCCGTCTCAGATTTCATGGCCTCAAGCCATTTTGCGGAATCTGGGCTCATCATCACTTCCTCATAGTTCGTAGGTTCGTCATGGTCAAGTAACATGACCTCCAGAATTGGATTACCGTACCACTCTGGTGCGGATTTCATTCTGGTTGACCTACGAGGTTCGGTACTAACTTGATCTGAAGTTACATGATCATCATCATTAGCTTCCTCACTAATTGGTGTAGGAGTCACAGGAACAGATTTCTGTGATGAACTACTTTCCAATAAGGGAGCAGGTACAGTTACCTCATCAAGTTCTACTTTCCTCCCACTCACTTCTTTCGAGAGAAACTCCTTCTCTAGAAAGGATCCATTCTTAGCAACGAATGTCTTGCCTTCGGATCTGTGATAGAAGGTGTACCCAACTGTCTCCTTTGGGTATCCTATGAAGACACATTTCTCCAATTTAGGTTTGAGCTTATCGGGATGAAACTTTTTCACATAAGCATCGCAACCCCAAACTTTAAGAAACGACAACTTTGGTTTCTTGCCAAACCACAGTTCATATTGTGTCATCTCAACGGACTTAGATGGTGCCCTTTTTAACGTGGATGCAGCTGTCTTTAATGCATAACCCCAAAACGATAGTGGTAAATCGGTAAGAGACATCATAGGTTGCACCATATCTAATAAAGTACGGTTACGATGTTCGGACACACCATTACACTGTGGTGTTCCAGGTGGCGTGAGCAGTGAAACTATTTCATATTGTTTTAACTGAAGACCAAACTCGTAACTCAAATACTCTTCTCCACGATCAGATCGTAGAAACTTTATTTTCTTGTTACGATGATTTTCCACTTCACTCTGAAATTATATGAATTTTTCAAATGTTTCAGACTTCTGTTTCATTAAGTAGATACACCCATATCTGCTCAAATAATCTGTGAAGGTCAGAAAATAATGATACCTGCTACGAGCCTCAATATTCATCGGACCACATACATCAGTATGTATGACTTCCAACAAATCTGTTGCTTGCTCCATTGTTCCGGAGAACGGCGTTTTAGTCATCTTGCCCAAGAGGCATGGTTTGCAAGCATCAAGTGATTCCAAAATCCCATCAGCATGGAGTTTCTTCATGCGCTTTACACCAATATGACCTAAACGGCAGTGCCACAAATAAGTTGCACTATCATTATTAATTATGCATCTTTTGGCTTCAATATTATGAATATGTGTATCACTATGATCGAGATCCAACGAACCATTTTCATTGGGTGTATGACCATAGAAGGTTTTATTCATGTAAACAGAACAACAATTATTCTCTAATTTAAATGAATAACCCTATTGCAACAAACATGGTCAAATCATATTCATGCTCAACGCAAACACCAAATAACACTTATTTAGTTTCACCACTTGTAACACCCCGAGAATCATGCTACAGTAACTCTCTGTGATTAAGCTAATCATGTTGCTAAACAGGGCTTGATCACATTGGAATCACATTTCTTTTCAAACTCCTAATTCAAACTTAATTAAATTTAAAGTGGAAAATAAAGTTTTCAAAAATTTAAACAAAAATGTTCGGGCCATGCCAGATATTGCACTGATAATTATTGTGGAGAAAACACATTTTTATAAAATGCCTAAATACTTTTAAATGAATTAAAATAGAAAAGAAAATAAATAAAAAGAAAAGAAAATGCAACAGGGGAGAAACAAACAAAAAAAAAGAGAAGAAGAGAAACCCCCTTCCCCCCACTGGACCCTGGCCCAACTGGGCCGACCCCAGGCCCAGCCGGCCTAGCCCACCTCCCCGGGTCGCCCTCCCCTTCCCTGTTCCCCCGACCGGGGTCGGAACAGGGGCAGGTCCCCGCCGCACCACCTCGCCGGCGACGGGGGAGGATAAGGCCGCCCCGACGCCTCGGCCTCCGCCCATCCCTCCCACTTGCCCCTCTCGCTCGCCTCTGCGCCCCCCCTCCCCCAGATCCACCTCTCCCCTCACCCTCTCCTTCGTTCTGGAGAGGAGACCGACGCGGTCGCCGCCGTTCTCCATCGTTCACGCGGCCACCGAGCCTCGTTCCCCTCCCCGACGTGTCCACGAGCTCCGCCGCGTCGAGCCCGTCCTCCCCGACCACCTGCTCGAGCCGGGACCCCCCTACATCACCCCCCAACGCCGTCGCCTTCTTCCTTGGGTCACCGCCGTCTCCTTCGACTTCGGCGACTGCTGCTGCTACTAAGCCACCCATGGGCCTTTCTTGCGCCGCGCGGTGAGCCCCTCATCCTCTCCCCTCGCTCTCCTGGCCTCTTGAGCTCTTGTAGCCGCCGCTCTGCTTGCGCCCGAACGCGTCGCCGCGGAGCTCGCCGCCGGCAAGGCTCCGGTGACCTTTTGGTCACGGGCTCAAGCCCGTTGCACTCCCCACAGCGCGTAGATGCTCCCCAGCCCCTCCGCTTGCTCGATAGCACGCCGTAGCCCCGTTTCCGTCGGGCACCCGTGCACGCCCCCGCCTCCGCCGCTCGCCGGCGCCGATTCCGGCCAAGTCCGGCGAAGCTACGGCCACCACTGGATGCGGCGCTGCGAGCTCCTTCGAATGAGCCTAGCCCCGCTCCTCCCCGAGCCCCGTAGCGCGATTCCGGCCAACTCCGGTGAGGGGCCGCCTCTGTTTTGGTCGCCGGAGTCGCTCCGGCGCCGGCCGCCGACGTGGCTGGCCTGGGGCCACCCCAGAGCCACCGCCAGTGGGCCCCGTGGGTCCTAGTTGACTGGGTTGACCCAGTCAACTGCTGACTGGGCAGGCCCCAGCCACTGACGTGCGGGCCCCACCACTTAATCCGATAATTAAAACGTTTTTATAATGAAAACTAATTAGTTTAGGTAATTAGACTATGACAGGTGGGGTCCAGTAGTTAATTAATCTAATTTTAGTTAATTTAATCTTCTGATTAGTCCACTGTCTATGACAGGTAGGACCCACCTGTCTGGTTTGACTGGTCAGCCGACCTGTTGACCTGCTGACGTCAGCATTACCTCATGCTGACGTCATAATTCATTTTTGCTAAATTCAAATAATTCCAGAAATTCAAATAATCTTCGAAAATTCATATCTTTTAAACCGTAACTCGGATGAAAATGTTTTCTACATGAAAGTTGCTCACAACGACGAGACGAATCCGAATACGCAGTCCGTTCGTCCACCACACCTCCCTAACCTATCGAACTAGCAACTTTCCCCCTCCGGTCCGTCTGTCCGAAAACGCGAAACATCGGGAATACTTCCCGGATGTTCCCCCCCTTCGCCGGAACCACCTACTGTCGCGTTAGGACACACCTAGCACCGCTCATTGTCATGTCACGCATCGTCTTGTTTATGTTTGCATTGTATTTACTGTTTCTTCCCCCCTCTTCTCTCCGGTAGACTACGAGACTGACGCTGCTGCTGCCCAGTTCGACTACGGAGTCGACGACCCCTCCTACTTGCCAGAGCAACCAGGCAAGCCCCCCCCCTTGATCACCAGATATCGCCTATTCTTCTCTATACTGCTTGCATTAGAGTAGTGTAGCATGTTACTGCTTTTCGATATCCTATCCTGATGCATAGCCTATCCTTGCTACTACTGTTGATACCTTTACCTGTAATCCTACATGCTTAGTATAGGATGCTAGATTTCCATCAGTGGCCCTACATTCTTGTCCGTCTGCTGTGCTATACTATCGGGCCGTGATCACCTGGGCGGTGATCATGGGTATATACTTATGTACTATATACATGACACATGTGATGACTAAAGTCGGGTCGGCTCGTAGGAGTACCCGCGAGTGGATCTTTGTGGCGGAGCGACAGGGCAGGTTGAGACCGCCTAGGTGAGAGGTGGGCCTGGCCCTGGTCGGCGTCCGCGGTTACTTAACACGCTTAACGAGATCTTGGTATTTGATCTGAGTCTGGCCATTTGGTCTATACGCACTAACCATCTACGTGGGAGTAGTTATGGGTATCCCGACGTCGTGGTATCAGCCGAAGCTCTTTTGACGTCAGCAACTGAGTGGCGCGCGCCGCATTGGACCGTAATCTCGCGCTTGTATTAAGGGGGCTAGGTCTGCTTCCGGCCGCGTACGCAACGTGCAGGTGTGCATAGGGCGATGGGCCCAGACCCCTGCGCGCATAGGTTTAGACCGGCGTGCTGACCTCTCTGTTGAGCCTAGGTGGGGCTGCGACGTGTTGATCTTACGAGGCCGGGCATGACCCAGAAAAGTGTGTCCGGCCAAATGGGATCGAGCGTGTTGGGTTATGTGGTGCACCCCTGCAGGGAAGTTTATCTATTCGAATAGCCGTGTCCCTCGGTAAAAGGACGACCCGGAGTTGTACCTTGACCTTATGACAACTAGAACTGGATACTGAATAAAATACACCCTTCCAAGTGCCAGATACAACCCGGTGATCGCTCTCTAACAGGGCGACGAGGAGGGGATCGCCGGGTAGGATTATGCTATGCGATGCTACTTGGAGGACTTCAATCTACTCTCTTCTACATGCTGCAAGATGGAGATGACCAGAAGCGTAGTCTTCGACAGGACTAGCTATCCCCCTTTCATTCTGGCATTCTGCAGTTCAGTCCACTAATATGCCCCTTTACACATATACCCTTGCATATGTAGTATAGCTCCTTGCTTGCGAGTACTTTGGATGAGTACTCACGGTTGCTTCTCTCCCTCTTTTCCCCCTTTCCTTTCTATCTGGTTGTCGCAACCAGATGTTGGAGTCCAGGAGCCAGACGCCACCGTCGACGACGACACCTACGATGCTGGAGGTGCCTACTACTACGTGCAGGCCGCTGACGGCGACTTGGAGTAGTTAGGAGGATCCCAGGTAGGAGGCCTGCGCCTCGTTCGATCTGAATCCCAGTTTGTGCTAGCCTTCTTAAGGCAAATTTGTTTAACTTATGTCTGTACTCAGATATTGTTGCTTCCGCTGACTCGTCTGTGATCGAGCACTTGTATTCGAGCCCTCGAGGCCCCTGGCTTGTATTATGATGCTTGTATGACTTATTTATGTTGTAGAGTTGTGTTGTGATATCTTCCCGTGAGTCCCTGATCTTGATCGTACACATTTGCGTGCATGATTAGTGTACGGTCAAATCGGGGGCGTCACACCACTAATCCCGAAAGTATAGGGAGTGTGCGATGATGATCATATCAATCTTGGAACTACTTCTAACACACATCGTCACCTCGCCTTTTACTAGTCTCTGTTTATTCTGCAACTCCCGTTTCGAGTTACTACTCTTAGCAACTGAACCAGTATCAAATGCCGAGTGGTTGCTATAAACACTAGTAAAGTACACATCAATAACATGTATATCCAATATACCTTTGTTCACTTTGCCATCCTTCTTATCCACGAAATACTTGGGGCAGTTCCGCTTCCAGTGACCAGTCCCTTTGTAGTAGAAGCACTTAGTCTCAGGCTTAGGTACAGACTTGGGCTTCTTCACTTGAGTAGAAACTTGCTTGCCATTCTTCTTGAAGTTCCCCTTTTATCCCTTTGCCCTTTTCTTGAAACTAGTGGTCTTGTTAACCATCAACACTTGATGCTCTTTCTTGATTTCTACCTTCGTCGATTTCAGCATCGCGAAGAGCTCGGGAATTACTTTCGTCATCCCTTACATACTATAGTTCATCACGAAGTTCTACTAACTTGGTGATGGTGACTAGAGAATTCTGTCAATCACTATTTTATCTGGAAGATTAACTCCCACTTGATTCAAGCGATTTTAGTACCCAGACAATCTGAGCACATGCTCACTGCTTGAGCTATTCTCCTCCATCTTTTAGCTATAGAACTTGTTGGAGACTTCATATCTCTCAACTTGGGTATTTGCTTGAAATATTAACTTCAACTCCTGGAACATCTCATATGGTCCATGACGTTCAGAATGTCTTTGAAGTCCCGATTCTAAGCCGTTAAGCATGGTGCACTAAACTATCAAGTAGTCATCATATTGAGCTAGCCAAACGTTCATAACGTCTGCATCTGCTCCTGCAATAGGTCTGTCACCTAGCAGTGCATCAAGGACATAATTCTTCTGTGCAGCAATGAGGTTAATCCTTAGATCACGGACCAAGTCCGCATCTTTGCTACTAACATCTTTCAACATAATTTTCTCTAGGAACATATCAAAAATAAACACAGGGAAGAAACAACGCGAGCTATTGATCTACAACATAATTTGCAAAAATACTGTCAGGACTAAGTTCATGATAAATTTAAGTTCAATTAATCATATTACTTAAGAACTCCCACTTAGATAGACATCCCTCTAATCCTCTAAGTGATCACGTGATCCATATCAACTAAACCATGTCCGATCATCACGTGAGATGGAGTAGTTTCAATGATGAACATCACTCTGTTGATCATATCTACTATATGATTCACGCTCGACCTTTCGGTCTCCGTGTTCCGAGGCCATATCTGTTATATGCTAGGCTCGTCAAGCTTAACCTGAGTATTCCGCGTGTGCAACTGTTTTGCACCCGTTGTATTTGAATGTAGAGCCTATCACACCCGATCATCACGTGGTGTTTCAGCACGAAGAACTTTCGCAACGGTGCATACTCAGGGAGAACACTTATACTTTGATAATTTAGTGAGGGATCATCTTATAATGCTACCGTCAATCAAAGCAAGATAAGATGCATAAAAGATAAACATCACATGCAATCAATATAAGTGATATGATATGGCCATCATCATCTCGTGCTTGTGATCTCCATCTCCGAAGCACCGTCATGATCACCATCGTCACCGGCGCGACACCTTGATCTCCATCGTAGCATCGTTGTCGTCTTGCCAATCTTATGCTTCTACGACTATCGCTACCGCTTAGTGATAAAGTAAAGCATTACAGGGCGATTGCATTGCATACAATAAAGCGACAACCATATGGCTCCTGCCAGTTGCCGATAACTCGGTTACAAAACATGATCATCTCATACAATAAAATTCAGCATCATGTCTTGACCATATCACATCACAACATGCCCTGCAAAAACAAGTTAGACGTCCTCTACTTTGTTGTTGCAAGTTTTACGTGGCTGCTATGGGCTTAGCAAGAACCGTTCTCACCTACGCATCAAAACCACAACGATAGTTTGTCAAGTTGGTGCTGTTTTAACCTTCGCAAGGACCGGGCGTAGCCAGACTCGGTTAAACTAAAGTTGGAGAAACTGACACCCGCCAGCCACCTCTGTGCAAAGCACGTCGGAAGAACCAGTCTCGCGTAAGCGTACGCGTAATGTCGGTCCGGGCCGCTTCATCCAACAATACCGCCGAACCAAAGTATGACATGCTGGTAAGCAGTATGACTTATATCGCCCACAACTCACTTGTGTTCTACTCGTGCATATGACATCTACGCATAAAACCAGGCTCTGATACCACTGTTGGGGAACATAGTAATTTCAAAAAATTTCCTACGCACACGCAAGATCATGGTGATGCATAGCAACGAGAGGGGAGAGTATTGTCCACGTACCCTCGTAGACCGAAAGCGGAAGCATTAACACAACGCGGTTGATGTAGTCGTACGTCTTCACGATCCGACCGATCAAGTACCGAACGTACGGCACCTCCGAGTTCAGCACACGTTCAGCTCGATGGCGTCCCTCGAACTCCGATCCAGCCGAGTGTTGAGGGAGAGTTTCGTCAGCACGACGGCGTGGTGACGATGATGATGTTCTACCGACGCAGGGCTTCGCCTAAGCACCGCTACGATATTATCGAGGTGGATTATGGTGGAGGGGGTCACCGCACACGGCTAAAAGATCAAACGATCAATTGTTGTGTCTATGGGGTGCCCTCTGCCCCCGTATATAAAGGATCAAAGGGGGAGAGGTGCGGCCAGCCTTGGGGCGCGCCAGGAGGAGTCCTACTCCCACCGGGAGTAGGACTCCCCCCCTTTTCCTAGTTGGATTAGGACTTGGGAGGCGGGAAGGAGGAGAGGGAGAAGAAGGAAGGGGGGCGCCGCCCCCTTCTCCTTGTCCTATTCGGACTAGGGGGAGGGGCGTGCGGCCCAGTCCTAGCCGCCTCTCCTCTCTTCCACCTAGCCCACTAAGGCCCATGATGTTGCCGGGGGGTTCCGGTAACCTCCCGGTACTCCGGTAAAATCCCGATTTCACCCGGAACACTTCCGATATCCAAACATAGGCTTCCAATATATCAATCTTTATGTCTCGACCATTTCGAGACTCCTCGTCATGTCCGTGATCACATCTAGGACTCCGAACAACCTTCGGTACATCAAAACATATAAACTCATAATATAACTGTTATCGAAACGTTAAGCGTGCGGACCCTGCGGGTTCGAGAACTATGTAGACATGACCGAGACACGTCTCCGGTCAATAACCAATAGCGGAACCTAGATGCTCGTATTGGCTCCCACATATTCTACGAAGATCTTTATCGGTCAGACCGCATAACAACATACGTTGTTCCCTTTGTCATCGGTATGTTACTAGCCCGAGATTCGATCGTCGGTATCTCAATACCTAGTTCAATATCGTTACCGGCAAGTCTCTTTACTCGTTCTGTAATACATCATCTCGCAACAAACTCATTAGTTGCAATGCTTGCCAGGCTTAAGTGATGT
This sequence comes from Aegilops tauschii subsp. strangulata, assembly GCF_002575655.3. Taxonomy (NCBI): domain Eukaryota; kingdom Viridiplantae; phylum Streptophyta; class Magnoliopsida; order Poales; family Poaceae; genus Aegilops; species Aegilops tauschii. The sequence goes on from NC_053039.3 coordinate 226,522,880, forward strand.
GCATTACCGAGAGGGCCCAGAGATATCTCTCCGACAATCGGAGTGACAAATCCTAATCTCGAAATACGCCAACCCAACAAGTACCTTTGGAAGCACTTGTAGAGCACCTTTATAATCACCCAGTTACGTTGTGACGTTTGGTAGCACACAAAGTGTTCCTCCGGTAAACGGGAGTTGCATAATCTCATAGTCATAGGAACATGTATAAGTCATGAAGAAAGCAATATCAGAATACTAAACGATCGTGTGCTAAGCTAACGGAATGGGTCAAGTCAATCACATCATTCTCCTAATGATATGATCCCGTTAATCAAATGACAACTCATGTCTATGGCTAGGAAACATAACCATCTTTGATCAACGAGCTAGTCAAGTAGAGGCATACTAGTGACACTCTGTTTGTCTATGTATTCACACATGTATCATGTTTCCGGTTAATACAATTCTAGCATGAATAATAAACATTTATCATGATATAAGGAAATAAATAATAACTTTATTATTGCCTCTAGGGCATATTTCCTTCATGATCATGTATCTAATCATGGCATGAATATTAAGACACGAGTGAGCCAAAGCAATAGTCTATCATTTGACATAAAAACAATAATACTTCAAGGCTACTAATAAAGCAATCATGTCTTTTCAAAATAACATGGCCAAAGAAAGTTATCCCTACAAACTTATAGTCTGGCTATGCTCCATCTTCACCACACAAAATATTCACATCATGCACAACCCCGATGACAACCCAAGCAATTGTTTCATACTTTTGACGTTCTCAAACCTTCTCAACTTTCACGCAATACATGAGCGCGAGCCATGGACATAGCACTATAGGTGGAATAGAATAAAATGATGGGGGTTATGTGGAGAAGAGAAAAAGGGAGAAAGTCTCACATCGACGCGGCTAATCAATGGGCTATGGAGATGCCCATCAATTGATGTCAATGCGAGGAGTAGGGATTGCCATGCAATGGATGCACTAGAGCTATACGTGTATGAAAGCTCAAACTGAAACTAAGTGGGTGTGCATCCAACTTGCTTGCTCATGAAGACCTAGGGCATTTGAGGAAGCCCATCGTTGGAATATACAAGCCAAGTTCTATAATGAAAATTCCCACTAGTATATGAAAGTGATAACTCAAGAGACTCTCTATATGAAGAACATGGTGATACTCTGAAGCACAAGTGTGGAAAAAGGATAGTAACATTGCCCCTTCTCTCTTTTTCTCTCATTTTTTGTTTTTTTCTCATTTTTTGTAGGCTTCTTTGGCCTCTCTCTCTTTTTTTGGGGGGGCTTCTTTGGCCACTTTTATTTTGATAACCTCACATGGGACAATGTTCTAATAATGATGATCATCACACTTTTATTTACTTACAACTCAATGTTACAACTCGATCTAGAACAAAGATATGACTCTATATGAATGCCTCCGGCGGTGTACCGGGATGTGCAGTGATCTAGCGTAGCAATGACATAAAAAAAGGGACAAGCCATGAAGACATCATGCTAGCTATCTTACGATCATGCAAAGCAATATGACGATAAATGGTCAAGTCATGTATATGATGATGATGGAAGTTGCATGGCAATATACTCGAAATGGCTATGGAAATGCCATAATAGGTTGGTATGGTGGCTGTTTTGAGGTAGATATAATGATGTAAGTGGCGGTTGTCTATGTAAGGAGAAACAGGCAATCCAAACTTCAAATGATGTAAGTGAAGCACATGAAGCATTCTATAAAGCCATACTCAAAAGATATAAGTGAAGTGCAAAGAGCATTATATAAATCAACCAAGGACTATCTCATACCAGCATGGTGCATAAAATAAAAATGAAAACTAAATGCAAAAGACGCTCCAAGATTTGCACATATCGCATGAACGAAACGAATCCGAAAACATACCGATACTTGTTGAAGAAAGAGGGGATGCCTTCCGGGGCATCCCCAAGCTTAGACGCTTGAGTCTCCTTGAATATTTAATTGGGGTGCCTTGGGCATCCCCAAGCTTGAGCGCTTGCCTCTCTTCCTTCTTCTCACATCGAAACCTTCTCGATCATCAAACACTTCATCCACACAAAACTTCAACAGAAAACTCGGTAAGATCCGTTAGTATAATAAAGCAAATCACCACTCTAAGTACTGTTGCAAACCAATTCATATTTTATTTTTGCATTGTGTCTACTGTAATATAACTTTTTCATGGCTTAATCCACTGATATAAATTGATAGTTTCATCAAAACAAGCAAACTATGCATCAAAAACAGAATCTGTCTAAAACAGAACAGTCTGTAACAATCTGAACATTTACCATACTTATGATACTTGAAAAATTCTGCCAAAATTAGGAGAAATAAACAATTTGTACAGCAAGACAGTGCAAAAAGAATCAGAACCATTTGACGTTCCAGTAAAAAATTAAAATTCGCGCACTACAGCCAAAGTTTCTGTCCTGCACCGCACAAACCAACAAGCATTGTAAACATCCTAAAGGCAAACCTTGGCACATTATTTTTATAATACAATGGAATTGTACAAGGGGATAATTATTTTTGTTGAAAATTTTCTGTAATCAAGATTCACAAAGTTTCCGTGAGCATGAACAAAGTTCAAGGAGCTCTCCCACTTCAACAATGCTTGTCTTTCTCACTTTCACTTTCCTTTTTGAAAAAGTTTTGGGTTCCCCTCTTTATTTTTGTTGTTTTTAAACTATATGAAAGCACTCAACAGAAATAAATGACTCTCTAAAACTTCCGGGGTGTCTCCCTGGCAGCGCTTTCTTTAAAGCCATTAAGCTAGGCATATAGTGCTCAAGTAATGGATCCACCCGGATCCCAAGGTATATCAAAGACAATTTTAATTAACAATGATTTGTAATTTAGTAATGAGCACAAGGCAACATATATCATGCAACAACGAAGTCTAACTCTCTTCCTATGCATCGGCATGTCATAAAAGAACAATTCATGCACACATAGTAAAGGCCAATGCATAGTATAAGCAGTTTCTTGCAATTTTATCGTGTTGGAAACATAAAGAGGCGGAGATGTAGTTCCTCTCTCATAATAATTGCAAGTAGGAGCAGAAAGCACATGCATATTATATTCATCAAAATCATCATGTGCAATGGTATAAGGCAACCCATCAATATAATCCTTAATAAGGGTAAACTTCTCCGATATAGTGTAGTCGGGAGAATTCAAAAAGATGATAGGACTATCATGCGTGGGTGCAATAGCAACAATTTCATGTTTAACATAAGGAACTATAGCAAGTTCATCTCCATAAGCATAATTCATATTGGCATCTTGGCCACAAGCATAACAAGCATCATCAAAAAGGGATATTTCAAAAGAATCAAAGGGATCATAACAGTCACAATAGCAATCATCCTTTGGTAAGCACGACGGGGAATTAAACAATGTATGAGTTGAAGAGTTACTCTCATTAGAAGGTGGGCACGGGTGATCAATCCGCTCTTCCTCCTTTTGTTCTTCGCTCTCCTCCTCATCTTTTTCATCCAATGAGCTCACAGTTTCATCAACTTCTTCTTCCATAGATTCCTGCAAAATATTAGGCTCTTCTTGGACAGCGGAGACTTTCTCAATAAGTGCATTAATATCGGAATTGTATTCATAATTCTCATAGCAATATTTAAGGATAGCTAAATTTTCAGGTCTATAAACCGAATCATCAAAATCTTCAAACTCTTCAAACATAGATTCAATTTCATAAGCACCCATAAAAGCAACAAATTCTTCTATTTGTTCCACATCATAGTAATCATAGATACCATTAGCATAAGAAGCTAAGGTTTTATTATCATTAAATTTGCATGAAAAGGGAAGGTGTGGAGCCTTCATCCTAGAGCAACAAGTATAATCATATCTCAAGCATAGTTGCCTAGCATACCACTTCAACATATAAATTTGATCCCATAATAGTTTCCCTTTTTTTGTCAAGCGATAATCCCTAAAGTATTCATGTTGATCCAATGTTACTCCCATTACAAAGTTGAATGGGGTTTTCTCAGGGTTATCAAAGTAGTACATAATTTCTGTCACATAGCGAGCATCGAGGGTTTTAGGAGGTTCCTCATCTCCATGAGCAGCAAGTACACCTAATTTTTTTGGCATTTCGTGTTCCATATCCATAACTAAAGATAGAGAACAACTAAGAACAGCAAATAAAAATTACTTAGTGATAAAGCAAACAAGCACAGACGAGAATATTCACCCACACTATTGCTCCCCGGCAACGGCGCCAGAAAAATGTCTTGATAACCCACAAGTATAGGGGATCAATTGTAGCCTCTTTTGATAAGTAAGAGTGTCGAACCCAATGAGGAGCTAAAGGTAGAACAAATATTCCCTCAAGTTCTATCGACCACCGATACAACTCTACGCATGCTTAACGTTCGCCTTACCTAGAACATGTATGAAACTAGAAGTACTTTTTAGGTGTTTGTGGATAGGTTTGCAAGAATATAAAGAGCACGTAAATAAAGACTAGGGGCTGTTAAGGTAAAGAAGCAATAAAGTTAGTATAGCGAGTGTGGAAAAGTGGTGGTAGGAGTTGCGAAATTGTCCCTAAGCAATTGACTACTTTACTAGACCGATAGCAAGTTTTATGTGGGAGAGGCCACTGCTAGCATGTCATCCCTGACTTGGAATTCTATGCACTTATGATTGGAACTATTAGCAAGCATCCGCAACTACTAACGTTCATTAAGGTAAGACGCAACCATAGCATTAAGATGTATTGGTCCCCCTTCAATCTCGTATGCATCAATTTCTATGCTTGGCTGAAGCTTTTGTCACCCTTGCCCTCCAATACATAGTCCTATCAACATACAACTAACTATATCGTGTGATCCACGCGCGCGCTCATATGATGGGCACCAAAGGACAACAACATAACCACAAGCAAATTAAATCAATCATAGCAATTCATCAACCACCGATAGGACAACGAAAATCTACTCAGACATCATAGGATGGCAACACATCATTGGATAATAATATGAAGCATAAAGCACCATGTTCAAGTAGAGGGTACAGCGGGTTGCGGGAGAGTGGACCACTGTAGATAGAGGGGGGAAGGTGATGGAGATGTTGGTGAAGATGGCGGATGTGTTGGTGAAGATCGCGGTGATGATGATGGTGGCCATGGCAGCGTTCCGGCGCCACCGGAGGAGAGGGGGAGAGGGGCCCCCTTCTTCCTTGACCTCCTCCCTAGATGGGAGAAGGGTTTCCCCTCTGGTCCTTGGCCTCCATGGCATGGGAGGGGCGAGAGCCCCTCCGAGATTGGATCTGTATCTCTGTCTCTCTCTGTTTCAGCGTTCTCCTCTGCTGCCCTTTCACCGTTTCGTATATGTATGGAGATCCGTAACTCTGATTGGACTGAAACCTTCTCCGTGATTTTTTTACCAAAAAATTAGCTTTCTTGCGGCCGAAGAAGGGCATCAACCGCCTTACGGGTGGCCCACGAGGGTCAGGGGCGCGCCCAGGGGGGCAGGCACGCCCCCTGCCTCGTGGCCACCTCGGGCACCGTTTCGCGTTGATCTTTCTCCCAGATTTTCCAAATATTCCAAAAATAAGCTCCGTCCATTTTTATCTCGTTTGGATTCCATTTGATATGGATATTCTGCGAAACCAAAAACATGCAACAAACAGGAATTGGCACTGGGCACTGGATCAATATGTTAGTCCCAAAAATAGTATAAAAAGTTGCCTAAAAGTATATGAAAATTGCATGATATTGGCATGGAACAATCAAAAATTATAGATACGACGGAGACGTATCAGCTATGTAGTGGGTGGCGGGTGGGAAGTGAAATTCCCTGTCATCAGCCTCCAGCTCGAACCGGATATAATTCAGCTGTGAGCCCTCTGCTAGGGATAGATTTTTTTAATGATTTTAACACGCCGCCTAAGGGCGAGTGCCGGAAGATGTCCGCGGCGCTGAATTCGACGATCGATGACCGATCCGGCTCGACATAAGCAGACGCACATGGTTCGGAACTTATCACCGGAAATGAGTCCGAGGTTCTGGAGACATAGATATCACCCGAGGTTATGTCTGCGTGCGGCTCCAACGCCGCGGAGTCTGCGGTTTCCGTGGCGGGGTTGAGCTTCCCATCCTCGGATGGCGCGATCTGCTACGGATCTAAGGCCGGAGTGGTTACAGGAGCAATTTCCTGAGTATGGTCCGATGACAGATTTAAGTCATGTTCATCGTAGGGATAGGGAGCGGCTGCCTTGGTCTCGAATCCGTCGAAGATCAATTCTCCGCGGATGTCCGCGACATAGTTCAAGCTCCCAAATCTGACCTGATGGCCAGGGGCGTAGCTGTCAATCTTCTCCAGATGGCCAAGTGAGTTGGCCCGCAGTGCGAAGCCGCCGTACACGAAGATCTGTCTGGGGAGGAAGGTTTCCCCATGGACAGCATCGTTGTTGACGATTGAAGGAGCCATCGAACCTTTTGGGGACGGCACAGTGGAACTCTCAATGAAAGCACCAATGTCGGTGTCAAAACCGGCGAATCTCGGGTAGGGGGTCCCGAACTGTGCGTCTAAGGTCTATGGTAACAGTAGATGGGGGACACAATGTTTACCCAGGTTCGGGCCATCTCTATGGAGGTAAAACCCTACTTCCTGCTTGATTGATCTTGATGAATATGAGTATTACAAGAGTTGATCTACCGCAAGATCGTAATGGCTAAAACCCTAGAAGTCTAGCCTGTATGACTGTATCCGTTTCCGGACTAATCCCTCCGGTTTATATAGACACCGGAGGGGACTAGGGTTGTACAAAGTCGGTTACAGAGAAAGGAATCTTCATATTTGGTCGCCAAGCTTGCCTTCCACGCCAAGGAGAATCCTATCTGGACAAGGGAGAGAGTCCTCGGTCTTGTATCTTCACAGCCCATTAGTCCGGCCCATGTCCAACAGGCCGGACGCCCGAGGACCCCTTAGCCCAGGACTCCCTCACCGGGTCCTCTTCCCAAATATTTGGCGGGAAGGGATCCCACAACGGCCAATTTGAAGGGGGACAACTAGTACAAGTTATCCTGACAAAAGGTAGTCTTTGCCTGCCAAAGGCTCTGGTGGTGACGCTCTCGTGGGCTCCGTGGTGACTGAGGGAGTCCTGGATTAGGGGGTCCTCGGACAGCCGGACTATATACTTTGGCCGGACTGTTGAACTATGAAGATACAAGATTGAAGACTTCGTCCCGTGTCCGGGTGGGACTCTCCTTTGCGTGGAAGGCAAGCTTGGCGATTCGGATCTCTAGATCTCCTTCTCTGTAACCGACTTTGTGTAACCCTAGCCCCCTCCGGTGTCTATATAAACCGGAGGGTTTAGTCCGTAGGACAAGAACAACAATCATAATCATAGGCTAGCTTCTAGGGTTTAGCCTCTACGATCTCGTGGTAGATCAACTCTTGTAATACTCATATCATCAAGATCAATCAAGCAGGAACTAGGGTATTACCTCCATCGAGAGGGCCCGAACCTAGGTAAACATTGTGTCCCCCGCCTCCTGTTACCATTAGCCTTAGACGCACAGTTCGGGACCCCCTACCCGAGATCCGCCGGTTTTGACACCGACACCGACATTGGTGCTTTCATTGAGAGTTCCACTGTGCCGTCATGATAAAGGCTTGATGGCTCCTTTGATCATCAGCAATGATGCGATCCAGGGCGAGGTTTTTCTCCCCGGACAGATCTTCATATTCGGCGGCTTCGTACTGCGGGCCAACTCGCTTGGCCATCTGGAGCAAATCGATAGCTACGCCCCTAGCCATCAGGTCATGTTTGGAAGCTTGAACTATACTACCGACATCCACGGAGACTTGATCTCCGATGGATTCGAGCCCATGTCAGGTGCGCCGCATAGTCACGACGAGCATGACTTAGCTCTGCCATCGGACGGTGTTCGGGACACCACACCTGCGGCTACTCCGGCCCTAAATCCGGTGCAGATCGTGCCATCCGAGGACGGGTGGATGGACCCTGCCACGGAGGCCGCACATTCAGCGGCGATAGAGCTGAATACTGACTTCACCTCCTATGAGACCTGTGTCATCGGACCCTCGGATTCATCCCCGGCCACAGGCTCCGAACCGCTTGCGTCCGCGCCTATCGAATCTGATTGGGCACCGATCATGGAGTTTACCTCCACGGATATCTTTCAGCACTCGCCCTTGGGCGACGTGCTAAATTCATTGAGATCTCTCTCCTTGTGAGGAGACCCTTGGCCGAACTATGTCCGGCTTGAGTGGGAAGCGGACGACGAAGAAATTCGTTCCCCACCCACCACCCACTTAATAGCCACTGTCGACGACTTAACCTACATGCTTGATTTCGGCTCCGAAGACATCGACGGTATGGACGACGATGCAGGAGAAGAACAGGAAACACCGCCCACAGGGCGCTGGACAGCCACCTCATCATATGATATATATATATATGGTGGACACCCCCAAAGAAAGCGATGCACTACAAAAAAATACACTTCCATGATGATACGTGTTTGTCACAGTAGGTCGCGTTTTTTGTCATGCATGTACATCCATGCCGATTTTATGACAGAATCAAGATAGTCATACCTGTGCTGTCGAAGAAGTGTTCCATGACATTACCAAAATTATCATCACGGAAGTGTCCACTTCCATGACGATAAATCGCGCGTCACAGAAGTGCTTTTGTCAAGGGTGACCGACACGTGGCATCCACCGTAATGGAACGTCGTTAAGCTATCGGGTCGGGTTTTGGATCCGATAACCCGTTAACAGCCCCGACCAATGGGGATTTTCCACGTGTAAAATCATCATTGGCTGGAGGAAACACGTGTCGGCTCACCGTTGGGACAGATGTCATCCGCTCATTGGACCGAAGGCGCCTATGATACGGCGACACGTGGCACGGCCCAATAGAGGCCCATTCCTGTGAAAAGGCCGGCCCGTTTGACTTGGTCAAAAGGTGGCGGGCCGGCCCACGGAAAGCCTGTTAACGGCCTGTTCGCATATAGCCCATTTACAGCCCGCTAACCCAGGGCCCGTTACACCCTATCCGAATTAGGCCCAGTAGCGTCATCTGGGCCGTCCAATAGGATTCAACCCGTTTTAACTTCCGGCTCATGTGTGGCCCATTACTTCTTTCGGCCCATATGAGGACCTTTGTGTTGGAAATATGCCCTAGAGGCAATAATAAATGGTTATTCATATATTTCTTTGTTCATGATAATTGTCTATTGTTCATGCTATAATTGTGTTATCCGGAAATCGTAATACATGTGTGAATATATAGACCACAACGTGTCCCTAGTAAGCCTCTAGTTGACTAGCTCGTTGATCAACCGATAGTCATGGTTTCCTGACTATGGACATTGGATGCCATTGATAACGGGATCACATCATTAGGAGAATGATGTGATGGACAAGACCCAATCCTAAGCATAGCATAAAAGATCGTGTAGTTCGTTCGCTAGAGCTTGTCCAATGTCAAGTATCTTTTCCTTAGACCATGAGATCGTGTAACTCCCGGATGCCGTAGGAGTACTTTGGGTGTACCCAACGTCACAACGTAACTGGGTGACTATAAAGGTACACTACGGGTATCTCTGAAAGTGTCTGTTGGGTTGACACGGATCGAGACTGGGATTTGTCACTCCGTATGACGGAGAGGTATCTCTGGGCCCACTCGGTAATGCATCATCATAATGAGCTCAATGTGACTAAGGAGTTAGCCACGGGATCATGCATTAAGGTACGAGTAAAGTGACTTGCCGGTAACGAGATTGAACAAGGTATTGGGATACCGACGATCGAATCTTGGGCAAGTAACATACCGATTGACAAAGGGAATTGTATACGGGATTGATTGAATCCTCGACATCGTGGTTCATCCGATGAGATCATCGTGGAACATGTGGGAGCCAACATGGGTATCCAGATCCCGCTATTGGTTATTGACCGGAGAGGCGTCTCGGTCATGTCTGCATGTCTCCCGAACCCGTAGGGTCTACACACTTAAGGTTCGGTGACGCTAGGGTTGTAGAGATATTAGTATGCGGAAACCCGAAAGTTGTACGGAGTCCCGGATGAGACCCCGGACGTCACGAGGAGTTCCGGAATGGTCCGGAGGTGAAGAATTATATATAGGAAGTCCAGTTTCGGCCACCGGGAAAGTTTCGGGGGTTATCGGTATTGTACCGGGACCACCGGAAGGGTCCCGGGGGTCCACTGGGTGGGGCCACCTATCCCGGAGGGCCCCATGGGCTGAAGTGGGAAGGTAACCAGCCCTTAGTGGGCTGGGGCGCCCCCCATGGGCCTCCCCCTGCGCCTAGGGTTGGAAACCCTGGGGGTGGGGGGCGCCCCACTTGACTTGGGGGGGGGGGGGGAGTTTCCCCCCTGGCCGCCGCCCCCCCTTGTAGATGGGTTCCAGGGCCGGTGCCCCCCCCAAGGGGCCTATATATAGTGGGGGGGGAGGGAGGGCAGCTGCCCCTGGCGCCTCCCTCTCCCCCTGCAACACCTCTCCCTCTCGCAGAAGCTTGGCGAAGCCCTGCCGGGATCCCGCTACTTCCACCACCATGCCGTCGTGCTGCTGGATCTCTATCAACCTCTCCTTCCCCCTTGCTGGATCAAGAAGGAGGAGACGTCGCTGCTCCGTACGTGTGTTGAACGCGGAGGTGCCGTCCGCTCGGCACTCGGTCATCGGTGATTTGGATCACGGCGAGTACGACTCCATCAACCCCGTTCATTGGAACGCTTCCGCTCGCGATCTACAAGGGTATGTAGATGCACTCCTTTCCCCTCGTTGCTAGTATACTGCATAGATGGATCTTGGTGATGCGTAGGAATTTTTTTTCTGCTTCGATCCCCAACACTTTGTAACTCTTGGCCCATTAACGGCCCGTGGTGAAACTGGCCCGTAATGAAAAGTGTATCACTTTATACCCATTAACGGCCCATTATTCCATTGGGCCGTTTCCAGCCCAAGTTATCTTTCGGCCTTCTCAGGGCCCATTGATTCTTGGGCTCATTTGCAGAATTCGGTTACATACGGCCCGTTACCATCATTTTCTGCTTGTGGGCCAAATTCAGCCCGTCGTTACAGTCAGCTCGTTTGCGGACCGTTAATACGTTGGGCCGTATTCATGTCAAAAAAAACCCGTTGGGCTGTTTTCATAGAGTTATCAAATACGGCCCGTTATGGTCCATGAATAGTACGGCCCATGATTGGCGAAATGATGATACGCCCCGTAGAAGGCCCATGGATCCTATGGCCCGTATGAGGCCCATGGATAGTACGGTCCGTAGAAGGCCCATGGATCGTACGGCCCGTAGAAGGCCCATGGACCCTAAGGCCCATATAGAAGGCCGATGGATCCTACGGCCGGACGAAGGCCCATGGATCATACGGCCTGCAGGAGGCCCATGGTTACAACAGTCCGTGTGTTGCCATGATTATTTTGGCCTAGTTACCAAAAATAGGCTATTGTGGCCACTAGAAAAAAACGGAAAAAGAACTGCAGTGACTACAAGCAAACAACTAAACAAGACAATAAGGAAATAAATAAGCAAGCAATTAACGCTAGCCTATTACCGCTATTACACATATTACATCCACTGGGCATCAAAGTTCGCCACCAGTGCAAATATAGGGAACAAAAGCAGCACATTACATAGACTGGCCGTTAAAATTGGCCACCAGTGCAAATAAACGCGGCAGCAAAACAAGAGCATAACTGAAACAACTTCAGAAGAGCTCAAGAAACGTTATCCTGGGTATCCACCATGCTGGCAATAAGCTTAGCAAGCTGATTAGCTTTGTCCTGTTTGGCGCTAAAATCCTCCAACGCTTGTTGTTGCACCAGAAAGTATGTATCTGAATGCTCCAGGGACTTCCGCAGTCCTTCGGCTTCTTGTCGCAGCACAGCTGATCGACGTCTTTCAGCTTGTAGTTGAGACTCAAGAAACCGAACTGATTCAGATAGTGAGTTTGAATAGCTTGTGCAAGCGGTAGTGGCCAGTAACTCGAACACTAAACCAATACAGGACTTTGGGGTTGTCTCGCTATCTTCAAGATAGTCTTCCTTAGCTGTTTTATCAGCTTTGTTGGAGACCAACAAGGATGTGTCACTATCCTGAACCTTATCCGCATTACTTCCTTTACCATTGCTTAATAAGGCACTCTTCCCCAATATTCTGTCAGCATTCTAAAAGAATAAACAAGCAGACACATAACAAGTTTAGCATGTACTAGTATATGAAACTCATTTCGGTGAACCAGTTCATTAGTAAGGTGGACAGGATTAAACTACCAAGTCTTCTATTGCCAAGTACTAGTACATAATAAAAGCATCAAACAAACATATATCTATGTCCTATGGTCACTGCATTGTCTTGCCAAATCAAAATAGAGACACGGTTCAAATCATATCAGTTCAAGACAAAGCAGCAGTGAAAGAATACAAAGCGTGGGAAACTACACGGCACAACAAGATTTCAGATGGGTACCACGGGTCTACATGTACAACAACACTATTGGCTCTGTTGTGATGCTAGTAATGTGCATGATATGAAAGTCAACTGTATACACAATTGAAATTGAAATCAACAGAGCTATTGATAAGAGCAAACCTGTTAAAGAAACATGCGTGAACATACCTGCTGTGCCATTGGAGTTTCGATTGGATCCTTCAATTAAAAATAAGTTTGTATGAGTAAATACAGTGATACAAGAGCAAAGCAATCATAGTTAAAAAAGGCGCACCTAAGCGAGCGCTTAAGCGCGCCTAGGCTCTAGGTGTTGGCAAAACGCATTGCGCATAACTACGCATAATCTGTGCATAACTGCGCATAAGCATGCGCTTTGGTCAGTAAAGCGCAAGGCGGTGGCAAAACGCACAATTAACGCCTAGCGCTTTTTTGAACTATGATAGCAATGGAATCTTAAATTAGAATAGTTGTTCTTCAGGTTTAGGCACTTGTTCTACCTGAACAAAGTACAGTAAGACGCAAGAATATAATACTTAAAAATAGAAAATGAGCTCATAGACCTTACCACATTCTTGGTTCGGGACCAGTACAGAACAAGGCGTTCCCAGTCATCGTCCAGTAAATGTGTCTCAGGAGAACGTAAGGGAATTTGATGAGTTTCTTTGCCGGTGAAGTACGTTTTCTTCAGGTAATTCCGATACTTCCACCAAGCATTCTTGAAGATAGCAGAGGTATTAGCACAGGTTGCCTCATCCTGAGTTTCCAAATCGGTCCTTCTCTATAGAGAAAAATGGGAAAATTTGTTGTATTATAACCATCATGGAGGTAGGATGTATGGGACGAAGCAAAGTAATTGCCATGAATAACATTACTTACACATAACTCCTGGACAAACACCTGCAACTGGCTTTTTCCTTCATCTTCAGTATAATATTTCCAAGATGGGAAGATACGCACATACGATTTAACAACATCAAATGCGATAGATGCTAAACTACGACTAGCTGGTTGTGCTTCCTCCACAGGAATAGGCGTACTAACTGGTGGAGTTGGGGTTCGCCGTGATAGTACTGGCCCTTTGGGCACTGGAGCTGCCTTACTAACTGCTCTTGTTTGGGAGCTCTGTGGTGGAGATGGTGCTGTGTCAACAGGAACTGGGTTACTATCGGCTGGGGTTGGGGTTAGATTGGGTGAAGCTGGTTCTCTGTCCATCGCAGTAGGGGTACAATCTGCGAGAGTTTGGGTTATGTGTGGTAGGGCTGGTTCTTGTGCATGTACAACCGGGGTGCTATCTCCACAAACAGGTAGCACTGTTTTATTTGAAGACCTTGTTTTTAGTCCGCTAGATACTGGCATCACCCGCTCCAGTTCAAATGGCTGATAAACAGGAAACATAGTTGAATGTACAGACATTGTATGAGAGACAGATGCAATAGATAGTTTGTGGAAAAAAGAGGGCATGAAATAGTTGACATGTATGTTGTTTAACTAAAACAGATAGCATGACATAATTTCACATATATGATGTCTATCTAAACTGGATAGCATAGTATAACATAATTCAAAGATATGATGAATAACTAAACAGGATCGCATGACATAATTCACCTACATGTTATCTAAGTAATCAGGATCGCATCATTTAATTCACATATGTGATTTATATGCTAAACAGAGGGCATTCGATATGATGTCTGAACTAAGAACATGGTGTTGAATATTGTGTATACGATGTCTAAACTATGCAATGCAAGACACGGTATGTATGATATGAGCAGTATAACCGTGCCAAGTTAGAGCGTACACCTCAGTGGGGGAATAGGACTGGTCATCTGTCTCTGAATCCATCTCTGAGGAGCTATCGGGACCCAACAAGAGATCAGCTTCGACAGGTAGCACTGTTTGCTCTGAAGGGCTTGTTTTCACTTCAGATTTTTCCATCTCCCACCCAAATGGCTGTTCACAGGAAGAGTAGTTTAATCTACAAACATTGTCGACAAATGGAAATGTAATGAAGAAAAGGATGGGCAAGATATCATTCAAATATATGATGCCTGGTTAAACAGGATGGCATTGCACATTTCACATATATTATGGCTGGTTAAAAGACATGAGACTGCATAATTCCCATATATGATATAGAAACTAAACAGGTGGCATCACAGAACATGTCTAAACTAAGCAGATGACATATATGATGTGAAAAGTAGGCACTGCAAGGCAACATATGCATGATATGACTAACATCATCATGCCAAGGTAGAGAAAACACCTTGGGGGGTAAATAGGAGTGTCAGCGGCGTCTGAATCCGCCTCAGAACAGATATCTTCCTCTGAATTACAATCTGGAGAGGGGTGGGGAGGGTTTGCCGTTGAACCCACCATGGAGCGATGTCTGCATGACATTGTATTGCCGCGCAAAACTCTTCTCTTTTTCTCTACATGTTCAGCATGACTATGTACAATATCTGACATGCATACGAAAAAATATGGTGAGATTATGTAAGGAGAGCATGCAGAAATTTAGGGTGATGGTAACAACCAGTGGATCGACATTTTTCCGTTGAACCAAAATAGCCTAATGGATCGACGTGAATGTATAGTAATAAGTGATGCAACAAGTGTACAACCTCTTCGCCGTAGCCGTGTCGACCTCAGCATCATTGGGTTGGTCGCTGAAGCAGTTGAGGCAGACATGGCTGTCGGAGGTGTGGAGGAAGATCTGAGGAATCTGTAGACGGCTCCAGGGCACTGCTCTGTTGTGATGGATCGTTCTATCGTTGGAGCAGCTCCGGTGAGCCGTAAGACGTCAAGGCTGAAGCAGCACAAGACAGACATCGTCAATTTCAAGTGGGATTCTAATAGCATCTCCAATAGATGATGTAAAATGGATGTAAAATTAACATCACCAAAAACCACCTCACTACAACAGATGAGGTAAAAACTGTTGACTCTGAACTTAACTGTCGAAACTGAAATTTACTGTGGAATCTGAATGCTACTATCAAAACTTAACGCAATGGTAGCAGAGAGGCACTTGACATGTAGTTTAGGGAGGGCCTGCAGTTCATCTTCAACCTGCACCCCCCTAAGCCACCAGCCACCACCGGCCGAACCGCCGGCCCCAGCGCCGCCTCGCCGCCCCGAAACAACTCGCTACCGCCTCCCCGGCCAGCCCTCTAGGCCCCTCGCCCCCACCCTGAACCCTAAGATAGATAGTGGGGTACCTCTCCGGCGAGCCCCCGTCCCCGCTGCGGGTGGTTCTTCCTTAACTCCGGCGAGCCCCCCAACCCCTAAAAATCGACTGACCCAAAAGTCGATTCAGTCGACTAAAGTGTGGCTTAATCGGAGCAGAGCAGCAGCACGAGCAAGGGGGAGAGTAGCAGCAGCAGCTGGACGAGCGAGCGATCAAGCGAGAGCCTGAGCAGCAGCAGCAGATCCGGCTGGTATCCACGCCGCCGCCGAAGGGGCCTCGCACTGGGGGAGAGCCGCCATGGAGATGTTGCCCGCGGCACCGGCTTCAAGGTAGCCACTCCATGGGGGTGCGGGATGGAGCATCGTCGGCGCCGGGAGGTCGAGTTAAGGAGAAGGTGCGATGCGATGAGTGTACAACCTCTTTGGTGGCGCCGAGTAGGCCTCGACTTCGCCCGAGGAGTCGGTGAGGATGCTGCGGTTCCGGTGGAGCAGGTTAAGGAGGCGCTGTGGGGATGGAGCAGCCGCGATAGACGAGGCGATTGTCAGAGCAGCTCCTTGGAGGTGGAGGACGGGGCGGCTGAACCGGCGGGATGGCGAGATGGACGATGGATCCTCATCCGGGGAGGTGGACGAGGGACGTCGAGCTGTTGCGGTGGACGACGTCGTCGGGGAGAGGCTCCGGCTGGGCAGCGGTGACGTGGCGGACGGAGGAGGGTGGGGTTTCGCGGCTGGAGCGGAGAGGTTATGGCGGCCTGGGATTTCGAATGGCAAAAAGGGGGCGATGGGAGGGGGTGAAGCATGACTTAGGGACGCGCTTGTCCAAAATGTAGGGTGTGTTACAAAAGTACCCCCACCGATTTGAACTAGCGGCCCTTTCGGCTCAGGGTTAGAAGGGGGATTTCGCGTGTCGGGATTTGGCAGCTGGAGGGAGTTTTCGCGCGTGTTGTAATTTCGGGATAGCAAGGCGCGGGTTGTGAAGGCGCCAGTTTTGGGAGCACGATATCTGAATTTTCGGGATATAACAAGACGCGAGTTGAATTTTAGGGACAAGGCTAATGTGTAGTAATATTGTACTTGTACGTACCAAATCAATTCGCACTTCCCTCAACCAAAAAGAAAACGAATAAAATAAAACTATTCACACCACACAAAGAGAGAGTCTTGCCCCGTTTTACTATGCAAATGCTATTCAAAGCTACTCCCTCCTTCCATCTATATAGGGCCTAATGCGTTTTTCGATGCTAACTTTGACCAAATATTAGAGCAATGATATATGACATGCAACTTACACAAAGCACACCGTTAAATTCGTCTGTGAAAGGTTCTTTCAATGATATAATTTTCACATTGTGCATGTCATGTACTTTTAATCTTGTCAATAGTCAAAGGCGGTCTTAAAAATCTCATTACGCCCTATATAGATGGAAGGAGGGAGTATGAATCCATGTTATGTCCGATTAAATTTTTTCGCTTGCTGTATAATGCATGTAACCTACTCATACCAAAATTTTAGTGCATTCCAAATGTCTATACTACCGCTACAATTCGAACTAAATTTGAATTCGTTTCTCTATTTCAATAAGAATCTACAATCATGATTGTTGCCAACTTCAACCATCATAGTTTCCTTGCTATCCGCCAGATATAAATCGGACGGCCTATAATGCAGGATGGCAAGCACACCATCATCAACAACTCCGTTTTTTTATAAGAGTAGAGATAAAATATATTAAATGTAGTATAACATGTTCATAACCACACCATGTGTATCACCGTTATATATATTCACACATGCGTCGGTTTGAAACACTATGATACATTCTTCAAATATCCGAATTCGCTTTTTATAATGAAGTATATATGATCTCTATTCGTCTTTTACACCCACACAACCCTCTTATCTTTGTAGCTAGTGCTAACTTTCTCTTGTGCATGCACACGCCCGCATCCCTCTCACCCTCCCTCAGCATTCTCTAGCTCCATCGCGCAAATTCGTCTTTTCACTTTAGGTCGTTCACCCACGGTGTGTGTTGGCCCCCTAGCTCCTTCTTTACGGCACACATCGATCGATATGCCTCTCTAGCCAGGTGTGCTTACCACAAACACAAGCTTCCCCTCTTCTCTTCTCACCGTCCATGCCTCACTCCCACCACTCTTTTCATTGATCTCGTACTGGCACACTCCTTCCCCCTCGATATAGTATGCCTCTCGCACCACCTCCTAGATGCATCACTCTCTCTCTATCCTTCTCCCCGGGCCTTATTTGCTTCTAACACATACATGCATGTGTACCGATCGATTTCCCTACATATACCTAGGTCGACTTTAACTATTTTCCCACCCATCGATCGACGTACCTCACGAGTTATGTCTCTCCTTTCTCTGACAAAGGACGATTGATCTTCCGATGTAGTTACGTCTGCTTACCACAGCCATATCGTCCCCCCTCATAATTCGTGCATGCCTCCTGACCCGTCTCTCGCACGCACGTGCACAGACAACAAGTAGCCATCTCCTCTCTTATTGATATTGCGGGCGCGCCCTCCGTTTGTCTAGCAAGCTTATTCCACCATTTGTTAGAAGCAACTCCACTACCACCCCCTCCAACACTCTAGCTCTATCTCTCTCCCAACCTTATTCCTCTCCTGCACATATGCATGGATGCCGATCGATCTCCCTTAATACATGAGGCAGATCGATCTCCTTAATACATGAGGTAGGCCTCTCTCTCCTCCTCCACACATATACCGGCCATTGTACCTCTATAGTTAATTGGGCCTCCCTCTTCCCCCACCACACACCGATAGTCGAGCGCTGCAGGTAGGTATCCATGCCACAGAGACAAACTGCACATGTCCCATCTCACGTTCCAGTAGGCCAGCCACTCTATATCTTTGACGTGGGCACACACAAATTCGATGGCACTCTTTATCGATCGCGCGCGCACACACACATCATCATCCCTCTCTTCGATTCTATGGACACCTCAAGCCGATGATACCTCCACTCTCTTCTCATGGATCGCCCCCTCTATATATATGTTATATCCAGGACTCTATTTCACACACATTGCATATGTTACATTTTTTGATTGACCCCCCCCCCAAAAAAAACTCTCAAGAACCCACACACTATATCTCTCTAGGTTTGTATCTCTCTCACACAACCCCACGTAGGTGGTGTACGTATACAAGAAGAGAATAGGTGCACTGTGCACGTACTCACGCTTCGTGCCCAGCCACACCCGCGCGGGTACATGGTGGAGCTCATTTCTTTACGAAATGGCAGCCCACATGCTAATTTGAACGCCTGTAGCGGTTGTTTACCTAGGGAGGTCGTGTACCACGCGTGCACGAAACAAAGTTCGACTTGACACGTTGCCGCGTTATTTTTAAATAAAGTTATAGCGCTCAATGGCACGTACACAGAATATAAAATGATTTTTATGGAGAAAAAGGTAGTCCGCTCACTATATACAATGGAGCCTGCCTGCCTGGTTTGTCGCTCTTCAGAGTATCTCACACAAGGCTGCGGTGGCCTCTCTCTCTCTCACCGTTGGTCACTGATCCGGCTGCATCCCGTCCACCGGGGGAAAGGGAGTGCGGTGGCCTCTCTCTCTCTCTCTCACCGTTGGTCACTGATCCGGCCGCATCCCGGCCGCCGGGGGAAAGGGAGGAAGTGCATCATTTCTCCGTTTGACGGCGCCGAGGCAGCACGTCCCGATCTGCGGTACACGCCGTTCTCTCTGACCAAGCTCCGGCGGCAGGGCCTACGCCACCTGCTCGCAGATTCCCCCGCCGCCGCTCACCTAGTTACATCCCGACGACCTCCAGGTATCCCCTCCGGCCTTGCTCCACTGCCCGTCTTCCCACATCGCTGCATGTGAATCTTCCATAGTTCTTTGCCCAAAACGTAGCTCGTCCGGCGTACTTTCCATATTGCATTCTCGTCCTCACACCGTTTTAGACAAACACAACCATGTTGTTATCTTCCCTTAGGACAAGGAATATGCTTCTTTTTTGTCGTCGCATCTGTCATCAACTGTTATTGGCTAGTAATTGTTTCCTTTCTACTCGTTGCTATTGCGACATTTTGGTGAACTGCACAAATCACTTTTTTCTTAAGAGTGTTTTGTGCAGTTGTACTAAAATGTCACACGGGCAACGTCTCTACATTTCAGTGCTACTGCACAAAGGGAGATTGGTTTTGCTCTATCCTGCTCATCCAACTCCAAGCCTAATCTTCTCCAACCAGTTAGTCTTAAGAGAGACTGCAAAGGTGACCGGCTTCTATTTGTGTGTTTATTGTTTCATCAACAGTCCTCTATTATCGTAATCACACTTAATATCTTTGGAACAGGGACGCTCAGCTCTATTTTAGTGGAACTGCACAAAATGATCGGAATGTTGCATGCTCCAGACAGCTACTTTTTTTCCCAACATGCCTTGTTGATTTAGACAGAGCTGGGGGGACGTTGCTGCCAATGAAAGCATGGATCAATTTTAATTTAACACCTTCTCACAACTCTGTCTTCAATTGTGATGTAATTATTAGCTCTGATCTGCTAATAATTGACATGCATTAGCAAGGAAGTTAGTTTTTTATTGTTTCCGAAAGAGCATCGATGGCAAGACATGCGAAACAAAAGCTGAAAGCTCACACCATTGTACAATTTCATGTCGCTGGAAAATTATTTGTATAGTACGTCAATTATGTAAACAAATGATGGAAGCTTGATAGCATTGCCAGAAGCCTCTTCATCATCCGGGTCCATGTGCCATGCACAAAATTATACTCCTTCGTTCCTAAATATTTGTGTTTTTACAAATTTCAAACGGGCATATTTTAGAGTGTAGATTCACTCATTTTGCTTCATATGTGTACTCCCTCTGTTCCTAAATATTCTATTCGTCTTTCTAGAGATTTCAACAAGTGACTACATACGGAGCAAAATGAGTGAATCTACACTCTAAAATATGTCTATATACATCCGTATGTGCCAGTCCATTTGAAATCTCTAAAGAGACAAATATTTGAGTAGTCACTCGTTGAAATATCTAGAAAGACAAATACTCCGGAGTATATTTAAGAACCGAGGGGGTAGTGCACAACCGCATGGGAGACTCAGCCCGGTCGTTGCGTCGCACTAATAGTGAGTAATGAGCAGTCAAATCATAAGCCCCACCTTTCCCACTATAAGTTGCTCTGAAGAAGCAACCATCAATAAGCTCTTCTTTGAATCCGCTCATACTACTCCATCCGTCACTGTTTATACAGCGCGCTTCAGAAAAAAGAAAAAACATATGTGGGACCAAGGCGACTAGCGATCGGCCTGAAAAATAGCTGTGGTAGTTATAGCACGACGTCTATTACTAGAGGTAATAATGCGTACACACATGCATGCAGTGCTTCCACCCCGGGTACACACATGCATGCACTTACTCCACTCCGTAGTAGTACAGTACATGGAGAGAAAATTGTGGACTTGATTGCGGTTACCACGCCCTAATTAATTGAGCATTAAACCAAACGCGTCTAAAGTCTCTCTGGTGGTGGAAATGCATTGAGAGAAATGCATCATAATGAAGCGCGCCCTGTAAACTGTGACGGAGGGAGGAGTAGTATGAAGGTGAAAAACCAAGTAAGCGTATGGCCAGTCGGTCAACGCACCTCCTCTTGGCATATCACTGACATGTGGGACATGAGTGTGAGCAAACCGATCTCAATTGACGGCAAAGAGCCAACCCGTTGTTCCTTGAGAGAGACGAGGAGCGAGAACACACAGACGGGCTCGCACGGAGGCCAAGATATATTCGAGCATGGTTGGTTGATCGATATCATTCATTACATGTTGGGCTGCCGTTTTCCGCCCTTCTCCGGAATAAACATGTACTTTATCAGAGATAAAAACAATAAGAGTACAGACGCTCCACCATGCGGTTCTAGTAGTAGTACTACTCGTACTACTGTGCTTGGCTCTTCGCCTCTTCGTGAAGTCGAACAATGATGGTACACCGCATGTTGGGTACTACAGTGTATGCCTCTGACAATCTGACACCGAATGGACTGATGCATGTCCACCGAGGGTAGGTTGCATTAGTCAAAAGGCGTAAGCGAGCTTCACCTTGTCCTGCAAGCTTCTCCTCGTTCTGCGAGTTGACGGGACACACCAAAAAGTAGTGCTAGTCCATACTCCCTCCTTTCCGGTTAATACGGCTTAATCTTTTTTGCGGGTAAATGAGAGAGCTTTATTCATATATAAGCATTCTTAGGACGATCAGCCAAGACACTGGTCACTAGGAAGCGAGGTACCCCGCAAAAAAAGAAGTAGGAAGTGAGGTGTTTCATCAAGCCAGCTCTCGGCCACATTCAAAGTGCAGCAAGCACGGTTCGCACGAAGATGCGCCGCAAGGTTTGCTGACCTGTTTACATGCTGAATAACAAAAAAAGAGGAAATATTACCGAGCGCTACTATTTGTAACAGGATATGAGCCAGAATTAAGCGAGAATTGTGGCGAGTGTTCCATGTAATCAACTTCCATTATCACATGTGAGAACCCTCGAAGAGAACCAAATGTGTTGAAGATTGCTTTATCACATTTTAAAATTATAATAAGAGTGCAGACGCTCCTCCATCCGGTTCCTAGTACTAGTATAGTACGTACCTTTATAGACTATAGTAGTAGTACTAGTAAACTTTGCGCTTGGCTGTTCGCCTATTCGGGAAGTCGAACAATAATAGCACTAGTAGTATAGTGTATGCTTCTGGCAATCTGACACCGAATTAACTGTTGCACGTCCACCGCCTGAGCGAGGGAGAGCTTGCATTAGTCAAAAGTTTCTCCTTGTCCTGCGAGCCACCGCGCGCAAGCTTCTCCCATCCTGCAACCTTCTCCTTGTTCGGCAAGTTGATGGGACACAGCAAAGTAATGCTAGTCCATACTGCCTCCTCTCCGGTTAATATGGCTTAATTTCAAACAAGATAAATACACTGTCTGTCACTGTATATTTGTAAAAATACGGCCAGTGGACTTCATAATACGCTCATTGGGCTCAATATATATATATTCCGGTGTTTATACGGTCACTAGCTCACCCTGACAGAGTATGTGTGTGCATGCATGTGTGGGTTGAGCACTTAAGCGTGACCGTGTGTGTTCCGTCGTGTGCTCGGACATGCATGCATTAGGGCGTCGTGCTCTTTTTTGCGTCCATGTGTACGTGTGACTATTGCATACACGTAGGGGAGTACGTGTAGGGGCCACTAAGGAGCATTCAAATCACACAGTAAGTTAGTCGGAAGAAGCAACCATCATTTCACTCTTGAATGACACGTACGCAATATAAAATGGTTGATATGGAGAGAAAAAGAAAACCACTATATATACACTAGCAGGAGCCTAAGCTACAAGCCTGCTTGCTTAGGTTGCTCTCTTCACAAGCATAGAACAACAGGGCTGATCCAGCAGCTGGGGGAAGGGAACAATGTTCTGCGTAGATGCGGTCGACATCGGCGAGGGAGAAAACCCACAGTCGGTGCGTCCCAATCGGGGGTCACCGCGGTATGGGCCGATGCCGCGTCCCAACCGCCCTTCTAGCTACAGCCCGACGTCCCAGGTAGTCCATCTTCCTTTTGGAGCCAGCTTGCTCCACTACCGTAGCTCCATCTCCATGTCGATCTTTCTCTACTTCTACCGGCTTCTACTTGTGATGAGTTTATGTCTCATGAACTAGTGCCAGTACTATTATTCTAATCACACTTCTTCAATATCTTTGCCATCAGGGATGCTCAGGTCGATTTTTGTGGAACTGCACAAAAGCATCGTATGATCCGAGGGTGCCAGCCGTCTTTCCTTCGACAGGTTCTAGTTGGCCAGGAAATTAAATCATGTTTAGGGTTTAGGGTTTAAGTCGTAGTGACCCCATCAGTTGTTTTTCTTTCGTACACGCTCTCACAACTTTTTTCTTTAGTTGTGAAGTAAATATTGGCTATGATCTGTGAATCATTGAGATGCATCAGCATGCGTGTTAGTTTTCCTTTGTATTTGATGGAATGTTGTCACGGGGCAACCTTGGAATAGGAATGAAAATGGAGTGGAAAGTTTCCGTTTTTCCGGAGAAAAAATGGAAACGGAGAGAAACCAACGTTTCGTTTCGTTGGATCGCGCCATCGAGCAAAACCAATGTTTAAATCACGTCTGTCGTGTTCGTGTCTCACCCTCCACCATGGCTCGACCCCACACGGTCGCTCGGCATGCCACTCACCGCAAACCGAGTATACGATAACTTTCCCGCCTGCTTGTCGATGGATCGCGCCATGGAGTACTAGCACTACTGGAAGAGATTGACGAGTTGGGGGAGGACAGCTAGCTGTAGCACGGACTCCCAAGACTTTTTACATGCATGTTGTAGCCGGCTATTGCGACCTTTGAAGGCGGAGCAGCCACATGCACCCGGAAGCGGCGCGGGCGACGCTCTCTCGGCCGGTGCGCCGCTTCAATGCCGGTGCCAGTGAGAGGTCGCGTCCGCTCTGGCCGGGCATGAATGCGGCACTGACCGTTTCGGGCGGGAAGCAAGCGCGGGTGATGAAGAGGGTTCGGGTTGGTCAGGACCGGCCGTGGCAGCGGTCCGGACGTGCGCAAACAAGAGATGATGTACGTTAATATTGCTGCGTATATAATTAACAACGTAAATAATGTGCCAGTTGGACAAATTTGATTGGAGATGGAGATGGAAATGGAATTTTACGTAAGCACGGATATGCATGTCTATGTCTATGTGTGTGTGCGCGACGACTCTCGCGACCTCGAAGCGGGGGCGTGTTTTTGATCGAGTTTTCCTTCTTGGTACGGTAGAAAATCAGTTTGTCTAATTCACATCTAGATGTTATTTAAGGATATCACATCTAAGCTCCCACAAGTATATAATGTAGCAACAAGAAACAAAAAAAAAACTAGGAAAAAAATAGACCACAAACAGAGTGGACATCAACTTAGATGTGACATAGACAGACCCTTAAAAAATTGTCCGCCAGTTTTCGTTTCTTTTTTTCCGGGAACGCGCGTATTCTATTTAAAACCACTGCTACGGAGAGATTTTTTTACTCCATTATAGCCTCTTGTTTGATAGAGTTTCTCGTGTCTCGCTCTCTCACCCTCTCCATATATGTTACACGCTGGAGGCTCAGCGTTCATTTGCTAGGGTTTGCTATATTCACAGTCTCTCACCCTCTCTTCACCAGATCTAAACAAGACTGCGTTGGCCTCTTGTCTCTCTCTCCCCCCTCACAGCTAGTGAAGGAGGCGTCCGTATCCCGTCGCACCGGGAAGGGGAGGAGGTGTAGCGTTCACTCTATCGCCTTCGGCGAGGGAGGCAATCCACTGCCGGCTGCGCTGTTCTCTTTCACCCAGCGCCTGTGCGGGAGGGCCACCGACCCCTTCTTCCTCGCTGTCGTACGTAGTGTGGGCAGATCCGGCCTCCCGCCGCACGCCTTGCCACATCCTGACGACCCTAAGGTATAATTTTCTTTGAAACCGTCGTTCCTCTAGCTGCATGTGGATCTTTTTCGATCTGTAGTCGAATCTAGGTCTTGGTTCAAAGAGGAAAGAAGGGTGCGGTGGGCTGGAGCAAGAATCTAGGACGTAGTTCAATGAGGAAAGGAGGGGCGGAAAGTAGTATAGACTGGCTATCCAGCTGCTTTGTAGGTCAAAAAGGAAAAAAGGGGGGTAACCCAGTACACACATCTGTAAGGAACCGATCTCTTTGTTGAAAAGGAAAAGAAACTGGGGGGTCGGGTAGTTTGTGCAGGACTAGATTTGCTGCCCTCACATAGGAAGAAGGTTCAAAGAGAACAAATATGGGACCAGCGCATATATGCTGCTTGGCTACATACTCTGCATCACCCATTTATACGTGTGGACGCACATGGTGCTGGCATGTCCCATACAGCTATTTTGCTGTTGTTAATCTAAGAATGCCGCCGGAAAATTGAAGCAATGCCACTGTTAAAAGTAAATTACATTTTTAACGAATGTTGTTTCAAGAGAATGTCTCTGTTAATATGAATCAATGCAACCGTTTTAGAAATGCTACTGTCCTACTTTGTTTTCCATCCAAGATAAGTTAGATGCTTCTTTCTGTCACCGTTTGTTTCATCCTCCTTTATCGGCAAGTAATTGTTTCCTTTTTTGCCTCTGTTAAAACAGGGCTATCGATTCAACTTGTTGCTATTGCGACATTTTGCTTCGCTACTCGAAACACTTATGTTTTAAGAGTGTTTTGTGGAGTTCAACTTGAATGTCACACCGGTGACTTTGCTTAATTTTGGTGGAACTGCACAAAAGGAGATCGAGATTTGTTTCCAGTCTTCGTGGCGAGTTGTTTCAAATCTTGGTCTCGAGCACATGATGTGCAGTGTGCTTTGAGATGTTGTGCTACTTGTTTTGGTACTGTTTTAAATAAATGTTGAATTGAAGCTATTGTATTATTGTCTTTTCCCATTAAGTAGTGAACAAAAATGGGACCAACCCAGACATGATGCTTGTTGCTTTGTTACAACAAATTCAGCATCACCCCCTTTATAAGCCAGTAATTGATGCCACTCTCAGAATTAACTACTGAATCTTATTTCAAAACTGCAACACTTGTTAGGGATTGGCGGGATTACCATTTTTGTGGCCGCATGTTTCATCCTCCTTTATTAGCCAGTAATTGATTCCTTTTTTGCCTCTGTTTAAACAGGGATAACTATTCAACTTGTTGCTGTTGCGACATTTTGCTTCGCTACGTGAAACACTTTGCTTGATTTCAGTGTAACTGCACAAAACGAGATTGGATTTCCTATTCGTGTTGGCAGATTCGTATTTTATCTTGTCCGTCTCATGAAAGGTCAGTACAGGCCTTCATCCACATGATTGTGCAGTGTGCTTTGAGATGTTGTGCTACTTGTATTGGCACCGTTTTAAATAAATGTTGAATTGAAGCTATTGTATTGCTGTCTTTTCCCATTAAGTAGTGAACAAAAATGGGACCAACCCAGACATGATGCTTGTTGCTTTGTTACAACAAACTCTGCATCACCCCCTTTATAAGTAGATGGAAGCACATACTGTTGTTGCGCCCACTCTCCCCTGGAACTATTTATGCTTTTCGTTAATCTAATGCCGCTGGTAAAATTAAGCAATGCCACTCTCAGAATTAATTAACTACTGAATCTTAGTTCAAAACTGCAACACTTGTTAGGAATGGTACTATCCTGCTTTGTAGTTCTTTCTACATGTTTAACCAAGGTATTGTTAAGATAATGTCTCTGTTAAAATGAATCAGTTGCATTGTTTTAGGAATGGTACTTTTCTGCTTTGTCGTTCTTTATACATGTTGAAACAAGTCATTGTTAAGATAATGTCTCAGTCAATATGAATGAATCACACTGATGGAGAATTGCTACTCTCCTGCTTTGTTTCCCAATAAGATAAAGTAGATCAGTAGATGCTTTTCTTCTGGGAGTACAAGTCATCAACCGTTATTTCTCAGTAATTGTTTCCCTTATACCTATTGTTGCTTACAGGGATATCAAAATTAAAGCTCGGTTTTATTCCAACTTAGATTTTAGTTGAACTGCACAAAAGGAGCCAATGTGTCCAAGGCAAACTGCTGCATTAATGGGTCCAGTTGGTCGTTCCACTTTGCAGAAAGAAGCAATCACTGTTTGCGCTACATTACAGAAGGAATGACCGAGAAGCTTTACAGAGTATTATTAGACACCGGTGACATGACTAGTCTGCAGAGACCATTGGCAATTTAACAACACGTGGAGTGCCCTGGGCAAAAAGTGCCCAAACAAGTACAAGAAGCTACGACAGGACTCCACGATCATAGGCATTACATATTTTGAATGGGAAAAGCTTGTCAAAGTTTAATCATTGATGTTAGCAAGAAGACGTTAGTTTAATATATTGGAATTGGAAAACCTTGTCAAAATTTGCTCATTGATGTTAGCCAGAAGACATGCATTTGATATTTTTGAGTGGGACTCCCTTGCTGTGAGCAGCGTCGAGTGTTTTTTCCTATTCCTGTGTTCAGTTTAGAAGTAAATAGTTACTCTGATGAGATATTCCTGTGTTAAGAGTTTGTTCTGAATATTGTGTATGTAATGCCAGGCCTTGTGTTTGATTGCAAAGTTGAGCTTGGA
The DNA here is from genome assembly GCF_002575655.3 of Aegilops tauschii subsp. strangulata. NCBI lineage: Eukaryota > Viridiplantae > Streptophyta > Magnoliopsida > Poales > Poaceae > Aegilops > Aegilops tauschii. The sequence continues at coordinate 226,550,779 of NC_053039.3, forward strand.
ATGTTGTGGCATGCGGCATCACGAGCTGTTCACCGTGCCTCCTGAGAATAATGCTTTGTATTGTTTTGCATGTCGATCTAATGCCAGTGATTTGCTTGTTAAGAAGATCATCCTCTTCTGTTGTTTCCGTGCTTAAGAAGTTCATCGTCTGATGTTTCATTCATAGCCTATACGACAAGTCGGGTAGGTTAGACGTGAAACCATATGATCTTCCGACCAACTCATGATATTAGGCCGTGATTGGATCATCGTTTTCCAACCAAAACCGCTTGTAAAACTGACGCTTGTAAATTAAAGCAGATGGTCTCGGGCGAAGGCGCTTGGTTGGTCGATTTCGACTAGTAAAATATCGGAAGTACTTCACACATGATAAAAACGCTGAACGACACTCGGACGATTGCTAATCCAGCCGTTAGCTGTTGTTTCAGCCTTGCCCATGGATGGCATGATACGCACGTCGTGCATGTATCGTCTGGTAATGTCGTCCATATAGCAGTGCTCGTAAAATATACACTGGTCTCTCAAATTACATGCGTAACCCGCCGGTTTTACTTACAGACCTCGGGCCCTCGGTTTCATTACGCCTGTATTTTACGCGTTGTTTCCTATGACGAGTAAATTACACTTGTATGTTAATACAGGTTTGAAATAAACCAGAGCTCCCAAGCGCGGCCTTACCGTTTCATGCCGTCTCAGTTTCTCGAAGGTGCTCATAGGTGTCCGATGATCCTGGCTTCCTGAATGAGCAGCGGGCGCTATATTAGACCATCCGTAGGGCCCGCGAGGCCCTCTCCGTTGTCCTTCGAGTTGTTGCGCTCGCCGTGGCGCCGAGCATTGTTAACATCGTCAACGAACATGAGGATTCAGGAGATGACTTTATTTTGACTGGATGACACTAGGGACCCACTATGGCCATAGCCGTACGTACGCAAGTGCCTCCTTATTATGTACAACTATTTTTTTTTGCTTTCTCCTGGTTTCCTGACATCACAGTTCCACACCATTGTCAACCTATGTAGTCAATATAAACGAGAGAATTGCACAAGGTGCGGCCGATAGCTGGGACCAAGCAGCTCGAGCAGTATTTGTGTTTTTGAGGCGTGAGCACTGCAGAGTTTTTCTTGGCGATGATTTCATTGTTTTTTAGAGGAGAGCAGGGTATTAACTGGGTGGGCTGTGGCCCGTCTAGCACAGGCCTGAGATCCAGCCCAGATACTAATTTTTTCAAGATGAAAATGGCTAGCCCAGCTATACGTCTTTTTGAGGAATACTCAGGCAAGGTCAACTTGTTATTCTCCGCCCCGCTGGGCTGCAAATCTTTCCTAGGAGGGATCCATTAGGCTTAACAGGAAAATGGGCTTTAAAAAATAATAAATGGGATGTAATTATAAAAACTGGGCAGTAACTATAAAAAATGCACCAAACACGAAATTAGTTTATAAAATATTATTTATGGATTTTGAAAATCTTAAATTTTCATTGTTGCGCGCACAATGTTTCGTTGGATTTTTACGTAATACAAATTTATATTTAATCTGACTAGAAATTTCGGGATAAAAATATTTCGGATCCCATCAAAATGTGGGAAATTTTATTGAATTCTGTCTTCAACGGTTGGTTGAAATTATTAATCGTTGTCCTAGCTAGAAAATGGGCTGTACTTTTAACAAACTATAAATGGGCTGTTGTAAATTCCATTAGAATTCAAAAATGGGCTGTACATTCTAACAAAACGCAAATGGGCTATAAGTTCTCTGCCACACACTTGTGGGCCTACTAAGTGACGCGTCCCCTAAAAAACATAAGTTGACGCGTATGCAAGGCTTTGTCAACTTATTATAGTCAACACACGGTTCTAGTAGCAGTGGCCGTTGGATGTCTATCCAACGGATGTCGTGCTTCTTCTTCAATCTCGGATATTCTTAGCTTCGGCCGCCCAAAAAATGATTCCTCCCCCTGACATCTGGGGCGCACCATTCCGGAGGCTGACCTGTGGGCCTACTAAGTTGGAGCGTACCAATGGCTTTGTCAACTTAGTCAATATAAACGATTCTAGCTTCAGTGACCATACGATGTCCATCCAACGGCCGTAGTGCTTCTTCAACCTCTGGTCTTCTTGGTCCAGCTGCCCAAAGCAGCGCCGGTCGTGCCGCCTGCTCCTGCCTCCCGTGGCCGGCTGTGCTGCCGCGGAGGCCTCACCGCCCCCATACTACTCCCACCGCTGGCCAGGCCATCCCTCCACTCACCCACACCCCCTGTTATTCTGCGGCGACGGCAGCCTCACACCGCAGCCGAACCAGTGAACCCTCGTACTCCTCTCCGCGCGGGCTTCCACTGCTGCGTCTTCCCCGGCTCCGCGTCGCCCCCTTCCTAGCCCTCGCCGTCGTCCACCGCCCTGGTGCTCTCGGCGCGGCGTGGTCAACGTGGTCAACGACCGACTTCCATCGGAAGAGTACTATACGTGGAGAGGCTAACAGCTGGGTCCACGGCGGCCGCAAGGAAGTGCCTCCTTATTATGCGCAAAATAATTATTCCTCCACCTGACAGCGGGGACCCACCGGACGGGCCACCTTATTTCGTGAAAAAAATGTTTCCCCCCTGACTGCTGGGACCCACCGGACGGGCCACCGCATTTCGCGAAAAAAACGTTCCCCCCGCTGTCTGCTCGGACCCACCGGAAGTTCCTCCTTATTACGCACAAAAAAATGAATACTCCCCCTGCTAGCTGGGACCCAACTTGGTGGGAGGCTGACTTGTGGGCCTACTAAGTTGACGGGGACGGAGGGCTTTGTCAACTTAGTCAATATGAATGATTCTAGCTCTAGTGACCGTACGATGTCCATCCAACGGCCGTAGTGCTTCTTCAACCTCTGGTCTTCTTGCTCCAGCCGCCCAAAGCAGCGCCGGTCGTGCTGCCTGCTCCTGCCTCCCGTGGCCGGCTGTGCTGCCGCGGAGGCCTCACCGCCCCCTACTATTCCCACCGCTGGCCAGGCCCTGCGGCGACGGCAACCTCACACCGCAGCCGAACGAGTGAACCCTCATACTCCTCTCCGCGTGGGCATCCACTGCCGCGTCTTCACCGGCTCCGCATCGTCCCCTTCCTAGGCCTCGCCGTCGTCCACCGCCCTGGTGCTCTCGGCGCGGCGTGGTCAACGTGGTCAAGGAACGACTTCCATCGGGCGTGGACTGTACGTGGAGAGGCTGACAGCTGGGTCCACGGCGGCAGCAAGGAAGTGCCTCCTTATTACGCGGAAAATAATGATTCCTCCACCTGATAGCAGGGACCCACCGGACGGGCCACCGTATTTTGCGAAAAAAATGTTTCCCCCTGACTGCTGGGACCCACCAGCTACACCTTCGCACGCAAGGAAGTGCGTCCGGGCAAAAAGACGATTCGCCCCCTGACTGCTGGGACCCACCAGCTACATCTTCGCACGCAAGGAAGTGCGTTCGGGCAAAAAAAAAACAAAACGATTCGCCCCCCTGACTGCTGGGACCCACCATCTACATCTTCGTAGGCAAGGAAGTGCCTGACAGTCGGGAACCACCTGGTCGAAGCATACGTAGCGTTGTCATTCTGGTCGCGAACATGTACGTACATATATACTGGTCGATGTAGAGGCGTGCACGTGTCGTAGTAGAGGCGCGTACGTGTCGTAGTAGAGGCGCACACGTAGCATGTACATGTACGTATAGCGGCCAGGGTGCAAGAAAGAAAATACGGCCACGTACGTACATACGGGCAGGGTCTAGAACGCCTCCTCGCGCATACGTACGGCGAGGGCTCGTGTACATGGCTGGGTCGGAACGGAGAAACAGCGTCGTCGTCGTGTTCATGGGGAGGCAACGGAATGCTTCGTGTTCATGGGGAGGCAACAGAATGCGTCGTGTTCATGGGGAGGGGTGTGGCGTACCACAAACGGAGGAAGCGGAGCTCCTACGGTCGAAACGGGGGTCCTGTTGATCGGGAGGAGTGTGGCGTACCGCAAAACAGAGGAAACGGACGTCCTACGGTCGAAACGGGGGTCCTGTTGATCGAGAGGGGTGTGGCGTACAGCAAAACGGAGGAAACGGACCTCCTACGTTCGGAACGGGGGTCTTGTTGATCGGGAGGGGTGTGGCGTACCGCAAAACGACGAAACAGACCTCCTACGGTCGAAACGGGGGTCCTGTTGATCGGGAGGGGTGTGGCATACCACAAAACGGACGAAACAGACCTCCTACGGTCGAAACGGGGGTCCTGTTCATCGGGAGGGGTGTGGCGTACCGCAAAACGGGACTCCACGGGATACTATTCATCTCCACCGTCGACCTCCTCCAGCCTCCATGGGCTACCGTCGACCTCCTCCAGCCTCCACGGGCTCCTGTTCATCCAGCCTCCACCGCGCGCTACTCCACCGGCTACTGTTCAACCACCCCTCCGCGGGCACCCCTCCACCGTCTACTGTTCATCCAGCCCTCCACACCACGGGGTCCTGTTCAACCACCCCTCCACGGGCACCCCTCCACCGTCTACTGTTCATCCAGCCCTCCACCACACCACGGGGTCCTGTTCAACCAGAGGCAACGCCACCGCTCACTGTTCATCCAACCCCCCCCCCCCCCGCAACGCTCACTGTTCATCCAATCGACCGGCTTCAGTTAGCAGCTGTAGCAAAGGAATCGCTCGATCAGGTTCAGTTAACAGCCATCGATCAATCGCTCGGGTTCAGTAACGCGTAGCCTGCAGTGCAATCGCTCAGGTTCAGTTAGAGCCCAACGCCTCGCTCGGGTTCAGTTAGAGCCAACGCCTCGAACACACGCGCGTACGTGTATGAGAGAAACGCGCATCGCTCGGCCCCCGACCTCCCACCGAAACCGGGAACTCCCCGAAATTTTCCTCCCCTCCCTTCTACCACGGTTTTTTCCATCATGGACGGCCCAAAGAATGTCATGCAGCTGCGTCTCCGGCCCGCGCAGGACGAAAAACCCATTTTCTGTCATGATTTTTTGTCATAGAAGTAGGAGCCCACCACATCTATGATGATACCGGGTTTTGTCACAATTATCGTCATAGAAGTGTCATATGTATGACAGAAAAAATTCGTTCGGCCCAAAATGTCACGGATGTGTCTTTTTTTTGTAGTGATGGCAATAAGGCAACGGAGGGTAATCCCCCCGAGAAGCAATCTAAGCACCGGCGTCATCGGCGCCGCTCTAAGCCCCGCCATAGCAAAAGCAGCGATACCGGCACAAGAGACAATAATGCTACGAATAGTGCCAAAGACGAAGACAATCCCCCCCCCCCAGCCAGGCTTCGAGCGGGAGGACGGGCAAGCTAGCCCTAAGGAACAGGCGACAGACGGAGAACCAGAGGATGACAATTACATGCCCCCCTCCGAAGACGAGGTGAGCCTCGACGATGAAGAATTGATCGTGCCTGAGGATCTCTTCGAACAGGAGCGCTTCAAGCGCCGGCTTATAGCCACAGCGAAAAGCCTGAAGAAAAAGCAGCAGCACCTTCAAGCTGATCAAGATCTGCTAGCGGATAGATGGACCGAAGTCCTGGCAGCCGAGGAATACGAACTCGAGCGCCCAACCAAAAGTTACCCAAAGCACAGGTTGCTACCCCAACTCGAGGAGGAAGCATTAAAGCCTACACTACCAGCGTATGATGCGGCTGACCGGCCACCTCGTGTCCGAGACAAAGCGGCGTATCAGCCCGAAGTCCAGCCCGCACCCCGTCGCCAATCAAACAAAAACACCAAGGCCTGGGGCTACACGCAGGACCTACGAGACGTATTGGAAAACAAAGCAGGACATACAAGATCGATCTACGGATCACGGGGGCGCGCCCCAACGCATGACGACGACCGTCACGCCGGATATACTAAAAGCAAATCCGGCCGGGCCGAATATAGCAAACCAGACTCGTATGAACTGCGTCGTGATATAGCCCGACACAGAGGTGCCGCACACCCCCTATGCTTCACCGACGAAGTAATGGATCACGAATTCCCAGAAGGGTTTAAACCCGTGAACATTGAATCATATGATGGTACAACAGACCCTGTGGTATGGATTGAGGATTTCCTCCTCCACATTCACATGGCCCGCGGTGATGATCTACATGCCATCAAGTACCTCCCACTAAAACTCAGAGGGCCGGCTCGGCATTGGCTGAATAGCCTGCCGGCAAACTCCATTGGCAGTTGGGAGAACTTGGAAGACGCATTCCTTGACAACTTCCAGGGCACTTATGTGCGACCACCGGATGCTGATGACTTGAGTCACATAACCCAACAGTCCGGGAAGTCAGCTAGGAAATTATGGACTCGGTTCCTAACTAAAAAGAACCAAATTGTTGACTGTCCGGATGCCGAGGCCTTAGCGGCATTTAAGCATAACATCCGTGACGAGTGGCTCGCTCGACACCTCGGCCAAGAGAAGCCGAAGTCCATGGCTGCCCTCACGACACTCATGACCCGCTTTTGTGCGGGCGAGGACAGCTGGCTGGCTCACAGCAACAACACATCAAGAAATACTGCCAATTCAGATGCCAGAGATAGCAACGGCAAGCCACGTCGCAACAGACACAAGCGTCGCAACAACGGCAACAACACCGAAGACACGATAGTCAATGCCGGATTCAGTGGCCCTAGGTCCAGTCAGCGGAAAAAGCCGTTGAAAAGAAGCAATCCGGGCCAGTCCAGTTTAGACCACATACTCGATCGCTCATGTCAAATTCACGGCACCCCCGATAAACCAGCCAACCACACCAACAGAGAATGCTGGGTGTTCAAACAGGCCGGCAAGTTGAATGCCGAAAACAAGGAAAAGGGGCTTCATAGCGACGACGAGGAGGAGCCCCGGCCGCCGAACACAGGAGGACAGAAGAAATTTCCTCCCCAAGTGAAAACGGTGAACATGAAATACGCAACCCATATTCCCAAGCGGCAACGGAAGCGTGCACTAAGTACGTCTATGCGATGGAGCCGGTCGCCCCAAAGTTCAACCCATGGTCTTCTTGTCCGATCACTTTCGATCGCAGGGACCTCCCTACCAGTATCCGTCATGGCGGTTCTGCCGCATTAGTCCTTGACCCCATCATTGACGGATTTCACCTCACTCGAGTCCTTATGGATGGTGGCAGCAGCCTGGACCTGCTCTATCAGGGTACAATGCGCAAAATGGGTATCGACCCCTCGAGGACCAAAACCCACAAAAACCACCTTTAAAGGTGTCATACCAGGTGTAGAGGCCTGTTGCACGGGCTCAATCACACTGGAAGTGGTCTTCGGATCTCCGGACAACTTCCGAAGCGAGGAGTTAATCTTCGATATCGTCCCCTTCCGCAGTGGCTATCACGCACTGCTCGGACGAACCACATTCGCCAGATTCAATGCGGTACCGCATTATGCATACCTCAAGCTCAAAATGCCAGGACCTCGCGGGGTTATAACAGTTAATGGAAACACAGAGCGCTCGCTCCGTACGGAGGAGCACATTGCGGCCCTCGCAACAGAAGTACAAAGCAGCCTTCTGAGGCAAACCGCCAATTCGGTGATAAAGCCCCCGGACACCTTCAGGCGAGTCCAGAGTACCCCACAACAGGATCGCCCGGCACGTCCAGAGCTCGCCTAGCAATTCGGCCTCCGTCGTAGTCCCAGTCAAGTGGCAAAATTTGTGCCGCGCGTACATAATTACGCACTAAAGATACCAGGGGCATAGGCGGAGACACGGCTATGGCACGACCCACAATGCGGCTCAACCGCCTCAGGACCCGAATATCCTTACCATTTTCTTCCTTTCAGGACCCTATTCTCTGGAAGCCCTTTTCGATAGCCTGATTATCGGACCCATCACGGGAAGGAAACACCAAGGAAGCAAGAAGCTTTGACGTACAATTGAATCCCCAGGTGGTCTCTGATAACGATCGCTATACCTGTTTTACATACCCACACACAGCTTGCCCTTGGATAGGACATGTCAAATAGTCCTATTTTTGCTTATTGCACTACTTGTATACATACGCTTTGACGTATCATTTAAATAACAATGTACAACGTTAGCTTATTATTGCATTTCTTCATCTTTTTTTCCTTGTCTAATTATTTACGACAAATTACACCCGTACATTCTGGTACGTCTAGTGTCCCAGGGGCTTCAGTGTACCCCATAACACGGCAAGAAAAGTCCGAACACTTTCGACAGTGCGGCACCCCGAACTTATAACATTATATGCATCAGCTCCGAATCATGTCTTGGGTCAATAGTTGGGTTTGCCCGGCTCCCATGTTTTGGTACCTTACGTTCCGCTATATCAGCTAAGGTAGCACTGGGAGAACTACTACGATTGTGTCCCGGTTCTTCCGGACGAGCACCTTAGTAGAGAAAGCCGAAAACTGACTGTCAAGATGCGGCGAGAGCTGGTCGCTGTTCGAGAGGTCTCAAATCCTTAAAGATTTTTTCCGCTTCGGGCGAGGAATCGGCCTTGTACGATTTAGGCGTATATAGCGCCCCAAGTTCGGCCTTCCGAATACTAGGGGCTTCGCCAAAATTTAAAATTGTAGACTTCTATGGCTAAGTGAGAGTGATAAAGCTGTATAGTCCGATTGCCTTGTTCGCTGCGCTAAACACCTCCTTAAAGGACCAATTTTTTTGGATAAATAGTGTTTTAGATTTATCCCGAACACCTCAGTACTAGTTACATGGGGGCAGAAGCCGACGACTGGCCAACTCTTAGATTTTATAAACGGCCGCACAGAAGGTAATATTTTAAATCGACAAGCGTTATATAGCGCACATGAACTCGTTTTCATATTACAGGATCACATGAGTACATTCATTCAAATATTACATCCTTAGAACATTCCTCCGCCACAAGGCGGGCACCCTTCAGGACACTGTCATAATACTTTTCGGGGTGGCGATGCTCCTTGCCCTTCGGTGGCCCCTCCTTCACCAGCTTTTCGGCGTCCATCTTCGCCCAGTGCACTTTCGCACGGGCAAAGGCCCTGCGCGCACCTTCAATGCAGACGGACCACTTTATGACTTCAAGCCGTGGGCATGCATTCACAAGCCGTTTTACCAGGCCGAAGTAGCTGCCGGGCAGGGGCTCGCCAGGCCACATCCGGACTATGAGACCCTTCATGGCCAGTTCAGCCGCCTTGTGAAGCTCGACCAGTTGCTTCAGCTGGTCGCTCAAGGGCATCGCATGTTCGGTCCAAGCATATTGAGACCAGAACAACTTTTTCGTCGAGCTCCCTTCCTCGGCCCGGTAGAACTCTGCGGCATCCGATACGCTGCGCGGTAGATCTGCGAACGCTCCTGGAGAGCTCTGAATTTGAGTAAGTAAAAGGAAAGTCTCCTTCACATGCTTGCTTTGGATAATGAATGCCTTACGCGCCGCTATCTTCTTGACCGCCTGAATCTCCTGGAGGGCCTTTTGGGCTTTGGCCTTGGCATGTTGTGCGTTCTTGAGGGCCTTCGCAAGCTCGGACCCCTGCGTCTTAGAGTCACGCTCCAAGGACTCATATTTCTTGACGAAATCCTGGAGCTCTTGCTGGACCTCGCCGACTCGGGCCTCTTGCTTCTCGCGCTCGATGCGCTCCTTGGCCGCTCTATCTTCGGCCTCGGACAGCGCCTTCTTCAGGGCCGCCACTTCGGTCGTGGCCCCTAGCAAAATTCATGGTGATCCCATGATCTAAAAACCACTTTTTCTTTATAAATATACAGACGGGGTATCACTTACCTTTGTTCTCTTCGAGCTGCCTCTTGGTAAGGCCGAGCTCTTCCTCGGACCGCTCAAGGTCCCGCTTCAGTCCGTAGACCTCCGCAGTATGAGCGGCAGCGGCCAGCAGCGAAGCCTGCTTATTCACATAGACATATTCTGATTAGACTCCTGTGATTGTTATTTGATCCTCTGTTCGGCCTTTCTTTCCGAACACCAAACAGAGCATCATGGGCTACTGTCATGCTGTGATATTTTCTCATAATTTGATTACTTACCTCAAAGCCTGTTAGGAGGCTGGCACAGGCTTCGGTCAATCCGCTTTTGGCGGACCGAACCTTCTCGACCACCGCACTCATGATGGTGCGGTGCTCTTCGTCAATGGAAGCGCCGCGAAGCGCTTCCAGCAAGTTGTCCGATGCCTCTGGATGGACAAAGGCCATCGGCACAGACGGCTCGCCCCCCTTAGCGAGGGGTCGCCTGTCAGAATCCGGAACCACTGGAGGTTCCGGCGCAGTATATGGATGGGGGCCAAACTTGCTGCGGCCCGCGTCATCAGAACCCATGGGAGTCTTACCCCCCATGCGCCCAGCGTCTGGGAAGTTGCCTTGGGGCGCCTCCAGAATTATCTCCCCTTGGTCCAGTATCCTCTGAGACAACACCTCGATGTCGTCCATGGGCTGGGGGGAGGTGGCTGTTGGGAGTGAATCGCTGTTCATCCCCGACTTGCCCAAAGACCCATCTGAAGAGGATACGTCGATGTGGGCTTTGGACGGACTGCACGATCATCTTTGACATAATAAGAAGCAATAAAACAAAATGTACCCGAACTATTATAGTATCCGGATACTTATGACTTCGCCAGGGGCTTGTCCCTGGGCAACCACTCCTCGTCGCTGTAAGCGGCTGTTGTGGAGTGGTCCGGAAGGAGGGTCCTTCCCTTCTTGGACCCTTCGGCCTCCCCAGATGGGGCGGCCTTCCTTTTCTTGTCCCCCCACCCCCCCACCCCCCCGGTTGGGGGGGGGAGAACTTTCCTCTTCCTCCTCCTCGTTTTCGTGCGAGGAGTGCGCCTCGGTGTTTCCGGACGATGAGTCCGATACAACCTTGCGCCGGAGACCTTTCCTGGTCCCCTCGGCCTTCTTCTTGGCCTTCTTCTCCGGCGCCTCATAGGGCACTGGAACCGGCATCTCCGTTAAGAGAGCCTTTACTGGATCTTCGGGCAGTGGAGCCGGACAATCGATCCGCTCCGCTGTCGCTACCCAATCCTGTTAAAATGGCGTGGAGGCTCAGATCCCTCACACAATTATACTGGGGAAAGGAACATCTTGTGAGATACAAAGAGCTTACTGGATTGGCAGGGCGTTTTGCGCTGAGTCCGCGATCCTCAGTAAGGGGAGGAGGTACCTCGGCGGCCTTGAACAGCACCTTCCACACATCTTTGTGCATCGTGTCGAAAAGCTCTCGCAGCGTCTGGTGCTTGGCCGGGTCGAACTCCCACATATTGAATGCCCGTCTTTGACACGGAAGGATCCGGCGGAAGAGCATGACCTGGACCACGTTGACAAGCTTGATTTTCTTGCTTATCATATTTTTGACACAGCTCTGGAGTCCGGTCAGCTCCACCGACGAACCCCAAGATAGGCCCTTCTCTTTCTAGGAGGTGAGCCGCATGGGGATGCCGGATGGAAATTCGGGGGCCGCCACCCAGTTGGTGATGTAGAACCACCTCGATTGCCACCCCTTCACGGTCTCCACATAGGAGCCTTCGAGCCAGGTGACGTTGGGCATTTTGCCCACCATGGCGCCTCCACACTCCACTTGCTGGCCGACCACCACCTTCGGTTTCACGTTGAAGGTCTTCAGCCACAGGCCGAACTGGGGCTTGATGCGGAGGAAGGCCTCGCACACGATGATAAACGCCGAGATGTTGAGGATGAAATTGGGGGCCAGATCATGGAAGTCCAGCCCGTAGTAGAACATGAGCCCGCGGAAAAATGGGTGGAGGGGAAATCCCAGTCCGCAGACGAAGTGGGTGAGGAATACAACCCTCTCATGGGGTTCTGGAGTAGGGATAATCTGCCCCGCGTCTGGGAGCCGGTGCGCGATGTCTGCGGCCAGGTATCCGGCTTCCCAGAGCTTCGTAATGTCCTCCTCCGTAACGGAGGAGCCATCCACTTGCCTCCCGCTCCGGACATGTTTGGAATGGCTTTGCGGAGAAGATGAGAACCTGGGCGCTGGAGCTCGAGTGTGTGAGAATGGGTGGGCAGGGGAAGAAGAAGGCTTGGGTGAAAAAGAGGAATCTTTGTCCCTTTATAAAGGCGGTAGAAACTGTGCGCCTCCCCACTTGCCCCGTAAAATCACTTATTCCCCAAGCGCCACGATTGATGGCATGGTTGGGTTACCCATACCCGTATTGATGAGAATCCCGTGATAAGGGGACACAATCTCTGCTTCGACAAGACGTGCCAAGGAAACCGCCTCGCAGCATGTCCAGCAGCTGGTTGAGGAAAACAGTTCGAATAAAGACCGGGTCGTCGCGTGATGTCACGTTATGAAAAGTTGTCAGCAGATTGGATTTGTGGAATATTGCACTCTCTACGGTGGTATGTGGAATTTGTTTTGCAGAGCCGGACACGATCCTTGTGTTCAAAATCTTCTATGGAGTATTCGGAGAAGGAACCCGCCTTGCAATGCCGAAGACAATCTGCGCGCCGGACTCATCGTCATTGAAGCCTGGTTCAGGGGCTACTGAGGGAGTCCTGGATTAGGGGGTCCTCGGACAGCCAGACTATATACTTTGGCCGGACTGTTGGACTATGAAGATACAAGATTGAAGACTTCATCCCGTGTCCGGGTGGGACTCTCTTTTGCGTGGAAGGCAAGCTTGGCGATTCGGATATGTAGATCTCCTTCTCTGTAGCCGACTCTGTGTAACCCTAGCCCCCTCTGGTGTCTATATAAACCGGAGGGTTTAGTCCGTAGGACAAGAACAACAATCATAATCATAGGCTAGCTTCTAGGGTTTAGCCTCTACGATCTCATGGTAGATCAACTCTTGTAATACTCATATCATCAAGATCAATCAAGCAGGAAGTAGGGTATTACCTCCATTGAGAGGGCCTGAACTTGGGTAAACATTGTGTCCCCCGCCTCCTGTTACCATTAGCCTTAGACGCAAAGTTCGGGACCCCCTACCCGAGATCTGCCGGTTTTGACACCGACAGTGACCTCCGTCCTGCCATCCTGCTGGTCTTGGTCTCGTTGCACCAATATGGAAACCTTTGCCTGATGCCTCGGGACTCCTCGCCTACGCCTGCCCCTTTAGCACCAAAGAGGCAACGAGTACTATGCGCCCGCTGGTGCTCGCCTGGCCTTGGTTGTCATGGCTCACGTCATGCGAACCTCGCGAGGTACCCCTTGCATATATATCTCCGCTCCTCGGGAGCTAGCCTAGGGAGGCTGCCCCTGAGGAGGTCTTGTGTCGTCCGCCTCGCGAGGCTTGGCCCCTTGTGAGGGTCTTGAGTGGTTGTTGATGAAGATGGGCCATACCAGGCCGCTAGAGGAGCCACGCCCAGGGCTGCAGGCAAGCAAGTCTGGGTACCCCCGTTCCCAGGACGCCGACAGATACGATACCGGGGCACCTCCCCCAAGCTTGGCAGTTGCCAAGGGGAGTGCCCATACCCATGTATTTATGTCTCTTTCTTTGGAGGTGGTGATGTGATATTCTTGGCGATGATGCCCCTTAGGATATGATTCTCTTCCTCAAGCTTATTGACTTGCTGCTTGAGATCCATTATTTCCCTATGGAGCTTACCCGTGACGGCTAAAGCTCCTCTCACCCATGGATGTTGCATAACTGCGGGAGAACAAGTAACACTCTTTTTCATATTTTCATAAGAAAGAAATATAGCATTGGGAGGTATGACCGAGTTTGCAATTGCTGAGCTCTGCAGTTCCTCCATCGTGAATCTGGCTTGGAGACGAGAGGTAACTTCTTGATCCTCCTCCATGGCATCTATCATTTTCAAGTCGGCCTCCATCTCTTACTCAGTTGATGGCCCAAAGTGACCGTCATCGCTATTTGCTTTTGGCCGCGGTGTCGGGTGAGATACCCGGCTCTCCCCGGCTGACTCTTGAGAAGACATCTTGCTCTAAATCTGCTGCAGAAACAACTCAAAAAAATAGAGGATTGTGTCATGGTACAGTGGTCAAAACCTTTGGGAGATTATATAATAATTTTTTACCGACCAAAAGAAGTATCATGCAAGAAAACGGAGTCCGGAGGGCACACGAGGTGCCCACAAGGCAGGGGGCGCGCCCGGGGGGTAGGGCGCGCCCTCTACCATCATGGATGCCTCGTGTCCCTTTCGGACTACTTCTTATTTTCCTATTTTCTTAAAAATTCCAAAACGGAGAAAAATTGCTATTAGAACTGTTTAGGAGTCGGTTTACTTACCGTACCACATACCTATTCCTTTTCGGAGTATGGAACGTTCTGGAAAGTGTCCCTTATGTACTCCTCCGGGGTTACGGTGTGAATAACATTGGTTTCAACATTTATGGGATTACCTGAGATATAATGTTTGATTCTTTGACCGTTCACCACCTTCGGATTTGTGCCTTCGAAGTTGTTGATTTTTATGGCACCGGAATGATAGACCTCCTCGATAATGTAAGGACCTTCCCATTTAGAGAGGAGTTTTCCTGCAAAAAATCTTAAACGAGAGTTGTATAACAAAACATAATCACCTACATTAAACTCACACTTTTGTATCCTTTTGTCATGTCGTCTTTTAACTTTTTCTTTAAACAGTTTGGCATTCTGATAGGCCTGGGTTCTCCACTCATCAAGTGAGCTAATGTCAAATAGTCTCTTCCCGCCGGCAAGTTTGAATTCATAGTTGAGCTCTTTAATGGCCCAATATGCATTATGTTCTAGTTCGAGAGGTAAGTGACATGCTTTTCCATAAACCATTTTATACGGAGACATACCCATAGGATTTTTATATGCAGTTCTATAGGCCCATAATGCATCATCAAGTTTCTTGGACCAATTCTTTCTAGATCTATTAATAGTCTTTTGCAAAATTAATTTAATCTCTCTATTACTCAGTTCTACTTGACCACTAGACTTGGGTGGTATGGAGATGCAATTCTATGATTAACATCATATTTAGCAAGCATTTTGCGAAAAAGCACCATGAATAAAATGTGAACCACCATCAGTCATTAAGTATCTAGGGACTCCAAACCTCAGAAAAATAACTTCTTTAAGCATCTTAATAGAGGTGTTATGATCAGCACTACTAGTTGGAATAGCTTCTACCCACTTAGTAACGTAATCAACAGCAACTAAAATATGTGTATACCCATTAGACGAAGGAAACGGTCCCATATAATCAAAGCCCCAAACATCGAATGGTTCAATAACAAGTGAATAGTTCATAGGCATTTCTTGACATCTACTAATATTACCAATTCTTTGACATTCATCACAAGACAAGATAAACTTACGTGCATCTTTGAAAAGAGTAGGCCAATAAAAATCGGATTGCAATACCTTATGTGCAGTTCTATCTCCAGCGTGGTGTCCTCCATAAGTCTCAGAGTTACACTTGCATAGGATCTGTTCCTGTTCATGCTCAGGTACACAATGTCTAATAACACCATATACTCCTTCTTTATAAAGGTGTGGGTCATCCCAGAAGTAATGTCTTAAATCATAGAAAAACTTTTTCTTTTGCTGGTATGTGAAACCAGGTGGTACAAATTTAGCAACAATGTAATTAGCATAATCAGCATACCATGGAGCAGTACGAGAAGTATGTATGACAGCTAATTGTTCATTAGGAAAGCTATCATCAATAGGTAGTGGGTCATCAAGAACATTCTCTAATCTAGACAAGTTGTCTGCGACGGGGTTCTCAGCTCCCTTTCTATCAATAATATGCAAATCAAATTCTTGTAGCAAGAGACCCCATATAATAAGTCTAGGTTTAGCATCTTTCTTTTCTATAAGGTATTTAATAGCAGCATGATCAGTGTGAACAGTTACTTTAGAATCAACAATATAAGGTCTGAACTTATCACAAGCAAATACAACTTCTAAAAAATCTTTTTCAGTAGTAGCATAATTTCTCTGGGCACTGTCTAGAGTTTTACTAGCATATTGGATAACATTTAATTTCTTATCAACTCTTTGTCCTAGAACAACACCTACAGCACAATCACTAGCATCACACATAATTTCAAAGGGTAAATTCCAATCAGGTGGCTGAACAATAGGTGCAGAAATCAAGGCTTTCTTAAGTATTTCAAATGCTTCTAGATAATCATCATCAAAGACAAAAGGAACATCTTTTTGTAAGAGATTAGTCAGAGGCCTAGAAATGTTTGAGAAGTCTTTAATGAACCTCCTATAAAAACCGGCATGACCAAGGAAACTTCTTATACCTTTAATGTCCTTAGGACACGGCATCTTTTCAATAGCATCAACTTTAGCCTTATCAACTTCAATAACTCTTTCAAAATGTTTATGCCCCAAGACAATACCTTCATTAACCATAAAGTGGCACTTCTCCCAATTCAAGACATGATTTGTTTCTTCACATCTCTGCAAAACTCGATCAAGGTTGCTTAAGCAATCATCAAAAGAAGTTCCATACACGGAGAAATCATCCATGAAAACCTCAACAATCTTTTCACAAAAGTCAGAGAATATAGCAGTCATACATCTTTCAAAGGTAGCAGGTGCATTACATAACCAAAAGGCATATGTCTATAAGCAAAGGTACCGAAAGGGCAAGTAAAAGTGGTCTTTTCCTGATCCTCTTTCGACACAGGTATTTGAGAGAAACCAGAATAACCACCTCAGCAGCCTGCCTGCCTACATGGCGCTGCACGCATCGCTGGCCTGGGCGGTGTCGAAGCGAGGCGGAGCGGCGACGGACGGGACGAGCCTCGTTCCCGTCCCCGATAAAGCTAATGGACACCTAAGTAGCGCATTTAATGCGCTTTGTCCGGTAATGCCGGGCGATAAGCTCGTGCACTGTAGACCTTTCCACCTCCTGTGTGCCACTGTGGCAACCCCTTTTGCCTATAAAAGGAGGCCCGAGGCATACTGGAGAGGGATTCGACTCTTTGGAACTACGCGGCCACCGTAGCTAGTTCGAGAGCTCAAGAACGCTCTGAAATACACACCAAAGCAGGACTAGGGTATTACGCATCTTCGCGGCCCGAACCTGGGTAAATGATCTTTGTGCTAGCTCCTGAACCTACTCTTCTCACAACCCCGCGCCCGCCGACCGTAGAAGGGATCCCAGTGACCCCATAGGTGTCGTTCCCACCGACATCTTTGGCGCGCCAGGTAGGGGGGCGCAGTTGTGAGAATCTGGTTTAGTAGCCAGCCTAGCAGTTCCTCATGGCCATGGCCTCTAAAGAAGAAGACTGCCAGGAGAACGACGCCACCTGCAAGCGCGAAGGGCACCAGTGCAGCGACAGGAAAGCTAAGTCACACCAAACTTTAAATATCTCCTTTTTATATGAGGTTATTCCCCTCGGAGATCTCGTTCTTTGTATGGAAAACCTGCACGCAACGGGGCCATTCCGCTATTGGCAATGCCCTTACTCTGTTTCGAGTCCGCTCAACAGCTTAAGCGGCTGCGTCGAGAACGGCATGGTAGCCTTCCGCAATTGGCAACACTCTCGATTTTGACTCGAGTCAAGCTCGACAGTTCGAGCGGCCGCGCTGAGAGTGGCAAGGTGGTTCGCCTGGCAGCAAGCACACCCAGCAGGCTATTGAGGACCCGTTCTCGAGGCGCCGCGCCCTGGGTTATGCGCCTGCAACCCTACCCGGTTAACGTAGGGTGGACATACAGAGAGAGAGATTGAACAGGGAAATAACATGCGCTGATTCAAAAGTACTGCAGAGTTATATTACATCAATTGTCGCTGCGGTTCTAACTAAAGATAGAAATTGTCTTGGTCACGAACCTGTAGTGACGAGAAGAAGCGGGGTGCCTAGTCCCGGCATTGGCCCTCTACCCTCTGGATTCCATCGATGCCGCTGATGACGGGCTCGATACGCTCCCTGAGCAGCGCGAGGTCCACATATTCCGGCAAGCTCTCAAGCGCAGCCTCGAAGTCGAGGGTGGGATTCCAGTATGCCACCTTGGTGAGAACCTTGGTCATGGCACCCCGGCAAAGCCTCCGGGCCTCATTGGCCAGGAAAGTCGCCCTGGTGCAGCGAAAATTTTCCAGGGCTCCAAGAACACCCTCGAAGAACAGGGTCAGCCTGGCGTTGGGAGTCGTGCTGCGATCTGGGGCGTACCTCACATTTGGCATCCCCATGGTGGCCAGCTGCATGGTAATCCTGCCGGCGACGTCTTCAAGGCGGCCGATCCAGCGATTCTCACTCTCCACAAAGTCTTTGTGGTTGGCGATCTCGTTCTTCCGCAGCTGCTTCTTGGCCTCCAGGTCCTTGGCCAGGGTCCCCTCCCGGGCCTGGGCCTCCGACGGCATTCCCTCGAGACCCTCCAACATCAGCTTGAGGTCTTTGATGGAGTTGTTGGCCTCGGAAAGCTTCCCGGCCGTGCTAATGGCCGCGCCCTGCGCCTCCGTCGGGGCGCTATTGAGCGTGTCCTTCTCCTTGGACAGCTTCAGGGCCTGGTCCTTCAGCTCGTCCCGCTCCACCTCCAGCTCCTTCACCCTGCCGGCGTGAACCAGAGCCTGGGCATCGAGTGCCTCTTTGTGCCTCTGCTCCAGCTCCCGGGTCCGCTGCGCGACGAGCTTCTTCACCTCCTCGTCCTTGCCGCGGAGCGCTGCGGCAAGCTTCTCCTCACGCGCGGCAAGGTCCTCCTCCTGGGAGTCCAGCGGGGCCTGGTGCTGGGTTCGAGCGGCCTCAGCTGCGGCGGCCAGGTTCTTCGCCGTCTCCTGGGCCTTCTCGATGTCGGCCTGCTTCATGGTGAGCTCCAGATCATGCTTGGCTAGCTCACCCTGGGCGGCCTTCGGCTCCTCACGAGCTTGGCGGAACCAAGTTTGCGTCTCGGTGACGCGTCCCTTGAGGTCCGCCTCCGCCTTGTCCACCGTTGCCATCCTGGACTTGGCCTTGTCCAGGCGGGCGCGGTGGAGCGCCTGAAGCTTTCGGAAGCTGGCGCCCATGGCATGGAGAAGCCGCTCCTCTTGAGAACCGTCGCCACCGGCGCTCGGCTCGTCAACAACCTCGAGCCCGGCGGCGGCAAGCACCTCCTCGTCGAACACCTCTCCCTCGACGGGCGCCCTGAAGCTCGACGTCCCTGGGAGGTGGACGAAAAGGTCGTCGCTCACCTTCAGATACCTGCCGGAGCCAGAGGCAGCGAAGGAGGAAGGCTGGTCATCAACCACCTCCTCCTCGGCAGCGGACTTGCCGGCCTTCCCGGCAGGCCCCTTGCCAGCCTCCCCGGTAGGCCCCTTGTCGGGCTCCCCGGCAGACCCCTTGGGCATCCTCAGCAGCGTCCTTGGCGGCAATCTTCTCGGCCTCCGCCTCGGCGGCCTTGGCGATGTCTTCAATGATGGTGTCTATGTCCTCTAGGTCCGCCGAGGGGGGATCTGGATATCGAGAAGGGGATGAGGTGAGGCCAAGGCCAGGATTCAGAAAGAAGAAAAAAGCAAACAGGGACGGAAAGCGAGTGTCTTACCCGTGCCGGGCTGGGAAGCAGAGGTCCCCTCCCCACCAACATTTGGCGCCGAGGCAAAGCCACCAGCGCCCGAGTTTGCCTCCTCCTCCTACGTGTGCATGGGCTCGGTGCTTGGCGCCCTTGCCGGGGACGCCCCTCGGGGCGGCGTGGTCGATTGGGGTAGCGTGTTGGGGGTAGCCCTCTGTGGCTCCTCCTGCTGCTGTCCTCCTCCTGCAATCACGGCAAGGTCAGCACCAAGTGATCTTGCCCCCAACACACGTTGACGAAGGGTGAGTGATGAACTTACGCTGGGGGCTGCTGTCCGGGCTGCTTAACACCACCAGTGCTGTGCCGGAGGCACCTGCCGGGGGCTGGCCGCCCATCGAAGTCCTGGCCCTCTTCACCCTCTGGGCCAGTGTCTCCGCGTCCCTGCAAACATGAAAACAATACAAGATAAGCAGCATGGTTTGAAGAGACGGAGATGACAAAGAGGGGGGAGAGAACAAGAAGCTTACTCCTCCTCCTCCACCCCCTCCTCTGCTGCCTTCCTCTTCCTCCTTGGGCTGAGGGACCCGAAGTCAAAGACGACCTCCGCGTCGACGTCTGCCGAAGGAGGGGAAGGAGGTGGGGTCTAAGCGCGTGTGGACGAAGAAGAGGCGGATGCTTTCTTCTTCGCCACCGCGGCCTTCATCACTTTCTTCGCCGCCGCGGCCCTCGTCTGGCGCGCGGACGTCTCCTGGGCTTGCCGCAGTTGCGCGGCCCTGCCGGGCCAGACCGGCTCGCCAGAGGTGGCCCGCCGCAGGACTCGCCCTATCGCCAAGATCGGAGGGTCGACAGCCTCGGCCTCCTCCGACGACGACTCGTCGACCACATCTTCGACGAGAGGGGCCCCAGTGCCGGTGCTGCTAGCTTCCCCAGCGGACTCCGCCCATTGGGCGAGCTCCTTTTCCTCCGCCTCCGCCGCGGCCTTGTCCTCCCCACCGCCGGCACTCACGGCCTCCCTGGCGAGCTCCGGCTCCGCCGCCCTGGCAGTGATGTAGTCCAGCTCCGCCCGGGTGGTGTCCTGGACGAGCCGCGGCTCGGCGCTGACGTATTTCTCCTCCAAGGTGTCAAAAAACTCCTGCACCTGATCTTCTGCCGGCTCGGCCCAATTTGGGACGAGGCCGTGCGCGTTGAACTCCGGCATCATGGCGATGATGTCGTTTCGACGCGAGTTGTTGCTCAGCGGGACCACCCCCGCTGGCAACTTACACAGGGGCCCCCTGGTGGGCTTGCCGGCCTTCGCGGCCTTGCCGGACCGCTCGACCTCACCGTCGCGGTTCACGTCGAGCTGGAAGAGCCGTTGGCAGAAGTGGGCGTGCCCCATCACCGTGAGGTTGTGGTCCAAGCCGGGGCGGAGCCTCATGATGTCGGCGGCGTTCGTGAAGAGCCAGACCGGCCTCCCCTTGTTGTGCAGCGGGGCGATTCGGCGGCGGATGAAATCTGCCCCGATCATCTCAAGGGTGAGCGCGGCCTCGGTGAGACGAAGAATCCTGGTGGTGGCGACCGTGAGCTTCTTGTCGTTGACGTCGACATCGCTCCAGTAGCTCCTGCGGACCAGTGGTGCGTGGCGGACCCGACAAAAGTCCGGCGAATCCTTCCCTAAAACACAGGACCACCGGCCCCGCCACTCCTCCCACCTCTCCTTCTGGGCGACGTCCGGATATGTTCTCTTCTCCTGGGTCCTGGGGATCTAGGCGACACAACCGGAAATGGCGCCCCCTTTTGGATACGAGGGAAGAAGTAGTTGCGGAAGAGCGCCGTGTTGGGATGCACTCCGGCGAAGCCCTCAGAGAGATGATCGAAAAGGGCCATGCACGCCACAGCAATCGGAGTAAAATCCAGAAGGCGGAAGCCATAGGTGTGCATGATGTCGCTGAAGAAATCAGTGAAGGGGGGGCAGAGGCCGCAAGAAAAGTAGTCGACGAAGAATGGGTACCGATCCGGGCCGGCTTCGGCGAAGGCGGCGGCGATGACGCGCGTGGCCGGATGCCCCATCGTCTCGCTTCCCGTTTGCACCCCCACAGGTGCTTGAAGTAGTTCCGGAGCTCGACTGCGTCGACCGTCGACGGAAAGTAGGCGTGCTGCATCCGCCGCACCGCCAACTCACTCTCCGCTGGCAACTTCTCCCCAGCGTCCTTGGCCACTCCCTTGCCTTTGCTGGTTTTGGGCGCCATGGCGGCTGCGAGAGGCGAAGGAGGAAGGGCGACGGAGATGTGGCGGCGGGGAGCAAAGGCGAAAGCTTGCAAAGGAAGGAGAAGGGGGCAATAGTTCCGAGATTGGGGAAAGCATGGAGGGTAAATGAGCAACGCGCCCGCGGTTATTCCTTTTTACGGGGAAGGCGCGGGCCGCCTCTTTTCCCATTAACTGCGATGTGACGCATGCGTGCGGGAACCGCCCCACGCATGACCCCCATGTCACGCACGACCCTCCATGTCGCGCGTTCAACGCGGGTTGTGGGGAAGCGCGGCGGACGAAGAATTACTGCGGTAAAATCCTGCCCCGACTGCCCGCGCACCGTTTTGGGCCTGGCCCAACAACGTGTCGCGCTTATGTGTGGCCCAGGCCCGGGGGCTCCTGTCGGTGTACAAAAGTAGGGGCACTCCTTTTTTAACCCTTTACTTGTGCACGGACAGTCGGAGCCGCGCCCACGGCCACACTAAGCAGGGCAGAGGAGGGAAGCCGGAGAGAAGCCGAAGGCACAAGGCAACCAAGGCAACGCTAAGACCAGAAACGCAGGAGAGCAAAGGGGCGAGGTGGACTCCCCCGGCAAGACCCTTGCCGGGGCGGCCTCCGCGGCCCCGGCAAGAGCCTTGCCGGGGCAACTTGCCCAACACCAGCAGAGCGAGCCACCCTTGAGCCCAAAGGTTCTGAACGACGTCAACAACTATATTAGAACCAGGGCTCGGGAGGCACCTCCGTGGTGGCATGCAGATCTTCGTCAAGATCATAAACACGCAAGATAAGATGAGGATCTGAAGACGATGACCCTCGGCGGGATCCGAGCCGAGGAGATCCACAAGACCCCCGGCAAGCGCCTTGCCGGCGACGGCTGCAACGCCACGGCAAGACCCTTGCCGGCCCCCCGGCAAGACCCTTGCCGAGGGCATCAGCGGGGCCACTGCCAGGCCTGCCCTAGCCAAGACCCCGCCGCCGTTCGCATGCAGCTGCCAGCCAAACCAGCTGGGCAGGCACCTGCGTGGCAACATGCGGCTTCCAGACCAACTCAGCAAGCACCTGCGTGGTGGCATGCAACTCTTCATGAAGGCCCTGCCACCGCGCCACCTCAGCAGCCTGCCTGCCTACATGGCGCTGCACACATCGCTGGCCTGGGCGCGTGTCGAAGCGAGGCGGAGCGGCGACGGACGGGACGGGCCTCTTTCCCGTCCCCGATAAAGCTAATGGACACCTAAGTAGCGCATTTAATACGCTTTGTCCCGTAATGCCGGGCGATAAGCTCGCGCACTGTAGACCTTTCCACCTCCTGTGTGCCACTGTGGCAACCCCTTTTGCCTATAAAAGGAGGCCTGAGGCATACTGGAGAGGGATTCGACTCTTTGGAACTGCGCGGCCACCGTAGCTAGTTCGAGAGCTCAAGAACGCTCTGAAATTCACACCAAAGCAGGACTAGGGTATTACGCATCTTCGTGGCCTGAACCTAGGTAAACGACCTTTGTGCTAGTTCCTGAACCTGCTCTTCTCACAACCCGCGCCCGCCGACCGTAGAAGGGATCCCAGTGACCCCATAGGTGTCTTTCCCACCGACAATTAGGAACAACAGTAATACCTCCCTTCTTAGGGACACAATGGACAGGACTTACCCACTGACTATCAGCAATGGGATAAATTATACTTGCCTCCATAAGCTTTAGGATTTAACCGTCGTTGGTGATCAACAACCGGTTTAGCGTGTTTCTCTAATTTTATTTTGTGCTGGCATAGAGTGGGACTAACGCCCTTAAGATCATCAAGAGTATATCCAATAGCAGCACGGTGCTTCTTCAGAGTTTTCAATAATTTCTCTTCTTCTTGCTCTGAAAGGGTAGCACTAATAATAACAGGATATATCTTCTTTTCATCAAGATAAGCATATTTAAGAGTATCAGGTACTGGTTTAAGCTCAAACATGGGATCACCCTTGGGTGGAGGAGGATCCCCTAGAATTTCTATAGGCAAGTTGTGTGTCAAAACAGGTCCTTGTTTAAAGAATACTTCATCTATTTCCCTTCTTTCATTCATGAACATATAATTTTCATGGTCTAGTAAATATTGTTCTCAAGGATCAGTAGGAGGCACGACAATAGAAGCAAGACCAATAATTTCATCTTTACCAGGCAATTCTTTATCATGGGGTTGTCTACGAAATTTAGCAAAATTAAAATCATGAGACATATCCCCTGAACCAACAGTAACAATATCCTTTTCGCAGTCTATCTTAACATTAACAGTATTCAAGAAGGGTCTACCAAATATAATGGGAAAAAATTCATCTTGTGGGGAACGAAGAACAAGAAAATTAGTAGGATATTTAACTTTCCCACACAAGACTTCAACATCTCTAACAATCCCAATTGGTGAAATAGTATCTCTATTGGCAAGCTTAATTGTAACATCAATATCTTCTATCTCAGCAGGTGCAATATCATGCATAATTTCTTCGTATAAGGAATGAGGTATTGCACTCGCACTAGCACCCATGTCACATAAGCCATGATAGCAATGATCTCCTATTTTGACAGAAACAACAGGCATGCCTACAAGAGGTCTATGTTTATTTTTAGTATCAGGTCTAGCAATTCTAGCAGTTTCATTACAGAAGTAAATAACATGCCCATCTATATTATCGACCAAGATATCTTTAACCATAGCAATACTAGGTTCAACTTTAATTTGCTCAGGGGGTGTAGGTGTTCTAGAATTACTCTTACGAACCACAGTTGAAGCTTTAGCATGATCCTTTATTCTAACATGGTGGTTTCTCAATATAAGCGGTAGGAACAATAGGATCAACATTATAAGTGATAGTCTTTTCTCCAACTTCAATAGGTTCAACTACTTTTACTTCAATGGGGGGTGATATTTAAACCACTTCTCCTTAGGGAGGTCAACATGAGTAGCAAATGATTCACAGAAAGAAGCTACTATCTCAGAGTCAAGTCCATATTTAGTGCTAAATTCACGAAAAGCATCGGTATCCATAAAAGATTTAACACAATCAAACTTAGGTGTTATACCTAACTCCTTACCTTCATCGAGTTCCCAATCTTTAGATCTGCATTTAATTATTTCCAATAAATCCCATCTGAATTCAATATTCTTCATCATAAAAGAACCAATACAAGAAGTATCGAGCATGGAGCGATTATTGAGAGAAAGCAGATCATAAAAATTTTGAATAATAATTTCTCTTGAGAGCTCATGATTGGGGCATGAATATAACATTGACTTAAGCCTCCCCCAAGCTTGAGCGATACTTTCTCCTTTGCGAGGCCAAAAATTATATATATAATTACGATCACGATGAACCAGATGCATAGGGTAAAACTTCTGATGAAATTCCAATTTCATTCGGTTGTAGTTCCATGATCCAATATCATCACATAGCCTAAGCCATGTCAATGCCTTTCCCTTCAAAGATAAAGGGAATACCTTCTTTTGATAACATCCTCGGGCATACCTGCAAGCTTAAATAATCCACAAACTTCATCCACATAGATTAGGTGCATATCGGGATGTAATGTTCCATCTCCTATAAAAGGATTAGCTAGCAGTTTCTCTATCATACCCGAAGGAATTTCAAAGTTAACACTTTCAGTAGGTTCAGTTGGTTGAGGAGCAACTCTTTGCTCTACTGGTCGGGGTGAAGATACCCCGAACAAGCCCCTCAAAGGATTATTTTCCATAGTAACAAGTGACAGTACATTTCAGCACACTATATAAAATTTTCCTTACCAAATTCCACCTACCAAAGGCGCTTCACTCCCCGGCAACGGCGCCAGAAAAGAGTCTTGATGACCCACAAATATAGGGGATCTATCGTAGTCCTTTCGATAAGTAAGAGTGTCGAACCCAACGAGGAGCAGAAGGAAATGACAAGCAGTTTTCAGTAAGGTATTCTCTGCGAGCACTGAAATTATCGGTAACAGATAGTTTTGTGATAAGGTAATTCGTAACGGGTAAAAAGTAAAAAAATTAACAAGGTGCAGCAAGGTGGCACAATCCTTTTTTAGCAAAGGATAAGCCTGGACAAACTCTTATATAAAGGAAATCGCTCCCGAGGACACATGGGAGTTATCGTCAAAGCTAGTTTTCATCATGCTCATATGATTCGCGTTCGTTACTTTGATAATTTGATATGTGGGTGGACCGGTGCTTGGGTAATGCCCTTCCTTGGAGAAGTATCCCATTTATGATTAACCCCCCTCGCAAGCATCCGCAACTACGAAAGAAGTGTTAAGGTAAACCTAACCATAGCATGAAACATATGGATGCAAATCAGCCCCTTACGAAGCAACGCATAAACTAGGGTTTAAGCTTATGTCACTCTAGCAACCCATCATCTACTTATTACTTCCCAATGCCTTCCCCTAGGCCCAAACAATGGTGAAGTGTCATGTAGTCGACGTTCACACAACACCACTAGAGGAAAGGCAACATACATCTCATCAAAATATCGAACGAATACCAAATTCACATGACTACTTATAACAAGACTTCTCCCATGTCCTCAGGAACAAACGTAACTACTCACAAATAATAGTCATGTTCATAATTAGAGGTGTATTAATATGCATAATGGATCTGAACATATATTCTTCCACCGAATAAACCAACTAGCATCAACAACAAGGAGTAATCAACACTACTAGCAACCCACGGGTACCAATCTGAGGTTTTGAGACAAAGATCAGATACAAGAGATGAACTAGGGTTTGAGAGGAGATGGTGCTGGTGAAGATGTTGATGGAGATTGACCCCCTCCCGATGAGAGGATTGATGGTGATGACGAGATGACGATTTCCCCCTCCCGGAGGGATGTTTCCCCGGTAGAACAACTCCACCGGAGCCCTAGATTGTTTCCGCCAAGGTTCCGCCTCGATACGGCGGCGCTTCATCCCGAAAGCTTTCTTCTTATTTTTTCCAAGGCAAAAGACACCTAATATCAGAAAATGGGCATCGAGGGGCTTCCAGGTGGCCCACGAGGCAGGGGGCGCGCCCTCCACCCTCGTGGACCGTGGGTGGCCCCCCTCTGGTGCTTTCTTCACCCAATATTTTTAATATATTCCAAAACTGACTTTCGTGGAGTTTCAGGAATTTTGGAGATGTGCAGAATATGTCTCTAATATTTGCTCCTTTTCCAGCCCAGAATTTCAACTATCGGCATTCTCCCTCTTCATGTAAACCTTATAAAATAAGAGAGAAAAGGCATAAGTATTGTGACATAATGTGTAATAACAGCCCATAATGCAATAAATATCGATATAAAAGCATGATGCAAAATGGACGTATCACGCGCCGTAGGCTTCGAGCTAGTTTGTTGCGACCTCGCCGGGCGCCCGTATTGTTTTACCGGTCGTACCATTCCTTTCTTTGTCATTAGGCGCTGCTCGCTCGAGCATGCTAATGGATCGGGTCCCGTTATGTGTTTATCATGAGTAGCTTCTCTTTATTAAACTGGAATGTGCGTGGGCTTAATGACCGCGCACGCCGTTGGGGAGTCCGCAACCTGGTTGAACAAACACGCTGCTCTTTCCTTTGCCTTCAGGACACGAAGCAAGAAGATATCCTGGCCTCCATGTTGCTGGAGATCACGGGGCCTCAGCTCACCGGCTCGGCAACCTGCCAGCCTTGGGGACGAGTGGGGGCGCCCTGATTGCCTGGGATGCAGAGAAGTATGAGGTGGACAACATGGACATATCCATGTTCGTTGTCTCGAGCCTCATCAAGCCAAGATCCGGTGATGCGCCGTGGTCGCTGACCATGGTGTATGGGCCTGCCGATGATGCCATGAAACCGCTTTTCTTCGTCGATCTAATCAGAATCCGCGGGTTGATTACGGTTCCGTGGTTAATCACGGCGGACTTCAGCCTCATCTATGAAGCTCGGGACAAAAGCAACTCCAATCTCAACCTCAGCCTCATGGCTCAGTTCCGTGGGGATCTGAACTCGAGTGACCAGATGGAGATTAAGCTCTCGGCCGCAGATTCACATGGTCAAATGAGCAGCGAGAACCCACTCTCGTCAGGCTGGACCGGGCATTCTGCATGCCAGACTGGAACGCGCGGTTTGCTTCTGCACGGCTGCAGCCCCTGGCCACGGCTATGTCGGACCACTACCCGCTGCTGCTCACTTGCGACGCGACCATCCAGAGGCGTCCACGGTTCCGCTTTGAGGCATTTTGGCCGCACATGGAGGGATTCCAGGATGTGGTGCTTCACTTCTGGTGGCAGCCGTGCCGAGCCACAAGTGTCGTGGCCAAGCTCAATGAGAAGTTGTGGCATGTTGCGCGAGCGTTGAGCCGCTGGCACAAGTGCCACATCGGGGATACGAAACTACAGCTTCTTATGGTGCAGGATCCTGTCGTCTTGCTAGATGCTGTGCAAGAAAGCAGGCGCATGATGCCTGATGAGCTACAACTACGGAAAGACCTCAAATCTAGGATCCTGGGGCTCGTGGTTATCGAGCGCATCAATGCCAAGCAGCGGGCACACGTACGCTGGCTTAGGGCGGGGGACGCCAATACAATGTTCTTCCACATTAAAGCTAACTCACGGAGGACGAAAAACTACATTGTGTCATGATACGTCTCCAATGTATCTATAATTTTTGATTGTTCCATGTTGTTATATTATCAATCTTGGATGTTTTATAATCATTTTATATCATTTTTTGGTACTAACCTGTTGACATAGTGCCAAGTGCCAATAGCTGTTTTCTGCATGTTTTTTACATTCCAGGAAATCAATATCAAACGGAGTCCAAACGCAACGAAACTTTACGGAGATTTTTTTTGGACCAGAAGGAACATAATGGGCCCTGGCTGCGCCTGAGGGGTGCTCCGAAGAGAGCACAACCCACCAGGGCGCGCCAGGAGGCCCAGGCGCGCCCTGGTGGGTTGTGCCCACCTCGGGTGCCCCCTAGACCTCCTCTTTGCTCTATAAATACCCCAAAATTCTAGAAACCCTAGAAGCGTCGACGAAATATTGATCTAGCTGCAGCAGAGTCCAGAACCACCAGATCCAATCTAGACACCATCTCGGATGGGGTTCACCACCTCCATTGGTGCCTCTCCGATGATGCGTGAGTAGTTCTTTGTAGACCTTCGGGTCCGTAGTTAGTAGCTAGATGGCTTTCTCTCTCTCGCTGAATTCTCAATACAAAGGTCTCTTGGAGATCCATATGATGTAACTCTTTTGCGGAGTGTTTGTTGGGATCGATGAACTTTGAGTTTATGATCAGATCTAACTCTTTATATCCATGAAAGTTATTTGAGTTTCTTTGATCTCTTATATGCATGATTGCTTATAGCCACGTATTTCTTCTCCGATATTTGGGTTTTGTTTGGCCAACTTGATCTATTTATCTTGCAATGGGAAGAGGTGCTTTGTAGTGGGTTCGATCTTACAGTGCTTGATCCCAGTGACAGAAGGGGAACCGACAAGTATGTATCGTTGCTACTAAGGATAAAACGATGGGGTCTATCTCTACATAGATAGAACTTGTCTACATCATGTCATCGTTCTTATTGCATTACTCCGTTTCTCCATGAACTTAATACAATAGATGCATGCTGGATAGTTGTCGATATGTGGAGTAATAGTAGTAGATCTTGGACATGATGCCTATATAATGATCATTGCATGGATATCGTCATGAGTATTTGAAGTTCTATCAATTGCCCAACAGTAATTTGTTCACCCACCGTTTGCTATTTTTCTCGAGAGAAGCCACTAGTGAAACCTATGCCCCTCGGGTCTCTTTCTCATATTATTTGCCTTTGCGATCTACTTTTCCTTTGAATTTATTTTCAGATCTACTAAACCAAAAATACAAAAATACCTTGCTGTAATTTATTCTTATTTATTTTATTTGGCGTTCGATCTATCAATGTACTACAATTTTATCGCACGTCTGTTTGCCTATCTTGAGGCGCCGCTACCCGAAAGGGATTGAGAACCCCTTTTACACGTTGGGTTGCGAGGATTTGTTATAGATGTGCTGGGGTTGTTTACGTTGTGTTGCTTGGTTCTACTACTGGTTCGATAACCTTGGTTTCTGATAACCCACAAGTATAGGGGATCAATTGTAGCCTCTTTCGATAAGTAAGAGTGTCGAACCCAACGAGGAGCTAAAGGTAGAACAAATATTCCCTCAAGTTCTATCGACCACCGATACAACTCTACGCACGCTTAACGTTCGCATTACCTAGAACAAGTATGAAACTAGAAGTACTTTGTAGGTGTTGTTGGATAGGTTTGCAAGGTAATAAAGAGGGCGTAAATAAAATCTAGGGGCTGTTTAGATAAAGACACAACTAAATTAGTTTTAGTAAAGAGTGTCTTGTCACGAGAAAGTTATTTGTCCCTAGGCAATCGATAACTAGACTGTTAACCATTATTGCAATATTATTTGAGGGTGAGGCATAAGCTAACATACTTTCTCTACTTGGATCATATGCACTTATGATTGGAACTCTAGCAAGCATCCGCAACTACTAAAGATCATTAAGGTAAAACCCAACCATAGCATTAAAGCATCAAGTCCCCTTTATCCCATACGCAAACAACCTACTTACTCGGGTCTGTGCTTCTGTCACTCACGCCACCCACCATAAGCAAATCATGAACATATTGCAAACCCTACAGCAGGAATCCCTCACGCTTGCGCGACACGGAGAGCACCATAGGACAGCACCAATAATAAAACATGCAACTCAAACCAATCTTGATCATCAAATAACCCATATGACAAAACGGATCTACTCAAACATCATAGGATAGCCATACATCATTGGGAAATAATATATAGCGTTGAGCACCATGTTTAAGTAGAGATTACAGCGGGTAAGAGAGAGGTTACACCGCTGCATAGAGGGGGGAAGAGTTGGTGATGATGGCAGTGAAGTTGTTGGTGAAGATTGCGGTGATGATGATGGCCCCCGGTGGCACTCCGGCGCCACTGGAAGCGAGGGAGAGAGAGCCCCCCTCCTTCTTCTTCTTCCTTGACCTCCTCCCTAGATGGGAGAAGGGTTCCCCCTCTGGTCCTTGGCCTCCATGGCGTGGGAGGGGCGAGAGCCCCTCCGAGATTGGATCTGTATCTCTGTCTCTCTCTGTTTCTGCGTTCTCGTCTGCTACCCTTTCACCGTTTCGTATATATATGGAGATCCGTTACTCCGATTGGACTGAAACCTTCGCCGTGATTTTTTAACCAAAAATTAGCTTTCTTGCGGCCGAAAAAGGGCATCAACCGCCTTACGGGTGGCCCACGAGGGTCAGGGGCGCGCCCAGGGGGGCAGGCGCGCCCCCTACCTCGTGGCCACCTCGAGCACCGTCTCACGTTGATTCTTCTTCCGGAATTCTCCAAATATTCCAAAAATATTCTCCATCCATTTTTATTCCGTTTGATATGGATATTCTGCGAAACATAAAACATGCAACAAACAGGAACTGGCACTGGGCACTGGATCAATATATTAGTCCCAAAAATAATATAAAAAGTTGCCAAAAGTATATGAAAGTTGTATAATATTGGCATGGAACAATCAAAAATTATAGATACGACGGAGACGTATTAGCATCCCCAAGCTTAATTCTTGCTCGTCCTCGAGTAGGTAAATGATAAAAAAGATAATTTTTGATGTGGAATGCTACCTAGCATAATCTTGATCATGTAATCTAATCATGGCATGAGTATTAAGACACGAGTGATTCAAAGCAATATTCTATCATTTGACATAAAAACAATAATACTTCAAGCCTACTAATAAAGCAATCATGTCTTTTCAAAATAACATGGCCAAAGAAAGTTATCCCGACAAAATCATATAGTCTGGCTATGCTCCATCTTCACCACACAAAATATTCACATCATGCACAACCCCGATGACAAGCCAAGCAATTGTTTCATACTTTTGATGTTCTCAAACCTTTTCAACTTTCACGCAATACATGAGCGTGAGCCATGGACATAGCACTATAGGTGGAATAGAATATGATGGGGGTTATGTGGAGAAGACAAAAAGGAGAAAGTCTCACATCGACGCGGCTAATCAACGGGCTATGGAGATGCCCATCAATTGATGTCAATGTGAGGAGTAGGGATTGCCATGCAACGGATGCACTAGAGCTATAAGTGTAGGAAAGCTCAAACTGAAACTAAGTGGGTGTGCATCCAACTTGCTTGCTCATGAAGACCAAGGGCATTTGAGGAAGCACATCGTTGGAATATACAAGCCAAGTTCTATAATGAAAATTCCCACTAGTATATGAAAGTGATAACTCAAGAGACTCTCTATATGAAGAACATGGTGCTACTTTGAAGCACAAGTGTGGTAAAAGGATAGTAACATTGCCCCTTCTCTCTTTTTCTCTCTTTTTTTGGGCCTTCTCTTTTTTTGGCCTTTCTCTTTATTTTTTATTTTTTTTCGTCCGAAGACTCATCCCGACTTGTGGGGGAATCATAGTCTCCATCATCCTTTCCTCACTGGGGCAATGCTCTAATAATGATGATCATCACACTTTTATTTACTTACAACTCAATATTACAACTTGATACTAGAACAAACATATGACTCTATATGAATGCCTCCGGCGGTGTACTGGGATGTGCAATGATCTAGCGTAGCAATGACATCAAAAAACGGACAAACCATGAAAACATCATGCTAGCTATCTTACGATCATGCAAAGCAATATGACAATAAATGCTCAAGTCATGTATATGATGATGATGGAAGTTGCATGGCAATATATCTTGGAATGGCTATGGAAATGCCATGATAGGTAGGTATGGTGGCTGTCTTAAGGAAGATATAAGGAGGTTTATGTGTGATAGAGCGTATCGTATCACGGGGTTTGAATGCACCGGCGAAGTTTGCACCAACTCTCGAGGTGAGAAAGGGCAATGCACGGTACCGGAGAGGTTAGCAATGATGGAAGGGTGAGAGTGCGTATAATCCATGGACTCACATTAGTCATAAAGAACTCATATACTTATTGCAAAAGTTTATTAGCCCTCGAAGCAAAGTACTACTACGCATGCCCCTAGGGGGATAGATTGGTAGGAAAAGACCATCGCTCGTCCCCGACCGCCACTCATAAGGAAGACAATCAATAAATACCTCATGCTCCGACTTTGTTACATAACGGTTCACCATACGTGCATGCTACGGGAATCACAAACCTCAACACAAGTATTTCTACTAATCCACAACTACCCACTAGCATGACTCTAATATCACCATCTTTATATCGCAAAACTATTGCAAGGAATCAAACATATCATATTCAGTGATCTACAAGTTTTATGTAGGATTTTATGACTAACCATGTGAATGACCAATTCCTGTCATCTCTCTAAATAGATATAAGTGAAGCAAGAGAATTTAATTCTTTCTACAAAAGATATGCCCATGCTCTAACAAATATAAGTGAAGCAAAAGAGCATTCTACAAATGGCGGTTTTCTATGTGAAGAGGAACATGCAATCCAAACTTCAAATGATATAAGTGAAGCACATGAAGCATTCTATAAAGCCATACTCAAAAGATTTAAGTGAAGTGCAATGAGCATTCTATAAATCAACCAAGTACTATCTCATACCAGCATGATGCATAAAAGAAAAGTGAAAACTAAATGCAAAAGACGCTCCAAGATTTGCACATATCGCATGAACGAAACGAATCCGAAAACATACCGATACTTGTTGAAGAAAGATGGGATGCCTTCCGGGGCATCCCCAAGCTTAGACGCTTGAGTCTCCTTGAATATTTACTTGGGTTGCCTCGGGCATCCCCAAGCTTGAGCTCTTGCCTCTCTTCCTTCTTCTCACATCGAGACCTTCTCGATCAGCGAACACTTCATCCACACAAAACTTCAACAGAAAACTCGGTAAGATCCGTTAGTATAATAAAGAAAATCACTACTCTAAGTACTGTTGCAAACCAATTCATTTTTTTCATTATGTCTACTGTAATATAACTTTTTCACGGCTTAATCCACTGATATAAATTGATAGATTCATCAAAACAAGCAAACTATGCATCAAAAACAGAATATGTCTAAAACAGAACAGTCTGTAACAATCTGAACATTAACCATACTAATGATACTTGAAAAATTCTTCTAAAATTAGGAAAAATAAACAATTTGTATAGAAAGAAGTTCAAAAAGAATCAGAACCGTTTGACGTTCCAGTAAAAAATGTAAAATCGCGCACTACAGCCAAAATTTCTGTCCTGCACCGTACAAACCAACAAGCATTGTAAACATCCTAAAGGCAAACCTTAGCACATTATTTTTATAATACAATGGAATTGTACAAGGGGATAATTATTTTTGTTGAAAAGTTCTGTAATCAAGATTCACAAAGTTTCCGTGAGCATGAACAAAGTTCAAGGCTAGCTCCCACTTCAACAATGCTCGTCTTTCTCACTTTCGCTTTTCTTTTTGAGAAGTTTCGGGTTCCGCTCTTTCTTTTTGTTGTTTTTAAACTATATGAAAGCACTCAACAGAAATAAATGACTCTCTAAAACTTCCGGGTTGTCTCCCTGGCAGCGCTTTCTTTAAAGCCATTAAGCTTGGAATATAGTGCTCAAGTAATGAATCCACCCGGATCCCAAGGTATATCAAAGTCAATTTTAATTAACAATGATTTGTAATTTACTAGTGAGCACAAAGCAACATATATCATGTAATGACGAAGTCTAACTCTCTTCCTATGCATCGGCATGTCATAAAAGACCAATTCATGCACACATAGTAAAGGCCAATGCATAGTATAAACATTTTCTTGCAATTTTATCGTGTTGGAAACATAGAGAGGTGGAGATATAGTTCCTCTCTCATAATAATTGCAAGGAGGAGCAGCAAGCACATGCATATTATATTCATCAAAATCATCATGTGCAACAGTACAAGGCAACCCATCAATATAATCCTTAATAAGCACGAACTTCTCCGATATAGTGTAGTAGGAAGAATTCAAAAAGATAATAGGACTATCATGCGTGGGTGCAATAGCAACAATTTCATGTTTAACATAAGGAACTATAGCAAGTTCATCTCCATAAGCATAATTTATATTGGCATCTTGGCCACAAGCATAGCAAGCATTATCAAAAAGGGATATTTCAAAAGATTCAATGGGATCATAGCAATCATCCTTCGGTAAACACGAAGGGAAATTAAACAATGTATGAGTTGAAGAGTTACTCTCATTAGAAGGTGGGCACGGGTAGCTAATCCGCTCTTCCACCATTTGTTCTTCGTTCTCCTCATCATCTTTTTCATCCAATGAGCTCACAGTTTCATCAATTTCTTCTTCCATAGACTCCTGCAAAATATTAGTCTCTTCTTGGACAGCGGAGTAGTCCTCAATATATGGTTCAACATAGGCATTAGAAGCATATTATCATAGCAATATTTAAGTATGGCAAAAATTTTAGATTTGTAAAGAGTAGCACCATACTTTTCAATCAAAGAAGCAATTTCATAAGCACCCTTAAAAGCAACAAATTCTTGAATTTGTTGAACATCATAGTAATTATAAACACCCTTAGCATACGAAGATACGATTCCATTATCACTAAACTCACATTGATAAGGAAGGTGTTTCTTAGAGTTTTCGGAACAACAAGTAAAATCATATATTTCACATAAATTCCAAGCATAGCATTGCAAACGATGAATTTGACCCAGTAAAAGTTTCCCTTTTCAGGTATACGGTGTCGCACATAACATGCATGCTCATCTAAAGATTTGCCCTCAACTAAGCTAGTTGGGGTTTCAGCACGAGCACATAGGGATCGAAGATGATCCAAGTAATAAGCTTCAGGAGTGTGATAGATTTTGAGTGGTTCTTCAACCATTGGTTCAGTAGGTACAACTAATTTTTTTTGGTATTTTGCGTTTCCTACCCATAACTAAAGATAGAAAAAAACTAAGAACAACAAATAAAAATTACTTAGTGATAAAGCAAACAAGCACACACGAGAATATTCACCCCACGCTATGACTCCCCGGCAACGGCGCCAGAAAAAGGTCTTGACAACCCACAAATATAGGGGATCAATTGTAGCCTCTTTCAATAAGTAAGAGTGTCGAACCCAACGAGGAGCTAAAGGTAGAACAAATATTCCCTCAAGTTCTATCGACCACCGATACAACTCTACGCACGCTTAACGTTCGCTTTACCTAGAACAAGTGTGAAACAAGAAGTACTTTGTAGGTGTTGTTGGATAGGTTTGCAAGTTAATAAAGAGGGCGTAAATAAAATCTAGGGGCTGTTTAGATAAAGGCACAACTAAATTAGTTTTAGTAAAGAGTGTTTTGTCACGAGAAAGTTATTTGTCCCTAGGCAATCGATAACTAGACCGGTAATCATTATTGCAATTTTATTTGAGGGTGAGGCATAAGCTAACATACTTTCTCTACTTGGATCATATGCACTTATGATTGGAACTCTAGCAAGCATCCGCAACTACTAAAGATCATTAAGGTAAAACCCAACCATAGCATTAAAGCATCAAGTCCCCTTTATCCCATACGCAAACAACCTACTTACTCGGGTCTGTGCTTCTGTCACTCACGCCACCCACCATAAGCAAATCATGAACATATTGCAAACCCTACAGCAGGAATCCCTCACGCTTGCGCGGCACGGAGAGCACCATAGGACAACACCAATAATAAAACATGCAACTTAAACCAATCTTGATCATCAAATAACCCATAGGACAAAACGGATCTACTCAAACATCATAGGATAGCCATACATCATTGGGAAATAATATATAGCGTTGAGCACCATGTTTAAGTAGAGATTACAGCGGGTAAGAGAGAGGTTACACCGCTGCATAGAGGGGGGAAGAGTTGGTGATGATGGCGGTGAAGTTGTTGGTGAAGATCCCGGTGATGATGATGGCCCCCGGTGGCACTCCGGCGCCACCGGAAGCGAGGGAGAGAGAGCCCCCCTCCTTATTCTTCTTCCTTGACCTCCTCCCTAGATGGGAGAAGGGTTTCCCCTCTGGTCCTTGGCCTCCATGGCGTGGGAGGGGCGAGAGCCCCTCCGAGATTGGATCTGTCTCTCTGTCTCTCTCTGTTTCTGCGTTCTCGTCTGCTGCCCTTTCACCATTTCGTATATATATGGAGATCCGTAACTCCGATTGGACTGAAACCTTCGCCGTGATTTTTTTTCCAAAAATTAGCTTTCTTGCGGCCGAAGAAGGGCATCAACCGCCTTACAGGTGGCCCACGAGGGTCAGGGGCGCGCCCCCTGCCTCGTGGCCACCTCAGGCACCGTCTCGCGTTGATTCTTCTTACGGAATTCTCCAAATATTCCAAAAATATTCTCCGTCCGTTTTTATCCCGTTTGGATTCCGTTTGATATGGATATTCTGCGAAACATAAAACATGCAACAAACAGGAACTGGCACTGGGCACTGGATCAATATGTTAGTCCCAAAAATAATATAAAAAGTTGCCAAAAGTATATGAAAGTTGTCTAATATTGGCATGGAACAATCAAAAATTATAGATACGACGGAGACGTATCAGTTTCATATCTGAGTGAAATACCTACCACCGCTGTGCTGCATCATCCCTTCCTCTTTGGGGAAATACCGACGCAGCTTCAAGCGACATCAAAAGGAAATTTCTGGCGCTGTTGCCATGGAGGATCTTCAACATATACCAGGTTCCTAATCACAAACTCATCTCCTCGCAATTTACATTATTTGCCATTTGCCTCTCGTTTTCCTCTCCCCCACTTCACAAAAATTTTCCCTTTTATTCGCCCCTCTTTTTCGTTCGCCGTTTTCTTGTCAGATCTATTTTTTAGCGCAATCTTGTTGTGTAGTCATCATGAATCAAGAGAACACCAAGTTATGTGATTTCTCAAATACCAACAACAATGATTTTATTGGCACTCCGATTTCTCCTCCCGCCACTAGTGCGGAGTCTTGTGACATTAATACTGCTTTGCTGAATATTGTTATGAAAGATCACTTTTCTGGTACTCCTAATGAGGATGCCCCGTCCCATCTTAATACCTTCATGGAATTATGCGATATGCAAACAAAAAAGATGTGGACAATGATGTGGTGAATATGAAATTATTTCCGTTTTCTTTGCGTGATTCTGCAAAAAATTGGTTTTCTTCTTTGCCTCGCAATAGTATTGATTCTTGGAATAAGTGCAAAGATGCTGTTATCACTAAGTATTTTCCTCCCGCAAAAATTATTTCCCTTAGAACCTAGATTTTGAATTTCAAGCAACTTGAACATGAGCATGTTGCACAATATTGGGAAAAGATGAAAATGATGCTAAGGAATTGCCCAACTCATGGGTTAAATCTTTGGATGAGCATACAAAATTTTTATGCGGGGTTGAATTTTGTTTCTCGTAATCTTTTAGATTCCATCGCGGGTGGTACTTTATGAAAATTACTTTGGGTGAAGCCACCAAATTGCTTGATAATATCATGGCAAATTGTAACATCCCAAATTTTCAATTTGGAATGTTTTACAATTATTAGCTAAGCATCTATGCATTTTGATTGAAAATGAGTGGCATTTGAAAATTTCAGAGGCAGTTGAGTTTGTGTTGTGAATTTGAACTTGATTTGGCATTGAAATTTATTTCAAATATCCCTGACAAATACTTGATCAAAAGTATGAGAGGAGCTAACATGGCACTCAAAAAATGTCAGAAGAAATGTATTGCCAAAAAGTTTGAATTCAAATCTGAATTTTATTTGGGATTTCCAGAAATTGTTTTTTTTAGTTTGAGTTTTACCTCTGGAAAAATGTCCAAGTTGTAGGATTAATTCCCCTGAGAATTTTGATATATATATATGTCCTATAAAAAGGTATATATATATATATATATTTTATATTTTTTCTTCCCTCTATTTCAAAAAAAGGGGAAAGCCTCAGGCGCCAGCCAGGCCAACCGGCCCAGCCAGTGCCGAGCGCAGCCCACCAGCGGGCCAGGCGCAGCCCACCGACGCCGAGCCGGCCTGCCCCAGCGCGCCCGCACGCCCGAACCCTCTCCCGATCGGTCGCCCGATCCCCTCTCCCTCTCTCTCTCACTGACGTCCTGGCCCCACCTCTTTCTTTCCCCTCGCGCACGGCACGCCGCACCGGAGCACGCGCAGAGCGCGCCCGACACCGCGATCTTCTCGGGATCGCGATCCCGCGTCGCCCCCTCGTCCAAGTCCATGTCCTATAAGTTCCCCTCGCTCTCCTCTCTCGAACCCCCTAAAACCCTACGCTCCAAACCCACCACAGCGCACGACATCGCCATTCGCATCTCGCCGCCGCCGCCTCGGTTCGCCGCCGCCGCTGCCACCGGTGAGCATCCCCCCTTGCTTCCAAGCTACACCACCCGAACCCCCTGTTCGTTCCTCATCTCCCTGACATCCTCTCTTCTCCCAGGGAGCCCCGAAACCGTCGTCCCCGAGCTCAACCGCCGCCCGCCGGAACTGCAGCTCACCAGGGAGTCGTCGCCGTCGCCCCGATCGCCACCGCCGTCCCCGAGCTCCACCAACTCCACCCCCGCCTCCGCAACACCTCGCGGCACCTCTCCGACACCTTCGCCGACCTCCCCGACTACCGGAGCCGCCGCACCGCCAACGCCCGAGCCGCCACCGTCGTCTCCGTTCGTCGCCGCCGACGCTGTAAGCCCAAGCTCCCCTGCACCGTTGGATCTCGCATGTATGGCCTAGATTAGAAGCAACGAAGGGGTACGGTTTTATTTAATAGATCGGTTTTACTTATGGTTTTTTTTGTTAGATCGAACCGGTCGACTTTTCTGTTTAGCCGCAGGCGCTTTTTATTTAGATTTTGCCTGAGCGGCATATAGGCCCAATAGCGCGGTTTTCTCTTTAGTTTTATTTCTTCGTTTCTGTTTTAGCAGAATAGTTCTGTTTTTGTTTTTGCTATTTCTTCTAGTTGGTTCAATATTTTTAGTTGATTTTTTTTGTGAGTTTGCAAATTTGTTGTAGTTTCTGTATAAAATATGTTTAGCCATGTTTAAATTATTAGAAATAGTTTTATATTAGATTTAGACAGATTAGTTTTTCTGCCACAAATTGAGCTAGGATTTTTTTTTGTGATTCTTTTTGCTACTACTTAGTTTTGACCATGCCTAGTAGTAGGAACTTGTTTGGGTATTTTAGATTTAATAAACAATTAGTTTTATGTCGAAATCAAGTTTTTCTTGTTTATTTAGCTAACTGCTGTTTTCCTACTGTTCTAGTTAGCAAATTATTTTATTTTTATTATTTTATATTTTATTTTAGATTAGTTTCTGTAGCTACAGAGGATGAACTTTTATTTACAGTAGAATAAAACTTTTATTTTATTTTCTTTGCTAGGATTGTTTTAGGCATAATAGGAGTTCTATAATAGCTTTTGATGTGATTCTTTTTGCTCCTAGTTTGTATGAAGTTTTCCCTTCTGTTAGGTAGCAAAACCAATGCTTAGGTTCTGTTAAGAAAAGTTTTAGTTGTGTAAAACTATTTCTTAGTTGTTGCTTGATATGATGAAAACCTTGATTTGCTTTCTCCGAGTTTTTCTTTGGTTTTGGTTTGAGTGCTTGGGTGTTTTACTTCAACTTGCTGTTATGTTATATTGTGCTATACTTATTTCTGCTATTGTTTGACTCGGTAGAATTCCCGGAGTGCGAAGCCTGCTATTACGAGTCGCTAGCTTTCGAAGACCGTCAGCCAGGCAAGTCATTTGATCATGTTTTTACAATACCTATGATTTTATTGCATTAGAGTTATACCTCCCCACCATGCATGCAGTAGGAGAATTTTGTTAAGTTATGTTCTTGAGTAGTATCATGAGGTAGGATGAACCCTTCTCCCTTGTTACCGATGCCCGGGACGATGTAGTTGATTGCTATGCTTTAGTAGACGGGGTTGGTTGAGTGATTCACAAGGGAGATGTGAGAGTCAAGATGATGACAACCCCATGACGTCAAGCTCAAGATGGACTTCAAAATTCACTACTGGGTGGAGGACGGTTGACGGGCACCCTGGAGAAACCAGCGGATGGCCGGGATGCATGGAGAAGCGCCATGACATCTTGCGGAAAGCTTCACCCAGCCACGAAGAGACGGATGGATACCCCATTGACCGGAAGCTTACCTGTGCAGCCGCAAGCCATTATGGGCTCTGGCTTGGTCGACCCTAGGCGTGACTCTGGCCGGACGGTGCTACGAGATGTAGAAGAACGGTAGGATTGGATGGGCACCGGCAGTGGCCCAGAGGAACTCTTCGGAAGACCCTGTTTCGTTCGTCCCGTCTTCAAACACCAGGCAGTGCGAAGACTTAAAGGAGGGAACGATTCTTG
Source organism: Aegilops tauschii subsp. strangulata (assembly GCF_002575655.3). NCBI lineage: Eukaryota > Viridiplantae > Streptophyta > Magnoliopsida > Poales > Poaceae > Aegilops > Aegilops tauschii. The sequence goes on from NC_053039.3 coordinate 226,591,760, forward strand.
CGGGTAAAGTGCACAAACCTCTGCAGAGTAACAACCTAATCGATTAGCCGTGTCCCCGGTTACGGACAAATGAGCCTCTGGAATTGGAGTATTTCGGATATCTCAACACTGAACTTAATAAATTAATTGAGGGGGGTTATTTAATAATTGGGAACGAGACATTGGTTGGCGGAACCATCTCAATAACTACCAACATTTTGTAGTAATTGCAAACAAGTCCTTGTTGTAGGGAAAAACCGGCTTTTTCGCAAAACAATGAAACTTAGAGCCCCACAGCCAAATTGCATATAGTATTAGTAATTTTATTGTTGTTCTCTATTCATGACTTGCCGGCATATTCAAAATGCTGACCTACACGGCTGCAACATCTTATGTTGCAGAGGAATTTTCCGATCAAGAGTGAGGCTACGATCCACGCTTGGCGATTGCCCTATGGAGTCGGATGGACTCGCTATTCGTCTACGCTTCCGCAGCTTTATTTAGTTTATTTCTCATGAGTTGGCCTTCGGCCGAATTTATTATGATGTAATAAAGACTCGATATGAGAATCGTGTAATAAATTCAGGTGTGATTGAACTTTGAATCTTTGCATCAATGTACTGTGTGTGCCAGCATGATCTTGGGATGGTACAGCTACACAGAGACTTGACCGATTTCGGGTCGGGTCGTTACAGAGATGGTATCAGAGCACACGCTGACCGTAGGACGTACCCCCTAGGATCGGAAAGCCATAGGAAGAGACTATTTTATTTAATGTCCTTATCATTCCGTAATTCTCCCCTGTTCATTTCTGACTTCTCTCCGATTTTCAACATTCTAGATGACCGCCGAGTTCACCCCAGTTCTGCTACCGGAGTTTTGCCAGCCAGATGAGACGATGCTTCTCGGCAAGAAGCTGGTTCAGATCGTGAAGAAGCTGAAGATTGCCCTGACCTCGATCACCGGGAAGCCTATCAATGCACTTCCGACGGATACCCGCTACAGGATTATGGTGCACATTCCAGGGAGGACCTTCGGAGGACATTCAGGGCCCATTGACTTTGAGTTTACCGATTTCACTTGGATCCTCGGAAGAGACATGGCGATTTATCGTGCACTTGGACATCTCCGAGAAGAGTACAGGGCCGAGCTCGACCCATCAGACCTCGCCATGATTTCTCGCAGAGCTAGGAATGGAGATATCATCCGTACCGTAGAGGACGACTCCATTCTTTCATATGTCCAAGACTTGGAGAGTCTCATCAGGAACCGGGAAATCCGGACGCGCCGAAACTCGAAGGTACACAGGAGGTTGTTGTTCCGTGAACTGGAACTGGAGGAGAAAGCACGCGCGGACTTCCTTGAACATGAAGAAGAAGTCAAGGATTTTATGGAGAGAATCGAGGTCCGGGATAAATATATTGCCACACTGGAGGAGAAGATAGACCTGGGAGAAGACCTTTTTCCGAGTGGAGATGATGGACCTCTCGTGAGCAATGACCAGGATTATGAAGAGAGCTTCACCGAAGGAAGCCGCAAGAGGAGACGCCGCACCAGAGGACGCCGCACCGGAGGACGCAAGAATAATTGATGAAGGCATTTAGTCGACCGCCATGTTATTTTAGTTTTTTTCGTCGATCAGTTAGGCCGTTATTTTCGATTAGTCGTGAGATTTTTGTAATCCCAGATTGAACCTTGTTTGAGATGAATGAATAAATGATTGGTCTGATTATGATTGTGCATTCATATGGGTAGTGCTATTTTCTCATTAGACCCTCGTTCTATTCTAATTTCTCATCCACTCCAAAACACCAGATGCCTCCGAGACGTGCCCCCGGTTTCAACTTTCCGCCGGAGCTCACCCAGCTGATCCAGCAGCAGAATGCCCTGATGCAGATGCTCATCCAGAACCAGAACAACAACAACAACAACAACAACAACAACAACAACAATCCACCGCCACCACCCCATGTTGACAACTTGACACGCTTCCTAAGGCTGAATCCGCCAGTGTTGTCTAGCAGCACTGAGCCGATTGTGGCCGATGATTGGCTCCGCAAGGTCGGAAGGGAGTTAGCCACTGCTGGATGCATAGATGCAGAGAAGGTGCGCTTTGCCGCACATCAACTTGATGGAACCGCAGCTTCTTGGTGGGAGAACTACACCGCCACTTATCCGGCCGCCACCGTGACATGGGCTGAGTTCCAGCAGGCCTTCTGCACCGCTCATGTCTCAGCTGGAGCCATGAGTCTGAAGAAGCGTGAGTTCCGCAACTTACGCCAGGGGAACCGTACTGTGGGGCAGTACGTGGATGAGTTCAGCAAATTATCTCGTTATGCCCCAGATGATGTGGCCACAGATGCCGCAAAGCAAGAGAAGTTTCTCGAGGGACTCAATGATGAGCTAGGAATGCAGCTAATGGTGGCTACCTTCAACAACTACCAGGAGCTGGTAGACAAGGCCACCATACTTGAAGGCAAGCAGCAGCAGATTGCTAGCCGCAAGCGGAAATATGGCCAGGGAAAGTACAACTCCGGAGCTCAGCAGAAGCCCCGCTATACCCCATACTCAGGAGGACATACCCATCACACCCATGGAGGACATAATCATGGAGGACATAACCATGGAGGGAATGGGAACAATCGCAACCACGACAACAACTCCAAGTCGGGCAATGGAGGCAATGGCAACCAGCACCGTCCTGCTCCGGCTCAGAAGGATCTGAGTCATATCACCTGTTTCAAGTGCCAGAAGACAGGACACTATGCCACCGATTGTCCGGAGGCCAAGCAGAGGAATGGAAACGGCAACGGCAATGGAAGCTCAGCAAAGAAGCCCAACCCTTTTTCTCGTGCTCAGGTGAATCACCTTGACGTGGAGGACGTCTATGATCAGCCAGACACTGTGGTTGGTAAGTTTTTATTAAGTTCACATCCAGTATTGGTACTCTTTGATTCCGGTGCAACGCATTCATTCATATCAAGGGTAGTTATGGAAAAGTACGGGTTGCCCACTAGAACCCTTAGAACCCCACTTCAGGTCACTTCCCCAGGAGGAGAGATGACGGCAGGCTTAGGCTGTCATTCGACCCTCAGCATTGGAAACCATGATTTTCCTGCAGACCTCATAGTATTGGAATCCTAGAGTTTGGATGTAATTCTAGGCATGGATTGGTTGACCAAGTTTGAAGGAAACATTGACTGTGCTCGCAAGACGATTTTGCTCACCACCCCGGAGCAGAAAAGGATCAAGTATGTATCCAGACGCACACCGATGGAGAATCGGGTGAATTCCCTCACGGGTGTTGTTCAGGAGGAAGTGCCCGTAGTGCAAGATTTTCCCGATGTGTTTCCAGAGGAATTACCAGGAATGCCATCGGACAGAGACATTGAGTTTTTGATTGAGTTATTGCCCGGCACAACCCCAATATCCAAGAGACCCTATCGGATGCCCCCGAATGATTTGGAAGAGATCAAGAAGCAAATTAAGGAGCTATTGGAGAAGGGATATATTCGCCCAAGCTCGTCACCTTGGGGAGCCCCAGTTCTTTTGGTAGAGAAGAAGGATGGAACCCTGAGAATGGTTGTGGATTATCGTTCATTGAACGATGTGACCATCAAGAACAAGTACCCTCTGCCGATGATTAATGATTTATTTGATCAACTAGTTGGAGCCAAGGTATTCTCCAAGATCGATCTTCGATCAGGGTATCATCAGTTGAAGATTCGTGAACAGGATATACCCAAAACAGCTTTCACCACCAGGTATGGTTTATATGAGTATACCGTCATGTCATTCAGATTAACTAATGCCCCTGCGTATTTCATGAGCATGATGAACAAGGTATTTATGGAATATCTGGACAAGTTTGTCGTGGTGTTCATCGATGACATATTGGTTTTCTCCAAGAGCGAGGAAGAGCATAAGGAACATCTGCGTCTAGTTCTGGAGAAACTCCGGGAACATCAGTTATATGCCAAGTTCAGCAAATGTGAAATTTGGCTGAAGGAAGTCGGATTCCTCGGACATGTTATTTCTGGAGAAGGAATAGCAGTCGACCCCACCAAGGGCGAATCGGTCACCAACTGGCAGTCCCCCACCTCAGTCAAGGAGATCCACAGTTTTCTCAGACTCGCAGGATATTATCGGAGGTTTATTGAGAATTTCTCCAAGATTGCCAAGCCCATGACTGAGCTGTTGAAGAAGGAAGCCAAGTACATTTGGACCGAGGATTGTGAAGCCAGTTTTCAGGAGCTGAAGAAACGTTTGGTTACCGCCCCGGTGCTAATTTTGCCGGACATACACAAGGATTACCAGGTATATTGTGACGCTTCTCGTCAAGGACTCGGAGGAGTGCTCATGCAGGAAGGAAAAGTTGTAGCTTATACCTCCAGACAGCTACGACCTCACGAGATGAATTATGCCACACACGATTTGGAGTTAGCAGCCGTAGTGCACGCACTCAAGACCTGGAGACATTTCCTCGTCGGAAACAGTTGTGATGTTTACACGGATCATAAGAGCCTGAAGTATATTTTCACGCAGAAGGAATTGAACCTCAGGCAGAGGAGATGGCTTGAATTGATCAAGGACTATGACATGAGATTGCATTATCCCCAGGGAAGGCAAATGTTGTAGCAGATGCCTTGAGCCGTAAAAGTTATGTGAACACCCTCATAGCTGGAGAATTACCTCAGGAATTAGCCGACGATCTCAGAGAACTCCGACTGGAGATAGTACCGAGAGGATTTGTCGCCACCTTGGATATACAGTCCACTCTGACCGAAAGAATCCGTGAAGCCCAGAAGACAGACAAGGAAATTGCAGAGATAAAGGAAAAGATGTGTAACGGAAAGGCGAAAGGTTTTCGTGAAGATGAGCACGGAACTTTATGGTTTGAGGATCGTATCTATGTGCCTAATGACCCAGAGGTCAGGAAGTTAATTCTTCAGGAGGCCCATGATTCACCATACTCGATTCACCCAGGAAATACCAAGATGTATCTGGATTTGAAGGAATGTTTCTGGTGGACAGGTATGAAGAAGGATATTGCCGAGTACGTAGCAGTATGCGATGTTTGTCAGCGAGTAAAGGCGGAACATCAAAAGCCGGCAGGGTTACTTCAGCTTTTGCCGATACCCGAGTGGAAATGGGAAAAACTTGGAATGGATTTTATCACAGGATTACCGAGGACCCGTTCAGGTTATGATTCTATCTGGGTAGTGGTTGATCGCTTGACCAAGGTAGCTCATTTCATTCCCGTGAAGACCACATATACCAGCGCTAAGTTAGCCAAGATATACATGACCAGGATCGTATGTCTGCATGGAGTTCCAAGGAGTATCGTGTCAGATAGAGGAACACAATTTACCTCAAAGTTTTGGAATCAGTTGCATGAAACTTTGGGTACGAGGCTGGAGTTCAGTACAGCTTTTCATCCGCAGACAGATGGACAGACCGAGAGAGTCAACCAGATTTTGGAGGACATGTTGAGAGCCTGTGCGCTAGACTATGGGTCTAGCTGGGATGACAACTTGCCATATGCAGAGTTCTCGTACAACAACAGCTATCAGACCAGTCTGAAGATGGCCCCTTTCGGAGCTCTATACGGAAGGAGGTGTAGAACACCATTGCTGTGGGATGGTGTTGGAGACCGAAAACTTTTTTGGTCCCGATCTTATCAGAGACTCCGAAGAGAAGGTCAAGCTGATTCGAGATAGACTCAAGATAGCCCAGTCGAGACAGAAGAGTTATGCCGACAGTAAACGCAAGGAGATAACATATGAAGTTGGAGACCGAGCATATCTCCGTGTGTCCCCACTTCGAGGAATCAAGAGGTTCGGTGTTAAAGGAAAGTTAGCACCCCGGTTTATAGGCCCCTATAAAATCCTCGAACGCAGAGGAGAAGTTGCATACAAGCTGGAATTGCCGGAAGGATTGTCCGAAGTTCACGATGTCTTCCATGTTTCTCAACTGAAGAAATGCCATGCTGAGATGGCCGAAATTCCGTTGAGAGACACAGTGCCCCTAGAGGCCATACAGCTCGACAGTGATCTGACTTATAAGGAGAAACCCGTCCGAATTCTCGAGACTGCAAACAGAGTCACCCGCAGCAAGATCATCAAGTTTTGCAAGGTTCTGTGGAGTCATCATTCCGAGGAGGAAGCCACCTGGGAGCGAGAAGAAGACCTCCGCCGAGACCACGCGCACCTATTTGCTAGCCAACCCGAATCTCGAGGGCGAGATTCATCTTAAGGTGGGTAGGTTTGTAACATCCCAAATTTTCAATTTGGAATATTTTACAATTATTAGCTAAGCATCTATGCATTTTGATTGAAATTGAGTGGCATTTGAAAATTTCAGAGGCAGTTGAGTTTGTGTTGTGAATTTGAACTTGATTTGGCATTGAAATTTATTTCAAATATCCCTGACAAATACTTGATCAAAAGTATGAGAGGAGCTAACATGACACTCCAAAAATGTCAGAAGAAATGTATTGCCAAAAAGTTTGAATTCAAATCTGAATTTTATTTGGGATTTCCAGAAATTGTTTTTTTTAGTTTGAGTTTTACCTCTGGAAAAATGTCCACGTTGTAGGATTAATTCCCCTGAGAACTTTGATATATATATGTCCTATAAAAGGTATATATATATTTTTTTTCCTTCCCTCTATTTCAAAAAAAAGGGGAAAGCCTCAGGCGCCAGCCAGGCGAACCGGCCCAGCCAGCGCCGAGCGCAGCCCACCAGCGGGCCAGGCGCAGCCCACCGACGCCGAGCCGGCCTGCCCCAGCGCGCCCGCACGCCCGAACCCTCTCCCGATCGGTCGCCCGATCCCCTCTCCCTCTCTCTCTCACTGACGCCCTGGCCCCACCTCTTTCTTTCCCCTCGCGCACGGCACGCCGCACCGGAGCACGCGCAGAGCGCGCCCGACACCGCGATCTTCTCGGGATCGCGATCCCGCGTCGCCCCCTCGTCCAAGTCCATGTCCTATAAGTTCCCCTCGCTCTCCTCTCTCGAACCCCCTAAAACCCTACGCTCCAAACCCACCACAGCGCACGCCATCGCCATTCGCATCTCGCCGCCGCCGCCTCGGTTCGCCGCCGCCGCTGCCACCGGTGAGCATCCCCCTTGCTTCCAAGCTACACCACCCGAAGCCCCTGTTCGTTCCTCATCTCCCTGACATCCTCTCTTCTCCCAGGGAGCCCCGAAACCGTCGTCCCCGAGCTCGACCGCCGCCCGCCGGAACTGCAGCTCACCAGGGAGTCATCGCCGTCGCCCCGATCGCCACCGTCGTCCCCGAGCTCCACCAACTCCACCCCCGCCTCCGCAACTCCTCGCGGCACCTCTCCGACACCTTCGCCGACCTCCCCGACTACCGGAGCCGCCGCACCGCCAACGCCCGGGCCGCCGCCGTCGTCTCCGTTCGTCGCCGCCGACGCTGTAAGCCCGAGCTCCCCTCCACCGTTGGATCTCGCATGTATGGCCTAGATTAGAAGCAACGAAGGGGTACGGTTTTATTTAATAGATCGGTTTTACTTACGGTTTTTTTGTTAGATCGAACCGGTCGACTTTTCTGTTTAGCTGCGGGCGCTTTTTATTTAGATTTTGCCTGAGCGGCATATAGGCCCAATAGCGCGGTTTTCTCTTTAGTTTTATTTCTTCGTTTCTGTTTTAGCAGAATAGTTCTGTTTTTGTTTTTGCTAGTTCTTTTAGTTGGTTCAATATTTTTAGTTGATTTTTTTGTGAGTTTGCAAATTTGTTGTAGTTTCTGTATAAAATATGTTTAGCCATGTTTAAATTATTAGAAATAGTTTTATATTAGATTTAGACAGATTAATTTTTCTGCCACAAATTGAGCTAGGATTATTATTTTTTTGTGATTCTTTCTGCTACTGCTTAGTTTTGACCATGCCTAGCAGTAGGAACTTGTTTGGGTATTTTAGATTTAATAAACAATTAGTTTTGAGTCGAAATCAAGTTTTTCTTGTTTATTTAGCTAACTGCTGTTTTCCTACTGTTCTAGTTAGCAAATTATTTTATTTTTATTATTTTATATTTTATTTTAGATTAGTTTCTGTAGTTACAGAGGATGAACTTTTATTTACAGTAGAATAACACTTTTATTTTATTTTCTTTGCTAGGATTGTTTTAGGCATAATAGGAGTTCTATAATAGCTTTTGATGTGATTCTTTTTGCTCCTAGTTTGTATGAAGTTTTTCCTTCTGTTAGTTAGCAAAACCAATGCTTAGGTTCTGTTAAGAAAGTTTTAGTTGTGTAAAACTATTTCTTAGTTGTTGCTTGATATGATGAAAACCTTGATTTGCTTTCTCCGAGTTTTTCTTTGGTTTTGGTTTGAGTGCTTGGGTGTTTTACTTCAACTTGCTGTTATGTTATATTGTGCTATACTTATTTGTGCTATTGTTTGACTCGGTGGAATTCCCGGAGTGCGAAGCCTGCTATTACGAGTCGCTAGCTTTCGAAGACCGTCAGCCAGGCAAGTCATTTGATCATGTTTTTACAATACCTATGATTTTATTGCATTAGAGTTATACCTCCCCACCATGCATGCAGTAGGAGAATTTTGTTAAGTTATGTTCTTGAGTAGTATCATGAGGTAGGATGAACCCTTCTCCCTTGTTACCGATGCCCGGGACGATGTAGTTGATTGCTATGCTTTAGTAGACGGGGTTGGTTGAGTGATTCACAAGGGAGATGTGAGAGTCAAGATGATGACAACCCCATGACGTCAAGCTCAAGATGGACTTCAAAATTCACTACTGGGTGGAGGACGGTTGACGGGCACCCTGGAGAAACCAGCGGATGGCCGGGATGCATGGAGAAGCGCCATGACATCTTGCGGAAAGCTTCACCCAGCCACGAAGAGACGGATGGATACCCCATTGACCGGAAGCTTACCTGTGCAGCCGCAAGCCATTATGGGCTCTGGCTTGGTCGACCCTAGGCGTGACTCTGGCCGGACGGTGCTACGAGATGTAGAAGAACGGTAGGATTGGATGGGCACCGGCAGTGGCCCAGAGGAACTCTTCGAAAGACCCTGTTTCGTTCGTCCCGTCTTCAAACACCAGGCAGTGCGAAGACTTAAAGGAGGGAACGATTCTTGCGGGTAAAGTGCACAAACCTCTGCAGAGTAACAACCTAATCGATTAGCCGTGTCCCCGGTTACGGACAAATGAGCCTCTGGAATTGGAGTATTTCGGATATCTCAACACTGAACTTAATAAATTAATTGAGGGGGGTTATTTAATAATTGGGAACGAGACATTGGTTGGCGGAACCATCTCAATAACTACCAACATTTTGTAGCAATTGCAAACAAGTCCTTGTTGTAGGGAAAAACCGGCTTTTTCGCAAAACAATGAAACTTAGAGCCCCACAGCCAAATTGCATATAGTATTAGTAATTTTATTGTTGTTCTCTATTCATGACTTGCCGGCATATTCAAAATGCTGACCTACACGGCTGCAACGTCTTATGTTGCAGAGGAATTTTCCGATCAAGAGTGAGGCTACGATCCACGCTTGGCGATTGCCCTATGGAGTCGGATGGACTCGCTATTCGTCTACGCTTCCGCAGCTTTATTTAGTTTATTTCTCATGAGTGGCCTTCGACCGAATTTATTATGATGTAATAAAGACTCGATATGAGAATCGTGTAATAAATTCAGGTGTGATTGAACTTTGAATCTTTGCATCAATGTACTGTGTGTGCCAGTATGATCTTGGGATGGTACAGCTACACAGAGACTTGACCGATTTCGGGTCAGGTCGTTACACAAATTATTCACAATGGCATACCGAGAGAGCTCCTACTGGTAAAAAAGTTAATTCGATTGAAGAAATTTCTTATTTGAGTGAAAAAGTTGATGCTCTTATGAAATTGGTTGCTAGTAAAAGTGCTCTTGTTGATTTTAATGATATGCCTTTGTCTACTTTGGTTGAGAAAAATAGTGATGCCATAGATGTGAATTTTATCTCTCGAAATAATTTCAATTGCAATGCTTATAGAGGTAATTTTAATCCTAGGCCTTTTCCTAGTAATTCCTCTAATAATTATTGTAATTACTATGGAAACCAATCTTATAATGGTAGTAGGAACACCTATGATCTTGAGAACAATATTAAAGAATTTATCAACACGCAAAAAGTTTTCAACACTTCCATAAAAGAAAAGTTGAGTAAGATTGATGATTTGTCTAAAAGTGTTGATAGAATTGCTCATGATGTGGAAAATCTCAAGATGAAATTTTGTGTGCCAAAAGTAGATGAATCAACTAAAGCTCTTTATGTTTCTATGGATGAAAGTAAGAAAAGAACCGCTATGCTTAGAGCTAAAAGAGAATTAAAAAAACGTATTCTAGTGATTTCTTTCGCAAAAGTGATGAAGATCTTAAAATGATTGGTGTTTCTTCTATTGATTCCTTGTTTAGTAAAGTTAAGATTGATAAAAAGGGACTGGAGAATATTCAACTTTAGGTAGAAGGCGTCCCAATATTTCAGAGGGTGAAAATCTTATTGAGAAAATTGATGAAAGTGGGTTTGAAGAGGTCAAAACTTTAACTAGTGATGTGCCCACTCTTTTGGATTACAAAGACTTTAATTATGATAGTTTCACTTTGATGGATTGTATTTCTTTGTTGCAATCCATGATAAATTCACCCCATGCTTATGAACAAAATAAAGCTTTTACTAAACATATTGTTGATGCTATGATGAAATCATTTGAAGAAAAATTGGAATTAGAAGTTTAAGTTCCTAGAAAATTGCATGATGAATGGGAACCTACTATCAAAGTCAAGATCAAAATTATGAATGCTTTGCTTTGTGTGACTTGGGTGCTAGTGTTTCTACAATTCCGAAATCTTTATATGATGTGCTTGGTTTTACCGATCTTGAAGATTGTTCTTTAAATTTGCACTTGGCGGATTCTACTATTGAAAAGCCCATGGGAAGAATTAATGATGTTCTTATTCTTGCTAATAGGAATTATGTGCCCATAGATTTTATTCTTCTTGGTATTGATTGCAATCTGTCATGTCCAATTATTCTTGGTAGACTGTTTTTATGCACTATCGGTGCCGTGATTGATATGAAAGAAGGCAATATTAAGTTCCAATTTCCTTTGAGGAAGGGTATGGAACACTTGCCTAGAACAATAATTAGGCCACCATATGAATCAATCATCTGGGCATCTTATGGATCTCGACCCAAAGATGACAAAACTTAGATCCTTGCTTTATGCCTAGCTAAAGGCGTAAAACTATAGCGCTTGTTGGGAGGCAACCCAATGAATAAAATTTATTTTTGCTTTTTGCTTTCTGTTCTTGAGTGTTTGCACAATTATGCTACTGCTATGATTGTGTTTTTTGTGTTTTAATTAGTTTTTGTGCCAAGTAAAGCCTTTAGGATCTGCTTGGGTGATAGTTGTTTGATCTTGCTGGAAAAAAACAGAAACTTTTGCGCTCACGAAAATAATTCTCATTTTCTACCAGAGCGTGATAAAATACCAATTCTTTTTGAAGAAGAACAATATATAAATTGCGCAGGTCTTCCTAATTTTTCAGAATTTTTGGAGTTGCGGAAGTTTTCGAAATAGTCAGATTGCTACAAACTGTTCTGTTTTGACAGATTCTGTTTTCTTTGCATTGTGTGCTTATTTTGATGGCTCTATGGTTTTCTTTGATGAGTTTTCTCCATAGAAAAGTTGAAATACAGTAGATATAATGCAAAAATAAAATATGAATTGGTTTGGCACAGTACTTATAGTAGTGATTTGCTTTCTTACACTAACGGATCTCACGAATGTTTTGTTGAGTTTTGTGTGATTGAAGTATTCAAGTTTTGGGTTATCTTAAGATTGATGAAGGAATAAGGAGTAGAAGAGCATAAGCTTGGGGATGCCCCGGCATCCCAAGCTATTATCCAAAAATGAGCAACCAACTAAGCTTGGGGATGCCCCCGAGTGGCATCTCCTCTTTCTTCTAACGACCATCGGTATTTTACTCGAAGCTATATTTTTATTCGTCACATACTATGTGTTTTGCTTGGAGCATATTGTATGATATGTGTCTTTGCTTGTTTTATTTTTTGTTTTAAGTCTTGATCCCTTGCTGGACACACCTATTTGAGGGACCCAAAATTATGTCATGACTTGTTACAATTGCTCTCTATGCTTCACTTAAATTTTTTATGAGCTATGGACTTGCTCTAGTGCTTCACTTATATATTTTTGAGAACGTTGTGTTTTAGTATTTTTGAAGAAATGCTCTCTTGCTTCACTTAGATTTATTTGAGAGTTAGTAAAAAATTTCAAGAAATTCTCTCTTGCTTCACTTAAATTATTTTGATAGAAAGAAAAATTTATGCTCATGATCTTCACTTATATTTGTTTGAGCTTATGAAAGGCAACACATGAAAATTAGTCCCAAAGTGATAAATATCCAAGAAGGATATAATAAAAACTTTCATGAAGATCATTGGACAAAATAAACTTGATTCTTAGTAATAGTTTTGAGATATGAGGATGTGATATGTGAGTTATGTTGATAAGTAATTGTGCTTTAGTAAGAATATTGGTGTTAAGGTTTGTGATTCCCTATGCAAGCACGAAAGTCAATAGTCATGCAATGAAATTATATCCTACTTGTGGTGCATTATTCGGTGTTAATTATGTTTAATTCTCGCCTATGAGATTATTTGTTTCTTGGATGGTCGCTTCTCGGTCTTTTGCTAGCCTTCATTTTGCACTAAGTATGATCTCTACTTTGTTGGAAATATGCCCTAGAGGCAATAATAAATAAGTTATTATTACATTTCCTTGTTCATGATAATCGTTTATTATCCATGCTAGAATTGTATTGATAGGAAACTCAGATACATGTGTGGATACAAAGACAACACCATGTCCCTAGTAAGCCTCTAGTTGACTAGCTCGTTGATCAATAGATGGTAACGGTTTCCTGACCATGGACATTGGATGTCGTTGATAACGGGATCACATCATTAGGAGAATGATGTGATTGACAAGACCCAATCCTAAGCCTAGCACAAGATCGTGTAGTTCGTTTGCTCAGAGCTTTTCTAATGTCAAGTATCATTTCCATAGACCATGAGATTGTGCAACTCCCGGATACCGTAGGAATGCTTTGGGTGCACCAAACGTCACAACGTAACTGGGTGGCTATAAAGGTGCACTACAGGTATCTCCGAAAGTGTCTGTTGGGTTGGCACGAATCGAGACTGGGATTTGTCACTCCGTGTAAACGGAGAGGTATCTCTGGGCCCACTCGGTAGGACAACATCACAATGTGCACAGTGTGACCAAGGAGTTGATCACGGGATGATGTGAGTTACGGAACGAGTAAAGAGACTTGCCGGTAACGAGATTGAACAAGGTATCGGGATACCGACGATCGAATCTCGGGCAAGTAACATACCGATAGACAAAGGGAATTGTATACGGGATTGATTGAATCCCCGACATCGTGGTTCATCCGATGAGATCATCGTGGAACATGTGGGAACCAACATGGGTATCCAGATCCCGCTGTTGGTTATTGACCGGAGAACGTCTCGGTCATGTCTGCATGGTTCCCGAACCCATAGGGTCTACACACTTAAGGTTCGATGACGCTAGGGTTATAGGGAAAGTATGTACGTGGTTACCGAATGTTGTTCGGAGTCCCGGATGAGATCCCGGACATCATGAGGAGTTCCGGAATGGTCCGGAGGTAAAGATTTATATATGGGAAGTCCTGTTTTGGTCACCGGAAAAGTTTCGGGTGATATCGGTAATGTACCGGGACCACCTGGAGGGTCCCGGGGGTCCACCAAGTGGGGCCACCAGCCCCAGAAGGCTGCGTGGGCCAAGTGTGGGAGGGGACCAGCCCTAGGTGGGCTGGTGCGCCCCCCCACCAAGGCCCAAGGCGCATGGGAGAGTGGGAGGGGGCAAACCCTAGGTCCAGATGGGCCTTAAGGCCCACCCTAGTGGCGCCCCCCCTCTCCTCCCCTTGGCCGCCCCCCTAGATGGGATCTACGGCTGGCCGCCACCCCTTGGGGTGGGAACCCTAGAGGGGGCGCAGCCCTTCTATATATAGTTGAGGTTTGGGGCTGCCCAAGACACGAGAACGTCTCCCTTTCGGTGCAGCCCTACCCCTCTCCCTCCTCCTCCTCTCCCGCGGTGCTTGGCGAAACCCTGCGGGATTGCCACGCTCCTCCATCACCACCACACCGTCGTGCTGCTGCTGGATGGAGTCTTCCCAACCTCTCCCTCTCTCCTTGCTGGATCAAGGCGTGGGAGACGTCACCGGGCTGCACGTGTGTTGAACGCGGAGGCACCGTTCTTTGGTGCTTAGATCGGAATCAACCGCGATCTGAATTGCTACGAGTACGACTCCCTCATCCGCGTTCTTGCAACGCTTCCGCATCGCGATCTACAAGGGTATGTAGATGCACTCCCCTTCCCCTCGTTGCTAGATTACTCCATAGATTGATCTTGGTGATGCGTAGAAAATTTTGAATTTCTGCTACGTTCCCCAACAGTGGCATCATGAGCTAGGTCTATGCGTAGTTTCTATGCACGAGTAGAACACAAAGTAGTTGTGGGCGTAGATGTTGCCAATTCTTCTTGCCGCTACTAGCTTATCTTGTTTCGGCGGCATTGTGGGATGAAGCGGCCGGGACCGACCTTACACGTACGCTTACGTGAGACAGGTTCCACTGACTGACATGCACTAGTTGCATAAGGTGGCTAGCGGGTGTCTGTCTCTCCCACTTTAGTCGGAACGGATTCGATGAAAAGGGTCCTTATGAAGGGTAAATAGAAATTGGCATATCACATTGTGGTTTTACGTAGGTAAGAAACGTTCTTGCTAGAAACCTATACAAGCCACGTAAAAACTTGCAACAACAATTAGAGGACGTCTAACTTGTTTTTGCAGCATGTGCTATGTGATGTGATATGGCCAGAAGATATGATGAATGATATTGTGATGTATGAGATTGATCGTATTCTTGTAATAGGAATCACGACTTGCATGTCGATGAGTATGACAACCGGCAGGAGCCATAGGAGTTGTCTTAATTTATTGTATGACCTACGTGTCAATGAAAACGCCATGTAAATTACTTTACTTTATTGCTAAGCGCGTTAGCCATAGAAGTAGAAGTAATCGTTGGCATGACAACTTCATGAAGACACAATGATGGAGATCATGGTGTCATGCCGGTGACAAAGATGATCATGGTGCCCCGAAGATGGAGATCAAAGGAGCAAAATGATATTGGCCATATCATGTCACTATTTGATTGCATGTGATGTTTATCATGTTATGCATCTTATTTGCTTAGAACGACGATAGCATAAATAAGATGATCCCTCACTAAAATTTCAAGAGAAGTGTTCCCCCTAACTGTGCACCGTTGCGAAGGTTCGTTGTTTCGAAGCACCACGTGATGATCAGGTGTGATAGATTCTAACGTTCAAATACAACGGGTGTTGACGAGCCTAGCATGTACAGACATGGCCTCGGAACACATGAGAAACACTTAGGTTGACTTGACGAGCCTAGCATGTACAGACATGGCCTCGGAACACAAGAGATCGAAAGGTCGAACATGAGTCGTATAGAAGATACGATCAACATGGAGATGTTCACCGATGATGACTAGTCCGTCTCACGTGATGATCGGACACGGCCTAGTTTGACTCGGATCATGTATCACTTAGATGACTAGAGGGATGTCTATCTGAGTGGGAGTTCATTAAATAATCAGATGAACTTCATTATCATGAACATAGTCAAAAGGTCTTTGCAAATTATGTCATACGCTTTAGTTCTACTGGTTAAGATATGTTCCTAGAGAAAATTTAGTTGAAAGTTGGTAGTAGCAATTATGCGGACTGGGTCCGTAAACTGAGGATTGTCCTCATTGCTGCACAGAAGGCTTGTGTCCTTAATGCACCGCTCGGTGTGCTGAACCTCAGCTTCGTCTGTAGATGTTGCGAAACATCTGGCATACACGTTTTGATGACTACGTGATAGTTCAGTGCGTAATGCTAACGGTTTAGAATTGTGGCACCAAAGATGGTTTTGAAATGTCGCAGAACATATGAGATGTTCCGAAGACTGAAATTGAGATTTCAGACTAGTGCCCACGTCAAGAGGTATGAGACCTCTGACAAGTTTCTTAAGCCTGCAAGCTAAGGGAGAAAAGCTCAATCGTTGAGCATGTGCTCAGATTTTCTGAGTGCCACAATCGCTTGAATCGAGTGGGAGTTAATCTTCCAGATGAGATAGTGATGGTTCTCCATAGTCACTGCCACCAAGCTAGTAGAGCTTCGTGATGAACTATAACATATCAGGGATAGTTATGATGATCCTTGAGCTATTCGCGATGTTTGACACCGCGAAAGTAGAAATCAAGAAGGAGCTTCAATTGTTGATGGTTAGTAAAACCACTAGTTTCTAGAAGGGCAAGGGCAAAAGGGATACTTCATGAAACAGCAAATCATTTGCTGCTCTAGTAAAGAATCCCAAGGTTGAACCCAAACCCGAGACTAAGTGCTTCTGTAATGAGGGGAACGGTCACTGAAGCAGTACTACCCTAGATACTTGGTAGATGAGAAGGCAGGCAAGGTCGACAGAAGTATATTGGATATACGTTATATGAATGTGTACTTTACTAGTACTCCTAACAGCACCAGGGTATTAGATACCGGTTCGGTTGCTAAGTGTTAGTAACTCGAAATAAAAGCTGCGAAATAAACGGAGACTAGCTAAAGGTGAGATGACGATATGTGTTGGAAGTGTTTCCAAGGTTGATGTGATCAAGCATCGCATGCTCCCTCTACTGTCGAGATTTGGTGTTTGCGTTGACCATGATTGGATTATGTTTATCGCAATACGGTTATTCATTTAAGGAGAATAATTGTTACTCTGTTTATTTGAATAATACCTTCAATGGTCTTGCACCTAAAATGAATCTCGATCGTAGTGATACACATGTTCGTGCCAAAAGATATAAAATAGTAATGATAGTTCCACATACTTGTGGCACTGCCATTTGAGTCATATTGGTATAGAACGCATGAAGAAGCTCCATGTAGATGGATCTTTGGACTCACTCGTTTTTGAAAAGATTGAGACATGCGAACCATGTCTATTGGTATATATGCATGAAGAAACTCCATGCAGATGGATCGTTTGGACTCACTTGATTTTGAATCACTTGAGACATGCAAATCATACCACATGGGCAAGATGACTGAAAGTCCTCGTTTTCAGTAAGATGGAACAATAGAGCAACTTACTGGAAGTAATACATTTTGATGTATGCAGTCCAATGAGTGCTGAGGCATGCAGTGGATATCATTATGTCTTACTTCACAGATGATTTGAGTAGATGCTGAGTGTATTTACTTGATGAAACACAAGTCTGAATTATTGAAAGGTTCAAGTAATTTCAGAGTGAAGTTGAAGATCGTCGTGACAAGAGGATAAAATGTATGTGATATGATCATAGAGATGAGTATCTGAGTTACGAGTTTGGTACACAATTAAGACATTGTGGAAAGTGTTTCACAATTAATACCGCCTGGAACACCATAGTGTGATGGTGTGTCCGAACATCATAACTGCACCCTATCGGATATGGTGCATACCATGATGTCTCTTATCGAATTACCACTATCGTTTATGGGTTTGGCATTGGAGACAACTGCATTCACTTTAAAAGGGGCACCACGCAATTCCGTTGAGACGACACCGTTTAGAGAAACCTAAGTTGTCGTTTCTTAAAAGTTTGGGGCTGCGATGCTTATGTGAAAAAGTTTCAGGCTGATAAGCTCGAACCCAAAGCGGATAAATGCATCTTCATAGAATACCCAAAAACAGTTGGGTATACCTCCTATTTCAGATCTGGAAGCAAAAGTAATTACTTCTAGAAACAGGTCCTTTCTCGAGGAAAAGTTTCTCTCGAAAGAATTGAGTGGGAGGATGGTGGAGACTTGATAAGGTTATTGAACCATGACTTCAACTAGTGTGTAGCAGGGCACAGGAAGTTGTTCCTGTGGCACCTACACCAATTGAAGTGGAAGCTTATGATAGTGATCATGAAACTTCGGATCAAGTCACTACCAAACCTCGTAGGACAACGAGGATGCGTGCTACTTCAGAGTGGTACGTGATCCTGTCTTGAAAGTCATGTTGTCAGACAACAATGAACCTACGAGCTATGGAGAAGCGATGGTGGGCCCATATTCCGACAAATGGTTAGAAGCCATGAAATCCGAGATAAATGGATCTTTAAGAAGAAGACGGACATAGACGGTGATGTTACCGTCTATGAAGCTCGACTTGTGGCAAAGAGTATTTCCACAAGTTCAAGGAGTTGACTACGATGAGATTTTCTCATCCGTAGCGATGCTTAAGTCCGTCGGAATCATGTTGGCATTAGCTGCATTTATGAAATCTGGCAGATGGATGTCAAAACAAGTTTCCTTACCAGTTTTCGTAAGGAAAGGTTGTATGTGATACAATCAGAAAGGTTTTGTCGATCCTAAGGATGCTAAAAGGTATGCTAGCTCCAGCGATCCTTCCATGGACTAGAGCAAGCATATCGGAGTCAGAATATACGCTTTGATGGAGTGATCAAAGTTTTTGGGTTTATACAAAGTTTGTTAGAAACTTGTATTTACAATAAAGTGAGTGGGAGTGCTGCAACATTTCTGATAAGTATATGTGAATGACATATTGTTGATCCGAAATGATGTAAAAATTTCTGGAAAGCATAACGGGTTGTTTGAAAGGAGTTTTTCAAAGGAAGACCTGGATAAAGCTACTTACATATTGGGCATCAAGATCTATAGAGATAGATCAAGACGCCTGATGATACTTTCAAAGAACGCGACATGATTTTGAAAGAGTTCAAAATAGATCAGCAAAGAAGGAGTTCTTGGCTGTGTTACAAGGTGTGAGTATTGAGTAAGACTCAAGACCTGACCACAGAAGAAGAGAGAGAAAGGACGAAGGTCGTCCCCTATGCTTTAGACATAGGCTCTACAGTATGCTATGCTGTGTACCGCACATGAAGTGTGCCTTGCCATGAGTTGGTCAAGGGGTACAATAGTGATCCGGGAATGGATCACATGACAGCGGTCGAACTTATCCTTAGTATCTAGTGGACTAAGGATTTTCTCGATTATGGAGGTGAAAAGGAGTTCATCGTAAAGGGTTACGTCGATGCGAACTTTGACACTAATCCGGATGACTCTGAGTAGTAAACCGGATTCGTATAGTAGAGCAATTATTTGAAATGGCTCCAAATAGCGCGTGGTAGCATCCACAAGATGACATATATATCCGTAAAGCACACACGGATCTGAAAGGTTCAGACCCGTTGACTAATAACCTCTCTCACAAGCATAACATGATCAAACCAGAACTCATTGATTGTTAATCACATAGTGATGTGAACTAGATTGTTGGCTCTAGTAAACTCTTTGGATGTTGGTCACATGGTGATGTGACCTATGAGTGTTAATCACATGGTGATGTGGACTAGATTATTGACTCTAGTGCAAGTGGGAGACTGTTGGAAATATGCCCTAGAGGCAATAATAAATAAGTTATTATTACATTTCCTTGTTCATGATAATCGTTTATTATCCATGCTAGAATTGTATTGATAGGAAACTCAGATACATGTGTGGATACATAGACAACACCATGTCCCTAGTAAGCCTCTAGTTGACTAGCTCGTTGATCAATAGATGGTTACGGTTTCCTGACCATGGACATTGGATGTCGTTGATAACGGGATCACATCATTAGGAGAATGATGTGATGGACAAGACCCAATCCTAAGCCTAGCACAAGATCGTGTAGTTCGTTTGCTCAGAGCTTTTCTAATGTCAAGTATCATTTCCTTAGACCATGAGATTGTGCAACTCCCGGATACCGTAGGAATGCTTTGGGTGCACCAAACGTCACAACGTAACTGGGTGGCTATAAAGGTGCACTACAGGTATCTCCGAAAGTGTCTGTTGGGTTGGCACGAATCGAGACTGGGATTTGTCACTCCGTGTAAACGGAGAGGTATCTCTGGGCCCACTCGGTAGGACATCATCACAATGTGCACAGTGTGACCAAGGAGTTGATCACGGGATGATGTGAGTTACGGAAGGAGTAAAGAGACTTGCCAGTAACGAGATTGAACAAGGTATCGGGATACCGACGATCGAATCTCGGGCAAGTAACATACCGATAGACAAAGGGAATTGTATACGGGATTGATTGAATCCCCGATATCGTGGTTCATCCGATGAGATCATCGTGGAACATGTGGGAACCAACATGGGTATCCAGATCCCGCTGTTGGTTATTGACCGGAGAACGTCTCGGTCATGTCTGCATGGTTCCTGAACCCGTAGGGTCTACACACTTAAGGTTCGATGACGCTAGGGTTATAGGGAAAGTATGTATGTGGTTACCGAATGTTGTTCGGAGTCCCGGATGAGATCCCGGACGTCACGAGGAGTTCCGGAATGGTCCGGAGGTAAAGATTTATATATGGGAAGTCCTGTTTTGGTCACCGGAAAAGTTTCGGGTGATATCGGTAATGTACCGGGACCACCGGGAGGGTCCCGGGGGTCCACCAAGTGGGGCCACCAGCCCCAGAAGGCTGCGTGGGCCAAGTGTGGGAGGGGACCAGCCCCAGGTGGGCTGGTGCGCCCCCCCCACCAAGGCCCAAGGCGCATGGGAGAGTGGGAGGGGGCAAACCCTAGGTCCAGATGGGCCTTAAGGCCCACCCTAGTGGCGCCCCCCCTCTCCTCCCCTTGGCCGCCCCCCTAGATGGGATCTACGGCTGGCTGCCACCTCTTGGGGTGGGAACCCTAGAGGGGGCGCAGCCCCCTCCCCCCCCTATATATAGTTGAGGTTTGGGGCTGCCCAAGACACGAGAACGTCTCCCTTTCGGTGCAGCCCTACCCCTCTCCCTCCTCCTCCTCTCCCGCGGTGCTTGGCGAAGCCCTGCGGGATTTCCACGCTCCTCCATCACCACCACGCCGCCGTGCTGCTGCTGGATGGAGTCTTCCCAACCTCTCCCTCTCTCCTTGCTGGATCAAGGCGTGGGAGACGTCACCGGGCTGCCTGTGTGTTGAACGCGGAGGCACCGTTCTTCGGTGCTTAGATCGGAATCAACCGCGATCTGAATCGCTACGAGTACGACTCCCTGATCCGCGTTCTTGCAACGCTTCCGCATCGCGATCTACAAGGGTATGTAGATGCACTCCCCTTCCCCTCGTTGCTAGATTACTCCATAGATTGATCTTGGTGATGCGTAGAAAATTTTGAATTTCTGCTACGTTCCCCAACATACTTGTGCATCCAAAATCCTTTAAACCAGTTTTGCCATATGAGTCCATTATATCTACCTATATGTGGTATTCTTTTGCCGTTCTAAGCAAATTTGTATGTGCCATCTCTAATTTTGAAAATAAACTTCTCTTTTGTGTGTTCGTTTCGCTCGCGGAGCGGTGAGGGGTGGCTAATATTTTCCATGCTAGATGTGTTATTCTCAAGATGAGTGTTTATTCACTTGTCATTGCACGAGAGTAAGGCAAAGGTATTAGGAATGCCCAGTCCCGAAATGAAAAATGAATTTACTTTATGTTGTCAAATAATAAATTCCTTGGAAAGTGTTGGTATGGAAGGCACCCGTGGATACGGTTAGCCATGGAAAGTGAAAGTACGGTTGAAAAAGGAATAAACTTTATTTTCTGTTTGGGAACCGCCTATGATATATCTAGCGTGGAAAGTGTTGGAACTCTAAGTCGTTTTCGTTGGTGGGATGGATACACCTCCCAAAATGTTTTTATCTCTAAGTTTTTCGCTTTGAGCTCTGGCAGCTCTACAAATCCCTACTTCCCTCTGCGAAGGGCCTTTCTTTTTTACTTTATGCAATTTTTAATTTTTAATTTGAGTCTCCATCTTATCTTATAAAAGCACCAACTAGGAGGCAATATGATCATACTTGAGTATCGGGTGTAGCTAATATGCGAGTGTGTTTCATGAATGGATTAATGGTTGAGCATGATGGGCTAGGGATAACTTACTTTAGCATTGATATTTTGAAAGACATGGTTACTTGTTGATATGCTTGAGTATTTAAATTATCATGTCAAAACTAGACTATTGCTTTGAACAATATAAAAGTCCAAATGTCCATGCTATAAAGAAAAGAAATATGATATGACATGATAGGCAGATTCTACATCAAAAATTCTGTTTTTATCACTTCCCTACTCGAGGACGGGTAGGAGTTAAGCTTGGGGATGCTGATACATGTCCAACGTATCTATAATTTTTGACTGTTCCATGTTGTTATATCATCAATCTTGGATGTTTTATAATCAATTTATAGTCATTTTATATCATTTTTTGGTACTAACATATTGACATAGTGCCAAGTGCCAGTTGATGTTTTCTGCATGTTTTTTACATTGCAGGAAATCAATATAAAACTGAGTCCAAATGCAACGAAACTTTACAGAGATTTTTTTGGACCAGAAGGAACATAATGGGCCCTGGCTGCGCCTCGGGGGTGCTCCGAGGAGAGCACACCCCACCAGGGCGCGCCAGGAGGCCCAGGCATGCCCTGGTGGGTTGTGCCCACCTCGGGTGCCCCCGAACCGCCTCTTTGCTCTATAAATACCCCAATGTTCTAGAAACCCTAGAAGCGTCGACAAAATATTGATTCAGCCGCCACAGAGTCCAGAACCACGAGATCCAATCTAGACACCATCTCGGATGGGGTTCACCACCTCCATTGGTGCCTCTCCGATGATGTGTGAGTAGTTCTTTGTAGACCTTCGGGTCCGTAGTTAGTAGCTAGATGGCTTTCTCTCTCTCGCTGAATTCTCAATACAATGGTCTCTTGGAGATCCATATGATGTAACTCTTTTGCGGTGTGTTTGTTGGGATCGATGAACTTTGAGTTTATGATCAGATCTTTCTTTTTATATGAAAGTTATTTCAGTTTCTTTGATCTCTTATATGCATGATTGCTTATAGCCTCGTATTTCTTCTCCGATATTTGGGTTTTGTTTGGCCAACATGATCTATTTATCTTGCAATGGGAAGAGGTGCTTTGTAGTGGGTTCGATCTTACGGTGCTTGATCCCAGTGACAAAGGGGAACCGACACGTATGTATCTTTGCTACTAAGGATAAAACGATGGGGTCTGTCTATACATAGATAGATCTTGTCTACATCATGTCATCGTTCTTATTGCATTACTCCGTTTCTCCATGAACTTAATACATTAGATGCATGCTGGATAGCGGTCGATGTGTGGAGTAATGGTAGTAGATGCAGGCAGGAGTCGGTCTACTAATCTTGGACGTGATGCCTATATAATGATCATTGCCTGGATATCGTCATGAGTATTTGAAGTTCTATCAATTGCCCAACAGTAATTTGTTCACCCACCGTTTGCTATTTTTCTCGAGAGAAGCCACTAGTGAAACCTACGGCCCCCGGGTCTCTTTCTCATATTATTTGCCTTTGCGATCTACTTTTCCTTTGCATTTATTTTCAGATCTACTAAACCAAAAATACAAAAATACCTTGCTGCAATTTATTTATATTTATTTTATTTGGCGTTCAATCTATCAATCTACTACTATTTTATCTCACGTCGGTTTGCCTATCTTGAGGCGCCGCTACCCGAAAGGGATTGACAACCCCTTTTACACGTCGGGTTGCGGGGATTTTATATCTGTGTGCAGGGGCTGTTTTTACATTGTGTTGCTTGGTTCTCCTACTGGTTCGATAACCTTGGTTTCATATCTGAGGGAAATACGTACTGCTGCTGTCACTACAAAAAAAATACACTTACGTGATGATACGTGTTTGTCACAGTAGGTCGCTTTTTTGTCATGCATGTACATCCATGACAAATTTATGACAGAATCAAGATAGCCATACCTGTGCTGTCGTAGAAGTGTTCCATGACATTACCAAAATTATCATCACGGAAGTGTCCACTTCCATGACGATAAATCGCGCATCACAGAAGTGCTTTCGTCAAGGGTGACCGACACGTGGCATCCACCGTAACGGAACGCCGTTAAGCTATCGGGTCGGGTTTTGGATCTGATAACCCATTAACAGCCCCGACCAATGGGGATTTTCCACGTGTAAAATCATCATTGGCTGGAGGAAACACGTGTCAGCTCATCGTTGGGACAGATGTCATCCACTCATTGGACAGAAGGCGCCTATGATACGTCGACACGTGGCATGGCCCAACAGAGGCCCATTCCTGTGAAAAGGCCGGCCCGTTTGACTTGGTCAAAAGGTGGCGGGCCGGCCCATGGAAAGCCTGTTAACGGCCTGTTCGCATATAGCCCATTTACAGCCCGCTAACCCAAGGCCCATTACGCCCTATCCGAATTAGGCCCAGTAGCGTCATCTGGGCCATCCAATATGATTCCAGCCCGTTTTCACTTCTGGCCCATGTATGGCCCATGACATCTTTCGGCCCATATGAGGCCCTATGTAACTCTTGGCCTATTAATGGCCCGTGGTGAAACTGGCTCGTAATGAATAGTGTATCACTTTACACCCATTAACGGCCCGTGGTGAAACTGGCCCGTAATGAACAGTGTATCACTTTATACCCATTAACGGCCAGTTATTCCGTTGGGCCGTTTCCAGCCCATGTTATCTTTCGGCCTTCTCAGAGCCCATTTATTCTTGGGCTCATTTCCAGCATTCGTTTACTTACGGCCCGTTACTGTAATTTTCTGCTTGTGGGCCAAATTCAGCCCGTGGTTACAGTCGGCCCGTTTGTGGTCCGTTAATACGTTGGGCCGTTTTCATAGCGTCATCAAATACGGCATATTAACGATGGCCCGTTATGGTCGGCCCATGAACGGACGATTCCAACTCTAGCCCGTTTACGGCCATAATGCGGTCTATTTGGCCCATGTTTGGCCAATCGATCATACGGCCCGTATAAGGCCCATTGATGATACGACCCACAGAAGGCCCATTGTTTCTACGACCCGTAGAAGGCCCATTGTTTCTACGGCCCGTAGAAGGCCCACTGTTTCTACGGCCAGTAGGAGGCCTAGTGTCAATACAGTAAATATTAGCCCATGGTTATTGTGGCCTAGTTTTAAAAAATAGGTTATTGCAGCCACTAGCTAACCGCGGAAAAAGAACTGCAATGACTACAAGCAAACAAATAAACAAGACAACAAGGAAATAAATAAGCAAGCAACTAACGCTAGGCTATCACGACTATTACACATATTACATCCACTGGGCATCAAAGTTCGCCACCAGTGCAAATATAGGGAACAAAGCAACATATCATATACACTGGTTGTCAAAGTTGGCGACCAGCGCAAATAAACGCCGCCGGAAAACAAATCCAGAACTGAAACCACTTCAGAAGATCTCAAGAAACAATATCCTGGGTACTCATAATGCTGGCAAGATGCTTAGCAAGCTTATTAACTTTCTCTTGTTTGGCGCTTAAATCCTCCAGCGCTTGCTGTTGCACCAGAAAATATGCATCTGAATTCTGCAGGGACTTCCTCAGTCCTTCAGCTTCCTGTCGCAGCACATCTGATTGATGTCTTTCAACTTGAAGTTGAGACTCAAGAAGACGAACTGATTCAGGCGGCGAGTTCGAAGAGCTTGTGCCAGCAGTAGTGGCCAGTAACTCGAACACTACATCAAGACAGGACTTTTGGGTTCCCTCACTGTCGTCAAGATAGTTTTTATCAGCTTTCTTGGAGACCAACAGGGATGTATCACTATCTTGAACCTTATCTGCATTACTTCCTTTACCATTGGATAACGCGGTACTGTTCTCCAATATTTTGTCCGCATTCTAAAAGAGAAACAAGCAGACACATCACATGTTTACCATGTTGTATATGAAACTCATTTTGGTAAATGAGTTCAGTAGTAAAGTGGACAGGATAACAGCATGAAACAAACATATATCTATGTACCATGGCCACTTTATGGTCTATATCATTCTAGTTTTTGTTGCCAAATCAAGATAGAGACACAGTTCAAATAATATTTGTTCAAGACAAAGCAGAATAGACAAAATATAAGTGTGGGTAACTATAGAGCAATAACAACAGTTGTAATGTGCATGACATGAGAACATAACTGTTTATTCAATTGAAACTGAAATCAACATAGAGCAGGTTACAATAGCAAACCAGTTAAAGAAACAGGTTTAAAACATATCTGTTGCACCATTGGAGTTTCAATTCCATCCTTCAAATTTGAAAATAGTTGGTATGAGTAAATACAGTAATGCAAGAGCAAAGGAGTATGAACCATAGCTACAGAACCTGACCTGAGAACAAATCTTCTTCTCCTTTAAGCGTTGAGTTGGGATTCGGAGTGGTGGTCCTCGTGCTTTGGGCACTATAGTTCCCTTACTAACTGCTCGTGTTTGGGTGCTCTGTGGTGGAGACGGTGCTGTGTCAACTGGAACTGGGTTACTATCTGCCGGGGTTGGGGTTAGAAGGGGTGTAGCTGGTTCTCTGTCCAACTGGGTAGGGGTACAATCTGCGAGAGTCTGGGTTATGTGTGGTGGATCTGGTCCTTGGGCAAGTACAACCGTGGTTCTATCTGCATCAACTGGTGGCACTATCTTTTCTGAAGACCGTGTTGTTACTCCCTTAGATACTGCCATCACGCTCTCCAAATCAAATGGCTGATAAACAAGAAAAGTAATTGAAAGTATAGAAATTGTATGATAGACAGGTGCAATGGATAGTGGGGAATAAAAGAGGGCATGAAATAACTCATATTTATGTTGTCTAACCAAACAGGATAGCATGACACAATTTCACATATATGATGGCTAACTAAACAGGATAGCATGACACAATTTCACATTATGATGGCTAACTAAAAAAGATGGAAAGACATAGTTCAAAATATGAGACTATGTAAACAGGATGACATGACATAACTATATAATGTGTTTATTAAATAGGTTGGCATGCCATAATTCACATACATTCACGGATAGAATGCCATAATTCAAAATAATATGATTGTAAACACTAAACAGGATGAGATGATATAACTATATGATGTCTTTATTAAATGGGTTGCCATGCCATAATTCAGATAGATGATGTGTATGTACTATGTAAACATGATGGCATGATATAATTCAAATATATGATTTATATAGTAAGCAAGTAAGCAGATGGCAATCCATATATGATGTAAAAACTAAGCAATGCAAGACAACATGCATGACATGGGTAATATAACCCTGCCAAGTTTGAGCATAGACCTCAGGGGGGAAATAGGACTGGTCATCAGTCTCTGAATCCTCCTCTGAGGAGCTCTCTGTAACTAGCAAGATGTCTGCTTCAGCAGGTAGCATTGTCCGCTCTGAGTACCTTGTTTTCACTCCAAATACTTCCATCACCGCTTCAAATGGCTGATGCACAGGAAGAGTAGTTGAATATACAAACGTTGTCGACAAATGGAACACGTAATATAAAAAATGATAGCATGATATAATTCACATACATGATGATTGGCTAAACAGCATGGCATTGCATAATTCACATATATAATGCCTTTGCAACAAGATAGCATTGTATAATTCACATATATAATGTCTTGCAACAAGATAGCAATGCATAATTCACATATATGGTAATTAGACACTGAACAGGTGGCATTCACACAAAGCATGTCTAAACTAATCAAATGACATAGCAATGTGAGACACCATACGCATGATATGAGCAACATAACCCTGCCAAGTTAGAGCATACACCTCGGGGGGGGGGGGGAATAGGACTGGTCATCTGTCTCTGAATCCTCCTCTGAGGAGCTATCCGTAACCAGCGAGATATGCGCTTCGTTAGATAGCATAGTCTGCTCTGAAGACCTTGTTTTCACTCCAGTATTTGCCATCACTGTGTCAAATGGCTGATGCACACGAAGAGCAGTTGAATGTACTAACATTGTTGACAAATGTAATATGTAATGAAAAAAAAGGATGGCCTGATATAATTTACACATAAGATGACTGGCTAAGCAGGATGGCATTGCAAAATTCACATATATGATGCCTGGCTAAACAAGATGGCGTTGCATAATTCACATAAACGAGGAATAAACTAAACAGATGGCATTCGCACAAAGGATGTCTAAACTAAGCAGATGACATATTTGATGTATAAAGTAAGCAATGCAAGACACCATATGCATGATATAACCAACATCAGCATGCCAAGTTAGAGCGAAGACCTCAGGGGGTAAATAGGAGTTGTCTTCTCCTTCTGAACCCCCCTCAGAACAGATATCGTCCTCTAGATTACAATTCGAAATGCGTGGAGGGGGGCTGCCTTTGCGCCTACCATGGAGCGACGTCTGCATGAAATTTTATTGCCACGCAAGGCTCGTCTCTTTTAATCTACATGTTCAGTTCCATTGTTTACAATAACTATCATGCATAGGAATAAAAACATAGTGAGAATATGTAAGGAGTGCATGCAGAAATCCAGAGTGATGGTAGGAACCTGTGGATAGACCCAAAACCAATAATAGCAAGCAGATAATGGCTTCAGTTAAAAAATACAGATAATGGTTTCTTTACTGTTTGTTTCCCACCCAACATGAAACTCATAGTAGACACCGGAGATTAACCAGATAGTAGATAGATACTATTGATAGCGGCCCCGATATGTACCCCACAACCATTTAAAAACTCAAGTTTGACCATTAGTTTGGAGCTGACTCAGAGTCTAATCGATGAACAGGACGATAAAGTAGCATGTAATATTAAGCGGTGCATAACGTAAGCAGACACGAAAGAGTGCGACCTCTCTTGCGGACCCGTGTAGTCCTCGAGGTCATCTGCTAGGTTGATGATGGTAATGCAGTTTTCATGGCTGCCAGCGGCGGGGAAGAAGATCTAAGGCGGCGAAAGACAGTCTGGAGGCCGGATCCCTATTGTGCTGGACCGTTCTGTCGTTGGAGCAGCTGAGCTGGGGTGGACGACGGCGCAGCAGGAGCGGGACAAACCACGCAAGGTTTTATTTGACAACTATCTGTAAGAGAAGTAATTCTGTAAGGGCTCGTTTGAATTGGAGGATTCCAACAATGCAGGGATAGGAAATAGACAGGAATAGGATAGGAATGCACGTGCAAAACAGAGAATTTAAAAGCACAGGATTTCTGCCAATCTGGGTGTTTGATTCACAACAATTGGAACATCACAGGATGCAAAGAAGCATGGTGAGATTAAGTCAAACCACAAGAAAATGTACCGTTATAATGCTATTATGCTACTATCTCTTAGTCTTGTGCTTCATGAATAGGAAGTTGAAAAGGAGGACAAGTGAAAATTAAAATTCCTACGTTTTTTCTTTCAAGGAGACACTAAAGGAACAAATCCGTGTGCTCAGTGGACAATATATATAACATGTAGAGTAAAAAAGAGATACAACAAGTGTACAACCTCTTTGGCGAAGCCATGTCGATCTTAGCGTGATTGGGTTGGCCGGTGAGGATGCTCCGGCTGACTTTGCTATCGGAGGAGGGGAAGAAGTTCTTAGGCGTCCGGAGATGGAGTCCGAGGTACTGCTCCGCTGTGATGGAGGGTTTCGTCGTTGGAGCAGCTCTGGTGAGTTGTACGACACCGAGGCTGAAGCAGGACAAGAGAGACAACGAACAACGTTAACCTGAGTGGAACTCTAATAGCATCTCCAATACATGACGTAAAATACATAACCACAAAGTGCTAGATGTAAAATACATCAGCCGCTCATCTCTGAACTTAACTGTCAAAACTGAACTTAACTGTCGAAACTTAACTTAACTGTCGAAACTGAATTTTGCTGTCGAAACTGAACGCACTAGCAAGGTGAGGCTACACGTCGGTCGACTGACTTTTCATCTCTAGTAAGTCGATTTTACAGCCGTTGGATACGAAATCAAGGGCCTGCGGTTCATCTTCAACCTCCACCCCCCTGAGCCGCCAGCCACCACCGGCCAAACAGCAGCCCCCCGCCGTGCGCGGCCGGCGGTGCGCCGCCCCGCCCGCCCCGAAAACACTCCCCACCGTCGGTCCGCCGCCGCCCCGGCCATCCCTCTAGCCCCCCCCCCCCCCCCCCCGTGTCGAGCTTTTTCTCTGGCGATCCCCACGCCACCGCCCCGCCAACGCCCCGCCACCGCCGGCGACCACCGCCCCCATCCTGAACCCGAAGATAGATAGTGGGGTACCTCTCTGGTGAACCCCCCTCCCCGCTGCGGCTGGTTCTTCCTTCACCCCGGCGAGCCCCCCCACCCCCTGAAAATCGACTGATCCAAAAGTCGATTCAGTCGACTGAAGTGTAGCTAAATCGGAGCAGCATCGCAAGCAAGAGCAAGAGCAGCAGCGCGAGCAAGAGCAATAGCAAGAGCAGACCAGGCACGGGACCGAGAGCAAGAGCAGAGCAGCAGCGCGAGCGAGAGCTAAAGCAGCAGCAGCTCCTACTGATGTGGATGTCGCCGCCGAGGGAGCGACGCCGTGGAGGAAGTGGTCGGCGACGCCGCCGTGGATGGAGCCGTGCCGTGTCGGCTCGGGACCGAGCGCCGGCAGCATCGTGAGATCGAATCAAGAAGAAAATGCGGCGATTAGTGTACAACCTCTTTGGTGGCGCCGATTAGGCCGCAGCTTCATCCGAGGAAACGGTGATGATGATGCTCTTCCGGTGGTGCAGGTGAAGACGGCGGTGTGGGAATGGAGGTGGCGCGAAAGACGAGGGGAACGTTGGGGCAGCTCCTTGGAGGTGGAGGACGGGGTGGCTGAGCCGGCGGGACGATGAGATCGACGACGGATCCTCATCCGGTACGGTGGATGAGGGACGTCGAGGTGTTGCTGTGGACGACGTCATCGGGGAAGAGGCTCCGGCTGGGTGGCGGACGGAGCAGGGTGTGGGGTTTCGTCGCGGGTTTTCGCGGCCTCGGTGTACGAATGGGTGGGCGGATGGGATGGCAGTGGGGAACCATGGCTTAGAGACGCGCTTGTCCGAAATGTGGGGTAAGTTACGAAAGTACCCCCACCGATTTGAGGCGGTTCTTTCGGTTCAGGGGTACCACGGGCATTTCGCGTGTCGGGATTTCACAGGAGGTAGGAGTTTTCGCGCGCGTTGTAATTTCGGAATAGCAAGGCGCGGGTTGAGATGGAGGGAGTTGTCGGAGCACAACGAGACAAAGATATATCTTAAATATTTCGGGCTAACAAGGCGCGGGTTGAAATTTCCGGACAAGCCTAATGTGTACTGTACCAAATCAATGCGCACTACAAATGTCATTCAAAACTTTGAATTCATGTTATGTTCAATTAAAATATTTCGCTACGTGTATAATGCATGCAACCTACTACTCATATGAACGTTTTAGTGCATTCCAAACGTATATACTACCGCTTCAATATGAACTAAATTTGAATTCGTTTCTCTATTTGAATAAGATCTACAGTAATGATTGTTGTGAAGTCAAAGCATTTGAATTCGTTTCTCTGTTATAATAAGATCTACAATCATCATTATTGTCAAGTTAAACCATCGTTTGTGTATTATCTTCACAGCACACCACACCACATGATTAGTCTCGAGTTACATATGAACTATGTGTACTATATGAACTCGAACTAGATTTTTTGAATCCACCTTATTTTGATTTGAAATCACATTACGTTTCTAGATCTAGCTAGATCTTCATAATCTAAACCATGTCTCATATGTACAATGTGTTTATCACATTATGTATGGTGTCCCGCCCCCTACGCCTGCAAGTATTTAGATGTGAGTTGCAAACACCACACATTACCACAAATTCAAATAAAATGTGAGAATGTTCGATATATAGTATTGTTTAGATTGTTCGATATTTAGTTGTAAGCTGCAAACGCCACACATTATCACAAATTCAAATAAAATGTGAGATTGTTTGATGTATAGTATGGTTTAGATTGTTCGGCATTTAGCTGTGAGTTGCAAACGCCATGCATTATCACATTATGGTATAACATGTGCACAACACATGTATCACCGCTATATTCATGCATGCAATGTTTAAAACACTATGATCTCCTATTCAAATATATGAATCCGCTTTCATATCAAATTATGATCTTTGTTAGTCTCTTACACCCACACAATCCTCTAACCTTTGTAGCTACCACTAACTTTCTCTCGTGCATGCACACGCCCTCCTCGCCCTCCCCCTTCCTCGGTATTCTATCCACCGGGCACATTGATTTTTCTCTTTAGGTCGTTCTCCCAGAGTCTCCACAACTCCTTTCCGACACACACCGATCGATAAACCTCTCCAGCGATGCCTGCCTACAACATACACACACACCTTCAATCTCCTCCTTTATGTGTCCTTGCCTCGTGTCTCTCATACGGTCAGACACACGTGTAAACTCTCGCCCCTCTTTTCATCGATCTCACAACCGCACACTCCTCCCCCTATCTAGCTAGTAGTTGGGCCTCTCGCACCACCTCCTAGCTCCATTCTCTCTGTCTATCCGTCTCGCTGGGCCTTATTTGCCTCTAACATATGGACGTACACCGACCGATCTCTCGCTATACATATAGCTAGCTAGGTCCTTATAACTCATTTTTACCCACACGACAATCGATCTACCTCATTAGTTGTGTCTCTCCCTTCCTCCGACAGACAACAATTGATCTACCGATCTAGTTAGGTTTGCTTACCAAACACATGGTTCCCCTTCATCATCCATGGATGCGTCCCGACAGATCTATCACGCACAGGCACACACAGAAACACATCCCCACTCTTATTGATAACATTGCAGTTCCACCCTCAGTTTGTCTAGTAGGCCTCTCCCACCATCTTCGAGAAGCAACTCCATCACCCATCCAGCACTCTACCCCTCTCCCTCCCTCTCTCTCCCTCTCTCTCTCCTCTCTCTGTCCCATCATATTTCCCGTCCTTCAATTATGTTTGGATGTTGACCGATCTCCCTCAAGACATAGCTGGGTCTCTCCTTCTCAACACATATACGAGTCGTTCTACCTCTATAGTTAGGCCTCTGCCTACCCCTCCCCCACCCCCCCTCCCCCCACACACACCGATACATCGAGCGCTCTAGTCATGTCTCCCTGCCACACACAAAACTTGACATGTGCCCTCTAACGTTCTGGTAGGCCAGTCACCCTATATCTTTGACTTGCA
Source organism: Aegilops tauschii subsp. strangulata (assembly GCF_002575655.3). Classification (NCBI taxonomy): domain Eukaryota; kingdom Viridiplantae; phylum Streptophyta; class Magnoliopsida; order Poales; family Poaceae; genus Aegilops; species Aegilops tauschii. Next base: position 226,625,017 of record NC_053039.3, read on the forward strand.
CACACACACAATTTTGATGGCTCTCTTCATCGATCTCGCACCCACCCACTTGATCCTCTCTTCGACTCTATCGATAGCTATGACCCCTCCCTCTCTTCTCGTGGATTGCCCGACCCTCTATGTATGATATGGATAGGCCTCCATTTCACACACATTGCATGCAAAATTTTCTTTGAGATGTCATCGACACATATTCCCACAAATAATTCACGAAATCAACCCCCCACCCCACCCCCACCCCAAAACAAAAAACACTCATGAACGCGGTTTGTATCTCTCACACACACCCACGTAGGTGGGGGACGTGCACTAAGAGAAGAGGTGCATGCACGGCGCACGTACTCCCGTCTCTTTCCCAACCACACCCGCACGGGTACACGGTGGAGCTCATTTCTGTACAAAAAAGGCAGCCCACTTGGTAATTTGGCACGTGTACTGGTTGTCCACTTGGTGGAGGGAGGATCGTCTACCACGGGTGAACAAACAAATTGCGACTTGATGTGTCATGTTAAAAAAAGAGGCAAACCATGTGGGGCCTACCTTAGAGGCAAGGCTCTATACACTGGAGTACTTTTAATGTGTCCCGTCAACTCGCAGAACGAGGAGAAGCTTGCTTAGTACGCAGTTTCCCCCGCCCACGGGCGCGGTGGCTCGCAGGATGAGGTGAAGCTTGCTCTGCCTTACGCCCGCTCCCTCGCCCATGCGCGCGGTGGTTCGCAGGACGAGGAGAAAAATTTACTACTCCCTCCGTTTACTCCTTGTCCCTACTACCTTGGTTATAGAGATTATATAATATTGTTTGGAATATATATGTCCTTTAGTAGATTTCAATATGAACTACTAGTACATACTCCAAACACTGATGTATATAGACGTATTTTAGAGTGTAGATTCACTCATTTTGCTCTGTATGTAGCACTCTCCCTCGCCCCTCGCCCCTCGACCCTCGCCCACGTGGTGGACGTGCAACAATTCATTCGGTCTCATATAGCCAGAACGATATATACTGCACTACCATTATTGCTCGACTTCCCGAAGAGGCGAAGAGCCAATCGCAAGGTTAATATTTTGGAGATGCCAAGCGCAAGGTTATAGGAGAACGAGTAGTAGGTGCCGCGTCATTTATAAATAAAGTTTTTTTTCTTCAGTGACACGTACGCAATATGATAGGTTCATATGGAGAGAAAAGGAAACCGCTCCACTATATACATAGTTAGGACGGGCCAGCCTACACGGTTGCTTGCTGGGGTTGCTCTCTTCACACTCTCTCGCACAAAACGACTGTGGCCACATCTCTAACATCCCGGCGGATCACGTCCGCTTGGGGAAGGGGTGGATTCTTAGTGTAGATGCGGTGGCCGTCCCGACGGCGAAAACCCACCGTCGGCATGTCCCGATCAGGGGTCCCCGCCGTTCTCTCTCACAAAGCCGGTGAGGTTGCCTTCGTCCCTTGCTCACTGCCGCGACGTGGGCAGTTGCCGCCTCCCGCCGCCCTCCTCAAGGTTGAGCTACGTCCCTCAGGTACAACTCCCTTTACAGCCGGCTTGCACCACTGCTCCAGCTGCCCACATCACTCCCTGTGGATATTTCTCTACTTCTTTGCCACGCACATACCTATACTGGCTTCTACGTATTGTATTTGTGATGAGTTTATGTCTCATCAACTAGTCCTAGTAATCTTATTCTAATCACGCTTCTTCAATTTCTTTGCCACAGGGATGCTCATCTCGATTTTGGTGAAACTGCACAAAATGATCCGATGGTCAAAAGGTTGCAAACTTCATTTATTAGGAAGCTCAAACGTTGCCAGCAAATTGAAGCCTGGTCAGGGTTCACAGTTCAAGGGCTAGGGACTGCATGGATCGTTTTTTTCTTTAGCTGCCTCTGTTCCAAAATAAGTGTCAACTTTAGTAGTAGTACAACTTTGTACTAAAGTTTGCACAAAGTTGAGACACTTATTTTGGAACGGAGGGAGTACATATTTGCTATGATCTGTCAATCATTGAGATGCAATAGCATGCATGTTAGTCTCCTTTGTATTTGATGAAATGTTGCAACGGGCAACCTTGGACGCAAGATACATGTAACAGAAGCTGGAAGCTTCATAGCATTGTACAAATTTATCTCGCTGATAAATTACAGTACGTACTATACTAGTACTTCCTCCGTTCCTAAATATAAGTCTTTGTAGAGATTTCACCATGAACCACATGCGGATGTATATAGATGCATTTTAAGTGTAGATTCATTCATTTTTTTCCGTATGTAGTGGAATCTCTACAAAGACTTATCTACTAGTAATAGCTAGCCCCCACTACTAGGAATTCTCTATCCTCTCCTTGAGCCACATCATCAAAATTGATGTAGCCGTTAGATGAAGTAAATCAGTCCATAATAGTCGTCTGATCTAGATGTTGAGAGGCTCCGCACTAAGCCACATGCAAGCATGCAAAAATACCATGGCACATGCATGTGAATGGGTTTTAAATCACATCAACATGTCTGCATGCAAGCATGCACCGGTAGCAGGCATGTAAGTGCGCTTTTAAGTCCCATTAACATGTCAAAAAGAAAAATATAATCTCATTATGCAGTAGGAGTTGGCTGATCTTTTTTCCTTACGTGGGATGATCTAAATGATGATGGGAGTTTATTTAGTTTGGCTACCACATTTGTCATGCGGTTATAGAGTTTTTTTAGTTCTATGAAATCGATAATTTTGCGTAGAGAAATATACGGCTGTTCCGCGGCAACGCGCGGGGACTCATCTAGTAATATTTAGGAACGGAGGGAGTACTATGTAAAGAGTTAGGTGTCGCACGGTGATAGTGTGAGGTGGGCCATGTAATCACTGAGCCTGTGTGTTTTCACTGCTCTTGCACGCCTCCGCTGTAAGAATGGAGAAAATTGTAATCTAGTAGTAGTACCTCCTTTCGCCGAAAGCGTGGGACATCCAGCAGTCCTACCACCTCAGTAATAAAGACCAATGAGCCGTCAAATCACATAGAACCAGTAGTAAGTTGGACGGACGAAGCAACTATCACTCTTGCGCAAGTGAGAGGTCACGTCCACTCTGCCCGGGCATGAATGCGGCACCGATTCTTTGGAGCGGCGCTGACCGTTTCGGGCGGGAAGCGCGCGCGGGCGATGGAGGGGCTTTGGGTGGGCCAGGCTGGTCAGGAGCGGGCGTGGCAGCTGTCCACATGTCCCTACCGGACACGCCCGGAAACGAGAGGATGCACCGACTCTCGCGGCTAAAATCGTACTGCACTACACAACATCTCTCTGTAGGAGTAGGTCGATCTGTCACTCTCTCTAACACACACATGTTGTTAAACACACAAACACACACACACACGCACACGCACGCACCTTGGTCCCGTTGCACCTTCTAATGTGACTTATTACACCTAGACGGAGGGAGTAGTAAGTATACGAGATACGGTGGCACACTGACTTAAGTCGAATACAAGTGCCCAAAATTTGTGTGCATGTTATAATAAGGATTCACTTAAAATAGCACTTGTGTCGTTTGAAGGCGGAGCAATCGCCTGCACCGGGAAGCGGGGCGGGCGGCGCTGACTGTTTCACGCGGAAAGCGCGTGCGGGCGAGGAGATGACTTTACTTGGAGAGGATGACAATGGGGACCCACCAGGTCCATAGCCTCACGTACGCAAGTGCCTCCTTATTATATATATATATATATAACTATAATTTATTTTGCTTCCTCCTGGTTTCCTGACATCATGGTCCCAAACCATTGTCAACCTATGTAGTAGTCAATAAACGAGAGAATTGCACAAGAAGCGGCCGACAGCTGGGACCAAGCAGCTCGAGCAGTATTTGTGTTTTTGAGGTGTGAGCATTGCAGAGTTTTTCGATGTTTAGCCCAGATATTAATTTTTCTCCTATGAACAACAACGAAAACATCGCTGCAGGTATTAACTGGGCGGGCTGTGGCCCGTCTATCCCAGCCCAGATATCCAGCCCAGATATAAATTTTTGTCAAGCTGAAAATGGCTAGCCCAGCTATACTTTTTTTAGGAATACCCAGGCAAGGTCAAGTTGTTATTCTCTGCCCCGCTGGGCTGCAAATCTTTCCTAGGAGGGATGCATTAGGCTTAACAAGAAAATGGGCTTTAAGAAATAATAAATGGGATGTAATTATAAATAATGGGCAGTAACTATAAAAAAATGCACCAAACACGTGATTACTTAATAAAATATTATTTTTGGATATTGAAAATTTTAATTTCATTAATTGTTGCGAGCGCAATGTTTCGTTGGATTTTTACGTAATATAAATTAATATTGAAATTGTATTTAATCTGACTAGAAATTTCAAGATAAAAATATTTAAGATCCCATCAAAATGTGGGAAATTTTATTGAATTCTGTTTTGAACGGTTGGTTGAAATGGGCTGTACTGTTAACAAACTGTAAATGGGCTGTAGTAAATGTCATTAGAATTCAAAAATGAGCTACACATTCTTACAAATCTCAAATGGGCTATAAGTTCTCTGCCACACACTTCTGGCCTTACTAAGTTGACGCGTCCCCTAAAAAAACAGAGTTGACGCGTATGCAAGGCTTTGTCAACTTATAGTCAACACACGGTTCTAGCAGCAGTGGCCGTTGGATGTCCATCCAACGGATGCCATGCTTCTTCTTCAATCTCGGATATTCTAGCTTCACCCGCCCAAAAAATGATTCCTCCCCCTGACATCTGGGGCGCACCGTTTCGGAAGCTGACCTGTGGGCCTACTAAGTTGACATACCAAGGGCTTTGTCAACTTAGTCAATATAAATGATTCTAGCTGCAGTGACCATACGATGTCCATCCAATGGTCATCGTGCTTCTTCAACCTCTGGTCTTCTTGCTCCAGCCGCCCAAAGCAGCGCCGGTCGTGCCGCCTGCTCCTGCCTCCCGTGGCCGGCTGTGCTGCCGCGGAGGCCTCACCGCCCCCTACTACTCCCACCACTGGCCAGGCCATCCCTCCACTCACCCACACCCCCTGTTATTCTGCAGCGACGGCAGCGCAGCCGAACCAGTGAACCCTCGTACTCCTCTCCGCGTGTGCATCCACTGCCGCGTCTTCCCCGGCTCCGCGTCGTCCCCTTCCTAGGCCTCGCTGTCGTCCACCGCCCTGGTGCTCTCGGCGCGGCGTGGTCAAGGAATGACTTCCATCGGACATGGACTGTACGTGGAGAGGCTGACAGCTGGGTCCACGGCAGCCGCAAGGAAGTGCCTCCTTATTACACGGAAAATAATCATTCCTCCACCTGACAGTGGGGACCCACCGGACGGGCCACCAGTATTTTGCGAAAAAATCGTTTCCCGCTGACTGCTGGGACCCACCGGACGGGCCACCGTATTTCGCGAAAAAAACGTTCCCCCCGCTGTCAGCTCGGACCCACCGGAAATGCCTCCTTATTACGCACAAAAAAATGAATACTCCCCCGGCTAGCTAGGACCCACCTTGGTGGGAGGCTAACTTGTGGGCCTACTAAGTTGACGGGGACGAAGGGCTTTGTCAACTTAGTCAATATGAATGATTCTAGCTCCAGTGACCGTACGATGTCCATCCAACGGCCGTAGTGCTTCTTCAACCTCTGGTCTTCTTGCTCCAGCCGCCCAAAGTAGCGCCGGTCGTGCCTCCCGTGGCTGGCTGTGCTGCCGCAGAGGCCTCACCGCCCCCTACTATTCCCACCGCTGGCCAGGCCCTGTGGCGACGGCAGCCTCACACCGCAGCCGAACCAGTGAACCCTCGTACTCCTCTCCGCGCGGGCTTCCACTGCCGTGTCTTCCCCGGCTCCGCGTCGTCCCCTTCCTAGGCCTCGCCATCGTCCACCGCCGTGGTGCTCTCCGCGCGGCGTGGTTAACATGGTCAAGGAACGACTTCCATCGGAAGAGTACTGTACGTGGAGAGGCTGACAGCTGGGTCCATGGCCACAGCCCAGTTTTTTGTGATTTGCCAAGTAAGTCGCTTTGTTAGGCCTATTGGGCTGCAAATCTTTCAAGACGAGGAGAGCTTTCATTCAGATGGCCGAGAAAATGGCCCATCAGTAATGAGAAATGGGTTGTACATTTTTAAAACACATCAAACCGGCAATTAGTTTCAAATATCTTTTTTTTCATTTCAAGATTTTAAATTACATTAATTTTTATGCGTGGAGAATTTGTTGGATTTTATATTGATATACATTTATTTTTAAAATCAGTTTGAATGTGAGTCGAAATTTCGGGATTAAAAACAGTTCGGACTGCACCGAAATATGCAAAATTTCGTATAATTTTTTAACTGTGGCCACAATATGGGCTGTAATGCTAACAAAAAGAATATGGGCTCCAAAAAAAGCTCAAGAATTAGCAAATGGGCTGTAAATTATGAGAAATAATGGCAGATGGGCTGTATGCTGTTTTCCACAGATTTGAGGCTTTCCTAAAAAAAGGTTGACGCACAAGCACTGACTGTTGGATGTCCATCCAACGACCGTCGTGCTTCTTCAATCTCTGCTCTTCCTTCTCCAGCCGCTCAAACAAGCGCCGGCGGGACTACCTGCTCCCTCCTCCCCGCGGCCGGCTGTGCTGCCGCGCAGGCCTCACCGCCCCACCGTACTCCCATCGCTGGCCTAGCCATCCCTCTACTCACCCACACCTGCTGTTATTCTCCGGCGACGGCAGACGAACCAGTAAACCCTCGTACAGTCATACTCCCCTCCGCGTGGGAAACAGCTGCCGAGTCTTCCCTGCCTCCGTGTCGTCCCCTTCCTAGGCCTCGCCGTCGTCCACCGCCGTGGTGCTCTCGGCGCGGCGTGGTCAATGTGGTCAACGACCGACTTCCATCGGAAGAGTACTGTGCGTGGAGACGCTGACAGCTGGGTCCACGGCCGCAGCAAGGAAGTGCCTCCTTATTACGCGCAAAATAATTATTCCTCCACCTGACAGCGGGGACCCACCGGACGGGCCACCGTATTTCGCGAAAAAAATGTTTCCCCCCTAACTGCTGGGACCCACCAGCTACACCTTCGCACGCAAGGAAGTGCGTCCGGGCAAAAAAAACAAAACGATTCGCCCCCCTGACTGCTGGGACCCACCAGCTACATCTTCGCACGCAAGGAAGTGCCTGACAGTCGGGACCCACCTGGTTGAAGTGTACGTAGCGTTGTCATTCTGGTCGCGAACAAGTACGTACATATATACAGGTGGATGTAGAGGCGCGCACGTGTCGTAGTAGAGGCGCGTACGTGTCGTAGTAGAGGTGCGCACGTAGCATGTACACGTACGTACAGCGGCCAGGGTGCAAGAAAGAAAATACGGCCACGTATGTGTACATACGGGCGGGGTCTCGAACGCCTACTCGCGCATACGTATGGCCAGGGCTCGTGTACATGGCTGGGTCGGAACGGAGAAACAGCGTCGTCGTCGTGTTCATGGGGAGGCAACGGAATGCGTCGTGTTCATGGGGAGGCAACGGAATGCGTCATGTTCATCGTGAGGCAACGGAACACGTGGGAGCCAACCGGCTGGGTCGGAACGGAATGCGTGGTCGTGTTCATCGGGAGGGCTTGGACGGAACAGGCGATGGAAACGAGGCCTGGCGTACCGCACAACGGAGGAAACGGACCTCCTACGTTTGGAACGGGGTCCTGTTGGTCGGGAGGGGTCTGGCATACCGCGAAACGGAGGAAACGGACCTCCTACGGTCGAAACGGGGGTCCTGTTGATCGGGAAGGGTGTGGCGTACCGCAAAACGGACGAAACAGACCTCCTACGGTCGAAACGGGGGTCCTGTTGATCGGGAGGGGTGTGGCATACCGCAAAACGGATGAAACGGACCTCCTACGGTCGAAACGGGGGTCCTGTTCATCGGGAGGGGTGTGGCGTACCGCAAAACGGGACTCCACGGGATACTGTTCATCTCCACCGTCGACCTCCTCCAGCCTCCACGGGCTACCGTCGACCTCCTCCAGCCTCCACGGGCTCCTGTTCATCCAGCCTCCACCGTGCGCCACTCCACCGGCTACTGTTCAACCACCCCTCCACGGGCACCCCTCCACCGTCTACTATTCATCCAGCCCTCCACACCACGGGGTCCTGTTCAACCACCCGTCCACGGGCACCCCCTCCACCGTCTACTGTTCATCCAGCCCTCCACACCACGGGGTCCTGTTCAACCACCCCTCCACGGGCACCCCTCCACCGTCTACTGTTCATCCAGCCCTCCACCACACCACGGGGTCCTGTTCATCCAGAGGCAACGCCACCGCTCACTGTTCATCCCAGAGGCAGCATTGATCGGCTTCAGTTAGCAGCAGTAGCGAAGGAATCGCTCGATCGGGTTCAGTTAACAGCCATCGATCGATCGCTCGGGTTCAGTAACGCGTAGCCTGCAGTGCAATCGCTCGGGTTCAGTTAGATCCCAGCGCCTCGCTTGGGTTCAGTTAGAGCCAACGCCTCGCACACATGCGCGTATGTATACGAGAGAAACGCGCATCACTCGGCCCCCGACCTCCCACCGTAACCGGGAACTCCCCGAAATTTTCCTCGCCCTCGCTTCTACCATGGTTTTTTCCGTCATGGACGGCCCAAAGAATGTCATGCATCTGCGTCTCCGGCCCGCCCCGGACGAAAAGCCCATTTTCTGTCATGATTTTTTGTCATAGAAGTAGGAGCCCACCACATCTATGATGATACCGGGTTTTGTCATAATTATTGTCATAGAAGTGTCATATGTATGACAGAAATTTTTTTCGTTCGGCCCAAAATGTCACGGATGTATCTTTTTTTTGTAGTGTGTAATGCATCATCCCTTCCTCTTTTGGGAAATACCGACGTAACTTCAAGAGACATCACGTCGCTATCCAGGGGCGGTGTGCTTGCCACTGAGCAGCGACACAAGGATGAGTTCGCCGCCAGTTTTTTCAAAGATTTGCAAGGCACTGCGGCGGCCACAACCTCAGTGATCAATTGGGATCCGCTTGGGTTGCCGCAGGTGGACTTGCAAGAACTTGAGCTGCCTTTCCCGACGGATGAGATCAAGGCAGCCATCGATGAGCTGCCGGTAGACCGTGCGCCGGGCCCGGATGGTTTCTTCGGGGCCTTCTTCAAGGTCTCCTCGAGCATCATCCTCCACGACCTGTTCCTGGCTTTCCAACAGCTGCATGGGCTGAATGGGGCTGGACTGCAGGCGATCAATGGTGCACATATTGTGCTGGTACCGAAAGTGAGCGCCCCGTAGGCTATGGCAGACTACAGGCCCATTAGCCTAGTTCATAGCATTATGAAGATATTCACCAAGATGCTTGCAACCAGGCTGGCCAGGCGGATTGATAGCCTCGTCTCACCGGTTCAGAGTGCTTTCATCTAGGGCCGTTGCATTCGAGACAACTTCCTGATCGTCCAAGTAAATGGCACGCCACTTCCATCGGACGAAGCAACCAATGCTCCTGGTGAAGTTGGATATCGCCAAGGCATTCGACTCGGTCTCCTGGACCTACCTGCTTGACATGATGCGTGACCGGGGTTTTGGAAAGAGATGGTGTGACTGGATATCCTTAATCCTAGCCACTGCCTCCTCCTGTGTGCTGATAAACGGGATCGCGGGCGCGCCGATACAACATAGGAAGGGCCTACGACAGGGGTACCCCATCTCGCTGCTGCTGTTCGGGTTAGCTATGGAGCTGCTGTGTAGCGACCCGACCTCAGACGGTCAAGTCTCTGTGCTTAAGTGTCATCCCTGGATCGGTATGCTGACACACAGTACTCGAGGATTTATAACAGAGGTAATCACATGTATAAAGTAACGTAAATACTATTACGTCAATCCAAATAGCGGAAGTAACAACAGGGCTGTGGATTCCCATCAACACCAACGGCAAAGTTGAGTGTAGAAATGGTAACCCTAACGTATCACTTACTCGTCGTAGGAAATCCTGCAACATGAGACGTTGCAGCCACAAAGGGTCAGTATATTGAATGTACTGGCAAATTCACACCATAGGATAATGATGAAAAATAACTATCACTACATGCATATATGGCTGGTGGAAAAGCTCTATGGTTATAAGGTTTTTGCGAAAAGCCAATTTTTCCCTACTGCAAAGGAATACATTTTATTTAACTACAAAGTTTGTTGACAACATTGAGAAGGTAAACCCCCTCTCAATCCCAATTAAGAGGAAACATTAACAACCCAACAATTTAATTATAGAGTGATGAGATCAACATGATAATCAAAGAACTAGATACTCAAGATGTCCATAACCGGGGACACGGCTAATCATGATTAGTTTGTACACTCTGTAGAGGTTTGCGCACTTTTCCCCACAAGACTCGATCTCCTCCGTTGGATTTCTCGCACTACATGTGATGCGGAGCATCCTATGGACATCACCATGTCAAGAGTTTGTTTGGCAAGTGACACGTGCGATATCTACTTCACATACGCAAAGGTGAATCATCTCCTTTACACGTGCTCACTTGACCCCTCCGAGGATGGTATACTACTTGACACTTCTCCCGTGTGCATGCATAGGTATTGTCGGAGCTTCACGGATGCTGAGGAGGAGTGCAAGTGCCAAGGAACAACTACACCATCCGCGAGGGAAGCCTGGAAGCGACGACGGAAGAAGACGGAGCTGCTGAAGCTACAGCGGCCGGACATCCGGGCCAGAGGCCGAACATCCGGCGCCTGTGCAGCCGCCAAGGAGCTGCACCAATAGACGGCCAACAGCATCAGCGGCCGGACATCCGGCGCCTCGCCAAAGCCCGGACATCCGGCCCTTCCCACGGAAATCCGGCATCGACGACAGAACGCACCCGAAGTTTGGCCACTTCAGCCCGGACATCCGGCCCGAGCCCCGGACATCCGGCGCCTCGCGAAGCCCCGGACATCCGGCCCCCAGCCCGGACATCCGGCGCCTGCCTGCGCGCAGCCACGGGCCAAAGGCCCATGTATCTCTCTTTCCCACTTACCCCTTCGTGGCTTAGACTATATATACTACTCCCCCCCCCTCCTAGTTAGGGTTAGCAAAGGATTAGCTCATTTAGAGATAGAGCTTTGCTCATCCATATCGGATCTACTCTACGAGAGAGACTGCGGCCCCTCTACGGAGAAGATCCACCTTGGATTCAAGACCCCTCACGGGAAGATCCCCTCGTGGATTCAAGACCTCCTCACGGAGAAGAACCGATTACCGTTTGTATCGTCCGTTGTTGGCTTTTGATCTTGTATCTTACCTTTGTGTTCATTGATCTAGCGCATGTGTGATCTATTCTTGTTGGTTGTGTGATTTCTCTCGTGTTCCTCTCGTGTTTCCCTCGTGTTTCCCCTCGTGTTCATCACGTTCCTCATAGGGATCCGCTCCTTTTGTGAAAGATCGGCCATCTAGGGTTCCACCCTACATCATCTTGGTATCATGAGCCACGTTGATCACGATTTCGGAGCCTCCCCATTGTGTTTTCTAGCCTAGTTTTGTTGATTTTGTCCCAAAATTCGAAAATCCCCACCAAAAAATAGCCCCAATTTTTTTTGTGATTTGTTGGTTTGATGAAGTTTTGTTGGATTTGATCCATGGATTTGCTTTATTACTTGTGGATCTAGCTTTCCCCCACTTTTCCCCACTTTCCATCAACGAAATCTCCACAATTTTGCCCCCGAAATCATCAATTTCCGCCCCCAAAATCGAGTTCCTCGAGTTCATCCTCGGATTTGGAGCCCGGACATCCGGCCCGTAGCCCCGGACATCCGGCCCGTAGCCCGGACATCCAGCTCCTGGAGCGCAATTTTGCGCAAGTTTCTGGACATCAGGTCCCGGATATCCGGCCCCGACCCCGGATGTCCAACCCCTGGCATTTCAGCCTTCCCCGTTTCACCGTTTTGTGCATAACTTCCACATCCGAAGTCCGATTTTTGCGTTCTTTAGCTCGTTGAGTAGCTATTGATATCCTCTATCCCTCTAGATAGGTCCCATCACCATTTGACTCCATCAAATTTTTGGCACTTTGGCATCTTTGCCTAGGGCTTCCACCATAACTTCCGCTTAACCACCACCGACTTCCGCACGCTAACCAATTTTGTTCCCCTTAGCATTTTGAGGTTGTTTGAGTTGTGATTTGAGTCTCCTAAGGTGTTTCGGCTACTTAGGGATGATTGCTTCTTCATCAACCGCCACCATAAATTCCGCATAGGCTTACCCACCATACACTTCCACCAACCCAACTTAACCCAATTTTGTTTGTGTTGTGAGTTGTGTCTCCTAAGGTGTTTCGGCTACTTAGGGACCGTGTTTCGAACTCCGACACCGTGTATAGTCCATCCACCTTACCCTCGACTTCTGCATTGCGTCTCAAAACCCATCATTGCATTTCCGCAACCCCATTGAGCTTCCGCAAAACCACCACCGCTTACACTACCACCATTTGACTTTTGTCCTTGAGATTTTGAGTTGTGGTTTTTCCGTTTCCTAAGGTGTTTCGGCTACTTAGGGACGAGTCTCCTTCATCTTGGTATCTACATCAAGAACACCGCCACTCATCATTGCCAAGGACGGTAACCTCGACGACACCATTGTATATTCCCCTTGCAATTGCATTGATAACCCCTAGCCCATTTTGCGTCACTTGCCCGGCAATGTTACTTGTGCACATTAGTGGTCTACAACTTCCATTGCATACATACCATATCATATTGGTATCATATCATCTCGTGTGCCTCAAGTTTGTTCCCGCGTATACACAATTGCTATCTTGGTTTGTGCATTTCGCAAAGTGGCCATACATACAAAAAAACAATAAGCTTTTAAGCAAAAGAGAAAGAGCAAATAACTTGTAAGCAAGTGCCATAGCATCATACCACATTGCATATAAGATTGTCATATCCGATCATCTTGAGTGAACACCGGGAACCACACATACATAGCATACTTGGGATAGAAAGTTTATCCATTTTGCATATCATAGGTTGTGCACAAGTGTCGTATCTGCCTATTGAGCAATCGTGCTAGCGTCTCTCTTGAGTTGTGCAACACGAGCGTTTTCCGTGGACTCCACATTTTGTGCTCATTCCTTGGTTGCACGACCCCATTTATCTATCCGTGTGTGTGTTTCTGTGTGCCATTCTTTCCTATTGGTCTAATTGTTTCACTTGCGAATTTGTGAATCTCTTTCAACATTATTCACTCTTGCTAACATTTTGCATCAAATTTTTTGTGCCACTATCCTCACCGAGCTCCACTATAAGCCTTACTTGTGTAGGTGTGAGAAACCGACAAGAATTGGTACCAATTGTGTTATTTCCTTGTTACACATTGAGTGATCATTGATCCATCTTCAACATCGGTCAAGGTACATTTGGTATCGTTCTTCTCTTTCTCCCACTAACATTTGCTCGAGTCTTGTGATGGATAGGGAAGGCATTTCACCTTCGGTCTACAACAACGACGAGTTCGATGCCACGAACAACTCCAACGACGCCAAGATGCAAGCTCAAATGGAGGAGATCAAATCCCTCATCAAGTCATACAAGCGATCTTCCTCATCTTCGAGAAGACGCTCAAGAGCACATGCCTCCGAGCTACCATCTCCGGCAAGATCACATCTTAATCGACACCATCACCACCACGAACGTGAAGGTCAAGAGCTCTACACCAACAACCGCTCTACGACTTCACCATCTCCCTTGGCATCTTCGCCAAGCGACTTCAAGGCATCTTCGCCTACGGATATACGGCATCTTCGCCAACAAGCACCTCAAGACTACGCTCAAGAGAAGCTCCCCAAGCTCAAGTCCGCGACTTCCACGCGCTACTACGACCTCGACACCGACCATGAGATTCCTTTCTATAGGACTCAAGAACCCGAGGAGTATCTCGAGTGGGAGCACCTAATGGACGACTACCTCAAGCTACATCAAGTTCCTCCTGAAGATCAAGTGAAGTGCGCCACAAGAAACTTCCACGACTACGCCTCGACATGGTGGCTTCACACACCTTCGGAAACCTACGACATGAGTTGGCCCAAGACGAAGAAAGCTTTGTGGCGAGAGTTTGTGCCTCCAACCTACACGGAACAACTTCTACGCCAATTGGAGAACACCAACCAAGGATCCAAGTCCATCGACGCGTACTTCAAGGAGATGAAGATTGCCTTGCGACGAGCCGGCGTGGACGACCCCATGTCAATGAAGTTCCACTTCATGATGGGATTGAACAATGCCATCTCCAAGACTATCTTCCTCGAGAACTACAAGTCCCTCGACGACAACTACATTGGTGCTCTCAAGGCGGAACAAGAACTCATGAAGGCCAAGGCTTCTCCACCCCAAGCACACTTCTCGAAGACCAAGCTCAAAGACGATGAGCATGAGGCTAGTACCACCAAGATGTCCAAGCCCGACGAGCTCCAAGACGATGCTCCCAAGTTCGACTTCACCGCCATCCCTCTTTGTGGCATTGATGATGCCGAGTCCTCCACGACTCTTTTTCAAGATGGTGTGGCGACGAGTACAACTACGGAGACCTTCAAGGACCAAGCTTTTGAGGCAAGCGACATGGTGACGAGCAAGGATGATGCTTCCATCTTAGGAGGCGAGAGTGATGATGTGCCATCTTCGGCCTTCATCCACGGCAACGACGATGAGATGGTTGAGTATTTCACTTCGACCACAGCGACGTATGATGACTTGAGTGACTTGTGCCACCATATTGAGAGTGAGAGTGACTTCACCCCTAGCCCCATATCCGATGTGTTGCCCCAATTCTCATGTGAGGAGAGCCACAACCCCCACCACTTGAGTGAGATGATTGACTCCACCATACGTGCGATTGAGTGCACCTACTTTGAGGGAGTGAGTGAACCACCACATAGAGAGAGTGAGGAGATTTTGAACTCTAACGACTTAACCTCTACCTCTATTGTGTCTTCTCATTTGGTGCTAGGTCCCATATATGATGACGCGCCGATTCGCGACGACTTCGTCCTTCCTATGGACATGACGATGGCCATGGTGGAATATGATGCACCCCCCACATGGTTCCATCAAGATGAAGATGACCACCATTTGGTCTTTCCCACCTCACCTACACCACTTGATTGGAATGACAGAGGTAACATAGGTGACGGTGATGCTCTAGTCCCACTAGTGGACATTCTTGACACTGATTGCTTGCATGATGTTGATCCACCTATTACCTTGCTTCATGCTAGTGAGATTTCCCCATGGGATGATTTACCCATTTACGATGAGTATGATGATTGCCATGTGGAGTCTATTAGTTGTGATGCCATGTTACATAGGATTTCTTGTGACAATTCTTTAGGTCACGTCATGTTTGACAATCCGCTTGACTTGTCATATGCTATGCATGAGATCAATCATATGTCATATTTGCAATCTCTTCGTAGTGACTATGCATATGCCATTAAAATTAACCCAATTTGCACATATGGCATAGATGACAAGCCCATGGTTATTGGCATTTGTTTTTCTTGTGATGATATTGACATGCTCCCTTTGCATCATTTATCTCATATGCCATGCCATGACCACCTAGCTTCGGATATGCATTGTTGTGGATGTTGTCCATTTTCTCCATATGATTACAATATTGCTCATGAGGAGACCCCCATAGTTTCCTCATACATTTTAGGAGATTTTGATCCATCCTATCCATTGCATGATCCCAATAATTATGTGCACAATATGCTCCCCATGAATGATAATGATATTGTTGTGCCATATACTAGTATGCTCAATTTGCATCCCCATCGTGTCATACATAACAACTATTCTTTCATGATGGATGACATGTTCTTATACCATGCATCAAATTTCTTTGAGCGATGCTTATCTTGTGCTAACTCACACGTGCACATACACATCATGATGGATGATGTGTACATTTACCACACACACAATTTCTTTCGATTGTGTCTCTTTTGTGTAGGTACCCATGAATACTTGTCAACCTCGCAATCCCACAAGTTGACAAAACGAGCTCTAGAGAGCAATGATGACTTGGGATCCCATGGATTTCCTTTCCCACCGCTCACTTTGCGCAAACACTTCGCGCATTTCTTTTACATGGCCCTCACATGGTTATGGGTTGTTGTCCATTATATATCCTTTGCCCATCTTGCCATGTTCACTTTGCATGATATGCCCATTCCTATGCCTTTGCCATGCATTTGTGACCCATGCTTTGCATTACACATGATGATTGATTCGAGTACTTGTATGTGTATTTGCAAGCGTGGTGGAGATATTGTTTGTTATTGCCATGATTACTTTGTGCCCCATGCCTATGATGATACTATGATCTTGATTTGTCTTCGTGCTTGCGATATGTCATGTACATTGCCTATGCCTATTCTTTTCTCACATGACATGATTGCCATGATTTCCTCTAGTGTGTTGCATCTTCGCTCCACTAGTTTGCACGACTTGATTACTATTGCTTACCTTGTTGCATCACCAATGATTCATACTTGCTCATTTCATTCGGTTGATGAAACCCACCTACATGCTTTGCACATGATTGTTATTACTTCTTGTCATATATCTCCATATGTTGCCTCTATCATGATAGATGATTTGACATGTATTGAGTGCAACAATGCTTTTAGTCTTGCTAATGAGATTGCCACCATAGCATTCTCACATATGATTGGAGATTTTGACATATTCCTTGTGCAGCATGCTTGTCTTACCTCTTTGCACCATATACCTAGTGCCATGAATTTTTCCATTGTTGCATCATATTATTCATGCACTTGTGTTTCTAATGGTTATGTGCAAGAGAAGAGAACCATCATGATGGATGATGTGTTTATCTACCATGCGCATACGTTCTTTGTTTTGTTGTGTGCATGTGTAGGATACTTGGACTTTGTGTCGACTTCCGCTTCACGTGAGTTGACCATTCGATCTCTTGAGAGCGAACCACCTTCTACCACGACGATTCTACATCACACTTGCTTGTACTTCGGCATTGTGAAGGACGCACAAGGACACGCTTTCACGGTGATATCCTTCTCTTTAGAGAACCCCCAAACCATGATCATGGATATTATGGATCATGCTACTTGTGTTGCTTTCCCCATGAGACTTATTGTTCATCTTGGATCACTTGATTGCACACTTGTTAGAGATCTTGCTTCGACTTGTCATTTTAACCATTCCATGCATCATGATATATATGCCTTGTGTATTGCATCCAATTCTTGGATTATTTGCTCCTCTCATATGTTTGGTTGCAACAATGTCATCACTTCACATATGCCATGTCCCATTGCTTGTCACATGATTGACTTGATTGCCTCACACATGATGAACAATTGCTCTTTCTATTGTGTTGAGTGCCACACTATGTTCACTACACCCTATGCACATTATGCTTGGATTGTCTTGCACTTAACCCATGTGTTTAGACATCTCATCTTCTTAGGTGTTGTGAATGATTCCTATGCCTACCATAGACCTTTCATTGAGCGCTTTGCCCATGCTTGCTATGAACTTGAGGTAGATGCTTATTCTCTTGACACACATATTTGCATCTCTACCTCCCATTTACATGCTTGTCCCCATGATATCTTTGCTTGTGCTCGATTGATATACTTACTTGCCATGTCTCAATCCTTTGTCACGCCATATGCTTTGCATGATAACGACACTTGTTTGGTGAATCACCTCTTGAATGCTTGGTTTTGCATTAACGCTAACCACATTTGTTTTTCCAAGTGTTTGTTGTCCTTACTCCTTTTGAAGGAATCACAAGACGGTGCGACATTGGAGAGTGCCCATTTCGAGCTTCAAGATGACAAGTACTTGGTGAACGTCCACTTCTACACGGCGAAGCCATCTCTTTCCCATGGTGATTTGGTTTTCGATCCGAGGTCGGATCTTTCCCAAGGGAGGGGAGATGATGCGGAGCATCCTATGGACATCACCATGTCAAGAGTTCGTTTGGCAACTGACACGTGCGACATCTACTTCACATACGCAAAGGTGAATCATCTCCTTTACACGTGCTCACTTGACCCCTTCGAGGATGGTATACTACTTGGCACTTCTTCCGTGTGCATGCATAGGTATTTTCGGAGCTTCACGGATGCTGAGGAGGAGTGCGAGCGCCAAGGAACAACTACACCATCCGCGAGGGAAGCCTGGAAGCGACGACGGAAGAAAACGGAGCTGCTGAAGCTCCAGCGGCCGAACATCCGGGCCAGAGGCCGGACATTCGGCACCTGTGCAGCCGCCAAGGAGCTGCACCAATAGACGGCCAACAGCATCAACGGCCGGACATCCGGCGCCAGCCCCGGACATCCGGCGCCTCGCCAAAGCCCGGACATCCGGCCCTTCCCCCGGAAATCCGGCATCGACGACAGAACGCACCCGAAGTTTGGCCACTTCAGCCCAGACATCCGGCCCGAGCCCCGGACATCTGGCGCCTCGCGAAGCCCCGGACATCCGGCCCCAGCCCGGACATCCGGCGCCTGCCTGCGCGCAGCCACATGCCAAAGGCCCATGTATCTCTCTTTCCCACTTACCCCTTCATGGCTTAGACTATATATACTACTCCCCCTCCTCCTAGTTAGGGTTAGCAAAGGATTAGCTCATTTAGAGATAGAGCTTTGCTCATCCATATTGGATCTACTCCACGAGAGAGACTGCGGCCCCTCTACGGAGAAGATCCACCTTGGATTGAAGACCCCTCACGGGAAGATCCCCTCGTGGATTCAAGACCTCCTCACGGAGAAGAACCGATTACCGTTTGTATTGTCCGTTGTTGACTTTGGATCTTGTATCTTACCTTTGTGTTCATCGATCTAGCGCATGTGTGATCTATTCTTGCTGGTTGTGTGATTTCTCTCGTGTTCCTCTCGTGTTTCCCTCGTGTTTCCCCTCGTGTTCATCACGTTCCTCGTAGGGATCCGCTCCTTTCATGAAAGATCGGCCATCTAGGGTTCCACCCTACATCAACATGGTGTTTGAGAAACAGATGACCGAGACACAGTCTTTCAGAAGCGTTAGCACCTTACGATGGGTAGACAGTACCACCTACATCCCCTACATCTGCTAGTCTACCACTGTAAGAGTTCACGCGACTTAATCAACTATGCTAGAGCCCATAATAGCTTGTGGCTGCACACGAAAGTTTCTAGCATGAATAATCTTATGATCCCCTTGAGCCAAGGTGGCATTCCATAGGAGAATCACACGGTACCCCAGGATTTCCAAAAAAATACAGGCAATCACTGGATTCCCCAGGTGCCTCAATCCACCCAGATGTGTATTAAAGTTGCCACCTTAAGTTGAACCATTAAGTAACAATCTCACATCTGTCATGGAATACACTCAAACCCAATCCACGTCTACGAGCATAGCATGGCAATATAAGCATAACGTAATAGTAACTCCCAAGGTTTGAATGCAGGGCAATAGGTTCCTACCTCATCAACTACTTCCCAATACCCACATGTTATCAATCCTACTCATGCAATGTTTGAGGGTGAAACTAATACGTAAAAACTGGGTATGGAAGGGATATGATCAAAGTGTGAACTTGCCTGTACTGTTGATGAAGATGATTCGCGCTCAAAAATCTTGATAGTTCTACTCGTCACACTCCGGTCAATCTATCGTAAGTAAGCAATAGTAACCACACATAAGCAATCACTCAAAAGATCGGAGAGAACGAAGAAGAACATTCAGAAAACATCAAAACCAAGCAAATAACCCTTGCAACATAAAACAATTCCTAACAGTACCAAATTATGTGAATTTGGCCTTATCAGAAAGTTTAGGTCAAGAGCTTCGATTTGCAAAAAGAATCAACTCAAACGGATCTACGAAACTCAAGTTACGATCAAAAAAAGATTCAAATACAATTCTGTTTGAAATCAAATTTTAAAAATTTCAGAAACTTGTTCAAGTTGATTAACTGGATAGAGGGGATCAAGACGAAGAAGTGGGCGTTGGTTTCATTTAATTTGGACAAACGGTGTAAAAGTTGTGCTAATTTGAAACGGAGGGACTAAACTGTAAAAGAAATACTACAAATAGGCCCCTGGACAGAAAATAAAAATAAAAAGAAAAACCTAAAGAACGAACGTTCCTTACAGAACGCTAACGAACGAAAATCGTTCGCTGTGAAGACCTAACCAGCGAACGTTCACAAAATAACTAGATTAAAAGAAAACCGGGTTTTAGACGAAAACCGAACCTTAAAGAAAAACCGTTCGAACCGGGTTCGGTTTATTTTCGGTTCAAGAGGGTTCGACGCCGGTGGCGGTTTACCGCGGCGGTTGGATCGGATCAGCGGCGCGGCGGCTCCGGCGACGAGGGCGGCAGCGGCAGCGGCAGAGGTGCTACTGCTCAAAATAACTAGATTAATTTGAATTCAAACAGTGCTACTGCTCTAATAAAATCCAATAAAATCATTTTTAAAAATACCAAAATGATTTCAAATTAATTTTTTTCTCCAATTTTCTATTGTAGGGTATCATGTTACCCTATTTTCCATATATTTTATTTTTTTGGAGAAAATATAATTTGAATAAAATCCAAATAACTCCGAATTGAAAATAATTCCCAAAAGGACTTTAAATTTGATCTTTTTAAACTCCCAACTCATATTTCATATGTTTTGAAGAAGTCATTTTATCTTCTCTCATGAAAATCATTGAGTTGCTTGAAGTTTGAGAATTTGAAATATTTCCCAATGAAATTCAAATATTTTCAGAACCCTTTTCATTTTATTTAAATGGAAGAAGTCATGTCATCTTCTTTCTAGGGTTTTGTATCTGAAAGAATTTGAATTCACGGAGATCATAAAAGCAAAATGAAAGTTTGGGAAAGTCCTTTTATTCCCTCTCATTTAACTTTCAAAAAGTTTCGAATTTCACTCAATTTCACACAATCAATCAAACAATCAATCGAATCTATCTATTTATTATAACATTCTAAAATTTAGAATTTTGGAATGCTACACGCTGCAGCACCTGTTATTGAAGGCAGTTGACGATGGGCTCCTCTTTCCACAGCTCCATGTATGCCGACGATGTGGCCATCTTCGTCAACCACATCAGAAACGAAGTGGAGGCGCTACGTCTAATTCTAAGTGCCTTTTGGGAGGCCATCGGTTTGCGAATGAACTTCCAAACGAGCACGATCTTGCCAATTAATGAGGAGCGCTTTGACGTGGAGCATGCGACGGCACCACTCGGAGCACCATGTGGCAGCTTCCCATGCAAATTCCTAGGGCTTGTGTTGTCTCTTCGCAAGCTGCGCAAGATTGACTTCCAGCCGCTCTTAGACAAACTGCTGGCTCGGCTAGCATGATGGAAGCTCAAGATGTTTGCTGCGGCTGGAAGGCTAGTGCTCGTCAACGCCGTTCTCACCGCCTTCACCACCTACTGGATGTCAATACAGGCTCTACCTCCCTGGGTGCGCAGGCAGATTGACAGACTCAGGAGGGCATGGCTTTGGCGGTGCCAAGAAGAGTGCCACGGTGGCCATTGCAAGGTGGCTTGGGCTAGGATCTACCGTCCAGAGGAGCTGGGCAGGCTCGGGATCCTCGATCTCGAGCGGTTCAGGTTGGCGCTACGCCTGCGGTGGCTTTGGCGCGAGCGCACGGCCACCGACAGGCCATGGATTGGGCTGCCGGTGCCCTGCGGCCACTTGGAGCGCACCATTTTTGCGGCGGCGACGCGCGCACGGCTAGGGGATGGGAGGACCGCTACCTTCTAGTACGATAGTTGGATGCATGGCGAGGAACCATGCTTGGTTGCCCCGGTGGTTTTTTCGCTGGCTCGGCGGATGCACAGGACGGTGCGTGACGCCCTCACCGACGGTCGCTGGGTGCAAGATGTGAGCGGTCGTGTCTCCCTGGACCTGCTGCCTGAGTTCGTCTCTCTATGGACTAAGGTTGCGGCTGCAGGTCACCTGAATGGGGGGCAGGACGATTTCACTTGGCAGCTCACTGAGTCCGGAGTCTTTAGCACCGCTTCGGCCTACCGCCTGCAATTCATGGGCTCGACCAGATCACCTTGCATGGACGCGATATGGAAAGCATGGGCTCTTGCCAAGATTAAGCTGTTTGCATGGATGCTCTCCATTAACAGACTGCTTACTGCGGATAGGCTATTGGCGAGACAGTGGCCTAATAGCTATTTATGTCCGCTGTGCATCAGGAACTTGGAAACCAATGCTCAGTTGTTCCGGGAATGCCCGTGGTCAAGGGAGTTGGGGAGGAAGGCGGCGAGCGCTTCCGATTGCCTTCTTACCTCCCGGATCGAAGGAGCACAGCGGCGTGTACCCATGAGTGGCTTCAAGACCTGGGAGGAGTGGCAATGCACGCCAAGAAGGCAAGGTCCGTGGCACTGCTCATTGCGTGGACGATCTGGAACGAGAGAAACAACAAAAAATTTAGAGGCAAGGAACGCTCGACGCAGCAAGTCCTAGCTTACATCGGTGATGAACTCATCACTTGGCAGCTGGCCGTGGGTAGGGATCTCATGTCGCGAGAGTAGTGCCTTTTTTTGTCTTTATTTTTTTTCGAAAAGTCTAACGCCCACACGTGTGGGCGTTAGCCAACTCGCGCACACGCATCTGTTGCCGTCCAGTAGCTACTGCACGAATCTTGACACGATCTGGCTGATTTCGTGTGCCACGTAGGACAAGTCGATTGTGTGGTGTGTAAGAGGGGTCGCCCGCACGCCGGTTTCCTCTCCGCTGTCAACGGTTGCCACTCGGGGGCGTGCGGTGGGACTGCGGTTGCGCCCGCACGCGTCGCCCGAATGCGGTTGCCGTCTAGCACGGCATACTTCACACCCCCATCGTGCGCGGTTCCATTTACTCCCCCCACTTCTCTACTCACCCAACCCACCATCCGCAGCAGTTCATTCTATTGGAGGAGAAGCCGATAGGAGGAGGCGGCGGAGGCGGAAGCGTCGACGGCATTCGCGGCCGTCGGTGAGGCTTGCCGGACCAGAGAGTCTACGCCGGAGTGCCCGCAGCTTGAAGGTAATGCTCCTACCCGCGCTGACATTCCTCCCTGCATTTTATCCTCTCCCCTCTGCGGTGGATTTCTCCACTCGAGATTCATTGTGATTATGGCGTAATCGCGGTGCTCCGGCGTTCCCGTCGGCGTCGGAGTCCCGTGTTTGCCGTTTAGGATGGCATTGCGTAGGTTCGTCGCCACCGCGGTGGCAGTGATGCCGGTGTGGCTCGCCATGTCCGCAACCACATCCGGGTGTTGCGGTTCGATTTGAGCCGGTGTTTTTGTAGTTGTTAGTCATGCATTGCCCTGAAATGTTGTTGCCATTGGTGCAGGAAGTTTTTTGTTGGTTAATTTCAGGGTTTGTTAGTTGGGATTGAACCCTAGATCTAGGTAGTTGTGTTTCAAAGTGAATTACAAAGGCAGCCATAGTAGTTCCAGGAACTGTATGCACTGGAAGGCAACTAATTTCGTGATCAACCGTGTCAGTTGCCACAAACATGCTTGCCATGTGGCAACTAATTTTGTGAACACACAATGGCTGTTGCCATGCTGTAGGCAGCATAATGGGGTAAATTCATTGTATTGTAAACTGAATTTGCGTTTTGCCTTCTGACTTGTGATATATGAACATACATGGCAACTCGTTTTTAATACGAGGTCAGGGTGTGTTTTTGCCAGATTTACATGCTGTGTGGTGGATGTTTTTATGCACTTTTTGAGTTGTCCTGCACTTTTAACATGGCAATTTGAACCTACAACACTTGCCTGTGAAGATATGGCAACTCATTTTTATATCAGGACAGGGTGTCAGTTGCCACATTATATGTTTGTGCATTGTAGTATGTGTCCCTTTTTGTTTCTAGTTTCTTTTGAGTTAACATGGCAACTTCAACATTTTGTTAAATTGCCTTATGAACTGTAGATTTTTAATGAAGCCAATGTGTTTAGTTGCCACATTTATCGTTGGACAATCGTAGGGGGTGTGGGTGTTCATAGTTACGTACTGTTTTGAAATGCTATTTTGCGAGCAGTGTAGGAAGTTTGTTGTTGACGAATTTCAGGTTATGATAGTTGCCAATGAACCCTAGATCGAGGTAGTTGTTTTTCAAAGTGCAGTAAGAAGGTAGACATGATAGTTTCAGTAACTATCTGCACTGGATGGCAACTAATTCCCTGATCAACTGTGTCAGTTACCACAAATATGTTTTCCATGCGGCAACTTTTTGTGTGCACACAATATGGCCGTTGCCATACTGTAGGCCTAATAAAGTGTAGTAAATAGGTAGTCATGGCAGTTTCAGCAAGTAAGTGCACTGGAAGGCAACTAATTTCCTGATCAAATGTGTCAGTTGCCGCACAGTATGATTATATGTGGCAAGTATTTCTGTTACCACACTAAGGTTGTTGCCATGATATAGGCAGGATAATGCGGCAAATTCTCTGTACAATATACTCACTTTTTGTGTTTTGCCCATACTAACTTGTGATATCTGAACATATTTTTGGCCGTACTACATGGCAACTCATTTTTTAATATGAGGTCAGTTTGTGAGTTGCCACATTACATGTTGTTGAGTAGATGTTTTCAACGCTTTTTGAATTGTCTTGCATTTTTAACATGGCAATTTCAACCTAGTACATTCGCCTTTGAATATGTGGCAACTCATTTTTTGTATGAGGACAGAGTGTGAGTTACCACATTATATGTTGCCACATTATATGTTACCACAATATATGGCAACGTAGTACTTTTTGCCACTTTCAATTGAGCCTTTGTGGCAAGTACATTCTGTTTGGGTGGCAACTGCTTACTTCATACTTTCATTTTCACCCTGACATTTTTGCTTTGTTCTTACATCAGCAGAATGGCTTGTGGTGATCACCAAGACGATGATGATGATTTCATGGAGTTACCGCGGCAGAATCGCGCAACTAGACGGACAACAGACGGCGATGAGGTAACTGTCCACCCCCCCAGCCCCACTCCCCCCATATGTTTTGAATGTCATGTTGAGTTTGCAATCATCTGATAGGGTCTAAACCTGCATGATGGTGAAATATGGCAACAAATGATCATTTCTCTGTTTTGCAGAAGAAGAAACGTAATCGCAATAGGACTTCACAGGAACGCCTGACTATATTGACCGAGGGATTCACCGATGACCAGAAGGGAGTTGCTGCTGAGTTGGGGATGCAGGCTCTGATGGATGTTCGGTGCAAGAATCTAGTGAATCCTGTATGCGACTAGCTCGGTGAGATTTACGAGCCTGCCTCCAGGGAATTTATGATTCCGGGACGTGGAAGACTGCCTTTAGACGAGGAATCCGTGTTCTGCACGTTGGGTGTGCCCCGCGGAGAGATCAAAGTCTCGTATGAGGTCAATAATACAATTGAGGAAACGTTGTTTGCCCGTTTGTTTCCTGGGTTGACATCCATGCCGAACACGACCGTGCTGGCAAATTCACTGGAGGGCATGACAACCCATGGCGAGGTTTTCAAGATGAAGCTACTCATGTACCTGATCTCAGCTGTTTTTGCGCCGACCACATCTCTTCGCCCAGGCAACAAATGCTTCCCCATCCTGGTGAATGTTGTATCTCTACTCCTTCATTTTTCCTTCAATCTTTTGACTCCTATGTCATCTATAAGTTAGTCACTGCCAGTTTTTTGATGTTTTCCCATTTTGATTTCTGATGCAGCAACTTCTTGTCATGAAATTTGTGTCGTGCAGGCAAAACTGAAAGAAGTGAAGAACATGAATTGGTGTAAGTTCATTGCGGACTTCCTGCATGATGCATTCTCAAACAAGATGTACCAGAAGGGTTGTCGGCTCCATTTAATGGTATTTTTGTACTACTCTTTTTGCAAACACTCCTAGCTCCTTGAGCATGCATGGCAACCATGATGGTGACATTGTGGCAGCTGCCACCATAACAAGATGGCAACTGCCAACATAATTAGATGGCAACTAACAGAAATACATGGCAACTCTTTTCCTTCTTCATGCCTTCCAACTTGATGATTGACGGATCATGCGGTAGCTTTTTTTTTGCAAAATACCATGATGGCAACTCATATTTTTTCTTTTTAAATTGTTCTACATCAGCTCATGTACGTCGATCGTCTTGATCTGTCTACTGTGGACTTTACTGGGATAGGAGGCCCGCCGCCTCCACACAAGTTTGTTGTTTCTGCGTGGACTTACGTTGCTGTCAAGGCGGTGCTTGCCGCGGACAAGATAACTGATACGAAATACGGGAAACTGCAGGTTAGTTCTGGCTTCTTTCTTTGCACGACATTCTTTCATTTTTGACGCTGCATAACATATGAAAAAATCCCCATACGGCAACCGTCCGTGGCCAACAAGAGATGACTACCTTGTTAGCCATGGCTGTCTGCGCATGGTATCCATGTCTTACGCCACATGGCAACTTTGCCATTCATTTTGAAACTTCTATCCTACACCTCTTTTTTGTTGCAATACATGAACTGTTAGTTAGTGTTCATTGTTTTCTATCTTTACATGCTAGCTATTTTTTTGGTTTTTTCCAGCTGATGGCCAAGCATGCTATAGACTACAGCGTGTTTGGTGGGCCTCACAACTTTGGAAAGTGGATGGACGTGCACTCATCTCCGTCTTGTCCTATTGAGGTAATCAAGGATATATATCTATGGTTTGTGTTTGGTTTATTTTGATCTTGTGCACGCGACTTTAATACGGTTGGTTACTGCTGCTTCTTGTTTCGCGCACAGGCGAGGGCACCTGTTGAGCATCTAATTGGGCAGTTTGCATCCTGAATGACCAGCTTGCTCGGGAAGTTGGTTGAGGGTTGGACGTCCCTTAATGGCTATGACAGCGACGCGGTTGCGAGGCAGTTCACTCCATTCGTTGCAGAACGGACACATCGGCCAACTGGTTACCGTGGTCGGTACGACTACAACAGCTCGCAGGAGCTTCCCGACACACAAGATGAACTAGATGGAGATGCTGCTCTCGACAAGGATGACGACGATGACATGGAGAACGTGCAACATGACACCGACGATGATGAACATGTCGACGTTCGTGCAGGTGGTAAGAAGGGCAAGGGTGTACCAGATGTCCCCTCACCGGAGAAAGTCAAAGAACAGACAGCTGCGAGAGGCAAGTGGGTGTCGCCCTCAAAGAGGGGGAGGGATCCAGAGGAGGTTGGGCAGGGCTCTCCTGTCAAGAGACCTAGGACCGATCCCTTAGCTGCTAGGAGGAGGTTCGACTTCTATTTTAGTGTTTTGTTTTGTCTATCCTTTCGAACAGACTGACCCCCTTTTTCCATTTGTTTTTGCTAAGCGTGGCAACGATTTTCGCGTCTCACACTTGACACCTTTTTTTGCCTCTTTCTTATATGTGCAGCGAGGCGACAGCTGGTGGACGAGCAGTTACGAAGAAACAAGCACCAACGCCAACCCATGTTTCTGCTCGATTGAACAAGGGCGCCCCTATTGCTGGTGACACGCATTCCACTAGGCCATCTCCTCGTACGTCGATGTCCAACACCGGTGATCCTGTCGTGTTGCCAGATTTGAGGAAGACAGTCAAGAAGTAGGTTATCCATGTTCTTTCTTCATTGCCATATTGCTATAATTTTGCCTTTCAATGCAGCTGTTCGGCTTGCCACATGGGCTACTACCATCAGTCCCACATCGCAACTGTTGTTTCTCCCATGCTCTATTTCTTCTTACTACATGACAACTCCTGCTTGTTTTGCATGGCAACTGCTAACCAGGCAAAATGGCAACTCTTATTCCACCTACATGGCAACTACCAGCTTTTCCATCTGTTTTGTGCACTCATCCACACCTAGTTTTGAAATGGCAGTCCTGGCGCATCACACATTTTCTTACATTTTTAAGATGTCTAACATGGCAACTGCTGCTTGTTATGCATGTCAACTGCTGCTTGTTATGCATGGCAACTGCTAACTGGTCCACATGGCAACTCTTATTCCACCTACATGGCAACTATCATCTGTTCATCTAACAATGTTCGTGTGTTTTTTTTGGGTGAAGAAGACTACCACACGCGTGACGAAGCAGAACCCCAGAGACCCACTCGAACGCATACACTCAAAGTTGTCGACAGGTGGCAACTCGGACGTTCATGAGGCGCCAGTGCACAAACCTGCTGCTGCACCGTCCACTGTTCCCACTAGCTCTGATGCTAGCGGCCGAACATCTCCGCCGGTTACAGATGTGCAGGCTACGACAGCAGGCATCCGTACATCTGGGAGTGACAAGTCGGTATCTGCCAGGACTGCTGAAATATTGCCCACTCTGCTAGCAATGAAGGATGCTGTTGTGAGCCATGCGACCCGATCAGCAAGTGTTGAAGTGGACGCCCCCGAGATCAACCTAAGCAAGGAAGATTCCCGCTCATCTGACACAGATTCCAAGCGCGTGGGTGGTGGCACTTCTTCGTCCACGAAAGAAGGGGCTGAGGCGACAGTTCATAACGATATGCCATCCATAGGTGAGATTCTTGGCACAACAGCTCCAGCTTCTTGTGCTCCAGAGGTTGCCAAGGTGACCGTAACGCGAGATGGTCTTCCACTTAGGCGTCGTAGCCCCCGCAAGCAATCTGCAGACACACCCAACGCGCCTGCTGTAGCTAGGAGCAGCAGAGATGACTCTGGTTATGTGCATGCGTCCACACTATTCCCACCACCTGCCAGAAGCAATGTTATGGAGAGAACGGAAGACCGGAGTACAACCGACCCAGGTGGCAAGCCGGGCACGACTGACGGAGGTGAACGTGCGGAGCAGACTGCGTCTTTACCCGCAGTGGATAACCCCAGCTTAAATCTGCGCCCTTCTAAGCTCCTAGTCAACATCGGTGTCCCCTACAGCCCAAAAAAGAAGATTGTCAAGAAAGTTGTGACTGATACTGCTGACAGCACGCCCCGTCCTACGAATAAGCCTGATGACTCTGCAGCAGCCGATGCAGAAATGTTTGTTGATCTTTCACCCTTGGATTCTGCCCAGCAAGCTGTTCGCGGTCCGGCCAGTAGGCAGGAGAGGCACCCAATGGCCTTCACCCCACCGAGCTGTAGCCTTGGCATTGATCGCAGTCAAGATGAACCAGTGGTGCAAGATCGTCCACCAGTTGCCTTTGCTTTCCCGACAGGCATGGCCCCAATGATGGCGCAGCCAATGGTCGAGGGCAAGAAGGCTATGAAGTTCGCAGAGCCGGTTGTGCAAGGTACATTTCTTTATGCGTTTATCATATTCGTGTATACATCTTTTTAGTCTGAATTTTGTTCCAAGCATTTTTTTTGGGTTCTCACTTGTGATGGCAAATGTTATCTGATGGACATGGCAACTGGATTTTCTTGCACGCTGTCACCTACATTTTTCTGTTGCCATACTCCATTTTTCCATTCTGCAAGCACATGGCAAGTGCAGTTGATACATCATGGCAACTGTAGTTGTTGTCACATGGCAACAACAATGCATTGCACATGGCAACTAGAGTTGCCTGCACATGGCAACTCCCTACTTTCTGTGCCTACATCTCATATTTCTGCAACCTTTATTTCAAACTAGATTTGTTTTGTTTTCGAAGGATTCCTAACCCACTTTTTTGATCCGTGCAGCCACCCCTGAGGAGATTACGCCGTCACTTGATGAAGCTTACCGCAGGATTGAGGAGGCAGCATTGCAGAGGAGGTCCTCACGAGGTCAGGGCCAATCAAGTTCCAACGTGCCTGCTGAGTCCGTATCTGAGGATACCATTAGAAGTGCCACCCCTGGTTCAGTGAGGCAGCGTAGGGTAGTTCACGCGCCACCCGCGGATGATTATGAGCCGGAAGTCAAGGCCACAAAGGATCAAAACCAGCTGTACGAAATTGTCAAGCGCTTTCGAAATGCGAGGTCCAACAGCAATCACATGAAGGAGCTGAAAGCGTAATGACCACACCCACATAAACCTCTCATTTGCTTTGCTCTTTTTACTATTCATCCTTTTGATATTTCTAGATATGCTCCGTTTACGTTTTATTTCTTTTTTTCACTTAGTAGACATGATTCTTTCATGTTATATCATTTTCATACAGCTCATGTTTGGACAGAACCAAGATCATACAATGTGATGCGCCGTACGTTGACCTGGGTGATCTTGCCGAGTCTGTGAGGCCACTCGGTAAAATGTCGAAGAATGTAGTTGCATGTGGGATTGACTTCATCAACAGGCATATGGATATGTCTCCCGACGAAACAATCATGCAGTACACTGTGACGTGCAAAATATGGGATGGTGACTTCCACCACAAAATCCTGAGGAAGCATTTTGCTGCGCATGGTGATTTCAAGCTCACAATGAAGAAATGTGTGAGTACTCCTTCCTTTTTTGCACATTTTTCCTCCCATGTTATTTTTTTGCCAGTAGCTATGCTTCAGATGTGGGCTACACCCTGTTTTGTGACAGCTGTTTCATGTGGCAACAGCTGCCATGTAAAATGACTTCTGATTGGCTTTCCTAATACAACCTATGTGGCAACTTCAAACTAAAATACATGGCAACTTTGTTCATACATGGACGGCAACTTCTTTTAATTACCCACTACAACTAAACATTATATGTTGTTCCACTTTTCTTGGACCCTTGATGCTTTCGTAGTCACTCACGTGCCTGTTAGTGTAACCGATGATATCTTTACATGTCATTTTCCCAACTACATCATTTATGTTTCTTAATGTGAGCTCTGCTTCTTTTCTTTCCTTCATTTTTTGTTTGCAGGTCTTGTTCCCCATGTTCCAGGAGCTTGCACCACACGACCCACACAACAAGTGTGGTCACCACTATGCGATCTGCCTTGACCTGAAGAACCAACGTTTTGAGGTGCTTGATTCAATGCGTTCAGAAGCTGATGCAGACCTTACTATGCATGCTGAATACTTCATCAACAACCTCAAAGAGACATGGAACCGTCACTATGAAAACTCAAAGGTCCGGATCAGACATTTTCCAATTGAGTATGTGGCGACTACGAAGCAAGGAAACTGGTATTTTCCCATCTTTTCTTCATGTGTCCTCCAAACCAATGCTCACCCTCTCTTTTTGTCACCTCTGAATTGAAGTTTATGATTTTTTCTATATGTTCTTGTGAGTTAACCTGACTCTTTTCTTGATTAGGCACGACTGCGGCTTCCACACGTTGGAATACCTTGCAAAGTGGGAAGGTCGACGGGTTCCTGTCGTCACAGCTGCAATGGTCGTCGAGCTCCGCAAAATTTACACATGGAACTGGTTGATGAATGAAGATTTCAACACGCGGTCCAACGCACGTGAGTTCATAGAGGAAGCTGTGAAGAAAGCCGCCAAGAAGTACAAGTGATCACGTGGTGCTCCTGACCGAACGCCTACCTTACATTCTGTTGCCGAGGAATGTAAGGTATTACCTTGTTTTTTCAAAACTATGTCCGTGTAATATGCTATGACTGCATCTCCCCGTAGCCTAGTATACAGTGGTGGCGTGTGAGTGACATTTGAATAGTTTGTAATATATGTGTGGATGTGAACCTACTTAGGTTTGACAGCAGATACGTTTATGTGTTTTCAGTATTATTATGTGCTTGTGGGTTGGTAGTACCAGCATGGTGTTTTGAATGCGTCCTTGATGTCTGAAAACATGGCAAATGTAGTTGATCAGTCATGGTTAGTGAAAGTTATCATTCTTTCTTGTTTGGCTTTTTGGTTTTTTTGCACTGCTAACTGTACCGGCTAGCATGGTAGTTTGATCACGGAGCAGTAACCTGTGCGGTTGCTGCACGAGACCGTTTCAGCTTGTTTCCCATAGTTTGCACCACAATACAATATGTGTGACTAAAATGCGCTGATTGAACATGGAAATCTACGCGGTGAAGATTCAGTACAACTAACATGGCATGTTCAGTACAACTAACATGGCAGATTCAGTAAAAAATAACATGGCAAAT
This sequence comes from Aegilops tauschii subsp. strangulata, assembly GCF_002575655.3. Classification (NCBI taxonomy): domain Eukaryota; kingdom Viridiplantae; phylum Streptophyta; class Magnoliopsida; order Poales; family Poaceae; genus Aegilops; species Aegilops tauschii. Next base: position 226,656,992 of record NC_053039.3, read on the forward strand.
TCAGTAAAAATAACATGGCAAATTCAGTAGAAATGGCATGGCAGATTCAGTAGAAATGGTATGGCAGATTCAGTAGAAATTGCATGGCAGATTCAGTTCAAGTAACATGGCAAATTCAGTGCCATACACGTGGCAACTGCAGCTATTCCTTCATGGCATTTTTACTTCAGATTCTGATGCACCTGAAGAATCATTCTCCAGTTTTTACAAAATTTAGAACATCTAGATTACAAATAAAATGTCACCATGGACCAAGTCAAAGTGGTCCAATGTTGTTTACGGATTGCCCGTCCCTTTCTTTGGTTTCTTGTGTTTTGCTTGAATCTCCAATCCCGATTTGTATCTTATCTCTTTTGGACGCCCTTTTGTGATGGAACGGGGCGGGTTCCTAACCTGTGTTTGTGTGCTTTCTGTTCCAGATCCTACCTCCGAGTTTTCAGATGATGGCTCTGTGGACGAGGGCACACTTCATGTGCGGGGGAACCTGTGTAAGGCTTCCTCAGCTTTCCTCTTCTTGATCTCATCAAGCTCTCTTTTGAGGGCCTTCCTGTGTTTTTCTGCGACCCTTGCTGTCTCATCACTCTTGCACGCTTCAATTAGTTCAGCATAGTTATTTGTCAACACAACGTGCCTCACGGCTTCCATGGTTGATTCTGGTCTCTCATCATGCACGGCCAAAACTGCGTTTGATGTTTGCGGCGCCAATGCGTCGTCAGCGTCCCAGGTCCATCGCCGCCTTATGAAATGGCGGGGCATTCGTGTCACCGCGTTCAAGTCCATTACTTTTAGAATGTGACAGCACACAATCCCGTCCCGTTCGAATTTGCAGCATTGGCAGTAGTATTCGCCTTCGCTTATCGATGCCTTCACAAAGTAGTTCCTTCCCTTGTCTGGGTCTTCAGGTTCTGAATCCGACATGCCCATGATAGAACACACCTTGAATGTATGTTCGTCCACCTGGAAAGCCGTGTACTTGCTGGCACGCTTTATTTCTTCCAGGAATCTGCAAGTTTTGTGGTTTTTGTTAAACTCTTGTGTGAAGTTTTTTGTAGCACCTTTTGTTTGTTGTGGCCAATGGAATTACAATTCGTTCAAACATGGCAACTACAGTTCATTAAACATGGCAACTGTAGTTGAGTAAACATGGCAACTGCAATTCATTTAAACATGGAAACTACATAACAACTTCAATTTGGCATTTGCATTCCATACCATCATGGCCAGTGGAATTTACATTTCATTAAATATGGCAACTGCAATTCATTAAACATGGCAACTGCAGTTCATCAAACATGGCAACTGCAGTTAAGCAAACATGGTAACTGCAGTTGAGTGAACGTGGCAAACTGCAGTTCATTAAGCATGGCAAACTGTAGTTCATTAAGCACGGCAACTACATATCATGTTTACTCTGTACCTAATGGCTACTTTTCAACACAATCATCATTTTCAAATAAGCATTTCAACTGCATTGCATTCTACATGGCACCTGGTACCTTCATGGTTTGTGCAAATAAGATTGTAACACAACTGACTTACTTGTTAAAAATCGTGTTGGTGTATATCTTGCTCATCTGCCTCTCCATTGGTAAATACGTTAGCAATTTTGGCTGCTTGAGCGCGGTGTTTGCTTCTTGCTGTAGCTTGGATCCCAGTATTTTTTGTTGCAAAGCGGTGTACTGCTTGGCAAACTGTAGCAATGAGTTGCCAGGGCTCACGTACCGCTTCAAAACAGCATTGAACCCCTCACTGCGTTGTGTAGTCTGCAGAAACGGGAAGAAGCACTGCATGAAGTAGGGCGGCACCCAGTACATTCGCTTCTCCCACAAGCTAGAAAGCGTCTCGTGGTCTTGGACTTGATATGTTTCAATCATAGCCATCCAGCTCCTTTCAAACTCCTCCACCGTCAAGCTGTGGTCCACGCATAGCTCGAATGCCTTGTGCAGGTCTGGACGGTCAGCAAAGAACGGTCCTAGTGTCTCCTCAGCCTTCTTTATAATGTGCCACCTGCAGTGCCTGTGCACTGCCAACGGAAAGACCTCCTCTATGCCTGCACGCATGCTAAAATCCTAGTCTGTTATTATGTTCATCGGAGCAAGTCCGCCCATGCACTCCAAGAAGGTCTTGAACAGCAAACGTACCCATCCGTGTCTTTGTTCCGTTCGAGCCCGCATCCGAACTGCAATGACTAATTGTGGTTATTTATTCCTATGAATGGAGCGCATGGCATCTTGTACATATTAGTGAGATATGTCGCGTCGAAAGAAATGCAGTCTCGAAAATGTTTGTAGGCTCTTCTTGCAGCACCATCCACCCAATACATGTTCCTGACATGGTCCTCATCGTCCAATCTTAACCTGTAGAAGAAATCTTGATCTTCTTTCGCTTTCTCATCGAAGTAGGCTATCGTGGCTTCTATGTCAGCCAACTTGCTTTCTCTACGGTACTTTGCCTTTAGGTTTGTGATGTCTGCTGGTAGGTAGGGCATGCTACTCAAAGACCCCTTTTTGCTGTGGATGTGGGAGAGTATCTGCACCATTCTTGATGGACCGATGTTACAATCATGTAGCAGCTTTATGAATTTCTTCTCGAGGGGGTGAATCCTCTGTGGGCGGTCAGAAATTTTACCAGGTCAAACTTCTTTATTAGCTCGTGGTTGTGCTCGTCAAAATATTTAGTGACCACCCACTGTGCTCCATCTACGTTCAGCTTACACCGGACAGGGCATTCCGTCTTGACAATGGCACCTCTCTTTCGTTCCGAAACGACAGGCGCATCACCTTTGCCCTTCTTGTTTCTTCGTGCCTTGTAGCACCTCATCTCACCTCTGCTGTACTCGTTAGTTTTTTTAGTTTTCCTATGGTATTCGGTGTTACCGCAAACCCATGGAACTTTGCATATGTCTGGTAGAATTCCTTTGCATCTGCAAATGAATCAAATCTCTGCCCAAGATACGGTGGCTGGGGTACCATGATTTCTGATTGCCCGCCATCTTCATCCCCTTGTGCTTCGTCATCGGTTTCATCATTCACTTCAGTATCGGCGGCTGTTTCACCTGCTTGAGTGTTGCTTGTCTGGTGTGCACATGTGTGCTTGTCGGTATTGCTGGCACGATTGCCATTTCCGACACTGACTCGGCATTGTTTGTGGGATGAGTGTTGGTTGGCTGCTGGAACGCGTCTTCCGTGCGCTCAGAGCTCCCCGCAGTAGATGTCCCCGCGCCGCTGTTAATTGTAGTTGAAGGTCCTGCATTAAAAAATCAGGTACGAGCGTAAGATTTTGCTTGAATGTCATGTATATTGTAACGGAGTACAGCAACTGCATGTGATTTTGCATGACATCATTTCACACAGCAAGCCGTGAATCTGCATATGGCCATGCATGGCAACTGTAATTCTCCAGTAATGGCAGCTACAGTCCAACCACATGGCAACTACCGTTGCCAACACATGGCAACTAGCGTCTTTTAGCTTCAGAACTTGTAGCATATAGCAATGGCAGAAATAGTCCAACAAACATGGCAACTATTGTTGCCCACAGATGGCAACCAGCTTCTTTCGGCATCAGAACTTGCAGCACATAGCAATGGCAGATACAGTCCAACATACATGGCAACTACTGTTGCCAACACATGGCAACCAGTATACTCTAGCATCAAAACTTGTATTCTAGGCTTGAGCTCAATACGCAAATGTGAACAATCATGAATGTTGCACACACTGTTATAGCAATCGGCAAATCCCGAAGACAATATACGATTCTTTTGCACATGACCACTTGGTAGAATTTTTTGTTTGTTTTTTCCACCACCACCGTTACAAATCTACTTTTCTTCACATGCTATTCCCCACAAAAGCAAATGCAGTACTATTTTCTGTTTTCACTTTTTTTTACCTTGTTGTGCCGCATGTGCCGATCTTGTGTGGTCTGTCATTCCAATTTGATGTGCTCTATCTGCAATAGCGCTTTCCTACAACTGTGAAGCTTGCCATGAGATGTTTGCCGATGTGGTTCCACCGTAACAACCTGCGATCATGGTAGCAGTTGGTCATTGCATGGCAACTGTAGTTTGTTCAACATGGCACATGTAGTGGTCCAACCATGCCACACATATTTGTTCACACTTGTCATCCATGGTTGTTTAGACATTGCAGTCACATTTGATTATACATGGCAACTGCAGTTGTCCAGGCATGGCAACTGTAGTTTGTCCAGCAATGGCAACCGAAGCTGTCCAGGCATGGCAACTGCAGCTGTCATATATGTTCCTTTCTCCTAACTCACTGTCCACAACTTCACTTTCATGCACTCACCTGTGTACGACGTTGATGGCAGGTACATGGTTGCTGCCTGATGCCACGTGCTGCATGAAGGTCCTACATTTTTTCCGATATAACTCATGAGTCTTTTGTCATCCTTGCAAGTTTAATTTCATGTCCACAACAATAAGTTCCTTTTTCGTATGCGTTACCTTGATTTGCCACATTAGCTAGCTGAAGTTGGTTGCCCGTACATTTGTCAGCGTTAGCGCCCTGTGACGAAACTTGCCATGCTGCCCCCCTGATTGTGGTTTGGTCATAAGAACCTGCTAAAAAATAGATTGTAGGACATAAGTAGAATGACATCTTCATCGTCAGGAACATGGCAACTGTTTCTTCTTTGTTTATCATGCATCGTACCGATGCCCGCGTAGTGCTCTAGTAGTGGCAGCAATGGCCCTGAAGAAATGAGTTGATTGTACTCCGCTGCATCCCAAGGTGGCGTTTTCGGCCTTTGAGAAAGCCAAGGATCAGTGCCATCTTCGTGATTTATTCTTCTGCTTTTTCTTTTCTGCCACTGTGCTTTTAGTCACTGCATGAACAAGAACGCATCAACAATCCGCAAAAAGCGTTCTTGTTGTTTGCACGTAGAAGATAACACGGCAATCTCATAACATTTCTTGCGTAGGCAACCAACACCTCATGGCAAGTAGGACATGCACATCCATTTTTCTTTTCCGAATTCTGGATGCCATCTATCATTTTGAAGCGATGGCAATAGAAAATAAAATAGGATGGCAAGCAATAATATAACATGGTGGCAACTACGGACAACGATAGATGGCAACTGACGTTAGATACAAGTGGCAATTATTTTTCCTCCCTCCCCATGCCAAATTCCTCCTTTCTCTCCCTATTTTATAGTGATTACTACGCTACCAACTACTCGCATCAAGCCAACCCAGAAGCTTGGCACAAGTCTAGCATAGTATATGGCAGATCTGGCGTATGTTGGTGGGCAAATGCAAAGACACACAAATTCGTGGGGTGTTTGCCGTGATAGCGTGGATCCAGTCGCCATCTTCGTGGGCAAATTTTGCAAATTCAGATTTCTGGACAAAAGAAGGTCGAGAAACAGAAGGAGATCGGAGATCCACCTGTTTTACCTCGTCGTCTTGGGAGGGCGGGGTTGGGGTGGGAGGGGGTAGGGGGTGGGGTGGGTGGTTAGCGGTGGGCAAGGCGCTAGGGATCTGCTCTGGTTGCCATGGCAACCAGAGAAGGAAGGCGGAGGAGGTAGGGGATCGAGAGGTGCGAGACAATGGCGGCAGGGCGGACTGGGGATCGGAAGGAGCCCGGGACGACTGACGTGCTGGGTCGTGCGGGCAGCGTGGTCGTTTGGCCCGGACGTGTGGGCGGTTTTGCCACACACCGGACGTGTGGGCTGTGGCTGCGCGCGCCCGGACGCGGTCGTGCGGGCGGGTTCTTCTCCATGCCACACGAGGCGTGCGGCACAACCACCCGATACACCACACGTGTGGTAGTTATCGGTGTCCTTTTCTTTTTGTGGCCGTGCTCACTTTTGTACAGTTGGCGCTCTTCTGCCGTTTCCTCTCATAATGAAATCACAGTTCTCTTGTGTTTCTTCAAAGAAAAAGGTAGTTGGATAGTCCCTCTCATGTCCAGGAGAGTTGATTCTAGAAGGATCAGAATAGAGAGCAGAAAAGCCAACTGAAGAAGAAAAAGAAAAAGGGCAAAAAACCAGGGTGTTACACAGTGACCACGCCGTTGGCATGCAACTCAGGCTATCACCACTCCACTCCCATCCAATTTCAAGCGGTGACCACACCATTGCATTGCAACTTAGGTGGTCATCAGGGTATCGACATCCAATTTCAGGCGGTGATCATGGGCATGGGATGGTACCCTAGAGTGGATCTACTCATATATGATCCAACTAGTTAAGTGCAAATACGTAAGTGCGCCAGGTCCTTGGTTCGACTCCAGGAAGTCAATTTTTTTGCTAATGATTTGTTGCTCATTTGTTTTTTGTGTCACTGTCAAGTGGCCCCAGGCAGGGAGATGCTCACCTATAGTCACATCAAAGCCGCGCCACTCTTCTTCCACACTAAGCCATCTCTGCTCCCCATTCCAATCCCCAAATCCCCCCTCTCACTGTCGAATCCCGTCCGGGACTGCCGCCCCCTTCATCGCCTCTCATCTCCAAAGAAGATCGCCACCACCTTCATCATCATCGACCACCTCGAGAAACCCTAGGCAGGCCGAATCATCAAGACAAAATGCAGGTAAATCCTTCTTCCATGTCTTCGATTCCGATTTAAATCAAGCGTGCAATGGTTTGGATTCGCAGTGCAAAAAGTGTTTGGACACCAATGGTTTGTGCGATAATGGCCACGTAATGCATGTCAAACACTTCTTCATAAGCCTTCTAGTTGGCTTTGAAGACAGGATTATATGTTTTTTACATTGGCTGTTATGTCAATCATGGTGTGCCCAGATTGCTTTTAGTTACTTGATGAAACTGTACTGGTGGTCTATGACTTAGGTCATTGTTCAGGTCATGACCATGGCCGGCCTGCATGGAACTGACAAACAATCTAATTGATATGTAACATACATGCAACTAGTTTTGATGATTGCTTCATAATTACAAAAGAGTATTGATCTGATTTTAGATCATTCACATTGCTTTCTGAAAAATCCTAACAATATAAATTAGGACAAATGCTAAAAATAGAACATGACAGCTTTGTGAAATATATGCCACATAGTGCATATTTTTGTTAATGATTGAACAAGCATATTGATCTCTTGCACATTCATCTTGTTATTTTGTGCAAGTATGTAAAAAGAGTAAGCCATTGATAAATTTGTAAACATGCTCACATAGGCCACTGTGAATTAAAGGACAATTGATATATGTAGTTATTTATGACTTCTAAGTGTAACTATTATAATTCTTCCATTTATCCACAATTCATCTCATGCTTTGCAGAAAAAAAACAAGTCCTGAAGAAGCTGGTCGATTTTTTCATTTCAAAAGACCTCTGATAAGCCTCAGCTTAAAACAAACCATGTCTTTCTTTTCTATTGTTCTCTCGTAAACTATAAAGGGAAAAAGTTTTTCACTGGACCAACTTGGAGAGAATTTGCCAAAGTATACAAATTCCAAGTTGGTATGAAGCTGTACTTCGATATTAGCACACATGGACCTCAAATTGATGTGGATGGACAATGTTCGAATCGTTCATCCCTGTAAGTGTTCTCAAACATACGTACCTTGCTTACGTAGACTTACTTTACTTGCATGTCCTTAATAGTCTGAAATATGAATATCTGCACATGTTCTCAATCTTTTTTTGTATATCTGCTCAGCTTACTATGCTATGTCGAAAGAAACACAAGAGATAATAGACAACATGCAACTCACTGCTGGAACCACATGTACATGAAAAGAGATGAAGTATGTTGTCACTTTTGTTGGCTCCGTTGACTCACTTGTGTGAATATACACACATGCACCAAGTTCTGCACCATACAAGCTACTGATGCACACTCTGACTGAGATGAACATTCAGAAGAAACTGTTGGTAATGATTTTATTTGTTTCAGCGTTCATAGCACAACCTTTGTTATTTCTAATATGCCATTTTTTCATACCATGTGAAGGTGTCCTGGATTAGGGGGTACTCACCACGTCGGCCTATTCTTCATTGGTCGCGCTGAGAACCATTGACAACTGAAGAATGGGCCACGTAAGCGATGGATCTCGGCATACTCAAGATAGAATCCTCCGAAGACTTGGCGTGTACTTCAAGGCATATTCTAATATTCGGCACGTTTATCTCAAGATGTAACTAACCATGTGTAACCCTAGGTGCCCCTCAGCCCCTATATAAGCCGAGGGTTTAGGTCCATAGAAGCATGTTAGATTCATTCATACGATCTTGAGGTAGATTATCCTATACATTAATTGTACCCCATCCACAATCAACACAATACAAGCAGGACGTAGAGTTTTACCTCTTCGACAGAGCCCATACCTGGGTAAATACTGTGTCTCTCTACTTCTTGTTACCATCAAGTCGAGATCACTAGCTCGGGACCCCTACCCGAGATCTGATGGAGTATCTCCGATATTGGTGTCCCATACAGGTCCCAATGAGTGGTCACGAAGGCCCGATGGCTCATCACTAGATCGATGACAACATTGTCTAGACATTCTTCCCCGGACAACTCTTTTCCCTCGGCAGGCATCATGCTACATGCTGATTTGACTAGCTACCTCGTCCATGTCGAGAATCTTGCTCCAGGCCAGACCATTAGGTTTGGCAATCTGGAGTACGTATGCCGCCCACTCCCGTGGTGAACTTGTTTTTTCGGTTTGTGTGTTAGACCAAACTGAGGATATCGCCAACGCAACTGTCCTAGCACCAGGCATCTCGGACCCGAGCATTACCCTGTTGGATCATGCTTCAGATCCGACCATCAAAAACCCCGAGGTCGCGTCAGGTGGAACCTCGGGAAAACTTCAACTAAGCCCCGCTTATTGTCAAGAGATGAGTGGGGCCTCTTAGCCCGAACTATTTTTGTACGTAGCTTACTAGCTAGTACCAATCTAAGAGTCATATAGGTTCCTAAATATTCAAAGCAGACTGTCTGGCACACTAGTGAAACTCTCTCTCTCTCTCTCTGTGAGTTGCTTCACGAAGTAGTACTAGTTTCTATAGCTCAAATGGCTGCTTGACTTGTATTGAAGTTGGATGGACTGATTTACAACCGGAGTGTGGTGCTCCTTATACAGGAAAAACCAAACCAACTATGGGGTTGGATGAGGTCAGGGTTACCTATTTGTTGATGGTAAGTCACTGCTGACCTCATCTAGTAAACAGTAAGAACAACTTGCCAACCTACAGCTGCCACTTCCTAGCTAAGTAAGCAGTGCCGCTAGTGTTGCATGCCATTGGAGACATGGTTGAGCCCACAATTTCCCCCTCAACCTTATCGAAGGAGATTGATGTTGATGATGCAGACCTTGTTGTGTAGCTCCAGGAACCGGATGTGACCAAGTGCCTTCGTCAAGATGTCCGCCTTCTACTCACCAGTGCGAATGAATTCCACGATCACCATGCCTTTCTCGACATAGTCCCATATGAAGTGATATCAGAGATCGATGTGCTTGTTGCGGTCATGAGGCACTGGGTTCTTGCATAGGGAAATCGCTAACTTGTTGTCGACAAAGATGAGTACAGGGGCGGTGTCTTGATTCAGCATGTCGCCAAGAATGTGAGCAAACCAGATGCCTTGACATGCCGTTGTAGCTGTGGTGATGTACTCCACCTCGCACGAAGACGTGGCGAGAACCTTCTACCTCACCGATTGCCAGCTGATGGGACTGCTCCTGAGAAGGAATAGCACACCCAAGGTACTTTTTCGGGAGTCCATGTCACTAGCGTGGTCGGGGTCACTGTAGCCGATCAAGTTCTCGCCGTTGCCATGATGATACATGCATCCATGCGTGAGTGTACCCGCAATGTACCAGAGTAGGTGCTTGACGACAGGGAGTGATCGCTTGCCAGGGCTTCCATGAACCTACACAGGTACCCGACAACAAAAGTGATGTCCAGTCGGGTGTGCATGAGGTACCTAAGACTCCCGATGTCGTTGCGGCATAGCGTCGACCACCTTCTCGGAGCTATCCTTGCTGAGCTTCAGTCGTTCTTAGATTGGAGTGTGCATGACATGGCAGTCCTTTATGCCTACTCGCTTGGTCATCTTGATAGTGTAGATTGACTGCATGATCATGATGCGACCACCCTCCTGGTTCACCTCCAGCCTGAGGTAGTACCGGAGTAGCCCGAGGTCGTCATGCTGAAGAGATGAAGCATCTCTCCCATGAAGCATTGGACCTATTTAGGCTTTGCCCTGACGATGAGCAGGTCATCGATGTAGATGCCAACGATGAGCAGCGTATTCGCAGTGCCAGACAAGTACACGTCGTGTATGGAGCGTTGCATGAGAACCCATGGGATGCAAGGCTTGCATCGAGCTTGGCTCTCCACGCCCTTGGGGCTTGCTCGAGATAGTACAGGGCCTTGTGTAGGCGGTACACGCCCTGCTCATGGTTCTGGGCAACAAACCCGGGTGGCTGGGAGACATACACCTCCTCGTTAAGGTCTCCACTGAGGAACGCCGACTGGATGTCATGTGGTGTACCTCCCACCCACGGTGAGCAGCCACGGCAAGGATGAGCCGCACAAACTCCAGACTTGCCAACGGAGCGAAGACTTAATTGAAGTCCACCACCTCACGCTGCACATAGCCCTTTGCCACGAGGCGTGTCTTGTGCTTGACAATGGCACCATGCTCGTCCTTCTTCACCTTGAACACCCACTTGAGCCCAATGGCTTGGTGCCCTACAGGCAGTGTGGTGAGTGTCCATGTGGCATTACCATTGATCGACGCCATCTCGTCCAACACCGCACGGCGCCAAAAATCCTCTTGCTCAGCTTCCACGAACGTGCTCGGCTCCTCGCCGTCCATCAGATGAAGGACGTCATCATCATCAACGTTTTCGTTCTTGGGCTATTGCGGCATTATTGTAGCCTCGCCAAGAAGATCCCCCATGCATGAAAACCTGTGTGGGGCGCCAACACTGTCGTCGGTGTCGAACAACTCACACCTTACCGTTGGCGAGGTTACAATCTGCCTCCTCGGAACCACCTTGCTTGACGACAGGGTGTCCGGGGACGTTGTACTTGGAGTGTGTTCTCGGGATTGTAGTTCCTAGGTCCATGATATGTCCATTTTTCATCATGTTATCCTGTCAATATTTATTGCATTATGGATTATTATTATTTTCTGATACAATTCTTATGCCTTTTCTCTCTTATTTTGCAAGTTTCACATGAAGAGGGAGATTGCCGAAAGTTGGAATTCTGGACCGGAAAGCGCTATACCGGAGACAGCGTTTCTACACAAGACCTGAAAATTGATGGATATTTATTTTGGAATATATAAAAAATATTGGAGAAAGAATTACCAGAAGTGGACCCACCAGGCAGCGACAAGCCTGGGGGCGCGCCCCCGAGCTTGTGGGGCCCCTGGCTGGCCTCCGAAGCCCATCTTCTGCTATAAGGTGCCGTTTGACCTAGAAAAAAAATCAGAAGGAAGGTTTCGGGATGAAGCGCCGCCGTCTCGAGGCGGAACCTGGGCAGGAGCACTTTTGCTCTCCGGTGAAGCAATTCCGTCGGGGAAACTTCCACCCGGGAGGGGGAGATCGAAGCCATAGTCATCGACAATGATCCTATCATCATGGGAGGACGAACCTTCATCGACATCTTCACTAGCACCATCTCATCTCAAACCCTGGTTCATTTCTTGTATTCAATCTTTGTCTCAAAACCTCATATTAGTACCTCTCCTTTGCTGGTAGTGTTGATTACATCTTGTAGTTGATGCTAGTTGGTTTATTTGGTGGAAGATTATATGTTGGGATCTTCGATGATATTCAATACCCCTCTGATCTTGAACATGAATATGATTTGTGATTAGTTACTTTTGTTCTTGAGGACATGGCAGAAGTCCGGTCATAAGTAATCATGTGAATTTGATATTCATTCTATATTTTGATGATATGTATGTTGTTGCTTCCTTTAGTGGTGTAGTGTGAATGTCGACTACATGGCACTTCACCATATTTGGGACTAAGGGAAGGCATTGTGGAGTAACAATTAGATGATGGGTTGCTAGAGTGACAGAAGCTTAAACCCTAGTTTATGCGCTATTCCCTAAGGGGCAGATTTGGATCCATATGTTTCATGCTATGGTTATATTATCTTAATTCTTCTTTTGTAATTGTGGATGAGAGAGGGGTTAATCATAAGTGGGAGGCTTGTTCAAGTAAGAAAAGCAACCAAGCACCGGTCCACCCACATATCAAACTATCAAAGTAACAAACATGAATCAAACAAACATGATGAGAGTGACTAGATGAAATTCCCATGTGTCCTCAAGAACGCTTTTCTTGCTATAAGAGAAAGTTCTGACATGTCCTTTGCTGTAAAAAGGATTAGGCTACCTTGCTGCACCTTTGTTACAATTACTACTTGTTGCTCGTTACAAACTACCTTGCTATCAAACTACTTGTTACCGACAATTTCAGTGCTTGCAGAAAATACTTTGTTGAAAACCGATTATCATTTCCTTTTGTTCCTCGTTGGGTTCGACACTCTTACTTATAGGAAGGACTAAGATTGACCCCCTATACTTGTGGGTCATCAAGACTCTTTTCTGGCGCCGTTGCTAGGGAGTGAAGCACCTTTGGTAAGGAAACATTTATATTACGTGCTAAAATTTACTGCCACTTGTCACTATGGAAAATAATCCTTTGAGGGCTTTGTTCGGTGTATCTTCACCTCGACCGGAAGCACAAAGGGTTGCCCCTCAACCTCCTACACCTACTGAAAATATTTATTATGATATTCCTTCGGGTATGTTAGAGAAAGTGCTAGCTAATCCTTACGCAGGAGATGGAATGGTACATCCTGTTATGCACTTAATCTATGTGGATGAAATTTGTGGATTGTTTAAGCTTGCAGGTTTAGCCAAAGATGGAGTTAAGAAGAATATATCCCCTTAATATTTGGAGGGAAAGGTATTGACATGGTATAGGCTATGTGATGATATTGGAACGTGGGATTGGAACTGGTTGAAATTGGAATTTCATCAGAAGTCTTATCCTATGAATCTGGTTCATCGTGATCGAAATTATATATATAACTTTTGGCCCCGTGAAGGAGAAAGTATCGCTCAAGCTTGGGGGAGGCTTAAGTACTTGATGCACACGTGCCCCAATCATGAGCTCTCAAGAGAAATTATTATTCACAATTTTTATACTCGGCTTTCTCATAATGATCTATCCATGCTCGATTCTTCTTCTACTTGTTATTTTATGAAGGAAACTATTGAATTGAAGTGGAATCTTTCGGAAAGAATTAAACACAACTCTGAAGATTGGGAGTTTGACAAAGGTAAAGAGTCAGGTATAAATCTTAAGTTTGGTTGTGTTAAATCTATTATGGAAACTGATGCTTTTCATAAGTTTAGTGCCGAATATGAACTTGACTCTGAGATAGTAGCTACATTTTGTGAATATTTTGCTGCTCATGTTGATCTCCCTAAGGGGAAGTGGTTTAAATATCATCCCCTATTAAATAAAATATAGAGGAACCCATTAAATTTAAAATTGAAACTATCATTTACAATGTTGATCCTGTTGTGCCTACTGCTTATATTGAGAAACCTCCTTTTCCTGTTAGGATTAAGGAACATGTTAAAGCTACTATCGTGGTTAATAAAAGTAATATTAGAACACCTAGACACTCTGAACAAAATAAAGTTGAACATAATATTTCAATGGTTAAAGATCTCTTGGTTGATAATATTGATGGGCATGTTATTTATTTTTGTGATCATGCTGCTAGAATTGTCAAACCCGTTGGAAATGAACACAATAAGCTAGATAAGAATAAACCCATAGTGGACATGCATGTTGTTTCTGTTAAGATTGGAGATCATTGTTATCATGGTTTATGTGATATGGGTGCTAGTGTTAGTGCTATTCTTTTTACTCTATATCAAGAAATTTATGAATGATATCGCACCTACCGAGATTGAAGATATTGATGTCACTGTTAAGCTAGCAAATAGAGATACTATTACACCGCTTGGGATAGTTCGGGATGTTGAAGTCTTGTGTGGTAAGATCAAATACCCTACTGATTTCTTAGTACTTGGTTCACAACAAGATACTTTTTGTCCCATTATATTTGGTAGACCTTTCTTGAATACCATTAATGTTGAAATTGATTGTGTTAAAGAGAAGGTTAGAGTTAAATTTGGTGATGTATGTCATGAGTTCAATTTCTCCAAGTTTAATAAACAACCACATGAAAAAGAATTGTCTAGTAAGGATGAAATTATTGGTCTTGCTTCTATTGATGTTCCTACTACCGACCATTTAGAACAATATTGGCTAGACCATGAAAATGATATGCATATGAATGAAAGGAATGAAATAGATGATATTATTCTTCAAACAAGTACCTATCCTTAAACATAACTTGCATGTTGAGACTCTTGGAAACCCTCTTCCACCTAAGAGTGATCCCGTGTTTGAATTGAAACAACTACCTACACTACTGCAGGATGCTGCTAACGCGACACTACGGTCAGAGACCCTTCGACGAAACTGTGTGCGATGCAATAATCGCAAACAGTGGTGTAACAGAAGCATCAAAAAAGGTGCAAAACGTTTGCGATGCGGAGCCATCAAACACGGTTCAGATTTTAGTTGCGTGTGTGATCCATGGCATACGGTTCAGTCCAATGAACTGTTTGCGATGAGGCAGAACAAAAGAAACGGGCAGCCTGATGAAGGCGTGTGTGATATAAAGCATACGGTTCACTCGGATGAACTGTTTGTGATTAGGCAACACAAAAGAAACGGTCAACCAGATCAAGGTGTGTGTGATTGAGGGCATACGCTTCAGAAGGATTAACTGTTTGCAATTAGGCAACAGAACAAAAATGGGTCAGTCAGATTAAAGTGTCTATGATTGATGGCATACACTTCACATGGATGAACTGTTTGCGATTAGCCACAACAAACTGAAACAGTTAGATAGATCAACGTGTGTCACTACAAAAAAAGACACATCCGTGACATTTTGGGCCGAACGAAAAAAAAATTCTGTCATACTTATGACACTTCTATGACGATAATTGTGACAAAACCCGGTATCATCATAGATGTGGTGCGGTCCTACTTCTATGAAAAAAAATCATGATAGAAAATGGGCTTTTCATCCTGGGCGGGCCGGAGACACAGCTGCATGACATTCTTTGGGCCGTCCATGACGGAAAAAACCGTGGTAGAAGCGAGGGCGAGGAAAATATCAGGGAGTTCCTGGTTACGGTGGGTGGTCGGGGGCCGAGCGATGCGCGTTTCTCTCGTACGTATGCGCGTGTGTGTGAGGCGTTGGGCTCTAACTGAACCCGAGCAAGGCGTTGGGCTCTAACTGAACTCGAGCAATTGTACCGCAGGCTACGCTTTACTGAACCCAATTGATCGATCGATCCCTTGCTGTTAACTGAACCGAGTGTGATTCCTTCGCTACTGTTGCTAACTGAAGCCGATCGATGCTGCCTCTGGATGAACAGTGAGCGTTGTTGAGGGGGTTTGTATGAAGAGTTCCTGGTGGGGGGTTGGATGAACAGGATCCCGTGGTAGTAGAGCTGTTGCCGCTGGATGAATAGTACCCCGATCGATCGAGCCGGTGGATGAATAGGGCCCCGTGGAGGGCTGGATGAATAGGACCCCATGGAGGGCTGGTTGAATAGTAGCCGGTGGATGGCTGGATGAACAGTAGCCCATGGAGGGGTGGTTGAACAGGACCCCGTGGAGAGGGCTCGTTGAACAGTAGCCGGTGGAGGAGCGCGCGGTGGAGGCTGGATGAACAGGAGCCCGTGGATGAACAGTCGCAGGTGGAGGCTGGAGGAGCTCGACGGTGGATGAACAGTAGCCCGTGGAGCTGAAGGAGGTCGACGGTGGAGATGAACAATATCCCGTGGAGTCCCGTTTTGCAGTACGCCACACCCCTCTCAATGAACAGGACCCCCGTTCCGACCGTAGCGCTCCAACACAAGTCCGTTTCCTCCATTTTGCGGTACGCCACACCCCTCCCGGTCAACAGGACCCTGTTTCGACCGTAGGAGGTCCGTTTCCTCCATTTTGCAGTACGCCAAACCCCTCCTGATGAACAGGATCCCGTTTTGACCGTGGCCGGTCGAACACAAGGCCGTTTCCTCCGTTCTGCGGTACGCCAGGCCTCGTTTCCATCGCCTGTTCCATCCAAGCCGGTTGGCTCCCAATTAACACGACGACGCATTCGGTTCCGACCCAGCCGGTTGCCTCCCCATGAACACGACGACGGCGGAGCTTCTCCGTTCCGACCCAGCCATGTACACGAGCCCTGGCCGTACGTATGCGCGAGTAGGCGTTCGAGATCCCACCCGTATGTACGTACGTGGCCGTATTTTCTATCTTGCACCCTGGCCGTTGTACGTACGTGTACATGCTACGTGCGCGCCTCTACATCTACCAGTATGTACGTACACGTTCGCGACCAGAATGACAACGCTACGTACGCTTCGACCAGGTGGGTCCCGACTGTCAGGCACTTCCTTGCATGTGAAGATGTAGCTGGTGGGTCCCAGCAGTCAGGGGGGAAACGTCTTTTTTGCAAAATACGGTGGCCCGTCCGGTGGGTCCCTACTGTCAGGTGGAGGAATCATTATTTTCCGCGTAATAAGGAGGCACTTCCTTGCTGCGGTCATCGGCCCAGCTGTCAGCCTCTCCATGTACAGTACACTTCCGATGGAAGTCGGTCGTTGACCACATTGACCACGCCGCGCCGAGAGCACCAAGGCGGTGGACGACAACGATGCCTAGGAAGGGGACGACGCGGAGCCGGGGAAGACGCGGCAGTGGACGCCCACGCGGAGGGGAGTACGTGGGTTGACTGCTTTGGCTGTGGTGTGAGGCTGCCATCGCCGGAGAATAATAGGAGGTGTGGGTGAGTATAGATGGATGGCATGGCCAGCGGTGGCAGCACAACCGGACACAGGAGGCAGGAGCAGGCGGCACGCCCGATGCTTGTTTGGGCAGCTGGAGCAAGAAGACCAGAGGTTGAAGAAGCACTACGGCCGTTGGATGGACATCGTACGGTCACTGGAGCTAGAATCGTTCATATTGACTAAGTTGACAAAGCCCTCCATCCCCGTCAACTTAGTAGGCCCGCAAGTCAACCTCCCACTATGCTGGGTCCCAGCTAGCAGGGGGAGTACTCATTTTTTTGTGCATAATAAGGAGGCACTTCTTTGCGTGCGAAGATATAGCTGGTGGGTCTGACCTGTCAGCGGGGGGAACATTTTTTCACGAAATACAGAGGCCCTTCCGGTTGGTCCCAGATGTTAGGTGGAGAAATCATTATTTTGCGCATAATAAGGAGGCATTTCCTTGTGTGCGGCTGTGGACCCAGCTATCAGCCTCTCCACGTACAGTCCACGTCCGATGGATGTCGTTCATTGACCACGTTGACCACGCCGCGCCGAGAGCACCAGGGCGGTGGACGACGGCGAGGCCTAGGAAGGGGACGACGCAGAGCCGGGGAAGACGCAGCAGTGGATGCCCACGTGGAGAGGAGTATGAGGGTTCATTGGTTCGGCTGCGGTGTGAGGCTGCCATCGCCGCAGAATAACAAGGGGTGTGGGTGAGTAGAGGGATGGCCTGGCCAGCGGTGGGAGTAGTAGGGGGCGGTGAGGCCTCTGCGGCAGCACAGCCGGCCACGGGAGGCAGGAGCAGGCGGCACGACCGGTGCTGCTTTGGGCAGCTGGAGCAAGAATACCAGAGGTTGAAGAAGCACGACGGCCGTTGGATGGACATCGTACGGTCACTGCAGTTAGAATCGTTTATAATGACTAAGTTAACAAAGCCCTTGGTACGTGTCAACTTAGTAGGCCCACAGGTCAGCCTCCGAAACGGTGCGCCCCAGATGTCAGGGGGAGGAATCATTTTTTGGGCGGCTCAAGCTAGAATATCCGTGATTGAAGAAGAAGCACGACATCCATTGGATGGACATCCAACGGCCACTGCTGCTAGAACCGTGTGTTAACTATAAGTTGACAAAGCCTTGCATACGCATCAACTTACTTTTTCCGGGGACGCATCAACTTAGTAGGCCCACAAGTGTGTGGCGGAGAACTTATAGCCCATTTTCGATTTGTAAGAATGTACAGCCCATTTTTGAATTCTAATGGAATTTACTACAGCCCATTTACAGTTTGTTAAAAGTACAGCCCATTTTCTAGCAAGGACAACGATTAATAATTTCAACCAACCGTTCAAAACAGAATTCAATTTTTTTCCACATTTTGATGGGATCCAAAATATTTCTAGTCAGATTAAATAAAATTTCAATATAAATTTGCATTACGTAAAAATCCAACGAAACATTGTGCGCGCAACAATTAATGAAATTAAAATTTTCAAAATCCAAAAATAATATTTTATAAACTAATTACGTGTTTGGTGCATTTTTTTATAGTTACTGCCCAATTTTTATAATTACATCCCATTTAATATTTATTAAAGCCCATTTTCATGTTCCTAGGAAAGATTTCCAGCCCAGCGGGGCGGAGAATAACAAGTTGACCTTGCCTGGGTATTCCTCAAAAGAAAGTATAGCTGGGCTAGCCATTTTCAGCTTGAAAAAAAAATATCTGGGCTGGATATCTGGCCTGGGCTAGACGGGCCACAGCCCGCCCAGTTAATACCTTGCTCTTCTCAGAACAACAACGAAAACATCACTCAAGAAAAAATCTGCAGTGCTCACACCTAAAAAACACAAATACTGCTCGAGCTGCTTGGTCCCAGCTGTCGGCCGCTCCTTGTGCAATTCTCTCATTTATTGACAACGTAGGATGATAATGGTGTGGGACCGTGATGTCAGGAACCAGGAGGAAGCAAAAAATATAGTTGTACATAATAAGGAGGCACTTGCGTACGTACGGCTATGGCCCTAGTGTGTCCCTACTGTCATCCAGTCAAAATAAAGTCATCTTCTGAATCCTCATGTTCGTTGACCATGTTGACAATGCTCGGCGCCACGGCGAGCGCAACAACTCGAAGGATGACGGAGAGGGCCTCACGGGCCCTACGGATGGTCTGATACAGCGTCCGCTGCTCATTCAGGAAGCCAGGATTATCGGACACCTATGAGCACCTTCGAGAGACTGAGACGGCATGAAACGGTAAGGCCGCACTTGGGAGCTCCGGTTTATTTCACACCTGTATTAAGAAACAAGTGTAATTTACTCGTCATCAAAAACATCGCGTAAAATACAGGCATAATGAAACCGAGGGCCCGATGTCTGTAAGTAAAACCGGCGGGTTACGTGTGTAATTTGAGAGACCAGTGTATATTTTACTAGTCGAAATCGACCAACCAAGCGCTTCGCCCGAGAGCATCTGCTTTTATTTACAAGCGTCAGTTTTACAAGCGGTTTTGGTTGGAAAACGAATATCCAATCACGGCCTAAGATGATGATTTGGTCGGAAGATCATATGGTTTCACCTCTAACCTACCCGAGTTGTCGTATAGGCTATGAATGAAACATAAGACAATGAACTTTTTAAGCATAGAAACAACAGAAGAGGATGATCTTCTTAACATGCAAATCACGGGCATTAGGTCAACATGCAAAACAATATGAAGCATTATTCTCAGGAGGCACGCTGAACAGCTCGTGATGTCGCATGCCACAGCATTCCAAGCTCAACTTTGCAATCAAACTCACAAGGCCTGGCATTACATAGAAAACATTTAGAACAAACTCTTAAAATACCTTACATAAGTCAACATTCATGTGACTATGCATCTCAGCAGAGTAAATAGTTACTTCTGAACTGAAGACAGGAATAGGAAAAAGCGATCGACGTTGCTCACAGCAAAGGGCGTCCCACTCAAAAATATCAAATGCATGTCTTCTGTCTAACATCAATGAGCAAAAGTTGACAAGGTTTTCCAATTCCAATATATTAAACTAATGTCTTCTTGCTAACATCTGATTAAACTTTGACAAGCTTTTCCCATTCAAAATATGTAATGCGTATGATTGTGGAACGGGCAGGCTTTGTCATCCGTTTGTCATCTGATAGTCCGGTGGCTCAAGGTGACGACAAATGATTAGAGAACCATTCGATGTATTGTGCATGATGAAGTATTATGGAGGACACGAACCATCTGAATATTTTGTGCAGTTCCACTAAAATCAAGCTGAGCATCCCTGTGGATTTAGTATTTATATGCTGCCGTAAAACAAAGACACATCAGCACACACATGAATATTGGCCCCAGTGTCAACCCACCAATCGGTGGACTAACAAACTGAAAGTACGGTAAACAGATTACCATACCCAAATGCCCCATCATTGTTGCTTAGAGTGACATTGACAGACTTGGAGTCCTGTCCTGGCTTCTTGGTACTTGTTTGGGCACTTGTTTGCCCAGTGTTCCTCCGAACCACAAGTAAAGCAGCCATCTCTCTTTTTGTCTTTCTTCTTACCCTTCTTAATGGCCGACGCTGGCAGCTCCATTCAAACATATAGTCCGGTGGCTCAAGGTGACGACGAATGATTAGAGAACCATTCGATGTATTGTGCATGATGAAGTATTATGGAGGACACAAACCATCTGAACATTTTGTGCAGTTCCACTAAAATCAAGCTGAGCATTCCTGTGGATTTCGTATTTATATGCTGCAAGAAAACCAAGACACATCAGCACACACATGAATATCGGCCCCAGTGTCAACCCACCAATCGGTGGACAAACAAACTGAAAGTACGGTAAACAGATTACCATACCCAGATGCCCCATCATTGTTGCTTAGAATGACATTGACAGATTTGGAGTCCTGTCCTGGCTTCTTGTACTTGTTTGGGCACTTTTTGCCCAGTGCACTCCACGTGTTGTAGAGTTTCCTATGCTCTCTGCAGACTAGTCATGTCACCAACGTCTACTAATACTCTGTAAAGCTTCTTGATCATTCCTTGTGTAATGTAGCGCAAACAGTGACTACTTCTTTCTGCAAAGTGGTAAGACCAACTGGACCCACTAATGCAGCAGTTTGCCTTAGACACATTGGCTCCTTTTGTGCAGTTCAACTAAAATCAAAGTCGGAATAAAACCGAGCTTTAATTTTGATATCCCTGTAAGCAACAATAGGTATAAGGGAAACAATTACCGAGAAATAATGGTTGATGACTTGTACTCCCAGATGAAAAACATCTACCGATCTACCTTATCTTAATGGGAAACAAAGCAGGAGAGTAGCAATTCTCAATCAGTGTGATTCATTCATATTAACTGAGACATTATCTTAACAATGCCTTGTTTCAACATGTATAAAGAATGACAAAGCAGAAAAGTACCATTCCTAAAACAATGTGACTGATTCATTTTAACAGAGACATTATCTTAACAATACCTTGGTTAAACATGCAGAAAGAACTACAAAGCAGGATATACCATTTGTAAAACATTGTAACTAAATATAATAATAGAGACATTATCTGAACAATACATTTCTTAAACATGTACTCCGGCCGATCCCTAACAGAAATGGTACTCCCGCCGATCCCTAACAAGTGTTGCAGTTTTGAACTAAGATTCAGTAGTTAATTCTGAGGAAAGTCGGTACTGACCTTTCAAGACCAAGATTTGAACCAACTCATGAGGAAGACCTGAGAGAGATCTCAACACATATATGGAAATCCGGTCTCATTTTGTGCAGTTCCACCAAAATTAAGCGAAGCAAAATGTCGCAATAGCAACAAGTTGATTAGATATCCCTGTTTTAACAGAGGCAAAAAAGGAAGCAATTACTGGCCAATAAAGGAGGATGAAACATGCGGCCACAAAAATGGTCATCCCGCCAATCCCTAACAAGTGTTGTAGTTTTGAACTAAGATTCAGTAGTTAATTCTGAGAGTGGCATTGCTTAATTTTACCAGCGTCATTAGATTAATAAAAAGCATAAACAGTTCCAGGGGAGAGTGGCCGCAACAACAACATGTGCTTCCATCTACTTATAAAGGGGGTGATGCAGAGTTTGTTGCAACAAAGCAACAAGCATCATGTCTGGGTTGGTCCCATTTTTGGTCACTACTTAATGGGAAAAGACACCAATACAGTAGCTTCAATTCAACATTTATTTAAAACAATACCAATAGAAGTAGCACAACATCTCAAAGCACACTGCACAATCATGTGGATGAAGGCTTGTGCTGACCTTTCATGAGACGACAAACATAAAATACGAATCTGCCAACACGAATAGGAAATCCAATCTCGTTTTGTGCAGTTGCACTGAAATCAAGCAAAGTCGCCGGTGTGACATTTAAGTTCGCTATAGCAACAAGTTGAACAGATATCCCTGTTTTATAAGAGGCAAAAAGGAAACAATTACTGGCCAATAAAGGAGGATGAAACTGTAGCGATCCGACCTCAAACGGTCAAATCTCTGTGTATAAGTGTCTCCTGGATCGGTAATGCTGACAGACACAGTACTCGAAGGATTTATAACAGAGTGCAATCACACACTTATTACAACGAATGCCTCAAAAGAGAACTGAATATAATAAATATGGCTTAAGGCCATCTAAATATGATAACAGCGGAAGGCTTGGAAGATAAAGTGAGTCCATCAACTCCAACGGCATAGCAGAGTGCACGACAAACGACCTAGCGCACCTTACTCTTCGTCTAAAAAGTCTGCAACATGATATGTTGCAGCCCGAAACGGGTCAGCACATGGAATATGCTGGCAATATAACACAGTAGAGCAATCAACAGGATAAATGCTATCACTACATGCATACATGGCTGGTGGAGGCTCTATGGTTATAATGTTTTGCGAAAAGCCAATTTTTCCCTACATCAAAGGAATATATTTTGTTTAACTATCATGGTAGTTGATAAATATTGAGAAGGTTACTCCAAATCAATCCCAATTAAGCAGTATTTAATAACCCAACAAATTAATTTAGAGTGATGAGATCAACATGATAATCCAAGAACCGGATACTCAAGATGTCCATAACCGGGGACACGGCTAACCATGATTAGTTTGTACACTCTGCGGAGGTTTGCGCACTTTTCCCCACAAGACTCGATCTCCATCGTTGGATTTCTCGCACCACATGGTGTTTGAGAAACGGATGACCGAGACATAGTCTTTCCGAAACATTAACTCTTTACTCTGGGTGGACAGTTACACCTACTTTCCCCTACATCTGCTAGCCCACCACTGAAAGAGGTCATGCAACATACTCAACTATGCTAGAGCCCATAATAGCTTGTGGTTGCACACAGAAGTTTCTAGCATGAATAATCTTATGGTCCCTTTGAGCCTGGGTGGCGAACCATAGGATGATCACACGGGTACTCCAGGATATCCTAGGACAACACTGGATTCTCCAGGTGCCCGCAACCAATCCACCCAGATGTGTGTTTAAGTTGCCACCTTAAGTTAACCATTAATTAACAATCTCACATCTGTCATGGATACACTCAAACCCAATCCACGTCTACGAGCATAGCATGGCAATATAAGCATAACGTAGAAGTAACTCCCAAGGGTTTGGTAATAAAAGGGCAATAGGTTCTACCTCATCATCTACTTCCCAATACCCACAAGTTAATCACATCCTAATCATGCAGTGTTTGAGGATTGTAACTAATGCATAAAAACTGGGTATGAAAAGAGTATGATCAATATGTTACTTGCCTTGCTGACGATCTGCAAACCCTAGAGACTCGTAGTAGCACGCTTCGCACTCCGGAAATTCTATCGCAAACAAACAATAGCATACATAAGCACTCAAGCATAGATGCAAGGGTAAAACTCAAATAAGAAAATCCAATCTGAAAATCCAACTGAAGAGCTTCGATTTGCAAAAAGAATCAATCGAATCGGAGCTACGGAACTGAAACTACGATCAAAAGAACTTCGAATTCAAATCTGCTTGAAACCAAATTTTAAATTGTCAAAATCATTGTTCAAGTTGATTAACCAGAAAGAGGGGCTCGAGACGAAGATTTTAGCGTTGGTTTCACTGGATTTGGACGAGCGGTTAAAAAGTTGCGAGGGTTTGAAGATCAGGGGCTAATCTGTGATAAAAATAATCATGGATAGGTCCCTGGCCGAAAAAAGACGGAAAAAGAAAAATCTATGGGACGAACGTCTGCTAACAGAGACGAACGGGCGAATTCGTCGCTAAAACGAACGAACGAACGTTCGCAAAGTAACCTGAACCGGGAAAAACTGAACCGATCTAATAAAATAAAATAAAATAAAAACTAGGGTTTAACAAAAATCGGGCAGTTTTATACCTGAAACCGAAAAAAACGGCGGCGAGGTCCGGCGGGGCGAGGCGGCGTCGGCGGCGCTGGCGGGCGGCGGGGCAGCGGCGGCGGCGAAGTGCGGCGGCTGCGGCGGCTGTGTGCGGCGCAGGCGGCGAGGCGGCTCGGGGTCCAAGGGGGGGCCCGGGTGGCTATTTAAAGGGGGAGAGGCGGCGGCGGCGCTCTGACTTGGGGAGGGGGTCGGGCGGCGTCGGGCGGAGCTCGGACTCCCCCGGAGTCCTCGCAAGGCGCGGCGGCGCGCGGGGAAGGCGGCGGCGAGCGGCTGGGCCGGTGGGCCTTTGGCCCAGTTCGGTCCGGGACTTTTTTTTAATAAATTTCGCCGAAAAGAAAAATCCTACATAAATAAATAAAATTCTAAAAAATGCCAAAAACAATTTTCACTGTCTAAATAAAATATTTAGAACACAGTGAACATTTTCTTGGCCTAAAATGCAATTTGTGAAAAATGCATATTTTTCTAATTCGAATAAAATGGCAATAAAATCCAAATAAAAATATTTATTTGATTTTAATATCTTTCCTCCAATATTTCTTTTATTTTGGATAAGTCATTTTATCTCCTCTCTTTTATTTTATATTGAAATATTTTGGAGAGAAAAATAATTAAAACCAAAATGATCCTCTTTTCAATATTTGAAAAAAATCAAATACGAAAATGAAACGAAATCCCCAACTCTCTCTGTGGGTCCTTGAGTTGCTTAGAATTTCTAGGATCAAAAACCAAAATGCAAATAAAATATGATATGCATATGATGACCTATGTATAACATTCCAAATTGAAAATTTGGGATGTTACAGAAACATGCGGCCACAAAAAGAAGCATCTACCTTATCTTGATGGAAAACAAAGTATATCACAGTAGCATTTCCAAAACAGTTGCATTGATTCATATTAATGGAGAAATTCTCTTAAAACAGTTCAGTAGTTAATTCTGAGAGTGGCATTTCTTAATTTTACCAGCGGCATTAGATTAAGAAAAAGCATAAACGGTTCCAGGGGAGAGTGGGCGCAACAATACCATGTGCTTGCATCTACTTATAAAGGGGGTGATGCAGAGTTTGTTGTAACAAAGCAACAATCATCATGTCTGGGTTGGTACCATTTTTGTTCACTACTTAATGGGAAAAGAGAGCAATACAATAGCTTCAATTCAACATTTATTTAAAACAGTGCCAATACAAGTAGCACAACATCTCAAAACACACTGCACGATCATGTGGATGAAGGCAAGTAACCAACCTGTCATGACGCACATAAGATCACGTACGAATCTGCAAACACGAATAGGAAATCCAATCTCGTTTTGTGCAGTTGCACTGAAATCAAGAAAAGTCGCCGGTGTGACGTTTAAGTTTGCTATAGCAACAAGTTGAATAGATATCCCTGTTTTAACAGAGGCAAAAAAGGAAACAATTACTGGCCAATAAAGGAGGATGAGACAAACGGCGACAAAAGGAAGCATCTAACTTATCTTGATGGAAAACAAACTAGGACAGTAGCATTTCTAAAACGGTTGCATTGATTCATATTAACAGAGACATTCTCTTAAAACAACATTCGTTAAGAATGTAATTTACTTTTAACAGTGGCATTGCTTCAATTTTCCAGCAGCATTCTTAGATTAACAACAACAAAATAGTTGTATGGGACATGGGACATGGGACATGCCAACACCATGTGCGTCCACACGTATAAATGGGTGATGCAGAGTATGTAGCCAAGCAGCATATCTGCGTTGGTCCAATATTTGTTCTCTTTGAACCTTTTTCCTATGTGAGGGCAGCAAATCTAGTCCTGCACAAACTACCCGACCACCCAGTTTCTTTCCCCTTTCAACAAAGAGACCGGTTCCTTACAGATGTGTGTACTAGGTTACCCCCTTTTTCCCTTTTCGACCAACAAAGCGGCTCGATAGCCAGTCTATACTACTTTCCCTCCCTCCTTTCCTCATTGAACCACGTCCTAGATTCATGCTCCACCCCACCGCACCCTTCTTTCCTCTTTGAACCAAGACCTAGATTCGACTACAGAATCGAAAAAGATCCGCATGCAGCTAGAGCAATGACGGTTTCAAAGAAACTTATACCTTAGGGTCGTCGGGATGTGGCAAGGCGTGCGGCGGGAGGCCGGATCTGCCCACACTACGTACGGTAGCGAGGAAGAAGGGGTTGGTGGCCCTACCGCACAGGTGCTGGGTGAAAGAGAATAGCGCAGCCGGCAGTGGATTGCCTCCCTCGCCGAAGGCGATAGGGTGAACGCTGCACCTCCTCCCCTTCCCGGTGCGACGAGATCCGGACGCCTTCTTCACCAGCTGTGAGGGGGGAGAGAGAGAGACAGAGGCCACAACGCAGTCTTGTTTAGGTCTGGTGAAGAGGGTGAGAGACTGTGAATACAATAAACCCTAGCAAAGGAACGCTGAGCCTCCAGCGTGTATATATATATGTAGTGCGGCGAGAGTGTGGAGAGTGCAAACCCTAGCGAAGAAGCGCTAAGGCTCCAGCTTATATAGTGTACTACATATATACTGTATTATGGACTGAGCTCTGGTGCCTTAACTGCACCTGCCTTTGGCTGTATGACAGGTGGGCTAGCCACATTTTGGGCCCACCTCTCATACACCCAAAGGCAAGTGCACTAAGTCAATGAAGTTGTGTCCATATAGTACTCGTGTATACTACTAATATATAGCGGAGTGGTTTTCTTATTCTCTCCATAACAATCGTTTTAAATTGTGTAAGTACGAAACGAAACTCTTTATTTAACGTACCAGTGAAGACTACTTCCGATGAACTAAATGATCCCGCGTCCTAGTCGCACTTCCTGTCCTTCACGTGCGGTACACTACCCTCCCTTAAGTGAACAAACACACATGCGCCAAATTATCGAAAACGTGTGAGAGTGTGTACAAATAAAGAATTTTAATTTCAACTATCGGAAAGGTTTGAGAGTATGTACAGTTTTCCCTCTCTCAATAATTATGGTTTGTTGTGTTCGGCCTAAACTTGGTCAAACTTTACAAAGTTTGACTTCATTCAAATCTAATATGCAGGGTAAATAAAAATGGAGGGCTAATACGTCCATCCGGGTTTTTAGTCCACACAATTTTTTTAATCAAAGTTAATAGCTGGAGAAATAAAATTACAGGGGAGCTGAAGACAAAGTTGTGAGAAGGCTTAGAAATCAATAGAAAACTTATGCTCTTAGTACCAACGTCGATCCTTCTTCGAGGAAACATTTGGTTCATAGCCAATTGTGTGATAAAATTGCACCAACGTGAAAGATGACTGTGTCTCCAACGCAACCAAGCAAAGAGCACTGATGGAAGACATCTTGTTTTTCGTCGAAAATCGATCAGCTTCACCAGCCGACGCAACCATGAGGCACAACCATGAGCATCGATAGGTCATCGTGGTGATGCATCATCCATTTGGCATCAAGTTTGGGTGAGGCACCTATGAAGTTCGACAAATCCTCACTGTGGTCTATTTCTTCTCATTAATCAAGCTCGAGGAAGGAAGAACCAAGTGGCAGAGGACAGTGAGGCGGAACAACAATGGCCATCCAATTTTGTGCAGTTCCACTAAAATTGAGGAAGACATGCCCGGGTATGGAGATACGCATCGCTGTTTACAAAAAATATAAGAAAGGCATATAGTGTTGTTATTAATGAAAAGTACACCAACAAACAGAAGCATCATGATTATCTTGATGGGAACTAAACCAAGATACCCGAGAAAAAAAGAATTTCTTCATTTAACCAGTGATAGTATTAGATTAGCAGCAGCAATAGGAGCATATGGACAATGACCACACAACCACCATGTACTTTTTGTCGAAACAACATGTATACCTCCACCGAGGCATAAATCATGACAACTTTTCGAGTGGCATTTCCTCTATAATAGTAGGTGATGTTGGACCATCCAGCCGACGAACCCTAGCTACTATACATGGGGAGCTGGGGAGTAGTCGCATAGAAGAAAACCCGCATGCAGCGACCTAGGGAGCTGGACCAGTACAAGAAGTTATACCTCAGGTGGGCGAGATGTCGCTTAGGCGGGTGGGCGGGATCCGCCCACACGACGGCAGCGAACAAGGGCGCGGAGGACCGTGCGCATCGGCTTCCTCCATCACCGACGGCGACAACGTCAACGCTGCACCTCCTCACCTCCCACAGCGGACGGGATTCGGCCGGATCTGTGACCACCGGTGAGGAGAGAGATAGAGTGGACACTATCATCTTGTTTTGATATGGAGAGGGTGAGAGAGCGAGACGCGAGAAACCCTATCAAACAAGAAGCTATATATACAATGGAGTAAAAAAATCTCCATAGCAGTGGTTTTAAATAGAATACGCACGTCCCTAGAAAAAAAGAAACAAAAACTGACCAAGAAAGAATACTCAATCAAAAACACGCCTCCGCTTCCAGGTCGCGAGAGTCGTCGCGCACACACACATAGACATAGACATGCATATCTGTGTTTACGTAAAATTCCATCTCCTTCTCCATCTCCCCCAACTGGCACATTATTTACGTTGTTAATTATATAAGCAGCAATATTAACGTACATCATCTCTTGTTTGCGGGTGTCCGGACCGCTGCAATGCCCACTCCTGACCAACCCGAACCCTCTTCTTCACCCGCGTGTGCTTCCCGCCCGAAATGGTCAGTGCCGCATTCATGCCCGGCCAGAGTGGATGTGACCTCTCACTGGTGCCGTCATTGAAGCGGTGCGCCGGCTGAGAGAGCGTCACCCGCGCCGCTTCGCGGTGCACGCAACTGCTCTGCGTTCAAAGGTCGCAATAGCCGGCCACAACATGCATGTAAAAATTTCTTGGGAGTCCGTGCTACAGCTAGCTGTCCTCCCCCAACTCGTCAATCTCTTCTAGTAGTGCTAGTACTCCATGGCGCGATCCATCGACAAGCAGGCGAGAAATTTATTGTATACTCGATTTGCGGTGAGTGGCATGCCGAGCGACCGTGTGGGGTGGAGCCGTGGAGGA
This sequence comes from Aegilops tauschii subsp. strangulata, assembly GCF_002575655.3. Taxonomy (NCBI): domain Eukaryota; kingdom Viridiplantae; phylum Streptophyta; class Magnoliopsida; order Poales; family Poaceae; genus Aegilops; species Aegilops tauschii. Next base: position 226,686,323 of record NC_053039.3, read on the forward strand.
GGGTGAGGCATGAACGCGACAGGCGTGATTTAAACGTTGGTTTTGCTCGATGGCGCGATCCAACGAAACGAAACATTGGTTTCTCTCCGTTTCCATTTTTTCTCCGAATAAACGGAAACTTTCCACTCCATTTTCATTCCTACTCCAAGGTTGCCCCGTCACAACATTCCATCAAATACAAAGGAAAACTAACACGCATGCTGATGCATCTCAATGATTCACAGATCATAACCAATTTTTACTTCACAACTAAAGACAAAAGTTGTGAGAGCGTGTACAAAAGAAAAACTACTGATGGGGCCACTACGACTTAAATCTTAAACCCTAAACAGGATTTAATTTCTTGGCTAGGTAGAACCTGTCGAAGGAAAGATGGTTGGCACCCTCGGATCATACGATGCTTTTGTGCAGTTCCACTAAAATCGAGCTGAGCATCCCTGATGGCAAAGATATTGAAGAAGTGTGATTAGAATAATAGTACTGGCACTAGTTCATGAGACATAAACTCATCACAAATAGAAGCCGGTAGAAGTAGAGAAAGACCGACATGGAGATGGAGCTACGTGGGGAGCTACGGCAGTGGACAAGCCGGCTCCAAAAGGAAGATGTACTACTACCTGGGACGTCGGGCTGTAGCTAGAAGGGCGGTTGGGACGCACTGACTATGGGTTTTCTCCCTCGCCGATGTCGACCGCGTCTACGCAGAACATTGTTCCCTTCCCCCAGCGGCGGGATCAGGCCGGATATGTGACCAGCGGTGTGGCCACCGTCGTTCTATGCTTGTGAAGAGAGCAAGCCAAGCAAGCAGGCTTGTAGCTTAGGCTCCTGCTAGTGTATATATAGTGGTTTTCTTTTTCTCTCCATATCAACCATTTTATATTGCGTACGTGTCATTGAAGAGTGAAATGATGGTTGTTTCTTCCGACTAACTTACTGTGTGATTTGACTGCTCCTTAGTGGCCCCTACACGTACTCCCCCTACGTGTATGACCGTTCCTGAGTCTCACTTGTACTTATCTCTATTTTCTTGCATGACACATAGACATGATGCGCATAGAGGAATTTTACTGCACGTTGTTACGTAGTACTGTACTACTAGTACCTACTCCCTCCTTCCGGTTCACTACTGGTACTCCCTCCGCCCTGGCTTATTGGTCCCCTTTGTACTCAATTCATGGGCTCGTTTTCCTCAAGAAATTGTGTTTGCCAACGTATTAATATTGGGAATGCATGCATGAACAACGAATGATTAAGACTTGCATGCACCGTTTTGACACAACATTGACTTATGAACATGTGAATGTGAGGGACTACAACCTCGTGCATGCATGCAACAGTCACACGTACACATGGACGCAAAAACGCGCGCGAAGCCCTAATGCATGCATGTTCGAGCACATGACGGAACACACACGGTCACGCTCAAGTGCTCAACCTACATGTGCATGCACACACATACTCAGCCAGGGTGAGCTAGTGACCATATAAACACCGGAATATATAATATATATTGAGCGCAATGAGCGTATTATGAAGTACACTGACCGTATTTTTATAAATATATAGTGATAGACAGTGTATTTATCTCGTTTGAAATTAAGCCATATTAACCGGAAAGGAGGCAGTATGGACTAGCATTACTTTGCTGTGTCACGTCAACTTGCCGAACGAGGAGAAGCTTGCGCGCGGTGGCTCGCAGGACAAGGAGAAACTTTTGACTATGCAAGCTCTCCCTCGCTCAGGCGGTGGACGTGCAACAGTTAATTCGGTGTCAGATTGCCAGAAGCATACACTATACTAGTACTATTATTGTTTGACTTCCCGAAGAGGTGAACAGCCAAGCGCAAAGTTTACTAGTACTAGTACTAGTACTAGTACTATAGAGATATGTACTATACTACTAGGAACCGGATGGAGGAGCGTCTGCACTCTTATTATATTTTAAAAATGTGATAAAGCAATCTTCAACACATTTGGTTCTCTTCGAGGGTTCTCGCATGTGATAATGGAAGTCGATTGCACGGAACACTCGCCACAATTCTCGCTTAATTTTGGCTCATATTCTGTTACAAATAGGAGCGCTCGGTAATATTTCCTCTTTTTTTGTTATTCAGCATGTAAATAGGTCAACAAACCTTTAGGCGCATCTTTGTGCGAACCGTGCTTGCTGCACTTTGAATGTGGCCGAGAGCTGGCTTGATGAAACACCTCGCTTCCTTCTTTTTTTTGCGGGGTACCTCGCTTCCTAGTGACCAGTCTCTTGGTTGATCGTCCTAAGAATGCTTATATATGAATAAAGCTCTCTCATTTACCCGCAAAATAGATTAAGCCATATTAACCGGAAAGGGACTAGCACTACTTTTTGGTGTGTCCCATCAACTCGCAGAACAAGGAGAAGCTTGCAGGACAAGGTGAAGCTCGCATACGCCTTTTGACTAATGCAACCTACCCTTGCCCAGGCGGTGGACATGCATCAGTTCATTCGGTGTCAGATTGCCAGAGGGATACACTGTAGTACCCAACATGCGGAGTACCATCATTGTTCGACTTCACGAAGAGGCGAAGAGCCAAGCGCAAGGTTTAGTAGTACGAGTAGTAATACTACTAGAACTGCATGCTGGAGCGTCTGTACTCTTATTTTATTTTAATCTCTGATAAAGTACACATTTATACGGGAGAAGGGCGGAAAATGGCAGCCCAATAGTATAGTATTAAAAACATCGAACATTTAATGATGATATCGATCAACCATGCTCGAATATATCTTGGCCTCCGTGCGAGCCCGTTTGTGTGTTCTCGCTCCTCGTCTCTCTCAAGGAACGGCGGGTAGGCCATTTTGCCGTCAATTGAGATCGGTTTGCTCACACTCCGGTCCCACATGTCAGTGATATGCCAAGAGGAGGTGTGTTGAACGACTGGCCATACGCGTACTTGGTTTTGCACCTTCATACTACTCCTCCCTCCATCACAGTTTACAGGGCGCGCCTCATTCTAATGCATTTCTCTCTATGCATTTCCACCACCAGAGAGACTTTAGACGTGTTTAGTTTAATGCACAATTAATTAGGGCATGATAACCGCAATCAAGTCCACAATTTTCTCTCGATGTACTATGGAGTGGAGTAAGTGCATGCATGTGTGTACCTGATACGTCTCCATCGTATCTATAATTTTTGATTGTTCCATGCCAATATTATACAACTTTCATATACTTTTGGCAACTTTTTATATTATTTTTGGGACTAACATATTGATCCAGTGCCTAGTGCCAGTTCCTGCTTGTTGCATGTTTTATGTTTCGCAGAAATCCCACATCAAACGGAATCCAAACGGGATAAAAACGGACGGAGAATATTTTTTGAATATTTGGAAAATTACGGAAGAAGAATCAACGCGAGACGGTGCCCGAGGGGGGCACGAGGCAGGGGGCTTGCCCCACCACCCTGGGCGTGCCTCTGACCCTCGTGGGCCCCCTGTAAGGCGGTTGCTGCTCTTCTTTGGCCGCAAGAAAGCTAAATTTTGGAAAAAAATCTGGGCGAAGGTTTCAATCCAATCGGAGTTACGGATCTCCATATATAGACGAAACGGTGAAAGGGCGGAACAGGGGAACGCAGAAACAGAGAGAGGGAGAGAGAGAGAGATCCAATCTCGGCGGGGCTCCTGCCCCTCCCATGCTGGCCAAGGACCAGAGGGGAAACCCTTCTCCCATCTAGGGAGGAGGTCAAGGAAGAAGAAGAAGAAGGGGGGGCCCTCTCCCCCTCTCTTCCGGTGGCGCCGGAATGCTGTCGTGGCCACCATCATCATCACCGCGATCTTCACCAACACCTCCGCCATCTTCACCAACATCTCCATCACCTTCCCCACTCTATCTACAGCGGTCCACTCTCCCGCAACCCGCTGTACCCTCTACTTGAACATGGTGCTTTATGCTTCATATTATTATCCAATGATGTGTTGCCATCCTATGATGTCTGAGTAGATTTTCGTTGTCCTATCGGTGGTTGATGAATTGCTATGATTGATTTAATTTGCTTGTGGTTATGTTTCTGTCCTTTGGTGCCCATCACATGAGCGCGCGCGTGGATCACACCATAGGGTTAGTTGTATGTTGATAGGACTATGTATTGGAGGGCAAGAGTGACAGAAGCTTCAACCTAGCATAGAAATTGATGCATACGGGATTGAAGGGGGACCAATATAACTTAATGCTATGGTTGGGTTTTACCTTAATGAACGTTAGTAGTTGCGGATGCTTGCTAATAGTTCCAATCATAAGTGCATAGAGTTCCAAGTCAGGGATGACATGCTAGCAGTGGCCTCTCCCACATAAAACTTGCTATCGGTCTATTAAAGTAGTCAATTGCTTAGGGACAATTTCGCAACTCCTACCACCACTTTTCCACACTTTCTATATTTACTTTAGTTGTGTCTTTATCTAAACAGCCCCTAGTTTTTATTTACATGCTCTTTATATTCTTGCAAACCTATCCAACAGCACCTACAAAGTACTTCTAGTTTAATACTTGTTCTAGGTAAAGCGAACGCTAAGCGTACGTAGAGTTGTATCGGTGGTCGATAGAACTTGAGGGAATATTTGTTCTACCTTTAGCTCCTCGTTGGGTTCGTCACTCTTACTTATCGAAAGAGGCTACAATTGATCCCCTATACTTGTGGGTTATCAAGACCTTTTTTTGGCGCCGTTGCCGGGGAGTCATAGCGTGGAGTGAATATTCTCGTGTGTGCTTGTTTGCTTTATCACTAAGTAATTTTTATTTGCTGCTCTTAGTTGTTCTTTATCTTTAGTTATGGATATGGAACACGAAATACCAAAAAAATTAGGTGTACTTGCTACTCATGGAGATGGGGAACCTCCTAAAACCCTCGATGATCATTATGTGATATATATTGTGTACTACTTTGATAATCCTGAGAAAACCCCATTCAATTATGTAATGGGAGACACTTTGGATCAACGTGAATACTTTAGGGATTATCGCTTGACTCAAAAAGGGAAACTATTATGGGATCAAATTCATATATTGAAGTGGTATGCTAGGCAACTATGCTTGAGATATGATTATACTTGTTGCTCTAAGATGAAGGCTCCACACCTTCCCTTTTCATGCAAATTTAATGATAATAAAACCTTAGCTTCTTATGTTAATGCTATATCTGATTACTATGATGTGGAACAAATAGAAGAATTTGTTGCTTTTATGGGTGCTTATGAAATTGAATCTATGTTTAAAGAGTTTGAAAATCTTTATGATGCTGTTTATAGACCTGAAAAATTTAGCTATCCTTAAATATTGCTATGAGAATTATGAATTCAATTCCGATATTGATGCATTTATTGAGAAAGTATCCGTTGTCCAAGAAGAGACTAATATTTTGCAGGAGTCTATGGAAGAAGAAATTGATGAAATTGTGAGCTCATTGGATGAAAAAGATGATGAGGAGAGCAAAGAACAAAAGGAGGAAGAGCAAATTAGCTACCCGTGCCCACCTTGTAATGAGAGTAACTCTTCAACTCATACATCGTTTAATTTCCCTTCATACTTACCGAAGGATGATTGCTATGATGATTGTTATGATCCCGTTGATTCTCTTGAAATACCCCTTTTTGATTATGCTTGCTATGCTTGTGGCCAAGATGCCAATATGAATTATTCTTATGGAGATGAACTTGCTATAGTTCCTTATGTTAAACATAAAATTGTTGCTATTGCACCCACGCATGATAGTCCTATTATCGTTTTGAATTCTCCCTACTACACTATATCGGAGAAGTTTGCACTTATTAAGGATTATATTGATGGGTTGCCTTTTACCGTTGCACATGATGATTTTGATGAATATAATATGCATGTGCTTGCTTATCCTACTTGCAATTATTGTGAGAGAGGAACTATATCTCCACCTCTCTATGTTTCTCACACGATAAAATTGCAAGAAACTGTTTATACTATGCATTGGCCCTTACTAGGTGTGCATGAATTATTCTTTTATGACATGACGATGCATAGGAAGAGAGTTAGACTTCGTTGTTGCTTGATATATGTTACTTTGTACTCACTACTAAATTAGAAATAATTGTTAATTAAAATTGGCTTTGATATACCTTGGGATCCGGGTGGATCCATTACTTGAGCATTATATGCCTAGCTTAATGGCTTTAAAGAAAGCGCTGCCAGGGAGACAACCCGGAAGTTTTAGAGAGTCATTTATTTCTGTTGTGTGCTTTTATATAGTTTAAAAACAAAAAAATAAAGAGGGGAACCCAAAACTTTTCAAAAAGAAAAGTGAAAGTGAGATAGACGAGCATTGTGAAAGTGGGGGACGTCCTTGAACTTTGTTCATGGCCATGGAAACTTTGTGAATCTTAATTACAGAAACTTTTCAACAAAAATAATTATCCCCTTGTACAATTCCATTGTATTATAAAAATAATGTGCCAAGGTTTGCCTTTAGGATGTTTACAATGCTTGATGGTTTGTATGGTGCAGGACAGAAACTTTAGCTGTAGTGCGCAATTTTAAAATTTTTACTGGAACGTAAAATGGTTCTGATTCTTTTTGCACTGTCTTTCTATACAAATTATTTATTTTTCATAATTTTTACAGAATTTTTCAAGTATCAGAAGTATGGTGAATGTTCAGATTATTACATACTGTTCTGTTTTAGACAGATTCTGTTTTTGATGCATAGTTTGCTTGTTTTGATGAAACTATCAAGTTATATCAGTGGATTAAGCCATGAAAAAGTTGTATTACAGTAGATATAATGCAAAAACAAAATATGAATTGGTTTGCAACAATACTTAGAGTAGTGATTTGCTTTATTATACTAACGGATCTTACCGAGTTTTCTGTTGAAGTTTTGTGTGGATGAAGTGTTCGATGATCGAGAAGGTCTCGATGTGAGAAGAAGGAAGAGAGGCAAGAGCTCAAGATTGGGGATGCCCAAGGCACCCCAAGTAAATATTCAAGGAGACTCAAGCGTCTAAGCTTGGGGATGCCCCGGAAGGCATCCCCTCTTTCTTCAACAAGTATCGGTATGTTTGCGGATTCGTTTCGTTCATGCGATATGTGCAAATCTTGGAGCGTCTTTTGCTTTAGTTTTCATTTTTATGTTATGCACCATGCTGGTATGAGATAGTCCTTGGTTGATTTATAGAATGCTCTTTGCACTTCCCTTATATTCTTTGAGTATGGCTTTATAGAATGCTTCATGTGCTTCACTTATATCATTTGAAGTTTGGATTGCCTGTTTCTCTTCACATAGAAAACCGCCATTTGTAGAATGCTCTTTTGCTTCACTTATATTTGTTAGAGAATGGGCATATCTTTTGTAGAAAGAACTAAACTCTCTTGCTTCACTTATATCTATTTAGAGAGATGACAGGAATTGGTTATTCACATGGTTAGTCATAAAATCCTATATAAAACTTGTAGATCACTGAATATGATATGTTTGATTCCTTGCAATGGTTTTGCGATATAAAGATGGTGATATTAGAGTCATGCTAGAGGGTAGTTATGGATTGTAGAAATACTTGTGTTGAAGTTTGTGATTCCCGTAGCATGCACGTATGGTGAACCGTTATGTGATAAAGTCGGGGCATGATTTATATATTGATTGTCTTCCTTATGAGTGGCGGTCGGGGACGAGCGATGGTCTTTTCCTACCAATCTATCCCCCTAGGAGCATGCGCAAAGTACTTTGTTTCGATAACTAATAGATTTTTGCAATAAGTATGTGAGTTCTTTATGACTAATGTTGAGTCCATGGATTATACGCACTCTCAGCCTTCCATCATTGCTAGCCTCTTCGGTACCGTGCATTGCCCTTTCTCACCTCGACAGTTGGTGCAAACTTCGGCGGTGCATCCAAACCCCGTGATACGATACGCTCTATCACACATAAGCCTCCTTATATCTTCCTCAAAACAGCCACCATACCTACCTATTATGGCATTTCCATAGCCATTCCGAGATATATTGCCATGCAACTTCCATCATCATCATATACATGACTTGAGAATTCATTGTCATATTGCTTTGCATGATCGTAAGACAGCTAGCATTATGTTTTCATGGCTTGTCCGTGTTTTGATATCTTTGCTATGCTAGATCATTGCACATCCTGGTACACTGCCGGAGGCATTCATATAGAGTCATATCCTTGTTCTAGTATCGAGTTGTAATATTGAGTTGTAAGTAAATAAAAGTGTGATGATCATCATTATTAGAGCATTGCCCCAGTGAGGAAAGGATGATGGAGACTATGATTCCCCCATAAGTCGGGATGAGACTCCGGACTTTATCAAAAAAAAGAGGCCAAAGAAGCCCAAATAAAAAAAGGCCAAAGAAGCCCACCAAAAAAAAGAGAGAGAAAAGAGAGAAGGGGCAATGTTACTATCCTTTTACCACACTTGTGCTTCAGAGTAGCACCATGTTCTTCATATAGAGAGTCTCTTGAGTTATCACTTTCATATACTAGTGGGAATTTTCATTATAGAACTTGGCTTGTATATTCCGATGATGGGCTTCCTCAAATGCCCTAGGTCTTCATGAGCAAGCAAGTTGGATGCACACCCACTTAGTTTTCAATTTGAGCTATCATACACTTATAGCTCCAGTGCATCCGTTGCATGGCAATCCCTACTCCTCACATTGACATCAATTGATGGGCATCTCCATAGCCCGTTGATTAGCCGCGTCGATATGAGACTTTCTCCTTTTTGTCTTCTCCACACAACCTCCACCATCATATTCTATTCCACCTATAGTGCTATGTCCATGGCTCACGCTCATGTATTCCGCGAAAGTTGAAAAGGTTTGAGAACGTGAAAAGTATGAAACAATTCCTTGGCTTGTAATCGGGGTTGTGCATGATTTGAATATTTTGTGTGGTGAAGATGGAGCATAGCCAGACTATATGATTTTGTAGGGATAACTTTCTTTGGCCATGTTATTTTGAAAAGACATGATTGCTTTATTAGTAGGCTTGAAGTATTGTTGTTTTTAATGTCAAAAGATAGACTATTGCTTTGTATCACTCGTGTCTTAATATTCATGCCATGATTAGATACATGATCAAGATTATGCTAGGTAGCATTCCGCATCAAAAATTATCTTTTTTATCATTTACCTACTCGAGGACGAGCAGGAATTAAGCTTGGGGATGCTGATACGTCTCCGTCGTATCTATAATTTTTGATTGTTCCATGCCAATATTATACAACTTCATATACTTTTGGCAACTTTTTATATTATTTTTGGGACTAACATATTGATCCAGTGCCCAGTGCCAGTTCCTGTTTGTTGCATGTTTTATGTTTCGCAGAAACCCATATCAACGTGAGACGGTGCCCGAGGGGGGCACGAGGCAGGGGGGCGCCCCACCCCCTGGGCGCGCCTCTGACCCTCGTGGGGCCCCCGTAAGGCGGTTTCTGCTCTTCTTTGGCCGCAAGAAAGCTAATTTTCGGAGAAAAATCTGGGCGAAGGTTTCAATCCAATCGGAGTTACGGATCTCCATATATAGGCGAAACGGTGAAAGGGCAGAATAGGGGAACTCGGAAACAGAGAGAGACAGAGAGACAGATCCAATCTTGGAGGGGCTCTTGCCCCTCCCATGCCATGGAGGCCAAGGACCAGAGGGGAAACCCTTCTCCCATCTAGGGAGGAGGTCAAGGAAGAAGGGGGGCCCCTCTCCCCCTCTCCTCCGGTGGCGCCGGAACGCTGCCGTGGCCACCATCATCATCACCGCGATCTTCACCAACACCTTCGCCATCTTCACCAACATCTCCATCACCCTCCCCCTCTATCTACAGCGGTCCACTCTCCCGCAACCCGTTGTACCCTCTACTTGAACATGGTGCTTTATGCTTCATATTATTATCCAATGATGTGTTGCCATCCTATGATGTCTGAGTAGATTTTCGTTGTCCTATCGGTGGTTGATGAATTGCTATGATTGATTTAATTTGCTTGTGGTTATGTTGCTGTCCTTTGGTGCCCATCATATGAGCGCGTGCGTGGATTACACCATAGGGTTAGTTGTATGTTGATAGGACTATGTATTGGAGGGCAAGAGTGACGGAAGCTTCAACCTAGCATAGAAATTGATGCATACGGGATTGAAGGGGGACCAATATAACTTAATGCTATGGTTGGGATTTACCTTAATGAACGTTAGTAGTTTCGGATGCTTGCTAATAGTTCCAATCATAAGTGCATAGAATTCCAAGTCGGGGATGACATGCTAGCAGTGGCCTCTCCCACATAAAACTTGCTATCGGTCTAGTAAAGTAGTCAATTGCTTAGGGACAATTTCGCAACTCCTACCACCACTTTTCCACACTCGCTATATTTACTTTAGTTGTGTCTTTATCTAAACAGCCCCTAATTTTTATTTACGTGCTCTTTATATTCTTGCAAACCTATCCAACAACACCTACAAAGTACTTCTAGTTTAATACTTGTTCTAGGTAAAGCGAACGCTAAGCGTACGTAGAGTTGTATCAGTTGTCGATAGAACTTGAGGGAATATTTGTTCTACCTTTAGCTCCTCGTTGGATTCGACACTCTTACTTATCGAAAGAGGCTACAATTGATCCCCTATACTTGTGGGTTATCAGTACCTGGGGTGGAAGCACTGCATACATGTGTGTACGCATTATTTCCTCTAGTAATAAACATCGTGCTATAACTACCCATGCTATTTTTTAGGCCGACCGCTAGTCGCCTTGGTCCTAGAGATTTTTTATTTTTTTGAAGCGCGCTCTATAAACAGTGATGGATGGAGTAGTATGAGCGGATTCAAAGAAGAGCTTATTGATGGTTCCTTCTTCCGAGCAACTTATAGTGGGAAAGGTGGGGCTTATGATTTGACTGCTCATTACTCACTATTAATGCGGCGCAATGACCGGGCTGAGTCTCCCATGCGGTTGTGCACTACTCCCTCGGTTCTTAAATATACTCCTGAGTATTTGTCTTTTTAGAGATTTCAATGAGTGACTACATACGAAGCAAAATGAGTGAATCTACACTCTAAAATAAGCCCATTTGAAATTTATAAAAAGACAAATATTTAGGAACGGAGGAGTATAATTTTGTGCATGGCACATGGACCCGGATGCTGAAGAGGCTTCTGGCAATGCTATCAAGCTTCCAGGATTTTGTTTACATAATTGACGTACTATACAAATAATTTTCCAGCGACATGAAATTGTACAATGCTCTGAGCTTTCAGCTTTGTTTCGTGTGAAATTTTCCAGCCATCGATGCTCTTTCGGAAACAATAAAAAACTAACTTCCTTGCTAATGCATCTCAATGATTAGCAGATCAGAGCTAATATTTACATCACAACTGAAGAAAAAGTTGTGAGAAGGTGTTAAATTAAAATTGATCCATGCTTTCCTTGGCAGCAACGTCCCCCCAGCTCTGTCTAAATCAACAAGGCATGTTGGGAAAAAAAGTAGCTGTCTAGAGCATGCAACATTCCGATCAGTTTGTGCAGTTCCGCTAAAATAGAGTTGAGCATCCCTGTTCCAAAGATATTAAGTGTGATTACGATAACAGAGGACTGCTGATGAAACAATAAACACATAAATAGAAGCCGGTCACCTTTGCAGTCTATCTTAAGACTAACTAGTTGGAGAAGATTAAGCAAATAGTTGGAGAAGATTAGGCTCGGAGTTGGATGAGGAGGATCCCTTTGTGCAGTTGCACTGAAATGTAGAGACGTTGCCCGTGTGACATTTTAGTACAACTGCACAAATCACTTAAAAAAGTGATTTGTGCAGTTCACCAAAAGGTCGCAATAGCAATGAGGTAAAATGGATAGCCCTATTTGCAAAAAAAGAGGTAGAAAGGAAACAATTACTGGCCAATAAAAGTTGATGACACATACGATGACAAAAAAGAAGCATATTCCTTGTCCTAAGGGAAGATAACAACACGGTTGTGTTTGTCTAAAACGGTGTGAGGACGAGATTGCAATATGGAAAGTACGCCGGACGAGCTACGTTTTGGGCAAAGAACTATGGAAGATCCACATGCTAGATTTTCCACATGCAGCGACGTGGGAAGACGGGCAGTGGAGCAAGGCCGGAGGGGATACCTGGGGGTCGTCGGGATGTAACTAGGTGAGCGGCGGCGGGCGGGGTCTGCCCATACTGCGGCAGCGAGCAGGTGGCGTAGGCCCTACCGCGCCAGAGCTTGGTCAGAGAGAATGGCGGGTACCGCAGGTCGGGACGTGTTGCCTCGGCGTCGTCGAACGGAGAAACGATGCACATCCTCCCTTTCCGTCGGCGGACGGGATGAGGCCAGATCAGTGACCAACGGTGGGAGAGAGAGAGGCCACTGCCACCTTGTGTGAGATACTCTAAAGAGAGACAAGCCCAGGCAGGCAGGCTCCATTATATATAGTGGAGCGGACTACCTTTTTCTCCATAAAAATCGCTTTATATTATGTGTACGTGCCATTGAGCGATATAACTTTATTTAAAAATAATGCGCCAATGCATCAGGTCGAACTTTGTTTCGTGCATGCGTGCTACACGACCTCCGTAGGTAAACAACTGCTACACGCGTTCAAATTAGCACGTGGGCTGCCATTTTCGTATAGAAATGAGCTCCACCGTGTACCCGCACGGGTATGGCTAGGCACGAAACGTGAGTGCGTGCACCTATTCTCTTCGTGTACGTACACCACCTACGTGGGGTTGTGTGAGAGAGATACAAACGTAGAGAGATATAGTGTGTGGGTTCGTGAGTGTTTTTTGGGGGGGTTCAATCAAAAAATGTAACATATGCAATGTGTGTGAAATAGAGTCCTGGATATATCATATATATAGAGGGGGCGATCCACGAGAAGAGAGTGGAGGTATCATCGGCTTGAGGTATCCATAGAATCGAAGAGAGGGATGATGTGTGTGTGTGCACGCGCGATCGATAAAGAGTGCCATCGAATTTGTGTGTGCCCACGTCAAAGATATAGAGTGGTTGGCCTACTGGAATGTGAGAGGGGACAGGTGCAGTTTGTCTCTGTGGCATGGATACCTACCTACAGTGCTCGACTATCGGTGTGTGGTAGTGGGGGAGGCCTAATTAATTATAGAGGTACAATGGTTGGTATATGTGTGGAGGAGGAGAGAGGCCTACCTTATGTATTAAGGGAGATCGAACGGCATCCATGCATATGTGTAGGAGAGTAATAAGGTTGGGAGAGAGACACAACTAGAGTGTTGGAGGGGGTGGTAGTGGAGTTGCTTCTAACAAATGGTGGGAGTCTAGGAGAGGCTTGCTAGACAAACGGAGGGCACGCCTGCAATATCAATAAGAGAGGGGATGGCTGCCCTGTCTGTGCACGTGCGTGCGAGAGACGGGTCAGGAGGCACGCACGAATTATGAGGGGGGACGATATGGCTGTGGTAAGCAGACGTAACTACATCGGAAGATCAATCGTCCTTTGTCAGAGAAAGGAGAGACATAACTCGTGAGGTACGTCGATCGATGGGTGGGAAAATAGTTAAAGTCGACCTCGGTATATGTAGGGAAATCGATCGGGACACATGCATGTATGTGTTAGAAGCAAATAAGGTCCGGGGAGAAGGATAGAGAGAGAGGGATGCATCTAGGAGGTGGTGCGAGAGGCATACTATATCGAGGGGGAAGGAGTGTGCGAGTACGAGATCAATGAAAAGAGTGGTGGGAGTGAGGCATGGACGGTGAGAAGAGAAGAGGGGAAGCTTGTGTTTGTGGTAGGCACACCTGGCTAGAGAGGCATATCGATCGATGTGTGCCGTAAAGAAGGAGCTAAGGGGCCAACACACACCGTGGGTGAACGACCTAAAGTGAAAAGACAAATTTGTGCGATGGAGCTAGAGAATGCTGAGGGAGGGTGAGAGGGATGCGGGCATGTGCATGCACGAGAGAAAGTTAGCGCTAGCTACAAAGATAAGAGGACTGTGTGGGTGTAAAAGACGAATAGAGATCATTTCATTATAAAAAGCGAATTCGGATATTTGAAGAATTTATCATAGTGTTTTAAACCGACGCATGCGTGAATATATATATATATATATAACGGTGATACACATGGTGTGGTTATGAACATGTTATACTACATATAATATATTTTATCTCTACTCTTATAAAAACAGAGTTGTTGATGATGGTGTGCCTGCCATCCTGCAATATAGGCCGTCCAATTTATATCTAACGGATAGGAAGGAAACTATGGAAATTTTGAAAAAATATACCCACACCCCTCTCCATATTTGCAAATAAGGCATCCCCTTGATCATGTTGATGTTCCGTGGAACGCATGGGCATCTTGCTAGTACTACATATAATATATAGAACATTGATTATAATTTGGGCTAATGTGTGGCTTTTGCAGCTCAGGGCTAAATACGTGTCATAAGGTAGGGGGCGAGGCACTATACCTTGTGTGATAAACATGGTGTACGTATGGAACATGGTTTAGATTATGAATATATAGTTAGTAAATCAAATGTACTATTATTTGGAATCAACATCAAGTGTATTCAAAAAATTGAATTCGAGTTCATATAGTACACATATTTCATATCTATCTCTATAGTAATCATGTGGTGTGTTGTTAATGTAATACACGAATGATGGTTGAAGTTGGCAACAATCATGATTGTAGATTCTTATTGAAATAGAGAAACGAATTCAAATTCAGTTCGAATTGCAGCGATAGTATAGACATTTGGAATGCACTAAAATGTTGGCATGAGTAGGTTACATGCATTATACAGCCAGCGAAAAAAATTAAATTGGACATAACATGGATCCATACTCCCTCCTTCCATCTATATAGGGCCTAATGCGTTTTTTAAGACCGCCTTTAACTATTGACAAGATTAATAGTACATGACATGCACAATGTGAAAATTATATCATTGAAAGCTCCTTTCACACACGAATTTAACGGTGTGCTTTGTGTAAGTTGCATGTCATATATTATTGCTCTAATATTTGGTTGGTCAAATTTAGCCTCAAAAAATGCATTAGGCCCTATATAGATGGAAGGAGGGAGTAGCTTTTAATAGCATTTGTATAGTAAAACGGGACAAGACTCTCTCTTTGTGTGGTGTGAATAGTTTTATTTTTTTCGTTTTTTTTCGTTGTTGAGGGAAGTGCGAATTGATTTGGTACGTACTACAAGTACCATATTACACGTTAGGCTTGTCCCTAAAATTCAACCCGCGCCTTGTTATATCCCGAAAATTTAGATATCGTGCTCCCAAAACTGGCGCCTTCACAACCCGCGCCTTGTTGTCCCGAAATTACAACGCGCGCGAAAACTCCCTCCAGCTGCGAAATCTCGACACGTGAAATCCCCCTTCTAACCCTGAGCCGAAAGGGCCGCTAGTTCAAATCGGTGGGGGTACTTTTGTAACACACCCTACATTTTGGACAAGCGCGTCCCTAAGTCATGGTCCCCCCTCCCATCGCCTCCTTTTCGCCATTGGAAATCAGGCCGCCATAACCTCTTCGCTCCAGCCGCGAAACCCCACCTCCTCCGTCCTCCACCTCACCGCTGCCCAGCCGGAGCCTCTTCCCCGATGACGTCGTCCACCGCAATAGGTCGACGTCCCTCATCCGCCTCCCCGGATGAGGATCTGTTGTCCTGCCGGTTCAGCCGCCCCGGCCTCCGCCTCCAAGGAGCTGCTCCGATGATCGTCTCGTCTATCGCGGCTGCTCCATCCCCACAGGGCCACCTTAACCTGCTCCACCGGAACCGCAACATCCTCACCGACTCCTTGGACGAAGCCAAGGCCTACTCGGCGCCACCAAAGTGGTCGTACACTCATCGCATCGCACCTTCTCCTTAACTTGACCTCCCAGCATCGACGGTGCTCCATCCCGCACCCCCATGGAGCGGCTACCTCGAAGCTAGCGCCCCAGGCGACATCTCCACGGCGGCTTTCCCTAGTGCGAGGCCCCTTCGGCGGCGGCGTCCATACCAGCCGGATTTACTGCTGCTGTTCCGGCTGTCGCTCGGTCGCTCGCGCTGCTACTGCTGCTCCGGCTCTCGCTCGCTCGCGCTGCTGCTGCTGCTGCCGCTCGGGCTCTCACTCGCTCGCTCTCCCAGCTGCTGCTGCTCCGGCTCTCGCTCGCTCGCGCTGCTCTCCCCTCGCTCGTGCTGCTGCTCTGCTCCGATTTAGCTACACTTAAGTCGACTGAATCAACTTTTGGGTCAGTCGATTTTCAGGGGGTGGGGGGTCTCGCCGGAGTTAAGGAAGAACCACCCGCAACAGGGAAGGGGCTCGCCGGAGAGGTACCCCACTATCTATCTTAGGGTTCTGGGTGGGGTGCTGCTTGTCGGCGGTGGGGAGCGCGGTGGTGGGACGGTGGCGTGGGGATCGCCGGAGAAAAAGCTTGGCACGGGGGGAGGGGGCTAGAGGGCTGGCCGGGGCGGCGGCGGACCGGCGGTGGGGAGTTGTTTCGGGGCGGCGAGGTGGCGGCGGACCGGCGGTGGGGAGTTGTTTCGGGGTGGCGAGGCGGCGCGGGGTTCGGTCGGTGGTGGCTGGCGGCTCAGGGGGGTGCAGGTTGAAGATAAACTGCATGCCCTCCCTAAACTATCCCATGTCAAGTGCCTCTCTGCTACCATTGCGTTCAGTTTCGACAGTAACATTCAAATTCCACAGTAAATTTCAGTTTCGACAGTTAAGTTCAGAGTCAACAGTTTTTACCTCATCTGTTGTAGTCATGTGGTTTTTAGTGATGTAAATTTTACATCTATCACTTTTTGGTAATGCATGTTACATCATCTATTGGAGATGCCATTAGAATCCCACTTGAGATTAATGATGTCTGTCTTGGGCTGCTTCAGCCTTAACGTCTTACGGCTCACCGGAGCTGCTCCAACGACGGAACAATCCATCACAACAGAGCAGTGCCCTGGACGCCATCTACAGATTCCTCTGATCTTCCTCCACACCTCCGACAACCACATCTGCCTCAACTTCTTCAGCGACCAACCCAATGATGCTGAGGTCGACATGGCTACGGCAAAGAGGTTGTACACTGTCGCATCACTTATTACTCTACATTTGTCGGATCACGGGTTCCGGCAAAACCCTTAAGGTTCGAACTCTGGGGTGTAGCACGAAGTTCTTTCCTTCCTACCGATCCACGCCCTAGATTTGCTAAGATCTCGTGGACGAACTCGACGAACTCACAACACAAAAGACACAAGATTTATACTGGTTCGGGCCACCGTTGTGGTGTAATACCCTAATCCAGTGTGGTGGTGGTGGATTGCCTCTTGGGCTGATGATGAACAGTACAAAGGGAAGAACTGCCTCCTGAGGTTGAGGTGTTCTTGTGCTCTGTGAGCTTGTGGGTGAGAGGATGGAAGATGGAATCCCCCCCTACTGTGGTGGCTAGTTCTACTTATATAGGCCCTGGTCCTCTTCCCAAATATTGAGCGGGAAGGGAGCCAACAACGGCCAATTTGAAAGGGGACAGCCAGTATAGCTTATCCTGACAAAAGCGGTCTTCGCCTGCAAAAGGATTGGGTGGTGACGCCGTCTTGGGCTCCATGGTGACCTCCGTCTGGCAGTCCTGCTGGTCTTGGTCTCGTTGCACTGATATGGAAACCTTTGCTTGATGCCTTGGTACTCCGCGCCTGCGCTTGCCCCTTTAGCACCAAAGGGGAAACAAGGACACTGCGCGCGCTGGCGCCCGCCTGGCCTCGATCGTCATGGCTCACGTCACGACAACCTCGCGAGGTTTGCCCTGCGTTGATCTCTCCGCTCCTCGCGAGGCAACCTGGTGAGGCCGCTCCTGAGGAGGTCTTGCGTCGTCCGCCTCGCGAGGCTTGGCCCCTTGCGAGGGTCTTGAGTGCCTTGTTGATGAAGATGGGCCGTACAGGCTGCTAGCACAGCCACGCCATGGGCCGCAGGCAGGCAAGTCTGGGGAGCCCCGTTCCCAGAACACCGACAGTAGCCCCCGGGCCCAAGGCGCGCTCGGGCTTGGCTTCGAGGCGAAGCCAAAGGTCAAGTGCGGAGCGTTGCGGGCCCCAAAATCATGCGGCCATGGTCGACGCGTGGCTGTTGATTGGATGTGGGCGTCTCCACTTCCCCACGCTGTCTCAGCACTGCCCGACTTGACAAGTCCCTGCGACATGCAAGGGAAAATCATCATTACCTGTGATCGTGGGAGGCGCCGGTTGGCCTTCTTCCGCTATAAATGGGGAGGGGGGCAGAGCCCCCGTCGCCCATCTCTTCCCAGTCTGCTTGCTTCTTCCACCTTGCTCCTCTTCTAGTAGCAATGGCGCCCATCCGAAGGTTTTCGGCTGCGGAGAAGGGAAAGGCTCCCCGCGACGAGCCGGGGCCGCTTCCGCCGAAGAAGAGGTTGGCTTACTGCCGCAACGCAATGGTGATGCAGGTGGTGATGAGGCCTTGGTGCGAGCGGCCTCCTCCAGGGTATCCGCTACCCTTGTATGCCCAAGCTGGGGGCTCAGGAGGAAGGAACGACGAGCATCGGCGCGCGCACCATGGCCGAGGTCGACGTGCCGTGGTGACGCGCGCCGTCGCTCCTGGAGTCCACGCGGTAGAATCCTCGCGCGAGCTCGTGCTGTGGGTGGCGATGCCCCTGAGCTCTCGCCGTGCTCGGGGCAAGGCTGCAGCGTCCGGCCGCCGCCATCACTGATCTGGGTGGGGTTGGCGCCGGCCTTCCGCGGCCCACTGTTGATGATGGCGTCAGCCGCGGGGGCGTGTAGATAGGATCCTCCTAGGTTCTCGTCTTTTGTTCCCTGCGAGGAATCAAGAAGTACCCCGTGGGGGCGTGTAAAGGGTCTGTAATATCTGTTGTTGATATTATGCTGATTATGGAAACCTGCGAACGCAAGTACTGTTTAGGCTCGGTCTCCCCTTTCCAACCTCGCGACGGCTTGTGGCTCTACGCTGACAGGTCCCGGTCCCCAGGCAAGCTGCAGCCGTCGCTGGTATGCCAGGTCGCGTGCCATGGTCAAGGCCAGGAGGTGAGCGGCCCGAGGTCCAGTAAGATCCCCTGAGGCGCGATGCTCAGGAGGTCCCCTTTAGCGCTCAAGTAGCCATGGTAAGGCAAGAAAGGGAGGCGACGTGGCCGCAAAAAGGCTGCGGCAAGCGTGACCCTTAGGCTCCAACGTTTAGGCAATCCGAGCGCGAGACTTATCTTGGCGGTTTTGGGTCGATTCCTTGCACTGCGCCGCGTTAATGCGTAGCTAGCCCAGGCGTACGAGCCTTCCCTTCTTCTCCACGCTCTCCTTTATGCTCTATGTCCTCAGGTCCTGACCCTCGAGCGAGCTCAGCCGTCGCTATGAAGGGCCAGGTGGAGGCCCTACTGAAGAAGTTCCGCGGCTTCGCTCTCGCGCCTTTGGCCGACGGTGCAGGTGAAGGCGATGCTACCAAGGAAGGAGCACCTCTTGTGGGTGATGGCGGTGTCCAGGGCTGACCTGCGGCTGCTTTCATGTTTCATTCCTGCAGCATGCATCAGGCCTCGTGGAGGCGTTAAACTTTCGTTTGATATTGTGAGAATAATATGTCTTGTAATATTTGCTTCAAGATTTTGCGACTTTCTTCCTATTTGCTTCCTGTTCTGCGTCGCCAGAGCCCGGCCCCGCGCATACCTCAACCACCATTGGGCTGACCGGAGACCAGGACGGACCAAGGAGTGAGGGGCTACGTGACCAGTTAGGCTCCTGAGTCGCGATGCTCAGGAGTCCCCCTTGACGCGCAAACAACTTATAGGGAGAATACGCGAGGATAGGGTAATGTTCTATGTCGGCAGGGCCCAGCCCCGCGCATACCTCAACCACCGTTGGGCCGACCGGAGACCAGGACGGACCAAGGAGTGAGGGGCTACGTGACCAGTTAGGCTCCTGAGTCGCGATGCTCAGGAGTCCCCCTTGACGTGCAAACAATCTTCATAAATTTGCCCTCGCCGAGGCCCGGCTCGGGAGGGGCGCGCGACGACCAGGTCCGGGAGCCTGGTTGGGTGGCATACGCTTGGGCGTGACCCGAGCGCAGCCCCCGTGCCCTAGCCCCATCGCGCGACTCTCCCGAGGGGAGGCGTTGCGGTGAGGCCGGACACTGAGCTCTGGGGCTCCCTGAGGTTGGTGCGGCCGTGAGGCCGCCCTCAGTTGTTTATCACCGGCGCGGAGCATAGTGCTTCCGCTTGTGCACGGGCATAGCCGCTCCTCGGCAGTGTTGACGGCCAGCGCGGAGCATGGTGCTTCCACTTGTGCGTGGGAGGGGGGCTCCCTCTGCGGAGAGCCCCCGGGGCGTGTACAGCCCCGCCCTGACACGTGGCTTGCACGACAGGGCTAGACAAGGTGTATCTGGGCACTCGTGAGCCAGCACGGGACTCACGAGGCCCTACCTCAAGGCAGGTTGCGCCTGATCTTGGTTCTTGTTCGCTGTGCTGGTCCTGCGAGGTGGTCAGACAACCTGCGCCGAACGAATCTCCTGAGGTTACCGCGTGACAGGGTCAAGCACCAACGGCCCCAGGAGGTGACGTGAACGGGGCCGGCCCGCCAGACAGAGCTCAGCCGCTGGATTTATCGATGCTGCAGGGACGGGCCCGAGCACAGACGTCGTGCTTATCCTACCCACGCGAAGGATCCTGAAGAAAGACGGCCGGCGCGCGGTTCCCATAGTGGGTGACGATCGAGCAGGTAATAATCATAGGTAGATTAAGCATGGAAAGCATACTGGCTCAAGTAAAAGCAGGGAAGATACACGCCCGAGGGGCGCCCCCCGCAAGGTAAGCTAAAGACATGAAGGGGATACATGCCACAGGGACGGACCCATGCAGCCTGGGAATGATGCAGCCCGAGGGGCGCTCCCAGCTAAATAAACTTGGAAAATGTCACCTGGTTCTATTGATGAAGGGGTGTTGGGGCAGCTGAAGGTACGCGGCGAAGCGGACGCTCCTCATGAGCCACCGGAGCCCTGAGCCTCAGGAGGCTCTGGGGGTCCAGGCGGTTCCTTGAGGACCGCCTCCATCTCTATCAGGACGGCGTGGTGACTGGCCTCCTGAGTTGCCAGGGTGCGCCGCAAGTTGCGCTGGTAGACGAACGGCACGCTCGGCAGGCCAAAAGGCATGCGAATGTAGCTATGTGGTGGACCCTCGCAGCGGCCCGCGCGCGAAGGCCAGAAGAGCTCCTAAGATGCGGCCCTGTTGAGCCCTGGGACGTCGATGCAGACGCGCAACCCGGCATCCTCGCCTGGATGGGGAGCTGCGCCTCGTGAGCGGCGGTCGCCGCGCATGGCCCTTGCGTCATGCAGTTCCTGAGTGGTCTTGGTGATGAATTCCTGAGCGGTGGGCGCTCCTTGCCCTGTGTCCTCCTGAGGGAAACGCGCCATGAAGCACGCCTCCAAGTGGTGCTCGAGCGCCTCCCTCGTGATGTTGGCAAGGTCTGAGGCCCTCCAGAAGAGAGCCCTCGAGCCTTGCCCGAGAAGGGCGCGCCTTCCTATGCGATGGAGGGAGGCGCCCCTGGAGCGGGCGCTGATCCTGACGAGGTTCCAGCCGCGACGCCACCCTCCTGACGTCCTGTACGGCGTAGTTGCTTCTTCTTCTTGGGGATGGCCTCAGGAGGGCCCTCGCCCTTGCTGTCGGGGTCGTCGATTACTGCAGCTTGAAAGGCACGCTCGACGGAGCACAGCGCGTCTCTTTCTTCACATGGGACCGTGATGATTCCGCCGCTTGCCGGCATCTTGAGGACATTGTAGCCGTGATGGGTCACCGCCATGAACTTGGCCAGGGCTGCTGTCACAAACATGCATATAAGAGATCAAAGAAGATTCAAATAACTTTCATGGATAAAAAGATAGATCTGATCATAAACTCAAAGTTCATCCGATCCCAACAAACACACCGCAAAAAGAGTTACATCATATGGATCTCCAAGAGACCATTGTATTGAGAATCAAACGAGAGAGAGGAAGCCATCTAGCTACTAACTACGGACCCGAAGATCTACAAAGAACTACTCACGCATCATCGGAGAGGCACCAATGGAAGTGGTGAACCACTCCGTGATGGTGTCTAGATTGGATCTGGTGGTTCCGGACTCTGCGGCGGCTGGAATTGATTTTCGTCGACTCCCTTAGGGTTTCTGGAATATTGGGGTATTTATAGAGTAAAGAGGCGGTCCAGGGGGCACTCGAGGTGGGCACAACACACCAGGGCACGCGTGGGCCTCCAGGCGCGCCCTGGTGGGTTGTGCTCCCCTTGGAGCAGCCCCAGGTGCTTCTTCGGCCCATTGGTTGTCTTCTGGTAAAAAAGAATCCACAAAAAGTTTCGCTGCATTTGGACTCCGTGTCGTATTGATTTCCTGCGATGTAAAAAACATGCAAAAAACAGCAACTGGCACTTGGCACTATGTCAATTGGTTAGTACCAAAAAATGATATAAAATGATTAAAACATCCAAGAATGATAATATAACAGCATGGAACAATCAAAAATTATAGATACATTGGAGACGTATCAGCATCCCCAAGCTTAATTCCTGCTCGTCCTCGAGTAGGTAAATGATAAAAACATATTTTTATGTGGATTGCTGCCTAACATGTCATCTGATATTCTTTTATTTGTAGCATGGACATTTGGACTTTTATATTGTTCAAAGCAATAGTCTAGTTTTGGCATGATAACTTAAATACTCAAGCATATCAACAAGCAACCATGTCTTTCAAAATATCAACGCTAAAATAACTTATCCCTGGCCCTTCATGCTCAATCATTGATCCATTCATGAAACACACTCGCATATTAGCTAGACCCAATGCTCAAGTACGATCATAGTGCGCCCTAGTTGGTGCTTTATAAGAGAACATGGAGACTCAAATTCAAAAATAAAAATTACATAAAATACAAGAAAGGCCCTTCGCGGAGGGAAGTAGGGATTTGTAGAGGTGCCAGAGCTCAAAGGGAAAATTGAGAGATAAAAACATTTTGAGAGGCCTACTTTTCCCACCAACGAAAATGAATTAGAGTTCCCAACACTTTCCATGCTAGATATATCATAGGCGGTTCCCAAACAGAAATTAAAGTTTATTCCTTTTTCAACCATACTTTCACTTTCCATGGCTAACCGTATCCACGGGTGCCTTCCATACCAACAGTTTCCGAGGAATTTATTATTTGACAACATAAAGTAAATTCATTTTTCATTTCGGGACTGGGCATCCCTAATACTTTTGCCTTACTCTCGTGCAATGACAAGTGAATAAACACTCATCGTGAGAATAACACATCTAGCATGGAAAATATTAGCCACCCCTCACCGCCTCGCGAGCGGTATGAGCACACAAAAGAGAAATTTATTTTGAATATTAGAATGACACATACAAATTTGCTTAGGACGGCAAAAGAATACCGCATATAGGTAGATATAGTGGACTCTTGTGGCAAAACTGGTTTAAAGGATTTTGGATGCACAAGTAGTTATCATACTTAGTGCAAAATGAAGGCTAGCAAAAGATTGAGAAGCGACCAACCAAGAAACGAATAATCTCACAAGCGAGCATTAAGCATAATTAACACCGAATAATGCACCACAAGTAGGATATAATTTCATTGCATAATTATTGACTTTCGTGCTTGCATAGGGAATCACAAACCTTAACACCAATATTCTTACTAAAGCATAATTACTCATCAAGATGACTCACATATCACATCATCATATCTCAAAACTATTACCAAGAATCAAGTTTATTTTGTCCAATGATCTTCATTAAAGTTTTTATTATATCCTTCTTGGATATCTATCACTTTGCAACTAATTTTCATATGTTGCTTTTGATAAGCTCAAACAAATATAAGTGAAAATCATGAGCATAATATTTCTTTCTCTCAAATTAATTTAAGTGAAGCAAGAGGGAATTTCTTGAAATTTTTACTAGCTCTCAAATAAATCTAAGTGAAGCAAGAGAGAATTTCTTCAAAAATACTAAAGCACACCGTGCTCAGAAAGATATAAGTGAAGCACTAGAGCAAATCCATAGCTCATAAAAATTTAAGTGAAGCATAGAGAGCAATCCTAACAAGTCATGGCATAATTTTGGCTCTCTCAAATAGGTGTGTTCAGCAAGGAATCAAGACTTAAAATACAAAATAAAACAAGAAAACACTCATATCATACAAGACGCTCCAAACAAAACACATAGTATGTGGTGAATAAAAATATAGCTTCGAGTAAAATACCGATGGTTGTTAGAAGAAAGAGGGGATGCCACTCTGGGCATCCCCAAGCTTAGTTGCTTGCTCCCTTTGGATGTAGAAAACCAGTTCATATTTTTATTCTTGCATTATATCTACTGTATTCCAACTTTTCTATGGCAAAAACTCATCAAAGAAAACCATAGAATCATCAAAACAAGCACACAACGCAAAGAAAACAGAATCTGCCAAAAACAGAACAGTTTGTAGTAATCTGGAAATTTCGAATACTTATAAAACTCCAAAAATCCTGAAAAAATAGGACGACCTGAGAAATTTATATATCAATCTACTGTAAAAAATTCAGAGTTTTTCATCGCTTTTGTGATTTTTAAAAATTCTAACTCTGGACACAAAAGTTTCTGTTTTTCTCCAGCAAGATTAAACAACTATCACCCAAGAAGATCCTATAGGTTCTACTTGGCAAAAACACTAACTAAAACACAAAAAAACACAATCATAACAGTAGAATAATTGTGCTAACACTCAAAAACAGAAAGCAAAAGGCAAAAGGCAAAAATAAATTTTATCCATTGGGTTGCCTCCCAACAAGCGCTATAGTTTGACGCCCTTAGCTAGGCATAATGCAAGGGATCTAAGTTTTTCATCTTTGTTCAACTCTTCAATCAAACACTTAGAATTCTTCAAAGATTTAGCATAAAGATTTTCAATGACAATACTCCTAGGAACAAATTTAAAGAATTCATTCTTGCCAAAGGGATCTCTTATAACTTCAACAAAATCCGGGTGGATACTAATCATCTTAAGATCCTCTTTACTAGAAGTTGCACCTTGTTCTTAGTAACTTGAGTAGTCTTGCCAATCTTTACGGGAGTTTTATCAATAGTTTTAGCGGAAGCAAAAGCCGTGCTCAAATTACTAAAGATTTCTTCCAGTTTATCAATCCGAGGCGGACTTTATTCAATTCTTTCATGAATTATGGTTCCCTTTTCTTTTAACAACTTAAAAACTTCTCCTGCTTTTGACCCAATTTTAGTACAAAGTTATGCATCTTTTTATCCAAATTTTCAATATGCTCTTCAGTAAGCATTTTCTTTTCAATAGCATCTAGTATTTCCATGACATGCTCAAGAGTCAAAGTTGTTTCATTAATCATAAGAGGTGGTGAGCCTACTAAATTTCCATAGCACTGAAAGCATCAAGAGAGGGACACATCAAGAAATTTTCACCGGTAATCGTATCAAGGACGAATCTATACCAAGTGGTGATGCCCACATAAAAACAATGAAGAAGAACAATGGTAGATTGCTTACGGATAGATCTATTATGAGCATTGCAAATTCTATACCAAGCATCTTTTAAATTCTCTCCTCCCCCTTGTTTAAAGTTGAGAACTTCGTTTTCGGGAGTGCATGCAATAGAGGAAGAACTATCCATGATGATAATAACGGCAAACAAGATTGCACACAAAAACAGATCCGGCAAGAAAACGACGAACAAAAAAGAGGACGAATAAAACGGCAAATTTTTGTGAAGTGGGGGAGAGGAAAACGAGAGGCAAATGGCAAATCTATACCTAATAATAAAAGACGGAAGCTTTCATAGTTCTCCATACATCATCTTTTTATATCCGTTGATTTTGTGTTAATCATAAACATTGACGGCTACGATCTAAAAATAGATCTACAAATAGGTACAAAGGAAAAAAACTGCAAAACATAGTTTGCACGTCCGGCTCGATGAAAAAAAGGAGTAAGGAGCAGTGCATCCCGCTTGATGGAAAAAAGAAGGACAACACTAACGCCCACACGTGTGGTGGGAGCCAAACCCGCCCACACGCCCTATAGCACACAGACTACGCCATGTCACCGCATGCATGCATGTGGAAATCTTTTTGAATTTTCTGTTTTTAAAATGTTTTATCTCTTAAATGAAAAATCCGATTGAAGATCCGTTTTCACCATTAAATTCCTCACGACGAGATCTTCGAACCTAGATCTCATATCAATATATTTCGACGAATTTTTTTTGGTTAAAAGTTGTCGTGTCTATTACACATGAATTGCCATGATGTTTACACTGAAGTTGTCATGATATGTTTCAGCTATTTTCTTCTACATTTAAAAATAAATTTTGACATATTATAAAATGGGGAATTAAGAAACTAGACTTGTCATGCATCATAAATTAAAATTGCCATGATACGTGCACTTAAAATTGCCATGGTTCATAAAAAAAAACATTTTCATGGTCAAAGTATTGGAATTGCCATCATCGAAAAACTAAAATTGCCATGATCTACAAACTAAAATTGCCACATGGCAACTTTAGTTTAAGCACTATGGCAACTACAGCGTGGACATCATGGCAACTTTTGGGCAAAACAAAATTTCGTCGAAACATATCAAAATGGGGTCTAGTTTTGAAGATCTCGTCGAGACGGATTTAATGGTGAAAACGGATTTTTAATTCGCTTTTGTAATTAGGAGATAAAACATTTTTAAGCCGAAAACCAAAAAGATTTATGCGTATGTCATCTGTTCATACGTGGCAAAATGAGTGGTGATGAAGGCGTGTGGACGATGTGTAAACGCCCACACGTGTGGACGTTAATTTTTTCGAAAAAGAAATACAATCTATTCTTTACCTCTTTTTTTAGATTCGGAATAGATTTCACGGGGAATTTTCCTTTCTTACGTCAACCAGTGCCCGATCGGTTTCGTACCTGAAATTGTGTGACTCGTTCCTAACATGGCTCGCCCACAGCCTGGTACCATGGCCCAATAAAACCGGCCCATCCGTCCAACTATAGTCCATGAGTGACACGTTCTGGCCCAATGAATCAGGCAAAAAAATAGGTTGTAGCTGCGAAGATCGAACTCCCAAACAACAGGCCAATGCAGATGGTTGTGTCCAACTCATCCAGATCGTGCTTGTGAAAAGTTCCAGAATTAATGGAAAGAAGGGATTCGTACATGCGTGTGATGGAATAAATTGGAAAGAAGAAACCCAGAATTCGTGAGACATGCATGGTGGGCATTAATACACAGCCAGGATTGGTTGTATTAATGGAAAAGAGAGAATTTGTGAGGCATGCATGGTGGGAATTAACACACAGCCAGGATTGGTTGTTATTAATGGAAAAGAGAGAGGTGATTGCTGACTTTAAAAAAGAGTATCCACAACCAGGATTGGTTGTTATTGATGGAAAAGAGAGAGGTGATTGGCAGATTCAAAAGAGTAAATAAATAATTTCTCAAATGTCCACAGGATTGGGTATCTATTTCCTGGTGCCCCAATAACTTCAAATTATATACTGGCATTAGATTGTTTCCTTAAAAACCAAGAGATCTTTTCATTCATAAAGAATGGGTGTAGTACAGAGTGTGTCTCAAAAATACAGGGTAGAACAGCTGCATACGAACTATATGAAGAAAATAAGGACCAAAACATGTCTAATCTGGCTCCCTCGATCTTCGAATCAGCTGGTTAAAAACTAAGAGATCATTTGGGGTTTGCAGTAGTGTTGTTTACTGTAGGTAGCCATAGTCCTTTCGAAATTAGAAGTGTTAGCGAAATA
The DNA here is from genome assembly GCF_002575655.3 of Aegilops tauschii subsp. strangulata. NCBI lineage: Eukaryota > Viridiplantae > Streptophyta > Magnoliopsida > Poales > Poaceae > Aegilops > Aegilops tauschii. The sequence goes on from NC_053039.3 coordinate 226,714,121, forward strand.
AAGTGAAACAAAATGGAGTCTATTTCGGTTATAGCATTGTCACGTCTACTTGACCTTTTACGGGAATCTAATGTAACCATCCTGCAATATGAGAATAATATAGATTATGTGTAGAGAATATTCCTGCTTACTGATAATTGCGCTTAACTCTGGTTACATTTCTTTATGGCCGCAAAGTTCAAGCAGTAGTATACATACTTTGGTCACGGTATAATCATCCAATGCAATGTGATAGTTCCAGCTAAATTTCTTCAGCTACAAATCTGCTTATGTTACTTCTGTTGATGGAATTAAGTCTTAGATTACTAGATCTTAGGTAAATGATTTTTCTTTCGGCAAGTGTTGATTTGAATATGTTAAAATATAGATGAATCTTCTCAAATCCAACAAAGAGGTGGTAATATCTGCATCATGAAGTTTCTCCAGCTGATTGGGCATTCTTCTGCATCGTTGGGGCATTATCAGTGCGCATGTATGTAATACTGAAGGTCTTCTGCTATCACTGTTAAATGTTGTGTTGTAAGTGATATTTTAAGTGTTGTTAATTGCATAAATTTCCTTGATTTTATGAATTATATTCTGCTATTACTTATATCTTACCAATTTTTCCCTTGCACTTCATGTTTTCCATATCATCTGGCTTTATGAAAATTGCTACATCAAAATAACTACATTCTCCTTTTTGTCCATATTCTATTCCGTTCGTCAGAAGTCTGTAGAAAGGAGTTGGGACTAAGAGAGCGACATATATTTGCATCAGGTTTTGAATTATTTTCCACTTTTAGGTTCGCATGTTAGACTTTTCGATTAATGATTACTGAGAAAAATTAGTGGCAAACATTTTGTTGAGTAAGCTCCTACATTTATCATAATATATGGTAGTTTATTGCAATATGACCTCATGATAGAAAACACTCATATTTGACGTTGTTCTATGCTTGCTAACAGTAATAACTTGAAATATGTTTTTATCATGAATATAAAGTTTATTGAAGATGGTTTGTTTGAGGATATGTGGAAAGGCTATTTGCACTTCATAGTTCAAGGCAGATCGTAAATTAGGTGGCTAAGCAACACACTTACTAAAATTGTTTATATTCTGCGGGAGCAGTCACATGCCATATTAATTTCAGAAGAACATTTTCTAATTTAGTGTTGTGCATGTATTTGTCGGCGTCCTGGGAACGGGGGTCCCCAGACATGCCTGCCTGCGGCCCACGGCGTGGCTCCACCAGCGGCCCTGTACGGCCCATCTTCACCAGCAAGCACTCAAGACCCTCACGAGGGGCCAAGCCTCGCGAGGCAGACGACGCAAGACCTCCTCGGGGGCGGCCTCACCAAGCCGGCTCGCGAGGGGCGGAGAGATCAAGGCGAGGGGCACCTCGCCAAGTTCCCGTGATGCAAGCCACGACGACCAGGGCCAGGCGGGCGCCAGCGCGCGTAGTGTCCTCGTTTCCTCTTTGGTGCTAAAGAGGCAAGCACAGGCGAGGAGTCCCGAGGCATTAGGCAAATGTTTCCATATCGGTGCAACGAGACCAAGACCAGCAGGACGGCAAGACGGAGGTCACCATGGAGCCCAAGACGGCGTCACCACCAGAGCCTTTGGCAGGCGAAGACCACCTTTAGTCAGGATAACTTGTACTACTTGTCCCCCTTCAAATTGGCCGTTGTGGGATCCCTTCCCGCCTAATATTTGGGAAGAGGACCCGGGCCTCTATATATAGGACTAGCCACCACCATTGTAGGCATCTCATCTTGGACTGGATCCATTCCACCAAGGCCACCACACAAGCTCACCGAGCACAAGAGCACCTCTCCTCAGGAGGCTGTTCTTCCCCTGTACGAGTTCTTCCTCAGCCCAAGAGGCAATCCACCACACCACACTGGAGTAGGGTATTACACCACATCGGTGGCCCGAACCAGTATAAATCTTGTGTCCCTTTGTTCTGCGAGTTCGACGCGCTGAGCCTTGACATCGCGGTGAGGGTGTGAGCTAGAGAGAGGAGAGATCTTCGTGTGCACCCTAGTATTCTAACCTCAAGGGTTTTGCCGGAACCCGAAATCTGACATTTGGCGCGCCAGGTAGGGGTGCGCCGAAGCCTCCTTTCCGTCGATCCATGCTCCGCCATCACCACGCCTTGCCCCCATGGCCGGCGTCGCTCTTCCGGCTGCGATGACGGATGCCCATGGCGGGGCCAGGGGCTCTGAGCCTTGGCCCCCGCCTTGCGACGGGTGCACTGGCCACCCAAGTTCAAACCAGAGATGCCGCCGCGTTACGACGGCGTGGCGGACCCGTCGGCCTTCCTGCTGGCGTATGAAGAGGCTGTCCTGAAGGCTGGGGGCGACGACAAGGTCATGTCCATCTGGCTTCTCATGGCCTTCACTGGTGCACCGCACGCCTGGCTGCTCAACCTCCCAGGATCCTCGATGGCATCTTGGGAGGAGCTACGCAGCCTCTTCGCCGCGCGCTTCGCGGCACCGACGCCCCTCATTTTCGCGACCCTCCTCGGAGGCTCGCAAGCGCCGCCCTCGGGCCGTCACACCAAGTCGTTCCTTCGCCAGATCGGCGCCGCTCCCCCTCTCCTCCGGTGGCGCCGGAACGCTGCCGTGGCCACCATCATCATCACCGCGATCTTCACCAACACCTCCGCCATCTTCACCAACATCTCCATCACCTTCCCCCTTTATCTACAGCGGTCCACTCTCCCGCAACCCGCTGTACCCTCTACTTGAACATGGTGCTTTATGCTTCATATTATTATCCAATGATGTGTTGCCATCCTATGATGTCTGAGTAGATTTTCGTTGTCCTATCGGTGGTTGATGAATTGCTATGATTGATTTAATTTGCTTGTGGTTATGTTGCTGTCCTTTGGTGCCCATCATATGAGCGCGCGCGTGGATCACACCATAGGGTTAGTTGTATGTTGATAGGACTATGTATTGGAGGGCAAGAGTGACAGAAGCTTCAACCTAGCATAGAAATTGATGCATACGGGATTGAAGGGGGACCAATATAACTTAATGCTATGGTTGGGTTTTACCTTAATGAACGTTAGTAGTTGCGGATGCTTGCTAATAGTTCCAATCATAAGTGCATAGAGTTCCAAGTCAGGGATGACATGCTAGCAGTGGCCTCTCCCACATAAAACTTGCTATCGGTCTAGCAAAGTAGTCAATTGCTTAGGGACAATTTCGCAACTCCTACCACCACTTTTCCACACTTGCTATATTTACTTTAGTTGTGTCTTTATCTAAACAGCCCCTAGTTTTTATTTACATGCTCTTTATATTCTTGCAAACCTATCCAACAACACCTACAAAGTACTTCTAGTTTAATACTTGTTCTAGGTAAAGCGAACGCTAAGCGTACGTAGAGTTGTATCGGTGGTCGATAGAACTTGAGGGAATATTTGTTCTACCTTTAGCTCCTCGTTGGGTTCGACACTCTTACTTATCGAAAGAGGCTACAATTGATCCCCTATACTTGTGGGTTATCAAGACCTTTTTTTGGCGCCGTTGCCGGGGAGTCATAGCGTGGGGTGAATATTCTCGTGTGTGCTTGTTTGCTTTATCACTAAGTAATTTTTATTTTCTGCTCTTAGTTGTTATTTATCTTTAGTTATGGATATGGAACACGAAATACCAAAAAAAATAGGTGTACTTGCTACTCATGGAGATGGGGAACCTCCTAAAACCCTCGATGATCATTATGTGATATATATTGTGTACTACTTTGATAATCCTGAGAAAACCCCATTCAATTATGTAATGGGAGACACTTTGGATCAACGTGAATACTTTAGGGATTATCGCTTGACTCAAAAAGGGAAACTATTATGGGATCAAATTCATATATTGAAGTGGTATGCTAGGCAACTATGCTTGAGATATGATTATACTTGTTGCTCTAAGATGAAGGCTCCACACCTTCCCTTTTCATGCAAATTTAATGATAATAAAACCTTAGCTTCTTATGTTAATGGTATATATGATTACTATGATGTGGAACAAATAGAAGAATTTGTTGCTTTTATGGGTGCTTATGAAATTGAATCTATGTTTAAAGAGTTTGAAAATCTTTACGATGCTGTTTATAGACCTGAAAAATTTAGCTATCCTTAAATATTGCTATGAGAATTATGAATTCAATTCCGATATTGATGCATTTATTGAGAAAGTATCCGCTGTCCAAGAAGAGACTAATATTTTGCAGGAGTCTATGGAAGAAGAAATTGTGAGCTCATTGGATGAAAAAGATGATGAGGAGAGCGAAGAACAAAAGGAGGAAGAGCAAATTAGCTACCCGTGCCCACCTTGTAATGAGAGTAACTCTTCAACTCATACATCGTTTAATTTCCCTTCATACTTACCGAAGGATGATTGCTATGATGATTGTTATGATCCCGTTGATTCTCTTGAAATACCCCTTTTTGATGATGCTTGCTATGCTTGTGGCCAAGATGCCAATATGAATTATTCTTATGGAGATGAACTTGCTATAGTTCCTTATGTTAAACATGAAATTGTTGCTATTGCACCCACGCATGATAGTCCTATTATCGTTTTGAATTCTCCCTACTAAACTATATCGGAGAAGTTTGCACTTATTAAGGATTATATTGATGGGTTGCCTTTTACCGTTGCACATGATGATTTTGATGAATATAATATGCATGTGCTTGCTTCTCCTACCTGCAATTATTGTGAGAGAGGAACTATATCTCCACCTCTCTATGTTTCTCACACGATAAAATTGCAAGAAACTGTTTATACTATGCATTGGCCCTTACTAGGTGTGCATGAATTGTTCTTTTATGACATGACGATGCATAGGAAGAGAGTTAGACTCGTTGTTGCTTGATATATGTTACTTTGTACTCACTACTAAATTAGAAATAATTGTTAATTAAAATTGGCTTTGATATACCTTGGGATCCGGGTGGATCCATTACTTGAGCACTATATGCCTAGCTTAATGGCTTTAAAGAAAGCGCTGCCAGGGAGACAACCCGGAAGTTTTAGAGAGTCATTTATTTCTGTTGTGTGCTTTTATATAGTTTAAAAACAAAAAAATAAAGAGGGGAACCCAAAACTTTTCAAAAAGAAAAGTGAAAGTGAGATAGACGAGCATTGTGAAAGTGGGGGACGTCCTTGAACTTTGTTCATGGCCATGGAAACTTTGTGAATCTTAATTACAGAAACTTTTCAACAAAAATAATTATCCCCTTGTACAATTCCATTGTATTATAAAAATAATGTGCCAAGGTTTGCCTTTAGGATGTTTACAATGCTTGATGGTTTGTATGGTGCAGGACAGAAACTTTAGCTGTAGTGCGCAATTTGAAATTTTTTACTGGAACGTCAAATGGTTCTGATTCTTTTTGCACTGTCTTTCTATACAAATTTTTTATTTTTCCTAATTTTTACAGAATTTTTCAAGTATCAGAAGTATGGTGAATGTTCAGATTATTACATACTGTTCTGTTTTAGACAGATTCTGTTTTTGATGCATAGTTTGCTTGTTTTGATGAAACTATCAAGTTATATCAGTGGATTAAGCCATGAAAAAGTTGTATTACAGTAGATATAATGCAAAAACAAAATATGAATTGGTTTGCAACAGTACTTAGAGTAGTGATTTGCTTTATTATACTAACGGATCTTATCGAGTTTTCTGTTGAAGTTTTGTGTGGATGAAGTGTTCGATGATCGAGAAGGTCTCGATGTGAGAAGAAGGAAGAGAGGCAAGAGCTCAAGATTGGGGATGCCCAAGGCACCCCAAGTTAATATTCAAGGAGACTCAAGCGTCTAAGCTTGGGGATGCCCCGGAAGGCATCCCCTCTTTCTTCAACAAGTATCGGTATGTTTGCGGATTCGTTTCGTTCATGCGATATGTGCAAATCTTGGAGCGTCTTTTGCTTTAGTTTTCATTTTTCTTTTATGCACCATGCTGGTATGAGATAGTCCTTGGTTGATTTATAGAATGCTCTTTGCACTTCCCTTATATTCTTTGAGTATGGCTTTATAGAATGCTTCATGTGCTTCACTTATATCATTTGAAGTTTGGATTGCCTGTTTCTCTTCACATAGAAAACCGCCATTTGTAGAATGCTCTTTTGCTTCACTTATATTTGTTAGAGCATGGGCATATCTTTTGTAGAAAGAACTAAACTCTCTTGCTTCACTTATATCTATTTAGAGAGATGACAGGAATTGGTTATTCACATGGTTAGTCATAAAATCCTACATAAAACTTGTAGATCACTGAATATGATATGTTTGATTCCTTGCAATAGTTTTGCGATATAAAGATGGTGATATTAGAGTCATGCTAGAGGGTAGTTATGGATTGTAGAAATACTTGTGTTGAAGTTTGTGATTCCCGTAGCATGCACGTATGGTGAACCGTTATGTGATAAAGTCGGAGCATGATTTATATATTGATTGTCTTCCTTATGAGTGGCGGTCGGGGACGAGCGATGGTCTTTTCCTACCAATCTATCCCCCTAGGAGCATGCGCAAAGTACTTTGTTTCGATGACTAATAGATTTTTGCAATAAGTATGTGAGTTCTTTATGACTAATGTTGAGTCCATGGATTATACGCACTCTCAGCCTTCCGTCATTGCTAGCCTCTTCGGTACCGTGCATTGCCCTTTCTCACCTCGACAGTTGGTGCAAACTTCGGCGGTTCATCCAAACCCCGTGATACGATACACTCTATCACACATAAGCCTCCTTATATCTTCCTCAAAACAGCCACCATACCTACCTATTATGGCATTTCCATAGCAATTCCGAGATATATTGCCATGCAACTTCCATCATCATCATATACATGACTTGAGCATTCATTGTCATATTTCTTTGCATGATCGTAAGACAGCTAGCATTATGTTTTCATGGCTTGTCCGTGTTTTGATATCTTTGCTATGCTAGATCATTGCACATCCTGGTACACTGCCGGAGGCATTCATATAGAGTCATATCCTTGTTCTAGTATCGAGTTGTAATATTGAGTTGTAAGTAAATAAAAGTGTGATGATCATCATTATTAGAGCATTGCCCCAGTGAGGAAAGGATGATGGAGACTATGATTCCCCCATAAGTCGGGATGAGACTCCGGACTTTATCAAAAAAAAGAGGCCAAAGAAGCCCAAATAAAAAAAGAGAGAGAAAAGAGAGAAGGGGCAATGTTACTATCCTTTTACCACACTTGTGCTTCAGAGTAGCACCATGTTCTTCATATAGAGAGTCTCTTGAGTTATCACTTTCATATACTAGTGGGAATTTTCATTATAGAACTTGGCTTGTATATTCCGATGATGGGCTTCCTCAAATGCCCTAAGTCTTCATGAGCAAGCAAGTTGGATGCACACCCACTTAGTTTTCAGTTTGAGCTTTCATACACTTATAGCTCCAGTGCATCCGTTGCATGCCAATCCCTACTCCTCACATTGACATCAATTGATGGGCATCTCCATAGCCCGTTGATTGGCCGCGTCGATGTGAGACTTTCTCCTTTTTGTCTTCTCCACACAACCTCCACCATCATATTCTATTCCACCTATAGTGCTATGTCCATGGCTCACGCTCATGTATTCCGCGAAAGTTGAAAAGGTTTGAGAACGTGAAAAGTATGAAACAATTCCTTGGCTTGTCATTGGCGTTGTGCATGATTTGAATATTTTGTGTGGTGAAGATGGAGCATAGCCAGACTATATGATTTTGTAGGGATAACTTTCTTTGGCCATGTTATTTTGAAAAGACATGATTGCTTTATTAGTAGGCTTGAAGTATTGTTGTTTTTAATGTCAAAAGATAGACTATTGCTTTGAATCACTCGTGTCTTAATATTCATGCCATGATTAGATACATGATCAAGATTATGCTAGGTAGCATTCCGCATCAAAAATTGTCTTTTTTATCATTTACCTACTCGAGGACGAGCAGGAATTAAGCTTGGGGATGCTGATACGTCTCCGTCGTATCTATAATTTTTGATTGTTCCATGCCAATATTATACAACTTCATATACTTTTGGCAACTTTTTATATTATTTTTGGGACTAACATATTGATCCAGTGCCCAGTGCCAGTTCCTGTTTGTTGCATGTTTTATGTTTCGCAGAAACCCATATCAACGTGAGACGGTGCCCGAGGGGGGCACAAGGCAGGGGGGCGCCCCACCCCCCTGGGCGCGCCTCTGACCCTCGTGGGGCCCCCCTAAGGCGGTTGCTGCTCTTCTTTGGCCGCAAGAAAGCTAATTTTCAGAGAAAAATCTGGGCGAAGGTTTCAATCCAATCGGAGTTACGGATCTCCATATATAGGCGAAACGGTGAAAGGGCAGAACAGGGGAACTCAGAAACAGAGAGAGACAGAGAGACAGATCCAATCTTGGAGGGGCTCTTGCCCCTCCCATGCCATGGAGGCCAAGGACCAGAGGGGAAACCCTTCTCCCATCTAGGGAGGAGGTCAAGGAAGAAGGGGGCCCCTCTCCCCCTCTCCTCCGGTGGCGCCGGAACGCTGCCGTGGCCACCATCATCATCACCGCGATCTTCACCAACACCTCCGCCATCTTCACCAACATCTCCATCACCTTCCCCCTTTATCTACAGCGGTCCACTCTCCCGCAACCCGCTGTACCCTCTACTTGAACATGGTGCTTTATGCTTCATATTATTATCCAATGATGTGTTGCCATCCTATGATGTCTGAGTAGATTTTCGTTGTCCTATCGGTGGTTGATGAATTGCTATGATTGATTTAATTTGCTTGTGGTTATGTTGCTGTCCTTTGGTGCCCATCATATGAGCGCGCGCGTGGATCACACCATAGGGTTAGTTGTATGTTGATAGGACTATGTATTGGAGGGCAAGAGTGACAGAAGCTTCAACCTAGCATAGAAATTGATGCATACGGGATTGAAGGGGGACCAATATAACTTAATGCTATGGTTGGGTTTTACCTTAATGAACGTTAGTAGTTTCGGATGCTTGCTAATAGTTCCAATCATAAGTGCATAGAATTCCAAGTCGGGGATGACATGCTAGCAGTGGCCTCTCCCACATAAAACTTGCTATCGGTCTAGTAAAGTAGTCAATTGCTTAGGGACAATTTCGCAACTCCTACCACCTCTTTTCCACACTCGCTATATTTACTTTAGTTGTGTCTTTATCTAAACAGCCCCTAATTTTTATTTACGTGCTCTTTATATTCTTGCAAACCTATCGAACAACACCTACAAAGTACTTCTAGTTTAATACTTGTTCTAGGTAAAGCGAACGCTAAGCGTACGTAGAGTTGTATCGGTTGTCGATAGAACTTGAGGGAATATTTGTTCTACCTTTAGCTCCTCGTTGGATTCGACACTCTTACTTATCGAAAGAGGCTACAATTGATCCCCTATACTTGTGGGTTATCAGTACCTGGGGTGGAAGCACTGCATACATGTGTGTACGCATTATTTCCTCTAGTAATAAACATCGTGCTATAACTACCCATGCTATTTTTTAGGCCGATCGCTAGTCGCCTTGGTCCCAGAGATTTTTTATTTTTTTGAAGCGCGCTCTATAAACAGTGATGGATGGAGTAGTATGAGCGGATTCAAAGAAGAGCTTATTGATGGTTCCTTCTTCCGAGCAACTTATAGTGGGAAAGGTGGGGCTTATGATTTGACTGCTCATTACTCACTATTAATGCGGCGCAATGACCGGGCTGAGTCTCCCATGCGGTTGTGCACTACTCCCTCGGTTCTTAAATATACTCCTGAGTATTTGTCTTTTTAGAGATTTCAATGAGTGACTACATACGAAGCAAAATGAGTGAATCTACACTCTAAAATAAGCCCATTTGAAATTTATAAAAAGACAAATATTTAGGAACGGAGGAGTATAATTTTGTGCATGGCACATGGACCCGGATGCTGAAGAGGCTTCTGGCAATGCTATCAAGCTTCCAGGATTTTGTTTACATAATTGACGTACTATACAAATAATTTTCCAGCGACATGAAATTGTACAATGCTCTGAGCTTTCAGCTTTGTTTCGTGTGAAATTTTCCAGCCATCGATGCTCTTTCGGAAACAATAAAAAACTAACTTCCTTGCTAATGCATCTCAATGATTAGCAGATCAGAGCTAATATTTACATCACAACTGAAGAAAAAGTTGTGAGAAGGTGTTAAATTAAAATTGATCCATGCTTTCCTTGGCAGCAACGTCCCCCCAGCTCTGTCTAAATCAACAAGGCATGTTGGGAAAAAAAGTAGCTGTCTAGAGCATGCAACATTCCGATCATTTTGTGCAGTTCCGCTAAAATAGAGTTGAGCGTCCCTGTTCCAAAGATATTAAGTGTGATTACGATAACAGAGGACTGCTGATGAAACAATAAACACATAAATAGAAGCCGGTCACCTTTGCAGTCTATCTTAAGACTAACTAGTTGGAGAAGATTAAGCAAATAGTTGGAGAAGATTAGGCTCGGAGTTGGATGAGGAGGATCCCTTTGTGCAGTTGCACTGAAATGTAGAGACGTTGCCCGTGTGACATTTTAGTACAACTGCACAAATCACTTAAAAAAAGTGATTTGTGCAGTTCACCAAAAGGTCGCAATAGCAATGAGGTAAAATGGATAGCCCTATTTGCAAAAAAAGAGGTAGAAAGGAAATAATTACTGGCCAATTAAAGTTGATGACACATACGATGACAAAAAAGAAGCATATTCCTTGTCCTAAGGGAAGATAACAACACGGTTGTGTTTGTCTAAAACGGTGTGAGGACGAGATTGCAATATGGAAAGTACGCCGGACGAGCTACGTTTTGGGCAAAGAACTATGGAAGATCCACATGCTAGATTTTCCACATGCAGCGACGTGGGAAGACGGGCAGTGGAGCAAGGCCGGAGGGGATACCTGGGGGTCGTCGGGATGTAACTAGGTGAGCGGCGGCGGGCGGGGTCTGCCCATACTGCGGCAGCGAGCAGGTGGCGTAGGCCCTACCGCGCCAGAGCTTGGTCAGAGAGAATGGCGGGTACCGCAGGTCGGGACGTGTTGCCTCGGCGTCGTCGAACGGAGAAACGATGCACATCCTCCCTTTCCGCCGGCAGACGGGATGAGGCCAGATCAGTGACCAACGGTGGGAGAGAGAGAGGCCACTGTCACCTTGTGTGAGATACTCTAAAGAGAGACAAGCCCAGGCAGGCAGGCTCCATTATATATAGTGGAGCGGACTACCTTTTTCTCCATAAAAATCGTTTTATATTATGTGTACGTGCCATTGAGCGATATAACTTTATTTAAAAATAATGTGCCAATGCATCAGGTCGAACTTTGTTTCGTGCATGCGTGCTACACGACCTCCGTAGGTAAACAACCGCTACACGCGTTCAAATTAGCACGTGGGCTGCCATTTTCGTATAGAAATGAGCTCCACCGTGTACCCGCACGGGTATGGCTAGGCACGAAACGTGAGTGCGTGCACCTATTCTCTTCGTGTACGTACACCACCTACGTGGGGTTGTGTGAGAGAGATACAAACGTAGAGAGATATAGTGTGTGGGTTCGTGAGTGTTTTTTGGGGGGGTTCAATCAAAAAATGTAACATATGCAATGTGTGTGAAATAGAGTCCTGGATATATCATATATATAGAGGGGGCGATCCACGAGAAGAGAGTGGAGGTATCACCGGCTTGAGGTATCCATAGAATCGAAGAGAGGGATGATGTGTGTGTGTGCACGCGCGATCGATAAAGAGTGCCATCGAATTTGTGTGTGCCCACGTCAAAGATATAGAGTGGTTGGCCTACTGGAATGTGAGAGGGGACAGGTGCAGTTTGTCTCTGTGGCATGGATACCTACCTACAGTGCTCGACTATCGGTGTGTGGTAGTGGGGGAGGCCTAATTAATTATAGAGGTACAATGGTTGGTATATGTGTGGAGGAGGAGAGAGGCCTACCTTATGTATTAAGGGAGATCGAACGGCATCCATGCATATGTGTAGGAGAGTAATAAGGTTGGGAGAGAGACACAACTAGAGTGTTGGAGGGGGTGGTAGTGGAGTTGCTTCTAACAAATGGTGGGAGTCTAGGAGAGGCTTGCTAGACAAACGGAGGGCACGCCTGCAATATCAATAAGAGAGGGGATGGCTGCCCTGTCTGTGCACGTGCGTGCGAGAGACGGGTCGGGAGGCATGCACGAATTATGAGGGGGGACGATATGGCTGTGGTAAGCAGACGTAACTACATCGGAAGATCAATCGTCCTTTGTCAGAGAAAGGAGAGACATAACTCGTGAGGTACGTCGATCGATGGGTGGGAAAATAGTTAAAGTCGACCTAGGTATATGTAGGGAAATCGATCGGGACACATGCATGTATGTGTTAGAAGCAAATAAGGCCCGGGGAGAAGGATAGAGAGAGAGGGATGCATCTAGGAGGTGGTGCGAGAGGCATACTATATCGAGGGGTAAGGAGTGTGCGAGTACGAGATCAATGAAAAGAGTGGTGGGAGTGAGGCATGGACGGTGAGAAGAGAAGAGGGGAAGCTTGTGTTTGTGGTAGGCACACCTGGCTAGAGAGGCATATCGATCGATGTGTGCCGTAAAGAAGGAGCTAAGGGGCCAACACACACCGTGGGTGAATGACCTAAAGTGAAAAGACAAATTTGTGCGATGGAGCTAGAGAATGCTGAGGGAGGGTGAGAGGGATGCGGGCATGTGCATGCACGAGAGAAAGTTAGCGCTAGCTACAAAGATAAGAGGACTGTGTGGGTGTAAAAGACGAATAGAGATCATGATTCATTATAAAAAGCGAATTCGGATATTTGAAGAATTTATCATAGTGTTTTAAACCGACGCATGCGTGAATATATATATATAACGGTGATACACATGGTGTGGTTATGAACATGTTATACTACATATAATATATTTTATCTCTACTCTTATAAAAACAGAGTTGTTGATGATGGTGTGCCTGCCATCCTGCAATTTAGGCCGTCCGATTTATATCTAACGGATAGGAAGGAAACTATGGAAATTTTGAAAAAATATACCCACACCCCTCTCCATATTTGCAAATAAGGCATCCCCTTGATCATGTTGATGTTCCATGGAACGCATGGGCATCTTGCTAGTACTACATATAATATATAGAACATTGATTATAATTTGGGCTAATGTGTGGCTTTTGCAGCTCAGGGCTAAATACTTGTCATAAGGCAGGGGGCGAGGCACTATACCTTGTGTGATAAACACGGTGTACGTATGGAACATGGTTTAGATTATGAATATATAGTTAGTACATCAAATGTACTATTATTTGGAATCAACATCAAGTGTATTCAAAAAATTGAATTCGAGTTCATATAGTACACATATTTCATATCTATCTCTATAGTAATCATGTGGTGTGTTGTTAATGTAATACACAAATGATGGTTGAAGTTGGCAACAATCATGATTGTAGATTCTTATTGAAATAGAGAAACGAATTCAAATTCAGTTCGAATTGCAGCGATAGTATAGACATTTGGAATGCACTAAAATGTTGGCATGAGTAGGTTACATGCATTATACAGCCAGCGAAAAAAATTAAATTGGACATAACATGGATCCATACTCCCTCCTTCCATCTATATAGGGCCTAATGCGTTTTTTAAGACCGCCTTTAACTATTGACAAGATACATGCACAATGTGAAAATTATATCATTGAAAGCTCCTTTCACACACGAATTTAACGGTGTGCTTTGTGTAAGTTGCATGTCATATATTATTGCTCTAATATTTGGTTGGTCAAATTTAGCCTCAAAAAACGCATTAGGCCCTATATAGATGGAAGGAGGGAGTAGCTTTGAATAGCATTTGTATAGTAAAACGGGACAAGACTCTCTCTTTGTGTGGTGTGAATAGTTTTATTTTTTTCGGTTTTTCGTTGTTGAGGGAAGTGCGAATTGATTTGGTACGTACTACAAGTACAATATTACACGTTAGGCTTGTCCCTAAAATTCAACCCGCGCCTTGTTATATCCCGAAAATTCAAATATCGTGCTCCCAAAACTGGTGCCTTCACAACCCGCGCCTTGTTGTCCCGAAATTACAACGCGCGCGAAAACTCCCTCCAGCTGCGAAATCTCGACACGTGAAATCCCCCTTCTAACCTTGAGCCGAAAGGGCCGCTAGTTCAAATCGGTGGGGGTACTTTTGTAACACACCCTACATTTTGGACAAGCGCGTCCCTAAGTCATGGTCCCCCCTCCCATCGCCTCCTTTTCGCCATTGGAAATCAGGCCGCCATAACCTCTTCGCTCCAGCCGCGAAACCCCACCTCCTCCATCCGCCACCTCACCGCTGCCCAGCCGGAGCCTCTTCCCCGATGACGTCGTCCACCGCAATAGGTCGACGTCCCTCATCCACCTCCCCGGATGAGGATCTGTTGTCCTGCCGGTTCAGCCGCCCCGGCCTCCACCTCCAAGGAGCTGCTCCGATGATCGTCTCGTCTATCGCGGCTGCTCCATCCCCACAGGGCCACCTTAACCTGCTCCACCGGAACCGCAACATCCTCACCGACTCCTCGGACGAAGCCGAGGCCTACTCGGCGCCACCAAAGTGGTCGTACACTCATCGCATCGCACCATCTCCTTAACTTGACCTCCCAGCATCGACGGTGCTCCATCCCGCACCCCCATGGAGTGGCTACCTCGAAGCCAGCGCCCCAGGCGACATCTCCACGGCGGCTTTCCCTAGTGCGAGGCCCCTTCGGCGGCGGCGGCCATACCAGCCGGATTTGCTGCTGCTGTTCCGGCTGTCGCTCGCGCTGCTACTGCTGCTCCGGCTCTCGCTCGCTCGCGCTGCTGCTGCTGCCGCTCGGGCTCTCACTCGCTCGCTCTCCCAGCTGCTGCTGCTCCGGCTCTCGCTCGCTCGCGCTGCTCTCCCCTCGCTCGTGCTGCTGCTCTGCTCCGATTTAGCTACACTTAAGTCGACTGAATCAACTTTTGGGTCAGTCGATTTTCAGGGGGTGGGGGGGTCTCGCCGGAGTTAAGGAAGAACCACCCGCAACGGGGAGGGGGCTCGCCGGAGAGGTACCCCACTATCTATCTTAGGGTTCTGGGTGGGGTGCTGCTCATCGGCGGTGGGGGGCGCGGTGGTGGGACGGTGGCGTGGGGATCGCCGGAGAAAAAGCTGGGCGCGGGGGGAGGGGGCTAGAGGGCTGGCCGGGGCGGCGGCAGACCGGCGGTGGGGAGTTGTTTCGGGGCGGCGAGGTGGCGGCGGACCGGCGGTGGGGAGTTGTTTCGGGGTGGCGAGGCGGCGCAGGGTTCGGTCGGTGGTGGCTGGCGGCTCAGGGGGGTGCAGGTTGAAGATAAACTGCATGCCCTCCCTAAACTATCCCATGTCAAGTGCCTCTCTGCTACCATTGCGTTCAGTTTCGACAGTAACATTCAGATTCCACACTAAATTTCAGTTTCGACAGTTAAGTTCAGAGTCAACAGTTTTTACCTCATCTGTTGTAGTCATGTGGTTTTTAGTGATGTAAATTTTACATCTATCACTTTTTGGTAATGCATGTTACATCATCTATTGGAGATGCCATTAGAATCCCACTTGAGATTAATGATGTCTGTCTTGGGCTGCTTCAGCCTTGACGTCTTACGGCTCACCGGAGCTGCTCCAACGACGGAACGATCCATCACAACAGAGCAGTGCCCTGGACGCCATCTACAGATTCCTCAGATCTTCCTCCACACCTCCGACAACCACATCTGCCTCAACTTCTTCAGCGACCAACCCAATGATGCTGAGGTCGACACGGCTACGGCAAAGAGGTTGTACACTGTCGCATCACTTATTACTCTACATTTGTCGGATCACGGGTTCCGGCAAAACCCTTAAGGTTCGAACTCTGGGGTGTAGCACGAAGTTCTTTCCTCCCTACCGATCCACGCCCTAGATTTGCTAAGATCTCGTGGACGAACTCGACGAACTCACAACACAAAAGACACAAGATTTATACTGGTTCGGGCCACCGTTGTGGTGTAATACCCTAATCCAGTGTGGTGGTGGTGGATTGCCTCTTGGGCTGATGATGAACAGTACAAAGGGAAGAACTGCCTCCTGAGGTTGAGGTGTTCTTGTGCTCTGTGAGCTTGTGGGTGAGAGGATGGAATATGGAATCCCCCCCCTACTGTGGTGGCTAGTTCTACTTATATAGGCCCTGGTCCTCTTCCCAAATATTGAGCGGGAAGGGAGCCAACAACGGCCAATTTGAAAGGGGACAGCCAGTATAGCTTATCCTGACAAAAGCGGTCTTCGCCTGCAAAAGGATTGGGTGGTGACGCCGTCTTGGGCTCCATGGTGACCTCCGTCTGGCAGTCCTGCTGG
Organism: Aegilops tauschii subsp. strangulata; assembly: GCF_002575655.3. NCBI lineage: Eukaryota > Viridiplantae > Streptophyta > Magnoliopsida > Poales > Poaceae > Aegilops > Aegilops tauschii. The sequence continues at coordinate 226,730,496 of NC_053039.3, forward strand.
TCTTGGTCTCGTTGCACTGATATGGAAACCTTTGCTTGATGCCTTGGTACTCCGTGCCTGCGCTTGCCCCTTTAGCACCAAAGGGGAAACAAGGACACTACGCGCGCTGGCGCCCGCCTGGCCTCGATCGTCATGGCTCACGTCACGACAACCTCGCGAGGTTTGCCCTGCGTTGATCTCTCCGCTCCTCGCGAGGCAACCTGGTGAGGCCGCTCCTGAGGAGGTCTTGCGTCGTCCGCCTCGCGAGGCTTGGCCCCTTGCGAGGGTCTTGAGTGCCTTGTTGATGAAGATGGGCCGTATAGGCTGCTAGCACAGCCACGCCATGGGCCGCAGGCAGGCAAGTCTGGGGAGCCCCGTTCCCAGAACACCGACAGTAGCCCCCGGGCCTAAGGCGCGCTCGGGCTTGGCTTCGAGGCGAAGCCAAAGGTCAAGTGCGGAGCGCTGCGGGCCCCAAAATCCTGCAGCCATGGTCGACGCGTGGCGGTTGATTGGTTGTGGGCGTCTCCGCTTCCCCATGTTGTCTCGGCACTGCCCGACTTGACAAGTCCCTGCGACATGCAAGGGAAAATCATCATTACCTGTGATCGTGGGAGGCGCCGGTTGGCCTTCTTCCGCTATAAATGGGGAGGGGGGCAGAGCCCCCGTCGCCCATCTCTTCCCAGTCTGCTTGCTTCTTCCATCTTGCTCCTCTTCTAGTAGCAATGGCGCCCATCCGAAGGTTTTCGGCTGCGGAGAAGGGAAAGGCTCCCCGCGACGAGCTGGGGCCGCTTCCGCCGAAGAAGAGGTTAGCTTACTGCCGCAACGCAGTGGTGATGCAGGTGGTGATGAGGCCTTGGTGCGAGCGGCCTCCTCCAGGGTATCCGCTACCTTTGTATGCCCAAGCTGGGGGCTCAGGAGGAAGGAACGACGAGCATCGGCGCGCGCACCATGGCCGAGGTCGACGTGCCGTGGTGACGCGCGCCGTCGCTCCTGGAGTCCACGCGGTAGAATCCTCGCGCGAGCTCGTGCTGTGGGTGGTGATGCCCCCGAGCTCTCGCCGTGCTCGGGGCAAGGCTGCAGCGTCCGGCCGCTGCCATCACTGATCTGGGTGGGGTTGGCGCCGGCCTTCCGCGGCCCACTGTTGATGATGGCGTCAGCCGCGGGGGCGTGTAGATAGGATCCTCCTAGGTTCTCGTCTTTTGTTCCCTGCGAGGAATCAAGAAGTACCCCGTGGGGGCGTGTAAAGGGTCTGTAATGTCTGTTGTTGATATTATGCTGATTATGGAAACCTGTGAACGCAAGTACTGTTTAGGCTCGGTCTCCCCTTTCCAACCTCGCGACGGCTTGTGGCTCTACGCTGACAGGTCCCGGTCCCCAGGCAAGCTGCAGCCGTCGCTGGTATGCCAGGTCGCGTGCCATGGTCAAGGCCAGGAGGTGAGCGGCCCGAGGTCCAGTAAGATCCCCTGAGGCGCGATGCTCAGGAGGTCCCCTTTAGCGCTCAAGTAGCCATGGTAAGGCAAGAAAGGGAGGCGACGTGGCCGCAACAAGGCTGCGGCAAGCGTGACCCTTAGGCTCCAACGTTTAGGCAATCCGAGCGCGAGACTTATCTTGGCGGTTTTGGGTCGATTCCTTGCGGTGCGCCGCGTTAATGCGTAGCTAGGCCAGGCGTACGAGCCTTCCCTTCTTCTCCACGCTCTCCTTTATGCTCTATGTCCTCAGGTCCCGACCCTCGAGCGAGCTCAGCCGCCGCTGTGAAGGGCCAGGTGGAGGCCCTACTGAAGAAGTTCCGCGGCTTCGCTCTCGCGCCTTTGGCCGATGGTGCAGGTGAAGGCGATGCTACCAAGGAAGGAGCACCTCTTGTGGGTGATGGCGGTGTCCAGGGCTGACCTGCGGCTGCTTTCATGTTTCATTCTTGCAGCATGCATCAGGCCTCGTGGAGGCGTTAAACTTTCGTTTGATATTGTGAGAACAATATGTCTTGTAATATTTGCTTCGAGATTTTGCGACTTTCTTCCTATTTGCTTCGTGTTCTGCGTCGGCAGAGCCCGGCCCCGCGCATACCTCAACCACCATTGGGCTGACCGGAGACCAGGACGGATCAAGGAGTGAGGGGCTACGTGACCAGTTAGGCTCTTGAGTCGCGATGCTCAGGAGTCCCACTTGACGCGCAAACAACTTATAGGGAGAATACGCGAGGATAGGTTAATGTTCTATGTCGGCAGGGCCCAGCCCCGCGCATACCTCAACCACCGTTGGGCCGACCGGAGACCAGGACGGACCAAGGAGTGAGGGGCTACATGACCAGTTAGGCTCCTGAGTCGCGATGCTCAGGAGTCCCCCTTGACGTGCAAACAATCTTCATACATTTGCCCTCGCCGAGGCCCGGCTCGGGAGGGGCGCGCGACGACCAGGTCCGGGAGACCTGGTTGGGTGGCATACGCTTGGGCGTGACCCGAGCGCAGCCCCCGTGCCCTAGCCCCATCGCGCGACTCTCCCGAGGGGAGGCGTTGTGGTGAGGCCGGACACTGAGCTCTGGGGCTCCCTGAGGTTGGTGCGGCCGTGAGGCCGCCCTCAGTTGTTTATCACCGGCGCGGAGCATAGTGCTTCCGCTTGTGCACGGGCATAGCCGCTCCTCGGCAGTGTCGACGGCCAGCGCGGAGCATGGTGCTTCCACTTGTGCGTGGGAGGGGGGCTCCCTCTGCGGAGAGCCCCCGGGGCGTGTACAGCCCCGCCCTGACACGTGGCTTGCACGACAGGGCTAGACAAGGTGTATCTGGGCACTCGTGAGCCAGCGCGGGACTCACGAGGCCCTACCTCAAGGCAGGTTGCGCCTGATCTTGGCTCTTGTTCGCTGTGCTGGTCCTGCGAGGTGGTCAGACAACCTGCGCCGAACGAATCTCCTGAGGTTACCGCGTGAGAGGGTCAAGCACCAACGGCCCCAGGAGGTGACGTGAACGGGGCCGGCCCGCCAGACAGAGCTCAGCCGCTGGATTTATCGATGCTGCAGGGACGGGCCCGAGCACAGACGCCGTGCTTATCCTACCCACGCGAAGGATCCTGAAGAAAGACGGCCGGCGCGCGGTTCCCATAGTGGGTGACGATTGAGCAGGTAATGATCATAGGTAGATTAAGCATGGAAAGCATACTGGCTCAAGTAAAAGCAGGGAAGATACACGCCCGAGGGGCGCCCCCCGCAAGGTAAGCTAAAGACATGAAGGGGATACATGCCACAGGGACGGACCCATGCAGCCTGGGAATGATGCAGCCCGAGGGGCGCTCCCAGCTAAATAAACTTGAGCCTCAGGAGGCTCTGGGGGTCCAGGCGGTTCCTTGAGGACCGCCTCCATCTCTATCAGGACGGCGTGGTGACTGGCCTCCTGAGTCGCCAGGGTGCACCGCAAGTTGCGCTGGTAGACGAACGACACGCTCGGCAGGCCAAAAGGCATGCGAATGTAGCTATGTGGTGGACCCTCGCAGCGGCCCGCGCGCGAAGGCCAGAAGAGCTCCTAAGATGCGGCCCTGTTGAGCCCTGGGACGTCGATGCAGACGCGCAACCCGGCATCCTCGCCTGGATGGGGAGCTGCGCCTCGTGAGCGGCGGTCGCCGCGCATGGCCCTTGCGTCATGCAGTTCCTGAGTGGTCTTGGTGATGAATTCCTGAGCGGTGGGCGCTCCTTGCCCTGTGTCCTCCTGAGGGAAACGCGCCATGAAGCACGCCTCCAAGTGGTGCTCGAGCGCCTCCCTCGTGATGTTGGCAAGGTCTAAGGCCCTCCAGAAGAGAGCCCTCGAGCCTTGCCCGAGAAGGGCGCGCCTTCCTATGCGATGGAGGGAGGCGCCCCTGGAGCGGGCGCTGATCCTGACGAGGTTCCAGCCACGACGCCACCCTCCTGACGTCCTGCACGGCGTAGCTGCTTCTTCTTCTTGGGGATGGCCTCAGGAGGGCCCTCGCCCTTGCTATCGGGGTCGTCGATTACTGCAGCTTGAAAGGCACGCTCGACGGAGCACAACGCGTCTCTTTCTTCACATGGGACCGTGATGATTCCGCCGCTTGCTGGCATCTTGAGGACATTGTAGCCGTGATGGGTCACCGCCATGAACTTGGCCAGGGCTGCCGTCACAAACATGCATATAAGAGATCAAAGAAGATTCAAATAACTTTCATGGATAAAAAGATAGATCTGATCATAAACTCAAAGTTCATCCGATCCCAACAAACACACCGCAAAAAGAGTTACATCATATGGATCTCCAAGAGACCATTGTATTGAGAATCAAACGAGAGAGAGAGGAAGCCATCTAGCTACTACTACGGACCCGAAGATCTACAAAGAACTACTCACGCATCATCGGAGAGGCACCAATGGAAGATGTGAACCACTCCGTGATGGTATCTAGATTGGATCTGGTGGTTCCGGACTCTGCGGCGGCTGGAATTGATTTTCCTCGACTCCCTTAGGGTTTCTGGAATATTGGGGTATTTATAGAGTAAAGAGGCGGTCCAGGGGGCACTCGAGGTGGGCACAACACACCAGGGCACGCGTGGGCCTCCAGGCGCGCCCTGGTGGGTTGTGCTCCCCTTGGAGCAGCCCCAGGTGCTTCTTCGGCCCATTGGTTGTCTTCTGGTAAAAAAGAATCCACAAAAAGTTTCGCTGCATTTGGACTCCGTGTCGTATTGATTTCCTGCGATGTAAAAAACATGCAAAAAAATAGCAACTGGCACTTGGCACTATGTCAATTGGTTAGTACCAAAAAATGATATAAAATGATTAAAACATCCAAGAATGATAATATAACAGCATGGAACAATAAAAAATTATAGATACATTGGAGACGTATCAGCATCCCCAAGCTTAATTCCTGCTCGTCCTCGAGTAGGTAAATGATAAAAACATATTTTTATGTGGATTGCTGCCTAACATGTCATCTAATATTCTTTTCTTTGTAGCATGGACATTTGGACTTTTATATTGTTCAAAGCAATAGTCTAGTTTTGACATGATAACTTAAATACTCAAGCATATCAACAAGCAACCATGTCTTTCAAAATATCAACGCTAAAATAACTTATCCCTGGCCCTTCATGCTCAATCATTGATCCATTCATGAAACACACTCGCATATTAGCTAGACCCAATGCTCAAGTACGATCATAGTGCGCCCTAGTTGGTGCTTTATAAGAGAACATGGAGACTCAAATTCAAAAATAAAAATTACATAAAATACAAGAAAGGCCCTTCGCGGAGGGAAGTAGGGATTTGTAGAGGTGCCAGAGCTCAAAGGGAAAATTGAGAGATAAAAACATTTTGAGAGGCATACTTTTCCCACCAACGAAAATGAATTAGAGTTCCCAACACTTTCCATGCTAGATATATCATAGGCGGTTCCCAAACAGAAATTAAAGTTTATTCCTTTTTCAACCATACTTTCACTTTCCATGGCTAACCGTATCCACGGGTGCCTTCCATACCAACAGTTTCCGAGGAATTTATTATTTGACAACATAAAGTAAATTCATTTTTCATTTCGGGACTGGGCATCCCTAATACTTTTGCCTTACTCTCGTGCAATGACAAGTGAATAAACACTCATCGTGAGAATAACACATCTAGCATGGAAAATATTAGCCACCCCTCACCGCCTCGCGAGCGGTATGAGCACACAAAAGAGAAATTTATTTTGAATATTAGAATGACACATACAAATTTGCTTAGGACGGCAAAAGAATACCGCATATAGGTAGATATAGTGGACTCTTGTGGCAAAACTGGTTTAAAGGATTTTGGATGCACAAGTAGTTATCATACTTAGTGCAAAATGAAGGCTAGCAAAAGATTGAGAAGCGACCAACCAAGAAACGAATAATCTCACAAGCGAGCATTAAGCATAATTAACACCGAATAATGCACCACAAGTAGGATATAATTTCATTGCATAATTATTGACTTTCGTGCTTGCATAGGGAATCACAAACCTTAACACCAATATTCTTACTAAAGCATAATTACTCATCAAGATGACTCACATATCACATCATCATATCTCAAAACTATTACCAAGAATCAAGTTTATTTTGTCCAATGATCTTCATTAAAGTTTTTATTATATCCTTCTTGGATATCTATCACTTTGCAACTAATTTTCATATGTTGCTTTTGATAAGCTCAAACAAATATAAGTGAAAATCATGAGCATAATATTTCTTTCTCTCAAATTAATTTAAGTGAAGCAAGAGGGAATTTCTTGAAATTTTTACTAGCTCTCAAATAAATCTAAGTGAAGCAAGAGAGAATTTCTTCAAAAATACTAAAGCACACCGTGCTCAGAAAGATATAAGTGAAGCACTAGAGCAAATCCATAGCTCATAAAAATTTAAGTGAAGCATAGAGAGCAATCCTAACAAGTCATGGCATAATTTTGGCTCTCTCAAATAGGTGTGTTCAGCAAGGAATCAAGACTTAAAATACAAAATAAAACAAGAAAACACTCATATCATACAAGACGCTCCAAACAAAACACATAGTATGTGGTGAATAAAAATATAGCTTCGAGTAAAATACCGATGGTTGTTAGAAGAAAGAGGGGATGCCACTCTGGGCATCCCCAAGCTTAGTTGCTTGCTCCCTTTGGATGTAGAAAACCAGTTCATATTTTATTCTTGCATTATATCTACTGTATTCCAACTTTTCTATGGCAAAAACTCATCAAAGAAAACCATAGAATCATCAAAACAAGCACACAACGCAAAGAAAACAGAATCTGCCAAAAACAGAACAGTTTGTAGTAATCTGGAAATTTCGAATACTTATAAAACTCCAAAAATCCTGAAAAAATAGGACGACCTGAGAAATTTATATATCAATCTACTGTAAAAAATTCAGAGTTTTTCATCGCTTTTGTGATTTTTAAAAATTCTAACTCTGGACACAAAAGTTTCTGTTTTTCTCCAGCAAGATTAAACAACTATCACCCAAGAAGATCCTATAGGTTCTACTTGGCAAAAACACTAACTAAAACACAAAAAAACACAATCATAACAGTAGAATAATTGTGCTAACACTCAAAAACAGAAAGCAAAAGGCAAAAGGCAAAAATAAATTTTATCCATTGGGTTGCCTCCCAACAAGCGCTATAGTTTGACGCCCTTAGCTAGGCATAATGCAAGGGATCTAAGTTTTTCATCTTTGTTCAACTCTTCAATCAAACACTTAGAATTCTTCAAAGATTTAGCATAAAGATTTTCAATGACAATACTCCTAGGAACAAATTTAAAGAATTCATTCTTGCCAAAGGGATCGCTTATAACTTCAACAAAATCCGGGTGGATACTAATCATCTTAAGATCCTCTTTACTAGAAGTTGCACCTTGTTCTTAGTAACTTGAGTAGTCTTGCCAATCTTTACGGGAGTTTTATCAATAGTTTTAGCGGAAGCAAAAGCCGTGCTCAAATTACTAAAGATTTCTTCCAGTTTATCAATCCGAGGCGGACTTTATTCAATTCTTTCATGAATTATGGTTCCCTTTTCTTTTAACAACTTAAAAACTTCTCCTGCTTTTGACCCAATTTTAGTAGCAAAGTTATGCATCTTTTTATCCAAATTTTCAATATGCTCTTCAGTAAGCATTTTCTTTTCAATAGCATCTAGTATTTCCATGACATGCTCAAGAGTCAAAGTTGTTTCATTAATCATAAGAGGTGGTGAGCCTACTAAATTTCCATAGCACTGAAAGCATCAAGAGAGGGACACATCAAGAAATTTTCACCGGTAATCGTATCAAGGACGAATCTATACCAAGTGGTGATGCCCACATAAAAACAATGAAGAAGAACAATGGTAGATTGCTTACGGATAGATCTATTATGAGCATTGCAAATTCTATACCAAGCATCTTTTAAATTCTCTCCTCCCCCTTGTTTAAAGTTGAGAACTTCGTTTTCGGGAGTGCATGCAATAGAGGAAGAACTATCCATGATGATAATAACGGCAAACAAGATTGCACACAAAAACAGATCCGGCAAGAAAACGACGAACAAAAAAGAGGACGAATAAAACGGCAAATTTTTGTGAAGTGGGGGAGAGGAAAACGAGAGGCAAATGGCAAATCTATACCTAATAATAAAAGACGGAAGCTTTCATAGTTCTCCATACGTCATCCTTTTATATCCGTTGATTTTGTGTTAATCATAAACATTGACGGCTACGATCTAAAAATAGATCTACAAATAGGTACAAAGGAAAAAAACTGCAAAACATAGTTTGCACGTCCGGCTCGATGAAAAAAAGGAGAAAGGAGCAGTGCGTCCCGCTTGATGGAAAAAAGAAGGACAACACTAACGCCCACACGTGTGGTGGGAGCCAAACCCGCCCACACGCCCTATAGCACACAGACTACGCCATGTCACTGCATGCATGCATGTGGAAATCTTTTTGAATTTTCTGTTTTTAAAATGTTTTATCTCTTAAATGAAAAATCCGATTGAAGATCCGTTTTCACCATTAAATTCCTCACGACGAGATCTTCGAACCTAGATCTCATATCAATATATTTCGATGAATTTTTTTTGGTTAAAAGTTGTCGTGTCTATTACACATGAATTGCCATGATGTTTACACTGAAGTTGTCATGATATGTTTCAGCTATTTTCTTCTACATTTAAAAATAAATTTTGACATATTATAAAATGGGGAATTAAGAAACTAGACTTGTCATGCATCATAAATTAAAATTGCCATGATACGTGCACTTAAAATTGCCATGGTTCATACAAAAAAACATTTTCATGGTCAAAGTACTGGAATTGCCATCATCGAAAAACTAAAATTGCCATGATCTACAAACTAAAATTGCCACATGGCAACTTTAGTTTAAGCACTATGGCAACTACAGCGTGGACATCATGGCAACTTTTGGGCAAAACAAAATTTCGTCGAAACATATCAAAATGGGGTCTAGTTTTGAAGATCTCGTCGAGACGGATTTAATGGTGAAAACGGATTTTTAATTCGCTTTTTTAATTAGGAGATAAAACATTTTTAAGCCGAAAACCAAAAAGATTTATGCTGATGTCATCTGTTCATACGTGGCAAAATGAGTGGTGATGAAGGCGTGTGGACGATGTGCAAACGCCCACACGTGTGGACGTTAATTTTTTCGAAAAAGAAATACAATCTATTCTTTACCTCTTTTTTTAGATTCGGAATAGATTTCACGGGGAATTTCCCTTTCTTACGTCAACCAGTGCCCGATCGGTTTCGTACCTGAAATTGTGTGACTCGTTCCTAACATGGCTCGCCCACAGCCTGGTACCATGGCCCAATAAAACCGGCCCATCCGTCCAACTATAGTCCATGAGTGACACGTTCTGGCCCAATGAATCAGGCAAAAAACAGGTTGTAGCTGCGAAGATCGAACTCCCAAACAACAGGCCAGTGCAGATGGTTGTGTCCAACTCATCCAGATCGTGCTTGTGAAAAGTTCCAGAATTAATGGAAAGAAGGGATTCGTACATGCGTGTGATGGAATAAATTGGAAAGAAGAAACCCAGAATTCGTGAGACATGCATGGTGGGCATTAATACACAGCCAGGATTGGTTGTATTAATGGAAAAGAGAGAATTTGTGAGGCATGCATGGTGGGAATTAACACACAGCCAGGATTGGTTGTTATTAATGGAAAAGAGAGAGGTGATTGCTGACTTTAAAAAAGAGTATCCACAACCAGGATTGGTTGTTATTGATGGAAAAGAGAGAGGTGATTGGCAGATTCAAAAGAGTAAATAAATAATTTCTCAAATGTCCACAGGATTGGGTATCTATTTCCTGGTGCCCCAATAACTTCAAATTATATACTGGCATTAGATTGTTTCCTTAAAAACCAAGAGATCTTTTCATTCATAAAGAATGGGTGTAGTACAGAGTGTGTCTCAAAAATACAGGGTAGAACAGCTGCATACGAACTATATGAAGAAAATAAGGACCAAAACATGTCTAATCTGGCTCCCTCGATCTTCGAATCAGCTGGTTAAAAACTAAGAGATCATTTGGGGTTTGCAGTAGTGTTGTTTACTGTAGGTAGCCATAGTCCTTTCGAAATTAGAAGTGTTAGCGAAATAAAGTGAAACAAAATGGAGTCTATTTCGGTTATAGCATTGTCACGTCTACTTGACCTTTTACGGGAATCTAATGTAACCATCCTGCAATATGAGAATAATATAGATTATGTGTAGAGAATATTCCTGCTTACTGATAATTGCGCTTAACTCTGGTTACATTTCTTTATGGCCGCAAAGTTCAAGCAGTAGTATACATACTTTGGTCACGGTATAATCATCCAATGCAATGTGATAGTTCCAGCTAAATTTCTTCAGCTACAAATCTGCTTATGTTACTTCTGTTGATGGAATTAAGTCTTAGATTACTAGATCTTAGGTAAATGATTTTTCTTTCGGCAAGTGTTGATTTGAATATGTTAAAATATAGATGAATCTTCTCAAATCCAACAAAGAGGTGGTAATATCTGCATCATGAAGTTTCTCCAGCTGATTGGGCATTCTTCTGCATCGTTGGGGCATTATCAGTGCGCATGTATGTAATACTGAAGGTCTTCTGTATCACTGTTAAATGTTGTGTTGTAAGTGATATTTTAAGTGTTGTTAATTGCATAAATTTCCTTGATTTTATGAATTATATTCTGCTATTACTTATATCTTACCAATTTTTCCCTTGCACTTCATGTTTTCCATATCATCTGGCTTTATGAAAATTGCTACATCAAAATAACTACATTCTCCTTTTTGTCCATATTCTATTCCGTTCGTCAGAAGTCTATAGAAAGGAGTTGGGACTAAGAGAGCGACATATATTTGCATCAGGTTTTGAATTATTTTCCACTTTTAGGTTCGCATGTTAGACTTTTCGATTAATGATTACTGAGAAAAATTAGTGGCAAACATTTTGTTGAGTAAGCTCCTACATTTATCATAATATATGGTAGTTTATTGCAATATGACCTCATGATAGAAAACACTCATATTTGACGTTGTTCTATGCTTGCTAACAGTAATAACTTGAAATATGTTTTTATCATGAATATAAAGTTTATTGAAGATGGTTTGTTTGAGGATATGTGGAAAGGCTATTTGCACTTCATAGTTCAAGGCAGATCGTAAATTAGGTGGCTAAGCAACACACTTACTAAAATTGTTTATATTCTGCGGGAGCAGTCACATGCCATATTAATTTCAGAAGAACATTTTCTAATTTAGTGTTGTGCATGTATTTGTCGGCGTCCTGGGAACGGGGGTCCCCAGACTTGCCTGCCTGCGGCCCACGGCGTGGCTCCACCAGCGGCCCTGTACGGCCCATCTTCACCAGCAAGCACTCAAGACCCTCGCGAGGGGCCAAGCCTCGCGAGGCAGACGATGCAAGACCTCCTCGGGGGCGGCCTCACCAGGCCGGCTCGCGAGGGGCGGAGAGATCAAGGCGAGGGGCACCTCGCCAGGTTCCCGTGATGCAAGCCACGACGACCAGGGCCAGGCGGGCGCCAGCGCGCGTAGTGTCCTCGTTTCCTCTTTGGTGCTAAAGAGGCAAGCACAGGCGAGGAGTCCCGAGGCATTAGGCAAATGTTTCCATATCGGTGCAACGAGACCAAGACCAGCAGGACGGCAAGACGGAGGTCACCATGCAGCCCAAGACGGCGTCACCACCAGAGCCTTTGGCAGGCGAAGACCACCTTTAGTCAGGATAACTTGTACTACTTGTCCCCCTTCAAATTGGCCGTTGTGGGATCCCTTCCCGCCTAATATTTGGGAAGAGGACCCGGGCCTCTATATATAGGACTAGCCACCACCATTGTAGGCATCTCATCTTGGACTGGATCCATTCCACCAAGGCCACCACACAAGCTCACCGAGCACAAGAGCACCTCTCCTCAGGAGGCTGTTCTTCCCCTGTACGAGTTCTTCCTCAGCCCAAGAGGCAATCCACCACACCACACTGGAGTAGGGTATTACACCACATCGGTGGCCCGAACCAGTATAAATCTTGTGTCCCTTTGTTCTGCGAGTTCGACGCGCTGAGCCTTGACATCGCGGTGAGGGTGTGAGCTAGAGAGAGGAGAGATCTTCGTGTGCACCCTAGTATTCTAACGTCAAGGGTTTTGCCGGAACCCGAAATCTGACATTTGGCGCGCCAGGTAGGGGTGCGCCGAAGCCTCCTTTCCGTCGATCCATGCTCCGCCATCACCACGCCTTGCCCCCATGGCCGGCGTCGCTCTTCCGGCTGCGATGACGGATGCCCATGGCGGGGCCAGGGGCTCTGAGCCTTGGCCCCCGCCTTGCGACGGGTGCACTGGCCACCCAAGTTCAAACCAGAGATGCCGCCGCGTTACGACGGCGTGGCGGACCAGTCGGCCTTCCTGCTGGCGTATGAAGAGGCTGTCCTGAAGGCTGGGGGCGACGACAAGGTCATGTCCATCTGGCTTCTCATGGCCTTCACTGGTGCACCGCACGCCTGGCTGCTCAACCTCCCAGGATCCTCGGTGGCATCTTGGGAGGAGCTACGCAGCCTCTTCGCCGCGCGCTTCGCGGCACCGACGCCCCTCATTTTCGCGACCCTCCTCGGAGGCTCGCAAGCGCCGCCCTCGGGCCGTCACACCAAGTCGTTCCTTCGCCAGATCGGCGCCGCTCCCCCTCTCCTCCGGTGGCGCCGGAACGCTGCCGTGGCCACCATCATCATCACCGCGATCTTCACCAACACCTCCGCCATCTTCACCAACATCTCCATCACCTTCCCCCTTTATCTACAGCGGTCCACTCTCCCGCAACCCACTGTACCCTCTACTTGAACATGGTGCTTTATGCTTCATATTATTATCCAATGATGTGTTGCCATCCTATGATGTCTGAGTAGATTTTCGTTGTCCTATCGGTGGTTGATGAATTGCTATGATTGATTTAATTTGCTTGTGGTTATGTTGCTGTCCTTTGGTGCCCATCATATGAGCGCGCGCGTGGATCACACCATAGGGTTAGTTGTATGTTGATAGGACTATGTATTGGAGGGCAAGAGTGACAGAAGCTTCAACCTAGCATAGAAATTGATGCATACGGGATTGAAGGGGGACCAATATAACTTAATGCTATGGTTGGGTTTTACCTTAATGAACGTTAGTAGTTGCGGATGGTTGCTAATAGTTCCAATCATAAGTGCATAGAGTTCCAAGTCAGGGATGACATGCTAGCAGTGGCCTCTCCCACATAAAACTTGCTATCGGTCTAGCAAAGTAGTCAATTGCTTAGGGACAATTTCGCAACTCCTACCACCACTTTTCCACACTTGCTATATTTACTTTAGTTGTGTCTTTATCTAAACAGCCCCTAGTTTTTATTTACATGCTCTTTATATTCTTGCAAACCTATCCAACAACACCTACAAAGTACTTCTAGTTTAATACTTGTTCTAGGTAAAGCGAACGCTAAGCATACGTAGAGTTGTATCGGTGGTCGATAGAACTTGAGGGAATATTTGTTCTACCTTTAGCTCCTCGTTGGGTTCGACACTCTTACTTATCGAAAGAGGCTACAATTGATCCCCTATACTTGTGGGTTATCAAGACCTTTTTTTGGCGCCGTTGCCGGGGAGTCATAGCGTGGGGTGAATATTCTCGTGTGTGCTTGTTTGCTTTATCACTAAGTAATTTTTATTTTCTGCTCTTAGTTGTTATTTATCTTTAGTTATGGATATGGAACACGAAATACCAAAAAAATTAGGTGTACTTGCTACTCATGGAGATGGGGAACCTCCTAAAACCCTCGATGATCATTATGTGATATATATTGTGTACTACTTTGATAATCCTGAGAAAACCCCATTCAATTATGTAATGGGAGACACTTTGGATCAACGTGAATACTGTAGGGATTATCGCTTGACTCAAAAAGGGAAACTATTATGGGATCAAATTCATATATTGAAGTGGTATGCTAGGCAACTATGCTTGAGATATGATTATACTTGTTGCTCTAAGATGAAGGCTCCACACCTTCCCTTTTCATGCAAATTTAATGATAATAAAACCTTAGCTTCTTATGTTAATGGTATATATGATTACTATGATGTGGAACAAATAGAAGAATTTGTTGCTTTTATGGGTGCTTATGAAATTGAATCTATGTTTAAAGAGTTTGAAAATCTTTATGATGCTGTTTATAGACCTGAAAAATTTAGCTATCCTTAAATATTGCTATGAGAATTATGAATTCAATTCCGATATTGATGCATTTATTGAGAAAGTATCCGCTGTCCAAGAAGAGACTAATATTTTGCAGGAGTCTATGGAAGAAGAAATTGTGAGCTCATTGGATGAAAAAGATGATGAGGAGAGCGAAGAACAAAAGGAGGAAGAGCTAATTAGCTACCCGTGCCCACCTTGTAATGAGAGTAACTCTTCAACTCATACATCGTTTAATTTCCCTTCATACTTACCGAAGGATGATTGCTATGATGATTGTTATGATCCCGTTGATTCTCTTGAAATACCCCTTTTTGATGATGCTTGCTATGCTTGTGGCCAAGATGCCAATATGAATTATTCTTATGGAGATGAACTTGCTATAGTTCCTTATGTTAAACATGAAATTGTTGCTATTGCACCCACGCATGATAGTCCTATTATCGTTTTGAATTCTCCCTACTACACTATATCGGAGAAGTTTGCACTTATTAAGGATTATATTGATGGGTTGCCTTTTACCGTTGCACATGATGATTTTGATGAATATAATATGCATGTGCTTGCTTCTCCTACTTGCAATTATTGTGAGAGAGGAACTATATCTCCACCTCTCTATGTTTCTCACGCGATAAAATTGCAAGAAACTGTTTATACTATGCATTGGCCCTTACTAGGTGTGCATGAATTGTTCTTTTATGAAATGACGATGCATAGGAAGAGAGTTAGACTCGTTGTTGCTTGATATATGTTACTTTGTACTCACTACTAAATTAGAAATAATTGTTAATTAAAATTGGCTTTGATATACCTTGGGATCCGGGTGGATCCATTACTTGAGCACTATATGCCTAGCTTAATGGCTTTAAAGAAAGCGCTGCCAGGGAGACAACCCGGAAGTTTTAGAGAGTCATTTATTTCTGTTGTGTGCTTTTATATAGTTTAAAAACAAAAAAATAAAGAGGGGAACCCAAAACTTTTCAAAAAGAAAAGTGAAAGTGAGATAGACGAGCATTGTGAAAGTGGGGGACGTCCTTGAACTTTGTTCATGGCCATGGAAACTTTGTGAATCTTAATTACAGAAACTTTTCAACAAAAATAATTATCCCCTTGTACAATTCCATTGTATTATAAAAATAATGTGCCAAGGTTTGCCTTTAGGATGTTTACAATGCTTGATGGTTTGTATGGTGCAGGACAGAAACTTTAGTTGTAGTGCGCAATTTTAAATTTTTTACTGGAACGTCAAATGGTTCTGATTCTTTTTGCAATGTCTTTCTATACAAATGTTTTATTTTTCCTAATTTTTACAGAATTTTTCAAGTATCAGAAGTATGGTGAATGTTCAGATTATTACATACTGTTCTGTTTTAGACAGATTCTGTTTTTGATGCATAGTTTGCTTGTTTTGATGAAACTATCAAGTTATATCAGTGGATTAAGCCATGAAAAAGTTGTATTACAGTAGATATAATGCAAAAACAAAATATGAATTGGTTTGCAACAGTACTTAGAGTAGTGATTTGCTTTATTATACTAACGGATCTTACCGAGTTTTCTGTTGAAGTTTTGTGTGGATGAAGTGTTCGATGATCGAGAAGGTCTCGATGTGAGAAGAAGGAAGAGAGGCAAGAGCTCAAGATTGGGGATGCCCAAGGCACCCCAAGTAAATATTCAAGGAGACTCAAGCGTCTAAGCTTGGGGATGCCCCGGAAGGCATCCCCTCTTTCTTCAACAAGTATCGGTATGTTTGCGGATTCGTTTCGTTCATGCGATATGTGCAAATCTTGGAGCGTCTTTTGCTTTAGTTTTCATTTTTATTTTATGCACCATGCTGGTATGAGATAGTCCTTGGTTGATTTATAGAATTCTCTTTGCACTTCCCTTATATTCTTTGAGTATGGCTTTATAGAATGCTTCATGTGCTTCACTTATATCATTTGAAGTTTGGATTGCCTGTTTCTCTTCACATAGAAAACCGCCATTTGTAGAATGCTCTTTTGCTTCACTTATATTTGTTAGAGCATGGGCATATCTTTTGTAGAAAGAACTAAACTCTCTTGCTTCACTTATATCTATTTAGAGAGATGACAGGAATTGGTTATTCACATGGTTAGTCATAAAATCCTACATAAAACTTGTAGATCACTGAATATGATATGTTTGATTCCTTGCAATAGTTTTGCGATATAAAGATGGTGATATTAGAGTCATGCTAGAGGGTAGTTATGGATTGTAGAAATACTTGTGTTGAAGTTTGTGATTCCCGTAGCATGCACGTATGGTGAACCGTTATGTGATAAAGTCGGAGCATGATTTATATATTGATTGTCTTCCTTATGAGTGGCGGTCGGGGACGAGCGATGGTCTTTTCCTACCAATCTATCCCCCTAGGAGCATGCGCAAAGTACTTTGTTTCGATGACTAATAGATTTTTGCAATAAGTATGTGAGTTCTTTATGACTAATGTTGAGTCCATGGATTATACGCACTCTCAGCCTTCCGTCATTGCTAGCCTCTTCGGTACCGTGCATTGCCCTTTCTCACCTCGACAGTTGGTGCAAACTTCGGCGGTGCATCCAAACCCCGTGATACGATACACTCTATCACACATAAGCCTCCTTATATCTTCCTCAAAACAGCCACCATACCTACCTATTATGGCATTTCCATAGCAATTCCGAGATATATTGCCATGCAACTTCCATCATCATCATATACATGACTTGAGCATTCATTGTCATATTGCTTTGCATGATCGTAAGACAGCTAGCATTATGTTTTCATGGCTTGTCCGTGTTTTGATATCTTTGCTATGCTAGATCATTGCACATCCTGGTACACTGCCGGAGGCATTCATATAGAGTCATATCCTTGTTCTAGTATCGAGTTGTAATATTGAGTTGTAAGTAAATAAAAGTGTGATGATCATCATTATTAGAGCATTGCCCCAGTGAGGAAAGGATGATGGAGACTATGATTCCCCCATAAGTCGGGATGAGACTCCGGACTTTATCAAAAAAGAGAGGCCAAAGAAGCCCAAATAAAAAAAGAGAGAGAAAAGAGAGAAGGGGCAATGTTACTATCCTTTTACCACACTTGTGCTTCAGAGTAGCACCATGTTCTTCATATAGAGAGTCTCTTGAGTTATCACTTTCATATACTAGTGGGAATTTTCATTATAGAACTTGGCTTGTATATTCCGATGATGGGCTTCCTCAAATGCCCTAAGTCTTCGTGAGCAAGCAAGTTGGATGCACACCCACTTAGTTTTCAGTTTGAGCTTTCATACACTTATAGCTCCAGTGCATCCGTTGCATGCCAATCCCTACTCCTCACATTGACATCAATTGATGGGCATCTCCATAGCCCGTTGATTGGCCGCGTCGATGTGAGACTTTCTCCTTTTTGTCTTCTCCACACAACCTCCACCATCATATTCTATTCCACCTATAGTGCTATGTCCATGGCTCACGCTCATGTATTCCGTGAAAGTTGAAAAGGTTTGAGAACGTGAAAAGTATGAAACAATTCCTTGGCTTGTCATCGGCGTTGTGCATGATTTGAATATTTTGTGTGGTGAAGATGGAGCATAGCCAGACTATATGATTTTGTAGGGATAACTTTCTTTGGCCATGTTATTTTGAAAAGACATGATTGCTTTATTAGTAGGCTTGAAGTATTGTTGTTTTTAATGTCAAAAGATAGACTATTGCTTTGAATCACTCGTGTCTTAATATTCATGCCATGATTAGATACATGATCAAGATTATGCTAGGTAGCATTCCGCATCAAAAATTGTCTTTTTTATCATTTACCTACTCGAGGACGAGCAGGAATTAAGCTTGGGGATGCTGATACGTCTCCGTCGTATCTATAATTTTTGATTGTTCCATGCCAATATTATACAACTTCATATACTTTTGGCAACTTTTTATATTATTTTTGGGACTAACATATTGATCCAGTGCCCAGTGCCAGTTCCTGTTTGTTGCATGTTTTATGTTTCGCAGAAACCCATATCAACGTGAGACGGTGCCCGAGGGGGGCACAAGGCAGGGGGCGCCCCACCCCCCTGGGCGCGCCTCTGACCCTCGTGGGGCCCCCCTAAGGCGGTTGCTGCTCTTCTTTGGCCGCAAGAAAGCTAATTTTCAGAGAAAAATCTGGGCGAAGGTTTCAATCCAATCGGAGTTACGGATCTCCATATATAGGCGAAACGGTGAAAGGGCAGAACAGGGGAACTCAGAAACTGAGAGAGACAGAGAGACAGATCCAATATTGGAGGGGCTCTTGCCCCTCCCATGCCATGGAGGCCAAGGACCAGAGGGGAAACCCTTCTCCCATCTAGGGAGGAGGTCAAGGAAGAAGGGGGCCCCTCTCCCCCTCTCCTCCGGTGGCGCCGGAACGCTCCCGTGGCCACCATCATCATCACCGCGATCTTCACCAACACCTCCGCCATCTTCACCAACATCTCCATCACCTTCCCCCTCTATCTACAGCGGTCCACTCTCCCGCAAACCGCTGTACCCTCTACTTGAACATCGTGCTTTATGCTTCATATTATTATCCAATGATGTGTTGCCATCCTATGATGTCTGAGTAGATTTTCGTTGTCCTATCGGTGGTTGATGAATTGCTATGATTGATTTAATTTGCTTGTGGTTATGTTGCTGTCCTTTGGTGCCCATCATATGAGAGCGCGCGTGAATCACACCATAGGGTTAGTTGTATGTTGATAGGACTATGTATTAGAGGGCAAGAGTGACAGAAGCTTCAACCTAGCATAGAAATTGATGCATACGGGATTGAAGGGGGACCAATATAACTTAATGCTATGGTTGGGTTTTACCTTAATGAACGTTAGTAGTTTCGGATGCTTGCTAATAGTTCCAATCATAAGTGCATAGAATTCCAAGTCGGGGATGACATGCTAGCAGTGGCCTCTCCCACATAAAACTTGCTATCGGTCTAGTAAAGTAGTCAATTGCGAAGGGACAATTTCGCAACTCCTACCACCTCTTTTCCACACTCGCTATATTTACTTTAGTTGTGTCTTTATCTAAACAGCCCCTAATTTTTATTTACGTGCTCTTTATATTCTTGCAAACCTATCGAACAACACCTACAAAGTACTTCTAGTTTAATACTTGTTCTAGGTAAAGCGAACGCTAAGCGTACGTAGAGTTGTATCGGTTGTCGATAGAACTTGAGGGAATATTTGTTCTACCTTTAGCTCCTCATTGGATTCGACACTCTTACTTATCGAAAGAGGCTACAATTGATCCCCTATACTTGTGGGTTATCAGTACCTGGGGTGGAAGCACTGCATACATGTGTGTACGCATTATTTCCTCTAGTAATAAACATCGTGCTATAACTACCCATGCTATTTTTTAGGCCGATCGCTAGTCGCCTTGGTCCCAGAGATTTTTTATTTTTTTGAAGCGCGCTCTATAAACAGTGACGGATGGAGTAGTATGAGCGGATTCAAAGAAGAGCGTATCGATGGTTCCTTCTTCTGAGCAACTTATAGTGGGAAAGGTGGGGCTTATGATTTGACTGCTCATTACTCACTATTAATGCGGCGCAATGACCGGGCTGAGTCTCCCATGCGGTTGTGCACTACTCCCTCGGTTCTTAAATATACTCCTGAGTATTTGTCTTTCTAGAGATTTCAATGAGTGACTACATACGAAGCAAAATGAGTGAATCTACACTCTAAAATAAGCCCATTTGAAATTTGTAAAAAGACAAATATTTAGGAACGGAGGAGTATAGTTTTGTGCATGGCACATGGACCCGGATGCTGAAGAGGCTTCTGGCAATGCTATCAAGCTTCCAGGATTTTGTTTACATAATTGACGTACTATACAAATAATTTTCCAGCGACATGAAATTGTACAATGCTCTGAGCTTTCAGCTTTGTTTCGTGTGAAATTTTCCAGCCATCGATGCTCTTTCGGAAACAATAAAAAACTAACTTCCTTGCTAATGCATCTCAATGATTAGCAGATCAGAGCTAATATTTACATCACAACTAAAGAAAAAGTTGTGAGAAGGTGTTAAATTAAAATTGATCCATGCTTTCCTTGGCAGCAACGTCCCCCCAGCTCTGTCTAAATCAACAAGGCATGTTGGGAAAAAAAGTAGCTGTCTAGAGCATGCAACATTCCGATCATTTTGTGCAGTTCCGCTAAAATAGAGTTGAGCGTCCCTGTTCCAAAGATATTAAGTGTGATTACGATAACAGAGGACTGCTGATGAAACAATAAACACATAAATAGAAGCCGGTCACCTTTGCAGTCTATCTTAAGACTAACTAGTTGGAGAAGATTAAGCAAATAGTTGGAGAAGATTAGGCTCGGAGTTGGATGAGGAGGATCCCTTTGTGCAGTTGCACTGAAATGTAGAGACGTTGCCCGTGTGACATTTTAGTACAACTGCACAAATCACTTAAAAAAAGTGATTTGTGCAGTTCACCAAAAGGTCGCAATAGCAATGAGGTAAAATGGATAGCCCTATTTGCAAAAAAAGAGGTAGAAAGGAAATAATTACTGGCCAATTAAAGTTGATGACACATACGATGACAAAAAAGAAGCATATTCCTTGTCCTAAGGGAAGATAACAACACGGTTGTGTTTGTCTAAAACGGTGTGAGGACGAGATTGCAATATGGAAAGTACGCCGGACGAGCTACGTTTTGGGCAAAGAACTATGGAAGATCCACATGCTAGATTTTCCACATGCAGCGACGTGGGAAGACGGGCAGTGGAGCAAGGCCGGAGGGGATACCTGGGGGTCGTCGGGATGTAACTAGGTGAGCGGCGGCGGGCGGGGTCTGCCCATACTGCGGCAGCGAGCAGGTGGCGTAGGCCCTACCGCGCCAGAGCTTGGTCAGAGAGAATGGCGGGTACCGCAGGTCGGGACGTGTTGCCTCGGCGTCGTCGAACGGAGAAACGATGCACATCCTCCCTTTCCGCCGGCAGACGGGATGAGGCCAGATCAGTGACCAACGGTGGGAGAGAGAGAGGCCACTGTCACCTTGTGTGAGATACTCTAAAGAGAGACAAGCCCAGGCAGGCAGGCTCCATTATATATAGTGGAGCGGACTACCTTTTTCTCCATAAAAATCGTTTTATATTATGTGTACGTGCCATTGAGCGATATAACTTTATTTAAAAATAATGTGCCAATGCATCAGGTCGAACTTTGTTTCGTGCATGCGTGCTACACGACCTCCGTAGGTAAACAACCGCTACACGCGTTCAAATTAGCACGTGGGCTGCCATTTTCGTATAGAAATGAGCTCCACCGTGTACCCGCACGGGTATGGCTAGGCACGAAACGTGAGTGCGTGCACCTATTCTCTTCGTGTACGTACACCACCTACGTGGGGTTGTGTGAGAGAGATACAAACGTAGAGAGATATAGTGTGTGGGTTCGTGAGTGTTTTTTGGGGGGGTTCAATCAAAAAATGTAACATATGCAATGTGTGTGAAATAGAGTCCTGGATATATCATATATATAGAGGGGGCGATCCACGAGAAGAGAGTGGAGGTATCACCGGCTTGAGGTATCCATAGAATCGAAGAGAGGGATGATGTGTGTGTGTGCACGCGCGATCGATAAAGAGTGCCATCGAATTTGTGTGTGCCCACGTCAAAGATATAGAGTGGTTGGCCTACTGGAATGTGAGAGGGGACAGGTGCAGTTTGTCTCTGTGGCATGGATACCTACCTACAGTGCTCGACTATCGGTGTGTGGTAGTGGGGGAGGCCTAATTAATTATAGAGGTACAATGGTTGGTATATGTGTGGAGGAGGAGAGAGGCCTACCTTATGTATTAAGGGAGATCGAACGGCATCCATGCATATGTGTAGGAGAGTAATAAGGTTGGGAAAGAGACACAACTAGAGTGTTGGAGGGGGTGGTAGTGGAGTTGCTTCTAACAAATGGTGGGAGTCTAGGAGAGGCTTGCTAGACAAACGGAGGGCACGCCTGCAATATCAATAAGAGAGGGGATGGCTGCCCTGTCTGTGCACGTGCGTGCGAGAGACGGGTCGGGAGGCATGCACGAATTATGAGGGGGGACGATATGGCTGTGGTAAGCAGACGTAACTACATCGGAAGATCAATCGTCCTTTGTCAGAGAAAGGAGAGACATAACTCGTGAGGTACGTCGATCGATGGGTGGGAAAATAGTTAAAGTCGACCTAGGTATATGTAGGGAAATCGATCGGGACACATGCATGTATGTGTTAGAAGCAAATAAGGCCCGGGGAGAAGGATAGAGAGAGAGGGATGCATCTAGGAGGTGGTGCGAGAGGCATACTATATCGAGGGGTAAGGAGTGTGCGAGTACGAGATCAATGAAAAGAGTGGTGGGAGTGAGGCATGGACGGTGAGAAGAGAAGAGGGGAAGCTTGTGTTTGTGGTAGGCACACATGGCTAGAGAGGCATATCGATCGATGTGTGCCGTAAAGAAGGAGCTAAGGGGCCAACACACACCGTGGGTGAATGACCTAAAGTGAAAAGACAAATTTGTGCGATGGAGCTAGAGAATGCTGAGGGAGGGTGAGGGGGATGCGGGCATGTGCATGCACGAGAGAAAGTTAGCGCTAGCTACAAAGATAAGAGGACTGTGTGGGTGTAAAAGACGAATAGAGATCATGATTCATTATAAAAAGCGAATTCGGATATTTGAAGAATTTATCATAGTGTTTTAAACCGACGCATGCGTGAATATATATATATAACGGTGATACACATGGTGTGGTTATGAACATGTTATACTACATATAATATATTTTATCTCTACTCTTATAAAAACAGAGTTGTTGATGATGGTGTGCCTGCCATCCTGCAATATAGGCCGTCCGATTTATATCTAACGGATAGGAAGGAAACTATGGAAATTTTGAAAAAATATACCCACACCCCTCTCCATATTTGCAAATAAGGCATCCCCTTGATCATGTTGATGTTCCATGGAACGCATGGGCATCTTGCTAGTACTACATATAATATATAGAACATTGATTATAATTTGGGCTAATGTGTGGCTTTTGCAGCTCAGGGCTAAATACTTGTCATAAGGTAGGGGGCGAGGCACTATACCTTGTGTGATAAACACGGTGTACGTATGGAACATGGTTTAGATTATGAATATATAGTTAGTACATCAAATGTACTATTATTTGGAATCAACATCAAGTGTATTCAAAAAATTGAATTCGAGTTCATATAGTACACATATTTCATATCTATCTCTATAGTAATCATGTGGTGTGTTGTTAATGTAATACACAAATGATGGTTGAAGTTGGCAACAATCATGATTGTAGATTCTTATTGAAATAGAGAAACGAATTCAAATTCAGTTCGAATTGCAGCGATAGTATAGACATTTGGAATGCACTAAAATGTTGGCATGAGTAGGTTACATGCATTATACAGCCAGCGAAAAAAATTAAATTGGACATAACATGGATCCATACTCCCTCCTTCCATCTATATAGGGCCTAATGCGTTTTTTAAGACCGCCTTTAACTATTGACAAGATACATGCACAATGTGAAAATTATATCATTGAAAGCTCCTTTCACACACGAATTTAACGGTGTGCTTTGTGTAAGTTGCATGTCATATATTATTGCTCTAATATTTGGTTGGTCAAATTTAGCCTCAAAAAACGCATTAGGCCCTATATAGATGAAAGGAGGGAGTAGCTTTGAATAGCATTTGTATAGTAAAACGGGACAAGACTCTCTCTTTGTGTGGTGTGAATAGTTTTATTTTTTTCGTTTTTTCGTTGTTGAGGGAAGTGCGAATTGATTTGGTACGTACTACAAGTACAATATTACACGTTAGGCTTGTCCCTAAAATTCAACCCGCGCCTTGTTATATCCCGAAAATTCAGATATCGTGCTCCCAAAACTGGCGCCTTCACAACCCGCGCCTTGTTGTCCCGAAATTACAACGCGCGCGAAAACTCCCTCCAGCTGCGAAATCTCGACACGTGAAATCCCCCTTCTAACCTTGAGCCGAAAGGGCCGCTAGTTCAAATCGGTGGGGGTACTTTTGTAACACACCCTACATTTTGGACAAGCGCGTCCCTAAGTCATGGTCCCCCCTCCCATCGCCTCCTTTTCGCCATTGGAAATCAGGCCGCCATAACCTCTTCGCTCCAGCCGCGAAACCCCACCTCCTCCGTCCGCCACCTCACCGCTGCCCAGCCGGAGCCTCTTCCCCGATGACGTCGTCCACCGCAATAGGTCGACGTCCCTCATCCACCTCCCCGGATGAGGATCTGTTGTCCTGCCGGTTCAGCCGCCCCGGCCTCCACCTCCAAGGAGCTGCTCCGATGATCGTCTCGTCTATCGCGGCTGCTCCATCCCCACAGGGCCACCTTAACCTGCTCCACCGGAACCGCAACATCCTCACCGACTCCTCGGACGAAGCCGAGGCCTACTCGGCGCCACCAAAGTGGTCGTACACTCATCGCATCGCACCATCTCCTTAACTTGACCTCCCAGCATCGACGGTGCTCCATCCCGCACCCCCATGGAGTGGATACCTCGAAGCCAGCGCCCCAGGCGACATCTCCACGGCGGCTTTCCCTAGTGCGAGGCCCCTTCGGCGGCGGCGGCCATACCAGCCGGATTTGCTGCTGCTGTTCCGGCTGTCGCTCGCGCTGCTACTGCTGCTCCGGCTCTCGCTCGCTCGCGCTGCTGCTGCTGCCGCTCGGGCTCTCACTCGCTCGCTCTCCCAGCTGCTGCTGCTCCGGCTCTCGCTCGCTCGCGCTGCTCTCCCCTCGCTCGTGCTGCTGCTCTGCTCCGATTTAGCTACACTTAAGTCGACTGAATCAACTTTTGGGTCAGTCGATTTTCAGGGGGTGGAAGGGTCTCGCCGGAGTTAAGGAAGAACCACCCGCAACGTGGAGGGGGCTCGCCGGAGAGGTACCCCACTATCTATCTTAGGGTTCTGGGTGGGGTGCTACTCGTCGGCGGTGGGGGGCGCGGTGGTGGGACGGTGGCGTGGGGATCGCCGGAGAAAAAGCTTGGCGCGGGGGGAGGGGGCTAGAGGGCTGGCCGGGGCGGCGGCAGACCGGCGGTGGGGAGTTGTTTCGGGGCGGCGAGGTGGCGGCGGACCGGCGGTGGGGAGTTGTTTCGGGGTGGCGAGGCGGCGCGGGGTTCGGTCGGTGGTGGCTGGCGGCTCAGGGGGGTGCAGGTTGAAGATAAACTGCATGCCCTCCCTAAACTATCCCATGTCAAGTGCCTCTCTGCTACCATTGCGTTCAGTTTCGACAGTAACATTCAGATTCCACAGTAAATTTCAGTTTCGACAGTTAAGTTCAGAGTCAACAGTTTTTACCTCATCTGTTGTAGTCATGTGGTTTTTAGTGATGTAAATTTTACATCTATCACTTTTTGGTAATGCATGTTACATCATCTATTGGAGATGCCATTAGAATCCCACTTGAGATTAATGATGTCTGTCTTGGGCTGCTTCAGCCTTGACGTCTTACGGCTCACCGGAGCTGCTCCAACGACGGAACGATCCATCACAACAGAGCAGTGCCCTGGACGCCATCTACAGATTCCTCAGATCTTCCTCCACACCTCCGACAACCACATCTGCCTCAACTTCTTCAGCGACCAACCCAATGATGCTGAGGTCGACACGGCTACGGCAAAGAGGTTGTACACTGTCGCATCACTTATTACTCTACATTTGTCGGATCACGGGTTCCGGCAAAACCCTTAAGGTTCGAACTCTGGGGTGTAGCACGAAGTTCTTTCCTCCCTACCGATCCACGCCCTAGATTTGCTAAGATCTCGTGGACGAACTCGACGAACTCACAACACAAAAGACACAAGATTTATACTGGTTCGGGCCACCGTTGTGGTGTAATACCCTAATCCAGTGTGGTGGTGGTGGATTGCCTCTTGGGCTGATGATGAACAGTACAAAGGGAAGAACTGCCTCCTGAGGTTGAGGTGTTCTTGTGCTCTGTGAGCTTGTGGGTGAGAGGATGGAAGATGGAATCCCCCCCTACTGTGGTGGCTAGTTCTACTTATATAGGCCCTGGTCCTCTTCCCAAATATTGAGCGGGAAGGGAGCCAACAACGGCCAATTTGAAAGGGGACAGCCAGTATAGCTTATCCTGACAAAAGCGGTCTTCGCCTGCAAAAGGATTGGGTGGTGACGCCGTCTTGGGCTCCATGGTGACCTCCGTCTGGCAGTCCTGCTGGTCTTGGTCTCGTTGCACTGATATGGAAACCTTTGCTTGATGCCTTGGTACTCCGCGCCTCCGCTTGCCCCTTTAGCACCAAAGGGGAAACAAGGACACTGCGCGCGCTGGCGCCCGCCTGGCCTCGATCGTCATGGCTCACGTCACGACAACCTCGCGAGGTTTGCCCTGCGTTGATCTCTCCGCTCCTCGCGAGGCAACCTGGTGAGGCCGCTCCTGAGGAGGTCTTGCGTCGTCCGCCTCGCGAGGCTTGGCCCCTTGCGAGGGTCTTGAGTGCCTTGTGGATGAAGATGGGCCGTACAGGCTGCTAGCACAGCCACGCCATGGGCCGCAGGCAGGCAAGTCTGGGGAGCCCCGTTCCCAGAACACCGACAGTAGCCCCCGGGCCTAAGGCGCGCTCGGGCTTGGCTTCGAGGCGAAGCCAAAGGTCAAGTGCGGAGCGCTGCGGGCCCCAAAATCCTGCGGCCATGGTCGACGCGTGGCGGTTGATTGGATGTGGGCGTCTCCGCTTCCCCACGCTGTCTCGGCACTGCCCGACTTGACAAGTCCCTGCGACATGCAAGGGAAAATCATCATTACCTGTGATCGTGGGAGGCGCCGGTTGGCCTTCTTCCGCTATAAATGGGGAGGGGGGCAGAGCCCCCGTCGCCCATCTCTTCCCAGTCTGCTTGCTTCTTCCATCTTGCTCCTCTTCTAGTAGCAATGGCGCCCATCCGAAGGTTTTCGGCTGCGGAGAAGGGAAAGGCTCCCCGCGACGAGCTGGGGCCGCTTCCGCCGAAGAAGAGGTTGGCTTACTGCCGCAACGCAGTGGTGATGCAGGTGGTGATGAGGCCTTGGTGCGAGCGGCCTCCTCCAGGGTATCCGCTACCTTTGTATGCCCAAGCTGGGGGCTCAGGAGGAAGGAACGACGAGCATCGGCGCGCGCACCATGGCCGAGGTCGACGTGCCGTGGTGACGCGCGCCGTCGCTCCTGGAGTCCACGCGGTAGAATCCTTGCGCGAGCTCGTGCTGTGGGTGGCGATGCCCCCGAGCTCTCGCCGTGCTCGGGGCAAGGCTGCAGCGTCCGGCCGCCGCCATCACTGATCTGGGTGGGGTTGGCGCCGGCCTTCCGCGGCCCACTGTTGATGATGGCGTCAGCCGCGGGGGCGTGTAGATAGGATCCTCCTAGGTTCTCGTCTTTTGTTCCCTGCGAGGAATCAAGAAGTACCCCGTGGGGGCGTGTAAAGGGTCTGTAATGTCTGTTGTTGATATTATGCTGATTATGGAAACCTGTGAACGCAAGTACTGTTTAGGCTCGGTCTCCCCTTTCCAACCTCGCGACGGCTTGTGGCTCTACGCTGACAGGTCCCGGTCCCCAGGCAAGCTGCAGCCGTCGCTGGTATGCCAGGTCGCGTGCCATGGTCAAGGCCAGGAGGTGAGCGGCCCGAGGTCCAGTAAGATCCCCTGAGGCGCGATGCTCAGGAGGTCCCCTTTAGCGCTCAAGTAGCCATGGTAAGGCAAGAAAGGGAGGCGACGTGGCCGCAAAAAGGCTGCGGCAAGCGTGACCCTTAGGCTCCAACGTTTAGGCAATCCGAGCGCGAGACTTATCTTGGCGGTTTTGGGTCGATTCCTTGCGCTGCGCCGCGTTAATGCGTAGCTAGCCCAGGCGTACGAGCCTTCCCTTCTTCTCCACGCTCTCCTTTATGCTCTATGTCCTCAGGTCCTGACCCTCGAGCGAGCTCAGCCGTCGCTATGAAGGGCCAGGTGGAGGCCCTACTGAAGAAGTTCCGCGGCTTCGCTCTCGCGCCTTTGGCCGACGGTGCAGGTGAAGGCGATGCTACCAAGGAAGGAGCACCTCTTGTGGGTGATGGCGGTGTCCAGGGCTGACCTGCGGCTGCTTTCATGTTTCATTCCTGCAGCATGCATCAGGCCTCGTGGAGGCGTTAAACTTTCGTTTGATATTGTGAGAATAATATGTCTTGTAATATTTGCTTCAAGATTTTGCGACTTTCTTCCTATTTGCTTCCTGTTCTGCGTCGCCAGAGCCCGGCCCCGCGCATACCTCAACCACCATTGGGCTGACCGGAGACCAGGACGGACCAAGGAGTGAGGGGCTACGTGACCAGTTAGGCTCCTGAGTCGCGATGCTCAGGAGTCCCCCTTGACGCGCAAACAACTTATAGGGAGAATACGCGAGGATAGGGTAATGTTCTATGTCGGCAGGGCCCAGCCCCGCGCATACCTCAACCACCGTTGGGCCGACCGGAGACCAGGACGGACCAAGGAGTGAGGGGCTACGTGACCAGTTAGGCTCCTGAGTCGCGATGCTCAGGAGTCCCCCTTGACGTGCAAACAATCTTCATAAATTTGCCCTCGCCGAGGCCCGGCTCGGGAGGGGCGCGCGACGACCAGGTCCGGGAGCCTGGTTGGGTGGCATACGCTTGGGCGTGACCCGAGCGCAGCCCCCGTGCCCTAGCCCCATCGCGCGACTCTCCCGAGGGGAGGCGTTGCGGTGAGGCCGGACACTGAGCTCTGGGGCTCCCTGAGGTTGGTGCGGCCGTGAGGCCGCCCTCAGTTGTTTATCACCGGCGCGGAGCATAGTGCTTCCGCTTGTGCACGGGCATAGCCGCTCCTCGGCAGTGTTGACGGCCAGCGCGGAGCATGGTGCTTCCACTTGTGCGTGGGAGGGGGGCTCCCTCTGCGGAGAGCCCCCGGGGCGTGTACAGCCCCGCCCTGACACGTGGCTTGCACGACAGGGCTAGACAAGGTGTATCTGGGCACTCGTGAGCCAGCACGGGACTCACGAGGCCCTACCTCAAGGCAGGTTGCGCCTGATCTTGGTTCTTGTTCGCTGTGCTGGTCCTGCGAGGTGGTCAGACAACCTGCGCCGAACGAATCTCCTGAGGTTACCGCGTGACAGGGTCAAGCACCAACGGCCCCAGGAGGTGACGTGAACGGGGCCGGCCCGCCAGACAGAGCTCAGCCGCTGGATTTATCGATGCTGCAGGGACGGGCCCGAGCACAGACGTCGTGCTTATCCTACCCACGCGAAGGATCCTGAAGAAAGACGGCCGGCGCGCGGTTCCCATAGTGGGTGACGATCGAGCAGGTAATAATCATAGGTAGATTAAGCATGGAAAGCATACTGGCTCAAGTAAAAGCAGGGAAGATACACGCCCGAGGGGCGCCCCCCGCAAGGTAAGCTAAAGACATGAAGGGGATACATGCCACAGGGACGGACCCATGCAGCCTGGGAATGATGCAGCCCGAGGGGCGCTCCCAGCTAAATAAACTTGGAAAATGTCACCTGGTTCTATTGATGAAGGGGTGTTGGGGCAGCTGAAGGTACGCGGCGAAGCGGACGCTCCTCATGAGCCACCGGAGCCCTGAGCCTCAGGAGGCTCTGGGGGTCCAGGCGGTTCCTTGAGGACCGCCTCCATCTCTATCAGGACGGCGTGGTGACTGTCCTCCTGAGTTGCCAGGGTGCGCCGCAAGTTGCGCTGGTAGACGAACGGCACGCTCAGCAGGCCAAAAGGCATGCGAATGTAGCTATGTGGTGGACCCTCGCAGCGGCCCGCGCGCGAAGGCCAGAAGAGCTCCTAAGATGCGGCCCTGTTGAGCCCTGGGACGTCGATGCAGACGCGCAACCCGGCATCCTCGCCTGGATGGGGAGCTGCGCCTCGTGAGCGGCGGTCGCCGCGCATGGCCCTTGCGTCATGCAGTTCCTGAGTGGTCTTGGTGATGAATTCCTGAGCGGTGGGCGCTCCTTGCCCTGTGTCCTCCTGAGGGAAACGCGCCATGAAGCACGCCTCCAAGTGGTGCTCGAGCGCCTCCCTCGTGATGTTGGCAAGGTCTGAGGCCCTCCAGAAGAGAGCCCTCGAGCCTTGCCCGAGAAGGGCGCGCCTTCCTATGCGATGGAGGGAGGCGCCCCTGGAGCGGGCGCTGATCCTGACGAGGTTCCAGCCACGACGCCACCCTCCTGACGTCCTGCACGGCGTAGCTGCTTCTTCTTCTTGGGGATGGCCTCAGGGGGGCCCTCTCCCTTGCTGTCGGGGTCGTCGATTACTGCAGCTTGAAAGGCACGCTCGACGAAGCACAGCGCGTCTCTTTCTTCACATGGGACCGTGATGATTCCGCCGCTTGCCGGCATCTTGAGGACATTGTAGCCGTGATGGGTCACCGCCATGAACTTGGCCAGGGCTGCCGTCACAAACATGCATATAAGAGATCAAAGAAGATTCAAATAACTTTCATGGATAAAAAGATAGATCTGATCATAAACTCAAAGTTCATCCGATCCCAACAAACACACCGCAAAAAGAGTTACATCATATGGATCTCCAAGAGACCATTGTATTGAGAATCAAACGAGAGAGAGAGGAAGCCATCTAGCTACTACTACGGACCCGAAGATCTACAAAGAACTACTCACGCATCATCGGAGAGGCACCAATGGAAGTGGTGAACCACTCCGTGATGGTATCTAGATTGGATCTGGTGGTTCCGGACTCTGCGGCGGCTGGAATTGATTTTCCTCGACTCCCTTAGGGTTTCTGGAATATTGGGGTATTTATAGAGTAAAGAGGCGGTCCAGGGGGCACTCGAGGTGGGCACAACACACCAGGGCACGCGTGGGCCTCCAGGCGCGCCCTGGTGGGTTGTGCTCCCCTTGGAGCAGCCCCAGGTGCTTCTTCGGCCCATTGGTTGTCTTCTGGTAAAAAAGAATCCACAAAAAGTTTCGCTGCATTTGGACTCCGTGTCGTATTGATTTCCTGCGATGTAAAAAACATGCAAAAAATAGCAACTGGCACTTGGCACTATGTCAATTGGTTAGTACCAAAAAATGATATAAAATGATTAAAACATCCAAGAATGATAATATAACAGCATGGAACAATAAAAAATTATAGATACATTGGAGACGTATCAGCATCCCCAAGCTTAATTCCTGCTCGTCCTCGAGTAGGTAAATGATAAAAACATATTTTTATGTGGATTGCTGCCTAACATGTCATCTCATATTCTTTTCTTTGTAGCATGGACATTTGGACTTTTATATTGTTCAAAGCAATAGTCTAGTTTTGACATGATAACTTAAATACTCAAGCATATCAACAAGCAACCATGTCTTTCAAAATATCAACGCTAAAATAACTTATCCCTGGCCCTTCATGCTCAATCATTGATCCATTCATGAAACACACTCGCATATTAGCTAGACCCAATGCTCAAGTACGATCATAGTGCGCCCTAGTTGGTGCTTTATAAGAGAACATGGAGACTCAAATTCAAAAATAAAAATTACATAAAATACAAGAAAGGCCCTTCGCGGAGGGAAGTAGGGATTTGTAGAGGTGCCAGAGCTCAAAGGGAAAATTGAGAGATAAAAACATTTTGAGAGGCATACTTTTCCCACCAACGAAAATGAATTAGAGTTCCCAACACTTTCCATGCTAGATATATCATAGGCGGTTCCCAAACAGAAATTAAAGTTTATTCCTTTTTCAACCATACTTTCACTTTCCATGGCTAACCGTATCCACGGGTGCCTTCCATACCAACAGTTTCCGAGGAATTTATTATTTGACAACATAAAGTAAATTCATTTTTCATTTCGGGACTGGGCATCCCTAATACTTTTGCCTTACTCTCGTGCAATGACAAGTGAATAAACACTCATCGTGAGAATAACACATCTAGCATGGAAAATATTAGCCACCCCTCACCGCCTCGCGAGCGGTATGAGCACACAAAAGAGAAATTTATTTTGAATATTAGAATGACACATACAAATTTGCTTAGGACGGCAAAAGAATACCGCATATAGGTAGATATAGTGGACTCTTGTGGCAAAACTGGTTTAAAGGATTTTGGATGCACAAGTAGTTATCATACTTAGTGCAAAATGAAGGCTAGCAAAAGATTGAGAAGCGACCAACCAAGAAACGAATAATCTCACAAGCGAGCATTAAGCATAATTAACACCGAATAATGCACCACAAGTAGGATATAATTTCATTGCATAATTATTGACTTTCGTGCTTGCATAGGGAATCACAAACCTTAACACCAATATTCTTACTAAAGCATAATTACTCATCAAGATGACTCACATATCACATCATCATATCTCAAAACTATTACCAAGAATCAAGTTTATTTTGTCCAATGATCTTCATTAAAGTTTTTATTATATCCTTCTTGGATATCTATCACTTTGCAACTAATTTTCATATGTTGCTTTTGATAAGCTCAAACAAATATAAGTGAAAATCATGAGCATAATATTTCTTTCTCTCAAATTAATTTAAGTGAAGCAAGAGGGAATTTCTTGAAATTTTTACTAGCTCTCAAATAAATCTAAGTGAAGCAAGAGAGAATTTCTTCAAAAATACTAAAGCACACCGTGCTCAGAAAGATATAAGTGAAGCACTAGAGCAAATCCATAGCTCATAAAAATTTAAGTGAAGCATAGAGAGCAATCCTAACAAGTCATGGCATAATTTTGGCTCTCTCAAATAGGTGTGTTCAGCAAGGAATCAAGACTTAAAATACAAAATAAAACAAGAAAACACTCATATCATACAAGACGCTCCAAACAAAACACATAGTATGTGGTGAATAAAAATATAGCTTCGAGTAAAATACCGATGGTTGTTAGAAGAAAGAGGGGATGCCACTCTGGGCATCCCCAAGCTTAGTTGCTTGCTCCCTTTGGATGTAGAAAACCAGTTCATATTTTATTCTTGCATTATATCTACTGTATTCCAACTTTTCTATGGCAAAAACTCATCAAAGAAAACCATAGAATCATCAAAACAAGCACACAACGCAAAGAAAACAGAATCTGCCAAAAACAGAACAGTTTGTAGTAATCTGGAAATTTCGAATACTTATAAAACTCCAAAAATCCTGAAAAAATAGGACGACCTGAGAAATTTATATATCAATCTACTGTAAAAAATTCAGAGTTTTTCATCGCTTTTGTGATTTTTAAAAATTCTAACTCTGGACACAAAAGTTTCTGTTTTTCTCCAGCAAGATTAAACAACTATCACCCAAGAAGATCCTATAGGTTCTACTTGGCAAAAACACTAACTAAAACACAAAAAAACACAATCATAACAGTAGAATAATTGTGCTAACACTCAAAAACAGAAAGCAAAAGGCAAAAGGCAAAAATAAATTTTATCCATTGGGTTGCCTCCCAACAAGCGCTATAGTTTGACGCCCTTAGCTAGGCATAATGCAAGGGATCTAAGTTTTTCATCTTTGTTCAACTCTTCAATCAAACACTTAGAATTCTTCAAAGATTTAGCATAAAGATTTTCAATGACAATACTCCTAGGAACAAATTTAAAGAATTCATTCTTGCCAAAGGGATCTCTTATAACTTCAACAAAATCCGGGTGGATACTAATCATCTTAAGATCCTCTTTACTAGAAGTTGCACCTTGTTCTTAGTAACTTGAGTAGTCTTGCCAATCTTTACGGGAGTTTTATCAATAGTTTTAGCGGAAGCAAAAGCCGTGCTCAAATTACTAAAGCTTTCTTCCAGTTTATCAATCCGAGGCGGACTTTATTCAATTCTTTCATGAATTATGGTTCCCTTTTATTTTAACAACTTAAAAACTTCTCCTGCTTTTGACCCAATTTTAGTAGCAAAGTTATGCATCTTTTTATCCAAATTTTCAATATGCTCTTCAGTAAGCATTTTCTTTTCAATAGCATCTAGTATTTCCATGACATGCTCAAGAGTCAAAGTTGTTTCATTAATCATAAGAGGTGGTGAGCCTACTAAATTTCCATAGCACTGAAAGCATCAAGAGAGGGACACATCAAGAAATTTTCACCGGTAATCGTATCAAGGACGAATCTATACCAAGTGGTGATGCCCACATAAAAACAATGAAGAAGAACAATGGTAGATTGCTTACGGATAGATCTATTATGAGCATTGCAAATTCTATACCAAGCATCTTTTAAATTCTCTCCTCCCCCTTGTTTAAAGTTGAGAACTTCGTTTTCGGGAGTGCATGCAATAGAGGAAGAACTATCCATGATGATAATAACGGCAAACAAGATTGCACACAAAAACAGATCCGGCAAGAAAACGACGAACAAAAAAGAGGACGAATAAAACGGCAAATTTTTGTGAAGTGGGGGAGAGGAAAACGGGAGGCAAATGGCAAATCTATACCTAATAATAAAAGACGGAAGCTTTCATAGTTCTCCATACGTCATCCTTTTATATCCGTTGATTTTGTGTTAATCATAAACATTGACGGCTACGATCTAAAAATAGATCTACAAATAGGTACAAAGGAAAAAAACTGCAAAACATAGTTTGCACGTCCGGCTCGATGAAAAAAAGGAGAAAGGAGCAGTGCGTCCCGCTTGATGGAAAAAAGAAGGACAACACTAACGCCCACACGTGTGGTGGGAGCCAAACCCGCCCACACGCCCTATAGCACACAGACTACGCCATGTCACCGCATGCATGCATGTGGAAATCTTTTTGAATTTTCTGTTTTTAAAATGTTTTATCTCTTAAATGAAAAATCCGATTGAAGATCCGTTTTCACCATTAAATTCCTCACGACGAGATCTTCGAACCTAGATCTCATATCAATATATTTCGACGAATTTTTTTTGGTTAAAAGTTGTCGTGTCTATTACACATGAATTGCCATGATGTTTACACTGAAGTTGTCATGATATGTTTCAGCTATTTTCTTCTACATTTAAAAATAAATTTTGACATATTATAAAATGGGGAATTAAGAAACTAGACTTGTCATGCATCATAAATTAAAATTGCCATGATACGTGCACTTAAAATTGCCATGGTTCATACAAAAAAACATTTTCATGGTCAAAGTACTGGAATTGCCATCATCGAAAAACTAAAATTGCCATGATCTACAAACTAAAATTGCCACATGGCAACTTTAGTTTAAGCACTATGGCAACTACAGCGTGGACATCATGGCAACTTTTGGGCAAAACAAAATTTCGTCGAAACATATCAAAATGGGGTCTAGTTTTGAAGATCTCGTCGAGACGGATTTAATGGTGAAAACGGATTTTTAATTCGCTTTTTTAATTAGGAGATAAAACATTTTTAAGCCGAAAACCAAAAAGATTTATGCTGATGTCATCTGTTCATACGTGGCAAAATGAGTGGTGATGAAGGCGTGTGGACGATGTGCAAACGCCCACACGTGTGGAAGTTAATTTTTTCGAAAAAGAAATACAATCTATTCTTTACCTCTTTTTTTAGATTCGGAATAGATTTCACGGGGAATTTTCCTTTCTTACGTCAACCAGTGCCCGATCGGTTTCGTACCTGAAATTGTGTGACTCGTTCCTAACATGGCTCGCCCACAGCCTGGTACCATGGCCCAATAAAACCGGCCCATCCGTCCAACTATAGTCCATGAGTGACACGTTCTGGCCCAATGAATCAGGCAAAAAAACAGGTTGTAGCTGCGAAGATCGAACTCCCAAACAACAGGCCAATGCAGATGGTTGTGTCCAACTCATCCAGATCGTGCTTGTGAAAAGTTCCAGAATTAATGGAAAGAAGGGATTCGTACATGCGTGTGATGGAATAAATTGGAAAGAAGAAACCCAGAATTCGTGAGACATGCATGGTGGGCATTAATACACAGCCAGGATTGGTTGTATTAATGGAAAAGAGAGAATTTGTGAGGCATGCATGGTGGGAATTAACACACAGCCAGGATTGGTTGTTATTAATGGAAAAGAGAGAGGTGATTGCTGACTTTAAAAAAGAGTATCCACAACCAGGATTGGTTGTTATTGATGGAAAAGAGAGAGGTGATTGGCAGATTCAAAAGAGTAAATAAATAATTTCTCAAATGTCCACAGGATTGGGTATCTATTTCCTGGTGCCCCAATAACTTCAAATTATATACTGGCATTAGATTGTTTCCTTAAAAACCAAGAGATCTTTTCATTCATAAAGAATGGGTGTAGTACAGAGTGTGTCTCAAAAATACAGGGTAGAACAACTGCATACGAACTATATGAAGAAAATAAGGACCAAAACATGTCTAATCTGGCTCCCTCGATCTTCGAATCAGCTGGTTAAAAACTAAGAGATCATTTGGGGTTTGCAGTAGTGTTGTTTACTGTAGGTAGCCATAGTCCTTTGGAAATTAGAAGTGTTAGCGAAATAAAGTGAAACAAAATGGAGTCTATTTCGGTTATAGCATTGTCACGTCTACTTGACCTTTTACGGGAATCTAATGTAACCATCCTGCAATATGAGAATAATATAGATTATGTGTAGAGAATATTCCTGCTTACTGATAATTGCGCTTAACTCTGGTTACATTTCTTTATGGCCGCAAAGTTCAAGCAGTAGTATACATACTTTGGTCACGGTATAATCATCCAATGCAATGTGATAGTTCCAGCTAAATTTCTTCAGCTACAAATCTGCTTATGTTACTTCTGTTGATGGAATTAAGTCTTAGATTACTAGATCTTAGGTAAATGATTTTTCTTTCGGCAAGTGTTGATTTGAATATGTTAAAATATAGATGACTCTTCTCAAATCCAACA
The DNA here is from genome assembly GCF_002575655.3 of Aegilops tauschii subsp. strangulata. Taxonomy (NCBI): domain Eukaryota; kingdom Viridiplantae; phylum Streptophyta; class Magnoliopsida; order Poales; family Poaceae; genus Aegilops; species Aegilops tauschii. The sequence continues at coordinate 226,767,529 of NC_053039.3, forward strand.
AAGAGGTGGTAATATCTGCATCATGAAGTTTCTCCAGCTGATTGGGCATTCTTCTGCATCGTTGGGGCATTATCAGTGCGCATGTATGTAATACTGAAGGTCTTCTGTATCACTGTTAAATGTTGTGTTGTAAGTGATATTTTAAGTGTTGTTAATTGCATAAATTTCCTTGATTTTATGAATTATATTCTGCTATTACTTATATCTTACCAATTTTTCCCTTGCACTTCATGTTTTCCATATCATCTGGCTTTATGAAAATTGCTACATCAAAATAACTACATTCTCCTTTTTGTCCATATTCTATTCCGTTCGTCAGAAGTCTGTAGAAAGGAGTTGGGACTAAGAGAGCGACATATATTTGCATCAGGTTTTGAATTATTTTCCACTTTTAGGTTCGCATGTTAGACTTTTCGATTAATGATTACTGAGAAAAATTAGTGGCAAACATTTTGTTGAGTAAGCTCCTACATTTATCATAATATATGGTAGTTTATTGCAATATGACCTCATGATAGAAAACACTCATATTTGACGTTGTTCTATGCTTGCTAACAGTAATAACTTGAAATATGTTTTTATCATGAATATAAAGTTTATTGAAGATGGTTTGTTTGAAGATATGTGGAAAGGCTATTTGCACTTCATAGTTCAAGGCAGATCGTAAATTAGGTGGCTAAGCAACACACTTACTAAAATTGTTTATATTCTGCGGGAGCAGTCACATGCCATATTAATTTCAGAAGAACATTTTCTAATTTAGTGTTGTGCATGTATTTGTCGGCGTCCTGGGAACGGGGGTCCCCAGACTTGCCTGCCTGCGGCCCACGGCGTGGCTCCACCAGCGGCCCTGTACGGCCCATCTTCACCAGCAAGCACTCAAGACCCTCGCGAGGGGCCAAGCCTCGCGAGGCAGACGACGCAAGACCTCCTCGGGGGCGGCCTCACCAGGCCGGCTCGCGAGGGGCGGAGAGATCAAGGCGAGGGGCACCTCGCCAGGTTCCCGTGATGCAAGCCACGACGACCAGGGCCAGGCGGGCGCCAGCGTGCGTAGTGTCCTCGTTTCCTCTTGGGTGCTAAAGAGGCAAGCACAGGCGAGGAGCCCCGAGGCATTAGGCAAATGTTTCCATATCGGTGCAACGAGACCAAGACCAGCAGGACGGCAAGACGGAGGTCACCATGGAGCCCAAGACGGCGTCACCACCAGAGCCTTTGGTAGGCGAAGACCACCTTTAGTCAGGATAACTTGTACTACTTGTCCCCCTTCAAATTGGCCGTTGTGGGATCCCTTCCCGCCTAATATTTGGGAAGAGGACCCGGGCCTCTATATATAGGACTAGCCACCACCATTGTAGGCATCTCATCTTGGACTGGATCCATTCCACCAAGGCCACCACACAAGCTCACCGAGCACAAGAGCACCTCTCCTCAGGAGGCTGTTCTTCCCCTGTACGAGTTCTTCCTCAGCCCAAGAGGCAATCCACCACACCACACTGGAGTAGGGTATTACACCACATCGGTGGCCCGAACCAGTATAAATCTTGTGTCCCTTTGTTCTGCGAGTTCGACGCGCTGAGCCTTGACATCGCGGTGAGGGTGTGAGCTAGAGAGAGGAGAGATCTTCGTGTGCACCCTAGTATTCTAACCTCAAGGGTTTTGCCGGAACCCGAAATCTGACATTTGGCGCGCCAGGTAGGGGTGCGCCGAAGCCTCCTTTCCGTCGATCCATGCTCCGCCATCACCACGCCTTGCCCCCATGGCCGGCGTCGCTCTTCCGGCTGCGATGACGGATGCCCATGGCGGGGCCAGGGGCTCTGAGCCTTGGCCCCCGCCTTGCGACGGGTGCACTGGCCACCCAAGTTCAAACCAGAGATGCCGCCGCGTTACGACGGCGTGGCGGACCCGTCGGCCTTCCTGCTGGCGTATGAAGAGGCTGTCCTGAAGGCTGGGGGCGACGACAAGGTCATGCCCATCTGGCTTCTCATGGCCTTCACTGGTGCACCGCACGCCTGGCTGCTCAACCTCCCAGGATCCTCGGTGGCATCTTGGGAGGAGCTACGCAGCCTCTTCGCCGCGCGCTTCGCGGCACCGACGCCCCTCATTTTCGCGACCCTCCTCGGAGGCTCGCAAGCGCCGCCCTCGGGCCGTCACACCAAGTCGTTCCTTCGCCAGATCGGCGCCGCTCCCCCTCTCCTCCGGTGGCGCCGGAACGCTGCCGTGGCCACCATCATCATCACCGCGATCTTCACCAACACCTCCGCCATCTTCACCAACATCTCCATCACCTTCCCCCTTTATCTACAGCGGTCCACTCTCCCGCAACCCACTGTACCCTCTACTTGAACATGGTGCTTTATGCTTCATATTATTATCCAATGATGTGTTGCCATCCTATGATGTCTGAGTAGATTTTCGTTGTCCTATCGGTGGTTGATGAATTGCTATGATTGATTTAATTTGCTTGTGGTTATGTTGCTGTCCTTTGGTGCCCATCATATGAGCGCGCACGTGGATCACACCATAGGGTTAGTTGTATGTTGATAGGACTATGTATTGGAGGGCAAGAGTGACAGAAGCTTCAACCTAGCATAGAAATTGATGCATACGGGATTGAAGGGGGACCAATATAACTTAATGCTATGGTTGGGTTTTACCTTACTGAACGTTAGTAGTTGCGGATGCTTGCTAATAGTTCCAATCATAAGTGCATAGAGTTCCAAGTCAGGGATGACATGCTAGCAGTGGCCTCTCCCACATAAAATTTGCTATCGGTCTAGCAAAGTAGTCAATTGCTTAGGGACAATTTCGCAACTCCTACCACCACTTTTCCACACTTGCTATATTTACTTTAGTTGTGTCTTTATCTAAACAGCCCCTAGTTTTTATTTACATGCTCTTTATATTCTTGCAAACCTATCCAACAACACCTACAAAGTACTTCTAGTTTAATACTTGTTCTAGGTAAAGCGAACGCTAAGCGTACGTAGAGTTGTATCGGTGGTCGATAGAACTTGAGGGAATATTTGTTCTACCTTTAGCTCCTCGTTGGGTTCGACACTCTTACTTATCGAAAGAGGCTACAATTGATCCCCTATACTTGTGGGTTATCAAGACCTTTTTTTGGCGCCGTTGCCGGGGAGTCATAGCGTGGGGTGAATATTCTCGTGTGTGCTTGTTTGCTTTATCACTAAGTAATTTTTATTTTCTGCTCTTAGTTGTTATTTATCTTTAGTTATGGATATGGAACACGAAATACCAAAAAAATTAGGTGTACTTGCTACTCATGGAGATGGGGAACCTCCTAAAACCCTCGATGATCATTATGTGATATATATTGTGTACTACTTTGATAATCCTGAGAAAACCCCATTCAATTATGTAATGGGAGACACTTTGGATCAACGTGAATACTTTAGGGATTATCGCTTGACTCAAAAAGGGAAACTATTATGGGATCAAATTCATATATTGAAGTGGTATGCTAGGCAACTATGCTTGAGATATGATTATACTTGTTGCTCTAAGATGAAGGCTCCACACCTTCCCTTTTCATGCAAATTTAATGATAATAAAACCTTAGCTTCTTATGTTAATGGTATATATGATTACTATGATGTGGAACAAATAGAAGAATTTGTTGCTTTTATGGGTGCTTATGAAATTGAATCTATGTTTAAAGAGTTTGAAAATCTTTATGATGCTGTTTATAGACCTGAAAAATTTAGCTATCCTTAAATATTGCTATGAGAATTATGAATTCAATTCCGATATTGATGCATTTATTGAGAAAGTATCCGCTGTCCAAGAAGAGACTAATATTTTGCAGGAGTCTATGGAAGAAGAAACTGTGAGCTCATTGGATGAAAAAGATGATGAGGAGAGCGAAGAACAAAAGGAGGAAGAGCTAATTAGCTACCCGTGCCCACCTTGTAATGAGAGTAACTCTTCAACTCATACATCGTTTAATTTCCCTTCATACTTACCGAAGGATGATTGCTATGATGATTGTTATGATCCCGTTGATTCTCTTGAAATACCCCTTTTTGATGATGCTTGCTATGCTTGTGGCCAAGATGCCAATATGAATTATTCTTATGGAGATGAACTTGCTATAGTTCCTTATGTTAAACATGAAATTGTTGCTATTGCACCCACGCATGATAGTCCTATTATCGTTTTGAATTCTCCCTACTACACTATATCGGAGAAGTTTGCACTTATTAAGGATTATATTGATGGGTTGCCTTTTACCGTTGCACATGATGATTTTGATGAATATAATATGCATGTGCTTGCTTCTCCTACTTGCAATTATTGTGAGAGAGGAACTATATCTCCACCTCTCTATGTTTCTCACACGATAAAATTGCAAGAAACTGTTTATACTATGCATTGGCCCTTACTAGGTGTGCATGAATTGTTCTTTTATGAAATGACGATGCATAGGAAGAGAGTTAGACTCGTTGTTTCTTGATATATGTTACTTTGTACTCACTACTAAATTAGAAATAATTGTTAATTAAAATTGGCTTTGATATACCTTGGGATCCGGGTGGATCCATTACTTGAGCACTATATGCCTAGCTTAATGGCTTTAAAGAAAGCGCTGCCAGGGAGACAACCCGGAAGTTTTAGAGAGTCATTTATTTCTGTTGTGTGCTTTTATATAGTTTAAAAACAAAAAAATAAAGAGGGGAACCCAAAACTTTTCAAAAAGAAAAGTGAAAGTGAGATAGACGAGCATTGTGAAAGTGGGGGACGTCCTTGAACTTTGTTCATGGCCATGGAAACTTTGTGAATCTTAATTACAGAAACTTTTCAACAAAAATAATTATCCCCTTGTACAATTCCATTGTATTATAAAAATAATGTGCCAAGGTTTGCCTTTAGGATGTTTACAATGCTTGATGGTTTGTATGGTGCAGGACAGAAACTTTAGCTGTAGTGCGCAATTTTAAATTTTTTACTGGAACGTCAAATGCTTCTGATTCTTTTTGCACTGTCTTTCTATACAAAGTTTTTATTTTTCCTAATTTTTACAGAATTTTTCAAGTATCAGAAGTATGGTGAATGTTCAGATTATTACATACTGTTCTGTTTTAGACAGATTCTGTTTTTGATGCATAGTTTGCTTGTTTTGATGAAACTATCAAGTTATATCAGTGGATTAAGCCATGAAAAAGTTGTATTACAGTAGATATAATGCAAAAACAAAATATGAATTGGTTTGCAACAGTACTTAGAGTAGTGATTTGCCTTATTATACTAACGGATCTTACCGAGTTTTCTGTTGAAGTTTTGTGTGGATGAAGTGTTCGATGATCGAGAAGGTCTCGATGTGAGAAGAAGGAAGAGAGGCAAGAGCTCAAGATTGGGGATGCCCAAGGCACCCCAAGTAAATATTCAAGGAGACTCAAGCGTCTAAGCTTGGGGATGCCCCGGAAGGCATCCCCTCTTTCTTCAACAAGTATCGGTATGTTTGCGGATTCGTTTCGTTCATGCGATATGTGCAAATCTTGGAGCGTCTTTTGCTTTAGTTTTCATTTTTCTTTTATGCACCATGCTGGTATGAGATAGTCCTTGGTTGATTTATAGAATGCTCTTTGCACTTCCCTTATATTCTTTGAGTATGGCTTTATAGAATGCTTCATGTGCTTCACTTATATCATTTGAAGTTTGGATTGCCTGTTTCTCTTCACATAGAAAACCGCCATTTGTAGAATGCTCTTTTGCTTCACTTATATTTGTTAGAGCATGGGCATATCTTTTGTAGAAAGAACTAAACTCTCTTGCTTCACTTATATCTATTTAGAGAGATGACAGGAATTGGTTATTCACATGGTTAGTCATAAAATCCTACATAAAACTTGTAGATCACTGAATATGATATGTTTGATTCCTTGCAATAGTTTTGCGATATAAAGATGGTGATATTAGAGTCATGCTAGAGGGTAGTTATGGATTGTAGAAATACTTGTGTTGAAGTTTGTGATTCCCGTAGCATGCACGTATGGTGAACCGTTATGTGATAAAGTCGGAGCATGATTTATATATTGATTGTCTTCCTTATGAGTGGCGGTCGGGGACGAGCGATGGTCTTTTCCTACCAATCTATCCCCCTAGGAGCATGCGCAAAGTACTTTGTTTCGATGACTAATAGATTTTTGCAATAAGTATGTGAGTTCTTTATGACTAATGTTGAGTCCATGGATTATACGCACTCTCAGCCTTCCGTCATTGCTAGCCTCTTCGGTACCGTGCATTGCCCTTTCTCACCTCGACAGTTGGTGCAAACTTTGGCGGTGCATCCAAACCCCGTGATACGATACACTCTATCACACATAAGCCTCCTTATATCTTCCTCAAAACAGCCACCATACCTACCTATTATGGCATTTCCATAGCAATTCCGAGATATATTGCCATGCAACTTCCATCATCATCATATACATGACTTGAGCATTCATTGTCATATTGCTTTGCATGATCGTAAGACAGCTAGCATTATGTTTTCATGGCTTGTCCGTGTTTTGATATCTTTGCTATGCTAGATCATTGCACATCCTGGTACACTGCCGGAGGCATTCATATAGAGTCATATCCTTGTTCTAGTATCGAGTTGTAATATTGAGTTGTAAGTAAATAAAAGTGTGATGATCATCATTATTAGAGCATTGCCCCAGTGAGGAAAGGATGATGGAGACTATGATTCCCCCATAAGTCGGGATGAGACTCCGGACTTTATCAAAAAAAAAGAGGCCAAAGAAGCCCAAATAAAAAAAGGCCAAAGAAGCCCACCAAAAAAAAGAGAGAGAAAAGAGAGAAGGGGCAATGTTACTATCCTTTTACCACACTTGTGCTTCAGAGTAGCACCATGTTCTTCATATAGAGAGTCTCTTGAGTTATCACTTTCATATACTAGTGGGAATTTTCATTATAGAACTTGGCTTGTATATTCCGATGATGGGCTTCCTCAAATGCCCTAAGTCTTCATGAGCAAGCAAGTTGGATGCACACCCACTTAGTTTTCAGTTTGAGCTTTCATACACTTATAGCTCCAGTGCATCCGTTGCATGCCAATCCCTACTCCTCACATTGACATCAATTGATGGGCATCTCCATAGCCCGTTGATTGGCCGCGTCGATGTGAGACTTTCTCCTTTTTGTCTTCTCCACACAACCTCCACCATCATATTCTATTCCACCTATAGTTCTATGTCCATGGCTCACGCTCATGTATTCCGCGAAAGTTGAAAAGGTTTGAGAACGTGAAAAGTATGAAACAATTCCTTGGCTTGTCATCGGCGTTGTGCATGATTTGAATATTTTGTGTGGTGAAGATGGAGCATAGCCAGACTATATGATTTTGTAGGGATAACTTTCTTTGGCCATGTTATTTTGAAAAGACATGATTGCTTTATTAGTAGGCTTGAAGTATTGTTGTTTTTAATGTCAAAAGATAGACTATTGCTTTGAATCACTCGTGTCTTAATATTCATGCCATGATTAGATACATGATCAAGATTATGCTAGGTAGCATTCCGCATCAAAAATTGTCTTTTTTATCATTTACCTACTCGAGGACGAGCAGGAATTAAGCTTGGGGATGCTGATACGTCTCCGTCGTATCTATAATTTTTGATTGTTCCATGCCAATATTATACAACTTCATATACTTTTGGCAACTTTTTATATTATTTTTGGGACTAACATATTGATCCAGTGCCCAGTGCCAGTTCCTGTTTGTTGCATGTTTTATGTTTCGCAGAAACTCATATCAACGTGAGACGGTGCCCGAGGGGGGCACAAGGCAGGGGGGCGCCCCACCCCCTGGGCGCGCCTCTGACCCTCGTGGGGCCCCCGTAAGGCGGTTGCTGCTCTTCTTTGGCCGCAAGAAAGCTAATTTTCAGAGAAAAATCTGGGCGAAGGTTTCAATCCAATCGGAGTTACGGATCTCCATATATAGGCGAAACGGTGAAAGGGCAGAACAGGGGAACTCAGAAACAGAGAGAGACAGAGAGACAGATCCAATCTTGGAGGGGCTCTTGCCCCTCCCATGCCATGGAGGCCAAGGACCAGAGGGGAAACCCTTCTCCCATCTAGGGAGGAGGTCAAGGAAGAAGGGGGCCCCTCTCCTCCGGTGGCGCCGGAACGCTGCCGTGGCCACCATCATCATCACCGCGATCTTCACCAACACCTCCGCCATCTTCACCAACATCTCCATCACCTTCCCCCTCTATCTACAGCGGTCCACTCTCCCGCAAACCGCTGTACCCTCTACTTGAACATCGTGCTTTATGCTTCATATTATTATCCAATGATGTGTTGCCATCCTATGATGTCTGAGTAGATTTTCGTTGTCCTATCGGTGGTTGATGAATTGCTATGATTGATTTAATTTGCTTGTGGTTATGTTGCTGTCCTTTGGTGCCCATCATATGAGCGCGCGCGTGAATCACACCATAGGGTTAGTTGTATGTTGATAGGACTATGTATTAGAGGGCAAGAGTGACAGAAGCTTCAACCTAGCATAGAAATTGATGCATACGGGATTGAAGGGGGACCAATATAACTTAATGCTATGGTTGGGTTTTACCTTAATGAACGTTAGTAGTTTCGGATGCTTGCTAATAGTTCCAATCATAAGTGCATAGAATTCCAAGTCGGGGATGACATGCTAGCAGTGGCCTCTCCCACATAAAACTTGCTATCGGTCTAGTAAAGCAGTCAATTGCTTAGGGACAATTTCGCAACTCCTACCACCTCTTTTCCACACTCGCTATATTTACTTTAGTTGTGTCTTTATCTAAACAGCCCCTAATTTTTATTTACATGCTCTTTATATTCTTGCAAACCTATCCAACAACACCTACAAAGTACTTCTAGTTTAATACTTGTTCTAGGTAAAGCGAACGCTAAGCGTACGTAGAGTTGTATCGGTTGTCGATAGAACTTGAGGGAATATTTGTTCTACCTTTAGCTCCTCGTTGGATTCGACACTCTTACTTATCGAAAGAGGCTACAATTGATCCCCTATACTTGTGGGTTATCAGTACCTGGGGTGGAAGCACTGCATACATGTGTGTACGCATTATTTCCTCTAGTAATAAACATCGTGCTATAACTACCCATGCTATTTTTTAGGCCGATCGCTAGTCGCCTTGGTCCCAGAGATTTTTTATTTTTTTGAAGCGCGCTCTATAAACAGTGACGGATGGAGTAGTATGAGCGGATTCAAAGAAGAGCGTATTGATGGTTCCTTCTTCTGAGCAACTTATAGTGGGAAAGGTGGGGCTTATGATTTGACTGCTCATTACTCACTATTAATGCGGCGCAATGACCGGGCTGAGTCTCCCATGCGGTTGTGCACTACTCCCTCGGTTCTTAAATATACTCCTGAGTATTTGTCTTTCTAGAGATTTCAATGAGTGACTACATACGAAGCAAAATGAGTGAATCTACACTCTAAAATAAGCCCATTTGAAATTTGTAAAAAGACAAATATTTAGGAACGGAGGAGTATAGTTTTGTGCATGGCACATGGACCCGGATGCTGAAGAGGCTTCTGGCAATGCTATCAAGCTTCCAGGATTTTGTTTACATAATTGACGTACTATACAAATAATTTTCCAGCGACATGAAATTGTACAATGCTCTGAGCTTTCAGCTTTGTTTCGTGTGAAATTTTCCAGCCATCGATGCTCTTTCAGAAACAATAAAAAACTAACTTCCTTGCTAATGCATCTCAATGATTAGCAGATCAGAGCTAATATTTACATCACAACTGAAGAAAAAGTTGTGAGAAGGTGTTAAATTAAAATTGATCCATGCTTTCCTTGGCAGCAACGTCCCCCCAGCTCTGTCTAAATCAACAAGGCATGTTGGGAAAAAAAGTAGCTGTCTAGAGCATGCAACATTCCGATCATTTTGTGCAGTTCCGCTAAAATAGAGTTGAGCGTCCCTGTTCCAAAGATATTAAGTGTGATTACGATAACAGAGGACTGCTGATGAAACAATAAACACATAAATAGAAGCCGGTCACCTTTGCAGTCTATCTTAAGACTAACTAGTTGGAGAAGATTAAGCAAATAGTTGGAGAAGATTAGGCTCGGAGTTGGATGAGGAGGATCCCTTTGTGCAGTTGCACTGAAATGTAGAGACGTTGCCCGTGTGACATTTTAGTACAACTGCACAAATCACTTAAAAAAAGTGATTTGTGCAGTTCACCAAAAGGTCGCAATAGCAATGAGGTAAAATGGATAGCCCTATTTGCAAAAAAAGAGGTAGAAAGGAAATAATTACTGGCCAATTAAAGTTGATGACACATACGATGACAAAAAAGAAGCATATTCCTTGTCCTAAGGGAAGATAACAACACGGTTGTGTTTGTCTAAAACGGTGTGAGGACGAGATTGCAATATGGAAAGTACGCCGGACGAGCTACGTTTTGGGCAAAGAACTATGGAAGATCCACATGCTAGATTTTCCACATGCAGCGACGTGGGAAGACGGGCAGTGGAGCAAGGCCGGAGGGGATACCTGGGGGTCGTCGGGATGTAACTAGGTGAGCGGCGGCGGGCGGGGTCTGCCCATACTGCGGCAGCGAGCAGGTGGCGTAGGCCCTACCGCGCCAGAGCTTGGTCAGAGAGAATGGCGGGTACCGCAGGTCAGGACGTGTTGCCTCGGCGTCGTCGAACGGAGAAACGATGCACATCCTCCCTTTCCGCCGGCAGACGGGATGAGGCCAGATCAGTGACCAACGGTGGGAGAGAGAGAGGCCACTGTCACCTTGTGTGAGATACTCTAAAGAGAGACAAGCCCAGGCAGGCAGGCTCCATTATATATAGTGGAGCGGACTACCTTTTTCTCCATAAAAATCGTTTTATATTATGTGTACGTGCCATTGAGCGATATAACTTTATTTAAAAATAATGCGCCAATGCATCAGGTCGAACTTTGTTTCGTGCATGCGTGCTACACGACCTCCGTAGGTAAACAACCGCTACACGCGTTCAAATTAGCACGTGGGCTGCCATTTTCGTATAGAAATGAGCTCCACCGTGTACCCGCACGGGTATGGCTAGGCACGAAACGTGAGTGCGTGCACCTATTCTCTTCGTGTACGTACACCACCTACGTGGGGTTGTGTGAGAGAGATACAAACGTAGAGAGATATAGTGTGTGGGTTCGTGAGTGTTTTTTGGGGGGGTTCAATCAAAAAATGTAACATATGCAATGTGTGTGAAATAGAGTCCTGGATATATCATATATATAGAGGGGGCGATCCACGAGAAGAGAGTGGAGGTATCATCGGCTTGAGATATCCATAGAATCGAAGAGAGGGATGATGTGTGTGTGTGCACGCGCGATCGATAAAGAGTGCCATCGAATTTGTGTGTGCCCACGTCAAAGATATAGAGTGGTTGGCCTACTGGAATGTGAGAGGGGACAGGTGCAGTTTGTCTCTGTGGCATGGATACCTACCTACAGTGCTCGACTATCGGTGTGTGGTAGTGGGGGAGGCCTAATTAATTATAGAGGTACAATGGTTGGTATATGTGTGGAGGAGGAGAGAGGCCTACCTTATGTATTAAGGGAGATCGAACGGCATCCATGCATATGTGTAGGAGAGTAATAAGGTTGGGAGAGAGACACAACTAGAGTGTTGGAGGGGGTGGTAGTGGAGTTGCTTCTAACAAATGGTGGGAGTCTAGGAGAGGCTTGCTAGACAAACGGAGGGCACGCCTGCAATATCAATAAGAGAGGGGATGGCTGCCCTGTCTGTGCACGTGCGTGCGAGAGACGGGTCAGGAGGCATGCACGAATTATGAGGGGGGACGATATGGCTGTGGTAAGCAGACGTAACTACATCGGAAGATCAATCGTCCTTTGTCAGAGAAAGGAGAGACATAACTCATGAGGTACGTCGATCGATGGGTGGGAAAATAGTTAAAGTCGACCTAGGTATATGTAGGGAAATCGATCGGGACACATGCATGTATGTGTTAGAAGCAAATAAGGCCCGGGGAGAAGGATAGAGAGAGAGGGATGCATCTAGGAGGTGGTGCGAGAGGCATACTATATCGAGGGGTAAGGAGTGTGCGAGTACGAGATCAATGAAAAGAGTGGTGGGAGTGAGGCATGGACGGTGAGAAGAGAAGAGGGGAAGCTTGTGTTTGTGGTAGGCACACCTGGCTAGAGAGGCATATCGATCGATGTGTGCCGTAAAGAAGGAGCTAAGGGGCCAACACACACCATGGGTGAACGACCTAAAGTGAAAAGACAAATTTGTGCGATGGAGCTAGAGAATGCTGAGGGAGGGTGAGAGGGATGCGGGCATGTGCATGCACGAGAGAAAGTTAGCGCTAGCTACAAAGATAAGAGGACTGTGTGGGTGTAAAAGACGAATAGAGATCATGATTCATTATAAAAAGCGAATTCGGATATTTGAAGAATTTATCATAGTGTTTTAAACCGACGCATGCGTGAATATATATATATAACGGTGATACACATGGTGTGGTTATGAACATGTTATACTACATATAATATATTTTATCTCTACTCTTATAAAAACAGAGTTGTTGATGATGGTGTGCCTGCCATCCTGCAATATAGGCCGTCCGATTTATATCTAACGGATAGGAAGGAAACTATGGAAATTGTGAAAAAATATACCCACACCCCTCTCCATATTTGCAAATAAGGCATCCCCTTGATCATGTTGATGTTCCATGGAACGCATGGGCATCTTGCTAGTACTACATATAATATATAGAACATTGATTATAATTTGGGCTAATGTGTGGCTTTTGCAGCTCAAGGCTAAATACTTGTCATAAGGTAGGGGCGAGGCACTATACCTTGTGTGATAAACACGGTGTACGTATGGAACATGGTTTAGATTATGAATATATAGTTAGTACATCAAATGTACTATTATTTGGAATCAACATCAAGTGTATTCAAAAAATTGAATTCGAGTTCATATAGTACACATATTTCATATCTATCTCTATAGTAATCATGTGGTGTGTTGTTAATGTAATACACAAATGATGGTTGAAGTTGGCAACAATCATGATTGTAGATTCTTATTGAAATAGAGAAACGAATTCAAATTCAGTTCGAATTGCAGCGATAGTATAGACATTTGGAATGCACTAAAATGTTGGCATGAGTAGGTTACATGCATTATACAGCCAGCGAAAAAAATTAAATTGGACATAACATGGATCCATACTCCCTCCTTCCATCTATATAGGGCCTAATGCGTTTTTTAAGACCGCCTTTAACTATTGACAAGATACATGCACAATGTGAAAATTATATCATTGAAAGCTCCTTTCACACACGAATTTAACGGTGTGCTTTGTGTAAGTTGCATGTCATATATTATTGCTCTAATATTTGGTTGGTCAAATTTAGCCTCAAAAAACGCATTAGGCCCTATATAGATGGAAGGAGGGAGTAGCTTTGAATAGCATTTGTATAGTAAAACGGGACAAGACTCTCTCTTTGTGTGGTGTGAATAGTTTTATTTTTTTCGTTTTTTCGTTGTTGAGGGAAGTGCGAATTGATTTGGTACGTACTACAAGTACAATATTACACGTTAGGCTTGTCCCTAAAATTCAACCCGCGCCTTGTTATATCCCGAAAATTCAGATATCGTGCTCCCAAAACTGGCGCCTTCACAACCCGCGCCTTGTTGTCCCGAAATTACAACGCGCGCGAAAACTCCCTCCAGCTGCGAAATCTCGACACGTGAAATCCCCCTTCTAACCTTGAGCCGAAAGGGCCGCTAGTTCAAATCGGTGGGGGTACTTTTGTAACACACCCTACATTTTGGACAAGCGCGTCCCTAAGTCATGGTCCCCCCTCCCATCGCCTCCTTTTCGCCATTGGAAATCAGGCCGCCATAACCTCTTCGCTCCAGCCGCGAAACCCCACCTCCTCCGTCCGCCACCTCACCGCTGCCCAGCCGGAGCCTCTTCCCCGATGACGTCGTCCACCGCAATAGGTCGACGTCCCTCATCCACCTCCCCGGATGAGGATCTGTTGTCCTGCCGGTTCAGCCGCCCCGGCCTCCACCTCCAAGGAGCTGCTCCGATGATCGTCTCGTCTATCGCGGCTGCTCCATCCCCACAGGGCCACCTTAACCTGCTCCACCGGAACCGCAACATCCTCACCGACTCCTCGGACGAAGCCGAGGCCTACTCGGCGCCACCAAAGTGGTCGTACACTCATCGCATCGCACCTTCTCCTTAACTTGACCTCCCAGCATCGACGGTGCTCCATCCCGCACCCCCATGGAGTGGCTACCTCGAAGCCAGCGCCCCAGGCGACATCTCCACGGCGGCTTTCCCTAGTGCGAGGCCCCTTCGGCGGCGGCGGCCATACCAGCCGGATTTGCTGCTGCTGTTCCGGCTGTCGCTCGGTCGCTCGCGCTGCTACTGCTGCTCCGGCTCTCGCTCGCTCGCGCTGCTGCTGCTGCCGCTCGGGCTATCACTCGCTCGCTCTCCCAGCTGCTGCTGCTCCGGCTCTCGCTCGCTCGCGCTGCTCTCCCCTCGCTCGTGCTGCTGCTCTGCTCCGATTTAGCTACACTTAAGTCGACTGAATCAACTTTTGGGTCAGTCGATTTTCAGGGGGTGGGGGGGTCTCGCCGGAGTTAAGGAAGAACCACCCGCAACGGGGAGGGGGCTCGCCGGAGAGGTACCCCACTATCTATCTTAGGGTTCTGGGTGGGGTGCTGCTCGTCGGCGGTGGGGGCGCGGTGGTGGGACGGTGGCGTGGGGATCGCCGGAGAAAAAGCTTGGCGCGGGGGGAGGGGGCTAGAGGGCTGGCCGGGGCGGCGGCAGACCGGCGGTGGGGAGTTGTTTCGGGGCGGCGAGGTGGCGGCGGACCGGCGGTGGGGAGTTGTTTCGGGGTGGCGAGGCGGCGCGGGGTTCGGTCGGTGGTGGCTGGCGGCTCAGGGGGGTCCAGGTTGAAGATAAACTGCATGCCCTCCCTAAACTATCCCATGTCAAGTGCCTCTCTGCTATCATTGCGTTCAGTTTCGACAGTAACATTCAGACTCCACAGTAAATTTCAGTTTCGACAGTTAAGTTCAGAGTCAACAGTTTTTACCTCATCTGTTGTAGTCATGTGGTTTTTAGTGATGTAAATTTTACATCTATCACTTTTTGGTAATGCATGTTACATCATCTATTGGAGATGCCATTAGAATCCCACTTGAGATTAATGATGTCTGTCTTGGGCTGCTTCAGCCTTGACGTCTTACGGCTCACCGGAGCTGCTCCAACGACGGAACGATCCATCACAACAGAGCAGTGCCCTGGACGCCATCTACAGATTCCTCAGATCTTCCTCCACACCTCCGACAACCACATCTGCCTCAACTTCTTCAGCGACCAACCCAATGATGCTGAGGTCGACACGGCTACGGCAAAGAGGTTGTACACTGTCGCATCACTTATTACTCTACATTTGTCGGATCACGGGTTCCGGCAAAACCCTTAAGGTTCGAACTCTGGGGTGTAGCACGAAGTTCTTTCCTCCCTACCGATCCACGCCCTAGATTTGCTAAGATCTCGTGGACGAACTCGACGAACTCACAACACAAAAGACACAAGATTTATACTGGTTCGGGCCACCGTTGTGGTGTAATACCCTACTCCAGTGTGGTGGTGGTGGATTGCCTCTTGGGCTGATGATGAACAGTACAAAGGGAAGAACTGCCTCCTGAGGTTGAGGTGTTCTTGTGCTCTGTGAGCTTGTGGGTGAGAGGATGGAAGATGGAATCCCCCCCTACTGTGGTGGCTAGTTCTACTTATATAGGCCCTGGTCCTCTTCCCAAATATTGAGCGGGAAGGGAGCCAACAACGGCCAATTTGAAAGGGGACAGCCAGTATAGCTTATCCTGACAAAAGCGGTCTTCGCCTGCAAAAGGATTGGGTGGTGACGCCGTCTTGGGCTCCATGGTGACCTCCGTCTGGCAGTCCTGCTGGTCTTGGTCTCGTTGCACTGATATGGAAACCTTTGCTTGACGCCTTGGTACTCCGCGCCTGCGCTTGCCCCTTTAGCACCAAAGGGGAAACAAGGACACTGCGCGCGCTGGCGCCCGCCTGGCCTCGATCGTCATGGCTCACGTCACGACAACCTCGCGAGGTTTGCCCTGCGTTGATCTCTCCGCTCCTCGCGAGGCAACCTGGTGAGGCCGCTCCTGAGGAGGTCTTGCGTCGTCCGCCTCGCGAGGCTTGGCCCCTTGCGAGGGTCTTGAGTGCCTTGTTGATGAAGATGGGCCGTACAGGCTGCTAGCACAGCCACGCCATGGGCCGCAGGCAGGCAAGTCTGGGGAGCCCCGTTCCCAGAACACCGACAGTAGCCCCCGGGCCTAAGGCGCGCTCGGGCTTGGCTTCGAGGCGAAGCCAAAGGTCAAGTGCGGAGCGCTGCGGGCCCCAAAATCCTGCGGCCATGGTCGACGCGTGGCGGTTGATTGGATGTGGGCGTCTCCGCTTCCCCACGCTGTCTCGGCACTGCCCGACTTGACAAGTCCCTGCGACATGCAAGGGAAAATCATCATTACCTGTGATCGTGGGAGGCGCCGGTTGGCCTTCTTCCGCTATAAATGGGGAGGGGGGCAGAGCCCCCGTCGCCCATCTCTTCCCAGTCTGCTTGCTTCTTCCATCTTGCTCCTCTTCTAGTAGCAATGGCACCCATCCGAAGGTTTTCGGCTGCGGAGAAGGGAAAGGCTCCCCGCGACGAGCTGGGGCCGCTTCCGCCGAAGAAGAGGTTCGCTTACTGCCGCAACGCAGTGGTGATGCAGGTGGTGATGAGGCCTTGGTGCGAGCGGCCTCCTCCAGGGTATCCGCTACCTTTGTATGCCCAAGCTGGGGGCTCAGGAGGAAGGAACGACGAGCATCGGCGCGCGCACCATGGCCGAGGTCGACGTGCCGTGGTGACGCACGCCGTCGCTCCTGGAGTCCACGCGGTAGAATCCCCGCGCGAGCTCGTGCTGTGGGTGGCGATGCCCCCGAGCTCTCGCCGTGCTCGGGGCAAGGCTGCAGCGTCCGGCCGCCGCCATCACTGATCTGGGTGGGGTTGGCGCCGGCCTTCCGCGGCCCACTGTTGATGATGGCGTCAGCCGCGGGGGCGTGTAGATAGGATCCTCCTAGGTTCTCGTCTTTTGTTCCCTGCGAGGAATCAAGAAGTACCCCGTGGGGGCGTGTAAAGGGTCTGTAATGTCTGTTGTTGATATTATGCTGATTATGGAAACCTGTGAACGCAAGTACTGTTTAGGCTCGGTCTCCCCTTTCCAACCTCGCGACGGCTTGTGGCTCTACGCTGACAGGTCCCGGTCCCCAGGCAAGCTGCAGCCGTCGCTGGTATGCCAGGTCGCGTGCCATGGTCAAGGCCAGGAGGTGAGCGGCCCGAGGTCCAGTAAGATCCCCTGAGGCGCGATGCTCAGGAGGTCCCCTTTAGCGCTCAAGTAGCCATGGTAAGGCAAGAAAGGGAGGCGACGTGGCCGCAACAAGGCTGCGGCAAGCGTGACCCTTAGGCTCCAACGTTTAGGCAATCCGAGCGCGAGACTTATCTTGGCGGTTTTGGGTCGATTCCTTGCGGTGCGCCGCGTTAATGCGTAGCTAGGCCAGGCGTACGAGCCTTCCCTTCTTCTCCACGCTCTCCTTTATGCTCTATGTCCTCAGGTCCCGACCCTCGAGCGAGCTCAGCCGCCGCTGTGAAGGGCCAGGTGGAGGCCCTACTGAAGAAGTTCCGCGGCTTCGCTCTCGCGCCTTTGGCCGATGGTGCAGGTGAAGGCGATGCTACCAAGGAAGGAGCACCTCTTGTGGGTGATGGCGGTGTCCAGGGCTGACCTGCGGCTGCTTTCATGTTTCATTCTTGCAGCATGCATCAGGCCTTTTGGAGGCGTTAAACTTTCGTTTGATATTGTGAGAACAATATGTCTTGTAATATTTGCTTCGAGATTTTGCGACTTTCTTCCTATTTGCTTCGTGTTCTGCGTCGGCAGAGCCCGGCCCCGCGCATACCTCAACCACCATTGGGCTGACCGGAGACCAGGACGGACCAAGGAGTGAGGGGCTACGTGACCAATTAGGCTCCTGAGTCGCGATGCTCAGGAGTCCCCCTTGACGCGCAAACAACTTATAGGGAGAATACGCGAGGATAGGTTAATGTTCTATGTCGGCAGGGCCCAGCCCCGCGCATACCTCAACCACCGTTGGGCCGACCGGAGACCAGGACGGACCAAGGAGTGAGGGGCTATGTGACCAGTTAGGCTCCTGAGTCGCGATGCTCAGGAGTCCCCCTTGACGTGCAAACAATCTTCATACATTTGCCCTCGCCGAGGCCCGGCTCGGGAGGGGCGCGCGACGACCAGGTCCGGGAGACCTGGTTGGGTGGCATACGCTTGGGCGTGACCCGAGCGCAGCCCCCGTGCCCTAGCCCCATCGCGCGACTCTCCTGAGGGGAGGCGTTGTGGTGAGGCCGGACACTGAGCTCTGGGGCTCCCTGAGGTTGGTGCGGCCGTGAGGCCGCCCTCAGTTGTTTATCACCGGCGCGGAGCATAGTGCTTCCGCTTGTGCACGGGCATAGCCGCTCCTCGGCAGTGTCGACGGCCAGCGCGGAGCATGGTGCTTCCACTTGTGCGTGGGAGGGGGGGCTCCCTCTGCGGAGAGCCCCCGGGGCGTGTACAGCCCCGCCCTGACACGTGGCTTGCACGACAGGGCTAGACAAGGTGTATCTGGGCACTCGTGAGCCAGCGCGGGACTCACGAGGCCCTACCTCAAGGCAGGTTGCGCCTGATCTTGGTTCTTGTTCGCTATGCTGGTCCTGCGAGGTGGTCAGACAACCTGCGCCGAACGAATCTCCTGAGGTTACCGCGTGAGAGGGTCAAGCACCAACGGCCCCAGGAGGTGACGTGAACGGGGCCGGCCCGCCAGACAGAGTTCAGCCGCTGGATTTATCGATGCTGCAGGGACGGGCCCGAGCACAGACGCCGTGCTTATCCTACCCACGCGAAGGATCCTGAAGAAAGACGGCCGGCGCGCGGTTCCCATAGTGGGTGACGATTGAGCAGGTAATAATCATAGGTAGATTAAGCATGGAAAGCATACTGGCTCAAGTAAAAGCAGGGAAGATACACGCCCGAGGGGTGCCCCCCGCAAGGTAAGCTAAAGACATGAAGGGGATACATGCCATAGGGACGGACCCATGCAGCCTGGGAATGATGCAGCCCGAGGGGCGCTCCCAGCTAAATAAACTTGGAAAATGTCACCTGGTTCTATTGATGAAGGCGTGTTGGGGCAGCTGAAGGTATGCGGCGAAGCGGACGCTCCTCATGAGCCACCGGAGCCCTGAGCCTCAGGAGGCTCTGGGGGTCCAGGCGGTTCCTTGAGGACCGCCTCCATCTCTATCAGGACGGCGTCGTGACTGGCCTCCTGAGTCGCCAGGGTGCGCCGCAAGTTGCGCTGGTAGACGAACGACACGCTCGGCAGGCCAAAAGGCATGCGAATGTAGCTATGTGGTGGACCCTCGCAGCGGCCCGCGCGCGAAGGCCAGAAGAGCTCCTAAGATGCGGCCCTGTTGAGCCCTGGGACGTCGATGCAGACGCGCAACCCGGCATCCTCGCCTGGATGGGGAGCTGCGCCTCGTGAGCGGCGGTCGCCGCGCATGGCCCTTGCGTCATGCAGTTCCTGAGTGGTCTTGGTGATGAATTCCTGAGCGGTGGGCGCTCCTTGCCCTGTGTCCTCCTGAGGGAAACGCGCCATGAAGCATGCCTCCAAGTGGTGCTCGAGCGCCTCCCTCGTGATGTTGGCAAGGTCTGAGGCCCTCCAGAAGAGAGCCCTCGAGCCTTGCCCGAGAAGGGCGCGCCTTCCTATGCGATGGAGGGAGGCGCCCCTGGAGCGGGCGCTGATCCTGACGAGGTTCCAGCCGCGACGCCACCCTCCTGACGTCCTGCACGGCGTAGCTGCTTCTTCTTCTTGGGGATGGCCTCAGGAGGGCCCTCGCCCTTGCTGTCGGGGTCGTCGATTACTGCAGCTTGAAAGGCACGCTCGACGGAGCACAGCGCGTCTCTTTCTTCACATGGGACCGTGATGATTCCGCCGCTTGCCGGCATCTTGAGGACATTGTAGCCATGATGGGTCACCGCCATGAACTTGGCCAGGGCTGCCGTCACAAACATGCATATAAGAGATCAAAGAAGATTCAAATAACTTTCATGGATAAAAAGATAGATCTGATCATAAACTCAAAGTTCATCCGATCCCAACAAACACACCGCAAAAAGAGTTACATCATATGGATCTCCAAGAGACCATTGTATTGAGAATCAAACGAGAGAGAGAGGAAGCCATCTAGCTACTACTACGGACCCGAAGATCTACAAAGAACTACTCACGCATCATCGGAGAGGCACCAATGGAAGTGGTGAACCACTCCGTGATGGTGTCTAGATTGGATCTGGTGGTTCCGGACTCTGCGGCGGCTGGAATTGATTTTCCTCGACTCCCTTAGGGTTTCTGGAATATTGGGGTATTTATAGAGTAAAGAGGCGGTCCAGGGGGCACTCGAGGTGGGCACAACACACCAGGGCACGCGTGGGCCTCCAGGCGCGCCCTGGTGGGTTGTGCTCCCCTTGGAGCAGCCCCAGGTGCTTCTTCGGCCCATTGGTTGTCTTCTGGTAAAAAAGAATCCACAAAAAGTTTCGCTGCATTTGGACTCCGTGTCGTATTGATTTCCTGCGATGTAAAAAACATGCAAAAAATAGCAACTGGCACTTGGCACTATGTCAATTGGTTAGTACCAAAAAATGATATAAAATGATTAAAACATCCAAGAATGATAATATAACAGCATGGAACAATAAAAAATTATAGATACATTGGAGACGTATCAGCATCCCCAAGCTTAATTCCTGCTCGTCCTCGAGTAGGTAAATGATAAAAACATATTTTTATGTGGATTGCTGCCTAACATGTCATCTAATATTCTTTTCTTTGTAGCATGGACATTTGGACTTTTATATTGTTCAAAGCAATAGTCTAGTTTTGACATGATAACTTAAATACTCAAGCATATCAACAAGCAACCATGTCTTTCAAAATATCAACGCTAAAATAACTTATCCCTGGCCCTTCATGCTCAATCATTGATCCATTCATGAAACACACTCGCATATTAGCTAGACCCAATGCTCAAGTACGATCATAGTGCGCCCTAGTTGGTGCTTTATAAGAGAACATGGAGACTCAAATTCAAAAATAAAAATTACATAAAATACAAGAAAGGCCCTTCGCGGAGGGAAGTAGGGATTTGTAGAGGTGCCAGAGCTCAAAGGGAAAATTGAGAGATAAAAACATTTTGAGAGGCATACTTTTCCCACCAACGAAAATGAATTAGAGTTCCCAACACTTTCCATGCTAGATATATCATAGGCGGTTCCCAAACAGAAATTAAAGTTTATTCCTTTTTCAACCATACTTTCACTTTCCATGGCTAACCGTATCCACGGGTGCCTTCCATACCAACAGTTTCCGAGGAATTTATTATTTGACAACATAAAGTAAATTCATTTTTCATTTCGGGACTGGGCATCCCTAATACTTTTGCCTTACTCTCGTGCAATGACAAGTGAATAAACACTCATCGTGAGAATAACACATCTAGCATGGAAAATATTAGCCACCCCTCACCGCCTCGCGAGCGGTATGAGCACACAAAAGAGAAATTTATTTTGAATATTAGAATGACACATACAAATTTGCTTAGGACGGCAAAAGAATACCGCATATAGGTAGATATAGTGGACTCTTGTGGCAAAACTGGTTTAAAGGATTTTGGATGCACAAGTAGTTATCATACTTAGTGCAAAATGAAGGCTAGCAAAAGATTGAGAAGCGACCAACCAAGAAACGAATAATCTCACAAGCGAGCATTAAGCATAATTAACACCGAATAATGCACCACAAGTAGGATATAATTTCATTGCATAATTATTGACTTTCGTGCTTGCATAGGGAATCACAAACCTTAACACCAATATTCTTACTAAAGCATAATTACTCATCAAGATGACTCACATATCACATCATCATATCTCAAAACTATTACCAAGAATCAAGTTTATTTTGTCCAATGATCTTCATTAAAGTTTTTATTATATCCTTCTTGGATATCTATCACTTTGCAACTAATTTTCATATGTTGCTTTTGATAAGCTCAAACAAATATAAGTGAAAATCATGAGCATAATATTTCTTTCTCTCAAATTAATTTAAGTGAAGCAAGAGGGAATTTCTTGAAATTTTTACTAGCTCTCAAATAAATCTAAGTGAAGCAAGAGAGAATTTCTTCAAAAATACTAAAGCACACCGTGCTCAGAAAGATATAAGTGAAGCACTAGAGCAAATCCATAGCTCATAAAAATTTAAGTGAAGCATAGAGAGCAATCCTAACAAGTCATGGCATAATTTTGGCTCTCTCAAATAGGTGTGTTCAGCAAGGAATCAAGACTTAAAATACAAAATAAAACAAGAAAACACTCATATCATACAAGACGCTCCAAACAAAACACATAGTATGTGGTGAATAAAAATATAGCTTCGAGTAAAATACCGATGGTTGTTAGAAGAAAGAGGGGATGCCACTCTGGGCATCCCCAAGCTTAGTTGCTTGCTCCCTTTGGATGTAGAAAACCAGTTCATATTTTATTCTTGCATTATATCTACTGTATTCCAACTTTTCTATGGCAAAAACTCATCAAAGAAAACCATAGAATCATCAAAACAAGCACACAACGCAAAGAAAACAGAATCTGCCAAAAACAGAACAGTTTGTAGTAATCTGGAAATTTCGAATACTTATAAAACTCCAAAAATCCTGAAAAAATAGGACGACCTGAGAAATTTATATATCAATCTACTGTAAAAAATTCAGAGTTTTTCATCGCTTTTGTGATTTTTAAAAATTCTAACTCTGGACACAAAAGTTTCTGTTTTTCTCCAGCAAGATTAAACAACTATCACCCAAGAAGATCCTATAGGTTCTACTTGGCAAAAACACTAACTAAAACACAAAAAAACACAATCATAACAGTAGAATAATTGTGCTAACACTCAAAAACAGAAAGCAAAAGGCAAAAGGCAAAAATAAATTTTATCCATTGGGTTGCCTCCCAACAAGCGCTATAGTTTGACGCCCTTAGCTAGGCATAATGCAAGGGATCTAAGTTTTTCATCTTTGTTCAACTCTTCAATCAAACACTTAGAATTCTTCAAAGATTTAGCATAAAGATTTTCAATGACAATACTCCTAGGAACAAATTTAAAGAATTCATTCTTGCCAAAGGGATCGCTTATAACTTCAACAAAATCCGGGTGGATACTAATCATCTTAAGATCCTCTTTACTAGAAGTTGCACCTTGTTCTTAGTAACTTGAGTAGTCTTGCCAATCTTTACGGGAGTTTTATCAATAGTTTTAGCGGAAGCAAAAGCCGTGCTCAAATTACTAAAGATTTCTTCCAGTTTATCAATCCGAGGCGGACTTTATTCAATTCTTTCATGAATTATGGTTCCCTTTTCTTTTAACAACTTAAAAACTTCTCCTGCTTTTGACCCAATTTTAGTAGCAAAGTTATGCATCTTTTTATCCAAATTTTCAATATGCTCTTCAGTAAGCATTTTCTTTTCAATAGCATCTAGTATTTCCATGACATGCTCAAGAGTCAAAGTTGTTTCATTAATCATAAGAGGTGGTGAGCCTACTAAATTTCCATAGCACTGAAAGCATCAAGAGAGGGACACATCAAGAAATTTTCACCGGTAATCGTATCAAGGACGAATCTATACCAAGTGGTGATGCCCACATAAAAACAATGAAGAAGAACAATGGTAGATTGCTTACGGATAGATCTATTATGAGCATTGCAAATTCTATACCAAGCATCTTTTAAATTCTCTCCTCCCCCTTGTTTAAAGTTGAGAACTTCGTTTTCGGGAGTGCATGCAATAGAGGAAGAACTATCCATGATGATAATAACGGCAAACAAGATTGCACACAAAAACAGATCCGGCAAGAAAACGACGAACAAAAAAGAGGACGAATAAAACGGCAAATTTTTGTGAAGTGGGGGAGAGGAAAACAAGAGGCAAATGGCAAATCTATACCTAATAATAAAAGACGGAAGCTTTCATAGTTCTCCATACGTCATCTTTTTATATCCGTTGATTTTGTGTTAATCATAAACATTGACGGCTACGATCT
This sequence comes from Aegilops tauschii subsp. strangulata, assembly GCF_002575655.3. Taxonomy (NCBI): domain Eukaryota; kingdom Viridiplantae; phylum Streptophyta; class Magnoliopsida; order Poales; family Poaceae; genus Aegilops; species Aegilops tauschii. The sequence goes on from NC_053039.3 coordinate 226,791,813, forward strand.
AAAAATAGATCTACAAATAGGTACAAAGGAAAAAAACTGCAAAACATAGTTTGCACGTCCGGCTCGATGAAAAAAAGGAGAAAGGAGCAGTGCGTCCCGCTTGATGGAAAAAAGAAGGACAACACTAACGCCCACACGTGTGGTGGGAGCCAAACCCGCCCACACGCCCTATAGCACACAGACTACGCCATGTCACCGCATGCATGCATGTGGAAATCTTTTTGAATTTTCTGTTTTTAAAATGTTTTATCTCTTAAATGAAAAATCCGATTGAAGATCCGTTTTCACCATTAAATTCCTCACGACAAGATCTTCGAACCTAGATCTCATATCAATATATTTCGACGAATTTTTTTTGGTTAAAAGTTGTCGTGTCTATTACACATGAATTGCCATGATGTTTACACTGAAGTTGTCATGATATGTTTCAGCTATTTTCTTCTACATTTAAAAATAAATTTTGACATATTATAAAATGGGGAATTAAGAAACTAGACTTGTCATGCATCATAAATTAAAATTGCCATGATACGTGCACTTAAAATTGCCATGGTTCATACAAAAAAACATTTTCATGGTCAAAGTACTGGAATTGCCATCATCGAAAAACTAAAATTGCCATGATCTACAAACTAAAATTGCCACATGGCAACTTTAGTTTAAGCACTATGGCAACTACAGCGTGGACATCATGGCAACTTTTGGGCAAAACAAAATTTCGTCGAAACATATCAAAATGGGGTCTAGTTTTGAAGATCTCGTCGAGACGGATTTAATGGTGAAAACGGATTTTTAATTCGCTTTTTTAATTAGGAGATAAAACATTTTTAAGCCGAAAACCAAAAAGATTTATGCTGATGTCATCTGTTCATACGTGGCAAAATGAGTGGTGATGAAGGCGTGTGGACGATGTGCAAACGCCCACACGTGTGGACGTTAATTTTTTCGAAAAAGAAATACAATCTATTCTTTACCTCTTTTTTTAGATTCGGAATAGATTTCACGGGGAATTTCCCTTTCTTACGTCAACCAGTGCCCGATCGGTTTCGTACCTGAAATTGTGTGACTCGTTCCTAACATGGCTCGCCCACAGCCTGGTACCATGGCCCAATAAAACCGGCCCATCCGTCCAACTATAGTCCATGAGTGACACGTTCTGGCCCAATGAATCAGGCAAAAAAACAGGTTGTAGCTGCGAAGATCGAACTCCCAAACAATAGGCCAATGCAGATGGTTGTGTCCAACTCATCCAGATCGTGCTTGTGAAAAGTTCCAGAATTAATGGAAAGAAGGGATTCGTACATGCGTGTGATGGAATAAATTGGAAAGAAGAAACCCAGAATTCGTGAGACATGCATGGTGGGCATTAATACACAGCCAGGATTGGTTGTATTAATGGAAAAGAGAGAATTTGTGAGGCATGCATGGTGGGAATTAACACACAGCCAGGATTGGTTGTTATTAATGGAAAAGAGAGAGGTGATTGCTGACTTTAAAAAAGAGTATCCACAACCAGGATTGGTTGTTATTGATGGAAAAGAGAGAGGTGATTGGCAGATTCAAAAGAGTAAATAAATAATTTCTCAAATGTCCACAGGATTGGGTATCTATTTCCTGGTGCCCCAATAACTTCAAATTATATACTGGCATAGATTGTTTCCTTAAAAACCAAGAGATCTTTTCATTCATAAAGAATGGGTGTAGTACAGAGTGTGTCTCAAAAATACAGGGTAGAACAGCTGCATACGAACTATATGAAGAAAATAAGGACCAAAACATGTCTAATCTGGCTCCCTCGATCTTCGAATCAGCTGGTTAAAAACTAAGAGATCATTTGGGGTTTGCAGTAGTGTTGTTTACTGTAGGTAGCCATAGTCCTTTCGAAATTAGAAGTGTTAGCGAAATAAAGTGAAACAAAATGGAGTCTATTTCGGTTATAGCATTGTCACGTCTACTTGACCTTTTACGGGAATCTAATGTAACCATCCTGCAATATGAGAATAATATAGATTATGTGTAGAGAATATTCCTGCTTACTGATAATTGCGCTTAACTCTGGTTACATTTCTTTATGGCCGCAAAGTTCAAGCAGTAGTATACATACTTTGGTCACGGTATAATCATCCAATGCAATGTGATAGTTCCAGCTAAATTTCTTCAGCTACAAATCTGCTTATGTTACTTCTGTTGATGGAATTAAGTCTTAGATTACTAGATCTTAGGTAAATGATTTTTCTTTCGGCAAGTGTTGATTTGAATATGTTAAAATATAGATGAATCTTCTCAAATCCAACAAAGAGGTGGTAATATCTGCATCATGAAGTTTCTCCAGCTGATTGGGCATTCTTCTGCATCGTTGGGGCATTATCAGTGCGCATGTATGTAATACTGAAGGTCTTCTGCTATCACTGTTAAATGTTGTGTTGTAAGTGATATTTTAAGTGTTGTTAATTGCATAAATTTCCTTGATTTTATGAATTATATTCTGCTATTACTTATATCTTACCAATTTTTCCCTTGCACTTCATGTTTTCCATATCATCTGGCTTTATGAAAATTGCTACATCAAAATAACTACATTCTCCTTTTTGTCCATATTCTATTCCGTTCGTCAGAAGTCTGTAGAAAGGAGTTGGGACTAAGAGAGCGACATATATTTGCATCAGGTTTTGAATTATTTTCCACTTTTAGGTTCGCATGTTAGACTTTTCGATTAATGATTACTGAGAAAAATTAGTGGCAAACATTTTGTTGAGTAAGCTCCTACATTTATCATAATATATGGTAGTTTATTGCAATATGACCTCATGATAGAAAACACTCATATTTGACGTTGTTCTATGCTTGCTAACAGTAATAACTTGAAATATGTTTTTATCATGAATATAAAGTTTATTGAAGATGGTTTGTTTGAGGATATGTGGAAAGGCTATTTGCACTTCATAGTTCAAGGCAGATCGTAAATTAGGTGGCTAAGCAACACACTTACTAAAATTGTTTATATTCTGCGGGAGCAGTCACATGCCATATTAATTTCAGAAGAACATTTTCTAATTTAGTGTTGTGCATGTATTTGTCGGCGTCCTGGGAACGGGGGTCCCCAGACTTGCCTGCCTGCGGCCCACGGCGTGGCTCCACCAGCGGCCCTGTACGGCCCATCTTCACCAGCAAGCACTCAAGACCCTCGCGAGGGGCCAAGCCTCGCGAGGCAGACAACGCAAGACCTCCTCGGGGGCGGCCTCACCAGGCCGGCTCGCGAGGGGCGGAGATATCAAGGCGAGGGGCACCTCGCCAGGTTCCCGTGATGCAAGCCACGACGACCAGGGCCAGGCGGGCGCCAGCGCGTGTAGTGTCCTCGTTTCCTCTTTGGTGCTAAAGAGGCAAGCACAGGCGAGGAGTCCCGAGGCATTAGGCAAATGTTTCCATATCGGTGCAACGAGACCAAGACCAGCAGGACGGCAAGACGGAGGTCACCATGGAGCCCAAGACGGCGTCACCACCAGAGCCTTTGGCAGGCGAAGACCACCTTTAGTCAGGATAACTTGTACTACTTGTCCCCCTTCAAATTGGCCGTTGTGGGATCCCTTCCCGCCTAATATTTGGGAAGAGGGCCCGGGCCTCTATATATAGGACTAGCCACCACCATTGTAGGCATCTCATCTTGGACTGGATCCATTCCACCAAGGCCACCACACAAGCTCACCGAGCACAAGAGCACCTCTCCTCAGGAGGCTGTTCTTCCCCTGTACGAGTTCTTCCTCAGCCCAAGAGGCAATCCACCACACCACACTGGAGTAGGGTATTACACCACATCGGTGGCCCGAACCAGTATAAATCTTGTGTCCCTTTGTTCTGCGAGTTCGACGCGCTGAGCCTTGACATCGCGGTGAGGGTGTGAGCTAGAGAGAGGAGAGATCTTCGTGTGCACCCTAGTATTCTAACCTCAAGGGTTTTGCCGGAACCCGAAATCTGACATTTGGCGCGCCAGGTAGGGGTGCGCCGAAGCCTCCATTCCGTCGATCCATGCTCCGCCATCACCACGCCTTGCCCCCATGGCCGGCGTCGCTCTTCCGGCTGCGATGACGGATGCCCATGGCGGGGCCAGGGGCTCTGAGCCTTGGCCCCCGCCTTGCGACGGGTGCACTGGCCACCCAAGTTCAAACCAGAGATGCCGCCGCGTTACGACGGCGTGGCGGACCCGTCGGCCTTCCTGCTGGCGTATGAAGAGGCTGTCCTGAAGGCTGGGGGCGACGACAAGGTCATGTCCATCTGGCTTCTCATGGCCTTCACTGGTGCACCGCACTCCTGGCTGCTCAACCTCCCAGGATCCTCGGTGGCATCTTGGGAGGAGCTACGCAGCCTCTTCGCCGCGCGCTTCGCGGCACCGACGCCCCTCATTTTCGCGATCCTCCTCGGAGGCTCGCAAGCGCCGCCCTCGGGTCGTCACACAAGTCGTTCCTTCGCCAGATCGGCGCCGCTCCCCCTCTCCTCCGGTGGCGCCGGAACGCTGCCGTGGCCACCATCATCATCACCACGATCTTCACCAACACCTCCGCCATCTTCACCAACATCTCCATCACCTTCCCCCTTTATCTACAGCGGTCCACTCTCCCGCAACCCGCTGTACCCTCTACTTGAACATGGTGCTTTATGCTTCATATTATTATCCAATGATGTGTTGCCATCCTATGATGTCTGAGTAGATTTTCGTTGTCCTATCGGTGGTTGATGAATTGCTATGATTGATTTAATTTGCTTGTGGTTATGTTGCTGTCCTTTGGTGCCCATCATATGAGCGCGCGCGTGGATCACACCATAGGGTTAGTTGTATGTTGATAGGACTATGTATTGGAGGGCAAGAGTGACAGAAGCTTCAACCTAGCATAGAAATTGATGCATACGGGATTGAAGGGGGACCAATATAACTTAATGCTATGGTTGGGTTTTACCTTAATGAACGTTAGTAGTTGCGGATGCTTGCTAATAGTTCCAATCATAAGTGCATAGAGTTCCAAGTCAGGGATGACATGCTAGCAGTGGCCTCTCCCACATAAAACTTGCTATCGGTCTAGCAAAGTAGTCAATTGCTTAGGGACAATTTCGCAACTCCTACCACCACTTTTCCACACTTGCTATATTTACTTTAGTTGTGTCTTTATCTAAACAGCCCCTAGTTTTTATTTACATGCTCTTTATATTCTTGCAAACCTATCCAACAACACCTACAAAGTACTTCTAGTTTAATACTTGTTCTAGGTAAAGCGAACGCTAAGCGTACGTAGAGTTGTATCGGTGGTCGATAGAACTTGAGGGAATATCTGTTCTACCTTTAGCTCCTCGTTGGGTTCGACACTCTTACTTATCGAAAGAGGCTACAATTGATCCCCTATACTTGTGGGTTATCAAGACCTTTTTTTGGCGCCGTTGCCGGGGAGTCATAGCGTGGGGTGAATATTCTCGTGTGTGCTTGTTTGCTTTATCACTAAGTAATTTTTATTTTCTGCTCTTAGTTGTTATTTATCTTTAGTTATGGATATGGAACACGAAACACCAAAAAAATTAGGTGCACTTACTACTCATGGAGATGGGGAACCTCCTAAAACCCTCGATGATCATTATGTGATATATATTGTGTACTACTTTGATAATCCTGAGAAAACCCCATTCAATTATGTAATGGGAGACACTTTGGATCAACGTGAATACTTTAGGGATTATCGCTTGACTCAAAAAGGGAAACTATTATGGGATCAAATTCATATATTGAAGTGGTATGCTAGGCAACTATGCTTGAGATATGATTATACTTGTTGCTCTAAGATGAAGGCTCCACACCTTCCCTTTTCATGCAAATTTAATGATAATAAAACCTTAGCTTCTTATGTTAATGGTATATATGATTACTATGATGTGGAACAAATAGAAGAATTTGTTGCTTTTATGGGTGCTTATGAAATTGAATCTATGTTTAAAGAGTTTGAAAATCTTTATGATGCTGTTTATAGACCTGAAAAATTTAGCTATCCTTAAATATTGCTATGAGAATTATGAATTCAATTCCGATATTGATGCATTTATTGAGAAAGTATCCGCTGTCCAAGAAGAGACTAATATTTTGCAGGAGTCTATGGAAGAAGAAATTGTGAGCTCATTGGATGAAAAAGATGATGAGGAGAGCGAAGAACAAAAGGAGGAAGAGCAAATTAGCTACCCGTGCCCACCTTGTAATGAGAGTAACTCTTCAACTCATACATCGTTTAATTTCCCTTCATACTTACCGAAGGATGATTGCTATGATGATTGTTATGATCCCGTTGATTCTCTTGAAATACCCCTTTTTGATGATGCTTGCTATGCTTGTGGCCAAGATGCCAATATGAATTATTCTTATGGAGATGAACTTGCTATAGTTCCTTATGTTAAACATGAAATTGTTGCTATTGCACCCACGCATGATAGTCCTATTATCGTTTTGAATTCTCCCTACTACACTATATCGGAGAAGTTTGCACTTATTAAGGATTATATTGATGGGTTGCCTTTTACCGTTGCACATGATGATTTTGATGAATATAATATGCATGTGCTTGCTTCTCCTACTTGCAATTATTGTGAGAGAGGAACTATATCTCCACCTCTCTATGTTTCTCACACGATAAAATTGCAAGAAACTGTTTATACTATGCATTGGCCCTTACAAGGTGTGCATGAATTGTTCTTTTATGACATGACGATGCATAGGAAGAGAGTTAGACTCGTTGTTGCTTGATATATGTTACTTTGTACTCACTACTAAATTAGAAATAATTGTTAATTAAAATTGGCTTTGATATACCTTGGGATCCGGGTGGATCCATTACTTGAGCACTATATGCCTAGCTTAATGGCTTTAAAGAAAGCGCTGCCAGGGAGACAACCCGGAAGTTTTAGAGAGTCATTTATTTCTGTTATGTGCTTTTATATAGTTTAAAAACAAAAAAATAAAGAGGGGAACCCAAAACTTTTCAAAAATAAAAGTGAAAGTGAGATAGACGAGCATTGTGAAAGTGGGGGACGTCCTTGAACTTTGTTCATGGCCATGGAAACTTTGTGAATCTTAATTACAGAAACTTTTCAACAAAAATAATTATCCCCTTGTACAATTCCATTGTATTATAAAAATAATGTGCCAAGGTTTGCCTTTAGGATGTTTACAATGCTTGATGGTTTGTATGGTGCAGGACAGAAACTTTAGCTGTAGTGCGCAATTTTAAATTTTTTACTGGAACGTCAAATGGTTCTGATTCGTTTTGCACTGTCTTTCTATACAAATTTTTTATTTTTCCTAATTTTTACAGAATTTTTCAAGTATCATAAGTATGGTGAATGTTCAGATTATTACATACTGTTCTGTTTTAGACATATTCTGTTTTTGATGCATAGTTTGCTTGTTTTGATGAAACTATCAAGTTATATCAGTGGATTAAGCCATGAAAAAGTTGTATTACAGTAGATATAATGCAAAAACAAAATATGAATTGGTTTGCAACAGTACTTAGAGTAGTGATTTGCTTTATTATACTAACGGATCTTACCGAGTTTTCTGTTGAAGTTTTGTGTGGATGAAGTGTTCGATGATCGAGAAGGTCTCGATGTGAGAAGAAGGAAGAGAGGCAAGAGCTCAAGATTGGGGATGCCCAAGGCACCCCAAGTAAATATTCAAGGAGACTCAAGCGTCTAAGCTTGGGGATGCCCCGGAAGGCATCCCCTCTTTCTTCAACAAGTATCGGTATGTTTGCGGATTCGTTTCGTTCATGCGATATGTGCGAATCTTGGAGCGTCTTTTGCTTTAGTTTTCATTTTTCTTTTCTGCACCATGCTGGTATGAGATAGTCCTTGGTTGATTTATAGAATGCTCTTTGCACTTCCCTTATATTCTTTGAGTATGGCTTTATAGAATGCTTCATGTGCTTCACTTATATCATTTGAAGTTTGGATTGCCTGTTTCTCTTCACATAGAAAACCGCCATTTGTAGAATGCTCTTTTGCTTCACTTATATTTGTTAGAGCATGGGCATATCTTTTGTAGAAAGAACTAAACTCTCTTGCTTCACTTATATCTATTTAGAGAGATGACAGGAATTGGTTATTCACATGGTTAGTCATAAAATCCTACATAAAACTTGTAGATCACTGAATATGATATGTTTGATTCCTTGCAATAGTTTTGCGATATAAAGATGGTGATATTAGAGTCATGCTAGAGGGTAGTTATGGATTGTAGAAATACTTGTGTTGAAGTTTGTGATTCCCGTAGCATGCACGTATGGTGAACCGTTATGTGATAAAGTCGGAGCATGATTTATATATTGATTGTCTTCCTTATGAGTGGCGGTCGGGGACGAGCGATGGTCTTTTCCTACCAATCTATCCCCCTAGGAGCATGCGCAAAGTACTTTGTTTCGATGACTAATAGATTTTTGCAATAAGTATGTGAGTTCTTTATGACTAATGTTGAGTCCATGGATTATACGCACTCTCAGCCTTCCGTCATTGCTAGCCTCTTCGGTACCGTGCATTGCCCTTTCTCACCTCGACAGTTGGTGCAAACTTCGGCGGTGCATCCAAACCCCGTGATACGATACACTCTATCACACATAAGCCTCCTTATATCTTCCTCAAAACAGCCACCATACCTACCTATTATGGCATTTCCATAGCAATTCCGAGATATATTGCCATGCAACTTCCATCATCATCATATACATGACTTGAGCATTCATTGTCATATTGCTTTGCATGATCGTAAGACAGCTAGCATTATGTTTTCATGGCTTGTCCATGTTTTGATATCTTTGCTATGCTAGATCATTGCACATCCTGGTACACTGCCGGAGGCATTCATATAGAGTCATATCCTTGTTCTAGTATCGAGTTGTAATATTGAGTTGTAAGTAAATAAAAGTGTGATGATCATCATTATTAGAGCATTTCCCCAGTGAGGAAAGGATGATGGAGACTATGATTCCCCCATAAGTCGGGATGAGACTCCGGACTTTATCAAAAAAAAGAGGCCAAAGAAGCCCAAATAAAAAAAGAGAGAGAAAAGAGAGAAGGGGCAATGTTACTATCCTTTTACCACACTTGTGCTTCAGAGTAGCACCATGTTCTTCATATAGAGAGTCTCTTGAGTTATCACTTTCATATACTAGTGGGAATTTTCATTATAGAACTTGGCTTGTATATTCCGATGATGGGCTTCCTCAAATGCCCTAAGTCTTCATGAGCAAGCAAGTTGGATGCACACCCACTTAGTTTTCAGTTTGAGCTTTCATACACTTATAGCTCCAGTGCATCCGTTGCATGCCAATCCCTACTCCTCACATTGACATCAATTGATGGGCATCTCCATAGCCCGTTGATTGGCCGCGTCGATGTGAGACTTTCTCCTTTTTGTCTTCTCCACACAACCTCCACCATCATATTCTATTCCACCTATAGTTCTATGTCCATGGCTCACGCTCATGTATTCCGCGAAAGTTGAAAAGGTTTGAGAACGTGAAAAGTATGAAACAATTCCTTGGCTTGTCATCGGCGTTGTGCATGATTTGAATATTTTGTGTGGTGAAGATGGAGCATAGCCAGACTATATGATTTTGTAGGGATAACTTTCTTTGGCCATGTTATTTTGAAAAGACATGATTGCTTTATTAGTAGGCTTGAAGTATTGTTGTTTTTAATGTCAAAAGATAGACTATTGCTTTGAATCACTCGTGTCTTAATATTCATGCCATGATTAGATACATGATCAAGATTATGCTAGGTAGCATTCCGCATCAAAAATTGTCTTTTTTATCATTTACCTACTCGAGGACGAGCAGTAATTAAGCTTGGGGATGCTGATACATCTCCGTCGTATCTATAATTTTTGATTGTTCCATGCCAATATTATACAACTTCATATACTTTTGGCAACTTTTTATATTATTTTTGGGACTAACATATTGATCCCATGCCCAGTGCCAGTTCCTGTTTGTTGCATGTTTTATGTTTCGCAGAAACCCATATCAACGTGAGACGGTGCCCGAGGGGGGCACAAGGCAGGGGGCGCCCCACCCCCCTGGGCACGCCTCTGACCCTCGCGGGGCCCCCCTAAGGCGGTTGCTGCTCTTCTTTGGCCGCAAGAAAGCTAATTTTCAGAGAAAAATCTGGGCGAAGGTTTCAATCCAATCGGAGTTACGGATCTCCATGTATAGGTGAAACGGTGAAAGGGCAGAACAGGGGAACTCAGAAACAGAGAGAGACAGAGAGACAGATCCAATCTTGGAGGGGCTCTTGCCCCTCCCATGCCATGGAGGCCAAGGACCAGAGGGGAAACCCTTCTCCCATCTAGGGAGGAGGTCAAGGAAGAAGGGGGCCCCTCTCCCCCTCTCCTCCGGTGGCGCCGGAATGCTGCCGTGGCCACCATCATCATCACCGCGATCTTCACCAACACCTCCGCCATCTTCACCAACATCTCCATCACCTTCCCCCTCTATCTACAGCGGTCCACTCTCCCGCAAACCACTGTACCCTCTACTTGAACATCGTGCTTTATGCTTCATATTATTATCCAATGATGTGTTGCCATCCTATGATGTCTGAGTAGATTTTCGTTGTCCTATCAGTGGTTGATGAATTGCTATGATTGATTTAATTTGCTTGTGGTTATGTTGCTGTCCTTTGGTGCCCATCATATGAGCGCGCGCGTGAATCACACCATAGGGTTAGTTGTATGTTGATAGGACTATGTATTAGAGGGCAAGAGTGACAGAAGCTTCAACCTAGCATAGAAATTGATGCATACGGGATTGAAGGGGGACCAATATAACTTAATGCTATGGTTGGGTTTTACCTTAATGAACGTTAGTAGTTTCGGATGCTTGCTAATAGTTCCAATCATAAGTGCATAGAATTCCAAGTCGGGGATGACATGCTAGCAGTGGCCTCTCCCACATAAAACTTGCTATCGGTCTAGTAAAGTAGTCAATTGCTTAGGGACAATTTCGCAACTCCTACCACCTCTTTTCCACACTCGCTATATTTACTTTAGTTGTGTCTTTATCTAAACAGCCCCTAATTTTTATTTACGTGCTCTTTATATTCTTGCAAACCTATCCAACAACACCTACAAAGTACTTCTAGTTTAATACTTGTTCTAGGTAAAGCGAACGCTAAGCGTACGTAGAGTTGTATCGGTTGTCGATAGAACTTGAGGGAATATTTGTTCTACCTTTAGCTCCTCGTTGGATTCGACACTCTTACTTATCGAAAGAGGCTACAATTGATCCCCTATACTTGTGGGTTATCAGTACCTGGGGTGGAAGCACTGCATACATGTGTGTACGCATTATTTCCTCTAGTAATAAACATCGTGCTATAACTACCCATGCTATTTTTTAGGCCGATCGCTAGTCGCCTTGGTCCTAGAGATTTTTTATTTTTTTGAAGCGCGCTCTATAAACAGTGACGGATGGAGTAGTATGAGCGGATTCAAAGAAGAGCGTATTGATGGTTCCTTCTTCTGAGCAACTTATAGTGGGAAAGGTGGGGCTTATGATTTGACTGCTCATTACTCACTATTAATGCGGCGCAATGACCGGGCTGAGTCTCCCATGCGGTTGTGCACTACTCCCTCGGTTCTTAAATATACTCCTGAGTATTTGTCTTTCTAGAGATTTCAATGAGTGACTACATACGAAGCAAAATGAGTGAATCTACACTCTAAAATAAGCCCATTTGAAATTTGTAAAAAGACAAATATTTAGGAACGGAGGAGTATAGTTTTGTGCATGGCACATGGACCCGGATGCTGAAGAGGCTTCTGGCAATGCTATCAAGCTTCCAGGATTTTGTTTACATAATTGACGTACTATACAAATAATTTTCCAGCGACATGAAATTGTACAATGCTCTGAGCTTTCAGCTTTGTTTCGTGTGAAATTTTCCAGCCATCGATGCTCTTTCAGAAACAATAAAAAACTAACTTCCTTGCTAATGCATCTCAATGATTAGCAGATCAGAGCTAATATTTACATCACAACTGAAGAAAAAGTTGTGAGAAGGTGTTAAATTAAAATTGATCCATGCTTTCCTTGGCAGCAACGTCCCCCCAGCTCTGTCTAAATCAACAAGGCATGTTGGGAAAAAAAGTAGCTGTCTAGAGCATGCAACATTCCGATCATTTTGTGCAGTTCCGCTAAAATAGAGTTGAGCGTCCCTGTTCCAAAGATATTAAGTGTGATTACGATAACAGAGGACTGCTGATGAAACAATAAACACATAAATAGAAGCCGGTCACCTTTGCAGTCTATCTTAAGACTAACTAGTTGGAGAAGATTAAGCAAATAGTTGGAGAAGATTAGGCTCGGAGTTGGATGAGGAGGATCCCTTTGTGCAGTTGCACTGAAATGTAGAGACGTTGCCCGTGTGACATTTTAGTACAACTGCACAAATCACTTAAAAAAAGTGATTTGTGCAGTTCACCAAAAGGTCGCAATAGCAATGAGGTAAAATGGATAGCCCTATTTGCAAAAAAAGAGGTAGAAAGGAAATAATTACTGGCCAATTAAAGTTGATGACACATACGATGACAAAAAAGAAGCATATTCCTTGTCCTAAGGGAAGATAACAACACGGTTGTGTTTGTCTAAAACGGTGTGAGGACGAGATTGCAATATGGAAAGTACGCCGGACGAGCTACGTTTTGGGCAAAGAACTATGGAAGATCCACATGCTAGATTTTCCACATGCAGCGACGTGGGAAGACGGGCAGTGGAGCAAGGCCGGAGGGGATACCTGGGGGTCGTCGGGATGTAACTAGGTGAGCGGCGGCGGGCGGGGTCTGCCCATACTGCGGCAGCGAGCAGGTGGCGTAGGCCCTACCGCGCCAGAGCTTGGTCAGAGAGAATGGCGGGTACCGCAGGTCGGGACGTGTTGCCTCGGCGTCGTCGAACGGAGAAACGATGCACATCCTCCCTTTCCGCCGGCAGACGGGATGAGGCCAGATCAGTGACCAACGGTGGGAGAGAGAGAGGCCACTGTCACCTTGTGTGAGATACTCTAAAGAGAGACAAGCCCAGGCAGGCAGGCTCCATTATATATAGTGGAGCGGACTACCTTTTTCTCCATAAAAATCGTTTTATATTATGTGTACGTGCCATTGAGCGATATAACTTTATTTAAAAATAATGCGCCAATGCATCAGGTCGAACTTTGTTTCGTGCATGCGTGCTACACGACCTCCGTAGGTAAACAACCGCTACACGCGTTCAAATTAGCACGTGGGCTGCCATTTTCGTATAGAAATGAGCTCCACCGTGTACCCGCACGGGTATGGCTAGGCACGAAACGTGAGTGCGTGCACCTATTCTCTTCGTGTACGTACACCACCTACGTGGGGTTGTGTGAGAGAGATACAAACGTAGAGAGATATAGTGTGTGGGTTCGTGAGTGTTTTTTGGGGGGGTTCAATCAAAAAATGTAACATATGCAATGTGTGTGAAATAGAGTCCTGGATATATCATATATATAGAGGGGGCGATCCACGAGAAGAGAGTGGAGGTATCACCGGCTTGAGGTATCCATAGAATCGAAGAGAGGGATGATGTGTGTGTGTGCACGCGCGATCGATAAAGAGTGCCATCGAATTTGTGTGTGCCCACGTCAAAGATATAGAGTGGTTGGCCTACTGGAATGTGAGAGGGGACAGGTGCAGTTTGTCTCTGTGGCATGGATACCTACCTACAGTGCTCGACTATCGGTGTGTGGTAGTGGGGGAGGCCTAATTAATTATAGAGGTACAATGGTTGGTATATGTGTGGAGGAGGAGAGAGGCCTACCTTATGTATTAAGGGAGATCGAACGGCATCCATGCATATGTGTAGGAGAGTAATAAGGTTGGGAGAGAGACACAACTAGAGTGTTGGAGGGGGTGGTAGTGGAGTTGCTTCTAACAAATGGTGGGAGTCTAGGAGAGGCTTGCTAGACAAACGGAGGGCACGCCTGCAATATCAATAAGAGAGGGGATGGCTGCCCTGTCTGTGCACGTGCGTGCGAGAGACGGGTCAGGAGGCATGCACGAATTATGAGGGGGGACGATATGGCTGTGGTAAGCAGACGTAACTACATCGGAAGATCAATCGTCCTTTGTCAGAGAAAGGAGAGACATAACTCGTGAGGTACGTCGATCGATGGGTGGGAAAATAGTTAAAGTCGACCTAGGTATATGTAGGGAAATCGATCGGGACACATGCATGTATGTGTTAGAAGCAAATAAGGCCCGGGGAGAAGGATAGAGAGAGAGGGATGCATCTAGGAGGTGGTGCGAGAGGCATACTATATCGAGGGGTAAGGAGTGTGCGAGTACGAGATCAATGAAAAGAGTGGTGGGAGTCAGGCATGGACGGTGAGAAGAGAAGAGGGGAAGCTTGTGTTTGTGGTAGGCACACCTGGCTAGAGAGGCATATCGATCGATGTGTGCCGTAAAGAAGGAGCTAAGGGGCCAACACACACCGTGGGTGAACGACCTAAAGTGAAAAGACAAATTTGTGCGATGGAGCTAGAGAATGCTGAGGGAGGGTGAGAGGGATGCGGGCATGTGCATGCACGAGAGAAAGTTAGCGCTAGCTACAAAGATAAGAGGACTGTGTGGGTGTAAAAGACGAATAGAGATCATGATTCATTATAAAAGCGAATTCGGATATTTGAAGAATTTATCATAGTGTTTTAAACCGACGCATGCGTGAATATATATATATAACGGTGATACACATGGTGTGGTTATGAACATGTTATACTACATATAATATATTTTATCTCTACTCTTATAAAAACAGAGTTGTTGATGATGGTGTGCCTGCCATCCTGCAATATAGGCCGTCCGATTTATATCTAACGGATAGGAAGGAAACTATGGAAATTTTGAAAAAATATACCCACACCCCTCTCCATATTTGCAAATAAGGCATCCCCTTGATCATGTTGATGTTCCATGGAACGCATGGGCATCTTGCTAGTACTACATATAATATATAGAACATTGATTATAATTTGGGCTAATGTGTGGCTTTTGCAGCTCAGGGCTAAATACTTGTCATAAGGTAGGGGGCGAGGCACTATACCTTGTGTGATAAACACGGTGTACGTATGGAACATGGTTTAGATTATGAATATATAGTTAGTACATCAAATGTACTATTATTTGGAATCAACATCAAGTGTATTCAAAAAATTGAATTCGAGTTCATATAGTACACATATTTCATATCTATCTCTATAGTAATCATGTGGTGTGTTGTTAATGTAATACACAAATGATGGTTGAAGTTGGCAACAATCATGATTGTAGATTCTTATTGAAATAGAGAAACGAATTCAAATTCAGTTCGAATTGCAGCGATAGTATAGACATTTGGAATGCACTACAATGTTGGCATGAGTAGGTTACATGCATTATACAGCCAGCGAAAAAAATTAAATTGGACATAACATGGATCCATACTCCCTCCTTCCATCTATATAGGGCCAAATGCGTTTTTTAAGACCGCCTTTAACTATTGACAAGATACATGCACAATGTGAAAATTATATCATTGAAAGCTCCTTTCACACACGAATTTAACGGTGTGCTTTGTGTAAGTTGCATGTCATATATTATTGCTCTAATATTTGGTTGGTCAAATTTAGCCTCAAAAAACGCATTAGGCCCTATATAGATGGAAGGAGGGAGTAGCTTTGAATAGCATTTGTATAGTAAAACGGGACAAGACTCTCTCTTTGTGTGGTGTGAATAGTTTTATTTTTTTTCGTTTTTTCGTTGTTGAGGGAAGTGCGAATTGATTTGGTACGTACTACAAGTACAATATTACATGTTAGGCTTGTCCCTAAAATTCAACCCGCGCCTTGTTATATCCCGAAAATTCAGATATCGTGCTCCCAAAACTGGCGCCTTCACAACCCGCGCCTTGTTGTCCCGAAATTACAACGCGCGCGAAAACTCCCTCCAGCTGCGAAATCTCGACACGTGAAATCCCCCTTCTAACCTTGAGCCGAAAGGGCCGCTAGTTCAAATCGGTGGGGGTACTTTTGTAACACACCCTACATTTTGGACAAGCGCGTCCCTAAGTCATGGTCCCCCCTCCCATCGCCTCCTTTTCGCCATTGGAAATCAGGCCGCCATAACCTCTTCGCTCCAGCCGCGAAACCCCACCTCCTCCGTCCGCCACCTCACCGCTGCCCAGCCGGAGCCTCTTCCCCGATGACGTCGTCCACCGCAATAGGTCGACGTCCCTCATCCACCTCCCCGGATGAGGATCTGTTGTCCTGCCGGTTCAGCCGCCCCGGCCTCCACCTCCAAGGAGCTGCTCCGATGATCGTCTCGTCTATCGCGGCTGCTCCATCCCCACAGGGCCACCTTAACCTGCTCCACCGGAACCGCAACATCCTCACCGACTCCTCGGACGAAGCCGAGGCCTACTCGGCGCCACCAAAGTGGTCGTACACTCATCGCATCGCACCATCTCCTTAACTTGACCTCCCAGCATCGACGGTGCTCCATCCCGCACCCCCATGGAGTGGATACCTCGAAGCCAGCGCCCCAGGCGACATCTCCACGGCGGCTTTCCCTAGTGCGAGGCCCCTTCGGCGGCGGCGGCCATACCAGCCGGATTTGCTGCTGCTGTTCCGGCTGTCGCTCGCGCTGCTACTGCTGCTCCGGCTCTCGCTCGCTCGCGCTGCTGCTGCTGCCGCTCGGGCTATCACTCGCTCGCTCTCCCAGCTGCTGCTGCTCCGGCTCTCGCTCGCTCGCGCTGCTCTCCCCTCGCTCGTGCTGCTGCTCTGCTCCGATTTAGCTACACTTAAGTCGACTGAATCAACTTTTGGGTCAGTCGATTTTCAGGGGGTGGGGGGGTCTCGCCGGAGTTAAGGAAGAACCACCCGCAACGGGGAGGGGGCTCGCCGGAGAGGTACCCCACTATCTATCTTAGGGTTCTGGGTGGGGTGCTGCTCGTCGGCGGTGGGGGGCGCGGTGGTGGGACGGTGGCGTGGGGATCGCCGGAGAAAAAGCTTGGCGCGGGGGGAGGGGGCTAGAGGGCTGGCCGGGGCGGCGGCAGACCGGCGGTGGGGAGTTGTTTCGGGGCGGCGAGGTGGCGGCGGACCGGCGGTGGGGAGTTGTTTCGGGGTGGCGAGGCGGCGCGGGGTTCGGTCGGTGGTGGCTGGCGGCTCAGGGGGGTGCAGGTTGAAGATAAACTGCATGCCCTCCCTAAACTATCCCATGTCAAGTGCCTCTCTGCTACCATTGCGTTCAGTTTCGACAGTAACATTCAGATTCCACAGTAAATTTCAGTTTCGACAGTTAAGTTCAGAGTCAACAGTTTTTACCTCATCTGTTGTAGTCATGTGGTTTTTAGTGATGTAAATTTTACATCTATCACTTTTTGGTAATGCATGTTACATCATCTATTGGAGATGCCATTAGAATCCCACTTGAGATTAATGATGTCTGTCTTGGGCTGCTTCAGCCTTGACGTCTTACGGCTCACCGGAGCTGCTCCAACGACGGAACGATCCATCACAACAGAGCAGTGCCCTGGACGCCATCTACAGATTCCTCAGATCTTCCTCCACACCTCCGACAACCACATCTGCCTCAACTTCTTCAGCGACCAACCCAATGATGCTGAGGTCGACACGGCTACGGCAAAGAGGTTGTACACTGTCGCATCACTTATTACTCTACATTTGTCGGATCACGGGTTCCGGCAAAACCCTTAAGGTTCGAACTCTGGGGTGTAGCACGAAGTTCTTTCCTCCCTACCGATCCACGCCCTAGATTTGCTAAGATCTCGTGGACGAACTCGACGAACTCACAACACAAAAGACACAAGATTTATACTGGTTCGGGCCACCGTTGTGGTGTAATACCCTACTCCAGTGTGGTGGTGGTGGATTGCCTCTTGGGCTGATGATGAACAGTACAAAGGGAAGAACTGCCTCCTGAGGTTGAGGTGTTCTTGTGCTCTGTGAGCTTGTGGGTGAGAGGATGGAAGATGGAATCCCCCCCTACTGTGGTGGCTAGTTCTACTTATATAGGCCCTGGTCCTCTTCCCAAATATTGAGCGGGAAGGGAGCCAACAACGGCCAATTTGAAAGGGGACAGCCAGTATAGCTTATCCTGACAAAAGCGGTCTTCGCCTGCAAAAGGATTGGGTGGTGACGCCGTCTTGGGCTCCATGGTGACCTCCGTCTGGCAGTCCTGCTGGTCTTGGTCTCGTTGCACTGATATGGAAACCTTTGCTTGACGCCTTGGTACTCCGCGCCTGCGCTTGCCCCTTTAGCACCAAAGGGGAAACAAGGACACTGCGCGCGCTGGCGCCCGCCTGGCCTCGATCGTCATGGCTCACGTCACGACAACCTCGCGAGGTTTGCCCTGCGTTGATCTCTCCGCTCCTCGCGAGGCAACCTGGTGAGGCCGCTCCTGAGGAGGTCTTGCGTCGTCCGCCTCGCGAGGCTTGGCCCCTTGCGAGGGTCTTGAGTGCCTTGTTGATGAAGATGGGCCGTACAGGCTGCTAGCACAGCCACGCCATGGGCCGCAGGCAGGCAAGTCTGGGGAGCCCCGTTCCCAGAACACCGACAGTAGCCCCCGGGCCTAAGGCGCGCTCGGGCTTGGCTTCGAGGCGAAGCCAAAGGTCAAGTGCGGAGCGCTGCGGGCCCCAAAATCCTGCGGCCATGGTCGACGCGTGGCGGTTGATTGGATGTGGGCGTCTCCGCTTCCCCACGCTGTCTCGGCACTGCCCGACTTGACAAGTCCCTGCGACATGCAAGGGAAAATCATCATTACCTGTGATCGTGGGAGGCACCGGTTGGCCTTCTTCCGCTATAAATGGGGAGGGGGGCAGAGCCCCCGTCGCCCATCTCTTCCCAGTCTGCTTGCTTCTTCCATCTTGCTCCTCTTCTAGTAGCAATGGCACCCATCCGAAGGTTTTCGGCTGCGGAGAAGGGAAAGGCTCCCCGCGACGAGCTGGGGCCGCTTCCGCCGAAGAAGAGGTTCGCTTACTGCCGCAACGCAGTGGTGATGCAGGTGGTGATGAGGCCTTGGTGCGAGCGGCCTCCTCCAGGGTATCCGCTACCTTTGTATGCCCAAGCTGGGGGCTCAGGAGGAAGGAACGACGAGCATCGGCGCGCGCACCATGGCCGAGGTCGACGTGCCGTGGTGACGCACGCCGTCGCTCCTGGAGTCCACGCGGTAGAATCCCCGCGCGAGCTCGTGCTGTGGGTGGCGATGCCCCCGAGCTCTCGCCGTGCTCGGGGCAAGGCTGCAGCGTCCGGCCGCCGCCATCACTGATCTGGGTGGGGTTGGCGCCGGCCTTCCGCGGCCCACTGTTGATGATGGCGTCAGCCGCGGGGGCGTGTAGATAGGATCCTCCTAGGTTCTCGTCTTTTGTTCCCTGCGAGGAATCAAGAAGTACCCCGTGGGGGCGTGTAAAGGGTCTGTAATGTCTGTTGTTGATATTATGCTGATTATGGAAACCTGTGAACGCAAGTACTGTTTAGGCTCGGTCTCCCCTTTCCAACCTCGCGACGGCTTGTGGCTCTACGCTGACAGGTCCCGGTCCCCAGGCAAGCTGCAGCCGTCGCTGGTATGCCAGGTCGCGTGCCATGGTCAAGGCCAGGAGGTGAGCGGCCCGAGGTCCAGTAAGATCCCCTGAGGCGCGATGCTCAGGAGGTCCCCTTTAGCGCTCAAGTAGCCATGGTAAGGCAAGAAAGGGAGGCGACGTGGCCGCAACAAGGCTGCGGCAAGCGTGACCCTTAGGCTCCAACGTTTAGGCAATCCGAGCGCGAGACTTATCTTGGCGGTTTTGGGTCGATTCCTTGCGGTGCGCCGCGTTAATGCGTAGCTAGGCCAGGCGTACGAGCCTTCCCTTCTTCTCCACGCTCTCCTTTATGCTCTATGTCCTCAGGTCCCGACCCTCGAGCGAGCTCAGCCGCCGCTGTGAAGGGCCAGGTGGAGGCCCTACTGAAGAAGTTCCGCGGCTTCGCTCTCGCGCCTTTGGCCGATGGTGCAGGTGAAGGCGATGCTACCAAGGAAGGAGCACCTCTTGTGGGTGATGGCGGTGTCCAGGGCTGACCTGCGGCTGCTTTCATGTTTCATTCTTGCAGCATGCATCAGGCCTTTTGGAGGCGTTAAACTTTCGTTTGATATTGTGAGAACAATATGTCTTGTAATATTTGCTTCGAGATTTTGCGACTTTCTTCCTATTTGCTTCGTGTTCTGCGTCGGCAGAGCCCGGCCCCGCGCATACCTCAACCACCATTGGGCTGACCGGAGACCAGGACGGACCAAGGAGTGAGGGGCTACGTGACCAATTAGGCTCCTGAGTCGCGATGCTCAGGAGTCCCCCTTGACGCGCAAACAACTTATAGGGAGAATACGCGAGGATAGGTTAATGTTCTATGTCGGCAGGGCCCAGCCCCGCGCATACCTCAACCACCGTTGGGCCGACCGGAGACCAGGACGGACCAAGGAGTGAGGGGCTATGTGACCAGTTAGGCTCCTGAGTCGCGATGCTCAGGAGTCCCCCTTGACGTGCAAACAATCTTCATACATTTGCCCTCGCCGAGGCCCGGCTCGGGAGGGGCGCGCGACGACCAGGTCCGGGAGACCTGGTTGGGTGGCATACGCTTGGGCGTGACCCGAGCGCAGCCCCCGTGCCCTAGCCCCATCGCGCGACTCTCCTGAGGGGAGGCGTTGTGGTGAGGCCGGACACTGAGCTCTGGGGCTCCCTGAGGTTGGTGCGGCCGTGAGGCCGCCCTCAGTTGTTTATCACCGGCGCGGAGCATAGTGCTTCCGCTTGTGCACGGGCATAGCCGCTCCTCGGCAGTGTCGACGGCCAGCGCGGAGCATGGTGCTTCCACTTGTGCGTGGGAGGGGGGGCTCCCTCTGCGGAGAGCCCCCGGGGCGTGTACAGCCCCGCCCTGACACGTGGCTTGCACGACAGGGCTAGACAAGGTGTATCTGGGCACTCGTGAGCCAGCGCGGGACTCACGAGGCCCTACCTCAAGGCAGGTTGCGCCTGATCTTGGTTCTTGTTCGCTATGCTGGTCCTGCGAGGTGGTCAGACAACCTGCGCCGAACGAATCTCCTGAGGTTACCGCGTGAGAGGGTCAAGCACCAACGGCCCCAGGAGGTGACGTGAACGGGGCCGGCCCGCCAGACAGAGTTCAGCCGCTGGATTTATCGATGCTGCAGGGACGGGCCCGAGCACAGACGCCGTGCTTATCCTACCCACGCGAAGGATCCTGAAGAAAGACGGCCGGCGCGCGGTTCCCATAGTGGGTGACGATTGAGCAGGTAATAATCATAGGTAGATTAAGCATGGAAAGCATACTGGCTCAAGTAAAAGCAGGGAAGATACACGCCCGAGGGGTGCCCCCCGCAAGGTAAGCTAAAGACATGAAGGGGATACATGCCATAGGGACGGACCCATGCAGCCTGGGAATGATGCAGCCCGAGGGGCGCTCCCAGCTAAATAAACTTGGAAAATGTCACCTGGTTCTATTGATGAAGGCGTGTTGGGGCAGCTGAAGGTATGCGGCGAAGCGGACGCTCCTCATGAGCCACCGGAGCCCTGAGCCTCAGGAGGCTCTGGGGGTCCAGGCGGTTCCTTGAGGACCGCCTCCATCTCTATCAGGACGGCGTCGTGACTGGCCTCCTGAGTCGCCAGGGTGCGCCGCAAGTTGCGCTGGTAGACGAACGACACGCTCGGCAGGCCAAAAGGCATGCGAATGTAGCTATGTGGTGGACCCTCGCAGCGGCCCGCGCGCGAAGGCCAGAAGAGCTCCTAAGATGCGGCCCTGTTGAGCCCTGGGACGTCGATGCAGACGCGCAACCCGGCATCCTCGCCTGGATGGGGAGCTGCGCCTCGTGAGCGGCGGTCGCCGCGCATGGCCCTTGCGTCATGCAGTTCCTGAGTGGTCTTGGTGATGAATTCCTGAGCGGTGGGCGCTCCTTGCCCTGTGTCCTCCTGAGGGAAACGCGCCATGAAGCATGCCTCCAAGTGGTGCTCGAGCGCCTCCCTCGTGATGTTGGCAAGGTCTGAGGCCCTCCAGAAGAGAGCCCTCGAGCCTTGCCCGAGAAGGGCGCGCCTTCCTATGCGATGGAGGGAGGCGCCCCTGGAGCGGGCGCTGATCCTGACAAGGTTCCAGCCGCGACGCCACCCTCCTGACGTCCTGCACGGCGTAGCTGCTTCTTCTTCTTGGGGATGGCCTCAGGAGGGCCCTCGCCCTTGCTGTCGGGGTCGTCGATTACTGCAGCTTGAAAGGCACGCTCGACGGAGCACAGCGCGTCTCTTTCTTCACATGGGACCGTGATGATTCCGCCGCTTGCCGGCATCTTGAGGACATTGTAGCCATGATGGGTCACCGCCATGAACTTGGCCAGGGCTGCCGTCACAAACATGCATATAAGAGATCAAAGAAGATTCAAATAACTTTCATGGATAAAAAGATAGATCTGATCATAAACTCAAAGTTCATCCGATCCCAACAAACACACCGCAAAAAGAGTTACATCATATGGATCTCCAAGAGACCATTGTATTGAGAATCAAACGAGAGAGAGAGGAAGCCATCTAGCTACTACTACGGACCCGAAGATCTACAAAGAACTACTCACGCATCATCGGAGAGGCACCAATGGAAGTGGTGAACCACTCCATGATGGTGTCTAGATTGGATCTGGTGGTTCCGGACTCTGCGGCGGCTGGAATTGATTTTCCTCGACTCCCTTAGGGTTTCTGGAATATTGGGGTATTTATAGAGTAAAGAGGCGGTCCAGGGGGCACTCGAGGTGGGCACAACACACCAGGGCACGCGTGGGCCTCCAGGCGCGCCCTGGTGGGTTGTGCTCCCCTTGGAGCAGCCCCAGGTGCTTCTTCGGCCCATTGGTTGTCTTCTGGTAAAAAAGAATCCACAAAAAGTTTCGCTGCATTTGGACTCCGTGTCGTATTGATTTCCTGCGATGTAAAAAACATGCAAAAAATAGCAACTGGCACTTGGCACTATGTCAATTGGTTAGTACCAAAAAATGATATAAAATGATTAAAACATCCAAGAATGATAATATAACAGCATGGAACAATAAAAAATTATAGATACATTGGAGACGTATCAGCATCCCCAAGCTTAATTCCTGCTCGTCCTCGAGTAGGTAAATGATAAAAACATATTTTTATGTGGATTGCTGCCTAACATGTCATCTAATATTCTTTTCTTTGTAGCATGGACATTTGGACTTTTATATTGTTCAAAGCAATAGTCTAGTTTTGACATGATAACTTAAATACTCAAGCATATCAACAAGCAACCATGTCTTTCAAAATATCAACGCTAAAATAACTTATCCCTGGCCCTTCATGCTCAATCATTGATCCATTCATGAAACACACTCGCATATTAGCTAGACCCAATGCTCAAGTACGATCATAGTGCGCCCTAGTTGGTGCTTTATAAGAGAACATGGAGACTCAAATTCAAAAATAAAAATTACATAAAATACAAGAAAGGCCCTTCGCGGAGGGAAGTAGGGATTTGTAGAGGTGCCAGAGCTCAAAGGGAAAATTGAGAGATAAAAACATTTTGAGAGGCATACTTTTCCCACCAACGAAAATGAATTAGAGTTCCCAACACTTTCCATGCTAGATATATCATAGGCGGTTCCCAAACAGAAATTAAAGTTTATTCCTTTTTCAACCATACTTTCACTTTCCATGGCTAACCGTATCCACGGGTGCCTTCCATACCAACAGTTTCCGAGGAATTTATTATTTGACAACATAAAGTAAATTCATTTTTCATTTCGGGACTGGGCATCCCTAATACTTTTGCCTTACTCTCGTGCAATGACAAGTGAATAAACACTCATCGTGAGAATAACACATCTAGCATGGAAAATATTAGCCACCCCTCACCGCCTCGCGAGCGGTATGAGCACACAAAAGAGAAATTTATTTTGAATATTAGAATGACACATACAAATTTGCTTAGGACGGCAAAAGAATACCGCATATAGGTAGATATAGTGGACTCTTGTGGCAAAACTGGTTTAAAGGATTTTGGATGCACAAGTAGTTATCATACTTAGTGCAAAATGAAGGCTAGCAAAAGATTGAGAAGCGACCAACCAAGAAACGAATAATCTCACAAGCGAGCATTAAGCATAATTAACACCGAATAATGCACCACAAGTAGGATATAATTTCATTGCATAATTATTGACTTTCGTGCTTGCATAGGGAATCACAAACCTTAACACCAATATTCTTACTAAAGCATAATTACTCATCAAGATGACTCACATATCACATCATCATATCTCAAAACTATTACCAAGAATCAAGTTTATTTTGTCCAATGATCTTCATTAAAGTTTTTATTATATCCTTCTTGGATATCTATCACTTTGCAACTAATTTTCATATGTTGCTTTTGATAAGCTCAAACAAATATAAGTGAAAATCATGAGCATAATATTTCTTTCTCTCAAATTAATTTAAGTGAAGCAAGAGGGAATTTCTTGAAATTTTTACTAGCTCTCAAATAAATCTAAGTGAAGCAAGAGAGAATTTCTTCAAAAATACTAAAGCACACCGTGCTCAGAAAGATATAAGTGAAGCACTAGAGCAAATCCATAGCTCATAAAAATTTAAGTGAAGCATAGAGAGCAATCCTAACAAGTCATGGCATAATTTTGGCTCTCTCAAATAGGTGTGTTCAGCAAGGAATCAAGACTTAAAATACAAAATAAAACAAGAAAACACTCATATCATACAAGACGCTCCAAACAAAACACATAGTATGTGGTGAATAAAAATATAGCTTCGAGTAAAATACCGATGGTTGTTAGAAGAAAGAGGGGATGCCACTCTGGGCATCCCCAAGCTTAGTTGCTTGCTCCCTTTGGATGTAGAAAACCAGTTCATATTTTATTCTTGCATTATATCTACTGTATTCCAACTTTTCTATGGCAAAAACTCATCAAAGAAAACCATAGAATCATCAAAACAAGCACACAACGCAAAGAAAACAGAATCTGCCAAAAACAGAACAGTTTGTAGTAATCTGGAAATTTCGAATACTTATAAAACTCCAAAAATCCTGAAAAAATAGGACGACCTGAGAAATTTATATATCAATCTACTGTAAAAAATTCAGAGTTTTTCATCGCTTTTGTGATTTTTAAAAATTCTAACTCTGGACACAAAAGTTTCTGTTTTTCTCCAGCAAGATTAAACAACTATCACCCAAGAAGATCCTATAGGTTCTACTTGGCAAAAACACTAACTAAAACACAAAAAAACACAATCATAACAGTAGAATAATTGTGCTAACACTCAAAAACAGAAAGCAAAAGGCAAAAGGCAAAAATAAATTTTATCCATTGGGTTGCCTCCCAACAAGCGCTATAGTTTGACGCCCTTAGCTAGGCATAATGCAAGGGATCTAAGTTTTTCATCTTTGTTCAACTCTTCAATCAAACACTTAGAATTCTTCAAAGATTTAGCATAAAGATTTTCAATGACAATACTCCTAGGAACAAATTTAAAGAATTCATTCTTGCCAAAGGGATCTCTTATAACTTCAACAAAATCCGGGTGGATACTAATCATCTTAAGATCCTCTTTACTAGAAGTTGCACCTTGTTCTTAGTAACTTGAGTAGTCTTGCCAATCTTTACGGGAGTTTTATCAATAGTTTTAGCGGAAGCAAAAGCCGTGCTCAAATTACTAAAGATTTCTTCCAGTTTATCAATCCGAGGCGGACTTTATTCAATTCTTTCATGAATTATGGTTCCCTTTTCTTTTAACAACTTAAAAACTTCTCCTGCTTTTGACCCAATTTTAGTAGCAAAGTTATGCATCTTTTTATCCAAATTTTCAATATGCTCTTCAGTAAGCATTTTCTTTTCAATAGCATCTAGTATTTCCATGACATGCTCAAGAGTCAAAGTTGTTTCATTAATCATAAGAGGTGGTGAGCCTACTAAATTTCCATAGCACTGAAAGCATCAAGAGAGGGACACATCAAGAAATTTTCACCGGTAATCGTATCAAGGACGAATCTATACCAAGTGGTGATGCCCACATAAAAACAATGAAGAAGAACAATGGTAGATTGCTTACGGATAGATCTATTATGAGCATTGCAAATTCTATACCAAGCATCTTTTAAATTCTCTCCTCCCCCTTGTTTAAAGTTGAGAACTTCGTTTTCGGGAGTGCATGCAATAGAGGAAGAACTATCCATGATGATAATAACGGCAAACAAGATTGCACACAAAAACAGATCCGGCAAGAAAACGACGAACAAAAAAGAGGACGAATAAAACGGCAAATTTTTGTGAAGTGGGGGAGAGGAAAACGAGAGGCAAATGGCAAATCTATACCTAATAATAAAAGACGAAAGCTTTCATAGTTCTCCATACGTCATCCTTTTATATCCGTTGATTTTGTGTTAATCATAAACATTGACGGCTACGATCTAAAAATAGATCTACAAATAGGTACAAAGGAAAAAAACTGCAAAACATAGTTTGCACGTCCGGCTCGATGAAAAAAAGGAGAAAGGAGCAGTGCGTCCCGCTTGATGGAAAAAAGAAGGACAACACTAACGCCCACACGTGTGGTGGGAGCCAAACCCGCCCACACGCCCTATAGCACACAGACTACGCCATGTCACCGCATGCATGCATGTGGAAATCTTTTTGAATTTTCTGTTTTTAAAATGTTTTATCTCTTAAATGAAAAATCCGATTGAAGATCCGTTTTCACCATTAAATTCCTCACGACGAGATCGTCGAACCTAGATCTCATATCAATATATTTCGACGAATTTTTTTTTTTGGTTAAAAGTTGTCGTGTCTATTACACATGAATTGCCATGATGTTTACACTGAAGTTGTCATGATATGTTTCAGCTATTTTCTTCTACATTTAAAAATAAATTTTGACATATTATAAAATGGGGAATTAAGAAACTAGACTTGTCATGCATCATAAATTAAAATTGCCATGATACGTGCACTTAAAATTGCCATGGTTCATACAAAAAAACATTTTCATGGTCAAAGTACTGGAATTGCCATCATCGAAAAACTAAAATTGCCATGATCTACAAACTAAAATTGCCACATGGCAACTTTAGTTTAAGCACTATGGCAACTACAGCGTGGACATCATGGCAACTTTTGGGCAAAACAAAATTTCGTCGAAACATATCAAAATGGGGTCTAGTTTTCAAGATCTCGTCGAGACGGATTTAATGGTGAAAACGGATTTTTAATTCGCTTTTTTAATTAGGAGATAAAACATTTTTAAGCCGAAAACCAAAAAGATTTATGCTGATGTCATCTGTTCATACGTGGCAAAATGAGTGGTGATGAAGGCGTGTGGACGATGTGCAAACGCCCACACGTGTGGACGTTAATTTTTTCGAAAAAGAAATACAATCTATTCTTTACCTCTTTTTTTAGATTCGGAATAGATTTCACGGGGAATTTTCCTTTCTTACGTCAACCAGTGCCCGATCGGTTTCGTACCTGAAATTGTGTGACTCGTTCCTAACATGGCTCGCCCACAGCCTGGTACCATGGCCCAATAAAACCGGCCCATCCGTCCAACTATAGTCCATGAGTGACAC
Organism: Aegilops tauschii subsp. strangulata; assembly: GCF_002575655.3. Taxonomy (NCBI): domain Eukaryota; kingdom Viridiplantae; phylum Streptophyta; class Magnoliopsida; order Poales; family Poaceae; genus Aegilops; species Aegilops tauschii. The sequence continues at coordinate 226,819,524 of NC_053039.3, forward strand.
GTTCTGGCCCAATGAATCAGGCAAAAAAACAGGTTGTAGCTGCGAAGATCGAACTCCCAAACAACAGGCCAATGCAGATGGTTGTGTCCAACTCATCCAGATCGTGCTTGTGAAAAGTTCCAGAATTAATGGAAAGAAGGGATTCGTACATGCGTGTGATGGAATAAATTGGAAAGAAGAAACCCAGAATTCGTGAGACATGCATGGTGGGCATTAATACACAGCCAGGATTGGTTGTATTAATGGAAAAGAGAGAATTTGTGAGGCATGCATGGTGGGAATTAACACACAGCCAGGATTGGTTGTTATTAATGGAAAAGAGAGAGGTGATTGCTGACTTTAAAAAAGAGTATCCACAACCAGGATTGGTTGTTATTGATGGAAAAGAGAGAGGTGATTGGCAGATTCAAAAGAGTAAATAAATAATTTCTCAAATGTCCACAGGATTGGGTATCTATTTCCTGGTGCCCCAATAACTTCAAATTATATACTGGCATTAGATTGTTTCCTTAAAAACCAAGAGATCTTTTCATTCATAAAGAATGGGTGTAGTACAGAGTGTGTCTCAAAAATACAGGGTAGAACAGCTGCATACGAACTATATGAAGAAAATAAGGACCAAAACATGTCTAATCTGGCTCCCTCGATCTTCGAATCAGCTGGTTAAAAACTAAGAGATCATTTGGGGTTTGCAGTAGTGTTGTTTACTGTAGGTAGCCATAGTCCTTTTGAAATTAGAAGTGTTAGCGAAATAAAGTGAAACAAAATGGAGTCTATTTCGGTTATAGCATTGTCACGTCTACTTGACCTTTTACGGGAATCTAATGTAACCATCCTGCAATATGAGAATAATATAGATTATGTGTAGAGAATATTCCTGCTTACTGATAATTGCGCTTAACTCTGGTTACATTTCTTTATGGCCGCAAAGTTCAAGCAGTAGTATACATACTTTGGTCACGGTATAATCATCCAATGCAATGTGATAGTTCCAGCTAAATTTCTTCAGCTACAAATCTGCTTATGTTACTTCTGTTGATGGAATTAAGTCTTAGATTACTAGATCTTAGGTAAATGATTTTTCTTTCGGCAAGTGTTGATTTGAATATGTTAAAATATAGATGAATCTTCTCAAATCCAACAAAGAGGTGGTAATATCTGCATCATGAAGTTTCTCCAGCTGATTGGGCATTCTTCTGCATCGTTGGGGCATTATCAGTGCGCATGTATGTAATACTGAAGGTCTTCTGCTATCACTGTTAAATGTTGTGTTGTAAGTGATATTTTAAGTGTTGTTAATTGCATAAATTTCCTTGATTTTATGAATTATATTATGCTATTACTTATATCTTACCAATTTTTCCCTTGCACTTCATGTTTTCCATATCATCTGGCTTTATGAAAATTGCTACATCAAAATAACTACATTCTCCTTTCTGTCCATATTCTATTCCGTTCGTCAGAAGTCTGTAGAAAGGAGTTGGGACTAAGAGAGCGACATATATTTGCATCAGGTTTTGAATTATTTTCCACTTTTAGGTTCGCATGTTAGACTATTCGATTAATGATTACTGAGAAAAATTAGTGGCAAACATTTTGTTGAGTAAGCTCCTACATTTATCATAATATATGGTAGTTTATTGCAATATGACCTCATGATAGAAAACACTCATATTTGACTTTGTTCTATGCTTGCTAACAGTAATAACTTGAAATATGTTTTTATCATGAATATAAAGTTTATTGAAGATGGTTTGTTTGAGGATATGTGGAAAGGCTATTTGCACTGCATAGTTCAAGGCAGATCGTAAATTATGTGGCTAAGCAACACACTTACTAAAATTGTTTATATTCTGCGGGAGCAATCACATGCCATATTAATTTTAGAAGAACATTTTCTAATTTAGTGTTGTGCATGTATTTGTCGGCGTCCTGGGAACGGGGGTCCCCAGACTTGCCTGCCTGCGGCCCACGGCGTGGCTCCACCAGCGGCCCTGTACGGCCCATCTTCACCAGCAAGCACTCAAGACCCTCGCGAGGGGCCAAGCCTCGCGAGGCAGACGACGCAAGACCTCCTCAGGGGCGGCCTCACCAGGCCGGCTCGCGAGGGGCACCTCGCGAGGTTCCCGTGATGCAAGCCACGACGACCAGGGCTAGGCGGGCGCCAGCGCGCGTAGTGTCCTCGTTTCCTCTTTGGTGCTAAAGAGGCAAGCACAGGCGAGGAGTCCCGAGGCATTAGGCAAAGGTTTCCATATCCGTGCAACGAGACCAAGACCAGCAGGACGGCAAGACGGAGATCACCATGGAGCCCAAGACGGCGTCACCACCAGAGCCTTTGGCAGGCGAAGACCATCTTTAGTCAGGATAACTTGTACTAGTTGTCCGCCTTCAAATTGGCCGTTGTGGGATCCCTTCCCGCCTAATATTTGGGAAGAGGACCCGGGCCTCTATATATAGGACTAGCCACCACCATTGTAGGCATCTCATCTTGGACTGGATCCATTCCACCAAGGCCACCACACAAGCTCACCGAGCACAAGAGCACCTCTCCTCAGGAGGCTGTTCTTCCCCTGTACGAGTTCTTCCTCAGCCCAAGAGGCAATCCACCACACCACACTGGAGTAGGGTATTACACCACATCGGTGGCCCGAACCAGTATAAATCTTGTGTCCCTTTGTTCTGCGAGTTCGACGCGCTGAGCCTTGACATCGCGGTGAGGGTGTGAGCTAGAGAGAGGAGAGATCTTCGTGTGCACCCTAGTATTCTAACCTCAAGGGTTTTGCCGGAACCCGAAATCCGACATTTGGCGCGCCAGGTAGGGGTGCGCCGAAGCCTCCCTTCCGTCGATCCATGCTCCGCCATCACCACGCCTTGCCCCCATGGCCGGCGTCGCTCTTCCGGCTGCGATGACGGATGCCCATGGCGGGGCCAGGGGCTCTGAGCCTTGGCCCCCGCCTTGCGACGGGTGCACTGGCCACCCAAGTTCAAACCAGAGATGTCGCCGCGTTACGACGGCGTGGCGGACCCGTCGGCCTTCCTGCTGGCGTATGAAGAGGCTGTCCTGAAGGCTGGGGGCGACGACAAGGTCATGTCCATCTGGCTTCTCATGGCCTTCACTGGTGCACCGCACGCCTGGCTGCTCAACCTCCCAGGATCCTCGGTGGCATCTTGGGAGGAGCTACGCAGCCTCTTCGCCGCGCGCTTCGCGGCACCGACGCCCCTCATTTTCGTGACCCTCCTCGGAGGCTCGCAAGCGCCGCCCTCGGGCTGTCACACCAAGTCGTTCCTTCGCCAGATCGGCGCCGCTCCCGCGCAGCAGGGAGCTCCCCGGGTTGGGCGGCGCCGAAGGCCGACCTGACCTTCGACTCCGGGGATCACCCAGTCACCACCGTCGGCTCGGGCGTGCTCCCAATGCTTTGCACACCCACCATCTGCAGCGTAGCTGTCACCAAGACCCTCATCGACGGCGGCGCCGGCCTCAACGTGCTCTCTGTGAAGGCCTTTAGCCTCCTTCACATGCCGCTCGAGCGGCTCCGCCCTAGCAAGCCCTTCTCCGGGGTCGGCGGCGGCTCCGCCAGCCCCCTGGGGCAGATCCATCTTCCTGTGACCTTCGGCACCCACAAAAACTATCGCACGAAGCTAAGTGACTTCGACATCGCCCATATTGGCCTCCCGTACAACGCCATTCTCGGGTACCCGGCTCTGGCTCGGTTTATGGCGGCAACCCATCCAGCCTACAACCTCATGAAGATGCCCGGGAGCAAGGACGTCCTCACCGTAGTTGGAGACACCAAGGAGGCTCTGGCGGCGCTCAGGTCTGCCCTCAAAACCGCCGCAACAGCGCAATTGACCACCGAGGCCACCCCTGGGGCTAAAGAGGTCACGCCAGCAAACAAGAAGCAGTTGTTCACTCAAGATCGGGCCAAAACCAAGCAGGTGCCAGTCGAGGAAGATGGGTCCTCAGGAGCCACCTTCACCATAGGCGCCAATCTCGACCCGGACCAAGAGGAGGCATTGGTGAAGTTCTTGCGTGCAAACAAGGAAGTGTTCGCCTGGGAGCCCAAATAGCTGGTAGGGGTCCCAAGAGGGGTGATCGAGCATCACTTGAGGGTGTGCCCCAATGTGCGCCCTGTGAAGCAGAGGGCGCGGCGACAGTCCGCAGAAAAGCAGGCCTTCATTGTCCAGGAAACCCGCAAGCTGGAGGCAGCGGGTGTCATCCGCGAGGTTCGGTACCCTGAGTTGCTGGCGAACCCCATCGTCGTGCCGAAGAAAGGCGGGAAGGAACGCATGTGTGTCGACTTCACCAACCTCAACAAGGCCTGCCCCCAAGACCCGTTCCCGCTTCCGCGGATCGACCAGATTGTTGACTCCACCGCCGAGTGCGACCTGCTATGCTTCCTGCATGCGTTTTCAAGCTATCACCAGATCAAGATGGCAGTAGAGGATGTGGAGAAGACGGCCTTCCTGACCCCATGCGGGGTGTACTGCTACACTTGCATGCCGTTCGGGCTGCGCAACGCGGGTGCGACCTTCCAACGGCTGATGCACATCGCCCTGGGCCAACAGCTCGAGAGGAACGCTGAAGCCTACGTCGACGACATCGTGGTAAAATCTCGGGAGGCAGGGACCCTTATTCAAGACCTAGAGGAGAATTACGCCAGCCTGCGCCAGGTGGATCTGCGGCTCAACCCAGAGAAGTGCATGTTTGGTGACCCACCCGGCAAGCTGCTGGGTTTCCTTGTGTCGCACCGAGGGATCGAAGCCAACCCGGAGAAAGTCTAGGCAATAGAAGACATGAGCCCACCACAGACCCTAAAGGAAATGCAGAAGCTCGCGGGCCGCGTGACCGCGTTGGGATGCTTCATCTCCAAGCTAGGGGAGCGTGCCTTGCCGTTCTTCAAGATGATGAAGAAGAAGGGCCCGTTTGAGTGGACTCCAGAGGTTGACCAGGCATTCCAAGACCTCAAGAGATATTTAACTAGCCCTCCGCTGATAGTAGCGCCTCGCCCCCTCGAGCCCCTGGTGCTTTACCTGGCCGCCATGCCTTACTCGACAAACGCGGCGTTGGTAGATGTCCGGGAAGAGCACCAGGTCAAGGGTACGCGGCGTAACGCCGCGCCAACAAACAAGGCAGCGCAGAGCCAGGATAGCCCCACTAGGGCCATGGCAACGCCCGCAGATGACCAAGCCTTGCAAGACGGAGATGCAGGGCCTATGGAGGACCAGATTGGTGACAAAGTTCATGAGGACCCCTCGCCTCAGGAGGTGTCTCAACCTCTTGAGGCCTCGGGCTCCATTGACGCTCCCACCCTCGTCGAGCACCCAGTGTATTTCGTCAGCACGGTACTGCGGGATGCAAGGGCACGATACCCCATGCCTCAGAAGCTCTTGCTCGCGCTCCTGGTGGCCTCACGCAAATTGTGGCACTACTTCCAAGGTCACCCGATCAAGGTCGTCTCAGCCTACCCGCTGGAAAGGGTACTCAGGAGCCGCAACGCTGTCGGAAGAGTCACCGAGTGGAACATCGAGCTACAGGCATTCCAGCTGGAGTTCAGCACAACCAGGGTCATTAAGGGATCCGCGCTCGCCGACTTCGTGGCAGAATGGACGGACGCCCCGGGGCTTGAAGCAGGCGAGGATCGATCCCTCTCACCGGGAAGTGAAGCGCCAGATGGTTGGGTTATGTATTTCGACAGCGCGTTCGCACGCCAAGGCGCGGGGGCTGGGGCAGTGCTCATCTCGCCCGCTCAGGACAAGCTCTACTATGTTGTGCAGCTCTGCTTCCAGCAGGGCGAGAAGGTCTCCAACAACATCGCAGAGTACGAAGGCCTCATAGCTGGCCTTAAGGCTGCGGTGGCCCTAGGGGTGAAGCGCCTCACCATCAAGGGTGACTCGCAACTTCTCGTCAACTTCTCCAACAAGGTATACAAGCCGAGGGGCAAGCACACGGAGGCATACCTTGTGGAGGTACGCAAAACGGAAAAGCATTTCTTGGGTTTGGAGTTGCAGCACGTGCCCCGTGGCACCAACAAGGAGGCCGACGACATCGCCAAAAGGGCGTCCAAGCGACAACCCCAAGAGCCTGGTGTCTTTGAGGAGCGGCTCTTCAAGCCTTCGGCAGCACCCCCACTTATAGGACTGGCACCGCCTTGGGAGGAACTCCCCCAACCACCTGCCTCGGGAGCCCCGGCCTGCGGCCCAACCTCGGGAGCACGCCTACTCCTGGCGCTCGAGCCTCAAGAGGGGTGCTGGACCAAGGAGTTCAAAGAATACCTAATGCAAGGGACGCTGCCGGGGAAAGAGGAGGACGCGAAGCGCGTGGCCCGACCGGCCACGGCATATTGCATCCAGGACGAGAGTTATACAGGAAGCGACCAAATGATGTTTCCTTGCAATGCATCTCCAGGGAACAGGGGAACGAGTTGCTAGCAGACATACATGGCGGAGACTGTGGGCACCACTCGTTCTCACGAACCCTCGTCGGCAAGGCGTTTCGTAGCGGGTTCTACTCGCCTACGGCACTTAACGACGGAACCGAGCTAGTGAAATCCTGCGAGGCCTGCTAGTTCCACGCCAAGCAGATCCATCAGTCGACTCAGGGCCTCCAGACCATCCCGCTCTTGTGTCCATTCGCAGTCTGGGGGCTAGATATCTTAGGCCCGTTCCCTCGAGCGCCTGGGGGCTACCGCTACCTCTACGTAGCCATCGACAAGTTCACCAAATGGGCGGAGGTAGAAGCTGTTCGCACCATCCCGGCTGGATCTGCAGTCAAGTTCATCAAGGGCCTCGTGAGCCGATTCGGGGTCCCCAATCACATCATCACTGACAACGGCTCGCAGTTCACTAGCAATCTCTTCAAAACATATTGTGCTAACCTTGGAACGCAGATCTGCTACGCTTCGATAGCACACCCCAGGAGCAATGGTCAGGCCGAACGCGCCAACGCAGAGGTCCTGAGAGGACTCAAGACCAGGACCTTCAAGAAGAAGCTCGAGGCATGTGGCAGGGGCTGGCAAGGCGAGCTCCAGTCTGTGTTGTGGTCCATCCGCACCACCTCCACCAAGCCAATGGGCGAGACCCCGTTCTTCCTCGTCTACGGAGCAGAAGCGGTTCTCCCTCATGAGGTCAAGCATCGCTCCGCGCGGGTCCTGGCGTTCGATGAGACGCAGCAGGACGCCATGCAGGGGATGGACCTTGTGCTGGGGGAGGAACGCCGCCGCGAAGCCACGCTTCGGGCGGCAGGATACCAGTAGGCGGTGCGGCGGTATCACTGCCGTAGCATCCGCTCTAGGACGCTCGAGGTGGGCGACCTCGTCCTAAGGCGGGTGCTCTCCAGGTAAGGGCTGCATAAGCTCTCGCCCATGTGGGAGGGCCCGTTTAGGGTCGCCCACGTCTCCAGACCTGGCGCCGTGCGCCTGGAGACGCAGGACGGGGTTCCCATCCAGAACGCTTGGAACATCCAGCACCTCCGGAAGTTCTACCCATGAAGCAAGGCCCAGAGCCTGTGAAGCAAGGCCACGTGCCTGTGAAGGTCTCCGCTCGTGACACTCTCACGTAATAATGAGTGGGGCTGTACACGCCCCGAAGTCTCAGGAGTGCCGCCCTCGAGCCTCGGGGGCTCCCTCCCACGTCCTAGTGGCAGCACTTAGCTCCGCGCTGGTGAGAAGACTAGACTAGGTGCCGGACGTGGCTTTTCATTTGCTTTCCGTAGTTGGCTTGACCCTCTTTAATGGAATTCACATTCTGGTGTTTTCCGTCGCCTTGGTTCAATCTTCTTTCTCCTCTGCTTTCTTCCTTCGGTTCTTTGTTTGAGCCCGTACTCTCCCTCGCATGCCTCGCGAGGGGGCTGGACGGGTGCACTCGTGAGCGTTTTTCCTGGTCTTCGCGAGGCAACCTCGCTCGAGCTCACAAGATGGTGCGCCTCCCTCTCTTAATTCCGTGCCTCCCGGGTACCGCGATGCAAAGCGCTGGGTCATGGCCGACTACGCCTGCGGCCGAGGCTCGGAAGAATAAGAGTTTCCTAACAAGTTTTTGGTAGTTCCTGGACGCCTCCCGGGCTAAGGAGGTCTCGCCAAGCACTAGGAATTGCGCACCTCACGAGGCGGAAACTACTTCAGACACGTCGAGATAAGACATTTCCACACATTTACACAAAACATGAATGTTGCAACACGACACAGGAACGATAAACATAACACAACAACTTGGAAATCACGGTTCAGTGCACGCCCCTGCGGGGCCCCATACTTGTCTCTTTCTCAACGCAGGAAGAAAAGGAAGAACGAAACAAAAGTGGCGCGCGCCCCCACGGCGGTCCGCGAAGGTAGACCACTGGCGCTCTCCTGGGCTCAGCCAGACCCCTCCTCGCGCTTCACCGGGGCACGACAACGAGGCGAGCCGCTGCCTCCCTCGAAGCAGGTGCGGCGGCTGGTCATAGCCGCCGCCGCTGGAGCTGTCACCGGAAGAAGAGCCGCAATAGCTGGACGAGCCGTGGCCAATGCCGAGGACGAGCCCGCCCTCATCCTCGTCGTGACCATCGCCAAGGCCGAGCACCTCGCCGCAGTCGTTGTCCTCAGGGCAGCACCCGACGCAGCGACCATCCTCCCTAAACACCCTCACGTAGAGGGTCGCGTTGCCGTCGTACTTAAAGTGAAGGGTGCACTGCTGGCCTAGGCCACACGCGCGGGCAAACGTCTGCCAGCCGCAAGCCAGGGTTGCGTTGCCCGCGACGGAGACCTCGACCGCAAGCCATGAAGCCTTGCTGCAGTAACCGTCCACCTACAGCCAGAGGCCGCCTGGACCCATGGCCGGCAGCTCGCCGGCGAAGAAGCGTGCGTGCTGAAGCCACACGCCGGCCGGGTTCTCCGACCACACGACAAACTTCGGCAGCACCTCCGCCGAGTGGAAGCGCGGCCGGGGAGGCCGCGCGACCATGGCGCGCCTCCCTTCATCGACGGGGATGCCACGACCTGGGTGACTCCCACCACGCAAAGAGGCACCACCGCGGCCGCGAGGGGTCGCGACGTGCTTGCGGGGGCGGCGGCGAGTCGGGTCCCTCCTGGCGACCCTTCCTCTTCTCTGCGGCCGAGAACCTCTTCGTAGGCGCCATGGGTGTCGCCGCTAGCAATGAAGCAAGGGAGAAGAAGCGAGCGGAGCAGGAAGAGATGAGCGGCGGGGGCTCCGCCCCCCTCCTCATTTATAGCGAGAGAAGGCCAAGCGGCGATCCCCACGATCACAGGTGATGAATTTTCTCTGCATGTAGTAGGGACTCGTCAAGTCGGGAAGTTGCCGGGGCAGCGTGGGGAAGTGGAGACACCCACGTGTCAACCGAGGCCGCAGGCTGTTGGGGCCCGCGGTGCTCCGCACTTGCCCCTTGGCTTCGCCTCGACGCCAAGTACGAGCGCGCCTTGGGCCCGGGGGCTACTGTCGGCGTCCTGGGAACGGGGGTCCCCAGACTTGCTTGCCTGCGGCCCACGGCGTGGCTCCACCAGCGGCCCTGTATGGCCCATCTTCACCAGCAAGCACTCAAGACCCTCGCGAGGCGGATGACGCAAGACCTGCTCGGGGGTGGCCTCACCAGGCCGGCTCGCGAGGGGCGGAGAGATCAAGGCGAGGGGCACCTGGCGACGTTCCTGTGACCGAAGCCATGACGACCAGGGCCAGGCGGGCGCCAGCGCGCGCAGTGTCCTTGTTTCCTCTTTGGTGCTAAAGAGGCAAGCGCAGGCGAGGAGTCCCGAGGCATCAGGCAAAGGTTTCCACATCAGTGCAACGAGACCAAGACCAGCAGGACGGCAAGATGGAGGTCACCGTGGAGCCCAAGACGGCGTCATCACTAGAGCCTTTGGCAGGCGAAGACCAACTTTAGTCAGGATAACTTGTACTAGTTTCCCCCCTTCAAATTGGCCGTTGTGGGATCCCTTCCCGCCTAATATTTGGGAAGAGGACCCGGGCCTCTATATATAGGACTAGCCACCACCATTGTAGGCATCTCATCTTGGACTGGATCCATTCCACCAAGGCCACCACACAAGCTCACCGAGCACAAGAGCACCTCTCCTCAGGAGGCTGTTCTTCCCCTGTACTAGTTCTTCCTCAGCCCAAGAGGCAATCTACCACACCACACTGGAGTAGGGTATTACACCACATCGGTGGCCCGAACCAGTATAAATCTTGTGTCCCTTTGTTCTGCGAGTTCGACGTGCTGAGCCTTGAGATCATGGTGAGGGTACGAGCTAGAGAGAGGAGAGATCTTCGTGCGCACCCCAGTGTTCGAACCTCAAGGGTTTTGCCGGAACCCGAAATCCGAGAGTATTGTTTTGTCTAAAATAAATTAGAGAGGTTCGTTCACTAAAAGTATAGTCCCACCTTGCTTTTTTACAGAAAACCTGACCAACTTATAACTTACGGTAGTCCGTAAGACATGCACGATTTGTGATAGATGGCTACATAGGAGAGAAAGACCCGTTTAATTAAATTGGATTGGAGGCTTCATGAGACAGGGGCTGATCTAATAATGAAATTAGGACAAGCACGCCCTAACGGGAATGTGTAGGCTACATAAGATGAAGGCATAATAAGGTCAAAAGACCCGCAATGTACTTATGTCGTTGTGTTGCTCTGATGGATTTTTTGCTGGGCACGTCAATGTACTCTCCTGTTGCAACGCACGGGCATTTGTGCTAGTCATGTAAATTGTGAGGAGATGAGATTTGTGATTAGGAACCTGGTATACATTGAAGATCCTCCCCGGCAACAGAGCCAGAAATTCCTTTTGATGCGGCTTGAAGCTACGTCGGTATTTCCCCAAAGAGGAAGGGATGATGCAGCACAGCGACAGTAGGTATTTCCCTCAGTGATGATACCAAGGTTATCGAACTAGTAGGAGAACCAAGCAACAATACGTAAACAACACCTGCACACAAATAACAAATACCCACAACCCGATGTATTAAAGGGGTTGTCAATCCCTTTCGGGTAACGGCACCAGAAATTGGCAAACGGGCGTGAATAAATTGTAGTAGATTGATAGATCGAGCGCCAAATAAAATAAATGACAATAAATTGCAGAAAGGTAATTTTGTATTTTTGGTTTAGCGGATTTGAAAATAAAAGGCAAATAAACTAGATCGCAAAGGCAAATAATATGAGAAAGAGACCCAGGGGCGTATGTTTCACTAGTGGCTTCTCGCGGGAAAAATAGCAAACGGCGGGTAAACAAATTACTGTTGGGGAATTGATAGAACTTCCAATAATCATGACGATATCCAGGCAATGATCATTATATAGGCATCACGTCCAAGATTAGTAGAGCGACTCCTGCCTGCATCTACTACTATTACTCCACACATCGACCGCTATCCAGCATGCATCTAGTGTATTAAGTTCATGGAGAAACGGAGTAATGCAATAAGAATGATGACATGATGTAGACAAGATCTATTTATGTAGAAATAGACCCCATCGTTTTATCATTAGTAGCAACGATACATACGTGTCGGTTCCCCTTTGTCAGTGGGATCAAGCACCGTAAGATCGAATCCACTACAAAGCACCTCTTCCCATTGCAAGATAAATAGATCAAGTTGGCCAAACAAAACCCAAATATCGGAGAAGAAATACGAGGCTATAAGCAATCATGCATATAAGAGATCAAAGAAGATTCAAATAACTTTCATGGATAAAAACATAGATCGATCATAAACTCAAAGTTCTTCCGATCCCAACAAACACACCGCAAAAAGAGTTACATCATATGGATCTCCAAGAGACCATTGTATTGAGAATGAAACGAGAGGAGGAAGCCATCTATCTACTAACTATGGACCAGAAGGTCTACAAAGAACTACTCACGCATCATCGAAGTGGCACCAATGGAAGTGGTGAACCCCTCCGTGATTGTGTCTAGATTGGATCTGGTGGTTCTAGACTCTGCGGCGGTTGGAATTGATTTTCATTGACTCCCATAGGGTTTTCTGGAACATTGGGGTATTTATAGAGTAAAGAGGCGGTCCAGGGGGCACCCGAGGTGGGCACAGGCCCTGGCGCGCCCTGGTGGGTTATGCTCCCCTCGGAGCAGCCCCCAGGTGCTTCTTCGGCCCATTGGCTGTTTTCTGGTCCAAAAAAATCAACAAAATTTTTCGCTGCGTTTGGACTCCGTTTAGTATTGATTTCCTACGATGTAAAAAACATGCACAAAACAGCAACTGGCACTTGGCACTATGTCAATAGGTTAGTAACAAAAAATAATATAAAATGACTATAACATGATTATAAAACATCCAAGAATGATAATATAACAGCATGGAACAATAAAAAATTATAGATACGTTGGAGATGTATCGGACTACTTTTTATTTTCCTAAGTTTTTAAATATTCCAAAACGAAGTAAAATTGCTTTTATGGAACTTTTAGAGTCGGTTTACTTACCATATCACATATCTATTCCTTTTCAGGGTTCTGGAGCGTTCCGAAAATTTTGCTTTATGTATTCCTTCGGTGTTATGGTATGAACATGTAACATCCCAAAATTCTAAATTTTGGAATGTTATATTAATTAAGTGATAATGATTGCTTGTGTGATTTGTTGTGTGAAATTGAGTGAAATTTGAAACTTTTTGAAAGTTGAATGAGAGGGAATGAAATGACTTTCACAAACTTTCACCTTGCATTTATGATCTCCACGAATTCAAATTCATTTCATCACAAAACCCTAGAGTGAAGATGATATGACTTCTTCCATTTAAATAAATGAAAAGGGTTTTGAAAAGATTTGAATTCCATTTGGAAATATTCCAAATTCAGAAACTTTATGCAACTCAATGATTTTCATGAGAGAAGATAAAATGACTTCAACAAATTATATGAAATATGAGTTGCAAGTTTAAAAGAATCAAATTTAAAGTCCCTTTGAAGGTATTTTAAAAACCATTTTCAATTTGGAATTATTTGGTTTTTATTCAAATTATTTTTCTCCAAAAATAAAATATATGGAAAATAGGTAAAATGATTCCCTACAGTAGAAAAGTGGATAAAAATGAGTTTGAAATAATTTTGGTATTTTTTGAAATATTTTTATTTGGTTTTTAAATGAACCAGTACATTGTTCGCTTTTTTTTGGAATTTATTTGCCACGGATAATAAGTTCATCATTTCGCAAATATTTTTCCAAAAACTCTGATATATAATATGCCTATATAAAATCTTATTTTTATTTTCGTTATTCAGTTTTCCTTTCTGTTTTTGTTTAAAAAATAAAACTGTACATGCGGCTTAGAATTATTTCTCGCCCACATGCGAACATAGTAGACCGGCCGGCCCATATATTTATTTTTTCTCTTTTTATTTTCATTAAGGTTTACAATTTTATTTATTTATTTATTTTCCGAAAAATAAAAATTTCAGGAAAGAAGCACGGCCGGGCCGAACTCTTAGCCCATGCGCATGATCTTTTTCAGTTTTATTTGCGTATGTATATATTTAATACCACATTGCCTAGCTTTTGACCTCTAAACCTCTTTTCCAGCTATAAATATAAACCCATAAAGCCTCCAAAAATCATCCGATTCGGGTTAAATCAATATTTTGGTTTGACTAGATTCACTAAAGAAAAATATATTTCTTCTCTCCGGCGGGACTTTTGGAAGTTGTCTCCTCTCTCCAAAGTCGTCTTTTCTCTAGTATGTTTCTTCATATTTTTATTATACTCCCATAGCTTATTATTTTTAGACTAGTGTACAATAAAATAATTAGATTATCAATTAGTCTCTGTATTTATACATTAAACCTAAAATTCTGTTAGCCGTAACTATTTTTCTTCCGTAAAACAGCTTGGCCCAGATTTTTCAAATAGCCATAACTTTTTACTCGTTCATCCAAATTGGATAAAACCAGCTCCTACATTTTCGTCTTGATTCCACCTATCTAGTGAATCTATCTTTTTGCAACTTTCAAATTTTGAAATTTTTTCAAATTCATATTCAAACTTCTTTTGATCATATCTTTTTATCCGTAGCTCCGTTTCTGATGAACCCAACTGCATCGGATTCGTATTGAAGTAATATTTTCGTTCACACAATTAGTATCATCTTTCCAACATATAATTTTGATTTTAACCAGTTTCTCTACTAGTCCACCAAAGAGTTGTTACACAACATTCTAAGCAGATTCAATGTCTTACTTGTATCTTTTGTTTCGTTATTTCAAATCCATCGATTCTTTTTGCTTCATATTCATATTGATTTCCTACATCCAGTAGCATCATTAGTTTCAACTTTTAATCTTTTCAAATTTGAACGATTCAAATTTGAACTCGAAGCTTCACTTGATCATATCTTGTAAACTGTAGCGCTTTTTCAATTGATTATTTTCTTCAAATTTAATCCCTAGGCGTAATCTAACATCTTGAGCCATCACCACACTTTTTCACCGAAATTAGGCTATGATCTTGCAAAATAATTTGATTTAGTTCTTTTGGAGTTTTCGCAATCTTCCTTTGCATTTTCTTTTGGGTCTTTGAGTGATTGCTTATGTGTGGATAAAATTGCTTGCTTACGATGGATTGATCGGAGTGTGATGAGTAGAACTACCAGAATTATGAGTGCGAAGAATCTTCATCTACAGTACAAGGCAAGTTCAGATTTTGATCATATTTTTCATACCCAGTTTTTATGCATTAGTTACACCCCTCAAATATTTGCATGAGTAGGATTTGGGATTTGCTATGTAGTTCATGAGGTAGGAACCTATGACCCTTGAAACACCCCGGGAATATACGTTATGCTCTTATTGCTTAGCCAAGCTCGTAGACGTGGATTGGTATGTGAGATTCATGAAAGTTGCGAGAGTTATAATAATTAAGGGTAACTTTAAGGTGGCTACTTTAATGCATATCTGGGTGGAACGGTTAGGGCACCCTGGGGATACCAGTGGCTTGCCCGGGCACCTGGAGAATCCAGTGTTGTCGTAGGAGATCCCGGGGTATCCGTGTGATCATCTTATGGAATGCCACCCAGGCTCAAAGGGATCATAGGATTATTCATGCTAGAAACTTCCGTGTGCAGCCACATGCCATTATAGGCTCTGGCATAGTTGAGTAAGTTGTGAGAATCCTTTCCATGATAGGCTAGCAGATGTAGGGGATTGTAGGTGTACCGGCCTATCTATCGGTTAAGGGGACCTCCTCAGAAAGACTGTGTCTCGATCATCCGTTTCTCAAACATCATGCAGTGCGAGAAATACAACGGAGGAGATCGAGTCTTGTGGGGGAAAGTGCGCAAATCTTTGCAGAGTGTACAAACTAATCATGATTAGCCGTGTCCCCAGTTATGGACATCTTGACTATCTGGTACTTGAATTATTATGTTGATCTCATCACTCTATTTAATGAAATTGTTGGGTTATTAATGATTTGGGATTGAGTTGGGGTTACCTTCTCAATATGGGTAATTTAACTTAGTAGTAAATAAAATTTATTCCTTTGTTCTAGGGAAAAATTAACTTTATGCAAAATTAAACTTAGAGCCTCCACCAGCCAAATATGCATATAGAGATAGACATTCTCATTATTATTCTATGGTGTGAAATTGCCAGTACATTCAATGTACTGACCTACATGGCTACAACGTCTTATATTGCAGGAATCTTACGACGAGTAAGTGATATGTTAGGGTTACGACGTCTACACTCAACTTTGCCGTTGGTGTTGTTGGGAACTCGACAACTTTGTTGTTACTTCCGCTATATGGATTGAGGTAATAGTATTTACGTTACTTTATACATGTGATTTACCTCTGTTATAAATCCTCGAGTATTGTGTGTGTCAGCATACCGATCCAGGGATGACACTTAAGCACAGAGACTTCGATCCATTCGGGTCGGGTCACTACAATAATGTCAGTCTCAATATTTATAGGCGTACTTGAGATATAATGCTTGATTCTTTGCCTCACCACCTTCGGGTTGGTGCCTTCGACGGTGTTGATCTTGATAGCACCGGAACGACAAACTTCTTCGATAATGTAAGGTCCTTCCCATTTAGAGAGAAATTTTCCTGCAAAAACTCTTAAACGAGAATTGTGTAGCAAGACTTGGTCACGTATGTTAAATTCCCGCTTTTGTATTCTTTTGTCATGCCATCTTTTGACTTTTTTTAAACAATTTAGCATTTTCATAAGCCTAGGTTCTCCATTCATCAAGTGAGCTAATGTCAAATAACCTCTATTCACCGGCAAGTTTAAAATTATAGTTGAGCTCTTTAATTTCCCAATAAGCATTATGTTTTAATTCAAAAGGTAAGTGGCATGCTTTTCTATAAACCATTTTATATGGAGACATACCCATAGGATTTTATAAGCTGTTCTATAATCCCATAGTGCGTCATCAAGTTTCTTAGACCAATTTTTCCTAGATCTGTTGACAGTCTTTTGCAAGACCAACTTTATTTCCCTATTACTTAATTCTACTTGACCGCTAGACTGAGGGTGATAAGGAGATACAATTCTATGGTTAACATCATATTTAGCAAGCAATTTATGGAAAGCACCATGAATAAAATGTGAACCACCATCAGTCAATAAATATCTAGGGACTCCAAACCTCGGGAAAATAACTTCTTTAAGCATTTTAATGAAAGTGTTATGATCAACACTGTAAGGGCATTTCCCTACTTTGTGTTTTGGATGATGATGACAACCCTTTGTTGGTCTAATCATGTGCTAAGTGCTTCAGGATCTCAGTGATTAGGCTTACATCGGTTGGCTATTCTCTCTGGAAGGAAAAGATCGAAGATGGAATTTTCTATGTGTGTATCTCTTTGGTCGTAGGGACCCCGTACTATTAAGAGGGAATCCACATTGGAAGGAGTTGGGGGGAAATCCTCGCACGTACACTTCTGCCACCCGCTCTGTTGCCTTCCGCGTTTTGTGTGAGAGAGTGCTCCATTTCTTTTCAACTGCTTACTGTGTTCTCCCAGCGGTTGTACCGCTGCTCCCGGGCGGTTGTACCTCCACCATGCTTAAAATTGACTGCGGGTGTCTCTGGCGGTTGTACCGGCCCGGTTTCTGTTTTGATGCGGTACTTGGGCGGTGGTGGCCCGGTTGGTCCGGTTGTGCCCCGCAAACTGGTACTACCGGTGACCTAAGCGGTTCTACCGCTTGGGACTTAGCCACCCAAAGTGTCCAGGGCCAGGCGGTTGCACCGGTCCTATACCGCTCGATTACTGCACTCAGGGGTGACACCCTACTGTTTCAATGCGGTGGTTGAGCGGCGACTGGGCGGTTGTTCCGGTTGTTCTCTGCAACCGGTACTACCGCCTTCTCGCCCGGTTGTACCGCTTGGTAGGGTTCTGCAGGTAAACTGAGTTCTGGTTGTACCGGGACGAGGAGCGGTTGTACCGCTGCAGTGCTGATTTTGCAGTAATGGTTGGATTTTAGGGTTTGCTATATAAGGGTGGTTCTTCCACCTACCACATTTACCTCTTACCTCTCTCACTCCACCATTAATGCCACTCAAGCTCTCTTGCCCAATCTCTCTCTCTAGCCACTCAAACTCATTGATTTGCTAGGGATTGAAGGAGGAGACCTAGATCTACACTTCCACCAAAGGATATTTGCTTCCCCCATACTTTCTTGTGTGGATTTTGTTACTCTTGGATGTTTGAGCACCCTAGAAGGTTGAGGTCACCTCGGAGCCACATTCCATTGTGGTGAAGCTCTGTGGTTTGGTTGGGAGCCTCCAATTCAGTTGTGGAGAGAGCCCCAACCTTGTTTGTAAAGGTCCGGTCACCGCCTTCAAGGGCACCAATAGTGGAATCACGGCATCTCGCATTGTGTGAGGGCGTGAGGAGAATACGGTGGCCCTGGTGGCTTCTTGGGGAGCATTGTGCCTCCACACCGCTCCAACGGAGACGTACTTCCCCTCAAAAGGAAGGAACTTCGGTAACACATCCTCGTCTTCATTGGCTCCACTCTTGGTTATCTCGTAACTTTACTTGTGCAAGCTTATATTGTGTTGTATCCTTTGCTTGCTTGTGTGATTGTTGTTGTTGCATCATATAGGTTTCTCACCTAGTTTCATATCTAGACAACCTACTTTGATGCAAAGTTTAAATTGGTAAAGAAAAGCTAAAAATTGTTAGTTGCCTATTCACCCCCCTCTAGTCAACTATATCGATCCTTTCAATTGGTATCAAAGCCTCGTCTCTTTATTAAGGACTTTGTTGTCCGAAGAGTATGGTTGACATCATAGACGGTGGGGAGGAGCACTCCAGTGTGAATCCGTTCTCGTCTACGGCCAATGGGGCAACCGCGGTCTCTCGTGAGGAGTTCAATGTGGCTTTGGACACATTGAAAAACTCCATGACAGCCGAGGTCAAAGGCATGTTTAAGAACTTTCTTGATGGTCTCAAATTATCCACCGCACCATTGGAAGTGGTCGATCCCACTAACAAGGTGGCGGATGCTAACTCCGACAAGGGGGAAGCTACTAGTGAGAAAGTTCCTTTGTCTAGTGGTAAAAATGGTAGTGGCATCTTTGCCCATGTGGAACCTCCTCCTATTTATGGAGGACCTATTCCCTCCACTCATTTAAATCATGCCGGCCCTCCTCCTAAGATTGTGAAAAATGAGGATTTTGATGCTTGGGTATATTGCTTTAAACATCATTTAAACCATGTTAATACTAACCTTCGGAGAATCATTGAGCAAGGTTTTTATCCGCATGACCCAAGCAACTTCACCCCTAGAGAAGCCGCGGATCATCATTTCAACGAGAATGCTCTCTTCATCATCCAAGATGCAATTCCATCTGAAGATCTTGCACATCTCCAACCTTTCACCATGGCCAAGGAAGCATGGCACCATGTTGTCTCCCTTTACAAGGGAAGCGCAAGCATTCAAC
The DNA here is from genome assembly GCF_002575655.3 of Aegilops tauschii subsp. strangulata. Classification (NCBI taxonomy): domain Eukaryota; kingdom Viridiplantae; phylum Streptophyta; class Magnoliopsida; order Poales; family Poaceae; genus Aegilops; species Aegilops tauschii. Next base: position 226,838,419 of record NC_053039.3, read on the forward strand.
GCTCCAACTATGAAGTGGTGCAAGATGAAGCCGATGAGTTTGCAATGAATGAAGATGAAGAACCTCGTGAGCTTTACCGGAGGTTGACCACTCTCGCGGCCTCACTCTGGGATCATGGGAGCAAGGATACGGATGATTATTGGATCAAGCGCAAGTTCCTCAAGGCCATGATGCCTTACCACAAGGCCATGTCCTCTGTCATCCGCCAAAGGCCGGACTTCCACACCTTGTCCTCGAGTGAAGTGTTGGATGAGTTTGTGGCAATGAGGATCTTGGACAAGACCGCCGACAATGCGGTGTTGCGTTCTCTAAGAGCTAAGAATCCCAACCTAGCTTTGAAGGCCAAGGTTAGTGTGGAAGAAGAGGATGAAGAGGAAGAAGAGGAGAGAACACGAGGCCCAACTTCAACAAGAACAACTCAAGTGGCACGAAGAGCAAGCAACAAGTGAGGACTTGATATAATCGTGGCAATGTGAGCCACTTTGTTGCGGAGTGCCCATATGAGAAGAGGGAAGACAATGGTGGCAAGCTCATCCGAAAAGACAAGGCCAAGTCCTTTCCCAACAAGAGCAACTTCACCAAGAAGACTCCTCCCAAGGGGTTGGTGGCACAAGCAGAGTACAATGAGGATGATGATGATGATGACGACGACGGTGAGTCGGTTGCCATGGCCTCCGTTGCCATTGCGACAACTCCACGGGTGTCTCTCTTCGACTCCCCCAATGAGAACATCACCGCCAAGTGCTTCATGGCCAAAGCCACCATCAAGGTAACCCCCAAAATCAAAGCTACCATCATTACTAATCCTTCTTTGATGGATTGCATTGATGAAAGTGAGGGGTCTAATGTGGAGGAAAATGAATTTGAGTCTTTTATGAGTAAGCTCAAGGGTAAATCCAAGAAGCACATCGTTGCTCTCTTGGAACAACTTGGTGAAGCCAACGACATGATCGAGACTCACGAAGATACCATCTCTAAGATGGAGGGGCATAGTCGTGACTATGCCGATGAGATTTCGGATCTCTCCAATGCTCTTGAGGAAGAGCGCGTTCATTGTTTGGCTCTTGAGGAGTCATACAATGATGACCATGCTAAATTAAAGAAAGATCTTGATCATGCTCTTGTTGTATCTCGTGTGCTAAATTCCGAGAAGGCCAAACTTGGGGTTGATCTTGCTAGACTCAAGGAGGAATTTGATATACTTGACAAGGCTCACAAGGCCTTGAAGGGTACTCATGCTAATCTTAAAGAGTCTCATGATCAACTCCAAGTGAAGCTAACCAAGGAGAAAGCCACTTTTCCTCATATGGTTTTAATTGATAATGGAAATGCTACTAACCCTTGTTGTGAGCATGTGCATCTTGTTGAGGAGAATGCAAAGTTGAAGGAGCAACTTGAGAAAGGCCTTGTGTCGTGTATACAAGGTCAGAAGAACCTCAACGACCTTTTGAGCAATCAAAAGGAAGTTGTGGCCAAGGAAGGGATTGGGTTTGCACCCAAGTCCAAGAACAAGAAGAAGAATGACAAGGCAAAACGACCTCCTCCTCTCAAGCAAACTTTTGTGAAGGAGGGAGAGGGTGCTTCTAAGGAGAAGAAGAACAATGTGAAGGGTGGCAGTGTCAAGAAGGGCAATGCCACCCCTTCCAACAAAGCTGGCGACTTTAACCCTTCTTATGTGTTATGTCGTGCTAGTGATGGACATGTTTATGCTAAATTTGTTGGTTCTCCTTATGAGTACATTAAATGGTCTATTTGGGTTCCTAAGACCCTTATTACTAACATCAAAGGACCCATTTCAAAATGGGTACCTAAAAGCAAGCATTGATCTCTTGTAGGTGTTTGCTTCCGGTGGGGGGTCATGGTTGCTCGATAGTGGAGCAACTAATCATATGACCGGAAGCAAGGACTTGGTGGTGGACGTGCACAAGATTCCATCTATGCCCACCAATGTCGAGTGGGGTGATGCCTCGTCCTCTAAGGTATTGGGACTTGGCAAGGTTGTCATTTCTCATGATCTCACGATCGAGAAGGTCATGCTTGTTGAGTCTCTTGCACACAATTTACTTTTCGTTCGTCAACTTGCAATCATGGGCTTTGCCACTTTCTCTGATATTGATACCGTGGCCCTCTTGTGGAGCAAGACTCTTAAAGTAGCCTTTGTTGGGCATGTCGAGAATGGTCTCTATGTGATTAACTTTTCGGAGCGACCCACTAAGACCGCGACATGCCTAATGGCTAAAGTTGATGTGGGACGGCTTTGGCATCGCTGTTTAGCCCATGTCAATATGAGATCCTTGCAAAGTCTTCTCAAGGGGGACCATGTCCGTGGACTAACAAATGTTAGTTTTGCCAAAGATCGTGCTTGCAGTGCCTATATTGAAGGAAAGTGTCAGTGGAAACGACACCTACGGGATCACGGGGAATCCCTTCTACGGTCAGCGGGTGCGGGGCTGTGGAAAGAGTGGGTTTGAGAGATCAACACGGGAGATTTATCCAGGTTCGGGCCGCAAGTGATGCGTAATACCCTACTCCTACTAGCTTGTGTTTATCTGGTGTTCTTGGACTAGCTACGGAGCATGCAGGGACCAAAAAGTCCGAATCCTCTCTTAGTACGCCGCGGGCCTCCTTTTATAGTCAAAAGGGGCTGCCACAGTGGCACACAGGAGGTGGAAAGTTGTACAGTGGTCGAGTTTATTGCCTGACATCACAGGACAAAACACATTAAATGCGATACTTAGGTGTCCTCCTTCTTTATCGGGGCGGTAACGAAGCCCGTCCCGTCCGTCGCCACTTCGCCTCGCTCTGACGCGTGTCCAGGCTGACTAGGCGCGTAGCGCCACACTGGCTGGCTGGCTGCAGAGTTGGCGAGGTGGCAGTCTTCGCGAAGATCTGCATGCCACCATGCAAGTTCTTGTTGAGTTGGCCTGGAAGCTGCACGTCGCCACGCAGGCGCATGCCTTGTTGGCGGGTTGATCGCTGTGTTGGAATGGTGGTGGAGCCTTGGCAGGTGGGGGCCTGGCTGCGGCCCCGCAGATGTCCCCGGCAAGGGTCTTGCCAGGGCCTCGTAGGTGTCCCCGGCAAGGATCTTGCCGGGGTTCTCCGTCCTCTGGTCCTCGTCTAGCATTGTATGTTCTTGGTCTTCACAAAGATCTGCATGCCACTATGGAGGCGCCTCCCGAGCCTTGGTTCCAATGTGGTTGAGGACGTCAGAACTCTCAGGCTCAAGGGTGGCGGCTCCGCTGGTGTTGGGCAAGTTGCCCCGGCAAGGCTCTTGCCGAGGCCGCGCGGGGGGGGGGGGGGGGGGGGGTCACCTCGCCCCTCAGCTCTTCATGCTTCTGGTCTTGAGCACGGCTCTAGCAGTCTTTGCTTCCTCTGCCCCGCCAAGCGTGGCTGCGGGTGTGTGGCTGCGAATTCCTGCGCACAAGTAAAGGGGTACAAAAAGGGACCCCTACTTTTCTACACGACAGGAGCCCCCGGGCCTGGGCCACATATAAGCGCGGGGCGTTATTGGGCCAGGCCCAGAACGATGCGCGGGCGCGCGCGCGGCGGAGTTTTTACTGCAGTAACTCCCTCGCTCGTTGCGCTTCCCCATGACCCGCGTTGAATGCGTGACGTGGGGGTCATCCGTGGGGCAGTTGCAGCATGCCTGCGTCACATCATGGTAAAGAGGCGGCCCACGCCTTCCCCATAAAAAGAAAAAACCGCAGGCGCGCCGCTCATTTACCCTCTGCACTTTTTCCAATCTGGGAACCGCCATTCCCCTCTTCTTCCTCGGGCGAAAGATTCGAAGCTCTTGCCTCTGCTTGCCGCCGCCGCGTCCCCATTGCTCTTGATTCCTCGCCCTCTTCCAGCCGCCATGGCACCCAAAAACAGCAAGGGCAAGGGAGCGGCCAAGGATGCCCAGGAGAAGGAGGCGCCAGAGAGCGAGCTGGCGGTGCTTCGGACGCAGCACGCCTACTTCCCCTCGACGGTCGACGCGGTCCACCTCAGGGACTACTTCAAGCCCCTATGGGGGAGGGAGACGACGGGGCGCCTTGCCACGCGCATCATCCATGCCGATTTCGCCAAGGCCGGCCCAAATCGATATCCCTTCTTCGTCGATTACTTTTCTTGCGGGCTCTGCCCCCCTTTCTCTGATTTCTTCAACGACATCATGCACACCTATGGCTTTCACCTCCTCGACTTCACGCCGAATGCCATGGCGTGCATGGCTCTCTTCGCCCATCACTGCGAGGGCTTTGCCAGAGTGCTCCCCAGCACGGCAATCTTTTGCCACTACTTCTATCCTCACATCCAGCCAGGGGATGCCATTTCTGGGAGCATCGCCTGGATCCCGAGGACCCAGGAGAAGGGCACATACCCGGAGGGTCCCAGAAGGAGAGGTGGGAGGAGTGGCGGGTCCGGTGGCTCTGGATCAAGGAGGAGGATGTGGAGGAGTTCTGTCGAGTTCGCCAGAGCCCGCCGCCCCGTCGCAGGGACTGGAGCAACCTTGACACCAACGACAAGAAGCTCTCGGTCGCCACCAACAGGATCCATCGCCTCACCACGGCCGGGCTCACCCTTGAGATGATTGGGGCGGATTTCATCCGTCATCGAATTGCCCCGCTGCACAACAAGGGGAGGCCAGCCTGGGACTTCAGGAATGCAGCCGACGTCATGAGGCTCCGCCCTGGCCTGAAGCATAACTTCACGGTGATGGGCATGCCCATTTTTGCCAGAGGCTCTTCCAGCTCAATGTGGGAGACGACGGCTGGGCTGAGAGGACCGACAGGGCCACGAAGTCCGGCAAGGCCGTCAAGGGGGCCCTGTTTGAGTTGCCGGCGGGGGTGGTACCGCTGAGCAACAACTCTCGCTGGTCCGCTATCATTGCCATGATGCCGGACTTCAACGCGCACGGCCTCGACTCGGCTTGGGTCGAGCCGCCAGCAGAGAAGGTGCAGGAGTTCTTCGACAACTTGTCGGAGAGCTATGTCCGCGATGAGCCGGAGCTCATCCGCGACACCACCAAGGAGGAGCTGGACTACATCGCCGCCAGGGCGGCGGAGGCAGCGCTTGCCAAGGAGGCCGGCAGCGCCGGCGCCGTGGAGGACGAGGCCGACGCGACCATGGAGGAGAAGGAGCTCGTCCAGTGGGTGCAGTCTACCGGGGAGGCCAGCGGCACCGGCGCCGGGGCCCCCTTACTGAAGATGCGGGCAACGAGTCACCCGAAGTGGAAGCCGAAGCGGACGACCCTCCGTCCGCGGGGAAGAAACGTGTCCTGCGGCGGGCCAGCTCCGGCGAGCCGGTCCGGCCCGGCAGGACCACGCAGCGGCAACCGGCTCAGGAGCAGCTCGTGTGCCAGACGAGGGCGATGAAGGCCACGGCAGCGAAGAAGGTGGTGAAGGCCACGGTGGCGAAGAAGACGACAACTGCCTCCTCCTCGTCCAAGCGGCGCCGAACCCCATCCCCTTCTCCCTCTCCCTCGGACAGCACCCTGGAGGCCGAATTCGACCTTAGATCTTTTAGCCCGAAGAGGAAGAGGAAGCCAGTGGAGGGGGAGGTGGAGAGTGAGTAAGTATTTCGCCCCCCGCCATCACCTGGCCTTACGCATGTGTTATTCCTCCTTTGATTTGGTGTGGTCTTCACAGGGACACGGAGACGCTGGCCCAGAGGGTGGCGAAGAGGGCCAAGGCCTCGACGGGCGACAACCCCCAGCGGGTACTTTGCGTACGCCGGTGCTGGTGGAGAGCAGCCCGGACAGCAGCCCCCGGCGCAGCCCCCGCTTCACTCCCCAGCGTGAGCTCATCACTCACTCCTTCATTGATGAACATTGGGGTGTGAGTTCTTGATGCTAACCTTGCCGGGTTTGTAGGTGGAGAACGGCAGCAGGAGGAGTCGCCGAGGGCCACTCCCAACACGCCGCCCCCCTCAACTATGCCGCCCAGAGGGGCGTCCTCGGCAAGGGCATCCACCACCGAGCCCATGCGTATGGAGGAGGAGGAGGCAAGCTTGGGCGCCGGTGGTTCTGCCCCGGCAGCGCTGGCGGGGAGGGCGCCACTTCTTCCCAGCCCGGTATGGGTAAGTCATTTACTTCCCATCCCCGTTTTTTTTCTCTTTTTGAACCTTGACCTTGGCCCCGGCTCACCCCCTTCTTGGTATCCAGACCCTTCCTCGGCGGACCGGGAGGATATTTACAGCATCATCGAGGAGGTCGCCAGGGACACCGAGGCCGAGGCCGACAAGATCGCCACCGAGGAGGCCGCCAAGACCACCGCTGAGGATGCCGCCAAGGGGCCTGCCGGGGAGGCCGGCAAGGCCGCTGTCGAGGAGGCCGACAAGGGGCCTACCGGGGAGGCTGGCAAGGCCGCTGCCGAGGAGGGGGTGGTTGACGACCAACCTTCCTCCTCTGCTGCCCCTGGCTCGGGCAAGTACTTGAAGGTGGGCGACGACCTGTTCGTCCACCTCCCAGGAACGGTGATGTAATGCCCATGATGTGGCTATATCTCCCACGTGTCGAGGCACGACTTAGAGGCATAACCGCATTGTGGTATTGTCGCAAGAAGGGTTATCTTCACACAATCACATGTAATGAACAAGAATGGGATAAACGAGAGTTGACTTACAATCGCCACTTCACACAATACATAAATTAATTCATACATCATTGAAAATACACACATAGACCGACTACAGTCAAATCCAAATGAAAATAAGATAACCCCAAATGCTAGATCCCCGATCGTCCCAACTGGGCTCCACTACTAATCATCAGGAAACGAAACATAGTAACGACCACGTTCCTCATCGAACTCCCACTTGAGCTCGGTTGCATCATCTGCACTGGCATCGTCGGCACCTGCAACTGTTTTGGTAGAATCTGTGAGTCACGAGGACTCAGCAATCTCACACCCGCGAGATCAAGACTATTTAAGCTTATAGGAAAGGATGGTGTAATGAGGTGGAGCTGCAACAAGCACTAAGCATGTACGGTGGCTAACATTCGCAAATGAGAGCGAGAAGAGAAGCAATGCAACGGTCGCAAAGCTAGAAATGATCAAGAAATGATCCTGAAACTACTTACGTTCATGCATAACTCAAACCGTGTTCCCTTCCCGGACTCCGCTGAGAAGAGACCATCACGGCTACACACACGGTTGATGTATTTTAATTAAGTCAAGTGACAAGTTCTCTACAACCGGACAGTAACAAATTCCCATCTGCCTCATAACCGCGGGCACGGCTTTCAAAAGATAATACCCTGCAGGGGTGTCCCAACTTAGCCCATTATAAGCTCTCACGGTCAACGAAGGATAAACCTTCTCCCAGGAAGACCCGATCAGTCTCGGAATCCCGGTTTACAAGACATTTCGACAATGGTAAAACGAGACCAGCAAAGCCACCCGAATGTGCCGACAAATCCCGATAGGAGCTGCACATGTCTCGTTCTCAGGGCACACCAGATGGGCAAGACATCGGGTTGGCATAGACCCTGGTTGCCCAGGGGGCGTCGGACATCGCCCAGTTTGGGCCAGCACTCGAAGGAGCACTGGTCCGGGGGTTTAAATAAAGATGACCCTCGGGCTCGCGAAAACCCAAGGGAAAAAGGCTTAGGTGGCAAATGGTAAAACCAAGGTTGGGCCTTGCTGGAGGAGTTTTATTCAAGGCGAACTATGAAGGGGGTCCCATAAATCACCCAACCGCGTAAGGAACGCAAACTCAAGGAACATAATACCGGTATGACGGAAACTAGGGCGGCAAGAGTGGAACAAAAGACTAGGCATAAGGCCGAGCCTTCCACCCTTTACCAATATATAGATGCATTAATTAAATAAGAGATATTGTGATATTCCAAAAATATCCATGTTCCAACATGGAACCAAGTTCAACTTCACCTGCAACTAGTAACGCTATAAGAAGGGCTGAGCAAAAGCGGTAACTTAGCCAAACAACGGTTTGCTAGGAAAGGATGGTTAGAGGCTTGACATGGCAATATGGGAGGCATGATATAGCAAGTGGTAGGTAGCGCGGCATAGCAATAGAACGAACAACTAGCAAAGCAAAGATAGAAGTGATTTCGAGGGTATGGTCATCTTGCCTGCAAGGTTCTCAGAGTTGTCGAAAGCTTGATCCTCGTAAGCGTACTCAACAGGTTCCTCGTTCACGAACTCGTCTCCCGGCTCTACCCACAGCAAGAACACAAGCAATGGAACCACAATCAATCACGGGAAAAGCACAAGCAACATGATGCAATACATGAATGATATGCGAGATATGATATGCGATGCGTATGCGTGCTCCGGAGGAAAAAGGATAAACAAGGCAGTAACTTGGCAAACCAAGTATGCCACCGGAAAGATGAGATGATTTTGGTCGAAATCGATATAAAGATCACCGGAAACGGATGCACGGTTTGCAAATGGCAAGCAAAACAAGAATGACATGATTCTGCGATTAACAACATGATAGCACTTAGAATACGACAAGTAACTATGCTACAGCACCCCAACATAGCAACAAAGCATATGGCAGTAATCTACAGGAGATGCTTGACAAAAGATGAACACTGAGTTATGGCTAGATCACACAATAACAGGTTCAAACAAGCATGGCAAAAGTGCAAAAGATATCAGCTTCACAGACTTGGTGAAAATACTCAACATGGTTGAAACAGCACCAGGTAGCAATGTTTAGAGCAAACAAAACACATGCTACAGGAAGTTATCATAGCAAAACAAGGCATGGCATGAATCTAATAAATGCATAGAACACAAGTCCCTTACTGACCATAAGCCAAAAAGGCACAGAAGATATGATGGCACACATGTAAACATAGCAAGTTTCGTTAACAGGTTCCAGACTTGGCAGAAAACAGAGCATGGCATTAACAGAATTATGAAGGCATCTTTGTGAGCTCGATTCACTCATCACAAAGCAATGCATGACAAAACAAGTATACCTACAGAAATATGGAATGTTTATGAAGCTAACCATGGCGAGAGCAAGTTCATAGCATGTATGGATCAACTACAACAACCTTGGCAAAATTGAATGTCATGATAACAATCTGCCAGGAATATTATATATCAAAAGTAGAGCAAGATTAAGACATGCTAGGGCACTCCATAAATGCAAACAGGGGCATTGGTGGATAGAGCACAACTATATCTACAAAACATCCTTATTGAACATACTCAAAAGAATCATGGATCTCACTGTAGACACATGGATACATAGCAACAAAATAACAGCAGTAACAGACTTGGCAAAATCCTAAGTCCCTGGAAACAGAAACATCACGAAGCCTAGTTTGCATGCTTTTGCTAGTCACCACATAGATCACAAAAATACATGGCATACACCTCTATAAAGATGGCATCGCATAGATCAAAACACCTGTAGAGCTCATGCCCAAAAGATGCACACATCAAATGCAACAAAAATAACAAAACATCAAGTTCTGATAAATAACAGCAGTAAACATCATATAGCACTCTTGAACCAAAGATTTGGGCATCAAGATGAACTCAAATGAGCATGGCACAATGGAAAGAAATGAAGAGCATCTCGTAATGAACATTTCGATATACCATACACGCAAAACAGAGTAGTATGTAATGAGATATGATGCGATGAACATGATCACATAATGCAATATTTTCAGGACTTGGAGAATTGGGGGGGGGAGAAAGTCAACCGTGCGGTGGATCTGGATCGGGGCGCACGGACGCCGAGGCAGCGGCTCGCCGGAGTTTCGGGCGAGGAAGGAGGAGGAGGCGCCGGCGGGGACGCGGCCGGAGTGGCGCGGGGACGGGCGCGGCGGCGCGGTCGTCGGCGAGGCGCGCCGGCGACGGACGCGGGCGGACGGGCGGAGACGGGCGGCGGCGCGGTTGGCCGGCCGGCGGGGACGCGCTCGGGCGGCGCTCGCCGACGGGAGGATGAGGGCGGCGTGCGGGAGCGCTGGAGGAGGAGGCGCGCGCGGGGCGGCGGCGGCTCGGGCCTCGGCGGGCCTGCGGTCGGTGGCGACGGCGGCTGCCATGTGGCGCCTAGCCACTGGCTGCGAGCGGCGGCAGAAAATCTGTCCGGCACGCGGACGGACGTGTCCGGCGCGTGGAGGAAGAAAGGGGCCAGGGTTAGGGTGGATTTGATCCGGAATTTGGAGAAGGTGCACATATTTATAGGTAGAGGGAGCTAGGAGACTCCAAATGGAGTGCGGTTTTCGCCCACACGATCGTGATCGAACGGCGGAGAGCAAGGAGGTGACTTAGATGGGTTGTTGAGCTGTTTGGAGGGGGGTTTTGCTGCAACACACAAAAGACCTTTGCGGTTACCCGGTTAACCGTTGGAGCACCAAACGACCTCCAAATGGAACGAAACTTGACAAGTGGTCTACCGGTGGTATACCAAGGCCACTTGACAAACCTCGGTCCATTCCGAGAACGTTTAACACCCGCTCACGAAAATAGACAAGAGGGGTGCGCCGGTGCATGTGGGAGTGTCGGATTGCAAAACGGACAACGGGGAAAATGCTCGGATGCATGAGACGAACACGTATGCAAATGAGATGCACATGATGACATGATATGAAATGCATCACATGAACACAATGCAAAACGAAAGACAAAAACCCAACCATGGAGGGAATATCATAATACATGGCCGAAAATGGCAAGAGTTGGAGTTACAAATATGGAAAGTTACATCCGGGGCGTTACAGGCGAGCACTAGGGCGCCGACCGAGGGGGAGGTGTTTGACGACGAGGCGCTCGCCTCCGCCGGGCTTCAGGTTGTTGACGAACCGAGCGCTGGCAGTGGCGGTTCCCAAGAGGAGCAGCTTCTTCGGGCCATGAGCGTCAACTTCCAGAAGCTCCAAGCGCTCCACCGTGCCCGCCTGGACAAGGCAAAATCGAGGATGGCGGCGGCAGACAAGGCGGAGGTGGATCTTGAGGAGCGCGTCGCCGAGATGCAGGCCTGGTTCTGCAAGGCCCACGAAGAAGTGAAGGTTGCCCAGGATCTGCTAGCTGAGCGCAAACAGGAGCTCATCCTAAAGCAGACTAATGTCGAGAAAGCCCTGGAGGCGGCGAAGGAACAGGCCGCCAAGGACGAGGCCGCTCGGCACCAGCACCAGGCTCAGCTGAACTCCCAGGAGGAGGACCTTGCCGCTCGCGAGGAGGCGCTCGCCACCACGCTTCATGACAAGGATGAGGAGGTCAAGAAGCTCGTCGTGCAGCGGACCTAGGAGCTGGAGCAGAGGCACAAGGAGGCCCTGAATGCTTAGGCCCTGGCCCACGCCGATAAGATGAAGAAGCTGGACCTGGAGCGGGAGGAGCTGAAGAAGGTGGCCTCGGAGCTGACGAAGGAGAGGGACACGGCCAACCGTTCTTTGGCGGATGCCCAGGCCACCGTCTCCGACAAGGCCAAGCTGCTCTCCGAGGCCAACGACTCCATCAACAATCTGAAGTTGAAGCTAGATGGCTTGGAGGAGAAGCTTTCGGAGGCCGGGGCTCGTGAGGAGACCTTGAACAAGGTCCTGGAGGACGAGAGGCAGCTGCGGAGGAATGATGCCGCCGAACACAAGGAGTACGCGGAGGGCATAAACCGTTGGGTCAGCCGCCTCGCCGACGTCGCCGGTAGGATCACCACGAAGCTGGCTGCCATGGGGATGCCGAATGTCAGGTACTCCCCGGAGCCGAACATGAGTCCCAATGCCAAGCCGACTCTGTTCTTCGAGGGAGTTCTTGGAGCCCTGGAGCAGCTCCGTTCCAACCGAGCGGCCTCTCTGGCAAACAAGGCCCGGAAGCTCTGCCGGGGTGCCCTGACCAAGGTCCTCACTGAGGGAGTCCTGGACTAAGGGGTCCTCGGGCGTCCGGCCTGTTAGCCATGGGCCGGACTAATGGGCTGTGAAGATACGAAGACCGAGGACTACAACCGTGTCCGGATAGGACTCACCTTGGCGTGGAAGGCAAGCTTGGCGACCAAATATGTAGATTCCTTTCCTTTGTAACCGACCTTGTGTAACCCTAGATCCCCCCAGTGTCTATATAAACCGGAGGACTTAGTCCGGAGGAGGAGACTCATTATCATAGGCATACAGGCTAGGCTTTTAGGGTTTAGCCATTACGATCTCGTGGTAGATCAGCTCTTGTAATACTCATATTCATCAAGATCAATCAAGCAGGAAGTAGGGTATTACCTCCATAGAGAGGGCCCGAACCTGGGTAAACATCGTGTCCCTTCTCTCCTATTACCATTGACCTTAGACGCACAGTTCGGGACCCCCTACCCGAGATCCGCCGGTTTTGACACCGACATTGGTGCTTTCATTGGGAGTTCCACTGTGTCGTCCTCAAAAGGTTCGATGGCCCCTTCAATCGTCAACAATGACGCTGTCCAAGGAGAAACCTTCCTCCCCGGACAGATCTTCGTGTTCGGCAGCTTCGCACTGCGGGCCAACTCGTTTGACCACCTGGAGTAGATCGATAGCTACACCCCTGGCCATCAGGTCAGATTTGGGAGCCTGAATTACGTCGCGGACATCCGTGGAGATTTGATCTTTGCCGGATTCAAGACCGCAGCAACCGCTCCTGGTCAACTTAACAAACATGACCTAAATCTGTCGTCAGACCGCATCCAGGAGATAGCTCCTGCGACCGCTCTGGCCTTAGATCCGGAGCATACTGCGGCATCCAAGGATTGGAGGCTCAACCCCACCGCAGAGCCACAGATTCCCCGGCGTTGGAGCCGCACATGGACTTAACCTCACACAACATTCGTGTCACCGGAACCCCGGACTCGTCTCCGGATGTAGGTTCCGAACCATGCGAGTCCGCGGATGCCGAACGCGGTCGTTTATCGATCTTCGAGTTTAGCGCCGCAGACATCTTCCAGCACTCGCCCTTGGGCGATGTGCTAAGCTCATTAAAGAACCTATCCTTGGCAGGGGACTCACAGCCCAACTATGTCTGGTTCGAACTAGGGGCTGATGATGGAGAATCTTGCTTCCCACCCGCCACACCCACTTCATAGCCACAGTCGAGGATTTAACCGACACGCTTGATTACGAATCTGAAGACAACGACGGTATGGATGACGATGCTGATGAGGAGCAAAATCAAAGTCTGCCATTCACTGGACGCTGGACGGCCACCTCTTCGTACGATGTGTACATGGTGGACACACCCAAAACAACCAACGACGATGACAAAGAAAATCCAGTTGAGAATAAACGTCCTGAGACACAGCAAAAACGCCGGCGTCCTCGGCGCCGCTCTAAGTCACGTCGTTTAAAGGACAGCAATACCAGCACGGGCGAAGAAAATACTCCAGATGATGCCGAGAACAATGAAGACCCTGCTGAGGTAACATCCGAACAGGAGGAGCAAGAAAACGGGCAAACCAGCACTGACGAACAGGACAGGCCCGACGACTCGGAGGACGGTAGTTATCATCTGCTCTCTGAGGATGAGGAAAGCCTCGGCAACGAAGATTTCATCGTGCCTGCGGAACCCCTCGAGCAGGAGCGCTTCAAGCGCCAGCTAATAGCCACCGCAAGGAGCCTGAAAAAGAAGCAGCGGTAGCTTCAAGCTGACCAAGATCTGCTCGTCGACAGGTGGACTGACGTTCTAGCTGCCGAAGAATACGGCCTCAGACGCCTAGCCAAGAGCTACCCAAAGCGAAGGTTGCTACCTCAGTTCGACGAAGAGGCGCCGGAGCCCATACTTCCCTCGCGTAATGCGGCCGACTGAACACTATGCGGTCGGGACAGTGCGGCGGACCGACCACCTCGTGGTCGGGATAGAGCGGCAACTCAAGCCGAACAGCAGCCCGCCCCACCGCCACGAAAAAACAAAGATAAAACAGGTCGGGGTCATACATACGACCTCCGGCAGATCCTGGATAGTAGAGCAGAATATACCTGATCGATTTACGGATCGCGAGGACATTCCTCGACACGTGATGATGGCTACCTATTCGGACATGACAAACCTAGTCACACCCGAGCCGATAACCGCAGACGGACTCCATCGAAGCTACGTCGCGATGCGGCCCAATATAGAGGCGCCGCACACCCTCTTTGCTTCACCGATGAAGTAATGGATCACGAATTCCCCGAAGGGTTCAAACCCGTCAACATCGAATCATACGACGGAACAACCGATCCCACGGTATGGATCGAGGATTTTATTCTCCACATCCACATGGCCCGCGGAGATGACCTCCACGCTATCAAATACCTCCCACTAAAGCTCAAAGGGCCAGCTCAGCACTGGTTAAACAGCCTGCCTGAAAACTCTATCGGCAGCTGGGAGGACTTCGAAGAAGCCTTCCTTGATAACTTCCAAGGTACATATGTCCGGCCACCAGACGCCAATGACTTAAGCCACATAGTCCAACAACCTGGAGAGTCAGCCAGGAAATTTTGGACTAGGTTCCTAACCAAAAAGAACCAGATCGTCGACTGTCCGGATACCGAAGCCCTAGCGGCCTTTAAACATAGCATCCACGACGAATGGCCCGCCCGCCACCTCGCCCAAGAAAAGCCGAAATCTATGGCAGCCCTCACGACACTTATGACCCGCTTTTGTGCGGGTGAGGATAGCTGGCTGGCTCGAAGTAAAAATACGGCCAGCGACGCAGGCCCCTCTGAGGCCAAAAACAGCAACGACGAGCTCCGACATAACAGACACAAATGCCGAAGCAATGGTGATAATACCGATGACACTACTGTCAACGCCGGATTCAGCGGCTCCAAGTCCAGCCAGCGGAAGAAACCATACAAGAGAAACAATCAGGGACCATCCAGCCTGGACCGCATACTCGATTGCCCGTGCCAGATACATGGCACCCCAAACAAACCAGCCAATCGTGCCAACAGAGATTGTTGGGTTTTTAAATAGGCCGGCGAATTAAACGCTGAGAACAGGGAAAAGGGATCACAAAGCAAGGACGACGACGAGGAGCCCCGGCAACCGAACACAGGGGCACAGAAGAAGTTTCCCCCTCAAGTGAAAACAGTGAATATGATATATGGTACACACATCTCCAAAAGGGAGCGCAAGCGCGCACTAAGGGACGTCTACGCGATAGAGCCAGTCGCCCCAAAATTCAATCCATGGTCGTCATTCCCGATCACCTTTGATCGTCGGGATCATCTGACTAGTATCCGTCATGGCGGTTCAGCCGCACTAGTTCTCAACCCAATCATTGACGTATTTCACCTGACGCGCGTCCTTATGGACGGAGGTAGCAGCCTCAACCTGCTTTATCAGGACACAGCGCGAAAAATGGGCATCAATCCATCACGGATCAAGCCCACGAAGACTACCTTTAAAGGAGTCATACCAGGTGTTGAGGCCCACTGTATGGGCTCAATCACGCTAGTAGTTGTGTTCGGGTCTCCGGACAATTTCCAAAGTGAGGAGTTAATCTTCGACATTGTCCCCTTTCGCAGCGGCTATCATGCACTGCTCGGACGAACTGCATTCGCTCGATTCAATGCCGTGCCACACTATGCTTATCTTAAGCTCAAGATGCCCGGTCCACGCGGTGTTATCACGGTCAACGGAAATACGGAACGCTCCCTCCGTACAGAAGAGCACACAGCTGCCTTAGCGGCAGAAGTACAGAGCGGCCTTCCCAAGCAGAACCCTAATTCAGCTGCCGAGCCCACGGACACCGTTAAGAGGGTCCAAACTACCTTGCAGCAGGACAGCTCGACTCGTCAGGAGCTCGACTAGCAATCCGGCCTCCGTCTCAGTCCCGATCAAGCGGTGGTATTCGCGCCACGCGTACATAACTACGCACTCGAAATTCCATGGGCATCGACGGAGGCACAACTAGCCTGTGATCCACAGTGCGGCTCAACCGGCACCGGATACACACATACTCTCACTTTTACTTTTTCCTTTCAGGTCTCAATCCCGCAGACCTCATCCGATGGCCTGATCATGGGTCCTCTCGAAGGACAAACACACCAAGACGGCAAGAATAAGAGCAGTCGGGATAGTTGACCCTGTTGGATGGTATTATACAAGCTCGGCAAGAGCCGTAGACATATGGGGGACTTCTCTAGCTGGTTTCGTTAAACGATCACTCTACCTGTTTTTCAGGACCCATACGCAGCTCTCTCTTGGTGAAGGCATAGTAAATAGCCTTTCTGCTTAATGCACTACTTGTATAAACACGCTTTAATGCACCAATGAAATTATAATAGAAACAGTTTGCGGCCCAAATTTCCACGGCTCTAGCTTACCACTGGTTCTTCCTCTTTCTTTCTTTTTACCTTTTCCTTCCTGGTAATCCTATCAGATAACACCCGTACACTCGGTGTGTTCCACCTTGCCAGGGGCTTCATAGCGCCCCACAACATGGCAACAAAGTCCGAACACCTTTACAGTATAGTCCGGCACCCTGAATTTAGCACTATATGCATTGGCTCCGAATCATGTCTTTGGTCATTGCCCAGCTCCTGTGCTTGCTACCTTACGTTATGCTATATCGGCTAAGGTAGTAAAGGGAGAACTGCTGCAATTGTGCCCTAGTTTATCCAAAGGAGCACCTCAGTAGAGAAAGCCAAAAACTGACTGTCATGATACGGCGAGAGCCGGTCAGCTGTTCGGAGGTTGCAAATCATTGGAGATTTCTCCCGCATTACGTGAAGGATCGGTACTTCCTGATCAGACGCTCATAGCACTCTGGTTCGGATACTAGGGGCTGCGCCCATGTTTCAATTCTAAAACTCCTATTGCTAAGTGAGGGCGTTTAAGCCGCATAGTCTTATTGCCTGGTTCGTTGCGCTAAACAACTCCTTCAAGGACCATATAATTGGATCAAGATTGTTTAGATTCCATCCCGAACACCTCCGTATTACCTACGTGGGGGCAGAAGCCGAGGACTGGCCAATCCTCAGATTTCATACAACACAGCCGCACAGGAGAAAAAATTAAAACATAACAAGCATTATATTGCAAACCGACTTTGTTTCATCATACAAGGCAAAGACAACATGAATGTATTCATTCAAAAATAATGTCTTGCCCACACCGCGTTGCCACAATACGAGACCCTTCTAGGACATCCGCAAAATAACGCTCGGGTGTGCGGTACTCCTTGCCCTCTCGGCCCCCTGATCAGCTCGACGGCGTCCATCTTCGCCCACCACATCTTGCAATGGGCGAAGGCCATGCGCGCACCTTCAGTACAGGCCGATCGCTTGAGGACATCCAGCCGAGGACAGGCGTCACCAGCCGCTTCACGAGTCCGAAGTAGCTGCCGGGCATAGCTTCGGCTGGCCATAACCGAATTATCAAATCCTTCATGGCTATTTCGGCCACCCTATGCAGCTCCACCAGCTGTTTCAGCTGATCGGTGAAGGGCATGGGATGCTCTGGCACAAGATACTGCGACCAGAACAATTTCTCCATGGAGCTCCCTTCTTCAGCTTGAAAGAACTCCGCGGCGTCTGACACACTGCACGGCAGATCTGCGTAGGCTCCTGGAGAACTCCGAATCCGGGTTAGTAAGAAATACTTCTTCTTCATATACTTGCTTTGCATACTAAATGCCTTACCCGCTGTGATCTTCCTGGCCTCCTGGATCTCTTGGAGGGTGCCCTGGGCCTCATTCCAGGCCGTCTCCGTGCTCTGACGAGCCTTGGCAAGTTCGGTTTCTCGAACCGACGCGTTGCGCTCCAAGGTCTCGCACTTCCTCACCGCATCCTGGAGCTTTTGTTTAACCTAGTTAACCCGGGCCTTGAGCTTCTTACGAGCGTCCTACTCCTTGACAGCCTTCCCCTCGATTTCGGCCAGGGCCTCGACCTCGGTCGTAGCTTCTGTATATATCTTGACACTTCAGTCAATGCATATCATTTTACCTTCTTAATATAAAACGGGTTATCACATACCTTGTTTTTCTTGGAGCTGCCTCCTCACCTGACCGAGCTCCTCCTCGGCCTGCTCCAGTCTCTGCTTCAGCCCGGAGACTTCGGCAGTATGTGAGGCTGCGGCCAACAGCGACGCCTGCGCATTCATTTCAGACAAGTTTCGTTAGTTTCCTGCCATAAGGGATTGATCCTCTGTTCGGTTTCCTTTTTCCGGACACCGAACAGTGTCTCAGGGGCTACTGTCTATATTGGGATTTTCTCTTTTTGCGCCGCTTACCTCAAAACCTGTCAGCAGGCTGCTGCAGGCTTCGGTTAGTCCGCTCTTGGCGGACTAAACCCTTTCAATCTCCGTGCCCATAAGAGCACGGTGCTCATCCACAATGGAAGCGCCTCGCAGCGCTTCCAGCAGATTGTCTGGTGCCCCTGGTTGGACAGGGGTCACCGGTGGAATAGGCATACCCCCTTCTTTCGAAGGAGGCTGCGTGCCGGATTCCGGAGCAGTATCGATCTCCGGAATCGAGTCCGGTTGAGGGCCGAACAGAATACGGCCCTCATCCCCAGTCTCCATGGGAATTGGCTCCCCCTGGTGTTCGGCGACGAAGGCTTCGCCTTCTGGCGCCTCCTAAGCCTCTCCCCGGCCTAGGAAGGTCCGTTGGGAGTGAAGGAAATATGACCTAGAGGCAATAATAAAGTTATTATTTATTTCCTTATATCATGATAAATGTTTATTATTCATGCTAGAATTGTATTAACCGGAAACATAATACTTGTGTGAATACATAGACAAACAGAGTGTCACTAGTATGCCTCTACTTGACTAGCTCGTTGATCAAAGATGGTTATGTTTCCTAACCATAGACATGAGTTGTCATTTGATTAACGGGATCACATCATTAGGAGAATGATGTGATTGACTTGACCCATTCCATTAGCTTAGCACTCGATGTTGCTATTGCTTTCTTCATGACTTATACATGTTCCTATGACTATGAGATTATGCAACTCCCGTTTACCGGAGGAACACTTTGTGTGCTACCAAACGTCACAACGTAACTCGGTAATTATAAAGGTGCTCTACAGGTGTCTCCGAAGGTACTTGTTGGGTTGGCGTATTTCGAGATTAGGATTTGTCACGCCGATTGTCGGAGAGGTATCTCTGGGCCCTCTCGGTAATGCACATCACTTAAGCCTTGCAAGCATTGCAACTAATGAGTTAGTTGTGGGATGATGTATTACGGAATGAGTAAAGAGACTTGTCGGTAACGAGATTGAACTAGGTATTGAGATACCGACGATCGAATCTCGGGCAAGTAACATACTGATGACAAAGGGAACAACGTATGTTGTTATGCGGTCTGACCGATAAAGATCTTCGTAGAATATGTGGGAGCCAATATGAGCATCTAGGTTCCGCTATTGGTTATTGACCGGAGACGTGTCTCGGTCATGTCTACATAGTTCTCGAACCCGTAGGGTCCGCACGCTTAACGTTTCGATGACAGTTATATTATGAGTTTATATGTTTTGATGTACCGAAGGTTGTTCGGAGTCCCGGATGTGATCACGGACATGACGAGGAGTCTCAAAATGGTGGAGACACGAAGATTGATATATTGGAAGCCTATATTTGGATATCGGAAGTGTTCCGGGTGAAATCAGGATTTTACCGGAGTACCGAGGGGTTACCGGACCCCCCGGGGGCTTAATGGGCCATAGTGGGCCTTTGTGGAGAAGAGCAGAGGTGGCCAGGGCAGGGCCGCGCGCCCCTCCCCCCTTAGTCCGAATAGGACAAGGAGAGGGGGGCGGCGCCCCCCCTTTCCTTCCTCTCTCCCTCCTCTTTCCCCTCCACTCCTAATCCAACTAGGAAAAGGGAGGGAGTCCTACTCCCGGTGGGAGTAGGACTCCACCTAGCGCGCCCCTCCTGGCCGGCCGCACCTCCCCCCTTGCTCCTTTATATACGGGGGCAGGGGCACCCTAGAGACACAACAATTGATCGTTTGATCTTTTAGCCGTGTGCGGTGCCCCCCTCCACCATAGTCCACCTCGATAATACTGTAGCGGTGCCCCCCTGCGTCGGTAGAACATCATCATCGTCACCACACCGTCGTGCTGACGAAATTCTCCCTCAACACTCGGCTGGATCGGAGTTCGAGGGACGTCATCGGGCTGAACGTGTGCTGAACTCGGAGGTGTCGTGCGTTCGGTACTTGATCGGTCGGATCGTGAAGACGTACGACTACATCAACCACGTTGTGCTAACGCTTCCGCTTTCGGTCTACGAGGGTACGTGGACAACACTCTCCCCTCTAGTTGCTATGCATCACCATGATCCTGCGTGTGCGTAGGAATTTTTTTTGAAATTACCGCGTTCCCCAACAGTGGTATCCGAGCCAGGTTTTATGCGTTGATGTTATATGCACAAGTAGAACACAAGTGAGTTGTGGGCGATATAAGTCATACTGCTTACCAGCATGTCATAATTTGGTTCGGCGGTATTGTTGGATGTAGCGGCCTGGACCGACATTACGCGTACGCTTACGCGAGACTGGTTCTACCGACGTGCTTTGCACACAGGTGGGTGGCGGGTGTCAGTTTCTCCAACTTTAGTTGAACCGAGTGTGGTTACGCCCGGCCCTTGCGAAGGTTAAACCAACACCAACTTGACAAACTATCGTTGTGGTTTTGATGCGTAGGTAAGAACGGTTCTTGCTAAGCCCGTAGCAGCCACGTAAAATTTGCAACAACAAAGTAGAGGACGTCTAACTTGTTTTTGCAGGGCATGTTGTGATGTGATATGGTCAAGACATTATGCCAAATTTTATTGTATGAGATGATCATGTTTTGTAACCGAGTTACCGGCAACTGGCAGGAGCCATATGGTTGTCGCTTTATTGTATGCAATGCAATCGCCCTGTAATGCTTTACTTTATCACTAAGCGGTAGCGATAGTCGTAGAAGCATAAGATTGGCGAGACGACAACGATGCTACGATGAAGATCAAGGTGTCATGCCGGTGACGATGGTGATCATGACGGTGCTCCGGAGATGGAGATCAGAAGCACAAGATGATGATGGCCATATCATATCACTTATATTGATTGCATGTGATGTTTATCTTTTATGCATCTTATCTTGCTTTGATTGATGGTAGCATTATAAGATGATCCCTCACTAAATTATCAAAGTATAAGTGTTCTCCCTGAGTATGCACCATTGCGAAAGTTCTTCGTGCTGAGACACCACGTGATGATCGGGTGTGATAGGCTCTACGTTCAAATACAACGGGTGCAAAACAGTTGCACACACGGAATACTCAGGTTAAGCTTGACGAGCCTAGCATATAACAGATATGGCCTCGGAACACGGAGACCAAAAGGTCAAGCATGAATCATATACTCCCTCTGTTCCGAAATACATGACGTTTTACGTCTGCACGTTGAAATCTCATAACGCTACGAAATATTCGCGTTTTCCATTTTTACCCTCGACCGCATCGCTCTTAGTCTCTCTCTCAGTCTCCCTCGCCCGTATCGCTCTCTGCTTCTCCCCCACCGCATCTCCCTCGCCCATGGCGCCGCCGCATCTCCCTCGCCTGCGTCGCTGTGTATCTCCCTCGCCTGCGTAGCAGCCGCATCTCCCTCGCCTGCATCGCTGCATCTCCCTTAACCGCGTCGCCGCTGCCCTCTTTCTCTCGCGTCGTCCCTGCTTCGTCGTCCCAAGATTCGATTTTTACCGCCAGAGGAGCTGCTCGAGTAGGAGGAGCTGCGGGAAGAGGAACTGTGGCGGTGAGGAGCTGCCGGATCTGTGCGGCTGTGGGGAGCTGCCGGATCTGTGCGGCTGTGGGGAGCTGCTGCATCTGTGCGGCTGTGACGAGGAGCAGTAGGCGATGCCGAGCGCCGATGTGCCGAAGGAAAGGAGGATGGTGAGCAGCTGGACCCACGACGGCACCTCCACCCCGCCCCCGCGCTTGAGCGCGTCGTACACCATCTGACGCCGAAGGATGCGGTCGAACACCACCTGCGGCAGCTTGTCGTCACCGCGGCTGCCGCCGTCCTCCTCCTTGCGTGCGGCCTCCATGAGCGACTCCTTGAGGAGCTGCTGCTGCGTCAGGTGGCGAGAGGATGGACATGGTGGCACGGCTGTGTGTCCATGGATGATGACTCCTTGAGGTATTGCTCTATCTTCCTCTTACTGTCTCTTCTCCGTGAAAACTTAATGTCAGATGCTAGGAGTAGTGCTAGGAGTAGGGCTAGCAAATGGAGATTCTTGTGATCTTGTGTACTGCTAGGAGTAGTGCTAGGAAATGTTACGGATGCTAATGTCAGATGTGAGGCCTTAATGGCCTACCAAGCTCTCTGTAATCAACCAAGCAGCAGCAGCACTCCAACATTTCTTCAGAGGTTTACTGTCGATGGTCGATTGTTTTGCTTCAGTTGTCGTTCAATTCAGAGTTCCAATCCTCTGTTGTGCTTATAGGGCGACGCTGACGGTGGTGCTTGTGGTGCCTGACGCTGATGCCATGCTCGTGGTGCCCGACGCCTGCTGCTTCAGTCATTCATTCAGAGGAGTATCATATGCTGATGTGGAATTGCATGTTTTGGAGTCTTGTTTGGAGTTAAGTGAGGCTCTTTCTACTATACTTCAACATCTGTGAGCTTAGTAGGGTTCACAGTAGGACTGATTTTACTACTCATCTTGCAATAGTACTGTTGTTTCCTACCAACATCTGTGCTACTGTAGTTTTGGTTAAATTTGCAATGAGCTAATGGAGTATTGTACTCCTCTTGCAGTAGTACTGTACTGTACTAATCTTACAGTACTTAGTGAGTACTCCAACAGTACTTACTGTTGTTTCTCTCCATTTTAACTGAAACTTTAATTTAAATTTTAAAATTAACTGAAGCTTTACTTCAAAACTGCAATTGTTGTGCTGTAGTTTCAGTATTGTTTTGGAGTAGTGGTTGCAAAATTTGGACTAGCAAACATATCCGGTATTTGGAGTACCTGAATAATCAGATTTGGAGTTTCTGATTTGCAGTCTGATTAGCTTGGAGCAGTAGCAGTGCTTGCTCTACTCTTCTCTTCTCAAATAAAAAAAAGTGAGTTCAAGATTTGGAGTAGTGTAGATCTTCTCTTCTCTTTTGAGTTAATTTAAATTAACTCAAACCTTTCAGTTTCTTTAATTAAATTAACTAAAACCTTTTTGTATTAATTAAACTAACTGAAACCTTTTTTTGTTAATTAAACTAGTAAAACGAAACTAGAGAGAAACTAATTAAACCACACAGTAAAAAAAGAGTTAGAGATCTGAGGGCCTCCTCTACAGTACAGTAGTAGCTTGCCATTTCATTCAGTCAACACAGAGTAAGAACCAATGATAGGATTTCATCTTGCACAACTATACCTGGAGACTTGGAGTATACCTACTTTAGAGTACAAAGAACACACGACACTAGTTATATTTGTGCTTCCATTTATTTGGAGAGGCACCTGTTTGTTCACATATCAAATTTATTTGGAGTACTACAGGAAATGCTAGGAGTAGTTCTTATGTGTACAGCAACCCCAAATTTAACTGAATTTAACATGTGTTAGAGCAACAAATTTATTTGGAGTACTACAGGAAATGCTAGGAGTAAATTTGTTGGTGCCTGCTTGCTGCCAATATTTAATTGAATTTAACATGTCTTAGAGCAACTAAGCTACTCTCGGAGAGATTTTTCAGAGGACTGCTTGCTGCCATAAGTATCCCATAGTAATGCCCCATAGCTGGCGGTCCATGCGGCGGTCTGAAATTGTACTTGCTGAAATTTCTTCTTTGCACTGCTTGCTGAAATTTCTTGCTAGGAAATGCTAGGAGTAGATAGGAGTATTTCATACTGTACTTGTTCAAATTCTTGATTGCTTACAATTTCTTCAGGTTTTAGCAAGTTTTCAGTTAATTAAAAATTGAAAGCTTTTCTGTTAATTAGGGAGGATAGCAGTAGTATAGCACTGCAGCAGGAGTACTAAATTAGGAGTAGTATAGCACTGCAGCAGGAGTACTAAATTGAAACTTTTTCAGTTAATTAGGAGTAGCGAGCAAGCTGATTTCCAGTAGCAATTCCAGTACCAATTTCTGTAGGAGTATCTTCTTGCTCTCTTCTCTCTCCTTTGGAGAATTCACTGCACACAAACCGATGCAAACAAGCCAATGCAAACATATGGAGTAAAAAAATCCACTGCACACAAGCCTTTGCAAACATACTCAAATATGGATTATAATCATACTCCACACAGAATCACAAGGATGCAACAAGCATACTCCACAAGCCTCATCTCAGGTCTCATGACAACAAGCATCTCAGGTCTCTTGACAACAAGCATCTCGGGTCTCTTGGCAACAAGCATCTCGGGTCTCTTGGCAACAAGCATCTCGGGTCTCTTGGCAACAAGCATCTCAGGTCTCTTGGCAACAAGCATCTCAGGTCTCTTGACAACAAGCATCTCAGGTCTCTTGGCAACAAGCATCTCAGGTCTCTTGGCAACAAGCATCTCAGGTCTCTTGACAACAAGCATCCTCAGGTCTCTTGGCAACAAGCATCTCAGGTCTCTTGGCAACAAGCATCTCAGGTCTCTTGACAACAAGCATCTCAGGCCTCTTCCATTATTGAACCCTCTCTATTAGCCCTAAGTTGTGTAGGGCATTTGCGTAAACCTCTTGAGGGCACGGCAGTCTTGGAGGTAGCTGCCCAAGACCCTCGAGCCTTTCCTTGTTCACATGTGGTATTTTATACCCATTGCCCCCTGCATGGTTCAGGATCTCAATCATGCACGTTTGCAGAGTTAGAAAAATTCTGTTGAGCTTGTAAACCTCATAGCCTTCAAATTCCTCCAAAACACCATTAATAAGGTCTTGTAGTGTTTTAGGACTCAAACAATCTGTTAGGGATTGCAGCGAGTTGAAAACCCCAAGGTCAAGCACATTCAAATCAGGACTGTTGGCAGGTTGTTGTATTGTTCTGATGTCAAGTCTAGTTTTTGCGACAGCCGCTAGAAATTCTGGGTCATTTGGCAAGATATGGGGCTTACCATTATCATGTTGAATGTAGATGGTCTGTCCAGCATCACTTTCAGGCCAAACTGCTTGTATCGCTGACAAGACCTTCTCTATTAGGAACTCCCTCATCACTTTTCTGTCCACCTTTATTGACTTTGTCTCTATTGTACCTCTGGGCCTGTTATCACTTCTCCTCTGAGCAGAAACTTCTTTCACGAATGGCCAGATACCGATTTTCCCAGAGAAGGTCACGTTTCCTTCACGATCCCACCTTGGCCTAGCAACGGCCGTCAAGAACATCACCTTGCCAATGCAGTTGCCATGTATAGGCCTCGTAGGCTCC
Source organism: Aegilops tauschii subsp. strangulata (assembly GCF_002575655.3). Taxonomy (NCBI): domain Eukaryota; kingdom Viridiplantae; phylum Streptophyta; class Magnoliopsida; order Poales; family Poaceae; genus Aegilops; species Aegilops tauschii. Next base: position 226,863,658 of record NC_053039.3, read on the forward strand.
TCCTCCCCATCCAACAGATAGTAGGTCTTATTTTTCTTGGTCATATTGAACCATTTCTCATCAATGAGCACAACATTATGCATTGTCTTCCATTTAGGCCTTGAAGTTTCTATCGTTGTCTCATCAAGCATTGACATGCAAAATTCCATCCTATCCTTCTTATTCTTTTCCTTCAGAGCTGGCTTCACATAGTTTGTGTGCCTCTTTATCAAATTCAGCTTGAAGTTTCTATGCAGTGTGGTAGGGCTACATCCCAGTTGCCAAGCTAGAGATCTGATAGTGGACCTCTTGTTTAGTGGAATAGTAGGGATTTGCTCTAAATTGATGTTCTTTGGCTTTCTTCCAGAGTTTCCTTTTCTCTGATCGGAAACATTCACCTCTAAACCTTCTGAAATTTGCTCCATCGCCTTCTGCCAAACTCTTTGTATACTCCTCACTTCTACCTTAAAAAATTGTGCAAGGTGTTTCTTATCATTTCTTTTGAATTTACCACCTCTGCTCATGCACACTGAATGCAATGCCACATAAGTAGCATATTTTTGCTCGTCGGTGAGGGTTTTCTTTTTTCTAACTCCTTGCTGAACAACTGCAACAAGAAACAAAACAATGAAAAAAATATTAGTCCATGCTCAAATGATAAATTGATCAAGATCACATGATAAATTGATCAAATGATAAATAAGCTACTGTTCATTTTCAGAAACACTAGAGTTACTGTTCATTTTCAGAAACTTGCTAAATGAGCTACTCTTACTGTTCATTTTCAGAAACTAGAGTTATATTTTCAGAAACTTGCTAAATGAGCTACTCTTACTGTTCCTTTTCAGAAACTAGAGTTACTGTTCATTTTCAGAAACTTGCTAAATGAGCTACTCTTACTAGTCAATGTCAAATTTTCTTGTGGTGATCTGATTTGGGAAAGGGGATCGGAGAGGTCTAATATTTTGGGGATTATTTCTAGGGTTCGTGGCATAGGCGATGCTCAATTGGGGAAGAAAGGCGGCGCCTCATGCTGTCATGCTAGGGTTGCAGCCGGGATACTGCTGAACCCAAGCGCCGCCTTCTCATCAGGCTCAATGCTGTTCGTCGGAGGGCAGATTTGTACATCTCACACTCGTCTTGCATACACCTGGTGTTCATGATCGTTTGCTTCATGCTAGTTTGAGAATCATACCTCCAGCAATAATGCAATATTTTGTCTAGTCAAATTTCGTGCAAACACTTTGTGCAGTTTTAACTGAATGTACTCCCTCCGTTCGAAATTACTCGTCGTGGTTTTAGTTCATTTGAACTAAAACCACGATGAGTAATTTGGAATGGAGGGAGTATATGTTAGGAGCAATCCGTGTGAACATTCAACAAGTCGAGATTACTGCTGACTTATGGTTCAGGATGCCTGGTGTTCAGTGCAAGGACAATATGTTTGATGCCTGAACCTGAATCTACGTTTGAGATCTGCCAAGACTTCCTCCCAGATATCCGATTTGTGAACCTATTTATTAAGATGCCCTCGTATGTACTCCTTCTCAGTTATCCTGCTTGCTGATTTTGCTAGCACAATGCATTTTTTGTCAATTGAAATTTGGTGCAAACACTCTGTCCAATTTCATCTAAATGTAAATTTCATTCAATTTCTGAGTTATCCTGCTTGCTGATTTTGCTATCACAATGCATTTTTTGTCAGTGCAAGGATGCGTTCTCTCAGCACGGCGATGTTACCCAAGGTAGTTATAATCAGTCTGTTCCAGCTTCTTGCTGTTGGATCTGTTGTTTGACTGAATCAATTTGGGATGTCCTCTGCTTTGACTGCTTGATGTGCCTGTCAGTGAAAGTGATATGCTATCCTGTGACAGGGAGGTCAAAAGGATATGGCTTTGTTAAGCTCTCTTCGGACAGCGAAGCAGCCGCAGCGTTGGAGAAGATGACAGCCGACTGCCGAGGTAGATAAAATGTGCTTCGTTCATCTGTTGGTACAGCATAATAAGCCAAGTTCTCGCAGGATAATAGGGTGCTCGGTGTAATAAAATGTGCTTCGCTCATCTGCTGCTGCTACAGATGAGTAAGGTGCTTACTGCAATATTTGCGTGATTACCGGTATATATTTGAAGTTCAGTCTTATGACCGGCAAATCCCAAAGGAAGACCTGACGTGATCAAGTGCTCCGTTAGCTAATACTCTTATTCTAAGACATGAAATTCATTCATTGGCCTTTTATATCAACATTAGCCATGGCCTAGGAAACAATTTATGACCTGATCTTAGAACTTGAATATGGCATCAAGTCCCAAGGAATGTGTGGGTTTAGAAAATCAATTTTCACACACGTTTAATACCAAACTTTGTTGTTAAACATTGTTAATACCAAATGGATTTTTTAATTGCTCAACACTTGCTAGCTACTCCATTATAGGGGTACAAATGAACTATTGATTGTTCATGGCAGGAGTACTGGAGCTCACCAACTGCATCTTGACCGGGATCGATGCCCTCTTCCTCTTCCATGTTCATACCATCTTGGAGTATGTCTTCTTCTTCGGTTGGAGTGCAGTTGAGATCAAAATCCATGCCTCTGCCCTGACTATGTCTATTTCCTTTTTCAGTTGCTGCCTGTTCTGAAGTTGGTGCAATGGAGCTTGGAGCTCCACCTGCTGGACCTGGAGCCTGTTCAGGTACTGCCACGGTATAAGTTCATGCAACATCAAGCACTATAGTACTCCAACATTAGTACTCTTGTCATGAAAATGATGTTGCATGACGTTGTAAAAGTGATTCTGCCCCTGTTGTACTTCATCATGCAGCTGTACTCCAACATCATGTTATTTTGTGAATGATACTCCAACATCATGCGATTGTTTCAGTAGTATTGATTTTTTGTTAATGATACTCCAACATCATTGGAGTACTGCACTTTTACTCCAATGCAGTGCTGATTTTTTGAATCCTCCCAACATCATGCAACATCATGCTCCAGTACTGAATTTTGTCATGCTAAATTTGCAACTGAATTGCCCCTTTTTGGACCTGTTGAACGACCAGGACCTGAAGTCAGCGGCGATCTGCAGTACCTGGAGGTGGAGCTGGCGAGGCCCTGGGAGGGTGGCGGCAATCTGCAGCAGGGCGCTGGCCTTGGGATGACGAGGTGGGGGATCTGCTGGCCCAGGACGATGAGGGGGATCTGCTGGCCCAGGAAGATGGGGAGGATGGAAGGGGATCTGTTGGGCGAGATGGGAGGTGATGGAGGTGGAGGTGGAGGATCTGGAGGTGGGGGCGACGGAGGCGGGGGCGATGGAGGTGGAGGATCCAGAGGTGGGGGGCGACGGAGGCGGGCGGATCTGGAAGACGACCTGGGTGGAGACGAGGAGAGAATTCAAAACTGGAGGGTAACCTGGTCATTTCGCTGCTTTTTCACATGGTCGGAAAAAACCCCCAGCGTCATGTATTTCGGAACGGAGGGAGTAGTAGATATGATCAACATAGTGATGTTCACCGTTGAAACTACTCCATCTCACGTGATGATCGGACATGGTTTAGTTGATATGGATCACGTGATCACTTAGAGGATTAGAGGGATGTCTATCTAAGTGGGAGTTCTTAAGTAATATGATTAATTGAACTTAAATTTATCATGAAATTAGTACCTGATAGTATATTGCTTGTCTATGTTGATTGTAGATAGATGGCCCGTGCTGTTGTTCCGTTGAATTTTAATGCGTTCCTTGAGAAAGCAAAGTTGAAAAATGATGGTAGCAATTACACGGACTGGGTCCGTAACTTGAGGATTATCCTAATTGCTGCACAGAAGAATTACATCCTGGAAGCACCGCTGGGTGCCAGGCCTGCTGCTGATGCAACTGACAACGTTAAGAACATCTGGCAGAGCAAAGCTGATGACTACCCGATAGTTCAATGTGCCATGCTTTACGGCTTAGAACCGGGACTTCAACAACGTTTTGAACGTCATGGAGCATATGAGATGTTCCAGGAGTTGAAGTTAATATTTCAAGCAAATGCCCGGATTGAGAGATATGAAGTCTCCAATAAGTTCTACAGCTGCAAGATGGAGGAGAATAGTTCTGTCAGTGAGCATATACTCAAAATGTCTGGGTATAATAATCACTTGATTCAACTAGGAGTTAATCGTCCGGATGATAGCGTCATTGACAGAATTCTCCAATCGCTGCCACCAAGCTACAAGAGCTTCGTGATGAACTATAACATGCAAGGGATGGATAAGACAATTCCCGAGCTCTTCGCAATGCTAAAGGCTGCGGAGGTAGAAATCAAAAAGGAGCATCAAGTGTTGATGGTCAATAAGACCACCAGTTTCAAGAAAAAGGGCAAAGGGAAGAAGAAGGGGAACTTCAAGAAGAACAGCAAGCAAGTTGTTGTTCAGGAGAAGAAACCCAAGTCTGGACCTAAGCCTGAGACTGAGTGTTTCTACTGCAAGCAGACTGGTCACTGGAAGCAGAACTGCCCCAAGTATTTGGCGGATAAGAAGGATGGCAAGGTGAACAAAGGTATATGTGATATACATGTTATTGATGTGTACCTTACTAATGCTCGCAGTAGCACCTGGGTATTTGATACTGGTTCTGTAGCTAATATTTGCAACTCGAAACAGGGGCTACGGATTAAGCGAAGATTGGCTAAGGACGAGGTGACGATGCGCGTGGGAAATGGTTCCAAAGTTAATGTGATCGCGGTCGGCACGGTACCTCTACATCTACCTTCGGGATTAGTTTTAGACCTAAATAATTGTTATTTGGTGCCAGCATTAAGCACGAACATTATATCTGGATCTTGTTTGATGCGAGACGGTTATTCATTTAAATCAGAGAATAATGGTTGTTCTATTTATATGAGTAATATCTTTTATGGTCATGCACCCTTGAAGAGTGGTCTATCTTTGTTGAATCTCGATAGTAGTGATACACATATTCATAATATTGAAGCCAAAAGATGTAGAGCTGATAATGATAGTGCAACTTATTTGTGGCACTGCCGTTTAGGTCATATCGGTGTAAAGCGCATGAAGAAACTCCATACTGATGGACTTTTGGAACCACTTGATTATGAATCACTTGGTACTTGCGAACCGTGCCTCATGGGCAAGATGACTAAAACGCCGTTCTCCGGAACTATGGAGAGAGCAACATATTTGTTGGAAATCATACATACAGATGTATGTGGTCCGATGAATATTGAGGCTCGTGGCGGATATCGTTATTTTCTCACCTTCACAGATGATTTCAGCAGATATGGGTATATCTACTTAATGAAACATAAGTCTGAAACATTTGAAAAGTTCAAAGAATTTCAGAGTGAAGTTGAAAATCATCGTAACAAGAAAATAAAGTTTCTACGATCTGATCGTGGAGGAGAATATTTGAGTTATGAGTTTGGTCTTCATTTGAAACAATGCGGAATAGTTTCGCAACTCACGCCACTCAGAACACCATAGCGTAATGGTGTGTCCGAACGTCGTAATCGTACTCTACTAGATATGGTGCGATCTATGATGTCTCTTACTAATTTACCGCTATCGTTTTGGGGTTATGCTTTAGAGACGGCCGCATTCACGTTAAATAGGGCACCACCAAATCCGTTGAGACGACGCCTTATGAACTGTGGTTTGGCAAGAAACCAAAGTTTTCATTTCTTAAAGTTTGGGGCTGCGATGCTTATGTGAAAAAGCTTCAACCTGATAAGCTCGAACCCAAATCGGAGAAATGTGTCTTCATAGGATACCCAAAGGAGACTGTTGGGTACACCTTCTATCACAGATCCGAAGGCAAGACTTTTGTTGCTAAATTCGGAATCTTTCTGGAGAAGGAGTTTCTCTCGAAAGAAGTGAGTGGGAGGAAAGTAGAACTTGAATAGGTAACTGTACCTGCTCCCTTATTGGAAAGTAGTTCATCGCAGAAACCGGTTTCTGCGACACCTACACCAATTAGTGAGGAAGTTAATGATGATGATCATGAAACTTCAGATCAAGTTATTACTGAACCTCGTAGGTCAACCAGAGTAAGATCCGCACGAGAGTGGTACGGTAATCCTGTTCTGGAAGTTATGTTACTAGACCATGACGAACCTACAAACTATGAAGAAGCAATGGTGAGCCCAGATTCCGCGAAATGGCTTGAGGCCATGAAATCTGAGATGGGATCCATGTATGAGAACAAAGTGTGGACTTTGGTTGACTTGCCCGATGATCGGCAAGCAATTGAGAATAAATGGATCTTCAAGAAGAAGACTGACGCTGACGGTAATGTTACTGTCTATAAAGCTTGACTTGTTGCAAAAGGTTTTCGACAAGTTCAAGGGATTGACTACGATGAGACCTTCTCACCCGTAGCGATGCTTAAGTCTGTCCGAATCATGTTAGCAATTGCCGCATTTTATGATTATGAAATTTGGCAAATGGATGTCAAAACTGCATTCCTGAATGGATTTCTGGAAGAAGAGTTGTATATGATGCAACCGGAAGGTTTTGTCGATCCAAAGGGAGCTAACAAAGTGTGCAAGCTCCAGCGATCTATTTATGGACTGGTGCAAGCCTCTCGGAGTTGGAATAAACGCTTTGATAGTGTGATCAAAGCATTTGGTTTTGTACAGACTTTTGGAGAAGCCTGTATTTACAAGAAAGTGAGTGGGATCTCTGTAGCATTTCTAAAATTATATGTGGATGACATATTGCTGATTGGAAATGATATAGAATTTCTGAATAGCATAAAGGGATACTTGAATAAGAGTTTTTCAATGAAAGACCTCGGTGAAGCTGCGTATATATTGGGCATCAAGATCTATAGAGATAGATCAAGATGCTTAATTGGACTTTCACAAAACACATACCTTGACAAAGTTTTGAAGAAGTTCAAAATGGATCAAGGTGTGAAGTTGAGTAAGACTCAATGCCCGACCACTTCAGAAGATAGAGAGAAGATGAAAGATGTTCCCTATGCTTCAGCCATAGGCTCTATCATGTATGCAATGCTGTGTACCAGACCTGATGTGTGCCTTGCTATAAGTTTAGCAGGGAGGTACCAAAGTAATCCAGGAGTGGATCACTGGACAACGGTCAAGAACATCCTGAAATATCTGAAAAGGACTAAGGATATGTTTCTCATTTATGGAGGTGACAAAGAGCTCATCGTAAATGGTTACGTTGATGCAAGCTTTGACACTGATCCGGACGATTCTAAATCGCAAACCGGATACGTGTTTACATTGAACGGTGGAGCTGTCAGTTGGTGCAGTTCTAAACAAAGCGTCATGGCGGGATCTACGTGTGAAGCGGAGTACATAGCTGCTTCGGAAGCAGCAAATGAAGGAGTCTGGATGAAGGAGTTCATATCCGATCTTGGTGTCATACCTAGTGCATCGGGTCCAATGAATATCTTTTGTGACAATACTGGTGCAATTGCCTTGGCAAAGGAATCCAGATTTCACAAGAGAACCAAGCACATCAAGAGATGCTTCAATTCCATCCGGGATTTAGTCCAGGTGGGAGACATAGAAATTTGCAAGATACATATGGATCTGAATGTTGCAGACCCGTTGACTAAGCCTCTTCCACGAGCAAAACATGATCAGCACCAAGGCTCCATGGGTGTTAGAATCATTACTGTGTAATCTAGATTATTGACTCTAGTGCAAGTGGGATACTGAAGGAAATATGCCCTAGAGGCAATAATAAAGTTATTATTTATTTCCTTATATCATGATAAATGTTTATTATTCATGCTAGAATTGTATTAACCGGAAACATAATACTTGTGTGAATACATAGACAAACAGAGTGTCACTAGTATGCCTCTACTTGACTAGCTCGTTGATCAAAGATGGTTATGTTTCCTAGCCATAAACATGAGTTGTCATTTGATTAACGGGATCACATCATTAGGAGAATGATGTGATTGACTTGACCCATTCCGTTAGCTTAGCACTCGATCGTTTAGTATGTTGCTATTGCTTTCTTCATGACTTATACATGTTCCTATGACTATGAGATTATGCAACTCCCGTTTACTGGAGGAACACTTTGTGTGCTACCAAACGTCACAACGTAACTGGGTGATTATAAAGGTGCTCTACAGGTGTCTCCGAAGGTACTTGTTGGATTGGCGTATTTCGAGATTAGGATTTGTCACTCCGATTGTCAGAGAGGTATCTCTGGGCCCTCTCAGTAATGCACATCACTTAAGCCTTGCAAGCATTGCAACTAATGAGTTAGTTGTGGGATGATGTATTACGGAACGAGTAAAGAGACTTGCCGGTGACGAGATTGAACTAGGTATTGAGATACCGACGATCGAATCTCGGGCAGTAACATACCGATGACAAAGGGAACAACGTATGTTGTTATGCGGTCTGACCGATAAAGATCTTCATAGAATATGTGGGAGCCAATATGAGCATCCAGGTTCCACTATTGGTTATTGACCGGAGACGTGTCTCAGTCATGTCTACATAGTTCTCGAACCCGTAGGGTCCGCACGCTTAACGTTTCGATGACAGTTATATTATGAGTTTATATGTTTTGATGTACCGAAGGTTGTTCGGAGTCCCGGATGTGACCACGGACATGACGAGGAGTCTCGAAATGGTCGAGACATGAAGATTGATATATTGGAAGCCTATATTTGGATATCGGAAGTGTTCCGGGTGAAATCGGGATTTTACCACAGTACCGAGGGGTTACCGGAACCCCCCGGGGGCTTAATGGGCCATAGTGGGCCTTTGTGGAGAAGAGGAGAGGCGACCAGGGCAGGGCCACGCGCCCCTCCCCCCTAGTCCGAATAGGACAAGGAGACGGGGGCGGCGCCCCCCCTTTGCTTCCTCTCTCCCTCCTCTTTCCCCTCCACTCCTAATCCAACTAGGAAAAGGGAGGGAGTCCTACTCCCGGTGGGAGTTGGACTCCACCTGGCGCGCCCCTCCTGGCCGGCCGCACCTCCCCCCTTGCTCCTTTATATACGGGGGCAGGGGGCACCCTAGAGACACAACAATTGATCGTTTGATCTTTTAGCCGTGTGCGGTGCCCCCCTGCACCATAGTCCACCTCGATAATACTGTAGCGGTGCTTAGGCGAAGCCCTGCGTCGGTAGAACATCATCATCGTCACCACACCGTCGTGCTGACGAAACTCTCCCTCAACACTCGGCTGGATCGGAGTTCGAGGGACGGCATCGGGCTAAACGTGTGCTGAACTCGGAGGTGTCGTGCGTTCGGTACTTGATCGGTCGGATCGTGAAGACGTACGACTACATCAACCGCGTTGTGCTAACGCTTCCGCTTCCGGTCTACGAGGGTACGTGGACAACACTCTCCCCTCTCGTTGCTATGCATCACCATGATCCTGCGTGTGCGTAGGAATTTTTTTGAAATTACTGCATTCCCCAACAGGGAGAGCACCTCGTCGTCTCCCTTGGCCTTGGGAGAGTGGGCGGCCGGCGGTGTCTCGCTGGCCATCTCCTTCGAGTCCAACGAACCTCTTGATGAGGATCGCTGGGAGCTATCGTGGGCCGGACTGCAATAGCATAATTAACCATGTCAATACGACAAAGAGGAGAGGCTAGATCTACGGGCATGTACGAGTCTTAGCACCTACGATGTGCCCCGAGGCTTAGTGCGGGGGCGTCGCTCCAGACTGTTGTCGACGTCCCATACGGAGCTGCCCGCGGGCGGGCCTTTCCCCTTCTTGGGCGCCTCCGCCTCCAGAATTGTGGAGGTCGCCCTCTTCTTTCTCCCCCCATCAGGGGGAGAGTCGCTCTCCTCCTCCTTCTCCTCCTCTTCATCGTCGTCGTCTTCAGCGACAGAGGAATGGGTCTTGTCTGCGGACGTCGCGTCCGAAGCACCCTTGCGGCGAGGGCCACTCCGGACCCCCTTGGCCTTCCCCGTGGTCTTCTTCGCCGGCGCCATATAGGGCGCCGACACCAGCATCTTCGCTAAACACGGAATGACTGGTTCTTAAGGCAGCGGAGCCAGGCACTGGATCTTCTTAGCCCTCTCCATCCATTCCTGAAGGAGCAATGACAGTAAAAGTTCAGATATCCTCCTTGAAACAAACAAGTAGAGGACGCGTTAAAAACTCACCTCACTGGCGGGGTGGTTAATATCGTACCCACGGTCCGAATCCGTGGCTGGCGGTATCTCGTTGCCCTTGAAGAGCAATTTCCAGGCATCTTCGTGAGTGGTCTCGAAGTGCCTCTTCAGGGTATGATGCTTCTTCGGATTGAACTTCCATAGCGGGAGGCTTCGGCTTTGGCACGGGAGAATCCGTCGAACTAGCATCACCTCGATATAACGACAAGTTTGACATTCTTGTCCACCATGCTTTGAATGCGCGTCTGCAGCCCTATCAGCTCGTCTGGCGAACACCAGTTCGGGCTCTTCTCGACCCAGGAGGTGAGCCGCATTGGAGCACTGGACTTGAATTCGGAAGCCGCCGCCCAGGTGGCGTCGCGGGGCTCTGTGATATAGGACCACAACTTCTGCCATTCCTTGACAGTCTCCACGGAAGTTCCTTTCGGCCAAGAGACATTGGGCATCTTGCTCACCATGGCTCCTCCGCACTCCGCGTGTTGGCCATCCACCACCTTCGGCTTCACGTTGAAGATCTTAAGCCACAGACCGAAGTGGGACTGGATGCGGAGGAAAGCCTCGCACACGACAATGAATGCTGAGATGTTGAGGAAAGAGTTCGGGGATAGATCATGGAAGTCTATCCCGTAATAATACATCAGCCCACGGACGAAAGGGTCGAGTGGAAACCCTAGCCCGCGAAAGAAATGAGGGATGAATACCACCCTCTCATTGGGCTTCGGCATGGGGACGACTTGTCCCTGGGCCGGAAGACGGTGGGCGATTTCCTTCGCCAAGTACCCGGCCGCCCGAAGCTCAGTAATGTCCTTCTCCTTGACGGAGGAGACCATCCACTTGCCTTGGCTGCCGGATCCGGACATGGTTGAGTGCTAGCTTGAATGGGAAGAAGATGAGAACTTGGGCGCTGGAGCTCAAGAGTAGAAGGGCGGAGGAAGAGAGAAGGCGTGGGAGAAGAAGGAGGAATCCTTATCCCCTTATAAAGGCAATGAATATTGAACGCCTCCCTACTCGCCTTAAAACACGCCTATTCCCAAGGGCTGTGTAAACGGGCACGGTTGGGTTACCCATGCCTGAATTGATGAAAATCCCGCAATAAGGGGACACGATCTCTGCTTTGACAAGACGTGCCAATGGAAACCGCATCTCAAAACGCGGAACGGCGGACAAAAACGGTTCGATTTAGTGACCGAACAGATGTGATGTCAGCTTGCAAAAGTTGTCAGCAGATGGGACTCGTGGAATATTATATTCCCTCTGCGGTTGTGTGTGGTGCGTGTGTTACAGGTCCGGACACATCCAATATGTCCGAAGACTATCTTGGAGTTCGGAAGGAGGAACCCGCCTTGCAATGCCGAAGATAGATCTACACGCAGGATACCTTGTCATTGAAGCCAGGTTCAGGGGCTACTGAGGGAGTCCTGGAATAAGGGGTCCTCGGGCGTCCGGCCTGTTAGCCATGGGCCGGACTGATGGGCTGTGAAGATACGAAGACCGGAGACTGCACCCGTGTCCGGATAGGACTCACCTTGGCGTGGAAGGCAAGCTTGGCGACCAAATATGTAGATTCCTTTCCTTTGTAACCGACCTTGTGTAACCCTAGATCCTCCTGGTGTCTATATAAACCAGAGGACTTAGTCCGGAGGAGGAGACCCATTATCATAGTCATACAGGCTAGGCTTTTAGGGTTTAGCCATTACGATCTCGTGGTAGATCAGCTCTTGTAATACTCATATTCATCAAGATCAATCAAGCAGGAAGTAGGGTATTACCTCCATAGAGAGGGCCCAAACCTGGGTAAAAATCGTGTCCCTTGTCTCCTGTTACCATCGACCTTAGATGCACAGTTCGGGACCCCCTACCCGAGATCCGCCGGTTTTGACACCGACACTCACCAAGGTGGCGTACTGAAATCCCAACGTCGACTTCGCCGCCGCGCTGGAGAGCTTGCCGGAGGATGTGGACCTCGTGGCGCTCGAGGAGCGTATCGAGCCCATCATCAGCTGCGTCGACGGAGTCCAGAGGGTGGAGGGCCAGCGCCGGGACTAGGCACCCCGTTTCTCATCGTCGTTGCAGGTTCATGACCAAGACAATTTTATCTTAAGTTAGAACCGCAGCAACAATTGATGTAATATAACTCTGCAGTACTTTTTCAAACGATGCATGCTATGTTCCTGTTCGATCTTTCTTGGTATGTACGCCCTACGCTTAGTTGGACAGGCTTGCCGGTGCGTAAACCCAAGCCGCGGCTCTTTGAGGACGGATCCTTAGTGGCCTGCCGGGTGTGCTTGCTCTCGGGCAAACCACCTTACCACTCTCAGCACGGCTGCTTGAACTGTTGAGCGGACTTGAAACAGGACAAGGGTGTTGCCAATAGCGGATAGGCCACCCTGCTGATCTCAACGCGGCCGCTCGAACTGTTGAGCGGACTCAAAACAGAACAAGGGCGTTGTCAATAGCGGGAGGGCCCCATGTTGAGTGTGGGAATTTGTGCACGGTTTCAAGCCGCACCTAAGGAAAGCCACTTTGTGGCGGTCAAGCGAATCTTTCGACATTTGGCTCATACCCCAAACTTTGGCTTATGGTACCCAAGAGGAGCAAGCTTCAACCATGTAGGATATTCGGACTCTGATTGGGTGGGAGACAAAGTGGATAGGAAGTCAACTTCTGGAGGGTGCCAATTCCTTGGTTGCTCTTTGGTGAGTTGGTCTTCTAAGAAGCAAAGTTGTGTGTCTCTCTCGTCCACCGAAGCGGAGTATGTGGCCGCCGGTAGTTGTTGTGCAAAACTTCTATGGATGGGGCAAACTTTAAAGGATCATGGTGTCATTTGTGACAAAGTGCCTCTTTGGTGTGACAATGAAAGTGCCATCAAGATTTCTCTCAACCCGGTGCAACACTTCAAGACGAAGCACAGTGAGATTCGATAGCACTTCATCCGGGATCATATTAGGCGAGGGGAGATCGAGCTCAACTATGTCAACAGTCATGATAACCTTGCAGATATCTTCACAAAGCCCTTGGATGAAGCAAGATTTCGCGAGTTAAGGCATGAGCTAAATATCATTGATTCGATCAATGTTGCATGAACCCGTGCACACCCCACCATATTCAACTTGTTATCTTGTTCTAGGTGTAGGCATGGACATAGGGGAGTGTTGTTCTCTCAATGAACTCTTCCTCCCCCCATTATGCATAAATTGATCAACTCTTTCACATTAGCCATTTTTTATGGTACGTACTTGTGCTTCAAAGATGAGTGGGCCCAAGGATAATTCTTCGCTGCGCCATACCAATTAACTCAAACATAGGTGGCTCAGGCCACCGCCCTCTCTTGGGAGAGGTTGTGGTTCGTGTTTTGTCCTTGTTGTTTTTCCCTTAGTCGTGTTTTAGGCCCTAGTTGTTGTGGTCTCCAAGTTGGGTTTTTCTCTCGTTGGTATCCTTTTGTTCTCTTGGAGATCCTCACACCATATTCCAGTTTCGTGCTCTTTCCCAAGGCTTTCTCCATCCCCTAAAAACCATCCAATTGCACACATTTGATCTTGGTTTGGGTAATGGTGACTGGGCGGTACAGTTACGAGCGGTTCAACCGCTGGTACACACGGGTTGTACCGTCCCAGGAGGACTCCCAGTGGTGCTTGAGCGGTTCCACCGCTCGACCCCAGGGTGTGCTTCTGGCCGGTACTACCGGTTGGTTACACGCGGTACTACCGCTGCCTTCTAGGCGACAGAAGTACCGCCCGCAACCGCCGACACGTACCAGGAAGCGGTACAACCGCTCCCAAGAGTGGTACAACCGCTTCGCGTCTGTGGGCATATATATACTGACGGGGCTGAAGGGTTTTCTTTTCCCCTCGTCCCCTGTCCTTCCCATCTCGTGCCCTAGCCGCCGGTCGCCATTGCCCCTGCCCCGGAGTGCTCTTCGCGCTCCGGATCCGTGGGCTCTCCGTGGATTCTCTCGTGGAGCCCCCCTCCTTCCCGATCTCTTCCCATGGATGCCAGTAATGCCCCATTTCCTTCGTTCTTCGTTCTAGGGTTCTTTCCCTACTTCTAGGGCATTACTTGACATTCCGTGTTTATTGTTTAAACTATTGGGTGGAAGAGATCTATATTTGCATCCTGCTTAGTTTGCATCTCTTAGAAGTTAGAATATGGTTAGTGTGATTCAAATCTCGTGGTTAGACCTTTCTCATACTGGTAGTGCCACTGTTCAGCGGTTCTACTACCTCGAAAGGGCGGTACAACCGCGGGAGCGGTACTACCGGTCGAAGAACTGGTACAACCGTGGTATCTAAACCACGTAGCCCTGTTCTGTCTTCTCTGTTTTGCAATCTATCTATTCCTCTGCTCGTGTGTGCAATCCTCTCATCTTTGCTGGGTTTCTTGTGTTCTTCCCGTGTGTGTGTGTGTGTGTGTACAGGTGGCTCTGGTTCTCGCTCTGCTCCTCGCAAGACCAAGAAGAGGGCTAGGAGATGCAAGCGCCCGGCTGAGTCTGATGAAGAAGAAGTGGTTGTGATTCCCACCAAGCCCACTCGCCATGAGAAGTTTGCCGCTGCCAAGCAACGTGTGGTTATGCGCTTGCACCGTTGGAAAGCCAAGGATTGGGAAGCCTTCCGCTCAAAGAACCCTTACGAGGTTCCCATTGCACCTCGTTGGACCACCGTTCAGTTCCGGAATGAGATCCAAGTGCGGATTGTTCATGAACTCTTTGAGCACAACAAGAACAGGTATGCCAAGCAGTGGACCATTGATCTTGACCATTGGAGGAGCAACTTGGAGTATTTTGGTGAGGTTTTGGATCTCTATGAGGAGTTCGATCTGGTCAAGCTCATGCCAGTAAACTGTGACTTTGATGTTCAGCTTATCCATCAGTTCTATGCCACTATTCATTTTGGAGAAGATGACGCTCGCACTCTCACATTCATGTGCCGTGATGAGCTCTTTCAAGTACCCTGGAGGGCTTTCTGCAATGCTCTTGGTTATGATGATACAGGCCTTGAGGGGAATGGTGGTATTTGTCCTCACGACCATCCTGAGTCCATGCCTAAGGAGAATCTTGCCCCTCTGTACATTCGGGGCCGTGGTATTACTGGAGAATCCAAGGATTTGGTGAAGGTCTATGACATCATGCATCGAGTATTTCGCAATGTGCTTTTGCCCAAGGTGGGAAATCAAGATGAAATTCATGGCTACCTTGTTGACTTGATGGTTGCTATGAAGACCAAGGTGGGCTCTGGTGCAACATTTGATGTGTCCAACTGGTTGTGGCACGAGATGTACAACATGGTCATCTACAGAAAGGTCCCTATTTATGCTCCATTTGTCATGTGCTTTCTGAACTCAGTTTGGGTTGTTCGCCGTCCTGGAGAGCTTCTCACATCTCCAGATAATCTCACCGTGCATGAGGTCAAGCTACTCAAGAAGAAGAAGCATGCCGAGCCTCGCTTCCCTGCTAATGATCCCGAGGATGTCTATGCCACTTCAGAGGATGAAGACTTTGAGATGGAGCCAGGGGCCAAGCCCTCTTGGGTGACCAAGCTCGCTGCCAAGGTGAAGAAGACCTTCTGCCTCCAGACTGACATTCAGAAGAGGATGGATGAGGCCCATGTCAATGAGAAGCATGCCAGGCGTCGTCAGATTGCGATGATGAAGCACCTCAATATGTCTGTTCAGAGTGGTTCTGAGAAGACCATCACACCGGAGGAGCGATGGATCTCTACGCACAACACTTGGTCTGACGATGAGGCCACTCTCCAGCCCTCCACCTCCTTTGCTGCTGATGATGACATCACGGAGGACGCAGATCAGGACGATGATGAGGAGTCTGATGATGATGAGGATCCAGATGCTACCGAGGAGTCAGAGGAGGAGGACTGAGCTCTGGGGCGCTAGCTTTGATCTTTTCCTTTTTGGTGTCTTGATGCCAAAGGGGGAGAGAGTTCTATTAGGTCTCGGGATTTGCATGGGTTTTTGCTTTTCTTGGGTTTGTGTTTTGTCCTTTCGTGCGTCGTGTTGAACTTTAGTTTGTGGACCTTGTTGCTTATCTCGACTTGCATGGTGTGAGCATGCGCTCATCTATCTATCATTATTGTCGTTAATATTGTTGTTTTTATCCATTTTAGTTCTTACTTTCCTATTATGTGCTTATGGCTTATCTTCGCATGTCTAGTAGGAGTGGTGGGTCTATAAAATCTAGGGGGAGTCTTGCCCTCAATATGTGCCCTTGCATTCCAATAGCAATATCAAATTAGGGCACACATCTAGGGGGAGTCCCGCCTATATTTCTAGACCTCTCTCTTGCAAATCGTGTTGTTGTCATCATCCACCAAAAAGGGGGAGATTGTAAGGGCATTTCCCTACTTTGTTTTTTGGATGATGGTGACAACCCTTTGTTGGTCTAATCATGTGCTAAGTGCTTCAGGTTCTCGGTGATTAGGCTTACATCGGTTGGCTATTCTCTCTGGAAGGAAAAGATCGAAGACGGAGTTTTCTATGTGTTTATCTCTTTGGTCGTAGGGAACCCGTACTATTAAGAGGGAATCCACATTGGAAGGAGTTGGGGGAAATCCTCGCACGTACACTTCTGCCACCCCCTCTGTTGCCTTCCGCGTTTTGTGTGAGAGAGTGCTCCCTTTCTTTTCAACTGCTTACTGTGTTCTCCCAGCGGTTGTACATCTCGTACAAGTGGTTGTACCACTAGATCCTGGCACTTACCCAACCACCGCCCCAGGGGTGATACCCTGGGGTTGAACAGCCCAGTCATAACCAAGCGGTTGTACCGCTGCTCCCGGGCGGTTGTACCACCACCATGCTTAAAATTGACTGCGGGTGTCTCTGGCGATCGTACCGGCCAAGTACCGCTCAACAACCGGCCGCGGTACTTGGGCGGTGGTGGCCTGGTTGGTCTGGTTGTGCCCCGCAAACTGGTACTACCGGTGCCCTAAGCGGTTCTACCGCTTGGGACTTAGCCACGCAAAGTGTCCAGGGCCAGGCGGTTGCACCGGTCCTATACCGCTCGACTACCGCACTCAAGGGTGACACCCTACTGTTTCAATGCGGTGGTTGAGCGGTGACTGGGTGGTTGTTCCGGTTGTTCTCCGCAACCGGTACTACCGCCTGCTCCCCCGGTTGTACCGCTTGGTAGGGTTCTGCAGGTAAACTGTGAGTTCCGGTTGTACCGGGACCAGGAGCGGTTGTACCGCTGTAGTGCTGATTTCGCAGTAACGGTTGGACTTTAGGGTTTGCTGTATAAGGGTGGTTCTTCCACCTACCACATTTACCTCTTACCTCTCTCACTCCACCATTAATGCCACTCAAGCTCTCTTGCCCGATCTCTCTCTCTAGCCACTCAAACTCGTTGATTTGCTAGGGATTGAAGGAGCAGACCTAGATCTACACTTCCACCAAAGGATATTTGCTCCCCCCATACTTTCTTGTGTGGATTTTGTTACTCTTGGGTGTTTGAGCACCCTAGACGATTGAGGTCACCTCGGAGCCACATTCCATTGTGGTGAAGCTCTGTGGTTTCGTTGGGAGTCTCCAATTCAGTTGTGGAGAGAGCCCCAACCTTTTTTGTAAAGGTCCGGTCGCCGCCTTCAAGGGCACCAATAGTGGAATCACGGCATCACGCATTGTGTGAGGGCGTGAGGAGAATACGGTGTTAAAGTTTGTTGTTCCCGTAGCATTGTGTGGCTTCTTGGGGAGCATTGTGCCGCCACACCGCTCCAACGGAGACGTACTTCCCCTCAAAAGGAAGGAACTTCGGTAACACATCCTCGTCTTCACCGGCTCCACTCTTAGTTATCTCATAACTTTACTTGTGCAAGCTTATATTGTGTTGTATCCTTTGCTTGCTTTTGTGCTTGTTGTTGTTGCTGCATCATATAGGTTGCTCACCTAGTTGCATATCTAGACAACCTACTTTGATGCAAAGTTTAAATTGGTAAAGAAAAGCTAAAAATTGTTAGTTGCCTATTCACCCCCTCTAGTCAACTATATCGATCCTTTCAAACACTATTTGTTGGAATAACTTCTACCCACTTAAAAATATAATCAACAACAACCAAAATATGTGTATACCCATTAGAGGAAGGAAAAGGTCCCATGTAATCAAATCCCCAAACATCAAATGGTTCAATAACAAGTGAATAATTCATAGGCATTTCTTGACGTCTACCAATATTACCAATTCTTTGACATTCATCACAAGGTAAGACAAACTTGCGAGCATCCTTGAAAAGCTTAGGCCAATAAAAAACAGTTTGTAATACCTTGTGTGCAGTTCTGTCTCCCGCATGGTGTCCTCCGTAAGCCTCGGAGTGACACTTCCGTAGGATTTTTTCCTATTCATGCTCACGTATACAACGTCTAATAATACCATCTACTCCTTCTTTATAAAGGTGTGGGTCATCCCACAAGTAATGTCTTAAATCATAGAAAAACTTTTTCTTTTGTTGGTATGTGAAACTAGGTGGTATAAATTTAGCAACAATGTAATTAGCATAGTCTGCATACCAAGGAGTACTACGAGAAGCATTTATGACAGCTAGTTGTTCATCAGAAAAGCTATCATCAATAGGTAGTGGGTCATCAAGAACATTATCTAACATAGACAAGTTGTCAGCTACTGGGTTCTCAGCTCCCTTCCTATCAGTGATATATAAATCAAATTCCTGTAGCAAAAGAACCCACCTAATGAGTCTAGGTTTAGCATCTTTCTTTTCCATAAGGTATTTAATAGCAGCATGATCTATGTGAACAATTACTTAAGAATCAACTATGTAAGATCTGAACTTATCACAAGCAAACACAACTGCTAAAAATTCGTTCCCAGTGGTAGCATAATTCCATTGAGCACTGTCGAGAGTTTTGCTAGCATAATGGATGACATTTAATTTCTTATCAACTCTTTGTACTAGAACAACACCAACTGCATAATTGCTAGCATCACACATAATTTCAAAGGGTAGGTTCCAATCAGGTGGTTGAACAATAGGTACATAGAAAGGCTTTCTTAGGTATTTCAAAGGCTTCTACATAATCATCATCAAATACAAATGGAGCATCGAGATTAGTAAGAGACCTAGAAATTTAGAGAAGTCTTTAATAAATCTCCTATAGAAACCAACATGATTAAGGAAACTTCTGATACCTTTGATATCTTTAGGACATGGCATTTTCTCAATTGCATCAACTTTAGCTTTATCAACTTCAGTACCTCTTTCGGAAATTTTATGCCCCAAGACAATACCTTCGTTCACCATAAAGTGGCACTTCTCCCAATTCAAGACAAGATTGGTTTCTTCACATCTCTGCAAAACTCGATCAAGGAATGCTTAAGGAATCATCAAAAGAAGTTATGTAAACGGAAAAATTGTCCATGAAAACCTCAACAATCTTTTCATAAAAGTCAGAGAATATAGTAGTCATACATCTTTGAAAGGTAGCAGGTGCATTGCATAAACCAAAAGGCATACGTCTATAAGCCAAAGTACCAAAAGGGCATGTAAAAGTAGTTCTTTCTTGATCCTCTTGTGACACAGGTATTTGGGAAAAACCAGAGTATCCATCTAGAAAACACATATGTGTATGTTTTGAGTCTTTCTAGCATTTGATCAATAAATGGTAGAGGGTAACGATCTTTTCTAGTAGCTTTCTTTAGTTTTCTAAAATCAATTACCATCCTATATCATGTTATAATTCTTTGTGGGATTAGTTCATTTTTATCATTAGGGACAATAGTAATACCTCCCTTCTTAGGAACCCATCTACTATCAGCCATAGGATAGATTATACTTGCTTCCAGAAGCTTTAATATTTCATTTCTTACCACTTCCTTCATCTTAGGATTTAATCGTCGCTGGTGATTGATATGTCCCAGTCGTATCTATAATTTTTAATTGTTCCATGCCAATATTCTACAACTTTTGCATACTTTTGGCAACAATTTATTCGATTTTCTTGGACTAACATATTGATCTAGTGCCCAGTGCCAGTTCCTGTTTGTTGCATGTTTTTTGTTTTGCAGAAAATCTATATCAAACGGAGTCCAAATGGGATAAAACTTACGGAGATATTTTTTGGAATATATGTGAATTTTGGGAAGTGGAATCAACGTGAGACGATGCCCGAGGCGGCGGCAAGGCAGGGGGCGCGCCCCAGGGGGTAGGGCGTGCCCTGGGCCCTTGTGGCCACCCCGTAAGGCGGTTGGTGCCCTTCTTCGGCCGCAGGAAAGCTAATATCCAGATAAAAATCGTGTTAAAATTTTAGCCCAATCAGAGTTACGGATCTCCGAGAATTTAAGAAACGAGGAAAGGCCAGAATCTAGGAACGCAGAAACAGAAGGAAATAGAGAGAGAGAGAGAGAGAGAGAGACAGAGAGAGAGAGAGAGACAATGTAAGAGGGGCTCCCTCCCCTCCGCCGCCATGGAGGCCATGGACCAGAGGGGAAACCCTTCTCCCATCTAGGGGGAAGGTCGAGGAAGAAGAAGAAGAAGGATGGGGGCTCTCCCCCTCTCTCCCGGTGGCATCGGAATGCCGCCGAGGCAATCATTGTGTGACGGCGATCAATTATATAATGGGAGACACGTTGGATCAACGTGAATACTTTAGGGATTATCGCTTGACACAAAAGGGAAATAGTTATGGGATCAAATTGATATGTTGCATTGGTATGCTTGGAATTTATGCCAGAGATATGATTTTACTTGTTGC
Organism: Aegilops tauschii subsp. strangulata; assembly: GCF_002575655.3. Classification (NCBI taxonomy): domain Eukaryota; kingdom Viridiplantae; phylum Streptophyta; class Magnoliopsida; order Poales; family Poaceae; genus Aegilops; species Aegilops tauschii. Next base: position 226,884,466 of record NC_053039.3, read on the forward strand.
TCTAGGATGAAGGCTCCGCACCTTCCCATTTCATGCAAATTTAATGATAATGAAACCTTGGCTTCTTATGCTAAGGTATATATGATTATTATGATGTGGAACGAATAGAAGAATTCGTTGCTTTTAAGGCTGCTTATGAAATTGAATCTTTGTTTGAAAAGTATGAAGCTTTTGATGATGATGTTTGTAGGCCTGAAAATTTTGCTATACTTAAATATTGCTATGAGAATTATGATACAATGTCGATATTTATGCGTTTATTGAGAAAGGCTCCGCTGTCCAAGAAGAGACTAATATTTTGCAGGAAACTATGGAAGAAGAAATTGATGACACTGTGAGCTCATTAGATGAAAAAGATGAGGAGGAGAGCAAAGAACAAAAGGAGAAAGAGCGGATTAGCTACCCGTGCCCACCTTCTAATGAGAGTAACTCTTCAACTCATACATTGTTTAATTTCCCTTCATGCTTACGGAAGGATGAATGCTATGATGATTGCTACGATCCCTTGGATTCGTTTGAAATATCCTTTTTGATGAAATTGTTGCTTGCTATGCTTGTGGCCATGATGCCAATAGGAATTATGCTTATGGAGATGAACTTGCTATGGTTCCTTATGTTAAGAATGAAATTGTTGCTATTGCACCCACGCATGATAGTCCTATTATCTTTTTGAATTCTCCCAACTACACTATATTGGAGAAGTTTGCGCTTATTAAGGACTATATTAATGGGTTGCGTTCTACTATTGCACATGAAGATTTTGGTAGATATAATATGCATGTGCTTGTTGCTCCTACTTGCAATTATTATGAGAGAGGAACTACATCTCCGCCTCTCTATGTTTCCGATACAATAAAATTGCAAGGAACTGCTTATACTATGTATTGGCCTTTACTTGATGTGCATGAATTGTTCTTTTATGACATGCCGATGCATAGGAAGAGAGTTAGACTTCGTTGTTGCATGATATATGTTACTTTGTGCTCACTACTAAATTATAAATCATTGTTAATTAAAATTGGCTTTGATATACCTTGGGATCCGAGTGGATCCATTACTTGAGCCCTTATGCCTAGCTTAATGGCTTTAAAGAAAGCGTTGCCAGGGAGACAATCCGCAAGTTTTAGAGAGTCATTTATTTCTGTTGTGTGCTTTTATAAAGTTCAAAAACAAAAAAAAATAAAGTGGGGGACTTAAAACATTTTCAAAAAGAAAAGTGGAAGTAAGAAAGACGAGCACCGTCGAAGTGGGGGAGCTCCTTAAACTTTGTTCATGCCCGTGGAAACTTTGCAAATCTTGAGTTATAGAAACTTTTCGACAAAAATAATTATCCCCATGTACAAATCCATTGTATTAGAAAAATAATGTGCCTAGATTTGCCTTTAGGATGATTAGATTGCTTGTTTGGTATGTGCAGTGGAAAAACAAAAACTTTGGCTGTAGCACATGAATTTACATTTTTTACTGGATTGTCAAAAGCTTCGGAAACGTTTTGCACAGTACTTCTATACAATTTTTTTATTTTGTCCTAATTTTTCAAAAAAATTAGAGGTACAGAAGTATGGTTGATGATCAGATTACTGCAGACTATCCTGTTTAAGACACATTCTATTTTTGATGCATTGTTTTGCTAGTTTTGAGGAAACTATCGATTTTATCGGTGGTATAAGCCATAGATAACTTATAATATAGTAGCTACAATGCAAAAACAAAATATGAATGAGTTTGCAACAGTACTTAAAGTGGTGATTTGTTTTATTATACTAACGTATCTCATGAGGGTTTTGTTAAGTTTTGTGTGTTGAAGTTTTCAAGTTTTGGGGTGAGATCACGATGGATGAAGGAATAAGGAGTGGCAAGAGCCTAATCTTGGGGATGCCCGAGGCACCCCAAGGTAATATTCAAGGACTCCCAAGCAACTAAGCTTGGGGATGCTCCGGAAAGCATCCCCTCTTTCTTCTAACGATCATCGGTAATCTTACTTGGAGCTATATTTTTATTCGTCACATGATATGCGTAAATCTTGGAGCATCATGTGCTTTTTATTTTTTTTTAATAATGCACCATGCTGGTATGAGATAGTCCTTGATTGATTTATAGAATGCTCTTTGCACTTCACTTATATCTTTTGAGTATGGATTTATAGAATGCTTCATGTGCTTCACTTATATCAGAAGTTTGGATTGCCTGTTTCTCTACACATAGAAAACCGCCATTTGTAGAATGCTCATTTGCGTCACTTATGTTTGTTACATTGTGGGCATATCTTTTGTAGAAAGAATTAAACTCTCATGCTTCACTTATATCTATTTAGAGTCAACAGGAATTGGTCATTCACATGGTTAGTCATAAAATCCTACATAAAATTTGTAGATCACTGAATATGATATGTTTGATTCCTTGCAATAGTTTTGCGATATAAATATGATGATATTAGAGTCATGCCAGTGAGTAATTGTGGATTGGTAAGAATACTTGTGTTAAAGTTTGTTGTTCCCGTAGCATGCACGTATGGTGAACCGTTATGTAACGAAGTTGGACCATGAGGTATTTATAGATTGTCTTCCTTATGAGTGGCGTTCGGGGACGAGCGATGGTCTTTTCCTACCAATCTATCCCCTAGGGGCATGCGCGTAGTACTTTGTTTCGATAGCTAATAGAATTTTGCAATAAGTATGTGAGTTCTTTATGACTAATGTTGAGTCCATGGATTATACGCACTCTCACCCTTCCACCATTACTAGCCTCTTCGGTACCGTGCATTGCCCTTTCTCACCTCGAGAGTCGGTGCAAACTTCGCCGGTGCATCCAAACCTCGTGATATGATACGCTCTGTCACACATAAGCCTCCTTATATCTTCCTCAAAATAGCCACCATACCTACCTATCATGGCATTTCCATAGCCATTCCGAGATATATTACCATGCAACTTCCATCATCATCATATACATGACTTGAGCATTGATTGTCATATTGCCTTGCATGATCGTAAGATAGTGATGTCTATTACGCAACCTTCTTCTTGTAGACCCGTGTTGGGCCTCCAAGCGCAGAGTTTTGTAGGATAGTAGCAAATTTCCCTCAAGTGGATGACCTAAGGTTTATCAATCCGTGGGAGGCGTAGGATGAAGATGGTCTCTCTCAAACAACCTTGCAACCAAATAACAAAGAGTCTCTTGTGTCCCCAACACACCCAATACAATGGTATATTGTATAGGTGCACTAGTTCGGCGAAGAGATGGTGATACAAGTGCAATATGGATGGTAGATATAGGTTTTTGTAATCTGAAAATATAAAAACAGCAAGGTAACTAATAGCAAAAGTGAGCAAAAACGGTATTGCAATGTTTCGAAACAAGGCCTAAGGTTCATACTTTCACTAGTGCAAGTTTTATAAACAATGATAACATAATTAGGTAATATAATAATCCCTCAATGTGCAACAAAGAGTAACTCCAAAGTCACTAATAGCGGAGAACAAACGAAGAGATTATTGTAGGGTACGAAACCACCTCAAAGTTATTCTTTCTGATCGATCTATTGGGCTATTCCTATAAGTGTCACAAACAGCCCTAGATTTCGTACTAAAATAACACCTTAAGACACACATCAACCAAAACCCTAATGTCACCTTGATACTCCAATGTCACCACAAGTATCCACGGGTTTGATTATACAATATGCATCACACAATCTCAGATTCATCTATTCAAATCATGTGTTCTCAAATCCTTAAAGACTCAATCCGACAAGATAACTTCAAAGGGAAAACTCAACCCATTACAAGAAGGTAGAGGGGGAGAAACATCATAAGATCCAACTATAATAGCAAAGCTCGCGGTACATCAAGATCGTGCCAAATCAAGAACACGAGAGAGAAAGATCAAACACATAGCTACTGGTACATACCCAAAGTCCTGAGGGTGAATTACTCCCTCCTCGTTATGGAGAGCGCCGGGATGATGAACATGGCCATCGGTGATGATTCCCCCCTCCCGCAGGGTGCCGGAACAGGGTCCTGATTGGTTTTTGGTGGCTACAGAGGCTTGCAGCGGCGGAACTCCCGATTTAGGTTCTATTCTGGAGGTTTGGGGATATATAAGAGGTATTGGCGTCGAGAACAAGCCAGGGGAGTCCACGAGGGGCCCACAAGGTTGGGGGCGCGCCCTAGGTGGGGGGCACCCCCACCCTTGTGGTGGCCTCGGGACTCCTCTAGTGCATCTCCGGTACTTCGTGGGCTTCTTTTGGTCCATAAAGAATCGTCGTAAAGTTTCAAGTCAATTGGACTCCGTTTGATATTCCTTTCCTGCGAAACTCAAAAACAAGGAAAAAACAGAAACTGGCATTGGGCTCTAGGTTAATATCTTAGTCCCAAAAATCATATAAAATAGCATATAAAACATCCAAGATAGATAATATAATAGCATGGAACAATAAAAAATTATAGATACGTTGGAGACGTATCAAGCATCCCCAAGCTTAATTCTGGTCGTCCTCGAGTAGGTAAATGATAAAAATAGAATTTTTGATGTGGAATGCTACCTAAGATATTCATCCATGTAATTTTCTTTATTGTGGCATGAATATTCAGATCCATAAGATTCAAAATAAAAGTTTAATATTGACATAAAAACTATAATACTTCAAGCATACTAACAAGGCAATTATGTCTCCTCAAAATAACATGGCCAAAGAAAGCTTATCCCTACAAAATCATATAGTCTAGATATGCTCCATCTTCATCACACAAAATACTCAAATCATGCACAACCCCGATGACAAGCCAAGCAATTGTTTCATAATTTTGATGTTCTCAAACCTTTTCAACTTCCACGCAATACATGAGCATGAGCCATGGACATAGCACTATGGGTGGAGTAGGAGGTGGTTGTGGAGAATACAAAAAGAGGGAGATAGTCTCACATCAAATAGGCGTATTAATGGGCTATGGATATGCCCATCAATAGATATCAACGTGAGTGAGTAGGGATTGCCATGCAACGGATGCACTAGAGCTATAAGTTTGTGAAAGCTCAAAAAGAAAACTAAGTGGGTGTGCATCCAACTTGCTTGCTCATGAAGACCTAGGGCAATTTGAGGAAGCCCATCGTTGGAATATACAAGTCAAGTTCTACAATGAAAAATTCCCACTAGTATATGAAAGTGACAACATAGGAGACTCTCTATCATGAAGATCATGGTGCTACTTTGAAGCACAAGTGTGGTAAAAGGATAGTAACATTGTCCCCTCTCTCTTCTTCTCTCATTTTGTTTTTGTTTTTTGGGCCTTCCCTTTTTTTATTTGTCCTTTCCTCTTTTTTTATTTTTTTGTTTCCTCACATGGGACAATGCTCTAATAATGAAGGTCATCACACTTTTATTTACTTTACAACTCAAGAATTACAACTCGATACTTAGAACAAAATATGACTCTATATGAATGCCTCCGGAGGTGTAATGGGATGTGCAATGAATCAAGAGTGACATGTATGAAAGAATTATGAATGGTGGCTTTGCCACAAATACGATGTCAACTACATGATCACGCAAAGCAATATGACAATGATGATGCGTGTCATAATAAAACGGAACGGTGGAAAGTTGCATGGCAATATATCTCGGAATGGCTATGGAAATGCCATAATAGGTAGGTACGGTGGCTGTTTTGAGGAAGGTATATGGCGGGTGTATGGTACCGGCGAAAGTTAAGCGGTACTAGAGAGGCTAGCAATGGTGGAAGGGTGAGAGTGTGTATAATCCATGGACTCAACATTAGTCATAAAGAACTCACATAGTTATTGCAAAAATCTATTAGTCATCGAAACAAAGTACTATGTGCATGCTCCTAGGGGGATAGATTGGTAGGAAAAGACCATCGCTCGTCCCCGACCGCCACTCATAAGGAAGACAATCAAAAAATATCTCATACTTCAACTTCGTTACATAACGGTTCACCATACGTGCATGCTACGGGACTCACAACCCTTAACACAAGTATTTCTCAAATTCAAAATTACTCACTAGCATGACTCTAATATCACCATCTTCATATCTCAAAACAATCATAAGGAATCAAACTTCTCATAGTATTCAATGCACTTTATATGAAAGTTTTTACTATATCCCTCTTGAATGCCTATCATATTAGGACTAAATTCATAACCTAAGCAAATTACCATGTTGTTTCAATACTCTCAAAATAATATAAGTGAAGCATGAAAGTTCATCAATTTCTTCAAAATAAAACTACCGCCATGCTCTAAAAAGATATAAGTGAAGCACTAGAGCAAATGAAAAACAACTCCAAAAGATATAAGTGAAGATCAATGAGTAGTCGAATGATTATGTAGCTATGTGAAGACTCTCTAACATTTAAGAATTTCAGATCTTAAGTAATTTATTCAAACAGCAAGCAAAACAAAATAAAACAAAATGACGCTGCAAGCAAAACACATAGCATGTGGTGAAAAAAATATAGCTCCAAGTAAGGTTACCGATGAACGAAGACGAAAGAGGGGATGCCATCCAGGGCATCCCCAAGATTAGGATCTTGGTTGTCCTTGAATATTACCTTGGGGTGCCTTGGGCATCCCAAAGCTTAGGCTCTTGACACTCTTTATTCCGTAGTCCATCAAAACTTTACCCAAAACTTGAAAACTTCACAACACAAAACTTAACAGAAAACTCGTATGCTCCGTTAGTATAATAAAACAAATCATTCACTTTGGTACTGTCAAGACATGATCCATAATTTTTCTCACATGATGTCTACTGTACCCTATCATTTCTACAATTTATATTAAGCAATATAAGCCATAGAAACTAGAAAACAAGCAAACTATGCATCGAAAACAGAATCTGTCAAAAATAGAACAGTCTGTAAACATCTGAATTGAAATCATACTTCTGTAACTCCAAAAATCCTGAGAAATTAGGAGGTCCTAAGAAATTTTTTTATTAATCGTCTTCAAAAATAATCAACTAAAAAGCACTCTTCTTCTGAAAATGAGAATAGTTTTCGTGAGCGCAAAAGTTTATATTTTTCAGCAAGATCAAATCAACTATTACCGTAAGCTATCCCAAATGTCTTACTTGGCACTTTATTGAAACAAAAGCTATAAAACATGATTACTACAGTAGCTTAATCATGTGATCACACAAAAACAGTAGGGGTAAATATTGGGTTGTCTCCCAAAAAGCGCTTTTCTTTAATGCCATTCTAGCTAGGCATGATGATTTCAATGATGCTCACATAAAAGATAAGAATTGAAACGTAATGGGAGCATCATGAAGCATATAACAAGCACATTTAAGCCTAACCCACTTCCTATGCATATGGATTTTGTGAGCAAACAACTTATGGGAACAAGAATCAACTAGCATAGGAAGGCAAAACAAGCATGACATCAAGATTTGCAACACATAGAGAGGAAACTTGATATTATTGCAACTCCTACAAGCATATATTCCTCCCTCATGATAATTTTCAGTAGCATAATGAATTAATTCAACAATATAACCATCACATAAATCATTCTTTTCATGATCTACAAGCATAGAAATTTTATTACTCTCCACATAAGCAAATTTATTCTCATTCGGAATCGTGGGAGTATCATAAGAAACTCGAATACTATAAATTGTTTCCATATTAAAAGAACAATGTTCAGAAAAAGGGTAATCATAATTATGACAAGCTTTATAAATATAATCATCACTACTTTTTATAACATAAGTGACATCACAATAATCATCATAAGTAGCAACTTTGTTCTCATCATAATTGATTGAAACCTTTTCCAAGATAGTGGAATCATTACTAAATAAAGTCATGACCTCTCCAAATCCACTTTTATCATTATAATAAGATTCAACACCCTCCAAAATAGTGGGATAATTATTATCTAAAGTTGACACTCTTCCAAACCCACTGTCATAAATATTGCAATCATCATAAATAGGAGGCATACTATCATCATAATAAATTTGCACATCAAGACTTGGGGGACTAAAAATATCATCTCCATTAAACATAGCCTCCCCAAGCTTGGGACAAACATTAATTGCAGCAAATAAATTCCCAAACATGTCTTTCTCATCAAACATAGCATCCCCAAGCTTGGGCCTTTGCATATCACAAGCATAATCACTCTCCTCATTAATAATATGAATATAACCAATAGTATATCAATTATTATCACAACTTTCTAAGTTGGTGCCAAAAAGATTTTCAAGATTATAACAAGTATCATTACTTTCCCAATCATAATCATCATAATGAGTAATAGGCATAACAATAATAGGAGCAACATCATTTGGGAGGGATACCTTTTTACCTTTGCTTCTCCGTCTTTTCTTTTTCTTCTTCACATCATGTGTGGCTTTTATCACCCTTTTGGAGCTCCTTATTGATGAGATTGGTTGAATAAAAAGCTCCTCCTCATTACCTGATTCATCATAAGAGAAAATAGGAGGATATTGGGAAACCTCTCCCCCTTCATTAGTATTGTCTTCATCTTCTATTTGTTTTATTGTCTTTAAGTAATTGGCAATATAAGGATTCTCAATGCAATTCACCGCACAATACATATAAATTTCCTCTAGATCAAAATCAAGAACTCTCTCAAAATAATATTCTGGAATACCCTTAGTTATACGTTTCATTTCTTCATATCTCAAAAGCAAACTAAGTTCATTATGATGCGCAAGGGAAATCAAGTCATCACAATTTTTGGACATGGCGCGATCATGAAACAATTTGCATTGGATATTTAAATGACCACGTTCATTGCAAAGTTCACAAGGATGGCTAAAAATATTAAAATTTTCAGCACAAACATCTAGCCTCTCTTGCAAACATTTAGTTTATAAATGCTTATGCCTCTTGCAAAATCTATCTTCCCTATTTGGTATGTAACAACAAACTCTATGCACTCCACAAAAATTGGCATGCTTATAAGAAACATTTTTATCATGACTAGTGCAATCATCATTAGTACTATGGATATTCAAAGAATTCATACTAACAACATTGCAATCATGCTCATCATTCAAAGATTGTATGTCAAATATTTTATTGCATTCTTCCTCTGGCAATTGAGCACAATTATCGGAATCCTTATTTTCACGAAAGACATTAAAAAGATGAAGCATATGAGGCAACCTCAATTCCATTTTTTTTGTAATTTTCTTTTATAAACTAAACTAGTGATAATACAAGAAACTAAAAGATTGAATTGCAAGATCTAAAGATATACCTTCAAGCACTCATCACCCCGACAACGGCGCCAGAAAAGAGCTTCGTTGATGGGGTGTGAGTGCCGCTTGCCTAGCCTCCCCGGCAACGACGCCAGAAAAGAGCTTGATGTCTACTATGCAACCTTCTTCTTGTAGACTCGTGTTGGCCTCCAAGCGCAGAGTTTTGTGGGACAGTAGCAAATTTCCCTCAAGTGGATGACCTAAGGTTTATCAATCCGTGGGAGGCGTAGGATGAAGATGGTCTCTCTCAAACAACCCTGCAACCAAATAACAAAGAGTCTCTTGTGACCCCAACACACCCAATACAATGGTATATTGTATAGGTGCACTAGTTTGGCGAAGAGATGGTGATACAAGTGCAATATGGATGGTAGATATAGGTTTTTGTAATCTAAAAATATAAAAACAGCAAGGTAACTAATAGCAAAAGTGAGCAAAAACGGTATTGCAATGTTTTGAAACAAGGCCTAAGGCTCATACTTTCACCAGTGCAAGTTCTCTCAACAATGATAACATAATTAGATCATATAATAATCCCTCAACGTGCAACAAAGAGTCACTCCAAATTCACTAATAGCGGAGAACAAACGAAGAGATTATTGTAGGGTACGAAACCACATCAAAGTTATTCTTTCTGATCGATCTATTGGGCTATTCCTATAAATGTCACAAACTTCCCTAGAGTTCATACTAAAATAAGACCTTAAGACACACATCAACCAAAACCCTAATGTCACCTAGATACTCCAATGTCACCACAAGTATCCGCGGGTTTGATTATACGATATGCATCACACAATCTCAGATTCATCTATTCAAACCAACACAAAGAACTTCAAAGATTGCCCCAAAGTTTCTACCGGAGAGTCAAGACGAAAACGTGTGTCAACCCCTATGCATAAGTTCACAAGGTCACAGAACCCGCAAGTTGTTCACCAAAACATACATCAAGTAGATCACGTGAATATCCCATTGTCACCACAGATAAGCACATGCAAGGCATACATCAAGTGTTCTCAAATCCTTAAAGACTCAATCCAACAAGATAACTGCAAAGGGAAAACTCAATCCATTACAAGAGAGAAAGGATGATCATCATTATTAGAGCATTGCCCTAGTGATTATTATTAGAGAACACTTGATGTATGCCTTGTGTTTTCAAATCCTTAAAGACTCAATCCGACAAATAATGATCACTAGAGCAATGCCTAAGTAATCTCAAATCATTATTAGAGCATTGCCCTATGTGTTTGATCTTTCTCTCTCGTGTGATGATCATCATTATAGAGCATTGGCCTAGTGAGGAAAGGATGATGGAGACTATGATTCCCCCACAAGTCGGGATGAGACTCCGGACGAAAAATTTAACAAAATAGAAAATAAAAAAGGGCAAAAAAGGAGAGCCAAGAAAAAAGAGAAAATAAAAGAAAATAAAAAATAATAAATGAGAGAAAAAGGAGAAGGGGCAATGTTAATATCCTTTTACCACACTTGTGCTTCAAAGTAGCACCATGTTCTTCATATAGAGAGTCTTTTGAGTTATCACTTTCATATACTAGTGGGAATTTTCATTATAGAACTTGGCTTGTATATTCCGATGATGGGCTTCCTCAAATGCCCGAGGTGCCTGAAAACCTTTGTACGGAACACTTGATAAGGCAATGCTCTAATAATGATGATCATCACATTAGAGAGAAAGATCAAACACATAGCTACTGGTACATACCCTCGGCCACGAGGGTGAACTACTCCCTCCTCGTCATGGAGAGCGCCGGGATGATAAAGATGGCCACCGGTGATGATTCCCCCCTCCAGCAGGGTGCCGAAACAGGGTCCTGATTGGTTTTTGGTGGCTATAGAGACTTGCAGCGGCGGAACTCCCGATCTAGGTTCTGTTCTGGAGGTTTGGAGATATATTAGAGGTATTGGCGTCGAGAACAAGTCAGGGGAGTCCACGAGGGGCCCACAAGGTCGGGGTGTGCCCTAGGTGGGGGGCACCCCCCACCCTTGTGGTGGCCTCGGGACTCCTCTGGTGCATCTCCGGTACTCCATGGGCTTCTTTTGGTCCATAAAGAATCGTCGTAAAGTTTCAGGTCAATTGGACTCCGTTTGATATTCCTTTCCTGCAAAACTCAAAAACAAGGAAAAAAGAGGAACTGGCACTGGGCTCTAGGTTAATAGCTTAGTCCCAAAAATCATATAAAATAGCATGGAACAATAAAAAATTATAGATACGTTGGAGATGTATGAGATAGCTAGCATGATATTTTCATGGCTTGTCCGGTTTTTGATATCTTTGCTATGCTAGATCATGGCACATCCTGGTACACTGCCAGAGGCATTCATATAGAGTCATATTTTGTTCCAGTATCGAGTTGTGATATCTAGTTGTAAGTAAATAAAAGTGTGATGATCATCATTATTAGAGCATTGCCCTAGTGAGGAAAGGATGATGGAGACTATGATTCCCCCACAAGTCAGGATGAGACTCCGGACGAAAAATTTAAAAAATAGAAAATAAAAAAGGGCAAAAAAGGAGAGCCCAGAAAAAAGAGAAAAACAAAAAAATGAGAGAAAAAGGAGAAGGGGCAATGCTAATATCCTTTTACCACACTTGTGCTTCAAAGTAGCACCATGTTCTTCATACAGAGAGTCTGTTGAGTTATCACTTTCATATACTAGTGGCAATTTTCATTATAGAACTTGGCTTGTATATTCCGATGATGGGCTTCCTCAAATGCCCGAGGTCTTCATGAGCAAGCAAGTTGGATGCAAACCCACTTAGTTTCAGTTCGACCTTTCATACACTTATAGCTCTAATGCATCCGTTGCATGGCAATCCCTATTCCTCGCATCGACATCAATTGATGGGCATCTCCATAGCCCATTGATTAGCCGCGTCGATGTGAGACTTTCTCCTTTTTGTCTTGTCCACACAACCTCCACCATCATATTCTATTCCAGCTATTGTGCTATATCCATGGGACACCCTCATGTATTGCCTGAAAGTTGAGAAGGCCTGAGAACATTAAAACTATGAAACAATTGCTTGGCTTGTCATCTGGGTTGTGCATGATGAAATACTTTGTGTGTCCAAGATGGAGCATAGCCAGACTATATGATTTTGTAGGGATAACTTTCTTTGGCCATGTTATTTTGAGAAGACATGATTGTTCTATTAGTATGCTTGAAGTATTATTGTCTTTATGTCAAATGATAGACTATTGCTTTGAATCACACGTGTCTTAATATTCATGCCATGATTAGATTATATGATCAAGATTATGTTAGGTAGCATTCCACATCAAAAAATATCTTTTTTATCATTTACCTACTCGAGGACGAGCAGGAATTAAGCTTGGGGATGCTGATATGTCTCCGTCGTATCTATAATTTTTTATTGTTCCATGCCAATATTCTACAACTTTTGCATACTTTTGGCAACAATTTATATGATTTTCTTGGACTAACATATTGATCCAATGCCCAGTGCCAATTCATGTTTGTTGCATGTTTTTTGTTTCGCAGAAAATCCATATCAAACGGAGTCCAAACGGGATAAAAACTTACGGAGATATTTTTTGGAATATATGTAAATTTTGGGAAGTGGAATCAACACGAGACGTTGCCCGAGGTGGCGGGGAGGCAGGGGGCATGCCACAGCGGGTAGGGCGCGCCCTGGGCCCTTCTGGCCACCCCTTAAGGCGGTTAGTGCCCTTCTTCGGCCGCAAAAAAGCTAATATCCGAATAAAAATTGTGTTAAAATTTCATCCCAATCGGAGTTACGGATCTCCGGGAATTTAAGAAACGGTGAAAGGCCAGGATCTGGGAACGCAGAAACAGAAGGAAATAGAGAGAGAAATCCAATCTCGGAGGGGCTCCAGCCCCTCCGCCGCCATGGAGGGCATGGACCAGAGGGGAAACCCTTCTCCCATCTAGGGGGAAGGTCAATGAAGAAGAAGAAGAAGAAGGAGGGGGGCTCTCTCCCCCTCTCTCCCGGTGGCGCCAGAACGCCGCCGAGGCAATCATCGTGTGACGGCGATCTACATCAACACCTCCGTCATCTTCCCCAACATCTTCATCACCTTCCCCATCTATATTCAGCCGTCCACTCTCCCGCAACCCGCTGTACCCTCCACTTGAACATGGTGCTTTATGCTTCATATTATTATCCAATGATGTGTTGCCATCCTATGATGTATGAGTAGATTTTTGTTGTCCTATCGGTGATTGGTGAATTGCTATGATTGTTTTAATTTACTTGTGGTTATGTTACTGTCCTTTGGTGCCCATCATATGAGCGTGGGTTAGGATCACACCATAGGGTTAGTCGTATGTTGATAGGACTATGTACTGGAGGGCAAGGGTGATGGCAGCTTCAGCCTAGCATAGAAATTGATGCATACATGATTGAATGGGGACCAATATATCTTAATACTATGGTTGGATTTTACCTTAATGAACGTTAGTAGTTGCGGATGCTTGCTAATAGTTCCAATCATAAGTGCATAGAATTCTAAGTAAGGGATGACATGCTAGCAGTGGCTGACAACGACATGTACCTAGGGTAGGGTCATAGGCCTGACCTAGACACCCTCCCCAAGGACATTACCCTAAAGTCAGAAGCATTCAAGGGATAACATCATCCACTCGACCAGAAGCATTCCACTCGAAATATTCAATGTCACTCGACCATAGAAATAGTCACTCGACGACCAGAAGGTCTAAAGCCACTCTATACAGCAACGGTCGGGCATTTACTTTGTAGACTTAATGGTCATTCATGCATCTTTATTGCTGGCATTACCAGTAACGCCCCATCTTTATGTACCTTAAACTCTATGTAACTGAGCGCCGGAGGGGTCTGGCAAACTCTATATAAGCCACCCCCCTCCTCAGGGACAAGGGTTCCCACCCCCTGTAACTCCACACACATAATGCAATAGACCGAGCTGTCGAGCACCGAGACGTAGGGCTGTTACTTCCACCGTGAGGGGCCTGAACTCGTAAACCTTGTGTGTACAACTTCACCATAGCTAGGATCTTGCCTCCTCATACCTACCCCCATTCTACTGTCAGTCTTAGCACCACGACAGTTGGTGCCCACCGTGGGGCTGGTATCTTAGCGATGTTTTGGTGAGGTTGCGATTTTTCTGATTGCCATCATCATGGTTTCCGGCGGTGGATTGGCTGAGGACCGCGAGATCCGTCTCGGCGCGCTCGTCTTCATCGCCGACGACTCCGCTTGGCTTCAGGAAGCTCCCCTCCACGTCGAGACGCTCCCCGTCCGCGGGGCGACGCACTTTCGCGCGTGCGTTCGTGGCATCCTTCTCCGGCAGTCGTCGACCCAGTATCGGTCGGCTCCCGTGGTGTCCCCGCTCCCCGCTGTTCGCCGACGCAAGCGATCTGGTCGGTCACGGCTTCAGCGGAGGGTGAAACACGCGGTGGCTCATCAGTCGGCCTCCCCACAAGTCGCGGCAATCGAGCCCGATGAAAATCTCTATGGCCTGTTCGACTGGCTCCGTCGAGACCGCATTCGAGTGCGATAGCAGCGATCCTGTGGCTGAAGTCTTGATGGTCGACGGACCATGCAGTCCGCCTGGTTTCCGCCGCGACGGTGGCGGTGATGGTGGCAGCGATCCGTCGCGTGTTCACGAGGAGTATCACCATGAAACCCTTTCCTCGCAACCGAGGGAGGAGCTTCACCACCGCAACATGGAGGCGCTCCAGACACCCATCGTTGGGGAAACCTCTGAGGCTCAGGCCTTGGAGGAGGCGGGCCTAGCCAATTTGGCTGAGCGCACTCGACTGGAGAACCTTTAGCATGCACTCGACGAGCATGCTCGACAGCGGATCCCTGAGTCCAGTCGATGACAGCGTCAACTTTTCCCACCTCAGCCTCAGGTATACCGCACTCCGATTCAAAATCTCACAGCTGCGGCCCGTATAGCGGAGTCAATTCAGCCTTCCCAGTCGGAGGCTGGCAGGGGTTTGATGCAGATCCGGGCCTTACTCCGGGCAGCAGGAGAGCAGAACACAACAGTGTCTCAGTCGCCGAACAGGATTCATTGCAGATCCGTAATGGCAGATACAGTTCAGTCGGCCCACAGCCCAAGATCGCCCCCGCGGCATGAGGGACGTGGGCACCGGCAGGATCAGTATGTGGGACGGAACCATGAGTAGTATGATCACTGACTCGGCCGCGATGACCGTCGTCGAGTGCCCACACCTCCTCCGAGGAGTGGGTCATATGTGCCACGACAATATGATGACAGATGCCCGCACAGTGGCGAGCGAAGAATACCAGTCGACCCAAGAGAGCCAGGCTTTGATGCGAGATCTATTCTTGTTCAAGGTCTGGTCGACAGGAACAAAGCGCACAGGGAGGGCCTTGACAGGGATCGCCCGACTGGTAGCCGAGTTCATGTTTCAGGTCCAGAGTGTTTCAGCAGGGCCATCAGGGCTGCAGAGATTCCTCCCAATTTCAGGTTGGCGACTGGAGTCAGTAAGTTCACTGGTGAGTCCAAGCCCGAAACTTGGCTTGAGGATTACCGAGTGGCTGTGCAGATTGGTGGTGGCAATGATGAGGTGGCCATGAAGCATCTTCCTCTGATGCTAGCAGGTTCGGCCAGAGCATGGCTGAATCAATTGACCCCAGGCAGTATATTCAGTTGGGAAGAACTTGCCCGAGTGTTTGTCAGAACTTTTGAAGGTACTTGCAAGCGGCCAGCAAGATTAACAGAATTGCAGCATTGCGTGCAAAAACTGAATGAGACTCTGAGGGATTACATTCAGAGGTGGACCACTTTGCATCACACAGTGGAAAATGTATCCCAGCATCAAGCAGTTTGTGCCTTCAAGGAAGGCGTTCGGTATCGGGAGCTTAATTTGAAATTTGGTCGGACAGGAGATATGTCTCTGACTCGGATGATGGAAATAGCCACTCGGTACGCTAGTGGAGAAGAAGAGGATCGACTCCACAGTGGAAAGAGCAAACCAGTTGGTTAGGACACCGGTGGAGGCAATTCCAATCGGAAACAGAAGCGTAAGGCTGAGCCTGTAGGGCCTGGTGAAACTGCGGCAGTGATTCAAGGAAAGTTTAAAGGGAAACCTAAGGGGCCCTGGACCCCCAAGAAAGTGAAAGATCAAGCCAGAAATGATGTGTTGGATTTGCCATGTCACATTCACACCAAGAAGGATGAAGAAGGTAATCTGATTTATCCTAAACATACCACTCGACAGTGTCGGCTTCTGATCCAGCAATTCCGAGAGAAGCAACCCAATGAGAAGGAAAAGGAGTCAGAAAAGGATGAGGACAACGAGGAAGATGATGGTTTCCCAATGTCAATTCCACCCTGGTGATTTTTGCTGATGTTGAGACCAAAAGTCGACTGAAAGTGATAAACAGAGAAGTGAATATGGTTGCTCCGGTAACGACAACATACCTAAAGTGGTCACAAACAGCCATCACATTCGACCAGTCTGATCACCCGACGTGCGTTGCCACTCCCGGACAGCAAGCGCTGGTAGTCGACCCAGTGGTTGGAGGCACTCGACTAACCAAAGTGCTGATGGATGGCGGCAGTGGCCTGAATATTCTTTACGCTGAAACTCTGAAGGGGATGGGCATTCCAATGTCCAAACTTAGTGAGAGCAACATGAGATTTCACGGCGTCATCCCTGGAGAGAAGGCTGAATCACTCGGCCAGATAACTCTTGATGTGGTTTTCGGTGATTCGAAGAATTACCATAAGGAAAAGTTGACGTTTGAAGTAGTGGATTTCCAGAGTGCTTATCATGCTATTTTGGGTAGGCTTGCATATGCACGTTTTATGGCTCGACCATGTTACGTGTACCTCAAAATGAAAATGCCTGGTCCCAAAGGAGTGATCACGGTCACTGGCAATCGGCAGAAGGCGGAAGAATGCCTCCAGAAGGGTTCAAAAATTGCCTATGCACAAATGGCAGCAGTTGAAATGCAAGAATATCAGAAGAATGCAGATCCGAGTGATTTGTTGCGAGCCAAGAAACCTGCCACAGATTCTGCATTTCAGTCGTCCGGTGAAACAAAGTCGGTTCATATTCATCCGACCGATCCTAATGTCGCTCCTACTCATATCTCAACATCACTCGACAGCAAATAGGAAGAAGCGCTCATCCAGTTCCTTCGTGAGAACTGGGACATCTTTGCATGGAAACCTTCTGACATGCCGGGTGTACCCAGGGAACTGGCTGAGCACCGTTTGCGAGTCAACCCAAAAGTGAAACCAGCCAAAGAGCATCTTCGACGGTCCGCCGTACAGAAGAGAAAGGCAATTGGTGAGGAAGTGGCTCGGCTTCTGGCAACTGAGTTCATCCGAGAGATTTACCACTCCGAGTGGCTCGCCAATGTTGTCATGGTCCCCAAGAAGGACGACTCACTTTGTATGTGTATTGACTTCAAACATATCAATCGGGCATGCCCGAAAGATCATTTCCCTCTCCCCCGCATCGACCAAATCGTCGACTCAACTGCGGGGTGTGAGCGTTTGTCTTTTCTGGACGTGTATTCCGGGTATCATCAGATCCGACTATATGGGACCGATGAAATAAAAACAGATTTCATCACCCCATTCGGGTGCTTTTGCTATGTCACCATGCCAATCGGTCTCAAGAACGCTGGTGCCACATTTATGAGGATGATTCAGAAGTGCCTGCTCACTCAAAGCAGTCGGAATGTGGAAGCATATATGGATGACATTGTGGTCAAGTCGCGTAAAGGTTCCGACCTGCTGACTGACCTTGCTGAAACCTTTGCCAACCTGAGAAGGTATGATATCAAGCTTAATCCGTCGAAGTGCACATTCGGAGTTCCAGGTGGAAAGTTATTCGGTTTCCTCATTTCCGAACGAGGGATCGACGCGAACCCAGAGAAAGTTGGGGCCATACTCTGGATGAAACGCCCTATGTGTGTGCATGACATTCAGAAGCTTACTGGTTGTTTGGCTACCTTGAGTCAATTCATCTCTCGCCTCGGTGAAAAGGCATTGCCTCTTTACCGACTGATGAAGAAATCTGATAAGTTCGAGTGGACTCCGGAAGCTCACGCAGCGTTTGCGGAGCTCAAAGCCCTGCTTTCCACCCAGCCGGTGCTCCCTGCCCCAATCAGCAAAGAGCCTTTACTGCTTTACATTGCAGCCACTGGACAGGTTGTCGGTACAGTACTCACGTCGAGCGAGAAGAAGAAGGAAAAGCCTATAAAGTTCAACGCCCAGTGTATTATATTTCTGAAGTCTTGACTCTGTCCAAGCAAAGATATCCGCATTACCAGAAGCTTGTTTATGGAATTTACATGACCACGAAGAAGGTTGCACATTATTTCTCAGATCATTCCATTACAGTCGTCTGCGACGCACCATTGTCAGAAATTCTGAACAACAGGGATGCAACTGGTCGAGTGGCAAAGTGGGCGATTGAACTCCTTTCATTGGATATCAAGTTTGAGGCAAAGAAAGCTATCAAGTCCCAAGCAATAGCAGATTTCCTCGCCGAGTGGGTGGAGTAGCAACAACCGACTCAGATTCACTCGGAGCATTGGACCATGTTCTTTGACGGATCCAAGATGTTGAATGGTTCTGGTGCTGGGGTGGTATTGGTATCCCCCCGAGGCCACAGGCTCAGCTATGTTCTTCAGATTCATTTTGATTCCTCCAACAATGAAGCTGAATATGAAGCACTTATGTACGGGTTACGTATGGCCATTTCACTCGGCGTCCGTCGCCTAATGGTCTACGACGACTCAAATTTGGTGGTTAATCAAGTAATGAAGGAGTGGGACGTCAGGAGCCTGGCTATGACTAGCTATTGTAATGCAGTGAGAAAGTTAGAAAAGAAGTTTGAGGGGTTAGAGCTTCATCATATACCCCGACTGAAAAATCAAGCAGCTGATGATTTGGCAAAGATAGGTTCCAAGCGTGAGCCTATTCCCAGTAATGTGTTCTTGGAGCATCTTCACACGCCGTCTGTCTAAGAGGATCCCTTCACGGAGGAGCCCCCACAACCTAAAAGCCCTACTGATCTGACTGAAGTTGAAATCCCAGCCGTAGTCGACTTGGTCATGGAAGTTTTGGTCGTCATACCCGATTGGACAGTGTCGTACATTGCATATATTCTCAGGAAAGAGCTCCCATAGGATGAAGAAGAGGCCCGTCAGATTGTCCGTCGATCTAAAGCTTTCACAGTAATGGGTGGACAACTTTATAGAGAAAGTGTTACCGGAGTCGCTCAAAAGTGCATAACACCGGAAGAAGGTCGAGTGATCCCCAACGACATCCACTCAGAGACCTGTGGTCACCATGCGTCCTCTCGGACCATTGTAGCCAAAGCATACCGAGCCGGATTTTATTGGCCACGAGCGAATGAAATGGCAAAAGACATAGTCGACAAATGTGAAGGTTGCCAGTTCTACTCCAACATGCCCCACAAGCCTGCATGAGCCCTGAAGACCATTCCACTCGTCTGGCCTTTTGCTGTCTGGGATTAGATATGGTTGGACCTCTGAGGACTGGCAGGAGTGGCTTCACCCATGTGCTCGTGGTCGTCGACAAGTTCACCAAATGGATTGAAGCCAAGCCTATCAAAAACCTCGAAGCCAGTACCGCTGTCAGCTTCATCAGAGAGTTAACATTCAGATATGGTGTTCCGCACAGCATCATAACTGATAATGGGTCGAACTTCGATTCTGATGAGTTCAGATCCTTTTGCGCTTCCCAAGGCACTCGGGTCGGCTATGCTTCAGTCGCCCATCCCCAGTCGAATGGGCAAGCTGAAAGAGCAAACGGATTGATTCTCAAAGGACTGAAACCCCGATTGATGCGTGACCTCAAGCATGCGGTAGGCGCTTGGGTCGATGAACTTCCGTCAGTGCTTTGGGGATTGAGGACAACTCCTAATCGGTCGAGTGGTCGAACTCCATTCTTCTTAGTCTATGGGGCTAAAGCTGTGCTTCCGAGTGACTTGCTTCACAATGCACCCCGAGTCGAACTTTTCTCAGAAGATGAAGCAGAACAGGCTCAGCAAGATGCAGTTGATCTCCTGGAAGAGGAAAGAGAGATGGCTCTGATCTGATCGACCATTTATCAGCAAGATCTGCGTCGATTCCACGCCTGAAACATAAGAGGTCGAGCATTTCAAGAGGGGGACTTGGTTCTTCGAGTGGATCAGCAGCGACCACACAAGCTCGCTCCTGCTTGGGAAGGCCCCTTCATCATCACCAAAGTGCTCCACAACGGAGCCTATCGCCTCTACAATGTGGAGCACAATAAAGACAAGCCACGCACTTGGAATGCGGAGTTCCTCCGCCCCATTTATACTTAAGCATTCAGACTGTTGAGATGTAATAAGAAATACCTCCTAGTTTGATTATCAAAGACACAGTTTTACAGTCTCCTAAATGATCGTTGTTCCTTTTTTATGTGTTTTAAAATCCCCCAGTGGGTGCCTTAGCTGCGAATCCGCTTTGCCTAAGTTCCAAAAAGAAATCCTACCGAGTGAAGAGCAAGCCTCTCACTCGGAGGCTTAGCTGCGAATCCGTTTCGCCTAAGTTTGAAAAATCCTACCGAGTGGTGAGCAACCCTCTCACTCAGAGGCTTAGCTGCAGTCCAGTACTCGCTTAAGTTTGAAAAATCCCACCAAGTGAAGAGCAAGCCTCTCAGTCGGGGGCTTAGCTGCGAATCCGTTTCGCCTAAGTTTGAAAAATCCTACCGAGTGGTGAGCAACCCTCTCACTCGGAGGCTTAGCTGAAGTCCAGTACTCGCCTAAGTTTGAAAAATCCCACCGAGTGGTGAGCAAGCCTCTCACTCGGGGGCTTAGCTGCGAATTCGTTTCGCCTAAGTTTGAAAAATCCTACCGAGTGGTGAGCAACCCTCTCACTCGGAGGCTTAGCTGCAGTCCAGTACTCGCCTAAGTTTGAAAATCCCACCGAGTGGTGAGCAACCCTCTCACTCGGGGGCTTAGCTGCAGTCCAGTACACGCCTAGGTTTGATAAATCCTACCGAGTGGTGAGCAACCCTCTCACTCGTAGGCTTAGCTGCAGTCCAGTACTCGCCTAAGTTTGAAAAATCCTACCGAGTGGTGAGCAACCCTCTCACTTGAAGGCTTAGCTGCAGTCCAGTACTCGCCTAAGTTTGAAAAATCCCACCGAGTGAAGAGCAACCCTCTCACTCGGGGGCTTAGCTGCAGTCCAGTACTCGCCTAGGTTTGATAAATCCCACCAAGTGAAGAGCAACCCTCTCACTCGGGGGCTTAGCTGCAGTCCAGTACTTGCCTAAGTTTGAAAAATCCCACCAAGTGAAGAGCAACCCTCTCATTCGGGGGCTTAGCTGCAGTCCGGTACTCGCCTAAGTTTGAAAAATCCCACCGAGTGAAGAGCAACCCTCTCACTCGGGGGCTTAGATGTAGTCCAGTACTCGCCTAAGTTTGAAAAATCCCACCGAGTGAAGAGCAACCCTCTCACTCGGGGGGCTTAGCTGCAGTCCAGTACTCACCTAAGTACAAAATACATTCCGAGTGAAGACCGATCTTCCCTCAGAGCTGCGCCATAAATACAATGTGCGCTCCATCCCGATCCGCAAGAACGACGAGGTGCAGGTTGACTGCGACCTTCTCCTCGGAGCTGCGCCATAAATACAATGCATTCTCCGTCCTGATCCACAAGGTAGATGAGGTGCAGGTCGAGTGCCACCTTATCCTCGGAGCTGCATCACAAATACAAAGACTATTCCGAGTGAAGAAACAAGTTACACTCGAAGGCAAACACCAACATATTCAGAGAAAAACCAAATTCAGATAAATCCTAATGTTCCAGACCACGGATTAAAGTGCTCAGGCATCAGGCCCGAAGGAGTTTAACGGTTACAAAATCACTCGGCATTCCGAGGCAAATTTAAGGCAAGGCATAAAGTTTGTTCACTCCGCGGGAGGAGGGCTAGCAGGCTCGATGAACTCGTCCAGGTAGATTCCGTCAGCAATCCGAGTGGCAGCAGCAATGAAGGTTTCCATGAAGGATTGGAAGTCGTGCTTTTTGGTATTGGCAACCTTGATCGCCGCTAGCTTCTCTTCTCGCGCTTCCTTGCAGTGGACACGAACCAGAGACAGAGCCACGTCAGTGTCGCATCGAGCAGAAGACTTCTTCCATTCCTGCACTCGACCAGGGACCTCATTGAGTCGAGCCATCAGAGACTCGAGGTCATTTTGGACCGTCGCCCTTGGCCAGAGTGCTGTGTCGATTCGCGACACCGCAACTTTTAGACAAGCAAGGTAGTCGACAACACCAGCGACACAAGATTCCAGTCAGAGCACGTTCATGGCAGCTTCGTCCTTAACAGGAGAGAGGATGGGGTCCAAGCTTGTCTCAACTCGCCCAGTCTCTTCCTCGAAGTTCTGGCAAAATTTTGCACACACAATACAACGATTAGTCAACGGCTATATATCGAGTCGACAACAACAAGTCAGTCGGACAACGGAAAGCACCTTCAAGCATGACGAACAACTTCTTGGCAAGACCTCACAGATAGTTCTCCAAGTCATCTCTCCTGCGGGCGCTGTCTTCCACTTTGTCGGTCAGGGCCCTCTTGTCCTTCTTCACATGAGTCGCTTCCTTGTTGGCTTCATCAAAGGCAGTTTTCAGCTTGGCGTTCTCTTCCTCCAGTCTGCCGACTGAAGCCAGCTTCTGGTCGGCGAGTGCAGTTTTCTCTTCGGCTGCTTTCTGCGCGGCTGCAAGGTTCAGCTCCTTCTTCGCCAGAGCCTGGTTCATTGTTTCTGAAAGAAATAACGCTCGGTTCAGAAAAAGCAAATAACACCTGGTTCAGGAACAAATCAGTCGACAAGTTTTTCGTACCAGTGGCTTCTTCCTTGGCCTTCTGCAAGTTTGTCTTGGCTAGCTCCAGATCGAGATTGAGCTGAATCTGCTTCTGCTCCAGGTCAGCAAAACAAGCTCCAAGTTCATAGGATTTCTGTAATCAAAGGATAGTTAGTCGACAGGTGAAAAGATTGGTTACTTCAGAGCAATAGAGTGATAAATTCAACAAGTTCTAAGACTACCGCCGAATCAAACATCCAACAGTAGTCTCGGGGACTACACCCAGTGGGTGCACTTAGCATGCCCCCACTGGTCCAGTTTCCACTCGACATGGTCCGTCCAGGCCGAGTGTAAAAAAAAGAGAAGACGAAAGTTGTTCTCAGACCACAGTCGACTGCCCCCAGTCGACTACGGTCTCAGGGACTACACCCAGTGGGTGCACTCAGCGTGCCCCCACTAGTTCAGGTTCCACTCGACATGACCCGTTCAGACCGAGTGAGAAAATTCTGATTCTCGGACCATAGCCGACTGCCTGCAGTCAATTATGGTCTCGGGGACTACACCCAGTGGGTGCACTCAGCGTGCCCCCACTGGTTCAAAGACTCAATCGACACAACCTAGTTGACTCAAGAAGCAAAACTATTCAGCAGTAAGTTAAAACACCCAGTGGGTGTACAAATGCAAAATGCAGACTGATGAAAAGATGCTCAAGGAAAGTTTTCAGGTAGCATATCCTAACAGAACAAGCGACAAGCTAAAGGATCAGTCGGTGATCAACCAACCTGGACGTTGCTCTGGAGAGCTGAGCTGGCATCGTAAGCAGCTTGACTGGCCTCCCGAACCACCTTCATCTGCTCCATCATGATGCCTGCCTGGCGTATAGCCTCCTTGGCAGCACCCACTTGGTCCTCCAGGACGTAATGCGCAGTGAAGAGTGAAGATGGATCGGCTGGAATCTGTGCAGTTGACGCTGAAGGCTGGGCACTCGACAATGGTACGGCAAAAGTCACAGAAGCCCGGTTGGCATTGCCGGTCTCCTGGATCACTGGCTCCGTCACTGGCGTCGATTGAGGCACCTTGCCAGTTGATGTCTTCCTACTTCTTCTTCCCATGGGCCTCAGCGGCACATCCTCGTCGTCGTCTGGAAGATCAATGACATTGGGAGGACCTGCAAAAAGAATCAATCGCCAGAATTCAGTCGACCAGTAAAATGGCTGAGAAAGTAAAGACAAGACCGCAAAAGTCATACTTGGGTTGGAAGTGACCGCGTCTCCCATTTCCTCATCACCGTCTCTGTAAGCAGAAGTCCCAGAGGTAGCAGCACTACAAGTTTCAAGATTCACTCGGTTAAATCAAGAAGACAGTTGACAGCACAGGTCCTTGAGCAAAAAATGAGGACAAGACACTTACGCAGAAGCGACGGGAACATCGATCTTGATCTTGGGCAGGGTCTTCCGAGACTTCGATGCTGCAACTTTGGGCTGCTTTGAAGCCTTTTCACTCGGCGCAGGGGAAGAGGTCCGAGTGCGCTTGGAAGTCTGTCCAGTCGGCAGAGCTACTTTGCCACGGACACTTGCTGGGTCGTGCTTATTCTTGGAACGCCTTTCGTTGCAAGGTGGTGACTCGACTTCTTCGCCACTGCTCGAGTCCTCGCTTTCCTCCTCCTCTTCTCCTCCATCAGACTGCCCATCCATGCTTTTGCCTCCGCTTTCTTCTCCTTCCTGGTACTCCTCTTGCTCCTCGTTCGGCATTGAGTATGTCTCCGTATAGATCTGCGAAGCAAAAGAGATGAACAAAGGATGGTCGACTCAGTAAACAATTGCAAGTCAGAATGAAAAACACTCGAAAATAAAGAATGGACCTTGTCTGGTTGGTTGTTGGCGTCGAATGGTAAAACTCTCCGGGACCCCCTGGGGTTGTCCTTGTTTCCTGTGATGCCTTGCACCCACTACGCCACCGTCTTCTCATTAACGTCCTCCGTGTGGATCCGAGTGGAATCTTCAATCCCCAAGTACATCCACATCGAGTGATCACGAGCCTAGAGAGGCTGCATACGTCGACTGAGAAATACCTCGAGCAAATCCGTACCAGTCACACCCTCATGGATCCGCTGAACTACTCGCTCCATCAACATGGCCACCTCCACCTTCTCTGCTGGAGTCACTTTCAAGGTAGTGGGTTTCTGGACTCGCGCCAAAGAAAAGGGAGGGAGACCAGTCGAATGACCAGGGGTCGACTTGTCTTCGCAATAAAACCAAGTCGACTGCCACCCTCTAACCGAGTCAGGGAGAGTCATCGCGGGAAAAGCACTCTTCCCCCGCATTTGGATGCCTAAGCCCCCACACATCTGGATCACCTGGATTTTCTCGTCACTCGGGCTAGCTTTTTTCACAGTCTGCGAGCGGCATGTGAAGATATGCTTAAACAGACCCTAGTGCGGTCGGCAGCCCAGGAAATTCTTACACAGAGAGACAAAGGCAGCAAGGTACGTTATAGTGTTGGGAGAGAAATGGTGGAGTTGAGCTCCGAAGAAGTTCAGAAAAGCACGGAAAAAGGGATGTGGGGGGCAAGGAAAAACCGCAGTCGACGTGGGTGGCGAGCAAGACGCACTCTCTCTCCTGAGGCTGTGGCTCAGTTTCATCCCCCGGGAGCCTCCAAGAACCATGCTCGATCATCCCGCTCTCGGCTAGATCTCGCAAATCATCCAGCTCGATTGTGGACTGGATCCACTCGCCCTGAACCCAGCCGCGCGGCAAGCCGGATCTCGACGACGACCCGCTCCTGCCGGTCTTCTTCCCCTTCCCCTTCGCCGCTCCCTTCTTTGCGCGTTCCAGCGTCGCCGTCTTGTCCTTCGACATAGCAGCAGGAGGTGCACGGGCGGGAGGCGGCGACGAGAATGGAAGCGGCAGCGGTGGAGAAGCAGAGGAGGAAGAAGGGGGAATTGAGGCGCACTGTGCAGAATTCCCCAATTCAACCTTATATGGAGTCGCTTCCGAGTGGCTGACCACTGGGCCCGGGCAATCCTGTCAAATCCCGCAACTGTCGCTCGCTCGGTACGTGGCGAAAAAGGTGGTGCAGATCTCGAGGCATCCCTGCCTAATCCGTCCCGATTACTGCGGCCTCCTCCGTCCCGCGTGCTTCCCAAAATTTCGAATCCTGCAAGATCCGGGAGCAGCAGAGCAGTCCGCCAGACCGAAGATTTTTCTATATCAACACTCGAAGCTTAGCAGCAAAGTTCACTCGACAAACTAAGAATGGATCAAGGCGACTGCAAAAGAAGTTGAAGTCATCACGTTGTTCATTGATCCCAGCAAGACGCTTCCAAAGCGCAAGAACTGAGTTGGAATTATTTTCAACTCCTCCTCCACTCGAACCCTGAACCATTCGGGGGCTAATGACGATGACATGTACCTAGGGTAGGGTCATAGGCCTGACCTAGACACCCTTCCTAAGGACATTACCCTAAAGTCAGAAGCATTCAAGGGATAACATCATCCACTCGACCAGAAGCATTCCACTCGGAAGATTCAATGTCACTCGACCATAGCAATAGTCACTCGACGACCAGAAGGTCTAAAGCCACTCTGTACAGCAACGGTCGGGCATTTACTTTGTAGACTTAATGGTCATTCATGCATCTTTATTGCTGGCGTTACCAGTAACACCCCATATTTATGTACCTTAAACTCTGTGTAACTGAGGGCTGGAGGGGTCTGGCGAACTCTATATAAGCCACCCCCCTCCTCAGGGACAAGGGTTCGCACCCCCTGTAACTCCACACAC
Organism: Aegilops tauschii subsp. strangulata; assembly: GCF_002575655.3. Classification (NCBI taxonomy): domain Eukaryota; kingdom Viridiplantae; phylum Streptophyta; class Magnoliopsida; order Poales; family Poaceae; genus Aegilops; species Aegilops tauschii. The sequence goes on from NC_053039.3 coordinate 226,911,345, forward strand.
ATAATCCAATCGACCGAGCTCCCGAGCACCGAGACGTAGGGTTGTTACTTCCACCGTGAAGGGTCTGAACTCGTAAACATTGTGTGTACAACTTCACCATAGCTACGATCTTGCCTCCTCATACCTACCCCCCATTCTACTGTCAGTCTTAGAACCACGACAGTGGCCTCTCCCACATAAAACTTGCTATCGGTCTAGTAACATAGTCAATTGCTTAGGGACAATTCTGCAACTCCTACCACCACTTTTCCGCACTCGTTAAACTAATGTAATTGTTTCTTTATCTAAACAGCCCATAGTTTGTATTTATGTGCTCTTTATATCTTGCAAACCTATTCTACAACACCTACAAAGTACTTCTAGTTCCATACTTGTTATAGGTAAAGCGAACGTTAAGCGTGCGTAGAGTTGTATCGGTGGTCGATAGAACTTGAGGGAATATTTGTTCTACCTTTGGCTCCTCGTTGGGTTCGACACTCTTACCTACCGAAAGAGGCTACAACCGATCCCCTACACTTGTGGGTTATCGGTGATCAACAATTGGCTTAGCATCAGGTTCCATATTAATCTTGTGTTGACATAGAGTGGGACTAATGCCCTTAAGATCATCAAGAGTATATCCAATAGCGGCATGGTGCTTCCTCAGAGTTTTCAATAATCTCTTTTCTTCAGGATCTGAAAGGTTAGCACTAATAATAACATGATATATTATCATTTCATCAATGTAAGCATATTTCAATGCGTCGGGCAATTGCTTAAGCTCAAACACGGGATCACTCTTGGGTGGAAGAGGATCTCCAAGAGTCTCAACAGGCAAATTGTGTTTCAAAATAGGCATTTGTTTAAAGAATAACTCATCTATTTCGTTTCTTTCATTCATATGCATATCATTTTCATGGTCTAGCAAATATTCTTCTAACGGATCAATAGGAGGCACGACAATAGAAGCAAGACCAATAATTTCATCCTTACTAGGTAATTCTTTATCACGAGGTTGCCTACGGAATTTGGAGAAATTAAACTCATGAGACACATCACCGAAATTAAAACTAACAATTTTCTTAGTGCAATCAATCTTAGCATTAACTGTATTCAGGAAAGGTCTACCAAATGTAATGGGACAAAAGTTATCTTGCGGGGAACCAAGAACTAGAAAATCAGTAGGGTAATTAATTTTCCCATGCAAGACTTCAACATCTCTAACAATCCCAAGTGGTGTGATAGTATCTCTATTAGCAAGCTTAATAGTAACATCAATGTCTTCTATCTCAGCAGGTGCAATATCATTCATAATTTCTTGATATAAAGTAAACGGGATAGCACTCACACTGGCACCCAAATCACATAAGTCATGACAGCAATGATCTCCTATTTTAACAGAGACAATAGGCATCCCCATAGCAGGTTTATTCTTATCTTTTTCATCGGGTTTAGCAATTCTGGTAGCTTCATCACAGAAATAAATAACATGCACATCGATATTATCAACCAATAGATCTTTAACCATAGCAACATTAGGTTCAAATTTAATTTGTTCACATGGTGTATGTGTTCTTATATAACTTTTGCGGACCACAGTTGAAACCTTAGCATGGTCTTTTATCCTTACGGGAAAAGGGGTTTCTCAATATAAGCAGTAGGAATAACTGGGTTAGCACTGTAAGTAATACTTTCCTCTTCAGCTTTAGTAGGTTCTTCTACTTCTACTTCAATGGGTGAATGATACTTAAACCACTTATCCTTGGGGACACCAACATGAGTAGCAAATGATTCACAAAAAGAAGCTACTATCTCAGAGTGAAGGCCATATTTAGTGCTAAAATTATGAAAAGCATCGATATCCATAAAAGAATCTTGATCGCGCAGTTGTGCTCGTCGTGGTAGGATCCGGTCTCAGCCATGAAGGCCTCCCACCAGCCATGGGCCTGGAGATACACCTTCATCAGCAACGCCCAATTGGCGTAATTGGTGCGTGTCAACATTCGGAGGGCGCCGCTTGAGCTCACCTCCTACACCACTACTTCACCACCATGGCGGTGGGTCCTGCTCCAGCCCTAATACTGCGATGCCGCATGAAGACTTCGGGGCGCCTGTGAGCGATCGATGGTTGCTAGAGTGTCTAACATGGCTCTAATGCCACTTGTAGTCTCTTAGGATCAGAGTTCAACAGAGTTCAACATGAAAGAGAGAGAGAGAGAAAGAGAGAGAGAGAGAGAGAGAGTTTGTGCAGCATAAGCCTTGCTTCTTTTCTGTTTATTCCTTCCTTTCATTCAGAGACCAAGAAAATCTCACTATGGTGCACGCATTTCTACCGAACCCTGCCATCTTACGACCTAAAACAACGCCTTGTCCTGCACAATCCCTTTCCTGTGAAACTACCTAAGTGAAAACGCTGCCTGGCAGTGAATTTGCTGCCATGGCACGCTAAAGCAACTATGCGCATATTGCGCTTATTTAGCTATGAAACCGACTAGATTATGCTAACACCATCCATCAACCCCTACGTGCCAACTCTGCTTTCTAATCCGTCCTACCTAAGCGCATTGTGCCTACTAAGCTTTGCTCAGCTTCGATGAGGGAGGGGTGATGATGGCGACGCGCCTTCGGCTCACCCCACTGCTTGTAGTCGTACAAGATGGTCAACGGATCTAGATGTAATTTTTTATTTCTAATGTTCTTTGTACTACTTTTTTTTGCGAGAAACTTCCAATCTATTCATCTTCAATCATGGCAGTACAAAAAACAACAGAGATAATAAAAATTGCAATCATGTTCATGAACCACCTAGCGACGACTACAAACACTGGAGCGAGCCAAAGGCGCGCCGCCGTCATCGCACCTCCATCACCGAAGCAGGGCAAACCTTGTAGTAGCAGTCAGTCGGGAAGTCGTCGTGCTAAGGCCCCCTAGGACTAGCGCACTAGAGTAGCAATCATCGCCAATGAAGAAGCTCGTAGATCAGAAGGGTCAAACCTGTAAACACCCAAACAAAGACGAACGAAGACCGAATCCAAACCGATGCACGTCCAGAAAAAAGAAAGCTAAGAAGAAGAAAAAAAAAGTGTAGGTTTACGTTATGGTCGTCTAACGAGAATTAGTAGGCACGTCGCTGGGCAGGCCCCACCGTGACCGTGGGATTCAGAGGAGAGAGCCTATTAATGGTGTGACCCGTAAGCTCAATCTACTCTGCTTCCCAAACACCACAGGCCCCGCACCAAACCTCCTCCCACTCCACCTCTGAACCACTCAGAATAAGAGCTCACCGGAGACACAACCAAATCACACGCGAATCAACTGATCAAAGCAGCCAGCTAGCCATGGGCAAGGACTGCGGCAACCACGGCGACGACCACCTCCGGAACGGCTGCCGGCGCCTCCTGGCCGTGCTCCTGGTCCTGGCCTTCATCGTCGCCATCATCACCCTCATCGTCTACTTGGTGCTCCGCCCCACCCACCCGCGCTTTTTCCTCCAGGACGCCTCCCTCCGGCAGCTCAACCTCTCCAACTCCTCGGGCCTCCTCTCCACCTCCATCCAGGTCACCGTCGCCTCCCGCAACCCCAACGACCGCGTCGGTGTCTACTACGACCGCCTCGACGTCTACGCCTCCTACAAGTACCAGCAGATCACCGTCGCCGCCTCGCTCCCGGCGGTCTACCAGGGCCACGGCGACGTCGACGTATGGTCACCAGTTCTCGACGGGCCCAACGTGCCCTTCGCGCCGTACCTCGCCAGCGCCATCTCCCAGGACTGCCAGGCTGGCTATCTCATCCTCCAGGTCAAGATCGACGGCCGCGTCAGGTGGAAGGTCGGCAGCTGGATCTCCGGCCACTACCACCTCTTCGTCACCTGCCCAGCCTTCCTCGTCACCAGCGGCGGCAACGGCGCACCAGGGGCTAGCGGGTTCAAGTTCCAGACGACCACTTACTGCCACGTAGAGGTCTAGTTTTATCACAGCTAGCTCCGGCGGTCCAGTCGCCGGCGAGAGGTAGGTTTATTCTTGGCTTGTACTACTGTATACCATAGTGACCGCAGAGGCACAGATCGGTGGCAATAATTACACTATTATATGTGGGGTTATAAGTGTAAAGCAGGGGTGCATGGTTTACCATTTACTTCCCATTGATAATCATGGGGCAATGCACATGAGTTGTTTCATAACTGTAGTAGTACTGTACTACTAGAATTTTGGAGTTCTGTTTGGTGGTTTGGTGTCAACAACCAGATCCTAGGCAGCTCTCCCATGGTCTGAGATTTGGTGAAGCTTGGGAGAAAGTACAAATGGGGACTTTGTGTTTGTGATCCCATGTCCAAGAACAAAAGGTAGTTGGATAGTCCCTCTCACTCACATGGAGTTTGATCATATGATACATTGGGAACACAAATGTTAGTTTGCGGAAACCGTTTTGTTTCTTTAATCCCTATATGTGCCAGTTGCCAATGATACGCTGGCATCCACATGTGGAAGCATATGTTCTTGGTAAAAAAAACTGTTGTATGTACTTTGACTTTGCAATCAGTTACTAGTCATCAGTAGTTTAACAGTCGAATAATTACAGTCGGTATGTAGGTTTACATCAGGTCATGGAACTGAATTTACACATGCGACTTTCTGAAAAGATTGCAGAATATATTACTTGGAGTCGCCATCTTTCTTGTAAAGGACTGTATTTTCTTTCTGAAGTTTCCATGAATGGCTTTACACGACAGATGCTGAGATAGTGGCTTCTTTGTGGGTGTGGCCCATGTTCCGTCGAAATGATAAGGATTCACTTGCTTTGGGGGAGAGAAGGAAACATGTGCCTTTCGGCAGCAAATTAATGCAGCACTGACTGCATATTATATAAAATGGTATATGTGCCTTCAGAAAGATGGGAGATGACAGTGGAGATGATTCGATCCGAGATGCCTGAAAACCTTTGTACGAGTATTGCTTAAGAAGATAAATGGAAGGACACAGAGAAAGATGGATTCGAAGCTAAGCATGCATGTGCAGTGTATGATCACTCCCACTTTCCTTTTGGTTGCTTACTCCGGTTGTATTCTCGTGCTAGCTAGCTAGTTTCCGTTTGGTGCAAGTCCATTGCAACATAGGAGTACAACGGTGATGATATGAGGAGAGAAGATTTGTGGCACGCAGATGTGGGGCACATGCCTCATTTTTATTTTGGCATTTGATTTTGAATCCTTTATACTTTTGAATCAAAAGTTCAAATTAATTTTCGTTTGCATATTCGTGTTCCATGCAACGAGGGCTTTGAGGCCACTTTTGAATACGTTTGATGAGTTTTTAAAACTACACCAAGTCTCATTTGCTGAAATTTGATAGGAATGAACGACAAAATCCTCAAGTTTCGGAAACTAAAACATAAAACTTAGTGTGCCCTCGTACACAGAAGTCAAATATTTTGCAGATCACAAGGCAATCGTGTGTGCGGGAACGGCCGGGCAGTTGTGTGCCCCTGTGAATTTTCGTTGATATGGGCTCATGTTGAAATTGAGGAGATAAAAGACCATGCAATTACTAAAGCCAACCACCACACACAATCGGCTGCCCATGCGATTACTTGCATGGATGAGATTGGCTATGTTATCTCATGTATGTTGTTGCATTCGGTTTCCAACCAAAACCGGCTTTTCACTTTTTTGCAAATCCGGGGAAGACGGATTGAGGGACACATTGGGCCCATCGGTTAAATTCGGGGGAGGGGGAATTAGGAGAGGGGCCAGAATCACCTTGAATGAGGGACACACTGGCCCGCCGATTAAATTCGCAGGGGGAGAAAAATTAAGCCTCTTTCAATGCACACGTGCTTAGATGAGGTGTTAAGTGCATGAAAGAGCTTAACAACTAAACTCTCTAATGTGTGGTGCTCAGCTTCTTATTGCTAAGCTTCCTTCATTTAATGAGTTGTAGACTAGAAATTGTGATTTTGTCTAGGCACACGCGTCTAGCATCTTTCTTTATGAGGTCACAAAACTCTTCTCTCTCCTTTTAATTACCTTGCCATATAAGAATTTTTGTCTAGTTGAGAAGCTTAGCACATGTACTAGGTGGAGAACATGGAAGGACCTTAGGGGACGGTAAACGGTCCCTTCGATGCGACAGCTAGCCTGTTGTGCACCCTCTGTACGTTGACTCATTTGGCACGTGGTGGGCCCCACTCGTGACCCTGTCGGCCAAACAAAAGGAAATGGAAAGGGAATGAAGCTCCATGCATGTCGTTTGGGCGTCGCAACACGTGGTTGCGAGTGAGCAATCTTGTTTCATTTGTAGGATATAGAGAAAAGGAGATAGTTTGTTTCACTATTGGATTGTTTTCTGACGCCCTCACGAGAAGATCACAACAATTCCGAGGCATTTGGCATTAGATCTATAACATACGACAACATCAATGTGAGTTATGTGAAGCCCTCGTTGGACGACCGTGTGGGATTATATCTGGGCTTGTTGCGATCATGCGTACAAGTTGTTGGACGAGAGAGAGATAATATATAGAGAAAGAAACGGGAAGATTAAAGCTGAAGCTATCTCTGAATCCTAAGGTGCTAGTCCATATCGAATCCGTGTAGAACTATCGAAAGAGTTTTCTTTAACACGGCATGTGCATGACGTACTTCAATTAACCACAATTTTGCAAGTTGAGATTACACTTGAACTCTTTTAGATTTCTTATAGGCAATGCTTTTGTAAAGCAAGCTGTAATCTGGTCTTTTGATGGAATAAATCTGATGTCTAGTTTTTTATTAGCAACTCGTTCGCTGAGAAAGTGAAAATTAATTTCAATATGTTTGGTGTTGGCATGAAACATTGGGTTAGTGTTAGAGATATATTTGGGTTATATGTGTTTGGTAGTCTAGAATTTGTAATCCGTCTTATCTTCAGGAGAGGCTTCTTGCCCTCCAAGTCTTGTATTCAACATATACTCGTCCTCGAGACTCAATAATACATCCATCATATTTCGCCAATCTTTTTGGGCCGTAGCGCTGCGGCCCGCGGTCAACTTTGTTGTCCCTGCGCGTCGACTTCCCGTGGTATGTGCCGTGCCATTTCCCTTGGCGCGGGAACGCCACCGTCCGTGTCGGTCATCATCATGTCGTCGGGTTCTTCGCCTCCTTCGAGCATCGCCGCCGCGCTCCTAACCTAGCCGCCGCTGCTACCCCCGCAGCTGCCGCCTGTCCACCCCCTTCGTCTTCGTCCAGCATCAGCCCGTCGCCAGCGTCGCCGTCATCTACCCTGACCACTTCGTCTACTCCGACCACCGTTGGTGATATCGGCCCCCATGCTAATTGGCGCCACAACCGTCGTTGAGTCTTCTTCTCTGTTGGCCCTCCGACTCGTCGACATGGCGTACAGCTCGTGTAGGTCCCTCGTCTACGCATGTCCGGTGTTGACAACACTGATGCGTGCCTTCGTCAATGACGTGTCCCCGGGTCTGGCAAGCCTGGTCGGCGCATCGTCAACTTCATATTCGTTCGTCTAAGCATGCTCGGTGCTGGCAACACCGATGCGTACCTTCGTCCACAATGTGTCCCCGGGCTTGGCAAACCCCGCGCAACGCGTCATCAACAACATCTTCTTCCCGGCGAGCCACTACTTCGACACCACTGCATCCATGACTAACTTGGCGCCTCCTTGCACCCGGGGCTCCACGGTGTTTTCCTCGACACCGGCTACCCCGACTCAACATCGACCATGGCATTGTTTGCACGGCTACCTCGACCACGGCTACACCACGCAACGCTCTCGGCTACCTTGACATCGGCACAAAGGGCTATCATCCGCTTGAGCAACTCGTCGGCTTCCTCTACAGTCAACGCGTCCGCGACGCGACACCGTCCACGACGCTCCCGCTACGACTGCGGGGGGATGTCAGCCCGTCGGCTGCTATTGTCTCCAGTCTGACCGTCCGCGACGCTCCTATTGTTTGCAACGCTACCGCTACGACTAGGGGGGATGTTAGAGATATATTTGGGTTACATGTGTTTGGTAGTCTAGAATTTGTAATCCGTCTTATCTCCAGGAGTGGCTTCTTGCCCTCCAAGTCTTGTACTCAATATATACTCGCCCTCGAGGCTCAATAATACATCCATCACATTCCTCCAATCCCTCTCTCTCCCTTCTAACAGTTAGCAAATAAACATGTTGCACCAAGATTATCACACTGAAGACTTGGAGTTTACACTTGTGACACTACAAGTTCTTTGAGCATAGACCAAAGTGCACCAACTATACTTATATAACTTGATGAGGACATCACTAACAAATTTACACCCACAACCCCTACTGCTACATATACTGGACCAATTATTAGAGCTCGCGCACATGAATTAAATTACCAGGTACTTTCATTTCTTGGTAATGATTCTAATGTTCATGAGAATATGATGATGCCTAAATTGGATACATTTGTTTTGCTTTAAGTGAAGGGTCAAGCATGGACAAGAACGATGAACATTGCAGCATGATCAAGCATGGAGAAGATGGCGCGCGCAAGGGGAGCAAGAGCAAAGTTTCTGGTAGAGTTTTCACCACTTTGGAGCCACCATGATGACATCCAAGGACATGAACAAAATATATAAGATGGCCTTTCATAAATTTCATCCATAGTTTAATATAGGTGTTGCGCCACCTTATTTTTGTGCCAGACCCATGTAATTTCGAAATACTATTTATAGGATATTTTTTAGAGTCTGTATTATTGGGGAAACGACTCAGGAGGTGTTTTAGTTCCACCTTGCCAAGTGGAGACAAAATTCCGTCTCTTTCCCCCTACAAATACAACCCTTAAGGCACCATTTAGACTTTGGGTTTTGTTTAGATTAAAGTTCGCCATAGCTGCAACTCACGTACTTCATTTGTGTTCAACAACCATACAAAGATGTCACAAAACCCCAATTTGATTAATAAAACTTTCCTCTTAAATTTGCAATATCCATATTGCAATATCAGTTTCTTGCTTGTTCTTTGTTTACCTGCAGGAAACAAACCTTCGTGGTCAGGTTGATCGTGCTCCGGCGTGGTCAATAACCTCTTGAAGTTGGTTTAGCGATTGCTAAGGTGTGATGTCTTCGCACGTTCGTAGTCGGATCGTGAAAGTCGACTTCCTCCAAAACAACAGTTATGATCTCATCGAAAGACGAGACACCTTTGCCTCTATCATAACTAGTGCTTTTCCTCCTGATTCAGGAGTTCTCTGTGTGCCAAGGACAATGATTCTAAGCTAGATAATGGAGTTGGTGAAGGTTTGTAGCCATGCATGCCAACTCTGACTAAAAAGCTCACTTGCATATTTTTCGTGAGATAGATGAATGTTGTCCTTCTTTCTCTTATTCAATACCCAGAAAGAAGTGCAAGTCTCTCAAATCTTGGAGAGCAAAGTATGGGTCCAATTCATTGAGAAGACATGTTACTATTTCATTAGATGAAGTAAGAACAATGATATGTATAAGAACAAATATTTATACTTGGGATTTATTGTAGGTAAATAGTGATGTGTCATACTTGGACGAAATAAACCCAAGAGCTTGCAGTTTTACACTCAGGCGTGAGTACCATGCCCTGGGAGCTTGCTTCATCCCATAAAAAAGCTTTATTAAACTTGCATACACGGAAGGGTGCATTCTTCTCCTCAAACCCAGGTGTTTGCTTCATGTACACTTCCTCTTTCAGAATATCATGAAGAAACACATTCTGGACATCTAGATGTCTAGCTCCACTCCTAGATACAACAATAGAGAGTACAAGAAAAATAGTGACAACGTAAAATACTAGACTAAAAGTGTGTTCATAATCTACACCATACCTTTGCTTGAAGCGGTGCAAGTCTTGCTTTATAGTGGTCTATGGTCCCATCAGATTTTGTTTTGATCCTAAACATCCATTTACAATCAATCAAAAAAATCCTCATGACAAGGAACCAATTGCCATGTTTTATTTTTTTGCAGTGTCATATATTCTTATTCAATGGCTTTCTCCCATTGAGTGTTACCAAGCACTTATTCTAGACTATAAGGTTCGCCCTTTGTCAAAACAAATATAAAAATATTCTATAATTGATGTGATTGCAGCTCCCCTTTGTAGCCTCGTCCATATGGTGATCGATATGTCTCAAACGTATCTATAATTTTTTGCTTGTTTCCTGCTATATTTATATCATTATTGCATAGCTTTGGCATCAATTTTCATCATTTTTCTAGACTAACCTATTAATTCAATGCCTAGTTTTGGTTTTTTACCTACTTTAGAATTTGCAGAAATATACTTTCCTAGAGCAAAATAAAACAAAAATATGACACTCAAATTTATGCTAGAAGATCCACTAGGACAAAATCCCGGGGGGGGGGGGCTCCAGATACCCATGCGGACTATTCACTCGAAGAACAGGGGGCATGGGGTCCCTCGACCTCCTATCCATCTAGGCACACCTATCTCTATGTATGCTAAAAATACCCGACGAATTTTTACCCTAATTTTTTCGTTGCCTTCACATCCCGATGTGAGCTGATCTTTTGTTTTAGCCATTTTCTGGCATCATGATGAAGGGGGGAGTTGGACTTCGTCGAACTCTCTGTCATACCTTGTTTCTTTTATGATGATCTATGAGTAGTCCACATTCGGGGCTGAGGGTTTGCACCAGTAGCTATGTGTTCATAGAGTTAAATTATGTGAATTGAAAGTTGCTCATCTATGAGTTCTTCATATTCGATTGAATATGCTAAGAATCAATGAGATCATGATGTGTGTCGATTATAATCCTGGGGACACCCAAGGCGACAATATGGTGACTCATTGGACAAAGATTAGAATGATAAAGATCAGGAGGTGATTGTTTCGAATAGTTTTTAGGGTTGTCTGAGGTGACATTGGGGTTGCACATTGGTCAAGATTATAAATACAAACTTGGAGGTTTGCTTAGCCATACCGATGTTATCTCATCCCAATTTTATCTAGTAATAGAGAAACTTTGGAATTATTCTTGACTGCACTTCTTCAAGGATATCATGTATTTTGGCAATGTTAGTGACTTTGAGAGTTGGCATTAGTGAAAGCATGAACCCTATGTCTTGTTTACAAGCATTGAGACATAGTTTAATCACTTCTAATTTTGCTTACCTTATTGCCCTATTTTATTCTAAATATATAAAAATGTTGTCACAATCCAAAGTTACAAACTATCTATTATCACCCTGAACCTCTTTGCTGAATTACTGCACATATACAATTAACAATTGTATTGGGCACAAAAGAGACTTGCACCTTGTATTTGATTAAAGGATGGTTTGAGAGAACATTTTCAACCTACGCGTCCCACGAATTCATAAACCTTAGGTCATCTACTTTTGGGAAAAAAATATTGTCCTACAATCCTCCGTGCTTGGGAGGGTCAACATTCTACAAGATAGAAGTGTGTAGTAGACATCAAATTGTTTCTGGCACCATTGCCGAGGAAATGAGTGCTTGAAGATATCTTATCTAGATCTTACAATTGAATGTTCTTGTTCACTAGTTTGGCTTATGGAAGAAAACAACAACAAAAATGAGTGAACTCAATTTTTTTTAAATTATCTGCAAAACATGGAATCAACACATGGTCTTGATGTATTCAAAGAATAATATAAATATGTTATTGGTATATGTTCCTTGAATATTAATCATGATTGCAATTTTATTAGTATGTATTCTATTCATTAGATGACCCACTGCGCCAATTCGTGCAGAGACCAACTATAGCCCGGAAGTTAAGCAAACTATTTGAAGGATTTTTTCATCAACTCTCTGCAAATGTTTATACTCATACTGTGTTTTTATTTGCCTTGATAATAATCATTATACATGGCTTTCTTTGGCAAATTGTTTTTGGTGACATGAGACTCAGTTCGTTTTGGATTTTTTTCCCCAACTATCTCCAACTACGCAAAGACAAAGTACAACCAGAAATTAAGTAAGCTTGGGGCAGCATGTATAGCATACACTCCTTGAATAAATCATCCTGAAAGGGTGATTGAGAAGGCAAATAGACTATTCGTCTTATTCTTTCATGGTCCAACCGGGCTAAAAGCAAAATCTGAATGAACTTTCCACGACAAATGACCTGAAGCATGCGAACCAAGAACCCCACCCAGGATTACACGAGAAGAAGGAAACCAAGCAAACTGACCAGATGATTGACGGTCCAGGAAAGAGTGCGACCAGCGAGAACGTGAAACATACATGCCAGTCAGCCAGGCAGTATGGGGTAAAAGGTCAGGAGAGATGGTAGAACACGCCACCCGGCCAGCCGCAACGGTCCAATGTCGGGCAGCACAACATCCATTTGCAATCAATCAAAAAAAAACCTCGTGACAAGGAACCAATTGCCATGTTTTATTTTTTGCAGTGTCATATATTCTTATTCAATAGCTTTCTCCCATTGAGTGTTACCAAGCACTTATTCTAGACTATAAGGTTCGCCCTTTGTCAAAACTAATATAGAAATATTTTATAATTGATGTGATTGCAGCTCCCCTTTGTAGCCTTGTCCATGTGGTGATCGATATGTCTCAAACGTATCTATAATTTTTTGCTTGTTTCCTGCTATATTTATATCATTATTGCATCGCTTTGGCATCAATTTTCATCATTTTTCGAGACCAACCTATTAATTCAAGGCCTAGTTTTGGTTTTTTACCTACTTTAGAATTTGTAGAAATATATTTTCCTGGAGCAAAATAAAATAAAAATATGACACTCAAATTTATGCTAGAAGATCCACTAGGACAAAATCCCGGGGGGGGGGGGGTGGGGGGCTCCACATACCCATGCAGACTATTCACTCGAAGAAAAGGGGGCATGGGGTCCCTCGACCTCCTATCCACCTAGGCACACCTACCTCTATATATGCTAAAAATACCCGATGAATTTTTACGCTAATTTTTTCGTTGCCATCACATCCCGATGTGAGGTCATCTTTGTTTTAGCCATTTTCTGGCATCATGATGAAGGGGGGAGTTGAACTTCGTCGAACTCTCTGTCATAGCTTGTTGCTTTTATGATGATCTGTGAGTAGTCCATATTCGGGGCTGAGGGTTTGCACCAGTAGCTATGTGTTCATAGAGTTAAATTATGTGAATTGAAAGTTGCTCATCTATGAGTTCTTCATATTCGATTGAATATGTTAAGAATCAATGAGATCATGATGTGTGCCGATTATAATCCTGGGAACACCCAAGGCGACAATATGGTGACTCATTGGACAAAGATTAGAATGATAAAGATCAGGAGGTGATTGTTTCGAATAGTTTTTAAGGTTGTGTGAGGTGACATTGGGGTTGCACATTGGTCAAGATTATAAATACGAACTTGTAGGTTTTCTTAGCCATACCGATGTTATATCATCCCAATTTGATCTAGTAATAGAGAAACTTTGGAATTATTCTTGACTGCACTTCTTCAAGGATATCATGTATTTTGTCGATGTTAGTGACTTTGAGAGTTGGCAGTAGTGAAAGCACGAACCCTATGTCTTGTTTACAAGCATTGAGACATAGTTTAATCACTTCTAATTTTGCTTACCTTATTGCCCTATTTTATTCTGAATACATAAAAATGTTGTCACAATCCAAAGTTCCAAACTATCTGTTATCACCCTGAACCTCTTTGCTGAATTACTGCACATATACAATTAACAATTGTATTGGGCACAAAAGAGACTTGCACCTTGTATTTGATTAAAGGGTGGTTTGAGAGAACATTTTCAACCTACGTGTCGTGGAATTGTCACGGCAGATGTCCTTGAGCTAGGACTTAGTCGTGGAGCCATCGCAACTAGGAAGCTTGAAGGGGTTAGGCGGGACAAGGAACACGAAGGTTTATACTGGTTCGGCCCCTTACGGTGAAGGTAAAAGCCTACGTCCAGTTTGAGGTGGTATTGATTAGGGTTTCGATAACCAGGGAGCTAAACCGCTATGCCTGGCTCTCGATCAGATTGTTCTTGTCCCTAAACCGCTGTCGGGTCGTCCCTTTATATAGGGAGGCTGACGCCCAGCAGCTCTCAGAGTCCCGGCCGGCTCATAAGAGTGTCCGGCTCGGATTCTCAACTATTCTTGCCTTACACTACAAGTTCTACCATAATAATGATTGTAACTACGGGCCTTAAGCCATATCCGGGTCTTAAGCCCATCTTTGGCCCACCGTCTTCAAGCTTGGCGCCGGGCTTCTGGCAATGACCATATGAGTAACCCGGCCCCTCCTGGCGGGTGACTCTAAGGTCTATATCCTCAACATTAGGCCCCAGATTGATTTGAGCCAGCTCATGTCAATCTTCCATTCCTTCGACAGAAAACCTCCGGCTTATAATTGTGTGAAGGCCATAACCCGGCGTGACGTCATCATCTGGACTCCGGATAATCCGCCGTGACGTCATCCTCCATTAAGTCCGTTTTTTACTCCGCCAGATCCGCAACGGATCTTTACCTTTACTGTCATCCCGAAAATCGAGGCGTTTCGTGGGGAGATAACCACGCCGTGGTCTCCTTGATTCTCGCGCCCACTTATGAGCTCGCCTTATAAATAGGCCGGCCCGACGGGCCTTCAGTCACTTTTCTCTCCTTCGTCTTCTTCCTCGCGCCACTGCTCCCCTGCCCGAGCTCTGCTACTGCCGCCGCCGTGGGTCTTCTCGTCGTCATCAACTCAGGCCGCTGCATCACCCTGATTTGACCAGAGAAACACGACGACCTCCGCGACTCACCAGCCACCGTAAGCCCTGCTTGCCCTACAGAACAGATCTGCCGTAGGGTTCATCCGTGTTCTTCGTGTTCTTCGCTGTCACCTATGAGTCCCGGTAGTTTTTATTTTTACTGCCCTTTTTGATCTTAGCCCTGTGTAGAACTACTGCGGTAGCTGTTCTAGCACCCATTTCTCATGCAAGTAGACCTCCTTTTACTTCATAAGGCCTTGTTCAATGCTCAAGAACTCCCCTGCGTCTGTTTTTTAGGTCTAGAAATTTTCCTTTTTGCCCGACCATTTTGATCCAAAATATTTACCGCAATGTGTGAAACTTGTTTTCACCACACTTAGTAAAAAACTGCCCTCCTTGAATCATGGCGGTTTACATTTCCGGTTTAAAGAAAACACGCGCCGTAGAACTTTCCGACTTAAGGGAAGCCACGCACCGTAAAACTTTCCAGCTCACTTATAACCAGGCTATAGACAATTTGAATTACCCTCAAGCACACCAGCGGCTTAGATAACCCGATGTACTTAGACATATATCATTAGTCCCCTCCGTAAGCCGCCACTTAACACTGAATTACCACTTTCCTCCGGCTTATACTTAAACCGGACGTTTCCTTTTATCATAGGCTGCCGACTTTCACCATGCCTCCCAAAGCTCCTAAAGCCTCTATCACTTGCAATTGGATGAGGTCCAATGTCACCAACGAGACGCTAGCGGAGTTTGTCAAGTCAGGCCACCTGCCAAAGAAGGATGTCATGTCCTACCGTGCCCCTGACCCGTCAGAAGAGAGACCACAGCCAAAGGACGGGGAGGTGATCATTTTTGCGGATCACATGAGCCGGGGCTTCGCACCGCCCGGCTCAAAGTTTTTCAGAGACGTTCTGAATTTCTTCGATCTGCGGCCTCAGGACATAGGACCCAACTCAGTGTCCAACATCTGCAATTTCCAAGTGTTCTGCGAGGTTTACCTTGGAGAAACCTAGTCTGCTGCTCTTCAGAGAGCTTTTTTACTTGAATCGCCAGAACGAGTGCGCCAACGGGCCAAGTCTGGAGCTAGGTGGCATCTCCATTCAGAGACGGAGAGACTGTCTTTTCCCTTATGCTGAGCCGCCGAGTCACCCAAAGGACTGGAACATGACTTGGTTCTATTGCCAAGATACGTCACCGGCTGATGAAAGTCCGCTGCCCGGCTTTCGCCCATCACGTCTGGAGTCAACACACCCACTGTCAGACAAGCTGACTCAAGCGGAGCGCCAGCCTCTGCTCCCCACCATAAACAAGATCAAGGCTCTCCTGGGCAATGGTCTCAACGGAATTGATCTGGTCCGGGTCTGGATCTCCTGGCGGGTGATCCCATTGAGCCGCCGCCCCGGCGTAATGTGCGAGTACACGGGCCGAAAGGATGACCCTCAGAGACACAGCCGCAACGATCTTCCTGAAGATGTTGCAGAGGAGATGACCAAGGCTCTTTTAAACAAGAGCCTGGCAAACTGCGGAAGGACCGGGTTAGCCCCCTTCTGCAAGACCAACCCAGCCCCGGCGGTAAGCCGCCAATCTGAACATCTTATCTTCTTCTGTATATAACTTTCATCTGAATCGTTTTAAGAAATCATCATTGTATTTTTCAGGCTAACGACAAGTTCTGGCAGGTCAAATATGACCATGAGGCGGCCAAGAAGGCCAGAAAGGCGAAGAAAGCCGCCAAGAAAACCGCTCCCCGTAAGAAGGGAAGTAGGCCAACTGCTTCGGAGCTGATGCAACTAAGCGACAGCTCCGAGTCAGAGGTAACCCCTGAACCTGTAAGCTCTTTGTATGTTTTATTGTTTATTTCTGTCCGCCTTACCAACACTTGTTCATCAACAGGATGACACCGGAGCCAGTAACCCGGTGGTTGAAGAGGTAATGTCACTTTCCTCCGACTCGGAGCCCTTGCCAAGGCTGAAAGTCCGAAGGGTAACCCGGAAAGTAAGCTTTTCACATCCTTTAGCTTATCAAGATCCTCAATTTATTTTGAAGCGACAGGTTCATGAGAGCCGGCGTCACACCCGGACCAACAAGGACACCGACCTCTCCTCCGGGTTACCTGACGCATCGAGGAAGCGCCGAACTGAGGTTATTTCCCACGTGTACCCTTTTCATCCGTTGGCGGGTGTTATACATCAGCCACTCAATTCTTCTGACTCAAATTACCAGGAGACCTCCCCCTCTTCGGGCGACTCTATGCAGTCGAGTCTTCCGGCTTTCAAGACCGCGCCCGGGTAATGATAACCATCTCATGCTATACTTGTCTTTACTTACCCTTTTGTGCTTAACGTTTCTGTCCTTTCAGTGCCCAAGCCAAGCTCACCAAGAGGGCGAAGAAGGCCAAGCCAATCGAAGAGCCGGAGTTGCCTGAGCCAGAGGCAGCAGATCAAGAACCGCCAGCTGCCTCCGCTCCCGAAGCCGCCGCTCCAACCAACAAGGCAACTGCAGAAGCTTCTGCTAACCCGGAGGCCTCCGGCTCGGCTCAACGAGCAAATGATCCGGACGTGGTAATCACCCGGACGGAATTTGTTGAGCCGGGGAGACCTACCGCACTGGCCAAGTGCTCCGCCAAGGGGGAGTTGCTACAGCCCCACCGGGTGAACCTGGACCTCTCCGACTACGCCAACCTGAGCATTGGAGAGCTCGTCTCTGGCTACATCAGCCAAGTGCACAAGAGCCGGGATGCAGAGGTTGCCATGGTGAACCAGATCCTGCAGAAATCTGAGGTATCATTCTGCTGTCCTCTTACTTACTGCATAGTTACCTTTACCATGCTAGCCCCCAAGTCGACGACTTATGATTGAATATGTTGTAGACTTAGGTTCCGGCTTACCCAATTGAACCGGCCATTTGTAGATAGAAACGTTCAATATGCATTAGCCCCCAAGTGCCAAGTGTCTTTGCTTGGAAAACGCTTGGGATTTGAAATTTATATAGTAACTGTTCATGCCATAACCCGGAAATTTATGCAGGCTGCTGGCAAGAAGCTAGAGGCTGACCTTGCTGATCTCAAGAACCGGCTGAAGATGCAAGAGATGGAGACCCGGAAGGCAAATGCCAAATTTGTGTCCAGCATCGCCGCTCAAGAGAAGCTAAAGACGGAGTTCGACGCTGAGCGGAAGGCGTGGGCCGAAGAGAAGGCCGCATTGGTGAACCGGGCTGATCAGGCGGAGAGGGCCCTATCAGAAAAGACGGCCGAACTCTCCGGCTTAAAGCGCCAAGTGTCTCAGATGGTTGCTGCAATCTTTGGTAAGTCATCCGCCGGCTTTCGTCCAGTTTAAAATTTTGATGCCTCATAACTCACCCTTGTCGGCGGCTTATCCTGTTCTATGAAACAGGTTCCAGAAGTGCCAACCTCAACCAGAGTGTAGTAACCAAGCTAAAGGCCGTGTACACCCTGGTGGAGCAACTCTACACCGGGTCACAGCGTGCCTTAGTTGTGGTGGCCTTATCCAACGAGGTGCCGACTCACCTGGCGGAGGTTCTTCGCCGGCTCGCCGTTCTGCCGCAACGTATCCAAGAGCTGCGATGGGCCTCTGCAAGAGCCGGAGCAATCGCCGCGCTGAGCCGGGCCAAGGCTTTCCTCCCCGAGTTAGACCCGGCGGACATCGCCCTCGGCTACCCAAGTCTGAAGGAAGACGGCACGGCCTTCAACCAAAGAGACTTTGCCGCCTGCGTGAAGGTCGTGCGCCCGGTGGCCACCCTTATCGGGAACGACACAAATCTGACCAAGTACCAGCCGGGTTACAATGCGGAGAATCAGAGGATCCCGACCCCTCGCTATGAAGCCCTGAGTTTAATTCCACCGGCTCGTCAGCACACCTTCGCCCCGGAGATTGACCCGGCCGGGTTAATTGACGAAGAAGCCCAATTCGAAGCTCTGAGCGGCATCGACTGGAAGTCGTCGACTTTCCAGACCCTGGGAACAGCCGGAGGAGAAGAAAGAGACGAGCCGGAGACTTCAACCCAGCAAGCGTCGTAATTCTTCTGGCGGTGTACCAAACAATGCCTCACCCTTTTGGACTCAACGAGTCTTGTAATAGAGTAGACCAACACTTTATCTTTGCCGTGTCATCGTGCACGCCTTGAATGCTTGAAGTTTGATCGAAGTTATCTCCTTTATATTTCTCCGGGTCATTCCTTCCCCTTAGTCTCAAATAATTGCCTTTAACTATCCTGCATAGAAAGACGAATCACAAGTCTCCAGGCGGCTTACCACCCTGAGAATCATATGTTTCAGATATATAACCGGAATATGAATCAAAAAAGACTGGTTCTCGGGTATGTCCTTAATACAGCCGTAATAACACAATTAGCGGTCTGCAAGCATACTTCCGGTTTAGATAACCCGGATAATAAGGTTGATACCTTAATTCCGATTTACTTGTCTTAATGACACCCATTGTATTCAACTATCACTGTAACTCAAATTTAAGCCGGCAAAGTGAGACCCGGCTGTACGCACTTTGAAATGATCAGAAGAAACTTGCTATAAAGCAGAAGAACTTAGGGGCTTCCGGTTCGAATACGACCAGAGACCCGGCCCAAAGGGGTTATGCTAGGATTCGAATACGATCATATAGCCCCCTAGTGGGTGTGGCGATGCCAATCAAGAGGGTACCGACAGCTATGTCCTCTTTGGTTCGAATACGACCCATGTTTGAACAGGAAGCCCCCAAGTGATTCTAAGAATTGTTTAACGACGCTGATTCGAATACGATCCATGTCGGTTCTCAAAGGGGTTAAACTAAGATTCAAATATGATCAAAGAAAACTCCTCAATGAGCTCGGCACTTTGCCAATCAAATGGGTATTGACAGCTATGTTCTCTTTGGTTCGAATACGACCCATGTTTGAACAGGAAGCCCCCAAGTGACCTTATTGCTTACAGCTAGATTCGAACACGATCATAAGCTGGATCCTCCTTGAAGTTATCATGCAATCTTGTAATGAAAAACAACACGTGCATATTTGGAGGAGGAAGAAGGACAGAGGTCCTGCTTTATTGCTTATCATAATATATACATGGCTGAGAGAAATATGTACATTATGAGAGCCGGTGGCTCAAGTGTAGTAAGGCCGAAGCTGAGCTATGTTCCACGGCCGACGGGTCTCTTCCTCCGACTTTCGTGAATCTTTGCGCTCCCGAATGTCAATGAGGTAATATGACCCGTTGTGCAAGTTCTTGCTGACCACAAAGGGCCCTTCCCAAGGCGGGGACAGCTTGTGTGTATCTGTTTGATCCTGGATGAGCCGGAGCACGAGATCGCCTTCCTGGAAGACCCGGGATTTAACCCGGCGGCTATGATAACGACGCAGGTCTTGTTGGTAAATTGCTGAACGGGCTGCTGCCACATCACGCTGTTCGTCCAACAAGTCAAGAGCATCTTGGCGTGCCTGTTCATTATCCGTCTCAACATAAGCCGCCACTCGAGGTGAGTCATGACGGATGTCACTGGGGAGGACTGCTTCTGCCCCATAAACCATGAAGAAAGGCGTAAAACCTGTAGACCTGTTAGGAGTACTGTTGATGCTCCATAACACGGAGGGCACCTCCTCCACCCAACAACCCGGCGTCCGTTGCAAAGGGACCAAAAGTCGGGGCTTGATGCCCTTCAGAATCTCCTGATTAGCTCTCTCAGCTTGACCATTGGATTGAGGATGAGCCACTGAGGAAACATCAAGTCGGATATGCTCTCGTTGAAAAAACTCTTCCATGGCGCCTTTGGAGAGATTGGTGCCATTGTCAGTGATAATGCTGTGCGGAAAACCAAAGCGAAAGATCACCTTTTTCATAAACTGAACCGCCGTGGCTGCATCGCACTTGCTAACTGGCTCCGCTTCAACCCACTTGGTAAACTTGTCAACTGCCACCAAAAGGTGGGTCTTCTTATCCTTGGACCTTTTGAAAGGCCCAACCATATCAAGCCCCCAGACCGCAAAGGGCCAAGTAATTAGGATCATCCTCAGCTCTTGAGCCGGTACATGAGCCCGTCGCGAGAACCTTTGGCAGCCATCACACTTACTAACCAAGTCCTCTGCATCAGCATGAGCCGTCAGCCAATAAAAACCATGACGAAAAGCCTTGGCCACAAGAGACTTTGAGCCGGCGTGATGGCCACAATCCCCTTCATGAATCTCACGCAAGATCTCTTGACCTTCCTCAGGGGAAACACAACGCTGAAATGCTCCTGAAACACTGCGGTGATGCAACTCGCCATTGATAACAATCATTGACTTAACTCGCCGGGTTATTTGCCTGGCCAAAGTTTCATCCTCAGGCAACTCGCCCCGGGTCATGTAAGCCAGATAGGGCATTGTCCAGTCTGGTATGATATGGAGAGCCGCCACCAGTCGTGCCTCCGGGTCAGGGACAGCCAAGCCTTCCTCTGTAGGCAACTTAACAGAAGGGTTATACAGGACATCTAGGAAAGTATTAGGCGGCACCGGTTTTTGCTGAGAGCCCAGCCGGCTTAAAGCATCAGCCGCCTCGTTCTTCCTGCGATCGATGTGTTCCACTTGGTAACCCTGAAAGTGCCCAGCAATGGCATCAACTTCGCGGCGATAAGCCGCCATGAGAGGGTCCTTGGAAT
The DNA here is from genome assembly GCF_002575655.3 of Aegilops tauschii subsp. strangulata. Lineage (NCBI taxonomy): Eukaryota > Viridiplantae > Streptophyta > Magnoliopsida > Poales > Poaceae > Aegilops > Aegilops tauschii. The sequence continues at coordinate 226,932,677 of NC_053039.3, forward strand.
CCCACTTTCCTGATACTTGTTGAGCCACCAAGTCTGAGTCGCCGAAGCACCTTACCCGGCTTAAGCTCATCTCTTTAGCCATCCAAAGACCATGGAGCAAGGCCTCGTACTCAGCCGCGTTGTTAGTGCAAGGAAATAGCAACTGTAGCACATAATGGAATTTGTCACCTTTAGGGGAAGCCAACACGACTCCAGCCCCCGAGCCCTCCAACTGCCTGGACCCATCAAAGTGAATAGTCCAATATGTGTTATCCGGCTTCTGCTCGGGCACTTGTGACTCTGTCCAGTCATTGATGAAATCCACCAAGGCCTGAGATTTAACAGCAGTGCGTGGCACGTACTTGAGACCATGAGGTCCAAGCTCTATGGCCCACTTAGCCACTCTCCCTGTGGCCTCTCTGTTTTGAATGATATCACCAAGAGGGGCAGAACTGACCACGGTGATGGGATGACCCTGAAAATAATGCTTAAGTTTTCGGCCGGGTTAAGCATCATCTTGTAGACCCGGAGATTATCAAAGGTTTCCCTTAAATCATCTATCAGAGTTTCCTCTTTTATGGACTTAACCACAATATCGTCCACATAAGCGTGAACATTGCGCCCAATCTGCTTATGAAGACAGTTCTGTACACAACGCTGGTAAGTCGCCTGTGCACACTTGAGTCCAAAGGGAATAGACACATAACAGAAGGCTCCAAAGGGAGTGATGAACGCCGTCTTCTCCTGGTCCTTAACTGCCATTTTAATCTGATGATATCCGGAATAAGCATCCAAGAAACTTAAGCGCGCACAACCTGCCGTAGCATCAATAATTTGATCAATACGGGGGAGGGCAAAAGGATCAGCCGGACACGCCTTGTTTAAGTCCGTATAATCCACACACATCCGCAAAGTGCCGTTCTTCTTGAGCACGAGCACCGGGTTAGCTAACCACTCTGGGTGAAAGACTTCAACAATAAACCCGGCCGCCAAGAGCCGGGCCACCTCTTCACCAATAGCTTTCCGTCTCTCCTCATTGAACCGCCGAAGGAACTGCCTGACCGGCTTAAATTTCGGATCAACATTGAGAGTGTGCTCAGCGAGTTCTCTAGGTACACCTGGCATGTCAGAAGGTTTCCATGCGAAGATGTCCCTATTCTCACGGATGAACTCGATGAGCGCGCTTTCCTATTTTGGATCCAGGTTGGCACTGATGCTAAACTGCTGAGATGAATCTCCTGGAATGAAATCAACAAGTTTAGTCTCATCAGCCGACTTAAATTTCATTGCTGGCTCATGCTCCGTAGTTGGCTTTTTCAGAGAGGTCATATCTGCTGGGTCAACGTTGTCTTTGTAAAACTTCAACTCCTCTGTTGCACAAACAGACTCTGCATAAGCTGCATCGCCTTCCTCACATTCCAAGGCCACCTTCCGGCTGCCGTGAACCGTAATGGTCCCATTATGACCCGGCATATTGAGCTATAAGTAAACATAACACGGCCGTGCCATGAACTTGGCGTAAGCCGGCCGCCCAAATATAGCATGGTACGGACTTCTTATCTTGACCACCTCAAAGGTCAATTTTTCCACCATGTAGTTGTTCTCATCTCCAAAGGCCACTTCCAACTCGATCTTGCCGACTGGATAAGCCGACTTACCAGGTACCACACCATGGAAGATAGTGTTTGACTGGCTGAGGTTCTTATCAACCAACCCCATACGGCGAAAAGTCTCATAATAGAGGATGTTGATGCTGCTGCCTCCATCCATGAGCACCTTAGTGAACTTATATCCTCCCACTTGAGGAGCCACCACTAAGGCCAAGTGGCCCGGGTTATCCACCCGGGGAGGGTGATCCTCCCTACTCCACACTATAGGCTGCTCAGACCACCGCAAGTAGCGTGGAACCGCCGGCTCAACAGCATTCACAGCCCTCTTATGAAGCTTCTGATCTCGCTTACACAGACTGGTGGTAAACACATGATACTGTCCACCGCTAAGCTGCTTTGGATTGGTCTGATAACCCCCCTGCTGCTGTTGATGACCCTGGCCAGACTGCTGATTAAAGCCTCCTTGACCGTTCTGAGGATTAGAATTTGAGCCGCCGCCCGGGCCATGAAAACCGCCGGCGCCTGAGCCGCCGCCCGGGCCATTGTAATTCTTAAAGGCCTTCATGATTGCACAATCCTTCCATAGATGAGTTGCTGGCTTCTCTCTAGAGCCATGCCTTGGACAAGGCTCATTCAGCAGCTGCTCCAGCGTCGGGCCTGACCCGCCGCCTCGGGGAGGGGGCCTCCCCTTACGTCGCTGGTTATTCCCTTGTGAGCTGGCGTTGGCCACAAACTCTAGGCTGCCGTCGGCCTTGCGCTTGCCTCCTCCTTGGTTCCCCGGGTTATGTTGAGGACCCTTGCCATTGCCGTTCTTCTTTCCCTTCCCTGTCCTTTCATCATCTGAAGCGGGGTCCTTGGTACCATCAGAATCGGCGTACTTGACAAGAGCCGCCATCAGCGTACCCATATCATTGCAGTCACGCTTAAGCCGCCCGAGTTTCATCTTCAGGGGCACAAAACGACAATTCTGCTCCAACGTTAAGACTGCCGAGCCGGCGTCCATCTTATCCGAGGAATGTATTATCTCCTTAACCCGGCGAACCCAATGTGTCGTAGACTCACCCTCCTGCTGCTTGCAGTTAGTCAAATCCACAATTGACATAGATTGCCTACAGGTATCCTTGAAGTTTTGGATGAACCGGGCTTTCAACTCAGCCCAAGACCCAATGGAATTCAGTGGTAGCCCTTTCAACCAAGTGCGGGCAGTCCCATCTAACATCATGGTGAAGTACTTAGCCATGGCCGCCTCGCTGACCTCCAGCAGCTCCATAGCCATCTCATAACTCTCGATCCAGGCTGCGGGTTGTAAGTCTGCTGTGTAATTAGGCACCTTCCTAGGACCTTTGAAGTCCTTGGGTAGACGTTCATTGCAGATAGCTGGCACTAAACAAGGGACACCCCCAGTCCTGGTAGGGATACCCACGTCGGCGGAAGTCGTCGGATAAGCCGGGGGAGTCTGGTAAGCCGTCAACTGAGGCACCTGCTCCGCCTCCTGCCGCGCTCTGTCCTGGTCTGCTGCATGAAAAGCTCCGTTATGAACCGGGCCATGGCCAGGGGGCGGGTCATGGCGTCGGACGTTACTTGAGCCGGTCGCTGAGACCATGTGTCTGCTGTAACTCGGGCTCCGGCCTGGCCGAGGGGTCGAGTGGATCCTGTCCCGGCTGTAGGAGTACGCCTCTTGCTGCGCCAGTGCTGTCTGAAGGAGTTCCCTGACCCGGCGGGTTTCAATAGCCGTCGGAGAGTCGCCGTCGACTGGGAGAGCCGCCAGCCGTGCTGCCGCGGCGACCATGTTCTCCAGCGGGTTATTATAATGACCCGGGGGTATTGGCACGTACTGAGGCGGGGCAGGGGGCACCTGGGGAGGCCCCATCACTATTGGCTGAATAGGGGTTCCAGACCCGGGCACTATGACCCCGGGCGGGTTACTAGACCCTGCACCTGGCGTGTTGAAGAGGTTGCGTGGATCGTAGACCGGAGGGAGTCGAGATTGGGCCTTTTGATGCCTCCTTCTCATGACCTCATTGGACGCGTTCTGATCCATCGTGAGCCGGAAGGACTGCGCCTGGATCAACTGAGTCTGGGCATCGAGAGCCGCCCTCTCCGCAGCCATCCTGATCCCTTCCGCTGCCAGATCCTCCTTAGCTTTCACTAGATCCAACTTTAACTGTGCCACCTCCGCATCATGCTGAGCTTGATCCGCCGGGTCAACCGTGGCGGTTAACAGGGCCGTCATCTTGTCCGTAAGATCCATCAGCACCTGAGCCGAAGAAGGCACCGGGTTTCCCGCTCCAACAGCGGGGTTCTGAACAGGCTGCGCACCGGCCATAAAGATTCCAACCCGGCTTGGCGGCTCAAATAGGTCCGGAATACTGTCACCATCGGAACAACCCATGAGCCTGCCATCTTGAAGTTGATACAACGAGTTTGACTCATCGGTGGCCGACTCACCGTCAGAGCCGGCGGCCGTCTCATCACCAGATCCAGATCGATCAGAGAGTCCTCCATGGATACACCCCACAAAAGCATGCCTTAAGGCAGGCCGGGCCCGGGCGGGTCGTGCACGCTGAGCCGTCTCGATGAGATCGGCGCAGAGATCCGCCTCGGGGCCCGGCTCACCAATCTTGCCAATGAAAACATGAATTCCGCCGAAGGGGACCCGGTACCCGTACTCAATTGAGCCGGCGTCGGGGCCCCAGTTTGCATCGTCGATGTAGAGCTTGCCGTGATGACTCTTGGTCATCCGGCCCACAGCGTATCCCTTGAGCCCTTCGAAGCTGCCCTTCAAGAACTCAAATCCACCGTGCGCTGGCCCCACGGTGGGCGCCAACTGTCGTGGAATTGTCACGGCAGACGTCCTCGAGCTAGGACTTAGTCGTGGAGCCATCGCAACTAGGAAGCTTGAAGGGGTTAAGCGGGACAAGGAACACGAGGGTTTATACTGGTTCGGCCCCTTACGGTGAAGGTAAAAGCCTACGTCCAGTTTGAGGTGGTATTGATTAGGGTTTCGATAACCAGGGAGCTAAACCGCTATGCCTGGCTCTCGATCAGATTGTTCCTGTCCCTAAACCGCTGCCGGGTCGTCCCTTTATATAGGGAGGCTGACGCCCAGCAGCTCTCAGAGTCCCGGTCGGCTCATAAGAGTGTCCGGCTCGGATTCTCAACTATTCTTGCCTTACACTACAAGTTCTACCATAATAATGATTGTAACTACGGGCCTTAAGCCATATCCGGGTCTTAAGCCCATCTTTGGCCCACCGTCTTCAAGCTTGGCGCCGGGCTTCTGGCAATGACCATATGAGTAACCCGGCCCCTCCTGGCGGGTGACTCTAAGGTCTATATCCTCAACACTAAGCGTCCCATGAATTCATAAACCTTAGGTCATCTACTTTTGGGAAATTTGTTATTGTCCTACAATCCTCCGTGCTTGGGAGGGTCAACATTCTACAAGATAGAAGTGTGTAGTAGACATCAAATTGTTTCTGGCACCATTGCCGAGGAAATGAGTGCTTGAAGGTATCTTATTTAGATCTTACAATTGAATGTTCTTGTTCACTAGTTTGGCTTATGGAAGAAAACAACAACAAAAATGAGTGAACTCAATTTTTTTTAAATTATTTGCAAAACATGGAATCAACACATGGTCTTGATGTATTCAAAGAATAATATAAATATGTTATTGGTATATGTTCCTTGAATATTAATCATGATTGCAATTTTATTAGTATGTATTCTATTCATTAGATGACCCATTGCGCCAATTGGCGCAGAGACCAACTATAGCCCGGAAGTTAAGAAAACTATTTGAAGGATTTTTTCATCAACTCTCTGCAACTGTTTATACTCATACTGTGTTTTTATTTGCCTTGATAATAATCATTATCCATGGCTTTCTTTGGCAATTTGTTTTTGGTGACATGAGACTCAGCTCGTTTTGGATTTTTTTTCCCCAACTATCTCCAACTACGCAAAGACAAAGTACAACCAGAAATTAAGTAAGCTTGCGGCGGCATGTATAGCATACGCTCCTTGAATAAATCATCCCGAAAGGGTGATCAAGAAGGCGAATAGACTATTCGTCTTATTCTTTCATGGTCCAACCGGGTTAAAAGAAAATTTTGAATGAACTTTCTAGGGCAAATGACCTGAAGCATGCGAACCGAGAACCCCACCCGGGATTACACGAGAAGAGGAAACCAGGCAAACTGACCAGATGATTGAGGGTCCAGGAAAGAGTGCGACCAGCGAGAACGTGAAAAATACATGCCAGTTGCTACCTCTTGAGCACTGCGTTGGTTTTCCCTTGAAGAGGAAAGGGTGATGCAGCAAAGTAGCATAAGTATTTCCCTCAGTTTTTGAGAACCAAGGTATCAATCCAGTAGGAGGCCAGGCACGAGTCCCTCGCACCTACACAAACAAATAAATCCTCGCAACCAACGCAATAAAGGGGTTGTCGATCCCTTCACGGTCACTTACGAGAGTGAGATATGATAAGATAATATTTTTGGTATTTTTATGATAAAGATGCAAAGTAAAGAAAGCAAAATAAAGACGGCGCTGGAAATAACTTGTTGACGGGAGATTAATATGATGGAAAATAGACCCGGGGGCCATAGGTTTCACTAGTGGCTTCTCTCATGAGCATAAGTATTACGGTGGGTGAACAAATTACTGTTGAGCAATTGATAGAATTGAGCATAGTTACGAGAATATCTAGGTATGATCATGTATATAGGCATCACGTCCGAGACAAGTAGACCGACTCCTGCCTGCATCTACTACTATTACTCCACACATCGACCGCTATCCAGCATGCATCTAGAGTAGTAAGTTCAAAAGAACAGAGTAACGCTTTAAGTAAGATGACATGATGTAGAGGGATAAACTCATGCAATATGATATAAACCCCATCTTGTTATCCTCGATGGCAACAATACAATACGTGCCTTGCTGCCCCTACTGTCACTGGGAAAGGACACTGCAAGAGTGAACCCAAAGCTAAGCACTTCTCCCATTGCAAGAAAGATCAATCTAGTAGGCCAAACCAAACTGATATCAAAGAGACTTGCAAAGATAACCAATCATACATAAAAGAATTCAGAGAAGATTCAAATATTGTTCATAGATAAACTTGATCATAAACCCACAATTCATCGGTCTCAACAAACACACCGCAAAAGAAGATTACATCGAATAGATCTCCACAAGAGAGGGGGAGAACATTGTATTGAGATCCAAAAAGAGAGAAGAAGCCATCTAGCTAATAACTATGGACCCAAGGTCTGAGGTAAACTATTCACACATCATCGGAGAGGCTATGGTGTTGATGTAGAAGCCCTTCGTGATCGATGCCCCCTCCGGCGGAGCTCCGAAAAAGGCCCCAAGATGGGATCTCACGGGTACAGAAGGTTGCGGTGGTGGAATTAGGTTTTTGGCTCCGTATCTGGTAGTTTGGGGGTACGTAGGTATATATAGGAGGAAGAAGTACGTCGGTGGAGCAACATGGGGCCCACGAGGGTGGAGGGCACGTCCCCTACCTCGTGCCCTCCTGGTTGATGTCTTGACGTAGGGTCCAAGTCCTCTGGATCACGTTCGTTCCGAAAATCACGTTCCCGAAGGTTTCATTCCGTTTGGACTCCGTTTGATATTCTTTTTCTGCGAAACTCTGAAATAGGCAAAAAAAACAGCAATTCTGGGCTGGGCCTCCGGTTAATAGGTTAGTCCCAAAAATAATATAAAAGTGTATAATAAAGCCCAATAATGTCCAAAACAGAATATAATATAGCATGGAGCAATAAAAAATTATAGATACGTTGGAGACGTATCAAGCGTCCCCAAGCTTAATTCCTGCTCGTCCTCGAGTAGGTAAATGATAAAAACGGAATTTTTGATGTGGAATGCTACTTGGCATAATTTCAATGTAATTCTCTTAATTGTGGTATGAATATTCAGATCCGAAAGATTCAAGATAAAGGTTTAGTATTGACATAAAAGTAATAATACTTCAAGCATACTAACTAAGCAATTATGTCCTCTCAAAATAACATGGCCAAAGAAAGTTCATCCCTACAAAATCATATAGTTTAGTCATGCTCCATTTCGTCACACAAGAATGCTCTCATCATGCACAACCCCGATGACAAGCCAAGCAATTGTTTCATACTTTAGTAATATCAAACCTTTTCAACCTTCACGCAATACATAAGCGTGAGCCATGGATATAGCACTATGGGTGGAATGGAATATAATGATGGGGGTTATGTGGAGAAGACAAAAAGGAGAAAGTCTCACATCAACGCGGCTAATCAATGAGCTATGGAGATGCCCATCGATTGATGTTAATGCAAGGAGTAGGGATTGCCATGCAACGGATGCACTAGAGCTATAAATGCATGAAAGCTCAACAAAAGAAACTAAGTGGGTGTGCATCCAACTTGCTTGCTCATGAAGACCTAGGGCATTTGAGGAAGCCCATTGTTGGAATATACAAGCCAAGTTCTATAATGAAAAATTTCCACTAGTATATGAAAGTGACAAAAAAAGAGACTCTCTATCATGAAGATCATGGTGCTACTTTGAAGCACAAATGTGGAAAAAGGATAGTAGCATTGCCCCTTTTTATTTTCTCTTTTTTGGGCCTTCTCTTTTTTTATTTGGCCTTTCTCTCTCTCTCTTTTTTATTGGGGCAATGCTCTATGAATGATGATCATCACACTTCTCTTTATTTACAACTCAATGATTACAACTTGATACTAGAACAAAGTATGACTCTATATGAATGCCTCCGGCGGTATACCGGGATATCAATGAATCAAGAGTGACATGTATGAAGAATTGTTAATGGTGCTTTGCCACAAATACAATGTCAACTACATGATCATGCAAAGCAATATGACAATGATGAACGTGTCATGATAAATGAAACGGTGGAAAGTTGCATGGCAATATATATCGGAATGGCTATGGAAATGCCATAGTAGGTAGGTATGGTGGCTGTTTTGAGGAGGATATAAGGAGGTTTATGTGTGGAAGAGTGTATCATATCACGGGGTTTGGATGCACCGGCGAAGTTTGCACCAACTCTCAATGTGAGAAAGGGCAATGCACGGTACCGAAGAGGCTAGCAATGATAGAAGGGTAAGAGTGCGTATAATCCATGGACTCAACATTAGTCATAAAAAACTCACATACTTATTGAAAAAATCTACAAGTCATCAAAAACCAAGCACTACGCGCATGCTCCTAGGGGGATAGATTGGTAGGAAAAGACCATCGCTCGTCCCCGACCGCCACTCATAAGGAGGACAATCAAAGAACACCTCATGCTTCAAATTTGTTACATAACGTTTACCATACGTGCATGCTACGGGACTTGCAAACTTCAACACAAGTATTTCTCAAATTCACAACTACTCAACTAGCACAACTTTAATATCACTACCTCCATATCTCAAAACAATCATCAAGCATCAAACTTCTCTTAGCATTCAGCACACTCATAAGAAAGTTTTTTACTAGTCTTGAATACTTAGCATATTAGGATTAACTTCCAAATTTAAGCAAATTACCATGCTGTTTAAGACTCTCAAAATAATATAAGTGAATAATTAGAGAATAATAGTTTCTATAAAACAAAACCACCGCCGTGCTCTAAAAGATATAAGTGAAGCACTAGAGCAAAAACTATATAGCTCAAAAGATATAAGTGAAGCGCATAGAGTATTCTAATAAATTCCGAATCATGTGTGTCTCTCATCAAAAGGTGTGTACAGCAAAGATGATTGTGGTAAATTAAAAAGCAAAGACTCAAATCATACAAGATGCTCCAAGCAAAACACATATCATGTGGTGAATAAAAATATAGCTCCAAGTAAATTTACCGATGGAAGTAGACGAAAGAGGGGATGCCTTCCGGGGCATCCCCAAACTTTGGCTTTTAGGTGTCCTTAGATTATCTTGGGGTGACATGGGAATCCCCAAGCTTAGGCTCTTACCACTCCTTGTTCCATAATCCATCAAATCTTTCACCCAAAACTTGAAAACTTCACAACACAAAACTTAACAGAAAATCTCGTGAGCTCCGTTAGCGAAAGAAAACAAAACACCACTTCAAGGTACTGTAATGAACTCATTATTTATTTATATTGGTGTTAAACCTACTGTATTACAACTTCTCTATGGTTTATAAACTATTTTATTAGCCATAGGTTCATCAAAATAAGCAAACAACACACGAAAAACAGAATCTGTCAAAAACAGAACAGTCTGTAGTAATCTGTAACTAACGCAAACTTCTGGAACTCCAAAAATTCATCCAAAAAAGGAATACCTAGATAATTTGTTTATTGATCAGAAGCAATTGAAATAAATATTTTATCACGTTCTGGTGATTTTTAACAATTATTTTCGTGAACAGAAAGTTTCTGAAATTTTCAGCAAGATCAAATAACTATCATCCAAGAAGATCCTATAGGTTAAACTTGGCACAAACACTAATTAAAACATAAAAACAAATCTAAACAGAGGCTAGATCAAATATTTATTCCTAAACAGAAGCAAAAAGCAAAAAACTAAAATAAAATTGGGTTGCCTCCCAACAAGCGCTATCGTTTAACGCCCCTAGCTAGGCATAATAGCAAGGATAGATCTAGGTATTGCCATCTTTGGTGGGCAATCCATAAGTGGCTCTCATAATAGATTCATAAGGTAATTTTATTTTCTTTCTAGGAAAGTGTTCCATGCCTTTCCTTAACGGAAATTGGAATCTAATATTCCCTTCCTTCATATCAATAATTGCACCAATCGTTCTAAGGAAAGGTCTACCAAGAATAATAGGTCATGAAGGATTGCAATCTATATCAAGAACAATAAAATCTACGGGCACATAGTTCCTATTTGCAACAATAAGAACATCATTAATTCTTCCCATAGGTTTCTTAATGGTGGAATCCGCAAGGTGTAAGTTTAAAGAACAATCATCAAATTCACGGAATCCTAGCAAATCGCACAAAGTTTTTGGGATCGTGGAAACACTAGCACCCAAATCACACAAAGCATAGCATTCATGATCTTTAATTTTAATTTTAGTAGTAGGTTCCCACTCATCATAAAGTTTTCTAGGGATAGAAACTTCCAGCTCAAGTTTTTCTTCATAAGATTGCATCAAAGCATCAACGATATGTTTAGTAAAGGCTTTATGTTGACTATAAGCATGTGGAGAATTTAGCACGGATTGCAACAAGGAAATACAATCTATCAAAGAGCAATTATCATAATTAAATTCCTTGAAATCCAAAATAGTGGGTTCATTAATATCTAGAGTTTTGATCTCTTCAATCCCACTTTTTGCATCAAGATCTAAAAACTCTGAATTTTTGGAACGCCTTCTAGGTAAAGGTGGATCATATTCAGTCCCATCATTATCAAGATTCATATTGAAAAAAAAAGATTTAATAGAGGACACATCAATAACTTTTAGATCTTCATCTTTATTTTCCCAAAAAAAATCCGGCTTAGCGGCCATCTTAGTAACTAAGGTGGTCTGCTTATCCGAAACTTCAGCTATTAACTTCTCAAGATGAGCAATATGAGATTTCAAACCATCAAATTCTTTAGACATATCATCGAGCTCTTTATTCATATAACCCATAAAGCTTTTTTGTTCCTTAAACTCATTTCAATAGAAATTATTATGCTCAAATTGTAAGACCATAAAACTCCTGACGTTGCTTTCGATCTCTTCTAACCTTTTAAGGTGAAGATCACGAAATCTAGGTAGAGCCATCGTGACAAGCAAGCAATCCAACACACGAGCAAACAAGAAGCAAGCGAAAAAAAGGCGAACAGAAAAGAGAGGGCGAATAAAACGGAAAGGGTGAAGTGGGGGAGAGGAAAACGAGAGGTAAATGGCAAATAATGTAATGCGGGAGATAAGGGTTTGTGATGGGTACTTGGTATGTTGAATTTTGCGTAGACTCCCCGGCAACGGCGCCAGAAATCCTTCTTGCTACCTCTTGAGCACTGCGTTGGTTTTCCCTTGAAGAGGAAAGGGTGATGCAGCAAAGTAGCGTAAGTATTTCCTTCAGTTTTTGAGAACCAAGGTATCAATCCAGTAGGAGGCCACGCACGAGTACCTCGCACCTACACAAACAAATAAATCCTCGCAACCAACGCAATAAAGGGGTTGCCAATCCCTTCACGGTCACTTACGAGAGTGAGATCTGATAGATATGATAAGATAATATTTTTGGTATTTTTATGATAAAGATGCAAAGTAAAGAAAGAAAAATAAAGACGACGCTAGAAATAACTTGTTGACGGGAGATTAATATGATGGAAAATAGACCCGGGGGCCATAGGTTTCACTAGTGGCTTCTCTCATGAGCATAAGTATTACGGTGGGTGAACAAATTACTGTTGAGCAATTGATAGAATTGAGCATAGTTATGAGAATATCTAGGTATGATCATGTATATAGGCATCACGTCCAAGACAAGTAGACCGACTCCTGCCTGCATCTACTACTATTACTCCACACATCGACCACTATCCAGCATGCATCTAGAGTATTAAGTTCATAAGAACAGAGTAACGCATTAGGCAAGACGACATGATGTAGAGGGATAAACTCAAGCAATATGATATAAACCCCATATTTTTATCCTCGATGGCAACAATACAATACGTGCCTTGCTGCCCCTGCCGTCACTGGGAAAGGACACCGCAAGATTAAACCCAAAGCTAAGCACTTCTCCCATTGCAAGAAAGATCAATCTAGTAGGACAAACCAAACTGATAATTCGAAGAGACTTGCAAAGATAAAAAATCATATATAAAAGAATTCAGAGGAGATTCAAACATTGTTCATAGATAATCTTGATCATAAACCCACAATTCATCGGTCTCAACAAACACACCGCAAAAGAAGATTACATCGAATAGATCTCCACAAGAGAGGGGGAGAACATTGTATTGAGATCCAAAAAGAGAGAAGAAGCCATCTAGCTAATAACTATGGACCCGAAGGTCTGAGGTAAACTACTCACACATCATCGGAGAGGCTATGGTGTTGATGTAGAAGCCCTCCGTGATTGATGCCCCCTCCGGCGGAGCTCCGGAAAAGGCCCCAAGATGGGATCTCACGGGTACAGAAGGTTGCGGCGGTGGAATTAGGTTTTTGGCTCCGTATCTGGTAGTTTGGGGGTACGTAGGTATATATAGGAGGAAGAAGTACGTCGGTGGAGCAACGTGGGGCCCACGAGGGTGGAGGGCGCGCCTAGGGGGTAGGCGCGCCCCCCTACCTCGTGCCCTCCTGGTTAATGTCTTGACGTAGGGTCCAAGTCCTATGGATCACGTTCGTTTCAAAAATCACGTTCCCAAAGGTTTCATTCCGTTTGGACTCCGTTTGATATTCTTTTTCTGCGAAACTCTGAAATAGGCAAAAAACAGCAATTCTGGGTTGGGCCTCCGGTTAATAGGTTAGTCCTAAAAATAATATAAAAGTGTATAATAAAGCCCAATAATGTCCAAAACAGAATATAATATAGCATGGAGCAATCAAAAATTATAGATACGTTGGAGACGTATCACCAGTTAGCCATGTAGTAGGGGTAAAAGGTCAGGAGAGATGGTAGAACACGCCACCCGGCCAGCCGCAACAGTCCAATATCAGGCAGCACAACACGTGATCCATCGAGCCAAAAGGATCTCATGTCTGAGCAACGCTGAAAAACTACACCCATAGCCTAAAAAAGGCAGTCACCTGATCTCTGCCCTGACTAGTTATCTATATTGGGCGTTGCAGGTTTAGATAGTACAGAACATGGTTGTTCGGTACGACTATGTGTTCCATGTACAAACATTTTGTTCGTTGGTCGGCTATTGTGTTCGGTTGTGCTGGGCACATCCATGTAATCGGCATGGGGTCCAGCATTCATGGTTCTCACTCAGCTATCCCTCTTAGAGGACAACTATTAATGGGCCCGGTGCGTAGCCGGTGGCTTGTGCACACGGTACTGACAATTGGTCTAGTGGTCGACCATTGTTTTCTGGTGTGTTTGATACTCTGATTTGATGGTCTAGGCGGATTGGATGCTCTGGGATGTCTTCTCGTACTGTCAAAACCAACTCTCTATAGTCTTCAACACCGATGAGACAGAGATGAAATTTGACCTGCCTCGATTAGTTCCTTGTTTAGCTAACGTGGTGCATGGATTTTCAATGGATAGGGGTGTAATTAAAATAAGCCACAACTACCAGGTTTGTTTGGTACTATTGCATGTTCTGTAATGCATGTTTGGTTCACAACTCAGCTCTTTTGTCTGGTTGTTCTAGGCACAACCATGTGATCATCATGGGGTCCAACATTCATGGATCTCACTCGTCTATCCCTCTTAGAGGACGATTGTTAATGGGCCCTATCCATAGTCGGTGGCTTGTGCACACGGTATGGTTGGTTTGATGGTCGTGTGTTGTGTTCGGGTGCATTAGATACTCTGACTCAATGGTCTAGCAGGATGGGGTGCTTTGGGATGTCTTCTCGGACTTTGAAAACCAACTATGTGAATTCATCAATACCGATGAGATAGAGATGAAACATGACCTGCCTTGATTAGTTTGTTGTTTTACTAATGTGGTGCACAAGGTTTTAATGGAGAGGGGATATAATTAAAATAAGTCGCCACCACTCTATTTGTCACACAAGATAATGGTTGTTGATGCCAAACATACTTACACCCTCGATAGGCGTTTTGTTTGGTGGTGGCTCGTCAGTAGTTGCATGCGCGCGGTGTCTCGGCCACCATGGTGTGTTGCTGGTTGGAGGCGAAGATGTCGTTGTAAATGTTGTTTACCATTTTTTTGGACAATACGTCTATGCTCGGTTCATCCCGGCTATTGTCGCTGACTGGCTCGTAAACCTATTTAGCTTTGCCTTCTGTTGGATCCGGCAACACAGGTATGTGTATGCCGATGGCTTCGGGGTGCGTTGTGGCTTGCAGCTATGGTCTGTGGTGGGTGGGGGTGAAGAGGAAGACGTGGATGCAGGTTGTTGCTCATGTACAATAGGCACGTCCATAGAACACGTACAAAGCAATGGTATAGAGGCACCCACCACGACAAATATCATGAGCAATCGCAACCAGCCATTCAACTACGCCCGGCGCAGGAAAAAATTAATTGTTCGGTCATTAGAGCCGGCCACCCAATAGGGCCAGAAGCATACACAAAAATGGTTGAGTGTGCCCCCGCCAGTTGGCTCAAACGTGTGTTCTATTTGCCTTGAGAATGATCATTGCCCATAGCTTTCTTTAAAGATTTTTTTTCGATGACATGACACTCTATTCGTGATCGATTTTTCACACATGTGTGCAACTATGCAAAGACCAACTACAACTAGAAGTTAAGCAAGCTATGGGTGGCAGCACTTGTGGCAGATGCTCCTTCAATAAATCACCCTGAAAGGGTGACCGAGAAGGTGAATTTACTGTAAGTCTTATTATTTCATGCTCCAGTCGGGCTAAAAGAAAGCTGAGTGCCCATCCCACAGCAAATAACCCAAAGCAAGCGAACCGAGAACCCCATCCAGAATTCCACAAGAAGAAGGAAACTAGGAAAACCGCCCAGACGATCAACGGTCCAGGGAGGAGGCACCAACAAGCATGTGAAGCACACATGACAATCGGTTAGACAGCATGGGTAAAAGACCGGGAGATAGTAGAACATGCCATCCGGCTAGCCGCAACGGTCCAATGTCGGGCAGCACAACACGTGATCCATCAAGCCGCAAGGATCTCAAGGTATGAGCAACACTAAAAAACCGCACCCATAACCTAAAACAACAAGCCACCTACTCACTGCCCGGACCCATTATCTATAGTGGGTGATGCACGTGTAGACGGTGGAGTACATCATTGTTCGGTACGATCGTGTGTTCCGCATGCACATGTTTGGTTTGTTGGTTGGATATTGTGTACGGTTATGTTGGGCACAACCATGTGATGATTGTGGGTTTGGCATTCATGGATCTCACTCGGCTATGCTTCTCAGAGGATGATGGTAATGGGCCTCACATATAGACGCCAGCGTGAGGGCACAGTATGGATGGTTGGTTTGCTCATCTAGGCCCCGAGAAAGAATTGGAATTCATTTGGACGGGATAGGAGGACAAATAAAGTGTTGCATGGTTATCTCTATACCCGACTAGCATAGAACAACCGGGCGAACCTATTGATGTGTGCCCAAGAAATGCCTTGTACATGCAGTAGATATTCTTGGTACCTCATTTATTTGCACTCACCTGACGAACTCCAGGTGGTCACCATTGGTGTGGCACCCGAGTAACAATCGATCAAGAAGTTACCCGAGTAGCTAGAGCTAGGACGGGCCACGCCTGTCTTGCCAGGCACGCCCAAGCTCCCTTTGCCTCTAGCATGCCTACATGGACCATCCACATCATGTGGTCCTATGATAGGATGGATAACCCAACTTATGGTTGTTCGTGCCGCATGTATGGCTATCCATGACATCAGAGCAGGAGAAATAAAGCAGTGCATAGTCATCTATATACCCTACTGGCGCAAACCGACCAGCGGCCCCTGCAGCTATGTGACCGACCAATGCCTTGTGCATGAAGTGGCTCATCTTGATGCCTCATTTATTTCCACCCACCTGACAAACTCCAGGTGCTCACCCTTTTGTGTGCAGCCAGGTAACTATCGAGGCAGAAGTTACCTGAACAACAGGACCTCCCGGGTACAGCCATACGCATTGGGTGGGGTTAAATGATACGAGTAACACCCACCTTATCCAGCATGCCCATGTTCCCTTTACCTCTATCAAGTGTGCCTGCATCGTCCACAGCGGGAGGGCCCATGATGGGATGGATAATGACCATCGTGGCTACCCACGCCACATCTCTGGTGCCACACAACACTGGAGTAGGACAAATAAAGTGTTGCCTAACTTACTCCTTACCCAGCTGCTTGCCCTGGCGTGTATCCGACTAGCAATCATGGCAAAACTTACCCATCAACGCAAAAACAACATTGACCCTACCCGACTCCTGACACTATCCATGTTGGAGATATGCCCTAGTGGCAATCATGTGATGATGATATTTCCCTATGTATTCATGAGTTTTTTTATTGTCCTTGAACATCATCTGTGATATGTATCAATAAGTATGTGACTTGTTTGTGGAACTATATATTGTATGATGATTGTTCTAATGGTCCCTAGTTGATAATTAAGGTTATGTGAACACATACCCTTTTACTAGTATACGATTTGGTTGATGACTATGTTTAACTAGTCATGGGCATAGAGGTGTTAAACCCGTAGTATGGATTCGGGGATGGAGATCACAGAGTCGGACAAGCCCACTTTGAGATGCAACGAGAGATTGTCATCTGTTAGTCTCAAGTATGTCATGTCCTAGACCGAGGTCCTCACATGTTCTCGGGATGAGGAATCAAGTCACTTAGTGTCGTCTATCAAACGCTACTCCGTAACTGGGTAATTATAAAGGTAGCTTTCGAGTGAGTCGTGAGACATGCCACGAGACATGGTTGACCAAGATTGGATTTGCCCTCAGATAAGGAGAGATTCTTTGGGGCCTCTCAATTGATCATATTCAGAAAGCATGGCCATGCGACTTAGGTCAAGAATTAACCCAGTTCGGGAATCAGTATCACAGTTTCAAGAAGAGAGGTTGAGCTACCACAAGGGTGACAAGTATTGGCCTTGAGCTCGACAACATATATAGTGAGACAAAAGGAATGTTGCATATAACACATTGTCAAGGTTCATCTAACGAATTTATGCACGGATGGGAGTTGGCACGTTCTGCTAGGAGCCCCTACCAACTATCGAGTTGGGTCGTGACCATGTGTATGTGAACCTATAGGGTCGTAGGCTTAAGGGGCTGCAACCCATTTGGATTGGATCCGAGTGAAATGGGTTTAGACTCCTATTGGGCCCCAAGTGTTGAGCCCATCTCGGAGGTCTATATAAAGGGGAGTGGGCGCACCACTTAGGGTTGATCTTTTTCCTCCCTCCACAACCGCGACCACTCCCCACGCCCCATGTCGCGCGACCTAACCTAACAGTCTGTTGCCTGATGCTGCTCTTCATACCTGTGGATACCTTAGTGGCATTGTATCAGCGGTGCTTGGACGAACCGTTCGAGGGAACCGCAAGGAGCCGTTCAAGGGATCCGCAAAGAGTTGTTTATGGGACTTTGTCGTTCGTGGGAGATCGGTCGAACGACTACACACATCACCAATTCTATGCTACTTGTGAGCTACGTTGGGATTTCCCCGAAGAGGAGAGGATGATGCAGCACAGTAGATATAAGTATTTCCCTCAGTTAAGAACCAAGGTTATCAATCCAGTAGGAGAACCAAGCAACACCTCGTTAGCAGTACCTACACACAAAATAACAAATACTTGCAGCCAACGCAAACAAGGGGTTGTCAATCCCTTGGCAGCTAATTGCAAGGATCAATCTCGTAGTGATAGATAGATAAATAAAAACAAAACAAAATAGAGTAAATAAAATTGCAGCAATGTATTTTTTGATTTTAATATATGATAAAGATAGACCCAGGGCCATAGTTTTCACTAGAGGCTTCTCTCTTGAAAATAGCATACGGTGGGTAAACAAATTACTGTTGGGCAATTGATAGAAAAGCGAATAATCATGACGATATCTAAGGCAATGATCATGTATATAGGCATCACGTCCGAGACAAGTAGACCGACTCCTTCCTGCATCTACTACTATTACTCCACACATCGACCACTATCCAACATGCATCTAGAATATTAAGTTCATAAAGAACGGAGTAACGCCTCAAGCAAGATGACATGATGTAGACAAAGTAAAGTCAAGCAATATGAATAAACCCCATCGTTTTACCCTTAATGGAAACAATACAAATACGTGTCTTGTCCCCTTATGTCACTGGGATATAGATCACCGCAAGATTAAACCCATCACAAAGCACCTCTCCCATTGCAAGATAAATCAATCTACTTAGCCAAACTAAATCAATAGATCGTAGAGAAATACAAAGCTATAATAATCATGCATAAAAGAGTTTAGAGAAGACTCAAATAATATTCATGGATAATCTAATCATAAACTGGCAATTCATTAGATCCCAACAAACACATCACAAAAAGTGATTACATCGAATAGATCTCCAAGAACATCGAGGAGAACATTGTATTGAAGATCGACGAGAGAGAAGAAGCCATCTAGCTACTAGCTATGGACACGTAGGTCTGTGGTAAACTACTCACACATCATCGGAGGGGCAGCAAGGTTGATGTAGAAGCCCTCAGTGATCGATTCCCCCTCCGGCAGAGTGCTGGAAAAGGCCTCCAGATGGGATCTCGCGAGAACAGAAGCTTGCGGCGGCAAAAAATGTGTTTTGCGTGGCTCTTAGAATTTATAGAGGCAGAATTAGGTCAAACAAAGCGAGGGGGGCCCATAGGGCACCAAGGTGCACCTACCCCTATGGGCGCGTCCTGGTGGCTTGTGGGACACTCCTTCGTCTCCTGACTTCCTCCTGAAGCTTCTAGGGTCTCTTATATCTTGAAAAAAATCGTCAAAAAGTTTTGTGGCATTTGGACTTCGTTTGATACTGATATCCTAAAAAACCAAAAACAGGCAAAAAATAGCAACTAGCACTTGGCACTAAGTTAATGGGTTAGTCCCAAAAAATAATATATAATGGCATATAATTGCATATAAAACATCCAAGATTGATACAATAATAGCATGGAACAATCAAAAATTATAGATACGTTGGAGACATATGAAGCATCCCCAAGCTTAATTCCTGCTCGTCCTCGAGCAGGTAAATGATAAAAACAAATTTTTTGATGTGGAATGCTAACTAACATGTTCATCATGTAATCTCACTTCTGTGGCATGAATATTAAGATCCGAATGATTGAAAGCAATAGTCTATAGTTTGACATAAAAACAACAACAACAACAACAACAACAACAACAATAATAATAATAATAATAATAATAATAATAATAATAATAATAAGGCATACCAACAAACAATCATGCCTTTCAAAATATCAATGCTAAAGAACGTTATCCCTACAAAATCATATAGCCTTGTCATGCTCCATCTCCTAAACACAAAGTATAAATCATGCACTACCCTGGTGTTAGCCAAGCAATTGGTTCATAATTTTTAACGCGCTTCAGCTTTTTCAACCCTCACATGATACATGAGTGCAAGACATGGATATAGCACTATGGGTGGAATAGAGTATGGTGGTAGAGATTGATATGGAGAAGACAAAAAATGAGAAATTCTCACATCAATGAGGCTAATCAATGAGCTATGGAGATGCCCATCAATTGATGTCAATGCAAGGAGTAGGGATTGCCATGCAACGGATGCACTAAGAGATATAAGTGTATGAAAGCTCGAAAAGAAAACTAAGTGGTTGTGCATCCAACTTGCTTGCTCATGAAGACCTAGGGCATTTGAGGAAGCTCATCATTCGAATATAAAAGGCCAAGTTAACGAAAAATTACTGCTAGTTATATGAAAGTGAAAGCATAGGAGATTCTCTATATGAAAAACATGGTGCTACTTTGAAGCACACGTATGGAAAGGGATGGTAACATTGCCCCTTCTCTCTTTTTCTCTCATATTTCTTTTTTCTCTTTTTCTCTTTTTTCTTTTCGCTTTTTTATTTATTTTTTCTTTCTTGGGTCTTTTTGGCATCTTTTTTTATTTTTATTTTTCCTCACTTGGGACAATGCTCTAATAATGAATATGATGGTCATCACACTTATATTTACTTACAACTCAAAAAATTACATCTCGATACTAGAACAAAATATGACTATATAAATGCCTCTGGTAATGTACCAGGATGTGCAATGATCTAGCGTAACATGTATAAAAATGATGAATGGTGGCTGAGCCACAAATACTATGCCAACTATATGATCATGCAAAGGAATATGACAATGATGATGTGTGTCATAAAAAAGGAACGGTGGAAGTTGCATGGCAATATATCTTGGAATGGCTATGGAAATGCCATAATAGGTAGGTATGGTGGCCGTTTTGAGGAAGATATAAGGAGGCTTATGTGTGATGGAGCATATCATATCACGGGGTTTGGATGCACGGGAGAAGTTTGCACCACATCTCATGGTGAGA
Source organism: Aegilops tauschii subsp. strangulata (assembly GCF_002575655.3). NCBI lineage: Eukaryota > Viridiplantae > Streptophyta > Magnoliopsida > Poales > Poaceae > Aegilops > Aegilops tauschii. Next base: position 226,953,468 of record NC_053039.3, read on the forward strand.
AAGGGCAATGCACGGTACTGAAGAATCTAGCAAATTGCGGAAAGGTGAGAGTGTGTATAATCCATTGACTCACATTAGTCATAAAGAAAGAACTCACGTACCAAATTCATAACTTGTACTAATTGACATTACTATTGTCAACTCTCAAAAAGATACAAGTGAAGCATGAGAGTGCAACTATTTCTTTAAAATATAACCACCATCGTGCTCTAAAAGATATAAGTGAAGCACTAGAGCAACTGCCTAGCTCAAAAGATATAAGTGAAGCAAATAGGGTATTCTAACAAATCACAAATAATGTGTCTCCATCTCAAAAAGGTGCGTTCAGAAAATATGATTGTGTCAAACTAAAAATAAAACAAAGCAAAGACTCATATAATACACGACGCTCTAAGCAATGCTCATATCATGTAATGAATAAAAATATAGCTCCAAGTAATATTGCCAATGGTTGGTAGAAGAAAGAGGGGATGCCTTCCGGGGCATCCCCAAGCTTAGATGCTTGGGAGTCCTTGAATATTACCTTGGGGTGCCTCGGGCATCCCCAAGCTTACGCTCCTGCCACTCCTTATTCCTTCATCCATCGTGATCTCACTCAAAATTTGAAAACTTCAGCGCAAAACTCTACAGAAAACTTGTGAGATCCGTTGGTATAACAAAGCAAATCACAACTTTAGTACTATTGTAAACCCATTCATACTTTATTATTGCATTAAACCTACTGTATGCTAATCTCACCATGGCTTATACCCCTCGATACAATCCATAGATTCATCAAAACAAGCAAACAACGCAACGAAAACAGAATCTATAAAAAAATAGAACAGTCTGTAATGATTCAAACAATTTCCATACTTCTCTAACTCCAAAAATTCTGAAAATTTAGGAAAATGTGGGGAATTTGTATATCAATAATGTGTAAAAAATCAGAATTTTATCACCCTCGAGCAAATTTTAACAATTCTGCTACTGGACGCAAAAGTTTATATTTTTTTCACAGAATCAAAGCAACTATCATCCAAATCATCCCAAAGGCTTCAATTGGCACAAACACTAATTTAAAACAAAAACACAACCATAGCAGTATCATAATTGTGTGCACACCAAAAAAAAGAAAAAGAACTGGATAAAAATAAGATAACTGTTGGGTTACCTCCGAAGAAGCGCTACTGTTTTATGCCCCTAGCTAGGCGTAATGCATAGTTTCAAGTGTTGTCATCTATAGTTTTAATGGCCCTGGCAACTCCTATTTCACTCTCTTTTCCGTTATCAATAATATGAACTAGATGATCAAGCTTGGTGCTAAGGGTTTTATTTGTTTCAAAACACAAAAAGAAACCTTTTGTTCTAAAGCATCAAATCTTCTATTTTGTGACACCATGTTACTATTTATTTTAGAAGCAACATTGAATAGCCCTCGAAAGTTGGAATATATACTAGTTTTAGTTTCTTTTATTAGCTCAGTTTGAAGATACTTTCTAGAATGGTAGGTTCAATAGTTTCAACTTTCGGATCGATATGGACGTCCACGGTTCCGCTATTGGTCACTGAACAATGGAGTTTCGTTGATGTCTATGATTTACCGAACCTACGATGTTACAAGCTTAAGGTAATAACAATCTGCTGAGTGTTAGTGCAACGAGAGTTATGAGAAAATATTCTTAGAAAAGTTCTGGGAATATAAGAAATAGTTTCGAGAGAGTTCCGAAAGAGTTTTGGATGTTGCCAGAAATGTTCTGGAAGGTTCTGGGAAGGTCCTAGGAACTTCTGGTAATGTCCGGAAGGTTACCTTTTGGATAAATCCAGAGGGTCCCTGATGCGACGACACTTTGGTTGGGCCAAAGGGTAAGGCCCACGAGGCTTTAGGTCGGTGCACAAAGGAGTTGTATGGAAGGCAGGGGCTAGACGCCAGGGTTTACAGCGTCTACCCCTGGGTCAGACGCTAGTGTGTGTGGCATCTAAGTAAACGTCGGGATCCGTGGTGTTTAGCCCTGGAGTCCCAGAAGGACTCATCTTTGCATTCCAAACCGACTTTGGGGAGGCCCCCTCCCCAAGTTACGACCCCATGGCTCAACATATAAATAGTGGGGCAGGGCTAGCCCCTAAAACACAAGTTTTGGAGTCTCCTCTAGTTCATCTAACCCTAGTTCTAGTTGGTCCTAGTTGACTAATAAGAGCTTAGTCTAGTCTCTAGTCCTCATAATTAGAAGCCTAGTGTGGTTCTAATCTCCTCCCTCTAGTTATCTGGCGACGATTAGCTCTGGAGGGTGAAGCACTTCCGGATTGTTAAGAACGTACGCTTGCAACCAAGTAGAAAGGTCATGCTTTCGGTCTTCCGTTCGAGGGCGGATCGCTGGATCATCATGAACGGTTCAAGGGACTTCAAGTACGATCTACACTGACTCATTCTTCTTCTGCTGCAACTCTGGAGTAGGTAATGGTTGTGATCCAAACCCTATATATATCTTCATATTGTTCTTGGGTGATCGTAGGGCGATTTTTTACTATGTTTCCCAACACACTTGGCCATTTTAGGCCCGTTGTCATTAAATTAATTACAAAGTCCCTCTACCAATTACTAGAGCATATTATATATAATTTAACATCATCGGAAACATTTTCCAACTATATATTATTTATCGGTAATACCAGGTATTGCCCAATAAACTCTGAAACCCTTCTGGTGAACAGGAAACGCTTCCGGTTCCTCTCGAAACTATTCCGGGTATTAATGAAACAATACCACAAATAAATCCTCCATACTATTGTCCTACTAACACTTCGCAGATCATGATTACCTTAAGCTTGTGACCCTATAGGTTCAGTAAATCATAGACATGAACAAAACCCCTTCGTTCAATGATCGAGAGCAGAACCGTGGACGTCCATATTGATCCCTATGATTACACGAATGACATTTGAGTGAACCTTTGGTTATTATGTGATGCTCCCTTTGCTTCGCGATACTTTACAAAACCCGGGATGCATCGGTGTCCTCCTGAGTCATGTACATGCTCACTATACCATTGATCGCGTTAATGGTGTTGTTCTTCTTTCTCGTTGAAGTGTTCAGGTATCCCCATGAAGTAGTCACCTATGTTTGGCCAGATGATGATGGATTCCATCACACTAAGAGGGCCCTAAGAATATCTCTCCATCGTCGGAGGAGAAAATCGCACTCTCGAGCTATCTAGTCCCCTGTCGAACTTTCCGATGAACATGTAAGTTCTCGTTATGATCATCTAGTTACAAATGACGTTTGAGCAAACCCAAAGTCCACCGTATGGTAGGAAGTGACTACGATACTCTCATGGTCTGAGGAACTAAAACACATGCTAACACTATGTGTTATAACAATTGATTTCAGATGATATTATCTCAAAGTATAACAAACAAGATTGGGTCGATTCAATATGATCATTCTTCTAACCGCATACTCTCAATGTTGTTTCAGGACTATTGTTACACGTAATGATATCTTGAGATCCGGAAAACATGATCGCCCACAACACTTGAGCCAGTCTTATAGGCAAGACTAGGAACCTATTCTTTATTGTTTATCATTCCACATGTCCATATTAGTTTTCCATTGAATCACATATTCTAGGATCATAGCAGTTATAGCATGAAATATAAACTCTTAATTATGAAAATGGAAATAAAATAATACAATATTATTCCCTCTAGGGCATATTTCCAAGACCTACATCATCTCATTTAACTTTGATCTAGTAAAAGAGAAACTTTGGAATTATTCTTTCCACACTTTTTTTTGATATATCATGTGTTCTCCGTGTTAATGAATTTGTGAGTTGGCACTAATGAAATTATGAACCCTATGCCTTGTTTCCAAGCATTGAGACACAATTTTACTCACTTTTACTATTGTTTACCTTGGTGCCCTATTTTAGTCCAAAAATAAAAAAATTGTCACCATCTAAACTATCAATTATCACCCAGATTATCAATCTCTTCGCCAAATTAGTGCATCTATACAATTAACAATTGTATTGGACGTGTTGGGACACAAGAAACAACTTGTATTTGATTGCAGGGTTGTTTGAGAGAACACTTTCAACCTACATCTCCTAAGGATTGATAAACCTTAGGTCATCTATTTGAGGGAAAATTTATACTTTCCTAGAATCCTCTCCTGTTGGAGGGTCAACAGTCTACAAGAATAGAAGTGCATAATAGACATCAGTGATGTAGTTATTGTTCCAGGAGCTTGTGGTGCAGAAGATTCGACATGTAATGTAGGAGATTTAATCTGCACAGGAGATCCCCTACCATTAGCGTTGTGGATCCATGTGGCAGGGGGCATCCGCAGAGGCGAGCCGATTGGTACCAGGGTTCTGATTGGCGCATAAGATTTAGACAGGCCCCCCTACATATTATCCCTCATGGGAACTGCTTCCCATGAGCTAAGGCGGAGTTGTGGAGCAGATCGGGCATGCATGTCATTCAGAGTGGTGTGGAGCCGCCCACATCTGCTTGGGCTTCCAAACTTGGGATAGGACACCCATGTTGTCGCGTTTTGTTGGCGGATTGGTGTCGGTGGTGGTTAGTGCCTAGTATCACAGAGGACTACTGCTTCCATCTGGGTGCGCCAATCCAGAGCGGAATTGACTATAGTTTTCTGCATGTTGGATCCCGAGGTGGATTCGCCTCATATTTCTCCATCGGCTATGTTTCGTGCTAAGGGACACATAAAATAGCCTCTAGTTGAATTGTTTTCTCTATTATTTGCATTGTTTTCTCAAATGTTTGGACATGTACTGTCACCATAATAAGGTATAGAATTAGGAGGATTTGTCTATCAACAATTATTGTCCCCATGATCAATGCCAGAAAGATGAGATGTCTCAAGAAGGATTTATTTGTGGAGTAAGGCACCGACATTTGGTGAAGGTTTTCAAACAAAATTTTTGTATCATCAATGACAATGTCGTGAGAGATATAAACTTGACCAGTAGATGTGTTGGGCAATATGGCCAAGAAAGACACATTGTTTGCAATGAAACATAAGTCTCTGATTATTGGTGCGTCGAAGATTTGGCCAACACGCACAACAAAAAACATGGGAAGGGAGTATAGTCTGGTTTGATATGTAAGAGTCGTTTATCATGAGTTTCATTATCAATGACACGACTAGGCAGCATATTGATGATATGAACAACCATAAGAAAAGCTTCATCCCAAGGGTCTTAATGGCATGGAGGAAATAGCGAGAAGTACTAAGCCTACTTACAAAATATGCCTATACTTGTGTTTTGTTGAACCATTCTTTTGGTGAGCTTGAGGACATGATACATGATGGGAAATCCCTATTTTTGAAAAGGGAGTTTAACTTCTCATATCGCCCCCCCCCCCAAATATGATTGTAAGGCAATAATTTTGCTATCAAATTTTTGCTCGACAAATTATTTTACATTATGAAAAAACTTGGAACACATCAGATCATTTCATTTCCTGAGAAGATAGATCCAAGTGTACTAACTATTGTCATCAATAAAGGTCATATTATAATGTGTCAACCAACATAGGTAGGGTCGGGTCCCTAAGCATCAGGAAAAAAAATTGCAATCATTTGGGAGAAATACTAATGGAAACATGATATGGTAATTGATGACTTTTTGCTCTTTGGCACGAATCAAAATTGTTTGAGGATACGCTCACCAACAAGCGTGAGCTTATTTTTACTAAGCACTTGTTGAACTACAGAAAAATACAAATGGCCTAATCTCTGATGCCATCTTTCCAACAATAGCTTGATGGCACAACACACTTGTTTATTAAAGCTACTAAACTTAGGATTCAATGGATAAAGCCCTCGCATGCATCTACCTCAATGGAGAATTTTCCTCGTGGCACATCCTTGATAAAAAAATGGGAAAGTTCTATTAAGGACATTATTATCAAGGGTGCTGCTATGAATAGAAAGGCATGCAACACTTTTTAGATGAATATTTTGGTACGACATTTTTGGTAATCCAATGACCTATATGACTTATCCTCATCCCTGCTCCGTTGGCGGTGTGGACTTGGTCATGGCCACAGTACTTCTCATGCACGGTCACGTTCTCCAATTCACTAGTTATGTGGTCCATGGTGTTGTTATTAGCATACCAGTTGGCATCAACACTGTATGATGCATTAACTGCATTTGCAACCTTCTCGTTCTGAGTGTTGTCTTGGGAATTGTGCTATAGTAGTAGTCTCTAGTAGTATGATTTATTTTTTTAGTTGTATGATTAGTTCTCTTAAAATTTTGACAAGGACCGTGATCACTATCGTCGTCGTTTGAGGAGTAACAAAAACCTTCGAGCCCCTTCTTGTTGAAGTAGGAGAAACTCCTAGAGTTGTTGTTGTCGGAGCAATTGTTGATGTAGCCACCGCCTTTGTGTCTTCCATCGTTTTGTCGCTGCCACCACGAGGTCCGTCGTTATTGTTTTTGCGAGGAGGATCACCATAGCCCTTTTGGGGGCCGTGGCTACCACATCCAGCAACATTTGTGGATGACTTGAAGCCACCAATGCATGTCCCAGGGAACAACTCAACCCTCTAATCAAAGTTCATTAGCATGTCGAACAGATCATCAACAAGGAGTGGGTTAGAGCGGACATGGGGCGGAGATGAGTGGATGGTACTCCATATCCAGTCCAGCCAGGATGAAGGAGATCATGTCGTCGTCAGTGATGGGCTTCTCAGCCGTGGCGAGCTCGTCGTCGGGAGACCTCATGTGGGCGAAGTACGCTGCTACAGTATGTGAGCCCTTCCATGCATTGGCGAGTGTGATACATATGTCGTTAACGCGTGATCTAGACTACGAGGAGAACATGTTCCCCAAGGCCGCGCAAAGCGCATGAGATTTCTCAATGGGGGAGACCTAGATGAGAACCTCCTTGGACAAACTTTTGAGCAGGTACAGTAAAACTTGTTGATGTTGGTTCACCCATGCAGCATGCTCAGGATTCATCATGGTCTAGTCCTTCCTTCAACATTGTTGGTGATGATTGTTCTGGCCGGTTCCGGGATACTTCTGTTGAAGTAGCCATACATGCATGCACCCTTGATCTGTGAGAGAACTGGGGGATGCCAGAGGATGAAATTGTTGGGGTGAGTAGTCTTGAGACATGGTTGTTTAGGTCAGAGGCAATGTCTTGGAGGAAGAAAACACCATAATCTGATGATTGTTCTCGTGAAGCTAGATGAGATGGAAGAGAATGTTTCAAATTAGCATGTGAGTGATGCGAAGCGTCTCACCCTCCTTTGAGGTATGTGTCAGATTATATTGGTAGCTCGGGACTTATCTCGATCACGCATACAAGTTGTTGGACAAGTGAGAGGATACACAGAATGGATATAGAGAAAGAAACAGAAAGATTACAACCGAAGCTATATCTAAATCCCGACAAGCTATTCTATATCCAATGCGTGTGGGACTTCCACAAGAGTTTTCTGTAAAGCATCATGTGCATGTCGATACTTCAACAATAAACACATTGTGTTCTGTTCTTTCGTTGACAGTATTGTTTTGTTTTTTGGGGTTTTAGATTAAAGGATGCTACACAAAAGGCTGACATCATTCTTTGGTGGTATTATCTTACATCATGCTCTAGTGCTCTCTTGTAACACTGCATTCGCTGCCTTTGAGTAATGCATTCAGGTGATGACATTCTTCTCCCAGTTATTGATAAAAAAATAAAAAAATTGCACCGAATGTGCCCGTCGCTTGAAAAGAAAAGGAAATTAGGATTACATTTAGATGTCAGCATCAGCAACTTGACATGGTGAAGTGGACCGATGTAAAGATGCAGAGGAGTGTTATCATCAAGCAGGTACACTTTATATTATGGGGCATTTACATTCCCCCCTAATTTCCTCCTGACCTCATCTTTACCCCTAAAACACGGTGCTCAATTTTGCCCCTCTTCCATCTGGTCCCTTATGAAAATACCCTTTCGTGTCGTTTCCGTTCGGTCCAAGGGCTTTGACCGTCTCTGAGACATTTTCTGGATGTTTTTGTCCCTCCCTCCTTATGTCACTTAGGGTATCTCTAGCAGACCCTGTATAATGCCCTGACCCGCAAAATAACCGCCAAAATACGGGTCCGCGCGAAAAATGTTGCCCGATCAAACACTGTAAACGCATCAGACCCGTAAAAAATTGAGGGGTGTGGTAAAATCTCATCTCCAACCCGCGAAAACGCAGGTTTCCCCCTCGACCCGACGGTGCCCCATATCCCAGAAAAGTGGTTGGCGGAAGGGACATTTCAGCCCGCGCCCGTTCCCCACCCCCTTCCGCAGTCGCCCGCCATTGGTTCCGCCCGTCTGCCGCCGGCGGTGCCGGCAAAATCTGCAGACGGGATCACGCCGCGGGGGCGCCCCTCACCCTGCTCCACCTAGCCGCTTCACCAGCTCCCCGGATCTGCCGAGCCAAGCCGCCCTAGTCGTCGTCGCCGCCCCGGGATCCATCGCCACTGGGCCACCGTCCCGAGCCGCCGTTGAGTACTTGTGCTTGTGCTTTGTGATGCGCTATGCATAGTTGGTTCATGCGGTGTTCGTATTTGTGAATTTAGATGGATTTGAGCCCTCACGTGAAGTTTTTGCTCGAGGATTTGTCCGATTCGGATGACTCAGATGTTGAGACGCTGCTCGAGAACCATCAACAACAGATGTTGGTGATGGCCCTCGCCGTCAAGAAGCACGAAGATGAGAACCGAAAGAGACGGCGAGGATCGACCATCGGCCATCTTTGCATTCCACAAAATCGCCATCTCGGAACGAGATGTTGATGCAAGACTACTTCGCGGACAATCCAACAAATCCGCCGCACCTCTTCCGGAGAAGGTACCGAATGCGTCAATCCCTCTTTGTAAAAATAGTGCAAGCTTCCGAGGCTAATTGTCGGTATTTACTCAAAGAAGAAATGTCGCGGGCTTGAAGGGATTTAGTGCATATCAAAAAATCTTGAAAGCTATGCGGGTAACTGCGTACGCCATTCCGGTTGACTATGCCAATGAGTATCTTCGCATTGGTGAAGATAGTATAATGGAGTCAGTGCGTAGGTTTGCCAAAGTGATCATCCGTGTCTTAGACCTGAATATTTTCGGGCACCCAACGGGGAAGACACAAAAAATTTGATGGCATCAAGTGAGAGAAGAGGTTGGCCTGGCATGCTAGGATGCATTGATTGTATGCATTGGATTTGGGAAAACTGCCTGAAGGCATGGTAGGGAATGTATTGTGGCAAGTCTCGTGATGCAACAATTGTGATAGAGGCCATAGCATCTGAGTATTTATGGATTTGGCATTGCTTTTTTGGTATGTCTGGTACTCTAGATGATATCAATGTGTTGCGACGGTCTCATTTGTTTGATAGCCTTGCTAGTGGTGATGCTCCTGCTTGTACACTATCAACGGGCATGAATACACAAAGGGGTACTATCTTGCAGATGGTATCTACCCTTCTTGGTGCACATTTGTCAAGAGCATCAAAGACCCCAAAACTAGGAAACAATGTGAATTTGCAAGGGTACAAGAGGCAGCCCGAAAAGATATTGAAAGAGCATTTGGGGTTTTGCAATCTAGATTTGCCATTGTTCATGGTCCTGCTCGATTTTGGGACAAGCAATCCTTGAAAAACATCATGACATGATGTGTTATTCTTCACAATATGATTCTCGAAGATGAGAGAGGCATGACCTTGTAGTTCTTCTACGACAATATGGTTAGCCGTGTCAAACCAGCTAGAGACCCTAACCTCATTAGAGCATTTCTTCAAACCTACCGAGAGATTGAAAATGCAAACACCCACTTTGAGCTTTAGGAGGATCTCATTGAGCATCATTGGCAAAGGGCTGGGCAATAACACATTCCATTTTTGCATTCATTTCATTTAATTCATGTGTGATTTATATTCGGGACAAGTTTTGTATTGAATTATTTAGTTTGCTTCGATGATTTCAGTAATTATTGTAATTTGGATTATTGTTGTATTGTAATATTGACATTTTATCTTATATTGAATTAATAATTTTGAATATCTGGCATATGTGTCAAATTCAGATAAAACCCCATCTGTTTTGCGGGCCGGCGCATAGCGGAACTGTAAAACGGAATATCCGTGAATATTCCGTTTTACATTTCTACTATGAGGGGTCTACTTGCTCGGCGCCCGCGCCGGCCCGCAAAATCGTTTTTCCGCGAACTGTAAATGAGTTTTGCGGGTCTGCATTATACGGGATCCGCTAGAGATGCTCAAAGAAAAGTAGAAAATTTTTCTCTCACCTCCTCTCTATCAGTTACATGTGGGGTCAACCAAAAAAACATGTTTAAAAAATGTCCTTCTCTCCTCCCAGCCAGAAGCCGCCAGGGTGGATCTCGGGCCTGATCCATCGGCGCTCGCCTCCGCCGCCGGCTAGCGCAGGCCACACTACGCCCCTCCTCTTCTTCTCATTCCCTGACCTCCTCTCACACTGGCACAGCCACGGATCCGAAGCCCAACGGACCAGCACCATGAGCGCCACCCCTCGAGCGACTCCTCCCTGGCCGGCGGCGCCAGAGTCCTCGTCCTCGAGCGACTCCTCCACGTGCATCTGAAGATGCCTAGTCCTCCCGCTCGAGCCGCAAATCGTCGAGCTGCCCTGCCGCGAGCTCCTCGCGCCGCTGCCCATTGTCGTCGTCGCGTCAACGTTGCGAAGGCACCCTAGCCTCCCCGACGTGTTGTCTTCGTGCTTCTCCGAGACCTCTAGCCCAGCGCCCCCAGTAACTGCCACGGGAGGCCGTCGAGCAAAGCTCCGGCCACCACAGCCAACCGTATCACCTCACTGGGGTGTGGGCTTATTCCCGCATGCCCCCGAGCCCTCATACAGGTCCTCTGCCCGTTCCCGAGTCATCTGGTGCGTCGCCGCCATGACATTTGGTGACTGGTGCCATCTTCGGCGGCTTGAGTCACCGACAGGTTGGCCTGCGCCATTAGGGTTATATTAGGCACTAATCACCTCCTGTGAGACTGATAGATGGGCCCCACTTTGTAATTATCTGGACATTTATATTTTTTCTCTTAAATAAATTGGTTAACTATCATGGGACCCATCAGTCGGTTTGACCGTAGCTGAGGCAGTTTTGACTGACCCCACTAGTCATGGTCTGTGGCTATCTCCCGTAGGTGTATATAACATGTAAATGACATGTGCAAACATGTGCAAAAATGTCCAGAAAACGTCTCGAAGATGGTTAAAGCTTTTGACCAGACAAAAACGGCACGGAAGGATATTTCTATGAGGGGATCTGACAGAAGAGGGGCAAAGTTGAGAATATGGTTTTTTAGGGATAAAGATGAGAGTGGGTGCAAATTAGAGGGGAAAATGGAACTGCCCCTATATTATCACCTGAAAGCTCTTTTTCGACTCGCATGCAGCTGCAGTCCTCTGTGCTGGAGCTGTAACCTGGGTTTGTTTGTTGCTCTGATTATCCAGCAATTTTACTAATTAGAAATATCTTTAAGTTGTGTTTCTTCTCTTTTCCAAAAAGGAACTTGTGCCCTGTGTTGGTTTGAAACTCCATAAAAAAAATCGAGTAATGTGCACTTAAACAAGGGAAGTGACGTGCGTATCATTCTTCTTTTGTACTATGAGAATGTGCAATAATACACAGACTTGTCCCGCGACAAAGACAACTAACCTTTTTTATGACATCACATATGACTAAACTAATGATCCATCCGTGCCAAGCAATGTGTTGAATAGCTGATTTATCATGTGCAGAACATTTCTCCGCGAAACTCATCATTGCTAGTTTGCCATTGTTGGAGTGTTGGACCCTTTTTTTAGATGACCGTTGGATGCTGAGAAAGTAAAGTTATTTCTTAGAATAGGCCCAAAGCAAAATTCCACACACATGGGCGTCGTCGAATGGTATATCCAATTACCGAGAGCTTCTATTCCACATTAACTATTCGGCGCTTCAGGCACCAGATACACGATATTCTCGTAACTGGTGCCCAAGCCCGATCACACGCCGCAAGCAAATGGGTTGGCCCATATACGGACTGTAGTGGGATTTCGTTCTCGTTTTGGGAAGCTTCTGGCAGCTTCTAAGAAGCTTCCCAGCGGGTTTTCTCTTTTTATTTTATGGTTTATCTTGACTAGGTCTTTGTCTCATTTTTTGTTCTTTTTGTTTACTTTTATTATTATTTTCTATTTTCCTCTTTCTTATTTCACATGTGCGAGCACTAAAAAATCTGAAAGAAAAAAATCGTGAACTTTCCAAAATTTGTGAACTGTTTTTTAATTTCACAAAGTTTGTTTCCAGATTTTTGTGAATGGTTTTGCTCAATTTTTATGAACTTTAAAATTTACCAAAAAATCGAATTGTGTAACTTCTTTAAATCAATTCTGAACTTTTCCAATTTTCACAAACTTTTTTAAAAAATTACGAACTATTCTGAACTTTTGAAATCGTTTTAAAAAATCAACTTTTTCAAACTTTTGAAATTTTCCCATTACTGAACTCTTTCCCAAAATTTTGAACATTTTTCAAATTTATCATTTTTTTAGTTTTCAATTGTGAAGGGTCAACCATTTTCTGAACTTTTTTAAGAATTGCCTGGTTGTTCAAATCGGCGCTTCTTTTTTTTTGCACAAATTATGTCAGTACAGTAAAAATAGCAAAATAGAAAAACGAAGCTAGCAAATTAGAGTGGGAGAGGGAACTGAGCCGCGGCCCATCAACTAGCCTAGCAAGCACCAATGCCCCTTTTCGGCCGCGAACTCTATTTATCGCATTAAGCGATCGCGAGGGGATGTCTAGCCGAAGGTTGATCCTTCCCGCCCGTCATATTGGGCCAGCCCGTTCGGGCGAGCATAGCAAGTAAAAATACCTCGCGTGCGTTACGCAGATACTTGCAAGAGCGTGTCCTACTTGAGCTGATTCAAGCCAGTTTTTTCGTTTTCTTTTGTTTCTTTTCTATTTCTTCTCCATTTTTTCCATTCTTTTCATTCAGCTATACATTTTTTTTCTTCGTTGTTTTTCATTTACTTTTTCTTTTGATCATTTTGGTTCTTTTTTTTGCTTTTCTTTGTTCTTTCGGTTATTAATCTACATATTTTGTATATGTCAAAAAAGATTTTTCTAATACACGTCTAGCATTTTTCCAATACAAATTAAACAAGTTTGTAATACATAATCATCATTTTTCTATATACATGTTTTAACATTTTTTCAAATGCTTGATTAGTATTTCCAAAAACAAGATTAACTTTATTAATACATAGTCAACATCTTTCCTATACTTATTAGACATTTCTTTAAACGATTGATTAATAGTTTTCAAATGAAAGGATTAATACTTTTTGAATACATGGTGAACATTATTTCTATACACATTTAACATTTTTCAAACACTTGTTCAACATTTTTTCCGAATGCTTGATTAATATTTTTTTAAATACTTGTTCAACTTTTTTTTCAAATACTTGTTAAACATTCTTCAAATACTTGTTCTACATTTTTCAAGTACTTGTTCAAAAAAATTCAAATACTCCTTTTTCAACATTTTTCAAACACTTGTTCAACATTTTTAATATTTAGTCAACTTTTTTTAAATACTTGTTCAACATTTTTAATACTTCTTAATATTTTATAATAGTTGTTCAAAATTTTTTAATACTTATTCAACATTTTTCAAATAATTGTTGAACATTTCTAATACTTATTCAACATTTTTTAATATTATAATATATATGTAGATTTCGAATATTTTAAAGTATAAACAAAAGGGAAAATGGAAAAAGGAAAACAGAAAACATAGGATGGAAAGAAAAAAAAAATAGAAAAGAGGGCTAGAGCTTCTCGCGCGGCTGGGCTGCGGTCCCTCTCGAGCTCACCCGACGCGAGAGATTCGTTCCTGTCTCGCTGAATGCGAGGAATAGGGGTGGCCCTTCCGGCACCTGGAGAGCCGAATAGGAGCAAAAATCTGGGCGCGCCTATACCTTGCTTACAGCGAGGCAGCCCTTGCTAAAGTCTCGGGAGTGTATGGGCCTGTCCATTACACGGAGGAGGGAACTCTCGCGTGAAAGGGAACCCCAGATGGTTGAACTTTTGCCCAGGCGCATGCGGCCAGAACCTCTTTTTTTTTTCTCTTTTTCACGTTTTCTGTTCTAGTTTTTTTCTTTATTTTTATTATTATTTTTTCATACTTTCAAATATTTTAATTATATACATTACAAAAAACACTCTACATAGAACATTATAAAACTGTTAACCAAGCATTTGAAAAATATTCAATATCAATAGAGAAAATGTTTATCACGTATACAAAAATTGGATACAAAAAAACTAAAATATCCATGAATAAAATTGATCATGCATTGAAAAAAATTCAAGAATTTTAAAAAAGAATGTAGAACAAGTATGTGAAAATTGTTAATCAAGCATTTGAATATTACTTGTTTATAGAAAAAATGTTGACCGTATATTAAAAAATATTCATGTTGTATTTGAAATAATGTTGAACAAGTATGTGAAAATGCTAATCAACCATTTTAAATATGTTTAATGTGTATAGAAAAGATATTGACCATGTATTAAAAAATAATCTTTTATTTGAAAAATGATGAACAAGTATGTGAAATATGTTAATCAAACATTTTAAAAAATGTGATAGAAGAAATGTGAGCATGTATTGAAAAAATGTTGATCATATATTTGAAAAAGATGTGAATCAAGCATTTGAAAAGTGTTGAACTAGTATGTGAAAATGGTAATCAAGCATTTAAAAAATGTTCAACGTGTATAGAAAAAATGTTGACCATGTATTAAAGAAATGTTAAACTTGTATTTCAAAAATGTTAAACAAGCATTCGAAAATGTTTGAAAAGTGTGTATAGGAAAGTTGTTGACCATTTTTTGAAATAATGTTAATCTTGTATTTGAAAAAATGTTAATCAAGTATTTGAAAAGAAAATTAAAACTATGAGTAGAAAAAATGTTCACCACGTATTTAATTTAAATTTGTATTTGAACAATGCTAATCAGGCATTTGTAAAAATGTTTAACATGTTTATAAAAACTTGTTGACCATGTATTCAGAAAAATCTTAAATTTGTATAATGTTAAATGTGCATTAGAAAATATTCATGACATATACAAAAAAATCTAAAATGAAACCAAAAGGAAAAAACAAAGAAATGAAAACTGAAAATTAAACAAAATAAAAAAATAAAAATGGAAAATGAAAAATAAAACCAAAGAAACAAATGCTAAAAAGAATGCAAAACAATGAAAATGGATAAAGAAACAAAGAATAACAAAAATACGCGAAAACCAAGAAAAAAAGGGGGAAAACAAAGAATAAATAAGGAAAATAAGTAACAGAAGAAAAATCGATCAAAATAATGAACGAAAAGAAGAAAAAACAAAAAAACGGAAAAGACATAGGAAAACCAAACCGAAAACAAAAGAAAAGGAAAAAAACCCGAAGAAAACCGAATAAAAACTAAGCAAAATAAAGCGAGAGAAAACAAGTAGAAACAGGGAAACCGTGAAAAATAGTTGAAACCGGGCTCATTTCACATCGCGAGCCACTCGTGCTGCCTGGTTTTCGGAAGATTCAAGTTGCTTCCCGGCCCGATTTCTTTTTGTTTTTATTCGGTTTTGCTTCCAGGTTTTTTCAAATTCTTTTTTTAGTTTCTATTTTTCTTTATTTTCCATTTTTTTTATTTCGCCAACATTTTCAAAATGTGGACTTTGTTTTTCAAATGCATGGACTAGTGCTCCAAGAAATGATGTATTTGAAGATGTAAAACTAGTTCTTCGGCTGCATGGCGGCAGCACGGCTGTGGCCGAGCGTCGAGTCGAGATGGGGGCCGGCGGGGGAGCTCGAATCGAGCGCCCGAGCTTCAAATCGGGGCGGGGCGGCGGCAGAGCTCAAAATGTGTTAACGGTCGAGCTTCAAATGCGGTGGGGCGGGCCAGACGAGCTCGAATTGGGTGGCAGCCGAGCTTCAACTGAGGCAGGACGGGGCGACTGTCGACGGAAAAGCGGGGAGAAACCTCGTCCTGCGCTGGTGCTGGATGTGGATCACCATAGCGACTGGATGTGGCGCTTGCCGAGCTACATCCTCCGTTGCCAAGTCGAGCAGGCGCACCTCGAGGATCCCTGGCGGCGCCGCCATGGGAGGACGAGCGCGGGTGTGGAGGTGACGGCCGCGGGGTAGGAGGTGGCGGCCATGGTGGCCTGGTGGTGGGCGTTAGGCGCCGGGGCGGCGAGGAGGCACCAAATCTGGCCAGAATCGATCGGTGACGACAGGGCAAAAAGGAGATCGTCAAATGGGAACTTTTATGGTGGCGGTTGGGTTGGCGCGTGACTGACCATTTTGCATCTGGTTTGACATCTCCGGCGGTTGGAGATGCAAATTTGTATCTCCAAGTGTTGTATTTTACATCACTTGAAGCAGGTGGTAAAATTTATACATCTGCATCATCTGTTGGAGCGGCGCTTTTAGGCCTTGGTGATGTAAAACGTAGCTATTTATATATTTACATCATTTATTGGAGATGCTCTAAGGCATCAACGTGAAGATCTCACTCTATTATGTAGTCCTTTCGTTCCAGAAATTTTGTTATTTATTTGGATACAGATGTATCTAATCACGTTCTAGTGTTATATACATTCGTATCTAGATAAATTTAAGACGAAAATTTAAGGACGGACATAATACCTTATTAGAGCATGGTTAATAGTATAGCCAGCTGCTGGCTATATGAACATGCCTTGTCATCAAGAGATAGTATTATTCTTAATCATATAATAGGGTTGGCTATAGGATTATAGCGTCTTCTCACTTTCTCTCTATCTATTTCCTCACATTAAATGCTTTTACCTAGGAGCACGTGTAGAGGCTAGCTCTTGCATGAGAGCCCATTCCTCCAAAAAAAATCTTGTCTCTCTCCTACGCACAGGCAACAATGCCATGTAAGGAGGCTAATAACCCACTATTGTACTTGCTCTTATGAATGGAATACACGGCCAATCTGGTAAAGGCACCGCAGATGGACCGGTGGCCATTCCATGACTTTTCCACTCCGGGAAGACTTTTCCACACCTGGGATTTGAGGATACGAGTGGTTTGATTCTATGGTAGATTTTTGTTGCTGTCAGGACCCCGATTCTAAGTCACACCGATCTAGCCGGTAACACGTCATATCACTTTGCGGCCTCACGCACGGTATTCCCACGAGTGTCGCCTTACCTGGCCCGGGACCGTTTGCGCCTTTTGGCTCATGTATATGATAGTGTCGCTAGCATCCATATGACAGAGAACCCGGGCCAACATGACTAGTCGTGAACCCAAGGTGGCACTAACTTACGAGGACAGGCATACATGAAACAACATCGGGCATGTCGGTCATCGGCGTGTGAATCCGGGCTGTAGCAACTGGGCTAACAGGACTCCGGGAATCCGGGCTGTAGCAGGCTAGCAGGACTCCGGAAGTCACCGCGTGACATTTCCCCGAAGGGACAAACACATGAACGATGTGAATCACATGCCGACCAGTCTAAGTGTTCCGGAGCGGTAGTGCTGGGCTAGCAGGACTCCGGTAAACCGGGCTGTAGCGGACTACCAAGGCTCAATGGAAGCACCAGACCTACATTTCCCCATAAGAGAGGCTACCAAGGATAAACCACTAGATTGTCGGATCCCACACATACCAAGCATTTCAATCATACACATAATATGCTCGATATGTGCAAATACAACATGGCATCACAACAAGACTCTACGACTCAGAGTATTTATTCATTGGGCTCCGAGGAGCCAAGTATTACAAACAGGGGTCTCATGACCCAACATTCAGAGCATACAAGCAACAAGCACATGCGGAAGCTTAACTTGTCTGAGTACAGACAACTACAAATGAAAAAGGCTGAAGAGCCTGACTATCTACAACATCCGATCAAGATCGTAGCTGAGGTACAAGCTACTTGTCGAAGTCCACGTAAACTAGTAAGACCGAAGTCTCCGCTGCAAAAACATAAATAAAGCAACGTGAGTACAAAGGTACTCGGCAAGACTTACATCAGATCATATCATACATGCATTTGTATCAAGAAGGTAATGTGGGGTTTAGTTGCAGCAAGCCAGGTTTGACTCGGTGGCTATCCTGTACTACGACTGCTGGTAACTCTTTTGAGGTGGCGCACACGAGTCCACTAATCACCACATCAATACACTACTATGGATTCATTCCCGTCTCCCTACGAGAAGGCCATCCACAGCACTCACACTTGTCTTGAGCATTTTAGGGTATCCACTTCAAGTTGTCTATGTACCACGTAAGCATCGAAGAAGTCCATAACCACACACCCGGCTATTCGAATAGATCATGTTAACCCTGCAGGGGTGTACTTCTTCACACACGCTCTCGCCACTTACCGCCATGTACACGTCATGTATCTCGGCAACCTTCAAGCGGAGGCCTGGCGAGGGAGTCAGCCACGACCTAACTAACCACACAAGACTCTAGTCCAAGTTTATCGCCTATTCGGGTTCCATCCGCAAGGAGATCCGGCCGGGGTTTCACTCACGGCCCCAAACGATGTGTGCAGGGTTCCCAAGCCCACCTCGCCGGATGGATCTACGCTTGGTACACCGTGCCACTTGTGCCTAGTCTGTCCCAAGCCCACCTGGCCGGGTGCCACTTGGTAGACTACTAACACTACCTACAAACACCAGAAACTATTTGCAACTCCTGGACCGAGATCAAGTTGGTTAATAAGTCGAGAGGGGCACTTAAGCATTCCAATGCGTGGTAGTAGCTAGTCATTGGACAACATACACAGAATTCAGTGCTTAAGGACGGTTCCAGTGAGACAACCCACCATGTACTCCTACATGGCCTCTCACCGCTACCTTTACCAAATCGTGTTCACACACTTAACTCTCAGCACCAGAACATATCGTAACACTCCAATTCATTCCCAATGAATCAGACCTGACACAACTCTAAGCAATAGCAGGCATGGCATGTTAGGAACACAACATGGCTCAATCAACTCCTACACATGCTAGTGGGTTTCAACTATTTACTGTGGCAATGACAGGTCATGCAGAGGAATGGGTTCAACTACCGCAGCATAAAGTAGCAGTTGAATCGCTGTTGTCCTAATGCAATAAAAGAGAGCAGGAGCGAGAGAGTGGGATCGTATCGGAATGAACAAGGGGGGGTTTGATTGCCTCATAAATCGACAGTAGAACACTGCTCTTCAGACAGGTACTCTCGAACACTCTCCAGAGCAGGACCTATCGAGAAGAACGGTGCCGGGAATCAATACACAAGCATATGCAACAATATGATGCATGATCATGGCATGTAGATGTGATGTTGTTTGAGCTAATGCAGCTAGCATTCATTTGGATGAAGTCCATTTGAACCAAGAATTCAAATGCAACTCCAAGTTAAGTCTTTATAAATGCCATTTATGTGTTTTCACCTATACAGCAAGTATAAGTTGGTTTATCATGTATGAAACTGGTACAGATGGATAGATTGAATTTTTCTGATAATTTTTCATATATAAATTATTTCAATCTGAGCTACGGTTGAATTTCTGTGAATTTTAGAAGTTTTGCTAATTTTCTGGAATTTCCAAAATAGAAAAAATCCAGAAAATGGTTAATTGCATCAGCACTGCGTCATGCTTGCATCAGCAAGTCAACAGCACTGACTGGTTCAAACCTGACGCGCGGGGTCCACACGTCGGTGTCATAGTTAATTAACAGAGGTTAATTAATCACCCTAACAAAAAATTAGTCAGGGTCGGGCCCCACCTGTCATTGACCCACACGGGTCAAATCTAGGTCAACTGGGGGGTCAAACCCAGTCAACCCTCCGGTGTTTAGCCGCCGGCGAGGCTGAACGCGGCGGAGGGGCACAGGAATCGCCCTCCGGCGACCAAACGCGTGGCGGAGACCACCTACGCGATGCCCAGGCTCGCGCAGATCCAGTGGGACGCGCGGGAGGCCGTGGGGTGGCTGGAGGCGACGGCGGTATCGACCTCGGCAGCGCCCGGAATTCGGCCGAGGAGGAGGTCGACGCTATGGGCTGTAAAATGCCCGCTTCTTGTCTCCTACGGCCTTTACGCGAGCTCACAAGGCCGTTTGGCATGGTGGGGTGACCAGGGGGTCGCCGGAATGTCACCGGCGACAAGCTCGAGCGGAGGTGAGCTTCGGCTCATGCAGCCAGGGGCTAGAGGGCGCAGAAGGGCAGGGGAGAAGGGGGAGAAGACGGTGGGGCTCACAGCGGGCTTTCAGGCTGCTCGTTGTGGCCGGGGACGCGCTGGAGACGACCGAGCGGCGATGGCGATCTACGGCGACCGGAGGTGAAGACGATGGCGATGGCTGCTCTCCAGGGCTTCCCGCGTCGCGTGGCTCGACGGAGAGGTAGCAGACGGCGGCGCGGAGCTTGCAGACACGGAGAGAGGGCGAGGGGAGGCGGTGGCTACGGCAACGGCGAGCGGCGGCGACGGCAGCGCTCGGGCGGGTCGAGAGAGTGGGATCCAGGGGAGGAGGGAGAACGAGAGAGAGTGAGAAAGGTGCGGGGCGGCGCGTGGCGACGTTCGGGACGGCCAGGGCGTCGAGGGAGAGGACAGGCAGGCACGTGGCGTGGCGGCGCGGTGGTGCGCGTGCGTCGGCCACACGCCCCTTGCCTCCTGGCGGGAGGTGGAGGACGACTGGCACGGCCAGCTGGGCCGCACAGTGCCAGGCCTTAGGTGAGCACAGGTAAGTTTCTTTTCTATTTTGTTTTTGTTTTCTATTTTTCTGATATTTGTTCTGATTTAGTAAAAAAAATACTAAATCATTTTATTTTCTTACAATTTTTGCAGGGACCTAAGGGAATATTCCAAAGCCCCTCATATATATATATATATATATATATATATCCAATGCAAATAATTATTGAATTAATTCCAAATGGCCAAAATAAATATTTATGAGCTCCTAAAAATATTGGTTTGAATTTTACCTCAAACCAATATTTTCAGAGAGCAACATGAACATTTTCTTGGACCTTTTTGGAGCAATTTTTATCTGGGTTATTACCAGAAATGATTTCGGAGGGTTTCACAAATCCCCATTTCAAATTTAAATGAAATTTAAACATGATGCACACATGACTAGCTAGTCTAGGTCATACCAGGACTAGGGATGTGACAACTCGCCCCCATTTGAAAGAATCTCGTCCCGAGATTCAGGGGCCGATGGAAAGAAAGTGGGGTACTCCAGTCGAAGACGATCTTCTCGCTCCCAAGTAGCTTCTCTCTCGGAATGATGAGACCACTGAACCTTGAGAAACTTGATGTTCTGACGTCGAGTGACACGCTCTGCTTGATCAAGAATGCGAACAGGGTACTCTCGATATGTGAGGTTATCTTGGAGATCAAGCGTTTCGTGGTCCACTCCACGGATGGGATCCGAGAAGCAATGCCTGAGTTGAGAGACGTGGAAGACATCATGAACTCGAGAAAGATGTGGGGGTAGTTCCAGCTGGTAGGCAACCTCTCCTCGTTTAGCGAGAATGTGAAAAGGACCAATGTAACGAGGAGCCAAGTTGCCCTTGATACCGAAGCGATGGGTACCCTTTAAAGGGGTCACCCGAAGGTAAGCCTTGTCGCCAACTTCATAAGCCACTTCCTTATGACGACGGTCATACTGGCTCTTTGGACGAGACTGGGTTGTTTTCAAATTCTCACGAATGATGCGAACTTGCTCTTCTGCCTCCTGGATCATATCCGGTCCAAAGAATTGTCTTTCACCGGTTTCTGACCAGTTCAAAGGTGTTCGACATCTTCGTCCATACAGAATCTCAAAAGGAGCTTTCTTGAGGCTGGATTGGTAGCTATTGTTATAAGCAAACTCGATGAAAGGAAGACACTTCTCCCAATCCATACCGAATGAGATAACGCAAGCTCTAGGCATGTCTTCGAGAATTTTGTTGACCCTTTCCACCTGACCACTTGACTGAGGGTGGAAAGCGGTACTGAAGGAAAGATGGGTGCCCATGGCAGTTTGGAAACTCTCCCAGAAATGAGAAGTGAAAAGACTACCACGGTCTGAATTGGTCTCTAGTGGAACACCATGAAGTGAAACTATTCGAGAAATATATAAGTCAGCGAGCTGACTAGCGGTGATATTCTCTCGAACAGGTAGGTAGTGAGCCACTTTGGAAAGACAGTCAATGACTACGAAGATAGCATTATTCCCTCTCTTGGTCCTGGGAAAGCCGATGATGAAGTCCATACCAACTTTATCCCATTTCCACTCAGGAATAGCTAAAGGCTGAAGGGTGCCAGCAGGTCTCTGATGTTCTGCCTTAACGCGACGACAAACGTCACAGTTAGCAATGAACTCAGCGATTTCTCTCTTCATCCTAGTCCACCAGAACCTCTGGCGTAGGTCCTGATACATCTTAGTACTACCGGGATGAATCGTGAGAGGAGATTCATGAGCCTCTTTAAGGATCAGTTCTCGTAGATGTTGATTCTTGGGAACCACCAAGCGATTCTCAAAGAAAACAACACCTCGATCATCTATAGAGAAACTTCCACCAACTCCCTTTTTAATGTTTCTCTTGATGCGGATAACACCCCTATCAAACTTCTGGTCAGAAATGATCTGATCCTCAAGGGTAGGTTTCGCCACCAAGGTAGAAAGGAATCCGTGAGGAGCAATGTGAAGATTAAGCTTACAGAATTCCTCATGGAGAAGTGGTTGGCCCTGTTGCAACATAAGATTGTTGCAATAGGACTTACGACTTAGTGCATCATCCATGACATTGCCCTTGCCTGGGGTGTAGGTAATCCCTAAGTCGTAATCTGAGATCAACTCCAACCAACGTCTTTGCCTAAGGTTCAAATCTGGTTGGGTGAAGATATACTTGAGACTCTGGTGGTCGGTGTAAATCTCGCAACGTTTACCAAGAAGGTAATGTCGCCATGTCTTAAGTGCATAGACTACGGCTGCAAGCTCTAGATCATGTGTAGGATAATTATCCTCATGTGGATGCAACTGTCGAGATGCATAGGCAATCACATGGCGATCCTGCATAAGAATGCAACCTAGTCCCTGTCGTGAGGCGTCGTAGTAGATAACAAAGTCTTTAGTGAAATCCGGTGGCACGAGTATGGGAGCAGAAGTCAGACGTCTTTTCAGTTCCTGAAAACTGTACTCACACTGTGGGGACCACTCAAACTTTTTATCTTTCTTGAGAAGTTCCGTGAGAGGTTTGGCCACTTTGGAAAAGTTCTCAACGAAGCGGCGACAATAACTGGCTAGACCAAGGAAACTCCTAACTTGTTTAACTGTTTCAGGTGGAGTCCAATCAAGAACGGCCTGAACTCTTTCGGGATTGATAGCGATGCCCTTACCAGAGATCACGTGGCCCAGGTAGGTCACTTCTGGCAACCAAAATTCGCACTTGGAGAACTTGGCATAAAGGCGGTGCTCTCTGAGTTTCTCTAACACAAGTCTAAGATGTTCGGCATGCTCTTCCTTGTTCTTCGAGTAAATAAGGATATCATCGAGGTAAACCACGACGAACTTATCTAAGTACTCCATGAAGATCGAGTTCATCAAGCGGGAGAATGTGGCCGGAGCATTGGTTAGACCGAAGGACATGACGGTGTACTCATACTGGCCATAACAAGTGACAAAAGCCGTCTTAGGAATGTCCCCGTTTCTGATTTTGATTTGGTGGTAGCCTAACCTCAAATCCATCTTGGAGAAGACTGAGGATCCAGCGAGCTGATCATACAGGTCGTTGATCCTGGGGAGCGGATACTTGTTCTTTATCGTGACCAAATTAACGGGACGATAATCTACAACCATCTGGTCTGTACCATCCTTCTTCTTGACGAAGAGAACGGGGCAAGCCCAGGGAGAAGAACTAGGACGGATGAAACCCTTTTGTAAGGACTCATCAAGTTGTTCCTTAAGCTCGGCTAGCTCTAAGGGTGCCATCTTGTAAGGTCTCCTAGAAATTGGGCCGGTTCCCGGGATAAGATCTATGACAAACTCTACATCCCTGTCAGGTGGAATACCTGGCAATTCCTCAGGAAAGACATCCGGAAAGTCACGGACTACCGGGGTATCTTCAAGGTCTGGAAGAGGGTTGTCATTAAGAGAATAAAGCTGACGCTTTGCAATTCTGGTGGAGACAGTGACTATCTTGCCTGAGGGGTGTGTGAGCTGAACAGACCTAGTGTAACAATCAATCTTGGCATAATGAGCTTTCATCCAGTCCATACCCAAGATGATGTTAATATCTGAAGACTTAAGAGATATCAAGGAAGCTAGGAATACAAGTCTGTCAACATGTATTTCATTGCCATAACTTATCCTAGAAGTTTGCCATTTGGATCCAGGAATTTGAATGAGTAGTGGGGAGGGCATATCACAAAATGACATGTCGTGCAGGCGGGCATAACTTTCGGAAATGAAGGAATGAGACGCCCCAGTATCGAACAGAACCGATGCTGGATGACAGTTTACAAGGAGTGTACCAAGAACGACATCTGGATCATCATGAGCGTCTTTAGCTGAGACGTGATGCACACGCCCATGTTCAGTGGGAGCTGACTTGGCACTGATCATCTTGCGTGATGGCTTACTACCACGGCCAACAGACTTCTCGGGCTGGGATGGAGCAACACTGGTCTGAGTGCAAATACGGGCAATGTGGCCTGGCTCTCCGCACTTGTAACAAATCTTGGAGGTAGGACGTGGACGCATTGGCAGGCGGTCCACCTATAGGCCTGGGTGGAGCATATAACTGAACCGGGTGAGGCACCACATAAGATGGCGTCGGTGTGTAGCCGGGTGGAAGAGCAGAGTTCGGAACCCAAATCTGGCGTTTCTGAGAACTAGAACCGGAGGAAGAACCCAAATCACGGGTGTGCTTACAAGACTCCTCGTAAGTGAGCTGAGCTGTCTCCACATTGATGGCCTTGTTCACAAGAGCCTGGAATGTATTGCAGTGGTGCAAGTGGAGATCACGACGCAACTAGGGTTGAGACCCTTCCGGAACCTAGCCTGCTTCTTGGCGTCCGTGGACACTTCTTCTGTAGCATAGCGCGCGAGGTTCTCAAACTCTCTATTGTAAGCATCAACTGCCATCTTACTCTGGGTGAAACTACAGAACTCTTCTCTCTTGCGATTGATGAGGGCTTCAGGAATGTGATGCTCGTGAAAAGCCTCAGTGAAATCTCTCCAGGTAGGAATCTGACCAGCTGGAAGCATAGCCTCATAGTTTTGCCACCAAAGACTAGCAGGACCTTCCAGGTGATATGCAGCATAGGTGACCTTGTCACCTTCAGCTACGTTCGCAGAACGCAGCTTGTGAGTGATACTATGAAGCCAGTCATCTGCATCGAGTGGCTCAATGGAATGATGGAAGGTGCGTGGGTTCAGACCAATGAAGTCGATGATGGAAACCAACTCATTACGCTGATGGGCGGTGTTCTGCTCAATCCGTGCCAACAAGAGGTTAGACTCACGCTTGTTCCTCTCCATCTCTAACATGAACTCTGCCAACAAAGGCTGGTCGGGAGGATCCTCATCCCTACCATCTCCGTGGTTTCGACTACGAGCAACAGAACTTCGGTTAGCTGACGACATCCTGAGAAACATAACCAAGGGCGGAGTCAACATCAACTATAGGATGCAGTATGTAGCGCAAGGAAATTAGTATCTCTCGAACTCATAGGACAATTCCAGCAGCATAACGGCAGTACAATGCTCAAAATTAGACATTCTGCAAATGATGGGGTAGTACCACAACTCAACATCATCACTCAAGGTTCTGAGATAGTACTAATCAACTACACCGGAAGTACTCGAAAACTCGAGTATGACTCTGATCAACCAATCCTATGAGACTACGGAATAGTAACACGTGATCCTGATAGACAGAAGAGAAAGCCTAGTTCCTTAACCCCGTAGGAAAGATAGGATGACTCAGATCAGAAGGCCATGAGGTATATGGAGTAAAAAGAGCCTTATGTTCCCTTCCACAATCAATTCCCTTATATAACTAAAGAATTTATAGACTCAACTTCGACCAGTTTGGCTTGGTAATCCTACAGGCAGTCAGGCTATGATACCAAAGCTGTCAGGACCCCGATTCTAAGTCACACCGATCTAGCCGGTAACATGTCATATCACTTTGCGGCCTCACACACGGTATTCCCACGGGTGTCGCCTTACCTGGCCTGGGACCGTTTGTGCCTTTTGGCTCATGTATATGATAGTGTCGCTAGCATCCATATGATAGAGAACCCGGGCCGACATGACTAGTCGTGAACCCAAGGTGGCACTAACTTACGGGGACAGGCTTACATGAAACAACATCGAGCATGTCCGTCATCAGCGTGTGAATCCGGGCTGTAGCAACTGGGCTAACAGGACTCCGGGAATCCGGGCTGTAGCAGGCTAGCAGGACTCCGGAAGTCACCGCGTGACATTTCCCCGAAGGGACAGACACAGGAATGATGTGAATCACATGCCGGCCAGTCTAAGTGTTCCGGAGCGGTAGTGCTGGGCTAGCAGGACTCTGGTAAACCGAGCTGTAGCCGACTACCAAGGCTCAGTGGAAGCACCAGACCTACATTTCCCCATAAGAGAGGCTACCAAGGATAAACCACTAGATTCTCGGATCCCACACATACCAAGCATTTCAATCATACACACAATATGCTCGATATGTGCAAATACAACATGGCATCACAACAAGACTCTACGACTCAGAGTATTTATTCATTGGGCTCCGAGGAGCCAAGTATTACAAACAGGGGTCTCATGACCCAACATTCAGAGCATACAAGCAACAAGCACATGCGGAAGCTTAACTTGTCTGAGTACAGACAACTACAAATGAAAAAGGCTGAAGAGCCTGACTATCTACAACATCCGATCAAGATCGTAGTTGAGGTACAAGCTACTTGTCGAAGTCCACGTAAACTAGTAAGACCGAAGTCTCCGCTGTAAAAACATAAATAAAGCAACGTGAGTACAAAGGTACTCAGCAAGACTTACATCAGATCCCATCATACATGCATTTGTATCAAGAAGGTAATGTGGGGTTTAGTTGCAGCAAGCCAGCTTTGACTCAGTGGCTATCCTGTACTACGACTGCTGGTAACTCTTTTGAGGTGGCGCACACGAGTCCACTAATCACCACATCAATACACTATTATGGATTCATTCCCGTCTCCCTACGAGAAGGCCATCCATAGCACTCGCACTTGTCTTGAGCATTTTAGGGTATCCACTTCAAGTTGTCTATGTACCACGTAAGCATCCAAGAAGTCCATAACCGCGGACCCGGCTATTCGAATAGATCATGTTAACCCTGCAGGGGTGTACTTCTTCACACACGCTCTCGCCACTTACCTCCGTGTACACGTCATGTATCTCGGCAACCTTCAAGCGGAAGCCTGGCGAGGGAGTCGACCACGACCTAACTAACCACACAAGACTCTAGTCCAGGTTTATCGCCTATTCGGGTTCCATCCGCAAGGAGATCCGGCCGGGGTTTCACTCACGGCCCCAAACGATGTGTGCAGGGTTCCCAAGCCCACCTCTCCGGATGGATCTACGCTTGGTACACCGTGCCACTTGTGCCTAGTCTGTCCCAAGCCCACCTGGCCGGGTGCTACTTGGTAGACTACTAACACTACCTACAAACACCAGAAACTATTTGCAACTCCTGGACCGAGATCAAGTTGGTTAATAAGTCGAGAGGGGCACTTAAGCATTCCAATGCGTGGTAGTAGCTAGTCATTGGACAACATACACAGAATTCAGTGCTTAAGGACGGTTCCAGTGAGACAACCCACCATGTACACCTACATGGCCTCTCACCGCTACCTTTACCAAATCGTGTTCACACACTTAACTCTCAGCACCAGAACATATCGTAACACTCCAATTCATTCCCAATGAATCAGACCTGACACAACTCTAAGCAATACCAGGCATGGCATGGTAGGAACACAACATGGCTCAATCAACTCCTACACATGCTAGTGGGTTTCAACTATTTACTGTGGCAATGACAGGTCATGCAGAGGAATGGGTTCAACTACCGCAGCATAAAGTAGCAGTTGAATCGCTGTTGTCCTAATGCAATAAAAGAGAGCAGGAGCGAGAGAGTGGGATCGTATCGGAATGAACAAGGGGGGGGTTGCTTGCCTGATAAATCGACAGTAGAACACTGCTCTTCAGACAGGTACTCTCGAACACTCTCCGGAGCAGGACCTATCGAGAAGAACGGTGCCGGCAATCAATACACAAGCATATGCAACAATATGATGCATGATCATGGCATGTAGATGTGATGTTGTTTGAGCTAATGCAGCTAGCATTCATTTGGATGAAGTCCATTTGAACCAAGAATTCAAATGCAACTCCAAGTTAAGTCTTTATAAATGCCATTTATGTGTTTTCACCTATACAGCAAGTATAAGTTGTTTATCATGCATGAAACTGGTACATATGGATAGATTGAATTTTTCTGATAATTTTTCATATATAAATTATTTCAATCTGAGCTACGGTTGAATTTCTGTGAATTCTAGAATTTTTGCTAATTTTCTGGAATTTCCAAAATAGAAAAAATCCAGAAAATGGTTAATTGCGTCAGCACTGCGTCATGCTTGCGTCAGCAAGTCAACAGCGCTGACTGGGTCAAACCTGACGTGCGGGATCCACACGTCGGTGTCATAGTTAATTAACAGAGGTTAATTAATCACCCTAACTAAAAATTAGTCAGGGCCGGGCCCCACCTGTCATTGACCCACACGGGTCAAATCTGGGTCAACTGGGGGGTCAAACCCAGTCAACCCGCCGGCGTTTAGCCGCCTGCGAGGCCAAACGCAGCGGAGGGGCACGGGAATCGCCCTCCGGCGACGACGGAGCGGCGATGGCGATCTACGGCGGCCGGAGGTGAAGACGACGGCGATGGCGGCTCCCCAGGGCTTCCCGCATCGCGTGGCTCGACGGAGAGGTAGCAGACGGCGACGCGGAGCTTGCAGACACGGAGAGAGGCGAGGGGGAGGCGGTGGCTACGGCAACGGCGAGCGGCGGCGACGGCAGCGCTCGGGCGGGCGGGTCGAGAGAGAGGGATCCAGGGGAGGAGGGAGAACGAGAGAGAGTGAGAAAGGTGCGGGGCGGCGCGTGGCGACGTTCGGGACGGCCAGGGCGTAGAGGGGGAGGACAGGCAGGCAGGTGGCGTGGCGGCACGGCGGTGCGCGCGCGTCGGCCACACGCCCCTAGCCTCCTGGCGGGAGGTGGAGGACGACTGGCACGGCCAGCTGGCTGGGCCGGCCAGCTGGGCCGCACAGTGCGAGGCCTCAGGTGAGCACAGGTAAGTTTCTTTTCTATTTTGTTTTTGTTTTCTATTTTTCTGACATTTGTTCCGATTTAGTAAAAAATACTAAATCATTTTATTTTCTTCTGACAATTTTTGCAGGGACCTAAGGGAATATTCCAAAGCCCCTCACCAAAATTCAGAATTTTTGGACATATATATAATATATAACATATATATATATATCCAATGCAAATAATTATTGAATTAATTCCAAATGGCCAAAATAAATATTTATGAGCTCCTGAAAATATTGGTTTGAATTTTACCTCTGACCAATATTTTCAGAGAGCAACATGAACATTTTCTTGTACCTTTTTGGAGCAATTTTTATCTGGGTTATTACCAGAAATGATTTCGGAGGGTTTCAAAAATCCCCATTTCAAATTTAAATGAAATTTAAACATGATGCACACATGACTAGCTAGTCTAGGTCATACCAGGACTAGGGATGTGACAGTTGGGTTCTTTTTTTTGCAGTATAAACTCAGATCCATTAAACCAACTCCATCATACAACCCTCACAAAGAAAGAAACTGCAAGTAGGTCCTTAGGTCGCAAAT
The DNA here is from genome assembly GCF_002575655.3 of Aegilops tauschii subsp. strangulata. Lineage (NCBI taxonomy): Eukaryota > Viridiplantae > Streptophyta > Magnoliopsida > Poales > Poaceae > Aegilops > Aegilops tauschii. The sequence continues at coordinate 226,983,462 of NC_053039.3, forward strand.
ATTCTTCCACCTCTAGCATGAGCCCATGGTGCGCCGCCACTACACGAGCCGGCCTGACTTTGTCGATGAGCCCATGACCTTAGTCTTCATGACTGCCCGTCCGTGGATCGCAGGCTCCCTGCTCCCCCGACTAGCACACCGGAAGAGAAGAGGACGCCAGAGCAAATCTCATAGATCCAAGCAGCCACCAGACATCAGGGGCGCTGCCCAGGACGCGCACTATCCGCCCAGCACTTGTGCGCCAACCACAAAGCTCGTCACCGACGTCAGATCGGTAGTCAATGAAGCAGGGCTCGAGCCAGGGAGCAAAAGCCCCAAAAGTTGCCACCGCCGATGCCATGCTGACAACACCAAGGCATGATGAATCCGCTGATGTGGTCACCTACTACATGTAGGGTCACAAAGCAGGGCATCCTAGGGCCCTACATCAACATTCGTTAAGGCTCCTAGGCCATGGATGCATTCAGATGTGCTTCAAACCATATTTCACATGGAAGTCAATCGACCACTCGGAAGGTGACAACTCACTCGGGCGATCGACCATCCATTCAACTGCATCCGTCCCACTTAGACAAAGAATGCCAACAGCTAGTGTAGGATCTGGAATGTCCGAAGCTGCATAACTTCAGGCATTACTGGTCATGATGGCTACGGTTACCAATAGTAACGCCTATAGTAAACATCATCAACTCTCTCTTTGTAACATAGACATAATGGGGATCGGCGCACTCTATATAAGTCACCCTATAGCACAGAGACGGGGGTTCGCAATTCATTTGTAATCATCAAGACACAAGAAAAACAGCTCCAGCATCTTGAGACATACTGTCTTTACCTCCAAGAGGAGCCTAAACTTGTAAATCTCTTGTGTCACGCTTGCGCTGATGAGGACATCAATACCATAGTCACACCCACAACCCCTGCTACTATATATACTGAACCAATTACTAGAGCGCGCGCACGCCAGTTAAATTATCAGGTACTTTCGTTTCTTGGGAATAATTCTAATGTTCATGAGAATATGATGTTGCCTAAAATAGATTGTGCTGATTACTAATGAAGGACCTAGCATGGATAAGAGGGATGAACACTGGAGCAGGATCAAGCATGGAGATGAAGGCGCGTGTGAATGGAAGCAGAACGGCGTTTCTGATGGAGTTTTCAGCACTTTGAACATCCATGATGGCATACAAGGAACTTGGACGAAATATACAAGATGTCATTTCATAAATTTCGTCCATGGCTTATTTTAGGTGTTCTATCACCTTAGTTTTGGGCTTGGCCCATATAATTTCGAAATAGTACTTCATAGGCTGGTTTTAGAGTCTGTATTGTGGGAGGAAACGACTCAAGGGGTATTCTAGTCCCACCTTGCCAAGGGAGGAGGAAATCCCCTCTCTTTTGCCCTGTAAATACAACACTTAAGGCACCGTTTAGAATTGGGATTTGTTTAGTTAAAAGTTAGCCATTGCAACTTTGTGTACTTCGTTTTTGTCCAACGACCAGGACAAGACCGCTTTCGTATCCCCACTATATCAATACTTCATATATATTCACAATATTCATATTGCATTATCATATTATTGCTTGTTCTTTGATTGCATGCAGGAATAGACCTTCGTGGTCAAGTTGATCGTGCTTCCGGTATCATCGGTAACCTAAGGAGATTGGTTTAGCGATTGGTAAGGCGCAACATCGTGCACGTTTGTAGTCGGATTGTCAAAGTCGAATCCACAAAATCGATAGTTATCATCTCGTCGAAAGATCAGGACCCTCGCCTCTATCAAGTGGTATCATATTTTCATGTTGCTTGGTGGGATTTTACCAGTTTTTTTATAGTTTAGATCGCATCTGTCTTCATACCTATAGTCCATAAAAAAGCAACAAAAATATTAGGGTTACTTCATCATATCCGAACCACTCTGAGCCTTTGCATAATATTTTTAGTGCTTTGCTTTGTTGAGTTTGTGGTTGCATCATCATGTTGAGTTGTCGGTCTTAGCATCTAGTCCTTTAGAGTTTTGAGTTCTGGTCACAGGTTGTCACGCCGCCGCTCCGCTACCATATACCTCCACCACATATCCGCCATCATTCCATAAAACCACCACATATCCGCCGCCATCACGCCACAAGTCCGAGTTGCCACCAGATACATATCCACCACTAGTCTGAGTTGCCACCAGATACATATCCGCCACCAGTCTGAGTTTCCACCAGATACATATCCGCCACCAATCTGAGTTTCCACCAGATACATATCCACCACCAGTCCGAGTTGCCACCAGATACATATCCGTCACCAATCCGAGTTCCACCCGATTCATCTTCGCCACCAATCCTAGTCCGAGTCCAGTATGTAGTTCTCTGTTATTGATTTCGAGATCAGTCATACTACGTGTCGTGATCAAGTCGGACTCCCGAACTTCCGTGCCACCCATAGACGAAAAATAGTTCAACTTTCAAAAAATCAAAGTCTAGAAAATTCTGGCTAGACAGTTTTTAGACCATTTGTAGACTTTTTCGGAAAAAAACCGCGGAGCAAAAAAAAGTGCAAAAGAAAGAGATACAAAGTGTGCTCCTCCCTTGTTTACGTGCAGTGCCATGATTTTGTTAGTGTTCTATGCTCGCGTCTCTAGCACGGTCTAGCCTAGGACTAGCATAGTACTGTCGTTGAGCGTGTATTCAACTTTTCATCTCTGAATTGATTATTGCTTGCCCTTTTTGCTACCATAATATAAGCCTTCCTAGCTCCACATACATCTATGTCGTGCATTTGAAACCACCTGGCAATTGCTCTACCCATAGCCCCTGGTACTATACATACTAGACCAATTACTAGAGCTCGCGCACGCCAGTTAAATCATCAGGTACTTTTGTTTCTTGGGAATAATTCTAATGTTCAAGAGAATATGATGCTGCCTAAAATAGATTGTGTTAATTACTAATGAAGGGCCTAGCATGGACAAGAGGGATGAACACTGGAGGAGGATCAAGCATGGAGATGAAGGCGCGCGCGGAGGGAATCAGAACGGCATTTCTGATGTCGTTTTCAGCACTTTGAAGCCTCCATGATGGCATACAAGGAACTTGGACGAAATATACAAGATGCCCTTTCATAAATTTCGCCCATAGCTTATTTTAGGTGTTGCGTCAGCTTAGTTTTAGGCCTGGCCCATGTAATTTGGAAAAACTACTTCAGAGGTTGGTTTTAGAGTCTGTATTGTAGGGAAACGACTCGGGAGGTGTTTTAGTCCCACCTTGCCAAGGGAGGACGAAATCCCCTCTATTTTCCCCTATAAATACAACCATTAAGGCACCATTTAGATTTGGGATTTTTTTAGGTAAAAGTTAGCCATTCACTTCGTGTGCTTTGTTTGTGTCCAACAACCAGGCCAAGACCGCTTTTGGATTCCCACTATATCAATACTTCATATATATTTGAAATATTCAGATTGCATTATCATATTCTTGCTTGTTCTTCGATTGCATGCAGGAATATACCTTCGTGCTCAGGCTGATCGTGCTTCCGATATCATCAGTACCCTCGGGAGATTGGTTTAGCAATTGCTAAGGCGCCACATCGTGCACGTTTGTAGTCGGATCATCAAAGTTGACTCCACAAAATTGATAGTCATCATCTCATTGAGACATCGACACACTCGCCTCTATCATGCACTGTAGCTAGACCACACTCCTTCATCCTACCCCTCTCTTACTATCAGATTCATTCCCATGATAGTTTGCGCCCACCGTGGGGCTGCTCCTCTAGCGATTTATGGTGCAAGTGAAGTTTTCTTCCTTCATCATGTTTTTTGGCGTGAGATCCGTTTCGGCTCCCTTCACTTCATCGTCGACGATTCAGGGTGGCTCTAGGAGGCCCCACCGGACACGGAGTCACTACCCATTTGTGGCATCGCGCACTTCCGTGCAAGTTCACTCAGAGTCCTTCTCCGGCAACCGTCGGTTCCATACCTGATGACCCCCTGTACCCCCGCAGGATGCCGCCACAAGCGCTCTAGCCGATCGTGGCTCCATCAGTGGATCAAGAACATCGTGGCTCTTCAAGCCCCGGCCGAGCAGGTAGCAGCACTCGATCATAACGAGTCCTTTCATGATTTGTTCGCTTCTCTCCATGAATAGTCAGAAGGCGAAGCCGACTACGAGAGTGTGGAATCCTCCGCGGAAGTTCTGCTGGTCGGCCCGGATAACAACCCGCCTGGTTTCCCAAGCAATCGGGAAAATCTTGATGATGCGTCGCATGGCACACTGATGATGGGCTAGGAAATGATCACCGGGTTGAAGATCCGCTGCCCCCCTCACTCGTGAGCAGAGGGACGAGCTCAATAGGAGGGCCGATAAGGCTCTTCTCGCACCTATCACAGGGACGACTCTCGAGGCTCTGGCCTTGGAGTCAACGCGTTTGGCCACCTTGGCCGACCGCACGCACCTTGAACAGTTGCCGAAAACACTTGAAGATCACATTCATCAGCAACCTAGTTCAGTCAGAACTGAAAATAATTGTTCCCGAACAACAAAAACCGCAACTACTGAGTGCTCCACACTCCACTGCAAAACTTGGCGGTTGTGATGCGGGTCGCCGATTCCATTCAATCGTCCGGCTCAGCAGCAGGCGAGGGGATCAGTCAAATCCAAGCGCTTTTGAAGAAAATAATGGCACACAATCCTGCTGTGTCACAGTCATAGAACCGCATACACAACAAATCGGTGTGAGCAGATACAATCTAGTCAGCTCAGAGCCCGGTCGCACCCGGGAGACATAGGCGGTCCCCTCCCCCAAGAGGAATAGCCCACACTCGACAGCCAGAATAGTATGGGGATCGGAACCATGATCGTATCACACCTGCTCGGCACTGTGATGATCATTACCGTGACCAGGCAACCCCTCCGCAGTACGGTACATACGTGCTCGGAAGTACGATGACAGACGCTGGCATGGAGACAATCAGAGGGCCAGTCCCCCATGACAGCTGGGTGGTTATCATCTGCGAGACCAACACTACAAAAAAAAGACACTTCCGTGATGATACGTGTTTGTCACAGTAGGTCACGTTTTTTGTCATGCATGTACATCCATGCCGATTTTATGACAGAATCAAGATAGTCATACCTGTGCTGTCATAGAAGTGTTCCATGACATTACCAAAATTATCATCACGGAAGTGTCCACTTCCATGACGATAAATCATGCGTCATGGAAGTGCTTTCATCAAGGGTGACCGACACGTGGCATCCACCTTAACGGGTCGCCGTTAAGCTATCGGGTCCGGTTTTGGATCCGATAACCGGCTAACAGCCCGTACCAACGAGGATTTTCCACGTGTAAAATTCTCATTGGCCGGAGGAAACATGTGTTGGCTCACCGTTGGGACATATGTCATCCATTCATTGGACAGGAGGCGCCTATGATACGTCGACACGTGTATCGTCCCAACAGTGGCCCATTCAGGTTAAAAGGCTGGGTCTGTCAAAATAAGTGGGCCGGCCCATTAGCAACCTACTTGAATCAGGCCCATTTACAAGTGTCGGGGGAAATCGACACCTATGGAATCACTGGGATCCCTTCTACGGTTGGCGGGCGCGGGGTTGTGCAAAGAGCTGGTCCGACAGGAAGCACACGGATCGTTTACCCAGGTTCGGGCCGCGGAGATGCGTAATACCCTAGTCCTTCTTTGGTGGATGTATTTGAGTGTTCTCGTGTTCTTGAGCTAGCTACGAGGTGCAACTTGCCCAAAAGATCCGAATCCTTCTCCTGGTCGCCTCGGGCCTCCTTTTATAGGCAAAAAGGGGTTGCCACAGTAGCACACAGGAGGTGGAAAGGTGTACAGTGAATGAGTCTATCCTCTGGCACCGTCGGACAAACGCATTTAATGCGCTGCCGACGTGCCCCTCTCGCTTTTTTGGGGACGGCAAGGAAGCACGTCCCAGCTGTCGCCGCTTCGCATGGCTTCGACACGCGTCCAAGCTGATGAGGCATTGCGGCGCCACGTTGGCTGGCTACTGGGCTCGCACGGTGGTGGAGCCTTCACGAAGACCTGCATGCCACCACGCAGGTGCTTGCTGAGTCGGTTGTGGAGGCCGCTCGTCGCCACGTAGGTGCCTGCTCAACTGGTTGAGCTGGCAGCTGCATGGGGATGGCGGTGGAGCCTTGGCAGGCGCGGGCCTGGCCACGGCCCCGTAGGTACCTTTGGCAAGGGTCTTGTCGCGGCACCGTGGTCGTCCTCGGCAAGGGTCTTGCCCAGGATCTCGTGGATTTCCTCGGCTAGGATCCCGCCGAGGGTCGTTGTCTTCTGATCCTCATCTGATCTTGTGTGTTCATGGTCTTGACGAAGATCTGCATGCCACCACAGAGGCGCCTCCCGAGCCTTGGTCCCAATGTAGTTGGTTGGTGGTGTTGGAACTCGCGGGCTCAAGGGTGGCCTGCTCTGCTGGCATCGGGCAAGTCGCCCCGGCAAGGCTCTTGCCGGGGCCGCGGAGGCTGCCCCGGCAAGGGTCTTGCCGGGGGAGTCCACCTCGCCCTCTTGCTCTTTTGTGTTCTCTAGTCTTGGCGTTGCCTCTGGTCGCCTTGTGCCTTCGGCTCCCCTCCTCTGCCCCTGCTCAGTGTGGCCGTGGGCGCGGCTCCGACTGTCCGTGCACATGTGTGGGGCGGTTTCTGCATGCATGCGTCACATCATGGTAAAGAGATGGCTCGCGCCTTCCCCATAAAAAAGAGGGAGGCGCAGAGGCGTGGCTCAATTACTAAGTGGACTCGGGTCATGGTCTTCAAGGCGCACCCCCCCCCCCCCCGATCACGGGGTGGGGAACGGTCGCCTCACCCGTCCCCTCGATCCTGCCGCTCGCCACGTGTCCCTCATGCAGGTGGCAGGCGGTGGAGGCGGGAAACCGGGCCGTCGCTGATTGGGACAGCAGGTCGGTCCCGATTCCCTGCGCCCCCGATGGTTGGATTGGTTGAGTGGGGCGGCCGAGCCCCGACCCCACCCCTTTATAAAAAGGGGGAGGGGGATGTCATCCCACATTCTCCCAGCATCCATCTCCTTCCACTTCTGCTCCTTTCTTCCATCTGCCATGGCGAGAGGGGGCGCAGGCCCTTCAACGGTGGCGGCAAGGGTCGCTGCTCGACAGCGCATCCCTCCTTCCCAAGAGCCCACGGCGGCGGAGCCGGCCACGAGAGGAAGGGGTAGGGGGAGAGGCCGAGGTCGCCGTGGCGCTCGGGGAAGAGGGGGACGGGGCGGCGCACCGGCCTTGCCCCCGCCAGCGATGCCTCCCGCGATGGAGGGCCACATCGGGACCATCCTCGTGAGTTCTTCATCAGGCTGCGCCTGCCACCGCGTCGTCGTCTCCGTCTCCCTACCCCATTTTCTCGGGAGATGGAGCTCGATCCGCCCCAGACCCTCAGGTTGCACATGAGGGGCTGCGGGAACGGCGGTACGCGGGTCGACGTCGACTTCCCCTCTCCTCACGTCATGTACCTCCGTCGCGGATGGAAGACGTTTGCTCGCGTCCACAGCCTGACGGCGGGGCTCGTCCTCTACTTCAAGTTAATGGAGGCGGCCTGCTCTCCATCAAGGTCTTTGGATATCTTGGAACTCGCCTAAAGTGCTGTGTGGAAAGCTCCTCCGACGATGAAGATTCCTCCTCAAGCGGGAGTGACGAGGAGGACAGTGACAGCGACGACGAGGGCGTCGAGCGGCGGGACGCCGACCTCGACTCCGACTGACCGCGTCGCCCCTCCCTTGGCCACGCACCCTGCCGAGGGCCTTCCTCGTCAAGCTCTCCATCGGCGCATTCCCCGTCGCCTCCTTGGGCGGCTGCCGTAAGAGGGTTGGAGAAGGTGAAGAAGGCGGGTGGCGGCCGTCAAGTCGGAGTACGCGGGCACCGACGCCTTCGTCGCGTATTGTCGGCCCGCTGCCTCATCTTCCAGCTCCCCTCCCGGCACCGGGATGTTCTCTTGGTGCCTTCTGCTCCTCGTACCCCGCCTAGGCGCTCTTTTTGCCCTCCCGCTATCTTGTTACACCTCCTGAGGAGAGGGACAAGAAAGGGATTACGGGCATCTTATCTCTTTTTAGTTTGTAAGCCTGCGGGCACTTGTTAGATTTAAAATTTGTAATCCCCTTGCTCATGTTTTTCATCCCGTATGAACTGTACCTGTATGGGACGTTTTTAATGAAAAAGGGTGCTTGGTGGGTTCTTTGTGCATGAGCAAGGCCCATGCCAAGGAGTGAGTCCTTGTTATTTTTAAGATAAACATTGACGCCCGGCAACATGCCTTGCCGTCCCCTTACTTCAGCCGACCATTCTCACGCTCTTGGCAGAGGCAGGGGCGAAGTAGAGTTAGGCCCCTCGTTTATTTCCTCGCCACCACGACTACGACCCGGTTCCGACCCAGGGACTTGGGTACAGGAAAAAGGGGGGGAGCACGGTGGTCTAGGAGCAAAACGAGGTTTCATACGCCCCAACTTCATACGGAAATGCACAACAGAGGATGAAAGACTTATCTGAATCTGCAGCCCCCGGCAGCCTTGGCTTGCCGTGGTTGGATTCCTGTATCTGCAGCCCCCGGCAACCTTGGCTTGCCGAGGCCGGAGCGCTAGCTCGTTCTCTTTCTCCCAAACAGCTCAGCAGAAACGTCCATGTACCCTGCGAACCAAAGAGGATGGAAAGGAACAGAGAAACGCACACTCGGCCTCTATGCTAGGGGTTAGTCGCCGCTAAGCACTATCAACCCTAACCGAGGGAGAGACTTAACCTAGCATGCATGCTAAAACATAGGGCGCCAGCGCTTCATTTATTTATGCTCAGGGTCTGCGCCTGGCTTTGTACAGAGGGTTACATGCGTTGCCGGCAAGGCTTGTACAAAAGGTGGTTTGCTGGGGGGGGCGGCAACTGCGCCTTATGGGTAAAACTTGCGAAGATTTTCAATGTTCCAGGAGTTGCTCACTGGAATAGCATCTTCGGTCTCCAAGCGGACTGCGCCGGGCCTGGTGACTCGTATTACCCGATAAGGGCCTTCCCACTTTGGCGTCAACTTGTTGGAATTCTTGGCCGATTGAACGCGCCGAAGAACAAGGTCGCCTTCCTCAAAGATTCGGGCATGATCCTTGCGGCTATGGTAGCGGCGCAAGGCTTGCTGGTAGCACGCTGCTCTCACAGCCGCCCGAAGACGATCTTCCTCAAGGAGCGTTGTGTCATCTTGCCACAATTACTCTTGCTCAAGCTCGTCATAAGCGATCACTCGAGGTGACCCATATGTGAGTTCCGTGGGGAGAACTGCTTCTGCCCCGTATACCAAGGCAAAGGGTGTCTGGCCGGTGGCTCGATTTGGCGTCGTTCTGATCGACCAAAGAACCACCAACAACTCATCAATCCAGCGCCTTCCGCTCTGGTGCAGCCTGTCAAAAGTCTTGGTCCTCAGGCCTCGTAGTACTTCAGCATTTGCCCTCTCCGCCTGGCCGTTGCTCCGTGGGTGTGCCACGGAAGTGAAACAGACCTTGCTGCCGAGGTCTTGGATGTATTTCATGAAGGTGTGGCTTGTGAACTGCGTGCCGTTGTTGGTGATGACTCTGTTTGGCACACTAAAACAATAGACTAGCCCTTTGAAGAACTTGACGGCTGACTGTGCTATCACCTTCCTCACTGCTTCCACCTCCGGCCACTTTGTGAACTTGTCGATTGCAACGTACAAGTACTCAAAGCCCCCGACAACGCAGGGGAAGGGGCCCAGTATGTCGAGCCCCCAGACCGAGAATGGCTAGGAGAGAGGAATTTTTTGAAGGGCTTGAGCTGGTTGATGAAGCTTCTTCGAATGGAACTGACACGCTTCACACTTGGTTACTAGTGCCGTTGCATCCTGGAGGGTGGTGGGCCAGAAGAAACCTTGCCGGAAAGCCTTGTCGGCAAGGGCCCTCGACCCTATGTGGGAGCCACATATGCCTCCGTGTATCTCTGCCAACAGCTCCAGTCCTTCCTCCCGGGGAATGCACCTCAACTTCACACCGTTCGATCTTTTTCTGTACAGGACGTCATCAACGAACTGATACATAGCAGACCGACGGGATACTTTCTCCGCTTCTTCCTGCTCCTCAGGAAGCTCCCCTGTTTGGAGGAATCGGACGGTATGCTATGCCCACGCCGGAGCCTGGGGCTCGACGGCAAGGACCAAAGGCATTTCTTCTGCCATGGGAGCGGTCGTCTCTACGGCCAGAGCTTGACGCCCTGCTGGAGTCATTTGCCCCTCGGCAGGCTCAGTACGCACGGCAACACCCCTGCCGGCGGCCCCAGGGGGCTCGACGGGAAAGTACTTGTCGGGGCCTGATTTCCTTTGCTTGTTCTGCTCTGTTGATGGTTCGACGGATGGTTGAGTTAACCAAAGCACAAAAGTACCTGGTTCCACAGGTAGTTTGAAGGCAGCGCGCTTCGACAGGTAATCAGCAGTGTCGTTCTCCGCTCGGGGAACGTGCTCTGCTTGTATACCGTCAAAGCGCTCTTCCAGCTTCCTCACCTCATCTACGTAGGCCTCCATCAACGGGCTCTGATAATCTTTGTTGACTTGCCTGACGACAAGCTGTGAATCACCCCTGACGATGAGCTTCTTAATCCCAAGGTCTGCCGCGATCCTGAGACCGGCAAGCAACCCCTCGTATTCAGCGGTATTGTTTGTGGACATCTCCCTGGGAAAGTGCATCTGTATTACATACTTGAGGTGCTCCCCGGTGGGTGCGACAAGAAGCACACCAGCACCGGCGCCTTGCAGCGAAAAAGCCCCGTCAAAGTACATGATCCAGTTGCGACTTGCTTCCTTGCCGGGGAGAGTGGTCTCCTGGATCTCTTCGTCGGGCATTGAGGTCCATTCCGCAATGAACTCCACCAGGACTCTGCTCTGGATTGTCAAAGTACTTTCAAACTTCAAACCAAAGCTCGACAGCTCCAAGGCCCATCCACGATCCTCCCGATTGCGTCTGGGTTATGCAGTATCCGTTGCAACGGGAGCGGGTAACGACGGTGATTTCGTGTGCTTGGAAGTAATGACGTAGCTTCCTCGAGGCCATAAGGAGGCCGAAGAGCAATTTCACACCGGAGTACCTTGACCTAGCCCCCTGCAAGAGGGAGCTAACAAAGTAAACCAGGTGCTGCATCACCTTCTTCTTCTGCACCACTTCATTTGGTTGCACGGGCCCTGTCCTGATGGCGTCAGACTCTGTCGGGGGCCTTGCCTTGCTGGCGCCAGGCCCTGCCGGGGGGAGCTCTGGCTCGCCATCCGCCAGTCCAGCCATTCTCGCTGCCTCTTCATCGACATCCCTCTTTGCCTCTAGCGCGGAGCTGACCACTTGATTCGTTGCTGCCAGATATAGCAGCAACGGCTCTTGTGGTTTAGGCGCAACTAGTATAGGTGTAGAGGAGAGGTATTTCTTCAAATCCTGCAGCGCTGCTTCGGCCTCTGGGGTCCACTCCATTGGGCCTGCCTTTTTCAAGATTTTGAAAAAGGGAAGGGCGCGCTCGGCAGACTTGGAGATGAATCTGCTCATGGCGGCAACGCAGCCAGTGAGCCGACGCACGTCCTTGATCCGCTTGGGTGCCTCAATTTGCTCGATAGCCTTGATCTTGTCTGGGTTTGCCTCGATCCCACGATGTGACACAAAGAACCCGAGAAGTTTGCCGGACGGAACACCGAAGACACACTTCTCAGGGTTCAACTTGAGGTTGATCTTGCGCAGGTTGGCAAACGTCTCTTCTGAGTCTTGTACAAGAGTTGCCTTGTCCTTGGTTTTGACCACTATTTCATCCATATAAGCTTCCATATTTCTATGTAGCTGGGGCTCAAAACCAATTTGGACCGCCCTTGCGAATGTTGAGCCAGCACTCTTCAGCCTGAAAGGCATCCGTAAAAAGCAATACGTACCACTTGGGGTGATGAATGTTGTCTTCTCTTTGTCTTCTCTTGTCATGAAGATCTGGTGGTAGCCCGAGTAGGCGTCGAGGAATGATAACAGATCACACCCGGCCGTGGAGTCAACAATCTGGTCAATGCGCGGCAACGGGAAGGGGTCCTTAGGACAAGCCTTATTGATATCTGTGTAGTCAATGCACAGCCTCCACTTCCCGTTTGCCTTGCGCACCACCACCGGATTGGCCAACCACGTCGGATGGAGCACTCCTCTCACCAAGCCTGCCGCTTCCAACTTCCTGATCTCCTTTGTGATGAACTCCTGCCATTCCAAAGCTTGCTTCCTGACCTTCTGCTTGACGGGTCGCGCATGGGGACAGACAACAAGGTGGTGCTCAATCACTTCCCTGGGAACATCGGGGATGTCGGATGCTTGCCATGCAAACACATCGACATTCGCCCGCAGGAAAGTGACGAGTGTGCTTTCCTATTTGCTGTCGAGGGTGGAGCTTATGGTGAAAGCCCCTCCCGTGCCATCCTCCTTGACGGACACCTTCTTGGTCTCTGGCAGTGCAGCTCTGGATTTCTTGCTCTTGCCGATGGAGCTTTCTGGCACATCCTCGACGGTAGCACAACACCCCGAAGAGGTGCGCTTGCCGGAGTGGGTGTGAGAGGTCTTGCCGGTCTTCTTCTTCCCTCCCGGGGCTTCAGCGGCAGGAGCAAGTGCCTTGGCGGCAGCTGCTGCAACTGCTTCCCGATAGAGTAGGTCGGCACAGATCAGCGCATCCTTCTTGTCGCAAGGGACAATGATGATGGTCATCGGCCCAGGCATCTTCAGCGTGTTGTAGGCGTAGTGCGATGCCGCCATGAACTTGGCTAGTGCCGGGCGGCCGAGGATCCCGTTGTAGGGCAAGGGGATCTCGGCTACATCGAAGACAATCCTCTCCGTCATGTAGTTCAACTCGCCTCCAAACGTCACAGGCAACATGACTTTCCGCTTTGGCTGGCTCCTTCCCGGGTTGACCCCTTGAAACGTGCCTGTCTCCTCGAGGTCTGCATCAGGAATTTGCAGCCTTTTGATCACAACGGGTGAGATCAAGTTCAGACCGGCCCCGCCGTCAACCAGCATCTTGTTCACCATGAGGTTGCGTATCGTTGGCGAGACCAACAACGGCAAACACCCGGCCGCAGTTGTGCGATCAGGGTGGTCCTCGGCGTCAAAGATGATGGGCGTGCTGGACCACTTCAGCGCTTCTGAGCATCGAACGATGGCTCCGCTGCTGTGATCTCACACTCCCACTGCTTGAGCTGGCGGTGGGAAGTATGCAGCGAGGCGCCACCATCGACGCACATGGCCTCCGTAGCCTTCTGAAACTCATGCTCGCCGGAATCGTCGTCCTCGTCATGATCGTCATCTTCCTGCTTCTTGTCGCAGCCCTGAGCGGGCCTCTCTTGTTGGTTATCCTTGCCACAGCGACCTCCTTGGCCGCCACGCTTCTTGCCGGATCCTTCAGCGCCATCCCGACCCTTCTCCTTGTCTCGCCTCTCATACTCGGCTTTTTTCTTTTCAGCAAGCAGCTCGACTTGTCGGCAATTCTGGAGGTCGTGGCCCTTGGTGCGGTGGATCTTGCAATACTGCTTGTCGGAGCCCCTGGCTTGTCGGCAGCCGCCAAGGCCCGGCAAGCGGCGCACCCGGCAATCTCCTTGCCGGGGTCGTCTGCCTTGGCCTTCTTGGCAGTGCCGGTGTCGTCGGATCCCTCGACGGCAAGCACGACCTTGCCCTTGCGTTTCCTGTTGCGACGCCGACCCTTCTTTGTCGGGGCAGCGGTGTCTTCGTCGTTAGAGTCGGTTTCCGCGTCGGCGTCCTTGCCGGGGTACTTCCTTCCCTCTTCATCCCGAGCGCATCTATCAGCCAGAACGTAAAGTTCGGCCACATCCTTGACCTTGTTCATTGCCAGTTCTTCACGCATCTTGCGGTTATGCACATTTTGATGGAATGCGCTGATCACGGCGGCGGGATGAACATCTGGGATGTTATATTGCACTCGGCTGAACCTTTGTATGTACTTGCGCAGGTTTTCACCTTCCTTCTGGGTAATGATATGCAAATCACTCGCTTGGCCATGAGCTTGGTGGCCTCCAGTGAAGGCACCAACGAACTCATGACACAGATCCGACCAAGAAGAAATGGAATCCACCGGCAAGTGCATCAACCAAGACATGACATTGGGTTTCAGGGCCAACGGGAAGTAATTGGCAAGCACCTTGTCGCGAGCTCCAGCGGCTTGCATCGCGATGGTGTAGATGCTGAGGAACTCCGACGGATGGGTCTTGCCATTGTACTTCTCGCCGACATCGGGCTTGAACGTGCGGTGGGACGGCCACTGGAACTGTCGCAGCTCACGGGTAAAGGCTGGGCAACCCACCTCATAAGGTAGGCCGCAGGGGGCTCCCAGTGCTGGGTGGTCCATAGCAGGCCCCGCCCGCCTATCTGACTGGTGGCGTGTATCGCGCCGGCGCTCGATGGTGGTTCGAGCGTCTTCATGGGCTCGCTCCCGAAGAACTTGGCGCTGGTCGCGGTGGGTCCGTGGGTCGGACGACGCTATGGAAATGTTATCACAAGCGTCATCACGACGGATCGACACCCGCGGTGGGTGGCGTGGAGGGGGAGAGTGCACCGTGGCCGCAGCACCTCCGGCCCCTCCACCGCTGGCGTGCGGTGGTTCGACGGAGCGTCGGCCTGAGGGCCCCGCTGGCCATGGATCGTCTTTGTTGGCGACGCTAACGAGGCTCCCGATAGTGGCTCTCCACTCGTCGAGCTTCTCCGCAGCAGGAGGGAAGTCGAGGAGCAGCTGCGCGCGCCAAAGCTTCTGCTGGCGTGGGTGGCGGCGAAAGCTGCGTGGACCATGGCGCGCTCCGACTTCTAACCACGTTAGAAGGAGCTCTATCACGGCCCGGTGGTTGTGTGCCATTTTCGCCAGCACTTCGGCGGGCATGCTAGCCTCCTTCATCCCGCAAATGATGCATAGGACTCTTCCCACGGCGGCGCCCGGGGTCACCAGCGTGGTGACGCTGCTCGTTGCGCACACCCTGGGAAGAGTGCGCTGTGGGCGCCGACGTAGGCATCTTGGAGGTCGCCGCGCCGCCCGTGGGTGGCACGGCGCCGCCCCCGGAGGGCCCCGCGCCGCCTGCGGGGGGCCCAGCTCCGTCTCTGGATTTGGCGACGTGCGGCCCGTCGTCTTGCGCACGAACGACGCCGCTCGCCAGGCTCTGACTGCTAGAGCGATTTTGGTGCTCGCGGACCACACCTCGGGTTCTGTCCGCGACCGGCCCGCTGCTCGCCCGCACCGGTACGGGCCGTCCGGCTCCCGATGAACCGATCGCCGTGACCGCCTTCTTCTTGGGAGCCATGACGATGAAGAGCTGCTAGGCTAACTGCTAGACCGGATTTTCACAACTGCGCCCCCTACCTGGCGCGCCAAAGATGTCGGGGGAAATCGACACCTATGGAATCACTGGGATCCCTTCTACGGTTGGCGGGCGCGGGGTTGTGCAAAGAACTGGTCCAACAGGAAGCACACGGATCGTTTACCTATGTTCGGGCCGCGGAGATGCGTAATACCCTAGTCCTGCTTTGGTGGATGTATTTGAGTGTTCTCGTGTTCTTGAGCTAGCTACGGGGTGCAACTTTCCCAAAAGATCCGAATCCTTCTCCTGGTCGCCTCGGGCCTCCTTTTATAGGCAAAAAGGGGTTGCCACAGTGGCACACAGGAGGTGGAAAGGTGTACAGTGGATGAGTCTATCCTCTGGCACCGTCAAACAAACACATTTAATGCGCTGCCGACGTGCCCCTCTCGATTTATCAGGGACGGCAAGGAAGCACGTCCCAGCTGTCGCCGCCTCGCATGGCTTCGACACACGTCCGAGCTGACGAGGCATCGCGGCGCCACGTTGGCTGGCTGCTGGGTTGGCGCAGTGGTGGAGCCTTCACGAAGACCTGCATGCCACCACACAGGTGCTTGCTGAGTCGGTCGTGGAGGCCGCTCGTCGCCACGTAGGTGCCTGCTCAGCTGGTTGAGCTGGCAGCTGCATGGGGATGGCGGTGGATCCTTGGCAGACGCGGGCCTGGCCGCGGCCCCGTAGGTACCTTTGGCAAGGGCCTTGCCGGGGCCCCGGCAAGGGTCTTGCCACGGCACGGTGGTCGTCCTCGGCAAGGGTCTTGCCGGGGATCTCGTGGATTTCCTCAGCTAGGATCCCGCGGAGGGTCGTCGTCTTTTGATCCTCATCTGATCTTGTGTGTTCATGGTCTTGACAAAGATCTGCATGCCACCACAGAGGCGCTTCCCGAGCCTTGGTCCCAATGTAGTTGGTTGGTGGTGTTGGAACCCGCGGGCTCAAGGGTGGCCTGCTATGCTGGCATCGGGCAAGTCGCCCCGGCAAGGGTCTTGTCGGGGGAGTCCACCTCGCCCTCTTGCTCTTTTGTGTTCTCTGGTCTTGGCGTTGCCTCTGGTTGCCTTGTGCCTTTGGCTCCCCTCGTCTGCCCTGCTCAGTGTGGCCGTGGGCGCGGCTCCGATTGTCCGTGCACAAGTAAAGGGGTAAAAAAGGAGTGCCCCTACTTTTGTACACCGACAACAAGTACGGCCCATACAAGTTACATAGAATCGGCCCATCAAAGGCCCATTCTAGTTACAATTTCCAGCCCATCGTCAGTTTAAGCCCGTTAAAGGCCCGCTACGTCTTTAAGCCCAATTGCGGCCCGAGCTTCTTTCGTCCTGTTAGCAGCCCATTGTCAGTTCCAGCCCGTTACCGGCTTGGAACGTCTTTCGGCCTTTTGTCGGCCCATTCTGCAGTTGGGCTAATTCTAGCCCACTGTGACTTTAGGCCTGTCCTCGGCCCATTCGGTAAATGGGCCAACTCTTAGCCCATTTTGCTCTCGGCCTGTTAACAGCCCGCACAACAGTTGGGCCTTTGACTTTCGGTCCATTAGGGGCCCACGTTCCGCAGGGCATCATTTCAGCCCAACGCGACTTTCGGCCTGTTAAAAGCCTAGTTGACAAACTGGGCCTCCTCTGGCCCATAACACTTTCGGCCTCTTACTGGCCCGTAAAGTAAAAGGGCCGAGACAAAATTGACAT
Organism: Aegilops tauschii subsp. strangulata; assembly: GCF_002575655.3. NCBI lineage: Eukaryota > Viridiplantae > Streptophyta > Magnoliopsida > Poales > Poaceae > Aegilops > Aegilops tauschii. The sequence continues at coordinate 227,000,496 of NC_053039.3, forward strand.
TTATTTCGGCCTGCTAGAGGCCCGCGGGCCATTTCCATTTATATGGCCCTATCGAGCTTTTGGCCTGTTAACAGCCTGCTAAGAGCCGTTGTTACGGTGGGCCACATCGTTTGGGATCCACTTAATATTATTTTGACCAGCCCAGTTAAGGCCCGCTTTGACTACACATGTTTGTTTGTTTTTGTATGGCGTCTAGGAAATGTTTGGGCGTGTTGGCCCCCGTTTCAATGATAGAGCATATTCAAGAATTATCCTACTCTATACTATCGCCTCTAAAAAACATACACTATACAATAAAAAGACTAAGGCATAGAAACGTAGAATAATCCTACACTATACAATAAAGAAATTAGAGCTGAATATACCCACTGGGCATTATAGTTCGGCACCAGTGATAATAAAGCATACACAAACAGCAAACTACATACACTGGACAAATAAAGCTCATACATCATGGACACGCATCAACATAACTTACCATTTGAACTATAATCTCTTCAGAAAATAGGATTGCCGGATTCAGATAGCACAAATTTCAGTCTGCAAAATCTCCAATTCCTTCGTGGTTACCTCAGTGTCTTGTTTCATTTTTTTTGACTCCTGCATCTAATACCTGCATGTCCAGTCTCAACTTTCTGATTGTACGTTGAGAATAATGTACACGTTGTCTTGCCACCTCTAGTTGATGCTCGAGAACATCAGCACATTACAATTCCAATCCATAATCATTCGGTAACGGCCATGTCGCACTGCTCGCATATCTTTGTGTTGATGTCACTTCATCCTGAAATGTTTCTGTAAGTACACATGACTAGGGCAAAAATATAGTTACAACAGTGAAGCGAGCAAGACAGACTATTTTGTACATGGCAAAACAGGACTAACAATAATGTTACACGTCATGAAGCATAAGCAGGTGATATTTTAAAAAATTATAAAAATGGTAGTCTGTGTAGCCTGCATACAGAAATCTCTCTTAGCTCACCAGAGGAGCATGATGTTGGGGTCAAATCCAAAACACAGACAAGTTATAAATTTAGACAGCATGTTGCGTATAAGTAAGCAAGCAGTTGGCCATTCTATAGCTCAATTAAATTCTTAGGGAGCATAATGAACAGCAGAGGGATTCATACAAACTTACTACAGCAAGCAAAACTATGCAATCATTAGCCTAGTATAAACTACTCCCTCTGTTCCTAAATATAAGTCTTTTTAGACATTTTAAATGGACTACGACATACGGATGTATGTAGACATATTTTAGAGTGTAGATTCACTCATTTTGCTCCGTAAGTAGTCACTTATTGGAATCTCTAAAAAGACTTATATTTGGGAATGGAGGGAGTAGATTGTGAGCCTCATGTAGTAATAGGTTGTTAATAGACTTCAAAGCTTCAGGCACACTTTGACAGAGTAATTAAATGGTAAGGCCTTTAATTATGTGAACTAATAGTTATACAAGTACCCAACATCAGGCATCATTGTTTGGGCATCTCATTAACTGAGGACAAATAAAGCAATTGAAAAGAGCAAATTAACTATGCCTGAAACAAACAAGGAATTGAACTGTTGAGTTGGATACAGTGACTTACCTTAACTGGTTGAATAGGCTCAGCGCGGCTCCTACTTCTCTTGCAAGGCTCCTTCCTAACATCTTGTACTTGGAAATCCTCAATCTTATCTTCATTGCACCCCCTCTGAAGGTGACACAAACTAGTTACTTGTCTCCTTGGAAGATAAATATGCATACTTTCCAGTCTGTGAACAACACAAAAGGATGAGATTATAACAAAACAACACCACATAATGAAACATGCCACATCTCTTGCACTTGCACACAATGAAGTGAGCATTTACTGTGTGCACTATGTAAAAACTAGGCATACCTTCGAACTGGATCTCCAGGTACTCTTGGAGAGCCTAATTTAGTGTACAGCCAAACCTTTATGTCACCTATTAGTTAGACAATCCGCCACTACAGCAGCCCTTAGTGTTTAAATCGTTGACAAGCTCTGTTAGAGTGTTAGGTAAAGAATAGCAAGTAATCAAAGCAAACAGTCCTAGTATGGCTGGCTGATGCAAACAAGCAATTAAACAGATGTGTGAGCAAATCTTACATACTCCCTCCTTCCATCTATATAGGGCCTAATCGTTTTTCGAGGCTAACTTTAACCAAGTGTTATAGCAATAATATATGACATGCAAGTTGCACAAAGCATACCGTCAAATTCGTACGTGAAAGGAGCTTCCAATGATATAATTTTCACATTATACATATCATGTATTATTAGTCTTATCAATAGTCAAAGGCAGTCTCAAAAAACACATTAGGCCCTATATAGATGGAAGGAGGGAGTATCAAGAAAAGAAGCAAAGAAGGAGGCTTAAAGACCATCACTTGACTGACCAGATTTAAGGGGCATTTAAACATCATGTGCAACATATGAACTAACATAAACATTGCATATTCCAGATTCTACAATGGAATGCACATGTATTACGTTATGCCACGTATGATGATGCCTAAATGTACATTATAGCAGGCAGGAGTGATTCATCATTGCACACACAATTGAATTGCATGTTAAGGGCCAGTTCTATTCCGCCTTTTCAGAGCTTATTGTCAAAATAAGCCATAAAAGATGTAAAGAAGTCATTTTTAGTTATGGGCTTGGGCTTAACTTATTTCGCTTTGGAGGGGGGTGTTTCGGGTAGAAGCTCACTAAAATTTGAAGGGAAGGGGAATAGTGAAATGACTCTATTGTCTGCCTATATTACACTCAAAATGCAACTGCTCACGCCCGCGTCACACCTGACCCTCAAGTAAAAACAAACACGCAAGCGTTCATTGCCCTGCCCGCTTGCATCTCCTCTCCCCTTTCCCTCTACCTCAATCCCCTGCCTGCAGTGCTAGGGTTCCTCCTGCGAGCCGTCGCCGCTGATCCCATCTGGCCTGGTCCTCGACGATGCTCTGTCCAGCTAGGCTACATGCGGGTAGGACCAAATCTCCCCGGCTACTCCTCCCTCTAGTGCCGCCCCTCATTCTCATGGTCTCCCGCAACTGCTCCACTGTGGTCCGTCCAATGCACTACTCCGACGGGCGCCGCACAACTACGGCTGATGCCACACTACGGCAGAAGGCACCTTATTCCCCCTCCCCTTCTCCCAGGCTGTGGCCTTGAGGTGCTGTTGAAGAATGAGCTCATCCAACAAGGTGAGGATCTCCTCTGATTTTTTGCCAAATTTTCATTCTGATCCACTATACAATGAATTGCTATGAGCTGCTTTTGCTGCTACTATATGATGCATTGCTATGAGCTTCTCCTACTGCTGCTATATGATGAATTGCTATGAGCTGCTGCTGCTATATGATGAATTGCTATGAGTTGTTGTTGCAGCTATATGATGAGTTGCTATAAGCTGCTCCTGCTGCTGCTATATGATGAATTGCTATGAGCCGCTCCTGCTGCTGCTATATGATGAATTGCTATGAGCTGCTCCTGCTGCTATATGATCAATTGCTATGAGTTGCTGCTGGTATATGATGAATTGCACACTGCTGCTGCTATATGATGAGTTGCTAGGAGCTGCTGCTGCTATATGATGCTTTCAGGTGGTGCTGCTATATGATAATAACCAGCCACTTGGACCATCGAATTTCAATAAATAATTGTTCTTCATTTAAATGTGGGTCATGCGTTCTTCATTTAAATTAGGCAATGGGATCTCTATGGAAGACATTGACCAAAGTAGATTGTGCCAAGTAGATGGTATCTTTGTATTTGCATTTTGAACAAATAGTGATGGTCTGTTTTCCTATCATATTAATTACTGCACTGGGTTCAATTTGTGATGTTTGCAAGTCAAATTAATTTTCATATGGGCGGCAAAATGACAAAATATAATGCAATCTAGATTATTCACTGGTCATACCAAAGATAAGCTGAAAAGGAAGGCAATGAAAAGAACTGGTTAGCTTATTACCTGGAGCTTATATTCACAGGTGCTTATTTTCTTAGGATAACTCGTAAAAAATGTCCCTAAGAAACTTGGCCAATAGAACTGACATACAAATCACATGACATGATGATTGCAATGGAGGAGTGACCTACCATAGCACATTGTATAGGCTAACCGCTGCCTCTCCTTTTTTTGCGATGTTCCATGAAATTGCCACATACATCTTGTACTTTTTTCATTGTGTAACCCCATTTGCAAGTTGACACGGCTAATTTCAGACATCTCTACATGATAATACATTGCATATCCCTTGCGCATATTTAAACCACCAATTAACGATTGTGTGCGTAGCATAAACTAGCCATGCCTCTATGTGCTGGACTAGCAGGCACTCTAAGGGAGCCTAATGTAATGCACTGGAATTCCTACATGCCACCTACGATTTTGTGTAATGTACTACCTCTGTTCCTAAATATATGTATTTGTAGAGATTCCAGTATGGACCACATACAAATGTATATAGATGCATTTTCGAGTGTAGATTCACTCATTTTGCTCCGTATGTAGCCTATAGTGGAATCTCTAGAAAGACTTATATTTAGGAACGGAGGTACGAGGTAGTATCATGTATGACATCTACATATCTAATTTAGCAGCCAGTAGTAGAAATATTGTCTGCACAAAGGGATTACTGTCGAAAATCCTAGCAAAGCATGCTGGCAGGCACAAAACAATACAAGAGAGATAGAGAGATGCACTTACAAGATCATAGCAATGCCTCAGTCCAGGATCTTGGTTGGCCAAGCTGTTAGATCCAGAAGAAACATCCTCCTTGTAGTTTCTGCTAGTTGCATAACAGGTAACGATGACCTGTTAGTATATTTGAATTACATCGGGCAGGTGATGCTGGACGGGTTTAAAGGTGACAAGTACCTAGGCCATGGCGGGTGCTTGGCATCTTGCGAGACGGTGGGAATCAGGTTAGAAACGTCAAGGGTGATGAAGCTGCGCTGGCTGTTGGGGTCTGGTAAGGAGATCTAGAACCGTCGAGTAGGGTGTTTGTGGAGAGGCTCCGGTAGGGTGGACTACGGTGTGGGCGAAGCGGATCTGTGGCCATGGACGAGGGTGTTGGTGAAGCTGCTCCGGTGGTTGGGTTAAGGATGGTGTCGATGATGTGGATCTGCGGCCGTGGACGGGGCGTCAGAAGCTGCTCCGGTAGGTTGGATGAGGGCGCGACGAAGCGGATATGAGGCCATGGACTTGTGAGTGGGCAAAGCGGCCCCGGTAGGGTTGAGAATGGTGTAGGCGAAGCTACTCCGGTAGGGTTGACGATGGTGTCGGTGAAGCGGCTCCGGTAGGGTTGAGGAAGGTGTCGGCGCAGAGGATCAGAGGCCGTCGACGGGGCCGTCGGTGGGGCGGCTCCGTGGGGGTTGTGGACGAAGCATCTCCGGTGGGGAGTACGAATGAGCCGCTGCAGATGCGCTGCGGTTGACGAGAGTACCGGCGAAGCAGATCCGTCGCCGTGGACAATGCCGGCACTAAATGGGTTGTGGTACAGTGGTGGATGAGCAGTCTACTTGTTTCTAGTGGAGGTGGGAGGGGTAGATGCGGCCGCAGAAGCATATCCGATGAGGTGGACGCTGCTGGCAGTGAATGGGCTCTGGTATGCCGGTGGATGAGCAGTCTAGGGTTTTGAGAGGGGAGGGGTAGAAAGGCCGATGAAGTACGGACGGCGTGATGTAAGATGCTCTGGTGCTGTGGAGTTAGTCATTTTTGCGGGAGGGGGAGAGGAAATGGGGGTGCCGTGTGGTGGGGGGAACCGGAAGTTACCAAAGCAGCCCCGACATATTATGTAGATGAGGGCGGTATTGTAACTGTTGTTCTCCGTGCACCAAGGACAAAAGGGGAATTTCGCATGCTAAAGACTAGGTGGCGGAAATTTTAGAAGGAGGCGGGAAACTTTGCCACCCGCGGGATCGTTCGTATCCAGTTTCAACTAATTTTGGACCGTGCTAGTGGGAAGGTCATGCGAGATTGTGTACACGGGGCACGCGTCAGCAGTTAATAACTGGTGTGAAGTCCACCCCAGAAAAAAAGATAATAACTCGGGATGATGCGCCGATAACTTGGACGTTCACACGAGCGCTTCCAATCGTACGGGTGTAGAAGCGCGTTAAAAAAAGGGATCAAACGCTCATCCTATGTATTTCTCGTGTAAATAGATAATTTAGTACCATTGGTTATTTACTTTAAATATAATGCATTTACGTGTTAGTGTAGAGGCGCACAAAAAGACATGGATATTGTAGTCCCACAAAAGAAATGGATATTGTAGTCCGCTACTTAAAAGTGTTACCTCATATGATTACATAGCCTCCCTTTCATAAATTGCATACCCGTTGAATTCATATATGAATATTACATATATTACTTCATAATAGAACCTTAAATCATCCAAGACTAACGAATTTGAATGCAAGAGTAACAATGGTGCATGTACATGATAGCTACATTGGTTGTTTGAAGAAACATCACTATAACTTTGCCATGCACAATTGAAAAGGTTTATTTAGATAGAAAAAAATGTGATATGTGAGTGCCCAATCTTTATAGCATTGAATCGATATTGTACCTTTGGCCACGATACGAAGTAGATATTGATTTATGTTCAAGCGATGCACGTCCACGATCGCTAGATAGTGATACGTGAATGAATTGTGCAATCTCTCTCACACGCATACATATCTCATTTCCCCGTGGGCATCGGAATCACACACGCGCACTTCGTGTATATCTCTCCCTCCGTCAAGGTTAGAATTCGTCTTTCTACCCCGTCCTACAAGTCTCTCGCACAGAAACACACACGCTCTCTCTGTCGAACATGCCCACCCCTTTAATTCCGCCCACACACAGCCACTAAGGTCTCAAAGTATAATTATGTCTCTCACACATATGCCTAAGGTTAACTCGAGTTCCGGAACCATATGAATACATACAATCGGATTCCAGCAGAGCACCTTTTGTTTTGAGATTTCTCTCTCTCTCTCTCACACACACACACGCGCGCGCGCGCGCGCTTAGACATTGTTTCTCGCTTCATTTTTTCCACCTCTTGCATGCACACCGTTTGTTTATCTCCGTGATGCTTTAAGTATGCCTCGCACACATGCTATCTACATATCCCTTAATATAGATATGTGTCACACAAACTCCTTCTCCCTACTAGCAAGATGCCCATGCGTTGCACGGAACATCAAGATGCATTTCTATGAGTAGTTTATCTTGTGAGAGAAAAAGATGAACGAGGGAAGGCCTTATTTACAAATGTGGAGAGGGGTGTGGGTATCTTTTTGCAAAACTGCCATAGTTTCCTTCCTATTCGTCAGATATATATCGGACGGCCTATATTGCAGGATGGCAGGAACACCATCAACACCAACTCTGTTTTTATAAGAGTAGAGAAAAGGATGAACGAGGGAAGGCCTTATTTGCAAACGTGGAGAGGGGTGTGGGTATCTTTTTGCAAAATTTCCATAATTTCCTTCCTATCCGTTAGATATAAATCCGACGGCCTATATTGCAGGATGGCACGCACACCATCATCACCAACTCTGTTTTCTACTCCCTACGTTCCTAAATATTTGTCTTTTTAGAGATTTCAACAAGTGACTACGTACGGGGCAAAATGAGTGAATCTACACTCTAAAATATGTTTACATACACATCCGTATGTGGTAGTCCATTTGAAATCTGAAAAAGACAAATATTTAGGAATGGATGGAGTATAATATAAGAGTAGACATGGAGATATATCTCCAGCATGGTCTACAACAAAAATGCACTGACTGGTTAGCGCCGGATGCTCGCAACGCGATGACCTGACTACGAATTCTGTCTTTAACTTTAGATTTTTATATTATATATTACTTATTTAATATATACTTCTTTCGATATTGTACTGACAGTGGAACCCACAGAGTACTTAGAATACAAGATTAAGGATGGACTTGTTTATTTTTAATTTTCTGTACGAAGCTGTAGCCACCCTGCAAGTCACGTGCACATTGTACATGCAATTAAGTTTTTATAGAGGGAGAAGCATACATGCCATTAACTCAAATGGATTGGATGTGACTCTATTATTTCCAGCATAAGAGCATCTCCAACGGTAGCTCGCAAATTTCCTCCCGCTTCCTTCCACGGAGGACGACATCAAACACCAGCGGCATACATTTTCACAACTCTAACCAACCAGATGAAATTCGTGCAAACACGGACTGTTTTCATATAAGCATGAAGGATTTCGTATAAAAAAGCCGGATCTTCATATAAACATGATGGATTTCACTACATTTACATGAACTAAGCGGTGCTAATCCGGCTCTCTTGATATAATTAATACTCCCTCCGTCCGGAAATACTTGTCCTAGAAATGGATGTATCTAGACTTATTTTAGTTATAGATACATCCAATTTATCCATTCTTAGAACAAAAATTTCCCGCCAGCCGGAGAGGGAGTACCTAATCTAAATGGCCGCCCGCGGATCCCTTTGTCATCCTCATGTCCGGCAGAGACTTGCAGGGTCGACGAAGGTCCTCGGAAGAGACGAAGCAGCAAAGAAACCACCTGAATGCGCAGTCGTCGCCTCGGCGGTGGCCTTCATGGGACCCAAGTGGCGGCGGCCTCCCGTGTTCTACTTCTCCTCGATGATGGCGGCGGACATGGAGAAGCTGGCCACCAACTCATCGCTCTCCATGCACCCGGCTTTTGTCTTTGCCTGCATGGCGCTGCCGCAGGCGCGGGAGGCACGGCCGCAGGCACGGGAGGCGCGCCGACAGACACGGGAGGCACGGCCACCGCAGACACTGGTGGCGTGGTACGACGCGGCAACGATGACGCCCGTACCGGCGTGCTCGCTGCCGTGCCGGCATGGAGCAACTCACCACTCCTCATCGAGCTGAACTGGAGCGGGAAGTTGCTGAACCACGCGCCGGCTTGGGGCGGCAACTGGCTCCGTCGGGCCAAGCGAGGTTGGTGAAGCACCGAGCGGCCTCACCCGTATCCAGAGGGCTCGGCGGGCCACCCAGCCGGGTAGTGTGCTCGGAAGCCATCGGGAGAGTGGAGAAAATGGTGAAGGAGGAGATGGGGGAGCGGCGGAGGGGTGTGATTCTTGCCCGCTGTGTGTCTCGCCTCGTTTAAATAGAGGGCGGACGGTAGGAGCTTGGCTGGCGTCTGGCCTCATTTAAACTGAGCGCGGACGGGAGGAGCTCGGACGGTGTTGCATTTAATTCTGGCCCACTCATTAATGGATGTGTGGCCGGAGTAGGTTTGTCGGTTTGCATGCGGGTTTAACGGAGGGGTTTAATGGAGGCGAGGAGGCGTGTTCAGCCGGGCATGCAGCGGGCGGCACAGTACTATTCGATTTGATAGCGGGCGGCGCAGTTCCCGATACGGCTTTAACACAGACGAAGGGGGGTAGCGGTTCCCGAAATGTTGAACGACCAATGATGCATCCTCCTTCAATTAGCATCGTGAATGCATCAGGGAAGTAATGGGAGGAGGACCGGGAAAAGAGGCTGCATGATGTGAATGCAACGCAGTTTGCACTCATATAAAGGCGCCCCTCCATTCCAATGCATGTACCACATCATACGCACCTAAGCATTTGCCTAAGCACCTACACTAGGCGCAAAAGTCCTCGCTCCAGACCCATGGCGGCGATGCGCGCAAGCGGCCAGCGGCTGTGCTAGATGGTCCATGACGCCGGCCTGCGACATGGCGCCGAGGATCGTTTCCAGACTGTGTTGGCGACCGGCTGGTGGATGGCCGCCGTCGACGCCAACTACGACTCTCAGTTGGACCAGATGATCGTTGCCACCACAACCAAGTTCATCGTCCTCAAGAAGCTCGCGGACGACATCGTCGTACTCCTCCAGCCCGCGCGCCCGGGCTCCTCATTGCCTGCCACCCTAATCGGCCTCCATGGCCGGAACCTCTTTCAAGCACCGGTGGCCCTGCGACTGCCCACCGATGCCACGAAGAATGTCCACCTGGAGGTCGCGCTCGCCGCGAGGCGCCTCACCCTGTAAGAATTCGTCGACTTACACATCCACGTGTACGAGCAAATCGTGTACATAGATATCTACAAGGCCAATGAGGACGCTACGACGTTGGCCTTCCTCACTCGGCTGGAAGCCTTGGATGCCTTTGCTGAGAAGCACCTTGACCTCGCCACAAAAGCCGCCGCTCCTTAGACGTCGGTCGGTGGCCCGGCGCACTAAGTTGAGGAGGAGGAGGTCGTACGTTGATGGATGCATCTTTCTTTTTGCCTCTTGTAACCACCACTGCGATCGCATCATCGTGGCCTTAATTCTTATTGTGCTATTGCATTCTTGTTCTAGTCAATACCGACATGTGCGATCCCTTTGCTTCATTATATGCATCACTGTAACTAGTACTCCATCCGTCAATTGATAAGTTGTGCTTACCTTTTCCATCAACTTCGTGCAATGCACGGGCATCTTGCTAGAAACACTAGAACATGTCGGAACTGACGATGCGCCAACCTATAGCTACTACGTACCTTGCTTATCTGGTGGAAATAGCCCCGGCCTATCGTTTCCAATCGTTATTTCTAACTATCGATCGTGCCAAGGAGCAGAACCAAATGTTACAATTTATACATGTTTCTCTACTCCAACTCCTATAAAAGACTCAGTTGGTGATGGTCGTGTGTCTGCCATCCGTCGTTTCTGACCATTAGATCTGCATCTAACGGCTGTGAGGTAAGTTGTGGCATTTTTGCAACAATAGCCCACTTCTCTGCTCCAATTTGCAGAAAACCCATTATTATCTTGAAAGCAACCACATCCCTCCCTCACCTCATCAAAACAGCCTGAGAAATATATTTTGAGTGAAAAGCAATATATTAGGAGTATATCAAAACAAGAGTGATTTCTTTCAAGTTTGTGAACAAGTACTACTATTCTACTACTTTGGATCCGTCGCAACGCACGGGCACATTGCTAGTAAAAGGAAAAGGCCTGCCGCGTTCGCGTCGCACCCCCACAGACCCGGGAATCGGGAGTACTCCACGGCCCGTCCGGCACTCCACATAGCAGGGAAGGCGTGTTGCCTAGCATTTTCACTCTCATGTGGGACCGCCGTTGAGCAAACCGACTATTAGCAAACCGCACCCCGCCCGCCGCCAGGTTGGAAAACAGAAATGAGGGGAAGATCTAGATGTAGCACGGAAGCCAAGAAATTTGGTGTCTGATGGGGCTCGTTGATAGAGTAGGTGCATTCCGTACTACTACTCCTACTAGTACGAAGTTTGTACTACAACTAGTACTACCACTATACAACTAGGTACGTGCACGACACAACATCGTAGGAACAAAAAACGGGAAGATCTTGTTTTGGGTGATTTATCTTTTTTCAGTCAACGTAGTATGAATAATATGATGTGGGGGGCACCCATGAAGCTTACGTGGCTCGGTTCCATGGCTACGAAAGGTTAGAGAAAAATAAATAGATAATGTGTTTAGAGTGCACTCCACTAAATAGATATACTTTGGATCCATTGCAATGCACGGGCCGGCACATCTACACCCCTACTAGCAAGATGCCCATGCGTTGCACGGAACATCAAGATGCATTTCTATGAGTAGTTTATCTTGTGAGAGAAAAGGATGAACGAGGGAAGGCCTTATTTGCAAATGTGGAGAGGAGTGTGGGTATCTTTTTGCAAAATTGCCATAGTTTCCTTCCTATCTGTTAGATATAAATCGGACGGCCTATATTGCAGGATGGCAGGCACACCATCATCACCTACTCCGTTTTTTATCTCTACTCTTATAAAAAACCGACTTGGTGATGATGGTGTGTCTGCCATCCTGCAATATAGACCGTCCGATCTATATCTAACGGAAAGAAATCAAACTATGGCAATTTTGCAAAAAGATACCCACACCCCTCTTCACATTTGCAGATAAGACCTTCCCTCGTTCATCTTCGTCTCCCACAAGATAAACAGCTCGTATAAATGCATCTTGATGTTCAGTGCAACGCATGGGCCTCTTGCTAGTATATAATAACTAGCAAGATGCCCATGCGTTGCACGGAACATCAAGATGCATTTCTATTAGTAGTTTATCTTGTGAGAGAAAAGGATGAACGAGGGAAGGCCTTATTTGCAAATGTGTAGAGGGGTGTGGGTATCTTTTTGTGAAATTGCCATAGTTTCCTTCTTATCCGTCAGATATAAATCGGACGGCCTATATTGCAGGATGGCAGGCACACCATGAACACCAACTCTGTTTTTTTATAAGAGTAAAGATAATAATAACTAGCAAGAGTCCCATGTGTTGCATGGAACATCAAGATGCATTTATACGAGCTGTTTATCTCGTGGGAGACGAAGATGAACGAGGGAAGTCCTTATCTGCAAATGTGGAGAGGGGTGCGGGTATATTTTTGCAAAATTGTCATAGTTTGCTTTCTATCCATCAGATATAGACCGGACGGTCCATATTGCAGGATGGCAGGCACACCATCATCACCAACTCGGTTTTTTATAAGAAAGTAGAGACTAGCAAGATGCCCGTGCATTGCACGGAACATCAAGATGCATTTTTTTTACAAAACACCTGTTGTGATTGACCCATGTAGGAGTAATCCCATGTGTAAAAACTAATGATATCTTAATTGCCCAAACTTCTTTTTTCAAAATGAATTGTCACTATTTATTTTTACTTTATGCTTTACAATGCACAATTCCATGAATCTTAAAATAGATTTTTTTATAAAACTAATTGATTTTGAACTAGATGAATTATAAGAATTAAATGAACATCTACATCATGCTTACATGCTATAGTGTGTTATTTATTCATAATTTGGTTACCAAATCTCATTCGTACAATGCACGTGTACCTTGCTACTCCCTTCGTTCCTAAATATTTGTCTTTCTAGATATTTTAACAAGTGGCTATATACAGAACAAAATGAGTGAATCTACACTCTAAAATGTGTCTACATACATCCGTATGTGGTAGCCATTTAAAATGTCTAGAAATACTTATATTTAGGAACGGAGGGAGTAGTGGTAGTAGTAAGAAACAAATTCCGGGTTTGGCACGAGCTCGTACTGCGGGAGCACCACAAGGCCTGCCGCAGGAGTTACATTTCCCTCTCGGGGCCCACGGGACCGAGCTTCAGTGGCTTAGTGCACCAGCCTATGAGTCAATGACATGCGGACCTTAAATGCGGCTGGCCCACATGTCATTCTCATGGTGGTGGCATGGTTTGCGACTCACTCGTTCGAGATGAACCGGCCGGTGGTGGCGTGGCCGTGGCGAGGGTGCCACAGCTAGGCATCGAGGCGTAGGCGTAAATGGCCACACCGGCAGGTACTACCTGTAGTACAGAAGTACTCCAGCTAAGGATTGATGCCCGGGACAAAATGTGTCACAACCGCTGGATGCAAATTCGATGGTGCGGGAGTACGGATCGGAGCAGGCAAACCGCGTCCAATCGGGTGTGGTTGTGGTAGAAAGTTGATGGTCGCCACAGTTCAGCTGGCCCGCATGTCATGCACACAAAGGCAGAGGAGCGGTGGGGCCGAGAGGGATGAGGCGCATGTCGGGGACGTCATGCCGTGGGTTGGAGCGGCGTCGTGGGAATCACGTGTGGGTGTTGCAGTGGTAGAAACAAGAAACGTGATGGTCATCGTGGTTCAACTTCCATGGACAAGCTGTCATGTCTGTTGACACATGCATTGCATACCGCTCACTGCAAGGAGCAGTAGTAGAGAAAACTTGTTCCAAAGGTACCATTTTTCCGATAAAATTCTCGAGATATCATTAGTTTTTACACATGGGATTACTCCTGCAAGGGTCAATCACAACAGGTGTTTTGTAAAAAAATGCATCTTGATGTTCCCTGCAATGCACGGGCATCTTGCTAGTTATAGAAGAAGCCCACACGGTCATCTTGCCGCAGGGTGTGCCATCGACCCAAACTCAATTTTTTTCAGCGCAGCGTGGCAGTAGTTTGGCACACCCCTCTCCACATTTGCAAATAAGGCCTTCGCTCGTCCATCCTTCTCTCTCACAAGATAAACTACTCATACAAATGCATCTTGATGTTCCGTGCAACGCACGAGGATGTTTCCTTGGGGGGTCTCTCCAGCACGGCGTGGCCGTAGTTGCAAGTTGACGCCCCTTGAGATGCCGACGTTGAGGGGCACCCGGATTTTGTCCGATGAGCAGGTAAGATGAGTTTGATCACGTAGTAAATGCATTCTAAAGACTACTTCCGTGTCCATTTCCTAATTGTCCCCCTGCCCACTATTTCACAGGTTAGGCTCGGTGCGAGTGGAGATTGGCTTGCATATGTACGGGAGGGTACCAACATTAATTTGCACAACATTTACAACGGTGACACCGTTCCCGTAGAACCTTTGTCCAACAATGGGATCAACCATGCAACGGGCCACTGCCTGAATTGGTACAATGGAACCACAGTGAGATTCAAGAAGATAGCACGAACCTTGCACATGGCGGTCAAAGGTGGACCATGTTGTCTGCGGCCCATTTGTTGTCGTACGAGTACGAAGACGCTGTGCTCCTTTCTAACCGCATCTTCGTGGTGACAAACCAGGGGACTTGTTTCGTATGGGATACATCCTACGGTATACTCCCTCTCTCCCAGTTTATTTGTTCCATTTTTTTTGTTTTATAAGTTTCAAATTCAAATTTAGAGCTCCCCATCACATGTTGAGATTACAATGTCCATTAAATTGTTGCGTGCATGTATAGTAAAGAAACAAATCTCAAGTTTGCCACGAGTTCGTGCAGCGGTAGCACCACAAGGCCTGGCGCATGAGTTACATTTACCTCTCGGGGCCCTCGGGTCTGAGCTTCAACGCCTTATGACACCTGCCTTTGAGTCAATAACATGTGGACCCGGTAGGTGGCTGGTCCACATGTAATGCTCCCGAAGGCAGAGGGGCAGTGGGGCCGAGAGGGGTGAGCCACAGATCGGGGAATGTCTGGTGTCATGGGTTCGAGTGGCGTCATGGGAATCGCGTGTGGCTTTGGTAGAAACTTGATGCTCGCCGCATTTCAGTTGACGCACATGTCATGCACACAAAGGCAGAGGGGCGGTGCGGCCGAGAGGGGTGAGGTGCACGTCGGGGGACGTGGTGCCGTGGGTTAGAGTGGCGTCGTGGGAATCGCGAGTGGCAGTGGATGAAACGTGATGGTCGTTGTAGTTGAACTTCCATGGACAAGTTGTCATGTCTACGGACACATGCATTGCATACCGATCACTGGAAGGAGTAGTAGAGAAAGCTAGGCGGATAAATAGTTCCTTATAGTCAAGCGGACCCACGCTACTACTTGTTCCAAAGACATGCACACCATCGAAATAGTCCATCTATATCAATATACACAGAGAGGGAATATTTTTTTACAAGAGAGGAAATAGTTCATCCATCCATAATGCCCTGCTGCTGGTACTTCTTCTTCTTGTTGTTGTTATCATTTTCTGTGGGAGACGGCTTCGCAACAAGCTCTCTGGACCTTGCAGCTATCTCGAAACTCACACGTGCATCGAGGGCAGCATATTTTATCTGCTCGTACGTCAAGGGACAATTCTCCCATCCAGACGACCTTAATGCCAGCGTCTCGTCACCCTTCTGAAGATTTGTTCGGAGCACAAAATTTGCTACGTCAAATAGGGATGGTGTCGGTTTATCACAATCTTCTACACGAATTTTTATTTTGGTTTGTACGTCAGCGATGCTTTTCAAATCAAGGTTGTACGGCTCCAACTTCTGTTTGTCCCCTGCGATGGCTGCCCCACAGAAGTATATGTCCTCCCGAGACTAGAAATCATGAAGCTCACCCGGTCTGGAGGGCGCGTGTATGATGTGGTACACCAAAACATCATCTTCGAGGCACAGCTGAAGGACAGCGGCGCGTTGGATCTTCCCAGTGGCACGCTCCGTGTACTCTGCGTCGAGACCGATGACCTTCATCTCCACCTTTTGGAGGGAGTTGGATACATTGTTGATCCACTTCTGAACAACCCTTGGGTGGTTGGTGACTGTGGCAACTATGCTCAACGAGCCTTTGATGAGGACATGTTGGACGCTAAAAACCTGCATCTCGATCTCTTTCGCCATTTGGAACCGTTGGACCAGAGGGCTATGGTTTGGAGAATTAGGATTAGATGGCTAGTCTAACTGAAGAAGATGATTATTTAAAGGGGCTTCAGAATTACTCCAGGAGGATGTGAAGAGGTTAAAACAATGTGAATGCAATGTGGTTTGGATGCAAATGAAGATGAAGGAGTAGTGAAGAAGCCGAGGAAAATCGGTTCCCGATGGAGAAGTAAATGGGAGAAGTGGCCTGCAGGCAGTTGATTAGACGGCTAGGTAGACTAAACGAAAAGGCTACGCGGGTAGACTAAGGAGTGGGGCATGTCCCTGTAGGTGCCCATCCTTCTAGCGCTACATGTGCCACTGGCTAGTTGAGGTCACTCTTTCGAATCACCATGGCAAGACATTTTATGATTCCTTTTTATTTCTGCACCCCTCCTGACAGGTGGGACCTATGCAAACGGATAAAAAAATGTGTCACAGCTGGTTCGGATGGATATTGGCGTGTGCGTGTGAGGGAGTCCTGGACTAAGGGGTCCTCGGGCGTCCGGCCTGTTAGCCATGAGCGGGACTGATGGGCTGTGAAGATACAAAGACCGAAGACTCTACCCGTGTCCGGATGGGACTCTCCTTGGCGTGGAAGGCAAGCTTGGCGACAAAATAGGAAGATTCATTTCTCTTTAACCGACTTTATGTAACCCTAGTTCCCTCCGGTGTCTATATAAACCGGAGGGCTAGGTCTGTAGAAAAGAACAATCATAATCGTAGTCATACAGGCTAGACTTCTAGGGTTTTAGCCATTACGATCTCGTGGTAGATCAACTCTTGTAATACTCATATTCATCAAGATCAATCAAGTAGGAAGTAGGGTATTACCTACATAGAGAGGGCCCGAACGTGGGTAAACATCGTGTCCCCTGTCTCCTGTTACCATCGACCTTAGACGCACAGTTCGGGACCCCCTACCTGAGATCCGCCGGTTTTGACACCGACATTGGTGCTTTCATTGAGAGTTCCGTTGTGACGTCGAAAGATAGGATCGATGGCTCGCCTTGTTCTCAAGGACAATGTCACCTCCGGAGGAGCACTGGCCCCAGGCTAAACCCTCCGGCTGGGCGGCTTTACCATGACCGCCGGTTCGGCCGTTAAGCTGACGATGACTTCTCGAGTCATCGAAAATTGCCTCCATGTTGACTCCAAATACTCCAAGCAGATGGATCCGGCGGAGTTGTCATCTTTAAACGAGCTCCTATATCGCATCGCCGCCCTGGGGGTCGCCACAGCCTATGATCGGATTGGGCTTAAACCCGACCAGAGAGAAATTAAAACTCCACTGATCACCCATCAGATAGCGGTAGTAGAGGAGCAAGACGACAACTCTTCCTCTGTACTAAGGACGAACTATGTTCGGATCTCCGAGCTTGAAGAGCCGGACACCTGCCTGCAGAAAGATACGTACTGTCCTCCGAACATAGAATCGGACGACAAGCCTAAAAAATCAGTTGATATCCCGGAGCCTGAACTGTTAAGTTCGGAAGTTCTTCAGACTCCGGATCCCAACTTGGGTCGGGATTTGGATTTAAATCCACCCACCCACCCAGATATAAGCGCTCTTATGGGCATACGACAGCAGTCTCAGGAAACGGTCCATCACTTCTGGGCCAGATTCCTCCTTGTCAAAGACAAGATTAAAGATTGCCACAATGGAGACGCGATCTCAGTGTTCCGCAACAATTGCACGGATGAAGGAATCCTCAACGCCATCAACCGTCGTCACGTATCACACTTTGCAGACTTGGCAACCATAGTACACAAGTACTGCGCAATGGAAAGCGCCTGGAAAACTCAGGCAGCCCGCTAGGAACCACCGGTTTCCACCCAACCCCTCGTTCAGGCGAAAAGGACGCACCCTCGTGGCACGCCTGGCCCAATAGTAAATAAATATAAGCCTGTTACAGGGCACAGAATAGTTCTGGAGGGATGGCTCGATGGGCCATGCAAAATACACACAACACCGGATACCATATAAACCCATAACCTTAGAGCATGTTGGATACTCCGGCAAGTGGCCAAGAGCGGCGAGGATATCCTCGCCAAAAACACCCCAAAGCAACACCCCCCAGAAGACGACGACCTCAGAGTATTGACGGTCTTCGAGACATTCGCTTCAAACAATAAGCACAAAAGGGCACTCCACGGCCTCGTCGAAGTCTGCCAAATCGTAGCAATAAACCCTTGGAATGACAGGCTATAACTTTTAATGCCGGTGACGAATCAAAATTCAGGACAGTCCGGGCACCAGCCGCCTTGGTCCTCAGTCCGATCGTGGACGGCTTTTGGCTCACCAAGGTTCTTATGGGCGGCGGCGGCGGACTAAACCTCATTTACGAGGATACACTCAGCAAAATGGAAATAGACAGGAGCCACATCGAGCAAAGTAGCACGACCTTCCGAGGAATTATTCCCAGTCGGGAGGCGCGATGCGCGGGAAAAATCACGCTCGACGTGGTATTCGGCACACCGGAGAACTATCGGTTCGAAGAAATAACATTCCAAGTGGCCCCTTTCAACAGTGGATATCACGCCCTATTGGGGCGAGATGCATTTACACGATTCCAAGCTATACCTCACTACGGGTATATGAAGCTCAAGATGCCCGGGGCCAACGGCATAATCACTCTCACCAGTGATCCGGACATAACACTCCGCGCCGAAAGTAAAACCGCATCCCTGGCCCTTGAGGCATTATCTGAAGCCCTCGCGGCCGAAGAATTAACCGCATTACGCTCCACGGTGGATAGAGACGACGTAATCCTGGACAAACGACCCAAATCCACCTCCTTCAAACCAGCAGAAGAAATAGTCAAATTCCAAGTCCATCCAACGGACCCCAAGAAAACAGCATCTATCGGGGCACAACTAGACCTAACGGTTGATGTCTACTACACAACCTTCTTCTTGTAGTCGTTGTTGGGCCTCCACGTGCAGAGGTTTGTAGGACAGTAGCAAATTTCCCTCAAGTGGATGACCTAAGGTTTATCAATCCGTGGGAGGCGTAGGTTGAAGATGGTCTCTCTCAAGCAACCCTGCAACCAAATAACAAAGAGTCTGTTGTGTCCCCAACACACCCAATACAATGGTAAATTGTATAGGTGCACTAGTTCGGTGAAGAGATGGTGATACAAGTGCAATATGGATGGTAGATGTAGGTTTTTGTAATCTAAAAATATAAAAACAGCAAGGTAACTAATGATAAAAGTGAGCACAAACCATATTGCAATGCTAGGAAACAAGGCCTAGGGTTCATACTTTCACTAGTGCAAGTTCTCTCAACAATAATAACATAATTGGATCATATAACTATCCCTCAACATGCAACAAAGAGTCACTCCAAAGTCGCTAATAGCGGAGAACAAACGAAGAGATTATTGTAGGGTACGAAACCACCTCAAAGTTATTCTTTCTGATCAATCTATTCAAGAGTCCGTAGTAAAATAACACGAAGCAATTCTTTCCGTTCGATCTATCATAGAGTTCGTACTAGAATAACACCTTAAGACACAAATCAACCAAAACCCTAATGTCACCTAGATACTCCAATGTCACCACAAGTATCCGTGGGTAGATTATACGATATGCATCACACAATCTCAGATTCATCTATTCAACCAACACAAGGAACTTCAAACAGTGCCCCAAAGTTTCTACCGGAGAGTCAAGACGAAAACGTGTGCCAACCCCTATGCATAAGTTCACAATGTTACGGAACCCGCAAGTTGATCACCAAAACATACATCAAGTAGAACACGTGAATATCCCATTGTCACCACAGATAAGCACATGCAAGACATACATCAAGTGTTCTCAAATCCTTAAAGACTCAATCCGATAAGATAACTTCAAAGGGAAAACTCAATCCATTACAAGAGAGTAGAGGGGGAGAAACATCATAAGATCCAACTATAATAGCAAAGCTCGCGATACATCAAGATCGTACCACCTCAAGAACACGAGAGTGAGAGAAATCAAACACATTGCTACTGGTACACACCCTCAGCCCCGAGGGTGAACTACTCCCTCCTCGTCATGGAGAGCATCGGGATGATGAAGATGGCCACCGGTGAGGGATCCCCCTCCGGCAGGGTGCCGGAACAGGGTCCCGATGGGTTTTTGGTGGCTACAGAGGCTTGCGGAACTCCCTATCTATTCTGTTCCCCATAGTTTTTAGGGTATATGGATATATATATAGGCGAAAGAAGTCAGTCAGGGGAGCCACGAGGGGCCCACGAGGGTGGGGGCGCGCCCAGGGGTGCAGGCGCGCCTCCCTGCCTCGTGTCCACCTCGAAGCTTCCTTGACTTCAACTCCAAGTCTCCTGGATCACGTTCGTTCCAAAAATCACGCTCCCGAAGGTTTCATTCCATTTGGACTCTGTTTGATATTCCTTTTCTGGGAAACACTGAAACAAGGGAAAAACAGAAACTGTCACTGGGCTCTGGGTTAATAAGTTAGTCCCAAAAATAATATAAAAGTGTTTAATAAAGCCCATAAAATATCCTTGATGGATAATATAATAGCATGAATACTTCATAAATTATAGATACGTTGGAGACGTATCAGCATCCCCAAGCTTAATTCCTGCTCGTCCTCGAGTAGGTAAATGATAAAATAAATAATTTATGATGTGTGAATGCTAGCAGGTGCACAAGTTTGATCAATGATAATTTCAATCACCTTTTCTAGCATCATTATATGTCATAACAGTAGCTCATATCATAAAACTTTGCATGATCAAGTAACAAACTATTCACATGTTAAAGTATAGATCATAAACTTTCTTGAAAACTAACAAACCGTGTTATTAGTCATCAAACAATTACAATTCATCTTATTTTCAGGAAGAGTCTATGTCAGAGCTTTAATTTAGCAAACCCCACATACTCAACTATCAAATAGTCTTTCACAATTGCTAACACTCATGCGATATTTATGGGTCCAAAGTTTTAATCAGACACAAAGAAAGATAGGGGCTTATAGATTCGCCTCCCAACCTTTTACCTCAAGGTAATGTCAACAATAATAGATCATGATGCCTTACATCCAATTGGATATATATATCAGAATCTTTCCAACACAATGTGCTTGCCAAAGGATAAAATGTAAAAAAGGAAAGGTGAAGATCACCATGACTCTTGCATAAGGTAAAAGATAGGCCCTTCGCAGAGGGAAGCAGAGGTTGCCATGCGCTTTTATAGTTGGATGCACAAAATCTTAATGCAAGGGAACGTCACTTTATATTGCCACTCGTGATAGGGACCTTTATTATGCAGTCTGTCGCTTTTATTGCTTCCATATCACAAGATCGTATAAAGCTTATTTTCTCCACACTAAAAGATCATACATATTTATAGAGCAATTTTTATTGCATGCACCGATGACAACTTACTTGAAGGATCTTACTCAATCCATAGGTAGGTATGGTGGACTCTCATGGCAATACTGGTTTAAGGGATGTTTGGAAGCACAAGTAGTATCTCTACTTGGTGCAAAGAATTTGGCTAGCATGAGGGGGGAAGGCAAGCTAAACGTGTTGGGCGATCCATGACAATATACTTTATTTCGGATATAAGAAAACATAACCCATTACGTTGTCTTCCTTGTCCAACATCAACCTTTTAGCATGTAATATTTTAATGAGTGCTCACAATTACAAAAGATGTCCAAGATAGTATATTTATATGTGAAATCTCTCTTCCTTCAATATTCTTTCATGAATTGTTCAAGTGACCAATACAATGTTTGCTAACCTTCAATAAATTTACCACCTCTACTTCTTATATGTGAAGTCATTACTCCCCATGGGATAAGCATATGAAACATATATAATTTCAGATTTATGATATTCAATTCATTCAACCATTTACTCATAGGATATAAGTGAAGCACACGAGTAAATGACAAACTACTCCAAAAAGATATAAGCGAAGATCAATGAGTAGTCAAATAATTATGTAGCTTTGTGAAGACTCTCTCTCATTTAAGAATTTCAGATCTTGGTATTTTATTCAAACAGCAAGCAAAGCTAAAGAAAATAAAATGACGCTCCAAGCAAAACACATATCATGTGGTGAATAAAAATATAGCTCCAAGTAAAGTTACCGATGAACGAAGACGAAAGAGGGGATGCCATCCGGGGCATCCTCAAGCTTAGGATCTTGGTTATCCTTGAATATTACCTTGGGGTGCCTTGGGCATCCCCAAGCTTAGGCTCTTGCCACTCCTTATTCCATAGTCCATTGAATCCTTTACCCAAAACTTGAAAACTTCACAACACAAAACTTAACAGAAAACTCGTAAGCTCCGTTAGTAAGAAAATAAATCACCACTTAGGTACTGTTGTGAACTCATTCTAAATTCATATTGGTGTAATATCTACTGTATTCCAACTTCTCTATGGTTCATACCCTCCGATACTACTCATAGATTCATCAAAATAAGCAAACAACACATAGAAAACAGAATCTGTCAAAAACAGAACAGTCTGTAGTATTCTGTATCAAACGCAAACTTCTGGAACTCAGAAAAATCTTGCAAAATAGTAAGACCTATATAATTTGATTATGGATCTACTGAAATTGGAATCAGTATTTTATCACTTTCTGGTGATTTTTAACAATTGTTTTCGTGAGCAGAAAGTTTCTGTCTTTTTCAGCAAGATCAAATAATTATCATCCAAGAAGATCCTATAGGTCTTACTTGGCACAAACACTAACTAAAACATAAAACCACATCTAACCAGAGGCTAGATCAAATATTTATTACTAAATAGAACCAAAAATCAAGAAACAAAAATAAAATTGGGTTGCCTCCCAACAAGTGCTAACGTTTAACGCCCCTAGCTAGGCATGATGATTTCAATGATGCTCACATAAAAGATAAGGATTGAAACATAAAGAGAGCATCATGAAGAATATGACTAGCACATTTAAGTCTAACCCACTTCCTATGCATAGGTATTTTGTGATCAAACAATTTATTGGAGCAAGAATCAACTAGCATAGGAAGCATGACTTCAAAAATTTCAACACATAGAGAGGAAACTTGATATTATTGCAATATGTAGGAGCATATGATCCTCTTTCATAATAATTTTCAGTAGCATCATGAATGAATTCAACCATATAACCAGCACATAAAGCATTCTTTTCATGATCTACTTGCATAGAAATTTTACTACTCTCCACATAAGCAAATTTCTTCTCATGAATAGTAGTGGGAGCAAACTCAACAAAATAACTATCATGTGAAGCATAATCCAATTGAAAATTAAAATCATGATGACAAGTTCCATGGTTATCTTTATTCTTTATAGCATATGTGTCATCACAATAATCATCATAAATAAGAGGCATGCTTTCATCATAATAATTTTGCTCATCAAAACTTGGGGGACTAAACATATCATCTTCATCAAACATAGCATCCCCAAGCTTGTGGCTTTGCATATCATTAGCATCATGGGTATTCAAAGAATTCGTACTAACAACATTGCAATCATGCTCATCATTCACATATTTTATGCCAAGCATTATATGTAATTCTTCTTCTAGTACTTGAGCACAATTTTCGGAATCCTTATTTTCACGAAAGACATTAAAAAGATGAAGAATATGAGGCATTCTCAATTCCATTTTTTGTAGTTTGCTTTTATAAAATAAACTAGTGATAAAACAAGAAACTAAAAGATTCGATTGCAAGATCTAAAGATATACCTTCAAGCACTCACCTCCCCGGCAACGGCGCCAAAAAAGAGCTTGATGTCTACTACACAACCTTCTTCTTGTAGACGTTGTTGGGCCTCCAAGTGCAGAGGTTTGTAGGACAGTAGCAAATTTCCCTCAAGTGGATGACCTAAGGTTTATCAATCCGTGGGAGGCGTAGATTGAAGATGGTCTCTCTCAAGCAACCCTGCAACCAAATAACAAAGAGTCTCTTGTGTCCCCAACACACCCAATACAATGGTAAATTGTATAGGTGCACTAGTTCGGTGAAGAGATGGTGATACAAGTGCAATATGGATGGTAGATATAGGTTTTTGTAATCTGAACATATAAAAACAGCAAGGTAACTAATGATAAAAGTGAGCACAAACGGTATTTCAATGCTAGGAAACAAGGCCTAGGGTTCATACTTTCACTAGTGCAAGTTCTCTCAACAATAATAACATAATTGGATCATATAACTATCCCTCAACATGCAACAAAGAGTCACTCCAAAGTCGCTAATAGCGGAGAACAAACGAAGAGATTATTGTAGGATACGAAACCACCTCAAAGTTATTCTTTTTGATCGATCTATTCAAGAGTTCGTAGTAAAATAACACGAAGCTATTCTTTCCGTTCGATCTATCATAGAGTTCGTACTAGAATAACACCTTAAGACACAAATCAACCAAAACCCTAATGTCGCCTAGATACTCCAATGTAACCTCAAGTATCCGTGGGTATGATTATACGATATGCATCACACAATCTCAGATTCATCTATTCAACCAACACAAGGAACTTCAAAGAGTGCCCCAAAGTTTCTACCGGAGAGTCAAGACGAAAACGTGTGCCAACCCCTATCCATAAGTTCACAATGTTACGGAACCCGCAAGCTGATCACCGAAACATACATCAAGTAGATCACGTGAATATCCCATTGTCACCACAGATAAGCACATGCAAGACATACATCAAGTGTTCTCAAATCCTTAAAGACTCAATCTGATAAGATAACTTCAAAGGGAAAACTCAATCCATTACAAGAGAGTAGAGGGGGAGAAACATCATAAGATCCAACTATAATAGCAAAGCTCGCGATACATCAAGATCGTACCACCTCAAGAACACGAGAGAGAGAGAGAGAGAGATCAAACACATAGCTACTGGTACATACCCTCAGCCCCGAGGGTGAACTACTCCCTCCTCGTCATGGAGAGCCCCGGGATGATGAAGATGGCCACCGGTGAGGGATCCCCCCTCCGGCAGGGTGCCGGAACAGGGTCCCAATTGGTTTTTGGTGGCTACAGAGGCTTGCGGCGGCGGAACTCCCGATTTGTTCTGTTCCCTGAAGTTTTTAGGGTATATGGATATATATATAGGCGAAAGAAGTCGGTCAGGGAGCCACGAGGGGCCCACGAGGGTGGGGGGCGCGCCCAGGGGGCAGGCGCGCCTCCCTGCCTCGTGGCCACCTCGAAGCTTCCTTGACTTCAACTCCAAGTCTCCTGGATCACGTTCGTTCCAAAAATCACGCTCCCGAAGGTTTCATTCCGTTTGGACTCCGTTTGATATTCCTTTTCTGCGAAACACTGAAACAAGGGAAAAAACAGAAACTGACACTAGGCTCTGGGTTAATAAGTTAGTCCCAAAAATAATATAAAAGTGTTTAATAAAGCCCATAAACATCCAAGATGGATAATATAATAGCATGAATACTTCATAAATTATAGATACGTTGGAGACGTATCAACGGTCGACGCCGCGCTACGAGAGTTCCTGCGCGAGAACTGGGATATATTCGCCTGACACCCTTCTGATATGCCAGGAATCCCAAGCAGGTTGGCCGAACACAGCCTCAATATACTAAAGGGATATAAACCGGTCAAGCAAACACTAGGGCGCTTTTCCGAACCCAAACGCCAAGCTATGGGGGAGGAGCTAGCCAAGCTAATCGGGGCCAGATTCATTAGAGAAATAAAACACCCAGACTGGCTAGCAAACCAGGTGATGGTGCCAAAGAAGGACAAATCCTGGCGCTTGTGCGTCGATTTCAAAGACCTCAATAAGGCCTGCCCTAAGGATCCCTTCCCCCTCCCCCGCATCGATCAGATCATTGATGCTACCGCAGGACATGACTCACTGTGCTTCCTCGACGCATATTCCGGATACCAACAAATCAAAATGAAGGAGTCCGATCAAGCCGCAACGGCATTCATTACCCCATATGGGCCATTCTGCTTGAACACCATGCCCTTCGGGCTCAAAAACGCCGGGGCAACCTACCAACGCATGATTCAAACTTGCCTGGAGAAAGAGATCGGCAAGATAGTTGAAGCATACGTGGACGACGTCGTCATCAAAACTAGGCACGTCGAGTCACTAATAGACGATTTACGTCTCACATTCGACAACCTCCGTGCATACGACATCAAGCTCAATCTGGAAAAGTGTGTTTTTGGCGTCCCCGCTGGAAAACTGTTGGGCTTCATCGTTTCCAATAGAGGAATTGAAGCAAATCTAGCCAAAATCCGAGCTTTGTCACAATTGGCTATGCCAACGGACCTTAAACAGGTCCAAAAACTCGCCGGATGCATGGCAGCTTTAAGCCACTTTATCTCCAGATTGGGAGAAAAGGCATTGCCACTCTATCGCCTTCTCCGGTGCACCAATCACTTCGGGTGGATGGATGCGGCAACGGCCAGACTGGAAGAAATAAAAGCCCTTCTAGCGAGCAACCCAATCCTGGCCGCACCGAACGTCGGCGAACCCATGTTATTATACATATCGGCAACACACCAGGTGGTGAGCGCCGTGCTCATCGTTGAGCAAGAGCAGGACGGACACAAATTCCCACTCCAGAAGCCGGTATACTACGTATCCACTGTCCTCACACCATGCAAATCCCGGTACCCTCATTATCAAATAATAGCATACGCGGTCTTCATGGCATCCCGGAAGCTACGACACTACTTCCAGGAGTGTTCGATCACGGTGTCTTCTGAAGTACTACTCAATGACATAATAAACAACCGCGATGCTACGGGCCGGATTGCCAAATGGGCCATCGAGCTCCTTCCATTCGACATAACATACAAACCGCGTCGAGCCATTAAATCCCAAGTACTGGCGGACTTCGTCGCCGAATGGACAGAGGCCGAACTCCCTAAAGAGTACGGCACATATTCCAACTGGGTTATGTATTTTGATGGTTCCAAAATGCTGGCAGGGTTAGGAGCGGGCGTCGTTTTAACGTCCCCCACCGGAGACGTAGTTCAGTACGTACTCCAAATATTATACACAGACTCCAATAACGCATCCGAATACGAGGCCTTATTGCATGGTCTTCGGATGGCTGTCTCCATGGGCATACAACGCCTAGAAGTGCGCGGGGACTCAAACCTCTCAATATCTCAAATAAATGGAGATTTCGACGCCAAGGATCCAAAGATGGCAGCTTACCGTAATGCCGTTCTCAAAATGTCAGATCGATTCGAGGGGCTCGAGTTCCATCATGTGGCTCGAGAAAGCAATCAAGCGGCGGATGTCCTTGCTTGCATCGGCGCCAAGCGCGACCCCGTCCCACCTAATACCTTTCTGGAAAGGCTTTTTAAGCCTTCCGTGGTGTGGCAAGGGGAGAGCGGCAACACCAGTGCGGATCCGGCCACATCCCCGGATTCCGAACACACTGACACAATCGGGGGCTCAGCCACCGAAATAATACCATCAGTCCATCTCACCATGGCAGTCATTGCCCCATGGACCGAACCCTTCTTGGCCTACCTCAATAGGCGAGAACTCCCTAAGGATCAGAATGAGGCTCGCGGCATCGTCCGGCGTTCAAAAGCCTACAAGGTTCACGACGGAGAACTCTACAAGAAAAGCGCTACCGGAGTACTTCAAAGATGTATCTCCGAGGAAGAAGGGCGGCAGCTTTTGTCTGAAATTCATGCCGGTCTCAGTGGTTACCACGCCATGGCTCGGGCCCTCGTAAGCAAGGCCTTCCGTACAGGTTTCTATTGGCCAATGGCCCGAGAAGATGCACAGGACCTTGTCCAACGTTGCGCCGGATGTCAGCTTTTCGCC
Source organism: Aegilops tauschii subsp. strangulata (assembly GCF_002575655.3). Taxonomy (NCBI): domain Eukaryota; kingdom Viridiplantae; phylum Streptophyta; class Magnoliopsida; order Poales; family Poaceae; genus Aegilops; species Aegilops tauschii. The sequence continues at coordinate 227,028,468 of NC_053039.3, forward strand.
AACCAAAGCCATATGCCACCCACTGCCCTACAAACGATCCCCATCACTTGGCCTTTCGTGGTCTGGGGGCTCGATATGGTCGGACCCCTTAAAGGAGGAAGCCATAAGAAAAAGTATCTGCTGGTCATGGTGGATAAATTCACTAAGTGGATAGAGGCCAAACCAGTTAAAACGGCCGAGGCCGGGCTAGTGATAGAATTCATATCCGGCGTTGTGCACCGTTTTGGTGTTCCACATAGCATAATCACCGATAGCGGCTCCAATTTCACAGCCGACGAGGTGAAAACCTGGTGTGCTAATCTGGGCATTAAGCTCGACTACGGCTCTGTCTATCACCCGCAAACAAACGGTCAAGTCGAATGGGCCAATGGTCTTATTATGAGCGGCATTAAACCCAGACTAGTGCGATCTTTGAGAGAATCAGACAAGCACTGGTTGAGGAGCTCGACTCCGTACTCTGGGGGCTGCGGACCACGCCCAACCGCACTACTGGATATACACATTTCTTCATGGTGTACGGCGCAGAGGCTGTGTTGCCCTGCGATATTATTCATGACTCACCTCGTGTGCATGTACGAAGAGAGAGAGGCCGAGCTTGATCGGCAGGACAGCCTAGATGCCCTGGAGGAGGAGCGCGATTTGCAAAAGCCCGTTCCACATTTTATCAACAACAGGCCCGCAGATATCAAAGCAGAGAAGTATGGGCCAAGACTTATAATGTTGGCGAACTCGCTCTACGCTTGCCGGAGAAGAAAAAGGACAAACTCAAGCCCAAATAGGAGGGTCCCTTCATCATTGATGAAGTTCTCACTGGAGGAGCGTATCGCCTGCGGGATGCATCAGACAATCGCCTAGAGCCGAACCCCTGGAACGCGGCCAGACTTCGAAGATTCTATGCCTAGCGCCGAACTATTTGTTCGTCTCCTTCTCCCCGTTGTTTCCATTATTTTTTTCCTCTCTTTTCATTTTTCCTTTTTTTCTTCTCTAGCCTTAAAGCTTTCGCGCGGCTAAACCGTGCACCTGTGATGTACACATCCTCGAACATGTACGTCCACTATACCCGGGGGCTTCCCGGACAGAAGCTTATTATTATTATTTTCCGAGCATCAAGCTCATCACATATGTGTTTTTCCATATGTACCTTTTCTTTGCCATTATATGCATCGATATGACTTAAGTTTTGGCCAAGCTAGGTTGCCTGGCTCCTGTGCTTATGCCCTACGTTCCCATTAGTTCGGTTAGGGCATAAAGGGAGCACCTCTGCAATCGTTACTGCTGGGTCATCCGGATGTGTACCTCAGACTGGGTGAAGCCAAAAGCTAGCGTTCTTAAGGGAATATTCGGTCGGTGGATTAAAGATGTTTTTGCATTCACCCCATTGTGAACCCCCAGATATTAGGTATACTGCGATTTTTTCAATCACAGTTCGGACATGCACATTAACGCATGCACACCCAGGGAAAGGAACCCTTAATGGAACTATTCTCTCTGGAAGATGTTTCTTACAATCATAATGTAATATAACATAACTAGCCAGATACAACTTGTCTGTTCAAGCAACTATAACCCCTACGCCTGGTTTCCATGCATACCCCGGTCTATTTTACCGCTCAGGTATTCGGAAACACTCCGCACCTTCGGGTCCAGAGGTCGAAGCGAAAAGGTCTGCCATGACAATCGTTTTACAATTCAGCTAGAGTTACATATGTCAAGGAAAGTACATAGTCACTTGGACTAAAAAAATCCTGCTCTATATCGTCTAGCAGGCTGTCTAACTTACAATCCTGCTGGGAAACTTGGCGGCTACTTCTACTTGGCCATATACCAAATTAACAGGAACCTCTTTTCCGTCTGACCCTAGAGGTCTGACCCGGGCCATATGATTCGGCTCAAGCTTGGTATACCGAGTTTTCACCATGGCCCAGGCCTCTCGTGCACCTTCTCGGCAGGACGATATTTTCCATAATCGGAAACGCCGCCGCGCTCCCTTGAATAGTTGTACAAGCTCCTCCATACTTCCTGGAGGGGAGGCGGATGGCCATAAGGCCTTGGCAACACTTCGCATCGCCTGCCGAGCTTGCTCGTGAATTTGCGACAGCTCTTGCAGCAAATCACCCGACGATCCGGACATCTCCTGTTCGGGATGGCCCGTTAGCATACCTACAAACATAACTTTATTAGTTCCTTTCATCTCTGAATTACTCGAAGGTAAGTCTGACCACATACTGAATATGCCGCATCGCAGCCTTTTATTTTCCTTCACGGAGTCAGCCAGCCCGGCCCGCACATCTTTCAGTTCTTCGCACAGTTGGGTGTTGGAATCCTGGAGCTTGTTTTTCTCCTCCCTGACTCGGGTCAGCACACGTTCGCCCGCGGTGAGTAGTCTTTTGGATTCTTTCTCTCCCGCTTGAGCGGCTTTCAATTGCTCCTCCAGTTGATCTGACGATCCTATCATGAGATAAGCAACAGTATTAGCATAGCTGGCATATAATTATCATTCCTCGATGGAGGGGAATATTACTAGGTGACGCCTTCTTGGATTTCTCCAGTTTGGCGGTAACAGCAGTTAGCTGTGTCCGACACCTTTCTATCTCTTGAGACAACAGGTTGTTCTTCTCCGTAAGCACCTGGTTATACAATGATCCTTAAATCAGTTGTATCAACTGCTTCAAGTCTCGGGGGCTACTGGTATATAATTATCATATTGGGACAATGTAAACTTACCTGCACATCTTTTAAATGTTGATTTGTGGCTCTGTTAAGCCCATCTCGAGCAGCTCGGATGTATGCATCAGCCGAGCTGAAGGCATTGAATGCCTCTTTTGTAAAGCTGGGGTCTCGTAAAACGGCCCTCCGGCGCCGATGATTCATGGCCCTCTCCACTTCCGAGTTTGTGACACATACATCATCCGAATCCTCTGCCGAAGGAAAATCCGGCCCAGCTCCCGTATCAACCCCTGCCTTTGCGGCAGGATCTGGATCCCGGCTGTTGGGAGTATGACCGGGCGGACCCCCGGACATAGTCCGACGAACTCTTTTCCTGATACAGGACGAACAAAAAGTCACAGTTGGATGCGACTGCCAAGGGGCATATTTACAAATCCATACCTCTTCGATGAAGGCTCGGTCGTGCCTTCGTTTGCCTTCCTCTTCGAAGGCTTGCCCGGCGTGGGGGACACTCTCTTTGGAGTAGCCTCTGGGGTAGCATGGCGCGCCGAACGCCTCCCCTTTGGAGCACGAGATAGTGCGGTGGGTGAGGCAGAACGAGGAAACACTTTCGGAGGAGACATCTCCTGATTACTTACGTGCGAAGCAGGGAGAAGACCGGGATAGTCGGCGGTGATGGCCACTTCCGTGCCGTCATAGCTCGCCTGGTAAAACACCGCATCCTCGAGCACCACGAATATATACGGATCCTCTTCGAATCTGGGGTCAAGGTCCCGGTTATGGTTCTCTGGCTGCGGGGCGGGGCTGTGAAACCCCTTTGAGATCTTTCGGCATTGCTGTTATAAATGGACGGATTAATATTCATTGAAAGTGGCTCAGGGAGTGGAGTGAGTAGAGCAGAGGGGTTGGGACTTACCCAGCTAGGTGGATTGTACATGGAAAATCCATCCCCGCGCTTGATACGAAGAAATTCCTCTTCCTCCCCTTTGAACAGTTCGGCCAATATTTTGGCCAGAGTGGCGGGGGTGTCCGGACCCTTCCAGCCGCAGCGGGAGGCGTCATCCTCCCCATTGTAGTGCCACATGGGAAGCCCTCTGTATTGGAGTGGCTGAACCCCCCCCCCCCCCCCGTACTATGGAAGTCGCCATTACCTCGACTATTGATAATCCGGACTGGGCGAGCGTCTTTATATTGCTCATGAGTTGACGAACTTCTGCACTATCTTCCTCCTCGAGGCTCCGAGGGCGCCAGCTATGGCGTTTCCTCAAAGGAGCGCTTGTGAACTTGGGAAGACCCCTCCAAACTGGGTCAGGAATTGCGACGTCCTCGATATAGAACCATTCGGAAGGCCACTCTTCGGATGCCTTCTTTGGTGTGCCGGACAGGTATCCGGTCTCGGCGATGCGCCATATTTCGTCTCCGCCCACTTCAAATATTGATCCCTCGTGGTTACGCGGGACAAGGCAGAATAGCTTTCTCCACAATTCAAAATGGGCCTCATAACCCAGGAATAGCTCGCAAAGAGAGACATAACCCGCGATATGCACGATGGAGGCGGGAGTGAAGTTGTGCAGTTGGAGGCCATAATACTCCAGAAGCCCTCGGAGGAACGGATGAATTGGAAATCCGACACCTCTTAGCAAGTAGGGAACGAAGCACACTCGTTCCCCTCCAGATGGATTAGGGAAATTCTCCGCCCGGGCCCCGCCATTAAAGGAGGTCAATCCTGCCCGAACAGGGACCAGATTCGCAGGGGGAAGAAATCCCTGTGTTTGTAGCTTCACCAGCTGACCGTGGGATACAGAACATCTCTCCCAATCGCCTTTTTCTGGGCCGCAGAGACGGGAGGAGGAGCTGGGAGCGCTAGCCATGTTGGAGTGCTCTTTTCTAGCAAGCTCTGAGGATTTCTTCCGTGTGGTCTGAATGGATCTGAGATCCAATCTCTTTAAATAGACGCTCTTTCTTACATGACCGGGGTGTTATGTGCAAAAATACCCTAACCTCTCGCATTCGCTCGACACGTGGAAGCTGAAGTTGTTGATACACAGAAGCCGAGGGGTACGACATTAAACGGAAGGTCGAATACACCTCTTTGAAGTCATCAGAGGAGGAACCCGCCTTGCAATGCCGAAGACAATCTGCGCGCCGGACACCTCGTCATTGAAGTCTGGTTCAGGGGCTACTGAGGGAGTCCTGGACTAAGGGATCCTCGGGCGTCCGGCCCGTTGGCCATGGGCCGGACTGATGGGCTGTGAAGATACAAAGACCAAAGACTCTACCTGTGTCCGGATGGGACTCTCCTTGGCGTGGAAGGCAAGCTTGGCGACAAAATAGGAAGATTCCTTTCTCTGTAACCGACTTTATGTAACCGTAGTTCCCTCCGGTGTCTATATAAACCGAAGGGCTAGGTCTGTAGAAAAGAACAATCATAATCGCAGTCATACAGGCTTGACTTCTAGGGTTTTAGCCATTACGATCTCGTGGTAGATCAACTCTTGTAATACTCATATTCATCAAGATCAATCAAGTAGGAAGTAGGGTATTACCTCCATAGAGAGGGCCCGAACCTGGGTAAACATTGTGTCCCCTGTCTCCTGTTACCATCGACCTCAGACGCACAGTTCGGGACCCCCTACCCGAGATCCGTCGGTTTTGACACAGACAGCATGGGAGACACAACATTCTCTAGTTAAGGAATATGCAGTTATCCTCAAAAAAGAAAAGTCCTTCTTCGCGCTTTCGCATGCACGAGAATTTGGTTCTACTCGCAATATGGATGATACCTGGAGGATGAAGTGAACCCAGAGGCATGCTAGCACGACAGTACTACTCATGTTCCTACTACTCCTACTACTAGTAGTAGTAGTACAATTGCGGTACACTTGATGGTCAAAATACTATTATTCATCCGGTCCTCACAGTGAAGTGACAAGACCCTGCGCCCGAGGTGACACCAGTCCAGGCGGCGTGTCCGGGTTACCAAAGTTAGACTCACCTTGTGCACTGTGCAGTCACTGTCACCGCCGCTGTATAGCATGCCTCGCCTCATCTCCCTCTCCCCTAGCACCACTCCATCTCCATCTCCGTCTCGCCGGAGATCCTGAGGTCACTCTTCATCATCTCACTGTGCCCCCGCGTACCCTCGCCTCGCTCGCCTCCCCCAGTACCACTATTCCCTCGCTAGCCGCTCTAGCACCGAGAGCCTTCTCCCCCGTAAATCAAGCCCCCCAAAACCCCACCTTCCAAACTCCACCATGGCCGAACGCGAACCGCGCAGCATCCATATGAGCGCGATTGGAGCAATCTCCCCAGTGACGTCCTCGACCTCTGTTGTTCGTGTATGGATATGTTGAGCGCCCTGCGGTTGGCCGCATGCTCGAGGGGCATGCACACGGCCATCGTTGAAGCGAGGCCTAAGCTTTTCAAGACACCCTGCTTGCTGCTATCTGGTCTTGCGAGATTTGCTCACCATGATACGGAGGCGTACATGATGCCCCTCGACTTCAATCCGACCTCCATTAGCCGAAACTTCTTTGCAGGTATGTAGTGGGTCGCCGTACATCATTTCCCTCGACTTTGATCCGATCACCATCGCCCGAAACTTCTTGCAGGTATGTACTGGGTCGGCATGAACTCCCACTGGATGGCTGCCGTCAGAGAAGACGGGGAAAAGTTGGTGCTCGTGAACTTACATACCTCCCATGAGATTATCCTTCCTCCGTTGGATGATATAGAGTTTTACCGTCGCGGTCCAAGTCATCTAGATTACGTCGTCAGTTGGACGCACCTTGTTTTGCAGAAGATTGTAATCTGCCAAGTGCCCACACGACATGCGGATTACGCACACTTCAAGCTAATTGCCTTGTTCGACAAGGGACTCACCTATCTTTCCGCGGGTGCCTTCTTTAGCTGGAGACAGCTCAGCTCGCAGTGGATCGTCGTCAAAGCTGATACACACTTTTGTGATGCTATTGAACACAATGGCATCATCTACGCAATCGAAAAAGTAGATGGCACCACGTATTGTTGGGATGGCGCGAGTAAGTTGTTTCCGTCTGATGTTAATGATGACGCCATGACACTGTTTGAACTTTTTATGATGATTGATATATCCCTGTTTGAGCAGAATTTGAGTAGAACTATGGCAATGTATTAGAGATGCCGTAAATCAGCTATATTTGGAATGAGTTAATTCATGCGATTGTGACCATGTCCTTACAGCCAATTTGTTCCCCTAAATAATCAAACGGTTAGGAAGATATTGATATTCTCCTTATTTTATAGTAATCTATATACTACTAAATATGAGTGTGTATCAATGGCCATGTCAGTTTCCTCATTTTCATGATGTAGAAACATGCATCACACTATTGGTTTCATCTAACCATACATTAGGGAAGTAAATGTGCATATGGAGAACTCTATATTCGGAAGTAGTGAAATCATGTAATGCTTACCATGTGTACATACCTATGTTCGCCCTTCAGCAATCAATGGCTAGAATAATATGCTCACAAATTTTTTGCCCACAGAACATGAGTATATAACAATGCATGGTACGTTAGTTTCCTTGAAGAATTTGTTTGTGAGGACAGAACATGATTACATAACATGCATGACATGGTAGTTTCCTGTGAAGAATCGATTGTGAGATAACATGAGTATAACCATGCATGGCACTTCTATATTTTCGAACCCAGTATACATTTCCCTGTATTTTCCTCCCAGTTCCAACAGGGACATATCAATGTTGTTTCTTGCATTATCCTACTCATACTCTGAACAATGCTGATCTTACATTAACAATGCTTGTCTTTTTTGATATGATGCAGTGTCCCTACAGTTACCGCCCTTTGTAATCACACCACCTTTGCCAAAAACAGGGAAGCACAATTGGTTCCTTGCTCGATCAGAAAACGGCAAAAGACTGATGATCATTCGGACACATGAGCCGAAAAAGTTATATTGCAAAAACCCCACTGTATGCAAGCACCGTGAAATACGTGAGTATCCGGACAGTGGTTGTTACGTCTATGAGCAGGATACCAGCTTGTTGGGGCCTTCGGGATTTTTGAGTTGGAGGCGGGTAAACAGCCTTGGTTCACACTCTCTGTTTCTCGGACTCAATTATCCGATTAACTAGGGCATCACCGTTGGCAAGGACCTTGATGGCAGAGAGGCTCTGTTTGCTATGGAAAACTGTGTCTACAAGGCGAGCCCTAGGAGTTCGGGAGCAAACTCCCCTGATTGTCAACGATACAACCTGCAGCCAAAAGAAGGTGAGAATGACAAAGGCATCTGGATTAACTTTGATCCTTGGATGTGTCGAGTCCGACAGGCAGTGATGTGGTTCAAGCCTTCAGGTTGATAGGTAATTGGGTTGTTGCATCGAAAGGGTGGAGTACTGGTGTCTCTGGATCACTGGTGGCTGAACCGGGGCTGCAAATTATGATGGTGTTGGATCATCCCTCTTCGAATGACTTGTCTTTGCTGCTTGTTCTGGATGGGTAGTTCTCTCTTTTGTTATGCATATTCCTTGTCATTTGGTCATCCTCGTCTATGTCACTCTTACTATGCAATAGTTGCCTCTATTTAGAATGTCATTCTCGTCTGGATCACGAAAGTCTGAGCACTGCAGATGGGTGCATTTTGGTGGTGTAGCAAGACTTCTTATGAACTATCATGTCTTGCTGTTTATGTCAGTAGTAGTCACTAGTCAGTGTTTGAATGTTGTATATATCGTTGTTTAGAACTGTTTATTGTCTCGAACTGCTGGTGGGCTAAATGAGGGCATCACCATTCTCCAGTGTTCAGAGTATATCTCCTTTTTTCAAGTTATAATTTGAGCTTAGTGTCTTTTCGATGATGTACACTTGTTTGGGTCAGTGAGGTGTCGTTGAATATGGGCCGAGTAGTAACGCAATGCCAAATAGGTCAATTATGACTCTCATGCCGGGCTCTCAAAAGATCCTCAAAAAAAGGGCCGGGATCTAAAAAAAGAATAGGGACTCTTAGGCCGACATGTGGGCGCCACCGGTGTTTTCGTGCGCTTGCGCGCCGAGAGCATATTAGCGTGTGTTCGAAATTCATGCTACCTTTTCATCCCCAATCTCCTGCCCCTCCCTCACCTCTGGAATCTCGATTCCTACTCTAGTTCCCCCAAATCCCCCTCCTGTACTCCCTGTACTCAAGCGCACTATCATGTCGCCGGTCAACGCGGATCTCCGAGCCGGAGATCCTGAGGTCCGTCCTGCCTTCGGGCGCTGCGTGTTATCGCTCAACAGTGGCATGGCGGTGCTTGACGACCAGTTTGCCGACAAAGTGCTGATGGTAACCATCAACGGCGACCGGCCTCCCGTCTCGCCGGACGACCTTGTCAAAGCTCTTGGCATTGTGCATGGCATCCAAATAAGTGACTTGCTCGTCGAAGTCTGTCCGCCACCGGCTGATTTCTTCGTCAGGTTCCGGACAACTTTCGACTGCAGTCGTGTGTTCGAATCTTCCCGGCGTTTGTTCTACGATGGCGCGCTGGTGAGCTTTGATCGGTGGCACCCAGGACGGGGCTGGGTGCCCTCTGAGCTTGAGTTTTTAAAAGCTTACCTTCCACGGCATGCCTCGACGTGCTTGGAACAACGAGTCCATGAATGAGCTTATCAATGACCTTGGAGGTGAGCTCGTAAGTATGTTTGTTCCTCTAGACAGCTGGGCTCTAACGGTTATGGCATGGATGAAGAAGCCGTCCACCATACAGAAGGTGATTGGTGTTGAGATACCGGTGCAGGAACCAGGGTTGTACTATTCGTCGCCACCAAGGCCGCCGCGGACCACGTTAGGGATGTACCTGTATCGAGTGTTTGTGCATGTCGAAGAAGTGGTCAATCCATCAATCGAAGTCCTGCCGCTGCCGCTGGTGCCCGGGTCCGTCGACGACGTCCATTACAGGAGTCAACTTCATACTTTCCCCGTGTTGCTCGGAATGATGGATGGCACAGGGCCTACTCCATCGTGCGGCGGAGGCCACTGCTTCTTTGGGAGAAGAGGCAGGGCTGGCTGCCTGGATGTGCTCTAATTTGAGGTAACAACTAAATCTTGTCAGATGCTGGTTAAATCAAAGCTATGGGTGTGAAGCACCGATGTGCAAGTACATTTGATTGAGGGTTCACATGTTTCAAATGATTAATAATCAAGTGATTTCAAAAGTCCATCGGCATGGAGTTTCTTCATGCGCTATACACCAATATGACCTAAGCGGCAGTGCCACCAGTATGTGGTACTATCATCATTAACTTTGCATCTTTTCGCATCAATATTATGAACATGTGTATCACTACGATCAAGATTCAATATGAATAAACCATTCACAAGGGGTGCATGACCATAAAAGATATTGTTCATATAAATAGAAAAACCATTATTCTCTGACTTAAATGAATAACCGTCTCGCAATAAACAAGATCCAGATATAATGTTCATGCTTAACGGAGGCACCAAATAACAATTATTTAGGTTTAAAACTAATCCCGAAGGTAAACGTAGAGGGAGCGTGCCGACAACGATCACATCAACCTTGCAGACACTTCTGACGTGCATCGTCACCTCGTCTTTAGCTAGTTTCTGTTTATTTCGAAGTTCCTGTTTTGAGTTACTAATATTAGCAACTGAACCAGTATCAAATATCCAGGGGCTACTACGAGCACTAGTAAGATACACATCAATTTAAGAACAGTATAACCGAGACTAAAGCGAGCCCTTTGAGCGATTTTCATTTCTGGCCGTCCGTTTCCGCGATCTGAATGTTTCTGTCCGTCAGTCAGATCGACTTCTAATCACGAACTGGGCCAGTTGTCCTAGAGGCTGCTATTCTGGAAGCCGAAACCATGGTCTGTGGTTATATGGGCCCTCTACCTCCCAAAGCCCATTCTCTCATCCTCACTCAGCCCCCTCCTTATTAGTTTTCCAGCCCATTCTCACCCTCTCACATTCCCTCATCCCCTCGTCCAATCCAATCGACCTGGGGGAACAGCCCTACCGACAGGCGACAGCGCCGCCTCCGGCGAATCCCTTCATCCTCTGCCTCGATCGCTCCCTTTATCGTCTGCCTCGATCGCTCCCTCCCATGTTGCCTCCTTGTCCCGCTGTTCTATGCCGGCCGACGGTGAGTCCTCAGGCCATCACGGAAATACCAGTATGAAAGTTATATCACGCAGGGTTGTGATCTAAAAACAAGTCAAGGCTATACTGTTGGAACCCTTTAATCGTTCTACTTTTGTTTCAAGAGTAAGCTGGTGGGATTATAAACACTGGTGATTATGTGCAGAATTCCTCCAGCGCATGCACACGGGAAAGAGATCGCTTGGAGTAGAACTACCCTCGTACAAGAATAGGCAGGAAAGGGGACGGTCACATGAAGTTGTTGCCATGTTGAACTGCCAGGTGTGTAATCAGAAAGTGCTTCTGCCACTGCTGGCTATATAATTTCGTTTTGTTCCCAGAAAAAAAATTGTTGGAATAATAAGCATTTCTTGTTCAACTAGGCCACAGTTCACTCAGTCGCAGATGATGGCGAGGCGACAAGACGTACAGTGTGCCCAGCTCATCCCATGGTCGATTGCGCTGGGGCGCTCATGGTGGCGCTGGAAGGATTCTCCTAGCCAAATTTTAGCACAGAGGCGCCTTCCAGAGCACGTTGCCGCTAATAGTGATGTCCGGCGGCGCGAGGACATGGTGAGGCTTCAACGAATCATCCAAGGTTCGATCTCCCCTTTATCACCCCTGCTATTCATATAAAACAATTCAACAGAGTTAAGGCGTCAGGTACCATAGATCTTCCATTGATCAGGGTGAATTGTTGATTATGCTTATTATAGGCTTCGAAGGATTAAATCTGAGAACATAATTCTCGAAACGGGGGAGGTTCAATTGGTGTTCCTGGAGATGACAAGAAAGATCATTCAAGGGAAGGAGGATTCGTTGTGAGAGAGTCGGATGCCGGCGCGGATCCTCTCAAAGGACTCATTGCAGCACCACAAAGACACAGGCAACGGTGCTACTGCTGATGGTAGAGAGGAGATCAATGGCAAGGGAGGCAAGGGAGAAACTGAGGGTGTGAATCTGAGTTTATTCTAGATGTCTTTTTTTGCTGATCAACTCCATCTCAATCGCCATCCATCTTCCTCTAATTTTTCTTTTGTTTCTGTACAGGTCAAAGAGGGTTTACAACTAGGTATAAAGCTTCACGAGGACTCATCTTCTTCGGATGGAAGATGATCAGTTACTGATAAGTTATAAAATTTCTATATTTCGGTGATGGTATCGACTAGGTGTTCTTTCAGATTTGCTTCTATCATGCGTATTAAAACACGTTCAGCTTATGTAGATGATGCACGGATACTGCAGTAAAAGTAAATACTTTACCTGTAAACTGAACTTTTGATTTAGTAATTCTACTTTTGGTCCAACAATCGATCAATTGTTGAGGCTATACTGAACCAAAAATTGCTTACTGGGGCAGTACTATAGTCTCTTGATTATGCTCTTAAGTAAATATCATGTCTTCCTCTAATTAGAAATTTAGAAAACAATAGGTTAATCAGAAGCTTTCTTACAAGAAGAGTGCTCTTCAGAAGCTACTACATGTATACGCTCACATCACATGCATGTTTTGTTTTCTTAATTTTCAGGTGCTTGTGAATATCTGCAGAAGTACAGTAGCCTGTAGCTTTGTAGGCGTTGAACTAAATACCAATCCAAGTAAGAGCGAAAGGAAGATAATATAGGTTTTGATCCGCCAAAAGGTCTATTTATTCTCATTTCAGTTAAGACTTACCTCTAAACATTGCATGAACTCCTGCACATATTGGATACTTTATTGATGCACCTTCTTGCATTTTAATTCCATGTAAGTTGTGTACTCTATTTAATAAGTTATTTGTATTTTGGCTACAAATGATTTTATTGGATATACTATAGACATTTTCCGCAAGGACTGTTGCAACTTGCTAGACATAGGAAAAGATGGGAGTCAATCCAAGATGACATCAGCAACCAAAGGTGAACATTTATATAAACAATGGGTTTTCTGATACAAGAATAATCATGTGTTTTTTCTTTGAAGGTGTTTGATTTTCTTTCGGTGTGGAAATTATTATGATGATCATTCATCATAGATGGGTATGTGCTTTTCTTCTGACAAAGAAATTCAAGTTCGAATCTTAGATTTAACAATTATTTGACATGTCATGAAGTGTGTACTGCATCACTCACAAAAAGCATAGCTTCCATCCAGCGGCTTTGGCCGAGTTAATCTGTGCATTGATGTTTCACCATTTCCTGAAGTTATATAACTATTGTGGTTTCCTTCAGGTTAATGCGATTACTCTATTAAGTGAAGGTTCGTCGTTTTTCCTTGATCAAGGCTATTAATTTATAGATGAGTTTTCGAGTATACTCATAGTAGTCCAGTGACGAGTATAAGTTGAAGCAAGAGTCTATTACATAAAAAACATTTTCATTTGAAAGTAGCCATAAGATAGAAATGGCTATACATATATTGTATACATGAAAATTAAGATGTATATAGCATGTCCAGCTTTGAGAGGCTATTTTCCTCTTTTTGGTTATACTTACTACTGTCCATTTGAAGACAAAGGAAAACTTCTGCGAAACAACTTTTTTCAGATTGTTTTATCATTTTCAACTCATGGTTCAATTATGTTTACCTTTTGTCACCTTATATTTATGGAAATTCCTATCAACATATTGCCAAAACAGATGGGCGCGGCAACGTGCGCCTTCGATGATCTAGTAACATGTATATCAGATATAATTTTGTTGAGTTGCCAGCCTTCTTATCTGCCAAGTATCTAGGGCAGTTCCGCTTCTAGTGACCGTTCCCCTTACAATAGAAGCACTCAGTCTCAGGTTTGGGTCCAAACTTGGGTTTCTTCACTGGAGCGGTAACTGGCTTGCCATTTTGAAGTTTCGCTTCTTTCCCTTGCCCTTCTTGAAACTAGTGGTCTTGTTGACCATCAACACTTCATGGTTCTTCTTGATTTCTACCTCCGCGACCTTAAGCATTGCAAATAGCTCAGGGATCGTCTTCTCCATAACTTGTATGTTATAGTTCATCACGAAGTTCTAGCAGCTAGGTGGTAGTGATTGGAGAACTCTGTTTATCACTGTCTTATTAGGAAGATTAACTCCCACTTGATTCAAGCGAGTGTAGCACCCACACACTATAAGCACATGCTCACTAACTGAGCTATTCTCCTTCATCTTGCAGGCAAAGAACTTGCCAGATGTCTCATACCTCTCAACACGGGCATGAGCCTGAAACATCAATTTCGGCTCTGGAACATCTCATATGCTCTGTGGCATTCAAAATGTCTTTGGAGCCCCAATTTCTAAGCCATAAAGTATGGCACACTGAACTATTGAGTAGTCATCAGAACGTGCTTGCCAGATGTTCACAACATCCACAGACGATGCTAGACGGGTTGGCACATCGAGCGGTGCATCAAGGACATAAGCCTTCTGTGCAGTAGTGAGGACAATCCTCAGATTACGGACCTAGTTCGCATAATTTCTTACATTATCTTTCAACTTAATCTTCCTCTAGGAACGTATTAAAGTTCAGGGGAGCTACTACGCTAGCTATTGATCTACAACATAACTTGCAAAGACAACTAGACTATGTTCATTATAATTGCTTCAGTTAATCAAATTACTAGTGAACTCCCACTTAAATCAACATCCCTCAACTTGTCTAAGTATTACATGATCCAAATCAACTACGCAGGTCCGGTCATAACGTGAGATGGGGTCGTCATCAATGGTGAACATCTCCATATTGATCACATCTACTATATGACTCATGTTTGACCTTTCGGTCTTCCATGTTCCGACGCCATGTCTGTACATGCGAGGCTCGTCAAGTTTAACCCAAGTATTACGCATGTGTAAAACTGACTTACATCCGTTGTATGCGAACGTAGAGTCTATTACAAACAATCATCACAAGGTGCTTCGAAACAATGAACTTTCGCAACGGTACAAACTTAGGGAGAACACTGTTTATCTTGAAATTTAGTGAAGGGATCATCTTATAATGTTGCTATCGTCATAAATAAAATAAGATGCATAAAAAGATAAACATCACATGCAATGAATATGTGAGACGATATGGCCATTATCATCTTGTGCTTTTGATCTCCATCTCCAAAGCACTGGCATGATCTCCATCATCACCGGCATGATATCATGATCTCCAACGTCACCGGCATGACACCATGATCTTCATCATCTTGATCTCCATTATCGTGCCGTCATGTGGTGTTCTGTGCCAACTATTGCTTCTACGACCATTGCTAACTCATAGTGATAAAGTAAAGCAAGAACATGATGTTTGATGAGTGACACACAGGTCATACAATAAATTAAAGGCAACCCTATGGCTCCTGCCGGTAGCCGTACTCATCGACATGCAAGTCGTGAACCTATTGCAAAACATGGTCATCTCATATATCAAGATATATCACATCACGTTTGGGCCATACCACATCACAACATGCCCTGCAAAACAAGTTAGACGCTCTCTACTTTGTTGTTGCAATTTTTACGTGGCTGCTAGGGCAAACTATAAGAACCGTTCTTATCTATGCAAAACCAAAATGGTGATATAAAAGTTGCCTTTTAACCTTCTACAAGGGCCGCCGTTGTCAAGACAGATTCAACTAAGGTGGGAGAGACACACACCCGCAAAGCCACTTCTATGCAATACAAGTTACATCGCAGTCAGTGGAACCGGTCTCTTGTGCGAGGACAAGTAAGGTTGGTCCGAGCCGCTTCATCCCACAATACCGCCGAATCCAAATAAGACAAAGGAAGTAAGCAATTTGAACGTCAACGCCCACAACATATTTGCTTTCTACTCGTGCATATACATCTATGCATAGACCTAGCTCTGATACCACTGATGGGGAATGAAGCATGAAAATCAAAAAAATTCCTACGAAACACCTAAGATCTAATCTAGGAGATGTATAGCTACGAGAGGGGAGTGTGTCTACATACCTTTATAGACTGAAAGCATTAGCATCATAATGCGATTGATGTAGTCGTACTTTTTTTTGAACATTAAAATAGCAGGAGAGGCTCCTACTGTTGCTTTATTAAAACAAGGGGCATTTACATTTTACATTTTGTACAGAGCCAAAGGGCTAAGCAAGAAAAGAAAGAAGGCTACATATTATACAGAGGGGTTTTGGTGAAGAGCCAAGTCTTGAATTAGGCCTTGGATAAAAGTATTGATATCTCCCTTTGTCCTAAATGTTAGGATCTCCAGATCTTTCTTAAACATCCTCAACCAGTCCGGGTGTGAGGCCACCTCACCATCAAATAGAACTTTATTTCTTTGTTTTCAGATATTCCAAGCTGCAAGAATTGTGACTTCTTTGAATGCAGGCTTGTGCCAAGATGTGTGAGAGGCATCAAACATTGCTTGGATATCAGTGTCATTCCCGCATTGAATTCCAATTGTTTCCCAGCACCTGTTAGCAAATTGACACTCGTAGAAAAGGTGTTTGTTTGTTTCAAGCTCACCCAGGTTACACATCATACAAGAATGATCATCACCAATATTAAAGTGTCTTCTTAGGAGCATATCTCTTGTGTTGACCATGTCCATCAACATGAGCCAAGCAAAAACTTTGTGTCTCATGATGCATTTAGATTTCCATATTGAAGTTATATAGCTTGGGGCTGTTACATTTCTAAAGAGGAACTTGTAGAATTTTTTGGGTTTGTATTGTTCATCTCCCCAACATAAAATCCACTCGTCGACACCCATTTGTTGTAGAGTCATAGTGTTTATTACGGGCATGATGTCATCAAGTTCTGATCTTGCTTCAATAGACAAAGGTAGATGGAACAGCGTAGCAGGATCTGGATTGGAGTGAAATTGCCCAATGACATGTCTTCATCTTGGGCATACGAGTAAAGATGATTATGAGAAATTGAGAGGACTGTATCCCCCTGCCATAAGTCTTTCCAAAAGAGCACAGTGTCACCAGCTCTAGGTATGCATAACGTGATGCCTCTGAAAATATCCATTAAGGAAAAAACATCCATCCACCAAAACGACCCACAAGGTGCTTTTGCATGAGGCACACCCTGATCATAATATGCATGCCAAATCAGCATGACCCAAGGAACATCAACTTTGTGAATGAACTTGTGTAGGTATTTGAGCAGTAACACCTTGTTTTGTGCTTTGAGATCCAGAACCCCTAAGCCACCTTTTTTCTTAGGTCGGCAAACCAAATCCCAAGCTGCCAAGGAATGTGTTTTAGCATCTCGATCAGTATCTTTTCTCCATAGACAGTGGCGCCTTGCCAGATCAAATATATCAATCAACTTCAATGGGAGCTTGAGGACGCACATGGCAAATGAAAGAAGCGATGAAAGTGCAGAATTAATAAGTTGAACTCTCTCACCATAAGATAGCCAGATGGCCGTACCAGTTAATCTTTTTTCAATTCTATCAACAAGGGGCATCAATTCTCTTATAGTTGGTCGTGTGGTACCCACAGGAAGTCCCAGGTACGTGAACGACATGCTTCCAACTTGGCAACCAATTTCCAAAGCTAGCTGCGTGCTTTCTCATCATTAATGGGCATCAATTGTGATTTTCCATAATTTATTTTTAGCCCAGTTGCCCTCGCATAAGAATCAAGAATAGCTTTAATGGTATGCAGCTAGTCAACATCAGCCGGCAGCACAATGATTGTGTCGTCAGCGTATTGAATAACTGGATATTGTTCTGATGCAGGCTCTTCAATTGGTAACTGAATATGTCCTTCCTCCCAAGCTTTGTTGATTAGAGATTGTAGAAGGTCCGCAGCAATAACAAACAAAAGAGGAGAGACTGGGTCTCCTTGATGAACACCTCTTTTACATTTGAATTCTTTACCAGGCACTCCGTTTAAAAGAATTGAAGATGTTTCAGATTCCAGGAGCATTTTTATCCACTTGCACCAACGGTCATCAAACCCTTTGCACTTGAGAATGTTGAGAATGAAGTCGTGTTCCATGGTATCAAATGCTTTCTCAAAGTCTAGTTTTAGAATAACTATTTCTTTCCCGGATTGTTTGCATTGATGAAGATATTCGAAGGCCCAACCCAAGCAGTCTTGAATTGTGCGGGATTTGATGAACCCATACCGGTTACGGTGAACAATTTTAAAAATCCATTTTTGCAATCTTTCAGCTAGAATTTTTGTTAAGACTTTGAGCACACAATTAAGAAGGGATATCGGTCGGTAGTTGATACGTCTCTGTCGTATCTATAATTTTTGATTGTTCCATGCCAATATTATACAACTTTCATACACTTTTTGGCAACTTTTTATACTATTTTTGGGACTAACATATTGATCCAGTGCCCAGTGCCAGTTCCTGTTTGTTGCATGTTTTATGTTTCGCAGAAACCCAATATCAAACGGAGTCCAAACGGGATAAAAACGGATAAAGAATTATTTTGGAATATTTATGATTTTTGGGAAGTAAAATCAACGCGAGATGGTGCCCGAGGGGGCCACGAGGCAGGGGGCGCGCCCTGAACACTCGTGGGCACCCCGTAAGGCGGTTGACGCTCTTCTTTTGCCGCAAGAAAGCTAATTTTATGAGAAAAATCTGGGCGAAAGATTTAACCCAATCGGAGTTACGGATCTCCGGATATAAAAGAAACGGTGCCAGGGCAGAATCGGAGAAGGCAAAAATAGAGAGAGACAGAGAGACAGATCCAATCTCGGAGGGGCTCTCGCCCCTCCCACGCCATGGACACCATGGACCAGAGGGGAAACCCTTCTCCCATCTAGGGAGAAAGTCAAGGAATAAGGAGGGGGGCTCTCTCCCCCTCGCTTCCGGTGGCGCCGGAGTGCCGCCGGGGGCCATCATCATCACCGCGATCTACACCAACACCTCCGCCATCTTCACCAACATCTCCATCACCTTTCCCCCTCTATCTACAGCGGTCCACTCTCCCGCAACCCTCTGTACCCTCTACTTGAACATGGTGCTTTATGCTTCATATTATTATCCAATGATGTGTTGCCATCCTATGATGTCTGAGTAGATTTTCGTTGTCCTATCAGTGGTTGATGAATTGCTATGATTGATTTAATTTGCTTGTGGTTATGTTGCTGTCCTTTGGTGCCCATCATATGAGCGCGCGCGTGGATCACACCATAGGGTTAGTTGTATGCTGATAGGACTATGTATTGGAGGGCAAGAGTGACAGAAGCTTCTACCTAGCATAGAAATTGATGCATACGGGATTGAAGGGGGACCAATATATCTTAATGCTATGGTTGGGTTTACCTTAATGAACGTTAGTAATTGCGGATGCTTGCTAATAGTTCCAATCATAAGTGCATAGAATTCCAAGCCAGGGATGACATGCTAGCAGTGGCCTCTCCCACATAATACTTGCTATCGGTCTAGTAAAGTAGTCAATTGCTTAGGGACAATTTCGCAACTCCTACCACCACTTTTCCACACTCGCTATATTTACTTTTTTGTGTCTTTATCTAAACAGCCCCTAGTTTTAATTTATGTGCTCTTTATTATCTTGCAAACCTATCCAACAGCACCTACAAAGTACTTCTAGTTTTATACTTGTTCTAGGTAAAGTGAACGTCAAGCGTGCGTAGAGTTGTATCGGTGGTCGATAGAACTTGAGGGAATATTTGTTCTACCTTTAGCTCCTCGTTGGGTTCGACACTCTTACTTATCGAAAGAGGCTACAATTGATCCCCTATACTTGTGGGTTATCAAGACCTTTTTCTGGCGCCGTTGCCGGGGAGGAATAGCGTGGGGTGAATATTCTCGTGTGTGCTTGTTTGCTTTATCACTAAGTAATTTTTATTTGATGTTCTTAGTTGTTTTCTATCTTTAGTTATGGGTAGGAAACGCAAAATACCAAAAAAATTAGTTGTACCTACTGAACCAATGGGTGAAGAACCACTTAAAATCTATCGTACTCCTGAAGCTTATTACTTGGATCATCTTCGATCCCTATGTGCTCGTGCTGAAACCCCAACTAGCTTAGTTGATGGCAGATCTTTAGATGAGCATGCTTGTTATGTTCGACACCGCATATCTGAAAAAAGGAAACTTTTACTGGGTCAAATTCATCGTTTGCAATGCTATGCTTGGAATTTATGTGAAATATATGATATTACTTGTTGTTCTGAAGACCCTAAGAAACACCTTCCCTACCAATGTTTATTTAGTGATAATGAAATCGTATCTTCTTATGCTAAAGGTGTTTATAATTACTATGATGTTCAACAAATTGAAGAATTTGTTGCTTTTAAGGGTGCTTATGAAATTGCTTCTTTGATTGAAAAGTATGGTGCTACTCTTTACAAATCTGAAAATTTTGCCATACTTAAATATTGTTATGATAATTATGCTTCTAATGCCTATGTTAAACCATATATTGAGGACTCCTCCGCTGTCCATGAAGAGACTAATATTTTGCAGGAGTCTATGGAAGAAGAAATTGATAAAACTGTGAGCTCATTGGATGAAAAAGATGAGGAGGAGAGCGAAGAACAAAAGGAGGAAGAGCGGATTAGCTACCCGTGCCCACCTTCTAATGAGAGTAACTCTTCAACTCATACATTGTTTAATTTCCCTTCGTGCTTACCGAAGGATGAGTGCCATGATGATTGCTATGATCCCTTGAATTCGTTTGAAATATCCCTTTTTGATGAACTTGATGCTTGATATGCTTGTGGCCAAGATGCCAATATGAATGATGCTTATGGAGATGAACTTGCTATAGTTCCTTATGTTAAACATGAAATTGTTGCTATTGCACCCACGCGTGATAGTCCTATTATCTTTTTGAATTCTCCCGACTACACTATATCGGAGAAGTTTGCACTTATTAAGGATTATATTGATAGGTTGCCTTTTACCGTTGCACATGATGATTTTGATAGATATAATATGCATGTGCTTGCTGCTCCTACTTGCAATTATTATGAGAGAGGAACTATATCTCCACCTCTCTATGTTTCCCACACGATAAAATTGCAAGAAACTGTTTATACTATGCATTGGCCTTTACTATGTGTGAATGAATTGTTCTTTTATGACATGCCGATGCATAGGAAGAGAGTTAGAATTCGTAATTGCTTGATATATGTTGCTTTGTGCTCACAACTAAATGCCAAATCATTGTTAATTAAAATTGGCTTTGATATACCTTGGGATCCGGGTGGATTCACTACTTGAGCACTATATGCCTAGCTTAATGGCTTTAAAGAAAGCGCTGCCAGGGAGACAACCCGGAAGTTTTAGAGAGTCATTTATTTTTGTTGAGTGCTTTTATAAAGTTTAAAAACAAAAAAATAAAGAGGGGAACCTAAAACTTTTTCAAAAAGAAAAGCGAAAGTGAGAAAGACAAGCATTGTTGAAGTGGGAGCTAGCCTTGAACTTTGTTCATGCTCACGGAAACTTTGTGAATCTTGATTACAGAAACTTTTCAATAAAATTAATTATCCCCTTGTACAATTCCATTGTATTATAAAAATAATGTGCCAAGGTTTGCCTTTAGGATGTTTACAATGCTTGTTGGTCTGTACGGTGCAGGACAGAAACTTTGGCTGTAGTGCGCGATTTTTAATTTTTTACTGGAATGTCAAACGGTTCTGATTCTTTTTGCACTGTATTTATATAGAAATTGTTTATTTTTACTAATTTTGGCAGAATGTTTTAAGTATCAGAAGTATGGTGAATGTTCAGATTATTACAGACTGTTCTGTTTTAGACAGATTCTGTTTTTGATGCATAGTTTGCTTGTTTTGATGAAACTATCAATTCCTATCAATGGATTAAGCCATGAAAAAGTTATATTACAGTAGACACAATGCAAAAACAAAATATGAATTGGTTTGCAACAGTACTTAGAGTAGTGGTTTGCTTTGTTATACTAACGGATCTTACCGAGTTTTCTGTTGAAGTTTTGTGTGGATGAAGTGTTCGAGGATCGAGGAGGTCTCGATGTGAGAAGAAGGAAGAGAGGAAAGAGCTCAAGTTTGGGGATGCCCAAGGCACCCCAAGTAAATATTCAAGGAGACTCAAGCGTCTAAGCTTGGGGATGCCCCGGAAGGCATCCCCTCTTTCTTTAACAAGTATCGGTATGTTTTCGGATTCGTTTCATTCATGTGATATGTGCAGATCTTGGAGCGTCTTTTGCATTTAGTTTTCATTTTCTTTTATGCACCATGCTGGTATGAGACAGTCCTTGGTTGATTTATAGAATGCTCTTTGCACTTCACTTATATCTTTTGAGTATGGCTTTATAGAATGCTTCATGTGCTTCACTTATATCATTTGAAGTTTGGATTGCCTGTTTCTCTTCACATAGAAAACCGCCATTTGTAGAATGCTCTTTTGCTTCACTTATATTTGTTATAGCGTGGGCATATCTTTTGTAGAAAGAATTAAACTCTCTTGCTTCACTTATATCTATTTAGAGAGATGACAGGAACTGGTCATTCACATGGTTAGTCATAAAATCCTACATAAAACTTGTAGATCACTGAATATGATGTGTTTGATTCCTTGCAATAGTTTTGCGATATAAAGATGGTGATATTAGAGTCATGCTAGTGGGTAGTTGTGGATTGTAGAATTACTTGTGTTGAGGTTTGTGATTCTCGTAGGATGCATGTATGGTGAACCGTTATGTCACGAAGTTGGAGCATGAGGTATTTATTGATTGTCTTCCTTATGAGTGGCGGTCGGGGACGAGCGATGGTCTTTTCCTACCAATCTATCCCCCTAGGGGCATGCGTAGTAGTACTTTGCTTCGAGGGCTAATAAACTTTTGCAATAAGTATATGAGTTTTTTATGACTAATGTGAGTCCATGGATTATACGCACTCTCACCCTTCCATCATTGCTAGCCTCTCCGGTACCGTGCATTGCCCTTTCTCACCTCGAGAGTTGGTGCAAACTTCGCTGGTGCATCCAAACCCCGTGATACGATATGCTCTATCACACATAAGCCTCATTATATCTTCCACAAAACAGCCACCATACCTACCTATCATGGCATTTCCATAGCCATTCCGAGATATATTGCCATGCAACTTCCATCATCATCATATACATGACTTGAGCATTTATTGTCATATTGCTTTGCATGATCGTAAGATAGATAGCATGATGTTTTCATGGCTTATCCGTTTTTTGTTGTCATTGCTATGCTAGATCATTGCACATCCCGGTACACCGCCAGAGGCATTCATATAGAATCATATCTTTGTTCTTGTATCGAGTTGTAATATTGAGTTGTAAGTAAATAAAAGTGTGATGATCATCATTATTAGAGCATTGCCCCAGTGAGGAAAGGATGATGGAGACTATGATTCCCCCACAAGTCGGATGAGACTCCGGACGAAAAAATAAATAAGAGAAGGCCCAAAAAAACAAAAAAAATGAGAGAACAAAGAGAGAAGGGGCAATGTTACTATCCTTTTACCACACTTGTGCTTCAGAGTAGCACCATGTTCTTCATATAGAGAGTCTCTTGAGTTATCACTTTCATATACTAGTGGGAATTTTCATTATAGAACTTGGCTTGTATATTCCAACGATGGGCTTCCTCAAATGCCCTAGGTCTTCATGAGCAGCAAGTTGGATGCACACCCACTTAGTTTTCAGTTTGAACTTTCATACACTTATAGCTCTTAGTGCATCCGTTGCATGGCAATCCCTACTCCTCGCATTGACATCATTTGATGGGCATCTCCATAGCCCATTGATTAGCCGCGTCGATGTGAGACTTTCTTCCTTTTTGTCTTCTTCACATAACCCCCATCATCATATTCTATTCCACCTATAGTGCTATGTCCATGGCTTGCGCTCATGTATTGCGTGAGGGTTGAAAAGGCTGAAGCGCGTTAAAAAGTATGAACCAATTGCTCGGCTTGTCATCGGGGGTGTGTAGGATGTGAATATTTTGTGTGGTGAAGAAGGAGCATAGCCAGACTATATGATTTTGTAGGGATAACTTTCTTTGGCCATGTTATTTTGAAAAGACATGATTGCTTTATTAGTGGCCTTGAAGTATTATTGT
Organism: Aegilops tauschii subsp. strangulata; assembly: GCF_002575655.3. Classification (NCBI taxonomy): domain Eukaryota; kingdom Viridiplantae; phylum Streptophyta; class Magnoliopsida; order Poales; family Poaceae; genus Aegilops; species Aegilops tauschii. The sequence continues at coordinate 227,052,289 of NC_053039.3, forward strand.
TTTGATGTCAAATGATAGACTATTGCTTTGAATCACTCGTGTCTTAATATTCATGCCATGATTAGATACATGATCAAGATTATGCTAGGTAGCATTCCACATCAAAAATTATCTTTTTATCATTTACCTACTCGAGGACGAGCATGAATTAAGCTTGGGGATGCTGATACGTCTTCGTCGTATCTATAATTTTTGATTGTTCCATGCCAATATTATACAACTTTCATATACTTTTTGGCAACTTTTTATACTATTTTTGGGACTAACATATTGATCCCGTGCCCAGTGCCAGTTCCTGTTTGTTGCATGTTTTATATTTCGCAGAAACCCAATATTAAACGGCGTCCAAACCGGATAAAAACGGACGGAGAATTATTTTGGAATATTTATGATTTTTGGGAAGTAAAATCAACGCGAGACGGTGCCCGAGGGGGCCACGAGGCAGGGGCGTGCCCCAGGGAGGCAGGCGCGCCCTGGACCCTCGTGGGCACCCCGTAAGGCGGTTGACACTCTTCTTTTGCCGTAAGAAAGCTAATTTTATGAGAAAAATATGGGCGAAAGATTCAACCCAATCGGAGTTACGGATCTCCGGATATAAAAGAAACGGTGCCAGGGCAGAATCGGAGAAGGCAGAAACGAAGAGAGACAGAGAGACAGATCCAATCTCGGAGGGGCTCTCGCCCCTCCCACGCCATGGAGACCATGGACCAGAGGGGAAACCCTTCTCCCATCTAGGGAGAAGGTCAAGGAAGAAGAAGAAGGAGGGGGGCTCTCTCCCCCTCGCTTCCGGTGGCGCCGGAGTGCCGCCTGGGGCCATCATCATCACCGCGATCTACACCAACACCTCCGCCATCTTCACCAACATCTCCATCACCTTTCCCCCTCTATCTACAGCGGTCCACCTCCCGCAACCCGCTGTACCCTCTACTTGAACATGGTGCTTTATGCTTCATATTATTATCCAATGATGTGTTACCATCCTATGATGTCTGAGTAGATTTTCGTTGTCTTATCGGTGGTTGATGAATTGCTATGATTGATTTAATTTGCTTGTGGTTATGTTGCTGTCCTTTGGTGCCCATCATATGAGCACGCGCGTGGATCACACCATAGGGTTAGTTGTATGCTGATAGGACTATGTATTGAAGGGCAAGAGTGACAGAAGCTTCTACCTAGCATAGAAATTGATGCATATGGGATTGAAGGGGGACCAATATATCTTAATGCTATGGTTGGGTTTTACCTTAATGAACGTTATTAGTTGCGGATACTTGCTAATAGTTCCAATCATAAGTGCATAGAATTCCAAGCCAGGGATGACATGCTAGCAGTGGCCTCTCCCACATAATACTTGCTATCGGTCTAGTAAAGTAGTCAATTGCTTAGGGACAATTTCGCAACTCCTACCACCACTTTTCCACACTCGCTATATTTACTTTTTTGTGTCTTTATCTAAACAGCCCCTAGTTTTAATTTACGTGCTCTTTATTATCTTACAAACCTATCCAACAGCACCTACAAAGTACTTCTAGTTTTATACTTGTTCTAGGTAAAGCGAACGTCAAGCGTGCGTAGAGTTGTATCGGTGGTCGATAGAACTTGAGGGAATATTTGTTCTACCTTTAGCTCCTCGTTGGGTTCGACACTCTTACTTATCGAAAGAGGCTACAATTGATCCCCTATACTTGTGGGTTATCAGTAGTCATTAACTGTTCCAGGCGTACCCTTCTTAGGAATCAGTGTTATCAATGAGGTATTAAGGCAGTTAATATTTATCTTTCCTTCCCAGAAATCCTGACACGGAGTATAAAAATCCTCCTTAATAATCTCCCAGCACACTTTCAGAAATTGGCCATTAAAACCGTCCGGCCCCGGAGCCCTATCAGCAGGTATGAGTTTGATGACCCTGTCAATTTCCTCAGTAGTAAAATGCTCAGATAATTCAGATAATCCAGGGTATTCTTGGATTAATTCAGATAATCCAGTGTAGTCGTACTCTTCACGATCCAATCCGATTTAGTGCCGAATGGATGGCAGCTCCGAGTTTAGCACACGTACGGCTTAGTGGCGTCCTCTCCTTCTTGATCCAGCAAGCGAGGGAGAGGAGGTATATGAGATCGAAACCAACATGACGGCGTGGTGGTGGAGCGGAACTGCAGCATGGATTCGCCAAGCGTCTGCGCGAGGTGGAAGAGGTGTAACAGGAGGGAGACTGGCAAGGGTGGAAGGGTGGTTGCCCCCAATGCCTCGCCGCCTTTATATAGGCCTCGAGGGGGCTAGTGGTTTGCCGTACAGGCCCCTAGGGTCGTTGGCCAAGGGGGGAGGAAGGAAATCCCTCCTTTCCTTCCCCGCCAATCGTTATACCTCTTTTTAGGGATCCTGAACTTATCCCTTTGGGATATAATACTATTCCTTTTAAGGGAGGATCTTGGTGCGCCTAGACCATGGGTGTGGGGGGGGGGGCTTTCCCCACTACCCACGTCCATGTGGGTCCCTGATAACCCACAAGTATAGGGATCAATCATAGTCCTTTCGATAAGTAAGAGTGTCGAACCCAACGAGGAGTAGACGGAAGTGACAAGCGGTTTTCAGCAAAGTATTTTCTGTAGGCACTGAAATTGTCGGTAACAGATAGTTTGATAGCAAGATAATTTGTAACGAGCAATAAGTAGTAATAGTAAAAAAGTGTAGCAAGGTAGCCCAATCCTTTTTATAGCAAAGGACAGGCCGAAACGATCTCTTATAATAAGCAAAGCATTCTTGAGGACACACGAGAATTTCGTCCAGTCACTTTCATCATGTTTGTTTGGTTCGTGTTCATTACTTCAATAAATTGATATGTGGGTGGACCGGTGCTTGGGTACTGTTCTTACTTGAACAAGCCACCCACTTATGATTAACCCCTCTCGCAAGCATTCGCAACTACGAAAGAAGAATTAAGATAAATCTAACCATAGCATTAAACATATGGATCCAAATCAGCCCCTTACGGAATAGCGCATAAATTAGGGTTTAGGCTTATGTCACTCTAGCAACCCATCATCTAATAATTACTCCACATGCATTCCCTTAGGCCCAAAAATGGTGAAGTGTCATGTATTCGACGTTCACATAACACCACTAAGGGAAACAACAACATACATATCTTTCAAAATATCGAACGAATACCAAATTCACATGATTACTTATGACAAGACTTCTCCCATGTCCTCAAGAACAAAAGTAACTACTCACAAATCATGTTCATGTTCAAGATGAGAGGGGTATTGAATAGCATAATGGATCTAAACATTTAATCTTCCACCAAATAAACCAACTAGCATCAACTACAAGATGTAATCAACACTACTAGCAACCCACATGTACCAATCTGAGGTTTTGATACAAAGATTGAATACAAGAGATGAACTAGGGTTTTGAGATGAGACGGCGGGTGTTCTATTTCAACACACCAACAAAGTGGTCTAGAGGTTAACACCAACAGAGCACTGGTGTAACACATCCTATCATAGTGTAGCGGAGCACACTCCCTTCAAAGCCTTATATGGGTATCAACCTCGTCCACTTGGCATTTCGGCACATGCATCCACCAATTAATGAGTTACACGAGTTAGTCTCGGATAGAGCTATGATCTCCAAAAACATTTGAAGAGAGCGCAGGAGCGCATTAAACGACAAGCAGACAAACAATCAAAGTGAGCAATAGTTTGAGGTGGGGGGTCAAGTGTATTTGAAAGATGTAGCCGTATCTTTAGAATTCACTGGCTGCTCGCTGGAACCAGAAGCTGGCATTTAAGTTCTATGGACCTTACCAAGTATCGCAAAAAGTGGGTATGGTGTACTAGAAGCTTCAGCTTCCGGTTAATTCCAAGATTCACAATGTGATCCATGTTTCTCAATGGAAGAAACACCTATCACCTTCAACAATCGTTGAGAAAAATATGGGAGTCATAGTACCTCAAGAGATGTCTCTTCTCTGATCGCTACCTTCTTACAATCAAAGCCCATCCAACATGGCAGCAAACTCAAGCCCCAGATGAAGGTTCGTTGGTGCAACCGTCCAGACACTTAGGATACTTGGGAAGATGTGTTTGCTTTCGACGCTTGCTTCCCTACTCTCACGGCTTGGGGTCAAGCCGCGCCTGAAAGAGCGGGGAGTGTTATGTGGTGGCCCAGCCCAGGAAGGCGGCCCAAGGCTTCTGAACGCAACCGTGGGTTGGCCAGGGCTAGGAAGCAGGAGAAGCTAACTGGCGGGAGGAATATATAAGAGACAAAGAGGTGGTCGACAGAGGCAATGAAGAACAGAATATCAACTAGTTTTCCCCTTTTCCATTTCAAACTTGTATCCAAGTCCAGTTGATTGTTCCACTTGTATTGGATCTTCCGGTTTATATAAGTGCGTGCATAACACATAGCGTCTCCACACGGGAGCTCCTATAGCGACCCGAAGCAACCGAGGGGGGGAGGGGGACTGGGCATGCCCATTTGCTGGCACTGAAACGGCTCGGTGTAAAAATCCAGAAAATCAAAGCGCTTCCCATGGATCGAACGCGAGACCTCCAACTAGGATCGAGTGTGGCTAGCTAATCGAGTTGTTGAGCGTTTGCGATTGCTTGGCAACGTGAATCTTTAAGAATTAACTCTAGCGATAGATCCGAACATTTTTTTTTTGACATTTCTGAACAATTGTTCAAAAAGCGAAACATTTTTCTATATTCCGAACAAATTTTGAAAATATCAAACCATTTTTGCAATTGTGAACAACTTTTGAAGTTCTGAACATTTTGTTGAAAATGTGAACTAAATTTTCATATCTAGAACATTTTTTTGGAAAAAGTGAACAATTTTTAAAATTCTAAACAATATTTGAAAATGCAAACATTCTAACTTTATTTGAATGTATGAATGTTTTTTAGAATAAGCGAATATGTTTTGAAAACTAAATTTTATGAATTTCTGCTCATTTTCTAAAATAATTGAACAAAACATAAAAATAGGAACGTTTTTTAAATTTTGAAAATATAAACATTTTCTAAAATTTCGAACATTTTTTGAACACCTGTGCATTTTAAAATATAAACTTGAAAAAGAAAAAAGGAAAAGGAAAAAGAATGAAAAAAGAAAAAAGAAACAGAAAAGGAAAAGGACATGTCGTTTGGCTCAGTCGGGGGCGCCCCTGCCGATGCGAAGCGTGCTCTGCGACTCTGTCAGTAGGGTATCGCTGCAAAGCGTGGCCAACGCCCGTTGCGAGTTGGGCTTGCCCGCTGCGGTCCTGCCGCCCGGAGCTTGCGCGCTTCGGTGCTGTAGGTAGACGAGGTCAGTCATCTGCTCAAAATTACTGCTAGCACAACTCCAAACCCGTTCAACTCGCCAGCCGCTCCAGCTGCCTCGTCTCCCATGTGCCATCGCCTGACAGCAACGCTCGAGGCATACACAAAGACTTGTGGCATCCAGGTGCCCAAGTCTTCCCTAGGGTAAAGGGGACAAGAGTTGACACACGCGGTTTAACAGCCTGTTCCCCGGTGCTTCCGACGAGCCAAACGACATGTCCTTCCACCCATAAATAAACGGACTTCAACTACTACTACACTTGGTTAGTCAATGTCAATTGGTGATTATTAGGGAATCAATCACGTACGCGAAACATTTCCAACTCCAAGCTGGCAAGTTTGTTACGTATATAAAACACATCGGCCACTCGCATGAACGATCAGGACACCCGCCCTCTCCCTCCCCTCCCCTCCCCATCGAGCCGAGCCCCACCCACCCCGCCATCGCCATGTCCTGCTGCTGCGGCAGCCTCAAGTACTGCTGCAAGTTCTTCGGCGGCTTGCTCGGCGCCCTCTTCCCGATCGGCGTCATCATCCTCATCTACTGGGCCATCTTTCAGCCCCACCAAATCCGCGCCACCGTCGGCTCCGCCACGCTCACCGGCCTCACCGTCACCAATGCCTCCGTCGTATCCTACCGCCTCGCCGTCACCCTCGACATATACAACCCCAGCCTCCGCGTCGGCATCTACTACGACACGCTGGACGCCGAGCTCAGCTACCGCGGCGCATCGCTCGGCGGCCCCGCCGTTGGCGCTTCCACGGCGTCCCCGGCCGAGTTCTACCAGCGGAGGAAGAGCTGGGAGACGGTGAAGGTGGAGTTCGACGGGAGCAGTGGCGGCATCCTCCCCGGCGACGTTGCTGCGGAGCTGGAGAAGGAGATGGGTCGGGGGACGGTGAGCTTGGAGGTCGCCGTGGACGCGCGGGTGAGGTACAGGTTCAACACCATCAAGATTCGCCAGAAGCCCAATTTGTGGTGCTCGCTCACCATCCCGGTTAAGCCGGATCAGGGCCGCGGCGTCGGCGGCGCTCTTACCTCCGGCGACCGCTGTAGCGTCAAGTATTGATCACCACAATTACAATCGCTGTCGGTGAAGGAAGCTTGACTTGCGCACTTCCTTCGGTTTGCATCTTTTTCATGTTTCCTTTGGAGATTAGCGTGCTAGTTTCATCGGTTTGTGTTTTGTGTAAAGATTTGCATTATTTGGGATGGTGATCGTCCCCTGTATTATCACAGTTATCGAAACTTCGTTGCGTTCTTAAATTATTCATCTCGACAAGTGGTGTGGCAATGGTATAAACATGCTTCATACGCACGTTGTAAGGTCAACCCAAGGCGCCGACGCAAACAGTGCGAAATTTGTCTCCTTTTTGTCCTTTGGATTGGCAGTAGGGTGGCGTCCGTTGTTGGCCGTGCATGTCTGTAGCGTGTAAACTGACCGACCCATTTGATCCGTCTAGTCAAAAAAATTGTCAATTTTTCTTTATTTGGCATTCTATACATATAAATCAACTAGAGAAATAAAAATAAAACATTAACAAACAAGTCATATAGTTTTTGGCTCTACAGACAAGACAAGGAGGTCATCGGACGAAAGTGTAAGGTGGGCTGGAAGGTAGTCACCACACCGGAGCGCACCGGGGACTGGGCATCCACGACCTGGCCAATTCGCTCGTGCCCCGCGGCTCTGGTGGCTTTGGCTCTCCTGGACGCAGCCAGCCCGCCCGTGGGTAGGCACGAGCATCCCTTGCGACGCTATCGATCGCGCCCTGTTCACTGCCTGCACGGTGGTCACCATTGGCGGCGCCACAACGGCCTCCTTCTGGTCCTCCTCGTGGCTCGGCGGCAAGCAGCTGTGTGTGGCACACCTAGTGGTTTTCGCCCAATCCATCAGAAAGAACAGATCAATCCGGGAGGCATTGCATCACGACAGATGGATTCTGGACCTTCGACATGGTGACCATGACAGTATCATGCATCTGGTGCTCCAACTGGCTAGGGAGATACGAAGCGACAGAATCACACTAGAAGAGGGGAGGGTGGACACGATCAGATGGACTCTTTGCAGCTCTGGACAGTACACCGCGCGCTCCGCCTACGATGCACAGTTTGGCGACCGCCCGGCACTCAACTTCAGAACATCAATCTGGAAGGTTTGGGCACCGGGCAAGATCAAAATGTTCCTTTGGCTACTCCACTTGGGCAGGCTCTGGTGCAACGGCAGACTACAGCGACGAGGCTGGGACAATAGCTACTTCTGTCAGTTGTGTGTGAGGAACCTCGAGACCTCGTCGCACCTCTTCTAGGAGTGCCCGTTCGCCATCGAGGCTTGGAACAAAGTGGCAACCTGGGTTGGTTGCAATGCCCTGGCACACACCATCTAGTGCATGGGCAAAACAACGGCCGAGCGCGTCTAGATGATCATCGACGGAGCAACTCCAGGCACAAGGAAGGGAACCAAATCGATGCTCTCCTTGGTCGCCTGACACATTTGGCTCGAGCGCAATGCGTGCACCTTCAGGGGGAAGACTCCAAGCGTGAGAAACATCACCGAAGCCTGCCGCCGGGACATGGAGCAATGGAGGATAGCCGGAGCAAAATGCATCGAGCACCCCTTCGGGGACATGCCATGAGAAATCGCGAACTGACTAAGTTGCTAGCTTAGGAGCCCGCTAAACTGGCAATGTACTTTTCTTTTTCACCCCATTGATCACTAGATCAACACTTGTTTTCCGCTCTCTTCCTGCTAATGAAATGAAAGCCAGTAATGGCCCTTTCAAAAAATATAGTTTTTACAACACAATAAAGAAAAAATCTCAGAACCTACAACCGAATGAATTTAAAAGTATAAGAAATACATGTTGGAAATATGCCCTAGAGGCAATAATAAATGGTTATTATTATATTTCTTTGTTCATGGTAATTGTCTATTATTCATGCTATAATTGTATTGTCCGGAAATCGTAATACATGTGTGAATACATAGACCACAACATGTCCCTAGTAAGCCTCTAGTTGACTAGCTCGTTGATCAACAGATAGTCATGGTTTCCTGACTATGGACATTGGATGTCATTGATAACGGGATCACATCATTAGGAGAATGATGTGATGGACAAGACCCAATCTTAAGCATAGCATAAAAGATCGTGTAGTTTCGTTTGCTAGAGCTTTTCCAATGTCAAGTATCTTTTCCTTAGACCATGAGATCATGCAACTCCCGGATACCGTAAGAGTGCTTTGGGTGTGCCAAACGTCACAACGTAACTGGGTGACTATAAAGGTGCACTACGGGTATCTCCGAAAGTGTCTGTTGGGTTGGCACGGATCGAGACTGGGATTTGTCACTCCGTGTGACAGAGAGGTATCTCTGGGCCCACTCGGTAATGCATCATCATAATGAGCTCAATGTGACTAAGGCGTTAGTCACGGGATCATGCATTGTGGTACGAGTAAAGAGACTTGCCGGTAACTAGATTGAACAAGGTATTGGGATACCGACGATCGAATCTCGGGCAAGTAACATACCGATTGACAAAGGGAATTGAATACGGATTGATTGAATCCTCGACACCGTGGTTCATCTGATGAGATCATCGTGGAACATGTGGGAGCCAACATGGGTATCCAGATCCCGCTGTTGGTTATTGACCGGAGAGGCGTCTCGGTCATGTCTGCATGTCTCCCGAACCCGTAGGGTCTACACACTTAAGGTCCGGTGACGCTAGGGTTGTAGAGATATATGTATGCGGAAACCCGAAAGTTGTTTGGAGTCCCGGATGAGATCCCGGACGTCACGAGAGGTTCCGGAATGGTCCGGAGGTGAAGAATTATATATAGGAAGTCAAGTTTCGGCCACCGGGAAAGTTTCGGGGGTTACCGGTATTGTACCGGGACCACCGGAAGGGTCCCGGGGGTCCACCGGGTGGGGCCACCTATCCCGGAGGGCCCCGTGGGCTGAAAGTGGAAGGGAACCAGCCCTTAGTGGGCTGGGGCGCCCCCCTTGGGCCCCCCCCCCTGCGCCTAGGGTTGGGAACCCTAGGGGGGAGCTTCCCCCTTGCCTTGGGGGGCAAGGCACCCCTTCCCCCCCACTTGGCCGCCGCCCCCCCCCCTTTGGATCTCATCTCCAGGGCCGGCGCCCCCCCAGGGGGCCTATATAAAGGGGGGGAGGGAGGGCAGCAACCTACAGCCTTGGGCGCCTCCCTCCTCCCCTGCAACACCTCTCTCTCTCTCGCAGAAGCTCGGCGAAGCCCTGCCGGAGACCCGCTACATCCACCACCACGCCGTCGTGCTGTTGGATCTCCATCAACCTCTCCTTCCCCCTTTCTGGATCAAGAAGGAGGAGACGTCGCTGCACCGTACGTGTGTTGAACGCGGAGGTGCCGTCCGTTCGGCACTCGGTCATCGGTGATTTGGATCACGGCGAGTACGACTCCGTCATCCACGTTCATTGGAACGCTTCCGCTCGCGATCTACAAGGGTATGTAGATGCACTCCTTTCCCCTCGTTGCTAGTAGACTCCATAGATGCATCTTGGTGAGCGTAGGAAAATTTTAAATTATGCTACGATTCCCAACAGTGGCATCATGAGCCAGGCCTATGCGTAGTTACTATGCACGAGTAGAACACAAAGCAGTTGTGGGCGTTGAGTTTGCCAATTCTTCTTGCCGCTACTAGTCGTTTCTTGTTTCGGCGGCATTGTAGGATGAAGCGGCCCGGACCGACCTTACACGTACGCTTACGTGAGACAGGTTCCACCGACTGACATGCACTAGTTGCATAAGGTGGCTAGCGGGTGTCTGTCTCTCCTACTTTAGTCGGAACGGATTCGATGAAAAGGGTCCTTATGAAGGGTAAATAGAAATTGTCAAATCACGTTGTGGTCATACGTAGGTAAGAAAACGTTCTTGCTAGAAACCTACAAACCACGTAAAAACTTGCAACAACAATTAGAGGACGTCTAACTTGTTTTTGCAGCATATGCCTTGTGATGTGATATGGCCAGAATATGTGATGAATGATATATGTGATGTATGAGATTGATCATATTCTTGTAATAGGAATCACGACATGCATGTCGATGAGTATGACAACCGGCAGGAGCCATAGGAGTTGTCTTTATTATTTTGCATGACCCGCGTGTCATTGAATAACGCCATGTAAATTACTTTACTTTGTTGCTAAACGGTTAGCCATAGAAGTAGAAGTAATCGTTGGCGTGACGACTTCATGAAGACACAATGATGGAGATCATGATGATGGAGATCATGGTGTCATGCCGGTGACGAAGATGATCATGGTGCCCCGAAGATGGAGATCAAAGGAGCATGATGATATTGGCCATATCATGTCACTATTTGATTGCATGTGATGTTTATCATGTTTTTGCCTCTTATTTGCTTAGAACGACGGTAGTAAGTAAGATGATCCCTTATAATAATTTCAAGAAAGTGTTCACCCTAACTGTACACCGTTGTGTAGGTTCGTTGTTTCGAAGCACCACGTGATGATCGGGTGTGATAGATTCTAACGTTCGAATACAACGGGTGTTGACGAGCCTAGCATGTACAGACATGGCCTCGGAACACACGCAATACACTTAGGTTGACTTGACGAGCCTAGCATGTACAGACATGGCCTCGGAACACGGAGGACCGAAAGGTCGAGCATGAGTCATATAGAAGATACGATCAACATGGAGATGTTCACCGATCTTGACTAGTCCGTCTCACGTGATGATCGGACACGGCCTAGTTGAATTCGGATCATGTTTCACTTAGATGACTAGAGGGATGTCTATCTGAGTGGGAGTTCAAAAAAAATTTGATTAGATGAACTTAATTATCATGAACTTAGTCTAAAATCTTTACACTATGTCTTGTAGATCAAATGGCCAACGTTGTCCTCAATTTCAACGCGTTCCTAGAGAAAACCAAGCTGAAAGATGATGGCAGCAACTATACGGACTGGGTCCGGAACCTGAGGATCATCCTCATAGTAGCCAAGAAAGATTATGTCTTAGAAGCACCGCTAGGTGAAGCACCAATCCCAGAGAACCAAGACGTTATGAACACTTGGAAATCACGTGCTGATGATTACTCCCTCGTTCAGTGCGGCATGCTTTACAGCTTAGAACCGGGTCTCCAAAAGCGTTTTGAGAAACATGGAGCATACGAGATGTTCGAGGAGCTGAAACTAGTTTTCCAAGCTCATGCCCGGGTCGAGAGATATGATGTCTCCGACAAGTTCTTCAGCTGTAAAATGGAGGAGAACAGTTCTGTTAGTGAGCACATACTCAGAATGTCTGGGTTGCATAACCGCTTGTCTCAGCTGGGAGTCAATCTCCCGGATGACGCGGTCATTGACAGAATCCTCCAGTCGCTTCCACCAAGCTACAAGAGCTTTGTGATGAACTACAATATGCAGGGGATGGAAAAGACCATTCCCGAGGTATATTCAATGCTGAAATCAGCGGAAGGGGAGATCAGAAAAGAACATCAAGTGTTGATGGTGAATAAAACCACTAAGTTCAAGAAGGGCAAGGGTAAGAAGAACTTCAAGAAGGACGGCAAGGGAGTTGCCGCGCCCGGTAAACCAGTTACTGGGAAGAAGTCAAAGAATGGACCCAAGCCCGAGACTGAGTGCTTTTATTGCAAGGGAAGTGGTCACTGGAAGCGGAACTGCCCCAAATACTTAGCGGACAAGAAGAAGGCCGGCAACACCCAAGGTATATGTGATATACAAGTAATTGATGTGTACCTTACCAGTACTCGTAGTAGCTCCTGGGTATTTGATACCGGTGCGGTTGCTCGTATTTGTAACTCAAAACAGGAACTACGGAATAAACGGAGACTGGCAAAGGACGAGGTGACGATGCGCGTCGGGAATGGTTCCAAGGTCGATGTGATCGCCGTCGGCATGCTACCTCTGCATCTACCCACGGGATTAGTTTTAAACCTCAATAATTGTTATTTAGTGCCAGCTTTGAGCATGAACATTGTATCTGGATCTCGTTTAATTCGAGATGGCTACTCATTTAAATCCGAGAATAATGGTTGTTCTATTTATTTGAGAGATATGTTTTATGGTCATGCCCCGCTGGTCAATGGTTTATTTTTGATGAATCTTGAACGTGATGTTACACATGTTCATAGTGTGAATACCAAAAGATGTAAAGTTGATAACGATAGTCCCACATACTTGTGGCACTGCCGCCTTGGTCACATTGGTGTCAAGCGCATGAAGAAGCTCCATGCAGATGGACTTTTGGAGTCTCTTGATTACGAATCATTTGACACGTGCGAACCATGCCTCATGGGTAAGATGACCAAGACTCCGTTCTCCGGAACAATGGAGCGAGCAACCAACTTATTGGAAATCATACATACCGATGTGTGCGGTCCAATGAGTGTTGAGGCTCGCGGAGGATATCGTTATGTTCTCACTCTCACTGATGATTTAAGTAGATATGGGTATGTCTACCTAATGAAACACAAGTCTGAAACCTTTGAAAAGTTCAAGGAATTTCAGAGTGAGGTTGAGAATCAACGTGACAGGAAAATAAAATTCTTACGATCAGATCGTGGTGGAGAATATTTAAGTCACGAGTTTGGTGCACACTTAAGGAAATGTGGAATAGTTTCACAACTCACGCCGCCTGGAACACCTCAGAGAAATGGTGTGTCCGAACGTCGTAATCGCACTCTATTAGATATGGTGCGATCTATGATGTCTCTTACCGATTTACCGCTCTCATTTTGGGGTTATGCTTTAGAGGCTGCCGCATTCACTTTAAATAGGGCTCCGTCGAAATCCGTTGAGACGACACCGTATGAATTATGGTTTGGGAAGAAACCTAAGCTGTCGTTTCTAAAAGTTTGGGGATGCGATGCTTATGTCAAGAAACTTCAACCTGAAAAGCTCGAACCCAAATCGGAAAAATGCGTCTTCATAGGATACCCTAAGGAAACCATTGGGTATACCTTCTACCTCAGATCCGAAGGCAAGATCTTCGTTGCCAAGAACGGGTCCTTTCTGGAGAAGGAGTTTCTCTCGAAAGAATTGAGTGGGAGGAAAGTGGAACTTGATGAGGTGATAGTCACCCCTTCCGAACCGGAAAGTAGCGCAGCGCGGGAAAATGTTCCTGTGGTGCCTACACCGACTGGGGAGGAAGTTAATGATGGTGATCATGAAGCTTAGGATCAAGTTACTGAACTTCGTAGGTCCACAAGGACACGTTCCGCACCAGAGTGGTACGGCAACCCTGTCCTGGAAATCATGTTGTTAGACAACAGTGAACCTTCGAACTATGAAGAAGCGATGGCGGGCCCGGATTCCGACAAATGGCTAGAAGCCATGAAATCCGAGATAGAATCCATGTATGAAAACAAAGTATGGACTTTGACTGACTTGCCCGATGAGCGGCGAGCCATAGAAAACAAATGGATCTTTAAGAAGAAGACGGACGCAGATGGTAATGTGACCATCTACAAAGCTCGACTTGTCGCTAAGGGTTATCGACAAGTTCAAGGGGTTGACTACGATGAGACTTTCTCACCCGTAGCGAAGCTGAAGTCCATCCGAATCATGTTAGCAATTGCCGCATACTATGATTATGAGATATGGCAGATGGACGTCAAAACGGCATTTCTTAACGGCTTCCTTAAGGAAGAGTTGTATATGATGCACCCGGAAGGTTTTGTCGATCCTAAGAATGCTAACAAAGTATGCAAGCTCCAACGCTCAATCTATGGGTTGGTGCAAGCATCTCGGAGTTGGAACATTCGCTTTGATGAGATGATCAAAGCGTTTGGGTTCACACAGACTTATGGAGAAGCCTGTGTTTACAAGAAAGTGAGTGGGAGCTCTGTAGCATTTCTCATATTATATGTGGATGACATACTATTGATGGGAAATGATATAGAATTCTTGGAGAGTATAAAGGCCTATTTGAATAAGTGTTTTTCAATGAAGGACCTTGGAGAAGCTGCTTATATATTAGGCATCAAGATCTATAGAGATAGATCAAGACGCCTCATTGGTCTTTCACAGAGTACATACCTTGACAAGATATTGAAGAAGTTCAATATGGATCAGTCCAAGAAGGGGTTCTTGCCTGTATTGCAAGGTGTGCAGTTGAGCACGGCTCAATGCCCGACCACGGCAGAAGATATAGAAGAGATGAGTGTCATCCCCTATGCCTCGGCCATAGGGTCTATTATGTATGCCATGCTGTGTACCAGACCTGATGTAAACCTTGCCGTAAGTTTGGTAGGAAGGTACCAAAGTAATCCCGGCAAGGAACACTGGACAGCGGTCAATAATATCCTGAAGTACCTGAAGAGGACTAAGGATATGTTTCTCGTTTATGGAGGTGAAGAAGAGCTCGTCGTAAAGGGTTACGTCGACGCTAGCTTCGACACAGATCTGGATGACTCGAAGTCACAGACCGGATACGTGTATATTTTGAATGGAGGAGCAGTAAGCTGGTGCAGTTGCAAGCAAAGCGTCGTGGCGGGATCTACATGTGAAGCGGAGTACATGGCAGCCTCGGAGGCAGCACAGGAAGCAGTCTGGATGAAGGAGTTCATTACCGACCTAGGGGTGATTCCAAATGCGTCGGGCCCAATGACTCTCTTCTGTGACAACACTGGAGCTATTGCCCTTGCGAAGGAGCCCAGGTTTCACAGGAAGACCAGGCATATCAAGCATCGCTTCAACTCCATTCGTGAAAGTGTTCAAAATGGAGACATAGATATTTGTAAAGTACATACGGACCTGAATGTAGCAGATCCGTTGACTAAACCTCTCCCTAGGGCAAAACATGATCAACACCAGGACGCAATGGGTGTTCGATTCATCACAATGTAACTAGATTATTGACTCTAGTGCAAGTGGGAGACTGTTGGAAATATGCCCTAGAGGCAATAATAAATGGTTATTATTATATTTCTTTGTTCATGGTAATTGTCTATTATTCATGCTATAATTGTATTGTCCGGAAATCGTAATACATGTGTGAATACATAGACCACAACGTGTCCCTAGTAAGCCTCTAGTTGACTAGCTCGTTGATCAACAGATAGTCATGGTTTCCTGACTATGGACATTGGATGTCATTGATAACGGGATCACATCATTAGGAGAATGATGTGATGGACAAGACCCAATCCTAAGCATAGCATAAAAGATCGTGTAGTATCGTTTGCTAGAGCTTTTCCAATGTCAAGTATCTTTTCCTTAGACCATGAGATCGTGCAACTCCCGGATACCGTAAGAGTGCTTTGGGTGTGCCAAACGTCACAACGTAACTGGGTGACTATAAAGGTGCACTACGGGTATCTCCGAAAGTGTCTGTTGGGTTGGCACGGATCGAGACTGGGATTTGTCACTCCGTGTGACGGAGAGGTATCTCTGGGCCCACTCGGTAATGCATCATCATAATGAGCTCAATGTGACTAAGGCGTTAGTCACGGGATCATGCATTGCGGTACGAGTAAAGAGACTTGCCGGTAACGAGATTGAACAAGGTATTGGGATACCGACGATCGAATCTCGGGCAAGTAACATACCGATTGACAAAGGGAATTGAATACGGATTGATTGAATCCTCGACACCGTGGTTCATCCGATGAGATCATCGTGGAACATGTGGGAGCCAACATGGGTATCCAGATCCCGCTGTTGGTTATTGACCGGAGAGGCGTCTCGGTCATGTCTGCATGTCTCCCGAACCCGTAGGGTCTACACACTTAAGGTCCGGTGATGCTAGGGTTGTAGAGATATATGTATGCGGAAACCCGAAAGTTGTTCGGAGTCCCGGATGAGATCCCGGACGTCACGAGAGGTTCCGGAATGGTCCGGAGGTGAAGAATTATATATATGAAGTCAAGTTTCGGCCACCGGGAAAGTTTCGGGGGTTACCGGTATTGTACCGGGACCACCGGAAGGGTCCCGGGGGTCCACCGGGTGGGGACACCTATCCCGGAGGGCCCCGTGGGCTGAAAGTGGAAGGGAACCAGCCCTTAGTGGGCTGGGGCACCCCCCTTGGGCCTCCCCCCCTGCGCCTAGGGTTGGGAACCCTAGGGGGGAGCTTCCCCCTTGCCTTGGGGGGCAAGGCACCCCTTCCCCCCACTTGGCCGCCACCCCCCCCTTTGGATCTCATCTCCAGGGCCGGCGCCCCCCCAGGGGGCCTATATAAAGGGGGGGAGGGAGGGCAGCAACCTACATCCTTGGGCGCCTCCCTCCTCCCCTGCAACACCTCTCTCTCTCTCTCGCAGAAGCTCGGCGAAGCCCTGCCGGAGACCCGCTACATCCACCACCACGCCATCGTGCTGTTGGATCTCCATCAACCTCTCCTTCCCCCTTGCTGGATCAAGAAGGAGGAGACGTCGCTGCACCGTACGTGTGTTGAACGCGGAGGTGCCGTCCGTTCGGCACTCGGTCATCGGTGATTTGGATCACGGCGAGTACGACTCCGTCATCCACGTTCATTGGAATGCTTCCGCTCGCGATCTACAAGGGTATGTAGATGCACTCCTTTCCCCTCGTTGCTAGTAGACTCCATAGATGCATCTTGGTGAGCGTAGGAAAATTTTAAATTATGCTACGATTCCCAACAATACATTGAAAGAAAAAGAGTACATACATCTGTTGGTTTCCTATATGTGAGTCCACATATGCTCAACCAGATTATTTTGAAATTGTATATGAGTTGTCCAATTACACATTTCTTGATGAAACTTGGTGTACTATGCAAATGTTGTCACTCCATACTCAGGCTCAATGTTTTTACCCTGATAATCCCACCCTTGGTCAAAGAGGTTGTCGTCACGCTTATTCTCTAGGATCATGTTGTTCATGATCACACAAGCGGTCATGACCTCCCATAACCTTTGAGTGCTCCATGTTCTAACAGGGTGCCAAACAATAGTACATTGAGATTGGAGCACACCAAAAGTACGTTCCACATCCTTTCTAGCACACTCTTTCTTAGGCAAACCTAGCCCTCTTCTCTCCTACTGGATTAGAGATTGTCTTGACAATCGTAGACCACTGAGGATAGATATCATCAGCTAGCTAGTATCCCTTGTTGTATTGGTGGCCACTAATCTCAAAGTTGACCTCTGGAGACTTGCTTTCCGATAGCCTCGCTAACACTGGAGAGCGCTGAAGCACGTTGATATCATTGTGAGAACCTGAATGCCAAAAAAAGAGTGCCGAATCTCGAGAACTTGTGACGCCACAGCTTTCAAGTATGACCGTGCAAGATTTAACATGTCCCTTGTATTGCCCATGCCAAGTAAATGGATAGTTATTCCCCTTCTAATGCATGCAATCTATGCTTCCAAGCATTCCCAAAAAAGCCTATTGATTCATTGATTGCTAACAATCAGGTTGTACCTGTAGCATTTGGTTCTCTCAAGTACTTTGGGCTAAACACTACAATCACAGGTTTGCATAACCTGTACAATGACTCAAGGCATGTGGACTCACTCATGCGGACATACTCACTCAAAAGATCATCGGGAATTCCGTATATAAGCATCGAAACAGTTACAATACATTCTGGTAAGAGGAGAAGCCAACTTTTCCTAGGGCATCGGGCTTGCATTTGAAGTAATCATGATACGCCATCACTCCCTCTCGAGTACGGTTGAACACATGTCTCGACATACGGAAGCATCACCGAAAAATCTTGGCAAAGAATAGTGGGTCATTGAGCTCGAAATAATCATTGTAGAGTAAGCAATGGTCGCTTCCTACTCCCGTAGGAATTTTTGGGTTTTCCCCAAAGAGGATGGGTGATATAGCACATAAGCAAAGTATTTCCGTCAGTTGAGAACCAAAGTATAATCGAACTAGTAGGAATCACCAAGCTAGCAAGGTAAACAGTGCCTGCACACAAACAAAAACAATACTTGCACCTAACATGGCAAGGGGGTTGTCGAGCCCCTTGTATTGCTAGTTACAAGATTCAAAGCAAACAAATAGATAATGGTACGACAAAAGTCAAGCAAAGAGTAAAAAACAATTTTGTACGAGTTTGTATCGATGGAAGAATAGACTCGGGTGCCATAGATTCAATAGAGGTATCTCTCTCGAAAAGAAGGCAAACATCACGATAACAAATTACAGTTCGGTGATTGACAAGAACATCAACGAGTATGACTATGATCATTCATGGCATAATTTCAGATAGGCATTATGCCCATAACAAGTAGACTGTTAATATGAATGCATCTTCTACTATTACTCCACCCCAAGACCGTTATGCAGCATGCATATTAAAGTATTAACTTTATAAGAAACAGATTAACACTTTAAGCCAAATGACGGAATGTAGTCAGGAAGAAATCTAGCAATAAGACAAAACCTTGTTGTGTGTTGGTGGGGGCAAATGATGTCAGAATGGCTTACCAGATCCGCATCGAAGCAATTATGGCTTACCATATGACAGGATGATGATAGAATGTAATAGAATGTAGACACGTCGGTTGATGCGGTGGCGGGGTCCAAGAGGCCGTCAATGGGTGGCGCCGACGATGGCAAAGAAGCCGTGGTGTGTTGGTGGGGGAGAATGGCATTGTTATGGCACCAACAAGTGGGCCAGAGGAGGACAAGGAGGACGCCTTCGACATCCATTGCGTGTCCGCGAGGACGCAAATCTAGCCCAAATTTGGGCCCGAAATGGGTCCAAGCACGCAGCAAAACAGACAGTTATTTGTTTGCGTTGGCGCGTTAGGCCCCGATCTTTTTCTGCGCGGACCCAAATGGACGTGGGCGGAGGAAATGGTTCGACGCGCTGGAGTTGTCCTAAGAGCACGTTATGATTAGTGAGTATGCTACAACTCCATGTCTAAAACAACCACAGTGGTAGAGGCAGCGTCCAATCATTGTTGTTCCATCATCAGCGTCACGGAATCGCGTTAGTACACCCTCAACCTCGTCGTGGTCCATACGGGACACTTCGACCTCACCGAGCTCAAGTACCCCTCCTCCGAGCAAGAGGTTTGGGCTGCTTTCAAAACCCTGATTGCGGGAAAGGCGCCAGGTCCGAATAGTTTTACATCCGAGTTCATCCGTCAACACCCAGCACCGACCATCTTCATCAATACCAGCACGCCTCTTTCTTCCCCAACACCATGTTGGTCTATAACTTGTCTATGCCCTCTATGTTCCTCATTTCCATGTTTGAGTAATTACTAATTTTTGGGGAATAAAGTATGAACTCTAGTTGTATTGAGGTGAACGCAAACGCGAGATTTAAATTTCTATTTTCTATGTTTGAGTTAATAGCCTTCATGAATGTTCTGTAAGGGGTCCCTGACCATGTCCTTGACTAGGGGGTACCAACCTAGTTGGCCAATAGTCCATGGGCCGAGGTTACGGCCCGCTGATCTCAACAAGGACTATGGAAGCCTCAAACCCAAGCGTGCTCAAGACGGACACTGTCGAAGACTTGTCATGTACTTCAAGGATAACTCCAACCGTCGGCGTGTTTATTCCTAATTGGCAACTGACCATATGTAACCCTAGGTACCCCTGGTGCCTATATAAGCTAGAGGGTTAGGTGCTTAGAAACACAAATACCAGCCTTAGGGTTTAGAATACAACATACGATCTCGAGGTAGATCATCTTGTACACGATACTCCATCATCAATACAATCAAAGAAGGACGTAGGGTTTTACCTCTTCGAGAGGGCCTGAACCTGGGTAAGCATTGTGTCCCTTGTCTCTTGTTACCCATTGTTCCAAGATCCACAACTCGGGCCCCCCTACCCGAGATCAGCCGGTTTCAGTATCGACATTGATGGCCCAAACAGGTCCCTTTGTGTGGTAAAGAAGGATCGATGGCTCGTTGATACGTCTCCAACGTACCTATAATTTATGAAGTATTCATGCTATTATATTATCCATCTAGGATGTTTTATATGCATTTATATGCTATTTTATATGATTTTTGGGACTAACCTATTAACTTAGAGCCCAGTGCCAGTTTCTATTTTTTCCTTGTTTTTGAGTTTTACAGAAAAGGAATACCAAACGGAGTCCAATTGACATGCCGATTTTTGATGATTTTTTCTGGACCAAAAGAAGCCCCCGGAGTAAAAGAGTTGGGCCAGGAGAGTCCCGGGCTGCCCACGAGGGTGGGGGGCACGCCCACCCCCCGTGGGCGTGAGCCCCTGCCTCGTGGACAACCCGGAGACCCCCCCTGACGTGAGACCTACGCCAAAAAATCCTATAAATATTGAAACCTCCAGAAAACAAAATAGATCGGGAGTTCCGCCGCCGCAAGCCTCTGTAGCCACCGAAAACCAATCGGGGCCCTGTTCCGGCACCCTTCTGGAGGGGGGAACCTTCACCGGTGGCCATCTTCATCATCCCGACGCTCTCCATGACGAGGAGGGAGTAGTTCACCCTCGGGGCTGAGGGTATGTACCAGTAGCTATGTGTTTGATCTCTCTCTCTCTCGTGTTCTTGAGGTAATACGATCTTGATGTATCGCGAGCTTTGCTATTGTAGTTGGATCTTATGATGTTTCTCCCCCTCTACTCTCTTGTAATGGATTGAGTTTTCCCTTTGAAGTTATCTTATCGGATTGAGTCTTTAAGCATTTGAGAACACTTGATGTATGTCTTGCCGTGCTTATCTGTGGTGACAATGGGATATCACGTGATCCACTTGATGTATGTTTTGGTGATCAACTTGCGGGTTCCGCCCATGAACCTATGCATAAGGGTTGGCACACGTTTTCATCTTGACTCTCCGGTAGAAATTTTGGGGCACTCTTTGAAGTACTTTGTGTTGGTTGAATAGATGAATCTGAGATTGTGTGATGCGTATCATATAATCATACCCGTGGATACTTGAGGTGACATTGGAGTATCTAGGTGACATTAGGGTTTTGGTTGATTTGTGTCTTAAGGTGTTATTCTAGTACGAACTCTATGATAGATCGAACAGAAAGAATAGCTTCGTGTTATTTTACTACGGACTCTTGAATAGATCGATCAGAAAGGATAACTTTGAGGTGGTTTCGTACCCTACCATAATCTCTTCGTTTGTTCTCCGCTATTAGTGTCTTTGGAGTTACTCTTTGTTGCATGTTGAGGG
This sequence comes from Aegilops tauschii subsp. strangulata, assembly GCF_002575655.3. Classification (NCBI taxonomy): domain Eukaryota; kingdom Viridiplantae; phylum Streptophyta; class Magnoliopsida; order Poales; family Poaceae; genus Aegilops; species Aegilops tauschii. The sequence continues at coordinate 227,073,737 of NC_053039.3, forward strand.
ATAGTTATATGATCCAGTTATGTTATTATTGTTGAAAGAACTTACACTAGTGAAAGTATGAACCCTAGGCCTTATTTCAACGCATTGCAATACCGTTTGTGCTCACTTTTATCATTAGTTACCTTGCTGTTTTTATATTTTCAGATTACAAAAACCTATATCTACCATCCATATTACACTTGTATCACCATCTCTTCGTCGAACTAGTGCACCTATACAATTTACCATTGTATTGGGTGTGTTGGGGACACAAGAGACTCTTTGTTATTTGGTTGCAGGGTTGCTTGAGAGAGACCATCTTCATCCTACGCCTCCCACGGATTGATAAACCTTAGGTCATCCACTTGAGGGAAATTTGCTACTGTCCTACAAACCTCTGCACTTGGAGGCCCAACAACGTCTACAAGAAGAAGGTTGCGTAGTAGACATCAAGCTCTTTTCTGGCGCCGTTGCCGGGGAGGCTATGTAAGCGGCACTCACACCCCGTCAACTAAGCTCCTTTCTTGCGCTGTTGCCGGGAAGGTGAGTGCTTGAAGGTATATCTTTAGATCTTGCAATCGAATCTTTTTGTTTCTTGTTTTATCACTAGTTTAGTCTATAAAAGAAAACTAAAAAAATGGAATTGAGTTTGTCTCATATGCTTCATCTTTTTAATATCTTTTGTGAGTATGATGGGAAGGAAAATTGTGCCAAAGTGTTAGAATAAGAATGTATTAAAATGTTTGGCAGTAAATCTTTGAATGATGAGCATGATTGCAATGTTGTTAGTATGAACTCCTTGAATATCCATAGTACTAATGATGATTGCACTAGTTATGATGAAAATGTCTCCTATAAACATGTCAATTTTTGTGGAGTGCATTGGGTTTGCAAGTACACACCAAATAGGGAAGATAGATATTGCAAGAAACATAAGCATTTAGAAACTAAATGGTTGCAAGAAAGGCTGAATGTTAGTGCTGAAAATTTAAAATTTCTTAGCCATACTTGTGAACTTTGCAATGAACATGGTCATTTAAATATCAAATGCAAATTGTTTCATGATCGAATCGTGTCCAAAAATTGTGATGACTTGATTTCCCTTGCACATTATAATGAACTTAGTTTGCTTTTGGGTTATGAAGAAATGAAACGTCAAACTAAGATTATGCCCAAATATAACCTCGAGAAATTCCTCGATATTGATCTAGAAGAAATTTATATGTATTGTGCGGTGAATTGCATTGAGAATCCTTATATTGCCAATTACATAAAGAAAAGAAAACAAATAGAAGGTGAAGAGAATACTAATGAAAGGGAAGAGACTTCCCAATATCCTCCTATTGTTTCTTATGATGAATCAGGTAACGAGGAGGAGCTTTCTATTCAACCAATCTCATCAATAAGCAGCTCAAAAAGGAGGGATAAACCCGCACATGATGTGAAGAAGAAAAAGAAAAAACGGAGAAGAAAAGGTAAAAAGGTATCCCTCCCAAATGATGTTGCTCCTACTACTCATTGTGATGATGATAATTGCTATACTATTGGTGCTATCCATACTATTAATAATGAGAGTGATTATGATTATGATATGAAAAGGCCCAAGCTTGGGGAAGCTATGTTTGATGAGAATGACATATTTGAGAATATATTTGCTGAAATTAATGTTTGTCCCAAGCTTGGGGATGCTATGTTTAATGAAGATGATATTTTTAGCCTCCCAAGTTTTGATATGCGAATTTGTTGTGATGATAACATGCCTCCTACTTATGATGACTATATTGATGAAAGTGGGTTTGGAAGAGTGTCAACTTTAGGAAGTAATGATCCCACTATTTTGGAGGATGTTGAACCTTATAATATTTATGAAAGTTGATTTGGAGAGGTCAGACTTTATTTAGTGATGATTCCACTATCTTGGAAGAGGTTTCAATCGATTATGATGAGAACAAAGTTGCTACTTATGATGATTATTGTGATGAAACTTATGCTATAAAAAGTAGTGATGATTATATTTATAAAACTTGTCATGATTATGATTACCCTTTTTCTGAACATTACTCTTTTAATGTGGAAACAATTTATAGTATTCGAGTCTCTTGTGATACTCCCACTATTCCGATTGAGAAGAATTTTGCTTATGAAGAGAGTAGTAAATTCTCTATGCTTGTAGATCATGAAAAAAATGCTTTAGGTGCTGGTTATATTGTTGAATTCATTCATTATTCTACTGAAAATTATTATGAGGGAGGAATGTATGCTTGTAGGAATTGCAATAATATCAAGTTTCCTCTCTATGTGCTTAAAATCTTGAAGTTATGCTTGTTTTAACTTCCTATGCTAGTTGATTATTGTTCCCATAAGTTGTTTCACAACAAAATCCCTATGCATAGGAAGTGGGTTAGACTTAAATGTGCTGGTCACATTCTTCATGATACTCTCTTTATGTTTCAATTCTTATCTTTTATGTGAGCATCATTGAAATCATCATGCCTAGCTAGGGGCGTTAAACGTTAGCGCTTGTTGGGAGGCAACCCAATTTTATTTTAGTTTTTTGCTTTTTGGTTCTGTTTAGTAATAAATAATACATCTAGATTATGTTTAGATGTGGTTTTGTGTTTTAATTAGTGGTTGTGCCAAGTAGAACCTTTGGGAAGACTTGGGTGAAGTCTTTATGATCATGCTGTAAAAAATAGAAACTTTAGCGCTCACGAGATTAGCTAAAACTTTTTACTGGAGAGTGCTATTTAGTTGATTATTTTTGAAGATGATTACTAGACAAATTCCTCAGGTCCACCAATTTATTTTATAATTTTTGGAGTCCCGGAAGTATACGTTTGATACAGATTACTACAGATTGTTCTGTTTTTGACAGATTCTGTTTTTCGTGTGTTGTTTGCTTATTTTGATGAATCTATGGCTAGTAAAATAGTTTATAAACCATAGAGAAGTTGGAATACAGTATATTTAACACAAATATAAATAAAGAATGAGTTCATTACAGTAAATTGAAGTGGTGTTTTGTTTTCTTTCGCTAACGGAGCTCGCGAGATTTTCTGTTAAGTTTTGTGTTGTGAAGTTTTCAAGTTTTGGGTAAAGATTCGATGGACTATGGAATAAGGAGTGGCAAGAGCCTAAGCTTGAGAATGCCCAAGGCACCCCAAGGTAATATTCAAGGATAACCAAGAACCTAAGCTTGGGGATGCCCCGGAAGGCATCCCCTCTTTCGTCTTCGTTCATCGGTAACTTTACTTGGAGCTATATTTTTATTCACCACATGATATGTGTTTTGCTTGGAGCGTTGTTTTATTTTCTTTAGCTTTGCTTGCTGTTTGAATAAAATACTAAGATCTGAGATTATTAAATGGGTGAGTCTTCACATAGCTACATAATTATTTAACTACTCATTGATCTTCACTTATATCTTTTTGGAGTAGTTTGTCATTTACTCGTGTGCTTCACTTATATCCTATGAGTAAATGGTTGAATGATTTGAATGTCATAAATATGAAATTATATATGTTTCATATGCCTTTCCCATGGGGAGTAATGCCTTCACATATAAGAAGTAGAGGTGGTAAATTCATTGAAGGTTAGCAAACATTGTATTGGTCACTTGAACAATTCATGAAAGAATATTGAAGGAAGAGAGATTTCACATATAAATATACTATCATGGACATCTTTTGCAATTGTGAGCACTCATTAAAATATGACATGCTAAAAGGTTGATGTTGGACAAGGAAGACAACGTAATGGGTTATGTTTTCTTATATCCGAAATGAAGTATATTGTCATGGATCGCCGAACACGTTGAGCTTGCCTTTCCCCCTCATGCTAGCCAAATTCTTTGCACCAAGTAGAGATACTACTTGTGCTTCCAAACATCCCTTAAACCAGTATTGCCATGAGAGTCCACCATACCTACCTATGGATTGAGTAAGATCCTTCATGTAAGTTGTCATCGGTGCATGCAATAAAAATTGCTCTCTAAATATGTATGATCTTTCAGTGTGGAGAAAATAAGCTTTATACGATCATTGTGATATGGAAGAAATAAAAGTGACGGACTGCATAATAAAGGTCCCTATCACAAGTGGCAATATAAAGTGACGTTCCCTCACATTAAGATTTTGTGCATCCAACTATAAAAGCGCATGGCAACCTCTGCTTCCCTCTGCGAAGGGCCTATCTTTTATTATTATCTTTTACTTTTATGCAAGAGTCATGGTGATCTTCACCTTTCCTTTTTTTCATTTTATCCTTTGGCAAGCACCTTGTGTTGGAAAGATTATGATATATATATATATATATATATATATATATATATATCCAATTGGATGTAAGGCATCATGAACTATTATTGTTGACATTACCCTTGAGGTAAAAGGTTGGGAGGCGAATTTATAAGCCCCTATCTTTCTCTGTGTCTGATTAAAACTTTGGACCCATAAATATCGCGTGAGTGTTAGCAATTGTGAAAGACTATATGATAGTTGAGTATGTGGGGTTTGCTAAATTAAAGCTCTGACATAGACTCTTCCTGAAAATAAGATGAATTGTAATTGTTTGATGACAAATAACACGGTTTGTTAGTTTTCAAGAAAGTTTATGATCTATACTTTAACATGTGAATAGTTTGTTACTTGATCATGCAAAGTTTTATGATATGAGCTACTGTTATGACATATAATGATGCTAGAAAAGGTGATTGAAATTATCATTGATCAAACTTGTGCACCTGCTAGCATTCACACTTCATAAATTATTTCTTTTATCATTTACCTACTCAAGGACGAGCAGGAATTAAGCTTGGGGATGCCGATACGTCTCCAACGTATCTATAATTTATGAAGTATTCATGCTATTATATTATCCATCTAGGATGTTTTATATGCATTTATATGATATTTTATATGATTTTTGGGACTAACCTATTAACCTAGAGCCCGGTGCCAGTTTCTTTTTTTCCCTTGTTTTTGAGTTTTACAGAAAAGGAATACCAAACGGAGTCCAATTGACATGCCAACTTTTGATGATTTTTTCTGGACCAAAAGAAGCCCCCGGAGTAAAAGAGTTGGGCCAGGAGAGTCCCAGGCTGCCCACGAGGGTGGGGGGCGCGCCCACCCCCTGGGCGTGGGCCCCTGCCTCATGGACAACCCGGAGACCCCCCTGACGCGAGACCTACGCCAAAAAATCCTATAAATACTAAAACCTCCAGAAAACAGAATAGATCGGGAGTTCCGCCGCCGCAAGCCTCTGTAGCCACCGAAAACCAATCGGGACCCTATTCCGGCACCCTGCCGAAGGGGGGTAACCTTCACCGGTGGCCATCTTCATCATCCCGGCGCTCTCCATGACGAGGAGGGAGTAGATCACCCTCGGGGCTGAGGGTATGTACGAGTAGCTATGTGTTTGATCTCTCTCTCTCTCTCTCGTGTTCTTGAGGTGATACGATCTTGATGTATCGCGAGCTTTGCTATTGTAGTTGGATCTTATGATTTTTCTCCCCCTCTACTCTCTTGTAATGGATTGAGTTTTCCCTTTGAAGTTATCTTATCGGATTGAGTCTTTAAGGATTTGAGAACACTTGATGTATGTCTTGCCGTGCTTATCTGTGGTGACAATGGGATATCACGTGATCCACTTGATGTATGTTTTGGTGATCAACTTGCGGGTTCCGCCCGTGAACCTATGCATAAGGGTTGTCACACGTTTTCGTCTTGACTCTCCGGTAAAAACTTTGGGGCACTCTTTGAAGTACTTTGTGTTGGTTGAATAGATGAATCTGAGATTGTGTGATGCATATCGTATAATCATACCCATGGATACTTGAGGTGACATTGGAGTATCTAGGTGACATTAGGGTTTTGGTTGATTTGTGTCTTAAGGTGTTATTCTAGTACGAACTCTATGATAGATCAAACGGAAAGAATAGCTTCATGTTATTTTACTACGGACTCTTGAATAGATCGATCAGAAAGGATAACTTTGAGGTGGTTTCGTACCCTACCATAATCTCTTCGTTTGTTCTCCGCTATTAGTGTCTTTGGAGTTACTCTTTGTTGTATGTTGAGGGATAGTTCAGAAAGGATAACTTTGAGGTGGTTTCGTACCCTACCATAATCTCTTCGTTTGTTCTCCGCTATTAGTGTCTTTGGAGTTACTCTTTGTTGCATGTTGAGGGATAGTTATATGATCCAATTATGTTATTATTGTTGAGAGAACTTACACTAGTGAAAGTAGAACCCTATGCCTTGTTTCAACGCATTGCAATACCGTTTGTGCTCACTTTTATCATTAGTTACCTTGCTGTTTTTATATTTTCGGATTACAAAAACCTATATCTACCATCCATATTGCACTTGTATCACCATCTCTTCGCCGAATAGTGCACCTATACAATTTACCATTGTATTGGGTGTGTTGGGGACACAAGAGACTCTTTGTTATTTGGTTGTAGGGTTGCTTGAGAGAGACCATCTTCATCCTACGCCTCCCACAGATTGATAAACCTTAGGTCATCCACTTGAGGGAAAATTGCTACTGTCCTACAAACCTCTGCACTTGGAGGCCCAACAACGTCTACAAGAAGAAGGTTGCGTAGTAGACATCACTCGTCTCCAGATCAAGAACAACATCGGCTGTAGAGACATCTTTGTCCCCGACCAGCTCTTTGCGTTCGGTAGCATTTTCCTTCACGCCGACACGGTGGGGCATCTCGATCGCGTCGAAAGCTTCGTCTTGAATCAAGTCATTATGTTTGGCAGCTTGGAATACATTGCCGATTCCTTCAGCGCTCTCGCCCTCTCTAGATGGAGTCCAAATCGACTTGAGATCTCCTCGGCCACCATGTCCTCGACCCTGGAACCCACCTCCGATCTAGAATATGGGGTGGATCTAACATTGGATCCAACTTTGAGTGTGGATCCGACCACAGTCTCATCGGATCTTAACCTCGAGTCAGATCCTACTTCGGGACCGACCTCAAGTTTGGATCTGATTTCTTCGTCTGAGGGGCAGGAATCAACCCTAGCCGGCCAATGCCCCGAGGTTGCACTAAGCGACCTGTTGAGCGTACTAAAGTTTAACCCAACCTATGGTCAAGCGATGGACCCGGTAGAGCTCTCGCACTTAAACGAGGTGCTAGACCAAATCCAGAGACACATGATTTCATCTGTGACCTATGACCAGATCGGATGTAAAGCCGGCGATAGGGAAATTTATGTTCCACCCACCACCCATCTAGTCGCTACGGTCAAAGATTTAACCGATGTACTGAACTATGCCTCTGATGAGGTGACCGACATGGATCAAGATGCCGATGACACATTAGGAGCGGCCTCACCCATGGCATATCCCATACTAGCAACTGGGCTGCAACGTCCACCTACGACGTTTACATGGTTGACACCCCCAGGGAGCCCCCCAAGCGTCGAGCCCTCGAAGGCGGCCAAAGGGTACTCGCGATGGCAAGAGCCACACCAACAATACGGAGGCGACCGATGACGGCGCCACTCCACATAATGTCGAGGACCAGGACAACGTCAAGAATGCCACACCCGCTCAAGTCAACGGCCTTACAGGGATGTTCAACAATGAGGACCCCAAAAATCTCGAGGACAAGGAGGATAATAACTACCTCCCTGAATTCGAGGAGGATATCAGCCTCGGACCCAAGGATTTCATCATCCATAAGGACCCATACGAGCAGGAAAGATTTTGGCGGCGACTAGTCGCAACCGCCCGCAGTATGAAAAAGAAACAGAAGCAGCTTCACGCTAATCATAACATGTTGAACGATAAGTGGGTAGAAGTCCTCGCAGCCAAACAAGACCTCGAGTTGCGGTGTGAGGGCCAAGCTAAATCCTACCCACGATGGCGCCTACTTCCCCAATTCGATGACGAAGTCGCTGAAAATGTGTTGTTAAAGCACGATCAGGCTGATGAGCCTGACCGTCCTCCTCGGGGGCATGACAACCAACAGGAGAAGATAACCCCCCTCCCACATACCCCCAGCCATACGATCAGTAGAGAAAATTAAACGCAAATCCTATCCAAACTAGATCCATATACAAATCACGAGGACACGCACCTGCTAGACATGAAGGCTATGAAGCCTGGCTCGTAGGCATGGGAGGGCTCGGGAGGACGCACATGCTTGGATGACAATAGATGTCCGACATGACGTAGCTTGGTTCTGAGGACCCGCTTACCCAATATGTTTTACAAACAAAGTCATGGAGCATTAGTTCCCAGAAGGGTTTAAACCCGTAAATATTGAGCAATGCGACGGAACGGGCGAAAAGATTGTGTGGATTGAAGATTTCCTTCTCCACATTCATATGGCCCGAGGAGATGACTTTCACGCCATCAAGTATCTACCGCTGAAACTCAAAGGACCGACAAGGCATTGACTGAACAGCCTGCCCGAGAACTCTATTGGAAGTTGGGAAGAGCTTGAAGATGCCTTCAGGCCAAACTTCCAGGGAACATATGATCGGCCCCCGGACACCGATGACCTTAGCCACATTATTCAGTAGCCTGGCGAGTCCACCGGGAAGTTTTGGAATCGGTTCTTAACTAAAAGAACCAAATAGTAGACTGCCCGGATGCTGAAGCAATCACTGCTTTCCGACACAGTATCCACGATGAGTGGTTAGCACGGCAGCTCGGACAGGATAAGCCAAGGACTATGGCAGCCTTTAACTCTCTAATGACTCGATTTTACACACACGAGGATAGCTGGTTGGCTCACAACACTCATAGCAACGAACCCGACACCTTAGAGGTACGCAACGGAAATGGGAGGCCTAGGCACAACAAGAACAACAAGCGCCAACACAAGAATAGCGATAGTGTTGCTGACGATGCGGCTGTCAACGCCGGATTTAGCAATCCAAAGACTATGCAAAAAAAGAAGCCCTTTAAAGGGAACAGGGATGGTCCTACCACACTCAAGAGAATCCTCGACAAGCCTTGCCAGATTCATGGCACTTCGGACAAGCCTGCTAATCACACTAATCGAAACTGCTGGGTTATCAAGCAGGCCAGGAAGATCGCAGTTGAAGGACAGGGCAAGAGCTAGTCTGATATGTCCATTTTGCATCATGTTTTCCTAATATTATTTACAGTGTTTTTAATTAGTATAACACTTTGTTGAGCAATTCTAATGCCTTTTCTCTCTTAATATGCAATATTTACATGAAGTGGGAGGTTGCCTGCAGCTGGAATTCTGGAACTGAAAAAGCTACGTCAGAGATAACTATTCTGCACATCTCCAAATGAGCTGAAATTTTACAGAGATTTATTTTGGAATAAATAAAAAATACTGGAGCAAAGAAGTACCATAGGGGGCCACCCAGGTGCCCACAAGGCACCATGGCATGCCCACCCCCCAGGCGCGTCGTGGTGCTTGTGGGGCCCCTGGCTAGCCTCCGGTACCCATCTTTGGTATATAAGCCCATTTTCCCTAGAAAAAAATAAAGAGAGGACTTTTGGGATAGAGCGCCGCCGTCTCGAGGCGGAACTTGGGCAGGAGCACTTTTACTCTCCGGCAGAGCGATTTCGCGGGGGACACTTCCCTCCGGCAGAGGGAAATCGAAGCCATTGTCATCACCAATAACTCTCTCATTGTGGGAGGACCAATCTTCATCAACATCTTCACCAGCACCATCTCATCTCAAAGCCTAGTTCATCTCTTGTATTCAATCTTTGTATCAAAACCTCAGATTGGTACGTGTGGGTTGCTAGTAGTGTTGATTACATCTTGTAGTTGATGCTAGTTGGTTTATTTGGTGGAAGATTATATGTTCAGATCAATTATGCTATTCAATACCTTGCTGAAAACCGCTTGTCATTTTCTTCTACTCCTCGTTGGGTTTGACACTCTTACTTATCGAAAGGACTATGATTGATCCCCTATACTTGTGGATCATCAAGGCTCTTTTCTGGCGCTGTTGTTGGGGAGTGAAGCGCCTCTGGTGAGTGGAATTTAGTAAGGAAATAATTATATTACATGCTGAAATTTACTGTGACTTGTTACTATGGAAAACCATCCTTTGAGAGGCTTGTTCGGGGTATCTTCACCTCGACCGGAAGCACAAAGAGTTGCTCCTCAACCTACTGCACCTACTGAAAATATTTATTACGAGATCCCTTCGGGTATGATAGAGAAATTTCTAGCTAATCCTTATGTAGGAGATGGAACACTACATCCTGATATGCACCTAATCTATGTGGTGGATTATTTAAGCTTGCAGGTTTAACCGGAGATGAAGTTACACTACTACAGGATGCTCCTAACGCGACACTACGATCAGAGACCCTTCAACGAAACTGTGTGCGATGCAATAATCACAAACGGTGGTGTAAAAAACCCGTCAAAAAAGGTGCAAAACGTTTGCGATGACGGATGCATCAAACACGGTCCAGATTTTAGTTGCGTGTGCGATGTAGGGCATACAGTTCAGTTTAATTAACTGTTTGCGATGAGGAGAAACAAAAGAAATGGGCATCCAGATGAAGGTGTGTGCGATATACAGCATACGGTTCACTCGGATGAACTTTTTGTGATTAGACAACACAAAAGGAACGGTCAGCCAGATCCAGGTGTGTGCGATATACGGCATGCGGTTCACTCGGATGAATTGTTTGTGTTGAGACAAGAGAACATAAACGGTTCAATATAACAAGATGTGTGTGATACGCGTCAAACAGGTCTGTAATCAGAAATGTGTGCGAAGACCGATAATAACACAGACGGTTGCTGCTAATAAGACGTATGTGATATGCATGCCTACACAACATCTATTGGCCATAAGGATGCAAAGAGGCATCTTATATCAGCAAGGACTGGTTGTTCCACCAATAGCTCATCTAAGAGAACTCTCAAGTTATCTGTGCTCAGGCTGGAGCATCCATCAGATGGGTGACTGGATGGGAAGTTGTCTTGATGTTAAATTAACTCATAGGATGGGTCATAAAGGTCAAATTAAATGACCTCTATGATCCATCCCATCAGTTAAATTAACCTCGAGGTCCTTGTTTTTTTAACACATGTTAAAGAAGGTCTACTGCATTGCTTTTTGACAATGTGCGATACATGGCATATAGTTGATCCATCCGACCTATTTGTGATGGAATAAGTCGTGTGTCTTGTGGGCAAATGCCTGCTAGTATACAACCGTTTGCGATTGATGAATTCATCACCGACGGGTTCCCTAGTGTGGTCCATGTTCATTTGATCATCATCTACTTCTTGTGCTAGCTCGATGTTCCTTCTATGCTAAGTTTCCATTAACTGATGGCGTTTTATGAACACGCCACCGTTTCCCGCCATTTCCTCACCTGTTTCCCGCCACCCAGCGATATTGCGCATAAACCTAGGCGGCGCGCGACGCACGAAGGCGACAAGCGCAGCCTGTAGCACATCCACCTTTTCCAAGCATGCCAACTCACCAAAGCGCCGCCTCTGCCATCAACCTCACCGACGAGGAAAACGAGCAGGCGCCACGGCCTGTCGAGGCCGAGGCGCTCCCCGGTAATGCGATGGAGGACACCGTGATGCGCGTCATCGCCAGGGTTGAGCAGACTCTTGGCGCATGGCGCTTGAGCACCGCGGATCAAGCTAGGCATGTCAGCGCCGACAGGCTGTAGCTCGCCGCACAACATGATCGATGGCGCGCCGCATAGCAAGCTAGGCGCGTCCGCGCCGACAGGCTGCGGATCGCCCTACGGCGAGACCGTTGGAGTGCCGCAGAGCGAGAGGCGCGACGCGTCGCACAGCAAGAGCGGATCCATCGGCGCTTGCCTGCTGTTGACACGGCGTCGCGCCTGGGTACACAACTTGGAGCTCGAGATCGCGCTCCAGATGTACCGCGAGCGTGTCGACCGCTTGGACGAACGCCTGCACGAGTTCAGGCAGAGCCAAGAGCTACCGTAGGCAAGGGTTGTTGGTCATGGTCTTATGGACGCGTTTTATTTTGTTGAGTCGTTTCGACGTGGATAGCTATGTATTTACAGCAATCATAGTATTGCTCTGTTTATTGCTATGTTTCAATATGTGTACTCTGTTTTCCGTTCTTATATGTTCTATTTCAATGTGTATATATACGCTTTCCATTCTGTATATGTGGATGATAACATCTAGATTCAAATTAGTATGCAAAAACAGATAGAAAATCGAATTCATAATATATATATATATATTAACTTTTCATTAGTTCATCACAGAATATATATATATATAATACCATCACATATACATGATGACACTTAACTACTAGGTACAATGCATAAAATTGAAAACGAACAATACTTAAACTAATAACCCCTCCTGGGGCCAGTATTCCGACAACCCCTTGCTAGCAGCTCCCTGGTGCGTAGCGTCTTCCCAATGCGGAGGCAGTACTCCGCCTCCTCCGCCTCGCAGCGCTTGACATACCGATCTGCCTCTTGCTGGCGGACGAGCGCGAACAATCTTGCCATTTCGTTGGGCGCCCACCGGAGCTCCTCATCGGTGGCACGCTGGAGCTTATCGGCCCACCTCCATGCAGCGATGAGGCGCCCAACGCCTTTGACCTTCCTCGCGAAGTACCCGTCTTCGTACACCTCCTCCGCACGACAATGCGCCCGCCCCCAAACCTTCGTCGCCTCTTTTTTCCAGGTGGCATCACGGGCTTCACAGGCCGCCTGGTACCTGGCTTCCTCCTCCGCCATCTCCTTCTTGAACGCCACTTGCATAGCTTTCTCAGCCGGCGGCAGCGACTTCCACAGACAAAGATTGTACTGGCCCCAAAACCAATCCAAAGTTGGGGGGTCCGGTGCAACCTCGTCCGGCGGCGCGTAGGGGTCCTCGTCGCTGCTATTCGAGTGAGCGTCCTCGAGGGGCGGTGACTCCTCGTCGGTGCGTGGGCAGACCGGCGGCGCCATGGCAGAGATTTGAGAGAGAGAGAGATAGAGAGAGAGAGGGAGAGGAAGGGGAGGATGTAGATGAGAATGCAAGAGGGACGACGTGAGCAAGGTAGTATTTATTGGCGGCCGAAATCTAGATCGACGGGAACAGTACACACGCCGGTCGCCGGAATTTACGAGTACTGTAGTTTGAATTACACATGATTCCCTCAGCAAAATCCGTGTGTGAACATAATAGCTGACGGTTTCCAATACAGAACCGTGCCTGATTAATGATCACCGCCACTCACCTACCAAACCTCGAGCCGCGAGATAGAGTGCCAATCGTGTGGGGGCCGGTTGTCTTGCCAGATCTTTACATTTTCTTTTTTGAACACCAGATATTTACATCGTCTGATGATTTTTTAACTCGCACACAAGTACACAAAAATATAACTTTTCAAACCGTTATGGTTAGGCGTTGCATGTAGATGTAGTTCAAATTTGAATTACGGTCATTAAATGGCTAGAAAATCACTTAAATGTCTTTAAAAGGTCAAATGACCCCTAAAATTTTCAAATTTTCACATGACAGTTGTAGTAGTGCACGTTAAACATAGAAAAAATTTGAAGGCCGTAAGAGGAAGCTATCTCCTATTCGTCATCAAGCATGCATTGTTCCCTCTCGGAACCATGAGCCTTCTAGTGAGTTGCTCCGGTTTGTGAGGGGTTTTGTCCAAACTTTCGTCAAACAGGCCAATTTTTTACCACATCATCTTGGTGGCATGTACATCAAGCAAGGTCTCATGCTTTTCTGATCATTGTTAAATTTTTTTGGATTTAAAATGTCATGGCACTCCATGCATGTGCCCATGCCGTGAGACCAATATGTTTGAAAATTCCTTCTAATTTACTGCACATGGAATTAACTCGCACACAAGTACACAAATATGATTTTTCAAACCGTTATGGTTAGGTGTTGCATGTAGATGTAGTTCAAATTTGAATTACGGTCATTAAATCGCTAGAAAATCACTTAAATGTCTTTAAAAGGTCAAATGACCCCTGAAATTTTCCAAATTTTCACATGGCAATCATATTAGTGCACTTTAAACGTAGGAAAAAAATTGAAGGCCGTAAGAGGAAGCTATCTCCCGTTTGTCATCAAACATGCATTGTTCCCTCTCGGAACCACGAGCCTTCTAGTGAGTTGCTCCGGTTTGTGAGGGGTGTGTGTCCAAACTTTCGTCTAACAGGCCAATTTTTATACCACATCATCTTGGTGGCATGACATTACATCAAGCAAGGTTTCATGTTTTTCTGATCATTTTTTAAATTTTTGGAATTAAAATGTCATGGCACTCCATGCATGTGTCCATGTCATGAGACCAATATGTTTGAAAATTCCTTCTAATTTACTGCACATGGAATTAACTCGCACACAAGTACACAAATATGATTTTTCAAACCGTTATGGTTAGGCGTTGCATGTAGATGTAGTTCAAATTTGAATTACGGTCATTAAATGGCTAGAAAATCACTTAAATGTCGTTAAAAGGTCTAATGACCCCTGAAATTTTCCAAATTTTCACATGACAGTTGTATTAGTGCATGTTAAACGTAGAAAAGAATGTGAAGGCCGTAAGAGGAAGCTATCTCCCGTTCGTCATCAAACATGCATTGTTCCCTCTCGGAACCACGAGCGTTCTAGTGAGTTGCTCTGGTTTGTGAGGGGTGTGTGTCCAAACTTTCGTCAAACAGGCCAATTTTTTTACCACATCATCTTGGTGACATGACATTACATCAAGCAAGGTTTCATGTTTTTCTGATCATTTTTTAACCTTTTGGAATTAAAATGCCATGGCACTCCATGCATGTGTCCATGCCTTATGTTTAAAAATTCCTTCTAATTTACTGCACATGGAATTAACTCGCACACAAGTACACAAATATGATTTTTCAAACCGTTATGGTTAGGCGTTGCATGTAGATGTAGTTCAATTGAATTACCGTCATTAAATGGCTAGAAAATCACTTAATTGTCTTTAAAATGTCAAATGACCCCTGAGATTTTCCAAATTTTCACATGACAGTTGTAGTAGTGTGATACGTCTCCAACGTATCTATAATTTTTGATTGTTCCATGCTATTATATTATCTGTTTTGGATGTTTAATGGGCTTTATTATACACTTTTATATTATTTTTGGGACTAACCTATTAACCGAAGACCCAATGCAAATTGTTGTTTTTTTGCCTATTTCAGTGTTTCGCAGAAAAGGAATATCAAACGGAATCCAAACGGTATCAAACCTTCGGGAGAGTGATTTTTGGAACAAACGTGATCCAGGAGACTTGGAGTGGACGTCAAGAAAGAAGCGAGGAGGTCACGAGGCAGGGAGGCGCGCCTGGCCCCCCTGGGCGCGCCCCCACCCTCGTGGGCCCCTCGCAGCTCCACCGACCTACTTCTTCCTCCTATATATACCCATATACCCCGAAAACATCCAGGAGCACCACGAAACCCTATTTCCACCGCCGCAACCTTATGTACCCGTGAGATCCCATCTTGGGGCCTTTTCCGGCGCTCCGCCGGAGGGGGAATCGATCACGGAGGGCTTCTACATCAACACCATAGCCTCTCCGATGATGTGTGAGTAGTTTACCACAGACCTTCGGGTCCATAGTTATTAGCTAGATGGCTTCTTCTCTCTCTTTGGATCTCAATACAAAGTTCTCCTCGATCTTCTTGGAGAACTATTCGATGTAATTCTTTTTGCGGTGTGTTTGTCGAGATCCGATGAATTGTGGGTTTTGATCAAGATTATCTATGAACAATATTTGAATCTCCTCTGAATTCTTTTATGTATGATTTGTTATCTTTGCAAGTCTCTTTGAATTATCGGTTTGGTTTGGCCTACTAGATTGATCTTTCTTGCAACGGGAGAAGTGCTTAGCTTTGGGTTCAATCTTGCGGCGTCCTTTCCCAGTGACAGCAGGGGCAGCAAGGCACGCATTGGATTGTTGCCATCGAGGATAAAAAGATGGGGTTTATATCATATTGCTTGAGTTTATCCCTCTACATCATGTCATCTTGCCTAATGCGTTACTCTGTTCTTATGAACTTAATACTCTAGATGCATGCTGGATAGTGGTCGATGTGTGGAGTAATAGTAGTAGATGCAGAATCGTTTCGGTCTACTTGTCGCGGACGTGATGCCTATATACATGATCATGCCTAGATATTCTCATAACTATGCACTTTTCTATCAATTGCTCGGTAATAATTTGTTCACCCACCGTAATACTTATGCTATCTTCAGAGAAGCCACTAGTGAAACCTATGGCCCCGGGGTCTATTTTCCATCATATAAGTTTACAATCTATTTTGCTTTGCAATCTTTACTTTCAATATATGTCATAAAAATACCAAAACTATTTATCTTATTATCTCTATCAGACCTCACTTTTGCAAGTGGTCGTCAAGGGATTGACAACCCCTTTAGCGTGTTGGTTGCAAGGTTCTTATTTGTTTGTGTAGGTACGAGGCGACTTGCGTGTAGTCTCCTACTGGATTGATACCTTGGTTCTAAAAAACTGAGGGAAATACTTACGCTACTTTGCTGCATCACCCTTTCCTCTTCAAGGGAAAAACCAACGCATGCTCAAGAGGTAGCATAGTGCATGTTAAACGTAAAAAAATTGAAGGTCGTAAGATGAAGCTATCTCCCGTTCGTCATCAACACATGCATTGTTCCCTCTCGGAACCACGAGCATTCTAGTGAGTTGCTCCGGTTTGTGAGGGGGGTGTATCCAAACTTCCGTGAAACAGGCTGATTTTTTTACCACATCATCTTGGTGGCATGACATTACATTAAGCAATGTTTCATGTTTTTCTGGTCATTTTTAAATTTTTTGGAATTAAAATGCCATGGCACTGCATGCATGTGTCCATGCCGTGAGACCAATATGTTTGAAAATTCCTTCTAATTTACTGCACATGAAATTAACTCGCACACAAGTACACAAATATGATTTTTCAAACCGTTATGGTTAGGCGTTGCATGTACATGTAGTTCAAATTTGAATTACGGTCATTAAATGACTAGAAAATCACTTAAATGTCTTCAAAAGGGCAAATGACCCCTGAAATTTTCCAATTTTTCACATGACAGTTGTATTAGTGCACGTTACACGTAGAAAAAATTTGAAGGCTGTAAGAGGAAGCTATCTCCGTTCGTCATCAAGCATGCATTGTTCCCTCTCGGAACCACGAGCGTTCTAGTGAGTTGCTCCGGTTTGTGAGGGGTGCGTGTCCAAACTTTCGTCACACATGCCAAATTTTTTACCACATCATCTTGGTGGCATGACATTACGTCAACCGAGGTTTCATGTGTTTTTGATTTTTTTTAATTTTTTGGAATTTAAATGCCATGGCACTCCATGCTTAATTGTGTCATAGCCGTTAGACCAATATGTTTGAAAATTCCTTCTAATTTACCGCACATGGAATTAAATCGCACACAACTACACAAAATATGACTTTTCAAACTGTTATGGTTAGCTGTTGCATGTACATGTAGTTGAAATTTCAATTACGTTCATTAAATGGCTCAAAAATCACTTAAATATCTTAAAAGGTCAAACGACCCCTGAAATTTTCCGAAATTTGACATGAGAGTTGTATTAGCACTACAAATTTTCTCGTACATTTAGAACACCATTTGTTGCCACTTTACTCCAAATTCGTCTTTCACAGCTAATAAAAAATATCTGCAACATCACACATAGTTGTTTTCTAAGAACCGTTTGTGATGAAAATATCTGGGTCTATTTAAGTCTTCCTCCTTAAACTTCGCCGGCTCGTCTGCTCCAGTGCCGGCAACCTCCGAATCCCCGAATCCTGATCCCCATTCTCGCACCCCCTTCTTGCAAATATGACGTCGTGGAAACGCATCGTGAAGGCTCGTATGATGGCCGCGGCCCCCCGAGCGCCGCCGCCTACGCCGAGAATGTCGCTGCATCTGCATTGAGCGCAGCCACTTCCGTCGAGAGGGCGTCTACGGCAGCCGACAGGGCAGCTGCAGCAGCCGAGATGGCTGCTACTGCGACTTCAAACACCGAGAGCGCTCGAGCTTCCGTCCGTGCCGCAGATGTCGCCCTGGCCCGGGTCGAGACCATCCACGCCAAGATCGAGGATGCGCACGACCAGATATTCCAGTCCACCTCGGACTCCAGCATGCAACCCACGTCCGAAAAGGCAGTGGTGGCCATGGACCACCTGCTTCCTCATGAGGTCGCTGGGTGGGAGCTGGAGATGCAGGAGGCAGCGGAGATTGAGGAGCGCCGGGAGGAGGAGTTGCGCGTGGCCGAGGTCGAGGTAAAGAAGAGTCTGTCTGTCGAGGAATCAGCGATGGAGTACCAACGTGACCTCTGGCGCAGCCACTACTACGAGTACTACAACCTTGAGGGCAGCGCCGAGGACGAGGACGCGGTCGACTTCAGCAGGGGGGACGCGGAGTCCACCAACGACGGCATGTCGTCAGGACAAGTCATCGATGTCTCATCTCACACGGGCGATGCATAGGACGGCGTGGCGGCGGATTTGTTAAAATTATGCATACTTAGGTTTTGTTTTTAATGCTGGTCTTTTGTTAGAGCAATGTTTAGGTCAACCGGCTATGTTTAATTACTAAAATTGCTCGATTCAATAAGTGTGGTCTGTCTGCTGTACGCTCTTTTGTGTGCCCAAATTAGCAAGCGATGTTAAATTATGCAATGATGTACCTGGGAAAATTTCCACCAAAATTTGAATTATCAAACTCATCCCATGCGCGTAAACCAGAAGAATCGTTTGCGATGCACATAATCGTTCAAAGTGAATGGTCCGGCGGCACCGCGCGCAAAGTTTCTCTCCACATTTCCAAAATTTTGGCCTACCGCCAGAATATCTACCCCCGCCCCCTTCCCCACCCTCTTTTCTCCCTGACCACAAGTCACATTTTCCCTGTTTCCTCCTTCCTTCCTAAGCTATAGCCACTTCCTCGCTCTCGCCATCTCGCATACTACCGCCGGGGTCGCCATGGTCTTCTTCAAAGACCTCTCCAGCGGTTCCTCCTCCGGCGACGACTCCTTCACCACCCAGGGGTATGCCTCCCTTCTATCTCTCGGGCTATGACTTGGAATGAAGGATTTTTACCCGGCGGTCGATTTGAGTCATTTCTTCCTCTTGTAGCTCCCTAGGACCATCAATGGCAACGAATGGAAAGGGGTGGCTGAAGATCTATCTGCTCGTTGTCACCATCAATCTCCATGCGTGAAGCTAGTTGCGTTTGAATCCGTGGACAGTGGGAGGAAGTTTTCTGGCATGTGCAGAGAAGGTTAGACCCTCTTTCATTTTTACAAATCATTTGTTAGATGTGATTCAAACACTGTCACGGTCCCAACCCATTCATACCACACCTTCAACCAAAAGCATCCTAAGATAGTGTCACAGTTTGTACCTAGTATCTAAAATTATTGCCATCTCATTAGCAGTGCCATTAGAAAATTATTTGGCACCGCTTCAGCAGTTTGTGCAGCCAACTTTGGTCCACACATCCGAGCAGCCAAGCAGTAAAATACTAAATCTTTATGGCACGAAGGAACTAGCATCGGAGCAACTAGGTGCTCCAGAGTCTGGGTCCCTGATTTTTTTCCACTACATCGGCTCGCCAGTGCAGGGCAACGGTGCGAGGTGTAGCAACAGTTGTCTTTACACCAGTTTTGGCATACATTGTGGACGGTCTTAGTGCTATTAGTTATATGTTACTAAATTTGTGCATGTACACACCTGTTATTATCAATTTGTTGTCATCCAAACACTGTCGCTATGTTGTTGCAGTTATATTTACCTTCCTCATAAAATGTTCAATTTGTTATTTATTGTACATGAGTAAGAATTTGTAGCGTTGTTGTAGTTAATTATAGCTTCCGATGTTCCAGAATTTGGTAGTTGTCTCAGTAGCAATTAATTCATTTGCACATTGATCTTTTTGAGAAGATATGTCATAATTAACATGTTTCTTCAGTTTTTCAAAATAAGCATTGGCGATTTTCTATGTTGCTATAAACCCATGTCCCCTACAATTGTTACTGATCTAGTTTTAAATATTATAGGATGAACGGAAGTGTTCTTACTTGGAGTGGGTTGATCAAGAGTGGCCACAGTCTTTGAAGATGTGCCTAGCGAATCTCTGGAGCATGTATGAGGAAGAGAACAGAGGTAGGCTTAGAGAAAGTATTGTCAACGCTGAAGAATATTTGAAGATGCAGGATAAAAAGAGAAAGGTGGAGAATGAGCTCAGATTTTTTAAATTAGACTTTGCTAAGATGGTGTTGGCGAAGGAGGAGGCACTTTCCCAGTTGGCCAGTGCAAAACAGGTTCTTACTGAACTGAAAGTAGAGGTGGATAAGACGAGCCTGGATGATCTCGATTAGGGAAATGAATATATTGTTCTAATATTGTTCTTATGTTGAACTAGCTATATGTTGTACTGTGTTGTTTTCATGTAGCCATCGTACTGTGATGTTAAAATATATTTATGTGCCTGATATAAAATTGGCAAACAGTTGTTCGATATGGAATGTGAATTTGCGTAATATTAGAATTATTAATTATAAACTAATAAACCTGCTAAATGTGTCATGAAACTTTGCAAACGATTCTAGCAGTAAAATCGCTTGTGATGGATAGCCCAATGCCACACAGTTTTCTTCATCAAACCCTCTGTGATGTAGTTGATAAAAGCAAACAGTTAACCAAGGCAGAGCGTGTGTGATAGTTACACCTTTCACACACGAGCCTACACATAAAACTATGTGGGATGTACATACGAATGGAAACGTTTTCCCTGGATTGACTGTGTGGGATGTACATAAGAACGGAAACGTATTCCTTGATTGACTGTGTGTGATATACATATGAACGGAAACGTTTTCCCTGGATTGACTGTGTGGGATGTACATAAGAACGGAAACGTATTCCTTGGATTGACTGTGTGTGATGTACATACAAACGGAAATGTTTTTCTGGGATTCACCGTGTGGGATGTACATACGAACGGAAATGATTGGATTTCGATGCCTCGCTCGATCGCACACGAGCTCATTTTGCCCCAGCCTGTGTCCCAGGTGGGCCTATCCCTGACGATTTCTGGGTTGTGTGGGAAGGACCCCCTATCGCCCACACTCACTTGGCGATGGTTCCAAATGCCGTCGTGGAAAGGGGTTAAAAACCGTTTGTATAGCACCGACGCGTACCAATGTTAAGAAGAAGGTTTTCCTTTATCTTTGAAGGGTAAGGCATTGACATGGTATAGGCTATGTGATGATATTGGAACGTGGGATTGGGATTGGATGAAATTGGAATTTCATCAAAAGTTTTAGCCTATGCATCTTGTTCATCGTGATCATAATTATATATATAATTTTTGGCCTCGTGAAGGAGAAAGTATCGCTCAAGCTTGGGGGAGGCTTGAGTACATGATGTATACATGCCCCAATCACGAGATCTGAAAAAAATTATCTTACATAATTTTTATGCTCGGCTTTCTCATGATGATCAAACCATGCTCGATTCTTGTTCGACTGGCTCTTTTATGAAGAAAACTATTGAATTTAGATAGGATCTTCTGAAAAGAATTAAACACAACTCTGAAGATTAAGAAATCTACAAAGGTAAATGAGTCAGGTATAATATTTTAGTTCGATTGTGTTAAATCTTTTATGGATACTGAACCTTTCCATAAGTTTAGCACTAAATATGGACTTGACTCTGAGATAGTAGCCTCTTTTGTAAATCATTTGCTACTCATGTTGATCTCCCTCAGGAGAAATGGTTTAAATATCATCCCTTATTCAAGAAAAGATTGACGAGCCTGTCATAATTAAAGATGAAACTATCATTTACAATGTTGATCTAGTTGTTCCTACTGCTTTTATTGAAACACATTTCCCTGCTAGGATAAAGGAACATGCTAAAGTTTCAACCGTGGTTAGCGAAAGTAATATTAGAGCACCTAGAACCTCTGAAGAAAATTAAAATTGAATCTAATGTTGCTATGGTTAAAGATCTCTTGGTCGATAATATAGATGGGCATGTTATTTACTTTTGTGGTGAAGCCGCTAGAATTGTCGAGCCCGATGATAAAGATAAGAATAAACCTGTTGTTGGCATGCCTGTTATCTCAGTTAATATAGGGGATCACTGTTATCATGGCTTGTTTGATTTGGGTGCTAGTGTGAGTGCTATTCCGTTTACCTTAATCAAGAAATTATGAATGATATTGCACCTGCTGAAAATAGAGGATATTGATGTTGCTATTAAGCTTGCAAATAGAGATACTATTACAGCGCTTGGGATTGTTAGAGATGTTGAAGTCTTGTGTGGACAAATAAAATACCCTACTGATTTCCTAGTTCTTGGTTCTCGACAAGATGATTTTTGTCCCATAATATTTGGTAGACCTTTCTTGAACACGTTAATGCTAAGATTGATTGTTCTAAGGAAACTGCCAGTGTTAATTTTGGTGATATATCTCACGAGTTTAATTTCTCTAAGTTTCGTAGAAAACCTCGTGATAAATAATTGCCTAGTAAAGATGAAATTATTGGTCTTGCTTCTATTGTCGTACCTCATACTGATCCATTAGAACAATATTTGCTAGACCATGAAAACGATATGCATTTGAATGAAAAAAAAGATAAGATGTTCTTTGATCAACCACCTATCCTTAAACACAATTTGCTTGTTGAAACTCTTGGAGGTCCTCCTCCACCTAAGGGTGATCCTATTTTTGAATTAAAACAATTGTCTGATACTTTGAAATATGCTTATCTTGATGAAAAGAATATATATCCTGTTATTATTAGTGCTAACCTTCCAGAGCATGAAGTGAAAGATTATTAAAACTCTGAGGAAGCACCATGCTGCTATTCGATATACTCTTAATGATCTTAAGGGCATTAGTCCCACTATATGTCAGCACATGTTTAATCTGGAGCCTGATGCTAAACCGGTTGTCGATCATCAACGACGATTAAATCCTAAGATGAAGTGGTAAGAACTGAAATATTAAACCTTCTCGAAGCAGGTATAGTTTATCCCATAGCTGATAGTAGATAGGTAAGTCCCGTTCATTATGTCCCTAAGAAAGGTAGCATTACTATTGTCCCTAATGATAAAAATGAACTAACTCCGCAAAGAATTGTAACTGGTTACAAGATGGTCATTGATTTTAGGAAAATAAACAAAGCTACTAGAAAAGATCATTACCCCTTACCTTTTATTGATCAAATGTTAGAAAGATTGTCTAAGCATACACATTTGTGTTTTCTTGATAGATATTCTAGTTTCTCTCAAATACCTGTATCACAATCCGATCAAGAGAAAACCAGCTTTACTTGTCCTTTTGGAACTTATGCTTACAGATGTATGTCTTTTGGTTTATGCAATGCACCTACTACCTTTCAAATATATATGACTGCTATATTCTCTGACTTATATGAAAATATTGTTGAGGTTTTCATGGATTAGTTTTCCGTTTACGAAACTTCTTTTGATGATTGCTTAAGCATCCTTGATCGAGTTTTTGCAGAGATGTGAACAAACTAATCTTGTCTTGAATTGGGAGAAGTGCCACTTTATGGTGAATGAAGGTATTGTCTTGGGGCATAAAATTTCCGAACGAGGTATTGAGGTAGATAAAGCTAAAGTTGATGCAATTGAGAAAATGCCATGTCCTATAGATATTAACGGTATACGAAGTTTCCTTGGTCATGCTAGTTTCTATAGGAGGTTCATTAAAGACTTTTCTAAAATTTCTAGGCCTCTTACTAATATCTTGCAAAAAGATGTTCCATTTGTTTTTTATGATGATTGTGTAGAAGCCTTTGAAACATTTAAGAAATCCTTAACCTCTGTATCTATCGTTCAACCACCTGATTGGAATCTTTCTTTTGAAATAATGTGTGATGCTAGTGATTATGGTATAGGTGTTGTTTTAGGACAAAAAGTTGATAAAAAATTTAATTTTATCCATTATGCTAGTAAAACTCTAGACAATGCTCAAAGAAATTATGCTACTACTGAAAAGGAATTTCTAGCAGTTGTGTTTGCCTATGATAAATTCAGATCTTGCATTGTTGATTCTAAAGTAATTGTTCACACTGATCGTGCTGCTATTAAATACCTTATGGAAAAGAAAGATCTAAACCTAGACTCATTAGGTGGGTTCTTCTTCTTCAAGAATTTGATTTGCATATTACTGATAGGAAGGGAGCTGAAAACCCCGTAGCTAATAACTTGTCTAGGTTGAAAAATATTCTTGATGACCAACTACCTATAGATGACAGCTTTCCCGACGAACAACTAGCTCTCATAAATGCTTCTCATAATATTCCTTGGTATGCAGATTATGCTAATTATATTGTTGCTAAATTTATACCATCTAATTTCACATAGCAACAAAAGAAAAATATATTTGATTTAAGACATTATTTCTGTGATGACCCACATCTTTATAAAGAAGGAGTAAATGATATTATTAGACGTTGTATACCTAAGTATGAACAGAAACAAATCTTATGAAAGTGTCATTCTGAGGCTTACGGAGGACACCATGCGGGAGACAGAACTGCACACAAGATATTACTATCTGGTTTTATTGGCCTACCCTTTTCAAAGATACTCGTAAGTTGTCTTATCTTGTGATGAATGTTAAAGAATTGGTAATATTGGTAGACGTCAGGAAATGCATATGAAGTATTCACCTGTCATTGAACCATTTGATGTTTGGGGATTTGATTACCTGGAACCTTTTGAAGGGGCAGTATGTGTGGAACGACATGATCTGTCAATGAAAAACTTGTTGGACATCTGGTTTATCTTGTCGAATTTGAGACATTGTTGTACCATAGACTTATTTGTATTCAATTTATGGATGCTTTGTGCTATTTTTTATCCGAGTTTTGATGAACATTGGCCGGTCTGCATGAATTTCTTCGTCTAGTTTAAATGCGGCTTGAAATACATGCCGGATGATGATCTTCGGTATATTAATGTCTGCAGGCTGATCCGTGTGCGTGGATAGATGGCGGAGCAAATTTGCGATCCTGAGATGCCCTAAGCATGTTACATGTCAAGCGTATTCATTTAAGCCTTGGGCGCGCCGGCTTGAACCAATCAGTCTCCGCGCCAAAAACCAGAGCCAGCGCGCGCTCAAGCTGGCGGTTGACCCACGTGTCAGGGAGTGGCCACAAGCGCCGCGGCGGGAAAATAAAAGCGCGCGCATCTCTCCACGGAACCCGGGCCCCACACAGTTGGGGGTTTTCCTTGCTTTAATTTTTTTAACCGAGACGTTTTCCCTGCTGCCACGTCTCACTTTTATCTCCCATGATACATACACTAGAATCACCAGGCCACATGACGTGTCAAGAATGTTTTTGTTTCCCTGTTGTACCAGTACACCGCTAGTCACTCTTGTTCGATGCTCACATTTTTCTCAGTGAAGAAGCCTTTGGCTTATTTCACTCGAGTGATCATAAATTCAAAAAAAAAGATCATAAATTGAACACTCGTAAGAAGATGTAAAAAAGAATGACCGCTTACATTTCCCGTCCCAGTCCTCAAAAACAGTACCCCCATCATCTGTCCGAGGCCATAACTTTCATCCTCCACTACCGAAACCACGATTTTCCCTCCCTTCCTCCCCCCTCCACCCCTTCCTTTCCCTCGTTTTCTCCCCCTCTGCCGCCAAAAATCCTCAGATCCAAACCCTAAGCGCCCCGCCCCGCGCCCGGCCCGATCCATCCGTCGCGCCGCGCCGCGGATCACCATGGCGGCCGCCGCCGGCGGGACCAGCAGCGAGGGCGCGGCGCGCGTGCTGCTGCAGCGTTACCAGCCGTTCGGGTCGCCGCCTGGCGACTACCACCATTTCGGCCCGGCCGACGGCGGCGGCAGCGCCGAGATGACGGAGGCCGTCGTCCTCAGGACGCCAGTGAGTTGGGGTGGGCTTGTCAAGGAGCTTTCTCGATAGATTCACTGTTTCGGTTCTTCAGCTGGATGCTTATAGGACGCAACCGGTCTCGTCCCGTCCCGCTCGCCACGAGGGGAGCTCATCTGAGCCACCGCGGTAGATCGTGCGCAGCAATGCTGGAGCGTGTCACTGTAGATTTGGGAACGGCCAAGCTGGGGTGGAGGGGAATGGTTGTTTTTGGATGTGGGAGGCAAAATTGCTGAATTTTTGCTACCCGGTGGGTTTTGGCGCAGTCCAACAAAGCTTTTATTTACGATGCATTCCGCTATTTCTAGAAGAGTGTCTAAGATGGAATCTGAACGAACTAAATATGTGGAAATCGGTACGATTTGATGGGAAGGCTCATGTTTCTTAACTTGATTTCTACCTAGTCACACTTTCATATGCACCATCCTCCTACAAAGCATATAGTGTTCCCAGCTGCTCTCAATTGGCGGCTTACTTCATTCTGCTCCACGCAACCTATAGTGGCTCAAGCTATTAGATTGTGTGACATGTTGTGCTGGCTTGAAAACCCCAAAGCTAAGACATCCTCCACAACTCTCATAATTGAGGTGCTGACTATGTTATGAGTTTCAAGTTTCAACCTTCAACTAAATTCCCCATGCTGTGTGAAAACAGGCAGAACATTTTAATTTACTGAAAGAGCTACAGAGATAATATAAACTTAACAAAAACAGTTTCTTCTTACTGAAAAAACCTGTTAGTTACTGTTTCATGACAGTTGTTATGACTTGTCTATTTATTCGGAGTCTTTTTTAATTTATTGATTAACAACTGCAAATCCAGGCTATAAAACTATCAAATCATATTCCACTAACTTCCCTAGGATCCATTACTAATAAATATTTCGTTCCAGAACCCTATTCTCTTATGGCTCTCTTCCCCCTTGGCCGATTCTCTTGAATCTTACATGCTTTATCGACGCCGCATTCTTGTAGTAGCTGCAGAAAGCTTGAAGAACACCTGTTAACCAACATTCAGTTTTCATTAACGCTTTTGATGCAATGTGTGCTTTTCTCATAAATCTAATAACAATGTTTCATTTTGTAGTTAAAGCGGAAACACAA
This sequence comes from Aegilops tauschii subsp. strangulata, assembly GCF_002575655.3. Lineage (NCBI taxonomy): Eukaryota > Viridiplantae > Streptophyta > Magnoliopsida > Poales > Poaceae > Aegilops > Aegilops tauschii. The sequence goes on from NC_053039.3 coordinate 227,100,752, forward strand.
CAGAGAAGACAATGAGGTAACTGAATCAAATGATTGGATGATGAGCCCTGGATATGCTAACGCAACAAACAGTCCAATTCCTACACCACCTTCGGGAAAAGGTTCTAAAATGTCCGCCAAGCCTAAAGCTGCAAAAGGCCAGAAATCTTGTCCTCAGACCCCTTTGTTTTCCGGTGAGTGATGTGGATTCAGTTAGCCATGAATCATATTCATCTTTGACCAAGTTGGTCATGTCCACTGAATACTATTTTCCAGGTTCTCCGGGCAATCCAGCTACTCCTGTTGGTGGCTGCCGCTATGATAGCTCCCTAGGTTAGATGGGACACTCAATTTTGGACTGTTGTTTTTTCTGGACTGATATTTTATCAGTAGCTTGTTAGCTGATTATCATTTATTGATGTTGTCCATTTAGGGTTATTGACAAAAAAGTTCCTGAACTTGCTAAAGGGTGCACCTGGTGGCATGGTTGATTTGAATAATGCTGCAGAAACGCTAGAGGTTGGTAGTTTGCTTTCTCTTATTTCAAGAGATCCTTTCTAGTGTTAGTCATGTAAATGTGCTGCCTTTGTGCAGGTACAAAAAAGACGTATATATGACATTACTAATGTCCTTGAAGGGATAGGGCTGATAGAAAAGAAGCTTAAGAACAACATTCGTTGGAAGTAAGTTATCCTGTGTCCATATCTATTATTTGTATTTTGTGGTCATCACTTACATTATGTATGCTCTTTTGCAGAGGAATCGATGACTCTCGACCAGGTGAAGTTAGCGATGATATGTCCATTTTACAGGTATCATGCTTTGTGCCGTTTTAGTTATGACAAATGTTGCTTCACATGCAACATGATTTGTGGACAAGGAGATTCTTTAGTTCCTCAGCTCTCAAAATTTATGATTCTTTATATCTGTCATCTTCAGGGAGATATTGAAGCCCTCACACTGCAAGAACATAGCTTAGACGGACAAATAAGGTTGGCGACGAGTTACTTAAGTTCCTGATGTTATTATTCTTTCACTAACTTGATTGTTTCTTGCAGTGAAATGCGAGACAAGTTAAGAGAGCTCACTGAAGATGAAAATAACCAAAAGTAAGTGACCCCCCTTTCCTCCCTAAAAGAGTATTTATGTTCGTCGTATAGTTACTTAAGATATTTAGGACTATAATGCAAGTCTATAATCTATTCTTTCACCTCGTTTCCCACAGATGGCTGTATGTCACAGAAGATGATATCAAGTCTTTGCCATGCTTTCAGGTACCTTTTGATCTCTAGCAATACTTGTTAAATGACCGGTATCATCTCTATAAATCAAGTAAAAAAGTACTGTGCTTTAATTTGCAGAATCAGACACTAATCGCAATAAAAGCACCTCATGGTACAACGCTTGAAGTCCCAGATCCTGATGAGGTGAGTATTAACAAGATGTTTGTCACCTTTAGGACTTGGATGAATACTACATTTTGTTAATGACGGCATCTTCGGTTCCCATGCAGGTGAATGATTATCCTCAAAGGAGATATAGGATTGTTCTAAGAAGCACTATGGGTCCGATAGATGTGTACCTAGTTAGGTATATGCCCATTCAACATCCCTAGCATCAAAACTTCAGAATCTAGAGCTCTAACTTGATGTGAATATTAATATCATTATCTATTTCTTTCAAGTCAATTTGAGGAGATGAGTGGCATGGAGACTCCTCCAAGGTCTGCACAAACAATAAGCATGGATTATCTAGAGAATCCTAGGACACCACTCGCTACAGGATCTAACAAAGATGTGGAGATGGAGAATGTTCAACAAGGGCTGATAATGCCCCCTGACGCTCCTACTACACAGGATATTGGAGGGATGATGAAGATTGTCCCTTCTGAACTTGATGTAAGTTCACTTCCATGCAATAAATTTTCGCAGCATATTTATCTAAAAGTAAATTTGGCCACAATCCTATTCTAACTATAGTAATACGTGTTTGCACCCAATGCTCAACTTCACTACTTCCTCTTCACTATGTCATTCTTGTCCTATACAATTAGCTCTGGTATTTTCTGTTCTGCTTATTGTAAGTCCTGCTACTTATTCTTTCATTCTACCACCTGTTCTTTGATAATTGAAAGATTAACCCGCAAAAACTGATAAACTGCGAGATTCAATTGCACATGGAGAGAGGAGCATCTCATGACCAATATTAGGAATACCCAAATTAGTTCTAAAGAAAGTAAAGAATGCACTTCTATCTGCTATGGATGCATCTTTTATATCACGGTTGAGCTCATTTGGAAATAGGATGGCAGTTTTGCCCATGGGTATGGGTACCTGCGGCCGCGGGTACCCTAACTGAAAACAGTGGGCATGGGTGAAATTTTGCACCCATGGGTAATGGGTATCCATATCTGTAAAATATATGGGTAGAGCATGGGTATAAAATTGCACCCATGTGTAACCCAATGGATACCCCGGAGGTCACGCCAGTGCTAGACTACCATCATCAGTTGAATTTTAGACTCATTTCTCGACCTTATTTTGAATGCAAACGCTATATACTGTACCCACTGGATACTGATACCCGATAGTTATAGGCATGGGTGCCAATTTGTGCCCCATGGGTATTGAAGTGAGTGGGTATATAAGGTTTATGTGGGATTGTGGGTATGGCTTTGGGCAGAAGGAGGTTGTACCCACCCATACCCTACTATTGCCATTGTTAGCTTTAATTTCCTGCATAAGCACTACATAAAACAAGAACCATTTTTTTTGTGCAGACTGATGCGGATTACTGGCTCTTATCAGACACAGGGGTTAGCATTACTGACATGTGGAAGACAGCACGTATCCTTTTTCTAACAGTCTATATAACCTGTGATGTGCTTATGCTGTAGTATAGCATACCATGTTACGATGTGAAACCATTGGACTCCTTAACTCGAATACAGCAGATGTGGAGTGGGAAGGAATCGACATCAACGCGGAGGATTTCTTGGAAGTTGGCACACCTCGGCAGCAAGATCAGCCGCCCTCTGAAATGGTGGATCATCCCTCGTGCATTAGCTGAAGAAGACCTGAAGCATGGTGGCAAGTACCATTCACATACGTGGGAATTCTTCGTTTCTTGCTGCGGGTTATCAATGGCCGATCAATTCAGAACAGAGACCCGAGAGCAAAGGTTCCAGGGGGGTTGCTGTGATGTACATACAGATGGCAACCTAGTGCCATGTCAGTAGCTCTCTGGGTCAAGCTTCTATGCCAATAGCCAACGACCTGATCATTTCCAGATCTACTGACAACCTGGTAATTTTCAGGTTTGTAGCTTATGTGCTGCATGTTGTAGCTCACAACATTAGGACTGTAGTAGAAACATGTACAGAGCAGCAAGCTCCGGGACTTCATTATTTCAAGTAGCACTGAAAACATAGACTAGAAGCTCATGCACTTGTAACACAAACCGTCAGCATTCGATGACATCTGCCTATCGTGTTTGCCTAGTGTCAAATTGAAATGCAGAGATGTTTTTTTCCCAAATTCAGATAGAGCCTTATTAGCTAGCAATAATTGGACAATAAAGCCTGGAGATTTTCATCGAACCAAACACTTGCAGGTGTTTCTTTTGAAAATGGCTCTCATTCCCTTCTGGGCGCTTCTGTGGGCGATGGGGAGGGAACCCTAGCCGCTGGTAGCCCTCCTTCTGTCCCTCCTTTCTTGCTGCCAGCAGAGGGTGTGGGCATCTTGCCTCCTTAGGTTCCTTTGCCAATGGCTCCCGGGGCATTAGGCGGCGTGGCACGCATTGACATGGTGGGGGTGCACCGGCGGCGGCTATGGCGGTAGATCGAGGCTCAATCGGATTTGGCGGATGGCGGTGCGGTTCGGTGGTTGGGGCAACCCCTGGCCTCGCATGGCATGACGTTGTCGAGCATACATAGATCTCCGATCTTGGCCTGTTCTTAGAATAGCGAAGCCCGTGCCTGGCACACCAACTGACGGAGCGGAAGGTTGTTAGTACCCTCGTAGGGTGGAGAACATGGCTGAATGTACCGAAACCGAGCCTGCGCGCATAGTTTCCCAGGTTTGAGCCTCCGATGAGGACTAATACCCTACATCCTGCTTTATGTTTGTATTCATGGTGGATATACCTCGTGCAAGGGATTACAAGGGGGAAGTGTTGCTACCGGGAGTCTAGGTCTACCAAAGTAGATGAGATCGAGAGCCCTGTAGCCGTCCTCTTATATGCATGATATAAACATATTCATGGTGGATATACCTCGTGCAAGGGATTACAATTTACAAGGGGGAAGTGTTGCTACCGGGAGTCTAGGTCTATCAAAGTAGATGAGATCGAGAGCCCTGTAGCCGTCCTCTTATATGCATGATAGGGGCTAGGGTTTTACAAAGAGGGAGATCCAATCTTGGCCGCTGCCATCTTAAATTGGGGTCTAAGATGATCCTTAGGCATCTATCCGATTCCCTAGGCTCCCTTCTGTCGCCAGCTCCTTGTTGGGCCTTCTGGGCTCCCTTGTAGGCATGTTGCTGGGTTCCTGTGAAGAAGCCACCCCCAGTGCATTGCGCCATCACATATTGTCCTATGTCTCTCACGCAGACGCACGCGCATGTTCTTCCTCTCTTTGTGAAAACCATTCATGGCCCATTGCTCACACCCAAGATGGCTCGCGCGAAGGAGGCCCCACCCGTGCGTATCCCAGTGGGGCAAAAGAAACAGGTCGACGTACCTGGGTGGGGACAACGAACCATCCGCGTGGCTGGGTCACGCCGAGGGCCGTGCGCGCGCATGCCACCAATATTGTCGCGACCCTGGTTGGATGGAACTATCGCGTTTGTAATTGCCTTGTATATTTACCAACGACCATAAGTTCCATTACGTGATATATCTTAGCAGTCATTATGTAGTAATAGTTAGCAACACTGGCCAGCTCATATCCGTCTTGTTTTTCGAGGTGTCTAAGCATGAATACGTGACAATTTTGGTAACCACCTGATGCGGAGCATCCCAAGGTCATCCCCATGGACCTACAATCGTCTCATCAAGTGCCAAGTGGACCCATGACACGTGCACGTGCAAGAGCTCTCGAAACCGAGGTGACATCTCTCCTCTCGCAATTCCTCTTTGAAACACATGAGACATGGCTACTACCTCAAACAGAGACACTTTTCATACTCAAGTACCAAGGAGTTAGCCATGGAGAAGCTAAGGAGCAGGGCAGATCAAAGGAGGAAGACGAACGCGAAGACGGAGAGGGAAAAGGGCAAAACAGGAGTTGCCTGGATGATCCGGACTGCTGTCCGGACGATCCGGACCCTGCCCGGATGATCCGGCCACCGAAGCCAACTCGCCGAAGCCGGATCATTCGGATCCCAGCCCGGATCATCCGGACAGACCCGGACGTCCGGACCAAGTCTCGGACAACCGGACCCCCCAAAGCCTCCACATCACATCGGGACGATCCGGACCACCATCCGGATCATCCAGACCCTGCCTGCGTGCATGAGTTGGGCCGAGGCCCATGTACCCTTTCGTCCCCCTAGCCTACATATACGACTCCACCTCCACTTTTCTAGGGTTAGCATTAGTTTAGCTTATATGAGAGATAGAGCTTTGCTTATCCACTTGACACCTACTCCATTGGAGACCAAGGCCTCCTAGGAGAAGATCCCCCAAGTGGATTCAAGACCCCCTCTTGAGGGAAGATCCCCTAGTGGATTCAAGACCTCCTTCTAGGAGATGAACTAGTGACCTTTGTATCCCCCCTTTGTTGGATTTGAATCATGTATCTCTCTTTGTGTTCATGGATCTAGCACATGTGTGACCGTTTCTCATTGATTTGAGTGTTTCTTCTCGTTTCCCCTCGTGTGTTCATCGTGTTCTTCGGGAATCCCCCTCCAAATCATGAAAGATCGGCCCCTACGGTTCCACCCTACACCATCTTGGTATCATGAGCCAAGATTGATCACGAATTTGGAGTCCCTACCCTTGTTTTCTAGCCTAATTTTGTGTGTTTTTTGTCCAATTCCAAAAATCCCCACAAAAATAGCCATACCAATTTTTTTCCTGATTTGTTGGCTTGAGGAAGTTTTATTGATTTTGATCTGTGGATTCGTTGTGTTTCAAGTGGATCTACCCTTTCCCCACCATCTCCACCACAAAATCCATAAAAAAAACCCTGGATTTTTTGATTTCCCCACGATTTCTGAGTTCATCCCGAGCCTCACCCGTGCGCAGTTGACCTGTCCAGATCATCCGGACCCTGACCCGGATCATCCGGACGCACCTGGATCATCCGGCTCCTGGCCCGGATCATCCGGCTTCACCTGACAAAACTCCATTTCTGCAGTTCTTCGACACCCCACTTCCGTAATCGCATACCCACTTCTACCACCACCTTCCCACTTTCGCTAACCCCTCGACATACCCAACCATACCACCGCTTTCTGCTACCACCATTTTCCTTTGGTTTTGAAAATTTGAGCTGTGGTTCTCCGTTTCCTAGGGTGCTTCGGCTAACTAGGAACGGTTCGACATTGACATCACCACCGCTTATCTTCGCCAAGGACTCGATATCGATGACGAACACTTCACCATCTTGACACCACCAACCGTAAGCAAGGCCGGTAACCTCGACGACACTCTCATACATTCTCCCTTGCCATTACATTGTTAACCCCATAGCCCATTTTGCGTCACTTTCCTATCGAGACTAGCCATTGAGTATTGCCGGCAACGTTACTTGTGCACATTAGTGATCATCATTCCCATTGCATACATACCATGTCATCTTGGTACAAACATCTTGGTATCATCTCTTATGTTACAAGGTTGTCACCGCATATATACAATTGCTATCTTGGTTCGTGAAGTTTTGCATAAGAGGCCAAAGAAAGAGCTCCAAAGAAAGAGCCAACAACCTTTTAAGCAGAAGAGAAAGATAAACAAAGAGCTTTTAAGCAAGAACCATAGCATCGTACTACATTAAGATTGTCATACTCGATCATCTTGGATCATATCACCAGAACATAATATATATAGCATATACTTGGGATAGAAGTCGTTGCATTTTTGCTTTGTAGGTTGTGCACAAGTCTCACATCCGCCTATTGAGCAATCGTGCTAGCGTCTCTCTTGTGTTGTGCAACAAGAGCATTTTCCGTGGCTTCCACATTTTGAGCTCATTCCTTGGTTGCACGACCCCATTTATCTATCCGTGTGTGTGTTTCCGTGTGCCACATTTTGCTATTGGTCTACTTGTTGCATTTCCGAATTTGTGAATCTCTTTCAACATTATTGAATCTTGCTAACAATTGCATAAATTTTGTACCACCATTCTCACCAAGCTACTCCAAAAAACTTTATTTGTGTAGGTGTGAGAATCAACAAGATCCGGTACCAATTGTGCTATTTCCTTGTTACACTATTGAGTGATCATTGATCTATTTTCAACAGCGGATAAAGTACATTTGGTCTAGTTCTTCCCTTTCTTCCACTCACATATTTGCTTGAGATGATGGATAGGTCAACTACTTCTACCAACCCATGCTTCATCGAGCAAGATGAGGACCTGAACAACCATGTCACCAGAACCACCTCTTCGGCACGCAAAGAGCTTTGCATCAAGAGAATGAAGTGTTGAACGATCGCATTGACCTACTCGCCGCCGACTTGCGACAATCTGAAGAGACTACCTCGACCACAAGCTCTCCACACAAATGGACGAGATCGACGCAAGGATGTCTACTCAATTGGAGGAACTTCGTACCTTGTTGGTCAACCGTTCATCCACATCTTCGTCATATTCAAGACAACACCATTCAAGTCGACATTCATCATACACCTCTTCGGAAGCAAGTCCCCCACGGGCTTGTTCACAACGTCGCCAAGATCATGAAGATCATCAAGCTCCACAAAACCCATTTCATGGCAATGGTTTACAAGGCCGCCTCCGTGAACGCGAACGACTACGGCGACAAGCTAATGATCCCCCAGTCCAAGAGCAAGCTCCAATACGTCAAGAACAACAAGATAGCGATGCCCCTCGACAAGAGCAACGCCGTCGTGAGGAACAAGCCCTTGAAGCCCAACATGCTCTACGCGAAGCAACACAAGCCGTCAATGAGCGCAACCGCCAAGTACGTCTACAAGAAGAGGCCCTCCGACGAGTGCGACAAGAAGAAGCTGCACGCCTTGAGAAGCGCCAAGATATGAGGAACCGTGCAAGAATCCCACGACTTCAACCTCAAGTTCATCAAGCGGAGCACGAGGAGTAAGTGGCTCAAGATCCTCCACCACGGCAAGAGCATCACCATCATCACCCTCAACACAATGAAGAGCAACGCTACGAAAAGCTCAAGTTCACCATGCCTAAGTTCTCTGGAAGCAACGATCCCGGAGACTACCTTTCATGGGCATTGAAAGTTGACAAGATCTTTCGCTTACACAACTATGATGAAGAGAAGAAAATCGCCATGGCATCGCTTGAGTTCCAAGACTATGTCCTCATTTGGTGGGAGCAAGTCATTGTGAGGCAAGAAGCAAAAGGCGACCCACCCATCACAACATGGAATCAAATGAAGGATGTCATGCGAGCGCACTTTGTGCCTACACATTATAATCGCGACCTCTTCAAGAAATTACAACTCCTCAAGCAAGCCACCAAGTTCGTTGAAGAGTACTACAAGGAAAAGGAGATAGCCATGATTCGAGCCAATGTCACGGAAGATGAGGAGCAAACCATGTCACGATTCTTAAATGGACTCAACCATCCTATCAAGAAGATTGCGGATTTCCGACCGTACACGAACCTCATCGAGCTAGTGCACCAAGCTACCAAGGCGGAACGACAAGTGCAAGATGATTACAAGTATGCCAAGTACTCTTCCAAGTCCTACGGCTCATACAATCAAGCTTCAACGACTACGACACCTTCTACCTCTACGAAACCTACTCCAAGCAACGGCGACAAGTCAAGTTACAAGAAAACTTCAACATCTTAAAGTCGTCCTCCTACTACGAGCAACTTAAAGCCGAGAGCTTCATCCTCTACTCCAACCGATGAGATTGTCAAGACGAGTTCCATCAAATGTTTCACCCGTGGAGGCCGAGGCCACAAGTCGTTCGAGTGTACCAACCGGCGCACCATGATCGCCAACGACGATGGCACTTACGACTCCATGAGTGAAGAAGAAATGGAAGCCCTTGAGCATGTGGCCATGCATCGGCAAGTGAATGAAGATGAAGATATGACCAAGTCTTTTGTGACAATGATTCGAGCCCCGCTCTCGTTGTCTCCAAGGTCTTGACGCTTCAACACCAACAAGAAGAAGAGAAACGTTGCCACATCTTCCACACCAAAACGGGCATCAACGGTCGTTTCGTGAAGGTCATCATCGACGGAGGAAGTTGCCACAACCTAGCAAGTGAAGGACTATGCTCCAAGCTACAATTGGTCAAGATGAAGCACACCCTTCCCTACAAGGTCCAATGGCTTAGCTGTTGGGAATCGTTGCATGGAAAACAAAAAAAAATTCTACGCACATGCAATGATCTATCCATGAAAATGCATAGCAACGAGGGGGAGAGTGTGTCTACGTACCCTCGTAGACCGTAAGCGTTTCGCAACGCGGTTGATGTAGTCGAACTTCTTCGCGCTTCAACCGATCAAGTACCGAACACACGACACCTCCGCGTTCTGCACACATTCAGCTCGGTGACGTCCCTCACCTTCTTGATCCAGCAAGATGTTGAGGTAGTAGATGAGTTCCATCAACATGAAGGCATGGTGACGGTGATGGTGAAGTGATCTCCGCAGGGCTTCACCTAAGCACTACGGAAATATGACCGGGGGTGTAAACGGTGGAGGGGGGCGCCGCACACAGCTAGGCAATTGTCTGTTGTGTGCTAGGTGCCCCCTCCCACATATATATAGGTGGGAGGGAGGGAGGAGCAGCCAAAGGAGGCGCCCAAGTAGGAGGAATCCTACTTGGGGTCCCTCCCAAACCGTGCCCCCCTTGCCATATATAAACGAGGGGGAAGGCAAGAGGGGGGGGGGGGGGAGAGGGAAGGAAGAGGGAGTCCTACTCCGCGCTTTCCTTTCCTTCCCCTCTTTCCTTCTCCTCCTCATAGGGCTGGCCACTATAGGGGCGCACTCGCCCCTTGTGGGCTGGTGTGTTCCCTCACTTGGCCCATAAGGCCCATATCTTTGCCGGGGGTGCCCGAAACTCCTTTCCGGTGACCCGATAAGTACCCGGTACCCTCCGAAACACTTCCGGTGTCAGAATACCATCGTCTTATATATCAATCTTTACCTCTCGACCATTTCGAGACTCCTCTTCATGTCCGTGATCTCATCGGGACTCAGAACAACATTCGGTCACCAAATCACATAACTCATATAATACTATATCGTCAACGAACATTAAGCGTGCGGACCCTACGGGTTCGAGAACTATGTAGACATGACCGAGGCACCTCACCGGTCAATAAACAATAGCGGAACCTGGATGCCCATATTGGCTCCTACATATTATACAAAGATCTTTATCGGTTGAACCATTATGACAACATACGTAATTCCCTTTGTCCATCGGTAATGTTATTTGCCCGAGATTCGATCGTCGGTATCTTCATACCTAGTTCAATCTCGTTACCGGCAAGTCTCTTTACTCGTTCTGTAATACATCACCTCGTGACTAACTCCCTAGTCGTTTGCTTGCAAGCTTATGACGTGTATTACCGAGAGGGCCCAGAGATACCTCTCCGATACTCGGAGTGACAAATCCTAATCTCGATCTATGCCAACTCGACAAACACCTTCGGAGATACCTGTAGAGCATCTTTATAATCACCCAGTTACGTTGTGACGTTTGATAGCACACAAGACATTCCTCCGATATCCGGGAGTTGCATAATCTCATAGTCGAAGGAATATGTATTTGACATGAAGAAAGCAATAGCAATAAAAACTGAACGATCATTATGCTAAGCTAACAGATGGGTCTTGTCCATCACATCATTCTCCTAATTATGTGATCTCGTTATCAAATGAAAACTCATGTCAATGGGTAGGAAACCTTAACCATCTTTGATTAACGAGCTAGTCAAGTAGAGGCTCACTAGGGACACGGTGTTTGTTTATGTATTCACACATGTATTTAAGTTTCCGATCAATACAATTCTAGCATGAATAATAAACCTTTATCATGAACAAGGAAATAAAATAACAACTTTATTATTGCCTCTAGGGCATATTTCCTCCAGTCTCCCACTTGCACTAGAGTCAATAATCTAGTTCACATCGCCATGTGATTAACACCAATAGTTTACATTGCCATGTGACCAACACCCAAAGGGTTTACTAGAGTCAATAATCTAGTTCTCATCGCCATGTGATTAATACCCAAATAATACTAAGGTGTGATCATGTATTGCTTGTGAGAGAGGTTTAGTCAACGGGTCTGCCACATTCAGATCCATATGCATTTTGCAAATTTCTATGTCTACAATGCTTTGCATAGAGCTACTCTAGCTAATTGCTCCCACTTCCAATACGTATCCAGATTGAGACTCAGAGTCATCTGAATCAGTGTCAAAGCTTGCATCGACGTAACTCTTTACGACGAACTCTTTATCACCTCCATAACCGAGAAATACTTCCTTAGTCCTCTTAGGAAAATAAGGATAATTTTGACCGCTATCCAATGATCTACTCCTGGATCACTATTGTACCCCCTTGCAAAACTTATGGCAAGGTATACAACAGGTCTGGTACACATCATGACATACTTTATAGAACCTATGGCCGAGGCATAGGGAATGACTTTCATTGTCTCTCTATCTTCTGCCGTGGTCGAGATCTGAGTCTTACTCAACTTCGTACCTTGTAACACAGGCAAGAACCCTTTCTTTGACTGATCCATTTTTGAACTTCTTCAAAACTTTATCAAGGTATGTGCTTTGTGGAAGTCTATTAAGCGTCTCGATCTATCCCTATAGATCTTGATGCCCAATATATAAGCAGCTTCACTGAGGTCTTTCATTGAAAAATTCTTATTCAAGTGTCCTTTTATGCTATCCAGAAATTCTATATCATTTCCAATCAATAATATGTCATCCACATATAATATCAGAAATGCTACAGAGCTCCCACTCACTTTCTTGTAAATACAGGCTTCATCATAAGTCTGTATAAAACCATATGCTTTGATCACCTCATCAAAGCGTATACTCCAACTCCGAGATGCTTGCACCAGTCCATAGATGGATCGCTGGAGCTTGCACACTTTGTTAGCACCTTTATGATCGACAAAACCTTCTGGTTGCATCATATACAACACTTCTTTAAGACATCCATTAAGGAATGCAGTTTTGACATCCATTTGCCAGATTTCATAAAAGTCCGGCAATTGCTAACATGATTCGGACAGACTTAAGCATCGCTACGGGTGAGAAAGTCTCATCGTAGTCAACCCCTTGAACTTGTAGAAAAACTTTTGCGACAAGTCGAGCTTTGTAGATAGTAACATTACCATCAGCGTCAGTCTTCTTCTTGAAGATCCATTTATTCTCAATGGCTTGCCGATCATCGGGCAAGTCCACCAAAGTCCATACTTTGTTCTCATACATGGATCCTATCTCAGCTTTCATGGCCTCAAGCCATCTGTCGGAATCTGGGCTCATCATTGCTTCTTCATAGTTCGTAGGTTCGTCATGATCTAGTAACATGACTTCCAGGACAAGACTACCGTACCACTTTGGCGCGCAACGTGCTCTGTTCGACCTACGAAGTCCATTAGTAACTTGATCCGACATGATCATCATCATTAGCTTCCTCTCTAGTTGGTGTAGGCATCACGGGAACGGATTTCTCTGATGTGCTACTTTCCAAATTGAGAGAAGGTACAATTACCTCATCAAGTTCTACTTTCCTCCCAACTCACTTCTTTCGAGAGAAACTCCTTCTCTAGAAATGTTCCATTCTTGGCAACAAAGATCTTGCCTTCGGATCTGTGGTAGAAGGTGTACCCAATTGTTTCCTTAGGGTATCCTATGAAGACACACTTCTCTGATTTGGGTTCGAGCTTATCAGGCTGAAGCCTTTTGACATAAGTGTCGCAACCCCAAACTTTAAGAAACAACAACTTGGGTTTCTTGCCAAACAATAGTTCATACGATGTCGTCTCAACGGATTTAGATGGTGCCCTATTTAACGTGAATGCAGCTGTCTCTAATGCATAACCCCAAAACGATAGAGGTAAATCGGTAAGACATCATAGATCACACCATATCTAATAAAGTACGGTTACGACGTTCGGACACACCATTACGCTGTGGTGTTCCAGGTGGCATGAGTTGTGAAACTATTCCACATTGTTTTAAATGAAGGTCAAACTCGTAACTCAAATATTCGTCTCCACGATGAGATCGTAGAAACTTTATTTTCTTATTACGATGATTCTCTACTTCACTCTCAAATTCTTTGAACTTTTCAAATGTTTCAGACTTATGTTTCATTAAGTAGATATACCCATATCTGCTTCATCGATGAAGGTCAAAAAATAACGATACCCGCCACGTGCCTCAACACTCATTGGACCGCATACATCGGTATGTATTATTTCCAATAAGTCATGGGCTCCCTCCATTGTTCCGGAGAACGAAGTTTTAGTCATCTTGCCCATGAGGCATAGTTCGCAAGTATCAAATGATTCATAATCAAGTGATTCCAAAAGCCCATTTGCATGGAGTTTCTTCATGCGCTTTACACCAATATGACCTAAACGGCAGTGCCACAAGTATGTTGCACTATCATTATCAACTTTGCATCTTTTGGTATCAATATTATGAACATGTGTATCACTACAATCGAGATTCAACAAACCATTCACATTGGGTGTATGACCATAGTAGGTTTTATTCATGTAAACAGAACAACAATTATTCTGTGACTTAAATGAATAACCGTATTGCAATAAACATGATGTAATCATATTCATGCTCAACGCAAACACCAAATAACATTTATTTAGGTTCAACACTAATCCCGAAGGTAGAGGGAGTGTGCGGGTGATCGTATCAACCTTGGAATCACTTCCAACACACATCGTCACCTCACACTGAACTAGTCTTTGTTTATTCTGCAACTCTTGTTTCGAGTTACTAATCTTAGCAACTGAACCGGTATCGAATACCTAGGTGCTACTACGAAAACTAGTAAGGTACACATCAGTAACATGTATATGAAATATACTTTTATTCACTTTGCCATCCTTCTTATCCACCAAGTATTTGGGGCAGTTCCGCTTCCAGTGACCGTTTCCTTTGCAGTAGAAGCACTCAGTTTCAAGCTTGGGTCCAGCTTTGGGCTTCTTCATGGGAGCGACAACTTGCTTGTCATTCTTCTTGAAGTTCCCTTTGTTTCCCTCGCCCCTTTTCTTGAAACTAGTGGTCTTATTAACCATCAACACTTGATGCTCTTTATTGCTTTCTACCTTCACCGATTTCAGCATCACGAAGAGCTCGTGAATCGTCTTCGTCATCCCTTGCATATTATAGTTCATCATGAAGTTCTAGTAGCTTGGTGATAGTGACTAGAGAACTCTGTCAATCACTATATTATCTGGAAGATTAACTCCCACTTGATTCAAGCGATTGTAGTTCCCAGACATTCTGAGCACATACTCACTGGACTAGAGAACTCTGTCAATCACTATCTTATCTAGAAGATTAACTCCCACTTGATTCAAGCGATTGTAGTTCCCAGACATTCTGAGCACATACTCACTGGCTGAGCTATTCTCCTCCATCTTGCAGGAAAATACTTGTCAGAGGTTGTTGGGGAACGTAGTATTTCAAAAAAATTCTTACGATCATGCAAGATCTATCTAGGAGAAGCATAGCAACGAGCGGGGAGAGTGTGTCCACGTACCCTCGTAGACCGAAAGCGGAAGCGTTTAGTAACGCGGTTGATGTAGTCGAATGTCTTCGTGATCCAACCGATCCAAGTACCGAACGCACGGCACCTCCGCGGTCAGCACACGTTCAGCTCGATGACGTCCCTCGAACTCTTGATCCAGTTGAGGCCTAGGGAGAGTTTCGTCAGCACGACGACATGGTGACGGTGATGATGAAGTTCACCGGTGCAGGGCTTCACCTAATTAAGCACTACGACGATATGACCGAGGTGTGTAACTGTGGAGGGGGGCACCGCACATGGCTAAAAGATCAACTTGTGTGTTCTAGGGTGCCCCCCTCCCCACGTATATAAACGAGGGAGGGAGGAGGAGGCCGGCTAGGGGTGGTGCGCCCAAGGGGGGGAGTCCTACTCCAAGTAGGATTCGCCCCCCTTTCCTACTCCCACAAGGAGAAGGGGGGAAGGAGGAGGAGAAGAGAAGGAAGGGGGGGGGAGGGGGCGGCCCCCTAGCCCTAGTCCAATTCGGTTTGGTCTAGTCACTATCACCAATATATGAATCTTTATCCGAAACGACCCGAACCATTCCGGTGTCCGGGTGTAACCTTCCAATATATGAATCTTTATGTCTCAAACATTTCGAGACTCCTCGTCACATCTGTGATCTCATCTGGGACTCCGAACAACCTTCGGTCATCAAATCACATAAACTCATAATACAAATCGTCATTGAACGTTAAGCATGCGGACCCTACGGGTTCGAGAACTATGTAGACATGACCGAGACACATCTCCGGTCAATAACCAATAGCGGAACCTGGATGCTCATATTGGCTCCTACATATTCTACGAATATCTTTATCGGTCAAACCGCACAACAACATACGTTGTTCCCTTTGTCATCGGTATGTTACTTGCCCGAGATTCGATCGTCGATATCATCATACCTAGTTCAATCTCGTTACCAGCAAGTCTCTTTACTCGTTCCATAATGCATCATCCCGCAACTAACTCATTTGTCACATTGCTTGCAAGGCTTATAGTGATGTGCATTACCGAGAGGGCCCAGAGATACCTCTCCGACAATCGGAGTGACAAATCCTAATCTTGATCTATGCCAACTCAACAAACACCATCGGAGACACCTGTAGAGCATCTTTATAATCACCCATTTACGTTGTGACGTTTGATAGCACACTAAGTGTTCCACCGGTATTCGGGAGTTGCATAATCTCATAGTCATAGGAACATGTATAAGTCATGAAGAAAGCAATAGCAATAAACTAAACGATCATAGTGCTAAGCTAATGGATGGGTCTTGTCCAATCAAATGACAACACATGTCTATGGTTAGGAAACTTAACCATCTTTGATTAATGCGCTAGTCTAGTAGAGGCATACTAGGGACACTCTGTTTGTCTATGTATTCACACATGTACTAAGTTTCCGGTTAATACAATTCTAACATGAATAATAAACATTTATCATGATATAAGGAAATATAAATAACAACTTTGTTATTGCCTCTAGGGCATATTTCCTTCAGTCTCCCACTTGCACTAGAGTCAATAATCTAGATTACATAGTAATGATTCTAACACCCATGGAGTCTTGGTGCTGATCATGTTTTGCTCGTGAGAGAGGCTTAGTCAACGGGTCTGGAACATTCAGTTCCGTATGTATCTTGCAAATTTCTATGTCTCCCTCCTTGACTTGATCGCGGATGGAATTGGAGTGTCTCTTGATGTGCTTGGTTCTCTTGTGAAATCTGGATTCCTTTGCCAAGGCAATTGCACCAGAATTGTCACAAAAGATTTTCATTGGACCAGATGCACTAGGTATGACACCTAGATCGGATATGAACTCCTTCATCCAGACTCCTTCATTTGCTGCTTCCGAAGCAGCTATGTACTCCGCTTCACACGTAGATCCCGCCACGACACTCTGTTTGGAACTACACCAACTTACAGCTCCTCCATTCAATATAAATACATATCCGGTTTGTGATTAGAGTCATCCGGATCAGTGTCAAAGCTTGCATCGACGTAACCATTTACGACGAGCTCTTTGTCACCTCCATAAACGAGAAACATATCCTTAGTCCTTTTCAGGTATTTCAGGATGTTCTTGACCGCTGTCCAGTGATCCACTCCTGGATTACTTTGGTACCTCCCTGCTAAACTAATAGCAAGGCACACATCAGGTCTGGTACACAACATTGCATACATGATAGAACCTATGGCTGAGGCATAGGGAATGACTTTCATTTTCTCTCTATATTCTGCAGTGGTCGGGCATTGAGTCTGACTCAACTTCACACCCTGTAACACATGCAAGAACCCTTTCTTTGCTTGATCCATTTTGAAATTCTTCAAAACTTTATCAAGGTATGTGCTTTGTGAAAGTCCAATTAAGCATCCTGATCTATCTTTATAGATCTTGATGCCCAATATATAAGCAGCTTCACCAAGGTCTTTCATTGAAAAATTCTTATTCAAGTATCCTTTTATGCTATCCAGAAATTTGGTATCATTTCCGATCAACAATATGTCATCCACATATAATATCAGAAATGCTACAGAGCTCCCACTCACTTTCTTGTAAATACAGGCTTCTCCAAAAGTCTGTATAAAACCATATGCTTTGATCACACTATCAAAGCGTATATTCCAACTCCGAGAGGCTTGCACCAGTCCATAAATGGATCGCTGGAGCTTGCACACTTTGTTAGCTCCTTTTGGATCGACCAAACCTTCTGGTTGCATCATATACAACTCTTCTTTAAGATATCCATTAAGGAATGCCGTTTTGACATCCATTTGCCAAATTTCATCATTATAAAATGCGGCAATTGCTAACATGATTCAGACAGACTTAAGCATCGCTACGGGTGAGAAGGTCTCATTGTAGTCAGCTCCTTGAACTTGTCGAAAACCTTTCACAACAAGTCAAGCTTTGTAGATAGTAACATTACCGTCAGCGTCAGTCTTCTTCTTGAAGATCCATTTATTCTCTATGGCTTGCCGATCATCGGGCAAGTCAACCAAAGTCCACACTTTGTTCTCATACATGGATCCCATCTCAGATTTCATGGCCTCAAGCCATTTCGCGGAATCTGGGCTCATCATTGCTTCTTCAGAGTTCGTAGGTTCGTCATGATCAAGTAAGATGACCTCCAGAACAGGATCACCGTACCACTCTGGTGTGGATCTTACTCTGGTTGACCTACGAGGTTCGGTAGTAACTTGATCATAAGTTTCATGATCATTATCATTAGCTTCCTCACTAATTGGTGTAGGAATTACTGGAACTGATTTCTATGATGAACCACTTTCCAATAAGGGAGCAGGTACAATTACCTTATCAAGTTCTACTTTCCTCCCACTCACTTCTTTCGAGAGAAACTCCCTCTCTAGAAAGGATCCATTTTTAGCAACGAATATCTTGCCTTCGGATCTGTGATAGAAGGTGTGCCCAACAGTCTCCTTTGGGTATCGTATGAAGACACATTTCTCCGATTTGGGTCCGAGCTTATCAGGTTGAAGCTTTTTTACATAAGCATCGCAGCCCCAAACTTTAAGAAACGACAGGGTTTCTTGCCAAACCACAGTTCGTATGGCGTCGTCTCAACGGATTTAGATGGTGCCCTGTTTAACGTGAATCCAGCCGTCTCCAAAGCATAACCCCAAAATGATAGATGTAAATCAGTAAGAGACATCATAGATCGCACCATATCTAATAAAGCGCGGTTACGATGTTCGGACACACCGCTAAGCTGTGGGGTTCCGGGTGGCGTGAGTTGCGAAACTATTCCGCATTGTTTCAAATGAAGACCAAACTCGTAACTCAAATATTCACCTCCACGATTAGATCGTAGAAACTTTATTTTCTTGTTACGATGATTTTCCACTTCACTCTGAAATTCTTTGAACTTTTCAAATGTTTCAAACTTATGTTTCATCAAGTAGATATACCCATATCTGCTCAAATCATGTGTGAAGGTCAGAAAATAACTATACCCGTCACGAGCCTCAACACTCATCGGACCGCATACATCAGTATGTATTATTTCCAACAAGTTTGTTGCTCGCTCCATTGTTCCGGAGAACGGACTCTTAGTCATCTTGCCCATGAGGCATGGTTCGCAAGCATCAAGTGATTCATAATAAAGTGATTCCAAAAGCCCATCAGCAAGGAGTTTCTTCATGCGCTTTACACCAATATGACCTAAACGGCAGTGCCACAAATAAGTTGTACTATCATGATTAAACTTATATCTTTTGGTTTCAATACTATGAATATGTGTATCACTACTATCGAGATTCAACAAAAATAGACCACTCATCAAGGGTGCATGACCATAAAAGATATTACTCATATAAATAGAACAACCATTATTCTCTGATTTAAATGAACAACCGTCTCGCATCAAACAAGATCCAGATATAACGCTCATGCTTAATGCTGGCACCAAATAACAATTATTCAGGTCCAAAACTAATCCCGAAGGTAGATGTAGAGGTAGCGTGCCGACGGCAATCACATCGACTTTGGAACCATTTCCCACGCCCATCGTCACCTCGTCCTTAGCCAATCTTCGCTTAATCCGTAGCCCCTGTTTTGAGTTGCAAATATGAGCAACAGAACCAGTATCAAATACCCAAGCGCTACTACGAGCATTATTAAGGTACACATCAATCACATGTATATCAAATATACCTTTCACTTTGCCATCCTTGTTATCCGCCAAATACTTGGGGCAGTTCCGCTTCTAGTGACCAGTCCCTTTGCAGTAGAAGCACTCAGTCTCAGGCTTAGGTCCAGACTTGGGCTTCTTCACTTGAGTAGCAACTTGCTTGCCGTTCTTCTTGAAGTTCCCCTTCTTCCCTTTGCCCCTTTTCTTGAAACTAGTGGTCTTGTTAACCATCAACACTTGATGCTCCTTCTTGATTTCTACCTCCGCAGCCTTTAGCATCGCGAAGAGCTCGGGAATTGTCTTATCCATCCCTTGCATATTATAGTTCATCACAAAGCTTTTGTAGCTTGGTGGCTGATACGTCTCCAACGTATCTATAATTTTTTATTGTTCCATGCTATTATATTATCTGTTTTGGATGTTTAATGGGCTTTATTATGCACTTTTATATTATTTATGGGACTAACCAATTAACCGAAGGCCTAGTGCAAATTGCTGTTTTTTTGCCTATTTCAGCGTTTCGCAGAAAAGGAATATCAAACGGAGTCCAAACGGAATGAAACCTTCAGGAGAGTTATTTTTGGAACAAACGCAATCCAGTAGACTTGGAGTCGACGTCAAGGAAGCAACGAGGCAGGGAGGCGCGCCCAGGGGGGTAGGCGCGCCCCCACCCTCGTGGGCCCCTCGTGGCTCCACCGACCTACTTCTTTCGCCTATATATACTCATATACCTTGAAAACATCCGAGAGCACCACGAAACCCTATTTCCACCGCCGCAACCTTCTGTACCCGTGATCCCATCTTGGGGCCTTTTCCGGCGCTCCGCCGGAGGGGGAATCGATCACGGAGGGCTTCTACATCAACACCATAGCCTCTCCGATGATGTGTGAGTAGTTTACCACAGACCTTTGGGTCCATAGTTATTAGCTAGATGGCTTCTTCTCTCTCTTTGGATCTCAATACAAAGTTCTCCTCGATCTTCTTGGAGAAATATTCGATGTAATTCTTTTTGCGGTGTGTTTGTCGAGATCCGATGAATTGTGGGTTTATGATCAAGATTATCTATGAACAATATTTGGTTCTTCTCTGAATTCTTATATGTATGATTTGTTATCTTTGCAAGTCTCTTCGAATTATCAGTTTGGTTTGGCCTACTAGATTGATCTTTCTTGCAATGGGAGAAGTTCTTAGCTTTGGGTTCAATCTTGCGGTGTCCTTTCCCAATGACAGCAGGGGCAGCAAGGCACGTATTGTATTGTTGCCATCGAGGATAAAAAGATGGGGTTTATATCATATTGCTTGAGTTTATCCCTCCACATCATGTCATCTTGCCTAATGCGTTACTCTGTTCTTATGAACTTAATACTCTAGATGCATGCTGGATAGCGGTCGATGTGTGGAGTAATAGTAGTAGATGCAGAATCGTTTCGGTCTACTTGTCGCAGACGTGATGCCTATATACATGATCATGCCTAGATATTCTCATAACTATGCGCTTTTCTATCAATTGCTCGACAGTAATTTGTTCACCCACCGTAAATTATGCTATCTTGAGAGAAGCCACTAGTGAAACCTATGGCCCTCGGGTCTATCTTCCATCATATTATTTTCCTATCAATTTACTATTCCTTCCGTCTTTTATTTTGCAATCTTTACTTTCCAATCTATATCATAAAAATACCAAAAATATTTATCTTATTATCTCTATCAGATCTCACTTTTGCAAGTGGCCGTGAAGGGATTGACAACCCCTTTATCGCGTTGGTTGCAAGAATCTTATTTGTTTGTGTAGGTACGAGGCGACTTGCGTGTAACCTCCTACTGGATTGATACCTTGGTTCTCAAAAACTGAGAGAAATACTTACGCTACTTTGCTGCATCACCCTTTCCTCTTCAAGGGAAAACCAACGCATGCTCAAGAGGTAGCAAGAAGGATTTCTGGCGCCGTTGCCGGGGAGGCTTACGCCAAGTCAAGACTTACCAAGTACCCATCACAAACTCTTATCCCTCGCATTATATTATTTGCCATTTGCCTCTCATTTTCCTCTCCCCCACTTCACCCTTGCCGTTTTATTCGCCTTCTTTTTCTGTTCGTCTCGTTTCGCTTGCTTCTTGTGTATCCGTGTGATAGATCGTTTGCTTTGCTGTCATGGCTAGTCCTTCTATCGTTGTTAGTACTCCCGATCACGAAGTTCTTAATTTTAAACAAAGGGAGGGAGAAAATCTAAAAGATGCTTGGCATAGAATTTGCAATGCTCAGAATAGATCTACTAGGAAGCAATCTACTTCCGTTCTTCTTTGCAATTTTTATGTAGGCATCACCCCTTGGAATATATATATTCTTGATACCATTACCGGAGGGAATTTCTTGGGTAGCCATACTTTTGATTCTTATAATGTTATGATAGATTTGTTTGGCCCACCAACTCTTTTGGTTAATGGAACTATTTTAACTTTGGAACATGTGATGCAAAGGCTTGAAATTATTGAAATAAAGTTGCCACTGTAGAGTTGATTGAGAATTTGGATAAAAATATCCACAACCAGATTACTCAATATGGATCTAAGGTAGCAGTTACTCTAATTTTTTTTAAAGAAAAAGAACCTATAGTTAACGAAAAGATAAATCAAGATTCCACAAGAATTGACAAACTTGAGGATATTATTACCAACTTAGGGTCTGCTTTTTCTTCCATGAAAAAAACTCCAAATCCTCCTACTGCCAAAATTGCCAAATTGATGTATGTGCCTAAAAATAAAGGTGAATCTTCTAGCAAGGAAAATGCGGATCTCAAATCCATAAGTGTTCACCCCAACTTTTTCGCTATCATTAAGGAACCTTTTGCTACAAATGATTTTCTCGATTTCTTGCCTAGGAGTTTGATCTTTAATAAAAAGAAGGAAACTCCTAAGGGTTATAAGTGTTCAATTGAAGAGTTGCCTACTAAAGATGATAATACCTAGATCTATTCTTGCCTTTATGCCTAGCTAGGGGCGTTAAACGATAGCGCTTGTTGGGAGGCAACCCAATTTTATTTTTGTTTCTTGCTTTTTGGTTCTGTTTAGTAATAAATAATTCATCTAGCTTCTGTTAAGATGTGTTTATGTTTTAATTAGTGTTTGTGCCAAGTAGAACCAATAGGATATTCTTGGGTGATAGTTGTTTGATCTTGCTGAAAAAGACAGAAACTTTGCGCTCACTAAAATAATTTTTAAAATTCACCAGAACGTGATAAAATACCAATTATTTTTGGAGTAGATCAATATACAAATTGTCCAGGTTTTCCTAGTTTTTCAGAATTTTTGGATTTCCATAAGTATTCGAAAAAATCTTATTGCTACAGACTGTTCTGTTTTTGTCAGATTCTGTTTTTGTGTGTTGTTTGCTTATTTTGATGAATCTATGGCTAGTATCGGCGGGTATGAACCATAGAGAAGTTGGAATACGGTAGGTTTAACACCAATATAAATAAAGAATGAGTTCATTACAGTACCTTAAAGTGGTTATTTGTTTCCTTATACTAACGGAGCTCATGAGATTTTCTGTTGAGTTTTGTGTTGTGAAGTTTTCAAGTTTTGGGTAAAGATTTGATGGATTATGGAATAAGGAGTGACAAGAGCCTAAGCTTGGGGATACCCAAGGCACCCCAAGGTAAAATTCAAGGACAACAAAAGCCTAAGCTTGGGGATGCCCCGGAAGGCATCCCCTCTTTCTTCTTCGTCTATCGGTAACTTTACTTGAGGCTATATTTTTATTCACCACATGATATGTGTTTTGCTTGGAGCGTCTTGTATGATTTGAGTCTTTGCTTTTTAGTTTACCACAATCATCCTTGCTGTACACACCTTTTGGAGACACACACATGAATCGTAATTTATTAGAATACTCTATGTGCTTCACTTATATCTTTTGAGCTAGATAACTTTGCTCTAGTGCTTCACTTATATCTTTTTAGAGCACGGTGGTGGTTCTATTTTATAGAAATAATTGATCTCTCATGCTTCACTTAT
The DNA here is from genome assembly GCF_002575655.3 of Aegilops tauschii subsp. strangulata. Classification (NCBI taxonomy): domain Eukaryota; kingdom Viridiplantae; phylum Streptophyta; class Magnoliopsida; order Poales; family Poaceae; genus Aegilops; species Aegilops tauschii. The sequence continues at coordinate 227,124,361 of NC_053039.3, forward strand.
ATTATTTTGAGAGTCTTCTATAACAGCATGGTAGTTTGCTTTGGCTATAAAATTAGTCCTAATATGATGAACATCCAAGATAGGTATAATAAATACTATCATATAAAGTGCATCGAATACTATGAGAAGTTTGATACTTGATAATTGTTTTGAGATATGAAGATGGTGATATTAGAGTCATGCTAGTTGAGTAGTTGTGAATTTGAGAAATACTTGTTCTAAAGTTTGTGATTCCCGTAGCATGCACGTATGGTGAACCGTTATGTGATGAAGTCGGAGCATGATTTATTTATTGATTGTCTTCCTTATGAGTGGCGGTCGGGGACGAGCGATGGTTTTTTCCTACCAATCTACCCCCCTAGGAGCATGCACGTTGTACTTCGTTTCGATAACTAATAGATTTTTTGCAATAAGTATGTGAGTTCTTTATGACTAATGTTGAGTCCATGGATTATACGCACTCTCACCCTTCCATCATGGCTAGCCTCTCTAATACCGCGCACCTTTCGCCGGTATCATACACCCACCATATACCTTCCTCAAAACAGCCACCATACCTACCTATTATGACATTTCCATAGCCATTCCGAGATATATTGCCATGCAACTTGCCACCTTTCCATTTATTATGACACACTCCATCATTGTCATATTGCTTTGCATGATCATGTAGTTGACATCATATTTGTGGCAAAGCCACCTTTATAATTCCTTCATACATGTCACTCTTGATTCATTGCATATCCCGGTACACCGCCGGAGGCATTCACATAGAGTCATATTTTGTTCTAGTTGTAATTTTTTGAGTTGTAAGTAAATAAAAGTGTGATGATCATCATTATTAGAGCATTGTCCAAGGTGAGGAAAGGATGATGGAGACTATGATTCCCCCATAAGTCGGGATGAGACTCCGGACAAAAATAAAAAAAAGAAAAAAAAGAGGCAATAAAAAAGAAGAAGAGAAAAAGGCCCAAAAAAAAGATGAGAGAAAAAGAGAGAAGGGACAATGTTACTATCCTTTTACCACACTTGTGCTTCAAAGTAGCACCATGATCTTCATAATAGAGAGTCTCCTATGTTGTCACTTTCATATACTAGTGGGAATTTTACATTATAGAACTTGGCTTGTATATTCCAATGATGGGATTCCTCAAAATGCCCTAGGTCTTCGTGAGCAAGCGAGTTGGATGCACACCCACTTAGTTTCTTTTGAGCTTTCATACACTTATAGCTCTAGTGCATCCGTTGCATGGAAATTCCTACCCACTCACATTAATATCTATTGATGGGCATCTCCATAGGCCGTTGATATGCCTAGTTGATGTGAGACTATCTTCTCCTTTTTTGTCTTCTCCACAACCACCATTCTATTCCACATATAGTGCTATGTCTATGGCTCATGCTCATGTATTGCATGAAGATTGAAAAAGTTTGAGAACATCAAAAGTATGAAACAATTGCTTGGCTTGTCATCGGGGTTGTGCATGATTAAATACTTTGTGTGATGAAGATAGAGCATAGCCAGACTATATGATTTTGTCGGGATAACTTTCTTTGGCCATGTTATTTTGAGAAGACATGATTGATTTGTTAGTATGCTTGAAGTATTATTATTTTTATGTCAATATTAAACTTTTGTCTTGAATCTTTCGGATCTGAACATTCATGCCACAATAAAGAAAATTGCATTGAAAAATATGCTAGGTAGCATTCCACATCAAAAATTCTGTTTTTATCATTTACCTACTCGAGGACGAGCATGAATTAAGCTTGGGGATGCTTGATACGTCTCCAACGTATCTATAATTTTTGATTGTTCCATGCTATTATATTATCTGTTTTGGATGTTTAATGGGCTTTATTATGCACTTTTATATTATTTATGGGACTAACCAATTAACCGAAGGCCTAGTGCAAATTGCTGTTTTTTTTGCCTATTTCAGTGTTTCGCAGAAAAGGAATATCAAACGGAGTCCAAACGGAATGAAACCTTCGGGAGAGTTATTTTTGGAACAAACGCAATCCAGAAGACTTGGAGTGGACGTCAAGGAAGCAACAAGGAAGCCACGAGGCAGGGAGGCGCGCCCCACCCTCGTGGGCCCCTCGTGGCTCCACCGACCTACTTCTTTTTCCTATATATACTCATATACCCTGAAAACATCCGAGAGTACCACGAAACCCTATTTCCACCGCCGCAACCTTCTGTACCCATGAGATCCCATCTTGGGGCCTTTTCCGGTGCTCCGCCGGAGGGGGAATCGATCACGGAGGGCTTCTACATCAACACCATAGCCTCTCCGATGATGTGTGAATAGTTTACCACAGACCTTTGGGTCCACAGTTATTAGCTAGATGGCTTCTTCTCTCTCTTTGGATCTCAATACAAAGTTCTCCTCGATCTTCTTGGATAACTATTCGATGTAATTCTTTTTGCGGTGTGTTTGTCGAGATCCGATGAATTGTGGGTTTATGATCAAGATTATCTATGAACAATATTTGGTTCTTCTCTGAATTCTTATATGTATGATTTGTTATCTTTGCAAGTCTCTTCGAATTATCAGTTTGGTTTGGCCTACTAGATTGATCTTTCTTGCAATGGGAGAAGTGCTTAGCTTTGAGTTCAATCTTGCGGTGTCCTTTCCCAGTGACAGCAGGGGCAGCAAGGCACATATTGTATTGTTGCCATCGAGGATAAAAAGATGGGGTTTATATCATATTGCTTGAGTTTATCCCTCTACATCATGTCATCTTGCCTAATGCGTTACTCTGTTCTTATGAACTTAATACTCTAGATGCATGCTGGATAGCGGTCGATGTGTGGAGTAATAGTAGTAGATGCAGAATCGTTTCGGTCTACTTGTCGCGGACGTGATGCCTATATACATGATCATGCCTAGATATTCTCATAACTATGCGCTTTTCTATCAATTGCTCGACAGTAATTCGTTCACCCACCGTAAATTATGCTATCTTGAGAGAAGCCACTAGTGAAACCTATGGCCCTCGGGTCTATCTTCCATCATATTATTTTCCTATCAATTTACTATTCCTTCCGTCTTTTATTTTGCAATCTTTACTTTCCAATATATATCATAAGAATACCAAAAATATTTATCTTATTATCTCTATCAGATCTCACTTTTGCAAGTGGCCATGAAGGGATTGACAACCCCTTTATCGCGTTGGTTGCAAGGTTCTTATTTGTTTGTGTAGGTACGAGGCGACTTGCGTGTAACCTCCTACTGGATTGATACCTTGGTTCTCAAAAACTGAGGGAAATACTTACGCTACTTTGCTGCATCACCCTTTCCTCTTCAAGGGAAAACCAACGCATGCTCAAGAGGTAGCAGTGGCAGTGATTGAAGAACTCTGTCAATGACACTATCAACCGGAAGATTAACTCCCAACTGAGTCAAGTGATTGTGGTACCCAAACATTCTGAGTATATGTTCACTCATAGAACTATTCTCCTCCATTTTGCAGCTGTAGAACTTATTGGAGACTTCATATCTCTCAATCCGGGCATTTGCTTGAAATATTAACTTCAACTCCTGGAACATCTCATATGCTCCATGACGTTCAAAACGTTGTTGAAGTCCTGGTTCTAAGCCTTAAAGCATGGCACACCGAACTATCGAGTAGTCATCAACTTTGCTCTTCCAGGCATTCATAACGTCCGGTGTTGCTCCTGCAGCGGGTCTTGCACCTAGCGGTGCTTCCAGGACGTAATTCTTATGTGCAGCAATGAGGATAATCCTGAAGTTACGGACCCAGTCCGTGTAGTTGCTACCATCATCTTTCAACTTAGCTTTCTCTAGGAACGCATTAAAATTCAACGGAACAGTAGCACGGGCCATTTATCTACAACAACATAGACATGCAAAATACTATCAGGTACTAAGTTCATGATAAATTAAATTTCAATTAATCATATTACTTAAGAACTCCCACTTAGATAGACATCCCTCTAATCATCTAAGTGATCACGTGATCCATATCAACTAAACCATGTCCGATCATCACGTGAGATGGAGTAGTTTTCAATGGTGAACATCACTATGTTGATCATATCTACTATATGATTAATGCTTGACCTTTCGATCTCAGTGTTCCGAGGCCATATCTGCATATGCTAGGCTCGTCAAGTTTAACCCAAGTATTCTACGTGTGCAAAACTGGCTTGCACCCCTTGTATGTGAACGTAGAGCTTATCACACCCGATCATCACGTGGTGTCTCGGCACGACGAACTGTAGCAACGGTGCATACTCAGGGAGAACACTTGTACCTTGAAATTTAGTGAGAGATCATCTTATAATGCTACCGCCATACTAAGCAAAATAAGATGCATAAAAAGATAAACATCACATGCAATCAAATAAGTGATATGATATGGCCATCATCATCTTGTGCCTTTGATATCCATCTCCAAAGCACCGTCATGATTACCATCGTCACCGGCTTGACACCTTGATCTCCATCGAAGCATCGTTGTCGTCTCGCCAACTATTGCTTCTACGACTATCGCTACCGCTTAGTGATAAAGTAAAGCAATTACATGGCGATTGCATTTCATACAATAAAGCGACAGCCAGTTGTCGATAACTTTTACAGAGCATGATCATCTCATACAACAATTTATATATCATCACGTCTTGACCATATCACATCACAGCAAGCCCTGCAAAAACAAGTTAGACGTCCTCTACTTTGTTGTTGGAAGTTTTACGTGGCTGCTACGGGCTTCTAGCAAGAACCGTTCTTACCTATGCATCAAAACCACAACGATTTTTCGTCAAGTGTGCTATTTTAACCTTCAACAAGGACCGGGCGTAGTCAAACTTGATTCAACTAAAGCTGGAGAAACAAACACCCACTAGCCACCTCTGTCTGAAGCATGGCGGTAGAACTAGTCTCATGAACGCAGTCATGTAATGTCGGTCTGGGCCGCTTCATCCAACAATACCGCCGAATCAAAGTATGACATGCTGGTAAGCATTATGACTATTATCGCCCACAACTCTTTGTGTTCTACTCGTGCATATAACATCTACGCATAGACCTGGCTCGGATGCCATTGTTGGGGAACGTAGTATTTCAAAAAAATTCCTATGATCACGCAAGATCTACCTAGGAGAAGCATAGCAACGAGCGGGGAGAGTGTGTCCACGTACCCTCGTAGACCGAAAGCGGAAGCGTTTAGTAATACGGTTGATGTAGTCGAACGTCTTCGCGATCCAACCGATCCAAGTACCGAACGCATGGCACCTCCGCGATCAGCACACGTTCAGCTCGATGACATCCCTCGAACTCTTGATCCAGTTGAGGCCGAGGGAGAGTTTCGTCAGCACGACGGCGTGGTGACGGTGATGATGAAGTTCACTGGCGCAGGGCTTCGCCTAAGCACTACGACGATATGACCGAGGTGTGTAAGTGTGGAGGGGGGCACCGCACACGGCTAAAAGATCAACTTGTGTGTTCTAGGGTGCCCCCCTCCCCACGTATATAAAGGAGGGAGGGAGGAGGAGGCCGGCCAGGGGTGGCGCGCCCAAGGGAGGGGGAGTCCTACTCCAAGTAGGATTCGCCCCCCTTTCCTACTCCCACAAGGAGAAGGGGGGAAGGAGGAGGAGAAGAGAAGGAAAGGGGGGGCCCACCTCCTAGCCCTAGTACAATTCGGTTTGGGCTAGGGGGGGGGGCGCCACTCCCTGGCCTGCCTCCTCTTTTCCACCAATAGGCCCATGAGGCCCAATAACTTCCCGGGGGGGGGGTTCCGGTAACCCCCGGCACACCGAAACTTATCCGAAATGACCCGAACCATTCTGGTGTCCAAATGTAACCTTCCAATATATGAATCTTTATGTCTCGACCATTTCGAGACTCCTAATCACGTCCATGGTCTCATCCGGGACTCCGAACAACCTTCGGTCATCAAATCACATAAACTCATAATACAAATCATCATCGAACGTTAAGCGTGCGGACCCTATGGGTTCGAGAACTATGTAGACATGACCGAGACACATCTCCGGTCAATAACCAATAGCAGAACCTGGATGCTCATATTGGCTCCTACATATTCTATGAAGATCTTTATCGGTCAAACCGCACAACAACATACGTTGTTCCCTTTGTCATCGGTATGTTACTTGCCCGAGATTCGATCGTCGGTATCATCATACCTAGTTCAATCTCGTTACCGGAAAGTCTCTTTACTCGTTATGTAATGCATCATCCCGCAACTAACTCATTAGTCACATTGCTTGCAAGGCTTATAGTGATGTGCATTACCGAGAGGGCCCAGAGATACCTCTCCGACAATCGGAGTGACAAATCCTAATCTTGATCTATGCCAACTCAACAAACACCATCGGAGACACCTGTAGAGCATCTTTATAATCGCCCATTTATGTTGTGACGTTTGATAGCACACTACGTGTTCCTCCGGTATTTGGGAGTTGCATAATCTCATAGTCATAGGAACATGTATAAGTCATGAAGAAAGCAATAGCAATAAACTAAACGATCATAGTGCCAAGCTAAAGGATGGGTCTTGGCCATCACATAATTCTCTAACGATGTGATCCCGTTCATCAAATGACAACACATGTCTATGGTTAGGAAACTTAACCATCTTTGATTAACGAGCTAGTCTAGTAGAGGCATACTAGGGACACTCTGTTTGTCTATGTATTCACACGTGTACTAAGTTTCCGGTTAATACAATTCTAGCATGAATAATAAATATTTATCATGATATAAGGAAATATAAATAAAAACTTTATTATTGCCTCTAGGGCATATTTCCTTCAGAGGTCTCATACCTCTCAACACGGGCATGAGCCTGAAATAGCAATTTCAGCTCTTGGAACATCTTATATGTTCCAAGGCGTTCAAAACGTCTTTGGAGCCCCGATTCTAAGGCTTAAAGCATGGCGCACTAAACTATCAAGTAGTCATCATACCAGCTTGCCAAATGTTCATAATGTCTGCATCTGCTCCTACAATAGGTTTGTCACCTAGCGGTGCATCAAGGACATAATTCTTCTGTGCAGCAATGAGGATAATACTGATATCACGGACGCAGTCCGCATCATTGCTACTATCAACTTTCAACTTATTTTTCTCTAAGAACATAAAAAAATAGGGGAACTACATCGCGAGCTATTGATCTACAACATAGATATGCAAATACTATCAGGACTAAGTTCATGATACTTCAATTAATCAAATTACTTAAGAACTACCACTTAAATAGACATCCTCAAGTCCATTAAGTGATACGTGATCCAAATCAACTAACCCATGTCCGATCATCACGTGAGATGGGGTAGTCATCAATGGTGAGCATATCTATGTTGATCATATCTACTATATGATTCACGTTCGACCTTTCGGTCTCCATAGTTCCGAGGCCATGTCTGTACATGCTAGGCTCGTCAAGTTTAACCCAAGTATTCCGCATGTGCAAAACTGTCTCGCACCCGTTGCATGTGAATGTAGAGTCTATCACACCCGATCATCACGTGGTGTCTCAACAGGATGAACTGTAGCAATGGTGCATACTCAGGGAGAACACTTTTACCTTGAAATTTAGTGAAGGGATCATCTTATAATGCTACCGCCGTACTAAGCAAAATAAAATGCATAAAAGATAAACATCACATGCAATCAAAATATGTGACATGATATGGCCATCATCATCTCATGCTTTTGATCTCCATCTCCAAAGCATCATCAAGATCTCCATCGTCACTGGCTCGACACCTTGATCTCCATTGTAGCGTCATGATCGTCTCGCCAACTATTGCTTCTACAACTATCGCTAACGCATAGTGATAAAGTAAAGCAATTACATGACGTTTGCATTTCATACAATAAAGAGACAACCATAAGGCTCCTGCCGGTTGCTGATAACTTACAAAACATAATCATCTCATACAATAACGTTTATCACATCATGTCTTGACCATATCACATCACAATATGCCCTGCAAAAACAAGTTAGATATCCTCTACTTTGTTGTTGCAAGTTTTATGTGGGTGCTATGGGCTTCTAGCAAGAACCGTTCTTATCTACGCATAAAACCATAATGGTGTTTCGTCAAGTTTGTTGTTTTAACCTTATTCAAGGACCGGTCGCAGTCAAATTCGATTCAATAAAGTAGGAGAAACAGACACTCGCCAGCCACCTTTATGCAAAACTAGTTGCATGTCAGTCGGTGGAACCGGTCTCATGTGCGTGGACATGTAAGGTTGGTCCGGGCCGCTTCATCCCACAATACCGCTGAATCAAAATAAGACGTTTGTGGTAAGTAGTATGACTATCACCGCCCACAACTCTTTGTGTTCTACTCGTGCATATCATCTACGGATAGGCCTGGCTCATGATGCCACTGTTGGGAATCGTTGCATGGAAAACATTTTTTTCTACGCACACGCAATGATCTATCCATGGAGATGCATAGCAACAAGGGGGAGAGTGTGTCTATGTACCCTCGTAGACCGTAAGCAGAAGCGTTTCACAGCACGGTTGATGTAGTCGAATTTCTTCGCGCTTCAACCGATCAAGTATCGAACGCACGACACCTCCGTGTTCTGCACACGTTCATCTCGGTGACGTCCCTCGCCTTCTTGATCCAGCAAGATGTTGATGTAGTAGATGAGTTCCTCAGCATGACGGCGTGGTGACGGTGATGGTGAAGTGATCTCCACAGGGCTTCGCCTAAGCACTACGAAAATATGACCGGGGGTGTAAACGGTGGAGGGGGGTGCCGCACACGGCTAGGCAATTGTCTGTTGTGTGCTAGGCGCCCCCTCCCACATATATATAGGTGGGAGGGACGAGGGAGGAGCAGCCAAAGGAGGTGCCCAAGTAGGAGGAATCCTACTTGGTGTCCCTCCCAAACCGCGCCCCCCTTGCCATATATAAACGAGGGGGAAGGAAAGAGGGGGGAGAGGGAAGGAAGGGGGAGTCCTACTCCACACTTTCCTTTCCCTCCCCTCTTTCCTTCTCCTCCTCATAGCGCTGGCTACTATAGGGGTGCACCAGCCCCTTGTGGGCTGGTGTGTTGCCTCACTTGGCCCATACCATATCTTTGATGGGGGTGCCCGAGACTCCTGCCCGGTGACCCGATAAGTACCCGGTACCTTCCGAAACACTTCCGGTGTCCGTATACCATCGTCTTAAATATCAATCTTTACCTCTCAACCATTTCGAGACTCACGTCATGTTCGTGATCTCATCCGGGACTCCGAACAACATACGGTCACCAAATCACATAACTCATATAATACTATATCGTTGTGACGCCCCCGATTCGACCGTACACTAATCATACACGCAAACATGTACGATCAAAATCAGGGGGTAACAACAGTAATCATCGTGAGGTTAACTACAGTAATTGCGGTGACATGGCATCATTTGCATGGGATTACTGTAGCATAATTATCCGGGCGTTACAATTCTCCTCCACTACAAGAAATCTCGTCCCGAGATTTAGGAGGTAGAAGAAACAAAGCAGGGTATTCATCACGCAGGCGATCCTCGCGTTCCCAGGTGGCTTCGTATTCAGAGTGATGCGACCACTGGACCTTGAGGAACTTGATCGCCTTCTGACGTGTGCGGCGTTCAGCTTGGTCGAGAATGCGGACCGGGTGCTCTTTATAGGAGAGGTTGTCGTAGTTTTGTCACGACAGATGTCCTAGAGACAGGACTTAGTCATGGAGCCATCGCTACGGGTTAACTTAAAGGGGTTAAAGCGGACAAGGGACACAAGAGAGTTTGTACTGGTTCGGCCCCTTGCGGTGAAGGTAAAAGCCTACGATCCAGTTGTTGTGGGATTGCTTGGGTTTCGATGACCAAGGAGCGAATACGCTTTGCCTGAGTCTCGAATTGTTTTCTGTTGCCCTTGAACCGCCGCCAGGTCGTCCCCTAATATACATGGGTTGACGCCCGTCGGTTTACAGAATCCCGAGGCCGGCTCATAAACGTGTCCAGCTCGGTCTCTACTCTTTCTATCTTACAACGCAAGTTTACATATCAATACCGGTTTATGTCTACAGGCCCTAAACCGGCTTTCGGCCCTGGGCCTTCATAAAGCGTCACCGTATGTCTTCATGGGCTTTAGATATAATAAACTACTTATGGGGTTAACCCGGCCTCTCCTGGCCGGTTTACGCCCAGTGGTAATATCCCCAACATTAGGCCCTAGATTGGTTTGAACTGGTTCATGTCAATCCTCAATACTTAAGAAAATTTCTTCTTCAACATCTTCACATAATCTTGTAAACTGCCGTGACGTCACCTTCCAGGACCATGGTAAACCACCATGACGTCATCTGTTATTTTAAAACTGTGTATAACCCATCTTCATTAATGAGCCTCCGACAATCGAGGCGACATCTCCGCCTCATATCCAAATTTTGGGCTCCTCGATTTTTGCACCTGACGTTTATCTTTTTGCCTTTATAAATAGGGCCAGGGGGTCTTTCCATCCCCCCCGTATCTCTTCACCTCATCTTCTTCCTCGCGCTGCTCGACCTTTGGAGCTCCGCCTCCATCGTCGACCTTCGTTTCTGCCTCCGCAACGGCCGCTGCATCAACCTGACCGGACCAGAAAAGTGCGGCGCTCCTCCGCTGTTCCCTCATCATCAGTGAGTTCTTCTTTTCTTTGCTCTAGATCCACCATTGGGGTTTCAATGTTCATCGGAGTCTATCCAATCTCCGCCATTGTTCTTTCCTGTTCTTTTCATTAGCATAAGCAACTAGCTGGATCCGATATTTCTTACGCGGCCGTAACCATAATCCCCTTTTCGTTAGATCTGTTCCTTTACACAAAACTCATCTGAACCTTGCTGAACTGTTCAAACTCTTGAAATTAGGTCTGAATATATTTTGATTATCCAATGCACGGCAGATATGAAATTCCCATGCCAAACTGTGAAACTTGTTTTTTCCTTCACTTGTACATCTTTAGACTTATACTTTTAACACCAGATTAGGCGGTTTAACCTCATAGAAAAAATGATGACCCAGTAGATACCATTAGTCCCCTGTTGAACCGCCAATGCATTCATCGTTGTACTGTTTCCATTATCAAACTCCGGTTTATGAATAACCAACTCCGGTTTAACAATGTGCTTGCATCCTTATACCGCCTTATAGTTGTCCACTTTAAATCTTAAACCGGCAATAATCATGTTTCAGATCTTCATTGCCATGGCCAAGCAAGTCTATGAATGCAATTGGGCTCCCTCTCGAGTAACCGAAGAGCAGCTAAACAACTGTGTTAAAATGGGCGCTTTATCCAAGAAAGATGTCATCCACTGGAGGGTCCCTGGCCCGGAAAATCCTCCTACACCCAAGGACGGAGAGGTAGTCGTGTTTGCTGATCACCTGGGTCGAGGTTTTAGCCCTCCCGGTTCAAAATTTTTCCGGGATGTACTGGCCAGTTTTCAACTGCGCCCTCAAGACATCGGTCCAAACTCTATGACCAACATCTGCCACTTCCAAGTCTTCAGTGAGGCTTATCTACAAGAGGAACCTACAGTCGAACTGTTTAGGGATTTCTTTCACTTAAACCGTGGCACAGAATTCACGGATGGACCCAATACTGAATTGGGCGGAATGGCAGTTCAGAAAAGGAAGGAAGTCACTTTCCCTCATCCCAAGCTCCAAAGTCACCCCAAAGAGTGGAACCAGACCTGGTTTTATTGCAAGGATACATCTCCACCTGATGAAAACCCCCTGCCGGGTTACCGCCCTGAAGGCCTTAGCAATACACATCCTTTTCCTCAGAGGTTGACTGCAAAATAAAGGGCCAACTATGCTCCTCAACTATCAAAGCTTAGAGCCTTCATGGCGAACGGTTTGACAGGAATTGACCTTGCTCGTTGCTGGATAAGCTGGAGTATTCTGCCCTTAAGCCGGCGCTCCGGTTTGATGTGTGAGTACACAGGGAGTTTGAAGGATCCTCAACGACACATTGATATTCAACTTACAGATGCGGAAGTCACTGAGGCTGTAAAGAAGATGCTGAATGAACCGGAGGCTGTCTGTGGCCAGACCGGACTACTCCCTTTCTGCACCTTCAACAAACCGCCAGCTGTAAGAATCATATAATCTTTTTGTCTTAAGTTGCTTCTGTCCAAATGTTTTCTGAAAGCGTGACTACTTTTTGACAGGGTAATGACCCGTTCTGGAACAAGAAACCTCAAGAAAAACTGGCAAAGCCGCAAGATAAAACGGCCAAGCCACTTCGCCCAAAGACCAAGGTTGTTAAGAAACCTGCCAAGAAAAGGACCACTGCATCCTCCGATCTACCAGCTAATGACGATGTGGGTAACCCGGAATCAGAGGTAGAACTTGACTCTCTTGGTTCATTTTTCATACACCTCATTGACAATGATTATTATCAGGACGACGCTGAAGGCAGTCATGCTGATGATGTAGAGGTAATCACTCTTTCCTCCGATTCAGATCCTCTGGCAACATCAAAAATCCGTCGAGCAAATTGGAAAGTAAAATTTTCTCACCCCCTTGCTTACTTGGACCCAAACTTTCTTTTGAAGACACAGCAGCACGAAGCTCGCCGCACAACCCGGCACAGCGGCCAGGTAGTTACCTCCGCCGGGTTACCGAACACTCTGGTTCGGAAACGCCGATCAGAGGTCTCTTATCCCCTTGACACTTCATGCCCCAAAGCGGGTTGTTTCCGTCAGCCTCTTAACCCGTCTGATTCAAATTATCAGGGTACTTCTCACTCATCTTCTGGCGAGTCGTCGGCCACAAAGCTTCCACCCCTCAAAACAGTTCTTGGGTAAGCCATACACTTATTTTTATCCTTGATATGTTATTTTTAATATATACTGTACTGATCCTCATGTTTATCTTTGTCAGCGCCAAGTCCAGGCCCAGCAAGAAGGCTCGATTGAATAAACCGGCTGATGAAAACGTGGCTGTTGAACCGGAGAAGACTCTAGATCCTGAAGAGACCAATGTTGATGCCATACTGAATGACCCACCGCCCCAAGATCATGACTTTGTTGCTGAGCAGGTAGAAGTTGACACCACAAGCCATGCTGACCAGCCAACCAGCCCTATCCGAACTGATGACAAACCGACAAGTCCCGTTAAAAATACTGACAAACCGCCAACCCCAGTAACGGCTGCTGATGACAAAGATGATGATGTTATGATTACTGGCACTAGCCATACCACTCTTGGCAATCCTGTCGCTTTGTCAAAGCATACTGCCAAAGACGAGCTCTCTGCAATTGGCAAAGGAAAATGGAACGCTGATTTGTCAAATTATGCCCATCTGAATGCTCAAGACCTTCACTCCGGCTTCTTGAACCGTCTGTACACCAGCCGTGACTATGAAGCCGGTTTGGTAAATTTGATGAAGGAGCGATATGAGGTAACTACATAAGTGTTTCTCTCTTACATTCAATTGCAGCTTATTAACTCCAGTAGTCCCCAAGTGACGGTTTAGGATACCAATCTAAACTGGGACTTTAGTAACAATTTCCTGTTTGCCACAATGCATCTTAACTTCACTGATGTAGCCCCCAAGGGCCGGTTTAACTTTATAAAGATGAACCGGGACTTTGTAAAAGAATTCCCATATCAGCAATTATGAGCAAACACACATTAGCCCCCAAGTGCCAAGTTTAATACTCCCTCCGTCCGGAAATACTTGTCATCAAAATGGGTGAAAATGGATGTATCTAGAACTAAAATACATCTAGATACATCCATTTCAATGACAAGTATTTTCGGACGGAGGGAGTACTTGTATTGTGCTTGGGACTTGTAGAAATTTCTGATAAGGAGCAAATATGCATTAGCCCCCAAGTACCAAGGGCATAACTTGTTATGTGCTTGGCACTTCAAATATGTACTGTCAACTCATTATATATTTTGTCTCTTTATAGGCTGAACTGAGCAAGAAGGAAAGCCAAACCGCTGATCTGCAAGAGAACCTCAAATCCCAACAAGCCGAAACCTCCAAAGCCAGGGAGGAGTTGACCAGGGCCTTAGCCGCTATGGAAAAGCTAAAGGAGAGCTTCAACAAGGAGCGGGCAGATTGGAACACAGAGAAATCCTCTTTGCAGAAAAGAGCTGAAGACGCAGAAGCAGCTCTCAAACCGGTGGTAGACGAGCTGACTGGTTTACTGACGTTTATAATGATGCAGGAACTCGTATTAGCCATCTGGGCTCGGACGTACAGAAGAAATTGAAAGCGGCCTATACTCTGATAGAGCAGCTGTATACCGGTGCGCAGTGGATCATCTGCACCGCTTCACACAATAAACCTCCTCCAACATTGATCAAGGACACCTTAGAAAGGCTATCCATGCTGCTTGCCCGGGTTGAAGAACTAAAGAAAGCTACGGCAAGGGCCGGAGCTCTGACCGCTCTAACCCGGGCAAAGGCATGGGTGCCTGATCTTGATCCGGTGGACGTGGCTAAAGGCTTCCCAAGCTTAAAAGAAGACGGATCAGAATTTGGCCAGGAGGATCTCCGCGCCATAAACCGGGAAGTACGTCCACTGGCTTGTCAATTGGCTGAAGAAGCTGATCTCTCATTCTATCAGGCAAGTTATGATAACAAGAACAGACGGGGTGCTGCACCAATTCCGGAAGCGCAAAATCTGATCCCTCCAATCCGTAAGCACACTTATGCCCCTGATATTGAACCGTCCACCCTTATAAGCAACGAAGCTGTGTTCCAAGCGTTAACTGGAATCGACTGGACAACTATTGACTTCCAGCCGCTGGGTAGAGACAAAGAGGATGAACCGGTGCAAGATGACCCGCAGCCGTCAGGTCAAGCTGGTGACCAATCATAATCCGGAGGCCGGTTTAGCCTTCTACATGCTGCAACATGTATTTGAGAAAACAATTATCCTTTTGGGCACTGAAACGCCTTGTAATAGGCTAGTTAAAACACTTGGTCTGTTATGCCTTCGTGCATATTTATCTGCGACTGATGCTTGCTTAATCCGACATGCTTAAGATATGATGTTCATAATCCATAGCCATTTATTCAAGCTGTTCCTACAGATAAGAAGCTTAAAGCGCCCTGGCGGTTTACCACCGGGCGGTCATGATACCCAAATACATATATATGACCAAGGTTTATAACCAAGGTTGTAAAGATAACCAAATATGGAAATAATGATACCTGTGACTTTTAGGCATAATGTTGGCTGACCAACTTTGTAGTGAGGGTCATAACCCTAATCTGGAGTATAAATAACTCCTGTTATATGACATTGGTTGACAATAAAACTGTTCCGGGTTATGATAAACACCGGTTTATTCTATACTGGTGACTTTGAGTCAAAACCAGACCGGGCTGATAGTCTCCGGATTATAACTTGATCATGCACTGACAACTTGTAGTTGACAGCCGAACCGGGTTGATAAACACCGGTTTGAAAACATCACAAATCTTATCAAAAGAAAGAAAAACTTAGCAAAAGGCAAATAAAAACCGTTGTAGTCGAGGCTTTTCACGGGCTGCCAGGCCCCAAATTCGAGGCTTTTCATGGGCTGCCAGACCACTGAGTTAAACCGTTTTTGCAAAGCCTTTTAAGATGGTCCTCAATCCTTAACCAATCATCGTTTTAACTTGACAAGTTCAGGGTCTTTATTTTAGAGTAACTTGTCAAAGTTCGAAGGGTCATACCAGGTTTACCTGGGCGGAGTGACTTACTTAAATAGGCAGGTTAACCCGGGGTTTTAGGTGTATACACCAGGATTCCAAGCCATGGCTTGATAGCCTATTACAAGTGTAGATTCTTAGTTCATTTCGACAGCAAAGAATCCCCAAGTAATATTTTGAGCTGTGCTCAGTGGGTGCCTATGTTTGAGTTGTTGTTTTTAAAACACTCTCTTTGGCCCCGGATTGATTTGGCTTTGAGCCGATCAAGAGGTGTGACTATGGTTCGGATACGACCAAGCCCCCAAGTGATATTGTGGCATTGCGCCGATCAAGAGGTGTAGCTATGGTTCGGATACGACCAAGCCCCCAAGTGATGTAACATAAAGCTTTGAGAAGATAAATCAAGGGGTAAACCAGACGCCGCTTTATAAACAGAAGCTCCATGTAACCACACATGATGTAAGAAAAACAACAGATACCCCGCTTTAGCTGAGGTTCCGGTTTATTATATTGATCATAATATATACATTGTCATAATATGTACATAAGCAGAGCCTATGGCTCAAGTATAGTAGGGCCGAAGATGAGCGATATTCCATGGCCGGTGGGTCTCCTCCTCCGATTTACGTGAGTCCTTGCGCTCTTGAACATCTATAAGGTAGTATGACCCGTTGTGCAGATTCTTACTGACCACAAAGGGTCCTTCCCAAGGAGGGGATAACTTGTGCATATCCATCTGATCCTGGATGAGCCGAAGCACCAAATCGCCTTCTTGAAAGGTTCTGGTTCTAACCCGGCGGCTATGATAATGACGCAGATCTTGCTGATAAATCACCGAACGGGCTGCCGCCATGTCACGCTCCTCATCTAACAGGTCAAGAGCTTCCTGCTGCGCCTTCTCGTTGTCAGCTTCAACATATGCTGCCACACGAGGTGAGTCATGATGGATGTCACTAGGAAGAACCGCTTCCGCTCCATAAACCATGAAGAACGGTGTGTATCCTGTCGATCTGTTGGGTGTGGTATTGATGCTCCATAACACAGAAGGTAACTCCTCAACCCAACACCCCGGCGTCCGTTGCAAAGGAACCATAAGCCGGGGTTTGATGCCTTTCAAGATCTCTTGATTGGCCCTCTCCGCTTGACCATTGGACTAGGGGTGAGCCATAATGATACGTCAAGCCGGATGTGCTCACGTTGACAGAACTCCTTCATGGCACCCTTTGACAGATTGGTACCATTATCTGTTATAATGCTGTGTGGAAAGCCAAACCGGAAGATCACCTTCTTGATGAATTGAACCGCCGTAGCTGCATCACACTTACTAACTGGCTCTGCTTCCACGCATTTATTAAACTTATCAACCGCCACCAAAAGGTGGGACTTCTTGTCCTTGGATCTTTTGAAGGGCCCAACCATATCCAGCCCCCAAGTTGCAAACGGCCAAGTTATTGGAATCATCCTCAATTCTTGAGCCGGTACATGAGCACGTCGTGAGAATTTTTGACACCCATCACGCCTCCTGACCAAGTCCTCGGCATCAGCATGAGCTGTTAGCCAATAAAAACCATGACGAAATGCCTTGGCCACCAGAGATTTTGAACCGGCGTGATGACCACAATCTCCTTCGTGGATCTCATGCAAAATTTCACGGCCTTCTTCAGGAGACACACAACGTTGAAACGCCCCTGTCACACTGCAATGATGTAACTCTCCATTGATAATAGTCATGGACTTGGACTGCCGGATTATTTGCCTGGCCTAAGTTTCATCCTCTGGTAACTCGCCCCGGTTCATATACGCCAGATACGGAACCGTCCAATCCGGGATAACATGAAGAACCGCCACCAACTGAGCTTCCGGATCAGGAATAGCCAAATCCTCTTCACCAGGGAGCTTGACGGACGGATTATGCCGAACATCCAGGAAGACATTAGGTGGAACCGGTTTACGTTGGGAACCCAGACGGCTTAAAGCGTCCGCCGCTTCGTTCTTCCGCCGGTCCACATGATCCATCTGATAACCTTTGAAGTGACCTGCAACAATATCCACCTCACGATGATACGCCGCCATGAGTGGGTCCTTGGAATCCCAAGTGCCGGACACTTGTTGAGCCACTAGATCCGAGTCACCGAAGCACTTAACTCGGCTTAGGTTCATCTCCTTAGCCATCCGAAGACCATGGAGTAAAGCCTCATATTCAGCTGCATTGTTAGTGCAAGAGAACATTAAACGGAGAACATAACAAAACTTATCACCTCGTGGGGAAGTTAATACGACTCCAGCCCCCGAGCCCTCCAATTGCCTGGACCCGTCAAAATGAATAGTCCAATAAGTATGATCCGGCTTCTCCTCTGGCGCTTGTAGTTCTGTCCAATCATTGATGAAATCCACAAGTGCCTGAGATTTGATCACCGTTCGGGGTATGTATTTCAATCCGTGAGGCCCGAGCTCGATAGCCCACTTAGCAATCTGGCCAGTTGCTTCTCTGTTCTGGATTATATCCCCCAAAGGAGCAGAGCTGACCACCGTGATGGGATGACCTTGGAAATACTGCTTAAGCTTCCGGCTTGCCATGAAAACCCCATACACCAATTTTTGCCAATGCGGGTACCTCTGCTTGGACTCGATCAGTACCTCACTGATATAGTAAACCGGCCGCTGAACCGGATATTCCTTTCCTGCCTCCTTGCGCTCCACCACAATAGCCACACTAACAGCCCGAGCGTTAGCTGCCACATATAGCAACAAAGGCTCTTTGTCAACCGGAGCAGCAAGAACCGGCGGATTAGCCAGCTGCCACTTTAAGTCCTCAAATGCTTCATTAGCGGTGTCACTCTAGACGAAGCTATCCGTTTTCTTCAACATCTGATATAAAGGGATGGCCTTCTTGTTGGGAATCGTAGCATAATTTAAAATTTTCCTACGCTCACCAAGATGCATCTATGGAGTCTACTAGCAACGAGGGGAAAGGAGTGCATCTACATACCCTTGTAGATCGCGAGCGGAAGCGTTCCAATGAACGTGGATGACGGAGTCGTACTCGCCGTGATCCAAATCACCGATGACCGAGTGCCGAACGGACGGCACCTCCGCGTTCAACACACGTACGGTGCAGCGACGTCTCCTCCTTCTTGATCCAGCAAGGGGGAAGGAGAGGTTGATGGAGATCCAACAGCACGACGGCGTGGTGGTGGATGTAGCGGGTCTCCGGCAGGGCTTCGCCAAGCTTCTACGAGAGAGAGAGAGGTGTTGCAGGGGAGGAGGGAGGCGCCCAAGGCTGTGTGTTGCTTCCCTCCCTCCCCCCCTTTATATAGGCCCCCTTGGGAGGGGGGCCGGCCAAAACCCATCTAGGGTTGGGGGGGGGGGCGGCGGCCAAGGGGTGGAAAGGGGTGCCTTGCCCCCCAAGGCAAGGGGGAAGCTCCCCCCTAGGGTTCCCAACCCTAGGCGCATGGAGGGAGGCCCAAGGGGGGTGCCCCAGTCCACTAAGGGCTGGTTCCCTTCCACTTTCAGCCCACGGGGCCCTCCGGGATAGGTGGCCCCACCCGGTGGACCCCCGGGACCCTTCCGGTGGTCCCGGTACAATACCGGTAACCCCCGAAACTTTCCCGGTGGCCGAAACTTGACTTCCTATATATAATTCTTCACCTCCGGACCATTCCGGAACCTCTCGTGACGTCCGGGATCTCATCCGGGACTCCGAACAACTTTCGGGTTTCCGCATACATATATCTCTACAACCCTAGCGTCACCGAACCTTAAGTGTGTAGACCCTACGGGTTCGGGAGACATGCAGACATGACCGAGACGCCTCTCCGGTCAATAACCAACAGCGGGATCTGGATACCCATGTTGGCTCCCACATGTTCCACGATGATCTCATCGGATGAACCACGGTGTCGAGGATTCAATCAATCCCGTATACAATTCCCTTTGTCAATCGGTATGTTACTTGCCCGAGATTCGATCGTCGGTATCCCAATACCTTGTTCAATCTCGTTACCGGCAAGTCTCTTTACTCGTACCGCAATGCATGATCCCGTGACTAACGCCTTAGTCACATTGAGCTCATTATGATGATGCATTACCGAGTGGGCCCAGAGATACCTCTCCGTCACACGGAGTGACAAATCTCAGTCTCGATCCGTGCCAACCCAACAGACACTTTCGGAGATACCCGTAGTGCACCTTTATAGTCACCCAGTTACATTGTGACGTTTGGCACACCCAAAGCACTCCTACGGTATCCGGGAATTGCACGATCTCATGGTCTAAGGAAAAGATACTTGACATTGGAAAAGCTCTAGCAAACGAAACTACACGATCTTTTATGCTATGCTTAGGATTGGGTCTTGTCCATCACATCATTCTCCTAATGATGTGATCCCGTTATCAATGACATCCAATGTCCATAGTCAGGAAACCATGACTATCTATTGATCAACGAGCTAGTCAACTAGAGGCTTACTAGGGACACGTTGTGGTCTATGTATTCACACATGTATTACGATTTCCGGACAATACAATTATAGCATGAATAATAGACTATTATCATGAACAAAGAAATATAATAATAACCATTTATTATTGCCTCTAGGGCATATTTCCAACAGTCTCCCACTTGCACTAGAGTCAATAATCTAGTTACATTGTGATGAATCGAACACCCATTGCGTCCTGGTGTTAATCATGTTTTGCCCTAGGGAGAGGTTTAGTCAACGGATCTGCTACATTCAGGTCCGTATGTACTTTACAAATATCTATGTCTCCATTTTGAACACTTTCACGAATGAGTTGAAGCGACGCTTGATATGCCTGGTCTTCCTGTGAAACCTGGGCTCCTTCGCAAGGGCAATGGCTCCAGTGTTGTCACAGAAGAGAGTCATCGGGCCCGACGCATTGGGAATCACCCCTAGGTCGGTAATGAACTCCTTCATCCAGACTGCTTCCTGTGCTGCCTCCGAGGCTGCCATGTACTCCGCTTCACATGTAGATCCCGCCACGACGCTTTGCTTGCAACTGCACCAGCTTACTGCTCCTCCATTCAAAATATACACGTATCCGGTCTATGACTTCGAGTCATCCAGATCTGTGTCGAAGCTTGCGTCGACGTAACCCTTTACGACGAGCTCTTCGTCACCTCCATAAACGAGAAACATATCCTTAGTCCTCTTCAGGTACTTCAGGATATTCTTGACCGCTGTCCAGTGTTCCATGCCGGGATTACTTTGGTATCTTCCTACCAAACTTACGGCAAGGTTTACATCAGGTCTGGTACACAGCATGGCATACATAATAGACCCTATGGCCGAGGCATAGGGGATGACACTCATCTCTTCTATATCTTCTGCCGTGGTCGGGCATTGAGCCGTGCTCAATTGCACACCTTGCAATACAGGCAAGAACCCCTTCTTGGACTGATCCATATTGAACTTCTTCAATATCTTGTCAAGGTACGTACTCTGTGAAAGACCGATGAGGCGTCTTGATCTATCTCTATAGATCTTGATGCCTAATATATAAGCAGCTTCTCCAAGGTCCTTCATTGAAAAACACTTATTCAAGTAGGCCTTTATACTTTCCAAGAATTCAATATCATTTCCCATCAATAGTATGTCATCCACATATAATATGAGAAATTCTACAGAGCTCCCACTCACTTTCTTGTAAACACAGGCTTCTCCATAAGTCTGTGTAAACCAAACGCTTTGATCATCTCATCAAAGCGAATGTTCCAACTCCGAGATGCTTGCACCAGCCCATAGATTGAGCGCTGGAGCTTGCATACTTTGTTAGCATTCTTAGGATCGACAAAACCTTCCGGCTGCATCATATACAACTCTTCCTTAAGGAAGCCGTTCAGGAATGCCGTTTTGACGTCCATCTGCCATATCTCATAATCATAGTATGCGGCAATTGCTAACATGATTCGGACGGACTTCAGCTTCGCTACGGGTGAGAAAGTCTCATCGTAGTCAACCCCTTGAACTTGTCGATAACCCTTAGCGACAAGTCGAGCTTTGTAGATGGTCACATTACCATCTGCGTCCGTCTTCTTCTTAAAGATCCATTTGTTTTCTATGGCTCGCCGCTCATCGGGCAAGTCAGTCAAAGTCCATACTTTGTTTTCATACATGGATTCTATCTCGGATTTCATGGCTTCTAGCCATTTGTCGGAATCCGGGCCCGCCATCACTTCTTCATAGTTCGAAGGTTCACCGTTGTCTAACAACATGATTTCCAGGACAGGGTTGCCGTACCACTCTGGTGCGGAACGTGTCCTTGTGGACCTACGAAGTTCAGTAACTTGATCCGAAGCTTCATGATCATCATCATTAACTTCCTCCCCAGTCGGTGTAGGCACCACAGGAACATTTTCCCGCGCTGCGCTACTTTCCGGTTCGGAAGGGGTGACTATCACCTCATCAAGTTCCACTTTCCTCCCACTCAATTCTTTCGAGAGAAACTCCTTCTCTAGAAAGGACCCGTTCTTGGCAACGAAGATCTTGCCCTCGGATCTGAGGTAGAAGGTATACCCAATAGTTTCCTTAGGGTATCCTATGAAGACGCATTTTTCCGACTTGGGTTCGAGCTTTTCAGGTTGAAGTTTCTTGACATAAGCATCGCATCCCCAAACTTTTAGAAACGACAGCTTAGGTTTCTTCCCAAACCATAATTCATACGGTGTCGTCTCAACTGATTTCGACGGAGCCCTATTTAAAGTGAATGCGGCAGTCTCTAAAGCATAGCCCCAAAATGAGAGCGGTAAATCGGTAAGAGACATCATAGATCGCACCATATCCAATAGAGTGCGATTACGACGTTCGGACACACCGTTTCTCTGAGGTGTTCCAGGCGGCGTGAGTTGTGAAACTATTCCACATTTCCTTAAATGTGTACCAAATTCGTGACTTAAATATTCTCCACCACGATCTGATCGTAAGAATTTTATTTTCCTGTCACGTTGATTCTCGACTTCACTCTGAAATTCCTTGAACTTTTCAAAGGTTTCAGACTTGTGTTTCATTAGGTAGACATACCCATATCTACTTAAATCATCAGTGAGAGTGAGAACATAACGATATCCTCCGCGAGCCTGAACAATCATTGGACCGCACACATCGGTATGTATGATTTCCAATAAGTTGGTTGCTCGCTCCATTGTTCCGGAGAACGGAGTCTTGGTCATCTTACCCATGAGGCATGGTTCGCACGTGTCAAATGATTCGTAATCAAGAGACTCCAAAAGTCCATCTGCATGGAGCTTCTTCATGCGCTTGACACCAATGTGACCAAGGTGGCAGTGCCACAAGTATGTGGGACTATCGTTATCAACTTTACATCTTTTGGTATTCACACTATGAACATGTGTAACATCACGTTCGAGATTCATCAAAAATAAACCATTGACCAGCGGGGCATGACCATAAAACATATCTCTCAAATAAACAGAACAACCATTATTCTCGGATTTAAATGAGTAGCCATCTCGAATTAAACGAGATCCAGATACAATGTTCATGCTCAAAGCTGGCACTAAATAACAATTATTGAGGTTTAAAACTAATCCCGTGGGTAGATGCAGAGGTAGCGTGCCGACGGCGATCACATCGACCTTGGAACCATTCCCGGCGCGCATCGTCACCTCGTCCTTCGCCAGTCTCCGTTTATTCCGTAGTTCCTGTTTTGAGTTACAAATATGAGCAACCGCACCGGTATCAAATACCCAGGAGCTACTACGAGTACTGGTAAGGTACACATCAATTACATGTATATCACATATACCTTTGGTGTTGCCGGCCTTCTTGTCCGCTAAGTATTTGGGGCAGTTCCGCTTCCAGTGACCACTTCCCTTGCAATAAAAGCACTCAGTTTCAGGCTTGGGTCCATTCTTTGACTTCTTCCCAGTAACTGGCTTACCGGGCGCGGCAACTCCCTTGCCGTCCTTCTTGAAGTTCTTCTTACCCTTGCCCTTCTTGAACTTAGTGGTTTTATTCACCATCAACACTTGATGTTCTTTTCTGATCTCCCCTTCCGCTGATTTCAGCATTGAATATACCTCAGGAATGGTCTTTTCCATCCCCTGCATATCGCAGTTCATCACAAAGCTCTTGTAGCTTGGTGGAAGCGAGTGGAGGATTCTGTCAATGACCGCGTCATCCGGGAGATTGACTCCCAGCTGAGACAAGCGGTTATGCAACCCAGACATTCTGAGTATGTGCTCACTAACAGAACTATTCTCCTCCATTTTACAGCTGAAGAACTTGTCGGAGACTTCATATCTCTCGACCCGGGCATGAGCTTGAAAAACCAGTTTCAGCTCCTCGAACATCTCATATGCTCCATGTTTCTCAAAACGCTTTTGGAGACCCGGTTCTAAGCTGTAAAGCATGCCGCACTGGACGAGGGAGTAATCATCAGCACGCTGCTGCCAAGCGTTCATAACGTCTTGGTTCTCTGGGATTGGTGCTTCACCTAGCGGTGCTTCTAAGACATAATCGTTCTTGGCTACTATGAGGATGATCCTCAGGTTCCGGACCCAGTCAGTATAGTTGCTGCCATCATCTTTCAGTTTGGTTTTCTCTAGGAACGCGTTGAAATTGAGGACAACGTTGGCCATTTGATCTACAAGACATAGTGTAAAGATTTTAGACTAAGTTCATGATTATTAAGTTCATCTAATCAAATTACTCAATGAACTCCCACTCAGATAGACATCCCTCCAGTCATCTAAGTGCAACATGATCCGAGTTAACTAGGCCGTGTCCGATCATCACGTGAGACGGACTAGTCAAGATCGGTGAACATCTCCATGTTGATCGTATCTTCTATACGACTCATGCTCGACCTTTCGGTCCTCCGTGTTCCGAGGCCATGTCTGTACATGCTAGGCTCGTCAAGTCAACCTAAGTGTATTGCGTGTGTTCCGAGGCCATGTCTGTACATGCTAGGCTCGTCAACACCTGTTGTATGCGAACGTTAGAATCTATCACACCCGATCATCACGTGGTGCTTCAAAACAACGAACCTTCGCAACGGTGCACAGTTAGGGTGAACACTTTCTTGAAATTATTATAAGGGATCATCTTACTTACTACCGTCGTTCTAAGCAAATAAGATGCAAAAACATGATAAACATCACATGCAATCAAATAGTGACATGATATGGCCAATATCATCATGCTCCTTTGATCTCCATCTTCGGGGCACCATCATCATCTTCGTCACCGGCATGACACCATGATCTCCATCATCATGATCTCCATCATTGTGTCTTCAGGAAGTCGTCACGCCAACGATTACTTCTACTTACATGGCTAACGCGTTTAGAAACAAAGTAAAGTAAATTACATGGCGTTATTCAATGACACGCAGGTCATGCAAAATAATAAAGACAACTCCTATGGCTCCTGCCGGTTGTCATACTCATCGACATGCAAGTCGTGATTCCTATTACAAGAATATGATCAATCTCATACATCACATATATCATTCATCACATCTTCTGGCCATATCACATCACATAGCACTTGCTGCAAAAACAAGTTAGACGTCCTCTAATTGTTGTGGCAAGTTTTTACGTGGTTTGTAGGTTTCTAGCAAGAACGTTTTCTTACCTACGTATGACCACAACGTGATTTGCCAATCTCTATTTACCCTTCATAAGGACCCTTTTCATCGAATCCGTTCCGAGTAAAGTAGGAGAGACAGACACCCACTAGCCACCTTATGCATCTAGTGCATGTCAGTCGGTGGAACCTGTCTCACGTAAGCGTACGTGTAAGGTCGGTCCGGGCCGCTTCATCCTACAATGCCGCCGAAACAAGAAACGACTAGTAGCGGCAAGAAGAATTGGCAAACTCAACGCCCACAACTGCTTTGTGTTCTACTCGTGCATAGTGACTACGCATAGACCTGGCTCATGATGCCACTGTTGGGAATCGTAGCATAATTTAAAATTTTCCTACGCTCACCAAGATGCATCTATGGAGTCTACTAGCAACGAGGGGAAAGGAGTGCATCTACATACCCTTGTAGATCGCGAGCGGAAGCGTTCCAATGAACGTGGATGACGGAGTCGTACTCGCCGTGATCCAAATCACCGATGACCGAGTGCCGAACGGACGACACCTCCGCGTTCAACACACGTACGGTGCAGCGACGTCTCCTCCTTCTTGATCCAGCAAGGGGGAAGGAGAGGTTGATGGAGATCCAACAGCACGACGGCGTGGTGGTGGATGTAGCGGGTCTCCGGCAGGGCTTCGCCAAGCTTCTGCGAGAGAGAGAGAGGTGTTGCAGGGGAGGAGGGAGGCGCCCAAGGCTGTGTGTTTCTGCCCTCCCTCCCCCCCTTTATATAGGCCCCCTTGGGAGGGGGGCCGGCCAAAACCCATCTAGGGTTGGGGGGGCGGCGGCCAAGGGGTGGAAAGGGGTGCCTTGCCCCCCAAGGCAAGGGGGAAGCTCCCCCCTAGGGTTCCCAACCCTAGGCGCATGGGGGGAGGCCCAAGGGGGGCGCCCTAGCCCACTAAGGGCTGGTTCCCTTCCACTTTCAGCCCACGGGGCCCTCCGGGATAGGTGGCCCCACCCGGTGGACCCCCGGGACCCTTCCGGTGGTCCCGGTACAATACCGGTAACCCCCGAAACTTTCCCGGTGGCCGAAACTTGACTTCCTATATATAATTCTTCACCTCCGGACCATTCCGGAACCTCTCGTGACGTCCGGGATCTCATCCGGGACTCCGAACAACTTTCGGGTTTCCGCATACATATATCTCTACAACCCTAGCGTCACCGAACCTTAAGTGTGTAGACCCTACGGGTTCGGGAGACATGCAGACATGACCGAGACGCCTCACCGGTCAATAACCAACAGCGGGATCTGGATACCCATGTTGGCTCCCACATGTTCCACGATGATCTCATCGGATGAACAACGGTGTCGAGGATTCAATCAATCCCGTATACAATTCCCTTTATCAATCGGTATGTTACTTGCCCGAGATTCGATCGTCGGTATCCCAATACCTTGTTCAATCTCGTTACCGGCAAGTCTCTTTACTCGTACCGCAATGCATGATCCCATGACTAACGCCTTAGTCACATTGAGCTCATTATGATGATGCATTACCGAGTGGGCCCATAGAAACCTCTCCGTCACACGGAGTGACAAATCCCAGTCTCGATCCGTGCCAACCCAACAGACACTTTCGGAGATACCCGTAGTGCACCTTTATAGTCACCCAGTTACGTTGTGACGTTTGGCACACCCAAAGCACTCCTACGGTATCCGGGAATTGCACGATCTCATGGTCTAAGGAAAAGATACTTGACATTGGAAAAGCTCTAGCAAACGAAACTACACGATCTTTTATGCTATGCTTAGGATTGGGTCTTGTCCATCACATCATTCTCCTAATGATGTGATCCCGTTATCAATGACATCCAATGTCCATAGTCAGGAAACCATGACTATCTATTGATCAACGAGCTAGTCAACTAGAGGCTTACTAGGGACACGTTGTGGTCTATGTATTCACACATGTATTACGATTTCCGGACAATACAATTATAGCATGAATAATAGACTATTATCATGAACAAAGAAATATAATAATAACCATTTATTATTGCCTCTAGGGCATATTTCCAACAGTCTCCCACTTGCACTAGAGTCAATAATCTAGTTACATTGTGATGAATCGAACACCCATTGCGTCCTGGTGTTGATCATGTTTTTCCCTAGGGAGAGGTTTAGTCAACGGATCTGCTACATTCAGGTCCGTATGTACTTTACAAATATCTATGTTTCCATTTTGAACACTTTCACGAATGGAGTTGAAGCGACGCTTGATATGCCTGGTCTTCCTGTGAAACCTGGGCTCCTTCGCAAGGGCAATGGCTCCAGTGTTGTCACAGAAGAGAGTCATCGGGCCCGACGCATTGGGAATCACCCCTAGGTCGGTAATGAACTCCTTCATCCAGACTGCTTCCTGTGCTGCCTCCGAGGCTGCCATGTACTCCGCTTCACATGTAGATCCCGCCACGACGCTTTGCTTGCAACTGCACCAGCTTACTGCTCCTCCATTCAAAATATACACGTATCCGGTCTATGACTTCGAGTCATCCAGATCTGTGTCGAAGCTTGCGTCGACGTAACCCTTTACGACGAGCTCTTCGTCACCTCCATAAACGAGAAACATATCCTTAGTCCTCTTCAGGTACTTCAGGATATTCTTGACCGCTGTCCAGTGTTCCATGCCGGGATTACTTTGGTATCTTCCTACCAAACTTACGGCAAGGTTTACATCAGGTCTGGTACACAGCATGGCATACATAATAGACCCTATGGCCGAGGCATAGGGGATGACACTCATCTCTTCTATATCTTCTGCCGTGGTCGGGCATTGAGCCGTGCTCAATTGCACACCTTGCAATACAGGCAAGAACCCCTTCTTGGACTGATCCATATTGAACTTCTTCAATATCTTGTCAAGGTACGTACTCTGTGAAAGACCGATGAGGCGTCTTGATCTATCTCTATAGATCTTGATGCCTAATATATAAGCAGCTTCTCCAAGGTCCTTCATTGAAAAACACTTATTCAAGTAGGCCTTTATACTTTCCAAGAATTCAATATCATTTCCCATCAATAGTATGTCATCCACATATAATATGAGAAATTCTACAGAGCTCCCACTCACTTTCTTGTAAACACAGGCTTCTCCATAAGTCTGTGTAAACCCAAACGCTTTGATCATCTCATCAAAGCGAATGTTCCAACTCCGAGATGCTTGCACCAGCCCATAGATTGAGCGCTGGAGCTTGCATACTTTGTTAGCATTCTTAGGATCGACAAAACCTTCCGGCTGCATCATATAAAACTCTTCCTTAAGGAAGCCGTTCAGGAATGCCGTTTTGACGTCCATCTGCCATATCTCATAATCATAGTATGCGGCAATTGCTAACATGATTCGGACGGACTTCAGCTTCGCTACGGGTGAGAAAGTCTCATCGTAGTCAACCCCTTGAACTTGTCGATAACCCTTAGCGACAAGTCGAGCTTTGTAGATGGTCACATTACCATCTGCGTCCGTCTTCTTCTTAAAGATCCATTTGTTTTCTATGGCTCGCCGCTCATCGGGCAAGTCAGTCAAAGTCCATACTTTGTTTTCATACATGGATTCTATCTCGGATTTCATGGCTTCTAGCCATTTGTCGGAATCCGGGCCCGCCATCGCTTCTTCATAGTTCGAAGGTTCACCGTTGTCGGAATCCGGGCCCGCCATCGCATGAATAATAGACTATTATCATGAACAAAGAAATATAATAATAACCATTTATTATTGCCTCTAGGGCATATTTCCAACACTTCTCGCCAAGGCGACTGATAAACCGGCTCAACGCGGCAATCCGGCCTGCCAGACGTTGAACATCATTGATACACTTCGGTTTGGCCAAGGAGGTGATGGCTTTGATCTTTTCCGGATTAGCTTCAATGCCCCTGTTAGATACCAAAAAGCCCAAGAGCTTGCCTGCGGGTACACCAAAGACGCACTTTGCCGGATTAAGCATCATTTTGTAAACCCGCAGTTTATCAAAGGTTTCCTTCAAGTCATCAATCAATGTCTCCTTCTTCCTTGATTTCACCACAATATCATCCACAAAGGCGTGAACATTGCGGCCGATCTGTTTATGCAGGCAATTCTGCACACACTGTTGATAAGTCGCCTGGGCACTCTTGAGCCCAAAGGGCATGTACACATAGCAGAAGGCTCCAAAGGGAGTTATAAAGGCTGTCTTCTCCTGGTCCTTAACTGCCATTTTTATCTAATGATAACCAGAATATGCATCCAAAAAGCTTAAACGCTCGCAACCCGCCGTAGCATCAATAATTTGATCAATACGGGGGAGGGCAAAAGGATTTGCTGGACAAGCTTTGTTAAGATCTGTGTAGTCCACACACATACGCCAAGTGCCGTTCTTCTTAAGGACCAGCACCAGATTATCCAAGCACTCAGGATGAAATACTTCAACGATAAATCCAGCCGCCAAGAGCCTAGCTACTTCTTCTCCAATAGCCTTGCGTCTTTCTTCATTGAACCGGCGGAGAAATTGCTTGACCGGTTTATACTTGGGATCAACATTGAGAGTGTGCTCAGCGAGTTCTCTCGGTACACCTGGCATGTCAGAAGGCTTCCATGCAAAGATGTCCCGATTCTCACGGATGAACTCGATGAGCGCGCTTTCCTATTACGGATCCAAGTTAGCGCTGATGCTAAACTGCTTGGACGAATCGCCGGGCACGAAGTCAATAAGCTTAGTCTCATCAGCTGATTTAAACTTCAGGGCCGGATCATGCTCTGTAGTTGGTTTCTTCAATGAAGTCATATCTGCCGGATCAACATTGTCTTTGTAAAAGTTCAACTCTTCTGTTGCACAAACCGACTCAGCATAAGCCGCATCACCTTCTTCACACTCCAGAGCGATCTTGCGGCTCCCATGCACTGTTATAGTTCCCTTGTGGCCCGGCATCTTGAGCTGCAGATAAACATAACAAGGCCATGCCATAAACTTAGCATAAGCTGGCCGTCCAAACAGGGCATGATATGGGCTTTTGATTTTCACCACTTCAAAGGTCAAAGTTTCTGATCTCGAGTCATGCTCATCTCCAAAAGCCACCTCCAGAGCTATCTTACCGACAGGATATGCCGATTTACCAGGCACCACACCATGGAACAACGTATTGGACGGTTTAAGATTTTTATCTGTTAACCCATCCGACGGAAAGTTTCATAATAAAGGATATTGATACTACTCCCTCCATCCATGAGTACCTTAGTGAACTTATAACCTCCCACCTGAGGCGCCACCACCAATGCCAGATGACCCGGATTGTCAACCCGGGGCGGATGATCTTCTCTGCTCCACACGACCGGCTGCTCGGACCAGCGCAAATAACAGGGCACCGCCGGTTCAACGGAATTCACTGCCCTTTTATGAAGCTTCTGATCGCGCTTGTCCAGGCTAGTGGTGAAGACATGATACTGTCCGCTATTTAAATGCTTCGGGTTGCTTTGGTAACCCGACTGCTGTTGCTGCTGTTGATGATTCCCCTGATTGTTATAACCACCCTGGTTGCCCTGATTGCCTTGATTTCCATGTCCGCTCTGGTTACCGTGAAAACCTGAACCGGAACTGCCTCCACCATAACCCGGCCCATGAGACCCGGGGCCCGAACCGCCACCCGGTCCATGATCATACCGAAAAGAGTCAGAATTTTTGAACTCTTGCATGATGTAACAATCTTTCCAGAGGTGCGTGGACGGGTTCTCCTTCGTCCCATGTTTTGGGCAAGGCTGGTTCAACAGATAAGACAGGCGGTCCGGGTTAGGACTTGGCCCTCCACCGCGCTGCGGCGGTTTACCCTTACGCTGCTGGCCTTTGTCCTGCGCGTTGGTGTTAGCCACAAAATCCAAGCTCCGCTTTACGCTTACCGTTGTTTCCATGGCCTGCCGGGTTGTGCTACTGCCCCTTGGTATGTCCGCTCTTCTTTCCCTTCCCTGTCTTGTCATCGTCAGACTCGGGGTCCTTGGTACCATCAGAGTCGGCATATTTCACCAGAGAAGCCATGAGAGTCCCCATATCATTGCAGTGGCGTTCGAGCCATCCCAACTTCAGCTTCAGAGGTGCAAACCGGCAATTGCCTTCCAACGTTAAAACTGCTGTGTCAGCGATAATGTGGTCCGATGAATGCAAAATCTCCGAAACCCGGCGCACCCAATGAGTTGTTGATTCTCCTTCCTCCTGGACACAGGCAGCTAGGTCCACAATTGACATGGTCTGCTTGCACGTATCCTTGAAGTTCTGGATAAACCGGGCCCTCAGCTTGGCCCATGACCCAATGGAATTAGCCGGTAATTTTTTCAACCAAGTCTGCGCCGTTCCTTCCAACATCATGGTAAAGTATTTGGCGCACGCCGCATCGTCCACATCCAGCATCTCCATTGCCATCTCATAGCTTTCCACCCATGACTCAGGGGATAAATCGACGGTGTAATTCGGCACTTTTCGTGGGCCTTTGAAATCCTTGGGCATGCGTATGTTGCGCAGTGCGGGGACGAGACATGGTACTCCCAAAGCGCTAGAGGTAACCCCTGGTTCCACCGATGTGGTTGGACGAACCGAGTGAATTGGCGGGCCTCAAGCTGTGCAGCTAACTCGGCCTCTCGACGAGCTCTGGCACGATCCACCACATCCTGAGCATCACCACCACCACCCGCCGGGCTATGACCACGGGGCGGATCACGGTTCCATGCATTGCTTGATACAGCCGGTTCATCCATACGCCTGCTGTAGCTCCAGCTTGGGCGGGGAGTAGAATGGATCCTCTCGCGACTATACGAATAAGCCTACTGCTGAACCAAAGCTGTCTGAAGAAGCTCCCTAGCCCGTCGCGTCTCGACTGCCACCGGAGACTCGCCTTCGATCGGTAGGGCCGCCAGTCGTGAAGCGGCAGCGACAATATTGTCCATCGGGTTAGAATAATGACCCGGTGGTGTTGGGACATGCTGTGGTGAAACATGATTCTGGCGAGGCAGATCTACCAAACGTGGCTGAACCGGCACCCCTGCTCCAGGTGCCTCCGTCCGGTTTACCACCGGCGGATTACTGGTCCCTGCTCCTGGGGTATTAAAGAGATTCCTGGCCTCATAAACCGGCGGCAGGCGAGATTGGTACCTCCTCTTCAGGACATCATTCGACGCACTCTGATCCAGCATAAGCCGGTAAGCCTATGCATCCAATGCGGCCCGTTCCGCAGCCATCCTGGTATCCTCGGCTGCCAAGTCGACCTTGGCCTGGGCAATCTGATCCTTCACCTTCGCAATTTTCGCATTATGGGCATCTTGATCTGCCAGATTACCTCCGCCATCAGCGTTGCCAAAGCATCAAACAGATCAGATAGGACCTGAGCCGGCGGTCGCACAGGGCCTCCTGCCCCGGCCGCTGTCGCTGCTGCTGATCCGAAAATCACCGCCGCTGCGGTCGAAGAGTGGAGCGCTGGCTGTGTACCGGCCATGAAGATCGCAACCCGGTTTGGCAGATCAAAGGGGTCCGGAATACTGTTGCCATCGGAACAGCCCCCAATCCGGCCATCTTGCAACTGATATAACGACTCGGTTTCTCCGGTCGATGACTCGTCGCCGGAATAAACGAAGGTTTCACCACCAGATTCCGATCTATCCTCAGATTCCACTCCGTGGATGACTCCCACGAAGGCACGCTTCATGCCAGGCTTAACCCGGGTAGATCTCGCACGCTGAGCCGTCTCGACGATGTCGGTGCAGATGTTCGGCTCAGGGCCCGGTTCGCCCATCTTGCTGATGAACACATGTATGCCGCCGAAGGGGACCCGGTACCCATACTCGATTGAGACGGCCTCGGGGCCCCAGCCTGCATCGTCGATGTAGAGCTTGCCGCGACGACTCTTGGTCATCCGGCCCACAGCATAGCCCTTGAGTCCTTCGAAGCTACCCTCTAAGAACTTGAAACCATCGTGCGATAGCCCACGGCGGGCGCCAACTGTCGTGGTTTTGTCACGGCAGATGTCCTAGAGACAGGACTTAGTCGTGGAGCCATCGCTACGGGTTAACTTAAAGGGGTTAAAGCGGACAAGGAACACAAGAGAGTTTATACTGGTTCGGCCCCTTGCGGTGAAGGTAAAAGCCTACGATCCAGTTGTTGTGGGATTGCTTGGGTTTCGATGACCAGGGAGCGAATACGCTTTGCCTGAGTCTCAAATTGTTTTCTGTTGCCCTTGAACCGCCGCCGGGTCGTCCCCTTATATACATGGGTTGACACCCGTCGGTTTACAGAATCCCGAGGCCGGCTCATAAACGTGTCTGGCTCGGTCTCTGCTCTTTCTATCTTACAACACAAGTTTACATATCAATACCGGTTTATGTCTACAGGCCTTAAACCGGCTTTGGGCCCTGGGCCTTCATAAAGCGTCACCGTCTGTCTTCATGGGCTTCAGATATAATAAACTACTTATGGGGTTAACCCGGCCTCTCCTGGCCGGTTTACGCCCAGTGGTAATATCCCCAACAGAGGTCCTGTTGCAACTCGAGCACTTCATGATCCACTACTCGGATTGGGTCCTTGAAGCAGCGGCGGAGTTGTGACACGTGGAACACATCGTGAACCTGAGAAAGGTTCGATGGCAGCTCCAGTTGATATGCCACTTTTGCATGCCTTTCGAGGATAGTGAAAGGACCGATATAGCGAGGAGCTAGCTTGCCCTTGATCCCGAAGCGGTGTGCACCCTTCATTGGTGTGACTCGAAGATAAGCCTTTTCGCTAGGTTGATAGACCATGTCTTTATGATGACGGTCATAATTACTCTTTTGACGTGACTGAGCAGCCTTGAGATTCTCGCGAATGACGCGGACTTGTTCTTCGGCGTGTTGGATAATATCCGGACCGAAGAGTGGACGTTCCCCAGTTTCTGACTAGTTCAGAGGGGTTTGACACTTTCGTCCATATAACACTTCGAAGGGAGCCATCTTCAGACTAGCTTGATAGCTATTGTTGTAAGAGAATACAGCATACGGGAGAGATTCCTCCCATTTCTTGCCAAAGGAAATGACATAAGCTGGAAGCATGTCTTCAAGAACTTGATTGACACGTTCAACTTGTCCCTGCGACTGAGGGTGAAAAGCAGTGCTGAAAGACAGATGAGTTCCCATAGCTTCTTGGAAACTTGCCCAGAATCTTGAAGTGAATAAGCTGCCACGGTCTGAGCTGATAACCAATGGAATACCATGGAGTGAAACAATTCTGGACATGTAGAGGGTTGCCAGCTGACTAGCAGTTATGGTTTCCTTGACGGCCAGAAAATTTGCAACTTTGGAAAGTCGGTCAATGACGACAAGTATAGCATCATTACCTTTCTCCGATTTGGGAAATCCCATGACGAAGTCCATTTCAACATGGTCCCATTTCCATTCAGGAATAGAGATAGGTTGCAGAGTTCCAGCGGGCCTTCGATGTTCTGCTTTGATACGCCAGCAAACGTCACATTCGGCAACATAACGAGCAATGTCTTGCTTCATATTTGACCACCAGAATCTCTGACGAATGTCTTGGTACATCTTGGTACTATCGGGATGTATAGACAATGGAGTGTCATGAGCTTCTTCCATAACTTCCTTAGCCATATCCAGGTTTTTCTCCTTACATGGCACCACTAGGCGGCCTTTGAAGTACAAAGTGCCATCATCAGCAACAGTGAAGAATGAGGGCTTTCCTTCTGTGAGGTAGCGTTTAATCTTCTCACCTTGAGAGTCATATCCCTGCATTCTCTTGATGGAGTTCAAGAGATCTGGTTCGAAAGCCAGGGTATTGAGGGAACCCCGGGAAACAACACGGAGGTTCATCTTGCGGAATTTTGGAGGAGGGGGTGCGAGTGCACCAGGAGGAACAATATGGAGGTTCAACTTCCTGAATTCTTCAACAAGCGAGGGCTGAACTTTTTGAACCTCGAGGTGATTGCAATATGACTTGCGTCTCAAAGCATCAAACATTACATTAGCCTTGCTTGGTGTATAAGAAATGCCCAAGTCAAATTTTGCTACGGTCTCCATCCATCTCTGCTGACGGAGGTTCAGGTCTGGCTGGGTAAACAGATACTTCAGACTTTGGTGGTCGGTGAAGATCTCGCAATGATTACCGAGAAGGTAATGTCGCCACTGTTTAAGTGCATGTATAACAGCAGCAAGCTCGAGGTCCTGAACTGGGTAGTTCTCTTCATGAGGGCGCAACAGACGAGAGGCATAGGCAATCACTCTGCGCTCTTGCATTAGGACACAGCCTAATCCTTGTCGTGAAGCGTCGCAGTAAATGACGAAATCCTTCTTAGTATCTGGAGGAGCAAGCACTGGGGCAGAAGTCAGCTTGTCTTTGAGTGCTTGGAAACTTTCCTTACACTTCTCTGTCCAATCAAACTTGACGCCTTTGTGAAGCAGACCAGTCAGGGGCTTGGCGATCTTGGAGAAGTTCTCGACAAATCGACGGCAATAGCTGGCGAGTCCGAGAAAACTTCTGACTTGTTTGACATTCTTCGGAGGAGTCCAATCGAGAATAGCCTGAACTCGCTCAGGGTTGACGGCAATACCATCCTTGGAGATCACATGGCCAAGGTAGGTTACTTCGGGAAGCCAGAATTCACACTTAGAATACTTAGCATATAGTTCATGCTCTCGAAGTTTTTCCGGAACAAGATGAAGATGTTCAGCATGTTCCTCTTTGTTCTTGGAGTACACAAGGATATCATCCAGATAAACCACGACGAACTTGTCGAGGTATTCCATGAATATATAGTTCATCAGAATAGAGAAGGTGGCTGGAGCATTTGTCAAGCAAAGGACATGACGGTGTACTCGTATGAACCATAGCGAGTGTCGGCATTCTGGGAACGGGGGTCCCCAGACTTGCCTGTCTGCGGCCCACAGCGTGGCTAAGCTAGCAGGCCGTACGGCCCATCTTCATCGACAAGGCAATCAAGACCCTCGCGAGGGGCCAAGCCTCGCGGGGCGGACCATGCAAGACCTCCTCAGGAGCGGCCTAGCCAGGCGGGCTCACGAGGAGCGGAGATATCAAGGCGGGGCAAACCTCACGAGGCTCTCGTGACGTGAGCCATGACGATTGACACTAGGCAGGCGCCAGGGCGCGCAGCGTCCTTGTTTCCTCTTGGGTGCTAAGGAGGCAAGCGCAGATGCGGAGTACTGAGTCATCAGGCAAAGGTTTCCATATCAGTGCAACAAGACCAAGACCAGCAGGACAGCAAGGCAGAGATCACCGTGGAGCCCAAGACAGCGTCATCACCAGAGCCTTTAGCAGGCGAAGACCACTTTTGTCAGGATAGCTTGTACTAGTTGTCCCCTTTAAAATTTGCCCGCCGTTGTTGGCTCCCTTCCCGCTCATTATTTGGGGAGAGGACCAGGGCCTATATAAGTAGAGCTAGCCGCCACAGTAGAGGGATCGAGTTCTCATCCACAAGTCCACAGAGCACAAGAACACCTCAACCTCAGGAGGCTGTTCTTCCCCTTGTATTGTTCATCATCAGCCCAAGAGGCAATCCACCAGCACACACTGGAGTAGGGTATTACACCACAACGGTGGCCTGAACCAGTATAAATCTCGTGTCTTTCTGTGTTGCGAGTTCGTCGAGTTCGTCCGTGAGATCTTAGCGAGCTAGGGCGTGGATCGGTAGGAGGGAAAGAACTTCGCGCGCACCCCAGAGTTCGAACCTTAAGGGTTTTGCTGGAACCCCACATCCGACATTTGGCGCACCAGGTAGGGGTGCGCCGTAGCTTCCCTTTCGTCGATCCGTCGCTCCGTCGCTCAGCCATCTCCATGGCGGACGCTCGCCGCGCTCGAGTTGAGCGCCGGGCTACCCTCACCGCCCACGTTCCTCAGACGGCTCCCGTCGGCGGGCCACCTCTTCGTTCTCCATCTCCCGCCGCTAACGCCGCCACCGGCCCTGCGGGGAACGAGCAGCAAGCGTCCTCGCTGCACCCATCGGTGCGGCAGGATGGCCGCACCGCCACTCCATCGTTGACCCCGGCCGGTTCTTCGTCTCATGCACACCGCGCTCCCATGGATGCGCGGGCCGTGCTCCTCGCGGGAAACGGGCTCCTGTGTTACCGCCCGGTCGACGACCTCTACGAGGAGTGGCTCGACCGCGTCCCCAGCGCCGTCCCTTTCTCTGCCTCACCCTCCGCCAGCCACGGGCGATGTGGCTCATGGCGTGCCTCCACCACCTCTGCCTCAAGACCGTGCCTTGGTGCCAAGGCGCGCGGTCCCATGGCGGGATCCACCACGCCTGGTGCCCGCGCGCGAAGAGAGGAGCTGCCAAGAAATCCGTCGGCCGCGAGAAGCTGCACCTGCGCTCCCCGCGCCGCCTCGTCAACATCGCGCGCCGCCTGCGGTGGCGGCGCGTGGACCTCATCAAGACCAAGCCCCACCTCTGAGGCGGGCCCCGGCGACCACGGCCGGCTGCCGCGCCTTCACCCCCGAGCTACGTAGCGTCGCGTGGCCGGGCAAGTTCAAGCCGGATCTGCCCCCTTGCTACGATGGCACCGCCGACCCCGCGGAGTTCCTGTAGCTCTACGAGCTGAGCATCGAAGCAGCCAATGACGATGAGAAAGTCATGGCGAACTGGTTTCCCATGGCTCTCAAAGATGGTGCCCGCTCCTGGCTCCTGAACCTGCTGCACGGCTCGATCTCCTCCTTGGATGAGATGCGCGACCGCTTCGTTGCCAACTTCCAGGGCACCCGCGACCGCCCGCCGGCCGCGGGTGACCTGCGCCGCATCAAGCAACAACCAGGAGAGACCCTCCAGAAGTACATCCAGTGCTTCAACAACACTCGCCTCAAGATCCCCAAGGTCACGGACGAGGCCATCATCTCCGCGTTCTCCGATGGCGTCCGTGACGTCAAGATGAAGGAAGAGCTTGCTATCCACGAGGAGTTGTGCACATCTCAGGAGTTGTTCAACCTGGCAACCAAGTGTGCAAGAGCTGAGGAGGGGCGCCTTTCCCTCCTCGAGCTGCCAGCTGCGGGCGCAGAGGAGAAGAAGGCCAAGGCCAAGGACGTGAAGCGTAAGGAAGCCGCTGTGCTTGCAGCGGAGCCCGACACCAAGCGGGGCAGAGATCAACCAGAGTCATCCAAGAACAATCGGCCGTTCTGCGCCTTGCACAACCTGAACACCCACAACACCAGCGTCTGTCAAGAGCTCTGGGCCATTCGTGAAGGACGCTTCAGTCGATGCCCCGAGCGCAGCGACCGTGGCTACGACCGAGGAGGAGGACGTGGTGGTGGACGCTGGGACGACCATGGCCCACGTCAGGAGTGGCGCAACCGTCCTCACGAGGACCGCTGGCAGGATCATCCTCGCGAGGGTGCCTGGAGAGACCAGCCTCGTGAGGACCGTCCTCAGGGCAACGCTGGTCTTCCCCCGCTGCCGCCACCACCAAGGAGGAACGACGACCACCACCAAGACGAGGGGGCTGGGGGCTTCCAGGAGCCGCGTGCAATCGCATGCATCTTGGGCGGAGCTCAGGCCCCAGCCTCGCAGCGCATCTTCAAACAGTTTGCTCATGAAGTGAATGCAGTCCTCCCCAAGCTCGAGGCCACGCGTCCGCTCAAGTGGTCCCAGATCGCCATCACCTTCAACTTGGCAGATCAGCTCAAGTGCGCAGCCACCGCTGGCGCCCTCCCAATGCTTTGTTCACCAGTCATCAACAACGTGCAAGTTACCAAGACCCTCATCGACGGTCGCGCAGGGCTTAACGTCCTGTCCGTCGACACATTCGACAACCTTCAAGTACCCTATGACCTGCTTCAGCCTACCAAGCCTTTCTCAGGAGTGACCAACGGTTCCACCACACCGATAGGGTAGGTCCGCCTCCCTATCACCTTCGGGGAACGCAAGAACTACCGCACCGAGCTCATCGACTTCGACATCGCGCACATCCGTCTGCCGTACAACGCCATCCTCGGGTATCCTGCCCTGGCCAAGTTCATGGCCGTCACCCACCACGGCTACAACGTCCTCAAGATGTCGGGAAGCGGCGGAATCATCACGGTCCCATGTGAAGAAAGAAATGCGGTGTGCTCCCTCTAGTGCGCCTTCCAGGCCGCAGCGATCGACGACCCCGACATCAAAAGTGAGGGCCCTCCGGAGGCCATCCCCAAGAAGAAGCAGTTGCGCCGTGCCGGGCCTCAGGAGAGCGGCATCGCGGCTGGAACCTCGTCAGGATCGGCGCCCGCTCCAGGCGCGCCTCCATCCGTCGCATAGGAAGGCGCGCCCGGCGCCCTCCTCGGGCAGGGCTCGCGGGCTTTCTTCTAGAAGGCCTCAGATCTTGCCCACATCACGAGGGAGGCACTTGGGTACCACTTGGAGGCATGCTTCGCGACACGTTTCCCTCAGGAGACCACAGGAAACGGAGCGCCCACCGCTCGGGAGTTCATCACCGAGACCACTCAGGAACTGCAAGACGCAAGGGCCATGCGCGGCGACCGCCGCTCACAATGCGCAGCTCCCCATCCAGGCGAGGATGCCGGGCTGCGTGTCTGCATCGACGTCCCAGGGCTCAACAGGGCCGCAACTCAGCAGCTCTTCTGGCCTTCGCGCGTGGGATGCTACCAGGGTCCACCGCACAGCTACGTTCGCATGCCCTATGGCCTGCCGAGCGTGTCGTCAGCCTATCAGTGCAACATGCGGCGCATCATGGCAGCTCAGGAAGCTAGGCACCACGCCGTCTTGGCGGAGATGGAGAAGGTCCTCAGGGAACCACCTGAACCCCCAGAGCCTCCCGAGGCTCAGGGCCCCGGTGGCTCGTGAGGAGCCATTCCTTCGCTGCGTTCCTTTAGCTGCACCAACTCTTCTTCGTCGGTGGAACCAGGTGACATTTTCCAAGTTCATTTAGCTAGGAGCGCCCCTCGGGCTGCATTATTCCCAGGCCGCGCGGGTCCGTCCCTGCGGCGTGTATCCTTTTTCTTATGTCTTTAGCTTACCTTGCTGGGGGCGCCCCTCGGGATGCATTATCCCCAAGCTGCTCGGGCGTGACCCAGTGGCATGAATCTTTCTGCTTTTACCCAAGCTGATTTGTCCTCCATGCCTAATCTGCCTATGATTACCGCCTGCTCGGCTACCACCTGGTCGATCGTCGCCTCCCACGGGGCCTCCTCACACAGGCATGACGCTCGTGCATGGGTCCGTCCCTGCCACGTCGACAAAACTGAGTGGTCGAGCTCTGGCTCGCGGCACGCCCCGCGCTTGTCACCTCACCAGGCCCTCAGTGCCTTCATCTCGTCTCAAAGCAAGGCTGGCGACCATGACTACAAAACCGTGTTTCTCCTCGTAATGACCTGCAGGAACCTCTCGAGGATAATAGCGGGTGGAACCGTGGGCTCTCTCCTCTTACAAGCAATCCGCTTGCACGTTAAAGGGGGGGCTCCTGAGCATCGCGACTCAGGAGCTCTTACTGGCTCTCCAGCCCTCACCCCTGGCCTTGACCACGGCATCGCGACCTGGCATACCAGCGGCGGCTGAGCTCGCTCGAGGGCCGGGACCTGAGGACGTAGAGCACGAAGGAAAGCATTGGAAGGGGAAGGACCCATACGAGCCTAACCTAGCTACGCTGTGGATGGTGGTGCACAGGCCTGGCGCATCACGGAGAATTGACCCCACACCACTGAGATAAGTCTCGCGCTCGGATCGGCTAATCGTTGGAACCTTAGGATCACGGTCATCGCAGCTCTGCCGCGGCCACGTCACCTCCCTTTCTTATCTTGCCATAGCCGCTTGAGCGCTAAAGGGGACCTCCTGAGCATCGCGCCTCAGGGGCTCTTACCGGACCTCAGGCCGCACACCTCCTGGCCTTGACGATGGCACGCGACCTGGCATACCAGCGACGGCTGTAGCCTGCCTGGGGACTGGGACCTGTCAGCGTAGAGCAACAAGCTATCGCGAGGTTGGAAAGGGCAGACCGAGCCTTGACAGGACATGCGCTCGCAAATTTTCATAATAAGTAAGATATACACAAAAGGGCATCACAGATCCTTACACACCTCTACGGGGTACTTCATGATTCTCCGTAGGACACAGGAACGCGAACTAAGAGGAATCCTATCTACACCCTCCCATGGCGGATGCCATCA
The DNA here is from genome assembly GCF_002575655.3 of Aegilops tauschii subsp. strangulata. Lineage (NCBI taxonomy): Eukaryota > Viridiplantae > Streptophyta > Magnoliopsida > Poales > Poaceae > Aegilops > Aegilops tauschii. The sequence goes on from NC_053039.3 coordinate 227,165,755, forward strand.
TCAACAGTGGGCCACGGGAGGCCGGTGCCAACCTCATCCAGATCAGCGACGACGTCGGCTAGACGCCGCAGCCCTGCTCCGGGCCCGGCAAGAGCTCGGGGGCAGGTAGGTGTCGTCGCTTGTCTCCGGAGTCTCGTAAGGCTTGGGAGAGCTTCTGGACTCCCAGGGGCTGCTGCTGCTGGAGTAGCCATGAGCGGAGCGTGCGTCAACCTGGCGCTCCCCTCCAGGGTAACACTCTAGGCGGCGACCCTCCACATCGAAGACCTTGAAGAAGTGTGTGGTGGCACCGTCGTACTCGAAGTGGATTGCGAGGGCTCCCCTCGCACGGCAAACCTGCGCGACCTCGCCCCAGCCGCGGGTCATGAAGATCTTGTCGGCGGGGACCGCTTCGATCTCTGCTTCGGTCGCCGGAGCGTCGCAGTCGGCGTGCTGCAACCAAAGCTCGAGGGGCCCCCTCGGCGGCATCACATCGGAGAAGAACCATGGGAAGCGGATCCAGGAGCTTGGGGGCATCGGCACCCATAGCACAACCTCGCGCGAGGAGTTCGCAGCGTGGACTCCCGGAGCGACTGCACGCGTTGCCGTCGTGCGGCGACCGCGGGCGGCGCCGCTCATCGCCCCACACTCCTGAGCCCTCGGATCGGGTGTACAAGGGTAGCGGATATCCTGGAGGAGGCCGCACGCACCAAGGCCTCGTCACCACCTGCATCGCCACTTCGTTGCGGCAATGGACCAGCCTCTTCTTCGGCGGGAGTGGCCCCGGATCGTCGCAGGCGGCCTTTCGAAGAAGCAAGCGAGCAAGGAAGATATGGGCGACGGGGGCTTCGCCTCCTCCCCATTTATAGTGGAAGAAGGCCAACCGGCGCCTCCCACGATCACAGGTAATAATGGTTTCCCTTGCATGTCGCAGGGACTTGTCAAGTCATGTAGTTGCCGAGGCAGCGTGGGGAAGCGGAGACGCCCACGTCCAATCAACCGCCACGCGTCAACCGAGGCTGCAGGCTTTTGGGGCCCGCAGCGCTCCGCACTTGACCCTTGGCTTCGCCTCGTAGCCAAGCCCGAGCGCGCCTTGGGCCCGGGGGCTACTGTCGGTGTTCTAGGAACGGGGGTCCCCAGACTTGCCTGCCTGCGGCCCATAGCGTGGCTAAGCTAGCAGGCCGTATGACCCATCTTCATCGACAAGGCAATCAAGACCCTCGCGAGGGGCCAAGCCTCGCGGGGTGGACGACGCAAGACCTCCTCAGGAGCGGCCTAGCCAGGTGGGCTTAGTAGGAGCGGAGATATCAAGGCGGGGCAAACCTCACGAGGCTCTCGTGACGTGAGCCCTGACGATCGACACCAGGCAGGCGCCAGGCGGGCGCCAGGGCGCGCAGCATCCTTGTTTCCTCTTCGGTGCTAAGGAGGCAGGCGCAGGCGTGGAGTACCGATGCATCAGGCAAAGGTTTCCATATCAGTGCAACGAGACCAAGACCAGCAGGACGGCAAGGCGGAGATTACCGTGGAGCCCAAGACGGCGTCATCACCAGAGCCTTTAGCAGGCGAAGACCACTTTTGTCAGGATAGCTTGTACTAGCTGTCCCCTTTCAAATTTGCCCGCCGTTGTTGGCTCCCTTCCCGCTCATTATTTGGGGAGAGGACCAGGGCCTATATAAGTAGAGCTAGCCGCCACAGTAGAGGGATCGAGTTCTCATCCACAAGTCTAGAGAGCACAAGAACACCTCAACCTCAGGAGGCTGTTCTTTCCCTTGTACTGTTCATCATCAGCCCAAGAGGCAATCCACCACCACACACTGGAGTAGGGTATTACACCACAATGGTGGCCCGAACCAGTATAAATCTTGTGTCTTTCTGTGTTGCGAGTTCGTCGAGTTCGTCCATGAGATCTTAGCAAGCTAGGGCGTGGATCGGTAGGAGGGAAAGAACTTCGCGCACACCCAGAGTTTGGACCTTAAGGGTTTTGCCGGAACCCCACATTCGACAGCGAGTAACGAAGGCGGTCTTGGGAATATCCTCTTCACGAACCCGAATCTGGTGGTAACCCAACCTCAAATCAAGTTTAGAGAATACAGAAGAACCAGCAAGTTGATCATACAAGTCATTGATTCTGGGAAGCGGATACTTGTTCAATTTTGTTGCCTGATTGATAGGACGGTAATCTTGGACCAAACGATTAGTTCCATCCTTCTTCTTGACAAAGAGAGAAGGTGCTCCCCAAGCAGAGGAACTTGGACGAATGAAACCCTTGCTAAGAGATATGTCAATTTCCTCCTTAAGCTCAAGGAGTTCATGCGGCGGCATCTTGTATGGCCGCTTGGCAATAGGAGTAGTTCCCGGCTTCAAGTCTATGATGAATTCAACAGCTCTAGCCGAGGGTATTCCTGGAAGTTCTTCTGGAAAGACATCTTCAAAATCATGAACGACTGGAATGTTCTCTATCCCCTCAAGAGGTGAAGCATTCAATGCATTCAGAACATATATCTGATTCTCGGCATCCTGGATCATCTGAGTTGAGTAGTTGATCAACTGGCTAGAAGGGTGAGTGAGCTGGACTATCTTGGCGGCACAATCGATCTTAGCATTATGGGCTGTCAACTAGTCCAAACCAAGAATGATGTTGCCGGTGGGAACGACACCTATGGGATCACAGGGATCCCTTCTACGGTTGGCGGGCGCGGGGTTGTGCAAAGAGCAGGTCTAGGAGCCAGCACAAAGATCGTTTACCCATGTTCGGGCCGCGAGGATGCGTAATACCCTAGCCCCACTTTGGTGTATGTATTTGAGTGTTCTTGAGCTCTTGAGCTAGCTATGGTGCGTGTGTAGTCCAAAAGATCCGAATCCTTCTCCTGGACGCCTCGGGCCTCCTTTTATAGACAAAAGGGGTCGCCACAGTGGCACACAGGAGGTGGAAAGGCGTACAGTGCATAAGCTTATCGCTTGTCATTACGGGACAAGACGCATTAAATGCGCCGCCTTAGGTGTCCCGTTGCTTTATTGGGGATGACAACGAGGCCTGTCCCGTCCGTCACCACCCCACCTTGCTCCGACACGCGTCCAGGCCAACAATGCATGCAATGCCATGTAGGCTGGCAGGCTGCTGAGATGGCATGGTGGTAGGGTCTTCACAAAGATCTGCATGCCACCACGCAGGTGCTTGTTGAGCTGGCCCGGAAGCCGCACGCTGCCACGCAGGTGCCTGCCCAGCTGGTTGGGCTGGCAGCTATATGGGAACGGCGGTGGAGTCTTGGCGGACACGGGCCTGGTTGTCGCCTCGCAGGTGCCTCTGGCAAGGGTCTTGCCGCGACATCGCAATCGTCCCCGGCAAGGATCTTGCCGGGGGTCTCGTGGATCTCCTCGGCAAGGATCTCGCCGAGGATCGTCGTCTTCTGGTCCTCATCTGATCTTGTGTGTTTATGATCTTGATGAAGATCTGCATGCCACCACGGAGGTGCCTCCCGAGCCTTGGTTCCAATGTGGTTGTTGGTGGTGTTGGAACCCTTGGGCTCAAGGGTGGCGCGCCCCACTGGCGTCGGGCAAGTTGCCCCGGCAAGGGTCTTGCCGGGGGAGTCCGCCTCGCCCTCTTGCTCTTTGTGTCTCTGGTCTTGGCGTTGTTTTTCTCGTCTTCTGCTTTTGGCCGGAGCGCTTTCTGGTGTTCTTGCGCTTCTGCTCCCTCCCCTTGCCCTGCTAGGTGTGGCCACAGGTGTGGCTCTGACTGCCTGTGCACAAGTAGAGGGGTAAAAAGGAGAGCCCCTACTTTTGTACACCGACAGGAGCCCCCGGGCCTGGGCAACACATAAGCGCAACGCGTTGTTGGGCCAGGCCCAGAACGGTGCGCGGGCAGGTGGGCGGATTTTTACCGCAGTAATTCCTTCGCTCGCTGCGCTTCCCCACGACCCGCGTTGAATGCACGTCGTGGAGGGTCGTGTGTGACGTGGGGGGCATGCGTGGGGCGGCCGCTGCCCTCATGCGTCACATCATGGTAAAGAGGCGGCGCGCGCCTTCCCCATAAAAAGAGCGAGACGCAGGGGCGCGGCTCATTTACTGAGTGGACTCGGGTCGTGGCCTTCGAGGCGCCCATGCCCCGCGATCACGGGGTGGAAAACGGTCGCCTCACTTGTCCCCTCCATTTCTGTTCGCCCGCCACATGTCGTCCATGCCTTGAAGATGGCAGGCAGTGGGCGCGGGCCTTGAATGATGAGGCGGGAAACCGGGCCGCCGCTGATTGGAGCAGCGGGTCGGTCTCGATTCCCTGCGACATTGATGGCTGGATTGGTTGAGCGGGGCGGCTGAGCCCCGACCCCGCCCCTTTATAAGAAGGGGAGGGGGAGGGGAATGGCACCCCTCAATCTTTCACCATCCGCCTCTTTCCACCTTGGCTTCTTTATCTCTTCTATTATGGCGAGAGGGCGCGCCGGTGCTTCGACGGTGGCGTCGAGGGTCTCCGCTCGACAACGCGCCCCTCCTTCTCAAGAGCTTGTGGCGGCGGAGCCAGCCATGAGGGGAAGGGGGAGGGTCGAGGCCGAGGTCGCTGTGGCGCTCGGGGAAGAGGAGGACGGGGCGGCTCATCGGCCTCGCCTTCGCCGGCGGTCCCTCCCCCAATGGAGGGCCACGTCGGGGACCAGCCCCGTGAGTTCTTCATCAGGCTGCACCGGCCAGAGCGTCGTCGTCTTCGTCTCCCTACTCCATTCGCTCGGGAGATGGAGCTCGACCCGCCTCAGTCTCTGATGTTGCATATGAGGGGCTGCGGGAATGGCGGCACGCGGGTTGATGTCGACTTTCCCGCCCCTCATGTCATGTATCTTCGTCGCGGGTGGAAGACCTTCGCTCGTATCCACAGCCTGACAGCGGGGCTCATTCTCTATTTCAAATTAATGGAGAACGGCCTGCTGTCCGTCAAGGTCTTTGCAGACTTTGGAACTCGCCTAAAGTGCTGCGTGGAGAGCTCCTCCGATGACGAAAACTCTTCCTCAAGCGGGAGTGACGAGGAGGACAGCGACAGCGACGACGAGGGTGCTGAGCGGAGGGACGCCGACTCCGACTCCGACTGACCGCGTCGCTCCTCCCTTGGCCACGCGCCCTGCCGAGGGCCTTCCTCGTCAAGCTCTCCATCAGCGTGTTCCCCATCGCCCCTTTTTTGCCTTCACCTGGGAGGAAAAGGGCAAGAACGGGGATCACGGGGCACTTATCTTTTTTCAGTTTGTAAGCCTACGGGCCTTAGTAGAATTTAGACCTTGTAACCCCCTTGATCATGTATGCATTCCGTATGAATTGTACTTGTTAGCAATGTATTAATGAAGAGAAGGGTGTTTGCCGGGTTCTGTTTGCGCGTGGGCGAGGGCCACACCAAGGAGCGAGTCCTCGTTATCTTAAGATAAACACTGTACCCCGGCAACAGGCCTTGCCGTCCTGCCCTATAGCTCGGCTACACTCACGCCTTTGGCGGAGGTAGGGGCCAAGTAGGTTTAGGCCCTTCGCTCGTCCTCTTCCCATCGCACTACAACCCAGTTCCAGCCCAGAGTAAGGATTTTGGACACGGGACAGAGGGAGCAAAATGGTATGAGAGCGAGCGAAGTCTCGTACATTCAATTTTCATACAGAGGCACAGAGTGGGGGAGAAAACCTTATCTGATGTCACAGCCCCCGACAACCTTGGCTTGCCGTGTCTGGATTCTCAGACCCGCAGCCCTCGGCAACTTTGGCTTTGTCGGGGTCTGTGCGTCGGCCTATTCCCTTTTCTTCCAAAATAGCTCAGCAGAAATGTCCACGCACCCTGCGAACCCAAAAAGGACGGAAAGGAACAGAGAGATGCATACTCGACCTCTATGCTAAGGGTTATTCGCCGCCAAGCACTATCAACCCTAACACAGAGAGAGACTCAACCTAGCATGCATGCTAAAACTTAGGGCGCCAGTGCTTCATTTATTTATGCTCAGGGTCTGCGCCTGGCTTTGTACAAAGGGTTACATGCCTTGCCGGCAAGGCTTGTACAAAAGGTGGTTTGCCGGGGAGCCTGGCAACCGCGCCTTACGGGTAAAACTTGCGAAGATGTTTGATGTTCCAGGAGTTGCTCACTAGAATACCATCCTCGGTCTCCAGGCGGACTGCGCCGGGCCTGGTGACTCGAATTACCTGATAAGGGCCTTCCCACTTTGGCGTCAACTTGTTGGAATTCTTGGCCGACTGAACGTGCCGAAGAACAAGGTCGCCTTCCTCAAAGCTTCGGGCATGAACCTTGCGGCTATGATAGCGGCGCAAGGCTTGCTGGTAGCGTGCTGCTCGCATAGCCGCGCGAAGACGATCTTCCTCAAGGAGCGTTGCGTCATCTTGCCGCAACTGCTCTTGCTCAAGCTCATCGTAAGCGAGCACTCGAGGTGACCCGTATGTGAGTTCCATGGGGAGAACTGCTTCTGCCCCGTAAACGAGGGAGAGGGTGTCTGGCCGGTGGCTCGATTTGGTGTCATTCTGATTGACCAAAGAACCGCCGGCAATTCATCAATCCAGCGCCGTCCGCACCTGTGTAGCCCATCAAAAGTCCTTGTCCGGAGGCCTCGCAACACTTCAGCATTTGCCCTCTCAGCCTAATCGTTGCTCCGTGGATGTGCCACCGAAGCAAAGCAAACCTTGCTGCCCAGGTCCTGGGTGTACTGCATGAAGGCGTGGCTCGTGAACTGCGGGCCGTTGTCGGTGATGACCCTATTTGGCACACCAAAACGACAGACTAGCCCCTTGAAGAACTTGACTGCTGATTGTGCTGTCACCTTTCTCACTGCCTCCACCTCCGGCCACTTTGTGAACTTGTCGATTGCAACGCACAAGTACTCAAAGCCCCCGACAGCACGGGGAAAGGGTCCCAGTATGTCGAGCCCCCAGACCGAGAATGGCCAGGAAAGAGGGATTGTTTGGAGAGCTTGAGCTGGTTGATGAAGCTTCTTTGAATGAAACTAGCACGCTTCACACTTGGTTACTAGCGCTGTTGCATCCTGAAGGGCAGTGGGCCAGAAGAAACCTTGCCGGAATGCCTTGCCGGCAAGGGCCTTCGACCCTATGTGGGAACCACATATGCCTCTGTGTATCTCTGCCAACAGCTCCAGTCCTTCCTCCCGGGGAATGCACTTCAATTGCACACCGTTTGGTCTTTTTTGTATAGAACGTCATCGACGAACTGATACATGGTAGACCGACGGGCTACTTTCTCCGCTTCTTCCTGCTCCTCAGGGAGTTCCCCTGTTTGGAGGAATCGGACAGTATGTTGTGCCCATGCCGGAGCCTGGGGCTCGACGGTATGGACCAAAGGCATTTCCTTTGCCATGGGGGCGGCTGTCTCTACGGCCAGAGCTTGACGCCCTGCCGGAGTCTGTGGCCTCATGGCAGGCTCAGCGTCCACGACAACACCCTTGCCGATGGCTCCTGGGAGCTCGGCAGGAAAGTACTTGTCAGTGCCTGATTTCCTGCGCTTGTTCTGCTCTGTCGATGGTTCAACGGATGGTTGAGTTAACTGAAGCACAAAAGTACCTGGTTCCACAGGTAGTTTGAGTGCAGCGCGCTTCGACAGGTAATCGGCGGTGTCATTCTCCACTCGGGGAACATGCTCCGCTTGTATACCGTCAAAGCGCTCCTCCAGCTTCCTCATCTCATTCACGTAGGCCTCCATCAACGGGCTTTGATAATCTTTGTTAACTTGCTTGACGACAAGCTGTGAATCACCCCTGATGATAAGCTTCTTGATCCCGAGGTCTGCCGCGATCCTGAGACCGGCAAGCAACCCCTCGTACTTAGCGGTGTTGTTTGTTGACATCTCCCTGGGAAAGTGCATCTAGACCACATACTTGAGGTGCTCTCCGGTGGGTGCTATGAGTAGCACACCGGCACCGGCGCCTTCCAGCGAGAAAGCCCCATCAAAGTACATAACCCAGTTGCGATTTGTTTCCTTGCCGGGGAGAGTGGTCTCCTGGATCTCCTCGTCGGGTGTTGGGGTGTATTCTGCAATGAACTCCGCCAAGACTCTGCTCTGGATTGTCGAAGTACTTCCAAACTTCAAACCAAAGCTTGACAGTTCCAAGGCCCATTCCACAATCCTCCCGGTTGCGTTTGGGTTATGCAATATCCGTTGCAACGGGAGGCGGGTGACGACGGTGATTTCGTGGGCTTGGAAGTAATGACGCAGCTTCCTTGAGGCCATAAGGAGGCCGAAGAGAAATTTCTGCACGCCGGAGTACCTTGATCTAGCCTCCTGCAAGAGGTAGCTGACAAAATAAACTGGGTGTTGCATCATCTTCTTCTTTTAAACCACTCCATTAGGTTGCACGGGCCCCGTCCTGCCGGCGTCAGACTCTGTCGGGGGCCTCACCTCGCCGGCACCAAGCCCTGCCGGGGGAAGCCCTGGCTCATCATCCGCTAGTCCCGCCGTTGCCGCTGCCTCTTCATAGACCTCCCTCTGTGCCACTAGCGCGGCACTAACCACTTGGTTCGTTGCCGCGAGATACAACAGCAACGACTCTTATGGTTTAGGCGCAACCAGTATTGGTGTAGAGGAGAGGTATTTCTTCAAATCCTGCTGTGCTGCTTTGGCCTCTGCGGTCCACTCCAGTGGGCCCGCATTCTTCAAGATTTTGAAAAAGGGGAGCGCACGCTCGACAGACTTGGAAATGAACCTGCTCATGGCAGCAACGCAGCCAGTGAGCCGGCTCACATCCTTGATTCGCTTAGGTGCCTCAATTTGCTCAATGGCCTTGATCTTATCTGGATTCGCCTCGATCCCGCGCTGTGACACAAAGAACCCGAGAAGTTTGCCGGACGGAACACCGAAGACACACTTCTCAGGGTTCAACTTGAGGTTGATCTTGCGCAAATTTGCAAACGTCTCTTCTAAATCTTGCACGAGTGTCGCCTTGTCCTTGGTTTTGACCACTATATCATCCATGTAAGCTTCCATATTTCTATGTAGCTGGGGCTCAAAACCAATTTGGACTGCTCTTGCAAATGTTGAGCCAGCAGTCTTCAACCCGAAAGGCATTCGCAAAAAGCAATATGTACCACATGGGGTGATGAATGCTGTCTTCTCTTCATCTTCTCTCGTCATGAAGATCTGGTGGTATCCTGAGTAGGCGTCGAGGAATGATAACAAGTCACACCCAGCCGTGGAGTCAACAATCTGGTCAATGCGCGGCAACGGGAAAGAGTCCTTTGGGCAAGCCTTATTGATATCCGTGTAATCAATACACAGCCTCCACTTCCCATTCACCTTGTGCACCACCACTGGATTGGCCAACCACGTCAGATGGAGTACTCCCCTTACCAAGCCTGCTGCTTCAAACTTCCTGATCTCCTCCGTGATGAACTCATGCCGCTCCAAAGCTTGCTTCCTGACCTTCTGCTTGACGGGTCGCGCATGAGGACAGACGGCAAGATGGTGCTCAATCACCTCCCTGGGAACGCCGGGGATGTCGGATGCTTGCCATGCAAACACATTGACATTCGCCCACAGGAAGGTGACGAGCGCGATTTCCTATTTGCTATCAAGGGAGGAGCTTATGGTGAAAGCCCCTCCCATGCCATCCTCCTTGACAGACACCTTCTTGGTCTCTGGTGGCGCAGCTTTGGATTTCTTGCTCTTGCTAGTGGAGCTCTCTGGCACGTCCTCGACGGGAGCACAATACTCTGAAGAGGTGCGCTTGCCGGAGTGGGTGCGAGGGGTCTTGCCGGTCTTCTTTCCTCCCGGGGCTTCGGCGGCAGGAGCAAGTGCCTTAGCGGCAGTGGCTGCAATTGCCTCCCGGTAGAGTTGGTCAGCGCAGACCAGCGCATCCTTCTTGTCGGAGGGGACGGTGATGATGGTCATCGGCCCAGGCATCTTTAGCGTGTTGTAGGCGTAGTGTGACGCCGCCATGAACTTGGCTAGTGCCGGGTGGCCGAGGATCCTATTGTAGGGAAGGGATCTCGGCTACATCGAAAACAATCCTCTCTGTCCGGTAGTTCAACTCGCCTCCAAACGTCACGGGCAGCGTGACCTTACCCTTCGGCTGACTGCTTCCCAGGTTGACCCATTGAAAAGTACCCGTCTCTTCGAGGTCTCCATCGGGAATCTGTAGCCTTTTGATCACAATAGGCGATATCAAGTTCAGACCGGCCCCGCCGTCGACTAGCATTTTTTCACCTTGAGGTTGCGTATTGTTGGTGAAACCAACAACGGCAAGCACCCGACCGCAGTTGTGCAATCAGGGGGTCCTCGGCGTCAAAAATGATAGGCGTGCTGGACCATTTCAGTGGCTTTTGAGCATCGAGTGATGGTTCTGCCACTGTGATCTCACGCGCCCACTGCTTGAGCTGGCGGCGAGAAGTGTGCAGCGAGGCGCCACCGTCGACGCACATGGCCTCCGTAGCTTTCTGGAACTTCTGCTCGCCGGACTCGTCGCCCTTGACATGACCGTCGTCTTCCTGCTTCTTGTCGCGGCCCCGAGCGGGCCTCTCTTGCTGGCTATCCTTGCCGCGGCAACCCCCTTGGCCGCCACGCTTTTTGCCGGATCCTTCGGCACCACCCTGACCCTTCTCCATGTCCCGCCTCTCATACTCAGCTTTTTGCTTCTCAGCAAGCAGCTCAACCTGTCGGCAGTTCTGGAGGCCATGGCCCTTGGTGCGGTGGATCTTGCAGTACTGCTTGTCGGAGCCTCCTGGCTTGTCGGCATCCGCCAAGGCCCGACAAGCGACGCACCCGGCAATCTCCTTGCCGGGGTCGTCTGCCTTGGCCTTCTTGGCAGTGCCGGTGTCCTCGGATCCCTCGACGGCAAGCACAGTCTTGCCCTTGCGCTTCCTGTTGTGGCGCCGGCCCTTCCTCGTCAGGGTGGCTGTGCCTTCGTCTGTGGAGTCGGTTTCCGCACCGGCGTCCTCGCCGGGGTACTTCCTCCCCTCTTCAGCTCGAGCACACCTATCAGCCAGAACATAAAGTTCGGCCACATCCTTGACCTTGTTCATCACCAGCTCTTCACGCATCTTGCGGTTGCGCACATTCTGGTGGAATGCGTTGATCACGGCGGCAGGATGAACATCGGGGATGTTGTACTGCACCCGGCTGAATCTCTGTATGTACTTGCGCAGGGTTTCACCTACCTTCTGGGGGATGATATGCAAATCGCTTGCCTGGCCATGAGCTTGGTGGCCCCCCATAAAGGCACCAACAAACTCATGGCAAAAGTCCGACCAAGAAGAAATAGAATCCACTGGCAAGTGCATCAACCATGACATGACATTGGGCTTAAGTGCCAACGGGAAGTAATTGGCAAGCACCTTGTCGTCGCGAGCCCCAGCAGCTTGCATGGCGATGGTGTAGATGTTGAGGAACTCCGACGGATGGGTCTTGCCGTTGTACTTCTCGCTGATGTCGGGCTTGAACGTGCGGTGGGAGTGCCACTGGAACTGCCGCAGCTCACGGGTGAAGGCTGGGCAACCCACCGCGTAAGGTAGGCCGCCAGGGCCTCCTAGTGCTGGGTGGTCCATAGTGGGCCCCGCCCGCCTATATGACTAGTGGCGTGCATCGCACCGGCGCTCGATGGTGGTTCGAGCGTCTTCATGGGCTCGCTCCCGAAGAACTTGGCACTGATCACGTTGGGTCCGTGGGTCGGACGACGCTATGGAAATGTTATCACAAGCGTCATCACGACGGATCGACACCTGCGGTGGCTAGCGTGGAGGAGGAGAGTGCACCGTGGCCGCAGCACCCCCGGTCCTTCTATCACTGGCATGCGGTGGTTCGACAGAGCGCTGGCCTAAGGGCCCCGCTGGTCGTGGCTCATCTTTGTTGGCGACGCCGACAAGGCTCCGGATGGTGGCTATCCACTCGTCGAGTTTTTTCCGCAGCGGGAGGAAAGTCGAGGAGCAACTGCGCGCGCGCCAAGGCTTCGGTTGGCGTGGGTGGCGGCGAAAGCTGCGTGGACCGTGACGCGCTCCGACTTCTAACCACGTTAGAAGGAGCTCTATCATGGCCTAGCGGTTGTGCGCCATTTTCGCCAGCGTCTCGGCGTGCATGCTGGCCTTCTATGTCCCGCAAATGAAGCGCATGACTCTTCCCCCGGCGGCGCCCAGGGTCACTAGCGTGGTGACGCTGCTCATCGCGCACAGCCTGGGAGGAGCGCGTTGTGGACGCCGGCGTAGGCGTCTTGGAAGTCGCCACGCCACCCGTAGGTGGCACGACGGTGCCCCTGGAGGGCCCCGCACCGCCTGCGGGGGCCCCTGCTCCGTCTTTGGATTGGGCGGCGTGCGGCCCGTCGTCTCGCGCATGAACGACGCTGCTATCCCGGCTGTACTGCCAGAGCGATGCGGGTGTTCGCGGGCCGCGCCTCGGCTTCCATCCGCGACCGCCCCGCCACTTGCTCGCACTGGTACGGGCCGCTCGGCTCCCGACGAACCGATCTCTATGATCGTCTTCCTGTTGGGAGCCATGGCGATGAAGAACTGCTAAACTAGCTGCTAGACCAGATTTTCACAACTGCGCACCCCCTACCTGGCGCGCCAAAGATGTCGGTGGGAACGACACCTATGGGATCACTGGGATCCCTTCTACGGTTGGCGGGCGCGGGATTGTGCAAAGAGCAGGTCTAGGAGCCAGCACAAAGATCGTTTACCCAGGTTCGGGCCGCGAGGATGCGTAATACCCTAGTCCTGCTTGGTGTATGTATTTGAGTGTTCTTGAGCTCTTGAGCTAGCTACGGTGCGTGTGTAGTCCAAAAGACCCGAATCCTTCTCCTGGACGCCTCGGGCCTCCTTTTATAGACAAAAGGGGTCGCCACAGTGGCACACGGGAGGTGGAAAGGCGTACAGTGCGTAAGCTTATGGCCTGTCATTATGGGACAAGACGCATTAAATGCGCCCCCTTAGGTGTCCCGTTGCTTTATTGGGGATGACAATGAGGCCCGTCCCGTCTGTCGCCGCCCCGCCTTGCTCAGACACGCGTCCAGGCCAACGATGCATGCAGCGCCATGTAGGCTGGCATGCTGCTGAGATGGCGTGGTGGTAGCGTCTTCACAAAGATCTGCACGCCACCACGCAGGTTCTTGCTGAGCTGGCCTGGAAGCCGCACGTTGCCACGCAGGTGCCTGGCCAGCTGGTTGGGCTGGCAGCTGTATGGGAATGGCGGTGGAGTCTTGGCGGACACGGGCCTGGTTGTGGCCTCGCAGGTGCCCCGGCAAGGGTCTTGCTGCGGCATCACAGTCGTCCCCGACAAGGATCTTGCCGGGGGTCTCGTGGATCTCCTCGGCAAGGATCTCACCGAGGATCATCGTCTTCTGGTCCTCATCTGATCTTGTGTGTTTATGATCTTGACGAAGATCTGCATGCCACCACGGAGGTGCCTCCCGAGCCTTGGTTCCAATGTGGTTGTTGGTGGTGTTGGAACCCTTGGGCTCAAAGGTGGCGCTCCCCGCTGGCGTCCGGCAAGTTGCCCCGGCAAGGCTCTTGCCGGGGCCATGGAGGCCGCCCCGGCAAGGGTCTTGCCGGGGGAGTCCGCCTCGCCCTCTTGCTCTTTGTGTCTCTAGTCTTGGCGTTGTTTTGCTCGTCTTGTGCTTTTGGCCGGAGCGCTTTCTGGTGTTCTTGCGCTTTTGCTCCCTCCCCTTGCCCTGCTAGGTGTGGCCGCAGGCGTGGCTCTGACTACCCGTGCACAAGTAGAGGGGTAAAAAAAGGAGAGCCCCTACTTTTGTACACCGACAGATGTCTATGTTGGAAGGTCCAAGCATAATGAGAGAAGCCGGAAAAATTAGACCTCCAATCTCGATGTGGTTGTGAGGGCTTACCATTGTGGTTTGCCACTTGGATCCCGGGGACTGGACCATTAGAGGAGTGGGTAACTTTTCCAGGTACAACTCATGTGACTGAGCAAATTGCTGGGACACAAAAGCATGTGATACCCCTGAATCAAAGATAACAGAGGCTGGTACTGAATTCATAGATAGATTTCCCAGCATGATAGTCAGTTCCTTCTGAACCTTTTCAACATCGACGTGATTGGCATGGCCAAGTACAACAGCAGGTGGTATGATATTACAGTTTCTGAATCGACGGTTTCGACAACCCTTCTTACGGCCAACAGGAGGACATGGTGCATCCTGAGACTGACCCTGGTGACAATCAATGGTAAGGTGTCCTGGCTGTCCACACTTGTGGCATAAGCCATCATTATGGGGAGGAGCCACAACATTGGATTGTCCACCCTGATTTGTTAGCCGTCTCAGCGGCGGAGGCAGAAGAGGTGCAACATAAGACAGCCTTGGTGTTGGAGCAGGCGGTTGATGAACATTGTGTGGGATCCAGACTCGACGTTTCTGAGCAGGTTGAATCGAGGATGGGCCAACATCTCGAGTACGCTTGAGCGACGCCTGGTACTCAGTCAGACCAGTTTCAGTTCAAAAAGCTTGGCTGACAAGCGTCGCAAAGTCTGCGCAATCATGAGCAACAAGTGCGAGCTTTATATCGGGACGCAGTCCTTCACAGAATTTCTCCTGCTTGCGAGCGTCAGTGCAGACGTCATCCGCAACATAGTGAAATAATTCAAGGAATTTCCTCTTATATTCATCCACAGTCATTGTGCCCTGTGAGAGTTTGCGGAACTCCTTCTTCTGGTCTATCAGGCCTTGAGGAATGTGTCGTGCACGAAAGGCTGACTGAAATTCTTGCCAAGTGGTTACAATCTCTGCAGGCAGCATACCCCTGTGGCTTTCCCATCATTGAGCAGCTGGACCCTTCAGGTGAAATGTCGCAAAGGTGACGTAACTGGCAGGGGTAACATTAGCTGACTCCATCTCAAACAGGATGTCACGGAGCCAATCATCAGCATCCATAGGATTAGTGGAGTTGCGGAAAATGGACGGGTTGAGGCGCACAAATTCTGGTAGTATTATTGGGGCAGGTTGTTGATGAGCATTCTGGTTCGAGAACTGGGCCATTACCCCAGTCATAAACTGACGATTCATCTCAAACTGCTGCATCATTGCAGCAATATAGGGTGGAGGTGGAGGATCGTCAGCCATCCTGCTAAAAACATCAGGGAGCAGTTTAACAAGGGGTGGAGTAGGTGTATGGAGTCATTCATGATGTAACTTGAACAATGAGCAAAGGCGCAGTATGTACAAAGCAGTAGTCCTTAAAGACATACAGATACACATACAGAGCCAATTACACGTTGTTAGTATGAGTTCGGACAAGAGAATCATCCTAGGCATACTAGGCGGCACGCTGGCACGCGATGGAAGGATACAACAACGAGACATAGCAAAGGCTACATCCATGTCGGAGAAAACCACTAGAGCGAGGAATCTGCAGGGGACGACGTAGGGTGCCCTCGATAAAAGGATCCCGCGGCCCATGAACAATGTGTAGCAGATCCTGGCCCTCAATTCAAGAAAGGCATATTACAAAACTCCGGATGGATGTGATCACGAGAACCTAGGATAGAGTTAGCAAAATCATTTAACCCGAATAGAGGAGAGATTAGAGTCCCAAAGTATAGACGAGGAGTAAAAGATCCTAATACCACCCAATGGCGACGTGGGCCCGTAAGCGACACAACAATGTTAGTAAAACAATTTTTCAAAGACTAGACTCAACTTCGGGCAAGGAGTTGGAAAGGGGGATCCTACAGGCAGTCGGCTCTAATACCAACTTGTGATGCCCCCGATTCGACCATACACTAATCATACACGCAAACATGTACGATCAAGATCAGGGACTCACGGGAAGATATCACAACACAACTCTAGACACAAATCAAAATAATACAAGCTTTATATTACAAGCCAGGGGCCTCGAGGGCTCGAATACAAGCTCGATACACAAGAGTCAGCGGAAGCAACAATATCTGAGTACAGACATAAGTTAGACAAGGATGCCTTAAGAAGGCTAGCACAAAAATCAACGATCGAAGAGGCAAGGCCTCCTGCCTGGGACCTCCTAACTACTCCTGGTCGTCGGCGGTCTCCACGTAGTAGCATCCGTCAGCGGTGGCATCTAGCTCCAAGGATCCACCATCTGGTTGCATCAACCGGAAATAAGAAGGAAGGGGGAAAAGGGGTAGCAAAGCGACCGTGAGTACTCATCCAAAGTACTCGCAAGCATCAGATCTATGCTAAGTATGCATTGGTATCAAATGGAACGGCTGTATCTGTGGACTGAACTGCAGAATGCCAGAATAGAGGGGAAGGCCTAGCCTATCGAAGACTGGCATCTTCAAGAAGCTCGAAGCATCTTGCAACATGTAGAAGAGTAAAGAATAGCAGTTTATAATTATCCAACATGTTGTAACATCAATGCCCAGAGATCCCTCCTCGACTCCCTGCGAGAAAGCAATCTCGGAGCCACATATCCATCTCATGTCTCAAGTATCCATTTCTAGTTATATAAGATCCGGATACAAGTCTGAACGTCCATTATCGTGGACACGGTATTCGAATATATATCTTCCCTGCAGGGGTGCACCACGTTACCCAACACGCTCGATCACTTTGGCCGGACACACCTTTCTGGGGTCAATGCCCGGCCTTGGAAGATCAACACGTCACAGCCCTACCTAGGCTTAGCAGAGAGGTCCCCGCCGATCTACATCCTAAGCACTCTGGGGTCTGGGCCCATCGCCCGTTGCACTCCGGGTCGTTGTGTGCAGGGTGGATACCAGCACCACCCGTGTAGTGGATGGCACGATCCGACCGTGCCACAATGCTGAACTGGACATCTGACAAAGCTTCGGCTGATACCACAACGTCGAGGCCCATATCTATTCTCGCGTGGTGGTTAGTGCGTAAAGGCCAAAGGCCAACTCAGAACAAATACCCAAACCTGTTAGTGCACTGGGGGCTCGCGGAGACGAGCAGAGACTCACGATAATGTGACCCCGTCGCCCTGTCTCGTGGAAATACGACAAGGGCTAGCCCAGCCCACTCGGGGGCGGCCTGCCTGCCCGACCGTGCCTTGTAACCATCTTGCGGGTGCTCTCCGGGCCCGCCCGACTTTCCCAAAGATCTCAAGTAAAGTCAAGGTAACCGTGTTTCCAAACATCAAGGGGAAAACCCGAGGAATCACCAGCGGTGAATTCCACTCGATGTAATCATCAAGGTGAACATAATAGGAGCCACCCTCGAGGTTCACACTTGAGGGGTTGCACGACAGAGTCGTATCGAAAGTGGTTAAGGTGGAATCACCCTCCATGACCACGACCGAATAGCTACACTACAGAGATCTCATCAGGAGTGATGTATGAGGTTCCACCCTCGACACTCGATGGTAACTCTGCAGAGTCGAGCAACAAAAGGGGCGTAATGTGATGTGAGTTGTCGGGCTCTGGTCATCGATCACGTTGATCGAGTCGTCGATGATAAAGCAGGGGAAACAAGGACAAGGTGGGGTCACTGATGGATCACTAACCAAACTATACTAAGCAGTTTAGGATAAGCAGGTAAGGTACAACAGCAGGTTACAAAAGCAGGCTATGCATCAGAATCAGAGCAAACAATAACAGTAGCAAAATCTAATGCAAGCATGAGAGAATGGAATGGGCGATATCGGGATGATCAAAGGGGGGGCTTGCCTGGAAGCTCCGATGAAAGGGAAGAAGGGTCGTCGTCGACGTAGTCGATCACAGCGGCATCAGCATCGGTCTCGGGGTCTACCGGAGAGAAGAGGGGGTAGAAACAGTAAATACAAGCAAACAGATGCATGGCAGGACTACAAACAGAGCTAGGGTGTTCTAACGCGGTGCTATGCGATACAAGCGAAGGGGGAAAACATCCGGGAATGTCTTCCCGAAGTTTGGCATCTTCGGACAGATGAAACAGGGGGGAGGTTGCATGTTCGTTATGCTAGGGACGTGTGGTAGACGAACGGGCTGCGTATTCGGATTCGTCTTGTTGATCTGAGCAACTTTCATGTAGAAAAGTTTTTCATCCCAATTACGGATTATTCCCTATGATTTTCTAAAGTTTTTAAATTATTTTGGAAAAACAGATTTAAATAAAATGGAAAACAGGGTTATGACATCATCATGACATCAACATGATGTCAGCAGTCAGCAGGGCTGTTGACTGGGTCAAACTTACATGTGGGTCCCACTGTCATTGTCACAGTTTAACTAAAAGGTAATTAGCAGGTTAATTATCAGGATTAATTAAGTTAATTAATTTAATTAATTAATTATTTACTTTTTTATATCTTTTTTTAAGAGTTCCTGGGGACTAGGCCCCACGTGTAAGTGGCTTAGAGGCCATCCGGGGCGAACGCGGCTTAACGGGCAGCGGACGCGGGCGTAACAGGCGCCCGTAGTCTGCCCAGGCGGGGTGAGGCCATGGCCACGGCGGGGCTTTCCACAGCGGCAGGTGGGGCGAGCGGCAGCGGCTGCCGTCGGCGGAAGCAGCAGGCAGAGCGGCGCAGCAGGGGACGGCAACAGTCGCGGCGGACGGGCAACAACAACAACAGGCGCGGTGGCCCGACCTAGGCAGCAGAGGCGAGGCAGGGAGGTCGCGGGCGGCGACAGCGGCCGGAGCTGGGCGCGCAAGGGGGTGCGGCGAGCGCTGATATTGGGAGGACGGCAGTGCGTGGGCACGCGCATCGGGCGTGGCCGGGTCGCGCGGCGCGAGCTGCGACCGCGGGGAAGTACGGGAGCAGAGAAGGGGAAGGAGAGGGGAGGCGCAACCGGCGCGGCGGCTCACCACGAAGCTGTAGGGAGGGGCAGTGGGCTCGAGGCGGCTTGGGCTGGTCCGGCGGCGGCGGGGCGAGGACGAGGCGACGACCGATGATGGAGAGGCGGGGCGGGGAAGTCCGGCGACGGCGTCAGGGGCAGGCGCCGGGGTGGGGCGCGCCGTGCGGGAGGAGATGGAGAGGCGGGCGCCTGTGAGGTGGCGAGGGGCGACGGCGAGGTGGTCGGGGCTCGCTGAGGGAGTCCTGGACTAAGGGGTCCTCGGGCGTCCAGCCTGTTAGCCATGGGCCGGACTGATGGGTTGTGAAGATACGAAGACCGAAGACTGCACCCGTGTCCGGATGGGATTCTCCTTGGCGTGGAAGGCAAGCTTGGCGACCGGATATGTAGATTCCTTTCTTTGTAACCGACCTTGTGTAACCCTAGGTCCTCCCGGTGTATATATAAACCGGAGGACTTAGTCTGGAAAGGGAGATACTCATTACCATAGTCATACAGGCTAGACTTCTAGGGTTTAGCCATTACGATCTCGTGGTAGATCAACTCTTGTAATACTCATATCCACCAAGATCAATCAAGCAGGAAGTAGGGTATTACCGCCATAGAGAGGGCCCGAACCTGGGTAAACATCGTGTCCCCTATCTCCTGTTACCATCGATCTTAGACGCACAGTTCGGGACCCCCTACCTGAGATCCGCCGGTTTTGACACCGACATTGGTGCTTTCATTGAGAGTTCCACTGTGCCGTCCCAAAAAGGTTCAATGGCCCCTTCAATCATCAACGAGGACGCTGTCCAAGGAGAAGCCTTCCTCCCCGGACAGATCTTCGTGTTCGGCGGCTTCGCACTGCGGGCCAACTCGTTTGGCCACCTGGAGCAGATCGATAGCTACGCCCCTGGCCATCAGGTCAGATTTGGGAGCTTGAATTATGTTGCGGACATCCGTGGAGATTTGATCTTCACCGGATTCGAGACCGCGGCGGCCGCTCCTGGTAACCTTGACGAACATGACCTACATCTGTCGTCAGACCGCATCCAGGAGATAGCTCCTGCGACCACTCTGGCCTTAGATCCAGAGCACACTGTGGCATCCAAGGATCGGAGGCTCGACCCCACCACGGAGGCCACAGACTCCCCGGCATTGGAGCCGCACATAGACTTAACCTCACACAATATCTGTGTCACCGGAATCCCGGACTCGTCTCTGGTTATAAGTTCCGAACCATGTGAGCCCGCGGACGCCGAACTCGATCGTTCATCGATTTTTGAATTCAGCGCCGCAGACATCTTCCAGCACTCGCCTTTGGGCGATGTGCTAAACTCATTAAAGAGTCTGTCATTGGCGGGGGACTCACAGCCGAGCTATGTCCGGTTCAAACTAGGGGCTGACGATCGAGAATTTTACTTCCTACCCGCCACCCACTTCATAGCCACTGTCGAGTACTTAACCGACATGCTTGATTACGGCTCCGAAGACATCGACGGTATGGACGACGATGTCGACGGGGAGCAAGGCCAAGACCCGCCATTCACTGGACGTTGGACGACCACTTCCTCATATGACGTATACATGGTAGATACGCCCAAAAATAATAGCGGCGGTGACAAGGAAAACCCAGTGAAGGAGGACCCTCCTAAGACACAACCAAAGCGCCGGCGTCAACGGCGCCACTCTAAATCACGGCGAAGCAGAGACAACAATACCGGCACAGGAAATGACAACACCCCAGATGGTGCCGAAGACACAGAGGAGCCCGAGGAACAAACTGCCAAACAAGACCATCGGGAAGAGGGGCAATTCTGCCCTAACGAACAGGCCACGGAAGAAGACTCGGAGGACGGTAGTTACCATCCGCTCTCCGAGGAGGAGGTGAGCCTTGCAATGAAGACTTCATCGTGCCTGAGGAACCTCTCGAGCAGGAGCGCTTTAAGCTTCAGCTAATAGCCACTGCGAGGAGCCTGAAAAAGAAGCAGCAGCAGCTTCAAGCTGATCAATACCTGCTCAATGACAGATGGACCGATGTCGTGGCAGCTGAAGAATACGGCTTTAAACGACCAGCCAAAAGTTACCCGAAGCGCAAATTGCCACCTCAGTTCGATGATGAGGCACCAGAGCCAGCACCAGCATCACGCAATGCGGTCGATCGGCCACCGCGCGGCCGGGATAAAACGGCAACCCGAGCCGGAAAACAGATAGTCCCACCTTGCCGTAAAGGCAGAGATAAGACAGCTCGGGGCTATACATATGACCTTCGTCAAGACCTGGACAGTAGAGCAGGACATACAAGATTGATCTATGGATCGCGAGGACGTGCCTTGACACACGACGACGGCTACCTATTCGGACGTGACAAACCTAGTCACGCTCGAGCCGATAACCATAGACGGACTCCATCGGAGCTACGTCGCGACGCGGCTCGATATAGAGGCGCCACACACCCTCTTTGTTTCACTGATGAAGTAATGGACCATGAATTCCCCGAAGGGTTCAAACACGTCAATATCGAATCATACGACGGAACAACCGATCCCGCAGTATGGATCGAGGATTTCATTCTCCACGTTCACATGGCCCGCGGAGATGACCTCCACGCTATCAACTACCTCCCACTAAAACTCAAAGGGCCAGCTCGGCACTGGTTAAACAACCTGCCTGACAATTCCATCGGCAGCTGGGAGGACTTGGAAGAAGACTTTCTCGACAACTTCCAAGGTACATATGTCCGGCCGCCGGACGCCGATGACTTAAGTCACATAGTTCAACAGCCCGGGGAGTCAGCCAGGAAATTCTGGACTAGGTTCCTAACTAAAAAGAACTAGATCGTCGTTTTTCCGCATGCAGAAGCCCTAGCGGCCTTTAAACACAGCATCCTCGCGGCCCGCCACCTCGGCCAAGAAAAGCCGAAATCTATGGCCGCCCTCACGGCCCTCATGACCCACTTTTGTGCGGGTGAGGACAGCTGGCTGGCTTGTAGTAAAAATACGGCCAGCGAGGCAGACCCCTCCGAGGCCAAAAACGGCAACAACAAGCTCCGACGCAGCAGACACAAACGCCGAAGCAATGGCGATAACACCGATGAAACTGCTGTAAACGCGGATTCAGCGGCTCCAAGTCCAGTCAGCGGAAAAAGCCGTATCAAAGAAACAATCAGGGACCATCTAGCATGGACCGCATACTTGACCGTCCGTGCCAAATCCATGGCACCCCGCACAAACCAGCCAATCATACCAACAGAGATTGCTGGGTTTTTAAGCAAGCCGACAAGTTAAACGCCGAGAATAAGGAAAAGGGATCGCAGAGCAAGGACGATGACGAGGAGCCCCTGTAGCCAACCACAGGGGGACAGAAGAAGTTTCCCCCTCAAGTCAAAATGGTGAACATGATATATGCTACACACATCCCGAAGAGGGAGCGCAAGCGCACACTAAGGGACGTCTATGCGACAGAGCCAGTCGCCCCAAAATTCAATCCATGGTCATCGTACCCGATCACCTTTGACCATCGAGATCATCCGACCAGTATCCGGCACGGCGGATCAGCCACACTAGTCCTAGACCCAATCATCAACGAATTACACCTAACGCGAGTCCTCATGGACGGTGGCAGCAGCCTCAATCTGCTCTATCAGGACACAATACGCAAAATGGGCATTAACCCATCACGGATCAAACCCACAAGGACTACCTTTAGAGGAGTCATACCAGGCGTAGAGGCCCGCTGTACGGGCTCAATCACACTAGAGGTCGTCTTCGGATCTCCGTATAACTTCCGAAGCGAGGAGTTAATCTTCGATATCGTCCCCTTTCGCAGCGGCTATCACGCACTGCTCAGACGAACCGCATTCGCTTGATTCAATGCGGTACCTCACTACGCTTATCTCAAGCTCAAGATGCCCGGACCACGTGGCATCATAACAATCAATGGAAATACGGAACGCTCCCTCCGTACCGAGGAGCACACAACGGCCTTAGCAGCAGAAGTACAGCGCGGCCTTTTCGAGCAGAACCTTAGTTCGGCGGCCAAGCCCCCGGACACCATTAAAAGAGTCCGGACTATTCCGCAGCAAGACAGCCCAGCTCGTCAAGAGCTTAATTAGCAATTTGGCATCCGTCCCAGTCCCGATCAAACAACGGCATTCGTACCGCGCGTACATAACTACACACTCAAAATCCCATGGTTATGGACGGAGGCATAGCTAGCTCGCGATCCACAGTGCGGCTCAACCGACCCTAGGATTCGCACACCTTCACTTTTCCTTTTCATTTAGGGTTTTTCTCTTTTCGAGGTTTCTTCTGACAACCCGTTTGTCGGACACACCAAAGAGGCAAGGAGCTTTGGCATACAAAGGAATCCCCAGGTGGTCTCTGCTAACGATTGCTATACCTGTTTTACATACCCGCACGCAGCTCGCTCTTGGTCATGGCATGTTAAATAGCCTTACTTGCTTATCGCATTACTTGTACAAGTACGCCTCGACGTATTAATCACATTACAATGGTAAATAAATGGTAGCGTCAGCTCATTACTTACTTTTCCCTTTTTCCTTACCTTTGTATTTATTACTCATTGCACACGTACACTCTGGTACATTTTACTTCACCAGGGGCTTTCGCGCCCCGCAGTACGGCAATAAAGTCCAAACACCTTTTTCAGTGCAGTTCGGCACCCCGAACTTATAGCATTATATGCATCGGCTTCGAATCATGTCTTTGGTCAATAGTTGGGTTGCCCGGCTCCTGTGCTTACTACCTTACGTTCCGCTATATCGGCTAGGGTAGTAAAGGTAGAACTACTGCGATTGTGACCCGGTTCTTCCGGACGAGCGCCTTAGTAGAGAAAGCCGAAAACTGACTGTCATGATGCAGCGCGAGCCGGTCAGCTGTTCGAGAGGTTTCGAATCCTTAGAGATTTTTTCCGCTTTATGCGAGGAATCGGTTTCTTATCCGATGAGGTGCGTGTAACGCCCCAAGTTCGGCCTTCCGAATACAAGGGGCTTCGCCAAAATTCTCATTGTCAAGCTCCTATAGCTAAGTGAGGGCGATAAAGGCCGTATAGTCTGATTGCCTTGTTCATTGCGCTAAACACCTCCTTTAAGGACCAGAATATGGAGTAGAGTGTTTAGATTTATCCCGAACACCCCCGTACTATCTACGTGGGGGCAGAAGCCGACGACTGGCCAACCCTCAGATTTCATAAACGACCGCACAGGAGGTAAAATCACAAGCATTATATTACATAACATCATTGTTCCATATTACAGGATAGGATAATACGAGTGTTTTCATGGGAATATAACATCCTTCGTACATTGCTCCGCCACAAGGCGGGATCCCTCCAGGATACCATCAAAATATAACTCGGGTCGGCGGTGCTCCTTGTCCTGAGGCGGCCCCTCGGTCATTAGCTTCTTGGCATCCATCTTTGCCCAGTGCATCTTGACGCAGGCAAAGGCCATCCGTGCACCTTCGATACAGACCGACCGCTTTATAACCTCAAGCCGAGGGCAGGCATCAACAAGCCGCTTCACAAGTCCGAAGTAGCTGCTGGGTATCGGCGCGGCAGGCCATAGTCGGACTATCAGCTCCTTCATGGCTAGCTCGGCCGCCTTGTGCAGCTCGACCAGCTGTTTCAGCTGGTCGCTGAAGGACACCAGATGTTCTGGTCCAAGATTTTGAGACCAGAACAACTTCTCCGTAGAACTACCTTCTTCGGCTCGATAGAACTCGGCAGCATCTGATACGCTGCGCGGCAAATCCGTAAACGCCCCTGGAGAGCTCCAAATTCGGGTAAGTAAAAGGAACGCTTCCTTCACAGATTTGCTTTGCATAATGAAAGCCTTACCCGCCACGATCTTCTTGGCCACTTGGATTTCCTAAAGGGCGCTCTGGGCCTCGGCTTGAGCCTCTTGTGCGCTCCAGCGGGCGTTCGCAAGTTCGAATGCTTGCGTCTTAGAATCACGCTCAAAGGACTCGTACTTCTTGACGGTGTCCAGGAGCTCTTGCTGGACCTCGCCGACCCGGGCCTCGTGCTTCTCGCGCGCGGCACGCTCCTTGGCCGCTTTGTCCTCGGCCTCGGCTAACGCCTTCTTGAGGGCCGCCACCTCGGTCGTGGCCCCTAACAAAGTTCATGACGCTTTAGTCAGCATGAAACATTCACCCTTCCTAAAATATATGCGCAGGTTACTGCATACCTTGGCTGTCCTCGAGCTGCTTCTTTACGAGGCCGAGCTCTTCATTGGCCCGCTCTAGGCTCTGCTTCAGGCTGGAGACCTCTGCAGTATGAGGGGCAGCAGCCAGCAGCTACGCCTGCTTATTCACATAGACATTTTATGTTAGACTCCTGCAAAAATTGTTTTGATCCTCTGTTCGGCTTTTTCTTTCCGAACACCGAACAGAGCACCAGGGGCTACTATCCACACTATGATATTCTTTCTACAATTATTACCTCAAAACCTGTTAAAAGGCTAGCGCAGGCCTCGGCCAGTCCGCTTTTGGCGGACTGAACCTTTTTGATCACCGTACCCATAAGGACACGGTGCTCATCCACAATGGAGGCGCCTCGTAGCGCTTCCAGTAGAATATCCGGTGCCTCTGGTTGGACAGAGGTCACCGGCGGAACAGGCACACCTCCTCCTTTCAGGGAAGGCCGTTCGCTAGACTCCGGAGCCGCGTAGGTCTCCGGAATGGTATCTGGCTGAGGGCCGAATGGAACTTGGCCCCCATCACCAGTCCTCATGGGGGCTTTTTCCCCCATGTGTTCGGCAGCCGAGGAGTCACCCTTGGGCGCCACCCTGACAATCTCCGGAACCTCCCCCCGGTCTGGGAAGGTCCTTTGGGACACCACCTCGTCATCACCCTTGCGCGAGACAGAGTGAGCGGGCGGCGGAGACATGCTAGCCATCTCCTTTGAGTCTAGCAAACCCTCTGTTGAGGATCCCGGGGAGCCATTGCGGGCCGGACTGTAATGGCATAATTTAAACATATTAATATTATAAACTGGAAAGGCCAGGTATTTTGAGGTGCATAGGGTTTTTGGTACTTATGAGGCGGCCCGAGGCTTGGTCCGGGGCATTCGCTCCAGACTACTATCGACATCCCATGTGGAGTTATCCGCAAGGGACCTCTTCCCCCTCTTGGGCGCCTTCGTCTCCAGATTCGTGGAGGCCCCCCTTTTCTTCCTTCCCCCCTCAGGGGGGAGCCGCCTTCTTCCTCCTCGCCGTCGTCTTCAGTCGCCGAAGAGTCAGTCTCGCCTTCAGACGACATGTCCGAAGCACCCTTTCGGCGAAGGCCACTCCTGGTCCCTTTGGCCGTCTTCTTGGCCTTCTTCTCCGGCACATCATAAGGCGCCGGAAACAACATCTTCGTCAGAAGTGGGGTCTCCTCATCTTCGGGTAGCGGAGCTGGACAATTAATCCGCCCCGCTATGTCGGTCCAGGCCTAAAAGAAATTGATAGGAAGGCTTAGACTCCTTCCTCAAAATATGCCAGTAAAAGCTATACCTTGAAAGCATGAAAAAGCTTACCGAATTAGCCTGGCGCTTTAAGCTAAGTCCACGATCCTCGGTCGTAGGTGGCGGTGTCTCGTCGGCCTTGAAGAGCACTTTCCAGATGTCTTCGTGCGTCGTGCCGGTGAGCTCTAGCAGCGTCTGATGCTTGGCCGGATCGAACTGCCACAAATAGCAGGTCCGGCGTTGGCACGGAAGGATCCGGCGAATGAGCATAACGTGGATCACATTGACAAGTTTGATCTTCTTGGTTATCATGTTCTGGACGCACGTTTGGAGCCCAGTCAGCTCGTTCGAAGATCCCTAGGTCAGACCCTTCTCTTGCAAGGAGGTGAGCCGCATCGGAACTCCGGATCGGAATTCAGGGGCCGCCGCCCAGTTGGTATTGCGCGGCTCAATGATGTAGAACCACCCCGATTGCCACCCCTTCACCGTCTCCACAAAGGAGCCTTCGAGCCAGGTGACATTGGGCATCTTGCCCACCATGGCACCTCCGCACTCTGCTTGTTGGCCGCTCACCACCTTCAGCTTCACGTTGAAGGTCTTCAGCCATAGGCCGAAGTGAGGCGGGATGCGGAGAAAGGCCTCGCACACGACTATAAATGTTGAGAAGTTGAGGGCTAGATCATGGAAGTCCAGCCCGTAGTAAAACATCAGTCCGCGGACAAACGGGTGGAGAGGGAATCCCAACCCGCGGACGAAATGCGCAAGGAACACCACCCTCTCTTGAGGTTCGGGGGTACGAACGATTTGTCCCTTGGCCGGGAGTCGGTGAACGATCTCCTTGGCCAAGTATCCGGCCTCTCGGAGTTCCTTGATACCTTTCTTCTTAACGGAGGAGGCCATCCACTTGCCTCCAGCTCCGGATCTGGACATGTTTGGAGTGCTTTCTCGGGCGGGGAAAGCTAGAGCTTGGGCGCTGAAGCTCAAGAATGGATGGGCAGAGGAAGGAGAAGGCGTGGGTGGATGAGGACGAATCCTTATCCCTTTAAAAAGGCCGCGAATGTCAAACACCTCCCCACTCACCTTATAACTCGCCTATTCCCAAGGACTATGTAAACGGCACGGTTGGGTTACCCGCGCCCGTATTGATGAGAATCCCGCAATAAGGGGACACGATCTCTGCTTTGACAAGACGTGCCAATGGTAACCGCGTCTCGAAACATGGAGCGGCAGACGGAAAACGGTTCGAAATTATGACCGGACAGACGTGATGTCTGTTGGGGAACGTAGCAGAAATTCAAAATTTTCTATGCATCACCAAGATCAATCTATGGAGTAATCTATCAACGAGGGGGAGGAGGGGAGTGCATCTACATACCCTTGTAGATCGCGAGCGGAAGCGTTCAAGAGAACGGGGTTGATGGAGTCGTACTCGTCGTGATCCAAATCACCGATGATCCTAGCGCCGAACGGACGGCACCTCCGCGTTCAACACACGTACGGAGCAGCAACGTCTCCTCCTTCTTGATCCAGCAAGGGGGGAGGAGAGGTTGATGGAGATCCAGCAGCACGACGGCGTGGTGGTGGAAGTAGCGGGATTCCAACAGGGCTTCGCCAAGCGCAAGCGGGAGGAGGGAGATGTGTCACGGGAGGGAGAGGGAGGCGCCAGGGCTTAGGTTGTTGCTGCCCTTCCTTCCCCCCACTATATATAGGGCCAAGGGAGAGGGGGGGCGCAGCCTTGGCCCTTCCTCCAAGGAAGGGTGCGGCCAGGGAGGAGTCCTTCCCCCCCAAGGCACCTCGGAGGTGCCTTCCCCCTTTAGGACTCTCCTTTTTTTTCTTATCTCTTGGCGCATGGGCCTCTTGGGGCTGGTGCCCTTGGCCCATATAGGCCAAGGTGCACCCCCTACAGCCCATGTGGCCCCCCGGGGCTGGTGGACCCCCGGACCCCTTTCGGCACTCCCGGTACAATACCGATAAAGTGCGAAACTTTTCCGGCGACCAAAATAAGACTTCCCATATATAAATCTTTACCTCCGGACCATTCGGAACTCCTCGTGACGTCCGGGATCTCATCCGGGACTCCGAACAACTTTCGGGTTACCGCATACTAATATCTCTATAACCCTAGCGTCACCGAACCTTAAGTGTGTAGACCCTACGGGTTCGGGAGACACGCAGACATGACCGAGACGACTCTCCGGTCAATAACCAACAGCGGGATCTGGATACCCATGTTGGCTCCCACATGCTCCTCGATGATCTCATCGGATGAACCACGATGTCGAGGATTCAATCAATCCCGTATACAATTCCCTTTGTCAATCGATATGTTACTTGCCCGAGATTCGATCGTCGGTATCCCTATACCTTGTTCAATCTCGTTACCGGCAAGTCTCTTCACTCGTTCCGTAACTCACATCATCCCGTGATCAACTCCTTGGTCACATTGTGCACATAATGATGATGTCCTACTGAGTGGGCCCAGAGATACCTCTCCGTTTACACGGAGTGACAAATCCCAGTCTCGATTCGTGCCAACCCAACAGACACTTTTGGAGATACCTGTAGTGCACCTTTATAGCCACCCAGTTATGTTGTGACGTTTGGTACGCCCAAAGCATTCCTACGGTATCCAAGAGTTGCACAACCTCATGGTCTAAGGAAATGATACTTGACATTAGAAAAGCTCTGAGCAAACGAACTACACGATCTTGTGCTAGGCTTAGGATTAGGTCTTGTCCATCACATCATTCTCCTAATGATGTGATCCCGTTATCAACGACATCCAATGTCCATGGTCAGGAAACCGTAACCATCTATTGATCAACGAGCTAGTCAACTAGAGGCTTACTAGGGACATGGTGTTGTCTATGTATCCACACATGTATCTGAGTTTCCTATCAATACAATTCTAGCATGGATAATAAACGATTATCATGAACAAGGAAATATAATAATAACCTATTTATTATTGCCTCTAGGGCATATTTCCAACAGTCTCCCACTTGCACTAGAGTCAATAATCTAGTTCACATCGCCATGTGATTAACACTCATAGGTCACATCACCATGTGACCAACATCCAAAGAGTTTACTAGAGTCAACAATCTAGTTCACATCACTATGTGATTACCACTCAATGAGTTCTGGTTTGATCATGTTATGCTTGTGAGAGAGGTTATTAGTCAACGGGTCTGAACCTTTCAGATCCGTGTGTGCTTTACGAATATCTATGTCATCTTGTGGATGCTACCACGCGCTACTTGGAGCCATTTCAAATGATTGCTCTACTATACGAATCCGGTTTACTACTCAGAGTCATCCGGATTAGTGTCAAAGTTCGCATCGACGTAACCCTTTACGACGAACTCCTTTTCACCTCCATAATCGAGAAAATCCTTAGTCCACTAGATACTAAGGATAAGTTCGACCGCTGTCATGTGATCCATTCCCGGATCACTATTGTACCCCTTGACCAACTCATGGCAAGGCACACTTCATGTGCGGTACACAGCATAGCATACTGTAGAGCCTACGTCTGAAGCATAGGGGACGACCTTCGTCCTTTCTCTCTCTTCTGTTGTGGTCAGGTCTTGAGTCTTACTCAATACTCACACCTTGTAACACAGCCAAGAACCCCTTATTTGTTGATCTATTTTGAACTCTTTCAAAATCATGTCAAGGTGTGCGTTCTTTTGAAAGTATCATCGGGCGTCTTGATCTATCTCTATAGATCTTGATTCCCAATATGTAAGCAGCTTTTATCCAGGTCTTCCTTTGAAAAAACTCCTTTCAAACAACCCTTTATGCTTTCCAGAAATTTTACATCATTTTGGATCAACAATATGTCATTCACATATACTTATCAGAAATGTTGTAGCGCTCCCACTCACTTTATTGTAAATACAAGTTTCTAACAAACTTTGTATAAACCCAAAAACTTTGATCACTCCATCAAAGCGTATATTCTGACTCCGAGATGCTTGCTCTAGTCCATGGAAGGATCGCTGGAGCTAGCATACCTTTTAGCATCCTTAGGATCGACAAAACCTTTCTGATTGTATCACATACAACCTTTCCTTACGAAAACTGGTAAGGAAACTTGTTTTGACATCCATCTGCCAGATTTCATAAATGCAGCTAGTGCTAACATGATTCCGACGGACTTAAGCATCGCTACGGATGAGAAAAATCTCATCGTAGTCAACTCCTTGAACTTGTGGAAAAACTCTTAGCCACAAGTCGAGCTTCATAGACGGTAACATTACCGTCCATGTCCGTCTTCTTCTTAAAGATCCATTTATCTCGGATTTCATGGCTTCTAACCATTTGTCGGAATATGGGCCCACCATCGCTTCTCCATAGCTCGGAGGTTCATTGTTGTCTAACAACATGACTTTCAAGACAGGATCACGTACCACTCTGAAGTAGCACGCATCCTCGTCGTCCTACGAGGTTTGGTAGTGACTTGATCCGAAGTTTCATGATCACTATCATAAGCTTCCACTTCAATTGGTGTAGGTGCCACAGGAAACAACTTCTTGTGCCCTGCTATACACTAGTTGAAGTGACGGTTCAATAACCTTATCAAGTTTCCACCATCCTCCCACTCAATTCTTTCGAGAGAAACTTTTCCTCGAGAAAGGACCCGTTTCTAGAAGCAATTACTTTTGCTTCCAGATCTGAAATAGGAGGTCTACCCAACTGTTCTGGGTATTCTATGAAGATGCATTTATCCGTTTTTGGGTTCGAGCTTATCAGCCTGAAACTTTTTCACATAAGCATCGCAGCCCCAAACTTTTAAGAAACGACAACTTAGGTTTCTCTAAACGGTGTCGTCTCAACGGAATTGCGTGGTGCCCCCTTTTAAAGTGAATGCGGTTGTCTCTAATGCCTAAGCCATAAACGATAGTGGTAATTCGATAAGAGACATCATGGTATGCACCATATCCAATAGGGTGCAGTTATGATGTTCGGACACACCATCACACTATGGTGTTCCAGGCGGTATTAATTGTGAAACACTTTCCACAATGTCTCAATTGTGTGCCAAACTCGTAACTCAGATACTCATCTCTATGATCATATCACAGACATTTTATCCTCTTGTCACGACGATCTTCAACTTCACTCTGAAATTACTTGAACCTTTCAATAATTCAGACTTGTGTTTCATCAAGTAAATACACTCAGCATCTACTCAAATCATCTGTGAAGTAAGAACATAACGATATCCACTGCATGCCTCAGCACTCATTGGACTGCGCACATCAAATGTATTACTTCCAACAAGTTGCTCTCTTGTTCCATCTTACTGAAAACGAGGCCTTTCAGTCATCTTGCCCATGTGGTATGATTTGCATGTCTCAAGTGATTCAAAATCAAGTGAGTCCAAACGATCCATCTGCATGGAATTTCTTCATGCATATATACCAATAGACATGGTTCGCATGTCTCAATCTTTTAAAAAACGACTGAGTCCAAAGATCCATCTACATGGAGCTTCTTCATGCGTTCTATACCAATATGACTCAAATGGCAGTGCCACAAGTATGTGGAACTATCATTACTATCTTATATCTTTTGGCATGAACATGTGTATCACTACGATCGAGATTCATTTTAGGTGCAAGACCATTGAAGGTATTATTCAAATAAACAGAGTAACCATTATTCTCCTTAAATGAATAACCGTATTGCGATAAACATAATCCAATCATGCTCAATGCAAACACCAAATCTCGATGGTAGAGGGAGCATGCGATGCTTGATCACATCAACCTTGGAAACACTTCCAACACATATCGTCATCTCACCTTTAGCTAGTCTCCGTTTATTCCGCAGCTTTTATTTCGAGTTACTAACACTTAGCAACCGAACCGGTATCTAATACCCCAGTGCTGCTAGGAGTACTAGTAAAGTACACATTCATATAACGTATATCCAATATACTTCTGTCGACCTTGCCCGCCTTCTCATCTACCAAATATCTTGGGTAGTACTGCTTCAGTGACCGTTCCTCTCATTACAGAAGCACTTAGTCTCGGGTTTGGGTTCAACCTTGGGATTCTTCACTAGAGCAGCAAATGACTTGCTGTTTCATGAAGTATCCCTTTTGCCCTTGCCCTTCTTAAACTAGTGGTTTTACTAACCATCAACAATTGATGCTCCTTCTTGATTTCTACTTTCGCGGTGTCAAACATCGCGAATAGCTCAAGGATCATCATAACTATCCCTGATATGTTATAGTTCATCACGAAGCTCTACTAGCTTGGTGACAGTGACTATGGAGAACCATCACTATCTCATCTGGGAGAGTAACTCCCACTCGATTCAAGCGATTGTGGTACTCAGACAATCTGAGCACATGCTCAACGATTGAGCTTTTCTCCCTTAGTTTGCTGGCTTAAGAAACTTGTCAGAGGTCTCATACCTCTTGACGTGGGCACTAGTCTGAAATCCCAATTTCAGTCTTCGGAACATCTCATATGTTCTGCGACGTTTCAAAACCGTCTTTGGTGCCACAATTCTAAACCGTTAGCATTACGCACTGAACTATCACGTAGTTATCAAAACATGTATGTCAGATGTTCCGCAACATCTACAGACGACGCTGAGGTTCAGCACACCGAGCGGTGCATTAAGGACATAAGCCTACTGTGCAGCAATGAGGACAATCCTCAGTTTACGGACCCAGTTCGCATAATTGCTACTACCAACTTTCAACTAAATTTTCTCTAGGAACATATCTTAAACAGTAGAACTAAAGCGTATGACATAATTTGTAAAGACCTTTTGACTATGTTCATGATAATGAAGTTCATCTGATTATTGAATGAACTCCCACTCAGATAGACATCCCTCTAGTCATCTAAGTGATACATGATCCGAGTCAAACTAGGCCGTGTCCGATCATCACGTGAGACGGACTAGTCATCATCGGTGAACATCTCCATGTTGATCGTATCTACTATACGACTCATGTTCGATCTTTCGATCTCTTGTGTTCCGAGGCCATGTCTGTGCATGCTAGGCTCGTCAAGTCAACCTAAGTGTTTTGCATGTGTTCCGAGGCCATGTCTGTACATGCTAGGCTCGTCAACACCCGTTGTATTCGAACGTTAGAATCTATCACACCTGATCATCACGTGGTGCTTCGAAACAACGAACCTTCGCAACGGTGCACAGTTAGGGGAAACACGTCTCTTGAAATTTTAGTGAGGGATCATCTTATTTAAGCTACCGTCGTTCTAAGCAAATAAGATGCATAACATGATAAACATCACATGCAATCAAATAGTGACATGATATGGCCAATATCATTTTGCTCCTTTGATCTCCATCTTCGGGGCACCATGATCATCTTTGTCACCAGCATGACACCATGATCTCCATCATTGTGTCTTCATGAAGTTGTCACGCCAACGATTACTTCTACTTCTATGGCTAACGCGCTTAGCAATAAAGTAAAGTAATTTACATGGCGTTATTCAATGACACGCAGGTCATACAAAAATAAAGACAACTCCTATGGCTCCTGCCGGTTGTCATACTCATCGACATGCAAGTCGTGATTCCTATTACAAGAATATGATCAATCTCATACATCACATATATCATTCATCACATCTTCTGGCCATATCACATCACATAGCACATGCTGCAAAAACAAGTTAGACGTCCTCTAATTGTTGTTTGCAAGTTTTTACGTGGCTTGTATAGGTTTCTAGCAAGAACGTTTCTTACCTACGTAAAACCACAACGTGATATGCCAATTTCTATTTACCCTTCATAAGGACCCTTTTCATCGAATCCGTTCCGACTAAAGTGGGGGAGACAGACACCCGCTAGCCACCTTATGCAACTAGTGCATGTCAGTCGGTGGAACCTGTCTCACGTAAGCGTACGTGTAAGGTCGGTCCGGGCCGCTTCATCCCACAATGCCGCCGAAACAAGATAAGACTAGTAGCGGCAAGAAGAATTGGCAACATCAACGCCCACAACTACTTTGTGTTCTACTCGTGCATAGAAACTACGCATAGACCTAGCTCTGATACCACTGTTGGGGAACGTAGCAGAAATTCAAAATTTTCTACGCATCACCAAGATCAATCTATGGAGTAATCTATCAACGAGGGGGAGGAGGGGAGTGCATCTACATACCCTTGTAGATCGCGAGCGGAAGCGTTCAAGAGAACGGGGTTGATGGAGTCGTACTCGTCGTGATCCAAATCACCGATGATCCTAGCGCCGAACGGACGGCACCTCCGCGTTCAACACACGTACGGAGCAGCAACGTCTCCTCCTTCTTGATCCAGCAAGGGGGAGGAGAGGTTGATGGAGATCCAGCAGCACGACGGCGTGGTGGTGGAAGTAGCGGGATTCCAACAGGGCTTCGCCAAGCGCAAGCGGGAGGAGGGAGATGTGTCACGGGAGGGAGAGGGAGGCGCCAGGGCTTAGGTTGTTGCTGACCTCCCTTCCCCCCACTATATATAGGGCCAAGGGAGAGGGGGGCGCAGCCTTGGCCCTCCCTCCAAGGAAGGGTGCGGCCAGGGAGGAGTCCTTCCCCCCCAAGGCACCTCGGAGGTGCCTTCCCCCTTTAGGACTCTCCTTTTTTTCTTATCTCTTGGCGCATGGGCCTCTTGGGGCTGGTGCCCTTGGCCCATATAGGCCAAGGTGCACCCCCTACAGCCCATGTGGCCCCCCGGGGCTGGTGGACCCCCTTGGTGGACCCCCGGACCCCTTTCGGCACTCCCGGTACAATACCGATAAAGTGCGAAACTTTTCCGGCGACCAAAATAAGACTTCCCATATATAAATCTTTACCTCCGGACCATTCCGGAACTCCTCGTGACGTCCGGGATCTCATCCGGGACTCTGAACAACTTTCGGGTTACCGCATACTAATATCTCTATAACCCTAGCGTCACCGAACCTTAAGTGTGTAGACCCTACGGGTTCGGGAGACACGCAGACATGACCGAGACGACTCTCCGGTCAATAACCAACAGCGGGATCTGGATACCCATGTTGGCTCCCACATGCTCCTCGATGATCTCATCGGATGAACCACGATGTCGAGGATTCAATCAATCCCGTATACAATTCCCTTTGTCAATCGATATGTTACTTGCCCGAGATTCGATCGTCGGTATCCCTATACCTTGTTCAATCTCGTTACCGGCAAGTCTCTTCACTCGTTCCGTAACTCACATCATCCCGTGATCAACTCCTTGGTCACATTGTGCACATAATGATGATGTCCTACCGAGTGGGCCCAGAGATACCTCTCCGTTTACACGGAGTGACAAATCCCAGTCTCGATTCGTGCCAACCCAACAGACACTTTCGGAGATACCTGTAGTGCAGCTTTATAGCCACCCAGTTATGTTGTGACGTTTGGTACGCCCAAAGCATTCCTATGGTATCCGAGAGTTGCACAATCTCATGGTCTAAGGAAATGATACTTGACATTAGAAAAGCTCTGAGCAAACGAACTACACGATCTTGTGCTAGGCTTAGGATTAGGTCTTGTCCATCACATCATTCTCCTAATGATGTGATCCCGTTATCAACGACATCCAATGTCCATGGTCAGGAAACCGTAACCATCTATTGATCAACGATCTAGTCAACTAGAGGCTTACTAGGGACATGGTGTTGTCTATGTATCCACACATGTATCTGAGTTTCCTATCAATACAATTCTAGAATGGATAATAAACGATTATCATGAACAAGGAAATATAATAATAACCTATTTATTATTGCCTCTAGGGCATATTTCCAACAATGTCATGTTACACAAAGTTGTCAGCGGATTGGATTCGTGAAATATTGTATTCTCTCTACGGTTGTGTGTGCTGTGTGTGTTAGAGATCCGGACACGTCGGTACGTCCGAAGACTATTTCGGGGTATAGTTCGGAAGGAGGAACCCACCTTGCAATGCCGAAGACTGATCTACGCGCCGGATACTTTGTCATTGAAGCCAGGTTCAGGGGCTACTCAGGGAGTCCTGGACTAAGGGGTCCTCGGGCGTCCGACCTGTTAGCCATGGGCCAGACTGATGGGTTGTGAAGATACAAAGACCGAAGACTGCACCCGTGTCCGGATGGGATTCTCCTTGGCGTGGAAGGCAAGCTTGGCGACCGGATATGTAGATTCCTTTCTTTGTAACCGACCTTGTGTAAACCTAGATCCTCCCGGTGTCTATATAAACCAGAGAACTTAGTCCGGAAAGGGAGATACTCATTACCATAGTCATACAGGCTAGACTTCTAGGGTTTAGCCATTACGATCTCGTGGTAGATCAACTCTTGTAATACTCATATCCATCAAGATCAATCAAGCAGGAAGTAGGGTATTACCTCCATAGAGAGGGCCCGAACCTGGGTAAACATCATGTCCCCTGTCTCCTATTACCATCGACCTTAGACGCACAGTTCGTCACCCCCTACCCGAGATCTGCCGGTTTTGACGCCGACACTCGCTGCCCCGATCTCGATCCAGACGGGAGGAGAGGAGATCATGGGGGAAAGTGGGGTGATCTACAGATATTTTGGGGGCGTGGGGGATAAGGAAGGACGGGGTGGGCCGGCTGGGCCGCGTGGGTGGCCAGCTGGGCCTGTTGGCCCAATTGGCCAAGGGGTCTCCTTTTTTTGTTTGATTTCTCCTTTTTCTTTTATTTACTTTTGTTGTTTGATTTCATTTTGAATTTTCAAATTGAACATGATTAAATCATCGCGAGGTTAACAACAATAATTACGGTGACGTGGCATCATTAGCATGGGATTACTGTAGCATAATTATCCGGGCGTTACAATCGTCAACGAACGTTAAGCGTGCGGACCCTATGGGTTCGAGAACTATGTAGACATGACGGAGACACCTCTCCGATCAATAACCAATAGCGGAACCTAGATGCCCATATTGGCTCCTACATATTCTACGAAGATCTTTACCGGTTGAACATTGTGACAACATACGTAATTCCCTTTGTCCATCCGTATGTTACTTGCCCGAGTTTCGATCGTCGGTATCTTCATACCTAGTTCAATCTCGTTACCAGCAAGTCTCTTTACTCGTTCTGTAATACATCACCTCGTGACTCACTCCTTAGTCGTTTGCTTGCAAGCTTATGATGTGTATTACCGAGAGGACCCAGAGATACCTCTCCGATACTCGGAGTGACAAATCCTAATCTCGATCTATGCCAACTCAACAAACACCTTAGGAGATACTTGTAGAGCATCTTTATAATCACACAGTTACATTGTGATGTTTGATAGCACACAAGGCATTCCTCCGGTATCCGGGAGTTGCATAATCTCATAGTCGAAGGAATATGTATTTGACATGAAGAAAGTGTCGGTGTACAAAAGTAGGGGCTCTCTTTTTTACCCCTTTACCTGTGCATAGACAGTCGGAGCCGCGCCCGCGGCCACACTTAGCAGGGCAAAGGAGGGAAGTCGAAGAGAAGCCAAAGGCACAAGCCGATCAGAGGCAACGCCAAGACCAGAAACACAAAGAGCAAAGGGGGCAAGGTGGACTCCCCCGACAGGACCCTTGCCGGGGCTGCTTCCGCGGCCCCGGCAAGAGCCTTGCCGGGGCGACTTGCCCAACGCCAAAAGAGCGAGCCACCCTTGAGCCCACGGGTTTCGACCCAACCAACTATGTTGGACCCCCAGGGCTCGGGAGGCGCCTCTGAGGTGGCATGCAGATCTTCGTCAAGATCCCAAACATAAGAGATCACATGAGGACCAGAAGACAGCGACCCTCGGCAGGATCCCAGCCGAGGGAATCCACAAAGACCCCCGGCAAGCGCCTTGCCGGGGACGACTGCAACGCCACGGCAAGGCCCTTGTCGGGCCCCCCGGCAAGACCCTTGCCGAGGGCGTCAACGGGGCCACTGCCAGGGCCGCACCAACCAAGACTCCACCACCATTCGCATGCAGCTGCCAGCCCGACCAGCTGGGCAGGCACCTGCGTGGCACATGCAGCTTCTAGGCCAACTCAGCAAGCACCTGCGTGGTGGCATGCAGATCTTCATGAAGGCCCTGCCACCACGCCACCTCAGCTGCCTGCCTGCCTACATGGTGCTGCATGCATCGCTGGCCTGGGCGCATGTCGAAGCGAGGCGGAGCGGCGACGGACGGGACGGGCCTCGTTCCCGTCCCCGATAAAGCAAATGGACACCTAAATAGCGCATTTAATGCACTTTGTCCCGTAACGCCGCGCGATAAGCTCGCGCACTGTAGGCCTTTGCACCTCCTATGTGCCACTGTGGCAACCCCTTTTTCCTATAAAAGGAGGCCCGAGGCGACCAGGAGAGGGATTCGGATTTTTGGAACTACACAGCCACCGTAGCTAGTTTGAAAGCTCAAGAACACTCAATACATCCACCAAAGCAGGACTAGGGTTTTACGCATCCTCGCAGCCCAAACTTGGGTAAACGACCCGTGTGCTGGCTCCTAAACCTGCTCTTCTCATGACCCCGCGCCCCGCCGACCGTAGAAGGGATCCCAGTGATCCCATAGGTGTCGTTCCCACCGACATCTTTGGCGCGCCAGGTAGGGGGCGCAGTTGTGAGAGTCTGGTTTAGCATCCGGCTTAGCAGTTTCTCGTGGCCACGCCTTCTGGAGAAGAAGACGGCCAAGAGAACGACGCCGCTTGCAAGCACGAAGGGCGCTAGTACGGCGACAGGAAAGCTAAGTCATGCCAGACTTTAAATATTTCCTTTTTATATAAGGTTATTCCCCTCGGAGATCTTGTTCTTTGTATGGAAAACCTGCACGCAAAGGGACCCTCCCGCGATTGGCAATGCCCTTGTTCTGTTTCGAGTCCGCTCAACAGCTCAAGCGGCCGCGTCGAGAGTGGCAGGGTAGCCTTCCGCAACTGGCAACACTCTCGATTCTGACTCAAGTCAAGCTCGATAGTTCGGGCGGCCGCGTTGAGGGCGGTAAGGTGGTTCGCCCGGCAGCAAGCACACCCGGCAGGCTATCGAGGATCCATCCTCGAGGCGCTGTGCCCTGTGTTACGCGCCGGCAAGCCTACCTGATTAACGTAGGGTGGACATACAGAGAGAAAGATTGAACAGGAAAATAACATGCACTGATTCAAAAGTACTGCAGAGTTATATTACATCAATTGTTGCTGTGGTTCTAACTAAAGATAGAAATTGTCTTGGTCCTGAATCTGCAGCGACGATAAGAAGCGGGGTGCCTAGTCCCGGCGCTGGCCCTCTACCCTCTGGATTCCATCGATGCCGCTGATGATGGGCTCGATACGCTCCTCGAGCGGCGCAAGGTCCACACCCTCCGGCAAGCTCTCCAGCGCAACATCGAAGTTGAGGTTGGGATTCCAGTATGCCACCTTGGTGAGAACCTTGGTCATGGCACCCCAGCAAAGCCTCCGGGCCTCATTGGCCAGGAAAGTCGCCCTGGTGGAGCAGAAATGCTCCAGGGCTCCCAGAACACCCTCAAAGAATAGGTTCAGCCTGGCGTTGGGAGTCGTACTGCGATCCGGAGCGTACCTCACAGTTGGCATCCCCATGGTGGCCAGCTGCGTGGTGATCCTGCCGGCGACATCTTCAAGGCAGCCGATCCAGCGATTCTCACCCTCCACAAAGTCTTTGTGGTTGGCAGTCTCGTTCTTCCGCTGCTGCTTCTCGTTCTCCAGATCCTTGGTCAGGGTCTCCTCTCGGGCCTTGCTCTCCGACAACATCCCCTCGAGACCCTCCAGCTTCAGCTTGAGGTCTTTGATGGAGTTCTTGGCCTCGGAGAGCTCCCCAGCCTTGATGAGAACCGCGCCCTGCGCCTCAATCAGGGCACCGTTGAGCGTGTCCTTCTCCTTGGCCAGCTTCTGGGCCTGGTCCCTTAGCCCGTCCCGCTCCACCTCCAGCTCTTTCACCTTGCTAGCGTGAACCAGAGCCTGAGCATCGAGTGCCTCCCTGTGCCTCTGCTCCAGCTCCCGGGTCCGCTGCACGACGAGCTTCTCCAGCTCCTCATCCTTGCCGTGGAGCATTGCGGCAAGCTTCTCCTCGTGAGCGGCAAGGTCCTCCTCCTGGAAGTTCAGTGCGGCCTGGTGCTGGGCTCGAGTGGCCTCGCCTGCGGCGGCCAGGTTCTTCGCCGTCTCCTGGGCCTACTCGATGTCGGCCTGCTTCATGGTGAGCTCCACGTCGCGCTTGGCCAGCTCGCCCTGGGCGGCTTTCAGCTCCTCACAAGCCTAGCGGAACCAAGTCTGCGTCTCGCCAACGCGTCCCTTGAGGTCCGCCTCCGGCTTGTCCACCGTTGCCATCCTGGACTTGGCCTTGTCCAGGCAGGCGCGGTGGGGCGCCTGAAGCTTCCGAAAGTTGGCTCCCATGGCCTGGAGAAGCCACTCCTCCTGGGAACCATCGCCACCGGCGCTCGGCTCGTCAACAACCTCGAGCCCGGCGGCGGCAAGCACCTCCTCGTCGAACACCTCTCCCTCGATGGGCGCCCTGGAGCTTGATGTCCCTGGGAGGTGGACGAAAAGGTCATCGCTCACCTTCAGATACCTGCCGGAGCCAGAGGCAGCGGAGGAGGAAGGCTGGTCATCAACCACCTCCTACTCGGCGGCGGGCTTGCCGGCCTCCCCGGCAGGCCCTTTGCCGGGCTCCCCGGCGGACCCCTTGGCGGCCTCCTCGGCGGCGATCTTTTCGGCCTCCGCCGCGGCATCCTTGGCGACATCCTCGATGACAGTGTCGATGTCCTCGGGGTCCGCCGAGGGGGGATCTAGATACCGAGAAAGGGATGAGGCGAGGCCAAGACCAGGGTCAGAAAGAAGAAAAAGCAAACAGGGACGGAAGGCGAGTTGCTTACCCGTGACGGGATGGGAAGCAGAGGTCCCCTCCCCGCCAACATTTGGCGCCGAGGAAAGCCATCAGCGCCCGAGTTCGCCTCCTCCTCCTCCTCCGTGTGCATGGGCTCGGTGCTTGGCGCCCTTGCCGGGGACGCCCCTCGGGGCGGCGTGGTCGATGGGGGCGGCGTGTTGGGGGTAGCCCTCTGTGGCTCCTCCTGCCGCTGTCCTCCTCCTGCAATCACGGCAAGGTCAGCACCAAGTGATCGTACCCCAACACACGTTGGCGAAGGGCGAGTGATGAACTTACGTTGGGGGCTGGGCCGGGGGCTGCTGTCCGGACTGCTCAACACCACCGGCAGTGTGCCGGAAGCGCCTGCCGGGGGCTAGCCGCCCGTCGAGGTCCTGGCCCTCTTCACCCTCTGGGCCAGCATCTCCACGTCCCTGCAAAAATGAAAACAATTCAAGATATGCAGCGCAATTGAGGAGACGAAGATGACAGGAAGGGGGAAGGGAACAAGAATCTT
The DNA here is from genome assembly GCF_002575655.3 of Aegilops tauschii subsp. strangulata. Lineage (NCBI taxonomy): Eukaryota > Viridiplantae > Streptophyta > Magnoliopsida > Poales > Poaceae > Aegilops > Aegilops tauschii. The sequence goes on from NC_053039.3 coordinate 227,207,204, forward strand.
AATCCTCCTCCTCCTCCTCCTCTGCTGCCTTCCTCTTCCTCCTTGGGCCGAGGGACCCGAAGTCAAAACGCTTGCCGGAGGAGGGGAAGGAGGTGGCGTCTGAACGCGCTTGGACGAAGAAGAAGCGGATGCTTTCTTCTTCGCCACCGCGGCCTTCACCACTTTCTTCGCCGCCGCGACCCTCGTCTCGCGCGCGGACGTCTCCTGGGCTTGCCGTAGTTGCGCGGCCTTGCCACAGGACTCGCCCTCTCCCCAAGGCCGGAGGGTCGGCAGCCTCGGCCTCCTCCGACGACGACTCGTCGACCACGTCTTCGACGAGAGGAGCCCCGGTGCCGGCGCTGCTGGCTTCCCCAGCGGGCTCCGCCCACTGGGCGAGCTCTTTTTCCTCCGCCTCCGCGGCAGCCTTGTCCTCCACGCCGACGGCACTCCCGACCTCCCTAGCGAGCTCCGCCTCCGCCGCCCTGGCGGCAATGTAGTCCAGCTCCGCCTGGGTAGTGTCCTGGATGAGCCGCGGCTCGGCGCTGACGTATTTCTCCTCCAAGGTGTCAAAAAACTCCTGCACTTGATCCTCCGCCGGCTCGGCCCAATTTGGGACGAGGCCGTGCGCGTTGAACTCCGGCATCATGGCGATGATGTCGTTGCGACGCGAGTTGTTGCTCAGCGGGACCACCCCCGCCGGCAACTTAAACAATGGCCCCCTGGTGGCCTTGCCGGCCTTCGCGGCCTTGCCGGACCGCTCGACCTCACCGTCGCGGTTCACATCGAGCTGGAAAAGCTGCTGGCAAAATTGGGCGTGCCCCATCACCGTGAGGTTGTGGTCGAGGCCGGGGTGAAGCCTCATGATGTCGGCCGCATTCGTGAAGAGCCAGGCCGGCCTCCCCTTGTTGTGCAGCGGAGCGATTCGGCGGTGGATGAAATCCGCCCCGATCATCTCAAGGGTGAGCCCGGCCTCGGTGAGGCGGAGAATCCTGGTGGTGGCGACCGTGAGCTTCGCGTCGTCAGCATCGACATTACTCCAGACGTTACTGCGGACCGGCGGCACCTGGCGAACCTGGAAGAACTCCTGGGGGTCGTCTTACTCGATCCAGCACCACCGGCCCCGCCATTCTTCCCACCTCTCCTTCTGGGCGCCCTCCCGGTATGTCCCCTTTGATCTTGGGATCCAGGGGACGCAGCCGGAGATGGCGCCTCCCTTCTGGATCCGAGGGAAGAAGTAGTGGCGGAAGAGCACCGTGTTGGGATGCACCCCGACGAAGCCCTCACAGAGGTGCGCAAAGAGAGCCATGCACGCCACAGCATTTGGGGTAAAATCCAGAAGATGAAATCCGTAGGTGTGCATGACATCATTGAAGAAATCAGAGAAAGGGGGGCAGAGGCCGCAGGAGAAGTAGTCGACGAAGAACGAGTACCGATTCGGGCCGGCTTCGGCGAAGGCGGCGGGGATGACGCGCGTGGCCAGGTGCCCCGTCGTCTCGCTTCCTGTCTTGCACCCCCACAGGTGCTTGAAGTAGTTCCGGAGTTCGACCGCATCAACCGTCGACGAGAAGTAGGTGTGCTGCGTCCGCCGCACCGCCAACTCGCTCTCCGGCGGCTCTTTCTCCCTAGCGTCCTTGGCCACTCCCTTGCCTCTGCTGGTCTTGGGTGCCATGGCAGCTGCGGGAAGCAAGGAATGGGGGATGGCGGAGGTGCGGAGGCAACGGGCGAAGGCGAAAGCTTGCGAAGGAAGGAGAAGGGGACGGCGGTTCCGAGATTGGGGAAAGCACGAAGGGTAAATGAGAAGCGCACCCGCGGTTATTCCTTTTTACGGGGAAGACGTGGGCCGCCTCTTTTCCCATTAACCACGATGTGACGCATGCATGCGGAAACCGCCCCACGCATGACCCCCACGTCACGCACGACCCTCCACGTCGCGCGCAGGTCGTGGGGAAGCGCGGCGGACGAAAAATTACTGCCGTAAAATCCCGCCCCGACTGCCCGAGCACCGTTTTGGGCCTGGCCCAACAACGTGTCGCGCTTATGTGTGGCCCAGGCCCGGGGGCTCCTGTCGGTGTACAAAAGTAGGGGCACTCTTTTTTACCCATTTACCTATGCACGGACAGTCAGAGCCGCGCCCGCGGCCACACTTAGCAGGGCAAAGGAGGGAAGCCGGAGAGAAGCCAAAGGCGCAAGGCGATCAGAGGCAACGCCAAGACCAAAAACACAAAGAGCAAAGGGGGCAAGGTGGACTCCCCTGGCAGGACCCTTGCCGGGGCGGCCTCTGCGGCCCCGGCAAGAGCCTTGCCAGGGCGACTTGCCCAACGCCAACAGAGCGAGCCACCCTTGAGCCCACGGGTTCCGACCCAACCAACTATGTTGGACCCCAGGGCTCGGGAGGCGCCTCTGAGGTGGCACGCAGATCTTCGTCAAGATCCCAAACATAAGAGATCAGATGAGGACCAGAAGACGGCGACCCTCGGCAGGATCCCAGCCGAGGGAATCCACAAAGACCCCCGGCAAGCGCCTTGCCGGGGACGACTGCAACGCCACGGCAAGGCCCTTGCCGAGGGCGTCAACGGGGCCACTGCCAGGCCCGCACCAACCAAGACTCCGCCGCCGTTCGCATGCAGCTGCCAGCCCGACCAGCTGGGCAGGCACCTGCGTGGCACATGCAGCTTCCAGGCCACCTCAGCAAGCACCGTGTTATATGGACGAAAGTGCCGAACCCCTCGGAACTGGTCAGAAACTGGGGAATGTCCACTCTTTGGTCCGGATATTATCCAACATGCCGAAGAACAAGTCCGCATTATTCATGAGAATCTCAAGACTGCTCAGTCGTGTCAAAAGAGTCAGTATGACCGTCATCATAAAGACATGGTCTATCAACCTGGCGAAAAGGCTTATCTTCGAGTCACACCAATGAAGGGTGCTCACCGCTTCGGAATCAAGGGCAAACTAGCTCCTCGCTATATTGGCTCATTCACTATTCTCGAAAGGCGTGGAAAAGTGGCATATCAACTTGAACTTCCGCCGAACCTTTCTCAAGTTCACGATGTGTTCCACGTGTCACAGCTCCGCCGTTGCTTAGAGGACCCAATCCAAGCTGTGGATCATGAAGTGCTCGAATTGCAGCAGGACCTCTCCTATAAAGAGCATCCGGTCCGCATTCTCGACCAAGCTGAACGCCGCACACGTCGGAAGGCGATCAAGTTCCTCAAAGTCTAGTGGTCGCACCATTCTGAAGATGAAGCCACTTGGGAACGCGAGGATCGCCTACGTGATGAATACCCCGCACTGTTTCCTCCTACCTCCTAAATCTCGGGACGAGATTTCTTGTAGTGGAGGAGATTTGTAACGCCCGGATAATTAGGCTACAGTAAAACTCTCCTGATGATGCCATGTCATCTATGTTACTGTTACTAATCAAGTGGTAGTTCAAAAAGAAAAAAAACATTGCAAATCCAAAAATGAATTAGTGACAAACACCCTAAGTGTTCAAAAGTCAAAACAAAAATGTTCGGTGGGTGCCAAATACTGCATAGGTAATTATGGTGAAGTAAATACATTTTTAGAAAATGTCTAAATACTTAAATTGAGTTAAAACAGAAAAGAAAATAAATAAAAGGAAAAAAATGAAAATAAAACAAAAGGAAGCAAACCCCCCCTCTTGGACCAGACGGCCCAGCTACTAGCCAGCCAGCCGACCGGCCCAGCCCGCCTCCCCTGCCGCCTCCTTCCCTGTTCCCCCGACCCGGGTCGGAACAGGGGCGCGCTCCCGCCCGACCACCTCGCCGGCACCGACGCCGGAGAGGATAAGGTCGCCAGCGCCCCCGCCTCCTCGGGCCCCTCTCCCACCCGCCCCCGCTCTCCCTCTCGACCTCTGCGCCTCTCCCTCTCCCCCCAGATCCACGCCGCTCCCTCCTTCCCCTCTGCCCGAGCGTGCTCTCCGCCGTTCTCCGTCGTCCCCGCGGCCATCGTCATCGCCCTGCACCCCCGACATGCCGTAGGCGTCCGTCGTCGTCCTCCACGTCGACCGGTGCCCGCCGTTGGAGCCGGGAGGCACCACAGCGCCAGATCCACCTCGTCCCCATCTTCTCTGTCGCCGGTGACCGCCGTTGTCTCCGGCCACCTCTGCGCTCCTAAACCGTCACGGGCCTACGTGTGAGCCGCGCGGTGAGCTTCTCATCCCTTGCTCCTCTTCATTGACCACTCGCGCCCCGTAGCTACCTTGTCGTCGTTGCCGTGAGCCCGTCGCCGCGGATCGCCTCGCCACCGTGGCCACAGCCGCCGTCACACTCGCGCAAGCCCACGGTCGAGTTCCTGGTGCTCCCAGGAGCCCAACCAGCACGTCCACGAGCCTCCCCGTGCCCTGTGTCGACGAACCTGAGCTCACCCATAACGGCCGCCCGCTCCATCTCGTCGCCGGCATCTTTTCCGGCCCCCCTGCTGCGGCCGAGGCCACCAATCGATGCGGCGTTCGATGCCCGTTCGAACGCACCCTAGCGCGCGCGAAATGGTCGCCCGTAGGCGAAATCCGACGAGGCCCGAGGCCCTCCGCCGCATTTTGGCGTCGCCAGCGTCGAGCCGCCGGCCACCGCCGACGTGGCACACCTGGGGCCACCCCAGAGCCACTGCCAGTGGGCCCCGTGGGTCCCAGTTGACTCGGTTGACCCAGTCAACTGCTGACCAGGCAGCCCAGTGCCACTGACACGTGGGCCCACCGCCTATATTAGTTAATTAGAATGTTTTAATAATTAAAACCTAATTAGTTACTAATTAGAGACTGACATGTGGGGCCGAGTAGCTATTTAACCTCAGATTAGTTTAATTTAAACTCTGTTAATTAACAGAGGCTGACATGTGGGCGCCACCTGTCTGGTTTGACTGGTCAGCCGACCTGTTGACCTGCTGACGTCAGCATTGCATCATGCTGATGTCATAATTCCCTTTTATGTTAATTTAAATAATTCCAGAAAATGATTAAATCTTTAGAAAATCATATAAAATAATCCGTAACTCGAATGAAAATACTTTCTACATGAAAGTTGCTCAGAACGACGAGACGAATCCGGATACGCAGCCCGTTCGTTCACCACACGTCCCTAGCATAGTGAACCTGCAACATTTCACCTCCGGTTCATCTGTCCGAAAATGCGAAACATCGGGAATACTTTCCCGGATGTTCCCCCCTTCGCCGGTATCACCTACTACCGCGTTAGGGCACACCTAGCATCACGCTTTGTCATGTCATGCATCTGTTTGCATTGTATTCATTGTTTCTTCCGCCTCTTCTCTCCGATAGACTACGAGACCGACGCCGCTGCTGGTGCCCCGACCGACTACGCTGTTGACGATCGCTCCTTCTTGCCAGAGCAATCAGGCAAGCCCCCCCCCTTGATCACCAGATATTGCCGATTCTTCTCTATACTACTTGCATTAGAGTAGTGTAGCATGTTACTGCTTTCCGTTAATCCTATCCTGATGCATAGCCTATCCTTGCTACTACTGTTGTTACCTTTATCTACAATCCTACATGCTTAGTATAGGATGCTAGTTTTCCATCAGTGGCCCTACATTCTTGTTCGTCTGCTGTGCTATACTATCGGGTCGTGATCACTTGGGCGGTGATCACGGGTATATACTTATATACTCTATACATGATACCTGTGGTGACTAAAGTCGGGTCGGCTCGTAGGAGTACCCGCGAGTGGATCTTGTGGCGGAGCGACAGGGCAGGTGAGACCACCTAGGCGAGAGGTGGGCCTGGCCCTGGAAGGCGTCCGCGGTTACTTCAAAATATCATGCTTAACGAGTTCTTGGTATTTGATCTGAGTCTGGCCATTTGGTCTATACGCACTAACCAACTACGCGGGAACAGTTATGGGCACTCGACGTCGTGGTATCAGCCGAAGCCTTCGTGACGTCAGCGACTGAGCGGCGCACGCCGGATTGGACTGGAACGCCTACTAGGCTAGGTCTGCTTTCGGTCGCCCTTGCAACGTGCAGGTGTGCAATGGGCGATCGGCCCAGACCCCTGCGCACATAGGATTTAGACCGGCGTGCTGACCTCTCTGTTGTGCTTAGGTAGGGCTGCGACGTGTTGATCTTCCGAGGCCGGGCATGACCCAGAAAAGTATGTTCGGCCAAATGGGATCGAGCGTGTTGGGTTATGTGGTGCACCCCTGCAGGGAAGTTTATCTATTCGAATAGCCGTATCCCTCGGTAAAAGGATGACCCGGAGTTGTACCTTGACCTTATGACAACTAGAACCGGATACTTAATAAAACACACCCTTCCAAGTGCCAGATATAACCCGGTGATCGCTCTCTAACAGGGCGACGAGGAGGGGATCGCCGGGTAGGATTATGCTATACGATGCTATTTGGAGGACTTCAATCTACTCTCTTCTACATGCTGCAAGATGGAGGCTGCCAGAAGCGTAGTCTTCGACAGGATTAGCTATGCCCCTCTTATTCTGGCATTCTGCAGTTCAGTCCACTGATATGGCCCTTTACACATATACCCATGCATATGTAGCGTAGCTCCTTGCTTGCCAGTACTTTGGATGAGTACTCGTTGTTGCTTTTCTCCCTCTTTTCCCCCTTTCCTTCCTACCTGGTTGTCGCAACCAGATGCTAGAGCCCAGGAGCCAGACGCCATCGTCGATGACGACTCCTACTACACCGGAGGTGCCTACTACTACGTGCAGCCCGCTGACGACGACCAGGAGTAGTTAGGAGGATCCCAGGCAGGAGGCCTGCGCCTCATTCGATCTGTATCCCAGTTTGTGCTAGCCTTCTTAAGGCAAACTTGTTTAACTTATGTCTGTACTCAGATATTGTTGCTTCCGCTGACTCGTCTATGATCGAGCACTTGTATTCGAGCCCTCGAGGCCCTGGCTTGTATTATGATGCTTGTATGACTTATTTATGTTGTAGAGTTGTGTTGTGATATCTTCCCGTGAGTCCCTGATCTTGATCGTACACATTTGCGTGCATGATTAGTGTACGATTGAATCGGGGGCGTCACAGCACACCCGGGCGCGCGACGCATTTACCCGCTCTTTCCCTTCTTGGTACTCGTCGCTGCGGGTCCTCACCGGCTCACGCACACGTGTGGCTTTCCGGGGTGTCTATATTTCCCGTTTTGTTTAATTTAACCACATGTGCCGCTTTGATGGAAATGTAAGATGAATATGTATCGCTATCTGCCAATCGATAGTAAGGCCAACAGCAACCCACACGACAGATGACCTGAACCATCGAAACAGTGACCCTCCACCAAAATCTCATAGTTGGCAACACTGGTTTCTTAGACTCAACCTACAATTCAAGACATGTAAGTATGAATACATGACAAAAATGGTTACTACCCCTTGATCATAGCAACCATTTGCTCGCACTGGTCGCACTTAGACACAACCCTCTTCTGAGCCAGCGGTCTTTATCGCGCATGGATCCGGACCCGGGTCCTCGCCTCGCTTCGCTGCAATGTCTCGTGGACCTGGTTCACACGCGTGGACGCGGCTCGGCGTGTTGCCGGCCCGACATTGACACACGGGACTGTGGCCGGTTTGAACGATATTTTTTAACACCATACCAGACGTGCAGAGCACCAGGAAGACAATCTGAACATAACGAGGACCAGCCTCCCAAATGATGTCCTGACCGCCAGCCCACAACACTCCCAGAGTGCCCAACAAAGTTGATGCGTAGCATCCCATGGTCATCCCCATGGACCTACCTTCGTCTCCCCAAGTGCCAAGTGGACCAATGACACGTGCATGTGCAAGAGCTCTCGAGACGGAGGTGACATCCTCTCCTCTCGTAACTCCCTTTCGAATCACATGAGACATGGCTACTACCTCAAGCGGAGACACTTTGCATACTCAGGTACCAAGGAACTAGCCATGGAGGAGCTAAGGAGTAGAGCATCTGCAACCAGACCCCTCAAATCCATCTCAAACGCCGGGCAGGCCGCCCGGTCACTGCCCGGTCACGAAATTTCGACCAGACGGGCCCCTCAAACGACCCTCAAACGCCCGAGCTGACCGGCACCCCCTATTGAGCCCACATATGGGGCGGATATGGGGGCGCCCGGGCACGCCCGCCACGTTGGATCCGACAACCCGACTCCACTCCAAATCGCACCAAATCAACCAAACCCTTCCTTGTCCTCCCGCCGCCCTCCAACCATTCCCACGCCCGGACCCTCGCTGGCCTCCATCCTTGCTCCCAATCCTCACCTTCGGTCCCCATCCACCGCCGGAGATGACGTCCAGCCCGAGCCACACCGCCGCGACAGAGACGCAGTCTGCCTCGTCTGTGGGAGGGGCGGTGTCATTGGCGGCGACTTGCAAGGCGGAGAACGTCGCCCGCAAGTTAATGCGACACCGACAGCGAGAGAGGGAGGCGGCGGCGGCGCAGGGAGGTTTGGACGTGCTGGAGCAGCTGTCTCCTCTGCCACGCCCGGATCCCCGCACCCCTTCCCTCCGAGCGCCTACGTGGGTTACGATGTCCGCCCTCTTTAGGACACAAGATGATCCGACCACCGGCTGGGCCATTCTGGAGAGCTTTCCGCCAACATAGATGCCGGCGGTCGACGTGTGTGACTCGCCACAGCTCGTTCGGGCACGGATGAGCACGGGATCCGGCAGTGCCCGGGCTGCTGTAACGCCCGGATAATCAAGCTACAGTAATCACACGCTAATGGTGCCACGTCACCATGGTTACTGTTGCTAATCTATCGTTAGATCAAAACCGGTCCAAAATTCAAATTCAAAGTTTGGTAAATAATAAAAGTTTTCAAACATTAAAATAAAAATGTTCGGTTTGTACTAAATATTGCATGTGTAAATATGGTGTGATAAACACTTTTTTATAGAATGCCTAAATAATTTAAATTGAAATAAAACAAAAAAGAAAATAAATAAATAAAATAAAATACAAAAGAGAAAACAAACAAAAGAAGAGAGAGGAAAGAAAACCCACCCGGGCTCCGGCCCAGCAGACCATTGGGCCAAACCATCTGGCCGGCCCACCCCGCACCCCATAACCTCCCCCACTCCCCCCACTCACCCACCGACACCCCACACTCCCCCCCGCAAAATATCCCCCTCTCTTCCCCCGATTGGATCGGGATCGAGGAGGGGGAACCGGTCGTCGCCATCGCCCGAGGACCGCCCCGCCGTCGCCGGACGCCTTCGCCGGATTGCTTCCCCCGTCGCCCGGTCGTCCCCGTCGTCCACCCCACGCCCCGCTGCCCCGTTCCCTACAAACGCACGGTGAGGCCCCAGGCCTCTTCGCTTCCCCGACCCCGTACGCACGAGCGCGCACGCCCAGTCATCCACGCGCGCCCGCGTCGTCCTTGAGTCACCGCGACCCCGCCTGCTCCCTCCGCGCGCACTGCGCCTGCTCGTCGCCCCACCGCAGCTCGCGCTGGCTCGCCCACCCGTGGCCCCCTGCTCCTGGCCGCGCCTGCCCGCGCCGAAGTGCACGCGTGCTCGTGCGCCCAGCGCCTGCTGCTGCCGTGGTGCCGCGGCCTCCTTCCCCGCGTCGCGCCTGGACTGTGCGCCCTTCCCCTTCTGCTACCTCGCTCCTGCCTGCACCCGCATCCGCGCTCGGCCACTGCCCGACCTCGCCTGAGCCTCGCCGTGCCCTGCCTGCCGTCGACCGTTGCTTCCCACGCCCTCCGGCGCCGCCCCAGTGCTCGCCTCTGCCTCCCGCCGGAGCTCCACGCCGGCCGCCGCCCTACTCATCCCCTGTTGCCCCGCCGTAGCCTCGCCGTGGCCTCGCCCGCGTTTTTCCCCTCGCCGTGGCCCCGACTGGCTGCGTCCAGTTTGGGCGCCCGCACCCGCACGTCCCGGCGCCCACCCGCACCCGTGTGCCCGATAAGGCCCCCAGGGCCTATGACACGGGGCCCCGCCCAGAACGTTTTTTTAATAAATAAGTAAATAAAAATAAAATTAATTAATAAAAATTAATTATTAATTAATTAATGAATTAATTAAGTTAATAAATCATGTTTAATTAATTAGTTAGTTTAATTAAGCAGGAACTAATTTAACCTAAACCATAATTAACCTAACAGTGTATGACACGTGGGTCCCACTTGGCCCACACGTCAGTTTGACCAGTCAACACCTCTGTTGACTGCTGATGTCATGCTGACGTCATGATGATGTCAGCATGCACTGTTCTCGATAATGTTGAATTAAATTAATTAAACAAATTCTAAAAATGATTTAAAACTTTAGTAAATCATATAAAATAATCCGTAACTCGGATGAAAATAATTTCTACATCAAAGTTGCTCAGAACGACGAGACAAATCCGGATACGCAGCCCGTTCGTCCGCCACACATCCCTAACATATCGAACTCGCAACTTTCCCCCTCCGTTTCATCTGTCCGAAAATGCGAAACATAGAGAATACTTTACCAGATGTTCCCCCCCTTCGCCGGTACCACCTACTGCCGCGTTAGGGCACACCTAGCACCGCTCATTGTCATGTCACGCACCGTCATGCTTATGTTTGCATTGTATTTACTGTTTCTTCCCCCTTTTCTCTCCGGTAGACTACGAGACCGACGCTGCTGCTGCCCAGTTCAACTACGGAGTTGACGACCCCTCCTTCTTGCCAGAGCAACCAGGCAAGCCCCCCCTTGATCACCAGATATCGCCTATTCTTCTCTATACTGCTTGCATTAGAGTAGTATAGCATGTTACTGCTTTCCGTTAATCCTATCCTGATGCATAGCCTATCCTTGCTACTACTGTTGTTACCTTTACCTACAATCCTACATGCTTAGTATAGGATGCTAGTTTTCCATCAGTGGCCCCACATTCTTGTCCGTATGCTGTGCTATACTATCGGGCCGTGATCACTTGGGCGGTGATCACGGGTATATACTTATATACTCTATACATGACACCTGTGGTGACTAAAGTCAGGTCGGCTCGTAGGAGTACTGGCTAGTGGATCTTGTGGCAGAGCGACAGGGCAGGTTGAGACCACCTAGGCGAGAGGTGGGCCTGGCCCTGGACGGCGTCCGCGGTTACTTCAAAATAACACGCTTAACGAGTCCTTGGTATTTGATCTGAGTCTGGCCATTTGGTCTATACGCACTAACCAACTACGCGGGAACAGTTATGGGCACTCGACGTCGTGGTATCAGCCGAAGCCTTCGTGACGTCAGCGACTGAGCGGCGCACGCCGGATTGGACTGGAACGCCACTAGGCTAGGTCTGCTTCCGGCCGCGTACGCAACGTGCAGGTGTGCAATGGGCGATGGGCCCAGACCCCTGCGCGCATAGGATTTAGACCGGCGTGCTGACCTCTCTGTTGTGCCTAGGTGGGGCTGCGATGTGTTGATCTTCCGCGGCCGGGCTTGACCCAGAAAAGTGTGTCTGGCCAAATGGGATCGAGCGTGTTGGGTTATGTGGTGCACCCCTGCAGGGAAGTTTATCTATTCGAATAGCCGTGTCCCTCGGTAAAAGGACCACCCGGAGTTGTACCTTGACCTTATGACAACTAGAATCGGATATTTAATAAAACACACCCTTCCAAGTGCCAGATACAACCCGATGATTGCTCTCTAACAGGGCGACGAGGAGGGGATCGCCGGGTAGGATTATGCTATGCGATGCTACTTGGAGGAATTCAATCTACTCTCTTCTATATGCTGCAAGATAGAGGCTGCCAGAAGCGTAGTCTTCGACAGGACTAGCTACCCCCCTTATTCTGGCATTCTGCAGTTCAGTCCACTGATATGGTCCTTTACACATATACCCATGCATATGTAGTGTAGCTCCTTACTTGCGAGTACTTTGGATGAGTTCTCAAGGTTGCTTTTCTCCCTCTTTTCCCCCTTTCCTTCCTACCTGGTTGTCGCAACCAGATTCTGGAGTCCAGGAGCCAGACGCCACCGTCGACGACGACTCCTACGACACTGGAGGTGCCTACTACTACGTGCAGCCCGCTGACGACGACCAGGAGTAGTTAGGAGGATCCCAGGCAGGAGACATGCGCCTCATTCGATCTGTATCCCAGTTTGTGCTAGCCTTCTTAAGGCAAACTTGTTTAACTTATGTCTGTACTCAGATATTGTTGCTTCCGCTGACTCGTCTATGATCGAGCACTTGTATTCGAGCCCTCGAGGCCCCTGGCTTGTATTATGATGCTTGTATGACTTATTTATGTTGTAGAGTTGTGTTGTGATATCTTCCCGTGAGTCCCTGATCTTGATCGTACACGTTTGCGTGCATGATTAGTGTACGATTGAATCGGGGGCGTCACAAGTTGGTATTAGAGCCGACTGCCTGTAGGAATCCCCCTTTCTACACTCCTTGGCCGAAGTTGAGTCTAGACATTACAAAACTTTTACTAACATGGCTGTGTGTCTTACGGGCCCACGTCGCCATTGGGTGGTACTAGGATCTTTTACTCCTCGACCTTTACTCTCGGACTCTGAACTCTCTTCTACTCGGGTTAAACGAATTTACTAACTCTAACACTAGGATCCCGTGACCGCATTCACCCCAAAGTTGGATAAGCCATAGTTATTTCTTAGAATAGTATTTTGAACAATTCACACACTGTCATTTGACTCCTTTGAAACATCTTTGCTTTCAGATGGAACCCACGAGGCAGGTCGTGCGCCACACGACGGCCATTGGTGCCTCGGGATCACCTGCTGTGCTAGCTGAGATGATGACCTATCTGGGTTATCGCTGGCACCCTGAGTACACCGTCTACGAGGAGTACCAGGACTTTAACCAGGAGCAGTACCGTGCCATCGTCCACCTCTACTCGCGGGAGTATGACTCCACTACTGTGCTGCACACCGCTCATGGTGTTGGAGTGACCATCGATATGGCTGTCCACGATGCCGCTTATGCTGCTCTGACACGTCTTCGTGGAGAGTATCGGGAGTTGGACACCTCCCCTTTCAGGCACATTGCTATCGCATCTGATGTTGGTGCGAAGGGATACTATACTGCTGCCTACTCCACTGTCACCCGAGAGCCCTTCTACCATCAGAACCTGGTTCTGCATGCTGATGGGCTGGATCGAGCTAACCGAGCTCTTCGCCACGAGTTGTACACCACCCGTCAGTACCTTTACCGTGCTCTGACGCTGTTGCACCCCTTTGTCCGATCTAGAGAGCTGCCCCGTTCTGCGATCTACCCAGCCAGGACTGTGATGCCCCAGGGTGTCGGCTGGCCAGATGTGGGAGGCTACTCTCCCGCACTTGGTCCTCTTCTGCCACCTGAGCGTCAGGTTCTGCACCAGAGTATTCGCAGACCCCAGGTTGCTGACGTGGAGTTCCCGATGCGACACTACCAGCTTTCAGGCTACACCTACCTCCACAGTACCTCTTGGGACTGATGTAGGCTTGCTTGTTAGTGTTAGATGCATTCCCCGCGAGCCTGTGTGCCGCCTATGGTGTTTTAGTCTATGTACTGAACTCTGTGTACTGAACTCTATGCATGACCCCTTTTGTAAGTTATGCCGACTACTATGTAGTAGCTATCGTGCTCCTTTCATTATGCATGTTTCATCATGAATGATTCTTGTCTTTGCAAATTTCTCAATGCTGAACTACCCCTGTTAAATATTAGCAGGATGGTTAGACCAGGTGGTCGTGGTAGTGGTAGCAGTGCCCCACCACCACCTGAGTACATGGCTGGTATGATCCAACAGTTCGAACTGAACCGCCAATTCATGGAAAATATGATGGCTCAGTTTCCTCGCCCCAATATGGACCAGCAGCCAACCCCGGTAACTCTGCAGGATTTCATGCGCCTCAACCCAACTGTGTACCGCAGCTCAACTCAGCCTCTGGATGCTGATGACTGGCTCCGTGACATCACCTATGAGATGGAGTCTGCCGATGTAGCCCCTACCAGCTATGTCACCTTTGCTTCCTTCTTCCTGAAGGGACCCGCAGCTCAATGGTGGGACAGCCACAGGCGTACTCTGCCAGCTGGAACAATCATCACCTAGCCAGACTTCCAAGCTGCTTTTCATGCCCGCTTCATTCCTCAGGGAGTCATGGACCGGAAGAAGCGTGAGTTCCGCAACCTCACCCAAGGCAACAAAACTGTTGAAGCTTATCAGCGGGAGTTTCTGGACTTGTCTCGCTATGTTGAAGAGGACATTGCAACTGATGCACGCAGACAGGAGAAGTTCCGTGATGGCCTTCAAGCGACCCTACAAGATGCACGCAGACAGGAGCTACACTACATAGAGCTGTCGAATTCATCATCGACTTGAAACCAGGCACCACTCCTATAGCCAAGCGACCCTACAAGATGCCGCCGCATGAACTCCTTGAGCTTAAGGAGGAAATCGACAAATCTCTTCGCAAAGGATTCATTCGCCCAAGTTGCTCTCCTTGGGGAGCACCTTCTCTCTTTGTCAAGAAGAAGGGACAAACCGATTAGTTCAAGACTACTGTCCTATAAACCAAGCTACCATTCAGAATAAATACCCTCTTCCTCGGATCAATGATCTATATGATCAACTGGCGGGTTCATCAGTGTTCTCTAAGCTCGACTTGAGGTTGGGTTACCACCAGATCCGTGTTCGCGAAGAGGATATCCTAAAGACCGCCTTCGTAACTCGATATGGTTCATACGAGTACACCGTCATGTCTTTCGGTTTAACCAATGCTCCAGCCACCTTCTCTCATCTGATTAACTATATATTCATGGATTACCTCGACAAGTTCATCGTGGTTTATCTGGATGATATCCTGGTATTTTCCAAGAACGAAGAGGAACATGCTGAACATCTTCGGCTTGTGCTGGAAAAGCTACGAGAGCATCAACTATATGCCAAGTTCTCCAAATGTGAATTCTGGCTACCCGAAGTAACCTATCTTGGGCATGTCATCTCTAAGGATGGTATTGCCGTCAACCATGAACGAGTCCAGGCTATCCTTGATTGGACTCCTCCCAAGAACGTTAAGCAAGTCAGAAGTTTTCTCGGTCTCGCCAGCTATTGCCGTCGATTCGTCGAGAACTTCTCCAAGATCGCCAGGGCTCTGACTAACCTGTTGCATAAGGGTATCAAGTTCCAATGGACAGACAAATGTCAGGAAAGTTTCCAGGCACTCAAAGACAAGTTGACTCCTACCCCAGTTCTAGCTCCAGCTGATACTAAGAAGGATTTCGTCATTTACTGTGACGCTTCCCGTCAAGGATTAGGCCGTGTCCTAATGCAAGACCGCAAAGTGATTGCTTATGCCTCTCGGCAATTGCGCCCTCATGAAGAGAACTACCCAGTTCACGACCTCGAACTTGCTGCTGTCGTTCATGCACTGAAGCAGTGGCGACATTACCTTCTCGGTAATCGTTGCGAGATCTTCACTGACCACCAAAGTCTGAAGTATCTGTTTACTCAGCCAGACCTGAACCTCCGTCAGCAGAGATGGATGGAGATTGTTGCAGACTTTGACTTGGGTATTTCCTATACGCCAGGCAAGGCTAATGTAATGGCTGATGCCTTGAGCCGCAAGTCTAACTGCAACCACCTCCAGGTTCACAAAGTTCAGCCCTCGCTTGTTGAAGAATTCAGAAAGCTGAACCTCCATATTGTTCCTCCGGGTGCACTCGCTCCCCCTCCTAAGGAGTTTCGCAAGATGAACCTCCATGTTGTTTCCCAGGGTTCCCTCAATACCCTGGCTGTCGAACCAGATCTCTTGGACTCCATCAAGAGAATACAGGGATATGACTCTGAAGCCCACAAGATTAAGCGCTACCTCGCAGAAGGAAAGCCCTCATTCTTCACTATTGCTGAAGATGGCACTTTGTACTTCAAGGGCCACCTAGTGGTGCCATGTGCAGAGAAAAACCTGGATATGACTCAGGAAGTTATGAAAGAAGCTCATGATACGCCTCTATGTATCCATCCTGGTAGTACAAAGATGTACCAAGACATCCGTCAGAGATTCTGGTGGTCTAATATGAAGCAAGACATTGCTCGTTATGTTGCTGAGTGTGACGTTTGCCGTCGTATCAAAGCAGAACATGAAAGGCCTGCTGGAACTCTGCAACCTATCTCTATTCCTGAATGGAAATGGGACCATGTTGAGATGGACTTCGTCACTGGATTTCCCAAATCACAGAAAGGTAATGATGCTATTCTTGTCGTCATTGACCGGCTTTCCAAAGTTGCACATTTTCTGGCGGTCAAAGAAACGATCACTGCTAGTCAGCTGGCAACGCTCTATATGTCCAGGATTGTTTCACTCCACGGTATCCCATTGGTTATCAGCTCAGACCGTGGCAGCTTATTCACTTCAAGATTCTGGGCAAGTTTCCAAGAAGCTATGGGAACTCATCTGTCTTTCAGCACTGCCTTTCATCCTCAGTCGCAAGGGCAAGTTGAACGCGTCAACCAAGTTCTCGAAGACATGCTTCGAGCTTGTGTCATTTCCTTCGGCAAGAAATGGGAGGAATCTCTCCTGTATGCTGAGTTCTCTTATAATAATAGCTATCAAGCTAGTCTGAAGATGGCCCCCTTCGAAGTGTTATATGGACGAAAGTGTCGAACCCCTCTGAACTGGTCAGAAACTGGGGAACGTCCACTCTTTGGTACGGATATTATCCAACATGCCGAAGAATAAGTCCGCATTATTCGTGAGAATCTCAAGACTGCTCAGTCGCGTCAGAAGAGTCAGTATGACCGTCATCATAAAGACATGGTCTATCAACCTGGCGAAAAGGCTTATCTTCGAGTTACACCAATGAAGGGTGCTCACCGCTTCGGGATCAAGGGCAAACTAGCTCCTCGCTATATTGGCCCATTCACTATTCTCGAAAGGCGTGGAAAAGTGGCATACCAACTGGAGCTTCCGCCGAACCTTTCTCAGGTTCACGATGTGTTCCACGTGGCGCAGCTCCGCCGTTGCTTCAAGGACCCAATCTGAGCAGTGGATCATGAAGTGCTCGAATTGCAGCAGGACCTCTCCTATAAAGAGCATCCGGTCCGCATTCTCGACCAAGCTGAACGCCGCACACGTCAGAAGGCGATCAAGTTCCTCAAAGTCCAGTGGTCGCACCATTCTGAAGATGAGGCCACTTGGGAACGCGAGGATCGCCTGCGTGATGAATACCCCGCACTGTTTCCTTCTACCTCCTAAATCTCGGGACGAGATTTCTTGTAGTGGAGGAGTTTTGTAACGCCCGGATAATCAAGCTATAGTAATCCCACGCTAATGGTGCCACGTCACCACGGTTACTGTTGCTAATCTATCGTTAGATCAAAACCGGTCCAAAATTCAAATTCAAAGTTTGGTAAATAATAAAAGTTTTCAAACATTAAAATAAAAATGTTTGGTTTGCACTAAATATTGCATGTGTAAATATGGTGTGATAAACACTTTTTTGTAAAATGCCTAAATAATTTAAATTGAAATAAAACAGAAAAGAAAATAAATAAAAGAAAGAAAATACAAAAGAGAAAACAAACAAAAGAAGAGAGAGGAAAGAAAACCCACCCGGGCTCCGGCCCAGTAGACCATTGGGCCAAACCATCTGGCCGGCCCACCCCGCACCCCATAACCTCCCCCACTCCCCCCACTCACCCACCGACACCCGACACTCCTCCCGCAAAATATCCCCTCTCTTCCCCCGATTGGATCGGGATCGAGGAGGGGGAACCGGTCGTCGCCGTCGCCCGAGGACCGCCCCGCCGTCGCCGGACGCCTTCGCCGGACTGCTTCCGCCGTCGCCCGGTCGTCCCCGTCGTCCACCCCACGCCCCGCTGCCCCGTTCCCTACAAACGCACGGTGAGGCCCCAGGCCTCTTCGCTTCCCTGACCCCGTACGCACGAGCGCACACGCCCAGTCACCCACGCGCGCCGCGTCGTCCCTGAGTCACCGCGACCCCCCCCCCCCCGCTCCCTTCGCGCGCACTGCGCCCGCTCGTCGCCCCACCGCAGCTCGCGCTGGCTCGCCCACCCGCGGCCCCCTGCTCCTGGCCGCGCCTGCCCGTGCCGAAGCGCACGCGTGCTCGTGCGCACAGCGCCTGCTGCTGCCCTGGGGCCGCAGCCTCCTTCCCTGTGTCGTGCCTGGACTGTGCGCCCTTCCCCTCCTGCTACCTCGCTCCTGCCTGCGCCCGCATCCGCGCTCGGCCACTGCCCGATCTCGCCTGAGCCTCGCCGTGCCCTGCCTGCCGTCGACTGTTGCTTCCCGCGCCCTCCGGCGCCGTCCCAGTGCTCGCCTCTGCCTCCCGCCGGAGCTCCACGCCGGCCGCCGCCCTGCTCATCCCCTGTTGCCCCGCTGTAGCCTCACTGTGGCCTCGCCGCTGCCACGCCGGTGCCGCGCCTGCGTTTTTCCCCTCGCCGTGGCCCCGACTGGCTGCGTCCAGTTCGGGCGCCCGCACCCGCACGTCCCGGTGCCCACCCGCGCCCGTGTGCCCGATAAGGCCCCGAGGGCCTATGACAGGGGGCCCCGCCCAGAACTTTTTTTAATAAATAAGTAAATAAAAATAAAATGAATTAATAAAAATTAATTATTAATTAATTAAGTTAATTAATCATGTTTAATTAATTAGTTACTTTAATTAAGCAGGAATTAATTTAACCTAAACCCTAATTAACCTAACAGTGTATGACAGGTGGGTCCCAATGGGCCCACACATCAGTTTGACCAGTCAACACCTCTGTTGACTCCTGACGTCATGCTGACGTCATGATGACGTCATCATGCACTGTTCTGGATAATGTTGAATTAAATTAATTAAACAAATTCTAAAAATGATTTAAAACTTTAGTAAATCATATAAAATAATCCGTAACTCGGATGAAAATACTTTCTACATGAAAGTTGCTCAGAACGACGAGACGAATCCAGATACGCAGCCCGTTCATCCGCCACACATCCCTAACATATCGAACTCGCAACTTTCCCCCTCCGTTTCATCTGTCCGAAAATGCGAAACATCGGGAATACTTACCCGGATGTTCCCCCCTTCGCCGGTACCACCTACTGCCGCGTTAGGGCATACCTAGCACCGCTCATTGTCATGTCACGCATCGTCATGCTTATGTTTGCATTGTATTTACTGTTTGTTCCCCCTCTTCTCTCCGGTAGACTACAAGACCGACGTTGCTGCTGCCCAGTTCAACTACGGAGTTGACGACCCCTCCTTGCCAGAGCAACCAGGCAAGCCCCCCCCTTGATCACCAGATATCGCCTATTCTTCTCTATACTGCTTGCATTAGAGTGGTATAGCATGTTACTGCTTTCCGTTAATCCTATCCTGATGCATAGCCTATCCTTGCTACTACTGTTGTTACCTTTACCTGCAATCCTACATGCTTAGTATAGGATGCTAGTTTTCCATCAATGGCCCCACGTTCTTGTCCGTCTGCTGTGCTATACTATCGGGCCGTGATCACTTGGGCGGTGATCACGGGTATATACTTATATACTCTATACATGACACCTGTGGTGACTAAAGTCGGGTCGGCTCGTAGGAGTACCGGCTAGTGGATCTTGTGGCGGAGCGACAGGGCAGGTTGAGACCACCTAGGCGAGAGGTGGGCCTGGCATTGGACGGCGTCCGCGGTTACTTCAAAATAACACGCTTAACGAGTTCTTGGTATTTGATCTAAGTCTGGCCATTTGGTCTATACGCACTAACCAACTACGCGGGAACAGTTATGGGCACTCGACATCGTGGTATCAGCCGAAGCCTTCGTGACGTCAGCGACTGAGCGGCACGCGCCGGATTGGACTGGAACGCCACTAGGCTAGGTCTGCTTCCGGCCGCGTACGCAACATGCAGGTGTGCAATGGGCGATGGGCCCAGACCCCTGCGCACATAGGATTTAGACCGGCGTGCTGACCTCTCTGTTGTGCCTAGGTGGGGCTGCGACGTGTTGATCTTCCGCGGCCGGGCATGACCCAGAAAAGTGTGTCCGGCCAAATGGGATCGAGCGTGTTGGGTTATGTGGTGCACCCCTGCAGGGAAGTTTATCTATTCGAATAGCCGTGTCCCTCGGTAAAAGGACGACCCGGAGTTGTACCTTGACCTTATGACAACTAGAACCGGATACTTAATAAAACACACCCTTCCAAGTGCCAGATACAACCCGGTGATCGCTCTCTAACAGGGCGACGAGGAGGGGATCGCCGGGTAGGATTATGCTATGCGATGCTACTTGGAGGACTTCAATCTACTCTCTTCTACAAGCTGCAAGATGGAGGCTGCCAGAAGCGTAGTCTTCGACAGGACGCTACCCCCCCTTATTCTGGCATTCTGCAGTTCAGTCCACTGATATGGTCCTTTACACATATACCCATGCATATGTAGTGTAGCTCCTTGCTTGCGAGTACTTTGGATGAGTACTCACGGTTGCTTTTCTCCCTCTTTTCCCCCTTTCCTTCCTACCTGGTTGTCGCAACCAGATGCTGGAGTCCAGGAGCCAGACGCCACCGTCGACGACGACTCCTACGACACTGGAGGTGCCTACTACTACGTGCAGCCCGCTGACGACGACCAGGAGTAGTTAGGAGGATCCCAGGCAGGAGGCCTGCGCCTCGTTCGATCTGTATCCCAGTTTGTGCTAGCCTTCTTAAGGCAAACTTGTTTAACTTATGTCTGTACTCAGATATTGTTGCTTCCGCTGACTCGTCTATGATCGAGCACTTGTATTCGAGCCCTCGAGGCCCCTAGCTTGTATTATGATGCTTGTATTGTTGGAAATATGCCCTAGAGGCAATAATAAAATGGTTATTATTGTATTTTCTTGTTCATGATGATTGTCTATTGTTCATGCTATAATTGTATTAACTGGAAACCGTAATACATGTGTGAATACATAGACCACAACATGTCCCTAGTAAGCCTCTAGTTGACTAGCTCGTTGATCAATAGATGGTTATGGTTTCCTGACCATGGACATTGGATGTCATTGATAACGGGATCACATCATTAGGAGAATGATGTGATGGACAAGACCCAATCCTAAGCATAGCACAAGATCGTGTAGTTCGTTTGCTAGAGCTTTTCTAATGTCAAGTATCATTTCCTTAGACCATGAGATTGTGCAACTCCCAGATACCGTAGGAATGCTTTGGGTGTATCAAACGTCACAACGTAACTGGGTGGCTATAAAGGTGCACTACAGGTATCTCCGAAAGTGTCTGTTGGGTTGGCACGAATCGAGACTGGGATTTGTCACTCTGTATGACGGAGAGGTATCTCTGGGCCCACTCGGTAATGCATCATCATAATGAGCTCAATGTGACTAATGAGTTAGCCACGGGATCATGCGTTACAGAACAAGTAAAGTGACTTGCCGGTAACGAGATTGAACGAGGTATTGGGATACCGACGATCGAATCTCGGGCAAGTAACATACCGATAGACAAAGGGAATTGTATACGGGATTGATTGAATCCCCGACATCGTGGTTCATCCGATGAGATCATCGTGGAACATGTGGGAGCCAATATGGGTATCCAGATCCCGCTATTGGTTATTGGCCGGAGAGGTGTCTCGGTCATGTCTGCATGGTTCCCGAACCCGTAGGGTCTACACACTTAAGGTTCGGTGACGCTAGAGTTGTTATGGGAAATAGTATGTGGTTACCGAAGGTTGTTCGGAGTCCCGGATGAGATCCCGGACATCACGAGGAGTTCCGAAATGGTCCGGCGGTGAAGATAGATATATTGGACGAAGGGTATTGGAGTCCGGAAGTGTTCCGGGGGTACCAGGCTATGGCCAGCATGACCGAAAGGTGTTTCGGGAGCCCCGGCAAGTGTTGGAGGGCCTCATGGGCCAAAGGGGAAGGGGCAAACCAGCCCACTAAGGGGTGGTGCGCCCCCCACACCCTTTCCCACGTTACTTGGGGAGGTGGGGCGCCTCCACCTGGCTTGGGAGGCAAGCCTCCACCTGCTTGGCTTGGGGGGCAAGTCTCCCTAGGATTTTCCCTAGGGAGATCCAATCTGCTTGGCCGCCGCCCCCTAGGGGAAACCCTAGGGCGCCTCCCCTCTTCCCTTGCCCCTATATATAGTGGAGGGGTGGGAGGGCAGTTACACCTCTTCCCTGGCGCAGCCCTCCCTCCTCATACACCTCCTCCTTCTCCTCCGTAGTGCTTAGCGAAGCTCTGCCGGAGAACCACGAGCTCCATTGCCACCATGCCGTCGTGCTGCTGGAGTTCTCCCTCAACTTCTCCTCTTCCCTCGCTGGATCAAGAAGGAGGAGACGTCCCCGGGCTGTACGTGTGTTGAACGCGGAGGCGCCGTCCGTTCGGCGCTACATCGGATCTTCCGCGATTTGAATCGCCGCGAGTACGACTCCATCAACCGCGTTCTTGTAACGCTTCCGCTTAGTGATCTTCAAGGGTATGAAGATGCACTCCCTCTCTCTTGTTGCTAGCATCTCCTAGATTGGTCTTCGTGACACGTAGGAAAATTTTGAATTATTGCTACGTTCCCCAACAGTGGCATCATGAGCTAGGTCTAAGCGTAGATTCTATGCACGAGTAAACACAAAGTAGTTGTGGGCGATGATTTGTTCAATTTGCTTGCCGTTGCTAGTCTTATCTTGATTCGGCGGCATTGTGGGATGAAGCGGCCCGGACCGACCTTACACATACTCTTACGTGAGACAGGTTCCACCGACTGACATGCACTTGATGCATAAGGTGGCTAGCGGGTGTCTGTCTCTCCCACTTTAGTCGGATCGTATTCGATGAAGAGGGTCCTTATGAAGGGTAAATAGCAATTGGCATATCATCGTTGTGGCTTTTGCGTAGGTAAGAAACGTTCTTGCTAGAAACCCATAGCAGCCACGTAAAACATGCAACAACAATTAGAGGACGTCTATCTTGTTTTTGCAGGGTATGCTATGTGATGTGATATGGCCAAAAGGATGTGATGAATTATATATGTGATGTATGAGATTGATCATGTTCTTGTAATAGGAATCACGACTTGCATGTCGATGAGTATGACAACCGGCAGGAGCCATAGGAGTTGTCTTAATTTATTGTATGACCTGCGTGTCAATGAAAAATGCCATGTAATTACTTTACTTTATTGCTAACCGTTAGCCATAGTAGTAGAAGTAATAGTTAACTTCATGAAGACACGATGATGGAGATCATGGTGTCATGCCGGTGACGAAGGTGATCATGCCGCGCCTCAAAGATGGAGATCAAAAGGCGCAAGATGATATTGGCCATATCATGTCACTTTATGATTTGCATGTGATGTTTGTCATGTTTACATCTTATTTGCTTAGAATGATGGTAGCATAAATAGATGATCCCTCACTAAAATTTCAAGAGATGTGTTCCCCCTAACTGTGCACCGTTGCGAAGGTTCGTTGTTTCGAAGCACCAGGTGATGATCGGGTGTGATAGATTCTAACGTTCGCATACAACGGGTGTAAGCCAGATTTACACATGCGAAACACTTAGGTTGACTTGACGAGCCTAGCATGTACAGACATGGCCTCGGAACACAAGAGACCGAAAGGTCGAACATGAGTCGTATAGTAGATACGATCAACATGGAGATGTTCACCGTTGATGACTAGTCCGTCTCACGTGATGATCGGACACGGTCTAGTCGATTCGGATCATGTATCACTTAGATGACTAGAGGGATATCTATCTAAGTGGGAGTTCATTAAATAATCAGATGAACTTAATTATCATGAACATAGTCAAAAGGTCTTTGCAAATTATGTCATAGCTTACGCTTTAGTTCTACTGTTTAAGATATGTTCCTAGAGAAAATTTAGTTGAAAGTTGACACTAGCAATTATGCGGACTGGGTCCGTATACTGAGGATTGTCCTCATTGTTGCACAGAAGGCTTATGTCCTTAATGCACCGCTCGGTGTGCTGAACCTCGAGCGTCGTTTGTGGATGTTGCGAACATCTGACATGCACGTTTTGATGACTACGTGATAGTTCAGTACGTAATGTTAAACGGTTTAGAATTGAGGCACCGAAGACATTTTGAAACATCGCGGAACATATGAGATGTTCCAAGAGCTGAAATTGGGATTTTAGGCTCGTGCCCACGTCAAGAGGTGTGAGACCTCTGACAAATTTCTTAAGCCTGCAAACTAAGGGAGAAAAGCTCAATCGTTGAGCATGTGCTTGGATTGTCTGAGTACTACAATCGCTTGAATCGAGTGGGAGTTATCTTCCAGATGAGATAGTGATGGTTCTCCAAAGTCACTGCCACCAAGCTACTGGAGCTTCGTGATGAACTATAACATATCAGGGATAGATATGATGATCCTTGAGCTATTCACGATGTTTGACACCGCGAAAGTAGATATCAAGTAGGAGCATCAATTGTTGATGGTTAGTAAAACCACTAGTTTCAAGAAGGGCAAGGGAAAGAAGGGATACTTCATGAAACGGCAAATCAGTTGCTGCTCTAGTGAAGAAACCCAAGGTTGAACCCAAACCCGAGACTAAGTGCTTCTGTAATGAGGGGAACGGTCACTGAAGCAGAACTACCCTAGATACTTGGTAGATGAGAAGGCAGGCAAGGTCGACAGAAGTATATTGGATATACATTATATTAATGTGTACTTTACTAGTACTCCTAGTAGCACCAGGGTATTAGATACCGGTTCGGTTGCTAAGTGTTGGTAACTCGAAATAAAAGGCTACGGAATAAACGGAGACTAGCTAAAGGTGAGATGACGATATGTGTTGGAAGTGTTTCCAAGGTTGATGTGATCAAGCATCGCATGCTCCCTCTACCATCGAGATTGGTGTTAAACCTAAATAATTGTTATTTGGTGTTTGCGTTGAGCATAGACATGATTGGATTATGTTTATCGCAATACGGTTATTCATTTAAAGAGAATAATGGTTATTCTGTCTATTTGAATAATACCTTCAATGGTCTTGCACTTAAAATGAATGGTTTGTTGAATCTCGATCGTAGTGATACACATGTTCATGCCAAAAGATATAAGATAGTACCACATACTTGTGGCACTGCCACTTGAGTCATATTGGTATAAAACGCATGAAGAAGCTCCATGTTGATGGATATTTGGACTCACTCGTTTTTGAAAAGATTGAGACATGCGAACCATGTCTATTAGTATATATGCATGAAGAAAGTCCATACAGATGGATCGTTTGGACTCACTTGATTTTGAATCACTTGAGACATGCAAATCATACCACATGGGCAAGATGACTGAAAGGCCTCGTTTTCAATAAGATGGAACAAGAAAGCAACTTGTTGGAAGTAATACATTTTGATGTGCGCAGTCCAATGAGTGCTGAGGCATGCAGTGGATATCGTTATGTTCTTACTTCACAGATGATTTGAGTAGATGCTGAGTATATTTACTTGATGAAACACAAGTCTGAATTATTGAAAGGTTCAAGTAATTTCAGAGTGAAGTTGAAGATCGTCGTGACAAGAGGATAAAAATGTCTATGATATGATCATAGAGATGAATATCTGAGTTACGAGTTTGGCACACAATTAAGAAATTGTGGAAATTGTTTCACGACTAATACCGCCTGGAACACTATAGTGTGATGGTGTGTCCGAACATCATAACTGCACCCTATTGGATATAGTGCATACCATGATGTCTCTTATCGAATTACACTATCGTTTATGGGTTAGGCATTAGAGACAACCGCATTCACTTTAAATAGGGCACCACGCAATTCTGTTGAGACGACACCATATGAACTATGGTTTAGAGAAACCTAAGCTGTCGTTTCTTAAAAGTTTGGGGCTGCGACGCTTATGTTAAAAAGTTTCAGGCTGATAAGCTCGAACCCAAAGCGGATAAATGCATCTTCATAGAATACCCAAAACAGTTGGCTATACCTCCTATTTCAGATCTGGAAGCAAAAGTGATTGTTTCTAGAAACGGGTCCTTTCTCAAGGAAAAGTTTCTCTCGAAAGAATTGAGTGGGAGGATGGTGGAGACTTGATGAGGTTATTGAACCATGACTTCAACTAGTGTGTAGCAGGGCACATGAAGTTGTTCATGTGGCACCTACACCAATTGAAGTGGAAGCTTATGATAGTGATCATGAAACTTCAGATCAAGTCACTACCAAACCTCGTAGGACGACAAGGATGCGTACTACTTCAGAGTGGTACGTAATCCTGTCTTGGAAGTCATGTTGCTAGACAACAATGAACCTACGAGCTATGGAGAAGCGATGGTGGGCCCGGATTCCGACGAATGGCTTGAGGCCATAAAACCGAGAGGATCCATGTATGAAAACAAAGTATAGACTTTGGAAGAACTACTTGATGGTCGTAAGGCTGTTGGGTGCAGATGGATTTTAAAAGGGAAGACAGACAATGATGGTAAGTATCACCATTAAGAAAGCTCGACTTGTCGTTAAGATGTTTTCCGACAAGTTCAAGGAGTTGACTACGATGAGATTTTCTCACTCGTAGCGATGCTAAGAGTCTGTTGGAACTATATTAGCAGGTTACTGCATTATTTATGAAATCTTGCAGATAGGATGTCAAAACATTGTTTCCTCGACGATTTTCTTGAGGAAAGGTTGTATGTGATACAACCAGATGGTTTTGTCAATCCTGAAAGATGCTAACAAGTATGCAAAGCTCCAGCAATCCTTCTAAGGACTGGAGTAAGCATCTCGGAGTTGGAATGTACGCTTTGATGAGATGATCAAAGATTTTGGGTTTATACAAAGTTTATGAGAAACTTATATTTCCAAAGAAGTGAGTGGGAGCACTATAGAATTTTTGATGAGTATATGTTGTTAACATATTGTTGATCAGAAATGATGTAGAATTTCTGGAAAGCATACAGGGTTATTTGAAAAGTGTTTTCAATGGAAAACTTGGATTAAGCTACTTGAACATTGAGCATCAAGATCTATAAGGATAGATAAAAAACGCTCAATAGTACTTTCAAATGAATACATACCGTGACAAGATTTTGAAGGAGTTCAAAATAGATCAGCAAAGAAGGAGTTCTTGGCTGTGTTACAAGGTGTGAGTATTGAGTAAGACTCAAGACCTGACCACAGCAGAAGAGAGAGAAAGGACGAAGGTCGTCCCCTATGCTTTAGACGTAGGCTCTACAATATGCTATGCTGTGTACCGCACCTGAAGTGTGCCTTGCCATGAGTTAGTCAAGGGGTACAATAGTGATCCAGGAATGGATCACATGACAGCGGTCGAACTTATCCTTAGTAACTAGTGGACTAAGGAATTTTCTCGATTATGGAGGTGGTAAAAGAGTTCGTCGTAAAGGGTTACGACGATGCAAACTTTGACACTAATCCGGATGACTCTGAGTAGTAAACCGGATTCGTATAGTAGAGCAGTTATTTGGAACAGCTCCAAGTAGCGTGGTAGCTGCATCTACAAGATGACATAGAGATTTGTAAAGCACACACGGATCTGAATGTTGCAGACTCGTTGACTAAAACCTCTCTCGTAAGCATAACATGATCAAACCCTAGAACTCATTGAGTGTTAATCACATGGTGATGTGAACTAGATTATTGACTCTAGTAAACTCTTGGGTATTAGTCACATGGCGATGTGAACTTTGAGTGTTAATCACATGGTGATGTGAACTAGATTATTGACTCTAGTGCAAGTGGGAGACTGTTGGAAATATGCCCTAGAGGCAATAATAAAATGGTTATTATTGTATTTTCTTGTTCATGATGATTGTCTATTGTTCATGCTATAATTGTATTAACTGGAAACCGTAATACATGTGTGAATACATAGACCACAACATGTCCCTAGTAAGCCTCTAGTTGACTAGCTCGTTGATCAATAGATGGTTATGGTTTCCTGACCATGGACATTGGATGTCATTGATAACGGGATCACATCATTAGGAGAATGATGTGATGGACAAGACCCAATCCTAAGCATAGCACAAGATCGTGTAGTTTGTTTGCTAGAGCTTTTCTAATGTCAAGTATCATTTCCTTAGACCATGAGATTGTGCAACTCCCAGATACCGTAGGAATGCTTTGGGTGTATCAAATGTCACAACGTAACTGGGTGGCTATAAAGATGCACTACAGGTATCTCCGAAAGTGTCTGTTGGGTTGGCACGAATCGAGACTGGGATTTGTCACTCCGTATGACGGAGAGGTATCTCTGGGCCCACTCGGTAATGCATCATCATAATGAGCTCAATGTGACTAATGAGTTAGCCAGGGGATCATGCGTTACAGAACGAGTAAAGTGACTTGCCGGTAACGAGATTGAATGAGGTATTGGGATACCGACGATCGAATCTCGGGCAAGTAACATACCGATAGACAAAGGGAATTGTATACGGGATTGATTGAATCCCCAACATCGTGGTTCATCCGATGAGATCATCGTGGAACATGTGGGAGCCAATATGGGTATCCAGATCCCGCTATTGGTTATTGGCCGGAGAGGTGTCTCGGTCATGTCTGCATGGTTCCCGAACCCGTAGGGTCTACACACTTAAGGTTCGGTGACGCTAGAGTTGTTATGGGAAATAGTATGTGGTTACCGAAGGTTGTTCGGAGTCCCGGATGAGATCCCGGACATCACGAGGAGTTCCGGAATGGTCCGGCGGTGAAGATCGATATATTGGACGAAGGGTATTGGAGTCCGGAAGTGTTCCGGGGGTACCAGGCTATGGCCAGCATGACCGAAAGGTGTTTCGGGAGCCCCGGCAAGTGTTGGAGGGCCTCATGGGCCAAAGGGGAAGGGGCAAACCAGCCCACTGAGGGGTGGTGCGCCCCCCACACCCTTTCCCACGTTACTTGGGGAGGTGGGGCGCCTCCACCTGGCTTGGGAGGCAAGCCTCCACCTGCTTGGCTTGGGGGGCAAGTCTCCCTAGGATTTTCCCTAGGGAGATCCAATCTGCTTGGCCGCCGCCCCCTAGGGGAAACCCTAGGGTGCCTCTCCTCTCCCCTTGCCCCTATATATAGTGGAGGGGTGGGAGGGCAGTTACACCTCTTCCCTGGCGCAGCCCTCCCTCCTCATACACCTCCTCCTTCTCCTCCGTAGTGCTTAGCGAAGCTCTGCTGGAGAACCACGAGCTCCATTGCCACCATGCCGTCGTGCTGCTGGAGTTCTCCCTCAACTTCTCCTCTCCCCTTGCTGGATCAAGAAGGAGGAGACGTCCCCGGGCTGTACGTGTGTTGAACGCGGAGGCGCCGTCCGATCGGCGCTAGATCAGATCTTCCGCGATTTGAATCGCCGCGAGTACGACTCCATCAACCGCGTTCTTGTAACACTTCCGCTTAGCGATCTTCAAGGGTATGAAGATGCACTCCCTCTCTCTCGTTGCTAGCATCTCCTAGATTGGTCTTGGTGACACGTAGGAAAATTTTGAATTATTGCTACGTTCCCCAACATGTATGACTTATTTATGTTGTAGAGTTGTGTTGTGATATCTTCCCGTGAGTCCCTGATCTTGATCATACACGTTTGCGTGCATGATTAGTGTACGATTGAATCGGGGGCGTCACATCTGCCCTCAACATGTTCGACGGAAAGACCGAACAAGAGTCGGTACGTTTTCCTTACTCTTGTCCGGTCATATTTTAGCATAGACCACTAGTTCATTTTCTCATGATGAATGCTTGCAAATTTGAATCATGTAGGAGGCGTTCTTGTCGAACATGATCAATGACAATGAAGATCCGACCGAAACGGAGTATGATTTGGAGGCCACCACCGCATTTGAAGTTGGGACAACATCCGATCCCAACCCGAGCAAGAAGAAGAAGACCAAGACACAGAAGGCAAGAGGTCTGGCATTCTCAAGATTTGAGGACATCTTGTTGGTTAAATCTTGGTTGGCGACAACGATGGATCTAATATGTGGCACTGAGCAAAAGGGGAACACCTATTGGACGAAGATTTTCAAGGAGTACCACGAGCAAAAGGAGTATGTGGAGCCGCATCCTATGTGACCACTCGCAATGTGGCATCTCTCCAACATCGCTGGGGGATCATTCAAGGGGAAGTGAACAAGTACGTTGGCTCCTACGCACAAGTGACCAAACGCCCTCAAAGTGGGATGGTCAACTCTCGTAAGCTCGATTGCCTCATCTTGTCGTCCATTGCATATTCTTCTTGTGTTTGTATTCTCGTGCTCATACGGCGGTGGCCGCCACTTTGTATCATGGGGTGGAGAAGAAGCCATTTGCTTTTAGCCATTGTTAGGTCATATTGAATGGCAAGCCTAAGTGGAACCAAGTTGTGGCCGACCTCAAGTCCGGCAAGAAGAGGAATGATGGCTCAAGCTCCAACCAATCAATTGGGATGGACGATGAAGAGGACGACTTTGTCGTGGAGAATGGAAAAGCCACCGTGCCAAAGGACAACCGCCAAGTCATGGGAAACAAGTGGGAGAAGGCACGTGCCGCGCGTGATGTCGCGGCTACCAAAATGTCGTCAACATGGACGGGCATGTTTTCGGTGAGGGAGAGTAAGAAGGAGGAGAGGTACACGCTCATGTTGGATGTGCAAACGGAAAGAATGGAGTGGGACTGGAAGAGGGAAGAGAAGATCGAAATTGAGAGGGAGAAGATTGAGTTAGAGAAGCAACAAGCGGCGATCAAATGGGAGCTCGAGAAGGCCAAGACATTTGGCGACATAGAGCTTGAGAAGGAGAGGTTGCAACTCGCACGGGACGCGGAAGATGCGAGGATCATGTTGGCGGATGAGACCCTCTATGATGAGCATTCGAAGAAGTGGCCCGCAGACAAGAAGATGGAGATCAATGACCGTAGGAAGTACGAGGCGGCAAGGGTAGCTGCGGCTCAGATGCAGTCGGAGGAGGCGGCCCAGATGCAGGCGGAGCAGGCAGTCCAGATGCAGGCGGAGCAGGATGAGCAGGACGCATTCCGCCTGGAGCAGGATGCATTCCGCTCGGAGGAGGCGCCGAACCAGTGACCCGAGGCCATCCTTCACGCTTGGACATTGATTTCATTTTGCCATGTCCGGTTTGTTGAATTATGATTTGCCTTGCTTGTTTCGAACTTTGGCATTCAGACAGTTTGTATCATATGATCGACGTGCATGGTTTGCATGGATTTGAGGATCGAAATTTGTTGTATGTGGATGTGTGACGTAACATTTGAGGGGTGCCGCGTCAGTGCCCGCGGACGTGTCCAGGCGCATCCACGGGCATTTGAGGGGCCGGATTTGCCAAGTCCGGCTGTAGATGCTCTAAGTCCGATCGAGGGAGGAAAGAAAACGCGAAGACGAAGAAGAAATGGAGCAAGCCAGGACTTGCCCGGATCATCCGGACCCCCAGCCAGACGATCTAGACCAAGCCTGGATCATTAGGACCCCCAGCCGGACGAGCCGGACTGTGCGCACAAAGACAACAACACCGGCCTGGACAAAGCCAGATCATCCGGACAAACGCTTGGATCATCCGGGCCTGCCCGGACATCCGGACGTCGACCCAGACATCCAGGCCTAGGACGGCTGCTACGACATAGCCGGACGATCCGGACTACCGCCTGGATCATCCGGACTCCTGGAGCTGGATCATCCGGACCACCTCCCGGATTATCCGGACCTTGCCTGCATGCATGACTTAGGCTGAGGCCCATGTACCTCTATCTCTCCCTAGACTATATATACTTCCACCTATGTTTTAGGGTTAGCATTGTGATAGCTCAAGATAGAGATAGAGCTTTGCTCATCCACTTATCCCCTACTCCCATGGAGATCAAGGCCTCCATGTGAGAAGATCCCCCAAGTGGATTCAAGACCCCTTCATGGGAAGATCCTCCTAGGATTCAAGACCTCTCTCCTTCAAGGGATTGGGATGAACTAGCTACCTTTGTACCCTCTTGTGTTGACTTTGGATCTTTGTATCTTCCCTTGTGTATGTGGATTTAGCACATGTGTGATTTGGATCTTGTTGATTGAGTGTTTTCCCTCTCGGGTTATTCATGTTCTTCGCGGGATCCCCATCCAATTCGTGAAAGATCGGCCCTTAGGGTTCCACCCTACATAAAAATGGAGCCAAAAAGCAACGTCTCTGAACAGGCACGGTGAAAGCGCAGAGCATAACCCTACGAAGCTCACGAGAACAGCTGAACAAGCCGCAACCCCGTTCACTCGAAAACCAACGTCACGTCAGCTGAGGGTGTTCCCGGTTGCCCGCTCCTTGCATGTGCTGATCTGTGCATTGGCGGTTGCCCCGGTGTTTATTCCATTGGATAGAGCCATCTAGACTGCACGACTGACCATGCACACACCGCCTGCCAATCCGCGGAGGCATCTCGGACACATCCGAACAAAATGGCCCGGCAAACAATGAATGGCACCGACACGAAAGCCCAACGCAGACACAACTTGAAAACAAGCCTCCATATAAGATCTTCAAGCGCTATCCATGTGGTCGGCGGACAATTGTCCCACGTCTTATTAACTTACCAAAAATAAATTTCTTTGGTAAGTCATTAAATTCTTACCAAATAATTGATTAGCAGTATCCCTAAAAAATTGATTAACAATAAGATGACAGGTAAACCATGGTTATTGTGTAAAAAACTTGCTAAATAGTAGTTCTTATAACACTCTTATATTCCTTTACAGAGGAAGTACCAATTAAATGCTTAACAATAGGATGATAGGTAAATCATGATGACTGCTTACAAAAACTTACTAAAATTTTATCACACCAATGTAATAATAAAGGAAAATGCTTATTTTTGCCCGACTGATCCCACGCGATTTTAAGCTGTGTTGAGCGATCGACACGTGTCCCTGAGCTAGGCCCACATGCCGCTTATCCTTCTCACTTATCCCGCAGCGAGGAGCATAACCACACATTCTCTCCCTGTTATACTTCGTCTTCCTCGTCTCTGTTTTCTCCTCCTTCTGCGGGCCTCTCTCATTTGCCTTCCTGTCTCTATAGATCGGGGCCAACGCGAGCAAGTCCAGCGCTGCTGCAAGCCTATCCTCCTGTTGGTATGCATCGTCAAGTGGACCACCATTTTTTTGCAGCCGCTGCGCTCCTGTCCGCC
Source organism: Aegilops tauschii subsp. strangulata (assembly GCF_002575655.3). NCBI lineage: Eukaryota > Viridiplantae > Streptophyta > Magnoliopsida > Poales > Poaceae > Aegilops > Aegilops tauschii. The sequence goes on from NC_053039.3 coordinate 227,240,191, forward strand.
GCTGCAAAGGGCCGTCGCTCGCCATTGTTGCCGCAGTGGGGTGCTGCAGCCGGGGGGCGCGTGCCGACGGTCCCTAGTGCTGGACGGGCAACGAGCGGTCGCCGTAGGTGCTGCAACTGGGTTTGCCGCGACGCTGCCTACAATGCAGCGGGGGCCACGCTCGTGCACTGGGGCCGGTGACTCACGGTGCTGCGTTGCAGCGGCCACCGCCGGCTCCTCGAAGCTGCAAGGCAGCGCTTGTCGGCGGCTTCGGTGCCGCAATACAGAGGTTGCCAGAGGCTCCACTGCGGCGGTCGTCGTTGGCTCTCGAAGCTCCGATAAAGCGCTCGCGGGCAACTCCGACGTTGCAATGGAGCGCTCGTCGGCGACTACGAGGCTGCAATGGAGCGCTCGCCGGCGACTACGAGGCTGCAATGGAGCGCTCGCCGGTTCCGATGCAGCGGTCGTTGTCGGCTCTCGAAGCAACAATGGTCCGCCGGCTCCGATGCTGTAATGGAGCGCTCACTGGCGGCTCTGGTGTTGTGATGCAGCGCTCGCTGGGCTCTCCAACGGCTCCCCGGTGCTGTGATGCGACGGCGGTGATACTACGACATCAGCAGCGCCGTGACCGTGGTGGTTTTGCACGACATCATATGCTGGGGAGGGTTGTTAGAATGCCCCGACGGCGAGCCGCTCCGCCGAGGACGACGCGGATGTAGCTTTTCGGAGCATCACCGGTCGAGGCGGCCAGACCATTATCGTTGCTGCAATCAAGCATCTCCGAGCTGCCGGAGCATCGTCAGTGTTGTGTTGGAGCATTGCTGAGCCGCCGGAGCATCGCCGGTGTTTTGTTGGAGCATTGCCGAGCCGCCGGAGCATCGCCGGTGCTACAACGAAGCATCGTCGGTGTTGTGTTGGAGCATTACCGGGCTGTCGGAGCATCGCCGGCGTTGCAACGAAGCATCGCCGGTGTTGTGTTGGAGCATTGCCGAGCCGCCGAAGCATCGCCGGTGTTGTGTTGGAGCATTACCGGGCCGCCGGAGCATCGCCGGCGCTGCAACGAAGCATCGCCGGTGTTGTGTTGGAGCATTGCCGGGCCGCCGGAGCATCGCTGGTGCTACAACGAAGCGCCGCCGGTGTTGTGTTGGAGCATTACCAGGCCGCCGGAGCATCACCGGCGCTACAACGAAGCATCGCCGGTGTTGTGTTGGAGCATTGCCGAGCCGTCGGAGCATCGCCGGTGCTACAACGAAGCATCGCCTGTGCTACAACAAAGCATCGCCGGTGTTATGTTGGAGCATTACCGGGCCGTCGGAGCATCGCCGGCGCTGCAACGAAGCATCACCGGTGCTGCATCGAAGCATCATTGGTGTTGTGTTGGAGCATCGTTGGGCCGCCGGAGCATCGCTGGTGCTGCAACGAAGTATCACAGGTGTTGTGTTGGGGCATTGCCGGGCTGCCGTAGCATCGCAGGTGCTTCAGTGGAGCATCACCAATGCGTCAAGGGATGGTCGTGGCAGCGTCGTTGTCGCAACTCGCAACCTGGCGCTGCACCTGAGGTCGTGCATGGCGAGCTCGTGGGCGTTTTCCTGTGAGATGACCTATAACGGAGCCGCCGCAACCTGAAGAAACGAGGACGTTGTGCACATAGCCGATAGCTAGCTGGTCTAGAGATCGAACGACCCAAACCAAACCAAATCAACGGCTGGCAAGGCGGTTTAAAAATCCCAACATCAGCCGGTTTATGGCTAGCAGTGGCATAATAAATGTGCGGTTACAGGATAATCTACTAAAATATTTACAACACCTAGGCAATATTATCTACTCTCTCTGTTTTTAAATATAAGTTTTTTTTAGAGATTCCACTACAAACTACATACGGATGTATATAGACATATTTTAGAGTGTAGATTCATTGATTCTGCTTCGTATATAGTCCATAATGAAATCTCTAAAAAAAACTTATATTTAGACTATACAAATGGCTGAGACTAGCAGCGAACATGCAGTAATGAAAACCTTAATATATCCTTAAAAATCTCTAGTGGTCGAATATGTTCCTAATATTTCTTACTCTATATTTCTTATAAGATATAACTACTACTTCCTCCGTTCACAATAAGATATTTCGAATATTTCAATGTAGCCTATACAGATTGAAATGAATAAACTAAAAAAAGTCTGTATATACATGTAAAGTTTTTTTTGACGGGTATATACATGTAAAGTTAAATCCATCTTAGTTAGCACTCCCTCCGTCCCATCTTATATTATGGGAGGGAGTATTTGTGAAAGGATGGAGTATTTTTTACTGTAAATCTACCATAAGACGCAGGGAATATCTAATTTCTGATGCAATATACAGTCCCTAAAAAGCAGCTAAAACGCCCAAAATCCCCACGGAGAAACACAGCCCCATGGAGTAGGACAACGTTCACTCGTGGCCGTGCCGACGTGGATCCAATAATTGTTGCGGGCCCACACCTCCTCCACCCGAAGCCGATCTGACGAGCCGTTCCGGGCCCAGACACTACTCACTCCTCCCTCCAAACAAATTGTATAATTATTTTGACGTCCTTAAAACCTTTTTTTGTGTTCGATGACATGCGGGCCAGAGCAGCCTCCGACCAGCTATTTCCCAATTTATATACTCGAGTGAATTGCTTCTCCCTCTCTCCCTCTCTCTCTCTCTCTCCTCTCCCCCGTTCAAAGTCGTCGTCTTGCTCTCGAGCTGGTTGATTCGATTCTTATCAATCCACCATCCTCCGTAGCTGCAGGTCCGATCGTGGCGGTTATGCCATCGGCAGCGCTGGCTGCCACGCCGGACTCTCCGTCGCCGTCGCCGTCGCCGCACCACTACCGCGGCCGGTTGCGCTCGCCGCTGGCAAACGGCGGCACCAAGGGGAACTTCGAGCTCCGGCACTGGCGCACGCCGCTCAAGCGGGCTCCGTCGTGCCCCCCGCCGGGGATCGAGATACCCAGCAACGACGACGATGGCAGCGGGAACGGGTACACCAGCCTCCGGGACATCCTAGCGTCGCCTCGGTACGCGGGGGCGGGGGGCTCGCCGGCGGCCTGCGTCATCGGTGGCGCCGGCAGCTGTGGAGACATACACATGATACGCCACCCGCTGGTAAAACACGCGGCGTACGCGTACCTGCAGATGACGCCGTCGGCGAGGGAGGACCCAACCCGCCGGAACCGGCGCTGGCGCGGCCCGCTCTGCCGCCTCCTGTTCGGCTGCCTCAGCTTCATCGGCGCACTCTTCCGGCCGTGACTTCTCCGGACGGCGCGCACCTCCATGCGGTTCTTGCTGCACCTCCGTGAATTCTCTTCGATTTCTCTTTTCTTCTTTTCTTTTGTGCGATTAGATTCTTTTGTAGAGTTTTCCGGTTTATGTTTGGGTTGTAATTTGTGTGAATAATTTGGTAGGATTAGACACAAAGAGGAATGATGGCAACAAGAGAAATGATGAATGTCATACTACTAACAAAGCTGATTAGTCGTCATGAACTCATGATTGATGCAATAATGGAATGATCAGAACACAAGCATGTGGAGGAAAATAATTGAAGTAAATTGATCGGGAAAAAAAAGAGACAATAAATTGCTATCACCACAAGTCTACAACATGCTTCATTCATATCTCTTCACACTGGGTTAATTGCTGGATTGTTTTTCTATGTACTAGATTTCTTCTTTCAATTTGACCTTTGCTTGAATCATTCTATTTCTATGTACACAATCATTTCCTTACACCGGTGTAAAATTCCATCCCTCTCCTCTAATAGTCCTTGTCATTATGAGCTCGCCGGGGCTTGGGGTTGATGGTCGCGCGCAGAACTTCAGCGACAACTGCGGCATCAGGGTTGTCAAAGAGAGATTCCTGCGGTGGCGATGGCGGCCGACGTTTAGTCGCAAAGGGACTCCAGATAGACTTCTTGTTCCTCTGCTGAACACGCACAATCAGAAAAGAGATGAAACTGCTGTCAATACCACTTGTGCTCAAATTGTTTCCAGTGCATTGTATCTTATCATATGATTCGTGCACGTGATTTCTATAGCTGACAGGCAGGATGTTCAGGATATTTAACAGATTACAACATACATACTTGATTATATGAGTGAATTCCAGTTTTTACCCCTGGTTTCACATGTGGTAGATTTTACCCCATTTAGCAGAAATTCTCAATTTAGCAAAACTTGTGCCACAGATTACCCCATTTCATTTTATTTTTTATTCCTCTGCTGACTGTGTATATGCCACGTAGATGGTTTCGTTAGCACCCCTGTGTTTTTTCTGGTTTGCTCCAGTCATTGGATGATCAAACCAATGACACAATTGAAGACTGGCCACCCCACGCCGGGGAGCTTGCCGGCGACATTTTTCCCCTGAAGCAGAGAAGCGGGAAGGGTTATAAGGGTGGAGGGGATACCCGAGTAACTGTTCGGGATATACCGAACTAGTTGGAATAGGCTCAGTGGCCATGGCAGCATGTCCTGCCAGATGCGAGTTAGGAGGCGTGTGCGGGCTAAATTGGACCAGGCGGAACTCCAAGGAGAGAAGACATCTCACAGGAGAGATGGAGGCAGCATGAGCAGCGCCGGTACTGGCCTATGGCGGTGGCACATGCTGACCACGGCATGGAGACGAGGGAGTTTGAGGTGTACAGGGTGCCACGCGCGGCTAACAGGAGTCAGGCGTCTCCCCTGCTGCTCTGGTCAACAGAAAAAACAAGCCAAAGAAACCAGAAAGAAAATAAACCGTCGATGTGGCATGCATGGTCAACAGATAAACTGAATAAAATAAAAGGTGGTAATTTGTGGCACAAGTTTCGCTAAATTGAGTAAAAATTAAGAATTTCTGCTAAATGGGGCAAAAGCTGTCACAAACGTGAAACTGGCAGTAAAAAATGGAATTCACTCTAATAATATCAACAGTCATGAAAATCAGGGCAATGCAAGAATGAAGAGAGCAAAATTACAAGATGGGAAGGTGCAGTAGTAACATGACAGGAATCGGACAGGAGATTTGGTCTGTGGAAGGGGACGAATCAACAAATGGTTCCGTTGTGTTGTGTCTTTAGCTCTTGTGCAGACAATACCCACGTTGCCTGGGGCAATGGTTTCCCCCTGTTTACAATACAGCAGGTTGCGGCGTCGCTATCCGGTGGGCCGATGCTGAGTGCTGACAACGGAAGGGGCCGATGGCCTTGGTTGAGATCGGGGAGGAGGACCGGGTCGTTGGCTTGGATGGGTTGGATAATGCTCCTGTCTGATTGTCAAAGTGGGGTAGTGAGAGGGAAACAAAGGAAATAGTGGTTTGGCAAGGTTGGGGCTGTTGCCCTCTTATTCAAAACACTCTGTTTTGAGATTATGCTGGTTGGAGTTTCTTCAGAATGGAATGGCAAGTGGTGTCATGGCTCATGGGAGATCTGCTGCAGTACATTATAGTAGGACCGCAAACTTGGTAGCATCCAGTGGCTAGTTGCATTGGAGTTTCAACTGTTTTCCTTAGAGGAAGATATCACTTTGAGTAATTTGCACTTCAAGAATAGGATAAATGAAAATAATTACCGATGGCAAAATAGTTTTTGGTAGTAAATAAATGCTTATTTAACTGTGGTACTTTCCTTGCTAGTGTATCCCAGGATACTTAGAACTACATATTCCTGAAAAAACTATATGTAGTCGAGTGGGGCCTTTTTTGGTAAGAACTGATGGTGACACTTGATATTAAAGGAAGCTACATATTTCTTGTACTGTGACAATCTTACGATTTCTCTGTACAAAGATATAACAATGTTAAACTACGCTATATGCATAGCAGCAATCAGTTCTCTTAAATTTGTAGTAAATTGATCATGAGTTCTCCCGATAGTACAATGCTCAGGAGATGAACTTAAACTGGCAACAGACCAATCTTTATGACAGCAAGTGCATGGTCAAATTACTCCGGAAAAAAATTCACACCTCAAAAAGGGACATGCATTCTTTAAACCTATGCAGCCCTTGACTACCTCATGCATTAAATTTATCAAGAACAAATCACCTGGTAGATGAAAACTCTAATACAGTGCATGTTACAATGACGGGGGATGCCATTACCTCTAGATTTGATCCTTCGGCCTTGTCAGAGACCACATAATGCAAGACGTCCATGAAGAATGCCGTCCCTTTGTCAGCACAGTTCTTAACATAGAAGCTAAGTAACTGCCCAGACTTTGCCCTCAGATGCAGTAACCTCTGCTCAATGTTTGGTTCATATTGCATCACAATGGGCCGAAGAAAGGTGTCATATACAACATCACTGCCCTGCAGAAATAATTGTATTAACACAGATGTTAGTTGTTACTTACATGCACTTGAGGAATTTAAAAGCAGAGTAAGTTCCATTTCACCTCCTGCTAAACATCACAATAAACGCCACTGAACCCCCCAGAACAACAAAAGTAGGGAGTGTTTAAGCCCCAAAACTTGCAAAGCCAGGTTTACATACACCCTAAGGTTTTTGTTTTTGTTTTACCAAAAAGGCAGACACTGTGCTGCTTCATTAAGATAGAGAAAGCCAAAACCAGAGTGTCATGTACAAGGCACACTGAGACAGTTTTTCGGAGGGTGTGTGCTGACAGACATCCAATTCAAGGTGCATGTTGCCATTTAGACAGGCACATCACCCATTTTTTATGACAAGTATCTTACTATGTTTATATACCCACATCACCGGGCCTTTACTTCCTTATATCTCCTGGTTAGGAAAAAATGGTGATATGATTACAAAATGGCAAAAACTACCCATGAATGGACCATCGTCAGCAAAGCAGCCCTCATTAGACGGTCCCATGGTGAAACTTTAACCTACATTTTTAGGTTCTCGGGAATTAACACCCACTTTATTGTTCATGGATTATGTGGCCTTTCTGTGCACCGGGAGGGAGGGGGGAGGGGGGAGGGGGGGGGGGGGTTACCTTTGTTTTGGGGTACCATAGGTAAACAAAGAAAGCAAGCTTAATTTCTCCATACATTGGCACCCTGGAATGGGTACAGATGCATAAGTAAGATGAAAAGTTAAAGTAGAAAGATAGAAAAAAACGAGGAACTGAACTGACCAAGAGATGAGGCTCTCAAAGGCTATCACCATGGCCACAATAATCCTGGAGACATTTCACAAATAGGTCAGTTTACAAGCGAGCCATATCCGATTTAATACTTGAATATATATCAAGTTTAAGAATACACATATTGCCATGGGATAGAAATGGAAACAGTTAGGGCATCCACAGTGCTTATATGGCCTCTAAGGTGGGACCTGATGATTGCCTGTAGGCCATGCTAACTTGATGGTGCATATAACCTTGCAGCCGCAAAAGTACCACGAGTTCCAAAGATAATATAAGTATAGAAACATTGCAGCCAGTCTAATATTCTTCAGATAACCTAGGGAAATCATTCGAGTACCATATGCTTACATGCATACACTATAGAATTTAGTTTATTGCTCAAAGCACACATCCAATATTATTACAAGTCTCTTTCCTGCTCCACCTTAGTTTAGCTGAAAATCATCCAAGTGAATGAGTAATTCTTGACAAACCAGGCATTTGATCATGGAAGTATTAAACATATAACTATCCCTGGTTAGCTTTGAACAAAAACATAACAACGGATATTGATATCTGCCATAGCAAACATTCATGAAATAAGCAGCCCCTGCAAGCATTTTGTACATGCACAACTAGCAAGCCAATATCAGACTTCAAAGTACTGTGTTAACACATGCCGGTGATGTTTCCTATCAAACATAATGGATTCAACAGGAGCAATTAAACATCAGCACTATTCACTACTTACCTCAACTAACATTTGCATGTGAAGATTTTAACAAAGCTCCATAATGTAAAAAAATAGCGAAGCGCAACACACGCGTTCAATAGACAATACGGGCATCTTCAACGCGGATCACCAAAATGCCCGCAAATGTCCGGATCAGGTGGTCCGGACACTTCTAGCCATCCAATGTGGATCACCAAAACGGGCCGGACCGGTCCAGACGTCCAAAATCCCACAGACCGGCTTCAAATCGAGGGGAGCTCTGGGGGAGTCCAGACGTCCACCACATCAGACTCCAACACCCCGGTCCCACCCCAAAACCCCTCTACGGCTGCTCTAGAACCCTCCGCGCATTCACACATAATTCACCGGCCTCCCGCCTACCTGCATTCACGGCGGCCTGCTGCCCGAGAAGCCTACTCGGGCTTTAAAGCAAGCCGGCCTCCTCCGCAAATCCTACCCGCACTCACTCCTCCCACTCTCCCAACACCGCCGCACACCACACCTCCATCCTTCTCCGCGATGGGCAAGAAGATGACTAAGGAGGAGAAGGGGCACAGCCGGGCGTGATGGCTGCTCGGCGGATACCGCTCCGACCAGCATGGTATTTGGACAGTGGAAAAATAATTGGGAAAAATTGAACAGTTAAAATGGGTAAAGTGAGATCATCTAGAATAGTAGTTACCAATTGTTAAATCACACATGAAGGCTGTTACCAACTCGCAGCAATAATAATGTATCTTTTTTCCTGCCTGCCAACAGTAATTTATTTGCAAAGACAGATAGATTTAGATGGTCCATAAACATGTTCCCTTTTAAGCATAGGTACAAACTAAGCCCTGTTTGATTTCAGGCCTTAGTAACAACTATGTACAAAGAAGAAAATCTTAAAATTTTAATCTCCGGGTCTCTAGTCTTTAGCATTGATTTCTGATCAAACACCCTGCATACAGTTACTAATCATTGATCTGAAGGCCCTTTTAAGCATTGATTTGCAGGCATTTTGCTAATCCGCGTTGGAGATGTCCTTGTTGGACACGCGTTGGTGCGGATAAGGTTGTTGTTGTAGTTTGTCGATCGCTGGTTTGATCCCTTCGGGCTTTTTCCTTTTCCTCGCTAGGGAATAGCTTTGGTCTTGCATGACTTTGCTATTTGCCGGCGTGTTTAGTTGTGTGTGTTTTTGTTGGCTGTGTGCATCTTAGCTATGCAGAGGCTGGGTGTGTGCTCATCGTGTTTGTATCCACTTGATGCTTCATTTTGAGTCAACAAAATCAACCCTTTGTTGAAAAAAAAACAGAACAGCGGAACAATCGATTAATCTAAATAAGACCACTAATATTACAGTTACTATTGATACTTACTGCCAAAACTATCATTTTTAAATGACAAATAGAGGTAAGGTAAAAATTATAGGGTATGACTACAGCTAGTCCAAGCATCTCAATGGGAAGTTTCTTGATCTGTTTCTTTGAATAGCTTCATGCTAGGGCCAAAGTCATGTTAGGTAATAATAAAGAAGTATTATTGCAATTTAGGAAGTGTATATTATACTTTGAATTAGTCTTCTTATCAGTCAATTAGCTGATCAAAGTAAATATAGTAGACTTAGAACCTTCCATAGTTTAGTTGGTCATTGACCCAGTCCAGTCATGTTCAAGTCTTGGAACAGAAAAGTAAAATAACATATGTGGCAGCATTCCTCGTAGAAAATCAATCAGCTAGCGTGTGAGGTGCGCTATGTATTGCCACAGATATTTGGAATATTTCCTCAACGCACATGTAGACGTGCACAAAAGACTAAGAAACTGCACAATCTATTGATTGACTGAAAAACTCAAGCTGGGTAACTTGTGATATGCACTAACCTCTGAGCTAAGTGGGCTTACATAACCGAAATAGTGTAACAAATAGAAATAGGTACAGTATAGGAAATCTGTACAATCTAATATACTCCCTCTGTTCACAAATATAAGATGTTTTGGATATTTTAATATGGACTGCATACGGACTGAAATGACCGAACAGACACACTAAAATGTCTCTATATACATCTGATTCACAAAAAAGTTAGAACATCTTATATTTGTGAACGGATGGAGTACTAATTATTAATCTTAGCTGGGCCTGCCTGCGCAAGTAGGTTTGGATAAAACTGATACTTTTCAGTATTTGATTGACCGTGTATGGCAAAGAGTGAATGGGTGGAAAGAAAGACAACTCTCGGCAGGGGGTAAAGAAATGCTCCTTAAGGCAGTGGGCCAATCTATACCATCATATGCAATGTCGGTCTTCAAAATTCCCAAACAAACTTGCAAGGGAATAACTGACGTGATGTCGCACTACTGGTGGAGGGATGGTGATGCTCAGAGGAGAATGCACTGGTTTGCGTGGTGGAAGATGTGTGTACCGAAAAGAGAGGGAGGTATGGGATTTAGAGATATTCATTGTTTCAATTTAGCTCTCTTAGCTTTTTTTTTCCAAAAGGGGGGACTCCCCGGCCTATGCATCAGAACGATGCATACGGCCACATTTATAAATAAAATAGGTTCAAAAAGGTCTTAAAGTCTGGAAACAAAATAAAGGCTAGCTCACAGAGAGCCTCAACGCCAAAGATAAAAAGGCCATGGAGCCACAACCGGCTGGCAAAACAAAGATAGGAAAACTAATCGCCTATCCTATTACATGACCGCCATCCAAACCAGTTGAAGATATCCCGCACTACCATCTCCCACCGGACAGATCCAGTAACCAAACGCTCGCTAAGCAGGCGTGGAGGCTTATTGAGAACCCGGATTCTTTGTGTGCCCGGATTCTGAGAGCAAAATACTTCCCGGATGGTGATTTATTAAATTGCATGTTAAAGAAGAATGCCTCATTTACATGGCAAAGCATAATGCAAGGTGTGAATACTTTGAGACATGGATATATTTGGAGAGTAGGAGATGGTGGAAACATTAATATCTGGAGGGATGCTTGGATCCCAAACTCTCCATCCAGAATGATTATCACACCTAGGGGAGGCCATTTGATTTCTAAGGTGAGTGGCTTAATTGATCCATCAACGGGTCAGTGGGATGTCGACCTTGTTGAGCAAACTTTTTGGCCCATTGATGCGGTAAGGGTTCTTGCTATACCATTATCGACAAACGATATGACTGATTTTATTGCTTGGAGTCTGAATAAGCATGGAAATTTTACTGTCAAATCGGCTTACCATACTGTCTGGGATTACCAACATGGACGTAAACTACGGAGAATTGATGGTTTGGGCGCCTCAAGTGCTAACCAACATGGCAAAAAGTTTGGAAACTTAACTGTCCAGCAAAGGTAAAAATCTTTCTCTGGCGAACACTACATGGAACTATGCCTTGTAATGTTGTTCTTGCAAATCGTCATATACCTGTTAGACCGGCGTGTCCAGCATGTGGCCAAAGTGGGGAAGATGTTTTGCATGTGTTGTTTCGATGCAAAAAAGCCAAGGAAGTGTGGCGCCTCCTAGGAATGGAAGATGTTATAGCGCATGCATGCGAAGTGGATCGAGTGGGGGAAGCAATACTTGCTTATTTGCTGAATTTTCCCGCACAGGAGGCGGTCGTTCTAGGCGTTAAAAATTTCTATGAGCTCATGTCTATCACTTGCTGGTATCTCTGGTGGGAAAGACGGAAACTAGTTCACAAGGAGCATGTGCAAGATGCGAAAAGAATTTCACAATCTGTGAGAGCGATGGCAGAAAATTTTGTTATTGCATGTGACCCAAAGGCAGTACTAAAGAAGGACGGATGGAGAAAACCACCTAATGGCTTTCTTAAGCTGAACGTAGATGCCGCCTTCGACTATGACGCGCTACATGGAGCTATGGGAGCAGTCATACGAGACGACAGAGATCATTTTATTGTTTCTGGGAACAAACTAATAGAGTCATGTTATGATCCTCTTTCTGCAGAGGCATTGGCTCTTAAATTTGGTTTACAACTCTCTTCTTCGGCAGGGTGTAACAGGCTTGTCGTTAATTCCGACAGCCTAGAACTAATGGAGATTATGACCAAGAACGGTCAGTATGCGGGCAATGCAGCAGCCATCATTGATGATTGTTACCACTTGGCATGTGAGTTTAGTTCAATTCGGTTTGAATTCTGTCCTAGAGAAGCAAACGCTGTTGCTCATGAATTAGCTAGTGTAGCTAGATCTAAATTCTGCCGTGAGTGGATTGAAATGGCTCCTAATGAGCTTCTTCCTCTTTTACTTAAAGATGTAAGTGTTATCACCAATGAATAAAGAGGGAACTTTAGTTGTCTAAAAAAAATCTTAGCTGGGGCTTACCTCCAACAACAAAGACAGCTTGAAATAACCGATGATATCATATTAAAATGTTAAAATTTGTAACTAACCAGATACAACCCGAATTGGTTTAGGGAACTCTTAAAGGTACATTGACTAGTAGCAAGTGCAAATGTCCAATTTCCCTAAAAAATAAGTGCAAAGGTCCAATAGCTTGTATTCGACAACCTAGTTAGTTAAAACGTCAGATGCGTTGCAATGTCTAATTGATACATTGCTTTGAGTCTATCAAAGGCAATTCAATTCTGGGATATAGAAATCAGAAACAACGGCTATGGTCTCAAAAAGCTTCAGTTATTCTTTAAAAAAATCCTAGGTGAGGAGGCAATATTGTCTGATATACACTAAATTAATGCCTACTGGGTCTCTCAAGAACTGAAACGAATAGGCTCGCTCATTGTTTTCGAGTCGATGAGTCGTTCTAGGGTAGCGACTCGGAAAAAGTTGAGCCTGCAGTTGCGACTAGTCGCGACTCGAGTCATGAGTTGACACTAAGTTGAGTCGACATTTTTTTGCGACTCATCGACTAGTCGCGCGACTCAAAAACCCCGGGCTCGCTAAAATCCATTTCATAATTGTGCATAAGGGATGGAGCATCCTCTCTTTTTTTAGCATCCTCATTAAAAGCAAGCGGTACAGAACAAGTACAATAAAAATGTTTATGCATCTAGAGTCCTTGGCCCGAATTCAACTGACCAACTTACAAACAAAACTACAATTTTGGGTAATTCAAGTGAAACGATCAAAACAGGCCTTCGCCCCGCTTTATATATAAAGTAAACCATCACGTCCATACATCATGTCTGAGTGAAGGAAATAAAATAAAAGCTCTGCTGGGGCAACAACACAAACATGAACAAAAAGAAAAAGGAAAAGGCCATACAAGGCTCCATGGAGCCAAAGGTAATTAAGTGAAATGCTTGTAAATCTTCCAAAAGGAATGGGATGAATAAGGGACATGGGATCTGTATGATATTTATTTCCTTGAATAGACAATAAGGGCATCTCCAACGCGGATCACCAAAATTCCCGCAAATGTCCGGATCAGGTCGTCCGGACACTTCTAGCCATCCAACGTGGATCACCAAAACGGGCTGGACCAGTCCAGACGTCCGAAATCCCACAGACCGGCCGCAAATCGAGGGGAGATCTGGGGGAATCCGAACGTCTGCCACATCGGACTCCAACACCCCTGTCCCACCCCAAAACCCCTCTAAGGCTGCTCTAGAACCCTCCACGCATTCACACATAATTCACGGCCTCCCGCCTATCTGCATTCATGGCGGCCCGCCGCCCAAGAAGCCTACTCAGGCTTTAAAGCCAGCCGGCCTCCTCCGCAACTCCTATCCGCACTCACTCCTCCTCCTCTCCCAACACCGCCGCACACCACACCTTTATCCTTCTCCGTGATAGGCAAGAAGATGACCAAGAAGGGGCGCAGCCGGGCGTGATGGCTGCTCGGCGGATACCGCTCCGACCAGCGTGGCATTTGGACGGTGGAAAAATAATTGGGAAAATTTGAACAGTTAAAATGGTAAAGGGAGATCATCTAGAATAGTAGTTACCAATTGTTAAGTCACACATGAAGGCTGTTACCAGGTCACAGTAATAATAATGTTTTTTTTCCTGCCTGCCAACATATTTATTTGCAAAGACAGATGGATTTAGATGGTCCATGAACAAGTTCCCTTGTAAGCATAGGTGCAAACTAAGCCCTGTTTGATTTCAGGACTTAGTAACAACTATATACAAAGAAGAAAATCATAAATAAAAAATATCTGGGCCCTCTTGTCTGGAGCACTGATTTCTGATCAAACACCCTACATACAATTACTAATCATATGCAGCTCGGCGCCTATGATACCAATCTGAAACTGTAGCAGAACTTGCAACCATTTTGTTGAGACAAAAGAAATAAGCATAGAACTGTGAATCGTAGTGCTAGAGCTTAAGAGGGTTAAAAGTCTATTGCAAGCACAAGGCAGGATCGTGGTGCCATCATCCACCTAACACCCAACATATAACACGTGGAAACGAAAGAACGCATGTAACCCAATGGAAAGGCAAAAGTGAGTCAGTTATTGAAGTTGGCACTATCATTAACATATAAACTTTCGCCTGATATCATGCTTAGCGAGTAAACAAGTAGCACAGGATAGTATGGAATCCAAGTAGTGCATCTGAATCCACATCGAATAGAAACGAAAGCAATTCGCATCAACTGGGGGCGGCCGTGCAGGCACCGGGTCAAGTTAACTCGAAGGGAATGGAGGAAGAAGAAGGAACGGCTCACCAGTACTGGCACCAGAAGCGGAGCATGTGCGCGTCGTTGGGGCGCGCCTCCACCGTCTTGAAGCACTCGAACGCCGGCATCGCGTACCCGAACAGCAGCCTGCGTCGGCGTCAGAGCAAAATCAGGAGACAGAAGAGGGAGAGAAACCGCCACGAGCCCGTTCGCCCAGACCCAGTGCAGCGACGAATAGCCACTCCACGCAAGGAACGGGGACTCACAGCAGGGTCTTGGACAGGACGCCCCCCAACATCTCGCCGGCCGCCGACCAGCCGGATCAGAAATGCAGGCGCGGAGGCGGAGTCGTGCGCGCGTGGACGATCCGCGGCGTGGCGGTCCCCTCCAGCACCGTGCGGGATGCAAATTGCGGTTCTCTCGGCGCTGGCGCTCCTTGGGGACACGAGCGGGGGGTTGGCTTGGAGAGGACAATATCAATCAGAGAAGGCGGGCGAGAGGGGGACGAGGAAGAAGGTGTTGCGGGAGAAGAGAAGAGAAGGCGACTCGCGACTGCAGGAAGTGGCAAGTTGCCGAGTTGAACAGACGTTGTTGACTGCGGGAGGGGGTGGAGGCAAATTTGACATCAATCATAGAATGAAGTGCCCGTGAAACTATTTCACACGGCTGACCTTTTTATGTGACGCCCGACACAAAGGCGCCACACTATACTGTGCAACGCCTCACAGATAAGCGCTACACGCCTGGCCAGCGTTGCACCCCAGACTGTCTAAAAATTGCTAAGTCATTGTGCAGAGCCTAAGAGCTAGGCGCTGCACTGTATAGTGGGGCGTCTAACTCTCAGGCGCTGCACTAGTGGTTGCACTACAAAATGAAGCAACCACTAGTGCAACGTCTAGAAGCTAGGCGCTACACTGTATAGTGTGGCGCTACACTGTATAGTGTGGCGCCTAACTCTCAGGCGCTGCACACTGACTTAGTAATTTTCGGATCACAAGGGTGCGACGCCGGCCAGGCGTGTAGCGCCTATCTGTGAGGCATTGCACAATGTAGTGTGGCGTCTTTGTGTCGGGGTCACACAAAAAGATCAGCCGCGTAAAAAAAAAATTATGGGCAATTCATTCTGTGATTTGATTTGATTCATAGGTCAAATTTGTCAGTTTTGCCGGGTGGGAGCCGCGCTCGGCCCGGTATCTCGTCACGTTTGCGACTTTGCGGTGGATGACCCGGTGGGGCCACCTAGAGGCTGCGGAGGTGGTCGCGTGTGGGTAACACGATGAGTATCGGTGCGAGATTTCTTTCGTTTCTGCCTTTGGACCTTGGTTTCCGTGCCTCACATGCTTTCGTGGACGGATATATACGCTCATCAAAACTCTATCGTCAACTCTTTTTTTCCTGCTTTTGGGAAGGTTGGGCCAACTCCGGCGCAAACAGATGCACGTTTGGTTTGATTTTTATCTGTTTGGGGCCGCTGTTGGAGAGGTGTCCATCTTCGTCCGCCTATTTTTTGATAAATGCGTTTAACTGGTCAATCCATTTGGTCCGTCTTTTTTTGGTCAAATTTCTGAACTTGGATATTATATGCATATTGATCAAATAAACAACTTAAAATAAAACATTGCATGTGATTAAACAAATAAGTCACAAAATTTTACATCATAATAAATACAAATCTCATAGTTCACAACTAAAAGAATTTTAAACTGTACCAAATACATTTAAAAAACGAGAAGATACATTATTGGTTGATGCCTATGTGAGTCCACATATGTTGAATCAAATCCAATGCCAAGCAAATGGATAGTCTTTCACTTTCAGTGTATACAATCACGCATCCATGAAAATTTCTATTGGTTGTTGCAGTGTTTCCGTGCCTCCCATGCTTCCATGGATAGATATATAAACTTCCCTTCTTCGTGTGGTGATGAATGCCAAACAAATAAGTTACCCAATTCAATTTTAACATGTCCCTTTGTATTGCCCCTGCCAATCAAGTGGATAGTTCTTTCACTTTCGGTGCATACAATCTAGCCTTCCAAGCATCCCCGAAAAGCCTCTCGGTTCATTGATCGCTAACAACCAGGTTGTATCCGCGGTATTTAGTTCTCTCAAGTACTCCGGCCCAAACACTGCAACCACAGCTTTGCAAAACTTGTACAATGACGCAAGGCATGTGGACTCACTCATGCGGACATACTCATCCACAAGATCACTAGGAATTTCGTGTGCAAGCATACGAACAGCTATAATATATTTCTGATAAGAGAAGAAGCCAACCTTTTCAAGAGTATCATACCTGCATTTGAAGTTGTTAGAAGGGAGAGGGGGATTTGATGGAATCGATTGTTGTATTGCTTGAGCCTCGTGGGCATATATATATGAGTACAATGATCAACTTGGAGTACAAGACAAGCCAGAACACATCCTAGTCTATCTCTTCTTTCCTAATAATCAATATACTCAACACCCCCCCCCCCCCCCGCAGTCACAACGGTAGCGACGCAGACGGTGAGACTGGAGAAGAATCCGAAGGCAAGCCGACGGACACCCCCTACAGTCGTAACGGTCGATGCATCACGGAAGGCGTGGCTGGAGTGGAAACGGACGAGGTTGCTCAAGCAAGGGGGTAGCCCTTTGTGCCATTTGTCGATGTAGCCGAGAGCGTGGGTGGTGGAGCCGTGGTCGAGGTAGCTGTGCGAAGAATGCCGTGGTCAATGTCGGGTCGGGGTGGCCGGTGTCGAGGAAGTCGCGGAGCCGCGGGCGCAAGGAGGCGTCGAGTTAGCATGGGCACAATGATGTCTAAGTAGGGGTGCGCCGGAGAGAAGTTGGTGTTGACGAGGCGTCGCGACGGGTTTGCCAAGCCCGGGGACACATCGTGGACGAAGGCACGCACAGGTGTTGCCAGCACCGGGCATGCGTAGACGGACGAAGACGAAGTTGACGAAACGCCGCACCAGGCTTGCCAGGCCCGGGGACACGTCGTGGACGAAGGCACGCATCGGTGTTGCCAGCACCGGGCATGCGTAGACGAGGGACCTGCACGAGCTGTACGCCATGTCGAAGAAGTCGGAGGGGCCAGTAGAGAAGAACTCGACGACGGTTGCGACGCCAATCGGCGCGGGGCCAATGTCACCCGCGGTTGTCGGAGTAGACGAAGTGGTCGGGGTAGATGACGGCGACGCTGACGACGAGCTGGTGCTGGACGAAGACGAAGGAGGTGGACAGGCGGTGGCGGCGGCTACGGGGTAGCGGTGGAAGCGGCCAAAGTAGAGCGGCGGCGGCGGCCTGACGGTGGCGGCGGCGGCTAGGTTAGGAGCGCGGCGGCAGTGCTCGAAGTAGACGAAGAACCCTGACAGCGTGACGAAGACCGGCGCGGAAGGTGGCGTTCCCGCTCCGAAGGAGGCGGCGCGGCGCATGCCACGGGAAGTCGACGCGCGGGAACGGCGGTGGACCGCGGGCCTCGACGCTACGGCCCGAAGGGGAGACACAGTGGCGGTGGGCAGGTCGGGGCGACGGCGGGGACCACGGGTTGCGGCGCTACAGCCAGAAGGGGCGGCACAGCGGCGAAACTCGGGTCGGTGCAACCGCGGAACGGACTCGGGATGGCCAAGAGCGGACGGCCTCGGGGCGGCGGAGGACCGCGGGCCGCGGCACTATGGCCCGAAGGGGCGACACAGCGGTGACGCGGGTCGGTGAAGCCGGGAGAAGAACCACGGGTTGGCGGCGCTGCGGCCCGGCAGGGCGACGCAGCGGCAGCCTGATGCTCGATCGGTGTAAAGGCGCTGACGATCTTCACGGATCCAGCGGAGGCACGCAGACGACTGATCAGATCGGTCGCGTGCCGTAGATGGAGAAGGTCGCGTATGCTTGGGTGATCAGTCCAAACATCCGCAAAGTCGAAGTGTCCGCGTGGCATGAGTCAGACGGACGTGGCAGACGGTAGCGGCGTATGTCTGCGTGGCCGGATGAGCTAATAGCGCGCGTTCGCCGACGGGAGCACAAGCGCACCCGCACGTGGAGCAACACATGCAAGCATCAGAAAAACCAGCACGGGATACATGGTCCGCGCCAGGACGATGGGCCGATGCATGACCACCACACAAGTGCACGCGTTGCATGCGTGAACCTGGGGAGCCGGCAACCGATCCGGGTGAAGGCGAAAGTCGATGGAAGCCGTGATCTGATCAAGGCGAGAATGGCCGGCACACAGCAACTTGCGGACAATTGCGCGGACGTCAGCCCTTATGGGCCACCGCGTATCGCAGACGGCTGTGTCGAAGAAGAGGCCGGTGTAATCGATGTCGGTGTCGAAGTAGACGCGCACGAGGGTCGACGGCGACGGCGGGCGACGTAAACCGATCAAGCATAGATCGGAAAACCAAAAAGTAGACGTCGGTCAAAGCGACCGGCGAGAGAGAGAAAAACCCAAATCTAAGGATTGGGAAAAAGACTCTCTAGGGCAGCCGGTCGACACGACTGGCGGACGAACCCTAGGTACGGGTGGCGCGGCCCCCAGCGGCGGTCATGAAGGCCGACCGCCCCAGGGGCGGAAAGGGCGGCGGCTAGGGTTTAGAACCCGGAAACTGATACCATGTTAGAAGGGAGAGGGGGATTTGATGGAATCGATTGTTGTATTGCTTGAGCCTCGTGGGCATATATATATATGAGTACAATGATCAACTTGGAGTACAAGACAAGCCAGAACACATCCTAGTCTATCTCTTCTTTCCTAATAATCAATATACTCAACAGAAGTAACCATCATACACCACCACTCTCTCCCGAATACGGTTGAACGCATGTCTCCCTATCCGGAAGCGTTGCCGGAAAAGGTTGGGAGGGAATAGTGGGTCATTGTACTTGAAATAATTGTTGTAGAGAAGGTAATGGCCCCTCCCTCTATTACGATTCAACCCCGGAGCATGGCTCAGGATCAATTCCCTAAACCTTGGTCGCTGCCTAGTAATGTGCTCATTGGCGACCAAAGTAGCTATCGCAGCATCATCATCATCGTCGGACGATTCTTTAGATGATGAACACATGAAGTTGTTGTAAAAAAAAACTCATCCAAGCTGTCCACCATGATGAAATCGTACCTCGATTGATTCGGGCAGACCGTCGAGCACCTTGCTGGCGACGACGGGGGTGGGCCAGCAGGGCGCGGGCAGTGACACTACAAAAAATACACTTCCGTGATGGTACGTGTTTGTCACAGTAGGTCACGTTTTCTGTCATGCATGTACATCCATGACGATTTTATGACAGAATCAAGATAGTCATACATGTGTTGTCGTAGAAGTGTTCCATGACATTACCAAAAATATCATCACGGAAGTGTCCACTTCCATGACAATAAATCCCGCGTCATAGAAGTGCTTTCTTCAAGGGTGACCGACACGTGGCATCCATCGTAACGGCTCGCCGTTACGCTATCGGGTCCGGTTTTGGATCCGATAACCCGTTAACAGCCCCAACCAATGGGGATTTTCCACGTGTAAAATCATCATTGGCTGGAGGAAACACGTGTCGGCTCATCGTTGGGATAGATGTCATCCACTCATTGGACCGAAGGCGCCTATGATACATCGACACGTGGCAGGGCCCAACAGAGGCCCATTCCTATGAAAAAGCCAGCCCGTTTGACTTGGTCAAAAGGTGGCGGGCCGGCCCACGGAAAGCCTATTAACGACCTGTTCGCATATAGCCCATTTACAGCCCGCTAACTCAGGGCCCGTTACGACCTATCCGAATTAGGCCCAGTAGGCCAGTAGCGTCATCTGGGCCGTCCAATATGATTCCGGCCCGCTTCAACTTCCGGCCCATGTATAGCCCATGAAGTCTTTTGGCCCATATGAGGCCCTTTGTAACTCTTGGCCCATTAACGACCCGTGGTGAAACTGGCCCGTAATGAACAGTGTATCACTTTATACCCATTAACAGCCCATTATACCGTTGGGCTGTTTCCAGCCCATGTTATCTTTCGGCCTTCTCAGGGCCAATTTATTCTTGGGCTCATTTCCAGCATTCGGTTACTTACGACCCGTTATTGTCATTTTCTGCTTGTGGGCCAAATTCAGCTCGTGGTTACAGTCGGCCCGTTTGTGGCCTGTTAATACATTGGGCCATTTTCATAGCGTCATCAAATACGGCCGATTAACGATGGCCCGTTATGGTCGGCCCATGAACGGACGATTCCAAATCTAGCCCGTTTACGGCCATAATGCGGTATGTTATTGGCCCATGTTTGGGCAATCGATCATACGGCCCGTAGAAGGCCCATTGATGATACGGCCTGTAGAAGGCCCATTGATAATACGGCTCGTAGAAGGCCCATTGATGATACGACCCGTAGAAGGCCCATTGTCTCTACGCCCCGCAGAAGGCCCATTGTTTCTACGGCCCGTAGAAGGCCCAGTGTCACTACAGTAAATATGTAGCCCATGGTTATTGTGGCCTAGTTTTAAAAAATAGGTTATTGCGGCCACTAGCAAACCGCGGAAAAAGAACAGCACTGACTACAAGCAAACAAATAAACAAGACAACAAGGAAATAAATAAGCAAGCAACTTACGCTAGGCTATCACGGCTATTACACATATTACATCCATTAGGCATCAAAGTTCGCCACCAGTGCAAATATAGGGAACAAAGCAGCATATCATATACACTGGTTGTCAAAGTTGGCGACCAGTGCAAATAAACGCCGCAGCAAAACAAGTCCAGAACTGAAACCACTTCAGAAGATCTCAAGAAACAATATCCTGGGTACCCATAATGCCGGCAAGATGCTTAGCAAGCTTATTAACTTTCTCTTGTTTGGCACTTAAATCCTCCAGCGCTTGTTGTTGCACCAGAAAGTATGCATCTGAATTCTGCAGGGACTTCCTCAGTCCTTCAGCTTCCTATCGCAGCACATCTGATCGATGTCTTTCAACTTGAAGCTGAGACTCAAGAAGACGAACTGATTCAGGCAGCGAGTTCGAAGAGCTTGTGCTAGTAGTAGTGGCCAGTAACTCGAACACTACATCAAGACACGACTTTTGGGTTCTCTCACCGTCGTCAAGGTAGTTTTTATCAGCTTTCTTGGAGACCAACAGGGATGTCTCACTATCTTGAACCTTATCTGCATTACTTCCTTTACCATTGCATAACGGGGTACTGTTCTCCAATATTTTGTCTGCATTCTAAAAGAGAAACAAGCAGACACATCACAGGTTTACCATGTTGTATATGAAACCCATTTTGGTAAATCGGTTCAGTAGTAAAGTGCACAGGATAACAGCATGAAACAAACATATATCTATGTACCATGGCCACTTTATGGTCTATATCATTCTAGTTTTTGTTGCCAAATCAAGATAGAGACACAGTTCAAATAATATTTGTTCAAGACAAAGCAGAATAGACAGAATATAAGTGTGGGAAACTATAGAGCAATAACAACACTTGTAATGTGCATGACATGAGAACATAACTGTTTATTCAATTGAAACTGAAATCAACATAGAGCAAGTTACAACAGCAAACCAATTAAAGAAAGAGGTTTAAAACATACCTGTTGCGCCATTGGAGTTTCAATTCCATCCTTCAAATTTGAAAATAGTTGGTCTGAGTAAATACAGTGATGCAAGAGCAAAGGAGTATGAACCATAGCTACAGAACCTGACCTGAGAACAATTTCTTCTTCTCCTTTAAGCGTTGAGTTGGGATTCGGAGTGGTGGTCTTCGTGCTTTGGGCACTGTAGTTCCCTTACTAACTGCTCGTGTTTGGGTGCTCTATGGTGGAGACGGTGTTGTGTCAACTGGAACTGGGTTACTATCTGCTGGGGTTGGGGTTAGAAAGGGTGTAGCTGGTTCTCTGTCCAACTGGGTAGGGGTACAATCTATGAGAGTCTGGGTTATGTGTGGTGGGGCTGGTTCTTGGGCAAGTACAACCGTGGTTCTATCTGCATCAACTGGTAGCACTATCTTTTCTGAAGACCGTGTTGTTACTCCCTTAGATACTGCCATCACCCTCTCCAATTCAAATGGCTGATAAACAAGAAAAGTAATTGAATGTACAGACATTGTATGATAGACAGGTGCAATGGATAGTGGGGAATAAAAGAGGGCATGAAATAATTCACATTTATGTTGTCTAACCAAACAGGATAGCATGACACAATTTCACATATATGATGGCTAACTAAACAGGATAGCATGACACAATTTCACATTATGATGGCTAACTAAAAAAGATGGAAAGACATAGTTCAAAATATGATGACTATGTAAACAGGATGATATGATATAACTATATAATGTGTTTATTAAATAGGTTGGCATGCCATAATTCACATACATGCCGCCTATGGAAACATGATAGCACGATATAATTCCCGGATAGAATGACATAATTCAAAATATGATGATTGTAAACACTAAACATGATGAGATGATATAACTATATGATGTCTTTATTAAATGGGTTGCCATGCCATAATTCAGATAGATGCTGTGTACATAAACATGATGGCATGATATAATTCAAATATATGATTTATATAGTAAGCAAGTAAGCAGATGGCAATCCATATATGATGTAAAAACTAAGCAATGCAAGACAACATGCATGACATGGGTAATATAACCCTCCGAAGTTTGAGCATAGACCTCAGGGGGGAAATAGGACTGGTCATTAGTCTCTGAATCCTCCTCTGAGGAGCTCTCTGTATCCAGCAAGATGTCTGCTTCAGCAGGTAGCATTCTCTTCTCTGAATACCTTGTTTTCACTCCAGATACTTCCATCACCGCTTCAAATGGCTGATGCACAGGAAGAGTAGTTGAATATACAAACGTTGTCGACAAATGGAACACGTAATACAAAAAAATGATAGCATGATATAATTCACATACATGATGATTGGCTCAACAGCATGGCATTGCATAATTCACATATATAATGCCTTTGCAATAAGATAGCATTGCATAATTCACATATATAATGTCTTGCAACAAGATGGCAATGCATAATTCACATATATGGTAATTAGACACTAAACAGGTGGCATTCACACAAAGCATGTCTAAACTAATCAAATGACATAGCAATGCAAGACACCATACGCACGATATGAGCAACATAACCCTGCCAAGTTAGAGCATACACCTCGGGGGGAGGGGGAATATGACTGGTCATCTATCTCTGAATCCTCCTCTGAGGAGCTATCCGTAACCAGCGAGATATGCGCTTCGTCAGATAGCATAGTCTACTCTGAAGACCTTGTTTTCACTCCAGAATTTTCCATCCCCGTGTCAAATGGCTGATGCACACGAAGAGTAGTTGAATGTACTAACATTGTTGACAAATGTAATACGTAACGAAAAAAAGGATGGCCTGATATAATTCACATATAAGATGACTGCTAAGTAGGATGGCATTGCAAAATTCACATATCTGATGCCTGGCTAAACAAGATGGCGTTGCATAATTCACATAAACGATGAATAAACTAAACAGATGGCATTCACACAAAGCATGTCTAAACTAAGCAGTTGACATATTTGATGTATAAAGTAAGCAATGCAAGGCACCATATGCATGATATAACCAACATCAGCATGCCAAGTTAGAGCGAAGACCTCAGGGGGTAAATATGAGTGGTCTTCTCCTTCTGAATCCCCCTCAGAACAGATATCTTCCTCTCGATTACAATCCGAAATGGGTGGAGGGGGGCTGCCTTTGCGCCTACCATGGAGCGACATCTGCATGAAATTTTATTGCCACACAAGGCTCGACTCTTTTGCTCTACATGTTCAGTTCCATTGTGTACAATAACTGACATGCATAGGAATAAAACATAGTGAGATTATGTAAGGAGTGCATGCAGAAATCCAGAGTGATGGTAGCAACCTGTGGATAGACCCAAAACCAATGATAGCATGCAGATAATGGCTTCAGTTAAAAAATACAGATAATGGCTTCTTTACTGTTTGTTTCCCACCCAACATGAAACTCATAGTAGACACCAGAGATTAACCAGATAGTAGATAGATACTATTGATTGCGGCCCCGATATGTACCCCACAACCATTTAAAAACTCAAGTTTGACCATTAGTTTGGAGCTGACTCAGAGTCTAATCGGTGAACAGGACGATAAAGTAGCATGTAATATTAAGAGATGCATAACGTAAGCAGACACGAAAGAGTGCGACCTCTCTTGCGGACCTGTGTAGTCCTCGAGGTCATCTACTTGGTTGATGATGGTAATGCAGTTGTCATGGCTGCCGGCGGCGGGGAAGAAGATCTGAGGCGGCGAAAGATAGTCTGGAGGCCGGATCCCTGCTGTGCTGGACCCATCTGTCGTTGCAGCAGCTGAGCTTGGGTGGACGACGGCGCAGCAGGAGCGGGACAAACCACACACGGTTTTCTTTGACAACTATCTATAAGAGAAGTAATTCTGTAAGGGATCGTTTGAATTGGAGGATTCTAACAACGCAGGGATAGGAAAATATACAGTAATAGGATAGGAATGCACGTGCAAAACAGAGAATTTAAAAACACAGGATTTCTGCCAATCTGGGTGTTTGGTTCACAAGAATTGGAAGATCACAGGATGCAAAGAAGCATGGTGAGATTAAGTCAAACCACAAGAAAACTTAGTCTTGTGCTTCATGAATAGGAATTTGAAAAAGAGGACAAGTGGAAATTAAAATCCGTACGGTTTTTCTTTCAAGGAGACACTAAAGGAACAAATCCTACAGTTTTCCTTTGCTCCATTCCTTTGAACCAAATTCATGAATAGTAGTACCATAGGAAACTTTCCAATTCCTATGTTTTTCCTTCACTTTTCTTTCAAGCACTGGCGATTCTAGTAGGCAGGCTTGAGCAAGGAAAAGCTACACTCAAAAAATGTTTTTGTGCTACTTGTCTACTTCTACTACTTTGGACCCAGGCCACTGCCCTACTAGCTCAACTCCCAGGCCCATCGACAAATGCACAGCTCAAACACGCAGAGATAAATAATGATGGCGTTCAAGAGAGTCCATCATGGATAGCTAAGTTGCCTGATACCTCACTGCTTGTCATATAGTAGGAGAAACTAATCGTATTTCACGTTACTGCATGTTCTCAGTGGACAATATATATAACATGTAGAGTAAAAAAGAGATGCAACAAGTGTACAACCTCTTTGGCGAAGCCATGTCGATCTCAGTGTGATTGGGTTGGTCGGTGAGGATGATCCGACTGACTTCGCTGTCGGAGGAGGGGAAGAAGATCTTAGGCATCTTGAGATGGAGCCCGGGGTACTGCTCCACTGTGATGGAGGGTTTCGTCGTTGGAGCATCTCCGGTGAGTTGTACGACGCCGAGGCTGAAGCAGGACAGGAGATACAACGTTAACCTGAGTGGAATTCTAATAGCATCTCCAATAGATGATGTAAAATACATAACCACAAAGTGCTAGATGTAAAATACATCAGCCGCTCATCTCTGAACTTAACTGTCGAAACTGAATTTAACTGTTGAAACGGAACTTAACTGTCGAAACTGAATTTTGCTGTCGAAACTGAATTTTACTGTCGAAACTGAACGCACTAGCTAGTAGCAGAAAAGCAGTAGTAGCAACAGCAGCAGTAGCAGCGCGTGCAAGAGCCGGTCAACTGAATTTTTCATCACTGGTCAGTCGATTTTCCAGTCGTTGGATACGAAATCAAGGGCCTGCAGTTCAATTTCAACCTCCACCCCCCTGAGCCACCAGCCACCACCGACCAAACCGCCGTCCTCCGCCGCCCACGGCCGGCGGTGCGCCGCCCCGCCCGCCCCAAAACCACTCCCCACCGCTGGTCCACCGCCGCCCCGGCCATCCCTCTAGGCCCCCCGTGCCGAGCTTTTTCTCCGGTGATCCCCACGCCACCACCCCACCACCGCCGGCGACCACCGCCCCCACCCTGAACCCTAAGATAGATAGTGGGTACCTCTCCGGGGAGCCCCCCTCCCCGCTGCGGCTGGTTCTTCCTTAACTCCGGCGAGCCCCCCACCCCCTGAAAATCGACTGACCCAAAAGTCCATTCAGTCGACTGAAGTGTAGCTAAATCGGAGCAGCATCGCAAGCAAGAGCAAGAGCGAGAGCAGCAGCGCGAGCAAGAGCAAGAGCAAGAGCAGAGCAAGCAGGGGACCGGGAGCAAGAGCAGAGCAGCAGCGTGAGCGAGAGCTAAAGCAGCAGCAGCTCCTACTGATGTGGACGTCACCGCCGGAGCGACGCCATGGAGGAAGTGGCGGCGACGCCGCCTTGGATGGAGCCGCGCCGTGGAGGCTCGGGACCGAGCACCGGCAGCACCATGAGATCGAATCAAGAAGAAAATGCGGCCATTAGTGTACAACCTCTTTGGTGGCGCCGCTTAGGCCTCAGCTTCATCCGAGGAAACGGTGATGATGATGCTCTTCCGGTGGTGCAAGTGAAGACGGCGGTGTGGGAATGGAGGTGGCGTGAAAGACGAGGAGAACGTCGGGGCAGCTCCTTGGAGGTGGAGGACGGGGTGGCTGAACTGGGGGGACGACGAGATCGACGACGGATCCTCATCCGGTATGGTGGATGAGGGACGTCAAGGTGTTGCTGTGGGCGACGTCGTCGGGGAAGAGGCTCCGGTGGGTGGCGGACGGAGGAGGGTGTGGGGCTTCGCGGGTTTTCACGGCCTCGGTGTACGAATGGGTGGGCGGATGGGATGGGAGTGGGTTACCATGGCTTAGGGACGTGCTTGTCCGAAATGTGGGGTAAGTTACAAAATTACCCCCAACGATTTGAGCTAGGCGGTTCTTTCGGTTCAGGGGTATCACGGGTATTTCGCGTGTCGGGATTTCACAGGAGGTGGGAGTTTTCGCGCGCGTTGCAATTTTGGAATAGCAAGGCGCGAGTTGAGATGGAGGGAGTTGTCGGAGCACAACGAGACAAATATATATCTTAAATATTTCGGGGTAACAAGGCGCGGGTTGAAATTTCCGGACAAGCCCAACGTGTACTGTACCAAATCAATTCGCACTTCCGTCGACGAAAAAACAAAATGAAATCAATTCGCAATACACAAGAGAGTCTAGTCCCGTGTACTATACCAAATCAATTCGCATACAAATGTCATTCAAAACTTTGAATTCATGTTATGTTCAATTAAAATATTTCGCTACGTGTATAATGAATGCAACCTGCTACTCAAATGAACGTTTTAGTGCATTCCAAACATATATACTACCGCTTCAATATGAACTAAATTTAAATTCGTTTCTCTATTTGAATAAGATCTACAATAATGATTGTTGTGAAGTCAAACCATTTGAATTCGTTTCTCTATTTTAATAAGATCTACAATCATCATTATTGTCAAGTTAAACCATCGTTTGTATATTATCTTCACAGCACACCACATGATTACTCTCGAGTTAGATATGAACTATGTGTACTATATGAACTCGAACTAGATCTTCGTAATCTAACCATGTCTCATATGTATAATGTGTTTATCACATAATGTATGGTGCCCCGCCCCCTACGCCTACAAGTATTTAGATGTGAGTTGCAAACACCACACATTACCACAAATTCAAATAAAATGTGAGATTGTTCGATATATAGTATTGTTTAGATTGTTCAATATTTAGTTGTAAGGTGCAAACGCCACACATTATCACAAATTCAAATAAAATGTGAGATTGTTCGATATATAGTATGGTTTAGATTATTCGACATTTAGCTGTGAGTTGCAAACGCCATGCATTATCACATTATGGTATAACATGTGCAAAACCACAGCACGCGTATCACCGCTATATTCATGCATGCATATGTTTATAACACTATGATCTCCTATTCAAATATATGAATCCACTTTCATATCAAATTATGATCTATGTTAGTCTCTTACACCCACACAATCCTCTAACCTTTGTAGCTAGCACTAACTTTCTCTCGTGCATGCACACGCCCTCCTCGCCCTCCCCCTCCCTCAGCATTCTATCCATCACGCATTTTCATTTTTTTCTTTAGGTCGTTCTCCCACAGTCTCCACAACTCCTTTCCAACACACACTGATCGATAAACCTCTCAAGCGTCTGCCTACAACATACGTACACACGCACCTTCCATCTCCTCCTTTCTGTGTCCATGCCCCATGTCTCTCATACGGTCCCACACACGTGTAAACTCTCGCCCCTCTTTTCATCGATCTCACAACCGCACACTCCTCCCCCTATCTAGCTAGTAGCTCGGCCTCTCGCACCACCTCCTAGCTCCATTCTCTCTGTCTATCCGTCTCGCTGGGCCTTATTTGCCTCTAACAAATGGATGTACACCGACCCATCTCCCGCTATACATATAGCTATCTAGGTCCCTATAACTTGTTTTCCCCACGCATCGATCGATTTACCTCATTAGTTATGTCTCTCCCTTCCTCCGACAAACAATAATTGATCTACCGATCTAGTTAGGTCTGCTTAGCAAACACATGGTTCCCCTTCATCATCCATGCATGCGTCCCGACAGATCTATCACACACAGGCACACACAGAAACACATCCCCACTCTTATTGATAATATTGCAGTTCTACCCTCAGTTTGTCTAGTAGGCCTCTCCCACCATCTTCGAGAAGCAACTCCATCACCCATCCAGCACTCTACCCCTATCCCTCCCTCTCTCTCCTCTCTCTCTCTCTTTGTCCCAACCTATTTCCCGTCCTTCAGTTATGTATGGATGTCGACCCATCTCCCTCAAGACATAGCTGGGTCTCTCCTTCTCAACACATATACGAGTCGTTCTACCTCTCTAGTTAGGCCTCTGCCTCCCCCTCCCCCACCCCCCCACACACCGATACATCGAGCGCTCTAGTCATGTCTCCCTGCCACACACAAACTTGCCATGTGCCCTCTGACATTCGGGTAGGTCAGTCGCCCTATATCTTTGACTTGCACACACACAATTTCGATGGCTCTCTTCATCCATCTCGCACCCACCCACTTGATCCTCTCGTCAACTCTATCGATATCTATGACCCCTCCCTCTCTTCTCGTGGATCACCCCCTCTGGCCCTCTCTATATGATATGGATATGCCTCTATTTCACACACATTGCATGCAACATTTTGTTTGAGATGTCATCGACACATATTCCCACAAATACATTCACGAAATCACCATCCCCCCAAAACAAAAAACACTCACGAACGCACACGCCATCTGTCTAGGTTTGTATCTCTCTCACACACACCCACGTAGGTGGGGGACGTGCACGAAGAGAAGAGGTGCACGCACGGCGCACGTACTCTCATCTCTTTCCCAACCACACCCGCGCGGGTACACGGTGGAGCTCATTTCTGTACGAAAAGGCAGCCCACGTGGTAATTTGACACGCGTACTGGTTGTCCACTTGATGGAGGATCGTCTACCACGGATGAACAAACAAATTGCGACTTGACACGTTATGTTAAAAAAGAGGCAAACCATCTGGTGCCTACCTTAGAGGCAAGGCTCTATACACTGGAGTATTTTTGATGTATCCGTCAACTCGCAGAACGAGGAGAAGCTTGCTTAGTACACCATCTCCCCCGCCCACGGGCGCGGTGGCTCGCAGGATGAGGTGAAGCTTGCTTACTAGTACGCCTTACGCCCGCTCCCTCGCCCACGCACGCGGTGGCTCGCAGGACGAGGAGAAAATTTTACTACACCCTCCGTTTACTCCTCGTCCCTACCTTGGTTAGAGAGATTATCATATTGTTTGGAATATATGTCCTTTAGTAGATTTCAATATGAACTACTAGTACATACTCCAAACACTGATGTATATAGACGTATTTTAGAGTGTAGATTCACTCATTTTGCTCCGTATGTAGTCCATATTGAAACGGACATAATAGTACGCACTCTCCCTCGCCCATGTGGTGGACGTGTAGCAATTCATTCGGTCTCATATAGCCAGAACGATATATATTGCAGTACCATTATTGCTCGACTTCCCGAAGAGGCGAAGAGCCAATCGCAAGGTTAATATTTTGGAGATGCCAAGCACAAGGTTTATAGGAGAACGAGTAGTAGGTGCCGCGTCATTTATAAATAAAGTTTTTTTTCTTCAGTGGCACGTACGCAATATAAATAGGTTCATATGGAGAGAAAAGGAAACCACTCCACTATATACATAGGCAGAACGAGCCTACACGGTTGCTTGCTGGGGTTGCTCTCTTCTGTCTTCACACTCTCTCGCACAAAACAACTGTGGCCACATATCTAACATCCTGGTGGATCACGTTCACGGGGGAAGGGGTGGATGCTTAGTGTAGATGCGGTCGCCGTCGCCGACGGTGAAAACCCACTGTCGGCACGTCCCGATCAGGGGTCCCCGCTGTTCTCTCTCACAAAGCTGGCGAGGTTGCCTTCGTCCATTGCTCACTGCCGCGACGTGGGCAGTTGCCTCCTCCCACCACCCTCCTCTAGGTTGAGCTACATCCCGACATCCCTCAGGTACAACTCCCTTTACAGCCGGCTTGCACCACTGCTCCAGCTGCCCACATCACTCCATGTGGATATTTCTCTACTTCTTTGCCCGCACATACCTCTACTGCCTTCTACGTACTGTATTTGTGATGAGTTTATGTCTCATCAACTAGTCCCAGTAATCTTATTCTAATCATGCTTCTTCAATTTCTTTGCCACAGGGATGCTCATCTCGATTTTGGTGAAACTGCACAAAATGATCTGATGGTCAAAGCGTTGCAACTTCATTTCTTCGGAAGCTCCAACGTTGCCAGCAAATTAAAGCCTGGTTAGGGTTTACGGTTCAAGGGCTAGGGACTACATGGATCATTTTTTTTCTTTACCTATCTCTGTTCCATAAGAAGTGTCAACTTTAGTAGTAGTACAACTTTGTACTAAAGTTTGCATAAAGTTGAGACACTTATTTTGGAACGGAGGGAGTACATATTGGCTATGATCTGTCAATCATTGAGATGCAATAGCATGCATGTTAGTCTCCTTTGTATTTGATGAAATGTTGCAACGGGCAACCTTGGACGCAAGATACAAACAGAAGCTGGAAGCTTCATAGCATTGTACAAATTTATCTCGCTGATAAATTACAGTGCGTACTATACTAGTACTATGTAAAGAGTTACGTGTCACACGGTGTCTAGAAAATATGGTGATAGTGTGAGGTGGGCCATGTAATCACTGAGCCTACGTGTTTTCACTGCTCTCGCACTCCTCCGCTGAGAATGGAGAAAATTGTAATCTAGTAGTACCTCCTTTCACCAAAAGCGTGGGACATCCAGCAGTCATACCACCTCAGTAATAATAATCAATGAGCCGTCAAATCACATAGACCCAACAGTAAGTTGGATGGACGAAGCAACCATCACTCTTGAATCCACTTCTCCCCTCAACGCAGGCGCCAGTGAGAGGTCACGTCCGCTCTGCCCGGGCATGAATGCGGCACCGATTCTTTGGAGCGGCGCTGACCGTTTCAGGCGGGAAGCGCGCGCGGGCGATGGAGGGGCTTTGGGTGGGCCAGGCTGGTCAGGAGCGGGCGTGGCAGCTGTCCCGCCTGTCCCGCTCGGACGCCCGGAAACGAGAGGATGCACCGACTCTCGCGGCTAAATCATACACTACACGCCATCTCTCGGTAGGAGTAGGTCGATGTGTCGCTCTCTCTAACACACACATGCTGTTAAACACACACACACGCCGAGGTAAAATGAGTCTATATCTCAATTAATGAAGACTTGCATGTTACCATCCATATGTTACTACCTACTATGAAAGTAGTAACATAGACTAGTAACATATGCATGTTACTAGTCCAAGTTACTCACCACTATGACCAGCCTAGCAATGTAACGAAACGCTCCTTACTCTGCCTTGTTATCTCCCCCAGAAACCCAATGCATGGAGCGCAACTACGCGTTGATGCATGCGAGTTAATATGTGGCCCTGCATGGTAGCTAAAACGACATCTCTTAGTTGTTGTGATTAATTGTTGCATTTAGAGACAGAAATCAGGGCTTTGATTGGAGGAAGGACCGGTCAAGTTTCTCCTTCTCCTCCAATCTGCTTGCACCTCGTTTCGAAACAAAATCTGCTTGCACCTTGGTCCCGCTACACCTTCTAACGTGACTTATTACACCTAGACGGAGGGAGTAGTACGAGATACGGTGGCACACTGACTTAGGTCGAATACAAGTGCCCAAAATTGTGTGCATGTTATAATAAGGATTCACTTAAAATAGTACGTGAGCGAACAGAGGGATCAATTGGACAATGTTCACGAGCAGTAGCGAGATGTGTGAGGTAAGATACACCGCTGGCGCTTTTAATTTTTCTTATTAATTTGTCTGTTTCACCCTCTGACTGGTGGGACCCAATGTACTACGTGGAGAAAAGTAAGGTGACTAAGGCTGCATTATTTCTGTACTACCAAACACTGCTTTAAATCCCAAAAGACCTTACCACCAAAGCCACATGACACGATTATAATTTAAATCCCAATGACTCCCATGCAAAAAAACATGGCATGCTTGTCACACGAATGCAGGAATGTATTAAAGGTTATTTTCCTCTCGTTAAACATAACGTGGGGGTGGTGTAGCTGGTTAGCCTGTTCGCTCATCAAACTTGAGGTCTCGGGTTCGATAACTACACTTGAGCATAATTTTGTTTTTGTTCGACTTCTTTCTTCCACCCAATGACAGGTAGGCCCCGCATGACAGAGAGAGAAAGTGATCTGGGGCGGTGCCAGGAGGATTCTTTGACTGGTCAAAATGGATGGATACGGAGCTATACGATCTCGTAGTGACAGTATAATCACCTCATCACGTATACGCTGCAGCCTTGGCACTTGTTTTCCAGGGTTTGCACTCTTCAATCTCTCTCTCCAGTATATATATACACGCTGGAGCCTCAGCTCTTGTAGTTGCTCTCTTCACACTCTCTCACCCTCTCCAGATCTAAACAAGACTTTGTTGCCTCTCTCTCTCTCCCCCCTCACTGCTGGTCAAAGAGCCGGCAGGATCTGTCCGCCGGGAAGGGAAGGAGGCTTAACGCTGTCGCCGTCGGCGAGGGAGGGAATCCACTACCGGTGCAGCTGTTCTCTTTCACCCAGCAGCGGCGCGGGAGGGCCTCCAACCCCTTCTTCCTCGCCGCCGTACATAGTGTGGGACGAACGGCCTCCGGTCGCCCACCGAATCACACCCCAAGAACCTTAAGGTATAATTTACTTATTCCACATGCATTGCTCTAGCTGCATGTGGGCTTTTTCCGCTTCTGCACTCGAATCTAGGTGTTGGATCAAACAGGAAAGTAGTGGGGAAAGTTGTATAGCATGAATCTAGGACGTGGTTCAAAGAGGAAAGGAAGGGGGGAAAGTACTAGTACAGACTGGCTATCCAGCACCTACGCTGGTCGAAAAGGGGAAACAATGACAAACGCAGTACGCACATCTGTAACGAACTGATCTTTTGTTTTGGGGGACAAGGCTGTAGAGTTTGAGCGGGACTAGATTTGCTGCGCTCACATAGGGAAAGGTGTCTAAAGATAACAAAACTGGGACCAACACAAATATGCTCCTTGGTTGTTTTTGTTCTTTGTTGCAACAGACTGTGCATCACTCCTTCATACATCGGTAGATGCACATGGTGCTGGTGCGTCCACTGTGCAACTCTTTAGTTGTTGTTAATCTAAGGCCCTGTTTGGTAAAAAACTCCCTAGTCCCTACCTGCTTGGTTCCAGGGACTAAACATGGACTAGAGGTTATTAAATGACATGCTAAAAGACCATGTTACCCCTAGTAATGAACTAATAGAGACAAGCTGCGATGCGGGGCAGGGGCAACTGTTGGAAAAAGTCCCAAAAAGACTCTCCCTCGGGGTCTTCTTTCTTTAGTCCCTAAAAGTCCCTCCTGTTTGGTTTAGATGGGACTGACACGGACTTTTTTAGTCCCTAAACCAAAATGTCCCTGTAAACAAACACCCTCTAATAATGCCGCTCGAAAATTGATGCAATGCCACAGTTAAAAGCAAATTACATGTTTAACGAATTTTATTGTTAATATAATCTCTCTATTAATATTAATCAATGCCACCGTTTGAGAAATGCTACTGTCTTGCTTTCTTTCCCATTTAGATAAGTTATATGCTTCTTTTTGTTGGCTTCTATGTCATCCACCGTTATTGACCACTAGTTGTTTCCTTTGCACCTCTGTGTAAACAGGGTTATCTACTTCACCTCGTTGCTATTGTGACCTTTTGTTGCACTGCACAAAACACTTTTGTTTTAAGAGTGTTTTGTGCAGTTCAACCAAAATGTCACACCGACAATGTTGCTTGATTGCTTGATCTTAGTGGAACTTCACAAGAGGAGATCTTACTTCCTATCCGTGTTGGCAAATTTGGTTCAGATCTTCTTCTTGTGAGTTGTTTGAATTCCGCGTCATGAGAGGTAAGTACTAGCCTTATTTCACATGATTGTGCAGTGTGCTTTCATATGTTGTGCTACTTGTACGCTAATGTTGCTTGATTTTAGGGAACTTCACAAATGGAGACAAGACTTCCAATCTGTATGTGCACCGTAATATCCCATTGAGGTAAGATAAGGATATTTCACAACTATTGGCCTGTATCTTGCCACTTTCATTTGAAAATTAACGTCGTTGTTTAGTGCTATACTTGTGCTCCCTAATTGACATGCCAAATCTTACATTGAAGGCAAAGCTTGTCTGTTATTGAACCAAGTGATGAAGGGGAAGAACAAGCGGAAGAAAAACAAAGATCAACTCCCGGTGATGTAATGAAGCATTGGAAGTGTGATGATACAAGTAATGATATAGTTTTGCATCTTAATTTATTACTATGGCTGGAACGAGCAATTGTTTTGCCACTGATTTGATGCCACTCTTAATGTAATATGTAATTATCTCTACTTGTGCAAACATGGATCTTCTTTGAAGTTACCATATATTTTAGTGGAACTGCACAGGAAGATGTTGGAAACATTAAACTAATCGAGGAGTATATAGTAAGCATGGCGACCACAGTAGATAACAACAGATGGTTCCGGAGAAGTGCTTGATCTGTATGCTCTACACAATAAGCCTCCTGACAAAGGTTGGTACTCGCCCACGGATTTCATCCATATGATTGAGCTTTGTCATCTCTATTGGTGTTGTGCTACTGTTTAGATACTGTCATGAGAAAGTGGTATTGTCCTTGAGAAGTGCTTCATATGTGTTGTTTTAAATATTTCCTTTCCTTTTTTTTCGAGCAAACAGGGATGCTAGCATTTAGTTGTCCTCTTGTCTTTGCACAACAGGATCATACTCCTCTGAAAAAGAATATGGAGTACGTGAAGTGCCTAGTTCCAATTATGCCAGGATAAAGAAGCCAAGCCTCTCTTCTTAAGAAGGGAGGAGTTGAAGGATGGTTACATTATTGCCCACAAGATCAAACTAACTTCAGCTCAGAAGGACTCATAGATCTCCATCTTTGTTGCTGTGATGGCCAGTACAATGTTGTTTTACGATTCCTTCCGGTGAGTTCCATTTTTTTAAATGTGTGCTCTACATGGATCATGTAGGTTGACTGTTTAAACTATCAAATCATAGTACAGTTTGCTTTATACTAATCACTTTTTTTGTATTTATGCAAACAGGGGTGCTCAGCTTGATTTCAATGGGAACTGCACAAAATGTTCACGAATACATCAAATATTTTCAAATCATTCATTTCCACCACAAGAAAGGAGGTGCCGATATGTTCAAGGCATTGCAACATATAAAGGCGAAATCATACAAGTTACGCACGAATTTGGTTGATTTTGGTGGAACTGCACAAAAAGAACAGCTCGTTTATTTAGCACGAGGTGCCATGTCAATGTCCGAACTGATGGCAAACCCTGCCCATTCCACAATCGTAGACATTTGATATTTTGGAATGGGAAAACCTTGTCAAAGTTTTCTCATTGATGTACGCAAAACAACACGCATTTGACATTTTGGAATGGGACAACCTTGTCAAATTTTGCTCATTGATGTTAGCAAGAAGACATGCGTTTGATATTTTCGAATGGGATGCCCTTTGCTGTTAGCAGCATCGATCGATTTTTCTTTATTCTTTAGTTGTGAAGTAAATGTTGGCTCTGACATGTGAATCGCTGAGATGCATAATCATGTTTTGAATGTTCTCTATGAATTGCCAGGCCTGTGTGTTGATTGGAATGTACAGGAACGCTAAATTTTGTACTCCCTCTATTCCTTTTTACTTCGCATATTAGATTTCTTTCAAGTTAGTTGATTTTACATTGTGAATGTTGATACTTTTTTCTATAAGATTGGTCAAAGTAGAGATACTTTGACTTCAGGCAAAACTTATATGCAGACTAAAAAGGACCGGAGGGAGTACATGTGAAACTGCTGCAAACGAGGTGATCACCCTGGAAATAATGCTAGTACGTATTGTTTTGCATGTTCATCCAATGCCAGTGATACAAGAATTCAAACAAATCGAACTAAATTCATTCATACACTGCCGGATTTCATATAAACATGCCAGATTTCATTACATTTCATACATTCTTCAACTAAAAAGGGGTGCGCTGGAGGTATAATTAATTAACCGTAGCACCCGTGTCCGGCTGAGCCGAACAGAAGCTTCTTCTCCAGCGGACTGAGCTTCAGTGACATAACAGCAGGTGCAGTTGCGTCACTTACATGTGGGCCAGATGCCTCTTGGGTCCACATGCCAGTGACCCAAGTGCACCTGCAGTTAAGTAACTGAAGCAGCGTCCTTCTCCAACATAGCTCTCCGACTCCACGTCACCGCCAAGAAGCTAATCGGCCGTCAATGGTCAACCCGCCTAGCTTGGTTTCAACCGGAGGGTAGCAGCGGTGGCCTTACTTGGACCCGAGTGGCGTGACCTACCGTGTTCTACTCTTCCTTGTTTTCTGTGTGGCGCGGCCTCGTTGGCAGCGGGGCGGGGCCTCGACGGAGCCAGCGATGTCCTCTGTCTCGGTGCCGGCGGGGCGGCGCCTCGGCGGAGCGGGGGAAATCCTCCCCCTCGTTGCTGGCAGGGTGGGGCCTCGGCTGAGCCGGTGATGTCCTCTGCCTCGTTGTTCGCAGGGCGGGGCCTCGTCGGAGCCGGCGGTATCCTCTGCCTCATTGTTGGCGCCGTGGGGCCTCGGCGGAGCAGGGCCTCGTCGACGCCAGCGAAGCGGGGACTCGTCAGAGCCGGAATTGTCCTCTGCCTTGTCCTCGGTCTCGCCAAACAGCCCGTCACCCACTTCATCGCCCTCTTTGTAGGCGGCCGCAGCCGCTGCCACCCGCATGCGGTACCGCCAGCGCTCGAGGCGGCCCTCGCGGGCGGAGCGGTACGAGTCGAGCAGCGCCTCCTGCTCCGCCCGCTCCACGGCGATCTGCTCCTCCGCCTGCAGGTGCTCCTGAAGGAGATGGTGGTTGTAGGCGGCGTCGGCCTGCGCCTCCCGGAACTGCTCCTGACGCTTCTGCCTCACCGTGTCCATGTATCGGGCACGGGCTCGCCGATGGTCATGGTGCAATGCACCGGCGAGGATGGCGCGGAGGAGGGGGTTGGCGCCGGATCGTCGACTACCATGTTCTTGAAGGAAATATGCCCTAGAGGCAATAATAAAGTTATTATTTATTTCCTTATATCATGATAAATGTTTATTATTCATGCTAGAATTGTATTAACCGGAAACATGATACATGTGTGAATACATAGACAAACAGAGTGTCACTAGTATGCCTCTACTTGACTAGCTCGTTGATCAAAGATGGTTATGTTTCCTAGCCATAGACATGAGTTGTCATTTGATTAACGAGATCACATCATTAGGAGAATGATGTGATTGACTTGACCCATTCTGTTAGCTTAGCACTTGATCGTTTAGTATGTTGCTATTGCTTTCTTCATGACTTATACATGTTCCTATGACTATGAGATTATGCAACTCCCGTTTACCGGAGGAACACTTTGTGTGCTACCATCACAACGTAACTGAGTGATTATAAAGGTGCTCTACAGGTGTCTCCGAAGGTACTTGTTGAGTTGGCGTATTTCGAGATTAGGATTTGTCACTCCGATTGTCGGAGAGGTATCTCTGGGACCACTCGGTAATACACATCACTATAAGCCTTGCAAGCATTGTAACTAATGAGTTAGTTGCGGGATGATGTATTACGGAATGAGTAAAGAGACTTGCCGGTAACGAGATTGAACTAGGTATTGAGATACCGACGATCGAACCTCGGGCAAGTAACATACCGATGACAAAGGGAACAACGTATGTTGTTATGCGGTTTGACCGATAAAGATCTTCGTAGAATATGTAGGAGCCAATATGGACATCCAGGTTCCGCTATTGGTTATTGACCAGAGAAGTGTCTCGGTCATGTCTACATAGTTCTCGAACCCGTAGGGTCCGCACGCTTAAACGTTCGTTGACGATATAGTATTATATGAGTTATGTATGTTGGTGACCGAATGTTGTTCGGAGTCCCGGATGAGATCATGGACATGACGAGGAGCTCCAGAGGTAAAGATTCATATATTGGATAATATGGTTAGGCCAAGGGGTCAGGCTCACGGGGCTATAAGTCGGTGCGAAAGGAGTTTTGCGGAGGCCAGGGGGCCAAACGCCGAAGACCATGGCGTCTGGGCCAGACGCCAAGGATTGTGGCGTTTGGTCCTGGAGTCCGAGTGGGACTCTTGCCTTTCGGGCAAAACCGACTTTGAGGAGGCTTTTGCTCCAAATTTCGACCCCAGGGCTCAACATATAAATAGAGGGGCATGGCTAGCACCAAAGACACATCGAGAAGCACCAAGCCGTGTGCCGGCAACCCCGTCTCCTCTAGTTTATCCTCCGTCATAATTTTCGTAGTGCTTAGGCAAAACCCTGCGGAGATTGTTCTTCACCAACACCGTCACCACGCCATCGTGCTGCCGGAACTCATCTACTACTTCGCCCGTCTTGCTGTATCAAGAAGGCGAGGACGTCATCGAGCTGAACGTGTGCAGAACTCGGAGGTGCCGTGTGTTCAGCACTTGGATCGGTCGGATCGTGAAGACGTATGACTACATCAACCGCGTTGATAAACGCTTCCGCTTACGGTCTACGAGGGTACGTAGACTACACTCTCCCCTCTCGTTGCTATGCATCACCATGATCTTGCGTGTGCGTAGGAATTTTTTTGAAATTACTACGTTCCCCAACAGTTCTCCATTGGGACGTCGTCGTCCTCCGGCTGCCTGCCGGCCAGCCAGTCGGCAGCAATGGCTGCCATCTCCTTGTGGTCCGTCGTCCGCCCGTCCCGAAGAGCGCTGGAGCGCGAGGAAGCCATGGTGGGAGTAGTGGTGTGGACAAGAGAAAGGGAACAGAGGCGGATGACTGCGGCTATGGCTGGCGCAGCAGTTTATATAGCAATGGTGGGCGGCGGAGGGACGGACGTGTGGCGC
The DNA here is from genome assembly GCF_002575655.3 of Aegilops tauschii subsp. strangulata. NCBI lineage: Eukaryota > Viridiplantae > Streptophyta > Magnoliopsida > Poales > Poaceae > Aegilops > Aegilops tauschii. Next base: position 227,280,057 of record NC_053039.3, read on the forward strand.
CGGAGTAGCCGCCTCGGCAACCGCGTATCATTAATGTGGGCGGCAGATGGATGGACGGACGACACTTGTGTCGTTTGAAGGCGAAGCAATCGCCTGCACCGGGAAGCGGGGCGGGCAGCGCTGACCATTTTGGGCGGAAAGCACGCGCGGGCGAGGGAGGTGGTCTGGGGCAGTCAGACTCGTGCTTGGCAGCGGGTCGGTCCAGCAGCCAGACATGCTGGCTCGCCAGCGAGCTCGCCGAGCTGATTGACGACAATCAGACGATGGACGTAGCTTTCGACCAGGAGCCGGCGCCACTGTCCAAGCTGGTTCATGCCATGTTCACCATAGAGTAGGTGCAGCCCACTTCGACGCCCTAATGGCGGAAGAGCTACCAGCGCAGGAGGACCTGTGCTGCAACCTCCGTCTCCTCAACGAGCACCGGTGAACAAGCGAACGACAATGCCGTCACGGACATGTGGCCCTATGATCCTGGCTTCCCGAATGAGCAGCGGGAGATGTATATAACCATCCGTAGGGCCCGCGAGGCCCTCTCCATCGTCCTTCGAGTTGTTGCGCTCGCCGTGGCGCCGCCGTCTCGCGTTGTCAACATGGTCAACGGCATGAGGAATGAGGAGATGACTTTACTTGGAGAGGATGACAGTGGAGACCCACCAGGCTCATAGCCGCACGTACGCAAGTGCCTCCTTATTATATACAACTGTAATATTTTTTGCTTCCTCCTGGTTTCCTGACATCACAGTCCCACACCATTGTCAACCTATGTAGTCAATAAATGAGAGAATTGCACAAGGAGCGGCCGACAGCTGGGACCAAGCAGCTCGAGCAGTATTTATCTTTTTGAGGTGTGAGCACTGCAGAGTTTTTCTTGAGCGATGTTTTCGTTGTTGTTCAGAGGAGAGCAGGGTATTAACTGGGCGGGCTGTGGCCCGTCTAGCCCAGGCCAGGTATCCAGCCGAGATATTAATTTTTTTCAAGCTGAAAATGGCTAGCCCAGCTATACTTTTTTTTGAGAAATACCCAGGCAAGGTCAACTTGTTATTCTCCACCCCGCTGGGCTGCAAATCTTTCCTAGGAGGGATGCATTAGGCTTAACAAGAAAATGGGCTTTAAAAAATAATTAATGGGATGTAATTATAAAAACTGGGCAGTAACTATGAAAAAATGCACCAAACACGTAATTACTTTATAAAATATTATTTCTAGATTTTGAAAATTTTAATTTCATTAATTGTTGCGCGCGCAATGTTTCGTTGGATTTTTACGTAATACAAATTTATATTGAAATTATATTTAATCTGACTAGAAATTTTGGGATAAAAATATTTTGGATCCCATCAAAATGTGGGACATTTTATTGAATTCTGTTTTGACGGTTGATTGAAATTATTAATCGTTGTCCTAGCTAGAAAATGGGTTGTACTTTTAACAAACTGTAAATGGGCTGTAGTAAATTCCATTAGAATTTAAAAATGGGTTGTACATTCTTACAAATCTCAAATGGGCTATAAGTTCGCTGCCACACATTTGTGGGCCTACTAAGTTGACACGTCCCCTAAAAAAATAATAGTTGACGCGTATGCAAGGCTTTGTGAACTTATAGTCAACACACGGTTCTAGCAGAAGTGGCTATTGGATGTCCATCCAACGGATGTCGTGCTTTTTCTTCAGTCTTGGATATTCTAGCTTCACCCTCCCAAAAAATGATTCCTCCCCCTGACATCTGGAGCGCACCATTTCGGAAGCTGACCTGTGAACCTACTAAGTTGACGCGTACCAAGGGCTTTGTCAACTTAGTCAATATAAACGATTCTAGCCGCAGTTATCGTATGATGTCCATCCAACGACCGTCGTGCTTCTTCAACCTCTGGTGTTCTTGCTCCAGCCGCCCAAAGCAGCGCCGGTCATGCCGCCTGCTCCTGCCTCCCGTGGCCGGTTGTGCTGCCGCGGAGGCCTCACCGCCCCCTACTACTCCCACCGCTGGCCAGGCCATCCCTCCACTCATCCACACCCCCTGTTATTATGCGGCGACGACAGCCTCACACCGCAGTCGAACCAGTGAACCCTCGTACTCCTCTCCGCGTGGGCATCCACTACCGCGTCTTCCCCGGCTCCGCGTCGTCCCCTTCCAAGGCCTCGCCGTTGTCCACCGCCTTGGTGCTCTCGGCGCGGCATGGTCAATGTGGTCAACGACCGACTTCCATCGGAAGACTACTGTACGTCGAGAGGCTGACAGCTGGGTCCACAGCCGCAGCAAGGAAGTGCCTCCTTATTACCCGGAAAAAATGATTCCTCCACCTGACAGCAGGGACCCACCGGACAGGCCACCGTATTTCGCGAAAAAAAACATTTCCCCCTGACTGCTGGGACCCACCAGCTACATCTTCGCACGCAAGGAAGTGCGTCCATATTCCGGGGAAAAAATGATTCGTCCCCTGACTGCTGAGACCCACCAGCTACATCTTCGCACGCAAGGAAGTGCCTGACAGTCGGGACCCACCTGGTCGAAGCGTACGTAGCGTTGTCATTCTAGTCGCGAACGTGTACGTACATACTGATCGATGTAGAGGCGCGCACGTGTCGTAGTAGAGGCACGCACGTGTCACAGTAGTGGCACGCACGTAGCATGTACACGTACGTACAGTGGCCAGGGTGCAAGAAAGTAAATACGGCCACGTACGTACATACGGGCGGGGTCTCGAACGCCTACTTGCGCATACGTACGGCCAGGGCTCGTGTACATGGCTGGGTCGGAATGGAGAAACTGCGTCATCGTCGTGTTCATGGAGGGGCAACGGAATGCGTCGTGTTCACCGGGAGGCAACGGAACGCATGCTGTTCATCGGGAGCCAACCGGCTTGGACGGAACAGCCGATGGAAACAAGGCCTGGCGTACCGTAGAACGGAGGAAACAGCCTTGTGTTCGACCGGCCACGGTCGAAACGGGATCCTGTTCATCGGGAGGAGTCTGGCGTACCGCAAAACGGAGGAAACGGATTTCTGTTGGACCTCCTACGATGGAAACGGGGTCCTGTTGATCGGGAGGGGTGTGGTGTACCGCAAAACGGAGGAAATGGACTTGTGTTGGAGCGCTACGGTCGAAACGGGGGTCCTATTCATCGGGAGGGGTGTGGCGTACCGCAAAACGGGACTCCACGGGATACTGTTCATCTCCATCGCCGATCTCCTCCAGCCTCCAGGGGCTACTGTACATCCACCGTCGACCTCCTCCAGCCTCCACCTGCAACTGTTCATCCACGGGCTCCTGTTCATCTGGCCTCCACCGCTCCTCCACCGGCTACTGTTCAACCAGCCCTCTGCACGGGGTCCTGTTCAACCACCCCTCCACGGGTGACTGTTCATCCAGCCCTTCACCGACTACTATTCATCCAGCCCTCCACGGGGTCGTCCTGTTCATCCAGCCCTCCACGGGGTCCTGTTCATCCAACGGCAACGACCTCTACTACCACGGGGTCCTGTTCATCCAACCCCCCACCGGGAACTGTTCATCCAAACCCCCCAACAACGCTCACTGTTCATCAAGGGAAGGAGGCAGCAGTGTTTGATCGGCTTCAGTTAGCAGCAGTAGCGAAGGGATCGATCGATCGCTCGGGTTTAGTAACGCGTAGCCTGCAGTGCAATCGCTCGGGTTTAGTTAGAGCCCAACGCCTCACTCGGGTTTAGTTAGAGCGCAATGCCTCGCACACACGCACGTACGTACGAGAGAAACGCGCATCGCTCGGCCGCCGACCAGCCACCGTAACCGGGAACTACCCGATATTTTCCTCGCCCTCGCTTGTACCATGGTTTTTTCCGTCATGGACGGCCCAAAGAATGTCATGCAGCTACGTCTCCGGCCCGCCCAGGACGAAAAGCCCATTTTCTGTCATGATTTTTTGTCATGGAAATAGGACCCCACCACATCTATGATGATACCGGGTTTTGTCACAATTATCGTCAAAGAAGTGTCGTAAGTATGACAGAATTTTTTTCGTTCGGCCCAAAATGTCATGGATGTGTCTTTTTTTGTAGAGTGAATGGAGCCCTCTTTGGCACATCCACGAAAATGAAGGCAGTAGGTCTGTCGAACCCCCGCGATCTCCGGCAGTGACCTTGGGGTGTAGTGGTGAGCAGTCGGACAAGTAGGCAAACTGTGCATGTGGTGGCCGCGATGACGAAAAAAGTGGGCGATGATGGATGTGGCAAAATGTGGGGCTCTCGATAGATGTGATGGTGGTGGTGGGATGGTGGCGCAGAGGCAGAAAGTGGGCGGCAACAAGATGGTGACGTGATGGCATAGAGGGCTTGTTGTTGGTTTGGGGGGAATGTCTTGTGTGCCACAGACGGGCGGGCCAGAGGGACAATGGAAGGACGTTGTGAATGTCCGCTGCGTGCCCGCGTAGACGCAAACCCGGCCAAACTTTTGGCCGGAAATGGGTCCAAACGGACATCCGCCCATGTGCGTAGGCGTGTTAGGCCACGTTTTCTATCCGCTTAGACCCACATGGACGTGAGCGGATGAAATGGGTCAGCGTGTTGGAGTTGGCCTTAGGTCAACTCTGGCCCAGACCATCAGATGGACGGCTCCAAATAATCGTGGAAATGTTCGGGCTTGTCCATGGACAACTGGGCCGATAAAGGTCATCCAATGAGAGTCATCAAATAAAACAAAATTGATTTCTTGTTTATTTTTTCATTAATTTTTACATAGCAAAATAATCTTAAAAAGAACTCAAAATCTCCTCCTTCTCGTTTGAGGTAGGTTGACTGACCCCACATGGGGCGGCCCGGCCTCGTTGTTTTTGGTTGCATACGTGAACGTGGTGGGGGTTACAACAGATGCCTCTTTGGGCATAGTTGTCATGCTGATCCACCGCCTCGTTGGGCTTTGCCTTCATCCCTTCGAAGAGCCGGTTGCGCTCCACCTCGTTGACATAGAGGGGCGAAAGCTTGTGACAGATGGTGCGGACGTTGCACATAGACATGAGCATCGTCCGGTTGATGTCGACAATGCTAGGATCCATCGCCACCATGGTGGTGGCGGTGGACACGTGCTATGCCTCTAGCTGCTCCTCCGCCAACCGGTGCTCCTCTAGGAACGACGGGTTGTAGTGCTACTCCACCAACAGCTGCTCAACACAGACATCAGCGCCTCCTTCTCTGGTGCGGGCGCTCGCTGTCTAGGCAATGAACCTGACAATGAGTACTAGGGGTACAAACTAAGAGTGGAGCCTAGCTATGAAGCAAGTGTATAACTCGGATTTTACGAGTTCGGACCCATCTCGGATAGGTAACAACCCTATGTCTCATGCCCGGGGGCTTATGTTTTCTCTTGGGGTATAAGAGACTTCTAACAACTTGGAGTATACAAAAGTCTTCGGAAGCCTTCCGTTCCTACGCCATGGGTCGCCTCGACGTGGCCCACTAGTGAACCAACATGGGGGTCCTCGGTCCGGCCCATTTGGCCAGGAGACGACGTGGCACTACTAGGAAAATGCTTATACATAGAATTTTAGCAGTAGCGCCTGTTTGGGCGCCCACGCTACTAGTATGTACGAGTAGCACCGGCCAAAATGGGCGCTACTGCTACTGAATAGCAGCAACGCTGGTTGGCGCGGGCCGCGCTGCTATTTAGCGGGCCACGGGGGCCAAAAGGGCAGGCCACTTAGCTGTAGCGTGTGATTTGCGCCGGCGCTACAGCTAGTGGGCTTAGCAGTAGTGCTGGCCCATTCCCGCGCTGCTGTTAAGCCCACTCCCTCCCCCGCGCGCCCCCAGCCTCATCACTCAGCTCACTCACACACTCCACACTCCTCCCTCAATCCCCCGCGCGCCGCCGTCGACCCCCGCACGCTGCCGTCCCCCGCGCCGACCCTCCTCCCTGCGCCGGCCGCCCTCGCCCGCGCCGGCCCTCCTCCCCGCCGGCCGCCCACCCCCGCGTCGGCCTCCTCCCCCGCCGGCCGCCCCCCGCGCCGGCCCTCCTCCACCGAGAGGTACATCCTCCTCCCTCCTTCCTCCTCCTCCCTAGTTTCTTTTGAACCCTAGCAAGTTGAGAAATTTAGGTTTTTAATCTTAGTTGTTTAATCATAGGAAAATGTAGTATGAAACCTAGCTAGTTAATCTTAGGATAATGTAGTATGAATCTTAGGATAATGTAGGTTTTTAATCTTAGTTGTTTAATCTTAGTTGTTTAATCTTAGGTGTTTAATCTTAGTTGTTTAATCTTAGGATAATGTAGTATGAATCTTAGGATAATGTAGGTTTTTAATCTTAGTTGTTTAATCTTAGGTGTTTAATCTTAGTTGTTTAATCTTAGGATAATGTAGTATGAACCCTAGCTAGTTAATCTTAGGATAATGTAGTATGAATCTTAGGATAATGTAGTATGAACCCTAGCTAGTTAATCTTAGGATCATATTTTGAACTATCACATTTGTTGTTGTTTTTTAGTAAAAACAATTATTCCTGTTATATGCAAATTTGAAGTGGATATATGTCATATTTTGAACATGTCACAATCTTAGTTGTTTAACCGAGTGGCCTATGTTTTGCCAGAAATGTCGATTTGTTTACGTTTTGGCAAATTTCAGATGCTCGATATGTCCTATTTTTAGCAAAGGTCATGCCGAATTTTGCTAAGTGTTTATTAATTTTGTTTTCATAATTAAGCATTTTGTTCTCGACGTCGACGATGCCTATCCCGCATCCTCGTCGTCGACTCGGCGGAGGACTCCTGCTTGAGCCGAGGGGCCATGTCCGGGACTGGGCTCCGCCGGGCTGGTACTGGGTTGTGCTACCTTCTGGTGAGCGCAGCTTAGTGAGGAGCCAGCCCGTCGTCGACCCGGAGCTTCTTTGGTGGCGGTCATGTGGGCCTGCATCGGTGGAGAGGCTTGAGTCCCCCGCGCAGGTGGTACAACACCGTATCATGGAGGAGAACGCGCACGTCCAGCGCTACATGGTTGCGTTGGCGAACGGCCGGTTCTCCAATACCTGGCAGATTCTTTGGGGATCTCACCGGAGCTATGATCCGGTGATGGTTCCTTCTCTTTGGGTGTCCACCGCGGCCCACTGAACCTAGAGGATCTATTATTCGAGATGTATTAGTGATATTATATGATGATCTTTGCTACAAACTACTATATATGTATTCGATGATGGATTATTAATTACCTATTAGTTATTTGCTTATTGAATGCAAAAGATGAGCGCGGTTTGTGCTACAAACTACTATATATGTATTCGATGATGGATTATATGATGATCTTTGCTACAAACTAGGTTCAATGATGATCTTTGCTACAAACTACTACAAACTACAAATTTTAGGTGTTTTAGTTGTTATATGATGATCTTTGCTACAAACTACTATATATGTATTCGATGATGGATTATTAATTACCTATTAGGAAATGTCTGACGACGAAAGGGAATTCGCTATGTGCAAGTACTACGAAGATGAGCGCGGTCTGTGCGACAGGCCTCACCTGGTAGAAGGTCGGCGCTTCAGCATCAAGCTCCAAGAGACCTTCGATGTTGAAACGGTACGCAACGACGACAAGTGTTTTTTGTTATTTTTTGCACGACTTCTCTGCTTCTTCAACGTGTAATTTTCGTCTTTTACAATTCGACTAGCTTATCCCATGCCATGCAAGATGCTATGTCTTGGAGAAGATGGGTTTTGAAGATCATGAAAGCATGGAGACAAAAATAATTCAACTAAGGACCCATCATGGTTATGATTTTGCTGTAAATCTATACAATTCTGTGAACTCATCCAATTTTGGTTGCCTGAATTGGGAAGCCCTTTGCAAGGCGTATGATTTTCATGAGGGTATGCTTCTCACCTTCGATCTTGGTGATCCTGACATCGACGAAAATAATATGACCATTTGGGTCCTTGTTGACACGCTTCCAGTTCTACCGCTGTGTGAGTTTCTCAAACATATTTATTAAGTAATTTATATTTTTTATTTCAAAATATTTGACAGCTTATTTCCATTGACAGCTTATTTTCATTCTTCAAAAAATGTATGGAAAATGGTAGACAGAACCTACTACTACAATGATGAAGCACAATTAACTTATAAGGAGAAAGATGGTCTTATCGCATTTTTTACTAATCTTGAGAATTACAATAGCTATTATCAAACTCCTCCACATTATGGCCAATACGTGCCACTAGTGCACGTGTTGAACTACGGTAACATCAATGGAGATAGCATGGTAATATTTTCTACTATTACGACATCCGCGCATCTTTTGCATAAATTCTTCTAAAACTAAACTACATTGCTAACTATAAAGTTATTACTATGTTTTTGAACAGAAAATCCCGATGGATTGTGTGCCTCATCTGATGTTGCTGAGATATCGCCGCAGTATCCACATCACTTCTGTCCATACCGGATTTCTAAAAGCGAGGAAGCCATGATAATAAATGATTTCAAAAAATGTTTGAACCATCGTAGAGAGCTACTTGGAAGCAACATTGTGCGTAGGCCAAGACTTGGAGACAGGATGATCTTCGTTCTTTATTATGGAGAGTCAATTTTCCTTAATGGAGAGTCAATGCCTATCTTGTTTTATGATATTTTACCTAAGAGAGGGTAGAGTAGGTCCTATGAGAGGAGTAGGTCGTAGCTAGAATGTGTTATTATGTGCTATAATGTGTTAGAGTTGATGATGATGATGAGGAGTTGTGATTATGACTAGTGACCAACTTGTTATATGATGTCTCATTGACTAACATTGTTTGGTGGTGATGACAAGTGGTAATGAATATGCTATTTAAACAGACTAGTTCATGATGAGTTGTTATTGTATAAAAAGATATATCTGTTTAAACATGTACAGCGCCAAAATGCTAAAAAAACATAAATTTTAGCAGTGGCACGGGCCAAAATATTATTAGCAGCGCTCATTTACCAGTAGCGCTCTTCAGTGCTGCACTACTAGTACCTGAACTTACCAGTAGCGCTGGCCTAAAAAAGCGGTACTGCTACAAAATAGTTGTAGCGCCGTAGCAGTAGCGCTGGCGCTCGCGCTACTGGTAGCTCAAAAACCAGCACTACTGGTAAGGTTTTCCCTAGTAGTGTGGTGAGTGACCCCCGAGTCTGGGATACCGTCACCACAACCTTGCCTAGACATGATTTAGTTCCGGTGTACACGAAACACCATGGAGAGAAAAATTGGGGGTGGTTCTTTCTACCACACTTTAAGAATCCAACCAGGTCCTTTCATTTAAGACTTGGATTCTCCCTTTTTTTGTTTCTTCAATGATTAATTGGAATTCCCGCTAATTATTTTGGCTGACTGTTTCTACATAAATAATAAGTAAAAAAGCAGTAGGAACTATAATAAACAGCACAGTAGCAATAAATGCGAGAATATTGACTTCCACAACCTCTTTATTTTTTATTTTCACAAATAACTCGGGATGTAATCCCATGGAGAGGTAAAAGGGGTATCTTGTAAATTCAAGGGTGATGTTAGACATAGCAGCTCGGCTCGCCTAAGGGCGCCGGTAGTGGCCCGACCCAGTAGCAATGGGAGTTCATCAAGTTGATGTCACGCATGTATTTTTTCACTTTTTTTATATTCTGAAAAATAATAAATACATATATTACGATTTGTTTTTCAAATTTTGCACATTTAAAAATGCTCATATAGTGAAATTTTGTTACATTGAAAGAAAATTATGCGTGACATTGAAAGGGGTATCTTGTAAATTCAAGGGTGATGTTCATGCATTTGAAGAAAATGCACGCAACCTTTTCCAAAAAAATTCGACAATGTAAAAATATTTCGTCTAATTAAAAGAGAATTATACCATTAAATTTTTTATTACAACCAAAAAATGTTCACACATTTCAAAAATGTGTATATGACATTTTTATAATTTATACCGTGTAAAAACTGTTTGCATATAATTTTAAAAATACTTCATAATATTCAAAAAATCAACATGTATTTTGAAAATGGTTAACATATATTCTGAAAAATGTTCAACAGCGAGTATTGGCCAATTTTTAAACATGTATAAATGTATTTTATATGTATACAAAAATATACAATGTATATGAAAAATAGACACCCAAACATATATTAGATAATACATTATTCAGGTTTAAAAATGTTAAACATGTATAAAAATATATTCTTGATGTATACAAAAAATGTACAATGTGCATGAAAAAACTAGTCATGTGTTGGGAAAGATAAATGAAATAAAATAAATCCGAGTAAAATCGGTGAAAACTGAAGAATGAAAAAAATAAAACTAAAGAAAATCAAAGAAAAAATAGGAAAAGGAAAAACCGAAAAACATAGAAAATTTGAAGCGCACCTACCCAAAACAGTCAAAAAACCGATAAAGAGAACTACAGGGGAAAAACCGCACGACAACTACCGTATTGGACGTGTAGTTGGGCCGCGCAAGAGGCGAGACCTAATTAGAGCAACTCCAATAGCTTTTGTATTCTTGGAGAAACTATCATTTTATGTGAAGTTGAGACAAAAATAGCACTCTAATAGCTCCTATAAATCCAGAATTTCTTTTATGGGATCACGTATAATTGCCACCAACCCTTCCCGTTTTCAGGAATATGACCTTCCTGTACAATTTTGGCGGGCTAAAATCACTAGAACCTTCACGCCGGATACCCCCTTGCGCCGTTGCTGCCATGGTCCCGCGCCTACGCTGCCACCATGCCGCTGACCATCACCGTCGCCATGCTAGGAGAGAGCTCCCCCGTGAGGCGCCACGGGCGCCGCACCTCGGCCACACCAGCCGCCGCTAGTGACGCCGCTTGTCGAAGAGCATCCCCGCCGTCGTGCCTCTTCCTTTGGCTGCCGCAATGTCACCACCAACATCGCCGACCACCACCGCTACGACGGATTCCACCGGCATGCCGACCCGCGCCACCATGTCACACGTGTCATGGACTTGCGAGCCATAGGCTATTAGGTAGGCTTTTTATTGAAAAAAAGGAAAATAATTATGGAAACTGAGAAAAGTAGGTGGGAGACAATCTTGTCTAAATTATACTATCATCTCGATCCCGTAAAACAACTTTTACGAAAAAAAATTAGGGAGCTATTAAAGTTGCTCTACGTCTCGCAACAGGCTAGAAATAGCTAGTCCGAAATCAAGTCTATGATTGCGTGAAGTATTTTGCTTGTTTCTATCAATTGGGCGGATTATGGTCCAACAAAAATGAGTACTTCCTCCGTAAAAGGCTCTATGCGGGTTCAGTCCACTGAGAAAGAGCAACTTTAGGCTCGTTTGCGCTGAAACAAACGCTGCTGCTCCATCTGAAAAACGAGAAGTGACGACATCACAGTTCTCTGAAGAAACAGAACACAGGGTTCAGACTTTTGCTTTTGGAATTTCGAACTTCAAACACAGGGTTCAGACTTCACAACTGAACACAAAATTGCAATGTTATTATGCATACCAAATAAAAGTTCCATCCAACTCAAAAAACAAGTTCCATCTAATAAAACTAGGAACAAATTTCACAGCTGGAGGAGACAGAGACATTGATGTCGATCGTATCCTGCATAGCTGCGGGCCGGCAGGCTGCAGCCCCGCCAAGGATGATCCAGGTGAGCGAGCTGGCCCTGGCAGCCTCAGGTAGCCAGCCCAAAACCAAAGCCTAGCTAGTACTACTCCACTCCCATTCACTCGTCATGAATCATGTAATTGCTCCTGGTGTAATTGAAACGCAACCCGCCAAGCATTACAACTGTGTAAGCTCACGCAACGCAAGCGTAGGTCATGACTCGGTTGTGACACCCAGCGGTCAGCAGCGCATTACATCGCAGTTATGGTCGTATCAATGGCTGCTCCAGAAACCATCCATCAACAAGGAATTGAAGAACTTCGCAGACTCACAGTATAACCATGACGTCTGGTAGCTCTCAAGAAAAGGGCAAAAAAATGCATTTCAGAGTTAGCACCATGCACAATAACCTTTTTCACTTCCAGAGTTTCAGTATAGTCAGTCCATATTCAGAAAGTGTTCGCTAACAGTTTTTTGTCATCTCTTGGAGAGAGCGGAGAGGCGTCAAACTGTGCGTAGATGAACGCCAGAGCAGCAATTATTTTTGGCAGATATACGGGTAGGTGAGTCTTGAAGTGCTGCCTTGAATTCGCAAGAGGTAAATGCTAGCACTACTGCTAGTCTGAAGATGCTCCACGAAGTTGCAGCACCACCCTGCTGCCAGATTCATAACTGTTGCAGAATCTTTGGACAAATTTTTTGCAAAGAGAACTACAATACCATGATACAATCGCATGTCCTCACTTTCGGTTACAACAACGGCACTTGGGCTAGCTTTTTTTTTCCGACAAAGGTGGATTTTTTGGTTTAAAATGAAGCATTAAGAGGATACATAAGAAGCACATAGCCGATCTCTGCATAGTTAGGATACACACAATCAACACTAACACACACGAAAACACGTCGGCAACTAGTAAAGTCATATAAGACCAAATCTATGCGTAGACGAGGAAAAAAAACCAAAGTAGTCCGATCATGATCGGCAAACTTCAGCTATGACCATACCCGCACCAACCATCTAATTACACTATACAAACGATGAGGTTCTGTTATGACCGGCGTCACTTATAGCTGGAGGAGGCCCAATGGCGCGTCTAGTTAGGGGCTTGGCCCAACTTATCTTTATTTCAATTAACTCATCGATGATTATATAAATTTTTGTAAGGACACGTTTTGGAATTAAGCAATAAGTCATAACTATTGCTCGGCTCCCTTCAGAAGCCGAAACCCTAAACCCTAGCCGCCCTCCCGCGCCCTCTCCTCCTCGCCCGGCAATAAGTCATAACTATTGCCCGGCTCCCTTCAGGAGCAGAAACCCTAAACCCTAGCCGCCCTTCCCGCGCCCTCTCCTCCTCGCCGCGCGACCACGGCGCCGACGCGCCGCCGTTCGCGCCCATCACCTCTCCATCCTCCCTTCCACCCCTACAACTTGAGGGCTAGGCCTGGTAGGATCCAAGTTCCTATCAATCTGGTATCAGTTCTCTCGGGATCGGTCATGTCCACGTCTCTTCCCACCGCCACCCTTCCACCGCCGCCGACCACCATCATGCCGCCGGCGACCTCCGCGGCTGGCGCGCCGTCCTTATCAGGGCCGATGTCCTCCGCCGGCTGGACGTCGCCGATCGCCACCCCCATCGTCTTCATCCCAGAGGAGATGACGGTTGTCCTCCGGGATCTCACCCAGGCGGTCGGGGGTATCTGCACGTTCCTCACGAGTCCCTATGGGCCACAGCCGCTTGGGCCCTTCACCACCTCCCCGCCGCCGCAGCAGCCGCCGTGGCTGCCGCCAGCCTCGGCGACCCCCGTCGCCCCGCCATGCCGCAGTTGCCGTGACAGCCGTGTTGGGGAACGTAGTAATTTCAAAAAAATTCCTACGCACACGCAAGATCATGGTGATGCATAGCAACGAGAGGGGAGAGTGTTGTCCACGTACCCTCGTAGACCGAAAGCGGAAGCGTTAGCACAACGCGGTTGATGTAGTCGTATGTCTTCACGATCCGACCGATCAAGTACCGAACGCACGGCACCTTCGAGTTCTGCACACGTTCAACTCGATGACGTCCCTCGAACTCCGATCCAGCCGAGTGTTGAGGGAGAGTTTCGTCAGCACGATGGCGTGGTGACGATGATGATGTTCTACCGACGCAGGGCTTTTCCTAAGCACCTCTAAGATATTATTGAGGTGGATTATGGTGGAGGGGGGCACCGCACACGGCTAAGAGATCCAAGGGATCAATTGTTGTGTCTCCAAGGGGTGCCCCCCCTCCCCGTATATAAAGAAGTGGAGGAGGGGGAGGGCTGGCCCTCTCTATGGCGTGCCCTAGGAGGAGTCCTACTCCCACCGGGAGTAGGATTCCCCCCTTCCAAGTAGTAGGAGTAAGAGTCAAGGAAAGGGGAGAGAGAAGAGAAGGAAGGAGGGCGCGCAGCCCCTCCCCCTAGTCCAATTCGGACTAGACCTTGGGGGGCGCCCAACCTCTCCTCTCTCTTTCCCCTAAAGCCCAATAAGGCCCATATACTCCCCGGCGAATTCCCGTAACTCTCCGGTATTCTGAAAAATACCCGAATCACTCGGAACCTTTCCGATGTCCGAATATAGTCGTCCAATATATCGATCTTTACATCTCGACCATTTCGAGACTCCTCGTCATGTCCCCGATCTCATCCGGGACAACAAACTACCTTCGGTACATCAAAACACATAAACCCATAATATAACCGTCATCGAACTTTAAGCGTGCGGACCCTGCGGGTTCGAGAACAATGTAGACATGACCGAGACACGTCTCCGGTCAATAACCAATAGCGGAACCTGGATGCTCATATTGGCTCCCACATATTCTACGAAGATCTTTATCGGTCAAACCGCATAACAACATACGTTGTTCCCTTTGTCATCGGTATGTTACTTGCCCGAGATTCGATCGTCGGTATCTCAATACCTAGTTCAATCTCGTTACCGGCAAGTCTCTTTACTCGTTCCATAATACATCATCCCGCAACTAACTCATTAGTTACAATGCTTGCAAGGCTTATAGTGATGTGCATTACTGAGTGGGCCCAGAGATACCTCTCCGTCAATCGGAGTGACAAATCCTAATCTCGAAATACGCCAACCCAACAAGTACCTTCGGAGACACCTGTAGAGCACCTTTATAATCACCCAGTTACGTTGTGATGTTTGGTAGCACACAAAGTGTTCCTCCGGTAAACGGGAGTTGCATAATCTCATAGTCATAGGAACATGTATAAGTCATGAAGAAAGCAATAGCAGAATACTAAACGATCAAGTGCTAAGCTAACGGAATGGGTCAAGTCAATCACATCATTCTCCTAATGATGTGATCCCGTTAATCAAATGACAACTCATGTCTATGGCTAGGAAACATAACCATCTTTGATCAACGAGCTAGTCAAGTAGAGGCATACTAGTGACACTCTGTTTGTCTATGTATTCACACAAGTATTATGTTTCCGGTTAATACAATTCTAGCATGAATAATAAACATTTATCATGAAATAAGGAAATAAATAATAACTTTATTATTGCCTCTAGGGCATATTTCCTTCAGTCTCCCACTTGCACTAGAGTCAATAATCTAGATCACATCGCCATGTGATATAACATCAATAGTTCACATCACTATGTGATTAACACCCATAGTTCACATCGTCATGTGACCAATACCCAAAGGGTTTACTAGGGTCAATAATCTAGTTCACATCGCTATGTGCTTAACACCCAAAGAGTACTAAGGTGTGATCATGTTTTCCTTGTGAGAGAAGTTTAGTCAACGGGTCTGCCATATTCAGATCCGTATGTATTTTGCAAATTTCTATGTTTACAATGCTCTGCACGGACCTACTTTAGCTAATTGCTCCCACTTTCAATATGTATCCAGATGAAGACTTAGAGTCATCTGGATCAGTGCCAAAACTTGTATCGACGTAACCCTTTACGACGAACCTTTTGTCACCTCCAGAATCGAGAAACATATCCTTATTCCACTAAGGATAATTTTGACCGTTGTCCAGTGATCTACTCCTAGATCACTATTGTACTCCCTTGCCAAAATTAGTGTAGGGTATACAATAGATCTGGTACATAGCATGGCATACTTTATAGAACCTATGGCTGAGGCATAGGGAATGACTTTCATTCTCTTTCTATCTTCTGACGTGGTCGGGCTTTGAGTCTTACTCAATTTCACACCTTGTAACACATGCAAGAACTCTTTCTTTGACTGTTCCATTTTGAACTACTTCAAAATCTTGTCAAGGTATGTACTCATTGAAAAAACTTATCAAGCGTTTTGATCTATCTCTATAGATCTTGATGCTCAATATGTAAGCAGCTTCACCGAGGTCTTTCTTTGAAAAACGCCTTTCAAACACTTATTTATGCTTTGCAGAATAATTCTACATTATTTCTGATCAACAATATGTCATTCACATATACTTATCAGAAATGTTGTAGTGCTCCCACTCACTGTCTTGTAAATACAGGCTTCACTGCAAGTCAGTATAAAACTATATGCTTTGATCAACTCATCAAAGCGTATATTCCAACTCCGAGATGCTTGCACCAGTCCATAGATGGATCGCTGGAGCTTGCACATTTTGTCAACACCTTTAGGATCGACAAAACCTTCTGCTTGCATCATATACAACTCTTCTTTAATAAATCCATTAAGGAATGCAGTTTTGTTTATCCATTTGCCAGATTTCGTAAAATGCGGCAGTTGCTAACATGATTCGGACAGACTTAAGCATAGATACGAGTGAGAAACTCTCATCGTAGTCAACACCTTGAACTTGTTGAAAACCTTTTGCGACAATTCTAGCTTTGTAGATAGTAACACTACTATCAGCGTCCGTCTTCCTCTTGAAGATCCATTTAATCTCAATGGTTTGCCGACCATTGGGCAAGTCAATCAAAGTCCATACTTTGTTCTCATACATGGATCCCATCTCAGATTTCATGGCCTCAAACCATTTCGCGGAATCCGGGCTCATCATCGCTTCCTCATAGTTCGTAGGTTCGTCATGGTCAAGTAACATGACCTCCAGAATAGGATTACCGTACCACTCTGATATGGATCTCACTCTGGTAGACCTACGAGGTACGGTAGTAACTTGATCTGAAGTTACATGATCATCATCATTAGCTTCCTCACTAATTGGTGTAGGAGTCACAGGAACAGATTTCTGTGATGAACTACTTTCCAATAAGGGAGCAGGTACAGTTACCTCATCAAGTTCTACTTTCCTCCCACTCACTTCTTTCGAGAGAAACTCCTTCTCTAGAAAGGATCCATTCTTAGCAACGAATGTCTTGCCTTCGGATCTGTGATAGAAGGTGTACCCAACAGTCTCCTTTGGGTATCCTATGAAGACACATTTTTCCGATTTGGATTTGAGCTTATCAGGATGAAACTTTTTCACATAAGCATCGCAACCACAAACTTTAAGAAACGACAACTCTGGTTTCTTGCCAAACCACAGTTCATAAGGCGTCGTCTCAACGGATTTAGATGGTGCCCTATTTAATGTGAATGCAGCTGTCTCTAATGCATAACCCCAAAATGATAGTGGTAAATCGATAAGATACATCATAGATCGCACTATATCCAATAAAGTGCGGTTACGACGTTTGGACACACAATTACGCTGTGGTGTTCCAGGTGGCGTGAGTTGCGAAACTATTCCGCATTGTTTCAATTGAAGACCAAACTCGTAACTCAAACATTCTTCTCCACGATCAGATCGTAGAAACTTTATTTTCTTGTTACGATGATTCTCCACTTCACTCTGAAATTCTTTGAACTTTTCAAATGTTTCAGACTTGTGCTTCATTAAGTAGATATACTCATATCTACTCAAATCATCTGTGAAGGTCAGAAAATAACGATACCCGCCACGAGCATCAACACTCATTGGACCGCATACATCGGTATGTATTATTTCCAACAAGTCAGTAGCTCGTTCCATTGTTCCGGAGAACGGAGTTTTAGTCATCTTGCCCAAAAGGCACGATTCGCAAGCATCAAATGATTCATAACCAAGTGATTCCAAAAGTCCATCTTTATGGAGTTTCTTCATGCGCTTTACACCGGTATGACCCAAATGGCAGTGCCACAAATAAGTTGCACTATCATTATCAACTTTGCATCTTTTTGGCATCAATATTATGAATATGTGTATCACTACGATCGAGATCCAACAAACTATTTTCATTGGGCGTATGACCATCGAAGGTTTTATTCATGTAAACAGAACAACAATTATTCTCTGACTTTAAATGAATAACCGTATTGCAATAAACATGATCAAATCATATTCATGCTGAACGCAAACGCCAAATAACATTTATTTAGGTTTAACACTAATCCTGAAATTATAGGGAGTGTGCGACGATGATTATATCAATCTTGGAACCACTTCCAACACACATCGTCACTTCACCCTCAACTAGTCTCCGTTTATTCTGTAACTCCTGTTTCGAGTTACTAATTTTTAGCAACCGAACAAGTATCAAATACCCAGGGGCTACTATAAACACTAGTAAGGTACACATCAATAACTTGTATATCAAATATACCCTTGTTCACTTTGCCATCCTTCTTATTCACCAAATATTCGGGGCATTTCTGCTTCCAGTGACCATTTCCTTTGTAGTAGAAGCACTCAGTTTCAGGCTTTAGTCTAGCTTTGGGCTTCTTCACGGAAGTGACAACTTGCTTGCCATTCTACATGAAGTTCCCTTTTCTTGAAACTAGTGGTCTTGTTAATCATCAACACTTGATGCTCCTTCTTGATTTCTACCTTCATCGATTTCATCATCATGAAAAGCTCAGGAATCGTTTTCGTCATCCCTTGCATACTATAGTTTATCATGAAGTTCTACTAACTTGGTGATGGTGACTAGAGAATTCTGTCAATCACTATCTTATCTGGAAGATTAACTCCCACTTGATTCAAGCGATTGTAGTACCCAGACAATCTGAGCACATGCTCACTGCTTGAGCTATTCTCCTCCATCTTTTAGCTATAGAACTTGTTGGAGACTTCATATCTCTCAACTCGGGTATTTGCTTGAAATATTAACTTCAACTCCTGGAACATCTCATATGGCCCATGACGTTCAAAACGTCTTTGAAGTCCCGATTCTAAGCCGTTAAGCATGGTGGACTAAACTATCAAGTAGTCATCATATTGAGCTAGCCAAACGTTCATAACGTCTGCATATGCTCCTACAACAGGTCTGTAACCTAGCGGTGCATCAAGGACATAATTCTTCTGTGCAGCAATGAGGATAATCCTCAGATCACGGATCCAATCCGCATTATTGCTACTAACATCTTTCAACTTAGTTTTCTCTAGGAACATATCAAAAATAAAACAGGGGAGCTAAACGCGAGCTATTGATCTACAACATAGATATGCTAATACTACCAGGACTAAGTTCATGATAAATTTAAGTTCAATTAATCATATTACTTAAGAACTCCCACTTAGATAGACATCTCTCTAATCATCTAAGTGATCACGTGATCCAAATCAACTAAACCATGTCCGATCATCACGTGAGATGGAGTAGTTTCAATGGTGAACATCACTATGTTGATCATATCTACTATATGATTCACGCTCGACCTTTCGGTCTCAGTGTTCCGAGGCCATATCTGTTATATGCTAGGCTCGTCAAGTTTAACCTGAGTATTCTGCGTGTGCAACTGTTTTGCACCCGTTTTATTTGAACGTAGAGCCTATCACACCCGATCATCACGTGGTTTCTCAGCACGAAGAACTTTCGCAACGGTGCATACTCAGGGAGAACACTTATACCTTGATAATTTAGTGAGAGATCATCTTATAATGCTATCGTCAATCAAAGCAAGATAAGATGCATAAAAGATAAACATCACATGCAATCAATATAAGTGATATGATATGGCCATCATCATCTTGTGCTTGTGATCTCCATCTCCGAAGCACCGTCATGATCACCATCGTCACCGGCGCGACACCTTGATCTCCATCGTAGCATCGTTGTCATCTCGCCAATCTTATGCTTCTACGACTATCGCTACCGTTTAGTGATAAAGTAAAGCATTACAGGGCGATTGCATTGCATACAATAAAGCGACAACCATATGGTTCCTGCCAGTTGCCGATAACTCGGTTACAAAAACATGATCATCTCATACAATAAAATTTAGCATCATGCTTTGACCATATCACATCACAACATGCCCAGCAAAAACAAGTTAGACGTCCTCTACTTTGTTGTTGCAAGTTTTACGTGGCTGAGCAAGAACCGTTCTTACCTACGCATCAAAACCACAACGATAGTTCGTCAAGTTAGTGTTGTTTTAACCTTCTCAAGGACCGGGCGTAGCCATACTCGGTTCAACTAAAGTTGGAGAAACTGACACCCACCAGCCACCTGTGTGCAAAGCACGTCAGTAGAAGCAGTCTCGCGTAAGCGTACGCGTAATGTCGGTCCGGGCCGCTTCATCCAACAATACCGCCGAACCAAAGTATGACATGCTGGTAAGCAGTATGACTTGTATCGCCCACAACTCACTTGTGTTCTACTCGTGCACATAACATCAACGCATAAAACCTGGCTCGGATGCCACTGTTGGGGAACGTAGTAATTTCAAAAAAATTCCTACGCACACGCAAGATCATGGTGATGCATAGCAACGAGAGGGGAGAGTGTTGTCCACGTACCCTCGTAGACCGAAAGCGGAAGGGTTAGCACAACGCGATTGATGTAGTCGTACGTCTTCACGATCCGACCGATCAAGTACCGAACGCACGGCACCTTCGAGTTCTGCACACGTTCAACTCGATGACGTCCCTCGAACTCCGATCCAGCCGAGTGTTGAGGGAGAGTTTCGTCAGCACGATGGCGTGGTGACGATGATGATGTTCTACCGACGCAGGGCTTCGCCTAAGCACCGGAACGATATTATCGAGGTGGATTATGGTGGAGGGGGGCACCGCACATGGCTAAGAGATCCAAGGGATCAATTGTTGTGTCTCCAAGGGGTGCCCCCTCCCCGTATATAAAGGAGTGGAGGAGGGGGAGGGCCGGCCCTCTCTATGGCGTGCCCTAGGAGGAGTCCTACTCCCACCGGGAGTAGGATTCCCCCCTTGCAAGTAGTAGGAGTAAGAGTCAAGGAAAGGGGAGAGTGAAGAGAAGGAAGGAGGGGGCGCAGCCCCTCCCCCTAGTCCAATTCGGACTAGGCCTTGGGGGGCGCCCAGCCTCTCCTCTCTCTTTCCCCTAAAGCCCAATAAGGCCCATATACTCCCCGACGAATTCCCGTAACTCTCCGGTATTCCGAAAAATACCCGAATCACTCGGAACCTTTCCGATGTCCGAATATAGTCGTCCAATATATCGATCTTTACATCTCGACCATTTCGAGACTCCTCGTCATGTCCCCGATCTCATCCGGGACTCCGAACTACCTTCGGTACATCAAAACACATAAACTCATAATATAACCGTCATCGAACTTTAAGCGTGCAGACCCTACGGGTTCGAGAATAATGTAGACATGACCGAGACACGCCTCCGGTCAATAACCAATAGCGGAACCTAGATGCTCATATTGGCTCCCAAATATTCTACGAAGATCTTTATCGGTCAAACCGCATAACAACATACGTTGTTCCCTTTGTCATCGGCATGTTACTTGCCCGAGATTCGATCGTCGGTATCTCAATACCTAGTTCAACCTCGTTACCGGAAGTCTCTTTACTCGTTCTGTAATACATCACCCCGCAACTAACTCATTAGTTACAATGCTTGCAAGGCTTATAGTGATGTGCATTACTGAGTGGGCCCAGAGATACCTCTTCGACAATCGGAGTGACAAATCCTAATCTCGAAATACGCCAACCCAACAAGTACCTTCGGAGACACCTGTAGAGCACCTTTATAATCACCCAGTTACGTTGTGATGTTTGGTAGTACACAAAGTGTTCCTCCGGTAAACGGGAGTTGCATAATCTCATAGTCATAGGAACATGTATAAGTCATGAAGAAAGCAATAGCACAATACTAAATGATCAAGTGCTAAGCTAAGGAATGGGTCAAGTCAATCACATCATTCTCCTAATGATGTGATCTCGTTAATCAAATGACAACTCATGTCTATGGCTAGGAAACATAACCATCTTTGATCAATGAGCTAGTCAAGTAGAGGCATACTAGTGACACTCTGTTTGTCTATGTATTCACACAAGTATTATGTTTCCGGTTAATACAATTCTAGCATGAATAATAAACATTTATCATGAAATAAGGAAATAAATAATAACTTTATTATTGCCTCTAGGGCATATTTCCTTCAAGCCGCCACCCACGGCGAACCCCGGCGCCTCCACCATGCAGCAGCAGCAACAGCTGCAGTCGCCGCACCGGCGACCGCGGCCCCGGGCATCCCGACGACGGCCCCGGGGGTGCCCATCCACCAGGTCCGGTTCCCCCCATCGCCGTCTCCGTTACTGGCCTGGCTCGCCGGGTCCCTCGAGCCGGTCTACATGACGGCCTCGGGCGGGCCGCACATGCCGCTCCCGCCAGTGACGCACCCGGCCATGCAGTTTGGCGGGTCCTTGAGCTCCGTCGGGCCCTTCGCCGGTGTCGACGGGCCCCTGTTCCAGGGCGGCACCCTAATGCCCGTCTACTCGGCTCCGTCGTCCTCGCTGCTCTGCGCCGACGAGGCGTACCCCTCCGTCATCCACGACCAGACCCCGCTGCGCTTCTCCAAGCTCGAGTTCGCCACCTACGACGACACCATGGACCCCCTGAATTGGCTCAATCAGTGCGACCAGTTTTTCAGGGGGCAACACAAGCTCGCGTCCGAACGCACCTGGATCGTCTCCTATCACCTCCGGGGCACCACACAGACGTGGTATTACGCCCTCGAGCAGGACGAGGGTGGCATGCCCCCATGGGAGCGTTTCCCCGAGCTTTGCCTCTTACGCTTCGGGCCACCGATACGCGGGAGCCGGCTAGCGGAGCTTGGGCGCCTACCTTTCACCTCTACGGTGCAAGACTTCGCCGACCGCTTCCAGGCCATGGCGTACCACGCACCCGGCGTCATGGCTCGCCAGCGGGCCGAGCTCTTCGTTGGCGGTCTGCCGGATCATATCCGCATGGATGTGGAGATGCGGGGCCACAGGACCTCCAGACGGCAAAGTACTATGCCCGCGCCTTCGAGCACCGCGCGGTGGCCATGCAGCAGGCGTCACCGTTCTGGGGCGTCCGACGGCCCTCTCGGCCGCCACCGACACCACCAGCGCCGTGGCGTTCGGCCCAATCGCCCGCGGCACCTGACGCTCCGTCCGCGATGCGCCACTTCCGTCGGCTCACCCCGGCCGAGCAGCTCGAGCGCCATTGTCAGGGGCTATGCTACAACTGCCACGAGCCCTACGTCCCGGGCCATGTTTGCCCCGCGCCTGTTGTACTTGTAGGCCGCGGACTATATCGAGGAGGACGCCGCCGCCGCCGGGCTCGGCAACCTGGCCGCCCCTTGGCTGACGAGGTTCCTTCGGGGCCCGCCCAGGCGAACGCCCTCGTCGTCTCCCTTCATGCACTCGCAGGCATCCGGACAGAGAAGACTATGCTGCTGCCGATGACGATCAACGGCGAGCGGTTCCTCGCCCTCTTGGATACGGGCTCCACCCATAACTTCCCGCCCGGGGCCACCTGGCGCTGCAGCTTGATACGTGTCCGTCGTATCTATAATTTTTGATTGTTTCATGCCAATATTATACAACTTTTATAAACTTTTGGCAACATTTTATATGATATATTTGGACTAACATATTGATCAGTGCCCAGTGCCAGTTCCAGTTTGTTGCATGTTTTTTGTTTCACGGAAAATCTATATCGAACGAAGTCCAAACGCGATAAAAATTTACGGAGAATTATTTTGGAATATATGTGATTTTTGGGACTTGGAATCAACGCTAACGGAGGCCCACGGCCTCCACAGCCCACCAGGGTGCGCCTCCACAGCCCACAGAGGCCCACGGCCTCCATAGCCCACAGAGGCCAACGAGCTTATATCAAATAACCTTTTTTCACCAGCAAGTTTGAAATCATAGTTGAGTTCTTTAACTGCCCAGTATGCTTTATGTTCTAACTCAAGATGTAAATGACTAGCTTTTCCATAAAGCATTTTATAAGGAGACATACCCATAGGCTTTTTATAAGCTGTTCTATAAGCCCAAAGTGCATCATCTAATTTCTTAGACCAATTCTTCCCGGACCTATTAATAGTCTTTTGCAAAATTAATTTTATTTCTCTATTGCTAAGCTCAACCTGACCACTAGACCGAGGATGATAAGGTGAGGCAATTCTATGGTTAACATCATATTTAGCAAGCATTTTACTAAAAGCACCATGAATAAATTGTGAACCACCATCAGTCATTAAATACCTAGGAACTCCAAACCTTGGGAAAATAACTTCCTTAAGCATTTTAACAGAGGTGTTGTGATCAGCACTACTAATTGGAATAGCTTCTACCCATTTAGTAACATAATCAACAGCAACCAAAATATGTTTATACCCATTAGAGGAAGGAAAAGGTCCCATGTAATCAAATCCCCAAACATCAAATGGTTCAACAATTGAATAATTCATATTTCTTGACGCTTACCAATATTACCTATTCTTTGGCATTCATCATGTGATGAGACATACTTACGAGCATCCTTGAAGAGAGTAGGCCAATAAAATCCAGATTGCAATACCTTGTGAGCAGTTCTATCTCCAGCATGATGCCCTCCATATGGTTCAAAATGACATTTCCGTAGGATTTGCCCCTGTTCATGCTCAGGTACACATCGTCTAATAATACCATCTACTCCTTCTTTATAAATATGTGGGTCATCCCAAAAGTAATGTCTTAAATCATAGAAGATTTTTTTCTTTTGTTGGTAAGTAAAGCTAGGTGGCAAATATTTAGCAACAATGTAATTGGCATAGTCAACATACCAAGGAGTACTATTAGCAACATTTATTGCAGCTAACTGGTCATCAGGAAAACTATCATCAATAGGTAGTGGGTCATCAAGCACATTTTCAAGCCTAGACAAGTTATCAGCTACGGGGTTCTTAGCTCCTTTTCTATCAACAATATGCAAATCAAATTCTTGTAGCAAGAGAACCCAACGGATAAGTCTAGGTTTAGCATCTTTCTTTTCCATAAGATATTTAATAGCAGCATGGTCTGTGTGAACAGTTACTTTGGAATCAACAATATAAGGTCTAAACTTATCACAAGCAAACACCACTGCTAAGAATTCTTTTTTAGTAGTAGCATAATTTCTTTGAGCACTGTCTAGAGTTTTACTAGCATAATGAATAACATTCAACTTCTTATCAACTCTTTGTCCTAGAACAGCACCAACAGCATAGTCACTAGCATCACTCATAATTTCAAAAGGCAAGTTCCAATCGGGTGGTTGAACTATAGGTGCAGTAATTAAGGCTTTCTTGAGTGTTTCAAAGGCTTCTAAACAATCATCATCAAAAACAAAAGGAATATCCTTTTGCAAAAGATTAGTGAGAGGCCTAGAAATTTTAGAGAAGTCTTTAATAAACATTCTATAGAAACTAGCATGACCTAGGAAACTACGAATACCTTTTATGTCCTTAGGACAAGGCATTTTCTCAATAGCATCAACCTTAGCTTGGTCCACTTCAATACCTCTTTCAAAAAATTTATGACCCAAGACAATGCCTTCATTAACCATAAAGTGGCACTTCTCCCAATTCAAGACAAGATTTGTTTGTTCACATCTCTGCAAAACTCGATCAAGATTGCTTAAACAATCATCAAAAGACTTCCCATAAACAGAAAAGTCATCCATGAAAACCTCAACAATATTTTCACAAAAGTCAGAGAATATAGCCATCATGCATCTTGAAAGGTAGCAGGTGCATTACATAAACCAAAAGGCATACGTCTATAAGCATAAGTTCCAAAAGGACAAGTAAGAGTGGTCTTTTCTTGATTAGGTTGAGAAACAGGTATTTGTGAAAAACCAGAATATCCATCAAGGAAGCAAAAGTGGTGTATGCTTAGATAATCTTTCAAGCATTTGATCAATAAAAGGCAAAGGGTAATGATCTTTTCTAGTTGCTTTATTTAATTTTCTAAAATCAATTACCATTCTATAGCCTGTAACAATTCTTTGTGGAATAAGTTCATTCTTATCATTAGGAACAACAGTAATACCTCCTTTCTCAGGGACACAATGAACAGGACTTACCCATCTACTATCAGCTATAGGATAGATTATACCTGCTTCCAGAAGTTTTAATATTTTTGTTCTTACCACTTCTTTCATCTTCGGGTTTAACCGATGTTGATGATCAATAACTGGTTTAGCATCAGGTTCCATATTAATTTTGTGCTGACATAGAGTGGGACTAATGCCCTTTAAATCATCAAGAGTATATCCAATAGTAGCTCAGTGCTTCCTTAGAACTTTCAATAATCTTTCTTCTTCATGCTCTGAAAGGTTAGCACTGATAATAACATGATATATTTTCTTCTCATCAAGATAAGCATATTTCAAAGTGTCTGGCCATTGTTTTAATTAAAACACAGGATCACCTTTAGGTGGAGGAGGACCTCCTAGAGTTTCAATAGGCAAATTGTGTTTAAGCAGAGGACGTCGTTCAAAGAAAATATTATCTATTTCATTTCTTTCATGCATATGTAAATCATTTTCATGGTCTAGCAAGTATTGTTCTAAAGAATCGGTAGGTGGCACAACAATAGAAGCAAGAGCAGTGAATTCATCCTTACTAGGCAATTCTTTTTCATGATGATTTTTTACTAAACTTGGAAAAATTAAACTCATGAGACTCATCACCAAAGCTAACACCCACAATTTGTTTCTGGCAATCTATCCTAGCATTGACTGTGTTCAAGAAAGGTCTGCCAAAGATAATGGGACAGAAGTCGCCTGGTGGGGAACCAAGAACAAGGAAATAAGTAGGGTATTTTACTTTCCCGCACAAGACTTCAACATCTCTAACAATCCCAACTGGCGATATAGTCTCTATTTGCAAGTTTAATAGTAACGTCTATGTCTTCTATCTCAACAGGTGCTATGTCTTCCCTAATTTCTTGATATAAATTGTGAGGAATAGCACTCACACTAGCACCCATGTCACATAGACCATGATAACAGTGATCTCCTATTTTAACTGAGATGATAGGAAGGCCAACTACTGGTCTATTTTTACCCCTTTTTTCAAGGTTTGGCAATTCTAGCAGCTTCTTCACAGAAGTAGATAACATGCCCATCCACATCTTCTTCTAAGAGATCTTTAACCATAGCAATATTAGGTTCAACTCTAATTTGTTCATCTGGTTTAGGTGTTCTAACATAGCTTTTGCTAACCATAGTTGAAACTCTAGCATGTTCCTTTATCCTAACAGGAAAAGGGGGTTTCTCAATATAAGCAGTAGGAACAACTGGATCAACATTATAGAGTATAGTTTCTTCTTTAACTAGTACTGGTTGTTTAGTTTCTTCTCTAATAGGTGGGTGATATTTAAACCACTTCTCTTCAGGGAGTTCAACATGAGTAGCAAATGATTCACAAAAGGAGGCTACTATCTCAGAGTCAAGTCCGCATTTAGTGCTAATCTTTTGAAAAGCATTGGTATCCATAAAAGATTTAACACAATCATACTTAAGCTTTATACCCGACTCTTTACCTTCCTAGCGTTCCCAATCTTCAGAGTTGCGTTTAATTCTTTCCAAAAGATCCCACCAGAATTCAATAGTTTTCTTCATAAAAGAACCAACACAAGAAGTATCCAGCATGGTTTGATCATTACGAGAAAGCCGAGCATAGAAGTTCTGAATAATAATTTCTCTTGAGAGCTCATGATTGGGGCATGAATATAACATTGACTTAAGCCTCCCCCAAGCTAGAGCGATACTTTCTCCTTCACGAGGACAAAAATTATATATATAATTCCGATCACGATGAACTAGATGCATAGGATAATTTTTTTGGTGGAACTCCAATTTCAAACGATTCCAATTCCATGATCCAATATCATCGCATATTGATACGTCTCCGTCGTATCTATAATTTTTGATTGTTCCATGCCAATATTATTCAACTTCCATATACTTTTGGCAACTTTTTATACTATTTTTGGGACTAACATATTGATCTAGTGTCAGTTCCTGTTTGTTGCATGTTTTATGTTTCGCAGAATCCCCATATCAAACGGAGTCCAAACGGGATAAAAACGGACGGAGAATATTTTTGGAATATTTGTGAAATATGGGAAGAAGAATCAACGCGAGACGGTGCCCGAGGGGGCCACGAGGCAGGGGGGCGTGCCCCCGACCCTCGTGGCCCCCCGTAAGGCGGTTGCTGCTCTTCTTTGGCCGCAAGAAAGCTAATTTTCGGAGAAAAATCTGGGCGAAGGTTTCAATCCAATCGGAGTTACGGATCTCCGGATATATAAGGAACGGTGAAAGGGCAGATTCCCAAAACGCAGGGAACAGAGAGAGACAGATAGATAGATCCAATCTCGGAGGGGCTCTCGCCCCTCCCACGCCATGGAGACCAAGGACCAGAGGGGAAACCCTCCTCCCATCTAGTGAGAAGGTCAAGGAAGATGAAGAAGAAGGGGGGGGGCTCTCCCCCTCTCTTTCGGTGGCGCCGGAACACTGCCGGGGGCCATCATCATCACCGCGATCTTCACCAACACCTAAGCCATCTTCACCAACATCTCCATCACCTTCCCCGCTCTATCTACAGCGGTCCACTCTCCCGCAACCCGCTGTACCCTCTACTTGAACATGGTGCCTTATGCTTCATATAATTTCTGTTGAGTGCTTTTATAAAGTTTAAAAACAAAAAAATAAAGAGGGGAACCCAAAACTTTTCAAAAGGAAAGTGAAAGTGAGAGAGACAAGCATTGTTGAAGTGGGGGAGCTCCTTGAACTTTGTTCATGATCACGGAAACTTTGTGAATCTTGATTACAGAAACTTTTCAACAAAAATAATTATCCCCTTGTACAATTCCATTTTATAATAAAAATAATGTGCCAAGGTTTGCCTTTAGGATGTTTACAATGCTTGTTGGTTTGTGCAGTGCAGGACAGAAACTTTAGCTGTAGTGCGGGATTTTACATTTTTTTACTGGAACGTCAAATGGCTCTGATTCTTTTGGCACTGTATTTCTATACAAATTGTTTATTTTTCCTCATTTTGGTAGAATTTTTGGAGTACCAGAGGTATGGTGAATGTTCAGATTATTACAGACTGTTCTGTTTTAAACAGATTCTGTTTTTGATGCATAGTTTGCTTGTTTTGATGAAACTATCAATTTATATCAGTTGATTAAGCCATGGAAAATTTATATTAAAGTAGCTACAATGCAAAAAAAATATGAATTGGTTTGCAACAATACTTAGAGTGGTGATTTGCTTTATTATACTAACGGATCTTATCGAGTTTTCTGTTGAAGTTTTGTGCGGATGAAGTGTTCGAGGATCGAGGAGGTCTCGATGTGAGAAGAAGGAAGAGAGGCAAGAGCTCAAGCTTGGGGATGCCCAAGGCACCCCAAGTAAATATTCAAGGATACTCAAGCATCTAAGCTTGGGGATGCCCTGGAAGGCATCCCCTCTTTCTTCAACAAGTATGGGCATGTTTTCGGATTCGTTTCGTTCATGCGATATGTGCAAATCTTGGAGCGTCGTTTGCATTTAGTTTTCATTTTTATTTTATGCACCATGCCGGTATGAGATAGTCCTTGGTTGATTTACAGAATGCTCTTTGCACTTCACGTATATCTTTTGAGTATGGCTTTATAGAATGCTTCATGTGCTTCACTTATATCACTTGAAGTTTGGATTGCCTGTTTCTCTTCACATAGAAAACCGCCATTTGTAAACTGCTCTTTTGCTTCACTTATAATTGTTAGAGCTTGGGCATATCTTTTATAGAAAGAATTAAACTCTCTTGCCTCACTTATATCTATTTAGAGAGATGACAGGAATTGGTCATTCACATGGTTAGTCATAAAATCCTACATAAAACTTGTAGATCACTGAATATGATATGTTTGATTCCTTGCAATAGTTTTGCGATATAAAGGTGGTGATATTAGAGTCGTGCTAGTTGAGTAATTGTGAAATTGAGAAATACTTGTGTTGAGGTTTGCAAGTCCCGTAGCATGCACGTATGGTGAACCGTTATGTAACGAAGTTGGAGCATGAGGTATTTATTGTTTGTCTTCCTTATGAGTGGCGGTCGGGGACGAGCGATGGTCTTTTCCTACCAATCTATCCCCCTAGGGGCATGCGTAGTAGTACTTTGCTTCGAGGGCTAATAAACTTTTGCAATAAGTATATGAGTTCTTTATGACTAATGTGAGTCCATGGATTATACGCACTCTCACCCTTCCATCATTGCTAGCCTCTTCGGTACCGTGCATTGCCCTTTCTCACCTCGAGAGTTGGTGCAAACTTCGCCGGTGCATCCAAACCCCGTGATGATACGCTCTATCACACATAAGCCTCATTATATCTTCCTCAAAACAGCCACCATACCTACCTATCATGGCATTTCCATAGCCATTCTGAGATATATTGCCATGCCACTTCCATCATCATCATATACATGACTTGAGCATTTATTGTCATATTGCTTTGCATGATCGTAAGATAGGTAGCATGACGTTTTCATGGCTTGTCCATTTTTTTGATGTCATTGCTACGCTAGATCATTGCACATCCCGGTACACCGCCGGAGGCATTCATATAGAGTCATATCTTTGTTCTAGACATTGAGTTGTAATATTGAGTTGTAAGTAAATAAAAGTGTGATGATCATCATTATTAGAACATTGTCCCATGTGAGGTTATCAAAATAAAACAGGCCAAAGAAGCCCAAATAAAAAAAGGAGGCCAAAGAAGCCCACCAAAAAAATAAATAAATAAAAATAAAAAATGAGAGAAAAAGAGAGAAGGGGCAATGTTACTATCCTGTTACCACACTTGTGCTTCAGAGTAGCACCATATGTTCTTCATATAGAGAGTCTCTTGAGTTATCACTTTCATATACTACTGGGAATTTTCATTATAGAACTTGGCTTGTATATTCCGATGATGGGCTTCCTCAAATGCCCGAGGTCTTTATAAGCAAGCAAGTTGGATGCACACCCACTTAGTTTCCAGTTTGAGCTTTCATATACTTATAGCTCTAGTGCATCCGTTGCATGGCAATCCCTACTCCTCACATTGACATCAATCGATGGGCATCTCCATAGCCCGTTGATTAGCCGCGTCGATGTGATACTTTCTCCTTTTTTGTCTTCTCACACAAACCTCCATCATCATATTCTATTCCACCCATAGTGCTATGTCCATGGCTTGTGCTCATGTATTGCGTGAGGGTTGAAAAGGCTGAAGCGCGTTAAAAAGTATGAACCAATTGCTCGGCTTGTCATCGGGGTTGTGCATGATTTGAATGCTTTGTGTGGTGAAGATGGAGCATAGCCAGACTATATGATTTTGTAGGGATGAGCTTTCTTTGGCTATTTTATTTTGATAAGACATAATTGCTTGGTTAGTATGCTTGAAGTATTATTGTCTTAATGTCAAATGATAGACTATTGCTTTGAATCACTCGTGTCTTAATATTCATGCCATGATTAGATTATGTGATCAAGATTATGCTAGGTAGCATTCCACATCAAAAATTATCTTTTTTATCATTTACCTACTCGAGGACGAGCAGGAATTAAGCTTGGGGATGCTGATACGTCTTCGTCGTATCTATAATTTTTTTGATTGTTCCATGCCAATATTATTCAACTTCCATATACTTTTGGCAACTTTTTATACTATTTTTGGGACTAACATATTGATCCAGTGCCTAGTGCCAGTTCCTGTTTATTGCATGTTTTATGTTTCGTAGAAATCCCATATCAAACGGAGTCCAAACGGGATAAAAACGGGCGGAGAATATTTTTGGAATATTTGTGAAATATGGGAAGAAGAATCAACGCGAGACGGTGCCCGAGGGGGCCACGAGGCAGGGGGCGCGCCCCTGACCCTCGTGGGCCCCCCGTAAGGCGGTTGCTGCTCTTCTTTGGCCGCAAGAAAGCTAATTTTCGGAGAAAAATCTGGGCGAAGGTTTCAATCCAATCGAAGTTACGGATCTCCGGATATATAAGAAACGGTGAAAGGGCAGATTCCCAGAACGCAGGGGACAGAGAGAGACAGATAGACAGATCCAATCTCGGAGGGGCTCTCGCCCCTCCCACGCCATGGAGACCAAGGAACAGAGGGGAAACCCTCCTCCCATCTAGGGAGAAGGTCAAGGAAGAGGAAGAAGAAGGGGGCTCTCTCCCCCTCTCTTCCGGTGGCGCCGGAACACCGCCGGGGGCCATCATCATCACCGCGATCTTCACCAACACCTACGCCATCTTCACCAACATCTCCATCACCTTTCCCCCTCTATCTACAGCGGTCCACTCTCCCGCAATCCGCTGTACCCTCTACTTGAACATGGTGCCTTATGCTTCATATTATTATCCAATGATGTGTTGCCATCCTATGATGTCTGAGTAGATTTTCGTTGTCCTTTCGGTGATTTGATGAATTGCTATGATTGGTTTAATTTTCTTGTGGTTATGTTGTTGTCCTTTGGTGCCCATCATATGAGCGCGCGCGTGGATCACACCATAGGGTTAGTTGTATGTTGATAGGACTATGTATTGGAGGGCAAGAGTGACAGAAGCTTCTACCTAGCATAGAAATTGATGCATACGGGATTGAAGGGGGACCAATATATCTTAATGCTATGGTTGGGTTTTACCTTAATGAACGTTAGTAGTTGCGAACGCTTGCTAATAGTTCCAATCATAAGTGCATAGAATTCCAAGTCAGGGATGCCATGCTAGCAGTGGCCTCTCCCACATAAAACTTCCTATCGGTCTAGTAAAGTAGTCAATTGCTTAGGGACAATTTCGCAACTCCTACCACCACTTTTCCACACTCACTATACTAACTTTATTGCTTCTTTACTTAAACAGCCCCTACTTTTTATTTACGCTCTCTTTATTATCTTGCAAACTTATCCAAAACACCTACAAAGTACTTCTAGTTTTATACTTGTTCTAGGTAAAGCGAACGTCAAGCGTGCGTAGAGTTGTATCGGTGGTCGATAGAACTTGAGAGAATATTTGTTCTACCTTTAGCTCCTCGTTGGGTTCGACACTCTTACTTATCGAAAGAGGCTACAATTGATCCCCTATACTTGTGGGTTATCACATAGCCTATACCATGCAAATGCTTTTCCCTTCAACGATAAAGGGAAAACCTTTTTCATCACCTCATCTCCGGATAAACCTGCAAGCTTGAACAATCCACAGATTTGTTTTACATGTATCAAGTGCATATCAGGATGTTCGGTTCCATCTCCTGCATAAGGATTAGCTAGCAGTTGTTCTATCATACCCAAAGGAATTTCATATTCAATATTTTTAGTAGGTGCAGTAGGTTGAGGGGCAATTAATTGTGGTTCCAAACGAGGTGAAGATACCCCGAACAAACCCTTCAAAGGATTGTTTTCCATAGTAGCAAGTGACAATATATTTCAGCACACTATATAAATGTTTCCTTTCCGAATTCCAGTTACCAAAGGCGCTTCACTCCCCAGCAACGGCGCTAGAAAATAGCCTTGATGACCCACAAGTATAGGGGATCAATTGTAGCTCCTTTCGATAAGTAAGAGTGTCGATCCCAACGAGGAGCGGAAGGAAATGACAAGTAGTTTTCAGTAAGGTAATGTCTGCAAGTGCTGAAACTGTAAGTAGCGAGTAGTTTGATAGCAAGATAATTTGTAACGAGCAAGTAACGATAGTAGAAATAAGTATGCAGCAAGGTAGCCCAATCCTTTTGAGGCAAAGGATAGGCCAAAATGGTCTCTTATGATAAGCAAGGCGTTCTTGAGGGTACACGGGAATTTCATCTAGTCACTTTCATCATGTTGGTTTAATTCGTGTTCGCTACTTTGATGATTTGATATGTGGGTGGACCGGTGCTTAGGTGCTGTTCTTACTTGAACAAACCTCCTACTTATGATTAACCGTCCCGCAAGCATCCGCAACTACGAGAAAAGTATTAAGAATAAATTCTAACCATAGCATTAAACTCTAGGATCCAATCGTTCCCTTACGGAATAGTGCATAAACTAGGGTTTAAGTTTCTGTCACTCTCGCAACCCACCATCTATTTACTACTCCACAATGCATTCCCTTAGCCCAAATATGGTGAAGTGTCATGTAGTCGACGTTCACATGACACCACTAAGGGAATCACAACATACATACCATCAAAATATCGAACACATATCAAATTCACATGATTACATGCAACATGATTTATCCCGTGACCTCAAGAACAAAAGTAACTACTCACAAACAACAAACATGCTCATGATCAGAGGGGTATTAATATGCATAATGGATCTGAACATATAATCTTCCACCAAATAAACCATATAGTAATCAACTACAAGATGTAATCAACACTACTAATCACCCCTAGCAAGAATCTATAGTTCCGGTAACAAGATTGAATACAAGAGATGAACTAGGGTTTGAGATGAGATGGTGCTGGTGAAGATGTTGATGGACATCGCCCTCCCCAAGATGGGAGAGTTGTTGGTGATGATGATGATGATTTCCCCCTCCGGGAGGGAAGTTCCCCCGGCAGAACCGCTCCACCGGAGGGCAAAAGTGCTCCTGCCCAAGTTCCGCCTTGAGACAGCGTCGCTCCGTCCCGAAAGTATTATTCTATTTTTTCTAGGTCAAAACCACTTATATACCAAAAGATGGGCACCGGAGGTGGGCCGAGGAGACCACAACCCACCAGGGCGCGCCAGGGGGGCTGGCGCGCCCAGGTGGGTTGTGCCCACCTGGTGGCCCCCTCTGGTACTTATTGGATCCAATATTTCTTATATATTCCATAAAAATTCTCCGTGAAGTTTCAGCTCATTTGGAGTTGTGCAGAATAGGTGGCCTGAAATAGCTTTTTCAGGTCCAGATTTCCAGCTGCCAGAATTCTCTCTCTTTGTGTGTACCTTGCAAATTATCAGAGAAAATGCATTATAATTACTCCAAAAAAGCATTATTATGGATAAAAACATTGTAAATAACATTAAGAAAACATGATGCAAAATGGACGTATCAGTCTTCTTCTTGAAGATCCATTTATTCTCTATGGCTCGCCGATCATCGGGCAAGTCCACCAAAGTCCACACTTTGTTCTCATACGTGGATCCTATCTCAGATTTCATGGCCTCAAGCCATTTATCTGAATCTGGCCTCATCATAGCTTCTTCATAGTTTGTAGGTTCGTCATGGTCTAGTAACATGACTTCCAGAACAGGATTACCGTACCACTCTGGTGCGGAACATGCTCTATTCTACCTACAAGGTCCAGTAGTAACTTGATCTGAAGTTTCATGATCATCATCATTAGCTTCCTCTATAGTTGGTGTAGGCATCACGGGAACTGATTTTTCTGATGACCTACTTTCCAATTCGAGAGAAGGTACAATTACCTCATCAAGTTCTACTTTCCTCCACTCACTTCTTTCGAGAGAAACTCCTTCTCTAGAAAGTTACCATTCTTGGCAACAAAGATCTTGCCTTCGGATCTGTGGTAGAAGGTGTACCCAATTGTTTCCTTAGGGTATCCTATAAAGACGCACTTCTCCGATTTGGCTTCGAGCTTATCAGGCTGAAGCCTTTTGACATAAGTGTCACAACCCCAAACTTTAAGAAATGACAGCTTAGGTTTCTTGCCAAACCACAGTTCATATGGTGTCGTCTCAACGGATTTAGACGGTGCCCTATTTAACGTGAATGCGGCTGTCTCTAATGCATAACCCCAAAACGATAGTGGTAAATCGATAGGAGACATCATAGATCGCACCATATCTAATAAAGTACGGTTACGACATTCGGACACACCATTACACTGTGGTGTTCCAGGTGGCGTGAGTTGTGAAACGATTCCACATTGTTTTAAATGAAGGCCAAACTCGTAATTCAAATATTCGCCTCTGCGATCAGATCGTAGAAACTTTATTTTCTTGATACGATGATTCTCCACTTCACTCTGAAATTCTTTGAACTTTTCAATTGTTTCAGACTTGTATTTCATTAAGTAGATTACCCATATCTGCTCAAATCATTTGTGAAGGTCAGAAAATAACGATACCCGCCGCGTGCCTCAACACTCATCGGACCGCATACATCGGTATGTATTATTTCCAATAAGTCATTAGCTCGCTCCATTGTTACGGATAACGGAGTTTTAGTCATCTTGCCCATGAGGCATGGTTTGCAAATATCAAATGATTCATAATCAAGTGATTCCAAAAGCCCATATGCATGGAGTTTCTTCATACGCTTTACACCAATATGACCTAAATGGCAGTGCCACAAATATGTTACACTATCATTATCAACTTTGCGTCTTTTGGCATCAATAATATGAATATGTGTATCACCACAATCGAGATTCAACAAAAATAGACCACTCTTGAAGGGTGCATGACCATAAAAGATATTACTCATATAAATACAACAACCATTATTCTCTGATTTAAATGAATAACCGTCTCGCACTAAACAAGATCCAAATATAATATTCATGCTCAACGCTGGCACCAAATAACAATTATTTAGGTCTAAAACTAATCCCGAAGGTAGATGTAGAGGTAGCGTGCCGACGGTGATCACATCGACCTTCAAACCATTCCCGACGCGCATCGTCACCTCATCCTGAGCCAATCTTTGTTTAATTCGTAGCCCCTGTTTTGAGTTACAAATATGAGCAACCGAACCAGTATCAAATACCCAGGCACTACTATGAGCATTAGTAAGGTACACATACATAACATGTATATCAAATATACCTTTGTTCACTTTGCCATCCTTCTTATCCGCCAAATACTTGGGGCAGTTCCGCTTCCAGTGACCAGTCCCTTTGCAGTAGAAGCACTTAGTTTCAGGCTTGGGTCCAGCTTTGGGTTTCTTCCCGGGAGTGGCAACTTGCTTGCCATTCTTCTTGAAGTTCCCCTTCTTTCCCTTGCCTTTTTTCTTGAAACTAGTGGTCTTGTTAACCATCAACACTTGATTCTCCTTCTTGATTTATACCTCCGCAACTTTGAGCATTGCGAATAGCTCAGGAATTGTCTTCTCCATCCCTTTCATATTATAGTTCATCACGAAGCCTTTGTAGCTTGGTGGCAGTGATTGGAGAACTCTGTCAATAACACAATCATCTGGAAGATTAACTCCCAGCTGAGCCAAGTGGTTATGATCCCCAGACATTTTGAGTACGTGTTCACTGACAGAACTGTTCTCCTCCATCTTGCAACTATAGAACTTGTTGGAGACTTCATATCTCTCAACTCGGGCATTTGCTTGAAATATTAACTTCAATTCCTGGAACATCTCATATGCTTCATGACGTTCAAAACGTGTTTGAAGTCTCGATTCTAAGCCGTAAAGCATGGCACACTGAACTATCGAGTAGTCATCAGATCGAGCTTGCCAGACGTTCATAACATCAGCATCTGCTCCTGCAACTGGCCTTTCACCTAGCGGTGCATCAAGGACATAATTCTTCTGTGCAACAATGAGGATAATCCTCAAGTTACGGACCCAGTGCGTGTAGTTGCTACCATCATCTGTCAACTTAGCTTTCTCTAGGAATGCATTAAAATTCAAGGGAACGGTACCACATGCCATTGATCTACAACATTAATATGCAAATACTATCAGGACTAAGTTCATGATAAATTAAGTTCCATTAATCAAATTACTTAAGAACTCCCACTTAGATAGACATACCTCAAGTCATCTAAATGATACGTGATCCAAATCAACTAAACCATGTCCGATCATCACGTGAGATGGAGTAGTCATCAATGGTGAACATCTTTATGTTGATCATACCTACTATATGATTCACGTTCGACATTTCGGTCTCCAGTGTTCCGAGGCCATGTCTGTACATGCTATGCTCGTCAAGTTTAACCCGAGTATTCCGCATGTGCAAAACTGTCTTGCACCCGTTGTATGTGAACGTAGAGTCTATCACACCCGGTCATCACATGGTGTCTAAACACGATGAACTGTCGCAACGGTGCATACTCAGGGAGAACACTTATACCTTGAAATTTTGTTAAGGGATCATCTTATAATGCTACCGCCGTACTAAGCAAAAAAAGATGCATAAAAGATAAACATCACATGCAATCAAAATATGTGACATGATATGGCCATCATCATCTTGTGCTTTTGATCTCCATCTCCAAAGCATCATCATGATCTCCATTGTCACCGGCTCAACACCTTGATCTCCATCATTGCATAGTGGTCGTCTCGCCAACTATTGCTTCTACAACTATCACTAACGCATAGTGATAAAGTAAAGGAATTACATGGCGTTTGCATTTCATACAATAAAGAGACAACCATAAGGCTCCTGCCGGTTGCCGATAACTTTTACAAAACATGATCATCTCGTAGAATAACGTATATCACATCATGTCTTGACCATATCACATCACAACATGCCCTGCAAAAATAAGTTAGACGTCCTCTACTTTGTTGTTGCAAGTTTTACGTGGCTGCTACATGCTTCTAGCAAGAACCATTCTTACCTACACATCAAAACCACAATGGTGTTTCGTCAAGTTTGTTGTTTTAACCTTCTTCAAGGACCAGCCACAGTCAAATTCGATTCAACTAAACTAAGAGAAACAGACACCCGCCAGCCACCTTTATGCAAAACTAGTTGCATGTCTATTGGTGGAACCGGTATCATGTGCTTGGACATGTAAGGTTGGTCCGGGCCGCTTCATCCCACAATAACGCTGAATCAAAATAAGACGTTGGTGGTAAGAAGTATGACTATCACCGCCCACAACTCTGTGTGTTCTACTCATGCATATCATCTACGCATAGACCTGGCTTGGATGCCACTGTTGGGAAACGTTGCATGGAAAAGCAAAAAAATTCTACGCACACGCAATGATCTATCCCTGGAGATGCATAGCAATGAGGGGGAGAGTGTGTCTACGTACCCTTGTAGACCGTAAGCGGAAGCGTTTCACAACGCGGTTGATGTAGTCGAACTTTCTTCGTGCTCCACCGATCGAGTACCGACCGTACGACACCTCCGAGTTCTGCACACGTTCAGCTCGGTGACGTTCCTCGCCTTCTTGATCCAGCAAGGTGTCGAGGTTGTAGACGAGTCCCATCAGCACGACGGCGTGGTGACGATGACAGTGAAGTGATCCTCGCAGGGCTTCGCCTAAGCACTGCGACAATATGACCGGAGTTGTAAACTGTGGAGGGGGGCGCCGCACACGGCTAACAATTGATGTTTTGTGTTCTAGGCGCCCCCCTCCCCACATATATATAGGTGGGAGGGGAGGTGAGGCAGCCAAGGGGCGCCCCAAGTAGGATCCAAATCCTACTTGGGGTTTTCCAAGTCTCTTACTCGTTCCGTAATACATTATCCCGTGACTAACTCATTAGTCATCTGCTTGCAAGGCTTATTATGATGTGCATTACCGAGAGGGCCCAGAGATACTCTCTGATACTCAGAATGACAAATCCTAATATCAATTCACGCCAACCCAACAAAACACCTTCGGCGATACCTGTAGAGCATCTTTATAATCACCCAGTTACGTTGTGACGTTTGATAGCACACAAGGTATTCGTCCGGTATTCGGGAGTTGCATGATCTCATAGTCAAAAGAATATGTATTTGACATACATGAAATCAGTAGCAATAAAACTAAACGATCAGTATGCTAAGCTAACAGATGGGTCTTGTTCATCACATCATTCTCCTAATGATGTGATCCCGTTACCAAATGACAACTCATGTCCATGGTTAGGAAACCTTAACCATCTTTGATCAACGAGCTAGTCTAGTAGAGGCTCACTAGGGACACCGTGTTTGTCTATGTATTCACACATGTATTTGGGTTTCCGACCAGTACAATTCTAGCATGAATAATAAACATTTATCATGAATAAGGAAATATAAAATAACAACTTTATTATTGCCTCTAGGGCATATTTCCTTCACCGTCGCCTACCTCGGCCATGTCATCTCGGCGGAGGGCGTCGCTATGGATGCTGACAAGGTCGCGGCGGTTGCGGCTTGGCCAACGCCGCACTCGCCGCGGGCTCTTCGCGGCTTCTTGGGCCTTGCGGGATACTACTGGAAGTTCATCCGGGAGTTTGGCCTCATCGCGGCTTCGCTCACGCGCCTGCTGCGCCGTGACGCCTTCTCCTGGGATCTCAGGAACCGAGGCGTTCCATACCCTCAAGTAGCCTCTCATGACGGTGCCGGTCCTCTAGATGCCTGACTTCGACAAGCTGTTCATGGTGGACTGCGACGCCTCGGGCGTGGGGTTTGGCGCCGTCCTTCATCAGGGCGATTGGCCGCTCGCGTTCTTCAGCAGGCCCTTTGCCGTGCGCCATCACAAGATCACAGCTTACGAGAGGGAGCTCATCGGCTTGGTGCAGGCTGTGCATCACTGGTTGCCATATCTTTGGGGGCGGCCGTTCCGTATTCGCACGGATCACTACAGACTCAAGTTCTTGTTGGACCAGGGCCTCTCCATCATGTCGCAACATCAATGGATCAGCAAGCTCTTTGGCTTCGACTTCACCATCGACTACCGTCCGGGTCGCCTCAACACCGTGGCCGACGCACTGTCCCGCCGCGACGCCGACCACGACACGGATACCGTCGACACCGCGGGGGCGGTCCTCTGCATCCGCTCGGGGCCCTCCTTCACCTTCATCAATGACATCCGCCAGGCCACCGCAAGCGCCACAGACGCGCATCACCTTCGTCAGCGCCTCGAGGCCGGCGACCTAGAGGAGCCGTGGCGCCTGGATGATGGCCTGCTCCTGCACGGACGACGACTCTTCGTGCCGGATCACGGCGAACTCCGTCACCAGGCCATGCCGCTGGCCCACTCGGCCGGCTATGAGGGCGTGTAGAAGACCCTCCACCGTCTCCGAGCAGATTTCTATATTCCCGGCGACCGGGCGCTTGTGCGAGACTAGGTGCGGTCTTGCGTGACGTGCCAGCGCAACATTACGAGACACTGCGGCCGGTGGGGCTGCCATAGCCCCTTGAGGTGCCTTCTCAGGTCTGGCCCGACATCTCCATGGACTTCATCGAGGGCCTTCCCAAGGTGGGCGGCAAGTCCGTCATCCTTATGGTGGTCGACCGCTTCTCCAAGTATGCGCACTTCATCGCGCTCGGCCATCCCTACACCGCCGCCTCCGTGGCGCGTGCCTTCTTCGACGGCATCGTCTGCCTCCACGGGTTTCCCTCTTCGATCATCAGAGACCGTGACCCTGTGTTCACTGGTCATGTATGGCGCGATCTTTTTTGATTGGCGGGCGTGAAACTGTGCCTGAGTACGGCATTCCACCCCCAGACGGACAGCCAATCTGAGGTGGTCAACAAGTTGATTGCTATGTATTTGCGTTGTGTTACAAGTGATCGTCCCCGTGCCTGGGTGGACTGGCTGGCTTGGGCGGAGTACTGCTACAACACCTCCTACCACTCCGCGCTGCGCGCCACGCCCTTCGAGGTGGTCTACGGCCATCCTCCACCACCCATCCTGCCGTTCAGCCCGGGACGGTCCGGACGGAGGCGGCAGGCAACATTCTCCGCAGCAGGGTGAGATCCTTGCCGAGGTGCGCCAGCGTCTTCTCCAGGCCTAGCAGCTGTCCAAGAAATACTACGACGGCCACCACTGCGAGACAGAGTTTGCGGTGGGTGACTGGGTGTGGCTGCGGCTCCTTCACCACACCACGCAGTCACTGGATCCGCGCGCTAAGTGCAAGCTGGGCCCTCGCTACGCGGGACCGTTTTCTGTGTTGGAACGCACTGGCAAGGTCGCAGACCGCCTTCAGCTTTCGCCTGGCGCCCGCATCCACGACGTCTTCCATGTGGGCTTGCTGAAGCCTTTCCGAGGTGATCCGCCGGTGGCCGTGCCGGCGCTTCCTCCAACCTCCGATGGACGTCTCCTTCCGGGTCCAGAGAAGGTGTTGAAGGCCCAGCAGAGCCGAGGAGTTTGGCGTTTGTTGATCCAGTGGCAAGGCCTTCCGGAGGAGGACGCCACTTGGGAGCAGCTTGAGGAGTTCCGCCAGCATTTTCCAGACTTCCAGCTCGAGAACGAGCTGTTTGCGCAGGCGGGGAGGGATGTTATGACCGGCGTCACTTATAGCCGGAGGAGGCCCAATGGCGCGTCTAGTTAGGGGCTTGGCCCAACTTATCTTTATTTTTACTAGCTCATCGAGGATTATATAAACACTTGTAAGGACATATTTTGGAATTAAGCAACAAGTCATAACTATTGCCCGGCTCCTTTCAGGAGCCGGAACCCTAGCTAAACCCTAGCCGCCCCTCCCGCGCCCTCTCCTCCTCACCGCGCGACCACAGCGCCGACGCGCCGCCGTTCGCGCCCATCACCTCGCCATCCTCTCTTCCACCCCTACAACTTGAGGGCTAGGCCTGGTAGGATCCCAGCTCCTATCAGGTTCTTCAACAAAAACGTCTTCAAGAAGTGAGCGAACACTCCAAGAATAGACAAACCTGCTCCCCCGTATGTTGGCCGACTCGTCCACAGATAGGAACCATCCGCCCCTCATTTTTCCACACTCGCATCCGCTCTCCTCATATTCAAACTTCAGATTCACACACAACCATGCAACATAGATCAACACACATTTTTCCTAGTTCATATAGGACATAAGACATAGTTCGCACAAGACATATCAAACTAGAAAATACCATATGGGAATTCATCATGTATGCCATCGGGCTATCAAATTTTTGCATGTTTTACTAATTCATAGGACTACAGAAGACTACAGAAGAAGTTCAACCATGGGCTCCGCTGCCCTTGCCATTGTCCTCGTGGTCATGGAAGTAGCATTTGAAGATGCAATAGGGGTTGAGACGGACCTGCTCGGCGCTAGAGCTGGATGTGTCGAACGCGGCACCTGACATGTTCAGATCTTCTTCTTTATGGAGAAGGTCGGTGACGGCACGAACATTCAAGGCTTGCTCAACCGCGACACTAGGACGGCCCTGGTTGCCGCTTTGCTTTATGTGCGATGTGTTATTTCGCCAAACACTTTCTATCACACGTCTGATAGGAAGCATTGTTCAGACTGGTCGTAGGCCGTTGATATGTCTTCCATCACACGGTTGGGGTATGTGCATGTTTCCTTTCCTATAATTCATCATCATTGTTTCAATCAGACCGATTTTATCGCCAAAAAGAAAGAAAGAAAACAGCGGCAGCAAAAACCTGGGACGAGACCGGGCTCTGGGCCCTGGAGTGAAGTGTTGTGTTGCTATTGTGTTCTTGTGTCGGGATAAAGGTTGGACGTTTTCACACATAAAAAATGGCTGCTGGTTTCACGGCAGGCAAAATGGCTGGACAAGGGTTTTGTTTACTCCTGCTAATGAAGGATTGCTGCTCTGAAAGTAAAGCTGCAGCAAGTGATGATCACTGTTTTTTAATAAGCAGCACAACAGCAATGCTTGATCACTGTTTTTCTGTCCATGCACGCCTACATGCACGCATGCAAGCTTATGAGTAAGTTGTGGTGATACCTAGTACGTACTACTTACTATACTGTATCAACTAGCATGGTCAATGGACACATTATGATCGATGCATGTGTTTTTCCCGACATAAACAACGATCAACACACATGGTTCAATGAGCGTGCCTGATTCGTGCGTGGCCCTTGAAAGTACGTATGATTTGCAGCAAGGTTGCTCTCACAGTCCAGCATGGACCAGCGTACCACCTTGAAGATTTGCCGGGAATGCACTCGTGCCCCCCTATCCCTCCTCTCTCTTTGCCGCCGCCGGTTTGCGCCAACGCCAACCGGGCTTCTTCTTGCTCCCATGTGGCATTGGCGCAAACCGGCGGCGGCAAACACGGTGTGGGGCGCGGCGACACAGTGATGGCGACTGGCAGTGGTGTCAAGCGCTCGCGATGCTGGTGTGAAGGGCCGCACGGCGGTGGTGGTGCGTGCTTGTGATGGCGGCAGTGGTCCCCAACGCCCTGCTTACTGTATCTGCTCGACGCGGGGGTTGGTGGTGCCTCTTCTGCTCCGAGTCGGGTGGGCTTGCCTTGGGGTTTACTGGCGGTGGTAATCGGCGGCGTCACGAGGCACTCTCCAGCTTGCTCCTGGGGCCCACACACGGGCGGCTGGACCTGGGGCGAAGCATATTGGGGTTGTGGCCCCGGGCTGCAGGTGTTGGGGCTGCACGATGGAGGTCGAGGCGACTCTGAGAGGGACCGTTGCACCTTCAAAAGGATTAGCGTCAAAGGCCACAGGCGTGGCATCATGCTGGCTCTCTTGGGCTAAGGCCAGAGGGATATGGGATAAAGCAACTCTCACGAGTAGGTCTCAAAAGCCGGGGACTCTCCTGGCAAAGAATCTGAACGACCTGACGTAGAGAGGTTTGAGGTAAGAAATGTGGTTGGTGTAGTTGATGAGTTTAATCACTTGAGGCAAAGAGGAAGCCTAGAAGAGTACAAGTCACACACAATTGGCAGAATTGAGGGCTGCCATGTTGAGGTGCAATCCCTATTACGATGACAACCTTTTTC
The DNA here is from genome assembly GCF_002575655.3 of Aegilops tauschii subsp. strangulata. NCBI lineage: Eukaryota > Viridiplantae > Streptophyta > Magnoliopsida > Poales > Poaceae > Aegilops > Aegilops tauschii. The sequence goes on from NC_053039.3 coordinate 227,324,401, forward strand.
GACAAAGTTTTCTTGGGGGTAAGGGTATTGTAAATAGAGATAGATGTTTCGTCCGGCTCCGAGAAACAATTCGGCAACCCCGCTAGGGGCTTGCTCGGTAGTGGCTACCCTTAACACCCTTTTCAGCACGAGGGTGTTGTCATGGAGTTTAGGTGTCTAGGTCGTGGCGTGGGGTTGTTTTGAGGCCTTCATGTGCTCTTTCTCGGCAGCAGCATGGCCATTTTGTTTTTCGCCTTTGGCATTTTTCGGTGCGATTTATATTTTTAGTTATCCTGAGATCTGCTTTGCTAAAGAGCTTTCTCACTATGTTGTATCGTTCGACCATGTAGTTCCTTTAATACTTTATATATGAAGTTGGGCGAGAGCATGTTTCGTGGTACTCTAAAAGGTTTGGTTGCTCTCCCAAAAAGAAACTCAATGACACAAACTAAGCTTCTGAGTTCCAGTTCAAAACAACACGCTATATAGTCACTCCACTGTCTTGTTGGTTAAAACCCAAGGACCGGCTCTTATTGGTTATATCTAGCAATGCTAGTATTTATTGTGTTTTTACTTCGTTGAAAGCATTGCTTGGACTTCCCATCCATGATCTAGCGGTGGTTGAGCATCGTTTTCTTTGTGAAGGCATTGTTGTTGGAGAATCCTTCTCGACGTACTGATGATGTTAAAAGATGATTGATGCGAATATGATTGCTGATGTAGATTGTCGATCATTGTTTTGATCCCTCTGGTCTTATTGGACATTGCTAGTTGTCGGTGTAATTTTTATGTGTATGAGTTGGCGTTGGATGTGTGTATTCTACATATGCAGAGGCATGCTCAGCATGTTGTTTGTATCTACTTGATGCTTCATCTATAACTAATAAAATTCACCCTTCATAGAAAAAAAACACCACAACCTTTATTAGGAGTGCATCACAATTAAGCACATGTTTTTCATAACAAGGCCCAAAAGGCGAGGATTTTTGGGTTTAGTAATTAATTAGTAGAGTTTAAACCTACTCCCTCCGTTCCAAAATAGATGACCCAACTTTATACTAATTTACAACATTAGCATAAAGTTGGGTCATCTATTTTGGAACGGAGGGAATAGTTGTTAGAATATGTATGATTCACATTATCACACTCTAACGAGCTAAATTAGGCAAGTTTGACATCTTTGTGACCATTGTTTGGTCAGTGCGATAAACAGTATCAGTATAACGATCATGTTCAACGCCGACCCTCAAATTTCGGCAACCGTCCGGATCGTGCTATCCGGGCTGCGAAAGCCATCCAACACGGTCCTGTATTGGTCCGTTGTACGGTTCGGACGCGTTTTCTTCCGCAAACCAAAAGCAAACATGGGGAGGTTTGCGTGAGTCCGGACATGCGAAACGTCGCTCTCCATCCCGTGGCCCACCCAAAAGAAAGGCGGAGCCCGCACTTTTGTAGCATCTTGCACTGTTTTCACGCCAAAATCCACCACTCTCTTCTTCCACTTGGCGTCACTCTCCGCCCAATTGTCGCTCTTTTCTTTCACCCTCTTCCTCCCATTGCCGCCGACGCACCATCGGAGATGGCGCCGGTGGAGGTGCCGGAGAATCCGAGCATCACGCTTGCCTGGAAGATCAGCTCGGAGACGCGGCGAAATCGCCGCGTCAAAGCGAAGGCCGCAAAGGAGGAGAAGCTGAAGAAGCGGCTGGCCTCTAAGGAGGAGAAGCAACAGCAGTCCTACACCCAGATGGTCACGCAGCAGTCCTAAATCCAGACCAGCGGTGGCACACAACAACAACAACATTGGGCCACCGGAGAGCAACAACCGAAGGGGAAAGGAGGGGGAGGAGGAGGACGACGACGTCGATGATTCGGATGATATAGTCGGGGATCCAAAGAATAAGGGCAGAGGAGAAAGCTTCAACATGCAGAAGGACGAGGTACTGTGTGATGCATGGTTGGCCACTAGCCTCGATTATGTTCATGGAACGGAGCAAAAGGGCATAACTTGGTGTGAAAATTACGGGTCGCCGTTGGAAATACCTAAGCTCTCATTTATATTCTCTCTCAAAACAGTCTTTCGCCCCGCTTTATAAATAAAGCCACAACCAAACAGGTACACAATCGTACGATACAAGGTGATGAGCTGCCCTCTTGCAAAGCTGATCCTAAAATAACCGGCACGGAACCAAAAGAAAATACAGAAAGAACTAAACACAACACCACACTACACCCTAGCATACCTAGGCTCCACGACAACTCCCCCAGGAGGGATAATGGCGCCACCTAAGCTCTCATTTATATTCCCTGATGTGAAGCATTTCTGGCCACGGGCCACGTAGTGCGAGTCCGATGGGTTGCAGCCCGCGCAGAGACAGCAGCATGCATGCTAGATCAATTCTTGAGCCAGCGCAGAGACAAGCACTGAGGCAGGGCGAAGTGAAAGCTGTTTAGTACTCCAGTTAGCTTGTTACTGATGATTGCATGCGTCTCATGTCAACTTTACACCGCCACCGATACACCGGAATTAGGCTGGTTTGTCATGAATGGTCTTGGGCTCGTGGCCCATCTTGACGCACCGACCATCCGTGACTTTGTGAGTGCAGACCGGATCCAAAACCTGCAGCTTTGGCCCGCTCGCTCGTCTACGGATGAGGATGGATGGATGGACGACGGCCAACTGCGAAGCGTGATGATGAGGCTGAAGCAAGTGATTAAAGCCCGGCATCGATCTCTCAGCGGCGGCAGCATTGTCGTGGCAATTGCATTGCGGCAGCAGACACCACTTGTCTCTTGATTCAGTCCTAGCTACCACTAGTAGGAGTAAAGATAGCTGTGCGTGTGTGTTTGCGCCGTACGTGCGTCGCGCGCGTGTACGCCTCGCCATGATTCGTCGCGCGCACCGCAGAGAAAGGAGGACGTAAAAGAGGCTCCCGGCCGGCGTCGGGCTCTTTCCCGGCGTCCGCGCGCGCGAGCAGCTGTACGCGGCTACGGCGTGGCTGCAGCGTGTGTAGAGACGGGACACCGCTTTGTCGTCGTTGTTTCTGTTTGATGTGATTCCCCACACCACCAGCATTGACCTCGGATCCCGATGGAACTCCTGCTACCCAGGCCAGTCCATCTAGTCAGGGGTGTGTAGAGAGATGCGCAAGGGGAATGATGTGGGGGTGATAAACGTTCCGGGGCTTCGGCTCAAAGATATTTATCCGCACTGGTCAAATTACTTGTTTAAAGGATGTTGGAGTATCTGCCTTCTCAGACATCCACGTAGACATGTGCCCCATGCTGTCTAATGTGCTCATGCCTGCCATCCTCGCCGTCTGATCGATCCTCGGCTTTCCTCATCAAGCCGGCGTCCTCCAGGGTTCATGACCTATGGGTTGAAGGCGCGCCTGAGGCCATCTCGTTTGGCGGTCGTTGTCCCTACATTGTGTGTTTTACCTAGTATGTTGGAGGAGCGTTTGGTTGGGCTTTCTGACTATTCGGCTGTTTGGTTACCCTGGCCGGTCCTCCCTGTGGCTACCTAGTTGTTTGACGCTCCCAGGTAGGTGAAGGAAATATGCCCTAGAGGCAATAATAAAGTTGTTATTTATATTTCTTTATATCATGATAAATGTTTATTATTCATGCTAGAATTGTATTAACCGGAAACTTAGTACATGTGTGAATACACAGACAAAATAGAGTGTCCCTAGTATGCCTCTACTTGACTAAAATCGGTCGTGTCCTTGTGTCGGTGGACTGGGAGCTAAACTACACAGATTGCCTGTTGCAAGCCTTGTCGTCAGGGGTATCGGACCATGCCCCTCTACATCTCTCCACGAGCGCCATGGGCTCCCCCAAGCGCAGATTTCGTTTTGAGATGTTCTGGACCAAATTGGATGGTTTCGATCAGGCTATCCGGGACGGTTGGATTTGTGACGCCCACATCGTTGATCCTTTCAAGAGGCTCGACGCCCTATTCAGGAACACAGCTAAGTCCTTGCAAGCATGGGGGCAGAGGAAGGTGGGGAATGTTAAGGTATCCATGGCGGTAGCCAACTGGGTGATTCTCAAATTCGATCAAGCACAGGAAGTAAGGCAGCTGTCCCCCGAGGAGCTCTGGCTCCGCCGCACTCTGAAAGGAGCGTTGTTGGGTTTGGCCTCTCTGGAAAGAACTATCCAACGACAGCGATCGAGGATACGCTGGCTTCAGGCAGGTGACGCCAATTCTAAGCTGTTCCAAGCGGTGGCCAACGGCAGGAGGTGCAAAAACTTCATCCCCCACATCAAGCTCAATGACGAGTTCATTACGGATCAGACGAGGAAGGAGGATGCGTTCACCGCTGCTTATGAGCGCATCCTCGGACAGGATAAGGCGCGAGACTTCACCCTCGATCTGCAGTACATGGGCATGGAATCAGTCGACCTTCACGAGCTGGATCGGATGTTCACATAAGAGGAGGTCTGGGAGGCGATCAAAGATATGCCTCCGGATCGCGCGCCGGGCCCGGATGGGTTCATCGGGGCTTTTTACCACAAAGCCTGGCCCATTATCAAGAGCGACATCATGGCTGGCATTCACAAGCTTTATGTGGGCGACGGTAGAGGTTTTGGCAATCTCAATAAAGCCCTCATTGTGCTCATCCCCAAGAAACCTGGCGCCGAGGAGATTGGCGACTTCCGTCCCATCAGTTTGCCGCATAGCTTTGCCAAACTCTTCGCAAAGCTGTTGGCCATCAGAGCGCGTCACGGAATGAAGGAGATCATCACGGTTAATCAATCGGCCTTCATACTAGGGAGAAGCATTCACGACAACTTTCTCCTAGTGCGGCAAGTGGCGCGGAAGATTCACTTGAGAAAAGAGAAAGGTGTGTTCCTCAAACTAGATATTTCTCGCGCCTTCGACTCCCTGTCTTGGCCGTTCCTCTTTCAAGTTCTCCGACAGAAAGGTTTTGGTCCTGCGTGGACCAGATGGGTTGCGATCTTACTTCAAACGGCCTCCACCAGGGTGCTAGTGAATGGTTCTCCAGGCAAGAGTTTTGCTCATGCTTGTGGTCTACGCCAGGGGGATCCTGTTTCCTCCCTCCTGTTCGTGATCGCGATGGAAGCATTATCGGTGCTTTTCACCAAGGGTGCACAAGAAGGGGCAATTAGCTCTTTTACTGGGATTTCTGCTGTCCAAAGACTGTCTATTTACGCGGACGACGTCACCCTATTCATCAAGCCGACTGTGAGAGACCTCATGTTTGTCCGTTCGGTGTTGGAGATCTTCGGAGAGGCCGCGGGCTTAAGGGTAAATTATGGAAAATCCTCAGCAATTCTCATCAACGGCTCGGAGATTGACTGTAACAGGGTGGTCGGCATCTTGCACTACGCCATAGGCTCATTCCCCTGCAGATACTTGGGCTCCCAGTTAGCCATCTCTAAATTGAACAAGACTGACTGGCAGCCACTTCTCGATCAGGTCAGACACTTCCTCCCAGCTTGGCAGCGTGGACTCATCCAACGTCCGGGCAGGCTCATCCTCGTTAAATCTGTGATCGCGGCCTGGCCCATCCACCAGCTCATGATCCTGCAAGCGCCAAAGTGGGTCTTCGAGGACATTGATAGTTGGCTACGCTCGTTCTTCTGGGCTGGCAAAGACAAGTCTCACGGAGGACAGTGCCTGGTGGCCTGGAACTCCATCTGTCGTCCCTACTGCTTTGGGGGGCTCGGAGTGCCGAACTTGCAGTTACAGGCCATTGCTCTCAGGGTCCACTGGGAATGGCTGCGCCGCACCGATGAGGAAAGACCTTGGCAGGGGCTGAATCTCCGGATGGATGAGGCTGCCCGGCAAGTGTTCGACAGCCTAGTTGCCATCTCTGTTGGCAATGGCAAGAGGATTCTATTTTGGAAAGATAGATGGATTAACGGCCGCACAGCCGCGGAGATCGCCACGGCCATCGCTAGCTCTGTGCCCAAGCGCATCAGAAATCGCCGCACGGTATTCCAGGCACTCGGGACTAACCGCTGGGAGCTGGATATTGCATCCGACCTGAATTTCACAATGCAGCTGCACCTCTACCTTCTTCAGCATGCGGTGGCGTTGGTGAACAGGGATGAGGGCCGGCCGGATAGTTTCTCCTGGCCAAGCGACGCCTCTGGCTTATACACGGCAAGGTCGACCTACAGGCGTTTGTCGATGGGACTCACATACTTTCGACCTGCCAATTTCATCTGGAAGTGTTGGGCGCCGCTCAAGTGCAAAATTTACATGTGGCTGGCAACCCAATATCGTGTCTGGACGAGCGACAGGCGTGCGAGGCACGGACTTCAATACCAAACATCGCCTTGTTTCAGCTGCTTGCAAGCGGAGGACAACGTGGATCACATCGTTTTGCAATGCAGCTTTGCTAGGGAGGTGTGGCACCGGATCTTTGGGCACTTCCGCTTGACCATCAACATTCCATCTACGAAAGACACGTTGATCGATTGGTGGGAGCAGACTAGGAGCGTGGCGCCGCTCACTCACCGGCGTGGCTTTGACTCTCTATTTACTCTTGTAGCTTGGTCCTTATGGAAGCAGCGTAACGCGCGGGCCTTCGGGAGGATTCACCAGCACCTACACCATGTAGAGCTCGCTAAGAGGATAGTCGAGGAGGCTGACGATTGGATTACAGCCGGAGCAGGTGGTCTAGACCGTTTAGTGAGAGAGTGATCATTGTTAAGTCTGTTGGTGTACGTGTGGGTGTCCAAATCGGCGCTTTGTTCGCATAGCGTTTCGATCATTCTTGTAAATAATTTTTCTCTACTTCTATAAAGCTCAGGTATGCTATTGGCATACTCTCGAAAAAAAAACTAGCTCGTTAATCAAAGATGGTTATGTTTCCTGACCATAGACATGTGTTGTCATTTGATGAATGGGATCACATCATTAGAGAATGATGTGATGGACAAGACCCATCCGTTAGCTTAGCATTATGATCGTTGAGTTTTATTGCTATTGCTTTCTTCATGACTTATACATGTTCCTCTGACTATGAGATTATGCAACTCCTGAATACCGGAGGAACACCTTGTGTGCTATCAAACGTCACAACGTAACTGGGTGACTATAAAGATGCTCTACAGGTGTCTCCGAATGTGTTTGTTGGGTTGGCATAGATCGAGATTAGGATTTGTCACTCCGTGTATCGGAGAGGTATCTCTGGGCCCTCTCGATAATGCTCATCACTATAAGCCTTGCAAGCAATGTGACTAATGAGTTAGTTGCGGGATGAAGTATTACGGAACGAGTAAAGAGACTTGCCGGTAACGAGAGTGAACTAGGTATGATGATACCGACGATCGAATCTTGGGCAAGTAACATACCAATGACAAAGGGAACAACGTATGTTGTTATGCGGTTTGACCGATAAAGATCTTCGTAGAATATGTAGGAGCCAATATGAGCATCCTAGGTTCCGCTATTGGTTATTGACCGGAGATGTGTCTCTGTCATGTCTACATAGTTCTCGAACCCGTAGGGTCCGCACGCTTAACGTTCGATGACGATTTGTATTATGAGTTATGTGATTTGATGTACCGAAGTTTGTTCGGAGTCTCGGATGAGATCACGGACGTGACGAGGAGTCTCGAAATGGCCGAGAGGTAAAGATTCATATATTGAAAGGTTGGATTCGGACATCAGAATGGTTCGAGTGATTCGGGCATTTTTCCGGAGTATCGGGAGGTTATCGGAACCCCCCGGGGAAAGATATGGGCCTTATGGGCCATAGGAGGGAGGCTAACCAGCCCACAAAGGGGCTGCTGGTTCACCCCCCACAAGGGAGGAGGCCGAATTGGACTTGGGAAGGGTGCGCCACCCCCCTTTCCTTCTCCTACTCCCTCTCCTTCCCCTTTTCCCCCTCCGGTAGAAGGAAAAAAGGGTGGGGCTGAATCCTACTAGGACTGGAGTCCTAGTAGGACTCACCTCTCCCTGGCGTGCCCCTTGTTGGCCGGCCTCCTCCTCCCCTCCTTTATATACGGGGGCAGGGGCCCCCCCAAAGGCACAACAGACAATTTCTTAGCCGTGTGCGGTGCCCCCCTCCACAGTTCAACACCTCGGTCATATCGTCATAGTGCTTAGACGAAGCCCTGCACTGGTAACTTCATCATCACCATCACCACGCTGTCGTGCTGACGAAACTCTCCTCAGCCTCAACTGGATCAAGAGTTCGAGGGACGTCACCGAGCTGAACGTGTGCAGATCGCGGAGGTGCCGTGTGATGTCTACTACACAACCTTCTTCTTGTAGACGTTGTTGGGCCTCCAAGTGCAGAGGTTTGTAGGACAGTAGCAAATTTCCCTCAAGTGGATGACCTAAGGTTTATCAATCCGTGGGAGGCGTGGGATGAAGATGGTCTCTCTCAAGCAACCCTGCAACCAAATAACAAAGGGGATAATTAGATTTATGCCCCTAGTTGTGTCCCACTCGTCTGTTTTACCCCTAATTCCCAAAAGTCACCGGTTCTATCCAAGTCACTTTGCTCCTCTTATGCTTTTGCCCTTTGACCGTTTGACCGTCAGTTTGAAAACTTCATAACTAATTCATACTGAATCAGAAAAATGCAAATAAGATACCAAAATGTTCAGAAAAACATCACCTATATGTCAGTGTCATTTGCATTCATGAAAAAAGTGTTGGAAAGTGCACATCCGAGTTTTAGCTCTTTTGATACCACCATGAATAGTGAACTCTAAAAAAATTCAAAAAAAATCAAAAAAAATATGGTGGCGAAGAACAACAAATGTTCTAAGTGCTTGCCAAGTTTCATTAGGGAACGACATTCGTGGAAGTCGTGGCAAAAAAATAATCTATTTTGGAGTGCTGATTGTTTTTTTTGCCGCGGCACCCACGAATGTTATTCCCTGATGAAACTTGGCAGGCACTTAAAACATTTGTCATTCTTTGCCACCAATTTTTTTTTAAATTTTTTTGAACTTTTTTTGATTTTACTATTCATGGTGGTAGCATAAGAGCTAAAACTCGGATGGGCACTTTCCAACACTTTTTTCATGAATGCAAATGACACTAACATATAGGTGATGTTTTTCTGAACATTTTGGTATCTTGTTTGCATTTTTCTGATTTAGTATGAATTAGTTATGAAGTTTCCAAACTGATGCTCAAATGGTCAAAGGGCAAAAGCATAATAGGAGCAAAGTGACTTGGACAGAACCAGTGACTTTTGGGAATTAGGGGTAAAACAGACGAGTGGGACACAACTAGGGGCATAAATCTAATTATCCCATAACAAAGAGTCTCTTGTGTCCCCAACACACCCAATAGAATAGTAAATTGTATAGGTGCACTAGTTCGGCGACGAGACGGTGATACAAGTGCAATATGGATGGTAGATATAGGTTTTTGTAATCTGAAAATATAAAAACAGCAAGGTAACAAGTAATAAAAGTGAGCGTAAACGGTATTGCAATGCTAGGAAACAAGGCCTAGGGTTCATACTTTCACTAGTGCAAGTTCTGTCAACAATAATAACATAATTGGATCATATAACTGTCCATCAACATGCAACAAAGAGTCACTCCAAAGTCACTAATAGCGGAGAACAAACAAAGAGATTATTGTAGGGTACAAAACCACCTCAAAGTTATCCTTTCTGATCGATCTATTCAAGAGTCTGTAGTAAAATAACACGAAGCTATTCTTTCCGTTCGATCTATCATAGAGTTCGTACTAGAATAACACCTTAAGACAAAAATCAACCAAAACCCTAATGTCACCTAGATACTCCAATGTCACCACAAGTATCCGTGGGTATGATTATACGATATGCATCACACAATCTCAGATTCATCTATTCAACCAACACAAAGAACTTCAAAGAGTGCCCCAAAGTTTCTACCGGAGAGTCAAGACGAAAACGTGTGCCAACCCCTATGCATAAGTTCACAATGTTACGGAACCCGCAAGTTGATCACCAAAACATACATCAAGTAGATCACGTGAATATCCCATTGTCACCACGGATAAGCACATGCAAGACATACATCAAGTGTTCTCAAATCCTTAAAGACTCAATCTGATAAGATAACTTCAAAGGGAAAACTCAATCTATTGGGGATATAACTACTGAGTATAAAACGCCCAGGAGGGGCCGGGTTATACCCATAATGAGTTATCCATATTGAAGCCCATGAAGACAAGGAGTATGGTGCTTTACTGTAGAGATCTAAAAGCTTAGGGCCCAAAGGCGGGTTAGGGCCCGTAGACATAAACCGCCATATGATGTGTAACTTGTGTTGTAAGATAGGAAAGTGTAGGAATCGAGCCGGACACGTTTATGAGTCGGCCGGGATTCTGTAAACCGCCGGGCGTCAACCTGTGTATATAAAGGGACGACCCGGCGGCGGTTCAAGGATAAGAAACAACAACTCGAGAGCCAGGCAAAGCGGATTCGCTCCCTGGTCATCGAAACCCTAGCAATTCCACAATCAACTGGATTAGGCTTTTACCTTCACCGCAAGGGGCCGAACCAGTACAAACTCCTTGTGTCCTTTGTCCCACTTTAACCCCTTTAAGCTAACCTGTCGTGATGGCTCCACGACTAAGTCCTCACACTAGGACATCTGCCGTTACTAATCCACGACAGTTGGCGCCCACCGTGGGGCTATCACACGATGGTTTCAAGTTCTTAGAGGGCAGCTTTGAAGGGCTCAAGGGATACGTTGTGGGCCGGATGACCAAGAGTCGTCGCGGCAAGCTCTACATCGACGATGCGGGCTGGGGCCCCGAGGCCGGCTCAATTGAGTACGGGTACCGGGTCCCCTTCGGCAGTATTCACGTTTTCATTGGTAAGATTGGCGAACCGGGCCCTGAGCCGGACATCTGCACCGACATCGTCGAAACGGCTCAGCGTGCGAGATCCGCCCGGATTCAGCCTGCCATGAAGCGTGCCTTCGTGGGAGTCATCAACAGAGCAGAATCTGAGGTTAGATCGGCATCTGGTGGTGAAACCGTCGTTTACTCTGATGACGAGTCATCTACCGGAGAGACCGAGTCGTTGTATCAACTGCAAGACGGCCGGCTTGGGGGCTGTTCCGATGGCGACAGTATTCCGGACCCATTTGATCCGCCGAGCCGGGTTGCGATCTTCATGGCCGGTACGCAGCCAGTGCAGCACTCTTTGACGGCAGCAACAATGGTCTCCGGGTCAGCGGCAGCGGCAGCAGCGGGGCAGGAGGCCCTGCGTGACCGCCGGCTCAGGTTTTGTCTGACTTATTTGACGCTTTGGCAACACTGCTAGCGGCAGAAGTTAACCCGGTGAAAGATCGTGGATGTCGCCTAGAGGGGGGGGTGAATAGGCGCTTTAAAATAATTATGGTTGGCTTGAACAAATGCGGAATAAACCTAGCGGTTAATTTGACAAGCACAAAACCTACAACAACTAGGCTCACCTATGTGCACCAACAACTTATGCTAAGCAAGATAAACAACTAAGTGATAGCAAGATATGTGACAAGAAACAATATGGCTATCACAAAGTAAAGTGCATAAGTAAAGGGTTCGGGTAAGAGATAACCGAGACACGCGGAGACGACGATGTATCCCGAAGTTCACACCCTTGCGGATGCTAATATCCGTTTGGAGCAGTGTGGAGGCACAATGCTCCCCAAGAAGCCACTAGGGCCACCGTAATCTCCTCACGCCCTCGCACAATGCAAGATGCCGTGATTCCACTAAGGGACCCTTGAGGGCGGTCACCGAACCCGTACAAATGGCAACCCTTGGGGGCGGTCACCGAACCCGTACACTTTGGCAGCCCTTGGGGGCGGTCACCGGAACCCGTCAAATTGCTCGGGGCGATCTCCACAACCTAATTGGAGACCCCAACGCTTGCCCGGAGCTTTACACCACAATGATTGAGCTCCGAACACCACCAACCGTCTAGGGCGCCCAAGCACCCAAGAGGAACAAGCTCAAGGGCACCAAGCACCCAAGAGTAATAAGCTTCTCAACTTGTAACTTCCACGTATCACCATGGAGAACTCAAACCGATGCACCAAATGCAATGGCAAGGGCACACGGAGTGCCCAAGTCCTTCTCTCTCAAATTCCACCGAAGCAACTAATGCTAGGGAGGAAAATGAGAGGAAGAACAAGAAGGAGAACACCAAGAACTCCAAGATCTAGATCCAATGGGTTCCCCTCACATAGAGGAGAAAGTGATTGGTGGAAATGTGGATCTAGATCTCCTCTCTCTTTTCCCTCAAAAACTAGCAAGAATCCATGGAGGGATTGAGAGTTAGCAAGCTCGAAGAAGGTCAACAATGGGGGAAGAACACGAGCTCAAGAGATGAATTAGAATGGGGAAGAAGACCCCCTTATATAGTGGGGGGAACAATCCAACCGTTACCCCCACTTCAGCCCCGCAGAGAGCGGTACTACCGCTTGGCCAGCGGTACTACCGCTTGCCCCTATAAGCGGTACTACCGCTCCCCCTCACGGTACTGCCGCTGGGCCCAGAGCGGTACTACCGCGGTGGCAGGGCGGTACTACCGCATACGAGCGGTACAACAGCCCCCACTGCCGTGGCCAGTACCATAAAACCCGACACGAAAAAAGACCCCTCAAATCGAGGCGGTACTAGCACGAGACCGCAGCGGTACTACGGCTGGGGGCTACCAGCGGTACTACCGCTCAGGAGCGGTACTACCGCTTGTAGCACCCAAGCGGTACTACCGCTCCGGCCCGCGGTACTACCGCTAGGAAACCAAAACTGCCATAACTTCTGCATATGAGCTCCGAATTGAGCAAACTCAAGCTTGTTGGATAGAGGAAGACGAGTAGCATCAAAACAGCGAAGGGGCAGGGGAGGTATGCCAACAAATAGAGGAGTGAAACCTCCAACCGAGAAGAGCCGGCATAACCTCCAACATCGAAAACATCATAGAAGATGCGAGTGAACTCCGTTTTCGATGAACTCGAGCTTGTCATCAAGATGACCATAAGCTCCAAAACTCACAAAGAGAAGAACCAAACAAGAACCAATAAAGATGATGTAAGGATGCAATGGTTTGAGCTCTCTATGAACGATACGATCAAGCTACTCATCGAGAGCCCCCCTTGATAGTACGGCAATCGATCCTATAACCCGGTCTCCCACCTACCATCAAGAGACCGGTAAAATAGAAAACCTATCAAGAGCAAACCTTTGCCTTGCACATGGTCCACTTGAGCTAGATGATGACGATCTTTACTCCCTCAAGTTGGACCACCTTTCTTGGTTGCGTTGGCTCGATGAAGACTAGTTCATTGCTCCCCCATGCTCCACTATGGGTGAGCCACTCTTCCGCACATCTTCACAAGTCCATTGTCACCACAATGGACGGCAAGCTTCAAGCATTTGATCTCTTCATGATGCTTCACTTGAACTTGCACACCGCAACATCTTCACAAGTCCATTGTCACCACAATGGACGGCAAGCTTCAAGCATTTGATCTCTTCATGATGCTTCACTTGAACTTGCACACCGCAACCTAACCCCACAAAGAACTCTCACAAAGATCATGGGTTAGTACACAAAGCGTAATTGACAATGCTCACCACACCATGGGATCGCTTGATCCCTCTCGGTACATCTTCTACGCTTTGTGAGTTGATCAAGTTGATTCACTCTTGACTTAGTCTTGATCAACCATGAATCTTTTCAACTCTCTTCATTTGGATGATGTCTTGAAGATATACATGAATGATCACACAATCTTCTTCTCCAAGACATGCTTGCAATAAGCTGAACTTTCACATGACCAATCTTTGGATAATTCCTTAATAACACCTTGGTCACCACATAAACTCCTTGAAACCAACACATGAACTTCAAGAAATGCCTATGGACAAATCCTTCAAATATAACTCAAGGCAACCATTAGTCCATAGAGATTGTCATCAATTACCAAAACCAAACATGGGGGCACCGCATGTTCTTTCACCCGGCAAATCAGGATGAGCATAACGTGGAAGTTGCGAAAGTGAAGGATCAGATAGCTCAGGCCAAGGCAGACTTGGCAGCTGAGGACACCAGGATGGCCGCAGAGCGGGCCGAGTTGGATGCACAGGCTTACCGGCTTATGTTGGATCAGAGCGCGTCAAATGATGTCATGAAGGTACCGATCTCACCTGCCTCCGGTTTATGAGGCAAGGAATCTCTTTAACACGCCAGGAGTGGGAACCAGCAACCAGCCAGTGGTAAATCGGGTGGAGGCACCTGGAACGGGGGCGCCGGTTCAGCCGCGCATGATGGACCCGCCTCGTCAGAACAATATCCTGTCACAGCATATCTCAACGCCTCCGGGTCATTACTCTAACCCGTTGGATAACATAGTCGCCGCCGCTTCACGATTGGCGGCTCTCCCGATCGAAGGCGAGTCTCCAGTAGCGGTTGAGACGCGACGGGCTAGAGAGCTCCTTCAGACAGCATTGACTCAGCAGCAAGCTTATTCATACAGCCGTGAGAGGATTCACTCCACTCCCCGTCCAAGCCGGAGTTACAACAGGCGTATTGATGAACCGGCGGTGTCAAGCAGTGCGCGGAACCGTAACCCGCCTCGTGGGCTTAACCCAGCCAGCGATGGTGCTGAGGCTCAGGACGTGGTGGATCAAGGAAGGGCACGTCGCGAGGCCGAGTTGGCAGCACAATATGCGGCCCGTCAACTTACTCCGATTCGTCCGACCACTTCGGTAGAGCCAGGTGTAACCTTCAGGACTTTGGGTGTACCGTGTCTAGCTCCAGCTCTGCGTAACGTTCGGTTGCCCAAGGATTTCAAAGGTCCCCATAAGGTGCCCAACTACACTGCCGATTTATCCCCCGAAGCATGGGTTGAGAGTTATGAGATGGCGATGGAGATGCTTGACGTTGATGATGCAGTATGTGCTAAGTACTTTACCATGACGTTGGAAGGAACGACGCGTACGTGGTTGAAGGGATTGCCGGCTAATTCCATTGGGTCATGGGCTGAGTTAAAAGCCCGGCTTATCCAGAATTTTAAGGATACATGCAAGCAGCCCATGTCAATTGTGGATTTGGCCGCCTGTGTCCAAGAAGAAGGGGAATCGACAACGCATTGGGTGCGCCAGGTCTCGACCATTCTGCACTCGTCGGATCGCATCAATGCCGATTCAGCAGTCTTAACGTTGGAAAACAATTGCCGGTTTATGCCCTTGAAACAGAAGTTAGGACGGCTCAAGCATCACTGCAATGATATGGGGACCCTCATGGCGACTTTGGTGAAGTACGCTGACTCTGATGGTACCAATGACCCCGAGTCTGATGATGAGAAGCCGGGAAAGGGAAAGAAGAGCAGCAACACTAGAGGACAGCAGCATAACACGGCGGGTCATGGAAACAACGGTAAGCGCAAGGCTGACAACAGTTTGGACTTTGTGGCTAACACCAGTACGCAGAACAATGGTCAATGTCGCAAGGGTAAACCACCCCCCAGACCGAAGGTTCAGGGATCAATCTCGAGTATCTGTTAAACCAGCCGTTCCCAAAACATGGTACGCGGGAAAGGCCATCAGGACACCTCTGGAAGGATTGTTTCATCATGAAGGAGTTTAAAAATTCGAACCTCTTCCAAGACGGCCGTGGACCGGGCGGCGGTTCAGGACCCGGCTCGCAGGGTCCGGGTTACGGAGTGGCGGTTCAAGCTCTGGGTTCCAAGGTCATCACGGTCACCAAGGAAATCAAGGCAGTCAGGGCAATCAGGGTGGCTACCATCAACACTCAGGTCAGGGGAATCAGCAGCAACAGTCTGGGTATCAGAGTAACCCGAAGCAGTTGAATAGTGGGTAGTACCATGTCTTCACCACGAGTTTGTGCAAGAGAGATCAGAAGCTTCATAAGAGGGCAGTAAATTCTGTTGAACCGGCAGTGCCCTGTTACTTGCGTTGGTCTGAGCAGCCTCTTGTGTGGAGTCGAGAGGATCATGCGCCCCGGGTTGATAATCCGGGTCATCTGGCATTGCTGGTTGCACCTCAGGTGGGAGGGTATAAATTCACCAAGGTACTCATGGACGGAGGGAGCAGCATTAATATCCTTTATTATGAAACTTTCCGTCGCATGGGGTTGACAGATAAGAGTCTTAAACCGTCAAACATTGTTTTCCATGGTGTGGTGCCTGGTAAGTTGGCATACCCAGTTGGTAAGATAGCTCTGGAGGTTGCCTTTGGCGATGATCATGACTCTCGATCAGAGACCTTGACCTTTGAGGTGGTGAAAATCAAGAGCCCTTACCATGCCCTGTTTGGACGGTCGGCTTATGCCAAGTTCATGGCCAGGCCCTGTTATGTGTATCTGCAGCTAAAGATGCCAGGTTATAAGGGGACCATTACAGTACATGGGAGCCGGAATATAGCTTTGGAATGTGAGGAAGGTGATGCGGCTTATGCTGAGTCGGTTTGTGCGACAGAGGAGTTAAAGTTTTACAAGGACAATGTTGATCCGGCAGATATGGCTTCTTTAAAAAAGCCAACTACGGAGCATGATCCGGCCTTGAAGTTTAAATCGGCTGATGAGACTAAGCTAGTTGACTTCGATCCTGGCGATTCGTCCAAGCAGTTCAGCATCAGTGCTAATCTGGATCCGAGATAGGAAAGCACGCTCATTGAGTTCATCCGTGAGAACCGGGACATCTTTGCATGGAAGCCCTCTGACATGCCAGGTGTACCGAGGGAACTCGCTGAGCACACTCTCAATATTGATCCCAAGTTTAAACCGGTCAAGCAGTTTCTTCGCCGGTTCAATGAAGAAAGGCGTAAAGCAATTGGTGAGGAGGTAGCCCGGCTCTTGGCAGCTGGGTTTATCGTGGAAGTTTTCCATCCTGAGTGGTTGGCTAACCCGGTGCTAGTACTTAAGAAAAATGGCACTTGGCGCATGTGTGTGGACTACACCGACTTAAATAAGGCTTGTCCAGCTGATCCCTTTGCTCTCCCTCGTATTGATCAGATTATTGATGCTACGGCGGGTTGTGAGCGGTTGAGTTTTTTGGATGCTTAGTCTGGTTATCATCAGATCAAGATGGCAGTTAAGGACCAGGAGAAGACTGCTTTCATAACTCACTTTGGAGCCTTCTGCTATGTGTCTATGCCCTTTGGGCTCAAGAGTGCGCAGGCGACTTATCAGCGGTGTGTGCAGAATTGTCTTCACAATCAGATTGGGCACAATGTTCATGCCTACGTGGATGATATTGTGGTAAAATCCAGGAAAAAGGAGACATTGGTGGATGACTTGAAAGAAACCTTTGATAACCTCCGCATTTATAAGATGATGCTTAACCCGGCCAAGTGTGTTTTTGGTGTTCCGGCAGGCAAGCTCTTAGGCTTTCTGGTGTCTAACAGGGGGATTGAGGCTAACCCGGAGAAGATTAAGGCCATCACCTCTCTGGGTAAACCGGCGTGCATCAATGACGTACAACGCTTGCGGGTCACATTGCAGCTCTCAGCCGGTTTATCAGCCGGTTGGGGGAGAAGGCCATCCCTCTATACCAGATGATGAAGAAGACGGATAATTTTGTCTGGAGTGACGCGGCTAATGCTGCCTTTGAGGATCTGAAAAGGCAGCTAGCTGAACCGCCCGTTCTAGTTGCTCCTGTTGATAAAGAGCCGCTGTTGTTATATGTGGCTGCCAATGCCCAGGCTGTCAGCGTGGCCATTGTGTAGAGCGAAAGGAGGCTGGTAAGGAGTATCCAGTTCAACGGCCGGTTTATTATATCAGTGAGGTGCTTATTGAGTCCAAGCAGAGATACCCACGTTGGCAGAAGCTGGTGTATGGAGTTTTCATGGCAAGCCGGAAGCTTAAGCAGTATTTTCAGGGTCATCCCATCACCGTGGTCAGTTTTGCTCCTTTGGGGGATATAATCCAAAACAGGGAAGCAACTGGCCGAGTTGCCAAGTGGGCCATTGAGCTTGGGCCTCACGAGTTAAAATATGTGCCACGCACGGCGATCAAGTCCCAAGCACTTGTGGATTTCATCAATGACTGGACAGAGTTACAGATGCCGGAGGACAAACCAGATAACACGTATTGGACTGTTCACTTTGACGGATCCAGACAATTGGAGGGCTCGGGGGCTGGAGTTGTGCTGTCTTCCCCTCGAGGTGATAAATTTTGTTATGTTCTCCGTTTAATGTTCCCTTGCACTAACAATGCATCAGAATATGAGGCCTTACTCCACGGCCTTCGAATGGCTAAGGAGATGAATTTAAGCCGGGTTAAGTGCTTGGGTGACTCGGACTTGGTAGCTCAGCAAGTCTCTGGTAAGTGGGATTCTAAGGATCCACTCATGGCGGCTTATTAGCGAGAGGTGGACGTTATTGCTGGTCACTTCAAGGGTTATCAAGTCGAGCATATTGATCGAAGGAAGAATGAAGCGGCCGATGCTTTAATCCGGTTGGGTTCTCAACGTAAACCGGTGCCACCTAATTTTTTTCTCGATGTCTTGCATAACCCGTCGGTCAAGTTGCCTACGGAGGAGGATTTGGCTATTCCTGACCCGGAAGCTCAGTTGGTGGCAGCTCTTCACGTGATTCCGGATTGGACAGTCCCTTATTTAGCTTATATGACCCGAGGCGAGTTACCTGAGGATGAAACCTTAGCCAGGCAGATAACCCGGCGGTCTAAGTCAATGACAATAGTCAATGGTGAGTTGCATCATTGCAGTGTTACAGGGGCTTTTCAACGTTGTATCTCTTCAGAGGAGGGATGCCAGATCTTGCGTGAGATTCATGAAGGAGATTGTGGTCACCACGCCGGTTCAAAGTCCCTGGTAGCCAAGGCTTTTCGTCATGGTTTCTATTGGCTGACGGCTCATGCTGATGCTGAAGACTTGGTCAAAAAGTGTGATGGCTGTCAAAAATTCTCATGACGTGCTCATGTACCAGCTCAAGAATTGAGGATGATTCCAATTACTTGGCCGTTTGCAGTCTGGGGGCTGGATATGGTTGGGCCCTTCAAGAGGTCCAAGGATAAGAAGACCCACCTTTTGGTGGCGGTTGATAAATTCACTAAGTGGGTGGAGGCAGAGCCAGTGAGAAAGTGTGATGCAGCAACGGCGGTTCAATTCATGAAGAAGGTGATATTCCGCTTTGGTTTTCCACACATCATTATAAAAGACAATGGCACCAATCTCTCCAAGGGTGCTATGAAGGATTTTTGTCAGCGCGAACACATCCGGCTTGATGTGTCATCAGTGGCTCACCCCCAATCTCATGGTCAAGCTGAGAGAGCCAATCAAGAGATCCTGAGAGGCATCAAGCCCCGGCTTATGGTTCCCCTGCAGAGGACGCCGGGTTGTTGGGTGGAGGAGTTACCTTCCGTGTTATGGAGCATTAATACCACCCCCAACAGATCTACGGGTTACACGCCTTTTTTCATGGTCTACGGAGCAGAGGCGGTTCTCCCTAGTGACATCCGTCATGATTCACCTCGGGTGGCGGCTTATGTTGAGGCTGACAATGAGAAAGCACGTCAGGAAGCACTTGACCTGTTAGAGGAGGAGCGTGACATAGCAGCAGCTCGGTCGGCGATTTACCAGCAAGATCTGCGTCGTTATCACAGCCGCCGGGTTAAAACCCGAACTTTTCAAGAAGGCGATCTGGTGCTCCGGCTCATCCAGGATCAGACTGATATGCACAAGTTATCCCCGCCTTGGGAAGGACCCTTTGTGGTCAGCAAAAATCTGAATAACGGGTCGTATTACCTTATCGATGTTCGAGAGCGCAAAGACTCACGCAAATCGGAGGAGGAGACCAACCGGCCGTGGAATATTGCTCATCTTCGGCCTTACTACACCTGAGCCATAGCCTCTTTTTATGTACATATTATCGACAATGTATATATTATCAATATAATAAACCAGCATCCCTGCTAAAGCGGGGCCTCTGTCGTTCTTCCTTCAAAGTTTTTTTTGGTTAATTGGGGGCTTCCGGTTTATGCGCGGAAGTTATAATTCCCTTTGAACCGGCTTATAAGACAAAATTGAAAAAAAACTTGGGGGTTATCCACCCGAGTTAAAGGGACCAAAGAGAGTCTGTTGTCAAAGCAGCAGCTTAAACATAGGTGCCCCTTGAGCACAGCTAACAGTGTTACTTGGGGGATCCTTTGTTCTAAAGAACATATGTTGCTATAACCCTTGTGATAGCCTTAAAAGCCAGGCTTGGAAGCCAGGTGTATTCACCTAAAACCCCGGGTTATCCTGCTTGTATGCCAAATGCTTCTCCATCAGGTAATCCTGATTGATCCGGCGAACTCTTAGCAATCAATCTTTTTAACAAGACCCTAAACTTGTTAAGGTTAAAATGCCGGTTTATCATGAGAGGGCACGGTTTACGGATAGCAAGGAGAAGCTCAGGCTGATAAAGCCGCCTTCCTTGAAACTTGGATAAATCGGCCTGTGATGCTTGATGTACTCTGGCCCCACGTACTCCTGATAAGTCTATCTTTAAATAAGAATTGAACTTATCTGGGTTAAAATGTCGATTGGATAATGTGAGTGCCGGCTCACGGAAAGCGCGTACCTTCCAGTGGCTAATGCTAGTTTCATTGAAGAAGATATTTTGGCTCGGCGGCCTATGAAAGCCTTGAATTTTTTTCTGTTGTTTTGTTTTGAATATCTTTTTGAGATTTTTTTCTTTTGAGACATAGTAATTCTCTGGTGTTTATTGACCCGGTTTGGCTTTTGATTATAAGTTGCCAGTACAAATATAAAGATAAACCGGTGTTTATTGACCCGGTCTGGCTTTGACTATAAGTCACCAGTGTGATACAAGAATAATCTGGCGTATATTGAAACCGGTCTGGCTTTGCTATAAACCGGCAAAGCATAGGAGGAATTATCAATGTTCAAGATTTGGGTTATCGCCCTTACCACCATAAGTTGGTAAACCAACGACGTGATTTAATATCACAGGTATGATATATTTCGTATTTGACAATTCTTAAAATACAGCCTTGGTTATAAACCCTGGTTATATGTTGGGCATTATGACCCGTTCGGCGGTAAACCACCAGGACACTTTCAACTTGTTGTCTGCAGGAACAGATTGAATAAACTGCTAAGGATTATGAGCAGATATAGCATATCTTAACCAAGGCGGATTAACAGTTTCATGCAAAGTGAATATGCACGATGGCATAGCAGACCAAGTATTTAAACTAGCCTATTACAAGGCGCTTTGATGCTCAAAAGGATAATTGTTTATCACACGCATTGCAGTGCGCAGAAGCTAAACTGGCCTCCGGATCATGATTCTTCACCAGGCTGTCTTGAAGGTTCTGGATCATCCTGCGCCAGTTCATCCTCCTCCTCTCCACCCAGTGGCTGGAAGTCAATTGTTGCCCAGTCAATCCCAGTTAAGGCTTGGAAGACAGCTTCGTCACTTATAAGGGTGGACGGTTCAACATCAGGGGCGTAGGTATGCTTACGGATTGGCAGGATAAGATTTTGCACATGATAAGTTGGTGCATTAACCCGTTTGTTGTTGGCGTCATAAATCGACTGGTAATATGACAAATCAGTGTCTTCAGCCAATTTGCTTGCCAGTGGACGCATTTCCCTCGTTAGGGCCCTGAGGTCGTCATTATCAAAATCTGACCCGTCCTCTTTTTGGCTTGGATAGCCGTTTCCAATATCTTCTGGATCAAGGTCAGATATCCATGCCTTGGCCCAAGTCAATGCACTAAGAGCACCGTCCCTAGCAGCTAATTTCTTCAATTCCTCAAGCCAGGCAGGCATCATAGATAACCTTTCCAACGTTTCCTTGATTAAAGTTGGGGGCGGTTTATTATGTGAAGCTGTGCAGATGACCCGTTGAACGCCGGTATATAATTGCTCTATCAGTGTATAAGCAACCTTCAGTTTTTTGCGCATGTCCGAGCCAAGATGAGTAACGCGGCTACCTGCAATGGTCAAAATATTGGTAAACCGGCAGTTTCATGGATGTTGCCTATTTAAAGCTTATGAAGAGGATATTTACCGAAGACAGCTGTGGTCATAGCATTGATTTGCCGCTTCAAGCCAGTCAGTTCTTCTGCTACCGGATTAAGGGCTGCTTCAGCGTCCTCCGCCCGCTTTAGCAGAGTTGCTTTTTCAGCGTCCCATCCTGCCCATTCGCTTTTAAAGCTTTCCTTCAGTTGTTCCATGGCTGTTAAAGCGCTGGTCAGCTCTTCTTTAGCCTTGGAAGTTTCTGCTTGCTGAGACTTGATATTTTCTTGAAGGTCGGCAATTTGAGATTCCTTTTTGCTCAGATCAGCCTGCAAGAGATATTTAATGAGTTGGTAGTGCATATTTGAAGTCCCAAGCACATAATAAGTTATACACTTGGCACTTGGGGGCTAATGCATATTGCTTCTTATCAATTGTCATTTTAAGTCCCAAGTGCATAACAAGTTATACACTTGGCACTTGGGGGCTAATGCGTATTTGCTCAAGTCAAGGTTATGGATTTTTTTCCTCCTCAATTGGATTACAAAGATGATTATCAAGAATTTTGGAAGCTTCATGACAGAAAGGTACCGGTTCATCCTAAAGGTATAAACCGGTCCCTGGGGGCTACACAAGCAAAATTAAATATTGATTCTGCTACAAGTCCCGGTTCACATTAATATTATGAACCGGCCCTTGGGGGCTACGGGAATTGATAGTTTAAGCCAGGTCATAAGGAAAGAAAGTTATGCAGAGTGAGTGATATTTACCTCATACCGCTTCTTCATCAGGCCCACTAAACCGGCTTCATAGTCGCGGCTTGTGTACAGGCGGTTTAAGAATCCAGAATGAATATCTTGGGCATTGAGGTGGGCATAGCTTGATAAATCTGTTTTCCACTTGCCCTTGTCCATAGCAGAAAGTTCTTCCTTGGCACTATGCTTTGATAAGGCGATAGGATTGCCGGGGGTGGTGTGGCTGACGCCGGTAATCATAATATCGTCCGTGTTGTCATCAGCAGCTTTGGCTGGACTTGCCGGTTTATCAGCCGTTTTTGTTGGGCTTGGCGGATCAGTACCCTGACTCGGTGGATCTGTCTCCACCGACCCAACAAAAGTATCCTGAACTTGAGGTACCGGATCATCCAAGATAGCATCAGCATTTGGGTCCAGTGGTTCTGGGGTCTTCTCCGGTTCAGTGGCCGGGTTATCACCAGTCGGTTTATTCAGTCTGGCCTTTTTGCTGGGTCTGGCCTTGGCACTGAAAGGAACAGATATAAAGGTTAGTATAAATAAATAAGTATAAGGCATAAAAGATTAAGTTTAATATGCTCACCCAGGAACGGTCTTGAGGGGAGGGAGTTGTGTGGCCGTTGACTCGCCGGATGAGGAATGAGGTGTTCCCTGATAGTTTGAATCGGACGGATTAAGAGGTTGTCGGAAATAACCCGCCTTGGGATAAGAAGTATAAGAAATATATGAGACCTCTGATCGACGTTTCCGGACTGGAGTGTTCGGTAAACCAGCTGAAGTAACTACATGGCCGCTGTGTCGGGTTGTGCGGCGAGCTTCGTGTTGCTGCTTCTTCAAAAGAAAGTTTGGGTCCAAGTGAGCTAGGGGTGAGAAAATCTTACTTTCCAGTTTGCTTGACGGGTTTTCTGTGTTGGCAGAGGATCTGAACCGGAGGAAAGAATAATTACCTCTACATCATCAGCATGGCTGGCTTCAGCGTCATCCTGATAATAGTCATTGTCAATGAGGTGTATGAAAAAAGAGCCAAGAGAATCAAGTTCTACCTCTGATTCCGGATTATCTAGATCATCATCAATGTTTAACTCGGAGGATTCAGCGGTTTTCTTCTTGGCAGGTTTTTTGGTAACCTTAGTCTTGGGGCGAGGCGTCTTTGCCGGTTTATCCTGAGGTTTCTTCTTCCAGAACGGATCATCACCCTGTCAAAGATTGACCAAATTTTGAGGGAATAGTTAAAAGGATCGGATTAAAGCAAGAATTATATGACTCTTACAGCTGGCGGTTTATTGGAAGTGCAGAAGGGACTTAGCCATGTCTTGCTGCAGACAGCCTCCGGTTCATTCAGTATCTTCTTGACAGCTTCAATAATTTCAGCTTCTGTTAGCTGAATATCAATATGCCGTTGAGGATCTTTTAAGTCCCCTATGTATTTGCACATTAAACCGAGGTGTTGGCTTAAAGGTAGAATGCTCCAGGAGATCCAGCAACGAACAAAATCAATGCCTGTTAAGCCGTTCGCAACAAAGGATCGAAGCTTTGATAGTTGTGGTGCATACCTGGATCATTCCTTGACGCTAAGTCGTTGGGGAAATGGGTGTGTATTGGTAAGCCGGTGAGGACGATAACCCGACAGAGGATTCTCATCAGTTGGAGACGTATCTCGGCTGTAAAACCAAGTCTGATTCCAGTCCTTGGGGTGACTATGATGCTTGGCGTGAGGGAAACTGACATCTTTCCTCTTCTGGATTGAAACCCCGCCAAGTTCAGTATTGGGCCCATCTGTAAACTCAGTACGGCGGTTCAGATAGAAAAAGTCTCTGAACAGCTCAACAGTGGGTTCTTCTTGCAGATAAGCCTCGCAAAATACTTGAAAGTTACAAATATTGGACACGGAGTTAGGCCCAATATCTTGAGGGTGGAGTTGAAAGCTGGCAAGCACATCACGGAATTTTTTTGATCCGGGAGGGCTAAACCCTCGACCCAGATGATCAACGAACACGATTACTTCTCCATCCTTGGGCTTAGGAGGATTTTCTGGACCAGGGGCCCTCCAGTGGATAACTTCCTTTTTTGCTAAAGCGCCGGTCGTGACACATCCGTTTAGTTGCTCTTCAGTAACCCGGGAGGGGACCCAGTTGCAAGCATAGAATTGTTTGGCCATTTCAATGAAAAGCTGAAAAAAAGATCAATGCCGGTTTAAAATTCATGACTGGCAAGTATAATGCGTCGCAAGGTCAGAGGCAGAAGACGTTGAGGCATATATACATGTTAAACCGGATTCTGACATTGGCAGGGTTGCAAAAATGACAAATCGGCGGTTTAAGAGAGGGCTAATGGTACCTGGCGGATTATAATTTTCTACAAGTTAAATTGCCTACATTGGTATGGAAGGTACATATCTGAAATAACTAAGTGATGGAAAAAACAGGTTTCACAAATTGGCATTACAAATCTGGATCTACCATGTGTCAGAAAATGAAAAAATATTCAGGGTTAAATGTTCTGGCATTGGAACAGTTGAAGGACCCAGATGGGGTTTTTTCTACTTAAATGAGATGCACTAATGGAAAGGAAGGATCATGGCTACCTCTATACAGGATAAAAGTCAAAGTTTGAATCTAAGAGCTATGGTGCAGCGATGAACACCGACGAACTTGGATGAACACTGAAACCCTAATGACAGATCTATAGCAGAAGGGAAGAAGATTTACCAAGGCTGATGGAATAGCGGAGAGGCACCGCGATTTTCTGGTGAGCTCAAGGTGATGCAGCGGCCGGAGTTGAGGAAGAAGACGAGGCGCGGCGGCGGCGGCGGCTGGGCTGGAGTGCTAGGTTCACGCTAGGAAGGAGACGAAGTGGAGAGGCACGAAGGGTAAAATGAAAGGGACCCTTGGCCCTATTTATAAGGCGAAGGGATAAGTGACGGCCGCGAGAATCGAGGAGCCCGAAAAATGGATATGTGACAGAGCTCTCGCCTCGATTTTCGGAGGCTCATTAATAAAGGGGAGGTATATACGGTTTTTTAATAAGCAGGTGACTTCATGATGGTTTATTATAATCTTGGAAGATGACGTCATGATAGTTTACAAGGTTTACGCGAAGGTGCTGAAGAAAGGAATTTTCCTAAGTGTTGAAGATTGAAATGAACAGGTTCAAATCAATCTGGGGCCTAATGTTGGGGATATAACTACTGAGTATAAACCACCCAGGAGGGGCCGAGTTATACCCATAATGAGTTATCCATATTGAAGCCCATGAAGACAAGGAGTATGGTGCTTTACTGTAGAGATCTAAAAGCTTAGGGCCCAAAGGCGAGTTAGGGCCCGTAGACATAAACCGCCATATATATGATG
The DNA here is from genome assembly GCF_002575655.3 of Aegilops tauschii subsp. strangulata. Lineage (NCBI taxonomy): Eukaryota > Viridiplantae > Streptophyta > Magnoliopsida > Poales > Poaceae > Aegilops > Aegilops tauschii. The sequence goes on from NC_053039.3 coordinate 227,350,421, forward strand.
TGTAACTAGTGTTGTAAGATAGGAAAGGGTAGAAACTGAGCCGGGCACGTTTATGAGCTGGCCGGGATTCTGTAAACCGTCGGGCGTCAACCTGTGTATATAAAGGGACGACCCGGCGGCGGTTCAAGGACAAGAAACAACAACTCGAGAGCCAGGCAAAGCGGATTCGCTCCCTGGTCATCGAAACCCTAGCAATTCCACCATCAACTGGATTAGGCTTTTACCTTCACCGCAAGGGGACGAACCAGTATAAACTCCTTGCGTCCTTTGTCCCACTTTAACCCCTTTAAGCTAACCCATCGCGATGGCTCCACGACTAAGTCCTCACACTAGGAAATCTGCCGTGACTAATCCACGACACAATCCATTACAAGAGAGTAGAGGGGGAGAAACATCATAAGATCCAACTATAATAGCAAAGCTCGCGATACATCATGATCGTGCCAAATCAAGAACACAAGAGAGAGAGATCAAACACATAGCTACTGGTACATACCCTCAGCCCCGAGGGTGAACTACTCCCTCATCATCATGGAGAGCGCCGGGATGATGAAGATGGCCACCGGTGAGGGATCCCCCCTCCGGTAGGGTGCCGGAATAGGGCCCCGATTGGTTTTTGGTGGCTACAGAGGCTTGCGGCGGCGGAACTCCCGATCTAGGTTATGTTCTGGGGGTTTCTGTATATATATAAGAGGTTTTGGCGCCGGGAACAAGTCAGGGGATCTCCGAGGCGGCCACGAGGTAGGGGGCGCGCCCCCCACCCTCGTGGATGCCTCAGGACTCTTCTGGTCCATCTCCGATGCTCTGTGGGCTTCTTCGGGTCCAAAAATAATCTCCGTCAATTTTCAGGTCAATTGGACTCCGTTTGGTTTTCCTTTTCTGCGATACTCAAAAACAAGGAAAAAACAGAAACTGGCACTGGGCTCTAGGTTAATAGGTTAGTCCCAAAAATCATATAAAATAGCATATAAATGCATATAAAACATCCAAGATTGATAATATAATAGCATGGAACAATCAAAAATTATAGATACGTTGGAGATGTATCAGCATCCCAAAGCTTAATTCCAGCTCGTCCTCGAGTAGGTAAATGATAAAAACAGAATTTTTGATGTGGAATGCTACCTAACATAATTTATCAATGTAATCTTCTTTATTGTGGCAAGAATATTCAGATCCATAAGATTCAAGATAAAAGTTTAATATTGACATAAAAATGATAATACTTCAAGCATACTAACTAAGCAATTATGTCTTCTCAAAATAACATGGCCCAAGAAAGTTCATCCCTACAAAATCATATAGTTTGGTCATGCTCCATTTTCGTCACACAAGAATGCTCTCATCATGCACAACCCCGATGACAAGCCAAGCAATTGTTTCATACTTTAGTAATCTCAAACTTTTTCAACCTTCACGCAATACATGAGCGTGAGCCATGGATATAGCACTGTGGGTGGAATAGAATATAATGATGGGGGTTATGTGGAGAAGACAAAAAAAGTCTCACATTGACGCGGCTAATCAACGGGCTAGGGAGATGCCCATCAATTGATGTCAATGCAAGGAGTAGGGATTGCCATGCAACGGATGCACTAGAGCTATAAATGTATGAAAGCTCAACAAAAAGAAACTAAGTGGGTGTGCATCCAACTTGCTTTCTCACGAAGACCTAGGACATTTGAGGAAGCCCATTGTTGGAATATACAAGACAAGTTCTATAATGAAAAATTCCCACTAGTATATGAAAGTGACAAAACAAGAGACTCTCTATCATGAAGATCATGGTGCTACTTTGAAGCACAAGTGTGGAAAAAGGATAGTAGCATTGTCCCTTCTCTCTTTTTCTCTCATTTTTTTGCTATTTTTGGGCCTTCTTTTTTTTATTTGGCCTTTCTCTCTTTTTTTCTTTTTTTTCTTCGTCCAGAGTCTCATCTCGACTTGTGGGGGAATCATAGTCTCCATCATCCTTTCCTCACATGGGACAATGCTCTAAAAATGAAGATCATCACACTATTATTTACTTACAACTCAAGAATTACAACTCGATACTTAGAACAAAATATGACTCTATGTGAATGCCTCCGGCGGTGTACCGGGATGTGCAATGAATCAAGAGTGACATGTATGAAAGAATTATGCATGGTGGCTTTGCCACAAATACGATGTCAACTACATGATCATGCAAGGCAATATGACAATGATGAAGCATGTCATAATAAATGAAACGGTGGAAAGTTGCATGGCAATATATCTCGGAATGGCTATGGAAATGCCATAATAGGTAGGTATGGTGGCTGTTTTGAGGAAGATATAAGGAGGCTTATGTGTGATAGAGCGTATCATATCACGGGATTTGGATGCACCGGCGAAGTTTGCACCAACTCTCAAGGTGAGAAAGGGCAATGCACGGTACCGAAGAGGCTAGCAATGATGGAAGGGTGAGAGTGCGTATGATCCATGGACTCAACATTAGTCATAAAGAACTCACATACTTATTGCAAAAATCTACAAGTCATCAAAAACCAAGCACTACGCGCATGCTCCTAGGGGGATAGATTGGTAGGAAAAGACCATCGCTCGTCCCCGACCGCCACTCATAAGGATGACAATCAAAGAACACCTCATGTTTCAACTTTGTTACACAACGGTTACCATACGTGCATGCTACGGGACTTGCAAACTTCAACCCAAGTATTTCTCAAATTCACAACTACTCAACTAGCACAACTCTAATATCACCATCTTCATATCTCAAAACAGTCATCAAGTATCAAACTTCTCATTCGGAATAGTGGGAGTACATTAAGAGACTCGAATACTATAAATTGTTTCCACATTAAAAGAGTAATGTTTAGAAAAAGGGTAATAATAATCATGACAAGTTTTATAAGTATAATCATCACTACTTTTTATAGCATAAGTGTCATCACAATAATCATCATAAATAGGAGGTATGCTATCACCATAATAAATTTGCTCATCAAAACTTGGGAGGCTAAAAATATCATCTTCATTAAACATAGCATCCCCAAGCTTGGGACAAATATTAATTGCAGCAAATATATTCTCAAACATGTCATTCTCATCATTAATAGTATGGATAGCACCAATAGTATAGCAATTGTCATCATCACAATGAGTAATAGGAGCAACATCATTTGGGAGGGATACCTTTCTACCTTTGCTTCTCCGTCTTTTATTTTTCTTCTTCACATCATGTGTGGGTTTAACCCTCTTTTTTGAGCTCCTTATTAATGAGATTGGTTGAATAAAAAGCTCCTCCTCGTTACCTGATTCATCATAAGAAATAATAGGAGGATATTGGGAAGTCTCTTCCCTTTCATTAGTATTCTCTTCATCTTCTATTTGTTTTCTTTTCTTTATGTAATTGGCTATATAAGGATTTTCAATGCAATTCACCGCACAATACATAAAAATTTCTTCTAGATCAAAATCAAGAACTTTATCAAGGACAAATTTTGGCATATCCTTAGTTATACGTTTCATTTCTTCATAACCCAAAAGCAAACTAAGTTCATTATGATGTGCAAGGGAAATCAAGTCATCACAATTTTTCGACACGATACAATCATGAAACAATTTGCATTGGATATTTAAATGACCACGTTCATTGCAAAGTTCACAAGGATGATTAAGAAAATTTAAATTTTCAGCACAAACATCTAGCCTTTGTTGCAACCATTTGGTTTCTAAATACTTATGCCTCTTGCAAAATCTATCTTCCCTATTTGGTGTGTACTTGCAATCTCTATGAACTCCACAAAAATTGACATGCTTATAAGAGACATTTTCATCATGACTAGTGCAATCATCATTAGTACTATGGACATTCAAAGAGATCGTACTAACAACATTGCAATCATGCTCATCATTCAAAGATTTAGTGGCAAACATTATAATGCATTCTTCCTCTAGCAATTGAGCACAATTCTCCTTCCCATCATCTTCATGAAAGATATTAAAAAGATGAAGTATATGAGGCACCCTCAATTCCATTTTTTGTAGTTTTCTTTTATAGACTAAACTAGTGATAAAACAAGAAACTAAAAGATTCGATTGCAGGATCTCAAGATATACCTTCAAGCACTCACCTCTCCGGCAACGGCGCCAGAAAAGAGCTTGATGTCTACTACTGAACCTTCTTCTTGTAGACGTTGTTGGGCCTTCAAGTGCAGAGGTTTGTAGGACAGTAGAAAATTTCCCTCAACTGGATGACCTAAGGTTTATCAATCAGTGGGAGGCGTAGGATGAATATGCTCTCTCTCAAGCAACCCTGCAACCAAATAACAAAGAGTCTCTTGTGTCCCCAACACACCCAATACAATGGTAAATTGTATAGGTGCACTAGTTCGGCGAAGAGATAGTGATACAAGTGCAATATGGATGGTAGATATAGGTTTTTGTAATCTGAAAATATAAAAACAGCAAGGTAACAAGTAATAAAAGTGAGCGTAAATGGTATTGCAATGCTAGAAACAAGGCCTAGGGTTCATACTTTCATTAGTGCAAGTTCTCTCAACAATAATAACATAATTGGATCATATAACTATCCCTCAACATGCAACAAAGAGTCACTCCAAAGTCACTAATAGCGGAGAACAAATGAAGAGATTATTGTAGGGTACGAAACCACCTCAAAGTTATCCTTTCTGATCGATCTATTCAAGAGTCCGTAGTAAAATAACACGAAGCTATTCTTTCCGTGCGATCTATCAAAGAGTTCGTACTAGAATAACACCTTAAGACACAAATCAACCAAAACCCTAATGTCACCTAGATACTCCAATGTCACCACAAGTATCCGTGGGTATAATTATACGATATGCATCACAAATCTCATATTCATCTATTCAACCAACACAAAGAACTTCAAAGAGTGCCCCAAAGTTTCTACCGGAGAGTCAAGACGAAAACGTGTGCCAACCCCTATGCATAAGTTCACAATGCTACGGAACCCGCAAGTTGATCACAAAACATACATCAAGTAGATCACGTGAATATCCCATTGTCACCACAGATAAGCACATGCAAGACATACATCAAGTGTTCTCATACCCTTAAAGACTCAATCCGATAAGATAACTTCGAAGGGAAAACTCAATCCATTGCAAGAGAGTAGAGGGGGAGAGACATCATAAGATCCAACTATAATAGCAAAGCTCGCGATACATCAAGATCGTGCCAAATCAAGAACACGAGAGAGATAGATCAAACACATAGCTACTGGTACATACCCTCAGCCCCAAGGGTGAACTACTCCCTCCTCGTCATGGAGAGCGCCGGGATGATGAAGATGGCCACCGGTGAGGGATCCCCCCTCCGGCAGGGTGCTGGAATAGGGTCCCGATTGGTTTTTGGTGGCTACAGAGGCTTGCGGCGGCGGAACTCCCGATCTAGGTTATGTTCTGGGGGTTTGTGTATATATAAGAGGTTCTGGAGTCGGGAACAAGTCCGGGGGGTCTCCGAGGCGGCCACGAGGTAGGGGGCGCGCCCAGGGGGGTAGGGCGCGCCCCCACCCTCGTGGGTGCCTCGGGACTCTTCTGGTCCATCTCCGATGCTCCGTGGGCTTCTTCTGGTCCAAAAATAATCTCCGTCAATTTTCAGGTCAATTGGACTCTGTTTGGTTTTCCTTTTCTGCGATACTCAAAAACAAGGAAAAAATAGAAACTGGCACTGGGCTCTAGGTTAATAGGTTAGTCCCAAAAATCATATAAAATAGCATATAAATGCATATAAAACATCCAAGATAATATAATAGCATGGAACAATAAAAAATTATAGATATGTTGGAGACGTATCACCGTGCGTTCGGTACTTGATCGGTTGGATCACGAAGACGTTCGACTACATCAACCGCGTTACTAAACGCTTCCGCTTTCGGTCTACGAGGGTACGTGGACACACTCTCCCCGCTCATTGCTTTGCTTCTCCTAGATAGATCTTGCGTGATCGTAGGAATTTTTTTAAAATACTACGTTACCCAACAGTAGGCACGCCAGGGACCACCTCGTCTGGCAGTAGTTGCCCTCGCACTACGTGCTTTCTTCATCTGTTGGTGGGACTCTTGCGCGGTCTTCCTGACCACTCTTTGTGGCTACCTGGATTTTTGGCATTGCCGAGTAAGCTTTTCGGATGCTAGGGCTGTCTGTTTATTGGAGCGGGTCCTATTGGTGCACTCGACTGTTATACGTTGCCGGGACCAGCTAATTGGTGGAGTCCATTTGTTTTTACCAGGCTCTTTAGATTTGGTGGAGGAACGCCTTCTGAAAGGATCGATACGGTCGACTAGAGGGGGGGGTGAATAGGAGACTACAAATTGTACTCTTTCTTGTCAATTTTAAGGCTCAGCGGATAAAAAGGGTTCACTAGATATGCAACTAGGTGAACACAACCTATATGACAAGCAAGCTCCAAGCTAAATATACTAGGCAACAAACTAATTAGCAAGCCAACAAGCATCCAAGGCTAAGTAAAGTGCAGGAAAGGATTAACCACAAGTGAGACGAGGACGCGGATTTTATCCCGAAGTTCACTCTTCCTTGGGGAAGAGCTACTCTCCGTTTGGAGCGGTGCCGGACCCAAAGCTTGCGGAACGCCACCGAAGGCTCACCGTAATCTCCTTCGAGTCACCCCCAACGGATGAGCCTCGAATCACTCGGGGTTGGTCTTGAAGGCGACCACCACACCTTTACAAACTTCTCCGGAGCACACCACAAGCAAGGAAGCTTCCGGAGGAACCTCTAACCGCCTAGGAGCCCAAGCTCCAAGACTAACAAGTCATGGTGGATGAATGTTGCGGGGAACGCGATTTGGTTTGGTCAAAGTGTAGATCGGGTCTTGCTCTCCCAATCCCCAAAGTTTCAACAAGATTGGGTGGAGGGATTGAGAGTAGTGAGCAAAATGGGGTGTAGCAATGGAGGAGCTCAACAAGACATTAGGGTTGAGGGATGGAGGAGGAAGAAGGGGGCTTATATAGTGTTCTTGGCCGGGAGGGGATTTCTGCCCGTTGGACCCCGTGCGCACGGGCCAAGTCAGCCCCGTGCGCACGGGGTGTCCAGTGAGTTTCGAGGTACCCCGTGCGCACGGGGGTCAGAGACCCCGTGCGCACGGGGTGTCCCGAAATATTCTGACTACCCCGTGTGCACGGGGGTCAGAGACCCCGTGCACACGGGGTGTCCAGAAGATTTCTGATGAAACATCACAGGACACCATGGCAAAGCACACAATAAGTGGAATATCTGAGGAGGTGTAGGAGGGCTAGTGTATCTGTCTTGGAGGCATTCCCACACGACACTAAATCCACGAAGACCCCTCTTGATAGTGCGGTTTTGCCTACGACTCAAATCGAACCAAAACGAAAAACCTTCGAGTCGCCGGTAACCACGCCTTTGATCTTTTGGACTAGGGGGTCGCACACCTCCATCAATGGACACCTTGGAACCAAAGTCCTGAGATAAACTTTAGCAACCAACATTAGTTCCACTAACCACATTGTCATCACACCAAAATATAATCTAAGTGATACTTGCACTTTCAATCTCCCCCTTTTTGGTGCATTGATGACAATATGGTTAGGACATGGCATACAGGATACAACTTAAGTAAACAGCCATGTGACAATAGTTGATCAAAGGAGCTCCCCCTATATATGTGCAAGGAAAAAAATGCTTGATTATGCATCAAGCACACACATATGAGGCTCCCCCTAGATCCACATTGTGAAGGCATGCGATCAACATAATAATACCCAACACGGTGCCTAGATCACATGCAAGTGTGGTGAGCAGAAAACGTGAGACTAACCTATAGAAGCTTGATCATACTCCACAAGATATATCAACATAAGCATAGATAAATTCCATAAAGTAGATAGTCTCTCACATAGACTAGGTAGCTCACGACCACACCGAGAAAGCAAGTAAATAAGAGTATCTCAAGCCAAATAAACACAACCAAAACAAACGAGGCCTTGAGATCTCACCCAACTGAAACCAACTGCAAACGCCCCTAATAGAACACTTCTCCCCCTTTGTCATCAAGACAACAAAAAGGGAAAAGGCGATGCTAACAAGACTCTAGACAAGAGGAGGTGCGCTCGAAGCATCATCATCATCATCATCAAAGTGCCATCCCTCCAAGGGAAAAGAACGAGCTGTGGCCACACTGTCGTTGTCCTCGGACCCTGGACCAACCTCCTCACCAGCTGCAGCACGCTCAGCCTTCTTCTGACGCCTCACCAGCTTGCCCTTGTTGATCTCCTTGACCTGAAGGCGCTGAATGGACTGACACATTTTGAACATGTTGCTCACGGTCTTCAGAAGAGACTTCTTCTCCTCTCTGGTGAAACTGGCATCAGTAGCAACCTGCTTCCCTTTGCTACGCGGAATCCGCACATAGGATGAACATCCCTCAGTGTAGGTAGCACGATCCTCAGGCCTGGGGTTGCGCCCCTTCTTGGGAGGCACATATGGTGGAGGAGCAGCCGGAAGCCAGTTGGCATCACGCTTCGGAAAGGAGGTGCGGTACTTGGCAATGTACCTGGCGGGACAGACAGACTCAATCAAAGCTTGGATGAACGGAGCATAGATGCATGACTTGTTCTCCTGAACACACTGCCTGATCTCAAAGAACATGAAGTCCAGAACATCCACTTTCTTCTTGTCATGAAGGTAGACAAAGATGTCCAACATGGAGCTCCTCAGATTGTGAGAGTCCCCGGTCTTAGGATTAAGCGTGTACCTAAGAATGTGACGCATAGTATCATAGGTTGGCTTCAAATGTTTGATAGAACCGGTGGTGAAGGCCTTGTCTGGCTTGTAAGCAAAAGCAATCTCATCCTTGTCTCTACCTGTCTCCCGAGCACGGCCATACTCAGGATGCTCCTCAGCAAAGAACCGATACGGAATGATGTCAGAGAACTTGGCCATGGAGGCCTCACACTCATATGTGCCAGACATCCAAGTCATAGTGCGAGCCTCATCACTGTGGAAGTATACGGTGGCAAAGAACTGCATCACAAGATCTTCACTGTACAGATGGTGGAAGGCGACGAACGGGATCAAGCCAAGCCTCCCAAGAGCATTATACACACCGGGATAGATATGATCATTGTCCCGAAGAGCCTCCACATTGATTTGCTTGTGGGGGGCAAACTTGTTTTTCTTGGTCATGGTCAGCTCAGAGAACACACGGTGTTGAAAATCACTCTTGAATCTTGGGTCAACCCCTGCATCAGTGTTTGGCACATAGGGGAAATCCTGCCTGCGAGCCCAAAGCTCTGGCTTGGTCCACTTAGAGAGAGGTAGATTCTTGACATTCCGACGTCCTGGGAGCACATGTTCCTCTTCTTCCTCCTCATCAACATCATCAGCAGAATCATCCTCATCTTCTATCTCTGCATCTGCGGGGTTCTCATAGTGAGCATCTTCCTGCGAATCATACTCCTCTTCTGAATCCTCGGAGGCTTCAATCACTGGCTGCTTGGAGGCGGCACGACGAACACGGCCCAGCTCAGAGCCCTGACCAATTCTTTCGGACGACTGACGAAGAGCCAAAGTGAATTCCCTGGAACCTACCTTGGTGCACTTGCGACGGAGCTCGGACCTCTTGTCAGCAGAGTCTGAAACACAACAGCAACAAAACACAACAAACACGAGAGACACAAATAAGTACAAGTGCTCGAGAAGCTGGCGAGGAATGGAAGACAGAGAAGAAACAGGACTGGCACCACTGTGTACCCCGTGCACACGGGGGTCTGACCACCGTGGACACGGGGGTCCCGTGCGCACGGTACAAGGCCCGTGGACACGGGGTTCGCCCATCGGCAACCACTTCCAGATCGAGATCCGGGAGTGAGTGCGGCAGGGAGAACCGCCACAGTAATGCCCATCCGATTCTAGTCTATCACAAGGGAACGACTGGCCTAGACTAGTAGAGGAGGAAACCCTAGACTAATAAGGATCCAAGGAGGAAAAAGAAGGACAAGGGGAGGGGGATACCAGAGGAGGACCCCATCCCGGGAGATCTCCACGGAGCAGCGAAGTCCCACGGCGCACGGAGGAGCACCGGCGACAAGGAGGCGACGGCGGCGGCCTGGAGGCGATCTGGGGCGTGGAGGGGGCGACTGGGTGGGAAAGAACCCAACCCCCCCCCCCACGTCCGACCTCTTCAGGGCCAGAAACCACAGACCCCGTGCGCACGGAGGCCCGTGCGCACGGTACAAGGGCCGTGGGCACGGGGTATCCTGAGGATTTTGACAGGAAGAAGCTTGTTGGGTTATGGCTGAATGCAAATTCTTACCAAGACCCCAAAGAGCATTTCCGCCTCACTTCTGAACACGTCGCAGAAGAAATCCAACACTACTAGAAAGGAGTATGTGTAGCACTTGCACTGGAAGAGAATCGAGAAACACACACACACCGAAACACGAACACAAGGACAAGAAGAACCACACAAAAAAAGAAAAAAAAGATCCAACCTCCAACGGAGGGCGGTGGCCCAAGCCACCATGTTTGAGTTTGTTTGGTATGGCACCGCGAAGATATGAACCTTGGGCCCAAGACCAATACTCATCTTTGAAGCACAAATGCCATCTTCAAATGGCTAATGTGAAAGATTTCGTTCAATTTATGCACTAGTAGGATAAGATAGCTCATTAGTTGAGCTAGCTCCCCCTACTTAGGTGCCTACATCTAAAACAAGATACTAGTAGAGTATGTGTGTGTATGCAAGAACCTCAATCCAAGTTACTTATATCCACGATATTCAGCTCATGCCTTAACTCGCGGAATCTTGCTTCATCAAGTGGCTTGGTGAAAATGTCGGCAAGTTGCTTCTCGGTGTTGACATGGAATAAATCAATGTCTCCCTTGGCCACATGATCTCGAATGAAGTGATGACGAATCTCAACATGTTTGGTTCGGCTATGTTGCACTGGATTGTAGGCGATCTTGATTGCACTTTCATTGTCACAAAATAGAGGCACTTTGTCACATTTGACACCATAATCCATCAAAGTTTGCCTCATCCATAATAATTGTGCACAACAACTTCCTGCGGCAATGTACTCGGCCTCGGCGGTTGAAAGGGACACACAATTCTGCTTCTTTGAAGACCAACTTACCAATGACCTCCCTAGGAATTGACATGACTCGGAAGTGGACTTGCGGTCTACCTTGTCTCCGGCCCAATCCGAATCTGAATATCCCAATAACTTGAAAGTTGCTCCTTTGGGATACCAAAGGCCCAAGTTTGGGGTATGAACCAAATATCGAAGGATTCTTTTCACTGCTGAAAAATGGCTCTCCTTGGGAGCGGATTGAAATCTTGCATACATACACACACTCAACATAATATCCGGCCTAGATGCACAAAGGTAAAGCAAAGAACCGATCATAGAGCGATATACCTTTTGATCCACATCTTTACCATTGGGATCAAGATTAAGTTGGCCATTTGTGGGCATGGGCGTCTTCATGGGCTTGACATCTTGCATTTTGAACCTCTTGAGCATGTCTTGAATATAAAGTGCTTGGTTGATGAAGGTTCCTCCTCTCAATTGCTTCACTTGAAATCCGAGGAAAAACTTCAACTCTCCCATCATGCTCATAGCAAATTCCTTGGTCATAAGATTCTCAAACTCAACGTTAATAGCATGGTTAGTGGAACCAAAAATAATATCATCAACATATATTTGGCACACAAACAATTCTCCTTTTACCCTCTTCGTGAAGAGAGTGGAATCTATTAACCCGATCTGGAACCCCTTCTCGCTTAAGAACGCAGTAAGGTGATCATACCAAGCACGAGGTGCTTGTTTAAGTCCATAGAGCGCCTTATGGAGTTCATAAACGTGAGAGGGGTGATCGGGATCTTCGAAACCGGGAGGTTGTTTGACATACACCAACTCCTTAAGAGGACCATTAAGAAATGCACTCTTCACATCCATTTGATACAATTTAAAATCATGATGTGAAGCATATGCAAGCAAGATACGAATGGACTCAAGACGGGCAATGGGGGCAAAGGTTTCACCGAAGTCCAAACCTTCAACTTGGGTGAACCCTTGTGCCACTAACCTTGCCTTGTTTGTAGTGACTTGTCCATGCTCATCTTGTTTGTTCTTAAAGATCCACTTTGTTCCAATGACATTATGATGTTCTTTGGGTCTCTTCACAAGAGTCCATACATTGTTGCGGGTGAAGTTGTTGAGTTCTTCATGCATGGCATTTACCCAATCCGGGACGTCAAGTGCATCTTCAACCTTAAGGGGCTCAACACAAGAGACAAACGAGTGATGTTCACAAGTTTGCCAAACGTCTATGAGTAGTTACCCCTTTGTTGATGCTTCCATAAATTTTGTCGGTGAGATGTTGAAGATGCTTTAACTTGGCGGTCGCTTTTTGCACTTTGAGGGTAAGCTCTTCTTCACTTGGTTTTGAACTTGTGGAAGAAGCTTGGCCTTGGGAATGCTTTAGCCTTGGAGACACCCTTCTCTTCACAACCTCTAGTTCTTGATCACTTGGATGTGATGATGTGGAAGACACTTGAGGTTGGGATTGATCTTGATCTTGATCAAGAGCTTGACCTTGGGCCTCACGGATTGGTTCTTCGCCATTTGGTTGAGCTTGCCCTTGATCTTGCTCGGGAACATGAGGGACTTGATCTTGTTCTTGGATAGGTTCATGATTTCCCATAGCATCTTGACCTTGTGGTGGCGGTGATGACTTCCCTTGTGGAGAATCCACAAGAGGGGCTCTTACTCCTTCTTCTACTTGGACTTGGGGTGTTTCTTGTGGACGAATGTGGCCTATCCCCATAGTCCTTATAGCGTGTGAAGGAGCCTCATCACCTAAAACACTAGGAACAATTTGCTCCGCACGGGAACCGTTATCTTCATCAAACTCCACATTTACCGTTTCCTCAATACATCCGGTGGATTTGTTGAGAACACAGTAAGCATGAGAGTTTGATGCATATCCAACAAATATGCCCTCATAAGTTTTAGGCGCAAACTTAGCTAAACGGGATTTCTTATTTAGAATGAAACACTTACAACCGAATACTCGAAAGTATTTGACGTTAGGCTTTCTCCCGATTAGGAGTTCGTAGGGAGTCTTGTTCTTGAGCTTACGAAGATAAAGCCGGTTTGTAGCATGGCACGCGGTGTTGATGGCTTCGGCCCAAAGCTTGTATGGAGACTTGTACTCGTCAAGCATGGTCCTTGCCATCTCAATGAGAGTCCGGTTCTTCCTTTTCGCAACACCATTTTGTTCGGGAGTGTATGGCGCGGCATATTGATGCTTGATCCCCTCATCGCTCAAGAACTCGTTCATAGTGTAATTTTTGAACTCGGTGCCGTTGTCACTTCGAATTGCCTTGATCTCACAATTATGTTGACGTTGAGCTTCTTTGGCAAAGTTGATGAAGGTGTCTTGAGTTTCATCTTTAGTCTTGAGAAAGAACACCCATGTATATCTTGTATAGTCATCGACAATGACAAGGCAATACCTCCTCCCTCCCAAACTATCATAAGATGGAGGCCCAAAGAGATCCAAGTGAATGAGCTCGAGAGGCCTCAAAGTGGTAATGATAGTCGTCACCTTATGAGCTTTTTCATGAAGTTTTCCGGCAATGCAAGCACTACAAGGACGATCTTTGGCAAAAGACACATTGGTTAGTCCAAGGATGTGCTCCCCCTTTAAGAGAGCTTGTAAATTTCTCATGCCAACGTGTGCTAGCCGACGGTGCCAAAGCCACCCCACGTCGGCCTTGGCCATTAGACATGTTGCAAGATAAGTTTTCTCATTTGAGAAATCAACCACGTAAAGGTTGTCTTCAACATGCCCAACAAAGACCACTTTGAGATTGCTTCTCTTAAAGACGGTCACATGAAATTCACCGAAATGAGAATCATAACCGGCGCGTGCCAATTGAATCGTAGAAAGTAAATTGTAGTGAAGGGATTGAACAAGCATGACATTCTTAAGTGATGCATCACTAGAGATTACCACCTTGCCCAAACCCAATACCTTGCCCTTGCTATTGTCACCAAAAGAGATGTTTGAAGTGGCCTTGAGCGAATCAATGAACTCCACAATTATCTCCCTCTCTCCGGTCATATGATTGGTGCAACCACTATCGATCACCCATTGTGTTCCACCAGAGGTATAGTACTACAAGAATCAAGCTTTGATTTTAGGTCCCCATTTTGCAATGGGTCCTAGAGAGTTAGCAACAAGGGTCTTAGGAACCCAAATAGTCCAAGCATAATCATCATAGTTAGTGCCAACAAATTTAGCAAAGGTATAACCATCATCTCCTCTCATGAGGACATAAGATGGGTTGTTCTTGCCGGCAAACTCTTTGGGAATGGCCTTGTCCCTAGTGACCTTGCCATCCCCAACATTCCCTTTTTCCTTCTCCTTCTCCTTGTGTCCTTCATGAACAAATGCTATCTTTTGTTGGGGAGGAGGAGTAGGACCGATCTTCTTCTTGTGGCTCTTCTTCTTGGTCTTCTTCTTCTTAGAAGAGGGGTCAAACCCAATTCCCTCCTTGGCAACACACTCCTTTTGGTTGCTCAAGAGGTCATTGAGGTTTTTCTCCCCTTGAATGCACGACACAAGCCCTTTCTCAATTTGGGCTTTTAACTTCTTATTCTCCTCTTGGAGAGAGGTGCAATCATGAGCAAAGTTAGCCGTACAAGATTCATCATTTAAATCAATATGAGGGACAGAAGTAAGAGCCTTAATGGTTGTAGCTTTAAGTTGAGCATAAGACTCGGTGAGGGCAATGAGGTCACCTTTGACAACCTTGGAACTAGTCACAAGGAGCTCATGTTCCTCAACAAGTCTCGTGTGATCAACTAGAAGCTTTTCAACCCTTACTTTAAGGGCATCTTTGTTCTCAAGAGCAAGTTGCAACGCATCATCGGTTTTAACGAAGTCAATTTTATGAGAAGACAAGGCTTCCTCAAGTGATGCTCTCATGACACTCTCTTCATGTAGCTCGTGCTCAAGGAGTTCGACTCTCTCTTTTTCCTCTATGAGGAGGTTTTCAAAGTTCTCAATAAAATCATCGCGTTCGGCGAGTGATTTAAGGAGATCGCTAAAACGAGCACGAGCTTCACCATGAAGAGTTTTCATGAAAGCCATCAAGGATTCCTCATCATTATCCACACCATCATCACACTCATCCTCCACTATCTCACATGAAACATTGGGAGTGTGGATGAAGGGTTTTAGAGATTTGGACTTTGTTTTTACCTCTTTGGCCATGAGGCAATGATGAGTGAACGGCTTGTCCTCGTTGGGAGAGTCGAAGAGGCCGGTGGTGGAGGAGGAGGTAGTGGCATGCATGGCAATGGCGGCCATGCCCACATGATCATCATCACCGTCATCTTCATCTCCGGACATGTACTCCTCATGAACAAGAGCCTTGTCATCTTTCCTCTTGGAAAACTTGGTGAACTTCTTCTTCTTGAGCACAAGATTCTCGGACTTGTCTTCACGTCTCTCATAAGGACAATCGTGCACAAAATGTCTTGGGCTATCACAATTGTAGCATTTTCTTCGTCCAAACGATCTTCCTTGTAGATTCTTCCCTTTGTTTGCCATGGTCCCGGAATATTTCTTGACCAAGAGAGCCAAGTCTTCCGCAAAGTCATTTGCCGGGCATGAGGTGTCAACATCTTCCTCACAAGTCTCTTAAACAACTTCTTCATCCCTTGAGGGTTGGGTAACTATTTTCTTGGCCTTCAATGCAAGATTTGAGTTCTTGGTGGCTTGAGCTATGGCAAAGGTCTTCTTGGACTTGGTCTCCAAAAGAACATGAGTTGAGAAAGTGGATACAACTTGTGCCGTGGTCAACTTTTGATAGTCCGGGTGTTGATGTATCATCATCACCATGGTATGTTCCGTGAGAACCATAGCATCATTGAACTTGTCCTTAATGAAATCATCATTTGCCCAAGTGCACCCAAAGGTTATCAAATTGAGCACAAGAGACTTCAACCTTCGATATACCTCTTCCGCGGACTCACCCTCATTTCTCACAAATAGGTTGACTTCTTGCTTGAGCAAAGCCAACCGAGATCTTCGAATTGCTTCATCACCTTCGAGGGCCTCCTCAAGGCAATCCCAAATTTCCTTGGCGGTCTTGAGTAGAGCAATGGAGTCACTATAGTCATCGGTCACCGCGGTGCGCAACATGTTGTGGGTGGTAGCATTGAGTTGATCATCAACCGCTTCTCTTGGAGTGAGATTCATGGGATCCTTGGGGTTGAAACCGTTGACCACAATCCACCATAGTTGTGTAGATGCACTGCGAATATGAGACTCCATATCTAGCTTCCACTTAGCAAACGCGTTAGCTTTCAAAGGGGGCGGAGGCCCCACAGGATTAATGCGAGGGTGCTGCAAGGGTTGTGGTGAGTAAAAGGGTTCCACGACATTGTACTTGGTAACTTGAGTGCGAGCCGGGGATGCAAGAGGTTCTCTCGAATCATCCACATCATGAACCGCATTTGGATCAAATGAGTTTGAGGCGGATGTCGAGGGCTTTAAGCGAGCATCAATTTCCTCCTTGACCGAGGAGCGAACTTCTTTCAACATAGCAGTTTTGAGGTCCGCAAACATTGAAAGAATATCGGCCGCAGTCAACGGGGCCCCTGGGTTAATGGGGGCGACGGGAGCAACGACCGGAGCAACAAGTGCGTCGGCCGCGGCGGGGGGTAGGTTTTGACCATCCTCCGCAAGTGGTGCGTCACCTCCCTCATTCCCTAGATCGACCATATCCTCTAAGGTTGTAAAACCTTATATTAGAGCACGAGGCTCTGATACCAATTGAAAGGATCGATACGGTCGACTAGAGGGGGGGTGAATAGGAGACTACAAATTTTACTCTTTCTTGTCAATTTTAAGGCTTAGCGGATAAAAAGGGTTCACTAGATATGCAACTAGGTGAACACAACCTATATGACAAGCAAGCTCTAAGCTAAATATGCTAGGCAACAAACTAATTAGCAAGCCAACAAGCATACAAGGCTAAGTAAAGTGCGGGAAAGGATTAACCACAAGTGAGACGAGGACGCGGATTTTATCCCGAAGTTCACTCTTCCTTGGGGAAGAGCTACTCTCCGTTTGGAGCGGTGCCGGACCCAAAGCTTGCGGAACGCCACCGAAGGCTCACCGTAATCTCCTTCGAGTCACCCCCAACGGATGAGCCTCGAATCACTCGGGGTTGGTCTTGAAGGCGACCACCACACCTTTACAAACTTCTCCGGAGCACACCACAAGCAAGGAAGCTTCCGGAGGAACCTCTAACCGCCTAGGAGCCCAAGCTCCAAGACTAACAAGTCATGGTGGATGAATGTTGCGGGGAACGCGATTTGGTTTGGTCAAAGTGTAGATCGGGTCTTGCTCTCCCAATCCCCAAAGTTTCAACAAGATTGGGTGGAGGGATTGAGAGTAGTGAGCAAAATGGGGTGTAGCAATGGAGGAGCTCAACAAGACATTAGGGTTGAGGGATGGAGGAGGAAGAAGGGGGCTTATATAGTGTTCTTGGCCGGGAGGGGATTTCTGCCCGTTGGACCCCGTGTGCACGGGCCAAGTCAGCCCCGTGCGCACGGGGTGTCCAGTGAGTTTTGAGGTACCCCGTGCGCACGGGGTGTCCCGAAATATTCTGACTACCCCGTGCGCACGGGGGTCGGAGACCCCGTGCACACGGGGTGTCCAGAAGATTTCTGATGAAACATCACAGGACACCACGGTAAAGCACACAATAAGTGGAATATCTGAGGAGGTGTAGGAGGGCTGGTGTATCTGTCTTGGAGGCATTCCCACACGACACTAAATCCACGAAGACCCCTCTTGATAGTGCGGTTTTGCCTACGACTCAAATCGAACCAAAACGAAAAACCTTCGAGTCGCCGGTAACCACGCCTTTGATCTTTTTGGACTGGGGGGTCGCACACCTCCATCAATGGACACCTTGGAACCAAAGTCCTGAGATAAACTTTAGCAACCAACATTAGTTCCACTAACCACATTGTCATCACACCAAAATATAATCTAAGTGATACTTGCACTTTCACCTTCGGATCATCCCCTGAACAGGCTTGTTGTGGTCGCATGATTGGTGAAAGCTGCTCTGGTTGTTCGGTTAGGCAGCAGGATGTTTTCGTTCTTTCGCTGGATCATGTATTCTTTAGCGCCTTCGTGGACATGTGTGTTTGTGTGTGTGTGCGTGTGTGTTGGAAACGTGCATGTCTGTTAGGTGGTCGGTTCTGATGGTTGAGGCCATTTGTCGTGGAGAGTTTGGTCGTGTGGCCGGTTCCCATGGCTAAGGGCATTTGCCGTCGAGAGGTGGTGTGGTCTAGTTGAATTCGGTAGGTAAAGTATAGTTTGCTTCCTGTGGGACCGAAAGGGTAGTCGAGAGGGGGGGTGAATAGACACTAGCAAGGCTCAATTAACAATTTTAAGGTTTCATAGATTTTAGGAAAATTTTGGCACAAGCAGATAACAATAAGAACACCCTACAAATGCATTTCTAATGTATGGACAATGGAAAGTAAAGAACATACACATGCAAGAAAGTAAGAGAGTATAGTTAGGAGAATAGCAAACAAATATTGACACAGAATATTTGTGCTATCATACGTCCATGTTGGTGGAGGCTTCAACTCAAAGATCTATCACGAGGATAATGGTTGCCCGAGTCCATGGAGTGCTTCACCCATGAAGGATCCACAAAGAAGCAACCTTGTCTATTCCAGCATGGCTTACGTCAACGAAGAATTAGGCTCACTTGGGGTAGATCTTCACGAAGTAGGCGATATTCTTGCTCTCACAAACTTCCCAGTTTCTCCACACAATTTGGAGACTCTCAAGCACACGTAACCAATCTAGGAGGCACTACCCCCAAAAAGGTAAGAGATGGAGTTATTGATGTAGAACTCCTTGATCTTGTGCTTCAAATATAGTCTCCTCAACTCTTACATATTTTGGCTTTGGTGTAGGAGAGGATTTGGGTGTAAAGCAATTGAGGTGGCTACAGATCAAAATTCTATGGTCGAAGTGGTATCCCTTTGATCTGAACACAAGGACGTGAAACTCTCTCTCAGAAAAATGGATATGTGAAGTGTATGCTTCGCTCTGGTTGCTCTCTAAGTGTTGGGGGTATATATGGTGATGACCCACAAGTGTAGGGGATCTATCGTAGTCCTTTCGATAAGTAAGAGTGTCAAAACCAACGAGGAGCAGAAGGAAATGACAAACGGTTTTCAGTAAGGTATTCTCTGCAAGCACTGAAATTATCGGTAACAGATAGTTTTGTGATAAGGTAATTTGTAATGGGTAACAAGTAACAAAAGTAAATAAGGTGCAGCAAGGTGTCCCAATCCTTTTTGTAGCAAAGGACAAGCCTGGACAAACTCTTATATAAAGGAAAACGCTCCCTAGGACACATGGGAATTATCGTCAACCTAGTTTTCATCACACTCATATGATTCGCATTCGTTACTTTGATAATTTGATATGTGGGTGGACCGGTGCTTGGGTACTGCCCTTTCTTGGACAAGCATCCCACTTATGATTAACCCCTATTGCAAGCATCCGCAACTACAAAAGAAGTATTAAGGTAAACCTAACCATAGCATGAAACATATGGATCCAAATCAGCCCCTTACGAAGCAACGCATAAACTAGGGTTTAAGCTTCTGTCACTGTAGCAACCAATCATCTACTTATTACTTCCCAATGCCTTCCTCTAGGCCCAAACAATGGTGAAGTGTCATGTAGTCGACGTTCACATAACACCACTAGAGGAAAGACAACATACATCTCATCAAAATATCGAATGAATACCAAATTCGCATGACTACTTATAGCAAGACTTCTCCCATGTCCTCAGGAAGAACCGTAACTACTCACAAATCATATTCATGTTCATAATCAGAGGGGTATTAATATGCATAGAGGATCTGAACATATGATCTTCCACCAAATAAACCAACTAGCATCAACTACAAGGAGTAATCAACACTACTAGCAACCTACAGGTACCAATCTGAGGTTTTGAGACAAAGATTGGATACAAGATATGAACTAGGGTTTGAGATGATATGGTGCTGGTGAAGATGTTGATGAAGATTGACCCCCTCCCGATGAGAGGATCGTTGGTGATGACGATGGCGATGATTTCCCTCTCCCGGAGGGATGTTTCCCCGGCAGAACAGCTCCGCCGGAGCCCTAGATTGGTTCCGCCAAGGTTCCGCCTCGTGGCGGCGGTGTTTCCTCCCGAAAGCTTGCTTATGATTTTTCCCAGGTTGAAAGACTTCATATAGCAGAAGATGGGCACCGGAGGCCTGCCAGGGGGCCCACGAGGCAGGGGGTGCCCCCCACCCTCGTGGATGGTGGGTGGCCCCCCTCTTGTACTTTCTTCGCTCAGTATTTTTTATTAATTCCAAAAACTGCCTCCGTGAAGTTTCAGGACTTTTGGAGCTGTGCAGAATAGGTCTCTAATATTTGCTCCTTTTCCAGCCCAGAATTCCAGCTGCCGGCATTCCCCCTCTTCATGTAAACCTTATAAAATAAGAGAGAATAGGCATAAGTATTGTGACATAATGTGTAGTAACAGCCCATAATGCAATAAATATCGATATAAAAGCATGATGCAAAATGGACGTATCAACTCCCCCAAGCTTAGACCTCGCTTGTCCTCAAGCGGAAGCTGATAACGGAAAATATGTCCACATGTTTAGAGATAGAGGTGTCGATAAAATAAAATACGGACATGAGGGCATCATGATCATTCTTATAACAGCAACATACATATATATTGTCATATGATTTCTTATGCTAAAGTAACAATCCATTCATAATGTCAAGTATGAATTAGAAACTTCACTGAAAACTAACAAACTATAATCCCGGTCATTGAAACAATTGCAATTTATCATAACATCGGAAAGAGTCAATATAAGAGCTTTTCAGCAAGTCCACATACTCAACTTTCATTTAGTCTTTCACAATTGCTAACACTCATGTAATACTTATGGGTATGGAGTTTTAATCGGACACAGAGAAAAATAGGGGCTTATAGTGTTGCCTCCCAACCTTTTACCTCAAGGGTAATGTCAACAATAATAGTTCATGCTAACTTACATCCAATTGGATATATATATATATATACATATATATACCAGGATCTTTCCAACACAATGTGCTTGCCAAAGGATAAAATGTAAAAAGGAAATGTGAAGTTCACCATGACTCTTGTATAAAGTATGAGACAATAATAAAAGATAGACCCTTCGCAGAGGGAAGCAGAGGTTGTCATGTGCTTTTATGGTTGGATGCACAAAATCTTAATGCGAAAGAACGTCACTTTATATTGCCACTTGTGATATGGACCTTTATTATGCAGTCCGTCGCTTTTATTTCTTCCACATCACAAGATCGTATAAAGCTTATTTTCTCGACACTAATAAATCATACATATTTAGATAGCAATTTTTATTGCATGCAACAATGACAACTTACTTGAAGGATCTTACTCAATCCATGGGTAGATATGGTGGACTCTCATGGAAAAACTGGGTTTAGGATATTCGGAAGCACAAGTAGTATCTCTATTTGGTAAAAAGAGTTTGGCTAGCATGAGGGAGAAAGGCAAGCTCAACATGTTGGATGATCCATGATAATATACTTTATTTCGGATATAAGAAAACATAACTCATTACGTTGTCTTCCTTGTCCAACATCAACTCTTTAGCATGTCATATTTTAATGAGTGCTCACAATCATAAAAGATGTCCAAGATAGTATATTTATATGTGAAAACCTCTCTTTATTTATTACTTCCTATTAATTGCAACGATGACCAAAACTATGTTTGTCAACTCTCAACAACTTTTATTCATCATACTCTTTATATGTGAAGTCATTACTCTCCATAAGATTAATATGATCTCTTTATTTCTTTTTATTCTTTCTTTTTCTTTAATTCCCTCAAGATCATAGCAGGATAATCAAGCCCTTGACTCAACACTAATCTTTATTATATATAGCTCACGGACTCGATTACATAGAAGGATCATAAAGCAAAGCTCAAAACTAGATCATACTAAAACTTTATTCTACGAGATAAAGATATTACTAAAAAGGATCGAACTAAGAAAACGGTAAAGATAGGAGTGTGATGGTGATACGATACCGGGGCACCTCCCCCAAGCTTGGCAGTTGCCAAGGGGAGTGCCCATACCCATGTGTTTATATCTCTTTCCTCGGGGGTGGTGACGGTGGAGTTGTTGATGATGTAGGCTTGTCGTCCATCTTCCAAGGCATAGGCTCACCATCATAGAAGGATGATCGAGTCTCCGGGATCCTTAAATCTGTAGCCAAGCTCATCCTCTTGAATCTATATTCATACTCACAGTTTTGGTTTTGCAGGTCATAGATCTGGGCTTGGAGGTGCTCGATTTTCTCGTGAAGCTTGAAGATGGCCTCCCCAATATCCTTGGCGTCCAGCTTGTGGTTGTTGGTGAACTCCGTGATCATTATGTGATTGGCGTCGAGTCCATGCTCCACCATCTCCTAACACTTGAAAACTTGTTGCTCCATTACTTCAAGCCTTGTCTCCACGCTTCCGGTCCTCCTTGGTCCGTCAACATCGCGGATGTGCAGCAACCCCTCACGCATCTCAATGGTTTGAGGATATTGCAGCACCTCCGCGAGGTAGGGGTTGATGACCTTCTCGAAGAACTTGTCCTTAGGGGCACTTGGGGACGTCATGGTGATCTAAATCTGTCAGAAAAATAGTTCGAAGCAAGAACATAGGATATTTGCGTGATACGAGGGTCAAAACCTTCGGGAGATTATATAATGAATTTTTACCGACCAAAAGAAGTATCGTGCAAGAAAACAGAGTCCGAAGAGCACACGAGGTGTCCACGAGGCAGGGGGCGCGCCCAGGGGGTAGGGCGCACCCTCCACCCTCGTGGATGCCTCGTGTCCCTTTCGGACTACTTCTTATTTTCTATTTTCTTAAATATTCCAAAACGGAGAAAAATTGCTATTAGAACTGTTTTGGAGTCGGTTTACTTACCGTACCACATACCTATTCTTTTTCGGAGTCTGAAACGTTCTGGAACGTGTCCCTTATGTATTCCTCCGGGGTTACGGTTTCAATAACATTAGTTTCAACATTTATAGGATTGCGTGAGATATAATGTTTGATCCTTTGACCGTTCACCACCTTCGGATTTGTGCCTTCGAAGTTGTTGATTTTTATGGCACCAGAGCGATAGACCTCCTCAATAACGTAAGGACCTTCCCATTTAGAGAGAAGCTTTCCTGCAAAAAATCTTAAACGAGAGTTGAATAGCAACACATAATCACCTACATTAAACTCACGCTTTTGTATCCTTTTGTCATGCCATCTTGTAACTTTTTCTTTAAATAGCTTGGCATCCTCATAGGCCTGGGTTCTCCATTCATCAAGTGAGCTAATGTCAAATAGCCTCTTCTCACCAGCAAGTTTGAAATCATAGTTGAGCTCTTTAATGGCCCAATATGCCTTATGTTCTAGTTCGAGAGGTAAGTGACATGCTTTTCCATAAACCATTTTATACGGAGACATACCCATAGGATTCTTATATGCAGTTCTATAGGCCCATAAAGCATCATCAAGTTTCTTGGACCAATTCTTCCTAGATCTATTAACAGTCTTTTGCAAAATCAATTTAAGCTCTCTATTACTCAATTCTACTTGACCACTAGACTATGGGTGATATGGAGATGCAATTCTATGATTAACGTCATACTTAGCAAGCATTTTACGAAAGGCACCATGAATAAAATGTGAACCACCATCAGTCATTAGGTATCTAGGGACTCCAAACCTCGGAAAAATAACTTCTTTAAGCATCTTAATAGAGGTGTTATGATCAGCACTACTAGTTGGAATAGCTTCTACCCACTTAGTAACGTAATCAACAACAACTAAAATATGTGTATACCCATTAGAGGAAGGAAAATGTCCCATATAATCAAAGCCCCAAACATCAAATGGTTCAATAACAAGTGAATAGTTCATAGACATTTCTTGACGTCTACTAATATTACCAATTCTTTGACATTCATCACAAGACAAGACAAACTTACGGGCCTATTTGAAGAGAGTAGGCCAATAAAAACCGGATTGTAATACCTTATGTGCAGTTCTATCTCCAGTGTGGTGTCCTCCATAAGCCTCGGAGTGACACTTGCGTAGGATCTGTTCCCGTTCATGCTCAGGTACACAACGTCTAATAACACCATCTACTCCTTCTTTATAAAGATGTGGGTCATCCCAAAAGTAATGTCTCAAATCATAGAAGAACTTTTTCTTTTGCTGGTATGTGAAACTAGGTGGTATAAATTTGGCAACAATGTAATTAGCATAATCAGCATACCATTGAGCAGTATGAGAAGCATTTATGACACTTAATTGCTCATCAGGAAAGCTATCATCAATAGGTAGTGGGTCATCAAGAACATTTTCTAACCTAGACAAGTTGTCTGCAATGGGGTTCTCAGCTACATTTCTATCAATAATATGCAAATCAAATTCTTGTAGCAAGAGAACCCATCTAATAAGTCTAGGTTTAGCATCTTTTTTTCCACAAGATATTTAATAACAGCATGATCAGCGTGAACAGTTACTTTAGAATCAACAATATAAGGTCTGAACTTATCACAAGCAAATACAACCGCTAAAAATTCTTTTTCAGTAGTAGCATAATTTCTCTGGGCACTGTCTAGAGTTTTACTAGCATATTGAATAACATTTAACTTCTTATCAAGTCTTTGTCCTAGAACAGCACCTACAGCATAATCACTAGCATCACACATAATTTCAGAGGGTAAATTCCAATCAGGTGGCTGAACAATAGGTGCAGAAATCAATGCTTTCTTAAGTATTTCAAATGCTTCTACACAATCATCATCAAAGACAAAAGGGATATCTTTTTGTAAGAGATTAGTGAGAGGCCTAGAAATTTTTGAGAAGTCTTTAATGAACCTCCTATAAAAACCGGCATGACCAAGGAAACTTTTTATACCTTTAATGTCCTTGGGACACGGCATCTTTTCAATAGCATCAACTTTAGCTTTATCAACTTCAATACCTCTTTCAGAAATTTTATGCCCCAAGACAATACCTTCATTTAAAGACATTATAACCATGCACCCTAGGAGACCTCTCACGCCATCACTGGTTTCGGCCGTCCGATTGCTCTTCCAATCATTATTGGTCGTCGGATGCACCAGGCCCGCCAGACGTCAAAGGCTCGCTGCTGCGGGAACAAAATCAAAGGTTTATCTTTGGATCCCCGATGGACGGTCGCAAGGTAGGTGCGCGTCAAAAAAATTCGCGGCGACTCTTCATTATGCCTCCCCGCACCTCACACCCTCATCGCATCCAACCAATCCCGATCTCAGGCAAAACCTAGATGTGCCGTCGTCATCGAGAGAGAGCAGTCTCCTAGGTCATGCCCACCTCCAAGATCCCACCCCTATCGCCCTCTCTCCTCTCACGGCCCTAGTGTCGCATCTCTTCCTGACCGATAGTGCCGGTGGTCTGCCCATCTAGCAGTGGTCGGCGTCAATCCCTTTATCATCGCCGAGCATGCACGCGGCGCCCTCGGCGATGCCCCCGCCGCAGTCACCGAGATGGATCCCACGCCAGGGTTCCAGGTTCTGTTGGTGAGGGCCGAACTTCACCGCCGTGTCAGTGATGGTAGGGAAGCGTTATACTTTCTCTCGATCCATCTGGCTCGCCTCCCCTTTTCTCCTTCCCGTCGACTATACCGCGATGGCTAACACTCTCCATGCCTTCTCGGTGGCAGGCAGCGAACCAGTCTTGTGACATCTTCCTAGGAGTGCTCCAAATCTCCCAACTGCTTCGCTTGTTGGCTGACTCCTCGTCCTCCACCTCAACAGCCAGATACAGGCAAGCAAGCAGCAAGACGGCCTCAAAGCTTCAATCTCTGTTGCTGGTCCCTTCGCCATCTGATCAACCAAACACCTATTGTCTTCCGCCTCCTGGACGACCTGATAGGGGCTGCAACGAGGCTCCAGAGTCTCCACCAATTTTGCTCCTCTTCGTCCTTGCTGAATGATGCTTCATCGCATATCATTTTTGGTGCTAGAATTTGTGGTTGTTCCATAGTCGATCAAGCCATGTATCAGTGCTTAGGTAATCTTTGTACTGATATATCGAGAAAGCATCGTGCTTTGCCTATTCACTTCTATACAAGCTAATCTGTAATTGGCAGTGGTTACTGAATATTTTTATCCCTGTTAGTCAAAGCTAATATAATGTGACTTGCCAACTTTCTGCTGAATGTATTGTTGAAAAACAAATCCAAGGGAATTATTATTTGGCATCAAATTAAGGAATGTCCTGCATGAACTTTTTTTTGTTTACCATGTCCTTTCTTTCTTATATTCTTTATGAACTATATCTCCTGATATTATAAGTATTACCTTATAGGGTGATACTGTTACAACGAGTGAGACAATGAAAATGTATTGTAGAAGTTACTGAGCAAGGAGGGAAACAAGTCTATCTCTCTTTTTCAAAGAAGCTACTTCTCCACCATGGAACAATGATGTTGCATTTTACTGCATCAAACAGATAGGTTATTTTTGCAAGGCATGGTGAAGCAATGAAAAATATAACAATGTGTGTTTTGATGTCATCTCTACGAGAACAGAGATACCTGAGACTTACTTTGCTAAGAGGTATGTTCCACCGGCTGCATCAATTGTGAATTTCCATAGCAACTTGAATATCTGCATTTTTATCTCTGCTAGAATTGTGCACACAGCTTGTTGGTCGTACGTGATGTTAAATGTAAGGGGTGGCTGGATGGTGAAACTATAATTGTTCAGTATAACTAATAATTATGCATTGTAAAAGAGCACTCGCATGAATTTTTGCCAACATTTAAAGAGACATTATAATACCCATATGGTGCTTTTGTTTTTGCAACTAAACATCAGTTAGTAAGCTAACAAATGCAATTATGGATCTTGGACTAAGAATTCCTCTATGTACGTATGATTACGTTATTCAGCACAATTTGTGAGTTAGGGTTGTTTTGCTGCTATGTTGACAATTCCTGATGGAAGCTTACCTAGATCATATCCTTGACTTGTGAAGGTTTCCCTCCTTTTTTTCTGTTGATAACTGTGGGAAACTGCAAAAAAACTCATGCATTCATGCTCTCCTGAATTATTGGAAACCGAATGACTCTTCTGTGTGCACATTGCTTGCTATTTTCCATTGTTACCAACAAAATAATATGAATTGTCATTGTCAATGCACAGAGAGCACTAGATAGTTTTTATTCGAGACAAGCACTAGATACTTGTGCTAATTAATAGCAGGCAACTCAATTGTTGCCTAGACCAAGTGCTAATTATTTTTTTCTTCTCTATATGATTTGTCTTGCGCCGATTATATGTTGAATATGTGAATGGAGTTCTTGTTTATATCGGCGAAACGAACTAGCCATTTTAGCAAAGGAAGCAGGAGGCAAGTTCTGAAGTTGAGCACCTCAGCGCCATAAAAGAATTAGGACAAATACGAAAGCAACGTGTAATGATCTGTTATTGTAACAATGCATGGACATTATTAATATTATACCTACTGTAAGTAAGCGTAGAGTATGTATATATGCTATTTGAAGATAAATATATTATAATATTATTGTTTTAGCTGATGGTACACTCGCTTTACATAGATTAATGGTTGTGATTAGGCTTAAAAATTTGAATGTTCATGAGTTGAGTTATTTACATAACTAATACAGATTTGCCATTTATCCATATGTTTTTAGCACTAATATGTGTTTAGTGAAGAGAAAGTGCAGTACTAGAGATTATCTCCAAGTCTTTAGGTAGAGAAATTTCATAATGGAACATCCTTTGTACTTGTCATCTTATTTATGAGTATGATGGCACTTTGATGACATGAGTTTCCAGTTTAATTTTGGGATTGTTCAGAAAGGAATTCCTAACATCCAGCTAATAGCATCATAAGAATTATTATTATTTTCCTTACCAATAACGGTGCCATGTAAACGTACTAGCTACACATGCTGACTAATAATACAGTGATTAAGATTCCCTAGCAGTTGGGATTGCATCTTGATGTCACTGTCACTTCAGATTTTTGCTTTGATAGGGCACGATTGAGCATCTCATAACCCTAAAAGGTGCTCTTTTTTGTCAAAACGAACGATACAAAAAATGGTATAAATTGACCTAGATTTTATTTTCCTTCTTGCATTCATTGACTCTAGCATGGGAGGACAAAGTATGAACAATGTTTGAAATCTGAGTGTAATGTTTGATCATTATGGCATTGTTCTATTATTTGTCGTGAGTTTGATTTAGGTTTTGTTCTGGAATATATTGTCAGATTTTCCACTAGGTGAAAATGTTAATTGCAAGTAAATTATACCATTTGGATCTATTTTTTGCTGCTACCATTTGAACTACCTCAGTTATTATCTTTGTTACCAACTCAAGTTGGAAATAATTAAATTATGCAGGCTTCTCATGCATGATTGTTTTTGTGGAAATTATTATTCTATCATATGATAAAATGGGAATCTTGTGAACATAAATCCATCTTAACATCCATGTTTGGTGTCTTAATATTTATGAATTACCGTATAATTTAACCATCAAAAGAGACGGGCGCAGCAACGCGCGCCATCAATGATCTAGTTAACCATAAAGTGGCACTTCTCCCAATTCAAGACAAGATTAGTTTCTTCACATCTTTGCAAAACTCGATCAAGGTTGCTCAAGCAATCATCAAAAGAAGTTTCATATACGGAGAAATCCTTCATGAAAACCTCAACAATATTTTCACAAAAATCAGAGAATATAGCCATCATGTATCTTTGAAAGGTAGCAGGTGCATTGCATAAACCAAAAGGCATACATCTATAAGCAAAGGTACCGAAAACCAAAAGGCATACATCTATAAGCAAAGGTACCGAAAGGGCAAGTAAAAGTGGTCTTTTCTTGATCCTCTTTTGACACAGGTATTTGAGAGAAACCGGAATAACCATCTAGAAAGCAAAAATGTGTATGTTTGGACAATCTTTCTTGCATTTGATCAATAAAAGGTAAAGGGTAATGATCCTTTTTAGTAGCTTTATTTAATTTGCGGAAATTAATTACAATCCTATAACCTGTAACAATTCTTTGTGGGATCAACTCATCTTTAGCATTAGGAACAACGGTAATACCTCCCTTCTTAGGGACACTGTCGTGGTTTTGTCACGGCAGATGTCCTAGTGAAAGGACTTAGTCGTGGAGCCATCGCGATGGGTTAGCTTAAAGGGGTTAAAGCACACAAAGGACGCAGAGAGTTTATACTGGTTCGGCCCCTTGCGGTGAAGGTAAAGGCCTAATCCAGTTGTTGTGGAATTGCTAGGGTTTCGATGACCAGGGAGCGAATCCGCTATACCTGGCTCTCGAGTTGTTGTTTGTTGTCCCTAAACCGCCGCCGGGTCGTCCCCTTATATACATGGGTTGACGCCCGTCGGTTTACAGAATCCCGAGTCCGGCTCATAAACGTGTCCGGCTCGGTTTCTACCCTTTCTATCTTACAACACAAGTTACATGCCATATGGCGGTTTATGTCTACAGGCTATAACTCACCTTTGGGCCCTGGGCCTTCGTAAAGCGCCATACTCCTTGTCTTCATGGGCTTCAAATATAACTAACTCATTATGAGGATAACCCGGCCTCTCCTGGCCGGTTTACATCCAGTAGTAATATCCCCAACATTAGGCCCCAGATTGATTTGAACTGGTTCATGTCAATCTTCAACTCTTGAGAAAAATTCTTCCTTCGGCACCATCACATAAATCTTCATTAATGAGCCTCCGACAATCGAGGCGACAGCAGTCACATATCCAGCTTTGGGCTCCTCGATTCTCGCGCCTGTCATTTATCTCTTCACCTTTATAAATAAGGCCGGGGGGTCTTTTTCATTTCCCCCCTTGCCTCTTCGTCTTTCTTCTTCCTTGCGCCGACCTGACTGTCACACGCAGCCGCCATCGTCAAGCTTCGCCCTCGTCTTCAACTCTGGCCGCTGCATCAACCTGATCGTACTAGAGAAACGCGGCGCTTCTGTGTTGTTCCATCAGCATCGGTAATTTCCCCTTCCTTGCTCTAGATCCACCATTAGGGTTTCGGTGTTCATCGGAGTTCATTGAAGCTTCAACACCGTTCTTCCCTGTTCTTCTTAGTATCATAAACGACTAGTTTAGATCTGATATTTCTTGTGCGGCCGTAGCCATAGTCCCCTTTTTCCTCATTATAGCATCCCCTTCGTATAGAAAGAAATTCCTCTGAATCTGATGAACTGTTGAAACACCTGTATTTTAGGTCTAAGTATATTTTGATTTTCTGACATGCCGCAGATCTGAATTTACCATACCAGTCTGTGAAAACTGTTTTCCCCTTACTTAGTTACTTTAGATCTGTACCTTTCATACCAATACAGGCGGTTTATCTTTGTAGAAAATGATAATTCGGTGGGTACCATTAGTCCCCTCTTAAACCACCAAGGCATTTATCTTTATAACTCCTCCAATATCAGACTCCGGTTTAACAAATGTCAGACTCCGGTTTAACAATGTGTATATGCCTCTATTCTGCTTCTGATCTTGCATCGCTTTATATTTGTCCGTCATAAATCTTAAACCGGCATTGATCTTTTTCCAGCTTTTCATTGAAATGGCCAAACCATTTTATGCTTGTAACTGGGTTCCTTCCCGGGTTACGAAAGCGCAACTAGAGGGATGTGTCGCCGCTGGCGCTTTAGCAAAGAAAGAAGTTATCCAGTGGAGGGTCCCTGGCCCAGAAAATCCTCCTGGGCCCAAGGACGGAGAAGTAGTCGTATTTGTTGATCACCTGAGCCGAGGGTTTAGCCCTCCCGGATCAAAATTCTTCCGAGAAGTACTTGCTAACTTCCAACTCCACCCTCAGGACATTGGCCCAAACTCTGTGTCCAATGTTTGTCATTTCCAAGTATTTTGCGAGGCTTATCTTCAAGAGGAGCCCACAGTTGAACTGTTTAGGGATTTCTTCTACTTAAACCGTCGTACAGAGTTTACAGACGGACCCAACACTGAACTTGGCGGCATGGCGATTCAAAAGAGGAAAGATGTCAGCTTCCCTCACGCCAAGCTTCACAGTCACCCCAAGGACTGGAATCATACTTGGTTTTATTGCAAAGATACTTGTCCAACTAATGAAAATCCTCTGCCGGGTTACCGTCCTCATCGTCTTAGCAATACACATCCCTTTCCTCAGAGATTAACTGCGAAGGAAAGATCCAACTACGCACCACAACTGTCAAAGCTTAGAGCCTTTGTGGCGAACGGTTTAACAGGTGTTGACTTTGTTCGCTGCTGGATATCCTGGAGCGTTCTGCCTTTAAGCCGGCGCCCTGGTTTAATGTGTGAATACACAGGGAGCTTGAAAGATCCTCAGCGACATGTCGACATTCAGTTAACAGAAGCTGAAGTCACTGAGGCTGTCAAGAAAATTTTGAATGAACCGGAAACTGTGTGTAGCCAAACTGGATTAAACCCCTTCTGCGTTTCCAATAAACGCCAACTATAAGAATCATAACTTTTTGTTTTAGCTTGCTCCTTTTTAAATATTGTCTCAAAATTTTATCATCTTTGTCAGGGCGATGATCCGTTCTGGAAGAAAAAACCACAAGATAAACCGGCAAAAACACCTCGCCCGAAGACCAAGGTTACCAAAAAACTTGCCAAGAAGAGGACCACAGCGTCTTCCGAACCAAATGCTGATGCTGACTTGGCTAATCCGGACTCAGAGGTAGAACTTGACTCTCTTGGTTCATTTTTCATACACCTCATTGACAATGACTATTATCAGGACGACGCTGCAGGCAGCCAAGCTGATGATGTAGACGTAATTATCCTTTCCTCCGGTTCAGATCCCCTTCCAACACAGAAAATCCGTCAAGCAAACCGGAAAGTAAGATTTTATCACCCCCTAGCTTACTTGGACCCAAACTTTCTTTTGAAGAAGCAGCAACACGAAGCTCGCCGCACAACCCGTCACAGCGGCCAGGTAGTCACCTCAGCCGGTTTACCAAACACTCCAACCCGGAAATGTTGATCAGATGTCTCTTATATTCCTGACACTTCTTACCCCAAGGCGGGTTGTTTCCGTCAGCCTCTTAATCCGTCTGATTCAAATTATCAGGGCACACCTCACTCATCTTCTGGCGAGTCATCGGCCACCCAGCTTCCTCCCCTCAAGACGGTTCCTTGGTGAGTCATACTTTCAAATTTTTATTTTTAATTCCTTATGTTCACCTGACATATTGACCTTTATATTTGTTCTTCTCAGTGCCAAGCCTAGACCCAGCAAGAAGGCTCGGTTAAATAAACCGGCTGATGATAATGTGATTATTGAACCGGAGAAGACCCCAGATCTGGAAGGAACAAATACTGACGCTATTCATGATGACCCGCCACCTCAAGATTATGAGTTCATAGCTGAACAAGTAGAAGTTGACACCAAAGGTCACACTGATAAACCGACTAGCCCGGCCCGCACGGATGATAAACTGGCCAGTCCAGCTAAGGCTGCTGATAAACCGTCAACTCCAGTAAAGGCTGCTGATGATAAAGAAGATGATATTATGATTACTGGCGTCGGCCACACCGCTCCTGGCAATCCTGTTGCCTTATCGAAGCATAGTGCCAAGGACGAGCTTTCTGCTATGGGAAAAGGCAAATGAACACAGATTTGTCAACCTATGCCCACCTCAACGCCCAAGACATCCATTCTGGTTTTTTACACCGTTTGTACACAAGCCGTGACTTTGAAGCCGGTTTAGTGAATCTGATGAAGGAGCGATATGAGGTAACTGCATAACTGCTTCTCTCTTGTGTCCAATTCCAAATATTAACTCAAGTAGCCCTCAAGTGTCGGTTTATGATACTCATCTAAACTGGGACTTTGTAATATCTCAACTTTGCATGCTTATCCTCCAAGGGCCGGGTTATCTTTTTAAGATGAACCGGTACTTTTAGAATTGTAATATTGTAACTTTCGCCGGTGTAGTCCCCAAGGGCCAGTTTAACTTATGAAGATGAACCGGGACTTTTAGAAGAATACCCATAATATTATTTTGAGCAAACATACATTAGCCCTCAAGTGCCAAGAGTAATACTTGTATTGCGCTTGGGACTTGTAGAAATTGCTGATAACGAGCAAATATGCATTAGCCCCCAAGTATCATGTGCATAACTTGTTAAGTGCTTGGTACTTCAAATATGTACTGCCAACTCATGATATGTCTGTCTCTTATAGGCTGAGTTGAGCAAAAAGGAAACTCAAACCGCTGATCTGCAAGAAAACATCAAGTCCCAGCAAGCAGAAACCTCCAAAGCCAAAGATGAGCTGACCAGTGCCTTAGCCGCTATGGAAAAGCTGAAGGAGAGTTTCAACAAGGAGCGGGCTGATTGGGACACAGAAAAATCCGCATTGCAAAAACGAGCTGAGGACGCAGAAGCAACTCTTAAATCGGTGGTAGACGAGCTGACTGGTGTAAAGCGGCAAATACATGCCATGACTGCTGCTGTGTTTGGTAAATATCCTGGTTTTAAGTTTTCAACATATCATCCCATACATTGCCGGTTTACTGATGTTTGTAATGATGCAAGAACTCGCATTAGTCATCTGGGCTCTGACGTACAGAAGAAGCTGAAGGCTGCCTATACTCTTATAGAGCAGTTATATACTGGCGCACAACGGATCATCTGCACTGCCTCTCACAACAAGCCACCCCCAACTTTAATCAAGGAGACCTTAGAAAGGTTGTCAATGTTGCCTGCCCGGGTAGAAGAGCTAAAGAGATCTGCTGCTAGGGCTGGTGCTCTGACCGCGCTAACCCGGGCAAAAGCATGGGTGCCTGATCTTGATCCGGTGTATGTGGCTAAAGGCTATCCAAGCTTAAAAGAAGACGGATCGGAATTTTGCAATGATGACCTCCGAGCCATAAACCGGGAAGTACGTCCACTGGCTTGCCAACTAGCTGAAGAAGCTGATCTTTCACATTGCCAGGCAAGTTATGACGTCATCAACAAACGGGTTGCTGCACCAACTCCTGAGGCTCAAAATCTTATCCCGCCAATTCGTAAGCACACCTATGCCCTTGACGTTGAACCGTCCACACTTATATACGATGAAGCTGTATTCCAAGCCCTAACTGGGATCGATTGGGCAACCATTGACTTCCAGCCGCTGGGTAGAGAAGAGGAGGATGAACCGGCGCAAGATGATCCGCAGCAGTCAAGTCAGCCTGGTGATGAGTCATGATCCATTGGCCGGTTTAGCCTTCTGCATACTGCAACACTTGCTGAAAACCATTATTGTTTTGGGCCCTGAAACGCCATGTAATAGGCTAGTTCAAACACCTGGTCTGCTATGCCATCGTGCATATTTATTTTTGCCTGACACTATTAATCCGCCATGCTTAAGATATATTATGCTCATGATCCATAACAGTTTATTCCAGTTGTTCCTACATACATAAAGTTTGAAAGTGTCCTGGCAGTTTACCACCGAACGGGTCATGATGCCCACATATATAGCCAGGGTTTATAACCAAGGCTGTAAAAGATAATCAAATATGAAAATAAATGATACCTGTGACATTGAATCACATCGTTGGTTGACCAACTTTTATAGTAAGGGTGATAACCTTAATCTTGAGTACTGATAACTCTTTCCGTATTGTACCGGTTTATGATAAAACCGCACCGGGTTATAATAAACGCCAGATTCTCCAGATATAATACTGGCGACTTATAGTCGAAACCAGACCGGGTTAATAAATGCCGGATTATAATTGATCATGTATTGACAACTTGTAGTTGAAAGTCTGAGCCGGGTTAATGTACGCCGGTTTATCAAAAACATTATAATGGATAGGACTTACCCATTGACTATCAGCAACGGGATAAATTATACCTGCCTCCAGAAGCTTTAGTATTTCTTTTCTTACCACTTCTTTCATCGTAGGATTTAACCGTCGTTGGTGATCAACAACTGGTTTAGCGTCTTTCTCCAATTTTATTTTGTGTTGGCATAAAGCGGGACTAATGCCCTTAAGATCATCAAGAGTATATCCAATAGCAGCACGGTGCTTCTTCAGAGTTTTCAATAATTTCTCTTCTTCTTGCTCTGAAAGGTTAGCACTAATAATAACAGGATATATCTTCTTTTCATCAAGATAAGCATATTTAAGAGTATCCGGTAATGGTTTAAGCTCAAACACGGGATCACCCTTGGGTGGAGGACGATCCCCTAGGATTTCAACATGCAAATTGTGTTTCAAAATAGGTCCCTGTTTAAAGAATACTTAATCTATTTTCCTTCTTTCATTCATAAACATATCATTTTCATGGTCTAGCAAATATTGTTCTAAAGGATCATTAGGGGGCACGGCGTTAGAAGCAAGACCAATAATTTCATCTTTACTAGGAAATTCCTCATCACGGGGTTGTCTACGAAATTTAGCAAAATTAAACTCATGAGACATATCCCCAAACCAATAGTAAAAACATCATTTTCGCAGTCTATCCTAGCATTAACAGTATTCAAGAAGGGTCTACCAAATATAATGGGACAAAAGTTATCTTGTGGGGAACCAAGAATAAGAAAATCGGCAGGATATTTAACTTTCCCACACAAGACTTCAACATCTCTAACAATCCCAACTGGTGAAATTGTGTCTCTATTGGTGATACGTCTCCAACGTATCTATAATTTATGAAGTATTCATGCTATTATATTATCCATCTTGGATGTTTTATGGGCTTTAATATGCACTTTTATATTACTTTTGGGACTAACCTATTGACCCAGAGCCCAGTGCCAGTTTCTGTTTTTCCCCTTGTTTCAGTGTTTCGAAGAAAAGGAATATCAAACGGAGTCGAAACGGAATGAAACCTTCTGGAGAAGTTATTTTTGGAAGGAAAGCAACCCGGGAGACTTGGAGTGCACGTCAGGAAAGCAATGAGGGAGGCACGAGGCAGGGGGGCGCGCCCTCCACCCTCGTGGGCCCCTCGTGGCTCCCCTAACGTACTTCTTTCACCTATATATATCCATATACCCTAAAACGACCGGGGAACAGAATAGATCAGGAGTTCCGCCGCCGCAAGCCTCTGTAGCCACCAAAAACCAATCGGGATCCTGTTCCGGCACCCCGCCGGAGGGGGGATCCCTCACCGGTGGCCATCTTCATCATCCCAGCGCTCTCCATGACGAGGAGGGAGTAGTTCACCCTCGGGGCTGACGGTATGTACCAGTAGCTATGTGTTTGATCTCTCTCTCTCGTGTTCCTGATTTGGCATGATCTTGATGTATCACGAGCTTTGCTATTATAGTTGGATCTTATGATGCTTCTTCCCCCTCTATTCTCTTGTAATGGATTGAGTTTTCCCTTTGAAGTTATCTTATCGGATTGAGTCTTTAATGATTTGAGAACACTTGATGTATGTCTTGCCGTGCGTATCTATGGTGACAATGGGATATCACGTGATTCACTTGATGTATGTTTTGGTGATCAACTTGCGGGTTCCGCCCATGAACTTATGCATAGGGGTTGGCACACGTTTTCGTCTTGATTCTCCGGTAGAAACTTTGGGGCACTCTTCGAGGTTCTACGTGTTGGTTGAATAGATGAATTTGAGATTGTGTGATGCATATCGTATAATCATACCCACGGATACTTG
This sequence comes from Aegilops tauschii subsp. strangulata, assembly GCF_002575655.3. Lineage (NCBI taxonomy): Eukaryota > Viridiplantae > Streptophyta > Magnoliopsida > Poales > Poaceae > Aegilops > Aegilops tauschii. Next base: position 227,387,301 of record NC_053039.3, read on the forward strand.
AGGTGACATTGGAGTATCTAGGTGACATTAGGGTTTTGGTTGATGTGTGTCTTAAGGTGTTATTCTAGTACGAACTCTAGGGCTGTTTGTGACACTTATAGGAATAGCCCAACAGATTGATTGGAAAGAATAACTTTGAGGTGGTTTCGTACCCTACAATAATCTCTTCGTTTGTTCTCCGCTATTAGTGACTTTGGAGTGACTCTTTGTTGCATGTTGAGGGATAGTTATATGAACCAATTATGTTATTATTGTTGAGAGAACTTGCACTAGTGAAAGTATGAACCCTAGGCCTTGTTTCCTAGCATTGCAATACCGTTTGTGCTCACTTTTATCGTTAGTTACCTTGCTGTTTTTATATTTTCAGATTACAAAAACCTATATCTACCATCCATATTGCACTTGTATCACTATCTCTTCGCCGAACTAGTGCACCTATACAATTTACCATTGTATTTGGTGTGTTGGGGACACAAGAGACTCTCTGTTATTTGGTTGCAGGGTTGCTTGAGAGAGACCATCTTCATCCTACGCCTCCCACGGATTGATAAACCTTAGGTCATCAACTTGAGGGAAATTTGCTACTGTCCTACAAACCTCTGCACTTGGAGGCCCAACAACGTCTACAAGAAGAAGGTTGTGTAGTAGACATCAAGCTCTTTTCTAGCGCTGTTGCCGGGGAGGCTAGGTAAGCGGCACTCACACCCCGTCAACTAAGCTCTTTTCTGGCGCCGTTGCCGGGGAGGCTAGGTAAGCGGCACTCACACCCCGTCAACTAAGCTCTTTTCTGGCGCCGTTGCCGGGGAGGTGAGTTCTTGAAGGTATATCTTTAGATCTTGCAATCGAATCTTTTTGTTTCTTGTTTTATCACTAGTTTAGTTTATAAAAGAAAACTAAAAAAAATGGAATTAAGGTTGCCTCATATGCTTCATCTTTTTAATGTCTTTCGTGAAAATGATGGGAAGGAACATTGTGCTCAAGTACTAGAAGAAGAATTACATAGAATGCTGGGCATAAAATATGTGAATGATGAGCATGATTGCAATGTTCTTAGTATGAATTCTTTGAATACCCATGATGCTAATAATGTGCAAACCAACAAGCTTGGGGATGCTATGTTTGATGAAGATGATATGTTTAGTCCCCGAAGTTTTGATGAGCAAATTTATTATGATGAAAGCATGCCTCCTATTTATGATGATTATTGTGATGACACGTATGCTATAAAGAATAAAGATAACCATGAAACTTGTCATCATGATTTTAATTTTCAATTGGATTATGCTTCACATGATAGTTATTTTGTTGAGTTTGCTCCCACTACTATTGATGAGAATAAATTTGCTTATGTGGAGAGTAGTAAAATTTCTATGTAAGTAGATCATGAAAAGAATGCTTTATGTGATAGTTATATTGTTGAATTCATTCATGATGCTACTGAAAATTATTATGAGGGAGGAATATATGCTTGTAGGAATTGCAATAATATCAAGTTTCCTCTCTATGTGCTTAAAGTTTTGAAGTTATGCTTGTTTTGCCTTCCTATGCTAGTTGATTATTGTTCCCATAATTTGTTTGCTCACAAAATCCCTATGCATAGGAAGTGGGTTAGACTTAAATGGTTTGCCATGTGTTTCATGATGCTCTCTTTATGTTTTAATTCTTATCTTTTATGTGAGCATCATTGAGATCATCATGCCTAGCTAGGGGCGTTAAACGTTAGCACTTGTTGGGAGGCAACCCAATTTTATTTTTGTTCATTGCTTTTTGTTCCTGTTTTGTAATAAATAAATTATCTAGACTCTGGTTAGATGTGGTTTTATGTTTTAGTTAGTGTTTGTGCCGAGTAAGACCTATAGGATCTTTTTGTTCCAAGTAAAACATTGAGGCCCAACAACGTCTAGAAGAAGAAGGTTGTGTAGTAGACATCAAGCTCTTTTCTGGCGTCGTTGCCGGGGAGGCTAGGTAAGCGGCACTCACACCCCGTCAACTAAGCTCTTTTCTCGCGCTTTTGTCGGGGAGGCTAGGTAAGCGGCACTCACACCCCGTCAACTAAGCTCTTTTCTGGCGCCGTTGCCAGGGAGGTGAGTGCTTGAAGGTATATCTTTAGATCTTGCAATCGAATCTTTTTGTTTCTTGTTTTAGCACTAGTTTAGTTTATAAAAGAAAACTACAAAAAAATGGAATTGAGTTTGCCTGATACGCTTCATCTTTTTAATATCTTTCGTGAGTATGATGGAAAGGAAAATTCTGCCAAAGTGTTAGAAGAAGAATGCATTAAAATGTTTGGCACTAAATCTTTGAATGATGAGCATGATTGCAATGTTGTTAGTATGAACTCCTTGAATATCCATAGTACTAATGATGATTGCACTAGTCATGATGACAATATCTCCTATAAACATGTCAATTTTTGTGGAGTGCATTGGGTTTGCAAGTACACACCAAATAGGGAAGATAGATATTGCAAGAGGCATGAGCATTTAGAAACTAAATGGTTGCAAGAAAGGCTAAATGTTAGTGCTGAAAATTTAAAATATCTTAGCCGTACTTGTGAACTTTGCTATGAATATGGTCATTTAAATATCAAATGCAAATTTTTTCATGATCGAATCTTGTCCAAAAATTCTGATGACTTGATTTCCCTTGCACATCATAATGAACTTAGTCTGCTTTTGGGTTATGAAGAATTGAAACGTCAAACTAAGCTTATTCTAGAATATAAGCTCGAGAAATTCCTCGATATTGATCTAGAAGAAATTTTTATGTATTGTGCGGTGAATTGCATTGGAAATCCTTATATTGCCAACTACATAAAGAAAATAAAACAAATAGAAGATGAAGAGAATACTAATGAAAGGGAAGAGACTTCCCAATATCCTCCTATTATTTCTTATGATGAATCAGGTAACGAGGAGGAGCCTTCTATTCAACCAATTTCATTAATAAGGAGCTCCAAAAAGAGGATTGAACCCACACAGGATGTGGTGAAGAAGAAGAAAAGAAAAAGGAGGAGAGGTAAAAAGATATCTCTCCCAAATAATGTTGCTCCTATTATCGTTGTGCCTCATGAGAATGAAGATGATGCACTTGATGATGATCTCGTAATGCCTATTGCTTGTTGTGATGATTATGATTGGGAAGATAATGATACTTCTTATGATCTTGAAAATCTTTTTGGCACTTGCTTGGAAGAATATGATAATAATGTTTGCTATACTATTGGTGCTATCCATACTATTAATGATGAGAGTGATTATGCTTATGATATGAAAAGGCCCAAGCTTGGGGATGCTATGTTTGATGAAGATGATGTTTTTGAGAATATATTTGCTACTATTAATGATGAGAGTGATTATGCTACATTGCTACATTCAAAATGCTTGTTGATGTCCACGAGCCAATCATCGGCATCTGTGGCCTCGGCACAGTAGCTGAAAGACTTGGGCTGATTTGCGAGAAACTGGTTGAGGGTAGCGAAGTGAGGCTGATTGTTGCCTTGACCTTGATTTCCTTGATTGCCTTGCCCTTGGGTGCGTTCTTGCAAGAGTTGCAAAATCATCTGAGCATTGGCGTTGGTGGCTGCCATGATAGCTTGCCATGCCTCCGGAGGCGGAGGTGGTGGCGGAGGGTTCACCTGACTCTCTTCATTGCGTTCCGGATTCTGACGCGTTGGCGGAGCCATTCTGAAGAGGGTAACATCCGTTAGCATCTTGATAGACAAATAGACAAGTAGAATCAACAGATAGAAATTGCAACATATAGTCTTCACAATAAACATTCGAACGAGGATGAACGAATGAATTCCATTGTAAATCATCACACTTCCATTAAGTTGAGAAGCCACTTAGAAAAAGGTATGGAATCAACATTTGACTTCGAAGCAACTCGAATACCACAATTCAAAACAAAACAAAGTATTGGCTTGCAGAATAAGCCGGAACAAACATATGATAGAGATTTCGTCCGAAGTTTTCGTGGTGGGGCCCACACGGGCTCGATCGTACAGCACCATCATGTACAAGGCAGTGCACATGACATACGAAGCGTCCCCGAGTCGGCATAGCCAAGGACTCTTTAAGACACTACAAGACCACTGTAAAACTAACCGTGGAAAGGCGGACCACTAGACGTCGAACCCCAATCTCATAACATGCGTCTGTCGGAAAGATATCCTAGGAGCTACTTGAATTCCCACTTATAAACTCCCGAAAATTTCTGGTTATGCAATCTGGTGTTGGGGATACAGGGGACACAAAATATATCACCCAAACTAGCAATCCCTAGATCCAGCTGTATCCATCCGTCAACACATAACCAAGAAACCTTCGGAAATCGTGTACCTCAACCTTCGAAAAGCATCCGTTATACGAGTTATGGCAATACTACCGAACTCCCGCCCCAGTACTGGGTGGCGTCGAGGTGATCTCACCAACAACTGCATAAAAGAGATTTCGATGTCGGCGAAACTCAGGTATTCCAGAACTGCAACGATAAAATTGTGACGACAACACCTCGGAGCTCAACTCCCCGGGACACTGCCACAACCCCTAAATGTCACGAGGCACCAAGAACAATGTTCTCGTCACAAAACCATCGGAACGATTCCAAGATACCCGCGTGATCCTAAATTTTTTTTAGTGAAATTTGAGGAGAGAAGAGGCAAAACTTCTACGTCAGGAGGCCTCACCAGAGCGACGAAGAGACTGAGGAGTAAAAAGAATCCTACTCTCTGATATATATAATCCTAAGACTCAAAACATTTTGTTCTAGACTCAACAACGCCAGCGATTCGATCAAGCAGGGGGCTCCTAAGTCGGGGATGGCTCTGATTACCAACTTGTAACGCCCACGATGCGGCTATATCTCCCACGTGTCGAGGCACGACTTAGAGGCATAACCGCATTGTGGTTTTGTCGCAAGAAGGGTCATCTTCACACAATCCCATGTAATGAACAAGAATGGGATAACGAGAGTTGGCTTACAATCGCCACTTCACACAATACATAAATTAATACATACATCATCCAAAATCCACACATAGACCGACTACGGTCAAAACATATTGAAAATAAGATAACCCCAAATGCTAGATCCCCGATCGTCCCAACTGGGCTCCACTACTGATCATCAGGAAAAGAAACATAGTAACGACCATGTTCCTCGTCGAACTCCCACTTGAGCTCGGTTGTGTCATCTGCACTGGCATCGTCGGCACCTGCAACCGTTTTGGTAGAATCTGTGAGTCACGAGGACTCAGCAATCTCACACCCGCGAGATCAAGACTATTTAAGCTTATAGGAAAGGATGGTGTAATGAGGTGGAGCTGCAGCAGGCACTAAGCATATATGGTGGCTAACATACGCAAATGAGAGCGAGAAGAGAAGCAACGCAACAGTCGCGAAGCTAGAAATGATCAGGAAGTGATCCTGAAACTACTTACGTTCAAGCATAACTCAAAACGTGTTCACTTCCCGGACTCCGCCGAGAAGAGACCATCACGGCTACACACACAGTTGATGTATTTTAATTAAGTCAAGTGACAAGTTCTCTACAACCGGACATTAACAAATTCCCATCTGCCTCATAACCGCGGGCACGGCTTTCGAAAGATAATACCCTGCAGGGGTGTCCCAACTTAGCCCATCATAAGCTCTCACGGTCAACGAAGGATAAACTTTCTCCCAGGAAGACCCGATCAGTCTCGGAATCCCGGTTTACAAGACATTTCGACAATGGTAAAACAAGACCAGCAAAGCCGCCCGAATGTGCCGACAAATCCCGATAGGAGCTGCACATATCTCGTTCTCAGGGCACACCAGATGAGCAGTCCGTACAACTAAAACCAGGCCTCAAGTTTCCCTGAGGTGGTGCTGCAAAGGGCTCTAGTTTGGACCAGCACTCAGAGGAACACTGGCCCGGGGGTTTAAATAAAGATGACCCTCGGGCTCGCGAAAATCCAAGGGAAAAAGGCTTAGGTGGCAAATGATAAAACCAAGGTTGGGCCTTGCTGGAGGAGTTTTATTCAAGGCGAACTGTCAAGGGGGTCCCATAAATCACCCAACCGCGTAAGGAACGCAAACTCAAGGAACATAATACCGGTATGACGGAAACTATGGCGGCAAGAGTGGAACAAAACACCAGGCATAAGGCCGAGCCTTCCACCCTTTACCAAATATATAGATGCATTAATTAAATAAGAGATATTGTGATATCCAAAATATCCATGTTCCAACATGGAACCAACTTCAACTTCACCTGCAACTAGCAACGCTATAAGAAGGGCTGAGCAAAAGCGGTAACTTAGCCAAACAACGGTTTGCTAGGAAAGGATGGTTAGAGGCTTGACATGGCAATATGGGAGGCATGATATAGCAAGTGGTAGGTAGCGCAACATGGCAATAGAACGAACAACTAGCAAAGCAAAGATAGAAGTGATTTCGAGGGTATGGTCATCTTGCCTGTAAGGTTCTCAGAGTTGTCGAAAGCTTGATCCTCGTAAGCGTACTCAATAGGTTCCTCGTTCACGAACTCGTCTCCCGGCTCTACCCGAAACAAGAACACAAGCAACGGAACCACAATCAATCACGGGAAATGCACAAGCAACATGATGCAAAACATGTATGATATGCGAGATGTGGTATGCGATGCATATGCGTGCTCCGGAAGAAAAAATGATGAACAAGGCAGTAACTTGGCAAACCAATCATGCCACTGGAAATATGAGATGATTTCGGTTGAAATCGATATAAAGATCACCGGAAACGGATGCACGGTTTGCAAATGGCAAGCAAAACAAGAATGACACGATTCTGCGATTAACAGCATGATAGCACTTAGAATGCAACAAGCAGCTATGCTACAGCACTCCAACATAGCAACAGAACATATGGCAGTAATCTAGAGGAGATGCTTGACAAAAGATGAACACTGAGCTACGGCTAGATCACAACATAACAGGTTCAAACAAGCATGGCAAAAGTGCAAAAGATAACAGGTTCACACACGGTGAAATTACTGGACATGGCATAAACAGTATCAGGTAGCAATGTTCAGAGCAAGCAATCAACATGACACAGGAACTTAACATAGAAAAACAAGGCATGGAATGAATCTACTAAATGCATATGACAAAAGTCCCTTACTGACCATAAGCCAAAAAGGGCCAGAAGATATGATGGCAACCATGTAAACATAGCAAGTTTCGTTAACAGGTTCCAGACTTGGCAGAAAACAGAGCATGGCAGAAACAGTAATATGAAGGCATTTTGGTGAGCTTTATTCACTCATCACAAAGCAATGCATGACAAAACAAGCATACCTACAGCAATATGGAATGTTTATGAAGCTATCCATGGCAAGATCAAATACATAGCATGAATGGATAAACTACAACAACCTTGGAAAAATTGAATAACACGTAAACAATCTGCCAGAAATATTTTATAGCAAAAGTAGAGCAAGATTAGGACATGCTAGGGCACTTCATAATTGCAAACAAGACATGGATGGATAGAGCACAACTATATCTACAAAACATCCCTACTGAACATCTCCAAAATAAGCATGGATCTCTCTGTAGCCACATGGATACATAGCAACAAAATAACAGCAGTCACAGACTTAGCAAAATTACAAAGTCCCTGAAATCAGAAACATCACGAAGCCTAGTTTGCATGCTTGTGCTAGTCACCACATAGATCAAAAAAATACATGGCATACATATCTGTAAAGATGGCATGACATACATCAAAACACCTGTAGAGCTCATGCCCATAAGATGCACACATCAAATGCAACAAAAATAACAAATCCTCATGTTCTGATAAGTAACAGCAGTTAACAGCATATAGCACTCTTGCACCAGAGATTTGGGCATCAAGATGGACTCAAATGAACATGGCATAATGGAAGAAAATGAAGAGCATCTAGGGACGAACATTTCTATATATTACACGCACGAAACTGACCTACATGCACAGAGTTATGATGCAATGAACAGGAGCACATATTGTGCAAGAAATAAGGGACTTAGAGAATTTCGAGAGGGAGAAGAAAAATCAACCGCTGCTGGGATCTGGATCGGGCCCGGTGGGACTTCGAGGCTGCCGGAGCTCCTCGCTGAAGCTCGAGAGGAGGAGGGCGGTCGCCGGCCGGAGGAGAGCTCGGGGCCATCGGGGGAGGAGGCCGGCCGGAGGAGGAGCTCGGGGGAGAGGTGCGGGGCGCGGCGCCGGCGGGCAGAGGCGGTTGGCGGCGGGCGGACGCCGGCGCGGCGAGGCGACGTGGCGGCGGGGCGGCGGGGTACGGCGGCGCCGACGGAGAGGACGGGCGGCGGCGCGCGGGAGGAGGAGGAGCGGGCGCACGGGCGAGGAGACGGGCCGGCGGGGGCCAGGCGCGGGCTCGCCGGGCCGCGGCGTACGGGCGGCGGGTGAGGCCACATGGCGCGCTATGAGTGTGCGAGGGCGGCGGCGGCTGAGGCGTCCGGCAGCGGTGGACACGTCCGGTGGCGGCGGGGCGATTTGATCTAGGGTTAGGGTGGTTTTTGCCCGAGATTTTGGAGGGGAGAGGTATTTTTATAGGTAGAGGGAGCTAGGACACTCCAAATGGAGCATGGTTTTCGCCCACACGATCGTGATCGAACGACCTAGAGCATGGAAGTGACTTAGATGGGTTTTGGGCTGTTTGGAGGGGGGTTTTGCTGCAACACACGAAGGGACTTTGCGGTTACCCAGTTAACCGTTGGAGTACCAAACGACCTCCAAATGGAACGAAACTTGACAGGTGGTCTACCGGTGGTATACCAAGGCCACTTGGCAAACCTCGGTTCATTCCGAGAACGTTTAACACCCGCTCACGAAAAGAAACAAGAGGGGTGCGCCGGAGGAGGTGGGAGTGCCGGATTGCAAAACGGACAACGGGGAAAATGCTCAGATGCATGAGACGAACACGTATGCAAATGAGATGCTCATGATGACATGATATGAGATGCATGACATGAACAAAATGTAAAACGAAAAACAAAACCCAACCACAGAGGGAATATCATAACACATAGCCGAAAATGGCAAGAGTTGGAGTTACAAATATGGAAAGTTACATCCGGGGTGTTACACGTTGTTTCGGGCAAGCCATGGATTGATGATTGTTGGTGGAGGGGGAGTAAAAATCTTTACCTTTCTGTTTGGGAACCGCCTATAATATATGTAGTATGGAAGATATTGGGAACTCTTGGTCGTTATGTTGACAATGAAAGCATACCTCTCAAAATTATTTTCATCTCTGTTTTTGCTTCGAGCTCCGGCACCACTGCAAATCCCTGCTTCCCTCTGCGAAGGGCCTATCTTTTACTTTTATGCAAGAGTCAGTAGTATTCCTTCTCATTCCAACCTACTCTTTAGTTGTCAGGCATCATGTGATGGAAAGATCTAAGCATATATGGTCATTCAAATATATTTGATCATGAATTATTATTGTTGACAATTACCTATATGATAAATAAGTTGGGAGGCGAAACATTAAGCCCCTATCTTTCTCTGTGTTCGATGGATGCTATTTGTTCTAAAAATATGCTTTGAGTGGTAGCAATCATGGAAGACTATATGATAGTTGAGTATGTGGGATTTGCTAAATCAAAGCTCTGACATAGACTCTTCCTGAAAATAAGATGAATTGCAATTGTTTGATGACTGAGAACATAGTTTGTTAGTTTTCAAGAAAGTTTATGATATATACTTTAACATGTGAATAGCTTGTTACTTGATCATGCAAAGTTTTATGATATGAGCTGCTGTTATGACATATAATGATGCTAGAAAAGGTGATTGAATTATCATTGATCAAACTTATGCACCTGCTAGCATTCACACTTCATAAATTGTTTCTTTTATCATTTACCTACTCGAGGACGAGTAGGAATTAAGCTTGGGGATGCTGATACGTCTCCAACGTATCTATAATTTATGAAGTATTCATGCTATTATATTATCCATCTTGGATGTTTTATGGGCTTTACTATGCACTTTTATATTACTTTTGGGACTAACCTATTAACCCAGAGCCCAGTGCCAGTTCCTGTTTCTTCCCTTATTTCAGTGTTTCGAAGAAAAGGAATATCAAACGGAGGTGAAACGGAATGAAACCTTCTGGAGAAGTTATTTTTTGAAGGAAAGCAACCCGGGAGACTTGGAGTGCACGCCAGGAAAGCAACGAGGGAGGCACGAGGTAGGGGGCGCGCCCTCCACCCTCGTGGGCCCCTCGTGGCTCCCCTGACGTACTTCTTTCACCTATATATATCCATATACCCTAAAACGATCGGGGAACAGAATAGATCGGGAGTTCCACCGCCGCAAGCCTCTGTAGCCACCAAAAACCAATCGGGACCCTATTCCGGCACCCTGCCGGAGGGGGGATCCCTCACTGGTGGCTATCTTCATCATCCCGGCGCTCTCCATGACGAGGAGGGAGTAGTTCACCCTCGGGGCTGAGGGTATGTACTAGTAGCTATGTGTTTGATCTCTCTCTCTCTCGTGTTCTTGATTTGGCACGATCTTGATGTATCGCCAACTTTGCTATTATAGTTGGATCTTATGATGCTTCTTCCCCCTCTATTCTCTTGTAATGGATTGAGTTTTCCCTTTGAAGTTATCTTATCGGATTGAGTCTTTAATGATTTGAGAACACTTGATGTATGTCTTGCCGTGCGTATCTGTGGTGACAATGGGATATCACGTGATTCACTTGATGTATGTTTTGGTGATCAACTTGCGGGTTCCGCCCATGAACTTATGCATAGGGGTTGGCACACATTTTCGTCTTGATTGTCCGGTAGAGTCTTTGGGGCACTCTTTGAGGCTCCATGTGGTTGTTGAATAGATGAATTTGAGATTGTGTGATGCATATCGTATAATCATACCCACGGATACTTGAGGTGACATTGGAGTATCTAGGTGACATTAGGGTTTTGGTTGATGTGTGTCTTAAGGTGTTATTCTAGTATGAACTCTAGGGCTGTTTGTGACACTTATAGGAATAGCCCAACGGATTGATTGGAAAGAATAATTTTGAGGTGGTTTCGTACCCTACAATAATCTCTTCGTTTGTTCTCTGCTATTAGTGACTTTGGAGTGACTCTTTTTTGCATGTTGAGGGATAGTTATATGAACCAATTATGTTATTATTGTTGAGAGAACTTGCACTTGTGAAAGTATGAACCCTAGGCCTTGTTTCCTAGCATTGCAATACCGTTTGTGCTCACTTTTATCATTAGTTACCTTGCTGTTTTTATATTTTCAGATTACAAAAACCTATATCTACCATCTATATTGCACTTGTATCACCATCTCTTTGCCGAACTAGTGCACCTATACAATTTACCATTGTATTGGGTGTGTTGGGGACACAAGAGACTCTCTGTTATTTGGTTGTAGGGTTGCTTGAGAGAGACCATCTTCATCCTACGCCTCCCACAGATTGATAAACCTTAGGTCATCCACTTGAGGGAAATTTGCTACTGTCCTACAAACCTCTGCACTTGGAGGCCCAACAACGTCTACAAGAAGAAGGTTGTGTAGTAGACATCAATTGGCAAGCTTAATTGTAACATCAATTTCTTCTATCTCAGCAGGTACAATATCATGCATAATTTCTTTGTATAAGGAATGAGGTATTGCACTTGCACTAACACCCATATCACACAAGCCATGATAACAATGATCTCCTATTTTAACAAAAATAACATGCATGCCTACCACAGGTCTATTTTTATTTTTAGTGTCAGGTCTAGCAATTCTAGCAGCTTCATCACAGAAGTAAATAACATACCCATTAATATTATCAGCCAAGAGATCTTTAACCATAGCAATACTAGGCTCAACTTTAATTTGCTCAGGGGGTTTGGGTGTCTTAATATTACTTTTGTTGACCACAGTTGAAGCTTTAGCATGATCCTTCATTCTAACAGGGAAAGGTGGTTTCTCAATATAAGCAGTAGGAACAATAGGATCATTATAAGTGATAGTCTTTTCTTCAACTTTAACAGGTGCAACTACTTTTAAATCAATGGGAGGATTATATTTAAACCACTTATCCTTAGGGAGATCAACATGAGTAGCAAATGATTCACATAAAGAAGCTACTATCTCAGAGTCAAGTCCATATTTAGTGCTAAATTCACGGAAAACATCGGTATCCATAAAAGATTTAACACAATCAAACTTAGGTGTTATACCTGACTCCTTACCTTCGTCGAGGTCCCAATCTTCAGAGTTGCGTTTAATTCTTTCCAATAAATCTCATCTGAATTCAATAGTCTTCATCATAAAAGAGCCAGTACAAGAAGTATCGAGCATGGAGCGATTATTGAGAGAAAGCCGAGCATAAAAAATTTGAGTAATAATTTATCTTGAGATCTCATGATTGGGGCATGAATATAACATTGACTTAAGCCTCCCCCAAGCTTGAGCGATGCTTTCTCCTTCGCGAGGCCAAAAATTATATATATAATTACGATCACGATGAAAAAGATTCATAGGATAAAACTTCTGATGAAATTCCAATTTCAATCGGTTGTAGTTCCATGATACCATATCATCACATAGCCTAAACCATGTCAATGCCTATCCCTTCAAAGATAAAAGGAAGACCTTGTTCTTGATAACATCCTCGGGCATACCTGCAAGCTTAAATAATCCACAAACTTCATCCACATAGGTTAGGTGCAAATCGGGATGCAATGTTCCATCTCCTGTAAAAGGATTAGCTAGCAGTTTCTCTATCATACCCGAAGGAATTTCAAAATGAACATTTCAGTAGGTTCTGTAGGTTGAGGAGCAACTCTTTGCTCTACTGGTCAGGGCGAAGATACCCCGAACAAGCCACTCAAAGGATTACTTTCCATAGTAACAAGTGACAGTAAATTTCAGCACACTATATAAATCTTCCCTTACCAAATTCCACCTACCAAAGGCGCTTCACTCCCCGGCAACGGCGCCAGGAAAGAGTCTTGATGACCCACAGGTGTAGAAGATCTATCGTAGTACTTTCGATAAGTAAGAGTGTCGAACCCAACGAGGAGCAGAAGGAAATGACAAGCAGTTTTTAGTAAGGTATTCTCTTTGTGTGCCAGGGGTCAGCGAAGAGGCAGGACGCTATTGTCCCGGACTACTTGGACTAGTCTACTAGGACTCGGGGGAAGAGACTTGTTTGTGATAGGACGAGAGATCAAGTACAGTGTTCGGTTCAAACTAGGCAACCTCTTCGTTATAAGACCAAGCACTGAAATTATCGGTAACAGATAGTTTTGTGATAAGGTAATTTGTAACGGGTAACAAGTAACAAAAGTAAATAAAGTGCAGCAAGGTGGCCCAATCCTTTTTGTATCAAAGGACAAGCCTGGACAAACTCTTATATAAAGGAAAACGCTCCCGAGGACACATGGGAATTATTGTCAAGCTAGTTTTCATCACGCTCATATGATTCGCGTTCGTTACTTTGATAATTTGATATGTGGGTGGACTGGTGCTTGGGTACTGCCCTTTCTTGGACAAGCATCCCACTTATGATTAACCGCTATTGCAAGCATCCGCAACTACAAAAGAAGTATTAAGGTAAACCTAATCATAGCATGAAACATATGGATCCAAATCAGCCCCTTACGAAGCAACGCATAAACTAGGGTTTAAGCTTCTGTCACTCTAGCAACCCATCATCTACTTATTACTTCCCAATGCCTTCCTCTAGGCCCAAACAATGGTGAAGTGTCATGTATTCGATGTTCACATAACACCACTAGAGGAAAGACAACATACATCTCATCAAAATATTGAACGAATATCAAATTCGCATGACTACTTATAGCAAGACTTCTCCCATGTCCTCAGGAACAACCGTAACTACTCACAAATCATATTCATGTTCATAATCAGAGGGGTATTAATATGCATAAAGGATCTTAACATATGATCTTCCACCAAATAAACCAACTAGCATCAACTACAAGGAGTAATCAACACTACTAGCAACCTACAGGTACCAATCTGAGGTTTTGAGACAAAGATTGGATACAAGAGATGAACTAGGGTTTGAGATGATATGGTGCTGGTGAAGATATTGATGAAGATTGACCCCCTCCCGATGAGAGGATTGTTGGTGATGACGATGACGATGATTTCCCCCTCCCGGAGGGATGTTTCCCACGCAGAACAGCTCCGCCGGAGCACTAGATTGGTTCCGCCAAGGTTCCGCCTTGTGGCGGCGGTGTTTCGTCCCGAAAGCTTGCTTATGATTTTTTCCAGGGTGAAAGACTTCATATAGCAGAAGATGGGCACCGGAGGCCTGCCAGGGGGCCCACGAGGCAGGGGCACGCCCAGGGCGGTAGGACGCGCCCCCCACCCTCGTGGATGGTGGGTGGCCCCCCTCTGGTACTCTCTTCGCTCAGTATTTTTTATTAATTCCAAAAACTGCCTCCGTGAAGTTTCAGGACTTTTGGAGCTTTGCAGAGATCTCTAATATTTGCTCCTTTTTTAGCCCAGAATTCCAGCTGCCGGCATTCCCCCTCTTCATGTAAACCTTATAAAATAAGAGAGAATAGGCATAAGTATTGTGACATAATTTGTAGTAACAACCCATAATGCAATAAATATCGATATAAAAGCATGATGCAAAATGGACGTATCATATGGGCAACATGTAAAATCCAACCGTTACGCACCCTTATGCACTACTCGACGGAAGCGGGTGAAACCACTCGGTGAGACTGACTAGCACAAAAGGTTTAAGTTTTAGGCTTTTCGGTGAGACCGGAGGAAACCTTTCCGTGGGACCGAGCTGTGCTAACCTAGGAACTTTCCACACTTTTGTGTCATCGACTAAAACCGATCAGAAATTTTGATTCAATTTTAGTTGGCAATAGAAGGTTGAGAAGTGCGCTTTGGTGGGATCAAAGGCCCAACTCGGTGAGACCGAGGTTCTAGGGTTTAGGCAACAACTATGTCATGAGTATCTTGGTGAATCCAGGTGAATGTATATCGATGGGACCGAGATTGTATTTAGGGTTTTGACATAATGGAATATGGGAAAATGTTTGTGGCTTTTGGAGCAATATCTTTGAGCACTTGAGCTGTGAGACCGTTATCATAACCTCACCTCCTTTGAATAGTATTGCTTTTCCTATGGACTTAATGTTATCTTGGATCATTTCAATATAAAATGAAGAGTCTTGAGGCTTGGCCAACACTTGTCTTCAACATCTTGAGGGGTTCCAATTCACATGCCAAAGGTTTGCCTATGTTGAACTGGTCCTGAAATATACTCAAAGAAAACATTAGTCCAACATCATGTATGTTGATATGAATCACCAAAACCACCAAGGGAGTGGATGTGCTTTCACTTCCTTTCTTCATTATGTGGTGGGTGGCCGGAAGGTGGTTTGCTCGAGCTTCGGCATCTATAGATCAGAGTCGACTCTGCTTAATTCCTCCCGACCTTGTGCCTTAAGGGAGGCACGAGTGCACCCTAAGTGCAGTGTCTACCATTCTTGCAACCGTCTTTTGTCGGAGTTGGAGGCCGAGTGGTCGCGGATAGGTCACCCCAAGTGGTTCATCCCCGGTAGTGATAAACTCGTAGCTATGTAGAGATTGTACTTGGACCCCATTCTAATCTTCTATCTCATTCTAAGATCCTTTTCACCGAAGTCAGTGATTATTTTTTTACGTCCTCTTTTGAGCTTTATATTACCACCACTTGATCATTAATGAGAAGCCCTGTGTCACCCTACTTGAGTTAAAGAAAGATAAACTTGACACTCATCTAGACCCAAAAATGACGCCGACGTTTGATGCGAACACCTCCCAAATCAAATGAAAATGTTCGCCAATGGGGTTCTATCAATCGAATGAGTCCCACCATGACAAACCTTCACCCAGCATCACCCCCAAGCTAGCCCATAGATAGAACACGAAAAAAGGGATGGGCCTAGTTAACTTCTTATTGCAAAAAGGTTGCAATCGAGAAAAAATAAATATTTACTGATAAAGAAAAGGCAGAGAATATATATTTACTAAATTGCCATGCTTTTATGCCATGCTATACTTTGAAAAAAATGTCGATGCTCTCATTTAAATATTTACCATGATACTTTCAATAAAATGTGCTATATTATCTTATAGAAAATTCAGAAGCCTTGATTTATAAAGCAAAAAACATGAATGGTCTAAGGGTAATTTAGCAAAAAACATATTTATGTAGATTCAATGAAAAGAACCTAGAAACTATAAAGAAAATAGTCTGTTTAAACATGGCAGACTAATGAAAAAAGCTGGTTTCTCTAAAATCATGCTAGATTTGTAACAAAAAGAAATATGTACTGTTCACATGTTCTGGCGTTGCAAAAAATGGTTTGTGTTTGTGTGAAGACAGAATTTGCCATGTCAATAAATTTAACATATGGTAAGTTAAAAATAAATTTGCCATGGGAAGTCAGTAAATTTGCCATGTTCCGAAAACAAAAGAAAGTAGTTGTGGAACTAGAAAATTTTCCATGTTCTAATTAATAAAATTTTCATGGTCCAAATAATAAAATTACCATGATACATACAAGCGAAATTGTCAGGTCTATCAGTAAAAAAATTGCAATGTCTAATTAATGAAATTGCCATAGTCTAAATAATGAGATTACTATGCTACCTACAAAAACTACCATGAGATAATTAATAAAATTGCCATGGTTTACATAATATAATTGCCATGCTACTGTAAACATGCCATCGTTCAATTTTTTTGGCATGATCCTTCAACTGTATTTTCCATGGTGCACAAAAAAAAGAGATGATGATGATCTATAAACTGAATTGCATGATACATAGACTACATTCTTTAAAGAAAGGAATTTTTGCTATGTTCCATAAAGAAAAAATTTCCATATGTGTGAAGTAAATTTGTCATGATCAATAAAGTACGTTTGACATGGTCCATGAACTAATATTGGCATGGTCCGTAAACTAAAATTTTCCATGATATATAGACTAAATTTGGCATGGTCACATAGAAAAGAATTTTTCAGCATATTGCAAAAAGAAAATAAATACAATGGTCATCAAATCACCATGATCCGTAAAACAACATTTGACATGCTCCATTAACTTAAAGCTTGCCGTGGTCCCATAAAAAGCATTTTTGTGCCATGTTGCAAAGAAAGAAAATTGCCATGATCGACAAATAAATTTTTTTGCCATGCTATCTTGAAGAAAAGAGTTTGCCATCGGATATTACGCAAAGTAGCCATCATGATATATAAATTTGAACATCAGATTTCATGAAAGCTATTTTTGCTATTGCAAAATTTGGAGACATGCCAAAATTTTGTTTCTTTGAAACAAATCGTGGCAATTGTAGAGTTGTCATGGGTGCAAGGAAAAAAATTACGATTTTTTTCTCTAAAAAACATGGCAAACTTATCGATTTGCCAAAAAGGTTTAATGTGATAAATTTGCCATGATAGTTACAATAAGAATGCTATTGGAGAGAATTTGCCATGCTACTGGCTGGTATATTCGACTGGAAATGGTGTGGTTGCCCGACAATGGCCAATGGACAGAACAAACAGAAGTCAATAAAGGCTTCTTCAAAACATTGAGTATATAACACAAGCAAGCTAGCTATTTCATCACAAAATTCTAGCACACAACTAAAGTAATTCAGTACATAGCAAACCCAGGCTAGCCAATTCACTCAAACAATTGCAGCACACAACCTGAACTAACTTGCGCTACTTCAAAATTCCGAGAAATCATCAAATCCACCATCATTTATTGCAATGCAAGAAGTTAGTTACTATTAGTAAGCCATGTGAGAGATGGAAAAAGTACCTTTTCTAAGCTGATGAGTGATATTTTGAGGATAATCAAATCATTGTCTAAATCAAATAATCCTAGAATTTCCGAGATAATCACTCCGATATTGTAAGTAATGACCAATGAATGTGAGATATTGCAAAATCATATGTTTAATGTGTTTCCATGGGAAAAGGGCCCAAACATGAAGGGATATCATCATATATAAGCTAATACGAAGTTTGGTGGAAGAGGCGAGTCAACTGGAGGCGCACCAGGCTCAACATAATGCAAGAAGGCACACGGTATGAGCACGGGAGCTCGTACTACCGCTTGTACCACTTGTCGTCTGCTCTAGATGGTCCACTTGACCAACATTAATAAAACGGTCGATGCCAGAATATCAACATAGGGAGCAACATTCACAAAACGGAGAACCAAAACCAATTTTCCAACCCTAGCCGCCACCATCATCACCACAACCATTCTATCCAAGTTAGTCATACTTGTAATAAGTTTATCACATCCGACAAACATTGTAAGACATATTATCAATAAACCATTCATCTTCGTGTCCCCTTCAATAAGTTCATCTTGCGATCCGATAGCCATGCATGGGTAATTCGGTAAGGCAATGTGTTGAGGCGATGCCTTGCAACCCGATGTATTTGTGCAATGGATCATTGGAATGATTTTGTGTATTTCACGTTATTTGTATGTATCCAATTGCAACAGGGTTGTCTCTTCTCGTCTTCTCATTCTAAGGCCCTGCATGTACCTACTATTCCATAGATCGATCAAGGAGAAGGTAAAAAGTGAGGAGGACATGGAACGCTATCCCGAGCAACAGTGAGAGAAGGGGTTAGTATGGTAGCAAAAACCTATTCATTGGGGACGAATGAGATGTAGTCATTAAATTCCCAATGCTTTTGTCTGAATGTTTATTCTTAATAACTGAGGTTACCCCCGTGCGGTGGTAAGGGCCATTGCCTGGACAACTGACTCTTGATGTAGGTCGCGCACCGGTTAAGACGAACTTTGAACGCATCCCCCACATCACCGCTTCGCCAGCAAATCATAGATGTTGGATTCCAAAGCTATGTTTATTATCAAGATGAGATCCCATACACAAATATAAGGTCATGAGAGTAAGACCTCATACACATGTTTGTTTTAATACTAGTGTTTATTTATCCCCAAAAAGGTTGTTAAAGGTCCGGTTGAAAAAATGTAATTTTAGTAATAACTTGTCAGAGCCTTTTTATAGTGCACATCCTCTCGTGGGTTCGATAACCCATGATAACTTCTTGGGGAAAATGCATGAGAACCTTCTTCTATCCAAACTGAATCTCAAAGGGCATCATAAACAATGGCTGCCTGCTGGCCCATTGATGCACATAAGTTGTTGCTAATCCTCGCGAGCTACCATGGTCAGTTGGCGCTGCTCAGCTTGAACTGCAAAAGAATCCCCCCTCCCCTCCCGTATCGCCCCCCACCCCGCGGCGTCCGGGAGGAATCCCTAGCCCGCCGCCGCCAGGGTCCCCCTGCTCCTCCCCCTGCCGCAACAGGGCTCGACCGGGCAAAGCCCGCCCGGCGGCGGCGGCGGGGCAACTTGGATTCCTCGCTGGCAGGGCCGGCGCGGGGATGCCCTTCCAGCTTGAAAGTGTGGCTGGCGATAGTCGACACGGCGTGGCGGCGCGCTGTGGCGGCAGGCGGGCGTCGCTGGGCATCTGGCGGTGCGCATGGCGGTGGCGGTGGTGGCGGCTGGGCTTCGACCAGATCCGTCAGGCCTCTTCAGTCAGGCGCGGACCGAGGGCGGCATGGATCCGTCCTCCCGGATGGTAGTGGTGGTGCGCGTGGGCCCGGGTGGTGTGGACGGCTGCTGCAGGGGCTGGCTCCGATCCGCCCGGCCCGGTGATGGCATAGGGCCGATCTGGTGGTGTGTGTCCGGCGGCTCCGACGCTTGGAGAGCGTTGGGCGGCGCGGGTTGGGCAGGGGCCGGGCGTTGCCGTTGCTCCAGCCGTGGGCGACGGCGTGGGGAGGTGCGGCGTATGGTGATGGCCTCCCGGGTCGTGGCGGCTACACGGTGGCTCGGTGGATCTGCCTGCGGCGGCGGTCGGCTTCTCCGGCGTCCGCTCGTCTGCGATTGGACCGTTTCGACCTTTGCTACATCTCCTTGTTGCCCGGGCGCCACTTCCATCGAAGGGTTGGCCCTCTCCCAGCTGCCGTCCATCACTCGTCTCGCGCATGGTGCAGCAGGACTAACCTCGTCCCCCTCGCGGTGCTGCCAGACCGAGCTCGACTCGCGCTGGGGGCTGCAGGACAGGGCGGTGATGCCAGTGCTGGTCGGACTATTGGGTCTCAACCTTGGGGGTCGCCCAGGGGTGCGAAAGGTGGGACCTTTCCGCTCGTCTCTTTGGTTGGGGTTGCAGCGGGTCTCGGGTGAGGTGGTGTCAAGATCTTGGATGCCGAGGCGACGACCCTGGTGGTGGTAGCGCGGCGCTCTTGGGTAGAGACCGTGGCTTGGTGCTGCCCGGTGGCCATGGCCGTGTGGGTGGCGTGGTAGCCGAGGTGTGGCGTTCGGTGGCGGTGAGTGTTGGCCGGTGTGAAAATCTGTTCTATCTTCGGACGGACCGGCGAAGGCGAAGCTCGTTCCCTTCTTGAAGGCGTCGTCGCGGCTCTCATTGCCCGTCGTGCGGCTCCACGGGAGACTTTGATCCTCGGATTGGGCGGTGATGGCGTTGCAGTGTCGTATCCTTCCTGAAGGCGCCGTCTTGGAGTCCACGGTTTGTCGTATGTGGCTTCATCTCTTCGTTGTAGTGCTAGGTGGTGTTTCTACGGTCAACGCCGATGTATCTTGCCTTGGGTGTGTGGGGTGGTGGCGTGCGTTTGTACTGGGTAATGTTGATCTTTGCTTTATATATAAAGCGGGGCGGAAGCCTTTTTTGGTAACTGCAAAAGAAAGGCGTGTACTCCAGCAACATGACCATACCTCCGTGGCGTGACATCGATGGCTGACAGAGGCGACGATATCACATCGAGTAACTTGGGGAAGCCTGATGCCAAGCCACCCCCGCACAGCTCCGGCCACCCCCTCTCCAACACTCCATCAGCAATCGCCCACGGCGTCGTCGCGGTTGACTGCCTTGCGCTCGATCCGAACAATGCGGGCCTGGAGTGCGGCGGCGTGTGCCTTGGAGTCGACGAGGAGCACACAAAGGGAGGCGGCCTTGACACTCGTCACGGCGGCGCGAGCGAGCAACTCTGTCTCCGCCCACGACGTGCAGTGGCTCCCAGATATCTCCGCTGGCCACGTCGTGCACCGATCGCCGCGGCAACATCTAGTGTTGTATGCTGTCGGATTGCAGGTTCCGGCAAAACCCTTAAGGTTCGAACTCTGGGTTGCGCACAAAGATCTCTCTCCCCCTAGTTCTCTCTCTCACCACAATCTCAAAGCTCTGCCCGCCGAACCCGAAGAACAAGGGACACAAGAGTTTATACTGGTTCGGGCCACCGATGTGGTGTAATACCCTACTCCAGTGTGGTGTGGTGGATTGCCTGGTAGGCTTGGGTGAACAAGTACAAGGGAAGAACAGCCTCCTGAGGAGAAGCGTTCTTGAGCTCGATGAGGTGGTGAGGATGGCCTTGGTGGAATGGATCCGGTCCAAGATCTCTCTTCCTCCTACGGTGGTGGCTAGTCCTATTTATAGAGGCCCGGGTCCTCTTCCCAAATATAAGGCGGGAAGGGATCCCACAATGGACAATTTGAAGGGGGACAGCTAGTACAAGCTATCCTAACAAAAGGTGGTCTTCCCCTGCCAAAGGCTCTCGTGGTGACGCCGTCGTGGGCTCCGCGATGACCTCCGTCCTGCCATCCTGCTGGTCTTGGTCTCGTTGCACCGATATGGAAACCTTTGCCTGATGCCTCGGGACTCCTCGCCTGCGCCTGCTCCTTTAGCACCAAAGAGGAAACGAGTACTCTGTGCCCGCTGGCGCCCGCCTGGCCTTGGTCATCATGGCTCACGTCACGGGAACCTCACGAGGTGCCCCTTGCCTTGATCTCTCTGCTCCTCGCGAGCCAGCCTAGTGAGGCCGCCCCTGAGGAGGTCTTGCGTCGTCCGCCTCGTGAGACTCGGCCCCTCGCGAGGGTCTTGAGTGTTTGCTGGTGAAGATAGGCCGTACAGGGCCGCTGGTGGAGCCACGCCGCAGGCAGGCAAGTCTGGGGACCCCCGTTCCCAGAACGCCAACAGTAGCCCCCGGGCCCAAGGCGCGCTCGTACTCGGCTTCGAGGCGAAGCCAAGGGGCAAGTGCGAAGCGCCGCGGGCCCCAACCGCCTGCGGACTTGATTGACATTTGGCGACTGATGGGACATGGGCGTCTTCGCTTCCCCATGCTGCCTCGGCAACTGCCCGACTTGACGAGTCCCTAGTGCATGCAGAAAAACCATCATTATCTGCAATCATGGAGGCCGACGGTTGGCCTCCCTCTGGCTATAAATGAGGAGAGGGGCAGAGCCCCCTCTGCCCATCTCTTCCTCCATTCCGCTTGATTCTTCTCCCTCGCTCGTCATTTCGCCGCTAGCAGCATCACCCATGGCGCCGATACGGAGGCTCTCGTCCGTTAAGAAGGGAAAATCCCCCCGCGAAGAGCCGGGGCCTCTCCCGACGAAGAAGAGGCTGGCCCGCCACCGCGACGTCGTCGTGAGGCCGGAGGTGACGAGGCCTTGGCATGACCGGCCTCCTCTGGGATACCTGCTGCCTTTGTATGCCCAGGCAGAGGGGGCGGCGATCAACGCCGACCGCGTCGCCGCCGTAGGGGCCGTGCCGCAGTGGTGCGTGCCGCCGCCCCTGGAACCCACGTCGAGGACTCCTCGCGCGAACTGGTGGTGTGGGCGGCCATGCCCCCGCGCTCCTGGATTCGCTTCCCGCAGTTCTTCTCCGCCGAGATGCCGCCGAGGGGTCCACTCGAGTTGTGGCTGTAGCACGTCGAGTGCGACGCCCCGGCGACTGGGGCGGAGGTGGAGGTCGTCTCCCCGGGCAAGATCTTCATGACCCACGGATGGGCGAGGTCGCCCGAACTTGCCGCGCGGAGGGCGCCCTTGCCATCCACTTCGAATACGATGGTGCCTCCACGATGTTCTTCAAGGTCTTCGACGAGGAGGGCCGCCGCCTGGAGTGCTGCCCTGGAAGGGGCCGTCGGGATGGCACAGCGGTAGGAGCCGGGACCGCCGCTGGCCTCGCCAGCGGTTCCTCCGACGGCAGTGATGGCGCTTTGGAGTCCAGCGACTCTCCCGAGCCCTACGAGACTCCGGAGACAACCGACGATAGCTACGTGCCCCCGAGCTCTCGTCGTGCCCAGAGCGCAGCGGCGGCGGCCGCCCATCGCCGCCGTTGATCTGGATGGGGTTGGCGTCGGCCTCCCGTGGCCCACTATTGATGATGGCGTCTGCGGCGTCGCTCGTAGATAGGGTTCCTAGAAACCTTCTCCTTTTGTTCCCTGCGAGGAATCGAGATGAACCGCATGGGGGCGTGTAAATGATCTGTAGTGCCTTTTGTTAATATTGTCCTTATTATGAAGATCTGCGACTGCGTGTCTTGCTACGGCTCAGTCCCCCCTTTCCCAACCTCGCGGTGGCTTGATGCTCTACGCCGACGGGTACCGGTCCCCAGGAAGGCTGCAACCGTCACTGGTATGCCAGGTCGTGATGCTGTGGTCAAGGCCAGGAGGTGAGCGGCCCAAGGTCTAGTAAGAGCTCCTGAGGCGCGATGCTCAAGAGGTCCCCTTTAGCGCGCAAGCAACCACCTGAAGGTAGGAAAGGGAGGCGACGTCGTTGTAGCAAGGCTGCAAGTGATGGGAATCCTATGTCGCAACGCTTAGCTGACGCGAGTGCGAAACTTATCTTTAGCAGTCCAGAGCCGATTCCTTGTGCAGCGCCAGGTTCGTGCGTCAACGGCTGTAGTGTAGCTGGGTTAGGCCCGTGCGAACTTCCCCCTCTTTTTCACGTTGTAGTGTAGCTGGGTTAGGTTCGTGCGTCAATGGCTTTTTCACGCTAGTTATCGACTAGAGGGGGGTGAATAGGAGATTTTATGAAAGTCTTCAAAACATGGGAGTTTCAAAGACAAACAATGGAAATGAGCCTATTGACATGCAGCGGAAGGTAGACTACACTAGGCAAGCCATAGTCAAGTATTCAATGAAGTGAAAGCACGAAGACTAATAGCAGCTAGGTAGTATGGATCAGGATGGAAGATAGTATGAAGCCAAACAACAATAGTCATCACACAGTGAAGTCAAACAGATAATGCAAGCAGGCAATGACTTCACGAAGACAAACTATAAGTAAAGAGAGGGAGAAGATAGAACCAGTCGCTTGGTGAGGACAAGGATTTGTTGGACCAGTTCCAGTTGCTGTGACAACTGTACGTCTGGTTAGGGAGGCTGAGATTCAACTCAGAAGACCGCGTCTTCACCTTATTCCCCTTGAGCTAAGGACACTTAGTCCTCGCCCAATCACTCTGGTAAGTCTTCAAGGTAGACTTCCGAACCTTCACAGACTTTGTTCACCGGCAATCCACAATGACTCTTGGATGCTCAGAACGCGATGCCTAACCGGCTGGAGGATTCACAGTCCTCAAGTGTAACAAGTCTTCAGATCACGAGGACAGAAAGACTTCAGTGATGCCAAACACTCTTTGGGCTCTGGGTGTTTTGGGCTTTGTCCTCGCAAGGATCTCTCTCTCAAATGCTTCGGAGGTGGGTTGTTCTCCAACGACAAAAGTCGTGCACTAACTCTGAGCAGCCACCAATTTATGGTGTAGGGGGTGGGCTATTTATAGCCACTAGGCAACCCGACCTGATTTGTCCGAAATGACCCTGGGTCACTAAGGAACTGACACGTGTTCCAACGGTCAGATTTCAAATACACGCGGCAGCTTAACTTGGGCTACAAGTAAAGCTGACTCATCCAGCTCTAGATAAGATTTGCTCTCATTGTCTTCGCTCGAGGACTTAGGATTTGGTTGAGCATCACTTCAGTCACTCTAACTTTGTTCACTTGGACCCCACTTAACAGTACGGTGGTTCCTATGACTCAACAAAGAAGAAAAGGAAACTATGAAACATCTATGTCTTCGCACTCCATAGTCTTCACGTGAATGTCTTCTCGAGTCATAATCTTCGTTGTGAATATCTTCACATACCACCATTGTCTTCAATATCTTCACACATTTTTAGGGGTCATCTCCGGTAGGTAAACTGAATCAATGAGGGACTACTACCTGTGTTATCCTGCAATTCTCACAAACACATTAGTCCCTCAACCAGGTTTGTCGTCAATACACCAAAACCAACTAGGGGTGGCACTAGATGCACTTACAATCTCCCCCTTTTTGGTGATTGATGACAAACTGGGTGAAGTTTTCAACGAGGATAAGAGTATGTGAAATTGTAAGGGTTAAGACATTGTCTTCATAAGTAGCAAAAGGCTCCCCCTGAAGATGTGCATATAAGTAATTTGCGTTTGAATGCAAATGCACATGGCAGGTTTTACTTGTGGAGATCCTCTTCAACTAATGAAGACAATTCATCATGCATGAAAGGATATAACGAAGGTAATGACATGCATAATGGAAAATGGACGTCTGCGGAATGACTTCGTGCGGGATTTATCATTGCACATGCGGAATTTATCATCGCATCACATAGTTGACAGAAAGGTAGCAGACGACCATCAAGTTTAAGTGTTACAACTCAAAGAACCAAAATTATCAAAAGCGATAGTTGTGAACACTTGGCAAAAAGTATAGCAACCACCCATAAAGACCCGCTTGAAGACTGTCAACTAATATGCTTCTCCCCCTTTTGTCAGTAAGGACCAAAAAGGTTTGAAGACATAGAGCGTCTACTCGTCCCCATGAGGAGTAGGTGAAGTAGCAGGGTCGTCGTTGAGGTCCAGTGGTGCAGAAGAACTTGGCGTAGTGTCGATACGAGGCGAAGATGTAGTTGGTGAAGTAGCATCATCTTCATCATCGATGACTCTTGCATTGACAGTTGCCACTGAGGCGGAGTAGTCAGAGTCTTCGAGTGAGGGAGTCTGATGCAAGACAGCATTCCTGGGAGGAGTGGAATCAAATTTGAATATCTCTGTGAAGCCATCTTGTTGAAGATCATCTTCAGAGCTCATCAATGTCAGACTCTTCCACGACCGCCGACAGGTTTGATGAGTGACAAATGCATTCTTGGTGGCAAGGTTGCGAATGCGATTAACATCCACCAAGAGGCTTTGCATCTAACGCTTTACCCAGTAACGATGCTTATCCTGTTTTTGATGCAGGGCGACGAGAAGCTCTCGGTCATTGAGAACACGAGAACGCTTCCGAGGCCTTTGAGCAATTGTGCTTTCAGTGGCTTCAGTATGGGCACGATGAGGTGCACGTGTATGTCCAGCCAAAGGATAAACACGAGTTGCAGCAAGAACTCCTTCAATGGGTTGAGTGAAACTTTGACGATCGACATTGTGAAGATAAATTAGCTCCTTGGCAGGCTCTGGGTATATGGCTTCGACAGACATATCAACCTCTGGTAAGAAGATAATGTGGTTGCGCGCAGAGGGCTGATAGTTGACAGCCGAGTGAAGCTTGATGAGGCGCATTACGCATGGAGCATAAAACTTCAGACCAAATAAATCAGAGCCAGATGCAGCCAATTGCCTGATGAAGAAGTCTTGAGCATTGAAGCTGATGCCATTGAAGATATAGAAAACCAATGTCTTCATTGCTCCTTCAAGCTTCGCTGCAGGAGAATGTCCATTGACAGGCCATAGAGTTCGCCCGATGATATGATAAATAGTGCGGGGCAGATACTCTAGGTCTTCAAGAAAGAATTCCTTTGGATATTCAGCATCGCATGGCAGTGGCTTCATCATGCTCAGCATTTGGCTCATGTTTGGCTCAGGCTTCTGGAAGATGCTCTCCAAAGCATTGCGGTGACGCTGACAACCAGGTTCATAGAGTTCACCTGGAGTGGGCAAGGCAGTGAGTGCAATAATATCAAGAGATTTGGCTTCGTGGTATACATGGCCTGTCATCCACTCAAGGACCCATGTCTACGGATCCCAGTTGTAGCCGCGAATGTGGAGGGTGGCATAGAATTGTAGTAGAAGCTCTTCATTCCAATGTTCTTTGTCGGTCACAAATTTCAGTAGGCCGGCATCTCTGAAGCAGTCGACTGCTTCTTCCAAGTAGGGCAGGCCAGCAATAGCTTCGCAGTCTAGACGCATATGGGGAAAGATGCGCCCTTGATCGTAAAGAACACAAGAATAGTAACTGCGCTGCTGATAGCTCCAGAACCGATCAGATGAAATTCTTGGCTTCGAGTATGGGTTCTTGGCGCAATCAAAGAAGGTGTTGTGTGCAATGAAGTCATTCACATTAAACGATCCTGGTGAAGTTGCTGTACCTGGAAACCTTGGCAGCCTAGGTTTTGGCTGCTGGACCTAAGGCATGTGCTCCACATGATAGTCAAATTGAGGTCCGGGAGCAGGAGGAGGAACCAAAATAGGCCAACGAACCATGACAGGTTGGTCGCGATCAAATGCCAGCTCAATAGTGTGAGGCCTTGGAGGTGGTACAGGAGCATCGGCATTGACATGGGCTTCAAGTTGTACAATGGCTTAAGGTGCAATATTGGCTTCAGGTGCCATGTTCACTTCTGGTGCCACATTAACTTCAGGCGCCACATTAGCTTCAGCCATGACAACGTCATTGGCTTCAGTATTGGTGTTGGTGGCATCCTCTGTATTTTCAACCTCCACATGTGTGGCTGGAGGGTCTGGCACAGACTCGTTCTCCTCGAGAACAGCTTCTTGGTTGGTAGGTGGTGTGGCAACTCGCTCTTCTTCTTGACGGGGTTCTTCTGGGTCATCAGCTGATGCAGCCGGAATGTTTCAGCAGCTCTGGCTTCAGACGCAGAGATGTTCACAGTTGGAGTGGCGTCAGGAAACACTTGGCGTGCCACTGAGTTGTGTAGCTCTTCTCCTTCTGGAACACTCGATAGAGTGACTTGTGGCCTTGGTCCTTTGCGAAGCCTACGAAATGCGGGCGACGCTTTTGGAGAGGGAGTTGGCTGGACCACATAGTCGTCATCGTCAAGCACCGGAGTGGTGACTTGAGGTGGGGGAGTACTTGGTGATTCTTCTTGACGGGGGGAGTCTTGAGGGTGATCAGCCCATGAATCATCCTGAGCAATTGGCGTCAAAGGACGACCAATGCTGATGAGTTCGTTGTTCATGAGAACAGGCGATGATACCATTTGGTGCTCAATCTGAGGAAGGACTTCATCATCATCTACATTGTCTTGGGGACCAATGTCTTCAGCTGCGGTGTGGTCAACAGCTGGATCTTCTTCAGCTTCAGGAGCCTCTGTGGTAGCAGGCTCGTGAACAATTAACTGACGCTCTTGGTGTTCGGATGCAGAACGAGCAACAGAGATTGGCTCGACGACAAGGGGCTCTGTAGTAGCAGCCCGGTCTTTCTTCTTTGTCTTCCTCTTCTTGGCCTGAGGAGCATCGTCAGTGGCATTCTTGCTCTTGCGCTTTCTGGCTTCAGCCTCAGCTGCCCTTGTCTTCTTTAGTTCAGATGCAGCTGTGGGGACCTTTGGCTTCGCACCTGTCATACTGGAAGGGAAGACAATGCGAGGTGCTTCCCGCCCTGATGCTTCAGCTTGGGCCACAGCAGGCTTCTTCTTGGCAGCCATCTTGGGGTCGATGCCAGGACGCCCAAGTGCCTTGCGCTTTTCTACTTCATTGTGAGCTTGAACACATTTGGCGGCGAGGTGTTTCATTCGCTCTCTTGAACCTTTTGCTTCTTCTCGTTTCTTGTGAAACGCCTCCTTGAGGTCATGCAGCATCTGCTTGAAGTTTTGAACATCAGCCACGCTGAGCTTGGCCATGTGCTTCTTGAACTGAGCCTTCTCATAGTCAATTTTGTTCTTCAGTTCGACAATCTTCTGAGCCAGAGCCAGCTCATGAGCAATGGCTCCATGGAAGGAGACACTGATGCCAATTGGAAGCTGAAGATCATCGATGCTGAGGCTCGGATTTTCAAACCACTCATCAAAGAAGTTATTCAAGATGTCCACATCGAAGAGGGGCAGATCGTTGAAGATCTCCGCCTCTTGCTTGCTCTTTATCAGTAGCTCAAGAGCGTCATCACCAAGATCTTCGTCACTAGACAGATCACTGGCTTCAGTCTCGTTCCTCAGAACGGCAGCTGGGGTCAGTGCTTGACCAGAACTTTGGATGGGCTTCTTCTTCTTCTCGGCCTTCTTGGAGATGCGAGAGAGATCTTCAGACTGCACACTGGATGCAGGAGGTGCAGTAGCCAGTGGCTTCGCACGCGAAGCTTTAGGTGCAGCAGAGGGCTTTGAAGCCTTTGGTTTCTTCTGCTTCTGTGGCTTGGGTGGAGCAGGCGCTTCATTAGAATCAGTGTCGTCTGCAGAGTGCTCCACGGCTACCCCCTGAACGGCAGTGTGTGTGATGAGACCTTCAAGGTTGTAGAAGGGCCCGATAATATTGGGTTCAACATCACGGGTGCCATCAGCCCCAGGAGCAGATGGACCGGAGTTGAAGTCTAATCCAAGCGATTTCTTGTTCTTTACAGCAGAATCCTTGGCAAACTTGTAGTTGCGCTTGAATAGATTGTCGTCACGACACCATAACAGAGAAGATGGGTCGGCATTAGCAGGCTGAGGTCCACGGACCATGCAAGGGTAGAAGCCTTGAGCAATGGCTTCGGACTTGGACTTGGGTTGAAGATTCTTGTATAAGGTATCTCCCCAAGGTCGCTTGATGGCATTCTTCTCAGCATACTCTACAGTCACAAATCTGTACAGAAACCATTGTTCCGCCCAGTATCCGCGAATCCATTGGAATCGAGTCTTGCGTTCGCCATAGGTTTCTGCAGGGTCTGTCTTGTATAGCTCATAGAGATCTGGTGGCAGATCTTTGGAAGTGTTCCCACGGCATTGTCTGCCGCCGTTTCTGGCTGACTTTTTAGTGGCCATGAAGTTCAAACTAAATGGCTTCAGAACTTGCAAAGGCTTCCGTCTGCTGGTCAGACAGGAACTAGCTTCAGGAGAGTTGATGTGACGCTGTAAGAATTCTGCAAATGAATGCAGACTATGAGAACCAAGGGATTCTCCCACGGACATGTACCTGTGACAGCATTAGAGATGCGAGGGAAGGGGAAGAGGTCATATGCATTCTCAGAATATTTTGAAGATAAATCAGTTTGAAGATATTGACCTCATAGCGCGAAGACATTCACTTATATGTTGAGAGTTGGTTCCAGATTTGTACGAATCCAAGAATAGCTACAAGTGAGGAATCTAACTTGTTGTGAAGTATAAATGAATATACTAGGCATGATATGAGATGCAGAATAGGATAGATTCAATTTTGTAGGCATAGAAACTACTTTCGGTAAGGAAGGATGAATCTATCGGATCAAAAAGACAGTAAGAAGGAGGTTTTATTTACCACACGAAGAACTGCTAGACAGATTTGAGTAGGAGGTTGAGCAGTTCAATCTTCTGTGCCCTAACTTGGCGACGGAAGACACCTATGGCGACGGCGGAGGAGACGAGGTCCGCGGCCGGCGTGAGGACGGCGTCGGTGAGGTCGCGGCAGCTAAGTGCTTCGTCGCCGGCGTCATCGGGAGCTAGCGGTGGCGCTAGGGTTTGTGCAAGGTGGAGAGGTGGAAGAAGTATTTTGACCACGATGAGATGTGTATTTATAAGGAGATGGATAGCACAGCGCAATTACGCAGGTGCCCCTGGCGGTTCACATCTGAGGGACACGTGGCAAACATGCAACACATTGGAAGTTGTTCCATGTTCCCACGCACGCCTGGACTGCCGGGTGGTAGTTCCGGCTTCTCCGGGTTTCAGGCAATAAGGATATAGCGTTTAAAACAGATTCAATTTTTGTCTCTGTATCTTCTGCTGACAAGGACGCAGAGAAGACATTCGATAGTTTCAATAGAATGCATATGATTTGGATGGATAGAATTTGAGGTAGAGGCATAAAAGAGGTTAGGGTCCGATCACATTCACTTAGTCCAAAAGATTCAAACAAGAAGACATAGCTATAAGTGAATGTTGTAGAGGACAGAACACAAATATATGTATATATCTGAGTAAGACCAAATCAACAAAGTGAAGGTCAACATGAAGACAAATCAATGTTGAAGATAAATCAAATGCGAAGACTTAGCAAATGTAACGCCAAATGAAACAATCCAAACAAAAGTTTGGTGGTGGCGTTACTCACCGTATAGGAAGTATTAGACCCAGACACGGCGCACAATTATCGTCACGCTCCGAAGTCAAATTCCGCATTAATGTATTCACACTTAGAGTGTATGTCTTCATTGATTGAAGATATACATTACTTCGTGTGTTGCACATCTAAGTCATCAATATGCATAAGTGTTAGGATGTGTGCCTAATCACAGGACATTTGAGGATTCCAAGATATTTAGCTCACACCGCAACTTGCAAAACCTTTTCTCATCCAAGGGTTTTGTGAAGATATCTGCCAATTGCTCTTAAGTGTTGACGTGAATGATATCAATACCTTCCTTCATAACGTGATCTCTGAGAAAGTGATGACGAATTTCAATGTGCTTTGTCTTCGAGTGCTGAACTGGGTTGTTGGCAATCTTGATGGCGCTTTCATTGTCATAGTAGAGTGGTACTAGCTTCAGATGGATGCCATAGTCCTTAAGAGTTTGCTTCATCCATAGAAGCTAAGCGCAACAAGATCCAGCAGCAATATATTCAGATTCAGCAGTGGAGAGAGACACACAGTTCTGCTTCTTTGAAGACCAACAGACAAGTGATCGTCCCAGAAAGTGACATGTGTCTGATGTAGACTTGCGATCCAGCTTGTCACCAGCATAATCAGCATCCAAGAATCCAACTAGATCAAACTCTGAGCCCTTTGGATACCATAATCCTAGTGTTGGGGTGTAAGCTAAATATCGAAGAATTCGCTTCACAACTAAGTGATGCGATTCCTTTTGTGCCGCTTGGAATCGGGCACACATGCAAACACTAAGCATGATATCTGGCCTAGATGCACATAAATAAAGTAAAGAACCAATCATGGAGCGGTATACCTTTTGATCGAACTCTTTACCATTCGCGTCAGGACTCAGATGACTCTTGGTTGGCATTGGCGTCGTGTAACCTTTGCAGTCTTGCATTCCAAACTTCTTCAGGCAGACTTTGAGGTATTTCTCTTGAGATATGAAGATGTCGTTGCTTTGCTGACGAATTTGAAGACCAAGGAAGAACTTCAGCTCACCCATCATGGACATCTGATATTGCTCTTGCATCATGTGTCCAAACTCATCATTGTATCTCTTGTCAGTGCAGCCGAAGATAATGTCATCCACATAGATTTGGCACACAAATAGTTCTCCATCATATGTCTTCGTGAAGAGTGTAGGATCTAGAGAACCAGGTTTGAAGCCTTTGCTCTTCAGGAAATCTTTGAGTGTGTCATACCAAGCACAAGGGGCTTGTTTGAGGCCATACAGTGCCTTGTTGAGCTTGTATACCATATCAGGATGTTTTGGATCTTCAAAGCCAGGTGGTTGTGCAACATACACTTCTTCTTCAATTTTGCCATTGAGAAAGGCACTTTTCACATCCATTTGATACAAAAGGATGTTGTGATGGTTGGCATAGGCTAGCAGTATGCGAATGCCTTCAAGCCTAGCCACGGGAGCAAATGTTTCATCGAAGTAAAATCCTTCAACTTGAGTGTATCCTTGAGCAACGAGACGAGCCTTGTTTCTGACAACTTGACCATGCTCATCTTGTTTATTGCGATAGATCCATTTTGTGCCAAGGATATTGTGCTTGCGAGGGTCAGGACACTTGACTAATTCCCACACATTGTTCAGCTCGAACTGTTGAAGCTCTTCTTGCATAGCTTGAATTCATTCAGGTTCCATGAAGGCTTCGGCAACTTTCTTGGGTTCAGATATTGAGACGAATGCAAAGTGCCCCCAGAAATTTGCTAGCTGTGTTGCTCTTGAACGAGTGAGAGGACCTGGTGCATTGATGCTATCAATTATCTTCTCAATCTATACTTCATTTGCAACACGAGGATGAATTGGACGAAGATTTTGCTCTTGTTGATCATTGTCTTCATTTTGAGCATTCACTTCAGGCTGAGCATTGTCTTCAGGTTGATTAGGCGCAGAAATGATAAGTTCCTCTTCAGCCTGTGCCTCAGAAGGTATGATCTCTCCAGTACCCATAAGCTTGATTGATTCACTTGGAGGGACTTCATCTAGCACATTTGGCAGGTGCTCTCTTTGCGAGCCGTTAGTCTCATCGAACCGCACATCCATAGTTTCAACCACTTTATAGTGAAAGAGGTTGAAGACTCTATAGGAGTGCGAATCCTTTCCGTTACCAAGCATAAAACCATCATGTGCTTTTGGTGCAAATTCTGAAGTGTGATCTGGACGTTGTTGGGCCTCCAAGTGCAGAGGTTTGTAGGACAATAGCAAATTTCCCTCAAGTGGATGACCTAAGGTTTATCAATCCGTGCGAGGCATAGGATGAAGATGGTCTCTCTCAAACAACCCTGCAACCAAATAACAGAGAGTCTCTTGTGTCCCCAACACACCCAATACAATGGTAAATTGTATAGGTGCACTAGTTTGGCGAAGAGATGGTGATACAAGTGCAATATGGATAGTAGATATAGGTTTTTGTAATCTAAAAATATAAAAACAGCAAGGTAACTAATGATAAAAGTAAGCACAAACGGTATTGCAATGCTAGGAAACAAGGCCTAGGGTTCATACTTTCACTAGTGCAAGTTCTCTCAACAATAATAACATGATAGGATCATGTAACTATCCCTCAACATGCAACAAAGAGTCACTCCAAAGTCACTAATAGCGGAGAACAAACGAAGAGATTATTGTAGGGTACGAAACCACCTCAAAGTTATTCTTTTAGATCGATCTATTCAAGAGTCCGTAGTAAAATAACACGAAGCTATTCTTTCCGTTCGATCTATCATAGAGTTCGCACTAAAATAACACCTTAAGACACAAATCAACCAAAACCCTAATGTCACCTAGATACTCCAATGTCACCTCAAGTATCTGTGGGTATGATTATACGATATGCATCACACAATCTCAGATTCATCTATTCAACCAACACAAAGTACTTCAAAGAGTGCCCCAAAGTTTCTACCGGAGAGTCAAGACGAAAACGTGTGCCAACCCTTATGCATAAGTTCACAAACGGAACCCGCAAGTTGATCACCAAAACATACATCAAGTAGATCACGTGAATATCTTGTCACCACAGATAAGCACATGCAAGACATACATAAAGTGTTCTCAAATCCTTAAAGACTCAATCCGATAAGATAATTTCAAAGGGAAAACTCAATCCATTACAAGAGAGTAGAGGGGGAGAAAC
This sequence comes from Aegilops tauschii subsp. strangulata, assembly GCF_002575655.3. NCBI lineage: Eukaryota > Viridiplantae > Streptophyta > Magnoliopsida > Poales > Poaceae > Aegilops > Aegilops tauschii. The sequence goes on from NC_053039.3 coordinate 227,421,641, forward strand.
ATCATAAGATCCAACTATAATAGCAAAGCTCACGATACATCAAGATCGTGCCAAATCAAGAACACGAGAGAGAGAGAGAGAGAGAGAGAGAGAGATCAAACACATAGCTACTGGTACATACCCAAAGCCCCGAGGGTGAACTACTCCCTCCTCGTCATGGAGAGCGCCGGGATGATGAAGATGGCCACCGGTGAGGGATCCCCCCTCCGGCAGGGTGCCGGAACAGGGTCCCGATTGGTTTTTGGTGGCTACACAGGCTTGCGGCGGCGGAACTCCCGATCTACTGTTCCTCGATGTTTTTAGGGTATATGGACATATATAGGCGAAAGAAGTCGGTCAGGGGAGCCACGAGGGTTGGGGCGCGCCCACGGGGGTAGGCCGCGCCTCCCTGCCTCGTGGCTTCCTCGAAGCTTCCCTGACGTCTACTCCAAGTCTCCTGGATTGCTTCCGTTCCAAAAATAACTCTCCCTAAGGTTTCATTCCGTTTGGACTCTGTTTGATATTCCTTTTCTTCGAAACACTGAAATAGGCAAGAAAACATCAATTTGGGCTGGGCCTCCGGTTAATAGGTTATTCCCTAAAAAAGTGTTTAGTAAAGCCCATAAACATCCAAAACAGATAATATAATAACATGAATACTTTATAAATTATAGATACGTTGGAGACGTATCAGCATCCCCAAGCTTAATTCCTGCTCGTCCTCGAGTAGGTAAATGATAAAAGAAATAATTTATGAAGTGTGAATGCTAGCAGGTGCACAAGTTTGATCAGTGATAATTTCAATCGCCTTTTCTAGCATCATTATATGTCATAACAGTAGCTCAACTCATAAAACTTGTCATGATAAAGTAATAAGCTATTCACATGTTAAAGCATAGACCATAAACTTTCTTGAAAACTAACAAACTATGTTCTCAGTCATCAAACAATTGCAATTCACCTATTTTCAGGAAGGGTCTATGTAAGAGCTTTGATTTAGCAAATCCCACATACTCAACTATCGTATAGTCTTCCATGATTGCTACCACTCAAAGCATATTTTTAGAACAAATAGCATTCATCGAACACAGAGAAAGATAGGGGCTTAATGTTTCGCCTCCCAACTTATTTATCATATAGATAATTGTCAACAATAATAATTCATGATCAAATATATTCGAATGGCCATATATGCTTGGATCTTTCTCCACCACATGATGCTTGCCAACTAAAAAGTAGGTTGGAATGAGATGGAATACTACTGTCTTGCATAAAAGTAAAAGATAGGCCCTTCACAGAGGGAAGCAGGGATTTGCAGAGGTGCCAGAGCTCGAAGCAAAAATAGAGATGAAAATAATTTTGAGAGGTATGCTTTCATTGTCAACATAACGACCAAGAGTTCCCAATATCTTCCATACTAGATACATTATAGGCAGTTCCCAAACAGAAAGGTAAAGATTTTACTCCCCCTCCACCAACAATCACACTCCACGGCTTGTCCGAAACAACGGGTGCCGTCCAACTATCAACAATCCTGGGGGAGTTTGTTTATATTATTTGCGAATTTGTTTTTGATCTTTTGATCATAGGACTGGGCATCCCAGTTACCAGCCATTTTCTCGTGAATGGTGAGCGGAGTCCACTCATCGTGAGAATAACCCACCTAGCATGGAAGATGCTGACAGCCCCTAGTCGCTACATGAGCGATTCGGGCATACAAAACAGATTATTATTTGAAGGTTTAGAGTTTGGCACATGCAAATTTACTTGGAACGGCAGGTAAATACCGCATATAGGTAGATATGGTGGACACTCATGGAATAAACTTGGTTCAAGGAATTTGGATGCACAAGCAGTATTCCTGCTTAGTACAGATATTTTGGCTAGCAAAGGATTCTAAATAGCAAGCACCACATGTTAGAGGATCCATAACAATATAACTTCTATACAAATATACCCAAGCATAACTCATTATGTTGTCTTCCTTGTCCAACTTCAACTAATTTGCTCAGGTTTGAAAATAATTAATGGGGCTCACAATCATAGAAGATGTTCAAGATAGTATATTTATATGTGAAATTTCTCTTCCTTCAATATTCTTTCATGAATTGTTCAAGCGACCAATACAATGTTTGCTAACCTTCAAAAAATTTACCACCTCTACTTCTTATATGTGAAGGCATTACTCCCCATGGGAAAGGCATATGAAACATATATAATTTCAGATTTATGACATTCAAATCATTCAACCATTTACTCATAGGATATAAGTAAAGCACACGAGTAAATGACAAACTACTCCAAAAAGATATAAGTGAAGATCAATGAGTAGTTAAATAATTATGTAGCTATGTGAAGACTCTCTCTCATTTAAGAATTTCAGATCTTGGGATATTATTCAAACAGCAAGAAAAACAGAATAAAACGACATTTCAAGGATAGCACTCATCATGTGAAGAAGCTAAAACTTAGGCTCAGCCGATACTAACCGATAATTGTTGAAGAAGAAAGGTGGGATGCCTACCGGGGCATCCCCAAGCTTAGATGTTTGAGACATCATGAAATATTATCTTGGGGTGCCTTGGGCATCCCCAAGCTTGAGCTTTTGTGTCTTCTTAATTCCTCTCATATCACGGTTTCCTAAATCTCGAAAGCTTCATCCACACCAAACTCAACAAGAACTCGTGAGATAAGTTAGTGTAAACTAATGCAAAAACCTTATCATTTTCTACTGTAACAAATCACTAAAATTATTATTCAACATTGCATACTAAATGCCTCTGCATATTTAATACTCCTATCCTCAAATAGAATCATTAAACAAGCAAACATATGCAAACAATGCAAACATAACAGCAATCTGCCAAAACAGTACAGTCTGTAAAGAATGCAAGATTCATCATACTTCCCTAACTCCAAACATTATGAAATTCTACCACACTGTAGAAAATTTATCAGATCTCAATATGCAAAAAAATTCAGGATTTTATCATATTCTGACTTTTCTAGGGAATTTTTGCAACAGCGGTAAACATTTTTTTTGAAACAGCAACATGTATACTTGCAGAATAAGCATTGTAAAGGCTATCCTTGACATTTTTATTGAAAATAGAGATGCAAAACATTATTTTAAATAACAGCAAGCAAATACTAACAAAATAAAATGACGCTCCAAGCAAAACACATATCATGTGGTGAATAAAAATGTAGCTCCAAGTAAAGTTACCGATGAACGAAGTCGAAAGAGGGGATGCCTTCCGGGGCATCCCCAAGCTTAGGCTCTTGGTTGTCCTTGAATATTACTTTGGGGTGCCTTGGGCATCCCCAAGCTTAGGCTCCTGCCATTCCTAATTCCATAGTCCATCGAATCTTCACCCAAAACTTGAAAACTTCACAACACAAAACTTAACAGAAAACTCATAAGCTCCGTTAGTATAAGAAAATAAATCACCACTTAGGTACTGTTGTGAACTCATATTGGTGTAATATCTACTGTATTTCAACTCCTCCATGGTTCATACCCTCCGATACTACTCATAGATTCATCAAAATAAGCAAACAACACATAGAAAACAGAATCTGTCAAAAACAGAACAGTCTCTAGTAATCTGCATCAAACGCAAACTTCTGGAACTCAGAAACATCTGTCAAAATAGGACGACCTAGATAATTTGATTGTTGATCTACTGAAATTGGAATCAATATTTTATCGTTTTCTGGTGATTTTTAACAATTTGTTTCGTGAGCAGAAAGTTTCTGTCTTTTTCAGCAAGATCAAATAATTATCATACAAGAAGATCCTATAGGTCTTACTTGGCACAAACACTAATTAAAACATAAAACCACATTTAACCAGAGTCTAGATGATTTATTTATTACAAAACAGGAACAAAAAGCAGTGAACAAAAATAAAATTGGGTTGCCTCCCAACAAGTGCTAACGTTTAACGCCCCTAGCTAGGCATGATGATCTCAATGATGCTCACATAAAAGATAAGAATTGAAACATAAAGAGAGCATCATGAAACACATGGCAAGCACATTTAAGTCTAACCCACTTCCTATGCATAGGGATTTTGTGAGCAAACAAATTATGGGAACAATAATCAACTAGCATAGGAAGGCAAAACAAGCATAACTTCAAAACTTTAAGCACATAGAGAGGAAACTTGATATTATTGCAATTCCTACAAGCATATATTCCTCCCTCATAATAATTTTCAGTAGCATCATGAATGAATTCAACAATATAACTATCACATAAAGCATTCTTTTCATGATCTACTTACATAGAAATTTTACTACTCTCCACATAAGTAAATTTATTCTCATCAATAGTAGTGGGAGAAAACTCAACAAAATAACTATCATGTGAAGCATCATCCAATTGAAAATTAAAATCATGATGACAAGTTTCATGGTTATGTTTATTCTTTCTAGCATACGTGTCATCATAATAATCATCATAAATAGGAGGCATTCTTTCATCATAATAAATTTGCTCATCAAAACTTTGGGGACTAAACATATCATCTTCATCAAACATAGCATCCCCAAGCTTGTTGGTTTGCACATTATTAGCATCATGGGTATTCAAAGAATTCATACTAAGAACATTGCAATCATCCTCATCATTCACATATTTTATGCCAAGCATTCTATGTAATTCTTCTTCTAGTACTTGAGCACAATGTTCCTTCCCATCATTTTCACGAAAGACATTAAAAAGATGAAGCATATGAGGCAACCTTAATTCCATTTTTTTGTAGTTTTCTTTTATAAACTAAACTAGTGATAAAACAAGAAACAAAAAGATTCGATTGCAAGATCTAAAGATATACCTTCAAGCACTCACCTCCCCGGCAACGGCGCCAAAAAAGAGCTTGATGTCTACTACACAACCTTCTTCTTGTAGATGTTGTTGGGCCTCCAAGTGCAGAGGTTTGTAGGACAATAGCAAATTTCCCTCAAGTGGATGACCTAAGGTTTATCAATCCGTCGGTGGCGTAGGATGAAGATGGTCTCTCTCAAACAACCCTGCAACAAAATAACAAAGAGTCTCTTGTGTCCCCAACACACCCAATACAATGGTAAATTGTATAGGTGCACTAGTTCGGCGAAGAGATGGTGATACAAGTGCAATATGGATAGTAGATATAGGTTTTTGTAATCTGAAAATATAAAAACAGCAAGGTAACTAATGATAAAAGTGAGCACAAACCGTATTGCAATGCTAGGAAACAAGGCCTAGGGTTCATACTTTCACTAGTGCAAGTTCTCTCAACAATAATAACATATTTGGATCATATAACTATCCCTCAACATGCAACAAAGAGTCACTCCAAAGTCACTAATAGCGGAGAACAAACGAAGAGATTATTGTAGGGTACGAAACCACCTCAAAGTTATTCTTTCGGATCGATCTATTCAAGAGTCCGTACTAAAATAACACCTTAAGACACAAATCAACCAAAACCCTAATGTCACCTAGATACTCCAATGTCACCTCAAGTATCCGTGGGTATGATTATACGATATGCATCACATAATCTCAGATTCATCTATTCAACCAACACAAAGTACTTCGAAGAGTGCCCCAAAGTTTCTACCGGAGAGTCAAGACGAAAACGTGTGCCAACCCCTATGCATAAGTTCACAAGTGGAACCTGCAAGTTGATCACCAAAACATCCATCAAGTAGATCACGTGAATATCCCATTGTCACCACAGATAAGCACATGCAAGACATACATAAAGTGTTCTCAAATCCTTAAAGACTCAATCCGATAAGATAACTTCAAAGGGAAAACTAAATCCATTACAAGAGAGTAGAGGGGGAGAAACATCATAAGATCCAACTATAATAGCAAAGCTCGCGATACATCAAGATCGTGCCAAATCAAGAACACGAGAGAGAGAGAGAGAGAGATCAAACACATAGCTACTGGTACATACCCTCAGCCCCGAGGGTGAACTACTCCCTCCTCGTCATGGAGAGCGCCGGGATGATGAAGATGGCCACCGGTGAGGGATCCCCCTCCGGCAGGGTGCCGGAACAGGGTCCCGATTGGTTTTTGCTGGCTACAGAGGCTTGCGGCGGCGGAACTCCCGATCTATTCCGTTCCTCGATGTTTTTAGGGTATATGGACATATATAGGCGAAAGAAGTCGGTCAGGGGAGCCACGAGGGGCCCATGAGGGCGGGGGGCGCGCCCAGGGGGGTAGGGCGTGCCTCCCTGCCTCGTGGCTTCCTCGAAGCTTCCCTGACGTCTACTCCAAGTCTCCTGGATTGCTTCCATTCCAAAAATAACTCTCCCTAAGGTTTCATTCTGTTTGGACTCCGTTTGATATTCCTTTTCTTCGGAACACTGAAATAGGCAAGAAAACAGCAATTTGGGCTGGGCCTTCGGTTAATAGTATAGCCCCAAAAATAATATAAAAGTGTTTAGTAAAGCCCATAAACATCCAAAACAGATAATATAATAGCATGAATACTTCATAAATTATAGATACGTTGGAGACATATCAATCCTTGATCCAGCACCTAGCACCAAATACTCTGAAGTAGCTTACATTTAGCTTCTTACCAGTTAGGAGCTCATAGGATGTCTTCTTCAGAAGCTTGTGAAGATAAACACGGTTGATGACATGGCATGCAGTATCAATGGCTTCGGGCCAGAACTTTCTCGGAGTCTTGTATTCATCAAGCATCGTCCGAGCCATCTCGATGAGTGTCCGGTTCTTGCGCTCCACGATGCCATTTTGCTGAGGTGTGTATGGAGCAGAGAACTCATGAGTGATGCCTAATGTATCAAGGTAAAGATCAAGGCCGGTGTTCTTGAACTCTATGCCGTTGTCACTTCTGATGTGCTTGATCTTGACGCCATTGTTCGTCATGGCACGATTGGCAAAGCGCCTGAAGACATCCTGCACTTCATTGTAAAGGATTATATGCACCCATGTATATCTCGAGTAATCATCAACTATGATGTAGCCATAGAGACACGCAGTTGTAGTAAGAGTAGAGTAGTGAGTAGGACCAAATAAGTCCATGTGTAGTAGCTCGAAGAGTTGAGATGTCGTCATGATTGTCTTCGAGGGATGCTTGGCCCTCGTCATTGATACGTCTCCGCCGTATCTACTTTTCCAAACACTTTTGCCCTTGTTTTGGACTCTAACTTGCATGATTTGAATGGAACTAACCGGACTGACGCTGTTTTCAGCATAATTGCCATGGTGTTATTTATGTGCAGAAACAAAAGTTCTCGGAATGACCTGAAACTTCACGGAGATTATTTTTGGAAATAATAAAAAATACTGGCAAAAGAATCAAGGCCAGGGGGCCCACACCCTTTCCACGAGGGTGGGGGCGCGCCCCCTGCCTTGTGGGCCCCCTGGTGCTCCACCGACCTCAACTCCAACTCCATATATTCGTGTTCGGGGAGAAAACAATCAGAGAGAAAGATTCATCGCGTTTTACGATATGGAGCCGCCGCCAAGCCCTAAACTCTCTCGGGAGGGCTGATCTGGAGTCCGTTCGGGGCTCCGGAGAGGGGAATCCGTCGCCATCGTCATCATCAACCATCCTCCATCACCAATTTCATGATGCTCACCGCCGTGCATGAGTAATTCCATCGTAGGCTTGCTGCATGGTGATGGGTTGGATGAGATTTATCATGTAATCGAGTTAGTTTTGTTAGGGTTTGATCCCTAGTATCCACGATGTTCTGAGATTGATGTTGCTATGACTTTGCTGTGCTTAATGCTTGTCACTAGGGCCCGAGTGCCATGATTTCAGATCTGAACCTATTATGTTTTCATGAATATATGTGAGTTCTTGATCCTATCTTGCAAGTCTATAGTCACGTACTATGTGTTATGATCCGGCAACCCCGAAGTGACAATAATCGGGACCACTCCCGGTGATGACCATAGTTTGAGGAGTTCATGTATTCACTATGTGTTAATGCTTTGGTCCGGTACTCTATTAAAAGGAGGCCTTAATATCCCTTAGTTTCCGCTAGGACCCCGCTGCCACGGGAGGGTAGGACGAAAGATGTCATGGAAGTTCTTTTCCATAAGCACGTATGACTATATTCGGAATACATGCCTACATTACATTGATGAATTGGAGCTAGTTCTGTGTCACCCTATGTTATGAATGTTACATGATCAACCGTATCCGGCATAATTCTCCATCACCGATCCAATGCCTACGAGCTTTTCACATATTGTTCTTTGATTATTTACTTTTCCGTTGCTACTAATACAATCACTACAAAACCCAAAAATATTACTTTTGCTACCGTTACCGTTACTTCCATATTACTTTGCTACTAAATACTTTGCTGCAGATACTAAGTTATCCAGGTGTGGTTGAATTGACAACTCAACTGCTAATACTTGAGAATATTCTTTGGCTCCCCTTGTGTCGAATCAATAAATTTGGGTTGAATACTCTACCCTTGAAAACTGTTGTGATCCCCTATACTTGTGGGTTATCAAGACTATTTTCTGGCACCGTTGCCGGGGAGCATAACTCTATTCTTTGAGTCACTTGGGATTTATATCTGCTGGTCTCTATGAAGAACTTGAAAGACGCGAAAACAAAAATTTATCCCTCAACTACGAGGGGAGGTAAGGAACTGCCATCTAGCTCTACACTTGATTCACCTTCTATTTTGAGTAAGCTTGCGACACCTAAACCTGCTTCTGCTATTAATTCTGATATGTCGCATGTTATTGATGATGCCACTTCTACTATGCATGATACTTATGATGAAACTACTTCTATGCATGATACTACTATGCCACTTGGTGAATTTCTTAATGAACAACTTGCTAGGGCTAGAGAGAATGAAATTATTGGAACTAATAATATTGATGAAAGTGATGATGAAGATTCTCCCCCTAGATATGAATTGCCTGTTGTGCCTCAGGGCTATGTTATGGATGAAGAAACTGCTAGAGACTTTCTTGCTTGCAATGATAGAAGTGATCTTAAGAAATTATTAGCTAAGCTGAAACAAAAAACTCTGAATGCTAGAATGAAATATGATCCTGCTTATGCTACTTCACCTATCTTTGTTACTGTTAAGGATTATGAATTCTCTGTCGACCTTGATATAATTACTTTGGTTGAATCTGATCCCTTCTATGGCTATGAATCTGAAACTGTTGTGGCACATCTTACTAAATTAAATGATATAGCCACCATGCTCACTAATGATGAGAAAACTCGCTACTATTATATCCTTAAGATATTTCCGTTCTCATTAAAGGGTGATGCTAAGATATGGTTTAATTCTCTTGATCCTGGTTGTGTGCACAGTCCCCAAGACATGATTTATTACTTCTCTGCTAAATATTTCCCCGCTCATAAGAAACAAGCTGCTTTAAGGGAAATATATAATTTTGTGCAAATTGAAGAAGAGAGTCTCCCACAAGCTTGGGGGAGGCTTCTCCAATTACTTAATGTATTGCCTGATCATCCTCTTAAGAAAAATGAAATACTTGATATCATAATGAACTAACCGATGCTTCCAGTGACCACCTGGATAGTTGTGTTGGTTCTGTTTTCAGGGAAAGAACACCAAATGAAGCTAAAATTCTATTGAATAATATGTTGACAAATGAAAATAATTGGACACTTCCTGAACCAACTCCTAAGCCAACTCCGAAGAAAAGGGGTGTTCTATTTCTCAGTCCTGAAGATATGCAAGAGGCAAAGAAATCTATGAAAGAAAAAGTTATAAAAGCTGAAGATGTTAAGAATTTACCTCCTGTTGAAGAAATACATGGTCTTAATTTACCGCCTGTTGAAGAAATACATGATTTTAATCCATTACCTATTGAAGAAGTACACAGTCTTGAGAACCCGACACAGGTAGTAAAGGTAAATTCTCTCTATAGATATGATAAAGTTGAAATCCCTCCCACTAAATTTGCTAGCCAATGCTTAGATGAGTTTGATGATTTTATGGTTAAGCAAGAAAACTTCAATGCTTATTTTGGTAGAGAATTAAAACGTAATGCTTATATGATTGAACACTTGAGTGATTATATGTCTAGAGTTAAAGGTGAACTTAAACTCATTAGTAAACATGCTTCTATGGTTACCACTCAAGTAGAACAAGTACTTAAGGCTCAGAAAGATTTGCTCAATGAATTGAATAGTAAGAATAATGATTTTGCTGTTAGAGTGGCTACTAGAACTGGTAAAATGACTCAGGAACCTTTGTATCCTGAAGGCCATCCTAAGAGAATTGAGCAGGATTCTCAGAGAAATAATATTGATGCACCTAGTCCTTCTAAAAAGAAGAAAATGAAAAATGATAGGACTTTGCATGCTTCGAGTGAACCTGTTGTAGACACACCTGAGAATCCCAATGATATTTCTATTTCTGATGCTGAAACACAATCTGGTGATGAACATGAACCTAGTGATGATGTTAATGATAATGTTCATGTTGATGCTCAACCTAGCAATGATAATGATGTCGAAGCTGAACCTGTTGTTGATCTTGATAACCCACAATCAAAGAATCAATGTTATGATAAGAGAGACTTTGTTGCTAGGAAACACGGTAAGGAAAGAGAGCCATGGGTTCAGAAACCCATGCCTTTTCCTCCCAAACCATCCAAGAAAAAGGATGATGAGGATTTTTAGCGCTCTACTGAAATGATTAGACCTATCTTCTTGCGTATGCGTTTAACTGATATGCTCAAAATGAATCCTTATGCTAAGTATATGAAATAAATTATTACTAATAAAAGAAAGATACCGGAAGCTGAAATTTCCACCATGCTTGCTAATTATACTTTTAAGGGTGGAATACCAAAGAAACTTGGAGATCTAGGAGTACCCACTATACCATGCTCCATTAAAAGAAACTATGTTAAAACTGCTTTATGTGATCTTGGAGCCGGTGTTAGTGTTATGCCTCTCTCTTTATATCGTAGACTTGACTTGAATAAGTTGACACCTACTGAAATATGTTTGCAAATGGCCGATAAATCAACTGCTATACCTGTCGGTATTCGTGAGGATGTGCCTGTTGTGGTTGCAAACGTTACTATCTTAACGGACTTTGTTATTCTTGATATTCCCGAGGACGATAGTATGTCTATTATTCTTGGAAGACCCTTTTTGAACACTGCAGGGGATGTTATTGATTGCAACAAAGGCAATGTCACTTTTCATGTTAATGCAATGAGCATACGGTACACTTTCCGAGGAAACAACCTCAAGTTCATAGTATCAATTCTATTGGAAAAGTTCCATCGATTATTTTTGGAGGTTTTGAATTTCCTCTACCTACTGTCAAGAAGAAATATGATATTCTTATTATTGGGGACGTGCATATCCCCGTTGAGGTAACTTCGTGTTATTCGAAATTTCTCCGGTTTCATGCGATTCGGAATGAGTTTGTTAACAAGACCTGATCAACCTTGTTAGTGGATTCCTTTTGATGAGCATGAGATGGATGAATATAGAAAGCACAACCTTCTGTACCCTCCTTCTACTTTCTGTTATTTAGTTGAAATAAAGTAAAAATAGTATTTTCTGTCTGTTTTCTGAATTATTCGTGCAATAAAAAATACCCCGAAAATAAAAGTTCTCCAAATGCCCCGAAATTGAAATATGATTTTTTTCTGGAATATTTGAGAATATTTGGCACTGAGAACACAGCAGGGGGAGCAAGCACCTGGCCACGAGGGTCCAGGGCGCGCCCCCTGCCTCGTGGGCCCATGGTGGCTCCCCTCCACTTATTCCAGCCACCACACACTCCTTCTTCCTCCCAAAAAAATCACCAACCAGCTCAAGCACGAGTTCTAGCTCATTTTGCTGCGATTTTCAATCTCCTTGCTCAAAGCACCTCTCACAAAACTGCTTTGGGGGATTGTTCCTTGGTATGTGACTCCTCTAATGGTCCAATTAGTTTTTGTTCTAGTGCCTTATTCATTGCAAATTTGTGCTGCCTAGCTGACCATATTCTTGAGCTTGCATGTCAAATTTATATGGTTCCAAGTAGTTCTAATGCATGATATAGTCTCTAGGCACTTGTGGGAGTAGTTGCTATCAATTTTGTTGAGCTTGGTTCACTTTTATTTGAAGTTACTAAAAATTTCAGAAATTTTTAGAAAATGATGAAGAGATTTTTGAGGGGCTCTTCGAGCCGAAGCTCGAAGGATAAGCAAAGTGAAGAAGAAGAGAGGCCCAAATATAATCTGCCTCGCACCACGGAGGTTTGGCCGTGTGAATGGCCTTGTGATGATTTCTTGAGAGCAGGCGGGATTTTTGATGATTTTTATGAGTTGGCTGAGAATGCAGGTCTCACCGACTTCCTCCGCGACCAACGCGAACAGTATCTCTTACTCACTAATACCTTTGTGCAAAATTTTCATTTCCATTCTAGGAGGCCACCACCTACGGTGGTTTTTTATTTATATGATGAGTATAAGGAGATGACCCTTCGTGATTTCTGTGAGGTTTGCAAGTTACCTTTTTCCGGGTTTCATAGAGGAACCACATAGCAACGATGTGGATGGGTTTATTGATACCATTGCTGTAGGGGAAACGAGGAAGGTTTCCGACGCATGAATCACTAGCATACATTTTCCTGTTCTACGTTACTTTGCTATATTTGCTAGTAGATGCTTAATTGGTCGCGGAAACTGTGGAAACCTGAGTGTTCCTGATATTATTATTTTGTGCCATGCCTTGTTTCGTGATGACACATTTAGTATGGGCACTATTGTTGCAAAGCGGTTAAATCTTAACCGTACTAAGGGGCCCATCTTGGGAAGCATCTTCGCCTCGCGCCTCGCTGCATACTATAACATACCTATTAGGCACTATGAGAAAGAAGAAAAATTGCTGCCTACTGTTTTACTAGACTATAAGAGTATGGTAGCGCATGATTTTATTGTTAAGAATAGGGAAATGGCGCTTAAATACAAACTATTATTTGATAAAAATCACCCTGAGATTATTACCTTGCCTGCTCCTTCCTTGTTTGATTTATCTGCAGGTCAGTATCTCGTTCCGCTAGCAACCATCCAAGCGTACCGGAACCCTACATCAGCCTCAGAGCCAGGGCCGGAACCACAATTTGATCCTCCATGACAGTTTGATTACCAGTGGGATCCGGAGATGATTGCCAACCAGTGGAAATCAGAGGCTTCTTCTTCACAGTATGACCCCAACTATAACTTTGGATATCCGCCCGGCCAGCCGTGGCAATAGACCAACTTAGGCCAAAAGCCTAAGCTTGGGGGAGTACGTATTTCTCAGCGACATCACATTCATGTTTACACACTCGTTGCTAGATGTCGGTGCTCATACTTTTTCATTGTATCATCCATGCTAGTTTATTTTCCTTTTCTTGCTTTCTTCTTGTGTGTTTGAAAAACCTTAAGAAAACCCAAAAAATTAGTAATAGCTTTTAGCTAGTTTACTTTCTTGCTGTAGTAGTAATAATTAAAAGAAAACCGAAAAGGATTTCCTGTTCTTCTTTTGCTTGTTGGGAGCTTTCCCGTGTAAATAGTTTTATTTCTTTTCTTTGGGGGTCGAGAGGAGAAGACCATAATGAAAATGTTGAAGTGGCTCTTATATGAAATATTGTTGATTTAACCGAGAGCCCATATTGCCTTGTCTTCTCCTGTTTATTGAAAGCTTGCAGATTCCAGCTTAGTCCAATGCACGTGCACTATTATTATTATTCACATCATTTGGTCGTGCAATTGAAAGGCAATTATGATGATATATGATGGACTGATTGAGATGAGAGAAGCTGGTATGAACTCGACCTCTCTTGTTTTTGTAAATATGATTAGTTCATCGTTCCTGATTCAGCCTATTATGAATAAAACATGTTTGCAATGACAATTAGAGATTATAGTTCCTTATGCCATGCTTAATTAGCTAGGAGTTTATAATGGTTTACCTTGCGTGCCAACATGCTATTAAAATGGTTGTGATGTGGTATGATAGGGTGGTATCCTCCTTTGAATGATTCAAGTGACTTGACTTGGCACATGTTCACACATGTAGTTGAAACAAATCAACATAGCCTTCACGATATTTATGTTCATGGTGGATTATATCCTACTCATGCTTGCACTCAATGTTTATTAATTTTAATGCATGTTCATGACTGTTGTCGCTCTCTAGTTGGTCGCTTCCCAGTGTTTTGCTAGCCTTCACTTGTACTAAGGGGGAATACTGCTTGTGTATCCAATCCCTTAAACCCCAAAGTTATGCCATATGAGTCCACTATACCTTCCTATATGCGGTATCAACCTGCCGTTCCAAGTAAATTTGTATGTGCCAAACTCTAAACCTTCAAATGAAATTATGTTTTGTATGCTCGAATAGCTCATGTATCAACTAGGGTTGTCCGTACCTTCCATGTTAGGCGGGTTATTCTCAAGAGGAGTGGACTCCGCTCCTCACTCACGAGAAAATGGCTGGTCACCGGGATGCCCAGTCCCATGCTTTATGCAAATCAAATCAAAATAATTGCAAACAAAACTCCCCCGGGACTGTTGTTAGTTGGAGGCACTCGTTGTTTCGAGCAAGCCATGGATTGATGCTTGTTGGTGGAGGGGGAGTATAAACTTTACCATTCTATTTGGGAACCGCCTATAATGTGTGTAGCATGGAAGATATCGCCATCTCTCGGTTGTTATGTTGACAATGAAAGTATGCCGCTCAAAATACTATTCATCTCTACTTTAAAATCGAGCTCTGGCACCTCTACAAATCCCTGCTTCCCTCTGCGAAGGGCCTATCTATTTACTTTTATGTTGATTCATCACCCTCTTATTTAAAAGCACCAGCTGGAGAGCACTGCTGTCATTTGCATCCATTACTATTAATTTATATTGGGTATGACTATGACTGGATCTCTTTTAACATGATTACAATGTTTAGTCAGTCCTTGATCTTTAAAGGTGCTCTGCATTTATGTTTTGCGGTCTCAGAAAGGGCTAGCGAGATACCATCTTGTTATATCATATCATGATTGTTTTGAGAAAGTGTTGTCATCCGAGATTTATTATTATTGCTCGCTAGTTGATTATGCCATTGACATGAGTAAACATGAGACCTAAGTGTTATTGTGAATATGGTTAGTCATAATCTTTGCTGAAAACTTGAATGCTGGCTTTACATATTTACAACAACAAGAGCAAACAGAGTTTGTAAAACTTTTTCTTTATCACTTTCAGTTTATCAACTGAATTGCTTGAGGACAAGCAAAGGTTTAAGCTTGGGGGAGTTGATACGTCTCCGCCGTATCTACTTTTTCAAACACTTTTGCCCTTGTTTTGGGCTCTAACTTGCATGATTTGACTAGAACTAACCCGGACTGACGCTGTTTTCAGCAGAATTGCCATGGTGTTATTTATGTGCAGAAACAAAAGTTCTCGGAATGACCTGAAACTTCACGGAGATTATTTTTGGAAATTATAAAAAATACTGGCGAAAGAATCAAGGCCAGGGGGCCCACACCCTTTCCACGCGGGTGGGGGCGCGCCTGCCCCCCTGGGCGCGCCCCCTGCCTCGTGGACCCCCTGGTGCTCCACCGACCTCAACTCCAACTCCATATATTCGTGTTCGGGGAGAAAAAAATCAGAGAGAAAGATTCATTGCGTTTTACTATACGGAGCTGCCGCCAAGCCCTAAACTCTCCCGGGAGGGCTGATCTGGAGTCCGTTCGGGGCTTCACAGAGGGGAATCCGTCGCCATCGTCATCATCAACCATCCTCCATCACCAATTTCATAATGCTCACCGCCGTGCGTGAGTAATTCCATCGTAGGCTTCCTGGACGGTGATGGGTTGGATGAGATTTATCATGTAATCGAGTTAGTTTTGTTAGGGTTTGATCCCTAGTATCCACTATGTTCTGAGATTGATGTTGCTATGACTTTGCTATGCTTAATGCTTGTCACTAGGGCCCGAGTGCCATGATTTCAGATCTGAACCTATTATGTTTTCATGAATATATGTGAGTTCTTGATCCTATCTTGCAAGTCTATAGTCACGTACTATGTGTTATGATCCGGCAACCCCGAAGTGACAATAATCGGGACCACTCCCGGTGATGACCATAGTTTGAGGAGTTCATGTATTCACTATGTGTTAATGCTTTGGTCCGGTACTCTATTAAAAGGAGGCCTTAATATCCCTTAGTTTCCGCTAGGACCCCGCTGCCACGGGAGGGTAGGACAAAAGATGTCATGCAAGTTCTTTTCCATAAGCACGTATGACTATATTCGGAATAGATGCCTACATTACATTGATGAATTGGAGCTAGTTCTGTGTCACCCTATGTTATGACTGTTACATGATGAACCGCATCTGGCATAATTCTCCATCACCGATCCAATGCCTATGAGCTTTTCACATATTGTTCTTCGCTTATTTAATTTTTCGTTGCTACTGTTACAATCACTACAAAACCCAAAAATATTACTTTTGCTACCGTTATTGTTACTTCCATATTACTTTGCTACTAAATACTTTGCTGCAGATACTAAGTTATCCAGGTGTGGTTGAATTGACAACTCAACTGCTAATACTTGAGAATATTCTTTGGCTCCCCTTGTGTCGAATCAATAAATTTGGGTTGAATACTCTACCCTCGAAAACTGTTGCGATCCCCTATACTTGTGGGTTATCAGTCATCTTTCCAGCTTCGCATGCACCACACAGATGATCCTTCTTGAACTTGATTTAATACCAACAACGTGTTTCTTCTTCGCGAGTGTGTACAAGTTCCTCATGCCCGCATGTCCTAGCCTCCGATGCGAGAGCCGGCACTCTGAAGCTTTTGCTAGAAGACATACGGCCAGCTGTGGTCCTGTTGAGAAATCTACCATGTACAAATCATCTTTCCGATACCCTTCAAAGACTAGAGACTTGTCAGATTCCATTAGAACAAGGCAACGATATTTTCCAAATATCACAATCATGTTCAAATCACAAAGCATTGAGACAGACATTAAGTTGAAACCAAGGGATTCAACAAGCATCACTTTATCCATGTGTTGATCCTTTGAGATTGCAACTCTACCTAGACCCAATACCTTGCTTTTACCAGTGTCAGCAAATGTGATGTGACTCTTGTCAGATGGACGTAAGGTTGAGTCCATCAGAAGACTTTGATCACCAGTCATGTGGTTAGTGCATCCACTGTCCATAATCCATTCTGAAGCATGTGGTGTCATACCCTACAGTACAGTTAGGGGGATAGGCTTCACCAAGAGTATTGTGAAGCATAAACATTTGACGGACAAGAGGATTATCAAAGCTCAGATCAAGGTTAGGACTGATAGGATGATTGGCAAGCGATTCAGGAACAAAATATATAGTAAGACCATTTGGGCATTTTATCTTGCGCCCCACAAGATGTTTTAGGTCCCCAGCATAAGCATCGGACGCCTTTGATTTCAGGCTGGAGACCTTTCCCTGCAAAAGAGAGTTAAGTTTTCTTAACCACCCACATTTTCAGGGGTGGCTTCGAAGCAATGAGTCTAAGTGCAGCATTTGAGAACTTCGGCTTTGGAGCCCTAGCAAATAGCCTTGTAGTAGATGAATGATACTCATATGAATAAGCAGAAAAGTTCTTAGTTTTATGAACATAGCGGTTTGAAGAAACACGCTCATATTCATAAGTTTGAGTATGATTTCCCTGCAAAACATTGGCGTTAGGATGACTCAGGTGAGTCCTTTGTCTGTATGAAGCCTTTGGTCTGGGGTTTGTCTTCTTCCCTTGTGGTGTCATGATGACATTCACAGGAAGATTCTCAAGACACCTTTTGGGCATCCAGATCTTCTTCATAGGTGAGTCATTCCTGCAGTTAGTACCAATATACCTAGCAAACACTTCACCTTTGTGATTCTTAAACAGTTTATAGTTTGCATCAAAGGATTCATCAATGATAATCGGGTTAGCACAAGTGAAGCCAGATAAGGTGGATGGATCCACTGAAGGTCCCTTTGCAGCAACCCATGTGGTTTTGGGGTACTGCTCAGGCTTCCAGTAAGAACCATCAACATTCATTTTCCTCTCGAACCCAACACCCTCTTTCCTACGGTTTCGGTTCAGAATCTGCTTTTTGAGGACATCGCACAGTGTCTGATGCCCTTTGAGACTTTTGTACATCCGTGTCTCAAGCAATGTCTTGTAGTGACCAGACCTCAAACAGTCTGATCTCTGTGCATCAGTGTCATCCCTGGATCGGTAATGCTGACACGCACAGTACTTGAAGGATTTATAACAGAGTAGCAATCACACACTTATTACATAGAATGCCTCAAAAGAGAGCTTATTACAATAAATATGGCTAAGGCCACCTAATACGATAACAACGGAAGGCTTGGAAGATAAAGTGAGTCCATCAACTCCAACGGCATCACTGAGTGAAAGATCACGACCTAAGGCTCCTTACTCGTCGTCTGAAAAGTCTGCAACATGATACGTTGCAGCCCGAAAACGGGTCAGCACATGGAATATGCTGGCAATGTAACACAAAAGAGTAATGAACAGAATAATGCTATCACTACATGCATATATGGATGGTGGAGGCTGTATGGTTAATATGTTTTGCGAAAAGCCAATTTTTTCCTACAACAAAGGAATAAACTTTATTTAACTATCATGGTGGTTGTTAAACATTGAGAATGGTAAACCCCATCTCAATCCCAATTAAAAAGCTAAATAATATCCCAATCAAATTTTATAACTAAGAGTGATGAGATCCACATGATAATCCAAGAACCAGATACTCAAGATGTCCATAACCGGGGACATGGCTAATCATGATTAGTTTGTACACTCTGCAGAGGTTTGCGCACTTTTCCCCACAAGACACGATCTCCTTCGTTGGATTTCTCGCACTACATGGTGTTTGAGAAACGGATGACCGAGACACAGTCTTTCAGAAGCATTAACTCTTTCGATGGGTAGACCGTACCACCTACATCCCCTACATCTGCTAGTCTACCACTGAAAGAGGTCACACAACATACTCAACTATGCCAGAGCCCATAATGGCTTGTGGCTGCACACGGAAGTTTCTAGCATGAATAATCTCATGATCCCTTTGAGCCTGGGTGGCAGTCCATAGGAAAAATCACACGGTAACCCGGGATTTCCAAAAATACAGGCAATCACTGGATTCCCCAGGTGCCTCAATCCACTCAGATGTGTATTAAAGTTGCCACCTTAAGTTAACCATTAATTAACAATACTCACAACTGTCATGAATACACTCAAAACCAATCCACGTCTACGAGCATAGCATAGCAGTATAAGCGACGAAGAAGTAAGTCCCAAAGGTTTGATAATAAACAGGTGAATAGGTACTACCTCAACTACTTCCCAACCCACAATTTAAATCAGATCCTAACCATGCAATTGTTTGAGGATTGATCTAATGCAATAAAACTGGGTAGTAAAGAGGTATGATCAAAGTGTTACTTGCCTTGCTGATGATCCGCGAAACCTAGAGACTCGTAGTAGCACGTTTCGCACTTCGGGTACTCTATCGCAAACAAACAAGCATACAATAAGCAATCAAGCAAGGGCACGAGTAAAACTCAAACAAGAGATCCAACCAGAAAGTTCAACTTAAGAACTCCGATTTGCAAAAAGAATCAAATCAAACGAAGCAACAAAACTCAAACGGCGAAAGAAACAAGCTTCGTTTACTAATCTGGACTGAAGTCAAATTTTACAGTAGCAAAATCTTGTTCAAGTTGGTTAATCAGAAAGAGGGCTTTGAGAAGAAACTCTAGGCGCTTGAATCACCTGATTCCGATAAACGAGCGAAAAGATAAACTAAAATGAAAATCGGACCAGAAATCACGATCGAAAATAATCGCGGAAAATCCGAGAAAAAGAAAAACTGACGAATAGGCTAACGAACGAACGTTCGTTGTCTGCGGCTAAACGGTGAAAACCGTTCGTTAAAACGAACGTACGAACGGGCGTTCGCTAGATAACTAAACCGAAAAAATAAACCGAACCGGATCTAAAAAAATGGATCTAGGGTTTTGAAAAAAACCGTTCAGTTTTCTCGCAAAAACCGAGGCGGCGGCGGCTACCTCTGGCGGATCCGGCGAGACGGCTCCGTTGCGGCGGCGCGGGGCGGCGGCGGGTGGCGGCGCGGCGGTGCGGGTGGCGGCACGGCAGCGGGCGGCGTCGGCGGCGGCGACGAGCGGCGGCAGCCGGTGGCTAGGGTTCAGCGGCGGTGAGCTGGTGGGCTGCGGGGCTCGGGTGGCGCGGCGTATAAAGCCCCCCCGGGCGGAGTCCCGCTCGGGTACGGCCTGGAGTCGGTTTCTCTTTTTTTTAAAAAAAAAATCTGTCGTGCAGAAAAACAAAGAAAAGAAGTACTAAACGGACTCCAAAAATCCCGAAATAAATTTTCCCCGTCCTCTAAAAATAGGCCGGACAAGGTGAACATTTATTTGGGCCTAAAATGCAATATTGAAAAACGCGTATTTTTTCCTAATTCAAATAAAATAGCGATAAAACTCCGAATAAAAAACTTATTTGGTTTTAACATTAAATCTCTGATATTTCTTTATTTTGGGGAAATCAGTTTATCCTCTCTCTTTTATTTTTATAAAAGAAATATTCAAAGAGAAAATAATTAAAATCAAACAATCCTCTTTTCAAAATTCGAGAAAAACTCGAATATGAAAATAATGAAACCCCCAACTCTCTCCGTGGGTCCTTGAGTTGCGTAGAATTTCTAGGATCAAACCAAAATGCAATAAAATATGATATGCAATGATGATCTAATGTATAACATTCCAAATTGAAAATTTTGGATGTTAAAAACCTACCCCCCTTAAGATGAATCTCGCCCTCGAGATTCGGGTTGGCTAGAAAATAGGTGTGGGTGATCTTTCTGTAGGTCTTCCTCTCGTTCCCAGGTGGCTTCATCCTCGGTATGGTGGCTCCACTAAACTTTGCAAAATTTGATAACCTTGCCGCATGTAACTCGGCTGACAAACTCGAGAATCCTGACTGGCTTCTCCTCGTAGGTCAAATCGCTATCCAACTGTATCGCTTCCAGCGGCACTGTATCTCTCAGAGGAATATCAGCCATCTCTGTGTGGCACTTCTTTAACTGAGAAACGTGGAACACATCGTGAACTCCTGACAATCCTTCGGGCAATTCCAACTTGTAAGTGCTACCTCTTGAGCACTGCGTTGGTTTTCCCTTGAAGAGGAAAGGGTGATGCAGCAAAGTAGCATAAGTATTTCCCTCAGTTTTTGAGAACCAAGGTATCAATCCAGTAGGAGGCTACGCGCGAGTCCCTCGCACCTGCACAATACAAATAAATCCTCGTAACCAACGCGATAAGGGGTTGTCAATCCCTTCACGGTCACTTACGAGAGTGAGATCTGATAGATATGATAGGATAATATTTTTAGTATTTTTGTAATAAAGATGCAAAGTAAAGAAAGCAAAATAAAGACGGCGCCAGAAATAGCTTGTTGTAGGGAGATTAATACGATGGAAAAAAGACCCGGGGGCCATAGATTTCACTAGTGGCTTCTCTCAAGAGCATAAGTATTTTACGGTGGGTGAATGAATTACTGTTGAGCAATTGACAGAATTCAGCATAGTTATGAGAATATCTAGGTATGATCATGTATATAGGCATCACGTCCGAGACAAGTAGACCGACTCCTGCCTGCATCTACTACTATTACTCCACTCATCGATCGCTATCCACCATGCATCTAGAGTATTAAGTTCATGAAAATAGAGTAACGCCTTAAGCAAGATGACATGATGTAGAGGAATAAATTCATGCAATATGATAAATACCCCATCTTGTTATCCTCGATGGCAACAATACAATACGTGCCTTGCTGCCCCTACTGTCACTGGGAATGGACACCGCAAGATTGAACCCAAAGCTAAGCACTTCTCCCATTGCAAGAAAGATCAATCTAGTAGGCCAAACCAAACTGATAATTCGAAGAGACTTGCAAAGATAACCAATCATACATAAAAGAATTCAGAGAAGATTCAAATATTGTTCAGAGATAATCTTGATCATAAACCCCCAATTCATCGGTCTCAACAAACACACCGCAAAAAGAAGATTACATCGAATAGATCTCCACGAGAGAGGGGGAGAACATTGTATTGAGATCCAAAAAGAGAGAAGAAGCCATCTAGCTACTAACTATGGACCCGAAGGTCTGAGGTAAACTACTCACACTTCATCGGAGAGGCTATGGTGTTGATGTAGAAGCCCTCCGTGATGTATGCCCCCTCCGGCGGAGCTCCGGAACAGGCCCCAAGATGGGATCTCGTGGGTACAGAAGGTTGCGGCGGTGGAATTAGGTTTTTGGCTCCGTATCTGATCGTTTGGGGGTACGTAGGTATATATAGGAGGAAGAAGTACGTCGGTGGAGCAACGTGGGGCCCACGAGGGTGGAGGGCGCGCCCTGGGGGGGTGGGCGCGCCCCCTACCTCGTGGCCTCCTGGAAGCTTCTCTTACGTAGGGTCCAAGTCTCCTGGATCATGTTCGTTCCAAAAATCACGTTCCCGAAGGTTTCATTCCGTTTGGACTCCGTTTAATATTCTTTTTCTGCGAAACTCTGAAATAGGCAAAAAAACAGCAATTCTGGGCTGGGCCTCCGGTTAATAGGTTAGTCCCAAGAATAATAAAAGTGGATAATAAAGCCCAATAATGTCCAAAACAGTAGATAATATAGCATGGAGCAATCAAAAATTATAGATACGTTGGAGACGTATCAAGCATCCCCAAGCTTAATTCCTGCTCGTCCTCGAGTAGGTAAGTGGTAAAAAAGATAATTTTTGATGCAGAGTGCTACTTGGCATAATTTCAATGTAATTCTTCTTAATTGTGGTATGAATAGTCAGATCCGAAAGATTCAAGATAAAAGTTCATATTGACATAAAAAATAATAATACTTCAAGCATACTAACTAGGCAATTATGTCTTCTCAAAATAACATGGCCAAAGGAAGTTCATCCCTACAAAATCATATAGTTTAGTCATGCTCCATTTTCGTCACACAAGAATGCTCTCATCATGCACAACCCCGATGACAAGCCAAGCAATTGTTTCATACTTTAGTAATCTCAAACCTATAAACTTTCACGCAATATATGAGCGCGAGCCATGGACATAGCACTATGGGTGGAATAGAACATGATGATGGGGGTTAAGTGGAGAAGAAAAAAAAGGAGAAAGTCTCACATCAACGAGGCTAATCAATGAGCTATGGAGATGCCCATCGATTGATGTTAATGCAAGGAGTAGGGATCGCCATGCAACGGATGCACTAGAGCTATAAATGTATGAAAGCTCAACAAAAGAAACTAGGTGGGTGTGCATCCAACTTGCTTGCTCACGAAGACCTAGGGCACTTGAGGAGGCCCATTGTTGGAATATACAAGCCAAGTTCTATAATGAAAAATTCCAACTAGTATATGAAAGTGACAAAACAAGAGACTCTCTATCATGAAGATTATGGTGCTACTTTGAAGCACAAGTGTGGCAAAGGATAGTAGCATTGTCCCTTCTCTCTTTTTCTCTCATTTTTTTTGGGCCTTCTCTTTTTTATGGCCTTTCTTATTTATTTTTATTCCTCACTTGGGACAATGCTCTAGAAAATGATGATCATCACACTTCTATTTATTTACAACTCAATGATTACAACTCGATACTAGAACAAAGTATGACTCTATATGAATGCCTCCGGCGGTGTACCGGGATATGCAATGAACCAAGAGTGACATGTATGAAAGAATTATGAACGGTGGCTTTGCCGCAAATACTATGTCAACTACATGATCATGCTAACAATATGACAATGATGAATGTGTCATGATAAACGGAATGGTGGAAAGTTGCATGGCAACATATCTCGGAATGGCTATGGAAATGCCATAATAGGTAGGTATGGTGGCTGTTTTGAGGAAGATATAAGGAGGTTTATGTGTGAAAGAGCGTATCATATCACGGGGTTTGGATGCACCGGCGAAGTTTGCACCAACTCTCAATGTGAGAAAGGGCAATGCACGGTACCGAAGAGGCTAGCAATGATGGAAGGGTGAGAGTGCGTATAATCCATGGACTCAACATTAGTCATAAAGAACTCACATACTTATTGTAAAAATCTACAAGTCATCAAAAAGCAAGCATTACGCACGTGCTCCTAGGGGGATAGATTGGTAGGAAAAGACCATCGCTCGTCCCCGACCGCCACTCATAAGGAGGACAATCAAAGAACACCTCATGTTTCAAATTTGTTACATAACGTTTACCATACGTGCATGCTATGGGACTTGCAAACTTCAACACAAGCATTTCTCAAATTCACAAATACTCAACTAGCACGACTTTGATATTATTACCTCCATATCTCAAAACAATCATCAAGCATCAAACTTCTCTTAGTATTCAACACACTCATAAGAAAGTTTTTACTATTCTTGAATACCTAGCATATTAGGATTATTTAAGCAAATTACCATGCTATTTAAGACTCCCAAAATAATCTAAGTGAAGCATGAGAGATCAATAGTTTCTATAAAACAAATCCACCACCGTGCTCTAAAAGATATAAGTGAAGTACTAGAGCAAAACTATATAACTCAAAATATATAAGTGAAGCACAAAGAGTATTCTAATAAATTCCAAATCATGCATGGCTCTCTCAAAAGGTGTGTACAGCAAGGATGATTGTGGTAAACTAAAAATCAAAGACTCGAATCATACAAGACGCTCCAAGCAAAACACATATCATGTGGTGAATAAAAATATAGCTCCAAGTAAAGTTACCGATGGAAGTAGACGAAAGAGGGGATGCCTTCCGGGGCTTCCCCAAGCTTTGGCTTTTTGGTGTCCTTAGATTATCTTGGGGGTGCCACGGGCATCCCCAAGCTTAGGCTCTTGCCACTCCTTGTTCCATAATCCATCAAAATCTTTCACCCAAAACTTGAAAACTTCACAACACAAAACTCAACAGAAATCTCGTGAGCTCCGTTAGCGAAAGAAAACAAAAGACCACTTCAAGGTACTGCAATGAACTTATTCTTTATTTATATTGGAGTTAGAACTACTGTATTCCAACTTCTTTATGGTTTATAAACTATTTTACTAGCCATAGGTTCATCAAAATAAGCAAACAACGTACGAAAAACATAATCTGTCAAAAACAGAACAGTCTGTAGTAATCTGTAACTAACGCAAACTTCTGGAACTCCAAACAATCAGCCAAAATAGGACGACCTAGGAAATTTGTTTATTGATCAGCAGCAATTGGAATCAGTATTTTATCACGTTCTGGTGATTTTTAACAATTATTTTCGTGAACAGAAAGTTTCTGGAATTTTCTGCGAGATCAAATAACTATCATCCAAGAAGATCCGATAGGTTTAACTTGGCACAAACACTAATTAAAACATAAAAACACATCTAACCAGAGGCTAGAACAAACATTTATTGAATAACAGCAAGGAAAAATATTGGGTTGTCTCCCAACAAGCGCTTTTCTTTAAAACCTTTTAGCTAGGCCTTGATAATTTTAATGATGCTCACATGAAAGACAAGAATTGAAGCACAAAGAAAGCATCATAAAACACGTGATAAACACATATAAGTCTAACATACTTCCTATGCATAGGCATCTTATAGAAAAACAAATTATCATAGCAAGCAAAAACTAGCATATGCAAGGAAGCGGAAAGGAACAATAGCAATCTCAACATAACGAGAGGTAATTTAGTAACATGAAAATTTCTATAACCATATTTTCTCTCTCATAATAATTACATGTAGGATCATAAGAAAATTCAACAATATAGCTATCACATAACATATTCTCAACACGATCCACATGCATGCGAAGTTGACACTCTTCCAAAATAGTGGGATTATCATTAACTAAAGTCATGATTTCTCCAAGCCCACTTTTATCAAAAATTTCATAAGATTGAATATTATCCAAATATGTGGGATCTAAAGTTCACACTCTTCCAAACCCACTTTCAATATTATTACAAACACTATTATCAATCTTATATTCATCATGGGGCTTAAATAAATTTTCAAGATCATAAGAAGAATCTCCCCAATCATGATTATTGCAACAGGTAGTGGACATAGCAAAACTAGCATCCCCAAGCTTAGGGTTTTGCATAATATTAGCACAATTGACATCAAGAGAATTTATAATAGAATTATTGCAATCATGCTTTTTATTCAAGGAACTATCGTGAATCTCTTCATAAATTTCTTCATCACAATTTTCAGATTCACAAATTTCAAGCAAAACTTCATAAAGATAATCTAGTGCACAAAACTCACTAGCAATTGGTTCATCATAATTGGATCTCTTAAAAAGATTGGCAAGTGGATGAGGATCCATAGATATTAGCTTCTCTGTTTAGGAATAAATACTCAACTATTTCAACCAAGCGAGCAAACGAGCCAAGAAAGACATCAAGCCAAACGAAAAGACGAATGGAAAAAGGGCGAATAAAACGGCAAGGGTGAAGTGGGGGAGAGGAAAACGAGAGGCAAATGGCAAATAATGTAATGCGGGAGATAAGGGATTGTGATGGGTACTTGGTATGTTGACTTTTGCGTAGACCTCCCCGGCAACGGCACCAGAAATCCTTCTTGCTACCTCTTGAGCACTGCGTTGGTTTTCCCTTGAAGAGGAAAGGGTGATGCAGCAAAGTAGCGTAAGTATTTCCCTCAGTTTTTGAGAACCAAGGTATCAATCCAGTAGGAGGCTACGCGCGAGTCCCTCGCACCTGCACAATACAAATAAATCCTCGTAACCAACGCGATAAGGGGTTGTCAATCCCTTCACGGTCACTTACGAGAGTGAGATCTGATAGATATGATAGGATAATATTTTTAGTATTTTTGTAATAAAGATGCAAAGTAAAGAAAGCAAAATAAAGACGGCGCCAGAAATAGCTTGTTGTAGGGAGATTAATACGATGGAAAAAAGACCCGGGGGCCATAGATTTCACTAGTGGCTTCTCTCAAGAGCATAAGTATTTTACGGTGGGTGAATGAATTACTGTTGAGCAATTGACAGAATTCAGCATAGTTATGAGAATATCTAGGTATGATCATGTATATAGGCATCACGTCCGAGACAAGTAGACCGACTCCTGCCTGCATCTACTACTATTACTCCACTCATCGATCGCTATCCACCATGCATCTAGAGTATTAAGTTCATGAAAATAGAGTAACGCCTTAAGCAAGATGACATGATGTAGAGGAATAAATTCATGCAATATGATAAATACCCCATCTTGTTATCCTCGATGGCAACAATACAATACGTGCCTTGCTGCCCCTACTGTCACTGGGAATGGACACCGCAAGATTGAACCCAAAGCTAAGCACTTCTCCCATTGCAAGAAAGATCAATCTAGTAGGCCAAACCAAACTGATAATTCGAAGAGACTTGCAAAGATAACCAATCATACATAAAAGAATTCAGAGAAGATTCAAATATTGTTCAGAGATAATCTTGATCATAAACCCCCAATTCATCGGTCTCAACAAACACACCGCAAAAAGAAGATTACATCGAATAGATCTCCACGAGAGAGGGGGAGAACATTGTATTGAGATCCAAAAAGAGAGAAGAAGCCATCTAGCTACTAACTATGGACCCGAAGGTCTGAGGTAAACTACTCACACTTCATCGGAGAGGCTATGGTGTTGATGTAGAAGCCCTCCGTGATGGATGCCCCCTCCGGCGGAGCTCCGGAACAGGCCCCAAGATGGGACTCATGGGTACAGAAGGTTGCGGCGGTGGAATTAGGTTTTTGGCTCCGTATCTGATCGTTTGGGGGTACGTAGATATATATATAGGAGGAAGAAGTACGTCGATGGAGCAACATGGGGCCCACGAGGGTGGAGGGCGCGCCCCCTACCTCGTGGCCTCCTGGAAGCTTCTCTTACGTAGGGTCCAAGTCTCCTGGATCATGTTCGTTCCAAAAATCACGTTCCTGAAGGTTTCATTCCGTTTGGACTCCGTTTGATATTCTTTTTCTGCGAAACTCTGAAATAGGCAAAAAACAGCAATTCTGGGCTGGGCCTCCGGTTAATACGTTAGTCCCAAGAATAATATAGAAGTGGATAATAAAGCCCAATAATGTCCAAAACAGTAGATAATATAGCATGGAGCAATCAAAAATTATAGATACGTTGGAGATGTATCAGTAAGCAACTTCTCCCATACGTTCCAAAACTTTGTATGTTCCCACAAAACGTGGTGCTAACTTTCCCTTATCTCCAAAGCGCTTCACTCCTCGAAGTGGGGATACATGAAGATACACTCTATCTCCAACTTCGTAAACTGTCTCCTTGTGTTTTGAATCCGCATAACTCTTCTGCCTGGACTGGGCTACCTTGAGTCTATCGCGAATCAGCTTAACCTTCTCTTCAGACTCTTTAATCAAATCTGGTCCAAACAACTGTCGGTCTCCAACTTCGTCCCACAACAACGGTGTTTTGCACCTCCTTCCATACAGTGCTTCGAAAGGGGCCATCTTCAAACTGGCTTGATAACTGTTGTTATAAAAGAACTCTGCATATGGCAAATTATCATCCCAACTAGATCCATAATCTAGTGCACAAGCTCTCAACATGTCCTCCAGAATCTGATTGACTCTCTCAGTCTGTCCATCTGTCTGCGGGTGAAAAGTTGTACTGAACTCTAGCCTGGTTCCCAAAGTTTCATGCAACTGATTCCAAAACTTTGAGGTAAACTGGGTTCCTCTATCTGATACAATGGTCCTCGGAACTCCATGTAGACATACGATCCTGGTCATGTATATCTTTGCCAACTTAGCACTGGTGTAAGTGGTCTTCACTGGGATGAAATGAGCTACTTTCGTCAAACGATCGACTACAACCCATATCGAGTCATAGCCTGAACGAGTCCTGGGTAATCCCGTAATAAAATCCATGCCTAGCTTATCCCACTTCCATTCGGGTATCGGCAATGGTTTTAGCAATCCTGCTGGCTTCTGATGCTCGGCCTTCACTCTCTGACATACATCACAAACTGCTACATACTCTGCAATATCCTTCTTCATTCCGGTCCACCAGAAACTATCCTTCAAATCCAGATACATCTTGGTATTTCCTGGGTGAATCGAATATGGCGAATCATGGGCCTCTTGCAGAATCAACTTCCTGATCTCCTGATCATTTGGCACATATACGCGGTCCTCAAATCATAAGGTATCATGCTCATCCTCACAAAATCCTTTAGCCTTTCCTTTACTAATTCTTTCCTTTATTTCGGCAATCTCCTTGTCCGTCTTCTGAGCTTCTCTGATCTTATCCATCAAAGTAGACTGAATCTCCAATGCTACTACATAGCCTCTCAGAACTATCTCCAAACATAGCTCGTGAAGGTCATCTGCCAACTCCTTGGGTAACTCTCCGGTCATGAGTGTATTGACATGACTTTTGCGGCTCAACGCATCGGCTGCTACGTTAGCCTTTCTGGGATGATAATGCAACCTCATATCATAATCCTTAATGAGTCCTAACCATCTCCTCTGCCTGAGATTCAACTCCTTCTGCGTGAAGATATACTTCAAACTCTTGTGATCCGTGTATACCTCACAATGGTTTCCGATGAGAAAATGTCTCCAAGTCTTCAACGCATGCACCACGGCTGCTAACTCCAAATCATGCGTATCATAATTTAACTCATGGGGTTTAAGCTATCGTGAGGCATATGAAACAACTCTCCCCTCCTGCATAAGTACGGCTCCAAGTCCTCGACGAGAAGCGTCGCAATACACTTGGTAATCCTTGTGTTGATCTGGCAGAATCAACACCGGTGATGTAACCAAGCGTTTCTTCAACTCCTGAAAACTGGCCTCACATTCCTCAGTCCATTTGAACTTGGTGTCCTTCTTTAACAACTCCGTCATAGGCTTTGCAATCTTTGAGAAATTTTCAATGAACCTCCGGTAGTATCCTGTGAGTCCAAGAAAACTCCGGATCTCTCCAACTGACGTGGGTGACTCCCAATTTGTCACAGTGACAACTTTGGTGGGGTCTACCGCTATTCCTTCTCCGGATATAACATGTCCAAGGAATCCAACTTCCTTCAACCAAAACTTACACTTGCTGAATTTGGCGTATAGCTAATGTTCTCTGAGTTTCCCAAGTACTAAACGCAAATGCTCTTTATGTTCTTCTTCATTCTTAGGGTAGAACAGAATATCATCAATGAACACCACGACAAACTTATCCAAAAACTCCATAAACACCTTGTTCATCATGTTCATAAAATAGGTAGGTGCGCTAGTCAGGCCAAATGACATAACGGTATACTCATATAGCCCGTACCTCGTGGTAAAAGCTGTCTTAGGTATATCCTGCTCTCGAATCTTCAGCTGGTGGTACCCTGATCACAGATCGATCTTGGAAAACACCTTAGCTCCTTGCAGCTGGTCAAACAAATCATTGATCATCGGTAGTGGGTACTTGTTCCTGATCGTCACCTCATTCAATCCTCGATAATCAACAACCATCCTTAACGATCCATCCTTCTTCTCCACTAGAAGTACTGGGGATCCCCAAGGTGACGAACTTGGGAGAATATAGCCTTTATCCAGTAACTCCTTAATCTGCTTCTTCATTTCCTCCAAATGCTTTGCGGGCATTCTGTACGGTCTCTTAGATATTGGTTGTGTGCCTGGCAAAAGCTCAATCAAAAACTCAATGTCTCTATCCGGTGGCATGAGTGGCAACTGTTCTGGAAATACATCTGGAAAATCCTTCACCACTGGTACTTCCTCCTGTACAACTCCTGATAAGGAATTTACTTGAGTCCTATTCGGCACATGCCGGGATACATACTTGATCCTTCTTCCTTCTGGGGTGGTGAGTAAGATCGACTTACTGGCGCAGTCAATGTTTCCTCCATACTTCGATAACCAATCCATGCCTAATATCACATCCAATCCTTGTGACTCCAATACTATGAGGTCTGAGGGGAACAGGTAGTTACCAATCCTTAATGGTAACCGATCACACCATAGGCTGGCCATATACTCTGCTCCTAGCGAGGTTACTAACATGGGTGACCTAAGGGCTTGGGTTGGCAGCTTAAACTTATCCACGAATCCCCTTGATATGTATGAATGCGATGCACCAGTATCAAAAAGTACGACTGCAGTAAATGACTTAACCAAAAACTTACCTATTACTGCATCTGGCTGGGCTTCAACCTCCTCCACGTTAACGTGGTTCACTTGTCCCCTGGTGAAAGGGTTGGGCTTCTTCCCAAAGCTTCCATTGCCGTTTCCATTCTTAGCTTCAGGACACTCATTGGCGTAATGTCCGGTCTTCTGGCACTTGTAGCAAGTAACGTGGCTTAGATCTTTCTTGGCGGGTGTTGCCGGGTTGGAACGGTTCTGTCCGCTGCTTCCTCCATTACCATTCCCATTCTTGGGGCCACTATGGTTGTGCGAACTTCCTCCATTATGAGTGTGGCCTCCATGGTTATGAACAAGTCCTCCAGAGTTCGAGGTGAAACGGGGTCTCTGCTGAGCTCCAGAATTATACTTCCCTTGTCCATACTTCCTCTTGCGGCTGTCAATCAGCTGCTGCTTCCCTTCAAGCGTGAGAGCTCTATCCACCAACTCCTGGTAGTTATTGAAATTTTCCACCATCAACTGCATGCTCAACTCATCATTCAGTCCTTCCAGAAACTTCTCCTTCTTAGCTGCATCTGTAGCGACATCATCCGGGGCATAACATGCTAGCTTACTAAAGTCATCCACATACTGGCCAACAGTGCGCCCTCCTTGGCGTAAGTTGCGAAACTCACGCTTCTTCATGCGCAGTACGGAAAGCCTGCTGGAACTGGTCCCACGTCACAGTGTCAATGGGGTAAGTGACTACGAAATTCTCCCACCATGATGCTGCGGGTCCATCTAGATGATGTGCGGCAAAACGCACTCTCTCCGCATCTGTGCATCCTGCAGTAGTCAACTCCCTTTCAATCTTGCGGATCCAATCATCTGCAACAATCGGCTCGGTGCTACTGGAGAACACCGGCGGATTCAGCCTAAGAAAACGGGCTAAGTGATCAACTGGTGGTGGGTTGTTGTTGTTGTTGTTCCCCTGGTTCTGATTCTGGACTAGTATCTGCATCAATGCATTCTGCTGCTGGATCAACTGAGTGAGCTCCGGTGGGAAAGCAAATCCATTGTCGCGTCTCAGAGGCATCTGTTGGGTTTAGAAAAGATGAGAAAATAGAGTAGAATGAGGTCTAGGGGGGAACACTACCCATATGCACATGAGACAAACACAAACATATCACTCAATCAAATCAAACAAGGGCATACAATCGGTCTAGAACTATCGTTACAAAAGTGCTCGGACTATACTATATACATGGTGGAATACTACTACTGATATGGTGGTCGACTAGAAAAATTGATCGGTCGAAGACTCCATGATATCTGCTCCAGCTTCATCAACATAGTCATCATCACTATCGTCAGGGTCCGAGTCAGTGTCGTCGATGATGATGTAGTTCTCCGGACAAATGGAATCGTCAACTTCTCCTCCTGGCGCAGGGTCTCCCATGAAAACTCCGATCTTCTTTCTCAGGTCGTCATTCTTCTCCACTAGTACGACAATTTCCTCCTCATAATCTTCGCATGTAGCCTTGAGTTCTTCCTCCAGCTCTGTGATCCTTGTCATTGCCTTCTTCAAATCTGTCATGCCTGCGCACATCTGGTTCTCCTGGCGTCGAATGTGCTGGTTTAACTCCTGGATGAAAGCTGCAATCGATCTATCCTTCCTGGTGCTGATCATCTCCCATTGCTCATCTCGGCGCCCACAAATCTGGTAGATAGTATCCTTGAGATCCTTGTGGTAAACTTCTCCAATGCGTCCCATGGTGATGTGGGCTGCCGTACTCTTTCCTAGACTCCAGGTTGGTGCATCAAAGGGAAACTCTATGGGCTCAGTGACTGGCGTGAATGTCCTTCCTGGAACTTGAACTTGAATCATCCAGCGCTCCTCTTCTGGTAAAGAGGCATTGTAAGTCCCTGTGAAGCTTGGTATTCCAATGTTCAGGTACCTAGTAACTTCCTTCAAGTGGCGTCCAAAAGGGGTGTCTTCATCTGGTTGCGTGAACTTGATCCTTGCATCCGCCATCCTAAAGAGTGGAAAATGGAGAGGAGTCAGAAATGAGAAGAGAGTAGTGATCTAGGGCTTTAGCTTAGTGGTCGTGTCCTACAGTCAGCGTGTGCTCTGATACCATCTTGTAGCGACCAGACCTCAAACAGTCTGATCTCTGTGCATCAGTGTCATCCCTGGATCGGTAATGCTGACACGCACAGTACTTGAAGGATTTATAACAGAGTAGCAATCACACACTTATTACATCGAATGCCTCAAAAGAGAGCTTATTACAATAAATATGGCTTAAGGCCACCTAATACAATAACAGCGGAAGGCTTGGAAGATAAAGTGAGTCCATCAACTCCAACGGCATCACTGAGTGAAAGATCACGACCTAAGGCTCCTTACTCGTCGTCTGAAAAGTCTGCAACATGATACGTTGCAGCCCGAAAACGGGTCAGCACATGGAATATGCTGGCAATGTAACACAAAAGAGTAATGAACAAAATAATGCTATCACTACATGCATATATGGCTGGTGGAGGCTGTATGGTTAATATGTTTTGCGAAAAGCCAATTTTCCCCTACAACAAAGGAATAAACTTTATTTAACTATCATGGTGGTTGTTAAACATTGAGAATGGTAAACCCCATCTCAATCCCAATTAAAAAGGTAAATAATATCCCAATCAAATTTTATAACTAAGAGTGATGAGATCCACATGATAATCCAAGAACCAGATACTCAAGATGTTCATAACCGGGGACACGGCTAACCATGATTAGTTTGTACACTCTGCAGAGGTTTGCACACTTTTCCCCACAAGACTCGATCTCCTCCGTTGGATTTCTCGCACTACATGGTGTTTGAGAAACGGATGACCGAGACACAGTCTTTCAGAAGCATTAACTCTTTCGATGGGTAGACCGTACCACCTACATCCCCTACATCTGCTAGTCTACCACTGAAAGAGGTCACACAACGTACTCAACTATGCCAGAGCCCATAATGGCTTGTGGCTGCACACGGAAGTTTCTAGCATGAATAATCTCATGATCCCTTTGAGCCTGGGTGGCAGTCCATAGGAAAAATCACACGGTACCCCGGGATTTCCAAAAATACAGGCAATCACTGGATTCCCCAGGTGCCTCAATCCACTCAGATGTGTATTAAAGTTGCCACCTTAAGTTAACCATTAATTAACAATACTCACAACTGTCATGAATACACTCAAAACCAATCCACGTCTACGAGCATAGCATAGCAGTATAAGCGACGTAGAAGTAAGTCCCAAAGGTTTGATAATAAACAGGTGAATAGGTACTACCTCAACTACTTCCCAACCCACAATTTAAATCAGATCCTAACCATGCAATTGTTTGAGGATTGATATAATGCAATAAAACTGGGTAGTAAAGAGGTATGATCAAAGTGTTACTTGCCTTGCTGATGATCCGCGAAACCTAGAGACTCGTAGTAGCACGCTTCGCACTCCGGGTACTCTATCGCAAACAAACAAGCATGCAATAAGCAATCAAGCAAGGGCACGGGTAAAACTCAAACAAGAGATCCAACCAGAAAGTTCAACTTAAGAACTCCGATTTGCAGAAAGAATCAAATCAAACGAAGCAACAAAACTCAAACGGCGAAAGAAAGAAGCTTCATTTACTAATCTGGACTAAAGTCAAATTTTACAATAGCAAAATCTTGTTCAAGTTGGTTAATCAGAAAGAGGGCTTCGAGAAGAAACTCTAGGCGCTTGAATCACCTGATTCCGATAAACGAGCGAAAAGATAAACTAAAACGTGAATCGGATCAGAAATCGCGATCAAAAATAATCGCGGAAAATCCGAGAAAAAGAAAAACTGACGAACAGGCTAACGAACGAACGTTCACTGTCTGCGGCTAAACAGTGAAAACCGTTCGTTAAAACGAACGTACGAATGGGCGTTCGCTAGATAACTAAACCAAAAAAATAAACCGAACCGGATCTAAAAAAACGGATCTAGGGTTTCGAAAAAACCGTTCGGTTTTCTCGCGAAAACCGAGGCGGCGGCGGCTACCTCCGGCGGATCCTGCGAGATGGCGGCGGTGGCGGCGCGGCTCCGGTGT
The DNA here is from genome assembly GCF_002575655.3 of Aegilops tauschii subsp. strangulata. Classification (NCBI taxonomy): domain Eukaryota; kingdom Viridiplantae; phylum Streptophyta; class Magnoliopsida; order Poales; family Poaceae; genus Aegilops; species Aegilops tauschii. The sequence continues at coordinate 227,456,939 of NC_053039.3, forward strand.
GGCGGCGCATGGCGGCGCCGGGTGGTGGCGCGGCGGTGCGGGTGGCGGCGCGGCGGTGCGGCGGCGGGGTGACGCGGCGGTAGCGGGCGGCGTCGGCGGGTGGTGGCTAGGGTTCGGCGGTGGTGGGCTGTTGGGCTGCGGGGCTTGGGTGGCGCGGCTTATAAAGCCCCCCCCGGGCGGAGTCCCGCTCAGGTACGGCCCGGAGTCGGTTTCTCTTTTTTTTAAAAAAAAAATTTCGTCATGCAGAAAAAGAAAGAAAAGAAGTACTAAATGGACTCCAAAAATCCCGAAATAAATTTTCCCCGTCCTCTAAAAATAGGTCGGACAATGTGAACATTTATTTGGGCCTAAAATGCAATTTGAAAAACGCATATTTTTTCCTAATTCAAATAAAATAGCGATAAAACTCCGAATAAAAATCTTATTTGATTTTAACATTAAATCTTCAATATTTCTTTATTTTGAGGAAGTCATTTTATCCTCTCTCTTTTATTTTTATAAAAGAACTATTCAAAGAGAAAATAATTAAAATCAAACAATCCTCTTTTCAAAATTCGAGAAAAACTCGAATATGAAAATAATGAAACCCCCAACTCTCTCCGTGGGTCCTTGAGTTGCGTAGAATTTCTAGGATCAAACCAAAATGCAATAAAATATGATACGCAATGATGATCTAATGTATAACATTCCAAATTGAAAATTTGGGATGTTACATGTCTTCAACCTAGCATTTTCATCAGCGATAGCAGTGGTATCCTCAGCAGAGGGGTTAGTTACCACATCAGCAGTTGAAGATATTGCAACAGTAGCAGCAGTAGAACATTCAGCAACAGAAGTAGCGTTATCACACTCAAGGCATTTTAGACATGGTGGTTCAAATCCTTCCTGAGCGGGACTGATCTGTTGAGCGCGAAGTGACTCATTCTCTTTTTGAAGATCTTCATGAACTGCTCTCAATTTCTCAAGTTCTTACTTCCTTTGAAGATAATCATAGGAAAGCTTTTCATGAGTTGTTGAGAGCGTTTCATGACGACTTTCAAGTTCCTCGTACTTAACATGAAGATTTTTTATGTCTTCAATTAAGGACTGAGATCGGGTCATTTCCGCGTCCAACAGGTCATCGCTTTTGTCTAACAGTTTTTGAATATGTTCCATAGCTTTCTGTTGTTCAGTTGCAATTTTAGCAAGTGTTTTGTAGCTGGGTTTGGATTCACAATCAGAGTCATCTTCACTTGATGTTTGAAAGTAAGCATCGCGTGAGTTTACCTTGGCACCACGTGCCATGAAGCAGTAGGTGGGGGCAGAGTCGTCCTTATCATTAGTATCAGCGTTGGTGACGGACCCATTGTCTTCAGTGTTGAAGATGGACTTGGCAACGTAGGCTGTGGCTAGAGCCAGACTTGCAACGCCAGAGTCGAACTCCTCCTCAGACTCCACCTCTGCCTCCTCAGAAGCAGACTCCTCCTCTGAATCCATCTCCTTGCCAACAAAATCACGAGCCTTGCCAGATGAGATCTTCTTATGTGATGAAGACTTGGAAGAAGACTTTGAGGATTTCTTCTTCTTCTTGTCATCAGAATCATATTCCTTGCTCTTCTTGTTGTTGTTGTTTTCATTGTCCCACTGAGGACACTCAGAGATGTAGTGACCAGGTTTCTTGCACTTGTGGCATGTTCTCTTCTTGTGGTCATGAGTGGAAGCTTCATCATTTCTTGAGCTGGATCTTGAAGACTTTCTGAAGCCTTTCTTCTTAGTGAATTTCTGGAACTTCTTCACAAGCATAGCAAGCTCCTTTCCAATGTCTTCAGGATCCCCAGAACTGCAGTCAGATTCTTCTTCAGATGAGGAAACAACCTTTGCCTTCAAAGCGCGAGTTTGGCCATAGTTGGGACCATAGATGTCTCTTTTCTCAGATAGCTGAAACTCATGTGTGTTGAGCCTCTCAAGTATGTTAGACGGATCGAGTGTCTTGAAGTCAGGGCGTTCTTGAATCATCAGTGCTAGGGTGTCAAACAAGGTGTCAAGTGATCTCAGGAGTGTCTTGACGATTTCATGCTTGGTGATCTCAGTGGCGCCGAGAGCATGAAACTCATTTGTGATATCAGTGAGGCGATCAAACGTGAGCTGGACATTCTCATTATCATTTCTCTTGAAGCGGTTGAAGAGGTTGCGAAGGACACTGATCCTTTGATCTCTCTGGGTTGAGACGCCTTCGTTGACCTTGGAGAGTCAGTCCCAGACTAGCTTCGACGTTTCTAGAGCACTCACACGGCCATACTGTCCTTTGGTCAGATGACCACAGATGATGTTCTTAGCAGTAGAATCCAGTTGAACGAACTTCTTGACATCAGCAGGGGTGACACCTTCACCGGTCTTGGGAACGCCGTTCTTGACGACATACCATAGATCGACATCAATGGCTTCAAGACGCATGCGCATCTTATTCTTCCAGTAGGGGTAATTAGTGCCATCAAAGACAGGGCACGCAGGGGAGACTTTGATTATCCCTGTAGTCGATAGCTAAAACTCCAGGTGGTTAAACCGAATCACACAGGGGGAGTACCTTGCTCTCATACCAATTAAAAGTGCTAGTTATCGACTAGAGGGGGGGTGAATAGGCGGTTTTATGAAAGTCTTCAAAACATGGGAGTTTTGAAGACAAACAATGGAAATGAGCCTATTGACATGCAGCGGAAGGTAGACTACACTAGGCAAGCCATAGTAAAGTATTCAATGAAGTGAAAGCACGAAGACTAATAGCAGCTAGGTAGTATGGATCAGGATGAAAGATAGTATGAAGCCAAACAACAATAGTCGTCACACAGTGAAGTCAAACAGATAATGCAAGCAGGCAATGACTTCACGAAGACAAACTGTAAGTAAAGAGAGGGAGAAGATAGACCAGTCGCTTGGTGAGGACAAGGATTTGTTGGACCAGTTCCAGTTGCTCTGACAACTGTACGTCTGGTTAGGGAGGCTGAGATTCAACTTAGAAGACCGCGTCTTCACCTTATTCCCCTTGAGCTAAGGACACTTAGTCCTCGCCCAATCACTCTGGTAAGTCTTCAAGGTAGACTTCTGAACCTTCACAGACTTCGTTCACCGGCAATTCACAATGACTCTTGGATGCTCAGAATGCGACGCCTAACCGGCTGGAGGATTCACAGTCCTCAAGTGTAACAAGTCTTCAGATCACGCGGACAGAAAGACTTCAGTGATGCCAAACACTCTTTGGGCTCTGGGTGTTTTGGGCTTTGTCCTCGCAAGGATTTCTCTCTCAAATGCTTCGGAGGTGGGTTGCTCTCAAACGACAAAAGCCGTGTACTAACTCTGAGCAGCCACCAATTTATGGTGTAGGGGGTGGGCTATTTATAGCCACTAGGCAACCCAACCTGATTTGTCCGAAATGACCCTGGGTCACTAAGGAACTGACACGTGTTCCAACGGTCAGATTTCAAACACACGCGGCAGCTTAACTTGGGCTACAAGTAAAGCTGACTCATCCAGCTCTGGATAAGATTTGCTCTCCTTGTCTTCGCTCGAAGACTTAGGATTTGGTTGAGCATCACTTCAGTCACTCTGACTTTGTTCACTTGGACCCCACTTAACAGTACGGTGGTTCATATGACTCAACAAAGAAGAAAAGGAAACTACGAAACAGTTATGTCTTCGCACTCCATAGTCTTCACGTGAATGTCTTCTCGAGTCATAATCTTTGTTCTGAATATCTTCACATACCACCATTGTCTTCAATGTCTTCACACATTTTAGGGGTCATCTCCGGTAGGTAAACCGAATCAATGAGGGACTACTACAGTGTTATCCTGCAATTCTCACAAACACATTAGTCCCTCAACCAGGTTTGTCGTCAATACACCAAAACCAACTAGGGGTGGCACTAGATGCACTTACAGATACATGTCGCGGGGGCAGGCCCGTGCGACCTGGGAATGATGCAGCCCGAGGGGCGCTCCCAACTGAGTAAACCAGAAAATGTCACCTGGTTTCGTCATCGAAGGGGCGTCGAGGTAGCTGAAGGTGCGCGCTGGAGAGGTCGCTCCTCACGATCCACCAGGGCCCTGAGCCTCAGGAGGCTCTGGGGGCTCGGGTGGTTCCTTGAGGACCGTCGCCATCTCCTCTAGGGCTGCGTGATGCCTGGCCTCCTGAGCCGCCAGGATGCTCCGTAGATGATGCTGGTAGGTGACAGCTGCGTTCGGCAGGCCAAATGGCATGCGGACATAGCTGTGAGGTGGGCCCTCCCACCGGCCAACGCTCGAAGGCCAGAAGCGTTCCTGAGATGCGGCCATGTTGAGCCCTGGAATGTCGACACAGACGCGCAGTCCGCCGTCCTCGCCAGGATGGGGAGCTGCGTCGGGTGGTGGGCGACGGTCGCCACGTATGGTCCTTGCTTCCTGAAGCTCTTGGACCGCCTGGGTGATGAACTCCTGAGCACTTGGAGCTCCTCGCCTTGTGCCCTCTTGAGGGAAACGTGCAGCGAAGCACGCCTCCACGTGGTGCCCGAGCGCCTCCCTCGTGAAGTTGGCTAGGTCTGAGGCCCTCCAGAAGAGAGCCCCCGAGCCCTGCCCGAGGAGGGCGCCGGGCGCGCCTTCCTATGCGAGAGAGGGAGGCGCCCCAGCTGCGGGCGCTGATCCTGAGGTGGTGCCACTGGAGACGCCGCTCTCCTGAGGCCTTGTGTGGAGTAGCTACTTCTTCTTCTTGGGGATGGCCTCAGGAGGGTACAGTGTGCCTTCGTTGTCGGGGTCCTCGATCGCTGTGGCTTGGAAGGCGCGCTCAAGGGAGCACACCGCATCTCTTTCTTCACACGGGACCATGATGATGCCTCCATTCCCCGGCATCTTGAGGACGTTGTAGCCGTGGTGGGTCACCGCCATGAACTTGGCCAACGCTGGATACCCAAGGATGGCGTTGTACGGCAGACGAATGAGGGCGACGTCGAAGTCGATGAGCTCGGTGCGGTAGTTGTCGCGCTGGCCGAAGGTGACAGGGAGGCAGACCTTCCCTATCGGGGTGGTGGAGCCGTCGGTCACTCCGGAGAAAGGCTTGGTAGGCTGCAGCTGATCGTATGGCACTTGGAGGCTGTCGAATGTCTCGACGGACAGGATGTTGAGCCCAGCGCCGCCGTCGATAAGGGTATTGGTGACTTGGACATTGTTGATGATGGGTGAGCAAAGTATCGGGAGGGCGCCGGCAGTTGCCGCGCACTTGAGCTGGTCCGACAAGCTGAAGGTGATGGCGCACTTGGACCACCTGAGCGGGCGCATGGCCTCGAGCCTGGGAAGGGCTGCGTTCACCTCGCGAGCAAACTGCTTGAAGATGCGCTGGGAAGCTGGGGCCTGAGCACCGCCCAAGATGCAAGCGATAGCGTGCGGCTCCTGGAAGCCCCCAGCCCCCTCGTCTTGATGGTGGTCGTCGTTCCTTCTTGATGGTGGCGGTAGCGGAGGAAGGCCAGGATTGCCCTGAGGACGGTCCTCACGAGGCTGGTCCCTCCAGGTGCCCTCACGAGGCTAGTCCTGCCAGTGGTCCTCACGAGGCCGGTCGCGTGACTCCTGACGGGGGCCGCGGTCGTCCCAGCGTCCTCCACTTCGTCCTCCTCCCCGGCCGTAGCCCCGGTCGTTGCGCTCGGGGCGTCGACCGAAGCGTCCATCTCGAATGGCCCTGAGCTCTTGGCAGTCATTGGTGTTGTGGTTGTGTACGTTGTGGAAGGCGCAGAATGGACGGCTGTTGTTGGACGACTCGGGGTGGTCCCGGCCGCGCTTTGAATCGGGCTCCGCTGCGAGCACGGCTACCCCCTTGCGCTTCACGTCCTTTGCCTTGGCTTTCTTCTCTTCTAGGTCGGCAGCTGGGAGCTCGAGGAGGGAAAGGCGCCCCTCCTCAGCTCTTGCACACTTGGTCGCCATGTTGAACATCTCCAGAGCCGTGCACAACTCCTCGTGGATGACGAGCTCCTCCTTCATCTTGATGTCGTGGACACCATCGGAGAACGCTGAAATGATGGCCTCGTCTGTCACCTTGGGGATCTTGAGGCGAACGCTGTTAAAGCGCTGGATGTACTTCTGCAGGGTCTCCCCTGGCTGATGCTTGATGCGGCGTAGGTCACCCGCGGCCGGCGGGCGGTCGTGAGTGCCCTGGAAGTTGGCGACGAAGCGGTCGCGCATCTCACCCAGGAGGAAATCGAACCTGGGGGCAGGTTCAGGAGCCACGAGCGAGCACCATCTTTGAGAGCCATGGGGAACCAGTTTGCCATGACTTTCTCGTCGCCGTTGGCCGCCTCGATACTCAGCTCGTAGAGTTGCAAGAACTCCGCAGGATCGGGGGTGCCGTCGTAGCGGGGAGGCAGGTCTGGCTTGAACTTGCCTCGCCAAACGACGCTACGCAGCTCCAGGCGAAGGCACGACAGACTGCGTAGCCACTGGGGCCCGCCGTGGGGGAGGAGCTTGGTCTTGACGCCCGCGCGCCGCCGCTGCGGGCAGCGCGCGATCTGGACGCGGTGGCGCCGGGAGCACGGGAGCGTTTTCTCTTGGTCGGGGAACCTCTTGGCAGCTTCTTTCTTCATGCGCGGGCGCCCGGTGCGGCGGGTCGCGCCGAGGGGCCGCGCGTCTTGGTGCCAGTGCGCTGTCTTGGTGCAGGCGTGGCGGAGGCGTCCCGTGAGCTACATCGCCCGCAGCTGGCGGAGGGCGAGGCAGCGAGAGGGACGGTGCAGGAGAGTCCCCAGCGGCGCTGACGAGCTCGGTGATGCGTTCCAACCAGTCCTCATAGAGGTCGTCGACCGGGCGGTAGCGCAGGAGCTCACGTGCCATGAGCAGCGCGGCCTGCGCGTCCGGGGGCACGCGACGAGCGTGGGATGATGAGCCGGCCGGAGTCAGCGACGGGGTGGCGGTGCGGTCGTCCCGCCGCACAGAGGGGTGAAGTGAGGACGCTTGCTGTTCATTTCCCGCCGGGCCAGTGGCGGCGTTGGTGGCGGGTGACGGCGAACGACGGGGAGGCCCACCGACTGGGGCCGTCTGAGCGACACGAGCGGCGAGGGTGGCCCGACGCTCGGCGCGGGCTCGACGCGCGTCTGCCATGGTCATGGTGGAGCGGTGGTGCGTGGATCGGCGGAAGGAAAGCTTCAACGCACCCCTACCCGGCGTGCCAAATGTCGGATTGCGGGTTCCGGCAAAACCCTTAAGGTTCGAACTCTGGGGTGCGCACGAAGATCTCTCTCCCCCTAGCTCTCACTCTCACCACAATCTCAAAGCTCTGCCCGCCGAACCCGAAGAACAAGGGACACAAGAGTTTATACTGGTTCGGGCCATCGATGTGGTGTAATACCCTACTCCAGTGTGGTGTGGTGGATTGCCTGGTAGGCTTGGGTGAACAAGTACAAGGGAAGAACAGCCTCCTGAAGAGAAGCGTTCTTGAGCTCGGTGAGCTGGTGAGGATGGCCTTGGTGGAATAGATCCGGTCCAAGATCTCTCTTCCTCCTACGGTGGTGGCTAGTTCTATTAATAGAGGCCCGGGTCCTCTTCCCAAATATCAGGAGGGAAGGGATCCCACAACAGCCAATTTGAAGGGGGACAGCTAGTACAAGCTATCATGACAAAAGGTGGTCTTCGCCTGCCAAAGGCTCTGGTGGTGACGTCGTCGTTGGCTCCGCGATGACCTCCGTCATGCCGTCCTGCTGGTCTTGGTCTCGTTGCACCGATATGGAAATCTTTACCTGATGCCTCGGGACTCCTCGCCTGCGCCTGCTCCTTTAGCACCAAAGAGGAAACGAGTACTCCGCGCCCGCTGGCGCCCGCCTGGCCTTGGTCGTCACGGCTCACGTCACGGGAACCTCACGAGGTGCCCCTTGCCTTGATCTCTCCGCTCCTCGCGAGCCAGCCTAGTGAGGCCGCCCCTGAGAAGGTCTTGCGTCGTCCGCTTCGCGAGGCTCGGCCCCTCGCGAGGGTCTTGAGTGTTTGCTGGTGAAGATGGGCCATACAGGGCCGCTGGTGGAGCCACGCCGCAGGCAGACAAGTCTGGGGACCCCGTTCTCAGAACGCCGACATACACGTTTGCCCCCATCTCAAGGATGGGACGGGGCCACGGGCTGCGGTGGTGTCGCACGACGCGGGATACAAATGTTGGAGTGTCGCGGCGGGATGGGAGGAAGCTTGGCGGCGGGGGAATGAGATGATCTGGGCGGCGGGGAATGAGAATAGATTAGGAGAGGGGGGGGGGGGGGGGGGGTCGTGGAATGAATTAAAAATCTGACGTGGCCCTGTACTCGCGTCAAGATTTGAGCTATAGGATCGAATGGCAGGGGAAACGTTCGTCCTGAAACGTAAAAAATCCGACGTCAAATTTTGAACATTTGGGATTATCTAATGTCGTGGATTGAGCAATCGCGAGATTTGGGTTAAGCTCAAGGTGAATGTAATTTACGCCGCAGAGCAAGAGAGCAACATAGCAAAGTCACTGCAACTTGTCTCCGGATGCATATGCCTGACCAGGAATCCATGCCTTAGAAGGGAAGAAAATAAACTCGCTGTCGTTCCGTGCGCTGATCCCTGGCTCACGGCTTTTGAACAAGTAACGTGTTTACTACCACTTGTTCTCTTTTCCTCCGAGGGCGGCGTGTCTGCGGGCAGGAGCGCGAGCAGTGGCGCCGTATCACGTCCGTGCAATCAAACCGTCCTACGTGTCTCCATTAGCTGCCGGAGGGGCTCTAGGCAGGGCGGTCAAAGTCACACTCATCATCGATCAGCTTAGCCGCAGGACGGGGCCCCAACGTGGCCCAGCTAAACCCCAGCGATCAATCCTTAACCCCACTGCCTTGTCCTCGTCAAACCGCATATATAATGCCCCCACTCTCTTCCTTACCACCGCACAACACATCCAACCAAACCTGGTTGACCTGACATCGCCATGTCATCGACGAGAGCGCGGCGGAGCGGCGGCCGGCAGTTCGCGGTGGGCGGCCGGTGGCGGCACGTGGCCGTGGTGGACACGGGGTGCGGGTGCCGCCCGCGCCGGCTGAGGCTGCCGCTCATGAGCCTGCCGTCCTTCCTCCGCCCGTCGGTGACCAGGAGCGGCAGCAGCTCCCGCTCGTCATCCTTGTTCCCCTCCTCCGCCTCCACCGCGTCGTCTGCCTCCGCCGCCACCTACTCCTCGTACTCCTCCTCCAGTAACTATGCCAACTACCCCGCCTCCGCCCACGTCTACAAGCACCACCAGGAGCCTGCAGTGCCCTACGAGGTCACGGCCAAGGCGTCGGCGCCGGTTGCGAGGAACAAGGCGGGCAGCAGGGCGAAGAAGAGGCGCGAGAAGATGGCAGTGCCGGCCGAGGAAGAGGAGGAGGAGGACGTCGGGGTGGCGGTAGAGAAGGAGTCGTCGGACCCCCGGGCCGACTTCCGTGACAGCATGGTGCAGATGGTGGTGGAGATGGGGCTCTGCGACTGGGACGGCCTCCGCTGCATGCTTCGCCGCCTGCTCGCCCTCAACGCGCCGCGCCACCACGCCGCCATCCTCGCTGCCTTCGCCGAGGTCTGCGCCCAGCTCGCCTCGGAGCCTCCCCCGCCGCCGCCTCCGGCGTATCAATACGACTACTACTACTGACGACTGACCAGTCACTGGCTCGGCAAGCCGGCCAGGTCGTCCGCTCGTGTTCCGTCTGTTCTGTGTGGGGGGCTGCTCTCGAGATCCTGGCACCACCTGGTGTACGCATCCCTATCTGGGCGAGGTTACCGGGTGGTGATAGGATCTCTCGGAGGATAATTTAAGCTGCAGTAGAAGAAACTTAGTAGTAGTCGCAGTTTCATGTGTGGTCAGTCAGCTGTTCGTCTAGCTCTGATTTGCTGGGTTTCTTTGGGTGTTTTCCTTAATTTTCGCTCAGTGTTTCAGTGTGTTGTTTCTAGATTTCTAGTGTCATATAATGTGTGTGCTTGTGTGGCCTTCGGTTTTGCATGAAGGTCACCAAGGAAGCTAGTTCATTAATCAGCTCAAGTAGGCAACTATTTGTGCCATAAGTAGTAATGTGTTGTGATGTGTTTATTATTCAATATGCATTTGGCACTTTCTAGTGTGTGGCGATCTGTAATTTTTCGATGCTTTTTCTTGAATACTTTTCGGTTTTCTAAGTAGTCTTCACTAAAGAACAAGCATTGCATCAGCCGATGTTTTCTTTTCTCTTGATTATACTTATTACTAGTCCAAGCGCATAGTTAAGGACCTAGGCTTCAAGTTTCAACTGCCAAATATTGGTACTCCCTTGTTTATATTTACTTCGCATATTAACTTTGTGTAAACTTTATCAACTTTGTAAAAAAACTACATTACTCCCTCCCTTCCTAAATATAAGTCTTTCTAAAGATTTCAATATGAACTACATACGGAGCAAAATGAGTGAATTTATGCTCTAAACTATGTCCATATACATCCGTATGTAGTCCATATTGAAATCTCTAAGAGCATCTTCAACAGGCGCCCAAAAATTGCTCCGCGTGCTAAAATTCAAGGTTTTAGGGCGCCGGACAGCTCCAGCAGAAGTTGTAAAATAGTGCAGGCGCAAAAAAGGGTTTGGCGCGCGCTGAAAAACGCTATCGAAATCTGCAAATTTGAGGCGCCGGATTGCGCGCGCTTCACAGTTTACACCGCGTGGTTTTTTGGGTGCGCGTTTTTTGGGCATCTGCTAAAGCAATGTTAGGTGCGGCGTGCTAAAATTGCTACAGTGACGCACTAAAATTATTTTAGGGCGCGAAATTTTTGTGCGACTGTTGGAGATGCTCTAAGAAGACTTATATTTAAAATAGTGCACCACAAACAGTCGCATAGAGAAAGAAGGCACTAACAGTCGCATAGAGAAAGAAGAGCTTTGAATATGCATGCTTGCCAGTGGCATGCGTTGTTCTTGGACTTTTGATGAGGGAGTTAACTATGCGCTTGGGCGGCCAACGGGTGGAGATGCTCTTAGAAGGTGTTCCCGAGAGAGCTTTTGCCTTGAAAGGGTCGAGCACGCACGCATCTGCCGTCCGTGCAGCTACCGGGGGACGCCGTCGATGACTCAGATTTTTCATCGCCATTGCGCACATTCAGCGTGCGTGCGTCGGTACGATGCCGGCCGGTGGCAGTGGTTAAAATTATGTCCTACGGGTACATGCATGCATGCAAAAGCAGCAAATGGAAGTGCTTCTTTCTCCCTCCCTCCCTCCCTCCCTCCCTCCCTCACTTTGTCTTCTCTCTTTACTACTAGTGGTCGAGCTACCTTTTGTAAGTTGTTTGGCATTTCATGATGCTTAAGTCAGCTTTGTGGCCGTTGACTCTGTGAAGATCGATCGATGTGCCAATGTGCTTACTCAATGATACCCACAAAAAAGAATGCAACGTTCTTCACGGAGTATCAGTCCAGTGCTTGGTTATATTATACAGTATAAGTTATCCGCAAAATAAAAATTAAAAAATTATACAGTATACGTAAGTTGGTGCCAAAAATGCGACCATTTTCAGCAAAAAAGGCAGCCGCACTACAGATCCCTGCGTACGTCGTGCGTGTATGTATGCCGTGATTTGTACCAGTGTGCTCAACCTCGCAAGTCGCAAGTGCTACCTACTAGAGTTACGTTGCGTCCACGATTTCATATATCTGAAGGAGCACTGCTGTACTGAAGAGAGGATCTAATGTTGTTTCTATTTCCTATCTCGACTCCTCCTTATCTCCTTATCTCTACGGGAGTATCTATTGGTAAATGGGCCTGAAGGCTCTTTCGCAGTATCCACTAGGCTTGCAGGGCTCATGTAGATGGAGTTTACTTATGTCCCAGAAAAAAATCGGAGCAAATCGGAGAGCTGAGAATGGCAAAGCAACCAACAAAATCCGGGTGTGAGCTCAAGTTGGTCAAGTACAACGGTCTAGTATACCACGGGCATGTCTAGCGGATCCCTTATAAGTTTTTTAAGCAAGTTGACTGAATTTACAATTTGAGTAAGCCGATTTTGTGGAAGGAGGAACAGGTGGAGGAGGAAGAAGAAAGAAGAACGACCGTCGGATTTTTAATCTATGGTTATAAAAACTGATTTACCCAAAATAAAATTTCAAGCGGCTAGGGCCATGGCTCCCCCGTGCTGAACAAAACCCTTAAATTGCCTTTATATATTATGTGGATTTGCAAAGTTAATGCCTAAATTTTAATGTATGGCCCCCTCAAATGACCATACATGTATCATTGCCCCCCCCCCCTCCCCCTCATATGAAGTTCCTGGCTCTGCTCCCGATAGCTGGTCCCTAAGTTAATCCGCCTCGTTGCTTGGTTACATACATGCTTGAAGGAGGAGCCAGCCCCGGTATGCCTGGCAGCTGCATCCATGGAGGAGGACACTGTCAAGCTTTGGTATGCTTGTGTGCGTGTGTGAGCGCACGCTTGTGATTCATGCCAACTACCAAGCGAGCCTCCTGTTCACCTTGGCCATGCCCGACAGCTCCATCCATGGAGGAGGACATAGTCAAGCTCTGGTACGTTTGTGTGTGTGTGCGCGCGCGCGCGCGCGCGTGCGCGCGCGTTTGTGATTCATGCCAACTACCAAGCAAGCCTCTGATTCACCTCGGCCTGCTCCAAATGCTTACCTATCGAGCCCTAATCCCCTCTTTTTGTCCCCCAATCTCTTCTTCCTCGACTCTGGTGTCGTCCTCTTTCTAACCCCCACATGTCATTTTGTGTAAGAATTTTTCGGATAGGGGATCTGCTAGCTGAGCAAAAAATCCTTAAATTGCCCATATATATTATGTGGATTTGCAAAGTTAATGCCTAAATTTTAATGTATGGCCCCCTCAAATGACCATACATGTATCATTGCCCCCCTCCCCCTCATATGAAGTTCCTAACTCTGCTCTCGATAGCTGGTCCCTAAGTTAATCCGCCTCGTTGCTTGGTTACATACATGCTTGAAGGAGGAGCCAGCCCCGGCATGCCCGGCAGCTGCATCCATGGAGGAGGACGCTGTCAAGCTCTGGTATGCTTGTGTGCGTGTGTGAGCGCACGCTTGTAATTCATGCCAACTACCAAGCAAGCCTCCCGTTCACCTTGGCCATGCTCGGCGGATCCATCCATGGAGGAGGACATAGTCAAGCTCTGGTACGTTTGTGTGTGTGTGTGCGCGTGCACGCGCGTTTGTGATTCATGCCAACTACCAAGCAAGCCTCCCATTCACCTCGGCCTGCTCCAAATGCTTACCTATCGAGCCCTAATCCCCTCTTTCTGTCCCCCAATCTCTTCTTCCTCGACTCTGGTGTCGTCCTCTTTCTAACCCCCACATGTCATTTTGTGTAAGAATTTTTCGGATAGGGGATCTGCTAGCTGAGCAAAAAATATTTCCCTAATTTGTTTAGGGAAATATGACAGGGAGAAGACTTTTGACTTTTAGGATAGGGGATCTACTAGATACGCCATAACATCTTATGGCTTAAACGTCCCCACACACATGTTACACATGTTTATGGCATTAAGCAGCGACAACTCTAGAGGCATGACAACTAAGATACAGTTACAACATGAGACAACATTTGATGTTTCTTGTTACTTTGTTTTAGTATCTTCAACTCACAACTAAGTATGATTCGAGTTAAGATTGCAAAAAATCCATGCGATCACGAAGAGCGCATGTACGGCTCGATCGTTGCGCCGCAGGCTGAAAAGGCGTGCTAGTTTCCCAAGTTTCGTCGATCTATTTATCCATAGAACTAGAGCCAGGGTGAAATCGGATCGGATTCAGATGGATATTACTTATACCCTATCCTATTCCATATTTACTTTCGAATTAGGAAGCGGTACCAATGGAGATTTGAACATGGTATGGTAAGGGAACGACCTCAGATAAAAAACACATTTACCACATGCATAAACAACGAATATATAACTGATTTAAACTAAATTATATGTAAACAAAGAGCAAATATTAATACTTATACATTTTATGAACACACAAAGCACTAACAAGCATATATCTTTTCTCATAAGCAAATATAGCATGCACACATTGCTATGTAATACTTCAAATTTCACCCTTAAATCGGATATTCATATTTAAAAGGTCAGATTGTCCATCTAGAATAAACGGAGTATCCTATGCACCATATACTATTAATAACATCTCATATGCCGTATCCTATCAACGGACTCAGATGTAGATATGATTGTGTTCGGATGTCAAAAATCTCTTAACGTGTACTATAAAAACAGTTTTAGAAACATTTTTTGACGAAAATTATCCTACCAACTTCCCCCTTACGTAGAACTAAGGAAATAATAATTATTTTTTCATCCACAAATGGTACACGTCCGACAAGATGGTTATATGGCAGTACCCAATTACTGTTGAATGAAATCACCACATCAACAGGAATCTTGGGATCAAGGTGTCAGATACAAATTATGCATGGAACATAGTATGCTAAACCTAGTCAAAGAGGATAATCCACTACTAGATTCAGCCATTCGCCACAATTTCCAATTGACTGCCATTAACACAACCAAAACAAAATTTGACGGGTTAATTCAGCTACCACTATGAACAACGGTATTTTGCCCTCTAAAGACATGTGCCTATATGATGGCTAGGAACAACAACATTTCACCAAAGAAATAATGCGTCTAGGGATAGAGGGGGAGGTCAGCGTCCACTAAAGAACACGAGTCAAATCACACAACCTCACGATGGAGAGTACCAATTCTGATGACATAGCAGAGCTGGCTATGATTTGACTTATCCTGTCAGGCATGCAATAACTACGATCTGCTTCAAATAATGCTCAATGAGGTTATGTCCAATCAACTTATTCAGTCACCTCTTCAGCATGTGTCATGCCCTGAATTTTCAGTTATTCAATATGATGATGACACCATTCTAGTGCTCCCTGCTGACACTGCTAAATTACAACACATCAAGAACCTGTTGCTTCACTATGCTGCCTATACTGGACTCAAAGTCAATTACTCTAAATCTACTTTGATCTCCATAAACACACCTGACTCTGTGATGCAAACCATGTGTGGTCTCTTAGGCTGTCAAGTTGGTTAATTACCCATTCCCTATCTGGGACTCCCTCTGAGCCTTTCTATCCCATAATTGAAGATTTTTTTCCGCAATGCTTCAGAGGATCTCATCTAGACTTCCAGGCTGCAACACCCTTCTCTCCTCAAGGGATAAGCTCACCCTCATTGAATCAGTGTTCTCCAGCATGCCCATTTGCTTCATGTGCTCCCTTTCCATCCCCAGAGTTGTTATTCACCAAATTACCTTATACCTGAAGCACTGTTTTTGGAGGAAGTATGGGTCAGAGGAGAAGTAGATGGCATTGATCTCTTGGGACAAAGTATGTAAACCCAACACTCATGGGGGTTTAGGTATCATTGATGCTGCCACTCACAATCAAGCTCTTCTGATGAAGTACTTGCATAAATTCCTTAACAGGGAAGACGTTCCATGCGTCAAGATCATCTGTGAAACCTATTACTCTCACATTCTTCTAAGTACCAAGTCTGTTGGGTCTTTCTGGTGGAAGGCAGTGCTCAAACTACCGCCAATCTGTAAGGATCATTTTGTGTGTGCTCTAGGAGATGGCAGTACCATATATTTTTGGTCTGGTAAATGGAGAGTATAACAACTGCAACACAATTACCCCCAGCTCCATTCTTCCTGTGTTGACCCAGAGATCTCACTGCAAAAAGGGTTTTAGCTCTGCAGAACAAAGTGATTGATTAATCGACCCCACAGTTGCCCCTCACGGGCGACACGAGAGCGTAGCCCTAGCTTCGCCGCCCCTTCCCTCTCCCCTCCCCGCCGCCCCCCGAGGCGCTCGCCGGTGCTACTGTGCGTCTTCTGGTGAAGGTGGCGGCGAGGCTTTGCTGCTCTGCGCTGCAGGGGGGCTTGGATCTCAGGGTGGCGACCCTGATTGGTGAGGGTGGCGTCGATCTCGTCCGGCGGATGGCACCGCCGGTGCTGGCCGTCCCACTGGCCGTGTGGGCGGCGGTGGGGCGGCGGAGACTCGTCGCTGCTGCGGGTTGTGCCGTCGGCCTTGGCTGCCTTGCTTCCCGGTCTCCTCTCCTCTGTTGTGGTCCTCGCTCGCCGATTTGGGCGCTACTCCTCCGGGCCACCAGATCTGGCACTTGAAGGTGGGTGGTGGCCGTCCTAGAACGGGGGAAACCCCTGGTCGACCTCCCGTCAACCCCGACGACGACAACGCTCCGGTGTTGATCTCCCTCTTGAGGGCGTGTCGGGCTTCTTCGCCACCTCCCTCCTCCTCTCCCATGATCCCGGGCGAAAGCCTTGGCCTTGCTGGCCAAACAGCGGTGGCGATGTGGCGTCTCGGTCCTCCTTGGAGGTGTCGTTCAAGGGAGGGTGAGGTTGTGGTCTCGTGGCAAGGTGTTTGGTGGTGGTGGCGTTGCTCTGCTCTCCGGGATGGCGGCTATGGTGTTGACGAGGCGGCCCCCTGCAATCCTTTAGCGGCTCTTCATCTTGTTCGGTTTTGGGCAGCCGACCGGTGGATGGCGTCCGCATGTTGTGGCACGGTTTGGACGTAGGGGCGTTTGGATCCCCGCCCTAGCAAGGTTCGGGGCGGCTAGATCTAGAGCCATGCTTTTCTCGACGCAGCCCGGTTCCTCTCAGCTTTCACTTGTGCAGTCTACTGGTTGCAGTTACTTCGCTGTTCTAGCTTGCGTGGAGTTCTCCGGCGGCTTGATCTTGTTTCCGTTGTGGAGGTGCCCTGCTCGACATTGCTCTGCTTCGCTCTGTAATGTGTGTGCACGCCGCCTTGTATCTTTCAGTTTTTCTTCAAGCTTTCGCCTTTGTATCAGCACTGTTGTATGCTAGCCGGTTGATGGCTTCATTAATTTGAAGTCGGGCTTTATGCCTTTTCTCTAAGAAAAACATTGTGGATATGTTTCATCTTCTACTTTCAACGCAAGCTTGTTAGCAGCTACTCCATCTCAAGGAGTCTTTGTAGAATAGAGAGACACTGTCAAATAATGATATTCAGAAGTATCCATGGAAAACCAATGGCTATTGGGCCATGAAAATGTAGAAAGCCATGATTGGTCCAAGCACCTCACATTCCATTTACAAGAACCTATGGAAATGTTCTGCTCAACTCTGGCATAAGATTTTTTTGGCTGCTACTCTATGACAGAGTTAACACCAGGAATCTTCTGAAAAGGAAATCAATGTACTCAGAGGACTATAATTGTGCCCTTTGCAATGAGAACACTGAAGAAACCCTCATGCATCTCTCCTCGGACTGCACCTTTGCCAATGACTGTTGGAACTTGATTCTCCCTTACAAGAAACATGGTATTTCCAGCTATGATGAAATCTGCATCAGACTCTCAGAACTCCCTCAGGATATTGCTTTGGATACGATTCTCTCTAGTTGCTCGATTATTTGGTCAGTTAGGAATGATAAAATCTTCAGAAATGCAGCCCCCACCTCATGAACTGGTCCTACTACCTGAAAGAGACTCTCATTGCGGTAGTTTAGAGAGCCGGAACAGCTAAAGCCCATAAATTGCACTCTTGGATAGATAACCATTTGTAATATTGTTTTAATGTTTCCTAGAGCGGGCATTCGTTAATTTTGACGGTTTTGATTGTAACATGTACATATTTTTTGCATTATAAAGTTACCGTAGAACTATTGTTCTACAGTTCAGGTTGAAAAAACAACTACGAACATCAGATCCATGCAGTGTACGCAATCCAGCGAACCACAATCAAACCTACCACACGTATGGGCAGATATAAATGAGGCCCCTTGCGCCTACCAACGCTAGCGGGGAGAGGATAATAGTGAGAGTGACCACTAGGGCTTGAGCCCAAGGATTTGTCGAGGTGATTTCTTTGCAAACCAAATTCAAGTGATTTGGTAGACTAGTTATGCATTATATCTTTTTACGTAATGGAAAAAGAACTCTACGGCGGTTAACACACCTAGCGTAGATGGATGTCAAATGTAACTGGTGCTTATACTCATCTATATGACAAGCACGAAACCTAGTATTGTCATAAACAAAAGCCCAAACATTAGTAACTAAGACAACTTTCCTATTCTAACTATTTCCCAATGAACCATGATTGATATACCAATTTGAACTTATACTTCGAAAATTAAACTATTGATTTATACACACACCACTAAATGAGACGCAAACTTTTCCATAAGTGTTTTTCTTAGAAACATACCCTCAACCAAAAAAGTAAGCTAAGGCAGGTGAAGTACAATATCTTTCACTACATTTGTTCGTCTTACTCAGTGTGGATCTGAACTAAAATTTGGTTGCTGGTGTCTGTAGAAGAAACCATTAAAGATGATGAGAGCTAGGCTAATAATATTGCCAGCGGCTACCTATATAAAACTATCATGTGACCAAGAGGCGGCATTATTAGTTACTTGATAATAATGTTGACTATAGGGTTGGCTACAATGTTTTCTTTTTCTCTTTCTCTCTTTCTCTTTGCTCTCATGTACTCATTTTACCTAGGAACACGTATAGGGGTTGACTCTTATATTTACATGGGAGCCCACTCCTATTATTTTTCCTTGTCTTTCTCCTTCATACATGCAAAAGTGCTACGTAAGCAAACTTATGGTGACTGGGGCGTTTTACATGACATGCTCCATGAAGCCCGTTTTAAATAACAAATCCAAATATACCTAAAAATTCCTAATAAAGCCAACAAATACATACACATGTTCTTTAAGTAAAGTTTCATTCAGTAATATGGTTATTTGCGGGCTACACAAAAAAAGACAAAAATCTGACCCAAATATAACAAAAGGAAAACCCATTTTATCTATGTACTTTTCTTTTTAGTGTAATCACATATGAACATATATACTTAATGAAAATTCATACATATATAATTGACATATATTCTTAGTGCATCTTCAACACAGACCATCAAAACGCACGCATACGTATGTAGCTGTCCGGACGTAGTTTGCCGTCGAACACAGTACCCCATTGGCTTGCTGACTGTTCCGGATGTCCGTTTTCCTGCAAACATGACACAAACCAGTAGGCTTTGTGGCCGTCTGGATCGCTAACACGGACGTGTCCGCCACCCCGGTCCCACCCAAAAATCTCTCTTGTGTCCGCGCCCTCTCCTACATGAAGCGATTTCGACGCATTCATGCCGGTCCACGTGCGTCAGCGCGACATTCGTGCTGGCTCAGAGCGCCCCCTATGTCCTGGTCTCTGCGTCTGTTCAATGCCGGTGCGACATGACTGGACGGGACATGACGACTACCTACCGCATTTAAGCCAGTTTCCCATCCGTCTGGCATTACACAGGCGTGACCGCCGAGAAAACAACTCTGACGGTTGGCCTGGCCGACATCTGCTATTTAAATGCAGCCCTGCGAGGCACTAACTGCATGACAAACGTGTCCGCTTCCAGCCCTCCCACTTGCACCACCTCTGCCATGATCGCGAGCTCTAAGGTGATGTGGAAGAGCCTCTCAATGGAGCAGAAGCACGATGTGGCGAGCCTTGCAGCCGGATGGCAGGGGCCGCCGTGCGTGATGAATAGAGGCATGCTTGCCAATGAGTGTGCCGGAGGTGAGTGATGACAACCCAACAATGGAAGACGCCTTCGACGACGAGCCACAGCCTGTGCCCGTGCCTATCCATGTCGGCTTGACTATGGAGCAAGCCCATGAGCACTTCGACTCCATCATGGCGCAGGAGCAGTTGGCGCTGCAGTTTTCACTCCTGCGCGGGGGCGCTGAAGGAGCAGCGGTACAACCTCTCCATCCTCACGCATCACCGGTTGTCCGAGGGCCAAAGATACGGCGAGTTCTACCGAGGCCGTGGCGTCCATGACCGCGGAGAATTTGAAATATGTCAAGGAGCAGTGGGCCCTTTATGAGGCCGCGCGTAGCACTCGCGCGACATCGTCGGACGCGTAGGCGGCGGCTGCGGACGGGAACGCCAGCATCTGGGCATCTTTGGTGCTAGTGTTGGGGAACGCAGTAATTTCAAAAAAAATCCTACGAACACGCAAGATCCATCTAGGTGATGCATAGCAGCGAGCGGGAGAGTGTGTCCAAGTACCCTCGTAGACCGAAAGCGGAAGCGTTATGACAACGCAGTTGATGTAGTCGTACGTCTTCACGATCCGACCGATCCTAGCACCGAAGGTACGACACCTCCGCGGTCTGCACACGTTCACATCGGTGACGTCCCACGAACTCTAGATCCAGCTGAGGTCGAGGGAGAGTTTCGTCAGCACGACAGCGTGGTGACGGTGATGATGAAGTTACCGGTGCAGGGCTTCTCCTAAGCACTGCAACGATATGACCGAGGTGGAAATCTGTGGAGGGGGCCACCGCACACGGCTAAGACAACTGTGATCATATCCGGGACTCCGAACAACCTTCGGTACATCAAAACACATAAACTCATAATATCGATCGTCACTGAACGTTAAGCGCGCGGACCCTACGGGTTCGAGAACTATGTAGACATGACCGAGATTCACTTCCGGTCAATAACAAATAGCGGAACCTCGATGCTCATATTGGTTCCTACATATTCTACGAAGATCTTTATCGGTCAAACCGCATAACAACATATGTTGTTCCCTTTGTCATCGGTATGTTACTTGCCCGAGATTCGATCGTCGGTATCTCAATACCTAGTTCAATCTCGTTACCGGCAAGTATCTTTACTTGTTCCGTAATGCATCATCCCGCAACTAACTCATTAGTCACATTGCTTGCAAGGCTTATAGTGATGTGCATTACCGAGAGGGCCCAGAGATACCTCTCCGATACACGGAGTGACAAATCCTAATCTCGATCTATGCCAACCCAACAAACACCTTCGGAGACACCTGTAGAGCATCTTTATAATCACCAGTTACGTTGTGACGTTTGATAGCACACAAGGTGTTCCTCCGGTATTCGGGAGTTGCATATCTCATAGTTAGAGGAACATGTATAAGTCATGAAGAAAGCAATAGCAATAAACTAAACGATCATAGTGCTAAGCTAACGAATGGGTCTTGTCCATCACATCATTCTCTAATGATGTGATCCCGTTCATCAAATGGTAACACATGTCTATGGTCAGGAAACATAACCATCTTTGATTAACGAACTAGTCAAGTAGAGGCATACTAGGGACACTCTGTTTTGTTTATGTATTCACACATGTACTAAGTTTCCGGTTAATACAATTCTAGCATGAATAATAAACATTTACCATGATATAAGGAAATATAAATAACAACTTTATTATTACCTCTAGGGCATATTTCCTTCAGTCTCTCACTTGCACTAGAGTCAATAATCTAGTTCACATCGCCATGTGATTTAACACCAATAGTTCACATCGTCATGTGGTTTAACATTCTATAGTTCACATCACCATGTGATCAATACCCAAAGGGTTTACTAGAGTCAATAATCTAGTTCACATCGCCATGTGATTAACACCCAAAGAGTACTAAGGTGTGATCATGTTTTGCTTGTGAGAGAGGTTTAGTCAATGGCTCTGCCACATACAGATCTGTATGTATTTTGCAAATTTCTGTGTCTACAATGCTCTGCACGGAGCTACTCTAGCTAAATGCTCCCACTTTCAATATGTATCCAGACTGAGACTCAGAGTCATCCGGATCGGTGTAAAAGCTTGCATCGGCGTAACTCTTTACGATGAACTCTTTATCACCTCCATAACCGAGAAATATCTCCTTAGTCTTCTAAGGATAATTTTGACCGTTGTCAAGTGATCCACTCCTGGATCAATATCGTACCCCCTTGCCAAACTCATGGCAAGGTACACAATAGGTTTGGTACACAACATAGCATACTTTATAGAACCCATGACTGAGGCATAGGGAATGACTTTCATTCTCTTTCTATTTTCTGCCGTGGTCGTGTTTTGAGTCTTACTCAACTTTACACCTTGCAATACAGGCAAGAACTCCTTCTTTGACTATTCCATTTTGACCTACTTCAAAAATCTTCTCAAGGTATGTACTCATTGAAAAATCTATCTCTGTAGATCTTGATGCCCAATATGTAAGCAGCTTCACTGAGGTCTTTCTTTGAAAAAATCCTTTCAAACACTCCTTTATGCTTTCCAGAAAATTCTACATCATTTCCGATCAACAATATGTCATTCACATATACTTATCAGAAAGGTTGTAGTGCTCCCACTCACTTTCTTGTAAATACAGGCTTCATCGCAAGTCTGTATAAAACCATATGCTTTGATCACCTTATCAAAGCATATATTCCAACTCTGAGATGCTTGCACCAGTCCATAGATGGATTGCTGGAGCTTGCACACTTTGTTAGCACCTTTAGGATTGACAAAACCTTCTGGTTGTATCATATACAACTCTTCTTTAATAAATCCATTAAGGAATGCAGTTTTGACATCCATTTGCCAGATTTCATAAAATGCGGCAATTGCTAACATGATTCAGACAGACTTAAGCATAGCTATGAGTGAGAAAATCTCATCGTAGTCAACACCTCGAACTTGTCGAAAACCTTTTGCAACAAGTCGAGCTTTGTAGGTGGTAACACTACCATCAGCGTCCGCCTTCCTCTTAAAGATCCATTTATTCTTAATGGCTTGCCGATCATCGAGCAAGTCCACCCAAGTCCACACTTTGTTTTCATACATGGATCCTATCTCAGATTTCATGGCCTCAAGTCATTTATCGGAATCTGGGATCATCATCGCTTCCTCATAGTTCGTAGGTTCGTCATGGTCAAGTAACATGACCTCCAGAATAGGATTGCCATACCACTCTGGTGCGAACCTTACTCTAGTTGACCTACGAGGTTCAGTAATAACTTGATCTGAAGTTTCATGATCATCATCATTAGCTTCCTCACTAATTGGTGTAGGCATCACCGGAACTGATTTCTGTGATGAACTACTTTCCAACTCGAGAGAAGGTACAATTACCTCATCAAGTTCTACTTTCCTCCCACTCACTTCTTTCGAGAGAAACTCCTTCTCTAGAAAGGACCCATTCTAAGCAATAAATATCTTGCTTTCAGATCTGTAATAGAAGGTGTACCCAATAGTCTCCTTTGGGTATCCTATGAAGACGCATTTCTCCGATTTGGGTTTGAGCTTATCAGGTTGAAGCTTTTTCACATAAGCATCGCAGCCCCAAACTTTAAGGAACCACGGCTTAGGTTTCTTGCAAAACCACAGTTCATATGGTGTCGTCTCAACGGATTTAGATGGTTCCCTATTTAACGTGAATGCAGCTGTCTGTAATGCATAACCCCAAAACGATAATGATAAATCGGTAAGAGACATCTTAGATCGCAACATATCTAATAAAGTACGGTTATGACGTTCGGACACACCATTACGATGTGGTGTTCCAGGTGGTGTGAGTTGCAAAACTATTTCACATTGTTTCAAATGTAGACCAAGCTCGTAACTCAAATATTCATCTCCGCGATCGGATTGTAGAAAATTTATTTTCTTGTTACGATGATTTCCCACTTCACTCTGAAATTCTTTGAACTTTTCAAATATTTTAGACTTATGTTTCATTAGGTAGATATACCCATATCTGCTCAAATCATCTGTGAAGGTCAGAAAATAACGATACCCGCTGCGAGTCTCAACACTCATTGGACCGCATACATCGGTATGTATTATTTCCAACAAATCTGTTGCTCGCCGCATTGTTCCGGAGAACGGAGTCTTAGTCATCTTTCCCATGAGGCATGGTTTGCAAGCATCAAGTGATTCATAATCAAGTGATTCCGAAAGCCCATCAGCATGGAGTTTCTTCATGCGCTTTACACCAATATGACCTAAAACGAAAGTGCCACTAATATGTTGCACTATCATTATCAACTTTGCATCTTTTGGCATCAATATTATGAATATGTGTATCACTACGATCGAGATTCAATAAACCATTCACCTTGGGTGTATGACCACAGAAGGTTTTATTCATGTAAACAAAATAACAATTATTCTTTGACTTAAATGAATAACCGTATTTCAATAAACATGATCCAGTCATATTATGCTCAACGCAAACACCAAATAACATTTATTTTAGGTTCAACACTAATCCCGATGGTAAAGGGAGTGTGCGATGGTGATCTTATCAACCTTGGAATCACTTCCAACACACATCGTCACCTTGCCCTCAACTAGTCTTTGTTCATTTTGCAACTCCTGTTTCGAGTTACTAATCATAGCAACTGAACCAGTATCAAATACCCAGGGGCTACTATGAACACTAGTAAAGTGCACATCAATAACATGTATATCATATATACTTTGTTCACTTTGCCGTCATTCTTATCCGCCAAGTATTTGGGGCAGTTCCGCTTCCAGTGACCATTTCCTTCGCAGTAGAAGCACTCAGTTTCAGGCTTGGGTCTAGCTTCGGGCTTCTTCATGCGAGTGGCAACTTGCTTGCCATTCTTCTTGAAGTTCCCTTTCTTTCCCTTGCCCTTTTACTTGAAACTAGTGGTCTTGTCAACCATCAACATTTGATGGTTTTCTTGATTTCTACCTTCGTCGATTTCAGCATCACGAAGAGCTCGAGAATCGTTTTCGTCATCCCTTGCATATTATAGTTCATCACGGAGTTCCAGTAACTTGGTGATAGTGACTAGAGAACTCTGTCAATCACTATTTTATCTGGAAGATTAACTCCTACTTGATTCTAGCAATTGTAGTACTCGGACAATCTGAGCACATGCTCACTGGTTGAGCTATTCTCCTCCATCTTGTAGGCAAAGTACTTGTCAGAGGTCTCATACCTCTAGACTCGGCATGAGTCTGAAATACCAATTTCAGCTCTTGGAACATCTTATATGCTCTGTGGCGTTCAAAACGTTTTTGAAGTCCCGGTTCTAAGCCGTAAAGCATGGCACACTAAACTATTAATTAGTTATCATACCGAGCTTGCCAAACGTTCATAACGTCTGGATATGCTCCTGCAATAGGTCCGTCACTAGCGGTGCATCAAGGACATAATTCTTCTGTGCAGCAATGAGGATAATCCTCAGATCACGGACCTAGTCCGCATCATTGCTACTATCATCTTTCAACATAGTTTTTCTCCAGGAACGTATCAAAAAATTAACGGGGAGCTATATCGCGAGCTATTGATCTACAACATAGACATGCAAAAACTATTAGGACTAAGTTCATGATAAATTAAAGTTCAATTAATCATATTACTTAAGAACTCCCACTTAGATAGACATCCCTCTAATCATCTAAGTGATCACGTGATCCATATCAACTAAACCATGTCCGATCATCACGTGAGATGGAGTAGTTTTCAATGGTGAACATCAGTATGTTGATCATATCTACTATATGATTCACGCTTGACCTTTCGGTCTCAGTGTTCCGAGGCCATATCTGCATATGCTAGGCTCGTCAAGTTTAACCCGAGTATTCTGCGTGTGCAAAACTGGCTTGCACCCATTGTATGTGAACGTAGAGCTTATCACACCCGATCATCACATGGTGTCTCGGCACGACGAACTGTCGCAACGGTGCATACTCAGGGAGAACAGTTGTACCTTGAAATTTAGTGAGAGATCATCTTATAATGCTACCGCCGAGCTAAGCAAAATAAGATGCATAAAGGATAAACATCACATGCAATCAATATAAGTGATATGATATGGCCATCATCATCTTGTGCCTTTGATCTCCATCTCCAAAGCACCGTCATGATCACCATCGTCACCGGCTTGACACCTTGATCTCCATCGAAGCATCGTTGTCGTCTCGCTAACTATTTCTATCATGACTATCGCTACCGCTTAGTGATAAAGTAAAGCAATTACATGACGATTGCATTGCATACAATAAAGCGACAACCATATGGCTCCTGCCAGTTGCCGATAATTCTGTTATAAAACATGATCATCTCATATAACAATTTATTGTTGGGGAACGTAGTAATTTCAAAAAAAATCCTACGCACACGCAAGATCATGGTGATGCATAGCAATGAGAGGGGAGAGTGTCGTCCACGTACCCTCGTAGACCGTAAGCGGAAGCGTTATGTGAACACGGTTGATGTAGTCGTACGTCTTCACGATCCGACCGATCCAAGTACCGAACGCACGGCACCTCCGAGTTCAGCACACGTTCAGCTCGGTGACGTCCCACGAACTCCGATCCAGCAGAGCTTCGAGGGAGAGTTCCGTCAGCACGACGGCGTGATGACGGTGATGATGAAGCTACCGACGCAGGGCTTCGCCTAAGCACCGCTACGATATGATCGAGGTGGATTATGGTGGAGGGGGCACTGTACACGGCTAAAAGATCAACTGATCAACTTGTGTGTCTATGGGGTGCCCCTTGCCTCAGTATATAAAGGAGGAGAGGAGTGGAGGCCGGCCGGCCCTAGAGGCGCGCCCAAGTGTGGAGTCCTACTAGGACTCCAAGTCCTAGTAGGAGTCCACCAAGAGGAAGGGGGGGAGAAGGAAGGAAAGGGAGGAAAGGAGGAAAGGGGGGCCGGCCCCCTAGTCCAATTCGGTTTGGGCTAGGGGGGCCGCGCGCCCTGCCTTGTCCTGCCTCCTCTCTTCCACCACTTGGCCCATGAGGTCCAATACTTCTTCCCCCATATTCCCGTAACTCGCCGGTGCTCCGAAAAATACCCGAATCACTCGGAACCTTTCCGATGTCCGAATATAGTCGTCCAATATATCGATCTTTACGTCTCGACCATTTCGAGACTCCTCGTCATGTCCCCGATCTCATCCGGGACTCCGAACTACCTTCGGTACATCAAAACACATAAACTCATAATACCGATCGTCACCGAACGTTAAGCGTGCAGACCCTACGGGTTCGAGAACTATGTAGACATGACCGAGACACGTTTTCGGTCAATAACCAATAGCGGAACCTGGATGCTCATATTGGTTCCTACATATTCTACGAAGATCTTTATTGGTCAAACCGCATAACAACATACGTTGTTCCCTTTGTCATCGGTATGTTACTTGCCCGAGATTCGATCGTCGGTATCTCAATACCTAGTTCAATCTCGTTACCGGCAAGTCTCTTTATTCGTTCCGTAATGCATCATCCCGCAACTAACTCATTAGTCACATTGGTTGCAAGGCTTATAGTGATGTGTATTATCGAGAGGGCCCAGAGACACCTCTCCGACAATCGGAGTGACAAATCCTAATCTCGATCTATGCCAACTCAACAAGTACCATCGGAGACACCTGTAGAGCACCTTTATAATCACCCAGTTACATTGTGACGTTTGGTAGCACACAAATTGCTCCTCCGGTATTCGGGAGTTGCATAATCTCATAGTCATAGGAACATGTATAAGTCATGAAGAAAGCAATAGCAACATACTAAACGATCAAGTGCTAATCTAACAAAATGGGTCAAGTCAATCCCATCATTCTCCTAATGATGTGATCCCGTTAATCAAATGACAACTCATGTCCATGGCTAGGAAACTCAACCATCTTCGATTAACGAGCTAGTCAAGTAGAGGCATACTAGTGACACTCTGTTTGTCTATGTATCCACACATGTACTAAGCTTCCGGTTAATACAATTCTAGCATGAATAATAAACATTTATCATGATATAAGGAAATATAAATAACAACTTTATTATTGCCTCTAGGGCATATTTCCTTCAGTCTCCCACTTGCACTAGAGTCAATAATCTAGTTCACATCGCCATGTGATTTAACACGAATAGTTCACATCACCATGTGATTAACACCCATAGTTCACATCGCCATGTGACCAACACTCAAAGGGTTTACTAGAGTCAGTAATCTAGTTCACATCACCATGTGATTAACACCCAAAGAGTACTAAGGTGTGATCATGTTTTGCTTGTGAGAGAAGTTTAGTCAACGGGTCTGCCATATTCAGATCCGTATGTATTTTGCAAATTTTTATGTCAACAATGCTCTGCACGGAGCTACTCTAGCTAATTGCTCCCACTTTTAATATGTATCCAGATTGAGACTTAGAGTCATCTGGATCAGTGTCAAAACTTGCATCGACGTAACCTTTTACGATGAACCTTTTGTCACCTCCATAATCGAGAAACATATCTTATTCCACTAAGGATAATTTTGACCGCTGTCTAGTGATCTACTCCTAGATTACTATTGTACTCCCTTGCCAAACTCAGTGTAGGGTATACAATAGATCTGGTACACAACATGGCATACTTGATAGAACCTATGGCTGAGGCATAGGGAATGACTTTCATTCTCTTTCTATCTTCTGCCGTGGTCGGGCTTTGAGTCTTACTCAATTTCACACCTTGTAACACAGGCAAGAACTCTTTCTTTGACTGTTCCATTTTGAACTACTTCAAAATCTTGTCAAGGTATGTACTCATTGAAAAATTTATCAAGCGTCTTGATCTATCTCTATAGATCTTGATGCTCAATATGTAAGCAGCTTCACCGAGGTCTTTCTTTGAAAAACTCCTTTAAAAAACTCCTTTGCGCTTTCCAGAAAATTCTACATTTATTTCCAATCAACAATATGCCATTCACATATACTTATCAGAAATGATGTAGTGCTCCCACTCACTTTCTTGTAAATACAGGCTTCACCCCAAGTCTGTATAAAACTATATGCATTGATCAACTCATCAAAGCGTATATTTCAACTCCGAGATGCTTGCACCAGTCCATAGATGAATCGCTGGAGCTTGCACATTTTGTTAGCACCTTTTGGATCGACAAAACCTTCTTGTTGTATCATATACAATTCTTCTTTAAGATATCCGTTAAGGAATGTAGTTTTGACATAAATTTGCCAGATTTCATAAAATGTGGCAATTGCTAACATGATTCGGACAGACTTAAGCATCGCTACGAGTGAGAAAATCTTATCGTAGTCAACACCTTGAACTTGTCGAAAACCTTTTTCGACAATTCGAGCTTTGTAGATAGTAACACTACTGTCAGCGTCTGTCTTCCTCTTGAAGATCCATTTATTCTCAATGGCTTGCCGATCATCGGGCAAATCAATCAAAGTCCATACTTTGTTCTCATACATGGATCCCATCTCAGATTTCATGGCCTTAAGCCATTTCATGGAATCTGGGCTCCTCATAGTTCGTAGGTTCGTCATGGTCAAGTAACATGACCTCCAGAACAGGATTACCATACTACTCTGGTGCGGATCTTACTCTGGTTGACCTACGAGGTTTGGTAGTAACTTGATCAGAAGTTTCATGATCATCATCATTAGCTTCCTCACTAATTGGTGTAGGAATCATTGGAACTGATTTATGTGATTAACTACTTTCCAATTCGGGAGAAGGTACAATTACCTCATCAAGTTCTACTTTCCTCCCACTCACTTCTTTCGAGAGAAAATTCTTCACTAGAAAGGATCCATTCTTAGCAAGGAATATCTTGCCTTCGGATCTGTGATAGAAGGTGTACCCGACTGTCTCCTTTGGGTATCCTATGAAGACACATTTATCTGATTTGGGTTTGAGATTATCAGGATGAAACTTTTCCACATAAGCATCGCAACCCCAAACTTTAAGAAACGACAACTTTGGTTTCTTGCCAAACCACAGTTCATATGGTGTCGTCTCAACGGATTTAGATGGTGCCCTATTTAACGTGAATGCAGCCGTCTCTAATGCATAACCCCAAAACGATAGTGATAAATCAGTAAGAGACATCATAGATCGCACAATATCTAATAAAGTACGGTTATGACGTTCAGACACACCATTACGCTGTGGTGTTCCAGGTGGCGTCAGTTGCGAAACTATTCCACATTGTTTCAAATGAAGACCAAACTCGTAACTCAAATATTCTCCTTCACGGTCAGATCGTAGAAACTTTATTTTCTTGTTACGATGATTTTCCACTTCACTCTGAAATTATATGAACTTTTCAAATGTTTCAGACTTATGTTTCATCAAGAAGATATACCCATATCTGCTCAAATCATCTGTGAAGGTCAGAAAATAACGATACCCGCCGCGAGCCTCAACACTCATCGGATCGCATACATCAGTATGTATTATTTCCAATAAGTCAGTTGCTCGCTCCATTGTTCCGGAGAACGGAGTCTTAGTCATCTTGCCCATAAGGCATGGTTCGCAAGCATCAAGTGATTCATAATCAAGTGATTCCAAAATCCCATCAGCATGGAGTTTCTTCATGCGCTTTACACCAATATGACCTAAACGGCAGTGCCACAAATAAGTTGCACTATCATTATTAACTTTGCATCTTTTGGCTTCAATATTATGAATATGTGCATCACTACGATCGAGGTCCAACAAACCATTTTCATTGGGTGTATGACCATAGAAGGTTTTATTCATGTAAACAGAACAACAATTATTCTCTAACTTAAATGAATAATCGTATTGCAATAAACATGATCAAATCATATTCATGCTGAACACAAACACCAAATAACACTTATTTAGGTTCAACACTAATCCCGAAAGTATAGGGAGTGTGCGATGATGATCATATCAATCTTGGAACTACTTCCAACACACATCGTCACCTCGCCCTTAACTAGTTTCCGTTCATTCTGCAACTCCCGTTTCGAGTTACTACTCTTAGCAATTGAACCAGTATCAAATGCTGAGGGGTTGCTATAAACACTAGTAAAGTACACATCAATAACATGTATATCCAATATACTTTTGTTCACTTTGCCATCCTTCTTATCCGCCAAGTATCTAGGGCAGTTCCACTTCCAGTGACCATTTCCTTTGCAGTAGAAGCACTCAGTTTCAGGCTTGGGTCTAGCTTTGGGCTTCTTCACGGGAGCAGCAACTTGCTTGCCGTTCTTTTTGAAGTTCCCCTTCTTCCCTTTGCCCTTTTCTTGAAACTAGTGGTGTAACACCCATGATGCGGCTATATCTCCCACGTGTCGAGGCACGACTTAGAGGCATAACCGTATTGTAGGTTTTGTCGCAAGAAGGGCCATATTCACACAATCCCATGTAATGAACAAGAATGGGATAAAGAGAGTTGGCTTACAATCGCCACTTCACACAATACTTAAATAAATCATACATCAATCAGAGTACACACATAGACCGACTACGGTCAAAGCCAAAAGAAAAGAAGTAAACCCCAAATGCTAGATCCCCGATCATCCCAACTGGGCTCCACTACTGATCATCAGGAAACGAAACATAGTAATGATCAAGTCCTCGTCGAACTCCCACTTGAGTTTGGTAGCATCGCCTGCACTGGCGTCAACGGCACCTGCAACTGTTTGGAAGTATCCGTGAGTCACGAGGACTCAGCAATCTCACACCCGCGAGATCAAGACTATTTAAGCTTATAGGTAGGATGGCGTAATGAGGTAGAGCTGCAGCAAGCACTAAGCAAATATGGTGGCTAACATACGCAAATAAGAGCGAGAAGAGAAGCAACGGAACGGTCGAGAAGCTAGAAATGATCAAGAGGTGATCTTGAACTCCTACTTACGTCAAACATAACCCAAGAACCGTGTTCACTTCCCGGACTCCGCCGAAAAGAGACCATCACGGCTATACACGCGGTTGATGCATTTTAATTAAGTCAAGTGTCAAGTTCTCTACAACCGGACATTAACAAATTCCCATCTGCCACATAACCGTAGGCACGGCTCTCGAAAGTTTATACCCTGCAGGGGTGTCCCAACTTAGCCCATTATAAGCTCTCACGGTCAACGAAGGATATTCCTTCTCCCGGGAAGACCCGATCAGTCTCGGAATCCCGGTTTACAAGACATTTCGACAATGGTAAAACAAGACCAGCAAAGCCGCCCGATGTGCCGACAATCCCGATAGGAGCTGCACATATCTCGTTCTCAGGGCAACACCGGATGAGACATCCTACGAGTAAAACCAGACCTCGAGTTTTCATGAGGGGGCCCCGCAGTCTACTTAGTTTGGACCAACACTCGAAGGAGCACTGGCCCGGGGGGGTGTAAATAAAGATGGCCCTCGGGCTCCGGAAAACCAAGGGAAAAAGGCTTAGGTAGGCAAAAGGTAAAACCAAGGTTGGGCCTTGCTGGAGGAGTTTTATTCAAAGCGAACTGTCAAGGGGGTCCCATAAATTACCCAACCGCGTAAGGAACGCAAAATCAAGGAACATAACACTGGTATGACGGAAACTAGGGCGGCAAGAGTGGAACAAAACACCAGGCATAAGGCCGAGCCTTCCACCCTTTACCAAGTATATAGATGCATTAATTAAATAAGAGATATTGTGATATCCCAACATAAACATGTTCCGACATGGAGCAATCTTCAACTTCACCTGCAACTAGCAACGCTATAAGAAGGGCTGAGCAAAAGCGGTAACTTAGCCAAACAACGGTTTGCTAGGAAAGGTGGGTTAGAGGCTTGACATGGCAATATGGGAGGCATGATATAGCAAGTGGTAGGTAGCGCGGCATAGCAATAGAGCGAACAACTAGCAAGCAAAGATAGAAGTGATTTCAAGGGTATGGTCATCTTGCCTGAGATCCCGCAAGGAAGAAGAACGAGTCCATGAAGAAGACAAACGGATGTAGTCGAACGAATCCTCACAATCGCAACGTAACCGGAACTATCAAGGAGAAGCGCAACCGGAAAGAAGGAAACATCATGGTAAACAACCATCACATAAACATGGCATGATGCATAACCAAGTATGATGCATGTCCGGTTTAAATATGCATAGCATGGCAAAGTGCAACAAACAATACTACAAGTTAAGTGGGGCTCAATTTGCAACGAGTTGCATATTGACGAAACACCACATGACTCGTTAAGTTCTCTCTCGGTTATGTACTCAACAATATTAAATGTTGATTAACATGGCAAGAGGTTAAGCATAAGTAAACTAACTATTTAGGCAAGTTTATATGAGGCCGGAACAACAAATAACAATTCCGGAAAATCCTCATATGCATATTTTGGAATTGGTACTGTTCTGTCCTAAAGCATATTTTATTGTTGTTAAACATGCAAGATAGGTGCACCATGTTAAACTAGGCATTTTTCCAAGCAAGTTACATATATAGTTTATTAAATTTGGAGCTACGGTTATTTAGTTATGAATTAAATCATTTTAACATGGCATTTAAGCAAATTAAATCAAACAGCACATTTAAACATTTTTTAACATGGATGAAAGTTGGCTATTATGAAACTAGACAAAATTCTAAGCATTTTTCATATATGAATTATTTACATATGACGCACAGTTCTGGAGTTATTAAATGCATGATCATGAGGGTTTTTCTGCAAAACTGCCAACTCTGGATAAATAGCTAAATTCGCAGACACTGAAAAAAACATAAGCGGGCCGAAACTGGCTGGCCCAACAGAGCAGAGGGGCTGGAGGGCTGCTCACCCATGGGCTGAGGCCCGACTGGAAGCAGAGGCGAACTGGGCTGTGCTCGGTCAACGCGGGCGCTGGGGGCTCGGCCCCCTGGTTCGAAGCAGAGGCGCTGGGGCGTGCTCGTTCTCGAGCAGAACGAGTGGGGCACCGGCACGGCTTGAAGCAGGAGTTCGGTGGCAAGGAAGAGATGGAGGCGCAGGGGACGGAGGGGCGCGGATCCAGGCGTGTGACGTCATTCTCCGGCGAGGTACTTGGCAGCAGCGGCGGCGGTGCTACGAGCCATCGGATCCGGCGGGGTTCAAGCCGGCAGGGGAGGCAGCGGCGCTTGACGCTCGAACTGGAGTAGGGAAGCAGAGGGACTTGGTGCAGCTGACGAGGCAGAGCAGATTCGGGAGGAGGAGGTCACGGGCGGCCGACGGCGAGGAGGTCCGGGCCTGATGGCGGGGCGCGTGGCCGGCTTGCTGGCCGCCGAAGTGGCTAGGCGAGGAGGAGGCCCAGCGGCAGAGTTCCATGGGCGGCCTTGGGTGGTCTGCATGGGGAGACGAGGGGAAGGCAGCGGCAACAAGAGGATGATGCTCCTGCTGGTTTCCTGGAGAAGAGAGAGCAGGTAAGAGCGGGATCAGAGGGAACGGGAGAAGAAGACGAGAAGGAGAAGCAGCGAGCGGGGCGGAACCGTGACCGGAGTTGGAGACGGGGTGGAGCGGCGCTGGTCTCCAGCGAGGCCGATCCGACGAGGCACGGCGGGCGAAGGCGGGGTGCACAGGAGGAGCAAGACGCGTGGTTGGGTGGATGGATCGATGGAATTGGAAGTCTCTGTGGTGGCTGGTTGGTGCGAAGGGGATCCCGAGGGGGATTTCGTGGAGTGGCGGCGCGAGACGGGAGGGATGGGACAAACCTCCTAGGTTTTAGGGTTAGACTAGATTTAGACTAGGAGTCTCTTATATAAGGAAAGAGGGGGAGTTTAGGGTAGATTCGGACCCTCCGATCGAAATCGGGCGGTTGAGAAAAATAGACTAGGTGAGTTCAATAAATAAACCGATGATATTTAGGGGATGTTTGAAGATGATCCGGACCTGTTGGTCATGACCGTGCGGGTCGGGTTCAGGAAGCATTCAGACGCGCACGCGAGGGGGTTTGAGAGAGGTCGAGAAAGACAAGGGGGGCTGACAAAAGGTCAACGGAGACAGAGAGAAGCGACACTGCAAAGGGCTACGGGTTTTATGAAAACATGCGGATGCAATGCAGATGATGCGATGATGAATGCAACAAACAAATAAATAACAGAGCTGACGCGCAAAACATGAAAGGCATCTGGCGCGTCGGTCTTGGGGCGTTACAACACTCCACCACTACAAGAGGATCTCGTCCCGAGATCTAGGATGGCACCGGAGAGAAACGGAAGAGGAAGAGAAGAGGTAAGACTAAGTTGCTTCTTTGACAAACGAGTGAAACCACGAACCTTGAGAGATTGAACAACTTGAAAGAAATAATACAACAGAGATGAATGAGACTGCAAACAGTCCGTTGGACAAGAGGAACAAGGAATACAGTGAGAATGACAAGATAGCCAATGAAACCACTCCGGTTAAAACAAGATATAGAGAGGATAAGAATGAAATATTTCGAACAGCACTCCAACTGAAAATGGAAGGAATTAACATTAACTTGACTGGATGATGCTTGTTGAAATCAACAACACACTGCCTCCGGAACTATAAAAAGAATGGCACCAGTGGTAAGAAGGATTTCAGATAGCGCTCCGATTGAAAAGAGAGGCAAAACTTGTTAAGATGAGAGAACTTGAATGGAGGACACGACACTCCTGTTAATTGGGCTAGAAAGGAAAAGAAAAACATGATATTGATATGAAAAGATGATGGTTCGAAGAGAGCAATATCAGAAAGCCTCCGGAATGAATAATGGAGTGAAAAGAACGAAGAAGAAGAACATCTTCTACTAGAAATGAATTTGAGAACATCCTTACGAAGAAGGGTTGAACAGAGTTGTTGGAAAATCAACAACGAAAAGACGCTTGTTGTGGGCTTATGGAAAACATCCAACATTTGAGGTTATAACCAGCCACTAGCGGTATCAATTAATTTGATTGAGAACACCAAAGAGATGAAAAACTTCTTCCACCAAGATGATAAAGAGATAACTTGGATCATTGATAAGCACCACAATAGTAACATTCCTTAGGAAATGCTTTAAGCGGAATATGACACAAGATAACTCAAACGAAGAGATTAATGGATTTAAAATACCTCATTCTTGACAACATGTGAATCATGAAGCTCGAAAAGAAATTGTCAAGAATGACGTATTACCATCTCAAAAGATAAGGTAGGAAGAATTGCACTTCGGAATGCAAGATGAAGAATACTTGAACTCCCCAAAACAAAACGTGTGTTGAACACCATGTTTATTTTTGAGTATAGCTTGGCGGATCATAACTTCGAGAGAATTCTTGAAAAACAACTGAAGAATGAAAGGAATCCTTGATGAGCCACCATGTTGATCCTCCATGAAGAACTCCGATAATAAAAGAATGATCAAACGAAAGGGAAAGTTGGAAAGAACTCCGGGAGAAGCCTTGCAATGATTAGATGAAGCTTTGAAATGATATAACTGAAATAACTTGGAGCTCCGGAAAGAAAAATGAACAAATGAGATCAAGAATTTTGATGAATCTCCGGAATAAGGAATTGAATTGACTCGATGAAACAAGAATAAGAATTACATTATGCTCATCCTTCACCAATTAAATTGATGACAAGCAATGGATTTGGCATACTACTTATTCTCGTAGAAAGGATTAAGATAGATATGGCGCAAACTTGGGAAGGTCTTCAACGAACCACCGGTAGGATTGGAAAGAACGAATGAATCTATATGATAACGAAGGAAGAGAACTCTAGAACGAACCACCGTAAGAATTGAAAATGAACGAAGAGAAGATAAAGAAACACCGGGAAGAATTGGAAAATGAACGAAGATGCTTGAGAGAATTTAGATACAAGTGAACGCAGAGATCCCGAGCTGTTTAGGTAATACTTGAATGATGCACCGATATGATTTGGAGAACGATAGCTGAAAACTTGAATGAATAATTCTGAGATGATGGGCTCCGGAGAATCAAACTGAAAAGACTCCTGAAATGCTCTGGATGGGTGAAAAGAATTCTCACAATCGAAAACAATTATGAGAGGATGGCATGAAGCTAGAACCATGAATCTTGAGAGAACGGATAAGATTTGGAGGAAAACTCTTCTTCGGTCTTCAAATGTTGAGAATGATGACAAGAAACACCACCATAAATTGTTGAGATACTCCGGGATGAATATTAGAAAGGTTGAACCAATGATGAAAAGAATGCGAAAAATCTTGGAGAAGGCATTTGACTGATGATAACTCACTCTCATGTCAAACTTGAAAAAAAATGAGAGTAACTCCGGGAAGATTAGAAGAGTCAGGTAAGATCCTGGGAAAAGACCTGTGGGTTAGGGCCCACTCAAAAGATACACCGTTGGAAAGATTGCTTGAAAGAGAGATTACACCGGTTGAATTAAATGGCTTGAATGAGATAACAACCTCAAAATCCCTTGAACGGATTGAGAATGGAAAGCACGAATCTTCTGAGATATGTTCAACACTCCGGAACAAATGAATAGCGAGAGCTGAATGATTACGAGCTGCATTGGCATGAGAAAGCATTTGAAACAAGGAAATGAATATGATCAACACCGCAAGCTTGAATTGAAACCACCGGAGAAGAAAAAGAACGGACAATGATGAAGTTAAGGCTCCGTTAGTATCTTCGTGAGAATCACCGGATAAGAACATTGATGGAAAAGAATGGAGAAACTTCACATCCATAAGATGGATACATGATTAAGAAATTTGGTTCCTTGAAGAAAAGGGTGGGAGGGTGGGAAAAATAAAGGGGAACGGATGAAACGAACACTATTGATAAGGCTGAGAATTGATCTTGCGGATGGGAAAAATGATGGGATCATCTCGAAGAGAAACGCCTCGGTTGGAAATAGAATTGAGATGACAACCTCGATGATCAAGAAGGATTAGTATTCACATAGGAATATGAGAACACCGTTTAGGAAAGGTATGGATTCAACATTTGACTTCGAAGCAACTCGAATACCACAAATAAAACGAAACAAAGGATTTGGCTTGCAGAATAAGGATTTGTAAACCTGGCTCTGATACCAACTTGTAACACCCATGATGCAGCTATATCTCCCACGTGTCGAGGCACGACTTAGAGGCATAACCGCATTGTAGATTTTGTCGCAAGAAGGGTCATCTTCACACAATCCCATGTAATGAACAAGAATGGGATAAAGAGAGTTGGCTTACAATCGCCACTTCACACAATACTTAAATAAATCATACATCAATCAGAGTACACACATAGACCGACTATGGTCAAAGCCAAAAGAAAAGAAGACAACCCCAAATTCTAGATCCCCGATCATCCCAACTGGCTCCACTACTGATCATCAGGAAACGAAACATAGTAACGATCAAGTCCTTGTCGAACTCCCACTTGAGTTCGGTAGCATCGCCTGCACTGGCGTCAACGGCACCTGCAACTGTTTGGAAGTATCCGTGAGTCACGAGGACTCAGCAATCTCACACCCGCGAGATCAAGACTATTTAAGCTTATAGGTAGGATGGGGTAATGAGGTAGAGCTGCAGCAAGCACTAAGCAAATATGGTGGCTAACATACGCAAATAAGAGCGAGAAGAGAAGCAACGGAACGGTCGAGAAGCTAGAAATGATCAAGAGGTGATCCTGAACTCCTACTTACGGCAAACATAACCCAAGAACCGTGTTCACTTCCCGGACTCCGCCGAAAAGAGACCATCAGGGCTACACACGCGGTTGATGCATTTT
The DNA here is from genome assembly GCF_002575655.3 of Aegilops tauschii subsp. strangulata. NCBI lineage: Eukaryota > Viridiplantae > Streptophyta > Magnoliopsida > Poales > Poaceae > Aegilops > Aegilops tauschii. Next base: position 227,495,217 of record NC_053039.3, read on the forward strand.
AATTAAGTCAAGTGTCAAGTTCTCTACAACCGGACATTAACAAATTCCCATCTGCCACATAACCGCGGGCACGGCTCTCAAAACTTTATACCCTGCAGGGGTGTCCCAACTTAGCCCATTATAAGCTCTCACGGTCAACGAAGGATATTCCTTCTCCCGGGAAGACCCGATCAGTCTCGGAATCCCGGTTTACAAGACATTTCGACAATGGTAAAACAAGACCAGCAAAGCCGCCCGATGTGCCGACAATCCCGATAGGAGCTGCACATATCTCGTTCTCAGGGCAACACCGGATGAGACATCCTACGAGTAAAACCAGACCTCGAGTTTCCACGAGGGGGCCCCGCAGTCTACTCGGTTTGGACCAACACTCGAAGGAGCACTGGCCCGGGGGGGTTAAATAAAGATGACCCTCGGGCTTCGGAAAACCAAGGGAAAAAGGCTTAGGTAGGCAAAAGGTAAAACCAAGGTTGGGCCTTGCTGGAGGAGTTTTATTCAAAGCGAACTGTCAAGGGGGTCCCATAAATCACCCAACCGCGTAAGGAACGCAAAATCAAGGAACATAACACCGGTATGACGGAAACTAGGGCGGCAAGAGTGGAACAAAACACCAGGCATAAGGCCGAGCCTTCCACCCTTTACCAAGTATATAGATGCATTAATTAAATAAGAGATATTGTGATATCCCAACATAAACATGTTCCGACATGGAGCAATCTTCAACTTCACCTGCAACTAGCAACGCTATAAGAAGGGCTGAGCAAAAGCGGTAACTTAGCCAAACAACGGTTTGCTAGGAAAGGTGGGTTAGAGGCTTGACATGGCAATATGGGAGGCATGATATAGCAAGTGGTAGGTAGCGCGGCATAGCAATAGAGCGAACAACTAGCAAGCAAAGATAGAAGTGATTTCGAGGGTATGGTCATCTTGCCTGAGATCCCGCAAGGAAGAAGAACGAGTCCATGAAGAAGACAAACGGACGTAGTCGAACGAATCCTCACAATCGCAACGTAACCGGAACTATCAAGGAGAAGCGCAACCGGAAAGAAGGAAACATCATGGTAAACAACCATCACATAAACATGGCATGATGCACAACCAAGTATGATGCATGTCCGGTTTAGTTATGCATAGCATGGCAAAGTGCAACAAACAATACTACAAGTTAAGTGGGGCTCAATTTGCAACGAGTTGCATATTGACGAAACACCACATGACTCATTAAGTTCTCTCTCGGTTATGTACTCAACAATATTAAATGTTGATTAACATGGCAAGAGGTTAAGCATAAGTAAACTAACTATTTAGGCAAGTTTAAATGAGGCCGGAACAACAAATAACAATTCCGGAAAATCCTCATATGCATATTTTGGAATTGGTACTGTTCTGTCCTAAAGCATATTTTATTGTTGTTAAACATGCAAGATAGGTGCACCATGTTAAACTAGGCATTTTTCCAAGAAAGTTACATATATAGTTTATTAAATTTGGAGCTACAGTTATTTAGTTATGAATTAAATCATTTTAACATGGCATTTAAGCAAATTAAATCAAACAACACATTTAAACATTTTTTAACGTGGATGAAAGTTGGATATTATGAAACTAGACAAAATCCTAAGCATTTTTCATATATGAATTATTTACATATGATGCACAATTCTGGAGTTATTGAATGCATGATCATGAGGGTTTTTCTGCAAAACTGCCAACTCTGGATAAATAGCTAAATTCGCAGACGCTGAAAAAAACATAAGCGGGCTGAAACTGGCTGGCCCAACAGAGCAGAGGGGCTGGAGGGCTGCTCACCCATGGGCTGAGGCCCGACTGGAAGCAGAGGCGAACTGGGCTGTGCTCGGTCAACGCGGGCGCTGGAGGCGTCGGCCCCCTGGTTCGAAGCAGAGGCGCTGGGGCGTGCTCGTTCCCGAGCAGAACGAGTGGGGCGTCGGCGCGGCTTGAAGCAGGAGTTCGGCGGCGAGGAAGAGATGGAGGCGCAAGGGACGGAGGGGCGCGGATCCAGGCGTGGGACGTCATTCTCCGGCGAGGTACTTGGCGGCAGCGGCGGCGGTGCTACAAGCAATCGGATCCGGCGGGCGGCGCTTGACGCTCGAACTGGAGCAGGGAAGCAGAGGGACTTGGTGCAGCTGATGAGGCAGAGCAGATTCGGGAGGAGGAGGTCGCGGGCGGCCGACGGCGAGGAGGTCCGGGCCTGATGGCGGGGCGCGTGGCCGGCTTGCTGGCCGCCGAAGTGGCTAGGCGAGGAGGAGGCCCAGCGGCAGAGTTCCATGGGCGGCCTTGGGTGGTCTGCACGGGGAGACGAGGGGAAGGCAGCGGCGACGAGAGGACGATGCTCCTGCTGGTTTCCTGGAGAAGAGAGAGCAGGTATGAGCAGGATCAGAGGGAACGGGAGAAGAAGACGGGAAGGAGAAGCAGCGAGCGGGGCGGAACCGTGACCGGAGTTGGAGACGGGGTGGAGCGGCGCTGGTCTCCGGCGAGGCCGATCCGACGAGGCACGGTGGGCGAAGGCGGGGTGCACAGGAGGAGCAAGACGCGTGGTTGGGTGGATGGATCGATGGAATTGGAAGTCTCTGTGGTGGCTGGTTGGTGCGAAGGGGATCCCGAGGGGGATTTCGTGGAGTGGCGGCGCGAGACGGGAGGGATGGGACAAACCTCCTAGGTTTTAGGGTTAGACTTGATTTAGACTAGGAGTCTCTTATATAAGGAAAGAGGGGGAGTTTAGGGTAGATTCGGACCCTCCGATCGAAATCGGGCGGTTGAGAAAAATAGACTAGGTGAGTTCAATAAATAAACCGATGATATTTAGGGGATGTTTGAAGATGATCCGGACCTGTTGGTCATAACCGTGCGGGTCGGGTTCAGGAAGCATTCAGACGTGCACGCGAGGGGGTTTGAGAGAGGTCGAGAAAGACAAGGGGGGCTGACAAAAGGTCAACGGAGACAGAGAGAAGCGACACTGCAAAGGGCTACGGGTTTTATGAAAACATGCGGATGCAATGCAGATGATGCGATGATGAATGCAACAAACAAATAAATAACAGAGCTGACACGCAAAACATGAAAGGCATCTGGCGCGTCGGTCTTGGGGCGTTACAAGTGGTCTTGCCAACCATCAACACTTGATGCTTTTTTCTTGATTTCTACCTTTGTCGATTTTAGCACACGAAGATCTTGGGAATCGTTTCCGTTATCCCTTGCATATTATAGTTCATCACGAAGTTCTAGTAACTTGGTGATAATGACTAGAGAACTCTGTCAATCACTATCTTATCTGGAAGATTAACTCCCACTTGATTCAAGTGATTGCAGTACTCAGACATTCTGAGCACATGCTCACTAGCTGAGCTATTCTCCTCCATCTTGTAGGCAAAGTACTTGTCAAAGGTCTCATACCTTTCGACATGGGCATGAGTCTGAAATACTGATTTCAACTCTTGGAACATCTCATATGCTCCATGGCATTTCAAAAAACGTCTTTGAAGCCCCTATTCTAAGCCGTAAAGCATGGTGCACTAAACTATCAAGTAGTCATCATATCGAGCTTGCCAAACGTTCATAACGTATGCATCTGCTCCTGCAATCGGTCTGTCACCTAGCGGTGCTTCTGTGCAGCAATGAGGATCATCCTCAAATCACGGAACCAATCCGCATCATTGCTACTAACATCTTTCAACTTAGTTTTCTCTAGGAACATATCAAAAATAAAACAGGGAAGCTAAACGCGAGCTATTGATCTACAACATAGATATGCTAATACTACCAGGACTAAGTTCATGATAAATTAAAGTTCAATTCATCATATTTTAAGAACTCCCACTTAGATAGACATCCCTCTAATCATCTAAGTGATCACGTGATCCATATAAACTAAACCATGTCCGATCATCACGTGAGATGGAGTAGTTTTCAATGGTGAACATCACTATGTTGATCATATCTACTATATGATTCACGCTCGACCTTTCGGTCTCAGTGTTCCGAGGCCATATCTGCATATGCTAGGCTCGTCAAGTTTAACCCAAGTATTTCTGCGTGTGCAAAACTGGCTTGCACCCGTTGTATATGAACGTAGAGCTTATCACACCCGATCATCACGTGGTATCTCGGCATGACGAACTTTAGCATCGGTGCATACTCAGGGAGAACACTTGTACCTTGAAATTTAGTGAGAGATCATCTTATAATGCTACCGTCAATCAAAGCAGAATAAGATGCATAAAAGATAAACATCACATGCAATCAATATAAGTGATATGATATGGCCATCATCATCTTGCGCCTTTGATCTCCATCTCCAAAGCACCGTCATGATCACCGGCGCGACACCTTGATCTCATAGCATCGTTGTCGTCTCACCAACTATTGCTTCTACGACTATCGCTACCGCTTAGTGATAAAGTAAAGCAATTACAGGGCGATTGCATTGCATACAATAAAGCGACAACCATATGGCTCCCGCCAGTTGCCGATAACTCCGTTATAAAACATGATCATCTCATACAATAAAATATAGCATCATGCCTTGACCATATCACATCACAACATGCCCTGCAAAAACAAGTTAGACATCCTCTACTTTGTTGTTGCAAGTTTTACGTGGCTGCTACGGGCTGGGCAAGAACTGTTCTTACCTACGCATCAAAACCACAACAATATTTCGTCAAGTTAGTGCTGTTTTAACCTTCAACAAGGACCGGGCGTAGTCACACTCGGTCCAACTAAAGTTGGAGAAACTAACACCCGCCAGCCACCTGTGTGCGAAGCATGTCGGTAGAACCAGTCTCGCGTAAGCGTACGCGTAATGTTGGTCCGGGCCGCTTCATCCAACAATACCGCCGAACCAAAGTATGATATGTTGGTAAGCAGTATGACTTGTATCGCCCACAACTCACTTGTGTTCTACTCGTACATATAACATCTACGCATAAACCTGGCTCGGATGCCACTGTCGGGGAACGTAGTAATTTCAAAAAAATTCCTACGCACACGCAAGATCATGGTGATGCATAGCAACGAGAGGGGAGAGTGTCGTCCACGTACCCTCGTAGACTGTAAGCGGAAGCGTTATGAAAACGCGGTTGATGTAGTCGTACGTCTTCATGATCTGACCGATCCAAGTACCGAACGCACGGCACCTCCGAGTTCAGCACACGTTCAGCTCGGTGACGTCCCACGAACTCCGATCCAGCAGAGCTTCGAGGGAGAGTTTCGTCAGCACGACGGCGTGATGACGCTGATGATGATGCTACCGACGCAGGGCTTCGCCTAAGCACCGCTACGATATGATCAAGTTGGATTATGGTGGAGGGGGGCACCGTACACGGCTAAAAGATCAACTGATCAACTTGTGTGTCTATGGGGTGCCCCTTGCCTCAGTATATAAAGGAGGAGAGGAGGGGAGGTGGGCCAGCCCTAGAGGCGCGCCCAAGTGTGGAGTCCTACTAGGACTCCAAGTCCTAGTAGGAGTCGACCAAGAGGAAGGGAGGGAGAAGGAAGGAGAGGGAGGAAAGGAGGAAAGGGGGGCCGGGCCCCTAGTCCAATTCGGTTTGGCCTAGGGGGCCCGCGCGCCCTGCCTTGTCCTGCCTCCTCTCTTCCACCACTTGTCCCATGAGGCCCAATACTTCTTCCCCCGTATTCCCGTAACTCCCCGGTACTCCAAAAATACCCGAATCACTCGGAACCTTTCCGATGTCCGAATATAGTCGTCCAATATATCGATCTTTACGTCTCGACCATCTCAAGACTCCTCGTCATGTCCCCGATCTCATCCGGGACTCCGAACTACCTTCGGTACATCAAAACACATAAACTCATAATACCGATCGTCACCGAACGTTAAGCGTGCGGACCCTACGGGTTCGAGAACTATGTAGACATGACCGAGACACGTTTCCGGTCAATAACCAATAGCGGAACCTGGATGCTCATATTGGTTCCTACATATTCTACGAAGATCTTTATTGGTCAAACCGCATAACAACATACGTTGTTCCCTTTGTCATCGGTATGTTACTTGCCCGAGATTCGATCGTCGGTATCTCAATACCTAGTTCAATCTCGTTACCGGCAAGTCTCTTTACTCGTTCCGTAATGCATCATCCCACAACTAACTCATTAGTCACATTGCTTGCAAGGCTTATAGTGATGTGCATTACCGAGAGGGCCCAGAGTACCTCTCCGATACACGGAGTGACAAATCCTAATCTCGATCTATGCCAACCCAACAAACACCTTCAGAGACACATGTAGAGCATCTTTTTAATCACCCGGTTACGTTGTGACGTTTGATATCACACAAGGTGTTCCTCCGGTATTCGGGAGTCGCATAATCTCATAGTCAGAGGAACATGTATAAGTCATGAAAAAAGCAATAGCAATATACTAAACGATCATAGTACTAAGCTAACGAATGGGTCTTGTCGATCACATCATTCTCTAATGATGTGATCCCGTTCATCAAATGACAACACATGTCTATGGTCAGGAAACATAACCATCTTTGATTAACGAGCTAGTCAAGTAGAGACATACTAGGGACACTCTGTTTTGTCTATGTATTCACACATGTACTAAGTTTCCGGTTAATACAATTCTAACATGAATAATAAACATTTATCATGATATAAGAAAATATAAATAACAACTTTATTATTGCCTCTAGGGCATATTTCCTTCAGCTAGTACATCAACGAGGCCAGCCCGTCCACATCCATCGTCGACCTCACCTCCACCTACGACGCACAAGTCTCGGACTCGGATGAGTAGGAGTTGGGCACGGGAGACGGCGCACCCCGTGTCCCATTTGGGCTAGTCCATGTCCTACACTTACCCGCCGGCGACTGCACCTTCACTTCGTGGGGAAGAAAACAACAAGGACTTGGAGGATGGGCGCTGACGAATATTTGGACTATGTTAGGGTCCGGCTGCTTTTGTTTAACAAAATATGTCAAAAATGTAATGAATACGGACTGATTTAAATGAAAATCATCCGTTTTGCCTGAAAACCATTCGGTTTGTTCAAATTTCACTTAAAATGTATACAGACAAGGTTGGATGGCCGGCTTCCGTATCACTGTCTGTGAACGCATCCGTGGATGAATACATTGTCTGTTGTAGGCGTCCGCCTTACCCGTGTATGTTTTTTTCAGACTTTTATTTGAAGTGTTGAAAATGTATTTTCAATAAAAAAAGAAGGTCTTCATGGAGCTCACTATTATTATACTTGCTCTGAGGTCCAGTTCTGCGGCGTGCAGCTTGTGTACACGCACGCATGCATTGATGAAGGAGCAGCCGAGCAGGGGGGAAACACTGCTCCCTGGTCGCATTGAACCCGAGCATCGCTCTCGACGACGAGTATGACTCGTCATGGTGGTCGCTGGCTAGCGGTCGGTTTCTCGCAGAAATCATGGCTTTCCATGTACTGTTCAGCACTGTGCACGCAAGCCATTATGCATTGCTAGTTGGTGTCATCGAGATCGACGAAACCAGATCACGTCGGTCACCGGTTTGGCATGTGCTCGCTCCAAATTAAAGTGTTTTCTTAACCCAGCGACTCATGGGATCGTTAATCAATCAAGAAAAGAAAAGTGCATACGAACAAGCACGAGTGCATCAATGAACAGCTCGGTTGCTTCCCCGCCACAAAAAAAAAGAAAAACTTCTTAGTTGCTTGATTAGCCCGGAATCCAAAAGCCAAAATCACATGCATGCAGATTACTAGTTCCCGATTGTCGGTCTAATCTATGATTAGTGGAGTGGCTAGTCTTCCCCACGACTGGCCTCGTCGTCGTCACGCGGGGCGCACGAAGAAGACGACGAGCAAGACGCACAAGCTTCATTCCCGCCGTCGCATTGTCCCGTTGCTGATGTAGCACTAACAACCACACCATCGCCACCAGTACTCGTGCTCGTGCTGCTACTAGTAGTACTCGTGCTGCTCGTGCTGCTGCTCGAGCTGCTGGTGCTACTACTCGACGTCATCGTCCCTGTCGTCGTCGAGGTGTTTGCCGTGGCGCTGGCGGTGAGGCGGACGAGCAGGTCGACGAAGGCGCTGACGATGAGCGGGTGGTGGTGCTTGGCGTTCACCCGTAGGTACCATACCAGCAGCTCCTCCAGCGCGTCCCAGCCGCGCAGCTGGTGCGCGGCCACCATCTCCTCCATGGACGACAGGAAGTCCCCGTACGGGTCCGCCGACTCCACTGGCACCGCCACGCTCTCCTCCACCACCAGCGACTTGCCACCATCTCCTGGCTTCTCCTTCTTGGACAGCGCCGCCGGCTTGTCATTCTCCTCCTCCGGTGGTGTACTGCCGGTTGTCGAGTCCGCCGCCGCAGACAGGTTGGAGTTGGTCGCTGGCCCCTGGTCGAAGAAGAAGCGGCCGGTGGACGAGGTCGTCCGGCTGAGGCTGCGGATCACAGCCTCCGACCACTCCTCGGACGCAGTGGGCGTCAAGAAGCCGTCGTCCTCCACTACAACCGTTTCCTCCTCCTCCTCGGTGCTGAGGCAAGAGAATGACTCGCCGTCGTCGGGGTCGATGTAGACCGAGTTGACCGTCTTGTACATCTCGGCGGGGCCACCCACCAGCTTGCGGTGCCTCGCGGCGACAGGGCCGCACCTGCTGCCACCAGCAGCCGTGGCGCAGGGCTCCTCGGCGGCACGGAAGGAGTCGGTCTGCGGGTCCCGGCAGGATGGCCACGGCCAGGGTATCACGGCCGGCGTGGAGGAGTCGCTAGCGAGGCTGGAGGACCTGGAGAAGATGGAGGTGAGGGCACCTTTCTTGCCCATCGGATCAGCCGGATGGAGCGAACAATGCAGTGGATGAGCTCGATCGACTCGAGACAGCCGTGCCTGCTCAGAAGCGAGATCGTTCCGTAGACGAAGGAAGTAGTTGCGGAGAGAAGAAGAAGAAGAAGAAGAAGAGAGAGGTGTGCAATTAAGGAAGAGAGGGGAAGAACACATGGACAGTACTATTTATGTATTCTGTGTGCAGAGTAAGTAGAGAGACTGAGAGAGCAGAGCAGAGGACTGCAGCTTGCTCTGCAGTCACGTAACTTCGGGCCACTGGTATGTGGGCCACTTTGTTAGAGGACCGTCATGTCAGTGACCTAAGTTAGAGAATCTCAGTACATGAGTGCGATGCAACGCAAGATCCCTTTCCAAATCCTTCACAGCTATACATGAAAAAAAAAAATCTTCAGCACTAAACATACTTATAGAGTAACTAATCTGTGAGAAGATAAACCACGTGACATATGTGATAAGCAATCCAAACAGTTTAAAAAAAATCTGAGAGAAAATTAGATATATTTGGCTCAGATATCACACGTTTCAGCACTTTGGCACCACTTGTATACGGTGAAAACGAGTTCCTGTTTTATAGAAGAGTGGGGGACCACCGCCGTTTTATATTAAGATTAAAAAAACAAAAAGGTGAATACGCCATAAACGTATCCAATGTAAAGGTAATGGCTATGTACAAAACCACAACGGTACATGAAGCTGAGAACCTAGTTCTGGCGGGGAAAGCCACTCCTAAGTGCTACTTAGGCTCCAGTGAAAATGTGGCAGTTTCTAGCCTTCCAAATGTGTAAAGCACATACAGCAAAACATGACGAAACCCCATGTTATCCTTTGGGGAAACGTGTCCTTCTACGTGAACCACTCACCGATTTTATTAAAAAAATGGGGAAAAAATCACCATAAACATGTCCATGATTTTTTTTAATAAAAAATCGTGGATTCCAAAATAATTCACACAAACTCGAGAACATATTCAGAAAATTGAAAAATGTTACGGATATAAAAAATGTTCAAGAATTCAATAATTATTCACAGGTTCAAAAAATGTTCGAATTATAATTTTTTTAAAATGTTCACAAACTTGAAAAAAAATCATGAGAACTCGAAAATATGTTCGTGGATTAAAAATATATGTGAATTCAAAAATATCACAAACATTAAAAATGATCGTGAATTTGTAATAAGTTCACGTGAACGCAAAAAATGTTCATGTATTCAAAAAATGATCAGCAATTTCAACTTGTTCATTAATTAAACAATGTTCCCCAATTTGAAAAACAAATCATGCAAACTCAAAAAAATTCAAGTATTCGGAAAATGATTGGGATTTCGAACTCTTCATTAATTTGAAATTTGTTTGCTAATTCGACAAACAAATCATGCAAACTCGAAAAATTGTTCACGGATTCAAAAAATGTCCTCAGATTAAAGAATCGAGAATTAAAAAAGTGCTCACAAATTTGAAAAATGTTCGGAATATTGAAAATGTTTGCGGATTGTTTAGTGAAATAAAAAAACTCATAAATTGAAATGGAACAAAAAACACGAAAACACAAAATTTTAAATAGGAAAAACCAATGAAACCACACCGAAACACAGAATGAAAGGAAATGGTAAAAGAAAATCAGAAAGCCGGAAAAACCAAAGCCTATGACTGCACGAACACCCCGAAGCGAGTGCAACTGGGCTGGCCCACGCTCGCACTACAGTAAACTATTTGCCCGTGCACTCGCTGCAAGTGATGATACTTATCATTTGCGGCGAGAGACCCAAGCACTCCATGCGTAACAAATGTGCTCTAGAGAAATAGAAATGTGGCAAGCTTGTACTGTAGCGACCCGTCTCTGTGGCGAAAACAAATTGAGGCCACTTTTTGAAAGTGAACACCTTTCGAATTTGCTATTTTTTTGGAAATGATGACCTTTTTCTTAATTGTAAAAACATTTTTTGTAACGCTATTTTTTGAAAAATTCCAAACAAACTTATAAAACAGGAACATAATTTAAATTTGTATTAGTTTAAAAAGGATTTATTTAATTATGAACAATTTATTAAAACATGAACATTATTTGAAATTCTCTTACATTTATTGCTAACACGTACAATTTTGAGTTTTCGAATAAATGTTTACAAAGGCATTTAGAAAAATGAGAACAATATTTTAGAACACAAACAGTTATTTTAAAACGCATTTTGAAAAATGTTCGTTCGGAAATGTGAACGGATTTTGAATATTGCAAACATAAGTTGAATTCTTAAAATAATTTCTGAAAACCAGAATATGTTTGAAATTACGATTATTTTTTAAAGTAGAAATATGCAAAAAAAAATGTAAAAACACACAATAACAAAATCGAAAGAGAAAAAACATGAACAGAATAAAGAAAAAGGAAAACATTGGTTCAAAGAACCTTCTAGAAGGTTCAAAACAGGTAAAGCCGGACAGGAAAAGTTCCCAAAACAGAATGAGCAAGAACAATTAACTTTTTTTTTCTTGAGCACCACAAGAAGAGTTAACTGTGCTAGCCAAGTGTGCTCGACCCTGTGCGTTTGGTTGAAGAAAACAGTTCCGAAAGTTTATTTTAGGATCAATCTGCATTAGTTGGGTCGGCCGATTTTCGGATAAAACATGTTTTCCATTATTTGGGCTCCAAAAACTTCGTGAGTGCTATTTCTTGTTTCATGCGAGTCTGTAGCTTCTCTCACATGTAGGAACAACTCTCTCGCATAGCAAAAGGGCCGGCCTTTTTCTGTTTTTTTTCGCTCGCTGGCTCGTGACATGCACTCGTTCGTGATAGCTTCGCTGGATTTTTTTTGTTTTCTTTTTACTTTTCGGTTTATTTGTTTCTTCACAAGTTTTCTTAGTTTTGTTTTGTATTTCACATGTTTTATTTGTTTCTTAATCATTTATTTTCCTTTATTTCTTTTATTTCTTTCCTTCATTTTGTTTGATTTGTTTTTGTTTTTATTGTTTTTCAATGATTTTTTTTCTTTTCTTCTTGTTTTCTTTGGTTTTCTTTTGTGTATCTCTTTTGTTTTTCATTTTTTTTTGTTTCTTTCTCGGCTTCTGTTGCTTTCCATTCTTTTGCGGTGGCTTTCTTTGTTTTTTCCTTTTATTTTTATTTAATTTTCGTTGTCTTTCTTTTATTCATATGCAAAATGTTGATCATGTATCTTTGAAATGTTAAACTTGTATATAATTTTTTTATCATGTATAGAAAAGATCTAAAACATACACATACATTAAAAAGTAGACACCGTAAAACATATTTTAAAACAAATAATTCTGTATTTTAAAAAATGTGAAACATGTATATAACATTGTTCCTGATGTATACAAAATATGTACATTTTGTCGGAAAAATATTTATTGCTATTAACAAAAAATTTAACCCATGATCAACATTTTTATACATATTTAACATTTTATAGAAGAACATGATCAACAATTTTTATTCACATGTAATTTTTTTAAACGCATGATCAACATTCTTTATATACACATTGTACTGTATTACATTTTTTGTATGCATAGGAAACATTGCTCGCATGCGGGGTTAACATCTTTTAAATACTTGCCCAAATGCTTGAATAACAATTTTCAAATGTTTTATGTAAAGTTATTTTAATATAAATATATATGTTTAGAATATTTGGAAGTACAAAAAAAGTTAAGAAAAGCAAAAACCGAAACAAAAAATTGGAAGGATACAGAAAAAACGAGGGTGTGGCGTGTGGTCTCCCGCGTGTCTGGGCCGTCAATTTGGCGGTCGCCTTCAGGTGAGGCTGCGCTCTGTCGTGCGTGAAGCGAGACATAGATACGTCCCAAAAACTTCCACATTAGCTGCAGAAGTATGGGGCTCAATGTATGTCATGCGGCCCCGGTCGTTGGTTCAACTCACGGACGACGTCCTCTTATCTTTCTTTCACGGGCAATTCATCTCCGTATTTATCTCCTGTGCACACGTACGCCCGGCTTTCCCTCAAAAAAAAAAAGAACATACGGGCAGTTTGTTGTTTTCCTCTTTCAGTTTGTGCTTAGTCATCACACACACACACACACACACACATCATGGACTCATCAGCTCCGTCGGGGTACGATACACTATCAATGCGATCTAAGCCCATGCAGAGAGGCCATGCACTTCGATACGTGTGCCGGTAGTCCGTGCATGATGATCGACCACCATTTCTATTGACATATTTCCATCTTGCACAGGTACACGTACATTATGATCCGTTGGATGGATGGCCTATGCATGATACGAACTACTACTACTAAGTGAAGGAGAGGGAGAAGGAGTGATGATTACTTCTAAAATGCATTTTTTCTCTCGAGTATGCACGAGTGTTGCATCATTCATTAAAAAAGAAGGGGAAAGACTCCCCTAAGTCATAATTACATGGTTTATTTACATGTCGGATTTTCCGACACTACCGACTAGATGGTCTAGACCTCCTATGCCCCAACACCTATCTACCTCTACTCCGACCTCTAGTCCATCCTCCTCGTCCTTCAGCAGCCCGGCCTTCACCCACAACCTGGCCTCATCCATAATCCGCTGCCGCACTCTCGAGAGGGAAGGTGTCGCTCCGTTGAACGCGATGTTATTTCTGTGCTTCCAAAGTAACCATATTGTCATGAGGCACTTCGCTCTCGTTGATTTCCGGTTGTGCCCTGTCGAGTCCAGTCTTGTACACCACGCACTTAGCTCCTCGCCTATAAGCGGCTCGAGGCCCGGTCTACCTGTGATCAATCCCAACAAATGCCAGACTTGTCTCGCAAACACACATCCAATTAGAAGGTGTTGGATGGTCTCCTCCTCCTGGTTGCAAAGCGGGCATGTGTCTTGGTGTGGTAGACCACGCCTGGCCAGACGATCAGAGATCCAGCATCTGTTCTTGAAGGCGAGCCAAGCGAAGAAACGGCACCAAAGAGGTGCCCGTGAGCCCCAAGTGAACTCTGCCACCGGAGACACTTCGAGGCCCATAAACCTTGCTGTGTAAGCTGAACGTGCCGAGAATTGCCCATTGTTCTCCCAACTCTAGTGCACTACATCTGTAACATTCTCAGTGAGCAGGACTATGCATGCATCAATTTGTTCACTAATCAACAAAGTATCTTACTATTTTTCCTTTTCCCCTTTATGTTAAAGAAGAATTTGGCATCCCAGAGATTTGGATGTATTTTCAGTTTTTGTATGGGTGTTTTCATTAGGATTTGCACTACCTAATATATGGCCGTTGGTCTGTTTTTACTCATTTAAGTCCTCCTCTTATTATACATCAGCATATCCACCTGATGTTTTTGCCCGCATACTTTGACTGGCCACGCGGCGCTAACATTAGAAAGTTGACGCCGTCGTCCTTCCACATAATGTATTAGAAAATTTACGCATAAAAGGAAAAGGTATTTGTTACGCAATCCCGGGTCTGCTATCACCAGCGTTTCCGACCCACATGCGTCAACCAGATCCAACCGGAGAGCAACACCGACTTATGACAGGCCTTGGGCCCTCTCCCCCCAAAAGACTAGCCTGTTAGGAGGGGACGCCCCCGCCCTTATAAGTCGTGTTATGTCTCCCCCCACAACCGTTGTGGGACTAAACCCAACAATCTCCCCCTCACACATCGGTCATCCATGGGCCCGCTAACATCAATGTTTGCAGCCCACCAACCATGACCAACCACCCGTAAGTCTACCGAGATTCATTCCGGGCACCTGGGCTCTGATACCAATTGTTACGCAATCCCGGGTCCGCTATCACCAGCGTTTCCGACCCACACGCGTCAACCATGCCCAACCAGAGAGCAACACCGACTTATGACAGGCCTTGGGCCCTCTCCCCCCAAAAGACTAGCCTGTTAGGAGGGGACACCCCCGCCCTTATAAGTCGTGTTATGTCTCCCCCCACAACCGATGTGGGACTAAACCCAACAATCTATCAATCCCGCGCCATAGTCTTGTCGAAGCCGCACAAGCCTCGGGCATGTGCACCACGTGTTTCCACGCCCAGAAGTTGGTCACCATCAGCATCACGCTCCTATGTCGTCGTCGCTGAAATCACCGCCGTCTTCTGCTTTGACCGACATCCCCGTCGATCCGATCGCTGATCGTGTACTTGGGCATTGCGTTGGAAAGCTCAGATAGTTTTTTTCACAGGGTCAGCTGTAGGAAGAACCAGGACGTCAACGGATTTGAGGTTTGAGGTGGAGAAGTTCATGGAACTGAAAACCTTGGGTTATGGCAGACAAAGGTGAAAGATTTGTTGGCACAACAGGGATGCTTGAAGGCGTTGCGGGAAGTCAATTCAGCTAGGCTGGAGTTGTGATGTGATGGATGAAAATTCGCGGAAGACGATTTGGGAGCCTTGAAGCGTGTCGTACAGTCGGATATGATCGGCTGGGTCGGACTAGATAGTCTGACAGGATCGGCGCGAGTCGGTTGGTACAGAAGACTTCACTCGGTGCTGATGGAGGGGCTACGACGTAAGAATTCGGAGAGTCGAAGCCTATTTCAGCGGGATAGCGAGAGACACGTGGATCGGACTCGGTACCAGTGGTCTGATGGAGACGTGATACTCGGCATCGGTCGGTGATGATCGATGGTTCTCTGCAGTGGGGGCTAGCTACCCGGGAGACTCGACCAGGACAGCAGAGGCTCGACGCGGTGATAGCGGCGAGGCGTGCGGTAAGCACGGGACACAGCGACATGCCAAGGCACTGATGGTCAGACATGTGGTCAGACAAACTGTGCAGGGGGTGCTGAAGCAGTGTTGACGAGTACTGGATTCAAGTTGTTGACTGGGTCTATCGGTGCTAGTTGATGGACAGGAGTTGACCGTGGAGAATCTGAGGAAGTGGCGGAAAGTCTGAAATTGTCAAAAGCTGAGAGAGTACATGGCCGTATATTCTATGGTGCTCGGTGCACATGGCAAAGTGCGGATGACAAGTACAGAAGGAGGCAAAGTGCTATAGCAGTGAGACATGTCAGAGACTATCCGGGAAAGAAGGGTGAGACAACTGCGAATTTGACTCAGGGTGACACAGGGCAACAGTGAAATTCCTTCAAGTTTCAGAAAGGCGGTCAAGAAAGAGCGATGATGTTGAGTTCAGGTAACTCTTATGTGGCGTCCAATATGTGAGTTGTTCACTTTCACGCAGACAGTGGTCGGTGTGTGATGGCGTTGGACGGATACTCCGGAAGTTGGGAGCACAAGGTGGAGTAACGAGGAACTTAATTTTGCTCGAGCGTTGACTGTTGAGAAGACGAGACGGGAGTACAGTTGCAGGTGGAGTCACATGGAGTCTGGGAGTAGTAGCGGTGCTCATGGCGTATCTCAAGTCCAATGTACATGGAGGTTCGATGTATGGATGAATCCAAGGTGGTGGAGAATATTCGCCAAGGTGGAGTTTGTTAGAGTTGTGTCGAATATTATTGTACAAGGTAGATTACAATTGGACTTGGTTTTGGACTGTGTGTAGACAGGGTAGGAGTTGTGTCCTAATGGGACACCTGTATTAGCACGGGCACGCCGGGGGGGGGGGGGGGGGCGGCGGCGTGTGCCGGCTGCCGGGGTGCGGTATTGTGACGGTGTCATGGGGAGGAGCGCCCGTAGTCAAGCCCCGGGGATGTAGCCATATCGGTGAACCTCGTTAACAAATCTCGGTGTCGTGCTCGTGTGATTGCTTGGTCCTCGGATGATCGACGGAGTGCCTCAGATTTATTCTAACAGTATTCACAAGATTACTCACCAGATCCTTACACGGTAATCAGTTCAGCATGCAATAAGTCAAGAGCGCTTGGACCCTGAGTGCAACCATTTATATATGGTAGCACAAGCTTTCTTAGAGCAACTCTAGCAGACCCCGCAAAAAGCCCCGACTCGCAAAATAACCGCCAAAATGCGGGTCAACGTGGAAAATCCCACCCGAAAAGACCCCGCAAACGCGGCCGACCCGTAAATTTTTTTGAGGGGCGCGGCAAAATCTCGGCCTCAACCCGCGAATGCGCGGGTTTCCGCCTCACCCCTACGGTGCCCCGTATCATAGTGAAACGGTTGACGAGAGGGACATTTCAGCCCGTGCCCTTTCCCCACCTCCTTCCGCTGCCGCCTGCCATTGGTTCCGCTCGTCCGCCGCCGGCGATTCCAGCCAAATCTGCGTGCGGAATCGCGCCGTGGGGGCGTCTCCCACCCTCCACCACCGATAAGCTGCACCCCTCCCTCCGGATCCGGCAAGAAGAGCCGCCCCTCGTCGATGTCGCCGCCGGGGATCGACCGCCCTCGAGCGGCCCCTCGTCGCCGCCCGGGATCACCTGCCCATGAGCCGCCGGTTAGTGTTTGTTTGTGCTTTGTGCCGAGCGCTATGCATAGTTGGTTGACACGGCGTGTGATTCTTGTTCATGTAGATGGAATTGAGCCCGTGCGAGAAGTTTTTGCTCTCCGATTCGTTCGATTCGGACGACTCGGATGTTGAGACGATGCTTTCAAACTTTCGGCAGCAGACGTTGGTGATGGCTCTTGCCGTGGAAGAGCACGAAGACGAGAATCGAAAGAGGCGGCGAGGATCGACCGTCGGGCGTCTTTGCATTCCTCGGAATCGCCATCTCGGGAACGAGATGTTGATGCAAGACTACTTCACGGAGAATCCAACATATCCACCGCACCTCTTCCGGAGAAGGTACCGAATGCGCCGATCCCTCTTTATGAAAATTGTTCAAGCTTGCGAGGCAAATTGTCAGTATTTTACTCAAAGAAGAAATGTTGCGGGCTTGAAGGGATTTAGTGCATATCAAAAAATCTCGGCAGCTATGCGGGTGATTGCATATGGCGTTCCGGCTGACTATGCCGATGAGTACCTTCGCATTGGTGAAGATACCACAATTGAGTCAGTGCGTAGATTTGCCAAAGTGATCATCCGTGTCTTTGGTCTTGGATAGTTTCAGGCACCCAACGAGGATGACACAAAGAAATTGATGGAATCTAATGAGAGGAGAGGTTGGCCTAGCATGCTAGGTAGCATTGATTATATGCATTGGACTTGGAAAAATTGCCCGAAGGCATGGCAGGGAATGTATTGTGGCAAGTCTCGTGATGCAACAATTGTGCTAGAGGCCGTAGCATCCGAGGATTTATGGATTTGGCATTGCTTCTTTGGTATGCCGGGCACTCTCAATGATATCAGTGTGTTGCAACGGTCTCATCTGTTTGCTAGGCTTGCTAGTGGTGATGCTCCTGCTTGCAACTACACTGTCAATGGGCATGAATACACAGAAGGGTACTATCTTGCAGATGGTATATACTCACCTTGGTGCACATTTGTCAAGAGCATCAAAGAACCCAAAACTAGAAAACAATGTGAATTCGCAAGGGTGCAAGAGGCAGCCCGAAAAGACATTGAAAGAGCATTTGGGGTTTTGCAATCTAGGTTTGCCATTGTTCGTGGTCCTGCTCATTTTTGGGACAAGCGGACCTTGAAAAACATCATGATATGTTGTGTTATCCTTCACAATATGATTCTCGAAGATGAGAGAGGCATGAACTTGGAGTTCTTCTATGACAATGTGGGTAGCCGTGTCAAACTAGCTAGAGACCCTAACCGCATTAGAGCTTTTCTTCAAACATACAAGGAGATTTAAAATGCAAACACCCACTTTTAGCTTCAGGAGGATCTCATTGAGCACCATTGGCAAAGGGCTGGACAGTAACAAACTCATTTTCTATTCATTTTTATTTGTATTCGGGACAAGTTTTGTATTGCATTATTTATTTTGCTTCAGTGATTTGAATAATTATTTGTAATGTGGATGATTGTTGTATTGTGTTGGTATTGATAATTTTCTGAATAATTATTTTGTAGTATGGATGTTTGTTTTATTTTTGTGGTGTGGTATTGATATTTGCGGACCGGTGGGATGCAGGATGTAGCGGCGCAAAAGCATACCCCGCAAAGCCGACCCGTAAAAAAGTATATTCCACGAATATCCTTTTATACGGTCCATTTGGGGGGGTGCCTCTGCGGCCGTCCGCGCCGGCCCGCAAAGCCGTTTTTCCGCGAACCGCGAACGCGTTTTGCGGGCCGGCGGGATGCGGGGTCTGCTAGAGATGCTCTTAACCCATTTTAGATGAAGGTCTAGTAACAAAAACAGTAATGCAAAAGTACCATGTAATCTTTTGATACACCGGGTTCTACCAACATCATCATGCCAAGCGAAGAAGCCACAAGCTGATCTATGACAAGGGCATTGCCATATCCCAAAATTTCAAATTAGGATGTGAACATAGAAAGCACATACATACCATGTTTTCAGTGCATATTGGTTGTTTTTGGGATGATGCGGCATGTGCGAAATACTTCACCATGATGCTAGAAGGGACGGCCCACACTTGGCTAAAGAGCTTACCGGCTAATTCTATCAGGTCATGGGCCGAGTTGAGAGCCCGGCTTATTCAGAATTTCAAGGATACATGCAAGCAGCCCATGTCAATTGTGGACTTAGCTGCCTGTGTCCAGGAGGAAGGAGAGTCAACAACCCATTGGGTGCGCCGGGTTTCGGAGATTTTGCATTCATCGGACCGCATCAACGCTGACATCGCAGTTTTAACATTGGAAGGCAATTGCCGGTTTGAACCCCTGAAGTTGAAGTTGGGACGGCTCAAATGTCATTGTAGTGACATGGGAACCCTCATGGCTGCACTGGTGAAGTATGCCGACTCTGATAGTACCAAGGATCCCGAGTCTGACGATGATAAGACAGGGAAGGGAAAAAAGAGCGGCAACGCCAAGGGGCAGCTCCACAACCCGGCGGGTCATGGAAACGGCGGCAAGCATAAGGCGGACCACGGTTTAGACTTTGTGGCTAATACTAATACACATGACAAGGGCCAGAGGCGTAAGGGTAAACCGCCCCAGCGCGGTGGAGGGGCAAGTCCTAATCCGGACCGTTTGTCTTATCTGTTGAACCAGCCCTGTCCAAAGCATGGGACGAAGGAGATCCCGTCCACGCACCTCTGGAAAGATTGTTACATCATGCAAGAGTTCAAAAATTCTGATTCTTTCCGGTATGATCATGGACCAGGAGGCGGTTCGGGTCCCGGGTCTCATGGGCCGGGTCATGGTGGAGGAAATTGCGGTTCAGGCTTCCACGGTAATCAGGGTGGACATAACAATCAAAGTAATCAAGGTAACCAAGGTGGCTATAATCATCATGGCAATCAGCAGCAACAGCAGCAGTCGGGTTACCAGAGCAACCCCAAGCAGTTGAATAGCGGACAGTATCATGTATTCACCACTAGCTTGGACAAGCGCGATCAGTAGCTTCATAAAAGGGCGGTGAATGCCGTTGAACCGGCGGTGCCCCATTATTTGCGCTGGTCCGAGCAGCCGATTGTGTGGAGTAGAGAAGATCATCCACCCCGGGTTGAAAATCCGGGTCATCTGGCTCTGGTGGTGGCACCTCAGGTGGGAGGTTATAAGTTCACTAAGGTACTCATGGATGGAGGGAGTAGTATCAATATCCTTTATTATGAAACTTTCCGTCACATGGGGTTAACAGATAAAAATCTTAAACCGTCCAATACGGTGTTCCATGGTGTGGTGCCTGGTAAGTCGGCATATCCTGTTTGGTAAGATAGCTCTGGAGGTGGCTTTTGGAGATGAGCATGACTCAAGATCAGAAACCTTGACCTTTGAAGTGGTGAAAATCAGAAGCCCGTATCATGCCCTATTTGGACGGCCAGCTTATGCTAAGTTTATGGCACGACCTTGTTATGTCTATCTGCAGCTCAAGATGCCGGGTCACAAGGGAACTATAACCGTGCATGGGAGCCGCAAGATTGCTCTGGAGTGTGAAGAAGGTGATGCGGCTTATGCTGAGTCGGTTTGTGCAATAGAAGAGTTCAAGTTTTACAAGGACAATGTTGATCCGGCAGATATGACTTCGTTGAAGAAACCAACTACAGAGCATGATCCGGCCCTGAAGTTTAAATCGGCTGATGAGACTAAGCTTGTTGACTTCGTGCCTGGCGATTCGTCCAAGCAGTTTAGCATCAGCGCTAACTTGGATTCGAAATAGGAAAGCGCGCTCATCGTGTTCATCCGTGAGAACCGGGACATCTTTGCATGGAAGCCTTCTGACATGCCAGGTGTACCGAGAGAACTCGCTGAGCACACTCTCAATGTTGATCCCAAGTATAAACCGGTCAAGCAGTTTCTCCGCCGGTTCAATGAAGAAAGACGCAAAGCTATTGGAGAAGAAGTAGCCAGGCTCTTGGCGGCTGGATTTATCGTTGAAGTATTCCATCCTGAGTGGTTGGCTAATCCGGTGTTGGTCCTTAAAAAGAACGGCACTTGGCGTATGTGTGTGGACTACACAGACCTTAACAAAGCTTGTCCAGCAGATCCTTTTGCCCTTCCCCGTATTGATCAAATTATTGATGCTACGGCGGGTTGCGAGCGTTTAAGCTTTTTGGATGCATATTCTGGTTATCATCAGATCAAAACGGCAGTTAAGGACCAGGAGAAGACAACCTTCATAACCCCCTTTGGAGCCTTCTGCTATGTGTCCATGCCCTTTGGGCTCAAGAGTGCCCAGGCGACTTATCAACGGTGTTTGCAGAATTGTCTTCATAAACAGATCGGCCGCAATGTTCACGCCTATGTGGATGATATTGTGGTAAAATCAAGGAAGAAGGAGACATTGATTGATGACTTGAAGGAAACCTTTGATAACCTGCGGGTTTATAAAATGATGCATAATCCGGCCAAGTGTGTCTTTGGTGTACCTGCAGGCAAGCTCTTGGGCTTTTTGGTGTCTAACAGGGGCATTGAAGCTAATCCGGAAAAGATCAAAGCCATCACCTCCTTGGCTAAACCGAAGTGTATCAACGATGTTCAACGCCTGGCAGGCCGGATTGCCGCGTTGAGCCGGTTTGTCAGTCGCCTTGGCGAGAAGGCCATCCCTTTATATCAGATGCTGAAGAAAACGGATAACTTCGTCTGGAGTGACGCCGCTAATGAAGCATTTGAGGACTTAAAGCGGCAGCTGGCTAATCCGCCGATTCTCGCTGCTCCAGTGGACAAAGAACCATTGTTGCTATATGTGGCAGCTAATGCTCGGGCTGTTAGTGTGGCTATTGTGGTGGAGCGCAAGGAGGCAGGAAATGAATATCCGGTTCAACGGCTGGTTTACTATATCAGTGAGGTACTCATTGAGTCCAAGCAGAGGTACCCGCATTGGCAAAAATTGGTGTATGGGGTTTTCATGGCAAGCCGGAAGCTTAAGCAGTATTTCCAAGGTCATCCCATCACGGTGGTCAGCTCTGCTCCTTTGGGGGATATAATCCAGAACAGAGAAGCAACTGGTCGGATTGCTAAGTGGGCTATCGAGCTCGGACCTCACGGGTTGAAATACATACCCCGAACGGCGATCAAATCTCAGGCACTTGTGGATTTCATCAATGATTGGACAGAATTACAAGCGCCAGAGGAGAAGCCGGATCACACTTATTGGACTATTCATTTTGATGGGTCCAGGCAATTGGAGGGCTCGGGGGCTGGAGTCGTATTAACTTCCCCACGAGGTGATAAGTTTTGTTATGTTCTCCGTTTAATGTTCCCTTGCACTAACAATGCAGCTGAATATGAGGCCCTACTCCATGGTCTTCGGATGGCTAAGGAGATGAACCTAAGCTGAGTTAAGTGCTTCGGTGACTCGGATCTGGTGGCTCAACAAGTGTCCGGCACTTGGGATTCCAAGGACCCACTAATGGCAGCATATCGTCGTGAGGTGGATATTGTTGCAGGTCACTTTAAAGGTTATCAGGTGGATCATGTGGACCGGCGGAAGAATGAAGCGGCGGACGCTTTAAGCCGCCTGGGTTCCCAACATAAACCGGTTCCACCTAATGTCTTCCTGGATGTTTTGTATAATCCGTCCATCAAGCTCCCTGGTGAAGAGGATTTGGCTGTTCCTGATCCGGAGGCTCAGTTGGTGGCGACTCTTCATGTTATCCCGGATTGGACGGTTCCATATCTGGCATATATGAACCGGGGCGAGTTACCAGAGGATGAAAGTTTGGCCAGGCAGATAATCCGGCGGTCCAAGTCCATGACTATTATCAATGAAGAGTTACATCATTGCAGTGTGATAGGGGCATTTCAACGCTGTGTGTCTCCTGAGGAAGGCCGTGAAATTTTGCATGAGATCCACGAAGGAGATTGTGGTCACCACGCCGGTTCAAAATCTTTGGTGGCCAAGGCATTTCGTCACGGTTTCTATTGGTTGACAGCTCATGCTGATGCCGAGGACTTGGTCAAAAGATGTGATGGCTTTCAGAAATTCTCAAGGCGCGCTCATGTACCGGCTCAGGAATTGAGGATGATTCCAATCACCTGGCCGTTTGCAACTTGGGGGCTGGATATGGTTGGGCCTTTCAAGAGGTCCAAGGACAAGAAGACCCACCTTTTGGTGGCGGTTGATAAGTTCACGAAGTGGGTGGAGGCAGAGCCAGTTAGTAAGTGTGACGCAGCCACGGCGGTTCAATTCATCAAAAAGGTGATCTTCCAGTTCGGCTTTCCACACATCATTATAACAGACAATGGTACCAATCTGTCAAAAGGTGCCATGAAGGAGTTCTGTCAACGTGAGCACATCCGGCTTGACGTGTCATCAGTGGCTCACCCACAGTCTAATGGTCAAGCGGAGAGGGCCAATCAAGAGATCTTGAGAGGTATCAAACCCCGGCTTATGGTTCCTTTGCAACGAACGCCGGGTTGTTGGATTGAGGAGTTACCTTCTGTGTTGTGGAGCATCAATACCACACCCAACAGATCGATAGGATACACACCATTCTTCATGGTTTATGGAGCGGAAGCAGTTCTTCCTAGTGACATCCGTCATGAATCGCCTCGTGTAGCGGCATATGTTGAAGCTGACAACGAGAAGGCACAGCAGGAAGCTCTTGACCTTTTAGATGAGGAACATGACATGGCGGCAGCCCGTTCGGCGATTTATCAGCAAGATCTGCGTCGTTATCATAGCCGCCGGGTTAGAACCAGAACCTTTCAAGAAGGTGATTTGGTGCTTCGGCTCATCCAGGATCAGACGGATATGCATAAGCTATCCCCCCTTGGGAAGGACCCTTTGTGGTCAGCAAGAATCTGCACAACGGGTCATACTACCTAATCGATGTTCGAGAGCGCAAAGACTCACGTAAATTGGGGGAGGAGACCAACCGGCCGTGGAATATTGCTCATCTTCGGCCCTACTATACTCGAGCTATAGGCTCTGCTTATGTACATATTATGACATTGTATATATCAGGATCAATATAATAAACCGGAACCTCAGCTAAAGCGGGGTATCTGTTGTTTTTCCTACATCATGTGTGGTTACATGGAGCTTACAAAGCGGCGTCCGGTTTACCCCTTGATTTAGCTTCTCAAAGCTTTATATTACATCACTTGGGGGCTTCGTCGTATCCGAACCATAGCTACACCTCTTGATCGGCGCAATGCCACAGCATCACTTGTGGGCTTGGTCGTATCCGAACCATAGCTACACCTCTTGATCGGCGCAATGCCACAGCATCACTTGGGGGCTTGGTCGTATCCGAACCACAGTCACACCTCTTGATCGGCTCAAAGCCACATCAATCCGGGGCCAAAGAGAGTGCTGTAAAACAACAACTCAAACATAGGCACCCACTGAGCACAACTCACAATGTTGCTTGGGGATTCTTTGCTGTCGAAAATGAACTAAGAATCTACACTTGTAACAGGCTATCAAGCCATGGCGTGGAAGCCTAGTGTATACACCTAAAACCCTGGGTTAACCTGCCTATTTAAGTAAGTCACTCCGCCCAGGTAAACCTGGTATGACCCTTCGAACTTTGACAAGTTACTCTAAAATGAAGACCCTGAACTTGTCAAGTTAAAACAATGATTGGTTAAGGATTGAGGACCATCTTAAAAGGCTTTGCAAAAATGGTTTAACTTAGTGGCCTGGCAGCCCATGAAAAGCCTCGAATTTGGGGCCTGGCAGCCCGTGAAAAGCCTCGACTACAACGGTTTTTATTTGCCTTTTGCTAAGTTTTCTTTGTTTCATAAGATTTGTGATGTTTTTAAAACCGGTGTTTATCAAACCGGTTAGGCTGTCAACTACAAGTTGTTAGTACACGATCAAATTATAATCCGGAGACTATCAGCCCGGTCTGGTTTTGACTCAAAGTCACCAGTATGGAATAAACCGGTGTTTATCACAGCCCGGGATGGTTTTCTGATAAACCGGCATCATATAGCAGGAGTTACTTCTACTCCGGATTAGGGTTATTACCCTCATTACAAAGTTGGCCAGCCAACACTATGCCTAAAGGTCACAGGTATCATATATTTCCATATTCGGTTATCTTTTACAACCTTGGTTATAAACCTTGGTCATATACTTATTTGGGTATCATGACCTGCCCGGTGGTAAACCGCCAGGGCGCTTTAAGCTTCTTATCTGCAGGAACAACTTGAATAAATAGCTATGGATTATGAACATCATATCTTAAGCATGGCGGATTAGCACGCATCAGTTGCAGATAAATATGCACGAAGGCATAATAGACCAAGTGTTTTAACTAGCCTATTACAAGGCGTTTCAGTGCCCAAAGGGATAATTGTTTCTCAATAAGCATTGCAGCACGTGGAACACTAAACCGGCCCCCGGATTATGATTGCTTATCAGCTTGACCTGACGGCTGCGGATCATCTTGCACCGGTTCATCTTCTTCGTCTCTACCCAGCGGCCGGAAGTCAACAGTTGTCCAGTCGTTCCCAGTTAAAGCTTGGAACACAGCTTCGTCGCTTATAAGGGTTGACGGTTCAATATCAGGGGCACAAGTGTGCTTACGGATTGGAGGGATCAGATTTTGCGCTTCCGGAATTGGTGCAGCAACCCGTCTGTTCTTGTCATCATAACTTGCCTGATAGTATGAGAGATCAGCTTCTTCAGCCAATTAACAAGCCAGTGGACGTACTTCCCGGTTTATGGCGCGGAGACCTCCTGGGCAAATTCTGATCCGTCTTCTTTTAAGCTTGGGAAGCCTTTAGCCACGTCCACCGGATCAAGATCAGGCACCCACGCCTTTGCCCGGGTTAGAGCGGTCAGAGCTCCGGCCCTTGCCGCAGCTTTCTTTAGTTCTTCAACCCGGGCAGGCAGCATGGATAGCCTTTCTAAGGTGTCCTTGATCAATGTTGGAGGAGTTTTATTGTGTGAAGCGGTGCAGATGATCCGCTGCGCGCCGGTATACAGCTGCTCTATCAGAGTATAGGCCGCTTTCAATTTCTTCTGTACGTCAGAGCCCAGATGGCTAATACGAGTTCCTGCATCATTATAAACATCAGTAAACCAGCAACACATGGGAAGATATGTTGAAAGTATAAAGCAAGGATGCTTACCAAACACATCAGCGGTCATAGCATGTACTTGCCGCTTTACACTAGTCAGCTCGTCTACCACCGGTTTGAGAGCTGCTTCTGCGTCTTCAGCTCTTTTCTGCAAAGTGGATTTCTCTGTGTTCCAATCCGCCCACTCCTTGTGGAAGCTCTCCTTTAGCTTTTCCATAGCGGCTAAGGCGGTCGTCAGCTCATCTTTTGCCTTGGAAGTTTCAGCCTGTTGGGACTTGATATTTTCTTGCAGATCAGCAGTTTGGCTTTCCTTCTTGCTCAGTTCAGCCTATAAAGAGACAGATATATAATGAGTTGACAGTACACATTTGAAGTACCAAGCACATAACAAGTTATGTCCTTAGTACTTGGGAGCTAATGCATATTTGCTCTTTATCAGAAATTTTTACAAGTCCCAAGCACAATACAAGTATTAAGCTTGGCACTTGGGGGCTAATGTGTATTTGCTCATAAAATGCTGATATGGGAATTCTTCTACAAAGTCCCGGTTCATCTTTATAAAGTTAAACCGGCCCTTGGAGGCTACATCAGTGAAGTTAACATGCATTGTTGCAAACATGAAATTGTTACTAAGTCCCGGTTTAAATTGGTATCTTAAACCTGGGGCTACTGGAGTTGATAAGCTGCAATTAAATATAGGAGAAACACTTATGAAGTTACCTCATATGGCTCCTTCATCATATTTACCGAACCGGCTTCATAGTCACGGCTGGTGTACAGACGGTTCAGGAAGCCAGAGTGAAGGTCTTGAGCATTCAGATGGGCATAATTTGACAAATTGGCGTTCCATTTGCCTTTGCCAATTGCAGAGAGCTCATCTTTGGCAGTATGCTTTGACAAAGCGACAGGATTGCCCGGAGCAGTATGGCCAGTGCCAGTAATCATAATGTCATCATTCATCAGCAACCGTTATTGGGGTTGGCAGTTTGTCAGTACTTTTAACTGGACTTGCCGGTCTATTGTCAGTTTGGACAGGGCTAGTTGGCTGGTCAGCATGGCTTGTGGTGTCAACTTCTGCCTGCTCAGCAACGAAGTCATGATCGTGAGGCGGTGGGTCATTCAGTATGGCATCAATGTTGGTCTCTTCAGGATCTGGAGTTTTCTCCGGTTCAACAGCTACGTCTTCATCAGCCGGTTTATTCAACCGAGCTTTCTTGCTGGGTCTGGGCTTGGCGCTGTGAAAAATAAACATGAGGATCAGTACAGTATATCAAAATAGCAACATCAAGGATAACAACAAGTGTATAGCTCACCCAAGAACCGTTTTGTGGCCGACGACTCACCAGAAGATGAGTGAGACGTACCCTGATAATTTGAATTAGACGGGTTAAGAGGCTGGCGGAAACAACCTGCTTTGGGGCATGAAGTATCAATGGGATAAGAGACCTCTGATCGGTGTTTCCGAACCGGACAGTTCGGTAAACCGGCAGAGGTAACTACCTGGCCGCTGTGCCGGGTTGTACGGCGAGCCTCGTGCTGTTGCGTATTCAAAAGAAAGTTTGGGTCCAAGTAAGCAAGGGGGTGAGAAAATTTTACTTTTCGGTTTGTTTGATGGATTTTTGATGTTGGCAGAGGATCTGAATCGGAGGAAAGAATGGTTACCTCTACGTCATCCGCATGACTACCTTCAGCGTCGTCCTGATAATAATCATTGTCAATGAGGTGTACGAAAAATGAACCAAGAGAGTCAGTTCTACCTCTGATTCCGGATTACCCACATCATCATCAGCTAGTAGATCGGAGGATGCAGTGGTCCTTTTCTTGGTAGGTTTTTTAACAACCTTGGTCTTTGGACGAACTGGCTTCGCCGGTTTGTCTTGCGGCTTCGCCGGTTTGTCTTGTGGTGGTTTCTTGTTCCAGAATGGATCATCACCCTGTTAGAAAATAATCACACTTTCAGGGAATATTTGGACAAAAGCAACTTCAGATAAAAATATTATATGATTCTTACAGCTGGCAGTTTGTTGAAAGCGCAGAAAGGGAGTAGTCCGGTTTGGGCACAGACAGCCTCTGGTTCATTCAGCATTTTCTTTACAGCCTCAGTGACTTCTGCATCTGTAAGCTGAATGTCACTGTGCCGCTGAGCATCCTTCAAACTCCCCGTATACTCACACATCAAACTGGAGCGCCGGTTTAAGGGCAGAATACTCCAGCTTATCCAACAACGAGAAAGGTCAACTCCTGTCAAACCGTTTGCCATGAAGGCTCTAAGTTTTGATAATTGAGGAGCATAGTTGGCCCTTTCTTTTGCAGTCAACCTCTGAGGAAAAGGATGTGTGTTGCTCGGGCGTTCAGGGCGGTAACCCGGCAGGGGTTTTCATCAGGTGGAGATGTATCCTTGCAATAAAACCAGGACTGGTTCCACTCTTTGGGGTGACTGTGGAGCTTGGGGTGAGGGAAAGTGGTTTCCTTCCTTTTCTAAATCGCCATTCCGCCCAGTTCTGTATTGGGTCCATCCGAGAACTCTGTGCGACGGTTTAAGTGAAAGAAATCCCTAAACAGTTCGACTGTAGGTTCCTCTTGTAGATAAGCCTCACAGAAGACTTGGAAGTGGTAGATGTTGGTCACAGAATTGGGACCGATGTCTTGAGGGCGCAGTTGAAAACTGGCCAGTACATCCCGAATTTTTTTTGAACCGGAAGGGCTAAAACCTTGTCCGAGATGATCAGCAAACACGACTACCTCTCCGTCCTTGGGTGTAGGAGGACTTTCTGGGCTAGTGACCCTCCAGTGGATGACATCTTTTTTGGCTAAAGCGCCCGTTTTAACAAGATTGTTTAACTGTTCTTTGGTTACTCGAGAAGGAGCCCAGTTGCATTCATAGACTTGCTTGGCCATAGCAATGAAAGATCTGAAACATGATTATTGCCGGTTTAATATTTACAGTGGACAACTATACAGCGGTATAAGGATACAAGCATATTGATAAACCGGATTTGGTTATTCGTAAACCGGAGTCTGACAATGGAAACAGTGTAATGCATTTGCGGTTCAACAGGGGACTAATGGTATCTACCGGGTCATCATTTTTTCTGTGAAGTTAAACCGCCTAATGTGGCATTAAAGGTATAAGTATAAAGATATATAAGTAAGGGAAAAAACAAGTTTCATAGTTTGGCATGGGAATTTCAGATCTGCCGTGCGTTGGATAATCAAAATATAATCTGGTCTAATATCAGGCGCTCAAAAAGTTCAGTAAGTTCAGATGAGTTGGATATCAAGCAGATGCCTTAACAAAGAGAAAGGATTCTAAACTACAAAAGATGCTGAAAATAGTCAGATCTAACCGGCCATTGGTGCTACCGAAGGAAGAACAACTTCAAGCTATGAAGAACATCGAACACTAATGGCGGATCTAGGGCGAGAAGAAGAGGGACTTACTGGTGCAGGAGGAAGCAGCGGAGGATCACCGCTTTTCTCCGATACGATCAGGTTGATGCAACGGCCTTTGTCGAAGCAGAGGCGAAGGACGACAGCGGTGGCAGAGCTTGAGGGTCGGTCGGCGCGAGGAAGAAGACGACGCGAAGAGGCACGAGGGGGAAAATGGAAAGACCCCTGGCCCTATTTATAAGGGCAGAAAGATAAGCGTCAGGCGCGAAAATCGAGGAGCCTAAATTTTGGATATGAGGCGGAGTTGTCGCCTCGATTGTCGGAGGCTCATTAATGAAGGTGGATTATACACAGTTTTAAATAACAGGTGACGTCACGGCGGTTTACCATGGTCCTGAAAGATGATGTCACGACGGTTCACAAGATTATGTGAAGATGTTGAAGAAGAAATTTTCTTAAGTATTGAGGATTGACATGAACCAGTTCAAATCAATCTGGGGCCTAATGTTGGGGATATTACCACTGGGCGTAAACCGGCCAGGAGAGGCCGGGTTAACCCCATAAGTAGTTCATCTGTATCTGAAGTCCATGAAGACAGACGTGACGCTTTATGAAGGCCCAGGGCCCAAAGCCGGTTTAAGGCCTGTAGACATAAACCGGCATGGATATGTAAACTTGTGTTGTAAGATAGAAGTAGCAGAGACCGAGCCGGACACGATTATGAGACGGCCTCGGGATTCTGTAAACCGACGGGCGGCAACCCATGTATATAAGGGGACGACCCGGCGGCGGTTCAAGGACAACGGACAACAACTCGAGGCTCAGGCAAAGCGTATTCGCTCCCTGGTCACCGAAACCCCAGCAATTCCATCACAACTAGACGTAGGCTTTTACCTTCATCGTAAGGGGCCGAACTAGTATAAAAATCTCTTGCGTCCCTTGTCCGCTTTAACCCCTTTAAGCTAACCCGTAGCGACGGCTCCACGACTAAGTCCTTTCTCTAGGACATCTGCCGTGACAAAACCACGACACTGACCATAGACATGTGTTGTCATTTGATGAACGGGATCACATCATTAGGAGAATGATGTGATGGACAAGACCCATCCGTTAGCTTAGCATAATGATCGTTAAGTTTTATTGCTATTGCTTTCTTCATGACTTATACATATTCCTTTGACTATGAGATTATGCAACTCCCGAATACCGGAGGAACACCTTGTGTGCTATCAAACGTCACAACGTAACTGGGTGATTATAAAGATGCTCTATAGGTGTCTCCGAAGGTGTTTGTTGGGTTGGCATAGATCGAGATAAGGATTTTTCACTCCGAGTATCGGAGAGGTATCTCTGGGACCTCTCGGTAATGCACATCATAATGAGCCTTGCAAGCAATGTGACTAATGAGTTAGTTACGGGATGATGCATTATGGAGCGAGTAAAGAGACTTGCCGGTAACGAGATTGAACTAGGTATGATGATACCGACGGTCGAATCTCGGGCAAGTAACATACCGATGACAAAGGGAATGACGTATGTTGTCATTACGGTTTGACCGATAAAGATCTTCATGGAATATGTAGGAACCAATATGAGCATCCAGGTTCCGCTGTTGGTTATTGACCAGAGAGATGTATCGGTCATGTCTACATAGTTCTTGAACCTGTAAGGTCCGCACGCTTAACGTTCGATGACGATTTGTATTATGAGTTATGTGTTTTTTGGTGACCGAAGATTGTTCAGAGTCCCAGATGAGATCACGGACATGACGAGGAGTCTCGAAATGGTCGAGGGTCAAAGATTGATATATTGGACGATGGTATTCGGACACCGAAATAGTTTCGGAGTGGTTCGGGTATTTTTTGGAGTACCGAGGGGTTACCGGAACCCCCTGGGGAAGTAATGGGCCTACATGGGCCATACGGAGAGAGCGGGGAGCCCGCAAGGGGTGGCGCGCGCCTGATATGTCTCCGTCGTATCTATAATTTTTGATTGTTTCATGCCAATATTATATCACTTTTCACATATTTTTGGCAACTTTTTATATGATTTATTGGACTAACCTATTGATCCAATGCCCAGTGCCAGTTCTTGTGTTTTGCATGTTTTTTGTATCGCAGAAAATCCATATCAAACGAAGTCCAAATGCAATAAAATTTTACGGAGAATTATTTTGGAATATATGTGATTTTTGGGAGTTGGAATCACCGCAAACGGAGGCCCACATAGCCCACAAGACACCAGGGCGTGCCAGAGGCCCCTGGCGCGTGGTGGTGGGTTGTGCTCACCTCGTACGTCGGTTGGAGCTCTACTTCGGGCGCAAGGAAGCTTATATCCGGAAAAAATCGTGTTAAAATCTCAGCGCAATCGAAGTTACGGATCTCCTGGAATATAAGAAACGGTTTACGGCCAGATCAGGGGTACGCGAAACAGAAGAGAACAGAGAGGGAGATCCAATCTCGGAGGGGATCCCTGTAGCGACCAGACATCAAACAGTCTGATCTTTGTGCATCAGTGTCATCCCTGGATCGGTAATGCTGACACGCATAGTACTTGAGGATTTATAACAGAGTAGCAATCACACACTTATTACATCGAATGTCTCAAAAGAGAACCTATTACAATAAATATAGCTTAAGGCCATCTAAAACGATAACAGCGGAAGGCTTGGAAGATAAAGTGAGTCCATCAACTCCAACGGCATCACTGAGTGAAAGACAACGACCTATGGCTCCTTATTCGTTGTCTGAAAAGTCTGCAACATGAACATTGCAGCCCGAAACGGGTCAGCACATGGAATATGCTCGCAAGGTAACACAAGAGAGTAATCAACAAAATGATTGTTATCACTACATGCATATATGGCTGGTGGAGGCTCTATGGTTAACATGTTTTTGCAAAAAGCCAATTTTTCCCTACAACAAAGGAATAAATTTTATTTAACTATCATGGTGGTTGTTAAACATTGAGAAGGTTCCTCCAACTCAATCCCAAATAAGCATCATCATTAAACCCAATCAAATTATAATAAGGGTGATGAGATCAACATGATAATCCAAGAACCAGATACTCAAGATGTCCATAACCGGGGACACGGCTAACCATGATTAGTTTGTACACTCTGCAGAGGTTTGCGCACTTTTCCCCACAAGACTCGAATACATCCATGGTCGGAGATTCAAGACATAGTCTTTCTCAAGCATTAACTCTCTACTCTGGATAGACAGTACCACCTACAACCCACTACATCTGCTAGTCTACCTCTTCAAGAGCTTCACACAACTTACTCAACTATGCCAGAGCCCATAATGGCTTGTGGCTGCACACGGAAGTCTCTAGCAAGAATAATCTTATGATCCCTTTGAGCCTGGGTGGCGGTCCGTAGGATGACCACACGGGTCCTCCGAGATATCCTAGGACAACACTGGATTCTCCAGGTGCCCACAAGCAATCCACCCAGTTGTGTATTTAAGTTGCCACCTTAAGTTGAACCATTAATTAACAAACTCACATCTATCATGGATACACTCAAACCCAATCCACGTCTACGAGCATAGCATAGCAATATAAGCAACGTAGAAGTTACTCCCATAGGTTTGATAATAAACAGGTAATAGGTACTACCTCATCTACTTCCCAAAACCCACAAGTTAAACAGATCCTAACCATGCAATTGTTTGAGGATTGGTCTAATGCAATAAAACTGGGTAGTAAAGAGGTATGATCAAAGTGTTACTTGCCTTGCTGATGATCCGTGAAACCTAGAGACTCGTAGTAGCACGCTTCGCACTCCGGGTACTCTATCGCAAACAAACAAGCATACAATAAGCACTCAACTAGAAGCACGGGTAAAACTCAAATAAGAGATCTAACCAGAATGTTCAACTTAAGAACTCCGGTTTGCAAAAAGAATCAAATCAAACGAAGCAACGAAACTCAAACTGCGAAAGAAACAAGATCCGTTTACTAATCTGGACTTAAGTCAAATTTTACAGTAGCAAAATCTTGTTCAGGTTGGTTAAACAGAAAGAGGGCTTCGAGACGAAGATCTAGGCGCTTGAATCGTCTGATTCCAATAAACGAGCGAAAAGATAAACTAAAACGAAAATCGGGTCAGAAATCGCGATCGAAAATAATCGCGGAAAAACCCTGGAAAAAGAAAAACTGACGAACAGGCTAACGAACGAACGTTCGCTGTCTGCGGTTAACGGGTGAAAACCATTCTTTAAAACGAACGTACGAATGGGCGTTCGCTAAATAACTAAACCAAAAAAAACAAAGCTGATCTAAAAAAATAACCGGGGTTTCTAAAAAAACATACGGTTTTCGTTACGAAAACCGGCGGCTACCTCGGGACGGGACGGCGGCGGCTCCGGCGGAAGTCCGGCGGCGGCGGCGAGCAACTCCGACGGCGGGTCGGGGTCGGCGGCGGGGCGGTGGGTGGCGCGGGCGGCGGGTGGGGCGGGTGGCAGCGACGGCGGCGCGGGCGGCGGCGTAGTCCGGCGACGGCGGCGTTGGCGGCGGCGTCGGCGGGTTAGGGTTTTGGCGGCGAGGCGGGCTGGTGGGCTACGAGGGTCGGGGCGCTGGTTACGGTGGCGGCGGCGGGTGGGCTGGGGTGGGCTGCGGGATCGGCGGGGCGGCTTATAAAGCCTGGGGCGGCGGAAGTCCTAGTCTGGTACGGCCCGACTAAGTCGGTTGACTTTTTTTCTAAAAATAATCCCGTGCATAAAAACAAAGGAAAGAAATACTAAACGGACTCCAAAAATCCTGAAATAAAATTTCCCCGTCCTCTAAAAATATAGCGGACACGGTGAACATTTATTTGGGCCTCTAATGCAATTTGAAAAAACGCATAATTTTCCTAATTCAAACAAAATAGCGATAAAACTCTGAATAAAATTCGTATTTGATTTTAAAATTAAATCTCCAATATTTATTTATTTTTAGGAAGTCATTTTATCCCCTCTCTTTTATTTTCATAAAAGAAATATTTGAAGAGAAAAGAACTAAAATCAAACGATCCTCTTTTCAAAATTTGAGAAAACTCAAATATGAAAATTACGAAATCCCCAACTCTCTCCGTGGGTCCTTGAGTTGCGTAGAATTTCTAGGATCAAGCCAAAATGCAATAAAATATGATATGCAATGATGATCTAATGTATAACATTCCAAATTAAAAATTTGGGATGTTACAAACCTACCCCCCTTAAGATGAATCTCGCCCTCGAGATTCGGGTTGGCTAGAAAATAGGTGAGGGTGATCCTTCCATAGGTCTTCGTCTCGTTCCCAGGTGGCTTCATCCTCGGTATGGTGGCTCCACTGAACTTTACAGAACTTGATAACCTTGTTGCGTGTGACTCGGCTGGCAAACTCGAGAATCTTCACTGGTTTCTCCTCGCAGGTCAAATCGCTATCCAACTGAATCGCTTCCAGTGGCACTGTATCTCTCAGAGGAATATCAGCCATCTCTGCATGGCACTTCTTCAACTGAGAAACGTGGAACACATCGTGAACTCCTGACAATCCTTCGGGCAATTCCAACTTGTAAGCAACTTCTCCCATACGTTCCAAAACCTTGTATGGTCCCACAAAACGTGGTGCTAACTTTCCCTTAACTCCAAAACGCTTCACTCCTCGAAGTGGGGACACACGAAGATACACTCTGTCTCTGACTTCGTAAACTCTCTCCTTGCGTTTAGAATCCACATAGCTCTTCTTCCTGGACTATGCTACCTTGAGTCTATCGCGAATCAGCTTAACCTTCTCTATCGCGAATCAGCTTAACCTTCTCTTCAGATTCTTTAATCAAATCGGGTCCAAACAACTCGCGATCTCCAACTTCATCCCACAACAACGGTGTCCTGCACCTCCTTCCGTACAATGCTTCGAAAGGGGCCATCTTCAAACTGGCTTGATAGCTGTTGTTGTAAGAGAACTCTGCATACGGCAAATTATCGTCCCAACTAGATCCATAGTCTAGCGCACAAGCTCTCAACATGCCCTCCAGAATCTGATTGACTCTCTCAGTCTATCCATCTGTCTGCGGGTGAAAAGTTGTACTGAACTCTAGCCTGGTTCCGAAAGTCTCATGCAACTGATTCCAAAACTTGGAGGTAAACTGGGTTCCTCTATCTGATACAATGGTCCTCGGAACTCCATGCAGACACACGATCCTGGTCATGTATATCTTTGCCAACTTAGCACTGGTGTAAGTGATCTTCACTGGGATGAAATGAGCTACCTTCGTCAAATGATCGTCTACAACCCATATCGAGTCATAGCCTGAACGAGTCCTAGGTAATCCCGTGATAAAATCCATGCCTAGCTTGTCCCACTTCCATTCGGGTATCGGCAGCGGTTGTAGTAATCCTGCTGGCTTCTGATGTTCTGCCTTCACTCTCTAACATACATCACAAACTGCTACATACTCCACAATATCCTTCTTCATTTCGGTCCACCAGAAACTATCCTTCAAATCCAGATACATCTTGGTATTTCCTGGGTGAATCGAATACGGCGAATCATGGGCCTCTTGCAGAATCAACTTCCTGATCTCCGGATCATTAGGCACATATACGCGGTCCTCAAACCATAAGGTATCGTGCTCATCCTCACGAAATCCTTTAGCCTTTCCTTTGCTCATCCTTTCCTTTATCTCGGCAATCTCCTTGTCCGTCTTCTGAGCTTCTCGGATCTTATCCATCAAAGTAGACTGAATCTCCAATGCTGCTACATATCCTCTCGAAACTATTTCCAAACATAGCTCACGAAGATCCTCTGCTAACTCCTTGGGTAATCCTCCGGTCATGAGTGTGTTGACATGACTCTTGCGGCTCAACGCATCGGCCACTATGTTAGCCTTTTCGAGATGATAATGCAACTTCATATCATAATCCTTAATAAGCTCCAACCATCTCCTCTGCCTGAGATTCAACTCCTTCTACGTGAAGATATACTTCAAACTCTTGTGATCCGTGTACACCTCACAATGGTTTCCGATGAGAAAATGTCTCCATGTCTTCAACGCATGCACTACGGCTGCTAACTCCAAATCATGGGTAGCGTAATTCAACTCATGGGGTTTAAGCTGTCGTGAGGCATATGAGACAACTCTTCCCTCCTGCATAAGCACTGCTCCAAGTCCTCGACGAGAAGCGTCGCAATACACCTGGTAATCCTTGCGTTGATCTGGAAGAATCAACACTGGGGCGGTAACCAAACGTTTCTTCAACTCTTGAAAACTGGCCTCACATTCCTCAGTCCATTTGAACTTGGTGTCCTTCTTCAACAACTCCGTCATGGGCTTTGCAATCTTCGAGAAATTCTCAATGAACCTCCTGTAGTATCCTGCGAATCCAAGAAAACTCCGGATCTCTCCAACTGACGTGGATGCTTCCCAATTTGTCACAGTGACAACCTTGGTAGGGTCTACTGCTATTCCTTCTCCGGATATAACATGTGCGAGGAATCCAACTTCCTTCAACCAAAACTTACACTTGCTGAACTTGGCATATAGCTGATGTTCTCTGAGCTTCCCAAGTACCAAACGCAAATGCTCCTTATGCTCCTCTTCATTCTTCGAGTAGACCAGAATATCGTCAATGAACACCATGACGAACTTATCCAAAAACTCCATAAACACCTTGTTCATCATGTTCATAAAATAGGCAGGTGCGTTAGTCAGACCAAATGACATAACGATATACTCATATAGCCCGTACCTTGTGGTAAAAGCTGTCTTAGGTATATCCCGCTCTCAAATCTTCAGCTGGTGGTACCCTGATCACAGATCGATCTTGGAAAACACTTTAGCTCCTTGCAGCTGGTCAAACATATCATTGATCATCGGCAGTGGGTACTTGTTCTTGATCGTCACCTCATTCAATCCACGATATTCAACAACCATCCTCAACGATCCATCCTTCTTCTCCACTAGAAGCACTGGTGATCCCCAAGGTGACGAGCTTGGGCGAATATAGCCTTTATCCAGTAACTCCTTTATCTTCTTCTTAATTTCCTCTAAATCCTTTGCGGGCATCCTGTACGGTCTCTTAGATATTAACCCTGTGCCTGGTAAAAGCTCAACCAAAAACTCAATGTCTCTATCCGGTGGCATGCCTGGCAATTCTTCTGGAAATACATCCGGGAAATCCTTCACCACTGGTACTTCCTCCTGTACAACTTCTGATAAGGAATTCACTTGAGTCCTATTCGACACATGCCAGGATACATACTTGATCCTTCTTCCTTTTGGGGTGGTAAGCAAAATCGACTTACTGGCGCAGTCAATGTTCCCTCCATACTTCGATAACCAATCCATGCCTAATATCACATCCAGTCCTTGTGACTCCAATACTATTAGGTCTGAGGGGAACACGTAGCTACCAATCCTTAATGGTAACCGATCACACCATAGGCTAGCCATATACTCTGCTCCTGGCGAGGTTACTAACATGGGTGACCTAAGGGCTTGGGTTGGAAGTTTAAACTTATCCAGAAATCCCCTTGATATGTATGAATGCGATGCACCAGTATCAAAAAGAACGATTGCAGTAAATGACTTAACCAAAAACTTACATATTACTGCATCGGGTTGCGCTTCAACCTCCTCCACGTTCACATGGTTCACTTGTCCCGTGTTGAAAGGGTTGGGCTTCTTCCCAGTGCTTCCATTGCCGTTCCCATTCTTTGATTCAGAACACTCCGTGGCATAATGTCCATTCTTCCCGCACTTGAAACAAGTAATGTGACTTAGATCCTTCTTAGCAGGCGTTGCTGGGTTGGAACGGTTCTGACCGTTGCTTCCTCCATTACCACTCCCATTCTTGGGGCCACTATGGTTGTGCGAAATCCCTCCATTGTGGTTGTGACCTCCATGGTTATGTTGAAGGGGCCCTCCCGAGTTCGGGGTAAAACGGGGTCTCTGCTGAGCTCCAGAATTATACTTCCCTTGTCCATACTTCCTCTTGCGGTTGTCAATCTGCTGCTGCTTCCCTTCAATCATGAGAGCTCTATCTACCAACTCCTGGTAGTTGTTGAAGGTTGCCACCATCAACTGCATGCTCAGCTCATCATTCAGTCCTTCCAAAAACTTCTCCTGTTTAGTTGCATCCGTAGCAACGTCATCTGGGGCATAACGTGCTAGCTTACTAAAGTCATCCACATACTGGCCAACGGTGCGTCCTCCTTGGCGTAAGTTGCGAAACTCACGCTTCTTCATGGACATAGCTCCTGCTGATACATGGGCAGTGCGAAAAGCTTGCTGAAACTGGTCCCATGAAACAGTGTCAATGGGGTAAGTGGCCGTGAAATTCTCCCACCATGATGATGCGGGTCCATCAAGCTGATGTGCGGCAAAACGCACTCTCTCCGCATCTGTGCATCCTGCAGTGGTCAACTCCCTTCCAATCTTGCGGAGCCAATCATCTGCAACTATCGGCTCAGTGCTATTGGAGAACACCGGCGGATTCAGCCTTAGAAAACGGGTTAAGTGATCAACGGGTGGTGGTGGTGGTGGGTTGTTGTTGTTGTTCCCCTGATTCTGATTCTGGACTAGTATCTGCATCAATGCATTCTACTGCTGGATCAACTGAGTGAGCTCCGGTGGGAAAGCAAATCCATTGTCGCGTCTCGGAGGCATCTGATGGGTTTAGAAAAGATGAGAAAACATAATAGAATGAGGTCTAGGGGGAAAACACTACCCATATGCACATGAGACAAACACAAACATATCACCTCAATCAATTCAAAACAAGGGCATACAATCGGTCTAACTATCGTTACAAAGGTGCTCGGTCTAATCTATATACATGGGGGAATACTACTACTGATATGGTGGTCGACTAGAAAAATTGATCGGTGGAAGATTCCATAATATCTGCTCCAGCTTCATCAACAAAGTCATCATCGGTATCGTCGGGGTCCGACTCGGTGTCGTAGATGATGATGTAGTTCTCCGGGCAAGTGGAATCGTCGTCTTCTCCTCCTGGCGTGGGGTCTCCCATGAATACTCCTAGCTTCCTTGTCAGATCGTCATTCTTCTCCACTAGTATCGTCATTTCCTCCTCGTATCCATCGCGTGTAGACTTGAATCCTTCCTCCCGCTCTATGATCCTGGTCATTGCCTTCTTCAGATCTATCATGCCTGCGCACATCTGGTTCTCCTGGCGATGAATGTGCTGGTTTAACTCCTGGATGAAAGCTGCAATAGATCTGTCCTTCCTGGTGCTGATCATCTCCCATTGCTCATCTCGGCGCCCACAAATCTGGTAGATAGTATCCTTGAGATCCTTGTGGTAAACTTCTCCAATGCATCCCATGGCGATGTGGGCTGCCATGCTCTTTCCTAGACTCCAGGTTGGTGCTCAAAGGAAAATTCTATGGGCTCAGTGACTGGCATGAGTGTCCTTCCTGGAACTTGAACTTGAATCATCCAGCGCTCCTCTTCTGGTAAAGTGGCGTTGTAAGTCCCGGTGAAGCTTGGTATTCCGATGTTCAGGTATCTAGTAACTTCCATCAAGTGTCGTCCCAAAGGTGTATCTTCATCCGGTTGTGCAAACTTGTTCCTCGAGTCCGCCATCCTAAAGAGTAGAAAATGGAGAGGAGTCAGAAATGGGAAGAGAGTGGCCTATGGCTTTAGCTTAGTGGTCGTGTCCTACAGTCAGCGTGTGCTCTGATACCATCTTGTAGCGACCAGACCTCAAACAGTCTGATCTATGTGCATCAGTGTCATCCCTGGATCGGTAATGCTGACACGCACAGTACTTGAGGATTTATAACATAGTAGCAATCACACACTTATTACATCGAATGTCTCAAAAGAGAACTTATTACAATAAATATGGCTTATGGCCATCTAAAACGATAACAGCGGAAGGCTTGGAAGATAAAGTGAGTCCATCAACTCCAACGGCATCACTGAGTGAAAGACAAAGACCTATGGCTCCTTACTCGTCGTCTGAAAAGTCTGCAACATGAACGTTGCAGCCCGAAATGGGTCAGCACATGGAATATGCTAGCAAGGTAACACAAGAGAGTAATGAACAGAATGATTGCTATCACTACATGCATATATGGCTGGTGGAGGCTCTATGGTTAACATGTTTTTGGGAAAAGCCAATTTTCCCTACAACAAAGGAATACATTTTATTTAACTATCATGGTAGTTGTTAAACATTGAGAAGGTTCCTCCAACTCAATCCCAATTAAATATCATCATTAAACCCAATCAAAATTTATATTAAGAGTGATGAGATCCACATGATAATCCAAGATCTAGATACTCAAGATGTCCATAACCGGGGACACGGCTAATCATGATTAGTTTGTACACTCTGCAGAGGTTTGCGCACTTTTCCCCACAAGACTCGAATACATCCATGATCGGAGATTCGAGACACAGTCTTTCTGAAGCATTAACTCTCTACTCTGGATAGACAGTACCACCTACAACCCACTACATCTGCTAGTCTACCTCTTCGAGAGCTTCACGCAACTTACTTAACTATGCCAGAGCCCATAATGGTTTGTGGCTGCACACGGAAGTTTCTAGCATGAATAATCTTATGATCCCTTAGAGCCTGGGTGGCGAGCCGTAGGATGATCACACGGGTCCTCCAGGATATCCTAGGACAACACTGGATTCTCCAGGTGCCCGCAAGCAATCCACCCAGTTGTGTATTTAAGTTGCCACCTTAAGTTGAACCATTAATTAACAAACTCACATCTATCATGGATACACTCAAACCCAATCCACGTCTACGAGCATAGCATAGCAATATAAGCAACGTAGAAGTTACTCCCATAGGTTTGATAATAAACAGGTAATAGGTACTACCTCATCTACTTCCCGAAACCCACAAGTTAAACAGATCCTAACCATGCAATTGTTTGAGGATTGGTCTAATGCAATAAAACTGGGTAGTAAAGAGGTATGATCAAAGTGTTACTTGCCTTGCTGATGATCCGTGAAACCTAGAGACTCGTAGTAGCACGCTTCGCACTCCGGGCACTCTATCACAAACAACCAAGCATACAATAAGCACTCAACTAGAAACACGGGTAAAACTCAAATAACAGATCTAACCAGAAAGTTCAACTTAAGAACTCCGGTTTGCAAAAAGAATCAAATCAAACGAAGCAACGAAACTCAAACTGCGAAAGAAACAAGATCCGTTTAGTAATCTGGACTTAAGTCAAATTTTACAGTAGCAAAATCTTATTCAAGTTGGTTAAACAGAAAGAGGGCTTCGAGACAAAGATCTAGGCGCTTGAATCGCCTGATTCCGATAAACGAGCGAAAAGATAAACTAAAACGAAAATCGGGTCAGAAATCGCGATAAAAAATAATCGCGAAAAAACCCTGGAAAAAGAAAAACTGACGAACAGGCTAACGAACGAACGTTCGCTGTCTGCGGTTAACGGGTGAAAACCGTTCGTTAAAACGAACGTACGAATGGGCGTTCGCTAAATAACTAAACCGAAAAAAACGATCTAAAAAAATAACCGGGGTTTCTAAAAAAACATACGGTTTTCGTTACGAAAACCGGCGGCTATCTCTGGACGGGACGACGGCGGCTCCGGCGAAAGTCCGGCGGTGGCGGCGAGCAACTCCGGCGGCAGGGCGAGGTCGGCGGCGAGGCTGTGGGCGGCGGCGACGGCATCCGGCGACGGGGCGGTGGGTGGCGCGAGCGACGGGTGGCGCGGGTGGCGGCGACGGCGGTGCTGGCGGCGGCGCTGGCAGCGGTTTAGGGTTAGAGTTTGGGCGGCGAGGCGGGCTGGTGGGTTGCGGGGGTCGGGGCGCTGGTTAGGGTTAGGGTTCGGTGGCGGCGGCGGGTGGGCTGCGGGATCGGCGGGGCGGCTTATAAAGCCTGGGGCGGCGGAAGTCCTAGTCGGGTACGGCCCGACTAAGTCGGTTGACTTTTATTTAAATAATTCCACGCAGAAAAACAAAGAAAAGAAATACCAAGCGGACTCCAAAAATCCTGAAATAAATTTTCCCTGTCCTCTAAAAATATAGCGGACAAGGTGAACATTTATTTGGGCCTCTAATGCAATTTTGAAAAACGCATATTTTTCCTAATTCAAACAAAATAGCGATAAAACTCCGAATAAAATTCTTATTTGATTTTAATATTAAATCTCCAATATTTCTTTATTTTGAGGAAGTCATTTTATCCCCTCTCTTTTATTTTCATAAAAGAAATATTCTAAGAGAAAATAATTAAAATCAAACTATCCTCTTCTCAAAATGTGAGAAAACTCAAATATGAAAATTTTGAAATCCCCAACTCTCTCCGTGGGTCCTTGAGTTGCGTAGAATTTCTTGGATTAAGCCAAAGTGCAATAAAAT
The DNA here is from genome assembly GCF_002575655.3 of Aegilops tauschii subsp. strangulata. NCBI lineage: Eukaryota > Viridiplantae > Streptophyta > Magnoliopsida > Poales > Poaceae > Aegilops > Aegilops tauschii. Next base: position 227,538,170 of record NC_053039.3, read on the forward strand.
ATGATATGCAATGATGATATAATGTATAACATTCCAAATTGAAAATTTGGGATGTTACAATCCCGCCCCTCTGCCGCCATGGAGACCATGGACCAGAGGGGGAACTCTCGTCCCATCTAGGGTGGAGGCGAAGGAAGAATAAGAAGGAGGGGGCTCTCTCCCCCTCTCTCCCGGTGGCGCCGGAGTGCCGCCGGGGCAAGGATCGTGACGGTGATCTACATCAACAATCTTGCTACCGTCAACACCACCTTTCTCCCCATCTAGGCAGCGGTGCAACACCCCCTCTCCCCACTGTAATCTCTACGTAAACATGGTGCTCAACTCCATCTATTATTTCCCAATGATATTTGGCTATCCTATGATGTTTGAGTAGATCCGTTTAATTTTGTATTGTGGGTTAATCGTGATCTTGGTTGGTATGATTGTATATTTTATTTATGGTGCTTTCCTACGGTGCCCTCCGTCTCGCGCAAACATGAGGGGCCCCACTATAGGGTGTTGCAATATGTTCATGGTTTGCTTATTGTCAGTGTTGCGGGGGTGACAGCAGCCTAGACGTGGATAAGTGGGTTATGGCGTATGGGAGTAAAGAGGACTTAATACTTAATGCTATGGTTGGGTTTCACGACCTTAATGATCTTTAGTAGTTGCGGATGCTTGCTAGGGGTCCAATCATAAGTGCATATGATCCAAGTAGAGAAAGTATGTTAGCTCATGCCTCTCCCTCATATAAAATTACAAGAATGATTATCGGTACTTGTTATCGATTGCCTAGGGACAAATGACTTTCTTGTTGACAGAAGCTATCCACTTTTATTACCTTGCAATTTATTCATAGTTTTATTCTCACAAAGTACTCGTAGTTTTATCCTTGCAAAATAGTTTCATACTTGTTTCCGGTAAAGCAAACGTCAAGTGTGCGTAGAGTTGTATTGGTGGTCGATAGAACTTGAGGGAATATTTGTTCTACCTTTAGCTCCTCGTTGGGTTCGACACTCTTATTTTTTGAAGAAGGCTACAAACGATCCCCTATACTTGTGGGTTATCAAGACCTTTTTCTGGCGCTGTTGCCGGGGAGCAATAGCGTAGGGTGAATATTCTCATGTGTGCTTGTTTGCTTTACCACTAAGTAGTTTTTATTTTCTGTTCTAAGTTGTTCTCTATCTTTAGTTATGGATATGGAACACGAAACACCAAAAAAATAGTTGTACTTGCTACTCATGGAGATGGGGAACCTCCTAAAACCCTCGATGCTCGTTATGTGAAAAATATTATGCACTACTTTGATAATCCTGAGAAAACCCCATTCAACATGATAATGGGAGTAACGTTGGATCAACGTGAATACTTTAGGGATTATCGCTTGACACAAAAAGGGAAACTTTTATGGGATGAAATTTATATGTTGCATTGGTATGCTCGGGATTTATGCTTGAGATATGATTATACTTGTTGCTCTAGGATGAATGCTCCACATCTTCCCTTTTCATGCAAATTTAATGATAATGAAACCTTAGCTTCTTATGCTAATGGTATGTATGATTATTATGATGTGGAACGGATAGAAGAATTTGTTGCTTTTAAGGGTGCTTATGAAATTGAATCTTTGTTTTTAAAGTATGAATCTTTTGATGATGATGTTTATAGACCTGAAAATTTTGCCATCCTTAAATATTGCTATGATAATTATAAATACAATTCCGATATTGATGAATTTATTGGGAAAATCTCCGCTGTCCGAGAAGAGACTAATATTTTGCAGGAGTCTATGGAAGAAGGAGTTGATGAAACTGTGAGCATATTGGATGAATAAGATGATGAGGAGAGTGAATAACAAGCGGAGGAAGAGCGGATTGATCACCCGTGCCCACCTTCTAATGAGAGTAACTCTTCAACCCATACATTGTTTAATTTCCCTTCGTTCTTACCGAAGGATCAATGCCATGATAATTGCTATGATCCCATTGATTCTTTTGAAATATCCCTTTTTGATGAACTAAATGATTGCTATGCTTGTGGCCATGATGCCAATTTGGATTATGCTTATGGAGATGAACTTGCTAGTGTTCCTTATGTTAAACATGAAATTGTTGCTATTGCACCCACACATGATAGTCATATTATCAGTTTGGATTCTCCAAACTATACTTTATCGGAGAAGTTTGCACTTATTAAGGATTATACTGATGGGTTGCCTTTTACCTTTGCACATGATGATTTTGATGAGTATAATATGCATGTAACATCCCAAATTTTCAATTTGGAATGTTATACAATAGATCATCATTGCATATCATATTTTTACTGCATTTTGGCTTGATCCTAGAAATCCTACACAACTCAAGGACCCACGGAGAGAGTTGGGGATTTCGTTATTTTCATATTTGAGTTTTCTCAAATTTTGAAAAGAGGATCGTTTGATTTTCATTATTTTCTCTTCACATAAATATTTTATGAAAATAAAAGAGAGGGGATAAAATGACTTCCTCAAAATAAAGAAATATTGGAGAATTAATATTAAAATCAAATAAGAATTTTATTCGGAGTTTTATCGCTATTTTATTTGAATCAGGAAAAATATGCATTTTTCAAAATTGCATTAGAGTCCCAAATAAATGTTCACCTTGTCCGGTAGATTTTTAGAGGACGGGGAAAATTTATTTCAGGATTTTTGGAGTCCGTTTAGTATTTCTTTTCTTTGTTTTTCTGCATGGAATAATTTAAAAAAAAAAAGAGGAAACCGACTTCGGGCCGTACCCGAGCGGGACTCCGCCTGGGGGGGGGGGCTTTATAAGCCGCGCCGGCCGAGCCCCGAAGCCAATCAGCCCGCCCCCTGCCAAACCCTAGCCGTCGCACAGCCCCGCCACCGCCGCCGCCTCCGCCTGCGCCGCGCGCCACCGCCGCCCGCTCCCGCCCCGCCGCCCGCGCCGCCGTGCCGCTGCACGTCCGCCGCCGCTGTCTCGCCCGACCCGCCGGAGGTAGCCGCCTCCGTCCTCGGTTTTCGTGAGAAAACCGATCGTTTTTTTTCGAAACCCTAGATCTGTTTTTTTCAGATCTCGTTCGGTTTTTTTCGGTTTAGTTATTTAGCGGACGTTCGTCCGTACGTTCGTTTTAACGAACGGTTTTCGCCCGTTAGCCGCAGATAACGAACGTTCGTTCGTTAGCCTGTTCGTCAGTTTTTCTTTTTCTCGAATTTTTCGCGATTATTTTCGATCGCGATTTCTGATCCGAATTTTGTTGTAGTATAACTTTTCGCTCGTTTATCGGAATCAGGCGATTCAAGTGCCTAGAGTTTCGTCTCGAAGCCCTCTTTCTGTTTAACCAACTTAAACAAGATTTTGCTACTGTAAAATTTGACTTTAGTCCAGATTAGTAATTAGATCTTGTTTCTTTCGCAGTTTGAGTTTCGTTGCTTCGTTTGATTTGATTCTTTTTGCAAACCGGAGTTCTTAAGTTGAAATTTCTGGTTAGATTTCTTATTTGAGTTTTACCCGTGCATCTTGCTTGATTGCTTATTGTATGTTTGTTTGTTTGCGATAGAGTACCCGGAGTGCGAAGCGTGTTACTACGAGTCTCTAGGTTTCGCGGATCATCAGCAAGGCAAGTAACACTTTGATCATACCTCTTTACTACCCAGTTTTACTGCATTAGATCAATCCTCAAACAATTGCATGGTTAGGATCTGATTAAATTGTGGTTTTGGGAAGTAGATGAGGTAGTACCTATTCACCTGTTTATTATCAAACCTTTGGGAGTTACTTCTACGTTGCTTATACTGCTATGCTATGCTCGTAGACATGGATTGGGTTTGAGTGTATTCATGACAGATGTGAGTTTGTTAATTAATGGTTCAACTTAAGGTGGCAACTTAAATACACATCTGGGTGGATTGGTTGCGGGCACCTGGAGAATCCAGTGTTGTCCTAGGATATCCCGGAGGACCCGTGTGATCATCCTACGGCTCGCCACCCAGGCTCAAAGGGATCATAAGATTATTCATGCTAGAAACTTCCGTGTGCAGCCACAAGCCATTATGGGCTCTGGCATAGTTGAGTAAGTTGCGTGAAGCTCTCGAAGAGGTAGACTAGCAGATGTAGTGGGTTGTAGGTGGTACTGTCTATCCAGAATAGAGAGTTAATGCTTCAGAAAGACTGTGTCTCGAATCTCCGATCATGGATGTATTCGAGTCTTGTGGGGAAAAGTGCGCAAACCTCTGCAGAGTGTACAAACTAATCATGATTAGCCGTGTCCCCGGTTATGGACATCTTGAGTATCTAGATCTTGGATTATCATGTGGATCTCATCACTCTTAATATAAATTTTGATTGGGTTTAATGATGATATTTAATTGGGATTGAGTTGGAGGAACCTTCTCAATGTTTAACAACTACCATGATAGTTAAATAAAATTTATTCCTTTGTTGTAGGAAAAAATTGGGTTCTCGCAAAACACATTAACCATTAGAGCCTCCACCAGCCATTTATGCATGTAGTGATAGCATTATTTCTGTTTCATTACTCTCTTGTGTTACATTGCCAGCATATTCCATGTGCTGACCCATTTCGGGCTGCAACGTATCATGCTGCAGACTTTTCAAACGACGAGTAAGGTGCCTTAGGTCGTGGTCTTTCACTCAGTGATGCCGTTGGAGTTGATGGACTCACTTTATCTTCCAAGCCTTCCGCTGTTATCGTTTTAGATGGCCTTAAGCCATATTTATTGTAATAAGTTCTCTTTTGAGACATTCGATGTAATAAGTGTGTGGTTGCTACTCTGTTATAAATCCTCAAGTACTGTGCGTGTCAGCATTACCGATCCAGGGATGACACTGATGCACAGAGATCAGACTGTTTGAGGTCTGGTCGCTACAAGATGGTATCAGAGCACACGCTGACTGTTGGACATGACCACTAAGCTAAAACCCTAGATCACTTCTCTCTTCTCATTTCTGACTCCTCTCCATTTCCTACTCTTTAGGATGGCGGATGCAAGGAACAAGTTTGCACAACCGGATGAAGACACGCCTTTTGGACGACACTTGAAGGAAGTCACTAGGTACCTGAACATCGGAATACCAAGCTTCACCGGGACTTACAATGCCACTTTACCAGAAGAGGAGCACTGGATGATTCAAGTTCAAGTTCCAGGAAGGACATTTACGCCAGTCACTGAGTCCATAGAGTTGTCCTTTGACGCACCCACCTGGAGTCTAGGCAAAAGCATGGCAGCCCACATCACCATGGGACGCATTGGAGAAGTCTACCACCAGGATCTCAAGGATACTATCTACCAGATTTGTGGGCGCCGAGATGAGCAATGGGAAATGATCAGCACCAGGAAGGATAGATCTATTGCAGCTTTCATCCAGGAGTTAAACCAACACATTCGTCGCCAGGAGAATCAGATGTGCGCAGGCATGATGGATCTTAAGAAGGCAATGACCAGGATCACAGAGATGGAGGAAGAACTCAAGGCTACTCGCGAAGATTATGAGGAGGAAATCATCGTACTAGTGGAGAAGAATGACGACTTGACAAGGAAGCTGGGAGTATTCATGGGAGATCCCGCGCCAGGAGGAGAAGACGACGATTCCACTTGCCCGGAAAACTACATCATCATCGACGGCACCGACTCGGACCCTGACGATAGCGATGATGATTTTGTTGATGAAGCTAGAGCAGATATTATGGAGTCTTCCACCGAGTATTTTTTCTAGTCGACCACCATAACAGTAGTAGTATTCCCCCATGTATATAGTATAGTCCGAGCACTTTTGTAACGATAGTTAGACCGATTGTATGCCCTTGCTTGATTGATTGAGTGATATGTTTGTGTTTGTCTCATGTGCATATGAGTAGTGTTTTCCCCCTAGACCTCATTCTATTCTCTTTTCTCACCTTTTCTAAACCCAGCAGATGCCTCCGAGACGCGACAATGGATTTGCCTTCCCACCGGAGCTCACTCAGTTGATCCAGCAGCAGAATGCATTGATGCAGATACTAGTCCAGAATCAGAATCAGGGGAACAACAACAACAACAACAACCCACCACCACCACCACCCGTTGATCACTTAACCCGTTTTCTAAGGCTGAATCCGCCGGTGTTCTCCAATAGCACTGAGCCGATAGTTGCAGATGATTGGCTCCGAAAGATTGGAAGGGAGTTGACCACTGCAGGATGCACAGATGCGGAGAGAGTGCGTTTTGCCGCACATCAGCTTGATGGACCCGCAGCATCATGGTGGGAGAATTTCACGGCCACTTACCCCATTGACACTGTTTCATGGGACCAGTTTCAGCAAGCTTTTCGCACTGCCCATGTATCAGCAGGAGCTATGTCCATGAAGAAGCGTGAGTTTCACAACTTACGCCAAGGAGGACGCACCATTGGCCAGTATGTGGATGACTTTAGTAAGCTAGCACGTTATGCCCGAGATGACGTTGCTACGGATGCAGCTAAACAGGAGAAGTTTCGGGAAGGACTGAATGATGAGCTGAGCATGCAGTTGATGGTGGCAAATTTTAATAACTACTAGGAGTTGGTAGATAGAGCTCTCATGATTGAAGGGAAGCAGCAGCAGATTGACAACCGCAAGAGGAAGTATGGACAAGGGAAGTACAATTCTGGAGCTCAGCAGAGACCCCGTTTTACCTCGAACTCGGTAGTACCCCTTCAACATAACCATGGAGGTCACAATCACAATGGAGGGATGTCGCACAACCATAGTAGCTCCAAGAATGGGAATGGTAATGGAGGAAGCAACGGACAGAACCGTTCCAACCCAGCAACGCCCGCCAAGAAGGATCTAAGTCACATTACTTGTTTCAAGTGCGGGAAGAATGGACATTATGCCACGGAGTGTTCTGAAGCAAAGAATGGAAATGGCAATGGAAGCTTTGGGAAGAAGCCCAACCCTTACAACAGGGGACAAGTGAACCACGTTAGCATGGAGGAGGTTGAAGCACAACCCGATGTAGTAATAGGTAAGTTTATGGTTAAGTCATTTACTGCAATCGTTCTTTTTGATACTGGTGCATCGCATTCATACATATCAAAGGGATTTGTGGATAAGTTTAAACTGCCAACCCAAGCCCTTAGGTCACCCATGTTAGTAACCTCGCCAGGAGCAGAGTATATGGCTAGCCTATGGTGAGATAGGTTACCATTAAGGATTCGTAACTACCTGTTTCCCTCGGACCTAATAGTATTGGAGTCACAAGGACTGGATGTGATATTAGGCATGGATTGGTTATCGAAGTATGGAGGGAACATTGACTGCGCCAGTAAGTCGATTTTGCTTACCACCCCAGAAGGAAGAAGGATCAAGTTTGTATCCCGACATGTGCCGAGTAGGACTCAAGTGAATTCCTTATCAGGTGTTGTACAGGAGGAAGTACCAGTGGTGAAGGATTTTCCGGATGTATTTCCAGAAGAGTTGCCAGGCATGCCACCGGATAGAGACATTGAGTTTTTGATCGAGCTTTTGCCAGGCACAGGACCAATATCTAAGAGACGGAATGCCCGCAAAGGATTTGGAGGAAATTAAGAAGCAGATTAAGGAGTTACTGGATAAAGGCTATATTCACCCAAGTTCGTCACCTTGGGGATCATCAGTACTTCTAGTGGAGAAGAAGGACGGATCGTTGAGGATGGTTGTTGATTATCGAGGATTGAATGAGGTGACGATCAAGAACAAGTACCCACTGCCGATGATAAATGACTTGTTTGACCAACTGCAAGGAGCTAAGGTGTTTTCCAACATCGATCTACGATCAGGGTACCACCAACTGAAGATTCGAGAGCAGGATATACCTAAGACAACCTTTACCACAAGGTACGGGCTATATGAGTATACTGTTATGTCATTTGGTCTGACTAACGCACCTGCCTATTTCATGAACATGATGAACAAATTGTTTATGGAGTTTTTGGATAAGTTCGTCGTGGTGTTCATTGATGATATTCTGGTCTACTCGAAGAATGAAGAGGAACATAAGGAGCATTTGCGTTTGGTACTTGGGAAGCTCAGAGAACATCAGCTATACGCCAAGTTCAGCAAGTGTGAGTTTTGGTTGAAGGAAGTTGGATTTCTTGGACATGTTATATCTGGAGAAGGAATAGCGGTAGACCCCACCAAAGTTGTCACTGTGACAAATTGGGAAGCACCCACGTTAGTTGGAGAGATCCGGAGTTTTCTTGGACTCGCAGGATACTACCGGAGGTTCATTGAGAATTTCTCGAAGATTGCAAAACCCATGACGGAGTAGTTGAAGAAGGACACCAAGTTCAAATGGAATGAGGAATGTGAGGCCAGTTTTCAGGAGTTGAAGAAACGCTTGGTTACAGCTCCAGTGTTGATTCTTCCAGAGCAACGCAAGGATTACCAGGTGTATTGCGACGCTTCTCGTCGAGGACTTGGAGCAGTGCTTATGCAGGAGGGAAGAGTTGTTTCATATGCCTCCCGACAACTTAAACCCCATGAGTTGAATTATGCTACACATGATTTGGAGTTAGCAGCTGTAGTGCATGCGTTGAAAACGTGGAGACACTTTCTCATTGGAAACCATTGTGAGGTGTACACGGATCACACGAGTTTGAATTACATCTTCACTCAGAAGGAGTTGAATCTCAGGCAGAGGAGATGGTTAGAGCTCATTAAGGATTATGATATGAAGTTGCATTATCATCCCGGAAAGGCTAACGTAGTAGCCGATGCTTTGAGCCGCAAGAGTCATGTCAATACACTCATGACCGGAGAATTACCCAAGGAGTTAGCGGAGGATCTTCGTGAGCTATGTTTGGAAATAGTTCCGAGAGGTTTTGTAGCCGCACTGGAGATTCAGTCAACTTTGATGGATAAGATCAGGGAAGATCATAAGACGGACAAGGAGATTGCCGAGATAAAGGAAAGAATGAGCAAAGGAAAAGCTAAGGGATTTCATGAAGATGAGCACGATACCCTATGGTTTGAGGACCGCGTTTATGTGCCTAATGATCTGGAGATCAGGAAGTTGATTCTGCAAGAGGCCCATGATTCGCCGTATTCGATTCACCCAGGAAATACCAAGATGTATCTGGATTTGAAGGATAGTTTCTGGTGGACCGGAATGAAGAAGGATATTGCGGAGTATGTAGCAGTTTGTGATGTATGTCAGAGAGTGAAGGCAGAACATCAGAAGCCAGCAGGATTACTACAACCGCTGCCGATACCCGAATGGAAGTGGGACAAGCTAGGCATGGATTTTATCACGGGATTACCTAGGACTCGTTCAGGCTATGACTCGATATGGGTTGTAGACGATCGTTTGACGAAGGTAGCTCATTTCATCCCAGTGAAGATCACTTACACCAGTGCTAAGTTGGCAAAGATATACATGACCAGGATCGTGTGTCTGCATGGAGTTCCGAGGACCATTGTATCAGATAGAGGAACCCAGTTTACCTCCAAGTTTTGGAATCAGTTGCATGAGACTTTGGGAACCAGGCTAGAGTTCAGTACAACTTTTCACCCGCAGACAGATGGATAGACTGAGAGAGTCAATCAGATTCTGGAGGGCATGTTGAGAGCTTGTGCGCTAGACTATGGATCTAGTTGGGACGATAATTTGCCATATGCAGAGTTCTCTTACAACAACAGCTATCAAGCCAGTTTGAAGATGGCCCCTTTCGAAGCATTGTACGGAAGGAGGTGCAGGACACCGTTGTTGTGGGATGAAGTTGGAGATCGCGAGTTGTTTGGACCCGATTTGATTAAAGAATCTGAAGAGAAGGTTAAGCTGATTCGCGATAGACTCAAGGTAGCACAGTCTAGGCAGAAGAGCTATGCGCATTCTAAGCGCAAGGAGATAGTTTACGAAGTTGGAGACAGTGTATCTTCGTGTATCACCACTTCGAGGAGTGAAGCGTTTTGGAGTTAAGGGAAAGTTAGCCCCGAGATTTGTAGGACCTTACCGTGTTTTGGAACGTATGGGAGAAGTTGCCTACAAGTTGGAATTGCCCGAAGGATTGTCAAGAGTTCACGATGTGTTCCATGCTGATATCCCTTTGAGAGATACAATGCCACTGGAAGCGATACAGTTGGATAGCAATTTGACATACGAGGAGAAACCAGTCAAGATTCTCGAGTTTGCCAGCCGAGTTACACGCAGCAAGGTTATCAAGTTCTGCAAAGTTCAGTGGAGCCACCATACCGAGGATGAAGCCACCTGGGAACGAGAGGAAGACCTACGGAAGGATCACCCTCACCTATTTTCTAGCCAACCCGAATCTCGAGGGTGAGATTCATCTTAAGGGGGGTAGGTTTGTAACATCCCAAATTTTCAATTTGGAATGTTATACAATAGATCATCATTGCATATCATATTTTTATTGCATTTTGGCTTGATCCTAGAAATCCTACGCAACTCAAGGACCCACAGAGAGAGTTGGGGATTTCGTTATTTTCATATTTGAGTTTTCTCAAATTTTGAAAAGAGGATCGTTTGATTTTAATTATTTTCTCTTCGAATATTTCTTTTAAGAAAAATAAAGAGAGGGGATAAAATGACTTCCTCAAAATAAAGAAATATTGGACAATTAAAATTAAAATCAAATAAGAATTTTATTCGGAGTTTTATCGCTATTTTATTTGAATTAGGAAAAATATGCGTTTTTCAATATTGCATTAGAGTCCCAAATAAATGTTCACCTTGTCCGGTAGATTTTTAGAGGACCGGGAAAATTTATTTCAGGATTTTTGGAGTCCGTTTAGTATTTCTTTTCTTTGTTTTCCGGCGTGGAATAATTTAAAAAAAGGAGGAAACCGACTTCGGGCCGTACCCGAGCGGGACTCCGCCCGAGGGGGCTTTATAAGCCGCGTCGGCCGAACCCCGAAGCCCATCAGCCCGCGCCCCGCCAAACCCTAGCCGCCGCGCAGCCCCCCCCCCCCCCCCCCCCGCCTGTCGCCCGCTGCCGCCCCGCCATCCGCCGCCGAGCCGACGCACCGGAGCCGCACCGCCGCCGCCGCCGTCTCGCCCGACCCGCCGGAGGTAGCCGCCGTCCTCGGTTTTCGCGAGAAAATCGATCAATTTTTTTCGAAACCCTAGATCTGTTTTTTTCAGATCTGGTTCGTTTTTTTCAGTTTAGTTATTCAGCGGACGTTCGTGCGTACATTCGTTTTAACGAACAGTTTTCGCCCGTTAGCCGCAGATAATGAACGTTCATTCGTTAGCCTGTCCGTCAGTTTTTCTTTTTCTCGGATTTTTCGCGATTATTTTCGCTCGCGATTTCTGAGCCGATTTTCGTTCTAGTATAACTTTTCGCTAGTTTATCGGAATCAGGCGATTCAAGCGCCTAGAGTTTCGTCTCGAAGCCCTCTTTCTGTTTAACCAACTTAAAGAAGATTTTGCTACTGTAAAATTTGACTTTAGTCCAGATTAGTAATCAGATCTTGTTTCTTTCGCAGTTTGAGTTTCGTTGCTTCGTTTGATTGATTCTTTTTGCAAACCGGAGTTCTTAAGTTGAAATTTCTGGTTAGATTTCTTATTTGAGTTTTACCCGTGCATCTTGCTTGATTGCTTATTGTATGTTTTTTTGTTTGCGATAGAGTACCCGGAGGGCGAAGCGTGTTACTACGAGTCTCTAGGTTTCGCGGATCATCAGCAAGGCAAGTAACACTTTGATCATACCTCTTTACTACCCAGTTTTATTCCATTAGATCAATCCTCAAACAATTGCATGGTTAGGATCTGATTAAATTGTGGGTTTGGAAGTAGATGAGGTAGTACCTATTCACCTGTTTATTATCAAACCTTTGGGAGTTACTTCTACGTTGCTTATACTGCTATGCTATGCTCGTAGACGTGGATTGGGTTTGAGTGTATTCATGACAAATGTGAGTTTGTTAATTAATGGTTCAACTTAAGGTGGCAACTTAAATACACATCTGGGTGGATTGGTTGCGGGCACCTGGAGAATCCAGTGTTGTCCTAGGATATCCTGGAGGACCCGTGTGATCATCCTACGGCTCGCCACCCAGGCTCTAAGGGATCATAAGATTATTCATGCTAGAAACTTCCGTGTGCAGCCACAAACCATTATGGGCTCTGGCATAGTTAAGTAAGTTGCGTGAAGCTCTCGAAGAGGTAGACTAGCAGATGTAGTGGGTTGTAGGTGGTACTGTCTATCCAGAGTAGAGAGTTAATGCTTCAGAAAGACTGTGTCTCGAATCTCCGATCATGGCTGTATTCGAGTCTTGTGGGGAAAAGTGCGCAAACCTCTGCAGAGTGTACAAACTAATCATGATTAGCCGTGTCCCCGGTTATGGACATCTTGAGTATCTAGATCTTGGATTATCATGTGGATCTCATCACTCTTAATATAAATTTTGATTGGGTTTAATGATGATATTTAATTGGGATTGAGTTGGAGGAACCTTCTCAATGTTTAACAACTACCATGATAGTTAAATAAAATTTATTCCTTTGTTGTAGGGGAAAATTGGCTTTTCACAAAACACATTAACCATTAGAGCCTCCACCAGCCATTTATGCATGTAGTGATAGCATTATTTCTGTTTCATTACTCTCTTGTGTTACATTGCCAGCATATTCCATGTGCTGACCCGTTTCGGGCTGCAACGTATCATGTTGCAGACTTTTCAGACGACGAGTAAGGTGCCTTAGGTCGTGGTCTTTCACTCAGTGATGCCGTTGGAGTTGATGGACTCACTTTATCTTCCAAGCCTTCCGTTGTTATCGTTTTAGATGGCCTTAAGCCATATTTATTGTAATAAGTTCTCTTTTGAGACATTCGATGTAATAAGTGTGTTTTTTTCTACTCTGTTATAAATCCTCAAGTACTGTGCGTGTCAGCGTTACCAATCCAGGGATGACACTGATGCACAGAGATCAGACTGTTTGAGGTCTGGTCGCTACAATGCATGTGCTTGCTGATCCTACTTGCAATTATTATGAGAGAGGAACTACATCTCCGCCTCTCTATGTCTCCAACACGATAGAATTGCTAGAAACTGCTTATGCTATGTATTGGCCTTTACTTGATGCGCATGAATTGTTCTTTTATGACATGCTAGTGCGTAGGAAAAGAGTTAGACTTCGTCATTGCTTGATATACGTTGCCTTGTGCTCACTACTAAATGCCAAATCATTGCTAATTAAAATTGGCTTTGTTATACCTTGGGATCCGGGTGGATTCATTACTTGAGCACTTTATGCCTAGCTTAATGGCTTTAAAGAAAGCACTGCCAGGGAGACAACTCAGAAGTTTTAGGAAGTCATTTATTTCTGTTGAGTGCTTTTATAAAGTTTAAAAACAAAAAAATATAGAGGGGAACTTAACACTTCACAAAAAGGAAAGTGAAAGTGAGAGGGACGATCATTGTGAAAGTGGGAGCTAGCCTTGAACTTTGTTCATGCCCATGGAAACTTTGTGAATCTTGAATTACAGAAACTTTTCAACAAAAATAATTATCCCCTTGTACAATTCCATTGTATTATAAAAATAATGTGCCAAGATTTGCCTTTAGGATGATTAGATTGCTTGTTGGTATGTGCAGTGCAGAAACAGAAACTTTGGCTATAGCACGTGAATTTTCATTTTTTACTGGAACGTCAAACATTTCCGAAACTTTATGTACAGTCTTGCTATACAAATTGTTTATGTTGTCCTAAATTTTCAGAATTTTTGGAGTACCAGAAGCATGGTAGATGTTCAGATTACTACAGACTATCCTGTTTAAGACATATTCTGTTTTTGATGCATTGTTTTGCTTGTCTTGATGAAACTATCGATTCTATCGGTGGTATAAGCCATGAAAAAAGTTATATTACAGTAACTACAGTGCAAAAACAAAACATGAATTGGTTTGCAACAGTACTTAGAATAGTGATTTGCTTTATTATACTAACGGATCTTATCGAGTTTTTGTTGAGTTTTGTGTGGATGAAGTGATCAAAGATTGAGGAGGTCTCGATATGAGGAGAAGGAGGAGAGGCAAGAGCTCATGCTTGGGGATGCCCAAGGCACCCCAAGTAAATATTCAAGGAGACTCAAGCGTCTAAGCTTGGGGATGCCCCGAAAGGCATCCCATCTTTCTTCAACAAGTATCGGTATGTTTTCGATTTCGTTTCATTCGCGTGATATGTGCAAATCTTGGAGCGTCTTTTGCTTTTAGTTTTCACTTTTCTTTTATGCACCATGCTGGTATGAGATAGTGCATGGTTGACTTATAGAATGCTCATTGCACTTCACTTATATCTTTTGAGTATGGCTTTATAGAATGCTTCATGTGCTTCACTTATATCATTTGAAGTTTGGATTGCCTATTTCTCTTCACATAGAAAACCATTGTTGATAGAATGCTCTTTTGCTTCACTTATATTTGTTAGAGCATGATATTTTGTAGAAAGAATTAAACTCTCATGCTTCACTTATATCTATTTAGAGAGTCAAAAGGAATTGGTCAATTGCATGGTTAGTCATAAAATCCTACATAAAACTTGTGGATCACTGAATATGATATGTTTCATTCCTTGCAACAGTTTTGCGATATAGAGATGGAATATGTGGGAGGTACTAGTAAACGGTTGTGGTTAGTAAGAATATTGGTGTTAAGGTTTGTGATTCCCGAAGCATGCACATATAATCTCTCGTTATGCTATGAAGTTGGAGCATGATTTATTATTGATTGTCTTCCTTATGAGTGGTGGTCGGGGACGAGCGACAGTCTTTTCCTACCAATCTATCCCCCTAGGGGCATGCGTAATAGTACTTTGCTTCGAGGGCTAATAAACTTTTGCAATAAGTATATGAGTTCTTTATGACTAATGCGAGTCCATGGATTATATACACTCTTACCTTCCCGCAATTTGCTAGCCTCTACGGTACCGTGCATTGCCCTTTCTCACATCGAGAGTTGGTGCAAACTTCGCCGGTGCATCCAAACCCCGTGATATGATACGCTCTATCACACATAAGCCTTATTATATCTTCCTCAAAACAGCCACCATACCTACCTATTATGGCTTTTCCATGACCATTCCGAGATATATTCCCATGCAACTTCCACCGCTTTCGTTTGATGACTTGAGCATTCATTGTCATATTGCTTTGCATGATCATATAGGTGACATAGTAGTTGTGGCTCAGCCACCGTTCATCATTTTTCATACATGTTACGCTAGATCATTGCACATCCTGGTACATGCCAGAGGCATTCATATAGAGTCATACTTTGTCATAGGTATCGAGTTGTATTTTTTATTTCTTTTGAGTTATAAGTAAATTGAAGTGTGATGATCATCATTATTCATTTTTAGAGCAGTGCCCCAGTGAGGAAAGGATGATGGAGACTATGATTCCCCCACAAGTCGGGATGAGACTCCAGACAATGAGAGAGAAAAAAGAAAAAAAAGAAAAAAGAAAAAAAGAAAAAGAAAAATAAACAAAGAGAGAAGGGGCATTGTTAGTATCCTTTACCACACTTGTGCTTCAAAGTAGACCATGTTTTTCATATGGAGAGTCTCCTATGTTGTCACTTTCATGTACTAGTGGGAATTTTTCATTATAGGATTAGATGCACACCCACTTAGTTTTCATATTGAGCTTTCATACACTTATAGCTCTTAGTGCATTCATTGCATGGCAATCCCTACTCCTCACGTTGATATCAATTGATGGGCATCTCCATAGCCCGTTGGTTAGCCGCGTTGATGTGAGACATTCTTACTTTTTTGTCTCCTTTATATTTACCCCTATCATCATACTCTATTCCACCCATAGTGCTATATCCATGGCTTGCGCTCATGTATTGTGTGAGGGTTGAAAAAGCTGAAGCGCGTTAAAAAGTACGAACCAATTGCGCGGCTTGTCATCGGGGTTGTGCATGATGAATACTTTGTGTTAAGAAGACATGACAAGACTATATGATTTTGTAGGGATAGCTTTCTTTAGCGTTGATATTTTAAAAAGACATGATTGTTTGTTGGGATGCATGAGTATTGATGTCTTTATGTCAAATTATAGACTATTGCTTTGAATCACTTATGTCTTAATATTCATGCCATGATTAGATATATGATCAAGTTTATGCTAGGTAGCATTCCACTTCAAAAATTATCTTTTTATCATTTACCTGCTCGAGAACGAGCAGGAATTAAGCTTGGGGATGCTGATACGTCTCCGTCGTATCTATAATTTTTTATTGTTTCATGCCAATATTATATCACTTTCACATATTTTTGGAAACTTTTTATATGATTTATTGGACTAACCTATTGATCCAGTGCCCAGTGCCAGTTCTTGTTTGTTGCATGTTTTTTGTATCACAGAAAATCCATATCAAACGAAGTCCAAATGCAATAAAATTTTACAGAGAATTATTTTGGAATATATGTGATTTTTGGGAGTTGGAATCACCGCAAAGGAGGCCCACACAGCCCACAAGACACCAGGGTGCGCCAGAGGCCCCTAGCACATGGTGGTGGGTTGTGCTCACCTCGTACGTCGGTTGGAGCTCTACTTCGGGCGCAAGGAAGCTGATATGCAGCAAAAAATCATGCTAAAATCTCAGCGCAATCGGAGTTACGAATCTCCCGGAATATAAGAAACAGTTTTCGGCCAGATCAGGGGACCGCAAAACAGAAGAGAACAGAGAGAGAGATCCAATCTCAGAGGGGCTCCCGCCCCTCCGCCGCCATGGAGGCCATGGACCAAAGGGGGAACTCTCCTCCCATCTAGGGGGGAGGCCAAGGAAGAAAAAGAAGAAGGGGGGCTCTCTCCCACTCTCTCTCGGTGGCGCCGGAGTGCCGCCGGGGCAAGGATCGTGACGGCGATCTACATCAACAATCTTGCTACTGTCAACACCAACTTTCTTCCCCTCTAGGCAGCGGTGTAACACCGCTTCTCCCCGCTGTAATCTCTACTTAAAATGGTGCTCAACTCCATCTATTATTTCCCAATGATATTTGGCTATCCTATGATGTTTGAGTAGATCCGTTTTGTCCTGTGGGTTAATCGTGATCTTGGTTGGTATGATTGTATATTTTATTTATGGTGCTGTCCTACGGTGCCCTCCGTCTCGCACAAACGTGAGGGGCCCCCGCTGTAGGGTGTTGCAATATGTTCATGGTTTGCTTATTGTCAGTGTTGCGGGGGTGACAACAACCTAAACGTGGATAAGTGGGTTATGGCGTATGGGAGTAAAGAGGACTTGGTACAATGCTATGGTTGGGTTTCACGACCTTAATGATCTTTAGTAGTTGCGGATGCTTGCTAGGGGTTCAATCATAAGTGCATATGATCCAAGTAGAGAAAGTATGTTAGCTCATGCCTCTTCCTCATATAAAATTACAAGAATGATTACCGGTACTTGTTATCGATTGCCTAGGGACAAATGACTTTCTTGTTGACAGAAGCTATGCACTTTATTACCTTTCAATTTATTCGTAGTTTTATTCTCGCAAAGTACTCGTGGTTTTATCCTTGCAAAACAGTTCCATACTTGTTTCCGGTAAAGCAAACGTCAAGTGTGCGTAGAGTTGTACTGGTGGTTGATAGAACTTGAGGGAATATTTGTTCTACCTTTAGCTCCTCGTTGGGTTTGACACTCTTATTTATCGAAGAAGGCTACAAACGATCCCCTATACTTGTGGGTTATCAACGCCCCCCATGGGCTGTCTGAATTGGACAAGGGGAAGGGGGCGCGCCCCCCTCTCCTTCTCCCTATCCCTCTCCTTCCCTTTTCCCCCTCCGAAAGAAAGGAAAGGGGGGCCGACTAGGACTAGGAGTCCTAGCCGGTCCCCCCATGTCGCGCCCCTTGTGGCCGGCCTCCTCCCCTCCTCCTTTATATACGGGGGCAGGGGGCACCCCATAGCACATCAATTGTTCTCTTAGCCGTGTGCGGTGCCCCCCTCCATAGTTCACTCCTCCGGTCATAGCGCCGTAGTGCTTAGGCGAAGCCCTGCTCGTATCACATCACCATCACCGTCACCACGCCGTCGTGCTGATGAAACTCTCCCTCGCCACTTTGCTGGATCAAGAGTTTGAGGGACGTCATCGAGCTGAACATGTGCAGAACTCGGAGGTGCCGTACGTTCGGTGCTTGATCGGTTGGATCGCGAAAACGTTTGACTACATCAACCGCGTTAAGCTAACGCTTCCGCCTTCAGTCTACGAGGGTACGTGGACACACTCTACCCCTCTCGTTGCTATGCATCTCCTAGATAGATTTTGCGTGATCATAGGATTTTTTAAAAAATTGCACGCTACGTTCCCCAACAATGGTATCAGAGCCAGGTTTATGCGTAGATGATATGCACGAGTAGAACACAAAGAGTTGTGGGCGATCATAGTCATACTGCTTACCACCAACGTCTTATTTTGATTCGGCGGTATTGTTGGATGAAGCGGCCCGGACCAACCTTACATGACCACGTTCATGAGACCGGTTCCACTGACAGACATGCAACTTGTTTTGCATAAAGGTGGCTGGCGGGTGTCTGTTTCTCCAACTTTAGTTGAATCGAATTTGACTACGGCCGGTCCTTGTTGAAGGTTAAAACAGCACACTTGACGAAACATCATTGTGGTTTTGATGCGTAGGTAAGAACGGTTCTTACTAGAAGCCCGTAGCAGCCACGTAAAACTTGCAACAACAAAGTAGAGGACGTCTAACTTGTTTTTGCAGGGCATGTTGTGATGTGACATGGTCAAGACATGATGTGACATAAGTTATTGTATGAGATGATCATGTTTTGTAAAAGTTATCAGCAACTGGCAGGAGCCTTATGGTTGTCGCTTTATTGTATGAAATGCAATCGCCATGTAATTGCTTTACTTTTTCACTATGCGTTAGCGATAGTTGTAGCTGCAATAGTTGGTGAGACAACAACGACGCTACGATCGAGATCAAGGTGTCAAGCTGGTGATGATGGAGATCATAACGGTGCTTTGGAGATGGAGATCAAAGGCACAAGATGATGATGGCCATATCATGTCACATATTTTGATTGCATGTGATGTTTATCTTTTATGCATCTTATTTTGCTTAGTACGGTGGTAGCATTATAAGATGATCTCTCACTAAATTTCAAGGTATAAGTGTTCTCCCTGAGTATGCACCGTTGGACAGTTCGTCGTGCCGAGACACCACGTGATGATTGGGTGTGATAAGCTCTACATTCACATACAACGGGTGCAAGATAGTTTTGCACGTGCGGAATACTCGAGTTAAACTTGACGATCCTAGCATGTACAGACATGGCCTCGGAACACTGAGACCAAAAGGTCGAACGTGAATCATATAGTAGATATGATCAACATAGAGATGTTCACCATTGAAAACTACTCCATCTCACGTGATGATCGAACATGGTTTAGTTGATATGGATCACGTGATCATTTAGATGACTCGAGGGATGTCTATCTAAGTGGGAGTTCTTAAGTAATATGATTAAATTGAACTTAAATTTATCATGAACTTAGTCCTGATAGTTTTTGCATATCTATGTTGTTGTAGATCAATGGCCCGTGCTACCGTTCCCTTGAATTTTAATGCGTTCCTAGAGAAAGCTAAGTTGAAAGATGATGGTAGCAACTACACAGACTGGGTCCATAACTTGAGGATTATCCTCATTGCTACACAGAAGAATTATGTCCTTGATGCACCGCTAGGTGAAAAGCCCCCTCCCGCTAATGTAGACGCTTTGAATGTCTGGCAGACGCGGTCTGATGACTACTCTATAGTTCAGTGTGCCATGCTCTACGGCTTAGAATCGGGACTTCAAAGATGTTTTGAATGTCATGGACCATATGAGATGTTCCGGGAGTTGGAGTTAATATTTCAAGCAAATGCCCGAGTTGAGAGATATGAAGTCTCCAACAAGTTCTATAGCTGCAAAATGGAGCAGAATAGTTCTATCAGTGAACACATACTTAGAATGTCTGGGTACCATAACCACTTGACTCAGCTGGGAGTTAATCTTCCGGATGATAGTGTTATTGACAGAGTTCTTCAATCACTGCCACCAAGCTCCAAAATGCTTTGTGATGAACTATAATATGCAAGGGATGGATAAGACAATTCCCGAGATCTTCGCTATGCTCAAAGCTGCGGAGGTAGAAATCAAGAAAGAGCATCAAGTGTTGATGGTGAACAAGACCACTAGTTTCAAGAAAAAGGGCAAAGGAAAGACGGGGAACTTCAAGAAGAATGGCAAGCAAGTTGCCACTCCCAGGAAGAAGCCCAAGTCTGGACCTAAGCCTGAAATTGAGTGCTTCTACTGCAAAGGAACTGGACACTGGAAGCGGAACTGCCCCAAGTATTTGGCGGATAAGAAGGATGGCAAAGTGAAAGGTATATTTGATATACATGTTATTGATGTGTACCTTACTAATGCTTGTAGTAGCACCTGGGTATTTGATACTAGTTCTGTTGCTCATATTTGCAACTCGAAACAGGGGCTACGGATTGAACGAAGATTGGCTAAGGACGAGGTGATGCGCGTTGAAAATGGTTCCAAGGTCAATGTGATCGCCGTCGGCACGCTACCTCTACATATACATTCGGGATTAGTTTTAGACCTGAATAATTGTTATTTGGTGCCAGCGTTGAGCATGAACATGTTATGTGGATCTTGTTTGATGCGAGACAGTTATCCATTTAAATCAGAGAATAATGGTTGTTCTATTTATATGAGTAATATCTTTTATTGTCATGCACCCTTGATGAGTGGTCTATTTTTGTTGAATCCCGATCGTAGTGATACAAATATTCATAATATTGATGCCAAAAGATGGAAAGTTAATAATGATAGTGCAACTTATTTGTGGTACTGTCGTTTGGGTCATATTGGTGTAAAGCGCATGAAGAAACTCCATGCAGATGGGCTTTTGGAATCACTTGATTATGAATCACTTGATACTTGCGAACCATGCCTCTTGGGCAAGATGACTAAGACTCCGTTTTCCGGAACAATGGAGCGAGCCACTGACTTATTGGAAATAATACATACTGATGTATGCGGTCCGATGAGTGTTGAGGCTCGCGGCGGGTATCATTATTTTCTGACCTTCACAGATGATTTGAGCAGATATGGGTATATCTACTTAATGAAACATAAGACTGAAACATTTGAAAAGTTCAAAGAATTTCACAGTGAAGTGGAAAATCATCGTAACAAGAAAATAAAGTTTCTATGATCTGATCGTGGAGGCGAATATTTGAGTTACGAGTTTGGTCTTCATTTGAAACAATGTGGAATAGTTTCACAACTCACGCCACCTGGAACACCACAACGTAATGGTGTGTCCGAACGTAGTAACCGTACTTTATTAGATATGGTGCAATCTATGATGTCTCTTACCGATTTACCACTATCATTTTGGGGATATGCATTAGAGACAGCTGCATTCCCATTAAATAGGGAACCATCTAAATCTGTTGAGATGACACCGTATGAACTATGGTTTGGCAAGAAACCTAAGCTGTTGTTTCTTAAAGTTTGGGGTTGTGATGCTTATGTGAAAAAGTTTGAGCCTGTTAAGCTCGAACCCAAATCGGAGAAGTGCGTCTTCATAGGATACCCAGAAGAAACTATTGGGTACACCTTCTATCACAGATCCGGAGGCAAGATATTTGTTGCTAAGAATGGATCCTTTCTAGAGAAGGAGTTTCTCTCGAAAGAAGTGAGTGGGAGGAAAGTAGAACTTGATGAGGTAATTGTACCTTCTCTCGAGTTGGAAAGTAGTTCATCACAGAAATCAGTTCTAGTGATGCCTACACCAATTAGTGAGGAAGCTAACAATGATGATCATGAAACTTCAGATCAAGTTACTAGCGAACCTCGTAGGTCAAGCAGAGCATGTTCCGCACCAGAGTGGTATGGTAATCCTGTTCTGGAAGTCATGTCACTAGACCATGACGAACCTGCGAACTATGAGGAAGCGATGATGAGCCCAGATTCCGCGAAATGGCTTGAGGCCATGAAATCTGAGATGGGATCCACATATGAGAACAAAGTATGGACTTTGGTTGACTTGCCCGATTATCGGGAAGCCATAAAAAATAAATGGATCTTCAAGAAGAAGACTGACACTGATGGTAATGTTACTGTCTACAAAGCTTGACTTATTGCGAAAGGCTTTCGACAAGTTCAAGGAGTTGACTACGATGAGACCTTCTCACCCGTAGCGATGCTTAAGTTTGTCCGAATCATGTTAGCAATTGCCGCATTTCATGATTATGGAATTTGGCAAATGGATGTCAAACTGCATTCCTTAATGGATTTCTTAAAGAAGAGTTGTATATGATGCAACCAGAAGGTTTTGTCGATCCTAAAGGTGCTAACAAAGTGTGGAAGCTCCAGCGATCCATTTATGGACTGGTGCAAGCCTCTCGGAGTTGGAATATACGCTTTGATAGTGTGATCAAAGCATATGGTTTTATACAGACTTTTGGAGAAGCCTATATTTACAAGAACGTGAGTGGGAGCTCTGTAGCATTTCTAATACTATATGTGGATGACATATTGTTGATTGGAAATGATATAGAATTTCTGGATAGCATAAAAGGATATTTGAATAAAAGTTTTTCTATGAAAGACCTCGGTGAAGGTGCTTATATATTGGGCATCAAGATCTATAGAGATAGATCAAGACGCTTAATCGGACTTTCACAAAGCACATACCTTGATAAAGTTTTGAATAAGTTCAAAATGGATCAAGCAAAGAAAGGGTTCTTGCCTGTTTTACAAGGTGTGAAGTTGAGTCAGACTCAATGTCCGACCACTGCAGAAGATAGAGAGAAAATGAAAGTCATTCCCTATGCTTCAGCCATAGGTTCTATCATGTATGCAATGCTGTGTACCAGACCTAATGTGTGCCTTGCTATCAGTTTAGCAGGGAGGTACCAAAGTAATCCTTGTCATTATGGTTTGACTGATAAAGATCTTAGTAGAATATGTAGGAACCAATATGAGCATCCAGGTTCCGCTGTTGGTTATTGACCGAAGAGATGTCTCGGTCATGTCTACATAGTTCTCGAACCCGTAGGGTCCGCACGCTTAACGTTCGATGACGATTTGTATTATGAGTTATGTGTTTTTTGGTGACCAAAGATTGTTCGGAGTCCCGGATGAGATCACGGACATGACGAGGATTCTCGAAATGGTCAAGAGGTAAAGATTGATATATTGTACGATGGTATTCAGACACCGGAATAGTTTCGGAGTGGTTCGGGTATTTTTCGGAGTACCGAGGGGTTACCGGAACCCCCCGGGGAAGTAATGGGCCTACATGGGCCATAGGGGAGAGAGAGGGGAGCCCACAAGGGGTGGCTCGCCCCCCCCATGGGCTGTCCGAATTGGACAAGGGGAAGGGGGCGCGGCCCCTCTTTCCTTCTCCCTCTCCATCTCCTTCCCTTTTCCCCTCTGAAAGAAAGGAAAGGGGGACTGACTAGGACTAGGAGTCCTAGTCGGTCCCCCCCATGGCGCGCCCCTTGTGGCCGGCCTCCTCCCCTCCTCCTTTATATACGGGGGCAGGGGGCACCCCATAGCACATCAATTGTTCTCTTAGCAGTGTGCGGTGCCCCCCTCCACAGTTTACTCCTCCGGTCATAGCGTCGTAGTGCTTAGGCGAAGCCCTGCATGGATCACATCACCATCACCCTCACCACGCCGCTGTGCTGACAAAACTCTCCCTTGACACTTTGCTGGATCAAGAGTTTGAGGGACGCCATTGATACGTCTCCAACGTATCTATAATTTTTGATTGTTCCATGCTGTTTTATTATCAATGTTGGATGTTTTATAATCATTTTATAGTCATTTTATATCATTTTTTGGTACTAACCTATTGACATAGTGCCAAGTGCCACTTGCTGTTTTTTCCATGTTTTTTACATCGCAGGAAATCAATATCAAACAGAGTCCAAATGCCACGAAACTCCACGATGATTTTTTATGGGCCAGAAGGAAGGCAATGGGCCCTGGTTGCACCTGGGGGGTGCCCCGAGGGGGCACAACCCACCAGGGCACGCTAGGAGGCCCATGCGCTCCCTGGTGGGTTGTGCCCACCTCGGGTGCCCCCCGGACCACTTCTTTGCTCTATAAATACCACAATATTCCAGAAACCCTAGAACAAGCGTCGAAATATTCATCCAGCCACCGCAGAGTCCAGAACCACCAGATCCAATGTAGACACCATCACGGAGGGGTTCACCACTTCCATTGGTGCCTCTCTGATGATGCGTGAGTAGTTCTTTGTAGACCTTCAGGTTCGTAGTTAGTAGCTAAATGGCTTTCTCTCTCTCGCTGAATTCTCAATACAATGGTCTCTTGGAGATCCATATGATGTAACTCTTTTGCGATGTGTTTGTTGGGATCTGATGAACTTTGAGTTTATGATCAGTCATATCTTTTTATATCCATGAAAGTTATTTGAGTTCCTTTGATCTCTTATATGCATGATCTCTTATAGCCTCGTATTTCTTCTCCGACATTTGGGTTTTGTTTGGCCAACTTGATCTATTTGTCTTGCAATGGGAAGAGGTTCCCGGTAGTGGGTTCGATCTTACGGTGCTCAATCCCAGTGACAGAAGGGGAAACAACACGTATGTATCGTTGCTACTAAGGATAAAAAGACGGGATCTATATCTACCGCCATATAAATAAACGGATCTTGTCTACATCATGTCATCGTTCTTATTGCATTACTTCATTTTTCCATGAACTTAATACACTAGATGCATGTTGGATAGCGGTCGATGTGTGGAGTAGTAGTAGTAGACGCAGGCAGGAGTCGGTCTACTAATCTTGGATGTGATGCCTATGTAATGATAATTGCCTGGATATCGTCATAATTATTTGAAGTTCTATCAATTGCCCAACAGTAATTTGTTTACCCACCGTTGCTATTTTTCTCGAGAGAAGCCACTAGTGAAACCTACGGCCCCCGGGTCTTTCTTCTCATATATTTGCCTTGCGATCTACTTTTCCTTTGCATTTTTATTCAGATCTATTAAACCAAAAATACAAAAATACCTTGCTGCGTTTTATCTTTATTTATTTTATTTGGCGTTCTATCTATCAATCCACTACAATTTACCGCCCGTCCACTTGCCTATCTTGAGGCGCCGTACCCCGGAAGGGATTGTCAACCCCTTTAACTCGTCGGGTTGCGAGGCCTTCGCTGTGCTACATCATCCCTCCCTCTCCGGGGAAATACCGACGTAGTTCCAGCTGCCATCAAGGAAGAATTTCTGGCGCCGTTGCCATGGAGGATCTTCAACATAACCCGGTTCCTAATCACAAATCTCATCTCCTTGCAATTTACATTATTTTCCATTTGCCTCTCATTTTCCTCTCCCCCACTTCACAAAAATTTGCCGTTTTATTCGCCTCTCTTTTTCCGTTCGCCTTTTTCTTGTCAGATCTATTCTTTGTTTGCAATCATGAGTGATTTTGGTATGGCACCAACAGATGATGGCATGACTCCTAAGATGGGATGTACGGGCAATATGGATGCTAAAACTTTTATCTTGGGTCAAGGGTATGTTATGGGAAAAGAACGTATCCAAGAATTTTTCAATTGTGTTGGGAATCTAAGTCTTGATGATGCTCATATACTTTAAACTACTAGATCTTATGCGGATGCTATTTCAGCACTAGTTCCGAAACTTGAAAGTAAATTTATTCGTACTCATCCTATTTTGCAAAGATTGTTTTTTGAGCTCCCCGATATAAAGAATCCTAGGGCTAAAAAGTTGGCCACTCTCGTTCTTATGAATGAGTTTGACTACATAATTCGGGAAGCTAGAGAAATGTTTGACTTTTATGGTATGAATCGTGAAAAACCTGTGATAGATGAAATTCTCTACAATAGTGACTATGCTTTGTGACATTTACTTGGGGATAATAAGATCCTTGATGATAATCTTAAAAAGGAGGTTCCCGTTTTAGAAATAATCCAACAAGTTTTTAATAATGTTAATCAACACTACTCTTGGATTGTTGCAGGAAATCAAAGGGGTTATGAAGAGAACCAACTAAGGAATGCTAAAGTTTCCATGGATAATATGTTTTATGTTGTGTTTACAAAACCCCATGATGAAAACACTTCTAAGAAAACTAAGAAAAACAAGGATGACAAAACTTAGATCCTTGCTTTATGCCTAGCTAAGGGCGTAAAACTATAGCGCTTGTTGGGAGGCAACCCAATGAATAAATTTATTTTTGCTTTTTGCTTTCTGTTTTTGTGTGTTTACACAATTATGCTACTGGTATGATTGTGCTTTTTATGTTCTAATTAGTGTTTGTGCCAAGTGAAGCCTTTAGGATCTTCTTGGGTGATAGTTGTTTGATCTTGCTGAAAAAGACAGAAACTTTTTGCTCATGAAAATAATTTTCATAAATCACAGAAAAGAGATTTTGCGCTGATTCTTTTTGCAGAAGATTAATATACAAATTACTCTGGTCTTCCTAATTTGGTAGAAATTTTGGAGTTTCAGAAGTATTCGCGAAAGTCAGATTGCTACAGACTGTTCTGTTTTGACAGATTCTGTTTTCTTTGTGTTGTGTGCTTATTGATGGCTCTATGGTTTTCTTTGATGAGTTTTGCCATAGAAAAGTTGGAATACAGTAGATACAATACAAAAACAAAATATGAATTGGTTTGATACAACACTTATAGTAGTGATTTATTTTTCTTACACTAACGGATCTCACGAAGGTTTTGTTGAGTTTTGTGTGATTGAAGTTTTCAAGTTTTTAGTTATCTTACGATGGATGAAGGAAGGATGTAAGAGCCTAAGCTTGGGGATGCCCCGGCATCCCAAGCTATTATCCAAGAATGAGCAACCAACTAAGCTTAGGGATGCCCCCGAGTGGCATCCCCGCTTTCTTCCAACAACTATCGGTATTTTACTCGAGGCTATAGTTTTATTCGTCACATGATATGTGTTTTGCTTGTAGCGTCTTGTATGATATGTGTCTTTGCTTGTTTTATTTTGTGTTTTAACTCATCAATCCTTGCTGGACACACCTATTTGAGAGATCCAAAAATATATCATGACTTGTTAGAATTGCTCTCTATGCTTCACTTAAATCTTCTATGAGCTAGGACTTGCTCTAGTGCTCCACTTATATCTTTTTGAGCATGGTGTGCTTTGTTATTTTTGAAGAAATCCTCTCTTGCTTCACTTAGATTTATTTGAGAGTTAGTAAAATCTTGAAGAAGTTCTCTTTTGCTTCACTTAAATTATTTTAAGAGAAAGAAAATTTGTTATGCTCATGATCTTCACCTATATTTGTTTGAGCTTATGAAAAGCAACACATAAAAGTTAGTCCCAAAATGATAGATATCCAAGAAGGATAAAGAAAAATATTTCATGAAGATCATTGGACAAAATAAACTTGATTCTTAGTCGTAGTTTTGAGATATGATGATTTGATATGTGAGTTATGTTGATGAGTAATTGTTCTCTAGTAAGAATATTGGTGTTAAGGTTTGTGATTCCCCATGCATGCACGAAAGTCAATAATCATGCAATGAAAATTATATCCTACTTATGGTGCATTATTCGGTGTTAATTATGCTTAATGCTTGCTTATGAGATTATTCGTTTCTTGGTTGGTCGCTTCCCAATCTTTTGCTAGCCTTCATTTTGCACCAAGTATGATCTCTACTTGTGCATCCAAAATCCTTTAAACCAGTTTTGCCATATGAGTCCACTATATCTACCTATATGCGGTATTCTTTTGCTGTTCTAAGCAAATTTGCATGTGCCGTCTCTAATTTTCAAAATAAACTTCTCTTTTGTGTGTTTGTTTCGCTCGCGGAACGGTAACGGGTGGCTAATATTTTCCATGCTAGATGTGTTATTCTCAAGATGAGTGTTTATTCACTTGTCATTGCACGAGAGTAAGGCAAAGGTCTTAGGGATGCCCAGTCCCGAAATGCAAAAAAAATATTTACTTTATGTTGTCAAATAATAAATTCCTTGGAAAGTGTTGGTATGGAGGGCACCCGTGGATACGGCTAGCCATGGAAAGTGAAAGAATGGTGGAAAAAGGAATAACCTTTATTTTCTGTTTGGGAACCGCCTATGGCATATCTAGCATGGAAAGTGTTCGGAATTCTAAGTTGTTTTCGTTGGTGGGATGGATACACCTCCCAAAATGTTTTTATCTCAATTTTTTTCGCTTTGAGCTCTGGCACCTCTACAAATCCCTACTTCCCTCTGCGAAGGGCCTTTCTTTTTTACTTTATGCAATTTTTATTTTTTATTTTGAGTCTCCATCTTTTCTTACAAAAAGCTCCAACTAGGAGGCAATATGATCGTGCTCAAGTATTGGGTGTAGTTAATATTCGAGTGTGTTTCATGAATGGATCAATGTTTGAGCATGATGGGCTAGGGATAACTAATTTTAGCATTGATATTTTGAAAGACGTGGTTGCTTGTTGATATGCTTGAGTATCTAAATTATTATGTCAAAACTAGACTATTGCCTTGAATCACATAAAAAGTCCAAATGTCCATGCTATAAAGAAAAGAATATGATTTGACTTGATGAACAACACTCCACATCAAAAATTCTGTTTTTTATCACTTACCTACTCGAGGATGAGTAGGAGTTAAGCTTGGGGATGCTGATACGTCTCCAATGTATCTATAATTTTTTATTGTTCCATGTTGTTTTATTATCAATCTTGGATGGTTTATAATCATTTTATAGTCATTTTATATCACTTTTTGGTACTAACCTATTGACATAGTGCCAGTTGCTGTTTTTTCCATATTTTTTACATCGCAGGAAATCAATATCAAACGGAGTCCAAATGCCACGAAAATCCACGATGATTTTTTATGGGCCAGAAGGAAGGCAATGGGCCTTGGTTGCACCTGGGGGTGCCCCGAGGGGGGCACAACCCACCAGGGCGGGCCAGGAGGCCCAGGCGCGCCCTGGTGGGTTGTGCCCACCTCGGGTGCCCCCCGGACCGCCTCTTTGCTCTATAAATACCACAATATTCCAGAAACTCTAGAACAAGCGTCGAAATATTCATCCAGTCGCTGCAGAGTCCGGAACCACCAGATCCAATCTAGACACCATCACGGAGGGGTTCACCACTTCCATTGGTGCCTCTCCGATAATTCATGGGTAGTTCTTTGTAGACCTTCGGGTCCGTAGTTAGTAGCTAGATGGCTTTCTCTCTCTCTCTCGCTGAATTCTCAATACAATGGTCTCTTGGAGATCCATATGATGTAACTCTTTGGCAGTGTGTTTGTTGGGATCTGATGAACTTTGAGTTTATGATCAGTCATATCTTTTTATATCCATGAAAGTTATTTGAGTTTCTTTGATCTCTTATATGCATGATATCTTATAGCCTCGTATTTCTTCTCCGATATTTGGGTTTTGTTTGGCCAACTTGATCTATTTGTCTTGCAATGGGAAGAGGTGCCCGGTAGTGGGTTCGATCTTACGGTGCTCGATCCCTGTGACAGAAGGGGAAACGACACGTATGTATCGTTGCTATTAAGGATAAAAAGACGGGATCTATATCCACCACCATATACATAAACGGATCTTGTCTACATCTTGTCATCATTCTTATTGCATTACTCCATTTTTCCATGAACTTAATACACTAGATGCATGCTGGATAGCGGTCGATGTGTGGAGTAAAAGTAGTAGATGCAGGCAGGAGTCGGTCTACTAATCTTGGACGTGATGCCTATGTAATGATCATTGCCTGGATATCGTCATAATTATTTGAAGTTCTATCAATTGCCCAACAGTAATTTGTTTACCCACCGTTGCTATTTTTCTCGAGAGAAGCCACTAGTGAAACCTACGACCCCCGGGTCTTTCTTCTCATATATTTTCCTTGAGATCTACTTTTCCTTTGCATTTATATTCAGATCTGTTAAACCAAAAATACAAAAATATCTTGCTGCGTTTTATCTTTATTTATTTTATTTGGCGTTCTATCTATCAATCTACTACAATTTACCTCATGTCCACTTGCCTATCTTGAGGCGCCGTACCCCGGAAGGGATTCACAACCCCTTTAACTCGTCGGGTTGCGAGGTGTTGTCGTTTGTGTGCAGGTGCTGTTTACGTTGTGCTGCTTGGTTCTCCTACTGGTTCGATACCTTGGTTTCATAACTGAGGGAAATACTTACCTTCGCTGTGCTACATCATCCCTCCCTCTCCGGGGAAATACCGATGTAGTTTCAGCTGCCATCAGTCATCGAGCTGAACGTGTGTAGAACTCCGAGGTGCCGTGTTCGGTGCTTGATCGGTTGGATCGCGAAAACGTTCGACTACATCAACCGCGTTAAGCTAACGCTTCCGCTTTCGGTCTACGAGGGTACGCGGACACACTCTCCCCCTCTCGTTGCTATGCATCTCCTAGATAGATCTTGCGTGATCGTAGGAAATATTTTGAAATTGCATGCTACGCTCCCCAACATAGCCGAACTAGCAGCCCATCAAGAGAGCCTAACTAGGTAGCTAGCTGCCCGCGTGCGCACCCATTTAAAAAAAAGTGAACCGTTATGGGGATCTAATCCTAGCCGTCCATGCTCGATCGCACGGCCGCCACATCCTCTCTCTTTCTCACTGATGCCCTGGACCCACTCGTCAGCTCTAGCCCCACCTCGTGCACAAACGGCATGCTCGCAACCACTGTCGCCCCACTTCCCCATGATGCGCATGTCACGTACGAAGCTCCCTAGTGCCTCCTGAGCTCATCTATAAATTTTCCTCGGCCCCCTCTTTCATTTCCCCAGCTCGCATGGACCAATACACCGTCAGGCCGCTCAGAATTGTCCGAGAGCCGCCATCTCTCCCTCCGTGCTTGGGCGAGCAATTCCTCCACTACAAGTGAGTCTCTGCCTCACTTTTGGTCATCATCAAACATGTATTTTCCCTATCTACTTATGTGACTCACTGACTTGTCCAGAGGAGCACCAAAGCATCAAGCCCGAGAACTTCCCAATGCAACCGAGCGCAGTGTACCCAGTTGAGGGAGTCCTGGATTAAGGGGTCCTCGAGTGTCCGGGCTATGTGACATGGGCCGGACTGGTGGGCCAGATACAAGGCAGAAGGCTTACCCCCGTGTCCGGATGGGACTCTCCTTTGCGTGGATGGCAAGCTTGACATCCGGACGTGTAGTTTCCTTTCTCTGTAAACTGACTCTGTACAACCCTAGGCCCCTCCGGTGTCTATATAAACCGAAGGGTTTAGTCTATAGAGGCTATCAGAATTTACATAGGCTAGACATCTAGGGTTTAGCCATTACGATCTCGAGGTAGATCAAGTCTTGTAACCCCTATACTCATCAAAGTCAATCAAGCAGGAAGTAGGGTATTACCTCCATTAAGAGGGCCCGAACCTGGGTAAACATCGTGTCCCCATTGTCTCCTGTTACCATCGATCCTCAGACGCACAGTTCGGGACCCCCAACCCGAGATCGGTCGGTTTTGACACTGACATTGGTGCTTTCATTGAGGGTTTCACTGTGCCATCGACAGAAGGTTTGATGGCTCGTTCGATCATCTACAGCGACGCTGTTTCGGGGGAAACTTTCCTCACCGGTCAAATTTTTGTGTTCAGCGGCTTCGCTCTGCGTGCCAACTCAATTGGCCACCTCGAACAGATCGACGGCTACGCCCTTGGTCATCAGATCAGTTTTGGGAACCTGAATTATGTCGCTGATATCCGAGGAGACTTGATCTTCGAAGGGTTCACGGCCCCGACCACCGCTCTGGCCTTAGATCCGGAGCAAACTGCCGGGTCCAAAGATTGGAGTTTAGATCCCACCGAACCCTCTGATATTACGAAGCTCACTACCGGAGACCCGGAGGCGACTGTGTCATCGGCAAGCCCGGAGTCAAACTGGGTTCCCCTTATCATTGAAAAGCCGGACCCGCCCCCGGACGCTAGCTCCGAACTCTCGAGGTCCACGCTAAGTGAGCACGGCCAGGAGGCTTTTGCCCTGACTAGCTCCGTGGACTCTCATTTCCACGTCCAATCGTCGCTCTTAAACGAGGCTCTAGACTTAATGCGGTCCCCCGCCATCACAGAGGAATCACCTCCGAACTACGCCTAGCCCGGATTAGGGGCTGAGAGCGGGGAATTTTATGTCCCACCCACCACCCACTTCATAGCCACTGTCGAAGACTTAACCGACATGCTGGATTACGCCTCTGAAGACATCGGCGGCATGGACGATGATGCCGGAGACAAACAAGGCCAAGACCCGCCATTCACCGGGCGCTGGATGGCTACCTCCACATATGATGTGTATATGGTGGATACACCCAAAGAGGACGACGACGAAGGCAGGAAAGATTCGATCGAGGATAAACCCGCGGATGCACCACCGAAACGTCGATGTCAGTGACGCCGCTCAAAATCACGTCATGGAAAGGAAAGTAATATCGGCACCGGAGACAATAACACTCCAGGCAATGCCGAAGACGCCAAAGACCCCGTTGAGCCCACGTCCGAACAGGACGAGCGGGAGGAGGGGCAAGTTAACTCTGACGAGCAGGTCGGGAATGAGGATTCGGAAGATAGCAACTATCTACCGATCTCCGAGGATGATGTCAGCCTCGGCAACAAAGATTTCATCGTGCCAGAGGAACCCCTCGAGCAGGGGCGCTTTAAGCGCCAACTAATCGCCACTGCGAGAAGCCTAAAAAAGAAGCAGCAACAGCTCCAAGCCGAATAGGATACACTCAACGACAGATGGACCCAGGTCCTAGCTGTCGAAGAATATGGCCTTCAACACCCAACAAACAGCTATCCAAAGCAGAGGCTATTGCCACAATTCGACGATGAGGCCCTTGAGCCTATACCATCGAGATATAATCATGCCGATGAACCAGATCGATGTAACATCCCAAATTTTCAATTTGGTATGTTATACATAGATCATCATTTCATATCATGTTTTATTGCATTTTGACAAATCCTCGATAAATCCTAAGCAACTCAAGGACCCTCGGAGAGAGTTGGGGATTCTTCTCGAATTTTCATATTTGATTTTCATCAAATAATAAGACGAGGATTTTGGTTTTAACTATTTTCTCTCCGGAAAAATATTTCATTTTAAAAATAAACGAGAGGAGAAAATATGACTTCTCCAAAACAATTGAAATACTGGAGGAAAAATGTTAAAATCATTTATTGGAATTTATTTGGATTTTATTTGCAATTTTTATTGCATTAAAAATATTGCATGTTTTCAAAATATTTATTTTGTGTTAAAAAAATATTCACCCTATTCTAGATTTTCTAACTAGACGGGGAAAATTTATTTATATTTTTCTGATTTTTATTTATTTTTCTGTGAACTATTTTCCGCGATATCTTAAAAAAACAGCGCGCGCCCGCTGGGCCGAGCCCAGCCGAGCGCCAGGCCGCCGGCCCACCCCGTCGCCCTCTCCTTCCTCCGGACGGGAGAGCGCCGCCGCCGTGTCCTCCATGGACACGGGACTGATCCGCCGCCGGAGCTTGCCCCCTCCTCCAAGCTTGCTCCCCCCTCTTTATATACCTCTCAACCCCCCCTCTCTCTCATCCCGCCGCCGCCCGCCTTGCCGCCGCCGCCGCCGTTGGCCGCCGCCGGAGCCGCCCCTTGCACCCCCCCGAGCCCCGCACCCCGCACCCCTCGCCGCCACTTGCCCCGAGCGCCGGAGCCCCGCCGGAACCCCCGCCCCGACGAGGTACTGCCTGCCCCGTTCAACGCCGGTTTTGATTTAAAAAAACCCCTTCGTTTAAAAAAAACCCTAGATCGGTTTTTTTTCGGTTTTATTATTTTGCGAGCGTTTACCGAACCGTTCGTTTTAACGAACGCGTTCGTCGGTTTTTCTCTGTTAACGAACGTCCGTTCTTTAACCATTCGTCCGTTTTTCTTTTTCATCGGATTTTTCTGCAATTATCTCAAATTCGATTTCTGATCGAATCTTCGTTTCTGTTTAACTTCTCGCTCGTTTATCGGAATCAGGCGATTCAAGCGCCTAGAGTTTCGTCTCGAAATTCTCTTTCCGTTTAACCTACTCAAACAAGTTTTTGCTACAGTAAAATTTGACCTAGATCCAGATTAGTAAACGAAGCTTCTTTCTTTCGCAGTTTGACTTTCGTTGTTTCTTTCGAGTTGATTCTTTTTGCAAACCAGAGTTCTTAAGTTGAACTTTTTGGTTGATCTTTTATTCGAGTTTTACCTGTGCATTAGATGAGTACTGATTGTATGCTTGTTTGTTTGCGATAGAGTACCCGGAGTGTGCCGCTTGTTACTTCGAATCGCTAGGTTTTGCGGATCATCAGCAAGGCAAGTAACACTTCGATCATACCCTTCCATACCCAGTTTTATCGCATTAGATCTATTCCTCAAACATTGCATGACTAGGATCTAATTAAATTGTGGGTATTGGGAAGTAGTTGAGGTAGCACCTATTACCTGTTTTCTTATCAAACCCTTGGGAGTTACTTCTACGTTGCTATTATTATATTTCCATGCTATGCTCGTAGACGTGGATTGGGTTTGAGTGAAATTCATGACAGATGTGAGATTGTTAATAATGGTTTACTTAAGGTGGCAACTAAAACTCACATCTGGGTGGATTGAGGTACCTGGGTATTCCAGGATTGCCTGTTTGTTTTTCTTTTGGACCGCCACCCAGGTTCAAAGGAATCATAAGATTATTCATGCTAGAAACTTTCGTGTGCAGCCGCAAGCTATTATGGGCTCTAGCATAGTTGACTAAGTTGTGTGAACTCTTATAGTGGTAGACTAGCAGATGTAGGGGAAAGTAGGTGTAACTGTCTACCCATACGTAAGGTGCAAACACTTCCGAAAGACTGTGTCTCGGTCATCCGTTACTCAAACACCATGTAGTGCGAGTAATCCAACGGAGGAGATCGAGTCTTGTGGGGAAAAGTGCACAAACCTCTGCAGAGTGTACAAACTAATCATGGTTAGCCGTGTCCCCGGTTATGGACAACTTGAGTATCTAGTACTTGGATTATCATGTGAATCTCATCACTATGTTACGTCTAATTAATTTTGTTGGGTTATTGATGACATTTAATTGGGATTGAGATGCTGTCAACCATCTCAATGTTTCACAACCACCATGATAGTTAAATAAAATTTATTCCTTTGAGGTAGGATAAAATTGGCTTTTCGCAAAAACTGTAACCATAGAGCTTTCCACCAGCCATATTTGCATGTAGTATAGCCTTATTATTGTTCATTATTCTCTATGTGTTACTTTGCCAGCATATTCTATGTGCTGACCCATTTTCGGGCTGCAATGTTTCATGTTGCAGACTTTTCAGACGACGAGTAAAGTGCCTTAGGTCGTGGTCTTATACTCAGTGATGCCGCTGGAGTTGATGGACTCACTTATCTTCCAAGTCTTCCGCTGTTATCGTTATTAGATGGCCTTAAGCCATGTTTATCATACTTAATCTCTTTGGAGATATTCGATGTAATAAGTGTGTGATTGCTACTCTGTTATAAATCCTCCATTTGTACTGTGCGTGTCAGCATTACTGATCCAGGGATGACACTGGTGCACAGCAGCACAGACCATTTGAGGTCTGGTCGCTACAAAGTTGGTATCAGAGCACACGCTGACTGTAGGACATGACCACTAAGTTTAAGCCCTAGAAAGCTTCTCTCTTCTCATTTCTGACCCCTCTCCTTTTTCTACTCTTTTAGGAATGGCGAATGCAAGGAGCAAGTTCATGCAACTAGATGAAGACACGCCGTTTGGTCGACACTTGAAGGAAGTCACCAAGTACTTGAACATAGGAATACCAAGCATCACCGGAACCTACAACGCCACATTACCTGAAGAGGAGAGCTGGAAGATTCAAGTTATCATTCCAGGAAGGATGTTTAGTGCCATAAGATTGGTTTTCGAAGCACCAACTTGGAGTCTAGGGAAGAGCATGGCCGCACACATCGCCATGGGACGCATTGGAGAAGTCTACCACCAGGAGCTTAAGGATACAATTTATCAGATTTGTGGACGCCGAGACGCGCAATGGGAGATGATCAGAACCAAGAAGGATGGATCAATTGCAGCTTTCATCCAAGAGCAAAACCAACACATTCGTCGCCAGGAGAACCAGATGTGCTCCGACAAGGAAGAGCTGAAGAAGGCATTGACGAAGATCAAGGAGCTGGAGGAAGAACTCAAGGATACACGCGAGGATTATTTGGAAGAAATAAACGCACTAGTAGGGAAGAATGACGACCTGGAGAAGAAGATTGGAGTATTCATGGGAAATCCAGTGCCAAAAGCAGAAGCCGACGAATGCACTTGTCCGGATAACTAGATCATCATCGACGACACCGACTCGGAACCAAGTGAAGATGACTTTGTTGACGAAGCTGGAGCAGACATCATGGAGTCTTCAACGGATCAGAATTTCTAGTAGACCACCATATCAGTAGTAGTTTTCCCCATTTAATAGTATGGTTCAAGCACTTTGTAACGCTAGCTAGATCGATTTTTTTGCCTTGTTTGAATTGATTGAGTGACATTGATTGTATTTGTCTCATGAGCATATGGGTAGTGTTTTCTCTCTAGACCTCATTCTATTCTTAACTCTCATCCTTTCTAAACCTATCAGATGCCTCCGAGACGCGACACCGGATTTGTTTTCCCACCAGAGATCACCCAGTTGATTCAGCAACAGAATGCCCTGATGCAAGTGTTAGTGCAGAACCAAGGCAACAACAACAACAACCCACCGCCACCTGTTGATCACTTAGCCCGTTTCTTAAGGCTAAACCCGCCGGTGTTTTCCAGTAGCACCGAGCCGATTGTTGCAGATGATTGGCTCCGCAAAGTTGGAAGGGAGTTGACCACTGCAGGATGCACAGATGCGGAAAGAGTGCGTTTTGCCGCACATCAGCTTGATGGACCCGCAGCATCATGGTGGGAGAATTATACAGCCACGCACCCTATTGACACTGTCACATGGGACCAGTTTCAGCAAGCTTTCCGTACAGCTCATGTTTCAGCAGGAGCTATGGCTATGAAGAAGCGTGAGTTTCGCAACCTACGCCAAGGAGGACGCACCGTAGGCCAGTATGTGGAGGATTTCAGTAAGTTAGCACGTTATGCACCAGATGACGCTGCTACAGATGCAGCCAAGCAGGAGAAATTTTTGGAAGGGCTGAATGATGAACTGAGTATGCAGTTGATGGTAGCAACCTTCAACAACTACCAGGAGCTGGTAGATAGAGCTCTCATGATTGAAGGGAAGCAACAGCAGATTGAAAATCGTAAGAGGAAGTATGGACAAGGGAAGTATAATTCCGGAGCTCAGCAGAAGCCTCGTTTTGCCCCGAAGCCGGGAGGACAGTTTCAGCATACCCATGGAGGAGGTAGTTCGCACAACCATAATGGCACCAAGAATGGTAATGGGAATGGAGGAGGTAACGGACAGAACCGCACCAACCCATCTACCCCAGCCAAAAGGGATCTGAGCCAAGTCACTTGTTTCAAGTGTCAGAAAAATGGACATTATGCCAATGAATGTCCTGAAGCCAAAAATGGAAATGGCAATGGAAGCTCTGGGAAGAAGCCGAACCCGTTCAACAAAGGACACGTGAACCACGTGAGCGTGGAGGAGGTTGAAGCTCAGCCTGATGCAGTAATAGGTAAGTTTTTGGTTAAGTCATTTACTGCAACCGTTCTTTTCGATACTGGTGCATCGCATTCATACATATCAAGGGGATTCGTGAATAAGTTTAAGATGTCCACCAAAGTTCTCAGAAACCCTATGTTAGTAACCTCGCCAGGAGCAGAGTATATGGCCACCCAAGGATGTTTTCAGATACCATTGGCCATTGGTAGGCATGTTTTCCCCTCAGACCTCATAGTTTTGGAGTCGCAAGGTTTGGATGTGATTTTAGGAATGGATTGGCTATCATTGTATGGAGGAAACATTGACTGTGCCAGCAAGACGATTTTGCTTACCACCCCGGAAGGAAAGAGGATCAAGTATGTATCCCGGCATATGCCGAAGAGAACTCAAGTAAATTCCTTATCAGGAGTTGTACAGGAGGAAGTACCAGTGGTGAAGGATTATCCGGATGTATTTCCAGAAGAGTTGCCAGGCATGCCACCAGATAGAGACATTGAGTTCTTGATTGAACTTTTGCCAGGCACAGGGCCAATATCTAAGAGACCATACAGGATGCCTGCAAAGGATTTGGAGGAAATTAAGAAGCAGATCAAGGAGTTACTGGATAAAGGCTATATTCGCCCAAGTTCATCACCTTGGGGATCACCAGTACTTCTAGTGGAGAAGAAAGATGGATCGCTGAGGATGGTTGTTGATTACCGAGGATTGAATGAAGTAACCATCAAGAACAAGTACCCACTGCCGATGATCAATGATTTGTTTGACCGCCTACAAGGAGCTAAAGTATTTTCCAAGATCGATCTACGATCAGGATACCATCAGTTAAAGATTCGAGAGCAGGATATACCCAAGACGGCATTTACCACCAGATATGGATTATATGAGTATACCGTTATGTCATTTGGTCTGACTAACGCACCTGCCTATTTCATGAACCTGATGAACAAAGTGTTTATGGAATTTTGGATAAGTTCGTCGTGGTGTTCATTGATGATATTTTAATCTTTTCCAAGGATGAAGAAGAGCATGAGGAGCATTTACGATTGGTACTTGAGAAGCTCAGAGAACATCAGTTATATGCCAAGTTCAGCAAATGTGAGTTTTGGCTGAAGGAAGTTGGATTCCTTGGACATGTTATTTCTGGAGAAGGAATAGCAGTAGACCCTGCCAAGGTTGACACAGTGACAAGTTGGGAATCACCCAAGACAGTTGGAGAAATCCGGAGTTTTCTTGGACTTGCAGGATACTACCAGAGATTTATCGAGAATTTCTCAAGGATTGCTAAGCCCATGACTGAGCTATTGAAGAAGGACACCAAATTCAATTGGACTGAGGAATGTGAAGCTAGTTTCCAAGAGTTGAAGAAACGATTGGTTACCTCACCAGTGTTGATTCTGCCCGATCAACGCAAGGATTATGAAGTTTACTGCGATGCTTCTCGTCGAGGACTTGGAGCAGTGCTTATGCAGGAAGGAAGAGTTGTGTCATATGCTTCACGACAACTTAAACCCCATGAGAAGAATTATGCTACGCATGATTTGGAATTAGCAGCCGTGGTGCATGCATTGAAGACATGGAGACATTTTCTCATCGGAAACCATTGTGAGGTGTACACGGATCACAAGAGTTTGAAGTATATTTTCACGCAGAAGGAGTTAAATCTCAGACAGAGGAGATGGTTGGAGCTCATTAAAGATTATGATATGAGATTGCATTATCACCCTGGAAAGGCTAACGTAGTAGCAGACGCGTTGAGCCGCAAGAGTCATGTCAACACTCTCATGACAGGAGAGTTACCTCAGGAATTAGCCGAGGACCTTCGCGAGTTATGTTTGGAGATAGTCCCA
Source organism: Aegilops tauschii subsp. strangulata (assembly GCF_002575655.3). Lineage (NCBI taxonomy): Eukaryota > Viridiplantae > Streptophyta > Magnoliopsida > Poales > Poaceae > Aegilops > Aegilops tauschii. Next base: position 227,577,692 of record NC_053039.3, read on the forward strand.
AGAGGCTATTTAACGACATTGGAAATTCAGTCTACCTTGATGGAAAGGATCAGAGAAGCTCAGAAGACAAACAAGGAGATTGAAGAGATAAAGGAGAAGATGAGCAAAGGAAAAGCCAAGGGATTTCGTGAGGATGAGCACGATACCTTATGGTTTGAGGACCGCGTATATGTGCCAAATGATCCGGAGACCAGGAAGTTGATTTTGCAAGAAGCCCATGATTCACCGTTCTCGATTCACCCAGGAAATACTAAGATGTATTTGGATTTGAAGAATATTTTCTGGTGGACCGGAATGAAGAAGGATATTGCAGAATATGTAGCAGTTTGTGATGTATGTCAGAGAGTGAAGGCAGAGCATCAGCAGCCAGCAGGATTGCTACAACCATTGCCGATACCCGAATGGAAGTGGGATAAAATAGGCATGGATTTTATCACCGGATTACCCAGGACTCGTTCAGGCTATGACTCAATATGGGTTGTAGTCGACCGTTTGACGAAAGTGGCTCATTTCATTCCAGTGAAGACCACTTACACCAGTGCTAAGTTGGCAAAGATATACATGACCAGGATCGTATGTTTGCATGGAGTTCCGAGGACCATTGTATCAGACAGAGGAACCCAATTTACCTCGAAGTTTTGGAAGCAGTTACATGAAACATTGGGAACCAGGCTGGAATTTAGTACCGCTTTCCACCCACAGACAGATGGACAGACCGAGAGAGTCAACCAGATTTTGGAGGACATGTTGAGAGCATGTGCACTAGATTATGGATCCAGTTGGGACGACAATTTGCCATATGCGGAGTTTTCTTATAACAACAGTTATCAGACCAGTTTGAAGATGGCCCCTTTCGAAGCCTTGTACGGAAGGAGGTGTAGAACACCGTTGTTATGGGACGAAGTTGGAGACCGTCAGTTGTTTGGACCAGATTTGATTAAGGAGTCTGAACAGAAAGTAAGGTTGATCCGCGATAGGCTCAAGGTAGCCCAGTCCAGACAGAAGAGTTATGCTGATTCTAAACGAAAGGAGACAGTTTACGAAGTCGGAGACCGAGTTTATCTTCGAGTATCACCACTTCGAGGAGTGAAGCGCTTTGGAGTTAAGGGAAAGTTAGCGCCCCGTTTTATCAGACCATACAGAGTTGTGGAACGTATGGGAGAAGTTGCTTACAAGCTGGAATTGCCCGAAGGATTGTCTGGAGTTCATGATGTATTTCACGTTTCCCAGTTGAAGAAGTGCCACGCAGAGATGGCTGAGATACCACTGAGAGATACTGTACCGCTGGAAGCGATTCAGCTGGAAAGTGATTTGACCTATGAGGAGAAACCAGTTAAGATTCTTGAGTATGCCAGCCGAGTTACCCGCAGTAAGGTTATCAAGTTTTGCAAAGTTCAGTGGAGTCACCACACGGAGGATGAAGCCACCTAGGAGCGAGAGGAAGATCTACGGAAGGACCACTCCCACCTGTTTTCTAGCCAACCCGAATCTCGAGGGCGAGATTCATCTTAAGGGGGGTAGGTTTGTAACATCCCAAATTTTCAATTTGGTATGTTATACATAGATCATCATTTCATATCATGTTTTATTGCATTTTGACAAATCCTCGATAAATCCTAAGCAACTCAAGGACCCTCGGAGAGAGTTGGGGATTCTTCTCGAATTTTCATATTTGATTATCATCAAATAATAAGACGAGGATTTTGGTTTTAACTATTTTCTCTCCGGAAAAATATTTCATTTTAAAAATAAACGAGAGGAGAAAATATGACTTCTCCAAAACAATTGAAATACTGGAGGAAAAATGTTAAAATCATTTATTGGAATTTATTTGCAATTTTTATTGCATTAAAAATATTGCATGTTTTCAAAATATTTATTTTGTGTTAAAAAATGTTCACCCTATTCTAGATTTTCTAACTAGACGGGGAAATTTTATTTTACATTTTTCTGATTTTTATTTATTTTTCTGTGAATCATTTTCCGTGATATCTTTTAAAAAAAAATAGCGCGCGCCCGCTGGGCCGAGCCCAGCCGAGCGCCAGGCCGCCGGCCCACCCCGTCGCCCTCTCCTTCCTCCGCACGGGAGAGCGCCGCCGCCGTGTCCTCCATGGACACGGGACCGAGCCGCCGCCGGAGCTTGCCCCCTCCTCCAAGCTTGCTCCCCCCTCTTTATATACCCCTCAACCCCCCCTCTCTCTCATCCCGCCGCCGCCCGCCTTGCCCGCCGCCGCCGCCGCACTTGCCGCCGCCGCACTCGGGAGCCGCCGCCGCCGCCGTTGGCCGCAGCCGGAGCCGCCCCTTGCACCCCCCCGAGCTCCGCACCCCGCACCCCTCGCCGCCCCTCGCCCCGAGCGCCGGAGCCCCGCCGGAACCCCCGCCCCGACGAGGTACTGCCTGCCCCGTTCAACGCCGGTTTTGTTTAAAAAAAAACCCTTCGTTTAAAAAAAACCCTAGATCGGTTTTTTTCGGTTTTTTTATTTTTGCGAGCGTTTACCGAACCGTTCGTTTTAACGAACGCGTTCGTCGGTTTTTCTCTGTTAACGAACGTCCGTTCTTTAACCGTTCGTCCGTTTTTCTTTTTCGTCGGATTTTTCTGCGATTATCTCAGATTCGATTTCTGATCGAATCTTCGTTTCTGTTTAACTTCTCGCTCGTTTATCGGAATCAGGCGATTCAAGCGCCTAGAGTTTCGTCTCGAAATTCTCTTTCCGTTTAACCTACTCAAACAAGTTTTTGCTACAGTAAAATTTGACCTAGATCCAGATTAGTAAATGAAGCTTCTTTCTTTCGCAGTTTGACTTTCGTTGTTTCTTTCGAGTTGATTCTTTTTGCAAACCGGAGTTCTTAAGTTGAACTTTCTGGTTGATCTTTTATTCGAGTTTTACCTGTGCATTAGATGAGTACTGATTGTATGCTTGTTTGTTTGCGATAGAGTACCCGGAGTGTGCCGCTTGTTACTTCGAATCGCTAGGTTTTGCGGATCATCAGCAAGGCAAGTAACACTTCGATCATACCCTTCCATACCCAGTTTTATCGCATTAGATCTATTCCTCAAACATTGCATGACTAGGATCTAATTAAATTGTGGGTATTGGGAAGTAGTTGAGGTAGCACCTATTACCTGTTTTCTTATCAAACCCTTGGGAGTTACTTCTACGTTGTTATTATTATATTTCCATGCTATGCTCGTAGACGTGGATTGGGTTTGAGTGAAATTCATGACAGATGTGAGATTGTTAATAATGGTTTACTTAAGGTGGCAACTAAAACTCACATCTGGGTGGATTGAGGTACCTGGGTATTCCAGGATTGCCTGTTTGTTTTTCTTTTGGACCGCCACCCAGGTTCAAAGGGATCATAAGATTATTCATGCTAGAAACTTTCGTGTGCAGCCGCAAGCTATTATGGGCTCTAGCATAGTTGACTAAGTTGTGTGAACTCTTATAGTGGTAGACTAGCAGATGTAGGGGAAAGTAGGTGTAACTGTCTACCCATACGTAAGGTGCAAACACTTCCGAAAGACTGTGTCTCGGTCATCCGTTACTCAAACACCATGTAGTGCGAGTAATCCAACGGAGGAGATCGAGTCTTGTGGGGAAAAGTGCACAAACCTCTGCAGAGTGTACACACTAATCATGGTTAGCCGTGTCCCCGGTTATGGACAACTTGAGTATCTAGTACTTGGATTATCATGTGAATCTCATCACTATGTTACGTCTAATTAATTTTGTTGGGTTATTGAGGACATTTAATTGGGATTGAGATGCTGTCAACCATCTCAATGTTTCACAACCACCATGATAGTTAAATAAAATTTATTCCTTTGAGGTAGGATAAAATTGGCTTTTCGCAAAAACTGTAACCATAGAGCTTTCCACCAGCCATATTTGCATGTAGTATAGCCTTATTATTGTTCATTATTCTCTATGTGTTACTTTGCCAGCATATTCTATGTGCTGACCCGTTTTCGGGCTGCAACGTTTCATGTTGCAGACTTTTCAGACGACGAGTAAAGTGCCTTAGGTCGTGGTCTTATACTCAGTGATGCCGCTGGAGTTGATGGACTCACTTATCTTCCAAGTCTTCCGCTGTTATCGTTATTAGATGGCCTTAAGCCATGTTTATCATACTTAATCTCTTTGGAGATATTCGATGTAATAAGTGTGTGATTGCTACTCTGTTATAAATCCTCCATTTGTACTGTGCGTGTCAGCATTACTGATCCAGGGATGACACTGGTGCACAGCAGCACAGACCATTTGAGGTCTGGTCGCTACAATCGACCACCACGTGGACGGGATAAAGCGGCTACGTACGCTAAACACCAGCCCGCACCACCCCGCCGTCGAGGCAAAGAGGTAGCGGCTCCGGGCTACACCTACGACCTATGCCAGGACATGGACAATAGAGCCGGTCAGACCAGATCAATCTATGGATCAAGGGGACGTGCTCCAATGCGGGAGGACGACCACCAGGTCCGGCGTGATAAGCATAATCTCACCTGGGCTGAAAACCGAACACGGATGTCGTCCGAACTCCACCGTGACGTCGCCCAGTACAGAGGCACCGCACACCCCTTATGCTTTACCGATGAAGTAATGGAGCACCAGTTCCCAGAGGGGTTTAAACCCGTGAACATTGAATCATATGATGGAACGACAGATCCCACAGTATGGATTGAAGATTTTCTTCTCCATATCCACATGGCTCGCGGTGACGATCTCCATGCCATCAAATATCTCCCCTTAAAGCTGAAAGGACCAGCACGACACTGGTTAAACAGCCTCCCAGAGAACTCTATTGGTAGCTGGGAAGATTAGGAAGATGCCTTTAGAGACAACTTCCAAGGTACCTATGTCCGTCCTCCGGACGTCGATGGCCTTAGTCATATAGTCCAGCAACCCGGAGAGTCAGCTCGAAAACTTTGGACTAGGTTCTTAATTAAAAAGAACCAAATCGTTGATTGTTCGGACGCCGGAGCCCTCGCGGCCTTTAAACATAGCATCCGTGATGAATGGCTCGCCCGACACCTCGGCCAAGAAAAGACGAAGTCCATGGCAGCCTTACCGCACTCATGACCCACTTTTGCACGGGAGAAGATAGCTGGTTGGCTCGTAGAAGCAACAGTATCAGCGACCCTGGCACCTCCGAAGCTAGAGATGGCAACGGCAGGCCACGACGCAACAAACACAAGCATCAAAGCCACAATGAAGATACCAAAGACACGGCGGTCAACGCCGGATTCAGTGGCTCTAAATCCGTTCAGCGGAAGAAGCCATTCAAAGGAAACAAGGATGGTCCGTCCAGTTTGGACAAAATACTCGATCGGCCTTGCTAGATTCATGGCACCCCTGACAAGCCTGCCAATCATTCCAACAGAAATTGTTGGGTCTTTAAATAGGCCGGTAAGTTAAACACCGAACACAAGGGGAAAGGGACGCCAAGCGAGGATGATGAAGAGCCTCGCCCGCCAAACACAGGGGGACAGAAGAAATTCCCCACTAAGGTGAAAACAGTGAATATGATATATGCCACGCATATCCCCAAGAGGGAACGCAAGCGCGCACTAAGGGACGTCTATGCTGTAGAGCCGGTCGCCCCAAAATTCAAACCCTGGTCAGCTTGTCCGATCACCTTCAATCGTAAGGACCACCCGACTAGTATCTGTCACGGAGGTTCGGCAGCTTTGGTCCTTGATCCAATCATCGACGGATTCCATCTCATCCAAGTCCTCATGGATGGAGGCAGTAGAATCAAGCTTACTAACACCACCTTTAAAGGAGTGATACCTGGCGTAGAAGCCCGTTGTATGGGCTCAATAACATTGGAAGTAGTCTTCGGTTCGCCGGATAACTTCCGAAGCGAAGACTTGATCTTCGACATCGTCCCCTTCCGCAGTGGTTATCATGCACTGCTCGGACGAACTGCCTTCGCCCGTTTCAATGCGGTCCCGCATTATGCTTACTTAAAGCTCAAAATGCCTGGACCCCGCGGCGTCATCACAGTTAATGGAAACATGGAGCGCTCTCTCCGTATCGAGGAGCACACCGCGGCCCTCGCAGCCGAGGTATAGAGTGGCCCTATCAAGCCGCACACTTCATCGGCCATCAAGCCCCCGGACAATGTCAAACGAGTTCGGTCCACACTGCAGAATGACGGCTCGGTTAATCCAGAGCTGGACTAGCAATTCGGCCTTCGTCAAAACCCCATCTAATCACGGCATACGTACCGCGCGCACATAACTACGCACTAAAAATACCTTGGGCAAGGACGGAGGCACACTAAGGACAAGGATCACAATACGGCTCGGCCCTATTCGGACCTTGATCTTTTTTCTCTCTCTTATTTTCAGGTTCTTTAAAACCTAAATCACTTTTCGGTGGTACAAGGGCCCTTCCCCAGGCCCCTTTTATATAACAATCATTGATCCTCTCAAAGAATCCTACACCAAGGTGAAAAGCGGTGCAGACGTGCGGTAGGGTGTCCAAAGGATCTTCAAGACCACCTTTTCTTTTTTTAGGACCTGTATACAGCTTTCCCTTATCCACAAATTCTTGGCATGTAAAATAGCCTTGATGCTTGTGGCATTCTCTGTAAGAGCATGTTTTGACATATCAATCAGACTATAGTGGAAATAGTTTGTCCAACCCTATTCGGTATTGGCTTATTTCATAATATGTATTCCCTCTTCACGTCAGGTTGGCATATACACCTCGGCATGATTTAAATTGCCAGGGGCTCTATTCGGCCCCATATATTTTTCAAAAAAAAAGTCCGAACACTTTTATAGTATACTTCGGCGTCCCAAATACTGCATTATATGCATCGGCTCCGAATCATGTCTTTGGTCAATAGTTGGGTTGCCTGGCTCCTGTGGTTACCACCTTACATTCCGCTTGTTCGGCTAAGGTAGTAAAGGGAGAACTACTGCGATTGTGTTTCTGGTTCGTCCGGTAAACACCTCAGTAGAGAAAGCCGAAAACTGACTGTCATGATACAGCGAGAGCTGATCAGCGATTTGGTGACTTACTAAATCTCTTGCGATTTTTTCCGTACTGTACGAAGGACTGGCCTCCACCGAGTCACGCGCCTAAGGCATCCAAGTTCGGATAGCCACACACGCACCAGGGGCTAGCTCATAGTCCCATTATCAAACTCCTAAGGCTAAGTGAGAGTGATAAAGCCGCACAGTCTGATTGCCTGGTTCGCTGCACAGACACCTCCTTTACGGACCAAGACGTTGGGTCAAGTGTGGTCATGTGCTATTCCAAACACCCCGTAGTATCTACGTGGGGGCTGAAGCCGACGACTGGTAAACTTTCAGAAATAAAAATGCCCGCACAGGAGGAAAATAATTTCAGATAAAGGCACAAATATATTACAAAGCCTTAGTTCATAGCACAACGTCTGGGCAGTTCAGATACATTCACTCAAACATGATATCCTTCGAGCATTGACCCTCTATTAAACGGGCACCCTCTAGGACATCTTTGAAATATCGCTCTGGGTTGCGGTGGTCCTTGCCTTCGGGTGGGCCCTCGACTGCCATGACGGCGGCCTTCCACTACAAAAAAAAAGACAACGTGACATTTTGGGCCGAACGAATTTTTTTCCTGTGATGCTTATGACACTTCTATGACGATAGTTGTGACAAAACCCGGTATCATCATAGATGTGGTGGGCCCCTACTTCTATGACAAAAAATCATCACAGAAAATGGGCTTTTCGTCCTGGGCGGGCCGGAGACGCAGCTGCATGACATTCTTTGGGCCGTCCATGACGGAGAAAACCGTGGTAGAAGCGAGGGCGAGGAAAATATCGGGGGAGTTCCCGGTTACGGTGGGTGGTCGGGGGCCGAGCGATGCGCGTTTCTCTCGTATGTACGCGCGTGTGTGCGAGGCGTTGTGCTCTAACTGAACCTGAGCGAGGCGTTGGGCTCTAACTGAACCCGAGCGATTGCACTGCAGGCTACGCGTTACTGAATCCGAGCGATCGATCGATCCCTTGCTGTTAACTGAACCCGAGTGATTCCTTCGCTACTGCTGCTAACTGAAGCCGATCAATGCTGCCTCTGGATGAACAGTGAGCGTTGTTGGGGGGTTTGGATGAACAGTTCCCGGTGGGGGGGGGTGGATGAACAGGACCCCGTAGTAGTAGAGGTCGTTGCCGCTGGATGAACAGGACCCCGATCAATCGTGCCGGTGGATGAACAGGACCCCGTGGAGGGCTGGATGAATAGGACCCCGTGGAGGGCTGGTTGAACAGTAGCCGGTGTAGGGCTGGTTGAACAATAGCCAGGAGGGCTGGATGAACAGTAGTCCGTGGAGGGGTGGTTGAACAGGACCCCGTGGAGAGGGCTGGTTCAATAGTAGCCGATGGAGAAGCGTGCGGTGGAGGCTGGATGAACAGGAGCCCGTGGATGAAAAGTCGTAGGTGGAGGCTGGAGGAGGTTGACGGTGGATGAACAGTAGCCCGTGGAGGCAGTCGATGGTGGAGATGAACAGTAGCCCGTGGAGCCCCGTTTTGCGGTACGGCACACCCCTCCCGATGAACAGGACCCCTGTTTCGACCGTAGCGCTCCAACACAAGTCCGTTTCCTCCATTTTGCGGTACGCCACACCCCTCCCGATCAACAGGACCCCCGTTTCGACCGCAGGAGGTCCATTTCCTCCGTTTTGCGGTACGCCAGACCCCTCCTGATGAACAGGATCCCGTTTCGACCATGGCCGGTCGAACACAAGGCCGTTTCCTCCGTTCTGCGGTACGCCAGGCCTCGTTTCCATCGGTTGTTCCATCCAAGCCGGTTGTCTCTCAATGAACACGACGTATTCCGTTGCCTCCCGACGAACACGACGCATTCCGTTGCCTCCCCATGAACACGACGACGGCGCAACTTCTCCGTTCCGACCCAGCCATGTACACGAGCCCTGGCCGTATGTATGCGCGAGTAGGCATTTGAGACCCCGCCCGTATGTACGTACGTGGCTGTATTTACTTTCTTGCACCCTGGCCGCTGTACGTACGTGTGCATGCTACGTGCGCGCCTCTACTACGACACGTGCCCTTCCTTACACGGCCACGGTTCATCGCTACAGCCTGCAGACAGACCGATCGACCAGTATGTACGTACACGTTCGCGACTAGAATGACAACGCTACGTACGCTTCGACCGTGTGGGTCTCGACTGTCAGGCACTTCCTTGCGTGTGAAGATGTAGCTGGTGGGTCCCAGCAGTCAGGGGGAAACGTTTTTTTCGTGAAATACGATGGCCCGTCCGATGGGTCCCTGCTGTCAGGTGGAGGAATCATTATTTTCCGCATAATAAGGAGGCATTTCCTTCCTGCAGCCGTGGACCCAGCTGTCAGCCTCTCCACATACAGTACTCTTCCTATGGAAGTCGTTCCTTGACCACGTTGACCACGCCGCGCCGAGAGCACCTGGGCGGTGGACGACGGCGAGGCCTAGGAAGGGGACAACGCATATCCGGGGAAGACGTGGCAGTGGATGCCCATGCGGAGAGGAGTACGAGGGTTCACTGGTTTGGTTGCGGTGTGAGGCTGGCGTCGCCGCAGAATAATAGGGGGTGGGGGTGAGTAGAGGGATGGCCTGGCCAGTGGTGGGAGTAGCAGGGTGCGATGAGGCCTCTGCGGCATCACAGCCGGCCACGGGAGGCAGGAGCACGCGGCACGACCGGCGCTGGTTTGGGCGGCTGAAGCAAGAAGACCAGAGGTTGAAGAAGCACTACGGCCGTTGGATGGACATCATCCGGTCACTGGAGCTAGAATCGTTCATATTGACTAAGTTGACAAAGCCCTCCGTCCGCGTCAACTTAGTAGGCCCACAAGTCAGCCTCCCATATGGTGGGTCCCAGCTAGCAGGGGGAGTATTCCTTTTTTTGTGCGTAATAAGGAAGCACTTCCTTGCGTGCGAAGATATAGCTGGTGGGTCCGAGCTGTCAGCGGCGGGAACGTTTTTTCGCGAAATACAGAGGCCCTTTCGGTTGGTCCTAGATGGCAGGTGGAGGAATCATTATTTTGTGTGTAATAAGGAGGCATTTCCTTGTGTGCAGCCATGAACCCAGCTGTCAGCCTCTCCACGTACAGTCCACTTCCGATGGATGTCGTTCGTTGACCACGTTGACCACGCCGCGCCGAGAGCACCAGGGCGGTGGACGACGGCGAGGCCTACGAAGGGAACGACACGGATCCGGGGAAGACACGGCAGTGGCTGCCCACGCGGTGGGGAGTACGAGGGTTGACTGGTTCGGCTGCCGTCGGTGGAAAATAACAGAAGGTGTGGGTGAGTAGAGGGATAGTCAGGCCAGGGATGCGAGTATGGTGCAGCCGTGAGGCCTGCCCGGCAGCATAGTCGGCCATGGGAGGCGGGAGCAGGCGGTTCCGCCGGCGCTGGTTTGGGCGGCTGGACAGGAAGATCAGAGACTAAAGAAGCACGATTGCCGCTAGATTGACATCTAACGGTTTGACGCTGGTAGAGTCGATTGTTGACTAAGTTTTTTTTAAGAAACCTTGTTTATGCATGAACTTAGTAGGCCCACAAATTAGCCTCCAAATCTGTGGCAGACAACATAGAGCCCATTTGCTATTTTTTTTAAAATTTGTAGCCCATTTGCCAATTCTTAAGTAATTTATTACAGCCCATTTTCTGTCCAGGACCACGGTTAAAAAGTTCAAACTTATTTTGCATATTTCGGTGGAGTCCGAACTGTTGTAATCCCGAAATGATAAACATTTTTTAAGAACTTATTGATTTGCCAAAAAACGTTTTGTTTTTGTAAGCAAACAAGACGTGGGACAATTGAGTTGGTTTAAGGGAAAACCAGTGGTAAAAAAATCAGCGCTGGGAGGGAAAACAACAACAAAAATAAGGATGTAAATATGAAAAGGAAACTTTATGTATTTTCAATATAATGATACGTGTATATGAACTAGTAAAACTATATGTAGAGATTAGAAAACGGAAGTAAGACATGGCGTTTCTCAATGAAAATTGAACTAGGTTGTGTGTTTGATTCAGTAAAAAAGCTGCCTGCGGATGTTGTAAGACAAAATATAAGTAACGCCGGCGGGCTAGAGGCCAGTAGATACCTGCTGGATCTTTGTGCCCCGTTGTCGTCATGGGCTAGGCCTGTTAAAAACAAAACCAAGCCTGGGCAGTCTACAGCCCAGTTGAAACTTACTCGACCTGAAAAAACAATATACCTTCTCAATAAACGAGAGAATTCTGCAAGTACAGACTGATAACTGGGATGCAGCAGGTATATTGTTTTTTCATCGTGATAATAAGTGCATGCACTTGTTTCAAAAAATTTGAAGAACTGGGAATTCAAACGGCAGGTGCTTATGCTACCCATCAAATAAAAATCAGGTGCCTGAAAATTCGTTTCGAAACAAATGATTCAGCTTATATCCACGTCGACCCTCGGCATGATGGTTGGAAGCAAATGCCAAGTTCATACCGAAAGATCGTTAACAGCAATACCAACTTGCGGACGACAAGGTAGTACAAGTACCAATTCCAAACTAACTTATAATATTTTTAGTCCTGGCCCTAGTGTTCGTCTGGTAGAAAATCTTGCAGAGTACCAGCTCCCGCTCCTTCTCTTGCTCCAGGTCCCCAAGGTGGTACTGGTGCATCACCCAGTTGGTCCTTTGCTGGTCGAAGTTCTTTTTTTGCTGGAATGGTCGAAGTTCTTGTTGGTCTGCCGGCCATTGTCCATCACCGGCAAGGTATTGCCGGTCTTGTGCCACACCGCGTGCATGCCGCACTCCTACTGTATCTTGCGACGCGTCCACGTGCCCCTTTTGAACACCCTGGAATTGCGCTAGATGAAATGCTTGCTTAGGCCACTCAGTGTGATACCTGCAGTATTGTCGAATACAGGTTTTAGTGTAAGTAGTTGGCATTTTCATAGCACCTTTGGCATATTCCAGTCACTTGTTTCACTTTTTCTTAACTGCCAAATTGTAATTGCTTCACTAGGTTTACGTCTAAAAAAAAATAGAGCTATAAACAAAGGAATATATTTGTGCAAGTAGACGGCCGGTCGGTGTCTTACCTGGAAGTTTCTCAGGATGGGTGTAGCATATGTCGTGCTCGCTATCGATGGTTGGTATGAACAAATCGATGAGAGGGTGAGATCTCGCGCTGTCAGCACTCACTTTGGCCTCAAGGTACTCGATCAGCTCCTGATCCGTGGGTTCAAACTTGACGCAGCCGGCAGCACCGGCCAATCCTTCTTGGAGTTGCATCGGTTAATTTCAGTTATATGGTACTCAATGTATGATCAATCGACTGTTTTAAGTGAATGATGAAAGATTTCGGCAGATAAGTGGTAGTACTCCACATCTGAAGTCCATAATACCCGAACACGCCGCCGGGATTCTTGTGTCACCTCACGCGCAGCGTGTTGTCACGTCAATTCAATGTGAGGACATGATGAATAATTTGACCGACGTATACTAGTACTGCTACTGTACTACTTACTAGTCGTATTTAGTGTCACATTTTAACCATAGGTTTAACTAACAAAATGTCAATGCATGTCACCGAAAATTATTCCATTGGAAACTATGTTCAAATACGAATAAAACAATATATTTTTTGTGACATGCATTAACATTTAGTTAGTGAAATTTATGGTCAAAATTTGACACAAATTACAAAGTGGACCAGTAAACCAGGAGGGAGGTAGTAGTACGAGTAGCGCAATATACAGTATAGAGGACCAGTACAAATTTAGAAATGGGGTAAGAAGTTACACCCATACGACTCACCCCCGGTCTCACCTTCTCCAGGCTCCCGGCGTGGGTCGCCCCCACCTTCTCCCCGCTCCCCACCTTCTCCATGCTCCCGGCGCCGCCCGCCCCCACCTCCTCCCCGTTTCCCGGCGCCGCCCCGCCCCCACCTCCTCCCAGATCCCGCCTCCGCCCCGCCCCCTCCTCCTCCCGGATCCCGCCGCCGCCCCGCCCCCACCTCCTCCCCGTCTCCGGCGCCGCCCCTCCCCCACCTACTCCTGGATCCCGGCGCTGCCCCGCCCCGCCCCCACCTCCTCTCTCGCTCCCGGCGCCCCGCTGCTTCCACGCGCCACCGCCGGCCCCCTGCTTCCACGCGCCGCCGGCGGCCCCGCTGCTTCTAGCCGCCACTGTCGGGAGCCACCATAGCGCCACCAATCGCCACGACCAGTCGTCCCTACCGCCGCCTTGGCGACCTACCCCCACCCCCCGCAGGGGGCCGTCGCTTCGTGTCACCGCATCCGGTGGCCACAGCGTGCCGTCCAACTCGGCAGTCCAACTGCTTGCTCCACGGTCGGTCGCTCAAGTAGCTGCGTGCAGGCAAACATCTCCACGGGCGACAAGTTCTTCTTTCACAACTTGTTGCTGCTGCTGCACCTTCTCCTTCGACCAGGCTAAGTAAAATGTTCAGGTACCTTGTGTGTATATTATGCACCTTAGTGTTCTGTAGAAATTTCATCGTGTTGGTGAGCTCACATACTACTATTCAATCAGTTCGAAAACGTAAACTTGGGAAGTTCGAAAAAACAAAACATCCAAGGGGAGTTTGTTGGGGATAACAAGTCGAAGTTCAGGTGTCAAATGTGAAAAAAGAATTTCTTCTAATCTAGCATGCTCCCTCCAACATATTTTCATTTCTACTGTAGCTTGCTATAAAGATGAAACTATATAAGTACACTGTGCAAAAACTCAGTGGTTCAAATGTGAAAAAAGAATTCTTCTAACCTAGTTCCCACCGTGCATTTTGTGTGTGTAGAATTTCATCTAATCTAGTTCGAATTTCATCTAACATCCGGCGACGCACCGCGCCCTCGCCTCCCACCTCCGCGACGGACCATGGATCTGCCTCCACAGGGGAGGCCACCGGTGGGAAGGCGTAGCATAGGCAACAACCACCTCCGCCCCTTCCTGCTCCTCCCCGCCGCGCCACGACCACCTCTGTCGCCTCGGGATCCCAGCTGCATGCATTCAGGAGCAAGAGAAAAGAGAGGTTAATTGTCCGTCCACACTGCCGCTCCTCCCAAGTCCACACTAGTTTTATCACAAAAAGGAGAGGATGTCTATTTTATCTCCTGAAACACAAACTAGGTGTTCTCAGTTCAGTACGTGAGCTATCTCAAGTTCTTGGAAAACATATAAAACAGTACGGTGTTTGTGCAAAAAATTCAGACTGTTTTCTAATTATACAACAGTTTACTATATGGTAGAATTGTAGTTGTTCAGTAAAAAGGTTCACTACCCCCACTGGGGAATTTTCTATCCGTTTTGTCTTCTTTTCCAACTGAAAGTAGTAGCAAAATGTGAACTGAAGCTGTTGTGGAGCAAATTAAGAATAGTTGCCTACTTTTTTGCCACTGCTACCTTGCCACCTACATTAATGCTACTACTACTACTACTAATTATCATGTTGCTAAACCTTGTGTTCTGGACAATTTGTGGGAAAGTGTGGAGGCGCAAGTTGCTCCGCGACTGAGGAAGGTGCACCCCGGTGCTTGCCATGGCTGAAGACGGCCTCCAACCGCGGGGCCCAAAGCAGCCAGCCTTTGTTCACATGCGCGTCTCCTTCCTGCTTCACCTAGGTACGCGCCAACACCCGCCGCGCTCGATGCTCCCTACTCCCATAGCCGTCCTCAGTTCGACCCCATGCCATCGAGATAGTCGAGTTAGTCGTGAGTAGCAGTCCGCCGTACCTAGAAACTAGATTTTTATCTGCAAAAATCAGTTCACCGTACCTAGAACAATCAGTTCGATCCATCTCCTGATTCTGAAAATATGAGTTGTGTTTACTGCAAAACTGATGCTCTATAGTTCACCATGTATATATGTCATCAGTTCAAAAAAGACGTACAGAAAAAGTTCAATTGTATGTGTTAAAACCCAGTTTGGTTTTATACTATATGTCATGTTATTACAAAATACAATAAAAGATTTTGCTCATGTAGCTGTAAGCTCTAACCATATGGCAACAAAGAGATAATGAATATGAAGTATTGTTGTTTCCATATTGCCAAGTTCAGTATGTATTCCGTTTTCAGTACGTAAACAAACACACATGATCTTTATAAGAGCAAAATTACAAAATGGAATTCTATAAGTTCAACTACATATTTTACAACAATTGAAAATACAAAAAATTACATCAGTTCGATGACAGAAAAACATCAGTTCGAAAAGTTTTCGACTCTTGAACTGATAGCTGAAAGATATGATATGTGTACTGTTGATAATCTCAAACATGTTTTACTCAACTTTAGGAAACATGTAATATTGTTGTGCTGCTTTGCAATGTCTTCAGCAGTCCTACTTCTCCATGACGACAAGGATGACGTCGCCATGCGTGCACGCTCCAAACTGTCCCCTGTCGCAGCCCCACCACTCGTTGCTGATGCACTCCAACCCGAGGACCTCCACGATGGAGGTCGCCTCGTAGCCTAGCGACGAGGTAACTCATCTTCCTTGTGCGTCCTTCGCCCACTGTGCGCCCTGCTGCCCTCGACCTCCTTCCTCACAGGCATGCTACCCCAACTTTTGTTTTGATTTTCAGTTCAACTTGTGTGTTCTTTTCAGTGCATTATGCTTTAAATGTGCAGAGTCCTGAGGCAAAATGATACATTTTAGTTTGCTTTGCCGCAAGGGCATTGCTGAAACTTAACTTCTGTCTAAACCTATAACCATCCATTTCGAAAATAGATGCTTTTGAAAATAGATGCTAATTTACTTTGCATAGAGCTTGCAGCTTATGTTTGTGTACTTTGAACTTAAGCTGGTCTCCCTCTTGTACATCAATTTTTCAGTATTGGTCTAGTCAGTATGGTGAAGATGAAGCTCCTTTTTGAACTTCTCCAGTTAATATACATGCACTTGGTCATCTTTTTTACATGTACTAACATCATCTCATTCGGAGTTGTTCGTGTGCTTGTAACACAAATCAGTTCAAATCTCAAGAGAAGTAAGCTCAAATAAGAAAAATACAGAAGTTTGAAGCCGAGATGTTTGCATATGTTTTGTTGAATTGAGTTCCTTCCTAAAAAATAGCACTAAATATGTTTGCATATGTTTGCACATCTTTTCAGTACAAACTTTAAAAAAAGTTTCTTTCTGAACTTCTCAAAATTAATATACATGAACTTGATTATCTTTTTAACATGTATTGATATCAGCTTCGTTGGATTTTTGTGCGTGTGCTTGTAACACAATCAGTTCAAATCTCGAGAGACCATACGTTCAAGTTCACTAGTATTTATAAATGTTGGTTGCAGTACTAGTATTTACAAATTTCTTATAATCTCCACAGGTCGGAGGCCGTACATATTTCTTATTCCTATTGCTATAAGATCAAGTGATCAAATGCTATGAGCTCGCGTGTTATTCTCCAATTAGTTCAAGTGATCATTGTTTTATTTTATTGTGTATATGTCTAAGAGTAGACTTTGTGACCTAAACTTTCTACTTACTGCTTAGAGAAGGTCCCTTTTGTGGCATGAACTTCCTTCTTATTGCTTAGAGAAGGTCCCTTGGAAAAGATGACTACCTTTCCAAGTTGGATTATCCTCAAACAGTTTATATTTTGATGTGGAATAGGAAAATAGGTTTGCTTTGGAGTGTGTTTTACAATTAGAACCTTTCAGACTTCGTATTCTTTGAGTATGCAAAAAAAAAACAGAGGAGAAAAGCTGGCTACCTGTGTATAGTTTTTATAATTTCCATGGGAAACTAATATTCATGCACCTCTTTGGTGGATGTTTTGATATATTTCCTTCACGAATTGTAGTTGTCAAATGGTGTTACACAATTACTATTCTAGCATCATTGTTTATATTGTATTCTTTTAGCATTCTTGCAACCCTATTAACATCTTTTTGTGCAGTGTTTGTCAGGTTTTTTTTTTTTATGGACATCTTGGGCTTGCTGGGTGCAGAATCAAAGAAGGCCAGTGAGAGGTACTAGTAGAAGAGGAAGAAGTAATGTGAAAAATGAGATAAATGTGAGAAGACCAAGTACAAAAGCGTGAGAGGGATTCCGATTTTTTTTTTCAGATTCTTGCTGTACACATACCAAAGTTTTTATGCACTATGCATCTGTATGAATGGTTAATACCTCAATGGTGCACTATGCATCTTTGGCAGTTTTTATGCATTTTTAGTCATTGTGCAGCAATTTAATGGTGCGCTATGTACTGAAGTATGCGCTCTCAAATCCGGGAAGTTCATATGTACTTTTACATTGGCTCATCAAGATTGTGTGCGTACCATACAGAAATCTGGAGCAATTTGGCAAAAAGTATTTACATCCATTCAAACTCGAGGATACGACAAGTTCAGAGATTTTTTTTTCACAAAAGTTTGGGGTTGACAATTAGTTCAAATGATCATTGTTTTCTTCATTGAAGAAAATAAAAATAAGTACAAAATATTTATTACAAAAATCATGAAAATTGTTCAAGTCGCAAACAAAAGGAAGTACATACCTTCGTTGCAAAAAATGTTTGAGTTTGAACGAAACAAAAAGAAAACATCCATCAGTTCAACTAGTGAAACCATGCAAATTCGGAGCTGATGGTGTCGTCGGTTTGGACGAGAAAACAAATCTAAAATTGTAATCCCAAAAAAGGTTCAGTTATATAAGTCCATGTCTCGACGGGAGGCCGTTCAAAACATCCGGAGATATAAATCCACTGTTTTATTATGCAAGTTAAAAAAATGACGTCCCATCTGTGAAAACATGCTCAGTACAAACACATACAGAGATCATTTCAACTACTCTGTTTTCGAACGAAAAAACAGAATGCTCAGTACAAACACAAAACTGCGCTCAGTACTAGTACTCTGTTTTGAAAAAAAAAATCATTTTGAAAAAATATCATTCAGTACAATGATATAAACCATGCAAGTTCGACGACTATGACACCATAAACCATTGGAAAATTACGAGGAAAAGCCATACCAAAAAATGAGAGTAAAGTCTAGTCTGCGAAAGCACGCTCAATACAAAATCATACGGACATCAGTTCAAGTACTTTCTTCCGGAACCATTCAAAATTACTCTTTCAAAAATACCTGCTCAGTACAAACACACACAAAGATCAGTACGAGTATTCTGTTTTTTCTGACAGAAAAACAGCACGAAGGGTCTCACCGTATTTCAAATTACTCTTCACCCATTGCGAATTTGAGGAAACGTTCAACATGACTAAGTTTCACATTTTGGATAGTTTTGCGTAGACGTTGAACTGAAATCTTTGGCCTCTTTGAAAGTTTCACATTTGACAATTCTTTGTGAAATTTCATTGCCCACCTACTGCGAAAGTTTCCCAAAATACGAGCTGTCATTTTATAGCTCGTATCGTGCTCGGTCTCATGTCAAATACAGTAGTAAGTAACTACCGTTAGCCCCAGATCAAATACTACTAAAGTAGCTCCACCAGCAACAACATAGTGCAGGATAATTAATTAGCGATGGAATCTCCTCAGCTTACAGTACACAAATACCTAATACGAAGTTTTGCAGTCAAACCAGATACGAAGAGGCGGCATATTTGTTCGCATTTCGAATCCCCATCAGAAAATCAGAGTATCACTCTGAAATTTGTCACTGGGACATGTTCATTCTGTTGATAGCTTATCAAATACAGTGCTTCATATACGCCCACTCCATCAGAAGCCATGCTTCAAAGCTTGAGCAACCACCCGTCATGCTTGGTGGAGTGATTTCAAGAAAAACGTCTTCTGTAACCTCAAGAAAATTGCTTTCAGAAAAACGAATATTACAAATCTGTGGCGTCCAGCATAGAACAAAGACAGTAGAGGGCCTTTTTTCAAGTGGGGAAAGATGGCGCATAAACGACTCTAACAACAATGAAGCATCCGGCTTCACGCTTGGAGAACTGGGGACGCTTGCGCGCCTTCTTGAGACCTGCCTTCTTCCTTTCGATGACACGGGTGTCTCTCGTCAGCAAGCCTTATGACCTCAGAGGGACTCTGTTAGCGGGGCTGATCTTCAGCAGCGCATGCAACACGCCGAGGCAGATCGCCTGGGCCCGGCCAGAACGGAGCTCCGCCGGCCACCCGGCCACGAGCTCGGAGTCGGGAATCGGGGCCGGCCGCGCCACTCGCTTAGGAGAGGCGGGGAGGAGGAGGAGGAGGGGGAGGGGGCTGATCTTCAGCAGCGCACGCAACACGCCGAGGCAGATCGCCTGGGCCCGGCCAGAACGGAGCTTCGCCGGCCACCCGGCCACGGGCTCGGTGTCGGGAATCGGGGCCGGCCGCGCCACTCGCTCAGGAGAGGCGAGGAGCAGGAGGAGGAGGGGGAGGGGGCGTACGAGCAAGAAGTCATTGGAGCAGCAGTCGGGGATTTTGGGCGCGTCGTCGTCCTTGATCTTGTGAGCGCCGCCAGCACCAGCAGCAGCGCCGCCGTTATCGCCCGCGCACCCCGGCATCCATTGCCGCGCCTAGGGTGGGGCCTGGGTTGCCAGGAGGGAGGCGGGCAGGTGGAGGGATCGGCCGCGAGTAGCTTGGTTGACGGCGGAAGTGGCCGGCGGAACGGGGCTCTTATTTACTCTTTTAATAAAAACGATCAGTGCAACGAAAATAAAAGCATCAGTACAACTGGTCGACATCATCAGTTCAATAACAGAATAATATTCTGTTACGCGTAACAGAATAGCCTATATATATATATATATATATATATATATATATATATATATATATATATATATATATATATATATATATATATATATATATATATATAGAAAGAGAGAGATGACTTCTGCACAACATCTCCAACAAAAGAGGAGTGCTTCAAACTAACAACAGTACATAATATCCAACAAAAGAGGGTAATGCTACAGCAGCAGGATACATGGCTCAGTCTAGATATCAGTACGAATCAAGTTGTGCATATTTGCTGTTGGCATGAATCACATTGCCGCATGTTGGGTTTGCAAAAGCCATCCATCACATGGAAGCTTGATGCCTTTCACACACTGAAGATTATCTGGCAACAAGCTGTGTCGACGAATCTCTGGATATGGTGATTCATGAAACCCATGGTATGATGTGTAAACACAGCCCCCCTAGCGAATGGAAGTTGCATAGCACGGTAATCATCGCCGGTGATATGAACGATGATTGGTGGATGATCGGATAATTGAGCCCGAGGAACATGGAGTGGTTGTCGAGGCTGTAAACCCGCCTCCAGTTGAATACGCCTGGCCCAATGGAGCTGGGATCTTTCTCAAACACGAAGCAGCCATAGCCATCAATGTCACGAACGCCCCAGGCATTGTACTGCATGTTGTTTGATGAAATGGTTTGGTCAATTTGGTACGTGCAAATGAGCATTAAATGACCACCGTCAGTTGAACGAGCGATAAACCACCACCCACCGGCTGGTATGATTCCAGGTCCTGGAATCATGAAGGCCAACACATTTGCGTCTGCTGCAACAATTCAAATTGGAGACCAAAAGGACAAAAATAAACAATCATGTTCAGAGTATATGTGAAATTAAGATTATTATAACAGTGACACATATCATAGACAGAGAATTGCAATGTCGTGGTCATAATCATACCCCAAGTTAAAAAAAATAAGCCAATGACTTTCATATTCTAGCAATATATCATGGTTCAAACATCATGTAACAATGAGAGGAAAACAGATATGACAGGGCCTACTCATATTCTACCATAGCACTTACTACAGTTATCATATCAACTCTAAGCAATAACATGCGTTGTTATAAACATCCTGGAAATGAGAGTAACATATAGCAATCATGAGGTTATACTCATAATATCTATTCTAACAATCATTAGATTCCAATTGTTCTCATATCAACTCTAACAATAACATGTGGTCATAAAAATCTAGGAAATGAGAGGAACATATAGCAATGATGTGGTTATAGACATACTATATATTCTAAATTTGTAACAATGAATAGGCAGTCGTATTCTTAAGGTAAAGATGAGATGAGATAGAACAATTACACGACGATAGATTCCACCAGTATAGGCAGCCAATCTGTGCGTCGACCGCATAAACGATGCCATCATGCACTATAGCATCAGAAAGAAATGTTGGCTGAAGAGGATTGACGATGATCCATAACCATGTATGGCGACCGGTTTCCAGATAGACTAATCCCATGTTGAACATGGCAATGAGCTTGTAATCCATGTAGTCTTCTGATGGTGTGGGCACTTCGCAGATTACAACCTTCAGCAAACAGAGGTCGAGTCAAAAGCTCGACGTGTCTCGTGCGTAGTAGGTAGGAGTGTCCGGCGGGCCACGAGGCTCGATGGCCGCGGTATCCAATGATGAAAGGGTGATCTCTTGCTGGGTGTAGATATCCACGTGACACCACGGACTACCAATTGGTGGATGAGGGCGATCCAGTTGGCCTTCATGCCCGCCCAGTAGTGGCCGCGCATGAAGGACAGGTGGACGGGTAGTGGTAGCATGTCGAGGGGCACCATGGCAACCTCCGTAGGATCGTCAAGTCGGTGTCTGGGCCACCTGTGAGGATCAGGAATCAGCAAGCAGGGTGTCTTGAAAAGAGCCGGCCGGTTGCAGACGAGTAGACGGTACAAAGACACCAAGCATGCGGCCAGACGGACGGTGCTGAGCAGGTCCGTACGATTACAGATCTGCTCCAAGAGAACACCGGGGAGCGAATTCCAATCGCGGCTCTGCGTGTGAGTCGGTTCTGCCATAGTTTTTTTAGGGTGCTGAGTGACTGGGGTTTTCGGTGCCTGCGAGCCAGCGGGGAAGTGGATTCGGGCGGGTGAACGAAGAAGATGGCGTGTGTGGCCGAGCAGTGAGCGGGGGGATATGGTACGCGCGAGCTACCAAGGAAGATGGCGCGGGCGGACGAGCAGTGAGCGGGGGGAAATGGTGTGCGGCCGAAGGTGGGGAAGAGAGGAGGAAGAAGAGTGAAAGATGGGGAAGAAAGTGCATTAAATTTCAATTCTACTAGTACGACTACCAGGATATACCGTCCTTCGGAGTTTAAATAGTTACGCCGATGACATGTGGGTCTACCTCAAGAGGGCCCACATGTCAGTTAATGGAGGAGAGAGGTGCGTAGTCGTATTTGCGGAAGCTTGCTCCACTGGCAAACATGATGACAGTACTAGGTAAGGCTGATTTAGTAACACCAACACGCTGGTTCAGCTTATTAATCAAGTGTCCCATCTGCTGCAGCGTGTATTTTCACTTCACTGTGAAGACTAATTGAATATTTCTCTCTGACCGAGATGGGGAATAATGGATCGCGAAGACTTCCTATCTACAGTATCCCTATGCCTGTATGCTCAGGGCCCTCCCAATGCTTCGCCTTATACAGGTGCTAAGGCTGCCATGTAGGCAAAAAGTCTGATGTGGCAAGGTAATTAAGAGGAGAGATAGGTGTGGTGACCCCAGTACTAAGCACGAGAACCTAGACAAAAGACTTAAATAGAAGATTCCCACCAATGCATGAAGAACTTTAGTTACAAAATCATAAATAAAGGATGCTTAGCACCAACAAGTTAAAAGCACATGTACGTGTAAGCATTGGGAGCTTTAGTTGCTAAAGTTTTTAATGTGCTTAGCACCCCATGTAAGCACCGATGCATTGGAAGTAGCCTCATCCTGTCCAACAAGATGAAACATTGGCAAGGGCACCCGACGCCAATAATGTAGGAGTACTAGTACTACCTACTTTCTGGTTTATAGGGCTCAATTCAAAATCTCATCAACCAAGGTAGATGATGAGTGGTGGAATAATTTTTGTAGTTTGCAAAAATACTCAATTAATGCACTCGTTTTCCTCAAAAAATTATGTTTACCAATGAATTAATTTTGTGTCAAACTTTGACCATCTACTCCCTCCATCCAGGTGAATAAGTCATCTTTGGTTGTGCACTATGACCAAGGAGTGAAAAATAAGAGAACTTAATGTTTATTTGCTACTCCCTTCATTCCTAAATATTGTCTTTTTAGACATTCAAATGGAATACAACATACGGATGTATGTAGTCATATTTTAGAGTGTAGATTCACTCATTTTGCTCCGTACGTAGTCACTTGTTGAAATCTCTAGAAAGACAAATACTCCATGGGAACAGAGGGAGGCTTTTACTCCGTATTTGGGAACAGAGGGAGTATCACCATATGGAGGGAACAGAGGAAGCTTGAAATACGAACATGTCAATGGGAGGGAGTAAAAGCCTCATGCATGCATGCATGCATGCAACATGCAACACTCACATGTACACATGGACGCACGCAACACTCACGCACCCATGCGGCACACAGCACGCGACGCAACACACACGCTGACGCTCAAGTGCTCAACCTACTCCCTACGTCCGTGAAAGACTGTACATTTAGATATTTACACATTGACCAAGGCATAATTAATGCCCAAAAGTAGCAGATTTATGTGTGCATGCGACCATTGAGAGAAGAAGATTAAATGAAGGTTGTTGCATGCTGTAATTAAGGATAGACATGTAGCCTATAGCTAGAGCACAAGTTGGTGCATTAGTCAACCAATATCGATTTTAGATTAAAGGCTAAATGCATTGGCAGTGTAGATGTACACTCTTTGTTTTTTAGCCGATGTACACTCTTTGTTGGAAGACCGAGGGAGTACACGTGCATGCACTCACATACACAGCCAGGGTGGTTCGCGCGCAAGGGTTGGACTCCTGTCGTGCCTGCGTAAAGTTTTGTTTAACTGATTTCTTTGCTCTGCCAACTGACAGGTGGAACCTAGAAACCAGGTGACAATTTAACCAGTCAACAAAGCGCCACGTCGACTATGTGGCCGGTCAGTAGGGTGCAATACGGTGCTCTACGATGAGCTAGTGATCGTATAATCACCGCAAACCAATATATAGTGACCGTAAAGAGCGTATTGTTACATACGTTGACCGCCAGTGTATTTTTCTCGTTTCAAATTAAGCCATATTAACCGGAAAGGACTAGTACTTCTTTGATGTGTCCCATCAACTCGCCGAACGAGGAGAAGCTTGCTTACTACGCCTCTCCCTCGCCCACGCACGCGGTAGCTCGCAGGAGTGAGAGTGAGAGGGTTTTGACTACAGCGCCCTCTCCCTCTCACTCTCGCTCGCCCTCGCCCTCGCGGTGGACGTGCAGCTGTTCAATCGGTGTCAGATTGCCAGAAGCATATTGTACTGTAGTATCATCATTGTTGGACCTTCCGAAGAGGCGAAGAGTCAAGTGCAAGGTTCATACGAGTATGAACTGTTGAACCCCCCGAAGAGGCAAAGAGCCAAGCGCAAGGTTTTATAGGAGTTGTCGTCCTAGTAAGAGTATACTACAACTATAGCAAACGATGCTATTGTATGATGCCGCCACGTCACCTATATCCAAAGCTGTGCCACCTTTTTTTTTCTCAAAGAACGTGTTGGAGCCCGTGCAACAACCACACAAGTTGCATGTACACATAACACATTTACTAGTAATAAATTCTAAAGGACAAATGCCAGTATGCCACACAAGTTCATCTCCAATTCATGTGATAAATTTGTGCACGACTAGTCTACATATATTCACAGCACTACCGTTCACAATTTACCATACCCCACTTACACGTTATAGATGGGCTACATGTCCTCCTCCAGGTTCCAGTCCCAGGTGTTCTTCATGGATGGCATGATCCATAGCGGTGGGCAACGGGAATCATTGTCGCAGCTTTCTAGTCCGGTTCCACACGATGGAGACTCATCCAAGCTGAAGCGGCATAAATCAGGGATAGCGTGTCCCAGCATGTCGTTCATCCGGCGGTGCGCACTAAAGCCACAACCATGCTTCATGAACGGCAGGCCTTCGGTGTTGTGCACAGAAGGTGGCATCCGCTTCACAATGGGGTAGCTGTCCCCAATGAAAAGCGAGTACTCTCCAAGAGTGTTCCTCGGCACCCACGTAGCATCACGGGGGTCGAACTCGGCGCCGTTCATCTGGTACACGCGGCATCTCAGATCTGGACACATGGTGACGTACAGAGTCAAGGTCCATGCATAATAATGTTGTGCTCAAATATGGCGGTCAGTAATACTGTGCAACAAATAGTACTACTCCGGTATAGAGGAAGTAAAATAACCGACTTATTATATATAGCCACTCTTGGCTACATGGATGAGATAGTAAGACATGGAAAAATAGTTTTTTGGTGGCAGCTAGTGGGTTCAAGTCTTCAAGGGCCTAGCTAGCTATACGCGTCCTCCAAGGTAAAAAGTACTAGTACTAGTAAGTAGTACAACAACGAAAGAGAAGGCGAGAGGGTTAAAAAATATAATTCTAAATGGAATACCTGGGTAGATGGCGACGGTCCGATCGTGGTAGATTGTGTGACCATGTTGCACATCAGTGGTACCATGGGTAACGACTGGTAAGATAGTTGATCCCGATATGCCAAAGTCAGCTACAAGGTTCCAGGTTAGACCAAATCGCGGATGCAAATGCACATCCAGGATCGGCGATCTTATTTTGATCGGGGGATGACTGGTCCCTGCAAAATAATGGAGTACTGTTAGGAATGCAAATGATGGTTTATGCATTCCGTTTGTAATCTCCCGTACCATAGGATGGCAACCAGATGAAACAAGTCCCCTGGCTTGTCACCGCGAAGATGCGGCTTAGATGGCGCACGACGCCTTCGAACGTGTAGGGGTACAAATCTGCCGCGACCAACATGCGCCAGCCTCTGCCGTTACGGCCTCTTGCATTGATGGCAATCCTTATGTCGAACACCGCGATGAGATAGTAATCTTTGTAGCCGCGTCGCTTTGTCGGCGGGTCCGCAATTGCTATCTTCTTCAATCTCATGTAGGCATCATCATACGTATTCAAGCCCAGCCAGTCCAGAAGGCCGATCCCAATGGTTGAGAAGGGGTCTACGGGAACGGCCGCACTGCTGTGGATGTTGTGCAAAATGATGGTGGTATCTGGCCAGAGGTATGCAAGCCAATCTTTGTTGGCACTGAAAGTGCTAGTTATCGACTAGAGGGGGTGAATAGGCAATTTTTATGAAAGTCTTCAAAACAGGGGGGCTTTGAAGACAAACGATAGAAATGAACCTATTGATATGCAGCGGAAGGTAGACTACACTAGACAAGCCATAGTCAAGTAAGTAATGAAGTGAAAGTACGAAGACTATTAGCAGTTAGGTAGTATAGATCAGGATGGAAGATAGTATGAAGCCAAACAACAATAGTCATCAAACAGTGAAGTCAATCAGATAAAGCAAGCAAGCAATGACCTCACGAAGACAAACTGTAAGTAAAGAGAGGGAGAAGATAGAACCAGTAGCTTGGAGAGGACAGGGATTTGTTGGACCAGTTCAAGTTGCTGTGACAACTGTAGGTCTGGTTAGGGAGGCTGAGATTCAACTCAGAAGACCGCGTCTTCACCTTATTCCCCTTGAGCTAAGGACACTTAGTCCTCGCCCAATCACTCTGGTAAGTCTTCAAGGTAGACTTCTAAACCTTCACAGCTTCGTTCACCGGCAATCCACAATGACTCTTGGATGCTCAGAACGCGACGCCTAACCGGCTGGAGGATTCACAGTCCTCAAGCGTAATAAGTCTCCAGATCACGCGGACAGAAAGACTTCAGTGATGCCTAACACTCTTTGGCTCTGGGTGTTTTAGGCTTTGTCCTCGCAATGATCTTTCTCTCAAATGCTCCGGAGCTGGGTTGCTCTCAAACGACAAAAGCCATGTACTGACTCTGAGCAGCCACCAATTTATGG
The DNA here is from genome assembly GCF_002575655.3 of Aegilops tauschii subsp. strangulata. NCBI lineage: Eukaryota > Viridiplantae > Streptophyta > Magnoliopsida > Poales > Poaceae > Aegilops > Aegilops tauschii. The sequence goes on from NC_053039.3 coordinate 227,604,496, forward strand.
TGTAGGGGGTGGGCTATTTATAGCCAGGAGGCAACCCGACTTGATTTTTCCGAAATGACCCTGGGTCACTAAGGAACTGACACGTGTCCAACGGTCAGATTTCAAACACACGCGGCAGCTTGACTTGGGCTACAAGTAAAGCTGACTCATCCAGCTCTGGATAATATTTGCTCTCATTGTCTTCGCTCGAAGACATAGGATTTGGTTGAGCATCACTTCAATCACTCTGACTTTGTTCACTTGGACCCCACTTAACAGTGCGGTGGTTCCTATGACTCAACAAAGAAGAAAAGGAAACTACGAAACAACTATGTCTTCGCACTCCATAGTCTTCATGCGATGTCTTCTCATGTCATAGTCTTCATTGTGAATATCTTCACAGACCACCATTGTCTTCAATGTCTTCACACATTTTTAGGGGTCATCTCCGGTAGGTAAACCGAATCAATGAGGGACTACTACCTGTGTTATCTTGCAATTCTCACAAACACATTAGTCCCTCAACCAGGTTTGTCGTCAATACTCCAAAACCAACTAGGGGTGGCACTAGATGCACTTACAATCTCCCCCTTTTTGGTGATTGATGACAAACTGGTTGAAGTTTTCAACGGGGATAAAAGTATGTGAAATTGTAAGGATTAAGGTATTGTTTTCATAAGTAGCAAAAGGCTCCCCCCTGAAGATGTGCATATAAATAGTTTGCGTTTGAATGCAAATGCGCATGGCAGGTTTTACTTTGTGGAGATCCTTTTCAACATAAGAATTCAATTCATTATGCATATAAAGGTATAACGAAGATAATGACATGCATAATGAAAAATGGACGTTTGCGGAATGACTTCATGCGGGATTTATCATCACATCACAGAATAGCAGACAAAGTAGCAGACGGCCATCAAGTTCAAGTGTTACAATCCAAAGAACCAAAAGTATCAAAACGAGAGTTGTAACCACTTGGCAAAATATAAAGCAACCACCCATATGGACCCGCTTGAAGACTATTAACTCATATGCTTCTCCCCCTTTTGTCAGTAAGGACCAAAAAGGCTTGAAGACATATAGCATCTACTCGTTCCCATCGGGAGTAGATGAAGGTGCAGGGTCGACGTTGGAGTTAGGTGGTGCAGAGGGGTCTGGTGCAGTGTCGAGACGCGGCGAAGTAGTGGTTGGAGAAGTAGCATCGTCTTTGTCATCGACGACTCTCGCAACAACAGTTGCAACCGAAGAGGAATACTCCAAGTCTTCTAAGGAAGGAGTACGACGCAAGACAACATTCCGGGGAGGCGTGGAATCAAACTTGTAGCGCTCTGTGAAGCCATCTTCGGAGCTTAGCAATGTCAGACTCTTCCAGGACCTCCGACAGGCTTCATGTGACACGAATGTGTTCTTGGTGGCAAGATTTTGAATGTGATTAACATCCACCAAGAGGCTCTGCATGTGACGCTTCAGCCAGTCATGGTGCTTATCCTGTTTCTGATGCAAGGCCACGAGAAGCTGTCGGTCATTGAGTATGCGAGATCGCTTCCGAGGCCTTTGAGCAATGGTGCTTTCAGTGGCTTCAGTAGTTGCACGATGAGGTGCACCTGTGTTACCAGCCAGAGGATAAACACGAGTTGCAGCAAGAACTCCTTCAATGGGTTGCGTGAAGCTTTGGCGATCAACATTGTGAAGATATATTGGCTCCTTGGCAGGCTCAGGGTAGATGGCTTCGACAGACATATCAACCTCTGGCAAGAAGATAAGATGGTTGCACGCAGAGGGCTGATAGTTGACAGAAGAGTGAAGCTTGATTAAGCGCATCACCCATGGAGCATAAAACTTCAGGCCAAAGAGATCAATTCCAGATGCAGCAAGTTGCCTGATGAAGAAATCTTGAGCAATGAAGCTGATGCCATTGAGGATATAGAAAACCAATGTCTTCATTGCGCCTTCAAGCTTGGCTGCAGGACAATGTCCTTTGACAGGCCATAGAGTTCACCTTATAATATGATAAATGGTGTGGGGCAGATACTCTAGGTCTTCAACAAGGAATTCCTTTGGATATTCAGCATCTCGTGGCAGTGGCTTCATCATGCTGAGCATTTGACTCATGTTTGGCTCAGGCTTCTGAAATATGCTCTCCAATGCATTGCGGTGAAGCTGACAACCAGGTTCATAGAGTTCACCTGGAGTGGGCAGGGAAGTAAGCTCAATGATATCTTGGGCTTTGGCTTCATCATGTACATCACCTGTCATCCACTCAAGGACCCAAGTCTTCGGATCCCTGTTGTAACCGCGAATGTGAAGAGTGGCATAGAATTGTAGCAGAAGCTCCTCATTCCAATGCTCTTTGTCAGTGACAAACTGCAGAAGTCTAGCATCTCTGAAGCAATCTAGAGCTTCTTCCAAGCAGGGTAGACCAGCAATGGCTTCACAATCCAGACGCATGTGAGGAAAGATTCGCCCTTGATTGTATAAGATGCATGAGTAATAGTTGCGCTACTGATAGCTCCAGAAGCGATCAGATGAGATTCTTGGCCTTGAGTAAGGGTTCTTTGCACTGTCAAAGAAGGTATTGTGAGCCATGAAGCTATTGACATTGAATGATCCTGGGGAAGTTCCAGCACCGGGAAATCTTGGCAGTCGGGGCTTTGGCTTCTGGACCTGAGGCCTGTGCTCCACATGGTAGTCAAATTGTGGTCCGGGAGCAGGCGGAGGAACCAGAATAGGCCATCGAACAGTGACAAGTTGGCCGTGATCAAATGCTTGCTCAATGGTGTGAGGCCTTGGAGGCGGTACAAGAGCATTGGCACTGACATGGGCATCAAATTGCACATTGGCTTCAGGCGGAACATTAGCTTCAGGCACCATATTCACTTCAGGCGCCACATTAGCTTCAGCCATGACAACGTCATAGGCTTCAGTAGTGTTGTTGGTGGCCGCCTCAGTGTTTTCAACCTCCACTTGAGTAGTAGGAGGGTCGGGCACAGACTCGTTCTCCTCGAGAACATTTTCTTGAATGATGGGGGGTGTGGCAACTCTCTCTTCTTCATGACGCGGTTCTTGGTTGTCGTCGGCTGATGCAGCCGGAATGTCTTCAGCAGCTTGTGCTTCAGACTCAGAGACGTTCGAAGTTGGAGTGGCGTCAGGAAACACTTGACGTGCTACTGAGTTGTGTTACACTTCTCCTTCTGGAACGCTCGGCATGGCGACCTGTGGCCTAGGGCCTTTGCGAAGCCTGCGAAACGCGAGCGACGCCTTTGGTGATGGGGTGGTCTGCACCATGTAATTGCCATCGTCAAGTACCGGAGTGGTGACTTGAGGAGGGGGAGTACTGGGTGTGTCTTTGTAGGATCGAAAGTATGTCTAGAGGGGGTGATTAGACTACTTGACCAAATAAAAATCTAGCCTTTTCCCAATTTTAGTTCTTGGCAGATTTTAGCAACATTGCACAAGTCAAGCAATCAACCTACACATGCAATTCTAAGAGTATAGCAGCGGAAAGTAGAACAATTGCATATGAAGGTAAAGGGAGGAGTTTGAGAGAGCAAACGCAATGTTGACACAGAGATTTTTTATCCGTGGTTCCGATAGGTGGTGCTATCATACATCCACGTTGATGGAGACTTCAACCCACGAAGGGTAACGGTTGCACGATGATGACCCACAAGTATAGGGGATCTATCGTAGTCCTTTTGATAAGTAAGAGTGTCGAACCCAACGAGGAGCGGAAGGAAATGATAATCGGTTTTCAGCAAGGTATTCTCTGCAAGCACTGAAATTGTAGGTAACAGATAGTTTTGTGATAAGATAATTTGTAATGAGCAACAAGTAACAAAAGTAAATAAAGTGCAGCAAGGTGGCCCAATCCTTTTTGTAGCAAAGGACAAGCCTGGACAAACTCTTATATAGAGAAAAGCGCTCCCGAGGACATATGGGAATTATCGTCAAGCTAGTTTTCATCACGTTCATATGATTCGTGTTCGGTACTTTGATAATTTGATATGTGGGTGGACCGGTGCTTGGGTGCTGTTCTTACTTGAACAAGCATCCCACTTATGATTAACCCCTATTGCAAGCATCTGCAACTACAAAAGAAGTATTAAGGTAAACCTAACCATAGCATGAAATATATGGATCCAAATCAGCCCCTTACGAAGCAACGCATAAACTAGGGTTTAAGCTTCTGTCACTCTAGCAGCCCATCATCTACTTATTACTTCCCAATGCCTTCCTCTAGGCCCAAATAATGGTGAAGTGTCATGTAGTCGACGTTCACATAACACCACTAGAGGAGAGACAACATACATCTCATCAAAATATCGAACGAATACCAAATTCACATGACTACTAATAGCAAGACTTATCCGATGTCCTCAGGAACAAACGTAACTACTCACAAAGCATATTCATATTCATAATCAGAGGGGTATTAATATGCATATAGGATCTGAACATATGATCTTCCACCAAATAAACCAACTAGCATCAACTACAAGGAGTAATCAACTCTACTAGCAACCTACAGGTACCAATCCCAGACTTAGAGACAAGAATTGGATACAAGAGATGAACTAGGGTATGAGAGGAGATGGTGCTGGTGAAGATGTTGATGGAGATTGGCCACCTCCCGATGAGAGGAGCGTTGGTGATGATGATGGCGATGATTTCCCCCTCCCGGAGGGAAGTGTCCCCGGCAGAACAGCTCTGCCGGAGCCCTAGATTGGTTCCGCCAAGGTTCCGCCTCGTGGCGGCGGAGTCTCCTCCCGAAAGCTTGCTTCTTATTTTTCTTCGGACGAAAGACTTCATATAGCAGAAGATGGGCACCGGAGGGCCAACAGGGGGCCCACGAGGCAGGGGGCGCGCCCAGGGGGGTAGGGCGTGACCCCGCCCTCATGGCCAGGGTGTGGGCCCCCTCTGGTATTTCTTCTGCTCAGTATTTTTTATTATTTCCAAAAACAACTTCCGTGGAGTTTCAGGACTTTTGGAGTTGTGCAGAATAGGTCTCTAATATTTGCTCCTTTTCCAGCCCAGAATTCCAGCTGCCGGCATTCTCCCTCCTTATGTAAACCTTGTAAAATAAGAGAGAATAGGCATAAGTATTGTGACATAATGTGTAATAACAGCCCATAATGCAATAAATATCGATATAAAAACATGATGCAAAATGGACGTATCACACGAGTCCACGGAGGGCTCCACCCACGAAGGGTCCACGAAGAAGCAACCTTGTCTATCCCACAATGGCCGTCGCCCACGAAGGACTTGCCTGACTCGGGTAGATCTTCACGAAGTAGGCGATCTCCTTGCCCTTACAAACTGCTTGGTTCAACTCCACAATCTTGACGGAGGCTCCCAAGTGACACCTAGCCAATCTAGGAGACGCCTCTCTCCAAGTGGTAACAAATGGTGCATTGATGATGAACTCCTTGCTCTTGTGCTTCAAATGATAGTCTCCCCAACACTCAACTCTCTCTCATAGGATTGGATCTGGTGGAAAGAAGATTTGAGTGGAAAGCAACTTGGGGAAGGCTAGAGATCAAGATTTATGTGGTTGGAATATAATATCTTGACCTCAACATAAGTGTAGGTGGTTCTCTCTCAGAAAATGTATGTTGGAAGTGTAGGCATGTTTTGATGGCTCTCTCCACGAATGAAGAGTGGGTGGAGGGGTATATATAGCCTCCACACAAAATCTAACCGTTACACACAATTTACCAAACTCGGTGGGACCGAATCATGAAACTCGGTCGGACCGATTTAGTTCAAAATGTGAACGTTAGGATTTTTGGTGGGACTGACATGTGAAACAGAGAGATTACAATCCCATCTCGGTGAGACTGAAAAGACTAGGGTTTCTGGCAGTGGCTATGTCAAGTGAACTCGGTGGCGCCGGATAGAAAGTTCCGGTGGGGCCGAGTTTGACTTTTGGTTTGGGACATATGTGGATATGAGAAAGTAGTTGAGGGTTTTTGGAGCATATCACTAAGCATTTTGAGCAAGAAACTCATTAAGCAACACCTCACCCCCTCTTGATAGTATTGGCTTTTCCTATGGACTCAATGTGATCTTGGATCACTAAAATGAAAAATTTAGAGTCTTGTGCTTTGAGCTTGAGCCAATCCTTTTGTCCTTAGCATTTTGAGGGGTCCACTTTCTAATCCATGCCATGCTTATCATTGAGCTTTCCTGAAATATTTATCTTGAAATAGCATTAGCTCAATGAGCTATATGTTGTTAGGAATTACGAAAACCACCCAGGGATAGTTGCACTTTCAATCTCCCCATTTTTTGTAATTGATGACAACATATAGATCAAAGCTTCGACAAATGATAATAAGATTTAAAAACATCATCGCTTTGAGAAGTATGTGATAAACAAGAGCTCCCCCTAAATTTGTGCATTATTTAAAATTTGCTTTTGAATGCAAATGCACAATCGATTAGGATCATGGGTTACTCTTCCATGTCACATACATCTTGGTGGAGCGCTCAAAATGATAGAAATTAAAAGCATGCACTCATCACCAAGCAAGTGAATGATCATATAAGGATATAAGAGATAATATCATCCAACAAGCATTAAGGGTAGCATATGATCAAACACATGATCAAACAAGTATCTCACAAGGACATAAAGTATCTCACACAAGCACACAATCAAGAAGTTCAACCAAAAACAAGAGAGATAAAAAGCAACACTCTCTCTCAAAGCCTATGATCTATACATTTTTCTCCCCCTTTGGCAACAAGTTACCAAAAAGTTCAGAAATGTATAGTGCTAAACGTCTCTCAGGCTTGATCTTCGGGAGGTGGTGTAGAGAGAACTCCAAGGACGAAGGCATCTGTTGATGTAGCTGGAGCTGGTGGAGTGGCTGCTGGAGGTGGCACTGGAGCTGTAGCTACTGGTGCTGACACTGTAGCTCTAGAATCTCTCACTGGCACTGCAGGAGATCTCTGTCCTCTAGGCACTCACTCAAATGCATCAGTGGTTGCCTTGCCCTTCTTCTCTTCTGCTTCCTCCTAAAGCTGCTCAACTGTGGTTTGGATCTCAATTACCTTGACATCAAGATCATAGAATTTCTGCTCAATGATCCTCTCCAAGCTCTCCTGGTTTCGAGTCAGGGTGGCCAAGCCCTTCTCAATCCTCAAGGTGGATTGGATCAGATATGCTAGCTGATCTTGCTTGCTCTTCAGGAAAACTTGAGATGCCTCTTCAACACTTGGCATCTTGGCAGCTTTCTCAGCTTTTGCTTTGGCTTTCTTCTCCTGTGCTTGAACTGATGATGGTTCATTCTCATCCATCACAACTGTGTTGTCTTCAAATTCAGGGTATATGGCCAGGTGCTCCTTATCCAATAGATATTTGCCTGTGCCCATCTTGGAGTTGATGAGCTCCTGAATTTGTGGGGCATACCCACTGCTTCTCTTCTGATCAGCTGTTGTCCTTTTGATTGTCTCTACAATCAGACTCATGACTTTGAACTTTGGAGGCACATCAAACAAATGTAGCAAATTGATAGCATGTCCTCTGAGCATCTTGTGATCACCTGACTTGGGTAGCAATGTGTGCCTTAGGATCCAGTTGATGGTAGGCAGACCAGACAACAAGAAGTGGACGGATCCAAGCTTATGAGTCTCTAAAGCATCATCTAGGATCTCTCTGTACATGTGTGCCATAGTGTTGTGGTCTTTATTCTTCTCGGCATAAACATCCAAGTCATCCTCGTGTTCTTTTGGGGCATTGATCAACTGAGCCCATTCTTCAACAGAGGATTGGTACCTAGTACCTTATGACATCCAAATGATCTTCCCATCTGGGTAGAAGTGGGCAGTGGAGTAAAACTGCATGATCAGCTCATCATTCCACTTGGTAAGCTTCTGGGCAACAAATGTATCAACTCCACATGCTTTGAAGCTGTCATATACTCCTGGATAGTGATCTTCATTCTCCTTGATGTACTCCCAGTCAACCCATCTCATGTCACAGACAATGGGCTTCTTGTCAAGCAAAATTGTCTCATAAAAGTCTTGTTGTTCCTTTGTGTGGAACCTGTAATCCACAGCAGTTCTCCTCCTGATAGCATATGGATTAGACTGTCTCCATAATATCAGTCCTAAATCCTTCCTGATCTTCATATTTTCTGCAACAGGATGTGCATCATTGTGGTCAGGGATCTTGGGCTTGAGCTTCCTTAGCACTTGGGCTTCATCATCTTCTTCTTCAACTTGAGGCACTGGGGCCTTGTTCTTCTCCTCAGCAGGGATGTTCCTGGTGCTTCTCTTGGGTGCAGACTTTTGAGCTGGAGCTTTGGGAGCAGACTTGGGCTTAGATGGAGCAGCCCCTGATCTGATTGTATCTCCCATAAGCTTCTGAGCTTTGGGTGCTGGTGCAGCATCCTCCTCCTCTTCTTCATCATCATCTCTCATCATGGAGGGCTTCCCAATAACTCTGGCAATGGTCTTCTTGACCCTTTCTTTCCTCTTCTTGCCTTCACCTCCTTCTTTGGGTTCAAGAGTGAACTCCATTGTTTCTTGAGTGGAGGCTCTGGCTTTTGACATTGGAACTCTTCTTGCTGGAGCCTTTGTTTTCAGTCCTGGCTTACTTGCAGCAGTTGTGCCATACTCCTTTTCAGCACCTTTTTCCTTGAAGTGGCTTCATCCTCAACAGCCACATAATCCTCATCCTCAGAATTTGAGGTTCTCTTCTTCCTTGTCCTGGTAGCTGCCTTTGGCAAGTTACTAGGTGTGCTTCTGCTGCCCTCATCATAGCTGCTGGAGGGACTAGTGCCCTCACTCATCTGAACCTACTCTTAAGACTTGTTCTGAATGTCACTTTGATCAGACATCTTCAGGCAAACCGTCAGCAGACCCTGTGAATAGGTTGTAGATGAGGTAGAGTAGATGAGCATAACAAAGTACAGAGGTTTTGCAAAACAATTGAGTCAAAAAGCTTAGTTTTAGTTCTCTACAGAAGTGATCTCGGAGCTACCGAATTGACAAACTCGGTGATACCGAAGCAACACTTGGAACCTAAACTAGTGAACTCGGTTGGGCCGAGTCACAATTCGGTGGCACCGAGATTGCTAGGGTTTCACAGAATCTTGAACTCGGTCACACCGATTTGCACGTTTCGGTCGGACCGAAAAGCGCTTGTGCAATGGCCAAGGCCGAATTGGTGAAACCGATTTCTACAGTTCGGTCGGTCCGAGATGAGTTCTGCGGAGAGCTAACCCTAAAATTTTCGAATCAATCTAGACCTAAGGAAGTTTTAGCTGGATGGATCAATCTCAATCGTGGCAAGAAACATGGCATTGTCCTTGTGCTAGGAATCGGAGTGAAAAAGACAGCACAAGGGGTCGAACACTTACCCTAGAGCGGCGAGTGTTCGCTACGGCGGCAACGGCGGAGCAGATTGCCATTGACGGCGGCGGAGACCAGCGGCGGGAGGTTGGTGGCGGTGAGAGGACGATCCGGAGACCCGAAGAGGTAGAGCAGGTTACGCGCGGGTGAAGGGTTTTGGAAAAAATTCCAAAATTTGACCCGTCGGTATATATAACCTGACCCTGTCGGTGTGACCGAGCGGAACAACTCGGTGGCACCGAGATGCAAAACTGCAGGCAGTTACTGCAACTCGGTGTGACCGAAAGGTTCTAATCAGTTGCACCGAGATTGAAAACCTAGATCAACTAAGTGATCTCGGTAGGACCGAAAAGGATGAATCCGTCAAACCGAAATGCACAAAGAGGTTTTGGAAGTTTAAGTCTATGACAAATCGGGGACTCCGAGTGCTCCTCACACAGAGTGGTTCGAATCTGACTTGATCAAACTTTGTGATGTAGCATGAATAGAGTTTGAGATGAGAAAAGCATAGATAGCTAGAGGGAGTTCTTAGGCATTCTTGTCCATCCATTTGGCAAAAGAGAAAAAGCCAAACAATCAAAGCAACAAATGGATGTCCTCGAATGAGAAAAATATGCATCCAACATGCTCACACAATTAAAATGGCAAATGAAATATGTGACAAAGCATGCACAAACACTCTAGCATCTATCAAGCAATTGGCGATGACTAGGTCATCTATATATGAGTATATTGACTTAGGAGTCAAATGAGAACATTTGACCATAGGTCATACTCATCATTTAAGCACAAGTGGGGTTACCACTTTTACATAAAGCATTGTTGTGCTCACACCATTAGAGTTGCTTTAGCTCAATTTTAGAGTAAAGCTCCCCCTAGATGTGATAACCCCCCTAAGAGGGATGAACTAACCTTGGGTTTTGTCGATGATGACTTCATGTAGGTGTTGAAGATGTGGGTGCTCAATGTTGATGTAGATCATTCGGAGCAATCCATTTGAGTGAGTAGCACTTTCAATACCTACACGGGTTAGTCCCACAAGGAACAAGCAAGGATATACATAGACATAGAGTGATGTATACACAAGATGATGTCCATGAAAGCATTAGGTTACCTTGTCCCTTGTCTTACCAACAAGATGGTTTGTGACTCCATGAACTAGTGCAAGATATGGAAGATGTTTGCACTTGTCCTTGCGAAATGATAAGAATGAAGTGTGTTGGCGGAGTCACCCTCAAGAACTCTCTAGTTCTTCTTCTTAGGGATTCACACCATCTTGATGGGAATCCTTGGAGTTGTAGTCGTACTTGATGAAGTGGAACTTGATGTAGTCATGGGAACCCACTTGACCAAGGCCTTAGGTGCTTCTTCAAATGCATCAATCTCCTCTTGAAGCTTGTCCTTGCCTTTTTGCTTGTGGTCTTGTGGTGGAAGATCATCTTGAGCTTGTGTTCCTTCGAAAGAAGTAGGATCATACTTCTCTTTTTGAGGAACAAACTTCGTCTTGGGGTATTGATCTTCTTCCCACTCAACTCCATTGGCATTGAACTTTCGTTCGAAACCAACACCTTGATTCTTCCGGTGCCTTCCTTGCTTGCGTACAATTTCCTCAAATTGCTTACTTCCGGCAAGGCTCTTGTAAACACCTTTCTCTATAATTCCCTTCAATAAGCTATTTTCTTGCTCAAGTGTAACTTGGATAAGAGAATCATTAGTGGAATCAAGAGAACTACTAGAAGCAACAACATTGGATTTAGCATGATTGTTGTTACTACTAGATGAAGAATCTTTCTTGTTCTTGTTGCTAGATTTAACTTGTGGCATGTAAGTAGAGAAGAGTAAACGCTTGGCAATGTAAGAAGAACTTTTCTTACGAAGATCATCATTGATTGCCTTTAAAAACTCATGTTCTTGCTCAAGGTTGAGCTTTTCAAAGCGTAGCTTATCATGAGTCTTTAAAAGTTCTTGATACGTCTCCAACGTATCTATAATTTTTGATTGTTCCATGCTATATTATATTCTGTTTTGGACATTATTGGGCTTTATTATACACTTTAATATTATTTTGGGACTAACCTATTAACCGGAGGCCCAGCCCAGAATTGCTGTTTTTTTTTGCCTATTTCAGAGTTTCACAGAAAAAGAATATCAAACGGAGTCCAAACGGAATGAAACCTTCGGGAACGTGATTTTCGGAATGAACGTGATCCAGAGGATTTGGACCCTACGTTAAGACATCAACCAGGAGGGCACGAGGTAGGGGGCGCGCCTACCCCCCCAAGCGCGCCCTCCACCCTCGTGGCCCCCCTGTTGCTCCACCGACGTACTTCTTCCTCCTATATATACCTACGTACCCCCAAACTACCAGATACGGAGCCAAAAACCTAATTCCACCGCCGCAACCTTCTGTACCCGTGAGATCCCATCTTGGGGCCTGTTCCGGAGCTTCGCCGGAGGGGGCATCGATCACGGAGGGCTTCTACATCAACACCATAGCCTCTCCGATGAAGTGTGAGTAGTTTACCTCAGACCTTCGGGTCCATAGTTATTAGCTAGATGGATTCTTCTCTCTTTTTGGATCTCAATACAATGTTCCCCCCCTCTCTCGTGGAGATCTATTCGATGTAATCTTCTTTTGCGGTGTGTTTGTTGGGATCGATGAATTGTGGGTTTATGATCAAGTCTAACTATGAACAATATTTGAATCTCCTCTAAATTCTTTTATGTATGATTGGCTATATTGCAAGTCTCTTCGAATTATCAGTTTGGTTTGGCCTACTAGATTGATATTTCTTGCAATTGGAGAAGTGCTTAGCTTTGGGTTCAATCTTGTGGTGTCCTTTCCCAGTGACAGTAGGGGCAGCAAGGCACGTATTGTATTATTGCCATCAAGGATAACAAGATGGGGTTTATATCATATTGCATGAGTTTATCCCTCTACATCATGTCATCTTGCTTAAAGCGTTACTCTGTTCTTATGAACTTAATACTCTAGATGCATGCTGGATAGCGGTCGATGTGTGGAGTAATAGTAGTAGATGCAGGCAGGAGTCGGTCTACTTGTCTCGGACGTGATGCCTATATACATGATCATACCTAGATATTCTCATAACTATGCTCAATTCTGTCAATTGCTCAACAGTAATTTGTTCACCCACCGTAAATACTTATGCTCTCGAGAGAAGCCACTAGTGAAACCTATGGCCCCGGGTCTATTTTCCATCATATTAATCTTCCAACACTTAGCTATTTCTAGTGCCGTTTTTATTTTGTTTTCTTTACTTTGCATCTTTATCATAAAAATACCAAAAATATTATCTTATCATATCTATCAGATCTCACTCTCGTAAGCGACCGTGTAGGGATTGACAACCCCTTATCGCGTGGGTTGCGAGGATTTATTTGTTTGTGTAGGTGCGAGGGACTCGTGCGTGGCCTCCTACTGGATTGATACCTTGGTTCTCAAAACCGAGGGAAATACTTAAGCTACTTTGCTGCATCACCCTTTCGACTTCAAGGGAAAACCAACGCAGTGCTCAAGAGGTAGCAAGAAGGATTTCTGGCGCCGTTGCCGGGGAGTCTACGCAAAAGTCAACATACCAAGTACCCATCACAAACCCTTATCTCCCGCATTACATTATTTGCCATTTGCCTCTCGTTTTCCTCTCCCCCACTTCACCCTTGCCGTTTTATTCGCCCTCTCATTTTTGTTCGCCTCTTTTTTGCTTGCTTCTTGTTTGCTCGTGTGTTGGATTGCTTGCTTGTCACAATGGCTCAAGATAACACCAAATTATGTGACTTTACCAATACCAACAATAATGATTTCCTTAGCACTCCGATTGCTCCTCTTACCGATACTGAATCTTGTGAAATCATACTGCTTTGTTGAATCTTGTCATGAAAGATCAATTCGCCGGCCTTCCTAGTGAACATGCCGCTACCCATCTAAATAGCTTCGTTGATTTGTGTGATATGCAAAAGAAGAAAGATGTGGATAATGTATTGTTAAATTGAAGCTATTTCCTTTTTCGCTTAGAGATCGTGCTAAAGCTTGGTTTTCGTCTTTGCATAAAAATAGTATTGATTCTTGGAATAAGTGCAAAGATGCTTTTATCTCTAAGTATTTTCCTCCCGCTAAGATCATCTCTCTTAGAAACGATATTATGAATTTTAAGAAACTTGATCATGAACATGTTGCACAAGCTTGGGAGAGGATGAAATTAATGATACGTAATTGCCCTATGCATGGTTTGAATTTGTGGATGATTATACAAAATTTCTATGCCGGATTGAATTTTGCTTCTAGAAATCTTTTAGATTCGGCCGCGGGAGGCACTTTTATGGAAATCACTTTAGGAGAAGCTACTAAACTCCTAGATAATATTATGGTTAATTATTCTCAATGGCACACTGAAAGATCTACTAATAAAAAAGTGCATGCGATAGAAGAAATTAATGTTTTGAGTGGAAAGATGGATGAACTTATGAAATTATTTGCTAATAAAAGTGTTTCTTCTGATCCTAATGATATGCCTTTGTCTACTTTGATTGAGAATAATAATGAATCTTTGGATGTGAATTTTGTTGGTAGGAATAATTTTGGTAACAACGCGTATAGAGGAAACTTTAATCCTAGGCCTTATCCTAGTAATTCCTCTAATAATTATGGTAATTCCTACAACAATTCTTATGGAAATTTTAATAAGATGCCCTCTGAATTTGAGACTAGTGTTAAGGAATTTATGAATTCGCAAAAGAATTTCAATGCTTTGCTTGAAGAAAAATTACTTAAAGTTGATGAATTGGCTAGGAACGTTGATAGAATTTATCTTGATGTTGATTCCTTGAAACTTAGATCTATTCCACCTAAGCATGATATCAATGAGTCTCTCAAATCCATGAGAATTTCCATTGACAAGTGCAAAGAAAGAACCGCTAGGATGCGTGCTAAGAAAGATTGCTTTATAAAAGCGTGTTCTTCTAATTTTTATGAAAACAAAGATGAAGATCTAAAAGTTATAGATGTGTCCCCTATTAGATCTTTGTTTTGCAATATGAATCTTGATACTGATGGGACTGAATATGATCCACCTTTACCTAGAAGGCGTTCCAGAAATTCGGAGTTTTTAGATCTTGATGCTAAAATTGATAAAAGTGGGATTGAAGAGATCAAAACATTAGATATTAATGAACCCACTATTTTGTATTTAAAGGAATTCAATTATGATAGCTGCTCTTTAATAGATTGTATTTCCTTGTTGCAATCCGTGCTAAATTCTCCTCATGCTTATAGCCAAAATAAAGCTTTTACCAGACATATCGTTGATGTTTTGATGCAATCTTATGAAGAAAAACTTGAGTTGGAAGTTTCTATCCCTAGAAAACTTTATGATGAATGGGAACCTACTATTAAAATTAAAATTAAAGATCATGAATTCTATGCTTTGTGTGATTTGGGTGCTAGTGTTTCCACGATTCCAAAGACTTTGTGCGATTTGCTAGGTTTCCGTGATTTTGATGATTGCTCTTTGAACTTGCACCTTGCGGATTCCACCATTAAGAAACCTATGGGAAGAATTAATGATGTTCTTATTGTTGCAAATAGGAACTATGTGCCCGTAGATTTTATTGTTCTTGACATAGATTGCAATCCTTCATGTCCTATTATTCTTGGTAGAACTTTCCTTAGAACGATTGGTGCAATTATTGATATGAAGGAAGGGAATATTATATTCCAATTTCCATTAAATAAAGGCATGGAACACTTCCCTAGAAAGAAAATAAAATTACCTTATGAATCTATTATGAGAGCCACTTATGGATTGCCTACCAAAGATGGCAATACCTAGATCTATCCTTGCTATTATGCCTAGCTAGGGGCGTTAAACGATAGCGCTTGTTGGGAGGCAACCCAATTTTTAGTTTTTGCTTTTTGCTTCTGTTTAGGAATAAATATTTGATCTAGCCTCTAGTTAGATGTCTTTTTATGTTTTAATTAGTGTTTGTGCCAAGTTTAACCTATAGGATCTTCTTGGATGATAGTTATTCGATCTTGCTGAAAATTCCAGAAACTTTCTGTTCACGAAAATAATTGTTAAAAATCACCAGAACGTGATAAAATATTGATACCAATTGATTCTGATCGATAAACAAATTGTCTAGATCATACTATTTTGGCTGATTTTTTGGAGTTCCAGAAGTTTGCGTTAGTTACAGATTACTACAGAATGTTCTGTTTTTGACAGATTCTGTTTTTCGTGTGTTGTTTGCTTATTTTGATGAATCTATGGCTAGTAAAATTATTTATAAACCATAGAGAAGTTGGAATACAGTAGGTTTAACACCAATATAAATAAAGAATGAGTTCATTACAGTACCTTGAAGTGGTGTTTTGTTTTCTTTCGCTAACGGAGCTCACGAGATTTTCTGTTAAGTTTTGTGTTGTGAAGTTTTCAAGTTTTGGGTAAAAGATTTGATGGATTATGGAACAAGGAGTGGCAAGAGCCTAAGCTTGGGGATGCCCAAGGCACCCCAAGATAATCTAAGGACACCTAAAAGCCAAAGCTTGGGGATGCCCGGAAGGCATCCCCTCTTTTGTCTACTTCCATCGGTAACTTTACTTGGAGCTATATTTTTATTCACCACATGATATGTGTTTTGCTTGGAGCGTCTTGTATTATTTGAGTCTTTATTTTTTAGTTTACCACAGTCATCCTTTCTGTACACACCTTTTGAGAGAGACACACATGATTCAGAAATTATTAGAATACTCTATGTGCTTCACTTATATCTTTTGAGTTATATACTTTTTGCTCTAGTGCTTCACTTATATCTTTTAGAGCACAGTGGTGATTTTGTTTTATAGAAACTATTGTTATCTCATGCTTCACTTAGATTATTTTGAGGGTCCTACAAAACAGCATGGTAGTTTGCTTTAACAATAATAGGCATACAAGATTAGTAAAAGAAAAATTCTTATGAGTGTGTTGAATACTATGAGAAGTTTGATGCTTGATAATTGTTTTGAGATATGGAGATGGTGATATCAGAGTCATGCTGGTTGAGTAGTTTTGAATTTGATATACTTGTGTTAAAGTTTGTGATTCCCGTAGCATGCACGTATGGTGAACCGTTATGTGATGAAGTCAGAGCATGATTTATTTATTGATTGTCTTCCTTATGAGTGGCAGTCGGGGACGAGCGATGGTCTTTTCCTACCAATCTATCCCCCTAGGAGCATGCGCGTAATACTTTGCTTTGATAACTTGTAGATTTTTGCAATAAGTATATGAGTTCTTTATGACTAATGTTGAGTCCATGGATTATACGCACTTTTCTTCCTTCCACCATTGCTAGCCTCTCTAATACCGCACACTTTTCGCCGGTATCATACACCCACCATATACCTTCCTCAAAACAGCGACCATACCTACCTATCATGGCATTTCCATAGCCATTCCGAGATATATTGCCATGCAACTTAACACCGTTCCGTTTACTATGACACGCTCCATCATTGTCATATTGCTTTGCATGATCGTGTAGTTGACATTGTATTTGTGGCAAAGCCACCGTTCATAATTCTTTCATACATGTCACTCTTGATTCATTCCATATCCCAGTACACCGCCGGAGGCATTCATATAGAGTCATATTTTGTTCTAAGTATTGAGTTGCAAGAAAATAGAAGTGTGATGATCATCATTTTTAGAGCATTGTCCCAAGTAAGGAAAGGATGATGGAGACTATGATTCCCCCACAAGTCGGAATGAGACTCCGGACGAAAAAAGAAGAAGAAAAGAGGCCATAGAAAAAGAGAAAAAGGCCCAAATAAAAAAATGAGAGAAAAAGAGAGAAGGGACAATGTTACTATCCTTTTACCACACTTGTGCTTCAAAGTAGCACCATGATCTTCTTGATAGAGAGTCTCCTATGATATCACTTTCATTTACTAGTGGGAATTTTTCATTATAGAACTTGGCTTGTATATTCCAATGATGGGCTTCCTCAAAATGCCCTAGGTCTTCGTGAGCAAGCGAGTTGGATGCACACCCACTTAGTTTCTTTTGTTGAGCTTTCATATACTTATAGCTCTAGTGCATCCGTTTCATGGCAATCCCTAC
The DNA here is from genome assembly GCF_002575655.3 of Aegilops tauschii subsp. strangulata. Classification (NCBI taxonomy): domain Eukaryota; kingdom Viridiplantae; phylum Streptophyta; class Magnoliopsida; order Poales; family Poaceae; genus Aegilops; species Aegilops tauschii. Next base: position 227,621,961 of record NC_053039.3, read on the forward strand.
TCACTCACATTGATATCTATTAATGGGCATCTCCATAGCCCGTTGATACGCCTAGTTGATGTGAGACTATCTTCTCCTTTTTGTCTTCTCCACAACCACCGTTCTATTCCACCTATAGTGCTATGTCCATGGCTCACGCTCATGTATTGCGTGAAGATTGAAAAAGTTTGAGAATGTCAAAAGTATGAAACAATTGCTTGGCTTGTTATTAGGGTTGTGCATGATTTAAATATTTTGTGTGGTGAAGATAGAGCATAGCCAGACTATATGATTTTGTAGGGATAACTTTCTTTGGCCATGTTATTTTGAGAAGACATAATTGCTTAGTTAGTATGCTTGAAGTTTTATTATTTTTATGTCAATATTAAACTTTTATCTTGAATCTTTCTGATCTGAATATTCATACCACAATTAAGAAGAATTACATTGAAATTATGCCAAGTAGCATTCCACATCAAAAATTCTGTTTTTATCATTTACCTACTCGAGGACGAGCAGGGATTAAGCTTGGGGATGCTTGATACGTCGTATCTATAATTTTTGATTGTTCCATGCTATATTATATTCTGTTTTGGACATTATTGGGCTTTATTATACACTTTTATATTATTTTTGGGACTAACCTATTAACCGGAGGCCCAGCCCAGAAATGCTGTTTTTTGCCTATTTCAGAGTTTCGCAGAAAAAGAATATCAAACGGAGTCCAAATGGAATGAAACCTTCGGGAACGTGATTTTCGGAACGAATGTGATCCAGAGGACTTGGACCCTACGTCAAGACATCAACCAGGAGGGCACGAGGTAGGGGGGCGCGCCTACCCCCCCAGGCGCGTCCTCCACCCTCATGGGCCCCCTGTTGCTCCACTGACGTACTTCTTCCTCCTATATATACCTACGTACCCCCAAACTACCAGATACGGAGCCAAAAACCTAATTCCACCGCCACAACCTTCTGTACCCGTGAGATCCCATCTTGGGGCCTGTTCCGGAGCTCCGCCGAAGGGGGCATCGATCACGGAGGGCTTCTACATCAACACCATAGCCTCTCCGATGAAGTGTGAGTAGTTTACCTCAGACCTTCGGGTCCATAGTTATTAGCTAGATGGCTTCTTCTCTCTTTTTGGATCTCAATACAATGTTCTCCCCCTCTCTCGTGGAGATCTATTCGATGTAATCTTCTTTTGAGGTGTGTTTGTTGAGAGCGATGAATTGTGGGTTTATGATCAAGTTTATCTATGAACAATATTTGAATCTCCTCTGAATTCTTTTATGTATGATTTGTTATCTTTGCAAGTCTCTTCGAATTATCAGTTTGGTTTGGCCTACTAGATTGATCTTTCTTGCAATGGGAGAAGTGCTTAGCTTTGGGTTCAATCTTGCGGTGTCCTTTCCCAGTGCCAGTAGGGGCAGCAAGGCACGTATTGTATTGTTGCCATCGAGGATAACAAGATGGGGTTTATATCATATTGCATGAGTTTATCCCTCTACATCATGTCATCTTGCTTAAAGCGTTACTCTGTTCTTATGAACTTAATACTCTAGATGCATGTTGGATAGCGGTCGATGTGTGGAGTAATAGTAGTAGATGCAGGTAGGAGTCAGTCTACTTGTCTCGGACGTGATGCCTATATACATGATCATACCTAGATATTCTCATAACTATGCTCAATTCTGTCAATTGCTCAACAGTAATTTGTTCACCCATCGTAAATACTTATGCTCTCAAGAGAAGCCACTAGTGAAACCTATGGCCCCCGGGTCTATTTTCCATCATATTAATCTTCCAACACTTAGCTATTTCTGGTGCCGTTTTTATTTTGTTTTCTTTACTTTGCATCTTTATCATAAAAATACCAAAAGTATTATCTTATCATATCTATCAGATCTCACTCTCGTAAGTGATCGTGTAGGGATTGACAACCCCTTATCGCGTTGGTTGCGAGGATTTATTTGTTTGTGTAGGTGCGCGGGACTCGTGCGTGGCCTCCTACTGGATTTGTACCTTGGTTCTCAAAAACTGAGGGAAATACTTACGCTACTTTGCTGCATCACCCTTTCCTCTTCAAGGGAAAACTAACGCAGTGCTCAGGAGGTAGCAGTTCTCGATGATCTTCCAAGAGCTAACTTAAGAGTGTTTAATTCTTTAGTTAGACGCTCAATCTCCTTCTTATCATCGTCATTCGTTTTATCTTGATTAGCATGATTAATAGCAAGTTCGTCACAGTTTTCATAACTAGAGTTGTCAACAAGTAAATCATCATCTCCTAGCAAATCATCTTCATCACTATTGAAATCAACATTCTCGGGGTGTGTTACCTTTGGACCTTTAGTCATGAAGCATCTCCCAATTCCTTCATTTGGTGAGTCAAATATGTCGTAGGAGTTGGTTGTCACTAGTGCTAGTCTGGCAACACCTTCATCTTGAGTATATTCGGAGTCGGAGTGATAACTTCTTTCGGAGTGATTGTCGGAGTCGGAACCGGATACCCATTCACCAACATGAGCTTGATGTCTTCCTTTTGTGTAGCTCCTTGATGACTTATCCTTCCTTTCGGAATCCTTGCTTCTCCGAGAGGGTCTTCGTTCATAACGATCATCTCTACTCCTTCTTTCTCTTGGTGGTTATTCTTCTCTTTTCTACTCCTTTTGGGAGAATCTTCTCTTCTTTTGTAGGGAGTCGTACACTCATGGGAGTAGTGTCCGGGTCTTCCACAATTGTAGCAATTTCTTTCGTGACTGGAAGATCTCTTGTCATTGTAGGATCTTGACTTGGAGCTTCTTTCCTTGCTCCTTCTCTTGTAGAATTTGTTGAAGTTCTTCACCATTAGACTCAATTCTTCATTGAAGGTTTGCTTCTCACTTGATGATGTGGAAGCTTCACATGAGGCTTTGTAAGCACCACTTGACTTGTTGTGGAGCTCTTCCTTATCCTTGAGTGACATTGTGACGCCGCCGATTTGACCGTATACTAATCATACACGCAAATGTGTACGATCAAGATCGAGGACTCACGGGAAGATATCACAACACAACTCTAGACACAAATTAAAATAAAACAAGCTTTATATTACAAGCCAGGGGCCTCGAAGGCTCGAATACATAAGCTCGAAAACACAAGAGTCAGCCGAAGTAATAATATCTGAGTACAGACATAAGTTAAACAAGATTGCCTTAAGAAGGCTAGCACAAAAGTAACAACGATCGAAAAGGCAAGGCCTCCTGCCTGGGACCTCCTAACTACTCCTCGAAGCCGAACTCCATGTAGAATCATCCTCGGGATCTCTAGCTCCTGGACTCCAGCATCTGGTTGCGACAACCAGGTATAGAAAGGGGAAAAGAGGGAGAAAAGCAACCGTGAGTACTCATCCAAAGTACTCGCAAGCAAGGAGCTACACTACATATGCATGGGTATATGTGTAAAGGGCCATATCGGTGGACTGAACTGCAGAATGCCAGAATAAGAGGGGGATAGCTAATCCTGTCGAAGACTATGCTTCTGGCCACCTCCATCTTGCAGCATGTAGGAGAGAGTAGATGGTAAGTTCACCAAGTAGCATCGTATAGCATAATCCTACCCGGCGATCCCCTCCTCGTCACCCTGTTAGAGAGCGATCACCGGGTTATATCTGGCACTTGGAAGGGTGTGTTTTATTAAGTATCCAGTTCTAGTTGTCATAAGGTCAAGGTACAACTCCGGGTCGTCCTTTTACGGAGGGACACGGCTATTCGAATAGATAAACTTCCCTGCAAGGGTGCACCACATAACCCAACACGCTCGATCCCATTTGGCCGGACACACTTTCCTGGGTCATGCCCGGCCTCGGGAGATCAACACGTCGCAGCCCCACCTAGGCACAACAGAGAGGTCAGCACGCCGGTCTAAATCCTATGGCGCAGGGGTCTGGGCCCATCTCCCATTGCACACCTGCATGTTGCGAGGGCGGCCGGAAGCAGACCTAGCCTAGCAGGCGTTCTAGTCCAATCCCGCGCGCGCCGCTCCGTCGCTGACGTCACGAAGGCTTCGGCTGATACCACGACGTCGAGTGCCCATAACTGTTCCCGCGTAGTTGGTTAGTGCGTATAGGCCAGTGGCCAGACTCAGATCAAATACCAAGATCTCGTTAAGCGTGTTATATTTTAAGTATCCGCGGACGCCGACCAGGGCCAGGCCCACCTCTCTCCTAGGTGGTCTCAACCTGCCCTGTCGCTCCGCCACAAAGTAACAGTCGGGGGCCGTCAGGAACCCAGGCCCACCTCTACCGGGATGGAGCCACCTGTCCTTTCAGCCCCCTCATCAGAATCACTTGCGGGTACTCAACGAGCTGACCCGACTTTAGTCACCACATGTGTCATGTATATAAAGTATATAGTATATACCCGTGATCACCTCCCTAGTGATCACGGCCCGATAGTATAGCATGGCAGACGGACAAGAGTGTAGGGCCACTGATGGAACACTAGCATCCTATTCTAAGCAGTAGGATAGCAGGTAAGGGTAACAACTGTAGCAACAGTGACAGGCTATGCAGCAGAACATGATTAACCGAAAGCAGTAACATGCTACACTCTTCTAATGCAAGAGTATAGAGAAGAATAGGCGATATCTGGTGATCAAGGGGGGGCTTGCCTGGAAGCTCTGTTGTACCGGGAGAAGGGTCGTCGGTGACGTAGTCGTAATCGGTGGCATCAGCGCCGGTCTCGGGGTCTACCGGAGAAGAAGAGGGGGAAGAAACAATAAATATAATGCAAACATAAGCATGACGGTGCATGACAAGACAATGTGCGGTGCTAGGTGTGCCCTAACGCGGTAGGAGGTGATACCGATGAAGGGGGGAAACATCCGGGAAAGTATTCCCGGTGTTTCGCGTTTTCGAACAGATGAACCGGAGGGGGATTGTTGCACGTTTGCTATGCTAGGGATATGTGGTGGACGAACGAGCTGCGTATCCGGATTCGTCTCGTCGTTCTGAGCAACTTTCATGTACACAGTTTTTTCATCCGAGTTACGGATTATTTTATATTAATTTTTAAAGTTTTAAATCATTTTCTAGAATTAACAGATTATTTTAATTCGAAATTGCAATTATGACGTCAGCATGACATCAGCAGTCAACTCTGACCGTTGACTGGTCAAACTGACACGTGGGTCCTACTGGTCATAGACTCGAGTTAGCTAACCCGGGTTAATTAGTTTAACTAATTGATTAGGTTAACTAATCTTAATTAGTTTGGTTAAACAGTTAATCAACTTAATTAATTCACTAATTAATTGATTAATTAATAATTAATTTTACTAATTTTTTCATTTTCGTTTCCTTTTTTTAATGTTCTGGGCAGTGGGCCCCGTTTGGCAGTGGCCCAGAGGCCATAGCGGGCATGGGCACTAACGGGCACAGCCCGAACGGGCGCTAGCCCGCGGGGGCGCACCCGACTGGGCAACAAGGGGCGGCTGGCGGGCGCGGGTGCCAGCGCGCCGGCGTTGATCTCCGGTGGCTGCGACCGGGCGGAGCATGGGGAGGGCCGCGGCTACCGACATGCAGCAGGGCGGCCGGAGGCGAGGCACGGGGCGCGACGACGGCACACGACGCGTGGCTGCGGGCGCGGCCATCGGGGCTGCGGGGCGCGGGCAGACGGCGAGCAACGGCGCGGTGGTGCGGCTGCAGGGACCGGGGCGTGCGGGCGCTAGCAACGTCGGGAGATGGCCGAGGCCAGGGGAAGGGAAGAGGGTGAGCTCACGGGCGTGTAGAGGAACGAGGGGCGGCGAGGCTTGATGGAGCTGCGCGAGGAGGGGACGTGGACGCGGTCCGGCAGCGTCGTGGCTCCGGCGAGGGGGACTCCGAGCGGCGGTGGCCTCGGGGCCGAGTCCCAGTTCCAGATCGAGGGCGGTGCGCGGACGAGCGTCGGGGCGAGGTAAGGCGACGACGACGAGGTGGCGGGGAGCGGCGACGACGCGGCTTCGAGGCTCGGGGCGCCGCGGGGTCGAGCCCCCGATCCAGCTCGGGTCGAGGGGCGGGCGCCTGTGCGGCAGGCGAGACGGAGCAGGCTACGGGGCGGCGTCGGGGATGGGCGCCGGCGTCAGGGGCGCGAGGCGGCGCGGGATGGGGCCTCCCCGATCTAGATCCAGGTGAGTGGGGGGGGGGGGAGACGAGGGAGAGAGTGGGGTTCGTGGGGGGAGTGGGGATAGTGGTTAGGGTTTCTGTCGGGTGGGTGCAGCGGGTTATAGGGGGTGGCTGGGCCGGCCTGGTTGGCCCGATGGCTAGCTGGGCCGTGGCCCAGCGAGGGAGGGGGTTTTCTCTTTCTTTTGTCTTTATTTTACTTTTGTTTAATTTTCCTTTTCTGTTTTCTGTTTTCTGTTTTACTTTAGTTCCACTTTTATTTTAGTTTTGTAAACTATAAAAGTAGTCCCTAATTTAGTGTTAGTAAATAGGCTACTGCCTCATAAGTTTGGGCAACTAAATAAAATAGTGTAATATTTTATTTTTTGTAAAAGGCATTCAACTAATTGTTTTTGCTACTGTTTAAAATATTTTTAGAGTATTAAACCTTTTCTAAAAGTGTGGTTTCTCCACCATACTTATCTATGCATTATTTGGCTCACCAGGAACATTTTAGTTTTAACATTTGAAAACTTTTATTGTTTGTTTCATTTTGAATTTGAATTTGAATCGGTTTCGAACTAATGCGAGATTAGCAACAGTAATCGAGGTGACGTGGCATCATTAGTAGATGGTTACTGTAGCTTAATTATCCGGGCGTCACAGACATCTCATGAGCAACAATTCTTCCATTGACTTCTGTTGGCTTGAGATCTTTGTAATTGGCCATCATTTGGATCAATGTGCACACGGTATCATATTTTCCATCCAAGGCTCTTAGGATCTTCTTGATGATAAATCTATCGGTCATCTCTTCACTTCCTAAGCCAGCAATCTCATTTGTGATGAGAGCAAGCCTAGATTACATTTCGGCGACGCCTTCACCATACTTCATTTTGAACTTGTCAAGTTGACTTTTAAGCACATCTAATTTGGATTCCTTGACGGAGTCGGTACCTTCGTGCATATCAATCAAAGTATCCCAAATTTCCTTTGCATTCTCAAGACGGCTGATTTTGTTGAATTCTTCGGGGCACAATCCGTTGAAGAGAATATCACAAGCCTGAGCATTGTATTGCAGCATCTTCAACTCTTCTGCGGTAGCTTCACGGTTTGGTTCTCTCCCATCAAAGAATTCACCTTACAAGCCAATACACACAATAGCCCAAACGGCGGGGTTATGTCCAAGAATATGCATTTTCATCTTATGCTTCCAACTAGCAAAATTTGTACCATCAAAGTAAGGACCTCTACGGTGGTAATTTCCCTCGCTAGACGCCATACTCTCCTAGGTTGTGAAACCAAGGCTATGACCACCAAAAGCTATGGAAATCAAAGCAAATGGAGACCAAAGCTCAGATACCACTTGTAGGATCGAAAGTATGTCTAGAGGGGGGTGATTAGACTACTTGACCAAATAAAAATCTAGCCTTTTCCCAATTTTAGTTCTTGGCAGATTTTAGCAACTTTGCACAAGTCAAGCAATCAACCTACACATGCAATTCTAAGAGTATAGCAGCGGAAAGTAAAAAAATTGCATATGAAGGTAAAGGGAGGAGTTTGAGAGAGCAAACACAATGTTGACATGGAGATTTTTTATCCGTGGTTCCGATAGGTGGTGCTATCTTACATCCACGTTGATGGAGATTTCAACCCACGAAGGGTAACGGTTGCGCGAGTCCACGGAGGGCTCCACCCACGAAGGGTCCATGAAGAAGCAACCTTGTCTATCCCACCATGGCCGTCGCCCACGAAGGACTTGCCTCACTCGGGTAGATCTTCACGAAGTAGGCGATCTCCTTGCCCTTACAAACTCCTTGGTTCAACTCCACAATCTTGACGGAGGCTCCCAAGTGACACCTAGCCAATCTAGGAGACACCACTCTCCAAGAGGTAACAAATGGTGTGTTGATGATGAACTCCTTGCTCTTGTGCTTCAAATGATAGTCTCCCCAACACTCAACTCTCTCTCATAGGATTGGATTTGGTGGAAAGAAGATTTGAGTGGAAAGCAACTTGGGGAAGGCTAGAGATCAAGATTTATGTGGTTGGAATGGAATATCTTGATCAACACAAGTGTAGGTGGTTCTCTCTCAGAAAATGTATGTTGGAAGTGTAGGCATGTTCTGATGGCTCTCTCCACGAATGAAGAGTGGGTGGAGGGGTATATATAGCCTCCACACAAAATCTAACAGTTACACACAATTTACCAAACTCGGTTGGACCGAATCATGAAACTCGGTCGGACCGATTTAGTTCAAAATGTGAACGTTAGGATTTTCGGTGGGACCGACATGTCAACTCGGTGGGACCGATGTCATTAGGGTTAGGGCATAACGTAATCTCGGTGAGACTGATTACCCAAACTCGGTGAGACCGATTTTGGTAATAGACAAACAGAGAGTTGGTCAGGCAAACTCGGTGGGACCGATTCGCTCATCTCGGTTGGACCGAAACGTTACAAATGGGAAACAGAGAGTTTGCATTGCAATCTCGGTGGGACCGATCGCTCATCTCGGTTTGACCGAAACGTTACGAAGGGGAACAAAGAGATTACAATCCCATCTCGGTGAGACCGAGATCCCTATCGGTGAGACCGAAAATACTAGGGTTTCTTGCAGTGGCTATGTCAAGTGAACTCAGTGGCGCCGGATAGAAAGTTCTGGTGGGGCCGAGTTTGACTTTTGGTTTGGGACATATGTGGATATGAGAAAGTAGTTGAGGGTTTTTGGAGCATATCACTAAGCATTTTGAGCAAGAAACTCATTAAGCAACACCTCACGCCCTCTTGATAGTATTGGCTTTTCCTATGGACTCAATGCGATCTTGGATCACTAAAATGAAAAATGTAGAGTCTTGTGCTTTGAGCTTAAGCCAATCCTTTTGTCCTTAGCATTTTGAGGGGTCCACTTTCTAATCCATGCCATGCCAATCATTGAGCTTTCCTGAAATATTTATCTTGAAATAGCATTAGCTCAATGAGCTATATGTTGTTAGGAATTACCAAAACCACCCAGGGATAGTTGCACTTTCAGTCTTGTCTTCGTGTGTCTTGTTCGGGGTGATCAGCCCACGACGCATCCTGGGCGATTGGCGTCAAAGGACGACCAATGCTGATGAGTTCGCTGTTCGTGAGAACAGGCGATGATACCGGTTGGTGCTCGATCTGAGGAAGGACTTCATCATCATCTACATTGTCGTGATGACCAATGTCTTCAGCTGTGATGGGGTCGACAACTGGAATGTCTTCATCTTCAGGAGCCTCTGTGGAAGCAGGCTCATGAACTACTAGCTGACGCTCTTGGTTTGCGGATGCAGGACGAGCAACTGAGATGGGCTCGACAACAAGTGGCTTCTTGGTCGGTGGAGCATCATCAGTGGCCTTCTTGTGCTTGCGCTTTCTGGCTTCGGCCTCAGCTGCCCTTGTTTTCTTAAGTTCTGAAGCTGCTGTGGGAACCTTAGGCTTCAAGCCTATCATTATGGCAAGGAAGACAATGTGAGGTGCTTCCCACCTTGATGCTTCAGCTTGGGCCACAGCAGGCTTCTTTTTCTGTTTGGCAGCCATCTTGGGGTCGATGCCTGGACGCCCAAGAGCCTTGCGCTTTTCTGCCTCATTGTGAGCTTGAACACATTTACTTGCGGAGAGTTTTTCAACGATCCTTTTGCTTCTTCATGTTTCTTGTGAAACTCCACCTTGAGGTCATGCAGCGTCTGCTTGAAGCTTTGAACATCAGCCACACTGAGCTTGGCCATGTTCCTCTTGAATTGAGCTTTCTCATGGTCAATCTTGTTCTTCAGTTTGACGATCTTCTGAGCGAGAGCAAGCTCATTAGCAATGGCTCTATGAAATATGACACTGATGCCAATAGGAAGCTGAAGATCATCGATGCTGAGGCTTGGGTTGTTAAACCATTCATCAATGAAGTTATTCAAAATATCCACATCAAAGAGGGGCAGATCGTTGAAGATCTCCGCCTCTTGTTTGCTCTTTATCAGCAGCTCAAGAGCATCATCGCCAAGATCTTCGTCACTCGACAGATCAATGGTTTCATCTTTGTTTCTCAAAACGGCAGCTGGGGTCAGTTCTTGCCTGGAACTCTTGATAGGCTTCTTCTCCTTCTTGGATTTCTTTGTCTTCTTGGATACACGTGAAAGATCTTCAGATTGCACACTTGCTTCAGGTGGTGCAGATGCCAATGGCTTCGCACGTGAAGCTCTTGGTGTAGCAGAGGGCTTTGAAGCCTTTGGTTTCTTCTGCTTTTGCGGCTTCGGTGGAGCAGGTGCTTCATCAGAATCTGCGTCATCAGTAGAGTGCTCCACGGCAGCCCCTTGAACAGCAATGTGAGTGAGGAGGCCTTCGAGGTTGTAGAAGGGGCCGATGACATTTGGTTCAGCATCACGGGTGCCATGAGCCCTTGGAGCAGATGGACCAGGGTTGAAGTCAAGTCCAAATGCTTTCTTGTTCTTTGCAGCAGAATCTTTGGCACGCTTATAGTTGTGCTTGAACAGATTGTCATCGCGACACCATAGCAAAGAGGATGGGTCGGCATTCTTGGGCTGTGGTCCTCGGACCATGCAAGGAAAGAAGCATTGAGCAATGGCTTCGGACTTGGACTTGGTTTGAAGATTTTTATAGAGAATATCTCCCCACGGCCGCTTGATGGCATTCTTCTCCACATACTCAGCAGTGACGAATCTGTACTTGAACCATTCCTCTGCCCAATATCTTCGAATCCATTGGATTCGAGTCTTGCGTTTGCCATAGGTTTCTTCAGGATCTGTACATTTCATACAGATCAGGTGGCAAATCTTTGGATGTATTCCCACGGCGCTGTTTGCCTCCCTTTCTAGCTGTCTTCTCAGTGGCCATTTAATTCAAGCTGAATGGCTTCAAGACTGTGAATGGCTTCCTTTTGCTGGTCAGACAGGAACTGGCTTCAGGAGAATTGATGTGTCGCTGTAAGAATTCTGCAAATGAATGCAGACTATGAGAACCAAGGGATTCTCCCACGGACATGTACCTGTGACAGCATTAGAGGTGCGAGGGAAGGAAGAGGTCATATGCATTCTCAGAAGATTTTGAAGATAAATCAGTTTGAAGACATTGACCTCATAGCGCGAAGACATTCACTTATGTGGTGAGAGTTGGTTCTAGATTTGTATGAATCCAAGAATAAGTACAAGTGAGGAATCTAACTAGTTGTGAAGCATAAGTGAATATACTAGGCATGATATGAGACTTAGAACAAGATAGATCTAGATATGGAAGACAAGAAACCACTTTTGGGTAAAGTGGATGGATCAGATGGATCAAAAAGGCAGTAAAAGTAAGATTTAATTACTGCACAAAGAACTGCAAGACGAAGTTGAGAGGGAGGCCGAGCAGTTCAATCTCCCGTGCCCTAACTTGGCGACGGAAGACACCTACGGCGGCGGCGGAGAGGACGAGGTCCGCGCCCGGCATGAGGACGACGACGAACAGGTTGCGACAGCTAAGCGCTTCTTCTCCGGCATCGACGCGAGCTAGCGGAGGCGCTAGGGTTTGTGCGAGGTGGCGAGGTGGAAGAGGAGATTGTGACCGCGGTGAGTTGTGAATTTATAAGGAAAGGGACAACACAACGCAATTACGCAGGTGCCCCTGGCGGTTCACATCTGAAGGACACGTGGCAAACATGCAACACATTGCAAGTTGTTCCATGTTCCCACGCACGTCTGGACCGTCGGGTGGTCGTTCCGGCTTCTCCGGGTTTCTGGCAGTAAAGATATAGCATTAAAACATATTCAACTTTTGTCTCTTTATCTTCTGCTGACAAGGACGCAGAGAAGACATTCGATAGTTTCAATAGAATGCATATGATTTGGATAGATAGAATCTGAGGTAGAAGCATAGAAGAGGTTAGGGTCCGATCACATTCACTTAGATCAAAAGATTCAAGCATGAATACATAGCTATAAGTGAATGCTGTAGAGGACAGAACACAAATATATGTATATATCTGAATAAGACCAAATCAACATTGTGAAGATAAACATGAAGTTAAATCAATGTTGAAGACAAACCAAATGCGAAGCCTTTGCAAATGTGACACCAAATGAAACACTTCAAACAAAGGTTTGGTGGTGGCGTTACCCACCGTATAGGAAGTATTAGACCCACACACGGCACACAATTATCGGGGCGCTCCGAAGTCAAATTCTGTTTTAATGTATTCACACTTAGAGTGTATGTCTTCATTGTTTGAAGATATACGTTACTTCGTGTGTTGCACATCTAAGTCATCAACATGCATAAGTGTTTGGATGTGTGTCCAATTACAGGACATTTGAGGATTCTAAGATATTTAGCTCACACCGCAACTTGCAAAACCTTTTCTCATCCAAGGGCTTTGTGAAGATATCTGCCAATTGCTCTTCAGTGTTGACGTGTATGATATCAATATCTTCCTTCATGACATGATCTCTGAGAAAGTGATGACGAATTTCAATGTGCTTTGTCTTCGAGTGCTGAACTGGGTTGTTGGCAATCTTGATGGTGCTTTCATTGTCGCAGTAGAGAGGCACTTGCTTCAGATGGATGCCATAGTCCTTGAGAGTTTGCTTCATCCATAGAAGCTGAGCGCAGCAAGATCTAGCAAACATTTATTCAGATTCAGCAGTAGAGAGAGATACACAGTTCTGCTTCTTTGAAGACCAACAGACAAGTGATCGTCCCAGAAAGTGACATGTGCCTGATGTAGACTTGCGATCAACCTTGTCACCAGCATAATCAGCATCTGAGAATCCAACTAGATCAAACTCTGAGCCCTTTGGATACCATAATCCTAGCGTTGGGGTGTAAGCCAAATATCGTAGAATTCGCTTCACAGCTAAGTGATGCGATTCCTTTGGTGCCGCTTGGAATCGGGCACACATGTAAACACTAAGCATTATATCTGGCCTAGATGCACATAAGTAGAGTAAAGAACCAATCATGGAGCGGTATACCTTTTGATCGAACTCTTTACCATTGGCGTCAGGACTCAGATGACTTTTGGTTGGCATTGGCGTCGTGTATCCTTTGCAATCTTGCATTCCAAACTTCTTCAGGCAATGTTTGAGATATTTCTCTTGAGATATGAAGATGTCGTTGCTCTGCTGACGGATTTGACCAAGGAAGAACTTCAGCTCACCCATCATGGACATCTGATATTGCTCTTGCATCATGTGTCGAAACTCATCACTGTATCTCTTGTTAGTGCAGCCGAAGATAATGTCATCCACATAGATTTGGCACACAAACAGTTCTCCATCATATGTCTTCGTGAAGAGTGTAGGATCTAGAGAACCATGTTTGAAGCCTTTGCTCTTCAGGAAGTCTTTGAGTGTGTCATACCAAGCACGAGGGGCTTGTTTGAGGCCATACAGTGCCTTGTTGAGCTTGTATACCATATCAGGATGTTTTGGATCTTCAAAACTGGGTGGTTGTGCAACATACACTTCTTCTTCAATCTTGCCGTTGAGAAAGGCACTCTTCACATCCATTTGATACAAAAGGATGTTGTGATGGTTGGCATAGGCTAGTAGTATGCGAATGGCTTCAAGCCTAGCCACGGGAGCAAATGTTTCTGAAAGTGCTAGTTATCGACTAGAGGGGGGGGGGGGTGAATAGGCGATTTTTATGAACGTCTTCAAAACATGAGAGTTGCGACGACAAACAATGGAAATGAACCTATTGATATGCAGCGGAAGCTAGACTACACTAAGCAAGCCATAGTCAAGTATGCAATGAAGTGAAAGCACGAAGACTAATAGCAGCTAGGTAGTAAAGATCAGGATGGAAGATAGTATGAAGCCAAACAATGATAGTAGTCACACAGTGAAGTCAAACAAGTAGTGCAAGCAGGCAATGACTTCACGAAGACAAACTGTAAGTAAAGAGAGGGAGAGGATAGAACCAGTCACTTGGTGAGGACACAGGATTTGTTGGACCAGTTCCAGTTGCTGTGACAACTGTACGTCTGGTTAGGGAGGCTGAGATTCAACTCAGAAGACCACGTCTTCACCTTATTCCCCTTGAGCTAAGGACACCCAGTCCTCGCCCAATCACTCTGGTAAGTCTTCAAGGTAGACTTCCAAACCTTCACAGACTTTGTTCACCGGCGATCCACAATGACTCTTGGATGCTCAGAACGCGACGCCTAACCGGCTGGAGGATTCACAGTCCTCAAGTGTAACAAGTCTTCAGGTCACGCGGACAGAAAGACTTCAGTGATGCCTAACACTCTTTGGCTCTGGGTGTTTGGGCTTTGTCCTCGCAAGGATTTCTCTCTCTCAAAAGCTTCAGAGGTGGGTTGCTCTCAAACGACAAAAGTCGTGCACTAACTCTGAGCAGCCACCAATTTATGGTGTAGGGGGTGGGCTATTTATAGCCACTAGGCAACCCAACCTGATTTGTCTGAAATGACCCTGGGTCACTAAGGAACTGACACGTGTTCCAACGGTCAGATTTCAAACACACGCAGTAGCTTGACTTGGGCTACAAGTAAAGCTGACTCATCCAGCTCTGGATAAGATTTGCTCTCATTATCTTCGCTCAAAGACATAGGATTTGGTTGAGCATCACTTCAGTCACTCTGACTTTGTTCACTGGGACCCCACTTAATAGTATGGTGATTCCTACGACTCAACAAAGAAGAAAAGGAAACAACAAAACAACTAAGTCTTCGCGCTCCATAGTCTTCACGCAATGCCTTCTCTTGTCATAGTCTTCAATGTGAATATCTTCACATACCACCATTGTCTTCATTGTCTTCATACATTTTAGGGGTCATCTCCGGTAGGTAAACCGAATCAATGAGGGACTACTACCTGTGTTATCCTGCAATTCTCACAAACACATTAGTCCCTCAACCAGGTTTGTCGTCAATACTCCAAAACCAACTAGGGGTGGCACTAGATGCACTTACAATCTCCCCCTTTTTGGTGATTGATGACAAACTGGTTGAAGTTTTCAACGGGGATAAAAGTATGTGAAATTGTAAAGGATTTAGGTATTGTCTTCATAAGTAGCAAAAGGCTCCCCCTGAAGATGTGCATATAAGTAATTTGCTTTTGGAATGCAAATGCACATGGCAGGTTGTACTTGTGGAGATCCTCTTCAACTTATGAAGACAATTCATCATGCATGATTTGATATAACGAAGATAATGATATGCATAATGAAAAATGGACGTCTGCAATATGACTTCGTGCGGGATTTATCATCGCACATGCGGAATTTATCATTGCATCACAGAATAGCAAACAAGTAGCAGGCGACCATCAAGTTTAAGTGTTACAACTCAAAGAACCAAATGTATCAAAAGCGAGAGTTGTAAACACTAGGCAAAATATAAAGCAACCGCCCATATGGACCCGCTTGAAGACTATCAACTCATATGCTTCTCCCCCTTTTGTCAGTAAGGACCAAAAAGGTTTGAAGACATAGAGCCTTTACTCGTTCCCAGAAGGAGTAGGAGAAGATGCAGGGTCGGCGTCGGGGTTTGGCGGTGCAGAAGAACTTGGTGCAGTGTCGATACGCGCTGAAGTTGGAGGTGGTGAAGTAGCATCATCTTGATCATCTATCACTCTGGCATTCACCGTTGCAGCTGAGGAGGAATAATCAGAGTCTTCAAGAGACGGAGTTCGACGCAAGACAACATTCCTTGGAGGAGTGGAGTCAAACTTGAATCTTTCAGTGAAGCCATCGTCTTGAAGATCTGCTTCAGCACTCAGCAATGTCAAACTCTTCCAAGACCTCTGACAGGTTTCATGAGTGACAAAGGCATTCTTGGTGGCAAGATTGCGAATGCGATTGACGTCCACCAAGAGGCTTTGCATCTGACGCTTCAACCAGTAGTGATGCTTATCCTGTTTCTGATGTAGGGCAGCGACAAGTTCTCGGTCATTGAGAACACGAGATCGCTTCCGAGGCCTTTGAGCAATAGTGCTTTCAGTGGCTTCAGTTTGAGCACGGTGAGGTAAGCGTGTATTGCCAGCCAAAGGATAAACATGAGTGACTGCCTGGACTCCTTCAATGGGTTGCGTGAAGCTTTGGTGATCAGCATTGTGAAGACAAACAGGCTCCTTGGTAGGCTCTGGGTACATGGCTTCAACTGACATATCAACCTCTGGCAGAAAGATCAGATGGTTGCGAGCAGAGGGCTGATAGTTGACAGCTGAATGTAGCTTGATGAGGCGCATAACCCATGGAGCGTAGAACTTCAGTCCAAAGAGATCAGAGCCTGATGCAAGCAACTGCCTAATAAAGAAGTCTTGAGCATTGAAGCTGATGCCGTTGAAGATATAAAAGACCAAAGTCTTCATTGCTCCTTCAAGTTTTGCTGCTGAAGAATATCCTTTGACAGGCCATAGAGAATGCCTGATGATATGATAAATAGTGCGGGGCAGATACTCTAGGTCTTTGACAAAGAACTCCTTTGGGTAATCAGCGTCATGTGGCAGAGGCTTCATCATGCTCAGCATTTGGCTCATCTTGGGCTCTAGCTTCTGAAAGATGCTCTCCAAAGCATTGTGGTGAAGCTGACAACCAGGTTCATATAGTTTACCTGGAGTGGGCAGACCAGTGAGCTCAATAATGTCAAAAGCTGTCGGCGTTCTGGGAACGGGGGTCCCCAGACTTGCCTGCCTGCGGCCCACAGCGTGGCTAAGCAGCAGGCCGTACGGCCCATCTTCATCAACAAGGCATCCAAGACCCTCGCGAGGGTCCGAGCCTCGTGAGGCGGATGATGCAAGACCTCCTCTGGAGTGGCCTAGCCAGGCAGGCTCACGAGGAGCGGAGATATCAAGGCGGGGCAAAACCTCATGAGGCTCTCGTGACGTGAGCTATGATGAACGGCACCAGGCGGGCGCCAGCGCGCGCAGCATCCTTATTTCCTCTTTGGTGCTAAGGAGGCCAGCGCAGGTGAAGAGTACCGAGGCAACATGCAAAGTGTCGTGGAATTGTCACGGCAGATGTCCTCGAGCTAGGACTTAGTCGCGGAGCCATCGCAGCTAGGAAGCTTAAAGGGGTTAAATGGGACAAGGGACACGGGGGTTATACTGGTTCGGCCCCTTACGGTGAAGGTGAAAGCCTACGTCCAGTTGAGGTGGTATTGATTACGGTTTCGATGACCAGGGAGCTTAATCGCTATGCCTGGCTCTCGACGAGATCTTACTTGTCCCAAAACCGCCGCCAGGTCGTCCCTTTATATAGAGAGGTTGACGCCCAGCGGCTCTCGGAGTCCCGGCCGGCTCATAAGAGTGTCCGGCTCGGACTCTCAACTATTCTTGCCTTACACTACAAGTTCCACCATAATGGCGGTTATCACCACGGGCCTTAAGCCATCTCCGGGTCTTAAGCCCATTATTGACCCACCGTCTTCAAGCTAGGTACTGGGCTTCGCGTGATGACCATTATGACGTAACCCGGCCCCTCCTGGGCAGGTGACTCTAATGGTTATATCCTCAACATTAGGCCCCAGATTGATTTGAACTGGTTCATGTCAATCTTCAATTCTTTTGAGAGAAAAAATCTTCCGGCTTATGGTCGTGCGAAGGTTATAACCCGCCGTGACGTCATCTTCTGGATTCCTGGTAACCCGCCATGATGTCATCTTCCATTAAGTCCATTTTTTTATTCTGTTATACTCCAACGGATCTTATCTTTAATGGCTGTCCCGAAAATCGAGGCGCTTTCGTGGCACGATAATCACGTCGTGGCCTCCTCGTTTCTCGCACCCACTTATTAGCCGCACCTTATAAGTAAGCCCGGCCCATGAGTCTTCCCTCACTTGTCGCCTCCATCTTCTTCCTCCTCTCGCCACTGTACTGCCACGCGAGCTCCGCCGCCGCCGCCGCGGGTCTCCTCGTCTTCACCAACTCAGGCTGCTGCATCAACCTGACGTGACCAGAAAAACGCGACGAACCTCCGCAGTAACTCCGCATCTGTAAGTCCCTGCACCTCTCCATCGTAGATCCGCATTTAGGGTTCCACTGTTCTTCCTCTGTTCTTCGCTGTTCTTCTCGAGTTCCTTGTAGTTCTTCCACTGCAGTCATGTTTTGATCCAAAAGTAGAACGGAGCTCCTGCGGTAGTTGTTGCGCATCCATTTTTATGCTAGTAGATCCCCTTTGTCTGCAATAAGATCTCGTTCTGAATCCATGAACTTCTTCTGCGTCAGTTCTAGGTCTAGAAATTTTTCTTTTTAGCCGACCGTTTGATCCAGAATAATTACTACGATCTGTGAAACTTGTTTGCGCCACACTTAGTCAAAAAATTGCATCTGTTTAGCTATGGCGGCTCACATTTCCGGCTTAAGAGAAACCACGCGCTGTAAAATTTCCGGCTCATTTATGATCAAGTTGTAGACAACTTGAATTACTCATGACGCCCACAGCGTCTTAGATAACCCGACGAAATTAGCCATGTATCATTAGGCCCCTTCATAAGCCGCCATTTTGAGTGTTGAACTGTAAATTTCCTCCGGCTTATAATTGAACCGGACATTTCCCTTTTGTCATAGGCTTCATCTTTCACAATGCCACCCAAGGCTCCCAAGGCACCCATCACATGCAACTGGATGAGATCCAATGTCACTGATGACACTTTAGCTGATTTCGTGAAGACGGGTTACCTGCCCAAGAAGGAGGTCATGTCTTATCGTGCCCCTGGCCCATCAGAGGAAAGACCTCAACCTAGAGATGGCGAAGTAGTGATATTTGTTGATCACATGAGCCGGGGCTTCGCACCGCCCGGCTCAAAATTCTTTAGAGAGGTTCTGAACTTCTTTGATCTGTGGCCGCAAGATATAGGACCCAATTCCGTGTCAAATATTTGCAATTTTCAAGTATTCTGCGAAGTCTATCTTGGAGAAGAGCCCAGCCTACTGCTCTTTAGGGAGTTGTTTTATCTGAACCGCCAGAACGAGTGCGCCAACGGGCCGAGCTTGGAACTTGGTGGAATCTCCATTCAATGACGGAGAGATTGCCTCTTCCCTTATGCTGAGCCGCCAAGCCATCCAAAGGACTGGAACCAGACATGGTTCTACTGCCAGGATACTTCTCCGGCTGACGAGAGCCCTCTGCCCGGCTTTCGTGCCCTGCGTGTGGAGCCAAATCACCCCCTGCCAGACAAACTGTCTCAAGCTGAACGTCAACCTCTGATCCCCACCATCAATAAGATCAAGGCTCTCTTGGGAAACGACCTCAACGACATTGATCTGGTCCGGGTCTGGATCTCCTGGCGGGTGATCCCCTTGAGCCGCCGCCCCGGCTTAATGTGTGATTACACGGGCCGGAAGGATGACCCTCTACGGCACAGCCCCAATGATCTTCCTGAGGACGTCGTGGATGACATGACCAAGTCTCTCCTGAATGAGAGCTTAGCCGACTGTGGGAGGACCGGCTTAAACCCCTTCTGCCAAACTAACCCGGCTCCGGCGGTAAGCCACTGACCTGAACATCTTGGTTTTCCTTTTAATAGTTTTCATCTGATCTTTAAGAAATCTTTGTTGTATTTTTCAGGCTAATGACAAGTTCTGGAAGGTCTGATATGACCATGAGGCGGCTAAAAAAGCCAGGAAGGCTAAGAAAGCCGCCAGGAGAGCCGCTCCTCGCAAGAAGGGAAGCAGGCCTACTGCCTCAGAGCTGCTTCAGCTAAGTGACAGCTCCGAGTCAGAGGTAACCCTTGAATCTTTAGGCTCTTCTTTTGTTTCTTATTTATTCCTATCCGCCTTATCGATACGGATTATCAGCAGGAGGACACCGGAGCGAGTAACCCGGTGACTAAAGAGGTAACTACACTTTCCTCCGACTCGGAGCCCTTGCCAAAGCTGAAAGTCCGAAGAGTAACCCGGAAAGTAAGATTTTCACATCCTTTAGCTTATCAAGATCCTCAATTTCTTTTGAAGCGACAGATTCATGAGAGCCGGTGGCACACCCGGACCAACAAGGATGCAGACCTCTCCTCCGGCTTACCCGAAGCATCAAGGAAGCGCCGGACCGAGGTTATCTCCAACTTATATCCTTTTCATCCTTTGGCGGGCGTTACTCGTCAACCGCTCAATTCTTCTGATTCAAGTTATCAGGAAACTTCACCTTCCTCTGGTGATTCTATGCAATCGAACCTGCTGGCTTTCAAGACCGCACCCGGGTAATGATGATCATCTTATGTTGCGCTTATCTTTACTCATGCTTTTGTACTAACCTTTTGTCCTTTCAGTGCTCAAGCGAAGCTCAGCAAGAGGGCGAAGAAGAATAAACCGGTCGAAGAGCTGGTCCTG
Source organism: Aegilops tauschii subsp. strangulata (assembly GCF_002575655.3). Lineage (NCBI taxonomy): Eukaryota > Viridiplantae > Streptophyta > Magnoliopsida > Poales > Poaceae > Aegilops > Aegilops tauschii. The sequence continues at coordinate 227,642,353 of NC_053039.3, forward strand.
ACTGAACCGGAGACTTCAGCTCAAGAGCCGCCATCTGCCTCTGCTCCTGAAGCCACCGCTCCAACCGACGAGCCAGTCATAGAGACTTCCGCTAACCCGGAGATCCCCAGCCCAGCTCAGCCGGCCGATGACCCGGACGTCGTAATCACCCGGACAGAGTTTGTCGAGCCGGGGAGACCCACTGCGCTGGCCAAATGCTCCGCCAAAGAAGAACTGTTGGAGCGCCGTAGGGCCAGGCTGGAGATCACTGACTATGCGAATTTGAGCATTGGAGACATCGTCTCAAGTTACATTGGTCAGGTGCACAACAGCCGGGACTTAGAGATTGACATGGTAAAGCAAATACAGCAAAAATCTGAGGTACCACTCTCTTGCTTACTCCATAGTCATTCTCCCCATGCTAGCCCCCAAGTCTACCACTAATGATAGAATATGTTGTAGACTTAACTTCCGGCTTACTTCATGAACCGGCAATTTGTAAATAGAACCTTTCAACATGCATTAGCCCCCAAGTGCCAAGTGTCTTTGCTTGGAAAGTGCTTGGGACTTTAATGTTGTATAATAATTACTCATACTATAACCCGGAATTTGTACAGGCTGCTTGCAAGAAATTTGAAGCTGAGATCTCTGAGCTGAAGAACCGCCTGAAGACTCAGGAAACTGAGACCCGGAAGGCCAACGCTAAATTTGAGTTCAGTGTTGCTGCACAAGAGAAGCTGAAGAAGAAATTTGAAACCGAAAGGAAGACTTGGGCCGAGGAGAAAACTGCTCTGGTCAGCCGGGCCGAACAGGCGGAGGCCGCTCTGACGGAGAGAACCGCCGAACTCTCCGGCTTAAAACGCCATGTGTCACAGATGGTCGCCGCAATCTTCGGTAAGTCATTCTGCAGGCTTTCAACAAGTTTACATTCTTTATGTCTCATAAGTCCCATCATTGCTAGCGGCTTACCTTACTTTGTTAAACAGGTCCCAGAAGCGCCAACCTCAATCAGAATGTGCTGACCAAGCTAAAGGCCGTGTACACCTTGGTGGAGCAACTCTACACCGGGTCACAGCGCGCCTTGGCCGTTGTGGCCCTGTCCAATGAGGTTCCGACTCACCTGGCGGACGTACTTCGGCGGCTTGCCGTTCTTCCTCAGCGTTTCCAAGAGCTACGACGGGCCTCTGCAAGAGCCGGAGCCATAGCTGCTCTGAGCCGGGCCAAGGCTTTCCTCCCGGAGCTAGACCCGGCGGAGATCGCGCTTGGATACCCCAGTCTGAAGGAAGACGGTACTCCCTTTGATCAAAAATACTTTGCTGCCTGTGTGAAGAGTGTGCGCCCGGTGGCAACCTCGATTGGGAATGACACCGACCTTACCAAGTATCAGCCGGGCTATGACTCGGAGAATCAGAGGATCCCCACTCCACGCTACGAAGCAATCAGCTTGATCCCTCCGACTCGTAAGCATACCTTCGCCCCAGAAGTTGACCCGGCCGGGTTAATTGACGAGGAGGCTCAATTTGAAGCTTTGAGCGGCATTGACTGGAAATCGTCAACCTTCCAGGTCATGGGAACAGCCGGAGGAGCGGAGAGGGATGAGCCGGCAAGCATCTTGACTCTTAGGCGGCCCATGGTTACGCCTTTGAAACAATGCCTCACCTTTTGGACTCGGGGAGTCTTGTAATAGAGTAGGACAAACATTTTAACCTTGTCGTGCCATCGTGCACGTGTTGAATGCTTAACTCCATTGAAGTTGCTTCCTTATATTCCTCCGGGTCATAATTGATCATTTATTGTCCTTAAGCTCGAATAGCTGTCTTTAACCATCCTGCATAGAAAACAAGTCACAAGTCTCTAGGCGGCTTACCGCACTGAGAATCATAGACCTTATATATATAACCCAGAATATGAATTAAAAATCACCAAAGACTGGCCCTCAATTATATCTTTGATGTAACCATACTAGCATACTTACAAGCCTTCAAGTATATTTCCGGTTTATGTAACCCGAATAATGAGGTGAAGATCTCAACTCCGGTTTACCAGCATCAAGAATACTTACTATGTTTATCAACGTTGTGAATCAAAATTAAGTCGGCAAAGGAAAAGCCGCCCTTGCACACTGTTGATGTGACCAACAGAACTTGTTGTAAGTCAGAAGATCAAAAACTTAGGGGCTTCCGGTTCGAATACGACCAGAGAACCGTCCCAAAGGGGTTAAGCTAAGATTCGAATGCGATCATATAGCCCCCAGTGGCTTTGGTGATGCCAATCAAGAGGGTACCGACAGCTATGTTCTCTTTGGTTCGAATACGACCCATGTTTGAACAGGAAGCCCCCAAATGACCTTAAGAGTTGTTTAACGACGCTGATTCGAATACGATCCACGTCGGTTCCCAAAGGGGATTGAGCTATGATTCAAATATGATCAAAGAAAACTCCCCAATGAGCTCGGCACTTTGCCAATCAAGTGGGTATCGACAGCTATGTTCTCTTTGGTTCGAATACGACCTATGTTTGAACAGGAAGCCCCCAGTTGATTATATATTGTTTACGGCTAGATTCGAATACGATCATAAGCCGGATCCACCTCCAAGTGACCATGTGATGTTGTAATGGAAATAACACGTTTACCTTTGGAGGAGAAAAGGACAGAGGTCCTGCTTTATTACTTAACATAATATATACATGGCTATAGAAATATGTACATTATGAGAGCCGGTGGCTCAAGTGTAATAAGGCCGAAGCTGAGCTATGTTCCACGGCCGACGGGTCTCTTCCTCCGACTTGCGTGAATCTTTATGCTCCCGAACGTCAATATGGTAGTATGACTCGTTGTGCAAGTTCTTGCTGACCACAAAGGGCCCTTCCCAAGGCGGGGATAGCTTGTGTGCATTTGTTTGATCTTGGATGAGCCGGAGCACCAGATCACCTTCCTGGAAGACCCGGGACTTAACCCGGCGGCTGTGATAACGACGCAGGTCTTGTTGGTAAATCGCTGAGCGAGCTGCTGCCACGTCACGCTGTTCGTCCAACAAGTCAAGAGCATCTTAGCACACCTGTTCATTATCCGCCTCAACATAAGCCGCCACTCAAGGCGAGTCATGACGGATGTCACTGGGGAGGACTGCTTCCGCTCCATAAACCATGAAGAAAGGAGTGTAATCCGTAGACCTATTAGGAGTAGTATTGATGCTCCATAACACGGAGGGCAACTCCTCCACCCAACAACCCGGCGTCCGTTGCAAAGGGAGCAAAAGCCGGGGCTTAATGCCCTTCAAGATCTCCTGATTAGCTCTCTCAGCTTGACCATTGGATTGAGGATGAGCCACTGATGAAACAACAAGTCGAATATGCTCTCGTTGACAAAACTCCTCCATGGCGCCCTTAGACAGATTGGTACCATTGTCAGTTATAATGCTGTGTGGAAAGCCGAAGCGAAATATCACCCTTTTCATGAACTGAACCGCCGTGGTCGCGTCACACTTGCTAACTGGCTCTGCCTCAACCCACTTTATGAACTTGTCAACTGCCACCAAAAGGTGGGTCTTCTTATCCTTGGACCTTTTAAAAGGCCCAACCATATCAAGCCCCCAGACCGCAAATGGCCAAGTGATTGGTATCATCCTCAGCTCCTGAGCCGGCACATGAGCCCGGCGCGAGAACCTCTGGCAACCATCACATTTACTGACCAAGTCCTCCGCATCAGCATGAGCTGTCAGCTAATAAAAACCATGACGAAAAGCCTTGGCCACAAGAGATTTTGAGCCGGCATGATGGCCACAATCCCCCTCGTGAATCTCACGCAAAATATCTTGGCCTTCCTCAGGGAAACTTAACGCTGGAAAGTTCCAGTGACACTGCGACGATGTAGCTCACCATTGATAATGACCATTGACTTAGATCGCCGAGTTATTTGTCTGGCCAAAGTTTCATCCTCAGGCAAATCTCCCCAGGTCATGTAAGCCAAGTATGGTACTGTCCAGTCCGGGGTGATGTGGAGAGCCGCCACCAACTGTGCTTCAGGGTCAAGGACAGCCAAGTCTTCCTCTGTAGGTAACTTAACAGAAGGGTTATGCAAGATGTCCAAGAAAGTATTAGGCGGCACCGGCTTTCGCTGAGAGCCCAGCCGGCTTAGTGCATCAGCCGCCTCGTTCTTCCTGCGATCGATGTGCTCTACTTGGTAACCCTGAAAATGTCCAGCAATGGCATCAACTTCACGGCGATAAGCCGCCATGAGAGGGTCCGTGGAATCCCACTTGCCTGATACTTGTTGAACCACTAAGTCTGAGTCACCGAAGCACCTTACCCGGCTCAAGCTCATCTCCTTAGCCATCCGAAGACCATGGAGCAAGGCCTCGTACTCAGCCGCATTGTTAGTACAAGGAAACATCAACCGTAGCACATAATGAAACTTGTCACCTTTAGGGGAAGCCAATACAACTCCAGCCCCCGAGCCCTCCAATTGCCTAGACCCGTCGAAGTGAATAGTCCAATATGTATTATCCGGCTTTTCTTCAGGCACCTGTAGCTCTGTCCAATCGTTGATGAAATCCACCAAAGCTTGAGATTTAACAGCAGTGCGCGGTACGTATTTCAGACCATGAGGCCCAAGCTCTATAGCCCACTTAGCCACTCTTCCTGTGGCTTCTCTGTTTTGGATGATATCTCCAAGGGGAGCAGAACTAACCACAGTGATGGGGTGACCTTGGAAATAATGCTTAAGCTTCCGGCTTGCCATGAATACACCATAAACAAGGTTCTGCCAATGCGGATACCGCTGTTTGGACTCGATGAGCACTTCACTGACGTAATAAATCGGCCGCTGGACCGGATACTCCTTACCCTCTTCCTTGCGCTCCACCACCACAGCCACACTGACGGCTCGTGTGTTAGCAGCTACATACAGTAATAAGGGCTCCTTGTCAACCAGAGCAGCAAGGACTGGGGGCTCAGCCAGCTGTCTCTTCAAATCCTCAAAAGCAGTATTAGCAGCATCATTCCAGACAAAGTCATCGGTTTCTTCATCAACTGGTACAGTGGCATGGCCTTTTCACCCAAACGGCTTATAAACCGGCTCAAAGCAGCGATGCGGCCTGCTAGACGCTGGACGTCGTTGATGCACACCGGCTTAGCCAGAGAGGTGATTGCCTTCATCTTTTCCGGGTTAGCTTCAATGCCTCTGTTAGAAACCAGGAAACCCAAGAGCTTGCCTGCAGGAACACCAAAAACACACTTGGCCGGGTTAAGCATCATCTTGTAAACCCGGAGATTATCAAAGGTTTCTCTAAGGTCATCTACCAGGGTCTCCTTCTCCCTGGACTTAACCACGATATCATCCACATAGGCGTGAACATTGCGCCCAATCTGGTTATGAAGACAATTCTGCACACAACACTGGTAAGTCGCCTGTGCACTCTTGAGTCCAAAAGGCATAGAGACATAACAGAAGGCTCCAAAGGGAGTGATGAACGCCGTCTTCTCCTGGTCCTTAACTGCCATTTTAATCTGATGGTATCCAGAATACGCATCCAAGAAACTTAAACGCTCACAACCCGCCGTGGCATCAATGATTTGATCAATACGGGGGAGAGCAAAAGGATCAGCCGGACACGCCTTGTTAAGTCCGTGTAGTCCACACACATCCGCCAGGTGCCATTCTTCTTGAGCACGAGCACCGGGTTAGCTAACCATTCTGGATGAAAGACTTCGACAATAAACCCGGCCGCCAAGAGCCGGGCCACCTCCTCACCAATGGCTTTCCGCCTCTCCTCATTAAACCGCCGAAGGAATTGCCTAACCGGCTTAAATTTCGGATCAATATTGAGGGTGTGCTCAGCGAGTTCTCTAGGTACACCTGGCATGTCAGAAGGTTTCCATGCAAAAATGTCCCTATTCTCACGGATGAACTCGATGAGCGCGCTTTCCTATTTTGGATCCAGATTGGCACTGATGCTAAACTGCTGAGATGAGTCACCTGGAACGAAATCGACAAGCTTAGTCTCATCAGCCGACTTAAATTTCATTGCCGGCTCATGCTCCATGGTCGGCTTTTTCAGAGATGTCATATCTGTTGGGTCAACATTGTCCTTGTAAAACTTCATCTCCTCTGTTGCACAAATAGATTCTGCATAAGCCGCGTCACCTTCCTCACACTCCAAGGCTATCTTTCGGCTGCCATGAACCATAATGGTCCCATTGTGACCCGGCATCTTGAGCTGTAAGTATACGTAACACGGCCGTGCCATGAACTTGGCGTAAGCCGGCCGCCCAAATCTGGCATGATACGGACTTCTTATCTTGACCACCTCAAAGGTCAATTTTTCCACCCTGTAGTTGTACTCATCTCCAAAGGCCACTTCCAGTTCGATCTTACCAACTGACTAAGCCGACTTACCAGGCACCACACCATGGAAAACAGTATTGGACTGGCTGAGGTTCTTATCAATCAACCCCATGCGACGGAAGGTTTCATAATAGAGGATGTTAATGCTGCTGCCTCCATCCATGAGCACCTTAGTGAACTTATATCCTCCCACCTGAGGAGCCACCACCAGGGCCAGGTGACCCGGATTATCAACCCGGGGAGGGTGATCCTCCCTACTCCACACAATGGGCTGCTCAGACCTTCTGAAATAGCGTGGAACCGCCGGCTCAACAGCATTCACAACCCTCTTATGAAGCTTCTGATCTCGCTTGCACAGACTGGTGGTAAACACATGATACTGTCCACCATTGAGCTGCTTTGGATTGGTCTGGTACCCCCTGTTGCTGTTGATGACCCTGGACGGACTGCTGATTAAAGCCTCCTTGAACATTCTGAGGATTGGAATTTGAGCCGCCGCCCGGGCCATGAAAGCCGCTGGCGCCTGAGCCGCCGCCCGAGCCATTGTTGCCATTAAAGGCATTGGAATTCTTAAAGGCCTTCATGATTGCGCAATCTTTCCATAGATGGGTAGCTGGCTTCTCCCTAGAGCCATGCCTTGGACAAGGCTCATTCAACAGCTGCTCAAGCGTTGGGCCTGAACCGCCGGCTCGGGGAGGTGGCCTCCCCTTACGTCGTTGGTTGTTACCCTGTGAGCTGGCATTGGCCACAAACTCCATGCTGCCATCAGCCTTACGCTTGTTACCTCCTTGGTTCGCCGGGTTATGCTGAGGACCCTTGCCGTTGCCGTTCTTCTTTCCCTTCCCTGTCCTTTCATCATCTGACGCGGGGTCCTTGGTACTATCAGAGTCAGCGTACTTGATGAGAGCCGCCATCAGCGTACCCATATCATTGCAGTCGCGCTTGAGCCGCCCGAGTTTCATCTTCAGGGGCAGGAAACGACAATTCTGGTCCAACATTAAGACTGCAGAGCCGGCATCCATCTTATCAGATGAATGTATTATCTCTTTGACCCGGTGAACCCAATGTGTCGTAGACTCACCCTCCTGCTGTTTACAATTAGCAAAATCCACAATTGACATAGACTACCTACAGGTATCTTTGAAGTTTTGGATGAACCGGGCTTTCAGCTCAGCCCAAGACCCGATAGAATTCGGTGGCAGCCCTTTCAACCAAGTGCGGGCAGTCCCATCCAACATCATGGTGAAGTACTTGGCCATCGCCGCTTCGCTGACCTCCAGCAATTCCATAGCCATCTCATAACTCTCGATCCAGGCTCCGGGTTGTAAATCAGCCGTGTAATTAGGCACCTTCCTAGGCCCTTTGAAGTCCTTGGGTAGACGTTCATTGCGGAGAGCCAGCACTAAACAAGGGACACCTCCAGTTCTCGTAGGGATACCCACGTCGACGGAAGCCGTCGGATAAGCCGGGGGTGTCTGGTAAGCCGTCAACTGAGGCACCTGCTCCGCCTCTTGCCGTGCTCTGTCTTGGTCTGCTGCGTGAAAGGCTCCGTTATGAGCCGGGCCGTGGCCAGGTGGCAAGTCATGGCGTCGGACATTACTTGAGCCGGTCGCAGAGACCATGTGCCTGCTATAACTTGGGCTCCGGCTTGGACGAGGGGTTGAATGGATCCTGTCCCGGCTATAAGAATACGCCTCTTGCTGCGCCAGAGCTGTCTGAAGGAGTTCTCTGACCCGGCGGGTTTCAACCGCCGTTGGAGAGTCACCATCAATTGGGAGAGCCGCCAGCCGTGCCGCCGCGGCGACCATGTTTTCCAACGGGTTGGCATAATGACCCGGTGGTATTGGCACGTACTGAGGCGGGGCAGGGTTCACCCGGGGAGATCCCATCACTAGGGGCTGAATTGGTGTCCCAGCCCCGGGCACTATGATCTCCGGCGGGTTACTAGACCCTGCACCCGGCGTGTTGAAGAGGTTTCGAGGATCGTAAACCGGAGGGAGCCGAGATTGGGCCTTTTGATGCCTCCTTCTCATGACCTCATTGGACGCGTTCTAATCCATCGTGAGCTGGAAGGACTGTGCCTGAATCAACTGAGTCTGGGCGTCGAGAGCCGCCCTCTCTGCAGCCATCCGGATCCCCTCAGCCGCCAGATCCTCCTTGGCCTTTGCTAGATCCAACTTTAACTGAGCCACCTCCGCGTCATGTTGAACTTGATCCGCCGGATCCACCGCAGCGGTCAACAGGACCGTCATCTTGTCTGTGAGATCCATCAGCACCTGAGCCGGTGAAGGCTCCGGGCTTCCTGACCCGGAGGTGGGGTTTTGAACAGGTTGCGCGCCGGCCATGAAGATTCCAACCCGGCTCGACGGTTCAAAGGGGTCCGGAATGCTGTCGCCATCGGAACAACCCCTGAGCCTGCCATCTTGAAGTTGATACAACGAGTTTGACTCATCCGTAGATGACTCGCCGTCAGAGTCGGCGGCCGTCTCATCACCAGATCCAGATCCTTCAGAGAACCCTCCATGGACACATCCCACAAAAGCATGCTTCAAGGCAGGTAGAGCCCGGGCGGGTCGTGCACGCTGTGCCGTCTCGATGAGATCGGCGCAGAGATCCGGCTCAGGGCCCAGCTCACCAATCTTGCCAATGAAGACATGAATTCCGCCGAAGGGGACCCGGTACCCGTACTCAATTGAGCCGGGGTCGGGGCCCCAGTTGGCATCATCAATGTAGAGCTTGCCGCGACGACTCTTGGTCATCCAGCCCACAGCGTATCCCTTGAGCCCTTCGAAGCTGCCCTTCAAGAACTCAAATCCACCGTGCGCTGGCCCCACGGTGGGCGCCAACTGTCGTGGAATTGTCACGGCAGATGTCCTCGAGCTAGGACTTAGTCGCGGAGCCATCGCAGCTAGGAAGCTTAAAGGGGTTAAACGGGACAAGGGACACGGGGGTTATACTGGTTCGGCCCCTTACGGTGAAGGTAAAAGCCTACGTCCAGTTGAGGTGGTATTGATTACGGTTTCGATGACCAGGGAGCTTAATCGCTATGCCTGGCTCTTGACGAGATCTTACTTGTCCCAAAACCGCCGCCGGGTTGTCCCTTTATATAGAGAGGTTGACACCCAGCAGCTCTCGGAGTCCCGGCCGGCTCATAAGAGTGTCCGGCTCGGACTCTCAACTATTCTTGCCTTACACTACAAGTTCCACCATAATGGCGGTTATCACTATGGGCCTTAAGCCATCTCCGGGTCTTAAGCCCATTATTGACCCGCCGTCTTCAAGCTCGGTACTGGGCTTCGCGTGATGACCATTATGACGTAACCCGGCCCCTCCTGGGCGGGTGACTCTAATGGTTATATCCTCAACACAAAGGTTGCTATATTGGTGCAACGAGACCAAGACCAGGGGGACGGCAAGACGGAGGTCATTGTGGAGCCCAAGACGGCGTCACCACCAAGGCTTTTCGCAGGCGAAGACCGCTTTTGTTAGGATAGCTTGTACCAGCTGCCCCCTTCAAATTGGCCCGGCGTTGTTGGCTCCCTTCCCGCTCATTATTTGGGAAGAGGGCCAGGCCTATATAAGTAGAGCTAGCCACCATAGTAGAGGCATCTCATCTTAGCTTGATCCAACCCGATCGAGAGCCTGGCCACAAGAATACCTCAACCTCAAGAGGCTGTTCTTCCCTTGTACCGTTCATCATCAGCCCTAGAGGCAATCCACCACCACCACATTGGAGTAGGGTATTACACCACAACGGTGGCCCGAACCAGTATAAATCTCGTGTCTTTCTATGTTGCGAGTTCGTTGAGTTCGTCCGTGAGACCTTAGCGAGCTAGGGCGTAGATCGGTAGGAGGGAAAGACTTCACGCGCACCCCAGTGTTCAAACCTTAAGGGTTTTCCGGAACCCCACATCCAACATTTGGCGCGCCAGGTAGGGGTGCGCCGTAGCTTCCCTTCCATCAGTTCGTCGCTCCATCGCTCCGTCGTCTCAATGGCGGACGCTCGCCGTGCTCGAGCTGAGCGTCGGGCTGCCCTCACCGCCCGCGTTGCTCAGACGGCTTCCATTGGTGGGCCACCTCGTCGTTCTCCGTCTCCCGCTGCCAACGCTGCCACCGGCCCGGCGGGGAACGAGCAGCAGGTGTCCTCGCTGCATCCTTTGGTGCGGCAGGACGACCGCACCGCAACTCCATCACTGACCCCTGTTGGTTCTTTGTCTCACACGCACCGCGCTCCCATGGAGGCACGGGCCGCGCTCCTTGCGGCGAACGAGCTCCTGCGCTACCGCCCCATCGACGACCTCTACGAGGAGTGCCTCGACCGCATCGCCGAGCTTGTCCGCGACGCAGGGGGCTCCCCGGTGCCGTCCCTCTGTCTACCTCCCCCTCAACCAGCCACGGTCGACGAGGCTCATGGCGTGCCTCCACCACCTCTGCCCCAAGACGGCGCCTTGGCACCAAGGCGCGCGGCCCTGCGGCGTGACCCGCCGCGCCCGGTGCCCGCGCGCGAAGAGAGAAGCTGCCAAGAAATCCCGCGGCCGCGAGAAGTTGCACCTGCGCTCCCCGCGCCACCTCGTCAAGACCGCCGCCGCCCGCAGCGGCGCAGCGCGGACCCCGCCAAGACCAAGCTCCACCTCTGAAGCGAGCCCCGGCAACCACGGCCGGCTGCCGCGCCTTCACCCCCGAGCTGCGTAGCGTCGCCTGGCCAGGCAAGTTCAAGCCAGACCTGCCTCCACGCTACGATGGCACCGCCGACCCCACGGAGTTCCTGCAGCTCTATGAGCTGAGCATCGAAGCGGCCAACGGGGATGAGAAAGTCATGGCGAACTGGTTTCCCATGGTTCTCAAGGATGGAGCCCGCTCCTGGCTCCTGAATCTGCAGCACGACTCGATCTCCTCCTGGGAAGAGATGCGCGACCACTTCGTCGCCAACTTTCAGGGCACCCGCGACAGCCCGCCGGCCGCGGGTGACCTGCGCCGCATCAAGCAGCAACCAGGAGAGACCCTCCAGAAGTACATCCAGCGCTTCAACAACACCCGCCTCAAGATCCCCAAGGTCACGGATGAAGCCATCATCTCCGCGTTCTCTAACGGCGTCCGTGACGTCAAGATGAAGGAAGAGCTCGCCATCCACGAGGAGCTCTGCACATCTCAGGAGTTGTTCAACCTGGCAACCAAGTGCGCAAGAGCTGAAGAGGGGCGCCTTTCTCTCCTCGAGCTGCCAGCCGCAGGAGCGGAGGAGAAGAAGGGCAAGGCCAAGGACGTGAAGCGCAAGGAGGCAGCTGTGCTCGCAGCGGAGCCCGACACCAAGCGGGGCAGAGATCAGCCCGAGTCATCCAAGAACGGCCGACTATTCTGCACCTTCCACAACCTGAACACCCACAACACCAGATGGCTGGGTCATGTTTTTTGATGGCGCCTTCGCACACCAGGGCGCGGGGGCTGGAGCAGTGCTCATCTCGCCCACTCAGGACAAGCTCTACTATGCCGTGCAACTCTGTTTTCAGCACGACGAGAAGGTCTCCAACAACATCGCAGAATACGAAGGCCTCATAGAAGGCCTGAAGGCTACGACGGCTCTAGGGGTGAAGCGCCTCACCGTCAAAGGCGACTCACAGCTCCTCGTCAACTTCTCCAACAAGGTGTACGAGCCGAAGGACGAGCACATGGAGGCCTACCTCGCGGAGGTGCGCAAGACGGAAAAGCAGTTCTCGGGCCTGGAGCTGCAGCACGTGCCCCGGGGTACCAACAAGGAAGCCGACGACATCGCCAGGAGAGCATCCAAGCGGCAACCGCAAGAGCCCGGCATCTTCGAAGAGCGGCTCTTCAAGCCATCCGCTACACCACCTCTTTCAAGCGCGACTCAGCCTCGGGAGGAGCTCCCAGCCACGGGAGCCCCAGCCTGTGGCCCGACCTCAGGAGCTCGGCTGCTCTTAGCGCTCGAGCCCCAGGAGGAGTGCTGGACCAAGGAATTCAAAGAGTACCTGATGCACGGGACGCTGCCGGAGAAGGAAGAGGACGCGGAGCGCGTGGCCCGGCAAGCCACGGCATACTGTATCCAAGACGGCGAGTTACACAGGAAACGACCGAACGATGTCACGTTGCGCTGCATCTCCAGCGATCAAGGAAGGGAGTTGCTGATTGACATACACGGTGGTGACTGCAGACACCACTCGTCGTCACGGACCCTCGTCGGCAAGGTGTTCCGCAGTGGGTTCTATTGGCCTACAGCACTCAACGACGCGGCCGAGCTGGTGAAGTCCTGCGAAGCTTGCCAATTCCACGCCAAGCAGATCCATCAGCCTGCTCAGGGCCTCCAAACCATCCCACTCACGTGGTCGTTTGCGGTCTGGGGGCTGGACATCTTAGGCCTGTTCCCTCGAGCGCCAGGGGGCTACCGCTATCTCTACGTCGCCATCGACAAGTTTACCAAGTGGGCGGAAGTGGAAGCCGTCCGTACCATTCCAGCCGGCTCTGCTGTCAAGTTCATCAAAGGCCGCGTGAGCCGCTTCGGGGTCCCCAACCGCATCATCACAGATAACGGTTCGCAGTTTACTAGCAACCTCTTCAAAACCTACTGTGCTAACCTTGGAACGCAGATCTGCTATGCTTCGTTGGCCCACCCCAGGAGTAACGGTCAGGCCGAACACGCTAACGCGGAGGTCCTGAGGGGCCTCAAGACCAAGACCTTTAAGAAGAAGCTGGAGGCCTATGGCAGGGGCTGGCACGACGAGCTCCAGTCCGTGATGTGGTCCATCCGAACCACCTCCACCAAGCCAATGGGCGAGACTCCATTCTTCCTCGTCTACGGAGCTGAAGCAGTCCTCCCTCACGAGGTCAAGCATCGCTCCGCGCGGGTCCTGGCGTTCGATGAAACGCGGCAGGACGCCATGCGGGGGATGGACCTCGTGCTGGGGGAGGAACACCGACGCGAAGCTGCATTGAGGGTGGCAAGGTACCAACAAGCGCTGCGGCGATACCACTGCCACACCGTCCGCTCCAGGACGCTCAAGGTGGGCGACCTCGTCCTGAGGCGGGTCCTCTCCAGAGAAGGGATGCACAAGCTTTTGCCCATGTGGGAGGGCCCGTTCAGGGTCGTCCATGTCTCCAGGCCGGGTGCAGCGCGCCTGGAGACGCAGGACGGGATACCCATCCAGAACACTTGGAACTGTTGGGGAACGTAGTAATTTCAAAAAATTTCCTACGCACACGCAAGATCATGGTGATGCATAGCAACGAGAGGGGAGAGTGTTGTCCACGTACCCTCGTAGACCGACAGCGGAAGCGTTATCACAACGCGGTTGATGTAGTCGAACGTCTTCACGATCCGACCGATCAAGTACCGAACGCACGGCACCTCCGAAGTTCTACACACGTTCAGCTCGATGACGTCCCTCGAACTCCGATCCAGCCGAGTGTTGAGGGAGAGTTTCGTCAGCACGACGGCGTGGTGACGATGATGATGTTCCACCGACGTAGGGCTTCGCCTAAGCTTCGCGACGGTATTATCGAGGTGTAATCTGGTGGAGGGGGGCACCGCACACGGCTAAAATATCGTATATCAAGTGTGTTCTTAGGTGCCCCCCTGCCCCCGTATATAAAGGAGCAAGGGGGAGGCCGGCTGCCTATGGGGCGCGCCAAGGAGAGGGGGGGAGTCCTCCTCCTAGTAGGAGTAGGACTCCCCTTTCCTAGTCCTACTAGGAAAAGAAGGGGGAAGGAAAGAGAGGGAGAGGGAGAGGGAAAGGGGGCTGCGCCCCCCTCTCCTAGTCCAACTAGGACTCCTCTGGGAGGGGGCGCACCACCTCCTGGCTGCTGCCCTCTCTCTCCCCTCAAGGCCCACTAAGGCCCAATACTTCCCCGGGGGGTTCCGGTAACCCTCCGGCACTCCGGTTTAATCCGAAACTTCTCCGGAACACTTCCGGTGTCCGAATATAGTCGTCCAATATATCAATCTTTACGTCTCGACCATTTCGAGACTCCTCGTCATGTCCGTGATCACATCCGGGACTCCGAACAACCTTCGGTACATCAAATCATATAAACTCATAATAAAACTGTCATCGTAACTTTAAGCGTGCGGACCCTTTGGGTTCGAGAACTATGTAGACATGACCGAGACACCTCTCCGGTCAATAACCAATAGCGGGACCTGGATGCTCATATTGGCTCCTACATATTCTACGAAGATCTTTATCGGTCAGACCGCATAACAACATACGTTGTTCCCTTTGTCATCGGTATGTTACTTGCCCGAGATTCGATCGTCGGTATCTTGATACCTAGTTCAATCTCGTTACCGGCAAGTCTCTTTACTCATTCCGTAATACATCATCCCATAACTAACTCATTAGTCACAATGCTTGCAAGGCTTATAGTGATGTGCATTACCGAGTGGGCCCTGAGATACCTCTCCGACAATCGGAGTGACAAATCCTAATCTCGAAATACGCCAACCCAACAAGTACCTTTGGAGACACCTGTAGAGCACCTTTATAATCACCCAGTTACGTTGTGACGTTTGGTAGCACACAAAGTGTTCCTCCGGTAAACGGGAGTTGCATAATCTCATAGTCATAGGAACATGTATAAGTCATGAAGAAAGCAATAGCAACATACTAAACGATCGGGTGCTAAGCTAATGTAATGGGTCATGTCAATCACGTCATTCTCCTAATGAGGTGATCCCGTTAATCAAATGACAACTCATGTCTATGGCTAGGAAACATAACCATCTTTGATTAACGAACTAGTCAAGTAGAGGCATACTAGTGACACTTTGTTTGTCTATGTATTCACACATGTATTATGTTTCGAGTTAATACAATTCTAGCATGAATAATAAACATTTATCATGATATAAGGAAATATATAATACTTTATTATTGCCTCTAGGGCATATTTCCTTCAGTCTCCCACTTGCACTAGAGTCAATAATCTAGATTACATAGTAATGATTCTTACACCCATGGAGTCTTGGTGCTGATCATGTTTTGCTCGTGGAAGAGGCTTAGTCAACGGATCTGCTACATTCAGATCCGTATGTATCTTGCAAATTTCTATGTCTCCCACCTGGACTAAATCCCGGATGGAATTAAAGTGTCTTCTGATGTGCTTGGTTCTCTTGTGAAATCTGGATTCCTTTGCTAAGGCAATTGCACCAGTATTATCACAAAAGATTTTCATTGGTCCCGATGTACTAGGTATGACACCTAGATCGGTTATGAACTCCTTCATCCAGACTCCTTCATTCGCTGCTTCCGAAGCAGCTATGTATTCCGCTTCACACGTAGATCCCGCCACGACACTTTGCTTGGAACTGCACCAACTGACAGCTCCACCGTTCAATGTAAATACGTATCCGGTTTGTGATTTCGAATCGTCCGGATCAGTGTCAAAGCTTGCATCAACGTAACCATTTACGATGAGCTCTTTGTCACCTCCATATACGAGAAACATATCCTTAGTCCTTTTCAGGTATTTCAGGATGTTCTTGACCGCTGTCCAGTGATCCACTCCTGGATTACTTTGGTACCTCCCTGCTAAACTTATAGCCAGGGACACATCAGGTCTGGTACACAACATTGCATACATGATAGAGCCTATGGCTGAAGCATAGGGAACATCTTTCATCTTCTCTCTATCTTCTACAGTGGTCGGGCATTGAGTCTTACTCAATCTCACACCTTGTAGTACAGGCAAGAACCCTTTCTTTGCTTGATCCATTTTGAACTTCTTCAAAACTTTGTCAAGGTATGTGCTTTGTGAAAGTCCAATTAAGCGCCTTGATCTATCTCTATAGATCTTAATGCCTAATATATATGCAGCTTCACCGAGGTCTTTCATTGAAAAACTCTTATTCAAGTATCCCTTTATGCTATCCAGAAATTCAATATCATTTCCAATCAGTAATATGTCATCCACATATAATATCAGAAATGCTATCGAGCTCCCACTCACTTTCTTGTAAATACAGGCTTCTCCAAAAGTCTGTATAAAACCAAATGCTTTGATCACACTATCAAAGCGTTTATTCCAACTCCGAGAGGCTTGCACCAGTCCATAAATGGATCGCTGGAGCTTGCACACTTTGTTAGCTCCCTTTGGATCGACAAAACCTTCCGGTTGTATCATATACAACTCTTCTTCCAGAAATCCATTCAGGAACGCAGTTTTGACATCCATTTGCCAAATTTCATAATCATAAAATGCGGCAATTGCTAACATGATTCGGACAGACTTAAGCATCGCTACGGGTGAGAAGGTCTCATCGTAGTCAATTCCTTGAACTTGTCGAAAACCTTTCGCAACAAGTCGAGCTTTATAGATAGTAACATTACCATCAGCGTCAGTCTTCTTCTTGAAGATCCATTTATTTTCAATGGCTTGCCGACCATCGGGCAAGTCAACCAAAGTCCATACTTTGTTCCCATACATGGATCCCATCTCGGATTTCATGGCTTCAAGCCATTTTTCGGAATCTGGGCTCACCATCGCTTCTTCATAGTTCGTAGGTTCGCCATGGTCTAGTAACATGACCTCCAGAACAGGATTACCGTACCACTCTGGTGCGGATCTTGATCTAGTTGACCTACGAAGTTCAGTAATAACTTGATCTGAAGTTTCATGATCATTATCATTAACTTCCTCACTACTTGGTGTAGGTGTCGCAGAAACTGATCTCTGCGATGATCTACTTTCCAATAAGGGAGCAGGTATAGTTACCTCATCAAGTTCTACTTTCCTCCCACTCACATCTTTCGAGAGAAACTCCTTCTCCAGAAAGGATCCATTTCTAGCAACAAATATCTTGCCTTCGGATCTGTGATAGAAGGTGTACCCAACGGTCTCCTTTGGGTATCCTATGAAGACACATTTCTCCGATTTAGGCTCGAGCTTATCAGGTTGAAGTTTCTTCACATAAGCATCGCAACCCCAAACTTTAAGATACGACAACTTTGGTTTCTTGCCAAACCATAGTTCAAAAGGCGTCGTCTCAACGGATTTCGATGGTGTCCTATTTAGAGTGAATGCAGCCGTCTCTAAAGCATAACCCCAAAACGATAGCGGTAAATCAGTAAGAGACATCATAGATCGCACCATATCTAGTAAAGTGCGATTACGACGTTCAGACACACCATTACGCTGTGGTGTTCCGGGTGGCGTGAGTTGCGAAACTATTCCGCATTGTTTCAAATGTAGACCAAACTCGTAACTCAAATATTCTCCTCCACGATCAGATCGTAGGAATTTTATTTTCTTGTTACGATGATTTTCAACTTCACTCTGAAATTCTTTGAACTTTTCAAATGTTTCAGACTTATGTTTCATTAAGTAGATATACCCATATCTGCTCAAATCATCTGTGAAGGTGAGAAAATAACGATATCCGCCACGAGCTTCAATATTCATCGGACCACATACATCTGTATGTATGATTTCCAACAAATCTGTTGCTCTCTCCATAGTTCCGGAGAACGGTGTTTTAGTCATCTTGCCCATAAGGCACGGTTCGCAAGTACCAAGTGATTCAAAATCAAGTGATTCCAAAATTCCATCAGTATGGAGTCTCTTCATGCGCTTTACACCGATATGACCCAAACGGCAGTGCCACAAATAAGTTGCACTGTCATTATTAACTCTGCATCTTTTGGCTTCAACATTATGAATATGTGTATCACTACTATTGAGATTCATTAAAAATAGACCACTCTTCAAGGGTGCATGACCATAAAAGATATTATTCATATAAATAGAACAACCATTATTCTCTGATTTAAATGAATAACCGTCTCGCATTAAACAAGATCCAGATATAATGTTCATGCTCAACGCTGGCACCAAATAACAATTATTTAGGTCTAAAACTAATCCCGAAGGTAGATGTAGAGGTAGCGTGCCGACGGCGATCACATCAACTTTGGAACCATTTCCCACGCGCATCGTCACCTCGTCCTTAGCTAAACTTCGCTTAATCCGTAGCCCCTGTTTTGAGTTGCAAATATTAGCAACAGAACCAGTATCAAATACCCAGGTGCTACTGCGAGTATTAGTAAGGTACACATCAATAACATGTATATCACATATACCTTTGTTAACCTTGCCATCCTTCTTATCCGCCAAATACTTGGGGCAGTTCCGCTTCCAGTGGCCAGTCTGCTTACAGTAGAAGCACTCAGTTTCAGGCTTAGGTCCAGACTTGGATTTCTTCTCCTGAACAGCAACTTGCTTGCTATTCTTCTTGAAGTTCCCTTTCTTCTTCCCTTTGCCCTTTTTCTTGAAACTAGTGGTTTTACTGACCATCAACACTTGATGCTCCTTTTTGATTTCTACCTCCGCTGCCTTTAGCATTGCGAAGAGCTCGGGAATCATCTTATTCATCCCTTGCATGTTATAGTTCATCACGAAGCTCTTGTAGCTTGGTGGCAGTGATTGAAGAATTCTGTCAATGACGCAATCATCCGGAAGTTGAACTCCCAGTTGAATTAAGTGATTATTATACCCAGACATTCTGAGTATATGCTCACTGACAGAACTATTCTCTTCCATCTTGCAGCTATAGAACTTATTGGAGACTTCATATCTCTCAATCCGGGCATTTGCTTGAAATATTAACTTCAACTCCTGGAACATCTCATATGCTCCATGACGTTCAAAACGTCGTTGAAATCCCGGTTCTAAGCCGTAAAGCATGGCACACTGAACTATTGAGTAGTCATCAGCTTTGCTTTGCCAGACGTTCATAACTTCTGGCGTAGCTCTTGCAGGAGGCCTGGCACTTAGCGGTGCTTCCAGGACGTAATTCTTCTGTGCAGCAATGAGGATAATCCTCAAGTTACGGACCCAGTCCGTGTAATTGCTACCATCATCTTTCAACTTAGCTTTCTCAAGGAACGCATTAAAATTCAACGGCACAACAGCACGGGCCATATATCTACAATTAACATAGACAAGCAAGATACTATCAGGTACTAAGTTCATGATAAATTTAAGTTCAATTAATCATATTACTTAAGAACTCCCACTTAGATAGACATCTCTCTAATCATCTAAGTGATTACGTGATCCAAAGCAACTAAACCATGTCCGATTAACACGTGAGATGGAGTAGTTTCAATGGTGAACATCACTATGTTGATCATATCTACTATATGATTCACGCTCGACCTTTCGGTCTCTGTGTTCCGAGGCCATATCTGTACATATGCTAGGCTCGTCAAGTTTAACTGAGTACTCTGCGTGTGCAACTGTTTTGCACCCGTTGTATTTGAACGTAGAGCCTATCACACCCGATTAACACGTGGTGTCTCAGCACGAAGAACTTTTGCAACGGTGCATACTCAGGGAGAACACTTTTATCTTGAAATTTTAGTGAGAGGTCATCTTATAATGCTACCGTCAAACAAAGCAAGATAAGATGCATAAAGGATTAACATCACATGCAATCAATATAAGTGATATGATATGGCCATCATCATCTTGTGCTTGTGATCTCCATCTCCAAAGCACCGTGCTTGTGATCTCCATCTCCGAAGCACCATCATGATCACCATCGTCACTGGCTCGACACCTTGATCTCCATCGTAGTATCGTTGTCGTCTCGCCAACTTATTGCTTTTACGACTATCGCTACCGTTTAGAGATAAAGTAAAACTATTACATGGCGATTGCATCTCATACAATAAAGCGACAACCATATGGCTCCTGCCAGTTGCCGATAACTCGGTTACAAAACATGATCATCTCATACAACACATTATATCACATCATGTCTTGACCATATCACATCACAACATGCCCTGCAAAAACAAGTTAGACGATCTCTACTTTGTTGTTGCATATTTTACGTGGCTGCTACGGGCTTAGCAAGAACCGTTCTTACCTATGCATCAAAACCACAACGATAGTTTGTCAAGTTGGTGCTGTTTTAACCTTCGCAAGGACCGGGCGTAGCCACACTCGGTTCAACTAAAGTGAGAGAGACAGACACCCGCCAGTCACCTTTAAGCAACGAGTGCTCCAAACGGTGAAACCAATCTCGCGTAAGCGTACGCGTAATGTCGGTCCGGGCCGCTTCATCTCACAATACCATTGAACCAAAGTATGACATGCTGGTAAGCAGTATGACTTATATCGCCCACAACTCACTTGTGTTCTACTCGTGCATAGCATCAACGCATAAAACCAGGCTCGGATGCCACTGTTGGGGAACGTAGTAATTTCAAAAAATTTCCTACGCACACGCAAGATCATGGTGATGCATAGCAACGAGAGGGGAGAGTGTTGTCCACGTACCCTCGTAGACCGACAGCGGAAGCGTTATCACAACGCGGTTGATGTAGTCGAACGTCTTCACGATCCGACCGATCAAGTACCGAACGCACGGCACCTCCGAAGTTCTACACACGTTCAGCTCGATGACGTCCCTCGAACTCCGATCTAGCCGAGTGTTGAGGGAGAGTTTCGTCAGCACGACGGCGTGGTGACGATGATGATGTTCCACCGACGCAGGGCTTCGCCTAAGCTTCGCGACGGTATTATCGAGGTGTAATCTGGTGGAGGGGGGCACCGCACACGGCTAAAATATCGTATATCAAGTGTGTTCTTAGGTGCCCCCCTGCCCCCATATATAAAGGAGCAAGGGGGAGGCCGGCTGCCTATGGGGCGCGCCAAGGAGAGGGGGGGAGTCCTCCTCCTAGTAGGAGTAGGACTCCCCTTTCCTAGTCCTACTAGGAAAAGAAGGGGGGAAGGAAAGAGAGGGAGAGGGAGAGGGAAAGGGGGCTGCGCCCCCCTCTCCTAGTCCAACTAGGACTCCTCTGGGAGGGGGCGCACCACCTCCTGGCTGCTGCCCTCTCTCTCCCCTCAAGGCCCACTAAGGCCCAATACTTCCCCGGGGGGTTCCGGTAACCCTCCGGCACTCCGGTTTAATCCGAAACTTCTCCGGAACACTTCCGGTGTCCGAATATAGTCGTCCAATATATCAATCTTTACGTCTCGACCATTTCGAGACTCCTCGTCATGTCCGTGATCACATCCGGGACTCCGAACAACCTTCGGTACATCAAATCATATAAACTCATAATAAAACTGTCATCGTAACTTTAAGCGTGCGGACCCTTTGGGTTCGAGAACTATGTAGACATGACCGAGACACCT
This sequence comes from Aegilops tauschii subsp. strangulata, assembly GCF_002575655.3. Lineage (NCBI taxonomy): Eukaryota > Viridiplantae > Streptophyta > Magnoliopsida > Poales > Poaceae > Aegilops > Aegilops tauschii. The sequence goes on from NC_053039.3 coordinate 227,663,828, forward strand.
CTCCGGTCAATAACCAATAGCGGGACCTGGATGCCCATATTGGCTCCTACATATTCTACGAAGATCTTTATCGGTCAGACCGCATAACAACATACGTTGTTCCCTTTGTCATCGGTATGTTACTTGCCCGAGATTCGATCGTCGGTATCTCGATACCTAGTTCAATCTCGTTACCGGCAAGTCTCTTTACTCGTTCCGTAATACATCATCCCGTAACTAACTCATTAGTCACAATGCTTGCAAGGCTTATAGTGATGTGCATTACCGAGTGGGCCCTGAGATACCTCTCCGACAATCGGAGTGACAAATCCTAATCTCGAAATACGCCAACCCAACAAGTACCTTTGGAGACACCTGTAGAGCACCTTTATAATCACCCAGTTACGTTGTGACGTTTGGTAGCACACAAAGTGTTCCTCCGGTAAACGGGAGTTGCATAATCTCATAGTCATAGGAACATGTATAAGTCATGAAGAAAGCAATAGCAACATACTAAACGATCGGGTGCTAAGCTAATGTAATGGGTCATGTCAATCACGTCATTCTCCTAATGAGGTGATCCCGTTAATCAAATGACAACTCATGTCTATGGCTAGGAAACATAACCATCTTTGATTAACGAACTAGTCAAGTAGAGGCATACTAGTGACACTTTGTTTGTCTATGTATTCACACATGTATTATGTTTCCAGTTAATACAATTCTAGCATGAATAATAAACATTTATCATGATATAAGGAAATATATAATACTTTATTATTGCCTCTAGGGCATATTTCCTTCAGGAACATCCAGCACCTCCGGAAGTTCTATCCATGAAACAAGGCCCAGAGCCTGAGAAGCAAGGCCCAGAGCCTGAGAAGAAAGGCCCAGAGCCTGTGAAGAAGGCCCGGTGCCTGTGAAGAATCACCGCCCGTGACACTCTCACGTAATAATGAGTGGGGCTGTACACGCCCCAGAGTCTCAGGAGCGCCATCCTCAGGCCCTGGGGCTCCCTCCCATGCCTAGTGCACAGCACTTAGCTCCGCGCTGGTGAGAAGACTTGAAGACTAGATTAGGTGTCGGACACGGCTTTTCATTTGCTTTCCGTAGTTGGCTCGCTTTTCCTTAATGAAAGTTTGCCTTTGGCGTTCCTTGCTGATTTGGTTCCCTCACCTCTCACTGCATTTTTTCGGCTCGAATTTGCTCGTGTTCTCTCTCTCGCATGCCTAGCGAGGGGGCTAGGCAGGTGCCCTCGCGAGCATTTTTTCTCCCTTCTGCCTTCTCGCGAGCCACCCTCGTTCGAGCCCAAAAGCTGGCGCACCTCTCCTAGTCCGTGCCCCTCGGGTACCGCGATACAAAGCGCCAGGTCAGGCCCAGGATGAACGGCAATTTTTTTAACGCACTTCCTAACGAGTTTTTCGCAGTTCCTGAGCGAATGCAAGCCACCGAGGCAAGATGGATGCGAGGAAATAAACGCCTAGCGAGGAAGAGGGTGTCCTGAGTATACCAGGTTAAGTTATCTCTGTGCAAAATAATGACACAGCACGAGAACAACACACATACTATTATAACCGAGGAACCATAGTTCGATACACGCCCCCTGGGCCCATACTGGTTTCATTCTTGATGCAGGAAAAGAGTAAAACAAAAGTAGCGTTGCAGCGATCCGCGAAGACAGGCCCCTAGCGCTACCCCGAGCCTAGCCGGATCCTTCCTCATGCTTCACGGAGGCGCGATGACGAGACGACCCACTGCCGCCTTCAAAACGGGCGCGGCGGCTGGTCATAGCCGCCACTGCTGGAGCTGTCGCCAGAGGAAGAGCCGCCGTAGCTGGATGAGACACGGTCGCCGACGAGGGCGGGCTCGCTCTCGTCCTCGTCGCGACCGTCCCCAAGGCCGAGTACCTCCTCATCGTCGTTCGCCTCGGGGCAGCACCCGGCGCGGCGACCATCTTCCCCAAACACCCTCACATAGAGGGCCGATTCGCCATCGTACCTGAAGTGGAGGGTGCACCGCCTGCCCAGGCCGCGCGTGCGGGCAAATGTCTGCCAGCCGCGGGCCAGGGCTATGTTGCCCGCGGCGGAAGTCTCAACCGCAACCCAAGAGGCCTTGCTGCAGCAGCCATCCGCCTGCAGCTAGAGTCCGCCTGGACCAGAGGCCGGCAGTTCACCGGCGAAGAAGCGCGGAAGTTGGAGCCAGTTGCCGGCCGGGTTCTCCGACCAGATGACAAACTCCGGCGACACCTCCGCCGTGTGGAAGCGCGGAGAGGAGGCCGCACCACCATAGCACGCCTTCCCTCATCAAATGGACCGCCATGGCTGGGATGACCCACTCCGCGTGCCGTGGCGCCGTCTCGACAATGGGCCACGGCGGGGGTCGCGGCATGCTTGCGCGGGCGGCCGCGGCCGCGCTTGGGCGCCGGGGAGCCGGGTCCCTCGCGAGGAGCCTTTCCCTTCTCGGCCACAGAGAACTTCCTTCGCGCCGCCATCGGTGGCGCTGCAAGCAGTGGAGCGAAGAGGAAGAAGCAAGCAAGCGGGGAAGAGATGGGCGACGGGGGCTCCACCCCACTCCCCATTTATAGCAAGAGAAGGCCAACCGGCGTCTCCCACGATCGCAGGTAATGATGGTTTTCCTTGCATGTCGCAGGGACTTGTCAAGTCGTGTAGTTGCCGAGGCAGCGTGGGGAAGCGGAGACGCCCACGTCCAATCAACCGCCACGCGTCAACCGAGGCCGCAGGCTTTTGGGGCCCGCAGTGCTCCGAACTTAACCCTTGGCTTCGCCGCGAAGCCAAGCCCGAGCGCACCTTGGGCCCGGGGGCTACTGTCGGCGTTTTGGGAACGGGGGTCCCCAGACTTGCCTGCCTGCGGCCCACAGCATGGCTAAGCAGCAAGCCGTATGGCCCATCTTCATCAACAAGGCATCCAAGACCCTCGCGAGGGTCCGAGCCTCGCGAGGCGGACGACGCAAGACCTCCTCTGGAGTGGCCTAGCCAGGCAGGCTCACGAGGAGCGGAGATATCAAGGCGGGGCAAAACCTCACGAGGCTCTCATGACGTGAGCCATGACGAACGGCACCAGGCGGGCGCCAGCGGGCGCAGCATCCTTATTTCCTCTTTGGTGCTAAGGAGGCCAGCGCAGGCGAAGAGTACCGAGGCAACAGGCAAAGGTTGCTATATTGGTGGAACGAGACCAAGACCAGGGGGACGACAAGACGGAGGTCATTGTGGAGCCCAAGACGGCGTCACCACCAGGGCTTTTCGCAGGCGAAGACCGCTTTTGCCAGGATAGCTTGTACTAGCTGTCCCCCTTCAAATTGGCCCGCCGTTGTTGGCTCCCTTCCCGCTCATTATTTGGGAAGAGGACCAGGGCCTATATAAGTAGAGCTAGCCACCATAGTAGAGGCATCTCATCTTAGCTTGATCCAACCCGATCGAGAGCCTGGCCACAAGAACGCCTCAACCTCATGAGGCTGTTCTTCCCTTGTACTGTTCATCATCAGCCCTAGAGGCAATCCACCACCACCACACTAGAGTAGGGTATTACACCACAACGGTGGCCCGAACCAGTATAAATCTTGTTTCTTTCTGTGTTGCGAGTTCGTCGAGTTTGTCCGCGAGACCTTAGCGAGCTAGGGCATAGATCGGTAGGAGGGAAAGACTTCGCGCGCACCCCAGTGTTTGAACCTTAAGGGTTTGCCGGAACCCCACATCCGACAAAAGCTTTAGCTTCATGGTGTACGTTGCCTGTCATCCACTCAAGGATCCATGTCTTCGGATCCCTGTTGTAGCCGCGGATGTGGAGGGTGGCATAGAATTGCAGCAGAAGCTCTTCATTCCAATGCTCCTTATCAGTCACAAAATTCAGCAATCCAGCATCACGAAAGCAGTCAAGGGCTTCTTCAAGGCATGGCAATCCAGCAATGGCTTCACAGTCAAGACACATATGAGGGAAGATGCGCCCTTGATCATGAAGAACACAAGAATAATAACTGCGCTGTTGATTGCTCCAGAACCGATCTGATGAAATCCTTGGCTTGGAATAGGGGTTCTTGGCACTATCAAAGAAAGTGTTGTGCGCAATGAAGCCATTTGCATTGAAGGACCCTGGTGAAGTGGCAGTACCTGGAAACCTGGGCAATCTTGGCTTTGGCTTCTGGACCCAAGGCCTGTGCTCGACATGATAATCAAATTGCGGACCAGCAGTAGGTGGAGGAACCAGAATAGGCCATCTGACAGTGACCAACAGACCATAGTTGTATGCTTGCTCAATAGTATGTGGCCTGGGAGGCGGTATAGGAGCAGTGGCAGTGGCAGTGACTTCAGGCTGCAGATTTGCATCTGGTGCAACATTGACTTCAGGTGCTATCACTTTGGGCACCACATTGACTTCAGGCGCCACATTGGCTTCAGCCATGACAACGTCATTGGCTTCAGTGTTGGTGTTGGTGGTCGCCTCAATGTTGTTAACCTCCACTCGAGTAGCTGGAGGGTCGGACAAGTTCTCCTCGAGAACAACTTGGTTGGTTGGGGGTGTAGCAACACGTTCTTCTTCTTCTCTTGGTTCTTCTTGGTCATCGGCTGATGCGGCCGGAATATCTTCAGCCATGTTGGCTTCAGTCTCGGGGTTGTTCACAGTTGGAGAGGTTTCAGGAAAGACTTGACGTGAAACCGATTGGCGCTCTTCTCCTTCTGGAACACTTGACAGAGTGACCTGTGGCCTTGGTCCTTTGCGAAGCCTGCGGAACACTGGCGACGCTTGTGGAGATGGAGTTGGTTGGGCCACAAAGTCTTCATCTTCAATCACCGGAGGGGTGACTTGAGTTGGGGGAGTAACTGGTGTTTCTGCTTGACGGGGGGAGTCTTGTGGGTGATCAGCCCATGAGTCATCCTGAGCAATTGGCGTCAATGGACGACCAATGCTGATGAGTTTGCTGTTCGTGAGAACAGGCAATGATACCACATTGTGCTCGATCTGAGGAAGGACTTCATCATCTTCAACATTGTCTTGATGACCAATGTCTTCAGCTGCGGTGGGGTCAACAACTGGAATGTCTTTAGCCTCAGGAGCCTCTGGGGAAGCAGGCTCGTGAACTATCAAACGACGTTCTTGTTGTGCAGATGGAGGACGAGCAACATAAATTGGCTCGACGACAAGGGGCTCTGTAGGAGCAGCCCGATCTTTCTTCTTGGTCTTGCGCTTCTTGGTGGGTGGAGCATCGTCCGTGGTGTTCTTGGTCTTGCGCTTTCTGGCTTTGGCTGCCCTTGTCTTCTGAAGTTCTGAAGCCACTGTGGGGACCTTAGACTTCACGCCTGTCATACTAGCGGGGAAGACAATGCGAGGTTCTTCCCGCCTGGATGGTTCAGCTTGCTCCACAGCAGGCTTCTTCTTCTGCTTGGCAGCCATCTTAGGGTCGATGCCAGGACGCCCAAGTGCCTTGCGCTTCTCAGCTTCATTGTGAGCTTGAACACACTTGGCAGCGAGAATCTTCATGCGCTCACGAGAACCTTTGGCTTCATCACGTTTCTTGTGAAATGCTTCCTTGAGCTCATGCAGCATGACCTTGAAGTTTTGGACGTCTGCCACGCTGAGCTTGGCCATGTGCTTCTTGAACTGAGCCTTTTCATAATCGATCTTGTGCTTCAGCTCAACAATTTTCTGAGCAAGAGCCAGCTCAGGAGCAATGGCGCCATGGAAGGAGACGCTTAGGCCAATGGGAAGTTGCAGATCGTCAAAGCTGAGATTGGGGGTGTCAAACCACTCATCAATGAAGTTGTTCAATACTTCCACGTCAAAGAGAGGCAAATCATTGAAGATTTCCGCCTCTTGCTTGCTCTTTATCAGCTGCTCAAGAGCGTCATCAGCAAGATCGTCGTCACTTGACAGATCAATGGCGTCATTCTCATTCCTCAGAATAGCAGCAGGGGTCAGAGCTGGACCAGTGGTGTGCATAGGCTTCTTTTTCTTCTTCTCAAACTTGCAGATGCGTGAGAGATCTTCAGACTGCACACTTGGTGCAGGAGGAGCAGTGGCCAGAGGCTTCGCTCATGAAGCTTTTGGTGCAGTGGAAGGCTTCGAAGCATTGGGTTTCTTCAGCTTCTTAGGCTTCGGTGGTGCAGGCGCTTCGTCAGAATCAGTGTCGTCTGCAGGTTCATCCACGGCTGTCCCTTGAACCATAATATGAGTGATGAGACCTTCTAGGTTGTAGAAGGGCCCAACAAGATTGGGTTCAGCTTCGTGTGTGCCATCGACACGAGGAGCAAAGGGACCGGGGTTGAAGTCTAATCCCCGCGACTTCTTGTTTTCTTTGGCCGAGTTCTTGGCAAACTGGAAGTTGCGCTTGAAAAGATTGTCGTCAAGACACCATAGCAATGAAGATGGGTCGGCATCTGCAGGCTGTGGTCCACGGACCATGCAAGGGTAGAAGCCTTGTTCAATGGCTTCAGCTCTGGACCTGGGTGGAAGATTTTTGTACAAGATGTCTCCCCAGGGTCGCTTGATGGCATTCTTCTCAGCATATTCCTGGGTCACGAACCTGTACTTGTACCATTGTTCTGCCCAATATCTTCGAATCCATTGGATTCAGGTTTTTCGCTGATTGTAGTCCTCCTCTGGATCTGTCTTGTACAGCTCATTGATGTATTCCCACGGCGCTGTCTGCCACCCTTCCTTGCAGACTTCTCTGTTGCCATGAGGTTCAGACTGAATGGATTCAACACTGTCAAAGGCTTCCGTCTACTGGTTAGATAGGAACTAGCTTCGGGAGAGTTGATGTGATGCTGTAAGAATTCTGCAAATGAATGCAGACTATGAGAACCAAGGGATTCTCCCACGGACATGTACCTGTGACAGCATTAGAGATGCGAGGGAAGGGGAAGAGGTCATATGCATTCTTAGAAGATTTTGAAGATAAATCAGTTTAGAAGACATTGACCTCATAGCGCGAAGACATTCACTTATATGTTGAGAGTTGGTTCCAGATTTGTACGAATCCAAGAATAAGTACAAGTGAGGAATCTAACTACGTGTGAAGCATAAGTGAATATACTAGGCATCATATGAGATGCAGACAGGATAGATCCAAATTTGTGGAGGCAGAAACCACTTTTGGTAGAAAGGATGAATCTATAGGATCAAAAAGACGGTAAAAAGAGGGTTTTAATTGACCACACGATGAACTGCTAGACGGAGTAGAAGATGAGGCCGAGCAGTTCGATCTTCCGTGCCCTAACTTGGCGACGGAGGACACCTACGGCGGCGGCAGAGAAGACGATGTCCGCGGCCGGCGTGAAGACGGCGTCGGAGAGGTCGCGACAGCTAAGCGCTTCGTCGCCGGCGTCGTCGAGAGCTAGCGGTGGCGCTAGGGTTTGTCGAGGTGGAGAGGTGGAAGAAAGATTTGGACCGTGATTGGATGTGTATTTATAGGGAAAGGGACGGCACAACGCAATTACGCAGGTGCCCCTGGCGGTTCACATCTGAGGGACACGTGGCGAACATGCAACACATTGGGAGTTGTCCCCCGTTCCCACGCCCGCCAGGACTGTCGGATGGTCGTTCCGGCTTCTCCGGGTTTCAAGCAATAAGAATTGAGCATTTAAAACAGAGCTAATGTTTGTCTCTGTATCTTCTGCTGACAAGGACGCAGAGAAGACATTCGACAGTTTCAGCAGAATGCATATGATTTGGATAGATAGAGTTTGAGGTAGAAAGCATAGAGAGGTTAGGGTCCGATCACATTCACTTAGTTCAAAAGATTCAAACGAGAAGACATAGCTATAAGTGAATGCTGTAGAGGACAGAACACTAATATATGTATATATCAGAATAAAACCAAAACAACATTGTGAAGATAATCATGAAGTCATGTGTTAATGAAGATAAACCAAATGCGAAGACATAGCAAATGTAACGCCATGAGAAAAACACTTCAAATAGAAGAATTTGGTGGTGGCGTTACCCACCGTATAGGAAGTATTAGACCCAGACACGGCGCACAATTATCATGGCGCTCTGAAGTCAAATTCCGCGTTAATGTATTCACACTTAGAGTGTAAGTCTTTAATGATTGAAGATATACTTTACTTCGTGTGTTGCACATCTAAGTCATCAACATGCATAAGTGTTAGGATGTGTGCCTGATCACAGGACATTTGAGGATTCCAAGATATTTAGCTCACACCGCAATTTGCAAAACCTTTTCTCATCCAAGGGCTTTGTGAAGATATCTGCCAGTTGCTCTTCAGTGTTGACGTGTATGATATCAATATCTTCCTTCATGACATGATCTCTGAGAAAGTGATGACGAATTTCGATGTGCTTTGTCTTCGAGTGCTGAACTGGGTTGTTGGCAATCTTGATGGCGCTTTCGTTGTCGCAGTAGAGTGGTACTTGTTTCAGATGGATGCCATAGTCCTTGAGTGTTTGCTTCATCCATAGAAGCTGAGCGCAGCAAGATCCAGCAGCAATGTATTCAGATTCAGCAGTGGAGAGTGATACACAGTTCTGCTTCTTTGAAGACCAACAGACAAGTGATCGTCCCAGAAAGTGACATGTGCCTGATGTAGACTTGCGATCCACCTTGTCACCAGCATAATCAGCATCCGATAATCCAACTAGATCAAACTCTGAGCCCTTTGGATACCATAATCCTAATGTTGGGGTATAAGCCAAATATCGAAGAATTCGCTTCACAGCTAAGTGATGCGATTCCTTTGGTGCCGCTTGAAATCGAGCACACATGCAAACACTAAGCATAATATCTGGCCTAGATGCACATAAATAAAGTAAAGAACCAATCATGGAGCGGTATACCTTTTGATCGAACTCTTTACCATTGGCGTCAGGACTTAGATGACTCTTGGTTGGCATTTGCATTGTGTAACCTTTGCAGTCTTGCATTCCAAACTTCTTCAGGCAATCTTTGAGATATTTCTCTTGAGATATGAAGATGCCATTGCTTTGTTGACAGATTTGAAGAGCAAGGAAGAACTTCAGCTCACCCATCATGGACATCTGATATTGCTCTTGCATCATGTGTCCATACTCATCATAGTATTTCTGGTTGGTGCAGCCGAAGATAATGTCATCCACATATATTTGGCACACAAACAGTTCACCATCATATGTCTTCGTGAAGAGTGTGGGATCCAGGGAACTAGGTTTGAAACCTTTGCTCTTCAGGAAGTCTTTGAGTGTATCATACCAAGCGCGAGGGGCTTGTTTGAGGCCATACAGTGCCTTGTTTAGCTTGTACACCATATCAGGATGTTTTGGATCTTCAAAGCCAGGAGGTTGTGCAACATACACTTCTTCTTCAATCTTGCCGTTGAGAAATGCACTCTTCACATCCATTTGATACAGCAGGATGTTGTGATGGTTTGCATAGGCTAGCAATATGCGAATAGCTTCAAGCCTAGCCACAGGAGAAAATGTTTCATCGAAGTCAATCCCTTCAACTTGAGTGTATCCTTGAGCAACGAGACGAGCCTTGTTTCTGACAACTTGACCGTGCTCATCTTGCTTGTTGCGATATATCGATTTTGTGCCTATTATGTTGTGCTTGCGGGGGTCAGGACGCTTGACAAGTTCCCAGACATTGTTCAGCTTGAACTGTTGAAGCTCTTCTTGCATAGCTTGAATCCATTCAGGTTCCATGAAGGCTTCAGCAACTTTCTTGGGTTCAGATATTGAGACAAATGCAAAGTGCCCACAGAAATTTGCTAGCTGTGTTGCTCTTGAACGAGTGAGTGGACCAGGCGCATTGATGCTATCAATTATCTTCTCAATCTGTACTTCATTTGCAACACGAGGATGAACTGGACGAAGATTTTGCTCTTGCTGATCATTGTCATCGTCAGGAGAATTGTCTTCAGGCTGAGCATTGTCTTCAGGTTGATTAGGTGCAGAAATGATAAGTTCCTCTTCAGGCTGTGCTTCAGACGGTATGATTTCTCCAGTTCCCATTAGCTTGACGGATTCACTAGGTGGAACTTCATCTAGCACATTTGGCAGGTGCTCTCTTTGCGAGCTGTTAGTCTCATCGAACCGCACATCCACAGTTTCAACCACTTTATAGTGAAAGAGGTTGAAGACTCTGTAGGAGTGCGAATCCTTTCCGTAACCAAGCATAAAACCTTCATGTGCTTTCGGTGCAAATTTTGAAGTGTCATGTGGATCCTTGATCCAGCACCTAGCACCAAATACTCTGAAGTAACTGACATTTGGCTTCTTACCAGTGAGGAGTTCATAAGATGTTTTCTTCAGAAGCTTGTGAAGATAAACACGGTTGATGACATGACATGCAGTATCAATAGCTTCAGGCCAGAACTTTCTTGGAGTCTTGTATTCATGAAGCATTGTCCGTGCCATCTCAATGAGTGTTCTGTTCTTGCGCTCCACGATGCCATTCTGCTGAGGTGTGTACGGAGCAGAGAACTCATGAGTGATGCCTAATGTATCCAAGTAAAGGTCGAGGCCGGTGTTCTTGAACTTAGTGCCGTTGTCACTCCTGATATGCTTGATCTTGATGCCATAGTTGTTCATGGCGCGGTTGGCGAAGCGTCTGAAGACATCCTCCACTTCAGTCTTGTAGAGAATTATGTGCACCCACGTATATCTTGAATAATCATCAATAATGACGAAGCCATAGAGACAAGCAGTAGTAGTGAGAGTAGAGTAGTGGGTAGGGCCAAAAAAGTCCATGTGTAGCAGCTCGAAGGGTTGAGATGTCGTCATGATTGTCTTCGAGGGATGCTTGGCCCTAGTCATCTTTCCAGCTTCGCAGGCACCGCACAAGTGATCCTTCTTGAACTTGACACCCTCAATGCCTATGAAACGCTTCTTCTTTGCGAGAGTGTGTAAGTTCCTCATGCCAGCATGCCCTAGCCTCCGATGCCAGAGCCAGCACTCTGAAGCTTTTGCTAGAAGACATACGGCAAGCTGTGGTCCTGCTGAGAAATCTACCATGTACAGATCATCTTTCCGGTACCCTTCGAAGACTAGAGACTTGTCAGATTCCATTAGTACAAGGCAACGATATTTTCCAAATATCACAATCATGTTCAAGTCACAAAGCATTGAGACAGACATTAAGTTGAAACCAAGGGATTCAACAAGCATCACTTTATCCATGTGCTGATCCTTTGAGATTGCAACTCTACCTAGACCCAATACCTTGCTTTTACCAGTGTCAGCAAATGTGATGTGACTCTTGTCAGATGGACGTAAGGTTGAGTCCATGAGAAGACTTCGATCACCAGTCATATGATTAGTGTATCCGCTGTCCATAATCCATTCTGAAGCATGAGGTATCATACCCTACAGTATAGTTAGGGGGATAGGCTTCACCAAGAGTATTGTGAAGCATAAACATTTGACGGGCAAGAGGATTATCAAAGCTCAGATCAAGATTAGGACTGATAGGATGATTGGCAAACGATTCAGGAACAAAATACATAGTGAGACCATTTGGGCATTTGATCTTGCGCCCTACAAGATGTTTTAGGTCCCCAGCAATAGCATCAGACGCCTTTGATTTCCGGCTGGAGACCTTTCCCTGCAAAAGAAAGTTAATTCTTCTTAACCACCCACATCTTCAGGGGTGGCTTAGAAGCAATAAGTCTAAGTGCAGCATCTGAGAACTTCGGCTTTGGAGCCCTAGCAAATAGCCTTGCAGGAGATGAATGATACTCATATGAATAAGCAGAAAAGTTCTTAGTTTTATGAACATAGTGGTTTGAAGAAACACACTCATATTCATAAGTCTGAGTATGATTTCCCTGCAAAACATTGGCGTTAGGGAGACTCAGGTGAGTCCTCTGTCTATATGAAGCCTTTGGACCATATGAAGCCTTTGGTCTGGGATTTGTCTTCTTCCCAGGCGGTGTCATGATGACATTCACAGGAAGATTCTCAAGACAACTTTTGGGAACCCAGATCTTCTTCATGGGTGGCTCATACCTGCAGTTAGTACCAATATATCTGGCAAACACTTCACCATTCTGATTCTTAAATAGTTTATAGTTTGCATCAAAGGATTCATCAATGATAATAGGGTTAGCACAAGTGAAGCCAGATAAGGTGGATGGATCCACTGAAGGTTCCTTTGTAGCAACCCATGTGGTTTTGGGGTACTGCTCAGGCTACCAGTAGGAGCCATCAACATTCATTTTCCTCTCGAACCCAACACCCTCTTTCCTAGGGGTTCGGTTCAGAATCTGCTTTTTGAGGACATCGCACAATGTCTGATGCCCTTTGAGACTTTTGTACATCCCTGTTTCGAGCAATGTCTTCAACCTAGCATTTTCATCAGGAATAGTAGTGGTATCCTCAGCAGAGGGGTTAGTTACCATATCAGCAGTTGAAGATATTGCAACAGTAGCAGCAGTAGAACATTTAGCAACAGAAGTAGCGTTATCACGCTCAAGGCATTTTAGACATGGTGGGTTCAAATCCTTCCTGAGCGGAACTGATCTGTTGAGCGCGAAGTGAATCATTCTCCTTTTGAAGATCTTCATGAGCCGCTCTCAATTTCTCAAGCTCTTGCTTCCTTTGAAGATAATCATAGGAGAGCTTTTCATGAGTGGTTGAGAGCGTTTCATGACGACTTTCAAGTTCCTGGTACTTAACATGAAGATTTTTTATGTCTTCAATTAAGGACCGAGAACGGGTCATTTCAGCGTCCAACATGTCATCGCTTTTGTCTAACTGTTTTGAGTATGTTCCATAGCTTTCTGTTGTTCAGTTGCAATTTTAGCAAGTGTTTTGTAGCTGGGTTTGGATTCACAATCAGAGTCATCTTCACTTGATGTTTGAAATTAAGCATCGCGTGATTTTACCTTGGCACCACGTGCCATGAAGCAGAAGGTGGGAGTAGAGTTGTTCTTGTCATTAGCTTCAGCGTTGTTGACAGGGCCATTGTCTTCAGTGTTGAAGATGGACTGGGCAACGTAGGCTGTAGCTAGAGCCAGACTTGCAACGCCAGGGTCGGACTCCTCCTCAGACTCCACCTTCGCCTCCTCAGAAGCAGACTCCTCCTCTGAATCCATCTCCTTGCCAACAAAAGCACGAGCCTTGCCAGATGAGCTCTTCTTATGAGATGAAGACTTGGAAGAAGACTTTGAGGATTTCTTCTTCTTCTTGTCATCAGAACCATATTCCTTGCTCTTCTTCTTCTCGTTGTTGTTCTCATTGTCCCACTGTGGACACTCAGAGATGTAGTGTCCAGGTTTCTTGCACTTGCGACATGTTCTCTTCTTGTAGTCATGAGTGTAAGCTTCATCATTTCTTGAGCTGGATCATGAAGACTTTCTGAAGCCCTTCTTCTTAGTGAACTTCTGGAACTTCTTCACAAGCATAGCAAGTTCCTTTCCAATGTCTTCAGGATCATTAGAACCGCAGTCAGATTCTTCTTCAGATGAGGAAACAACTTTTGCCTTCAAAGCACGAGTTCGGCCGTAGTTGGGACCATAGATATCTCTTTTCTCAGATAACTGGAACTCATGTGTGTTGAGCCTCTCAAGTATATCAGACGGATTGAGTGTCTTGAAGTCAGGGCGGTCTTGTATCATCAGGGCAAGGGTGTCAAACGAGCTGTCAAGTGATCTCAGTAGTGTCTTGACGATTTCATGCTTGGTGATCTCAGTGGCGCCGAGAGCACGAAGCTCATTTGTGATGTCAGTGAGGCAATCAAACATGAGATGGAGATTCTCATTGTCGTTTCTCTTGAAGCGGTTGAAGAGGTTGCGAAGAACACTGATCCTTTGATCTCTCTGGGTTGAGACGCCTTCGTTGACCTTGGAGAGCCAGTCCCAGACTAGCTTTGACGTTTCGAGAGCACTCACACGGCCATACTGTCCTTTGGTCAGATGACCACAGATGATGTTCTTGGCAGTAGAATCCAGTTGAATGAACTTCTTGACATCAGCAGGGGTGACACCTTCACTAGTCTTGGGAACGCCATTCTTGACGACATACCAGAGGTCGACATCAATGGCTTCAAGATGCATGCACATCTTATTCTTCCAGTAGGGATATTCAGTTCCATCGAAGATGGGGCAAGCAGCGGAGACTTTGATTATCCCTGCAGTCGACATAGCTAAAACTCCAGGTGGTTAAACCGAATCACACAGAACAAGGGAGTACCTTGCTCTGATACCAATTGAAAGTGCTAGTTATCGACTAGAGGGGGGTGAATAGGTGATTTTTATGAACGTCTTCAAAACATGAGAGTTTTGAAGACAAACAATAGAAATGAACCTATTGATATGCAGCGGAAGCTAGACTACACTAAGCAAGCCATAGTCAAGTATGCAATGAAGTGAAAGCACGAAGACTAATAGCAGCTACGTAGTAAAGATCAGGATGGAAGATAGTATGAAGCCAAACAATGATAGTAGTCACACAGTGAAGTCAAACAAGTAGTGCAAGCAGGCAATAACTTCACGAAGACAAACTGTAAGTAAAGAGAGGGAGAGGATAGAACCAGTCACTTGGTGAGGACACAGGATTTGTTGGACCAGTTCCAGTTGCTGTGACAACTGTACGTCTGGTTAGGGAGGCTGAGATTCAACTCATAAGACCACGTCTTCACCTTATTCCCCTTGAGCTAAGGACACCCAGTCCTCGCCAATCACTCTGGTAAGTCTTCAAGGTAGACTTCGAAACCTTCACAGACTTCGTTCACCGGCGATCCACAATGAGTCTTGGATGCTCAGAACGCGACGCCTAAACGGCTGGAGGATTCACAGTCCTCAAGTGTAACAAGTCTTCAGGTCACGCGGATAGAAAGACTTCAGTGATGCCTAACACTCTTTGGCTCTGGATGTTTGGGCTTTGTCCTCGCAAGGATTTCTCTCTCTCAAAAGCTTCAGAGGTGGGTTGCTCTCAAACGACAAAAGCCGTGCACTAACTCTGAGCAGCCACCAATTTATGGTGTAGGGGGTGGGCTATTTAGAGCCACTAGGCAACCTGACTTGATTTGTCTGAAATGACCCTGGGTCACTAAGGAACTGACACGTGTTCCAACGGTCAGATTTCAAACACACGCGGCAGCTTGACTTGGGCTACAAGTAAAGCTGACTCATCTAGCTCTGGATAAGATTTGCTCTCATTGTCTTCGCTCGAAGAGATAGGATTTGGTTGAGCATCACTTCAGTCACTCGGACTTTGTTCACCGGGACCCCACTTAACAGTACGGTGGTTCCTACGACTCAACAAAGAAGAAAAGGAAACAACAAAACAACTAAGTCTTCGCGCTCCATAGTCTTCACGCAATGCCTTCTCTTGTCATAGTCTTCAATGTGAATATCTTCACATACCACCATTGTCTTCATTGTCTTCATACATTTTTAGGGGTCATCTCATGTAGGTAAACCGAATCAATGAGGGACTACTACCAGTGTTATCCTGCAATTCTCACAAACACATTAGTCCCTCAACCAGGTTTGTCGTCAATACTCCAAAACCAACTAGGGGTGGCACTAGATGCACTTACAGTTTCATTAAAGTCAATCCCTTCAACTTGAGTGTATCCTTGAGCAAAGAGACGAGCCTTGTTTCTGACAACTTGACCATGCTCATCTTGTTTGTTGCGATAGATCCATTTGGTGGCTATTGTATCGTGCTTGCGAGGGCCAGGGCGCTTGACTAATTCCCACAAACACTGTTCAGCTCGAACTGTTGAAGCTCTTCTTGCATAGCTTGAATCCATTCAGGTTCCATGAAGGCTTCAACAACTTTCTTGGGTTCAGATATTGAGACAAATGCAAAGTGCCCACAGAAATTTGCTAGCTGTGTTGCTCTTGAACGAGTGAGTGGACTAGGTGCATTGATGCTATCAATTATCTTCTCAATTTGTACTTCATTTGCAACACGAGGATGAACTGGACGAAGATTTTGCTCTTGCTGGTCATTGTCTTCATTTTGAGTATTGGCTTCAGGCTGAGCATTGTCTTCAGGTTGACTAGGCGCAGAAATAATGAGTTCTTCTTCAGCTCGAGCTTCTGGAGGTATGATTTCTCCAGTTCCCATTAGCTTAATCGATTCACTAGGAGGGACTTCATCTAGCACATTTGGCAGGTGCTCTCTTTGTGAGACGTTAGTCTCATCGAACCGCATATCTACAGTTTCAACTGCTTTATTGTGAAAGAGGTTGAAGACTCTGTAGGAGTGCGAGTCCTTTCCGTAACCAAGCATAAAACCTTCATGTGCTTTCGGTGCAAATTTTGAAGTGTGATGTGGATCCTTGATCCAACACCTAGCACCAAATACTCTGAAGTAGCTTACGTTTGGCTTCTTACCAGTCAGGAGCTCATAGGATGTCTTCTTCAGAAGCTTACGAAGATAAACACGATTGATGACGTGGCATGCAATATCAATAGCTTCAGGCCAGAACTTCCTTGGAGTCTTGTACTCATCAAGCATTGTTCGAGCCATCTCAATGAGTGTTCTGTTCTTGCGCTCCACGATGCCATTCTGCCGAGGTGTGTATGGAGCAGAGAACTCATGACTGATGCCTAATGTATCAAGGTAAAGGTCGAGGCCGGTGTTCTTGAACTCTGTGCCGTTGTCACTTCTGATATGCTTGATCTTGATGCCATAGTTCGTCATGGCACGATTGGCGAAGCGTCTGAAGACATCCTGCACTTCATTCTTGTAGAGGATTATATGCACCCATGTATATCTTGAATAATCATCAACAATGACGAAGCCATAGAGGCAAGTAATGGTAGTAACAGTAGAGTAGTGAGTAGGGCCAAATAAGTCCATGTGAAGCAGCTCGAAGGGTTGAGATGTCGTCATGATTGTCTTCGAGGGATGCTTGGCCCTAGTCATCTTTCCAGCTTCACAGGCACCACACAGATGATCATTCTTGAACTTGACGCCCTCGATCCCTACGACATGTTTCTTCTTCGCGAGAGTGTACAAGTTCCTCATGCCAGCATGCCCTAGCCTCTGATGTCAGAGCCAGCACTCTGAAGCTTTTGCTAGAAGACATACGGCCAACTGTGGTCTTGCTGAGAAATCTACCATATATAGATCATCTTTCCGATACCCTTCAAAGACTAGAGACTTGTCAGAATCCATTAGAACAAGGCAACGATATTTTCCAAATATCACAATCATGTTCAAATCACAAAGCATGGAGACAGACATTAAGTTGAAACCAAGGGATTCAACAAGCATCACTTTATCCATGTGCTGATCCTTTGAGATTGCAACTCTACCTAGACCCAATACCTTGCTTTTACGAGTGTCAGCAAATGTGATGTGACCCTTGTCAGATGGACGTAAGGTTGAGTCCATGAGAAGACTTCGATCACCAGTCATGTGATTAGTGCATCCACTGTCCATAATCCATTCTGAAGCATGTGCTGTCATACCCTTTACACCACGTGCCATGAAGCAGTAGGTGGGGACAGAGTCGTCCTTGTCATTAGCATCAGCGTTGGTGACGAAGCCATTGTCTTCAGTGTTGAAGATGGACTTGGCAACGTAGGTTGTGGCTAGAGCCAGACTTGCAACGCCAGAGTCGGACTCCTCCTTAGACTCCACCTCAGCCTCCTCAGAAGCTGACTCCTCCTCTGAATCCATCTCCTTGCCAACAAAAGCACGAGCCTTGCCAGCTGAGCTCTTCTTGTGTGATGAAGACTTGGACAAAGACTTGGAAGAAGACTTTCAGGATTTTTTTCTTCTTCTTGTCATCAGAATCATATTCCTTGCTCTTCTTCTTCTTCTTCTTGTTCTCATTGTCCCACTGAGGACACTCAGAGATGTAGTGACCAGGTTTCTTACACTTGTGGCATGTTCTCTTCTTGTGGTCATGAGTAGAAGCTTCATCATTTCTTGAGCTGGATCTTGAAGACTTTCTGAAGCCTTTCTTCTTGGTGAATTTCTGGAACTTCTTCACAAGCATAGCAAGCTCCTTTCCAATGTCTTCAAGATCCCCAGAACTGCAGTCAGATTCTTCTTCAAATAAGGAAACAACCTTTGCCTTCAAAGCGCGAGTACGTCCATAGTTAGGGCCTATAGATATCTCTTTTCTCAGATAACTGGAACTCATGTGTGTTGAGCCTCTCAAGTATGTCAGACAGATTGAGAGTCTTGAAGTGAGGGCATTCTTAAATCATCAGGGCTAGGGTGTCAAATGAGCTGTCAAGTGATCTTAGGAGTGTCTTGACGATTTCATGCTTGGTGATCTCAGTGGCGCCGAGTGCATGAAGCTCATTTGTGATGTCAGTGAGTCGATCAAATGTGAGCTGGACATTCTCATTGTCGTTTCTCTTGAAGCGGTTGAAGAGGTTGCGAAGGACACTGATCCTTGAGTCTCTCTGGGTTGAGACGCCTTCGTTGACCTTGGAGAGCCAGTCCCAGACTAGCTTCGAAGTTTCCAGAGTGATCACACGGCCATACTGTCCTTTGGTCAGATAACCACAGATGATGTTCTTGGCAGTAGAATCCAGTTGAACGAACTTCTTGACATCAGCAGGGGTGACACCTTCACCAGTCTTGGGAACGACGTTCTTGACGACATACCAGAGGTCGACATCAATGGCTTCAAGATGCATGCGCATCTTATTCTTCCACTAGGGGTAATAAGTGCCATCAAAGACAGGACACGCAGCGGAGACCTTGATTATCCCTGCAGTCGACATAGCTAAAACTGCAGGTGGTTAAACCGAATCACACAGACAAAGGGAGCACCTTGCTCTGATACCAATTGAAAGTGCTAGTTATCGACTAGAAGGGGGGTGAATAGGCGATTTTTATTGAAGTCTTCAACACACTGGGGCTTTGAAGACAAAAGATAGAAATGAACCTATTGATATGCAGCGGAAGGTAGACTACACTAGACAAGCCATAGTCAAGTAAGTAATGAAGTGAAAGTACGAAGACTATTAGCAGCTAGGTAGTATAGATCAAGATGGAAGATAGTATGAAGCCAAACAACAATAGTCGTCACACAGTGAAGTCAATCAGATAAAGCAAGCAGGAAATGACCTCATGAAGACAAAATGTAAGTAAAGAGAGGGAGAAGATAGAACCAGTAGCTTGGAGAGGATAGGGATTTGTTGGACCAGTTCCAGTTGCTGTGACAACTGTACGTCTGGTTAGGGAGGCTGAGATTCAACTCAGAAGACCGTGTCTTCACCTTATTCCTCTTGAGCTAAGGACACGTAGTCCTCGCCCAATCACTCTGGTAAGTCTTCAAGGTAGACTTCCAAACCTTCACATAATTCATTCACCGGCAATCCATAATGACTCTTGGATGCTCAGAACGCGACGCCTAACGGGCTGGAGGATTCACAGTCCTCAAGTGTAATAAGTCTTCAGATCACGCAGACAGAAAGACTTCAGTGATGCCTAACACTCTTTGGCTCTGGGTGTTTTGGGCTTTGTCCTCGCAAGGGTCTTTCTCTCAAATGCTTCTGAGGTGGGTTGCTCTCAAATGACAAAAGCCATGTACTAACTCTGGGCAGCCACCAATTTATGGTGTAGGGGGTGGGCTATTTATAGCCAGGAGGCAACCCGACCTGATTTGTCTGAAATGACCCTGGGTCACTAAGGAACTGACACGTGCCCAACGGTCAGATTTCAAACACACGCGATAGCTTGACTTGGGCTACAAGTAAAGCTGACTCATCCAGCTTTGGATAAGATTTGCTCTCATTGTCTTCGCTCGAAGACATAGGATTTGGTTGAGCATCACTTCAGTCACTCTGACTTTGTTCACTTGGACCCCACTTAACAGTGCGGTGGTTCCTATGACTCAACAAAGAAGAAAAGGAAACTACGAAACAACTATGTCTTCGCACTCCATAGTCTTCATGCGATGTCTTCTCATGTCATAGTCTTCATTGTGAATATCTTCACAGACCACCATTGTCTTCAATGTCTTCACACATTTTTAGGGGTCATCTCCGGTAGGTAAACCGAATCAATGAGGGACTACTACCTGTGTTATCATGTAATTCTCACAAACACATTAGTCCCTCAACCAGGTTTGTCGTCAATACTCCAAAACCAACTAGGGGTGGCACTAGATGCACTTACAGGCACCGACCAGACCTATATATAAGACGGTGGGCAGCGGAGAAATTACGGGATCGAAATGGAATAACTAAGTACTACATGATCAAACTCCATGACTGACCTGCTCATCGGACAAAATCCGACTTCCTCTCAATGTCGGCAACTCTAGCGGAGTCAACATGCAACCATGGCCAGGGAGCGGTGGACTGTTCGAAGGATTGTCCCATAGAAGAACATTCTCCTCGAGGACGCATGGAAGACCAACAAGCATGGCCTTTTCCCAAGCCAGTTTAAGCACCGTCTTGAAAAGGTTGGTGCAGGAAGCACCGAGTCTTGTGGTGGTGAGGATGTCGGAGCAGCGTGCGATTTCTCCCAGAGGATTGTCATCCAAGGTCTCCTAGCCCCGACGAGGAGGAGAACCGCCTGGCGAATCCATGGGAGCAGCGACGAACTGCCTTCTCTTCGGGGGGAGGGGAACTGGCGAGGAGGATATAAGAGCGTATTAACCGCAGGGCCTCATCCCTTCCAACTGTACCTCCTCGATCGTTCCTTAGCGAAGGGGTGAGGCTATTATTTACTACGTACTCGTACTGTAGCAGTACTAGTACTACTTTATCAACTAGTAGTCGATGTAGTAATGTACTTCTAGTATAGTGCACCAGTTTTGAACTCTTGAATCTCAGGGCCAAGGAGCTACAGTTGGAAGTTGAGGGTAGTATTGTTTGTTGGGGAATGCAGTATTTCAAAAAAAAATCCTACGATCACGCAAGATCTATCTAGGAGATGCATAGCAACGAGCGGGGAGAGTGTGTCCACGTACCCTCGTAGACCCAAAGCGGAAGCGTTAAGTAACGCGGTTGATGTAGTCGAACGTCTTCGCGATCCGACCGATCAAGTACCAAACGCATGACACCTCCGCAATGTGCAGACGTTCAGCTTGGTGACGTCCCTCGTACTCTTGATCCAGCTGAGGCCGAGGGAGAGTTTCGTTAGCACGACGGTGTGGTGACGGTGATGATGAAGTTACCGGCGCAGGGCTTTGCCTAAGCACTGCAATGATATGACCGAGGTGGAAATATGTGGAGGGGGGCACCGCACACGGCTAAGACAACTGTCAACTTGTATGTCTATGGGGTGCCCCCTCCCCCGTATATAAAGGAGGGGAGGAGGAGAGGGCCGGCCCTCATAGGGCACGCCCAAGGGGTGGAGTCCTACTCCCAGTAGGAGTAGGTTTCCCCCCTTCCTAGTTGCAGTACGAGAAGAAGGAAGAGGGAGAGGGAGAGGGAGAGAAGGAAGGGGGGGGGGGCGGCCCCCACCCCAATTCAGATTGGGCTTGGGGGGCACGCCCTCCACCTGGCTGCCTCCTCCTCTCTTCCACTAAGACCCAATAAGGCCCATTGACTCCCCGGGGAGTTCCGGTAACATCCCGGTACTCCGGAAAATGCCCGAACTCATCCGGAACCATTCCGGTATCCAAACATAGCCTTCCAATATATCGATCTTTATGTCTCGACCATTTTGAGACTCCTCGTCATGTCCGTGATCACATCCGGGACTCCGAACAACCTTTGGTTAATCAACTCACAAAACTCATAATACATATCTTCATCGAACGTTAAGCGTGCGGACCCTACAGGTTCGAGAACTATGTAGACATGACCGAGACACATATTGGCTCCCACATATTCTATGAAGATCTTTATCGGTCAAACCGCATAACAACATACGTTGTACCCTTTGTCATCGGTATGTTACTTGCCCGAGATTCGATCGTCGGTATCTCAATACCTAGTTCAATCTCGTTACCGGCAAGTCTCTTTACTCGTTCCGTAATGCATCATTCCGTAACTAACTCATTAGTCACATTGCTTGCAAGGCTTATAGTGATGTGCATTACCGAGAGGGCCCAGAGATACCTCTCCGACAATCGGAGTGACAAATCCTAATCTCGATCTATGCCAACTCAACAAACACCATCGGAGACACCTGTAGAGCATCTTTATAATCACCCAGTTACGTTGTGACGTTTGATAGCACACTAAGTGTTCCTCCGGTATTCGGGAGTTGCATAATCTCATAGTCATAGGAACATGTATAATTCATGAAGAAAGCAATAGCAACAAACTAAACGATCATCGTGCTAAGCTAACGGATGGGTCATGTCAATCACATCATTCTCTAATGATGTGATCCCGTTAATCAAATGACAAGTCATGTCTATGGCTAGGAAACTTAACCATCTTTGACTAACGAGCTAGTCAAGTAGAGGCATACTAGTGACACTCTGTTTGTCTATGTATTCATACAGGTACTAAGTTTCCGGTTAATACAGTTCTAGCATGAATAATAAACATTTATCAAGATATAAGGAAATATAAATAACAACTTTATTATTGTCTCTAGGGCATATTTCCTTCAGTATCCCACTTGCACTAGTGTCAATAATCTAGATTACACAGTAATGATTCTAACACCCATGGAGTCTTGGTGCTGATCATGTTTTGCTCGTGAGAGAGGCTTAGTCAACGGGTCTGCAACATTCAGATCCATATGTATCTCGCAAATCTCTATGTCTCCCTCCTTGACTTGATCGCGGATGGAATTGAAGTGTCTTTTGATGTGCTTGGTTCTCTTGTGAAATCTGGATTCCTTTGCCAAGGCAATTGCACCAGTATTGTCACAAAAGATTTTCATTGGACCCGATGCACTAGGTATGACACCTACATCGGATATGAACTCCTTCATCCAGAGTCCTTCATTTGCTGCTTCCAAAGCAGCTATGTACTCCGCTTCACACGTAGATCCCGCCACGACGCTTTGCTTAGAACTGCACCAACTGATAGCTCCACCATTCAATTTAAATACGTATCCAGTTTGTGACTTAGAGTCATCCAGATCAGTGTCAAAGCTTGCATCGACGTAACCATTTACGATGAGCTCTTTGTCACCTCCATAAACAAGAAACATATCCTTAGTCCTTTTCAGGTATTTCAGGATGTTCTTGACCGCTGTCCAGTGATCCACTCCTGGATTACTTTGGTACCTCCCTACTTAACTGATAGCAAGGCACACATCAGGTCTGGTACACAACATTGCATACATGATAGAACCTATGGCTGAAGCATAGGGAATGACTTTCATTTTCTCTCTATCTTCTGTAGTGGTCGGGCATTGAGTCTGACTCAACTTCACACCTTGTAACACAGGCAAGAACCCTTTCTTTGCTTGATCCATTTTGAACTTATTCAAAACTTTATCAAGGTATGTGCTTTGTGAAAGTCCAATTAAGCGTCTTGATCTATCTTTATAGATCTTGATGCCCAATATATAAGCAGCTTCACCGACGTCTTTCATAGAAAAACTTTTATCCAAATATCCTTTTATGCTATCCAGAAATTCTATATAATTTCCAATCAACAATATGTCATCCACATATAATATTAGAGATGCTACAGAGCTCCCACTCACTTTCTTGTAAATACAGGCTTCTCCAAAAGTCTGTATAAAACCATATGCTTTGATCACACTATCAAAACGTTTATTCCAACTCCGAGATGCTCGCACCAGTCCATAAATGGATTGCTGGAGCTTGCACACTTTGTTAGCATCCTTTGGATCGATAAACCTTCGGGTTGCATCATATACAACTCTTCTTCCAGAAATCCATTCAGGAATGCAGTTTTGACATCCATTTTCCAAATTTCATAATCATAAAAAGCGGCAATTGCTAACATGATTCGGACGGACTTAAGCATCTCTTCGGGTGAGAAGGTCTCATCGTAGTCAACTCCTTGAACTTGTCGAAAACCTTTCACAACAAGTCAAGCTTTGTAGACAGTAACATTAACGTTAGCGTCAGTCTTCTTCTTGAAGATCCACTTATTCTCTATGGCTTGTCGATCATCGGGCAATTCAACCAAAGTCCACACTTTGTTCTCATACATGGATCCCATCTCAGATTTCATGGCCTCAAGCCATTTCGCGGAATCTGGGCTCATCATCACTTCCTCATAGTTCATAGGTTCGTCATGGTCAAGTAACATGACCTCCAGAACAGGATTACCGTACCACTCTGGTGCGGATCTTACTCTGGTTGACCTACGAGGTTCAGTAGTAACTTGATCAAAAGTTTCATGATCAACATCATTAGCTTCCTCACTAATTGGTGTAGAAATCACTGGAACTGACTTCTGTGATGTACTACTTTCCAATTCGGGAGAAGGTACAATTACCTCATCAAGTTCTACTTTCCTCCCACTCACTTCTTTTGAGAGAAAATCCTTCTGTAGAAAGGATCCATTCTTAGCAACGAATGTGTTGCATTCCGATCTGTGATAGAAGGTGTACCCAACAGTCTCCTTTGGGTATCCTATGAAGACACATTTCTCCGATTTGGGTTCGAGCTTATCTGGTTGAAGCTTTTTCACATAAGCATCGCATCCACAAACTTTAAGAAACGACAACTTGGGTTTCTTGCCAAACCACAGTTCATAAGGTGTCGTCTCAATGGATTTCGATGGTGCCCTATTTAACGTGAATGCAGCCGTCTCTAAAGCATAACCCCAAAACGATAGCGGTAAATTAGTAAGAGACATCATAGATCGCACCATATCTAATAAAGTGCGGTTACGACGTTCGGACACACCATTACGCTGTGGTGTTCCGGGTGGCGTGAGTTGCGAAACTATTCCGCATTGTTTCAAATGAAGACCAAAATCGTAACTCAAATATTCTCCTCCACGATCAGATCGCAGAAACTTTATTTTCTTGTTACGATGATTTTCCACTTCTCTCTGAAATTCTTTGAACTTTTCAAATGTTTCAGACTTATGTTTCATCAAGTAGATATACCCATATCTGCTCAAATCATCTGTGAAGGTCAAAAAATAACGATACCCGCCGCGATCCTCAACATTCATTGGACCACATACATCAGTATGTATTATTTCCAATAAATCTGTTGCTCGCTCCATTGTTCCGGAGAACGGAGTTTTAGTAATCTTACCCATGAGGCATGGTTCGCAAGTACCAAGTGATTCATAATCAAGTGATTCCAAAAGTCCATCAGTATGGAGTTTCTTCATGCGCTTTATACCAATATGACCCAAATTAACGGCAGCGCCACAAATAAGTTGCACTATCATTATCAACTCTGCATCTTTTGGCTTCAATATTATGAATATGTGTATCACTACTATTGAGATTCAACAAAAATAGACCACTCTTCAAGGGTGCATGACCATAAAAGATATTACTCATATAAATAGAACAACCATTATTCTCTGATTTAAATGAATAACCGTCTCGCATCAAACAAGATCCAGATATAATGTTCATGCTTAGCGCTGGCACCAAATAACAATTATTCTGGTCTAAAACTAATCCCGAAGGTAGATGTAGAGGTAGCGAGCCGACGGCGATCACATCGACTTTGGAAACATTTCCCACGCGCATCGTCACCTCGTCCTTAGCCAATCTTCGCTTAATCCGTAGCCCCTGTTTCGAGTTGCAAATATGAGCAACAGAACCAGTATCAAATACCCAGGCGCTACTACGAGCATTAGTTAAGTACACATCAATAACATGTATATCAAATATACCTTTCACTTTGCCATCCTTCTTATCCGCCAATACTTGTTGCAGTTCTGCTTCCAGTGACCAATCCCTTTGCAGTAGAAGCACTCAGTCTCAGGCTTAGGTCCAGACTTGTGCTTCTTCACTTGAGCAGCAACTTGCTTGCCGTTCTTCTTGAAGTTCCCCTTCTTCCCTTTACCCTTTTTCTTGAAACTGGTGGTCTTGTTGACCATCAACACTTGATGCTCCTTCTTGATTTCTACCCCCGCAGCCTTTAGCATTGCGAAGAGCTCGAGAATTGTCTTATCCATCCCTTGCATATTATAGTTCATCACGAAGCTTTTGTAGCTTGGTGGCAGTGATTGAAGAACTCTGTCAATGACACTATCATCAGGAAGATTAACTCCCAGTTGAGTCAAGTGGTTGTGGTACCCAGACATTTTGAGTATATGTTCACTGACAGAACTATTCTCCTCCATTTTACAGTTGTAGAACTTATTGGAGACTTCATATCTCTCAATCCGGACATTTGCTTCAAATATTAACTTCAACTCCTGGAACATCTCATATGCTCCATGACGTTCAAAACGTCGTTGAAGTTCCGGTTCTAAGCCGTAAAGCATGGCACACTAAACTATCGAGTAGTCATCAGCTTTGCTTTGCCAGGCGTTCACAACGTCCGGCGTTGCTCCTGCAGCGGGTCTTGCACATAGCGGTGCTTCCAGGACATAATTCTTCTAGGCAGCAATGAGGATAATCCTGAAGTTACGGACCTAGTACGTGTAGTTGCTACCATCATCTTTCAACTTAGCTTTCTCTAGGAACGCATGAAAATTCAAAGGAACAGTAGCACGGGCCATTGATCTACAACAACATAGACATGCAAAATACTATCAGGTACTAAGTTCATGATAAATTAAAGTTCAATTAATCATATTACTTAAGAACTCCCACTTAGATAGACATCCCTCTAATCATCTAAGTGATCACGTGATCGAAATCAACTAAACCATGTTCGATCGTCACGTGAGATGGAGTAGTTTTCAATGGTGAACATCACTATGTTGATCATATATACTATATGATTCACACTCGACCTTTCGGTCTCAGTGTACCGAGGCCATATCTGCATATGCTAGGCTCTTCAAGTTTAACCCGAGTATTCTGCGTGTGCAAAACTGGCTTGCACCCATTGTATGCGAACGTAGAGCTTATCACACCTGATCATCACGTGGTGTCTCGGCACGACGAACTGTCGCAACGGTGCATACTGAGGGAGAACACTTGTACCTTGAAATTTAGTGAGAGATCATCTTATAATGCTACCGCCGAACTAAGCAAAATAAGATGCATAAAGGATAAACATCACATGCAATCAATATAAGTGATATGATATGACCATCATCATCTTGTGCCTTTGATCTCCATCTCCAAAGCACCGTCATGATCACCATCGTCACCGGCTTGACACCTTGATCTCCATCGAAGCATCGTTGTCGTCTCGCCAACTATTGCTATCACGACTATCGCTACCGCTTAGTGATAAAGTAAAGCAATGTAGCGACCAGACCTCAAACAGTCTGTGCTGCTGTGCACCAGTGTCATCCCTGGATCAGTAATGCTGACACGCACAGTACAAATGGAGGATTTATAACAGAGTAGCAATCACACACTTATTACAATGAATATCTCAAAAGAGAATAAGTATGATAAATATGGCTTAAGGCCATCTAATACAATAACAGCGGAAGGCTTGGAAGATAAGTGAGTCCATCAACTCCAACGGCATCACTGAGTATAAGACCACGACCTAAGGCACCTTACTCGTCGTCTGAAAAGTCTGCAACATGAAACGTTGCAGCCCGAAACGGGTCAGCACATGGAATATGCTGGCAATGTAACACATAGAGAGTAATGAACGGAATAATAATATACTACATGCATATATGGCTGGTAGAAAGCTCTATGGTTACAGTTTTGCGAAAAGCCAGTTTTCCCCTACTTCAAAGGAATACATTTTATTTAACTATCATGGTGGTTGTTAAACATTGAGAAGGTACCTCCAACTCAATCCCAATTAAGTAACATCATTAAACCCAACAAAATTAATTAAAGTAACATGATGAGATTCACATGATAATCCAAGTACTAGATACTCAAGATGTCCATAACCGGGGACACGGCTAACCATGATTAGTTTATACACTCTGCAGAGGTTTGTGCACTTTTCCCCACAAGACTCGATCGCCTCCGCTTGATTCTCGCACTACATGATGTTTGAGAAACGGATGACCGAGACACAGTCTTTCAGAAGCGTTAACTCTCTACTCCGGGTAGACAGTACCACCTACATCCCCTACATCTGCTAGTCTACCTCTTCAAGAGCTCACACAACCTACTCAACTATGCTAGAGCCCATAATAGCTTGTGGCTGCACACGGAAGTTTCTAGCATGAATAATCTCATGATCCCTTTGAGCCTGGGTGGCGGTCCATAGGATGATCACACGGGTACTCCGGGATATCCAAAAATACAGGCAGCACTGGGTTCTCCAAGTGCCTCAATCCACCCAGATGTGAGTTTTAGTTGCCACCTTAAGTAAACCATTAATTAACAATCTCACATCTGTCGTGAATACCTCTCAAACCCAATCCACGTCTACTAGCATAGCATAGCGATATAAGCAACGTAGAAGTAACTCCCAAGGGTTTGATAATAAACAGAGCAATAGGTACTACCTCAACTACTTCCCAATACCCACAATTTAATTAGATCCTAACCATGCAATGTTTGAGGATTGATCTAATGCAATAAAACTGGGTAGTGAAAAGTATGATCAAAGTGTTACTTGCCTTGCTGATGATCCGTGAAACCTAGAGATTCGAAGTAGCAAGCGGCGCACTCCGGGTACTCTATCGCAAACAAACAAGCAAACAATAAGTACTCATCTAATGCACAAGTAAAACTCAAATAAAGGTCTAACCAGAAAGTTCAACTTAAGAACTCCGGTTTGCAAAAAGATTCAACTCAAACGAAGCAACGAAAGTCAAACGGCGAAAGAAACAAGCTTCGTTTACTAATCTGGATCTAAGTCAAATTTTACAGTAGCAAAAACTTGTTTGAGTAGGTTAAACAGAAAGAGAATTTCGAGATGAAACTCTAGGCGCTTGAATCGCCTGATTCCGATAAACGAGCGAAAAGTTAAACCAGAACGAAAATCTGATCAGAAATCGCGATATGGAATAATCGCGGAAAATCCGACGAAAAAGAAAACTGACGAATAGTTAAACGAACGAACGTTCGTTAACAGTGTCAAACCGACGAACGCGTTCATTAAAACGAACGGATCGGTGAACGTTCACTAAGTAATAAAACCAAAAAAATAAACCGATCTATATAAAAAAACTAGGGTTTAGAAAAAAATCGGGGCGTTTTTTTTAACCGGGCACGGCGACGGCGTCGGCTACCTCGGCGGGCAGCTCCAGCGGGGCTCCGGCGGGGCTTCCGGCGGGTCGGGCGAGGGGCGGCGAGGGCGGCGGGGCTCGGGCGGCGACGGGGCGACGACGGGAGGCGGCGGGCGGTGGCGCACGGGCTCCGGGGCAGCGGCGTCTTCGGCGGCGGCGCGGGCTCTCCTGGCGGCGGCGTCTTCGGCGGCGGCGCGGGAGCCCGGGTTGGGGCGGCGGGGTGAGGAGAGGTGGCGGGGCAGGGGGTACTATTGGAGGGGGAGGGGTGGCGTGGGGGAGGGGGCAAGGCGGCGGCGGGCGGCGTGCTCGAGCCGGACTCGGCGGCGGCGGGAGTCGTGCTCGCGAGGGAGACGGGCGCGGGGCAGGCTGGGCCGTCGGCTGGGCTTCGGCCCAGTCGGCGCGCTTGGCGTTTTTTTTAAATTTCGCCGAATCTAAAAAAAATCGCAGAAAAATAAATAAAAATCCAAAAATGCTAAAACAAATTTTTCCCGTCTAATTAAAATAATTAGAACAAGATGAACATTTTCTTGGCCCAAAAATGCAGTTTTGAAAACATGCAATTTTTTAATGCAATTAAAATTGCAAATAAAATCTGAATAAAATCAAATCTTTGATTTTAATATTTTTCCTCCAATATTTCAATTATTGTGGAGAAGTCATATTTTCTCCTCTCATTTATTTTAATATGAAATATTTTTCGGAGAGAAAAATAATTAAAACCAAAAATCCTCGTTTTATTATTTGATAAAAATCAAATATGAAAAACCGGAAAAATCCCCAACTCTCTCCGAGGGTCCTTGAGTTGCTTAGGATTTATCGAGGATTTGCCAAAATGCAATAAAATATGCTATGCAATGATGATCTAATGTATAACATTCCAAATTGAAAATTTGGGATGTTACAAACCTACCCCCTTAAGATGAATCTCGCCCTCGAGATTCGGGTTGGCTAGAAAATAGGTGAGAGTGGTTCTTCCGTAGATCTTCCTCTCGCTCCCAGGTGGCTTCATCTTCAGTATGGTGACTCCACTGGACTTTGCAAAACTTAATAACCTTACTGCGGGTGACTCGGCTGGCATACTCAAGAATCTTAACTGGTTTCTCCTCATAGGTCAAATCACTTTCCAGCTGAATCGCTTCCAGTGGCACTGTATCTCTCAGTGGTATCTCAGCCATCTCTGCGTGGCACTTCTTCAACTGGGAAACGTGAAATACATCATGAACTCCAGACAATCCTTCAGGCAATTCCAGCTTGTAGGCAACTTCTCCCATACGTTCCAAAACTCTGTATGGTCCTACAAAACGAGGCGCTAACTTTCCCTTAACTCCAAAGCGCTTCACTCCTCGAAGTGGTGATACTCGAAGATAAACTCTGTCTCCGACTTCGTGAACTGTCTCCTTACGTTTAGAATCCGCATAACTCTTCTGCCTGGACTGGGCTACCTTGAGCCTATCGCGAATCAACCTCACTTTCTGTTCAGACTCTTTAATCAAATCTGGTCCAAACAACTGACGGTCTCCAACTTCGTCCCATAACAATGGTGTTCTACACCTCCTTCCGTACAAAGCTTCGAAAGGGGCCATCTTCAAACTGGTTTGATAACTGTTGTTGTAAGAAAACTCTGCATATGGCAAATTGTCGTCCCAACTAGATCCATAATCTAGCGCACAAGCTCTCAACATGTCTTCCAAAATCGGATTGACTCTCTCGGTCTGTCCATCTGTCTGTGGGTGAAAGGCTGTACTGAATTCTAGCCTGGTTCCCAAGGTTTCATGTAACTGATTCCAAAACTTCGAGGTAAACTGGGTTCCTCTATCTGATACAATGGTCCTCGGAACTCCATGCAAACATACGATTCTGGTCATGTATATCTTTGCCAACTTAGCACTGGTGTAAGCGGTCTTCACTGGGATGAAATGAGCTACTTTCGTCAAACGGTCGACTACAACCCATATTGAGTCATAGCCTGAACGAGTCCTGGGCAATCCCGTGATAAAATCCATGCCTAGTTTATCCCACTTCCATTCGGGTATCGGCAATGGTTGTAGCAATCCCGCTGGCTTCTGATGTTCTGCCTTCACTCTCTGACATACATCAGAAACTGCTACATACTCCGCAATATCCTTCTTCATTCCGGTCCACCAGAAAGTATCCTTCAAATCCAAATACATCTTTGTATTTCCTGGGTGAATCGAATACGGTGAATCATGGGCCTCTTGCAAGATCAACTTCCTGATCTCCGGATCATTGGGCACATAAACGCGGTCCTCAAACCATAAGGTATCGTGCTCATCCTCATGAAATCCCTTGGCTTTTCCTTTGCTCAACTTTTCCTTTATCTCGTCAATCTCCTTGTTTGTCTTCTGAACTTCTCTGATCTTTTCCATCAGGGTAGACTGAATCTCCAATGTTGCTAAATAGCCTCTTGGAACTATCTCCAGACATAGCTCGCGAAGATCCTCGGCTAACTCCTGGGGTAACTCTCCTGTGATGAGTGTGTTGAGATGGCTCTTGCGGCTCAACGCATCTGCTACTACGTTAGCCTTCCCTGGGTGATAATGCAATCTCATATCATAGTCCTTAATAAGCTCCAACCATCTCCTCTGCCTGAGATTTAACTCCTTCTGCGTGAAAATGTACTTCAAACTCTTATGATCCGTGTACACCTCACAATGGTTTCCGATGAGAAAATGTCTCCATGTCTTCAACGCATGCACTACGGCTGCTAATTCCAAATCATGCGTGGCATAATTCTTCTCATGGGGCTTAAGTTGTCGTGAAGCATATGACACAACTCTTCCTTCCTGCATAAGCACTGCTCCAAGTCCTCGATGAGAAGCGTCGCAATAAACTTCATAATCCTTGCATTGATCTGGCAGAATCAACACTGGTGATGTAACCAATCGTTTCTTCAACTCTTGGAAACTAGCTTCACATTCCTCAGTCCAATTGAATTTGGTGTCCTTCTTCAATAGCTCAGTCATGGGTTTTGCAATCTTTGAGAAATTCTCAATGAATCTCCGGTAGTATCCTGCGAGTCCAAGGAAACTCCGGATCTCTCCAACTGACGTGGGTGATTCCCAGCTTGTTACTGTGTCAACTTTGGTGGGGTCTACTGCTATTCCTTCTCCGGATATAACATGTCCGAGGAATCCAACTTCCTTCAGCCAAAATTCACATTTGCTGAACTTGGCGTATAACTGGTGTTCTCTGAGCTTCTCAAGTACCAAAAGCAAATGCTCCTTATGCTCTTCTTCATTCTTGGAGTAGACTAAAATATCGTCAATGAACACCACGACGAACTTATCCAAAAACTCCATAAACACTTTGTTCATCAGGTTCATGAAATAGGCAGGTGCGTTAGTCAGACCAAATGACATAACGGTATACTCATATAGCCATACCTGGTGGTAAAAGCCATCTTAGGTATATCCTTCTCTCGAATCTTCAACTAGTGGTATCCTGATCGTAGATCGATCTTGGAAAATACCTTAGCTCCTTGTAAGCGGTCAAACAAATCATTGATCATCGGCAGTGGGTACTTGTTTTTGATGGTCACTTCATTCAATCCACAATAATCAACAACCATCCTCAACGATCCATCTTTCTTCTCTACTAGAAGTACTGGTGATCCCCAAGGTGACGAACTTGGGCGAATATAGCCTTTATCCAGTAACTCCTTAATCTGCTTCTTAATCTCCTCCAAATCTTTTGCGGGCATCCTGTACGGTCTCTTAGATATTGGCCCTGTGCCTGGCAAAAGTTCAATCAAGAACTCAATGTCTCTATCCGGTGGCATGCCTGGCAACTCTTCTGGAAATACATCCGGGTAATCCTTCACCACTGGTACTTCATCCTGTACAACTCCTGATAAGGAATTCACCTGAGTCCTCTTCGGCATATGCCGGGATACATACTTAATCATCCTTCCTTCTGGGGTGGTAAGCAAAATCGACTTACTGGCGCACTCAATGTTCCCTTCATACTTTGATAACCAATCCATGCCTAATATCACATCCAATCCTTGCGATTCCAGTACTATTAGGTCTGAGGGAAACACGTAGTTACCAATCCTTAATGGTAACCGATCACACCATAAACTAGCCATATACTCTGCTCCTGGCGAGGTTACTAACATGGGTGACCTAAGGGCTTGGGTTGGCAGTTTATACTTATCCACAAATCCCCTTGATATGTATGAATGCGATGCACCAGTATCAAAAAGAACGAGTGTAGTAAATGACTTAACCAAAAACTTACCTATTACTGCATCAGGCTGTGCTTCAACCTCTTCCACGCTAACGTGGTTCACATGTCGTTTGTTGAAAGGGTTCGGCTTCTTCCCAAAGCTTCCATTGCCATTTCCATTCTGGGCTTCAGGACAGTCGGTTGCATAATGTCCAGTCTTCTGGCACTTGAAACAAGTAATGTGACTTAGATCCCTCTTGGCTGGGGTAGATGGGTTATTATGGTTCTGCCCGTTGCTTCCTCCATTCCCATTACCATTTTTGGGGCCATTATGGTTGTGCGAACTACCTCCTCCATGGGTATGCTGAAACTGTCCTCCCGATTTCAGGGTAAATCGTGGCTTCTGCTGGGCTCCAGAATTATACTTCCCTTGTCCATACTTCCTCTTACGGTTTTCAATCTGCTGCTGCTTCCCTTCAATCATGAGTGCTCTATCTACCAACTCCTGGTAGTTGTTGAAGGTTGCTACCATTAGCTGCATGCTCAGCTCATCATTCAGTCCTTCCAAAAACTTCTCCTGCTTGGCTGCATCTGTAGCAATGTCATCTGGTGCATAACGTGCTAACTTACTGAAATCCTCCACATACTGGCCTACGGTGCGTCCTCCTTGGCGTAGGTTGCGAAACTCACGCTTCTTCATAGCCATAGCTCCTGCTGAAACATGGGTTGTACGGAAAGCTTGCTAAAACTGGTCCCATGTGACAGTGTCAATAGGGTGTGTGGCTGTGTAATTCTCCCACCATGATGCTGCGGGTCCATCAAGCTGATGTGCGGCAAAATGCACTCTTTCCGCATCTGTGCATCCTGCAGTGGTCAACTCCCTTCCAACTTTGCGGAGCCAATCATCTGCAACTATCGGCTCGGTGCTGCTAGAAAACACCGGCGGATTTAGCCTCAAGAAACGGGCTAGGTGATCAACAGATGGTGGTGGTGGGTTGTTGTTGTTGTTGCCTTGGTTCTGTACTAACACTTGCATCAGGGCATTCTGTTGCTGAATCAACTATGTGATCTCCGGTGGGAAAACAAATCTGGTGTCGCGTCTCGGAGGCATCTGATAGGTTAGAAAAGATGAGAGTTTAGAATAGAATGGGGTCTAGAGAGAAAACACTACCCATATGCTCATGAGACAAACACAATCAATATCACTCAATCAATTCAAACAAGGCATACAATCGATCTAACTAGCGTTACAAAAGCGCTTGAACTATACTATATATGGGGGAATACTACTACTGATATGGTGGTCTACTAGAAATTTTGATCAGTCGAAGACTCCATGATATCTGCTCCAGCTTCATCAACAAAGTCATCTTCACTGGGGTCCGAGTCGGTGTCGTCGATGATGATGTAGTTATCCGGGCAAGCACATTCATCATCTTCTGCTTTTGATACTGGATTTCCCATGAATACTCCAATGTTCTTCTCCAGGTCATCATTCTTCCCTACTAGCGCGACGATTTCCTCCAAATAATCCTCGCGTGTAGCCTTGAGTTCTTCCTCCAGCTCCTTGATCTTCGTCAATGCCTTCTTCAGATCTATCTTGTCTGAGCACATCTGGTTCGCCTGGCGACGAATGTGTTGGTTTTGCTCCTGGATGAAAGCTGCAATTGATCCATCCTTCTTGGTGCTAATCATCTCCCATTGCTCGTCCCGGCGTCCACAAATCTGATAAATAGTATCCTTAAGCTCCCTGTGGTAGACTTCTCCAATGCGTCCCATAGAGATGTGGGCTGCCATGCTCTTCCCTAAACTCCAGGTTGGTGCTTCAAAAGACAGCTTTATAGGCTCAGTGACTGGCGTAAACGTCCTTCCTGGAACTTGAACTTGAATCTTCCAGCTCTCCTCTTCAGGTAATGTGGCGTTGTAGGTTCTAGTGATGCTTGGTATTCCAATGTTCAAGTACTTAGTGACTTCCTTCAAGTGTCGTCCAAAAGGCGTGTCTTCATCTGGTTGCATGAACTTGTTCCTTGCATCCGCCATTCCTAAAAGAGTAGAAAGTGGAGAGGAGTCAAAAATGAGAAGAGAGAAGTGTTCTAGGGTTTAAGCTTAGTGGTCGTGTCCTACAGTCAGCGTGTGCTCTGATACCACCTTTGTAGCGACCAGACCTCAAATAGTCTGTGCTGCTGTGCACCAGTGTCATCCCTGGATCAGTAATGCTGACACGCACAGTACAAATGGAGGATTTATAACAGAGTAGCAATCACACACTTATTACAATGAATATCTCAAAAGAGAATAAATATGATAAATATGGCTTAAGGCCATCTAATACGATAACATCGGAAGGCTTGGAAGATAAGTGAGTCCATCAACTCCAACGGCATCACTGAGTATAAGACCACGATCTAAGGCACCTTACTCGTTGTCTGAAAAGTCTGCAACATGAAACGTTGCAGCCCGAAACGGGTCAGCACATGGATTATGCTGGCAATGTAACACATAGAGAGTAATGAACGGAATAATAATATACTACATGCATATATGGCTGGTAGAAAGCTCTATGGTTACAGTTTTGCGAAAAGCCAGTTTTCCCCTACTTCAAAGGAATACATTTTATTTAACTATCATGGTGGTTGTTAAACATTGAGAAGGTACCTCCAACTCAATCCCAATTAAGTAACATCATTAAACCCAACAAAATTAATTAAAGTAACATGATGAGATTCACATGATAATCCAAGTACTAGATACTCAAGATGTCCATAACCGGGGACACGGCTAACCATGATTAGTTTATACACTCTGCAGAGGTTTGTGCACTTTTCCCCACAAGACTCGATCGCCTCCGCTTGATTCTCGCACTACATGATGTTTGAGAAACGGATGACCGAGACACAGTCTTTTAGAAGCGTTAACTCTCTACTCCGGGTAGACAGTACGACCTACATCCCCTACATCTGCTAGTCTACCTCTTCAAGAGCTCACACAACCTACTCAACTATGCTAGAGCCCATAATAGCTTGTGGCTGCACATGGAAGTTTCTAGCATGAATAATCTCATGATCCCTTTGAGCCTGGGTGGCGGTCCATAGGATGATCACACGGGTACTCCGGGATATCCAAAAATACAGGCAGCACTGGGTTCTCTAGGTGCCTCAATCCACCCAGATGTGAGTTTTAGTTGCCACCTTAAGTAAACCATTAATTAACAATCTCACATCTGTCGTGAATACCTCTCAAACCCAATCCACGTCTACTAGCATAGCATAGCGATATAAGCAACGTAGAAGTAACTCCCAAGGGTTTGATAATAAACAGGGCAATAGGTACTACCTCAACTACTTCCCAATACCCACAATTTAATTAGATCCTAACCATGCAATGTTTGAGGATTAATCTAATGCAATAAAACTGGGTAGTGAAAAGTATGATCAAAGTGTTACTTGCCTTGCTGATGATCCGTGAAACCTAGAGATTCGAAGTAGCAAGCGGCGCACTCCGGGTACTCTATCGCAAACAAACAAGCAAACAATAAGTACTCATCTAATGCACAAGTAAAACTCAAATAAAGGTCTAACCAGAAAGTTCAACTTAAGAACTCCGGTTTGCAAAAAGATTCAACTCAAACGAAGCAACGAAAGTCAAACGGCGAAAGAAACAAGCTTTGTTTACTAATCTGGATCTAAGTCAAATTTTACAGTAGCAAAAACTTGTTTGAGTAGGTTAAACAGAAAGAGAATTTTGAGATGAAACTCTAGGCGCTTGAATCGCCTGAGTCCGATAAACGAGCGAAAAGTTAAACCAGAACGAAAATCTGATCAGAAATCGCGATCTGGAATAATCGCGGAAACTCCTGGCGCGGGCCACGGTCGTCCCCACGTCCGCCACCACATCCTCCTCCTCGGCCGTAGCCCCGGTTGCCGCGCTCGGAGCGTCGAACGAAGCATCCTTCGCGAATGGCTCTGAGCTCTTGACAGTCACTGGTGTTGTGGGTATTCAGGTTGTGGAAGGCGCAGAACGGACGGCTGCTCTTGGATGACTCTGATTGGTCTCTGCCACGCTTGGTGTCTGGTTCCGCTGTGAGCACGGCTGCTCCCTTGCGCTTCACGTCCTTGGCCTTGGCTTTCTTCTCCTCTGGGTCTGCGGCTGGGAGCTCGAGGAGGGAGAGGTGCCCCTCCTCAGCTCTTGCGCACTTGGTCGCCAGGTTGAACAACTCCAGGGACGTGCACAGCTCCTCGTGGATAGCGATCTCTTCCTTCATCTTGACGTCGCAGACGCCATCAGAGAATGCGGAGATGATGGCCTCGTCCGTCACCTTGGGGATCTTGAGGAGGACGTTGTTGAAGCACTGGATGTACTTCTGGAGGGTCTCTCCCGGTTGCTGCCTGACGCGGCGCAGGTCACCCGCAGCCGGCGGACGATCGCGCGTGCCCTGGAAGTTGGCGACGAAGCGGTTGCGCATCTCGTCCCAGGAGGAGATCGAGCCCGGTGGCAGGTTCAGGAGCCAGGAGCGGGCGCCATCCTTCAGAGCCATGGGAAACCAGTTCGCCATGACTTTCTTGTCGCCATTGGCTGCTTCGATGCTCAGCTCGTAGAGCTGCAAGAACTCCGCGGGGTCGGGGGTGCCGTCGTAGCGTGGAGGCAGATCCGGCTTGAACTTGCCCGGCCAGGCGACGCTACGCAGCTCGGCGCTGAAAGCGCGGCAGCTGGCTGTGGTCACCGGAGCCCGCCTTGGGGGTGAAGCTTGGTCTTGATGTGGCCCGCGCCCTGCCGCTACTGGTGGCGCGCGGTCTTGCCGCAGCAGGCGGTCCTGGCGCGGTGGTGCGTGGAGCGGCGGAGCGTTTTCTTGCGGTCGAGGGACTTCTTGACAGCTTCTTTCTTCACGCGCGGGCGCAGGATGCGGCGGGTCGCGTCGTGGAGCCGCGCGCCTTGGCTCCAGGACGCCGTCTTGGGGCAGAGGTGGTGGAGGCGCTCCGTGAGCTACGTCGCCCGTAGCTGGCGGAGGGCGAGGCGAAGAGAGGGACGACGCAGGGGAGCCCCCTGCGGCGCGGACAAGCTCGGCGATGCGGTCGAGCCAATCCTCGTAGTGGTCGTCGACCGGTCGGTAGTGCAGGAGCTCGTGTGCCATGAGGAGCGCGGCCTTGCGTCCATGGGACGGCGACGTGCATGGGAAGAAGAACCGGCTGGGGTCAGCGATGGAGTGGCGGTGCGGCCGTCCCGCCGCACCAAGGGGTGCAGCGAGGATGCTTGCTGCTTGTTCCCCGCCGGGCCGGTTGCGGCGTTGGCAGTAGGCGACGGGGAACGACGAGGTGGCCCGCCGACGGGAGCCGTCTGAGCGACGCGGGCGGCGAGGGCAGCCCGGCGCTCAGCACGAGCGCGGCGACCGTCCGCCATGGAGACGACGGAGCAACGGGGCACGGAGCGATGGAAGGAAGCTTCGGCGCACCCCTACCTGGCGCGCCAAATGTCGGATCACGGGTTCCGGCAAAACCCACAAGGTTCGAACACTGGGGTGTGTGCGAAGATCTCCTCCCTACCGATCCACGCCCTAGCTTTCTAAGATCTCGCCGACGAACTCGACGAACTCACAAGACAAAGACACAAGGTTTATACTGGTTCGAGCCACCGTTGTGGTGTAATACCCTACTCCAGTGTGGTGGTGGTGGATTGCCTCTTGGGCTGCTGATGAACAGTACAAGGGGAAGAACAGCCTCCCGAGGTTGAGGTGTTCTTGTGCTTGACGAACTTGTGTGGGTGAGATGCCTCTGAGTGAGTTCTTCACCCCTTTCCCTACTGTGGTGGCTAGTTCTACTTATATAGGCCCTGGTCCTCTCCCCAAATGTTGAGCGGGAAGGGAGCCAACCACGGCCAATTTGAAAGGGGACAACTAGTACAACTTATCCTGACAAAAGCGGTCTTCGCGTGCAAAAGGCTCTGGTGGTGACGCCGTCTTGGGCTCCATGGTGACCTCCGTCTTGCCGTCCCGCTGGTGTTGGTCTCGTTGCACCGATATGGAAACCTTTGCTTGATGCCTCGGTACTCCGTGCCTGCGCTTGCCCCCTTGGCACAAAAGAGGAAACAAGGACGCTGCGCGCGCAGGCGCCCGCCTGGTCTCGGTCGTCATGGCTCACGTCACGAGAACCTCGCGAGGTTTGCCTTGCCTTGATCTCTCTGCCCCTCGTGAGCCTGCCTGGCGAGGCCGCTCCTGAGGAGGTCTTGCGTCGCCTGCCTCACGAGGCTTGGCCCCTCGCGAGGGTCTTGAATGCCTTGTTGATGAAGATGGGTCGCACAGGCCTGCTAGCTCAGCCACGCCGTGGGCCGCATGTAGGCAAGTCTGGGGACCCCCGTTCCCAGAACGCCGACAGATATCACTGCCTACTATTTTACTTCTTGCATGCTATATTTATGATAATGGTGTTGTTCTGATGCCACCTGTTGGTTCCATCAGACTGCATCATGTTCTCTATGCTTAATTACACATCAGCAAACTAGCATGTGGTTCCGCTGCTTTTTGTTCGTTTTACCCTACATTTTCTGATGCTAGCTATTACATCACTGCTCCGAGCCTCTGTTCATTACTTTTTTGTGTGTTCTTGATCTTCCCAAGTTGCATGACTAATTTGATGCTTCTATTAATTATGGAGCTGCCAATCCCATCAAGCAAAATATTTGTTCTTTTGGGGCTGGCACCTCGAACAAGCATAAAAATAGAGTGAAGCAGATATATTGTCGTGTGAGCACACACCCTACTTTCATTAGTTTAGATGAACCATTGATGATCAATTCAAACCAGTGCATGCGATTAAAATTAATTTTACCTAAATAGAGGGTGCAGAATAAACTACAACAACTAGATTTGCAACCACGGGATGCTGACGATATCTTCAAAGAACATTGCAACAGCAGCGAGGCTTCACAGCAACATATGGTAAGCCAGTGTGTTTTAGTACATGCGAAATGTAATGTGTGTGGGCTGCTTTATTGGCTTGTGCCCTCAACCTGTAATCCTACAGAATTACAAATAGTTCAGTTGTCTGCTTTGCTGTATTGGTTGATTCGAATGCTTGTTTGTTACTTGTTAGGCTATACCTGAGTTGGCCAATATGTCAGCAGTGACTGCTGTACTATCGTAAAGAAATGCATGCCTAGTTCATTTGAGTCCTTAACTTTTCCTCTGAACTTCATCACAAGACCGTCTTCGTAGTTTATATGAGGCCACACTGTTAAGTGCTTTCTCAGATTATTTGAACTGCTTAGGTGCCTTGGCAACTTAAATATAGTGGTGGTACACTCCCTTTCAACTAGGGATGTCAACTGGGTCCCGTTTAATCCTGATTAAATTCCACTAGTGGTATGATAGTTCAAAAGAGTTTTTGTTTTTTGAGGAAAATGAACTAGGGAGCTAGCAAAAACTAACTAGATGGGACTGGCGGATGTCGTTTATTTGCCACTTACAACCCTAGTTTCATCTTACCATTTTAATTTCTTTTCGGCTGATGCTGCTTCGAACCATTTAAATATAGCTTGCCATGCTCGGCAATAATTCGTATGTCGTTTACCATGTAAGCTTACTGCCTGGATCATGCGATAACTATCTCTTACTTATGTCCAGTGGAAACCTTTCAGGATATCGTTCACACTAGGACACAATGTACAACCCTAGAATCTATTTGTGGAAGCAGTGCGCCATCCATGTTACCAGATGGTAGCAGTTCAGAGGCGACACCGCCCGAGAGCAGTCTGAGCACATATATTATAATTCTTGAGGCTCTACTAGAGGCAGAAAGAGATGATGTGGCTGCCATGAATGAGGTAATCTTGATCTTGAGGCTGGAAATTATGCAATTAGCTGCACACATTATGCAACCAACCCAAGAATTGGAGGGAGTAGGAATGCTGTATTTGAAGACGGAGGAGGTCCTGCTGTTTCTGCTATCTAAAGCCTAGGGTAATCCCAGTTCTTCTTTAGATACATGTTGAAATTGTCAATAGATTATTGTACTTGCATGTTGTGTGATGTCTCTGAATGGATTATGTTGTAAGACCCTCTATGTTGTCCATGTGTTGTAGTGATTCGAATTTTTTAGGCGAGGTAATCCTCAGTACTTGTATGATTGACATAAGGTGAACTATTTTTCGTGTGAGCATATTGTATTGGATGAAATAACTGTTTGACTCAAAGTGTATCCAACCTACTGAATTCGAAGATCACGGCATCTCTAAATCATAATCATATATAAAGGTGGAATAAATCTTTGTTGTGGTTTTGAAGAAATAAATAACAAAATGTAGAATTATCGGTGGATATTCGTAATCGAATACAAATTGGATTTGAATTTAGTTGCCAGGGCCCAGGGCAAACGTGAATGCTAATTCTCCCAAGTTTTGAACGAAGCAGCAAAACACGCACTATCATTTGTGGGCTGCCCGAAGCAAGTGATTGCGAGATGGAAATTACTGTCTACTCCTGACACTTTGACATCCTTATCGACCGGATTTACACTGTTGTCGATAGGGGTAGACTAGTAACTTCAATCAGACGTGACACGACCGCCTCTGAGCCCATTCAGACACGATGGGCGCCAAACGTGGGCGGCAAAACACATTTGATTCAAGCTCGTCCGAAAGACATGTGTCTCTCCCTCCATTTCCCCATTCATACACCGTGGGCGGCAAAACAAACTCTCCTCGCCCGAAATCGATGTAGGCAAATATTTTAAATAGGGACAGATGTGTAACTTCCCTCAGACGTGACACAACCGCCCTACCTGTCAGCCCCATTCATACACCGTGGGCACAAACCGTGGGCGGCAAAACACCCTCTCCTCGCCCGAAATCGCTACCGGCAAATATTTGGGAGATGCGAGATTACCGTCCTATCCCCAACCGACGTGATGTCTGAAATTTTAAACGGGGGATAAGTTCGTAACTTTTCCACATTTCAGACAAGCGCGTCCCAAAGTTTGAGATCCCCCTCCCCCTCCATTTCCCCATTCATACACCGTCGGCACCACAACAACCTCCCCACTGCGGCCAGCCTCCTCCGTCCGCCACCCCATCCTCCACCTTGCCAGAGCCGCTACCCCATCGTCCACTGCAAGAGATGGACGTCTCTCATCCACGGCGCCGGACTAGGATCCTTTCATCGCATCCTCTCGCATCATCGGCACTGTCATCCACCTTGATGTTGCCGCTCCTACGACCACCTCGTCCACGGCAATAGGATTTATCCCCCGACCTGGCCGTCTGCCGTCTAATGTCTTCTTCCCCGCCGCCGATAGCCATCGCACCCGCAACATGGTCAACGTATCAGCAGGGGCCTACACGGCGTCGCAAGAGAGGTGGTACTCTTCCATATGTGATTAACTAATTGATCTCACCCGGAAAATAGATCGTAAATTGTTTACTGTACTTTTCTTGTCCGTACCAAATCGTAGTGGCTAGTTGAAAGCAAACATTGGTTGCAAAGTAGCTT
This sequence comes from Aegilops tauschii subsp. strangulata, assembly GCF_002575655.3. Classification (NCBI taxonomy): domain Eukaryota; kingdom Viridiplantae; phylum Streptophyta; class Magnoliopsida; order Poales; family Poaceae; genus Aegilops; species Aegilops tauschii. Next base: position 227,706,539 of record NC_053039.3, read on the forward strand.
TGTCCGGTTTGCTATACTCGTAAAGCTTATGGTTTTCTCCCTTTATATTCACTACCATCATCGTAGGTGCTTCGTGTCGTGCTAGCACTGCTCCTCAAGACCTCAACCCATCAAGCGAAACAACATGCCACTCATAATTCCAAAGCTTAGGTGTTGAAATACGAATCTGATATGATGCTCATATTACTAAAACAGAGAATGTTTAATTGGTCACCTAATGTTTCTATATTCATTTCGAAAAGCATGTGCGCCACCCACTGGTCTAGCTAGTTCCACTTTCCTGATTTTACTCTTGATGCTTAGAGTTTTCCCCTTTTATCTACTGTACTATGATCTGCGTAGGTGTTTTCTGTCGTACCAACATTATTCCACCCTTCAAGCTAAACAACACAACACTCAAAATTCCAAAGCTTAGTTGTTCAAATATGATTGTGATATGATACTGATATTAGTTAACAGACACATTTAATTGGTTAGCAAAAGGTCCCACTTGAGTTTCCAAATCCATGTCGCGATATATAGAGAGACAGTAGAATTGCATTTCTTTGTCACTTGTTGACTGCACTTTCTTGTCCATACCAAATCTTAGTTGTTATTTCAAAGCAAACATCGGTTGCTAACTACCCTTTGCACGGTTTGCAGCTTTAGATCTGCCATCCCACTGCCACGGTCAACACTATACTCATCATGCTTACGGTTTCCCCATTTTATGATGACCAAGATTAGCCTACGTGGTTCGTCTCGTAATAGCAGTTCTCCACCCATCGAGCTAAACAAGCTTAGTTGTACAAATTCAAATCTGATATTATGCTAATATTAGTAAAACTGAGAGATGTTTAATTGGTCAGCTAAATGTTCCTACTTTAGTTTTGAAATGCATGTGAGCCACATATGGAGAGACCGGAAGGAATAGTATTTGTCTGAGCGCTCTGGTTCATCATGGGTGGTCAACCGACATTGTATAGAAAGACTTGTAATGTGTTCAATCTGCTTGCTCTTCTGTTGTTCTTTAAGATGATCCTCTTCTCTTCTTTAATAAGTATGTTCCTTGTTGGGAAGAGTAGCAGAGACATTTGCGGTCGACTGGTCAGGTCGAGTTGTTCTCCCTTAGTATATTTTGAATCTGTCAGGTCAGGTTGACTTGTTCTTCTTTACTATATGTTGAAGCTGTCATCTGCGAAGTATCATCACTTCTGGAGCTCTCATATTTTGAGTAGTAGGCCACATTATATTAATGCACACACCAAATTACAACATGCATGGCATCTCTCAGAAGAATTGCAGAGATAGCACAAAGGGGTTTACAGGGGGGGCAGTATTGGATTAGAATCACTTCTGCATTACAAAGATAACTCACTTGTTTTTATGTTTTCATGCATGTCAGGTATTGAACATTATCAAAATGAATATGAGAATGGGCGCACGAGAGGAATATTGCGGAACAATCCACTGGCTAACAAACTTGGCATGGTGGAGGATGGCCTATCTTATTCACCCATCAAGGTGCTTGCTCTAACTAGGCAAGGTTGTATTGGTTGCACATATTTTGCATCTGACCTCTTGCATTACTTCTACTTTGTTACACCATCTACTTAGTTTAATCATCATATATGAGTATATGCCATACCTATCCATTTTCTATACCTATTCCATGTGTCGTCATACTATGTTTTTCCAGTCAAATGTTGTTCTTTCATAATAGATGTCCAAAAGGAAGAGGGTGAGTGCAGATCCTCAAGGAGTACAAACTAGGTATTTGGAAAAGGTAGTGATACCTGATAAATCAGATAGATCAGCAGCCATAGAAAACACAGGCCCAACTATACCACACTTTACCCCTACTCCACTGGCCAAACCCCTATTAGAACTGCTGAGAGCCCAGCGTCAGGTACTGTCTATGATATCTATTCAAAATTTGAACTCCTAAATTTCTGCATGTCCCTTACCTTCTCTCTTGTATGAAAACTAATTTCAGATGAATCTCCTTGCTCAAAGGATCATAGGATCTCACACCAATACTGGGCTCTGCATTGCTCTTGTCAGTACCTCTTGCCCTTTGTCAGCATACTTACACTCATTGATGTTTGATTATGTAGCATCACTGTAAATGTTCGCTTCTTTATCCTCCTTTTGCTTGAAATTATAAGATCTATATTTACTCTTAGATAAATGTAGAATTAACACAATGGTTATGAAGTTTTGGATTGCTCATGTAAGTACATGTTGTCATGTACTCCCTCTGTATCAAATTAATTATTGATCAATTGGATGTATTTAGACCTTAATAGTGCTAGACACATCCATTTGAGCGACAAGTAATAACGGACGGTGGTGGTATTACTGTACTTGCATCGCGAGATAGTTGATTGTCTAGCATTACTCTGCATCTTATCTGCCCTGCCCTCCACTTTCTCCAAAGTATCATATCTACATTTACTCTTACCAAAATGTTGAATAAAGCCAATGCCATTGCACACGTTGATGTCTGCATTCCTCTTGTCAGTACCTTTTGCCTTGTAACCCTGTACTTAATTAATTGCTATTTGATTATGTATCATCAGTCTGCACCTGAGGTTCATTATCCTCTGTTTCTTCCAGTATTATTTGATCTATATTTACTCTTTGCAAAATGTAGAATAATGGCAACGCTTATAAAGAATTTTCTTTGGGGAATTTATTGAATTATCCTTCCATCAACATGGAGAAGGGCTTTGTCCAGCCCGTGTTAACATGTAATGTAAGTTCATCCTTCTCAAGCCTTCAAACTTTGTTCTAGTATAGAGTTGGATAGGCATCATTTCCTCCACTGCTGTTTACTTTGCTGTTTACATCTGATTGGATGTTTGCAACAACTACCAGTTTTAAATTGTAGTTGTAAAAACATGTTCCTTATGCAGAACAGATCCATTTATTTGCTTACATAATTGTGAAACCTGTTACGTGTCTCCTTGTTTCTCTTTCAGAGTCGTATCTCTTATGCCAGGCAGAACTTTAAGGAAGATAGTGAGCCAAATCATATTGAGGACAGCGAGATGACCCCAAGGTCCTATCTTGATGAAGACAGTGAGTTGAAGCTACTCACCAGCAGGTGTGAGACAACCTCTGTGTAGTCGCTGCCTCAATCAGTTCGACTGCTTCAGTCTCAACTTAAAGCGGAAAGGCTTGCTTCAGCTCAGCTTCGACTTGAAGTTAAAGATGCAAAGAAGATGTCAGAGGACTGCAATGTGCACTATCGTGCCATACAGCTAGGGATGGAGCATCTATCGTTGACACAACTAAGGTCTCATCAGCTTGTTCGGCTGCTTGTGGGGCCCGTCCTGGCTAGGCCTAGTGCCTTCTGAAGTGCTCTTAGTTTTGTATATTCTTTTGTCGGCGCGTTTATATGCACTGGTGCCGACCTTTGATTCCCAGTGGATGTAATATGCCGTAATTTCTTTATTGTATAGTCTAGGTTTATTCCTTGGTCGGTATGCTGTAATTTGGGACGGAAGGTTCAGTGGATCTCAGTGTTGTCGGTCTTCAGGCCGGCCCGTTACTCATATGGGCCAAAACGTGGGCCTAGTATCATCTTGGGCCATTAGCATGTCTAAACCTATAGTAGTTTCCCGCCTTTAACAGGCCGAGTAAAGTTCTAGCCAGCTGGGCCAGAGAATACCATGGGCTTTTAACAGGCTAAAACCTAGATTGGGCCAGCGTTGGACCGAAAAATTCACGGGCCAATACAGGCCGAAACTGCCTTATGCCCATGTTTGGCCCAAATAGGACGAGCAGTTAACAGGCCAAAATATATCTCGGGCCTCTTTGGCCCAATAAAATTATGGGCTTTAAGCAGGCCGGTATCCACGCGGGCCATAGGACCAAAAGTTTCACGGGCCATTATCAGATGGGCTGTAAGTAGGCCAGATTCAACACGGGTTGTGATTAGGCCCAACTGTTCCACGGGCCATTAACAGGCCGATAGGCCTGTTGGGGTTAAATTTATCCACGAAGACTACGGACCGTTAAGAGGCCTAAAGTTACTTCGGACAAGAAATAGCCCAGTTTCTGCATGGGCCGTTAAAGGGCCTAAAGTTAAACCGGGCCCACAACGTCCCACATGCACCACGAGCCGCTAATAGGTCGAAACTATTATCGGGCCAAACTGGTTAACAAGCATTTAACAGGCTGAAATACAAACCTGTCTTGGAATGGGCCCAAAAGAATAGTGGCATGTTAACGGGCCTGATCCGATATGGGCCGTAATTGGCCCAAAACACGGCAGGCTGTGAACGGGACTGATCTGCTATGGGCCTCAGTTTGGCCCAAAACATGGCATGCTGTTAACGGGCCAGCCCACTAGTGTCTGAAAAAACATGGTGGGCTTTTAGCTAGGCTGGCCTTTTCACCGGAATGGGCCTCTGTTGGGCCGTGCCATGTGTCGACGTATCATAGGCGCCTCCTGTCCAATGAGTGGATGACATCTGTCCCAACGGTGAGCAAACACGTGTTTTCTCCAGCCAATGAGAATTTTACACGTGGAAAATCCCCATTGGTCTAGGCTGTTAACGGGTTAACGGATCCAAAACGGGACCTGATAGCTTAACGGCGACCCGTTACGGTCGATGCCACATGTCGGTGACCCTTTGTCGGTGTCAAAACTGGCGGATCTCGGGTAGGAGGTTCCGAACTGTGCGTCTAAGGTCGATGGTAACAGGAGACAGGGGACACGATGTTTACCTAGGTTCGGGCCCTCTCTATGGAGGTAATACCCTACTTCCTGCTTGATTGATCTTGATGAATATGAGTATTACAAGAGTTGATCTACCACGAGATCATAATGGCTAAAACCCTAGAGGCCTAGCCTATATGACTATGGTCATGTATCTCCTCTCCGGACTAAGTCCTCCGGTTTATATAGACACCGGGAGGATCTAGGGTTACACAAGGTCGGTTACAGAGAAAGGAATCTACATATTTGGTCGCGAAGCTCGCCTTCCACGCCAAGGAGAGTCCCATCTGAACACGGGTGCAGTCTTTGGTCTTCGCATCTTCACGGCCGAATCCGGCCCATGGCTAACAGGCCGGACGCCCGAGGACCCCTTAGTCCAGGACTCCCTCAGTAGCCCCTGAACCTAGCTTCAATGACAAGGTATCCGGCGCGTAGATCTGTCTTCGGCATTGCAAGGCGGGTTCCTTCTTCCGAACTCCAAGATAGTCTTCGGATGTTTTGAATGTGTTCGGACCTGTAACATAAGTTTTGTATACTTCCACAAAGGGCACAATAATTTATAAATCTAATCCACCGACAACTGTTCATAGCACGATGCTTCGTCACCGTCGGGACATTATTTTAAACCCGTTGTTAGCCCCGGGTTTCGAGGCGCGGCTTTATTGGCACGTCTTATCCAAGCCGAGATCGTGTCCCCTTATTAAGGGATTCTTATCAACACGAACGTGGGTAACCCAATCATATATTGGGTACAAATCCTTGGGAATAGGCAAGTTTTAAGGCCCAGGAGGAGGCGTTCGATACAGCCTTTATAAAGGGGTGCAGACCCGTCTCTCTCTTCCACGCTTGCTTCTTCCTTAGCCTTCGCTACCTCGAGTTCCAACACCCAAGTTTCGATCGCCACAATCCTCAGTCATGTCCGGATCCAGCCTCCAAGGCCGGTGGGTGGCTTCTTCTGTTACAGAAGAGGATATTGCGAAGCTTAGGGCGGCAAGATATCTGACCGCGGAAATCCTCCATCGGCTTCCTGCTGAAGGGTAGGTTATCCCTACCCCCAGATCCGGTGAGAGGGTCGTGTTTGTCTCCCACTTCCTCCGAGGGTTAGGATTCGCCCTTAATCCCTTGTCAGTGGGCTCATGTTCTATTACGGGCTGGATTTTCACGCTGCCCCCGAACTCTGTCCTTCTCCTCTTGGCGTTCATCGTCACGTGCGAGGCCTTCCTTTGGATCCCTCCACACTTCGGCTCGTGGCTCAAGACCTTCAATGTGAAGCCGCAGGTGATAGAGGGAAGCAGACAGAGTGCGGTGGTGCCAGAGTGAGCAAGCTTAATAACGCTCTTTGGCTAAAAGGATCCTTCACAGAATCCTCCGACTTATGGCAGCGGGAGTGGTTCTATATCACCGAGCCCCGTGGTTCCAAGTGGGCGGCTACGCCTGCATTTCGATCCAGCCCTCCGATCCAGCTCGCATCATGGATTAATAAGGGGTTGGACTGGGGATCAATTGATGAGGTACAAACTCTTCAGAGCCGCATCAGGAGCCTCCTCGAGAGGGACATTGATCTTATCAATGTTATTCAAGTAATGCTAGTCCGTCGGACCTTGCCGTGCCAGAGGCGACCTCTCTGCATGTGGGAGTTCAATGCCGAAGGACCGCAGACATTTCAACACTTCTTCGGCACTATGCACAAAGGGACGTGGAAATTATTCTTCGGGAAACGAAAGCAGTGGCCGGATACTACCGAAGACATTGGCCTTGACTGTAACCATCCGGACACCATGGTAAGTACCCGTCCGCCGAACACCTCATAATCAGGTATCCTGTGGTAAGACACTAAGCAAACCATCTCTTTCCAGGGCTGGATAAAGAAAGCGAAACAGATTAGCTGTCCGGCCCCTCTTCCTGAAGATTCAGCGGACCCCGTGCTAACAAGGATGCTGGCACCGGCACCGTATCAGGCGCCGGCGGAGGGGGGCAAAGTGGAGAGTGGGAAGACCAGGGACGACCTTCGTTTCGGAGGTAAATCAGACACCGAGTCCGGGGAAATTGACATTTCTTCGCCTGAAGACAAAGGCGAAGGGGAAGCAAGCATCACTTCTCCATACAGGAAGAAAAGGACCGCCTCCGAAGGTTGAGAGGAACCGACTCCCAAGAGGGGAAAGGTGCCCCCGCCGGGCGGCTCGGGATTGGAAGGCGACGCTGTTGAACAGCTCCGTCGTGAGGACAGTCCTTCCACCAAATCGTAAGTAAATCTGGGTTGCTTTACTCACATCTCGTTCCTTTCCTGTTATCGGAGTGACACGTAATATTCACGTGTGCCTTAACAGTTCGGCGCAGAGTGTTCTTGAGCGATCCTCTTCTTCGGGAGATCTTCTCCCACAGATGATTGAAAGTGAGACACCTCCCCCTGATTCCTCGCCTAATAAGGCGGACGACTCCGAAGTGTCGTCTTGGAGGGTTTTTCTTGATCAACAAGCGGCGCGAGGGATGAAGGAGGCAGTACCCGAAGGTGAGCCGCCGATCATCCGGGATTCGGGGGCCAACAATGAAGGCCTCGGACTATCCGGCTTTCAACCAGCGGTGATTCTAGAGACGAGTGGACAGGTTCCTTCAAAGGATGGTCGTGCTCCTACAGCGACTTCCGGAGACCCAGCGGCGCCGGATGTGTTGAGGGATATGCTGCGAAAAGCATCTGTCTCGGAGGAACAGCGTACCTTAATGGGTACAGTGGTTGATAGGATTCTGTCCGTGAAGAGCGGATTGAATGAAGCCTTCATGAGCCTGCTAAGAGGCTTCGAGGTTTGTGATGTAATATTTTCAACTATATTTTATTTGGAACATGCACCTTGTTGGGGAACGTAGCAGAAATTCAAAATTTTCTACGCATCACCAAGATCAATCTATGGAGTAATCTAGCAACGAGGGGAAGGGGAGTGCATCCACATACCCTTGTAGATCGCGAGCGGAAGCGTTCAAGAGAACGGGGTTGATGGAGTCGTACTCGTCGTGATCCAAATCACCGATGATCCTAGCGCCGAACGGACGGCACCTCCGCGTTCAACACACGTACGGAGCAGCGACGTCTCCTCCTTCTTGATCCAGCAAGGGGGGAGGAGAGGTTGATGGAGATCCAGCAGCACGACGGCGTGGTGGTGGAAGTAGCGGGATTCCAACAGGGCTTCGCCAAGCGCTGCGGGAGGAGGGAGATGTGTCACGGGAGGGAGAGGGAGGCGCCAGGGCTTAGGTATTGCTGCCCTCCCTCCCCCCACTATATATAGGGCCAAGGGAGAGGGGGGCGCAGCCTTGGCCCTTCCTCCAAGAAAGGGTGCGGCCAGGGAGTCCATCCTCCCCAAGGCACCTCGGAGGTGCCTTCCCCCTTTAGGACTCTCCCTTCCCTTATCTCTTGGCGCATGGGCCTCTTGGGGCTGGTGCCCTTGGCCCATATAGGCCAAGGCGCACACCCCTACAGCCCATGTGGCCCCCCGGGGCTGGTGGACCCCCTTGGTGGACCCCCGGACCCCTTTCGGCACTCCCGGTACAATACCGATAATGCGCGAAGCTTTTCCGGCGACCAAAATAGGACTTCCCATATATAAATCTTTACCTCCGGACCATTCCGGAACTCCTCGTGACGTCCGGGATCTCATCCGGGACTCCTAACAACTTTCGGGTTACCGCATACTAATATCTCTATAACCCTAGCGTCACCGAACCTTAAGTGTGTAGACCCTACGGGTTCGGGAGACACGCAGACATGACCGAGACGACTCTCCGGTCAATAACCAACAGCGGGATCTGGATACCCATGTTGTCTCCCACATGCTCCTCGATGATCTCATCGGATGAACCACGATGTTGAGGATTCAATCAATCCCGTATACAATTCCCTTTGTCTACCGGTATAGTACTTGCCCGAGATTCGATCGTCGGTATCCCGATACGTTGTTCAATCTCGTTACCGGCAAGTCTCTTTACTCGTTCCGTAACACATCATCCCGTGATCAACTCCTTGGTCACATTGTGCACATTATGATGATGTCCTACCGAGTGGGCCCAGAGATACCTCTCCGTTTACACGGAGTGACAAATCCCAGTCTCGATTCGTGCCAACCCAATAGACACTTTCGGAGATACCTGTAGTGCACCTTTATAGCCACCCAATTACGTTGTGACGTTTGGTACACCCAAAGCATTCCTACGGTATCCGGGAGTTGCACAATCTCATGGTCTATGGAAATGATACTTGACATTAGAAAAGCTCTTAGCAAACGAACTACACGATCTTGTGCTAGGCTTAGGATTGGGTCTTGTCCATCACATCATTCTCCTAATGACGTGATCCCGTTATCAACGACATCCAATGTCCATCGCCAGGAAACCGTAACCATCTATTGATCAACGAGCTAGTCAACTAGAGGCTTACTAGGGACATGGTGTTGTCTATGTATCCACACATGTATTTGAGTTTCCTATCAATACAATTTTAGCATGGATAATAAACGATTGTCATGAACAAGGAAATATAATAATAACCAATTTATTATTGCCTCTAGGGCATATTTCCAACAGTCTCCCACTTGAACTAGAGTCAATAATCTAGTTCACATCACCATGTGATTAACACTCACAGGTCACATCACCATGTGACCAACATCCAAAGAGTTTACTAGAGTCAACAATCTAGTTCACATCACTATGTGATTAACACTCAATGAGTTCTGGTTTGATCATGTTATGCTTGTGAGAGAGGTTATTAGTCAACGGGTCTGAACCTTTCAGATCCATGTGTGCTTTACGAATATCTATGTCATCTTGTGGATGCTACCACGCGCTACTTGGAGCCATTTCAAATAACTGCTCTACTATACGAATCCGGTTTACTACTCAGAGTCATCCGGATTAGTGTCAAAGTTCGCATCGACGTAACCCTTTACGACGAACTCCTTTTCACCTCCATAATCGAGAAAATTCCTTAGTCCACTAGATACTAAGGATAAGTTCGACCGCTGTCATGTGATCCATTCCCGGATCACTATTGTACCCCTTGACCAACTCATGGCAAGGCACACTTCATGTGCGGTACACAGCATAGCATACTTAGAGCCTACATCTAAAGCATAGGGGACGACCTTCGTCCTTTCTCTCTCTTCTGCTGTGGTCAGGTCTTGAGTCTTACTCAATACTCACACCTTGTAACACAGCCAAGAACTCCTTCTTTGCTGACCTATTTTGAACTCTTTCAAAATCATGTCAAGGTGTGCGTTCTTTGAAAGTATCATCAGGCGTCTTGATCTATCTCTATAGATCTTGATGCCCAATATGTAAGCAGCTTTATCCAGGTCTTCCTTTGAAAAACTCCTTTCAAACAACCCTTTATGCTTTCCAGAAATTCTACATCATTTCGGATCAACAATATGTCATTCACATATACTTATCAGAAATTCTATAGTGCTCCCACTCACTTCTTTGGAAATACAAGTTTCTCATAAACTTTGTAAAAACCCAAAATCTTTGATCATCTCATCAAAGCGTACATTCCAACTCCGAGATGCTTACTCCTGTCCTTAGAAGGATTGCTGGAGCTTTGCATACTTGTTAGCATCTTTCAGGATTGACAAAACCTTCTGGTTGTATCACATACTACCTTTCCTCAAGAAAATCGTCGAGGAAATAGTGCTTTGACATCCTATCTGCAAGATTTCATAAATAATGCAGTAACTGCTAATATAATTCCAACAGACTCTTAGCATCACTACGAGTGAGAAAGTCTCATCGTAGTCAACTCCTTGAACTTGTCGGAAAACATCTTAACGACAAGTCGAGCTTTCTTAATGGTGACACTTACCATCATTGTCTGTCTTCCTTTTAAAATCCATCTGCACCCAACAGCCTTACGACCATCAAGTAGTTCTTCCAAAGTCTATACTTTGCTTTTGTACATGGATCCTCTCTCGGATTTCATGGCCTCGAGCCATTCGTCGGAATCCGGGCCCACCATCGCTTCTCCATAGCTCGTAGGTTCATTGTTGTCTAGCAACATGACTTCCAAGACAGGATTACGTACCACTCTGAAGTAGTACGCATCCTTGTCGACCTACGAGGTTTGGTAGTGACTTTATCTGAAGTTTCATGATCACTATCATAAGCTTCCACTTCAATTGGTGTAGGTGCCACAGGAACAACTTCCTATGCCGTGCTACACACTAGTTGAAGTCATGGTTCAATAACCTCATCAAGTCTCCACCATCCTCCCACTCAATTCTTTTGAGAGAAACTTTTCCTCGAGAAAGGACCCGTTTCTAGAAGCAATTACTTTTGCTTCCAGATCTGAAATAGGAGGTATACCCAACTGTTTTGGGTATTCTATGAAGATGCATTTATCCGCTTTGGGTTCGAGCTTATCAGCCTGAAACTTTTTCACATAAGCGTCGCAGCCCCAAACTTTTAAGAAACAACAACTTAGGTTTCTCTAAACGATGTCGTCTCAACGGAATTGCGTGGTGCCCCTATTTAAAGTGAATGCGGTTGTCTCTAATGCCTAACCCATAAACAATAGTGGTAATTCGATGAGAGACATCATGGTATGCACCATATCCAATAGGGTGCAGTTATGATGTTCGGACACACCATCACATTGTGGTGTTCCAGGCGGTATTAATTGTGAAACACTTTCCACAATGTCTTAATTGTGTGCCAAACTCGTAACTCAGATATCTCTATGATCATATCATAGACATTTTATCCTCTTGTCACGACGATCTTCAACTTCACTCTGAAATTACTTGAACCTTTCAATAATTCAGACTTGTGTTTCATCAAGTAAATACACTCAGCATCTACTCAAATCATCTGTGAAGTAAGAACATAACAATATCCACTGCATGCCTCAGCACTCATTGGACTGCATACATCAAAATGTATTCTTCCAACAAGTTGCTCTCTTGTTCCATCTTACTGAAAACGAGGCCTTTCAGTCATCTTGCCCATGTGGTATGATTTGCATGTCTCAAGTGCTTCAAAATCAAGTGAGTCCAAACTATCCATCTGCATGGAGTTTCTTCATGCATATATACCAATAGACATGGTTCGCATGTCTCAATCTTTTCAAAAATGAGTGAGTCCAAAGATCCATCTACATGGAGCTTCTTCATGCGTTCTATACCAATGTGACTCAAATGGTAGTGCCACAAGTATGTGGTACTATCATTACTATTTAATATCTTTTGGCACGAACATGTGTATCACTGCGATCGAGATTCATTTTAGGTGCAATACCATTGAAGGTATTATTCAAATAAACAGAGTAACCATTATTCTCCTTAAATGAATAACCATATTGCGATAAACATAATCCAATCATGTTTATGCTCAACGCAAACACCAAATAACAATTATTTAGGTTTAACACCAATCTCGATGGTAGAGGGAGCATGTGATGCTTGATCATATCAACCTTGGAAACACTTCCAACACATATCGTCATCTCACCTTTAGCTAGTCTCCGTTTATTCCGCAGCTTTTATTTCGAGTTACTAACACTTAGCAACCGAACCGGTATCTAATACCCTGGTGCTGTTAGGAGTACTAGTAAAGTACACATAATGTATATCCAATATATTTCTGTCGACCTTGCCTGCCTTCTCATCTACCAAGTATCTAGGGTAGTTCTGCTTCAGTGACCGTTCCCCTCATTACAGAAGCACTTAGTCTCGGGTTTGGGTTCAACCTTGGGATTCTTCACTAGAGCAGCAAATGATTTGCTGTTTCATGAAGTATCCCTTTTTCCCTTACCCTTCTTGAAACTAGTGGTTTTACTAACCATCAACAATTGATGCTCCTATTTGATTTGTACTTTCGCGGTGTCAAACATCGCGAGTTGCTCAAGGATCATCATCCATCCCTGATATGTTATAGTTCATCACGAAGCTCTAATAGCTTGGTGGCAGTGACTTATGGAGAACCATCACTATCTCATCTGGAAGATTAACTCCCACTCGATTCAAGCGATTGTGGTACTCAGACAATCTGAGCACATGCTCAATGATTGAGTTTTTCTCCCTTAGTTTGCAGGCTTAAGAAACTTGTCAGGGGTCTCATACCTCTTGACGTGGGCACTAGTCTGAAATCCCAATTTCAGTCTTCGGAACATCTCATATGTTTTGCGACGTTTCAAAAACGTCTTTGGTGCCACAATTCTAATCCGTTAGCAATACGCACTGAACTATCACGTAGTCATCAAAATGTGTATGCCAGATGTTTCGCAACATCTATAGACGACGCTGAGGTTCATCACACCGAGCGGTGCATTAAGGACATAAGCCTTCTGTGCAGCAATGAGGACAATCCTCAGTTTACGGACCCAGTCCGCATAATTGCTACTATTAACTTTCAACTAAATTTTCTCTAGGAACATATCTTAAACAGTAGAACTAAAGCGTAAGCTATGACATAATTTGGAAAGTCCTTTAGACTATGTTCATGATAATGAAGTTCATCTGAGTATTTAATGAACTCCCACTCAGATAGACATCCCTCTAGTCATCTAAGTGATACATGATCCGAGTCAAACTAGGCCGTGTCCGATCATCACGTGAGATGGACTAGTCATCATCGGTGAACATCTCCATGTTGATCGTATCTGCTATACGACTCATGTTCGACCTTTCAGTCTCTTGTGTTCTGAGGCCATGTCTGTACATGCTAGGCTCGTCAAGTCAACCTAAGTGTTTCGCATGTGTTCCGAGGCCATGTCTGTACATGCTAGGCTCGTCAACACCCGTTGTATTCGAACGTTAGAATCTATCACACCCGATCATCACGTGGTGCTTCGAAACAACGAACCTTCGCAATGGTGCACAGTTAGGGGGAACACGTCTCTTGAAATTTTAGTGAGGGATCATCTTATTTATGCTACCGTCGTTCTAAGCAAATAAGATGTAAACATGACAAACATCACATGCAAATCATAAAGTGACATGATATGGCCAATATCATCTTGCGCCTTTTGATCTCCATCTTCGAGGCGCGGCATGATCACCTTTGTCACCGGCATGACACCATGATCTCCATCATCATGATCTCCATCATTGTGTCTTCATGAAGTTGTCTCGCCAACTATTACTTCTACTACTATAGCTAACGGTTAGCAATAAAGTAAAGTAATTACATGGCGTTTTCATTGACACGCAGGTCATACAATAAATTAAGACAACTCCTATGGCTCCTGCCGGTTGTCATACTCATCGACATGCAAGTCGTGATTCCTATTACAAGAACATGATCAATCTCATACATCACATATATCATTCATCACATCCTTTTGGCCATATCACATCACATAGCATACCCTGCAAAAACAAGTTAGACGTCCTCTAATTGTTGTTGCATGTTTTACGTGGCTGCTATGGGATTCTAGCAAGAACGTTTCTTACCTACGCAAAAGCCACAACGTGATATGCCAATTTCTATTTACCCTTCATAAGGACCCTTTTCATCGAATCCGATCCGACTAAAGTGGGAGAGATAGACACCCGCTAGCCACCTTATGCAACTAGTGCATGTCAGTCGGTGGAACCTGTCTCACGTAAGAGTACGTGTAAGTTCGGTCCGGGCCGCTTCATCCCACGATGCCGCCGAATCAAGATAAGACTAGTAACGGCAAGTAAATTGACAAAATCGACACCCACAACTACTTTGTGTTCTACTCGTGCATAGAAACTACGCATAGACCTAGCTCATGATGCCACTGTTGGGGAACGTAGCAGAAATTCAAAATTTTCTACGCATCACCAAGATCAATCTATGGAGTAATCTAGCAACGAGGGGAAGGGGAGTGCATCTACATACCCTTGTAGATCGCGAGCGGAAGCATTCAAGAGAACGGGGTTGATGGAGTCGTACTCGTCGTGATCCAAATCACCGATGATCCTAGCGCCGAACGGACGGCACCTCCGCGTTCAACACACGTACGGAGCAGCGACGTCTCCTCCTTCTTGATCCAGCAAGGGGGGAGGAGAGGTTGATGGAGATCCAGCAGCACGACGGCGTGGTGGTGGAAGTAGCGGGATTCCAACAGGGCTTCGCCAAGCGCTGCGGGAGGAGGGAGATGTGTCACGGGAGGGAGAGGGAGGCGCCAGGGCTTAGGTATTGCTGCCCTTCCTCCCCCCCACTATATATAGGGCCAAGGGAGAGGGGGGGCGCAGCCTTGGCCCTTCCTCCAAGGAAGGGTGCGGCCAGGGAGTCCATCCTCCCCAAGGCACCTCGGAGGTGCCTTCCCCCTTTAGGACTCTCCCTTCCCTTATCTCTTGGCGCATGGCGCACACCCCTACAGCCCATGTGGCCCCCCAGGGCTGGTGGACCCCCTTGGTGGACCCCCGGACCCCTTTCGGCACTCCCGGTACAATACCGATAATGCGCGAAACTTTTCCGGCGACCAAAATAAGACTTCCCATATATAAATCTTTACCTCCGGACCATTCGGGAACTCCTCGGGATGTCCGGGATCTCATCCGGGACTCCGAACAACTTTCGGGTTACCGCATACTAATATCTCTATAACCCTAGCGTCACTGAACCTTAAGTGTGTAGACCCTACGGGTTCGGGAGACACGCAGACATGACCGAGATGACTCTCCGGTCAATAACCAACAGCGAGATCTGGATACCCATGTTGGCTCCCACATGCTCCTCGATGATCTCATCGGATGAACCACGATGTCGAGGATTCAATCAATCCCGTATACAATTCCCTTTGTCTACCCGTATAGTACTTGCCCGAGATTCGATCGTCGGTATCCCAATACCTTGTTCAATCTCGTTACCGGCAAGTCTCTTTACTCGTTCCGTAACACATCATCCCGTGATCAACTCCTTGGTCACATTGTGCACATTATGATGATGTCCTACCGAGTGGGCCTAGAGATATCTCTCTGTTTACACGGAGTGACAAATCCCAATCTCGATTCGTGCCAACCCAACAGACACTTTCGGAGATACCTGTAGTGCACCTTTATAGCCAACCAATTACGTTGTGACGTTTGGTACACCCAAAGCATTCCTACGGTATCCTGGAGTTGCACAATCTCATGGTCTAAGGAAATGATACTTGACATTAGAAAAGCTCTTAGCAAACGAACTACACGATCTTGTGCTAGGCTTAGGATTGGGTCTTGTCCATCACATCATTCTCCTAATGATGTGATCCCGTTATCAACGACATCCAATGTCCATGGTCAGGAAACTGTAACCATCTATTGATCAACGGGCTAGTCAACTAGAGGCTTACTAGGGACATGGTGTTGTCTATGTATCCACACATGTATTTGAGTTTCCTATCAATACAATTTTAGCATGGATAATAAACGATTGTCATGAACAAGGAAATATAATAATAACCAATTTATTATTGCCTCTAGGGCATATTCCCAACACACCTGTGTATAGGTGGTAGCCCCTGAGACGGGTTGGCTTCCCATGGGAGGCGACCAGAGGATCAAAAATATATGCTCAGGGAATAATCTATTTAATTGGAACACAAGTTGCGTCGGCCCTGACGACTGCCCGGACTACAGAAGTTGCCGAGCTGCAGCGGAAGCTTGACGTGGCAGGGGATGATATTGCGTTAATCAATAGGCGTCTTGACGAGTCGCAAGGTATGTATTCGGAGCAGTCACTACACATATGTGTTTATAATATAAGCGTGACGCTAAAAATTTCATACTGGTATATGCGTGGTTGCAGATGGTGCCGCCGCCATTGAGATTCTTCGGGCGGAGCTAGCCCGGGCCAAGGAGCAGGCCCGATTTAGTAATGCGGCTGCCGAAAAGGCATCAGCCGAGTTAAAGGCCGAACAGGCTGCTCGGCGCTAAGACGAGGAGAAAATATCCACGGTGGCGCTCGAACTAAAAAATGCCGCTAGCCACTGAGAATTCCTTGAGAAGTAGAATAAAGCCAAGACGGCTGATCTTGACAAGGCCTTGCGAGAGGCGAAGGAAGCGCGGTCCGAATCTAGAGCGGCCCGTGAGGAGATCCGGCAAGCTGGGGAGATTGCGGCTAGTAAGCCCTTTTTATTACAGACTAAGTTCGGCGATCCGAATTATGCTTAGCTTAACCAAGTGTGGAGCTCTCCAAACGTGTTTTTGGACTTGCCGAAGAGTTCTTTCGATGCGGCGCGGTTTACCAAGCGCAAGAGGGATATGCAACGGAGAAGCTTTTCTGGTCACAGTTTGGCGCATCAAAACGCCCTCTGCTACTGAATGAACAGATGTCCCAATGGGCCGAGCTTCATAGGGTATCCGGCGCTGCTATGAAGAACGTCATAATCCAGCTGTGGCCGACTGAGCCTATTCCGAATAGCTACTTTTGCTTGGTGCAGCGTCTTGTTGATGCGGTGCCACGTATCGACGCTGTTAAGCGGTCGGCATGCATTGAAGGTGCACGGATGGCCTTTGCCCGTGTCAAGACATACTGGGGGAAGATGAAGGCCATCGATGTTGCGGCGAAGGGTCCACCCAAGGGCAAGGACCATCACACACCAGAGCATTATTTTGAGGACGTCTTAGAGGCTGCCCGCTTAATAGAGGGTCAATGTTCGAAAGACATAATATTCGAGTGAAATGTATCCGAATTGTAAAAGACAATTTTTATAATTAGTTTATATTTTAGTTTTGCCTAAAAGGCTTTTGTTCCTCCTGTGCGGCTGTTTGTATATGATCTAAAAATTTTCCAGTCGTCGGCTTCAGCCCCCTCATAGGAAATACGGGGGTGTTCGGAAAAGCATCTGAGCACTCTTGACCCAACGTCTTGGTCCGTGAAGGAGGTGCTAATGCAGTGAACGAGGCAATCGGACTATAGGGCGTTAACACTTTCACTTAGCCATAGGAGTTTTATAGGGAGGACTACGATATAGCCCCTGGTATGTGTACGGCTTATTCCCATACGGTGCGTTACATATATGACCTGAAGAAAAAGGTCCTTCGTATAATACAGAGGGAATCGCGAAAGATTCCGATAAGTCATCGAGTGGTTGACCAGCTCTCGCAGCATCATGACAGTCGGTTTTCGGCTTTCTCTACTGAGGTGCGTGACCAGATGAACCGAAAGCACAATCATAGTAGTTCTCCCTTTACTACCCTAGCCGATAGAGCGGAACGTAAGGTAGCAAGCACAGGAGCCGGGCAACCCAACCATTGACCCAAGACATGATTTGGAGCTGATGCATATAAGGCCAAACTCGCGACGCCGAAGTACGCTATAAAGCTGTTCGGACTTTGTCAACAACTCATTTTGTTCCCATACCGAGCCCCTGGCAGGTTATGCCGAGGTATGTGTGTGAAACAACCATAGGAGCCAAACTCATTTTTGAAAAAGAAACGAATGATGAATGCAGATTATGTTTACTGGGACCTGAGTGGTATGCCAATGGTTACTTATAGATAAAAAGGCCACAACCCCAGCTATTTGACATGCCCGGGGTCGAAGGCGGAGGAAAAAGGAATATTACAGGCTCGAAATAAAGAGTGCGGTCTAAACAAGTTATTTTGGACCTCCTGTCGCACATCTGCGCCGCCTGTCCTCGGTGAGGAGATTCCTTGACGGAAGTAGCCCACTAGGTGAGTGTACAGATCCGAACTCCGATAGAGTCAGTTAGATGTTTGTCCTTTGCGTCACCTGTTTTTAAGAGATAATGAAGAAAGAAAGAAAGAAAGAAAGAGTAATTTAGAGAAAAAATGTTACTGAAATGCTTGCAGGCTTGTCGGTATTATGCTTCCACCGATGCCCATGGTATCTTAAGTGCATAGTTATTTATGCGCGATACAAATTTCGCAGGTATATGAGGTGGGCGGCGGAAGCCGAACTGCTATTTTTGCTCCGGAATTGGTCGATCCTGTTGAAAGGAGACCGGTGGCTTAAGGGCCAACAAGGTATGTGGTTTAATAAGAACGTTTTGTGCTGAAGTTGCCGCAGTATAATCTTCACTCCGGAGGGAGTGCTTCTCCTGCTCCCTTGCAGAGTTATGTGTCGTATATACCATGTTCACTGTTTTTACTTCGGGGGGAAATTGCTTCTGACCCCCGGTATTTGGTTGGTGAGTCTCTTCGTCGTCCCTATCACCGGGCGGCCTTCTCCCCTTGTATTCGACGTTGAGCTTGCCGGCCTGCTTGAAGACCCAACAGTTTCTGTTGGTATGATTAGCTGGTTTGTCGGGGTGGCCGTGAATCTGGCAGGGTCGATCCAATATCGTATCTAAATTCGATGGTCCGTCTCTGTTCGCCTTGAATGGATTTTTCCGTTGACCGGGTTTGGGACCGCTGAATCCGCCATTGACCGCTGTGTCACGTGTTCTTTCATTATTGTTGCGACCTTTGTGTTTGCTGCGTCGTGGCTTGCCATTGCCGTCTCGGACTTCGGAAGTGCCCGGATAGCTGTCGTTGTTGCTTCTACGAGCAAGCCAGCTGTCTTCTCCCGCGCAAAAGCGGGTCATCAGAGTGGTAAGGGCTAACATGGATTTTGGTTTTTCTTGACCGAGGTGGCGGGCAAGCCACTCATCTCGGACACTGTGTTTGAAGGCCGCTAGGGCTTCCGCGTCTGGACAGTCGACGGTTTGGTCCTTTTTAACTAAGAACCTAGTCCAGAGCTTCCTCGCTGACTCTCCGGGCTACTGGACAATGTGGCTTAAGTCATCGGCATCTGGTGGCCGGACATATGTTCCTTGGAAGTTCTCGCAGAAGGCGTCTTCCAAGTCCTCCCAGCTGCCAATAGAGTTTTCCGACAGACTGTATAACCAGTATCAAGCTGGTCCTTTGAGTTTTAGTGGTAGCTATTTGATGGCATGAAGGTCATCCCCGCGGGCCATGTGGATATGGAGGAGGAAATCCTCGATCCATACCACAGGATCCGTTGTTCCGTCGTATGATTCGATATTCATGGGCTGAAACCCGTCTGGGAACTCGTGCTCCATTACTTCGTCTGTGAAGCAAAGAGGGTGTGCAGCGCCTCTATATTGGGCCACACTGCGATGTACCTCCGATTGAGTCCGTTTGCGGTTTTCGGCCCGGCGTGGCTAGGTTTGTCACGCCCGAATAGGTAGCCGTCGTCGCGTGTCGAGGCACGTCCTTGCAATCCGTAGATCGATCTCGTGTGTCCTGCTCTACTGCCCAAGTCCTGCCGCAGGTTGTATGTACAACCCCGAGCTGTTTTTTTCTTGCCTTTACGGCGAGGTGGGGCGGTCTAGTGTTCGGCTTGAGTTGCCGCTTTATCCTGACCGCGTGGCGGTCGGTTGGCCGCGTTGCGCGGTGATGGTACGGGCTCCAGCGCCTCGTCATTGAACTGAGGTAGTAATTTGCGCTTCGGGTAGTTTTTGGCTGGACCACTAAGGCCGTATTCTTCGGTGGTCAGGACTTCGGTCCATCTATAATTGAGTAGATCTTGGTCAGCTTGAAGCTGCAGCTGCTTCTTTTTCAGGCTCCTTGCAGTGGCTATTAGCTGGCTTTTAAAGCGCTCCTGCTCGAGAGGTTCCTCAGGCATGATAAAATCCTCATTGCCGAGGCTCTCCTCCTCCTCGGAGAGCGGAAGATAGTTACTGTCCTCCGAGTCTTCGTGTATGGCCTGTTCATCAAGGCTAACTTGCCTGTCTTCCCGTTCATCATGTTCTGAGATTGCCCCAATAGGGTCTTCATTGTCTTCGGCCTCGTCCGGAGTATTGTTTTCTCCGGTGCCGGTGTTGTCGTCTTTTGCATGACGTGACTTAGAGCGGCGCCACTGACGCCGGTGTCTGGGCTGTGTCTCAGGAGGTTTGTCCTCAACTGGATCCTCTTTGTCATCGTCGTTGGTTGCTTCGGGTGTATCCACCATGTATACATCGTACGAAGAAGTGGCTGTCCGTCGTCCAGTGAATGGTGGGCTTTGGCCCTGCTCCTCGTCAGCATCATCTTCCATACCGTCGATGTCTTCGGAGCCGTAATCAAGCATGTCTGTTAAGTCCTCGACAGTGTCTATGGAGTGGTTGGCGGGTGGGAAGCAAAATTGTCCATCATCGGCCCCTAGTTCGAACCGAACATAGTTCGGCTGTGAGTCCCCCGACAAGGATAGGTTCTTTAATGAGTTTAGCACATCGCCCAAAGGTGAGTGTCGGAAGATATCTGCGGTGCTGAATCCGAAGATCGATAAACGATCAAGTTCGGTGCCCGCGGGCTCACAAGGTTCGAAATTTATGAATGGAGACGAGTCCGGAGTTCCGGTGGCACACGTATCGTGTGAGATTAAGTCTATATGCAGCTCCAACGCCGGGGGATCTGTGGCCTCCGTGGAGGGGTTGAGCTTCCCGTCCTTGGATGGCGCAGTCTGCTCCGGATCTAAGGCCAGAGCGGTTACAGGAGCTGTCTCCTGGATGCGGTCCGATGAAAGATTTAGGTCATGTTCATCAGGGTGACCAGGAGTGGTTGCCGCGGTCTCAAATCCGGCGAAGATCAAATCTCCACGGATGTCCGCAACATAGTTGAAGCTCCCGAATCTGACCTGGTGGCCACGGGCGTAGCTATCGATCTGCTCCAGATGGCCAAGCGAGTTGGCCTGCAGTGCGAAGCCGCCGAACACGAAGATCTGTCCGAGGAGGAAGGTTTCCCCTTGGACAGCGTCGTTGTTGATGATTGAAGGGGCCATCAAACCTTTTTGGGATGGCACAGTGGAACTCTCAATGAAAGCACCAATGTAGGTGTCAAAACCGGCGGATCTCGGGTAGGGGGTCCCGAACTGTGCGTCTAAGGTCGATGGTAACAGGAGACAGGGGACACGATGTTTACCCAGGTTCGGGCCCTCTCTATGGAGGTAATACCCTACTTCCTGCTTGATTGATCTTGATGAATATGAGTATTACAAGAGTTGATCTACCACGAGATCGTAATGGCTAAAACCCTAGAGGCCTAGCCTATATGACTATGGTCATGTATCTCCTCTCCGGACTAAGTCCTCCGGTTTATATAGACACCGGGAGGATCTAGGGTTACACAAGGTCGGTTACAGAGAAAATAATCTACATATTTGGTCGCCAAGGAGAGTCCCATCCGGACACGGGTGCAGTCTTTGATCTTCGCATCTTCACGGTCCATCAATCCGGCCCATGGCTAACAGGCCGGACTCCCGAGGACCCCTTAGTCCTGGACTCCCTCACCCTTGACGAAAGCACTTCTACGACGCGGGATTTATCATCATGGAAGTGGACACTTCCATGATGATAATTTTGGTAATGTCATGGAACACTTCTACGACAGCACATGTATGACTATCTTGATTCTGCCATAAAATTGTCATGGATGTACATGCATGACAGAAAACGTGACCTACTGTGACAAACACGTATCATCACGGAAGTGTATTTTTTTGTAGTGTTCATCTTCGCCTAGTGCATCTTGACACGGGCAAAGGCCATCTGCACACCCTTTATGCACGCCGAGCGCTTCATGGCTTCAACTCGGGGCAGGGCGTCACCGAGCCGCTTGACCAGGCCGAAGTAGCTGCTAGGAATGGGTCCGGCTGGCCACAGCCGGACTATGATGTCCTTCATGGCCAAACCGGACATCCTATGCAGCTCCGCCAGCTGCATCATCTGGTTGTTCATCAGCGCCGGACGCTCTGGCGCCAGGTACTGTGACCAGAAGAGTTTCTTCGTGGTGTTCCCCTCCTGGGCCCGGAAATACTGTGCGGCGTCGGCAGCACTCCTCGGAAGATCCGCAAAGGCATGTGGAGAACTCCATAGTCGATTAAGCAAGGCATATCTCTGACCAAAATATACTCTGTAAAAGAAAGGGCTTACGAGCCGCTATCTGTTCGGCTTGCTTGATCTCCTCGCGAGCCGCCCGGGACTCAGTCCGAGCCTCCTTGGCCTCCTGAAGAGCCTTGGTGAGATTGACCGCTTGGGCCCTATTCTTCTCCTCCAAGGCCTCGCACTTGCTGGCGGCATCCTTGAGCTCCTGCTCCACTTCTGTCACCCGCTCCTCATACTTGCGGCGGGTGAACTGCTCGGCCTTTAAATCCGCAGCTGCTTTGTCAGCGGCCGCTCAGCTCACCCGTGCCTGTTCCTTGGCTTGGGCGAGGGCGCTCTTCAGGGTCTCGACCTCGGCCACACTACCTGCAAATATGATCAGGGCAACACAGGAGTTTAGACTCCGCATGGGCATATTACTTCAGGTGTGTAAACAATTTTTTGACACATACCTTGTGCCTGATCAAACCGCTTGTTGATGTAGACGAGATCCTCATCGGCCAGCTCCAGCTTCCGCTTGAGTTCGGATACCTCGGCGGCCTGGGCGGTCGTCGCTAATAGTGAAGCATGTTTATCAAAATAGACAAGTACGTTATCTCCTGCGAATATTACTTGATCCTCTGTTCGGCCTTTTTTTCAAAAGCTGAACAGAGTCTCAGGGGCTACTATCTATACACAGGCATATTTTTTGCATATGCAAAGCGGCTAAGAATATTACATCGCATACCTCAAAGCCTGTTAGTAGGCTGGTGAAGGCTTTGTTTAGCCCGCTTTTGGCGGACTGAACCCTCTCAACCACCGTACCCATCAGGGTGTGGTGGGTGTGGTATTCCTCCACGATGGAAGCACGTCGAAGTGCTTCCACCAAAGTGTCTGGCACCTCCGGATTGATGGAGGTCGCCGGTGGAGTCAATGCTCCCCCCTCCTTCAAAGGGGGTTGCTCGCTCGATTCCGGAGCCATGTGGGTCTCCTGAATGGTGTTCGGCTGGGCGCCGGTCATGGCCCCCGTCGTCAGTCTCCATGGGGGTTGGTTCCTCCATGTTCTCGGCAGCTGAGGCATTACCCTCTGGCGCCGTCTTGGCGGTCTCTCGCGCCTCTACGGGGCCCGGAGAGGCTCGCGGAGGCGTCTCGCTCTCCACCATCCCCGGCTCCAGAGAGTCCCCCTCCGATGATGATTGTTGGGGGAGATCGAGGGCCGGACTGAAGCACACCATACAATGTGTTAAAACTACAATCATAAAGACCGGATATATGTACAGTATCCTTGGATACTTACGATGTGCCCAGGGGCTTCGACCTGGGGCGCCACTCAGGGATGGCTTCGGCGTCCGAATCTGAGCCATCCGAGAGGGATATCTTCCCCCTCTTGGACGCCTCCGCCTCTGGGTCTATGGAGGCCGCCCTTTTCTTCTTCCTTCCCTTAGGGGGAGAATCGCTTTCTGCCTCCTGCTCCTCTTCGTTGTCATCTCCCTCGTGGGAGGAGGGAGCCTCGGTCTCTCCGAAAATAGTGTCCAAAGTACCTTTACGGCGGAGGCCACCTTTGGCCTCCTTGCTCTTCTTCTTGGCCTTCTTCTCCGATGCCTGATATGGCGTCGAGACCAGCATCCTCGTTAGCAGAGGAACGACTGGGTCTTCGGGCAGCGGAGCCGGACACTTGATCCGCTCTGTCTTCTTCGTCCAGCCCTGAATAAGGGATGGAAGGCTGAGCATACCCTTCGATTTGTGAACTAAAATTATGTTCGGAAACTAAAATACTTACCGGGGTGGCCGGATGAGCGCAATCGAGGCCGATGTCATCGGTCGTCTCCGTCCACGACTTCTGGGCCTTGAAAAGCAGCTTCCAAATCTCTTCGTGCGTCGTGCCGAAGAATAGTTGTAGGGTCCGCGGCCCTTCCGGATTAAACTCCCACATATGGAGAGGTCGGCGCTGGCAGGGAAGGGTCCGGCGGAATAGCATCACCTGGATCACGTTAGTGAGGCTGGTGTTCTTTTCTATCATGTTTTTGATGCACTTTTGCAGCATCAACACCTCGTCGGTCGACTCCCAGTCCAGACCCTTGTTGGTCCATGACGCGAGCCGCATTGGGGGTCCGGATCTAAACTCAGGAGTGGCTGCCCATGTGGAGCCGCGAGGTTCGGTGATGTAAAACCACTCCTGCTGCCATATCTTGACAGTCTCCACGAAGGCCCCTTTGGGCCAGGTGACGTTGGGGAGCTTGCTCACCATGGCGCCGCCGTAGTCCGCGTGCTACCCGTCGACCACCTTCGGCTTCATGTTGAAGACTTTGAGCCATAGGCCAAACTGGGGGGGGGGGATGCGGAGGAGCGCCTCGCACACGACGATAAACGCCAAGATGTGGAGGAAGGACTTTGGGGCTAGATCGTGGAAATCTAGCCTGTAATATAACATGAGGCCGCGGACAAAAGGGTAAAGTGGAAACCCTAGTCCGCGGAGTAAGTGGGGGATAAATACCACCCATTCGCGAGGCTCCGGGGTGGGGATGACGTGCTTCTTGGCAGGGATCCTGTGCGCAACGTCCGCACTTAGGTACCCCGCCTCCCAGAGCTCCTTGATATCCTTCTCCGTCACGGAGGAGGCCACCCACTTGCCTTGAGAGCCGGATCCGGACATGGCTGGAAAGGTTGGTGGCGGTGGGGAAGATCGAAGCTTGGGCGCTGGAGCTCGAGGATGGGAAGGTTGAGGAAGGAAGAAGGCGTGGGGTGAAAAGAAGGGATCTTTATCCGCTTATATAGGCCATGAATATCAAGAACCCGCCCCACTATCCTTAAAACTGCCTATTCCCAAGGGGTCATGCGAGCGGCGCGGTTGGATTACCCAAACCCGTATTGATGAGAATCCCGCAATAAGGGTGTAACTGCATCTAGTGCCCCTTAGTGATTTTTGTGTATTGAAGACTTATAGGTTATGGGACTAATGTGTTGGTGAGTGTACACAGGTCTATAAGTCTATGAGGAGTTTGATATTTATAGGGAAAGTCGACCCCTAAAAATGAATGTCTTCAACTGAAGACTTTGGCTTTCTGAAGACTTTGAAAGTGAAGAAATTGGTGTGACCGTGAAGACTTAATATTCATGCGAGGAACATGAAGCGTGAAGACTTTTGTTTTCGTAGTTTCATTTTCTCTTTCTTGAGTCATAGGAAACACCGTACTGTTAAAGGGGGTCGAAGAAAAACTAAGGAAAAGTTTCCAAGTGATGCTCATCTCAAAATCCTACACCTACCAATCCCTTCGAGTGAAGCCATTGGAAATCTCATGCAGTTCTGTCAATTTCTTCACTGACAGAGACGAAGATCTTCTGGTCTCTGAGGAATTTGTTCTTAACCGAGCTAACTGGTTCCATTTTCTCAACCCCTTCATTTCCTCATTACTTTGTTGTGTACTTGATCGCTACTGTTTGAAGACTTTGACTGAAGGCTTTCTCAATTTTATCAGTTCAATTTCTTCAGTCAGTTTGTCTGTCTCAAAATCAGTTTAGGAACATTATGCATCTCAACCATGCGAAGCTTATCTGGGACTGACTCTCTGAGGTCTATGAAGGTCGTCGAACTCGTCACGATCCCTGGTTTGAGGATTTCAAGGAATCGCTCAAGGCGATGACTTTTGATCCAAAATCATCATCCTCTGCACCATGCCTTATGGCAAAAGGTGCCAAGGTAACCGAATGTTACCTATCTGAGTCTAGTAACGATGAATCTGGTGATGAATTTGGACCCAGCTATACCAAACTTGCTTCCCTTGCCACTAAACAACAAAGAGCTTTGGAAAAGTTCAAAATATGCTTAATGAGAGCGATCATATGTTGGGTGAAGAAATGGATTGCACTAAAACTTTGACTGAAAATCTTCAGAGACTCCAGTCCAAGTTTGATAACCTTCAGAGTCATCATAACACTCTCTTATCTGATCATGAGAAGCTTTCTTATGAATTTCTTCAAAGAAAGCAAGACCTTGAGAAGCTAAGGGTGAGTTATGAAGATCTTCAGAAGGAGCGAGATTCATTACTTGCTCAACAGATCAGCGCTGCTCAGGAAGAATTCATTCCACCATGTTTGAAGTGCATTGAACGTGAATCTGCTAATTCTTCACCTGAAAGTTCAAATGCTTCTGTTGCTGCAAATTCTTCACCTGTCTCTGCTATCACTAATTCCTCATCTGAGGATGTTGCCATTATCACTGACGATGCAGGGCTGAAGGAATTGTATGTGATAGACATGTAAAAAAGCCTCAAAGGGCATCAGGCTCTTTGTGACGTGCTTCAAAAGCAGATCCTCAACAGGAACCCTAGGAAAGAGGGTATTGCCTTGGAGAGGAAACTCAATGCTGATGGAACATACTGGAAGCCTGAGCAGTACCCCAAAACCTCATGGGTTGCTGCAAAGGGACCTCCAGTAGATCCATCCACTTTATCTGGCTTTACATGTGAATCTTCATATTCTTCTGATGAGTCATTTGACTCCAACTATAAGCTGTTCAAAAATCAGAATGGTGAAGTATTTGCTAGATATATTGGCACTAACTGCAGGAACGGTCCCCCAATGAAGAAAATCTGGGTTCCCAAAAGGTGCCTTGAAAGTCTTCAGGTGAATGTCATCATGACACCACCTGTGAACAATAGGAACCCCAGATCAAATTCTTCATACGGCCCAAAGTCTTCATATGGATCCAAGTCCTCATATGGACCACGTTCCTCACGTGGATCAAATTCCTCATATGGATCAAAGTCCTCGTATGAACATCATCGTGCTAACACTTCTATTTCGCAGGGAAGAACTAAGGGCTATGAATATGTGCATTATTCTTCAAATCATTATGTTCATAAGTCCTCGAAGAATTTATCTGCTTATTCATATGCTTACCCCTAACCCCTCTTATGTGAAACGATGTGTATTGGCATCTATGCCGCATTTCTCTTATGGAGCTCGCAGAATGATGAACTCTTTGCCACCCCTCCAGATGTGGGTGGTAAAGAAAAAGAACTAATCTCTTATGCAGGGTCAGGTCTCCAGATGAACTTAAATGTCTGAAGAATTTGCTGGAGACTTGAATATGCTTGAAAGGGCGCAAGCTAATCATGAAGAAATGAATTTTCATTTCTCACGTCCTCATACTGTTATACCTATTTTATTGCTTGATGAAATTGATCTGATGAATTTGATGTCATATTCTTCACCGATGAAGTATATGAGTTCGTAAGCTGCACTAATTCATCTGCAAGATGATCAACCCAAAGCCACTGAGTGGATCCTTGATAGTGGATGTACGAATCACATGACTGGTGACAACAACTTATTGATGGACACTGCTTTATCTCCATCGCATCTGAAGCATATCACCTACGCTGACAAAGGCAAAAGCAAGGTATTGGGTCTAGGTAAGGTTGCGATCTCAAAGGATCGACACATGGATAAAGTCATGCTTGTCGAGTCCTTAGGATTCAACCTCATGTCAGTCTCAATGCTTTGTGATCTTGATAGGGTTGTTATCTTTGGCAAGTATCGTTGTGTTGTGATCATGGAAGGTGACCATTCCAAAGTCTTCGAAGGCTTTAGGAGAGGAGATCTGTATATTTCGATTTCTCTACAGGACCACAACCTGCTACATGTCTACTTGTAAAAGCTTCAGAAGGCTGGCTATGGCATCGACGACTTAGTCATGTTGGCATGAGGAACTTGCACACTCTCGCGAAGAAGAAGCATGTCATTGGCATTGAGGATGTCAAATTCCTCAAGGATCACCAGTGCGGAGCCTGTGAAGCTGGAAAGATGGCCAAGGCCAAGCATCCCTCAAAGACTATCATGACTACCACTCGTCCATTTGAATTGCTTCACATGGATCTCTTTGGTCCTAATCATTATTCCTCATTCACCAATGAAGCATCTCTATATGGCTTTGTTATTGTTGATGAGTATTCTCGTTATACATGTGTGCATATTGTCACTCACAAACGTGAAGTGCAGGAAGTCTTCAAACGATTTTCCTCGAGGGCTTCAACCAACTTTGGTGTGAAGATCAAGCACATCAGAAGTGACAATGGAACTGAGTTCAAGAACACTGGTCTTGATGAACTTGGTATTGCTCATGAGTTATCTGCTCCTTATACTCCTCAGCAGAATGGCGTCGTGGAGCGCAAGAACCGGACTCTTGTTGAGATGGCTTGCACTATGCTTGATGAATACAAGACGCCTCGTCACTTCTGGATTGAGGTAATTGATACTGCGTGCCACAGCATCAACAGGGTATATCTTCACAAATTCTTCAAAAAGACCTCATATGAACTCCTCACTGACAAGAAACCCAATGTAAGTGCATCTAGTGCCACCCCTAGTTGGTTTTGGATATTGACGACAAACCTGGTTGAGGGACTAATGTGTTTGTGAGAATTGCAGGATAACACAGGTAGTAGTCCCTCATTGATTCGGTTTACCTATCGGAGATGACCCCTAAAAATGTATGAAGACATTGAAGACAATGGTGGTATGTGAAGATATTCACATTGAAGACTATGACAAGAAAAGACATCACGTGAAGACTATGGAGCGCGAAGACTTAGTTGTTTCGTTGTTTCCTTTTCTTCTTTGTTGAGTCATAGGACCACTGTACTGTTAAGTGGGGTCCCAGTGAACAAAGTCAGAGTGATTGAAGTGATGCTCAACCAAATCCTATGTCTTCGAGCGAAGACAATGACAGCAAATCTTATCCAGAGCTGGATAAGTCAGCTTTACTTGTAGCCCAAGTCAAGCTGCCGCGTGTGTATGAAATCTGACCGTTGGAACACGTGTCAGTTCCTTAGTGACCCAGGGTCATTTTGAACAAATCAGGTCGGGTTGCCTAGTGGCTATAAATAGCCCACCCCCTACACCATAAATTGGTGGCTGCTCAGAGTTAGTGCACTGCTTTTGTCGTTTGAGAGCAACCCACCTCCGAAGCTTTTGAGAGAGAGAGAAATCCTTGCGAGGACAAAGCCCAAACACCCAAAGCCAAAGAGTGTTAGGCATCACTGAAGTCTTTCTGTCCGTGTGACCTGAAGACTTGTTACACTTGAGGAATGTGAATTCTCCAGCCGGTTAGGCGTCGCATTCTGAGCATCCAAGAGTCATTGTGGATCGCCGGTGAACGAAGTCTGTGAAGGTTTGGAAGTCTACCTTGAAGACTTACAAGAGTGATTGGGCGAGGACTGGGTGTCCTTAGCTCAACGGGGATAAGGTGAAGACGCGGTCTTCTGAGTTAAATCTCAGCCTCCCTAACCAGACATACAGTTGTCATAGCAACTAGAACTGGTCCAACAAATCCTTGTCCTCACCAAGCGACTGGTTCTATCTTCTCCCTCTCTTTACTTACAGTTTGTCTTCGTGAAGTCATTGCCTGCTTGTGTTACCTGTTTCACTTCACTGTATGACTACTATTGTTGTTTGGCTTCATACTATCTTCCATCCTGATCTTTACTACCTAGCTGCTATTAGTCTTCGTGCTTTCACTTCATTGAATACCTGACTATGGCTTGCCTAGTGTAGTCTACCTTCCGCTGCATGTCAATAGGTTCATTTCTATTGTTTGTCTTCGAAACTCTCATGTTTTGAAGTCTTTCATAAAAATCGCCTATTCACCCCCCTCTAGTCGATAACTAGCACTTTCAATTGGTATCAGAGCAAGGTACTCCCTTGTTCTGTGTGATTCGGTTTAACCACCTGGAGTTTTAGCTATGTCGACTGCAAGGATAATCAAAGTCTCCGCTGCGTGCCCTGTCTTGGATGGAACTGAATATCCCTACTGGAAGAATAAGATGCGCATGCATCTTGAAGCCATTGATGTCGACCTCTGGTATGTCGTCAAGAATGGTGTTCCCAAGACTGGTGAAGGTGTCACCCCTGCTGATGTCAAGAAGTTCGTTCAACTGGATTCTACTACCAAGAACATCATCTGTAGTCATCTGACCAAAGGACAGTATGGTCGTGTGAGTGCTCTGGAAACGTCGAAGCTAGTCTAGGACTGGCTCTCCAAGGTCAACGAAGGCGTCTCAACCTAGAGAGATCAAAGGATCAGTGTCCTTCGCAACCTCTTCAACCGCTTCAAGAGAAACGACAATGAGAATGTCCAGCTCATGTTTGATCGCCTCACTGACATCACAAATGAGCTTCGTGCTCTCGGCGCCACTGAGATCACCAAGCATGAAATCGTCAAGACACTCCTGAGATCACTTGACAGCTCGTTCGACACCCTTGCCCTGATGATACAAGAACGTCGTGACTTCAAGACACTCGATCCGTTTGACATACTTGAGAGGCTCAACACAATTGAGTTCCAACTATCTGAGAAAAGAGATATCTATGGTCAAAACTATGGCCGAACTCGCGCTTTGAAGGCAAAAGTTGTTTCCTCATCTGAAGAAGAATCTGACTACAGTTCTGGTGTTCCTGAAGACATTGGAAAGGAGCTTGCTATGCTTGTGAAGAAGTTCCAGAAGTTCACTAAGAAGAAGGGCTTCAGAAAGTCTTCACGATCCAGCTCAAGAAATGATGAAGCTTCCACTCATGATTACAAGAAGAGAACATGTCACAAGTGCAAGAAACCTGGACACTACATCTCTGAGTGTCCACAGTGGTACAATGAGAACAAGAAGAAGAAGAGCAAGGAATATGATTCTGATGACAAGAAGAAGAAGAAATCCTCAAAGTCTTCTTCCAAGTCTTCGTCCATGTCTTCATCACACAAGAAGAGCTCATCTGGCAAGGCTCGTGCTTTTGTTTGCTAGGAGATGGATTCAGAGGAGGAGTCGGCTTCTGAGGAGGCGGAGGTGGAGTCCGAGGAGGAGTCCGACTCTGGTGTTGCAAGTCTGGCTCTAGCTACAGCCTACGTTGCCAAGTCCATCTTCAACACTGAAGACAATGGCCCCGTCACCAACGCTGATGCTAATGACAAGGATGACTCTGCGCCCACCTACTGCTTCATGGCACATGGTGCCAAGGTAAAATCACGCGATGCTTACTTTCAAACATCAAGTGAAGATGACTCTGATTGTGAATCCAAACCCAGCTACAAAACACTTGCTAAAATTGCAACTGAACAACAAAAAGCTATGGAACATACTCAAAAACTGTTAGACAAAAGCGATGACCTGTTGGACGCGGAAATGACCCGATCTCAGTCCTTAATTGAAGACATAAAAAATCTTCATGTTAAGTACCAGGAACTTGAAAGTCGTCATGAAACGCTCTCAACCACTCATGAAAAGCTTTCCTATGATTATCTTCAAAGGAAACAAGAGCTTGAGAAATTGAGAGCGGCTCATGAAGATCTTCAAAAAGAGAATGAGTCACTTCGCGCTCAATAGATCAGTCCCGCTCATGAAGGATTTGAGCCACCATGTCTAAAATGCCTTGAGCGTGATAACGCTACTTCTGTTGCTGAATGTTCTACTGCTACTACTGTTGCAATATCTTCAACTGTTGATGTGGTAACTAACACCTCTGCTGAGGATAGAACTACTATTGCTGATGAAAATGCTAGGTTGAAGACATTGCTTGAAACAGGGATGTACAAAAGTCTCAAAGGGCATCAGACACTGTGCGATGTCCTCAAAAAGCAGATTCTGAACCGAAACCCTAGGAAAGAGGGTGTTGGGTTCTAGAGGAAAATGAATGTTGATGGCTCCTACTGGAAGCCTGAGCAGTACCCCAAAACCACATGGGTTGCTGCAAAGGGACCTTCAGTGGATCCATCCACCTTATCTGGCTTCACTTGTGCTAACCCTATTATCATTGATGAATCCTTTGATGCAAACTATAAACTGTTTAAGAATCAGAATGGTGAAGTGTTTGCCAGGTACATTGGTACTAACTGCAGGAATGGACCACCTATGAAGAAGATCTGGGTTCCCAAAATTTGTCTTGAGAATCTTCCAGTGAATGTAATCATGACACTGCCTGGGAAGAAGACAAACCCGAGACCAAAGGCTTCATACAGACAGAGGACTCACCAGAGTCACCCTAACGCCAATGTTTTGTAGGGAAATCATACTCAAACTTATGAATATGAGCGTGTTTCTTCAAACCGCTATGTTCATAAAACTGAGAACTTTTCTGCTTATTCATATGAGTATCATTCATCTCCTGCAAGGCTATTTGCTAGGGCTCCAAAGCCGAAGTTCTCAGATGCTGCACTTAGACTCATTGCTTCTAAGCCACCCCTGAAGATGTGGGTGGTTAAGAAGAATTAACTTTCTTTTGCAGGGAAAGGTCTCCAGCCGGAAATCAAAGGCGTCTGATGCTAATGCTGGGGACCTAAAACATCTTGTAGGGTGCAAGGTCAAATGCCCAAATGGTCTCACTATGTATTCTGTTTCTGAATCGCTTGCCAATCATCCTATCAGTCCTAATCTTGATCTGAGCTTTGATAATCCTCTTGTGCGTCAAATGTTTATGCTTCACAATACTCTTGGTGAAGCCTATCCCCCTAATTGTACTGTAGGGTATGACACCTCATGCTTCAGAATGGATTATGGACAGCGGATGCACTAATCATATGACTGGTGATCGAAGTCTTCTCATGGACTCAACCTTACGTCCATCTGACAAGAGTCACATCACATTTGGTGACACTGGTAAAAGCAAGGTATTGGGTCTAGGTAGAGTTGCAATCTCAAAGGATCAGCACATGGATAAAGTGATGCTTGTTGAATCCCTTGGTTTCAACATTGTCTGTCTCAATGCTTTGTGACTTGAACATGATTGTGATATTTGAAAAATATCGTTGCCTTGTACTAATGGAATCTGACAAGTCTCTAGTCTTTGAAGGGTATCGGAAAGATGATCTGTACATGGTAGATTTCTCAGCAGGACCACAGCTTGCCGTATGTCTTCTAGCAAAAGCTTCAGAGTGCTGGCTCTGGCATCGAAGGCTAGGGCATGCCGGCATGAGGAACTTGCACACTCTCGCAAAGAAGAAGCGCGTCATAGGCATCGAGGGCGTAAAGTTCAAGAAAGATCATCTATGTGGTGCCTGCGAAGCTGGAAAGATGACAAGGGCCAAGCATCCCTCGAAGACAATCATGATGACATCTCAACCCTTCGAGCTGCTACACATGGACTTATTTGGCCCTACTCACTACTCTACTCTCACTACTACTCCTTGTCTCTATGGCTTCGTCATTGTTGATGATTATTCAAGATATACATGGGTGCATATAATTCTCTACAAGACTGAAGTGGAGGATGTCTTCAGACGCTTCGCCAACCGTGCCATGAACAAGTATGGCGTCAAGATCAAGCACATCAGAAGTGACAACGGCACAGAGTTCAAGAACACCGGCCTCGACCTTTACCTGGATACATTGGGCATCACTCATGAGTTCTCTGCTCCGTACACACCTCAGCAGAATGGCACTGTGGAGCTCAAGAACAGAACACTCATTGAGATGGCACGGACGATGCTCGATGAATACAAGACTCCAAGAAAGTTCTGGCCTAAAGCTATTGATACTGCATGCCATGTCATCAACCATGTTTATCTTCACAAGCTTTTGAAGAAGACATCCTATGAACTCCTCACTGGTAAGAAGCCAAATGTCAGTTACTTCAGAGTATTTGGTGCTAGGTGCTGGATCAAGGATCCACATCACACTTCAAAATTTGCACCGAAAGCACATGAAGGTTTTATGCTTGGTTACGGAAAGGATTCGCACTCATACAGAGTCTTCAACCTCTTTCACTATAAAGTGGTTGAAACTGTGGATGTGCGGTTCGATGAGACTAACGGCTCGCAAAGAGAGCACCTGCCAAATGTGCTAGATGAAGTTCCACCTAGTGAATCCATCAAGCTTATGGGAACTGGAGAAATCATACCAAATGAAGCATAGCCTGAAGAGGAACTTATCATTTCTGCACCTAATCAACCTGAAGACAATGCTCAGCCTGAAGACAATTCTCCTGACGATGACAATGATCAGCAAGAAAAAAATCTTCGTCCAGTTCATCCTCGTGTTGCAAATGAAGTACAGATTGAGAAGATAATTGATAGCATCAATGCGCCTGGTCCACTCACTCGTTCAAGAGCAACACAGCTAGCAAATTTCTGTGGGCACTTTGCATTTGTCTCAATATCTGAACCCAAGAAAGTTGCTGAAGCCTTCATGGAACCTGAATGGATTCAAGCTATGCAAGAAGAGCTTTAACAGTTCAAGCTAAACAATGTCTGGGAACTTGTCAAGCGTCCTGACCCTCGCAAGCACAACATAATAGGCACAAAATGGATATATCGCAACAAGCAAGATGAGCATGGTCAAGTTGTCAGAAATAAGGCTCATCTCGTTGCTCAAGGATACACTCAAGTTGAAGGGATTGACTTCGATGAAATATTTGCTCCTGTGGCTAGGCTGGAAGCCATTTGCATACTGCTAGCATACGCAAATCATCTCAACATCCTTCTGTATCAAATGGATGTGAAGAGTGCTTTTCTCAACGGCAAGATTGAAGAAGTGTATGTTGCACAACCACCTGGCTTTGAAGATCCAAAACATCCTGATATGGTATACAAGCTCAACAATGCATTGTATAGCCTCAAACAAGCCCCTCGCGCTTGGTATGACACACTCAAAGACTTCCTGAAGAGCAAAGGCTTCAAACCTGGTTCCGTGGATCCCACACTCTTCACGAAGACATATGATGGTGAACTGCTTGTGTGCCAAATATACGTGGATGACATTATCTTCGGCTGCACCAACCAGAAATACAGTGATGTATTTGGACACATGATGCAAGAGCAATATCAGATGTCTATGATGGGTGAGGTGAAGTTCTTCCTTGGTCTTCAAATTCGTCAGCAAAGCAATGGCATCTTCATATCTCAAGAGAAAATACCTCAAAGACTGCCTGAAGAAGTTTGGAATGCAAGACTGCAAAGGTTACACGACGCCAATGCCAACCAAGAGTCATCTGGGTCCCGACGCCAATGGTAAAGAGTTCGATCAAAAGGTATACCGCTCCATGATTGGTTCTTTACTTTATTGATGTGCATCTAGGCCAGATATCATGCTTAGTGTTTGCATGTGTGCTCGATTCCAAGCAGCACCAAAGGAATCGCATCACTTAGCTGTGAAGCGAATTCTTCGATATTTAGCTTACACCCCAACACTAGGATTATGGTATCCAAAGGGCTCAGAGTTTTATCTAGTTGGATTCTCGGATGCGGATTATGCTGGTGACAAGGTGGATCGCAAGTCTACATCAGGCACATGTCACTTTCTAGGACGACCACTTGTCTGTTGGTCTTCAAAGAAGCAGAACTATGTATCACTCTCCACTGCTGAATCTGAATACATTGCTGCTGGATCTTGCTGCGCTCAGCTTCTATGGATGAAGCAAACACTCAAGGACTATGGCATTCATCTGAAACAAGTACCACTCTACTGCGACAACGAAAGTGCCATCAAGATTGCCAACAATCCAGTTCAGCACTCGAAGACAAAGCACATTGAAATTCGTCATCACTTTCTCAGAGATCATGTCATGAAGGAAGATATTGATATCATACACGTCAACACTGAAGAGCAATTGGCAGATATCTTCACAAAGCCCTTGGATGAGAAAAGGTTTTGCAAGTTGCGGTGTGAGCTAAATATCTTGGAATCCTCGAATGTCCTGTGATCAGGCACACATCCTAACACTTATGCATGTTGATGACTTAGATGTGCAACACACGAAGTAATGTATGTCTTCAATCAATGAAGACTTACACTATGGGTGTGAATACATTAATGCGGAATCTGACTTCGGAGCGCCATGATAATTGTGCGTCGTGTCTGGGTCTAATACTTCCTATACGGTGGGTAACTCCACCACCAAACCTTTATTTGAAGTGTTTCTCCTGGCATTACATTTGCTAAGTCTTCGCATTTGGTTTGTCTTCAATATTAACATGACTTCATGTTTATCTTCACAATGCTGATTTGATCATATTCTGATATATACATATATTAGTGTTTTGTCCTCTACAGCATTCACTTATTGTTATGTCTTCTCGTTTGAATCTTTTGGACTAAGTGAATGTGATCGGACCCTAACCTCTCTATGCTTTCTTCTCAAATCTATCTATCCAAATCATATGCATTCTATTGGAACCGTCGAATATCTTCTCTGCGTCCTTGTCAGCAGAAGATACAGAGACAAACATTAAATATGTTTTAAATGCTCAATTCTTATTGCCTGAAACCCGGAGAAGCTGGAACGACCACCCGATAGTCCAGGCGTGCGTGGGAACATGGAACAACTTCCAATGTGTTGCATGTTCGCCACGTGTCCCTCAGATGTGAACCGCCAGGGGCACCTGCGTAATTAAGCTGTGTCGTCCTCCTTATAAATGCACATCACATCGCGGTCAAAAATCCTTCTTCCACCTCTCCA
The DNA here is from genome assembly GCF_002575655.3 of Aegilops tauschii subsp. strangulata. Classification (NCBI taxonomy): domain Eukaryota; kingdom Viridiplantae; phylum Streptophyta; class Magnoliopsida; order Poales; family Poaceae; genus Aegilops; species Aegilops tauschii. The sequence continues at coordinate 227,743,420 of NC_053039.3, forward strand.
CCTTGACAAACCCTAGCGCCACCACTAGCTCTCGACGACGCTGGCGACGAAGCGCTTAGCTGCCGCGACCTCACCGACACCGTCCTCACGCCGGCCGCGGACATCGTCTTCTCCGCCGCCGCCGTAGGTGTCCTCCGTCGCCAAGTTAGGGCACGGAAGATTGAACTGCTCGGCCTCATCTTCTACTCCGTCTAGCAGTTCATCGTGTGGTAAATTAAAACTCTCTTTTTACCGTCTTTTTGATCCGATAGATTCATTCTTTCTACTAAAAGTGGTTTCTGCCCCCACAAATTTGGATCTATCCTGTTCTGCATCTCATAATATGCCTAGTATATTCACTTATTCTTCACACGTAGTTAGATTCCTCACTTGTACCTATTCTTGGATTTGTACAAATTTGGAACCAACTCTCAACATATAAGTGAATGTCTTCGCGCTATGAGGTCAATGTCTTCTAAACTGATTTATCTTCAAAAATCTTCTGAGAATGCATATGACCTCTTCCCCTTCCCTCGCATCTCTAATGCTGTCACAAGTACATGTCCGTGGGAGAATCCCTTGGTTCTCATAGTCTGCATTCATTTGCAGAATTCTTACAGCATCATATCAACTCTCCCAAAGCTAGTTCCTGTCTGACCAGCAGACGGAAGCCTTTGACAGTTTTGAAGCCATTCAGTCTGAACTTCATGGCAACAGATAAGTCAACAAGGAAGGGAGGCAGACAGCGCCGTGGGGGAACATCAAGAGATTTGCCGCCTGAGCTCTATGAGGTGCACAAGACAGATCCAGAAGAGGATTACAATCAGCGCAAAACATGAATCCAATGGATTCGAAGATATTGGGCAGAGGAATGGTTCAAGTACAGGTTCGTGACCCAGGAATATGCTGAAAAGAATGCCATCAAGCGACCCTGGGGAGACATCTTGTACAAAAATCTTCCACCCAGGTCCAGATCTGAAGCTATTGATCAAGGTTTCTACCCTTGCATGGTCCGTGGACCACAGCCTACTGATGCCGACCCATCTTCTCTGCTGTGGTGTCGTGAAAACAATCTGTTCAAGCGCAACTTCCAGTTTGCCAAGAACTCGGCCAAAGAGAACAAGAAATCGCGAGGCTTAGACTTCAACCCCAGTCCCTCTGCTCCTCGTGAAAATGGCACATGTGAGGCTGAACCCAATATTGTTGGGCCCTTCTACAATCTAGAAGGTCTCATCACTCACATTATGGTTCAAGGGACAGTCGTGGATCACTCTGAAGATGACGCTGATTCTGACGAAGCGCCTGCACCACCGAAGCCGAAGAAGCTGAAGAAACCCAAGGCTTCGAAGCCTTCCACTGCACCAAGTGCTTCGCGAGCGAAGCCTCTGGCCACTGCTCCTCCTGCACCAAGTGTGCACTCTGAAGATCTCTCACGCATCTCCAAGACCGAGAAGAAGAAGAAGCCCATGCACACCACTGGTCAAGCACTGACCCCTGCTGCTGTTCTAAGAAATGAGAACGACGCCATTGATCTGTCGAGGGGCGACGATCTTGCTGATGATGCTCTTGAGCTGCTGATAAAGAGCAAGCAAGAGGCGGAAACCTTCAATGATTTTCCTCTCTTTGACGTGGAAGTATTGAAAAACTGCATTGATGAGTGGTTTGACACCCCAAATCTCAGCTTTGATGATCTTCAACTTCCAATTGGCCTCAGCGTCTCCTTCCATGGCGCCATTGCTCCTGAGCTGGCTCTTGCTCAGAAAATCGTTGAACTGAAGCACAAAATTGACTATGAGAAGGCTCAGTTCAAGAAGCATATGGCCCAGCTCAGTGTGACAGACATCCAAAACTTCAAGACAATGATGCATGAACTCAAGGAGTCGTTTCACAAGAAACGTGACGAAGCCAAAGGTTCTCGAGAGCGCATGAAGCACTTGGCTGCCAAATGTGTTCAAGCCTACAATGAAGCTGAGAAGCGCAAGGCACTTGGGCGTCCTGGATCGACCCCAAGATGGCTGCCAAGTAGAAGAAGCCAACTGTGGACCAAGCTGAAGCATCCAGGGGGAAGAACCTCGCATTGTCTTCCCCGCTAGTATGACAGACGTGAAGCCTAAGGTCCCCAAAGTGGCTTCAGAGCTCAAGAAACAAGGGTAGCTAAAGCCCAAGCCAAAAAGCGCAAGACCAAGAACACCACTGACGAGGCTCCACCTGCCAAGAAGTGTAAAACCAAGAAGAAAGATCGGGCTGCTCCCACAGAGCCCCTTGTCGTCGAGCCAATTTCTGTTGCTCGTCCTGCGTCTGCACAACAAGAGCGTCGTTTGATAGTTCATGAGCCTGCTTCCCCAGAGTCTCCTGAAGTTGAAGACATTCCAGCTGTCAACCCCACCGCAGCTGAAGACATTGGTCCCCAAGACAATGTAGAAGATGATGAAGTCCTTCCTCAGATCGAGCACAATGTGGTATCATCGCCTGTCTCACGAACAGCAAACTCATCAGCATTGGTCGTCCTTTGACACCAATCGATCAAGATGATTCATGGGCTGATCACCCTCAAGACTCCCCCCTTCAAGAAGAAACACCAGCTACTCCCCCAACTCAAGTCACCACTCCGGTGCTTGAAGATGATGACTTTGAGGGCCAACCTACTCCATCTCCACAAGCATCGCCAGCGTTCCGCAGGCTTCGTAAAGGACCAAGGCCACAAGTCACTGTATTGAGTGTTTCACAAGGAGAAGAGCACCAATCAGTATCACGCCAAGTATTTCCTGAAGCCTCTCCTACTGCGAACATCCCAAGTCTGAAACCAAAGCGGCTGAAGGTATTCTGGCTACATCAGCCGATGAACAAGAAGAGCCAAGAAATGAAGAAGAACGTGTTGCTACACCCCCAACCAACCCTGAAGTTGTTCTCGAGGAGAATGTGTCCGACCCTCCAGCTACTCGAGTGGAGGTTGATAATATTGAGGCGACCACCAACACCCATACTGAAGCAAATGACGTTATCATGGCTGAAGCTACTGTGGCACCTGAAGTTAATGTGGTGCCAAAAGTGATTGCACCTGAAGCCAATGCTGCTCCTGACGCAAATCTGCAGCCAGAAGTCAATACCACTGCCACTGCTCCTGTACCACCTCCATGGCCACACACTATCGAGCAAGCATATGATCATGGTCAGCTGGTCACTGTCAGATGGCCCATTCTGGTTCCTCCACCTGCTGTTGGTCCGCAATTTGACTATCATATCGAGCACATGCCTCAGGTCCAGAAGCCGAAGCCAAGGTTGCCCAGGTTTCCAGGTACAACAACTTCACCAGGGTCGTTCAATACAAATGGCTTCATTGCGCACAACACTTTCTTTGATAGTGCCAAGAACCCCTATTCCAAGCCAAGGATTTCTTCTGATCGGTTCTACAGCTATCAGCAGCACAGCTGCTATTCCTGTGTTCTCTATGACCAAGGGCGCATCTTCCCACATATGCGTCTAGACTGTGAAGCCATTGCTGGACTGCCCTACCTTGAAGAAGCCCTTGACTGCTTCCGTGATGCTGGACTTCTGAACTTTGTGACTGATAAGGAGCATTGGAATGAAGTTCTTCTGCTACAATTTTATGCTACCCTCCCCATTCGCGGCTACAACAGGGATCCAAAGACTTGGGTCCTTGAGTGGATGACAGGCAATGTCCATCATGAAGCCAAAGCTCTTGATATCATTGAGCTAACTGGCCTGCCCACTCCAGGTGAACTCTTCGAGCCTGGTTGTCAGCTTCACCGCAATGCATTGGAGAGCATCTTTCAGAAGCCAGAGCCCAACATGAGCCAAATGCTAAGCATGATGAAGCCTCTGCCACGCGACGCTGAATACCCAAGAGAGTTCTTTGTTGAAGACCTAGAGTATCTGCCCCGAACAATCTATCATATCATAAGGCGAACTCTATGGCCCATCAAGGGACATTCTTCTGCAGCAAAGCTTGAAGGAGCGATGAAAACATTGGTCTTTTATATCTTCAATGGCATCCGCTTCAATGCTCAAGACTTCTTTATCAGGCAATTGGCTGCATCAGGCTCTGATCTCTTTGGTCTGAAGTTCTACGCTCCATGGGTTATGCACCTTATCAAGCTTCATTCAGCTATCAACTATCAACCTTCTGCTCGCAACCATCTGATCTTTTTTCAGAGGTTGATATGTCAGTTGAAGCCATATACCCAGAGTCTGCCAAGGAGCCCATTTATCTTCACAATGCTGATCATCAAAGCTTCACCCAGCCCATTGAAGGAGTTCAGGCCGTCACGCGTGTTTATCCTTTGGCTGGCAATACTCGTGGCCCTCACCGTGCCCATACTAAAGCCACAGAAAGCACTATTGCTCAAAGGCCTCGGAAGCGATCTCGTGTCCTCAATGACCGAGAGCTACTCATCGCCCTGCATCAAAAACAGGATAATCATCACTACTAGCTGAAGCGGAAGATGCAAAGCCTCTTGGTGGACGTCAATCGCATTCGCAATCTTGCCACCAAGAATGCATTTGTCACTCATGAAACCTGTCGGAGGTCATGGAAGAGTTTGACATTGCTGAGTGCTGAAGCAGATCTTCAAGACGATGGCTTCACTGAACGATTCAAATTTGACTCCACTCCTCCAACGAATGTTGTCTTGCGTCGGACTCCCTCTCTTGAAGACTCTGACTATTCCTCCTCAGCTGCAACAGTGAATGCCAGAGTCATAGATGACCAAGATGATGCTACTTCACCACCTCCAACTTCAGCACGTGTCGACAATGCACCAAGTTCTTCTGCACCGCCAAACGCCAACGACGACCCTGCAGCTTCACCTACTCCTTCTGGGAACGAGTAGCGGCTCTATGTCTTCAAACCTTTTTGGTCCTTACTGACAAAAGGGGGAGAAGCCTATGGGTTGATAGTCTTCAAGCGGGTCTATATGGGCGGTTGCTTTATATTTTGCCTAGTGTTTACAACTCTCGCTTTTGATACAGTTGGTTCTTTGAGTTGTAACACTTAAACTTGATGGTCGTCTGCTACTTGTTTGCTATTATGTGATGCGATGATAAATCCCGCACGAAGTCATATTGCAGACGTCCATTTTTCATTTTGCATGTCATTATCTTCGTTATATAAAATCATGCATGATGAATTGTCTTCATAAGTTGAAGAGGATATCCACAAGTACAACCTGCCATGTGCATTTGCATTCCAAAAGCAAATCACTTATATGCACATCTTCAGGGGGAGCCTATTGCTACTTATGAAGACAATACCTTTAACCTTTACAATTTCACATACTTTTATCCCCGTTGAAAACTTCAACCAGTTTGTCATCAATCACCAAAAAGGGGGAGATTGTAAGTGCATCTAGTGCCACCCCTAGTTGGTTTTGGAGTATTGACGACAAACCTGGTTGAGGGATTAATGTGTTTGTGAGAATTGCAGGATAACACAGGTAGTAGTCCCTCATTGATTCGGTTTACCTACCGGAGATGACCCCTAAAAATGTATGAAGACATTGAAGACAATGGTGGTATGTGAGGATATTCACATTGAAGACTATGACAAGAGAAGACATCACGTGAAGACTATGGAGCGCGAAGACTTAGTTGTTTCGTTGTTTCCTTTTCTTCTTTGTTGAGTCATAGGAACCACCGTACTGTTAAGTGGGGTCCCAGTGAACAAACTCAGAGTGACTGAAGTGATGCTCAACCAAATCCTATGTCTTTGAGCGAAGACAATGAGAGCAAATCTTATCCAGAGCTGGATGAGTCAGCTTTACTTGTAGCCCAAGTCAAGCTGCCGCGTGTGTTTGAAATCTGACCGTTGAAACACGTGTCAGTTCCTTAGTGACCCAGGGTCATTTCGGACAAATCAGGCCGGGTTGCCTAGTGGCTATAAATAGCCCACCCCCTACACCATAAATTGGTGGCTGCTCAGAGTTAGTGCACGGCTTTTGTCGTTTGAGAGCAACCCACCTCCGAAGCTTTTGAGAGAGAGAAATCCTTGCGAGGACAAAGCCCAAACACCCAGAGCCAAAGAGTGTTAGGCATCACTGAAGTCTTTCTGTCCGCGTGACCTGAAGACTTGTTACACTTGAGGACTGTGAATCCTCCAGCCGGTTAGGCGTCGCGTTCTGAGCATCCAAGAGTCATTGTGGATCACCGGTGAACGAAGTATGTGAAGGTTTGGAAGTCTACCTTGAAGACTTACCAGAGTGATTGGGCGAGGACTGGGTGTCCTTAGTCAAGGGGAATAAGGTGAAGACGCGGTCTTCTTAGTTAAATCTCAGCCTCCCTAACCAGACGTACAGTTGTCACAGCAACTGGAACTGGTCCAATAAATCCTTGTCCACACCAAGCGACTGGTTCTATCTTCTCTCTCTCTTTACTTACAGTTTGTCTTCGTGAAGTCATTGCCTGCTTGCGTTACCTGTTTGACTTCACTGTGTGACTACTATTGTTGTTTGGCTTCATACTATCTTCCATCCTGATCTTTACTACCTAGCTGCTATTAGTCTTCGTGCTTTCACTTCATTGAATACCTGACTATGGCTTGCCTAGTGTAGTCTACCTTCCGCTGCATGTCAATAGGTTCATTTCTATTGTTTGTCTTCGAAACTCTCATGTTTTGAAGACTTTCATAAAAATCGCCTATTCACCCCCCTCTAGTCGATAACTAGCACTTTCAGGTTCGATGAAACTAATGTCTCGCAAAGAGAGCACCTACCTCCTATGCTAGATGAAAAGTCACCAGAGGAAAACATCAAGTTCAAGGCTACCGAGGATGTCATTCCTACTGAAGAAGTCATTCCAGAACGTGAACAACATCATGCTGGTGCACCTAAAGAAAATGGTTCTGAAGAAAATGAGCAAATTCCTCGTCGTCAACCCGCTCATCCTCGCGTGGCAAATGAAGTGCAGATCGAGAAAATCATCAGCGACATCAACACACCAGGTCCTCTCACACGCTCAGAAGCTTCACATTTGTCAAACTTTTGTGGGCACTTTGCTTTTGTCTCTATCATAGAGCCCACTAAGGTAGATGAAGCATTTCTGGAGCCTGAGTGGATTCAAGCAATGCAAGAGGAATTACATCAGTTCGAGCTCAACAATGTGTGGGAACTTGTCAAGTGACCAGACCCTCGCAAACACAATATCATCAGCACCAAATGGATCTACCGCAACAAGCAAGATGAAATGGCCTTGTGGTGAGGAATAAGGCACGACTTGTAGCTCAAGGCTAAACACAGGTTGAAGGAATTGATTTCTATGAAACTTTTGTACATGTTGCTAGACTTGAGGCTATTCGCATATTAGTTGCTTATGCTAACCATCACAATATCATCCTATATCAAATGGATGTGAAAAGTGCATTACTCATTGGTAATCTTGAGGAAGAAGTATATGTTGCTCAACCCCCAGGTTTTGAAGATCCAAAACATCCTGACAAAGTCTTCAGACTCAATAAGGCCCTCTATAGCCTCAAGCAGGCCCCTCGGGCATGGTATGATACTTTGAAGGAATTCCTCATGAAGAAAGGCTTCAAACCCGGTTCACTTGACCCAACTCTTTTCACCAAAACCTATGATGATGAATTATTCGTGTGCCAAATATATGTTGATGATATCATCTTTGGCTGTACTGACCAACGTTACGGTGATGAATTTGCCTATATGATGAGTGAAGAATATCAAATGTCTATGATAGGAGAATTGAAATTCTTCTTAGGTATTCAAATATGGCAACAGCGCAACGACATCTTCATATCTCCGGAGAAATACCTTAAGGACGTATTGAGGAAATTCGGCATGCAAGATTGCAAAGGCGTCAAAATCCCTATGCCCACAAATGGCCATCTATGCACTGATGAAAATGGTATTGACTTCGATCAAAAGGTATACCGCTCCATGATTGGCTCTTTATTGTATTTATGTGCATCTAGGCCATATATTATGCTTAGTGTTTGCATGTGTGCCCGCTTTCAAGCTACACCGAAGGAATCACACCATAAGGTTGTGAAGCATATTCTTCGATATCTAGCTCACACTCCAACACTTGGATTATGGTATCGCAAGGGCTCGGCTTTTGATCTCATTGGATATTCAGACTCTAACTATGCTGGTGACTGTGTGGACCGCAAGTGAACATCAGGCACATGCCATCTCCTCGGACGATCCTTGGTATGTTGGTCCTCGAAGAAACAGAACTACGTATCACTCTCTACTTTTGAAGCTGAGTACATTGCTGCTGGTTTGTGCTGTGCTCACTTGCTATGGATGAAGCAAACCCTCAAGGACTACGTCATCAATGTGAAGAATGTGCCTCTCTACTGTGACAATGAGAGTGCCATCAAAATTGCTCATAACCCAGTTCAACACTCGAAGACAAAGCACATTCAGATTCGTCATCATTTTCTTCGTGATCATGTGTTGAAGGGCGACATCTCTATCGAGCACGTGAAGACTGAAGAACAGCTAGCCGATATCTTCACAAAGCCCTTGGATGAGAAGAGATTTAGCAAGTTGCGGTGTGAGCTAAATATCTTAAAATCTTTGAATGTCCTTTGAAAAGGACACACATCCTAACACTTATGCAAAATTGATGACTTAGATGTGCAACACACGAAGTAACTTTTTTCTTCAATCAATGAAGACTAACCCTCTAAGTATGAAGAAATTAATGAAGAATTTGATTCTCAGAGCCCTACGACAATTGTACGCGGTGTCTGAAATCATCATTCTTATACGGTGGGTCACGCCACCAACAAAAGTTGAAAATCTTCAATTTGAGTTTTTCTTCAGTTTTTGAAATTCCTCATTTGTTCAATTTCTTCAACTTTGCAATGTCTTCACCCTTTCCGTCATTGTTCTTCATTGACTATATATATATATATATATATATATATATATATTTGAGTTTTAGTCCTCTACAACATTCACTTATTGCTAAATCTTCAAGTTGCCTTTTCTGCTAAGTGAATGTGATCGGACCCTTCCCCCTCTATGCTAAACTCAACCCAATCTGTTCACAAATTTTTCATGTGCGTTCTATTTGAAACAGATTCAAAATCTTTACTGTGTCCTTGTCAGCTCAAGAATTTGCGAACGAAACGTTAAAATTTTCTTGTCTGAATTTTTGGCTTTTGCCGCCTAAACCGTTCCACATCCCACGATAGGATTTATCTATTCACCCACAATCTCACACGATTGCCACCGCTCTGTACGTGGGTGACACATGTCACTAGGATGAGAAGAGTTAGGGGCACGTTCGTCCATTTTCCTCGGGCGAGCGGTTTTTCACCTCGGCTATATATACCCCTCACCCTCCTCAGACTGCATTTACCTTGCTCGACCTCACTTCCCCTCGCTCGAGCTTCCTGACCTAGCGCCGCCACTACTTCATCGCCGGTGAGGAAGAGCTTCACTGCCTCGACCTCGTCGCCGTCGTACACGCGCCGGCCGCAGATATCTTCCCTCCGCCGCCGCCATAGCTATCTTCCTCTGCCAAGTTAGGGCGTGGAAGATCTGGACTGACAAACTTCCAATCTACTACTCCTAGTTCGTTGTGTTCTTCATCAAGGGTAATTAAAAGTTACTTTTACTGCCTTTGTTGATTTGATGATTTCTACAAATCTTCCAAAGGTGTTTATTCTTCAACTTCCACACTTTAAACACCTCACCCAAGCATCTTGATCTGTTTCTCTAAGCAACATTTTTCTTCAAGATTCCTCAATTGTGTGGATTTTCAATCTATACAACTCTGGAACCTAAGTCAAAGAACGCTTAGTGAAATTCCTCAAGACACCTCTGGTCAAATTCCTCAAACTTGTTCTTTTTGCAAAAACTTCTGAGAACGCATATGACCTCTCCAAATTCTTCGCACCTATACTCTGTTCACAGGTACACATGTCCGCTGTTGAATCACTAGGTTCTCATCAACTTAACTCATTTGCAGCGTTCCTCGAAGACAAATTGCATACCTCTTCAGAGAACTCAATTTTTAAAAATCCTCAGCTGAAGAAAATGGCAGATGGCAAGAAACCTCAGAAGGGAGGCAAGAAACTGGAAGTAAACACAACGTTTGAGATCCCTGATGACATCTATGAAGAATATTGCTGATGACATCTATGAAGAATATTGCACTCCTGATGAAGCCAAGCATGGCAAGGAGAACAAGAATCAGCGCAAGGTGCGCATACAAAGGATTGAACCGAGATGGGCACGGGAATGGAGGGAGTACAGATATGTCACTCCAAAGTACATGAAGAAATTCGCTCTCCACCCTCCTTGCCCAAGACCTCCACTGGCACCTGGCCAAATAGTTGATCCCACCAGCCTCAAGCGCGGTGAGGACTATCCTGATGAATGGGCTAAACGGTAAGCCAAGTTGGCCAAAATGGCTAAAGAAGCAGTGAGGAAATTCAATGAAGACTCTGCTGCTGCCATTGCTGAGGCCTCTGCTAGCAAGCCTAAGAAGGCCATGGCCAAGAAGCCTGCACACAAGCCCAGTTCTTCAGCAATGCACTCACGGCCAAGGTCATCCATGCCCTCATGGCAAATACCTCATGCTGCTCCAGTTCCTCCTGTTGCAAAGTCCTTAGTTGCTCTGACAAAGTCCTTGTCACCTGTGCATCTCGCCTCTTGACAAAGGACCACAGGCATCTCAATTGCCTCAGGAGCCTCCACAAGTTCTTCAGCTTCTCCGCAATCCTCAACAGGCCCCACTTTGCTGAAGACCAAGGCCACTGTTGGACGAAGCTCTAGACCAAGTCCTCACAAGAAGCATGTTACCTTTAATGTGCCGTCTAGTGAAGACGAAGCTGATGATGAAGAACTCGCTGAAATCATCAGAGACAGACAGCAAAGGGCCGCTAGAGCCAAAGGCAGTAATGTGCCATTGATGCTGGATCCAGAGTTGATCCTAGACTTCATCGACATATAGCATAAGGACCCCAACACTCCTTTGCTCGAGAAGAACCTCACTCCTAGACAAAGTCATATGTTGACTGCCTTCATTGGCGAAGAAAAATGGAAATTTGAACAGGGGAGGAAGGTGAAGAAAGCTCAGTACAAGAAAGAGCGCTTTCTGAAGCAAAATGTTTTGAAGCTATCACCTGATGAACTTGTCGCTCTGCAATCAGAAATCAAGAATCTCAGTGATGAATTTGATCGATACTATGCTGACTGGCTGGGAGCCAAAGTCAGATTCGTCAAGCTGACCAAGGGATTCACCTCAAATGTTGCTGCCTCAACGCAATATGAAATTCCACAGGTTGAAGCATCTGCACAGCCTAGTGAAGAGCACACCAGCACCGCTGATGAAGATCAGGCTGCTGAAGAAAATGAGAGTACCAGGGCTGATGAAGCTATTCGAGCAGCTGATGAAATGGCCAGGGCAACCACTAGTGTTGCGCCTGAAGAACAAGCCAATCCAGCTGAAGCATCTATCACTGTGCCTGAAGACACTGAACAAGCCAGGGCAACTGCATCAGTTGCGCATGAGGAAAATGAACCGATTTCCTCTGCTCCTCCTGCACCAACGCCAAGTCCTATTCTTCCCTCTGCATCAGAAGCGAACCAAAGCTGCGGAGTGAGCAGCAGTGAAGAAAAGGAAAGCATCCACCGCCTCAGAGTCTTCAACACCGAAGAAAGTGACGAGCTCTTTTGAAAATCCAATTGATGCTATTCCTGTTTCAAGCATGCCATCAAAGGAGATTGTTCCCTTTGGTGAGGATTATGAGATCCCAAGCGGATCAGATGAAGAAGATCCTTCTGCTGCTTTGTCAGAGCAGTTGGATGAAGAAATTGAAGTGGACAACATTACGTCCACTCCATTGGTATCGTCGCCCATGCCTTAGTTCACAACTGAAGAGGCAGGCATTGAAGAAATGGATGAAGAAGAAGACGTGGACATTGGGTGCACCACTCCAGTTCTGAATGATGACTATTGGGAAAGTAATCATCCCAATTCACCCATGTTCACCCCAATGCAACAGATTCCTCAGTCCCCAGTCCAAACTGAAGAAGTTCAAATGGGCTCTGATGAACCTCAAGCTTCACTTCTTACCATCCCTGAAGAAATACCAGCCACTAGTGCTGATGTACATGTTGTTCAAGAAGTGGAGACCCAGGCTGCCACTGAAGATGTTGACACTGAAATTCCTCAGCCTGCAGCTCCTGAGACTGTGATTCCTGAGGCTGTGAAGACATTGACTGATACTCCTCAGCCCAAGCCGAAGAATCCCTTCTCAAAGAAACAGAAGTTCAAAGCTGATGACTTCTTTCATGAGCATGTATTCTTCACTGATTACAACCCTTATGACTCTGCTCGTCTTCGAAGGAAGCGTTTCTGGACAGTAAGTCAGATGAATTTCTATTCTTCTCTGCTTTTCGACAAAGAAAAAATATTTGACTATGAGCATATTCCTCATGTTGACATGGAGTCGCTGCCTTGCTTCACCCCAGTCCTCAGTGTTCTTTACGACGCTGGGCTGCTAAATTTCTGCACCGACATATGTGTCTGGAATGAAGAGCTAATTCTTCAGTTCAACGCTACATTGCACATCACCGGCAACGCTGAAGATGTGAATTCATGGGTGCTGGACTGGATGACAGAGAACACGCACTATAAAGCACTGGCCTCTGAATTGCTTCATGCCCTGTTTGTCAGTCCTCCCCTTGAAGGTGCGCAGCTCATCTACCATGAACCTGAGCTATCTGATCATTACATGCAAGTGTTGATGAAGCTGCTGAAGCCTGATCAAGCCCCCAAAACCAAATTCCTCGTGAAGGAATTGCTCTATGTGCCAAGGACCATCTACAGAATTCTGACCAAGACCCTGAGTCCAATCAAAGGCCACAACTCTAATGAAGAAGAGGTCGTTGGCATCATGAAGAATCTGCTATTCAACATTATCCATGGAGTTCCAATCAACTACCATGATTTCTTCATGAGGACTCTGGCAAATGTTGCATTGTCACTATTTGAGTTGAAGCCTTACGCTCCTTGGATTATGAGATTCCTCAGATCAAGGTGTTCAATCAATTACAAGGCTGATACTCTTAACCATGGCAGCTACTTGCCCCCTATTGAAGTCCTCAAGTGGACATTTTCCTCAGCTGATGAAAAGGGAAAGGCCACTGTCATTGATGAAGGCATTCGTCCATTGGATGGACAGTTTCGCAAAGCTGCATCTTACTCCACAAATGATGACTCTACCACCCATGACTCTGCCGCTAATGCTTCTAAGCAAAATCCTCAAGGCACAGCTCCAAGGGTAATGACTGATCGTGAGCTTCTCCCCAGTCTTCACCAGAAGGTTGATCGCAACCATAAGTGCGTGAAGCGTCAGTTTGGTTCAATTCTTCAGAACATGACCATCACTCAGAATTAGTGAAGAAGAACCATTACTGCCTCCATGAAGTATTTGATTGCACCTGGGCTATTCTATCTCATTTCTACGGTGAAGAAGATCTTAAACAGATGGGCTTCAAGCAGGACTTTGACTGGTCTCAGCCACCTTCGAAGAAATTCAAGAAGGTCAAAGCTCCTCACTTGGTGGCCAGCTCTTATTCTTCGTCGCGCGAGACTGATGAAAATGAAGACTTGGATGACACTGTGGTAGGTCCTACTTCAACAAACGACCCCAACAACGTTGGCGCTCCTCCATCGACTTCATGATCATATTCTTCAGGGGCGTTAGTCCTCATTTTTCGTCCCTTTTGGTCATTCGATGACAAAGGCAGAGAAATTTGAGTTAGTCTTCAAGCGAGTCTATATATATGGTGTTTTTTTGCTAAGTTACAACTCTCGTTCTTTTGAAAACTTTGTTGGATTGAGTGGTAATCTTAAACCCGACGGTGGTCTGATACTTCTACTATGTTCTTCTGCATGCTATTTTCTCATATATGTTAATGCACGCATGCTAAATTACATCAGTCACCATATTTCATCATGCATTTCACCTCATATTATATGTTAAATGCGTGTATGAATTACAAGATATAGGGGGAGATCTCCATGATTCTACTCTTCAATGTGCATTGCTACAAAAGCAAATTCCTCACTATGCACATATTCAGGGGGAGTTCTTCTATATCTTGCAATCAAATTCCTCAATATCAGTATTTACACTACACATGTTTATCCCCGTTGAAAACTTAACCTATATTGTCATCGATCACCAAAAAGGGGGAGATTGTAAGTGCATCTAGTGCCCCTTAGTGATTTTGGTGTATTGAAGACTTATAGGTTAAGGGACTAATGTGTTGGTGAGTGTACACAAGTCTATAAGTCTATGAGGAGTTTGATATTTATAGAGAAAGTCGACCCCTAAAAATGAATGTCTTGAACTGAAGAGTTTGGCTTTCTGAAGACTTTGAAAGTGAAGAAATTGGTGTGACCGTGAAGACTTAATATTCATGCGAGGAACATGAAGCGTGAAGACTTTTGTTTTCGTAGTTTCATTTTCTCTTTCTTGAGTCATAGGAAACACCGTACTGTTAAAGGGGGTCAAAGAAAAACTAAGGAAAAGTTTCCAAGTGATGCTTATCTCAAAATCCTACACCTACCAATCCCTTCGAGTGAAGCCATTGGAAATCTCATGCAGTTCTGTCAATTTCTTCACTGACAGTGATGAAGATCTTCTGGTCTCTGAGGAATTTATTCTGACTGAGGAGTTAGGAATTCTCCAGTACGGATTGCCTACAAGTGAGGAACATGATAGCCCTAAGGAATTTGAACCTCAAATTTCGGACCGTTGTTGTGCTCTGCACCACCTGTCCCAAAATATCTTATCCACCTAACGGTCATATCATTGAAGGTCATTTATGTCTTATCATGTCAGGCTGCTCCGTAGGCTATAAATAGCCGCCCCCTACAACCACTAGTTGGTTGGCTGCTCCGAGAGAAACTGACACTTGTCATTGAGAGCATCCCATCCTCCGAGGACTTTGAGCGAAAATCATCAAGTGAGGAAAACCCAAACCCAAACACCTACAAACCCAAAGTGATTGAGCATCACTGAAGAGATTGATCCTGTGTGGATCCGACGCTTGTTACCTTTCAAGACTGTGGATCTTCCAGATGGTTAGGTGTCATGGTATAGAGCATCCAAGAGGAAATTGTGGATCGCCGAGTGACCGAGTTTGTGAAGGTTTGGAAGTCACCTGAAGACTTACCATGAGTGATTGGGCGAGGTCTGTGTGACCTTATCTCAAGGATAATACGGTGAGGACTGTGTGTCCGAGACTGTGTGTCCTCAGGTTTAAATACCTAGCCGCTCTAACCAGACGTACAACTGTCACAGCAGTTGGAACTGGTCTACCAAATCACTGTCTTAACCGAGCTAACTGGTTCCATTTGCTCAACCCCTTCATTTCCTTATTACTGTGTTGTGTACTTGATCGCTACTGTTTGAAGACTTTGACTGAAGACTTTCTCAATTTTCTCAGTTCAATTTCTTCAGTCAATTTGTCTTCAGCCTGCTTATCCTGTGTTTACGCTTTCGATACTCTGTGCTTGTTTTCATTTCATCATGATGATTGTCCTTCTGTTCTGTTATGCTTGCATCTGAGTACTTATTCCGCTGCTAGTTGTTCGTGACTTAGGAATTTCCTCACCCTGAAATTCCTCAGTGACGAATTTGTAAAAATCACCTATTCACCCCCTCTAGTCGACTTAACGCACTTCCAAAGGGGACACGATCTCTGCTTTGACAGGACATGTCAATGGAGGCTGCGCCTCGAAATGCGAAGCGGGAGGCCAAAAAATGGCTCGAAATAATAAAGAGGCCAGACGTAACGCTTCGCCGAAAAAGCTGTCAGTGGACATACCTTATTTTGATTAAGTATTGTGCCCTTGTGGTTGAGGGTTGTAACACAGAGCCGGATACAGTTCTCTTACTCAGAAGACTGCTTTAAAGTATTCGGAGGACGAACCCGCCTTTCCATGCCGAAGATAATATGCTTGCCGAATACATTGCCATTGAAGACTCGTTCAGGGGCTACTGAGGGAGTCCTGAATTAAGGGGTCCTCGAGTGTCCGAGCTATGTGACATGGGCCGGACTGGTGGGTCGCGAAGATACAAGGCAGAAGGCTTTCCCCCGTGTCCTGATGGGACTCTCCTTTGCGTGGATGGCGAGCTTGACGTCCAGATGTGTAGTTTCCTTTCTCTGTAAACCGACTCTGTACAACCCTAGGCCCCTCCGGTGTCTATATAAACCGGAGGGTTTAGTCTATAGAGGCTATCAGAATTTACATAGGCTAGATATATAGGGTTTAGCCATTACGATCTTGAGGTAAATCGACTCCTGTAACCCCTATACTCATCAAAGTCAATCAAGCAGGAAGTAGGATATTACCTCCATTAAGAGGGCCTGAACCTGGGTAAACATCGTGTCCCCATTGTCTCCTATTACCTTTGATCCTCAGACGCACAGATCAGGACCCCCTACCCAAGATCGGCCGGTTTTGACACCAACACCAGTCCCACCTGCCCCACCCCGTCGGTCCCATCCACTCAGGGCATGTCACTTTTCCCACCTACCCCCATCGACAGTCAGACATCATTAGATCCCGCTATAGTCCCTACTGATTCAGCATGGCCCACCCATGTGCCCTAGAAAAAAATGTGCAGACCCCACTCTCTGAGCGCGACCTTTTCTAGCCCTTGCACGCAATGTTGTTCCCCTAGATCGACCCACTAATATGCATCACATATGCTCCTAGGACAAATCTAGATTCTCTGTTCCTGAACAACAATTCAGCATGCATGCCTCGCAAGATGCCATTAGCCCCATCCCCTCTTACTACCATGTAGCCAATGAGGACCTGAACTGGCGCAACCCTGTGTTAGAGGAGTTCAATGCAATAATGTGGAATGCTACTTGGTGCCTGGTCTCTAGTCCTGTAGGTGCTAATGTGCTCATCGTGAAGTGGATCTACACCCACAACTTCAATGTTGATGGCTCCCTCGTGAGGTACAAAGCCCTGTGACTGCTCTGCGGTTTTACAATGGACTACAGAGAGACGTTTAGATGGGTCATAAAGCTAGTAATGACAAGCGCCATCCTCGGCATTGCCATTAGCAATTCATGGCTAATCATCTGTTGAATGATCAATGCAAGGCATGTGAGTGGTCAGTAATCCAACTCCTCTTTCCCTTGGATAAAAATAAAGACAACCTATTGTGCAAAGAGTGCAGTAACGAAGAGCACAAAAATTTGGCCAAAAGTGTGCAAAGTTGCAAATGAATCAAGGCTACAATTAAAATTGTGCTATATTTTCTAGAGGTAAAGGTATGACAATATATCTGGTGATATTGATGTGCTTGTCTTTGTTGAGAATGTCTACCTGAGTCATATTTGCCTACTTCCTAGATCAAAAGGACTCAGTATACCCTTTGACAAGTTGATTTTTCTCATTGCCTACTTGCCTTGTCACTAGGAAAAAATGACAATTTATCCAGTGTGGAGCAGAGGCATTCGTTGTAGCCTTTGTGCCCTCATCCAGATCCACCTTTTCAAGGTGATCCAGACTCTGGAGCAGCCCCCCTCCCCTAATCATTTCTTGCACACCCAAGTTTCCTTCAGGCATGTACTCGTTGCCTCTTTACTTGTTGGTCATAGCCTCAGTTCATATATCCCCTCCAGGAGAATGGGGCCACTTCGCATTTATTCTTCTCTGGCCTATGGGAATAACCCTCATGAAGATTTGGTCGGAACCCAATTCATGAGCAAGCAAGTTGGATGCACAGCTACTTAGTTTCAGTATTGAGCTTTCATACACTTATAGCTCTAGTGCATCTGTTGCATGACAATCCCTACTCCTTGCATTGATATTGATTAAAAGGCCTCTCCATTGCCTATCGACTCACCGAGTTGATGCGAGACTTTCTTCCTTTTTGACTTCCCTTATGAATCCCTACCACCGCATTCTATGCCACCCGTAGTGCTATGTCCATGGCTCATGCTCATGTATTGAGTGGAGTTGAAAATGATGAAGCGCGTGAAAAAGTATGATCCAATTGCTTGTTTGACAGCAGGGTGCTCATGATTTATCTTAATGCGGTGAAGGCAGAGTCATGCCATGCTTACATAATTCAATGAGTAGGGATAAAATTCCTTAAGCATCGTATATTTTGAAAAAAATGATTATGTTCTTGTATTCATGGATATTATTATGTTGGTATCAATTACTTCATCGTTTCTCAATATTTATACCATAAAAGATAACATGATATATAGACATGCTAGCTAGCATTCAACATCAAAAATTCCGTTTCTATCATTTACCTACTCGAGGACGAATAGGAATTAAGCTCGGGGATGTTGATACGTCTCCAACGTATCTATAATTTTTGATTGTTTCATGTTTTTATATTATCAATATTAGATATTTTATATCATTTTTGGAAACTAACCTATTAACTCAATGCCCAGTGCCAGTTCCTACTTTATTGTTTCTTAGAAAAACAGTACGAAACGAAGTCCAAACATGATGAAACTTTAAGATGATTTTTTCTGGATCTGAAGGGGCCCTAGAAGCTTCGGGAGGAGGCCAGAAGACATACGGGGGAGCCACAAGATCACACAACGTGCCCCAGGGGCGTGCCACCTGAGCTTGTGGGCCCCATGTACCTCTGTTTGACCTAATTCCACTTCTATAAATTCCCATAAAACCCAAAACCAATAGAGAGCCACCTAGAAACAATTTTTCTGCCACCGCAAACTTCTGTTCTTCCGCGATCCAACCTGGAGGCCTTTTCCGGTACTCCGCCGGAGGGGGAATCGATTACGGAGGGGTTCTACGTCAACCTTGTTGCACCTCCGATGATGTGGGAGTAGTTTACCACAAACCTACGGGCCCATAGTGATTAGCTAGATGGCTTCTTCTCTCTCTTTGATCTTCAATACAATGTTCTCCTCAGAGTTCTATCGGATGTAATCTTCTTGTGCGGTGTGTTTGTTGGGATCCGATGAATTGTGGGTTTATGATTGGAATATTCATTGAAAGTAATTGAGTCTTTATTGAACTTTATTATTTGTGATTATTATAGCTATGTAATGCTTTCCGATCTATGGCTTTTCTTTGGCCAAGTTGATTCGTTGATCTTCAGTGGAAGTGGTGCATAGTAGTAGGTTTAGTCTTGTGGTGTCCTCGCCCAGTAACAGCAGGGGTAGTGAGACACGTATTGTATTGTTGATACTAAGGGGAAGACAATGGGGTTTAATCATATTGCTTGGTTTTATTCTGTCTACATTATGTCATCTTGCTTAAAGCATTACTCTGTTTGTCATGAACTTAATACCATAGATGTATGCTGGATAGCGGTCGATTGGTGGAGTCATTCACACACACACACACTGTCTCTCTCTCTCTCTCTCTCTCGCAAACATGCTCAACAAGGGTTTCCCCGTGAATAACTTACCATCTATTCATCAACAGTCGTGGCAGTACGGCGAACACGAGACGTGAAAAAGAATAAATCTACACGTGCGTAGACCACCTAGTATGACTACTAGGACTAGAGCAAGCCGAAAGCGCGCCACCGTCACCCCCTCCTTATCGGGGACAGGAAAACCTTTGTTTTACACAATCGAGAAGTCATTATGCTAAGGCCCCACATGCTGAGCCGTTGAATAGAATGTAGATCCTAGTTTACGGAAACAAGTATCGATAATACGTTTGTATCTCCATACTTATATTTCTTCTCTTATAAAAAAACCGAGTTGGTGATGATGGTATGCGTGCCATCTTGCAATAGACCGACCGATCTATGTCTGACAGATGGAAATTAAACTAAAAGATACCCGCACCTCTCTCCACATTTGCAGACAAGGCCTTCCCTCGTTCACGCTTATCTCCAACAACCTCATTGTTGAGCAATTAAAAAAGGAAGCCTCTGGAACAAACTGGCCTAGTGGCCACTGCCGGTGTCGTCCATCCCCTTGCCTCCGCTCAGTCCGACCACCAATCACCACCACTCCACACTCCGCTTCACCTTATCTCCTCTTTCTCGAGATATCATTAGTTTTTACACATGGGATTACTCTTGCATGGGTCAATCACAACAAGTGTTTTATAAAAAAATGCATCTTGATGTTCCGTGCAATGCACGGACATCTTGCTAGTACTCCTAAAGAAGACTAAGTTGGTGATGATGGTGTGTCTGCCATCCGTCATTTCTGACCATTAGATCTACATCTAACGACTGTGAGGTAAGTTGTTGCCTTTTTCTCACCAACATCCCACTTCTCTACCAATTTGCAGAAAAACCCATAATTAGTATCTTAAAACCAACCACACCCCTCCCTCACCTCACCAAAATAGCCTAAGGATATTTTCTGATTGAAACATAATATATCTCTAGTGATATATGTATACAAAATTAGAGTGTTTTGTATCAAGTTTGTGAATAAGTATTATTCTAATTATGATCCGTTGCAATGCACGTGAACATTGCTAGTATTTCCAACCATTCCAAAAAAATGCTAGTATTTCCATAGTTTCGAGTTTTCCATCAAGATATTCGTCACTCATGGTTGATATTTAATTTCAATCACGTACACATAGGCACTATGTAACTAGCCTTGCTTATTGGCTTCCAAAGCTTAACTTTCACTCCTACTTACAATATGTAGAGTATTTAACAAAAAATACCACTTTCAACCAGCCCTAGGAAGAAACTATTGTACAAAAAATAGCAAAAACATACCCAAAATTTCTTAATATATGCAAAAAACTACTACCTAGTGTCGATTAGGCTCGTTTAAACCCGTTTATGACAGGGTTGGCCCACACGTACGTGCCGACGAGGCAGCTTAAACCAACACATTTTGTTTGACCGTTGACATGAGGGACCCACATCTGTACTTCTATCCTGTTATATTCCCCCTCAAATCATTATTTTTCCTGAACATTACTTCAAACAGTACTGATGCATGTTCGTCGGCGGTGCCGGTGATGAGGGAGTTGGCCGCCGCTCCGCCGGATGGGCTGGACACCGCGCTGGCCTCCGCATGGGTTGGCAGGCTGGCCCGAGCATGACTCACGCGCGAGCAAGCCGCCGCGCTAGCCTTCGCTCGAGCCAGATGGCTGGCCTTAGCGCGGCGCGCGCGAGCAAGCCACCGTGCCGTCGTGCCAATCCAGCAAGCAAACCTTGCAGACAAGCAGATGGACGGAGCTATCTTGGCTAGCTAGCGGCCGCGAGCACCGGACGCAGCTGGCATCCGGGCTGCCGCAAGATGGGCTCCGCACCGCCGGCGGTTTTGACCTCGCCTTCTGCCGGCGGCGGTAGCTGTGTCCCATGACCGAGGATGACTAGGTGGACGGTGAGGGAGTCCTGGACTAAGGGGTCCACGGGCGTCCGGCCTGTTATCCATGGGCCGGACTGATGGGCTGTGAAGACATGAGGGCCGAAGACTGTGCCTGTGTCCGGATTGGACTCTCCTTGGCTTGGAAGGCAAGCTTGGCGATCAACTATGAAGATTCCTTCCTATGTAACCGACTCTATGTAACCCTAGATCCCTCCGGTGTCTATATAAACCGGAGGGGGTAGTCCGGATAGCATATATACTCATTACCATAGTCATACTGGCTAGACTTCTAGGGTTTAGCCATTACAATCTCGTGGTAGATCAACTCTTGTAACACTCATATTCATCAAGATCAATCAAGCAGGAAGTAGGGTATTACCTCCATAGAGAGGGCCCGAACCTGGGTAAACATCGTGTCCCCCGTCTCCTGCAACCATCGACCTTAGACGCACAGTTCGGGACCCCCTACCTGAGATCCGCCGGTTTTGACACCGACAGACGGGCCGGAGGTAGGAGGTCACTCGGGGATTTTTGTGCAGACTGACATGTAGGTCCCACAAGTCATAACGCCTAACTTGCCAGTCGAATAGAAGGCGTTGACTTAAGGGGCGACATGGGTTGAAACGTGCCTATAACGACACTTTTTAGAGTAGTCATTTCTTGGTAGGGCTGGTTGGTAAGGGCATGTACAATGGTTGATAAGGTAGTCTTATCTTAAGTCTGCCACGTATGCAAGTGGTAGTAGTTTCTTGGCATTATTAGTGGTTTCTTGGCATTATTAGTGGTTTCTTGTAAGGAACAATGTACTACTAGCGACAAAAGGCGATTCTAGGTTGCGTTGTACTCCAACGAGTACTACTAGTGGTCGCGGGAGTGTATACCTCGTTTTGTGGCTTCGATCCCGGCCGAACGCATGGCGGCCTTTTTTAAAATAGTAACTTCGCTGCGAGCCAATATTGTACACGAGTAGTTTGAGTTTTGAAGTCGAACGGACGTGTGGCACCACAATCTGGGTGCACTGGATAGCCCAGCCACGTGAACGGGTTTTCCTTCCCATCATCTTGTGCCTCACGTGCTCGCCCTAGCCGCACCTCGCTTGCAGCTTCCTCATCAGCTAGTAGCATATTTAAACTAGCGCCTCCCAATTAAGCCCGAGGAGCCGGAAAAGCTTGGCACGGCATTGGGAACTATGCAATATGGCTCTGTACGTAGTAAAGTGCTAGTACTCTACTACTCTGTAGCTTGTGGCGTTGCACGCATGGACTTCACTCCATTATCGGCTCTATAAAAGAAATTCCTCTTGACGTGATTTTTTTGTTTTGAAACGGTGGCAAAAGCTTTGCCTCATCTCATTCATAAAGAAGGAACTACTAACAAAGTTCGACGAGGTCCATTACACCTCCACAAATGGAAGCAAAAGCCTAGTCTTGTTGTATCAAATAACTCAAATGTTCTGCCCCCGCAGTAACCGTCACTGATAAACAGCCTGCTAGTGTGTGCGTGAGAGGAGCGGCTGAGTAGGCCAGCTACGTGCTTGAATAGAGCACCGAGAGTACCCACTACGCAGGTGTACTTTCCCTGCATTGATAGTACAGCGATGGTTCTAGAGAACAGTACTACCCTCCACTTCCAATTGTAGCTCCTTGGCCCTGAGGTTGAAGAGTTCAAAACTGGTGCACTATACTAGAAGTACAGTACTACATCGACTACTAGTTGATAGAGTAGTACTGGTACTGCTACAGTATGAGTACGTAGTAAATAATAACCACACCCCTTCGCTAAGGAACGATCGAGGAGGTACAGTTGGAAGGGACGAGGCCCTGCGGTTACTACGGTCTTATCTCCTCCTCGCCAGTTCCCCTCCCCCCGAAGAGAAGGCAGTTTGTCGCTGCTCCCATGGATTCGCCAGGCGGTTTTGCTCCTCGTCGGGGCTGGGAGACCTTGGACGACGATCCTCTAGGAGAAATCGCACGCCGCTCCGACGTCCTCACCGCCGCCAGACTCGGTGCTTCCTGCACCAACTTTTTCAAGACGGTGCTTAAATAGGCTTGGGAAAAGGCCATGGTTGTTGGTCTTCCATGGGTCCTCGAGGAGAAGGTTCTTATATGGGACAATCCTTCGAACAGTCCACCGCTCCCTGGCCATGGTTGCACGTTGACTCCACTAGAGTTGCCGACGTTGAGAGGTAGTGGGATTTTGTCCGATGAGCAGGTTAGTCATGGAGTTTGATCATGTAGTACTTAGTTATTCCATTTCCATCCCGTAATTTCTCCACTGCCCACCATCTTATATATAGGTCTGGGTCGGTGCCAATGAAGATTGACTTGCATACCTCCGGCCGGATACCACCATTATTTTGCACAATATCCACAGCAGTGCGGCCATTCCCGTAGACCCCTTCTCAACCATTGGGATCGGCCTTCCGGACTGACTGGACTTGAATACGTATGATGATGCCTACATGAGATTGAAGAAGATAGCAATTGCGGACCCGCCGACAAAGCGACGCGGCTACGATGATTACTATCTCATCGCGGTGTTTGACATAAGGATTGCCATCAATGCAAGAGGCAGTATCAGCAGAGGCTGGCGCATGTTGGCCGCGGCAGATTTGTACCCCTACACGTTCGAAGATGCCATGCGCCATCTAGGCCGCATCTTCGCGGTGACAAGCCAGGGGACTTGTTTCATCTGGTTGCCATCCTATGGTATGGGAGATTACAAATGGAATGCACAAACCATCATTTGCATCCCTAACGGTACTCCATTATTTTGCAGGGACCAGTCATCCCCCGATCAAAATAAGATCGCCGATCTTGGATGTGCATCTGCATCCGCGACTCGGTCTAACCTGGAACCTTGTAGCTGACTTTGGCATATTGGGTCAACTATCTTAGCAGTCGTTACCCATGGTACCACTAATGTGCAACATGGTCACACAATCTACCACGATCGGACCGTCACCATCTACCCAGGTATGCCATTTAGTATTATATTTTGTAACCATCTCGCCTTCTCTTTCGTTGTTGTACTACTTACTAGTACTAGTAGGAGTACTTTTTACCTTGGAGGACGCGTATAGCTAGCTAGGCCCTTGAAGACTTGAACCCACTAATTGCCACCATTTTTGTTTTTCCATGTCTTACTATCTCATCCATGTAGCAAAGAGTGGCTATATATAATAAGCCGATTATTTTAATTCCTCCATACCAGAGTGGTACTATTTGCTGCACAGTATTATTGACCGCCATATTTGAGCACAACATTTTTATGCATGGACCTTGACTGTGTACGTCACCATGTGTCCAGATCTGAGATGCCGCGTGTACCAGATGAACGGCGCCAAGTTCGACCCCCGTGATGCTACGTGGGTGCCGAGGAACACTCTTGGAGAGTACTCGCTTTTCATTGGGGACAGCTACCCCATTGTGAAGCGGCTGCCACCTTCCGTGCATGTAACATCCCAAATTTTCAATTTGGAATGTTATACATTAGATCATCATTGCATAGCATATTTTATTGCATTTTGGTAAATCCTCGAAATCCTAAGCAACTCAAGGACCCTTGGAGAGAGTGGGGGATTTTCCCGGTTTTCATATTTGATTTTTATCAAATAATGAAACGAGGATTTTTGGTTTTAATTATTTTTCACTCCGAAAAATATTTCATATTAAAATATATGAGAGGAGAAAATATGACTTCTCCAAAAAAATAATTGAAATATTGGAGGAAAAATATTAAAGTCAAATATTTGATTTTATCGGATTTTTATTTGCAATTTTATTTGCATTAGAAAAATTGCACGTTTTCAAAACTGCATTTTTAGGGCCAAGAAAATGTTCATCTCGTTCTAATTATTTTAATTAGACGGTGAAAATTTATTCTGGCATTTTTAGATTTTTATTTGTTTTTCTAGGATTTTTTTGTTTCGGCGGAATTATTTTAAAAAAAGAGAGATCCCGCGCCCGACTGGGCCGAGGCCCAGCCGAGCCAGGCCGGCCCATGCCCCCGTCGTCGTCTCCCACCTGGAGACCGTAGCCGCCGCCGCCCGAGTCCGGGAGGACCACGCCGCCCCGCCGCCTTACCCCTTCCCCAAGCCGAAGCCCCCTCCCCACCTATATATACCGCCGCCGCCGCCCCGTTCCCCGCCACCCCGACCGGAGCCGCCACCGCCCGAAGCCCCGACCGAGCCGCCGCCGCGGGAAGCCGCCGCCCCGACGCCGAACCCCGCCGCCCGACGCCCCATCGACCCCGCCGCCTCACCCGCCCCTCGCCGCCCTCTCCCAAGCCCGCCGGAGCCCCGCCTGACCCCGCCGGACCGAGGTAGCCGCCGCGCCGGTTTTCACCGGAAAACCGATTCGGTTTATTTTGAAACCCTAGGTTTATTTTTTTTAGATCGGTTTATTTTTTTTGGTTTAGTTAGTTAGTGAACGTTCGCCGGTCCGTTTGTTTTAACGAACGTGTTCACCGTTTAGTCGCTGTTAACGAACGTCCGTCCGATTAACTGTTCGTCAGTTTTCTTTTTCGTCGGATTTTCCGCGATTTTTCCCAATCGCGATTTCCGATCTGTTTTTCGTTTTAGTTTAACTTTTCGCTCGTTTATCGGAATCAGGCGATTCAAGCGCCTAGAGTTTCGTTTCGAAATTCTCTTTCCGTTTAACCAACTCAAACAAGTTTTTGCTACTGTAAAATTTGACCTAGATCCAGATTAGTAAATGAAGCTTGTTTCTTTCGCCGTTTGACTTTCGTTGCTTCGTTTGATTTGATTCTTTTGCAAACCGGAGTTCTTAAGTTGAACTTTCTGGTTAGATCTTTTATTTGAGTTTTACTTGTGCATTAGTTGAGTGCTTACTGTATGCTTGTTTGTTTGCGATAGAGTACCCGGAGTGCGCCGCTTGCTACTTCGAATCTCTAGGTTTCACGGATCATCAGCAAGGCAAGTAACACTTTGATCATACTTCTTTTACTACCCAGTTTTATTGCATTAGATCAACCCCCAAACATTGCATGATTAGGATCTAATTAAATTATGGGTTCTGGGAAGTAGATGAGGTACTACCTATTGCCCTGTTTATTATCAAACCCTTGGGAGTTACTTCTATGTTTGCTTATATCGTTATGCTATGCTAGTAGACGTGGATTGGGTTTGAGTGTTACCATGACAGATGTGAGATTGTTAATTAATGGTTAAACTTAAGGTGGCAACTAAAACACACATCTGGGTGGATTGAGGTACCTGGGTATTCCGGGATTGCCTGTTTTTCTTTGGACCGCCACCCAGGCTCAAAGGGATCATGAGATTATTCATGCTAGAAACTTCCGTGTGCAGCTACAAGCTATTATGGGCTCTAGCATAGTTGAGTAGGTCGTGTGAACTCTTACAGTGGTAGACTAGCAGATGTAGGGGATGTAGGTGGTAGTGTCTACCCATCGTAAGGTGCTAACACTTCTGAAAGACAGTGTCTCAGTCATCCGTTTCTCAAACACCATGTAGTGCGAGAAATCTAACGGAGGAGATTGAGTCTTGTGGGGAAAAGTGCGCAAACGTCTGAGAGTGTATAAACTAATCATGGTTAGCCGTGTCCCCGGTTATGGACACCTTGAGTATCTAGTATCTGGATTATCATGTGAATCTCATCATGTTACTTTAATTAATTTTGTTGGGTTTTGATGATGATACTTAATTGGGATTGAGAATGCTGTCAACCATTCTCAATGTTTAACAACCACCATGATAGTTAAATAAAGTTTATTCCTTTGCAGTAGGGAAAAATTGGCTTTTCGCAAAACTGTAACCATAGAGCCTTCTACCAGCCATATATGCATGTAGTATAGCATTATTCTGTTCATTACTCTCTATGTGTTACATTGCCAGCATATTCCATGTGCTGACCCGTTTTCGGGCTGCAACATTTCATGTTGCAGACTTTTCAGACGACGAGTAAGGTGCCTTAGGTCGTGGTCTTATACTCAGTGATGCCGTTGGAGTTGATGGACTCACTTATCTTTCAAGTCTTCCGCTGTTATCGTTTTAGATGGCCTTAAGCCATATTTGTCATACTTATTTATCTCTTGAGATACTCGATGTAATAAGTGTGTGATTGCTACTCTGTTATAAATCCTCCAAGTACTATGCATGTCAGCATTACTGATCCAGGGATGACACTGGTGCACGGTAGATCAGACTGTTTGATGTCTGGTTGCTACAAGGTGGTATCAGAGCACACGCTGACTGTAGGACACGACCACTAAGCTTAAACCCTAGAACACTACTCACTTCTCATTTCTGACTCCTCTCCATTTTCTACTCTTTCAGGAATGGCGGATGCAAGGAACAAGTTCATGCAACCGAATGAAGATACACCTTTTGGACGACACTTGAAGGAAGTCACTAAGTACCTGAACATCGGAATACCAAGCTTCACCGAGACCTACAACGCCACACTACCAGAAGAGGAGCGTTGGAAGATTCAAGTTCAAGTTCCAGGAAGGACGTTTACGCCAGTCACTGAGCCTATAGAGTTTTCCTTTAATGCACCAACCTGGAGTTTAGGGAAGAGCATGGCAGCCCACATCACTATGGGACGCACTGGAGAAGTCTACCACAGGGAGCTTAAGGATACTATTTATCAGATTTGTGGACGCCGAGATGAGCAATGGGAGATGATCAGCACCAAGAAGGATGGATCAATTGCAGCTTTCATCCAGGAGCAAAACCAACACATTCGTTGCCAGGAGAACCAGATGTGCGCAGACATGATAGATCTGAAGAAGGCATTGACCAAGATCACGGAGTTGGAGGAAGAACTCAAGGCTACACGCGAGGATTATATGGAGGAAATCGTCGCACTGGTGGAGAAGAATGACGACCTGATAAAGAAGATCGGAGTATTCATGGGAGACCCAGCACCAGGAGGAGAAGATGATGATTGCGCTTGCCCGGATAACTACATCATCATCGACGACACCGACTCAGACCCCGGTGAAGATGATTTTGTTGATGAAGCTGGAGTAGATATCATGGAGTCTTCGACCGAACAAAATTTCTAGTAGACCACAATAATCAGTAGTAGTATTCCCCCATGTATATAGTATAGTCCGAGCACTTTATAACGATAGTTAGATCGATTGTATGCCTTGTTTGAATTGATTGAGTGATATTGATTGTGTTTGTCTCATGAGCATATGGGTAGTGTTTTCTCTCTAGACCTCATTCTATTCTAAATTCTCATCTTTTCTAAACCTATCAGATGCCTCCGAGACGCGACACCGGATTTGTTTTCCCACCGGAGATCACTCAGTTGATTCAGCAGCAGAATGCCCTGATGCAAGTGTTAGTACAGAACCAAGGCAACAACAACAACAACAACCCACCACCACCCCCTGTTGCTCATTTAACCCGTTTCTTGAGACTGGATCCGCCGGTATTTTCCAGCAGCACCGAGCCAATTGTTGCAGATGATTGGCTCCGCAAAGTTGGAAGGGAGTTGACCACTGCAGGATGCACAGATGCAGAGAGAGTGTGTTTTGCCGCACATCAGCTTGATGGACCCGCAACATCATGGTGGGAGAATTACACAGCCACACACCCTATTGACACTGTCACATGGGACCAGTTTCAGCAAGCTTTCCGTACTGCCCATGTTTCAGCAGGAGCTATGGCTATGAAGAAGCGTGAGTTTCGCAACCTACGCCAAGGAGGACGCATCGTAGGCCAGTATGTGGAGGACTTTAGTAAGTTAGCACGTTATCCTCCAGATGACGTTGCTACAGATGCAGCCAAGCAGGAGAAGTTTCTGGAAGGACTGAATGATGAGCTGAGTATGCAGTTGATGGTAGCAACCTTCAACCACTACCAGGAGTTGGTAGATAGAGCTCTCATGATTGAAGGGAAGCAGCAGCAGATTGAAAGCCGCGAGAGGAAGTATGGACAAGGGAAGTACAATTCTGGAGCTCATCAGAAGTCACGTTTTACCCCAAATTCGGGAGGATCTTTTCAGCATACCCATGGAGCAGGAGGTTCGCACAACCATAGTGGACCCAAGAATGGTAATGGGAATGGAGGAAGCAACGGACAGAACCGTAATAACCCATCTACCCCAGTTAAGAGAGATCTGAGCCAAGTCACTTGCTACAAGTGCCAGAAGACTGGGCATTATGCTAATGAATGTCCCAAAGCTAAAAATGGAAATGGCAATGGAAGCTCTGGGAAGAAGCCGAACCCTTTCAACAAAGGACATGTGAACCATGTTAGCGCGGAGGAGGTTGAAGCTCAGCCAGATGCAGTAATAGGTAAGTTTTTGGTTAAGTCATTTACTGCACTCGTTCTTTTTGATACTAGTGCATTGCATTCATACATATCAAGGGGATTTGTGGATAAGTATAAATTGCCAACCCAAGCCCTTAGGTCACCCATGTTAGTAACCTCGCCAGGAGCAGAGTATATGCCTAGTTTATGGTGTGATCGGTTACCATTAAGGATTGGTAACTAGGTGTTTCCCTCGGACCTAATAGTACTGGAATCGCAAGGATTGGATGTGATATTAGGCATGCATTGGTTATCGAAGTATGGAGGGAACATTGAGTGCGCCAGTAAGTCAATTTTGCTTACCACCCCAGAAGGAAGAAGGATTAAGTATGTATCCCGGCATGTGCCGAAGAGGACTCAAGTAAATTCCTTATCAGGAGTTGTACAGGAGGAAGTACCAGTGGTGAAGGATTACCCGGATGTATTTCCAGAAGAGTTACCAGGCATGCCACCGGATAGAGACATTGAGTTTTTGATTGAGCTTTTGCCAGGCACAGGGCCAATATCTAAGAGACCGTATAGAATGCCCGCAAAAGATTTGGAGGAGATTAAGAAGCAGATTAAGGAGTTACTGGATAAAGGCTATATTCGCCCAAGTTCTTCACCTTGGGGATCGCCAATGCTTCTAGTGGAGAAGAAGGATGGACCGTTAAGGATGGTTGTTGATTATCGAGGACTGAATGAAGTGATCATCAAGAACAAGTACCCACTGCCGATGATCAATGATTTGTTTGACCGATTGCAAGGAGCTAAGGTATTTTCCAAGATCGATCTGCGATCGGGATACCATCAGTTGAAGATTCGAGAGCGGGATATACCTAAGACGGCTTTTACCACCAGGTATGGGCTATATGAGTATACCATTATGTCATTTGGTCTGACTAACGCCCCTGCCTATTTCATGAACCTGATGAACAAAGTGTTTATGGAGTTTTTGGATAAGTTCGTCGTAGTGTTCATCGATGACATTATGGTCTACTCAAAGAACGAAAAGGAGCATAAGGAGCATTTGCATTTGGTACTTGAGAAGCTCAGAGAACATCAGTTATACACCAAGTTCAGCAAATGTGAGTTTTGGCTGAAGGAAGTTGGATTCCTCGGACACGTTGTATCCGGAGAAGGAATAGCAGTAGACCCCACCAAAGTTGACACAGTAACAAGCTGGGAATCACCCACGTCAGTTGGAGAAATCCGGAGTTTTCTTGGACTCGCAGGATGCTACCGGAGATTCATTGAGAATTTCTCGAAGATTGCAAAACCCATGACGGAGCTGTTGAAGAAAGACACCAGGTTCAATTGGACTGAGGAATGTGAAGCTAGTTTTCAGGAATTGAAGAAACGTTTGGTTACATCACCAGTGTTGATTTTGCCAGATCAGCGCAAGGATTATGAAGTTTACTGCAACGCTTCACGTCGAGGACTTGGAGCAGTGCTGATGCAGGAAGGAAGAGTTGTTTCATATGCCTCACGACAGCTTAAGCCCCATGAGCTGAATTACGCTACGCATGATTTGGAGTTAGCAGCCGTAGTACATGCGCTAAAGACATGGAGACATTTTCTCATCGGAAACCACTGTGAGGTGTACACGGATCACAAGAGTTTGAAATACATCTTCACGCAGAAGGAGTTGAATCTCAGGCAAAGGAGATGGTTGGAGCTCATAAAGGATTATGATATGAGATTGCATTATCACCCCGGAAAGGCTAACGTAGTAGCAGACGCGTTGAGCCGCAAGAGCCATGTCAACACACTCATGACCGGAGAGTTACCGAAAGAATTAGTCGAGGATCTTCGCGAGCTATGTTTGGAGATAGTTCCGAGAGGCTATGTAGCAGCATTAGAAATTCATTCTACTCTGATGGATAAGATCAGGGAAGCTCAGAAGACTGACAAGGAGATTGCCAAGATAAAGGAGAACATGAGCAAAGGAAAGGCTAAGGGATTTCGTGAGGACGAGCACGATACCTTATGGTTTGAGGACCGCGTTTATGTGCCTAACGACCCCGATATTAGGAAGTTGATTCTGCAAGAGGCCCATGATTCACCGTATTCGATTCACCCAGGAAATACCAAGATGTATTTGGATTTGAACGATACTTTCTGGTGGACCGGTATGAAGAAAGATATTGCGGAGTATGTAGCTGTTTGTGATGTATGTCAGAGAGTGAAGGCAGAGCATCAGAAGCCAGCAGGACTGTTACAGCCATTGCCGATACCCGAATGGAAGTGGGACAAGTTAGGAATGGATTTTATCACTGGATTGCCAAGGACTCGTTTAGGCTATGACTCAATATGGGTTGTAGTCGATCGTTCAACGAAAGTAGCTCATTTCATCCCAGTGAAGACCACTTACAGCAGTGCTAAGTTGGCAAAGATATACATGACCAGGATCGTATGTCTGCATGGAGTTCCGAGGACCATTGTATCAGATAGAGGAACCCAGTTTACTTCAATGTTTTGGAATCAGTTAGATGAAACTTTGGGTACCAGGCTAGAGTTCAGTACAGCCTTTCACCCACAGACAGACGGACAAACCGAGAGAGTCAATCAGATTTTGGAAGATATGCTGAGAGCTTGTGCGCTAGATTATGGATCTAGTTGGGATGACAATTTGCAGTATGCAGAGTTTTCTTACAACAACAGTTATCAATCCAGTTTGAAGATGGCCCCTTTCGAAGCTTTGTACGGAAGGAGGTGTAGAACACCATTGTTATGGGACGAAGTTGGAGACCGCCAGTTGTTTAGACCAGATTTGATTAAAGAGTCTGAACGGAAGGTGAAGTTGATTCGCGATAGACTCAAGGTAGCCCAATCCAGGCAGAAGAGCTATGCGGATTCTAAACGCAAGGAGACAGTTTACGAAGTCGGAGACAGAGTTTACCTACGAGTATCACCACTTCGAGGAGTGAAGCGCTTTAGAGTTAAGGGAAAGTTAGCGCCACGTTTTGTAGGACCATACAAAGTTTTGGAGCGTATGGGAGAAGTTGCTTACAAGCTGGAATTGCCTGAAGGATTGTCAGGAGTTCATGATGTATTTCGCGTTTCCCAGTTGAAGAAGTGCCACGCAGAGATGGCTGAGATACCACTGAGAGATACGGTGCAATTGGAAGCGATTCAGCTGGATAGCGACTTGACCTATGAGGAGAAACCAGTTAAGATTCTTGAGTATGCCAGCCGAGTCACCCGCAGCAAGGTTATCAAGTTTTGCAAAGTTCAGTGGAGTCACCATACCGAGGACGAAGCCACCTGGGAGCGAGAGGAAGATCTACGGAAGGAGCACTCTCACCTATTTTCTAGCCAACCCGAATCTCGAGGGCGAGATTCCTCTTAAGGGGGTAGGTTTGTAACATCCCAAATTTTCAATTTGGAATGTTATACATTAGATCATCATTGCATAGCATATTTTATTGCATTTTGGCAAATCCTCGAAATCCTAAGCAACTCAAGGACCCTCGGAGAGAGTTGGGGACTTTCCCGGTTTTAATATTTGATTTTTATCAAATAATGAAACGAGGATTTTTGGTTGTAATTATTTTTCGCTCCGAAAAATATTTCATATTAAAATATATGAGAGGAGAAAATATGACTTCTCTAAAAAAATAATTGAAATATTGGAGGAAAAATATTAAAGTCAAATATTTGATTTTATCGGATTTTTTTTTGCAATTTTATTTGCATTAGAAAAATTGCACGTTTTCAAAATTGCATTTTTAGGGCCAAGAAAATGTTCATCTCGTTCTAATTATTTTAATTAGACGGTGAAAATTTATTCTGGCATTTTTAGATTTTTATTTATTTTTCTAGGATTTTTTTGTTTCGGCGGAATTATTTAAAAAAAAAAGAGATCCCGCGCCCGACTGGGCCGAGGCCCAGCCGAGCCAGGCCGGCCCATGCCCCCGTCGTCGTCTCCCACCTGGAGACCGAAGCCGCCGCCGCCCGAGTCCGGGAGGACCACGCCGCCCCGCCGCCTTACCCCTTCCCCAAGCCGAAGCCCCCCCACCTATATATAGCGCCGCCGCCGCCCCGTTCCCCGCCACCCCGACCGGAGCCACCGCCGCCCGAAGCCCCGACCGAGCCGCTGGAGAAGCTCGACGCCGCCGCCGCGGGAAGCAGCCGCCCCGACGCCGAACCCCGCCGCCCCGTCGACCCCGCCGCCTCACCCGCCCTTCGCCGCCTTCTCCCGAAGCCCGCCGGAGCCCCGCCCGACCCCGCCGGAATCCCGCCGGACCGAGGTAGCCGCCGCGCCGGTTTTCGCCGGAAAACCGATTCGGTTTATTTTGAAACCCTAGGGTTTTTTATAGATCAGTTTATTTTTATTTTTTGGTTTAGTTAGTTAGTGAACGTTCGCCGGTCCGTTCGTTTTAACGAACGTGTTCACCGTTTAGTCGCTGTTAACGAATGTCCGTTCGATTAACTGTTCGTCAGTTTTCTTTTCGTCGGATTTTCCGCGATTTTTCCCGATCGCGATTTCCGATTTGTTTTTCGTTTTAGTTTAACTTTTCGCTCGTTTATCGGAATTAGGCGATTCAAGCGCCTAAAGTTTCGTTTCGAAATTCTATTTCCGTTTAACCAACTCAAACAAGTTTTTGCTACTGT
The DNA here is from genome assembly GCF_002575655.3 of Aegilops tauschii subsp. strangulata. Lineage (NCBI taxonomy): Eukaryota > Viridiplantae > Streptophyta > Magnoliopsida > Poales > Poaceae > Aegilops > Aegilops tauschii. Next base: position 227,777,620 of record NC_053039.3, read on the forward strand.
AAAATTTGACCTAGATCCAGTTTAGTAAACGAAGCTTGTTTCTTTCGCCGTTTGACTTTCGTTGCTTCGTTTGATTTGATTCTTTTGCAAACCGGGGTTCTTAAGTTGAACTTTCTGGTTAGATCTTTTATTTGAGTTTTACTTGTGCATTAGTTGAGTGCTTACTGTATGCTTGTTTGTTTGCGAAAGAGTACCCGGAGTGCGCCGCTTGCTACTTCGAATCTCTAGGTTTCACGGATCATCAGCAAGGCAAGTAACACTTTGATCATACTTCTTTTACTACCCAGTTTTATTGCATTAGATCAACCCTCAAGCATTGCATGATTAGGATCTAATTAAATTGTGGGTTCTGGGAAGTAGATGAGGTAGTACCTATTGCCCTGTTTATTATCAAACCCTTGGGAGTTACTTCTACCTTTGCTTATATCGTTATGCTATGCTAGTAGACGTGGATTGGGTTTGAGTGTTACCATGACAGATGTGAGATTGTTAATTAATGGTTAAACTTAAGGTGGCAACTAAAACACACATCTGGGTGGATTGAGGTACCTGGGTATTCCAGGATTGCCTGTTTTTCTTTGGACCGCCACCCAGGCTCAAAGGGATCATGAGATTATTCATGCTAGAAACTTCCGTGTGCAGCCACAAGCTATTATGGGCTCTAGCATAGTTGAGTAGGTCGTGTGAACTCTTACAGTGGTAGACTAGCAGATGTAGGGGATGTAGGTGGTACTGTCTACCCATCGTAAGGTGCTAACACTTCTGAAAGACTGTGTCTCGGTCATCCGTTTCTCAAACACCATGTAGTGCGAGAAAGCTAACGGAGGAGATTGAGTCTGGTGGGGAAAAGTGCGCAAACCTCTGAGAGTGTATAAACTAATCATGGTTAGCCGTGTCCCCGGTTATGGACACCTTGAGTATCTAGTATCTGGATTATCATTTTGAATCTCATCATGTTACTTTAATTAATTTTGTTGGGTTTTGATGATGATACTTAATTGGGATTGAGAATGCTGTCAACCATTCTCAATGTTTAACAACCACCATGATAGTTAAATAAAGTTTATTCCTTTGCAGTAGGGAAAAATTGGCTTTTCGCAAAACTGTAACCATAGAGCCTTCTACCAGCCATATATGCATGTAGTATAGCATTATTCTGTTCATTACTCTCTATGTGTTACATTGCCAGCATATTCCATGTGCTGACCCGTTTTCGGGCTGCAACATTTCATGTTGCAGACTTTTCAGACGACGAGTAAGGTGCCTTAGGTCGTGGTCTTATACTCAGTGATGCCGTTGGAGTTGATGGACTCACTTATCTTCCAAGTCTTCCGCTGTTATCGTTTTAGATGGCCTTAAGCCATATTTGTCATACTTATTTCTCTCTTGAGATACTCGATGTAATTAGTGTGTGATTGCTACTCTGTTATAAATCCTCCAAGTACTGTGCGTGTCAGCATTACTGATCCAGGGATGACACTGGTGCACGGTAGATCAGACTGTTTGAGGTCTGGTCGCTACAGTGCATGACACCGAAGGCCTGCCGTTCATGAAGCATGGTTGTGTATTTAGTGTGCACCGCCGGATGAACGACATGCTGGGACACGCTATCCCTGATTTATGCCGCTTCAGCTTGGATGAGTCTCCATCGTGTGGAACCGGACTAGAAAGCTGCGACAATGATTCCCGTTGCCCACCGCTATGAATCGTGCCATCCATGAAGAACACCTGGGACTGGAACCTGGAGGAGGACATGTGGCCCATCTATAACGTGTAAGTGGGGTATGGTAAATTGTGAACCGTAGCGCTGTGAATATATGTAGACTAGTCGTGCACAAATTTATCACATGAATTGGAGATGAACTTGTGTGGCATACTGGCATTTGTCCTTTAGAATTTATTACTAGTAAATGTGTTATGTGTACGTGCAACTTGTGTGGTTGTTGCACGGGCTCCAACATGCTCTTTGAGAAAAAAAAGGTGGCACAACTTTGGATATAGGTGATGTGGCGGCATCATACAGTAGCATCGTTCGCTATAGTTGTAGTATACTCCTACTAGGACGACACCTCCTATAAAACCTTGTGCTTGGCTCTTTGCATCTTCGGGAGGTTCAACAGTTCGTACTCGTGTGAACCTTGCACTTGGCTCTTCGCCTCTTCAGAAGGTCCAGCAATGATGATACTATAGTACAATATGCTTCTGGCAATCTGACACCGATTGAACAGCTGTACGTCCACCGCGAGGGCGAGGGCGAGCGAGAGGGAGAGGGAGAGGGCGCTGTAGTCAAAACCCTCTCCTCGTCCTGCGAGCCACCGCGCGCGTGGGCAAGGGAGAGGTGTAGTAAGCAAGCTTCTCCTCGTTCGGCGAGTTGACGGGACACATCAAAGCAGTACAAGTACTAGTCCTTTCCGGTTAATATGGCTTAATTTGAAACGAGAAAAATACACTGGAGGTCAACGTATGTAACAATACGCTCTTTACGGTCACTATATATAGTTTTGCAGTGATTATACGATCACTAGCTCATCTTAGAGCACCGTATTGCACCCTACTGACCGGCCACATAGTCGACGTGGCACTTTGTTGACTGGTTAAATTGTCACCTGGTTTCTGGGTCCCACCTGTCTGTTGGCAGAGCAAAGAAATCAGTTGAACAAAACTTTACGCAGGTGCGACAGCAGTCCAACCCTTGCGCGCGAACCACCCTGGCTGCGTATGTGAGTGCATGCATGTGTACTCCCTCGGTCTTCCAACAAAGAGTGTACATCGGCTAAAAAACAAAGAGTGTACATCTACACTTCCAATGCATTTATCCTTTAATCTAAAATCGATATTGATTGACTAATGCACCAACTTCTGCTCTAGCTATAGGCTACATGTCTATCCTTAATTATAGCATGCAACAACCTTCATTTAATCTTCTTCTCTCAATGGTCGCATGCACACATAAATCTGCTACTTTTGGGCGTTAATTATGCCCTGGTCAATGTGTAAATATCTAAATGTACAGTCTTTCATGGACGTAGGGAGTAGGTTGAGCACTTGAGCGCGAGCTTGTGTGTTGCGTCGCGTGCTGTGTGCCGCATGGGTGCGTCCATGTGTACGTGTGAGTGTTGCATGTTGCATGCATGCATGAGGCTTTTACTCCCTCCCATTGACATGTTCATATTTCAAGCTTCCTCTGTTCCCTCCATATTGTGATACTCCCTCTGTTCCCAAATACGGAGTAAAAGCCTCCCTCTGTTCCCATGGAGTATTTGTCTTTCTAGAGATTTCAACAAGTGACTATGTACGGAGCAAAATGAGTGAATCTACACTCTAAAATATGTCTACATACATCCGTATGTTGTATTCCATTTGAATGTCTAAAAAGACAATATTTAGGAACGAAGGGAGTAGCAAATAAACATTAAGTTCTCTTGTTTTTCCCTCCTTGGTCACGGTGCACAACCAAAGATGACTTATTCACCTAGATGGAGGGAGTAGATGGTCAAAGTTTGACACAAAATTAATGCATTGGTAAACATAATTTTTTAAGGAAAACGAGTGCATTAATTGAGTGTTTTTGCAAACTACAAAAATTATTCCACCACTCATCATCTACATTGGTTGATGAGATTTTTGAATTAATCCCTATAAACCGGAAAGGAGGTAGTACTAGTACTCCTACATTATTGGTGCCGAGTGCCTTGGCCAATGTTTCATCTTGTTGGACAGGATGAGGCTACTTGCAATGCATCGGTGCTTACATGGGGTGCTAAGCACATTAAAAACTTTAGCAACTAAAGCTCCCAATGCTACATGTACAGGTGCTTAATTTTTTGGTGCTAAGAATCCTTTATTTAATGATTTTGTAACTAAAGTTCTTCATGCATTGGTGGGATTCTTCCATTTAAGTCTTTTGTCTAGGTTCTCGCGCTTAGTACTGGGGTCACCACACTTATCTCTCCTCTTAATTTCCTTGCCACATCAGACTTTTTGCCTACATGGCAGCCTTAGCACCTGTACAAGGTGGAGCACTGGGAGGGGCCTGAGCGTACAGGCATAGGGATACTATAGATAGGAAGTCTTTGCAATCCATTATTCCCCATCTCGGTCAGAGAGAACTATTCAACTAGTCTTCACAGTGAAGTGACAACACCCGCTGCAGCAGATGGGACACTTGATTAATAAGCTGAACCAGCGTGTTGGTGTTACTAAATCAGCCTTACCCAGTACTGCCATCATGTTTGCCAGTGGAGCACGCTTCCACAAATATGACTACGCACCTCTCTCCTCCATTAACTGACGTATGGGCCCTCTTCAGGTAGACCCACATGTCATCGGCGTAACTATTTACACTCCGAAGGACGGTATATCCTGGTAGTAGTACTAGTAGAATTGAGATTTAATGCACTTTCTTCCCCGTCTTTCACTCTTCTTCCTCCTCTCTTCTTCTTCCTCCTCTCTTCCCCATCGCCGGTCGCACACCATTTCCCCCCGCTCACTGCTCGCCCGCCCGCGCCATCTTCCTTGGTAGCTCGCGCGTAGCATATCCCCCCGCTCACTGCTTGGCCACACACGCCATCTTCTTCGCTCGCCCGCCCGAATCCACTTCCCCGCTGGCTCGCAGGCACCGAAAACCCCAGTCACTCAGCGCCCTAAAAAGCCCTATGGCAGAACCGACTGATACGCAGAGCCGCGATTGGAATTCCCTCCCTGATGTTCTCTTGGAGCCGATCTGTAATCGTATGGACCTGCTCAGCACCGTCTGTCTGGCCGCATGCTCGGTGTCTTTGTACCATCTACTCGTCTGCAACCGGCCGGCTCTTTTCAAGACACCCTGCATGCTGATGCCCGATCCTCGCAGGTGGCCCAGACACTGACTTGACGATCCTACATAGGTTGCCGTGGTGCCCCTCGACATGCTACCACTACCTGTCCACCTATCCTTCATGCGCGGCCACTACTGGGCAGGCATGAAGGCCAACTGGATCATCCTCATCCACCAATCCGATAGTCCGTGGCGTCTCGTGGATATCTACCCCCAGCGATAGATCACCCTTCCATCGTTGGATACCGCCGCCATCGAGCCTCGCAACCCGCCGGACACTCCTGCCTACTACGTAGAGACGCATCGAGCTTTTGGCTCGACCTCTGTTTGCTGAAGGTTGTAATCTGCGAAGTGCCCACACCATCAGAAGACTACATGGATTACAAGCTCATTGCCGTGTTCAACATGGGATTAGTCTATCCGGAATTCGGTCGCCATACATGGTTATGGCTCATCGTCGATCATCTTCACCCAACATTTCTGTCTGATGCTATAGTGCACGATGGCATCGTTTATGCGGTCGACGCACAGATTGGCTGCCTATCATCATGTAATTGTTCTATCTCATCTCATCTTTACCTTAAGAATATGACTGCCTGTTCATTGTTACAAATTTAGAATATATAGTATGTCTATAACCACATCATTGCTATATGTTCCTCTCATTTCCTAGATTTTTATGACCACAATGTTATTGTTAGAGTTGATATGAGAACAATTGGCATCTAATGATTGTTAGAAAAGATATTATGAGTATAACCTCATGATTGCTATATGTTACTCTCATTTCCAGGATTTTTATAACAACGCATGTTATTGCTTAGAGTTGATATGATAACTGTAGTAAGTGCTATGGTAGAATATGAGTAGGCCCTGTCATTTCTGTTTTCCTCTCATTGTTACATGATGTTTGAACCATGATATATTGCTAGAATATGAAAGCCATTGGCTTATTTTTTTAACTTGGGGTATGATTATGACCACGACATTGCAATTCTCTGTCTATGATATGAGTCACTGTTATAATAATCTTAATTCCACAAATACTCTGAACATGATTGTTTATTTGTGTCCTTTTGGTCTCCAATTTGAATTGTTGCAGCAGACGCAAATGCGCTGGCCTTCATGATTCCAGGACCTGGAATCATACCAGCTGATGGGTGGTGGTTTATCGCTCGTTCAGCTGACGGCAGTCATTTGATGCTCATTTGCACGTAGCAAATTGACCAAACCATTTCATCAAACCACATGCAGTACAATGCCTAGGGCATTCGTGACATTGATGGCTATGGCTGCTTCGTGTTCGAGAAAGATCCCAGCTCCGTTGGGCCAGGCGTATTCAACTGGAGGCGGGTTTACAGCCTCGGCAACCACTCCATGTTCCTCGGGCTCAATTATCCGATCATCCAACAAATCATCGATCATATCACCGGCGATGATTACCGTGCTATGCAACTTCCATTCGCCAGGGGGAACTGTGTTTACACATCATACCATGGGTTTCATGAATCACCATATCCAGAGATTCGTCGACACAGCTTGTTGCCAGATAATCTTCAGTGTGTGAAAGGCATCAAGCTTCCATGCGATGGATGGCTTTTGCAAACACGACATGCGGCGATGTGGTTCATGCCAACAACAAATGTGCACAACTTGATTCGTACTGATATCTAGACTGAGCCATGTATCCTGCTGCTGTAGCATTACCCTCTTTTGTTGGATATTATGTATTGTTGTTAGTTTGAAGCACTCCTCTGGTTTGAAGGATAGATACCTTTCTGGGATCAAGTGCATCCTAACTCACCTGCGTAGGTTGTACTGATAATGATGATGGAGATGCTGTGTAGAAGCCATATATATATATATATATATATATATATATATATTTGTATATATATATATATATCAATTAGGCTTAAAGTGTGTACTTGTTGGTGAAAGTGTTGTCCAATGGGAATCATATATTGTATTACTCATGTAGCCTACAAAGTCTATCGCACAGCCTTGTAACTTCTTACCCCATTTCTAAATTTGTACTAGTCCTCTATACTGTATATTGCGCTACTCGTACTACTACCTCCCTCCTGGTTTACTGGTCCCCTTTGTAATTTGTGTCAAATTTTGACCATAAATTTCACTACCTAAATGTTAATGCATGTCACAAAAAATTATATCGTTTTATTCATATTTGAACATAGTTTCCAATGGAATAATTTTCGGTGACATGCATTGACATTTTTTTAGTTAAACCTATGGTTAAAATGTGACACTAAATACGACTAGTAAGTAGTACAGTAGCAGTACTAGTATACATCGGTCAAATTATTCATCATGTCCTCACATTGAATTGACGTGACAACACGCTGCGCGTGAGGTGACACAAGAATCCCGGCGGCGTGTTCGAGTATGTGGACTTCAGATGTGGAGTACTACCACTTATCTGTCGAAATCTTTCACCATTCACTTAAAACAGTCGATTGATCATACATTGAGTACCATATAACTGGAATTAACCGATGCAACTCCAAGAAGGATTGGCCGGTGCTGCCGGCTAGCGTCAAGTTCGATCCCACGGATCAGGAGCTGATCTAGCACCTTGAGGCCAAAGTGAGTGCTGACAGCACGAGATCTCACCATCTCATCATTTGTTCATAACAGCCATCGACAGCGAGCACGGCATATGCTACACCCATCCTGAGAAACTTCCAGGTAAGACACCGATCGGTCGTCTACTTGCACAAACATATTCCTTTGTTTATAGCTCTATTTTTCTTTTTAGATGCAGACCTAGAGAAGCAATTACAATTTGACAATTAATAAAAAGTGAAACAAGTGACTGCAACATGCCAAAGATGTTATGAAAATGCCAACTACGTACACTAAAACCTGTATTCGACAATACTGTAAGTATCACACTGAGTGGCCTAAGCAAGCATTTCTTCCAGCGCAATTCCAGGGCGTTCAAAAGGGGCACGTGGACGCGTCGCAAGATACAGTCGGAGTGCGGCATGCATGCGATGTGGCACAAGACCGGCAATACCTCACCGGTGATGGTCAATGGCCGGCAGACGAGTAGTAAAAAGGTTCTGGTGCTGCACACCAACAAGAACTTCGACCATTCCCGCAAAAAAAGTACTTCGATCAGCAGAGGACCAACTGGGTGATGCACCAGTACCACCTCGGGGACCTGAAGCAAGAGAAGGAGCGGGAGCTGGTCCTCTGCAAGATTTTCTACCAGACGAACACTAGGGCCAGGACTAAAAAGATTATAAGTTAGTTTGGTATTGGTACTTGTACCTTGTCATCCGCAAGTTGGTATTGCTATTAACAATATTTCGGTATGAACTTGGCATTTGCTTCCAACCATCATGCCGAGGGTCGACGTGGATATAAAGCTGAATCATTTGTTTCGAAACGAATTTTCAGGCACCTGATTTTTATTTGATGGGTAGCATAAGCACCTGCCGTTCGAATTCCCAGTTCTCCAATTTTTTTGAAACAAGTGCATGCACTTATTATCACGATGAAAAAACAATATACCTGATGTACTTGCAGAATTCTCTTGTTTATTGAGCAGGTATATTGTTTTTTCAGGTCGAGCAAGTTTCAACTGGGTTGTAGACTGCCCAGGCTTGGTTTTGTTTTTAACAGGCCTAGCCCATGACGACGACGGGGCACAAAGATCCAGCAGGTATCTACTAGCCTCTGGCCCGCCATCGTTAATTATATTTTGTCTTACAACATCCGCAGGTAGTTTTTTTACTGAATCAAACACACAACCCAGTTCTATTTTCCTCTTGAAACGCCGTGTCCTACTTCCGTTTTCTAATCTCTACCTATAGTTTTACTAGTTCATATACACGTATCATTATATTGAAAATACATAAAGTTTCCTTTTCATATTTACATCCTTATTTTTGTTGTTGTTTTCCCTCCCAGCGCTGATTTTTTTACCACTGATTTTCCCTTAAACCAACTCAATTGTCCCACGTCTTGTTTGCTTACAAAAACAAAACGAATTTTTTTGGCAAATCAATAAGTTCTTAATTTTTTTTATCATTTCGGGACAACAGTTCGGACTCCACCAAAATATGCAAAATAAGGTTGAACTTTTTGACCGTGGTCCTGGGCAGAAAATGGGCTGTAATAAATTACTTAAGAATTAGCAAATGGGCTGCAAATTATTAAAAAAATAGCAAATGGGCTCTATGTTGTCTGCCACAGATTTGGAGGCTGATTTGTGGGCCTACTAAGTTCATGCGTACACAAGGTTTCTCAAAATAAGAAACTTAGTCAATAATCGACTCTACCAGTGTCAGACCGTTAGATGTCAATCTAACGGCAATCGTGCTTCTTCAGTCTCTCATCTTCCTGCTCCAGCCGCCCAAACCAGCGCCGGCGGAACAACCTGCTCCCGCCTCCCATGGCCGGCTATGCTGCCGGGCAGGCCTCACGGCCCCACCATACTCGCATCCCTGGCCTGGCTATCCCTCTACTCACCCACACCTCCTGTAATTTTTCGGCGACGGCAGCTGAACCAGTCAACCCTCGTACTCCCCACCACGTGGGCAGCCACTGTCGTGTCTTCCCCGGCTCTGTGTCGTTCCCTTCGTAGGCCTCGCCGTCGTCCACCACCCTGGTGCTCTCGGCACGGCGTGGTCAACATGGTCAGTGAACGACATCCATCGGAAGTGGACTATACATGGAGAGGCTGACAGCTGGGTCCACGGCCGCACACAAGGAAATGCCTCCTTATTACGTCCAAAATAATGATTCCTTCACCTGACATATGGGACCAACCAAAAGGGGCTCTGTATTTCGCAAAAAAAAACGTTCCCACCGCTGACAGCTCGGACCCAACAGCTATATCTTTGCACGCAAAAAAATAATACTCCCCCTGCTAGCTGGGACCCACCATATGGGAGGCTGACTTGTGGGCCTACTAAGTTGACGCGGACGGAGGGCTTTGTCAACTTAGTCAATATGAGCGATTCTAGCTCCAGTTACCGTACGATGTCCATCCAACGGCCATAGTGCTTCTTCAACCTCTGGTCTTCTTGCTCCAGCCGCCCAAACCAGCGTCAGTCGTGCCGCGTGCTCCTGCCTCCCGTGGCCGGCTGTGATGCCGCGGACGACTCACCGCCCCTACTACTCCCCCCGCTGGCCAGGCCATCCCTCTATTCACCCGCACCCCCTATTATTCTACGGCGACGACAGCCTCACACTGCAACCGAACCAGTGAACCCTCGTACTCCTCTCCGCGTGGGCATCCACTGCCGCATCTTCCCCGGCTCCGCGTTGTCCCCTTCCTAGGCCTCGCCGTCGTCCACCGCCCTGGTGCTCTCGGCGCGGTGTGGTCAACATGGTCAAGGAACGACTTCCATCAGAAGAGTACTGTACGTGGAGAGGCTGACAGCTGGGTCCACGGCCGCAGCAAGGAAGTGCCTCCTTATTACGCGGAAAATAATGATTCCTCCACCTGACAGCAGGGACCCACCGGACGGGCCACCGTATTTCACAAAAAAAACTTTTTCCCCTGACTGCTGGGACCCACCAGCTACATCTTCGCACGCAAGGAAGTGCCTGACAGTCGGGACCCACCCGGTCGAAGCGTACATAGCATTGTCATTCTGGTCACGAACGTGTACGTACATACTGGTCGATCGGTCTGTCTGCAGGCTATAGCGATGAACCGTGGCCGTGTAAGGAAGGGCACGTGTGGTAGTAGAGGCGCGCACGTGTCGTAGTAGAGGCGCGCACGTGTCGTAGTAGAGGCGCGCACGTAGCATGTACACGTACGTCCATCGGCCAGGGTGCAAGAAAGTAAATACGTCCACGTACGTACATACGGGCGGGGTCTCGAACACCTACTCGTGCATACGTACGGCCAGGGCTCGTGTACATGGCTGGGTTGGAACAGCGAAACTGCGTCGTCGTCGTGTTCATGGGGAGGCAATGGAACACGTGCTATTCATCGGGAGCCAACCGGCTTGGACGGAATAGCCGATGGAAACGAGGCCTGGCGTACCACAGAACGGAGGAAACGGCCTTGTGTTCGACCGTCCACAGTGGAAACAGGATCTTGTTCATCGGGAGGGGTCTGGCGTACCGCAAAACGGAGGAAACGGACCTCCTACGGTCGAAACTGGGTCCTGTTGATCAGGAGGGGTGTGGCATACCGCAAAATGGAGGAAACAGACTTGTGTTGGAGCGCTACGGTTGAAACGAGGGTCCTGTTCATCGGGAGGGGTGTGGCGTACCGCAAAATGGGACTCCACGGGATACTGTTCATCTCCATCGTCGACCTCCTCCAGCCTCCACGGGCTACTGTTCATCCACCGTCGACCTCCTCTAGCCTCCACCTGCGACTGTTCATCCACGGGCTCCTGTTCATCCAGCCTCCACCGCTCCTCCACCGACTACTGTTCAACCAGCCCTCTCTATGGGGTCCTGTTCAACCACCCCTCCACGGGCTACTGTTCATCCAGCCCTCCACCGGCTACTGTTCAACCAGCCCTCCATGGGGTCGTCATGTTCATCCAGCCCTCCACGGGGTCCTGTTCATCCATCGGCTCGATCGATCAGGGTCCTGTTCATACAGCGGCAACGGCCTCTACTACCACAGGGTCCTGTTCATCCAACCCCCCACTGGGAACTGTTCATCCAACCCCCCCCCCAAAAACGCTCACTGTTCATTGAGAGGCAGCATCGATCGGCTTTAGTTAACAGCAGTAGCAAAGGAATCACTCGGGTTCAGTTAATAGCAAGGGATCGATCGGGGTTCAATAACGTAGCTAGTGCAATCGCTCGGGTTCAGTTAGAGCCCAACGCCTCGCTCGGGTTCAGTTAGAGCGCAACACCTCGCGCACACATGCGTACGTATGAGAGAAATGCGCATCGCTCGGCCCCCGACCACCCACCATAACCGGGAACTCCCCCGATATTTTCCTCGCCCACGCTTCTACCACGGTTTTCTCCATCATGGACGGCCCAAAGAATGTCATGCAGCTGCGTCCGGCCCGCCCAGTACGAAAAGCCCATTTTCTGTCATGATTTTTTGTCATAGAAGTAGGAGCCCACCACATCTATGATGATACCGGGTTTTGTCACAATTATCGTCATAGAAGTGTCATAAGGATGACAGAAAAAAATTCGTTCGGCCCAAAATGTCACGGATGTGTCTTTTTTTTTGTAGTGAAGGTTGATCAAGTCTTATTAACAACCACTTTCGATTAGCATGAAACCGAAGAACTTTCGTAAATCACTAAGTTACCTCAACGGGGATATGAATGTCCCCAACAGTAAGCATTTCATATTTCTTTCTGACAGTAGGTAGAGGTATTTGAAAACTTCCAATAGTGATTGTCGGAGATTTTTCAATAACATTAATACCATTCACTTGGAATTGTTTCTTCGGAAAGTGCACTGTATGCTCATTACCATTGATATGAAAAGTGACCTTGCTTTTATTTCGATCAATAACAGCCCCTGCAGTATTCAAGAAGGTTCTACCAAGGATAATCTACATGTTGTCGTCCTCGGGCATCTCAAGTATAACAAAGTCAGTCAAAATAGTAACATTAGCAACAACAACGGGCACATCCTCACAGATACTAATAGGTATGGCAGTTGATTTGTCAGCCATTTGCAAAGATATTTCAGTAGGTGTGAGCTTATTCAAATATAGTCTTTTATATAAAGAGAAAGGCATAACGCTAACACCAGCTCCTAAATCACACAAAGCAGTTTTCACATAATTTCTTTTGATGGAGCAAGGTATAGTTGGTATTCCCGGATCTCCAAGTTTTTTAGGTACTCCATCTTTAAAAGTATAATTAGCAACCATGGTGGACATTTCAGCTTTCGGTATTTTTCTCTTATTGGTGATGATGTCTTTCATGTACTTTGCATAAGGAGGCATTTTAAGGATATCAATCAAGCGAGTACGCAAAAAGACTGGCCTCAAAATTTCAGCAAAGCGTTCAAATTCTTCATCATCTTTCCTTTTAGTTGACTTGGGTGGAAAAGGCATAGGTTTTTGAACCCACGGTTCTCTTTCTTTACCATGTTTTCTAGCAATAAAGTGTCTTTTATCATATCTTGCATGCTAAGGTTGTGGGTTATCAAAATCAACAGCTGGTTCTATTTCAACATCATTATCTGGTTCTTTTTCATTGTTTGGTTGAGCATCTTCATGAACATCAGCATTATCTTTTTCATTAGCAGAAGGTGAATGTTCATTACCAGATTGAGTTTCAGCATCAGAGATAGAAACATCATTATCATTATCAAGAGGTTTTTCTATTTCAGGTTCACTAGAAGCATGCAAAGTCCTATCATTTTTCTTTTTCTTTTTAGAAGGCTACGTGCATCAGTATTAACTCTTTGAGAGTCTTGTTCAATTATTTTTGGGTGTCCCTCAGGAGAAAGTGGTTCCTGGGTCATTTTACCTCCTCTAGTTGCAACTCTAACAACAAAGTCATTTATATTATTATTCATTTCATCAAGCAACTCTCTTTGAGATTTAGCAACTTGTTCTAAATGAGTTTGAACCATAGAAGGATGTTTTCCAACACCTCTAACATCATTTGAGATTCTAAATAACAAGTCACTCAAGCGAGCAATCATATCAGAATTGTATTTCGATTGTTTCATAACATTTGCATTGAAGTGATCTTGCTTTCTAATATAATTTTCAAACTCATAAAGGCATTGGCTAGGGTGCATATTGTGAGGATTGTCATTATCATTGAATTTCATTAGAGAATTTACCTCCACCACCTTGGGTGGTGGTGGTGTATCAAGCCCATGTATTTCTTCAAAGGAGGTAAATTTTTGACATCCTCGGCTTTAATACCTTTTTCCTTCATAGCTTTCTTTGCCTCTTGCATATCTTCAGAACTGAGATATAATATACCCCTCTTCTTCGGAGTGGGCTTAGGCGGCGGTTCGGGAAGAGTCCAATCATCATAATTTCTCAATATGTTATTCAATAATTCTTCAGCTTGCCCAATAGTTCGTTCCCTGGAAACACAACCAGCACAACTATCTAGGAAGTCCCTAGAAGCATCGGTTAGTCCATTGTAGAAGATATCAAGTATTTCATTTTTCTTAAGAGGGTGATCAAGCAAAGCATTAAGCAATTGTAGAAGCCTCCCCCAAGCTTGTGGGAGACTCTCTTCTTCAATTTGCACAAAGTTAAATATCTCCTGCAAGGCAGCTTGTTTCTTATGAGTAGGAAAATATTTTTCAGAGAAGTAATAAATCATATCCTGGGGACTACGCACACAACCAGGAGCAAGAGTATTGTACCAAGCTTTAGCATCACCCTTTAATGAGAACGGAAATAATTTGAGAATAAAATAATAACGAGTCTTCTCATCATGAGTAAAAAGGGTGGCTATGTCATTCAACTTAGTAAGATGTGCCACAACAGTTTCAGATTCATAACCATGGAAAGGATCAGATTCAACCAAAGTAATTAACTCTGGGTCGACAGAGAATTCATAATCCTTATCATCAATAAAGATAGGTGAGGTAGCAAACTTTGGATCGTATTGCATTCTAGCATTCAGAGATTTTTCTTTATACTTGCATAATAATTTCTCTAGATCATCTCTATCCTTCCAAGCAAGAATATCTCTAGTTGTCTCCTCATTCATAACATAACCTTCCGGTACCTTAGGCAATTCATATCTAGGAAGGCTAGTTCTAGCAGGTGTTTCAGGAGTTTCAGTTTCAAGCTCATCGATTCAACAACATCATGCTGTATTACTCTAGCAATTTGTTCATCAAGAAATTCACCAAGTGGCACATCATCATCATCAAGCAAGGTACTAGCATCATCATAAGTATCATTCATAACAGAAGTAGCATCATCAATAACTTGCAACATATCAGGATTAATAGCATGTAGTGGTGTTGCAAGTTTACTTATAACAGAAGGTGAATCTAAATCAGAACTGGATGGCAGTTCCTTACCTCCCCTCGTCTTTGAGGGAAAAATCTTAGTCTTAGCATCTATCAGATTCTTCATAGTGATAAAGTGATACGTCTCCAACGTATCTATAATTTTTTTTATTGTTCCATGCTGTTATATTATCAATCTTGGATGTTTTATAATCATTTTATAGTCATTTTATATCATTTTCTGGTACTAACCTATTGACATAGTGCCAAGTGCCAGTTGTTGTTTTCTGCAAGTTTTTTACATCGCAGGAAATCAATACAAACGGAGTCCAAATGCAACGAAACTTCACAGAGATTTTTTTGATGGACCAGAAGACACTCAATGGGCCAAGGTAGCGCCTCGGGGGTGCTCCGAGGGGAGCACAACCCACCAGGGCGCGCCAGGAGGCCCAGGCGCACCCTGGTGGGTTGTGCCCACCTCGGGTGCCCTCCGGACTGCCTCTTTGCTCTATAAATACCCCAATATTCCAGAAACCCTAGGGGAGTCGACAAAAATAAATTCTAGCCGCCGCAGAGTCCAGAACCACGAGATCCAATCTAGACACCATCACGGAGGGGTTCACCACTTCCATTGGTGCCTCTCCGATGATCCGTGAGTAGTTCTTTGTAGACCTTCGGGTCCGTAGTTAGTAGCTAGATGGCTTCCTCTCTCTCGCTTGATTCTCAATACAATGGTCTCTTGGAGATCCATATGATGTAACTCTTTTTGTGGTGTGTTTGTTGGGATCGGATGAACTTTGAGTTTATGATCCAATCTATCTTTTTATATCCATGAAAGTTATTTGAGCTACTTTGATCTCTTATATGCATGATTGCTTATAGCCTCGTATTTCTTCTCCGATATTTGCGTTTTGTTTGGCCAACTTGATCTATTTATCTTGCAATGGGAAGAGGTGCTTTGTAGTGGGTTCGATCTTATGGTGCTTGATCCCAGTGATAGAAGGGGAACCGACACGTATGTATCGTTACTACTAAGGATAAAACGATGGGGTATATCTCTACATAGATAGATCTTGTCTACATCATGTCATCGTTCTTATTGCATTACATCGTTTCTCCATGAACTTAATACACTAGATGCATGTTGGATAGCGGTCGATGTGTGGAGTAATAGTAGTAGATGCAGGCAGGAGTCGGTCTACTAATCTTGGACGTGATGCCTATATAATGATCATTGCCTGGATATCGTCATGATTATTTGAAGTTCTATCAATTGCCCAACAGTAATTTGTTTACCCACCGTTTGCTATTTTCCTCGAAAGAAGCCACTACTGAAACCTACGGCCCCCGGGTCTCTTTCTCATATTATTTGCCTTTGCGATCTACTTTTCCTTTGCTTTCATTTTCAGATCTATTAAACCAAAAATACAAAATATCTTGCTGCGTTTTATTCTTATTTATTTTATTTGGCATTCGATCTATCAATCTACTACAATTTTATTCACATCTGTTTGCCTATCTTGAGGCGCCGCTACCCGAAAGGGATTGACAACCCCTTTTACACGTCGGGTTGCAAGTAGTTGTTATTTGTGTGTAGGTGTTGTTTACGTTATGTTGCTTGGTTCTCCTACTGGTTCGATAACCTTGGTTTCATCACTGAGGGAAATACCTACCGCCTCTGTGCTGCATCATCCCTTCCTCTTTGGGGAAATACCGACGTAGCTTCAAGCCGCATCAAAAGGAATTTCTGGCGTCGTTGCTGGGGAGGATCTTCAACACATACCAGGTTCCTAATCATAAATCTCATCTCCTCGCAATTTAGATTATTTGCCATTTTCCTCTCCCCCACTTCACAAAAATTTGCTGTTTTATTCGCCCCTCTTTTTCGTTCGCCATTTTCTCGTCAGATATATCCTTTGCTTTCAATCGTGATTGATTTCGGTATGGCACCAACAGATGATAGCCTAACTCCTAAGATTGGACATACATGCAATCTAGATGCTAAAACTTTTATCTTGGGGCAAGGGAATGTTATGGGAAAAGAACGTATCCAAGAATTTTCCAATTGTGTTGGGAATCTAAGTCTTGATGATGCTCCTATACTTAGGACAACTAGATCCTTTGCAGATGCTATTTCAGCACTAGTTCTGAAACTTGAAAGTAAATTTATCCGTACTCATCCTACTTTGCAAAGATTTTTTTTGAGCTCCCTGTTATAAAGAATCCTAAGGCTAAAAAGTTGGCCACTCTCGTTCTTATGAATGAGTTTGACTACATAATACGAGAAGCTAGGGAAATCTTTGATTTTTACGATATGAATCGTAAAAAACACGTGATAGATGAAATTCTATACAATAGTGATTATGCACTAAGGCATTTGCTTGGGGATAATAAAATCTTTGATGAGAATCTTAAAAAAGAAGTCCCTGTTTTAGATATAATCCAGCAAGTTTTCAATAATGTTAATCAACATCACTCTTGGATTGTTGCGGGATATCAAAGGGGATATGATGAAAACCAACTTAGGAATGCTAAGGTTTCTATGGATAATATGTTTTATGTTGTGTTTACAAAACCCCATGAGGAAAACACCTCTAAGGAAATTAAGAAGAAGGATGACAAAACTTAGATCCTTGCTTTATGCCTAGTCAAGGGCGTAAAACTATAGTGCTTGTTGGGAGGCAACCCAATGAATAAAATTTATTTTTGCTTTTTGCTTTCTGTTCTTGAGTGTTTGCACAATTATGCTACTGTTATGATTCTGTTTTTTGTGTTTTAGTTACTATTTGTGCCAAGTAAAGCCTTTAGGATCTTCTTAGGTGATAGTTGTTTGATCTTGCTGAAAAACTGAAACTTTTGCGCTCACGAAAACAATTCTATTTTTTTACCAGAGCGTGATAAAAAGCCAATTCTTTTTGCAGAAGATTAATATACACATTTCTCAGGTCGTCCTAATTTTTCAGAATTGTTGGAGTTTTAGAAGTATTAAAAATACCCAGATTGCTACAGATTGTTCTCTTTTTGACAGATTATGTTTTCTTTGTGTTGTGTGCTTGTTTTGATGGCTCTATGGTTTTCTTTGATGAGTTTTTGCCATAAAAAGTTGGAGTACAGTAGATATAATGCAAGAACCAAATATGAATTGGTTTGCTACAGTACTTATAGTAGTGATTTGCTTTCTTATACTAACGGATCTCACAAAGATGTTGTTGAGTTTTGTGTGATTGAAGTTTTCAAGTTTTGGGTAATCTTACGATGGATGAAGGAATAAGGAGTAAGAAGAGCCTAAGCTTGGGGATGCCCCGACATCCCAAGCTATTATCCAAAAGAGAGCAAGGAACTAAGCTTGGGGATGCCCCGAGTGGTATCCCCTGTTTCTTCTAACGACCATCGGTATTTTACTCGAAGCTATATTTTTATTCGTCACATACTATGTGTTTTGCTTGGAGCGTCTTGTATGATATGAGTCTTTGCTTGTTTTATTCTGTGTTTCTATTCTTGATTCCTTGCTGGACACACCTATTTGAGATAGCCAAAATTATGCCATGACTTGTTAGAATTGCTCTCTATGCTTCACTTAAATTTTTATGAGCTATGGATTTGCTCTAGTGATTCACTTATATCTTTTTGAGCACGGTGTGCTTTAGTATTTTTGAAGAAATGCTCTCTTGCTTCACTTAGATTTATTTGAGAGTTAGTAAAATTTTCAAGAAATTCTCTCTTGCTTCACTTATATTAATTTGAGAGAAATAAAGAAACTTTATGCTCATGATCTTCATTTATATTTGTTTGAGCTTATCAAAAAGGAACACATGAAAATTAGTCCCAAAGTGATAGATATCCAAGAAGGATATAATAGAAACTTTCATGAAGATCATTGGACAAAATAAACTTGATTCTTAGTAATAGTTTTGAAATATGATGATGTGATATGTGAGTCATCTTCATGAGTAATTATGCTTTAGTAAGAATATTGGTGTTAAGGTTTGTGATTCCCTATGCAAGCACGAAAGTCAATAATTATGCAATGAAATTATATCCTACTTTGGTGTATTATTCGGTGTTAATTATGCTTAATGCTCGCTTATGAGATTATTCGTTTCTAGGTTGGTCGCTTCTCAATCTTTGGCTAGCCTTCACTTTGCACTAAGTATGAGCACTACTTGTGCATCCAAAAACCTTTAAACCAGTTTTACCACATGAGTCCAGTATATCTACCTATATGCGGTATTCTTTTGCTGTTCTAAGCAAATTTGTATGTGCCATCTCTAATTTTCAAAATAAACTTCTCTTTTGTGTGTTCGTACCGCTCGCGAGGCGGTGAGGGGTGGCTAATATTTTCCATGCTAGATGTGTTATTCTCACGATGAGTGTTTATTCACTTGTCATTGCACGAGAGTAAGGCAAAGGTATTAGGGATGCCCAGTCCTGAAATGAAAAATGAATTTACTTTATGTTGTCAAATAATAAATTCCTTGGAAAGTGTTGGTATGGAAGGCAACCGTGGATTCGGCTAGCCATGGAAAGTGAAAGTATGGTGGAGAAAGGAATAAACTTTATTTTCTGTTTGGGAACCGCCTATGATATATCTAGCATGGAAAGTGTTGGGAACTCTAAGTCGTTTTCATTGGTGGGAAGGACACACAACCCAAAATGTTTTTATCTCTAAGTTTTTTGCTTTGAGCTCTGGCACATCTACAAATCCCTACTTCCCTTTGCGAAGGGCCTTTTTTTTACTTTATGCAATTTTTATTTTTGAATTTGAGTCTCCATCTTCTCTTACAAAAGCACCAACTAGGAGGCACTATGATCGTACTTGAGTATTGGGTGTAGTTAATATGCGAGTGTGTTTCATGAATGGGCAATGATTGAGCATGATGGGCTAGAGATAACTTATTTTAGCATTGATATTTTGAAAGACATGGTTGCTTGTTGATATGCTTGAGTATTTAAGTTATCATGTCAAAACTAGACTATTACTTTGAATCACATAAAAGTCCAAATGTCCGTGCTATAAAGAAAAGAAATATGATATGACATGTTAGGCAGCATTCCACATCAAAAATTCTGTTTTTATCACTTACCTACTCGAGGACGAGCAGGAGTTAAGCTTGGGGATGCTGATACGTATCCAACGTATCTATAATTTTTATTGTTCCATGCTGTTATATTATCAATCTTGGATGTTTTATAATCATTTTATAGTAATTTTATATCATTTTTTAGTACTAACCTATTGACATAGTGCCAAGTGTCAGTTGTTGTTTTCTGCATGTTTTTTACATTACAGGAAATCAATACCAAACGGAGTCCAAATGCAATGAAACTTCACAAAGATTTTTTTATGGACCAGAAGACACCCAATGGGCCAAGGCAGCGCCTGGGGGGTGCTCCGAGGGGAGCACAACCCACCAGGGCGCGCTAGGAGGCCCAGGCGCGCCCTGGTGGGTTGTGCCCACCTCAGGTGCCCCTGGACCGCCTCTTTGCTCTATAAATACCCCAATATTCCAGAAACCCTAGGGGAGTCAACGAAAATCAATTCCAGCCACCGCAGAGTCCAGAACCACCAAATCCAATCTATACACTGTCACGGAGGGGTTCACCACTTCCATTGGTGCCTCCCCGATGATGCGTGAGTAGTTCTTTGTAGACCTTCGGGTCCATAGTTTTTTTTTTTGACTATACTGCAAGGCAACAGCCTCACAGTTGTTTACTAAAAAGAACCAGAGAAGTTACAATGTTACAAATTACAAGTAAAAGAACAAAGGGATACTTACAATGAGTAACTAAGGGAGACCAGCTATCCAGGAAGTTAGACTATTCCTATATTTACATTTGATTCTATGAGCTGAAAGAGAAATGTCATGGACAAAATTTCTCCTCCAAGATCTAAAGGAAGGCAGCTCATTTCTGAAGATCTTACCATTCCTTTGAGTCCAAATATTCCATGTGGCAGTGAAGACCACCTCTATAAAAAAAGGGAAGCCAAAATCCTTCCTCGCAGATAAAGCCATCTCATAGGTAGTCTGGTTTGGTTGGAGGATCCATGAAATGCCAAGGTAATTCCAAACTCGTTGACTGAAGTTGCATGCAAAGAAAAGGTGGGCTCGGTCTTCATGATAGGCAGAATTACACAGTACACATGTGTCATCCTGGATATTCCAATGACGTCGCTGCATCATGTCTCTGGTGTTCAACCGATCCATCAAAAGAAGCCAGCCAAAAACCTTGAATTTGAGAGTGCATGAACATTTCCAGATCCACTTAAATATGGTATCAACCACAGTATGTGAGAAGCAAGACACATAGTAGATCCTAGACTGGTATTCTCCAGACTTGGATGGCCATTTCCAAATGTCCTTCCCTTCCTCCTGAAGGTTGATCAACGGCAGCAAAACTTGAAGTTGGGTGAACTCCTGGAAGGCTTCAGCCGACAAAGGCAGGTGAAAATTGTCAGTTAGGTCAGGCAGCTCCATAAGATCCTTAATGGTGATCGTGTCATCAATCACATAGGAATGAAGCCTTGGGAACCGACGATGCATGAGAACAGCATCATTTCCAAGCTGCCAGCGGTCCAGCCAGAAGACCACCGTATCTCCAGCATGCACAAGAGGCACAACCAACTTACAAAAACTATCATATAGCTGCAAAACATCACTCCACCAGAACGAACCACGGCTCTGGGTGACTTGTGGCAGCGACGAGGCATAATACGTGTCGCAAATGAGCATGACCCAGGGCACATCCATCTTGTTAAAAAACATGAAAAGGTGCTTGATCAACAAGGCTTCATTTTGTATACTTAAGTTGAGAACACCGAGGCCTCCCAGATTCTTGGGGCGGCAGACCAAGTCCCAAGCCGCCAATGATTGACGTGGGGTATCCGTGTTCCCTCTCCACAGACACTGGGGCATGATTCTCTCGATTTGCTTCAAAATGCCCTGAGGAAGAGAGAGTGTATAGAAAAAGTATATTGGCATGGAACTTAAGATAGATTGCAAAAGTTGGAGACGGCTCCCTTGATTCAACAAGCATGAAGACGCAGATAACCGTCTCTCAATGGGGTCCACCATAGGCATTAGATCATATATCGTTGGCCTAGATGTTCCCATGGGTAATCCAAGAAATGTGAATGGCATGGAACCAACTTCACACCCAAGCAAACTGGCAACTCGATTGCCTTCTTCATCAGACATATTAATCGGGATCAGAGAGGACTTGCTGAAGTTGACCCGTAGCCCAGTTGAAACCGCAAAGATATCGAGCATCTCCTTGAAGGCAATGAGCTGACTGTCAATCACAGGGTGAACAATCAGGGTATCATCTGCGTATTGGACAATCGGATAGTCATTCGAACTTGTCGGGATTGGTAGGGTAAGTATGTTCCTGGAGCACATCTCATTAACTCCCGATTGTAGAAGATCAACGGCAATCACAAAAAGCAACGGAGATAAAGGATCTCCTTGAGGCACACACGTTCTGCAGACAAAATGATTGCCCGGTATGCCATTTAAGAGGACCGAAGAGGAGCCCGTAGATAAGATGTTCTCAATCCAACACGTCCAACGACTATCAAAGCCCTTGCATTGCAAGATTCTGAGGATCACTTCGTGCTCAATGGTATCAAATGCTTTCATGAAATCAAGCTTGAGAAGAATGATAGGCCTTTTCGAAGCTTTGCACTGGTGGATATATTCAAATCACCATGCCAGGCAGTCCTGAATGGATCGGCAACGAAGAAAACCATATTGATTGCGATTAATACATCGCAGAATCACTCTCTAGAGACGATTAGCCAAGAGTTTAGTTAAAAACTTCAAACATGTGTTGGTCAATGATATAGGCCGAAAATTACCAACATATTCAGGGCTAAGCTTCTTGGGTATGAGATTAATAAGAGATGTATTAAGGCATTCTAAATTGCATTTCCCATCATAAAACTCCTAGGTAAGTTTCATAAAATCATCCTTCAAAATTGAGCAACATTTCTTTAAGAAAAGCCCGGTGAAACCATCTGGACCCGGAGCACGATCAGTAGGCAGGTTTTTAATTACTGCCTCCACCTCAGAATCCGAGAACGGCTGTGATAACTCCTCCAGCCCATCAACTCTTGCAATCAATGTGTCCAAATCGAACCCCATTTGAATGCCTTTGGATTGGCCCATTCGCTGGTTGAAGTCAGCCCAGAACATTCTAGCCAGCTGTTGGTGATCGGTGACGACGTCACCTGCCTGGTTCTTGATCAAAGAAATAGTATTCCTCTGGTACCGTTCCATTGCCATAGCATGAAAAAAATTTGAGTTTTCCTCACCAATCTTGATGTTTCTGATCATGCAACGTTGCTTCCAATAAATAAACTGCCAATGCAAAATGTCCTCAAGGTGCAATTTAACAATTCTCCTAAAATTTAGCTCTGGCCAACTCAAGGGCCGAGATTCCTCCAGACCATCAAGGAAAAGAACCACCTTATGGCAATCAGAAAAGAGAGCTTTGACTGTGGACAAATTTAAATGCCATTTCTTGAGGGCATATCGTAAAGCTTTAAATTTAGTAGATATAGATAAGGCAATTGAAGATTTGCCCACTGGCCTATTCCATACCTGAGATACATAATCAGTAAAACCAGGCAGATCGATCCAGTAATTTTCAAAGCAAAAAACCTTTGCCTTAGGTATGCATGTAGCAATTGTGACCACACACGGGGACATGATCGGAGGCAGTGCGTGCAAGGGGTATAACCAAGGTGTTGGGATGATCAGAAGTCCATGCAACCGAAGTAAAGAACCAATCGATCTGCTCAAGAAGCGGTGAAGATTGCATATTGGACCAAGTATATTGACGGCCCTTGATTGGCAGTTCGAACAAGGCCCAAATGGCCAATGATTTCATTAAACAAAAAATGTCATTAACATTGCCACCAGGTAGATTATGGTTTTCAAGTGATCGCATGAAGTTGAAATCACCCAAGAGGAGCCAATTGTCATCAAACTGGATATGAAGATTATATAACCATTGCACAAACTCATCACGAGCAGGACCTTGACACGGGCCATAAACAGAAGCTAAAGTCCAAGTTTCAGAGGTGTGTATAGAACTGAATTCCACAATGATCCCATAAGATTTGGCCTCAATTAATTTTCCCACAAAGAAAGAAGAATTCCATATAACCACCATTCCCGCAGACACACCAGCCGATGGCACATAAACAAAGTTATTGAAGCGCCGTGGACAGAATTTCCTAATGAACCGATGATCAATATGCATGCACTTTGTTTCTTGGAGGCAAATAACAGAAAAACCACTTTCATCGATCTTTTGCCTAACCGCAAGTAGACGTGCCTCAGAATTAACACCACACACGTTCCAACAAAGCACCTTCCAATCCTTAAACCCTGACTGATTCATTACAAACCAAAAGGAAAAGCAGCAAAAGTAGATCACACAATGACCTACACTGACCATCTAAGCAGACATGCACCACAAAGTTCCATACATGAAAATATAAATAGAGATAAATGGCGATTAAAATGGGACGCCATAGACCTAAACCCTGCAAGGTGGAATCAATCGTCAGAGTTGTTGTTGCTGTTGGACTTAGCAGAATTAGCCACAAGCTTATCCACGGTGATCTTCTCTGGCGCAATGCGAAGACGAGCTCCAATACGCTGAAGATCAGCAATAGCAGTCGGAGGTGTCATAGATGGGCTTTCACCAGCCTGTGCAGGCTTGGTCTTGTGCTTCTTCATGGTGTGAGCCCTCCTGTGTGTACTTGGGTGCTGCTCGGCATCTTACGGAAACCATCACGTAGGGCGCTGAGACGTGCACTACATCTAACCTCAGTATCAACAAGGACTTTAGAAGCCCTAGATTTCCTGCCACGCTTCACGGTCACTTTGGGGACAGCAGTGAACTCAAACGCTTCAGAGACAGGTTCAGAAAGATCATCAAAACAGAGAGCCCGAGCCACGGGCCTTTTGACTGGCAACACACATCGAATAGAGGTGTGAGAGGAATCAGATACAGGCTGAAGCTTGAAGTTGATCGCAGAATCATTGCAACATAATTCCCAAGAACTTTTGTCCAGCAACAAAGTCCCAATGTCAGGCGTGAAGACAAACTGTGGAATCTCAGCAGAGCACATAAGCGACATCATTTTCTCAAAGGTACGCTGCCACTGCATCACAGGGGGCAAAACCGACCCAAAAATAGTGAGCACACGCCCAATCTGCAAGGGAGGTTGCTGAGGTCCCATTGGGGGCTGGAGAACAACCACATCTGCAGCATCAGCGACATTGTTAACAGAGTCATCAGAAATCTGCAAAACCATTGATTCTTGGGACTGAATATCCTCAACTTGATCTTGGTGGGCAGCGTCTTGCACTGGCGCGGGCTCATCCTGCGGCTGCTCATTGATAGGTGGTGGCACATCGTTCCATCCAAGCTCTAGAAACTCTGGCTGCATATTGCCAGGGAGGGGGTGGGGATTGCCATTGAACGGCATGGGGTCCTCATCAGCTGGCATGACATTAGCAAAGTCCGTAGAGAGGATATACACAGGAACTGACCAAGAAATCCTAGCCCCACCAAAATCCGCATATTCACGGTAGACCACATCCCTTGGAACTAAATAAGGTGCAGGGAACGAGACATATGCCAGAGTACGGACAAGCATTGGGTCGTCCTGATGCCAGTGGTGGAAACGACCAAAAGTGCTAATGGCGTCGGCAATGGCTTCCTCTCTCTCATTTGATTCTCAATACAATGGTCTCTTGGAGATCCATATGATGTAACTCTTTTTGCGGTGTGTTTGTTGGGATCGGATGAACTTTGAGTTTATGATCAGATCTATCTTTTTATATCCATGAAAGTTATTTGAGTTTCTTTGATCTCTTATCACTACTCCAGGATGCTGCTAACGTGACACTATGATCAGAGACCCTTCGACGAAACTGTGTGCGATGCAATAATCGCAAACGGTGGTGTAAAAAACCGTCAAAAAAGGTGGAAAATGTTTGCGATGGCGGAGCCATCAAACACGGTTCAGATTTTAGTTGCGTGTGCGATGGAGGGCATACGGTTGATCTAGATGAACTGTTTGTGATTAGACAGAACAACAGAAACTGGCAGTCATTGAAGGAAATATGCCCAAGAGGCAATAATAAAGTTATTATTTATTTCCTCGTATCATGATAAATGTTTATTATTCATGCTAGAATTGTATTAACCGGAAACATAATACATGTGTGAATACATAGACAAACATAGTGTCACTAGTATGCCTCTACTTGACTAGCTCGTTGATCAAAGATGGTTGAGTTTCCTAGCCATAGACGTGAGTTGTCATTTGATTAACGGGATCACATCATTAGGAGAATGATGTGATTGACTTGACCCATTCCGTTAGCTTAGCACTTGATCGTTTAGTTTACTGCTATTGCTTTCTTCATGACTTATACATGTTCCTATGACTATGAGATTATGCAACTCCCGATTACCGGAGGAACACTTTGTGTGCTACCAAACGTCACAACGTAACTAGGTGATTATAAAGGTGCTCTACAGGTGTCTCTGATGGTACTTGTTGAGTTGGCATAGATCGAGATTAGGATTTGTCACTCCGATTGTCGGAGAGGTATCTCTGGGCCCTCTCGATAATGCACATCACTATAAGCCTAGCAAGCAATGTGACTAATGAGTTAGTTGCGGGATGATGCATTACGGAACGAGTAAAGAGACTTGCCGGTAACGAGATTGAGATAGGTATTGAGATACCAACGATCGAATCTCGGGCAAGTAACATACCGATGACAAAGGGAACAACGTATATTGTTATGCGGTTTGACCGATAAAGAACTTCGTAGAATATGTAGGAACCAATATGAGCATCCAGGTTCGGCTATTGGTTATTGACCGGAGACGTGTCTCGGTCATGTCTACATAGTTCTCGAACCCATAGGGTCCGCATGCTTAAAGTTCTGTGATGATCGGTATTATGAGTTTATATGTTTTGATGTAACGAAGGTAGTTCGGAGTCCTGGATATGATCACGGACATGATGAGGAGTCTCAAAATGGTCGAGACATAAAGGTTGATATATTGGAAGCCTATATTTGGATGTCGGAAGAGTTCCGGGTGAAATCGGGATTTTACCGGAGTGCCGGAGGGGTTACCGGAACCCCCCGGGGGTTAATGGGCCTTGTTGGGCCCTAGTGGAGAGAGAGGGGCCGGCCAGGGAAGGCCGCGCGCCCCCTCCCCCTCTGGTCCGAATTGGACTAGGAAGGGGAGGGGCGGCGCTCCCCTTTCCTTCTCCTTCTCCCCCTTCCTTTCCCCCTCCTAGTAGGAGTAGGAAAGAGGGAAGTCCTACTCCTACTAGGAGGAGGACTCCTCCTCCTGGCGCGCTCTACAGGGTCCGGCCGGCCTCCCCCCTTGCTCCTTTATATACGGGGGCAGGGGCACCCTAGAACACACAAGTTGATCATTGATCTCTCCCAGCCGTGTGCGGTGCCCCCCTCCACCATAATCCACCTCGGTCATATTGTAGCGGTGCTTAGGCGAAGCCTTGCGTCGGTAGCTTCATCAACATCGTCATCACGCTGTCGTGCTGACGAAACTCTCCCTCGAGCTCTACTGGATCGTGAGTTCGCGGGACGTCACCGAGCTGAACGTGTGCTGAACGCGGAGGTGTCGTACGTTCGGTACTAAGGATCGGTCGATCGTGAAGACGTACGACTACATCAACCGCGTTGTCATAACACTTTCTCTTAATGGTCTATGAGGGTACGTGGACGACACTCTCCCCTCTCGTTGCTATGCATCACCATGATCTTGCCGTGTGCGTAGGATTTTTTTTTGAAATTACTACGTTTCCCAACAGTGGCATCCGAGCCTGGTTTATGCATAGCTGTTATATGCACGAGTAGAACACAAGTGAGTTGTGGGCGATACAAGTCATACTGCTTACCAGCATGTCATACTTTGGTTCGGCGGTATTTTTGGATGAAGCGGCCCGGACCGACATTACGCGTACGCTTACGCGAGACTGGTTCTACCGACGTGCTTTGCACACAGGTGGCTGGCGGGTGTCAGTTTCTCCAACTTTAGTTGAACCGAGTGTGGCTACGCCCGGTCCTCTAGAAGGTTAAAACATCACTAACTTGACGAACTATCGTTGTGGTTTTTGATGCGTAGGTAAGAACGGTTCTTGCTCAGCCCGTAGCAGCCACGTAAAACTTGCAACAACAAAGTAGAGGACGTCTAACTTGCTTTTGCAGGGCATGTTGTGATGTGATATGGTCAAGACATGATACTATATTTTATTGTATGAGATGATCATGTTTTGTAACGGAGTTATCGGCAACTGGCAGGAGCCATATGGTTGTCGCTTTATTGTATGCAATGCAATCGCCCCGTAATTGCTTTACTTTATCACTAAGCGGTAGCGATAGTCGTAGAAGCAATAGTTGGCGAGACGACAACGATGCTACGATGGAGATCAAGGTGTCGCGCCGGTGACGATGGTGATCATGACGGTGCTTTGGAGATGGAGATCAAAGGCACAAGATGATGATGGCCCTATCATATCACTTATATTGATTGCATGTGATGTTTATCCTTTATGCATCTTATTCTGCTTTGATTGACGGTAGCATTATAAGATGATCTCTCACTAAATTTCAAGCTATAAGTGTTCTCCCTGAGTATGCACTGTTGCGAAAGTTTGTCGTGCCGAGACACCACGTGATGATCGGGTGTGATAAGCTCTACGTTCAAATACAACGGGTGTAAGCCAGTTTTACACACGCAGAATACTCGGGTTAAACTTGACGAGCCTAGCGTATGCAGATATGGCCTCGGAACACTGAGACCGAAAGGTCGAGCGTGAATCATATAGTAGATATGATCAACATAGTGATGTTCACCATTGAAAACTACTCCATCTCACGTGATGATCGGACATGGTTTAGTTGAGATGGATCACGTGATCACTTAGATGATCCGAGGGATGTCTATCTAAGTGGGAGTTCTTAATTAATATGATTAATTGAACTTTAACTTATCATGAACTTAGTACCTGGTAGTATTTTGCTTATCTATGTGATTGTAGATAGATGGCATGTGCTGTTGTTCCATTCAATTTTAATGCGTTCCTTGAGAAAGCAAAGTTGAAAGATGATGGTAGCAATTACACGGACTGGGTCCGGAACTTGAGGATTATCCTCATTGCTGCACAGAAGAATTATGTCCTGGAAGCACCGCTGGGTGCCAGGCCTGCTGCAGATGCAACTGACGACGTTAAGAACGTCTGGCAGAGCAAAGCTGATGACTACTCGATAGTTCAGTGTGCCATGCTTTACGGCTTAGAACCGGGACTTCAACGACGTTTTGAACGTCATGGACCATATGAGATGTTCCGGGAGTTGAAGTTAATATTTCAAGCAAATGCCCGGATTGAGAGATATGAAGTCTCCAATAAGTTCTACAGCTGCAAGATGGAGGAGAATAGTTCTGTCAGTGAACATATACTCAAAATGTCTGGGTATAATAATCACTTGATTCAACTGGGAGTTAATCTTCTGGATGATAGTGTCATTGACAGAATTCTTCAATCACTGCCACCAAGCTACAAGAGCTTTGTGATGAACTATAATATGCAAGGGATGGATAAGACAATTCCCGAGCTCTTCGCAATGCTAAAGGCTGTGGAGGTAGAAATCAAGAAGGAGCATCAAGTGTTGATGGTCAATAAGACCACCAGTTTCAAGAAAAAGGGTAAAGGGAAGAAGAAGGGCAACTTCAAGAAGAACAGCAAACAAGTTGCTGCTCAGGAGAAGAAACCCAAGTCTGGACCTAAGCCTGAGACTGAGTGCTTCTACTGCAAACAGACTGGTCACTGGAAGCGGAACTGCCCCAAGTATTTGGCGGATAAGAAGGATGGCAAGGTGAACGAAGGTATATGTGATATACATGTTATTGATGTGTACCTTACTAATACTCGCAGTAGCACCTAGGTATTTGATACTGGTTCTGTTGCTAATATTTGCAACTCGAAACAGGGACTACGGATTAAGCGAAGATTGGCTAAGGACGAGGTGACGATGCGCGTGGGAAATGGTTCCAAAGTCAATGCGATCGCGGTCGGCACACTACCTCTACATCTACCTTCGGGATTAGTTTTAGACCTGAATAATTGTTATTTGGTGCCAGCGTTAAGCATGAACATTATATCTGGATCTTGTTTGATGCGAGACGGTTATTCATTTAAATCAGAGAATAATGGTTGTTCTATTTATATGAGTAATATCTTTTATGGTCATGCACCCTTGAAGAGTGGTCTATTTTTATTAAATCTCGATAGTAGTGATACACATATTCATAATATTGAAGCCAAAAGATGCAGAGTTGATAATGATAGTGCAACTTATTTGTGGCACTGCCGTTTAGGTCATATTGGTGTAAAGCTCATGAAGAAACTCCATACTGATGGACTTTTGGAATCACTTGGTACTTGCGAACCATGCCTCATGGGCAAGATGAATAAAACGCCGTTCTCTGGAACAATGGAGCGAGCAACAGATTTGTTGGAGATCATACATACTGATGTATGTGGTCCAATGAATATTGAGGCTCGCGGCGGGTATCGTTATTTTCTCACCTTCACAGGTGATTTGAGCAGATATGGGTATATCTACTTAATGAAACATAAGTCTGAAACATTTGAAAAGTTCAAAGAATTTCAGAGTGAAGTGGAAAATCATCGTAACAAGAAATAAAGTTTTCTACGATCTGATCGTGGAGGAGAATATTTGAGTTACGAGTTTGGTATACATTTGAAAGAATGCGGAATAGTTTCGCAACTCACGCCACCCGGAACACCACAGCGAAATGGCGTGTCCGAACGTCATAACCGTACTTTACTAGATATGTTGCGATCTATGATGTCTCTTACTGATTTACCGCTATCATTTTGGGGTTATGCTTTAGAGACGGCTGCATTCACGTTAAATAGGGCACCATCGAAATCCGTTGAGACGACGCCTTATGAACTGTGGTTTGGCGAGAAACCAAAGTTGTCGTTTCTTAAAGTTTGGGGCTGCGATGCTTATGTGAAAAACCTTCAACCTGATAAGCTCGAACCCAAATCGGAGAAATGTGTCTTCATAGGATACCCAAAGGAAACTGTTGGGTACACCTTCTATCACAGATCCGAAGGCAGGACATTTGTTGCTAAGAATGGATCCTTTCTAGAGAAGGAGTTTCTCTCGAAAGAAGTGAGTGGGAGGAAAGTAGAACTTGATGAGGTAACTGTACCTGCTCCCTTATTGGAGAGTAGTTCATCACAGAAACCGGTGTCTGTGACACCTACACCAATCAGTGAAGAAGCTAATGATATTGATCATGAAACTTCAGATCAAGTTACTACCGAACCTCGTAGGTCAACCAGAGTAAGATCCGCACCAGAGTGGTACGGTAATCCTACTCTGGAGGTCATGTTACTTGACCAAGGCGAACCTACGAACTATGAAGAAGCGATGGTGAGCCCAGATTCCGCAAAATGGCTTGAGGCCATGAAATCTGAGATGGGATCCATGTATGAGAACAAAGTGTGGACTTTGGTTGACTTGCCCGATGATCAGCAAGCCATAGAGAATAAATGGATCTTCAAGAAGAAGACTGACGCTGACGGTAATGTTACTGTCTACAAAGCTTGACTTGTTGCGAAAGGTTTTCGACAAGTTCAAGGAGTTGACTACGATGAGACTTTCTCACCCGTAGTGATGCTTAAGACTGTCCGAATTATGTTAGAAATTGCCGCATTTTATGATTATGAAATTTGGCAAATGGACGTAAAAACTGCATTCTTGAATGGATTTCTGGAAGAAGAGTTGTATATGATGCAACCGGAAGGTTTTGTCGATCCAAAGGGAGGTAACAAAGTGTGCAAGCTCCAGCGATCCATTTATGGACTGGTGCAAGCCTCTCGGAGTTGGAATAAACGTTTTGATAGTGTGATCAAAGCATATGGTTTTATACAGACTTTTGGAGAAGCCTGTATTTACAAGAAAGTGACTGGGAGCTCTATAGCATTTCTAATATTATATGTGGATGACATATTGCTAATTGGAAATGATATAGAATTTCTGGATAGCATAAAAGGATACTTGAATAAGAGTTTTTTAATGAAAGACCTCGGTGAAGCGGCTTACATATTGGGCATCAAGATCTATAGAGATAGATCAAGACGCTTGATAGGACTTTCACAAAGCACATACCTTGACAAAGTTTTGAAAAAGTTCAAAATGGATCAAGCAAAGAAAGGGTTCTTGCCTGTGTTACAAGGTGTGAAGTTGAGTCAGACTCAATGCCCGACCACTGTGGAAGATAGAGAGAAAATGAAAAGTGTTCCCTATGCTTCAGCCATAGGCTCTATCATGTATGCAATGTTGTGTACCAGACCTGATGTGTGCCTTGCTATTAGCTTAGCAAGGAGGTACCAAAGTAATCCAGGAATGGATCACTGGACATCGGTCAAGAACATCCTAATACCTGAAAAGGACTAAGGATATGTTTCTCGTTTATGGAGGTGACAAAGAGCTCGTCGTAAATGGTTACGTCGATGCAAGCTTTGACACTGATCCGGACGATTCTAAATCGCAAACCGGATACGTGTTTACATTGAACGGTGGAGCTGTCAGTTCTAAACAAAGCGTCGTGGCGGGATCTACGTGAGAAGCAGAGTACATAGCTGCTTTGGAAGCAGCAAATGAAGGAGTCTGGATGAAGGAGTTCGTATCAGATCTAGGTGTCATACCTAGTGCATCGGGTCCAATGAAAATCTTTTGTGGCAATACTGGTGCAATTGCTTTGGCAAAGGAATCCAGATTTCACAAGAGAACCAAGCACATCAAGAGACGCTTCAATTCCATCCGGGATCAAGTCCAGGTGGGAGACATAGAGATTTGCAAAATACATACGGATCTGAATGTTGCAGACCCGTTGACTAAGCCTCTTCCACGAGCAAAACATGATCAGCACCAAGACTCCATGGGTGTTAGAATCATTACTGTATAATCTAGATTATTGACTCTAGTGCAAGTGGGAGACTGAAGGAAAGATGCCCTAGAGGCAATAATAAAGTTATTATTTATTTCCTCATATCATGATAAATGTTTATTATTCATGCTAGAATTGTATTAACCGGAAACATAATACGTGTCTGAATACATAGACAAACATAGTATCACTAGTATGCCTCTCCTTGACTAGCTCATTGATCAAAGATGGTTGAGTTTCCTAGCCATAGACATGGGTTGTCATTTGATTAACGGGATCACATCATTAGGAGAATGATGTGATTGACTTGACCCATTCTGCTTAGCACTTGATCTTTTAGTTTATTGTTATTGCTTTCTTCATGACTTATACATATTCCTATGACTATGAGATTATGCAACTCCCCATTACCGGAGGAACACTTTGTGTGCTACCAAACGTCACAACGTAATTGGGTGATTATAAAGGTGCTCTACAGGTGTCTCCGATGGTACTTGTTGAGTTGGCATAGATCGAGATTAGGATTTGTCACTCCGATTGTTGGAGAGGTATCTCTGGGCCCTCTCGGTAATGCACATCACTATAAGCCTTGCAAGCCATGTGACTAATGAGTTAGTTGCGGGATGATGCATTACGAAACTGTCGGTGTACAAAAAGAGGGGTGCGTTTTTGTACCCCTATACCTGTGCACGGGCAGTCGGAGCCGCGCCTACGGTCACGCCAAGCAGAACAGGGGAGGTGAGCCAAGGTAAGACCAAAGCCCAAGATAATAAGAGCAACGCCAAGGCCAAGACCACAAAGAGCAGAGGGACGAAGCAGGTTCCCCCGGCAACACCCTTGCCGGGGCAGCCTCAGTAACCCCGGCAAGATCCTTGCCGGGACAGCTCGCCCTGCACCAACAGAGCGGGCCACCCTTGAGCCCACGGTCTCCAACATCACGTTGGGCCAGGGCTCGGGAGGCACCTTCGTGGTGGCATGCAGATCTTTGTGAAGACATATTCAAGATTAGATGAGGATTAGAAGACGACGATCCTCGGCAAGATCCTTGCCGAGGAAGGCCACCAGACCCCCGGCAAGGCCCTTGCCGGGGACGACAGCGCGCCACGGCAAGACCCTTGCCGGGCCACACGGCAAGACCCTTGTCGGGCCACCCGGCAAGGCCCTCACCAAGGACGCCAGCAGGACCACCGCCAGGCCCACGCCAATCAAGCTTCCACCATCGTTCACATGCAGCTGCCAGCCCAACCAGCTGGGCGGGCACCTGCGTGGCAACATGCAGCTCCCAGGCCAACTCATCGAGCGCCTGCATGGCGGCATGCAGATCTTCGTGAAGGCTCCGCCACCGCGCCGCCTCAGCTGCCTGACTGCCTACATGGCACCACGTGCCTCACTGGCCAGGGCGCGTGTCAAAGCGAGGAGGAGCGGCGACGGACGGGACGGGCCTCGCCCCCGTCCCCAATAAATCAAGCGGACACCTAAGCTACGCATTAAATGCGTCTTGTCCTGTAATACGAGCGATAAGCTCAGGGCACTGTACGCCTTTCCACCTCCTATGTGCCACTGTGGCAGCCCCTTCCGACTATAAAAGGAGGCCCATGGCATACTGGAGAAGGATTCCGCTCTTTCGAACCACACACTGACCACAGCTAGTTCGAGAGCTCAAGAACTCTCTCAAATACACCCACCAAAGCAGGACTAGGGTTTTACGCATCCTCGCGGCTCGAACCTGGGTAAATGATCCTCGTGCTGTCTACTAGCCCTGCTCTTCTCGCAACCCCGCGCCCCAGAAACCGTAGTAGGGATTCTTGTGATCCCGTAGGTGTCGTTCCATGCCGCCATCTTTGGCGCGCCAGGCAGGGGGCGCAATTGTGAGAATCTGGTCTAGTAGTTAGCCTAGCAGTTCTTCATCGCCCTTGGCTCCTAAGAAGAAGGCGGCCGGAGGAACGACGCCGACTCGGCAACAGAAAAGCTAAGTCATTCAGAGCTTTGAGTTATTTCCTCCTATACATAAGGTCATCGTCCTCGGAGATCTCGCCTATGTATGAGAAACCTGCACGCAAATGGGCCCTCCCGCAATTGGCAACGCCCTTGTTCTGTTTTGAGTCTGCTCAACAGCTCAAAGCGGCCGCGTCGAGAGTGGCGGGGTAGCCATCCGCACTTGGCAACGCTCCCGACTCTAACTCGAGTCAAGCTCGATAGTTCGAGCGGCCGCGCTAAGGGCGGCAAGGTGGTTCGCCTGGCAGCAAGCACACCCGGCAGGCCGATGGGGATCCATCCCCAAGACGCCGCCTTGGGTTTACGCGCCGGCGAGCCTACCCAGTAACGTAGGGAGGACATACAAAGGAAAATCAAACAGGAAAATAACATGCATAATACTGAAAGTGCTGCAGAGTTATATTACATCGAATTATTGTTGCGGTTCTAACTAGAGATAGCGATTGTCTTGGTTGTGAACCTGCAGCGGCGATAACGAACGGGATGCCTAATCCCGGCGCTGGCCCTCCACCCTCTGAATTTTGCCGACTCGGCTGATGATGGGCTTGATGCGCTCCCTGAGCGGCGCGAGGACAGTACCCTCCGGCAAGCTCTCCAGCGCGGCGTCGAAGTCGAGGTCGGGGTACCAGTGCGCCACCTTGGTGAGAACCTTGGTCATGGCACCCTGGCAAAGCCTCCGGGACTCGTCGGCCAGTGAGGCCGCCCGGTTGGCGTGGAGCCGCTCCAGAGCACTGACGACCTTCTCAAAGAACATGGTCAGGCTGCAATTGGCGCTCACGCTCCGCTCCGGGACATACGTCACGTCCGGCATCCCCATGATGGCGAGCTGCACGGCGGCCTGGTTGGCGATGGTGGAGAGGCGATCGAGCCAACGGTTCTCGCCCTCCACGTGATCCGTGAAGTTGAGGCCCTCGTTCTTCTGCAACTGCTTCTCGGCCTCCAGCTCCTTGGCCAGGGTCCCCTCTCGGGTTTTGGCCTCCGACAGCACCTTCTCGAGACCCTCCAGCTTCAGCTTGAGGTCTTTGATGGAGTTGTTGGCCTCGGAGAGCTCCCCAGCCTTGCTGACGACCGCGCCCTGTGCCTCTGTCAGGGCACTTTTAAGCGTGTCCTTCTCCTGGGACAGCTTCAAGGCCTGCTCCTTCAGCCCGTTGCGCTCCGCCTCCAACTCCTCCACCTTGCCGGCGTGAACCTGGGCCTGGGCATTGAGTGCCTCTTTGTGCCTCTGCTCCAGCTCACTAGTCCGCTGCAAGACAAGCTTCTCCACCTCTGCATCCTTGCCGCGAAGCATGGCGGCAAGCTTCTCCTCGCGTGCAGCGAGGTCCTCCTCCTGGGAGTTCAGCGCGGCCTCGTGGTGGGTCCAGGCGGCTTCGGCGGCCGCGGCCAAGTTCCTCGCCGTCTCTTGAGCTTTCTCGACGTCGGCGAGCTTCATGGTGAGCTCCACGTCGCGCTTGGCCAGCTCGCCCTGGGCAGCCTTGAGCTCCTTGTGGGCCTCGCGGAACCAGTCCTGCGTCTCGGCAACGCGCTTCTGGAGGTCCACCTCCGCCTTCTCCACCACCGCCGTCCTGGACTTAGCCTTGTCCAGGCGGGCGCGATGGAGCGCCTGGAGCTTCCGGAAGCTGGCGCCCATGGCGTGAAGGAGCCGCTCTTCCTGCGAACCGTCGCCGCCAACGATCGGCTCGTCGACGACTTCAAGCCCAGCAGCGGCAAGCACTTCATCGTCGAACACCTCTCCCTCAACGGGTGTCCTGGTGCTCGACGCGCCTAGAAGGTGGATGAACAAGTCGTCGCTCACCCTCAGGTACTTGCCGGAGCCGGAAGCAGCAGGAGAGGAAGGCTGGTCATCAGCCACCTCCTCCTCCTCGGAAGCGGCCCCGCCGGCCTCTCCGGCAGGCCCCTTGCCGGTCTCCTCAGCGGCAGCCTTGCAGGCCTTCCCGGTAGGCCCTTCGGCGGCGTCCTCGGCAGCACCCTTGGCGGTCTCCTCGGAGGTAATTTTCTCGGCGTCCGCCTCGGCGGCTTTGGCTACGTCCTCGATGATGGCATCCACGTCCTCTGGGTTCACCGAGGAGGAATCTGGACGCCGAACAAGGGGGTGAGGCAAGGCCAGGACCAAGAGCCGGAAAGAAAAAGAAGTTGAGGCCCTCGTTGTTCCGCAACTGCTTCTCGGCCTCCAGCTCCTTGGCCAGGGTCCCCTCTCGGGTTTTGGCCTCCGACAGCACCTTCTCGAGACCCTCCAGCTTTAGCTTGAGGTCTTTGATGGAGTTGTTGGCCTCGGAGAGCTCCCCAGCCTTGATGACGACCGCGCCCTGCGCCTCTGTCGGGGCACTGTTAAGCGTGTCCTTCTCCTCGGACAGCTTCTGGGCCTGCTCCTTTAGCTCGTCGCGCTCTTCCTCCAACTCCTCCACCTTGCCGGCGTGAACCTGGGCCTGGGCATTGAGTGCCTCTTTGTGCCTCTGCTCCAGCTCACTGGTCCGCTGCAAGACAAGCTTCTCCACCTCTGCATCCTTGCTGCAAAGCATGGCGGCAAGCTTCTCCTCACGTGCAACGAGGTCCTCCTCCTGGGAGTTCAGCGCGGCCTCGTGCTGGGTCCGGGTGGCTTCGGCGGCCGCGGCCAAGTTCCTCGCCGTCTCTTGAGCTTTCTCGACATCGGCGAGCTTCATGGTGAGCTCCACGTCGCGCTTGGCCAGCTCGCCCTGGGCAGCCTTGAGCTCCTTGTGGGCCTCGCGGAACCAGTCCTGTGTCTCGGCAACGCGCTTCTGGAGGTCCGCCTCCGCCTTCTCCACCACTGCCGTCCTGGACTTAGCCTTGTCCAGGCGGGCGCGGTGGAGCGCCTGGAGCTTCCGGAAGCTGGCGCCCATGGCGTGGAGGAGCCGCTCTTCCTGCAAACCATCGCCGCCAACGATCGGCTCGTCGACGACTTCAAGCCCGGCAGCGGCAAGCACTTCATCGTCGAACACCTCTCCCTCAACGGGTGTCCTGGTGCTCGACGCGCCTAGAAGGTGGACAAACAAGTCGTCGCTCACCCTTGGGTACTTGCCGGATCCGGAAGCAGCAGAAGAGGAAGGCTGGTCATCAGCCACCACCTCCTCCTCCTCGGAAGCGGCCCCGCCAGCCTCTCTAGCAGGCCCCTTGCCGGTCTCCTCAGCGGCAACCTTGCCGGCGTCCCCAGTAGGCCCCTCGGCGGCGTCCTCGGCAACACCCTTGGCGGCCTCCTCGGCGGTGATCTTCTCGGCGTCCGCCTCGGCGGCCTTGGCGACGTCCT
Organism: Aegilops tauschii subsp. strangulata; assembly: GCF_002575655.3. Lineage (NCBI taxonomy): Eukaryota > Viridiplantae > Streptophyta > Magnoliopsida > Poales > Poaceae > Aegilops > Aegilops tauschii. The sequence goes on from NC_053039.3 coordinate 227,815,650, forward strand.
TGATGACGGCGTCCACGTCCTCTGGGTTCACCGAGGAGGAATCTGGACGGCGAAGAAGGGGGTGAGGCAAGGCCAGCACCAAGAGCCGGAAAGAAAAAGAAGTTGAGGCCCTCGTTGTTCCGCAACTGCTTCTCGGCCTCCAGCTCCTTGGCCAGGGTCCCCTCTCGGGTTTTGGCCTCCGACAGCACCTTCTCAAGACCCTCCAGCTTCGGCTTGAGGTCTTTGATGGAGTTGTTGGCCTCGGAGAGCTCCCCAGCCTTGATGACGACCGCGCCCTGCGCCTCTGTCGGGGCACTGTTAAGCGTGTCCTTCTCCTCGGACAGCTTCTGGGCCTGCTCCTTCAGCTCGTCGCGCTCGGCCTCCAACTCCTCCACCTTGCCGGCGTGAACCTGGGCCTGGGCATTGAGTGCCTCTTTGTGCCTCTGCTCCAGCTCACTGGTCCGCTGCAAGACAAGCTTCTCCACCTCTGCATCCTTGCCGCAAAGCATGGCGGCAAGCTTCTCCTCACGTGCAACGAGGTCCTCCTCCTGGGAGTTCAGCGCGGCCTCGTGCTGGGTCCGGGTGGCTTCAGCGGCCGCGGCCAAGTTCCTCGCCGTCTCTTGAGCTTTCTCGACATCGGCGAGCTTCATGGTGAGCTCCACGTCGCGCTTGGCCAGCTCGCCCTGGGCAGCCTTGAGCTCCTTGTGGGCCTCGCGGAACCAGTCCTGTGTCTCGGCAACGCGCTTCTAGAGGTCCGCCTCCGCCTTCTCCACCACCGCCGTCCTGGACTTAGCCTTGTCCAGGCGGGCGCGGTGGAGCGCCTGGAGCTTCCGGAAGCTGGCGCCCATGGCGTGGAGGAGCCGCTCTTCCTGCAAACCATCGCCGCCAACGATCGGCTCGTCGACGACTTCAAGCCCGGCAGCGGCAAGCACTTCGTCGTCGAACACCTCTCCCTCAACGGGTGTCCTGGTGCTCGACGCGCCTAGAAGGTGGACAAACAGGTCGTCGCTCACCCTTGGGTACTTGCCGGATCCGGAAGCAGCAGAAGAGGAAGGCTGGTCATCAGCCACCACCTCCTCCTCCTCGGAAGCGGCCCCGCCAGCCTCTCTAGCAGGCCCCTTGCCGGTCGCCTCAGCGGCAACCTTGCCGGCGTCCCCGGTAGGCCCCTCGGCGGCGTCCTCGGCAACACCCTTGGAGGCCTCCTTGGCGGCGATCTTCTCGGCGTCCGCCTCGGCGGCCTTGGCGACGTCCTTGATGACGGCGTCCACGTCCTCTGGGTTCACCGAGGAGGAATCTGGACGGCGAAGAAGGGGGTGAGGCAAGGCCAGCACCAAGAGCCGGAAAGAAAAAGAAGCAGGGACGAACGGCGAACGACTTAGCTGTGCCAGTACCTGGCTGGGAAACGGAAGTCCCCTCCCCGCCAACATTTGGCGTCGAGGAAAAGCCGCCGGCGCCCAAGTTCTCCTCCTCCTCCTCCATGTTGCGTGGGCCCGTTGCCTGGCGCCCTTGCCGGGGACGCCCTCGTGGCGGCGTGGTCGATGGGGGCGGCGTGTTGGGAGTAGCCCTTTGTGGCTCCTCCTGCATACCTGGCAAGGTCAGCACCAAAGTGTCGTGCCCTTGACACATGTCGACGGGGGAAGAGTGATGAACTTACGCTGGGCGCTATGCCGGGGGCTGCTGTCTGGGCTGCTCAACACCACCAGTGGCGCTCCCGAAGTACCAACTGGGGGCTGGCTACCCGCCGAGACCTTGGCCCTCTTCACTCTCTGGGCTAGTGTCTCAACGTCCCTGCACGGATGAAGGCAAGTCAAGACGAGCAACACAGATTGAGGAGGCAGAGATAACGAAAAGGAACCAGATACTTACTCGCCGTTCGCCTCCTCCTCTGTTGTTTTCCTCTTCCTCCTCGGGCTGAGGGATCCATAATCGAAAGTAACCTCCGTATCAACATCCGCCGGAGGAGGAGAAGGAGGTGGTGTCTGGACATGCATGGACGAAGAAGGGGCGGCCGTCTTCTTCTTCACCGCGGCCTTCGCCGGCTTCTTTGCCGCCGCGGCCCTCGTGTGGCACCCGGACCCCTCCAAGGTTAGCTGTGGCCACGCAGCCCTGCCGGGCCGGACCGGCTCGCCGGAACTGGCCCGCCGCAGGACTCGCCCTCTCCCCATAGCTTGCGTCGGGCCTGCAGTCTCGGCCTCCTCCGATGACGACTCGCCGATCACATCTTCAACCAGAGGAGCCTCAGTGCTGGCGCTGCTGGCTCCCCCAGCGGCCGCCGCCCGCCGGGCGAGCTCCTCCTCCTCCGCGGCCGTCGCGGGCTTGTACTTCACACCGCCGGCGCTGCCGGCCTCCTTGGCAAGCTGTGCCTCCCTCGCCCTGGTGGCAATGTAGTCCAGCTCCGCCTGGGTGGTGTCCTGGACAAGTAGCCGCTCGGCGTCGGCGTTGACGTACCCCTCGTGCAGAGTGTCAAAGAACTGCTGCACCTCGGCGTCTCCGCCTCCTTCCAGCTCGGGTCAGGGCCATGCGCGTTGCAGTCCGGCATCATGGCAATGATATCGGACCGGGGCGAGTTATTGCACAACGGGAACACCCCCGTCGGCAGCTTAAACAGAGGCCCCTTGAGGACCTTGCCGGCCTTCGCGGCGACCCTCGCGACCTTGTCGGTCCGCTCGACCTCGCCGTCGCGGCCCACGTCAAGCTGGAAGAGCCGCTGGCAGAAATGGGCGCGCCCCATCACTGTGAAATTGTGGTCGAGGCCGGCACGAAGCCGCATGATGTCGGCGGGGTTCGTGAAGAGCCAGGCTGGCCTCCCCTTATTATGCAGTGGAGCGATCTGGCGGCGGATGAAGTCCGCCCCGATCATCTCAAGGGTGAGGCCGGCCTCAGTGAGCCGAAGGATCCTGGTGGTGGCGACCGTGAGCTTCTCGTCGTCAGCATCGACGTCGCTCCAATCGCTTCTGCGGACCGACGGCGCCCGGCGAACTTCGCAGAACGCCGGCGGGTCCTTCTCCTCGATCCAGCACCACCGGCCCCGCCATTCTTCCCACCTCTCCTTCATGGCGCCCTGCGGATACGCCCCCTTGGATCTTGAGACCCAGGCAATGCAACTGGAGATGGCGCCCCCTGGATGGATCCGAGGGGTGAAGTAATGGCGGAAGAGCGCCGTGTTGGGGTGCACCCCGGCGAAGCCCTCGCAGAGATGCGCGAAAAGGGCCATGCACGCCACCGCATTTGGAGTAAAATCCAGGAGGCGGAAGCCAAAGGTATGCATGACGTCGCTGAAGAAATCGGAGAAGGGAGGACACAGCCCGCGGGAAAAATAATCGACAAAGAAGGGGTACTGGTTTGGGGCAGCCTCGGCGCAGTCAGCGGGGATGATGCGCGTGGCTGGATGCCCTGAATGCCCCCCCCCCCCCGTCTTCACTCCCCACAGGGGCCCGAAGGAGTCCCGAAGCTCGAACATGTCAACTGTTGAGGGGAAGAAGGAGGACTGCGTCCGCTGCACTGCCAGCGCACTCTCCGGCGGCTCCGCGGCTCCGGCGTCCTTGGCCACTCCCTTGCCCTTAGTGGATTTTGGCGCCATGGCGGCTGGGGGAGGAGGGCAGGACAGAGGGCGGTGGAAGCGCAACGGTGGCGAGCAGGAACGAAGCTTGGAGAGGAAGAGGAAGGCAGGCGGAGGTTTCCAAGATTGGGGTTGCGCGAAGGGTAAAAGGAACAGTACGCCCGCGGTTATCCCTTTTTATGGGGAAGCCGCGGGGCGCGCTACCCATTTACTCCGATGTGACGCATGCGTGTGGAAACCGCCCCATGCATGCCGCCCACGTCACGCACACCCCTCCATGCCGCGCCGCGTGCGCGGGTCATGGGAAGCGCAACGCGCCTGCCCGCACAACGTTTTGGGCCGGGCCCAACAACGTGTCGCGCTTATGTGTGGCCCAGGCCCGGGGGCTCCTGTCGGTGTACAAAAAGAGGGGTGCGTTTTTGTACCCCTATACCTGTGCATGGGCAGTCGGAGCCGCGCCTACGGTCACGCGAAGTGGAACAGGGGAGGTGAGCCAAGGTATGACCAAAGCCCAAGATAATAAGAGCAACGCCAAGGCCAAGACCACAAAGAACAGAGGGACGAAGCGGGTTCCCCCGACAAGACCCTTGCCGGGGCAGCCTCAGCAGCCCCGGCAAGATCCTTGCCGGGACAGCTCGCCCCGCACCAACAGAGCGGGCCACCCTTGAGCCCACGGTCTCCAACATCACGTTGGGCCAGGGCTCGGGTGGCACCTCCGTGGTGGCATGCAGATCTTTGTGAAGACATATTCAAGATCAGATGAGGATTAGAAGACGACGATCCTCGGCAAGATCCTTGCCGAGGAAAGCCACGAGACCCCCGGCAAGGCCCTTGCCGGGGACGACAGCGCGCCACGGCAAGACCCTTGCCGGGCCACCCGGCAAGGCCCTCACCAAGGACGCCAGCAGGGCCACCGCCAGGCCCACGCCAACCAAGCTTCCACCACCGTTCACATGCAGCTGCCAGCCCAACCAGCTGGGCGGGCACCTGCGTGGCAACATGCAGCTCCCATGCCAACTCATCGAGCGCCTGCGTGGCGGCATGCAGATCTTCGTGAAGGCTCCGCCACTGCGCCGGCTCAGCTGCCTGCCTGCCTACATGGCACCACGCGCCTCACTGGCCAGGGCACGTGTCAAAGCGAGGAGGAGCGGCGACGGACGGGACGGGCCTCGCCCCCGTCCCCAATAAAGCAAGGGGACACCTAAGCTATGCATTAAATGCGTCTTGTCCTGTAATACGAGCGATAAGCTCAGGGCACTGTACGCTTTTCCACCTCCTGTGTACCACTGTGGCAGCCCCTTCGACTATAAAAGGAGGCCCATGGCATACTGGAGAAGGATTCGGCTCTTTCGAACCACGCACTGACCACAGCTAGTTCGAGAGCTCAAGAACTCTCTGAAATACACCCACCAAAGCAGGACTAGGGTTTTACGCATCCTCGCGGCCCGAACCTGGGTAAACAATCCTTGTGCTGTCTACTAGCCCTGCTCTTCTCACAACCCCGCGCCCCGGCAACCGTAGTAGGGATTCTTGTGATCCCATAGGTGTCGTTCCATGCCGCCATCTTTGGCGCGCCAGGCAGGGGGCGCAATTGTGAGAATCTGGTGTAGTAGTTAGCCTAGCAGTTCTTCATCGCCCTTGGCTCCTGAGAAGAAGGCGGCCGGAGGAACTGTCACGACCGGGTTTTCGGGATATAAATTCCCAAAAAAAACGGCTTGTGTGCTCACCAGCCCCAGGATTACTGTTAGCTGATGAGGTACCAACTTGATACAAGAAAATCCAAGCAAGTACAAAAATATGTAGTACAAGACCATTGAGGCCTAGGAGTACAACACTTGGTTTCTAATGGTAGAGGGCGGAAGCGGTTGGATACATCTGCGTCTATGGGACTCCATTTCCCACAAGAACAGCTGACCAGGATAACTCCTATCTCCGCGAGGCTGCAAATGTCAACGCGTAGGTTCCGAGGTTGTCACCGCGATGCTTATCTCCCAGCAAGGAATCTGGCCAAGACAATAGCCAGGGACAAGCCAGTGAGTACGTTTGAATGTACTCGCAAACATTAAGAACACGGGTATAATATAACAAACAAGCTCCGGATTACTATGTGATCACTCGTCTGTCACGAAAAGTACGAAAAAACCAAGATGCACACATGAGGGTGAAAATAAACGAATATAAAGTACTGGGTGCCAAGCGAGGGTCTGAATGACTCCTCGAGAGGAAACTGCAAGAATAGTAATACTGGTGCCAAACGAGGGTCTGAATGACTCCTCGAGAGGAAACTGCAAGAATAACAATACTGGTGCCAAACGAGGGTCTGAATGACTCCTCGAGAGGAAACTGCAAGAATAACAATACTGGTGCCAAACGAGGGTCTGAATGACTCCTCGAGAGGAAACTGCAAGAATAATAATGCCGCAGTCGGGCGTCTGAGCGACACCACAGAAAGGGCTTATAAAAGAATAATCACAGTGAATATCCAGGAGGTAGAACCATCCCAGGGATACTCAATAATATACGTAATATAAAAGGGTTAGTCCAAAATAATAAAAATTCATAATCCATATGTGCCATAATCTTAAACAATATTTAGTTCAGTCGTTTCTCCATCCGAAAACCGATAATATAGTCTAGTCAAACCGTACCTCCATCCGAATACCGTTACTGAGCTCTAGCTAATTCGTTCTCCATCCGAAAACCGTCACTGAGTTCTAGTTAAACCGTTCTCCATCCGAATACCGTTACTAGTTTCAACTCAGACTGTGGTCTTTACTCAAGAACATGACTATCCAACAGGATATATCCTTTGCAGAGGGAGTACCATTTTCCACGAGTAACGGGTTTACTTAGTCCCTCGGGACTAATTCCGTCTACGGTCTTTTAATTGAAAACACGCCTAACCTGCACACACCAGCTTAACTCGCTGGTGTCTGGAATCACCCACGACACCTGCCAAGCAAAACTCTAAGTGGGGAGGCTACAACCTCGACGTAGCATGGGATCAAATTTCTATTCGCGCGCTCTAAGGGGGTGCCCCCCCCCTCTCGGTCCCAACCGGAAACACCCATGCCCCCGAACCAGGTGGCCTGCCTACCGGATGCACCCGATATCTTCCACCATGGCCTCTCTGTACGGTGTGTGCTTTGGAAAGGGGTTGACAACCTACTGAACCATACCCTGTCCACTGCAGGGACAAGTGGTGGTACCAACAAATAAGGAAGCTGCTGATCAAGACTCGATCTACGACCGACTCCGGTGGTCCAAGTATCCTCCAACAATATTACCACTAGTGAAATAAATCACCACTCCTCGGGCCTCACCATGCCATACCGGGCATACTCGTCTCGACGAGGGACTAGGGACAAGCTCGTGTCTACCCAAGACCACGACTTTCCCAGCTTCCTACCGGTATGCATGAGAAGCTCACGAGGATGATCCAAATCATTAGTGTATCCATTGCTGACCACAAAACAACTCCAAAGTGTACTCATGCACGAGACTATATCGATACATAAAGCTATCACATATTCCAAGTCAAAAGGTGTTGTGATCGAATCAGAACACCACAACAAAATATTATGCCAGAGTTCAGAAATGCTTGCCTTCAAGAGTATGCAAAGGATGCATTTTTTTGGAAGCTTTCCCTTTTCTCCAAAATCCTATTTTGCAAAATATACAAATAACAAATATTTCAAACACAGTACCAAAAGTTGTCTCAAATATTTTTGAAATAAATCTTAAAATAAACTAGATAAAATTTGAGAGAGGTAGGAAAAAGAATCAACTCGTTTGGAGTTTTATTTTAAAAGTTATAGCTGGTCAAAGTCTGGTCAAACTCTGTTTTTAAATAAAACCAGAAAAGAAAACGATTCAGAAGAAAATACGCTTTCGCAGTCGAGGAGACGCACTCGGGAGTTTGCGCCTTCACTTAAACAGAGAGAGAACGGCCGCGCGGGTCACTGACAGTGGGTCCAGAGGGCCCACTGGTCAGGTTTGACCGTTCTTCCCTCCTTCTCCTCTCTTCTGTCCGACGGGAGCGAGGCTCCGGCGATCGCCGTCGACGAACGGCAGCACCTCACGGGCATCCAAGGGCGGGGATGGAACGGCTAGACCGAGGCGGTCCCCTAGGTGGTTGTTGGGTCGACGGAGGTGGAAGGAGTCGCCGGCGGCGAGCTCCGCGGCGGAGAGAGAGGCTACGGTGGCGAAGTGCTTTTTGTGCTCCGGTGGTCTCCGATCGAAGTTGGGTAGCTGGGCAGCTCCGCAAGGACCAGAGGGAGCTACTGGTGGTGTTGGTTGGGCGAAAGGGTGGCTGGCTGCGACGAATCGTACCGGAGCTTAGCGGCGGCGGAACTGGCCGGAGTTGGAGAGGGTGGTCCTCTCCGGTCAATCTACTGCTAGGGGAGCTCTACGGGGAGGGTCTGATGTCGCCTGAGTGCTCGGAGGGGCTCGGGGTTCCCTTATATAGCGTGACGAGGCTGGCTCCGCGGCGGTGGATAGGATCGACGACGAGTCGCCGTTGCTGTAGTTGCAGGGCATCGTGGCGGCGACGAACGCGTTCCGACGAGCATGAGGATAAGTACGAGCTATTCCCAGGGGCAGCTGGCGCGCTGGCGTGGTTTGGGCGGTGCCGAACATGGCAGGGGCCACTGCCGACGCCGGCGTGCCGCCAAGGGCGCGGCCAGCGGCGCAGCAGGGCGCCAGAGATGCCGTGGAGCAGGGAGCGGGCTAGTGCGCGGTTCAGCCATGCAGTAGGGGCCAGGGACGGGTCGCGTCGAGTGCGGCAGTGCGGCGTGTCGGCTCATTGCGCGCGCGTGCAAAACGTGCGCTCTGGGCGCGCCCAGAGCACGCACGGCCGGTGTTCGACGAAATGCCAGCGCGCTCCAGAGAGCTTGGGTGAGGCTGGCAAAGAACAGAACAAGGGTAGGGGTGGCTAGGAGCTTAGTGGACAAGGTTGATGGGTCCTTGGGGTAAGTCCACAGTGCAAACAAGGAACTCATGCCAAAACAGACTGTGCACACCAGGTGTTCGATAGAATGCCAAGTGCACTTAGGCAACTCTTGGAGAGGCCACAATCTCCAGATCAGGGTCTCTTTAGATGCAGGAGATGGTGGTAAGATCACTTTGGCAAAACCAGAAACTTGTTAGTGCAAGTTTTGCAAAACTCCAGTTTTGGACAGAAAGAAAAAGGGTTTAAAGCATGCACTTAAAAACCTCTAATGAGTCCACTCTCCTGGACTTAAGGGTTTTGAAGGGAGGGCTACAAGTAGGAAAAAGCTCAGGGTTACTAGAGCAAGGAAAATTATGGTTGCAGTACAAATCACCAAATTGGACCAGAATGCAAAAGAGGTTGATCCACTCAAATTTTTCAAAGAACAACACTGGGTTTTTGCTTGAAGATGAATTGTATGCATCCACTGACATCTCCAAACACTTGGAAGAATTTTTAGAGAAACATTTAAATGGGTTGTAGTGCAAAAGTGCCCACTGGACCAGATTGGAAAAGTTGGTGTAGAGCTCAAAATCTCCAATGGCCAAAAGGTATTTTTGCATAAAAGTGATGTGGAAACATCACATGACACCCCCAAATTTTGGTGGAAATTTTGAATGCATTTGTCAAAAGGTTGCAGTGCAAAACAGGCTCCAAATGCAAAAGAAATCATTTTAAAGGAATAAAGCTTTGAGGAAAAATAAATCTTGCAAAATTTAAATCCACTGATGAGGAATTGTTTTATAAAAGAGAGTATTCAAGTCCAATAATACTTTTGAAGGTTTTTTCCCACTAGAGGCAAAAATCCAAAATCACAAAAGGTAAAACTTGACAAAAATGGAAAAGTTTTATTTCTTGGCAACATTTTAATAGATAAAACAAGGCCAAAATTTTGGGGTGTCACAGGAACGACGCCGGCTCGGCAACAGAAAAGCTAAGTCATTCAGAGCTTTGAGTTATTTCCTCCTATACATAAGGTTATCGTCCTCGGAGATCTCGCCTACGTATGAGAAACCTGCACGCAAAGGGGCCCTCCCGCAATTGGCAACGCCCTTGTTCTGTTTCGAGTCCGCTCAACAGCTCAAAGCGGCCGCGTCGAGAGTGGCGGGGTAGCCTTCCGCACTTGGCAACGCTCCCGACTCTGACTCGAGTCAAGCTCGACAGTTCGGGCGGCCACGCTAAGGGCGGCAAGGTGGTTCGCCTGGCAGCAAGCACACCCGGCAGGCCAATGGGGATCCATCCCCAAGACGCCGCCTTGGGTTTACGCGCCGGCGAGCCTACCCAGTAACGTAGGGAGGACATACAAAGGAAAATCGAACAGGAAAATAACATGCATAATACTGAAAGTGCTGCAGAGTTATATTACATCGAATTATTGTTGCGGTTCTAACTAGAGATAGCGATTGTCTTGGTTGTGAACCTGCAGCGGCGATAATGAATGGGATGCATAATCCCGGCGCTGGCCCTCCACCCTCTGAATTTCGCCGACTCGGCTGATGATGGGCTAGATGCGCTCCCTGAGCAGCGCGAGGTCAGTTCCATCCGGCAAGCTCTCCAGTGCGGCGTCGAAGTCGAGGTCGGGGTACCAGTGCGCCACCTTGGTGAGAACCTTGGTCATGGCACCCTGGCAAAGCCTCCGGGACTCGTCGGCCAGTGAGGCCGCCCGGTTGGCGTGGAGCCGCTCCAGAGCGTCGACGACCTTCTCAAAGAACATGGTCAGGCTGATATTGGCGCTCACGCTCCGCTCCGGGACATACCTCACGTCTGGCATCCCCATGATGGCCAGCTGCGTGGCGGCCTGGTTGGCGACGGTGGCGAGGCGATCGAGCCAACGGTTCTCGCCCTCCACGTGATCCGCGAAGTTGAGGCCCTCGTTGTTCCGCAACTGCTTCTCGGCCTCCAGCTCCTTGGCCAGGGTCCCCTCTCGGGTTTTGGCCTCCGACAGCACCTTCTCGAGACCCTCCAGCTTCAGCTTGAGGTCTTTGATGGAGTTGTTGGCCTCGGAGAGCTCCCCAGCCTTGATGACGACCGCGCCCTGCGCCTCTGTCGGGGCACTGTTAAGCGTGTCCTTCTCCTCGGACAGCTTCTGGGCCTGCTCCTTCAGCTCGTCGCGCTCCGCCTCCAACTCCTCCACCTTGCCGGCGTGAACCTGGGCCTGGGCATTGAGTGCCTCTTTGTGCCTCTGCTCCAGCTCACTGGTCCGCTGCAAGACAAGCTTCTCCACCTCTGCATCCTTGCCGCAAAGCATGGCGGCAAGCTTCTCCTCACGTGCAACGAGGTCCTCCTCCTGGGAGTTCAGCGCGGCCTCGTGCTGGGTCCGGGTGGCTTCGGCGGCCGCGGCCAAGTTCCTCGCCATCTCTTGAGCTTTCTCGACATCGGCGAGCTTCATGGTGAGCTCCACGTCGCGCTTGGCCAGCTTGCCCTGGGCAGCCTTGAGCTCCTTGTGGGCCTCGCGGAACCAGTCCTGTGTCTCGGCAACGCGCTTCTGGAGGTCCGCCTCCGCCTTCTCCACCACCGCTGTCCTGGACTTAGCCTTGTCCAGGCGGGCGCGGTGGAGCGCCTGGAGCTTCCGGAAGCTGGCGCCCATGGCGTGGAGGAGCCGCTCTTCCTGCAAACCATCGCCGCCAACGATCGGCTCGTCGACGACTTCAAGCCCGGCAGCGGCAAGCACTTCGTCGTCGAACACCTCTCCCTCAACGGGTGTCCTGGTGCTCGACGCACCTAGAAGGTGGACAAACAAGTCGTCACTCACCCTCAGGTACTTGCCGGATCTGGAAGCAGCAGAAGAGGAAGGCTGGTCATCAGCCACCACCTCCTCCTCCTCCGAAGCGGCCCCGCCAGCCTCTCTAGCAGGCCCCTTGCCGGTCTCCTCAGCGGCAACCTTGCCGGCGTCCCCGGTAGGCCCCTCGGCGGCGTCCTCGGCAACACCCTTGGCGGCCTCCTCGGCGGCGATCTTCTCGGCGTCCGCCTCGGCGGCCTTGGCGACGTCCTTGATGACGGCGTCCACGTCCTCTGGGTTCACCGAGGAGGAATCTGGACGCCGAAGAAGGGGGTGAGGCAAGGCCAGGACCAAGAGCCGGAAAGAAAAAGAAGTTGAGGCCCTCGTTGTTCCGCAACTGCTTCTCGGCCTCCAGCTCCTTGGCCAGGGTCCCCTCTCGGGTTTTGGCCTCCGACAGCACCTTCTCAAGACCCTCCAGCTTCGGCTTGAGGTCTTTGATGGAGTTGTTGGCCTCGGAGAGCTCCCCAGCCTTGATGACGACCGCGCCCTGCGCCTCTGTCGGGGCACTGTTAAGCGTGTCCTTCTCCTCGGACAGCTTCTGGGCCTGCTCCTTCAGCTCGTCGCGCTCGGCCTCCAACTCCTCCACCTTGCCGGCGTGAACCTGGGCCTGGGCATTGAGTGCCTCTTTGTGCCTCTGCTCCAGCTCACTGGTCCGCTGCAAGACAAGCTTCTCCACCTCTGCATCCTTGCCGCAAAGCATGGCGGCAAGCTTCTCCTCACGTGCAACGAGGTCCTCCTCCTGGGAGTTCAGCGCGGCCTCGTGCTGGGTCCGGGTGGCTTCGGCGGCCGCGGCCAAGTTCCTCGCCGTCTCTTGAGCTTTCTCGACATCGGCGAGCTTCATGGTGAGCTCCACGTCGCGCTTGGCCAGCTCGCCCTGGGCAGCCTTGAGCTCCTTGTGGGCCTCGCGGAACCAGTCCTGTGTCTCGGCAACGCGCTTCTGGAGGTCCGCCTCCGCCTTCTCCACCACCGCCGTCCTGGACTTAGCCTTGTCCAGGCGGGCGCGGTGGAGCGCCTGGAGCTTCCGGAAGCTGGCGCCCATGGCGTGGAGGAGCCGCTCTTCCTGCAAACCATCGCCGCCAACGATCGGCTCGTCGACGACTTCAAGCCCGGCAGCGGCAAGCACTTCGTCGTCGAACACCTCTCCCTCAACGGGTGTCCTGGTGCTCGACGTGCCTAGAAGGTGGACAAACAAGTCGTCGCTCACCCTCAGGTACTTGCCGGATCCGGAAGCAGCAGAAGAGGAAGGCTGGTCATCAGCCACCACCTCCTCCTCCTCGGAAGCGGCCCCGCCAGCCTCTCTAGCAGGCCCCTTGCCGGTCTCCTCAGCGGCAACCTTGCCGGCGTCCCCGGTAGGCCCCTCGGCGGCATCCTCGGCAACACCCTTGGCGGCCTCCTTGGCGGCGATCTTCTCGGCGTCCGCCTCGGCGGCCTTGGCGGCGTCCTTGATGACGGCGTCCACGTCCTCTGGGCTCGCCGAGGAGGAATCTGGACGGCGAAGAAGGGGGTGAGGCAAGGCCAGCACCAAGAGCCGGAAAGAAAAAGAAGCAGGGACGAACGGCGAACGACTTACCTGTGCCAGTACCTGGCTGGGAAACGGAAGTCCCCTCCCCGCCAACATTTGGCGTCGAGGCAAAGCCGCCAGCGCCCAAGTTCTACTCCTCCTCCTCCATGTGCGGGGGCCCGGTGCAAGGCGCCCTTGCCGAGGACGCCCCTCGGGGCGGCGTGGTCGATGGGGGCAGCGTGTTGGGAGTAGGCCTTTGTGGCTCCTCCCGCTGCTGCTCTCCTCCTGCATACCTGGCAAGGTCAGCACCAAAGTGTCGTGCCCCTGACACATGTCGACGGGGGAAGAGTGATGAACTTACGCTGGGCTCTATGCCGGGGGCTGCTATCCGGGCTGCTCAACACCACCAGTGGCGCCCCCGAAGTACCAACTGGGGGCTGGCCACCCGCCGAGACCTTGGCCCTCTTCACTCTCTGGGCCAGCGTCTCCACGTCCCTGCACAGATGAAGACTAGTTAAGACGAGCAACACAGATTGAGGAGGCAGAGATAACAAAAAGGAACCAGATACTTACTCGTCATCCGCCTCCTCCTCTGCTGTTTTCCTCTTCCTCCTCGGGCTGAGGGATCCATAATCAAAAGTAACCTCCGTATCAACATCCGCCGGAGGAGGAGAAGGAGGTGGTGTCTGGACACGCATGGACGAAGAAGGGCGGCCGTCTTCTTCTTCACCGCGGCCTTCGCCGGCTTCTTTGCCGCCGCGGCCCTCGTGTGGCACCCGGACCCCTCCAAGGTCAGCTGGGGCCGCGCAGCCCTGCCGGGCCGGACCGGCTCGCCGGAACTGGCCCGCCGCAGGACTCGCCCTCTCCCCATAGCCGGCGTCAGGCCTGCGGTCTCGGCCTCCTCCGACGACGACTCGCCGATCACATCTTCAACCAGAGGAGCCTCGGTGCCGGCGCTGCTGGCTCCCCCGGCGGTCGCCGCCCACCGGGCAAGCTCCTCCTCCTCCGCGACCGTCGCGGCCTTGTCCTCCACACCGCCGGCGCTGCCGGCCTCCTTGGCAAGCTGTGCCTCCCTTGCCCTGGTGGCGATGTAGTCCAGCTCCGCCTGGGTGGTGTCCTGGACAAGCAGCCGCTCGGCGTCGGCGTTGACGTACCCCTCGTGCAGAGTGTCAAAGAACTGCTGCACCTCGGCGTCCTCCGGCTCCTTCCAGCTCGGGTCAGGGCCATGCGCGTTGCAGTCTCGCATCATGGCAATGATATCGGACCGGCGCGAGTTATTGCACAACGGGAACACCCCCGTCGGCATCTTAAACAGAGGCCCCTTGAGGACCTTGCCGGCCTTCGCGCCGGCCCTCGCGACCTTGCCGGTCTGCTCGACCTCGCCGTCGCGGCCCACGTCAAGCTGGAAGAGCCGCTGGAAGAAATGGGCGTGCCCCATCACTGTGAAATTGTGGTCGAGGCCGGCACGAAGCCGCATGATGTCGGCGGGGTTCGTGGAGAGCCAGGCTGGCCTCCCCTTGTTATGCAGTGGAGCGATCTGGCGGCGGATGAAGTCCGCCCCGATCATCTCAAGGGTGAGGCCGGCCTCGGTGAGCCGGAGGATCCTGGTGGTGGCGACCGTGAGCTTCTCGTCGTCAGCATCGACGTCGCTCCAATCGCTTCTGCGGACCGGCGGCGCCCGGCGAACTTCGCAGAACACCGGCGGGTCCTTCTCCTCGATCCAGCACCACCGGCCCTGCCATTCTTCCCACCTCTCCTTCATGGCGCCCTCCAGATACGCCCCCTTGGATCTTGAGACCCAGGTAATGCAACCGGAGAGGCCGCCCCCTGGTTGGATCCGAGGGGAGAAGTAATGGCGGAAGAGCGCCGTGTTGGGGTGCACCCCGGCGAAGCCCTCGCAGAGATGCGCGAAAAGGGCCATGCACGCCACCGCATTCGGAGTAAAATCCAGGAGGCGGAAGCCAAAGGTATGCATGACGTCGCTGAAGAAATCGGAGAAGGGGGGACAGAGCCCGCAGGAAAAATAATCGACAAAGAAGGGGTACCGATTTGGATAACGCGCGTGGATGACGCGCGTGGATGACGCGCGTGGCTGGATGCCCCGAATCCCCCCCCCCCCCCCCGTCTTCACTCCCCACAGGGGCCTGAAGGAGTCCCGAAGCTCGAACACGTCAACTGTCGAGGGGAAGAAGGCAGACTGCGTCCGCTGCACCGCCAGCGCACTCTCCGGCGGCTCCGCGGCTCCGGCGTCCTTGGCCACTCCCTTGCCCTTGATGGATTTTGGCGCCATGGCGGCTGGGGGAGGAGGGCAGGACAGAGGGCGGCGGAAGCGCAATGGCGGCGAGTAGGAACGAAGCTTGGAGAAGAAGAGGAAGGCAGGCGGAGGTTTCCAAGATTGGGGTTGCGTGAAGGGTAAAAGGAACGGTACGCCGGCGGTTATCCCTTTTTATGGGGAAGTCGCGGGGCGCGCTACCCATTTACTGCGATTTGACGCATGCATGTGGAAACCGCCCCACGCATGCTGCCCACGTCACGCACACCCCTCCACGCCGCGCCGCGCGCGCGGGTCGTGGGAAGCGCAACGCGAAAAGTTTTACCGCGGTCAAAACCGCCCCGCCTGCCCGCGCACCATTTTGGGCCTGGCCCAACAACATGTCGCGCTTATGTGTGGCCCAGGCCCGGGGGCTCCTATCGGTGTACAAAAAGAGGGGTGCGTTTTTGTACCCCTATACCTGTGCACGGGCAGTCGGAGCCGCGCCTACGGTCACGCGAAGGAGAACAGTGGAGGTGAGCCAAGGTAAGACCAAAGCCCAAGATAATAAGAGCAACGCCAAGGCCAAGACCACAAAGAGCAGAGGGACGAAGCAGGTTCCCCCGGCAAGACCCTTGCTGGGGTAGCCTCAGCAGCCCCGGCAAGATCCTTGCCGGGACAGCTCGCCCCGCACCAACAGAGCGGGCCACCCGTGAGCCCACGGTCTCCAACATCACGTTGGGCCAGGGCTCGGGAGGCACCTCCGTGGTGGCATGCAGATCTTTGTGAAGACATATTCAAGATCAGATGAGGATTAGAAGACGACGATCCTCGGCAAGGATCACCACCAGACCCCCGGCAAGGCCCTTGCCGGGGATGACAGCGCGCCACGGCAAGACCCTTGCCGGGCCACCCGGCAAGGCCCTCACCAAGGACGCCAGCAGGGCCACCGCCAGGCCCACGCCAACCAAGCTTCCACCATCGTTCACATGCAGCTGCCAGCCCAACCAGCTGGGTGGGCACCAGCGTGGCAACATGCAGCTCCCAGGCCAACTCATCGAGCACCTGCGTGGCAGCATGCAGATCTTCAAGAAGGCTCCGCCACTGCGCCGCCTCAGCTGCCTGCCTGCCTACATGGCACCACGCGCCTCACTGGCCAGGGCACGTGTCAAAGCGAGGAGGAGCGGCGACGGACGGGACGGGCCTCGCCCCTGTCCCCAATAAAGCAAGGGGACACCTAAGCTACGCATTAAATGCGTCTTGTCCTGTAATACGAGCGATAAGCTCAGGGCACTGTACGCCTTTCCACATCCTGTGTGCCACTGTTGCAGCCCCTTCCGACTGTAAAAGGAGGCCCATGGCATACTGGAGAAGGATTCGGCTCTTTCGAACCATGCACTGACCACAGCTAGTTCGAGAGCTCAAGAACTCTCTGAAATACACCCACCAAAGCACGACTAGGGTTTTACGCATCCTCGCGGCCCGAACCTGGGTAAACGATCCTTGTGCTGTCTACTAGCCATGCTCTTCTCGCAACCCCGGGCCCCGGCAACCGTAGTAGGGACTCTTGTGATCCCATAGGTGTCGTTCCACGCCGACAGGAACGAGTAAAGAGACTTGCCGGTAACGAGATTGAGATAGGTATTGAGATACCGATGATCGAATCTCGGGCAAGTAACATACCGATGACAAAGGGAACAACGTATATTGTTATGCGGTTTGACTGATAAAGATTCGTAGAATATGTAGGAACCAATATGAGCATCCAGGTTCCGCTATTGGTTATTGACCGGAGACGTGTCTCAGTCATGTCTACATAGTTCTCGAACCCGTAGGGTCCGCACGCTTAATGTTCTGTGACGATCGGTATTACGAGTTTATATGTTTTGATGTACCGAAGGTAGTTCGGAGTCCCGGATATGATCACGGACATGACGAGGAGTCTCGAAATGGTCGAGACATAAAGATTGATATATTGGAAGCCTATATTTGGACGTCGGAAGAGTTCCGGGTGAAATCGGGATTTTACCGGAGTGCCGGAGGGGTTACCGTAACCCCCCGGGGGTTAATGGGCCTTGTTGGGCCCTAGTGGAGAGAGAGAGAGGGGCCGACCAGGGTAGGCTGCGCGCCCCCTCCCCCTCTGGTCCGAATTGGACTAGGAAGGGGGGCGGCGCCCCCCTTTCCTTCTCCTTCTCCCCCTTCCTTTCCCCCTCCTAGTAGGAGTAGGAAAGAGGGGAGTCCTACTCCTACTAGGAGGAGGACTCCTCCTCCTGGCGCGCCCTACAGGGGCCGGCCGGCCTCCCCCTTTCTCCTTTATATACGGGGGCAGGGGGCACCCTAGAACACACAAGTTGATTATTGATCTCTCCCAGCCGTGTGCGGTGCCCCCCTCCACCATAATCCACCTCGGTCATATCGTAGCGGTGCTTAGGCGAAGCCCTGCGTCGGTGGCTTCATCAACATTGTCATCATGCCGTCGTGCTGATGAAACTCTCCCTCGAGCTCTACTGGATCGTGAGTTTGCGGGGCGTCACCGAGCTGAACGGGTGCTGAACGCGGAGGTGCCGTACGTTCGGTACTGAGGATCGGTCGATTGTGAAGACATACGACTACATCAACCGCGTTGTCATAACGCTTCCGCTTCACGGTCTACGAGGGTACGTGGACGACACTCTCCCCTCTCGTTGCTATGCATCACCATGATCTTGCGTGTGCGTAGGAATTTTTTTGAAATTACTACATTCCCCAACAGTCATATCAATGTGTGTGTGATGTACGGCATACAGTTCACTCCGATGAACTGTTTGCTATTAGGGAAAGTAATAGAAACGGTGAGCCAAATCAAGGTGTGTGTGATATACGGCATATGGTTCAGTTGAATGAACTGTTTTCTATTAGGGAAGAGAACATAAATGGTTCAACTTAACAAGATGTGTGTGATACGCGGCAAAAAGGCCCAGAGGTTATTTCGAGAATAAGTACACAGAGGTTAATTTGACATGCATGACTTATAAGTTTAACAGAAATCATATCATTTTTTGAAAAACATTTAATTGTGTTGAATGTATATAGTGCTTCATCCTATTAGTTGAATTAACCTTGAGGTCCATGTTTTGGAAACATATCGTAAAGTAACGGGATAGACCTTCATTCAAGCCAATCAACATGTGTTCAAAAAACAAAAATTATCAAAAAGTAAGGAGATAGACCTTCTTCAAGCCAATCAACATGTACAAAAAACAAAAAATGTCAAAAATTACAAAACAAGGACCTCGAGGTTAATTCAACTAATATGATGGAGCACTATATATCAACACAATTAAATGTTTACAGTGACCCATCACATGAGTTAATTTAACATCGAGGCCACTTCCCATCCGGTCACCCATCTGATGACTACTCAAGCCTCAACACGCTTAACTTGGGAGTTTTGTTAGATGAGCTATCGGTAGGGAAGCTGGTCCTTGGTGCTATAGGATCCCTCTTTGCATCCTTAATTGGGCACCTGGATGACCGACTATTGCCGCCCAATGGTCAATGCCACGTCCCCCGCATGGCAGTTTTTTCAGCGGGTAACTGCGTTGTCGCGCCGCGCCTAGCGCAACCGCATGCACACGAATGTGCGTGATCGTGCGCCGGCCCCAAACACTGGAAGCACAACTTATAAATTGACGGATGGAGTACTAGTTACAGTGATGCATATAATTAAGCAAAAGGGGTCGCACATGTCTGTATTGACTGGAACGAGAATGCAATAGCACAATAAGAATTAAGGCCACGATGATGCGAACGCGGTGGTGGTTACAGGAGGCAAGAAGAAAGATGCATCCTTCAACGTACGACCTCCTCCTCCTCAACTCAGTGCGCCGGGCCACCGACCGGCGGCTAAGGAGCGGCGTCTTTTGTGGCGAGGTCAAGGTGCTTCTCAGCAAAGGCATCCAAGGCTTCCAGCCGGTTGAAGAAGGCCAACATCGTAGCGTCCTCACTGGCCTTGTAGATACCTATGTGCACGATTTGCTCGTACACGTGGATGTGTAGGTCGACAAATTATTGTAGGGTGAGGCACCTCGCGGCGAGTGCGACCTCCAGGTGGACATTCTTCGTGGCATCGGTGGGCAGTCGCAGGGCCACCAGTGCTTGAAAGAGGTTCCGACCATGGAGACCGATTAGGGTGGCAGGCAATGAGGAGCCCAGGCACACGGGCTGGAGGAGTACGGCGATGTTGTCCGCGAGCTTCTTGACGACGGTGAACTTGTTGGTGGTGGCAACGATGATCTGGTCCAACTGAGAGTCGTAGCTGGCGTCGACGGCGACCATCCACCAGCCGATTGCCAACACCGTCTGGAGAAGATCCTCGGTGCCATGCCGCAGGCCGGCGTCATGGACCATCTAGCACAGCCGCTGGCCACTCGTGCGCATCGTCGTCATGGGTCTGGAGTTAGCACATTTGCGCTTATTAGTGTAGGTGCTTAGGCAAATGCTTAGGTGCGTACGATGTGGTAGATGCATTGGAATGGAAGGGCGCCTTTATATGAGTGCAAACTGCGTTGCATTCACATCGTGCTGCCTCTTTTCCCGGTCCTCCTCCCATTACTTCCCTCATGCATTCACACGATGCTAATTGAAGGAGGATGCACCATTGGCCGTTCAACATTTCGGGAACAGCTACCCTCTCCCTCGTCTGCATTAAAGTCGTATCGGGAACTGCGCCACCCGCTGTCAAATCGAATAGTACTGGGCTGCCTGCTGCACGCCCGGCTGAACACGCCTCCTCGCCTCCATCTATGCTTAATTACTGAATTTTAGTTGCAAAAATTAGATACTGCTAGTGATTTTTAGCTTCATATTTTGACAAATCGCAGTGTTACAAGGTTGACAAATGGCAATGTTACTAGATCAACAAATGTCAATCTTTCCAGTTTGACAAATGGCAACATACCCAATATGACAGATGCAAATCTTATCAAATTGTTTGTAAGTGGTTGCACACGGGTCATCCAAAAGAACCGTTTGCGTTCAAGAGATGCACAAATCCTGCTCTCACTTTGCATACGGGTGTTCTATCTAAAAAGTTTGCGATCAAGAGCCATTAAAACCTATAGCCATTAAAACCATGACACATGGCGTCACGTGAATCATTAACAGAACGCACATGGTTTGAATTGTACAAACGTTTGAGATATTTAAGTGGCAGCTATTTTTTCAAAATGCCTTTGTTGGCTGTTATTCGAGTGCGCCTACTCTCAAAATGGACACAAAAATACCATAGCATGTCGGGTGCCATTCCGTGCTAGTATGCCAAGTTTCATGAATTTCAGACGAGTTTTGGATTTGCTAGAATTTAAAAACAAAGTATCTCAACGTTTTGCCGGCAATCAACGGTGCCCTGGTGTTTGAAATTCATTCCCATTTCTTACATTGGACCTAAGCATGCACCCAAGGACAAATATTTGATTTTTCAACCAATTTATATGCAGTGGAGCATGTGCATGTAGTTCAAATTTGAATTATGCACATAAATGCATTGAAAACTCAGTTAATGCATTAAAATGTCCAAATGAACCCTGAAAAGTCACAAAAATTGACACAACACTCCTGTTGTTCTATGTTGACACGAGAAAATTTTTGAAAGCAATAAGAGGCAATGGATATCGTTTCGTCCCCAAAGGTGGGACGTTCCCTACCGAAACCATCATTCTTGTTGTGAGAAGCTCTGGTTTGTGAGAAGCATATACCCAAACCTGCCCCAAATGGGACAAAAAAAATACCATGGCATGTTGATGTCGCTCCATGATAGCATGCCAAGTTTCATGAATTTCAGACGAGTTTTGGATTTACTAGAATTTAAAAACCAGGTATCTCAATGTTTGCGGCCGAGTGACGGTGGCAGGGTGTTTGAAATTCATTCTCATTTCTTGCATTGGACCTAAGCATGCACCCAAGGACAAAGATTTGATTTTTCAACCCAATTTATATGCACTGGAGCATGTGGATGTAGTTCAAATTTGAATTATGCACATAAATGCATTGAAAACTCAGCTAGTGCATAAAAATGTCCGAACGAACCCCCCAAAATCACAAAAATTGACACAACACTCCTGTTGTTCTATGTTGACACGAGAAATTTTTTGAAAGCAATAAGAGGCAATGGAGATCGTTTCGTCCCCAAAGGTGGGACGTTCCCTACCGAAACCATCATGCTTGTTGTGAGAAGCTCTGGTTTGTGAGAAGCATATACCCAAACCTACCCCAAATGGGACAAAAAAATTACCATGGCGTGTTGATGCCACTCCATGATAGCATGCCAAGTTTCATGAATTTCAGACAAGTTTTGGATTTACTAGAATTTAAAAACCAGGTATCTCAATGTTGGGGCCGAGTGACGGTGGCAGGGTGTTTGACATTCATTCCCATTTCTTGCATGGGACCTAAGCATGCAACCAAGGACACATATTTAAATTTTCAACTAGTTTATATGCATTAGAGCATGTGCATGTAGTTCAAATTTGAATTATGCACATGAATGCATAGAAAACTCAGTTAATGTATAAAAATGTCCAAGCGAACCCCGAAAAATCCCAAAAATTGACACAACACTCATGTTGTTCTATGTTGACACTAGGAAAAAAATTGAAATCGAGAAGAGGCAACGGATATCGTTTCGTCCAGAAAGGTGAAATGTTCCCTACTGAAACCATCACACTTGTTGTGAGAAGCTCTGGTTTATGAGAAGATTATACCCAAACCTGCCCCAAATGGGACAAAAATTTTACCATGCCATCTTGATGCCGATCCATGATAGCATGCCAAGTTTCATGAATTTCGGACGACTTTTGGATTTACTAGAATTACAAAAGCAAGTACGTCAACGTTTGCCAGAGAGCCACGGTGCCGTGGTGTTCGAAATTCATCTCCATTTCTTGCATGGGACATAAGCATAAACCCATGGACACATATATGATTTTACAACCCATGTTGGTGCATCGGAGCATGTGCATGTAGTTTAATTTTGAATTGTGCACCTAAAATGGCTAGAAAACCAATTTAATGTATAAAATGTCCAAACGACCCCTGAATAATTCAAATTCTTTTACGACACACATATAGTTGCATGTTCACTGCAGATAAAAGGTCTAGCAATTCAAACATCGTCCATTGCCGTTGTGACCCCATTATGTAATTCAAATCAAGACGAAAAATCAAATAGATCCCACACAGTTTATTATAACCAACCGTGTGAGATGCAGCACAAAATATCTTGGAGCACCGTTGAAGTATAGTACGCATATGGCTTACGCGAGAAGGTGTGACGGCTACAGTCCACAGCCCGCTCTGAATAAGGGATCGTGTCTGATGACACTTGGCGTGCCAGTTTTTTCGCTGAAGCAATTCCAAATTTTCGGCTTCCGCGGAAATATCTACCTCCCCGCCCCCTCCCCCTTACCAAAAGTCACATTTCCCCTATTTCCGCTTTCCTTTCCAAGCTGAAACCTTCACTCCTTGCTTGCAGCACCGCCTCCTCGCCGGCGACCCTCCTTCACGCTGCTCGGCCTCGTCTATCTAGGCAGGTAATCCACACCCGACCCCTATCCTCCTCCTCCTTCCACATCCCACATGCCCCGACCGCCGGCGCGACACCTTCCACCCAAATCACCGACCACTCCACCAAATAAGCGCCGCCGTAAGCCGTGGTGCACGCAGTATAGCCAGGAGCTCAAGGAGCATTTGGAAGCGGAGAAGCAAATCGCGGCCGCACGCGCGGATGAGGTCGCAATGGCTGCCATTCGTGCCGACCACCTGATCTTGGAGGAGCACCTCGCCGTCGAGCCACCGTCGATGCCTCACGCGCTGGCTGCTTTAAACGATAGTTCGTGGCATTTTCTCGAGGCCACCGTCGGTGCCTTCGATGAAGACTACGGGTTGGTGCCAGGAGCATGCATGTGCATGTGCTTACCTCATCTCGAGAGCCAGCAGGTTGGTGCCCGGAGCGGCTCAAGCAACTCACCACTACGGCGAGGGCACCCACGATGTGGAGGCCTCGCCCTCTTCCATGTCCAAGGAGCCAATCGTCATCGATATCTCCGACAATGAGGAGTAGCTTGTCTTATTAGCTCACTATAAGGACCCATGTTCAGTTTGCTAGCTACTGCCTTCCCTTAACAAATTCTAGTGGATTGTGCTATCTACTTTTACCATGCAATCTTCTTCTCTAGAGTATATGTTCTATATGTCGTGCAATGTGGTGTTCAGTTAACTGTTTGGTTCAATTCTGCAAATGTATGTTCAATTCTTCGGGATGCAATTTTCCAAGTTGTCAAGCATGCTTGGTTTGGTTAACTGTCCGATCTTCTATTAGGAGTATGTTATACTGTGCAATGTGGTGCTCAGTTAACGTTTGGTTCGTTTGTTGTGGTGTTTAGTTAACTGGTTGGTTCAATTCTGCAATGCGATGTTCAATTATTGTGGATGCATTCTGTTATTGTATACCATGTGAGAAATAAATCGAATTTGGCTGTACTAAATACATGAGAAAAAAATACAATTGCTATATTTCCAAGTTTTTAAGCATGCTTGGTTTGGTTAACTGTCTGATCTTCTGTTAGGAGTATGTTATATTGTGCAATGTGGTGCCCAGTTAACGTTTGGTTCATTTGTTGTGGTGTTTAGTTAACTGCTTGGTCCAATTCTGCAATGCGATGTTCAATTGTTGTGGCTGCATTTTGTTATTGTATACCATGTGAGAAATAAATCGAATTTGGCTGTACTAAATACATGAGAAACAAATACAATTGCTATATTTCCAAGTTGTTAAGCATGCTTGGTTTGGTTAACTGTCTGATCTTCTATTAGGAGTATGTTATATTGTGCAATGCGGTGCTTAGTTAACGTTTGGTTCATTTGTTGTGGTGTTTAGTTAACTGCTTGGTTCAATTTTGCAATGCGATGTTCAATTGTTGTGGCTGCATTCTGTTATTGTATACCATGTGAGGAATACATTGAATTTGGCTGCACTTAATACATGATAAATATATACAAGTGCTATATTTCCTAGTTCTTAATCATGCTTGGTTTGGATAAATGGGTTTTCCATGTGCCTTGAATTAATCTGATGAATCTGCAATGTGTTTATTTATCATCAACATATTTTACTGATAGCATGCGAACCCTTACTTAACCTGATGACTTACTACCTTATATGTGTTGCAGGGAAACAATGGGAAGCATTGAGGTTTACAAGATGGCAATAACTATTATACCTTGCCTTTTTATTCCTTTGCCCCAATTCCAATATAGAGAAGATATTTATGCACATCCTTGTTTTCAGGCCTTTCCAAAGCAGTTCACTAATGATTACCTCTCAAACCACCTCTGTGGTCAGGAGGCAAGGAAAGTTTTCATACAACACCCACGGTTCAATATTGAAGTGTTCTTGAAGAGGTCGAAGGATGGACGGTCAATCATCCACAAGCACTGGCCTAAAGTTGCAAAGACATTCAACATGAATGAAGGCTCAATATTCGCCTTCCGCTGCAATAGTTTTTCAAATGAGATGCATCTGTCTATGTACCATCTATGATGCTAATTTTGAAAGGTTCTAGATGTTGCATGTGAAACTTGGTGCTGGTGCAGTTGTGTAATGGGGTAGCTGAGTGCTGAAGCTATATCATGTTGTACTCGGATGTATTTAAAAAATGAAATCATGCTTCCTTAATATGGAAATGAAATATATTATGTGCTTAATATGAATGTCAATTAGATTAGTAAATGGATTATTAATAATAGGGCAATTAGCCTGCTAATTGGGTTTTCCTATTGCAAACGGTTATTGAGAAAACACCGTGGGCGATGACCTCAGGCAATGCACACAGTTTCTAGGAATAAATCGTGTTGGATCAATGAACAATCACACACGACATTCTCTTGAAAACTGTTTGCGTTATGCCACCTTGCGCAAACGTTTTCCTTGGAGTGACTGTGTGGGATGTATATACGAACGGAAACGTTTAGCGAGGACTGACTGTGTGGGATGTACTTACGACCGGAAATGATTTCGCCTGTATAATTGTATTTTTTAGCACTACTGTGCGTATAACCGTATTTGGTCACTCGCCGGTCGCACACGGCCTCATTTTGCCAAGCGTGTGTGCCAGGAGGGCATATCCCCGACGGTTTCTGGGTCATGTGGGAAGGACCCCCCTATCGCAGTCACTCACTAGGTGACGGTTCCGAACGCCGTCGCGGAAAGGGGTTAAAACCCGGTTGCATAGCACCTCGCTGTACCTGTGTATATGCATGATTTCTTATAGCCTCGTATTTCTTCTCCGATGTTTGGGTTTTGTTTGGCCAACTTGATCTATTTATCTTGCAATGGGAAGAGGTGCTTTGTAATGGGTTCGATCTTACGGTGCTTGATCCCAATGACAGAAGGGGAACCGACACGTATGTATCGTTGCCACTAAGGATAAAACGATGGGGTCTATCTCTACATAGATAGATCTTGTCTATATCATGTCATCGTTCTTATTGCATTACTTCGTTTCTCCATGAACTTAATACACTAGATGCATGCTGGATAGTGGTCGATGTGTGGAGTAATAGTAGTAGATGCAGGCAGGAGTCGGTCTACTAATCTTGGATGTGATGCCTATATAATGATCATTGCCTGGATATCGTCATGATTATTTGAAGTTCTATCAATTGCCCAACAATAATTTGTTTACCCACCGTTCGCTATTTTCCTCGAGAGAAGCCACTAGTGAAACCTACGGCCCCCGGGTCTCTTTCTCATACTATTTGCCTTTGCGATCTACTTTTCCTTTGCTTTTATTTTCAGATCTATTAAACCAAAAATACAAAAATACCTTGCTGCATTTTATTCTTATTTATTTTATTTGGCGTTCGATCTATCAATCTACTACAATTTTATTCACGTCTGTTTGCCTATCTTGAGGCGCCGCTACCCGAAAGGGATTGACAACCCCTTTTACACGTCGGGTTGCGAGGTTTATGTTGTGTTGCTTGGTTCTCCTACTGGTTCGATAACCTTGGTTTCATCACTGACGAAAATACCTACCGCCGTTGTGCTGCATCATCCCTTCCTCTTTGGGCAAATACCGACGTAGCTTCAAGCCGCATCATAAAGTGATAATAATCCCAAGTGACTCAACAAATATAGCTATGCTCCCCGGCAACGGCGCCAGAAAAAGGTCTGGATAACTCACAAGTATAGGGGATCGCAACAGTTTTCGAGGGTAGAGTATTCAACCCAAATTTATAGATTCGACACAAGGGGAGCCAAAGAATATTTGTAAGTATTAGCAGTTGAGTTGTCAATTCAACCACACCTGGAGATTAATTATCTGCAGCAAAGTGATCAGTGGCAAAGTAGTATGATAGTTTTGATAATAGTAGCAGCAGCAACGGTAACAGTAACAGTGATAGCAGTATTTTTGTAGCAAGAGCAACAGTAACGATAGCAATAGTAACTTAGCAAGAACAATATAAGATAAATTCGTAGGTTTTGGATCGGTAATTTGTTGGATGATATTCATCATGTGACAGTCATAACCTAGGGCGATACGACACTAGCTCCAGTTCATAAATATAATGTAGGCATGTATTCCGTAAATAGTCATACGTGCTTATGGAAAGAACTTGCATGACATCTTTTGTCCTACCCTCCCGTTGCAGCGGGGTCCATATTGTAAACTAAGGGATATTAATGCCTCCTTTTAATAGAGAACCGGAACAAAGCATTAACACACGGTGAATACATGAACTCCTCAAACTACAGTCATTACCGGGAGTGGTCCCGACTATTGTCACTCCGGGGTTGCCAGATCATAACACGTAGTAGGTGACTATAACTTGCAAGATCGGATCTAGAACATGGATATAATGGTGATAACATAAATGGTTCAGATCTGAATTCATGGCACCCGTGCCCAAAGTGACAAGCATTAAGCATGGCAAAGTCATAGCAACATCAATCTCAGAACATAGTGGATACTAGGGGTCAAGCCCTAACAACACTAACTCGATTACATGATGAATCTCATCCAACTCCTCACGGACCAGCGAGCCTACGAAGGAATTACTCACTCCCGGTGGGGAGCATCATGGAATTGGCGATGGAGAAGGGTCGGTGATGATGAAGAATGAAGATCCCCCTCTCCGGAGCCCCAAACGGACTCCAGATCTGGCCTCCCGATGAAGAACAAGAGGTGACGGCGGCTCCGTCTTGTGGATCGCGATAATTCTTTCTCCCTGATTTTTTTCTGGAAAAATAGGATTTTATAGCGTCGGTTTCAGGGTCTGCGGGGCCACCAGGTGAGGACAACCCACCTGGGCGCGCCAGGAGGGGGGCGCGCCCTGGTGGGTTGTGCCCACCCAGTTGCCCCCGCTGGTGGATCTTGGCTCCAGAAATTCTCTTTATTGATATAAAAATTCCTCGCAAAGTTTCGTTCCATTTCAAGAACTTTTATTTCTGCACAAAAATAACACCATGGTAGTTCTGCTAAAAACAACATCAGTCCGGGGTTAGTTTCATTCAAATCATGCAAATTAGAGTCCAAAACAAGAGGAAAAGCGTTAGGAAAAGTAGATACGTTGGAGAAGTAGCAACACATATCTCCGTATGTGCGTTGCCAAAAATGTGTGGGATGCGAATTGTATGCTATGGACCAATTCCATGACTACATGATGGTTGATAATCGTCCTATATTGGACCAGGCTCATGAGATACAGTCCATCGCTAAGGAGTTGGAGCTCTTGAAGTGTGAGTTACGAACAAGTTTGTCGCGGCTTGCACTATTGAAAAACTCCCTCCTGGATGGAGGAACTTTGCTACCTGTCTCAACCACTTGAGACGTGAATTCTCTGTTGAGGATTTCATCAGTCATCTAAGTGTTGGGCAGAACTCGAGAGCAAAGGACTCACACATTAAAGGGGAAGAGGGATCTTCTAGCGCCAATGTGGTGCAGAACAATTTCCACAGGTTCAAGGGAAAGAACACCGTCCAGCAGAATACTACCTTCAAGTAGAAGGGTGAGAAGAAAGACAAAAAGAGAGATGGTTGATTTACTTGTGATTCACGGAAACATTGGGAAAACAAGTGCCCAAAGAAGTACAAGAAGCCAGGACAGGACTCCAAGTCTGTCAATGTGACTATGAGCAACAATGATGTGTCAAATGGATATGGTAATTTGTTTACGGTACTTTCAGTTTGTCAGTCCACCGATTGGTGGATTGACATAGGGGCCAATATTCACGTGTGTGCTGATATGTCATTGTTCTCGTCTTACCAGGTCGCACGAGATTGCTCCGTCCTAATATGGAATGGCTCACATGTTTCTGTTCATGGTGTTGGCACGATAGATCTTAAGTTTACTTCAGGAAAAATCGTGCAACAGAAGAATGTGCAGCATGTCCCCACAATCAAGAAGAATCTCATTAGTGGCTCCCTTCTTTGTAAAGAAGGGTATAAGTTAGTATTCGAGTCCAGTAAAGTAGTCATATCTCGGTATGGACTATTTGTTGGAAAAGGATATGATTGCGGAGTTTGTTCCTCCTTTCCCTAGCGGCTTTCTGTAATAAAGTCATGAACCAAATTCAATCTAGCGTGAAGAACCTGAGGTTTGGCATTCGCATATTTTTCAAATTAATTTCGGTTGTATGACCAGGCAAGCTAAGATGGTTCTAATCCCGAGTTTCACTTTAGCCAAAGGATCTAAGTGCCATTCGTGTATGAAAGCAAAGCAACGTCATAAGCCTCACAAGCCTGTGAAGGAGAGACATCTGGCACCACTAGCTAGAGCTCATACATCTAGATCTTTTCAAGATAAATGGTGTGTTAACTAAAGGTGGAAAGAAATATTTCATGACGCTGGTTGATGATTCCACTAGATTCTGCTATGTGTATTTGTTAAACACTAAGGATGAGGCTCTACACTACTTTAAAATCTATAAGGCGGAAGTTGAGAACCAACTTGAAAATAAAATAAAATGAGTTCGGTCTGATCATCGTGGAGAGTACTTTTCTAATGATTTTGATTTATTCTGTGCGAAAAATGGTATTATTCATGAGTGGACACCTCCCTATTCACCCCAGTAAAACGGGTTGCCGAACAAAAAGAATTGTACTCTAACAGATTTGGTTAACGCCATGTTAGACACATATGGTTTATCCAAGGCATGGTGGGGGAGGCTGCATTGACATCATGTCATGTCCTAAATAAAGTTCCGACAAAGGATAATGAGACTACTACCTGTGAGCAATGGGAGAAGAAAAGAACTATACTCCCTTACTTGCGCACTTGGGGCTGTTTGGCAAAAGTCAACGTGCCGATAACCAAAAATCGTAAGTTGGGAACAAAGTCTAGGGGCTTTGTTTTTCTAGGCTATGCCAAGCATAGCGTCGTCTATAGATTTCTAGTGGTGAAATCTGATGTACACGATGTGAAGGTTGGTACGATCATGGAGTCTAAAGATGCTACATTCTTTGAGGATATTTTCCCCATGAGAGATATGCAAAGCACTTCTAGACTGGAATCTAATGAGACTCCTGAACCTGCCATTCCGATGGAATATTATGAGCACAAAAGTGATGAAAGTTCTACGGAGGATGATGAGGAAGCTCCTGTTAGCATCAAGAGATAGAGGACTGCAAAGTCCTTTGGTGATGATTTCCTCGTGTACCTCGTGGATTCCATCTTAGAGGCTTATGCATCACCGGATGCTGACTACTGGAAGGATGCGGTCCGTAGCGAGATGGACTCCATCTTGGCTAGCGGGACATGGGAAATCACTGATCGTCCTTATGGGTGCCAACCATTGGGATGTAAATGGGTGTTCAAAAGGAAGTTTAGGCCTGATGGTACTATTGAAAAGTACAAGACTAGGCTTGTGGCCAAGGGTTATACCCAGAAAGAAGAAGATTTCTTCGATATTTACTCACCTGTGGCTAGACTGACAACCATTCGAGTGTTACTATCGTTGGCTGCCTCGCATGGTCTTCTCGTTCACCAGATGGATGTTAAGATGGCTTTCCTTAACAGAGAGCTAGACAAGGAAATTTACATGCAACAACTAGATGGTTTTGTAGTAAATGGTCAGGAAAGGAAGGTGTGCAAGCTATTGAAATCTTTATATGGCCTGAAACAAGCGCCTAAGCAATGGCATGAGAAGTTCAATACAACTTTAACATCTGTTGGCTCTGTTGTTAACGAAGCTGAAAATGTGTATACTATCACTATGGTGGGGGCGAAGGAGTTAGACTATGTTTGTATGTTGATGACATATTGATATTTGGGACCCACCTCAAAGTCATGGAGGTCAAGGCTTTTCTATCTCATAACTTTGAGATAAAAGACCTGGGTGTGGCTGATGTTATCTTGAACATCAAGCTACTGAGAAATACTGATGGTGGAATTACACTTCTGCAATCCCACTATGTTGAGAAGATTTTGAGCCATTTGGTTATTTGGACTGCAAACCTTCCGCAACACCATATGATCCTAGCGTGCGGATTTGAAAGTTCGAAAGCACGATTGTGGATCAATTGAGATACTCTGAAGTGATTGGTTCACTTATGTACCTAGCTTGTGCTACTCGGCCTGAATCTCATTTGTTGTGTGCAAACTTAGCAGGTTTGTGTCCAATTCGGGAGATGTGCATTGGCATGCAGTTGAGCGAGTCATACGTTATTTGCAATGTACTTTGAACTACAGAATTCACTATTCTGGGTACCCGACGGTACTTGAAGGGCATAGTGGTTCAATTTGGATATCTGATGTTGATGAGATGAAAGCCACAAGTGGGTATGTGTTCACTCTTGGTGGTGGTGCTATTTCATGGAAGTCTTGCAAGCAGACGATCTTAACAAGATCGACTATGAAAGAAGAACTCACATCATTAGACACATCATGCATCGAAGCGGAATGGCTTCAAGAGTTTTTGATGGATTTGCTCGTGGTTGATAAGCCTGTCCTGGCTATCCTTATGAACTGTAACAATCAGACAGTGATTGCCAAGGCAAAGAGTTCAAAGGACAACATGTAATCCTCAAAGCACATAAGAAGAAGATTGAAATCTGTGAGGCAATCAAGAAACTCCAGAGTAATAACGTTGGATTATATCCAGACGGTAAGAATCTGGCAGATCCCTTTACAAAAGGGCTATTACGAATTATGATAGAAAATGCATCGAGGGAGATAGGCATGAGACTCACGTAAGTTGCCATGGGGTAACCCAACCTACGTGATCGGAGATCCCGTGAATTGAGACTTGGGAAAACAATTCAACGGTCAATTGAGGAGAGTATACTTACAAAACCCATTCTGTTGGAGATGCAATACTCTTGTAATCTGTAAGGCAGGCTGACTTTTGTCTTAATACGTTCCAAAGCTTGTGTGAGCAAGATGCTATCCTACATAGCATTCTTTGGAGGAACACACCTATGTGAGCCCAACCGCTGGTCGTAGCCTATGAGATTGGGTAATCTCTAGTAAGCTCATGAGAAGGTCAGTAGTATGACTAATAAGCTCCACCCGTGAAATTTAGCCTTCGGCAACCACGTATCAGCTGACAATAGGCGGAATTTCTGCACGCCAAACTGACAATTCAAGGCATAGTCCGTTGTTCAATTGTGAAGAAGTCCAATCCTGTTGCTCTAGGTGGAAGTTCAACTTAACAGTCTCCACTGAAAATTCCGGTATATCAAACATTGTTTGGAACAGTTGACAAACTTATGTGCATCAAGATCTGGTGGGGTTATTGAATCATAGATGGGCTTTAGGCCCATATGAACAATGATTCCTGGTTAATCTTGAGGCCACGTAGGTATATGGTAGGTGATGGGAAGTTTAGTACCACCTTGCTAGTTGAGGAGAGTTGAGTCCCCTTTATAAGGGCTGCTCCACCACTTGCCATTGGGATCTTGGGAAGAGGAGTTGTACACGCGCTCCTCCTCCTCCTCCTTCGTCGCCGCCCGCCTCGTCACAACGCCCGTGCGCGCGCCGTGGGTTGCGGCAATGAGCCGAGACATTGGACAGTGGGTTGTTTGCGTTCCCGGGATACGTCAACTCCCTTCACGGGTGTGCGACCCTTCTCCGGGAACGACGACTCCCTTCCCGGGTTGCGTCGACTTGGTCGTGGGCCTAAGCCTAGGCCCACGACTTCCTACCCGACGGCCTATATAAGGAGGCGCTGGCCTGTGGAGTGAAACCTAACTCACTCACTCACTCCCTACATAACCCTAGCCACCATCTACTTTTCCTCCCGCTATGCTGCTTCCGGCGGTCCCATCCCGACGACCGCATGCATGGTTGGGCGGAAGAGTAGGTGCCTTCGGAACCCTGTCGTTCGAGATCCTGCCCGGAAGAACGACAATAAGGTTTTTGGGGAGCGTCTCGACGCGACTGCTTCCGATCCGTCCCTGTCTCCATTTGCCTCTGCTTTCACGACTTCCTCTGCATCGACTACATGGCTGATGACGAAGCCGTCAAGAAGAAGGCCTCGGACGATGCCGAGGTTGCCGCCGCCGCCGCCGCGTTGGCCTGGCCAACAGGAGGGTATGATTCGTTCATCCCCTATTTGCTCGTTTATGTGGTAGCCGTATATGTTTTGTTCATAGATATTTCGCTTTGATGTACTGTACGTGCTCACATGCTTAGGTATCGATATGAGCTGCATACTGTGATTGCCATGCTTATTATCTACTCATGGATTAGATTAGTCCAAAATGTGCTAATATTTCCAGCAATTCTTCCCAACTTATTCTAGCTCCTATACCTAGTAGATTGTAGGTAACAAAACTTGCAAATCTGTTGGAGATGCTCTAGCCTTGTGACGGACTTTTGCGGTACGTCTGCAGACTGCTATACACATACTACCATTGATTGGGCAGTCTTTTACAGTGGTGTGATTAATTATAGAGACGTCTCCAGTGAGGGGCAGGCAGCAGAGGAGAAGCCATTACACAATAACTCTGCAGGTGGCTTTAAACCGCAGATGGCTATAGCTAGGCGCGCGCATGCGGGGGGAGGAAGTGCATATGCATGCAGACGATGCATGTGTGTGTCCGTCCACTGGGACATTATGGTGCATTTGTAAGCACGCAGAAATCGCAGACGATGGGGTGCAGCCCAGCTAGAGATGCTGAAATAAATCGAGCTAGCCAAGGAGTACGTACTCCTCCTCCTCCTTAGCTAGCGAAATCAATCCGGCCCTGCGTGACGCAACGAGGAGCTAAGTTGCACTTGAATTGCATTGCATTGCACCGCATGCCATTACTGCATGCAATGCCCCAACTGCATGCATTCATGTGGATTTGTTACTATCTCTACGTGCCGAATTCAAGTCTTCAACCGAACTAGCATACCTTCAACGACAGCAACACCAAAAAGATCTCAAGGAATTTTCTTTCTGCCCGATCGAGAGGTTTTAGGATATCTTAGTTTTGTTCCTTATATAATCTCCCTTTTGATCAGGCCGTGCCTTGAGAAAGCCATGGGTTTGCTTGTGCAAGGCAGCGGATCTATTTCTTCCGAGACATGCATCCGACCTCCGTGCAGACGCACTTGAAGTGCAGCTCCCGCGCCCAGAGATTTGCCCGTCGTACTATATAATTGTGTAATGATGCCCTTGTTTATCAATTAATTTCTTCCAGTCTGTGTGTCAGTCCCTGCAGTGAGCACCGGTACCTGTACTTTGCAGAGATCGATGCTGCTGTGTTTCAGCAGTCCGACAGTCGATCTGAGCCGTAGGTTCTCGATCGGATAGTGCTCACGACACCTGAAGTATTACTGGACGACGAACAGAGCTATGCAAATCGTATGCAAGCAAGGCTCAAATACTTGGTTCGAACCCTCGCACCTCAGGATGCAAGCGGCGACGGGTTTCGCGGTACTACAAAATTAGTGTTAACTTGGCAGCTAGTAATTGATGCGTTTCGCGGGCGGGATAAGCGGGCCGCCGCTTGCATCCTACCTAACTAAGTCATCATTGAACAAAAACCAGAAAAACATGGAGGAAGCACAGTTGACTACAAATTATTGGAAACAACCATCGCTAGCTTAGCTGCTGCATACCGTTAGTTAGGTCTTGCATTTCTTCAGCAAACAGGGGATTACAAACTTAGAAGACCACTGCTACCACAACACCAATCGGAAACTTGCCATAACGCTAATTAAACTGACCAACCCAGCAACACAAAGGAAAGTAACTACTTAAGCTCAGTAGCCTGCTACTCAGAGACCCAACCCTGTCCAGTGGATGATCCGACGGCGGTCACTCACTCCTCCAGCCTCAAGATTCCCGCATCGCCTGATCGAGCTAACCATCCGTGTGAGCATCCACTGGACAGGCACGCGCCCGCACCACCGTTGATTTTTCTTCACTTGCGCTTGCCGCGCTTCTTGTCGCCGTCCCCGGAGGCGCCCGCGCCGGCGCCGCCGTTCTGGAGCAGGTCCACGAGGCAGGGCTGCTTGCAGTTGATGCAGGTGGGGTAATCCTTCTTGGCCACCATGCAGTACATGAGGCACCGGGTGCAGGCCCCGATCACCATCGGCGACTTGCTACCAGGGCTGCCGTCTGACGACACGCAGGAGCTCGGCGACGACGACCCGCTGTCGTCATGGCCGTCCACCTCCATCCCCACCGGCGGCGACAGGTTCAGCTGCAGCTCCAGCCTCCCGCCGTTCCTCACGCCGCCGTTGCCATTGCTGCGGTCCATGACTCACAGACAATCACACTGCACAAACAAGAATATGCATATTAGATAACAAAACAAGATTTCCTCTTCAGGTGGGCAGAACAGAGGCACTGCTGCATAACATACTCCTACGTGAGGAAGAACACAAGGAAAAGCAGAGTTGCTACCTGAATCCCGTGAAGAGGAGAGGAGAGAAAGAGTTGAGCAACTGCTGCGATGTGTATTTGGTTGAGGACTTTGAAAGGCCCGAAGGTCTTTATATAGGAGGGGTTCCAAGCATAGGAGGAGAGGTCAATGCTTCTCTTTACTTGCTATTAATGCAACAGCAAGGACCCTCCGTCCTCTTCCTCTCTTCACTTCCTTCCACATCCCTCCAACCCTACTCTCTTCTTGTGATCTTGCACATCATAAAGTTAATTAGTTTTTGAAAAATACATACTCCAAAATCATATTTTATGAGCTTATACCAACCTCAGTACGTACTACAGGAAAACAGGAGAAATCTATAAGGTGGAAAACTAGACACATTTGTGAGGCCAAATTTACTCTTATTTTCGTGGTCGCCCTCTGGGTGTATTCATGGCGACGCTGCCAACACCATGCTATTGGCAATAGCTGTGTGCGCAGTGTCAACATCTTGAACGCCCTTTACTGATGCGCAGCAGCTGCATGAAGGGTTCCATCCAGCGAAAATAAGTATAGTGCATCAATGTGCCACTGGTTATGTGAGTAAATGGATCTTAAATAGGAGATGCGCCACTTTACGTAAATGGTGTCTTTAACCGAGCGGCGAGGCCGGCTTGGCCGTACCCATTGTATACTCAATGGAATCCTGCAGTCCATTGAATTCCTCTGTGATGTGAAATGACATCTCACCCAAACACGAGCAAGCTTTTATAACCCTATTGCGTCTTTATTTCAATTCTTACAGGAGTACTTACGAAGGAGAGTTTACTCCCGCCGGTATGACCTGACAGCAGAATTTATAGCATTGTAGGGTTGACTCGGGGTAGCTTGGTAGTGTCTACAGATAATAGTAACAGTGAAATGCTAGAGATCTCTAGGAAAATCTTTGATGGAATAGTATGCTTCTTCCGCAGGAACCCTGCTTGATCGGAGATACCAGAGCCAAGAAATACAGCAACTATCAAAGCTGCCTACATACTCTATCTGATACCTAGAACCCATACTAAAAAAGAAACATAACAATTAACATATGTTAGGGATCTACATATTCTGATTGAACTGATTAATTATAAGTTCCAAAAGCCCCCAGAGTCCAAACTAACGGCACTCATCCATGATGGCCATACAAGATGGCTCACCCATGTTGTGCTCCTAAATACTCTATTCTATACAATCTTAGAGGATAAGTGATTAGACAGGTTGGAAGCTACGAAATTATTTGTTAAATAGAACACTGATAGCCTAACAAAATATAGCAATGGAATCATCACAACCTTCTGCATACATAAATAGGAGATAAATAAATGATAATAGGGGACAAATGATATTGCAACAGAGTGAGGGTCAACGACCACATGGGCCGATAACATTTGAGTCGATCAGAGCATCTCTAGGCGATCCCTTAAAAACCTCCAGAGGAGTAAATTTGAGCACTAGCCGCACCTAGCTGAACGCTTAAACGGTTAGACGACCATTTTTATTCTTTTATTCTTTCATCCTTTTATTTTCGGCTGTACATAACACTTTTATTTGTAAATTTATTAAAAAAATTGCTCTGAGGATAAATTCTCACAGTTTTGCCCCCCCCCCCCACACCCGAGCCGACATCACCGCCCAAGCTTGCCGTCTTCGCCACCTCAGCCCCCAATTCCGGCCGGAATGGAACCAGAATGCTCCTCCACCACCCCAACGCGACGCTGCCGCCTGCGCCAAGGAAGCGGTTGGGGACAAAAAACTTTGTGCAGGCAGCCATGCTGTCAATAAAGCCGGTGCCGCGGCCGCAATGACGACAGGTCGCCCTCCCCTTGCTCCGGCCAACGGCAAGCGCTCGAGGAAGCCGGCGGAGGCGATGAAGGCGCTTACCGAATAGGTGTCGTGATCTACGTCGATGCCTCGTCCTCGTCTGGTGGGTCTTAGCCTGTCCGGCCACCCCTCTGCCTCTTTCGCCTCCTCGTCTGCCTCGTTCGACCGTCATAGCCGCTGCTGAGATGGATGTGGCCTACTTCAAGTCATAGTTGGATGATTCACGCGTGCTTGGCCACGACGATCTAGACTACGATGGTTCGAGGTTAGCTCAGGGAGAAGAGACCGAGGAAGATAAAGATCCCGATGAAGAGGAGGAGGTCGGAGATCCTGTAAATTTATTCAAGCAAACAACAAGAGATCAAGGACTCGAAACTATTCACAAGACAAAGACATTGCTTTGTGTCATGCTTGGATGAACGTGTCGCCTGATGCATCGGTTCGCAGAAAACAAACCAAGGAGAGGTTGTGGAGTAGGATTGAAGATTACTATTCCAACACCGTGACCATCTCATCCAACCACACTCAAGGCTCTGTTGGACATCATTGGGGGACCATCCAAGAGAAATGCAATCGATGGTCCGGTTGTATTGATCAAGTCAACAATGCACCACCCAGTGGGGTGCCAATCACAGAGTTTGGGCCTATCATTCAGGACCTATACAAGCAACACAACAAGAAGAACGGTGGCAAGGCCTTCACATTGCATCATTGCTACAAGGAACTAGTTGGCAATGAGAAGTGGATCCAAAGGAACTTCGACACTGTTAGAGTTATAATATAAGTCATGTATACCCCTTTGTATTTATCCCGTAGTATAAGGGGTTTCCTGCATATGTACCACACCTGTACATGTATATATATCGGCCTATGGCTTCATGGGAATACAAGTTGCTTATTCCTAACATGGTATTAGAGCCTTAGGTTTCTTTTTTCGCACGCGCAACTCGTGCTCCGATCCTCTCTCGCCGCCGCCGCGTCTTCTTCTCGCCGTTCCCGTCGTCTGCTCCTCCCGCACGCTCGCGGTCAGTGCCGCTCCCGTTCGGACGCAGCTCCCGCCAGGCGACTTTCCCTCCCGCCCAGCGCTGCTCGCCAGGACGCAGCTCCCGCCAGCGCCGCTCCCGCCAGGACGCATCTCCCGCCAGGCCGCCGCTCCCGCCCGGAGGTCGTTCCTGCCCAGGCGCTGCTCGGCCGCGTTCGTTCCTGCCCAGGCGCTGCTTGGCCGCGTCTCCTGCTGTGTGGATCGCCAGGTCCATCTCCTCTCGATCGTCTACTGCTGTCGTCTGAGGTCTGCTGCGCCGGATTTCGTTCCCAGCCGCCGTCCTCGTCCGGCCTCTGCTATTTTCGGATCTTTGCAAAAAAAAAATGTCTGCTGCATCAGGCTACGTTGCTGTCCCTCGCTGTCCGGTGATCTTCGATGGTACCAACTACACCGAGTTCGCTGGCTTCATGCGCATTCACATGCGTGGCATCCGTCTCTGGGGTGTTCTTTCTGGCGAGGTCTGCTGTCCGCCACGTCCGGTTCCTCCGGTGGCCCCTACTCCGCCGACTCCACTGGTTCTTCCTCCGGATGCTAATCAGGCCGCCAAGGATGCGGCTAAGGTTGCTGATGAGGCTGCTGATCGTGCCTATGATGAGAGGGCTTTGGCTTATGAGGAGGCTCTTCAGACGTATCATGGTGCTTTGTCTGTTTACACCCAGTGGCTTGATGATGATGCTCGTGCTGCAGCTGTTCTCACTGCTAGTGTTCTGCCTCAGTTTGCTTCTGAGTTTCTGGGTCTTCCTACTGTCTTCCAGATGTGGACCTGTCTTCGTCAGCGCTATGAGCCCTCTGGTGATGCCTTATACCTTTCTGTGGTTCGTCAGGAGCATGCTCTTCAGCAGGGTGACTCTACTGTTGATGACTTTTATGCACAGAGTTCTGCTATCTGGCGCCAGCTTGATTCTCTCCGCAGTGCTGGTTGTCGTACTTGCCCCTGCTGCCAGGCTGTCCAGGCCGATTTGGAGTTTCATCGCGTCTACGAGTTCTTGTCTCGGCTCCGTAAGGAGTTTGAGCCCCGGCGTGCTCAGTTGCTTGCTCGTGGCCGTATTTCTCTCATGGAGGCGCTTTCAGAGATTCGTGCTGAGGAGACTCGCCTACGTGGTGCTGGTTTGCTGGAGGTTCCCTCTGTGCTCGCTACTCGGGTTTCTTCCACTCCACCTGCTGCACCGCCCCATTCTCGCTCGAGTGCTCCGCCGCTTTTGCCCACTCCTTCTGGAGGCTCAGGTCGCCCCCGTTCACATTGTGACTACTGCAAGAATGATGGTCATATTGAGTCCCAGTGCTACACCAAGCGGAAACACCTGCGCAAGGCGCGATCATCAGGGACTACGTCATCTCCCTCGCCAGCTTCAGCCATTGCTTTGACCGAGCAGGATATTCTGAGACTTAAGCGTCTGCTCGCGGCTTCAGGTTCTTCCTCGACGGGTACTGCTGGTTCTGTGACTGATGCTTCCCGCACTGAGCACCCGCCCTCTACACAGTCAGGTACATCCCCATGGGTTCTGGATTCTGGAGCTTCTTTTCATATGTCTTCTCATTCTTCCGCTTTGTCTTCTCTTCGCTCGCTGGATTCTCCTGTTCATGTCTTTACTGCTGATGGTACTCCACTTTCTGTTGCCAGTAGAGGCCATCTTTCTACTCCTTATTCTGTTCCTGATGTTGCTCATGTTCCTCGACTTCCCATGATTCTGTTTTCTGCCGGTCAACTTACTGATTCTGGTTGTCGTGTCATCTTTGATGTTGACTCTTGTTCTGTCCAGGATCGTCGCACGCACACTCTGGTTGGGGCTGGCCCTCGCCGCCGTGATTCTCAGGGTCTTTGGGAGTTGGACTGGCTTCATGTTCCTTCCGCTGCCACCACCATCGCCAGTTCCTCCGCTGCTGTCGCTTCTGTTACTGGTTCCTTCAAGCAGTGGCATCATCGACTTGGTCATCTGTGTGGTTCTCGATTATCGTCTTTAGTTCGTCGAGGCCTGAGGTCATGGATTAGCATATCCATTGAAGCCAATGACGAGGAGGATGAATAACCTTTCAAGAGGCCAGATTTTAAAAAGATTGCAAAAGAGAGGAAGAATCATGCAGGTGTTGGTGGCTACAAAGAGGAGCTTTGTGCTATGATTGAGACCAAGAAATCACTGGTGGCCGAATGCAAAGATGATAAGACAGCAAAGTGAAACAATCTCAAGTGCTTAGAGGACGAGAAGGGAGGTAAAGTTCGTGGCTGGAGATAGAAAGGTGAAGGGGAGGAGCAGAGGATTGCACTCGAGGAGGAAAGGCTTGCAAAAGAGAAGAAGGCCAAAGAGAGGGCTATCATGTTTGTGGATCCAAGCACGATGGATGCCATGGCAAGGAAGTATTGGGAGCTCACTTGTTTAGAGATCATAGCCCAATCGGAGGCCTCTCGTGGGGGTGATCGTGGTGGCCATGGGGGTGATGGTGGTGGTGTCCATGGAGGTGGTGGTGGTGGCGGCCGTGGGGATGGTGGTAGTGTGTCCATGGAGGTGATAGTGGTGGCTGAGCGGTAGTGATGGTGGTGTCCATGGAGGTGGTGGTGGTGCCATGGGCGTGGTGATGTTTTCTTTGGATGCGATGGGCACAAAAGTGCTTGAGTTGATGAGCACAAAACATGCCTTTGGTAGGGCACGATCCACGACATAAGACATGCTGTGTTGTGGTGATTTTGGATCAAACTTGATGGATGTGGTGCCTTTTGGATGAACTCTATACATGTTTTAATTTGAACTAGATGACCCATTACGCCCAGGAAGTTAAGCAAGCTATGGGCTGCACGTTTAATAAATGTTCATTTTATAAATTATTCCCAAAGGGTATTAGCATGAATAACAATGCATATGGGAACAAACAATAAGAAGCAACGGATAAGCTAACAAATAGGGACAACTACCCATGAATCATGGCAAGTACTTGTTCGTACTAGCCGCACTTAGACACGACCTCGGTGCCGGAGAGGTCAGGCATGAACGTTGGTTTGGGTGGCACGTTGGTTTGGGTGGCGATGGGAGAGAAGCGCGGAATAACAGAGACAATAAACGCCAGTGTCGATCCATCGAGGCGCGTCCCTTGAGTCGAGTCCGCTGCACATATGGGTCCGATGCAACAAAGAAATTGGTTAGGTCTGAGCCTTCCAAGCTGTCGGTCTTTATCACGCATGGATCCGGACCCGGGTCCTTCCCCTCACTTTGATGCAATGCCTCGCGGACCCGGGCTCACCTGGCGCGCGCGTGCGCCCGAGTAGGCATGTTGCATGGCCGACATTGACGTGTGGAGTTGTGTGGGGCTTAGCTATACGGCTTTGTTTGCGTACGTCCAGGTCGTCGCGCTGCATGCCCGAGCGCTACGTATCGCTTTTACCTGGGCTTTCCAAGCCCAGATTCTTGCCGCCGCGGACCTGGCTGGTTGGTGCCCGTGGGACACAATGCATATAACCCACCCCCTTCACACACTAGCCCTACCAGAGTAGTAAGCGGACACGTATGAGCGCTCATACCAGCCACTACCGCCTGGTCAACTATGTTACCCCCTACCTTTGGATCGGGAAGCAGATGCACAAAAAGATTAGAAACTTCACGAGAACCGAGAACCCTAGCCTCCAAAAGGG
Source organism: Aegilops tauschii subsp. strangulata (assembly GCF_002575655.3). Taxonomy (NCBI): domain Eukaryota; kingdom Viridiplantae; phylum Streptophyta; class Magnoliopsida; order Poales; family Poaceae; genus Aegilops; species Aegilops tauschii. The sequence continues at coordinate 227,857,070 of NC_053039.3, forward strand.
ACCCGGAGGGGGAATTAATAGAAGGACTCCGCTACACCATCATCTCCATCAAGAGGACTACGACCGTGACTCTCCCTTCCCCCGTAACCCTCGCCGCCGCCACCTCCCCAGCTCGTTTCCGGCAGGATCCGACGGCCCTTGCCGGTGCACGGACCGGATCCGGGCTCGCCTCCCCCCGCCCTTCCTTCCCCTCCCCCTCTTCCGTCCTCGCGCCGCCTCCCCGGGAGGCGGTCGGGGCGGCTCCCGCGCCTCCGTCCTCGGCCTCCCTTCCCTCCTCCTCCCCCCTGCCGCCGCCGGCGAGCGCCCTCGGCTCCGACCCGGGTGGTGCCGGCGGCAGCATGATCTCCCCTTCCCGCGCGCGTGTCCTCCCTTCCCGGGGCGGGGGCCGGGGCGGTGTCGCTCGGTGAGGCGGCGGTCCGGCGAACCGGCGGGGTGGCCGGCGGCGGACGTGGTGGCGGCGCTACTCCTTGGCAGCATGGTGGCGCGGGGTGGCCGGCGGCGCGTCCCCGGCTCAGATCTAGCGGGTCGGTTCCCGGCGTGGCTTCGTTGTCTTCTGCGTGGTGAGGAAGAGGAGCAGCTCGGACCGGGGGCGGCGACGCTGACGGCATGCCTGCTGCAGCGCGAAGGCGGGAGCTTTATGAGGGTCCGGCCGGGCCTGGTATGCTCCTGCTACTGCGTCTGGTCGGCTACCGCCGTTGATGGTGGTGAGACGGCGTGAGAAGCTTCAAGACCGTGTTGGTGCAAGGTGGTGGTCGGTTTGGTGGTGGGCTCCGGAGTGCCCGAGGTGATGGTTGGGATCGGGAGAAATTCCTGTCGGCCTGGCCGACACCGACGCGGTGGCGCTTGAGGGTGCCGCCGGACCTTCCTGGAGGGCGTTGAGGGCTACCCTTCTTCTCTCCTCGTCAAGTACCAGGGGAAACCCTTGGCAGCAGCGTCGTCATCATCGTGTCCTTTCTTGGAGGTGTTGATTGGTACCGGCGCTTCGGAGTCTAGGAGCTTGGTGGGAGATCTCGGTGGGCACAGTGGTCGCGAGGCTTCTTCATTTTTGTCGATCCACCGTTGTGGGCATTTGTTCCTTTTGTTTTCTCTTTCGTTTCTTTTGGGCGTGTCTATGTTGCTTCCGCCCCAGCACCTATCGTTGGTTGTATCGGTTGGTTGCTTTGTAATACAAAGCGGGGGGGGGGGGGGGGGGGGGAGACCTTTTTCGTCAAGAGGAGTACGACATCAACCATCTCCATCACCATCATAACCCCTTCATTTCTTTTTAATAGAAGACCATAGTGGATTCATACTTGTATTACTTGGATCATTCATCTATGTTTACCATGATTTACCCTTTGATGCTTGTTGTTTTCATGTCCGAGTATACCCCCTAGTTCGTGGGGATAAGGAGGAACCATAGCATGTTTAGGTGTTGGATGCCGATAGGGTTTGGCATCCTTTTTGCATCTTTATCTAAATAACCTTCTCCATGTTAAGTGAAGTCGACCACTCAACATTTGCCTTCATGGACGAATGATTATATTATCGGGGCGATGGTGGGTTTGAAGAGGTACTATGGTAACAAAGATTATCTCCCTCCTTGCCTGACCATTCTATAGGGGACTATAGGAGACCACCTTTAGCTGCGTCCACATGGGAGACCCTTAATCACCATTCCGGAAACCTGAATGTGGGGAGGGATAGTGGTGGAATATGTGATATGTGGCTGTTGCATGTATGCACGTATCTGTATAGGCTCCGCCAACTCCTAGAAGCATGAAAAGTGGACTAGAAATTCGAACATAGAACTATGATTTACTATACGTTACGTTAAATACATACTAGTTGGGGAATCTAGACTCCCTGAGAACGCCTTCGCCTTATTGATTCACAAAAGCTTCATTACTCTCTGTCTCTTTTATTTTAGTCTTGAACTTTTATTTTTAGTCAACTTTCACCTGCAATATTTCCACCTCCGTATTTGCTTTGCATCGGACTATCATTAACTTGGAGTCACATCATGATAATTCTCTACAAGAAACCAAGACCATTGCATATGCTTCATGTGGGATCGATACTCTTATTTCGAAAAGGCTACAATTAAACCATGAGCACTTGCAGGCTATCAGATAGCCGGCTGGAATATTGAGCCACTTATCGGCAACCGTGTGTCGCCCCCGCGACCACCGGGCGCCACCACCACTGACTAGCCGGCCTTGCCAACTCGCGGGAGCAAGCAGGGAGGGAGACGCCCTCTGATGGCCCTCTGTGTCTCCTTTTATAGGCGGGCGAGGGCAAAAAAACAGACGGATCCGCCGGGGACCATTACGCACAATGGAACAGATGGGAGGGTTGTCGCCACTGTCGGATGGGGAACGACTGAGCCCTTCGCTAGGGTTTTTGTACAGAGGAGGAAGACGACGCCTTGACTGTCAAACTGGTTCACGTGGATTGATCTCGGCCGTTCGCCCGGCGTATAGGTTCGCCGCCTTAACTGGTCGGCCAACTCCAACATAGGCTACACGGCCCCTTCGTGGCCGGATCTGGCTTGCCTGCTCCCTCTCCATGCTCCCATCCGTGCTCCCACTTCATCCTACGGCTGTTCTTTTTCCTTTTTCTTTTATAATCTAATCATCTCCCCCCCCCCTGTTTTTCAGGGGGTGGGGCCGGGCCTTATTTCTTCCAATCAAATCAAGCCACGTATGCGGGAGCACGGATGGGAGCATGGGAAGGGAGCAGGCAAGTCTCGTCCTTCGTGGCCTGCGTGACCCCCAAAATTGGCACATATACAATCCATGCAGAATAATAGATTTCCTATTTTAGCCGGTTCAGATTTTTTTTAGAAAAGTCCACAAGCTTCGGAGGGAGGTATTGCAGAGAGGCCTTTCCACCTCCGAAATAATTATAGTGGACCTCCTAAGGAACCCAGAAATTTTCGCAGGAACCTCTAAAAGTCCAGAAAATTGCATAAAGGCAATTAATTTCAGCAGAAAATTATTAGGAAGCCTAAAAAAGGATTGAAAATGCTAAAAATCCCTGAAATTGCTACAAATTATAGGAATCCACCTGGACTCCAAAAATATATTGTTGGTATCAGAAAAATTAGAAGATCATAATATGGTTGGGAGCTCCAAGGAATAAAAGAAAAATACCAGGACAGTCGTCCCCGTCATTTGTTTTTCCTTATTTGGGGATCTTTCCCCTTGGACCACTAACCCGAGTGGTTTCAGGGACCCAAGGGCTTCCCGTGAAATATTCTTCGTGGCAGCATGTAAACAATATTAGAGGACCAGAAAAATGAGATTAATTCATGCCTTACTACATCTATTATAAACCACAACTCGATAAAAAATGCAATAGCAAACCAAACACTACATAAATTTACTAGCAGTAGCAAATACTTGATGTACTCAGTAGCAAGGAGTAAATTAGTGAGTAAATTATAAATATACTAGCAAACCAACGATGTACGAGCAAAGTAGCAAATCTGTGAATAAATGTGTTAGGCGTAGCAAATCTGTGACAACTGCAGTAGCAGAGTGGTAAATCAGTAAATTAATGTAATAGCAAAGTAGAAAGCCTATGTTTTGGGCTACGAAGTATTTTTCTTGTTTTTAGCAACAAAAAACTGGGATACTTGCTAGTACATGTATTGCGTAAGAATCGCATTATTATGCAGTTCCTCCGTAACGTAATGCAAGACATTTTTGACAGTGTCATGGACTATAAAAATGTCTTGCAGTACAAAAAGTTATCAGAGGGAGTATGATTTAGTCTCCCGTATTCTACTTGCTACAAATTTTGCATGACATTCTACGCTAAAGACAAAACATATACACGAGCATAGTTTCGCAAATCAGGAATCAGGATTCAACACCGTTTTGTGCTTAAAGTCTGTCTGCAGGAAATGAGAGTGGTGTGCACTTCAGGCTGTCAGGGTTTACTGCCAAAACGTCTTATATTTAGAAACGGAGGTACTACAACATTTGGTGGTTACTGTATGGCATTTATCACTCACTGAATTAGATCCAACTGACTGGAAGAGTCGCTCTCATAATCTTAATGTACTCAAAACAGGATCAGTTCAAGATATCAATAATGAAGACGGACCCAGACAAGGAAATACTCGCATTACATATATGCCAACCATATGTGGATATGGGCCATATGGAATTCCATGACAATGATTTCGCCATCGATATCCCTCATCAGATTGCCTTTAGGTTCCCGAGAGGAAACTATTGCAAACCAATTAAAAGACACCAGGGCAGTCAGAACTTGCATGAATGCACTCTTTATGCAATAAAATCAGCTACAGTCGCAAAGCAGAGCACATTAATGTTCTTTCTTGGTTGCTTCAATTTCATCAGAGCTGCGTGTATCATGCTTAGCAATTCCCTAGCTGCAAACCTCATATATATGTACTGTTGCTAATCACCTACATTTGTTCACAATTTGTGAGAACAACAGCAGCAATAACGCTTTTAAATTTTACCTGAGGGAAAGGTGACCAGCATAGTATAATTGTTTTAATAATAAATAAACATAACAATCACTTGTTTGAGAATTACTACATCCGTTCTGAATTATAAGATGTTTTAGATATTTTAACATGGACTACATACGGACTGGTATGAGTGAACAAACACACTTAAACGCTTCTATGTACATCTGATTCAGGAAAAAGTTAAACATCTTATAATTTGAAACCAAGAGAGTATATCAGAAATTGCATTCGGCAACGGTAAAGTTGTTTCAACGGGATCAACAGTTCAACAACACCCAATAATGATGTTTTCTTTTCTTTTCCTTTTTGAGTTGACCAATCATGATGTCTTGGACAGTTAGGCTCCACTTGGATTATCGTTTGGCCCGTGAATACCCCCGTAAACGATACACGCCTCTAGGCGTCATTTTTCTTGGGGCAAAAGTCACGCTGCGGCCGGTATAATACACGTGTAAACTAAATCCTCCTCCGGACTAAAAAGTTTCACCGATTCCAAGCGGGGCTTTAACCCGTATCACAATACGATGAAGCCCGGTAACAAATAATGCAGGTCTGATAAGCCCATAGCGTCAAGATATTAGTCGGAACTCCGAACATAATCATAATAATTTATTGTATCAATTTCGAACAATTTGTAGTCCTACCTCCATTTTAAAAGGAATCTTTCCTACACTTAGGCTTTCTAATCCAAGCGATTCCCTCAAAATGTGCAACTACCTTTAAGAGGTCAGAGCTTTAAAGGCAGGTGTAATGAGAGAAATGGCAAATCTTTGACCAGAAAAGATCGAATTAACCCGTCAATCAGTACCATCTTGGATGAGCAGACCTCATTGATAACTCTCAACCACAAGTACAAAGAGCTAAAGAAAGTAAGGAACACTGTCCACGGACCAAAATATTATGGAACACAGAACTAGATATGTACTACAGCCAATATGGCAATAAATGTAAAGAATTTATAGTAGTACTTCACTACTGGTAAAAATCTGGCGATCCGATCTCTTAACAAGATACAAGCTGAGCATGTACAAGATATGTATATAAACCTAGATGAGTACTTGAAAAAGGGTAAACCAATCGCGTGAACCAAATGGATAAAAGTAGGGCCTAGAGAAAATTAGTAGTAACCTTAGTTGGATAAACATGCTATTGGCTTCATGAAAAGGCCCAATAAACATCGGCGAGAAACAATACAGAACGGGTTGACTAAGCTTGAAGAAAACGTTATGTTATATACTCCCTCCGTTCCTAAATGTAAGTCTTTTTAGGGATTTCACTACAAACTACATACATATGTATATAGACATATTTTAAAGTGTAGATTCACTCATTTTACTCCGTATGTAGTCCCTAGTTGAATCTCTAAAAAGACTCATATTTAGGAACGGAGGGAGTATATACTTCTACTTCAGAATCGAATACAGAATAGGTCAAGCTGTCTAAGCAGCCTACGACTAATACAGTGCTTCAGCATCGAATACTGGACATGTTAAGTTTTGCAAAACAACGTACTAGCATTTACGGGAAGGTCGAAACCATCCAGGACTGTGCCTCTTTTGTCCCTGAAACTCGTAATACAAACACGAGTTGCGGTTCACCTCTCCCCGAGGTTCCCGCGAGGGCGCAAGCCAAAGTAAAGTAGTACAACGGCTGCCGGCGGGGAAGTTTGTTAACCTGTGAGGTCCCTGCGGTGCGACATTCCGTCGAACACGACATCGGCATCAGTGCATCGTGGCATGTCGAGCAGGGTCGCGCCCTGCAGGCTGGGGCTGTGCAATAGCTGCCATGTCCGGCATGCGTAAGTGCGCAGGCGGAGGCGCTTATGGCGGCTTGGTAAATTCTCCGGCGAGGACACTGGGCGGACCGTTTCGATCGTGCGAGCACGCGGCCACCATTTTCTCGGCGATTCCTATCTGACGCTCGTTCCGTCGGATTTTTTTTTTCTTTTTGTTTACCGGGGCTGCTCATTGCGCCAGATAATCGTCTTTTTCCGGTTTACTTCCGTTTTTTGAAATGTTTTTGTTTTGCAATTTTCCTTATGTTTGCTTCGGTTTTCTGTCTTTTTCCTTCAATGTTATATTCCGCTTTTATACTTTTACTCATTTTAAATCCAAATTTTTACATTTACTTTTTTCCTTTGATTTATCTAAATTTTTCGTATTTATTTCAACATATGAATATAATTTTCCTGCATACATGAATATTATAAAAAAACATGATGGATTTTTAAATCTGTCAAGAATATTTTTTAAATATGCGATGGACATTTTTTGAATTTGCAGTGTTTTTTCGAGTACGCCCTTGCCTTTTCTACTCATAATAATTGCTTAAAAGAAGTTAAATTAGTGGTCGCGAAAAAGTGGATTATATTATTTTGAGAAAGTTCAAGGAAGGTCATGCACACCTAAATTGAGCCCGTCTACACAAATTGATCCGTCAACCATTTTTTCTATAGTGGCCTGAAAAGATTGGATTGCTACCTTCGGAGAGCCATTGACACTGGGTTTGATAACACATTATTTGAACTGGACCAAACGAACATTTTCTACAATATTTTCCTCTTTCTTTTGACAACATAAATTTTTTTGAGCTTGTCAATTAAGATACCATTTCCCAACATTTTAAAAAAGGGTTAATTATCATTTTGCCTTTAGTGTTCATGTGCTCAGTTTTGCCCTCAGATGCGAATAGTGCTCAGTTTTGCCCCTAGTCCGAGCGCACCGACTCGTTCCGTGAACTCAGCCGTCTCCGTCAGGTCAACCTTTTGACTCGGCCCTTACAGGTGGGACCAGGCGGCAGGGACGGCCAATTTTATTCCGATCGTTGCACGCGTGGCTTGTGGGACCCAACAGAGAGCCGTTGAGCAGAGAGCTGTTGCAGGTGTGCTATATAAGCGGGCGACAGCGGCGGTGACCATGGCGATAGAGAGCACGGCGAGAGAGAGAGAGAGCACGGCGGTGGGAAGCTAGCTGTGGAGGGCGCGGCGGTGGGAAGCTAGCTGTGGAGGGCGCGGCGGTGGGAAGCTAGCTGTGGAGGGCACGATGGCGTTGAGATCCCCTTCGGCTCCGAACTCCATGTCTTCCTCAAGCTCCCGCGCCACCTCGCGGATGCAGAGCCGGGCGCGTGTGGACATGCCTGTCTTCGTCTGTCCGCGGTGCCGGGCGGGCGTTGATCGGAGGGTTTCTCACACACCGAGGAACCAAAATCGTCCGTTCTACGTGTGCAGCGAGAATGGGGTAAGAATTGGGGCAATTGCACCATTTTCATGGTCGGGATCTTTGAGCAATGGGTTGATTTGTTTGGTGTTCATGCAGGTGACATGCTTCTTTCTTTGGGTCGATGCTCTGGCCAAGACTCTGATGAATGCAAGAAGAGCATGAAGAATAGTTGCGCATGCTGCCACGAACGGCAGTGGCCGCAGCACGAGCTCCGGAAGAAGAGATGGAGGGCGAAGCACGCACTGACAGAGAGCTAGCTGTTGAGCTTAGGATATTGAAGAAGAAGGTTAGGAAGCTTGAAGATCAAGCACTACCAATACCCATTTGCAAATACTTTTGGGCATTTGTAGGTATGGTAATCGCACTGGTTGTAATGTTGAAAATGTATGGAAAGGCATGAATTATGGAGGAATTTGTAATATTTAAATTGTATGAGAAATTCACCTAGTTTAAATGTTGGTTAAATTTGTTTAAATGTTGAAACAAAAGGAGAAGAAGTGACCAATATTTAAATATGTTGAAAAAAGAGAAGAAATGAGGAATTCAGAAACTTTTGATCAATAAAATGCAGCTCTCTGCTCTGCCTTTCTGTCCAAAAAAAAGGTTGCTCTTGGGCCAAATTCAGAGCGTAGAGCCAAGTGGCTAGACTAATGGGCCAACTGCATCCAATTAGGCCCATTCGGGGATTCACTTGCATATTTTTCTGTTTTCTGTTCTGATTTAATTTAGGCAGTAAATCATAATGCTGAAACTTTTTGTGGAAGCTAATTGAATTATTCCGGAGCCAAACAATTATGGTTAGAAATTTTTTGGAGCTGTTAATTAATCCAATTCAAATACACCGTGATTTAAATCAAAGACCAAAATGTCATGGAAAATGTGCCTCAGCACTGGTAGAGGTTTACACCTGGTGCCAAAATAAATGAACATTTTTTAAGGGCATTACATCGAGAAAAAAAAATTGTCTAAAAAAATGAAGGCTGGAAAATGCACAAAAAATTGGTGCGACTAGGGACTCGAACCCAGAATCGCGTGGGTTTGTGGTGTTTAGGGCTGCGCTGGTAACCGCTAGGACAGATGGCAAGACTTTGACATGGGTAGGGAAGGAAGGTATACATAGTGAGACTGTGAATTTTTTTAAAAAAAATAGTGAGACCGTGAATGTTTGCACACGCGTGAGAGTGGTTTTCCTTTGTTTTGCACTGAAATTTTGGAGGGTTGGAAGGTTGAAAACGTATGTTTGCACTGCCACATGATTTTGGTTAGAGTGGCACTTGGTTTAGGGTTAGAGTGACACTTGGTTTAGGATTTAAAGGGAATAAATTTGCATGTTAGTTCATGACTTTTTTTTGAATGAAACAGAGGGCTTCTCACCCCCTCCGATTTTCATTAATGAAAACCACAAGTTCTCGAACTTCATGACTTGGTTTAGGGAAGAAATGATATGTTTGGGCACGAACATTTTTTAACACACATAATAAACCCTAATAACTTAGCTAAGATGCAACACACCATTACAATAGAAAAGCAACAATAATAAGTTCACGGACACATGACGAAACATGACACGACACGACACGACATAGAAAAGCAACAAAATAAAAAATGAAACATGACGAGCTTGACTCCGGGCTTGAACATCTTCATCTTGACCTCCTTCTTCCAGCTTGGCCGCGCGCGCCCCTTCAACACCGTCTTCATCTTCACACCTCCTCCTCCTCGTCATAGGGAAGGGAGTGCATCTGGCCTGGAGCGGGGAAGATGCGCTCGTAGTTGGTGTAGATGTTGTAGACGGTGAAGAAGATGGCCTCGCAACCGCACCAAAAGACTTGGCCGAGGAGCTCGCGCGCGTCAAACGGGTTGGTGAAGGTGACCGTGAGCAGTAGGAGGATGCCGCCGCGGTCACGAACCTCGTTGAGGGTGAACATCCTCGGCGAGCCCCGTGGGAGGTGGGCATAGCCGGCTCTGAGGAAGGCGCGGGTGAGTTCGATGGAACCCCTCCACCTTGAAATAGCCCACACACGGAGCTCCCTCTCCACGAGCACGCCCGGTGGGTAGCGCAGCTCCGGCACGACAGGCGGACGGTTGAAGGTCGGCCCGTTGAACTGCATCTTCACTTGGTCTCGCTTGGGGAGGGCTCGGTCGCTTGGGTGTTTGAAGTTGGAGAGGATCGGATTTGGCTTGTGGGTGGGAGAGGAAGAGAGGCACCCCATTTATAGGCCTGTGGGTGGGAGAGGAAGAGAGAAAGGATGAGAACGGTGCGTGTGTGAATCTGGACGTGTGTGTGTATCCGGACGCGTGTGTGTATCCGTTACGTTTTGCACTCTTAAAATTTTTGCACGAAAACGATGCATGGGGCGCGTGCGTGCATCTGAATCACTGCATAGCTCTTTGACCGGGCGGTGCACGTGAATCGCTGCCCTGAACCACTGCCCTGAACCACCTAGCTCGCCTCGCTAGCCTAGCTCGCCTAGCGCGCCTCGCTCGCCTCGCTCGCATGCATGCACGTCACCGCCTCCCGCGCATGCAAACCCACGTCGCCGCCTCCCATGCATGCAAGGCCTGGAAAGGCTGAGATGGGCTATTTACTGCGGTCTCAGGCCCAGACAATGAGACGGCCCAACGGTCCATCCAGCGCGCCCGGTATTTGTTAAAAAAACAATCTCCCAGCCAATCAGATTGCATCTCGCGGATCGCCCCCCTCCTCCCCGCAGATTCCTTCTAGAAGGGTTAGATCGACGACCCTTGATCGCCACTAGGGTTAGATGGACGGTCCTTGTTCAGCGCTAGGGTTAGCGAGGTTTGGGAGGGGTTTGGAGCAGTCAAAGCTATATTTGACCAGATTTCAAATGAGCATAATAAATTAAATAAAAAACAGAAAAATAAAAAACCTGCGCACATAGTCTTCTTATGTCATATACTAACGATTTAAGTTGATAAACAAGGTTTACATACATTTAAACGATAAGTTCATGTGTATTGTGTGATATCTCGAGTATCTCAAACTCTCTTGTATGAAGTGAAGAGAAGTGTTTTGGGGAAATGAACATGAAAATTTCAAAAAACTCACCACAGCTTCATTTTGGAGTGACTAAGAAGGATCCAGGCTTAGTTTTTCATTTTGATGTTTTACACTTGTTTAAATCTTGGTCAAAGTTAAGTTCGACCAGAATTCAAATGAGCAAAACAAATTAAAAAAAATCAAAAAATGGAAAAACCAGCGCACATAGTCTTTATATATAGAATATAGTGTAAGAAAGTTATTTGGCTGATTTAGACAAGGTCGAAAAAAACTTGCTTAGAAATGAGGTCGTTTACCCTACCTTTGGACCCCTCTTTTTAGCACATTTTTCATGAAAATTTCAAAAACCTCACCACAGCTTCATTTTGGATTGACTAAGAAGGATCCAGGCTTAGTTTTTCATTTTGATGTTTTAGACTTGTTTAAATCTTGGTCAAAGTTAGGTTTGACCAGAATTTAAATGAGCAAAACAAAATTCAAAAAAATCAAAAAAAGGAAAAACCATGTGCTCATTCAAACATCATCCAATAGATATTTAAACATCATGTCAAACATACTTCTAACATAGGTCCAACATCATCCAACAGAAATACAACATGTCAAGTGATAAATGTTTCATAATACAACATCATCCCTTATTCATAATGTTTCATAATTATTCATATATAGCGTTGGGGCTTCTGTCTGTTCCTTGAGCTTCTTGCCATCACTTTGCTCCTCGTGCACCTTGTGCTCATTGCTTCTTCTCTTCTCCTCTTGGTTGTCGGTACCTTGCGCGTCTTCTTCAAAGCTATCATAGAGCTGTGCAAAACATAAACGGTAATGAGATCATGTCAAGTGATAAATGTACAGTAGTATTTGACCCTTGCAAGATTTACATACCTAGCAGAACTCACAACAACAGAAGGTTGGTCACCATTTGGAGCCTCACTTGGATCACCATGATCACTATTTGGAGCCTCACTTGGATCACCATTTGGAGCCTCACTTGAATCATTATTTGGAGGATATTTTGGATCATCGTCAAAATCATGCGGCTATTGACCATCATCATTTGGAACCTCGTCAAAATCCTCATCTGATGCAACCGGCTGTTGACTATCATTTTCATCATCTGTTGAGGCAACCGGCTGCTGACCAACATTTTCATCGAAGCCTTCATCAAAACTCTCTCCGAACGCTGGATCTACTGTGTTATCACAATACTTACCGAAATGACTAGACCCACCACACCTTGTGCACTTACGCTTCCTCGCTCCAAGTCCAGCTCCTTCGCTGCGAGGTCTGATTTGACTCTTCCTTGGTCTACCTGCTGCTCTCTTCAGAACTGGAGCACAAAGCTTGAATCCAGGGTCCACCATGTCCCATTGTTGTTTTCCCTCCATAGCAGGCAAGACATAAGCGTATGTGGCTTTGAACCTTGCAACAGAGTAGTAATCATGCACATACTGATGTATGTTCCCTGCTGGACCTGGGAGAGAAGTGATGAAAAACAAGGCATGAATGCATGGCAACCCAGTTATCTGGCATTGCCTACAACTGCAAGTTCTCGCTTCTAAATCCACTGGATATCTCCATTCCCTCTTCTATTTATCCAAATATGATATCTCTGCTGTGGTACCCGAGCAAAGAGTCATGTTCATTTCCAAGCCTGTTGTCTTCTGCTTCAGTTCATTCATCACGGCAGGTATGATAATGTGGCCCATGAATTTTGCCTCGGCTATTCCTGCACGATAATGAAATTTCTGCATGTATTCTATCCTTATCTTGTCAAGCAAATCCACCACATACTGACCCTTTAGTTTCCAGATCTTTGAGTTGAAAGACTCTGCTAGATTATTGTGCACATAGTCAACTTTGCTCACTTCACTGAATTGGCTTCTGGCCCATAACTTGGAGTGGTGTGTTTCCAAGTATTCTTTCACTTTGGGATTCATGTATAACTGCCTCAAGTGGTAGTTGTGCTTCTTCGCACTGCAAGTCAAAGATGCTGGCCATAAATTGTCAGTATACACCTTTCCTTTGAATTTCTTCATGAAATTTGCAGCAAGGTGACGCATGCATTCACTATGCTCTACTCCAGGGAACACATTGTCCACTGCCACTTCTAAACCTTTGCAGGCATCTGTATGAATGACCAACCCATTGGGATGTGCAATAGCCCGGCGCAGATTATGCAAAAACCAAGTCCAGCTCTCCACAGACTCTGTCTCCAGCACACCGTAGGCAACTGGAAATACAAAACTGTGTGCATCAACTGCACAAGCTGCTACTAACTGTCCTTTAAACCTCCCTGTGAGAAAAGTGGCATCAATAGCCAAATAAGGCCTGCAGCCTGCCAAAAAACCCCGGCGACAAGCCTCAAAACAGACAAAAACCCTCCTAAAGCATTCCTTGGTCTTTGTCACTCCCCTGAATGTGTACTCCATGGTGTGGTGATCAATATCTACAATACTACCTGGGCTTGTCCTCTCCACTTCACCTTTGAATGAATACAACAATTGAAAACTTTCCTGCCAGTTACCATAAATAGAATCCATAGCATGTTGTTTACCATTGAACAACCTCATGTATGGTAAATCTATCTTGAACTTATCTTTGATGTTCTTCTGCAATTCCTTTGGACCCACTTGCTGGTTTTCTTTCACCCACTTCTTTACTTCTTCTGCCACCCATCTTGACTTGGCTCTACTGATTGTATCCTTCCTAAGGGTTGATTCCTGGCATGTGTGCTTAAAAGGGTTCACTTTGACCTGAACATTAGTGCTATTCCGCATTTTAGATGCGAGCAGCCTCCATGGACAACCCTCAGTCGGACAGTGCACTCTGTAACGTACTTGATCGCTCTTGTCAACCTTGAAAGTACGTTCTACCTTGATGCAGTATGTCAAGTGCATTTCTACACTCATTCATGGATGCAAAAACTGTACCTTCTTCCATATGAGGGTTCCAAGGGTCCCATTCAACAGCTGCAAGGTCTTCGTCCTCACCCACCGCGTCATCATCCACACGGACTGCATTGTGAACCTCATCTTGGTTTTCAGTCCGAGGTGCCCGTCGTAAATTCCGAATAACATCAGAATATAGCTTCTCTTCATCAACCCCAGAATTGTAGTCATCAGGCTCCACTTCAAGGGGGACCCTACTGCTGTTGCCCACACTTGTCGAGCCACCACGTCGCCGTGCACCAACTGGACTGTTCTGGCTAGAGATGCCATTACGACGACTTGGTTCTCCACGAGATGTTGCACCCGTCATCCTAGGTCCAAATGCCTGCTCAAGCACATCAACTTGCAGCCTCACATGAAAATTATCTTTCTCTTTATGCCTAACAAACATGGTAGCTAGCTCTTCATCATTAGTAACTGTCACCCAATTCTTTTCCCCATCATAGTATTTGTATACCACTTCATCAAGCAAACCCCAAGGATATTGGCTACAAATTACCTCCCCAAATTGTCTGAAACTCCAATTACTAGCCATTGGCAACCGATAATCAAAACCTCCTTGGTATTTCTTCTTATCCTTTGCATCGAACATGTACCGGTCCCTTCTAATGTGCACCATGAAAGCAAACCGCAACTCCATCCTAACCAGCGAAAAACAGAGACGCAATCAGCACACTAATTGGGCAAACCTACTCGAATCGAGTGTTCAAATGCACAACTAAGCTCAATCTAAACAAGAGGCGAGACTTACCCCTCGGGAACCCAGTCGTGGACGCGGAGGATCTCCGGCCCGATGCCTGCCTTGCCAAATACTCTGGGGTCGCCGCTGCTCGCCATTTCGCCCTAGGGTTCTTCCTCCTAGTTCAAATAGCTCCGGCAGCCCCCCACCTTTGAGCGCTCCGGCCGGGCGCACGAAAGGAGGCCGCGCCGCGGGTCGAGCAGGTGGCGGGCGCCCCACCCGTGGCATCGTAGGAAGGTTGGGGGCGTCGCAGGTAGCCGTGGAGCGTAGGCGCAGGACGGTAGCGGCGGAGCAGGCTGTGCAGCTGGTGGCGGGGCAGGTGCTTGCCGCGACGCAGGTGGCGGCGGCGGCGGCGCAGGACAGCCGGCCGGCGGATGGGCAGAGTGAGCTAGAATGATTTGGGGATTTAGTTGCATGGGCCTACATGTCAGCTCTGGACCCACGTCCACGCGGTCCCACATGTAAGCTCCGGACCCACAACCACTAACGGCGGCGGACGGAATGGACTCAAATATGGCCGTTTGGCCTCGTCATAGTTGCTGTGCATGGACTAGGGCAAAACTGAGCACAATTCGCATCTGAGGGCAAAACTGAGCACATGGGCACCACTGAGGGCAAAAGGATAATTAACCCTTAAAAAAGTAGGAGCGTAAGTGGGTTTCTCTGTGACCAATCCATATACGTAGTTGCCTCGCATTTGCTCAACTATATGACACACTAAGCGTTAGCTTAGAATCAAGAGTACCGTGGAGTTCAGTCCTTTGGGTAGTTCAGAAGCTCTTAAGTTTGATGTTAGGTATGAAAATTTACCTCTGTGTTGCGAGTGTTGTTGACTTGTAGACTACTATGTATCCAAAGAACCAGAGTGTAGATACCTATTGGAAAGGGTAAAGTTCAACTGCGAGAGCTCTTATTTTTGGGGGTCTTCCTCAGGACAACAAGCCTACCATCGTCGGCTCCGAAAACAACAACACCACCATGGGTATGGAGGGAGCCGCCGTCAAGGTGGCCAAGGCTGTGAGTGGCCTTACGGTGTTCGATGAGGGCACTGCTGCTACCTCCATGGGGCAGCCCAGGCTAGCTAGTACCCCGCTCGGCCAGGAGGGTTGGGCTGCCAGGGCTTCCTCGACGACGCGCTTCTATGTTGCATCCGGTCAGGAGGACAGGGTTGTGGTGCCATCTACGCCCGCTAGCCTTGGCCAGGAGGGCCAAGGGTTGCCAGGTAGCATGGACACCCATATGGGTGTGATGCATGGCCAAGAGGGTTGTGCAACACAACGTTTGGGCGCTCCTAGAAGCTTCGTGATATGTCTCCATTGTATCTACTTTTCCAAACTATTTTGCCCTTGTTTTGGACTCTAACTTGCATGATTTGAGTGGAACTAACCCGAACTGACGTTGTTTTCAGCATAATTGCCATGGTGTTACTTTTGTGCAGAAATATAAGTTCTCGGAATGACCTGAAAATCCACGAAGATCAATTTTGGAATAAATAAAAAATACTGGCGAAAGAATCAACCGAAGGGGGCCCACACCCTGGCCACAAGGGTTGGGGGCGCGCCCTCTGTCCTTGTGGGCCCCTTGGACCTCCACCGACCTCAACTCCAACTCCATATATTCACGTTCTGGGAGAAAAAAATCAGAGAGAAGGATTCATCGCGTTTTACGATACAGAGCCGCCGCCAAGCCATGTTCTTCCTCGGGAGGGCAGATCTGGAGTCCGTTTTGGGCTCCGGAGAGGGGAAATCGTCGCCATCGTCATCATCAACCATCCTCCATCACCAATTTCATGATGCTCACCGCCGTTCGTGAGTAATCCCATCGTAAGCTTGCTGGACGGTGATGGGTTGGATGAGATTTACCATGTAATCGAGTTAGTTTTGTTAGGGTTTGATCCCTAGTATCCACTATGTTCTAAGATTGATGTTGCTATGACTTTGCTATGCTTAATGCTTGTCACTAGGGCCTGAGTGCCATGATTTCAGATCTGAACCTATTATGTTTTGATGAATATATTTGTGTTCTTGATCCTATCTTGCAAGTCAATAGTCACCTACTACGTGTTATGATCCGGCAACCCTGGAGTGACAATAGTCACGACACTTCCCGGTAATGACCGTAGTTTGAGGAGTTCATGTATTCACTAAGTGCTAATGCTTTGGTCCGGTACTCTATTAAAAGGAGGCCTTAATATCCCTTAGTTTCCAATAGGACCCCGCTGCCACGGGAGGGTAGGACAAAAGATGCCATGCAAGTTCTTTTTCATAAGCACGTTTGACTATATTCAGAATACATGCCTGCATTGTATTGATGAATTGGAGCTAGTTCTGTGTCACCCTATGTTATAACTGTTGCATGATGAATGCCATCCGACATAATTATCCATCATTGATCCATTGCCTACGAGCTTGTTTCATATTGATCTTTGCTCCGTTATTTTTCCGTCGCCACTGTTGCGATTGCTACAAACTGCTACTATTACTTTTGCCACAGTTACCGCTACTTCCATACTGTTGGGGAACGCAGTAATTTCAAAAAAAAATCCTATGCACACGCAAGATCCATCTAGGTGATGCATAGCAACGAGCGGGAGA
Source organism: Aegilops tauschii subsp. strangulata (assembly GCF_002575655.3). NCBI lineage: Eukaryota > Viridiplantae > Streptophyta > Magnoliopsida > Poales > Poaceae > Aegilops > Aegilops tauschii. The sequence goes on from NC_053039.3 coordinate 227,874,080, forward strand.
GTGTGTCCACGTACCCTCGTAGACCGAAAGCGGAAGCGTTTAGTAACGCAGTTGATGTAGTCGAACATCTTCGCGATCCAACCGATCCAAGTACCGAACGCACGGCACCTCCGCGGTCTGCACACGTTCAGCTCGGTGACGTCTCTCATACTCTTGATCCAGCTGAGGCCGAGGGAGAGTTTCGTCAGCACGACGGCGTGGTGACGGTGATGATGAAGTTACCGATGCAGGGCTTCGCCTAAGCTCTACAATGATATGACCGAGGTGGAAATCTGTGAAGGGGGGACCGCACACGGCTAAGACAACTGTCAACTTATGTGTTCTAGGGTGCCCCCTGCCCCCGTATATAAAGGAGCAAGGGGGAGGCTGGCCGGCCCTCATGGGGCGCGCCCCAAGTAGGATTCCTACTAGGAATCCTATTCCTAGTAGGTTTCCAACAAGGGAAGAGAGAGGGGGAAGGAAGGAGAGGGAGAGAGGGAGGGAAAGAGGGGGCGCCGCCCCCTCCTTGTCCAATTTGGACTCCTCAAGGGGGGAGTGGGGGCGCGGCCAGCCCTAAGGCCCCCTCCTCTATCTCTCACAAGGCCCATGTTGGCCCATTAGTTCCCCCGGGGGTTCCGATAACCCCCCGGCACTCCGATATTTATCCGATGACCCCCGAAACTCATCCGGTGTCCGAATAACATCGTCCAATATATCAATCTTTATGTCTCGACCATTTCGAGACTCCTCGTCATTTCCATGATCACATCCGGGACTCCGAACTACCTTCGGTACATCAAAACAGATAAACTCATAATACCGATCGTCATCGAACGTTAAGCGTGTGGACCCTACGGGTTCGAGAACTATGTAGACATGACCGAGACTCATCTCCGGTCAATAACCAATAGCGGAACCTGTATGCTCATATTGGTTCCTACATATTCTACGAAGATATTTATCGGTCAAACCGCATAACAACATAGGTTGTTCCCTTTGTCATCGGTATGTTACTTGCTCGAGATTCGATCGTCGGTATCTCATTACCTAGTTCAATCTCGTTACCGGCAAGTCTCTTTACTCGTTCCGTAATGCATCATTCCGTAATTAACTCATTAGTCACATTGCTTGCAAGGCTTATAGTGATGTGCATTACCGAGAGGGCCCAGAGATACCTCTCCGACAATCGGAGTGACAAATCCTAATCTCGATCTATGCCAACTCAACAAACACCATCGGAGACACCTGTAGAGCATCTTTATAATCACCCAGTTACGCTGTGACGTTTGATAGCACACAAAGTGTTCCTCCGGTATTTGGGAGTTGCATAATCTCATAGTCATAGGAACATGTATAAGTTATGAAGAAAGCAATAGCAATAAACTAAACGATCGTAGTACTAAGCTAACTGATGGGTCAAGTCAATCACATCATTCTCTAATGATGTGATCCCGTTCATCAAATGACAACTCTTTGTCCATGGCTAGGAAACTTAACCATCTTTGATTAACGAGCTAGTCAAGTAGAGGCATACTAGTGACACTCTGTTTGTCTATGTATTCACATATGTACTAAGTTTCCGGTTAATACAATTCTAGCATGAATAATAAACATTTATCATGATATAAGGAAATATAAATAACAACTTTATTATTGCCTCTAGGGCATATTTCCTTCACATACTACTTTGCTACTAAATATTTTGCTGCAGATATTAAGTCTTTCAGGTGTGGTTGAATTGACAACTCAGCTGCTAATACTTGAGAATATTCTTTGGCTCCCCTTGTGTCAAATAAATAAATTTGGGTTGAATACTCTACCCTCGAAAACTGTTGCGATCCCCTATACTTGTGGGTTATCAAGACCTTTTTCTAGCAACGTTGCCGGGGAACATAGCTCTATTCTCTGAGTCACTTGGGATTTATATCTGTTGATCACTATGAGGAATTTGAAAGATCAAAGAACCAAGATTTTTCCCTGAACTACAAGGGGAGGTAAGGAACTGCCATCTAGCACTGCACTTGATTCTCCTTCTGTTTTGAGTAAACTTGCGACACCTACACCTGCTATTGATTCTGATATGTCGCATGTTATTGATGATGCCACTTCTGCTATGCATGATGCTTATGATGAAACTACTTCTCTGCTTGATAATACTGTGCCACTTGGTTAATTTCTTGATGAACAACTTGCTAGGGTTAGAGAGAATGAAATTATTGAGACTGATGATATTATTGAAACTTAAGATTATGATTCTCCCCCTAGATATGAATTGCCTATTGTACCTGAGGGTTATGTTATGGATGAAGAAATTGCTAGCGACTTCTTTGCTTGTAATGACAGAGAGGATCTTAAGAAACTGTTAGCTAAGTTGAAAGAAAAATCCTTGAATGCTAGAATGAAATATGATCCTGCCTTTGCTACTTCACTTATCTTTGTTACTGATAATGATTATGAATTCTCTGTCGATCCTGAGTTAATTACTTTGGTTGAATCTGATCCTTTCTATGGTTATGAATCTAAAACTGTTGTGGCACATCTTACTAAATTGAATGATATAGCCACCCTATTTGCTCATGAGGAAAAAATTCGCTAGTGCGTAGTCCCCAGGATATGATTTACTACTTCTCTCAAAAATATTTCCCTGCTCCTAAGAAACAAGCTGCCCTTCGGGAAATATTTAATTTTGTGCAAATTGAAGAAGAGAGTCTCCCACAAGCTTGGGGGAGGCTTCTCCAATTACTTAATGCTTTGCCTGATCATCCTCTGAAGAAAAATGAAATACTTGATATCTTTTATAATGGACTAACCGATGCTTCCAGAGACCACCTGGATAGTTGTGATGGTTGTGTTTCAGGGAAAGAACCGTTGAGCAAGCTGAATTGCTATTGAATAATATATTGAGTAATGATAATGATTGGACACTTCCTGAACCAACTCCGAAGAAAAGCGGTATTCTATTTCTCAGTCCTGAAGATATGCAAGAGGCAAAGAAATCTATGAAAGAAAAAGGTATTAAAGCTGAAGATGTTAAGAATTTACCGCCTATTGAAGAAATACATGGTCTTGATAACCCGACACAGGTAGTAGAGGTAAACTCTCTCCATAGATTTGATGAAGATGATATTCCTCATAACAAGTCTGCTAGTCAATGCTTGATGAGTTTGATTATTTTATTGTTAACCAAGAAAACTTCAATGCTTATGTCAGTAGACAATTGAAACGTAATGCTTATATGCTTGACCACTTGGATGATTATATGAGTAGAACTATTAATGATCTTAAGCTTATTAGTAAACATGCTTCAATGGTTACAACTCAAGTAGAACAAGTACTTAAGGCACAAGATGGTTTTCTTAATGAGTTGAATGGTAAGAACAATGATAATGTTGTTAGGGGTATGACTAGAGGTGGTAAAATGACCCAGGAACCTTTGTATCCTGAGGGTCATCCTAAGAGAGTTGAGCAAGATTCTCAGAGAATTAATACTGATGCACCTAGTCCTAGTAATAAAAAGAAAATGAAAACTGATAGGACTTTGCATGCTTCTAGTGAACCTGTTATAGACACACCTGAGAAAACCAATGATATTTCTATTTCCGATGCTGAGACACAATCTGGTGATGAACATGAACCTAGTAATAATGTTGATAATGATGTTCATATTGATGCTCAACCTAGTAATAATAATGATGTAGAGATTGAACCGGCTGTTGATCTTGACCACAATCAAAGAATCAACGTTATGATAAGAGAGACTTCGTTGCTAGGAAACATGGTCAAGAAAGAGAACCATGGGTTCAGAAACCCATGCCCTTTCCTCCTAATCCATCCAAGAAAAAGGATGATGAGGATTTTGAGCGCTTTGCTGAAATGATTAGACATATGTTTTTGCATATGCGTTTGACTGATATGCTTAAAATGCCTCCTTATGCTAAGTATATGAAAGATATTGTTACCAATAAAAGAAAGATACCGAAAGCTGAAATTTCCATCATGCTTGCTAATTATACTTTTAAGGGTGGAATATCAAAGAAACTGGGAGATCCAGGAGTACGAACTATACCATGCTCCATTAAAAGAAGATATGTTAAAACTGCTTTATGTGATCTTGGAGCCGGTGTTAGTGTGATACCTTTCTCTTTATATCGTAGACTTGAATTGAATAAGTTGACACCTACTGAAATCACTTTGCAAATGGCTGATAAATCAACTGCTATTCTCATCGGTATTTGTGAGGATGTGCCTGTTGTGGTTGCAAACGTTACTATCTTAACAGACTTGGTTATTCTTGATATTCCCGAGGACGACAGTATGTCAATCATCCTTGGTAGACCTTTTTTGAATACTGTAGGGGCTGTTATTGATTGCAACAAAGGCAATAACTTTTCATGTTAATGGTAATGAGCATACGGTACACTTTTCGAAGAAACAACCTCAAGTTCATAGTATCAATTCTATTGGAAAAATTGCAACTATTACTATTGGTTGTTTTGAATTCCCTCTTCCTACTGTCAACAAGAAATATGATATTCTTATTGTTGGGGACATGCATATCCCCGTTGAGGTAACCTAGTGTTATTCAAAAATTCTCTGGTTCCATATCATTCGGAAGAAGTTTGTTAATAAGACTTGATCAACCTTGTTAATGGATTCCTTTTGATGAGCATGAGATGGATGAATTTAGAAGGCACAACTCTCTGTACCCGTCTTTTACTTTTTGTTATTTAGATTAAATAAAGAAAAATTAGTATTTTCTGTCTGTTTTCTGAATTATCCGTGCAATAAAAAAAGTCTCGAAAATAAAAGTTCTCCAAGTGCCCTAAAAATTTAGTATGATGTTTATATAATATTTGAGAATTTCTGGCACTGAGAACACACCGGGGGCCTCACCAGCTGGCCACAAGGGTGGAGGGCGTGCCCTACCCCCAAGGCGCGCCCCCTGTCCTTGTGGGCCCCATGTGGCCCTCCTCCACTTATTCCAGCACCCATCCACTTCGTCTTCCTCCAGAAAAAATAACTCCATAGCTCAAACTCGTGTTCTTGCTCATTTTGCTGCCATTTTCGATCTCCTTGCTCAAAGCTCCATTCACAAAATTGCTTTGGGGGATTGTTCTTCGGTATGTGACTCCTCCAATGGTCCAATTAGTTTTTGTTCTAGTGCCTCATTTATTGCAATTTTTTGCTGCTGTGGTGACCTTGTTCTTGAGCTTGCATGTCAAATTTATATGGTCCCAAGTAGTTTTGATGCATGATATAGCATCTAGGCACTTGTAGGAGTAGTTGCTACCAATCTTGTTGAGTTTGGTTCACTTTTATTTTGAGTCACTAAAAATTTAAAAAAAATCAGAGGAAGAAAGTTGTCTAGGAGAATGTACCAAGGTGGTTCTTCGAGGAAGCAAGCATCGAGGCTTGCGATACGCGAACCGGACCTTGAACCACCAAGGGAAGCTCAAGTGCGGCCTTGTGAATGGCCCTCGGATGAATTTATGGTTCGTGGAGGTTTTGAAGACTTCTTGTCAGACAAGTGCCTACAACATTATTATCTCACCGATTCCTTTGTGCGGAGGTTTGAGTTTTCATCTAAGCATAATACTCATACTGTCATGTTCGATCTTTATGATGAGTCTTATACCATGGACCTAGAAGATTTTTGTGATGCATACAAAATTCCATAATGGGGTAGTCTTAGTGAGCCTCACAAATATGAATACCATGATTTCTTGCTAGCATCACAGTTGGAGAAACTATAAATGTCACACATGCTTCCATGGGAAGCATTCATTTCCCTGCCATACATTATTTTGCTCTCTTTATAGGAAGATGCATTAATGGTAAACATGATCATATCCACCTTTGCGTTCCAGATCTTAGTGTCCTCAAGTGTGCGGTGTTAGGTGATAATCGATATAACTTGGGGGCTATTATTGCGAGGAGGCTACATCTTAATGCTAAAGATGGAGATTTATTTGGTGGGATTTATGCAACTTGTTTAGATAATTATTTGGGTGTACCCATAAGAGGGTATGATATTGAGTTGCCACCTGCTTTTCTAGATTATGATGCTATAGTACGCTACCAGTTTCTTAAGAGGAACGAACAGTTCCTCTAATATCGGCTAATCTTTGATAGACGGTGTGGCGTCCATGTTACTCTCCCTGCTCCTGCCTTCCTTAACTTTCAGGTGAATGGGAGATATTTTATAACTAGAGAGGAGGCAGACGAGTATGAGAGAACAGCGGAGGCTGCTCGCCTCCATGCCGCAGCCCTTCAGGCAGTAGCTGATGCATCTTAGTACAACCCCGACTACAACTTTGGATATCCACCAGGCCAGCCATGGGCGTAGACCAACTTAGGCCAAAAGCCTAAGCTTGGGGGAGTACGTATTTCTCACGACATTACATTCAAGTTCACACATTCATTTCAGTTGTCGGTGTTCATACTTTTTCATTGTATTATCCATGTTAATTTATTTCTTTTTCCCGCTTTCTTCTTGTGTATTTGTTAAACCTTAAGAAAAACCAAAAAAATAGTTGTAGTTAGTTTACTTTCTATGCATGCTTAGTTGTAGTATTAAAAGAAAACCCAAAAAGATTTCTCGTTCTTCTTTTGCTTGTTGGGAGCTTTCCTATGTAAACAGTTTTTCTCGTTCTTGTTTTACTTTCTTCAGAAAAACAAAAACACCAAAAAAAATCAATGTGTTTCTTTGAAATTCTTTTCTTTTCTTTAGGGGTCGAGAGGAGAAGACCACGATGAAAATGTTGAGTGGCTCTCATATGCATTATTGTTGATCTAACAAAGAGCCCATATTACCTTGTCTTCTCCTTTGAATAAATGTTTGCAGATTCCAGCTTAGACCAATGCACGTGCACTATTATTATTATCCACGCCGTTCGGTCATGCTAGTGAAAGGCAATAATGACGATATATGATGAAATGATTGAGATGAGGAAAGGCTGGTATGAACTCGAACTATCTTGTTTTTGTAAATATGATTAGTTCATCGTTCTTGATTCAGCCCATTATGAATGAAACATGTTTGCAATGACAATTAGAGATTATAGTACTTGTGCCGTTCTTAATTAGCTAGGAGTTTATAATGGTTTACCTTGCGTGCCAACATGCTTTTAAAATGATTGTGATGTAGTATGATAGGATGGTATCCTCCTTTAAATGATTCGAGTGGCTTGCTTTGGCACATGCTTACGCATTTAGTTGAAACAAAATCAACATAGCCTCCACGATATTTATGTTCATGGTGATTTATATCCTACTCATGCTTGCATTCAATGTTGGTTAATCTCAATGCATGTTTATGATTGTTGTCGCTCTCTAGTTGGTCGCTTCCCAGTCTCTTTCTAGCCTTCACTTGTACTAAGCGGGAATACTGCTTGTGCATGCACTTCCATAAACCCAAAGTTGTTCCATATGAGTCCACCATACCTACCTATATGCGGTATTTACCTGCCGTTCTAAGTAAATTTGCAAGTGCCAAACTCTAAACCTTCAAATGATAATCTGTTTTGTATGCTCGAATCGCTCATTGCTACCTCTTGAGCACTGCGTTGGTTTTCCCTTGAAGAGGAAAGGGTGATGCAGTAAAGTAGCGTAAGTATTTCCCTCAGTTTTTGAGAACCAAGGTATCAATCCAGTAGGAGGCCACGCGCGAGTCCCACGCACCTACACAAACAAATAAGAACCTCGAAACCAACACAATAAAAGGGGTTGTCAATCCCTTCATGGTCACTTATGAGAGTGAGATCTGATAGAGATGATAAGATAATATTTTTGGTATTTTTATGATAAAGACTAAAAGTAAAGAAAGCAAAATAGATGGCACCAGAAATCGCTTGTTGACGGGAGATTAATATGATGGAAGATAGACCCGGGGGCCATAGGTTTCACTAGTGGCTTCTCTCAAGATAGCATAAGTATTACGGTGGGTAAATGAATTACTGTCGAGTAACTGATAGAATTGAGCATAGTTATGAGAATATCTAGGTATGATCATGTCTATAGGCATCACGTCCGTGACAAGTAGACCGAAACGATTCTGCATCTACTACTATTACTCCACACATCGACCGCTATCCAACATGCATCTAGAGTATTAAGTTCATAAGAACAGAGTAACGCTTTAAGCAAGATGACATGATGTAGAGGGATAAACTCATGCAATATGATATAAACCCCATCTTTTTATCCTCGATGGCAACAATACAATACGTGCCTTGCTGCCCCTGCTGTCACTGGGAAAGGACACCGCAAGATTGAACCCAAAGCTAAGCACTTCTCCCATTGCAAGAAATATCAATCTAGTAGGCCAAACCAAACTGATAATTCGAAGAGACTTGCAAAGATAACCAATCACACATAAAAGAATTCAGAGGAGATTCAAATATTCTTCATAGATAATTTTGATCATAAACCCACAATTCATCGGATCTCGACAAACACACCGCAAAAAGAAGAGTTACATCAAATAGATCTCCAAGAGAATCGAGGAGAACTTTGTATTGAGATCCAAAGAGAGAGAAGAAGCCATCTAGCTAATAACTATGGACCCGAAGGTCTGAGGTAAACTACTCACACATCATCGGAGAGGCCATGGTGTTGATGTAGAAGCCCTCCATGATTAATGCCCCCTCCGGCAGGACGCCGGAAAAGGCCCCAAGATGGGATCTCACGGGTACAGAAGGTTGCGGCGGTGGAATTAGGTTTTTGTGGTGCTCCCCGATGGTTTGGGGGTACGTAGGTATATATAGCAGGAAGAAGTAGGTCGGTGGAGCCACGAGGGTGGAGGGCGCGCCCTGGGGGGTAGGCGCGCCCCCTGCCTCGTGGCCTCCTCGGTGATTTCTTGACGTCCACTCCAAGTCCTCTGGATCACGTTTGTTCTGAAAATCACGTTCCCGAAGGTTTCATTCTGTTTGGACTCCATTTGATATTCCTTTCCTTCGAAACACTGAAATAGGCAAAAAAACAACAATTTGGGCCGGGCCTCTGGTTAATAGGTTAGTCCCAAAAATAATATAAAAGTGTATAATTAAGCCCATTAAACATCCAAAACAGAATATATAATAGCATGGAGCAATCAGAAATTATAGATACGTTGGAGACGTATCAAGCATCCCCAAGCTTAATTCTTGCTCGTCCTCGAGTAGGTAAATGATAAAAACAGAATTTTTGATGTGGAATGCTACCTAGCATATTCCTTAATGTAATTCTCTTATTTGTGGTATGAATATTCAAATCCGAAAGATTTAAGATAAGAGTTTAATATTGACATAAAAATAATAATACTTCAAGCATACTAATAAAGCAATCATGTCTTCTCAAAATAACATGGCCAAAGAAAGTTATCCCTACAAAATCATATAGTCTGGCTATGCTCTATGTTCATCACACAAAATATTTAAATCATGCACAACCCCGATGACAAGCCAAGCAATTGTTTCATACTTTTGGTGTTCTCAAACTTTTTCAATCTTCACGCAATACATGAGCGTGAGCCATGGACATAGCACTATATTTGGAATAGAATGGTGGTTGTGGAGAAGACAAAAAGGAGAAGATAGTCTCACATCAACTAGGCATATCAACGGGCTATGGAGATGCCCATTAATAGATATCAATGTGAGTGAGTAGGGATTACCATGCAACGGATGCACTAGAGCTATAAGTGTATGAAAGCTCAACAAAAGCAACTAAGTGGGTGTGCATCCAACTCGCTTGCTCACGAAGACCTAGGGCATTTTGAGGAAGCCCATCATTAGAATATACAAGCCAAGTTCTATAATGTAAAATTCCCACTAGCATATGAAAGTGACAACATAAGAAACTCTCTATCAATAAAGATCATGGTGCTACTTTGAAGCACAAGTGTGGTAAAAGGATAGTAGCATTGTCCCTTCTCTCTTTTTCTCTCGTTTTTTTGTGTGGGCCTTTTCTTTTTTTATGGCCTCTTTTTATTTTTCGTCCGGAGTCTCATCCCGACTTGTGGGGGAATCATAGTCTCCATCATCCTTTCCTCACTGGGACAATGCTCTAATAATGATGATCATCACACTTTTATTTACTTACAACTCAAGTATTACAACTCAATACTTAGAACAAAATATGACTCTACGCGAATGCCTCCGGCGGAGTACTGGGATATGCAATGAATCAAGAGTGACATGTATGAAAGAATTATGAAGGTGGCTTTGCCACAAATACGATGTCAACTACATGATCATGCAAAGCAATATGACAACGATGGAGCGTGTCATAGTAAACGGAACGGTGGTAAGTTGCATGGCAATATATCTCGGAATGGCTATGGAAATGCCATGATAGGTAGGTATGGTGGCTCTTTTGAGGAAGGTAATGGTGGGTGTATGCTACCGGCGAAAGGTGCGCGGTATTAGAGAGGCTAGCAATGGTGGGAGGGTGAGAGTGCGTATAATCCATGCACTCAACATTAGTCATAAAGAACTCATATACTTGTTGCAAAAATCTATTAGCTATCAAAACAAAGTATTACGCGCATGCTCCTAGGGGGATAGATTGGTAGGAAAAGACCATCGCTCGTCCCCGACTGCCACTCATAAGGAAGACAATCAATAAATAAATCATGCTCCGACTTCATCACATAATGGTTCACCATACGTGCATGCTATGGGAATCACAAACTTTAACACAAGTATTTCTCAAATTCACAACTACTCAACTAGCATGACTCTAATATCACCATCTTCGTATCTCAAAACAATTATCAAGTATCAAACTTCCCTTAGTATTCAACACACTTATAAGAAAGTTTTTACTAATCTTGGATGCCTATCACTTTAGGACTAATTTCTCAATTTAAGCAAATTACCATGCTGTTTTGTAGGACTCTAAAAATAATATAAGTGAAGCATGAGAGATCTATAGTTTCTATAAAACAAAACCACCGCCGTGCTCTAAAAGATATAAGTGAAGCACTAGAGCAAAAACTATATAGCTCAAAAGATATAAGTGAAGCACATAGAGTATTCTAACAAATTCCGAATCATGTGTGTCTCTCTCAAAAGGTGTGTACAGAAAGGATGATTGTGGTAAACTAAAAGGCAAAGACTCAAATCATACAAGACGCTCCAAGCAAAACACATATCATGTGGTGAATAAAAATATAGCTCCAAGTAAAGTTACCGATAGACGAAGACGAAAGAGGGGATGCCTTCTGGGGCATCCCCAAGCTTTAGCTTTTTGGTGTCCTTAGATTTACCTTGGGGGGCATCCCCAAGCTTTGGCTCTTGCCACTCCTTGTTCCATAATCTATCAAATCTTTACCCAAAACTTGAAAACTTCACAACACAAAACTTAACAGAAAAATCTCATGAGCTCGTTAGTGAAAGAAAGCAAAACACCACTTCAAGGTACTGTAATGAACTCATTATTTATTTATATTGGTGTTAAACCTACTGTATTCCAACTTCTCTATGGTTTATAAACTCTTTTACTAGCCATGAATTCATCAAAATAAGCAAACAACACACGAAAAACAGAATCTGTCAAAAACAGAGCAATCTGTAGTAATCTGTAACTAACGAAAACTTCTGGAACTCAGAAAAATCTACCAAAATAGGAAGACCTAGATAATTTGTTTATTGATCTACTGCAATTGGAATCAGTATTTTATCACGTTCTGGTGATTTTTAACAATTGTTTTCGTGAACAGAAAGTTTCTGGAATTTTCAGCAAGATCAAATAACTATCATCCAAGAAGATCCTATAGGTTTAACTTGGCACAAACACTAATTAAAATATAAAAACAAATCTAACCAGAGGATAGATCAAGTATTTAATCCTAAACAGAACCAAAAATAAAAAACTAAAATAAAATTGGGTTGCCTCCCAACAAGCGCTATCGTTTAACACCCCTAGCTAGGCATAAAAGCGAGGATAGATCTAGGTATTGCCATCTTTGTTAGGCAATCCATAAGTGGCTCTCATAATAGATTCATATGTCAATTTAATTTTCTTTCTAGGGAAGTGTTCCATGCCTTTCCTTAACGGAAATTGGAATCTAATATTCCCTTCCTTCATATCAATAATTGCACCAATCGTTCTAAGGAAAGGTCTACCAAGAATAATAGGACATGAAGGATTGCAATATATATCAAGAACAATAAAATATACGGGCACATAGTTCCTATTTGCAACAATAGAACATCATTAATTCTTCCCATAGGTTTTTTAATAGTGGAATTCGCAAGGTGCATGTTTAAAGAGCAATCATCAAATTCGAGGAAACCTAACAAATCACACAAAGTTTTTGAAATCGTGGAAACACTAGCACCCAAATCTCACAAAGCATAGCATTCATGATCTTTAATTTTAATTTTAATAGTAGGTTCCCACTCATCATAAAGTTTTCTAGGGATAGAAACTTCCAACTCAAGTTTTTCTTCATAAGATTGCATTAAAGCATCAACGATATGTTTGGTAAAAGCTTTATTTTGACTATAAGCATGAGGAGAATTTAGCACGGATTGCAACAAGGAAATACAATCTATCAAAGAGCAATTATCATAATTAAATTCCTTGAAATCCAAGATAGTGGGTTCATTGATATCTAAAGTTTTGACCTCTTCAATCCCACTTTTACTAATTTTTGCATCAAGATCTAAAAACTCTGAATTTTTGGGACGCCTTCTAAGTAAAGTTGACTCATCTCCAGTCCCATAATTATCAAGATTCATATTGCAAAACAAAGATTTAATAGGAGACACATCAATAACTTTTAGATCTTCATCTTTATTCTCATAAAAACTAGAAGAACACACTTTTACAAAGCAATCTTTCTTAGCACGCATCCTAGCGGTTCTTTCTTTGCACTCATCAATGGAAATTCTCATAACTTTGAGAGACTCATTGATATCATGCTTAGGTGGAATAGATCTAAGTTTCAAAGAATCAACATCAAGAGAAATTCTATCCACGTTCCTAGCCAATTCGTCAACTTTAAGCAATTTTTCTTCAAGCAAAGTATTGAAATTCTTTTGAGAAATCATAAATTCTTTAACACTAGTCTCAAATTCAAAGGGCATCTTATTAAAATTTCCATAAGAGTTGTTGTAGGAGTTACCATAATTATTAGAGGAATTACTAGGGAACGGCCTAGGATTAAAGTTTCCTCTATACGCGTTGTTACCAAAATTATTCCTACCAACAAAATTCACATCCATAGATTCATTATTATTCTCAATCAAGGTAGACAAAGGCATATCATTAGGATCAGAAGAAACACTCTTATTAGCAAATAATTTCATAAGTTCATCCAACTTTCCACTTAAAACATTAATTTCTTCTATTGCATGCACCTTTTTACTAGTAGATCTTTTGGTGTGCCATTGAGAATAATTAACCATAATATTATCTAGGAGTTTAGTAGCTTCTCATAAAGTGATTTCCATAAAAGTGCCTCCCGCGGCCGAATCTAAAAGATTTCTAGAAGCAAAATTCAATCCGGCATATTTTTTTGTATAATCATCCATAAATTCAAACCATGAGTAGGGCAATTACATATCATTAGTTTCATTCTCTCCCATGCTTGTGCAACATGTTCATGATCAAGTTGCTTAAAATTCATAATATCGTTCCTAGGAGAGATGATCTTAGCGGGAGGAAAATACTTAGAGATAAAAGCATCTTTGCACTTATTCCAAGAATCAACACTAGTTTTAGGCAAAGACGAAAACCAAGTTTTAGCACGATCTCGAAGCAAAAACAGAAATAGTTTCAACTTAACAATATCATTGTCCACATCTTTCTTCTTTTGCATATCACACAAATCAACAAAGCTATTTAGATGGGTAGCGGCATCTTCACTAGGAAGGCCGGAGAATTGATCTTTCATGACAAGATTCAGCAAAGCAACATTAATTTCACAAGATTCAGCATCGGTAAGAGGAGCAATCAGAGTGCTAAGAAAATCATTGTTGTTGGTATTTGCAAAGTCACACAATTTAGTATTATCTTGAGCCATCGTGACAAGCATGCAATCCAACACACGAGCAAACAAGAATCAGGCGAAAAAGAGGCGAACGGAAAGAGAGGGCGAATAAAACAGCAAGGGTGAAGTGGGGGAGAGGAAAACGAGAGGCAAATGGCAAATAATGTAATGTGAGGGATAAGAGTTTGTGATGGGTACTTGGTATGTATTGACTTGTGCGTAGACTCCCCGGCAACGGCGCCAGAAATCCTTCTTGCTACCTCTTGAGCACTGCGTTGGTTTTCCCTTGAAGAGGAAAGGGTGATGCAGTAAAGCACCGTAAGTATTTCCCTCAGTTTTTGAGAACCAAGATATCAATCCAGTAGGACGCCACACGCGAGTCCCACGCACCTACACAAACAAATAAGAACCTCGCAACCAACGCGATAAAGGGGTTGTCAATCCCTTCACGGTCACTTACGAGAGTGAGATCTGATAGAGATGATAAGATAATATTTTTGGTATTTTTATGATAAAGACTAAAAGTAAAGAAAGCAAAATAAACGGCACCAGAAATAGCTTGTTGAAGGAAGATTAATATGATGGAAGATAGATCCGGGGCCATAGGTTTCACTAGTGGCTTCTCTCAAGATATCATAAGTATTACGGTGGGTAAACGAATTACTGTCGAGCAATTGATAGAATTGAGCATAGTTATGAGAATATCTAGGTATGATCATGTCTATAGGCATCACGTCCATGACAAGTAGACCGAAACGATTCTGCATCTACTACTATTACTCCACACATCGACCGCTATCCAACATGCATCTAGAGTATTAAGTTCATAAGAACAGAGTAACGCTTTAAGCAAGATGACATGATGTAGAGGGATAAACTCATGCAATATGATATAAACCCCATCTTTTTATCCTCGATGGCAACAATACAATACGTGCCTTGCTGCCCCTGCTGTCACTGGGAAAGGACACCGCAAGATTGAGCCCAAAGCTAAGCACTTCTCCCATTGCAAGAAAGATCAATCTAGTAGGCCAAACCAAACTGATAATTCGAAGAGACTTGCAAAGATAACCAATCATACATAAAAGAATTCAGAGGAGATTCAAATATTCTTCATAGATAATTTTGATCATAAACCCACAATTCATCGGATCTCGACAAACACACCGCAAAAGAAAGAGTTACATCAAATAGATCTCCAAGAGAATCGAGGAGAACTTTGTATTGAGATCCAAAGAGAGAGAAGAAGCCATCTAGCTAATAACTATGGACCCGAAGGTCTGAGGTAAACTACTCACACATCATCGGAGAGGCCAGGGTGTTGATGTACAAGCCCTCCGTGATCAATGCCCCCTCCGGCAGGACGCCGGAAAAGGCCCCAAGATGGGATCTCACGGGTACAGAAGGTTGCGGCAGTGGAATTAGGTTTTCGTGGTGCTCCCCGATGGTTTGGGGTACGTAGGTATATATAGGAGGAAGAAGTAGGTCGGTGGAGCCACGAGGGGCCCACGAGGGTGGAGGGCTCGCCCTGGGTGGGGGGGGGGGGTAGGCGTGCCCCCTGCCTCGTGGCCTCCTCAGTGATTTCTTGACATCCACTCCACGTCCTCTGGATCACGTTTGTTCTGAAAATCACGTTCCCGAAGGTTTCATTCTGTTTGGACTCCGTTTGATATTCCTTTCCTTCGAAACACTGAAATAGGCAAAAAAAACAGCAATTTGGGCTGGGCCTCCGGTTAATAGGTTAGTCCCAAAAATAATTTAAAAGTGTATAATTAAGCCCATTAAACATCCAAAACAGAATATATAATAGCATGGAGCAATCAAAAATTATAGATACGTAGGAGACGTATCACTCATGTACCAACTAGGGCTGTCAATATCTTCCATGGTAGGTGGGTTATTCTCACGATGAGTGGACTCCGCTCATCACTCATGAGAAAATGGCTGGTAACCGGGATGCCCAGTCCCATGCTCAAATCAAATCAAAATAATTGCAAACAAAACTCCCCCAGGACTGTTGTTAGTTGGACGGTACCCGTTGTTTCAGACCATCCATGGAGTGTGCTTGTTGATGGTGGGGGAGTATAAACTTTACCATTCTGTTTGGGAACCGCCTATAATGTATGTAGTATGGAAGATACCGAGATCTCTTGGTTGTTATGTTGACAATGAAAGCATACCGCTCAAAATATTATTTATCTCTATTTAAAAACTCGAGCTCTGGCACCTCTGCAAATCCCCATTTCCCTCTACGAAGGGCCTATCTATTTACTTTTATTGTTGAGTCATCATCCTCTTATAAAGAGCACCAGTTAGAGAGCACCGCTGTCATTTGTATGCATTGTTATTAATTTATATTGAGTATGACCATGACTGGATCTCTTTTACCATGAATTACAATGTCTAGTCAGTCCTTATCTTCAGTGGTGCTCTGCATTTATGTTTTGCGGTCTCAAAAAGGGCTAGCGAGATACCATCTTGTTATATCATATCATGATTGTTTTGAGAAAGTGTTGTCATCCGAGATTTATTATTATTGCTCGCTAGTTGATTATGCCATTAATCTGAGTAAATGTGAGACCTAAATATTATTGTGAATATGGTTAGTTCATAATTTTGCTGAAAACTTGAATGCTGGCTTTACATATTTGCAACAACAAGGTCAAACAGAGTTTGTAAAAGTTTTTCTTTATCACTTTCAGTTTGTCAACTGAATTGCTCGAGGACAAGCAATGGCTTAAGCTTGGAAGAGTTCATACGTCTCCATCGTATCTAGTTTTCCAAACTCTTTTGCCCTCTGTGTTACGAGTGTTGTCGACTTGTAGACTACTATGTATCCAAAGAACCGGAGTGTAGATGCCTATTGGAAAGGGTAAAGTTCAAATGCGAGAGCTCTTATTTTTTGCGGTCTTCCTCGGGACAACAAGCCTACCATCGTCGGCTCCGAACACAACAACACCTCCATGGGTATGGAGGGAGCCGCCATCAAGGTGGCCAATGGCTGTGAGTGGCCTTACAGTGTTCGATGAGGGCACTGTTGCTACCTCCATGGGGGCAACCCAGGCTAGCCCCCCCCCCGCTCGGCCAGGAGGGTCGGGCTGCCGGGGCTTCCTCGACGGCGCGCTTCTATGCTGCTTCCATTAAGGAGGACAGGGTTGTGGTGCCATCTACGCATGGCCAGGAGGGCCAAGGGCTGGCAGGTAGGGTGGACACCCATATGGGTGTGATGCATGGCCAAGAGGGTTGTGAAACACAACGGTTGGGCACTCGTAGAAGCTCCGTGATACGTCTCCATCGTATCTACTTTTCCAAACTCTTTTGCCCTTGTTTTGGACTCTAACTTGCATGATTTAAATGGAACTAACCCAGACTGACGTTGTTTTCAGCATAATTGCCATGGTGTTATTTTTGTGCAGAAATAAAAGTTCTCGTAATGACCTAAAAATTCACGGGGATCAGTTTTGGAATAAATAAAAAATACTAGCAAAAGAATCAACCGAAGGGGGCCCACACCCTGGCCACAAGGGTGAGGGACGCACCCTCTGTCCTTGTGGGCCCCCTGGACCTCCACCGACCTCAACTCCAACTCCATATATTCACGTTCGGGGAGAAAAAAGTCAGAGAAAAGGATCCATCGTGTTTTACCATGTGGAGCCGCCACCAAGCCCTGTTCTTCCTCGGGAGGGCAGATCTGGAGTCCGTTTTAGGCTCCGGAGAGGGGAAATCGTCGCCATCGTCATCATCAACCATCCTCCATCACCAATTTCATGATGCTCATCGTCATGCGTGAGTAATCCCATCGTAGGCTTGCTGGATGGTGATGGGTTGGATGAGATTTACCATGTAATCGAGTTAGTTTTGTTAGGGTTAGATCCCTAGTATCCACTATGTTCTAAGATTGATGTTGCTATGACTTTACTATGCTTAATGCTTGTCACTAGGGCCCGAGTGCCATGATTTTATATCTGAATCTATTGTGTTTTCATGAATATATTTGTGTTCTTGATCCTATCTTGCAAGTCAATAGTCACCTACTACGTGTTATGATCCGGCAACCCCGGAGTGACAATAGTCAGGACACTTCCTAGTGATGACCGTAGTTTGAGGAGTTCATGTATTCACTAAGTGCTAATGCTTTGGTCCGGTACTCTATTAAAAGGAGGCCTTAATATCCCTTAGTTTCCAATAGGCCCCCGCTGCCACGGGAGGCTAGGACCAAAGATGTCATGCAAGTTCTTTTCCATAAGCACGTATTACTATATTCGTAATACATGCCTACATTATATTGATGAATTGGAGCTAGTTCTGTGTCGCGCTATGTTATAACTGGTGCAGGATGAATGCCATCCGACATAATTATCCATCATTGATCCATTGCCTACGAGCTTGTTTCATATTGATCTTTGCTCCGTTACTTTTCCATTGCCACTGTTAAGGTTGCTACAAAACTGCTACTGTTACTTTTGCCACCATTACCGCTACTTCCGTACTACTTTGCTACTAAATATTTTGCTACAGATATTAAGTCTTTCAGGTGTGGTTGAATTGACAACTCAGCTGCTAATACTTGAGAATATTCTTTGGCTCCCCTTGTGTCAAATCGATAAATTCGGGTTGAATACTCTACCCTCAAAAACTGTTGCGATCCCCTATACTTGTGGGTTATCACTCCGCTTCTACCAGCGCCTCTTTGCTAGCCAGGAGGGCCAGGGCAAGGCAATGTTTGGTATGCCCAACAACTATTTTGCAGGCGTAACTCCTACTATCAAATAACCCACACTAGTGCCTAGGATACAGTAGGGGATGTTGTTGTTCCAGCCAGGAATGCTGGGGACTACTCTCCTTGCTGCTTTTGCTACAACGGGTGACTCCGTGGAGGCCACCAAACTTTTTAAGTTCAGTGCTGGAAAAACGGTTATGCAGGGTCACTAAGAGAAAGGGGACGAAAGAGAAAAAGGCAAGAGTGACTAGGAGATCCGAGGTTGCTCGTGAGGAAATAATAGGTAAAAAGGAGACATGCAACCCACGCTCGCCCGATGGGTAGTGACGTAGAATTTTCTTTTTGTGAAACATATGGATAGGTTTGAACGCATACTATATGAGGGTATGTATGTTTCTTCTAAACGAGTTTGTACAGGTAGAATGGAAACAGTGAAACACATGTAGCTAAGGAGATAAATGAGAAGGAAGAGGAATATGTGTAGAAGAAGAGGGAATCAGTTGGAGAAGAAAAGGGAGATGTTGGTGCATTGGCGACCTCCAAAGAGGAGGACTGCCGGGCCAATTGAATAATCCTAGATTGGAACTGTCGTGGTATGCTCTTCCCCACGGCAATTCGCGAGCTCTTGGAACTACAATGGCCCATCAAGGCTGATTTAATTTTTCTTTTAGATTCTCATTTAAATAATTGTAAAGCCGATGAGCTACTTTGTGTTTTAAGTTTTCATTCAAAGTTTGTAGTGGAGAGTGATGGTCAGGCGGTGGACTCGTTTTGTTTTATCATAAGATAAATAAAGTTGTCTTGAACTATGCCGGCTAATTTTATTGATGTTTTGTTTATGACTGAGAATGTTGTACAGTGACGTTTTACGAGTTTTTATGGTCATCCAAATTGGAGTGATCGTAATTTATCTTGGGATGATATTTTACAATTTGCACAATAAGGGTGATCACCCATGGATGGTTTTGGGGGACTTTAATGAAATTTTAATTTCTTCAGAAAAAAGAAGGAGGTAACGTGAGGCCTAATGCAATGTTGAGATATTTCAACAATTGTTTGGGAGAGTGAGGTCTGGAAGATATGGGCTGTATTAGTGACCTTTTCACTTGAAGGAGAGGTGTGGTGTGATTAGGGAGAGACTTGATCGTGCGGTTTGTAATGTGGAGTGGGTAAATAAATTCCCCCGGGCTGCGATCATAAAGGAATAACGTGTGCGTTCTGATCATCGTCAGAATATTATGATGGTAATATGCTCAACCAACCAAGGATCCGAGTAAAACAGTTGAAAGCTCGATGGCTCAAAGAATAGACAGTTGCAAAAATTGTACGTACAATGTGGGACAAAGCAAAAATGTTGGGTATATGGAATGTCTATCGCTGATTGTACAAGGGCGGTGCATGCGGATTTGCATACTTGGGACCATGATATACTAAGGGGTCCGAAAAGAAGAATTAATAAACTAAAAAAAGATTTAGAAAAGATGTGAAGGGGACCTATGAATGCGGATTCTCAAGCTCGACAAAAAGGAGATTCTAGTCCTTGTTGAAAACCTTTTAGAGCAGAAGGAGATCTACTGGGTACAATGGGTGAAGGAAATATGCCCTAGAGGCAATAATAAAGTTGTTATTCTATATTTCCTTATTCATGATAAAGGTTTATTATTCATGCTAGAATTGTATTTATCGGAAACCTTAATACATGTGTGAATACATAAACAAACATTGTGTCCCTAGTGAGCCTCTACTAGACTAGCTCGTTGATCAAAGATGGTCAAGGTTTCCTAACCATTGACATGAGTTGTCATTTGATAACGGGATCTCATCATTAGGAGAATGACGTCATGGACAAGACCCATCGGTTAGCTTAGCATTATGATCGTTCAGTTTTATTGCTATTGCTTTCTTCATGTCAAATACATATTCCTTCGACTATGAGATTATGCAACTCCCGGATACCGGCGGAATGCCTTATGTGCTATCAAACATCACAACGTAACTGGGTGATTATAAAGATGCTCTATAGGTATCTCCAAAGGTGTTTGTTGAGTTGGCATAGATCGAGATTAGGATTTGTCGCTCCGAGTATTGGAGAGGTATCTCTGGGCCCTCTCGGTAATACACATCATAAGCTTGCAAGAAAACGACTAAGGAGTTGGTCACGAGGTGATGTATTACGGAACGAGTAAAGAGACTTGCTGGTAACGAGATTGAACTAGGTATGAAGATACCGACGATCGAATCTCGGGCAAGTAACATACCGATAGACAAAGGGAATTACGTATGTTGTCATAACGGTTCGGCCGATAAAGATCTTCGTAGAATATGTAGGAGCCAATATGGGCATCCAGGTTCCGCTATTGGATATTGACCGGAGAGGTGTCTCGGTCATGCCTACATAGTTCTCGAACCCGTAGGGTCCGCACGCTTAACGTTTGTTGACGATATAGTATTATATGAGTTATGTGATTTGGTGACTAAATGTTGTTCGGGGTCCCGGATGAGATCACGGACATGACGAGGAGTTTCAAAATGGTCGAGAGGTAAAGATTGATATATAGGACGATGGTATTCGGACACCAAAAGTGTTTCAGAGGGTACCGGGTACTTATCGGGTCACCGGGAAGGAATTTCGGGCACCCCCTAGAAAGATATGGGCCTTATGGGCCAAGAGAGGGAACACACCAGCCCATAAGGGAATGGTGCGCCCCTATATAGGCCGGCCCTATGAGGAGGAGAAGGAAAGAGGGGAGGGAAAGGAAAGTGTGGAGTAGGACTCTCCCTTCCTTCCCTCTCCCCCCTCTTTCCTTCCCCCTTCTTCTTACAAGGAAAGGGGGCGCAGGGCAAGGCAGCAGCCCTAGGGCTGCCACCAGGTCTCTTGGGGTGCCCTAGGGGCTGCCTCCTCCCCTCCCACCTATATATACATGGGCAGGGGCGCCACACAAGGACACACAACATTGTGTTAGACGTGTGCGGCGCGCCCATCCACCGTTTACTCCCTCGGTCATATTTTCGTAGAGCTTAGGCGAAGCCCTGCGGAGATCACTTCACCATCACCGTCACCATGCTGTCGTGCTGACGGAACTCATCTACTACCTCTATGTCTTGCTGGATCAAGAAGGCGAGGGACGTCAGTGAGCTGAATGTGTGCAGAAGGCGGAGGTGTCGTGCGTTCGGTACTTGATCGGTTGAAGCGCGAAGAAGTTCGACTACATCAACCGCGTTGAGAAACGCTTCCGCTTACGGTCTACGAGGGTACATAGACATACTCTCCCCCTCGTTTCTATGCATCTCCATGGATAGATCATTGCATGTGCGTAGAATTTTTTTTGTTTTCCATGCAACGTTTCCCAACAATGGGGTCGTGCAAATTGGCTATTACATAATGATCGCAGCACCTCTTTTTTCCATAATTCGGCAACGACTAGAAAAAAGAAAAAACTAACTAAAAAATTGCTTGATGACAACGGTGTTTGGGTGCAAGATACGAAGATGAAGAACCACATTATGGGGTATTTCTTGAAACTTTTCACCTCAGAAGTTACCCAACCCGACCCAGAGGTTCTATCTCTTGTCAAAACAAAAATGACAGATGAAATGAATAATGCTCTTCTAGCCCCTTATACGACAGAGGAGATTCGGAAGGCCCTATTTGATATTGGAGATTTAAAAGCGTCGGGCCCGGATGGTTTATGCGCTATGTTTTACAATTTGGTCTATGTTGGGGGATGACCTGACTGAAGAGGTACTCCAAACGGTGAATACTTGTGAAGGAAATATACCCTAGAGGCAATAATAAAGTTGTTATTTTATATTTCCTTATTCATGATAAAGGTTTATTTTTCATGCTAGAATTATATTGATGGGAAACTTAAATACATGTGTGAATACATAAACAAATACCATGTCCCTAGTAAGCCTCTACTAGACTAGCTCGTTGATCAAAGATGGTTAAGGTTTCTGATACGTCTCTAATGTATCTATAATTTTTGATTGTTCCATGCTGTTATATTATCAATCTTGGATGTTTTATAATCATTTCCTAGTCATTTTATATCATTTTTTGGTACTAACCTATTGACATAGTGCCAAGTGCCAGTTGCTGTTTTTCCATGTTTTTTACATCGCAGGAAATCAATATTAGACGGAGTCCAAATGCCCCGAAACTTTATGGAGAATTTTTTATGGGCCAAAAGGAACACAACGGGCCCTGGCTGCACCTAGGGGGTGCCCCGAGGGGGGCACAACCCACCAGGGCGCGCCAGGAGGCCCAGGCATGCCCTGGTGGGTTGTGCCCACCTCGGGTGCCCCCCAGACCGCCTCTTTGCTCTATAAATACCCCAATATTCCAGAAACCCTAAAGGCAACAACAAAATATTCATCCAGCTGGTGCACAGTCCAGAACCACTAGATCCAATCTAGATACCATCTCGGATGGGGTTCACGACCTCCATTGGTGGCTCTCCGATGATGCGTGAGTAGTTCTTTGTAGATCTTCGGGTCTGTAGTTAGTAACTAGATGGAACTCTCTCTTGCTGGATTCTTAATACAATGGTCTCCTGGAGATCCATATGATGTAACTCTTTTTGCGGTGTGTTTGTTGGGATCTGATGAACTTTGAGTTTATGATCATTAATATCTCTTTATATCCATGAAAGTTATTTGAGTTTCTTTGATCTCTTATATGCATGATTGCTTATAGCCTCGTATTTCTTCTCCGATATTTGGGTTTTGTTTGGACAACTTGATCTATTTATCTTGCAATGGGAAGAGGTGCTTTGTAGTGGGTTCGATCTTACGGTGCTTGATCCCAGTGACAGAAAGGGAAACGACATGTATGTATCATTGCTACTAAGGATAAAACGATGGGGTCTATCTCTACATAGATAGATCTTGTCTACATCATGCCATCGTTCTTATTGGATTACTCTATTTCTCCATGAACTTAATACACTAGATGCATGCTGGATAGCGCTTGATGTGTGGAGTAATAGTAGTAGATGCAGGCAGGAGTCGGTCTACTAATCTTGGACATGATGCCTGTATAATGATCATTGCCTAGATATAGTCATGATTATTTGAAGTTCTATCAATTGCCCAACAGTAATTTGTTTACCCACTATTTGCTATTTTTCTCGAGAGAAGCCACTAGTGAAACCTACGGCCCCCGGGTCTTCCTTCTCATATATTTGCCTTTACGATCTACTTTTCTCTTGCATTTATTTTCAGATCTATTAAATCAAAAATACAAAAATACCTTGCTGCGTTTTATTTCTATTTATTTTATTTGCGATCTATCTATCAATTTACCACAAATTTATCTCACGTCCGTTTGCCTATCTTGAGGCGCCGTACCCTGGAAGGGATTGACAACCCCTTTAACACATCGGGTTGCAAGGATTTGCTATCTGTGCGCAGGGGCTGTTTACGTTGTGTTGCTTGGTTCTCCTACTGGTTCGATAACCTTGGTTTCATATCTGAGGGAAATACCTACCGCCGCTGTGCTACATCATCCCTTCCTCTTCAGGGAAATACCGACGCAGCCTCAAGTGACATCGAAAGGAATTTTTGGCGCCGTTGCCTGGGAGGATCTTCAACATATACCAAGCTCCTAATCACAAATCTCATCTCCTTGAAATTTACATTATTTGCCATTTGCCCCTCGTTTTCCTCTCCCCCACTTCACAAAAATTGCCCCTTTTTTCGCCTCTCTTTTCCGTTCACCGTTTTCTTGTCGGATCTGTTTTTGAGTGCAATCTTGTTGTGTGGTCATCATGACTCAAGAGAACACCAAGTTATGTGATTTCTCAAATACCAACAACAATGATTTTATTGGCACTCCGATTGATCCTCCCGGCACTAGTGCGGAGTCTTGTGATATTAATACTGCTTTGCTGAATCTTGTTATCAAAGATCAATTTTCCGGTACTCCTAATGAGGATGTCGCGTCCCATCTTAATACCTTAATGAAATTATGCGATATGCAAAAGAAAAAAGATGCGGACAATGATGTGGTGAAGATGAAATTATTTCCGTTTTCTTTGCGTGATTCTGCAAAAATTTGGTTCTCTTCTTTACCTCGCAATGGTATCGATTCTTGGAATAAGTGCAAAGATGCTTTTATCACTAAGTATTTTCCTGCAAAAATTATTTCCCTTAGAACCCATATCATGAATTTCAAGCAACTTGAACATGAGCATGTTGCACAATCTTGGGAAAGGATGAAAATGATGCTAAGGAATTGCCCAACTCATGGGTTAGATCTTTGGATGATCATACAAATTTTTTAAGCGAGATTGAATTGTTTCTCGTAATCTTTTAGATTCCACCGCGGGTGGTACTTTTATGGAAATTACTTTGGGTGAAGCCACCAAATTGCTTGATTATATCATGGCAAATTATTCACAATGGCATACCGAAAGGGCTCCTACTAGTAAAAAAGTTAATTCGGTTGAAGAAATTTCTTCTTTGAGTGAAAAAGGTTGATGCTCTTATGAAATTGGTTGCTAGTAAAAGTGCTCCTATTGATTTTAATGATATGCCTTTGTCTACTTTGATTGAGCAAAATAGTGATGCCATAGATGTGAATTTTATTTCTTAAAATAATTTCAATAACAATGCTTATAGAGGTAATTTTAATCCTAGGCCTTCTCCTAGTAATTCCTCTAATAATTATGGTAATTCCTATGGAAATAAATCTCATAATAATAATAGGATCACTTCCATAGAAAAAAAGTTGAGTAAAATTGATGATTTGTCTAGAAGTGTTGATAGAATTGCTCATGATGTGGAAAATCTCAAGATGAAAATTTTTGTGCCTAAGGTAGATGAATCAATTAAAGCTCTTTATGTTTCTATCGATGAAAGTAAGAAAAGAACCGCTATGCTTAGAGCTAAAAGAGAATTTTTAAAAAAAGCATTTTCTAGTGATTTCTTTCGTAAAAGTGATGAAGATCTTAAAATGATTGGTGTTTCTTCTATTGATTCTTTGTTTAGTAAAGTTAAGATTAATGAAAAAGGGACTGGAGAAGAGTCAACTTTAGGTAGAAGGCATCCCGATATTTAGGAGGGTGAAAATCTTGTTGAGAAAATTGATGAAAGTGGGTTTGGAGAGGT
Organism: Aegilops tauschii subsp. strangulata; assembly: GCF_002575655.3. Taxonomy (NCBI): domain Eukaryota; kingdom Viridiplantae; phylum Streptophyta; class Magnoliopsida; order Poales; family Poaceae; genus Aegilops; species Aegilops tauschii. The sequence goes on from NC_053039.3 coordinate 227,899,870, forward strand.
CAAAACTTTAACTAGTGATGTGCCCACTCATTTGGATTACAAAGACTTTAATTATGATAGTTGCTCTTTGATTGATTGTATTTCTTTGTTGCAATCCATGATAAATTCACCCCATGCCTATGAACAAAACAAAGCTTTTACTAAACATATTGTTGATGCTATGATGAAAGCTTTTGAAGAAAAATTGGAATGGGAAGTTTCAATTCCTAGAAAATTGCATGCTGAATGGGAACTACTATCAAAGTCAAGATTAAAAATTATGAATGTTTTGCTTCGTGTGACTTGGGTGCTAGCATTTCTACAAGTCCGAAATCTCTATGTGATGTGCTTGGTCTTACTAATCTTGAAGAATGTTCTTTGAATTTGCACTTGGTGGATTCTACTATTAAAAAGCCTATGGGAAGAATTAATGATGTTCTTATTCTTGCACATAGGAATTATGTGCCCATATATTTCATTCTTCTTGATATTGATTGCAATCCGTCTTCTCCAATTATTCTTGGTAGACCGTTTTTACGCACTATCGGTGCCGTGATTGATATGAAAGAAGGCAATATTAAGTTCCAATTTCCTTTGAGGAAGGGTATGGAACACTTTCCTAGAACAAGAATTAAGCCACCTTATGAATCAATCATGAGGGTATCTTATGGATCTCGAACCAAAGATGACAAAACTTAGATCCTTGCTTTATGCCTAGCTAAGGGCGTAAAACTATAGCGCTTGTTGGGAGACAACCCAATGAATAAATTTTATTTTTGCTTTTTGCTTTCTGTTCTTGAGTGTTAGCACAATTATGCTACTGGTATGATTGTGTTTTTTGTGTTTTAATTAGTGTTTGTGCCAAGTAGAACCGATAGGATCTTCTTAGGTGATAGTTGTTTGATCTTGCTGAAAAAGACAGAAACTTTGCGCTCACGAAAACAATTCTTATTTTTTTATCAGAAAGAGCTTTTGCCCTGATTCTTTTTGCAGAAGATTAATATACAAATTTCACACCTCTTCCTATTTTTCAGAATTTTTGGAGTTCCATAAGTATTCGAAAATAGATTGCTACAGACTCTTCTGTTTTGACAGATTCTGTTTTCTTTGTGTTGTGTGCTTATTTTGATGGCTCTATGGTTTTCTTTGATGAGTTTTTGCCATAGAAAAGTTGGAATACAGTAGATATAATACAAAAACAAAATATGAATTGGTTTGATACAATACTTATAGTAGTGGTTTGCTTTTTTACACTAACGGATCTCACGGAGGTTTTGTTGAGTTTTGTGTGATTGAAGTTTTCAAGTCTTGGGTCATCTTACGATGGATGAAGGAAGGATAGAAGAGCCTAAGCTTGGGTATGCCCCGGCATCCCAAGATATTATCCAAAAATGAGCAACCAACTAAGCTTTGCGATGCCCCTGAGTGGCATCCCTGCTTTCTTCCAACGACCAGCGGTACTTTACTCGAAACTATATATTTATTCGTCACATGATATGTGTTTTGCTTGGAGCGTCTTGTATGATATGAGTCTTTGCTTGTTTTATTTTGTGTTTTATGTCATCAATCCTTGCTGGACACACCTATTTGGGAGAGCCAAAATTATGTCAAGACTTGCTAGAATTGCTCTCTATGCTTCACTTAAATTTTTATGAGCAATGGACTTGCTCTAGTGCTTCACTTATATCTTTTTGAGCATGGTGTGCTTTAGTATTTTTGAAGAAATGCTCTCTTGCTTCACTTAGTTTATTTGAGAGTTAGTAAAATTTTCAAGAAATTCTCTCTTGCTTCGCTTAAATTAATTTGGGAGAAAGAAATTTTATGCTCATGATCTTCACTTATATTTGTTTGAGCTTATGAAAAGCAACACATGAAAATTAGTCCCAAAGTGATAGATATCCAAGAAGGATATAATAAAAACTTTCATGAAGATCATTGGACAAAATAAACTTGATTCTTAGTAATAGTTTTGAGATATGATGATGTGATATGTGAGTTATGTTGATGAGTAATTATGCTTTAGTAAGAACATTGGTGTTAAGGTTTGTGATTCCCTATGCAAGTACGAAAGTCAATAGTCATGCAATGAAATTATATCCTACTTGTGGTGCATTATTCAGTGTTATTTATGCTTAATGCTTGCTTATGAGATTATTCGTTTCTTGGTTGGTCGCTTCTCAATCTTTTTGTTAGCCTTCATTTGCACCAAGTATATATGATCTCTACTTGTGCATCCAAAATCCTTTAAACCAGTTTTGCCACATGAGTCCACTATATCTACCTATATGCAGTATTATTTTGCCGTTCTAAGCAAATTTGCATGTGCCATCTCTAATTTTCAATATAAACTTCTCTTTTGTTTGTTTGTTTCGCTCGCGGAGCGGTGAGGGGTGGCTAATATTTTCCATGCTAGATGTGTTATTCTCACAACGAGTGTTTATTCACTTGTCATTGCACGAGAGTAAGGCAAAGGTTTTAGGGATGCCCAGTCCCGAAATGCAAAAATGAATCACTACTGCAAGATGCTGCTAACGTGACACTATGATCAGAGATCCTTCGACGAAACTGTGTGCGATGCCATAATCGCAAACAGTGGTGCAAAAAACCCATCAAAAAAGGTGCAAAACATTTGAGATGGAGGATGCATCAAACACAGTTCAGATTTTAGTTGCGTGTGCGATGCAGGGCATACGGTTCAGCTCAGTTAACCGTTTCCGATGAGGAGGAACAAAAGAAACGGGCAGACAGATAAAGGTGTGTGCGATGTACAACATACAGTTCACTCGGATGAACTGTTTGTGATTAGGAAACACAAAAGAAACGGCCAGCCGGATCAAGGTGTGTGCGATGTACAGCATACGGCTCACTTGGATGAACTGTTTGCGTTGAGACATGGGAACAGAAACGGTTCAACTTAACAAGATGTGTGTGATACGCGGCAAACAGGTCTGTAATCAGAAATATGTGCGAAGACCGATAATAATACAGATGATTGCTTCTAATAAGACGTATGTGATATGCTCTATCTACACAACATCTATTGGCCATTGGGGGACAGGCGGTCATCCGGATACGCCATAAGGATGCGAAGAGACATCCTATATCAGCAAGGACTAGCTGTTCCACCAGTAGCTCATGTAAGAGAACTCTCAAGTTAAGTGTGCTCGGGCTGGAGCAGGCATCAGATGGGTGACTGGATGGGAAGTTCTGTTGATCTTAAATTAACTGATTGGATGGGTCGTATTTGTCAAATTAAATGACTGATACGACCCATCCCATGAGTTAATTTAACCTCGAGGTCCTTGTTTTTTTATTTTTTATTTTTTAACACATGTTAAAGAAGGTCTACCGCATTACTTTTTGGCAATGTATGATACGTGGCATACAGTTGATCCATCCGACCTGTTTGTGATGGAATAAGCCGTGTGTCTTGTGGGCTAGTATTCAACCGTTTGCGATTGATGAATTCATCACCGACGGGTTCCCTAGTGTGGTCCATGTTCATCTGATCATCATCTACTTCTTGTGCTAGCTAGATGTTCCTTCTATGCTAAGTTACCATTAATTGATGGTGTTTTATGAACACGCCACCATTTCCCGCCATTTCCTCACCTGTTTCCCGCCACCCAGCAGTATTGCGCATAAACCTAGGCGGCGCGCGACGCACGGAGGGTGACAAGCGCGACCTGTAGCACATCCACCTTTTCCAAGCATGCCAACCCACCAAAGGTCGCCTCCGTCATCAACCTCGTCAACGAGGAAAACAAGCAGGCGCCACGGCCCGTTGAGGCCGAGGCGCTCCCCGGCAATGCGATGGACGACGCCGTGATGCGCGTCATCGCCAGGGTTGAGCAAACCTTTGGCGCATGGCGCTTGAGCGCCACGGATCAAGATAGGCATGTCAGCGCCGATAGGCTGCAGCTCGCCGCACAACACGATCGATGGCGCGCTGCAGAGCAAGCTAGGTGCATCCGCGCCGATAAGTTGCGGCTCGCTGCACGGCGGGACTGTTGGAGCGCCGCAGAGCGAGAGGCGCAGCGCGCCGCACAGCAAGAGCGGATCCATCGGTGCTTGCCTGCTGTCGACACGGCGTCGCAGCTGGGTACATGTCCCATCAGTACCCCCATTCCTCGCCAGGAGTGGGCAGAGGCCCTCAGCGCCGTACTTGCACCAGAGGCCAGACGCGCCGTACTTGCACCAGAGGCCGGCCGCGCCGTACTTGCACTGGATGCCCGCCACGCCGTTCGCATGGGTGCCGCCGTTCGCCTTGTCCGCGGCCCACTGGATGCCAACACGCTGGTCCATAGGCTCGACCGCTGTCGGTGTCAAAACCGGCGGATCTCGGGTAGGGGGTCCTGAACTGTGCGTCTAGGATCGATGGCAACAGGAGACGGGGGACACGATGTTTACCCAGGTTCGGGCCCTCTCTATGGAGGTAATACCCTACTTCCTGCTTGATTGATCTTGATGAATATGAGTATTACAAGAGTTGATCTACCACGAGATCGTAATGGCTAAACCCTAGAAGCCTAGCCTATATGACTATGGTAATGTGTATCCTTTCCGGACTAACCCCTCCGGTTTATATAGACACCGGGGGGATCTAGGGTTTACATAGAGTCGGTTACATAAGAAGGAATCTTCATAATCGGTTGCCAAGCTTGCCTTCCACGCCAAGTAGAGTCCAATCCGGACACGGGTACGGTCTTCGGCCTTCATGTCTTCACAGCCCATCAGTCCGGCCCAATGGATAACGGGCCGGACACCCGAGGACCTGTTAGTCCAGGACTCCCTCAGTAGCCCCTGAACCTGGCTTCAATGACGAGGAGTCCGGCGCGCAGATTGTCTTCGGCATTGCAAGGCAGGTTCCCCTTTTTTCGAACTCCAAGATAGTCTTCAGATGTATTGATTGTATCCGGACTTGTATACACAACTGTAGAGGATATAATATTTCACGAGTCCAATCCCCCGACAATTTTTGGTAATATGACATCACGCTTGCTTCGGCCATTATTTGCGAACCGTTTTAGCTCGCCCGTCGCCCCACGTCTCAAGACGCGGTTTTATTGGCATGTCTTATCCAAGCGGAGATCGTGCCTCCTTTTTTTAAGGGATTCCTGTCAACCCAGACGTGGGTAACCCAACCGTCGCTTGGGTACAACTCCTTGGAAACAAGCTAGTTTTCGAGGCCTGAAAGGAGACGTTTGATATTCGCAGCCTTTATATATATTGGGGTACAGACCCGTCTTTTTCTTCCACGCTTGCTTCTCCCTCAGACCCCGCTATCCCGAGCTTCACCAACCAAGTTTCGGTCGCCACAAGCCCCAATTATGTCCGGATCCAGCCGTCAAGGCCGGTGGGTAGCTTCTTCTATCACGGAGGGAGATATTGCAAAGCTTCGGGCGGCGAGGTATTTGACCGCGTAAATCCATCATCGGCTTCCCGCCGAGGGGCAGGTTATTCCCACCCCCAGATCCGGCGAGAGGGTCGTGTTCGTGTCCCACGTCCTTCACGGGCTAGGGTTTGCACTTAACCCCTTCGTCCGGGGGCTCATGTTCTATTACAGACTAGATTTTCATGATCTGGCCCCGGACTCTATTCTTCTTATCTCGGCGTTTATCGTCACGTGCGAAGCCTTCCTGCGGACTCCCCCGCACTTCGGCTTGTGGCTCAAGACCTTCGATGTGAAGCCGCAAGTGATAGAGGGGGAGCAGGCCGAGTGCGGTGGTGCTTCAATGAGCAAGCTTGCTAGCACCGTTTGGCTGAAAGGATCCTTTGCCAAATCTTCCAATCTATGGCAGCAGGGGTGGTTCTATATCACCGAGCCCCGTGGCTCCAAGTGGGTAGCTGCGCCTGTATTTTGATCCGGCCTTCCAACTCAGCTTGCATCATGGATTACTAAGGGGTTGGATTGGGGATCAACGAACAAGGTGCGAACTCTGCAAAGTCGCATCCGAAGCCTCATTGAGAAGGACATTGACATAGCCAACGTCGTTCAAGTAATGCTAGTTCATCGAACCCTGTCGTGCCAGCGACGGCCTCACCGCCTGTGGGAGTTCAATCCAGAGGGGCCGCGGACTCTTCAGCACTTCTTTGGCACTACACACGAAGGAATGTGGAGATTATTCTTCGGGAAACGAAGGCAATGGCCGGACACCACCGAAGATGTCGGTCTAGACTGTAACCATCCGGACACCCCAGTAAATACCCGTTTACCGAAGACCTTATAGTCAGATAGCCAGTGGCAAGATACCAACAGTATCATCCTTTTTCAGGGCTGGATAAAGAAGGTAGAACGGATTAGGTGTCTGGCTCCCCTTCCCGAAGACTCAGCTACTCCCGTGTTAACAAGGATGCTGGCCTCGGCGCCATACCAGGCACCGGCAGGGGAGGGCGAGAAGTCCCAAGATGACCTTGGTTCCGGAGATAAGTTGGACACTGAGTTCGGAGAGATCGACCTTTCCTTGCCCGAAGACGGAGGTGGAAAAGGACCCAGTATCCCTTCTCCAAGCAGGAGGAAAAGGGCCGCCTCCGAAGATTGGGAGGGGCGGTCTTCCAAAAAGGGCAAGATGCCACCGTCGAGCGGCTTGGGTTTGGAAAGTGACGCCGTTGAACAGCTCCAACAAGGGGACAAGCCCTCGGCCAAACCGTAAGAGAATCCGGAGTACTTTGATAGCGTCCCGCTCCGTTGTTGTTACCGAAGATATACGTAATGCATTTATGCATTTTTACAGGTCGGCACAGAATTTTTCTGGGCGATCCTCTTCTTCAGCGAGTCTCCTCCCAGAGATGATGGAGAGCGAGACGCCTCCTCCAACCTCCTCGCCCAATAAGGCGGATGACTCTGAAGTGTCATCGCGGAGGGTCCCTTTAGACCAGGGGACAAAAGAGGCAGTTCCCGAAGGTGGACCTCCGACCATCCGGGATTCCGGGGCTGATGATAACAAAGGCCCCGGACTGTCTGGTTCATAGCCGACAGTGATTTTGGAGACGGGTGAACAGATTCCTTCAAAGGATGATTGTGCTCTTGGAGCAGCTTCCGGAGACCCGGGGACTCTGGATATCTTGCGGGACATGTTGCGGAAAGCATCTGTCTCGGGGGAACAGCGTACCTTGATGGGTACAGTGATTGAAAAGATTTCGTCCGCGAAGAGCGGACTAAATGAAGCCTTCATGAGCCTACTTAAGGGCTTCGAGGTTTGTGACATAATGTTTTTTTGGCTATGTTTTATTTGCAAAGATGCGCCTGTGTATAGGTAGTAGCCCCTGATACTCGGTTTGGCTTCCACTGGGAAGCAAAACGGAGGATCGAAAAGGATCGTTCGAGGACTAACCTGATCAACTTTGAACAGTCTGTAGTAATCTGTATCAAACGTATACTTCTGGAACTCCAAAAATTCTAAAATAAATTGGTGGACCTGAGGAATTTTTCTAGTAATCATCTGCAAAAAGAATCAACTAAATAGCACTCTCCAGTAAAAAGCTTTAGCTGATCTCGTGAGCGCTAAAGTTTCTGTTTTTTACAGCATGATCATAAAGACTTCACCCAAGTCTTCCCAAAGGTTCTACTTGGCACAAACACTAATTAAAACATAAAACCACATCTAAGCAGAAGCTAGATGGATTATTTATTACTAAACAAAACCAAAAATCAAGAAACTAAAATAAAATTGGGTTGCCTCCCAACAAGCGCTATCGTTTAACGCCCCTAGCTAGGCATGATGATTTCAATGATGCTTGCATAAGACAAAGAATTAAAACATAAAGAGAGCATCATGAAGAATATGACTAGCACATTTAAGTCTAACCCACTTTATATGCATAGAGATTTTGTGATCAAACAATTTATGGGAACAATAATCAACTAGCATAGGAAGGCAAAACAAGCATAACTTCAAAACTTTAAGCACATAGAGAGGAAACTTGATATTATTGCAATCTGTAGAAGCGTATGATCCTCTCTCATAATAATTTTCAGTAGCATCATCAATGAATTCAATCATATAACCAGCACCTAAAGCATTCTTTTCATGATCTACTTGCATAGAAATTTTACTACTTTCCACATAAGCAAAATTCTTCTCATTCGGAATAGTGGGAGTATCATAAGAGACTTGAACACTATAAATTGTTTCCACATTAAAAGAGTAATGTTCAGAAAAAGGGTAATCATAATCATGACAAGTTTTATAAATATAATCATCACTACTTTTTATAGCATAAGTTTCATCACAATAATCATCATAAGTAGCAACTTTGTTCTCATCATAATCGATTGAAACCTCTTCCAAGATAGTGGACTCATTACTAAATAAATTCATGACCTCTCCAAATCCACTTTCATAATTATCATAAGTAGGAGGCATGCTATCATAATTATAAATTTGCATATCGAAACTTGAGAGGCTAAAAATATCATCTTCATTAGACATAGCATCCCCAAGCTTGGGACAAACATTAATTGCAGCAAATATATTCTCAAAAACATCATCTTCTTCAAACATAGCATCCCCAAGCTTGGGCCTTTTCATATCATAAGCATAATCACTCTCATCATTAATAGTATGGATAGCACCAATAGTATAGCAATTGTCATATTAGAAGCAAGTGCCAAAAAGATTTTCAAGATCATAAGAAGTATCATTATCTTCCCAATCATAATCATCATAGAAAGCAATAGGCATAACGAGATCATCATCAAGTGCATCATCTTCATTTTCATGAGGCACAACAATAATAGGAGCAACATTATTTGGGAGAGATATCTTTTTACCTCTCCTCCTTTTTCTTTTCTTCTTCTTCACCACATCATGTGTGGGTTCAATCCTCTTTTTGGAGCTCCTTATTAATGAAATTGACTGAATAGAAGGCTCCTCCTCGTTACCTGATTCATCATAAGTATTAATAGGAGGATATTGGGAAGTCTCTTCCCTTTCATTAGTATTCTCTTCATCTTCTATTTGTTTTCTTTTCTTTATGTAGTTGGCAATATAAGGATTTTCAATGCAATTCACCGCGCAATACATATAAATTTCCTCTAGATCAAAATGAAGAATTCTATCAAGGGCAAATTCTGGAATAACCCTAGTTATACGTTTCATTTCTTCATAACCCAAGAGCAAACTAAGTTCATTATGATGTGCAAGGGAAATCAAGTCATCACAATTTTTGGACACGATACGATCATGAAACAATTTGCATTGGGTACTGAAATGATCATGTTCATTGCAAAGTTCACAAGTACGGCTAAGAAAATTTAAATTTTCAGCACAAACATCTAGCCTTTCTTGCAACCATTTAGTTTCTAAATGCTTATGCCTCTTGCAATATCTATCTTCCCTATTTGGTGTGTACTTGCAAACCCAATGCACTCCACAAAAATTGACATGTTTATAGGAGACATTTTCATCATAACTAGTGCAATCATCATTAGTACTATGGATATTCAAGGAGTTCATACTAACAACATTGCAATCATGCTCATCGTTCAAAGATTTAGTGCCAAACATTTTAATGCATTCTTCTTCTAACACTTTGGCACAATTTTCTTTTCCATCATACTCACGAATGATATTAAAAAGATGAAGCGTATGTGGCAAACTTAATTCCATTTTTTGTAGTTTTCTTTTATTGACTAACTAGTGATAAAACAAGAAACAAAAAGATTTGATTGCAAGATCTAAAGATATACCTTCAAGCACTCACCTCCCCGGCAACGGCGCCAGAAACTAGCTTAGTTGACGGGGTGCGAGTGCCGCTTACCTAGCCTCCCCGGCAACGGCGCCAGAAAAGAGCTTGATGTCTACTACACAACCTTCTTCTTGTAGACGTTGTTGGGCCTCCAAGTGCAGAGGTTTCTAGGACAGTAGCAAATTTTCCTCAAGTGGATGACCTAAGGTTTATCAATCCGTGGGAGGCATATGATGAAGATGGTCTCTCTCAAACAACCCTGCAACCAAATAGCAAAGAGTCTCTTGTGTCCCCAACACACCCAATACAATGGTAAATTATATAGGTGCACTAGTTCGGTGAAGAGATGGTGATACAAGTGCAATATGGATGGTAGATATAGGTTTTTGTAATCTGAAAATATAAAAACAGCAAGGTAACTAATGATAAAAGTGAGCGTAAACGGTATTGCAATGCTAGTGCAAGTTCTCTCAACAATAATAACATAATTGGATCATATAACTATCCCTCAACATGCAACAAAGAGTCACTCCAAAGTCTCTAATAGCGGAGAAAAAACGAAGAGATTATGGTAGGGTACAAAACCACCTCAAAGTTATTCTTTCCGATCAATCCATTGGGCTATTCCTATAAGTGTCACAAACAGCCCTAGAGTTCGTAGTAAAATAACACCTTAAGACACACATCAACCAAAACCCTAATGTCACCTAGATACTCCAATGTCACCTCAAGTATCCGTGGGTATGATTATACGATATGCATCACACAATCTTAGATTCATCTATTCAACCAACACATAGAACCTCAAAGAGTGCCCCAAAGTTTCTACCGGATAGTCAAGACGAAAACCTGTACCAACCCCTATGCATAGGTTCATGGGCGGAACCTGCAAGTTGATCACCAAATCATACATCGAGTGAATCAATAGAATAACCCATTGTCACCACGGTTATCCCACGCAAGACATACATCAAGTGTTCTCAAATCATTAAAGACTCAATCCGATAAGATAACTTCAAAGGGAAAACTCAATCCATTACAAGAGAGTAGAGGGGGAGAAACATCATAAGATCCAACTACAATAGCAAAGCTCGCAATACATCAAGATCGTATCACCTCAAGAACACGAGAGAGAGAGAGAGAGAGAGAGAGATCAAACACATAGCTACTGGTACATACCCTCAGCCCCGAGGGTGAACTACTCCCTCCTCGTCATGGAGAGCGCCAGGATGATGAAGATGGCCACCGGTGAGGGATCCCCCCCTCCGGCAGGGTGCCGGAACAGGGTCCCGATTGGTTTTTGGTGGCTACAGAGGCTTGCGGCGGCGGAACTCCCGATCTATTCTGTTCTCCGAAGGTTTTAGGGTATATTGGTATATATAGGAGGAAGAAATACGTCAGGGGAGCCACGAGGGGCCCACGAGGGTGGAGGGCGCGCCCCCTGCCTCGTGCCCTCCTCGTTGATCCCCTGACGTGCACTCCAAGTCTCCCGTATTGCTTTCTTTCCAAAAATAACTTTTCCGAAGGTTTCATTCCGTTTGGACTCCATTTGATATTCCTTTTCTGCGAAACACTGAAACAAGGGAAAAACAGAAACTGGCACTGGGCTCTGGGTCAATAGGTTAGTCCCAAAAGTAATATAAAAGTGCATAGTAAAGCCCATAAAACATCCAAGATGGATAATATAATAGCATGAATACTTCATAAATTATAGATACGTTGGAGACATATCACACATCAAAGCGCCCCCTGTTGCTCAATGAACAGATGTCCCAATGGGTCGAACTTCATAGGATATCCGGCGCTGCCATGAAGGGTGTCATAATCTGGTTGTGACCAACCGAGCCTGTTTCGAACAGCTATTTCGGTTTGGTGCAAAGGCTTGTTGACGCGGTGCCGCGTATCGACACTGTGAAGCGGTCAATGTGCATTGAGGGTGCACAGATGGCTTTTGCCCGAGTCAAGACGTTCTGGGGGAAGATGAAGGCCATCGATGTTGCGACGAAGGGTCCACCCAAAGGCAAGGACCGTCCGGAACCGGAGCACTATTTTGAAGACGTCCTAGAGGCCGCCCGTTTAATAGAGGGTCAATTCTCGAAAGACATAATGTTCGAGTGAGGTGTATGATAATTGTAAAAGAAAATTTTATAATTAATCTATTTTTATGTTTTGCTCAAAAGCTTGAATTCCTCCTGTGCGGCCGTTTTAGTATAATCTGAAAGTTTTCCAGTCGTCGGCTTCAGCCCCCTCGTAGGAAGTACGGGGGTGTTCGGAAAAGCATTTAATCACTCTTTATCCAACGTCTTGGTCCATGAAGGAGGTGATAATGCGGCGAACCAGGCAATCGGACTATAAGGCGTTAACACTTTCACTTAGCCATAGGAGTTTTATGGTGGGGCTACGACATAGCCCCTGGTATGTATGCAGCGTATGGTGCCTTACATATTTGATCTGGAAAAGGTCCCTCGTGTGACACGGAGAATCGCTAAAGATTCCAAGAAGTCGTCAAGTGGTTGACCAGCTCATGCCGCATCATGACAGTCAGTTTTCGGCTTTCTCTACTGAGGTGCTCGTCCGGTTTAGACCAGGGCACATTCGCAGTAGTTCTCCCTTTCCTACCCTAGCCGATAGAGCGGAACGTAGGGTAGCAAGCACAGGAGCCGGGCAACCCAACTATTGACCCAAGACGATGATTTGGAGCTGATGCATATAAGGCCAAACTTGCGACGCCGAAGTATGCTATAAAGTTGTTCGGACTTTTACTGGCAACTCATTTGTTCCCACACCGAGCCCCTGGCAGGTTATGCTAAGGCATTTCTGTAAAATAACTGTAGGAGCCACATTTGTTTGGGAAACAATGTGGATGATTAGTTCGGATATTTGTTTACTGGGAACTGAGCGATATGCCAATGATTACTTATGATATATATATATATAAGCCATCCTCCCGGCTATTTGACATGCTCGGGGTTGGAGGCGGAGGAACAGGCATAGTACAGGCTCGAGAAATAGAGAGTGCGGTCTACAAAAAGTTATTTTGGACCTCCTGTCGCACGTCTGCGCCGCCAGTCCTTGGTGGGGGGAATCCTTGATGGAAATAGCCCCTTAGGTGAGTCTACGGATACAGATTCCGATAGAGCCAGTTTCAGATGTTTATTGTGTTCGTCACCTGTTTTTAAAGGATAGCAAAAGAAGAAATAAAAGGGAAGTAAATAATAAAAAAAGTTACCGGAGTGCTTGCAGGCTTGTCCGTATTGTGCTTCCGCCACTGCCCATGGTATCTTGAGTGCGTAATGATGTATGCGCGGTACAAACTTTGTAGGTGTACAGAGTGGGCGGCGGAAGCTGGGTTGCTATTTCCGTTCTAGGAGTTGTTGATCCTCGGGTGGAGATTGCTTCTGATCCCCGGTGTTTCGTTGGTGAACCTTTCCATCATCCCTGTCCCTTGGCGGCCTCCTCCCCCTGTGTTCGGCGTTGAGCTTGCCGGCCTGTTTAAAGACCCAACAGTTTCTGTTGGTATGATTAGCTGGTTTATCGGGGTGGCCATGAATCTGGCAGGGTCGGTCCAATATCCTGTCCAGGTTGGATGGTTCGTCTCGATTCGCCTTGAATGGCTTCTTCCACTGACCGGGCTTGTGATTGCTGAATCCGGTGTTGACCACTGTGTCGCGTGATCTTTCATCATCGTTGCGACTGTTGTATTTGCTTCGTCGTGGCTTGCCGTTGCTGTCTCGGATTTCTGAGGTGCCCGGGTCACTGGCGCTGTTGCTTTTACGAGCGAGCCAGCTATCTTCTCCCGCGCAAAAGCGGGTCATCATAGCAGTGAGGGTTGTCATGGATTTAGGTCCTTCTTGGCCGAGGTGGCGTGCAAGCCATTCATCCCGGACACTGTGTCTGAAAGCTGCAAGGGCTTACGCATCTGGACAGTCGACGATTTGGTTCTTTTTGACTAAGAACCTAGTCCAGATCTCCCTTGCTGATTCTCCGGGCTGCTGGACAATGTGACTTAGGTCATCGGCATCCGGTGGCCGGACATGTGTTCCTCGGAAGTAATCGAGGAAGGCCTCTTCCAAGTCCTCCCAGCTGCCTATGAAATTTTCAGGCAGGCTGTTTAGCCAGTGCCGAGCTGGCCCTTTTAGCTTTAGTGGGAGGTATTTAATGGCGTGGAGGTCGTCCCCACGGGCCATATGGATGTGGAGGATAAAATCTTCTATCCACACCGCGGGATCGTTTGTTCCGTCGTATGATTCAATATTGACGGGTTTGAATCCGTCGGGGAATTCATGATTCATTACTTCATCAGTGAAGCAAAGCGGGTGTGCGGCGCCTCTATGTTGGGCCACACTGCGACGTAACTTCGAAGAAGTCCCTTTACGGTTTTCGGCTCGGGCGTGGCGAGGTTTGTCACGTCTGAATAGGTAGCCATCATCGCGTGTCGAGGCATGCCTTCGCGATCCGTAGATGGGTCTCGCATGTCCTTCTCTATTGTCTCGTTGCGGGTCCTCTGGACAATCATGAGCTGCGTTATTCCTGCCTTTACGGTGAGGTGGGGCGGTCTGGTGTTCGGCTTGAGTAGCCTCTTTATCCGAACAGAGTTGTCGGCGACCTGCCGTATTGTGTGACGATGGTACGGGCTCCAGCGCCCCGTCATCGGACTGGTATAGCAATCTATGCTTTGGGTAGCTTTTGGCTAGGCCACTAAGGCCGTATTCTTCGGCGAGCAGGACTTTGGTCCATCTTTCGTTGAGTAGGTCTTGGTCAGCTTGAAGCTGCTGCTGCTTCTTTTTCAGACTCCTTGCCGTAGCTATTAGCCTGCGCTTGAAGCGTTCCTGTTCGAGGGGCTCTTCGGGTACGGTGAAGTCTTCGTCGCCGAGGCTTATCGCTTCTTTTGAGAGCGGAAGGTAGTTGTCGTCCTCCGAACTGTCGGTGGGCAGGGCCTGTTCATCGGGGCGGGCTCGCCCGTTTTCCTGTTCCTCCTGTTCGGATATTGCTCCAACAGGGTCTTCATTGCTTTCGGCGCCGTCCGGAATACTATTTTCTCTGGTGCCATCGTTGCTGCGGTGTGACTTGGATCGGCGTTTGGGGCGCCGGAACTTAGCTGTGTCAGGAGTTTTATTCTCAACTGGATCTCCCTTGTCATTGCCGCGAGCCTTTTTAAGTGTATCGACCATGTATACGTCATATGAAGGGGTGGCCGTCTCTCGCCTGATGACTGGCGGGTCTTGGCCTTGCTCCTTGTCGGCATCGTCGTCTATACCATCAATGTCTTTGGAGCCATAAGCGGTCATGTCGGTTAAGTCCTCGACAGTGGCTATGAAGTGGGTGGCGGGTGGGAAGCGAAATTCTCCATTACCAGCCTCTAGCTCGAACTGGACATAGTTCGGCCGTGAGTCCCCCATCAGCGACATGCTTTTCAACGAGTTCAGCACATCGCCGAAGGGCGAGTGTTGGAATATATCTGCAGCGCCGAACTCGAAGATTGTTAGCCCATCCAGCTCGGTGTCCGGGAGCGTGCGAGGTTCGGAACTTATAACTGGAGACAAGTCCGGAATTCCGTTGACGCTGACATTGCCTGGGCTTGAGTCTGGTTCCAACGCCGCGGACTCTGTGGCTTCAGATGGTGCAAACTGCTCCGGATCTAAGGTCGTAGCAGTTACAGGAACCCTCTCCAGAATCTGGTCCGATGACGGATTTAAGTCGTGTTCATCGGAGGGAGGGGGAGCGATCGCCGCGGTCTCAAATCCATTGAAGATCAAGTCTCCACGGATATCCGCGACATAGTTTAGGCTTCCAAATCTGACCTGGTGGCCAGGGGCGTAGCTATCGATTTGCTCCAGATGGCCAAGCGAGTTGGCCCGCAGTACAAAGCCGCCGAATACGAATATCTATCCGGGGAGGAAAGTCTCTCCTTGGACAGCGTTGCCATAGGCGATTGAAGGGGCCATCAAACCTTTCATCGATGGCACAGTGGAACTCTCAATGAAAGCACCAATGTCGGTGTCAAAACCGGCGGATCTCGAGTAGGGGGTCCCGAACTGTGCGCCTCCTTGGCCCAGGTGTCCACCTGGGCGCAGTAGAGGAACATGGCCGTCGCATCCTTGAGCTGGTGATCTCCGATGAAATAGCCAACTTGGAGCTCGAGATCGCTCTCCAGATGTACCACGAGCGTGTCGACCGCTTGGAGGAACGCCAGCACGAGTTCAGGCAGAGCCAAGAGCTACCGTAGGCAAGGGCTGCTGGTTATGGTCTCATGGACGCGTTTTATTTTGTTGAGCCGTTTCGACGTGGATAGCTATGTATTCACAGCCATCATAGTATTGCTATGTTTATTCCTCTGTTTCAATGTGTGTACTCTGTTTGCCGTTCTTATATGTTCTGTTTCAATGTGTGTATATACGCTTTCCATTCTGTATATGTGGATGATAACAACTAGATTAAAATTAGTATACAAAAACAGATAGAAAATGGAATTCATAATATATATATTAATTGTTCATTAGTTCATCACAGAATATATATATATATATATATATATAATATCATCACATATACGTGATGATACTTAACTACTAGGTACAATGCATAAAATTGAAAACGAACAATACTAAAACTAATAATCCCTCTTGGGGCCAGTATTCCGGCAGCCCCTCGCCAGCAGCTCCCTGGTGCGCGGCGTCTTCCCAGTGCGGAGGCAGTACTCCGCCTCCTCCGCCTCGCAGCGCTTGACGTATCGATCTGCCTCTTGCAGGCAGACGCGCGCGAACGATCTTGCCATTTCATTGGGCGCCCACCGGAGCTCCTCGTCGGTGGCACGCCGGAGCATATCGGCCCACCTCCACGCAACGACGAGGCGCCCAACACCTATGACCTTCCTCGCGAAGTACCCGTCTTCGTACACCTCCTCGGCACGACGACGTGCCCGGCCCCAAAGCTCCGCCGCCTCCTTTTTCCAGGCGGCATCACGGGCTTCACAGGCCGCCTGGTACCTGGCTTCCTCCTCCGCCATCTCGTTCTTGAACGCCACTTGCCTGGCTTTCTCAGCCGGCGGCAGCGACTTCCATAGTCAAAGATTGTACTGGACCCAAAACCAATCCAAACTTGGGGGGTCCAGCGCAACCTCGTCAGGCGGCGCGTAGGGGTCCTCGTCGTTGCTTTTCGAGTGAGGGTCCTCGGGGGCGGTGAGTCCTCATCGGCGTGTAGGCAGACCGGCGGCGCCATGGCAGAGATTTGTGTGTGTCTGAGAGAGAGGGCGAGCGAGGGGAGGATGTAGATGAGAATGCAGGCGGGACGACATGAGCAAGGGAGTATTTATTGGCGGCCGGAATGTAGATCGACGGGGACAGTACACACGCCGGTCGCCGGAATTTACGAGTATTGTAGTTTGAATTACACAAGATTCCCGCAGCAAAATCCGTGTGTGAACACAATAGCTGACGGTTTCCAATACAGAACCGTGTCTGATTAACCCACCACTCACCTACCAAACCTCGAGCCACGAGATAGAGCGCCAATCGTGTGGGCCGGTTGTCTTGCCAGATCTTTACATTTTCTTTTTTGAACACCAGATATTTACATCGTCTGATGATTTTTTAACTCACACACAAGTACAAAAAATATGATTTTTCAAACCGTTATGGTTAGGCGTTGCATGTAGATGTAGTTCAAATTTGAATTATGGTCATTAAATGGTTAGAAAATAACTTAAATGTATTTAAAAGATCAAATGACCCCAAAATTTTCCAAATTTTCACATGACAGTTGTATTAGTGCACGTTAGACGTAGAAAAAAAATTGAAGGCCGTAAGAGGAAGCTATCTCCCGTTCGTCATCAAGCATGCATTGTTCCCTCTCAGAACCACGAGCCTTCTAGTGAGTTGCTCCAGTTTGTGAGGGGTGTGTGTCCAAACTTTCATCAAACATGCCAATTTTTCACCACATCATCTTGGTGGCATGACATTACATCAACCAAGGTTTCATGTTTTTTTTTGGATTTAAAATGCCATGTCACTCCATGCATACGTATGCATGTGTCCATGTCGGGAGACAATTATGTTTGAAAATTCCTTCTAATTTACTGCACATGGAATTAACACGCACACAAGTACACAAATATGATTTTTCAAACCATTTTGGTTAGGCGTTGCATGTAGATATAGTTCAAATTTGAATTGCAGTCATTAAATGGCTAAAAAATCACTTAAATGTCTTTAAAAGATCAAACGACCCCTATAATTTTCCAAATTTTCACATTACAGTTATAGTAGTGCACGTTAGACGTTGAAAAAAATTGAAGGCCGCAAAAGGAAGCTATCTCCCGTTCGTCATCAAACATGCATTCCCTCTCGAAACCACAAGCCTTCTAGTGAGTTGCTCCGGTTTGTGAGGGGGGTGTGTCCAAACTTTCGTCAAACATGCCAATTTCTTTACCACATCATCTTGGTGGCATGACATTACATCAACCAAGGTTTCATGTGTTTCTCATATTTTTTTATATTTTGGAATTAAAATGCCATGTCACTCCATACATACGTATGCATGTGTCCATGTCGTGAGACAAATTTGTTTGAAAACTCCTTCTAATTTACTGCACATGGAATTAACCCGCACACAAGTACACAAATATGATTTTTCAAACCGTTTTGGTTAGGCGTTGCATGTAGATGTAGTTCAAATTTGAATTACGGTCATTAAATGGCTAGAAAATCACTTAAATGTCTTTAAAAGGTCAAATGACCCCTAGAATTTTCCAAAATTTCACATTACAGTTGTAGTAGTGCATGTTAGACGTACAAAAAAATTGAAGGCTGTAAGAGGAAGCTATCTCCCATTCGTCATCAAACATGCATTGTTCACTCTCGGAACCATGAGCATTCTAGCGAGTTGCTCCGGTTTGTGAGGGTGTGTGTCCAAACTTTCGTCAAACATGCCAATTTTTTTACCACATCATCTTGGTGGCATGACATTACATCAACCAAGGTTTCATGTGTTTCTGATATTTTTTTATTTTTTTGGAATTAAAATGCCATGTCACTCCATGCATACGTATGCATGTGCCCATGCCGTGAAACAAATATGTTTGAAAATTCCTTCTAATTTACTGCAAATGGAATTAACTCGCACACAAGTACACAAATATGATTTTTTTCAAACCGTTTTGGTTAGGCGTTGCATGTAGATGTAGTTCAAATTTGAATTACGGTCATTAAATGGCTAGAAAATCACTTAAATGTCTTTAAAAGGTCAAATGACCCCTAGAAATTTTCAAAATTTCACGTTACACTTGTAGTAGTGCACGTTAAACATAGAAAAAATATTAAAGGCCATAAGAGGAAGCTATCTCCCGTTCGTCATCAAACATGCATTGTTCCCTCTCGGAACCATGAGCCTTCTAGGGAGGTTCTCCGGTTTGTGAGGGGTGTGTGTCCAAACTTTCATCAAACATGCAAATTTCTTTACCACATCATCTTGGTGGCATGACATTACATCAACCAAGGTTTCATGTGTTTCTGATATTTTTTATTTTTTGGAATTAAAATGCCATGCCACTCCATGCATATGTATGCATGTGTCCATGTCGTGAGACAAATATGTTTGAAAATTCTTTCTAATTTACTGCACATGGAATTAACTCGCACAAAAGTACACAAATATGATTTTTCAAACCATTTTGATTAGGCGTTGCATGTAGATGTAGTTCAAATTTGAATTACAGTCATTAAATGGCTAGAAAATCACTTAAATGTCTTTAAAAGGTCAAATGACCCCTAGAATTTTCCAAAATATCACATTACAGTTGTAGTAGTGCATGTTAGACGTACAAAACATTGAAGGACGTAAGAGGAAGCTATCTCCCATTCGTCATCAAACATGCATTGTTCCCTCTCGGAACCACGAGCCTTCTAGTGAGTTGCTCCGGTTTGTGAGGGGTGTGTGTCCAAACTTTCGTCAAACATGCCAATTTTTTTACCACATCATCTTGGTGGCATGACATTACATCAACCATGGTTTCATGTGTTTCTGATATTTTTTAATTTTTTGGAATTAAAATGCCATGTCACTCCATGCTTAATTGTGTCATAGCCGTTAGACCAATATGTTTGAAAATTCCTTCCAATTTACTGCACATGGAATTAAATCGCACACAAGTACACAAAAATATGAGTTTTCAAACCGTTATGGTTAGCTGTTACATGTACATGTAGTTCAAATTTCAATTACGGTCATTAAATGGCTAGAAAATCACTTAAATGTCTTAAAAGGTCAAATGACCCCTGAAATTTTCCAAAATTTGACATGACAATTGTATTAGTACTACAACATATCTCGTTCATTTAAAACACCATCCGTTGCCACTTTACTCCAAATTCGTCTTTCACAGCTAATAAAAATTTCTACAACATCACACACGGTTGTTTTCTAGGAACCGTTTGTGATGAAAATACCTGGGTCTATTTTAGTCTCCCTCCTTAAGCTTCGCCACCTCGTCTGCTCCAGTGCCGGCAACCCCTGAATCCACGAATCCTGATCCCCATTCCCGCACCCCCTTCTTGCCAAGATGACGTGGTGGAAACGCTTCATGAAGGCCCGTATGATGGTCGCGTCCCCCCCGAGCGCCGCCGCCTGCGTCGAGAGCACGGCCGCCTACGACGAGAGTGCCGCCGCATCCGCATTGAGCGCGGCCGCTTCTGCCGAGAGGACGTCTGCGGCAGCCGACAGGGCAGCTGCAATAGCCGAGACGGCTGCAGCTGCTGCTACGACGGCGGCTGCAAACGCCGAGAGCGCTCGACCTGCCGTCCGTGCCACCGATGTCGCCCTGGCCCGGGTCGAGGCCATCGACGCCAAGATATTCCTGGCCACCTCAGACTCGAGCATGCAGCCCACGTCTGAAAAGGCGGCGATGGCCATGGAGCACCTGCTTCCTCATGAGGTCGCCGAGCGGGAGCTGGAGATGCAGGAGGCGGTGGAGATCGAGTAGCGCCGGGGGGGAGGAGTTGCACGTGGCCGAGGTCGAGGTAGAGAAGAGTCTGTCCGTCAAGGAATCGGCGGTGGAGTAGCAACGCGAGCTCTAGCGCAGCCACTACTACGAGTACTACAACCTTGAGGGCAGCGCCGAGGACGAGGACGAGGACGCGGTCGACTTCAGCAGGGGGACGCGGAGTCCACCAACGGCGGCATGTCGCCAGGACAAGTCATCGACGTCTCATCTCACACCGGCGATGCATAGGCCGGCGCGGCGGCGGGTTTGTTAAAATTATGCGTACTTAGGCTTTATTTTAATGCTGGTCTTTTATTAGAGCAATGTTTAGGTCAACTGGCTCTGTTTAATTACTACAATTGCTCGATTCAGTAAGTGTGGTCTGTCTGCTATACGCTCTTCAGTGTGCCCAAATTAGCAAGCGATGTTAAATTATGCAATGACTTACCCGGGAAATTTCCACCAAAATTTGAATTATCAAACTCATCCCATGCGCGCAAAGCAGAAGAATCGTTTCCGATGCACACAATCGTTCAAAGTGAATGGTCTGGTGGCACCGCACACAAAGTTTCCCTCCACATTTCCAAAACTTTGGCCTACCGCCAAAATATCTACATCCTACCGCCGGGGTCGCCATGGTCTTCTTCAAAGACCTCTCCAGTGGTTCCTCCTCCGGTGACGACTCCTTCACCATCCGGGTATGCCTCTCTTCTCTCTCTTGGGCTATGACTTGGAATGAAGGATTTTTACCCGGCGGTCGGTTTGAGTCATTTTTTCCTCTTGGTGCTCCCTAGGACCATCAATGGCAACGAATGGAGTGACGTGGCTGAAGATCTATCTGCTCGTTGTCACCATCAATCTCCATGCGTGAAGCTAATTGCGTTTGAATCTGTGGATAGTGGGAGGAAGTTTCTGGCATGTGCAGAGAAGGTTAGATCCTCTTTTGTTGTTACAAATCATTTGTTAGATGTGATTCAGACATTGTCACGGTCCCAACCCATTCATACCACACCTTCAACCAAACGCATCCTAAGACAGTGTCACAGTTTGTACCTAGTATCTTAAATTGTTGCCATCTCATCAGCGGTGCCATTAGAAAATTATTTGGCACCGCTCCAGCAGTTTGTGCGGCCAACTTTGGTCCACACATCCGAGCAACCAAGCAGTAAAATACTAAATCTTTATGGCATGAAGGAACTGGGCATCGGAGCAACTACGTGCTCCGGAGTCCGGATCCCTGATTTTTTTCCGCTGCATCGGCTCGCCACTGCAGGGCACCGGTGCGAGATGTAGCAACAGTTGTCTTTACCCCAGTTTTGGCATACATAGTGGATGGCCTTAGTGCTATTAGTTCTATGTTACTAAATTTGTGCATGTACACACCTGTTAGTATCAATTTGATGTCATCCAAACACTGTTGCTATGCTGTTGCAGTTATATTTACCTTCCTCATAAAATGTTCAATTTGTTATTTATTGTACATGAGTAAGAACTTGTAGCGTCGTTGTAGTTAATTATAGCTTCTGATGTTCCAGAATTTGGTTGTTGTCTCAGTAGCAATTAATTCATTTGCACATTGATCTTTTGGAGAAGATATGTCATAATTAAGATGTTTCTTCAGTTTTTCAAAATAAGCATTGGTGATTTTCTATGTTGCTATAAACCCATTTCCCCAACAATTGTTACTGATCTGTTTTTAAATATTATAGGATGAACGGAAGTGTTCTTACTTGGAGTGGGTTGATCAAGAGTGGCCACAGTCTTTGAAGATGTGCCTAGTGAAGCTCTAGAGCATGTATGAGGAACAGAACAGACGTAGGCTTAGAGAAACTGTTGTCAACGCTGAAGAATATTTGAAGATGCGGGATAAAAAGTTGAAGGTGGAGAATGAGCTCAGATTTTTTAAATCAGACTTTGCTAAGATGGTGTTGGCGAAGGAGGGGGCACTTTCCCAGTTGGCCCGTGTAAAACAGGTTCTTACTGAACTGAAAGCAGAGGTGGATAACACGAGCCTGGATGATCTCGATTAGGGAAATGAATATATTGTTCTTATGAAGTTGAACTAGCTATATGTTGTATTGTGCTATTTTCATGTAGCTACCGTACTGTGATGTTATAATATATTTATGTGCCTTATATGAAATTGGCAAACAACTGTTCGATTTGAAATGTGAATTTTTGCGTAATACTGGAATTATTAATTGTAAACTAATAAACCTGCTAAATGTGTCATGGACCTTTGCAAACGGTTCTAGGAGTAAAAGCGCTTGTGATGGATGGCCCAATGCCACACAATTTTCTTCATCAAATAGTGTGTGATATAGTTGATAAAAGCAAACAGTCAACCAAGGCAGACCGTGTGTGATAGTTACACCTTTCACACACGAGCTTACACATAAAACTGTGTGGGATGTACGTACGAACGGAAACGTTTTCCCTGGATTGACTGTGTGGGATGTACATAAGAACGGAAACGTATTCCTTGGATTGACTGTGTGTGATATACATACGAACGGAAATGTTTTTCTGGGATTCACCGTGTGGGATGTACATACCTACGGAAATGTTTTTCCTCCGATTACCGTGTGGGATGTACATACCTACGGAAATGATTGGGTTTCGATGGCTCGCCCGATCGCACACGGCCCCAGCCTGTGTCCCAGGAGGGCCTATCCCCGACGATTTTTGGGTCGTGTGGGAAGGACCCCCTATCACCCACACTCACTTGGCGACGGTTCCAAATGCCATCACGGGAAGGGGTTAAAAACTGTTTGTATAGCACCGACGCGCACCAGTGTATGGTGGAAAAAGGAATAAACTTTATTTTCTGTTTGGCAACCGCCTATGATATATCTAGCATGGAAAGCGTTGGGAGCACTAAGTCGTTTTCGTTGGTGGGATGGATACACCTCCCAAAATGTTTTTATCTCTAATTTTTCGCTTTCAGCTCTGGTACCTCTACAAATCCCTACTTCCCTCTGCGAAGGGCCTTTCTTTTACTTTATGCAATTTTTATTTCTGAACTTGAGTCTCCATCTTCTCTTATAAAAGCACCAACTAGGAGGCAATATGATCGTACTTAAGTATTGGGTGTAGCTAATATTCGAGTGTGTTTCATGAATGGATCAATGGTTGAGCATGATGGGCTAGGGATAACTTATTTTAGCGTTGATATTTTGAAAGACATGGTTGCTTGTTGATATGCTTGAGTATCTAAATTATTATGTCAAAACTAGACTATTGCTTTGAATCACATAAAAGTCCAAATGTCCATGCTATATAGAAAAGAATATGATATCACATGTTAGGCAGCATTCCACATCAAAAGTTCTGTTTTTATCACTTACCTACTCGAGGACGAGTAGGAGTTAAGCTTGGGGATGCTGATACGTCTCCAATTTATCTATAATTTTTTATTGTTCCATGCTGTTATATTATCAATCTTGGATGTTTTATAATCATTTCCTAGTCATTTTATATCATTTTTTGGTACTAACCTATTGACATAGTGCCAAGTGCCAGTTGCTATTTTTTCCATGTTTTTTACATCGCAGGAAATTAATATCAGACGGAGTCCAAATGCCCCGAAACTTTACGGAGAATTTTTATGGGCCAAAAGAAACACAACGGGCCCTGGCTGCGCCTAGGGGGGTGCCCCGAGGGGCACAACCCACCAGGGCGCGCTAGGAGGCCTAGGCGCGCCCTGGTGGGTTGTGCCCACCTCAGGTGCCCCCCGGACCGCCTCTTCGCTCTATAAATACCCCAATATTCTAGAAACCCTAAAGGCATCGACAAAATATTCATCCAGCTGCCGCAGAGTCCAGAACCACCAGATCCAATCTAGACACCATCTCGGATGGGGTTCACCACCTCCATTGGTGCCTCTTCGATGATGCGTGAGTAGTTCTTTATAGACCTTCTGGTCCGTAGTTAGTAGCTAGATGGCTTCCTCTCTCTCGCTGGATTCTCAATACAATGGTCTCTTGGAGATCCATATGATGTAACTCTTTTTGCAGTGTGTTTGTTGGGATCTGATGAACTTTGAGTTTATGATCAGTTATATCTTTTTATATCCATGAAGGTTATTTGATTTTCTTTGATCTCTTATATGCATGATTGCTTATAGCTTCGTATTTCTTCTCCGATATTTGGGTTTTGTTTGGCCAACTTGATCTATTTGTCTTGCAATGGGAAGAGGTGCTTTGTAGTGGGTTCGATCTTACGGTGCTTGATCCCAGTAACAGAAAGGGAAACAACACGTATGTATCATTGCTACTAAGGATAAAACGATGGGGTCTATCTCTACATAGATAGATCTTGTCTACATCATGTCATCGTTCTTATTGGATTACTCTGTTTCTCCATGAACTTAATACACTAGATGCATGCTGGATAGCGGTCGATGTGTGGAGTAATAGTAGTAGATGCAGGCAGGAGTCGGTCTACTAATCTTGGACGTGATGCCTATATAATGATCATTGCCTGGATATCGTCATGATTATTTGAAGTTCTATCAATTGCCCAACAGTAATTTGTTTACCCACTGTTTGCTATTTTTCTCGAGAGAAGCCACTAGTGAAACCTACGGCCCCCGGGTCTTCCTTCTCATATATTTGCCTTTGCGATCTACTTTTCTCTTGCATTTATTTTCAGATCTATTAAATCAAAAATACAAAAATGCCTTGCTGCGTTTTATTTCTATTTATTTTATTTGCGATCTATCTATCAATTTACTACAAATTTATCTCACGTCCTTTTGCCTATCTTGAGGCGCCGTACCCCGGAAGGGATTGACAACCCCTTTAACACGTCGGGTTGCGAGGATTTGTTATCTGTGTGCGGGGGTTGTTTACGTTGTGTTGCTTGGTTCTCCTACTGGTTTGATAACCTTGGTTTCCTATCTGAGGGAAATACCTACCGCCGCTGTGCTGCATCATCCCTTCCTCTTTGGGGAAATACCGACGTAGCTTCAAGCGACATCAGTTTTCTAACCATAGACATGTGTTGTCATTTGATAATGCGATCGCATTATTAGGAGAATGATGTGATGGACAAGACCCATCGGTTAGCTTAGCATTATGATTGTTCAGTTTTATTGCTATTCACTACTGCAGGATGCTGCTAACGCGACACTACGATCAGAGACCCTTGGACGAAACTGTGTGCAGTGCAATGATCGCAAACGATGGTGTAAAAAAACCGTCAGAAAAGGTGCAAAACATTTGCGATGGACGATGCATCAAACACGGTTCAGATTTTAGTTGCGTGTGCAATGCAGAGCATACAGTATAGTTCAATTAACTGTTTGCGATGAGGGGGGACAAAAGAAACGGGAAGCCAGATGGAGGTGTGTGCGATATACAACATACGGTTCACTCGGATGAACTGTTTGTGATTAGGCAACCAAAAAGAAACGGTCAGCCAGATCAAGGTGTGTGCGATATACTGCATGTGGTTCACTCAGATGAACTGTTTGTGTTGAGACAAGAGAAAAGAAATGGTCCAATATAACAAGATGTGTGTGATACGCGGCAAACAGGTTTGTAATCAGAAATGTGTGTGAAGACCGATAATAACACAGACGGTTGCTGCTAATAAGACGTGTGTGTTGTGCGATAGGATTGCATACCGAACAACAACATACACACACACACACACACACATATATATATATGTATATATATAGACACACACACACACACTTATAAGGACATGGTTGCATAAACAAATTAAACATCCACTTACATAGGTGGCTACTACAACCATGGCATTTGCACACACCAAAGTAAACTATTACATGCATAATTACATAGGTGGCTACTACACACATGAAATTTCCACACACCAATAAAGTAAACTATATATTACATGCATGATTAACTAGCATAAACAATCATCTGATCGTCATCTCCTTCTTGTGAGGCTTGCTCTACTTGTAGCTCGATCCGGGCTCATCGATTTGGGTAACGAGGCACTTCCTCATGTCAACGATCCGCCTGTGCTTCTCGTAGCATGTGTACACGCTCTTGGCCGCGAGCCTGAGGTGAGGTTCATCCAGTTGCAGCATCCAGGCCCTGTGCCAGGATACGGGACTTGTTCTCTGGGCATCCTGCTTCATCTTTTCGTAGTAGGGGTCGATGATGGCCGAGGCGAGTTCGACCAGGGAGTCCTTCGTGCTGCCCCTGACCCTATAGTGGTCACGGATTTCGACAAGGTTCTTGCAGGCCAAGCCTGTAACACTGAGCGCTTTTACATCGTCGGTGGTTTCCACCGTGGCAAACTTGTAGTCGGTGCTGTTGACAAACCTATTGAAACAGTC
Source organism: Aegilops tauschii subsp. strangulata (assembly GCF_002575655.3). Classification (NCBI taxonomy): domain Eukaryota; kingdom Viridiplantae; phylum Streptophyta; class Magnoliopsida; order Poales; family Poaceae; genus Aegilops; species Aegilops tauschii. Next base: position 227,926,833 of record NC_053039.3, read on the forward strand.
GCAAGGCTATGTGGCCATGCAGTAGTAGTAGATGAGGACATGATGGTGCACGCACAACTGGGCGATGGCAACCTTCTGATCTATGTCGGGACGACCGGCGGTGTACTGGAGGTCGATGCCGATCACCTTGTACTTGTCTCGAGCAAGCAACTGCTCAACGTTGTTGATGTAGTCGTCCACCATGGCCGGGTCGATGGTGTACACCACCGAGAGATCCATCTCCCTCGCGTGGGTCTCCACTCTATGCTCGCCGAACTCCATTGGAGCACCGCTAGACATCCCCTCTATATATCGTCGTGGGTGTGCTTGTTGTGTTGTGGGGCACGATCGAAAGGTTGAAGAGACTAAGGTTATAATGGCTGCAGGAATTAAAGGGGAAGCCGGACGGCCAGGAATATCGGCAGGCCCTGATGATAGTTCTAATTTGCAGCGCGTAACTCCATCGTGCCGCACGTAACTGCATCGCGTGGCAACATGCGCAGCGCAACCGCATGCATATGGGGGCCCCGACGTGATCGTGCGCATGCCCAACGGCAGGCAGAGCGCGCGCGGAGGGACGCGAGCAGAGCGCTCTGCGGTCACCTTAATGGTGAGCAACCATGTATATATGCATATAGCAGTTGAACACGCAAGGAAAAGCAGTCCACAAGCCGAGCGCGCCGACGGACGCGAGCAGAGCGCGCCGCGGCACCTAATGGCGAGCACAGCGTGTTGCGGCGCCTAATGGCGAGCAGAGCTTGCCGAGGGACGCGAGCAGAGGCCGGCACAGTGATACATGGCAAATAAGACAAACTGTGCAAGAGATATCGGAGACATCAAGCACGAATCAGATTAGAGTTGCGTGTGCGATATGTGGCATACAGTTGATCCACCCGAGCTGTTTGTGATAAAATAAGTCGTGTGTGTTGCGGGCAAACGCTTACTGGTATATAACCTTAAATTTAACCAAAAAAGTGTTAATGCATGTTACAAAAAATATATAACTGGAAACTATGTTCAAATACGAATCCAACGATATAATCTTTGGCGACATTATTAGTTAAATCCTACTTATAAAACAGGACGGGGGTATAGTAGGTAATTAAATTGCAAACATTTTTTTGTATTAACCGTATGTGTACGTGTCCTTTCGTCCACCTCTCGCATGTCTTGTCACCTCGCTGCCGCAGACGGCTTACAACGCAAGCTTGCGCAGCACGCGGGGGCGTTCTTTTGGCCAAACGATGGCTCGAAGTGGCGCCATCGATCGTCGGTGAGCCCGTTCCCGCGCAACCTCGCAGGTTCCCGCGCAAACTTCCAGCCCGACTAGGTGAAATCCCCCAAAATCCCAAGGCTTTACGGCCTGCTATATAAACCCCCACGGCCGGCGAGTCCTGCGTTGCATTTTCCCCTCCCGCCATGTAGCTTATCTCGTCTGCTTCTCCCACAATCGCCAATGGCACCGGTCCGTCGTCGTCGCTCAGCCACTCCGCCGTCATCAGAGGACAGCTCTAGCTGGGAGGCTACACCGCGGCGGTGGCTCAGTCCCCGGCGTAGTGTAGTGCGCGTGGCGTCCCTGTTGGGTGTGCGCAGAACACCCACCACACGCTCCGCCGCCGCCGCCCGTCGGCAGCTGTTGCCGGCCGCCGTTGCTGCCACACCACCGTCGAAAGCCAGGGCCATCGCCCGCTCCGCCGCCGCGGCCCGTAGGCGGGAGGTGGCCGTCGTGGCTGCCACCCCACTGCCGGCCATCACCCGCTCCGCCACCGCGGCCCGAAGACGAGAGGCGGCCGTCGTGGTCGCCTCCCCATCGTAGGCCGCCATGGCCGCAGCCCATCGTCGACCGCCGGGATCATCACCCTCTCCTCCACTGCCGCCCGAAGGAGGGAGGCGGAGGTGGCGGCCCGCATGTGCGTCAGCGACCTTGCGCGCTACATCGAGTTCCCGCGGGAGGAGGAGGAGCACCTTGTCGAGCACGCAAAGATCCTTACCGCAGTCGTGGCTGCAGCACACCCCAACGCAGAGGCGAGGAATCAGGAGATCTACGAGCAGTCCGGCCGCTTCGAGAGGGATTGTCTAGAGCGACAGTGGGCGTTTGAGCTGGCGAGCATCGTTGAACGTGCAGCAGCGACAGACACCGTATTGCAGTTGCCCAGCTCGTCGGTAGGATCCTCCTCCTCTACCTCTTACTTAGCACGCTCGGCAGAGGAGAGGCTGCCGGAACTAGCACAAAGCCCCTCCGTAGTAGTAGTATTTAGGGGCTATTTTGTTCAGTTCATCTGACTATAGATATGGTGGAACTGTACAACGTACTTAAAATTAGCTAGTATATATAGTTGAACTAGCTATTTCAGTTTGGTTGGCAACAATTGGGGAAACGTTTGGTCGGTTCAGCTGTCGAGTTGAACTATTTGTATAAATTAAGAACGACTGCTTAATCTATGAATGAAATCTATGCTTAATTACTGAATTTTAGTTGCAAAAATTAGATAGTGCTAGTGATTTTTAGCTGCATATTTTGACAAATCGCAGTGTTACAAGGATTGACAAATGGCAATGTTACTAGATCAACAAATTTCAATCTTTCCAGTTTGACAAATGGCAACATACCCAATATGATAGATGCAAATCTTACCAAATTTTTTGTAGGTGGTTGCACACGGGTCATCCAAAACAACCGTTTGCGTTGAAGGGATGCACAAATCCTGCGCTGCAAATTTTCCCTTGACTTAAGGGGGAAGACCATAGCTCTCACTTTGCATACGGGTGTTCTATCTAAAACGTTTGTGATCAAGAGCTACAGAAATCCTGCTCGGCACATTTTCTCTTGGCTTCCTGGGGAAGCTGTCGGTTTGCATATGAGTGTTCTAACTAAAACATTTGCGATCAAGAACTGCACAAATCCTGCTAGGCACATTTTCCCTTGGCTTCCTGGGGAAGTTGTCGATTTTGCATACGGGTGTTCTAACTAAAACGTTTGCGATGAGTGTTTTATATTTAAAACCGTTTTAAACTGCGGCTTGGGAGCCATTAATGGAGAGGATGCGAGCAAGGCGGGCGGCCATGGAAGTCAAAGGGCTTGCTTCCCGTTGAGCCTGCGCGGCGTACAGCTCGCACACTTCCCGGTGAGCCTCCGCATTGGAGTATAGCTCGCACGCCTCCCGTTTAGTCAAGCACTTAAGCAACTATCCGCACGGCACCTCCTAGCCATTAAAAGAGTGAGGCGTGGCGTCACGTGAATGGTTAACAGAACACACACAATTTAAATTATACAAAACGTTTGAGATGTTGCGGTGGCAGCTATTTGTTTCAAAATGTCTTTGTTGGCTGCTATTCGAGTGCGCCTTCTCTCGAAATGGACACGAAAAATACCACAGCATGTCGGGTGCCATTCCATTATAGCATGCCAAGTTTCATGAATTTCAGACGAGTTTTGGATTTACTAGAATTTAAAAACACAGTATCTCAACGTTTTGCCGGCAATCAATAGTGCCCTGGTGTTTGAAATTCATTCCCATTTCTTGCATGGGACCTAAGCATGCAACCAAGGTCACAGATTTGATTTTTCCACTAGTTTATATGCACTGGAGCATGTGCATGTAGTTCAAATTTGAATTATGCACATAAAATGCCTGGAAAACCCAGTTAATGTATAAAAATGTCCAAACGAACCGCGAAAAATTCCAACATTAAACACAACACTCCTGTTGTTCTATGTTGACACTAGAAATTTTTTGAAAGCAATAAGAGGCAACAGATATCGTTTCGCCACCAAAGGTGGCACGTTCCCTACCGAAACCATCACGCTTGTTGTGAGAAGCTCTGGTTTGTGAGAAGTTTATACCCAAACCTGCCCCAAATGGGACAAAAAATTTACCACGACATGTTGATGCCGCTCCATGATAGCATGCCAAGTTTCATGAGTTTCAGACGAGTTTTGGATTTAATAGAATTTAAAAACCAGGTATCTCAATGTTTGCGGCCGAGTGATGATGGCAGGGTGTTTGAAATTCATTCCCATTCTTGCATGGGACCTAAGCATGCAACAAAGAACATAGATTTGATTTTTCAACCAGTTTATTTGCACTGGAGCATGTGCATGTAGTTCAAAATTGAATTATGCACCTGAAATGCCTACAAAACCAAGTTAATGTATAAAAATGTCCAAACGAACCCCGAAAAATTCCAAAATTAAACACAACACTCCTGTTGTTCTATGTTGAAACTAGAAATTTTTTGAAAGCAATAAGAGGCAACGGATATCGTTTCGTCCCCAAAGGTGACACGTTCCCTACCAAAACCATCACGCTTGTTGTGAGAAGCTCTGGTTTGTGAGAAGCTTATACCCAAACCTGCCCCAAATGGGACAAAATTTTTACCACGGCATGTTGATGCCACTCCATGATAGCATGCCAAGTTTCATGAATTTTAGATGAGTTTTGGATTTACAAGAATTTTAAAACCAAGTATCTCAATGTTTGCGGCCGAGTGACAGTGGCGAGGTGTTTGAAATTCATTCCCATTTCTTGCATGGGACCTAAGCATGCACTGAAGGACACAAATTTGATTTTTCAACCAATTTATATGCACTGGAGCATGTGCATGTAGTTCAAATTTGAATTATGCACATAAAATGCCTGGAAAATACAGTTAATTATAAAAATGTCCAAACGAACCCCGAAAAATTCCAAAATTAAACGCAACACTCCTGTTGTTCTATGTTGACACTATAAATTTTTTGAAAGCAATAAGATGCAACCGATATCGTTTCGTCCCGAAAGGTGGCACGTTCCCTACCGAAACCATCACGCTTGTTGTGAGAAGCTTACACCCAAACCTGCCCCAAATGGGACAAAAAATTTACCACGGCATGTTGATGCCGCTCCATGATATCATGCCAAGTTTCATGAATTTCAGACGAGTTTCGGATTTAACAGAATTTAAAACTAGGTATCTCAATGTTTGCGGCCGAGTGACGCTGGCAGGGTGTTTGAAATTCATTCCCATTCTTGCATCGGACCTAAGCATGCAACAAAGAACATAGATTTGATTTTCAACCAGTTTATATGTACTGGAGCACGTGCATGTTGTTCAAAATTGAATTATGCACCTGAAATGCCTACAAAACCAAGTTAATGTATAAATATGTCCAAACGAACCCCAAAAAATTCCAAAATTAAACACAACACTCCTGTTGTTCTATGTTGACACTAGAATTTTTTTGAAAGCAATAAGAGGCAACGGATGTCGTTTCGTCCCCAAAGGTGGCACGTTCCCTACCGAAACCATCACGCTTGTTGTGAGAAGCTCTGGTTTGTGAGAAGCTTATACCCAAACCTGCCCCAAATGGGACAAAACATTTACCACGGCATGTTGATGCCGCTCCATGATAGCATGCCAAGTTTCATGAATTTCAGATGAGTTTTGTATTTACTAGAATTTAAAAACCAAGTATCTCAATGTTTGCGGCCGAGTGACGGTGGCGAGGTGTTTGAAATTCATTCCCATTTCTTGCATGGGACCTAAGCATGCACTGAAGGACACAAATTTGATTTTTCAACCAATTTATATGCACTGGAGCATGTGCATGTAGTTCAAATTTGAATTATGCACATAAAATGCCTGGAAAATACAGTTAATTATAAAAATGTCCAAACGAACCCCAAAAATTCCAAAATTAAAGACAACACTCCTGTTGTTCTATGTTGACACTAGAAATTTTTTGAAAGCAATAAGAGACAACGGATACCGTTTTGTCCCCAAAGGTGGCAGGTTCCCTACCGAAACCATCACGCTTGTTGTGAGAAGCTCTGGTTTGTGAGAAGCTTATACCCAAACGTGCCCCAAATGGGACAAAATTTTTACCACGGCATGATGATGCCGCTCCATGATAGCATGCCAACTTTCATGAATTTCAGACGAGTTTTGAATTTACTAGAATTTAAAAACCAGGTATCTCAATGTTTGCGGCCGAGTGACGATGGCAGGGTGTTTGAAATTCATTCCCATTTCTTGCATGGGACCTAAGCATGCAACCAAGGTCACAGATTTGATTTTTCCACTAGTTTATATGCACTGGAGCATGTGCATGTAGTTCAAATTTGAATTATGCACATAAAATGCCTGGAAAACCCAGTTAATGTATAAAAATGTCCAAAGTAACCCCGAAAAATTCCAAAATTAAACACAACACTCCTGTTGTTCTATGTTGACACTACAAAAAAATTGAAAGCAATAAGAGGCAACGGATACCGTTTCGTCCCCAGAGGTGGCACGTTTCCTACCGAAACCATCACGCTTGTTGTGAGAAGCTCTGGTTTGTGAGAAGATTACACCCAAACCTGCCCCAAATGGGACAAAAAATTTACCACGGCATGTTGATGCCGCTCCATGATATCATGCCAAGTTTCATGAATTTCAGATGAGTTTTGGATTTACTAGAATTTAAAAACCAGGTATCTCAATGTTTGCGGCCGAGTGACGGTGGAAGGGTGTTTGATATTCATTCCCATTTCTTGCATGGGACCTAAGCATGCAACCAAGGACACAAATTTGATTTTTCAAGTAGTTTATATCCACTGGAGCATGTGCATGTAGTTCAAATTTGAATTATGCACATAAAATGCCTGGAAAACCCAGTTAATGTACAAAAATGTCCAAACGAACCCTGAAAAATTCCAAAATTAAACACAACACTCTTGTTGTTCTATGTTGACACTAGGAACTTTTTGAAAGCAATAAGAGGCAACGGATATCGTTTCATCCCCAAAGGTGGCACGTTCCCTACCGAAACCATCACGCTTGTTGTGAGAAGCTTATACCCAAACCTGCCCCAAATGGGTCAAAAAATTTACCATAGCATGTTGATGCCGCTCCATGATAGCATACCAAGTTTCATGAATTTCAGACGAGTTTTGGATTTACTAGAATTTAAAAACCAGGTATCTCAATGTTTGCGGCCGAGTGACGGTGGCAGGGTGTTTGACATTCATTCCCATTTCTTGCATGGGACCTAAGTATGCAACCAAGGACACCGATTTGATTTTTCAACCCGTTTATATGCACTTGAGCATGTGCATGTAGTTCAAATTTGAATTATGCACCTGAAATGCCTACAAAACAAAGTTAATGTATAAAAACGTCCAAACGAACCCTGAATAATTCCAATTTTTTCGACGACACACCTATAGTTGCATGTTCACTGCAGATAAAAGTTCTAGCAATTCAAACACCATCCTTTGCAGCTGTGACCCCATTATGTAATTCAAATCAAGAAGATAAATCAAGTAGATCGCACACATTTTATTATCACCAACCGTGTGAGATGCAGCACAAAATATCTTGGAGCACCGTCAGTGTATAGTACGCCTATGGATTACGCGAGAAGGTGCGTCGGCTACAGTCCACAGCCGGTGTGTCAAGCACACTAGCTCACTCCCCAAATATCATTTCACTGTTCAATCATCGCTGGTGAAAGATGGGGACATGGACCCGCATCGTGAGGGCAACTTTGGCGGCCCACTCCGGCGAGAGCGCGGCCACAGCCGTTGCTACCTCTTGAGAACTGCGTTGGTTTTCCCTTGAAGAGGAAAGGGTGATGCAGTAAAGTAGCGTAAGTATTTCCCTCAGTTTTTGAGAACCAAGGTATCAATCCAGTAGGAGGCCACGCGCGAGTCCCACGCACCTACACAAACAAATAAGAACCTCGCAACCAACGCGATAAAGGGGTTGTCAATCCCTTCACGGTCACTTACGAGACTGAGATTTGATAGAGATGATAAGATAATATTTTTGGTATTTTTATGATAAAGACTAAAAGTAAAGAAAGCAAAATAAACGGCACCAGAAATAGCTTGTTGACGGGAGATTAATATGATGGAAGATAGACCCGGGGGCCATAGGTTTCACTAGTGGCTTCTCTCAAGAAAGCATAAGTATTACGGTGGGTAAACGAATTACTGTCGAGCAATTGATAGAATTGAGCATAGTTATGAGAATATCTAGGTATGATCATGTATATAGGCATCACTTCCGTGACAAGTAGACCGAAACGATTCTGCGTCTACTACTATTACTCCACACATCGACCGCTATCCATCATGCATATAGAGTATTAAGTTTATAAGAACAGAGTAACGCTTTAAGCAAGATGACATGATGTAGAGGGATAAACTCATGCAATATGATATAAACCCCATCTTTTTATCCTCGATGGCAACAATACAATACAATACAATACGTGCCTTGCTGCCCCTGCTGTCACTGGGAAAGGACACCGCAAGATTGAACCCAAAGCTAAGCACTTCTCCCATTGCAAGAAAGATCAATCTAGTAGGCCAAACCAAACTGATAATTCGAAGAGACTTGCAAAGATAACCAATCATACATAAAATAATTCAGAGGAGATTCAAATATTGTTCATAGATAATCTTGATCATAAACTCACAATTCATCGGATCTCGACAAATACAACGCAAAAGAAGAGTTACATCAAATAGATCTCCAAGAGAATCGAGGAGAACTTTGTATTGAGATCCAAAGAGAGAGAAGAAGCCATCTAGCTAATAACTATGGACCCGAAGGTCTGAGGTAAACTACTCACACATCATCGGAGAGGCTATGGTGTTGATGTAGAAGCCCTCCATGATCAATGCCCCCTCCGGCAGGACGCCGGAAAAGGCCCCAAGATGGGATCTCACGAGTACAGAAGGTTGCGGCGGTGGAATTAGGTTTTCGTGGTGCTCCTCGATGGTTTGGGGGTACGTAGGTATATATAGGAGGAAGAAGTAGGTCGGTGGAGCCACGAGGGGCCCACGAGGGTGGAGGGCGCGCCCTGGGGGGGGTAGGTGCGCCCCCTACCTCGTGGCTTCCTCGTCTGTTGCTTGCCGTCCACTCCAAGTCCTCTGGATCTCGTTTGTTCCGAAAATCACGTTCCCGAAGGTTTCATTCTGTTTGGACTCCGTTTGATATTCCTTTCCTTCGAAACACTGAAATAGGCAAAAAAACAGCAATTTGGGCTGGGCCTCCGGTTAATAGGTTAGTCCCAAAAATAATATAAAAGTGTATAATTAAGCCCATTAAATATCCAAAACGGCATATATAATAGCATGGAGCAATCAAAAATTATAGATACGTTGGAGACGTATCAAGCATCCCCAAGCTTAATTCCTGCTCGTCCTCGAGTAGGTAAATGATAAAAATAGAATTTTTGATGTGGAATGCTACCTAGCATATTCCTTAATGTAATTCTCTTATTTGTGGTATGAATATTTAGATCTGAAAGATTCAAGATAAAAGTTTAATATTGACATAAAAATAATAATACTTCAAGCATACTAATAAAGCAATCATGTCTTCTCAAAATAACATGGCCAAAGAAAGTTATCCCTACAAAATCATATAGTCTGGCTATGCTCTATCTTCATCACACAAAATATTTAAATCATGCACAACCCTGATGACAAGCTAAGCAATTGTTTCATACTTTTGGTGTTCTCAAACTTTTTCAATCTTCACGCAATACATGAGCGTGAGCCATGGACATAGCACTATATTTGGAATAGAATGGTGGTTGTGGAGAAGACAAAAAGGAGAAGATAGTCTCACATCAACTAGGCGTATCAACGGGCTATGGAGATGCCCATTAATAGATATCAATGTGAGTGAGTAGGGATTGCCATGCAACAGATGCACTAGAGCTATGAGTGTATGAAAGCTCAACAAAAGCAACTAAGTGGGTGTGCATCCAACTCGCTTGCTCACGAAGACCTAGGGCATTTTGAGGAAGCCCATCATTAGAATATACAAGCCAAGTTCTATAATGTAAAATTCCCACTAGCATATGAAAGTGACAACATAAGAAACTCTCTATCAATAAAGATCATGGTGCTACTTTGAAGCACAAGTGTGGTAAAAGGATAGTAGCATTGTCCCTTCTCTCTTTTTCTCTCATTTTTTTGTGTGGGCCTTTTCTCTTTTTTATGGCCTCTTTTTTTATTTTTCGTCCGGAGTCTCATCCCGACTTGTGGGTTAATCATAGTCTCCATCATCCTTTCCTCACTTGGGACAATGCTCTAATAATGATGATCATCACACTTTTATTTACTTACAACTCAAGTATTACAACTCAATAATTAGAACAAAATATGACTCTACGTGAATGCCTCCGGCGGAGTACCAGGATATGCAATGAATCAAGAGTGACATGTATGAAAGAATTATGAAGGTGGCTTTGCCACAAATACGATGTCAACTACATGATCATGAAAAGCAATATGACAATGATGGAGCGTGTCATAGTAAACGGAATGGTGGTAAGTTGCATAGCAATATATCTCAGAATGGCTATGGAAATGCCATGATAGGTAGGTATGGTGGCTGTTTTGAGGAAGGTAATGGTGGGTGTATGATACCGGCGAAAGGTGCGCGGTATTAGAGAGGCTAGCAATGGTGGGAGGGTGAGAGTGCGTATAATCCATGGACTCAACATTAGTCATAAAGAACTCATATACTTGTTGCAAAAATCTATTAGTTATCGAAACAATGTATTACGCGCATGCTCCTAGGGGGATAGATTGGTAGGAAAAGACCACCGCTCGTCCCCGACCGCCACTCATAAGGAAGACAATCAATAAATAAATCATGCTCCGACTTCATCACATAACGGTTCACCATACGTGCATGCTACGGGAATCACAAATTTTAACACAAGTATTTCTCAAATTCACAACTACTCAACTATCAGACTCTAATATCACCATCTTCATATCTCAAAACAATTATCAAGTATCAAACTTCCCTTAGTATTCAACGCACTTATAAGAAAGTTTTTACTAATCTTGGATGCCTATCACTTTAGGACTAATTTATCAATTGAAGCAAATTACCATGCTATTTTGTAGGACTCTCAAAATAAATATAAGTGAAGCATGAGAGATCTATAGTTTCTATAAAACAAAACCACCGCCGTGCTCTAAAAGATATAAGTGAAGCACTAGAGCAAAAACTATTTAGCTCAAAAGATATAAGTGAAGCACATAGAGTATTCTAACAAATTCCGAATCATGTGTGTCTCTTTCAAAAGGTGTGTACAGCAAAGATGATTGTGGTAAACTAAAAAGCAAAGACTCAAATCATACAAGACGCACCAAGCAAAACACATATCATGTGGTGAATAAAAATATAGCTCCAAGTAAAGTTACCGATAGACGAAGACGAAAGAGGGGATGCCTTCCGGGGCATCCCCAAGCTTTGGCTTTTTGGTGTCCTTAGATTCACCTTGGGGAGCCTTGGGCATCCCCAAGCTTTGGCTCTTGCCACTCCTTGTTCCATAATCTATCAAATCTTTACCCAAAACTTGAAAACTTCACAACACAAAACTTAACAAAAAATCTCATGAGCTCCGTTAGCGAAAGAAAGCAAAACACCAGTTCAAGGTACTGTAATGAACTCATTATTTATTTATATTGGTGTTAAACCTACTGTATTCCAACTTCTCTATGGTTTATAAACTTTTTTACTAGCCATAGATTCATAAAAATAAGCAAACAACACACGAAAAACAGAAACTGTCAAAAACAGAACAGTCTGTAGTAATCTATAACTAACGCAAACTTCTGGAACTCAGAAAAATCTAACAAAATAGGACGACCTATATAATTTGTTTATTGCCTACTGCAATTGGAATCAGTATTTTATCACGTTCTGGCGATTTTTAACAATTGTTTTCGTGAACAGAAAGTTTCTGGAATTTTCAGCAAGATCAAAACTATCATCCAAGAAGATCCTATATGTTTAACTTGGCACAAACACTAATTAAAATATAAAAACAAATCTAACCAGAGGCTAGATCAAAGATTTAATCCTAAACAGAACCAAAAAGCAAAAAAAACTAAAATAAAATTGGGTTGCCTCCCAACAAGCGCTATCGTTTAACGCCCCTAGCTAGGCATAAAAGCGAGGATAGATCTAGGTATTGCTATCTTTGGTAGGCAATCCATAAGTGGCTCTCATAACAGATTCATATGGCAATTTAATTTTCTTTCTAGGGAAGTGTTCCATGCCTTTCCTTAACAGAAATTGGAATCTAATATTCCCTTCCTTCGTATCGATAATTGCACCAATCGTTCTAAGGAAAGGTCTACCAAGAATAATAGGACATGAAGGATTGCAATCTATATCAAGAACAATAAAATCTACGGGCACATAGTTCCTATTTGCAACAATAATAACATCATTAATTCTTCCCATAGGTTTCTTAATAGTTGAATCCGCAAGGTGCAAGTTTAAAGAGCAATCATCAAATTCGCGGAAACCTAACAAATCACACAAAGTTTTTGGAATCATGGAAACACTAGCACCCAAATCACACAAAGCATAGCATTCATGATCTTTATTTTTAATTTTAATAGTAGGTTACCACTCATCATAAAGTTTTCTAGGGATAGAAACCTCCAACTCAAGTTTTTCTTCATAAGATTGCATTAAAGCATCAACGATATGTTTGGTAAAAGCTTTATTTTGACTATAAGCATGAGGAGAATTTAGCACGGATTGCAACAAGGAAATACAATCTATCAAAGAGCAATTATAATAATTAAATTCCTTGAAATCCAAGATAGTGGGTTCATTGATATCTAAAGTTTTGACCTCTTCAATCCCACTTTTACTAATTTTTGCATCAAGATCTAAAAACTCTGAATTTTTGGGACGCCTTCTAACTAAAGTTGACTCATATCCAGTCCCATCATTATCAAGATTCATATTGAAAAACAAAGATTTAATAGGAGACACATCAATAACTTTTAGATCTTCATCTTTATTCTCATAAAAACTAGAAGAACACGCTTTTACAAAGCAATCTTTCTTAGCACGCATCCTAGCGGTTCTTTCTTTGCACTCATCAATGGAAATTCTCATAGCTTTGAGAGACTCATTGATATCATGCTTAGGTGGAATATATCTAAGTTTCAAAAAATCAACATCAATAGAAATTCTATCCACGTTCCTAGCCAATTCGTCAACTTTAAGCAATTTTTCTTCAAGCAAAGTATTGAAATTCTTTTGAGAAATCATAAATTCTTTAACACTAGTCTCAAATTCAGAGGGCATATTATTAAAATTTCCATAAGAGTTGTTGTAGGAATTACCATAATTATTAGAGGAATTACTAGGGAACGGCCTAGGATTAAAGTTTCCTCTATACGCGTTGTTACCAAAATAATTCGTACCAACAAAATTCACATCCATAGATTCATTATTATTCTCAATCAAGGTAGACAAAGGCATATCATTAGTATCAGAAGAAACACTCTTATTAGCAAATAATTTCATAAGTTCATCCATGTTTCCACTCAAAACATTAATTTCTTCTATCGCATGCACCTTTTTAATAGTAGATCTTTCGGTGCGCCACTGAGAATAATTAACCATAATATTATTTAGGAGTTTAGTAGCTTCTCCTAAGGTGATTTCCATAAACGTGCCTCCCGCGGCCGAATCTAAACGATTTCTAGAAGCAAAATTCAATCCGGCATAATTTTTTTGTATAATCATCCACAAATTCAAACCATGAGTAGGGCAATTACGTATCATTAGTTTCATTCTCTCCCAAGCTTGTGCAACATGTTCATGATCAAGTTGCTTAAAATTCATAATATCGTTCCTAAGAGAGATGATCTTAGCGGGAGGAAAATACTTAGAGATAAAAGCATCTTTGCACTTATTCCAAGAATCAATACTATTTTTAGGCAAAGACGAAAACCAAGTTTTAGCACGAGCTCTAAGCGAAAACGGAAATAGTTTCAACTTAACAATATCATTGTCCACATCTTTCTTCTTTTGCATATCACACAAATCAACAAAGCTATTTAGATGGGTAGCGGCATCTTCAGTAGAAAGGCCGGGGAATTGATCTTTCATGACAAGATTCAGCAAAGCAGCATTAATTTCACAAGATTCAGCATCGGTAAGAGGAGCAATCGGAGTGCTAAGAAAATCATTGTTGTTGGTATTGACAAAGTCACAAAATTTAGTATTATCTTGAGCCATCGTGACAAGCAAGCAATCCAACACACGAGCAAACAAGAATCAAGCGAAAAAGAAGCGAACAGAAAGAGAGGGCGAATAAAACGGCAACGGTGAAGTGGGGGAGAGGAAAACGAGAGGCAAATGGCAAATAATGTAATGCAAGGGATAAGAGTTTGTGATGGGTACTTGGTATGTCTTGACTTGTGCGTAGACTCCCCGGCAACGGCGCCAAAAATCCTTCTTGCTACCTCTTGAGCACTGCGTTGGTTTTCCCTTGAAGAGGAAAGGGTGATGCAGTAAAGTAGTGTAAGTATTTCCCTCAGTTTTTGAGAACCAAGGTATCAATCCAGTAGGAGGCCACGCGCGAGTCCCACGCACCTACACAAACAAATAAGAACCTCGCAACCAACGCGATAAAAGGGGTTTTCAATCCCTTCACGGTCACTTACGAGAGTGAGATCTGATAGAGATGATAAGATAATATTTTTGGTATTTTTATGATAAAGACTAAAAGTAAAGAAAGCAAAATAAACGGCACCAGAAATAGCTTGTTGACGGGAGATTAATATGATGGAAGATAGACCCCGGGGCCATAGGTTTCACTAGTGGCTTCTCTCAAGATAGCATAAGTATTACGGTGGGTAAACGAATTACTGTCGAGCAATTGATAGAATTGAGCATAGTTATGAGAATATCTAGGTATGATCATGTATATAGGTATCACTTCCGTGACAAGTAGACCGAAACGATTCTGCATCTACTACTATTACTCCACACATCGACCGCTATCCAGCATGCATCTAGAGTATTAAGTTCATAAGAACAGAGTAACGCTTTAAGCAAGATGACATGATGTAGAGGGATAAACTCATGCAATATGATATAAACCCCATCTTTTTATCCTCGATGGCAACAAATACAATACAATACAATACGTGCCTTGCTGCCCTGCTGTCACTGGGAAAGGACACCGCAAGATTGAACCCAAAGCTAAGCACTTCTCCCATTGCAAGAAAGATCAATCTAGTAGGCCAAACCAAACTGATAATTCGAAGAGACTTGCAAAGATAACCAATCATACATAAAAGAATTCAGAGGAGATTCAAATATTGTTCATAGATAATCTTGATCATAAACTCACAATTCATCGGATCTCGACAAACACACCGCAAAAGAAGAGTTACATCAAATAGATCTCCAAGAGAATCGAGGAGAACTTTGTATTGAGATCCAAAGAGAGAGAAGAAGCCATCTAGCTAATAACTATGGACCTGAAGGTCTGAAGTAAACTACTCACACATCATCGGAGAGGCTATGGTGTTGATGTAGAAGCCCCCCCCGTGATCAATGCCCCCTCCGGCAGGACATCGGGAAAGGCCCCAAGATGGGATCTCACGGGTACAGAAGGTTGCGGCGGTGGAATTAGGTTTTCGTGGTGCTCCTCGATGGTTTGGGGGTAAGTAGGTATATATAGGAGGAAGAAGTAGGTCGGTGGAGCCGTGAGGGTGGAGGGCGCGCCTTGGGGGGTAGGCGCGCCCCCTACCTCGTGGCTTCCTCGTCTATTGCTTGACGTCCACTCCAAGTCCTCTGGATCACGTTTGTTTCAAAAATCACGTTCCCGAAGGTTTCATTATGTTTGGACTCCGTTTGATACTCCTTTCCTTCGAAACACTGAAATAGGCAAAAAAAATAGCAATTTGGGCTGGGCCTCCGGTTAATAGGTTTGTCCTAAAAATAATATAAAAGTGTATAATTAAGCCCATTAAACATCCAAAACAGAATATATAATAGCATGGAGCAATCAAAAATTATAGATACGTTGGAGACGTATCAGCCGCTAGGCGCGTGCTAACAAGCTTCGTGAGGGCGACCGCAATCTGTGTCTGGGCGGCCAAGGCAGCCCAAACGGCCGCTGTTGCTTCTCAGGCGGTGGCAGCAGCATCTGCCTCGGGGATAGCAACTCGCGAGAGCGGCACAGAAGCTGTCCGTTCTGCAGCGGTGGCCTTAGCCCTGATGGAGGTCACGCACTACCATGTCAAGGCCGTCCACGCCCAGCTCGTGGCGGTCACCACACAAATCGAACGAAGCTTCTCCGACAACGGTCGGCAACCCACGGCCGAAGAGTTGGCAATCGCCGAGAGAGTTCGAGCAGCCCTCCGTTCTTGTGCAGCATACCTTGCCACGATGGAGCCCGCCAAAGCCCAGATCGCAGCCGCCCACACCCAGCTCGTGGCAGCCTATTCCAAAGATATGGCGGACGCGGATGGCGAGATGCTTGCCGAGTATGGTACAATTGATGCCATGGAGCCCCTTCCCTAGGAGACCGTCAGGCTCGAGCTAGACATGGAGGCGGCGACGGAGATAGACGAGCACCAGCCGTAGTAGTACTCTTTGTTTTGTTTAATTAAGAGCGCCGGTCTTTAATTTGTTAGAGTAATGTTTAGGTTAGCTAGCTCTATTTAATTGCTGAACTTGCTCGATTAAGAAGTGTGGGTGTGCTGTAGTATCCTTTGTGTACCCAAATTATGCAATGACGTGGATGACCACTATAACCAGGGAAATTCGAACCAAAATTTTTGACGTTCAAACTCATCACACACGGGTCAAGCTATCTGAATCGTTTGTGATGTTCACATATCGTACACAGTTCTGAATAAGGGAGCGTGTCTGATGACACTTTGCGTGCCAGTTTTTTCGCTGAAGCGATTCCAAATTTTTGGCTTTCGCGGAAATATCTACCTCCCCGCCCCTGCCCCTTACCACAAGCCACATTTCCCCTGTTTCCGCCTTCCTTTCCAAGTTGAAACCTTCACTCCTTGCTTGCAGCGCCGCCTCCTCGCCGACGACCCTCCTTCACGTTGCTCGGCCTCGCCTATCCAGGCAGGTAATCCACACCCGACCCCCATCCTCCTCCTCCTTCCATATCCCACATGCCCCGACCGCCGGCCCGAGCGCGACACCTTCCACCCAAATCACCGACCCCTCCACCAAATAAGCGCCACCCTAAGCCATGGTGTGCAAAGTATACCCAGGATCTCAAGGAGCATTTGGCAACGGAGACGCAAATCGCGGCCGCATGCGCGGATGAGGGCGCGATGGCTGCCATTCGTGTCGACCCCCAGATCTTGGAGGAGCACCTCGCCGTCGAGGCCACCATCGACGCCTCATGCGCGATGACGCAACACAGTTTGTTGTTTGGTTCAATTCTGCAATGCGATGTTCAATTGTCGTGGGTGCATTCTGTTATTGTATACCATGTGAGAAATAAATCAAATTTGGATGTACTAAATACATGAGAAACAAATACAATTGCTATATTTCCAAGTTGTTAACTATGCTTGGTTTGGTTAACTGTCTGATCTTCTATTAGGAGTATGTTATATTATGCAATGTGGTGCTCAGTTAACGTTTGGTTCATTTGTTGTGGTGTTTAGTTAACTGTTTTGTTTGGTTCAATTCTGCAATGCGATGTTCAATTGTTGTGGGTGCAATATGTTATTGTATACCATGTGAGGAAGAAATTGAATTTGGCTGTACAAAGTACATGAGAAACAAATACAATTGCTATATTTCCAAGTTGTTAAGCATGCTTGGTTTGGTTAACTGTCTGATCTTCTATTAGGAGTATGTTATATTGTGCAATGTGGTGCTCAGTTAATGTGTGGTTCATTTGTTGTGGTGTTTAGTTAACTGCTTGGTTCAATTCTGCAATGCGATGTCCAATTGTTGTGGGTAGAATTTTGTATTGTTGTGCATGTGAGGAATAAATCGAATTGGGCTGCACTTAATACATGAGAAACATATACAAGTGCTATATTTCCTAGTTCTTAATCATGCTTGCTTTGGATAAATGGGTTTTCCATCTGGCTTGAATTAATCTGATGAATCTGCAATGTGCTTATTTTTCATCAACATATTTTACTGATAGCATGCGAACCCTTACTTAACCTGATGACTAACTACCTTATATTTGTTGTAGGGAAACAATGGGAAGCACTGAGGTTTACAATCGAGGTTTGTCGGTGTTCTGGGAACGGGGTCCCCAGACTTGCCTGCCTGCGGCCCACGGCGTGGCTAGGCCAGCGGGCCGTACGACCCATCTTCATCAATGAAGCATTCAAGACCCTCGCGAGGGGCCGAGCCTCGCGAGGCGGACGACGCAAGACCTCCTCAGGAGTGTCCTAGTCAGACAGGCTCACGAGGAGCGGAGATATCAAGGCGGGGCAAACCTCACGAGGCTCTCGTGACGTGAGCCATGACGATCGGCACCAGGCGGGCGCCAGCACGCGCAGCATCCTTGTTTCCTCTTTGGTGCCAAGGAGGCAGGCGCAGGCGAGGAGTACCGAGGCATCAGGCAAAGGTTGCCATATCGGTGCAACGAGACCAAGACCAGAAGGACGGCAAGACGGAGGTCATTGTGGAGCCCAAGACGGCATCACCACCAGAGCCTTTCGCAGGCAAAGACCACTTTTGTCAGGATAGCTTGTACTAGTTGTCCCCCTTCGAATTTGCCCGCCGTTGTTGGCTCCCTTCCCGCTCAATATTTGGGGAGAGGACCAGGGCCTATATAAGTAGAGCTAGCCACCACAGTAGGGGGGATCGAGCAATTCATCCAACTCTCACCCGCTAAGTCACCAAGCACAAGAACACCTCAACCTCAGGAGGCTGTTCTTTCCCTTGTACTATTCTTCATCAGCCCAAGAGGCAATCCACCACCACCACACTGGAGTAGGGTATTACACCACAACGGTGGCCCGAACCAGTATAAATCTCGTGTCTTTCTGTGTTGCGAGTTCGTCGAGTTCATCCGCGAGATCTTAGCGAGCTAGGGCATAGATCGGTAGGAGGGAAAGACTTCACGCGCACCCCAGTGTTCGAACCTTAAGGGTTTGCCGGAACCCCACATCCAACATTTGGCGCGCCAGGTAGGGGTGCGTCGTAGCTTCCCTCTCGTCGATCAGACGATCCGTCACTCCGTCGTCTCCATGGCGGACGCTCGCCGTGCTCGAGCTGAGCGCCGGGCTGCCCTCACCGCCCGCGTTGCTCAGACGGCTCCCGTCGGCGGGCCACCTCGTCGCTCTCCATCTCCCGCCACCAACGCTGCCACCGGCCCGGCGGGGAATGAGCAGCAGGCGTCCTCGCTGCATCCATCGGTATGGCAGGACGGCCACACCGCCACTCCATCGCTGACCCCGACCGGTTCTTCATCTCACGCACGCCGCGCTCCCATGGAGGCACGGTCCACGCTCCTCACGGCGAACGAGCTCCTGCGCTACCGCCCGGTTGACGACCTCTACGAGGAGTGGCTCGATCGCGTCGCCGAGCTTGTCTGCGCCGCAGGGGGCTCCCCGGCGCCGTCCCTCTCTCTGCCTCACCCTCAGCTAGCCACGGGCGACGAGGCTCATGGCGCGCCTCCACCACCTCTGCCCCAAGACAGCACCTTGGCACCAAGGCGCGCGGCCCCGCGGCGCGATCCGCCACGCCCGGCGCCCGCGCGCGAAGAGAGAAGCTGCCAAGAAATCCCTCGGCCGCAAGAAGCTGCACCCGCGCTCCCCGCGCCGCCTCGTCAAGACCGCGCACCGCCCGCAGTGGCGCGCGTGGACCTCGCCAAGACCAAGCTCCACCTCTGAAGCGGACCCCGGCGACCACGGCCGGCCGTCGCGCCTTCACCCCCGAGCTGCGTAGCGTCGCCTGGCCAGGCAATTTCAAGCCGGGTCCGCCTCCTCGCTATGACGGCACTGCCGACCCCGCGGAGTTCCTGCAGCTCTACGAGCTGAGCATGGAAGCGGCCAACGGTGATGAGAAGGTCATGGAGAACTGGTTTCCCATGGCTCTCAAGGATGGAGCCCGCTCCTGGCTCCTGAACCTGCAGCATGGCTCGATATCCTCCTGGGACGAGATGCGCGACCGCTTCGTCGCCAACTTCCAGGGCACTCGCGACTGCCCGCCGGCCGCGGGTGACCTGCGCCGCATCAAGCAACAACCAGGAGAGACCCTCCAGAAGTACATCCAGCGCTTCAACAACACTCGCCTCAAGATCCCTAAGGTCACGGACGAGGCCATCATCTCCGCGTTCTCAGACGGCGTCCGTGACGTCAAGATGAAGGAAGAGCCCGCTATCCATGAGGAGCTGTGCACATCTCAGGAGCTGTGCACATCTCAGGAGCTGTGCACATCTCAGGAGCTGTTCAACCTGGCGACCAAGTGCGCAAGAGCTAAGGAGGGGCGCCTCTCCCTCCTCGAGCTACCAGCTGCGGGAGCGGAGGAGAAGAAAGCCAAGGCCAAGGACATGAAGCGCAAGGAAGCGGCAGTACTCGCGGCGGAGCCCGACACCAAGCGGGGCAGAGATCAGCCCGAGTCATCCAGGAATAGCCGACCGTTCTGCGCCTTCCACAACCTGAACACTCACAACACCAGTGACTGTCAAGAGCTCAGAGCCATACGAGAAGGACGCTTCGGTCGACGCCCCGATCGCAGTGACCGGGGCTACGGCTGTGGAGGAGGACGTGGGGGCGGACGCTCGGACGACCGTGGCCCGCGCCAGGAATGGCCCGATAGGCCTCATGAGGACAGCTGGCAGGACCATCCTCACGAGGGCGCCTGGAGGGACCAGCCTCGTGAAGATCGCCCTCAGGGCAACGCCGGCCTTCCCCTGCTGCCGCCACCACCAAGAAGGAATGACGATCACCACCAGGACGAGGGGGCTGGGGGCTTCCAGGAGCCGCGCGAAATCGCCTGCATCTTGGGCGGTGCCCAATCCCCAGCCTCTCAGCGCATCTTCAAACAGTTCGCTCGCGAGGTGAACGCGGTGCTCCCCAAGCTCGAGGCCACGCGCCCGCTCAAGTGGTCCCAATGCGCCATCACTTTCAACTCGGTAGATCAGCTCAAGTGCGCGGCCACCGCTGGCGCCCTCCCGATGATGTGCTCCCCAGTCATCAGCAAGGTGCGGGTTAACAAAACCCTCATCGACGGCGGCGCAGGGCTCAACGTCTTGTCCGTCGACATGTTCGACAACCTCCAAGTGCCATACGAGCAGCTCTAGCCTACCAAACCTTTCTCAGGAGTGACCGATGGTTCCACCACACCGATAGGGCAGGTCCGCCTACCTGTCACCTTCGAAGAACGCAAGAACTACCGCACCGAGCTCATCGACTTCGACGTCGCGCATATCCGCCTGCCGTACAACGCCATCTCGGGTATCCGGTCCTGGTCAAGTTCATGGCAGTCACCCATCACGGCTACAACGTCCTCAAGATGCCGGGAAGCGGCGGAATCATCACGGTCCCATGTGAAGAAAGAGATGCGGTGTGCTCCGTTGAGCGCGCCTTCCAGGCTGGAGCAATCAACGACACCGACAACAGAAGTGAGGGCCCTTTGGAGGCCATCCCCAAGAAGAAGCAGCTGCGCCGCGCAGGACCTCAGGAGGATGGCGTCGCGGCAGGAGCCTCATCAGGTTCAGCGTCCATCCCAGGGGTGCCTCCCTCCATCGCATAGGAAGGCGCGCCCGGCGCCCTCCTCAGGCAGGGCTCGGGGGCTTTCTTCTGGAGGGTCTCAGACCTTGCCAACCTCACGAGGGAGGCGCTAGGGTACCACTTGGAGGCGTGCTTCGCGGCACGTTTCCCCCAGGAGAACACAGAGCAAGGAGTGCCCACCACGCAGGAGTTCATCGCCAAGACCACTCTGGAACTGCAAAACGCAAGAGTCATGCGTGGCGACAGCCGCACACAAGGCGCCGCTCCCCATCCAGGCGAGGATGCCGGGCTGCGTGTCTGCATCGACGTCCCAGGGCTCAACAGGGCCGCTTCTCAGGAGCGTTTCTGGCCTTCGCATGTGGGCCGTTGCGGGGGCCCGCCACACAGCTGCGTTCGCATGCCCTTCGGCTTGCCGAGCGTGGCATCAGCCTATCAGTGCAACATGCGGCGTGTCCTGGCGGCTCAGGAAGCCAGGTACCACGCCGTCCTGGAAGAGATGGAGATGGTCTTGAGGGAACCTCCCGAGCCCCCAGAGCCCCCCGAGGCTCAGGGCCCTGGTGGTTCGTGAAGAGCCACTCCTTCGACGCACGCCTTCAGCTGCACCAACTCTACTTCGTCTACAGAACCAGGTGACACCTTCCAAGCTCGTTTAGCTGGGAGCGCCCCTCAGGCTGCATTATTCCCAGGCCGCGTGGGTCCATCCCTGCGGCATGTATCCCTTTTGCTTATGTCTTTAGATTACCTTGCTGGGGGCGCCCCTCGGGCTGCATCATCCCAAGCCGCTCGGGCCGGACCCATTGGCATGTATCTTCCTGCATTTACCCAAGTTGATCTGCTCTCCATGCTTAACCTACCTACGGTTATCGCCTGCTCGATCGCCACCCGCCACGGGTCCGTTCACCCTGTGCAATTCGCTTGCGCGTTAAAAGGGGGCTCCTGAGCATCGCGACTCAGGAGCTCTTACTGGCTCTCCAGCCCTCACCCCCTGGCCTTGACCACGGCATCACGACCTGGCATACCAGCGGCGGCTGAGCTCGCTCGAGGGCCGGGACCTGAGGACGTAGAGTGCTTGCACCTAACTGCCTTGCAGGAACACACAGTCACCAAGACTCAAGACCAGGCGCAACCCGCCTTGAGGTAGGGCCTCGTGAGTCCCGCGCTGGCTCACGAGTGCCCAGATACACCTCGCAGCCCTGCCGTGCAAGCCACGTGTCAGGGCGGGGCTGTACACGCCCCGGGGGCTCCTCCCGGAGGGGGCCCCCATCCCACGCACAAGTGGAAGCACCATGCTTCGCGCTGGCCGTCGACACTGCCGAGGAGCGGCTATGCCCGCGCACAAGCGGAAGCACTATGCTCCGCGCTGGTGATAAACAACTGAGGGCGACCCCATGGTCGTACCAACCTCAGGGAGCCCAGAGCTCAGCGTCCAGCCTCACCGCAACGCCTCCCCTCGGGAGAGCCACGCGAGGGGGCTGGGCACGGGGGCTGCGCTCGGGTCACACCCAAGCGCACGCCACCCAACCAGGTCTCCCGGACCTGGGCGTCGCGCGCCCCTCCCGAGGCCTCGGCGAGGGCAGGTATGGAAATTGTTTGCACGTCAAGGGGGACTCCTGAGCATCGCGACTCAGGAGCCTAACTGGTCACGTAGCCCCTCACTCCTTGGTCCATCCTGGTCTCCGGTCGGCCCAATGGCGGTTGAGGTATGCGCGGGGCCGGGCTCTGCCGACGTAGAACATTAATCTATCCTCGCGAACTCTCCCTATAAGCTGTTTGCGCGTCAAGGGGGACTCCTGAGCATTGCGACTCAGGAGCCTAACTGGTCACGTAGCCCCTCACTCCTTGGTCCGTCCTGGTCTCCGGTCGGCCCATTGGCGGTTGAGGTATGCGCGGGGCCGGGCTCTGCCGACGCAGAACGCAAAGCAAATAGGAAGGAAATCGCAAAATCTCGAAGCAAATATTACAAACACATTGTCCTCACGATATCAAATGAAAAGTCTAAACGCCTCCACGAGGCCTAATGCATGTTGCAGGAACAAAAACGGGAAACTGGCTGCAGGTCACCCCTGGGCACCGCCATCGCCTGCAGAAGGTGCTCCATCCCGGGTAGCGACGCCTTCACCTGCACCACCAGCCGCAGGATCAGCGGCATCGCCAGACAAGGGTGAGGAGTCAAAGCCGTAGAACTTCCCCAGCAGGGCCTGGGCCTCCACCTGACCTTGCACACCTGCGGCAGCGGCCTCACAGTCATCCTCAGCCACGGGCTCCAGCAGCTCCTCAAGGCGAGCATTGGGGTCGCGAAGGTGCAAGTGGCTGAAAACGCGGGTCAATGCAGATGAAGATAGGGTGCGAGCCTCTGCCTCCACCATAGGACCGACGCCGTCAACGACTTCCTCTAGCGCCTTCACCAAGAGAGGAAGCAACCGGGCGGGGCTGTCCTCGTTGGTGGCCAGCGACTTCTCCAGGCCGTGCTCGTAGAGCGTCTTCAGCGCCTTGCGAGATCTCTTCTCGAGATCGGCGAAGGCCACGCGGTCTTCGGCCAGGACTCGCGCCTTGGCATCAAGATCGGCCTCCCTCGCCCCCATCTTCCGCTCCAACTCTTCCAACCGGTTGCGCTCGGCGGCCTGCGCCTTCCCCAACTCCGCCAGCTCAGCATCACGGTTCTTGACGGCATCCTCCTGGGCCTTCATCTCCTCCTCCTTCGCTTGGTGGCAGCGTGCTTCTTCGGCGTGCTTGTCGCGCAGGCTCTGCAACTCGTCCTCCAGCACTTGGCAGCAGTCACGGGCGGCCTTGGCGTCTTTCAGCGCCATCTCACGATCGGCTGCGGCGTTGGCGGCACTCTGCTTCTCCTTCTCAGAAGCCGCAGCGGCCTAGCCCAGCGCCGCGCGAACCGCCAGGTCGGAGTGAAGCCAGCCAGAGGCCAGCTCCAGGCGCGCGGCCACCAGGCATGGGTCCGCGCCCAGGAGATCTGCCTGCAACTGGGTCATCTCCGAAAGAGCACGTTCCAGAACAGCAGCAGGAGCGGAAGAACCAAGGAGTGGAGGCGCAGCAGTGGGAGGAGGCGACATCGTCACCAGGGCCTGGGAGATCGCGGGTTCCGGAGCAGCCGGGACCTCATCAGCCACACCAGGCGCCGTCACTTCCGGAGCCAACGGGGCCATGGGGGCTGATTCCATGCGGCGATGTTCCTCTTGGACCCGCGAGGATGACTGGGCTGGGGAGATGTGGGCGCTGCTACCTCCTTTCTCTGCGGAGGGAGGCACGGCCGCCGCATCCTCCTTCCTCTTCTTCGCCGAAGATGTCGGCCTGATCAACCAAGGGCGAGCATCAGGAAATGACGAGTACAAACAGGGACAAGGCGAAGCTTAAGACACTTACTGATCCACCGCAACATACTTCCGCTTGGGGAGCTTGAAGCCTGACAGCATCGGGACCTGAGGAGCAGGCGTTTGGGTTCCGGCGGCGGCAGGCGGTGCGGAAGCAGAGCCGGAGCCAGCCCCAGAAGGTGTCGGGACGGAGGCGGCATCGCGAGGCACCAGCGACGATCTACCCTTTGTCGGGATGAGGGGCTGCTCCCTCTCCTCCTGGCGGGCGCCGGCCTCAGCATCATCAGGAAGAGCGCGGAGGATCTCGGCCTTGCTCAGAGGGGAAGTCTCCCCCACCTCTTCAAGAGTCTCCTCCAAGTCCACCTCCTCTTCCCCCTCCCCACGGGACTCGTCAGAGGACACCTCCACCGGTTTCGGCGCCGCAGGAGGCCCCAGGAGCACCGGCGGCACCAGCCCGCGCGCGTCAAAGGTCGGCCTGGAGGCGACGAATTCCTCCCGGTCCCTGTGTTGGAACAGGGGAATGAAGGCGCTTGGCGGGTACTCCTGGTTGTCCCTAACTATGAGACGCAGGACAGCGACCAATTCATCGTCAGGCAGGGCCCCCGGCCTCAGGCGGGTCTTGTTTCCCTCTTCTTCAAGCTCCCACAGGGGCGTGCGCGCGCCTGGAGCGGGGCAACTCGCAGCGTCAAGAACTCCCTCAGGAGCATGACCCCCATCACCTTGGCCGCCCTCGCGTTGCCCGGCTTCAAGTCGGTCATCATCTGCCCCAACACTAACGATGCATGCTCATCGGCAAGCTCCGCCTTGGGCCACCCCCCGTTGAAAAAGGGCGCCACCGTAGGCAACACCAGGCGCGGATCGGTGCGCTTGGCGTCCATCATGACCCATTTGGATCGAATGTTGTCGGCCCTCTTCCCGGTGCTCGAGATCAAGTTGGCCTTGCCGGATGCTACAAAATTAGCGCATCCGGAGATGTGACCCTCGCTGACACGGAGGAAGAAGAAATGGCGCAGGAGCGCCACGGATGGCATCACGCCCAGGTACGCCTCACAGTAGTAGGCGAAGATGGACAGGAGGAGGACAGAGTTGGGATGGAGATGCAACACCTGCAGCCCGTAGTGGTCGAGGACTTCATAAAAGAAATCGGAGAAGGGAGGAACCAACCCGACGGCAACACTGCTCAAGAAGAAGGGGAAGAAGGTGCTTTCCTCAGGCTCCGGCACGTCGAAGGCAAGCCGGAGCTCGGTCTCCCCCCACTCATTGCTCTCATCCGCCGTCAGCAGGCACACGGAGGCGAGGCTCTTCTCCGTGACGGTGGGCGCCTCAAGGGCCGGCTCATACCAAGCCGGTGCTGAGGAAGTCTTGACCTTGCGCGGCGCCATGGATCACGGGTGCAGGATGAGATTGGAGCGGATCTGGAGGTAGCGGTGGCAAGGAGAAAGAAAGGGGATCTGGAGCGAGGCGAGGAAGAAGCAATGAAGGCAAGTACTGCCTGCGCTAGCCTTTTGTCAGGTCAAGCAGTTGCCGAGGCAGTGTGGGGAAGCGGAGACGCCCACGTCCAATCAACCGCCATGCGTCAACCGAGGTCGCAGGCTTTTGGGCCCCGCGGTGCTCCGAACTTGACCCTTGGCTTCGCCGCGAAGCCAAACCCGAGCGCGCCTTGGGCCCGGGAGCTACTGTCGGCGTTCTGGGAACGGAGGTCCCCAGACTTGCCTGCCTGCGGCCCACGGCGTGGCTAGGCCAGTGGGCCGTACGGCCCATCTTCATCAATGAAGCATGCGAGGGGCCGAGCCTCGCGAGGCGGACGGCGCAAGACCTCCTCAGGAGTGGCCTAGTCAGACAGGCTCACGAGGAGCGGAGATATCAAGGCGGGGCAAACCTCACGAGGCTCTCATGACGTGAGCCATGACGATTGGCACCAGGCGGGCGCCAGGCGGGCGCTAGCGCGCGCAGCGTCCTTGTTTCCTCTTTGGTGCTAAGGAGGCAGGCGCAGGCGAGGAGTACCGAGGCATCAGGCAAAGGTTGCCATATTGGTGCAACGAGACCAAGACCAGAAGGACGGCAAGATGGAGGTCATCGTGGAGCCCAAGACGGCCTCACCACCAAAGCCTTTCGCAGGCGAAGACCACTTTTGTCAGGATAGCTTGTACTAGCTGTCCCCCTTCGAATTTGCCCGCCGTTGTTGGCTCCCTTCCCGCTCAATATTTGGGGAGAGGACCAGGGCCTATATAAGTAGGGCTAGCCACCACAGTAGGGGGGATCAAGCAATTCATCCAGCTCTCACCCGCTAAGTCACCAAGCACAAGAACACCTCAACCTCAGGAGGCTGTTCTTTCCTTTGTACTATTCTTCATCAGCCCAAGAGGCGATCCACCACCACCACACTGGAGTAGGGTAGTACACGACAACGGTGGCCTGAACCAGTATAAATCTCGTGTCTTTCTATGTTGCGAGTTCGTCGAGTTCGTGCGCGAGATCTTAGCGAGCTAGGGCGTAGATCCGTAGGAGGGAAAGACTTCGCGCGCACCCCAGTGTTCGAACCTTAAGGGTTTGCCGGAACCCCACATCCGACAAGGTTAGCACGTGCATGGTCCGTTGTCTAATAGCACATTATTGTGCAATTGCAGGAACCATTCTAATATTTAGGTTTTTAACAATTTGGTCTTGCACATGTAGGTCCTGCTGTCAGAGGTTTTGACCCACTGTTCGACCCTTTTTGCATATGGGAAATGAGTTGTCCATGAATATGAGTCAAGTCAAGAAACTCAGAAAGATTGTTAGGATAAAGAAATTAGCGACAAAAAACAACAAGATCTTTGTCTGCACAATGAAGAAGACATCAGTTCACTACAGGATGGTACTAACTATTATACCCTGCCTTTTTTTATTCCTTTGTCCCATTTCCAATATAGAGAAGATATTTATGCACATCCTTGTTTTTAGGCCTTTCCAAAGCAGTTCACTGATGATTACCTCTCAAACCACCTGTATGGTCAGGAGGTGACGAAGGTATTCATACAACACCCATAGTTCAGTATTGAAGTGTTCCTGAAGAGGACGAACGATGGACGGTTAATCATCCACACGCACTGGCCTAAAGTTACACAGACCTTCAACATCAATGAAGGCTCAATATTCGCCTTCTGCTTCAGCAGTTTTCCAGATGAGATACATCTGTCTATGTACCGTCTATGATGCTAATTTTGAAAGGTTATAGATGTTGCATGTGAAACTTGGTGCTGGTGTAGTTGTGTAATGGGGTAGCTGAGTGCTGAAGCTATATGATGTTGTACTCAGATGTATTTTAATTATGAAAATGAAATATATTGTGTGCTTAATATGAGATGTCAATTAGATTAATAAATGGATTATTAATAATCGGATAATTAGCCTGCTAATTGGGTTTTTTCTATTGCAAACGGTTATTGAGAAAACACTATGTGTGATGCATTCAATAACGCACACAGTTTCTAGGAATAAACCGTGTTAGATTAATGAACAATCACACACGACTTCCTCTTGAAAACTGTTTGCGTTAGCCCACCTGGCGCAAACATTTACCACATAAAAACTATGTGTGATGGATATCCTTTGCCACACAGTTTCTTCTACGCACCGTGTGTGATGCATTCAATAACGCAAACGATAAAATTGTTAACATCATGTGCAATGGCAACGCTTTCACAAACGATTTAACGGGGGAAATTGTGTGTGATGTACCTGTGAACGGAAACGTTTTCCTTGGAGCCACTGTGTGGCATGCACATACGAACGGAAATGTTTAGCGGGCACTGACTGTGTGGGATGTACTTGCGACCGGAAACAATTTCGCCTGTATAATTGTATTATTTAGCTCTACTGTACATATTTCCGTATTTGATCGCTCGCCGGTAGCACACGACCTCATTTTGCCGAGCGTGTGTGCCAGGAGGGCATATCCCCGATGGTTTCTGGGTCGTGTGGGAAGGACCCCCCCTATCGCCGTCACTTACTAGGCGACGGTTCCAAATGCCGTCGCAGAAAGGGGTTAAAAACCGTTTGTATAGCACCTCGTTGTACTAGTGATTGCTTTCTTCGTGTCAAATACATATTCCTTCGACTATGAGATTATGCAACTCCCGGATACCGGAGGAATACCTTGTGTGCTATCAAACGTCACAACATAACTGGGTGATTATAAAGATGCTCTACAGGTATCTCCAAAGGTGTTTGTTGAGTTGGCATAGATCGAGATTAGGATTTGTCACTCCGAGTATCGGAGAGGTATCTCTGGGCCCTCTCAGTAATACACATCATAAGCTTGCAAGCAAACAACTAAGGAGTTAGTCACGAGGTGTTGTATTACGGAATGAGTAAAGAGACTTGCCGGAAACGAGATTGAACTAGGTATGAAGATACCGATGATCGACTCTCAGGCAAGTAACATACCGATGGACAAAGGGAATTACGTTTGATGTCATAACGGTTCGACCGATAAAGATCTTTGTAGAACATGTAGGAGCCAATATGGGCATACAAGTTCCGCTATTGGTTATTGACCGGAGAGGTGTCTCGGTCATGTCTACATAGTTCTCGAACCCGTAGGGTCCGCACGCTTAACGTTCATTGACGATATAGTATTATATGAGTTATGTGATTTGGTGACCTAATGTTGTTCGGAGTCCCGGATGAGATCACGGCCATGATGAGGAGTATCGAAATGGTCGAGAGGAAAATATTGATATATAGGACGATGGTATCCTGACACCGGAAGTGTTCTGGAGGGTACCGGGTACATATCGGATCACCAGAAGGGGTTCCGGGCATCCCCGGCAAAAGATATGGGCCTTATGGGCCAACAGGGGAAACGCACCAGCCACAAGGGGCTGGTGCTCCCCCCATATGGGCCGGACAAGGTGGAGAAGGAAAGGGGAAGGAGGAAAGGAAAGAAAGGGAATATGATTCCCCCTTCCTTCCCCCTTCCCCCTCTTTCCTTCCCCCTCCGATATATATGGCAGGGTGGGACTTGGGAGGAGCCCAAGTAGGATTCGGTCCTACTTGGGGCGCCCCTTGGCCTCTCCCCTCCCCCTCCCACCTATATATATGTGGGGGGCGCCTAGCACACACGAGACAATTGTGTTAGCCATGTGTGGTGCCCCCTCCACCGTTTACACCACCCGTCATATTTTCGTAGTGCTTAGGCAAAGCCCTGCGAGGATCACTTCACCATCACCGTCACCACGCCGTCGTGCTGATGGAACTCATCTACTACCTCGACGTCTTACTGGATCAAGAAGGCGAGGGACGTCAGCGAGCTGAACGTGTGCAGAACGCGAAGGTGTCGTGCGTTCGGTACTTGATCAGTTGAAGCGCGAAGAAGTTCGACTACATCAACCGCGTTGAGAAACGCTTTCCCTTACGGTCCACGAGGGTACGTAGACACACTCTCCCCCTCGTTGCTATGCATATCCATGGATAGATCATTGCATGTGCGTAGATTTTTTTCCATGCAACGATTCCCAACAGTGGCATCATGAGCCAGGTCTATGCGTAGATGATATGCACGAGTAGAACACAAAGAGTTGTGTGAGGTGTTAGTCATACTGCTTACCACCAACGTCTTATTTTGATTCGGCGGTATTGTAGGATGAAGCGGCCCAGACCAACCTTACATGTCCGCGCACATGAGACCGGTTCCACCGACAGACATGCAACTAGTTTTGGATAAAGGTGGCTGGTGGGTGTCTGTTTCTCCTACTTTAGTTGAATTGAATTTGACTACGGCCGGTCCTTGAAGAAGGTTAAAATAGCAAACTTGACAAAACACCATTGTGGTTTTTGCCGTAGGTAAGAATGGTTCTTGCTAGAAGCCCGTAGCAGCCACGTATAACTTGCAACAACAAAGTAGAGGACGTCTAACTTGTTTTTGCAGGGTATGTTGTGATGTGATATGGTCAAGACATGATGTGATATACGTTATTGTATGAGATGATCATGTTTTGTAAGATATCTGGCAACCGGCAGGGGCCTTATGGTTGTCTCTTTATTGCACTCCCTCCGTCTCGTAATTCTTGTCGTGAGGTCGTTTTTGCAATTTAGTCCTTGTCGTTCTCCCGACCAAACCCACGGTCCTCGTCGTTCCTCAGTCTCCTCCGACGACGGCCGATTTGGTCGCCCCGCCACCGCCGCCCCACACCGCATCCGCATTGCTTCCCGCCCGCCTCCCCACACCGTCGCCTCGTTCCCCTCCCCTCCGCCCGCTGCCTCGTTCCCCTTCGCTCGCCGCCTTGTTTTCCTATGCCCGCCGCCCGCGAAGGTTCAATTTTGGAGACCACTGTCTGTAGTCCTTGCTCCCCTTCCGCATCCATCATGGATCACCTCCTCTCCGTCGACCATGAAGCTCACCCCTCCATGGACGCCTTCGACCCGAGCACTGGGAAGCACGGGTGCCCCTTCTCCAATCCGCGGATGGTGCCTTCCACCAGCGGCGCCCTGTCCAACGACAACGTCCTTCCCCGAGGGTGGCGAGCCAGAGCTGGCACTGCCCTTCATCGACCCCCTCCTCGCCGTCTGGCCGTGATACGTCTCCAACGTATCTATATTTTTTTATTGCTCCATGATATTATATTATCTGTTTTGGATGTTTTATATGCATTAATATGCTATTTTATATGGTTTTTGGGACTAACCTATTAACCTAGAGCCCAGTGCCAGTTCTTGTTTTTTCCTTGTTTTAGAGTTTCACAGAAAAGGAATACCAAACGGAGTCCAAACGGAATGAAACTTTCGCGATGATTTTTCTTTGACCAGAAGACATCCAGAGGGCTTGGAGTGCATGTCAGGAAAGCCACGAGGCGGCCACAAGGTCGGGAGGCGTGCCCAGGGGGTAGGGCGCGCCCCCACCCTTGTGAGCCCCTCGTGACTCCACCGACCTATTTCTTCCACCTATATATTCTCAAATATCCCAAAACCTTCCAGGGGAGCCACGAAACCACTTTTCCACCGCTGCAACCTTCTGTACCTGTGAGATCCCATCTAGGGGCCTTTTCCGGCTCCTGCCGGAGGGGGATTCGATCACGGAGGGCTTCTACATCAACACCATTGCCTCTCTGATGAAGCGTGGGTAGTTTACCACAAACCTACGGGTCCATAGTTAGTAGCTAGATGGCTTCTTCTCTCTCTTTGATTCTCAATACCATGTTCTCCTCGGTATTCTTGGAGATCTATTCGATGTAATACTCTTTTGCAGTGTGTTTGCCGAGATCCGATGAATTGTGGATTTATGATGAGCTTATCTATGAATATTATTTGAATCTCCTATGAATTCTTATATGCATGATTTGATATCTTTGCAAGTCTCTTTGAACTATCGATTTGGTTTGGCCAACTAGATTGGTTTTTCTTGCAATGGAGAAGTGCTTAGCTTTGGGTTCAATCTTGCGGTGCTCAATCCTAGTGACAGAAGGGGAACCGACACGTATTGTATTGAGTCTTCATCATATTGCTTGAGTTTATCCCACTACATCATGTCATCTTACTTAATGCGTTCACTACTGCAGGATGCTGCTAACGCGACACTACGATCAGAGACCCTTTGACGAAACTGTGTGTGATGCAATAATCGCAAACGGTGGTGTAAGAAACCGTCAAAAAGGTGCATAACACTTGCAATGATGGATGCATCAAACACGGTTCAGATTTTTGTTGCGTGTGCGATTCAGGGCATACTGTTCAGTTCAATTAACCGTTTTCGATGAGGAACAAAAGAAACGGGCAGCCAGATGAAGGTGTGTGCAATGTACAGCATATGGTTCACTCGGATGAACTGTTTGTGATTAGGCAACACAAAAGAAACGATCAGCCAGATCAAGGTGTGTGCGATGT
The DNA here is from genome assembly GCF_002575655.3 of Aegilops tauschii subsp. strangulata. NCBI lineage: Eukaryota > Viridiplantae > Streptophyta > Magnoliopsida > Poales > Poaceae > Aegilops > Aegilops tauschii. The sequence continues at coordinate 227,959,498 of NC_053039.3, forward strand.
ACAGCATACAGTTCACTCGGATGAACTTTTTGTGATTAGGCAACACAAAAGAAACGGTCAGCCAGATCAAGGTGTGTGAGTACGACATGCGGTTCACTCGGATGAACTGTTTGCATTGAGACAAGAGAACATAAACGGTTCAATATAACAAATACCATAAATATTGCAAGGTTCAAATTCAAAGATTACAACGGCCAAATTCAAACATTGCAAGCTACGTCATTTTTGAAAAGGGATCAACCGCTGACAAGTCATGTATGGGTTTGACGCAATGACTTCCAATTGCTTTGCCATATGCTCTTCCAATATGAAGTTTGGCATTTTTGGAGGCTCTTCCATTCCGCAGTACCTGCCGGCTCTGATAATCATACCATTGATCTTTCCTAATTAAATGCATGTTCAACCTCAGTACCCTCAGCACCTTTGCTCTGGCAAGAAAGAACCTGGCGAGTGTAATCTCCGGTAAGGTCCCTTAGTAGGAGTTCAAAGTAATATTTGAGAGATGCAGATCCAGGCATTCGATGTGATTGTCGTTATAAACATTATCCACCTCCGGGCCTATTATTATCTACAAAAGAAGAGAACGTGTTAGTGCCTACATGCAGTTTTGAACACTGCTACACGCCCATTTGGTTTGCGGGATTTGTAAAATGCACCAACGTGCCATCTTCGATCTGGCATGATTAACATGGGCATTTGATTACAATCTAGAAACATGTAGCCTTCTTCACAAGAGGTTGGATTGGATGAAAAATTCCCTAAGAAAACTTGTACAGATGAATCCAAAGGAGAAATGCTTATGGACGATTGTAACCATATGAATGAAGCAACCAATATGGGGTGGGGGTGTATGTCCTAAAATCCTCCAAAATTCCTTCAGAAGTCGTAGTACATTGTCATTGTAAACTTGGGAAAAGGTGCAAAAAATTGAACTCCCTTATGGTTAACATTTAATAGGAAAGGAACATCACCTCGATATACAACTTCTTCAGGCACGAAAAGCATCTCAGGCAACTGACAACTTGGTCCAGGTTGGGGCCGACAGATTCTAGTGCCAAGACCTTCACTGTGCCCAGAGTCTGCGTGAAGCTTCGCTGGATGACAGATGAACATACATCTTCAAAACTAGAAATAACATTGATATCAAGAAGGAGAGGTATATAAGGCGACTGTTGTACCTGAAAGTTGTAGTATTTGACAGACGAGTAGCCCACCACTTTCAATTTCGGCGCAGAAATGACATTGAATCTTGTTGGACCTTGTTGATCAACTACAATTAATGTCTCAAGTGAAGGTGTGTCCTGGATGACCATATTGTGGTCCACCTTTTGTGCTCTCTCGTTGCAGCACCAGCAACACACATAAATAGTCCGAAGAGTCCTGGAGGTGATGTGCAAGGTACTCGACCAATTCATCGCATGAAGATGAAGGAACTCGAGTGCAGTACAGCCGTGGAGCAGGTGCTCCATGTCATCCTTTGGGATGCGGACGGCGACGAGCTCGAGGTGCTTCATTCATGGTAGAAAAAGAGCGGGCGCGTCATTAAGCGGGGGATAGCAGTTCATGAACTTGGCGAGGCGCAGCGTGGGCGCGAAGCGGAGTGCGAACGTTGGCAGCAAGCACATATGCCCATCATTATAACTTAGCTTCTCGAGCTGATCTGTGGCGGGGGATCGAAACCACTCGTCAAGCTTGGCTCGGTCCTTGCCATTGGAACGGAACTTGCCCGTGATAAGGCCTTTGATTGGGCCATCGTGACTGTCGAGGATCTGGGAGAACACATCCAAGCTTTGGCGATAGCCATGGCAGAGCTTGTGGGCGTCGAGGAGGTCGACAGGGGTGCGGAGCCATAGGGGGCGCCACCGCCGGGAAAGGGCGGCTGTCCTCGCCTGATATTTGATTGGGAGGAGGGATATGATGACTATCAACATATCATCGGGGAGGTTGTTGATGAAGTCTAGGCCTGTTGGAGTCGCTTGAGGTTCTTTCTCGACCCGCCTCCGCTTGTTGGCAGCCTCGTTCTCCACCTAGGCGGCGGCGACGGAAACCTCTGTCTCCATATTCACGTCGTGCTCCGGTGCTTCAGCAGCCCCAGCGTCGCCACTCCCTCTGATGGGGCACTTCGGCGGCATCCTCGTACACTAACGGCTTTGAGGACTCAGAGCAGCGTCGAGGATGCAGGCGGAGAGAAAGGAATTGTGTGTGTGGCGAGGATGGGGGGTGCGGCCGCTCAGCGATGCCATTAATATAGACCAGTGGGAGCAAGGCGGGCGGCGGTCCAAGGCTGTCTCGCTTTCCGGTGAGAATGACTGCTTATCAGTATGAATGAAATCTATGCTTAATTACTGAATTTTAGTTGCAAAAAATAGATAGTACTATTGATTTTTAGCTGCATATTTTGACGAATCGCAGTGTCTCTTGGCTTAGCGCTGAAGTCTGGTTTTAATTTGCATACCGTAATCTGAACCGTTTGCATTGAAGAGATGCACAGATCCTGCGTTGAACAGCTTGTACGCTTCCCGGTGATCCTGCGCACCAGACTGCACTCGCACGCCTCCCGTTCATTCAAGCAGCTGTCCACACGACACCTCCTATAGCCATTAAAACCAAGACACGTGGCGTCACATGAATGGTTAACAGAACGCATACGGTTTGAATTATACAAACATTTGAGATATTAAAGTGGCAGCTATTTTTTCAAAATGCCTTTGTTGGCTGTCATTATTTAAGTGCACCTTCTCTCAAAATGGACACTAAAAATACCACAGCATGTCGGGTGCCCTTCCATGATAGCATGCCAGGTTTCATGAATTTCAAACGAGTTTTAGATTTACTAGAATTTAAAAACCAAGTATCTCAATGTTTTGCCGGCAATCAACGGTGCACTGGTGTTTGAAATTCATTCCCATTTCTTGCATGCACCCAAGGACGCAGATTTGATTTTTCAACCAATTTATATGCACTAGAGCATGTGCATGTAGTTCAAATTTGAATTATGCATATAAATGCATTGAAAACTCAGTTAATGCATAAAAATGTCCAAACGAACCCCGAAAAATCACGAAAATTGACACAACACTCCTGTTGTTCTATCTTGACACGAGAAAATATTTGAAAGCAATAAGAGGCAATGGATATCGTTTCATCCCCAAAGGGGGGACGTTCCCTATCAAAACCATCACGCTTGTTGTGAGAAGCTCTGGTTTGTGAGAAGCATATACCCAAACCTGCCCCAAATGGGACAAAAAAATTACCACGGCATGTTGATGCCGCTCCATGATAGCATGCCAAGTTTCATGAATTTCAAACGAGTTTTGGATTTACTGGAATTTAAAAACAAGGTATCTCAATGTTTGCGGCCGAGTGACGGTGGCAGGGTATTTGACATTCATTCCCATTTCTTGCATGGGACCTAAGCATGCACCCAAGGACAAAGATTTGATTTTTCAACCAATTTATATGCACTGGAGTATGTGCATGTAGTTCAAATTTGAATTGTGCACATAAATGCATTGAAAACTCACTTAATGCATTAAAATGTCCAAACGAACCCCGAAAAATCACAAAAAATAACACAACACTCCTGTTGTTCTATCCTGACACGAGAAATTTTTTGAAAGCAATAAGAGGCAATGGATATCGTTTCGTCCCCAAAGGTGGGGCGTTCCCTACTGAAACCATCATGCTTGTTGTGAGAAGCTCTGGTTTGTGAGAAGCATATACCCAAACCTGCCCCAAATGGGACAAAAAATTTACCACGGCATGTGGATGCCGCTCCATGATAGCATGCCAAGTTTCATGAATTTCAGACGAGTTTTGGATTTACTAAAATTTAAAAACCAGGTATCTCAATGTTTGCGGCCAAGTGACGGTGGCAGGGTGTTTGATATTCATTCCCATTACTTGCATGGGACCTAAGCATGCACCCACGGACAAAGATATTTGATTTTCAACCAATTTATATGCACTGGAGCATGTGCATGTAGTTCAAATTTTAATTATGCACATAAATGCATTGAAAACTCACTTAGTGCTTAAAAATGTACAAACGAACCCCGAAAAATCACAAAAAATAACACAACACTCATGTTGTTCTATGTTGACACGAGAATTTTTTTGAAAACAATAAGAGGCAATGGATATCATTTCATCCCCAAAGGTGGGGTGTTCCCTACCGAAACCATCATGCTTGTTGTGAGAAGCTCTGGTTTGTGAGAAGCATATACCCAAACCTGCCCCAAATGGGACAAAAAAATTACCACGCCATGTTAATGCCGCTCCATGATAGCATGCCAAGTTTCATGAATTTCAGACGATTTTTGGATTTACTAGAATTTAAAAACCAGGTATCTCAATGTTTGCGGCCGAGTGACGGTGACAGGGTGTTTGACATTCATTCCCATTTCTTGCATGGGATCTAAGCATGCACCCAAGGACAAAAGATTTGATTTTTCAACCAATTTATATGCACTAGAGCATGTGCATGTAGTTCAAATATGAATTATGCACATAAATGAATTGAAAACTCACTTAATGCATAAAAATGTCCAAACGAACCCCGAAAAATCACAAAAAATAACACAACACTCCTGTTGTTCTATGTTGACACGAGAAATTTTTTGAAAGCAATAAGAGGCAATGGATATCGTTTCATCCCCAAAGGTGGGGCGTTCCCTACCGAAACCGTCATGCTTGTTGTGAGAAGCTCTGGTTTGTGAGAAGAATATACCCAAACCTGCCCCAAATGGGACGAAAAATTTACCACGACATGTTGATGCCACTCCATGATAGCATGCCAAGTTTCATGAATTTCAGACGAGTTTTGGATTTACTAGAATTTAAAAACCAGGTATCTCAATGTTTGCGGCCGAGTGACGGTGCCAGGGTGTTTGACATTCATTCCCATTTCTTGCATGAGATCTAAGCATGCACCCAAGGACAAAAGATTTGATTTTTCAACCAATTTATACGCACTAGAGCATGTGCATGTAGCTCAAATTTGAAATAACACATAAATGCATTGAAACTCACTTAATGCATAAAAATGTCCAAACGAACCCTGAACAATTCCAATTCTTTTATGATCACTGCAGATAAAAGGTCTAGCAACTCAAACACCGTCCATGGCCGTTGTGACCCCATTATGTAATTCAAATCAAGACGAAAAATCAAGTAGATCCCACACAGTTTATTATAACCAACCGTGTGAGATGCAGCACAAAATATCTTGGAGCACCGTCGGAGTATAGTATGCATACGGCTTACGCGAGAAGGTGCGACGGCTACAGTCCACAGCCCGCTCTGAATAAGGGACCGTGTCTGATGACACTTTGCGCGCCAGTTTTTTAGCTGAAGCGATTCCAAATTTTCGGTTTCCGCGGAAATAGCTACCTCCCCGCCCCCTCCCCCTTACCAAAAGCCACATTTCCCCTGTTTCCGCCTTCCTTTCCAAGTTGAAACCTTCAATCCTTGCTTGCAGTGCCGCCTCCTCGCTGGCGACCCTCCTTCACGCTGCTCGGCCTCGCCTATCCAGGCAGGTAATCCACACCCGACCCCCATCCTCCTCCTCCTTCCACATCCAAGATGCCCCGACCGCCGGCGCGAGCGCGACACCTTCCACCCAAATCACCGACCCCTCCACCAAATAAGCGTCGGCCTAAGCCATGGTGCACGTAGTATAGCCAGGATCTCAAGGAGCATTTGGCAGCGGAGAAGCAAATCGCGGCCGCACGCGCGGATGAGGTCGCGGTGGCTGCCATTCATGCCGACCCCCAGATCTTGGAGGAGCACCTCGCCGTCGAGGCCATCGTTGACACCTCGCACGCCGACGCCGCGACGCGCTTGGCTGCTTTAAATGACAGTTCGTGGCATTTTCTCGAGGCCATCGTCGGTGCCTTCGACAAAGACTACGAGGTGTTTTCTCAGCGTGCACGTGCTTACCTCATCTCGAGAGCCAGCAGGTTGGTGCCCGGCGCGGGTCAGGCAACTCACCACTACAACGAGGGCACCCACGACGCGGAGGCCTCGCCCTCTTCCATGTCCAAGGAGCCAACCATCATCGATATCTCCGACAATGAGGAGTAGCTTGTCTTATTAGTTTACTATAAGGACCCATGTTCATTTTGCTAGCTACTGCCTTTCCTTAACAAATTCTAGTGAACTGTGCTATCTACTTTTACCATGCAATCTTCTGCTATAGTGTATATGTTCTATATGTCATGCAATGTGGTGTTCAGTTAACTGCTTGGTTCAATTCTGCAAATGTGATGTTCAATTCTTCAGGGTGCAATATTTGCAAGTTGTTAAGCATGCTTGGTTTGGTTAACTGTCTGATCTTCTATTACGAGTATGTTATATTGTGCAATGTGGTGCTCAGTTAACGTTTGGTTCATTTGTTTTGGTGTTTAGTTAACTGCTTGGTTCAATTCTGCAATGCGATGTTCAATTGTTGTGGCTGCATTCTGTTATTGTATACCATGTGAGAAATAAATCGAATTTGGCTGTACTAATTACATGAGAAACAAATACAATTGCTATATTTCCAAGTTGTTAAGCATGCTTGGTTTGGTTAACTGTCTGATCTTCTATTAGGAGTATGTTATATTGTGCAATGTGGTGCTTAGTTAACGTTTGGTTCATTTGTTGTGGTGTTTAGTTAACTGCTTGGTTCAATTCTGCAATGCGATGTTCAATTGATGTGGCTGCATTCTATTATTGTATACCATGTGAGGAATAAATCGAATTTGGCTGCACTTAATACATGAGAAACATATACAAGTGCTATATTTCCTAGTTCTTAATCATGCTTGGTTTGGATAAATGGGTTTTCCATGTGGCTTGAATTAATCTGATGAATCTGCAATGTGCTTATTTTTCATCAACATATTTTACAGATAGCATGCGAACCCTTACTTAACCTGATGACTAACTACCTTATATATGTTGCAGGGAAACAATGGGAAGCACTGAGGTTTACAAGATGGTACTAACTATTATACCTTGCCTTTTTTTATTCTTTTGCCCCATTTCCAATATAGTGAAGATATTTATGCACATCCTTGTTTTCAGGGTTCACTGATGATTACCTCTCAAACCACCTATGTGGTTAGGAGGCGAGGAAAGTTTTCATACAACACCCACGGTTCAATATTGAAGTGTTCCTGAAGAGGTCGAAGGATGGACGGTCAATCATCCACAGGCACTGGCCTAAAGTTGCAAAGAACTTCAACATGAATGAAGGCTCAATATTCGCCTTCCGCTTCAGCAGTTTTCCAGATGAGATGCATCTCTCTATGTACCATCTATGATGCTAATTTCGAAAGGTTCTAGATGTTGCATGTGAAACTTGCTGCTGGTGCAGTTGTGTAATGGGGTAGCTGAGTGCTGAAGCTATATCATGTTGTACTCCGATGTATTTAGATTATGAAATCCTGCTTCCTTAATATGGAAATGGAATATATTATGTGCTTAATATGAATGTCAGTTAGATTAGTAAATGGATTGTTAATAATAGGGCAATTAGCCCGCTAATTGGCCAATTAGCTTGCTAATTGGGTTTTCCTATTGCAAACGGTTAATGAGAAAACACCGTGGGCGATGACCTCAGGCAACGCACACAGTTTATAGGAATAAACCGTGTTGGATCAATGGACAATCACACACGTCATTCTCTTGAAAACTGTTTGCGTTACGCCACCTTGCGCAAACGTTTTCCTTGGAGTGACTGTGTGGGATGTATATACGAACAGAAACGTTTAGCGGTGACTGACTGTGTGGGATGTACTTACGACCGGAAATGATTTCACATGTATAATTGTATTTTTTGAGCACTACTGTACGTATTTCTGTATTTGAGTGCTTGCCGGTCGCACACGACCTCATTTTGCCGAGCGTGTGTGCCAGGAGGGCATATCCCTGACGGTTTCTAGGTCGTGTGGGAAGGACCCCCCTACGCCCACACTCACTTGGCGACGGTTCCGAATGCCGTCGCAGAAAGGGGTTAAAAACCGTTTGTTTAGCACTGACGCGCACCAGTGGTTACTCTGTTCTTGTGAACTCAATACTCTAGATGCAGGCAGGAGTCGGTCGATGTGTGGAGTAATAGTAGTAGATGCAGGCAAGAGTCGGTCTACTTGATACGGACGTGATGCCTATATTCATGATCATTGCCTTAGATATCGTCATAACTTTGCGCTTTTCTATCAATTGGTCGGCAGTAATTTGTTCACCTACCGTAATATTTTCTATCTTGAGAGAAGCCTCTAGTGAAACCTATGGCCCCCGGGTCTACTTTCCATCATATAAGTTTCCGATCTACAATTTTAGTTTCCTATTTACTTTCTTTGCAATGTTTTACTTTCTCTTCCATAAACCAAAAATACCAAAAATATTACTTTACTATTTATCCATCTCTATCAGATCTCACTTTGCAAATAACCGTGAAGGGATTGACAACCCCTTTGTCGTGTTGGGTGCAAGTTGGTGTTTGTTTGTGCGGGTATTCGGTGGCTTGCGCGTTGTCTCCTACTGGGTTGATACCTTGGTTCTCAAAAGCTGAGGGAAATACTTACTCTACTTTGCTGCATCACCCTTTCCTCTTCAAGGGAAAAACCACTGCAAGCTCAAGAGGTAGCAGGCCGTCGTCGTCCATGAAGCCGGTCCCCGCCTCGCCACCCAGCAGCCACCACCACTGTCCACCTGGCCGTCAACCTCATCTACTGCAGTTGGCAGAAGCTCTCACGATAACAGAGCGAAGGTGAGGATGCTTGATTGAATCCCCAAAATGTCAAAACTGAAAATTCTAGTACTGTACTCATCTGTGAATCACTCCATTTTGTGCATTTTTGTGGAATTTTGAAACATGTACTCCATTTTGGGACACACGTAGGTGGGATTCAGTGTACTCTAGAAACTACTTCAAAATGTAGGGCATTTTGGGACACACGCAAGTGTGCATTTTTGTGAAATTTTTAGTTTGTAAAATTGGAGTATTGAAGAAGTGTATTTTCCATTTTGAAACTGAAAATAAACCGTATGTTCTGCATGCTGTATGTTAATTATCAATTCTGTTTCCACTAAATTTTGATCAGTGACTATAGCAAAATATTCAGTTTCCACTAAGAATTCAAATTCAGGTAACACATTTAACACTTGGTAAATTCAGTTAACTGAATTTGACTGAGCACTTTTGTACCAACAGTAAACTGATGCTTGTAAACCCAAGGATTGCAACATAAAGACAATCTACCAAAGCTAAATCATATACTGACATGAAATGCCAAGAAATCAGGCTGTCAGCTTAGCTCTGCTGGAAGTCTTGCTACACCGGTCCACAATGCAAAATTTTCCAACAGAAACTAGGAAACAGCCCCCTTCAACAATCAATAAAAGAAAGAAACAGCACATCGTCATTGGCATTTCTCATAACAGCGTGGGATTAAAACCCCTCATGTTAAGTGATCTGCTGCTGTTAAGTGGTCTGCCGTTGTTTTAGTTCCAGCGAAGTTTCTTGTCCTTTAGGCAATATTGGAAACGTTTTCAGTGAGAAATCTATCCAGTGGTATCTCACTGTCATTGAGTATCTTGTATGAGTAGAATGCAGTAATGTTTCCTTCACTCATGTGCCAAGTTTTTACTATGTTTCTTGTATGTTGTTGTCCTGCCAAGAAAAATGCCATGTGGCAGGAGTACTTGTGGTTGTGGCTTATGCACTAGAGCACATGACCAAAATATGGCACTTCATCGCTGAATCCTCCTGTGGTGCCACTGCCAGCAGCTGCAGTTTCTAATCTTGGTGCCATTTCTGATGAGAACCAACCAAGAGGGATGGGCATGCAGAGAGGAAGATGATGGCCAAGCAGAGCTGGACCTTACTCTGCTAGCACATCATCTAGCCAAGGTCTGCATTGATGTGAGAGGTTAACCTTTCCTTGCAACTGGCCATATGCATCCATATCCCCATACATCTTCCTAGTAGTTCAGATCAATTCAAATAATTCAAATAAATCCAAATAACCCAAATTAATTCAAATAACTAAAATTAATCCAAATCAATTCAAATAATTCAAATAAATCCAAATAACCCAAATTAATTCAAATAACTAAAATTAATCCAAATTAATTCAAATAATTCAAATAAATCCAAATAACCCAAATTAATTCAAATAATCCAAATTAATCCAAATAATTCAATTAATCTAAACAACCCAGATAATTAAATTAAGCCAAATAGCTCAAATTCCAATAAATTCCAACAAGGAGTTGATATACAAGGATTAGACAAGGCATACACAAGGACATGACATAAGGGCCTCTTTGTCCCCTCTTGACACAAGAATACACAAGACATACACAAGGAGCACTTGGTATCAACAACTACCTGACTACATGACATAAGGGCCTCTTTGTCCCTTCTTGACTACATCCTTTTCCTTTCTCTGGCCACTTCTTCCCTTCCCTTCCCTTTACTTTTATTTCTTTTCCCTTCTGTTGCTACTTCTCCCCTTCCCTTTACTTTTCTTTCTTTTGCCTTCTATAGCTAATTCTTTCCTTTCATTTTCTTTTCCTATTGCAATTTCGATTTCTTCTATAATGGCCCTAGTATCAAAAACTACCTGACTGTCGCAATATACACTGATTATTTCCATGCCAGCATTCTAAAAGCGATCCTTGTGCAAGTGTGGCAACTTATATTGATTTCCTCCTTTGTCCTTCATAACTTCAAACATAATTGCGTTTAATGTGATAAAGCTTCTATGCAACTTGTGGGGATCATAGTTCTATAATTCCTCTTCCACACCCTGTACCAGTTCCTGGATGTTTGTAGGTGACCTGCAGTCGGTTAAAGACTGGAGAGAGTTATGGAAGCAGAGGTCCAAACAATTGAAGTCAGGGCTATTTGGGGGGATGTTGTAGCAATCGGATGTCAAGATCAATTTGTTCCACAGCTTCTCGAAAAGCTACATCATTGGGAAGGACATGAGGCTTTGCGTTATCCCGTTGGATGAATATTGTTGCTCCCTCATCATCGTCAGGCCACTTATCCTGAATTGCTGGGATAACCTTATTGATGAGGTAATCTCTGCACACAGGCCTGGTTACTTTCACTAATGTCAACACTTTTGTTCCCTTTGCTCTGTTCTGACTTGTCTGCAGCCTCAGTCTCTTCAATGAATGCCCAAATGTCGATCTTCCCATCGAATGTTAGCTCCCCCTCATTGTTATATCGAGGCATGGCCAAAGTTGTTAGGAACATTACCTTCCCAATGCTGTGAGTGTTTGACACGGTGCGCTTGGGCTTAGGTTCTCCTGGAAGTAAATAGTAACTATTCTTCACTCTCGTCATGTCAAACCACTTTTCATCAATGTGAACCATATTGGTCATTGGCTTAAATATAGCCCGAGAAGTTGAGATCGAATTGTCATCGAGCATGGACATACAAAATTTCAATCTCAAAGCTTGTTCTCTGGCTTGAGGTGAGGCTTCACAGTGCTTGTGATGCGGTTGAGCTCATTCAACTGGAACCTCTTATGTAGGGTTGATCGGGCCACACCTATAGACCGTGCCAGAGATCGAATTGTCCTTCTTTTATTCAGTGGGATTGTTTAGGTCCTCGCTAGATCCAGCTCCTTTCTATTTCGGCTAGATCTTCCTGGCTTATTGCCTGAGCCATCTACTTCTTTGCAATCGGCAATTTGCTTTTTGGCGTCTTCCCAGATTCTTTCAACAGATCGTACACTTATGTTCAACAGGGTTGAGACTAGCAGCTTGTCGTCTGGTTGAACAGACCCATCTCTGAGCTCGATTACTAGCAAGGCAAAATAAACACCATGCCTCTCCTTATCTGATAATTCTCTTATTTTCTCTTGAAGTATCCAATTCATAACTTCATTCTCTTCCTCTTGAGCTTCATCCTGTTCCCCTTCATCTTCTTGAGGCATCCAATTCATAACTTCATTGTCTTCCTCTTGAGGCATCAAGTTCAAATCCATAGCTCCATTCCCTGCTACTTGAGGTTCCTCCTCTTCAGGGATCCAATTCAAATTAATACCTTCATCGTCTTCCTCTTGAGGCATCAAGTTCAAATCAATAGCTTCATGTTCTTCCTCTTGAGACATCAAGTTCAAATCCGTAGTTATGTGTTCCTGCCATCAATGACAAAAGATGAGTACACCATGGTACCATAACAAGAATATACACACACAAAAAGAGTATGCAAGTCAAACAAGAAATAGGTGCCATGGCACCAAACAAGAAATGCTGCCATGGCACCATTTCTACAAATGGCTGCCATGGCACCATTTATAGAAAGGCTGCCATGGCAGCCAAAAACTTTGCTCTAACCATAAGCCATTTTCTCTAGTTAGAGTAGTTAACTGAATTTTACTCTAGTTAGAGTAGTTTTGCTGAATTTTACTCTACTTACAGTAGTTTTAACTGAATTTTACTCTACTTATAGTAGTTTTAACTGAATTTTACTCTACTTACAGTAGTTTTAACTGAATTTACTCTACTTACAGTAGTTTTAACTGAATTTTACTCTACTTACAATAGTTTTAACTGAATTTACTCTACTTACAGTAGTTTTAACTGAATTTAACTTTAGCATCAGTAATTTTACTTTAGTTACTCACCCTTATGAACTCAAAACAGGCAACTGGTGTATGTTACATCAAGTTCACTGTCATTTAAATTGTAAGTCAAGCAGTAGTAAGCAACATCATAAGACAGGGAGTTGCATGAGCCATCAAGTTCACTGTCATCTTATGAACTCAAAACTAGCATCCCTTGGCAGGCATGGAAAACACATAGCAGTCAATTTTTTTCCTTTGATAAACTTTACTCCATTCTAGGTGGTGCCGGAGAGGAAGGTTAATGCCAACGAGGAGAAATTTGTGGTGGCCTCTGATGTTCAGCACTGTAAGTCAATTTTCTTCCTTTGATAAACTTTACTCCATTCTTTGTATCTAATCTATCCACGCTATGGCTGCATATTTATTTACTGTACCAAACATGTCCACTGCATATCTGTTTTTGTTATGCCAATCATTTAAGTAAATTAGAATATACAGTAGTATTTCTTGCAAATTATTTTGTGACTATTCTTGAGATGGTCTTTCTTATTTTAGCTGATCCATCCCATGTGATATGCTAGATTTTAGCATCTGTATTGATGGACCTTTAATGAAACTAAAGAATAACTGGAAGTGTCGTTGATAGCATGAAATGGACCTCTTATACACATGCTCTTGCTAATTGCAAGAATAACTGGAAGAATAACCTTATATGTTCTTTATATTTATACATGCTCTCGCTATAGAAATAACCTATCTTTTCAATTGCTCCACTGCTCGTTTATTTACTGTATATCTGTTTGTTATGTAAGTCATTTTATTTAGTAAAGTATAGACAATATTATTTCTTGCAAACTATTGTGTGACTATTCTGGAGATGGTCTTTAAGTGTTCCTATCTAGACTTCTTATTTTAGGCTTTTAGCTGATCCATTCCATGAGATATGCCAGATTTTAGCATTTGTATTGATGAACCTTTGATGAAACTAAAGAAAAACTGGAAGTGTCCTTGATAGCATGAAATGGACCTCTTAACTAAATAGAAGCGATTTCTTGTCATCCACAGTCCTTTTATTTGTTCCATGCTGATAGCTTTGCTGATTTAACATTAACCAGAAAACCATATTGTTTTTAAATTTTACACGCAACACCTGAGGTGAATAATGGATTGAAAGAGATGCCATCATCAGAGGATGAGCAAGTTGAACATGGCACTGTAGAACATGAATTGTTTTCCATGCCATCTGATTCCATGGAGCATGGAACAAATAGCAGCAACAGCACATAGCAGCAGATCAATCTACAAGCAAATGTACCTTCTTTAGAGTGCAAATAGCAGCAGCAGCAGCAACACGGCACAGTCACTTGGACCAGCACCAGCAGCAACATGGCATGTTCACTTGGATCAACAGCATCAGCACAGGCAGAGAGCAGGAGCATCAACACGGGCAAAGGAGCAGCAGCACGGGCTAGCTCCACCAGCGGCAGGGGAGAAGCTGAGGAGAAACAGAGCAGCAGCAGGCACGCGGGCAGAGGAGAAGGAGCAGCACAACAGTTGGTGGGAGCTCGACGAGGACTTGTGGGAGATAGAGGAGGACGCGCGCAAGCTCTTGTCCACTAGATCGTGGAGGCCAGTTTTCCGGCGATGCCCGTAGGAGATCACGGCGGGAGGGATCGCGGTGGCGCACGGGAGGCAGCTCAAGGTGGATTCGCGGGAGCTTGAGGAGGACTCGCGGTAGCTCGAGGAAGATGAGAGGGAGCTTCCTGCTCCGCCCGATCGTGGTGGGAAATTCCGGCGACGTCCGCAGGTAATCCGGCGAGAGGGGATCGCTGCAGCACAGGTTTGGGCGGCGGTGGCGGAGTAGGTACTTGGCGAGGTGGCGGCGTCGAAGGTACGTGGCGATGGAGGCGGAGCACTTCCTGATGGGCGGCAAATCACGCAGCTTGGCGGCGTCGGCCCCTAGCGATGCACGGGCGACGGCAGAGGAAGAAGATGGGGGTGGAGGGACTTGTTTGTGATGGTTTTGAAACTACGAGGGCTTTTTTGCAAAATTACCAATGAACTACGAGCATGACAAGAATTGCGGGATGGAGGGAGTATGAAATGCATACGCCATGTAATTGCTTTACTTTATCGCTGTGAGTTAGCAATAGTTGTAGAAGCAATAGTTGGCGAGACGACCACGACGCTACGATGGAGATCAAGGTGTCGAGCCGGTGACGATGGAAATCATGACGATGCTTTGGAGATGGAGATCAAAAGCTCAAGATGATGATGACCATATCATGTCACATATTTTGATTGCATGTGATGCTTATCTTTTATGCATCTTATTTTGCTTAGTACGGCGGTAGCATTACAAGATGATCCCTTCACTAAATTTCAAGGTAAAAGTGTTCTCCCTGAGTATGCACAGTTTCTACAATTCATCGTGTTAAGACACCACGTGATGATCGGGTGTGATAGACTCTACGTTCACATACAATGGGTGCAAGACAGTTTTGCACATGCGGAATACTTGAGTTAAACTTGATGAGCCTAGCATGTACAT
Organism: Aegilops tauschii subsp. strangulata; assembly: GCF_002575655.3. Lineage (NCBI taxonomy): Eukaryota > Viridiplantae > Streptophyta > Magnoliopsida > Poales > Poaceae > Aegilops > Aegilops tauschii. Next base: position 227,974,622 of record NC_053039.3, read on the forward strand.
ACATGGCCTCGGAACACTGGAGACCAAAAGGTCGAACCTGAATCATATAGTAGATACGATCAACATAGGGATGTTCACCATTGATGACTACCCCATCTCACATGATGATCGGACATGGGTTAGTTGATTTGGATCACGTATCACTTAGATGACTTGAGGGGTGTCTATTTAAGTGGGAGTTCTTAAGTAATTTGATTAATTGAACTTTATTTATCATGAACTTAGTCCTGATAGTATTTGCATATCTATGTTGTAGATCAACAACTCGCGATATAGCTCCCATATATTTTTGATATGTTCCTACAGAAAACTAAGTTGAAAGATGATAGTAGCAATGATGCGGACTAGGTCCATGATCTGAGGATTATCCTCATTGCTGCACAGAAGAATTATGTCCTCGATGCACCGCTAGGTGACAAACCTATTGCAAGAGCAGATGCAGACCTTATGAACGTTTGGCAAGCTCGATATGATGACTTCTTAATAGTTTTGTGCGCCATGCTTTACGGCTTAGAACCGGGACTTCAAAAACGTTTTAATGCCACAGAGCTTATGAGATGTTCCAAGAGCTGAAATTGGTATTTTAGACTCATGCCCGTGTCAAGAGGTATGAGACCTCTGATAAGTACTTTGCCTACAAGTTGGAGGAGAATAGCTCAGCCGGTGAGCATGTGCTCAGAATGTATGGGTACTACAATCGCTTGAATCAAGTAGGAGTTAATCTTCCAGATAAGGTAGTGATTGACAGAGTTCTCTAGTCACTATCACCAATCTACTAGAACTTCGTGATGAACTATAATATGCAAGGGATGACAAAAATGATTCCCGAGCTCTTCGCGATGCTGAAATTGGCGAAGGTAGAAATCAAGAAAGAGCATCAAGTGGTAATGGTTAATAAGACCACTAGTTTCAAGAAAAAGGGCAAGGGAAAGAAAGGGAACTTCAAGAAGAATGGCAAGCAAGTTGCCACTCCCATGAAGAAGCCCAAAGCTAGACCCAAGCCTGAAACTGAGTGCTTCTACTACAAAGGTATATATGATATACATGTTATGATGTGTACTTTACTAGTGTGTTCGTAGCAACCCCTGGGTATTTGATACCGGTTCAATTGTTGAGATTAGTAACTCGAAACAGGAGTTGCAGAATGAACAGAGACTAGTTAAGGGCGAAGTGACGATGTGTGTTGGAAGTGATTCCAAGGTTGATACGATCACCATCGCACACTCCCTCTACCTTCGGGATTAGTGTTGAACCTAAAATAAATGTTATTTGGTGTTTGTGTTGAGCATGAATATGATTAGATCATGTTTTTTGCAATACGGTTATTCATCTAAGTCAGAGAATAATTGTTGTTCTGTGTACATGAATAAAACCTTCTGTGGTCATACACCCAAGGTGAATGGTTTATTGAATCTCGATCGTAGTGATACACATATTCAAAATATTGATGCCAAAAGATGCAAAGTTGATAATGATAGTGCAACATATTTGTGGCACTATCGTTTAGGTCATATTGGTGTAAAGCGCATGAAGAAACTCCATGCTGATGTACTTTTGGAATCACTTGATTATGAATCATTTGATACTTGTGAACCATGCCTTATGGGCAAGATGACTAAAACTCTTTTCTCCGGAACAATGGAGTGAGCTAATGACTTATTGGAAATAGGGATACTTAGATTTATGCCCCTAGTTGTGTCCCACTTGGCTGTTTTACCCCTAATTTCCAAAAGTCACCGCTTCTGTCCAAGTCACTTCGCTCCTCTTATGCATTTGCCCTTTGACCGTTTGTCCGTCAGTTTGAAAACTTCATAACTAATTCATACTAAATCAGAAAAATGCAAATAAGATACCAAAATGTTCGAAAAAACATCACCTATATGTCGGTGTCATTTGCATTCATGAAAATGTGTTTGAAAGTGCCCATCTGAGTTTTAGCTCTTATGCTACCACCATGAATAGTAAAATTAAAAAAAAATCAAAAACAAAATTGGTGGCAAAGAATGACAAATGTTTTAAGTGCTTGCCAAGTTTCATGAGGGAATGATATTCGTGGGTGCCCCAGCAAAAAAAACAACCAGCACTCCAAAATAGATTAATTTTTTGCCACGACTTCCACAAATGTCGTTCCCTGATGAAACTTGGCAAGCACTTAGAACATTTATCGTTCTTTGCCACCATATTTTTTTGAATGATTTTGAATTTTTTTAGATTTTACTATTCATGGTGGTATCAAAAGAGCTAAAACTCAGATGTGCACTTGCCAACACTTTCTTCATGAATGCAAATGACACTGACATATAGGTGATGTTTTTCTGAACATTTTGGTATCTTATTTGCATTTTTCTGATTTAGTATGAATTATTTATGAAGTTTTCAAACTGACGGTCAAACGGTCAAAGGGCAAAAGCATAAGAGGAGCAAAGTGACTTGGACAGAACTGGTGACTTTTGGAAACTAGGGGTAAAACAGACGAGTGGGACACAACTAGGGGCATAAATCTAATTATCCCTTGGAAATAATACATACCGATGTATGCGATTCGATGAGTGTTGAGGCACGCGGCGGGTATCGTTATTTTCTAACCTTCACAGATGATTTGAGTAGGCATGGGTATATCTACTTGATGAAACACAAGTGTGAAACATTTGAAAAGTTCAAAGAATTGTAGAGTGAAGTGGAGAATCATCGTAACAAGAAAATAAAGTTTCTATGATCTGATCACGGAGGCAAATATTTGAGTTACGAGTTTGTCCTTCATTTAAAACAATGTGGAATTGTTTCACAATTCACGCCACCTGGAACACCACAGCGTAATGGTGTGTCTGAACGTCGTAACCGCACTTTATTAGATATGGTGCGATCTATGATATCTCTTACCGATTTACCACTATCGTTTTGGGGTTATGCATTAGAGACAGCCGCATTCACGTTAAATAGGGCACCGTCTAAATCCGTTGAGACGACACCGTATGAACTGTGGTTTGGCAAGAAACCTAAGTTGTCATTTCTTAAAGTTTGGGGTTGCGACACTTATGTCAAAAGGCTTCAGCCTGATAAGCTCGAACCCAAATCGAAGGAGTGCATCTTCATAGGATACCCTAAGGAAACAATTGGGTACACCTTCTACCACAGATCCGAAGGCAAGATCTTTGTTGCCAAGAATGGATCCTTTCTAGAGAAGGAGTTTCTCTCGAAAGAAGTGAGTGGGAGGAAAGTAGAACTTGATGAGGGAATTGTACCTTCTCTCAAATTGGAAAGTAGCACATCAGAGAAGTCCGTTCCCGTGATGCCTACCCCAACTAAAGAGGAAGCAAATGATAATGATCATGAAACTTTAGATCAAGTTGCTGCTGAACCTCGGAGGTCAACCAGAGCATGATCCACACCAGAGTGGTACGGTAATCCTGTTCTGGAAGTCATGTTATTAGACCAAGGCGAACCTACGAACTATGAAGAAGCTATGATGAGCCCAGATTCTAACAGATGGCCTAAGGCCATGAAATTTGAGATAGGATCCATGTATGAGAACAAAGTGTGGACTTTGGTGGACTGCCCGATGATCGGCAAGCCATAGAGAATAAATGGATCTTCAAGAAGAAGACTGGCGCTGATGGTAATGTTACTGTCTACAAAGCTCGACTTGTCGCAATGACAATGATGAAGTGTGTCATAATAAAACGGAATGGTGGAAGTTGCATGGCAATATATCTCGAATGGCCATGGAAATGTCATAATAGGTAGGTATGGTGGCTGTTTTGAGGAAGGTAATAGCTGGGTGTATGGCACCGGCGAAAGTTGCACGGTACTAGAGAGGCTAGCAATGGTGGAAGGGTGAGAGTGCGTATAATCCATGGACTCAACATTAGTCATAAAGAACTCACATACTTATTGCAAAAATCTATTATTCATTCAAACAAAGTACTACGTGCATGCTCCTAGGGGGATAGATTGGTAGGAAAAGACCACCGCTCGTCCCGACCGCCACTCATAAGGAAGACAATCATTAAATAAATCATGCTCCAACTTCGTTACATAACGGTTCACCATACGTGCATGCTACGGGAATCACAAACTTTAACACAAGTATTTTTCAATCCACAATTACTCACTAGTATGACTCTAATATCACCATCTTTATATCTCAAAACAATCATAAGGAATCAAACTTCTCATAGTACTCAATGCAGTTTATATGAAAGTTTTTATTATATCCCTCTTGGATGTCTATCATATTAGGACTAAATTCATAACCAAAGCAACGCAGTTTAGATAGACTCTCAAAATAATATAAGTGAAGCATGAGATTTCAATAATTTCTACAAAATAAAGCCACCACTGTGCTCTAAAAAGATATAAGTGAAGCAATAGAGCAAAATTGCCTAGCTGAAAAGATATAAGTGAAGCTCATAGAGTACTCTAATAAACCACAATTCATGCGTGTCCCTCCCAAAAGGTGTGTACAGCAAGGATGATTGTCGCAAACAAAAAAGTAAAGACTCATATCATACAAGACGCTCCAAGACAAACACATATCATTTGGTGAATAAAAATATGGGAAAACTTTGTTTTTGCCACTCTAGTTTTTGCCAACTTTACTTATACCACTTTAGAATTTAACATTTCACTTTTTCCACTCTTAGTTTTTGACAATACATCACAATTGCCATTCTGTGGCAAAAGCAATAATTTTAGAGTGGCAATTGTGATACATTGTCAAAATCTAAGAGTGGCAAAACTGAAATGAAAAGTTATTGCTTTTGCCACAGAATGGCATTTGTGATGTATTGTCAAAAACTAAGAGTGGCAAAAGTGATATGTCAAATTCTAGAGTGGCATAAGCAAATTTGGCAAAAACTAGAGTGGCAAAAACAAAGTTTTCCCTAAAAATATAGCCTCAAGTAAAGTCACCGATAGACGAAGACGAAAGAGGGGATGCCATCCAGGGCATCCCAAAGCTTAGGCTCTTGGTTGTCCTTGAATATTACCTTGGGGTGCCTTGGGAATCCCCAAGCTTAGGCTCTTGCCACTCCTTATTCCATAGTCCATGAAATCTTTACCCAAAACTTGAAAACTTCACAACACAAAACTCAACAGAAAATCTCATAAGATCCGTTAGTATAAGAAAATAAATCACCACTTTTTTACTGTTGTGAACTCATTCTTTATTTATATTGGTATAATATCTAATGTATTTCAACTTTTCCATGGTTCATACCCCCCGATACTACCCATAGATTCATCAAAATAAGCAAACAACACATAGAAAACAGAATATGTCAAAAACAGAACAGTCTGTAGTAATATGGATATTTCGAATACTTCCGTAACTCCAAAAATTCTGAAAAATTAGGACAACAGAGGAAATTTGTATATTAATATTGTGTACAAAAATCAGAATTTTATCACGCTTCTGTGATTTTCAAAAATTCTGGGACTGGGCGCAAAAGTTTTTGTTTTTCAACAAGATCAAATCAACTATCACCGTAAGCCATCCCAAAGGTCTTACTTGGCATAAACACTAATTAAAACACAAAAACACATCTAACCAGAGGCTAGATGAATTATTTATTCGAAAACAGGAAAGAAAAATTTTGGGTTGTCTCCCAACAAGCGCTTTTCTTTAAAGCCTTTTAGCTAGGCATTGATAATTTCGATGATGCTCACATGAAAGATAGCAATTGAAACGAAGAGAGCATCATGTAGCATGTGAAAAACAAGTTTAAGTCTAACATACTTCCTATGCATAGGCATTATATAAGCAAATAAATTATGAAGACAAGCAAAAACTAGCATATGCAAGGAAGAAGAAAGAAACAATAGCAATCTCAACGTAACGAGAGGTAATTTAGTAACATGAAAAATTCTACAACATATTTTCCTCTCTCATAATAATTACATGTAGGATCATAATAAAATTCAACAATATAGCTATCACATAAAATTTTCTCAACAGGATCCACACGCATGCAAAGTTAACACTCTTCCAAAATAGTGGGATTATCATCAAATAAAGTCATGACCTCTCCAAACCCACTTTCAATATTATAGTAAACATATTCATCATGAGGCTTAATTTTTTTTTCAAGATCATAAGAAGCATTATCACCCCAATCATGATCATTGCAATAAGTAGAGGACATAGCAAACTAGCATCCCTAAGCTTGAGGTTTTGCATATCATTAGCACAATTGACATTAATAGAATTTATAATAACATCATTGCAATCATGCTTCTGATTCAAGGAACTATCAAGTATGGGTGCAGTAGCAATAATCTCATGTTTAACATAAGGAACTATAGCAAATTCATCTCCATAAATATTGGCATCATGGCCACAAGAATAGCAAGCATCATGTTCAAGGGATATTTCAATCAAATCGTCGGAATCATAGCTATCTATAGATTCATGCATATCATTATTTTCTTCCAAAGCAACGGTCATTCTCTCAATAAATTCTTTGATATAGGCATTATGAGCATAGTTTTCATAGCAATATTTAAGTATGTCAAAATTTTCAGATTTGTAGGGAGTAATATCATACTTTTCAATCAAAGAAGCAACTTCATAAGCACCCTTAATAGCAACAGATTCTTCAATTTGTTCGATATCATAGTAACTATAAACACCCTTTTCTTAAGAAGATAAGATTTCATTATCATTAAACTCACATAGGTAGGGAAGGTGTTTTTTAGGGTTCTTAGAACAACAAGTAAAATCACAAAGTTCACAAAGATTCCAAGCATAACATAACAAACAATTTATTTGATTCCATAGGAGTCTCCCTTTTCAGACAAACAGTGACCCACAAAATGAGCATACTCATCTAAAGATTTTCCCTCAACTAAACTAGTAGGGGTTTCAGCACGAGCACATGTGGATCAAAGATGAACCCAGTAGAAAACTTCAAGTGGATCCATGAAATTTGTTTCTGATTTTCAATAAACACACAATTATACCAAGCAAACAAGCAAACCAACCAAGTAAGACATAAGGGCAAACAAAAATAAGGACGAAAGAGAAGGCGAATAAAAAGGCAAATATTTTTTGTATTTTTCTGAAAACGTTTTAGAAGTGGGGAGAGGAAAACGAGAGGCAAATGGCAAATAATGTAATGCAAGAGATGATAGTTTATGATGGGTACTTGGTAGGCTTGATGTAGATCTTGACTTGGCGTAGATCTCCCCGGCAACAGCGCCAGAAATTCTTCCTGCTACTTCTTCAGCTTGCGTTGGTTTTTCCCTTGAAGAGGAAAGGGTGATGCAGCAAAGTAGAGATAAGTATTTCCCTCAGTAAAAACCAAGGTATCAATCCAGTAGGAGAAGAACGCGCAGATCACCGACACCTGCACAAACAATCAAACACTTGCACCCAACGCAATAAAGGGGTTCTCAATCCCTTCATGGTCACTTGCAAAAGTGAGATCGGATAGAGATAGATAAAACTAAACAAAAGATAAAGTAAATATTTTTGGGTTTTTTGGTTTATAGATCTGAAAATAAAAGATTGCAAAATAGTAGATCGGAAACTAATATGATGGAAAATAGACCCGGGGGCCATAGGTTTCACTAGAGGCTTCTCTCATGAAGGCAAATAATACGGTGGGTGAACAAACTACTCTCGAGCAATTGATAGAAAAGCGCAAAGTTATGACGATATCCAAGGCAATGATTATGTAATATAGGCATCACGTCCGTGTCAAGTAGACCGACTCCTGCCTGCATCTACTACTATTACTCCACACATCGACCGCTATCCAGCATGCATCTAGAGTATTAAGTTCATAAAGAACAGAGTAACGCCTTAAGTAAGATGACATGATATAGAGGAATAAGCTCATACAATAGGATATAAATTCCATCTTTTTATGCTCGATGGCAACAATTCAATACGTGTCTCGCTACCCCTACTTTGTCACTGGGTGAAATCATGCAAGATTGAACCCAAAGCTAAGCACCTCTCCCATTGCAAGGAAAACCAATCTAGTTGGGCAAACTAAACCGATAATTCGAAGAGAAATACAAAGATACCAAATCATGCATATAAGAATTCAGAGAAGATTCAAAAAATATTCATAGATAAGATGATCATAAATCCACAATTCATCGGATCTCGACAAACACACCGCAAAAGAAGATTACATCAGATAGATCTCCAAGAACATCGAGGAGAACATGGTATTGAGAATCAAAGAGAGAGAAGAAGCCATCTAGCTGAAGGAAATATGCCCTAGAGGCAAAAATAAAGTTGTTATTTTATATTTCCCTTTTCATGGTAAAGGTTTATTATTCATGCTAGAATTGTATTGATTGGAAACTTAAATACATGTGTGAATACATAAACAAATACCGTGTCCCTAGTATGCCTCTACTAGACTAGCTCGTTGATCAAAGATGGTTAAGGTTTCCTAACCATAGACATGTGTTGTCATTTGATAACAGGATCACATCATTACAAGAATGATGTGATGGACAAGACCCATCCGTTAGCTTAGCATATTGATCGTTCAGTTTTATTGCTATTGCTTTCTTCATGTCAAATACATATTCCTTCGACTATGAGATTATGCAACTCCTGGATACCGGAGGAATGCCTTGTGTGCTATCAAACGTCACAACGTAACTGGGTGATTATAAAGATGCTCTACAGGTATCTCCAAAGATGTTTGTTGGGTTGGCATAGATCGAGATTAGGATTTGTCACTCCGAGTATCGGAGAGGTATCTCTGGGCCCTCTCGGTGATGCACATCATAAGAAGCCTTGCAAGCAAAGTGACTAATGAGTTAGTTACAGGATGATATATTACGGAACGAGTAAAGAGACTTGTCGGTAACGAGATTGAACTAGGTACGTAGATACCGACGATCGAATCTTGGGCAAGTAACATATCGATGGACAAAGGGAATTACGTATGTTGTCATAATGGTTCGACCGATAAAGATCTTCGTAGAATATGTATGAGCCAATATGGGCATCCAGGTTCTGCTATTGGTTATTGACCGGAGAGGTGTCTCGGTCATGTCTACATAGTTCTCGAACCCATAGGGTCCGCACGCTTAACGTTCGTTGACGATATAGTATTATATGAGTTATGTGATTTGGTTACTAAATGTTGTTCGGAGTCCCGGATGAGATCACGGACATGACGAGGAGTCTCGAAATGGTCGAGAGGTAAAGATTGATATATAGGACGATGGTATTCGGACACCGAAGTGTTCCGGAGGGTACCGGGTACTTATCGGGTCACAGGAAAGGAGTTTCGGGCACCCCTGGCAAAGATATGGGCCTTATGGGCCAAGTGAGGGAACACATCAGCCCTGGTGCGCCCCTATAGGGGCCAGCCCTATGAGGAGGAGAAGGAAAGAGGGGAGGGCAAGGAAAGTGTGGATTAGGACTCCTACTTCCTTCCCTCCCCCCTCGGTTATATATGGCAGGGGGGCGCGCGGTTTGGGAGGGACTCCAAGTAGGATTCCTCCTACTTGGGCGCCTCTCATGGCTGCTCCTCTCTCCCTCCCACCTATATATATGTGGGGGAGGGCGCCCCTAGCACACACCAGACAATTGCCTAGCCGTGTGCGGCGCCCGCCTCCACCGTTTACACCCTCGGTCATATCTTCGTAGTGTTTAGGCGAAGCCCTGCGAGGATCACTTCACCATCACCATCACCATATTGTCGTGCTGAAGAAACTCATCTACTACCTCGACGTCTTGCTGGATCAAGAAGGCGAGGGACGTCACCGAGCTGAACGTGTGCAGAACTCGGAGGTGTCGTGCGTTCGGTACTTGATCGGTCGGAGCTAGAAGAAGTTCGACTACATCAACGCGTTGTCAAACGCTTCCACTCACGGTCTACGAGGGTACGTAGACACACTCTCCCCCCCTCGTTGCTACGCATCTCCTAGATAGATCTTGCGTGAGCGTAGAATTTTTTTGAAATTGCATGCTACGTTTCCCAACACTAGCTACTAGCTATGGACCCGTAGGTCTGAGGTAAACTACTCACGCTTCATCGGAAGGGCAATAGAGTTGATGTAGATGTCCTCCGTGATCGAATCCCCCTACGGCAGGACGCCGGAAAAGACCCCAAGATGGGATCTCACGGGAACAGAAGGTTGCGGCAGTGGAAAAGTGTTTTCGTGGATGCTTCTGGTGGTTTGGGAATATATGTGAATATACAGGAGGAAGAACTAGGTCAGGGGGTCACAAGGGGCCCACAAGGTAGGGGCGTGCCTCCACCCTGGCCACCGCCTCGTGGCTCTTCTGACTTGAACTCCAAGTCTCATGGGTGTCTTCTGGTCCAAGAAAAATCATCGTGAAGTTTTATTCCGTTTGGACTCTGTTTGGTATTCCTTTTCTGCGAAGCTCAAAAACAACAGAAACTAGCAGTGGGCTCTAGGTTAATAGGTTAGTCCCAAAAATAATATAAAATAGCATATTAATGCATATAAAACATCCAAAATAGATAATATAATAGCATGGAACAATCAAAAATATAGATACGTTGGAGACGTATCACTAGGTTCCTCCACAGTGTTTTGCTTGAAACTTTTACAACTCAGTGCGCCATCATTGAGTGTGGAAACATAGCCTGATTAGGATTGAAGTCATCTGGATCAGTCATGAAGCTTGCATAAATGTAACCCCTTACAATGAGCTCTTCATCACCTCCATACACTACGAACATTTCCTTGGTCCTGTTAAGGTACTTTAAGATATTTTTAATGGTTGCCCAACAACCCTTTCATGGATCATTCTGATACCCGCTACTAAACTTGGCGCATAGGACACATCTGGTCTTGTACAAATCATGGCATACATAGATCCCATTGCCGAGGAAAATGGATCCAGTCGCCAAAGCAAATGGAAGAGCCCGCACAGAGAAAGAAAGAATGGATGGAAGGTCCCCCGCTAGTGACTGCAGTAGCTTTCTCGAAACCGACATTCCTCACCATACGGGTAGCCCCACCAACGTCCAATGGACGGGTGGAGCCAAAGGAGGCCGACCAGTCGTCATGTGAGTAGAAATGAGTGACACGGAGAAAATGAGAAGAAAGGGAAGATCCAATCCCCAATTAGTGATAGTAGTGCCTTTCAGGTACAACTTCATATAGTTATCCACATTCCTAAGCTGCATTTATGTTTTTGCATCTGCATCTTTGAAATTGTTCGTCTATTTTCTTGATTACATTTGGATTTTACGTCATAGACGCAACGAGTCATTTAGTTCCTCTAAAACAAAATCACATGCCATAACATTCCACATTGACTTATTAACTACTACAACTGCTTGACGTTTCATCATGGTAACTTCATCCGAGGATATCATAGTACCCTACGTAGCAACTCCACTATGTTTGATGAAATTGCACCTGTTGTTGTTAGTGAACCTAATAGGAATTCTAAACCAAGAGTTGACTGTTTGCGTAGGAAAATGTGATCTTTTGGGCCTGTTTGGTTACCTGCACCTATTTTTGGCACTTTGCATCTATGGCCCGACTCAGCCAGACTGAGTGAATGTAGGTCAAAAACCATGTTTTGCACATAGTTTATTTGCCTGCATCCCCTCCAGGCTGGCTGAGCAGCAACATACGCACCGATATTTGGTTGCCTGCATGCTCCATCCATATGCAAGGTGTTGTTGTTTGGTTACACATGACACAAATGTTGTGGTAACCTCTTCTAGGAGTGGTGGGGTTACCAGCACACACAAAACACAATAGCATAATAGTCACAACATAAATTGTTAGCACAGAATAGACCATAACCATACTTTGTCATAGCAGTACTAACAGGTAGGTTCATAAGAGTACTAACATAACAGTACCACAAAGTCTTCAAATAGGACTTACAAAGCCGAGATAAGATAGTAGAGATAACATCGTAAGCACCCACAGCATCCATGGCAAATGCTTTGTGGTGTGGCTCACGCTTGGCACCACCTCAACACCGTCGTTGGTGAAAATGATCACCTTCAAGTGCACAGACTCACCAACTTGGAGCTGAGAAGGCACCCGATCATGATCTTGTGAGCTACACATAAGTCGGCCCAACCATTATCAAGGGTGAGCCTGCCAGTGATCATCCGGACTGTGGCCTTCCAAGTGCAACCATTGTTCGTCGTCAACCTGGACTCCATTGGGACGGGGACGAAGTGCTTGCTGAAGGGAGGGGCATCTGCAGATACTCCACTTTAGGTCTAAAGATGATCTTGAAGAAGTATGTTGGGTCGACACTCTCATGGTAATGGTCATATTTCTTAACCCTCTTCGAGGCATTGCCAATCTCCACCACCGCTTTGCCCTTCTTGTCCGAGGCAACCTCCTTGCCCTCCTTGTTATTGTCTTCCATGACGAGATTCTCAATCTGCATTGGACATACACATATGAACTAGTGCTCGAATCAAAATGTACTGCACGTATGAACACGATCAAAGACTACTACACATATGCATTGTTTGACCACCGCACTCCACTTCGGTGAGGAGGAGGAGCACCAGGCGGTGGAGGTTGTGGCGAGGGTCCCGATGTAACGTATGTTCACCCTGTGCTAGTGAAATTCGTACCCTGTATGTGTGAAAACCCTCGAATCCCTTATCGGAATCGATTCAATGGGTCCCAAAGTCAAAGTCTAACCTTGAATCGAATGCGTGTAATGTACAAACAATGATAAATCGAACGCGGCCGCGGGAAATTGAGGCTACAGAGAGGACATAGGGCATTACCGTCATTGATGCATAGGGGGGGGGGGGGGTTGAAGTTGGTGCTCGCCGTTGGTGATCACCTTCCAGAGCTTGCCTCCGATGTATGACCAACGGTGCTTGCCGTGCAGATCTTGTGGTCGCCGCAGGTGTGTGTGTGTGTGTGTGGGTGTGTGTGTGAGAGAGAGAGAGAGAGAGAGGTGAAAAAGGGGTAAGAGGAGTTAAGGCGCCACTTCGGGAACCAACACGGGGTCTCCCCGCACGTGCAACCTCCTCCACCCATGTATTTTTAGGGAAAACCGGCACCACCCATATCTGATCCCTCGCATCGCCGGGCCTGACTCTGAAAAAACGGCTGATTCGAGCGTGCCTCCAAAGCTAGACCGGAAGGTGCTTCAAAAAACGTGTCATGCAGACCCAACAATATTTGCACACAATCAAACGTGCCTCCAAAGTCAAACCTTCGAAAATCGCATCCAGCTGGACTGATTGAGATCGTTGCAAGTAACCAAACAGGTCATTGAGGAATTAGTTATTAACCTTTATAAGTATATAGTAGTATTTAGGAAGGAAAAGAAATGCCGCTGCACAAAGCGTCCCTTGGTGGCGCGATGGGCCGTGCAGTTGTCGTTCCAAAGGAAAAGGAAAATTGGCAGCTGGTTGTGGTGTTCGCTGCTCGCCACCGACTTTCCCGGCGCCACCGCACCGTGCGCCGCCCCCACCGGCGGCGGCGATGGGTAACTCACAGGCGTCTCCCTCGTCCGCCTCCTCTGCCAGCTTCGTCATGGCCTCCAGGTACCACAGCTTCGAACCGCCGGGACCGCCACGGCAGCTGCTGCTTCACCCCCGCAGCAATTTGCGAGCATCATGTGGTGATCTCATCGCTCCGTCTCCACTTTCCGTAGGGCCTTCTCGAAGCAGGCGCTGGACGACCTGCGCGCGCACTTCTCCTCGCTCGCTGCGCAGTCGGGGACCCGGGGGCGCGCCATATCCCGCCCCGTTTTCCTTGTGAGCTCGCAGCCGTAAAAGTTTGCAACTGGGATTGGATTCGGGTGGATCCGGAATCCGTTTTCTGATGGGAAGTGGTCTATCTTATGCAGGATTATTTCGGGGTACGTGGGGCGCTCGGCGATAGGCTATTCCAGTTGGTGGCGAAGGAGAGCAGCGTGGAAGATGGAGTCACCTTCGAGGGTTTGATCGTCTCCAAAGTTGGTACCCTTGTATTACCGCTTGCTTCAGTTCGTTAGTTCCCTTTTGGAAGTCGTGGTGGATTGGATAAATTTGTTAGTATAGTGCTGCATTTGTACTGCAATACAAGTTAAAAGAAAAGGGAGAAACACGTTTCTACTTTCTATGTCATAGTATGATACTGGATGCTCTGCTTGATTTTAGACTGATTTTAAGTAGCTATCTTGTCGTTGTCGTTGGTGTTTTATCGAAACTGATCACTATTGGTTCTTTTTATTGCACGATTAGCTTGGTTGGATACATATGCACACTACTTCAATCGCATAAACCTTAAGTCTTCAGAAAGAAAAAAAACTTCCGATAACAGTTTTATTGTTCTTCAGTTGCTATGCTAATTCATCCTTTAGTATTCCTTCCAATGCTAGGGAATGCCATATGCCTCTAGGTTTTTTTCCTTTATGTTCCATTGTTTGATATCCATCTCTTTGTAACATGTAGGCAACATATGAAAGGGGAACTAAAGATGAAGCCGATGAGTTCATTTTTCAACTGTGCGATGTGATGGGAGATAGTATCTTAACAAGGTATTTCTTGAATGTGCTGGTAGAATTGAGTCTTCTTCTGATATGTCGGTATGTCAGTTGCCAATATCTAACTCCTTAGATGATGATTTTGTTTATGTTTGTAAAAAAAGCTGCCACTTCCAAATATTTTTCACAGTATCTGTCATTAGATATCTGTATTCAGGACTGTAGGTTTTTCAGAGTATTTGTCCTTGGATATTTGTATTCAGGACTGTAGGTTTTACTTGACAAACCACTTACTCCTACGCTTTCTCTTTCATGCATTGTCAGGTCTGATCTGGAAGCTGTATTGGCGTCCATTCATGAAACCATATTTGCAGATAATAAGGAAGCCAAGGAAGGTTCAAACAAGAGTACATTTGAAGCATTTCTCAACTCTGCGGTATTTTCAAAGGATGCTGAAGGGGTCTCTGAGAAGTCTATGTCATTATCAGACTTTAGAAACTGGTGTATTGTCATGCCATCACTGAGGAAATTCCTTGGAAGTTTGTTAATGCCTCCTGACTCAGGTATGTGTTGCCATTCTGCAGATTTTCCAAAAAAAGATGTGTATTCCTTGTAGCTGCATCATGACAGAAGTGTGCTCCTATTTAGTGCATTAGAATAATTATGCTTTTAATAGTCAAATATGATCTTGCTTGAGTCCATATACATATGAGCAGTACAACTGGCGTTTTCTTTAAACTGTTCCTCCTGGCTCTCTAATTCGCCTTTTACTGACACGCTCAACAGGCAAGTGAAGTTTGTGCTGTTTTGCACTCGCACTGCTCTGGAGCACCAAAGTACTCCCTCCGTAAAGAAATATAAGAGTGTTTAGATCACTAAAGTAGTGATCTAAACGTTCTTATATTTCTTTAGAGGGAGTATCTCTTATGTATATGAAAAAAGCAAGACACTTAGTTGACAAATATTTACTGCTGTTGAGGTACTACTAGTCTGAAATAGTGAAATCACCATTCACCAGAGTTTTAAGACCATAAAAAGTAAATAATCTTGAGGTACTACTGTTGTCAGTTCTAGACTTCTAGCAACAAATCTCAGCTCTCTATCTTTCTCAAATATACTTTGGTGCTGATCATACTTGAGCAAACGTACACTAGGCTTATATTGCTACTGTTTCCTGTTTTAGGGTAAGTCTGAATCTGAAACTTCTGTTGGTGAAGATTGAAGACATGATGCTGTTGCCAAGAGGCAAAGTATGTCAATATGTCTTTACTAACACAATTTAAAGAAATCACTTCAACAATCAATGATCCAATTAAGTAAACGTGCTATACATAGGTGATTCCACATGTCCGTTTGAATGGGATAGCAAAAGCGTGCAACTGAGTGAACCTGAAAGCAGACTGCAACACATTGTTAACATGGTAACCAGCATATCAGACAGCGGCCTTGTACTAGGCAGTTGCTAACTTTTTCTTGCTCGGGTCTGTGAGTGTTGCCAACAAGGCACATGGTGTTGGCTACTCTGCTGGAATAAGATGATCAATGGCTGCAGATGACCTTGGTATAGGAAGCGTCTATGGCTTTACTTAAAGATTGACCTGTCAGCCTGTACAAGAAAGCCTCTCTTTTTGAAATTTATGAGACCATATGTCTGTGTATTCGTGTTCATTTATTCCAAGCGAGCCTAGAAACATCATTGTTATCCCACCCCATTAGTGATCTACCACATGTCCACACTCTTGTGTGTCATTTTCTTACCTACTCCCTCCGTTCCTAAATATTTGTCTTTCTAGAGATTTCAAATGGACTACCACATACGGATGTATATAGACATATTTTAGAGTGTAGATTCATTCGTTTTGCTCCATATGTAGTCACTTATTGAAATCTCTAGAAAGACAAATATTTAGGAACGGAGGGAGTACATGTTTGTTACTCTAGCATGTTTTTAGTAAAAAAATTTTTTTTGAAAATGGGCAGCACACTTTCATTCATACATGACTTGTTCATTACATATAATGGTCCTGATCTTATCAGGATACACATTAAACCAGCTAGATTCAGCATTATATTCTGCAGATTTTGCAAGGACATGTGCTGCCTCATTACAGCAACGTTTTACATGATTAAAATCACAAGCTAAAAACTTAGTAGCAGCAGATTTAATATCCTGGACAATGGCACCAATAGAGGATCTGTCTAGGCCTGTACCTTGCAGCTTGTTGATTAGCGTCAAGCAATCAGAGGCTACCTGAATCTTCTGAAATCCAGCATTTTTAGCAAGGACTAAGGCCTGACGAACAGCAAGAGCTTCTGCCACTTCAGGACTTTGGGTGTGATCAAAACAGCCTCGGTATGCTGCCACAGGTGCTCCTAGATGATCTCGAACTACAACTCCATAGCCAGCTCGTCCCGAGTGGGAGAAGATGGCAGCATCGACGTTGATCATCAACCAGCCCTCCGGCGGCGGAGACCATTTTTGAGTTGATGTAGAAGTCTCACGCCTGTAGGAGTTTGGTGGGTTGTCATTACATAAGTTCATGAATTCAATATAGGCCTTGATTTTCCCCACCACACGAAGAGGATTAAGCAGTGTCTCACCGTTACGATGGTTGTTCCTGTTCTCCCATATATGCCACATGGCCACCGCCAAAATCGTAGAATGGAAGGACGGCGCTTTAGCTATCCAGTCCAGCAACCATTGCCTAATATGAATAATTTTTTTAACATTTAGACAAATTCCATAATTGCTTTTTAATTCCCTCCAGATTTCTTTTACATACTGGCACTGTAGAAAACAATGCTCAATGTTTTCCTCTCGGCCGCAGAAACAACAATCATACCTTGTGGGTATTGAACGCACCTGTAGCTGGGATCCTGTAGGTAGGCAGTTGTGTGCTATTCTCCATAGCACAATCTTCATCTTGTTTGGGCACTGAATAGTCCAGAGTTTCTTCCAAACCTTCTCCATATGATCTTGTTTTGAAGATGAACCTGTACCAGGACGGCTTCGGTTAATCCAAAACTGGTGAGATTTCATTAAGTTATATGCTGATCTAACAGTATAAGCACCACTTTTGGAGTAAGGCCAAGATGCGAAGTCATTACAACCAACTGTGCTAATAGGAATGCTTAAAATTTTCTCTGCTATTTCTTCCGGGAAAAAGTTCCTAATCAGATTTACATTCCACATGTGCTCATTCTCCAACATCAAATAATGACTCTTCTATCCTCTAGACCAGGCGAGTAGGTTGTTAAAATGGCAGTTATAATACCCGGGATCCAATGATCCTTGAGAATGTCGATGTGCTTACCATCACCTACTCTCCACAGTAGTCCTCTCTGGAGAAGTTTTTTGCCATGCATAATGCTGCGCCAAACATATGAAGATGATCTTGGGCATTTTGCTGTCCAGAAGTCCCCATTTGGATAATATAGGCCTTTAAGAACTTGTGCACATAATGACTTAGGCTCGGTCTTTAAGAGTAGCAACTCGGAGGAGATGTCCCGAAAGCCCATTCCACCCACATACTTTGGTGATGATAACCAGTCCCATGATCTCCAATGCAATTTTTTCTTTCCGTCTTCAATACCCCACCAGAAGTTAATAAAAACATGTATCCTCTGTTCTCAAATCTGATTGTAGAAATATGAAAGCCAATCCTAACCTGGATGTTTATGTTATATTTTTTATGCTTATGTTGAGTTGTTCTATTTTGTAGGCAGAGCCGGCTTCCAGGTACCTCTACTTCACTATCCAGAAAACATCTCCTCCGAGTTGCTACTCTTAAATAAAGAGTATGCTTGGCATATAGGAGGTGGCTTCTCTCAACATGATGTGCAAGAGTGGAAGCTTCTATATCACAGTTCTCTTCATGGACAAAGCTTCAACACTTTCTTAGGCAATGTAACGTGAGTACTATTGAATATTTTGATGTTCTGGTCATTTTCAAGGCTCGATTCTTAGGCCAGAAGGGCAAAAGAGCATTTTTCGACTTAGGGGCAGAAATGAGTAGTGTGTTACAACTAAGGGCAGAAAATAAATAAAAACCTAAAATATATCTTGCGCTGATGTTCTCTATATAGATTCTGTGAACATGCTTGACGGCTTATTCCATGATGGCGACTTTTATGTGTAGATTTTTCACTGCGTTCATAATTCTTGGCATGTTCCTTATTTTATAGGAATGGAGATGCACAGACTGTTTTGGTTATTAAAGATACAGAAGGTTCCGTTTATGGTGCATATGCATCACAACCATGGGAAAGGCACAGTGATTTTTATGGTGACATGAAGACATTCCTTTTCAAGTTATATCCCGAACCGTCCATATTTCGCCCTACAGGAGCAAACAAAAGTTTGCAATGGGTAGGCCTATCTTGTCTCCCTTTATTTACTGAATGTATTGTCATTCATCATCCCAAGTTTGAAGTGGTGTAGGAGCGATTTTTCACAATTAGCTTATTTTGACAGTGTGCTGTGAACTTCACCTCTGAGAACATTCCAAATGGCATCGGCTTTGGAGGGAAGCCACATCACTTTGGGCTTTTCCTCTCTGCAGGCTTCGATCAAGGGCACTCATTTACCTCCAGCACATTCACCAATCCTCCCCTTTCCAACACGGGCAGGTTCAGACCAGAAGTTATTGAATGTTGGGGGATACAAGTGAAGGGATCAAATGACGAAAAGCCGGACCTTGTCAAGGGGACGGTCCTTGAGAGATTCAAGGAGGATCGGAACATGCTGAAGCTGATTGGTATGGCGAGTGCGAGTGACTGAGCACTGAAAAAATCACAATAGCAGATATTTGGAGGTGTTGTGTACAGCACTCTTTTTTATGGGAAATAATACCCTTACTTATATCTGGTCGCTACTCTTGAGTTTTAGCTCTTCGAGCTTTTTTGTTTCACATCCAAAGTGATACAAGGTTAGCTGCATGGAGTTGTTGGTGTATACTGTATGGATCCAGGACGTACTTTTCTGCCCCTAACTGTCTGTTCATTTGTCAAGATGGATCTTCGAAAGCTGGCTGCTGAGTAAAGGATGTGTGAAATGTGTTCTAAAACTAAATCAGTGTAGCATGTATTGGGGTGGACAAAGTAATGAGTGGATACAGTTCAGTTCTCTTGAACTTTGCAGTGACACTTGTCCGTTGATTGATGCGGGTTCATTTTTGTACTAGTAATCTCTCCTGTGGCGGCACGTGGCACGCAATGTCGTCCTGTACACAGCCCCCGCTTCAGTAATTTTCAGAATAGATTTACATTGAAATGCCCCTATCTTTGTAAATCCCAAAACATTAACCCGCACCATCATATTCTCCAATTCCCAAACCCTAGCCAAATCTCTAACTGATGCGGAGCATCCTACGGTCATCCCCATGGACCTACCATCGTCTCATCAAAAGCCAAGAGGACCTATGACACGAGCTAGAGCTAGAGCTCTCGAGAACGAGGTGACTTCCTTCCTTAGTGATATCACACATGATCCACTCGAGACATGGCTACTACCTAAGTCCGATATGCTATGCATGATTAGGTGTCAAGAGGAGCCTCCCGAGGATGCACGTGAAGACGGACAAGCCGTCAAGTTCACGGATGAAGAGAACCAACGGAAACGGGCAAGTTCACCTTTCAGGCCCCGGACATCCGGCCATGACCCCGGAAATCCGGCCCCTGGAGCATCCACCGCAGCAGCAGCCCAGACGGCCAAACCTACAGGGCCCGGACATCCGGCGTCCAGCCCCAGCCCGGAAATCCGGCCAAAAGCCCGGACATCCGGCGGCACGCTACAGAACATCCAGAAGTTTTGCCCTCCAGCCCGGATATCCGCCCCCCAGCCCGGACATCCGGCCTCTCCTGAAACCCCGGACATCCGGCCCGTCGCCCGGACATCCGGCCACCCCTGTCTGCGCACAGTAAGGGCCGAGGCCCGTGTACCCCTTCGACTCCCTAGACTATATATACTCTTTCTCCTCCATCTTTCTAGGGTTAGCATTGGTTTAGCTCATATGTGAGATAGAGCATTGCTCATCCATACGGATCTCCTCCTCGAGAGAGACTGCGGCCCCTCTTCGGAGACGATCCACGTTGGATTCAAGACCCCCTCTTGGGTGGCCCCCTTCAAGACCTCCTTTCGGAGAAAAACCGGTTACCTATGTATCGTCCCTTGTTGGATTTGGATCGTGTATCTCTTTATGTTTCGAGGATCTGGCACATGTGATTGTTCTTGTTGGTTTGAGTGATTCTCTCGTGTTTTCCCCTCGTGTTTCCCCCTCGTGTTCTTAGTTGGGATCCGCTCCTTTCATGAAAGATCGGCCATCTAGGATTCCACCCTACATCATCTTGGTATCATGAGCCACGTTGATCACGATTTCGGAGCCCCCTCGCTTTGTTTTCTAGCTTGATTTTGTTGTTTTTCGTCCTAACCCGAAAATTGCCCCACAAAAATAGCCCCAATTTTTTTTGTGATTTGTTGGTGTGATGAAGTTTTGTTGGATTTGATCCACGGATTTCGTGTGTTGCAGGTAGATCTAGCTTTTCTCCATCTTTTCCCCAATTTTCATCCACAAAATCGTCCGAATTTTGCCCCGGATTTGACCTCTCCACGCGGTGTTCATCCACGGATCCTGAGTCCGGACATCCGGCCCGACCAGCCCGGACATCCGGCCATCAGCCCGGACATCCGGCCCCTGACAGCATCAACTCCATCCTCCACTCCGTTTACCGCCTAACTTTTGTCCAATTTTGTTCCGGAGCCCACATACACTTCCGCATAACACCACCACTTCCGCATAGCACCACCATAGCCTTTCCCGCTACCAACTCCGACAATTTTGACCCGTTTTGTTTTGAGAATTTGAGTTGTGGTTCCCGTGTCCTATTGTGTTTCGGCTATATAGGTACGGTTCGGCAACAACATCACCACCGCTCATCTTCGCCAAGGACTACTACGAACGGCTACATTGGTATCACCTTCACCTTCATATCATCTTGGTATAGCGATATCATCATACTCTCTTGCATTGGCATTGATAAACCCATGTCCTTACTTTTGCGTAGCTTACCCATCGAGACTAGCCTTTGAGTATTGTCGGCAACGTGACTTGTGCACATTAGTGTTCATACTTCACATAGCATACATACCATCATTGAGTTGCATATCTTGGTATCATCTCTTGTGTCACAAAATTTGTTTTCGCATACACAATTGCTATCTTGGTTCGTGAAGCATTGCATGAGAAAAGAGCTCAAACAACAAAGAGCCAAACAAGCTTTTAAGCAAAAGGGAACGATAAGCAAAGAGCTTATAAGCAAGAACCATAGCATCATACAACATTAAGATTGTCATACTCGATCATCTTGGATCAAAGCATAGAAACATCATACATATAGCATACTTGGGATAGAAGTCGTTGCATTTTTGCTTAGTAGGTTGTGCACAAGTTCGTATCCGCCTATTGTGCAATCGTGCTAGCGTCTCTCTAGTGTTGTGCAACAAGAGCATCTTGGTGGATTCCACATTTTGGCTCACCCTTGGTTGCCCAACCCCACTTAACTATTTGCGTGTGTGTTTCCGTGTACCATATCTTGCTATTGGTCTACTTGTTGCATTTGCAAATTTGTGAATCTTTTCCAACATTATTGAGTCTCACTTACAATTGCATCAAATTTTGTGCCACCATCCTAACCAAGCTCCACCATAAGCTTTTACTTGTGTAGGTGTGAGAACCGACAAGAAACGATACCAATTGTGCTATTTCCTTGCTACACATTGGAGTGATCTTTGATCCATTTTCAACATCGGTCAAGGTACATTTGGTATTGGTTCTTCTCTTTCTCCCACTCACATATCTTTGTTTGGAATGATGGATAGGCCAAGTACTTCTACCAATCCACTCTTCTTGGAGCAAGACGACGACATGTCATCCTACGTCACTAAGACTCAACTATTTGGTGCACACCGAGCTTTGCATCAAGAACAACTTGCTTTGGGCGATCGCATCGACAACCTCGCCACCGATCTACGACAATCCGAGCAACATACAAGAGACTACTTCGACACATCCATGAGTTCCCTCAAAGAAGATATCCGAACCATGATGGTCCGCTCTTCCACAACTTCGTCCTCGTCAAGACGGAGCCGCTCAAGTCGACACTACGACGACACCATCTCCGGTTCAAGTACACCGACATCGAACACTCTTCGTCGTGCCGCGCGTCAAGACCGTCAAGCTAACCGCAATCCTCTACACGACACCGACTCTCAAGAGCATCGACATCGTCACAACCAAGCTGCTTTCGCACAAGCACAAGAACGGCAACGCCAACGACAACAAGAACAAGAGGAGCGAGCGCGACAACATCAAGATGCACAAGACGCCGAGGCGCAACGTCAAGAACGACAACTACGTGAAGCTCAAGCACTTGAGGCGCAACGTGCTCTTCAAGACTCAAGTCGTGCCGTAGCCAATCGAGGCCGACAAGCTCGACTACATCAAGAAGCACTTCGCGACGAAGCTCAAGAAAGGATTTACGAAGCACATGTGCATCGACAAGCTCCTCGACAAGCTCGACAAGTTCCTCGTCAAGATCGACAAACACCTCCTCATGCGAGACAAGAACGTCAAGTCCATCGAGAGCAAGAAGACAATGGACCACCTCCTCGCCATGAGCATCATGAGGAAGACAACCCTCCTCACCAAGAGCAACATGAGGAATACAACCCTCCTCGCCAAGAGCGACATGAGATTGCCAATCCTCACCGACATGGGTGTCATCATCCCCGACCCCAACACAATGAAGAGCAACGATATGGCAAGCTAAAGTTCACCATGCCCAAGTTTACCGGAAGCAATGACCCCGAAGAGTACATATCATGGGCATTGAAGGTTGACAAAATCTTCCGCTTGCACAACTACGAAGAAGAGAAGAAGATCGCAATGGCATCCCTCGAATTCCAAGACTACGTCCTCATTTTGTGGGAACAAGTCATTGAGCGCCGAGCGGCAAGAGGTGAACCGCCCATCACCACTTGGGCACAAATGAAGAATGTCATGAGAGCACGATTCGTGCCAAACTACTACAACCGCGACCTCTTCAAGAAACTCCAACAACTCAAGCTAGGAACCAATAGAGTTGAAGAGTACTACAAGGAAATGGAGATTGCCATGATACGAGCCAATGTCAAAGAAGATGATGAGCAAACTATGGCACGTTTCTTGAATGGACTCAATCACCCTATCAAGAAGATTGCCGACTTCCAACCATACTCGAACCTCATCGAGCTAGTGCATCAAGCTACCAAAGCGGAACGGCAAGTACAAGACGACTTCAAGTATGCCAAGTTCTCATCCAAGTCCTATGGCCTCTCCAACAATCAAGCTTCGACGACTCCCACCACGAGCAATGGCGACAAGTCAAGTTACAAGAAAGCTTCGACAAGCTCAAGTCGTCCTCCTACTACAAGCAACTTCAAGCCGAAAGCTTCATCATCATCTACTCAAACCGATGAGACCATCAAGACAATTTCCATCAAATGTTTCACATGCGGAGGCCGGGGCCACAAGTCCTTCGAGTGCACAAACAAGCGCACCATGATCCTCAACGACGACGGCACCTACGACTCCATGAGTGAAGGAGAAATGGAAGCTCTTGAGCAAGTGGCCATGCACCGACAAGTGAACAATGAAGAAGAAGATGATCACATCTTTTGTGACGAAGACTCAAGTCCCGCTTTTGTTGTCTCCAAGGTCTTGACTCTTCAACATCAACAAGACGAAGATCAAAGATGCCATATCTTCCACACAAAGGCCGGCATTAATGGACGGTCCGTCAAGGTCATCATCGATGGAGGGAGTTGCCATAACTTGGCAAGTGAAGAACTATGCTCCAAACTCCAATTGGTCAAGATGAAGCACCCGCACCCCTACAAGGTTCAATGGCTAAGCGACACCGACACCATACAAGTCGAGCAGAGAGTACAAGTCTCTTTCAAGATCGGCGCCTATGAAGACACTTTGGAGTGTGATGTCCTTCCGATGACCGTGTGCCACCTCCTTCTTGGACGGCCATGGCAATTTGACCGAGGTGTCATTCACAATGGGCGTACAAATCACTATAGCTTCAAGATGAAAGGGAAAGAGTTTGTGCTACGTCCTATGTCTCCAAGCCAAGTGCTCGCCGACAAGCAAAACACCTATCATGGAGAGAATAGTGAGAGAGTGAACCACCAAAAAGAGAGTGAGCGCCACAAGCCCAAATTGAGTGCCTCCATGATGAGCGACAAGAAAAACTTAGTCCTATTTGCCACCAAACGTGAGATGAGAGAAGTGTGTGAGAACCCATCAAGTGTCCTACACTATGTCCTATTGTGCAAGGATGAGGCACCAAAAACTAACAACTCTCATGATCTACCTTTGGTGTTATCTTCTTTATTGCAGGAATTCCAAGATGTTTTCCCCGATGAGCTACCTCCGGGTCTACCTCCACTACGAGGCATTGAGCACCGAATTGATCTCATCCCCGGAGCGCCGCTTCCAAACAAAGCGCCCTACCGCGTCAACCCCGAAGAAACCAAAGAAATTCAAAGGCAAGTAAAGCATCTCATAGACCATGGACATGTGCGTGAAAGTTTGAGTCCTTGTGCCGTACCGGTCATTCTTGTGCCAAAACAAGACGGTAGCTTTCGCATGTGTTCCGATTGTAGACCTATCAATGCTATCACCGTTCGTTATAGGTATCCCATTCCACGCCTTGATGAACTTTGCGGTGCCACTATATTTTCCAAAATTGATCTTAAAAGTGGTTACTATCAAATCCGCATACAAGAGGGTGATGAATGGATAACCGCTTTCAAAACAAAGTTTGGTCTATATGAGTGGTTAGTCATGCCTATGGGTTTATCGGAAGCACCCGGTACTTTCATGCGTCTTATGCATTACGTGTTTCGCCCTTACATTGGTGAATTTGTTGTTGTCTACTTTGATGATATCCTTGTGTTTAGCAAATCTCTCAAAGAGCATGTCACCCACCTTCGCACCGTGCTACAAACTCTTCGAAAAGAGAAACTTTATGCTAATATGGAAAAATGCCTATTTGGTGTTGATAAGCTTGTTTTCTTGGGTTTCGTAGTATCTTCTAAGGGTGTTCATGTTGATGAATCTAAGATCAATGCTATTAAAACTTGGCCCCAACCAACCAATTTGCAACAAGTGCGTAGTTTTCTTGGTTTAGCCGGTTTCTATCGCAGATTTGTGAAGGATTTTAGCACCATTGCTTCACCTTTGCATGCTTTGAGTAAGAAAAATGCACCGTTTGTTTGGGGAACATCTCAAGATATCGCTTTCAATGAGCTTAAGAATTTGCTTACTCATGCTCCCGTGCTTGCATTACCCAACTTTGACAAACCTTTCGAAATTCATTGCGATGCTAGTGGTAATGGCATAGGAGGTGTGTTAACGCAAGAGAAGCGCCCAATTGCTTATTTTAGTGAGAAACTCTCCGGAGCGCAACTCAATTGCCCTATCTATGACAAAGAGCTATATGCTTTGGTGCGAGTTTTGGATGAATGGGAACATTACCTATGCCCTCATGAGTTCATCATCCATACCGACCATGAAACGCTTAAATACCTTAAGGGTCAAACTAAGTTGAACAAGCGTCATGCTAAATGGAGTGAGTTCATTGAGTCGTTTCCTTATGTCATCAAGTATATTAAAGGTAAGGAAAATGTTGTGGCGGATGCACTTTCCCGTATATGCATGCTTGTTAATCAACTTGAGTTAAATGTCATTAGCTTTGAGCATATAAAAGACTTGTATGAGCATGATCCTACATTTTCTATTCCTTACGCCAAGTGTTTGACGCATACTTCTTGGGATCGATACTACATCAAAGATGGATATCTTATGAGAGCTAACAAACTTTGCATCCCCGAGTCCTCTCTTCGCTTGTTGCTTTTGCAGGAATCTCATGGAGGCGAACTCATGGGACACTTTGGACGCGACAAGACATTCGCTACGCTCTCCAAGAACTACTTTTGGCCAAAGATGTTCCGCGACGTCACTCGCTTCACCAACTGATGCTCTACATGTCGCAAAGCTAAGTCCAAAGCTCAATCTCATGGCCTCTATATGCCACTTCCAATTCCATATCACCCATGGGAAGACATTAGCATGGACTTTGTGCTTGGTTTGGCTAGAACTCGAAATGGCAAGGATTCCGTTTTTGTTGTTGTGGACCGATTCTCCAAGATGGCACATTTCATTCCTTGCAACAAGATAGACGATGCTTCACATGTTGCAAATTTGTTTTGTAGGGAAATCTTGCGCCTTCATGGAGTGCCAAAGACGATTATCTCGGACCGCGACGTCAAGTTCTTGAGTTACTTTTGGAAGACATTGTGCGCCAAGCTCGGAATCAAGCTTTTGTTCTCTTCGGCATACCATCCACAAACCGACGGCCAAACGGAGGTGACCAACCGCACGCTCTCCACTCTACTATGCGTGTTGATAAAGAAGAACATCAAGGAGTGGGAGGAGTGCCTACCCATCGCCGAGTACACCTACAATCGTGCAAGACATTCGACTACCGGCAAGTCCCCCTTCGAGGTCGTCTATGGCTTCAACCCATTGTCTCCATTGGACATTCTACCTCTACCGCTACAAGAGCGCACAAACATGGACGCGAGTGCCCGAGTCAACTTCCTCAAGAAGATGCACGAAGATACAAGAAACACCGTCGAGCGTCAAGTACAACGACTCGCGACCAAGCTCAACGTCAACAAGCAACCCATGATGTTCAATGTTGGAGATCTTGTGTGGCTACACCTTCGCAAGGATCGCTTCCCCAAGGAACGCAAGTCAAGCTACTACCCCGAGCGGATGGACCCTTCAAGGTGCTTGCACGCTACAACAACAACGCATACAAGATCGACATCCCACGCGACAAGTACTCCGTGAGCGACATCTTCAACATCAAAGATCTATCCCCGTACCATGGTGATGAGGATTTCGATCCGAGGTCGGATCTTTCCCAAGGGAGGGGAGATGATGCGGAGTATCCTAAGGTCATCCCCATGGACCTACCATCGTCTCATCAAGAGCCAAGAGGACCTATGACACGAGCACGAGCTAGAGCTCTCGAAACGAGGTGACTTCCTTCCTTAGTGATATCACATATGATCCACTCGAGACATGGCTACTACCTAAGTCCGATATGCTATGCATGATTAGGTGTCAAGAGGAGCCTCCCGAGGATGCACGTGAAGACGGACAAGCCGCCAAGTTCACGGATGAAGAGAACCAACGGAAACGGGCAAGTTCACCTTCCAGGCCCCGGACATCCGGCCATGACCCCGGACATCCGGCCCCTGGAGCATCCACCGCAGCAGCAGCCCAGACGGCCAAACCTACAGGGCCCGGACATCCGGCCCCAGCCCGGAAATCCGGCCAAAAGCCCGGACATCCGGCGCCACGCTACAGAACATCCAAAAGTTTTGCCCTCCAGCCCGGACATCCGGCCCCCAGCCCGGACATCCGGCCTCTCCTGAAGCCCCGAACATCCGGCCCGTTGCCCGGACATCCGGCCACCCCTGTCTGCGCACAGTAAGGGCCGAGGCCCGTGTACCCCTTCGACTCCCTAGACTATATATACTCTTTCTCCTCCATCTTTCTAGGGTTAGCATTGGTTTAGCTCATATGTGAGATAGAGCATTGCTCATCCATACGGATCTCCTCCTCGAGAGAGACTGCGGCCCCTCTTCGGAGACGATCCACGTTGGATTCAAGACCCCCTCTTGGGTGGCCCCCTTCAAGACCTCCTTTCGGAGAAGAACCGGTTACCTATGTATCGTCCCTTGTTGGATTTGGATCGTGTATCTCTTTATGTTTCGAGGATCTAGCACATGTGTGATTGTTCTTGTTGGTTTGAGTGATTCTCTCATGTTTTCCCCTCGTGTTTCCCCGTCGTGTTCTTCGTGTTCTTAGTTGGGATCCGCTCCTTTCGTGAAAAATCGGCCATCTAGGGTTCCACCCTACATCACTAACTGTCACCGAAAGCTTTGATGCGTCCAATCCCTCTGCCCTGCTAGCCTTAGGTAGCTTGTTCATTTCCCTGTATAGCTTTTAACTTAGTTCTTCTTTTATGTTTTTTGTACAGAAACTTTTGTGCATATTTTTTGAAAATCAATAAAAATTCGGAAAAGAGTCCTGCTGTTTTTCTAAAAAAAATCCCTCTGCCCTCATCGGGGAAAATATCTAGTACTCCCATCCTTGGGGTGCTCCCCATGCTCCAACTTCAAATAAATCAATTTTAAATATTTCAAAAAATTCTGGAAAAAATATTCATGTTTACAAGGAATGTGACTACAACTCCTAAAAATTTCAGGTCCAAACTCTAAATGCACATTGAGAAACAAAAATGTGAAATCTAGCGTCATAAAAAGACAAAAGCAACATTTGACACTATTCATATCTGAATTTGTCTTTTTTGTTTCCCAATGTACATTTCAAGTTTGGACCTGAAATTTTTAGGGGGTGTAGTTACATTCTTTTGAACATTCACAAATTTTTTCAGAATTTTTGAAACATTTAAAATTGATGTTTTAGACTTGGAGTATAGGGAGCACCCCAAGGATAAAAGCACCTGATATTTCCCCGCCCTCACCGCTCCCGTTGTAGCCCCGCCACGTACACATGAAGGGCCCCGTAGCGGGAGGTGAGAAGCAGCCCAGGACGCCGTGGTGTAGGGATGGCTTCAGCTTCAAGCAAGCTTCACCCGCTCATTGCCTGCAACTTGGCCAACGCCAACACGATGAAAGTCGGGAGCCGTGAGAGAAGATGACTGTTGAGGTGCATTTGGCAAAAATATGATCATTGACTAAAAAAGATGTTCATGCATTTGGCAAAAATGTTCATTCATTGAAAAGATGTTCATGCATTTGGAAAAATGATCATAAATTTAAAAAATATTCATGTGTTAAAAAATCTTCATAAATTCATAAAAATATTCATGTGTTTCTAAAAATATATGTTTCAAAAATACAGTTTAAAAGAAATTATGTGGCATAAGAATAGAACTAGCGCATGTTTTTTCTTGGAAATAGATCTTGGGTAATTTACAGGAGTTGTTACTGAAAATAGACCGTAGTTAGTGCAATGTCATTTTTAATGGGCAGATGCATGTAATCTGATGGCAAGCTAAGGGCTTCTCCAACCCCCGTCTTTAAAATTTCTAAAAAATTGTAAAGAAATCATTGACGCGATATCGCAATATTGGTGGGGTGACGAGGACAATTAGAAGAGAATGCATTGGATGGGGTGGTGGAAGATGTGTGTCCCCAAAGACCAAGGAGGTATGGGTTGAGATATACACTGTTCAATCTGGCTTTATTAGCCAAACAAGCGTGCCATCTGCTTGATAATCCTGAGTCTTTATGTGCTACTATCTTGAGAGCTAAATATTTTTCGAAGGGTGATTTAATGAGTGCAAGTAAAATAGGGTTCCACTTTTACTTGGCAAAATATATGGCGGGAGTGAATTCTCTATAAAATGGTTATATCTGGCGAGTTGGAAATGGAAAAATATTGATATTTGGAGAAATGTTAGGATCCCAAACTGTGTGAATAGAAAAATGATTACTCCTAGAAGGGGTCAAAGGTTTGTGATCTTATTGACCCCGTCACGAATTCTTGGGATGAAGATTTGGTGAGACAAACGTTGTGGCCAATTGATGCTCAAAGGTTGCTAGTGATTTCCCTCCCCATGCATATATATGTCGGACTTCATTGCTTGGAGCTATAAAAAAATGGTTTCTTCACTGTTCGATCGGCTTATTTGGAGGAATGGAAAAAATTGTGACATGCACATGGTATGGATAGAACCAGTGTCAATCATGTTTGGGGTAAGATTTGGAAATTATCTTGTCTGGCAAAGGTAATTTTTTTCATTTGGCATACACTGCATGGAACCCTCCTATGCCGATTTACGCTTGCTAATAGACACATGAAAGTTACGCCCATCTGCCCATCATGCTTGAATGGACCAGAAGATACAAAACACGTCTTGTTTCTGTGTTAGAAGGCGAAAGAGGTTTGGGGCAAGTTTGGATTGTACGAGGTGATCAATAAAGCTTGTGTTGTTGATTGTGCGGGACAGGCGGTACTAGAATTCTTACTCCTTATGCAAGATCAAGAATTATCTATAGTGGGTCTCCAGAACGCACGTGAGTTGATTGTTATAAAAACTTGATATTTATGGTGGGATAGACGTAAAATGGTTCATGAAGGAAAGTTTTAAGATGCAAACCAAACTTCAATGAGTGTGCCATAACGGCAAACTATGTTAATGCCTACTGAAGCAAATATGCCCTAGAGGCAACAATAAAGTTATTATTTATTTCCTTATATCATGATAAATGTTTATTATTCATGCTAGAATTGTATTAACCGGAAACATAATACCTGTGTGAATACATAGACAAACAAAGTGTCACTAGTATGCCTCTACTTGACTAGCTCGTTGATCAAAGATGGTTATGTTTCCTAGCCATTGACATGAGTTGTCATTTGATTAACGGGATCACATCATTAGGAGAATGATGTGATTGACTTGACCCATTCCGTTAGCTTAGCACTCGATCGTTTAGTATGTTGCTATTGCTTTCTTCATGACTTATACATGTTCCTATGACTATGAGATTATGCAACTCCCGTTTACCGGAGGAACACTTTGTGTGCTACCAAACGTCACAACGTAACTGGGTGATTATAAAGGTGCTCTACAGGTGTCTCCGATGGTACTTGTTGGGTTGGCGTATTTCGAGATTAGGATTTGTCACTCCGATTGTCAGAGAGGTATCTCTGGGCCCTCTCGGTAATGCACATCACTTAAGCCTTGCAAGCATTGCAACTAATGAGTTTGTTGCGAGATGATGTATTACGGAACGAGTAAAGAGACTTGCCGGTAACGAGATTGAACTAGGTATTAAGATACCGACGATCGAATCTCGGGCAAGTAACATACCGATGACAAAGGGAACAACGTATGTTGTTATGCGGTCTGACCGATAAAGATCTTCGTAGAATATGTGGGAGCCAATATGAGCATCCAGGTTCCGCTATTGGTTATTGATAGGAGACGTGTCTCAGTCATGTCTACATAGTTCTCGAACCCATAGGGTCCGCACGCTTAACGTTTCGATGACAGTTATATTATGAGTTTATAAGTTTTGATGTACCGAAGGTTGTTCGGAGTCCCGGATGTGATCACGGACATGACGAGGAGTCTCGAAATGGTCGAGACATAAAGATTGATATATTGGAAGCCTATATTTGGATATCGGAAGTGTTCCGGGTGAAATCGGGATTTTACCGGAGTACCGGGAGGTTACCGGAACCCCCCGGCAACATAATGGGCCTTAGTGGGCCTAGGTGGAAGAGAGGAGAGGCGGCTAGGGCTGGGCCGCGCGCCCCTCCCCCCTAGTCCGAATAGGACAAGGAGAAGGGGGCGGCGCCCCCTTCCTTCTTCTCCCTCTGCTCTTTCTCCCCTCCCAAGTCCTAATCCAACTAGGAAAAGGGGGGGAGTCCTACTCCCGGTGGGAGTAGGACTCCTCCTGGCGCGCCCCAAGGCTGGCCGCACCTCTCCCCCTTTGCTCCTTTATATACTGGATCAAGGGGGGCACCCCATAGACACAACAATTGATCTATTGATCTCTTAGCCGTGTGCGGTGCCCCCCTCCACCATATTACACCTCGATAATATCGTAGCGGTGCTTAGGCGAAGCCCTGCGTCGGTAGAACATCATCATCGTCACCACGCCGTCGTGCTGACAAAACTCTCCCTCAACACTCGGCTGGGTCGGAGTTCGAGGGATGTCATCGAGCTGAACGTGTGCTAAACTCGGAGGTGCCGTGCGTTCGGTACTTGATCGGTCGGATCGTGAAGACGTACGACTACATCAACCACGTTGTGTTAATGCTTCCGCTTTCGGTCTATGAGGGTACGTGGACAACATTCTCCCCTCTCGTTTCTATGCATCACCATGATCTTGCGTGTGCGTAGGAAATTTTTTGAAATTACTACGTTCCCCAACAGTTGCATCCGAGCCTGGTTTTTTGCGTAGATGTCATATGCACGAGTAGAACACAAGTGAGTTGTGGGCGATATAAGTCATACTGCTTACCAGCATGTCATACTTTGGTTCGGCGGTATTGTTGGATGAAGCGGCCAGGACCGACATTACGCGTACGCTTACGCGAGACTGGTTCTTCCGACGTGCTTTGCACAGAGGTGGCTGGCGGGTGTCAGTTTCTCCAACTTTAGTTGAACCGAGTGTGGCTACGCCCGGTCCTTGCGAAGGTTAAAACAGCACCAACTTGACAAACTATCGTTGTGGTTTTGATGCCTAGGTAAGAACGGTTCTTGCTAAGCCCGTAACAGCCACGTAAAACTTGCAACAATAAAGTAGAGGACGTCTAACTTGTTTTTGCAGGGCATGTTGTGATGTGATATGGTCAAGCCATGATGCTAAATTTTATTGTATGAGATGATCATGTTTTGTAACCGAGTTATCGGCAACTGGCAGGAGCCATATGGTTGTCGTTTTATTGTATGCAATGCAATCACCATGTAATTGTTTTACTTTATCACTAAGCGGTAGCGATAGTCATAGAAGCAATAGTTGGCGAGATGACAACGATGCTACAATGGAGATCAAGGTGTCGTGCCGGTGACGATGGGGATCATGACGGTGCTTCGGAGATGGAGATCACAAGCACAAGATGATGATGGCCATATCATATCACTTATATTGATTGCATGTGATGTTTATCTTTTTATGCATCTTATCTTGCTTTGATTGACGGTAGCATTATAAGATGATCCCTCACTAAATTATCAAAGTATAAGTGTTCTCCCTGAGTATGCACCATTGCGAAAGTTCTTCGTGCTGAGACACCACGTGATGATCGGGTGTGATAGGCTCTACGTTCAAATACAACGGGTGCAAAATAGTTGCACACGCGGAATACTCAGGTTAAACTGACGAGCCTAGCATATAACAGATATGGCCTCGGAACACGGAGACCGAAAGGTCGAGCGTGAATCATATAGTAGATATGATCAACATAGTGATGTTCACCGTTGAAACTACTCCATCTCACGTGATGATCGGACATGGTTTAGTTGATATGGATCACGTGATCACTTAGAGGATTAGAGGGATGTCTATCTAAGTGGGAGTTCTTAAGTAATATGATTAATTGAACTTGAATTTATCATGAACTTAGTACCTGATAGTATCTTGCTTGTCTATGTTAATTGTAGATAGATGGCCCGTGTTGTTGTTCCGTTGAATTTTAATGCGTTCCTTGAGAAAGCAAAGTTGAAAGATGATGGTAGCAATTACACGGACTGGGTCCGTAACTTGAGGATTATCCTCATTGCTGCACAGAAGAATTACGTCCTGGAAGCACCGCTGGGTGCCAGGCTTGCTGCAGGAGCAACACCAGATGTTATGAACGTCTAGCAGAGCAAAGTTGATGACTACTCGATAGTTCAGTGTGCCATGCTTTATGGCTTAGAACCGGGTCTTCAACGACGTTTTGAACGTCATGGAGCATATGAGATGTTCCAGGAGTTGAAGTTAATATTTCAAGCAAATGCCCGGATTGAGAGATATGAAGTCTCCAATAAGTTCTACAGCTGCAAGATGGAAGAGAATAGTTCTGTCAGTGAGCATATACTCAAAATGTCTGGGTATAACAATCACTTGATTCAACTGGGAGTTAATCTTCCGGATGATAGCGTCATTGACAGAATTCTTCAATCACTGCCACCAAGCTACAAGAGCTTCGTGATGAACTATAACATGCAAGGGATGGATAAGACGATTCCCGAGCTCTTCGCAATGCTAAAGGCTGCAGAGGTAGAAATCAAAAAGGAGCATCAAGTGTTGATGGTCAATAAGACCACTAGTTTCAAGAAAAAGGGCAAAGGGAAGAAGAAGGGGAACTTCAAGAAAAACAGCAAGCAAGTTGCTGTTCAGGAGAAGAAACCCAAGTCTGGACCTAAGCCTGAGACTGAGTGCTTCTACTGCAAGCAGACTGGTCACTGGAAGCGGAACTGCCCCAAGTATTTGGCGGATAAGAAGGATGGCAAGGTGAACAAAGGTATATGTGATATACATGTTATTGATGTGTACCTTACTAATGCTCGCAGTAGCACCTGGGTATTTGATACTGGTTCTGTTGCTAATATTTGCAACTCGAAACCGGAGCTACGGATTAAGCGAAGATTGGCTAAGGACGAGGTGACGATGCGCGTGGGAAATGGTTCCAAAGTCGATGTGATCGCGGTCGGCACGCTACCTCTACATCTACCTTCGGGATTAGTTTTAGACCTAAATAATTGTTATTTGGTGCCAGCGTTAAGCATGAACATTATATCTGGATCTTGTTTGATGCGAGACGGTTATTCATTTAAATCAGAGAATAATTGTTGTTCTATTTATATGAGTAATATCTTTTATGGTCATGCACCCTTGAAGAGTGGTCTATTTTTGTTGAATCTTGATAGTAGTGATACACATATTCATAATATTGAAGCCAAAAGATGCAGAGTTGATAATGATAGTGCAACTTATTTGTGGCACTGCCGTTTAGGTCATATCAGTGTAAAGCGCATGAAGAAACTCCATACTGATGGACTTTTGGAACCACTTGATTATGAATCACTTGGTACTTGCGAACCATGCCTCATGGGCAAGATAACTAAAACACTGTTCTCCGGAACTATGGAGAGAGCAACAGATTTGTTGGAAATCATACATACAGATGTATGTGGTCCGATGAATATTGAGGCTCGTGGCGGATATCGTTATTTTCTCACCTTCACAGATGATTTGAGCAGATATGGGTATATCTACTTAATGAAACATAAGTCTGGAACATTTGAAAAGTTCAAAGAATTTCAGAGTGAAGTTGAAAATCATCGTAACAAGAAAATAAATTTCTACGATCTGATCATGGAGGAGAATATTTGAGTTATGAGTTTGGTCTTCATTTGAAAGAATGCGGAATAGTTTCGCAACTCACGCCACCCGGAACACCACAGCGTAATGGTGTGTCCAAACGTCGTAATCGTACTTTACTAGATATGGTGCGATCTATGATGTCTCTTACTGATTTACCGCTATCGTTTTGGGGTTATGCTTTAGAGACGACTGCATTCACGTTAAATAGGGCACCATCAAAATCCGTTGAGACGACACCTTATGAACTGTGGTTTGGCAAGAAACCAAAGTTGTCGTTTCTTAAAGTTTGGGGCTGCGATGCTTATGTGAAAAAACTTCAACCTGATAAGCTCGAACCCAAATCGGAGAAATGTGTCTTCATAGGATACCCAAAGGAGACTGTTGGGTACACCTTCTATCACAGATCCGAAGGCAAAACTTTTGTTGCTAAATTCGGAATTTTTCTGGAGAAGGAGTTTCTCTCGAAAGAAGTGAGTGGGAGGAAAGTAGAACTTGATGAGGTAACTGTACCTGCTCCCTTATTGGAAAGTAGTTCATCACAGAACCGGTTTCTGCGACACCTACACCAATTAGTGAGGAAGTTAATGATGATGATCATGAAACTTCAGATCAAGTTATTACCGAACCTCGTAGGTCAACCAGAGTAAGATCCGCACCAGAGTGGTACGGTAATCCTGTTCTGGAGGTTATGTTACTAGACCATGACGAACCTACGAACTATGAAGAAGCGATGGTGAGCCCAGATTCCGCAAAATGGCTTGAGGCCATGAAATCCGAGATGGGATCCATGTATGAGAACAAAGTATGGACTTTGGTTGACTTGCCCGATGATCGGCAAGCCATTGAAAATAAATGGATCTTCAAGAAGAAGACTGACGCTGACGGTAATGTTACTGTCTATAAAGCTCGACTTGTTGCGAAAGGTTTTCGACAAGTTCAAGGGATTGACTATGATGATACCTTCTCACCCGTAGCGATGCTTAAGTCTGTCCGAATCATGTTAGCAATTGCCGCATTTTATGATTATGAAATTTGGCAAATGGATGTCAAAACTGCATTCCTGAATGGATTTCTGGAAGAAGAATTGTATATGATGCAACCGGAAGGTTTTGTCGATCCAAAGGGAGCTAACAAAGTGTGTAAGCTCCAGCGATCCATTTATGGACTGGTGCAAGCCTCTCGGAGTTGGAATAAACGCTTTGATAGTGTGATCAAAGCATTTGGTTTTATACAGACTTTTGGAGCAGCCTGTATTTACAAGAAAGTGAGTGGGAGCTCTGTAGCATTTCTGATATTATATGTAGATGACATATTGCTGATTGGAAATGATATAGAATTTCTGGATAGCATAAAGGGATACTTGAATAAGAGTTTTTCAATGAAAGACCTCGGTGAAGCTGTGTATATATTGGGCATCAAGATCTATAGAGATAGATCATGACGCTTAATTGGACTTTCACAAAGCACATACCTTGACAAAGTTTTGAAGAAGTTCAAAATGGATCAAGCAAAGAAAGGGTTCTTGCCTGTGTTACAAGGTGTGAAGTTGAGTAAGACTCAATGCCCGACCACTGCAGAAGATAGAGAGAAGATGAAAGATGTTCCCTATGCTTCAGCCATAGGCTCTATCATGTATGCAATGATGTGTACCAGACCTGATGTATGCCTTGCTATAAGTCTAGCAGGAAGGTACCAAAGTAATCCAGGAGTGGATCACTGGACAACGGTCAAGAACATCCTGAAATACCTGAAAAGGACTAAGGATATCTTTCTCGTTTATGGAGGTGACAAAGAGCTCATCGTAAATGGTTACGTCGATGCAAGCTTTGACACTGATCCGGACGATTCTAAATCGCAAACCGGATACGTGTTTACATTGAACGGTGGAGCTGTCAGTTGGTGCAGTTCTAAACAAAGTGTTGTGGCGGGATCTACATGTGAAGCGGAGTACATAGCTGCTTTGGAAGCAGCAAATGAAGGAGTCTGGATGAAGGAGTTCATATCCGATCTAGGTGTCATACCTAGTGCATCGGGTCCAATGAAAATCTTTTGTGACAATACTGGTGCAATTGCCTTAGCAAAGGAATCCAGATTTCACAAGAGAACAAAGCACATCAAAAGACGCTTCAATTCCATCCGGGATTTAGTCCAGGTGGGAGACATAGAAATTTGCAAGATACATACGGATCTGAATGTTGCAGACCCGTTGACTAAGCCTCTTCCACGAGCAAAACATGATCAGCACCAAGGCTCCATGGGTGTAAGAATCATTACTGTGTAATCTAGATTATTGACTCTAGTGCAAGTGGGAGACTGAAGGAAATATGCCCTAGATGCAATAATAAAGTTATTATTTATTTCCTTATATCATGATAAATGCTTATTATTCATGCTAGAATTGTATTAACCGGAAACATAATACTTGTGTGAATACATAGACAAACAAAGTGTCACTAATATGCCTCTACTTGACTAGCTCGTTGATCAAAGATGGTTATGTTTCCTAGCCATTGACATGAGTTGTCATTTGATTAACGGGATCACATCATTAGGAGAATGATGTGATTGACTTGACCCATTCCGTTAGCTTAGCACTCGATCGTTTAGTATGTTGCTATTGCTTTCTTCATGACTTATACATGTTCCTATGACTATGAGATTATGCAACTCCCGTTTACCGGAGGAACACTTTGTGTGCTACCAAATGTCACAACGTAACTGGGTGATTATAAAGGTGCTCTACAGGTGTCTCCGAAGGTACTTGTTGGGTTGGCGTATTTCGAGATTAGGATTTGTCACTCCGATTGTCGGAGAGGTATCTCTGGGCCCTCTCGGTAATGCACATCACTTAAGCCTTGCAAGCATTGCAACTAATGAGTTTGTTGCGAGATGATGTATTACGGAATGAGTAAAGAGACTTGCCGGTAACGAGATTGAACTAGGTATTAAGATACCGACGATCGAATCTCGGGTAAGTAACATACCGATGACAAAGGGAACAACGTATGTTGTTATGCGGTCTAACCGATAAAGATCTTCGTAGAATATGTGGGAGCCAATATGAGCATCCAGGTTCTGCTATTGGTTATTGACAGGAGACGTGTCTCAGTCATGTCTACATAGTTCTCGAACCCGTAGGGTCCACACGCTTAACGTTTCGATGACAGTTATATTATGAGTTTATATGTTTTGATGTACCGAAGGTTGTTCGGAGTCCCGGATTTGATAACGGACATGGCGAGGAGTCTCGAAATGGTCGAGACATAAAGATTGATATATTGGAAGCCTATATTTGGATATCGGAAGTGTTCCGGGTGAAATCGGGATTTTACCGGAGTACCGGGAGGTTACCGGAACCCCCCGGCAACATAATGGGCCTTAGTGGGCCTAGGTGGAAGAGAGGAGAGGCGGCTAGGGCTGGGCCGCGCGCCCCTCCACCCTAGTCCGAATAGGACAAGGAGAAGGGGGCGGCGCCCCCCTTCCTTCTTCTCCCTCTCCTCTTTCCCCCCTCCCAAGTCCTAATCTAACTAGGAAAAGGGGGGAGTCCTACTCCCGGTGGGAGTAGGACTCCTCCTGGCGCGCCCCAAGGCTGGCCGCACCTCTCCCCCTTTGCTCCTTTATATACGGGGGCAAGGGGGCACCCCATAGACACTACAATTGATCTATTGATCTCTTAGCCGTGTGCGGTGCCCCCCTCCACCATATTACACCTCGATAATATCGTAGCGGTGCTTAGGCGAAGCCCTGCGTCGGTAGAACATCATCATCGTCACCACGCCGTCGTGCTGACGAAACTCTCCCTCAACACTCGGCTGGATCGGAGTTCGAGGGACGTCATCGAGCTGAACGTGTGCTGAACTCGGAGGTGCCGTGCATTCGGTACTTGATCGGTCAAATCGTGAAGACGTACGACTACATCAACCGCGTTGTGTTAACGCTTCCGCTTTCGGTCTACGAGGGTACGTGGACAACATTCTCCCCTCTCGTTTCTATGCATCACCATGATCTTGCGTGTGCGTAGGAATTTTTTTGAAATTACTACGTTCCCCAACACCTACTCCCCTAATGCAACTAGTAAAACAGGGGGATGGAACATACCTCCTATGGGTTTTGTTAAGTTGAATGTTGATGCCTGTTTTGATCATGATCTGCTTAGGGGTAAAGCTGGGGCGGTCATGAAAGATGACAAAGGAAGGTTCATCGTTGGTGAAATTTGAAGGATTGATTGATGTGTTGATGTATTAGCAGCAGAAGTTTTTTCTCTAAAGTTTGGCTTATTTCTTGCACAGAAGGCGAGTTGCAATTGCCTTGTTGTTAATTCTGAAAATATGAAAGTGATTGACATAATGAAGAATGGAGGACAATTGGTGCGAGCGTTGGCTGCAGTGTTCGATGATTGCTATTTTATGGTTTGTGATTGTCCTTTATTAGATTAGAAAAGCAAATAAGGTGGCTCATGAGCTTGCCGGGCTAGCGAAATTTTTTGTCACAAAGGATTGATTTGAGAAGCCTATGAATGATTTTGTACCTTTACTGATTTTGTACCTTTTCTTATTGATGATGTAACGGTTATTTTTAATTAATAAAGTTGATGTTTATTTCAAAAGAAAAAAGGGAATCTTCAGCGGCGGACTCCTAAACGAATAGTACTTGTCCGCGGGTATTGATAGGGAAGCCGGACATCCAACGCTTGTCGTAAATGTCTGTGTACAATACAAATAAATTCGGACATCATTCATGCAAATGCAACGGAATTCATGCAAGTGGACATAAGTTCAATATATTTTATTTAAACTAGACGATATTTTGTCAGTTCTACAAAATCTAGAAAAACTAAACTAGCTTGTAGTGGACAGTGACCTCATACGTGGCAGCCACCGCCATTCATCGACCTCACCGAGGACGAAGAAAAAGACTAGGATGACGGCGACGACATGAAGACGGCGGCGGCGGCTACAACACCCTAGTTTCTTTTTATTTTCTTTAGTTTTATTTCAAGTTTAATGGACAAGCGGAGTACTTTCGGACTTAATGTAATAGTATATAAGTTAAATTTTAATTAGTTTTATGTATTTTATGTAAAAAAATTGAAGTTTAAATGAGGAACACAATTTCAAATGCACCGGCCGGGACGCACGCACATCATCGATCAAAACCAAAACGGATCGTTCGTGTGGCCAATTTAAACAGACTGCCAATTTAAACAGATAAAATCCAGATAAAACAGACGTCTAATATTGGAGTCGCCTAAGAATCAATACCGATTTTAAGCTATTCCCACGAAAGTATTCCAGCACTAGTGCAGCCAAACTTCGCTAGTTGGCATACACCGATGCACGGTTGTCGACGTCAAGCGGCCACACAACAACTTTGAGCCCGTACGAGCTATGGATAGGCACATGATATGGGGCTCATCTGCGTTGACTGAGATGTTAACGTTGCGGCACGTCGCCTGTGCCATGCCAGGTCATATGCACGTCGCCTGAGAGGATGACTACAAACCAGGCGGGCGCCCTAGCCTCTAAGCGGCTATCACGCGCGATGTACAGGTTTCAGACACGTCACTCGTCACGAGTATTTTCCGAAATCTAAACATCTCTATTTTTGCAGCTCAATTTTTTGCGAAGAAAGCACTCAACTTGGAGTCTTTTTTGAAAACTTTCAACCTATTCATATTAAATCATGACAATACAACGAATGCAAATAAAAATAAAAATTACATTCAGATCCATAGACCATCTAACGACGACTGCAAGCACTAAAGACAATTGAGGGTGCGCCGCCGTCATGATCTTTTCTTTGCTAAAGCCGGACAAAACTTCTTGTAGAGACAATCAACAAATCATCGTGTTAAGACCATATATGACCAGCACATCAGAATAGCAACCATCGGCGTCGAAGAGTAGCGTAGAATTAGATCGAAATGATCCAAACTGAAGGCACACGAACGTAGACGAACTATGACCAAATCCAAGCAAATCCACCAAAGACAAATCCACCGGAGGCACACCTCCACACACCCACCGACGATGCTAGAAGCATCACTAGGACATGGACTAGACAGGAAGAACCTTATACCATCTTCAGAGAGCCGCCGCCGTCTTGTTTTCCTGAGCAGGACACAAACCTTAACAAAACTCAAAGGAACATATAAAAACAGAGCCCTCTTGTTGGTAACGGCCGAAGTCCACCGCGCCGCCATGGTCCTAAAGCCATAAAAAACGAGGCGGACCGAAGACCACTGGCGGCTGCATGAGGCTTCCGTGGAGAGTAACCCACTAAGATTGAAGTCTAATAGCTCCTTTTTTGATGTATAATCGCTGCCTTGTTGATTTCCAAGCGAACTGAGTCTAAGTCAGATGATTAGGTTCTTTATACTAAAACCAATCCACCAGGGTTGAAGTCCAAGACTTAACATTGTACTCATATTTTTGTAGATTTATTTCAGATTTTGGCGATGTTCGTATAGTGGGAGGAGATGTTATAGAGGATGTGTCGGTTCAGTCTCTCGGAGGTGCCCATAGTGAGAGTGTGCGTGCGTGCGTTGATAAGGATGAGTGTATGTGCGTATCCGTTTATGCTAAGTTTGAAAAAATGATGCACCACCTATTTTAGTAATAAAAGATCCCTGATAAGTGTCACACTTGTGGCACGAACACATGGCAACTTTGAATTTTTTTTCTGACAAAGTTAGTAACATGAGGATGATAAGTTTAGTTGTCAAGCATGGCAACTTTTTTTTGATGATAAGTTTCAGTTTTTTTGGTTAGTTTTCCTTCTTTTAGATGGCAACTTTAGGTTAAAAAAATGTTAGGACCCAAGTGCTTCGTGCCATACGTGTTACATTTATCATTTGGACAATAAAATGCCTTGATGGTGGATTAAAAAAATATTTACTACCCTTTTGTTTTCAAATATTTAAAGTTCTAATTTTGTTTAGAAAATTAAGTTTGTAAAAAATATACCAACATTTACAACATTAAATTAATTTTGTTAGATTTTTTATAACATGTATTTTCATAGTACTATATATACTTAATGTTGCTGCTATTGGCAAAAAATAATATAAAGTTGGTCAATTTTTTTGGAATTGAAACAAACCTAAAGATTTGAATATTTTGGAACGGAGTGAGTATTGGATGTAGACTAGTGCGCGTATCTCTTGTTCACTTGATACACATTTTACTTAGGCGATGATGATATTTATATTGTGCGCATGCGCATATATATATATATATATATATATATATATATATATATATATATATATATATATATATAAAAGTGGTCAAAATGCCAGAGTGGTGATCCAGTTTATAAGGAAAACCGGATCAAAAACCTTAACAAATTAACCCCGTTTATAAGGGAAACCGGACCGAAAACCGTACAAGGCACGGCCTAGCTGGCAGACATAAGACCATTACCATGAAAGACACAAGTAGATGTGGGGTGTCGTCGAGAGATCACAATACCAGGACTTTGCAAACAGCCGAATGCAGCGGCGAGCAAACCGGCCCCATGGCACAACTCAGGAGCATCCACAATCAACGAGTGCCATCCCAGACACGAACCTTGACTGGGGCTCCACCACAGAAAGACGGAAAGAAAGCAGTTTGAGAGGCATCTTGCGCCATCCTTGAGCAAAAATGATTCGAGACAACACCAAGAGCACCAAGCTCGCCGCAACACAACGGTAACCATGAGAGGGTCTTGAGCAATCATTACCAACCTGAGCCACACGAGAACACCACCACCGTAGACGAAGAGCTCCAATCAACCGAGACCATCCATGATGCCTCAAGGCTATTGGCGCAGCCGAAAGGCAACGAGCGACCGAGTCCACACCCGGACGAAGAGCCACACGCAGCCGAGACTACATCACAACAGCGGCACCGCCGGCGAAGCCGAAGGGCATCAAGGAGCCGAGTCTACACCCGGTTCGCTTCTCCGAGCACACCAGCGCAATCCGGCCACGCCACCACCACCGTCCAACCCGCAGTGAGCAGCCACCATACAATCCACCAAGCTGATGCCTTCAGGAAGGAATGTGACGCGAAACGCGCCGCCATCGGCCATTCCGGACAGACCAGGAACATGCGCATATAATCCTTCATAAATAGCAATAGTACTAGAAAAAGAAGAAAATATCTGATAGACACCAAGCATGAACGTTGAAAATTCATACCAGGTTGCTTGCGTGTGCAAATTGCATGCCCTCTCAATCTCTCTTTCAATTCGAGGATCCGGAGAGGTGTTTTCATAGTCATCTCTAAATATTTGCGATTTTGGAATATTTTTTATTTCATTTTTTTATAATATGTTTTCTTTATATGAAAACTGGTTATTTACGATGTACCATGATTCCTGTTAAGCATCCATGGTTGAATGGTTAAAGCGCCCAACTCATAAAGTGCCCAAGCCGAGTCTCGCCAAAATCACTATTTTG
Source organism: Aegilops tauschii subsp. strangulata (assembly GCF_002575655.3). Lineage (NCBI taxonomy): Eukaryota > Viridiplantae > Streptophyta > Magnoliopsida > Poales > Poaceae > Aegilops > Aegilops tauschii. Next base: position 228,018,518 of record NC_053039.3, read on the forward strand.
ATCCTTAATGGAAAGATCGACACATATTGACCCTTTCAGAAAACTTTACCATCATCTAATGTTTTTGGTAAACGCCCAACCGTATGGAGTTTCTGCTCCACATAGATACGTTGAAGTCCTGGCGTTTCTAGCCTGGCCCACGACCTGGCGTAGCCACTGTTGACTGCTTGCGCGGCAAGGGAGAAACGCCAAATTCGCCAGCTTTTCTGAAAACGCCAAAGTCCCCGACGTTACTGCCCCGAATAGGGAATTGGTCACGGGTCGGTGAATGGGCTTCCACCCATCACTCACCCCACTCTCTGCCTCCTCGTTCCCCACCCGAGCTATAACCCTCTCCCCTTATCTCTCCTCCACTCATTCCTCTTTCAAATCCTTTCAAATGCGTGGCATCTATCCATGGAGTCAATGTCTTTTGCATTCGTTGAGGTAACCTCCTTCATCCACCAAGTTTTGGTTGGTTGGAGTTGTATATTTGGATGGCATTGTGTATGTGACCCCTAACCCTAGTTTTGGCAATTTCTCCTAAATCCATTCTTGCATGGGTGAAATTGTGACTAATATGATGTTTGTGATGTGTGGTAATGAGTAGGGTTTGTCAAATATTGGTGGTTTGTGATGTCAATGGACAAGGTTTAGGGTTAGCGTTTGTATTAGAAATTGTTCTAGTTTGTTTTTATGCCATATGGTAGATTTGTCATTGATACTTTTAAGTATTTACGTTGCCATTGTTGTTAGATGGCGAGAATCATGAATGTTCTTATGTTGACAAGGCAACATTTATGAATGGCATGACTTTTAACAACAAGGAAGTGTTGTCTACAATTCCTAGTTATTGAGGAGGTTGTAGAACAAATATGGATCGTGTTAAATTGGATGGATCTGACCAAGTTGAACTATTAGTAAGATATCATGTTGGGGCACGACATAAGTCTCTAATGAAGAAGATGCCTATCAAGTCGGATTTGCAACGGGGTGCATATAAGGAGGTTGTTGCGTCCTCAGAAGTCAAATCACTTGAATTATTTGCCACTAAGGTCAAAGGTGCTCTATTTCATGTTGACTTGAACCAAACCTCATTGGATGATATGAGCCTAATTAGAAGTGTGTGAGTTATTGAGGAAATAGTTTAAGTGTAGGTCGCCAATGTAATGTGCCAACCTCCTATTAGCCAATCGAATGAATTCGAGGCGAAATATGTTCACCAAGTCAATGAACAAGTTGATTATGTCAATGTGAATCAAGTAAATGAGACTTAGGGTGGTGCATCAGTGAATGATGATGGTGTTGACTTCGAGCAAGAGGATGAGAGGCACACCAACGATATTGGTAACATAACAGCTCAAGTCAGGCATAAGGACATGGTGAAAGGATCGATATAGTTGACTAGAGGGGGGGGGGGTGAATAGGCAACTAACAATTTTTAGCTTTTCTTTACCAATTTAAACTTTGCATCAAAGTAGGTTGTCTAGATATGCAACTAGGTGAGCAACCTATATGATGCAACAACAATAAGCACACAAGCAAGCAAGAGATATAGCACAAATAAGCTTGCACAAGTAAAGGCACGGGATAACCAAGAGTGTAGCCGGTGAAGACGAGGATGTGTTACCGAAGTTCCTTCCCTTTGAGGGGAAGTACGTCTCCGTTGGAGCGGTGTGGAGGCAAAATGCTCCCCAAGAAGCCACTAGGGCCACCGTATTCTCCTCACGCCCTCACACAATGCGAGATGCCATGATTCCACTATTGGTGCCCTTGGAGGCGGCGACCGAACCTTTACAAACAAGGTTGGGGCAATCTCCACAACTTAATTGGAGGCTCCCAACGACACCACGAAGCTTCACCACAATGGACTATGGCTCCGCGGTGACCTCAACCGTCTAGGGTGCTCAAACACCCAAGAGTAACAAGATCCGCAAGGGATTAGTGGGGGGAATCAAATTTCTCTTGGTGGAAGTGTAGATCGGGGCCTTCTCAACCACTCCCGAGCAAATCAACAAGTTTGATTGGCTAGGGAGTGAGATCGGGCGAAAATGGAGCTTGGAGCAACAATGGAGCTTAGGGTTGGAAGAGGTGGTCAACTCGGGGAAGAAGACACCCCTTATATAGTGGAGAGACAAATCCAACCGTTATCCATCAACCCATTCTGCGCAGCATGGTACTACCGCGCCGGAGCTGCGGTACTACCGCAGGCACACACAGTACTACCGCGGGGCCTTGCGGTACTACCACTTGAACAGCACAGACCTGGCCAGTCCAACCGCACAGGGGCGGAGAGCGGTAGAACCGCACAAGCGGTACTACCGCATCACCTTGCGGTACTACCGCAAGGCAGGGAAGGTCCAGAGAACGGGGAGGCACGGACATAAAAATTACATCCGTAGCAACTTCCGCTGAGTTGGAGTCGATGCAAAAATCTGACACGGTAGTACGGCTGGAGGAGCGGTACTACCGCGTGGCGGCTGAGCCAGGCCAGGGCGCGCGGTACTACCGCGGAGGGCGGGATGTAAAAAATTACATCCGTCCCTAGTACCGCAATCCAGCGGCACTTGGCCTGGGGCCACGTTACTACGGCTCCAGAGGAGCGGTACTACCGTGGGCTCCTGCGGTACTACCGCCGAGGTCCGGTACTACCGCAGGTGCCTACGGTACTACCGCTCCAGGGAGCAGTACTACCACAAGCCCAATATCAGCAACCAAGACATAATGCATAGAGGATAAACGGAGGATGCTCCATAGCGCAGGGGGAAAGGTGGAGACAAGGAAGAAAATGTGTACGTGATGATTCCACCCAAACCTTTCCGAAGCGGACCCCCTCTTGATAGTATGGCTTTCCTACGAATCAATTCCACCGAAAAGAAACGTAAAAAGAACGCCGTCTTCAATAGTCTTCGAGGGGCACCAAACCGTCTTGTGCCTAGCGATGAAACGTCTGAGAAACTCAAGGCACACGATTAGTCCGCAAAAGCATTGTCATCAATCACCAAAACACCTTAGGGATAAATATGCCTTTACAATCTCCCCCTTTTTGGTGGATTGATGCCAAGACGGGATTTGCACAAAGGAAAATAATATTGAGCAAACGCAAACCCCTCCTCTCTAAAATATAGACGGGCTCCCCCTAGATGTGTGCAATCTAGATGGGTGCTTTGGACTGCACGGCACACATACTAGGATCAACACTCCCCCTATATTTTAGAGACAAGGCATATCTTGAAATAGTAAGGCTAACACTAGACAAGATAGCAAACAAGAGCATAATATAAGTAGCACAATTATATCATAAGCTCACTAAGATAGGATAGAGTGCATATGTCTTACACCATATGAAGGATAAGTCTCAAAGGCGCAAACCAAACCAAAGCAAACGAGGTTCAAACGATAAAGCAAACACACCAAACACGACACACGACTCGCAAGCACGCAAATCCCTACACTCTCTCCCCCTTTGGCATCGAGACGCCAAAAAGGCAGAGAGGACACCTACACACAAAGGGTGGCTCAGGCAAAGAAATCGCTCCAACGCTCCCCATCAGACTCGGCGGCGGGGACGGTCTCCTTGATGTCCTCCTCAGAATCAGTCCACTTGTAGCCTTGCTTAGCCATCCACTCAGCCTCTGGCGTGATGACCTCCTCAGAACCGCCAGAGACTTCCTCTCCAAAGACCTTCATAATGTTCTTGTCGCGGCGGCGACTCTCCTTGGAGGCCACGTGAGTCCTGTACTGCCCCTTTGCTTGCATGCATAATAGAGTCTTCATCTTGTCCTTCAGCTTCTTGGCCCAAGAGGGCTCAGAGGAGGAAGAGGCATGTCCAGTAGGACGGTCCTCATCTGCAATCTCCTCCTCACTTTCCTCTCCATCCACAGCCATCTTAGCAGCCGCTGCCTCAGCACGAGTGGTAGTGTTAGCCCACTGGGGCTTGATGCGAAGTTTGATGGGATCATGACGGATCCAGTTAGGTGCCAGAAACTCATCCTGAGGGAAGCACTGCTCCCAAGTCTTCGAGATCAGCAGAAACATGTAAGGTCCATAGATGGGAACCTTACGGTTGAACACCGCAAAGCGAAGCTCGCACCACATGATGTGGGAAACATCCAAGGGTTGAGTCTGAGACATCCGCGCCTCCTCACAGATAAGCAACATGTCCACAAGATAAGCATGCACCTTGTCCTTGTCCCCAATGCGTGGGAAGAGAGAGTTGCGGAAGATCCGGTGCATGATGTCAAGGAAAGAGTTCAGCACCCATGCCTTCTTACCACTTGGAAGGACCTTCTCAACATAGTATGGCATAAGCCTGTTCTTGTTGGCAGACTCGGGGTTGGCATGAGGGCGGACACCAACTGGCGTGTTCAGCCCCTCATCAGGAACACTGAGCAACGCCATGAATTCCTGCCACGTAGCAGTCAGCTGACGTCCATTGGTCATCCAGGTCATCCTCCGATCCTCCTCAGTGTGAAAGTGAACTGAAGCAAAGAACTGGGCCACAAGCTCGGGATCATAGTCCAGGTGAAAGGAGATCACATCCTCAATGGCAAACTGCTCCACGAGATCCAAGGCCTCACCAAAGTAAGCACGGTGCTTCTCCTCCCTCATGTGATGCATATCAATCCAGTGCACGTCCACATAGATGTCCTGCTTGCCCTTGATTACATCCAGGTAGATGAGGTTCTGCTGCTTGGTCCAGAATAGATCATTGCCTCTGATGTTGGCACGAGGATTCACATAAGGGTTGATCCTCCTTCGAGGGAGAAACTCTGCATGTGGAATCTCATCCATGCCCGTGGTGGGCTCCTTCTGCTTGGTGGCGGTGGTCTTGGTCCTGCGTTGGGGGCATTGGAGCCCTCTGGAGCTTCGTCTTGATTGCGCAGACGCTTGGAGCTTGTGGCACGACTGGGATTGGAACCGCGAGCAGGAGCATCGGAGCCACCACCTAAGACACCAAACACCAAACACACATGACAAGCGAGAAGAATCAATGCAAAGACCTTAGCAAAACAAGGGAAACGTGTAGGAAGCATACGTGGTAATTGCCAAGAAGAAGATTGGACAACAACGGTAGTACTGCCAGTTCGCGCGGTACTAAAATTTTAGTACCGCTCCTAGCCGCGGTAGTACCGCGTGAAGACACGGTAGTACCGGGGCTCAGAGGCGGTAGTAGGATCTTAGTACCGTAGCACGTGCGGTAGTACCGCACCGGACAAGCGGTAGTACCGCACCAGAGGGGCGGTAGTACCGCACGGCATTAGATCCGAACTACTTTGAATCTGGGAAGAACCGTGAAAACGCGGCGGTACTACGGTTGATCAAATCTACCACGGGACAACATATCAAGTATAATTTCTACGCAACACTACTCTCCTACATCCTACTCTTGCATAGATTTGGCCTAAAATCTCAAGAACACATGCATCTCCCCAAAAACGTAGAGGCAAAAGAACAACCAAGAGAGAGAGGGGTTTGGGGAGAAACCTTGTTCCATGGCAAGAGGAAGTGGTGGGGAACGATCCCACCGGTCGGAATCCGAGGAGAGTGGCCGGAGATGGAGATCCGGCGAGGTTCTCCGGCGCCGTTCTTGAGCAGGAGAGAGAGAGGCGGCGGGGAGAGAGAAGAACGAATGGGTATGGGGGAGTTGGAACTCCCCCTGCCCGGGTCTTAACCCCACGCGCACTCGTCATCACGGTAGTACCGCGCCTCATCGCGGTAGTACCGCTCAGGCGGAAGTACCGCTCAGGCGGAAGTACCGCACCGGAGCGGTAGTACCGCTCTCCCAGGCGGCAGTAAAAAAATACTGCCGCGCTAGGTGCGGTAGTACCGTGCACTCCACACACGGTAGTACCGCGAGCTCAAGAAGATGCACGTTTCAAACACAAGAAAAATAGGTCTTCGCACGGAATCTTCAAGCCAACAAGACACCACAAGAACACGCTCAACACGAAGAGAGAAAGGCAAAAGACAACAAGAAACAACCTCAAGACACAACCTCTCCAAAGAGAGGGCGGTGGCCGGAGCCACCTATGTTCGAGTCAATTGGTATGGCACCGCGAAGAATTATCCTTGGGCCCATGACCAAAACTCGTCTTTGAAGCACAAGTACCATAAAAAATGGCTAATGTGAAAGAGTTGATCAATTTATGCATAATGGGGGGAGGGAGAGTTCATTGAGAGAACAACACCCCCCCTATGTCCATGCCTACATCTAAACAAGACAACAAGTTGAGTATGGTGGGGTGTGCAAGGGTTCAAGCAACATTGCTTGAATCAATGATATTTAGCTCATGCCTTAACTCGCGAAATCTTTCTTCATCCAACGGCTTCGTGAAAATATCTGCAAGGTTATCATGAGTGTTGAGTAGTTGAGCTCGATCTCCCCTCGCCTAATGTGATCCCGGATGAAGTGATACCGAATCTCAATATGCTTCGTCTTGAAGTGTTGCACCGGGTTGAGAGAAATCTTGATGGCACTTTCATTGTCACACCAAAGAGGCACTTTGTCACAAATGACGTCGTAATCCTTTAAAGTTTGCCTCATCCATAAGAGTTGTGCACAACAACTGCCGGCCGCCACATACTCTGCTTCGGTGGACGAGAGAGACACACAACTTTGCTTTTTAGAAGACCAACTTACCAAAGAGCAACCAAGAAATTGGCACCCTCCGGAAGTGGACTTCCTATCCACTTTGTCTCCCGCCCAATCGGAGTCCGAATACCCTACAAGCTTGAAGTTTGCTCCTCTTGGGTACCATAAGCCAAAGTTTGGGGTATGAGCCAAATATCGAAAGATTCGCTTGACCGCCACAAAGTGGCTTTCCTTAGGTGCGGCTTGAAACCGTGCACAAATTCCCACACTCAACATGATATCCGGTCTAGATGCACAAAGGTAAAGCAAGGATCCAATCATGGAACGATATACCTTTTGATCCACCACTTTACCATTGGGATCAATGTCAAGTTGGCACTTGGTGGGCATTGGAGTGGAAGCCGGCTTGACATCACTTAGCTTGAATCTCTTGAGCATGTCTTGAGTGTATTTGGCTTGGTTGATGAAGGTTCCTTCTCTTCTTTGCTTCACTTCGAAACCGAGAAAGAACTTCAACTCTCCCATGGAAGACATCTTGAACTTTGAGGTCATGAGTGCGGCAAATTCCTCATTGAAAGCTTTGTTAGGGGAACCAAAGATAATGTCATCAACATATAGTTGGCACACAAACAACTCCCCTTTGACCTTCTTAGTAAAAAGAGTGGGGTCGATTAGCCCAACTTCAAACCCACGATCTTGTAACAACTCGGTAAGGTGGTCATACCATGCACGTGGGGCTTGTTTAAGGCCATAGAGTGCCGTATCGAGTTGATACACATGATCGGGAAAGTAGGGATCCTCGAACCCGGGGGGTCGCTTGACATAAACCAACTCATTAATAGGACCATTAAGAAAAGCACTCTTCACATCCATTTGTTGCAACTTAAAGTTGTGATGAGAAGCATAAGCAATCAACAAATGAATGGATTCAAGGCGAGCAACGGGAGCAAAGGTTTCACCGTAGTCGATACCCTCGACTTGGGAGTAGCCTTGTGCCACCAATCATGCCTTGTTGCGAATGATGGTCCCATGAGCATCTTGCTTGTTCTTGAATATCCACTTGGTTCCAATGACATTGTGGTTCCCCGTTGGCCTTGGCACTAATCTCCACACCTTGTTGTACTCGAAGTTGTTGAGTTCTTCATGGATGGCATTAAGCCAATCCGGATCTTCGAGTGCTTCATATACCTTTTGGGGTTCAACACAAGAGACAAACGCGTGATGTTCACAATAGTTTGTCAATTGTCTACGAGTGCTTACCCCCTTTTGAATGCTTCCAAGCACATTCTTCACGAGATGACCCTTGGTGGAGAGCTTGGATGCAATCTTGGCGGCATGACGATCCAATTCCTCCTCGGTGGTGAGTTGAGGAGCGGTCACTTGATCATCTTGAGCGCCGCCTTGAGCTTGTTCTTGATCTTGAACTTGCACGGAGGAGAGAACTTGACCTTGGGCATCACTTGGTGTGTCAACACTGTCTTGAGCATGATCTTGCCCTTGGTCTTGTTCATGAGGTTGAGGGCCTTCACTTTGTTCTTCGGAAGCGTGTGGGCCTTGGGTTGGTGATGGCTCCACTTGAGTGGAGCATTGTCCTTCTCCTTCGGCCACAAGGGGTTCCTCAATGGGTAGGATAAAACCAACATCCATTCTTCTTATGGCTTGAGGAGGAATTTCATCACCTACATCACAAGTGCCACTTTGCTCCACTTGGGAGCCGTTATTCTCATCAAACTCCACGTTACACGTCTCCTCAAGAAGTCCCGTGGATTTATTGAGGACACGGTAAGCATGAGAGTTTGTAGCATAACCAACAAATATGCCCTCATAAGCTCTAGCCTCAAATTTAGACAACCAAACACCTTTCTTGAGAATGAAACACTTACACCCGAACACCCGAAAGTACTTTAGGTTGGGCTTGTTACCGGTGAGTATCTCATATGGAGTCTTGTTCAAGCCCTTGCGGAGGTAGAGCCGATTGGATGCATGACACGCGGTGTTGATGGCTTCGGCCCAAAAGTTGTATGGAGACTTGAACTCCGCCATCATGGTCCTTGCCGCATCCATCAACGTCCGGTTCTTCCTCTCTGCAACACCGTTTTGTTGAGGGGTGTAAGGTGCGGAATATTGATGCTTGATCCCCTCATCACTAAGAAACTCATCCAAGGTGTAGTTCTTGAACTCGGTGCCGTTGTCACTTCTTATTGTCAAGATCTTTGCATTGTGTTGACGTTGGGCTTCATTTGCAAAGTCAATGACGGTTTGTTGGGTCTCGCTCTTCCTCTTGAAGAAATACACCCAAGTGTTTCTTGAATAGTCATCCACAATCACCAAGCAATACTTCCTACCCCCAAGACTATCAAAGGATGGAGGCCTAAAGAGATCCAAATGAAGGAGCTCCAAAGGCCTCTTCGAGTAAATGATAGTCGTGGGAGGGTGAGCCTTCTCATGTAGCTTTCCTTCGATACAAGCACTGCAAGCACGATCTTTAGAAAACTAACATTCGTTAGTCCACAGACATGGTCCCCCTTGAGAAGACTTTGCAAAGATCTCATATTGACATGGGCTAAACTGCGATGCCAAAGCCATCCCACGTCAACTTTAGCCATTAGGCATGTCGCGGTCTTAGTGGGTCGCTCCGAAAAGTTAATCACATATAGACCGTTCTCGACATGCCCAACAAAGGCTACTTTAAGAGTCTTGCTCCACAAGAGGGCCACGGTATCAATATCAAAGAAAGTGGCAAAGCCCATGATTGCAAGTTGACGAACGGAAAGTAAATTGTATGCAAGGGACTCAACAAGCATGACCTTCTCGATCGTGAGATCATGAGAAATGACAACCTTGCCGAGTCCCAATACCTTAGAAGACGAGGCATCACCCCACTCGACATTGGTGGGCATAGATGGAATCTTGTGCACGTCCACCACCAAGTCCTTGCTTCCGGTCATATGATTTGTAGCTCCACTATCGAGCAACCATGATCCCCCACCGGAAGCAAACACCTACAAGAGATCAATGCTTGGTTTTAGGTACCCATTTTGTAATGGGTCCTTTGATGTTAGTAACAAGGGTCTTAGGAACCCAAATAGACCATTCAATATACTCATGAGGAGAACCAACAAATTTGGCATAAACATGCCCATCACTAGCACGGCATAACACATAAGAAGGATTAAAGTCGCCGGCTTTGTTGGGAGGGGTGGCATTGCCCTTCTTGACACCGCCACCCATCGCATCGTTCTTCTTCTCCTTAGAAGCACCCTCTCCCTCCTTCACAAAAGTTTGCTTGTGAGGAGGAGGTCGTTTGGTCTTGTCATTCTTCTTCTTGTTCTTGGGCTTGGGTGCGAACCCAATCCCCTCCTTGGCCACAATTTCCTTTTGATTGCTTAAAAGGTCGTTGAGGTTCTTCTCACCTTGTATGCATGACACAAGGCCTTTCTCAAGTTGCTCCTTCAACTTAGCATTCTCCTCAACAAGATGCACATGCTCACAACAAGGGTTAGTAGCATTTGCATTATCAATTAACACCATATGAGGAAAGGTGGCTTTCTCCTTGGTTAGCTTCACTTGGAGTTGATCATGAGACTCCTTGAGGCTAGCATGAACACCCTTCAAGACTTTGTGAGCCTTGTCGAGAATGTAAAACTCCTCTTTGAGTCTAGCAAGATCAACCCCAAGCTTTGCCTTCTCGGAGTTTAGCACACGAGAGACAACAAGAGCATAATCAAGATCTTTCTTTAACTTAGCATGATCATCGTTGTGTGACTCCTCAAGAGCCAAACGAAGACCACGCTCTTTGTCAAGAGCATTGGAAAGATCCGAAATCTCATCGGCATAGTCACGACTATGCCCCTCCATCTTAGAGATGGTATCTTCGTGAGCCTTGATCATGTCATTGGCTTCACCAAGTTGTTCCAAGAGAGCAATGAAGTGCTTCTTGGATTTACCCTTGAGTTTACCCATAAAGGTCTCAAACTCATTCTCCTCCACATTTGTCCCCTCATGTTCATCAATGCTATCCGTCGAAGAAGGATGATTAATGATGGTAGTTTTGATGTTGGGGGTTACCTTGTTGGTGGCTTTAGCCATGAGGCACTTGGCGGTGATGCTCTCATTGGGTGAGTCGAAGAGAGACACCCGTGGAGTCGTCGCAATGGCAATGGAGGCCATGGCAACCGACTCACCATCTTCATCATCGTCATCATCCTCATTGTACTCTTCTTGTACCACCAATGCCTTGGGAGGAGTCTTCTTGGTGAAGTTGCTCTTGTTGGGGAACGACTTGTCCTTGTCCTTTCGGATGAGCTTGCCACCATTGTCTTCCCTCTTCTCATAAGGGCACTCCGCAACAAAGTGGCTCACATTGCCACAATTGAAGCAAGTCCTCACTCGTTGCTTGCGCTTTGCGCCACTTGAATTGTTCTTGTTGAAGTTGGGCCTTGAGTTCTTCTTGCTCCAAAATTGCCTTGAAGCAAGGGCCATGTGTTCATGATAGGCATACTTCGTATCTTCAAGGTTGCTCTCCTCTTCTTCCTCTTCATCCTCTTCCTCCATACTAAACTTGGCCTTTAGAGCAAGGTTGGGCTTCTTTACTCTTTGAGAGCGTAGAACCGCATTGTCGACGGTCTTGTCCAAGATGCTCATAGCAACGAACTCATCCAACACTTCACTTGAAGACAAGGTGTGGAGGTCCGGTCTTTGACGAATGACGGAGGACATGGCTTTGTGGTAGGGCATCATTGCCTTGAGGAATTTGCGCTTGATCCAATTGTCATCCGTGTCCTTACTTCCATGATATCGGAGAGAGACCGCGAGTTTGGTTACCCTCCGATAAAGCTCACGAGGTTCTTCATCTTCTTTCATTGCAAACTCATCGGCTTCATCTTGCACCACTTCATAATTGGAGCGTTGAATGCTTGCGCTTCCCCGATAGAGGGAAACCACTTGGTGCCAAGCATCTTTGGCCATGGAGTAGGGCCGGAGATGAGGAAGATCTTCGGGTGGGATTGCTTCTTAGATGATGAAGAGAGCATTCTCATTGGATTGATTATCCACGGCTTCTCTAGGAGTGAAGTTACTTCGGTCATGCGGATAGAAACCTTCTTCAATGATTCTCCAAAGGTTAGTGTTCACATGATTTAAATGACGCTTAAAACGATAGACCCAAGAATCAAATTCTACATTTTTCTCAATCTTAGGGGCCGGGCCGGCATGATTCAAATGAGTGGAAGGAAGCGGTCCACCATAGACAAGTGGAGGTTCCACATGGGCAAAGATGCCGGTGCCATTTTTACCACTAGAAGAAGGAGCTTTCTCGCTAGTAGCTTCCCCCTTGTCGGAGGTAGCATCCGTCACCTTGTTAGCGGGATCACCCACTTTCAACGGTGTGGTGGAAAGTTTAAGCCCTTCTAAGAATTTATTAAACATGCTTTCGACCTCGGTCGTCATGGAGGTTTTCAATGTGTCCAGCGCCACATTGAATTCCTCACGAGAGACCGCGGTTCCCCCATCTCCCGTAGACGAGACCGGATTCGCACCGGAGTGCTCCTCCACACCGTCTACGACGTCAACCATACTCTTTGGACGATAAAGTCCTTAATAAAGAGACGAGGCTCTGATATCAATTGAAAGGATCGATATAGTTGACTAGAGGGGGGTGAATAGGCAACTAACAATTTTTAGCTTTTCTTTACCAATTTAAACTTTGCATCAAAGTAGGTTGTCTAGATATGCAACTAGGTGAGCAACCTATATGATGCAACAACAATAAGCACACAAGCAAGCAAGAGATATAACACAAATAAGCTTGCACAAGTAAAGGCACGAGATAACCAAGAGTGGAGCCGGTGAAGACGAGGATGTGTTACCGAAGTTCCTTCCCTTTGAGGGGAAGTACGTCTCCGTTGGAGCGGTGTGGAGGAACAATGCTCCCCCAAGAAGCCACTAGGGCCACTGTATTCTCCTCACGCCCTCACACAATGCGAGATGCCGTGATACCACTATTGGTGCCCTTGGAGGCGGCGACCGAACCTTTACAAACAAGGTTGGGGCAATCTCCACAACTTAATTTGAGGCTCCCAACGACACCACGAAGCTTCACCACAATGGACTATGGCTCCGCGGTGACCTCAACCGTCTAGGGTGCTCAAACACCCAAGAGTAACAAGATCCGCAAGGGATTAGTGGGGGGAATCAAATTTCTCTTGGTGGAAGTGTAGATTGGGGCCTTCTCAACCACTCCCGAGCAAATCAACAAGTTTGATTGGCTAGGGAGTGAGATCGGGCGAAAATGGAGCTTGGAGCAACAATGGAGCTTAGGGTTGGAAGAGGTGGTCAAATCAGGGAAGAAGACACCCCTTATATAGTGGAGAGACAAATCCAACCGTTATCCACCAACCCATTCTGCGCAGCACGGTACTACCGCGCCAGAGCTGCGGTACTACCGCAGGCACACGCGGTACTACCGCGGGGCCTTACGGTACTACCGCCTGAACAACACAGACCTGGCCAGCCCAACCGCACAGAGGCGGAGAGCGGTAGAACCGCACAAGCGGTACTACCGCATCACCTTGCGGTACTACCGCAAGGCAGGGAAGGTCCAGAGAACGGGGAGGCACGGACATAAAAATTACATCCGTAGCAACTTCCGCTGAGTTGGAGTCGATGCAAAAATCCGACACGGTAGTACGGCTGGAGGAGCGGTACTACCGCGTGGCAGCTGAGCCAGGCCAGGGCGCGCGGTACTACCGCGCACAGGGTGCGGTACTACCGCGGAGGGCGCGGATGTAAAAAATTACATCCGCCCCTACTACCGCAATGCAGCAGCACTTGGCCTGGGGGCCATGGTACTACGGCTCTAGAGGAGCGGTACTACCATGGGCTCCTGCGGTACTACCGTGCAGAGGTCCGGTACTACCGCAGGTGCCTGCGGTACTACCGCTCCAGGGAGCAGTACTACCGCAAGCCCAATATCAGCAACCAAGACATAATGCATAGAGGATAAACGGAGGATGCTCCAAAGCGCAGGGGGAAAGGTGGAGACAAGGAAGAAAACGTGTACGTGATGATTCCACCCAAACCTTTCCGAAGCGGGCCCCCTCTTGATAGTATGGCTTTCCTACGACTCAATTCCACCGAAAAGAAACGTAAAAAGAACGCCGTCTTCAATAGTCTTCGAGGGGCACCAAACCGTCTTGTGCCTAGCGATGAAACATCTGAGAAACTCAAGGCACACGATTAGTCCGCAAAAGCATTTTTATCAATCACCAAAACACCTTAGGGATAAATATGCCCTTACACATGGACCCTGCGATCATCTATCAGCATTCCTACGCCGATGACTCGAAGTATGATGGTCGTAAGAATAATTTGGACGAGGGTGGATTCACAGCAAACGAAGCAGACTGGTACACAAATATCACCGGTCGGGGTCCTCAAATACCATTATTCTGTGATGTTAGCCTTGCTTGTAAGGCTATAGTTGATGGTGGCATGAGTAATGCGATTGAGCTGAGTACGTGCCAAAATAGTACATCCAAGGAGTCTGATAAATCCTACCTAATGGAAGGTTGTTTGAGCATATACTAGAATACATGATGTGGCTGTGTGATATGTTGTTAAGCACCATATGCCTTTCTTAGTTGTTTAGTCGGACTACTATAAGCGATACAACATGAAATATGAGACAAAAGGATGCTCATGGAAAGTCCATGCAAGAATCATGAAAGATGGATGATGGAAGATACCTAATTACCAAGCCATTCACCAATGCAAACCGCCAGCCGCTAAAGCACACAAGACAAACCGTCAGCTGACCTCTGAATTCATCGGTTACAAATACATGAAATATATAGCCAATGATCCAACCATTAAGATGAAGTTGATGGTGAGTTGGGTAGACAATAAGTTTGGATAGAAAGTGAAGTACCGAAAGACGTGGAAGGCCAAGCAAGTCGCTCTTAGAATTTTGTATGGTAGATGGAAATAAGCATACAACCACCTCCCTGGTTTGTTGGGAGCGATGGCCTATAAGAACCCGGTCATGTATCATACGGTCGAGGATGTTGATGGAGTGTTCCACCTTGCCTTCTAGAAGTTCGACCCATGCATCGTGACTTTTCAGCACTATCGGTTGGTTTTGTCTATAGATGGAACATTCTTGACACGAAAATACAAGGGCACACTCATGATACCAATGGCACTTGACACTAATGATCAGGTGTTGCCCGTGGCATTTGATTTGGTGTCATATGAGAACCAAGTCAACTAGGAATGGTTCATGGGACTTGTGAGGAGCGCGGTCATTGCTCCAGATAGAGAGGTATGCATCATATTGGATCGACACTAAGGCATGGGAGAGCGCTAGTTCACCCTCATTAACACATCTGTATAGCTCTGCACCCTTCAATGAATGTGTGTTGCATACTTATCATTGTTATACACATGGGGCATGACACTAAATTAGTTTTGGATAGATAAACATACCACTTAGTCATTAATAAGGGCATAATAAAGGTGCCTTCCAATGGTCTCCCTGATAGCATTGTTGAATGCACCATCAACAGCCTCATTGGGCATTAAGTCCAAGCAATCAGCCCAAGTCCAAGAATCCTTGTTCCCAAGCCGGAGCTCTCCACGAAGCTACCCCAGGTGCCCCAAATACGGTTGCTCGTCGTTGTCAGGTGTATTATCCGTTTCAACTCGACAATTTCTCTACACATTCCACATGTTCACCTGCTTGCTCTCTCGTAAAAGTGGTTGGGTAACCCCCATGTGTAAGCGTGATGTAACCTAGAAATCAGTACTTTCCTCGGTTGAGAACCAAATCAAACCTGTAGAAATTTCTTCTGCAGTAACTAATCATGGGTACATGCACACCAAACACAAAACATACTTGCCCCAACACTTCAAGAAGATTATCAAGCTTCTTGTCGTGCTAGTTGCAAGGATAAATTGTATTGTATGGTAGGAACTAATAAATAAATAAAATAATAAAAACAGAACAATGAAGAAATTAAATTGTAATGGTGTATGCGATTAAATGAAGATGGACCTGGGGCCATAGCATCACTAGAGGCATATCTCCAAGCAAGATAAATGTGTTGTGATAAACAAATTACAGTTGGGCAGCAATTAAAATCGCAATATTCATATTTATTACTATGACCATTTATGGCATAATATTGCATAGACATTATGTCTGTGATACGTAGATTATCCAAGTGCATCTAGAACTAATACTCTAGCTAAAGATCGCTATCCATTGTGAATCTCGAGGCATTAAGTTTATACAAATAGAGTATTGTAATAAGCATGATGATATAATGTAGACAGTAAAACTATCATCCAAGTGTGATAAGGAAACCATTGTTTTATCCTTAGTAGCAACAATACAAGACTTGATTTGTCCTATATTTTCACTGGGATATAGATTACCGCAAGATTAAATCCACTACCATACATAACTCCCTCTAAAGAACTACCCATCAAACTCGACCAAAGTTGCAAATAGATCGGAGAGCATATGTGAATACTTAATTATGCACCAAACAACTCATAAGAAATTCAATATAATTCAACGAATAATCTGATCATAAAGTGATAATTCATCATATCTCAACAAACACAACACATATTACACGATATGGATCCCGGTAATGTGAGGCAGCTCATGGGACCTTGCATTTAATCACAAGGGAGAGAGGATGCCATCTAACTACCTCTATGGACCCATGGTCCTAAGGAAACTACTCACACATGGTCAGGGTGGTAGCAAGGTTGATGGAGATGGCTCCGGTGATGGATTCTCCCTCTAGAAGGGTGCTGAAACAGGTTCCAGAATGGATCTCTCCGGAACATGAACTTACGGTGGTAGAAAAAATCGTGAAAACATGGTGTCGAGGATTTTAGGAAAATATCCAAATTTATTGGCAAATATGGGCGTAAGGCGGTGCCCAGGGGCTCCAGACGGCCCCACCACGTACTCCCTGGCTGTATAGCTTGGCTGTCTAGAGGCCCTGAGTGGCCTCCCGGTTCCCTCTGGTGCTTTCTAGAACCTTCTACTTTTGAAGAAATCATCAAAAATCCCCACAGTATTTTGAGGTCCAGATATATCGATTCCTAGTAAAACTAAAAACATGCAGAAAACGACAAGTGGCTCTTGGAACTGAATTAATAGGTTAGGTCAGTCCAAAATAATAATTTAAATTGCTATAAGAAGTATCCAAAAGTGGCATTATAATAGCATGAAACAATCGAAAATTATAGATACATTTGAGACATATCACCTCCCACTGTTGGTGGTGCTTCTCCCAATTTGTGACAATCTTGAAGTTTTTCTAATTCATCCTAGATGTGGATGTAGCATGACTATCGTGTACTAGAATGGGTGTTCTGTAAGTGCATCTAGTGCCACCCTTAGTTGGTTTTGGAGTATTGACGACAAACCTGGTTGAGGGACTAATGTGTTTGTGAGAATTGCAGGATAACACAGGTAGTTGTCCCTCATTGATTCGGTTTACCTACCGGAGATGACCCATAAAAATGTATGAAGACATTGAAGACAATGGTGGTATGTGAAGACATTCACATTGAAGACTATGACATGAGAAGACATCGCGTGAATTCTATGGAGTGCGAAGACTTAGTTGTTTCCTTGTTTCCTTTTCTTCTTTGTTAAGTCATGGGAACCACCGTACTATTAAGTGGGGTCCCAGTGAACAAAGTCAGAGTGACTGAAGTGATGCTCAACCAAATCCTATGTCTTCGAGCGAAGACAATGAGAGCAAACCTTATCCAGAGTTGGATGAGTTAGCTTTACTTGTAGCCCAAGTCTATCTGCCGCGTGTGTTTGAAATCTGACCGTTGGAACACGTGTCAGTTCCTTAGTGACCCAGGGTCATTTCGGACAAATCAGGTCGGGTTGCCTAGTGGCTATAAATAGCCCACCCCTACACCATAAATTGGTGGCTGCTCAGAGTTAGTGCACGCTTTTGTCGTTTGAGAGCAACCCACCTTCGAAGCTTTTGAGAGAGAGAAATCCTTGCGAGGACAAAGCCCAAACACCCAGAGCCAAAGAGTGTTAGGCATCACTGAAGTCTTTCTGTCCGCGTGACCTGAAGACTTGTTACACTTGAGGACTGTGAATCCTCCAGCCGGTTAGGCATCGCATTCTAAGCATCCAAGAGTCATTGTGGATCGCCGGTGAACGAAGTCTGTGAAGGTTTGGAAGTCTACCTTGAAGACTTACCAGAGTGATTGGGCGAGGACTGGGTGTCCTTAGCTCAAGGGGAATAAGGTGAAGACACGGTCTTCTGAGTTAAATCTCAGCCTCCCTAACCAGATGTACAGTTGTCACAGCAACTGGAAGTGGTCCAACAAATCCTTGTCCTCATCAAGTGACTGGTTCTATCTTCTCCCTCTCTTTATTTACAGTTTGTCTTCCTGAAGTCATTGCCTGCCTGTGTTACCTGTTTGACTTCACTGTGTGACTTCTATTGTTGTTTGGCTTCATACTATCTCCCATCCCGATCATTACTACCTAGCTGCTATTAGTCTTCGTGCTTTCACTTCATTGAATACTTGACTATGGCTTGCGTAGTGTAGTCTACCTTCCGCTGCATATCAATAGGTTCATTTCT
Source organism: Aegilops tauschii subsp. strangulata (assembly GCF_002575655.3). NCBI lineage: Eukaryota > Viridiplantae > Streptophyta > Magnoliopsida > Poales > Poaceae > Aegilops > Aegilops tauschii. The sequence goes on from NC_053039.3 coordinate 228,036,731, forward strand.
ACTGTTTGTCTTCGGAACTGCCATGTTTTGAAGACGTTCATAAAAATCGCCTATTCACCCCCCTCTAGTCGATAACTAGCACTTTCAATTGGTATCAGAGCAGGGTACTCCCTTGTTCTGTGTGATTCGGTTTAAACACTTGGAGTTTTAGCTATGTCGACTGCAGGGATAATCAAAGTCTCCGCTGCGTGCCCCGTCTTCAATGGAACTGAATATCCCTACTGGAAGAATAAGATGCGCATGCATCTTGAAGCCATTGATGTCAACCTCTGGTATGTCGTCAAGAATGGTGTTCCCAAGACTGGTGAAGGTGTCACCCCTGCTGATGTCAAGAAGTTCATTCAACTGGATTCTACTGCCAAGAACATCATATGTGGTCATCTGACCAAAAGACAGTATGGCCGTGTGAGTGCTCTGGAAACGTCAAAGCTAGTCTGGGACTGGCTCTCCAAGGTCAACGAAGGCGTCTCAACCCAGAGAGATCAAAGGATCAGTGTTCTTCGCAACCTCTTCAATCACTTCAAGAGAAACGACAATGAGAATGTCCAGCTCACGTTTGATCGCCTCACTGACATCACAAATGAGCTTCGTGCTCTCGGCGCCACTGAGATCACCAAGCATGAAATCGCCAAGACACTCGTGAGATCACTTGACAGCTCGTTCGACACCCTTGCCCTGATGATACAAGAACGTCGTGACTTCAAGACACTCGATCCGTCTGACATACTTGAGAGGATCAACACACATGAGTTCCATCTATCTGAGAAAAGAGATATCTATGGTCCAAACTATGGCCGAACTCGCGCTTTGAAGGCAAAAGCTGTTTCCTCATCTGAAGAAGAATCTGACTGCAGTTCTGGTGATCCTGAAGACATTGGAAAGGAGCTTGCTATGCTTGTGAAGAAGTTCCAGAAGTTCACTAAGAAGAAGGGCTTCAGAAAGTCTTCACAATCTAGCTCTAGAAATGATGAAGCTTCCACTCATGACTACAAGAAGGGAACATGTCACAAGTGCAAGAAACCTGGACACTACATCTCTGAGTGTCCACAGTGGGACAATGAGAACAAGAAGAAGAAGAAGAAGAAGAAGAGCAAGGAATATGATTCTGATGAAAAGAAGAAGAAGAAATCCTCAAAGTCTTCTTCCAAGTCTTCGTCCAAGTCTTCATCACACAAGAAGAGCTCATCTGGCAAGGCTCGTGCTTTTGTCGGCAAGGAGATGGATTCAGAGGAGGAGTCTGCTTCTGAGGAGGCGGAGGTGGAGTCTGAGGAGGATTCTGATTCTGGCGTTGCAAGTCTGGCTCTAGCTACAGCCTACGTTGCCAAGTCCATCTTCAACACTAAAGACAATGGCCCCGTCACCAACGCTGATGCTAATGACAAGGATGACTCTGCTCCCACCTACTGCTTCATGGCACGTGGTGCCAAGGTAAAATCATGCGATGCTTACTTTCAAACATCAAGTGAAGATGACTCTGATTGTGAATCCAAACCCAGCTACAAAACACTTGCTAAAATTGCAACTGAACAACAGAAAGCTATGGAACATACTCAAAAACTGTTAGACAAAAGCGATGTCTTGTTGGACGCGGAAATGACCCGATCTCAGTCCTTAATTGAAGACATAAAAAATCTTCATGTTAAGTACCAGGAACTTGAAAGTCGTCATGAAACGCTCTCAACGACTCATGAAAAGCTTTCCTATGATTACCTTCAAAGGAAGCAAGAACTTGAGAAATTGAGAGCGGCTCATGAAGATCTTCAAAAGGAGAATGAGTCACTTCGCGCTCAACATATAAGTCCCGCTCAGGAAGGATTTGAACCACCATGTATAAAATGCCTTGAGCGTGATAACGCTACTTCTGTTGCTGAATGTTCTACTGCTGCTACTGTTGAAATATCTTCAACTGTTGATGTGGTAACTAACCCCTCTGCTGAGGATACCACTACTATTGCTGATGAAAATGCTAGGTTGAAGACATTGCTTGAAACAGGGATGTACAAAAGTCTCAAAGGGCATCAGACACTGTGTGATGTCCTCAAAAAGCAGATTCTGAACCGAAACCCTAGGAAAGAGGGTGTTGGGTTCGAGAGGAAAATGAATGTTGATGGTTCTTACTGGAAGCCTGAGCAGTACCCCAAAACCACATGGGTTGCCGCAAAGGAACCTTCAGCGGATCCATCCACCTTATCTGGCTTCACTTGTGCTAACCCTATTATCATTGATGAATCCTTTGATGCAAACTACAAACTGTTTAAGAATCAGAATGGTGAAGTGTTTGCCAGGTATATTGGTACTAACTGCAGGAATGGACCACCTATGAAGAAGATATGGGTTCCCAAAAGTTGTCTTGAGAATCTTCCAGTGAATGTCATCATGACACCACCTGGGAAGAAGACAAACTCCAGACCAAAGGCTTCATATGGTCCAAAGGCTTCATACAGATACAGGACTCACCTGAGTCACCCTAACACCAATGTTTTGCAGGGAAATCATACTCAAACTTATGAATATGAGCGTGTTTCATCAAACCGCTATGTTCATAAAACTAAGAACTTTTATGCTTATTCATATGAGTATCATTCATCTCCTGCAAGGCTATTTGCTAGGGCTCCAAAGCCGAAGTTCTCAGATGTTGCACTTAGACTCGTTGCTTCTAAGCCACCCCTGAAGATGTGGGTGGTTAAGAAGAATTAACTTTCTTTTGCAGGGAAAGGTCTCCAGCCAGAAATCAAAGGCGTCTGATGCTATTGCTGGGGACCTAAAACATCTTGTGGGGCGCAAGATAAAATGCCCAAATGGTCTCACTATGTATTTTGTTCCTGAATCGCTTGCCAATCATCCTATCAGTCCTAATCTTGATCTGAGCTTTGATAATCCTCTTGTGCGTCAAATGTTTGTGCTTCACAATACTCTTGGTGAAGCCTATCCCCCTAACTGTACTGTAGGGTATGACACCTCATGCTTCAGAATGGATTATGGACAGCGGATGCACTAATCATATGACTAGTGATCGAAGTCTTCTCATGGACTCAACCTTACGTCCATCTGACAAGAGTCACATCACATTTGCTGACACTGGTAAAACCAAGGTATTGGGTCTAGATAGAGTTGCAATCTCAAAGGATCAGCACATGGATAAAGTGATGCTTGTTGAATCCCTTGGTTTCAACTTAATGTCTGTCTCAATGCTTTGTGACTTGAACATGTGTAGCGACGAGACCTCAAACAGTCCGATCTCTGTGCATCAGTGTCATCCCTAGATCGGTAATGCTGACACGCACAGTACTTGAGGATTGATAACAGAGTAGCAATCACACACTTATTACATCGAATGTCTCAAAAGAGAAGTTATTACAATAAATATGGCTTAAGGCCATCTAAAACGTTAACAGCGGAAGGCTTGGAAGATAAAGTGAGTCCATCAACTCCAACGACATCACTGAGTGAAAGACAACGACCTATGGCTCCTTACTCGTCGTCTGAAAAGTCTGCAACATGATACATTGCAGCCCGAAACGGGTCAACACATGGAATATGCTGGCAATGTAACACAAGAGAATAAAGAATGGAATAATGCTATCACTACATGCATATATGGCTGGTGGAGGCTATATGGTTAATATGTTTTGCGAAAAGCCAATTTTTCCCTACAACAAAGGAATAAATTTTATTTAACTATCATGGTAGTTGTTAAACATTGAGAAGGTTCCTCCAACTCAATCCCAATTAAGCATCATCATTAAACCAATCAATTATATTAAGAGTGATGAGATCCACATGATAATCCAAGAACTAGATACTCAAGATGTCCATAATCGGGGACACGTCTAACTATGATTAGTTTATACACTCTGCAGAGGTTTGCGCACTTTTCCTCACAAGACTCGATCTCCTCCGTTGGATTTCTCGCACTACACGGTGTTTGAGAAACGGATGACCGAGACATAGTCTTTTAGAAGCATTAACTCTCTACTCTGGATAGACAGTACCACCTACATCCCACTACATCTACTAGCATACCTCTTCAAGAGCTTCACGCAACATACTCGACTATGCCAGAGCCCATAATGGCTTGTGGCTGCACACGGAAGTTTCTATCATGAATAATCTTATGGTCCCTTTGAGCCTGGGTGGCAGGCCGTAGGATGATCACACGGGTCCTCCGGGATATCCTAGGACAACACTGGATTCTCTAGGTGCCCACAAGCAATCCACCCAGATGTGTATTTAAGTTGCCACCTTAAGTTGAACCATTAATTAACAATCTCACATCTGTCATGGAATACACTCAAACCCAATCCACGTCTACGAGCATAGCATAGCAATATAAGCATAACGTAGAAGTAACTCCCATAGGTTTGATAATAAACAGGTGAATAGGTACTACCTCATCTACTTCCCAAAACCCACAATTTAGTCAGATCCTAACCAATCAAATGTTTGAGGATTGATCTAATGCAATAAAACTGGGTAGTAAAGAGGTATGATCAAAGTGTTACTTGCCTTGCTGATGATCCGCGAAACCTAGAGACTCGTAGTAGCACGCTTCGCACTCCGGGTACTCTATCGCAAACAAACAAGCATACAATAAGCACTCAACTAGAAGCACGGGTAAAACTTCAAATAAGAGATATAACCAGAAAGTTCAACTTAAGAACTCCGGTTTGCAAAAAGAATCAAATCGAACGAAGCAACGAAACTCAAACTGCGAAAGAAACAAGATCCGTTTACTAATCTGGACTAAAGCCAAATTTTAGAGTAGTAAAATCTTGTTCAAGTTGGTTAAACAGAAAGAAGGCTTCGAGACGAAGATCTAGGCGCTTGAATCGCCTGATTCCGATAAACGAGCGAAAAGTTAAACTAAAACGAAAATCGGATCAGAAATCGCGATAAAAAATAATCGCGAAAAATCCGAGAAAAAGAAAAACTGATGAACACACTAACGAACGAACGTTCGCTGTCTGTGGTTAACCGATGAAAGCCGTTCGTTAAAACGAACGTACGAACGGGCGTTCGCTAAATAACTAAACCAAAAAAAAATGATCTAAAATAAAAAAAGGGATCTAGGTTTTCGAAAAAACCGATCGGTTTTCTTACGAAAACCGACGGCGGCGGCGACAACCTCCGGCGATCGGCAGGACGGCGGCGGCGGCGAGCGGCTCCAGCGGCGGGGTCGGGCTAGGGTTCGGGCGGCGAGGCGGCGTGCGGCGGCGGCGGCGAGTGGGACCGGGGTCGCGGGCCTCGGCTTTTAAAGCCGCCCGGGCGCAGTGTCCCGGTCGGACACGACCCGGTAAGTCGGTTGACTATTTGTTTTTTAAAAAATAATACCGCTCAGAAAAACGAAGAAAAGAAATACTAAACGGACTCCAAAAATCCTGAAATAAATTTTCCCCGTCCTCTAAAGATATAGCGGACAAGGTGAATATTTATTTGGGCCTCTAATGCAATTTTGAAAAACGCATATTTTTCCTAATTCAAATAAAATAGCGATAAAACTCTGAATAAAAATCTTATTTGATTTTAATATTAAATCTCCAATATTTCTTTATTTTGGGGAAGTCATTTTATCCCCTCTCTTTTATTTTCATAAAAGAAATATTTGAAGAGAAAAATAATTAAAATCAAACGATCTCTTTTCAAAAGTTGAGAAAACTCAAATAGGAAAATAACGAAATCCCCAACTCTCTCCGTGGGTCCTTGAGTTGCGTAGAATTTCTAGGATCAAGCCAAAATGCAATAAAATATTATATGCAATGATGATCTAATGCATAACATTCCAAATTGAAAATTTGGGATGTTACAAACCTACCCCCCTTAAAATGAATCTCGCCCTCGAGATTCGGGTTGGCTAGAAAATAGGTGAGGGTGATCCTTCCGTAGGTCTTCCTCTCGTTCCCAGGTGGCTTCATCCTCGGTATGGTGGCTCCACTGAACTTTGCAGAACTTGATAACCTTACTGCGTGTGACTCGGCTGGCAAACTCAGGAATCTTGACTGGTTTCTCCTCGTAGGTCAAGTCGGTATCCAACTGAATCGCTTCCTGTGGCACTGTATCTCTTAGAGGAATATTAGCCATCTCTGCGTGGCACTTCTTCAACTGAGAAACGTGGAACACATCGTGAACTCCTGACAATCCTTCGGGCAATTTCAACTTGTAAGCAACTTCTCCCATACGTTCCAAAACCTTGTATGGTCCTACAAATCTCGGGGCTAACTTTCCCTTAACTCCAAAACGCTTCACTCCTCGGAGTGGTGATACACGAAGATACACTCTGTCTCCGACTTCGTAAACTGTCTCCTTGCGTTTAGAATCCGCTTAGCTCTTCTGCCTGTACTGGGCTGCCTTGAGTCTATCGCGAATCAGCTTAACCTTCTATTCAGACTCTTTAATCAAATCTTGTCCAAACAACTGACGGTCTCCAACTTCATCCCACAATAATGGTGTCCTGCACCTCCTTCCATACAATGCTTCGAAAGGGGCCATCTTCAAACTGGCTTGATAGCTGTTGTTGTAAGAGAACTCTGCATATGGCAAATTGTCGTCCCAACTAGATCCATAGTCTAGCGCACAAGCTCTCAACATGTCCTCCAGAATCTGATTGACTCTCTCAGTCTGTCCATCCGTCTGCGGGTGAAAAGCTGTACTGAACTCTAGCCTGGTTCCCAAAGTCTTATGCAACTGATTCCAAAACTTTGAGGTAAACTGGGTTCCTCTATCCGATACAATGGTCCTCGGAACTCCATGTAGACATATGATCCTGGTCATGTATATCTTTGCCAACTTAGCACTGGTGTAAGTGGTCTTCACTGGGATGAAGTGAGCTACCTTCGTCAAACGATCGACTACAACCCATATCGAATCATAGATTGAACGGGTCCTGGGCAATCCCGTGATAAAGTCTATGCCTAGTTTATCCCACTTCCATTCGGGTATCGGCAATGGCTGTAGCAATCCAGCTGGCTTCTGATGTTCTTCCTTCACTCTCTGACATACATCACAAACTGCTACATACTCCGCAATATCCTTCTTCATTCTGGTCCACCAGAAACTATCCTTCAAATCCAGATACATCTTGGTATTTCCTGGGTGAATCGTATATGGCGAATCATGGGCCTCTTGCAGAATCAACTTCCTGATCTCCGGATCATTTGGCACATAAACGCGGTCCTCAAACCATAGGGTATCGTGCTCATCCTCACGAAATGCCTTAGCTTTTCCTTTGCTCATCCTCTCTTTTATCTCGGCAATCTCTTTGTCCGTCTTCTTAGCTTCTCGGATCTTAACCATCAAAGTAGACTGAATCTCCAATGCTGCTACATAACCTCTCGGAACTATTTCCAAACATAGTTCACGAAGATCCTCTGCTAACTCCTTGGGTAACTCTCCAGACATGAGTGTATTGACATGACTCTTGCGGCTCAACGCATCAGCTACTACGTTAGCCTTTCCGGGATGATAATGCAACTTCATATCATAATCCTTGATGAGCTCCAACCATCTTCTCTGCCTGAGATTCAACTCCTTCTGCGTGAAAATATACTTCAAACTCTTGTGATCCGTGTACACCTCACAATGGTTTCCGATGAGAAAATGTCTCCATGTCTTCAGCGCATGCACGACGGCTGCTAACTCCAAATCATGCGTAGCATAATTCAACTCATGGGGTTTAAGCTGTCGTGAGGCATATGAAACAACTCTTCCCTCCTGCATAAGCACTGCTCCAAGTCCTCGACGAGAAGCGTCGCAATACACCTGGTAATCCTTGCGTTGATCTGGAAGAATCAACACTGGAGCTGTAACCAAGCGTTTCTTCAACTCCTGAAAACTGGCCTCACATTCCTCAGTCCATTTGAACTTGGTGTCCTTCTTCAACAACTCCGTCATGGGCTTTGCAATCTTTGAGAAATTCTCAATGAACCTCCGGTAGTATCCTGCGAGTCCAAGAAAACTCTGGATCTCTCCAACTGACGTGGGTGCTTCCCAATTTGTCACAGTGACAACCTTGGTAGGGTCTACTGCTATTCCTTCTCCGGATATCACATGTCCAAGGAATCCAACTTCCTTCAACCAAAACTCACACTTGCTGAACTTGGCATACAACTAGTGTTCTCTGAGCTTCCCAAGTACCAAATGCAAATGCTCCTTATGTTCCTCTTCATTCTTTGAGTAGACCAGAATATCATCAATGAACATCATGACGAACTTATCCAAAAACTCCATAAACACCTTGTTCATCATGTTCATAAAATAGGCAGGTGCGTTAGTCAGACCAAATGACATAACGATATACTCATATAGCCCGTACCTTGTGGTAAAAGCTGTCTTAGGTATATCCTGCTCTCGAATCTTTAGCTGGTGGTACCCTGATTGCAGATCGATCTTGGAAAACACCTTAGCTCCTTGCAGCTGGTCAAACAAATCATTGATCATCGGCAGTGGGTACTTGTTCTTAATCGTCACCTCATTCAATCCTTGATAGTCAACAACCATCCTCAACGAACCATCCTTCTTCTCCACTAGAAGTACTAGTGATCCCCAAGGTGATGAACTTGGGCGAATGCACCCTTTATCCAGTAACTCCTTAATCTGCTTCTTAATTTCCTCTAAATCCTTTGCGGGCATCCTGTACAGTCTCTTTGATATTGGCCCTGTGCCTGGCAAAAGTTCGATCAAGAACTCAATGTCTCTATCCGGTGGCATGCCTGGCAACTCTTCTGGAAATACATCCGGGAAATCCTTCACCACTGGTACTTCCTCCTATACAACTCCTGAAAAGGAATTCACTTGAGTCCTATTCGGCACATGCCGGGATACATACTTGATCCTTCTTCCTTCTGGGGTGGTAAGCAAAATCGGCTTACTGGCGCAGTCAATGTTCCCACCATACTTCGATAACCAATCCATGCCTAATATCACATCCAGTCCTTGTGAATCCAATACTATTAGGTCCGAGGGAAACAGGTAGTTACCAATCCTTAATGGTAACCGATCACACCAAAGGCTAGTGATACGTCTCCAACGTATCTATAATTTATGAAGTATTCATGCTATTATATTATCCATCTTGGATGTTTATTGGGATTTACTATGCACTTTTATATTATTTTTGGGACTAACCTATTGACCCAGAGCCCAGTGCCAGTTCCTATTTTTTCCCTTGTTTCAGTGTTTCGAAGAAAAGGAATATCAAACGGAGTCGAAACAGAATGAAACCTTCTAGAGAAGTTATTTTTGGAAGGAAAGCAACCCGGGAGACTTGGAGTGCATGTCAGGAAAGCAACGAGGGAGGCACGAGGCAGGGGGCGCGCCCACCCCCCTCGGCGCGCCCTCCACCCTCATGGGCCCCTCGTGGCTCCCCTGACGTATTTCTTCCGCCTATATATATCCATATACCCTAAAACGATCGGGGAACAGAATAGATCGGGAGTTCCGCCGCCGCAAGCCTCTGTAGCCACCAAAAACCAATCGGGACCCTGTTCCGGCACCCTGCCGGAGGGGGGGGGGAACCTTCACCGGTGGCCATCTTCATCATCCCGACACTTTCCATGACGAGGAGGGAGTAGTTCACCCTCGGGGATGAGGGTATGTACCAGTAGCTATGTGTTTGATCTCTCTCTCTCTCTCTCTCGTGTTCTTGAGGTGATACGATCTTGATGTATCGCGAGCTTTGCTATTATAGTTGGATCTTATGTTGCTTCCCCCCTCTACTCTCTTATAATGAATTGAGTTTTCCCTTTGAAGTTATCTTATAGGATTGAGTCTTTAAGGATTTGAGAACACTTGATGTATGTCTTGCCGTGCTTATCTGTGGTGACAATGGGATATCACGTGATCCACTTGATGTATGTTTTGGTGATCAACTTGCGGGTTCCGCCCATGAACCTATGCATAGGGGTTGGCACACGTTTTCATCTTGACTCTCCGGTACAAACTTTGGGGCACTCTTTGAAGAACTTTGTGTTGGTTTGAATAGATGAATCTGAGATTGTGTGATGCATATCATATAATCATACCCACGGATACTTGAGGTGACATTGGAGTATCTAGGTGACATTAGGGTTTTGGTTGATTTGTGTCTTAAGGTGTTATTCTAGTATGAACTCTAAGGCTGTTTGTGACACTTATAGGAATAGCCCAACGGATTGATTGGAAAGAATAACTTTGAGGTGGTTTCGTACCCTACCATAATCTCTTCGTTTGTTCTCCGCTATTAGTGACTTTGGAGTGACTCTTTGTTGCATGTTGAGGGATAGTTATATGATCCAATTATGTTATTATTGTTGAGAGAACTTGCACTAGTGAAAGTATGAACCCTAGGCCTTGTTTCCTAGCATTGCAATACCGTTTGTGCTCACTTTTATCATTAGTTACCTTGCTGTTTTTATATTTTCAGATTACAAATACTCATATCTACCATCCATATTGCACTTATATCACCATCTCGTCACCGAACTAGTGCACCTATACAATTTACCATTGTATTGGGTGTGTTGGGGACACAAGAGATTCTTTGTTATTTGGTTGCAGGGTTGTTTGAGAGAGACCATCTTCATCCTATGCCTCCCACGGATTCATAAACCTTAGGCCATCCACTTGAGGGAAATTTGCTACTGTCCTACAAACCTCTGCACTTGGAGGCCCAACAACGTCTACAAGAAGAAGGTTGCGTAGTAGACATCAAGCAGTTTCTGGCGCCGTTGCCGGGGAGGCTAGGTAAGCGGCACTCACACCCCGTCAATTAAGCACTTTCTGGTGCCGTTGCCGGGGAGGTGAGTGCTTGAAGGTATATCTTTAGATCTTGCAATCGAATCTTTTTGTTTCTTGTTTTATCACTAGTTTAGTTTATAAAAGAAAACTACAAAAAATGGAATTGAGTTTGCCTCATACGCTTCATCTTTTTAATATCTTTCGTGAGTATGATGGAAAGGAAAATTGTGCCAAAGTGTTAGAAGAAGAATGCATTAAAATGTTCGGCACTAAATCTTTGAATGATGAGCATGATTGCAATGTTGTTAGTATGAACTCCTTGAATATCCATAGTACTAATGATGATTGCACTAGTTATGATGAAAATGTCTCCTATAAACATGTCAATTTTTGTGGAGTGCATTGGGTTTGCAAGTACACACCAAATAGGGAAGATAGATATTGCAAGAGGCATAAGCATTTAGAAACTAAATTGTTGCAAGAAAGGTTAGATGTTTGTGCTGAAAGATTCAATATTTATCGCCATCCTTGTGAACTTTGCAATGAACATGGTCATTTAAAGCTCCAATGCTATTTGTTTCATGATCAAGTCGTGTCCAAAAATTGTGATAACTTGATTACCCTTGAGCATCATAAAGAGCTTAGTTTTCTTTTGGGTTATGAAGAAATGAAACGTATAACTGAGGGTATTGCAAAATTTAATCTCGATAAATTTCTTGATTTTGATCTAGAGGAAATTTATATGTATTGTGCGGTGAATTGCATTGAGAATCCTTATATTGCCAATTACATAAAGAAAAGAAAACAAATAGAAGATGAAGAAAATACTAATGAAAGGGAAGAGACTTCCCAATATCCTCCTATTATTTCTTATGATGAATCAGGTAACGAGGAGGAGCCTTCTATTCAACCAATCTCATTAATAAGGAGCTCCAAAAAGAGGATTGAACCCACACATGATGTGGTGAAGAAGAAGAAAAGAAAAAGGAAGAGAGGTAAAAAGATATCTCTCCCAAATACTGTTGCTCCTATTATTGTTGTGCCTCATGAAAATGAATCAAAAATAATTGTGGAAGATGATGCACTTGATGATGATCTCGTTATGCCTATTGCTTGTTGTGATGATTATGATTGGGAAGATAATAATAATACTTCTTATGATCTTGAAAATCTTTTTGGCACTTGCTTGGAAGAATATGATAATTGCTATACTATTGGTGCTATCCATACTATTAATGATGAGAGTGATTATGCTTATGATATGAAAAGGCCCAAGCTTGGGGAAGCTATGTTTGATGAGAATGACATATTTGAGAATATATTTGCTGAAATTAATGTTTTTCCCAAGCTTGGGGATGCTACGTTTAATGAAGATGATATTTTTAGCCTCCCAAGTTTTGATATGCAAAGTTGTTATGATGATAGCATGCCTTCTACCAATGATGATTATAGTGATGAAAGTGGGTTTGGAAGAGTGTCAACTTTAGGAAGTAATGATCCCACTATTTTGGAGGATGTTGAATCTTATAATATTTATGAAAGTGGATTTGGAGAGGTCATGACTTTATTTAGCGATGTATCCACTATTTCAGAAGAGATTTCAATCGATTATGATGAGAACAAAGTTGCTACTTATGATGATTATTGTGATGAAACTTATGCTATAAAAAGTAGTGATGATTATATTTATAAAACTTGTCATGATTATGATTACCCTTTTTCTGAACATTTCTCTTTTAATGTGGAAACAATTTATAGTATTCAAGTCTCTTATGATACTCCCACTATTCCGAATGAGAAGAATTTTGATTATGTAGAGAGTAGTAAATTTTCTATGCTTGTAGATCATGAAAAGAATGCTTTAGGTGCTGGTTATTTTGTTGAATTCATTCATGATGCTACTGAAAATTATTATGAGAGAGGATCATATGCTTGTACTTATTGCAATAATATCAAGTTTCCTCTCTATGTGCTTAAAATCTTGAAGTTATGCTTGTTTTACCTTCCTATGCAAGTTGATTCTTGTTCCCATAAGTTGTTTGCTCACAAAATCCCTATGCATAGGAAGTGGGTTAGACTTAAATGTTCTAGTCATATTCTTCATGATGCTCTCTTTATGTTTCAATTCTTATCTTTTATGCGAGCATCATTGAAATCACCATGCCTAGCTAGGGGCTTTAAACGTTAGCGCTTGTTGGAGGCAACCCAATTTTATTTTAGTTTCTTGCTTTTTGGTTCTGTTTAGGAATAAATAATCCATATAGCCTCTGTTTATATGTGGTTTTGTGTTTTAATTAGTGTTTGTGCCAAGTAGAACCTTTGGGAAGACTTGGGGGAAGTCTTTATGATCATGCTGTAAAAAACAGAAACTATAGCGCTCACGAGATTAGCTAAAACTTTTTACTGGAGAGTGCTATTTAGTTGATTCTTTTTGCAGATTATTACTAGACAAATTCCTCAGGTCCAAAAATTTATTTTAGAATTTTTGTAGTTCCATAAGTTTGCGTTAGTTACAGATTACTACAGACTGTTCTGTTTTTGACAGATTCTGTTTTCATTGTGTCGCTTGCTTATTTTGATGAATCTATGGCTAGTAAAATAGTTTATAAACCATAGAGAAGTTGGAATACAGTAGGTTTAACACCAATATAAATTTAGAATGAGTTCATTACAGTACCTTGAAGTGGTGTTTTGTTTTCTTTCGCTAACGGAGCTCACGAGTTTTCTGTTGAGTTTTGTGTTGTGAAGTTTTCAAGTTTTGGGTAAAGATTCGATGGACTATGGAATAAGGAGTGGCAAGAGCCAAAGCTTGGGGATTCCCAAGGCACCCCAAGGTAATATGCAAGGATAACCAAGCGTCTAAGCTTGGGGATGCCCCGGAAGGCATCCCCTCTTTCGTCTTCGTTCATCGGTAACTTTACTTGGAGCTATATTTTTATTCACCACATGATATGTGTCTTGCTTGGAGCGTCATTTTATTTTATTTTGCTTTGCTTGATGATTGGAATAAAATACCAAGATCTGAAATTCTGAAATGAGAGAGAGTCTTCACATAGCTAAATAATAATTCAACTACTCATTGATCTTCACTTATATCTTTTTGGAGTAGTTTGTCATTTACTCGTGTGCTTCACTTATATCCTATGAGTAAATGGGTGAATGATTTGAATGTCATAAATCAGAAATTATATATGTTTCATATGCTTATCCCATGGGGAGCAATGCCTTCACATATAAGAAGTAGAGGTGGTAAATTTATTGAAGGTTAGCAAACATTGTATTGGTCACTTGAACAATTCATGAAAGAATATTGAAGGAAGAGAGATTTCACATATAAATATACTATCTTGGACATCTTATATGATTGTGATCCCCATTACTTATTTTCAAAACTGAGCAAATTAGTTGAAGTTGGACAAGGAAGACAACATAATGAGTTATGCTTGGGTATATTTGTATAAGTTATATTGTTTCGGATCCTCTAACATGTGGTGCTTGATATTTAGAATCCTTTGGTAGCCAAAATATCTATACTAAGCGGGAATACTGCTTGTGCATCCAAATTCCTTGAACCAAGTTTCTTTCATGAGTGTCCACCATACTACCTATATGCGGCATTTACCTGCCGTTCCAAGTAAATTTGCATGTGCCAAACTCTAAACCTTCAAATAATAATCTATTTTGTATGCCCGAATCGCTCATGTAGCGACTAGGGGCTAGCCGTATCTTCCATGCTAGGTGGGTTATTCTCACGATGAGTGGACTCCGCTCATCATTCATGAGAAAATGGCTGGTAATTGGGATGCCCAGTCCCATGATCAAAAGATCAAAATCAAATCAAAAAATCAAATCAAAAATAATTGCAAACAAAACTCCCCCAGGTTTGATGTTAGTTGGAGGCACCCGTTGTTTCGGGCACGCCATGGATTGATGATTGTTGGTGGAGGGGGAGTAAAAATCTTTACCTTTCTGTTTGGGAACCGCCTATAATGTATGTAGTATGGAAGATATTGGGAACTCTTGGTCGTTATGTTGACAATGAAAGCATACCTCTCAAAATTATTTTCATCTCTGTTTTTGCTTCGAGCTCTGGCACCTCTGCAAATCCCTGCTTCCCTCTGCGAAGGGCCTATCTTTTACTTTTATGCAAGAGTCAGTAGTATTCCTTCTCATTCCAACCTACTCTTTAGTTGGCAAGCATCATGTGATGGAAAGATCTAAGCATATATGGCCATTCAAATATATTTGAGCATGAATTATTACTGTTGACATTACCCTTGAGGTAAAAGGTTGGGATGCGATACATTAAGCCCCTATATTTCTCTGTGTTCGATGAATACTATTTGTTCTAAAAATATGCTTTGAGTGGTAGCAATCATGGAAGACTAAATGATAGTTGAGTATGTGAATTTGCTAAATCAAAGCTCTGACATAGACTCTTCCTGATAATAAGATGAATTGCAATTGTTTGATGACTGAGAACATAGTTTGTTAGTTTTCAAGAAAGTTTATGATCTATACTTTAACATGTGAATAGTTTGTTACTTGATCATGCAAAGTTCTATGAGTTGAGCTACTGTTATGACATATAATGATGCTAGAAAAGGTGATTGAAATTATCATTGATCAAACTTATGCACCTGCAAGCATTCACACTTCATAAATTATTTTTTTATCATTTACCTACTCGAGGAGGAGCAGGAATTAAGCTTGGGGATGCTGATACGTCTCCAACGTATCTATAATTTATGAAGTATTTATGCTATTATATTATCCATCTTGGATGTTTATTGGGCTTTACTATGCACTTTTACATTATTTTTGGGACTAACCTATTGACCCAGAGCCCAGTGCCAGTTCCTGTTTTTTCCCTTGTTTCAGTGTTTCGAAGAAAAGGAATATCAAACGGAGTCGAAATGGAATGAAACCTTCTGGAGAAGTTATTTTTGGAAGGAAAGCAACCCGGGAGACTTGGAGTGCACGTCAGGAAAGCAACGAGGGAGGCACGAGGCAGGGGGGCGCCCACCCCCTGGGCGCGCCCTCCACCCTCGTGGGCCCCTCGTGGCTCCCCTGACGTATTTCTTCCGCCTATATATATATATATATCCATATACCCTAAAACGATCAGGGAACAGAATAGATCGGGAGTTCCGCCGCCGCAAGCCTCTTAGCCACCAAAAACCAATCGGGACCCTGTTCCGGCACCCTGCCGGAGGGGGGGAGCCTTCACCGGTGGCCATCTTCATCATCCCGGCGCTCTCCATGACGAGGAGGGACTAGTTCACCCTTGGGGCTGAGGGTATGTACCAGTAGCTATGTGTTTGATCTCTCTCTCTCTCTCTCTCTCTCGTGTTCTTGAGGTGATACGATCCTGATGTATCGCGAGCTTTGCTATTATAGTTGGATCTTATGTTGCTTCCCCCCCTCTACTCTCTTGTAATGAATTGAGTTTTCCCTTTGAAGTTATCTTATCGGATTGAGTCTTTAAGGATTTGAGAACACTTGATGTATGTCTTGCCGTGCTTATCTGTGGTGACAATGGGATATCACGTGATCCACTTGATGTATGTTTTGGTGATCAACTTGCGGGTTCCGCCCATGAACCTATGCATAGGGGTTGGCACACGTTTTCGTCTTGACTCTCCGGTAGAAACTTTGGGGCACTCTTTGAAGAACTTTGTGTTGGTTTGAATAGATGAATCTGAGATTGTGTGATGCATATCGTATAATCATACCCACGGATACTTGAGGTGACATTGGAGTATCTAGGTGACATTAGGGTTTTGGTTGATTTTTGTCTTAAGGTGTTATTCTAGTACGAACTCTAAGGCTGTTTGCGACACTTATAGGAATAGCCCAACGGATTGATTGGAAAGAATAACTTTGAGGTGGTTTCGTACCCTACCATAATCTCTTCGTTTGTTCTCCGCTATTAGTGACTTTGGAGTGACTCTTTGTTGCATGTTGAGGGATAGTTATATGATCAAATTATGTTCTTATTGTTGAGAGAACTTGCACTAGTGAAAGTATGAACCCTAGGCTTTGTTTCCTAGCATTGCAATACCGTTTGTGCTCACTTTTATCATTAGTTACCTTGCTGTTTTTATATTTTCATATTACAAATACTCATATCTACCATCCATATTGCACTTGTATCACCATCTCTTCGCCGAACTAGTGCACCTATACAATTTACCATTGTATTGGGTGTGTTGGGGACACAAGAGACTCTTTGTTATTTGGTTGCAGGGTTGTCATCCTACGCCTCCCACGGATTGATAGACCTTAGGTCCTCCACTTGAGGGAAATTTGCTACTGACCTACAAACCTCTGCACTTGGAGGCCCAACAACGTCTACAAGAAGAAGGTTGCGTAGTAGACATCAACTAGCCATATACTCTGCTCCTGGCGAGGTTACTAACATGGGTGACCTAAGGGCTTGGGTTGGTAGTTTAAACTTATCCACAAATCCCCTTGATATGTATGAATGCGATGCACCAGTATCAAAAAGAACGATTGCAGTAAATGACTTAACCAAAAACTTACCTATTACTGCATCGGGTTGCGCTTCAACCTCCTCCACGCTAACGTGGTTCACTTGTCCCCTGTTGAAAGGGTTGGGCTTCTTCCCAGATCTTCCATTGCCATTCCCATTCTTTGCTTTAGAACACTCCGTGGCATAATGTCCATTCTTCCCGCACTTGAAACAAGAAATGTGACTTAGATCCTTCTTGGCGGGTGTTGCTGGGTTGGAACAGTTCTGTCCGTTGCTTCCTCCGTTAACATTCCCATTTTTGGAGCCACTATGGTTGTGCGAAATTCCTCCATTGTCAATGTGGCCTCCATGGTTATGGACAAGTCCTCCCGAGTTCGGGGTAAAGCGGGGTCTCTGCTGAGCTCCAGAATTGTACTTCCCTTGTCCATACTTCCTCTTGCGGTTGTCAATATGCTGCTGCTTCCCTTCAATCATGAAATCTCTATCTACCAACTCCTGATAGTTATTGAAATTTGCCACCATCAACTACATGCTTAGCTCATCATTCAGTCCTTCTAGAAACTTCTCCTGCTTAGCTGCATCCGTTGCGACGTCATCTGGGGCATAACGTGCTAGCTTACTAAAGTCAACCACATACTGGCCAACGGTGCGCCCTCCTTGGCGTAAGTTGTGAAACTCGCGCTTCTTCATGGCCATAGCTCCTGTTGATACATGGGCAGTGCGAAAAGCCTGCTGAAACTGATCCCATGTAACGGTGTCGATGGGGTAAGTGGCTGTGAAATTCTCCCACCATGATGTTGCGGGTCCATCAAGCTGATGTGCGGAAAAACGCACTCTCTCTGCATCTGTGCATCCTGCAGTGGTAAACTCCCTTTCAATCTTGCAGAGCCAATCATCTGCAACTATCGGCTCGGTGCTACTGGAGAACATCGGCGGATTCAGCCTTAGAAAACGGGCTAAGTGATCAACAGGTGGTGGTAGTGGTGGGTTGTTGTTCTTGTTCCCCTGATTCTGATTCTGTACTAGTATCTGCATCAATGCATTCTGCTGCTGGATCAATTGAGTGAGCTCCGGTGGGAAAGCAAATCCATTGTCGCGTCTCAAAGGCATCTGTTGAGTTTAGAAAGGATGAGAAAACCGAGTAGAATGAGGTCTAGGGGGAAAACACTACCCATATGCACATGAGACAAACACAAACATATCACTTCAATCAAATCAAACAAGGGCATACAATCGGTCTACCTATCGTTACAAAAGTGCTCGGACTATACTATATACATGGGGGAATACTACTACTGAACATGGTCGTCGACTAGAAAAATTGATCGGTGGAAGACTCCATAATATCTGCTCCAGCTTCATCAACAAAGTCATCATCGCTATCGTCGGGGTCCGAATCGGTGTCGTCGATGATGATGTAGTTCTCCGGATAAGTGGAATCGTCGTCTTCTCCTCCTGGCGCGGGATCTCCCATGAATACTCTGAGTTTCCTTGTCAGGTCATCATTCTTCTCCACTAGTACGACGATTTCTTCCTCATAATCTTCGCGAGTAGCCTTGAGTTCTTCCTCCAGCTCCGTGATCCTTGTCATTGCTTTCTTCAGATCCATCATGTCTGCGCACATTTGATTCTCCTGGCGACGAATGTGCTGGTTTAACTCCTCGATGAAAGCTGCAATAGATCTATCCTTCCTGGTGCTGATCATCTCCCATTGCTCATCTCGGCGCCCACAAATCTAGTAAATAGTATCCTTAAGATCCTTGTGGTAAACTTCTCCAATGCGGCCCATGGTGATGTGGGCTGCCATGCTCTTGCCTAGACTCCAGGTTGGTGCATCGAAGGAAAACTCTATGGGCTCAGTGACTGGTGTGAAGGTCCTTCCTGGAACTTGAACTTGGATCATCCAGCGTTCCTCTTCTGGTAAAGTGGCGTTGTAAGTCCCGGTGAAGCTTGGTATTCCGATGTTCAGGTACCTAGTGACTTCCTTCAAGTGTCGTCCAAAAGGTGTGTCTTTGTCTGGTTGTGCAAACGTGTTCCTTGCGTCCGCCATCCTAAAGAGTAGAAAATGGAGAGAGGTCAGAAATGAGAAGAGAGTAGTGATCTAGGGTTTTAGCTTAGTGGTCGTGTCCTACAGTCAGCGTGTGCTCTGATACCATCTTGTAGCGACCAGACCTCAAACAGTCTGGTCTCTGTGCATCAGTGTCATCCCTGGATCGGTAATGCTGACACGCACAGTACTTGAGGATTGATAACTGAGTAGCAATGAAACACTTATTACATCGAATGTCTCAAAAGTGAACTTATTACAATAAATATGTCTTAAGGCCATCTAAAAAGATAACAGCGGAAGGCTTGGAAGATAAAGTGAGTCCATCAAGTCCAACGACATCACTGAGTGAAAGACAACGACCTATGGCTCCTTACTCGTCGTCTGAAAAGTCTGCAACATGATACGTTGCAGCCCGAAATGGGTCAATACATGGAATATGCTGGCAATATAACACAAGAGAATAAAGAATGGAATAATGCTACATGCATATATGGCTGGTGGAGGCTATATGGTTAATATGTTTTGCGAAAAGCCAATTTTTCCCTACAACAAAGGAATAAATTTTATTTAACTATCATGGTAGTTGTTAAACATTGAGAAGGTTCCTCCAACTCAATCCCAATTAAGCATCATCATTAACCCAATCAATTATATTAAGAGTGATGAGATCCACATGATAATCCAAGAACTAGATACTCAAGATGTCCATAACCGGGGACACGGCTAACCATGATTAGTTTATACACTCTGCAGAGGTTTGCGCACTTTTCCCCACAAGAATCGATCTCCTCCGTTGGATTTCTCACACTACACGGTGTTTGAGAAACGGATGACCGAGACATAGTCTTTTAGAAGCATTAACTCTCTACTCTGGATAGACAGTACCACCTACATCCCACTACATCTGCTAGTCTACCTCTTCAAGAGCTTCACGCAACATACTCGACTATGCCAGAGCCCATAATGGCTTGTGGCTGCACACGGAAGTTTCTAGCATGAATAATCCTATGATCCCTTTGAGCCTGGGTGGCAGGCCGTAGGATGATCACACGTGTCCTCCGGGATATCCTAGGACAACACTGGATTCTCTAGGTGCCCACAAGCAATCCACCCAGATGTGTATTTAAGTTGCCACCTTAAGTTGAACCATTAATTAACAATCTCACATCTGTCATGGAATACACTCAAACCCAATCCACGTCTACGAGCATAGCATAGCAATATAAGCATAACGTAGAAGTAACTCCCATAGGTTTGATAATAAGCAGGTGAATAGGTACTACCTCATCTACTTCCCAAAACCCACAATTTAGTCAGATCCTAACCATACAAATGTTTGAGGATTGATCTAATGCAATAAAACTGGGTAGTAAAGAGGTATGATCAAAGTGTTACTTGCCTTGCTGATGATCCGCGAAACCTAGAGACTCGTAGTAGCACGCTTCGCACTCCGGGTACTCTATCGCAAACAAACAAGCATACAATAAGCACTCAACTAGAAGCATGGGTAAAACTTCAAATAAGAGATATAACCAGAAAGTTCAACTTAAGAACTCCGGTTTGCAAAAAGAATCAAATCGAACGAAGCAGTGAAACTCAAACTGCGAAAGAAACAAGATCCGTTTACTAATCTGGACTAAAGCCAAATTTTAGAGTAGTAAAATCTTGTTCAAGTTGGTTAAACAGAAAGAGGGCTTCGAGACGAAGATCTAGGCGCTTGAATCGCCTGATTCCGATAAACGAGCGAAAAGTTAAACTAAAACGAAAATCAGAATCAGAAATCGCGATAAAAAATAATTGCGAAAAATCCGAGAAAAAAAACTGACGAACAGACTAACAAACGAACGTTCGCTGTCTGTGGTTAACCGGCGAAAACCATTCGTTAAAACGAACGTACGAACGGGCGTTCGCTAAATAACTAAACCAAAAAAAGCGATCTAAAATAAAAAAACGGGATCTAGGGTTTAAAAAAAACGATCGGTTTTCTTACGAAAACCGACGGCGGCGGCGACTACCTCCGGCGATCGGCGGGATGGCGGCGGCGGCGAGCGGCTCCGGCGCTGGGGTCGGGCTAGGGTTCGGGCGGCGAGGCGGCGTGCGGCGGCAGCGGCAGCAGCTGCGGCGGCAAGCGGGACCGGGGTCGCGGGCCTTGGCTTTTAAAGCCGCCCGGGCGCAGTGTCCCGGTCTGACACGGCCCGGTAAGTCGGTTGACTATTTTTTTCCATTTAAAAAATGCCGCTCAGAAAAACGAAGAAAAGAAATACTAAACGAACTCAAAAAATCCTGAAATAAATTTTCTCCGTCCTCTAAAAATATAGCGGACAAGGTGAACATTTATTTGGGCCTCTAGTGCAATTTTGAAAAACGCATATTTTTCCTAATTCAAATAAAATAGCGATAAAACTCTGAATAAAAATCTTATTTGATTTTAATATTAAATCTCCAATATTTCTTTATTTTGGGAAAGTCATTTTATCCCCTCTCTTTTATTTTCATAAAAGAAATATTCGAAGAGAAAAATAATTAAAATCAAAAGATCCTGTTTTCAAAAGTTGAGAAAACTCAAATATGAAAATAACAAAATCCCCAACTCTCTCCGTGGGTCCTTGAGTTGCGTAGAATTTCTAGGATCAAGCCAAAATGCAATAAAATATGATATGCAATGATGATCTAATGCATAACATTCCAAATTGAAACTTTGGGATGTTACAACATGATTGTGATATTTGGAAAATATTGTTGCCTTGTATTAATGGAATCTAACAAGTCTCTAGTCTTTGAAGGGTATCGAAAGGATGACTTGTACATGGTAGATTTCTCAGCAGGACCATAGCTTGCTGCATGTCTTCTTGCAAAAGCTTCAGAGTGCTGGCTCTGGCATCGGAGGTAGGGCATGCTGGCATGAGGAACCTGTACACTCTCGCATAGAAGAAGCACGTCATAGGCATCGAGGGCGTCAAGTTCAAGAAGGATCACTTATGCGGTGCCTGCGAAGCTGGAAAGATGACAAGGGCCAAGCATCCCTCGAAGACAATCATGACGACATCTCAACCCTTCGAGCTGCTACACATGGACCTATTTGGCCCAACTCACTACTCTACTCTCACTACTACTGCTTGTCTCTATGGTTTCGTCATTATTGATGATTATTCAAGATACACGTGGGTGCATATAATTCTCTACAAGACTGAAGTGCAGGATGTCTTCAGACGTTTCGCCAACCGTGCCATGAACAACTATGGCGTCAAGATCAAGCATATCAGAAGTGACAACGACACTGAGTTTGAGAACACCGGCCTCGACCTTTACCTGGATACATTAGGCTTCACTCATGAGTTCTCCGCTCCATACACACCTCAGCAGAATGGCATCATGGAGCACAAGAACAGAACACTCATTGAGATGGCTCGGACGATGCTTGATGAATACAAGACTCCAAGAAAGTTCTGGCCTGAAGCTATTGATACTGCATGCCATGTCATCAACCGTGTTTATCTTCACAAGCTTCTAAAGAAGACATCCTATGAGCTCCTAACTGGTAAAAAGCCAAATGTAAGTTACTTCAGAGTATTTGGTGCTAGGTGCTGGATCAAGGATTCACAACACACTTCAAAATTTGCACCGAAAGCACATGAAGGTTTTATGCTTGGTTACGGAAAGGATTCACACTCCTACAGGGTCTTCAACCTCTTTCACTATAAAGTGGTTGAAACTGTGGATGTGCGGTTCGATGAAACTACCGGCTCGCAAAGAGAGCACCTGCCAAATGTGCTAGATGAAGTTCCACCTAGTGAATCCATCAAGCTTATGGGAACTGGAGAAATCATACCGTCTGAAGCTCAGCCTGAAGAGGAACTTATCATTTCTGCACCTAATCAACCTGAAGACAATGCTCAGCCTGAAGACAATCCCCCTAACGATGACAATGATCAACAAGAGCAAAATCTTCGTCCAGTTCATCCTTGTGTTGCAAATGAAGTACAGATTGAGAAGATAATTGATAGCATCAATGCACCTGGTCCACTCACTCGTTCAAGAGCAACACAACTTGCAAATTTCTGTGGGCACTTAGCATTTGTCTCAATATCAGAACCCAAGAAAGTTGCTGAAGCCTTCATGGAACCTGAATGGATTCAAGCTATGCAAGAAGAGCTTCAACAGTTCAAGCTGAACAATGTGTGGGAACTTGTCAAGCGTCCTGACCCTCGCAAGCACAACATAATAGGCACAAAATGGATATATCGCAACAAGCAAGATGAGCATGGTCAAGTTGTCAGAAACAAGGCTCGTCTCGTTGCTCAAGGATACACTCAAGTTGAAGGGATTGACTTCAATGAAACATTTGCTCCCGTGGCTAGGCTAGAAGCCATTCGCATACTGCTAGCCTACGCAAATCATCATAGCATCCTTCTGTATCAAATGGATGTGAAGAGTGCCTTTCTCAACGGCAAGATTGAAGAAGAAGTGTATGTTGCACAACCGCCTGGCTTTGAAGATCCAAAACATCCTGATATGGTATACAAGCTCAACAAGGCATTGTATGGCCTCAAACAAGCCCCTCGCGCTTGGTATGACACACTCAAAGACTTCCTGAAGAGCAAAGGCTTCAAACCTGGTTCCCTGGATCCCACACTCTTCACGAAGACATATGATGGTGAACTGTTTGTGTGCCAAATATATATGGATGACATTATCTTCGGCTGCACTAACCAAAAATACAGTGATGAGTTTGGACACATGATGCAAGAGCAATATCAAATGTCCATGATGGGTGAGCTAAAGTTCTTCCTTGGTCTTCAAATTCGTCAGCAAAGCAACGACATCTTCATTTCTCAAGAGAAGTACCTCAAAGACTACCTGAAGAAGTTTGGAATGCAAGATTGCAAAGGTTACACGACGCCAATGCCAACTAAAAGTCATCTGGGTCCTGACGCCAATGGTAAAGAGTTCGATCAAAAGGTATACCGCTCCATGATTGGTTCTTTACTTTATTTATGTGCATCTAGGCCAGATATAATGCTTAGTGTTTGCATGTGTGCCCGATTCCAAGCGGCACCAAAGGAATAGCATCACTTAGCTGTGAAGCGAATTCTTCGATATTTGGCTCACACCCCAACACTAGGATTATGGTATCCAAAGGGCTCAGAGTTTGATCTAGTTGGATTCTCGGATGCTGATTATGCTGGTGACAAGGTGGATCGCAAGTCTACATCAGGCACATGTCACTTTCTGGGACGACCACTTGTCTGTTGGTCTTCAAAGAAGCAGAACTGTGTATCACTCTCCACTGCTGAATCTGAATACATTGCTGTTGGATCTTTCTGCGCTCAGCTTCTATGGATGAAGCAAACACTCAAGGACTATGGCACCCATCTGAAGCAAGTACCACTCTACTACGACAATGAAAGGGCCATCAAGATTGCCAACAACCCAGTTCAGCACTCGAAGACAAAGCACATTGAAATTCGTCATCACTTTCTCAGAGATCATGTTATGAAGGAAGATATTGACATCATTCATGTCAACACTGAAGAGCAATTGGCAGATATCTTCACAAAGCCATTGGATGAGAAATGGTGTTGCAAGTTGCGGTGTGAGCTAAATATCTTGGACTCCTCTAATGTCCTGTGATCAGGCACACTTCCTAACACTTGTGCATGTTGATGACTTAGATGTGCAACACACGAAGTAATGTATATCTTCAATCAATGAAGACTTACACTCTGAGTGTGAATACATTAATGCGGAATGTGACTTCGGAGGACCACGATAATTGTGCGCCGTGTCTGGGTCTAATACTTCCTATACGGTGGGTAACGCCACCACCAACCTTTTGTTTGGAGCGTTTTCTGTTGGCGTTACTTTTACAAAGACTTCGCATTTGGTTTGTCTTCAATATTGACATGTTTTCATGTTTATCTTCACAATGTTGATTTGGTCTTATTCTGATATATACATATATTAGTGTTCTGTCCTCTACAGCATTCACTTATAGCTATGTCTTCTCGTTTCAATCTTTTTGACTAAGTGAATGTGATCGGACCCTAACCTCTCTATGCTGCCCTCTCAAATCTATCTATCCAAATCATATGCATTCTATTGAAACCGTCGAATGTCTTCTCTGCATCCTTGTCAGCAGAAGATACAGAGACAAACATTAAATCTATTTTAAATGCTCAATCCTTATTACCTGAAACTCGGAGAAGCCGGAACGACCACCCGATTGTCCAGGCGTGCGTGGGAACATGGAACAACTTCCAATGTGTTGCATGTTCGCCATGTGTCCCTCAGATGTGAACCGCCAGGGGCACCTGCGTAATTGCGCCGTGCCGTCCCTCTCCCTATAAATGCACATCCCATCGCGGTCAAAATCTTTCTTCCACCTCTCCACCTCAGACAAACCCTAGCGCCACCACTAGCTCTCGACGACGCCGGCGGCGAAGCGCTTAGCTGCCGCGACCTCACCGACGCCGTCTTCACGCCGACCGCGGACATCGTCTTCTCCGCCGTCGCCGTAGGTATCCTCTGTCGCCAAGTTAGGGCACGAAAGTTCGAACGGCTCGGCCTCCTCTTCTGCTCCGTCTAGCAGTTCATCGTGTGGTAAATTAAAACTCTCTTTTTACTGTCTTTTTGATCCGATAGATTCATCCTTCCTACCAAAAGTGGTTTCCGCCTCCACAAATTTGGATCTATCCTGTTTTGCATCTCATATTATGCCTAGTATATTCACTTATGCTTCACACATAGTTAGATTCCTTACTTGTACCTATTCTTGGATTCGTACAAATCTAGAACCAACTCTCAACATATAAGTGAATGTCTTCGCGCTATGAGGTCAATGTCTTCTAAACTGATTTATCTTCAAAATCTTCCGAGAATGCATATGACCTCTTCCCCTTCCCTCGCATCTCTAATGCTATCACATGTACATGTCCGTGGGAGAATCCCTTGGTTCTCATAGTCTGCATTCATTTGCAGAATTCTTACAACACCATATCAACTCTCCCGAGGCCAGTTCCTGTCTGACCAGCAAACGGAAGCTTTGACAGTTTTGAAGCCATTCAGTATGAACTACATGGCCACAGATAAGTCAGCAAGGAAGGGAGGCAGACAGCGCCGTGGGGGAACATCAAGAGACTTGCCTCCTGATCTCTATGAGCTATACAAGACAGATCCAGAGGGGGATTACAATCAGCGCAAAACTCGAATCCAATGGATTCGAAGATATTGGGCAGAGCAATGGTTCAAGTACAGGTTCGTGACCCAGGAATATGCTGGAAAGAATGCCATCAAGCGACCTTGGGGAGACATCTTGTACAAAAATCTTCCACCCAGGTCCAGAACTGAAGCCATTGATCAAGGCTTCTACCCTTGCATGGTCCGTGGACCACAGCCTGCTGATGCCGACCCATCTTCTCTACTATGGTGTCGTGATGAAAATCTGTTCAAGCGCAACTATCAGTTTGCCAAGAACTCGGCCAAAGAGAACAAGAAGTCGTGGGGATTAGACTTCAACCCAGGTCCCCCTACTCCTCGTGCCGATGGCACACGCAATGTTGAACCCAATATTGTTGGGCCCTTACAACCTTGAAGGTCTCATCACTCACATCATGGTTCAAGGGGCAGCCGTGGATCACTCTGCAGATGACGCTGATTCTGACGAAGCGCCTGCACCACCGAAGCCTAAGAAGCTGAAGAAACCCAAGGCTTTGAAGCCTTCCACTGCACCAAGAGCTTCGCGAGCGAAGCCTCTGGCCACTGCTCCTCCTGCACCAAGTGTGCAGTCTGAAGATCTCTCTTGCATCTCCAAGTCTGAGAAGAAGAAGAAGAAGCCCATGCAGACAACTGGTCAAGCATTGACCCTTGCTGCTGTTCTAAGGAATGAGAACGAAGCCATTGATCTGTCTAGTGACGACGATCTTGCCGATGATGCTCTTGAGCTGCTAATAAAGAGCAAGCAAGAGGCGGAAATCTTCAATGATCTTCCCCTCTTCGATGTGGACATTCTTAACAAGTTCATTAACGAGTGGTTTGATAGCCCAAACCTCAGTTTTGACGATCTTCAACTCCCCATTAGCCTCAGCGTCTCCTTCCATGGAGCCATTGCTCCTGAGCTGGCTCTAGCTCAGAAAATTGTTGAACTGAAGCACAAGATTGACTATGAAAAGGCTCAGTTCAAGAAGCATATGGCCCAGCTCAGTGTGATAGACGTCCAAAACTTCAAGACAATGATGCATGAGCTCAAGGAGGCGTTTCACAAGAAACGTGATGAAGCCAAAGGTTCTCGAGAGCGCATGAAAAACCTGGCTGCCAAATGTGTTCAAGCCTACAATGAAGCTAAGAAGCGCAAGGCACTTGGGCGTCCTGGCATCGACCCCAAGATGGCTGCCAAGAAGAAGCCTGCTGTGGACCAAGCTGAAGCATTCAGGCAGGAAGAACCTCGCATTGTCTTCCCCGCGAGTATGACAGGCGTGAAGCCTAAGGTCCCCACAGTGGCTTCGGAGCTCAAGAAAACAAGGGCAGCTGAAGCCGAAGCCAGAAAGCGCAAGACTAAGAACACCACTGATGAGGCTCCACCAGCCAAGAAGAGAAAAACCAAGAAGAAAGATCGGGCTGCTCCCATAGAGCCCCTTGTCGTCGAGCCAATTTCTGTTGCTCGACCTGTGTCAGAACACCGAGAGCGTTAGTTGATTGTTCACGAGCCTGCTACCACACAGGCTCCTGAAGTTGAAGATATTCCAGCTGTTGACCCCACCGCAGCTGAAGACATTGGTCACCAAGACAATGTTGAAGATGATGAAGTCCTTCCTCAGATCGAGCACAACGTGGTATCATCGCCGGTTCTCACGACCAGTGAACTCGTCAGCATTGGTCGTCCTTTGACGCTAATCGCTCAGGATGATTCATGGGCTGATCACCCTCAAGACTCCCCCCGTCAAGAAGAATCCCCACGTACTCCCCCAACTCAAGCCACCACTCCGGTGCTTGATGATGATGACTTTGAGGCCCAGCCTACTCCATCTTCACAAGCGTCACCAGCGTTTCGCAGGCTTCGCAAAGGACCAAGGCCACAAGTCACACTTTCGAGTGTTCCAGAAGGAGAAGAGCACCAATCGGTATCTCGCCAAGTCTTTCCTGAAGCCTCTCCAACTGTGAACATCTCCGAGTCTCAAGCCAAAGCTGCTGAAGACATTCCGGCTGCATCAGTTGATGAACAAGAAGAACGTGTTGCTACACCCCCGTCCAACCCTGAAGTTGTTCTCGAGGAGAACGTGTCCGACCCTCCAACTACTCAAGTGGAGGTTGATAACATTGAGGCGGCCACAAACATCAATACTGAAGCCAATGACATTGTCATGGCCGAAGCTAATGTGGCGCCTGAAGCTAATGTGGTGCGAGAAGTTCATGCACCTGAAGCCAATGCTGCACCTGATGCAAATCTGCAGCCTGAAGTCAATGCCACTGCCACTGCCACTGCTCCTGTACCGCCTCCAAGGCCACAAACCATCGAGCAAGCATTTGATCATGGTCAGCTGGTTACTGTCAGATGGCCCGTTCTGGTTCTTCCACCTGTTGCTGGTCCACAATTTGACTATCATGTCGAGCACAGGCCACAGGTCCAGAAGCCTAAGCCAAGACTGCCAAGGTTTCTAGGTACTGCAACTTCACCAGGGTCCTTCAATGCAAATGGCTTCATTGCGCACAACACTTTCTTTGATAGTGCCAAGAACCCCTACTCCAAGCCAAGAATTTCATCTGATCGGTTCTGGAGCTATCAGCAGTGCAGTTACTATTCATGTGTTCTCTATGATCAAGGGCGCATCTTTCCACATATGCGTCTCGACTGTGAAGCCATTGCTGGTCTGCCCTGCCTAGAAGAAGCTCTTGACTGCTTCCGTGATGCTCGACTTGTGAACTTTGTGACTGATAAAGAGCATTGGAATGAAGAGCTTCTGCTACAATTCTATGCTACCCTCCACATTCGCGGCTACAACAGGGATCCGAAGACATGGATCCTTGAGTGGATGACAAGCAATGTCCATCATGAAGCCAAAGCTCTTGATATCATTGAGCTAACTGGCCTGCCCACTCCAGGTGAACTCTTCGAGCCTGGTTGTCAGCTTCACCGCAATGCATTGAAGAGCATCTTTCAGAAGCCAGAGCCCAACATGAGCCAAATGCTGAGCATGATGAAGCCTCTGCCACGCGGCGCTGAATACCCAAGAGAATTCTTTGTTGAAGACCTAGAGTATCTGCCCCGCACGATCGATCATATCATAAGGCGAACTCTATGGCCCATCAAGGGACATTCTTTTGCAGCGAAGCTTGAAGGGGCAATGAAGACATTGGTCTTTTATATCTTCAATGGCATCAGCTTCAATGCTCAAGACTTCTTTATCAGGCAATTGGCTACATCAGGCTCTGATCTCTTTGGTCTGAAATTCTATGCTCCATGGGTTATGCGCCTTATCAAGCTTCATTCAGCTGTCAACTATCAGCCTTCTGCTCACAACCATCTGATATTTTTGCCAGAGGTTGATATGTCAGTTGAAGCCATATACCCAGAGCCTGCCAAGGAGCCTTTTTGTCTTCACAATGCTGATTACCAAAGCTTCACACAGCCCATTGAAGGAGTTCAGGCCGTCACTCGTGTTTATCCTTTGGCTGGCAATACACGCTTACCTCACCGTGCTCAAACTGAAGCCACCGAAAGCACTATTGCTCAAAGGCCTCGGAAGCGATCTCGTGTTCTCAATGACCGAGAGCTTCTTGTCGCCCTGCATCAGAAACAAGATAAGCATCACTACTGGCTGAAGCAGCAGATGCAAAGCCTCTTGGTGGACGTAAATCGCATTCGCAACCTTGCCACCAAGAATGCATTTGTCACACATGAAACCTGTCGGAGGTCATGGAAGAATTTGACTTTGCTCAGTGCTGAAGCTGATCTTCAAGACTATGGCTTCACTGAAAGATTCAAGTTTGACTCCACTCCTCCAAGGAATGTTGTCTTGCATCGGACTCCCTCTCTTGAAGACTCTGACTATGCCTCCTCAGCTGCGACGGTGAATGCCAGAGTCATTGATGACCAAGACGATAATACTTCACCACCTCCAACTTCGGCGCGTATCGACACTGCACCAAGTTCTTCTGCACCACCAAACCTCAACGACGACCCTGCTGCTTCACCTCCTACTCCTCATGGGAACGAGTAGAGGCTCTATGTCTTCAAACCTTTTTGGTCCTTACTGACAAAAGGGTGAGAAGCATATGAGTTTATAGTCTTCAAGCGGGTCCATATGGGTGGTTACTTTATATTTTGCCAAGTGTTTACAACTCGCGCTTTTGATACATTTGGTTCTTTGAGTTGTAACACTTAAATTTGATGGTCGTCTACTACTTGTTTGTTATTCTGTGATGCGATGATAAATTCCGCATGTGCGATAATAAATCCCGCATGAAGTCATACTGCAGACGTCCATTTTTTCATTATGCATGTCATTATCTTCGTTATATCAAATCATGCATGATAAATTGTCTTCATAAGTTGAAGAGGATCTCCACAAGTACAACCTGCCATGTGCATTTGCATTCCAAAGGCAAATTACTTATATGCACATCTTCAGGGGGAGCCTTTTGCTACTTATGAATACAATACCTTAATCCTTTACAATTTCACATACTTTTATCCCCGTTGAAAACTTCAACCAGTTTGTCATCAATCACCAAAAAGGGGGAGATTGTAAGTGCATCTAATGCCACCCTTAGTTGGTTTTGGAGTATTGACGACAAACCTGGTTGAGGGACTAATGTGTTTGTGAGAATTGTAGGATAACACGGGTAGTAGTCCCTCAATGATTTGGTTTACCTACCGGAGATGACCCCTAAAAATGTATGAAGACATTGAAGACAATGGTGGTATGTGAAGACATTGACATTGAAGACTATGACATGAGAAGACATCGCATGAAGACTATGGAGCGCGAAGACTTAGTTGTGTCGTTGTTTCCTTTTCTTCTTTGTTGAGTCATAGGAACCAACGTACTGTTAAGTGGGGTCCCAGTGAACAAAGTCAGAGTGACTGAAGTGATGCTCAACCAAATCCTATGTCTTCGAGCGAAGACAATGAGAGCAAACCTTATCCAGAGTTGGATGAGTCAGCTTTACTTGTAGCCCAAGTCTAGCTGTCGCGTGTGTTTGAAATCTGACCGTTGGAACACGTGTCAGTTCCTTAGTGACCCAGGGTCATTTCGGACAAATCAGGTCGGGTTGCCTAGTGGCTATAAATAGCCCACCCCCTACACCATAAATTGGTGGCTGCTCAGAGTTAGTGCACGGCTTTTGTCATTTGAGAGCAACCCACCTCCGAAGCTTTTGAGAGAGAGAAATCCTTGCGAGGACAAAGCCCAAACACCCAGAGCCAAAGAGTGTTAGGCGTCACTGAAGTCTTTCTGTCCGCGTGACCTGAAGACTTGTTACACTTAAGGACTGTGAATCCTCCAGCCGGTTAGGCGTCGCGTTCTGAGCATCCAAGAGTCATTGTGGATCGCCGGTGAACGAAGTCTGCGAAGGTTTGGAAGTCTACCTTGAAGACTTACCAGAGTGATTGGGCGAGGACTGGGTGTCCTTATCTCAAGGGGAATAAGGTGAAGACACGGTCTTCTGAGTTAAATCTTAGCCTCCCTAACCAGACGTACAGTTGTCACAGCAACTGGAACTGGTCCAACAAATCCTTGTCCTCATCAAGTGACTGGTTCTATCTTCTCCCTCTCTTTATTTACAGTTTGTCTTCGCGAAGTCATTGCCCGCCTGTGTTACCTGTTTGACTTCACTGTGTGACTTCTATCGTTGTTTGGCTTCATACTATCTTCCATCCTGATCATTACTACCTAGCTGCTATTAGTCTTCGTGCTTTCACTTCATTGAATACTTGACTATGGCTTGCCTAGTGTAGTCTACCTTCCACTGCATATCAATATGTTCATTTCTACTGTTTGTCTTCGAAACTGCCATGTTTTGAAGACGTTCATAAAAATCGCCTATTCACCCCCCCTCTAGTCGATAACTAGCACTTTCATGTTCACCTATGGAGATTCATGCTTGACTCCACATAGGCTAGCGGGGGTTTGCTGCCTTACT
Organism: Aegilops tauschii subsp. strangulata; assembly: GCF_002575655.3. Lineage (NCBI taxonomy): Eukaryota > Viridiplantae > Streptophyta > Magnoliopsida > Poales > Poaceae > Aegilops > Aegilops tauschii. The sequence continues at coordinate 228,069,124 of NC_053039.3, forward strand.
CCCATTTCTTTGTGACATGGTGTGCAAGATGCTACTCAACCACATAAAAGCATATAATGGGGCATCACACCCGCTAAAGTTGCTGCTTATGGTGGCACAACACATTCAAAGGGAATTATCTCATGACGATGTAAGACCTCCAATTGACCTACATCACATCATGTTACTTATGCACAAAGCATTTGCCAACAATGATGGCAATTATTAATGAACAATTACCTGATGGTGAGTTGATGTATGATTCGCGTAGGTAGCAGGCGGGCGACGTGCTTATCTTGTGTCACGCTCATTTATGTAGGACTTGTATCAACCCATCGAGCCTGCCGTGGACACTTTCACACTAGCCCATGTGTACGTGACAATGGGGAAGCGTTTGGGGTCCTCATTATAAGATCACTTCCATTGTTACCCTAGAGCTACTGTGTCTGCATGGTCAACCGGGATACATCCCCACAACCAAACCTGTAGGGCCCACACAAAGTTACCAATGTGAGTGGTCAACTTCTGCCTCTAACATGCCTCGTCCATCTGCACATTCAAAAACATGTTAAAACATGATACACAAACATTAAGTTCATGCCATGTACATGGATGCCACTGGGTTTTACCTTTTGGGGTATAAGAAAGCTAGTCCCACTAGCCTCTCCAACACCATTTCATGTCCCAGTCACGTAGTGCGTCTAAGTACATCCAGGAGGCGGTGTCCCATGAACCATCTGGAAACACCACCAAAGTCAAGAGATGCTACAAATACGCCCTAGCGCACTTATCCACAATTGCCTCCACATTCTCTAGGCAACCGCACCCATGTTCTCATAGCCACAAGTGCACTACTCCAACTGATCTAGGATCTTATTGATTGGGTCGGTCCACGACAGAGTTTCAACACCAATAAATCCTGTAACTTGATGAGTCCAACTTACGTGATGTTTTTTCCTTTATATTTTGTGCCTACAAGGTGGGCTTTGTGGAATTTTACCGCATGCGCACACTTCTTTTTGTTGATGATCCTTCAGGTTACATCTTTTGGAGCAATACTCATTTGATGAAGAAACCACCCAAATATGGCAGTGGAATCACGTATTAAAGGTGATAAACACATTCCATAGAAAAATCAAGCAAGAACGCCAAAGAAACAGCCGTTGTTGCGCCTCCAAAGCAAACAACGGCGTTCCTTGTGACCGCGAAAAGAAGGGGATTCCTCTCACCACAAGAGGAACGCATCATCATCAACATATACATCACCACCATATCCATCATCATCATCATCATCCACATCCTTATCATCTGCAACATCAAGAACCCTAGTGGATCCTTCGGTGTATCGTTTGAATCACTCGCCCATGTATCTCATTACCATCCCCATGATGCTTGTTGTTCTTATGTGTGAGTAGACCCCTACTTCTCGGGGATATGATGAACCTTGGTATGTGTAGGCTCTAAAACGTATAATGTAGATATGAGATCACCTGTTGAATGCTTAGTTTAATAACTTCGTGAATGTTGTGAAGGGGCCCCACTCAGCATGTGTGCCTTTGTAGGCCATGAAGTATATCACTGTCTTTGCATAGGTTTAGGATGTGGAGGTAATTCGAGGTGACATTAAAAGCCTACTGCTCCTAACCTTTACAAGTGATTGGGGATCACGAAGAACCCTTAGTGAGGCTGCATCCATGATGTAAACCTTAATTTTCATGATTTGTAAGCCTCTTAGAGAGGCTATGATGGTGGCATGCGTGGCACGAAGTCTAGCACGAGTAGAACGTGTTCTGTACCCGGCCCGCCCAGCATAATCGTCAACAGTGGCTCAAGTATCGATTCCATGTTATGCTTATGCATAGTAGTACTAGAAACATACCAATGGGAATTCTAGATTCCCTGAGAACGCCTTTTTAATTCTGTTATTTCACCGTTCTTTACTATCCTTGCCTTTATTTTATTTTCATGCTATTTAGTTGCACGTCACCATTTTGCTCAATCCTTATTTAAATCCGCCCTCACTCTGCTTCAACTCTACAATTATCTGGAGGCACAAAGCTAAATAATTCTTTATAAGGGGCAAAAGCCTAATTCCTATGCTCCCCGTGGGATCGATACTCTTACTTCGAAAAGGCTAAAACTAAATCCTATGCACTTGCAGGCTATCATAACCCATTGCTGCCACCACTCGTACTTCACTTTCCTAGTAAGATCCCTTCCCTCAATCGAAAGGGCAGTGATCATCGCAAAGTCATTCAAAGTGACCGTCATCTCACTGAGGGGTAGGTTGAAGGAGTGCGGCTCCGGCCTCCAATGGTCCAAAAGGGCGATAAGGGTCGTGGAGTTGAGAACGGGCGGTGTGCCCTTAAAGTTGATGAGAAATGGGAGAAGACCCAATGTCTTGAAATAGGCTCGTAGTAACTGTCGTATTTCATAGTCTCATTAGGATTGTGGCCCCTCATACGAAGAACTGGTGAAATCTACACAAAAAGAAACAACTTGTTGTGCTCCTTCCTACTTAGAAGCAATAACAACAATTGAAATTTAGAGGTAATTACCTCCCCTCGTTTGATGGACCATGCATGATGCTTCACTTCATAAGCACCATCAAGTCCAAGGTACCTATCATCCCCCATCCTACGTAATACATATAGGTATATCAATGCAAGCTACCATGAAATACATCCTACTAGCATGCAACTAACAATACCTGCATCCTACTAAAATGCAACTAACAAGCCAATATTACATCTAGATTTAACTACGTTCGAGCAAGCATATACAATCCCTAGAAAGTTTCTCTCTGAATCCACATACATACTTCACCAAAACTTAGCCATATATATACACAATCCCTAAAAACTTCTCTCTAAATCCATGGCTACACAAGACCAAATACACGAACACAAGAACTATCTCTTGCTTCTCAACCGAATCTAGCCCAAACAATCTATTTTTGAAGGAAAATTAATTTAGAGTTCCACCAACTACACAAAAAGCATCTTAGTAGTCATGGTAGGAAAATTAGAAGAATGCTAGGTGAGTTCACTAGACCACACAGTGTAAGAAAGTTCGTCTGTGTAGCACTAAAGTTGCCCTATTTAGCATCAAAGTTTCTTGTGAGAAAATATCATCAAAAAGTACCCATATACAATCTAATTTTAAAGAGCTCGTTGCAAGAAACCTCTCCGCATACTGCCATGTCGCACCCCTGCCAAAACTCTGCGAGGCCGTCACCTCCAGCGGTACACCTAGGCTCCACGGCGCTTCTCCTTCGTCGTCGTTCCACACCTCTCCTCAGACTGCCGCTCAAGTACCATCTGCTCCTACAATGCTCACCATGCCCATTGATGTCGCTTGAAGCTACGTCGGTATTTCCCCAAAGAGGAAGGGATGATGCAGCACAGCGGCGGTAGGTATTTCCCTCAGATATGAAACCAAGGTTATCAAACAAGTAGGAGAACCAGGCAACACAATGTAAACAGCCCCTGCATACAAATAGCAACACCTCGCAACCCGACGTGTTAAAGGGGTTGTCAATCCCTTTCGGGTAACAGCGCCAGAAACGGCGTGTGGACGGGAGAAAGTTGTAATAGATTGAATAAATAGATCGCAAATAAAATAAAGTGCAGCAAAGTATTTTTGTATTTTTGGTTTAATAGATCTGAATAAAAAGTGCAGATAAGATAGATCGCAAAGCAAATATATGAGAAAGAAGACCCGAGGGCGGTAGATTTCACTAGTGGCTTCTCTCGAGAAAGATAGCAAACGGTGGGTAAACAAATTACTGTTGGGCAATTGATAGAATCTCAAATAATTATGACGATATCCAGGTAATGATCATTACATAGGCATCACGTCCAAGATTAGTAGACCGACTCCTGCCTGCATCTACTACTATTACTCCACACATCGACCGCTATCCAGCATGCATCTAGTGTATTAAGTTCATGGGAAAACGGAGTAATGCAATAAGAACGATGACATGATGTAGACAAGATCTATCTATGTAGATATAGATCCCATCATTTTATCCTCAGGAGCAACGATACATATGTGTCGTTTCCCATTCTATCACTGGGATCAAGCACCGTAGGATCGAACCCACTACTGGGCACCTCTTCCCATTGCAAGATAAATAGATCAAGTTGGCCAAACAAAACCCAAATATCGGAGAAGAGATACGAGGCTATAAGAGATCATGCATATAAAAGATCAAGGAAAATCAAATAACTTTCATGGATATAAAAAGATATGACTGATCATAAACTCAAAGTTCATCAGATCCCAACAAACACACCGCCAAAGAGTTACATCATATGGATCTCCAAGAGACCATTGTATTGAAAATTCAGTGAGAGAGAGGAAGCCATCTAGCTACTAACTACGGACCCCGAAGGTCTACAAAGAACTACTCACGCATCATCGGAGAGGCACCAGTGGAGGTGGTGAACCCCGTCCGAGATGGTGTCTAGATTGGATCTGGTGGTTCTGGACTCTGCGGCGGCTGGATGAATATTTCGTCGACTCCCCTAGGGTTCTGGGATTTTTGGGGTATTTATAGAGCAAAGAGGCGTTCCGGGGGGCACCCGAGGTGGGCACAACCCACCAGGGCGCGCCTGGGCCTCCCGGCGCGCCCTGGTGGGTTGTTCCCTCCTCGGGACTCCCCCCAGGTGCAACCAGGGCCCAATATCTTCCTTCTAGTCCATAAAAAATCTCTGTAAAGTTTATTGCATTTGGAATCTGTCTGATATTGATTTCTTGTGATGTAAAAAACATGCAAAAAACAGCAACTCGCACTTGGCACTATGTTAATAGGTTAGTACCATGATTATAAAACATCCAAGATTGATAATAAAACAGCATGGAACAATCAAAAATTATAGATACGTTGGAGACGTATCAGCATCCCCAAGCTTAACTCCTACTCGTCCTCGAGTTGGTAAGTGATAAAAATAGAGTTGATAAAAATAGCGTTTATCATGTCATATCATGTTTTTTCTTTATAGCATGGACATTTGGAGTTTTATGTGATTCAAAGCAATAGTGTAGTTTTGACATAATAATTTAGATACTCAATAATATCAACACGCAACCATGTCTTTTAAAATATCAACGCTAAAATAAGTTATCCCTAGCCCATCATGCTCAAACATTGATTCATTCATGAAACACACTCGAATATTAGCCACACCCAATACTTAAGTACGATCATATTGCCTCCTAGTTGGTGCTTTTATAAGAGAAGATGGAGACTCAAATTCAAAAATAAATCTTGCATAAAGTAAAAGAAAGGCCCTTCGCAAAGGGGAGTAGGGATTTGTAGAGGTGCCAGAGCTCAAAGCGAAAAATTAGAGATAAAAACATTTTGGGAGGTGTATCCATCCCACCAACGAAAATGACTTAGAGTTCCGAACACTTTTCATGCTAGATATGCCATAGGCGGTTCCCAAACAGAAAATAAAGTTTATTCCTTTTTCCACCATTCTTTCACTTTCCATGGCTAGCCGTATCCATGGTTGCCTTCCATACCAACACTTTCCAAGGAATTTATTATTTGACAACATAAAGTAAATTCATTTTTTTGCATTTCGGGACTGGGCATCCCTAAAACCTTTGCCTTACTCTCGTGCAATGACAAGTGAATAAACACTCATCGTGAGAATAACACATCCTGCATGGAAAATATTAGCCACCCGTTACCGTTCTGCGAGCGCAACACACAAAAGAGAAGTTTATTTTGAAAATTAGAGATGTCACATCCAAATTTGCTTAGAATGGCAAAAGAATACCGCATATAGGTAGATATAGTGGACTCATGTGGCAAAACTGGTTTAAAGGATTTTGGATGCACAAGTAGAGATCATACTTGGTGCAAATGAAGGCTAGCAAAAAGATTGAGAAGCGACCAACCAAAAAACGAATAATCTCATAAGCAAGCATTAAGCATAATTAACACCGAATAGTGCACCACAAGTAGGATATAATTTCATTGCATGACTATTGACTTTCGTGCATGCATAGGGAATCACAAACCTTAACACCAATATTCTTACTAAAACATAATTACTCATCAACATAACTCACATATCACATCATCATATCTCAAAACTATTACTAAGAATCAAGTTTATTTTGTCCATTGATCTTCATGAATTTTTTTACTTATCCTTCTTTGATATCTATCACTTTGGGACTAATTTTCATGTGTTGCTTTTCATAAGCTCAAACAAATATAAGTGAAGATCATGAGCATAATTTTTTTTATTTCTCTCAAAATAATTTAAGTGAAGCAAGAGAGAATTTCTTTTAAAAATTTACTAACTCTAAAATAAAACTAAGTGAAGCAAGAGAGCATTTCTTCAAAAATACTAAGCACATCGTGCTCAAAAAGATATAAGTGAAGCACTAGAGCAAGTCCTAGCTCATAAAAGATTTAAGTGAAGCACAGAGAGCAATTCTAACAAGTCATGAAATAATTTTGGCTCTCTCAAATAGATGTGTCCAGCAAGGATTGATGACTTAAAACACAAAATAAAACAAGCAAAGACTCATATCATACAAGACGCTCCAAGCAAAACACATATCATGTGATGAATAAAAATATAGCTTCGAGTAAAATACCGATAGTCGTTACAAGAAAGAGGGGATGCCACTCGGGGGCATCCCCAAGCTTAGTTCGTTGCTCATTCTTGGATAATAGCTTGGGATGCTGGGGCATCCCCAAGCTTAGGCTCTTCTATCCTTCTTTCATCCATCGTAAGATAACCCAGAACTTGAAAACTTTAATCACACAAAACTGAACAAAACCTTCGTGAGATCCATTAGTATAAGAAACCAAACCACTACTATAAGTATTGTATCAAACCAATTCATATTTTGTTTTTGTATTATATCTACTGTATTCCAACTTTTCCATGGCAAAAACTCATCAAAGAAAACCATAGAGCCATCAAAATAAGCATACAACACAAAGAAAACAAAATCTGTCAAAACAGAACAGTCTTTAGCAATCTGGCTATTTCGAATACTTCTGTAACTCCAAAAATTCTGAAAAAATAGGACGACCAGGGTAATTTGTATATTAATCTTCTGCAAAAAGAATTGGCATTTTATCACGTTCTGGTGATTTTTAGCAATTGTTTTCATGACTGCATAAGTTTCTGTTTTTCAGCAAGATCAAACAACTATCACCCAAGAAGATCCTATAGGCTTTACTTGGCACAAACACAAATTAAAATACAAAAAACACAATCATACTAGTAGCATAATTGTGCAAACAAACAAAAACAGAAAGCAAAAAGCAAAAATAAATTTTATTCATTGGGTTGCCTCCCAACCAGCGCTATAGTTTTACGCCCTTAGCTAGGCATAAAGCAAGGATCTAAGTTTTGTCATCCTTCTTATTAATTTTCTTAGGGGTGTTTCCATCATGGGGTTTTGTAAACAAAACATAAAACTTATTATCCATGGAAACTTTAGTATTCCTTAATTGGTTCTCATCATAACCCCTTTGATTTCCCGCAACAATCCAAGAGTAATGTTGATTAATATTATGGAAAACTTGTTGGATTATATCTAGAACGGGGACTTCCTTTTTAAGATTCTCATCAAAGATCTTATTATCCCCAAGAAAATGCCTTAATGCATAATCACTATTGTAAAGACTTTCATCTATCACAGGTTTTTCACGATTCATACCATAAAAGTCAAAGATTTCCCTAGCTTCCCGTATTATGTAGTCAAACTCATTCATAAGAACGAGAGTGGCTAAGTTTTTAGCCCTAGGATTCTTTATCTCGGGAAGCTCAAAAAGCAATCTTTGCAAAGTAGGATGAGTGTGGATAAATTTACTTTCAAGTTTCTGAACTAGTGCTGAAATAACATCCACATAAGATCTAGTAGTTTTAAGTATAGGAGCATCATCAAGACTTAGATTTCCAACACAATTGAAAAATTATTGGATACGTTCTTTTCCCATAATGTTCCCTTGCCCCAAGATAAAATTTTTGGCATCCAGATTGCCCGTACGTCCTATTTTAGGAGTTAGGTCATCATCTGTTGGTGCCATACCGAAATCACTCATGATTGCAAGCAAAGAATAGATCTGACAAGAAAACGACGAACGGGAAAAAAAGAGGCGAATAAAATGGCAAATTTTTGTGAAGTGGGGAGAGGAAAACAAGAGGCAAATGGCAAATAATGTAAATTGCGAGGAGATGAGATTTGTGATTAGGAACCTGGTATGTGTTGAAGATCCTCCCCGACAACAGCGCCAGAAATTACTTTTGATGTCGCTTGAAGCTACGTCGATATTTCCCCAAAGAGGAAGTGATGATGCAGCACAACGACGGTAGGTATTTCCCTCAGATATGAAACCAAGGTTATCGAACCAGTAGGAGAACCAAGCAACACAACGTAAACAGCCCTTGCACACAAATAACAACACCTCGCAACCCGACGTGTTAAAGGGGTTGTCAATCCCTTTTAGGTAACGGCGCCAGAAACGGCTGTGGACGTGAGAAAGTGTAATAGATTGAATAAATAGATCGCAAATAAAATAAAGTGCAGCAAAGTATTTTTTGTATTTTTGGTTTAATAGATCTGAATAAAAAGTGCAAATAAAATCGATCGCAAAGCAAATATATGAGAAAGAAGACCCGGGGGCCGTAGATTTCACTAGTGGCTTCTGTCGAGAAAGATAGCAAACGGTGGGTAAACAAATTACTGTTGGAAAATTGATAGAACCTCAAATAATTATGACGATATCCAGGTGATGATCATTACATAGGCATCACGTCCAAGATTAGTAGACCGACTCCTGCCTGCATCTACTACTATTACTCCACACATCGACCGCTATCCAGCATGCATCTAGTGTATTAAGTTCATGGGAAAACGGAGTAATGCAATAAGAACGATGACATGATGTAGACAAGATCTATCTATGTAGAGATAGATCCCATCATTTTATCCTTAGTAGCAACGATACATACGTGTCGTTTCCCATTCTATCACTGGGATCAAGCACCGTAGGATCGAACCCACTACGGGGCACCTCTTCCCATTGCAAGATAAATAGATCAAGTTGGCCAAACAAAACCCAAATATCGGAGAAGAAATACGAGGCTATAAGAGATCATGCATATAAGAGATCAAGGAAACTCAAATAACTTTCATGGATATAAAAAGATATGACTGATCATAAACTCAAAGTTCATCAGATCCCAACAAACACACCGCAAAAGAGTTACATCATATGGATCTCCAAGAGACCATTGTATTGAAAATTCACCGAGAGAGAGAGAGAGAGGAAGCCATCTAACTACTAACTACGGACCCGAAGGTCTACAAGAACTACTCACGCATCATCGGAGAGGCACCAATGGAGGTGGTGAACCCCATCCGAGATGGTGTCTAGATTGGATGTGGTGGTTCTGGACTCTGCGGCGGATGGATGAATATTTCGTCGACTCCCCTAGGATTCTGGAATTTTTGGGGTATTTATAGAGCAAAGAGGCAGTCCGGGGGGCACCCGAGGTGGGCACAACCCACTAGGGCGCGCCTGGGTCTCCCGGCGCGCCCTGGTGGGTTGTCCCTTCCTCGGGACTCCCCCCCAGGTGCAACCAGGGCCCAATATCTTCCTTCTGGTCGATAAAAAATCTCCGTAAAGTTTCGTTGCATTTGGACTCCGTCTGATATTGATTTCCTGCGATGTAAAAAACATGCAAAAAGAACAACTGGCACTTGGCACTATGTCAATAGGTTAGTACCAAAAAAGATATAAAATGATTATAAAACATCCAAGATTGATAATAAAACTACATGGAACAATAAAAAATTATAGATACGTTGGGGACGTATCACCCATCAACTGTTCCATGAATTTCCCAACCTAAATTTTTTCTCCCTTCTTCTTTGAAGCAATGAATTCTGATATGGAATACATCTACGAGCGCTATGTTGAGTCGTCTGACTCGTCCAATGGGGAGGACTACACGGATGAGATGGCGATGATGCATGCGATGCTTGCAGACGCGGAGCATGCGGAAGAGCATGTTCTCAATTTCAAGGGATCGATCAAGGGTCATCGAGTGCTCGGCCGGAACCGGGCGCGCAGCCATTTGACGCTGATGGACGACTATTTCACCCTTGATGTCCTCTTCGTTGACAATTTTCCTTGGCGATTTCAGATGCACAAAAATGTATTCGATTGTCTGTACCACATCGTTCGGTCCTTTGATGACTACTTCATCTTGAAGAAGGATGTCGTGGGAAGGATTGGGTTCTCTGGTTATCAAAAGTGCATGGCCGCACTACAGATGCTTGCATATGGCACAACCGTTGATTCGTGGGACGAGTACCTATGGATGTCCGAGAGCACATGCGGAGATGCCCTGGTCAGGTTTGCAACTATCGTAGTCGAGGTGTTTGGACCTCACTACCTGAGAGAACAAACTGTGACAGACATCGAAAGCCTATTGGGAATCTCGGAAGCAAGAAGGTGGTCAAGTTTGATTGTATTACTTGACTGCATGAATTGGAAATGGAAAACCGCCCAAAAGCTTTTCAAGGGCAATATAAGGGTCATGTTAAGAAACCCATGCACAATCATTCTTGAAGCAGTTGCATCACAGGATCTTTGGATTTCACATGCTTTCTTTGGCATATGTGCGTCTCACAATGACATCAATGTGCTACAACGATCACCATTGTTTGCTAGGCTGATGAAAGAAAAGCTCCTCCTTGCCACTTTACTGTCAATGGGTATGAGTACAACATTGACAACTATCTAGTTGATGGTATCTATCCTCCTTAGGCTACCTTTGTGAACACCACCTCTAACCCAGTTGGTCAGAAAAAGTTTCACTTTGCTTAAAGACAAGAAAGAGCTAGAAAGAATGTTGATATATGGTTTTGGAGTTCTGTGAGCACGTTTTGCAATTCTTCGTGGACCTGCTAAACAAGGGGATCTGAAGACCTCGTGGAAGGTGATGACCCGTTGTGTGATCATGCACAATATGATCGTGTAGAATGAGGGTGAGGATGTTGCCGTAGGTCTTGAATTTGAAAACATGGGTGATCCTATTGAACTCCCGACCAAAATCTGGCCACATTTGAAGAGTTTGTTCAAATGCATCAAAACATATTCGGCATCGAGAAATGCCAAGGACACACACCAATCAGTGTGTTAAGAAAAATAACATATTGTGATCAAGAAAAGTCTAGGCGTCCCCTGCCTCCCGCCGGTGCCGCCGCCGGTCCGCCTTATCTCCGATAGTCTTAGGACCATGGCGGCGCGGTGGATCTCGGCCCTTGCCGGCGGGAGGGCTCTGTTTTCAGTTATTTCTTCGTGTTTTGCTAGGGTTTGTGTCCTGCTCAGTAAGACGAGACGATCATGGCTCTCTGAAGATGGAATAAGGTTCTCCACGCCTAACCCACTTCTCGATGGTGTGTCTAGCATTATCGGTGGACGTGCAAAGATTTGTGTCCAGCGAATCTGCCGTTGGTGGATTTGCTCGGATCTGATTGTAGTTCGTCTAAATTCATGTGTTTTTAGGTTGGATCTTTTCGATCTACGCTACTTTTCATCGACGGCGGTTGCTATCTGCTGTGCTGGTCTAACGGCGATTGCTGTTCTGCTGCGCTGGTCCTATGAGGTCTTAGCACAACGACTTCCGACTGTCTACTATAACCAGTCTTGCCCGGCTCCGACGAGGGAGGGGCAATGACGACGTCGCGCCTTCGGCTCACTTCAATGCTTATAGTCGTCGCTAGATGGTCTACGGATCTGGATGTAATTTTTATTATTTCAGATATTTGTTATATGGCGTGATTGAAAATGCATAGATCAAAGTTTTCTCGCGCAATAAAAAAATCAGCAGTCCTCACTCACGACCAAGTTACGAGCTAAGGTAACTTCTCCGACTCGGTGATACTCAACCGACTGAGCCAAGCGTGATCTTCCAGGCCGTTCCCTCCCCGCCAGTAGCCTGTCCTGTCCCGTTCACACGCGGCACCGTTTGCTCCACCTACTGACCGCGCGGGCCCACTTTTGCCCTTTGGGTCCCACACCCGCCGAGGGCACCGAGCTTCCACTGCTCCTCCTGGCTGTTCAGCGGTCCATGTGTAAGTCCGATGCGGCCCTAGTACCACACGGCGCCACATCCCACTGACGCCAATGGCCCACCAGGAGGAAGCGAGCGGACGGCTGACGCATGTCCGCCACGTGTCCGTGCTACCTACGTGACGTCCTGTGGCGTGGACACGTGGCGGCTGGGCACGGGCCAGGGCAAGGTGTACTTGAGCAGGGCACCGGCCGCCGCCCTTCCCTTGGCCTTGGCATCAACTCCCACCCCGTGTCTGCTGCAGATGCCAAGATTGTCCCGGTTGCTCCCATGTCTGATCGTAGCGGCCAGCGGCAATGCCGCCGAGGCGTCTCGGGCGACGTGGAGCTCGACGCGGCCATGGCACTGGCCAACATGGCCGGCGTTTCGGGGCCAGCAGCTCTTCCCGCCGTGCACCCGGCGGCGCCGCAGCATGGAGGCAGCCGTGAGGAGGAAGAGGAGCTGGCGAGCACGAGGCTGAGCCTGGAGCTGGGCAAGGTCGGCATCCAGGCGTCGTCGTGCTCCAGCGGCTCCAGCGCCGGGTGTCCTTCGCGGCAGACGCGGGTGCCCGTGGCGGCTCCAGGTGGAGGCGGCTACGGCCCAAGGCCCCGGCACACGCTCACCGAGGTAACTCAGCGGCTATGTCGCGTGGATGCAAACCTGTGCTGGCATGGCTCTCACTTGACCCCTAGTTTCTTGTGCGGATCCAACAGGCTGAGAAGGAGGCAAAGCGGCTGCGGCGCGTGCTCGCGAACCGGGAGTCTGCGCGCCAAACCATACTCCGCCGTCAGGTTATAATATCTTGGCTTTCACAGCGTTCGTATAAGACCATCTCTCTGTGTACAATTCAACCGAGCTACTCCAGCTTTATATAGTCTTGTCTTAATTTAGGCGGTCCGAGACGAACTGGCGAGGAAAGTTGCGGACTTGTCGTCACAAAACGAGAGCATGAAGAAGGTATACCAATAGGTTTATGTAGCAGCAAGAATGGCAATTAACAGGAACAAACTTTAGGCTTAACCTATGTTAATTCTCCCTTTGTTTGCGCAGGAGAAGGAGACGGTGATGCAAGAGTATCTCACACTCCAGGAGACGAACAAACAGCTGAAAGAACAGGCACGACATCATCTGCCGCTTCCATTATTTTAATAGTGATCTTTATTAGTACGTAATTACTAGTGTCAGGGCAGAGAGAATCTAGCATGTTCGGAGCCTCCAGTTGTTCCCCTGAAAGCGAGCCACATGACTGCACTTTATATTATTGTAGTACCCCAGTCCAGTAGTAGTCGCTAGCTAGGCCATCAAACAGTCATCGGAAACACAAGTCATAGTCGAATTGGAACCCAAGTACCGAACTGGAGACACGTAGTTCTTGATGCCATATGTATGGATAAAACGACATCCGTGTTTTCTATATTTGGCTTTCTGCCAAGATTGCTTTCTTCTTTAATTTGTGGCCCAAAGTTGCCGCACACGCTTCTGCTCTTCTACTGCTCATGCCCAAGACTCAAAGAGACGTAGGAGTAGCTATAGGTAGGGTGTGCCGCTTGTTGAGACGAGCTTTTTGCCGGTTTGTCCAGGTCTTCGGAGCTTTACCAATGGCGTCTCATTTTGAATCGTCCTTCTGCGTGCAAAGAGAACAAAACACCTGCAGCGAAAGCTTGCTGTGATCCTGACTAGTCGTGGATGCGTTTCTCCATCTGCAGGTTATCGCGAGGACGGCAGAGAAGGCGCCGCCCCCGGTGGTAACGTCTATGGACACGACGCCACCAGCGGAGCAGCGGGCAGAAGCCACGCTGTCCACGGCGGCCCCGCTGGATGCACCCCCTGGGCCGGGCTTCCTTTACGCAACAGCTGGGCCCTCAGCCGTGCCGGTGCCGTATGTCTGGGGCTCTTGGCCGGGGTGCCATCCGAACGCCAGCAACCTGGGCGGCGGCGCCAGCACTGGACATGCCCCGCCGCTCTGCTTTCCGCCCTGCGCGTGGTACTACCCCGTCGTTACCGACCCACATGGTTCGCCGGCGACATATTACGCGCAGCCGCTCTATGAGACGACGAGCGGGGGCGCCAGCCAGGGTACCGGCGGCGGAACGGCTGAGGAGGACACCGACGACGACCCGTGCTCGCTCACGCTGGGGCTTGATGTCGACAGGAAGTGTGCGACGAGCGCCGAGAGCGGCGGCAGCCGTGCTGTGGCGGGCGAGAGGGAGAGGGCGGTGATGGCGGCGGAGGCGAGAAAGAGGAGGAAGGAGCTGACGAAGATGAAGCAGACGCATCTCGGCGGCCGTCCTGGAGACGAGTAGGTCTCTGGCGCCATTGACGGGGGGTGACACTATTGATTTTTTTCCTTTCTAGCTGGTCGTTTCATTTTGGTTGTTATAAGTTGTTTTATCTGGTTTTGTTTCGCCTTTTGCTCGTCCAAATGATTTCAGTTTTCAAATTATTTTGTGGTGCAATCTGTATACAAAAGATTAGTAGGTTTGATGACGTGCAACAAGAGTCATGTACTCCCTCCGGTTTTTACTCCGTATGTACATATAACAACATACATAAGATTTGTCTGAAGTCAAACTTCGTATTTACCTCGCAAAAGAAACTTCATAAAGTTTGACATATTTATATGAAAAATATTGAATCTACCCATAATAAATTATATAATATAAAAATTAAATTCATAACGCGTCTGACAATATTGATTTCATATTGTGAATGTTGATATTTTCATACAAATATGATCGATCTTAGACAAATTTTATATGCAAAATAATTCTTTTTTGCGGGGTATATGCAGAATAAAATTGATCAAAGAGAGTACTAATAATGTTTAATGTAGCTTACTTCAACACAGCAAATCTTTGTCGGAGAACTTAGCAGTATCGGCCCCAAGGTTTGTAGTATAAGATTTCCCTGAGTTTTTGTGCGAAGGAGGTTCAATCTTCGTCTCGCCATCTCGGAGAGCGGGTAAAACTTGTTCATGAATTTTTTTCGCGTAGGCTTTCTAGTTGGTTATGGTGGGAAGCGGATTAAGAGCACTCGGGTGCTCCATCCTCCTATATTAAAAATAATTTAGTGATTCAAGGAAAAAGGTAAATATCCTGGAATTTTTTTAATCAAATATGCCAGCTATTGTACTCGTATAAAAAGTTTGGCCAAGAAATAATTTCCGTTGACTTCAGGGAAAAAACAAATTTATGACGACAAAATAGCATGAATAGTACTCCTTTCTTGGCAAATCTTTGATATGGATACAATGAAAGTCATTCCATGTTTAATCTTTTTATACGAGTGCACTACCTGGTCATGTTTCATTCCATGAAAAGTTTCAGGATTTTTGGACATTTTTTGAATTACTAAATTATTTTTTAATATAGGGAGGTGTGACACCCAAGTGCTCCGATGCATTTTCGGTTATGGTGCTGCTAAGGGGCGAACCTATGTGTAAGCCGTGGGGTCAGGTTTTGTGAAAAACAGCCGCAAAAACACTGTACCATTACTGTTCATTGTGAAGAAAATAATCAACAAAATTACCACTGACCCCACAGATCCCCGAGGCTGGCTTCGTTGCTGGTGCTGCTATACGAAAGCCTGTTATACCATTCTTCAGCCTTGTCACCCAAAGAGAATTTAAAGAGTTTAGGAGAGATAAATCTCAAGGAACACTTTAATTTTGGAAATACCACATAAAGCTTCAAAGAACATTATAAGCGCTTGAAGGTCTTCTTCTTCACATCTTGAAAAGACATGATTTTTCACTTTATCAGTAAGTAAACAATCAATCGAATATTCAGAAGTAACATTGGTAGGATAAATTATCAGTGATCTTGAGCCCATGGGAGGGATACAATAATCTTTCAAAGAAGTTTCCTCGTTTGGATGATCGCCGTGTCCGCAAACGAAGTGTTGAAGTTAGTAGTTTGATTTTTTCAAAATTGTATTAATGAATCTCGATGCTCCTCTGTATAACTCGTAATATATTCTGGTAGATAAGTTCTTCCAGAACGAGTAGTCTGTGTCGGTGAAAGTGAGCATCTACAATAAGAACACCCGCAAATCAGTTACAAAACAAATACTCTATAGTTAGCTCCCAGACAACGGCGTCAAAAAAATCTTGATGGCCTGCACATAATAGCGTAGCATCTTTGTGTAAGTATCCCAATAGTTTTCGTTCCTAACAAAGGGCGGAGGAGAGTATTGTGATTGGCGTTTTGGTCACACACAAGACGTCGCCTTCTTGTGTGGAGTAACTGCTGAAAATCCGCAAATGGTATTGTTTTTCCGTGAAACAAATATAACAGAGTGGTGAAAGAGTTGAATGTTGTTACGAGAATAATAAATTGACTTGAAAGTAAATAACATAAAGTAAACAGTTATGGTCTGGAATAGAGAGGTTACGCGCGGAGAAACTTCGGATCATGGTTACATCAAAGTGTACCAGTGTGATGATAATACCAATTTCCTTATACCGTGATTCCAGGGTATAGGTTGTTTGTTCGATAGGTAAATCACCCTTGGGGTCTAACTCCTTCATGCCGGATTCATTCTCCCCTGCAGTCCTACTTCATCGTTGTCATTACATGGCTGTTTTCGCAATCAAGGTCATACGACCAGAACAATGCATTAGGTTTTGAGGATCATCGTTATCTCATATTGTCTTCGCTCCTCATAGATATCAGCATCTGTCACCTCGAGGTCAAAGTGACATGATACGTCTCCAATGTATCTACTTTTTCAAACACTTTTGCTCTTGTTTTGAACTCTAATTTGCATGATTTGAATGAAACTAATCCGAACTGACATTGTTTTCAGCACAACTACTTTGGTGTTGTTTTTATGCAGAAATAAAAAGTTCTTAGAATTGGACGAAAATTTACGGAGAATTGTTTTGAAATATATAAAAATACTAGCACAAAGATCTACTAGAGGAGGCCCACCAGAGAGCCACAAGCACTAGTGGTGCCCCCGGGGGGCTTGCGACCTGAGCTTATGGGGGCCCCCAGCTTCCGTTTGCCCTACCTCCAAGTCCATAAGAAACGTCTTCGCGAGAAAAAAAAATCAAAGAGAAATTTTCATTGTGCTTTACTATACGGAGCCGCCGACACCTCTTGTTCTTCATCAGGAGGCCTGATCTGGAGTCCGTTCGGGACTCCTAAGAGGGCAATTCGTCGCCGTGGTCATCAACAACCCTTCTTCGTCAGCAACCTCATGATGCTTACCACCGGGAGTTAGTAATTTCATCGTAGGCATATTGGAGGTAGATGGAGATGGATGAGATTCGTCGTGTAATTGACTCAATTTGTTAGGACTTGATCCCTTGTATCCACTAAGTTCTGAGAATGATGTTGCTATGACTTTGCTATTCTTAATTCTTGTCACAAGGGTCTGAGTGCCATGATTTCAGATCTAAACCTATTATGTTTTCTTGAATATATTTGAGTTCTTTCTCCTATCTACAATTTATATGCACCTATTATTGTTCTGAACCGCCGTAGACCGCAAGGTGACAATAATTGGGATACTTTCCGGGGATGACTGTAATTTGAGGAGTTCATGTATTCACTATGTGTTAATGCTTTGTTCTGGTGCTCTATTAAAAGGAGCGCCTTAGTTTCAATTAGGACAAAAGATGTCATGCAAGTTCCTATCGCACACATGTATGACTATATACGAAATACATGCTACATATGAATGATGAATTGGAGCTATTGTGTATCGCTCTTGGTTGTGCCTGTTACATGATGAATGTCATCCAAATATCCATCTCTACTCCATGGCTACGCTTTTCGTAATATTGTCTTGCTTGAATCACTATTGCTATTACTGTCCCAATTGCTACAAAAATGCTACTGTTACTGTTATTATTGCTACTGTTACTACTGCTATCAAAACCATCACATTATTGTGCTAGTAATATTTTGCTACAAGGAAATAACTTCTCAGGTGTGGTTGAATTGACAGCTCAACTTCTAAGGCTTATAAATATTCTTTGGCTCCCTTGTGTGGAATCAGTAAATTTGGGTGAACTACTACCTCGAAGATTGTTGCGATCCCCTATACTTGTATGTCATCAAGACAATTTTCTCGCACCATTGCCGGGGAGCATAGCTCTATTTATTAAGTACACTGGGAGTTAAACATTTGTTGTAATTTATATTTACTATGAAGAATCTGAGATACTCTTAGACCAAGATCATGCCCTCTAAGATGAGAGGAGGTAAGGAACTGCCAACTTGGTCCACACTTGACTCACCTACTGTTTTAAGTTAACTTCTGACACCACCACCTGCTATTCAATCTGATATGTCACAACTAATAGACAATGCTTCTGCTATTGATGATACTCATGATGATGCTTCTACTTTGCTTGATAAATCTGTGCCACTTGATGAATTACTTGATGCTCATATTGCGAAAGCTAAAGAATCTGAAATTACTGAAAATTATGAATCATCTACTACACCTAGTACTCCTGCTAGAACTAAAATGTTTTGATGTACTGGAAGGTTACACTTTTCCTAAGGAGTTAACTAGAGAACTTATGGCTCGTAATACTCGTAATGGCGTAGAAGGTCTGATGGATGTACTGAAAGAAAAGGCCATGAACCAAATGATGAAATGTGATCCTAAACTTGCAACTTCTCCTATTTTTGTTATTGATAAGGATTATGAATTCTCTATTGATTCTGAACTTATTACTTTGGTAGAATTCGATCCTTTTCATGGTTATGAATATGAAACAGTTGTTGCACATCTTACTAAGCTGAAAGAAATTGCCACCCTATTTGCTCAAGAGGAAAATATTCGCTATTATTATATTCTTAAGTTATTTTTTTTCTCATTAAAAGGTGATGCTAAAATATGGTTTAATGATCTTGCTCCTGGTTGTGTGCGTAGTCCATAGGGTATGATTTATTACTTCACTGAAAAATATTTTCCTGCTCATAAGAAACATGGTGCCTTGCAGGAAATATATAACTTTGTGCAACTTGAGGAAGAGCATCTCCCTCAAACTTGGGGGAGACTTCTCCAATTATTAAATGTTTTACATGATCATCCTATTAAGAAAAGTGGAATACTTGATATTTTTTTATAATGGACTAGTCGATGCTTCCAAGGACTACCTAGATAGTTGTGCTGGTGGTGTTTTCAGAGAAAGAATGGTTGAACAAGCTCGGAAATTATTGAATAACTTATAGAGAAAGGCTGATGGTTGGAGACTTCACGAACCACCTCCAGATCCAACTCCGAAGAAAAGAGGTATTCGAATAAAACTTTGTGTGCTTCTAGTGAAGCTATTATAGAAAAGCTTGCTGAGAATCCTAATAATGCTTCTATTTCCGATGCTGAGACACAATCTGGTGATGAGCATGTGCCTAGTGATAATGACAAGATGATTCTAATGATGATCATATTGATGCTCCACCTAATGATAATAATGAATCTGAAAATGAAGTAGAAATAGAACCTAAAGTCCATAGCATTAAGTAACAAGTCCTATTTACTCCCACGCGCAACAGCCCACTTACTTGGGTTTAAGCTTTTTGTCACTCTCGCAACCCACTATAAGCGAACCATGAACATATTGCAACATCCAAAAGCAGGAATCCCCCACGTGTGCACGACATGGAAGGCACCATAAGACAGCACCAAAATAAAACACGCAGCTCAAACCAATCAACATCATCAATCAACCCATAGGACAAAAGGAATCTACTCAAACATCATAGTATGGCTACACATTATTCGATAATAATATATAGCATAAAGCACCATGTTCAAGTAGGGGGTATAGCAGGTTGCGGGAGAGTGGAGCGCTGATAATAGTTGATGGAAGGTGTTGAGGTGTTGAGGAAGACGATGGAGTTGTTGGAGTATATTGCCACCACGATGGTTCCCTCGGTGGGCGCTCTGGCGCCGCAGGGAGAGAGAGGGAGAGAGACCCCCTCCTCCTTCTTTTCCCCCCTAGATGGGAGGAGGGTTTCTCCTCTCTTCCTTGGCATGCATGGCTACCGGAGGGCAGGAGTCCCTCCGAGATTGGACCTCTCTCTATGTTTCTCTTCTGTTTTGCGTCTTTGTTTCTGGCCGAAAACCGTTTCTTAAATATCTAGAGATCTGTAACTCCGACCAGGCTAAAATTTCATTACGATTTTTTCCCGATATAAGCTTACTTGCGGCTGAAGAAGGGCTCCAACTGACGTACGAGGTGGCCACAAGGTAACACGCCACGCCTTGGGGGTGGTGGCGTCCTGATATCTTGTGGAGGCTGTGGGCCTTGATGTCTACCACGCAACTTTATTCTTGTAGACTCGTGTTGGGCCTCCAAGCGCGGAGTTTTGTAGGACAGTAGCAATTTTTCCTCAAGTGGATGACCTAAGGTTTATCAATCCGTGGGAGGCGTAGGATGAAGATGGTCTCTCTCAAACAACCCTGCAACAAAATATAAGAAATCTCTTGTGTCCCCAACACACTTAATACAATGGCAAATTGTATAGGTGCACTAGTTCGGCGAAGAGATGGTGATGAAAGTGTAATATAGATGGTAGAAATATATTTTTATAATCTGAATAAATAAAAACAGCAAGGTAGCAATTGATAAAACGGAACACAAACGGTATTGCAATGCTTAAAAATGAGGCCTAGTGTCCGTACTTTCGCTAGTGCAATCTCGCAACAATGCTAATATAATTGGATCATATAACCATCCCTCAAAGTGTGATGAAGAACACTCTAAAGTTCCTATCTAGCGGAGAACATAAGAAGAAATCGTTTGTAGGGTACGAAACCACCTCGAAGCTATTCTTTCCGATCGATCTATCCAAGAGTTCGTACTAAAATAACACCAAGTAATATCAGATTCATACTCAATCCAACACAAAGAACATCAAAGAGTGCCCCAAGATTTCTACCGGAGAAACAGAAGACGAGAACGTGCATCAACCCCTATGCATAGATTACCCAATGTCACCGCTGTAATCTGCGAGTTGAATGCCAAAACACATATCAAGTGAATCAATATGATACCCCATTGTCACCACGAGTATTCATATGCAAGACATATATCAAGTGCTCCCAAATCCATAAAACTATTCAATCCGATAACAACGAAATCACAAAGGGAAATAATCAATTCATCACAACATGATAGAGAGGGGAAAACACCATATGATCCGACTATATTAACAAAGCCCGCGATACATCAAGATCGTGACATCTCAAGAACGCGCGCGCGAGAGAGAGTGATTAAACACATAGCTACTGGTACAAACCCTTAGCCCCAAGGGTGGACTACTCCCTCCTCATCATGGTGGCCGCCGGGATGATGAAGATGGCCACTGGTGCTGATCTCCCCATCCGGCGGAGTGACGGAACGGGGTCTAGATTGGTTTTCGGCGGCTACCGAGCCTTGCGGCGATGGAACTTCTAATCTAGGTTTGACCCCCAAGGGTTTTAGAATATTTGGCAATTTATAGGGCGAAGAAGGGGTGCGGGAGGCCACCGAGGTGGGCACAACCCACCTGGCGCGCCTGGGCCCCCAGGCGCGCCCTGGTGGGTTGTGCCCCCCTCGGGGCACCCCCCCAGGTGCTGCTCTGGTCCAATGGATGTCTTCTGGTCCATAAAAAATCCACAAAAATTTTCGCGGTGTTTGGACTCCGTTTGATATTGATTTCCTGTGATGTAAAAAACAAGCAAAAAATAGCAACTGGCACTGGGCACTGGGTCAATAGGTTAGTCCCAAAAAATGATATAAAGTTGCTATAAATGATTGTAAAACATCCAAGAATGATAATATAACAACATGAATACTTCATAAATATAGATACGTTGGAGACGTATCAGCATCCCCAAGCTTAATTCCTACTCGTCCTCGAGTAGGTAAATGATAAAAGAAATAGTTTATGAAGTGTGAATGCTAGCAAAGTGCACAAGTTTGATCAATGACAATTTCAATCACTTTTCCTAGCATCATAACAACAATTCTATCTTATAAAACTTCTCATGTTAAAGTAGCAACCAATTCACATGTTAAGGTTCAAACAATGAATTCTCTTGAAACTCAACAACCTATGTTCCTAGTCACCAAGCAATTGTAATTCAACTTATTCAACAGAGTTTAAGTAAGAGCTCCACATACTCAATCATCATATAGTCTTCTATGATTGCTAACACTCACCACATACACATGAGAAAAACGTTTCAACCGGACACATAGAAAGATAGGGGCTTATAATTTCGCCTCCCAACGTATTCACCTCAAGGGTGATGTCTACAATAATAACTCATGCTACCCATATCCAACTGGATATATGTGCCTAGATCTTTCCTCGCCACATGATGCTTGGCAAAAGAGAAAAATAAAAAGGAATAGAGAGAAAAACTTTGACTCTTGCATGAAAGTAAATACATAAAAGTAAAAGATAGGCCCTTCGCAGAGGGAAGCAGAGATTGCCATGCGCTTTTTGTTTGTATGATCAATCCCTTAGTGAAAAAGAACGTCACGTTATATTGCCCCTTATGATAGCAACCTTTATTATGCAGTCTGTCGCTTTTATTCTTTGCCATCACAAGTTCGTACAACGCTCAATTTTCTCTTACACTAAATGATCTAACACTTCTAGAAGCAATTTTTATTGCCTTATTGCACCGATGACAACTTACTTGAAGGATCTTACTCAATCCTTAGGTAGGTATGGTGGACTCTTGAAAATAAGATTTGGTTTAAGGGTTTTTGGATGCACAAGTAGTATCTCTACTTGATGCGGAATTTTTGGCTAGCAAAGATGGGGTTAAGCACCACATGTTGAAGTATCTATGACAATATAACTTCTATGTGAATATGAACAAAGATAAATCATTACGTTGTCTTCCTTGTCCAACGTCAACAATTTTGGCATATAATATTTTGATGGGGGCTCACAATCACAAAATATTTCCAAGATAGTGTATTTGCATGTGAAAGTTCTCTTCCTTCTAGTAATCATTCATGAATTGCTTGTATGACCAATATTGTGATTGTCAAGCTTCAAAATATTTCACTTTCTAAACCCAATGTGAAGCTACCACTAGGCATGATATAATTTCAAGTTCATGATATTCAATTCATTCAACAATTTACTCATAGGATATAAGTGAAGCACAAGAGTAAATGACAAGCTACTTCAAAAAGATATAAGTGAAGATCAAGCGAGTAGTTATGTAAATGGATAGCTATTTGAGGACTCTCTCTTATTTAAAAGTTTCAGATCTAAGCATTTTATTAAAACAGCAAGCAAAACAAACAAAATGACATTCCAAGAATAGCACACATCATGTGAAGAAGCAAAAACTTAGGCTCAACCGATACTAACCGATAATTGTTAAAGAAGAAAGGTGGGATGCCTACCGGGGCATCCCCAAGTTTAGATGCTTGAGACTTCTTGGAATATTAGCTTGGGATGCCTTGGGCGTCCCCAAGCTTGAGCTTTTGTGTCTCCTTAATTCCTCTTATATCACGGTTTCCCTATATCTTTAAAATTTAATCCACACAAAACTCAACAAGAACTCGTGAGATAAGTTAGTATAAACCAATGCAAAAACCTTATCATTCTCTACTGTAGCAAATTACTAAAATTATTATTCAACAACGCATACTAAATGCCTCTTCATATTTAATACTCCTATCCTCAAATAGAATCATTAAACAAGCAAACATAACAGCAATCTGCCAAAACACTAAAGTCCGTAAAGAATGCAAGAGTATCAATACTTCTTTAACTCCAAAAAATATGAAAATTTACCACACTGTAGAAAATTTATCAGAGCTTATTATGCAAAAAGTTTCAACATTTTATCACATTCTGACTTTTCTACGGAATTTTTGCAACAGCGATAAACTTTCTGTTTTGAAACCGCAACATATACACTTTTAAAATAAGCATGGCAAAGGCTATACTTGACATTTTTATAAAGATGCAAACCATTATTCTAAATAACAGCAAGCAAATCCTCACAAAATAAAATGACACTCCAAGCAAAACTCATATCATGTGACGAATAAAAATGTAGCTCCAAGTGAGGTTACCGATAATGTTGGAGACGAAAGATGGGATGCCTTCTGGGGCATCCCCAAGCTTAGTTGCTTGGATCTTCCTTGAATATTGCCTTGGGGTGCCTTGGGCATCCCCAAGCTTATGGTCTTGTCACTCCTTATTCTCCTCATATCGACAGCTCACCCAAAACTTGAAAACTTCAATCACACAAAACTTAACGGAACTTCGTGAGATAGGTTAGAATGATAAAGAGCAAACCATTTCACTTTGGTACTATCAAAGAAAAGATTCATAATTGTTTCCACACAATGCCTACTGTAGCATATCATTTCCACAATTTATATTGAGCAATATAAGCCATAGAAACTAGAAAGCAAGCAAACTATGCATTGAAAACAGAATCTGTCAAAAACAGAACAGTCTGTAGTAATCTATACTCCAACCATACTTCTGCTACTCCTAAACTTCTAAAAAATTAGGATAACATAGAGAATTTGTACGTCAATCTTGTGTGCAAAAATCAGGACTTTATCGCGCTTCTGTTAAAAATGAAAATTATTTTCGTGAGCGCAAAAGTTTCTGCTTTTCAACAATATCAAATCAACTATTACCCACACTATCCCAAAGGCTTTACTTGGCACTTTATTGAAACAAAAGCTATAAAACATGATTAATACAGTAGCTTAATCATGTGAACATGCAAAACCAGTAGGTAAAAGTGTTGGGTTGTCTCCCAACAAGCGCTTTTCTTTTATGCCTTTTAGCTAGGCATGATGATTTCAATGATGCTCGCATAAAAGATAAGGATTGAAACATAATAAGAGAATCATGAATCACATGGCAATCACATTTAAGTCTAACCCACTTCCTATGCATAGGTATTTTGTGAGCAAACAACTTATGGGAACAAGAATCAACTAGCATAGGAAGGCAAAACAAGCATAACTTCAAAACTTTCAACACATAGAGAGGAAACTTGATATTGTTGCAATTCCTACAAGGATAAGTTCCTCCCTCATAATAATTTTCAGTAGCATCATGAAGAAATTCAACAATATAACCATCACATAAAGCATTC
Organism: Aegilops tauschii subsp. strangulata; assembly: GCF_002575655.3. Classification (NCBI taxonomy): domain Eukaryota; kingdom Viridiplantae; phylum Streptophyta; class Magnoliopsida; order Poales; family Poaceae; genus Aegilops; species Aegilops tauschii. Next base: position 228,094,311 of record NC_053039.3, read on the forward strand.
TTTTCATGATCCACAAGCATATAAATTTTATTACTCTCCACATAAGCAAATTTATTCTCATGAATATTTGTGGGAGCGAACTCAACAAAATAACAATCATGGGATTGAAAATTAGAATCATGATGACAAGTTTCATGGTTATCATTATTCAATATAGCATACATGTCATCACCATAATCATCATAGATAGCAACCTTGTTCTCATAGTCAATTGAAGCCTCATCCAAAATGGTGGATTCATCATTAAATAAGGTTATGACCTCTCCGAATCCACTTTCATCATTATAATCATCATAAATAGGAGGCATGCAATCATTATAACAAATTTGCACATCAAATCTTGGGGGACTAAAAATATCATCTTCATCAAACATAGCATCCCCAAGCTTATGCCTTTGCATATCATTAGCATCATGGATATTCAAACAATTCATACCAACAACATTGCAATCATGCTCATCATTTATGCCAAACATTCTATTGAATTCCTATTCTATCAATTGAGCACAATTTTCCTTTCCATCATTTTCACAAAATACATTATAAAGATGAATAATATGATGCAACCTCAAACCATTTTTTTGTAATTTTCTTTTTATAAACCAAACTAGTGATAAAACAAGAAACTAAAAGATTCAATTGCAAGATCTAAAGATATACCTTCAAGCACTCACCTCCCCGGCAACGGCGCCAGAAAAGAGCTTCATTGATGGGATGTGAGTGCCGCTTACCTAGCCTCCCCGGCAACGGCGCCAGAAAAGAGCTTGATGTCTACTACGCAACTTTATTCTTGTAGACTCGTGTTGGGCCTCCAAGCACAGAGTTTTGTAGGACAGTAGCAATTTTCCCTCAAGTGCATGACCTAAGGTTTATCAATCCGTGGGAGGCGTAGGATGAAGATGGTCTCTCTCAAACAACCCTGCAACAAAATACAAGAAATCTTGTGTGTCCCAAATACACCTAATACAATGGCAAATTGTATAGGTGCACTAGTTCGGCGAAGAGATATTTATAAAAGTGTAATATGGATGGTAGAAATATATTTTTATAATCTGAATAAATAAAAATAGCAAGGTAGCAGTTGATAAAACGGAACACAAACGGTATTGCAATGCTTGAAAATGAGGCCTAGGGTCCGTACTTTCGCTAGTGCAACATCTCAACAATGCTAATATCATTGGATCATATAACCATCCCTCAAAGTGCGATGAAGAATCACTCCAAAGTTCCTATCTAGTGGAGAACATAAGAAGAAATCGTTTGTAGGGTATGAAACCACCTCGAAGCTATTCTTTCCGATCGATCTATCCAAGAGTTCGTACTAAAATAACACCAAATAATTTCAGATTCATAATACTCAATCCAACACAAAGAACCTCAAAGAGTGCCCCGAGATTTCTATAGGAGAAACAAAAGACGAGAACGTGCATCAACCCCTATGCATAGATTACCCCAATGTCACCGTGGGAATTTGCGAGTTGAATGCCAAAACACATATCAAGTGAATCAATATGATACCCAATTGTCACCACGAGTATTCATATGCAAGACATATATCAAGTGCTCTCAAATCCATAAAAGTATTCAATCCGATAACAACGAAATCTCAAAGGGAAATACTCAATTCATCACAACAAGATAGAGAGGGGAAAACACCATATGATCCGACTATATTAACAAAGCCCGCGATACATCAAGATCGTGACATCTCAAGAACACGAGAGAGAGATTAAACACATAGCTACTGGTACAAACCCTCAGCCCCGAGGGTGGACTACTCCCTCCTGATCATGGTGGCCGCCGGGATGATGAAGATGGCCAACGATGATGATCTCCCCTTCCGGTGGAGTGCCGGAACGGGGTCTAGATTGGTTTTCGGTGGCTACAGAGCCTTTCCGTGGCGGAACTTCTGATCTAGGTTTTACCCCCGAGGGTTTTGGATTATTTGGCAATTTATAGGGCGAAGAAGGGGTGCGGGAGGCCACCGAGGTGGGCACAACCCACCTGGGCGCGCCTGGGCCCCCAGGCGCGCCCTGGTGGGTTGTGCCCCTTTGGGGGCACCCCCCAGGTGCTGCTCTGGTCCAATGGATGTCTTCTGGTCCATAAAAAATCCACAAAAAGTTTCGCGGTGTTTGGACTCCGTTTGATATTGATTTCCTGGGATGTAAAAAACAAGCAAAAAACAGCAACTCGCACTGGGCACTGGGTCAATAGGTTAGTCCCAAAAAATGATATAAAGTTGCTATAAAATGATTGTAAAACATCCAAGAATGATAATATAACAACATGAATACTTCATAAATTATAGATATGTTGGAGACGTATCAGGACTCCCTTTGCGTTGGTTCTTCCTCCCAAAAATCACATATATTCCAAAAAAATCTCCATAAAATTTTAGCGCGATTGGACTTCGTTTGATATGAATTTCCGCAAAACAAAAAACATGCAAAAAGTAGGAACTGTCAATGAGCACTGGATCAATATGTTAGTCCCAGAAATAATATTGAATGTTGCCAAAAGTATGTGGAAGTTGTAGAATATTGGCATGAAACAATAAATTTTTTATAGATATGACGAAGATGTATCATGGATTTCTCTATTTATAGGAATTATCAGCATTGGAATCACGCCAAACGGAGCCCCGAGGGGGGCACAAGCCAGGGGGGGCGCGCCCTACCCCCTAGGCGTGCCGGGGTGGCTTGTAGCTATCTCATGGGTCTTCTGGTTGCCTCCCTAATCTTCTAGGGTCCTTGTAGATCCAGAAAAAATCATCGTAATTTTTCATCGTGTTTGGACCTTCCTAGGTATGGATTTTATGCAAAACAAAAAACATACAAAAACAAGAACTGGCACTGGGCACTTGATTAATAAGTTAGTCCATCAAAATAATATAAAAGTGCACCTAAACCATATATAATTGATGAAAATATAGCATGAACACTTTATAAGTTATGGTAGATAAGTTGGAGATGTATCAGCATCGCCAAGCTTAATTCCTCCTCATCCTCGAGTAGGTAAATGATAAAAAAAACTAATTTATGAAGTGTGAATGCTAGAATATGATAGACCTTTGATCACATAGGCAATGATAATTCAATAACAAGTAACACCGTTCCTTTAAGTTCAACATATCATAAAGTGGTAGAAGTATCTTCCAACCTTTCAAAATTATATTGCAAACATAAAGCAATAAATAAATTAAAGGTGACGAATAGGTACCCGCATTCGAAGATAATCATCATACTTATATAATGCTCAACTAATTGCTATTAGAACAATGCATGCAAAGCTAATAGTGATCCCCATGCTCAATACATGGTGCCAAAAGAGAGAGAAAGATGCAATTGACTCAACATGAAAATTAAATAGATAGGTCCTTCGCGGAGGGAAGCAGGGATTAACATATGCTACACCACATTTGGTTTCAAAACAGAGATGAATTTCTTTTGGGAGGTGTACTTTTCATGTCAATGATTTAACGACACATGTTTCCAATACCTTTCATGCTAAACACATCAATGGCGGTTCCCATGCTTTTACACTGCCCCTCCACTGGCCGAATCCATGGATGCTTGCCAACTTTCAACTTTTTCAGGGAGTGTCTTTTTTCAATTTTTTTTTATTTTTTATTTAGGACCGGGTATCTGTATTACCAGCCTCTCTCATAAATTTGACAAGCAAATAAACCCTCATCGTGAGTAAAACCCATTTAGCATGGAAGATATTGTCTACCCACACCTATGAGCTGTGAGGGCACACAAAGCATGAATTTATTTGAAGATTTAGAGGTGGCACATGCAAATTTACTTGAAATGGCAGTGAAATACCATCTATAGGTAGGTATGGCGGACACTTTATGTCATAAACTTGTTTTAAGGATTGGATGCACAAGCAGTATTTCTGTTTAGTACAATAAAAGGCTAGCAAAAGACTGGGGGCAACCACTTTATTGAGCACAAAAACCACGATCATGCATTCTCTTATAGTAACATTATCGAGAAAATATAACCATGATGATAACCTACAAATTTGAACACCACCAAGGTTGAATTTGGAATTTATCAAACATGTGTAAACATGTGCCAAGTTAATCATTCGTACTTGACTGGGAGATATTTATCACAATGACATTATAGGTTCAGCTTAATAAACTAATGTTGATTGTCATTATAATATAACTCGCTTACTTGAAAGATATGTACTATCATAGTTTCACTTCTACTTTAACTTATTAAGCAAAGGATGCATGTTTACTTCTCAATATACATATAATACTAGTAGAATGCACGTGCATTGCAATGGGCTTTTAAAAAAAATTAGTGTAAATGCAGTAATTTTAAAGAACTATAATGATATTGGTATCCATAGACCTAGAAAAAATAAATACAAATAATTAGAAGCCTAGAGATCTACATAAGATAGCCCTGTGTAGATTGCATACAATAATCCTTCTAAATATTTTGCTTCTAATAAATTTACAGTACACTTTGACCTACTGTTTTACATCTTCAATAAGGAAACCAAAATCTCAACAGGAAAGATCAAATGCATGCTTCCCTGCGAGAGGTATAAAAATGTGTATTTCTTAATTGATGCACTTTTGAAATCTTCTAGCTCATAACACCATAATTCAAATGATTGTGCCACATATTTTTGGAACTTATACATAAGCACTTATTCACCCTACAAATATTTTGTAGGGGGTCAAAGTAAAAAGATAAAACATACGTCTTATGGTAGAAATTGTAAGGTGAACGAGAGTAAATGATCAACCTTTTGCAAGGAGCCTTCTACTGATATACAACTTCAAAAGTTATGATTTCAGCAATATAAAATATATGATATACTTGTAGATACTCATGAATTTTGCTTGATATGATATAGAAAGTAACATGGGGCAAATTTTCTTACCTCGACAAGGATCAACTATTGGCAATCTTAAATTTAGCTCAAGGAAGTAATTATTTCATGCATAAAGAAGAAAGGAAATGTAACATCCCAAATTTTCAATTTGGTATGTTATACATAGATCATCATTGCATATCATATTTTATTGCATTTTGACAAATCCTCGATAAATCCTAAGCAACTCAAGGACCCTCGGAGAGAGTTGGGGATTTTCTCAAATTTTCATATTTGATTTTTCATCAAATAATAAAACGAGGATTTTGGTTTTAATTATTTTCTCTCCGGAAAAATATTTCATTTAAAAAAAAATAAACGAGATAGAAGATATGACTTCTCCAAAACAATTGAAATACTGGAGGAAAAATGTTAAAATCATTTATTGGAATTTATTTGGATTTTATTTGCAATTTTCATTGCATTAAAAATATTGCATGTTTTCAAAAAATTATTTTTGTGTCAAAAAAATGTTCACCCTATTCTAGATTTTCTAACTAGACGGGGAAAATTTGTTTTATTTTTTTTGGACTTCTATTTATTTTTCTATAAATTATTTTCCGCGGAACGTTTAAAAAAAAAACTGCGCTGCGCCCGACTGGGCCGAGCCCAGCCGAGCCAGGCCGCCGGCCCACGCCCGTCGTCTCCTCTCCTCGCACGACGCCCCGCCGCCGCGCCGTGTCCATGGCGGACACGGGAGCCGCCCCGCCCGGCTTGCCCCTCCCCCAAGTCGCCGGACCCCCCCTCCTATATATATAGCCCCCCTCCTCTCACCTCACCCCGCCGCCGCCGCATCGCACCCGCCGCCGCCCGCACCGAAGCCCGCGCCGCCGCCGCTCGCCGAGCCGCCGCCGGAGCCCTGCCCCTCGCCCCGAGCCGCCGGAGCACGCCCCCGACGAGGTAGCCGCACCTCGCCTCGTTGCCGGTTTAGTTTTAAAAAAACCGTTCGTTTTAAAAAAAAACCTAGATCGGTTTTTTTCGATTTTGTTATTTTGTGAGCGTTCACCGACTCGTTCGTTTTAACGAACGCGTTCGTCGGTTTTTCTCTGTTAACGAACGTCCGTTCTTTAACCGTTCGTCCGTTTTTCTTTTTCGTCGGATTTTTCCGCGATTATCTCAGATCCGATTTCTGATCAAATCTTCGTTTTTGTTTAACTTTTCGCTCGTTTATCGGAATCAGGCGATTCAAGCGCCTAGAGTTTCGTCTCGAAATTCTCTTTCCGTTTAACCTACTCAAACAAGTTTTTGCTACTGTAAAATTTGACCTAGATCCAGATTAGTAAACGAAGCTTGTTTCTTTCACCGTTTGACTTTCGTTGCTTCGTTCGAGTTGATTCTTTTTGCAAACCGGAGTTCTTAAGTTGAACTTTCTGGTTGGATCTTTCATTCGAGTTTTACCTGTGCATTAGATGAGTACTGATTGTCTGCTTGTTTGTTTGCGATAGAGTACCCGGAGTGTGCCGCTTGTTACTTCGAATCGCTAGGTTTCGCGGATCATCAGCAAGGCAAGTAATACTTTGATCATATACCTTCCATACCCAGTTTTTATTGCATTAGATTTATTCCTCAAACATTGCATGATTAGGATCTAAATAAATTGTGGGTATTGGGAAGTAGTTGAGGTAGTACCTATTACCTGTTTTGTTTATCGAACCCTTGGGAGTTACTTCTACGTTGCTATTATATTGCCATGCTATGCTCGTAGACGTGGATTGGGTTTGAGAGATTTCATGACAGATGTGAGATTGTTAATTAATGGTTTACTTAAGGTGGCAACTAAAACTCACATCTGGGTGGATTGAGGTACCTGGGTATTTCAGGATTGCCTGTTTTTCTTTTGGACCGCCACCCAGGTTTAAAGGGATCATAAGATTATTCATGCTAGAAACTTCCGTGTGCAGCCGCAAGCTATTATGGGCTCTAGCATAGTTGACTAAGTTGTGTGAACTCTTACAGTGGTAGACTAGCAGATGTAGGGGAAAGTAGGTGTAACTGTCTACCCATACGTAAGGTGCAAACACTTCTGAAAGACTGTGTCTCGGTCATCCGTTACTCAAACACCATGTAGTGCGAGTAATCCAACGGAGGAGATCGAGTCTTGTGGGGAAAAGTGCGCAAACCTCTGCAGAGTGTACAAACTAATCATGATTAGCCGTGTCCCCGGTTATGGACATCTTGAGTATCTAGTACTTGGATTATCATGTGAATCTCATCACCATGTTACTTTTAATTAATTTTGTTGGGTTAATAATGATTCTTAATTGGGATTGAGATGCTGTCAACCATCTCAATGTTTCACAACCACCATGATAGTTAAATAAAATTTATTCCTTTGAAGTAGGGAAAAGTTGGCTTTTCGCAAAATTGTAACCATAGAGCTTTCCACCAGCCATAAATGCATGTAGTATAGCATTATTATTGTTCATTATTCTCTATGTGTTACATTGCCAGCATATTTCATGTGCTGACCCGTTTTCGGGCTGCAACGTTTCATGTTGCAGACTTTTCAGACGACGAGTAAGGTGCCTTAGGTCGTGGTCTTATACTCAGTGATGCCGCTGGAGTTGATGGACTCACTTATCTTCCAAGTCTTCCGCTGTTATCGTTTTAGATGGCCTTAAGCCATATTTATCATACTTAATCTCTTTGGAGATATTCGATGTAATAAGTGTGTGATTGCTACTCTGTTATAAATCCTCCATTTGTACTGTGCGTGTCAGCATTACTGATCCAGGGATGACACTGGTGCACAGCAGCACAGACCATTTGAGGTCTGGTCACTACAAAGGTGGTATCAGAGCACACGCTGACTATAGGAGACGGCCACTAAGCTTAAGCCCTAGAAAGCTTCTCTCTTCTCATTTCTGACCCCTCTCCTTTTTCTACTCTTTTAGGAATGGCGGATGCAAGGAGCAAGTTCATGCAACCAGATGAAGACACGCCTTTTGGTCGACACTTGAAGGAAGTCACCAAGTACTTGAACATAGGAATACCAAGCATCACCGGAACCTACAACGCCACATTACCTGAAGAGGAGAGCTGGAAGATTCAAGTTCACATTCCAGGAAGGACGTTTGTGCCAGTTACTGAACCTATAAGATTGGTTTTCGAAGCACCAACCTGGAGTTTAGGGAAGAGCATGGCCGCTCACATCGCCATGGGACGCATTGGAGAAGTCTACTACCAGGAGCTTAAGGATACAATTTATCAGATTTGTGGACGCCGAGACGCGCAATGGGAGATGATCAGAACCAAGAAGGATGGATCAATTGCAGCTTTCATCCAGGAGCAAAACCAACATATTCGTCGCCAGGAGAACCAGATGTGCACGGACAAGGAAGAACTGAAGAAGGCATTAACCAAGATCAAGGAGCTCCAAGAAGAACTCAAGGCTACACGCGAGGATTATATGGAGGAAATCATCGCACTAGTAGGGAAGAATGACGACCTGGAGAAGAAGATTGGAGTATTCATGGGAAATCCAGTGCCAAAAGCAGAAGTCGACGAATGCACTTGTCCGGATAACTACATCATCATCGACGACACCGACTCGGAACCAAGTGAAGATGACTTTGTTGATGAAGCTGGAGCAGACATCATGGAGTCTTCAACGGATTAGAATTTTTATTAGACCACCATATCAGTAGTAGTTTTCCCCCATTTAATAGTATAGTTCAAGCACTTTGTAATGCTAGTTAGATCGATTGTTTTGCCTTGTTTGAATTGATTGAGTGATATTAATTGTATTTGTCTCATGAGCATATGGGTAGTGTTTTCTCTCTAGACCTCATTCTATTCTTAACTCTCATCTTTTCTAAAACCCATCAGATGCCTCCGAGACGCGACACCGGATTTGTTTTCCCACCGGAGATCACCCAGTTGATTCAGCAACAGAATGCCCTGATGCAAGTGTTAGTACAGAACCAAGGCAACAACAACAACAACAACCCACCGCCACCACCACTTGTTGATCACTTAGCCCGTTTCTTGAGGCTAAACCCGCCGGTGTTTTCCAGTAGCACCGAGCCGATTGTTGCAGATGATTGGCTCCGCAAAGTTGGAAGGGAGTTGACCACTGCAGGATGCACAGATGCGGAAAGAGTGCATTTTGCCGCACATCAGCTTGATGGACCCGCAGCATCATGGTGGGAGAATTATACAGCCACGCACCCTATTGACACTGTCACATGGGACCAGTTTCAGCAAGCTTTCCGTACAGCTCATGTTTCAGCAGGAGCTATGGCTATGAAGAAGCGTGAGTTTCACAACCTACGCCAAGGAGGACGCACCATAGGCCAGTATGTGGAGGATTTCAGTAAATTAGCACGTTATGCACCAGATGACGTTGCTACAGATGCTGCCAAGCAGGAGAAATTTTTGGAAGGACTGAATGATGAGCTGAGTATGCAGTTCATGGTAGCAACCTTCAACAACTACCAGGAGCTGGTAGATAGAGCGCTCATGATTGAAGGGAAGCAACAGCAGATTGAAAACCGTAAGAGGAAGTATGGACAAGGGAAGTATAACTCAGGAGCTCAACAGAAGCCTCGTTTTGCCCCAAAGCCGGGAGGACAGTTTCAGCATACCCATGGAGGAGGTAGTTCGCACAACCATAATGGCTCCAAGAATGGTAATGGGAATGGAGGAAGCAACGGACAGAACCGCACCAACCCATCTACCCCAGCCAAGAGGGACCTGAGCCAAGTCACTTGCTTAAAGTGCCAGAAGACTGGACATTATGCCAATGAATATCCTGAAGCCCAAAATGGAAATGGCAATGGAAGCTCTGGGAAGAAGCCGAACCCGTTCAACAAAGGACATGTGAACCACGTGAGCGTGGAGGAGGTTGAAGCTCAGCCTGATGCAGTAATAGGTAAGTTTTTGGTTAAGTCATTTACTGCAACCGTTCTTTTCGATACTGGTGCATCGCATTCATACATATCAAGGGGATTTGTGAATAAGTTTAAGCTGTCTACCAAAGTTCTCAGAACCCCTATGTTAGTAACCTCGCCAGGAGCAGAGTATATGGCCAGCCAAGGATGTTTTCAGATACCATTGGCCATTGGTAGGCATGTTTTCCCCTCAGACCTCATAGTTTTGGAGTCGCAAGGTTTGGATGTGATTTTGGGAATGGATTGGCTATCGTTGTATGGAGGAAACATCGATTGTGCCAGCAAGACGATTTTGCTTACCACCCCGGAAGGAAAAAGGATCAAGTATGTATCCCGGCATATGCCGAAGAGGACTCAAGTAAATTCCTTATCAGGAGTTGTACAGGAGGAAGTACCAGTGGTGAAGGATTACCCGGATGTATTTCCAGAAGAGTTGCCAGGCATGCCACCAGATAGAGACATTGAGTTCTTGATTGAACTTTTGCCAGGCACCGGGCCAATATCTAAGAGACCGTACAGGATGCTCGCAAAAGATTTGGAGGAAATTAAGAAGCAGATCAAGGAGTTCCTGGATAAAGGCTATATTCGCCCAAGTTCGTCACCTTGGGGATCACCAGTACTTCTAGTGGAGAAGAAAGATGGATCGCTGAGGATGGTTGTTGATTACCGTGGATTGAATGAAGTGACCATCAAAAACAAGTACCCACTGCCGATGATCAATGATTTGTTTGACCGCCTACAAGGAGCTAAAGTATTTTCCAAGATCGATCTACGATCAGGATACCATCAGTTAAAGATTCGAGAGCAGGATATACCCATGACGGCATTTACCACCATATATGGATTGTATGAGTATACCGTTATGTCATTTGGTCTGACTAACGCACCTGCCTATTTTATGAACCTAATGAACAAAGTGTTTATGGAATTTCTGGATAAGTTCGTCGTGGTGTTCATTGATGATATTTTAGTCTTTTCCAAGAATGAGGAAGAGCATGAGGAGCATTTACGATTGGTACTTGAGAAGCTCAGAGAACATCAGTTATATGCCAAGTTCAGCAAATGTGAATTTTGGCTGAAGGAAGTTGGATTCCTTGGACATGTTATTTCTGGAGAAGGAGTAGCAGTAGACCCTGCCAAGGTTGGCACAGTGACAAGTTGGGAATCACCCACGACAGTTGGAGAAATCCGGAGTTTTCTTGGACTTGCAGGATACTACCGGAGATTCATCGAGAATTTCTCGAAGATTGCTAAGCCCATGACTGAGCTATTGAAGAAGGACAACAAATTCAATTGGACTGAGGAATGTGAAGCTAGTTTCCAGGAGTTGAAGAAACGATTGGTTACCTCACCAGTGTTGATTCTGCCAGATCAACGCAAGGACTATGAAGTTTATTGTGACGCTTCTCGTCGAGGACTTGGAGCAGTGCTTATGCAGGAAGGAAGAGTTGTGCCATATGCTTCACGACAACTTAAACCCCATGAGAAGAATTATGCTACGCATGATTTGGAGTTAGCAGCCGTGGTGCATGCATTGAAGACATGGAGACATTTTCTCATCGGAAACCATTGTGAGGTGTATACGGATCACAAGAGTTTGAAGTATATTTTCACGCAGAAGGAGTTAAATCTCAGACAGAGGAGATGGTTGGAGCTCATTAAGGATTATGATATGAGATTGCATTATCACCCAGGAAAGGCTAACGTAGTAGCAGACGCGTTGAGCCGCAAGAGTCATGTCAACACCCTCATGACAGGAGAGTTACCTCAGGAGTTAGCCGAGGACCTTCGCGAGCTATGTTTGGAGATAGTCCCAAAAGGCTATTTAGCGACATTGGAGATTCAGTCTACCTTGATGGAAAGGATCAGAGAAGCTCAGAAGACAGACAAGGAGATTGAAGAGATAAAGGAGAAGATGAGCAAAGGAAAAGCCAAGGGATTTCGTGAGGATGAGCACGATACCTTATGGTTTGAGGACCGCGTATATGTGCCAAATGATCCGGAGATCAGGAAGTTGATTTTGCAAGAAGCCCATGATTCACCGTACTCGATTCACCCAGGGAATACCAAGATGTATTTGGATCTGAAGAATACTTTCTGGTGGACCGGAATGAAGAAGGATATTGCTGAGTATGTAGCTGTTTGTGATGTGTGTCAGAGAGTGAAGGCAGAGCATCAGAAGCCAGCAGGATTGCTACAACCATTGCCGATAACTGAATGGAAGTGGGATAAAATAGGCATGGATTTTATCACGGGATTACCCAGGACTCGTTCAGGCTATGACTCAATATGGGTTGTACTCGACCGTTTGACGAAAGTGGCTCATTTCATTCCAGTAAAGACCACTTACACCAGTGCTAAGTTGGCAAAGATATACATGACCAGGATCGTATGTTTGCATGGAGTTCCGAGGACCATTGTATCAGACAGAGGAACCCAATTTACCTCGAAGTTTTGGAAGCAGTTACATGAAACATTGGGAACCAGGCTAGAATTTAGTACAGCCTTTCACCCACAGACAGATGGACAGACCGAGAGAGTCAACAAGATTTTGGAGGACATGTTGAGAGCTTGTGCACTAGATTATGGATCTAGTTGGGACGACAATTTGCCATATGCAGAGTTTTCCTACAACAACAGTTATCAAACCAGTTTGAAGATGGCCCCTTTCGAAGCTTTGTACGGAAGAAGGTGTAGAACACCGTTGATATGGGACGAAGTTGGAGACCGTCAGTTGTTTGGACCAGATTTGATTAAGGAGTCTGAACAGAAAGTGAGGTTGATTCGCGATAGGCTCAAGGTAGCCCAATCCAGGCAGAAGAGTTATGCTGATTCTAAACGAAAGGAGACAGTCCACGAAGTTGGAGACAGAGTTTATCTTCGAGTATCACCACTTCGAGGAGTGAAGCGCTTGGAGTTAAGGGAAAGTTAGCGCCCCGTTTTATCGAACCATACAGAGTTTTGGAACGTATGGGAGAAGTTGCCTACAAGCTGGAATTGCCCGAAGGATTGTCTGGAGTTCATGATGTATTTCACGTTTCCCAGTTAAAGAAGTGCCACGCAGAGATGGCTGAGATACCACTGAGAGATACTGTGCCACTGGAAGCGATTCAGCTGGAAAGTGATTTGACCTATGAGGAGAAACCAGTTAAGATTCTTGAGTATGCCAGCCGAGTTACCCGCAGTAAGGTTATCAAGTTTTGCAAAGTCCAGTGGAGTCACCACACGGAAGATGAAGCCACCTGGGAGCGAGAGGAAGATCTACGGAAGGACCACTCCCACCTGTTTTCTAGCCAACCCGAATCTCGAGGGCGAGATTCATCTTAAGGGGGGTAGGTTTGTAACATCCCAAATTTTCAATTTGGTATGTTATACATAGAGCATCATTGCATATCATATTTTATTGCATTTTGACAAATCCTCGATAAATCCTAAGCAACTCAAGGACCCTCGGAGAGAGTTGGGGATTTTCTCAAATTTTCATATTTGATTTTTCATCAAATAATAAAACGAGGATTTTGGTTTTAATTATTTTCTCTCCGGAAAAATATTTCATTTAAAAATAAATAAACGAGAGGAGCAAATATGACTTCTCCAAACAATTGAAATACTGGAGGAAAAATGTTAAAATCATTTATTGGAATTTATTTGGATTTTATTTGCAATTTTCATTGCATTAAAAATATGGCATGTTTTCAAAAAATTATTTTTGTCTCAAAACAATGTTCACCCTATTCTAGATTTTCTAACTAGACGGGGAAAATTTGTTTTATTTGTTTTGGACTTTTATTTATTTTTCTACGAATTATTTTCCGCGGAACGTTTTAAAAAAAAAACTGCGCTGCGCCCGACTGGGCCGAGCCCAGCCGAGCCAGGCCGCCGGCCCACGCCCGTCGTCTCCTCTCCTCGCACGACGCCCCGCCATCGCGCCGTGTCCATGGCGGACACGGGAGCAGCCCCGCCCGGCTTGCCCCTCCCCCAAGTCGCCGGACCCCCCCTCCTATATATATAGCCCCCCTCCTCTCACCTCACCCCGCCGTCGCCCGCACCGAAGCCCGCGCCGCCGCCGCTTTGCGCCGCCGCCGCCGCTCGCCGAGCCGCCGCCGGAGCCCCGCCCCTCGCCCTGAGCCGCCGGAGCCCCGCCGGAGCACGCCCCCGACGAGGTAGCCGCACCTCGCCTCATTGCCGGTTTTGTTTAAAAAAACCGTTCGTTTAAAAAAAAACCTAGATCGGTTTTTTTCGGTTTTGTTATTTTGTGAGCGTTCACCGACTCGTTCGTTTTAACGAACGCGTTCGTCGGTTTTTCTCTGTTAACGAACGTCCGTTCTTTAACCGTTCGTCCATTTTTCTTTTTCGTCGGATTTTTCCGCGATTATCTCAGATTCGATTTCTGATCGAATCTTCGTTTTTGTTTAACTTTTCGCTCGTTTATCGGAATCAGGCGATTCAAGCGCCTAGAGTTTCGTCTCGAAATTATCTTTCCGTTTAACCTACTCAAACAAGTTTTTGCTACTATAAAATTTGACCTAGATTCAGATTAGTAAACGAACCTTGTTTCTTTCATCGTTTGACATTCGTTGCTTCGTTCGAGTTGATTCTTTTTGCAAACCGGAGTTCTTAAGTTGAACTTTCTGGTTGGATCTTTCATTCGAGTTTTACCTGTGCATTAGATGAGTACTGATTGTCTGCTTTTTTGTTTGCGATAGAGTACCCGGAGTGTGCCGCTTGTTACTTCGAATCGCTAGGTTTCGCGGATCATCAGCAAGGCAAGTAACACTTTGATCATCCTTCCATACCCAGTTTTTATTGCATTAGATCTATTCCTCAAACATTGCATGATTAGGATCTAAATAAATTGTGGGTATTGGGAAGTAGTTGAGGTAGTACCTATTACCTGTTTTGTTTATCGAACCCTTGGGAGTTACTTCTACGTTGCTATTATATTGCCATGCTATGCTCGTAGACGTGGATTGGGTTTGAGAGATTTCATGACAGATGTGAGATTGTTAATTAATGGTTTACTTAAGGTGGAAACTAAAACTCACATCTGGGTGGATTGAGGTACCTGGGTATTCCAGGATTGCCTGTTTTTCTTTTGGACCGCCACCCAGGTTCAAAGGGATCATAAGATTATTCATGCTAGAAACTTCCGTGTGCAGCCGCAAGCTATTATGGGCTCTAGCATAGTTGACTAAGTTGTGTGAACTCTTACAGTGGTAGACCCGTTTTCGGGCTGCAACGTTTCATGTTGCAGACTTTTCAGACGACGAGTAAGGTGCCTTAGGTCGTGGTCTTATACTCAGTGATGCCGCTGGAGTTGATGGACTCACTTATCTTCCAAGTCTTCCGCTGTTATCGTTTTAGATGGCCTTAAGCCATATTTATCATACTTAATCTCTTTGGAGATATTCGATGTAATAAGTGTATGATTGCTACTTTGTTATAAATCCTCCATTTGTACTGTGCGTGTCAGCATTACTGATCCAGGGATGACACTGGTGCACAGCAGCACAGACCATTTGAGGTCTGGTCGCTACAGGAAAGTAGGTGCCTGATGTCTACTACGCAACTTTATTCTTGTAGACTCGTGTTGGACCTCCAAGCGCGGAGTTTTGAAGGACAATAGCAATTTTCCCTCAGGTGGATGACCTAAGGTTTATCAATCCATGGGAGGCGTAGGATGAAGATGGTCTCTCTCAAATAACCCTGCAACCAAATAATAAAAAGTCTCTTGTGTCCCCAACACACCCAATACAATGGCAAATTGTATAGGTGCACTAGTTCGGCGAAGAGATGGTGATAAAAGTGTGATATTGATGGTAGAAATATATTTTTATAATCTGAATAAATAAAAACAGCAAGGTAGCAAATAGTAAACGGGCACAAAAACGGTATTGCAATGCTTGAAAATGAGGCCTAGGGTCCGTACTTTCACTAGTGCAATATCTCAACAATGCTAATATAATTGGGTCATATAACCATCCCTCAACGTGCAACGAAGAGTCACTCCAAAGTTAAAATCTAGCGGAGAACATAAGAAGAAATCATTTGTAGGGTACGAAACCACCTCGAAGCTATTCTTTCCGATCGATCTATCCAAGAGTTCATACTAAAATAACACCAAATAATTTCATATTCATAATACTCAGTCCAACACAAAGAACCTCAAAGAGTGCCCCAAGATTTCTACCGGAGAAACAAAAGACGAGAACGTGCATCAACCCTTATGCATAGATTACCCCAATGTCACCGCGGGAATCCGTGAGTTGAATGCCAAAACACATATCAAGTGAATCAATACGATACCCCATTGTCACCACGAGTATTCATATGCAAGACATATATCAAGTGCTCTCAAATCCATAGAAGTATTCAATCTGATAGCAACGAAATCTCAAAGGGAAAAACTCAATTCATCATAGCAAGATGGAGAGGGGAAAACACCATATGATCCGACTATATTAACAAAGCCCGCGATACATCAAGATCGTGACATCCCAAGAACATGAGAGAGAGAGAGAGGGATTAAACACATAGCTACTGGTACAAACCCTCAGCCCCGAGGGTGGACTACTCCCTTCTCATCGTGGTGGCCGCCTGGATGATGAAGATGGCCACCGGTGATGATCTCCCCCTCCGGCAGGGTGCCAGAACTGAGTCTAGATTGGTTTTCATGGATACAGAGGCTTGCAGCGGCGGAACTTACGATCTAGGTTTACCCCGAGGGTTTTTGGAATATTTGGGATTTTATAGGGTAAAGAGGGGGTGCGGGAGGCCACCGAGGTGGGCACAACCCACCTGGACGCGTCTGGGCCCCCAGGCGTGCCCTGGTGGGTTGTGCCCCCCTCAGGGCACCCCCAGGTGCTTCTCTGGCTCATCGGGAGTCTTCTGGTCCATAAAAAATCCACAAAAAGTTTTGCGGTGTTTGGACTCCGTTTGATATTGATTTCCTGCTATGCAAAAAACAAGCAAAAAATAGCAACTGGCACTGGGCACTGGGTCAATAGGTTAGTCCCAAAAAATGATATAAAGTTGCTATAAAATGATTGTAAAACATCCAAGAATGATAATATAACAGCATGAATACTTCATAAATTATAGATACGTTGGAGACGTATCAGTGATATGGTTTGCAATAAGAGAAACTACATAAAGAAAAAAAGGAACAAAGCAATAGGATAAGGCAAACCGGATCAACACTGGGCGTCCGTGGCAATATCACTGACATGGTTGTTACAACCTCCAAGACTAAGGGGTGAGGAGGTGGCAGCATGAACTCCAAAGAATTGATGTCACCTAAATGGTTATGGTCATCGCCCTCGCTCGATTGATGACAACATCAACTCAGTGGCCACTCTCCGTGTGCGTCTTCTTCTCCCTGGTCGGGCGTTCTCGAACAACTTGATCTTCTTCCTCCAAGCTAATAGTGGTGCTCTCTAGCACGCTGCGAGCTGACTGAACCAATATGCAACCTATATCAGACATACATGGGACCCTGAACGATGTCCATGCCGCCCATGTCAATGAATAAGACGAGGTTGTGCTTGGCATAGGGGTCATTGGGATTGAATTGATCGATGTGTTCAAACCACCATGGTAATGAAGCATACATAGCAGAGGCGGTCGCCACCACAGTCGAGCATATAACACATTCCTCCCTTCATGTTATTGCCCCTCCTTGCCCTAGCTCTCTCTCTCACCGTAGCACTCTCTCTCTCCCTCTGCTGCACTCGAATGACACAAGGAAGAAGAAGACCAGAGGAAAAAGAAGGACACATGGGACACGGTGGTTTTTCCGGCGCAACAACGCCAATTCCATGAGCACACACCCGACACCACAGCCATTAAAACGAACCACTCGAGGGCTTTATACCCGGGGAAAATGCTGGACACGATCCCCACGTCTGTACATGCCCGAGCGCTCGGTCCGGCCCGCTCTGGCCGCGCCCACCCCGCGCATGATCGCGCCCGGGTTGCAGCGAGCCCGCAACGGCATGACTCAGTCACCCCGACAGGCTCACCAACGGCTACACCAGGTCCGGCGCCACGCATGCACACACACGCACGCGCCCCTACCCTACTCTACGCACGCACACACGCACGCCCGCCACGCTCTCGATCGCCCCCCCCCCCCCCCCCGCGCGCACACGCACGCCCGACGCAATCGCCGTGGCTTATTTGCCAACGCACACCCCATAAGCCACGGCCTAGAGGAGGCCGTCGTCCTCGACGCCGGCGTCCGCCAACAGCGCTCGCTCCGCCGCCGGCGCCTTCCGCAGCTAGGGGCACTCGCGCTTGAAGTGGTTGTTGGTGTCTACCCTAGCTCTCCCTCGTCTACCTGAACCCTCTCTCTCTCTCTCTCTGTACTCTCACTCGAACAATCAGAGGAAGAAGAAGAAGGAGGAAGAACATGGTGGACACGGTGGTTTCCGGCGCACATACGCCTGTTGCTCGAACAACCTTTTCCCGAGCACGAACTCGACACCACAACAATTACAATGATCACAGGGGGCGGCCGATCGGGGCATGTCCACCCCTCCCGTGATCCACTAACCACCTGGACCTAGTCTAACTCCCGCCTGATGGATGCGCACACGCATGCACACCCCCAAGCTACGCATGCACACACGCTATCTGGACATGCCCCAGATAATGGCCATACCAAAGTTAGACCATGCCTAGATAGTGGGCGGACCATGGTCAGACACTCACAGGCACGCACGCCATGGGCTCGACGCGTCCCCCGCGCACACACACGCGCTCCCGACGTGGTCGCCGTGGCTTATTGCCAACACACTCCCCCTAAGCCACGATGTCGCTGCACGGCCTGCCGATGGGGGCCCTGCCTCCTCGTCGTCGTCTCGGCGCCATGGAAGCCTCTGCTGCGCCTCCGGCACGAGCCACCGCCGCTTGCTGCCGAAGCCCGCAGCTCCGCGAGCCGCCATGCCACGTCTCCGTGCCACACACCACTGCGCGTCCACGGCCGTCACGCCGAGCCGCCACGGCCTCTGCGCCATGACGCAGGTCCTCCGCGACCTCGTCGCCTCTACGACCGCCGCTGCTCGACTCGCTACGCACCGCAGCCGATGCCTCCATATCCGTCGCGCTTGCCGCGTGCGGCGCGGACACCGCCACACGCCACGGCCGCCCCTTGAATCTTGTGGCTCTGAATACCAAATGTTGGTGTCTACCCTAGCTCTCCCTCATCTACCTGAACCCACTCTCTCTCTGTACTCTCGCTCGAACGATCAGAGGAAAAAGAAGAAGGAGGAAGAACACGGTTGTTGAGGATATAGACCTTAGAGTCACCCGCCAGGAGGGGCCGGGTTACTCCAATGGTCATTACCAGAAGCCCGGAGCCAAGCTTGAAGATGGTGGGCCAGAGATGGGCTTAAGACCCGGATGTGGCTTAGGGCCCGTAGTTACAATCGTTATTATGGTAGAACTTGTAGTGCAAGGCAAGTATGATTGAGAGTCCGAGCCGGATGCTCTTATGAGCCGGCCGGGGCTCTGAGGGCTGCTGGGCGTCAGCCTCCCTACATAAAGGGACGACCCGGCAGCGGTTTAGCGGGGAGAACGATCTCATCGAGAGCCGGGCATAGCAGTTTAGCTCCATGGTGATCGTAACCCTAATCAATACCATCTCAACTGGACGTAGGCTTTTACCTTCACCGTAAGGGGCCGAACCAGTATAAACCCTCGTGTTCCTTGTCCCACATTAACCCCTTCAAGCTTCCAAGTTGCGATGGCTCCCCGACTAAGTCCTAGCTCGAGGACATCTGCCGTGACAATTCCACGACAACGGTGGACACGGTGGTTTCCAGCGCACATACGCCTGCTGCTCGAACAGCCTTTTCCCGAGCACGAACTCGACACCATAGCGATTACAATGATCATCACAGGGCTTTTATACCTGGGCCTGCGCTGGGCACGACCCACACGCTTCCTACCCAGCCGGCGCCCTGATCGGCCCGCTCCACCCACGGCCACCACGCGCACAGACGCGCACGGCTCGCGGCGAGCCCGCACGATCACGCCCATCCCTCCCATGATCCACTAACCACCTAGACCTATTCTAACTCCCGCCCGATGGATGCGCACATGCATGCACACCCGCGAGCTACGCACGCACACACGCTATCTGGACATGCCCCAGATAATGGCCATACCGATGTCAGACCATGCCCAGACAGTGGTCGGACCATGGCTAGACACTCACACGCACGCACGCCACGGGCTCGACGCGTCCCCCGCGCACACACACGCGCTCCCGACGTGGTTGCCGTGGCTTATTGCCAACAATGGCCGCGCTCACCACATCTGTAGCATCGTCCGCGCTGCTTGCTCCCGCCGCCCAATGCCATGCTCGCCGCACCGTCGTCGTCGTGGTCGATGAAGCGCCACCGCCCTGCCTGCGTTGCCACGCCGCCCATTGTTCCGTCGCGCCTGCCGTCGTCCTGCTTGCGACACCGGGTCCGCTCTTCGAACGCCTTGAGTCGCCCCAAAGCCTCCTTGAACGCCATCATTTCCACGTCGCAGAATTGCTCTATTCCGGCAACGGCGTGGTAGAGGCGATCCGGCACCGTGTCCAGCATCTTCTTCACGAGCCCCACCGCCACCGTTCGGTACAAGCGCCATGGTCGCCAGCGATCACCTCCGAAACCGGGCTCTCATGCCAATTTTTGTTGCCTCTCCTTGCCCTAGCGCGCGCTCTCTCTCTCTCTCACCGTAGCACTCTCTCTCTCCCTCTGCTGCACTCGAATGACACAAGGAAGAATAAGACCGGAGGAAGAGGAAGGACACATGGGACACGGTGGTTTTTCTGGCGCAACGACGCCTGACACAACACACCAATTCCGCGACCACACACTCGACATCACAGCCATTACAACGAACCCCTCGAGGGCTTTATACCCGGGGCAGCCGCTGGACACGATCCCCACGTCTGTACCCGCCCGAGCGCTCGGTCCGGCCCGCTCTGGCTGCGCCCACCCCACGCATGATCGCGCCCGGGTCACGGCGAGCCCGCAACGGCACGACTCGATCACCCTGACCGGCTCGCTAACGGTTACACCAGGTCCAGCGCCACGCATGCACACACACACGCACGCCCCTACCCTACTCTATGCACACACACACGCGCGCACGCCCGCCATGCTCCCAATCCGTCCCACGCGCGCACACACGCATGCCCGACACGATCGTCGTGGCTATTTGCTAACAATGTCGTCCTCCATCTTGTCCAATTGTAGATCTCTAGATGCCCTCCCCCAGGCTGGATTACCCTCATATAAGTACGAGATCACGCTTATGAGTTACGAGCAAGGTGGCGGCATCGAGCGGCTCACCTGGTACGGCGACGGCGCCAATAAGAAGCCATGGTGCACCTTCGACGTGTCTCGCTGGAACGTCCCCTTGTACTCGCTCATGGGGATCAACGCACAAAACATCACCGAGCTGTTGAACCGGCTCGGCATCACGTAGTTCTCGATCGGTTGCCGCATGAACACGTACAATAGTTATGCATGCTGGTGGAGGCGATGATGGGTGTCGCTTGCCGTAGTGTGGGAGGCTTCGCGTCTTGCGGCGCATCAGTGGCATCAACTTAGGTGAAGGAGGCGCAAGCTTTGCTCGGCGCGGTGGGCCGTGGCGATCAGGGCATGTGGTGTCATCGGACGAGGTGCCAAGAAAAAGTACTACAAAAAACCGGTGGGGTTTAAGATGGAAATATATCGGTGGCAATCGGTGGGGTTTGGATTACTTATGGAAAAAAACAATAGGAATCAGTGGGATTGTTCCTTTGATCGTATGTTGGGGACGTACAAACGACGTACATATTCCCTCTTTAGGAGTAGAGGTTAGAGATGTGATTGGACAACGTATGGCAATTTTAATTAGTATATGATTGAGCGACTTATGGTATAGTTAATTAATTTAGATTTTATATTTAAAGATTGATCGTGATTGGTTCTTTCACATAAAGACGTTACTATATAACTTGCAGTCGTATGGAAAGTTCTGATCCTTTAGATTTTTTTCGTTATGTGAGAGGTGATGCGAAAATAAACCAGTAGAAGGAGGTGGTGGGAGGTGGGACGAAGAAAAATCGGATGAAAATAAACCGTACCAGGCTACCAAGTGCTCCATTAGGTGTAGAGATAAATGAAGCACATGACATTCAATTCACTCAAAAGTTTTACTCTAAGGATATAAGTGAAAGAGTAAACAATAAACTACTCCAAAAGATAAAAGTGAAGAACATAGAGTAGCTAAGTGAATAGGTAGCTATGTAAGACTCTCTACAAATTAAAATTTTCAGATCTAAGGATCATATCAAACACCAAGCAAAACAAAAAAGACGCTCCAGGCAAAACACATATTATGTGAAGAACTAAAATATAGTTTCGAGTGAGGTATACCGATAGTTTCGAAGATGAAAGAGGGGATGCCATCCGGGGCATCCCAAAGGCTAGACGCTTGATTCTTCCTTAGATATTGCCTTGGGATGACTTGGGAATCTCTAAGTTTCGGCTCTTGCCGCTCCTTATTCTTCTCATATCGTTAGCTCATCCAAAACTTGAAAAACTTCATTCACACAAAACTTAAGGGAACTCGTGAGATATGTAAGTATAATAAAATAAATCATTAACTTGGGTATTGTCAAGACAAGTTTAATAATTGCTCTCACATAATGCCTACTATATTCTATCATTCACAATTTATATCACTTAATATAAGCTATGGAAACTCCAAACAAGCAAACAAAGCAAACTAGACAGAATCTGTCAAAAACAGAACACCATGTAAAGATCTAAAAAAATTATCATGTTTCTGTAACTCCAAATATTCTTTAATATTGAGGCAAGATAGAAAATTTCATAGTAGTATTGTGCAAAAATTTCAGCAATTGATCATGTTGCAATACAAAATGAATTCATATACTAGACACAAAAGTTTCTATTTTTGCACAGAACCAAATAAACAAGCGTCCATATCACCCTAAAGGTTTAACTTGGCACTTTATTGAAAGAAAAGATACAAAATATGATTACTGCAGTAGCATTAATCGTGTAAACACACAAAAATAGCAAGGATAAATATTGGGTTGCCTCCCAACAAGCGCTTTTCTTTAAAGCCTTTTAGCTAGGCATTATGATTTTAATGATGCTCACATAGTAGTAGGAATTGGAACATATAAGAGCATCATGAAGGATATATCCAACACAGTTAAGCCTAAACCACTTCCTATGCATAGGAATTTTGCAAGAAAACAATTCACTAAAGAACAAAGTAACTAGCATAGGAAAGCATAACAAGTGCAACTTCAAAACTTTCAACACATACTGAGGAAACTTGACATTATGGAGATATCTATAAGCATATGTTCCTCTCTCATAATACTTTACAATAGAATCATGAGCAAATTCAACAATATAGCTATCAAACAAAGCATTGTTTTCATGATCCACAAGCATAGAAATTTTATTACTCTCCACATAAAGCAAATTTCTTCTCATCCATAATAGTGGGGGGATCATATAAAACTTGAACACTATAAGTTAATTCCACATTAAAATAGTAATGTTCAGTAGAAGAATATTCATAAGTTTCACAATAATAATTATCTCTATCAGTTATAGCATAAGTATCATCACAATAATCATCATAAGAAGCAACTTTGTTCTTCTCATAATCAATTGAAACCTGCTACTTGTGAGATGCGTTGGGATTTTCCCCGAAGAGGAGGGGAGATGCAGTATAGTAGAGATAAATATTTCACTTAGTGAGAACCAACGTTTATCGACCCAATAGGAGAATCACGCAAAGCCTCGTGAACAGCACCTGCACACACAAAAACAAATACTTGCACCCAACGCGGGCAAGAGGGTTGTCAATCCCCTTGAACTCGTTACTTGCAAGGATCAAATCTTGTATAGGTAGATGGATAAATTGGAAAACAAAATAAAATAAGTAAAATTGCAGCAAAGAAATTTTGGTTTTTATAATATGATTAAAGTAGACCTGGAGGCCATAATTTGCACTGGAGGCTTCTCTCTCGAACACATAAGATACGATGGGTGAACAAATTACTCTGGGGCAATTGATAGAAAAGTGCATAGTTATGACGATATCCAAGGCAATGATCATGTATATAGGCATCACGTCCGAGACAAGTATGCCGACTACTGCCTACATCTACTACTATTACACCACCAATCGGCCGCTATCCAGCATGCATCTCTGGTATTAAGTTCATGAAAAACGGAGTAACGCCTTAAGCAAGATGGCATGATGTAGACAAAGTAAACCCAATTCATATGAATAAACCCTTAATGGAAACAATACAAATATGTGGCTTGTCCCCTTCTGTCACTATGATATAGAGCACCGCAAGATTGAACCCATCACTAAGCACCTCTCCCACAAAAGATAAATCAATCTAGTTGGCCAAACCAAGCGGATAGATCGGAGAGAAATACAAAGCTATAAAATCATGCATAATAAAGTTCAGAAAAGACTCAACTACTTCTCATAAATATTCAGATCGTAAACCCACAATTCATCGGATCCCAACAAACGCACCGCAAAATAAAATTGCATCGGATAGAACTCCAAAACATCCTTCATGATCGACTCCCCCTCCGGTAGACTACCGAAAAAGGACCCCAGATGGGATCGTAGAAGAATAGAAGCTTGCGGCGGCGGGAAAAAGGTTTCAGGTGGCTCTTTGTTGGTTTCCCAATATTTGAGAATTTATAGAGGTGGAATTAGGTTAGACGAAGCCTCGTGGGGTCCACAAGGTAACAGGGTGCACCCCCAGGGCGCGCCCTGTTGCCTCGCCGTCTCCTCGATCATCGTCTGGTCTCCTCCCAAAGCTTCTAGGGTCTCTCTTGTCCAGAAAAAAATCATCGAAAAGTTTCATAGCCTTTGGACTCTGTTTGGTACTAATTTGATGGAAAACCAAAAACAAGCAGAAAACAACGACTGGCACTAGGCACTGGGTTCATAGGTTAGTCCAAAAAAATGATATAAAATAGCGTAAAAGGTCATATGAAGTATACAAGGTTGATAATATAATAGCATGAAACAATCAAAAAATTATAGATACGTTGGAGACGTATCAGCATCCCCAAGCTTAATTCCTGCTTGTCCTCGAGTAGGTAAATGATAAAAATAGAATTTTTGATGTGGAATGCTACCTAACATGTCTATCATATAATCTCTTTTACGATATGAATATTTAAATCCGAATGATTCAAAGCAATAGTCTATAATTTGATATAAAGACATCAATACTCAGGCATACCAACAAACAATCATGCCTTTCAAAATAAAAATGCTAAAGAATGCTATCCCTACAAAATCATATAATATTGTCATGGTTGGTCTTCCTAACGCAGAGTATAAATCATGAACTACCCCAATGACAAGCCGAGCAATTGGTTCATACTTTTTAATGCGATTCAGCTTTTTCAACCCCACGCAATACATGAGCATGAGGACATAGCACTATGGGTGGAATAGAATGCGGTGATAAAGATCAATAGGGTGAAGTCAACAAAGGAAGATAGTCTCACATCAAAGAGGCTAATCAATGGGCAATGGAGATACCCATCAATTGATGTCATTGCGAGGAGTGGGGATTTCCATGCACTGATGCACTAAGAGCTATAAGTGTATGAAAGCTCAAGTGAAAATTAAGTGGGTGTGCATCCAACTTGCTTGCTCATGAAGACCTCGGGCATGTGAGGAAGCCCATCATTGGAATATAAAAGGCAAGTTCTATAATGAAAAAAATTCCCACTAGTATATGAAAGTGACAACATAGGAGACTCTCTATATGAAAAACATGTGCTACTCTGAAGCACAAGTGTGGAAAAGGATAGTAACATTGCCCCTTGTCTCTTTTTCTCCCATCTTTTGTTGGGCCCTGTTTGGCCTCTTTTTTCGTCTAGCTCCTCGTCCCGACTTGTGGGGGGAATCATAGTCTCCATCATCCTTTCCTCACTGGGACAATGCTCTAATAATGATGATCATCACACTTTTATTTACTTACAACTTGATAACTAGAGCAATATGACTCTATATGTATGCCTCTGGCAGTGTACCAGGATGTGCAATGATGCTAGCATAACATGTATAATAATGATGAACGATGGTTGTGCCAAAAATACTATGTCAGCTATATGATCATGCAAAGCAATATGAAAATGAAGGTGTGTGTCATAAGAACAGAATGGTGGAAGTTGCATGGCAATGTATCTTATAATGGCTATGGAAGTGCCATGATAGGTAGGTATGGTGGCTATTTTGAGGAAGATATAAGGAGACTTATGTGTGATAGAGTGTATTATATCATGGGGTTTGGATGCACCTGCGAAGTTTGCACCAACTCTCGAGGTGAGAAAGGGCAATGCATGGTATCGAAGAAGCTAGCAAATGGCGGAAAGGTAAGAGTGCATATAATTCATGGACTCACATTAGTCATAAAGAACTCACATACTTATTGTAAAAGTTTGTTATCCCTCGATGCAAAGTACTACTACGCATGGCCCTAGGGGGATAGATTGGTAGGAAAAGACCATCGCTTGTTCCCGACCTCCACTCATAAGGTAGACACTCAATAATAAATCATGCTCCAACTTCATGGGACAACGGGAGACTATACGTGCGTGCTTCGGGAATCACAAACATTAACACCAAAATTCTTACTAAACCATAATCATTCACTAGTACGCCCACATATTAACATCTTAATATCCCAAAACTAATGCAAGGTATCAAACTTATCATATTCAGTGATCTACATGAAAGTTTTTTATTATATCCCTCTTGAATACCTATAATATCATGACCAATTTCTTAACACGTGCATATTGGCATTACTATTTATTAGACTCTCAAAAAGATATAAGGAAGCATGAGAGTGAAACTATTTCTTTAAAATATAACGACCGCTGTGCTTTGAAAGATATAAGTGAAGCACTAGAGCAACTGCCTAGCTCAAAAGATATAAGTGAAGTGATGGTGTGTAACACCCCGGATGTAACTTGCCATATTTGTAACTCCGACTCTTGCCATTTTCGGCTATGTGCTATGTTATTCCCTCCGTGGTCAGGTTTTGTCTTTCGTTTTGTTTTTTTGTTCATGTCATGCATTTTCATATCATGTCATCATGTGCTTTGCATTTGCATACATGTTCGTCTCATGCATCCGAACATTTTCCCGTTGTCCGTTTTGCAATCCGGCGCTCCTATCTCCTCTGGTGCACCCCTCTTGTTTTCTTTCGTGTGCAGGTGTCAAACTTTCTCGGAATGGACCGAGGCTTGTCAAGTGGCCTTATTACACCACCCGGAGACCATCGGTCAAGTTTCGTTCCATTTGGAGGTCGTTTGGTACTCCAACGGTTAACCGGGCATCCGCAAAGTCCATTTGAGTGTCCAGCAAAAACCCCCTCAAAACCAGCCCAAAAACCACCAAACTCTCTTCCATGCTCTAGGTCGTTCGATCACGATCGTGTGGGCGAAAACCGCACCTCATTTGGACTCTCCTAGCTCCCTCTAGCTATATAAGAGCATCCCCTCCCGAAACGAAATCGCAGACGAACCCTAGAAGATTCCCTCGCGCCGCGCCGGACGCGTCCAGCGCCACCGGACAAAAACCCGCCGCCGCCCGCAGCCAACAGGGGCGCGCCACGTCACCCCCGGGCGCCCCACTTCGCCGCCCCGCGCCGCGGCCCACCAGGCCCACCGCGGGCCCGCGCGAGCCCGCGCGCCCGCCGCCGCCTCGCCTCCCGTGTGCGCCGTCGCTCCTGGCCGCGCTGCCGCCGCGCCCGGCCGCCGGCGCCCCTCGCCGTCACGCCGCCGCCGCGCCTTCCGTCCGCCGCCGCGTTTCGCCGGCGCCCCGCCGCCGTAGCCCGCCGCCGGCGCCTCTCTCCGGCGACGCCTCGCCTCCTCCTTCCCCTGCCGACGGCCGCTGCTTCCTCTCTCTTCTCTCCCGCCGGCGAACTCCATCGAGCGAGCTCCCTCGATCGGATCTGGTACTGGCATTGACCTCTCCCCGTCCCCCTTTTTTTCTAAGTCTTGGAATTTTTGCGGAGAGTGCCCCTGTTCATAGCTCCATAACTTCTTGCATGTAGCTCCGATTCGCGCGTGTAGTATGTCAAATTGTTTGTCTCGTGATACTCTTCATTTTGTTCAATTGCACCATGTTCATTAGAGGTCATCTTGATGCCCAAATCTCTTTTGGAAGAGGGCTAGTTGCTGTTATTCTCTGGTTCTTAACAGAACTTGGAGATTTGTCATTTTTGCATCTTTAAATCTGTGCATCTTATGGGCATGAGCTCTACATGTGTTTTGAAGTATGCCATGCCATATTTCCAGTGGTATAGTCCATGTATTTTTGTGATCTCTGTGGTCACTAGCACAAGCATGCAAAGTAGGCTCCGTAATGTTTCTGATTTCAGGGACAGTGATTTCTCCAAGTCCTTGTCTGCTGTTATTTTGTTGCCATGTAAACTTGATGCTACAGAGAGATCCATGCATATTTTGGAGATATTCACTAAGGATGTTTTGTAGACATAGTTGTAATTGATCCATTCCAGCAATTGTTTGCAATTATGGTGTGCCATAGCATGACTCAATCTTGCTCTACTTTTGCTATAAAATATTTCTGGCAGATTCTTAACATGATATGCAATTTTGCCAAGCTTATTGTAGTTGATCCATACATGCTATGCAATTTTTCTTGCCATGGATAGCTTCATAAACATGCCATCTTGCTGTAGGTATGCTTGGTTTGTAGTGGATTGCTCTGTAGTGAGTGCATCAAGCTCAAAAAGAGGCCTACATATTATTATTTCTGCCATGCTCTGTTTTCTGCCAAGTCTGAAACCTGATAACGAAACTTGCTATGTTTACATGCTTGCCATCATATCTTATGATCCTTTTTGGCTCATGGTCACTAAGGGACTTTTGTCACATGAATTTAGTAGAACACTGCCATGCCTTGTTTTGCTATGTTAAATTCCTGTAGCATGTTGATTTCATGCTCTGAACATTGCTACCTGATGCTGTTTTCTGCCATGTCCAGTTTTTCACTGTCTGTGAACCTGTTATCTTTTGCACTTTTTCCATGCTTGTTTGAGCTTGATATGTTGTGAACTAGCCATAGCTCAGTGTTCATATTTTGTCAAGCATCTCCTGTAGATTACTTCCATGTGCTTTGTTGCTATGTTAGAGTGCTGTAGCATTGTTACTTGTTGCATTTTAAGTGCTATCTTGCTGTTAATCGCAGATTCGTGTCATTCTTGTTTTGCTTGCCATTTGCAAACCGTGCATCCGATTCCGGTGATCTTTATATCGATTTCGACCGAAATCATCTCATATTTCCAGTGGCATGCTTGGTTTGCCAAGTTACTGCCATGTTCATCATTTTCCTTCCGGAGCACGCATGTGCATCGCATATCATATCTCGCATATCATACATGTTTTGCATCATGTTGCTTGAGCATTCCTCGTGATTGATTGTGGTTCCGTTGCTTGTGTTCTTGTCTTGGGTAGAGCCGGGAGACGAGTTCGCGAACGAGGAACCTGTTGAGTACGCTTACGAGGATCAAGCTTTCGACAACTCTGAGAACCTTGCAGGCAAGATGACCACCCCTCGAAATCACTTCTATCTTTGCTTTGCTAGTTGTTCGCTCTATTGCCATGCTCCGCTACCTATCACTTGCTATATCATGTCTCCCATTTTGCCATGTCAGCCCCTAACCATCCTTTCCTAGCAAACCGTTGTTTGGCTATGTTACCGCTTTTGCTCAGCCCCTCTTATAGCGTTGCTAGTTGCAGGTGAAGTTGAAGTTTGTTCCATGTCGGAACATGGATATGTTGGGATATCACAATATCTCTTATTTAATTAATGCATCTATATATTTGGTAAAGGGTGGAAGGCTCGGCCTTATGCCTGGTGTTTTGTTCCACTCTTGCCGCCCTAGCTACTGTTATACCGGGATTATGTTCCTTGAGTTTGCGTTCCTTACGCGGTCGGGTGATTTATGGGACCCCCTTGACAGTTCGCCTTGAATAAAACTCCTCCAGCAAGGCCCAACTTTGGTTTTACCATTTGCCACCTAAGCCTTTTCCCCCGGGTTTTCGCGAGCCCGAGGGTCATCTTATTTTAACCCCCCCGGGCCAGTGCTCCTTCGAGTGTTGGTCCGAACTGAGCAGACTGCGGGGCCCCCTCTTGGAAACTCGAGGTCTGGTTTTACTCGTAGGATGTCTCATCCGGTGTGCCCTAAGAACGAGATATGTGCAGCTCCTATCGGGATTTGTCGGCACATTCGGGTGGCTTTGCTGGTCTTGTTTTACCTTTGTCGAAATGTCTTGTAAACCGGGATTCCGAGACTGATCGGGTCTTTCCGGGAGAAGGTTTATCCTTCGTTGACTGTGAGAGCTTATGATGGGCTAAGTTGGGACACCCCTGCAGGGTATTATCTTTCGAAAGCCGTGCCTGCGGTTATGAGGCAGACGGGAATTTGTTAATGTCCGGTTGTAGATAACTTGTCACTTGCCCCAATTAAAATACATCAACTGCGTGTGTAGCCCTGATGGTCTCTTCTCGACGGAGTCCGGGAAGTGAACACGGTCTGTGTTATGCATGACGTAAGTAGGTGTTCAGGATCACTTCTTGGTCATTGCTAGATGACGTCCGTTCCGTTGCTTCTCTTCTCGCACTCATTTGTGCTAGTTAGCCACCATATATGCTTTTGCCGCTGCAGCTCCACCTCATTAATCCTTCCTTTCCTATAAGCTTAAATAGTCTTGATCTCGCGGGTGTGAGATTGCTGAGTCCTCGTGACTCACAGATACTTCCAAAATAGTTGCAGGAGCCGACGATGCCAGTACAGATGATGGGGTCGATCTCAAGTGGGAGTTCGACGAGGAACGTGGTCGTTACTATGTGTCTTTTCCTGATGATCAGTAGTGGAGCCCAGTTGGGACGATCGGGGATCTAGCATTTGGGGTTGTCTTATTTTCATCTGGATTTTGACCGTAGTCGGTCTATATGATTGTATTTTGGATGATGTATGATATTTATTTATGTATTGTGTGAAGTGGCGATTGTAAGCCAACTCTTTATCCCATTCTTGTTCATTACATGGGATTGTGTGAAGATGACCCTTCTTGCGACACAACCACTATGCGGTTATGCCTCTAAGTCGTGCCTCGACACGTGGGAGATATAGCCGCATCGTGGGCGTTACATGGCGCTTGAACTACGTCGGTATTTCCCCAAAGAGGAAGGGATGATGCAGCACAGCTACGGTAGGTATTTCCCTCAGTTATGAAACCAAGGTATCAATCCGGTAGAAGAACCAAACAACACTATGTAAATGGTACATGCACACAAAGAACAAATACTTGCAACCCGACGCTTATGAGGGATTGTCAATCCCTCTACGGGTAACGGCACCAGAATTGTCAAGTTGACGGGACAAAATTTGTGTAGATTGGATAAATAGATCTCGATAAAATGCGAAATAAAAGATGCAAATAAAAAGTGCAGCAAAGTAGTTTTGGGTTTTTAGAATAATAGATCTGAAAAAAGCAAATAAAAATAGATCTCAAAGCAAATATGATAAAGAATAGACCCGAGGCCGTAGATTTCACTAGTGGCTTCTCTCAAGAAATAGCACACGGTGGGTAAACAAATTACCGTTGGGCAATTGATAGAAAATAGAATAGTTATGATGATATCCAGGCAATGATCAATATATAGGCATCACGTCCAAGATTAGTAGACCGACTCCTACCTGCATCTACTACTATTACTCCACACATCGACCGCTATCCAGCATGCATCTAGTGTATTAAGTTCATGGAGAAACGAAGTAATGCAATAAGAACGATGACATGATGTAGACGAGATCTATTCATGTAGGAATAGCCCCCATCTTGTTATCCTTAATAGCAACGATGCATGTGTGTCTTGCTGCCCCTTCTGTCACTGGGAAAGAACACCGCACAATCGAACCCATCACAAAGCACCTCTTCCCATGGCAAGAAAAATCAATCTAGTCGGCCTAACTAAACCAAAGATTCGAAGAAGAAATACGAGGCTATAAATAATCATGCATATAAGAGATCAAAAGAAGACTCAAATAATATTCATGGATATAGATCTGATCATAACCTCATAGTTCATCGGATCCCAACAAACACAACGTAAAAAGAGTTACATCAAATAGATCTCCAAGAGACCATTGTATTGAGAATTAAAAGAGAGAGAGGAAGCCATCTAGCTACTGACTACGGACCCGTAGGCCTATGATGAACTACTCACGCATCATCGGAGAGGCACCAATGAGGATGATGAACCCCTCCATGATGGTGTCTAGACTGGATCTCGTGGTTCTGGAACTTGCGGCGGCTCGAACTGTGTTTCATCAACTCCCCAAGGGTTTCTAGAATATTTGGGTATTTATAGGGCGAAGAGGCGGTTCGGGAGGCCACTAAGGTGGGCACAACCCATCTGGGCGCGCCTGGGCCTCTAGGCGTGCCCCGGTGGGTTGTGCCCCCTCGGGGCTCCCCTTTGGTACTTCTTTGGCCCACTGGATGTCTTCTGGTCCAAAAAAATTCTCCAAAAAGTTTTGTTGCGTTTGGACTCCATTTGGTACTGATATTTTGCGAAGTAAAAAACAAGCAAAAAACAGCAACTGGCACTGGGCACTATGTCAATAGGTTAGTCCCAAAAATGATATAAAGTTTCTATAAAATGATTGTAAAACATCCAAGAATAATAATATAACAGCATGGAACAATCAAAATTATAGATACGTTGGAGACGTATCAGCATCCCCAAGCTTAATTCCTGCTCGTCCTCAAGTAGGTAAATGATAAGAATAGAGTTTTTTATGTGGAATGTTGCCTAACATGTTCATCACATATTATTTTCTTTGTAGCATGGACATTTGGACTTTTATATGGTTCAAAGCAATAGTCTAGTTTTGACATGAAGATTTCAATACTCAAGCATATCAACAAGCAACCATGTCTTTCAAAATATCAACACTAAAGAAAGTTATTCCTAGCTCATCATGCTCAATCATTGATCCATTCATGAAACACACTCGCATATTAGCTATGTACAATGCTCAAGTATGATCATAGTGCTCCCTAGTTGGTGATTTATAAGAGAAGATGGAGACTCAAATTAAAACAAAATATGCATAAAGTAAATAGATGGGCCCTTTGCAGAGGGAAGTAGGGTTTTGTAGAGGTGCCAGAGCTCAAAGCAAAAATTGAGAGATATTTTTTTAGAGGCATACTTTTCCCATCAAAGAAAACGACCGAGTAATCCCCAACACTTTCCATGCTAGATATATCATAGGCGGTTCCCAAACAGAAAATAAAGTTTATTCCTTTTTCCACCATTCTTTCACAATCCATGGCTAGCCGTATCCACGGGTGCCTTTGTAGGATCGAAAGTATGTCTAGAGGGGGGTGATTAGACTACTTGACCAAATAAAAATCTAGCCTTTTCCCAATTTTAAGTCTTGGCAGATTTTAGCAACTTAGCACAAGTCAAGCAATCAACCTACACATGCAAGTCTAAGAGTATAGCAGCAAACATTGCACATGAAGGTAAATGGAGGAGTTTGGAGGGAGCAAACGCAATGTAGACGCGGATATTTTTCCGTGGTTCCGATAGGTGGTGCTATACGTTGATGGAGACTTCAACCCACGAAGGGTAACGGCTGTGTGAGTCCACGGAGGGCTCCACCCACCAAGGGTCCACGAATAAGCAACCTTGTTTATCCCACCATGGCCATCGCCCATGAAGGACTTGCCTCACTAGGGTAGATCTTCACGAAGTAGGCAATCTCCTTGCCCGTACAAACTCCTTGGTTCAACTCCACAATCTTGACGGAGGCTCCCAAGTGACACCTAACCAATCTAGGAGACACCTAATGACCCACAAGTATAGGGGATCAATTTTAGCTCTTTTCGATAAGTAAGAGTGTCAAATCCAACGAGGAGCAGAAGGAAATGACAAGTAGTTTTCAGTAAGGTAATGTCTGCAAGTGCTCAAATTGTAAGTAGCGAGTAGTTTGATAGCAAGGTAATTTGTAACGAGCAAGTAACGATAATTGTAACAACTATGCAGCAAGGTAGCCCAATCCTTTTGAGGCAAAGAAAAGAACAAAACGTTCTCTTATAATAATCAAAGTGTTCTTGAGAGTACACGGGAATTTCATCTAGTCACTTTAGTCATGTTGGTTTGATTTGTGTTCGCTACTTTGATAATTTGATATGTGGGTGGACCGGTGCTTAGGTGCTATTCTTACTTGAACAAACATCCTACTTATGATTAACCTTCCTGCAAGCATCGCAACTACGAGAAAAGTATTAAGAATAAATTCTAACCATAGCATTAAACTCTAGGATCCAATCGGTCCCTTACGGAATAGTGCATAAAGTGGGGTTTAAGTTTCTGTCACTCTCGCAACCCACCATCTATTTACTACTCCACAATGCATTCCCTTAGGCCCAAATATGGTGAAGTGTCATGTAGTCGACGTTCACATGACACCACTAAGGGAATCACAACATACATACCATCAAAATATCGAACACATATCAAATTCACATGATTACTTGCAACATGATTTATCCCGTGACCTCAAGAATGAAAGTAACTACTCACAAACAATAAACATGCTCATGATCAGAGGGGTATTAATATTCATAATGGATCTGAACATATAATCTTCCACCAAATAAACCATATAGTAATCAACTACAAGATGTAATCAACACTACTAGTCACCCCCTAGCACCAATTTATAGTTCCGGTAACAAGATTGAATACAAGAGATGAACTAGGGTTTGAGATGAGATGGTTCTGGTGAAGATGTTGATGGAGATTGCCCTCCCCAAGATGGGAGAGTTGATGATGACGATGATTTCCCCCTCCGGGAGGGAAGTTCCCCCGGCAGAATTGCTCCGCCGGCGGCAGAATTGCTCCGTCGGAAGGCAAAAATGCTCCTGCACAAGTTCCGCCTCGAGACGGCGGCGCTCCATCCCGAAAGTCCTCCCCTTTATTTTTCTAGGTCAAAATGACTTATATACCAAAAGATGGGCACCGGAGGTGGGCCGAGGAGGCCACAAACCACCAATGCGCGCCAGGGGGGCCTGGCGTGCCCAGGTGGGTTGTGCCCACCTGGTGGCCACCCTCTGGTGTTTATTGGCGCCAGTATTTCTTAAATATTCCATAAAAAACCTCGTGGAGTTTCAGCTCATTTGGAGTTGTGCAGAATAGGTGGCATGACGTAGCTTTTTCAGGTCCAGATTTCCAGCTGCCGGAATTCTCCCTCTTTGTGTGTACCTTGCAAATTATGAGAGAAAAGGCATTAGAGTTACTCCAAAAAGCATTATTATGGATAAAAACATTATAAATAACAGTAATAAAACATGATGCAAAATGGACGTATCAACTCCCCCAAGCTTAGACCTCGCTTGTCCTCAAGCGAAAACCGAAATCGAAAAACTTGTCCACATGCTTTGAGAGAGAGGTATCAATAAAAACAAAATACGGACATAGAAGCATCATGTTGATTATTATAACAGCAAGAAATTTAAACATAAAATTTTTATCATAGAACTTTTATCATACACTTCTCATGAATAAGTAATAGTTCATCACACAATCAAAGTATAAAGCAAAAACTCTATTAGAAACCAACAAACTATGTTCTCAGTCAACTTTGCAACTACGATTCATCATCTTTTCAGGAAGGGTCACGTGTCGGCGCCTTTTAAGCAAGTCCACATACTCAACCATCATATAGTCTTCTATGATTGCTAACACTCACCTCATACCCATGAGCAAAACGTTTCAACCGGACACATAGAAAGATAGGGGCTTATAGTTTCGCCTCCCAACATACTAACCTCAAGGGTGATGTCAACAATAATAACTCATGCTATCTATATTCAACTGGACATATGTGCCTAGATCTTTCCCCACCACATGATGCTTGCCCAAGGAGAAAAATAAAAAGGAATAAAAGGAAAAATTTGACTCTTTGCATAAATGTTAATACACAAAAGTAAAAGATAGGCCCTTGCAGAGGGAAGCAGAGGTTGTCATGCGCTCATTTGTTTGCATGCTCAATCCCTTAGTGCAAGAGAACGTTACGTTGTATTGCCCCTTAAGATGACAACCTTTATTATGTAGGCTATCGCTTTTATTCTTTGTCATCCAAGTTCGTACAACGCTCAATTTTCTCTTACACTAAATGATCTCACATATTTAGAAGCAATTTTTATTGCCTTTTTGCACCGATGACAACTTACTTGAGGGATCTTGTTCAATCCCTAGGTAGGTATGGTGGACACTCGAAAAAGATTTGGTTTAAGGGTTTTTGGATGCACAAGTAGTATCTATACTTAGTGCGGAATTTTTGTGTAGCAAAGATAGGGGCAAGCACCACATGTTAAAGGATCTATGACAATATAATTTCTGTGTTAATATAAACAAACATAAACCATTACGTTGTCTTCATTGTCCAACGTCAACAATTTTGGCATATAATATTTTGATGAGGGCTCGCAATCACAAAAGATTTCTAGGATAGTATATTTATATGTGAATCTTCCCTTCCCTTATTAATTCTTTCATGAGTTGCATCACTGACCAATGCTATGTTTGTCAATCTCTAATAAAATTTTCTTACTTATATTTTTCCTTATGTGGTGCTATCACCTACCATAGGATTAGTATATGATCTTATTGATTTATTTCCTTTCTTTTGTTTGCTTTCTTTCTCTTTTTCTTTTCTTTATTTGCAACATGGAAGTAAAGAAAGTAAAAACTCGAACTAACTTTATTATATAACTTGCACATGATAACAATGATAGATCACTAAGCAAACTCTCAAAGAAGAAAAGATCGAACTAAACTTTATTCATCTAAGCAAAAGATTGAACTAAGATAAGTAAAAGCAAAAGGATAGTGGGATGATACGATACCGGGGCACCTCCCCGAAGCTTGGCGGAAGGCAAGGGGAGTGCCCATACCGGATACTCAATTCTCCTTTGGTGGTGAAGAAGGTGATGGTGGTGATGAAGAAGAAATCTTGTCCTTGGAGGAACCTGAAGAGGCCATTGTAGATGGGATCTGACAGAAAACATCAAGAAAAGAGAACAGAGGATTTTCTCCGCGATACGGTGGTTAACAGGTTCGGGAAGTATATATATATTTTTATCTTGGAGGACAAGTAAACAGAAGAAAAATGGAGTCTGGAAGGTGCCCCAGATGGGCACAACCCACCTGGGCGCGCCAGGCCTGGCGCGCCCTGGTGTCTTATGCCCACCAGGGGACGCTTCCTGGAAGTTTCTTTATTTCCAAAATTCTAAAATATTCCAAAACTGACGAAAAATATTTTTGCAGATTTTTGGAGTCTGTTTACTTACCGTACTACATACCTCCTTATTTTGACGATTCTGGAGTGTTCCGGGAGGACTCTTTTATGTGTTCTTCCGGTGTCAAAGTCTGGACAATATTGCTTTCAACATTAATAGGGGTACCTGAGATATAATGCTTTATTCGTTGCTCGTTGACAACCTTTGGGTTAGTGCCTTCGAAATTATTTATTTTGATGGTTCCAGACCGGTAAACCTCCTCGATGACATAGGGGCCTTCCCATTTTGAGAGGAGTTTGCTTGCAAAGAATCTGAAACAAGAGTTGTACAAAAGAACATACTCTCCGACTTTAAACTCACGTTTTTGTATTCTTTTGTCATGCCACCTTTTAACTTTTTCTTTGAATAACTTTGCATTTTCATAAGCTTGGGTTCTCCATTCATCTAATGAGCTTATATCAAATAGCCTCTTTTCACCAGCAAGTTTGAAGTCATAGTTAAGTTCTTTAACTGTCCAATATGCTTTATGTTCTAACTCAAGAGGTAAATGACAAGCTTTTCCATAAACCATTTTATAAGGAGACATACCCATAGGATTTTTATATGATGTTCTATAAGCCCAAAGTGCATCATCTAATTTCTTAGACCAATTCTTCCTGGACCTATTAACAGTCTTTTGCAAAATTAATTTTATTTCTCTATTGCTAAGCTCAACTTGACCACTAGACTGAGGATAATAGGGTGATGCAATTCTATGGTTAACATCATACTTAGCAAGCATTTTACGGAAAGCACCATGAATACAGTGTGAACCACCATCAGTCATTAAATATCTAGGGACTCCAAACCTTGGGAAAATAACTTCCTTGAGCATTTTAATAGAGGTGTTGTGATCAGCACTACTAGTTGGAATAGCTTCTACCCATTTAGTAACATAATCAACAGCAACCATAATGTGTGTATACCCATTAGAAGAAGGAAAAGGACCCATGTAATCAAATCCCCAAACATCAAATGGTTCAACAGCAAGAGAATAGTTCATAGGCATTTCTTTACGCTTACCAATATTACCTATTCTTTGCCATTCATCACAAGATGAGACATACTTACGAGCATCCTTGAAGAGATTAGGCCAATAAAATGCAGACTGCAATACCTTGTGGGCAGTTCTATCTCTAGCATGATGCCCTCCATAAGGTTCGGAGTGACATTTCCGTAGGATTTGTCCCTGTTCATGCTCAGGTACACAACGTCTAATAATACCATCTACTCCTTCTTTATAAAGATGTGGGTCATCCCAAAAGTAATGTCTTAAATCATAGAAGAATTTATTCTTTTGTTGGTAAGTAAAGCTAGGTGGTAAATATTTAGCAACAATGTAATTAGCATAGTCAGCATACCAAGGAGTACTATTAGCAACATTTATTGCAGCTAACTGCTCATCAGGAAAACTATCATCAATAGGTAGTGGGTCATCAAGCACATTTTCAAGCCTAGACAAGTTATCAGCTACGGGGTTCTCAGCTCCTTTTCTATCAATGATATGTAAATCAAATTATTGTAACAAAAGAAGCCAATGAATAAGTCTAGGTTTAGCATCTTTCTTCTCCATAAGATATTTAATAGCAGCATGGTCTGTGTGAACGGTTACTTTAGAATCAACAATATAAGGTCTAAACTTATCACAAGCAAACACCACTGCTAAGAATTCTTTTTCAGTTGTAGCATAATTTCTTTGAGCACTGTCTAGAGTTTTACTAGCATAATGAATAACATTCAATTTCTTATCAATTCTTTGTCCTAGAACAATACCAACAGCATAATCACTAGCATCACACATAATTTCAAAAGGCAAGTTCCAATCAGGTGGTTGAACAATAGGTGTAGAGATTAAATCTTTCTTGAGTGTTTCAAAGGCTTCAAGACAATCATCATCAAAAATAAAAGGAATATCCTTTTGCAAAAGATTAGTAAGAGGCCTAGAAATTTTAGAAAAGTCCTTGATAAACTTCCTATAGAAACCAGCATGACCTAGGAAACTACGAATACCTTTTATGTCCTTAGGACATGGCATTTCTCAATTGCATCAACCTTAGCTTGGTCCACTTCAATACCTCTTTCAGAAATTTTATGACCCAAGGCAATGCCTTCATTAACCATAAAGTGGCACTTCTCCCAATTCAACACAAGATTTGTTTGTTCACATCTCTGCAAAACTCGATGAAGATTGCTTAAACAATCATCAAAAGATTTCCCATAAACAGAGAAGTCATCCATGAAAACCTCAACAATCTTTTCACAAAAATCAGAGAATATAGCCATCATGCATCTTTGAAAGGTAGCAGTTGCATTACATAAACCAAAAGGCATACGTCTATAAGCATAGGTTCCAAAAGGACAAGTAAAAGTGGTATTTTCTTGATCAGGTTGAGAAACAAGTATTTGTGAAAAGACAGAATATCCATCAAGGAAGCAAAAGTGCGTGTGCTTAGATAATCTTTCAAGCATTTGATCAATAAAAGGCAAAGGGTAATGATCTTTTCTAGTAGCTTTATTTAATTTTCTAAAATCAATTACCATTCTATAGCCTGTAACAATTCTTTGTGGAATAAGTTCATTCTTATCATTAGGAACAACAGTTATACCTCCTTTCTTAGGGACACAATGAACAGGACTTACCCATCTACTATCAGCTATAGGATAGATTATACATGCTTCCAGAAGTTTTAATATTTCTGTTCTTACCACCTCTTTCATCTTCGGATTTAACCGGCGTTGGTGATCAACAACTGGTTTAGCATCAGGTTCCATATTAATTTTGTGCTGACATAGAGTGGGACTAATGCCCTTTAAATCATCAAGAGTATATCCAATAACAGCTTGGTGCTTCCTTAGAACTTTCAATAATCTTTCTTCTTCATGTTCTGAAAGGTTAGCACTGATAATAACAGGATATATCTTCTTTTCATCAAGATAAGCATATTTCAAAGTGTCGGGCAATTGTTTTAATTCAAACACATGATCACCTTTAGGTGGAGGTGGACCTCCTAGAGTTTCAATAGGCAAATTGTGTTTAAGTAGAGGACGTTGTTCAAAGAAAATCTTATCTATTTCATTTCTTTCATGCATATGTAAATCATTCTCATGGTCTAGCAAGTATTTTTCTAAAGGATCAGTAGGTGGCACAACAATAGAAGCAAGACCAATTAATTCATCCTTACTAGGCAATTCTTTTTCATGATGATTTCTACTAAACTTGGAAAAAATAAACTCATGAGACTCATCACCAAAGCTAACACCAACATTTTGTTTCTTGCAATCTATCTTAGCTTTAGCTGTGTTCAAGAAAGGTCTACCAAAGATAATGGGGCAGAAGTCATCTTGTAGGGTACCAAGAACAAGAAAATCAGTAGGATATTTTATTTTCCCACACAAGACTTCAACATCTCTAATAATCCCACAAGGTGATATGGTGTCTCTATTTGCAAGTTTAATAGTAACATCTATGTCTTCTAACTCTGTAGGTGCTATGTCTTCCCTAATTTCTTGATATAACTTGTAAGGAATAGAACTCACAATAGCACCCATGTCACATAAACCATGATAACAGTGATCTCCTATTTTAACTGAAATGACAGGCAGGCCAACAACTGGTCTATTTTTATCCCCTTTTTCGGGTTTAGCAATTCTAGCAGCTTCTGCACAGAAGTAAATAACATGCCCATCTATGTCTTCTTCTAAGAGATCTTTAACCATAGTCCACTCTAATTTGTTCATCAGGTTTAGGTGTTCTAACATAGCTTTTGTTAACAACAGTTGAAACTTTAGCATGTTCCTTTATCCTAATAGGAAAAGGGGGTTTCTCAATATAAGCAGTAGGAACAACTAGGTCAACATTATAGAGTATAGTTTCTTCTTCAACTGGTACCGGTTCTTTAATTTTTCTTTAATAGGTGGGTGATATTTAAGCCACTTCTCTTTAGGGAGTTCAACATGAGTAGCAAATGATTCACAAAAGGAGGCTACTATCTCAGAGTCAAGTCCATATTTAGTGCTAAACTTTTGAAAAGCATCGGTATCCATAAAAGATTTAACACAATCATACTTAAGCTTTATACCTGACTCTTTACCTTTGTCGAGTTCCCAGTCTTCAGAGTTGTGTTTAATTCTTTCCAGAAGATCCCACCGGAATTCAATAGTTCTCTTCATAAAAGAACCAGCACAAGAGGTATCCAGCATGGTTTGATCATTACGAGAAAGCCGAGCATAAAAGTTCTGAATAATAATTTCTCTTGAGAGCTCATGATTGGGGCATGAATATAACATTGACTTAAGCCTCCCCCAAGCTAGAGCGATACTCTCCTTCACGAGGCCAAAAATTATATATATAATTCCGATCACGATGAACTAGATGCATAGGATAATTTTTTTGGTGAAACTCCAATTTCAAACGATTCCAATTCCATGATCCAATATCATCGCATAGCCTATACCATACCAATGATTTTCCCTTCAAAGATAAAGGGAAAACCTTTTTCATCACCTCATCTCCGGGTAAACCTGCAAGCTTGAACAATCCACAAATTTGTTCTACATATATCAAGTGCATATCAGGATGTTCGGTTCCATCTCCTGCATAAGGATTAGCTAGCAGTTGTTCTATCATACCCGAAGGAATTTCATATTCAATATTTTCAGTATGTGCAGTAGGTTGAGGGGTAGCTAATTGTGGTTCCAGACAAGGTGAAGATACCCCGAACAAACCCCTCAAAGGATTGTTTTCCATAGGCACAGGTGACAATAAATTTCAGCACACTATATAAATGTTTCCTTACCAAAGGCGCTTCACTCCCCAGCAACGGCGCCAGAAAATAGCCTTGATGACCCACAGGGACCAATTTTAGCTCC
Organism: Aegilops tauschii subsp. strangulata; assembly: GCF_002575655.3. Classification (NCBI taxonomy): domain Eukaryota; kingdom Viridiplantae; phylum Streptophyta; class Magnoliopsida; order Poales; family Poaceae; genus Aegilops; species Aegilops tauschii. The sequence goes on from NC_053039.3 coordinate 228,136,438, forward strand.
TTCCAATGAGTAAGAGTGTCGAACCCAACAAGGAGCAGAAGGAAATGGCAAGTAGTTTTCAGTAAGGTAATGTCTGCAAGTGCCGAAATTGTAAGTAGCGAGTTGTTTGATAGGAAGGTAATTTGTAACGAGCAAGTAATGATAATTGTAACAAGTATGCAGCAAGGTAGCCCAATCCTTTTGAGGCAAAGGACAGGCCAAAACAGTCTCTTATAATAATCAAAGTGTTCTTGAGGGTACACGGGAATTTCATCTAGTCACTTTCATCATGTTGGTTTGATTTGTGTTCGCTACTTTGATAATTTGATATGTGGGTGTATCGGTCCTTAGGTGATGTTCTTACTTGAACAAACCTCCTACTTATGATTAACCCTCCCGCAAGCATCCGCAATTACGAGAAGTATTAAGAATAAATTCTAACCATAGCATTAAACTCTAGGATCCAATCGGTCCCTTACAGAATAGTGCATAAACTGGGGTTTAAGGTTGTGTCACTCTCGCAACCCACCATCTATGTACTACTCCACAATGCATTCCCTTAGGCCCAAATATGGTGAAGTGTCATGTAGTCGACGTTCACATGACACCACTAAGGGAATCACAACATACATACCATCAAAACATCGAACACATATCAAATTCACATGATTACTTGCAACATGATTTATCCCGTGACCTCAAGAACGAAAGTAACTACTCACAAACAATAAACTTGCTCATGATCAGAGGGGTATTAATATGCATAATGGATCTGAACATATAATCTTCCACCAAATAAACCATATAGTAATCAACTACAAGATGTAATCAACACTACTAGTCACCCCCTAGCACCAATCTATAGTTCCGGTAACAAGATTGAATACAAGAGATGAACTAGGGTTTGAGATGAGATGGTGCTGGTGAAGATGTTGATGGAGATTGCCCTCCCCAATATGGGAGAGTTGTTGATGATGATGATGATTTCCCCCTCCGGGAGGGAAGTTCCCCCGGCGGAATCGCTCCGCCGGAGGGCAAAAGTGCTACTGCCCAAGTTCCGCCTCGAGACGGCGGCGCTCCGTCCCGAATGTCCTCCCCTTTATGATGTAGGGTGGAACCCTAGATGGCCGATCTTTCACGAAAGGAGCGGATTCCAAAGAGGAACACGAAGAACATGAGGGGAAACACGAGAGAATCACTCAAACCAACAAGATATAGTCACACATGTGCTAGATCCTCGAAACACGAGAGGAGATACAAGATCCATGATCAACAAAGGACGATACAAAGGGTAACCGGTTCTTCTCCGTGAGGAGGTCTTGATGGGGGTCTTCTCCATGAGGAGGTCTTGAATCCAAGGGGGATCTTCTCCGTAGAGGGGCCGCGGTCTCTCTCGTGGAGTAGATCCGATATGGATGAGCAAAGCTCTATCTCTAAATGAGCTAATCCTTTGCTAACCCTAGAAAGAGGAAGGGGATGGAGTATATATAGTCTAGGGGGGCGAAAGGGTACATGGGGCTCGGCCCCTTACTGTGCGCAGACAGGCGGAGCCGGATGTCCGGGCGACGGGCCGGATCTCCGGGTCTTCGGGAGGGGCCGGATGTCCGGGCTGGCAGCGGTAGCTTCTGTAGGTTCTGGTGCATGGCGCCGGATGTCCAGGCTCGGGCCGGATGTCCGGGCTGGACGCCGGATGTCCGGGCCCTGTAGACGTGGGCGGCAGGGCTCCTGCTCATGTGGTCGCTCCAGGGGCCGGATGTCCGGGGCCTTGAAGGTGAACTTGCCTTCTTCCGTTGGTTCTCTTCATCCATGGACTTGGCAGCTTGTCCTTCTTCACGTGCATCTTCAGGAGAGTCCTCTTGACACCTGATCATGCATAGCATATCGGACTTAGGTAGTAACCATGTCTCGAGTGGATCATATGTGATATCACTAAGGAAGTCACCTCGTTCTCGAGAGCTCTAGCTTGTGCTCGTGTCATGGGTCCTCTTGGCTCTTGATGAGACGATGGTAGGTCCATGGGGATGATCGTAGGGTGCTCTGCATCATCTCCCCTCCCTTGGGAAAGATCCGACCTCGGATCAAAATCTCATCATCATGGTACGCGGAGAGATCTTTGATGTTGAAGATGTCGCTCACGGAGTACTTGTCACGTGGGATGTCGATCTTGTATGCGTTGTTGTTGTAGCGTGCAAGCACCTTGAAGGGTCCATCGGCTCGTGGTAGAAGTTTGGACTTGCGTTCGTTGGGGAAGCGGTCCTTGCGAAGGTGTAGCCACACAAGATCTCCAACATTGAACATCATGAGTTGCTTGTTGACGTTGAGCTTGGTCGCTAGTCGTTGTACTTGGCGCTCGGTGTTGTGCCTTGTATCTTCATGCATCTTCTTGAGGTAGTTGACTCGGGCACTCGTGTCCATGTTTGTGCGCTCTTGTAGTGTTAGTGGAAGAATGTCCAATGGGGACAATGGGTTGAAGCCGTAGACGACCTCAAAGGGGGACTTGCCGGTAGTCGAATGTCTTGCATGGTATTAGGCGTACTCGGCGATAGGTAGGCACTCCTCCCACTCCTTGATGTTCTTCTTTATCAACACGCGTAGTAGAGTGCAGAGCGTGCGGTTCGTCACCTCCGTTTGGCCGTCGGTTTGTGGATGGTATGCTGAAGAGAACAAAAGCTTGATTCCGAGCTTGAGGCACAAGGTCTTCCAAAAGTAACTCAAGAACTTGACGTCGCGATCCGAGACAATCGTCTTTGGCACTCCATGTAGGCGCAATATTTCCCTACAAAAAAATTTGCAACATGTGAAGCATCTTCTATCTTGTTGCAAGGAATGAAATGAGCCATTTTGGAGAATCGGTCCACAACAACAAAAACGGAATCCTTGCCATTTCGAGTTCTAGGCAAACCAAGCACAAAATTCATGCTAATATCTTCCCATGGTTGATATGGAATTGGAAGTGGCATGCAAAGGCCATGAGATTGGGCTTTAGACTTAGCTTTGCGACATGTAGAGCATCGGTTGGTGAGGCGGTTGACGTCGCGAAACATCTTAGGCCAAAAGTAGTTCTTGGAGAGCGTGGCGAATGTCTTGTCACGTCCAAAATGTCCCATTAGTCGTCCTCCATGAGATTCTTGCAAAATTAACAAACGAAGAGAAGACTCGGGGATGCAAAGTTTGTTAGCTCTCATAAGATAACCATCCTTGAGGTAATATCGATCCCAAGAAGTATGCGTCAAACACTTGGCATAAGGAATAGCAAATGTAGGATCATGCTCATACAAGTCTTTTATGTGCTCAAAACCAATGACACTCAATTCAAGTTGAGTAACAAGCATGCATATACGGGAAAGCGCATCCGCCACAATATTTTCCTTACCTTTAATGTACTTGATGACATAAGGAAATGACTCAATAAATTCACTCCACTTAGCATGACGCTTGTTCAACTTAGTTTGACCCTTAAGGTATTTAAGCATTTCATGGTCGGTATGGATGATGAACTCATGAGGGTGTAGGTAATGTTCCCATTCACGCAAAACTCGCACTAAAGCATATAGCTATTTGTCATAGATGGGATAATTTAGTTGCGCTCCGGAAAGTTTCTCACTAAAATAAGCAATAGGGCGCTTCTCTTGTGTTAACACACCTCCTATGCCATTACCACTAGCATCGCGATGAATTTCAAAAGGTTTGTCAAAGTTGGGTAATGCAAGCACGGGGGCATGAGTAAGCAAATTCTTAAGCTCATTGAAAGCGATGTCTTGGGATGTTCCCCAAACAAACGATGCATTTTTCTTACTCAAAGCATGCAAAGGTGAAGCAATGGTGCTAAAATCCTTCACAAATCGACGGTAGTGTCAGGACCCCGATTCAAAGTCACATCGATCTAGTCGGTAACACCTCATATCACTTTGCGGCCTCACGCACGGTATTCCCACGGGTGTCGCCTTACCATGGCCCGGGACCGTTTGCGTCTTTTGGCTCACGTATATGATAGTGTCGCTAGCATCCATATGAAAGAGAACCCGGGCCGACATGACTAGTCGAGAACCCAAAGTGGCACTAACTTACGGGGATAGGCATACATGAATCAACATCGAGCATGTCGGTCAGCAGCGTGCGAATCCGGGCTGTAGCACTGGGCTAACAGGACTCCGGTGAACTGGGCTGTAGCAGGCTAGGCAGGACTCCGGATGTCACCGCGTGACATTTCCCCGAAATGACAGACATAGGAACGAAGTGAATCACATGCCGGCCAGTCAAGTGTTCCGGAGCAGTAGTGCTGGCCTAGCAGGACTCCGGTGAACCGGGCTGTAGCGCACTACTATGGCTCATGGAAGCACAAGACTACATTTCCCCATAAGAGAGGCTACCAAGGATAAAAAACTAGGTTGTCGGATCCCACACATACCAAGCATTTCAATCATACACACAATATGCTCGATATGTGCAAATACAACATGGCATCACAACAAGACTCTATGACTCAGAGTATTTATTCATTAGCCTCCGAAGAGCGAGATATTACAAACATGGGTCTCATGACCCAACATTCAGAGCATACAAGCAACAAGCACATGCGGAAGCTTAACTTCTCTGAGTACAGACAACTACAAAAGAAAAAGGCTGCGAAGCCTGACTGTCTACCAGATCCTGCCGAGGGCACAAGATCGTAGCTGAGGTATCAAGCTAAACGTCGAAGTCCACACGGAACTACTAGCGAGACTGACGTCTCTCTCCAAACATAAAATAGGCAAACGTGAGTACAAATGTACCCAGCAAGACTTACATCAGAACTATCTACATAAGCATCGGTATCAACAAAGGGGGTGGTGGAGTTTGACTGCAGCAAGCCAGCTTTGACTCGGTGGCTATCCTAAACTATGACTGCAAGTAACTCTTTTGAGGTGGCGCACACGAGTCCACATATTCACCATATCAATACACCACTATGGATCCGCTCCCGTCTCCCTACGAGAACGCCATCCATAGCACTCACGCTTATCTTGCGCATTTTAGAGTATCCACTTTCACTTGTCTATGAACTGTACAGGCAACCCAGAAGTCCTTTACCGTGGACACGGCTATTCGAATAGATGATGTTAACCCTGCAGGGGTGTACTTCTTCACACACGCTCTCGCCACTTACCACCATGTACACGTCGTGTACCTCGGCAACCTTCAAGCGGAAGCCTGGCGAGGGAGTCGGCCACGACCTGACTAACCACACAAGTCTCTAGTCCAGGTTTATCGCCTATTCGGGTTCCATCCGCAAGGAGATCCGGCCGGGGTGTCGCTCACGGCCCCAAACGATGTGTGCAGGGTTCCCAAGCCCACCTCGACGGATGGATCTACGCTTGGTACATCGTGCCACGGTGCCTAGTCTGTCCCAAGCCCACCTGTACCGGGTACCACTTGGTAGACTACTAACACTACCTACAAACACCAGAAACTAGTTGCAACTCCTGGACAGAGATCAAGTTGATTAATAAGTCGAGAGGGGCACTTAAGCATTCCAATGTGTGGTAGTAACTGTTCATGGATCACAAACACAGAACTCAGTTCCTGAGGACGGTTTCAATGAGACAACCCACCATATACTCCTACATGGCCTCTCACCGCTACCTTTACCAAATCGTGTTCACACCCTTAGCTCTCACACAGTAGGACATGTTCACCACTTTCCAATTCATTCCCGATGAATCAGACCTGACACAACTCTAAGCAATAGCAGGCATGACAAACAAGCATGGATGAGTAGGCACATCAGGGCTCAGACAACTCCTACTCATGCTAGTGGGTTTCATCTATTTACTGTGGCAATGACAGGTCATGCAGAGGAAAGGGGTTCAACTACCGCAGCATGTAACAGATGAATCGTTGTTGTCCTAATGCAATAAAAGAGAGCAGGAGCGAGAGAGTGGGATTGTATCAGAATGAACAAGGGGGTTTTGCTTGCCTCGCACTTCTGAAGATAGCATTGAGTCTTCATTAGTGTCAACGATTGAATCGCCGGAACGTCGTCTACTGAGAGGGGACAAACACCGGCAACAGAGAGGAAACACAATCAATGCAATGCAACAATATGATGCATGAATGTGACATGGCAATATGCTGTGAATTGAGCTAATGCAGCTAGCAACAGAAAGGTTTGGGTTGATTTGAACTCAAGGTTCAAATTCAAGTTCAAACTATGAATTCAAATAGTGCATTATCATGTTTTGGACTAAACAGTGAGGTTAAGTTGTTCAAACATGCATGAAAATTCCATATTCGGATTGCTTGGATTTTTTTGATCATTTTTCTTATATAAATTATTTCATTTGGAGTTACGGTTGATTTTCTATGATTTTTAGAAGTTTATAGGATTTTCTGGAATTTTCTGAATTATTTTAAATCCAGAAAATTATTAACTGTGTCAGCATGACGTCGTGGTGATGTCAGCAGGTTAAAGGCGCCAGCCCAGGTCAAACCTGACGGCTGGGACCCGCATGTCATTGAGACAGTGTTAAACTAAGTTAATTAGGGCCTGGGCCCACATGTCAGTGAGTGTGGGTTCAATTAGTGGCGCCATTAGCTGCTAATGACGCTGCCACGTCGGCACGGCCGGAGTTAAGCCGCCGGCGAGGTCAGCGACGATGGAACGGCTCGGGTTTCGCCCTCCGGCGACCAAACGCCGCGCGGATAGGCTCTCTGGGTTCCTGGCACTCGTGCGCATCCGTAGGAGGCGACGGGAGGATGCGGGATGGTCAGAGCTCGCCGGAGTGGAGCTTGCGGCGGCGGCCGCAGTTCGACTAGATGCGGGCACGGCTGCAGCTCGCTTCCGAGCAAACGGAGCGCACAGGAGGTAGCTACTGGCGGCAGGAGCTTGACCGGGTACTCAGCCGCAACGTTGGCCCATCGCAGCGACGACGGCGACAAACGCGGCGGCGGCGAGCTTCGGCCGCGGTGGCCAGGGGGCTAGAGGAGGGATTGGACGGCGGGGAGAGAGGGGTTCGGAGCAGGAGCTCACAGGGAGGCGGCGCAGTAGGTCAGTGGGCTCGGGGACGTCCTTGACGGTGCGAATCAACGACGAAGAGCTCGGGTGCCCGAGGTTGAAGACGAGGTTGGTGAGGCCGTTTCAGGGCTGCCGACGATGCGTGGCTCAGCGGAGAGCTTCAGTGCGAGGAGACGGAACTCGGGGATGCGGAGAGGGAGCGAGGGAGTGGCTGTGGCCGTGGTGGAGCTCGTCGGTGGCGGCGGCGCGGTTTGGTGAGGTGGGGAACAGCGAGGGAGAGGGAACCAGAGAGTGAGGGAGAAGTGAGAGGGGGTCGGGGAGGTGCCGTGGCACTCGTGGAGGCGTCCAGAAGCGGCGGAAGCAGGAGGTGGCCTCGCGCGTGGCGACCACACGCTCGGCGTCCCTCTGGCGTCCTTCTGGCGCGAGGTGGGAGACGGTGGCGGCTCTGGTGGGCTGGGCCAGCTCCTGGGCCGTGGTGGGGCGCCAGGTAAGTCCAGGTGAGGGGCCCAGTGGCCTTCTCTCTCTCTCTTACTTAATTGTTTTTGTTTCCTAGTTTGATTTGTTTCTGTTTTCTATTTATTCTGTTTTGTTTTGATTTAGTAAAATACTAAACCATTTTATAAAATCCTGGAAATAATTAGGGGTGCTGTCTGAATTATTCCAGTGACCCATAACAATTTCCAACATTTTTGGAGCACCTAAAATGTATATAGCATTTAAATAGCTCCAATTCAAATATGTTTTAATTAATTCAAAGACCATAAATGCCTTGGAAAAATGTGCATGACCTCTGGTAAAGGTTTTAACCTTTTTCCATAAATAATGAACATTTTTGAAGGGCATTTTGGGTTTAATGAAAATATTTTTATTTTGAACCTAGTTGAATTCATTTGGTGCTAGGGTTTGGTCATCCCCAATTCAAATTCATTTGAATTAAACATGATGACATGAATGCTTTCATGCAATTAACTACAAGCAATTCTAGGGCTGTGACAACTCACCCCCACTAAACAAGAATCTCGTCCCGAGATTCGAGACGTGAGGTAAGAAGACAGAGGGGACACGAGGCTAACACGATCTTCACGGTCCACCTTCCCTTCTCGAAGATGTTGATTCGTTGCATCATCTTGATCTTGGCATCTTGCTTGAGAACTCCACTCAACATGACCACGAGAAGAAATGGAAACTCTAGAAGAATCGATCTTCTCGAGGATCAAGCAACTCACGATCAATTCATGGAATGAGATGTTGAACATCTCTCGAGCCAAGACACGGAACATACATCCAGAGGGAAGAAGTGAAACAGAGAATGAAGATTCAAGTGGATAAGCACAATTCCACGCTGAATAAGACGGTGCATGGTTTCAAGATAACGAGGAGTTGTCTGCCATCATTCCATAACGGGGCACCTTAGGGAGGGTGGCTCATAGAAATATTCCCTTAAGTGGCAAAAAGAATTACTTTTGATTCAAAGATCATTGAAACTCTTCATACCAGTGTAAGGTAATTTACAAATGATCGTTTGAAAGACTTCAAAAGAATGGCACACTCAATTTGGAAAGGAAACTATGGTTATAGAACAACTCGGCAAATGGAAGGCACATTCCAGTTGATACCAAGGATATAACCTAGTGACTGAGCGTGCTTTCAAGAACTTGAGCATTTCCATATTCATCAAGGTTTTACCAACATCCGTGCTGAGGATCCTGGCAACACATCATACTACCATGATGAACGGTGATGGAGGATGCAGGTGCAAAGGAGGACATCACTTTCTCAGATTTTTCCTTAGCGAGGCCAAGGGAACGAAATCTGGATGATCGCCCGAGAGACATTTAGCACTCCGCTTCTAATGTTCTCCTTGACGTTCTAGGTACCACAATCATGCTTGAAAGCATCGGCATGGCCATCAAGTAAAGGTCGGACTTCGGAATACAAAGGATCCATAAGGAACAACTTCCATAATAACTCACTCGAAATCCTCATGGAGAAGATGGTCAACTTGCTCAATCAAGATACTACAATAATAGGTATTCCAACTAGGTGTGTCGGCCAGAACATCAACCTTGTGGGAACCTACATCATAGATCCTGGAAAAGTTCCAACCATCATATCTGCCTGAGATTCAGATCTGGTTGGTGACAAGATATTTCAGACAGCATGTCTGGAAAAGAAAATGTGCAACACAACCCGATGAGATGACGTTGCGAGAGTCTCAGGAAATGAACTACGGTAGTACGCTCTAAAACATGAGCTGGTTCTGCTACACACATGTGAACACGCTGTCCAAGACAAGGATGACCACGTAGAAGTCTTACGATAAAATACTACCGGGTTCAGGTGGGGAACCAACATCGAGGACAACGAAGTCCTAACATAAGTCATGATTCTTAAGAAGGGACTTCTTCTCCTTGAACAAGTCAATCAGTGGCTTGGTGTGCTAGGAATACATATAGAATGAAGGTTGCAAGTCTCCAAACCATAGAATACTTCGCACATGTGCATGACTGACTTGGGATGATTCCAAAGGAAGCAAAACAAGATTTCTCGAATTCACGGCGGCAACTTGCATCAATTGCACGTGAACTTAGAGGAAGTCGCTACTTTCATCCAAACATATGCTTCATGAACGGAACATGAAGGCATTGTTTACAAGGTTTCCAATACTAGCTCGATGTTCAACACGAATCATGGAGAAGGTAGCAGTGTTGCTGATGGGCTCAACAACAATTCATCCAGGTTTCCATGGAGATGGAATTCCATAACTATGTGAACAAGTGATAGCATTTGTCAGACCCAAAGGATATAATGGTGTATGCCCGAGGGATCAACCACGAGTAAGACAACATTACGAATATCGTTGGTTCTGATTTGATTTGATGATGGCCCACACTCAAATCAAGGGTTGGGCAAGACGATAGGTTCAACAACTGATCACGAGGACCAATCGATGAAGAAATCATCTTTCTACAACAAACACACAAACACAAGATATCACTTTGGAATGAACTAAGTTAGGCAAGCTTTTATCTTCCTACTCTCCAAGTTGCTGTTCAGCCTAACCAACTAGCTCAGGGGTATCCAACACAGATTCTTGGAGAGAGGGTGGTTTACAAGAATACCAACATGATCACGAACTCAACATAGCGGTCAGGTGACAACCTGGTGATACTTCTGAGAAGATATTCGGAAAATCATGAACCACCAATATGTTACTAAGCTCGAGAACAATCTTGCTTTTCAGGGCAAGACGATATGATCAACCGAGAAAGGGTTTGACAAAATCCTAACTCATTGATTGAAGAGTGCACCAAAAATAAGGACTAGGTAGCACGATCAATCTTAGGATGATGATTCAATAACCAGGACGCTAAGAATGAGAGTATTGCCATTAACTACCAAGCAACGAGTTGCTCAGAGTATTGATTTCACACATCACGGTTCACTTGTCGGTATTCCGGTTGTGACAACACGGGACCGAGGAATGAATAATGATGGCGAAAAGTATCACTACATCAAGAATTCATAAGAGTTGGTGCAATTCTCATGACATTCCTGACATCAAGAGGGCAATACTTCAGGGTAGAACGGAATCAAAAGCTGGATTGGCATTTTGATCTGCGAAATACAACTACTTTGACCAGTCCAAGAAATGGATGAGGTACTGGACTTTGTTTCTCCTAGTCATTCCGGAATAGAATGGCTTGACGGACCACAAGAATAATAGGCATCGATAACACAGATGCACAACTAGTCCTGATTATCAATTGATAGACAGAGGTCAGAATACAACTAAAGAGAGACAACTCAAAGGAACATATGGTTTTCTGAGTTGCGGATGCATAAATTTAGTATGTCAAACAAGTTCAACATATTTCTTCCAGATAATCCATGCAGAAAGGTAGGACTGGCAGATTCACAATATAGAATGGAGAACTCATCGGGAGCACTCTTATTGTGATCTTTTGGTTCAAAAGAACTTCTGCCATGATGGTTCATGGTATTGGAAGAATGAGATACCATGGACCTCGAGGACTATCGCAAAGGTTACTAATATCTTAAGGGAACTAGCAAATACTAACAACATGAAGTAGGGTGAATCTCGGGTTCAAAAACCCAGGGGTAGGATACCTACTACTAAATGGCATCACAAGATGCTTTCGAGAATGGTGGCCAGAATCATCACACTGGGAACACAAAACATGGCTAGATTACTAGGTGATCCTCTAAGACACCTAGGGTCATAAAAATAGCTCCAACATATATACCGAGACAATAGAGTGCCTCAACGCACCGATTAGTGTGGTTAATCTGGCCCAAAGGAACATCGAGAACGGAAAGAAGGGATTTGCAAATGCATCAGATTATTTAGAAACCTGGGATGACTCGGACAACATAACGGCTGTAAATGCTCAAAAGATTTGAGACATCCTGCAAAAATGGTGGCATAACCATTCAGAATCACAATATCAAGGTTCCGAGATCAACTGTCAACACATGGAAGTAGTAGAAACTGAACTGAGGCTTCAGACCAACAATCCTACGAGTCTACGGATTAGTAACACGTGATCCTGATAGAAAGATGAGAAGCCTAGTTCTTAATCCCCGTAGAAGAGAAGAGGTTGACTCAGATCAGAAAGCCATGAGGTATAAGGAGTAAAAAGAGCCTTACGTTCCCTTCCACAATCAATTCCCTTATATAACTAAAGCATTTCTAGACTCAACTTCGACCAGTTTGGCTTGGTAATCCTACAGGCAGTCAGGCTCTGATACCAAAGCTGTCAGGACCCCGATTCCAAGTCACATCGATCTAGCCGGTAACACCTCATATCACTTTGCGGCCTCACGCACGGTATTCCCACGGGTGTCGCCTTACCATGGCCCGGGACCGTTTGCGTCTTTTGGCTCACGTATATGATAGTGTCGCTAGCATCCATATGACAGAGAACCCGGGCCGACATGACTAGTCGTGAACCCAAAGTGGCACTAACTTACGGGGATAGGCATACATGAATCAACATCGAGCATGTCGGTCAGCAGCGTGCGAATCCGGGCTGTAGCACTGGGCTAACAGGACTCCGGTGAACCGGGCTGTAGCAGGCTAGGCAGGACTCCGGATGTCACCGCGTGACATTTCCCCGAAGGGACAGACACAGGAACGAAGTGAATCACATGCCGGCCAGTCAAGTGTTCTGGAGCAGTAGTGCTGGGCTAGCAGGACTCCGGTGAACCGGGCTGTAGCGCACTACTATGGCTCATGGAAGCACAAGACTACATTTCCCCATAAGAGAGGCTACCAAGGATAAAAAACTAGGTTGTCGGATCCCACACATACCAAGCATTTCAATCATACACACAATATGCTCGATATGTGCAAATACAACATGGCATCACAACAAGACTCTATGACTCAGAGTATTTATTCATTAGCCTCCGAAGAGCTAGATATTACAGACATGGGTCTCATGACCCAACATCCAGAGCATACAAGCAACAAGCACATGCGGAAGCTTAACTTCTCTGAGTACAGACAACTACAAAAGAAAAAGGCTGCGAAGCCTGACTGTCTACCAGATCCTGCCGAGGGCACAAGATCGTAGCTGAGGTATCAAGCTAAACGTCGAAGTCCACACGGAACTACTAGCGAGACTGGCGTCTCTCTGCAAAACATAAAATAGGCAAACGTGAGTACAAATGTACCCAGCAAGACTTACATCAGAACTATCTACATAAGCATCGGTATCAACAAAGGGGGTGGTGGAGTTTGACTGCAGCAAGCCAGCTTTGACTCGGTGGCTATCCTAAACTATGACTGCAAGTAACTCTTTTGAGGTGGCGCACACGAGTCCACATATTCACCATATCAATACACCACTATGGATCCGCTCCCGTCTCCCTACGAGAACGCCATCCATAGCACTCACGCTTATCTTGCGCATTTTAGAGTATCCACTTTCACTTGTCTATGAACTGTACAGGCAACCCAGAAGTCCTTTACCGTGGACACGGCTATTCGAATAGATGATGTTAACCCTGCAGGGGTGTACTTCTTCACACACGCTCTCGCCACTTACCACCATGTACACGTCGTGTACCTCGGCAACCTTCAAGCGGAAGCCTGGCGAGGGAGTCGGCCACGACCTGACTAACCACACAAGTCTCTAGTCCAGGTTTATCGCCTATTCGGGTTCCATCCGCAAGGAGATCCGGCCGGGGTGTCGCTCACGGCCCCAAACGATGTGTGCAGGGTTCCCAAGCCCACCTCGACGGATGGATCTACGCTTGGTACACCGTGCCACGGTGCCTAGTCTGTCCCAAGCCCACCTGTACCGGGTACCACTTGGTAGACTACTAACACTACCTACAAACACCAGAAACTAGTTGCAACTCCTGGACAGAGATCAAGTTGATTAATAAGTCGAGAGGGGCACTTAAGCATTCCAATGTGTGGTAGTAACTGTTCATGGATCACAAACACAGAACTCAGTTCCTGAGGACGGTTTCAATGAGACAATCCACCATGTACTCCTACATGGCCTCTCACCGCTACCTTTACCAAATCGTGTTCACACCCTTAGCTCTCACACAGTAGGACATGTTCACCACTTTCCAATTCATTCCCGATGAATCAGACCTGACACAACTCTAAGCAATAGCAGGCATGACAAACAAGCATGGATGAGTAGGCACATCAGGGCTCAGACAACTCCTACTCATGCTAGTGGGTTTCATCTATTTACTGTGGCAATGACAGGTCATGCAGAGGAAAGGGGTTCAACTACCGCAGCATGTAACAGATGAATCGTTGTTGTCCTAATGCAATAAAAGAGAGCAGGAGCGAGAGAGTGGGATTGTATCGGAATGAACAAGGGGGTTTTGCTTGCCTGGCACTTCTGAAGATAGCATTGAGTCTTCATTAGTGTCAACGATTGAATCGCCGGAACGTCGTCTACTGAGAGGGGACAAACACCGGCAACAGAGAGGAAACACAATCAATGCAATGCAACAATATGATGCATGAATGTGACATGGCAATATGCTGTGAATTGAGCTAATGCAGCTCGCAACAGAAAGGTTTGGGTTGATTTGAACTCAAGGTTCAAATTCAAGTTCAAACTATGAATTCAAATAGTGCATTATCATGTTTTGGACTAAACAGTGAGGTTAAGTTGTTCAAACATGCATGAAAATTCCATATTCAGATTCCTTGGATTTTTTTGATCATTTTTCATATATAATTTATTTCATTTGGAGTTACGGTTGATTTTCTATGATTTTTAGAAGTTTATAGGATTTTCTGGAATTTTCTGAATTATTTTAAATCCAGAAAATTATTAACTGCGTCAGCATGACATCGTGGTGATGTGAGCAGGTCAAAGGCGCCAGCCCAGGTCAAACCTGACGGCTGGGACCCGCATGTCATTGAGACAGTGTTAAACTAAGTTAATTAGGGCCTGGGCCCACATGTCAGTGAGTGTGGGTTCAATTAGTGGCGCCATTAGCTGCTAATGACGCTGCCACGTCGGCACGGCCGGAGTTAAGCCGCTGGCGAGGTCAGCGACGATGGAACGGCTCGGGTTTCGCCCTCCGGCGACCAAACGCCGCGCGGATAGGCTCTGTGGGTTCCTGGCACTCGTGCGCATCCGTAGGAGGCGACGGGAGGATGCGGGGTGGTCAGAGCTCGCCGGAGTGGAGCTTGCGGCGGCGGCCGGAGTTCGACTAGATGCGGGCACGGCTAGAGCTCGCTTCCGAGCAAACGGAGCGCACAGGAGGTAGCTACTGGCGGCAGGAGCTTGACCGGGTACTCAGCCGCGACGTTGGCCCATCGCAGCGACGACGGCGACAAACGCGGCGGCGGCGAGCTTCGGCCGCGGTGGCCAGGGGGCTAGAGGAGGGATTGGACGGCGGGGAGAGAGGGGTTGGGAGCATGAGCTCACAGGGAGGCGGCGCAGTAGGTCAGTGGGCTCGGGGACGTCCTTGACGGTGCAAATCAATGACGAAGAGCTCGGGTGCCCGAGGTTGAAGACGAGGTTGGTGAGGCCGTTTCAGGGCTGCCGACGATGCGTGGCTCAGCGGAGAGCTTCAGTGTGAGGAGACGGAACTCGGGGATGCGGAGAGGGAGCGAGGGAGTGGCTGTGGCCGTGGTGGAGCTCGTCGGTGGCGGCGGCGCGGTTTGGTGAGGTGGGGAACAGCGAGGGAGAGGGAACCAGAGAGTGAGGGAGAAGTGAGAGGGGGTCGGGGAGGTGCCGTGGCACTCGTGGAGGCGTCCAGAAGCGGCGGAAGCAGGAGGTGGCCTCGCGCGCGGCAACCACACGCCCGGCGTCCCTCTAGCGTCCTTCTGGCGCGAGGTGGGAGACGGTGGCGGCTCTGGTGGGCTGGGCCAGCTCCTGGGCCGTGGTGGGGCGCCAGGTAAGTCCAGGTGAGGGGCCCAGTGGCCTTCTCTCTCTCTCTTACTTAATTGTTTTTGTTTTCTAGTTTAATTTGTTTCTGTTTTCTATTTATTCTGTTTTGTTTTGATTTAGTAAAATACTAAACCATTTTATAAAATCCTGGAAATAATTAGAGGCGCTGTCTGAATTATTCCAGTGACCCATAACAATTTCCAACATTTTTGGAGCACCTAAAATGTATATAGCATTTAAATAGCTCCAATTCAAATATGTTTGAATTAATTCAAAGACCATAAATGCCTTGGAAAAATGTGCATGACCTCTGGTAAAGGTTTTAACCTTTTTCCATAAATAATGAACATTTTTGAAGGGCATTTTGGGTTTAATGAAAATATTTTTATTTTGAACCTAGTTGAATTCATTTGGTGCTAGGGTTTGGTCATCCCCAATTCAAATTCATTTCAATTAAACATGATGACATGAATGCTTTCATGCAATTAACTACAAGCAATTCTAGGGCTGTGACAACTCACCCCCACTAAACAAGAATCTCGTCCCGAGATTCGAGACGTGAGGTAAGAAGACAGAGGGGACACAAGGCTAACACGATCTTCACGGTCCAACTTCCCTTCTCGAAGATGTTGATTCATTGCATCATCTTGATCTTGGCATCTTGCTTGAGAACTCCACTCAACATGACCACGAGAAGAAATGGAAACTCTAGAAGAATCGATCTTCTCGAGGATCAAGCAACTCACGATCAATTCATGGAATGAGATGTTGAACATCTCTCGAGCCAAGACACGGAACATACATCCAGACGGAAGAAGTGAAACAGAGAATGAAGATTCAAGTGGATAAGCACAATTCCACGCTGAATAAGACGGTGCATGGTTTCAAGATAACGAGGAGTTGTCTGCCATCATTCCATAACGGGGCACCTTAGGGAGGGTGGCTCATAGAAATATTCCCTTAAGTGGCAAAAAGAATTACTTTTGATTCAGAGATCATTGAAACTCTTCATACCAGTGTAAGGTAATTTACAAATGATCGTTTGAAAGACTTCAAAAGAATGGCACACTCAATTTGGAAAGGAAACTATGGTTATAGAACAACTCGGCAAATGGAAGGCACATTCCAGTTGATACCAAGGATATAACCTAGTGACTGAGCGTGCTTTCAAGAACTTGAGCATTTCCATATTCATCAAGGTTTTACCAACATCCGTGCTGAGGATCCTGGCAACACATCATACTACCATGATGAACGGTGATGGAGGATGCAGGTGCAAAGGAGGACATCACTTTCTCAGATTTTTCCTTAGCGAGGCCAAGGGAACGAAATCTGGATGATCGCCCGAGAGACATTTAGCACTCCGCTTCTAATGTTCTCCTTGACGTTCTAGGTACCACAATCATGCTTGAAAGCATCGGCATGGCCATCAAGTAAAGGTCGGACTTCGGAATACAAAGGATCCATAAGGAACAACTTCCATAATAACTCACTCGAAATCCTCATGGAGAAGATGGTCAACTTGCTCAATCAAGATACTACAATAATAGGTATTCCAACTAGGTGTGTCGGCCAGAACATCAATCTTGTCGGAACCTACATCATAGATCCTGGAAAAGTTCCAACCATCATATCTGCCGGAGATTCAGATCTGATTGGTGACAGGATATTTCAGACAGCATGTCTGGAAAAGAAAATGTGCAACACAACCCGATGAGATGACGTTGCGAGAGTCTCAGGAAATGAACTACGGTAGTACGCTCTAAAACATGAGCTGGTTCTGCTACACACATGTGAACACGCTGTCCAAGACAAGCATGACCACGTAGAAGTCTTACGATAAAATACTACCGGGTTCAGGTGGGGAACCAACATCGAGGACAACGAAGTCCTAACATAAGTCATGATTCTCAAGAAGGGACTTCTTCTCCTTGAACAAGTCAATCAGTGGCTTGGTGTGCTAGGAATACATATAGAATGAAGGTTGCAAGTCTCCAAACCATAGAATACTTCGCACATGTGCATGACTGACTTGGGATGATTCCAAAGGAAGCAAAACAAGATTTCTCGAATTCACGGCGGCAACTTCCATCGATTGCACGTGAACTTAGAGGAAGTCGCTACTTTCATCCAAACATATGCTTCATGAACGGAACATGAAGGCATTGTTTACAAGGTTTCCAATACTAGCTCGATGTTCAACACGAATCATGGAGAAGGTAGCAGTGTTGCTGATGGGCTCAACAACAATTCATCCAGGTTTCCATGGAGATGGAATTCCATAACTATGTGAACAAGTGATAGCATTGGTCAGACCCAAAGGATATAATGGTGTATGCTCGAGGGATCAACCACGAGTAAGACAACATTACGAATATCGTTGGTTCTGATTTGATTTGATGATGGCCCACACTCAAATCAAGGGTTGGGCAAGACGATAGGTTCAACAACTGATCACGAGGACCAATCGATGAAGAAATCATCTTTCTACAACAAACACACAAACACAAGATATCCCTTTGGAATGAACTAAGTTAGGCAAGCTTTTATCTTCCAACTCTCCAAGTTGCTGTTCAGCCTAACCAACTAGCTCAGGGGTATCCAACACAGATTCTTGGAGAGAGGGTGGTTTACAAGAATACCAACATGATCACGAACTCAACATAGCGGTCAGGTGACAACCTGGTGATACTTCTGAGAAGATATTCGGAAAATCATGAACCACCGATATGTTACTAAGCTCGAGAACAATCTTGCTTTTCAGGGCAAGACGATATGATCAACCAAGCAAGGGTTTGACAAAATCCTAACTCATTGATTGAAGAGTGCACCAAAAATAAGGACTAGGTAGCACGATCAATCTTAGGATGATGATTCAATAACCAGCACGCTAAGAATGAGAGTATTGCCATTAACTACCAAGCAACGAGTTGCTCAGAGTAATGATTTCACACATCACGGTTCACTTGTCGGTATTCCGATTGTGACAACACGGGACCGAGGAATGAATAATGATGGCGAAAAGTATCACTACATCAAGAATTCATAAGAGTTGGTGCAATTCTCATGACATTCCTGACATCAAGAGGGCAATACTTCAGGGTAGAACGGAATCAAAAGCTGGATTGGCATTTTGATCTGCGAAATACAACTACTTTGACCAGTCCAAGAAATGGATGAGGTACTGGACTTTGTTTCTCCTAGTCATTCCGGAATAGAATGGCTTGATGGACCACAAGAATAATAGGCATCGATAACACAGATGCACAACTAGTCCTGATTATCAATTGATAGACAGAGGTCAGAATACAACTAAAGAGAGACAACTCAAAGGAACATATGGTTTTCTGAGTTGCGGATGCATAAATTTAGTATGTCAAACAAGTTCAACATATTTCTTCCAGATAATCCATGCAGAAAGGTAGGACTGGCAGATTCACAATATAGAATGGAGAACTCATCGGGAGCACTCTTGTTGTGATCTTTTGGTTCAAAAGAACTTCTGCCATGATGGTTCATGGTATTGGAAGAATGAGATACCATGGACCTCGAGGACTATCGCAAAGGTTACTAATATCTTAAGGGAACTAGCAA
Source organism: Aegilops tauschii subsp. strangulata (assembly GCF_002575655.3). NCBI lineage: Eukaryota > Viridiplantae > Streptophyta > Magnoliopsida > Poales > Poaceae > Aegilops > Aegilops tauschii. Next base: position 228,155,407 of record NC_053039.3, read on the forward strand.
ATACTAACAACATGAAGTAGGGTGAATCTCGAGTTCAAAAACCCAGGGGTAGGATACCTACTACTAAATGGCATCACAAGATGCTTTCGAGAATGGTGGCCAGAATCATCACACTAGGAACACAAAACATGGCTAGATTACTAGGTGATCCTCTAAGACACCTAGGGTCATAATAATAGCTCCAACATATATACCGAGACAATGGAGTGCCTCAACGCACCGATTAGTGTGGTTAATCTGGCCCAAAGGAACATCGAGAATGGAAAGAAGGGATTTGCAAATGCATCAGATTATTTAGAAACCTGGGATGACTCGGACAACATAACGGCTGTAAATGCTCAAAAGATTTGAGACATCCTGCAAAAATGGTGGCATAACCATTCAGAATCACAATATCAAGGTTCCGAGATCAATTGTCAACACATGGAAGTAGTAGAAACTGAACTGAGGCTTCAGACCAACAATCCTACAAGTCTACGGATTAGTAACACGTGATCCTGATAGAAAGATGAGAAGCCTAGTTCTTAATCCCCGTAGAAGAGAAGAGGTTGACTCAGATCAGAAAGCCATGAGGTATAAGGAGTAAAAAGAGCCTTACGTTCCCTTCCACAATCAATTCCCTTATATAACTAAAGCATTTCTAGACTCAACTTCGACCAGTTTGGCTTGGTAATCCTACAGGCAGTCAGGCTCTGATACCAAAGCTGTCAGGACCCCGATTCCAAGTCACATCGATCTAGCCGGTAACACCTCATATCACTTTGCGGCCTCACGCACGGTATTCCCACGGGTGTCGCCTTACCATGGCCCGGGACCGTTTGCGTCTTTTGGCTCACGTATACGATAGTGTCGCTAGCATCCATATGACAGAGAACCTGGGCCGACATGACTAGTCGTGAACCCAAAGTGGCACTAACTTACGGGGATAGGCATACATGAATCAACATCGAGCATGTCGGTCAGCAGCGTGCGAATCCGGGCTGTAGCACTGGGCTAACAGGACTCCGGTGAACCGGGCTGTAGGAGGCTAGGCAGGACTCCGGATGTCACCGCGTGACATTTCCCCGAAGGGACAGACACAGGAACGAAGTGAATCACATGCCGGCCAGTCAAGTGTTCCGGAGCAGTAGTGCTGGGCTAGCAGGACTCCGGTGAACCGGGCTGTAGCGCACTACTATGGCTCATGGAAGCACAAGACTACATTTCCCCATAAGAGAGGCTACCAAGGATAAAAAACTAGGTTGTCGGATCCCACACATACCAAGCATTTCAATCATACACACAATATGCTCGATATGTGCAAATACAACATGGCATCACAACAAGACTCTACGACTCAGAGTATTTATTCATTAGCCTCCGAAGAGCGAGATATTACAGACATGGGTCTCATGACCCAACATTCAGAGCATACAAGCAACAAGCACATGCGGAAGCTTAACTTGTCTGAGTACAGACAACTACAAAAGAAAAAGGCTGCGAAGCCTGACTATCTACCAGATCCTGCCGAGGGCACAAGATCGTAGCTGAGGTATCAAGCTAAACATCGAAGTCCACACGGAACTACTAGCGAGACTGACGTCTCTCTACAAAACATAAAATAGGCAAACGTGAGTACAAATGTACCCAGCAAGACTTACATCAGAACTATCTACATAAGCATCGGTATCAACAAAGGGGGTGGTGGAGTTTGACTGCAGCAAGCCAGCTTTGACTCGGTGGCTATCCTAAACTATGACTGCAAGTAACTCTTTTGAGGTGGCGCACACGAGTCCACATATTCACCATATCAATACACCACTATGGATCCGCTCCCATCTCCCTACGAGAACGCCATCCATAGCACTCACGCTTATCTTGCGCATTTTAGAGTATCCACTTTCACTTGTCTATGAACTGTACAGGCAACCCAGAAGTCCTTTACCGTGGACACGGCTATTCGAATAGATGATGTTAACCCTGCAGGGGTGTACTTCTTCACACACGCTCTCGCCACTTACCACCATGTACACGTCGTGTACCTCGGCAACCTTCAAGCGGAAGCCTGGCGAGGGAGTCGGCCACGACCTGACTAACCACACAAGTCTCTAGTCCAGGTTTATCGCCTATTCGGGTTCCATCCGCAAGGAGATCCGGCCGGGGTGTCGCTCATGGCCCCAAACGATGTGTGCAGGGTTCCCAAGCCCACCTCGACGGATGGATCTACGCTTGGTACACCGTGCCATGGTGTCTAGTCTGTCCCAAGCCCACCTGTACCGGGTACCACTTGGTAGACTACTAACACTACCTACAAACACCAGAAACTAGTTGCAACTCCTGGACAGAGAGCAAGTTGATTAATAAGTCGAGAGGGGCACTTAAGCATTCCAATGTGTGGTAGTAACTGTTCATGGATCACAAACACAGAACTCAGTTCCTGAGGACGGTTTCAATGAGACAACCCACCATGTACTCCTACATGGCCTCTCACCGCTACCTTTACCAAATCGTGTTCACACCCTTAGCTCTCACACAGTAGGACATGTTCACCACTTTCCAATTCATTCCCGATGAATCAGACCTGACACAACTCTAAGCAATAGCAGGCATGACAAACAAGCATGGATGAGTAGGCACATCAGGGCTCAGACAACTCCTACTCATGCTAGTGGGTTTCATCTATTTACTGTGGCAATGACAGGTCATGCAGAGGAAAGGGGTTCAACTACCGCAGCATGTAACAGATGAATCGTTGTTGTCCTAATGCAATAAAAGAGAGCAGGAGCGAGAGAGTGGGATTGTATCGGAATGAACAAGGGGGTTTTGCTTGCCTGGCACTTCTGAAGATAGCATTGAGTCTTCATTAGTGTCAACGATTGAATCGCCGGAACGTCGTCTACTGAGAGGGGACAAACACCGGCAACAGAGAGGAAACACAATCAATGCAATGCAACAATATGATGCATGAATGTGACATGGCAATATGCTGTGAATTGAGCTAATGCAGCTCGCAACAGAAAGGTTTGGGTTGATTTGAACTCAAGGTTCAAATTCAAGTTCAAACTATGAATTCAAATAGTGCATTATCATGTTTTGGACTAAACAGTGAGGTTAAGTTGTTCAAACATGCATGAAAATTCCATATTCAGATTCCTTGGATTTTTTTGATCATTTTTCATATATATATTATTTCATTTGGAGTTACGGTTGATTTTCTATGATTTTTAGAAGTTTATAGGATTTTCTGGAATTTTCTGAATTATTTTAAATCCAGAAAATTATTAACTGCGTCAGCATGACGTCGTGGTGATGTCAGCAGGTCAAAGGCGCCAGCCCAGGTCAAACCTGACGGCTGGGACCCGCATGTCATTGAGACAGTGTTAAACTAAGTTAATTAGGGCCTGGGCCCACATGTCAGTGAGTGTGGGTTCAATTAGTGGCGCCATTAGCTGGTAATGACACTGCCACATCGGCACGGCCGGAGTTAAGCCACCGGCGAGGTCAGCGACGACGGAACGGCTCGGGTTTCGCCCTCCGGCGACCAAACGCCGCGCGGATAGGCTCTGTGGGTTCCTGGCACTCGTGTGCATCCGTAGGAGGCGACGGGAGGATGCGGGGTGGTCAGAGCTCGCCGGAGCGGAGCTTGCGGCGGCGGCCGGAGTTCGACTAGATGCGGGCGCGGCTGCAGCTCGCTTCCAAGCAAACGGAGCGCACAGGAGGTAGCTACTGGCGGCAGGAGCTTGACCGGGTACTCAGCCGCGACGTTGGCCCATCGCAGCGACGACGGCAACAAACGCGGCGGCGGCGAGCTTTGGCCACGGTGGCCAGGGGGCTAGAGGAGGGATTGGACGGCGGGGAGAGAGGGGTTGGGAGCAGGAGCTCACAGAGAGGCGGCGCGGTAGGTCAGTGGGCTCGGGGACGTCCTTGACGGTGCGAATCGACGACGAAGAGCTCGGGTGCCCGAGGTTGGTGAGGCCGTTTCAGGGCTGCCGATGATGCGTGGCTCAGCGGAGAGCTTCAGTGCGAGGAGACAGAACTCGGGGATGCGGAGAGGGAGCGAGGGAGTGGCTGTGGCCGTGGTGGAGCTCGTCGGTGGCGGCGGCACGGTTTGGTGAGGTGGGGAACAGCAAGGGAGAGGGAACCAGAGAGCGAGGGAGAAGTGAGAGGGGGTCGGGGAGGTGCCGTGGCACTCGTGGAGGCGTCCAGAAGCGGCGGAAGCAGGAGGTGGCCTCGCGCGCGGTGACCACACGCCCGGCGTCCCTCTGGCGTCCTTCTGGCGCGAGGTGGGAGACGGTGGCGGCTCTGGTGGGCTGGGCCAGCTCCTGGGCCGTGGTGGGGCGCCAGGTAAGTCCAGGTGAGGGGCCCAGTGGCCTTCTCTCTCTCTCTTACTTAATTGTTTATGTTTTCTAGTTTAATTTGTTTCTGTTTTCTATTTATTCTGTTTTGTTTTGATTTAGTAAAATACTAAACCATTTTATAAAATCCTGGAAATATTTAGGGGTGCTGTCTGAATTATTCCAGTGACCCATAACAATTTCCAACATTTTGGAGCACCTAAAATGTATATAGCATTTAAATAGCTCCAATTCAAATATGTTTGAATTAATTCAAAGACCATAAATGCCTTGGAAAAATGTGCATGACCTCTGGTAAAGGTTTTAACCTTTTTCCATAAATAATGAACATTTTTGAAGGGCATTTTGGGTTTAATGAAAATATTTTTATTTTGAACCTAGTTGAATTCATTTGGTGCTAGGGTTTGGTCATCCCCAATTCAAATTCATTTGAATTAAACATGATGACATGAATGCTTTCATGCAATTAACTACAAGCAATTCTAGGGCTATGACAGGCAGAAACCGGCTAAACCAAGAAAACTACGCACTTGTTGCAAATTGGTTGGTTGGGGCCAAGTTTTAATAGCATTGATCTTAGATTCATCAACATGAACACCCTTAGAAGATACTACGAAACCCAAGAAAACAAGCTTATCAACACCAAAGAGGCATTTTTCCATATTAGCATAAAGTTGCTCTTTTTGAAGAGTTTGTAGCACGGTACAAAGGTGGTTGACATGCTCTTTGAGAGATTTGCTAAACACAAGGATATCATCAAAGTAGACAACAACAAATTCACCAATGTAAGGGCGAAACACATAATGCATAAGGCGCATGAAGGTACCGGGTGCTTCCGATAAACCCATAGGCATGACTAACCACTCATATAGACCAAACTTGGTTTTGAAAGCGGTTTTCCATTCATCACCCTCTTGTATGCGTATTTGATAGTAACCACTTTTAAGATCAATTTTGGAAAAGATAGTGGCACCGCTAAGTTCATCAAGCATATCATCAAGGCGTGGAATGGGGTACCTATAGCGAACGGTGATAGCATTTATAGGTCTACAATCGGAACACATGCGAAAGCTACCGTCTCGTTTTGGCACAAGAATGACCAGTTCGGCACAAGGACTCAAAATTTCACGCACATGTCCATGGTATATGAGATGCTTTACTTGCCTTTGTATTTCTTTGGTTTCGTCGGGGTTGATGCGGTATGGGGCCTTGTTTGGAAGTGGTGCTCCGGGGATGAGGTCGATTCGGTGCTCAATGCCTCGTAGTGGAGGTAGACCCGGAGGTAGCTCATCGGGGAAAACATCTTGGAATTCCTGCAATAAAGAAGATAACACTAAAGGTAGATCGTGAGAGGTGTTAGTTTTTGGTGCCTCGTCCTTGCAAAATAGGACATAGTGTAAGACACTTGATGGGTTTTCACACACTTCTCTCATCTCACATTTGGTGGAAAAGACAACTAAGTTTTTCTTGTCGCTCATCATGGAGGCACTCAATTTTGGCTTGTGGCGCTCACTCTCTTTTGGGTGGTTCGCTCTCTCACTATTCTCTCCACGATGGGTGTTTTACTTGTCGGCGAGCACTTGGCTTGGAGACATAGGACGTAGCACATACTCCTTCCCTTTCATCTTGAAACTATAGTGATTTGTACGCCCATTGTGGATGACACCTCGGTCATATTGCCATGGCCGTCCAAGAAGGAGGTGGCACACGGTCATCGGAAGGACATCACACTCCAAAGTGTCTTCATAGGCGCCGATCTTGAAAGAGACTTGTACTCTATGCTCGACTTGTATGGTGCCGGTGTCGCTTAGCCATTGAACCTTGTAGGGGTGCGGGTGCTTCTTCTTGACCAATTGGAGTTTGGAGCATAGTTCTTCACTTGCTAAGTTATGGCAACTTCCTCCATCGATGATGACCTTGACGGACCTTCCATTGATGTCGGCCTTTGTGTGGAAGATATGGCATCATTGATCTTCGTCTCGTTGATGTTGAAGAGTCAAGACCTTGGAGACAACAAGAGCGGGACTTGAATCTTCATCGCAAAAGAATTGATCATCTTCATCGTCGTTGTTCACTTGTCGGTGCATGGCCACTTGCTCAAGGGCTTCCATTTCTCCTTCACTTATTGAGTCATATGTTCCGTCGTCGTTGAGGATCATGGTGCGCTTGTTTGTGCACTCGAAGGACTTGTGGCCTCGACCTCCGCATGTGAAGCATTTGAAGGAACTTGTCTTTATGGTCTCATCGGTTGGGGTAGAGGATGATGAAGTGCGCGGCTTGAAGTTGTTTGTAGTAGGAGGACGACTTGAGCTTGTCGAAGCTTTCTTGTAACTTGACTTGTCGCTGTTGCTTGTAGATGGCTTGGTAGAGGTAGAAGGTGTTGGAGTCGTTGAAGCTTGGGTGTTGGAGAAGCCGTAGGACTTGGATGAGAACTTGGCATACTTGAAGTCGTCTTGTACTTGCCATTCCGCTTTGGTAGCTTGATGCACTAGCTCGATGAGGTTCGAGTATGGTTGGAAGTCGGCAATCTTCTTGATAGGGTGATTGAGTCCATTCAAGAAACGTGCCATAGTTTGCTCATCATCTTCTTTGACATTGGCTCGTATCATGGCAATCTCCATTTCCTTGTAGTACTCTTCAACGCTCTTGGTTCCTTGCTTGAGTTGTTGGAGTTTCTTGAAGAGGTCACGGTTGTAGTAGTTTGCCATGCATCGTGCTCTCATCACATCCTTCATTTGTGCCCAAGTGGTGATGGGTGGTTCACCTCTTGCCGCTCGGCGCTCAATGACTTGTTCCCACCAAATGAGGACGTAGTCTTGGAATTCAAGGGATGCCATTGCGATCTTCTTCTCTTCTTCGTAGTTGTGCAAGCGGAAGATTTTGTCAACCTTCAATGCCCATGATATGTACTCTTCGGGGTCATTGCTTCCGGTAAACTTGGGCATGGTGAACTTTAGCTTGCCATATCGTTGCTCTTCATTGTGTTGGGGTCGGGGATGATGACGCCCATGATGTTGAGGATTGACAATCTCATGTTGCTCTTGGCGAGGAGGGTTGTCTTCCTCATGTTGCTCTTGGCGAGGAGGGTTGTCTTCCTCATGTTGCTCTTGGCGAGGAGGGGGTCCATTGTCTTCTTGCTCTCGATGGACTTGACATTCTTGTCTCGCTTGAGGAGGAGCTTGTCGATCTTGACGAGGAGCTTGTCGATGCACACGTGCTTGGTAAATCCTTTCTTGAGCTTCGTCGCGAAGTGCTTCTTGATGTAGGCGAGCTTGTCGGCCTCGATTGGCTACAGCACGACTTGAATCTTGAAGGGTACGTTGCGCCTCAAGTGCTTGAGCTTCACGTAGTTGTTGTTCTTGACGTTGTGCCTCGGCGTCTTGTGCATCTTGATGTTGTCGCGCTCGCTCCTCTTGTTCTCGTTATCGTTGGTGTTGCCATTCTTGTGCTTGTGCGAATGCAGCTTGGTTTTGACGATGTCGATGCTCTTGAGAGTCGGTGTCGTGTAGAGGATTGCGGTTTGCTTGATGGTCTTGATGCGCGGCACGACGAAGAGTGTTCGATGTCGGTGTACTTGAACCGGAGAGGGTGTCACCGGAGTGTCGACTTGAGCGGCTCCGTCTTGAAGAGGACGAAGTTGTAGAAGAGCGGACCATCATGGTTCGGATATCTTCTTTGAGGGAACTCATGGATGTGTCGAAGTAGTCTCCTGTACGTTGCTCAGATTGTCGTAGGTCGGTGGCGAGATTGTCGATGCGGTCGCCCAAAGCAAGTTGTTCTTGATGCAAAACCCGATGTGCACCAAATAGTTGAGTCTTGGTGACGTAGGATGACATGTCGTCGTCTTGCTCCAATAAGAGTGGGTTGGTAGAAGTACTTGGCCTATCCATCATTCCAAACAAAGATATGTGAGTGGGAGAAAAAGAAGAACCAATACCAAATGTACCTTGACCAATGTTGAAAATGGATCAAAGATCACTCCAATGTGTAGCAAGGAAATAGCACAATTGGTACCAATTCTTGTCGGTTTCTCACACCTACACAAGTAAAAGCTTATGATGGAGCTTGGTTAGGATGGTGGCACAAAATTTGATGCAATTGTAAGTGAGACTCAATAATGTTGGAAAAGATTCACAAATTTACAAATGCAACAAGTAGACCAATAGCAAGATATGGTACACGGAAACACACACGCAAATAGATAATGTGGGGTTGTGCAACCAAGGGTGAGCCAAAATGTGGAATCCACCAAGATGCTCTTGTTGCGCAACACTAGAGAGACGCTAGCACGATTGCACAATAGGCGGATACGAACTTGTGCACAACCTATTAAGAAAAAATGCAACGACTTCTATCCCAAGTATGCTATCTGTATGATGTTCCTATGCTTTTATCCAAGATGATCGAGTATGACAATCTTAATGTTGTATGATGCTATGGTTCTTGCTTATAAGCTCTTTGCTTATCTTTCCTCTTTTGCTTAAAAGCTTGGTTGGCTCTTTGTTGTTTGAGCTCTTTTCTCATGCAATGCTTCACGAACCAAGATAGCAATTGTGTATACGATGACAACTTTGTGACACAAGAGATGATACCAAGATATGCAACACGATGTTATGGTATGGATGCTATGGGAAGCATGATCACTAATGTGCACAAGTCACGTTGCCGGCAATACTCAAAGGCTAGTCTCGATGGGTAAGCTACGCAAAAGTAAGGCTATGGGGTTATCAATGCAAATGCAAAAGAGTATGATGATATCACGATACCAAAATGATACCAAGGTGAGGTTGAGACCACAATTGTGATGTAGCCATTCGTAGTAGTCCTTGGCGAAGATGAGCGGTGGTGATGTTGATGTCGAACCGTACCTAGATAGCCGAAACACAATAGGACACAGAAACCACAACCCAAATTCTCAAAGCAAAATGGATCAAAATTGTCGGAGTTGGTAGTGGGAAGGGCTATGGTGGTGCTATGCGGAAGTGGTGGTGGTATGCGGAAGTGTATGTGGGCACCGGGACAAAATTTGGCGAGAGTTAGGCGGCAAACGGAGTGGAGGATGGAAGTGATGTTGTCAGGGGCTGGACGTCCGGGCTGATGGCCGGATGTCCGGGTCGGGCCGGATGTCCAGGCTGTCGGGCTGGATGTCCGGGCTCGGGATCCGTGGACGAACTCGAAGAACACCGCGTGGAGAGGTCAAAATCCGGGGCAAAATTTGAAAGATTTTGTGGATGGAATTCGGGGAAAAGATGGGGAAAAGCTAGATCTACCTGCAACACACGAAATCCACGGATCAAATCCAACAAAACTTCATCACACCAACAAATCACAAAAAAATTGGGGCAATTTTTGGATTAGGACGAAAAACAACAAAATCAAGCTAGAAAACAAAGAGAGGGGGCTCCGAAATCGTGATCAACGTGGCTCATGATACCAAGATATCATGAGACAAGCTGGCTCTGATACCAAGATGATGTAGGGTGGAACCCTAGATGGTCGATCTTTCACGAAAGGAGCGGATCCCAAAGAGGAAAACGAAGAACACGAGGGGAAACACGAGGGAAAACACGAGAGAATCACTCAAACCAACAAGATATAGTCACACATGTGCTAGATCCTCGAAACACGAGAGGAGATACAAGATCCACGATCAACAAAGGACGATACAAAGGGTAACCGGTTCTTCTCCGTGAGGAGGTCTTGATGGGGGTCTTCTCCGTGAGGAGGTCTTGATGGGGGTCTTCTCCGTGAGGAGGTCTTGAATCCAAGGGGGATCTTCTCCGTAGAGGGGTTGTGGTCTCTCTCGTGGAGTAGATCCGATATGGATGAGCAAAGCTCTATCTCTAAATGAGCTAATCATTTGCTAACCCTAGAAAGAGGAAGGGGATGGAGTATATATAGTCTAGGGGGCGAAAGGGTACATGGGGATCAGCCCCTTACTGTGCGCAGACAGGCGGAGCCGGATGTCCGGGCGACGGGCCGGATGTCCGGGGCCTGGAAGGTGAACTTGCCTTCTTCCATTGGTTCTCTTCATCCATGGACTTGGCGGCTTGTCCTTCTTCACATGCATCTTCGGGAGAGTCCTCTTGACACCTGATCATGCATAGCATATCAGACTTAGGTAGTAGCCATGTCTCGAGTGGATCATATGTGATATCACTGAGGAAGGAAGTCACCTCGTTCTCGAGAGCTCTAGCTCGTGCTCGTGTCATGGGTCCTCTTGGCTCTTGATGAGACGATGGTAGGTCCATGGGGATGATCGTAGGATGCTCCGCATCACTTTATTTTTTCTAGGTCAAAATGACTTATATACCAGAAGATGGGCACCGGAGGTGGGCCGAGGAGGCCACAACCCACTAGGGCGCGCCAGGGGGGCCTGGCGCGCCCAGGTGGGTTGTGCCCACTTGGTGGCCCCCCTCTGGTGTTTATTAGCTCCAATATTTCTTAAATATTCCATAAAAATCCTCATGGAGTTTCAGCTCATTTGGAGTTGTGCAGAATAGGTGGCCCGAAGTAGCTTTCTCAGGTCTAGATTTTCAGCTGCCGGAATTCTCCCTGTTTGTGTGTACCTTGCAAATTATGAGAGAAAAGGCATTATAATTACTCCAAAAATAATTATTATGGATAAAAACATTATAAATAACAGTAAGAAAACATGGTGCAAAATGGACGTATCAACACCACTCTCCAAAAGGTAATAGATGGTGTGTTGATGATGAACTCCTTGCTCTTGTGCTTCAAATGATAGTGTCCCCAACACTCAACTCTCTCTCTCTCTCACGGATTTGGATTTGGTGGAAAGATGATTTGAGTGGAAAGCAACTTGGGGAAGGCTAGAGATCAAGATTCTTGTGGTTGGAATGGAATATCTTGGTCTCAACACATGAGTAGGTGGTTCTCTCTCAGAAAATGTATGCTGGAAGTGTAGGCACGTTCTGATGGCTCTCTCCACGAATGAAGAGTGGGTGGAGGGGTATATATAGCCTCCACACAAAATCTAACCGTTACACACAATTTACCAAACTTGGTGAGATCGAATCATGAAACTCGGTCAGACCGATTTAGTTCAAAATGTGAACGTTAGGCTTTTCGGTGGGACCGACATGTCAACTCTGTGGGACCGATTTCATTAGGTTAGGGCATAATGTAATCTCGGTGAGACCAATTACATAAACTCAGTAGGACCGATTTCTGTAATAGGCAAACAGAGAGTTGGTCAGGCAAACTCAGTGGGACCGTTTCGCTCATTTCGGTGAGACCGAAACGTTACGAAAGGGAAACAGAGAGTTTGCATTGCCAACTCGGTGGGAACAATCGCTCATCTCGGTTGGACCGAAACGTTATGAAGGGAAACAGAGAGTTTGCAATCCCATCTCGGTGAGACCGAGATCCCTATCGGTGAGACCGAACTGACTAGGGTTTCTGGCAGTGGCTATGTCAAATGAACTCGGTGGCGCCGGATAGATCAAATCGGTGGGGCTGAGTTTGACTTTTGGTTTGGGATATATGTGGATAAGAGAAAGTCGTTGAGGGCTTTTGGAGCATATCACCAAGCATTTTGAGCAAGCAAGCCATTAAGCAACACATCATCCCCTTTTAATAGTATTGGCTTTTCCTATGGACTCAATGTGATCTTGGATCACTAAAATGAAAATGTAGAGTCTTGAGCGTGAGCCAATATGTGTCCTTAGCATTTTGAGGGGTCCACATTCCTAGTCCATGCCATGCCAATCATTGAACTTTCTGAAATGATCATCTTGAAAGAGCATTAGTTCAATGAGCTATATGTTGTTAGGAATTACCAAAACCACCCAGGGATAGTTGCACTTTCAATCTCCCCCTTTTTGGTAATTGATGACAACATATAATCAAAGCTTCGACAAATGATAAAAAGATTTAAATACATCGTCGCTTTGAGAAGTATGTGATAAGTAAGAGCCCCCCCCTAAATTTGTGCATTATTTAAAATTTGCTTTTGAATGCAAATGCACAATCGATTAGGATCATGGGTTACTCTTACATGTCACAAACATCTTGGTGGAGCGCTCAAAATGATAGAAAGTAAAAAACATGCACTAATCACCAAGGCAAAGTGAATGATCATACAAGAGATATAAAAGATAACATCATTCAAGTGCACGCATTAATGTAGTACATGATCATATAAGTATCTCACACACATAGACATAGAGTATTAAGCAAGCACACAAAAGTATCAACCAAATAGCAAAAGACAAAAGAGGCAAAAAACACTCTCTCTCGAAGCCTATGATCTATACATTTCCCCCCTTTGGCAACAAGTTAACAAAAAGTTTGAAATGCATAGTGCTATGCGTCTCGCTAGGCTTGATCTTCGGGAGGTGCTGTTGAGAGGACTCCAAGGACGAATGCATCTATTGAAGTTGTTGGAGCTGGTGGAGTTGCAACTGGACGTGGCTGCAGGTGCTGATGTAGTAGCTCTAGTGTCAGCCATGGGCACTGCAGCAGATCTCTGACCTCTCGGCACTCTTTGAAAGGCATCTGTGGTAGCCTGCCCTTTCCTCCCCTCAGCTTGTTCCTGGAGCTGCTCAACTGTTGTCTGCATCTCTGTCACTTTTAGATCAAGATCATAGAACTTAGTTTCAATGACCCTTTCCAAGCTTTCTTGGTTCTGAGTCAGGGTGGCCAAGCCCTTCTCAATCCTCAAGGTTGCTTGAATCAGATATGCAAGTTGATCTTGTTTGGTTTTGAGGAACACTTGAGATGCCTCTTCAACACTTGGCATCTTTGCAGCTTTCTCAGCCTTTGCTTTCTCTCTCTTTTCTTGTGCCAGCACAGATGTGGGATCTTCTTCATTCATCACAACAGTGTTGTCCTCAAAGTCTGGTCTCAAGGGTAGATGCTCCTTATCCAACAGGTAGGTGCATGTGCCCATCTTGGAGTTGATGAGCACCTGAATATGTGGAGTATACCCACATGATCTCTTCTGATCTGCAGCTGTCCTCTTGATTGTTTCCACAATCAGGCTCATGACTTTGAACTTTTGGGGCACATCAAACAGTTGCAGCAAGTTGATTGAATGGCCTCTGATCATCTTGTGATCTCCAGATTTTGGCAACAAGGTATGCCTCAGGATAGTGTTGATTGTAGCCAAACCAGACAATAAATAATGAACAGACCCAAGCTTATGAGTTTTGAAGGCTTTGTCTGGAATTTCTTTGTACATGTTGGCCATAGAATTGTGGTCTTTCTTCTTCTTGGCATAGACATCCAAGTCATCTTCATGATCTTCCGGGGCATTGATCAATTTTGCCCATTCATCAACAGTTGATTGGTACCTTGTACCCTCAGACATCCAAACAATTCTACCATCAGGATAGAAGTGTGTTGTGGAGTAGAATTGCATGATGAGTTCATCATTCCACTTGGTGAGCTTCTGACCCACCAACTTTTCCACTCCACATAGCCTAAAGCTCTCATGCACACCTGGAAAATGATCTTCATTCTCATCAATGTATTCCCAATCTGCCCACTTCATATCACAAACAAATAGGCTTCTTATCAAGCAAAATGGTTTCATAGAAGTCATGCTACTCCTTGGTGTGGAACCTGTAATCCACAGCAGTTCTTCTCCTCACAGCATATGGATCAGTTTGTCTCCAAAGTCTGAGACCTGCATCCTTCCAGATGCTCTTGTCCTGTGCCACTAGATGGCTGTCATCATGATCTCGAATCTTAGGTTTGAGCTTCCTAAGCACTTGGGCTTCAGCATCTTCTTCTTCAATCTCAGGCACTGGGGCCTTGTTCTTTCGGCAGCTAGAATATTCCTTGTGCTCCTCTTGGGCTTTGAAGTCTTTGGAGCAGAAGCTTTGGGGCAGTCTTGGACTTTGAAGGGGCAGCCCCAGACTTGATGGCATCCCCCTTCAGCTTTTGTGACTTGGGTGCTGGTGCAGCATCTTCTTCCTCTTCTTCATCTTTATCAGAATCTCTTACCATGGTTGATGTTCCAAGTACTTTTGTAGTTGTGGTTCTTGCCCTTTTCTTCTTCTTGCCGGCAGCCACATCATCATCTGACTGTTCTATAGTAAACTGCATGGTTTCTCCTGTTGGAACTTTTCTTGGCTTGGATGTTGGCACCCTTTTGGCAGGAACTTTCTTGTGCATTCCAGGTTTTGTTGCAACAGCAGCTCCATATTCCTTTTTAGCACATTCTTCTTGGAGCTGACCTCTTGCTCAGCAGCAACATAATCCTCATCCTCTGAGTCTGAGTTTCTCTTCTTCCTTGTCCTTGTAGCTGCTTTGGGCAAATTGCTTGGGGTACTCCTGCTGCCCTCATCATAGCTGCTAGAGGGACTAGTGCCCTCACTCATGTTCACTTGCTTTTCTGACTTGTTTTGGCTATCACTCTGGTCAGACATACTGGCAAAGCAAACTGACGGCAGACCATGTGAATAGTTATAGATGAGATAGAGTGGATGAGCATCACAAAGTGCAGAGTTTTTGCAAAACAAATGAGTCAAAAACTTGGTTTTAGTTTTCCACAGAAAGCATTTCGGAGCTACCGATTTGTTAAACTTGGTGACACCGAAGCAACTTTTGGAGTCTAAACTAGTGTAATCGGTCAGACCGATACACAGTTCGGTGACTCCGAGATTGCTAGGGTTTCACTGAGAGTTGAACTTGGTCACACCGATTTGCAACTTTCGGTTAGACCGAAAAATGCAAGTGCAATGGCCTAAGCCAAATCGGTGGACCGATTTCCACAACTCGGTCGGTCCGAGATGAGTTCGGCGGAAACCTAACCCTAAATTTTCGAATCAAACCTAATCTAAGGGATGTTCTTGCTGGACAGGATGATCTCAAACGTGGTAAAGAACATGGCATTTGCTTTGTGCTAAGAATCGGAGTAAGGAACAGCACAAAGTTTCGAACTCATACCCTACTTCGGCGGTGAGTTCACTACGGCGGTAACGGCGGGGTTGAATTCCATTGACGGCGACGGAGAACAACGGCGGGAGGTCGCTGGCGACGAGAGGACGATCCGGAGACCCGAGGCAGCAGAGCAGGACACGCGCGGGATGAAGGGTTTTGGAGAAATTTCCAAAATTCAACCCGTCGGTATATATATCCTGACCCTGTCGGTGTGACCGAGTGGAACAACTCGGTGGCACCGAGATGCAGAATCGCAAGCGGTTACTGCAACTCGGTGTGACCGAAAAAGTTCTAATCGATTGCACCGAGATTGAAAACCTAGATCAACTCAGTGAACTCGGTCAGACCGAAAAGGATGAATCGGTCAGACCGAAATGCACAGAGAGGTTTTGGAAGTTTAAGTCTATGACGAATCGGGGACTCCGAGTGCTCCTCACACAGAGTGTTCGAATCTGACTTGATCAAACTTTGTGATGTAGCATGAATGGAGTTTGAGACGAGAAAGGCATAGATAGCTAGAGGAAGTTCTTAGGCATTCTTGTCCATCCATTTGGCAAAAGAAAAAGAGCCAAACAATCAAAGCAACAAATGGATGTCCTCGAATGAGTAAAATTTGCAATCAACATGCTCACACAATAAAATGGCAAATGAAATATGTGACAAAGCATGCACAAACACTCTAGCATCTATCAAGCAATTGGTGATGACTAGGTCATCTATATATGAGTATATTGACTTAGGAGTCAAATGAGAACATTTGATCATAGGTCATACTCATCGTTTAAGCACAAGTGGGGTTACTAATTTTACATAAAGCATTGTTGTGTTCACACCATTAGAGTTGCTTTAGCTCAATTATTAGAGTAAAGCCCCCCCCCCAGATGTGATATCCCCCCTAAGAGGGATGAACTAACCTTGAGTTTTGTCGATGATGACTTCATGTAGATGTTGAAGATGTGGATGCTCAATGTTGATGTAGATCATTTGGAGCAATCCATTGGAGTGAGTTGCACTTTCAATACCTACACGGTTTAGTCCCACAAGGAACAAACAAGGATATCCATAGACATAGAGTGCAGTTCACACAAGTTGATGTCCATGAAAGCACTAGGTTACCTTGTCCCTTGTCTTACCAACAAGAGGGTTTGTGACTCCTTGAACTAGTGCAAGATGTGGAAGTTGTTTGCACTTGTCCTCGCCAAGATGATATGAGTGAAGTATGTTGGCGGAGTCACCCTCAAGAACTCTCTAGTTCTTCTTCTTCACGATCCACATCATCTTGATGGGAATCCTTGGAGTTGTAGTCGTACTTGATGAAGTAGAACTTGATTTAGTCTTGGGAACCCACTTGACCAAGGCCTTGGGAGCTTCTTCAAATGCATCAATCTCTTCTTGAAGCTTGTCCTTGCCTTTTTGCTTGTGGTCTTGTGGTGGAAGATCATCTTGAGCTTGTGTCCCCTTAAAAGAAGTAGGATCATACTTCTTTTTTTGAGTAACAAACTTCGTGTTGGGGTATTGATCTTCTTCGCACTCAACTCCATTGGCATTGAACTTTCGTTCAAAACCAACACCTTGATTTTTCTGGTGCCTTCCTTGCTTGCGTACAATTTCCTCAAATTGCTTACTTCCGGCAAGGCTCTTGTAAACACCTTTCTCTATAATTCCCTTCAATAAACTATTTTCTTGCTCAAGTGTAACTTGGATAAGAGAATCATTAGTGGAATCAAGAGAACTACTAGAAGCAACAACATTGGATTTAACATGATCATTGTTACTACTAGAAGAAGAATCTTTCTTACTCTTGTTGCTAGATTTTACTTGGGGATAATTAGATTTATGCCCCTAGTTGTGTCCCACTCATCTGTTTTACCCCTAATTCCCAAAAGTCACCGGTTCTGTCCAAGTCACTTTGCTCCTCTTATGCTTTTGCCCTTTGACCGTTTGACCGTCAGTTTGAAAACTTCATAACTTATTCATACTAAATCAGAAAAATGCAAATAAGATACCAAAATGTTCAAAAAAACATCACCTATATGTCAGTGTCATTTGCATTCATGAAAAAGTGTTGGAAAGTGCACATCCGAGTTTTAGCTCTTTTGATACCACCATGAATAGTAAACTCTAAAAAAATTCAAAAAAATTCAAAAAAAATATGGTGGCAAAGAACGACAAATGTTCTAAGTGATTGCCAAGTTTCATTAGGGAACGACATTCGTGGAAGTCGTGGCAAAAAAATAATCTATTTTGGAGTGCTGATTGGTTTTTTTGCCGCGGCACCCACGAATGTTATTCCTTGATGAAACTTGGCAGGCACTTAAACATTTGTCATTCTTTGCCACCAATATTTTTTTGAACTTTTTTGAACTTTTTTAGATTTTACTATTCATGGTGGTAGCATAAGAGCTAAAACTCGGATGAGCACTTTCCAACACTTTTTTCATGAATGCAAATGACACTGACATATAGGTGATGTTTTCTGAACATTTTGGTATCTTATTTCAATTTTTCTGATTTAGTATGAATTAGTTATGAAGTTTTCAAACTGACGGTCAAACGGTCAAAGGGCAAAAGCATAAGAGGAGCAAAGTGACTTGGACAGAACCGGTGACTTTTGGGAATTAGGGGTAAAACAGACGAGTGGGACACAACTAGGGGCATAAATCTAATTATCCCTTTTACTTGTGGCATGTAAGTAGACAAGAGTAAATGCTTGGCAATGTAAGAAGAACTTTTCTTGCGAAGATCATCATTGATTGCTTTTAAGAACCCATGCTCTTGCTCAAGGTTGAGCATTTCAAAGTGTAACTTCTCATGAGTCTTTAAAAGTTCTCGATGATCTTCCAAGGTAGTTTCATGATCTAACTTAAGAGTGTTTAGTTCTTTAGTTAGACGCTCAATCTCCTTCTTATCATCATCATTCATTTTATCTTGATTAGCATGATTAATAGCAAGTTCATTGTAGTTTTCATCATTAGAGTTGTCAACAAGTAAATCATCATCACCTAGAAAATCATCTTCATCACTATTGAAATCAACATACTCAGGGTGTGATACCTTTGGGCCTTTAGCCATGAAGCATCTTCCAATTCCTTCATTTGGTGAATCAAATATGTCATAGGAGTTGGTTGACACAAGTGCTAGACCGGCAACACCTTCATCTTGAGTATATTCGGAGTCGGAGTGATAACTTCTTTCGGAGTGGTGGTCGGAGTCGGAGCCGGATACCCATTCACCAACATGAGCTTGATGTCTTCGTTTTGTGTAACTCTTTGATGATTTGTCCTTCCTTTCCGAATCCTTGCTTCTCCGAGAGGTTCTTTATTCATAGCGATCATCTCTACTCCTTCTCTCTCTTGGAGGTGATTCTTCTCTTCTACTTCTCCTTTTGATTGCATCTTCTCTTCTTTTGTAGGGAGCCGTACAATCATTGGAGTAGTGTCCGGGTCTTCCACAACTGTAGCAAGTTCCCTCATGACTCGAAGATCTTTTGTCATTGTAAGACCTTAACTTGGAACTTCTTTCCTTGCTTCTACTCTTGTAGAACTTGTTGAAGTTCTTCACCATTAGGCTCAATTCCTCATTGAACATTTGTTTCTCACTTGATGATGTAGGAGCACCACATGAGGCTTTGTAAGCACCACTTGACTTGTTGTGAAGCTCTTCCTTATCCTTGAGTGACATCTCATGAGCAATAATTCTTCCAATGACTTCCGTTGGCTTGAGACCTTTGTAGTTGGGCATCATTTGGATCAATGTGCACACGGTATCATATTTTCCATCCAAGGCTCTTAGGATCTTCTTGATGATGAATCTATCGGTCATCTCTAAACTTCCTAAGCCGGCAATCTCATTTGTGATGAGAGCAAGCCTAGAGTATATTTCAGCGACACCTTCACCATCCTTCATTTCTAACTTGTGAAGTTGACTTTGAAGCACATCCAATTTGGATTCCTTGACAGAGTCGGTACCCTCGTGCATATCAATCAAAGTATCCCAAATTTCCTTTGCATTCTCAAGACGGCTGATTTTGTTGAATTCTTCGAGGCACAATCCGTTGAAGAGGATATCACAAGCTTGAGCATTGTATTGCAGCATCTTCAACTCTTCCGTGGTAGCTTCACGGTTCGGTTCTCTCCCATCAAAGAATTCACCTTGCAAGCCAATACACACAATAGCCCGAACGGCGGGGTTATGTCCAAGAATATGCATTTTCATCTTATGCTTCCAACTAGCAAAATTAGTACCATCAAAGTAAGGACCTCTATGGTGGTAATTTCCCTCGCTAGACGCCATACTCTCCTAGGTTGTGAAACCAAGGCTATGATCACCAAAGCTATGGAAATCAAGGCAAATGGAGACCAAAGCTCTGATACCACTTGTAGGATCGAAAGTATGTCTAGAGGGGGGTGATTAGACTACTTGACCAAATAAAAATCTAGCCTTTTCCCAATTTTAAGTCTTGGCAGATTTTAGGAACTTAGCACAAGTCAAGCAATCAACCTACACATGCAAGTCTAAGAGTATAGCAGCGGAATGTAAAAAGATTGCACATGAAGGTAAAGGGAGGAGTTTGGAGGGAGCAAACGCAATGTAGACGCGGAGATTTTTTCCGCGGTTCCGATAGGTGGTGCTATCGTACATCCACGTTGATGGAGACTTCAACCCACGACGGGTAACGGTTGCGCTGAGTCCATGGAGGGCTCCACCCACGAAGGGTCCACAAAGAAGCAACCTTGTCTATCCCACCATGGCCATCGCCCACGAAAGACTTGCCTCACTAGGGTAGATCTTCACGAAGTAGGCGATCTCCTTGCCCGTACAAACTCCTTGGTTCAACTCCACAATCTTGACGGAGGCTCCCAAGTGACACCAAACCAATCTAGGAGACACCACTCTCCAAAAGGTAATAGATGGTGTATTGATAATGAACTCCTTTCTCTTGTGCTTCAAATGATAGTCTCCCCAACACTCAACTCTCTCTCACGAATTTGGATTTGGTGGAAAGATGATTTGAGTGGAAAGCAACTTGGGGAAGGCTAGAGATCAAGATTCTTGTGGTTGGAATGTAATATCTTGGTCTCAACACATGAGTAGGTGGTTCTTGATACGTCTCCAACGTATCTATAATTTATGAAGTATTCATGCTATTATATTATCCATCTTGGATGTTTAATGGGCTTTACTATGCACTTTTATATTATTTTTGGGACTAACCTATTAACCCAGAGCCCAGTGCCAGTTTCTGTTTTTTCCCTTGTTTCATTGTTTCGCAGAAAAGGAATATCAAACGGAGTCCAAACGGAATGAAACCTTCGGAAGCATGATTTTTGGAACGAACATGATCCAGGAGACTTGGAGTTGAAGTCAGGGAAGCTTCGAGGTGGCCACGAGGCAGGGAGGCGCGCCTGCTCCCCTGGGCGCGGCCCCCACCCTCGTGGCTCCCCTGACCGACTTCTTTCGCCTATATATATCCATATGCCCTAAAAACATCGGGGAACAGAATAGATCGGGAGTTTCGCCGCCGCAAGCCTCTGTAGCCACCAAAAACCAATTGGGACCCTGTTTCGGCACCCTGCCGGAGGGGGAATCCATCACCGGTGGCCATCTTCATCATCCCGGCGCTCTCCATGATGAGGAGGGAGTAGTTCACCCTCGGGGCTGAGGGTATGTACCAGTAGCTATGTGTTTGATCTCTCTCTCTCTCGTGTTCTTGAGGTGATACAATCTTGATGTATCGCGAGCTTTGCTATTATAGTTGGATCTTATGATGTTTCTCCCCCTCTACTCTCTTGTAATGGATTGAGTTTTCCCTTTGAAGTTGTCTTATCGGATTGAGTCTTTAAGGATTTGAGAACACTTGATGTATGTCTTGCCGTGCTTATCTGTGGTGACAATGGGATATTCACGTGATCCACTTGATGTATGTTTTGGTGATCAACTTGCGAGTTCCGTGACCTTGTGAACTTATGCATAGGGGTTGGCACACGTTTTCGTCTTGACTCTCCGGTAGAAACTTTGGGGCACTCTTTGAAGTACTTAGTGTTGGTTTGAATAGATGAATCTTAGATTGTGTGATGCATATCGTATAATCATACCCACGGATACTTGAGGTGACATTGGAGTATCTAGGTGACATTAGGGTTTTGGTTTATTTGTATCTTAAGGTGTTATTCTAGTATGAACTCTATGATAGATCGAACGGAAAGAATAGCTTCGTGTTATTTTACTACGGACTCTTGAATAGATCGATCAGAAAGAATAACTTTGAGGTGGTTTCGTACCCTACCATAATCTCTTCGTTTGTTCTCCGCTATTAGTGACTTTGGAGTGACTCTTTGTTGCATGTTGAGGGATAGTTATATGATCCAATTATGTAATTTTTGTTGGGAGAACTTGCACTAGTGAAAGTATGAACCCTAGGCCTTGTTTCCTAGCATTGCAATACCGTTTACGCTCACTTTTATCACTTGCTAACTTGCTGTTTTTATATTTTCAGATTACAAAAACCTATATCTACCATCCATATTGCACTTGTATCACCATCTCTTCGCCGAACTAGTGCGCCTATACAATTTACCATTGTATTGGGTGTGTTGGGGACACAAGAGACTCTTTGTTATTTGGTTGCAGGGTTGCTTGAGAGAGACCATCTTCATCCTACGCCTCCCATAGATTGATAAACCTTAGGTCATCCACTTGAGGGAAATTTGCTACTGTCCTACAAACCTCTGCACTTGGAGGCCCAACAACGTCTACAAGAAGAAGGTTGTGTAGTAGACATCAAGCTCTTTTCTGGCGCCGTTGCCAGGGAGGTGAGTGCTTGAAGGTATATCTTTAGCTCTTGCAATCGAATCTTTTAGTTTCTTGTTTTATCACTAGTTTAGTTTATAAAAGAAAACTACAAAAAAATGGAATTGAGTTTGTCTCATACGCTTCATCTTTTTAATATCTTTCGTGAGAATGATGGAAAGGAAAATTGTGCTCAAGTGCTAGAAGAAGAAGTCTATAAAATGTTTGGCACCGAATCTTTGAATGATGAGCATGATTGCAATGTTGTTAGTATGAACTCTTTGAATATCCATGGTACTAATGATGATTGCACTATTCATGATGAAAATGTTTCGTATAAGCATGTCGATTTCTATGGAGTGCATAGAGTTTGCAAATACATACCAAAAAGAGAAGATAGATTTTGTAAGAGGCACAAGTACTTAGAAACTAAATGGTTGCAAGAGAGGCTAGATGTTTGTGCTGAAAATTTAAACTTTCTTAGCCGTACTTGTGAACTTTGCAATGAACGTGATCATTTCAGTACCCAATGCAAATTGTTTCATGATCGTATCATGTCCAAATGTTGTGATGACTTGATTTCCCTTGCACATCATAATGAACTTAGTTTGCTCTTGGGTTATGAAGAAATGAAACGTATAACTAAGGCTATTCCAGAATTTGCCCTTGATAGAGTTCTTAATTTTGATCTAGAGGAAATTTATATGTATTGTGCGGTGAATTGCATCGAAAATCCTTATATTGCCAATTACATAAAGAAAAGAAAACAAATAGAAGATGAAGAGAATACTAACGAAAGGGAAGAGACTTCCCAATATTCTCCTATTATTTCTTATGATGAATCAGGTAACGAGGTGGAGCCTTCTATTCAACCAATCTCATTAATAAGGAGCTCCAAAAAGAGGATTGAGCCCACACATGATGTGAAGAAGAAAAAGAAAAGACGGAGAAGTAAAGTTAGAAAGGTATCCCTCCCAAAGGATGTTGCTCCTATTACTCATTGCGATGATAATTGCTAT
Source organism: Aegilops tauschii subsp. strangulata (assembly GCF_002575655.3). NCBI lineage: Eukaryota > Viridiplantae > Streptophyta > Magnoliopsida > Poales > Poaceae > Aegilops > Aegilops tauschii. The sequence continues at coordinate 228,178,460 of NC_053039.3, forward strand.
ACTATTGGTGCTATCCATACTATTAATGATGAGAGTGATTATGCTTATGATATGAAAAGGCCCAAGCTTGGGGATGCTATGTTTGATGAGAATGACATGTTTGAGAATATATTTGCTGCAATTAATGTTTGGCCCAAGCTTGGGGATGCTATTTTTAATGAAGATGATATTTTTAGCCTCCCAAGTTTTGATGAGCAAATTTATTATGATGACAGCATGCCTCCTATTTATGATGATTATTGTGATGACACTTATGCTATAAAAAGTAGTGATGATTATATTTATAAAACTTGTCATGATTATGATTACCCTTTTTCTGAACATTACTCTTTTAACGTGGAAACAATTTATAGTATTCGAGTCTCTTATGATACTCCCACTATTCCGAAAGAGAAGAATTTTGCTTATGTGGAGAGTAGTAAAATTTCTATGCAAGTAGATCATGAAAAGAATGCTTTAGGCGCTGGTTATATTGTTTAATTCATTCATGATTCTACTTAAAATTATCATGAGGGAGGAATATATGCTTGTAGGAATTGCAATAATATCAAGTTTCCTCTCTATGTGCTTAAAGTTTTGAAGTTATGCTTGTTTTGCCTTCCTATGCTAGTTGATTATTGTTCCCATAAGTTGTTTGCTCACAAAATCCCTATGCACAGGAAGTGGGTTAGACTTAAATGTGCTAGTCATATTCTTCATGATGCTCTCCTTATGTTTCAATTCTTATCTTTTATGCGAGCATCATTGAAATCATCATGCCTAGCTAGGGGCGTTAAACGTTAGCGCTTGTTGGGAGGCAACCCAATTTTTATTTTTGTTCTTTCTTTTTGGTTCTGTTTAGTAATAAATATTTGATCTAGACTCTGGTTAGATGTGGTTTTATGTTTTAGTTAGTGTTTGTGCCAAGTAAGACCTATAGGATCTTCTTGGATGATAGTTATTCGATCTTGCTGAATTCCAGAAACTTTCTGTTCACGAAAACAATTGTTTAAAATCACCAGAACGCGATAAAATACTGATTCCAATTGCATCAGATCAATAATCAAATTATCTAGGTCTTCCTATTTTGGTACAATTTTTTGAGTTCCAGAAGTTTGCATTAGTTACAGATTACTACAGACTGTTCTGTTTTTGATAGATTCTGTTTTTCGTGTGTTGTTTGCTTATTTTGATGAATCTATGGCTAGTAAAATAGTTTATAAACCATAGAGAAGTTGGAATACAGTAGATTTAACACCAATACAAATAAAGAATGAGTTCATTACAGTACCTTGAAGTGGTGTTTTGTTTTCTTTCGCTAACGGAGCTCACGAGACCTTCTGTTAAGTTTTGTGTTGTGAAGTTTTCAAGTTTTGGGTAAAGATTCGATGGACTATGGAATAAGGAGTGGCAAGAGCCTAAGCTTGGGGATTCCCAAGGCACCCCAAGGTAATGTTCAAGGACAACCAAGAGCATAAGCTAGGGGATGCCCCGGATGGCATCCCCTCTTTCGTCTTCGTTCATCGGTAACTTTACTTGGAGCTATATTTTTATTCACCACATGATATGTGTTTTTCTTCGAGCGTCATTTTATTTTATTAGTATTTTCTTGCTGTTATTTACAATAATGTTTTGCATCTCTATTTTCAATAAAAATATCCTTTACCATGCTTATTTTGCAAGTATACATGTTGTTTCAAAACAGAAAGTTTACCGCTGTTGCAAAAATTCCCTAGAAAAGTCAGAATGTGATAAAATGTTGAAACTTTTTGCATATTGAGCTCTGATAAATTTTCTACAGTTTGGTAGAATTTCATAATTTTTGGAGTTAGGGAAGTATGATGAATCTTGCATTCTTTACAGACTGTACAGTTTTGGCAGATTGCTGTTATGTTTGCATTGCTTGCATATGTTTGCTTGTTTAATGATTCTATTTGAGGATAGGAGTATTAAATATGCAGAGGCATTTAGTATGCAATGTTGAATAATAATTTTAGTGATTTGTTACAGTAGAAAATGATAAGGTTTTGCATTGGTTTATACTAACTTATCTCATGAGTTCTTGTTAAGTTTGGTGTGGATGAAGCTTTCGTGATTTAGGAAACCGTGATATGAGAGGAATTAAGGAGACACAAAAGCTCAAGCTTGGGGATGCCCAAGGCACCCCAAGATAATATTTCAAGAAGTCTCAAGCATCTAAGCTTGGGGATGCCCCGGTAGGCATCCCACCTTTCTTCTTCGACAACTATCGGTTAGTATCGGTTGATCCTAAGTTTTTGCTTCTTCACGTGATGTTTGCTATTCTTAGAATGTCATTTTTTTTGCTTGTTGTTTGAATAAAGTATCAAGATCTGAAATTCTTAAATGAGAGAGAGTCAACATAATTATTTAACTACTCATTGATCTTCACTTATATCTTTTTGGAGTAGTTTGTCATTTACTCGTGTGCTTCACTTATATCCTATGAGTAAATAGTTGAATGATTTGAATATCATAAATCTAAAATTATATATGTTTCATATGCTTATCCCATGAGAAGTAATGACTTCACATATAAGAAGTAGAGGTGGTAAATTTATTGAAGGTTAGCAAACATTGTATTGGTCACTTGAACAATTCATGAAAGAATATTGAGGGAAGAGAGATTTCACATATAGATATACTATCTTGGACATCTTTTATGATTGTGAGCACTCATTAAAATATTACATGTTAAAAGGTTGATGTTGGACAAGCAAGACAACGTAATGGGTTATGTTTTCTTATATCTGAAATAAAGTACATTGTCATGGATCATCCAACATGTTGAGCTTGCCTTTCTCCCTCATGCTAGCCAATTCTTTGCACCAAGTAGAGATACTACTTGTGCTTCCAAACATCCCTTAAATAAGTATTGCCATGAGAGTCCACCATACATACCTATGGATTGAGTAAGATCCTTCAAGTAAGTTGTCATCGGTGCATGCAATAAAAATTGCTCTCTAAATATGTATGATCTATTAGTGTGGAGAAAATAAGCTTTATACGATCTTGTGATGTGGAAGCAATAAAAGCGACGGACTGCATAATAAAGGTCCCTATCACAAGTGGGAATATAAAGTGACATTCTTTCGCATTAAGATTTTGTGCATCCAACTATAAAAGCGCATGACAACCTCTGCTTCCCTCTGCGAAGGGCCTATCTTTTATTCTTGTCTTATACCTTATGCAAGAGTCATGGTGATCTTCACCTTTGCTTTTTACATTTTATCCTTTGGCAAGCACATTGTGTTGGAAAGATCCTGATATATATATCCAATTGGATGTAAGGCAACATGAACTATTATTGTTGACATTACCCTTGAGGTAAAAGGTTGGGAGGCGAATCTATAAGCCCCTATCTTTCTCTGTGTCTGATTAAAACTTTGAACCCATAAATATCGCGTGAGTGTTAGCAATTGTGAAAGACTAAATGATAGTTGAGTATGTGAAGTTTGCTGAATCAAAGCTCTGACATAGACTCTTCCTGAAAATAAGATGAATTGTAATTCTTTGATGACTAATAACACGGTTTGTTAGTTTTCAAGAAAGTTTATGATCTATACTTTAACATGTGAATAGTTTGTTACTTGATCATGAAAAGTTTTAGGAGATGAGCTACTGTTATGACATATGATGATGCTAGAAAAGGTGATTGAAATTATCATTGATCAAACTTGTGCACCTGCTAGCATTCACACTTCATAAATTATTTCTTTTATCATTTATCTACTCGAGGACGAGCAGGAATTAAGCTTGGGGATGCTGATATGTCTCCAATGTATCTATAATTTATGAAGTATTCATGCTATTATATTACCCATCTTGGATGTTTAATGGGCTTTACTATGCACTTTTATATGATTTTTGGGACTAACCTATTAACCTAGAGCCCAGTGCCAGTTTCTGTTTTTTCCCTTGTTTCAGTGTTTTGCAGAAAAGGAATATCAAACGGAGTCCAAACGGAATGAAACCTTCGGGAGCGTGATTTTTGTAATGAACGTGATCCAGGAGACTTGGAGTTGAAGTCAGGGAAGCTTCGAGGTGGCCATGAGGCAGGGAGGCGCGCATGCCCCCTGGGCGCGCCCCCACCCTCGTGGGCCCCTCGTGGCTCCCCTGCCCGACTTCTTTCGCCTATATATATCCATATACCCTAAAAACATCCGGGAACAGAATAGATCGGGAGTTTCGCTGTCGCAAGCCTCTGTAGCCACCAAACCAATTGGGACCCTGTTCCGGTACCCTGCCGGACGGGGATCCATCACCGGTGGCCATCTTCATCATCCCGGCGCTCTCCATGACGAGGAGGGAGTAGTTCACCCTCGGGGCTGAGGGTATGTACCAGTAGCTGTGTGTTTGATCTCTCTCTCTCTCTCTCATGTTCTTGAGGTGATACGATCTTGATGTATCGCGAGCTTTGCTATTATAGTTGGATCTTATGATGTTTCTCCCCCTCTACTCTCTTGTAATGGATTGAGTTTTCCCTTTGAAGTTGTCTTATCGGATTGAGTCTTTAAGGATTTGAGAACACTTGATGTATGTCTTGCCGTGCTTATCTGTGGTGACAATGGGATATTCACGTGATCCACTTGATGTATGTTTTGGTGATCAACTTGCGAGTTCCGTGACCTTGTGAACTTATGCATAGGGGTTGGCACACGTTTTCGTCTTGACTCTCCGGTAGAAACTTTGGGGCACTCTTTGAAGTACTTTGTGTTGGTTTGAATAGATGAATCTGAGATTGTGTGATGCATATCGTATAATCATACCCACGGATACTTGAGGTGACATTGGAGTATCTAGGTGACATTAGGGTTTTCGTTGATTTGTATCTTAAGGTGTTATTCTAGTACGAACTCTATGATATTTCGAACGGAAAGAATAGCTTCGTGTTATTTTACTACGGACTCTTGAATAGATCTATCAGAAAGAATAACTTTGAGGTGGTTTCGTACCCTACCATAATCTCTTCGTTTTTTTCCCGCTATTAGTGACTTTGGAGTGACTCTTTGTTGCATGTTGAGGGATAGTTATATGATCCAATTATGTAATTTTTGTTGAGAGAACTTGCACTAGTGAAAGTATGAACCCTAGGCCTTGTTTCCTAGTATTGCAATACTATTTACGCTCACTTTTATCACTTGCTACCTTGCTGTTTTTATATTTTCAGATTACAAAAACCTATATCTACCATCCATATTGCACTTGTATCACCATCTCTTCGCCGAACTAGTGCGCCTATACAATTTACCATTGTATTGGGTGTGTTGGGGACACAAGAGATTCTTTGTTATTTGGTTGCAGGGTTTCTTGAGAGAGACCATCTTCATCCTATGCCTCCCACGGATTGATAAACCTTAGGTCATCCACTTGAGGGAAATTTGCTACTGTCCTACAAACCTCTGCACTTGGAGGCCCAACAACGTCTACAAGAAGAAGGTTGTGTAGTAGACATCAGTTCTCTCTCAGAAAATGTATGTTGGAAGTGTAGGCACGTTCTGATGGCTCTCTCCAAGAATGAAGAGTGGGTGGAGGGGTATATATAGCCTCCACACAAAATCTAACTGTTACACACAATTTACCAAACTCGGTGAGACCGAATCATGAAACTCGGTCAGACCGATTTAGTTGAAAATGTCAATGTTAGGCTTTTCGGTGGGACCGACATGTCAACTCGGTGGGACCGATTTCATTAGGGTTAGGGCATAACGTAATCTCGGTGAGACCGATCACATAAACTCGGTAGGACCGATTTCTGTAATAGGCAAACAGAGAGTTGGTCAGGCAAACTCGGTGGGACCGATTCGCTCATTTCGGTGAGACCGAAACGTTATGAAAGGGAAACAGAGAGTTTGCATTGCAAACTCGGTGGGACCGATCGCCCATCTCGGTTGGACCAAAACGTTACGAAGGGAAACAGAGAGTTTGCAATCCCATCTCGGTGAGACCGAGATCCCTATCGGTGAGACCGAACTGACTAGGGTTTCTGGCAGTGGCTATGTCAAATGAACTCGGTGACGCCGGATAGATCAAATCAGTGGGGCCGAGTTTGACTTTTGGTTTGGGACATATGTGGATATGAGAAAGTGGTTGAGGGCTTTTGGAGCATATCACTAAGCATTTTGAGCAAGCAAGCCATTAAGCAACACCTCATCCCCTTTTAATAGTATTGGCTTTTCCTATGGACTCAATGTGATCTTGGATCACTAAAATGAAAATGTAGAGTCTTGAGCCTAAGCCAATATGTGCCCTTAGCATTTTGAGGGTTCTACGTCCCTAGTCCATGCCATGCCAATCATTGAACTTTCTGAAATGATCATCTTGAAAGAGCATTAGTTCAATGAGCTATATGTTGTTAGGAATTACCAAAATCACCCAGGGATAGTTGCACTTTCAGCCTTTCATACCAACACTTTCTAAGGAATTTATTATTTGACAACATAAAGTAAATTTCTTTTTCATTTCGGGACTGGGCATCCCTATTACCGCCGTACTCTCGTGCAATGACAAGTGAAAAAACATTCATCTTGAGAATAACACATCTAGCATGGAAAATATTGGCCACCCCGTGCCGCTTCATGAGCGGTACGAGCACACAAAAAGGAAATTGATTTTGAAAATTAGAGGTGGCACATACAAATTTGCTTAGGTAGGTATGGTGGACTCATATGGCAAAACTGGGTTTAAAGATTTTGGATGCACAAGTAGTATTTCTACTTAGCACTAGTGGAGGCTAGCAAATAGATTGAGAAGCAACCGACCAAGAAGCGAAAAACCACATAAGCGAGCATTAAGCATAACTAACACCAAATAATGCACCATAAGTAGGATGTAATTTCATTGTATAACTATTGACTTTCGTGCTTGCATAGGGAATCACAAACCTTAACACCAACATTCTTACTAAAGCACAATTACTTACCATCATGACTCACATATCACTATCATCATATCTCAAAGCTATTACAGAGAATCAAGTTTAATTTTTCCAATGATCTTCATGAAAGTTTTTATTATATCCCTCTTGAATATCTAACACTTTGGGACTAATTTCATATGTTGCTTTTGATAAGCTCAAACAAATTTAAGTGAAGAACATGAACATAATTTTTTTCGTCTCCCAAGATAATATAAGTGAAGCATGAGAGAATTTATTCAAAAATTTACTAACTCTCAAATAAATCTAAGTGAAGCATGAGAGCATTTCTTCAAAAATATTTAAGCACACCATGCTCAAAAAGATATAAGTGAAGCACTAGAGCAATTCCATAGCTCAAACATTTTAAGTGAAGCATAAAGAGCAATTCTAACAAATCATCGCATAATTTTGGCTCTCTCAAATAGGTGTGTCTAGCAAGGATACTTGTGACAAACTAAAAGGCAAAACAAGCAAAGACTCATATAATACAAGACGCTCCAAGCAAAACTCATGATATGTGACGAATAAAAATATAGCTCCAAGTAAAATACTGATGGTCGTTAGAAGAAAGAGGGGATCCCTTCCGGGGCATCCCCAAGCTTAGTTACTTGGTTCTCCTTGAATATTAACTTGGGGTGCCATGGGGCATCCCCAAGCTTAGGCTCTTTTCACTCCTTATTCCTTCATCCATCGTGATCTCACCCAAAACTTGAAAACTTCAATCACACAAAACTTAACAAAACCTTCGTGAGATCCGTTAGTATAATAAAGCAAATCACCACTGTAAGTACTATTGCAAACCCATTCATATTTTATAATTGCATTATATATACTGTATTCCAACCTTACCATGGCTTATACCCCCTGATACAATCCATAGATTCATCAAAATAAGCACACAATGCAAGGAAAAAAATCTGTCAAAAACAGAACAGTGTGTAGTAATCTGGAAACTTCGTATACTTCAGTAACTCCAAAAATTCTGAAAAATTAGGACAACGTAGGCAATTTGTATATAAATCTTGTGTAAAACAATTCATAATTTTATCACGCTTTTGTGATTTTAAACAATTCTGCTACTGGGCGCAAAAGTTTCTTATTTTCAACAAGATCAAATCAACTACCACCAAACATGATCCCAAAGGCTTTACTTGGCACAAACACTAATTAAAACATAAAAAACACAATCATAACAGTAGCATAATTGTGTGAACACTCAAGAACAGAAAGAAAAAAGGCAAAAATAAAATTTATTCATTGGGTTGCCTCCCAACACGCATTATCGTTTTATGCCCCTAGCTAGGCATAATGCATATATTCAAGTATTGTCATCTTTCTTCTTATTTTCTATAAATGTGTTCTTGTCAGGAGATTTTGCAAAAATAACTTGAAACACATTATCCATAGAAATTTTAGCATTATCAAGTTGCCCATCTACGTATCCCCTTTGATTTCCGGCAAAAATCCAAGAATAGTGTTGATTAACATCATTGAAAACTTGTTGGATTATATGTAAAACAGGGATTTCCTTTCTAAGGTTCTCATAAAAAAATTGATTATTTCCAAGGAAATGTCTCAACATATAATCATTATTATAAAGGATCTCATTTATCACCGTTTTTTCACGGCTCGTACTATAAAAATCAAAAAATTCCCTAGCTTACAGTACTATGTAATCAAATTCATTCATAAGAACAAGGGTAGCTAGCTTTTTAGCTTTAGGATCCTTCATAACGGGCAGCTCATAAAACAATCTTTGCAAGGTAGGATGGGTACGGCTAAATCTATTTTCAAGTTTCAGAACTAGTGCTGAAATAGCTTCCACATAAGATTTAGTTCTTTTAAGTATATGAGCATCAACAAGAGTCAAATTTCCAACACAATTGAAAAATTCTTGGATATGTTCTTTTCCCATAACATTACCTTGCCCCAAAACAAAAGTTTTAGCATCCAGATTGCCAGATCTTCCAATTTTAGGAGCTAGGCCATCATCTGTTTCTACCATACTGAAATCACTCATAGTGACAAGTTCAAGCAAATAAGAGATCTGATGAGAAAACAGCAAACGAAAAAGAGGGCGAATAAAACGAAAAAAATTGTGAAGTGGGGGAGATGAAAACGAGAGGCAAATGGCAAATAATGTAAATTGCAAGGAGATGAGATTTGTAATTAGGAACCTGATAGATGTTGATGATGTCTCCCCGGCAACGGCGCCAGAAATTCCTTTTGATGTCGCTTGAACTACGTCGGTATTTCCCCAAAGAGGAAGGGATGATGCAACACAGCTACGGTAGGTATTTCCCTCAGTCGTGAAACCAAGGTATCAATCTAGTAGGAGAACCAAACAACACTATGTAAATGGTACCTGCACACAAAGAACAAATACTTGCAACCCGACGCTTATGAGGGGTTGTCAATCCCTCTACGGGTAACGGCGCCAGAAATTGTCAAGTTGACGCGACAAAATTTGTGTAGATTGGATAAATAGATCTTGATAAAACGTGAAATAAAAATGCAAATAAAAAGTTCAGCAAAGTATTTTTGGGTTTTTAGAATAATAGATCTGAAAACAAAAGCAAATAAAAATATATCTAAAAGCAAATATGATAAAGAATAGACCCGGGGGCCGTAGATTTCACTAGTGGCTTCTCTCAAGAAATAGCACACGGTGGCTAAACAAAGTACCCTTGGGAATTGATAGAAAATCGAATAGTTATGATGATATCCAGGCAATGATCAATATATAGGCATCACGTCCAAGATTAGTAGACCGACTCCTACCTGGATCTACTACTATTACTCCACACATCGACCGCTATCCAGCATGCATCTAGTGTATTAAGTTCATGGAGAAACGGAGTAATGCAATAATAATGATGACATGATGTAGACAAGATATATTCGTGTAGGAATAGCCCAATCTTGTTATTCTTAATAGCAACGATGCATGTGTGTCTTGTTGCCCCTTCTGTCACTGGGAAAGAATACCGCACGATCGATCTTGTCTACATCATGTCATCAGGTTGTGCGTCTAAGGTCGATGGTTGCAGGAGACGGGGGACATGATGTTTACCCAGGTTCGGGCCCTCTCTATGGAGGTAATACCCTACTTCCTACTTGATTGATCTTGATGAATATGAGTATTACAAGAGTTGATCTACCACGAGATCGTAATGGCTAAACCCTAGAAGTCTAGCCTGTATGACTATGGTAATGAATATGTCCTATTCGGACTGCCCTCCGGTTTATATAGACACTGGAGGGATCTAGGGTTACATAGAGTCGGTTACATAGGAAGGAATCTTCATAGTTGATCGCCAAGCTTGCCTTCCACGCCAAGGAGAGTCCAATCCGGACACAGGTACAGTCTTCGGCCTTCATGTCTTCACAGCCCATCCGTCTGGCCCATGGATAACAGGTCGGACGCCCGAGGACCCCTTAGTCCAGGACTCCCTCAGTAGCCCCTGAACCTGGCTTCAATGACGAGTCCGGCGCGCAGATTGTCTTCGGCATTGCAAGGCGGGTTCCCTCCTTTTCGAACTCCAAGATAGTCTTCAGATGTAATGATTGTATCCGGACTTGTATACACAACTGCAGAGGATATAATATTTCACGAGTTCAATCCGCTGACAACCTTTCGGTAATATGGCATCACGCCTGCTCGGCCATTATTTTCGGACCGTTTCAGCTGTCACGTCTTCCCACGTCTCCAGACGTGGTTTTATTGGCGTGTCTTATCCAAGCAGAGATCGTGTCTCCCTTTTTTAAGGGATTCCTGTCAACCCGGATGTTGGTAACCCAACCATCGCTTGGGTACAATTCCTTGGAAACTGGCAAGTTTTTGAGGCCTAGGAGGAGACGTTTGATATTCGCAGCCTTTATATAGGGGTACAGACCCGTCTTTTTCTTTCACGCTTGCTTCTTCCTCAACCCTTGCTACCCTGAGTTCCATCACCCAGGCTCCAGTTACCACAAGCCCCAATCATGTCCGGATCCAGCCGTCAAGGCCGGTGGGTAGCTTCTTCTGTCACGGAGGGAGATATTGCAAAGCTTCGGGCGGCGAGGTATTTGACCGCAGAAATCCATCATCGGCTTCCTGTCGAGGGGCAGGTTATTCCCACCCCCAGATCTGGCGAGAGGGTCGTGTTCGTGTCCCACTTCCTCCGCGGGTTAGGGTTTGCACTTAACCCCTTCGTCCGAGGGCTCATGTTCTATTACGGGCTAGATTTTCACGATCTAGCCCCGGACTCTATTCTTCTTATCTCGGCGTTTATCGTTACGTGCGAAGCCTTCCTCCGCACCCCTCCGCACTTCGGCTTGTGGCTCAAGACCTTCGATGTGAAGCCACAAGTGATAGAAGGGGAGCAGGCTGAGTGCGGTGGTGCTACAATGAGCAAGCTTGCTAGCGCCGTTTGGCTGAAAGGATCCTTCGCCAAATCTCCCGATTTATGGCAGCAGGGGTGGTTCTATATCACCGAGCCCCGCGGCTCCAAGTGGGCAGCTGCGCCCGCATTTCGATCCAGCTCCCCAATTCAGCTTGCATCGTGGATTAATAAGGGGTTGGACTGGGGATCAACGGACGAGGTGCGAACTCTGCAAAGTCGCTTCTGAAGCCTTATTGAGAGGGACATCAATATTGTCAACATTGTTCAAGTAATGCTAGTTCGTCGGACCCTGCCGTGCCTTGGTTCCGGTGGTAAGTCGGACACCGAGTCCGGAGAAATCCACCTTTCCTCGCCTGAAGACATAGGCGGAAGAGGACCCAGTATCCCTTCTCCAAGCAGGAGGAAAAGGGCCACCTCCGAAGATTGGGAGGGGTGGTCTTCCAAGAAGGGCAAGATGCCACCGTCGAGCGGCTTGGGTTTTAAAAGCGACGCCGTTGAACAACTCCAGCAAGGGGACAAGCCCTCAGCTAAACCATAAGTGAATCCGGAGTACTTTGATAGCGTCCCGCTCCGTTGTTGTTACTGAAGATATACGTAACGCGTTCATGCATTTTTACAGGTCGGCACAGAGTTTTTCTGGGCGATCCTCTTCTTCGGGAAGTCTCCTCCTAGAGATGATGGAGAGCGAGACGCCTCCTCCAACCTCCTCGCCTAATAAGGCGGATGACTCTGAAGTGTCATCGCGGAGAGTCCCTCTTAATCAACAAGTTACGCATGGGACAAAAGAGGCAGTACCCGAAGGTGGATCTCCGACCATCCGGGATTCTGGGGCTAATGATAACAAAGGCCCCGGACTGTCTGGCTCGCAGCCGACAGTGATTCTGGAGACGGGTGAACAGATTCCTTCAAAGGATGGTTGTGCTCCTAGAGCGGCTTCCGGAGACCCGGAGACTCCGGATATATTGCGGGACATGCTGCGGAAAGCATCTGTCTCGGGGGAACAGCGTACCTTGATGGGTACGGTGATTGAGAAGATTTTGTCCGCGAAGAGCGGATTAAATGAAGCCTTCATGAGCCTACTGACGGGCTTCGAGGTTTGTGACATAATGTTTTCAGCTATGTTTCATTTGCAAAGATGCGCCTGTGTATAGGTAGTAGCCCCTGAGACTCGGCTTTTCTTCCACTGGGAAGCAAACGGAGGATCGAAAAGGATCTTTTGAGGACTAACCTGATGAACTTGAACACAGGCTGCGTCCCCCTTGCCCACTTCCCGGACTATGGAAATTGCTGAGCTGCAGCAGAAGCTTCATGTGGCAGGGGATGATCTTGCATTAATCAATATGCGTCTTGACGAGTCGCAAGGTATGTATTCGGGGCAATCCCCATATGTTTTTGTGGCATACGCATGATGCTAAAATCTGTATGCTGTAATATGCGTGGCTGCAGATGGTGCTGCCGCCGTTGAAGTTCTTCGAGCGGAGCTGGCCCGGCGTAGCAACGCTGCTGCCGAAAAGGCATCGGCCGAGCTAAAAGCCGAACAAGCTGCATGGCGCCAATACTAGGAGAAGATATCCATGGTGGCGCTCGAACTGGAAAATGCCAGTGGCCACTGTGAATTTCTGGAGAAAGAGAATAAAGCCTTAACGGCTGAACTGGACAAGGCCTTACAAGAGGCGAGGGAAGCGCAATCGGAATCCAGAGCAACCAGTGAGGAGGTTCAGCGGGCTAGGGAGATTGCGGCTGGAATGCCCTTTCTGCTGCAGACTAAGTTCGGTGACCTGAACTATGCTCAGCTTAACCAAGTGTGGAGTTCTCCGGACGAGTTCTTGGACTTGCCGAAGAGTTCTTCCGATGCGGCGTAGTATTACAGAGCGCGAGATGGGTATACAATGGAGAAGCTTTTTTGGTTGCAGTTTGGCGCATCGAAGCGCCCTCTGTTGCTCAATGAACAGATGTCCCAATGGGCCGAACTTCATAGGATATCCGGCGCTGCCATGAAGGATGTCATAATCCGGTTGTGGCCAACCGAGCCTGTTCCGAATAGCTATTTCCGTTTGGTGTAGAGGCTTGTTGACGTGGTGCCACGTATCGACGCTGTGAAGCGGTCAACGTGCATTGAGGGTGCATGGATGGCTTTTGCCCGAGTCAAGGCATTCTGGGGGAAGATAAAGGCCATCGATGTTGTGACGAAGAGTCCACCCAAAGGCAAGGACCGTCCGGAACCGGAGCATTACTTTGAAGATGTCCTAGAGGCCTCCCATTTGATAGAGGGTCAGTGCTCGAAAAACATAATGTTCGAGTGAGGTGTATGAGAATTGTAAAAGACAATTTTATAGTTAATCTATTTTTATGTTTTGCTCGAAAGCTTGAATTCCTCCTGTGCGGCCGTTTTAATATAATCTGAAAGTTTTCCAGTCGTCGGCTTCAGCCCCCTCGTAGGAAGTACGGGGGTGTTTGGGAAAAGCATTTGATCACTCTTTATCCAACGTCTTGGTCCATGAAGGAGGTGATAATGCGGCGAACCAGGCAATCGAACTATAAGGCGTTAACACTTTCACTTAGCCATAGGAATTTTATGGTGGGACTACGACATAGCCCCTGGTATGTATGCGGTGTATGGTGCATTACAAATTTGATCTGAAAAGGATCCTTCGTGTGACATGGGGAATCGCTAAAGATTCCAAGAAATCACCAAGTGGTTGACCAGCTCTCGCCGCATCATGACAGTCAGTTTTCGGCTTTCTCTACTGAGGTACTTGACCAGATGAACCGGAAGCACAATCATAGTAGTTCTCCCTTTACTACCCTAGCCGATAGAGCGGAACGTAGGGTAGCAAGCACAGGAGCCGGGCAACCCAACTATTGACCCAAGACAATGATTTGGAGCTGATGCATATAAGGCCAAACTTGCGACGCCGAAGTACGCTGTAGAGCTGTTCGGGCTTTTGCGGGCAACTCATTTATTCCCATACCGAGCCCCTGGCAGGTTATGCCAAGGTATGTCTGTGAAACAACCATGGAAGCCGTATTTAATGGTGAAACAACATGGATGATTAATTCGGATACTGGGAGCTGAGTGATATGCCAATAATTATTTATTGTATATATAAGAACCATCCTCCCGGCTATTTGACATGCTCGGGGTCGGAGGCGGAGGAACATGCATAGTACAGGCTCGAAATAGAGAGTGCGGTCTACAAAAAGTTATTTTGGACCTCCTATCGCACGTCTGCGCCGCTAGTCCTCGACGGGGGGAATCCTTGATGGAGATAGCCCCTTAGGTGAGTGTACGGATCCGAACTCTGTTAGAGCCCGTTTCAGATGTTTGTCATGTTCGTCACCTGTTTCTAAGAGAAGGAATAAAAAGAAAATTGGGTAAAAAATGTTACGGGGGTGCTTGCAGGCTTGTCCGTAGTGTGCCTCCACCCATGCCCATGGTATCTTGAGTGCGTAGTGATGTATGCGCGGCACTAATTTTGTAGGTGTGCGAGGTGGGCGGCGGAAGCCGGACTACTATTTTCGCTCCGGGAGTAGTTGATCCTCGGGTGGAAATTGCTTCAGGCCCCCGGTATTTCATTGGTGAACCTCTCCGTCGTCCCTGTCGCCTGGCGGCCTCTTCCCCTTGTGTTCGGCCTTGAGCTTGCCGACCTGTTTAAAGACCCAGCAGTTTCTGTTAGTATGATTACCTGGTTTGTCGGGGTGGTCGTGAATCTGGCAGGGTCGGTCCAATATCCTGTCCAGGTTGGATGGTTCGTCTCGTTTCGCCTTGAATGGCTTCTTCCGTTGACCGGGCTTGGGATTGCTGAATTCGGCGTTGACCGCCGTGTCGCGTGATCTTTCATTATCATTGCGAATGTTGTATTTGCTTCATCGTGGCTTGCCGTTGCCGTCTCGGATTTCGGAAGTGCCCGGGTCGCTGGCGCTGTTGCTTCTACGAGCGAGCCAGCTGTCTCTCCCACGCAAAAGCGGGTCATCAGAGCAGTGAGGGCTGTCATGGATTTAGGTCCTTCTTGACCGAGGTGGCGTGCAAGCCATTCATCCCGGACACTGTGTCTGAAAGCTGCAAGGGCTTCCGCACCCGGACAGTCGATGATTTGGTTCTTTTTGACTAAGAACCGGGTCCAAAGCTTCCTGACTGACTCTCCGGGCTGCTGGATAGTGTGACTTAGGTCATCGGCATCCGGTGGCCGGACATATGTTCCTCGGAAGTTATCGAGGAAGGCCTCTTCCAACTCCTCCCAGTTGCCTATGGAATTTTCAGGCATGTTGTTTAACCAGTGCCGAGCTGACCCTTTTAGCTTTAGTGGGAGGTATTTGTTGGCGTGGAGGTCGTCCCCACGGGCCATATGGATGTGGAGGATAAAATCTTCTATCCATACCGCGGGATCAGTTGTTCCGTCGTATGATTCAATATTGACGGGTTTGAATCCTTCAGGGAGTTCATGATCCATTACTTCATCGGTGAAGCAAAGCGGGTGTGCGGCGCCTCTATGTTGGGCCACACTGCGACGTAACTCCGAAGGAGTCCATTTGCGGTTTTCGGCTTGAGCGTGTCTAGGTTTGTCACGTCCGAATAGGTAGCCATCGTCGCGTGTCGAGGCATGCCTTTGCGATCCGTAGATCGATCTTGCGTGTCCTGCTCTACTGTCCAAGTTCCGCTGCGGGCTGTCTGGACAATCGTGAGCTGCGTTATTCTTGCCTTTACGGCGAGGTGGGACGGTCTGGTGTTCGGCTTGAGTTGCCTCTTTATCCGGACAGAGTTGTCGGCGACCAGCCGCATTGTGTGATGATGGCACGGGCTCCAACGCCTCGTCGTCGAATTGATGTGGCAATCTATGCTTCGGGTAGCTTTTGGCTAGGCCGCTAAGGCCGTATTCTTGGGCGACCAGGACCTCGGTCCATCTATCGTTGAGTAGGTCTTGGTCAGCTTGAAGCTGCTGCTGCTTCTTTTTCAGGCTCCTTGCAGTAGCTATTAGCCTGCGCTTGAAGCGCTCCTGCTCGAGGGCTCTTCGGGTACGATGAAGTCTTCGTCGCCGAGGCTTACCTCATCTTCAAAGAGCGGAAGGTAGTTGTCGTCCTCCGAATTGTCGCTGGGCAGGGCCTGTTCATCGGGGCTGGCTTGCCCGTTTTCCTATTCTCCTGTTCAGATCTTGTTCCAACAGGGTCTTCATTGTTTTCAGCGTCGTTCGGAGTATTATTTTCTCCGGTGCCCGCGTTGTTGCGATGTGACTTGGAGCGGTGTTTAGGGCGCCGGTACTTAGACTGTGTCTCAGGAGGTTTATTCTCAACTGGATCTCCTTTGTCATCGTCGCGAGCCTTCTTAAGTGTATCGACCATGTAGCCGTCGTACGAATGGGTGGCCGTCCCGCGTCTGGTGACTGGCGGGTCTTGGCCTTGCTCCTTGTCGGCATCTTCGTCTATACCGTCAATGTCTTTGGAGCCATAATAAGGCATGTCGGTTAAGTCCTCGACAGTGGCTATGAAGTGGGTGGCGGGTGGGAAACGAAATTCCCCATTATCGGCCTCTAGCTCGAGCCAGACATAGTTCGGCTGTGAGTCCCCCGCCAGGGACAGGTTCTTTAAATAGTTTAGCATATCACCCAAAGGTGAGTGCTGGAAGATGTCTGCGGCGCTGAACTCGAAAATTGATAACCGATCTAGCTCGGTGCCCGTAGGCGTACATGGTCCAGAACTTATAGCTGGAGACGAGTCCGGGGTTCCGTTGACGCAAATATTGCAGGGTGTCGAGTCTGTGTGCAGCTCCAACGCCGCGGACTCTGTGGCCTCGGATGGCACGATCTGCTCCGGTTCTAAGGCTGTTGCAGCAACCGGAACCATCTCCTGGATGCGATCCGATGACAGATTTAAGTCATGTTCATCGGAGTGAGGGGGAGCGATCGTCGCGGTCTCGAATCCGTCGAAGACCAAGTCTCCACGGATATCCGTGACGTAGTTCAAGCTTCCAAATCTGACCTGGTGGCCAGGGGTGTAGCTATCGATCTGCTCCAGATGGCCAAGCGAGTTGCCCGCAGTGCGAAGCCACCGAACACGAAAATCTGTCCGGGGAGGAAGGTTTCTCCTTGGACAGCGTCACTATAGACGATTGAAGGGGCCATCGAACCTTTCGTCGACGACACAGTGGAACTCTCAATGAAATCACCAATGTCGGTGTCAAAACCGGCGGATCTCGGGTAGGGGGTCCCGAACTGTGCGTCTAAGGTCGATGGTTGCAGGAGACGGGGGACACGATGTTTACCCAGGTTCGGGCCCTCTCTATGGAGGTAATACCCTACTTCCTGCTTGATCGATCTGGATGAATATGAGTATTACAAGAGTTGATCTACCACGAGATCGTAATGGCTAAACCCTAGAAGTCTAGCCTATATGACTATGGTAATGAATATGTCCTATTCGGACTACGCCCTCCGGTTTATATAGACACCGGAGGGATCTAGGGTTACATAGAGTCAGTTACATAGGAAGGAATCTTCATAGTTGATCGCCAAGCTTGCCTTCCACGCCAAGGAGAGTCCAATCCGGACATGGGTACAGTCTTCGGCCTTCACGTCTTCACAGCCCATCAGTCCGACCCATGGATAACAGGCCGGACGCCCGAGGACCCCTTAGTCCAGGACTCCCTCACCCCCATCCTGTTATTCTTAATATCAATGATGCATGCGTGTCTTGCTGCCCCTTCTGTCACTGGGAAAGAATACCGCACAATCGAACCCATCACAAAGCACCTCTTGCCATGACAACAAAAAACGATCTAGTCGGCCTAACTAAACCAAAGATTTGAAGAAGAATACGAGGCTAGAAATAATCATGCATATAAGAGATCATAAGAAGACTCAAATAATATTCATGGATCTATATCTGATCATAAACCCAAAGTTCATCGGATCCCATCAAACACACCGCAAAAAGAGTTACATCAAATAGATCTCCAAGACCATTGTATTGAGAATCAAAAGAGAGAGAGGAAGCCATCTACCTACTGACTACGAACCCGTAGGTCTATGATGAACTAATCACGCATCATCGGAGAGGTACCAATGAGGATGATGAACCCCTCCGTGATGGTGTCTAGATTGGATCTCGTGGTTCTGGAACTTGTGGTGGCTGGAATTGTGTTTCGTCGACTCCCCTAGGGTTTCTGGAATATTTGTGTATTTATAGGGTGAAGAGGCGGTGCGGGAGGCCACCGAGGTGGGCACAACCCATCTGGGCATGCCTGGGCCTCCAGGCGCGCCTTGGTGGGTTTTGCCCCCCTCGGGGCTCCCCTCTGGTTCTTCTTTGGCCCACTGGATGTCTTCTGGTCCAAAAAAATTCTCTAAAAAGTTTTGCTGCGTTTGGACTCCATTTGGTACTGATATTTTGCGAAGTAAAAAACAAGCAAAAAACAGCAACTGGCACTGGGCACTATGCCAATAGGTTAGTCCCAGAAAATGATATAAAGTTGCTATAAAATGATTGTAAAACATCCAAGAATGATAATATAACAACATGGAACAATCAAAAATTATAGATATGTTGGAGACGTATCATGAAGCACATAGAGTATTCTAACAAATCATGAATAAATGTGTGTCCCTCTCAAAAGGTGTGTGTAGAAAACAATGATTGTTTCAAACTAAAAGGAAAACAAAGTAGAGACTACTATATTACAAGACCTCCAAACAAAACTCATATCATGTGATGAATAAAAATATAGCTCCAATTAGTATACCGATGGATTGTAGACGAAAGAGGGGATGTCATCTGGGGCATCCCTAAGCTTAGATGCTTGGGTCTTCTTGAATATTACCTTGGGGTGCCTTGGGCATCCCCAAGCTTAGGGTCTTGCCGCTCCTTATTCCTTCATTCATCGCGATCTCACCCAAGCTTGAAAGCTTCAGCACAGAAAACTCAACAGAAACCTCGTGAGATCCGTTAGTGTAATAAGCAACTCATAAACTTTAGGTACTATTATGAACCCATTCATATTTTATTCTTGCATAATACCTAATGCATTCTAACTTCTCCATGACTTATACCCCCCCCCCCCCCCCCCGCGATATAATCCATAGCATCATTAAAACAAGCAAACTATGCCATAGAAAACATAGACTATCTAAAATAGAATAGTCTATAATGATCTGAACAAACACTATACTTATGTAACTCCAACAAATCTGGAAAATTAGGAAAATATGGCAATTTGCATATAAATAATGTGTAAAAAATCAGAATTTTATCACGTTCTAGTGAATTTTGAAAATTCCAGTACTGGGTGCAAAAGTTTCTCCTTTTTTTCACATAATCAAAACTATCAACCAAATCATCCCAAAGGCTATACTTGGAACAAACAGTAATTAAAACATAGAAACACAATCACGAAAGTAGAAATAATTGTGTGAACACTAAAAAAACAGAAAGAATTGGTGATACGTCTCCAACGTATCTATAATTTTTTATTGTTCCATGCTATTATAGTATCAATCTTGGATGTTTTATATACACTTACAAGCAATTATATATCATTTTTTTGGGAATAACCTATTAACTTAGTGCCTAGTGCCAGTTGTTGTTTTTACCTGCTTTTGGTTTTTTAGAATGTCAGTACCAAACGATGTCCAAATGCCACGAAACATTTTAGAGATTTTTTTTCTGGACATAAGAGACCCTGGAACCTTTGGGAGGGGACAAGAAGATGGAGCAGTGGCCCACAAGGCACCAAGGTGTGCCCAGGGGGTAGGGCGCGCCCTGGTGGCTCGTGGGGCCCACGTGGCTCCGTTTGACCTAACTTCGCCTCTATAAATTATTTATAATCGGGACGCCAACAGAGGAGTCCACGAAATACTTTTACCGCCACCGCAAGTTCCTATTATCGAGAGATCCCATCTGGAGGCCTTTTCCGGCACTCTGCCTGAGGGGGAATCAATCACGGAGGGGCTCTCATCAACCTTGCCGCCCTTCTGATGATGCGGGAGTAGTTTACCACGGACCTACGGCTCCAGAGTTAGTAGCTAGATTGCTTCTTCTCTCTATTTGATCTTCAATACAATGTTCTCCTCGATGTTCTTGGAGTTCTATCCAATGTAATCACTTTTTGCGGTGTGTTTGTTGGGATCCGATGAATTGTGAGTTTATAATCAGATTATCCATGAATATTATTTGATTTTCTCTGAACTCTTTTATGCATGATTATTGTAGCTTCTTATTTCTCTCTGATCTATTGATTTGGTTTAGCCAACTAGATTGATTTATCTTGCAATGGGAGAGGTGCTTTGTAATGGGTTCGATCTTGCGGTGCTCAATCCCAGTGACAGTATGGCACATCACACGTATTGTATCATTGCTATTAGCGGTAAAAAGATGGGCTTTATTCATGTGTGAGTTTACTTTATCTACATCATGTCATCTTACTTAAGGCGTTACTCCGTTCTTTACGAACTTAATACTCTAGATGCATGCTAGATAGCGGTCGATGAGTGGAGTAATAGTAGTAGATGCAGAATCGTTTGTGTCTACTTGTCTTGGACGTGATGCCTATATACATGATCATTGCCTTGGATATCGTCAAGATTATTTGCTTTTCTGTCAATTCCCCAACAGTAATTTGTTTACCCACCGTATGCTATTTCCAAGAGAGAAGCCTCTAATGAAAATTATGGCCCCCGGGTCTACTTCTATCATATATTAAAAATCCTAAAAATACCTTGCTGCAATTTTACTTTATTTATTTTATTTTGTATTTTTGTTCGATCTATTTATCTATCACCATACAATTTAATCTTGCAATTAACCGCCAAGGGATTGACAACCCCTTGTTCGTGTTGGGAGCAAGGATTTGTTATTTTGTGTGCAGGTACTGCTAGCGAGTTGTTGCGTGGTTTCCCTACTGGATTGATACCCTCGGTTTCATAACTGAGGGAAATACTTATCTCTACTGTACTGCATTATCCCCTCCTCTTCTTGGAAATCTCAACGCAGCTCACAAGTAGCAGGAAGAATTTCTGGTGCCTTTGCCGGGGAGACATCAACATCTATCAAGTACATACGCATAAACTTTCATCTCCTTGCATTTACTTTATTTTCCTTCGCCTCTCATTTTCATCTCCATTAATATCAATAAACTTTAGCAAGCGAAGATGCAAGCAAATAGAAGGCACATGGCAGCACAAGTAAACATAACACACAAAATCTTTTTGGTGTTTTTAATTTTTATGAGAAGTGGGGGAGATGAAAACGAGAGGCAAAGGAAAATAATAAGTAGAGCAAGTAGATGATAATTTGTGTATAGGTACTTGATAGGTTTTGATAATGTCTCCCCGGCAAGGGCGCCAAATATTCTTCCCCCTACTTGTGAGTTGCGTTGGGATTTTCCCGAAGAGGAGGGGAGATGCAGTACAATAGAGTAAGTATTTCCCTCAGTGAGAACCAAGGTTTATCGAACCAATAGGAGAATTAGACAAAGCCTCGTGAACAACACCTGCACACACAAAAGCAAATACTTGCACCCAAGCAAGAGGGTTGTCAATCCCCTTGAACTTGTTACTTGTAAGTATCAAATCTTGTATAGGTAGATGAATAAATAGCAAAACAAAATAAAGGAAGTAAAATTGCAGCAAAGGATTTTTTTATAATATGATTAAAGTAGACCCGGGGGGCATAGTTTTCACTAGAGGCTTCTTTCTCGAACACATAGCATACGGTGGGTGAACAAATTCTTGTTGGGCAATTGACAGAAAAGTGCACAGTTATGACGATATTCAAGGCAATGATCATTTATATAGGGATCACGTCCTGGACAAGTAGCCCGACTCCTGGCTACATATACTACTATTACTCCACCAATCGACCGCTATCCAACATGCATCTATTGTATTAAGTTCATGAGAAATGGAGTAACGCCTTAAGCAAGATGACATGATGTAGACAAATTAAACCCAATTAATATGAATAAACCCCGTCGTTTTACCCTTAATGGCCACAATACAAATATGTGTCGTGTCCCCTTCTATCATTGGCATATAGAGCACCACAAGACTGAACCCATCACAAAGCACCTCTCCCATGTAAGATAAATCAATCTAGTTGGCCAAACAAAACGTATAGATCAGAGAGAAATACAAAGCTATAAAAATCATGCATAATAAAGTTAAGAAAAGACTCAATTACTTCCCATGGATATTCAAGTCATAGACCCACAATTTATCGGATCCCAACAAGCACACTGCAAAAGAAGATAACATCGAATAGAAGTCCAAGAACATCGAGGAGAACATTGTATTGAGTATCAAAGAGAGAGAAGAAGCCATCTAACTACTAGCCATGGACCCGTAGGTCTGTGGTGAACTACTCACGCATCATCAGAAGGCAGCAGGGATGATGTAGAAGCCCTCAGTGATTGATTCCCCCTCTAGCAGAGTACCGAAAAAGACCTGATGGGATCACAGAAGGACAGAAGCTAGCGGCAGCGGAAAAAGGGTTTCAGGTGGCTCTCTGTTGGTTTCCCAATATTTGGGAATTTATAGAGGCGGAATTAGGTCAGACGAAGCCTCGTGGGGCCCATAAGGTAACGGGGTGCTCCCCCTAGGGCATGCCTTGTTTCCCTATAATACGTCTCCAACGTATCTATAATTTTTGTTGGTTCCATGCTATTATATTATCAATCTTGGATGTTTTATATACATTTACAAGCAACTTTATATCATTTTTTGGGACTAACCTATTAACTTAGTGCCCAGTGCCAGTTGCTGGTTTTTTTCTTCTTGTTTTTGACTTTGCAGAATATCAGTACCAAACGAAGTCCGAATGCCACGAAACTTTTTGGAGATTCCTTTTCTGGAAATAAGAGACCCTGGAAGCTTCGGGAAGGAATGAGAAGACGAAGGAGTGGCCAACGAGGCACCAGGGCGCGCCAGGGGCCTGGGGCACGCCCTGGTACATGGTGGAGTGTCGGTGTCAAAACCGACGCATCTCGGGTAGGGGGTCCCGAGCTATGGATCTTGGATCAATGGGGAACAAGGGACGAAGGACATGATGTTTACCCTGGTTTGGGCCCTCTCGAAGAAGTAAAACCCTGCGTCCTGCTTGATTATATTAAAGTGTATAGGATGATTACAGAGTCGTTCTACCATGAGATTAGATGAACTAAACCCTAGGCTTGTAGGATGATGGTTGTCGTTCTAGCCCCTACGACCTAAACCCTCTGGTTTATATAGACACTAGGAGTATGATACGTTCCCGTCACATCTATAATTTTTGACTGTTCCATGCCAATATTATACAACTTTTATATACTTTTGGCAACATTTTATATTATTTTTTGGGACTAACATATTGATCCAGTGCCCAGTGCCAGTTCCTGTTTGTTGCATGTTTTTTGTTTCGCAGAATATCCATATCAAACGAAGTCCAAATGCAATAAAAATTTATGGAGAATTATTTTGGAATATATGTGATTTTTGGGGGGTGGAATCAACGCAAACGGAGGCCCACAACCTCCACATGACAACAGGGCGCGGCCCAGCCCCCAGGCGCGTGGTGGCCACCTTGTAGGGCGGTTGCTGCTCTACTTCGGGCGCAAGGAAGCTTATATCCATAAATAAATCGTGTTAAAATCTCAGCGCAATCCGAGTTATGGGTCTCCAGGAATATAGGAAACGGTTTTTGGCCAGAAAATAGGAACACGAAACAGAAGAGAACAGAGGGATGGATCCAATCTCGGAGGGGCTCCCGCCCCTCCGCCACCATGGAGGCCATGGACCAGAGGGGGAACTCTCCTCCCATCTAGGGGGGAGGCCAAGGAAGACGAAGAAGGAGGGGGGATCTCTCCCCCTCTCTCCCGGTGGCGCCTGAACGCCATCAGGGCAATCATCGTCTGACGGCGGTCTACTCCAACAACTCCGTCATCTTCACCAACATCTTCATTACCTTCCCCCATCTATCTACAACGGTCCACTCTCCCACAACC
This sequence comes from Aegilops tauschii subsp. strangulata, assembly GCF_002575655.3. Classification (NCBI taxonomy): domain Eukaryota; kingdom Viridiplantae; phylum Streptophyta; class Magnoliopsida; order Poales; family Poaceae; genus Aegilops; species Aegilops tauschii. Next base: position 228,202,722 of record NC_053039.3, read on the forward strand.
CGTTGTACCCTCTACTTGAACATGGTGCTTTATGCTTCATATTATCATCCAATGATATGTTGCCATCCTATGATGATGCTTGAGTAGATTTTTGTTGTCCTACCAGTAATTGGTGAATTGCTATGATTGGTTTAATTTGCTTGTGCTTATGTTGTTGTCGTTTGGTGCCCGTCATATGAGCGCGCGTGTGGATCACACCATAGGGTTAGTTGTATGTTGATAGGACTATGCATTGGAGGGCAAGAGTGATGGAAGCTTCTTCCTAACATAGAAATTTATGCATAAGGGATTGAAGGGGGGACAATTTATGTCTTCATGCTATGGTTGGGTTTTACCTTAATGAATGTTAGTAGTTGCAGATGCTTGCTAATAGTTCCAATTATAAGTGCATAGAATTCCAAGTAAGGGATGACATGCTAGCAGTGGCCTCTCCCACATAAAAACTTGCTATCGGCCTAGTAACGTAGTCAATTTCTTAGGGACAACTCCGCAAAACCTAACACTACTAATCCACACTCGCTATACTAATTTAAGTGTACTTTACTTAGAACAGCACCTAGTTTTCATTTTTACATTCTTTAGTATCTTGCAAACCTATCCCTTCATACCTACAAAGTACTTCTAGTTTTATTCTTGTTCTAGGTAAAGCAAACGTTAAGTGTGCGTAGAGTTGTATCAGTGGTCGATAGAACTTGAGGGAATATTTGTTCTACCTTTAGCTCCTCGTTGGGTTTGACACTCTTATTTATCAAAAAAGGCTACAAATGATCCCCTATACTTGTGGGTTATCAAGACCTTTTTCTGACGCCGTTGCCGGGGAGCAATAGCGTGGGGTGAATATTCTCGTGTGTGCTTGTTTACTTTATCACTAAGTAGTTTTTATTTTCTGTTCTAAGTTGTTCTCTATCTTTAGTTATGGATATGGAACACGAAATACCAAAAAAATTAGTTGTACTTGCTACTCATGGAGATGGGGAACCTCCTAAAACCCTCGATGCTCGTTATGTGAAAAAATTTATACACTAATTTGATAATCCTATGAGAACCCCATTCAACTTGATAATGGGAGACACGTTGGATCAACGTGAATAGTTTAGGGATTATCGGTTGACTCAAAAAGGAAAACTCTATGGGATCAAATTGAAATGTTGCAATGGTATGCTTGGAATCTATGCTCGAGACATGATTATACTTGTTGCTCTAGGATGAAGGCTCGACACCTTCCCTTTTCATGTGAATTTGATGATAATGAAACCTTGGCTTCTTATGCTAATGGTAGATATGATTACTATGATGTGGAATGAATAGAATAATTTGTTGCTTTTAAGGGTGCTTATGTAATTGAATCTTTGTTTGGAAAGTCTGAAGATTTTGATGATGCAGTTTATAGACCTAAATTTTTTGCTATACTTAATTGCAATGAGAATTATGAATATAATGCTGATATTAATTTGTTTATTGAGAAAGTCTCCGCTGTCCAAGAAGAGACTAATACTTTGCAGGAATCTATGGAAGAAGAAATTGATGAAACTTTGAGCTCATTGGATGAAAAAGATGACGAGGAGAGCGAAGCACAAAAAGGAGGAAGAGCGAATTAGCTACCCGTGCCCACCTTCTAATGGGAGTAACTCTTCAACTCATACATTGTTTAATTTCCCTTCGTGCTTACCGAAGGATGAATTTTATGATAATTGCTATGATCCCGTTGATTCATTTGAAATATCCCTTTTTGATGAAATTGATGCTTGCTATGCTTGTGGCCATGATGCTAATTTGAATTATGCTTATGGAGATGAAACTTGCTATAGTTCCTTATATTAAGAATGAAATTGTTGCTATTGCACCCAAACATGATAGTCCGATTCTCCCTTTTAATTCTCCCAACAACACTATATCGGAGAAGTTTGCTTTTATTAAGGATTGTATTGATGGGTTGCCTTTTACTATTGCACACGATGATTTTGAAGAATATAATATGCATGTGCTTGCTGCTCCTACTTGCAATCATTATGAGAGAGGAACTGCATCTTCACCTCTCTATGTTTCCAATACAATAAAATTGCAAGAAACAGCTTATGTTATGTATTGTCCTTTACTTGATGTGCATGAATTGTTCTTATATGACATGCCGATGCATAGGAAGAGTGTTAGACTTCGTCATTGCATGATATATGTTGCTTTGTGCTCACTACTAAATTATAAATCATTGCTAATTAAAATTGGCTTTGATATACTTTGGGATCCGGGTGGATCAATTACTTGAGCACTTTATGCCTAGCTTAACGGCTTTAAAGAAAGCGCTGCCAGGGAGACAACCCGGAAATTTTAGAGAGACATTTTATTCTGTTGAGTGCTTTTATAAAGTTTAAAAACAAAAAATATAGAGGGGAACCTAAAACTTTTCAAAAAGAAAAGTGAAAGTGAGGAAGACGAACATCGTTGAAGTGGGGGGACGTCCTTGAACTTTGTTCATGCCCATGGAAACTTTGTGAATCTCGATTACAGAAAATTTTGAACAAAAATAATTACCCCCTTGTACAAATCCATTATATTATAAAAATAATGTGCCAAGATTTTCCTTTAGGATGATTAGATTGCTTGTTGGTATGTGCGGTGCAAAAACAGAAACTTTGGCTCTAGTGCGTGAATTTACATTTTTTTTACTGGAATGTCAAAAGCTTCTAAAGTTTTTACACATAAATGATATGAAAATTGTTTTGTCCTAATTTTTCAGAAATTTTGAGTTACAGAAGTATGGTCAATGTTCAGATTACTACAGATTGTCCTGTTTTTGACAGATTTTGTTTTTGATGCATTGTTTTGTTTGTTTTGATGAAACTGACGATTTTATCGGTGGTATAAGCCATGGAGAAGTTATAATACAGTAGCTATAATACAAAAACAAAATATGAATGGGTTTGCAACAGTACTTAAAGTAGTAATTTGCATTATTATACTAACGGATCTGACCGAGCTTTCTGTGAAATTTTGTGTGGATGAAGTGTTCAAAGATCGAGGAGGTCTCGATATGAGGAGAAGGAGGAGAGGCAAGAATTCAAGCTTGGGGAGGACCAAGGCACCCTAAGTAAATATTCAAGGAGACTCCAACGTCTAAGCTTGGGGATGCCCCGGAAGGCATCCCATCTTTCTTTAACAAGTATCAGTGTGTTTCGGTTTTCGTTTCGTTCATGTGATATGCGTAAATCTTGGAGCGTCTTTTGTGTTTAGTTTTCACTTTCATTTTGTGCACCACGCTGGTATGAGATAGTCCATGGTTGATTCCCCCACAAGTCGGGATGAGACTTCGGACAGAAAGAAAAAAAAAGGAAAAGGAAAAAGTGAGGCCAAAAAGAGCCCAAGAAAAAAACAAAATAAAAAAAATCAGAGAAAAAGAGAGATGGGGCATGCAAGTACCACACTTGGGCAATCATCGTGTGGTGGTGATCTACTCCAACAACTTCGTCATCTTCACCAACATGTTCATCACCTTCCCCCATCTATCTACAGTTGTCCACTCTCCCACAACCCGTTTGAGGGAGTCATGGACTAAGGGGTCCTCGGGGTGACGGCCCATTAAGTATGGGCCTGACTGGTGGAGCCGTATGGTGACAGGAGATCTATTAAGCCGTGGTGTGCCCTCCAAGTCAAGAAGGCGCAGGATCTCTTTAATCCCTTATTATTGTAATCTATCTTCGGTAACCCTAACCATAGCGGTGTCTATATAAACCGAGGGGTTGTAGTCTTTAGAGCTAGAGCTACATTCATCACCTCACCTCTTTAGGGTTTAGCTCATGCTGATCTCGAGCCAGAGGCGGAACCAGGATTTCGCAAAGCCTAGGGCTAAACTAACTGACTAAATATAATGTCAAATACCACGCACATCGATGTGTGTTATAAGTATGCCACGAAATCACATTAAAAAAATATAAATTTATTACTATCATGAGAGGAAATTCCATAAAAAAATAATTTAACAAAGTGCATCATTTCAAACATGGTTTGGTACCAAATTAGTGAAGACTTGCTTAATTCAAGGCCATTGTTTCTTCACCAGCAATAGTAGAAGGACCTGAGTCTGCAAACATAAAATCAAGGATTTCAAATCAAGACATTGGACATAGACTAAATTGATTGTTCATATGAAAGTTTACAAAAAAGAACATATTATACCATTAACACGAAGGCCTAAAGATTCAATTGTACGGGTCCTCTTCTTCATCTTGTATTTCTAATTTGCTCACAACAAATGAAATAAAATTGACTAAGTAAATATATAACTCACTGAGTTTGGCTGATATAAAGGAATTAGGGAAAACAAAATTAGATGATATATATTACCTGTGCGGCACAGTGTGCGTTGCGTTGGCCTCAGTGTGTGCACTGCAGTTCAAAATCAGACGAAGAAGATCAGAAGAACAAGAGGCGGACGGATTGTCACTTGTCAGGACGCTGGACCCGGCGGCCAGCGCGGCGGCGGTGGCGGGGAATCGCCAATTGCCGGTTGAGGAGGGCGGTGGCGCAGCGCTTAGGGCCTTGGGCTCTCTGTTCGAGCGACGTGAGGGATGTTTTTTCTCTTTCTTGATTGACTTGATTGACGAACGACCAGGCTACAGATCAGAGATTGAAGCGCCAACCGTGTACTGTGCGATTCGTTTTCTATTATTATCGATCGATTGAGTTGACGATCAATTGAGTTGGGCTAATGGGCTTGTACATGAGTACGTGAAGCCTGGAGCTGGGCTTCTATGTATCCCATATTCTGATTTTTTTTTCCTACTATGCATATAGATGCTAGTTGGGCCACGCCTGGGGCTACAGCCCCAGTTGCCCCAGGCCCAATTTCACCCCTGTCTCGAGGTAGATCTACTCTGAAAACTTATACTATACATCCAAATCAAGAAGGGCGTAGGGTATTACCTCTTCGAGAGGGCCCGGACCTGGGTAAACACTGTGTTCGTCGTCCCTTGTTCCCCATCAATCCTAGATGCACAGCTCGGGACCCCCTACCCCGAGGTCTGCCGGTTTTGACACCGACATTGGTGCTTTCATTGAGAGTTCCGTTGTGGGGTCGCCCAAAGGATAGATGGCTCGCCTGATCATAGGAGAAGGCATCGGATCCGGGGACTTCTTCATCCCTGGGCAACTCTTCGCATTTGGCAGCATCGTGCTACATGCCGACTTGACTGGTCGTCTGAGTCAGATCGACACCTTCGCCCCCGGACACCGAATTCGATTCGGTGGTCTGGAATATGTCACGGACAAGCGGGGCGATCTGGTTTTCGCCGGATTCACTCCCCCCTCCCGCACACTCGCCACGCCTGCTCCGGAGTCCCCATCCGATCCGATCGACAGATCGTGAAAGTGTGTTAAGTCGACTAGAGGGGGGTGAATAGGCATTTTTTATGAATTCTTCACTGAGGAATTTTAGGGTGAGGAAATTCCTAAGCGAAGAACTACTTGCAGCAGAATAAGTACTTAGATGAAGACATAACATAACATAAGCACAACCATCATGAAGAAATGAAAACAAGCACAGAGTACAGAAAGCATAAACACAGGATTAACAGGATGAAGACAAACAGGCTGAAGAAATTGAACTGAAGAAATTGAGAAAGTCTTCAGTCAAAGTACTCAAACAGATATGAACAAGCACACAACACGGTAATAAGGAAATGGAAGGGTTGAGAAAATAGAACCAGTTAGCTCGATGAAGACAATGATTTGGTAGACCAATTCCAATTGATGTGACAGTTGTATGTCTGGTTGGAGCGGCTAGGTATTTAAACCTGAGGGCACACAGTCCTCACCGTATTCTTCTTGAGCTAAGGTCACACATACCTCGCCCAATCACTCGTGGTAAGTCTTCAAGTGACTTTCAAACCTTCACAAACTCGGTCACTCAGCGATCCACAATTTCCTCTTGGATGCTCTAGACCATGACGCCTAACCATCTGGAAGATGCACAGTCTTCAAAGGTAACAAGCATCAGATCCACGTAGGATCAATCTCTTCAGTGATGCTCAATCACTTTGGGTTTGTATGTGTTTGGGTTTGGGTTTTCCTCACTTGATGATTTTCGCTCAAAGTCCTCGGAGGATGGGATGCTCTCAATGACAAGTGTCAGTTTCTCTCGGAGCAGCCAACCAGCTACTGGTCGAAGGGGCGACTATTTATAGCCTAGGGAGCAGCCCGACATGATATGACATAAATGCCCTTCAATGATATGACCATTAGGTGGATAAGATATTTTGGGACAGCTAGCGCATAGCACAGCAACGGTCGGAAATTTGACTATCAAATTCCTCAGGGCTATCATGTTCCTCACTTGTAGGCAATCCGCACTGGCGAATTCCTAACTCCTCAGTCAGAACAAATTCCTCAGAGACCAGAAGAACTTCGTCTCTGTCACTGAAGAAATTGACTGAACTGCATGAGATTTCCAATGGCTTCACTCGAAAGGATTGGTAGGTATAGGATTTTGAGATGAGCATCACTTGGAAACTTTTTCTTAGTTTTTCCTCGCCCCCCTTTAACAGTACGGTGTTTCCTATGACTCAAGAAAGAGAAAATGAAACTACGAAAACATAAGTCTTCACACTCACGTTCCTCGCATGAATATCAAGTCTTCATGGTCGCACCAATCTCTTCACTTTCAAAGTCTTCAGAAAGTCTTCAGAAATCCAAAGTCTTCAGTTGAAGACATTCATTTTTTAGGGGTCGACTTTCTCTGTATATATCAAACTCCTCATAGACTTATAGACATGTGTATACTCACAAACGCATCAGTCCCTTAACCTATAAGTCTTCAATACACCAAAATCACTAAGGGGCACTAGATGCACTTACAATCTCCCCCTTTTGGTTATTGATGACAATATAGGTTAAGTTTTGAACGGGGATAAACATATGAAGTGTAAATACTGATATTGAGGAATTTGATTGCAAGATATAGAAGAACTCCCCGTGAAGATGTGCATAGTGAGGAATTTGCTTTTGAAGCAATGCACATTTGAAGAGTAGAATCATGGAGATCTCCCCCTATATCTTGTAATTTATACACGCATTTAACATATGATATGAAGAATTTGAAATGCATGAAGAAATATGATGACTGATGTGATTCAGCATGCGTGCATTAACATATATGAGGAAATAGCATGCAGAAGAACATAGCAAAAAGTATCAGACCACCATCGGGTTTAAGTTTACAACTCGATCCAATAAAGTCTTCAAAAGAATGAGAGTTGTAACTTAACAACAAATGCCCATATATAGACCCGCTTGAAGACTAACTCAAATTTCTCCCCTTTGTCATCGAATGACCAAAAGGGGTGAAAATGAGGACTAACGCCCCTGAAGAATATCATGTTGATGGAGGAGCGCCAGCGTTGTTGGGGTCGGTTGTTGTAGTAGGGCGTGCCGCAGTGTCGTCCAAATCTTCATGCTCATCAGTGTCGCGCAATGAAGAATATGAGCTGGCCACCAAGGAAGGAACTTTGACTTTCTTGAATTTCTTCGCTGGTGGTTGAGACCAGTCAAAGTCCTGCTTGAAGCCCATTTGCTTCAGATCTTCTTCACCATAAAGATGAGACATAACAGCCCAGGTGTGATTGAATACTTCATGGAGGTAGAAGTGGTTCTTCTTCACTGCATTGTGTGTAGTAGTCATGTTGTGAAGAATAGAACCAAACTGCCTTTTTACCCATTTATGGTTGCGATCAACCTTCTGGTGAAGACTGAGGAGATGCTCATGATCAGTCATCACTCTGGGAGCTATGCCTTGAGGATTTTGCTTTGAGGCATTGGCGGCAGAGTCATGAGTGGCAGAGTCATCATTGGTGGAGTAAGATGCAGCTTTGTGGAACTGACCATCCAATGGACGAATGCCTTCATCAATAACAGCAGTGGCCTTGCCCTTTTCATCGGCTGAGGAAAAAGTCTGCTTAAGGACTTCAATGGGGGGCAAGTAGCTGAGATGATTTTGAAAATCAGCCTTGTAATTGATTGAAGACCTTGATCTGAGGAATCTCATAATCCAGGGAGCGTAAGGCTTCAATTCAAATGGAGATAATGCAACATTGGCCAGGGTCCTCATGAAGAAATCATGGTAGTTGACAGGAACACCATGGATGATATTGAAAAGAAGATTCTTCATGATGCCAATGACCTCTTCTTCATTAGAGTCATGGCCCTTGATTGGACTCAGAGTCTTGGTCAAGATGCGATAGACAGTCCGTGGTACATACATCAATTCCTTCACGAGGAATTTGGTCCTTGGGGCTTGACCGGGCTTCAGTGGCTTCATCAACACTTGCATATAGTGATCAGTGAGTTTAGGTTCATGATAGATACAACATGCACCTTCAAGGGGTGGACTGACAGGCAGGGCATGAAGCAATTCAGAGGCCGGTGCTTTGAAGTGAGTGTTTTCTGTCATCCAGTCCAACACCCAAGAGTTCACATCTTCAGCATTGCCTGTGATGTGCAGAGTTGCATAGAACTAAAGAATTAGCTCTTCATTCCAATCACATATATCTGTGCATAAGTTGAGCAGTCCAGCATCATGAAGAACACTGAGGACTGGCGTGAAGCAAGGCAGTGATTCCATGTCCACATGAGGAATATGCTCATGGTCGAAGGCTTTGTCCTTATCAAAAAGCAGAGAAGAATAGAAGTTTGCTTGGCTGGCAGTCCAGAAATGCTTACTTCTAATCTGTGAAGAACACATGCTCGTGGAAGAATTCACCAGCCTTGAAGTTTTGCTTCTTAGAGAAGGGATTCTTCGGCTTGGGCTGAGGAGTATCAGTCAATTGCATTACAGCCTCAGGAACCACAGGCTGAGGAATTTCAGTTGCTGCTTCAGTTGCAGCCTGGGTATTCTTTTCTTCAGCAGCATTTCATCAGCACTAGTGGCTGGAATTTCTTCATGGATGGAAGGAGTGGTGTGAGGTTCATCAGAGCCCATTTGTACTTCAGTGTGCACTAGGGACTGAGGGATTTGTTGTAGTGGCGTGAACAAAGGAGAGTTGGGGTGTTGACTTTCCCAAAAGTCATCATTCATCACAGGCGTGGTGCTCCAATGTTCACGTCTTCATCTTCTTCACTTAATTCTTCAACGTCTGCCTCTTCAGCTGTGAACTGAGGCACTGGCGATGAAACAACTGGAGTTGAAGGGATATTATCCACTTCAATTTCTTCGTCCAACTGCTTTGAAGAAGCAGCAGAAGGAACATCTTCATCAGATCCGCTTGGGATCTCATATGCTTCACCAAAAGGAACGAGTTCCTTTGATGGCATTCTTGACACAGGAATAGCATCAATGGGATTCTCAAGTGAGCTTGTCAACATCTTCATCTTCTTCGGTGCTGAAGAATTTGATGAAGCAAATGCTTTCCTCTTCTTCACTGCTGCTCGCTCTGCAGCCTTTGTTTTCTTCGCTTCTGATGCAGAAGGAAGAACTGGACTTGGTGTTGGTGCAGGAGGAGCAGAGGAAATTGGTTCATTTTCCTCAGGCACAACTGATGTAGTTGGCCTGGTTTGTTCGGTTTCTTTAGGCTCGGCGGTTGATGCCTCAGCTGGCCTGGCTTGATCTTCAGGCGCAACACTAGTGGTTGCCCTGGCAATTTCATCAGCGGCTGGAATGCAGTCATCAGCCCTGGTACTTTCTGTTTCATCAGCAGCCTGATTTTCATCAGCAATGCTGGCATGTTCTTCAGTAGGCTGAGCAGAAGCCTCAGCCTGAGGAGATTCATGTTGCGTTGGGGCTGCAACATTTGAGGTGAATCCCTTGGTCAAGTTGACGAATCTGACTTTGGCTCCAAGCCAGTCAACATAGTAGCGATCAAATTCATCACTAAGATTCTTGATCTCTGATTGTAGAGCTACAAGTTCTTCAGGTGAAAGCTTCAAAACGTTTTGCTTCAGAAAGCGCTCTTTCTTGTACTGTGCTTTCTTCACCTACCTCCCTTGTTCATATTTCCATTTTTCCTCACCAATGAAGGCAGTCAACATATGACTTTGACTAGGAATGAGGTTCATCTCAGGAAGAGGTGTGTTGGGGTCCTTGTGCCATAAGTCGATGAAGTCTAGGATCAACTTTGGATCCAGCATCAATGGCACACTACTGCCTTTGGCTCTAGCGGCCCTTTGCTGTCTGTCTCTGATGATTTTGGCAAGTTCCTCATCATCAGCTTCGTCATCATCGGACGGTACTTGAAAGGCGACATGCTTCTTGTGAGGACTTGGTCTAGTGCCTCGTCTAGCAGTGGCCTTTGTCTTCGGCAAGGTGGGGCCAGTTGAGGAATGCGGAGGTGCTGAGGAACTTGCAGAGACTCCTAAGGAAATTGAGATGCCTTTTGTCCTTTGGCACGAGGCGATATGCACAGGTGCTGAGGACTTTGGAGGAGGAGATGAGGACTTTGGAGGAGCTGGAGCAGCTTGAGGAATTGGCCGTGAGGGCTTTTGAGAAGCAGTACTGGGCTTGTGAGCGGGCTTCTTAGGCATAGCCTTCTTAGGCTTCGCTAGCAGAGGCCTCAGCAGTGGCAACAGCAGAATCTTCATTGAATTTCTTCACTGCCTCTTTTGCCATTTTAGCCAACTTGGCTTGACGCTTGGCCCACTCCTTGGGGAAATCCTCACCTCTTCTGATGCTAGAGGGATTAGCAACTTGGCCAGGTGCCAATGGAGGTCTTGGGCATGGAGGGTGTACAGCGAATTTCTTCATGTACTTGGGAGTGACATAGCGATATTCCCTCCATTCTCTGGCCCATCTCCTCTCAATCCTCTGTATGCACACTTTGCGCTCATTCTTAGTTTCATGAGGAGGAGTGCAATACCCTGCATAGATGTCTTCAGGTATCTCAAAAGCATTATTGACTTCCAATTTCTTCCCTCCCTTCTGAGGTTTCTTGCCATCAGCCATTTTCTTCAGCTGAGGATTTTGAACTATTGAGTTCTCTGACGAGGTATGTAACTTTTCTTCGAGGAACGCTGCAAATGAGTTAAGTTGATGAGAATCTAGAGATTCAGCAGCGAACATGTGTACCTGTGAACAGAGTATAGGTGCGAAGAATTTGGAGAGGTCATATGCGTTCTCAGAAGTTTTTGCAAAAAGAACAAGTTTGGGGAATTTGACCAGATGTGTCTTGAGGAATTTCACTAAGCGTTCTTTGACTTAGGTTCCAGAGTTGTATAGATTGGAAATCCACACAATTGAGGAATCTTGAAGAAAAGTGTAGCTTAGGGAAACAGATCAAGAACTGATGTTTGTGAGAGGTGTTTAGAGTGTGAAGATTGAAGAATAAACACCTTTTGAAGATTTGTAGAAATCAAAGAAATCAACAAAGGCAGTAAAAGTAACTTTTAATTACCCTTGACGAAGAACATGACGAACTGTGAATAGTAGATTTGAAGCTCGTCGGTTCAGATCTTCCACGCCCTAACTTGGCAGAGGAAGACAGCTACGGCGGCGGCGGAGTGAAGAAATCCGCGACTGGCGTGAGTACGACGGCGACGAGGTCGAGGCAGCGAAGCTCTTCCTCACCGGCAACAATGGAAGTAGCGGCGGCGCTAGGTTTTGATAGCTCGAGCAAGGGAGTGAGGTCGAGCGGAGTAAAAACAGTCTCAGGAGGGTGAGGGGTATTTATAGCCGAGGTGAGAAACCGCTCGCCCGAGGAAAATGGACGAACGTGCACCTGACCCTTCTCATTCTTGTGACATGTGTCACCCACGTACTGAGAGGTGGAGATCGTGTGAGATCGTGGGTGAATAGGATAATCATATAATGGAATGTGGAACGGTTTGAGCGGCAACAGCCGAAAATTCAGATAAGGATTTTTTTAATGTTTCGTTAGCAAATTCTTCAGCTGACAAGGACACAATGAAGATTTTGAATGGGTTTCAAATAGAACGCACATGAAGAATTTGTGAACAGACTGGGTTGAGTTTAGCATAGAGGGGGAAGGGTCCGATCACATTCACTTAGCAGAAAAAGCAACCTGAAGAAATAGCAATAAATGAATGTTGTAGAGAACATAAACTCAAATATATATATATATAGCCAATGAAGAAAAATGACGGAAACAGTGAATACATTGCAAAGTTGAAGAAATTGAACAACTGAGGAATTTCAAAAAATGAAGAAAAACTCAAATTGAAGATTTTCAACTTTTGTTGGTCACATGACCCACCGTATAAGAATGCTGATTTCAGACGCCGCGTAGAATTGTCATAGGGCTCTGAGAATCAAATTCTTCGTTAATTTCTTCACACTTAGATTGTTAGTCTTCATTGATTGAAGAAAAACGTTACTTCGTGTGTTGCACATCTAAGTCATCAATGTTGCATAAGTGTTAGGTTGTGTGTCCTTTTCAAAGGACATTCGAAGATTATAAGATATTTAGCTCACACCGCAACTTGCTAAATCTCTTCTCATCCAAGGGCTTTGTGAAGATATCGGCTAGCTATTATTCAGTCTTCACGTGCTCGATAGAGATGTCACCCTTCAACACATGATCACGAAGAAAATGATGACGAATCTGAATGTGCTTTGTCTTCGAGTGCTGAACTGGGTTATGAGCAATCTTGATGGCACTCTCATTGTCACAGTAGAGTGGCACGTTCTTCATGTTGACGTCGTAGTCCTTGAGGGTTTGCTTCATCCATAGCAATTGAGCACAGCACGAACCAGCAGCAATGTACTCAGCTTCAGCAGTAGACAGTGATACGCAGTTCTGTTTCTTCGAGGACCAAGAGACCAAAGATTGTCCGAGGAAATGACATGTGACTGATGTTGACTTGCGGTCCACACGATCACCAGCATAGTCAGAGTCTGAATATCCAATGAGATCAAAAGCCGAGCCCTTGGGATACCATAATCCAAGTGTTGGAGTGTGAGCTAGATATCGAAGAATATGCTTCACAGCCTTATGGTGTGATTCCTTTGGTGTAGCTTGAAATCGGGCACGCATGCAAACACTAAGCATAATATCCGGCCTAGATGCACATAAATATAATAAAGAACCAATCATGGAGCGGTATACCTTTTGATCGAAGTCAATACCATTTTCATCAGTGCAAAGATGGCCATTTGTGGGCATAGGGATTTTGACGCCTTTGCAATCTTGCATGCCGAATTTCCTCAGTACATCTTTGAGGTATTTCTCCTGAGATATGAATATGCCATTGCGCTGTTGATGAATTTGAAGACCTAAGAAGAATTTCAATTCTCCCATCATAGACATTTCATATTCCTCCCTCATCATATAACCCAATTCGTCAGTGTAACGTTGGTCAGTACAGCCAAAAATGATATCATCAACATATATTTGGCACACAAACAATTCACCATCATAAGATTTTGTGAAAAGAGTTGGATCAAGTGAACCGGGTTTGAAGCCTTTCTTCATGAGGAATTCCTTCAAAGTATCATACCACGCCCGAGGGGCCTGCTTGAGGCCATAGAGGGCCTTATTGAGTCTGTAGACTTGGTCAGGATGCTTTGGATCTTCAAAACCTGGGGGTTGAGCAACATATACTTCTTCCTCAAGCTTACCATTGAGGAATGCACTTTTCACATCCATTTGATATAAGATGATATCATGACGGTTAGCATAAGCAAGTAATATGCGAATAGCCTCAAGTCTAGCAACAGGTGCAAAAGTTTCATCAAAATCAATTCCTTCAACCTGTGTAGCCTTGAGCTACAAGTCGTGCCTTATTCCTCACCACAAGGCCATTTTCATCTTGCTTGTTGCGGTAGATCCACTTTGTGCCGATGATATTGTGCTTGCGAGGGTTTGGTCGCTTGACAAGTTCCCAGACGTTGTTGAGCTCGAACTGATGTAATTCCTCTTGCATAGCTTGAATCCACTCAGGCTCCAGAAATGCTTCATCTACCTTAGTGGGCTCTGTGATAGAGACGAAAGCAAAGTGCCCACAAAAGTTAGACAAATATGAAGCTTTTGAGCATGTGAGAGGACCTGGTGCGTTGATGTTGCTGATGATTTTCTCAATCTGAACTTCATTTGCAACGCGAGGATGAGCGGGTTGACGACGAGGAATTTGATCAGCATTTTCTTCAGATCCATTTTCTTCAGGTGTTCCAGCATGATGTTCTTCATGATCAAGAATGACTTTTTTTGCAGATTCTTCAGTAGGAATGACATCCTCATTAGCCTTGAATTTGATTGTTTCCTCAGGAGACTGTTCATCTAGCACAGGAGGTAGGTGCTCTCTTTGCGAGCCATTAGTTTCATCGAACCGCACATCTACAGTTTCAACAACCTTGTGGTGAACGGTGTTGAAGACTCTGTAGGTGTGCGAGTCCTTTCCGTAACCAAGCATAAAACCTTCATGTGCTTTTGGTGCAAATTTAGAATTGTGATGAGGATCTCTAATCCAACATTTAGCACCGAAGACTTTGAAATAACTCACAATGGGTTTCTTGTCAGTGAGGAGTTCATATGCAGTCTTGTTGAAGAATTTGTGAAGATATACCCTGTTGATGATGTGGCATGCAGTATCAATTGCCTCAATCCAGAAATGACGAGGCGTCTTGTATTCATCAAGCATAGTGCGAGCCATCTCAACAAGAGTCATGTTCTTGCGCTCCACGACGCCATTCTGCTGAGGATTATAAGGAGCAGATAACTCATGAGTAATACCAAGTTCATCAAGATAGTCATCAAGACCAGTATTCTTGAACTCAGTTCTATTGTCACTTCTGATGTGCTTGATCTTCACACCAAAGTTTGTTGAAGCCCTCGAGGAAAATCGTTTGAAGACTTCCTGCACTTCACGTTTGTAAGTGACGATATGTACCCATGTGTAACGAGAGTAATCATCAACAATAACAAAGCCATATATAGATGCTTCATTGGTGAATGCAGAATAATGATTAGGACCAAAGAGATCCATGTGAAGCAATTCAAATGGTCGAGTGGTAGTCATGATGGTCTTCGCTGGATGCTTGGCCTTGGTCATCTTTCCAGCTTTACAGGCTCCGCACAAGTGATCCTTGAGGAATTTGACATTCTCAATGCCAATGACATGCTTCTTCTTCGCGAGCGTGTGCAAGTTCCTCATGCCAGCATGACCAAGTCGTTGATGCCATAGCCAGCCTTCTGAAGCTTTTGCAAGTAGACATATAGCTGGTTGTGGTCCTGTAGAGAAATCAACAATATACAGATCTCCTCTCCTAAAGCCTTCGAAGACTTTGGAATGGTCAGCTTCCATGATCACAACACAATGATACTTGCCAAAGATAACAACCATATCTAGATCACAAAGCATTGAGACTGACATGAGGTTGAATCCTAAGGACTCGACAAGCATGACTTTGTCCATGTGTAGATCCTTTGAGATCGCAACCTTACCTAGACCCAATACCTTGCTTTTTTCCTTTGTCAGTGTAGGTGATATGCTTCAGATGCGATGGAGATAAGGGAGCATCCATCAATAGATTCTTGTCACCTGTCATGTGATTTGTACATCCACTATCGAGGACTCACTCAGTGGCTTTGGGTTGATCATCCTGCAAATGAATTAGTGCAGCTTACGAACTCATATACTTCATTAGTGAAGAATATGACATCAAATTCATCAGATCAATTTTATCAAGCAATAGAACAGATAAAGCAGTATGAGGACGTGAGAAATGAAAATTCATTTCTTCATGTTTAGCTTGCGTCCTTTCAAGCAAATTCAGGTCTCCAGCAAATTCTTCAGATGTTTAAGTACGTCTGGAGACCTGACCCTTCATAAAAGATTAGTTATTTTTCTTCACCACCCACATCTGAAGGGGTGGCAAAGAGTTCATCATTCTACGAGCTCCATAAGAGAACGGTGGCATAGAAGCCAGTCCACTTCGTTTCACATAAGAGGAGTTAGGGTAAGCATATGAATAAGCAGAGAAATTCTTCGAGGATTTATGAACATAATGATTTGAAGAATAATGCACATATTCATAACCCTTAGTCTTTCCCTGCGAAACAGAAGTGTTTGCGCGATGATGATCATATGAGGACTTTGATCCTTTTGAGGAATTTGATCCATGTGAAGAATTTGGTCCATATGAGGACTTTGATCCATATGAAGAATTGGGTCCATATGAAGAATTTGATCTGGGGTTCCTATTCTTCACAGGTGGTGTCATGATGACATTCACCTGAAGACTTTCAAGGCACCTTTTGGGAACCCAGATTTTCTTCATAGGGGTCCATTCCTGCAGTTAGTGTCAACATATCTAGCAAATACTTCACCATTCTGATTTTTGAACAGCTTATAGTTTGAGTCAAATGACTCATCAGAAGAATGAGGAGATTCACATGTAAAGCCAGATAGAGTAGATGGATCTACTGAAGGTCCCTTTGCAGCAACCCATGAGGTTTTGGGATACTGCTCAGGCTTCCAGTATGTTCCATCAGCATTGAGTTTCCTCTCAAAGGAAATACCCTCTTTCCTAGGGTTCATGTTGAGGATCTGCTTTTTAAGCACATCACAAAGAGCCTGATGCCCTTTGAGGCTTTTGTACATGCCTATCATATACAATTCCTTCAGCCCTGCATTGTCAGTGATACTAGCAATATCCTCAGATGAGGAATTAGTGATAGTAGAGACAGGTGAAGAATTTGTAGCAGTAGAAGCATTTGAACATTCAGGTGAAGAATTAGTAGATTCACGTTCAATGCACTTCAAACATGGAGAAATAAATTCTTCCTGAGCAGCGTTGATTTGTTGAGCTAGTAATGAATCACGCTCCTTCTGAAGATCTTCATAACTCACCCTTAGCTTCTCAAGATCTTGCTTTCTTTGAAGAAATTCATAAGAAAGCTTCTCATGATCAGATAAGAGAGTGTTATGATGACTTTGAAGGTTGTCAAACTTAGACTGAAGTCTCTGAAGATTTTCAGTCAAAGTTTTAGTGCGATCCATTTCTTCACCCAACATATCATCACTCTCATTAAGCATTTTAACCTTTTCCAGAGCTCTTTGCTGTTTAGTGGCAAGGGAAGCAAGTTTGGTGTAGCTGGGTCCAAATTCATCACCAGATTCATCATCGCTTGACTCAGACAGGTACCATTCAGTTACCTTAGCACTTTTTGCCATAAGGCATGGTGCAGAGGATGATGATTCTGACTCGAAAGTCATAGCCTTGCGCGATACCTTAAAATCCTCAACCCAGGGATCACGATCAGTTCTATGACCTTCATAGACCTCAGAGAGTCGGTCCCAGATAAGCTTCACATGGCTGAGATGCATAATGTTCCTGAACTGATTTTGAGACAGACAGGAGCAGATGATGTCCTTCGTCGTGAGGTTGAGAAGAGTGTACTTGCGAATGTCATCAGCCTCCGCCATCTTGCACAGATCAGTAAGACCAATCTCAGTGACGGTCCACAGCTTGCTGTTCATCACCATGAGTCGCTTCTTCATCATGGCCTTCCACTTGGGATAATCATGACCGTCAAAGATGGGGCATGACACAGTCTTCATACCTGCGGTCGACATAACTAAAACTCCAGGCGGTTAAACTAAAATCACACAGAACAAGGGAGTACCTTGCTCTGATACCAATTGAAAGTGCATTAAGTCGACTAGAGGGGGGGTGAATAGGCGATTTTCATGAATTCTTCACTGGGGAATTTCAGGGTGAGGAAATTCCTAAGCGAAGAACTACTTGCAGCAGAATAAGTACTCAGATGAAGACATAACATAACATAAGCACAGTCATCATGAAGAAATGAAAACAAGCACAGAGTACAGAAAGCGTAAACATGGGATTAACAGGATGAAGACAAACAGAATGAAGGAATTGAACTGAGGAAATTGAGAAAGTCTTCAGTCAAAGTCCTCAAACAGGTATGAACAAGCACACAACACGGTAATGAGGAAATGGAAGGGTTGAGGAAATAGAACCAGCTAGCTCTGTGAAGACAATGATTTGGTAGACCAGTTCCAACTGTTGTGATAGTTGTCCGTCTGGTTGGAGCGGCTAGGTATTTAAACCCGAGGACACACAGTCCCGGACACAAAGTCCTCACCGTATTCTCCTTGAGCTAAGGTCACACAGACCTCGCCCAATCACTCATGGTAAGTTTTCAGGTGACTTCCAAACCTTCACAAACTCGGTCACTCGGTGATCCATAATTTCCTCTTGGATGCTCTAGACCATGACGCCTAACCGTCTGGAAGATGCACATTCTTCAAAGGTAACAAGCGTCGGATCCACGCAGGATCAATCTCTTCAGTGATGCTCAATCACTTTGGGTTTTAGGTGTTTGGGTTTGGGTCTTCCTCACTTGATGATTTTCGCTCAAAGTCCTCGGAGGATGGGATGCTCTCAATGAAAAGTTTCAGTTTCTCTCGGAGCAGCCAACAAGCTAGTGGTTGAAGGGAGTGGCTATTTATAGCCTAGGGAGCAGCCCGACATGATATGACATAAATACCCTTCAATGATATGATCGTTAGGTGGATAAGATATTTTGGGACAGCTAGCGCATAGCACAACAACGGTCGGAAATTTGGCTATCAAATTCCTCAGGGCTATCATGTTCCTCACTTGTAGGCAATTTGCACTGGCGAATTCCTACCTCCTCAGTCAGAACAAATTCCTCAGAGACCAGAAGAACTTCGTCTCTGTCACTGAAGAAATTGACTGAACTGCATGAGATTTACAATGGCTTCACTCGAAAGGATTGGTAGGTATAGGATCTTGAGATGAGCATCACTTGGAAACTTTTCCTTAGTTTTTCCTCGACCCCCTTTAACAGTACGGTGTTTCCTATGGCTCAAGAAAGAGAAAATGGAACTATGAAAACATAAGTCTTCACGCTTCACGTTCCTCGCATGAATATCAAGTCTTCATGGTCACACCAATTTCTTCACTTTCAAAGTCTTCAGAAATCCAAAGTCTTCAGTTGAAGACATTCATTTTCAGGGGTCAACTTTCTCTGCAAATATCAAACTCCTCATAGACTTATAGACCTGTGTACACTCACGAACGCATCAGTCCCTTAACCTATAAGTCTTCAATACACCAAAATCAGTAAGGGGCACTAGATGCACTTACAGATCGGCCTCAACAGCTTCAGGCCAGGAGAGCTCCGCTTCGAGCGGGGGCCAGACCCCACCTCTGTCTGGACACATCATGACTGCAGAGGACCTATCCTCGACCTTTGAGGCAGAATCAGGAGGCAGAAGCCAAGAGTCAATCTCAGCGAACCTTCCCTTCACGACGCTCACATGGCCTTGAGCGCTTATTACAAAGCGGCAGCCAACGGCCAGGGGTCACCCCCGGCCCAAAGCAGCTCGATCTCGAACCCCGACGGGGAAGCCACAAGCAAGAACCAAAGCTCGTCCTTGACCTCCAGTGTCGGTCCGGATCCCTTCAAGGATCCGACTCCACATCTCGAGCTTAGCACGGCCAGCGGATATCAAGGACCGACCAGGAGGACCTGCCCTCCGCCTTCAATCATCAACCCTTCGAGATGTACCATAGGGAATTTTGCGTCCCACCCACCAACCATTTGGTAGCCACTATCGATGATTTAACCGATATGCTAGACTATAATTCGGAGAATGCCGAATACATGGACGAGGAGGACGTAGCCACGACCAATGCCGATGTTCCCCCCTCCCCCCCCCCGTCACCGTCCGTTGGTCAGCCACATCCACCTACGACATTTACTGAAGGAAATATGCCCTAGAGGCAATAATAAAGTTATTATTTATTTCCTTATATCATGATAAATGTTTATTATTCATGCTAGAATTGTATTAACCGGAAACATAATACTTGTGTGAATACATAGACAAACAGAGTGTCACTAGTATGCCTCTACTTGACTAGCTCGTTGATCAAAGATGGTTATGTTTCCTAGCCATAGACATGGGTTGTCATTTGATTAACGGGATCACATCATTAGGAGAATGATGTGATTGACTTGACCCATTCCATTAGCTTAGCACTCGATCGTTTAGTATGTTGCTATTGCTTTCTTCATGACTTATACATGTTCCTATGACTATGAGATTATGCAACTCCCGTTTATCGGAGGAACACTTTGTGTGCTACCAAACGTCACAACGTAACTGGGTGATTATAAAGGTGCTCTACAGGTGTCTCCGAAGGTACTTGTTGGGTTGGCGTATTTCGAGATTAGGATTTGTCACTCTGATTGTCAGAGAGGTATCTCTGGGCCCACTCGGTAATGCACATCACTTAAGCCTTGCAAGCATTGCAACTAATGAGTTAGTTGTGGGATGATGTATTACGGAACGAGTAAATAGACTTGCCGGTAACGAGATTGAACTAGGTATTGAGATACCAACGATCGAATCTCGGGCAAGTAACATACCGATGACAAAGGGAACAACGTATGTTGTTATGCGGTCTGACCGATAAAGATCTTCGTAGAATATGTGGGAGCCAATATGAGCATCTAGGTTCCGCTATTGGTTATTGACCGGAGACGTGTCTCGGTCATGTCTACATAGTTCTCGAACCCATAGGGTCCGCACGCTTAAAGTTTCGATGACGGTTATATTATGAGTTTATGAGTTTTGATGTACCGAAGGTAGTTCGGAGTCCTGAATGTGATCACGGACATGACGAGGAGTCTCGAAATGGTCGAGACATGAAGATTGATATATTGGAAGCCTATATTTGGATACCGGAAGTGTTCCGGGTGAAATCGGGATTTTACCGGAGTACCGGAGGGGTTACCGGAACCCCCCGGGGGTTTAATGGGCCATAGTGGGCCTTAGTGGAGAAGAGGAGAGGCGGCTAGGGTAGGGCCGCGCGCCCCTCTCCCTCTAGTCCGAATAGGACAAGGAGAGGGGGGCGGCCCCCCCTTTCCTTCCTCTCTCCCTCCTCTTTCCCCCTTCTCCTAATCCAACAAGGAAAGGGAGGGAGTCCTACTCCCGGTGGGAGTAGGACTCCTCCTGGCGCGCCCCTCTCCTGGCCGGCCGCCTCTCCCCCTTGCTCCTTTATATACGGGGGCATGGGGGCACCCCAAAGACACAACAATTGATTTGATCTTTTAGCCGTGTGCGGTGCCCTCCTCCACCATAGTCCACCTCGATAATACTGTAGCGGTGCTTAGGCGAAGCCCTGCGTCGGTAGAACATCATCATCGTCACCACGCCGTCGTGCTGACGAAACTCTCCCTCAACACTCGGCTGGATCGGAGTTCGAGGGACGTCATCGGGCTGAACGTGTACTGAACTCGGAGGTGCCGTGCGTTCGGTACTTGATCGGTCAGATCGTGAAGACGTACGACTACATCAACCGCGTTGTGCTAAACGCTTCCGCTTTCGGTCTACGAGGGTACGTGGACAACACTCTCCCCTCTCGTTGCTATGCATCACCATGATCTTGCGTGTGCGTAGGATTTTTTTTGAAATTACTACGTTCCCCAACATTTACATGGTCGATACCCACAAGGACGGCGGCGACACTCCTAATCAGGACCGAGGCAAGCCCAGAGATGAGCCGCCCAAACGCCAAAAATAGCGCCGTCTATCAAAGCCACGTCAAAGCCATGCGAGCAACATGGACTCTGCGGAGAATGGCACCATAAATAATACGGACGACCTCGCTGGAGACGCAGCCAACGAACATCATCAGAATGACCCCGCGGGGCAGGAGGACCCGCTCAATCCAGAAAACCCCAACGACTCCGAGGATAGCAATTACCTCCCACTTTCTGAAGAGGAGGTCAGTCTCGGGGATGACGATTTCATCGTCCCCGAAGACCCTCTGGAGCAGGAACGGTTCAAGCGGAGGCTTTTAGCCACCGCCTGTAGCCTAAAGAAACAAAAACGCAAAATCAAGGCCGAACAGGACACCTCAACGACCGATGGACTAAAGTGCTAGTTGCCGAAGAAGGGTATGGCCGCGAACAACCAACGAAAAGTTATCCCAAGCGAAGACTACTGCCGCAGTTCGACGACGAGGCCGTAGAGCCAAGACGTCCGACATACACAAGCGACAAACAGCCGGACCGCCCCCCTGGAGGGCGGGACAGAGAAGCTGACGAACTCGAACACCTAGCCGCCCCACCTCGCCGTCACGGCAAGGATCAAGTGCGGCCCACTTACGAGTACGACCTCCGCCACAACCTAGATGCTCGAGGAGGTCGTACCAGGTCCATCTACGGACCCAGAGAAGGCCCGCCTGCTTACGGGGAAGGATACTATGATCGGGTAAACCGAAACGATAGAATCCGGGAGCAGCAGCAGATTCGGAGGGCCGAAGACCTCCGACGCGATGTAGCCCGAGTTCGGGACGCCACACACCCCTTATGCTTCACAGAGAGGGTAATACAACACCAATTCCCGGAAGACTTCAAGCCCGAGAACATCGAATCATACGACGGAACCACAGATCCACGAGGACTCTTCGCCCGTCGTGACAGCCTTAGTGAGGAGGGGCTTCTACTCCTCGTCATCCGAGGAGATGGGCTCTGGCTTCATCTTGGAGGGAGCGGTCAATGCCAATGGGCCTGTGTAACGCAGTGGGCGGCGCCAGGAGCCAAAGCTCCCTCCGGATCCAGAGGGGTGTGCGGAGAATCAGTTTGAGCCGTCGGATTTGTCGATCACGACGCCCGAAACTGGAGGTTTGCGGATTTGTGGAGAGAAGAGGCGGCGGCGTAATGTTGTAGGGTTTGCGTCAGCGGCCGGTCGACTTAAATAGCTGGGGCAGATGGACCAGCTTTGCTTTAGTGCGGGCAACGACCGGAGTAGGCTACTCGGTCGCTGCACCGGCATGAATGTGACATGGCAAGTAGAGCGAGGGTTCTGGAGCGAAGGAATGATTTTTTGACATGGGCCCGCGTTGTGGGAAGCTAATATCAAGACCACCGCAAACTTTTCTTTACAGCGTGTTTGTTTGGAGGGAGTTGTTGATGGGGAATGGGAGTTTAAGGTCCATGGGAGTTAAATTCCTTTGATTGGCTCAGGTAAATGGGAGTTAGGATGGGAAGAGGAAGGGGAATTAAGAGGTCCAACTCCCTTCAATCTCTTCCCTGGGAGGACCAGGTAATTAAGCGTGGGAGTGGGAATTGACGTAAAATGGAAAAACTGTTCGCTCACGTCCTATTGTTTAACGGTTGATGAAGCGCTCACTTTTCTAATCCAAACTCGCGTATCATCAACAATTCCCAGTCCTGTAACTCCCTGTAGAATTCCCACCGATAATTACTACCACACACCAAACATGGGAATGGGACTAATAATCTACTTCCCAAGTCTAATTTCTTCACAAATTCCCCCTCGTAAATTCCCATGCCCAATCCCTCAAGCTGCCAAACACGCTGTTATTGATTTTGGATGTGCAGACCGGTCCGAATAATTTTGACGAGTGCTTTTGTATTAGAAAGATGGAAAAAAAAGTCTGGACTGTGCGATGCCCTACATCTGGGAGCGATTTGGCGATCCGCGTCGCCTTATTATGGCGTGATGGTTCCATAACAGCAAACATCCTACTCGATACTCGATAGCTCTCAGATCCCCCGCCCCTTACCCCTACCCTCAGCAACGCGGAGGCGACCTCGCGATGCCGCCGCCGCCGCACCCAAACGGGGGCAAAGTGACGCCGAACCTGGCCATGGACGCCGAGGGCACGCGCCTGCTTAACCTCACCGTCCTGCAGCGCCTCGACCCCGCCGTCGAAGACATCCTCATCACTGCCGCGCACGTCACGCTCTACGACTTCAACATCGACCTCAACCAGTGGGTGAGGGCTCCTCTCTCGTCCGATGCCTTTGCTGCACTCGACCACGATCCGATCCGATCTGATTTTATTTCTGTTTCGTGCAGAGCCGGAAGGACGTGGAGGGATCGCTCTTCGTGGTTAAGAGGTGAGGCAGATTGGGGAAAACGTGTTTTGGGTTTATATGTGGGTTTTGTGCGCGTGTAGCAGCTAATTGTATCAGGATTGTGTTGGATTTCGTGTAGGAACTCACAGCCGAGGTTCCAGTTCATCGTCATGAACAGGCGCAATACGGGTACGTGCATCTTTGATCTTGGTTGATATCTTGTAGTACACTGGGTACTTCAAATAGGATAGAGATCACGACGGAACATTTTTTTGTGGCAGTGGTTCCTAAATCTTAAGATTGACTTGTGTTAAGTATTAGACCATTGTTGATGGAGTAATGCAGTAGTTACATGAAAATTACTTGGTTATAGTATGTTGGTTGCTTCAAACTAATTTGGGCGGCCCTGAAAAATTGCGTTTTTTTATCATCGATGCCGAGCCACATTGAAAAACCAATAATTAGATTTTTATGACACTGCTTTTATTCTGCCTGATAGTTAACTCTTCAGTGATATGGTTACAAGGGATCAGAGATGATCTTAGAGTTGCCAAAAAAGAAAGTAGAGATGATCTTAGAAAGTTTAGGATCTTGCAGTAGCTCTATGGCTCCATACAAGTCTGACGGGGCCTGGAGCACTAATTCTTGGTCAATGGATCCACTGGAGAAAGCTGATAGATATCAAGATAGTATCGATCTAAATTCTTGTTACGTTTTAGATTTAGTATAGAGAAAAGATGTGAACTGTCACATACACACAAAACAGATGCCCATGTGAACACACTCTGAAAGGTTCGTCATTCATGTCTATGAGCAGCCATATCTTTTGGGGTTTGGCGTTCGGTTTCTCACTGTAGTAAGATAGGTGTGTTTTCATGATTTGTTAAGGTTGTTAGAGTGTAGTCATAGACTGACAACTGCTAAGCTTGTGTGGATGCTAGTTTTTAAATGGTATGCAGTAAAATGATTGGCCTATGAAAAGATCGTGTTCTATACTTGCCAGATAATCTCGTGGAGGATTTGTTGAGTGATTTTGAATACGAACTCCAGCCTCCATATTTGTTGTATCGGAATGCCACACAGGAAGTAAATGGCATTTGGTTTTATAACCAACAGGAGTGCGAAGCTGTTGCTAGTCTGTTTGGAAGGTAAAGCCCCCCCACCCCCTGTCAGTGCCTTATTTTATTTTTTGTAAGGTGTGTAGTCAATGTACCTGATGACCCGACTTTTGATATCTTCGGTATCAATATATTTAGTAGTGTTCAGATCATGTGCACACAATGTATATAGTTTGGCAAACACCAAATATATATTGTAAAAACAAGTGGTCAAAGTTCTATTTTTTAATACCATCCAAACATTAAAAAAAATGACATCTTAAGGAAACCGGAGGAAGAATTGGACTTCGGAAGTTTTGTTTACTCTGTAGCTGAAACTGTTGAATATTTGAACTTCCTAACTAAGTACTGCCGAATACTCTATTTGCATTTAGGCATTGAACTGCTTAAGTAGTCCTTATAGTATGGGATCGTTTGAACTATTTGTTGTCTTAAGTATGCATTCACCAATTTCTAAATCAGTAGTTGCAATAAATGATTCTGTCCTATCGGCAGGAATTAGTACACAATATAGCTGTGGTTTGCTGCTATTCATCTTGCAGTAATTTTTTTTGTTTCAATCCTTTTCGTGCAGGATACTGAATGCTTATGCGAAAGTGCCCCCAAAGCCGAAAGTGCCATCCATAAAAAGGTTCTCTCCTGTACTTGTGAACTTAAACTTGTTTCATCTCTTGAATTCATTTGTCCATTTATCGTATTCGAGCTTTGTTTGAGTTTTGTATTAAATGTACTTCTGCTGAATCATTTTGGTGCGCGACAGTGAGTTTGAGGAATTAGAGGCTGTTCCTACATCCTCTGCCATAGATGGTCCCCTTGAACCTCCTCCATCATCTACCGCTGTAGTTTCTGATACCCCTGATGAATCGTTTGCCAGCTATTTCAGTGTAAGTTCTCTCTGAACTTTATCATTGTTTCATTCTAATTTGTTTTTTACACTGTCATGCGACAGTACATATTTGCAATAGTTTGGTCATGGTCGGGGGTTAACTCCATCCTAACACAACTCATTCCTCATTTATTATTTTTTGTTTGAGAACATGATATGAGGTTGGTTCACCACCACCTCATCCCTCAGATGCAAATGCTAGTAAAGAAAGAGGAATGCATGATCCTGGAAACTGCCCCTAAATTTCCTTGCTTAAGATAGTGTATCTTCATTTATCTGGTTTGTGAATTCATTGTCCATTGTGGTTCTTAGTTATAAATGTATACCAGTGCTATGCTTTTTGCTGGTTACAGTTCTATATATGGTACTTCCACTGTACTGCCATTCATAGTGTCAAACGCGCCTGTTGAATTCTATCTGGACAAAACTTACAGGGTGTTGCTAACGTTGGGAATGTACCAACTGCACCAATGACTGGAAGAGCTCACCCACCTGCTGAGTCTGTTGCATCATCCCACGTACCAATGATAATTTCATCTGCTGCTCCAACACATCAGATGAGTGCTTCATCAGCTCCACCACTGCCCCTCCACACTAATGCACATGCTGGCCGCTCGACAGACCTTGTAACTCCGGCGTTCTTTGTGCCTCCGTCATCCTCTTCCACATCTTTGGTGCAACCGGTTTCATCCTTGATGCCTACAGCGCCACCTCTTCATCCTGCTTCCACATCCAGCCAACGTCCACCATATGGTACCCCACTTCTTCAACCCTTTCCACCACCAACTCCTCCTGCATCCCTTACCCCTGCACACAATGATGGACCTATTATTTCGAGGGATAAAGTTAAGGATGCCCTCCAGAGACTTGTTCAGGTATGTTCTGCATTGAAAGAAAAAACAAGTTGTAATCTTTGTGCTTTTATTTGCTTTTAACACTTCTTCTATTGCCTAACAGAGCGACGAGTTCATCGATTTAATCCACCGGGAGTTGCTGAATGCTTGCAAGTCCTTGTGAAGTTTCTGTCTGTGACAAACATGAAAGGAGTGCTTCTGTTTGTGAGTTTTGTATGCCTCTTAGCCTTTAGTCCTCAAACTACTGTATAGCTCTGTCCTAATGCGTTGATGTAGAGTCCTTCACTCCTTGATAGCAATGGTCGCTAGTATATCGCGGTATCCCTTGTTTCCAATATCTTTGTTGTCGTACAGTATATTTATGTAATTGAAAACACCGAGATGAAACAGGTTATGTGACAGACAGTGCACCATAACAGTTATGTACCATATTTTTCGTTTAACAGGTAGTATTTCATATGGTTTATTCTTTGCGTTGCCCCTGGTTTTGCTATGGGACTCCCAAGCAAAACAGGCAATGTGGTTCTCTATGGCATTGCTTGGCACTCAAAGCTTTTACAACGTAATGCATGGACGAACGTTTGAAGAACGGTGAGCAGATGGTAGGCTAGATATTTCGGGAATAGATGGCCGGGTTGAATTTGGCTCAAAGGGGCAAATATCCGCTACATAGAACTGAAGCAGAATCGAAACGTGGTGAACTGAAGCAACAACATTCCCAATCGGATCTTGCTGCAAGTGAGCCCCTCTTTGGGCATGTTGTCTTCACGGCCACCACCAGCAGCAGTGGCTGCCGGCGGCAGCCTCTCTGGTGGCGTGACATATTGGGCATATTGGGCAGGACGCAGAACTCCGGTCGTGGTCGCCTATCTAACTGCGGGAGGAGATCTAACGATGCGGCTGCTACCGCCGTCCGTGAGCACGATGGAGGCGGAGGCACAGCCTTGGAACGACACGGTGTGGCAAGGGAGGGCCGCCTGGGCAGGTGTCCGAGACGTGGATCCTATCCCAAGGAATCATGGGGATCGGGCAGAGAAAACCTAGGATTCGTTTGGTTACTCACCAATTTTGGGCACTTTGCATGTGTGACCCAGTTGAATCCGTTTGAGGGTATGCAGGTCAAATGCACATTATTTGTTTGCCTACATCTCCTTTAGCCTGGCTAAGCAGCAACATCGACACCTGTGTTTGGTTGCCTGCATGGTCTATCCAAATGCAAAGAGGTGTTGTTTGATTACACACAACACAAGTGATGTGGTAACCTCTTGTAGGAGTGGTGAGATTACCAACACAAACAACACACACACCATAAACCATAGTATAACCACAACAATAGCATATAACCATAACCATACCATAAGCACAGCAGTTTAAACATAGCATCACAACAGAAACACAATCTTCAAACCTAAGCAGCACTCACATCACCATCAAGCCCAGCAGCACCCTCATTAGCACCTTCATCATCCATGTAGAATGCTGGATCACGCAACACGCAATTTGCCACAACCTGAATGCCATGGTTGTTGAAGACGAGGACACTCAGGTTGGCGGGGCTAACCAGCTTGAAAGGTGAGAAGGCTTTTGATGCTGATGTCGTGGGCTACACAGAAGGCAGCCCAACCCTTATCAAGGATGAGCCGGTCATTCATCATTTTCATGGTGACCTTCTAGGTGCAGTCGTTGTGTGTCGTCAGCCGTAACATCTCTGGGACGGGGACGAGGTACTTGTCGAAGGATGTGCGCATCTACAGAACCTCCAACTTAGTCCGAAGATGGTCTTGCAGAAGTGCGTCGAGCCGACGACCTCCATCCTTAGCACTTTCTCCTTCTTGCCGGAGGCGATCTCCTTCCCCTTCCCCGCAGAGGCGACCTCCTGGCCCTTCCAGGCACAATTGATTTCCTTCTCCTTCCCGGCCAGAGACAGACTCCTTGCCAGCCTTGTTGTTGCCTCCAAGGATGAGTTTCTCATTCTGCATTGAGCATGCACATATGAACTACTGCTTGAATGAAAAACACATTGCACGTATGATCAGGTAAATTTCTGAGCCTGGCTCTAGGCTACCACCAGTCCGACTACAAGCTCATCGAGGTGGATGACTACAAGCTCTATCACCACTCTGTTCAAACCCTCGATCCATCCAAATTCGTAGCACGTGGGTGTGAAAACCATCGAATCGATTCGAGGGGTTGTTCAAACCGTCGACGATTCGAGGGTTTGTTCAAACCATTGATGATTCGAGTGTTTTCATAGACCAGTGTTCAAACCCTCGAAATCCCTACCCGTGTGTGTTCGAACCCTAAAATCGATTCAATCGGCCCTAAATCACAATGGATTCAACCGATCCCTAACCAAAGCCTACTAACTATCAATCGAGTAGGTGCAATCTAAAATCCACGGTACATCGAGCGTGACGCCTTACCTAGAGGGGGACAGTACATACGGCCATTGACACGGAAGGAGTGCTCACCGTGCAGATCTTGTCGCGTCTGGGGAGAGATACATGGGAGATTGAGGGATGGAGGAGGGGAGAGCGAAGGGGTGGGAGAAGGGGAGGGTGCGCGGTAGGAGGGGGTGAGGGAGCTATGGCACCGCGATGGGAGCCAGCACGATTTCTACTGTGTGTCCCCGCGCGTGCACCCTGTCGTTCCCACGTGCACACCCTCGCATCCCATGGGCCAGGCTCGCTGGAAACGGCCGATTCGGCGGTTTCCAGAAAGCTAGGCCCGGAGTTGCTTTAAAGTTCGCGTGGGCCCAAATTTTAATGCGACCCAGGCTACCAAACAAGCCAAAACTAAACCTCGCGGGTCTGGATGACCTAATGCAGGTAACCAAATGCATCCCTAGTGTATTTCACCATCCAAATGCCCATGCACATGACCCGAGGCTGATTTTGCTCCTGGGCTTTCCACCAAGGGAATGGGGCAGAATCCTCAAGGGATCCCTGGCTATCAAAGACACCCTTAGGCCTTGTTCGGTACGAGTGCATTTCCAACCCCAAGCAGTTTGAGGATGGGAGGGATTTGATGAATACCTCTCCTCCACCCAATTCCCTTCTAGTCCACAATCCCTTCTCACTACAAAAATGTTGGTGTTAGATTCTGGTGGGGACCTAACAGAATTGACAAAGTAATTAATAAGTAATTTGAAGAACGGAACTAGGGTTTGAGTCCAATTGAGGAGGCCATATTCTATTACTGTAACTATAGCGTATTAGGTTCTAGCCATTGAGGCAGAAATAACAAGGGATTAATCGAAAAAGATGCCACAACCTCGCGTTATATAGGCGTATGTATATTTGAGAGCAACTGTTGAGGTGAAAGTAACTTTAGTTAATATGGAACAGCGACTTTGCCCGAAGCCACCCTAGCAGAGCGAAGCTAGATAGGCCATCCGATAACTGAGCTTTATTGACTTCAAACATCCTCAAGGAGCTTCATGTCGAGGCATGCCATGCTTCAGTGGTTGTTCTAAATACTGCAATGAATTTGACAAATCGGCGTCTTCCTATGTAGCATCTTTCGGAGACAAAATTTGCCACTGTACTGCCCATTGGACTACTTCTTGGTTGTGCTGAGGAATTTGACAACCTTCCAACACCGCACCCGGGGCCGTCTTAAGAGTACCATCCTCATTAACAGTGGGTAAATGTGGGAGATGGTATAGCCCGAGAGCCAAAATACTTTTTATGTTGATTGACATGAAGAACTAGGTGAATCTTCACATGCTCTGGGAATTGCAGTTTGTAAGCGAGGCTCCCTACCTTCTGAATGATATGAAATGGACCATAATATTTATGTTGTTGCTTCAAAGCATCTTGAAATCCAAATGTTGCCAGCCTTAGGGTGCCATCTTGAGATGTACCAGGTCTACAACTTTGAATTGTTGGTCCACTCTCTTAAGATCAACCTATTTCTTCATTCTTGACTATGCTTGTTGCAAATGGAATTTGAGTTGGTCTAGCCTGGGTTGCCTTGCAGTCAAAATATCTCTGGAGCCATGCTCTGCATGCCCAGTATAGCGAGCTCACTAATTAAGAGAGCTGGAAACCGAAAAAGGGCTTGTAAGGGAGAGAGCTTCATAGATGTATGGTAAGTGGAATAATTGTACCACAGTTCTACTAATGGGACCCATGACACCCACTTTTTAGGCTCAATGTTGGCCATGCACCCGAGTTAAGTTGTTAAGCATTTATTGACACACTCCGATTGCCCATCAGTTAACAGGTGATAGGCCATGCTGTACCTCAGTTCCACTTTCAGACTGGAAAATGTCTCTCCACAAGCTAATAGTAAAAATTCAGTCCATATATGAGATAATGAGCAGAGGTGGACTATTTAGCTTGATTATGTTGTCAATAAAAGCAGTTGCTACAGTTTAAACTGTGCAGGGTATGAAGTGGGCATATTTTGTGAAACGATCCACTACAACAAAAATCACATCTTTACCTTGAGAATTGGGCAGTCCTTTGACGAAATCCATCATAATGTTTTGCCAGGCCATATCAGGAGTAGGTAGATGATCCAGCGGGCCTGGAGGCAAACAATGCTCACTCATAGATCGTTGATAGATAGAACAGTAACAAATCAAAAACCTCAACATCTTTATTTAATCCAGGCCAATAGAAGATGTTCTTAACTCTCTGATATGTTGCCTTCACACTGGAGTGTCCTCCAAATGGGAGAGGAATGCAAGACAATAAGTTGTTTAGTTTTTAAATCACTATTGCCCCCCCCTATAAGTTTGCCCTTATGTATTGCACTAGTAGTTTCTCTAGTAGAGGTTATAAGTGTCATCCTGCAAGTACCTATCCAGTATGTTCTGAAACCAAACAGGTTGCACCTGAGAAATAGAAAACAATGAGCAGAATTGTCTTGATAAAGCATCAACCCTATTGTTCATGCCCTTTTTGTACTGTATTATGAAATTGAATTCCAAAAGCTCATCATTAGCTTATGTGAGTGCCCTTGGTTAGTCGTTGATCTAAATAAATCTAAGACTATAATGGTCTGTTTTGACAATGAGTTCCCTTCCTAGGAGATAGTGACATCAACTCTTTAGTGCTTCCATTATTGCTAGGGCTTCTTTTTCATAGGTTGATAGGGCATCATTCCTCGGACATAGAGTTAAACTACAATAAGCAATTACCCTTCCTTGTTGAAGCATGACTGCAGAAGCATCTGGCTCTAACACAAATGGTTTGGAGAAATTTGGTAGTGCAAGGACTGGGCAGGCATGAGAGCTTGTTGTAATGTGTCAAAAGCATTATCATGAGTTGTAGATGAGTGAAAATTCCCTTTTTTTAGCTGTGCATGTAGTGGTTTTCAAAATTAATGAATCTTATGTAATATCCAACTAATCCCAGAAAGCTCATGAGCTGAGTGGCACTTGAAGGAATTGTCCAATCAACAATGGCTTTAATATTTTCAGGATCAGTAGAGACACAAATCCTAGAAATTAGATTACCAAGATATTCCACTTACCTGACCCCAAAGACACATTTTGATAGCAAAAAGTTGGTGTTGTTGTAGTAAGTATAGCACAGTTTGTAGGTGTTGGAAGCGTTCTCCTTTTGTTTGGTTGTACACTAGGATCTTATCAAAAAAAGACTAGAATTAACTTCCATGCATAGAGGACATAAAATGAGCCCAGGGCATTTGGAAGACAAAAAGGCATGACCAGGAACTTATAATGGCGAAAGTAGGATCTAATGGTTGTTTTGTGTATGTCAACCTCTACGATCCTTATTTGGTGGTAACTTGACCTGATATCCAATTTAGAAAAATATTGTGCTCCAAATAATTCATCTAGCTAATCCTCTATCACTAGGATTGGGAATTTGTCTTCGATAGTTAGATCATTGAATTTTTGATAATCAATGCAGAGTAGCCATGTGAAGGGGAGCCTTGGCGCAATGGTAAAGCTACTGCCTTGTGACCATGAGGTCACGGGTTCAAGTCCTGGAAACAGCCTCTTACAGAAATGTAGGGAAAGGCTGCGTACTATAGACCCAAAGTGGTGGGACCCTTCCTAGGACCCCGCGCAGGCAGGAGCTACATGCACCGAACTGCCCTTTTAATGCAGAGTCGCCATGTGAAATCCTTTTTCTTTACTAAAATTGCAGGTGAAGCATATGGACTTTGGCTGGGTCTGATAATCCGATTAGCTAACAGAGTTTTGAATATGGGGCACTCTATATGGTCAAATATTTGGGTATCTCCACCTTCACGGTTGATGGGAGCCAATCACCCTTCTGTCGGCCATCGGCAATGGTGGCAGACGAAGAGGAGGCAGCGGCCTTCACGAGCTCCAATTTCCGGGTCTTGTTGCTCATGGCGACCGAGAGCAAGGTGATGCTAGGGCTCGACGGCGGTTTGGATGTGCGTAGCAAGAGGAAGACAAAGAGATTTGGGGACGAATGGTTTCTCTTTCTCTCTCACCCGCTTATAAACGGGCTCAATTGGTAACCGTCCCGATAATTCCGCTTGACACACAACGCGATCTATGAAAGGAAATGGCTAACCGGTGCGGGCCCCTAAAAGTCATCAACTAAATTTCACTCCAACATTCAATATCATCGGTTGCTCATGCATCTGCCATGCGCGGGAATGAGGAGATAACCCCGGCTAACTGGTCAAATTCAAGCATTCAATGAGAAATATTGATGTGACAAATCATCTGAAATTCATTGCAACATCATCCACAACCACGACGCTTTGGTTTCCCTTCAGTCAGTGCCACGGTTGTTGGGTCAGTCCCTAACCAATACCACATTGAAGGCATGATGAATTCAAGTGTCACATGCTACATCACTAGGGATAGGCCTGCTCTGCAGATGGGTGATGATAATCCACCTCAATGAGGTTGCCAAATTACTGGTGACACCCTGAACAAGCAATGAATTTAGCATCCCCCGTAGCACAAGTTGGACTCAAGCAAAGAGCCAAACGCTAAAATTCATAGACTTGAATCTGATTTCAAAAATTGAATGATGCTCCTCCAAGATAATGACTGGCCCATTAGCACGAATAAACCCAAGCATCCTCTTTATCACTCGGATTTCATGATACACCCTCAGTCGAGCCACCAGACAACCTCTTTCCAAAGATGATAGAGTATCATAGAGCCTTTCTGCACCTTGTTTATAGTTAACCTTTGCATCCATTTTTGCTCTTTTGAGTCTGCAATGGTCTCTCTATGAGCAAGTGGTTCTTTGAGTTTTATTGCCAGTCGGAATCCATTCCATTGAGGGCTCAGTCAGTTTCTCAGCGAGACATACACAGACTTGGGGGGCTAATGATGAGGGAAGACCTACAGAATAGGCCCATGACGACATAGGGCCCAGCTAAAGGCCCAGGCCCATAGACGCTACAGTCTAGTTAGTAGTGTACAGAAGGGGCGTAATAAGTTTAGGCGGTGCTAGCAGTCAGACATAATTATTCAGCCAGACAGGATCCATTAGTCGTACAAAGCTCCTCAGCGAGTATCAAGGCCAATAGCAGATCAACCGGGGATGTCACGGGAGGCATCTCCCGCATTAACTACAGACTTTACCTTCTGTAATAACCATATGTAGTAATATTCGGTCATCTACACGTTGCTAACCACACCCATTCTACTGACAATTGCTGCTCCTCTTCATGGCACACTATATAAGACTAGGAGGCGCACAACGTCAAGGATTCACCCCATTTATTTATAATCACTCTATACACAAAAGAGAGAAAGTAGCACACATGAAGTTTGGTGTTATCTTTACGGTTGTCGTCTTACGTCGCAGATGCAGACATACAGGTTCAGATTCGTCCATTCTCATTTGTAGATGTTGTGAGTTTGAGCAACTCCTTGTCAATTTCGGGTTGTTCTTTTTTTTTTGAACACAAGGAAGGCGCCAGCAAGCGCCAATTTTTCATTCAACTGATAGGCAATGTGCAACATGTATTACATATCCCTGTATCTGGAAATTGAGAAAGGAGAGCAAAACAGGGCAAGAGCCATTGGTATGAGCAGAATGAGTACAATTAAAAACAGGTTCTACTCTTGAGTTGAGAACCTGATGAGCACAATTGTGAGCAATTCCATTAGTATTCCTAGAGATATGGTAAACAACAAAAGGGAATTGTGAAGTGTCATGAAAGAACTCTCTAATTGGTTGTCTGCATCTCCAAGTGATGATGGGGTTGTTGATATCTCTGGATGCAACCATCTTGGCTAAAGAAAGATTGTCTGTAAGGAAAGTAATTCGCTGAAGTTGAAGCCTAGAAGCAATCTTTGCAGCAAACTGAAGTGCAAGAGCTTCAGCAACAAGAGGCGAGATAACAGAGTCAGCAGAAGCTTGGATCATAATCATCGAATGTGAACAGCCTCTAGGAATGTTAATGTGCACACCAATTCCAGTCGCCATCAAATCCCCCCGACCTGGTATGTTCTTTTTCTTCCAAGAAGTGTCAGAAAAAATCTTGGTACCTACAATTGCAAGATCAGATTGAAGTGTACAGCCTTGCTGGACATTTTCATGGCATGGAGGGAACATGGTAGAAGACACATCAGGAGGAGGAGCAGGTTGGCTTCCTGGATTGTGTTGCTGGGTGTCCTGCATAATTTGAGTTGAGCAATGGCAAGTGCAGCCTGATGAACTTGATGGGGATATGAGGTTTTCCTGCAAAACAGAGCATCGTTTCTTGCTTTCCATAAACACCACAAGAAAGTAAATATGTTAGGAATCGAAGCTTGTGGGTGATTCATGTTAATTAGAGCCAAAATAATATCACCAACAAAATTATAAGGTTGTGCAAGAAGGTCAGATTTTATATACCAAGGGTGTCCAAACCAAGCAGCTCTAGAAAAATTGCAGAGAAAGAAAAGATGCAATTCATTCTCATCAGAATTACATCTAGTACAAGTAGAAGAAATGTGAGAAGAGAATCTTGCAACTCTCACCGTCGTGGGTAGCGCACACCTAAGCAATATCCAAGCAAACGTTTTGACCCTTGGAGCCATGAGCTTATTCTTCCAAACCTGCTGCGTAAGATTCTTAATAGTAGGGATTACTTGCCTTTGATTAGCCTGCATAGAGTGGATTTGTTGTAGACATAGTTTATATGTGCTTTTAAAATTACATTTACCAGAAGGAGTTAACCCCCAACAAAGGATGTCCCAACAATCATCAAGAACAATCGGAGTAGCAATAATAGCCGAAGTGGAGGGTTCCTGAAAAAGGTTAGTGATAAGCACATGCTTCCACACTTTTTGGCCAGGCAACCAAAGATTAGAGACTTTAGCCGGATAGACAAAATTACTATGTTGGATGATCATATGATCATAAATGTTCTCCCAAGTAGTGCACCAAGGGGAGCTCCGATCTAAACAGAAATGTTTCCTTGAGTAATTTGGTAGAAAGAATTGGCTTTAAGCATGGGCAAGACTTTAAGAATGGAGGCCCAAAAGGCATATTTCGGAGTATTAGAGGATGCTCTCCATATGGATGAATCAGGAAAATATTTGGCACGGAGAGCTTGATAGATGTGGCTATCTAGATTGTCAGCAAGAGGCCAAGCCGTAGCAAGAAGAAGGCCTTGATTCATGGAAAGCATGTTTTTAATACCCATACCTCCCTCCTTCTTAGGAGTACATATATCTTTCCAATCCCTTAAGCATAAAGCTCTAGCACCTGCTTCCTCTCTAACACCTGCTTCCTCTCTAACACCAACCCACCAGAAGTTACGAATGACTGCAGTGAGCTTAGAAAGGAATTTCTTTGAGAAAAGAATGTTTGACATGTAGTAAACCAGGATAGAGGCAAACACGGAATTTATAAGCTCAAGTCTTGCAGCATGGGACAATTTGTCGGCTTTATACATGGGGAGCTTATTCTTGAATTTATCATAAACGAAGTTGTAGGCAGAAGCTCGGTCCTTGGTCGGGAGAATAAGAGGGTGACCAAGATGCGTAGATGTAACATCCATGAGAGGAACATGGGAAATATTGGTGATTTGTTGAACTACAGACTGGGAAATGCTATTTCTTGAGCTTACGTTGGTTTTTCCCTTGAAGAGGAAAGGGTGATGCAGCAAAGTAGAGATAAGTATTTCCCTCAGTTAAGAACCAAGGTATCAATCCAGTAGGATAAGAACACACAAATCACCAATACTTGCAAAAACAATCAAACACTTGCATTTTTCCCAACACGATAAAGGGGTTGTCAATCCCTTCACGGTCACTTGCAAAGGTGAGATCTCATAGAGATAGAAAAATAAAACTAAACAGAAGATAAAATATTTTTGGGGTTTTTTCGTTTATAGACATAAAAATAAAAGATTGCAAAATAGTAGATCAAAAACTAATATGATGGAAAATGGACCCGGGGGCCATAGGTTTGACTAGAGGCTTCTCTCATGATAGCAAATAATATGGTGGGAGAACAAATAACTGTCGAGCAATTGATAGAAAGGCGCAAAGTTATGACGATATCCAAGGCAATGATTATGTAATATAGGCATCACGTCCGTGTCAAGTAGACCGACTCCTGCCTGCATCTACTACTATTACTCCACACATCGACCGACTCCTGCCTGCATCTAGAGTATTAAGTTCATAAAGAACAGAGTAACGCTTTAAGTAAGATGACATGATGTAGAGGAATAAACTCAAGCAATATGATGTAAACCTCATCTTTTTATCCTCGATGGCAACAATACAATACGTGCCTCGCTAACCCTACTTTGTCACTGGGTGAGGACACCGCAAGATTGAACCCAAAGCTAAGCACTTCTCCCATTGCAAGAAAAACCAATCTAGTTGGCCAAACCAAACCGATAGTTCGAAGAGAATTACAAAGATATCAAATCATGCATATAAGAATTCAGAGAAGATTCAAATAATATTCATAGATAAGCTGATCATAAATCCACAATTCATCAGATCTCGGCAAACACACGGCAAAAGAAGATTACACCAGATAGATCTCCAAGGACATCGAGGAGAACATGGTATTGAGAATCGAAGAGAGAGAAGAAGCCATCTAGCTACGAGCTATGGACCCGTAGGTCTGAGGTAAACTACTCACGCTTCATCGGAAGGGCAATAGAGTTGATGTAGATGCCCTCCGTGATCGAACCCCCCTCCGGCAGGATGCCGGAAAAGGCCCTAAGATGGGATCTCACGGGAGCAGGAGGTTGCGGCGGTGGAAAAGTGTTTTCGTGGATGCCTCTGGTGGTTTGGGAATATATGTGAATATATAGGACGCAGAACTAAGTCAGGGGGTCACCAAGGGGCCCACAAGGTAGGGGGGGCGCGCCCTAACCCCCTGGGCGGCCCTCCCTCATTGTCGCCGCCTCATGGCTCTTCTGGCTTGAACTCCAAGTCTCCGGGGTGTCTTCTGGTCCAATAAAAATCACCGCGAAGGTTTTATTCCGTTTGGTATTCCTTTTCTGCGAAGCTCAAAAACAAGGAAAAAACAGAAACTGGCACTGGGCTCTAGGTTAATAAGTTAGTTCCAAAAATAATATAAAATAGCATATTGATGCATATAAAACATCCAAAACATATAATATAATAGCATGGAACAATAAAAAATTATAGATACGTTGGAGACGTATCAAGCATCCCCAAGCTTAATTCTTGCTCGTCCTCGAGTAGGTAAATGATAAAAACAAATTTTTTGATTTGGAATGCTACCTAACATATTTATCCATGTAATTTTCTTTATTGTGGCATGAATGTTCAGATCCATAAGATTCAAAACAAAAGTTTAATATTGACATAAAAAGGGTAATACTTCAAGCATACTAACAATGCAATTATGTCTTCTCAAAATAACATGGCCAAAGAAAGTTATCCCTACAAAATCATAGTCTATCTATGCTCCATCTTCATCACACAAAATATTCAAATCATGCACAACCCCGATGACAAGCCAAGCAATTGTTTCATACTTTTGGTGTTCTCAAACTTTTTCAACTTTCACGCAATACATGAGCGTGAGCCATGGACATAGCGCTATAGGTGGAATAGAATATGGTGGTTGTGGAGAAGACAAAAAGAAGGAGATAGTCTCACATCAACTAGGTGTATCAACGGGCTATGGAGATGCCCATCAATAGATATCAATGTGAGTGAGTAGGGATTGTCATGCAATGGATGCACTAGAGCTATAAGTTTATGAAAGCTCAAAAAAAAACTAAGTGGGTGTGCATCCAACTTGCTTGCTCACGAAGACCTAGGGCAATTTGAGGAAGCCCATCATTGGAATATACAAGACAAGTTATATAATGAAAAATTCCCACTAGCATATGAAAGTGACAATATAGGAGACTCTCTATCATGAAGATCATGGTGCTACTTTGAAGCACAAGTGTGGAAAAAGGATAGTAACATTGCCCCTTCTCTCTTTTCTCTCATTTTTTGGTGGGCTTCTTTGGCCTCTTTTATTTTTGTAAAGTCCGGAGACTCATCCCGACTTGTGGGGGAATCATAGCTTCCATCATCCTTTCCTCACATGGGACAATTCTCTAATAATGATGATCATCACACTTTTATTTACTTACAACTCAAGAATTACAACTCGATACTTAGAACAAAATATGACTCGATATGAATGCCTCCGGCGGTGTACCGGGATGTGCAATGAATCAAGAGCGACATGTATAAAAAATGATGAATGGTGGCTTTGCCACAAATACGATGTCAACTACATGATCATGCAAAGCAATATGACAATGATGAAACGTGTTATAATAAACGAAACGGTGGAAGTTGCATGGCAATATATCTCGGAATGGCTATGAAATGCCATAATGGGTAGGTATGGTGGCTGTTTTGAGAAAGGTATATGGTGGGTGTATGGTACCAGCGAAAGTTGTGCGGTACTAAAGAGGCTAGCAATGGTGGAAGGATGAGCGTGCGTATAATCCATGGACTCAACATTAGTCATAAAGAACTCACATACTTATTGCAAAAATCTATTAGTCATCGAAACAAAGTACTACGCGCATGCTCCTAGGGGGATAAATTGGTAGGAAAAGACCATCGCTCGTCCCCGACCGCCACTCATAAGGAAGACACTAAATAAATAAATCATGGTCCGACTGTATCACATAACGATTCACCATACGTGCATGCTACGGGAATCACAAACTTTAACACAAGTATTTCTACAATCCACAATTACTCACTAGGATGACTCTAATATCACCATCCTCATATCTCAAAACAATCATAAGGAATCAAACTTCTCATAGTATTCAATGCACTTTATATGAAAGTTTTTATTATATCCCTCTTGGATGTCTATCATATTAGGACTAAATTCATAACCCAAGCAAATTACCATGTTGTTTAAGAAGATTCTCAAAATAATACTCCCTCCGTTCCCAAATATAAGTCTTTTTAGAGATTCGAATGAGTGACTATATACGGAGCAAAATAAGTGAATCTATAATCTAAAATATGTCTACATACATCCGTATGTTGTAGTCCATTTGAAATGTCTAGAAAGACTTATATTTAGGAACGGACGGAGTATAGTGAAGCATGAGATTTCAATAATTTCTATAAAATAAAACCACCACCGTGCTCTAAAAAGATATAAGTGAAGCACTAGAGCAAAATTGCCTAGCTCAAAAGATATAAGTGAAGCACATAGAGTATTCTAATAAATCATGATTCATGCATGTCCCTCTCAAAAGGTGTTTACAACAAGGATGATTGTGGAAAACTAAAAATCAAAGACTCATATCATACAAGTCGCTCCAAGCAAAACACATATCATGTGGTGAATAAAAATATAGCCTCAAGTAAAGTTACCGATAGACGAAGACGAAAGAGGGGATGCCTTCCGGGGCATCCCCAAGCTTAGGCTCTTGGTTGTCCTTGAATATTACCTTGGGGTGCCTTGGGCATCCCCAAGCTTAGGCTCTTGCCACTCTTTATTCCATAGTCCATCAAATCCTTACCCAAAACTTGAAAACTTTACAACACAAAACTCAACAGAAAATCTCATGAGATCCGTTAGTATAAGAAAATAAATCACCACTTATAGTACTGTTGTGAACTCATTATTTAGTTAAATTGGTGTAATATCTACTGTATTCCATATTTTCCATGGTTCATACCCCCCGATACTACTGATAGATTCATCAACATAAGCAAACAACACATAGAAAACAGAATTTGTCAAAAACAGAACAGTGTGTAGTAATCTGTAACTGTCGAATACTTATCTAACTCCAAACATTCTGAAACATTAGGAAAACCTGGGAAATTTGTGTACCAATCTTGTGCAAAAAGAATCAGTATTTTATCGTGCTTCTGTTAAAAATGAAAATTATTTTGCTGGGTGCAAATATTTCTGTTTTTCAGCAAGATCAAAGCAACTATCACCGTAAGCGTGCAATATTCCTGTTAAAGCAGACTAAGGCATAGCCTAGTGGTGGGAAGGGGTTGATGCCTTCCCACCCACCCAGGTTCAAGGCATGGTACTTGTAATTTGGGTTTGTTGCACCAATTATACTGTAGGGGGTTCCCTTACAGTCTTTCTATCAAAAAAAATATCACCGTAAGCCATCCCAAAGGTCTTACTTGGCACAAACACTAATTGAAACACCAAAACACAATTGCTACATAGGTAATAATGTGTATTTTATTCAAGAACAGTAGCAAAACAAAAAACTCAAAAATAAAATTGGGTTGCCTCCCAACAAGCGCTATTGTTTAACGCCCCTAGCTAGGCATTGATAATTTTAATGATGCTCACATGAAAGACAAGAATTGAAGCACAAAGAGAGCATCATAAAGTACGTGAAAAGCACATCTAAGTCTAACATACTTCCTATGCACGGGCATCTTATAGGCAAACAAATTATCAAGGCAAGCAAATCCTAGCATATGCAAAGAAGAAGAAAGAGACAATAGCAATCTCAACATAACGAGAGGTAATTTAGTAACATGAAAATTTCTACAACCATATTTTCATCTCTCATAATAGTTACATGTAGGATCATAATCAAATTCAACAATATAGCTATCGTATAAAATATTTTCAATATGATCCATATGCATGCAAAGTTGACACTCTTCCAAAATAGTGGGATTATCATCAAATAAAGTCATGACCTCTCCAAACCCACTTTTATCAAAAATTTCATTAGACTTATCAATCTCCAAAGTAGTGGGATCATTATTTCCTAAAGTTGACACTTGAGGGAGTCCTGGATTAAGGGGTCCTCGGATGGTCGGGCTATGTGACATGGGCCAGACTGATGGGCCGTGAAGATACAAGATAGAAGGCCTTCCCCCGTGTCTGGATGGGACTCTCCTTTGCGTAGACGGCAAGTTTGGCGAACGGAAGTGTAGTTTCCTTTCTCTGTAAACCGACTCTGTATAACCCTGGCCCCCTCCGGTGTCTATATAAACTGGAGGGTTTAGTCCGTAGAGGCTAGGACAAATCATACAGGCTAGACATCTAGGGTTTAGCCATTACGATCTCGAGATAGATCAACTCTTGTAACCCATATACTCATCAAAGTCAATCAAGCAGGAAGTAGGGTATTACCTCCATCAAGAGGGCCCGAACCTGGGTAAACATCGTGTCCCCCGTCTCCTGTTACCTTCGATCCTCAGACGCATAGTTCGGGACCCCCTACCCGAGATCAGCCGGTTTTGACACCGACATTGGTGCTTTCATTGAGATTTCCTCTGTGTCGTCAATAGAAGGATCGATGGCTCGCCTTGTCATCAACGACAAAATCACCTCTGGAAGGGCCCTAGTTCCTGGGCAGATCCTCCAGGTCGGCAGTTTTTGTTGGAAATATGCCCTAGAGGCAATAATAAATGGTTATTATTATATTTCTTTGTTCATGATAATTGTCTATTGTTCATGCTATAATTGTGTTATCCGGAAATCGTAATACATGTGTGAATATATAGACCACAACGTGTCCCTAGTAAGCCTCTAGTTGACTAGCTCGTTGATCAACAGATAGTCATGGTTTCCTGACTATGGACATTGGATGTCATTGATAACGGGATCACATCATTAGGAGAATGATGTGATGGACAAGACCCAATCCTAAGCATAGCATAAAAGATCGTGTAGTTCGTTTGCTAGAGCTTTTCCAATGTCAAGTATCTTTTCCTTAGACCATGAGATCGTGTAACTCCCGGATGCCGTAGGAGTGCTTTGGGTGTACCCAATGTCACAACGTAAATGGGTGACTATAAAGGTACACTACGGGTATCTCTGAAAGTGTCTGTTGGGTTGACACGGATCGAGACTGGGATTTGTCACTCCGTATGACGGAGAGGTATCTCTGGGCCCACTCGGTAATGCATCATCATAATGAGCTCAATGAGACTAAGGAGTTATCCACGGGATCATGCATTACGGTACGAGTAAAGTGACTTGCCGGCAACGAGATTGAACAAGGTATTGGGATACCGACGATCGAATCTCGGGCAAGTAACATACCGATTGACAAAGAGAATTGTATACGGGATTGATTGAATCCTCGACATCGTGGTTCATCTGATGAGATCATCATGGAACATGCGGGAGCCAACATGGGTATCCAGATCCCGCTGTTGGTTATTGACCGGAGAGGCGTCTCGGTCATGTCTGCATGTCTCCCGAACCCGTAGGGTCTACACACTTAAGGTTCGGTGATGCTAGGGTTGTAGAGATATTAGTATGCGGAAACCCGAAAGTTGTTCGGAGTCCCGGATGAGATCCCGGACGTCACGAGGAGTTCCGGAATGGTCCGGAGATGAAGAATTATATACAGGAAGTCCAGTTTCGGCCATCGGGAAAGTTTCGGGGGTTATCGGTATTGTACCGGGACCACCGGAATGGTCCCGGGGGTCCACCGGGTGGGGCCACCTATCCCGGAGGGCCCCATGGGCTGAAGTGGGAAGGGAACCAGCCCTTAGTGGGCTGGGGCGCCCCCCATGGGCCTCCCCCTGTGCCTAGGGTTAGAAACCCTGGGGGTGGGGGCGCACCACTTGACTTGGGGGGTAAGTTCCCCCCTGGCCGCCGCCCCCCCTTGTAGATGGGTTCCAGGGCCGCCCCCCCTCCAGGGGGCCTATATATAGGGGGGAGGGAGGGCAGCAGTACCATAGCCCCTGGCGCCTCCCTCTCCCCCTGCAACACCTCTCCCTCTCGCTGAAGCTTGGCGAGCCCTGCTGAGATCCCGCTACTTCCACCACCACGCCGTCGTGCTGCTGGATCTCCATCAACCTCTCCTTCCCCCTTGCTGGATCAAGAAGGAGGAGACATCGCTGTTCCATACGTGTGTTGAATGCGGAGGTGCCGTCCGTTCGGCACTCGGTCATCGGTGATTTGGATCACGGCGAGTACGACTCCATCAACCCCGTTCATTGGAACGCTTCCGCTCGCGATCTACAAGGGTATGTAGATGCACTCCTTTCCCCTCGTTGCTAGTATACTCCATAGATGGATCTTGGTGTTGCGTAGGAAATTTTAAAATTCTGCTACGATCCCCATCAGTGGCATCATGAGCCAGGCCTATGCGTAGTTACTATGCACGAGTAGAACACAAAGCAGTTGTGGGCGTAGATGTTGCCAATTCTTCTTGCCGCTACTAGTCTTATCTTGTTTCGGCGGTATTGTGGGATGAAGCGGCCCGGACCGACCTTACACGTATGCTTACGTGAGACAGGTTCCACCGACTGACATGCACTAGTTGCATAAGGTGGCTAGCGGGTGTCTGTCTCTCCCACTTTAGTTGGAACGGATTCGATGAAAAGGGTCCTTATGAAGGGTAAATAGAAATTGGCATGTCAGGTTGTGGTTTTACGTAGGTAAGAAACGTTCTTGCTAGAAACCTATACAAGCCACGTAAAACTTGCAACAACAATTAGAGGACGTCTAACTTGTTTTTGCAGCATGTGCCTTGTGATGTGATATGGCC
Source organism: Aegilops tauschii subsp. strangulata (assembly GCF_002575655.3). Lineage (NCBI taxonomy): Eukaryota > Viridiplantae > Streptophyta > Magnoliopsida > Poales > Poaceae > Aegilops > Aegilops tauschii. Next base: position 228,247,324 of record NC_053039.3, read on the forward strand.
AGAAGATGTGATGAATGATATATGTGATGTATGAGATTGATCATATTCTTGTAATAGGAATCACTACTTGCATGTCGATGAGTATGACAACCGGCAGGAGCCATAGGAGTTGTCTTTATTTTTTGTATGACCTGCGTGTCATTGAATAACGCCATGTAAATTACTTTAGTTTATTGCTAAACGCATTAGCCATAGAAGTAGAAGTAATCGTTGGCGTGACAACTTCATGAAGACACAATGATGGAGATCATGATGATGGAGATCATGGTGTCATGCCGGTGACGAAGATGATCATGGTGCCCCGAAGATGGAGATCAAAGGAGCAAAATGATAATGGCCATATCATGTCACTATTTGATTGCATGTGATGTTTATCATGTTTTGCATCTTATTTGCTTAGAACGACGGTAGTAAGTAAGATGATCCCTTATAATAATTTCAAGAAAGTGTTCCCCCTAACTGTGCACCGTTGCGAAGGTTCGTTGTTTCGAAGCACCACGTGATGATCGGGTGTGATAGATTCTAACGTTCGCATACAACGGGTGTTGACGAGCCTAGCATGTACAGACATGGCCTCGGAACACACGCAATACACTTAGGTTGACTTGACGAGCCTAGCATGTACAGACATGGCCTCGGAACATGGAGGACCGAAAGGTCGAGCATGAGTCGTATAGAAGATACGATCAACATGGAGATGTTCACCGATCTTGACTAGTCTGTCTCACGTGATGATCGGACACGGCCTAGTTAACTCGGATCATGTTTCACTTAGATGACTAGAGGGATGTCTATCTGAGTGGGAGTTCATTGAATAATTTGATTATATGAACTTAATTATCATGAACTTAGTCTAAAATCTTTACAATATGTCTTGTAGATCAAATGGCCCACGTTGTCCTCAACTTCAACGCGTTCCTAGAGAAAACCAAGCTGAAAGATGATGGCAGCAACTATACGGACTGGGTCCGGAACCTGAGGATCATCCTCATAGCTGCCAAGAAAGATTATGTCCTAGAAGCACCGCTAGGTGAAGCACCAATCCCAGAGAACCAAGACGTTATGAACGCTTGGCAATCACGTGTTGATGATTACTCCCTCGTTTAGTGCGGCATGCTTTACAGCTTAGAACCGGGTCTCCAAAAGCGTTTTGAGAAACATGGAGCATATGAGATGTTCGAAGAGCTGAAAATGGTTTTCCAAGCTCATGCCCGGGTCGAGAGATATGAAGTCTCTGACAAGTCTTCAGCTGTAAAATGGAGGAAAATAGTTCTGTTAGTGAGCACATACTCAGAATGTCTGGGTTACACAACCGCTTGTCTCAGCTGGGAGTTAATCTCCCGGATGACGCGGTCATTGATAGAATCCTTCAGTCGCTTCCGCCGAGCTACAAGAGCTTTGTGATGAACTTCAATATGCAGGGGATGGAAAAGACCATTCCTGAGGTATATTCGATGCTGAAATCAGCGGAGGTGGAGATCAGAAAGGAACATCAAGTGTTGATGGTGAATAAAACCACTAAGTTCAAGAAAGGCAAGGGCAAGAAGAACTTCAAGAAGGACGGCAAGGGAGTTGCCGCGCCCGGTAAGCCAGTTGCCGGGAAGAAGCCAAGGAATGGACCCAAGCCTGAGACTGAGTGCTTTTATTGCAAGGGAAGTGGTCACTGGAAGCGGAACTGCCCCAAATACTTAGCGGACAAGAAGGCCGGCAACACCAAAGGTATATGTGATATACATGTAATTGATGTGTACCTTACCAGTACTCGTAGTAGCTCCTGGGTATTTGATACCGGTGCGGTTGCTGATATTTGTAACTCAAAGCAGGAACCGCAGAATAAGCGGAGACTGGCAAAGGACGAGGTGACGATGCACGTCGGGAATGGTTCCAAGGTCGATGTGATCGCCGTCGGCACGCTACCTCTGCATTTACCTACGGGATTAGTTTTAAACCTCAATAATTGTTATTTAGTGCTAGCTTTGAGCATGAACATTGTATCTGGATCTCGTTTAATTCGAGATGGCTACTCATTTAAATCCGAGAATAATGGTTGTTCTATTTATATGAGAGATATGTTTTATGGTCATGCCCCGCTGGTCAATGGTTTATTCTTGATGAATCTCGAACGTGATGTTACACATATTCATAGTGTGAATACCAAAAGATGTAAAGTTGATAACGATAGTCCCACATACTTGTGGCACTGCCGCCTTGGTCACATTGGTGTCAAGCGCATGAAGAAGCTCCATGCAGATGGACTTTTGGAGTCTCTTGATTACGAATCATTTGACACGTGCGAACCATGCCTCATGGGTAAGATGACCAAGACTCCGTTCTCCGGAACAATGGAGCGAGCAACCAACTTATTGGAAATCATACATACCGATGTGTGTGGTCCAATGAGTGTTGAGGCTCGCGGAGGATATCGTTATGTTCTCACTCTCACTGATGACTTTAGTAGATATGGGTATGTCTACCTAATGAAACACAAGTCTGAAACCTTTGAAAAGTTCAAGGAATTTCAGAGTGAGGTTGAGAATCAACGTGACAGGAAAATAAAATTCTTACGATCAGATCGTGGTGGAGAATATTTAAGTCACGAATTTGGTACGCACTTAAGGAAATGTGGAATCTTTTCACAACTCACGCCGCCTGGAACACCTCAGCGAAATGGTGTGTCCGAACGTCGTAATCGCACTCTATTGGATATGGTGCGATCTATGATGTCTCTTACCGATCTACCGCTCTCATTTTGGGGCTATGCTTTAGAGACTGCCGCATTCACTTTAAATAGAGCTCCGTCGAAATCCGTTGAGACGACACCGTATGAATTATGGTTTGGGAAGAAACCTAAGCTGTCATTTCTAAAAGTTTGGGGATGCGATGCTTATGTCAAGAAACTTCAACCTGAAAAGCTCGAACCCAAGTCGGTAAAATGCGTCTTCATAGGATACCCTAAGGAAACTATTGGGTATACCTTCTACCTCAGATCCGAAGGCAAGATCTTTGTTGCCAAGAATGGGTCCTTTCTGGAGAAAGAGTTTCTCTCGAAAGAATTAAGTGGGAGGAAAGTGGAACTTGATGAGGTGATAGTCACCCCTTCCGAACCGGAAAGTAGCGCAGCGCGGGAAGATGTTCCTGTGGTGCCTACACCGACTGGGGAGGAAGTTAATGATGATGATCATGAAGCTTCAGATCAAGTTACTGCTGAACTTCGTAGGTCCACGAGGACACGTTCCGCACCAGAGTGGTACGGCAACCCTGTCCTGGAAATCATGTTGTTAGACAACGGTGAACCTTCGAACTATGAAGAAGCGATGGCAGGCCCGGATTCCGACAAATGGCTAGAAGCCATGAAATCCGAGATATGATCCATGTATGAAAACGAAGTATGGACTTTGACTGACTTGCCCGATGATCGGCGAGCCATAGAAAATAAATGGATCTTTAAGAAGAAGACAGAAGCGGATGGTAATGTGACCATCTATAAGGCTCGACTTGTCGCTATGGGTTATCAACAAGTTCAAGGGGTTGACTACGATGAGACTTTCTCACCCGTAGCGAAGCTGAAGTCCGTCCAAATCATGTTAGCAATTGCCGCATTCTACGATTATGAGATATGGAAAATGGACGTCAAACGGCATTCCTTAACGGCTTTCTTAAGGAAGAATTGTATATGATGCAGCCGGAAGGTTTTGTCGATCCTAAGAATGCTAACAAGGTATGCAAGCTCCAGCGGTCCATCTATGGACTGGTGCAAGCATCTCAGAGTTGGAACATTCGTTTTGATGAGATGATCAAAGCGTTTGGGTTTACACAGACTTATGGAGAAGCCTGTGTTTACAAGAAAGTGAGTGGGGGCTCTGTAGCATTTCTCTTATTATATGTGGATGACATACTATTGATGGGAAATGATATAGAATTCTTGGAAAGTATAAAGGCCTATTTGAATAAGTGTTTTTCAATGAAGGACCTTGGAGAAGCTGCTTATATATTAGGCATCAAGATCTATAGAGATAGATCAAGACGCCTCATTGGTCTTTCACAGAGTACGTACCTTGACAAGATATTGAAGAAGTTCAATATGGATCAGTCCAAGAAGGGGTTCTTGCCTGTATTGCAAGGTGTGCAATTGAGCACGGCTCAATGCCCGACCACGGCAGAAGATAGAGAAAAGATGAGTGTCATCCCCTATGCCTCGGCCATAGGGTCTATTATGTATGTCGTGCTGTGTACCAGACCTGATGTAAACCTTGCCGTAAGTTTGGTAGGAAGGTACCAAAGTAATCCCGGCATGGAACACTGGACAGCGGTCAAGAATATCCTGAAGTACCTGAAGAGGACTAAGGATATGTTTCTCGTTTATGGAGGTGACGAAGAGCTCGTCGTAAAGGGTTACGTCGACGCTAGCTTCAACACAGATCTGGATGACTCGAAGTCACAAACCGGATACGTGTATATTTTGAATGGAGGAGCAGTAAGCTGGTGCAGTTACAAGCAAAGCGTCGTGGCGGGATCTACATGTGAAGCGGAGTACATGGCAGCCTCAGAGGCAGCGCAAGAAGCAATCTGGATGAAGGAGTTCATTACCGACCTATGGGTGATTCCCAATGCGTCGGGTCCGATGACTCTCTTCTGTGACAACACTGGAGCTATTGCCCTTGCCAAGGAGCCCAGGTTTCACAGGAAGACCAGGCATATCAAGCGTCGCTTCAACTCCATTTGTGAAAGTGTTCAAAATGGAGACATAGATATTTGTAAAGTACATACGGACCTGAATGTAGCAGATCCGTTGACTAAACCTCTCCCTAGAGAAAAACATGATCAACACCAAGACGCTATGGGTGTTCGATTCATCACAATGTAACTAGATTATTGACTCTAGTGCAAGTGGGAGACTGTTGGAAATATGCCCTAGAGGCAATAATAAATGGTTATTATTATATTTCTTTGTTCATGATAATTGTCTATTGTTCATGCTATAATTGTGTTATCCGGAAATCGTAATACATGTGTGAATATATAGATCACAATGTGTCCCTAGTAAGCCTCTAGTTGACTAGCTCATTGATCAACAGATAGTCATGGTTTCCTGACTATGGACGATGTCATTGATAACGGGATCACATCATTAGGAGAATGATGTGATGGACAAGACCCAATCCTAAGCATAGCATAAAAGATCGTGTAGTTCGTTTGCTAGAGCTTTTCCAATGTCAAGTATCTTTTCCTTAGACCATGAGATCGTGTAATTCCCGGATGCCGTAGGAGTGCTTTGGGTGTACCCAATGTCACAACGTAACTGGGTGACTATAAAGGTACACTACGGGTAGCTCTGAAAGTGTCTGTTGGGTTGACACGGATCGAGACTGGGATTTGTCACTCTGTATGACGGAGAGGTATCTCTGGGCCCACTTGATAATGCATCATCATAATGAGCTCAGTGTGACTAAGGAGTTAGCCACGGGATCATGCATTACGGTACGAGTAAAGTGACTTGCCGGCAACGAGATTGAATAAGGTATTGGGATACCGACGATCGAATCTCGGGCAAGTAACATACCGACTGACAAAGGGAATTGTATACGGGATTGATTGAATCCTCGACATCGTGGTTCATCTGATGAGATCATCGTGGAACATGTGGGAGCCAACATGGGTATCCAGATCCCGCTGTTGGTTATTGACCGGAGAGGCGTCTCGGTCATGTCTGCATGTCTCCCGAACCCGTAGGGTCTACACACTTAAGGTTCGGTGACGCTAGGGTTGTAGAGATATTAGTATGCGGAAACCCGAAAGTTGTTCGGAGTCCCGGATGAGATCTCGGACGTCACGAGGAGTTCCGGAATGGTCCGGAGATGAAGAATTATATATAGGAAGTCCAGTTTCGGCCACCGGGAAAGTTTCGGGGGTTATCGGTATTGTACCGGGACCACCGGAAGGGTCCCGGGGGTCCACCGGGTGGGGCCACCTATCCCGGAGGGCCCCATGGGCTGAAGTGGGAAGGGAACTAGCCCTTAGTGGGCTGGGGCACCCCCCATGGGCCTCCCCCTGCGCCTAGGGTTAGAAACCCTGGGGGTGGGGGGCGCCCCACTTGACTTGGGGGGGGGGGGGAGTTTCCGCCCCTGGCCGCCGCCCCCCCCCTTGTAGATGGGTTCCAGGGCCGCCGCCCCCCCTCCAGGGGGCCTATATATAGGGGGGGAGCGAGGGCAGCAGTACCACAGCCCCTGGCGCCTCCCTCTCCCCCTGCAACACCTCTCCCTCTCGCAGAAGCTTGGCGAAGCCCTGCCGAGATCCCGCTACTTCCACCACCACGCCGTCGTGCTGCTCGATCTCCATCAACCTCTCCTTCCCCCTTGCTGGATCAAGAAGGAGGAGACGTCGCTGCTCCGTACGTGTGTTGAACGCGGAGGTGCCGTCCGTTCGGCACTCGGTCATCGGTGATTTGGATCACGGCGAGTACGACTCCATCAACCCCGTTCATTGGAACGCTTCCGCTCGCGATCTACAAGGGTATGTAGATGCACTCCTTTCCCCTAGTTGCTAGTATACTCCATAGATGGATCTTGGTGATGCGTAGGAAATTTTAAAATTCTGCTACGATCCCCATCAGTTTTACCATGGGTGCCCGCTCGGCCGTTAAGCCAAAGGCGGTCCCCCAGATTGCCAAAAATCATCTCCGCATCGGCCCCGAAAACTTCGATAAGATGGATCCGACAGATGTCTCGTGTTTGAATGAACTGCTAGATCGCTTCGCCGTCGTAGGGGTCGCAACAGATTATGATCTGATTGGGCTTAAACCCGATCAGAGGGAAATCAGGTCCCCGCCTGTCACCCATCTGGTGACGGTTGTGGAGGAGCAAGCTGAGGATACCTCTCCTACTATGCTGAGAACAAGCTATGTTCGGACCTCCGAGCCTTGTGAGCCGGACACGCATCTTCGAGAAGAGACCATCTGTCCTCCGAACATAGAACCAGGCGTTGAGCCTGAAAACTCCCAGGACACTCCGGATCCTGTGCCGGTGACCTGAGAAATTCTTCAAGCTCCGGATCCCACAGTGGGTCAGGGTTCGGATTTAAGCCCGCCCACCCACCACAAGCAATACTCCCCAAGCAACTCCGGTCCTTCAGACATATGCGATCTAATGTATGTGTGGTAGCAACCTCACGAAACAGTCCATCACTTCTGGGCCAGATTCCTCCTTGTTAAAAACAAGATCAAAGATTGCTGCAAAGACGACGCGGTGTCAGTATTTTGCCACAACTGTAAGGACGAGGGGATCCTCAATGCCCTCAACCGACGCCGCATACGACACTTTGCAGATTTGGCACACATAGTACAGAAGTATTGCGCAATGGAAAGCACCTGAAAAGCCCAGACAGCCCGGTGGGAACCGCCTGCCTTTAAGCCACCCCCCGGACGGGTAAAAAGGATGCACCCTCACGGGGCACCTAATCATCATTCCACGGACAAGAAAATTGAGCCCTTAACGGGACACAGAACTGTCCTTGATGAATGGCTCGACAAGCCCTGTCGGATACACACGATGCCGAATTCCGAACCAACACATAGCCTTCGGGCATGTTGGGTACTACGGCAGGTGGCTAAGAGCGGTGAGGCCATCCTCACCAACACTACCCCAGAGAAGTACTCTTCGGAGGATAACGATCTCAATGTATTTACGGTCTTCGAGACCTTCTCTTCAAATAATTGGCGCAAAAGGGCGCTCCGCGACCTCGCCGAAGTCAACCAAGTAGCCGCAATAAATCCTTGGAACGATATGGCGATAACTTTCAACGCTAATGACGAACCAAGGGCCCGATCAGTCCGTGCACCAGCTGCTTTGGTCCTAAACCCAATTGTGGACGGCTTTCGGCTCACTAAAGTGCTCGTGGACGGCGGCAGCGGACTGAACCTCATCTATGAGGACACGCTCGATAAAATGCAAATGGACAAGAGCCACATCGAGCAGAGCAGTACAACCTTTCGAGGCATTATCCCCAGTCGAGAAGCGTGATGTTCAGGGAAAATTAAACTCGAGGTGGTATTCGGCACGCCGGAGAACTACAGGTCCGAAGAGTTAATCTTCCACGTGGCACCTTTTAACAGCGGATATCACACTCTATTGGGGCGAGACGCATTCACACGCTTTCAAGCCATACCCCATTACGGGTACATGAAACTCAAAATGCCCGGGCCCAACAGAGTTATCACTATCACCAGTGATCCGGACATAGCACTCCGCGCCAAAAACAAAACCACATCCCTGGCCCTCGAGGCATTATCCGAGGCCCTCGCGGCCGAGGAACCCACCGCTCTGCGCTCCACAGTGGACAGAGACGATGTAATCCTCGATAATAGGCCTAAGTCTACTTCTTTCAAGCTAGGAGATGAAATAGTCAAATTTCTAGTTCACCTGATGGATCCTAATAAAACAACAGCCATTGGAGCACAGCTAGATCCGACGGTCGACACCGCTCTAAGAGCATTCCTGCGCGAGAATTGGGACATCTTTGTTTGGCATCCTTCGGATATGCCAGGAATCCCACGCGGACTAGCCAAACACAGCCTCAACATATTAAAGGGGTTCAAGCCAGTCAAGCAAACGCTGCGACGATTTTCCGAGCCCAAGCGACAAGCTATGGGGAGGAGCTAGCCAAACTACTAGAGGTCGGGTTCATCAGAGAGATCAAACACCCAGACTGGCTAGCAAACCTGGTCATGGTGCCAAAGAAGGACAAATCCTGGCGCCTCTGTGTCGATTTCAAAGACCTCAACAAGGCTTACCCTAAGGACCCCTTCCCACTACCCCGCATTGACCAAATCATTGATGCAACCGCAGGACACGATTCATTGTGCTTCCTCGACGCGTACTCCGGATACCATCAAATTAAGATGAAGGAATCTGATCAGGCTGCAACGGCATTCATCACTCCGTATGGGCCTTTCTGCTTCAACACTATGCCTTTCGGACTAAAAAACGCCGCGCCACTTACCAATGCATAATTCAAACATGCCTGGAAAAACAAATTGGCAAGATGGTGGAGGCATACGTAATGATGTAGTCATCAAAACCAAACATGTCGAATCATCGGTGGATGACTTACGCCTTACATTCGACAACCTCCGAACATATGACATATGGCTCAATCCGAAAAAATGCGTTTTCGGTGTTCCGACCGGAAAGCTGCTCGGATTCATTGTTTCCAATAGAGGAATCGAAGCAAATCCGGCCAAAATCCGAGCCCTGTCACAATTGGCAATGCCAACAGACTTAAAAAAAGTCCAAAAGATAGCGGGGTACGTGGCAGCATTGAGCCGTTTCATCTCCAGATTAGGAGAAAAGGCATTGCCACTTTATCGCCTGCTCCGACGCACCGACCACTTTGAGTGGGCGGATGCGGCAACAACCGGATTGGAAGAAATAAAAACCTTGTTAGCAAACAACCCAATCCTTGCCGCACCAAACGTCGGCGAGTCTATGTTGCTCTACATATCTGCAACTCACCAGGTGGTGAGCGCTGTGCTCGTCGTCGAACGAGAGGAAGAGGGACATAAATTCCCACTCCAAAAACTAGTGTATTATGTATCGGCGGTCCTTACACCATGCAAATCCCGATACCCACACTATCAAAAGATAGCCTATGCGGTCTTCATGGCATCTCAGAAGCTGCGGCACTACTTTCAAGAGTGCTCGATCACGGTGGCTTCCGAAGTTCCACTCAACGACATCATAAACAACCGAGACACCACCGGCCGCATTGCCAAATGGGCTATCGAACTCTTGCCATTTGAAATAACATACAAGCCACGCCGAGCTATTAAATCTCAGGTGTTGGCTGACTTCGTTGCCGAATGGACAGAAGCCAAACTCCCTAAAGAGTACAACACATACTCCAACTGGGTGATGTATTTTGACGGCTCTAAGATGTTAGCCAGACTGGGGGCTGGTGTCATCCTAACATCCCCTCTAGGGGACATAGTCCGCTACGTATTGCAGATCATGTACACAGACTCCAATAACACGGCCGAATATGAAGCTCTACTACATGGACTTCGGATGGCCGTTTCTATGGGCATACAACGCCTCGAGGTGCGAGGGGATTCGGACCTCGCTATATCTCAAATCAATGGAGAATTCGATGCAAAAGATCTGAAGATGGCGGCCTACCGCAACGCCGTACTCAAAATATCGGCCCGGTTCGAGGGGGTTGAATTTCACCATGTGGCTCGAGACAGTAATCAGGCAGCGGACATCCTTGCTCGCATGGGCGCTAAACGCGACCCCGTCCCGCCTAACACCTTTGTGGAAAGGCTTTTCAAGCCATCCGTGGTATGGCAGGACGATAGTGGAAATACCAGTCCGGCGCCGATCACACCCCCGGATGCCGAACACGATTCGGATACCATCGGGGGCTCGGGCACCGAACCAATGCCTTCCGCCCATGTAATCATGGCAGTAATTGCCCCATGGACCGAACCCTTCCTGGCCTACCTTAATAGGCGGGAGCTCCCTGATGACCAGAATGAGGCCCGTCGCATAGTTCAATGTTCGAAAGCCTGCAAAGTTCATGAAGGAGAACTCTACAAGAAAAGTACTACTAGAGTCCTTCAAAGATGTATCTCCAAAGTGGAGGGACGGCAGCTCTTGGCCGAAATACACGCTAGTCTTGGCGGCCATCACGCTGCAGCTCGGGCCCTTGTAAGTAAGGCCTTCCGTACAGGTTTCTTTTGGCCCACGGCCCGAGCAGATGCACAGGACCTCGTACAGCGCTGTGTTGGATGCCAGCTTTTTGCCAATCAAAGCCATATGCCGCCCACTGCCCTACGAACAATCCCCATTACTTGGCCTTTCATGGTCTGGGGGCTGGACATGGTCGGACCCGTTAAAGGGGGAAGCCATAAGAAGAAATATTTACTGGTTATGGTGGATAAATTCACTAAGTGGATAGAGGCCAAATCAGTAAAAACGGCTGAAGCCGGACCGGTGATAGATTTTATCTCCAGCGTCGTACACCGTTATGGTGTCCCACATAGCATTATTACTGACAACGACTCTAATTTCACAGCCGATGAGGTAAAAAATTGGTGTGCTAATCTAGGTATCAAACTCGATTATGCCTCCGTATATCACCCTCAAACAAACGGTCAGGTTGAACGAGCCAATGGCTTGATAATGAGTGGCATCAAACCCAGACTAGTGCGATCCCTAAAGGAATCGGATAAACACTGGGTCGAGGAGCTCGACTCCGTACTTTGGGGGCTGCGAACCACGCCCAACCGCACGACCGGATACACACTGTTCTTCATGGTGTACGGCGCAGAGGCTGTCTTGCCCTGTGACATTATTCATGACTCACCTCGAGTGCGCATGTATGAAGATAGAGAGGCCGAGCTCGATCGGCAGGACGACTTAGATGGCCTGCTGGAGGAGCGCCATGTCGCAAAAGCCCGTTCCGCATTCTACCAACAGCAGGCTCGAACATACCAAAGCAGAGAAGTGTGGGCGAAGACATATAATGTCGGTGAACTCGTTCTACGCCTACCAGAGAAGAAAAAGTACAAGCTCAAGCCCAAATGGGAGGGTCCCTTCATTATAGATGAATTTCTCACTGGAGGAGCCTATCGCCTTCGCAATCCATCGGATAATCGCTTAGAGCCGAACCCATGGAACGCTGCTCGGCTCTGAAGATTCTACGCCTAAGTCCGGACATACACCTTTGTGCGTCCCTTTTTTCTCCTTTTCAATTTTTTCCTTTTTTTTCATTTTTATACGATTTCTAGCATGTGTTCGAGTAAGCCGCACACTTGAGGGGTATACATCCTTAAATGTACACACCCCACCATAACTGGGGGCTTCCCTCAATAGAAGCTTATTATTATTCCGAGCATAAATCTCACCATATATATGTGTTGTTTGCTCATATACGTCTTGTCTTCGCCATTATATGCACCTCTATGACTTAAGTTTTTGCCAAGCTGGGTTGCCTGGCTCGTGTGCTTATGCCCTACGTTCCCGCTTGTTCGGCTAGGGCATAAAGGGAGCACCTCTGTGATTGTTACAACCGGGTCATCCGGACATGTACCTCAGATGGGTGAAGCCGAAAGCTAGCGTTCTTAAGGGAATAATTGGTCGGCGGACAAACGACGAACTACCTTCGTTGCAATATAAACTCTCAAAGTACAAAAACTCCTGTGATTCTTTCGCATCACGGCTTAGGCATGCATAAATAATGCATGCTGACCCAGGGAGAGGAACCCTTAACGGAACTATTCTCGCTGGAAGATGTTTCTTACATTAAAAAGTAATATAACATAACTCCCCGAATACAGTTTGTCTGTTCAAGCACTATGACCGGATTGCCTGGTTTCCGAACATACTTGGTGTTTCCCACATGTATGGTATTCGGAAAAACTCCAACCCTTGGGTTTCGGAGGGTGAAGTGGAAGGTCTGCCATGACAATCTTTTAAATTTCGGTCGGAGATAAGTTTGATGATAAAGTATATTGTTACATGGAATCAAACGCCTACTCTTTATCTATATCATCTATCAGGCTGTCTAGTTTACAGTCCTGTTGTGAAAATTTGGCGGCTGTCTTTACTTGGTCGTACACCAAGCTAACCGGAATTTCTTGTCCGTCTGGTCCCGAGGTCCGACCCGGGCCATATGATTCAGATCAAGTCCGGTATACGGTGTTTTCACCATGGCCCAGCCTTCTCGTGTACCTTCTCGACATGCTGATGCCTTCCATAGCTCAAAATGAAGACGAGCTCCCTTGAATAACTTCACGAGCTCCTCCATAATTTCTGGAGGAGAATCGGATGGCCATAAAGCCTTCGCCATGTTCCTCATTGCTTTCCGAGCTCGCTCGTGCACTTTGGATAGCTCTTGCAGCAAGTCGCCTTGAAATCTGGACACTTCTCCCTCGGGACGCCCAGTTAACAAACCTACAAGAACAATCTCGTAAACCTTTCCATGAGGGGACCGTATGAAAGTAAGGTTAAAGGACATACTGAATATGCCGCCTTTTAGCTTTCTATTCTCCTTCAAGGCATCCGACAGCTGGGCTCGTATGTCCTTTAGCTCTTCGGCTTGCTTGATGTTTGCATCATGTAGCTTGTTCTTCTCATTAATGGTCCGTGTTAATACACGTTGACTAGAGGCTTCTTGCCTTTCGACATGTTGTTTGTCCGCCCGAGCAACCTTCAGCCTCTCCTCTAACTAATCTACCGATCCTGCAGATGTAAACAAAACAATGCATATTTAAAAATCATTGTTGGCGCAGAATCATATTTTCCGGACACTGTTGTGCTTACCCTCAGGTGCCTTCTGGGATTTCTTCAAATTTTCTAGTTCGGCGGTGACAACAGTTAGCTTGGTCCGACATTCTTCAAGCTCCTTGGACAGCGTGTTATTTTTCGCCGTAAGTACCTGATGATATAACGACCCTTAAATCAGTTGGGCCAACTGCTTCAAGTCTCGGGGGCTACTGGCACATGATCATTGAATCTACTCAAAGTTTTTACCTGCATATCCTTTGAAAGCTGGTGAGTGGCTCCGGCAAGTCCATCCCGAGCAGCTCGGATATATGCATTTGCAGAGCTGAGTGCGTTGAACGCCTCTTCGGTGAAACTTGGGTCGCGCATGGCCTCTTTCCGCCGCCGGTGATTCATCGCGCTCTCCGCTTCGAAATTGGTGACGGATACATTATCTGAATCCTCTTGGAGATGACAATCCGGCATTGTGCCCGTATCAACCCTAGCCCTTGTGGCAGGGTCTGAGGCCGGATTGGTCGATGCATGGCCGGCGAGGTCCCCAGATATAGTCCAGCGTATGCTCTTCCTAAAAAATGGCATAGCGTAAAACGTCACAATTCGGTCTATCCGCCGAGTGCATGTTAAAAACTATACCTCTTTGGTGAAGGCGGGGGCCCGGTAGTATCACTGTTTGCCTTTCTTTTCAAAGACTCGCCCTGCGCGGGCGTCGCCTTCTTAGAGGACGCCTCTGATACAGCTCGGCGAGACGAGCGCCTCCCCTTCGGAGCATAAGACAATGCGGTGGGTGAGGCACAATGGGAAAACTCTTTTGGAGGAGACGTCTCCTGGGTACTTACGTGGGAGGAGGGGAGAAGGCCGGGGTAATCGGCTATAATGGCCACTTCCGTGCCGTCGTAGCTCGCCTGATAAAAGACTCCCTCCTTAAGTTCTATAAATATATCCGGATCTTCTTCATATTTGGGATCCAGGTCTCGAACATGGTCCTCTAGCTGCGGAGCGGGGCTGTAGACCGCCTCGACGACCTTTCTCCGCTCCTATTTGATAGAGGCGAGGGTCTCCCAATCTTTCGATGATATGATAACTATCGATTTGGTGGAGACGACTTTGACGATCCGACTACAAACGTGCACAACGTTGCGCCTTAGCAATCGCTAAACCAATCTCCTGAGGTTACTGACAATGCCGGAAGCACGGTCAGCCTGACCACGAAGGTCTATTCCTGCAAGCAATCGAAGAACGAGCAAGAATATGATAATGCAATCTGAATATTGTGAATATATATGAAGTATTGATAATGATGGGGATCCGTAAGCGGTCTTGGTCTGGTCCTTGGACACAAACGAAGTACACGAAGTTGCAATGGCTAACTTTTAACTAAACAAATCCCAAGGAAAAAACTAGTAGATGGATTTACTTATATAGGAGCAAGGGGTGGCGGCCAAGGAGGTGGGAGGACGTCCCAAGGCAGCCTAAAACTAATCCTAGGTCGTACAAGGCCAATGGGCCCAAGTGGAGGTGATGCAACACCTTTGGACTTGTAGTTTGACTCGGATTCTGCTGCAGCATCAGATTGTTTCGTCCATAACTCAATGCTCCAGACGAATTTGAAGGTGAATCCAACTGGGGTGCAAAGAGCACGGAATCTAGTTTCCAACAAAAAAAGAATCACCCAATTCGGAGTCCGTATGAAAGAGTTATTTCCGTTTTGAGTGAGGTGTCTGTGCAGTCCGAATCTGAATCCAGAACGTGAGAGACTTGAACTCTATCTTCTCTTGGCCCAAAAGTGAAGTGAGAGGACTTTTTGAACAGCACCTAAACTTCTCTTTTTCCCTTATCTTCATATGTTGATTGTACAAATGTTCCATACACCTGCAATTAAACATGACACAAAATTTTGTGAAGTATCTTTGTCCTGGATGACATAAATAAATTATTGCATAGTTTGCATTGGAAATCACCTCACAAATATACATGTATGCAATATTTTTGGTTGTATCCAAGGTAGTCATGTCCTCATCACTATTAAAAGTAGCCGGATTAAATTCGACTAGCATAACTCTGGAAAAAAGTTGAGTGAGACCAATAATAAAAAAACTCACCCAGTCGATGGGGTTATACATGGAAAAACCTTCCCGACATTTCAAGCGAGTGAAGTCTTCCTTCTCCCCTTTGTAAAGGTCAAGTAAGATGGTGGCCAGGGCGGCAAAATTGTCTGGACCCTTGCGTAGACAACGGGATGCATCGTCCTCCCCGTTGTAATTCCACATAGGAAAACCTCTAGATTGGAGCGGTTGAACGCATCGCGTTATTGAAATCGCCATTACCTCGATTATAGACAGCCCGGAGTTGGCAAGTACTCTGATCTTGCTTGCTAACCTCACAACCGCCGCACTGTCTTCTTCCTCGAGGCTTCGGGGACGCCAGCTGGCGCGCTTCTTTAAAGGAGCATTGGAGAATTCGGGAAGACCGCGCCGGATTGGGTCCGGAAGAATGACATCTTCAATATAAAACCATTCCGGGGGCCACTCTTCGGATGCCTTCTTCAGAGTGCCGGACAGGTATCCTGTCCCGGCTATACGCCCTACTTCGGCGCCGCCCACCTCGAATATATATCCCTTTTGGGAGCGGGGGACGAGGCCGAAAAATTTCCGCCATAGCTCGAAATGAGCCTCACAGTCTAGGAACATCTCGCAAAGAGCAACGAAGCCCGCGATATGCAGGATGGAGCCTGGCGTCAGATTGTGCAGTTGGAGGCCGTAATACTCCAGGAGACCTCTGAGGAAAGGGTGGATAGGGAATCCTACGCCTCTCAAAAGGAAGGAAATGAAGCACACCCGCTCCTCTTTAGAAGGATTGGGGAAATTCTCCGCCAGGGCTTCGCCATTGAGAGAAGTTAATCCAGCCCGAACGGAGACTAGATCCACGGGAGGAAGATATCCCTGCGTCTGAAGTTTATTTAGATGGGCGCGGGACACCGAGCAACTTTCCCAGTCGCCTTTTTGAGGGCCGTGGGGACGTGAGGAAGAGCTAGGAGCGCCAGCCATGTTTGGACGATTTCCTATGGCGAGTTCTAAGGATTTCCGCGTGGTGGGGAATGGCATCTGAGATCTAAGCTCCTTAAATAGACGCCTTCCCTGCATGGTCAAGGGGTTATATGTAAAAAACACCTAGACCGTTCGCATTCGTTTGACACGTGGAAGCCAAGGCGATGGCAGCAAAGAATCAATAGAATATGATATTTAATGAGGAGCCGAACTATCGTCAATCCGAAGTATAATGGAGAACCCACCTTGCAAAGCCGAAGACATAAAGCCGGATACTACATCGTCATTGAAGGCAAGTTCGGGGGCTATTGAGGTAGTCCTGGATTAAGGGGTCCTCGGATGGTCGGGCTATGTGACATGGGCGGGACTGATGGGCCGTGAAGATACAAGATAGAAGGCCTTCCCCCATGTCCGGATGGGACTCTCCTTTGCGTAGACGGCAAGTTTGGCGAACGGATGTGTAGTTTCCTTTCTCTGTAAACTGACTCTGTATAACCCTGGCCCCCTCCGGTGTCTATATAAACCGGAGGGTTAGTCCGTAGAGGCTAGGACAAATCATACAGGCTAGACATCTAGGGTTTAGCCATTACGATCTCGAGGTAGATCAACTCTTGTAACCCCTATACTCATCAAAGTCAATCAAGCAGGAAGTAGGGTATTACCTCCATCAAGAGGGCCCGAACCTGGGTAAACATCGTGTCCCCCGTCTCCTGTTACCTTCGATCCTCAGACGCATAGTTCGGGACCCCCTACCCGAGATCAGCCGGTTTTGACACCGACAACACTCTTCCAAACCCACTTTCAATATTACAGCAAACATATTCATCATGAGGCTTAAATAAATTTTCAAGATCATAAGAAGCATTATCACCCCAATCATGATCATTGCAATAAGTAGTGTACATAGCAAAACTAGCATCCCCAAGCTTAGGGTTTTGCATATTATTAGCACAATTGACATTAATAGAATTTATAATAACATCATTGCAATCATGCTTTTCATTAAAGGAGCTATCGTGAATCACTTCATAAATTTCATCACAATTTTCAGATTCACGAATTTCAAGCAAAACTTCATAAAGATAATCTAGTGCACTCAACTCACTAGCAATTGGTTCATCATAATTGGATCTCTTAAAAAGATTAGCAAGTGGATGGGATCCATAAACTCTTTGGATTCTGATTTTCAATGAATACACAATTATTCCAACCAAACAAGCAAACAAGCCAAGTAAGACATAAAGGCAAAGGAAAAGACGAATGAAGGAAGGGCGAATAAAAAGACAAATATTTTCAAAAATCGTTTTAGAACCGAGGGAGAGGAAAACGAGAGGCAAATGGCGAATAATGTAATGCAAGAGATGAGAGTTCATGACGGGTACTTGGTAGGCTTGGTGTAGATCTCCCCGGCAACGGCGCCAGATATTCTTCCTACTACTTCTTGAGCTTGAGTTGGTTTTTCCCTTGAAGAGAAAGGGTGATGCAACAAAGTAGAGATAAGTATTTCCCTCAGTTAAGAACCAAGGTATCAATCCAGTAGGAGAAGAACGCACAAATCACCAATACCTACACAAACAATCAAACACTTGCACCAAACGCGATAAAGGGGTTGTCAATCCCTTCACGGTCACTTGCAAAGGTGAGATCTGATAAAGATAGATAAATTAAACTAAACAAAAGATAAAATATTTTTGGGTTTTTTTGGTTTATAGATCTAAAAATAAAAGATTGCAAAATAGTAGATCGGAAACTAATATGATGGAAAATAGACCAGGGGGCCATAGGTTTCACTAGAGGCTTCTCTCATGATAGCAAATAATACGGTGGGTGAACAAATTACCGTCGAGCAGTTGATAGAAAAGCGCAAAGTTATGACGATATCCAAGGCAATGATTATGTAATATAGGCATCACGTTCGTGTCAAGTAGACCGACTCCTGCCTGCATCTACTACTATTCCTCCACACATCGACCGACTCATGCCTGCATCTAGAGTATTAAGTTCATAAAGAACAGAGTAACGCTTTAAGTAAGATGACATGATGTAGAGGAATAAACTCAAGCAATATGATGTAAACCACATCTTTTTATCCTCGATGGCAACAATACAATACGTGCCTCGCGACCCCTACTTTGTCACTGGGTGAGGACACCGCAAGATTGAACCCAAAGCTAAGCACTTCACCCATTGCAAGAAAAACCAATCTAGTTGGCCAAACCAAATCGATAATTCGAAGGAATTACAAAGATATCAAATCATGCATGTTAGAATTCAGAGAATATTCAAATAATATTCATAGATAAGATGATCATAAATCCACAACTCATCGGATCTCGACAAACACACCGCAAAAGAAGATTACATCGGATAGATCTCCAAGAACATCGAGGAGAACATGGTATTGAGAATCAAAGAGAGAGAAGAAGCCATCTAGCTACTAGCTATGGACCCGTAGGTCTGAGGTCAACTACTCACGCTTCATCGGAAGGGCAATAGAGTTCATGTAGATGCCCTCCGTGATCGAATCCCCCTCCGGCAGGATGCTGGAAAAGGCCCCAAGATGGGATCTCATGGGAACAGAAGGTTGCTGTGGTGGAAAAGTGTTTTCGTGGATGCCTCTGGTGGTTTGGGAATATATGTGAATATATAGGAGGCAGAACTAGGTCAGGGGGTCACCGATGGGTCGACAAGGTAGGGGGGCGCACCCTACCCCCTTGTCGCCGCCTCGTGGCTCTTCTGACTTGAACTCCAAGTCTCCGGGGTGTCTTCTGGTCCAAGAAAAATCACCGCGAAGGTTTTATTCCATTTGGACTCTGTTTGGTATTCCTTTTCTGCGAAGCTCAAAAACAAGGAAAAAGCAGAAACTGTCACTGGGCTCTAGGTTAATAAGTTAGTCCCAAAAATAATATAAAATAGCATATTAATGCATATAAAACACCCAAAACAGATAATATAATAGCATGGAACGATAAAAAATTATAGATACGTTGGAGACGTATCAGGAAACATTTGCACTAAAAAGAACAGAAGATTTGTCCCAGTTCGGGGTCTGGGCAGAGCGGCTGCAGAAATGGTTAATAAGATGGACCATCTGAATCGCTTCTGGCACCGTGGCCTTGCCACAGACTAACAAATCATCGGCAAAGAGCATGGAGTGAATTGGGGGGCAGTTTGGACCGAGAGAGATACCAGACAAGCGATTTTGAATCATGGACTGATGCAAACTTAAGGAAAGCTCATTAATAGCAAGAACAAAAGATATGGAGATAAAGGACATCCCTGTCTAATACATCTGTTACTACTAAAATGCGCAAAGGGTTGACCATTGATGAAGACAGAAAATTTCGGAGAAGAGATACAAGCATAGACCAAATTTATGAAATGACCATGCAACCCTTTACGAGCAAGAGCTGAGACAATAAAGTTCCATTCAAGGCGATCAAAAGCTTTAGCAAGGTCAATTTTGAGCAAGAAAGCTTCATGTTTCCAAAATTTAAGGGCAAAAGGATGAGTGATTTCTTGGGCTAGAATGATATTGTTGGATATACGTCTACCTTCAATGAACGCTTGTTGAGATGGATCGATATAGTCAGGGAGGTGAGATTTAATTCTATTAGCCAAGGTTTTGGAAATGATCTTATAGATGACATTGCAAAGGCTTATCGGTCTATAATCAGAAGGAATTTGTGGAACTAACTTTTTAGGAATCAATGCAATGTGAGTATCACTAATGTGAGATGGCATTATACCTGTTTGGTAGAAGTTTTTCACCATAGCAACGACATCATCACCAATCCAGCTCCAAGTGGCAATGTAGAACTCAACATTGAACCCATCAGGTCTAGGAGAGGCATTTAGCTTCATGTCCTTTAAAGTGTTTAGAATTTCCTCCTTGTTCGGGATACTGCAGGTGTAGTCTTGGCTATCAATTGGAGGGCTGGAATCTAGAAAAGGCCTGCCTACATTCACATTAGGAGAAGCAAATATATACCGAAAATAATTTACAAATGTATTTGCAATGGCCCGCGGGTTAAAATGAATATTCTCATTCTCATCTTTTATGGATACAAGGGTATTCTTCTTTCTTCTTCTGAGCAATGCATGGTGGAAAATTTTAGTATTTTTGTCTCCTTTAGAAGCAAAGTTTTTCTTTGCCCTTTGTCTGTAAAACTCAGTAAGCTTTGACATATTTTGTTCATACCTTACAATGAGAGCTGGTTCCATTTGATGGTCCTGCATGGATAATGGTTGCATTTTTTTGAAACGAGGCAAAAGACTTGCCATTTCATTGATTAAGAAGAAGTGAGAATTGCCCGGTTAATTGACGGAAAACCGGGCTAAAATCGATACAACCCAACCCATAAAATGGGCACCACCGACCAACCTAGCCAACATGCCAACATATGGCCACACCGGCGAACCACCGACAGCTCCGACTCGACGACGAGCTTCGCAAGGGGGAATATGCAAGACTTGCGCTGACCGTGCCCTCCGCAAACGACCACTAAAAGCCTGTCATCATCACTCGTTCCACGCAGCTTCGACTTCAAAGCAACCAAGCAACCACATAAAAGCACCTCGGACACGCCGAGAAGATCCGACTACTGAAGCCCGAGCAGCGACCCGAGCTCCACTCGCCACCATCATCGTTGCCAAACAGAAATTAGCGCCCCTAAAAATGGCCGCCTCAGCAAACCACGCGGCGAAGATGCCGCCATCCACCGCTCTCCAGGTTGTAGCCGGCTTCGAGATGATGCCTCCAAGGAGGAACAAGACGTGAGGTCACCTTCATCGCCCGATCCCGCGGATCTGAGGTTTCCCTCCGGAGCCAAGGCTGCGGGGAGAGGGAAGGAGCACCACACAACAACGACGCTTCCAAGGAAGAGCACGACGCCTGCGGACGTCGCCGTCGCCGGATCCAGCAAGGCCGAAGAAAGGATTTCTCCCGGTGACGCCCTACCAACAAATCCCCGTACCGGCCGGCTGCAAACCACCACCCACCAACCACCGCAGAGCACCAAGGGAGCACCTCCCGACCACTCCCGCCCCTGTTGCTGAAGCTGGCGCCAAGCTGGCCGCGGGATCCCTCGATCCGCCACGCCCATGCACGCACCGCCCCTGGCCGAAGCCGCCACCACCAGATCCTAGCCGCCGCCCGACAACTCTAGCCCTCCACCGTAGATGCGTGGAGTCCCCATCACCACACCAGATCTGGAATGAGCCTGGGACGAGCCCAAGGTCGCCAAGTCCAGCAACCACCGCCCGGGTCGCAGAGGAGCCACCACGAAGCACTGGACCACCTCGCTATCGCAGGGGACGGCCTCGCCGACGGACAAAGCACGCCACCTGCAAGCACGCGCCGTAGCCGACCAGGCGCCGCCGCACGTAGCCACGCCAAGCCGCCCAACCGCCGCACCCTAGCCACGGCAAGTCGCCTCAGCACCCGCCGGAGCAGCACCCAAGGTCAGCCGGCGAGCCAAGGCCAGCCATCGCGGCGAGCAGCTCCGCCGCACGCAACCACCGAGAGGGCCACACACGCGCGCGAACGAGATCCCGTCGCCGTCGGCCGCCCACGGGCTTTGCTCGGAGACGTGTGCCGGCGGCGGCGAGGCGAGGAGGAGGGGGGGCGGCGGCGGCTGCGGGTAGGGTTTCTGCTCGAGCCGCCCTGGGAGCGACCTGTGGGGGATGAGCAACGGTTGCATTTGAATACGGAATCAATAACGCCCGAACGTCAGATTTTTAGACGCCCAGCCCGAACGCTGTTTCTACCGTACGATTTTCTGACACGAATCACGGAACAAGCCACCAGCCACGTCACTTTTTTTCTCGTTCGGAAAGAACACGCGTCGTCGTGAATGCCCTGGCTTCTCTTATCCTTTCCCCCTTTTCCCCAACGAGTCTCTCAGTCTATCCACTCCCTCCTCCACTCTGCCGCTCACTTTTCTCCCCTCCATCTCGAGCTCGTGCGGGGCTGCCCCGGTGGCGTATTCAGAGACCACGGCGGAGGAGCTCGTGCAGGTCGTCGCGCCGGCGACGTACTCGGAAGCCGCGGCGGACTGGCGGAGGAGCTGCTCCTGGAGCTCGAGCGTAGCGCTCCCAAGCGCTCGTGCTCGGGCGGCTCCGGCGAGGGCCGTGCTGGAGGTCATGGCGGCTGGGGCGGCTAGGGTCGCGGAGCCGAGGAAGCCGGAGGCGACATCGTCGGGCTGGCATGGGGCGACCACGCCGCCACGTTCCTCATGCTGGAGACGATGGCAACCACACCGCCGTGTTCCTCATGCTGCTGGTCGCCAATGCAACGGTACTTGCAACTCCGTCCCTACATCACACACCTACTGACTGAATTTTCTGCAGATGTTCAGTTTTGTTGTTGTCCTATTGAACTAGCTTTGTTTAAGTTGCCATCATGTAGTTGATGGAGGAGAGACCATTGCAAACTACATGATGCTTGATGCAGAAATTTTAGTTTAAGTTGCCATTGCAAATTTTATTTTATGTTGTCATGGCAAATTTATTGTAAATAGCATGGCAAATTTAATTTAAATACGATGGCAAATTTTATATTTCTAGAACATAGAAAATTTTACTATGTAGCATCTTTATACTTGTGAAGCCATGCCAATTTTTAATTTATTTCGATGGCAGAAGTACTACATTTTCTATAACACATGGCAACTTTTGTAAAATTGGTGGTCTGATCACATAGCAAATTTGAGAGGGAATTATGTTGTGTAGATTTTTCCATGGCAAATTTGCCATTCTTTTGTAGGGAATAAACATATTTACTTGTTTTTTTGTTATTTGTTGTCATTTTCTCAAAAGTTGCCATGTCTCATGATTTTCCATCTCTCAAAATTTGCCATGGCAAAATTCTTTAAATTAAGATGTTCAAAAACATGGTAAGCTTGCCATGGCAAGTTAAGATGTTAAAAACATGGCAAACTTGCCATGAGTAATTTCTCAAAATTTGACATGTCTCAACATTTTTCCATCTCTCAAAAATTGCCATGGCAATTTTCTTTAATTATGATGTTCAGAAACATGGCAAACTTGCCATGGCAAGTTAAGATGTTAAAAACATGGCAAACTTGCCATGACAAATTTCTCAAAACTTGCCATGTCTCAACATTTTTCCATCTATCAAAATTTGCCATGGCAATTTTCTTTAATTAAGATGTTCAAAAAATGGCAAACTTGCCATGGCAAGTTAAGATGTTAAAAAACATGGCAAACTTGCCATGTCACAACATTTTCCATCTCTCAAAAAATTTCCATGGCAATTTTCTTTAATTAATATGTTCAAAAACATGGAAACTTGCCATGGCGACTTAAGATGTTAAAAAACATTTTTCACCGCATTGTTGCCATGATGGCAAGTTTCGTATTGTAAACCTCTTCTTTTGTTTTCCATCTTGTATCTCTATGTGTGTAAACTTCACGGCAACTTTTTCATAGTGTAAACTTCGTAGTGATGGCATTTTTTGTAGTGTAAAGAAGCAGATTGCCATCCCCCTCCTGTTTCATATACTCATGGCATTGTACCTTTAACAGGGTTGGCAATTTTCTCAAATCCCACACAACATCTACATCAATCCCTTTTGATACATTAGCTTCCTGTCATGAAAAGTTTCAAAAAACAGATAAGGAAGTGTCGTCAGTAGCAACAATTAGATGGTAAGAACAATAGGGGAAGGCAAGAATTCACAATTCATCAAACTACCACACATTTTTTTCTTGTTCTTGCCATCCAAACAGATCTGAGCATGGCAAGATCAGCACAAATCTCATGGCAGATCTGAGGATGGCAGGATCAGCACAAAACTCATGGCAAGAGCTGAAAAAACAAAATTCATGGCAAGAACAGGTTCTTTTTTCATGCTGCTAAGTTGCCATGCGTGGTACTTTCAGTGTAGGGTTCACAGCTTCTGTAAGGTCCCTCAGATCTTGCCTTGGCAACAATGGCTAGATTAGAGAGGGGGGAAATAGGAGGAGGGGGAGGAGGTGGTGTGGGGCACGCAAAAATTCACCTGATTTCACTTCAAGTAGCTCAGTTTCTGTAGGGTTCCTCCGATCTTGCCATGGCAAATTCCATGAATAAGGGTATGGAGGGGAAGGGGAACTATGGTGGGGACCGGGGGTGGAGGTGGGAGACGCAGGGCGTTTTTGGATCGGGGGTCGAGGGGAGAAGCCGTGTGGACCAAGAGGGGGGTTTCGCCACGTGGTAGTTCGGGGGTTAAGGAATCATGTCCGAACAATTTTGTTCGGCTCGAGGGAGTCCCACTCCGAACAGGGTCGTTCGGACCGGCGCCCTGTGGTACCGAACGTGCGCGCGTTATCGGGTCCTGTTGTAGACGTTTCTTCTTTTTGCACAGCAGAAAAATTCCTGTTTGTAGTAGAGGTCCAAGCATTCTTAGGAAAAGATTGAAATCGTTCTCTTTCCACACTATTCTAGATGACTGTAAAACCATTATTACTTAATCAATGAATTGATTTTCCCCTGCAATTTTTTTTATCAAACTTGAAATTTCGGGCTGTTCGTTTGCCCCTCTTCCCAACGGCTGAAGGTCAGCGAGATAACATTATATACCGAAATAAAAAGAAGAAACTAATGAAAACTCTAATTTACAGCCGGCCGTCGCACTGTCACTGGAACGTCAGCATCACCAAGAAAGCCAGGAAAGCTGCAGCGCCAACGCCTGAGCAGCAGAGGTCAACGATGCCCTCCCGCCTCTCCCTCCGTTCCTTCCTTTCCCGCTTCCCCTTGGCGAACTCCTCGTAGAGCTGCCTCGATGCTTCCTCCGCTCCACGGCGTTGCCTCGCGCTCGCCATGGCCGCGATCACCGCGGCCAGCCCGTCCTGCCCGCTCACGCCGCCACCCTCGGCGTCCGCCGCGCACAGGCTTATTTCCCTGATATGCCCGTGCCGTTCGTCGCACATAACCGCCGCTTCCAACGCGATGCCGCCGCCGAGCACCACAGTGAACCGCGCCACGGAGTCCCCGGTCACCCACCTCCGTTCGATGGACACGGGACGCCGGCTGGAGACGTTCACGGCGGTGCCGGTTGCCGGGTCGATCAGTATCCAGCTCAGCCTCAGATCGCCTGGCGTTACCGGCGACGGCGACGTGAAGCCCTCCTGGACGAGCGCGTCGACGCGGAACGGTGACCCCAGGAACCACGCCGACGAGGCGTCCGTCTCGACGACGCGCGACATGATGCAAACGTCGTTGTGGTGCAGGTCAACGGCCGAGACGAGCCGCGCCGGGAGGGAGCTCGACACCGCGGGTGACGCGGCCGGGAACGGGAACGCGTCAGCGTAGAGCGCCCGGTAGCCGCCGTCGCCGCCGCAGCTGACGACTTGGCGTAGCGACGGCCACATCTGGAGGCAGAGCGCGCGCCACGCGTCGGGGTCGTTGGCGAGCTCCCGGAATCCCGCGCTCGCGCACCCAGCTGCCGCCAGGGACGCACCGTCGAGACAGCGGAGCACGATGCCCAGGACGTCCGCGGGGAGGTCGTCCATGACGGTCTCAATGCCGCCGTCGTGGTCGCACGCCGGCGAACAACCCCCCGTGGTCTCCTCAACGCGAGTTCCCGCCATGCCGCGGGGTTGATCGATCGCAGAGGTTGGCACGCAACACCACACGCACGCGGAACCGCGGTGCAACTTTTGGTTGTCGCGCCGCGATCGACCGGCGAAACTCAAAAACTTGTGTAGGTTGTGATGTGAGGCTCCAGCAAGCTACTGACGCTTCTTAAGATAAGATCCCGTGCAGGATGCTGCTTTTGGGGGTTTGATTGGGTTTGAAGCTAATAATAACTTGGTTATATATATTTGTCTGGAGGGTGAGTGATCACGGTCTGAAAGCGAGGCGACCGCCGAGTCGGCTCGTTCGTTTCTGGAGAACGGAGACGCCACGGTGACGCTCCGGGGCGTCTCCCAAACGCAAAGCTGACTTGGAAGGTTCATGTGGCGACGATTTCGCCTCCCGCTTCAATGCGTTCGTGTGTGCACCTACATTTCACTGACATGCGGGGCCAGGCCGTGCAGAACGCACGCATGGATGCTTTGACCGGCGCGGCAGCGAATGGGATTACATTAGTTGGAGGGTAGCTTTCTTATACGTACTGATTTGTTCTCGTGCTCGCAATTTTTTTTTTTTTTTGCGGGGGCGTCCTCGCAAATTTCAATCGTATTATTTCACGTTCTCGTGTTCAGAGAAACGACGGTTGCATTTGCAGGAGTGGTACGTTAAACTACGTTTATGGTGATGGCCAACAACACATGGTCCCATTTTTCTCCCACACTAATGCTCGTACCTAAACGCTCTGATTTCTTCAAACATGGGCGTGTCTCCCTGTGCTCAACACACGGTTTGTCGCTGGTATTTGACATGGGAGGCTATCTTTTTGAGAATGTTTGACATGTGCGGTTTTTTATTTTACACGTGTGTTATTTCAGATTTTGAGGGAGCTAACCGCAGGTGTCTTTGTACCTGCGGCTAATGCTCCATCCGATGACAAAGACAGAGCAACTCCAAAAATAGTTACCGTAACCCGAAAAACAAACTGCCGTTTACAAAAAGCATGGGAAAAAAGACCTCCAGCAACTTCTGTTATTTTTATGGGATCCCGTTTAAGGGAAGATAGCTTCCTGTAAAAATTGGCGGGCTTAAGTCTCATGATAGGAGCGCCGCGCTCAGCCCATTTAAGGATGTCACGGTGGGCAAACGCTTCCGCTTCGAAGCCTTCTGGCGCAAGGCAGAGGGATTCTTCAAGACCGTCGAGGCGGCCTGGCACTCGGTGCCTGGAACGGGCAACCCATTCGTGGCCCTAGACAACAAACTAAGGGCAACCGCCAAGGCTTTGCAAAGGTGGAGTGACCGCTGGATTGGCAATGTGAAGCTACAAACCTTGATCGCCCTCCAGGTCATTGCGAGGCTCGCTCAAGCCATGGACAACCGGGAGCTCTCGGTGAAGGAGCATGGTCTGCGCAAAGCCCTTAAGCAGAAGCTGTTAGGGCTCGCGTCGCTACATCGCATGATTGCCCGCCTTCGATCGCGGATGTTACAACTCAAGGAAGGCGAAGCAAACACGGCGTACTTCCACCAGCGGCGGCGTAATGCCATCCTGTCCTTGTAGGCTGATGGGCGCGTGCTCACGGCCCAGGAAGAGATCGATGAGGAAGTTAACAGCTACTACTCGAGGTTGTTTGGGCCGGCCCCGGAACGGCCGTATGCACTGAACATGGATGACCCGGGCTTGCCCACGCGCGGAACATCTTGAGGCCACCTTCTCTTACGAGGAGGTTGAGAACACTGTGAAGGGGATGCCACTGGACAAGGCGCCGGGGCCAGATGGATCCACGGGCAGATTCTATGCTTCGTGCTGGCACATAATAAAGGACGACCTCATGCAAGGACGACCTCATGCGGGCAATGGAACACTTCTTTCGAGGTGACATGTGCGGCTTGCCAGCAATCAACAAAGCCCTCGTCACGCTCCTGCCTAAAGTGGTTGGAGCGGCCAAACTCAAAGACTACCGGCATGTTAGCCTCATCCATGGTGCAATCAAGATATTCGAGAAGGTCCTAGCATCATCGCTTGCGGTAGAATTACCGTAGCTCGTGGGGAACCACCAGAGTGCTTTTGGTGGGAGATCTCTTCATGATAACTTCATGCTCGTACAGCGCACGTCATGCTGCTTGCATGCGCTGCGGAAACCCACGGCCCTAGTGAAACTTGACATCTCCAAGGCGTTCGACACCATCCAGTGGCCGTTACTTTTGGAGATCCTGGAACAAATTGGTTTTGGGGCATGGTGGAGAGCTTGGATCTGTGGTATCCTATCCACATCAACCACCAAGATTGCGGTCAATGGAGTGCCCGGGGAGACAATCTTCAATTTCTACGACCTTCGGCATGGGGATCCAATTTCTCCAATGTTATTCATCTTGTGCATGGAGCCGCTGCACAAGCTATTCCTCAAGGCAACGGCTGCCGGCATCCTCACACCCCTTGCGCGCTCGGGCCTCAAGCAGCGGGTTTCGATGTTTGCTCATGATGTCATCATCTTCCTCAAGCCGCTGAGGACGAATCTGGTCGCATGCGACTCCATCATGCTCATCTTTGGACAGGCATCCGGGCTTCAAGTCAACATGGCGAAGAGCGCCGCACTACCGATCCGTTGTTCCCAGGAGGAGTTCGCCCTAGTGTGTGACACACTTGGCTGCTCTAGCGCTACCTTTCCATGCAAGTACTTGGGTCTTCCACTATCCATCCGGAAGCACACTGTGGCGCAATTCCAAGGGCTCGTGGACCAACTCGCGACGCGGTTACCCCATTGGAGGGCGGTGACCCTCCCGAAGAGTAGCCAGGCCTTACTGGTACAATCTGTCCTCTTCGCAATTCCGATCCACTCGATGCTTGCCCTGGACCTCCCCCCGAAGACCATGATCACCATGATCAAGATATGTCGTGGCTTTCTATGGGCTGGCAAGGCAGACGCCGGCGGTGGCGCGTGCGCTGTGGCCTGAGAGAGGGTGTGCACACCCAAGTGGGCCGGTGGCCTTGGTATATTGGACATGAGGTGGATGAATGTGGCCCTCCAGACCAAGTGGCTTTGGCTGCAACGGGCTGATCAGAATAGGCCTTGGTCTGAGTTTTCCTTCTCCGTACAGATGGAATCGAGGCAATTATTTCAGGCGGCCACTCGAGCGGTCGTGAGTGATGGGCGAGGCACACTATTCTGGGAAGATAGATGGCTTAATGGATACCAGTTGTAGGAGCTCGCGCTGTGAGCCTATGAGCGCGCCCCGGCGTGAGTGCGGAGCCTTAGGATGGTATATGAGGCCATCACCGAGGGGAGATGGGCCAGTGATATCGGGCCATCGCTGAACACGGAGGAAGCCTCGGAGTACTTGCACATCTGGCCCACGGTCACGACAGTTCAACTGGACGTCCAACACGTGGACCGCATCGCCTGGTCCTGGGAGAAGGACGACGCCTTGTTGGTCGAGCCAGCCTATGCGGCTAAGTTTGCAACTCGGGAGGTGTCACCCACCGCGGCATTCACATGGCGCTCCCTGACCCCGCTTCTTCGCATGGCTTGCGATCATGAATCACTACCAGACGTCGGGCCGATTAGCATGGAGAGGACTACCGCACAAGGACTCTTGCCCTTTCTATGATCAGTAGAGGAGACGATTACCCACCTGCTCATTGAGTGTGTTTTGGCGAGGGAAGTGTGGGCCAAGGTTCACAGCCATGGGTGTTCCGCACGACGCTCCGTGTGTAGGAGAGCCCCTGCCTGATTGTTGTGCCCGGCAGGATACCCACGGGTGACAGGCGAGGACGATGCGGACCTTGTGCCTTCTCGTCATGTGGGAGCTATGGAAGCACCGGAATGCCATCGTCTTCGACGAAGCAACGGCCAGCCTCCAGCAGGTTCTGCACCGGATTGCGAGCGAGGGCAAGGTGTGGAGGCAGGCGGGACTGCTACGAGGAGAGCTGGATACGTTCTTCGTGGAGGCACTAGAGTGGGCTCGTCGTGAGTAGTCCGGTTAGGCCATAGGAGGTGGATGCTGGCGTAGCACCGTGTAATCTCTCATGTAACAAAACCGCAGAGGGTTCTTCCCCTTTTTCTTCTATAATATATGATACACACACTCATGCGTATTCGAGAAAAAAATTAGGAGAAGATTCTGAATGTCAATTGGTTTGTTCTTGCGCATTGCTCGTGCCATGGAAGTTCATTGCTTGTTCTTTACACAAAGAAGAAATGCAGCTGGTCAACAAGGTCACAGAAGTTTGAAAAAGATTTATGCCGTCGTTTGAGTTCTTGCATATGGTTGTCCAGCCGATTCTATTGACTGGATTGGAATGGCAAATAGTACTTTAATGATCTGTTTGAAAAACATTGTGAGGTCCATCATTGAGATATTCGAAGAAGAATATCTTCGAGCTCCAAATGATGAGGGCATTGTAGACTTTCTTAGATGGGTGAATCGAAAGGCTTTCCCTTCATGCTTGGAAGCATTGAATCCATGCATTGGATGTGGAACCCTTGTCCTACAACATTGTATGGACAATTCAAAGGATAAGGTAAAGATGTAACTATAATTCTTGAAGTTGGGGCAACACATGACCTCTCGATTTGGCATTCATATTTTGGTTTCACGGGATCTAACAACGATCTGAATGTTTTGCACAGATAGCATTTTTTTGCAAGGCTTTCTGTTCGAGAGGCGCCTCCAGTGAATTTAGAAATCGATGGGCGTCAATGACATGGGCTACTATCTTGCTGATGACATATATAATGCATGGTTAACTTTTATCAAGACAATACCAAACCCTCAAAGTAACAAGCATATTCACTTTGCTAGGACAAGAACCATGTAGAAAGGATGTCGAACGGTCAATTGGGGTTCTCCAAGCTCGTTTCGCCATTAATTATGGTCATGCACACTTCTGGGATCAAAAGGACTTGTGGCGCATCATGACTGTGTGCGTTATATTGAATAACATGATCATAGAGGACGAGAGGGGACAACTGCCTAACTATCGCTATGAGAATGAGGGGAACAAAGTTTATATACCAGCAGTTCAGCCACAAAGGGATGAACGACGATTGCATGATTTCTTGAGATACGTCAACTGATCGAAAACCACACCGGCTATGAACAGCTCCATGATGATGTAATTAAGCATTTGTGGTTCTTCAACGTCAATAAAATGTATAGATGTTCTATTCGAAATGATTTAGACCATCCAAGGTGTTTAAATTTGAATTCGGACCAATTTTCATATATTGTGGATTTGAAATTATTATCAAGTATGAATGTTCGATATAACATGGTTTGAATTTTGATGATGATATTACACGTATGTACGTGTGATTTGTACGGTTCTTTAAGGGAAAAATAGAAAAAAATAGATTTTACGGGGAAGAAGTTTACGAGAACCGAGAAAAGTAGGTCTCGGACAACTTCCCTTAAATTTTACGGTCATCCCGTAAAACTACTTTTACAGAAAGTTTTTTAGTGGAGCTATTGGAGTTGCTACAAGTACTAGTGCAGTAATTGCCAACAGTTTGATCGAGCGCATCATTGTTCTTCCCCACTCTTATGCTCCCGCACGCTGAAAATTTCCCTTTTTTCCCAACAAAGGGTAATACATTAATATTAATAGGATACTAATTATATTTGGCATCCGCAACGACACAATATAAAGACCAAGTCAAAATATCGACAATGCATATAGCCAAAAAGACTAAAAAATAAAATAAAATAAAGAGAGCCGACGGGGCCAACAACTAGCAGCACATAAGCAACAATACCATCCACCATCCTTGACAGCACTTGAACTACTAGAAATGGTTCTCCAAAGCAACTCACCGCAGGATGGAAACTGTCAAGGGACATTTATTCAATCCTAAAAACGGTACAATTGGGAGTATGTGGAATTTGTAGTCAAGGAGACGTCACGTCAGGAAGGGGTCTTGGACATAGATCACACAAACACACGATGTACCTAGGTTCAGGCCCCGATGTGGGTAAAACCGTAAAAGCCCTACTTTTTGCCTTACGCTTTTCCTGTATGTAACTAGAGAGTGCAGAGATTACAATGTTCAGGGGATGATCTCGATGAGATAGAGTATCTTGGTGAGATGAGATGGCGGATATTTGGGTGATAAGCGTCGATTCCTTTCTAGGTGGTCTAGACTACAATGGAGCGGGAGAAGGCCCCCCTCTATAATGCCCCCAGTGCCCCTTATGTAGCACAACATATTGAAGGCTCTAATGACGATGCCTAGGCATGCAGGCTCTGGAGTCTAGCCCTTACATCGGTTCACAAAGGGTATAGGGATCCTTCTTCCTTATTTGTAGAGTCCTTCCTTCTTTCATTATGTCATATGACGGTTGACGATACACTATATCGGGGTGGCCCATCGGCCGGGAAGCCCGCCACTAGGCTGGCCTCAGGGCCCAGAAGTCCTAGTTACAGACTAGGCCCTTCTGTCACCATAAGGCTCGGCTTCTAGATAAGGCATGATCTTGGCGTGCAAGCCAAGACCCTATCGAGGCTTGGTCAGTTCGAGAACCTGTAAACCCTAGCTCTCATCCCATTTATAAGGCGAGGCTCGGGGTAGATCGAGAGCATCTATTCGATAGCTCATACCTCGGTAGAAATAACCACATCCAATCTCTACCCCCGTCACATGAGGCATTTCCACCATTAATCAAAAGCAAAGCAAGAGTAGGGTATTATCTCAACCACGAGGCCCAAACTTGGTTAAAACCCCATGTGTGGTCCCCTCTAGTACTTCTAGTCATGTTATACACCATACTGAGGGCAATAATGTTTTTTGTACCGTTTCAGCACACCAGTAAAGGGTTGCGTTGGTCCAAGACTGACTCCAGATAGGATCTATAGTGAACTTTATCTTCAACTCTCACACGTTCATCACGAATTGGCCAGGACGGCTCCACATCAACCCGTTATCTTCCCTTGTTTGATCCCTCTTCTTCCGCATGCTCGAGTTCACCATCGGCCGCTCCGACGACCTTCAACTCTGCGTTCCATCGCTTCCTCGAGCAACAGGTGCGGCTTCCATGGAACCCACGCTAGCAGCAACCAGTGTGTCCTACAACCAAAAAACCATGATCCTCCACTAGCAACCCTTGCGATAGAGGCTGGGAGAAGAACAATGAGGTGGGGACGTTGTACAAACATCTCGCGAGAAACCACCGACCTGCCCATACGTCCCATCTGATTGCCTTGGTATGCACCAATTGCCCACTCATCGATGATCATAAGACAGAGGATTGCATTTGGGATGGCTATGTGCCGGATGACGGCGATGGCATGCAAGTGCACATGGTTTACTTATAGCCTTTTCTAAGTAAGAGTATCGATCCCACGAGGAGCACAAGAATTGGACTTTGTCCCTTATAGAGACTTATGAAAATGTGCCTCCAAGTTAGTTGTAGACGCAAAGAAAATGGAGGAGGAAGGTTGTAATGGTTTCGAGTAGATTGTGAACAAAAGTAAATAACGCAAAAGAATTAAAAGAGCACAACAGAGAGAATAAAGTGTTGAAACCGACATAGTTTAAAGTGTTCCCGGGGAGTTCGGAATCCCCACTGGTATGTGTCTAACGTGACATATGCTACCTAATACGTCTCCAACGTATCTATAGTTTTTATTGTTCCATGCTATTATATTATCCATCTTGGATGTTTTATATGCATTAATATGCTATTTTATATCTTTTTGGGATTAACCTATTAACCTAGTGCCCAGTGTCAGTTGTTGTTTTTTTTCCTTGTTTTTGTCTTTTACAGAAAATCAATATAAAACAGAACGAAACTTTTTGATGATTTTTCTTGGACCAGAAGACAACCACGAAGCTTCGGGAGGAGGCCCGAGGAGCCACAAGAGGGCCACAAGCCCTAGGGGCGCACCCCGGGAGGGTGCCTCCAAGGCTTGTGGGGCCCTCGTAGCTCCCCTAACCCTAATCTCATCTCTACAAATACCCAAATATTCCACGTACACCAGAGGTCACACTAAAAATACTTTTTTGCAGCCGCAAGCTTCTGTTCTCGTGAGATCCCATCTTGGGGCCTTTTCTGGCACTCGCCAGAGGGGGATTCGATCACGGAGGGCCTCTACACCATCCTTGTTGTCCTTCCGATGAAGCGTGAGCAGTTTACCATGGACCTAAGGGTCCATAGCTAGTAGCTAGATGTCTTCTTCTCTCTCTTTGATCTTCAATACAATGCTCTCCTCGATGTTCTTGGAGATCTATTTGATGTAATCTTCTTTTGCGCTGCGTTTGTTGAGATCCGATAAATTGTGGATTTTATGATTAGATTATCTATGAATATTATTTGAGTCTTCTCTGAACTCTTATGCATGATTAAGATAGCTTTGTATTTCTCTCTGATCTATTGATTTGGTTTGGCCATCTAGTTTGATCTATCTTACCATGGGAGAGTGCTTTGTGATGGGTTCAATCTTGCGGCGCCCTCACCCAGTGACAGTAGGGGTAGAGAGGCATGTATTGTATTGTCGCCATTAAGGATAAAAAGATGGGGTTTTTACCATATTGTTTGGATCTATCCCTCTACATCATGTCATCTTGCTTAAGGCGTTACTCCGTTCTTGTTAACTTAATACACGAGATGCATGCTGGATAGCGGTCGATGTGTGGAGTAATAGTAGTAGATGCAGAATCGTTTCGGTCTATTTGTCACGGACGTGATGCCTATATTCATGCTCATTGCCTTAGATATTGTCATAACTATGCGCTTTTCTATCAATTGTTCAACAGTAATTTGTTCACCCACCGTATGCTTTCTTCAAGAGACAGGCCTTGATGTCTACTACACAACTTTATTCTTGTAGACACGTGTTGGGCCTCCAAGCGCAGAGTTTTGTAGGATAGTAGAAATTTTCCCTCAAGTGGATGACCTAAGGTCTATCAATCCGTGGGAGGCGTAGGATGAAGATGGTCTCTCTCGAACAACCCTGCAACCAAATAATAAAAAGTCTCTTGTGTCCCCAACACACCAAATACAATGGTAATTTGTATAGGTGCACTAGTTCGGCGAAGAGATGGTGATACAAGTGTAATATGGATAGTAGATATTGATTTTTGTAATAAGAACAATAAAAAACAGCAAGGTAGCAATTGATAAAACGGAGCACAAACAGTATTGTAATGCTTGAAAATGAGGCCTAGGGTCCGTACTTTTGCTAGTGCAATCTCTCAACAATGCTAATATAATTGGATCATATAACCATCCCTCAACGTGCGATGAAGAATTACTCCAAAGTTCCTATCTAGCGGAGAACATAAGAATAAATTGTTTGTAGGGTACGAAACCACCTTAAAGCTATTCTTTCCGATCGATCTATCCAAGAGTTCGTACTAAAATAACACCAAAGCAAATTCAGATTCGTAATACTCAATCCAACACAAAGAACTTCAAGGAGTGCCCCAAGATTTCTATCGGAGAAACAAAGACAAGAACGTGCATCGACCCCTACGCGTAGATTACCCCAATGTCACCTCGGGAATCCGCGAGTTGAGTGCCAAAACATATATCAAGTGAATCAAAACAATACCCCATTGTCACCACAAGTATTCATTTGCAAGACATATATCAAGTGCTCTCAAATCCATAAAAGTATTCAATCCGATAAAACAAAATCTCAAAGGGAAAACTCGTTTCATCACAAGATAGAGAGGGGAAAACACCATATGATCTGACTATATTAACGAAGCCCGCGATACATCAAGATCGTGACATCTCAAGAACACGAGAGAGAAAGAGATTAAACACATAGCTACTGGTACAAACCCTCAACTCCGAGGGTGGACTACTCCCTTCTCATCGTGGTGGCCGCCGGGATGATGAAGATGGCCACCGGAAATGATTCCCCCCTCCGGCAGGGTGCCGGAACGGGGTCGAGATTGGTTTTCGGTGGCTACAGAGGGTTGCGGTGGCGGAACTTCTGATCTAGGTTAACCCTGAGGGTTTTTGGAATATTTGGGAATTTATAGGGTAAAGAGGGGGTGCGGGAGGCCACCGAGGTGGGCACAACCCACCTGGGCACGCTTGGGCCCCCAGGCGCGCCCTGGTGGGTTGTGCCCCCCTTGGGCACCCCCAGGTGCTGCTCTGGCCCATTGGGAGTCTTCTGGTCCATCAAAAATCCACAAAAAATTTCGCGGTGTTTGGACTCCGTTTGATATTGATTTCCTGCGATGTAAAAAACAAGCAAAAAGTAGCAACTGGCACTGGGTCAATAGGTTAGTCCCAAAAAATGATAGAAAGTTGCTATAAAATGATTGTAAAACATCCAAGAATGATAATAAAATAGCATGAATAATTCATAAATTATAGATACGTTGGAGACGTATCAGCATCCCCAAGCTTAATTCCTACTCGTCCTCGAGTAGGTAAATGATAAAAGAAATAATTTATAAAGTGTGAATGCTAGCAAAGTGCATAAGTTTGATCAATGATAATTTCAATCACTTTTCCTAGCATCATGACAACAACTCTTTTTTATAAAATTTCTCATGTTTAAAGTAGCAACCAATTCACATGTTAAGGTTCAAATAATGAATTCTCTTGAAACTCAACAACCTATGTTCTCAGTCACCAAGCAATTGCAATTCAACTTATTCAACAGAGTTTAAGTAAGAGTTCCACATACTCAATGATCATATAGTCTTCTATGATTGCTAACACTCACCGCATACACATGAGCAAAACGTTTTAACCAGACACATAGAAAGATAGGGGCTTATAATTTCGTCTCCCAACGTATTCACCTCAAGGGTGATGTCAACAATAATAACTCATGCTACCCATATCCAACTGGATATATGTGCCTAGATCTTTCCTCACCACACGATGATTGCCAAAAGAAAAAAATAAAAAGGAATAGAGAGAAAAACTTTGACTCTTGCATAAAAGTAAATACATAAAAGTAAAGGATAGGCCCTTCGCAGAGGGAAGCAGAGGTTGCCATGCGCTTATTTGTTTGTATGCTCAACCCCTTAGTGCAAAAGAACGTCACATTATATTGCCCCTTATGATAGCAACCTTTATTATGCAGTCTGTCGCTTTTATTCTTTGCCATCACAAGTTCGTACAACAATTTTGTCTTACACTAAATGATCTAACACTTTTGGAAGCAATTTTTATTGCCTTATTGCACCGATGACAACTTACTTGAATGATCTTATTCAATCCCTAGGTAGGTATGGTGGACTCTTGAAAATAAGATTTGGGTTTAAGGGTTTTTGGATGCATAAGTAGTATCTGTACTTGGTGTGGAACTTTTGGCTAGCAAAGATGGCGGGCAAGCACCACATGTTGAAGGATCTATGACAATATAATTTCTATGTGAATATGAACAAACATAAACCATTACGTTGTCTTCCTTGTCCAACATCAACAATTTTGGCATATAATATTTTGATGGGGGCTCACAATCACAGAAGATTTCCAAGATAGTGTATTTGCATGTGAAAGTTCTCTTCCTTGTACTAATTATTCGTGAATTGCTTGTATGACCAATATTGTGATTGTCAAGCTTCAAAAGCTTTCACTTTCTAAACCCAATGCGAAGCTACCACTAGGCATGATATAATTTCAACCTCATGATATTCAATTCATTCAACAATCTACTCATAGGATATAAGTGAGGCACAAGAGTAAATGACAAGCTACTCCAAAAAGATATAAGTGAAGATCAAGCGAGTAGTTAAGTAAATAGGTAGTTATTTGAGGAATCTCTCTTATTCAAAAAATTTCAGATCTAAGTATTTTATTAAAACAGCAAGCAAAAGTAAAAATAAAATGACATTCTAAGAATAGCACAACTCATGTGGAGAAGCAAAAACTTAGGCTCAATCGATACTAACCGATAATTGTTGAAGAAAAAAGGTGGGATGCCTACCGGGGCATCCCCAAGCTTAGATGCTTGAGACTTCTTGAAATATTATCTTGGGATGCCTTGGGCATCCCCAAGCATAGGGTTTTGTCACTCCTTATTCTCCTCATATCGATTTCTCACTCAAAATTTGGTACTGCCAAAGACAAGATTCATAATTTTTCCACACAATGCCTACTGTAGCATATCATTTCCACAATTTATATTGAGCAATATAAGCCATAGAAACTAGAAAACAAGCAAACTATGCATTGAAGACAGAATCTGTCAAAAACAGGACATCCTGTAGTGATATGGATAACTACCATACTTATGATACTCCAAAAATTCTGCAAAAAATAAGAAAACCTGGGTAATTTGTATATCTATCACCTGTAAAAAATTCAGACCAAAACCACGTTCTAGTGAATTTTCCAAATTTCCGGACTGAGCGCAAAAGTATTCAATCCGATAAAACAATGTCACCTTGGGAATCCGCGAGTTGAGTGCCAAAACATATATCAAGTGAATCAAAATAATATCCCATTTTCACCATGAGTATTCATTTGCAAGACATATATATCAAGTTCTCTCAAATCCATAAAAGTATTCAATCTGATAAAACGAAATCTCAAAGGGAAAACTCAATTCATCACATGATTGAGAGGGGAAAACACCATATGATCCGACTATATTAACAAAGCCCGTGATACATCAAGATCGTGACATCTCAAGAACACGAGAGAGAGATTAGACACACAGCTACTGGTACAAACCCTCAGCCCCGAGGGCAGACTACTCCCTCCTCATCGTGGTGGCAGCCGGGATGATGAAGATGGCCACCGGAGATGATTCCCCCTCCGGCAGGGTGCCGAAACGGGGTCTAGTTTGGTTTTCGGTGGCTACAGAGGGTTGCGGCGGTGGAACTTCTGATCTAGGTTAACCCCGAGGGTTTTCGGAATATTTGGAAATTTATAGGGTAAAGAGGGGGTGCGGGAGGCCACCGAGGTGGGCACAAAAAGTTTCATGGTGTTTGGACTCCGTTTGATATTGATTTCCTACGATGTAAAAAACTAGCAAAAAACTGCAACTGGCACTGGGCACTGGGTCAATAGGTTAGTCCCAAAAATGATATAAAGTTGCTATAAAATGATTATAAAACATCCAAGAATGATAATAAAACAGCATGAATACTTCATAAATTATAGATACGTTGGAGACCTATCAAGCCTCTAGTGAAACCCATGGCCCCCGTGTCTATTTTTACCATATTATTTTTCAGATCTATAAAACCAAAAACCCAAAAATACCTTGCTGCAATTTATTTACTTTTACCTTTTTACTTATCTTTTATACCAATCTCTATCAGATCTCACTCTTGCTAGTGACCGTGAAGGGGTTGACAACCCCTTTTTCGCTTTGTGTGCAAGTGTTTGTTAGTTTGTGCAGGTGCATCTATTGGGGACTTGCTTGTGCCTCCTACTGGATTGATACCTTGGTTCTTAACTGAGGGAAATACCTATCTCTACTTTGCTGCATCACCCTTTCCTCTTCAATGGAAAAATCAACGCCAGGTCAAGAAGTAGCACTACTTCATAGTTCTAAGATGGATACTTAAGTCACTCTTAATATTTGTGATTGGGCGGATCTGGATATAGAATATGTTCTACTTGAGGTAGATTTCGTACCACGCACACCACGATACCATAATTTCCCCGCTCCAATTATCACCAGATAATTAAGGGTTTCCCCGTGCTCGCAACCTTACCATGGGATCTCCGTTACTCCTTAATCAATTTCAAAAGTGTGGTAGAGAGGCTTTACTATTAACCTTGAATTACCTCAATACCATAACCTTTACAACGACACTAATATGCTTTGTGGCCTTGCGGCGGAAATGCTGAGTGGGACCCCTTCACAACATTCATGAAGGCTACTAATTAAACCAAACATTCAACAAAGAATCTCATATCCTTATTAACATTTCAGCTCCTATACATACCAAGGGTTCAGTGTTACAACG
The DNA here is from genome assembly GCF_002575655.3 of Aegilops tauschii subsp. strangulata. Classification (NCBI taxonomy): domain Eukaryota; kingdom Viridiplantae; phylum Streptophyta; class Magnoliopsida; order Poales; family Poaceae; genus Aegilops; species Aegilops tauschii. The sequence goes on from NC_053039.3 coordinate 228,287,111, forward strand.
AGACAAGAAACCAAAAACTAAGGGAACTAATCAGGGGAGACAAGAAACATCATACGAATAGTGGTGGTAAACATGGATGGAATAATCAGGTAATACACGTAGGGATCCACAAGGTTTCGGTATTACAACAAGATGGAGATGGATGGCGGTGAAGAAGAATCATGTCGATGTCCCCTTGTACGAGGTGATGGTGATGGCAACCTCCTCCTTGTCGATCACCTCCGGAGGCTAGGCTTCTCTATTCTGGATGAGTTTCTGGGGTCTCTCGGTGTTTGATCCCCGATTTGATAACACGGGGTAAAGTAGTTGATGAGAAGGCGACGACAACGCCTGGTACGAGCGAAGGTATGAGTGCGCGCCCTCATATCATGCACCATCAATCATCTTGGATGCCTCCTGTTGACTTCGTCCTTCTTCCAAATGCTTTATTCTCTTTTGTTAACTAGATGACCTGTTGCGCCGATGGCGCAAGGGGCGAGAGCAAGACAAGTATTGAAAGAGTGAACACAAATATATTTAGGGACAGATTGGAACACATGGATTATTCATGATACATAGTGTTCTAAGAAGCTTACGATGGAATATTTACAATGCTATTAGGAAGGAAGGTAGATAGGCAGAGATACATCTTATAGGCATTATGAAGTGATGGACATTAGCCAGTGTGATTGGTGGATGTTTCATCGGCGCTGAAGACTTGTTCAGGCAATTGTTCATAGTGGCTGCGGTTGAATGTTTTCATTGTTCATCGCAGAAATTCCTTCGACATCATCATCCAGGCTCCAATAGTACTTGTTTGTCTGCTGGAGATCATAATCTGATTGTGTGGCTGTATCACTGAGACGATCGACAACATATCTTACTTGCGACAAAATATGATTCGGGTCTTTGGATGTTGATCCGGCTGTGAAGTTGCTATCTATTCTACAGTAAAGTTCCTTTGCTGCCATGTGATCTCCACCGAGGCTATGGCACCGGCTGTTGCTAATATAGTATATTAGGCTGTGTTTTTCTTTCTGCTGATGCTCAAGAGGTTCATACTTTGTTGGAGCAATTGCATCTTGTCGTAGTTTATGTCCTGCAACACTTTACTGTGGATGCTTTTCATGTACTTGAGAGCTTCATTTGTTAGTTGGTCTTCATCTTCTTCTAGTTTGTTGGATACATGGATTGATATTGATTGTCCTGGAAGATTTGTTGTCCAGTTGATGCTTGGAGGGATAGAAGTGAATAGTTGCGTCAAGACCAATTGCTCCTGCCTTCTGTGTTGAGTACACTGCATTTGGGAGGCCTAGCTGCTACATCATAGCATCGAAAAGCACTTTTGTTGGGATTCTGATTTTTCCGTCATGGTAGGCCGATGACAAAGAAGAAGACAGTATGAGTAATCATATATGCATCACGTGAGAAGATAATAAAATGATTCAGAACAGCAGGGGTCTGGTTTTGTTGTTAGTGATGCTGTTCATTACTAAGAATTGTTTTTGTCTTTCATGGAGCGGCATTAACACAATCAAATTATGGAAGTGGACATTATGGTAACCATGTTTCTGGCTGATTTTGATGACACATGTGGCATTCAAAGTGTAATGAAATCGTTTAGATGATGCAAATAGTACATTGACCTTTCTTTGTCTAAGAAGCTAAAAAATTTGTTATCTTGACCGACGTAGGGCCTGACGCCGAGGCACCGGATCTTGGTGTCCGTATGGTGTTTGTCCACCAGCGAGAGACAGGACTGCTGCAGGTTTGTGTTCAACTCTATTAGGAAGATGAGCTCTAATTTGTCTCTTGGATCCCTCATTGATTTTGTGCTCATGTGTATGGGTCTATCAACCACGCCTATCATCTGTGGTTCTAAAGTTTGACCCAGTAAGGTCATACGAGAGGTGGAGCAAGTGGATCAATGGTGTTTGACCCAGTAACATTGGTCGGCCCTGTAAAGGGTGGTTGTATTTTTTTGCTTTAAGCCTATTTGTCGCTCTGTAAACGGTGGTTGGATTTTTTTTGCTTTAAGCCTATTTGTCGTCGTATCTGTGCATTAAAATGAAATTAAAAAGAAACTTTTTTAGTATGATGTGCTTGTAATTGATGTCTACTACGCAACCTTCTTCTTGTAGACTCGTGTTGGGCCTCTAAGAGCAGAGTTTTGTAGGACAGTAGCAAATTTTCCTCAAGTGGATGACCTAAGGTTTATCAATCCGTGGGAGGCGTAGGATGAAGATGGTCTCTCTCGAACAACCCTGTAACCAAATAACAAAGAGTCTCTTATGTCCCCAACACACCCAATACAATGGTAAATTGTATAGGTGCACTAGTTCGGTGAAGAGATGGTGATACAAGTGTAACATGGATAGTAGATATAGGTTTTTGTAATATTAAAATATAAAAATAGCAAGGTAACTAGTGGTAAAAGCGAGCAAAAATGATATTGCAATGCTTGAAAACAAGGCCTAGGGTTCATATTTTCACCAGTGCAAGTTCTCTCAACAATGATAACATAATTAGATCATATTGCAATCCCTCAACGTGTGACAAAAGTCACTCCAAAGTTCCTATCACGGAGAACATAAGATGAAATTGCTTGTAGGGTACTAAACCACCTCAAAGTTATTATTTCCGATCAATCCATTGGGTTATTCCTATAAGTGTCACAAACAACCCTAGAGTTCGTAGTAAAGTAACACAATATGACACACATCAATAACCCTAATGTCACCTAGATACTCCAATGTCACCACAGTATCCGTGGGTCAATTATACGATATGCATCAAACAACTTCAGGTTCATAATATTCAATCCAACACAAAGAACCTCAAAGACTGCCCCAAGATTCCTACAGGAGAAGCAAGGACGAAAACGTGCATCAACCCCTATGCATAGATTACCCCAATGTCACCGCGGGAATCCGCGAGTTGAGTGCCAAAACATACATCAAGTGAATCAATAGAATACCCCATTGTCACCACGGGTATCCCACGCAAGACATACATCAAGTGTTCTCACATCCATAATAGTATTCAATCCGATAATAGTGAAACCTCAAAGGTAAAACTCAATTCATCACAAGAAAGTAGAGGGGGAGAAACACCATATGATCCAACTATAATAACAAATCTCGCAGTACATCAAGATTGTGCCATATCAAGAACTCGAGACTGAGAGAGAGAGAGAGAGATCAAGCACATAGCTACTGGTACATACCCTCAGCCCCGAGGGTGAACTACTCCCTCCTTGTCATGGAGACTGTCAGGATGATGAAGATGGCCACCGGTGATAGTTTCCCCCTCCGACAGGGTGCCGAAACGGGCTCCCGATTGGTTTTTCGTGGCTACAGAGGCTTGCGGCGGCGGAACTCCCGATCTAGGTTTATTTCTGAAGGTTTTGGGATTTATAGGAGGTGTTGGCGTCAGGGAAGGGTCAAGGGGGGCCACGAGGCGATGACAAGGCAGGGGGCGCCCCCCACCCTCGTGGTTTCCTCGGGACTCCTCTCTGATATCTTTTACTTCCAGTATGTTTTATATTTTGAAAAATATTCTCCGTAAATTTTCAGCTCGTTCCGAGAACTTTTATTTCTGCACAAAAAAACGACACCACGGTAGTTCTGCTGAAAACAACGTCAGTCCGGGTTAGTTCTAATCAAATCATACCAAAATCATATAGAATTGTTATAAACATGGCATGCATACTTCATAAATTATAGATACGTTGGAGACGCAAGCTTAATTCCTGCTCGTCCTCAAGTAGGTAAATGATAAAAGAAATAATTTATGAAGTGTGAATACTAGCAAGTGCGCAAGTTTGATCAATGATAATTTCTATCACTTTTTCTAGCATCATTATATATCATAACAGTAGCTCATCTCATAAAACTTCTCATGACAAGTAGCAAGCTATTCACATGTTAAAGCATAGATCATAAACTTTCTTGAAAACTAACAAACTAGGTTCTCAGTCATCAAACAATTGCAATTCATCTTATTTTCAGGAAGGGTCTATGTAAGAGCTTTGATTTAGCAAATCCCACATGCTCAATTATCATATAGTCTTCCATGATTGCTACCACTCAAAGCATATTTTCAGAACAAATAGCATCCATTGAACACAGAGAAAGATAGGGGCTTAATGTTTTGTTACACCCGGATAATTAAGCTACAGTAATTCCCTGCTAATGATGCCATGTCATCATGATTACTGTTCTTAAACTAGTGTTGGTTTGAATCCGGTTCAAATTCAAATTTAAAATAAAGTCAAAAACAAAAGTTTTCAAATGTCAAAACAAAAATGTGCAAACCGTGGCAAATAATTCATAAGTAACATTGGTGAAGAAACCAAATTCTTATAAAATGTTTAAGTGCTCAAAATTAATTAAAACCATGGCAAAACAATTAATTAAATGCCCTTTTAATCAATAGAATTATGCAAACTAAATTATTTAGCTACTACACTTTTTTTGTGGCAGTGGGCTAGGTGATAAATCTAATTTAGGAGTTTACTTTGTATTTTTTTGAACTAAAATAAATTGGGAATTAAAAGAAAATAGAAAAGATTAAATGAAAAAGAAAATACAAAGAGAAAGAAAGGAAACCCCCTGGGCTGGCCCAACTCCCCCCGCGGTCGGCCACCCCACCCCCTGTTGACCAGTCAAATGTTGACTGGTCAACTGGGACCCCCTGGCCCACCTGTCAGCCACTGAGTGCACTCTTGTGTACACTGTGCTAGGTGCAGCTAGCGTATTAGCATTTATTTTCAAATTAATATTAATTTCAGAATATTATTAAAACTTTGAAAAATCACATAAATTAAACCGTAACCCGGATGAAAAAGTTTTATACATGAAAGTTCCTCATAATTTCGAGATGAATCCGACTACACAACCCGTTCGTCTGCCACACGTCCCTAGCATAGCGAGCATGCAACCGTCCCCCTCTATCCGAAAATGCCAAACTTCGAGGAAACATTCCCGGATGTTATCCCCCTTCACCGGTATCGTGTAGCATTGCGTTAGAACACCCCTAGCACCGCTTATTGTCATGTCATGCATCTGTGTGCTTTGTATTTACTGTTTCTTCCCCCTCTTCTCTCCGGTAGACTCCGAGACTGATGCTGCCCGTGTGCTCGACTACGTCGACAACGACCCTTCTTCCCTTTCAGCGGAGCTTCCAGGCAAGCCCCCCCTTTGATCATCCCGATATCACCCATTCCATTCTCTCATGCTTGCATTAGATTTTTCTACTGTAATTGATTGCTCCTATTCTGATGCATAGCCTATTTTTGTACCTGCTATTGTTACCTACCTGTTTACCCTAAACTGCTTAGTATAGGTTGGTTAGTGATCCATCAGTGACCCCCACCTTGTCCTTGTTGCCCCTGCTTCATCATCGATGACTCGATCAACGTGATCGATGACCAGAGCCCGACACCTTACATCAACATCAAGAGAAATTCTATCCACGCTCCTAGCCAATTCATCAATCTTAGGCAATTTTTCTTCAAGCAAAACATTGAAATTCTTTTGGGAAATCATAAATTCTTTAACACTAGTCTCAAAATCAGAGGGCATCTTATTAATATTTACATAAGAGTTGTTGTAGGAATTGCCATAATTATTAGAGGAATTACTAGGATACGGCCTAGGATTAAAGTTTCCTCTATAAGCGTTGTTACCAAAATTGTTCCTACCATCAAAGTTCACATCCATAGATTCATTATTATTCTCAATCAAGGTAGACAAAGGCATATCATTAGGGTCGGAAGAAACACTCTTATTAGCAAATAATTTCATAAGTTCATAAATCTTTCCACTCAAGACATTAATTTCTTCAATAGCATGAACCTTCTTACTAGTAGATCTTTCGGTGTGCCATTGAGAATAATTAACCATAATATTATCTAGGAGTTTGGTAGCTTATCCTAACGTGATTTCCATAAAAGTGCCTCCCGCGGCCGAATCTAAAAGATTTCTAGAAGCAAAATTCAATCCGGCATAAAATTTTTGTATAATCATCCACAAATTCAAACCATGAGTAGGGCTATTACATATCATTAATTTCATCCTCTCCCAAGCTTGTGCAACATGTTCATGATCAAGTTGCTTAAAATTCATAATATCGTTTCTAAGAGAGATGATTTTAGCGGGAGGAAAATACTTAGAGATAAAAGCATCTTTGCACTTATTCCAAGAATCAATACTATTTTTAGGCAAAGATGAAAACCAAGTTTTAGCAAGATCTCTAAGCGAAAAAGGAAATAGCTTCAATTTAACAATATCATTGTCCACATCTTTCTTCTTTTGCATATCACACAAATCAACAAAGCTAGTTAGATGGGTAGCGACATCTTCACTAGCAAGGCCGGCGAATTGATCTTTCATGACAAGATTCAACAAAGCAGCATTAATTTCACAAGATTCAGCATCGGTAAGAGGAGAAATCGGAGTGCTAAGAAAATCATTGTTGTTGGTATTGGTAAAGTCACACAATTTAGTATTGTCTTGAGCCATCGTGACAAACAAGCAATCCAACACACAAGCAAACAAGAGGCAAGCGAAAAAGAAGCGAACGGAAAAAGTGGGCGAATAAAACGGCAAGGGTGAAGTGGGGGAGAGGAAAACGAGAGGCAAATGGAAAATAATGTAATGCGAGGGATAATAGTTTGTGATGGGTACTTGGTATGTCTTCACTTGTGCGTAGACTCCCCGGCAACGGCGCCAGAAATCCTTCTTGCTACCTCTTGAGCACTGCGTTGGTTTTCCCTTGAAGAGGAAAGGGTGATGCAGTAAAGTAGCGTAAGTATTTCCCTCAGTTTTTGAGAACCAAGGTATCGATCCAGTAGGAGACTACGCTCGAGTCCCACGCACCTACACAAACAAATAAGAACCTCGCAAACAACGCGATAAAGGGGTTGTCAATCCCTTCATGGTCACTTACGAGAGTGAGATCTAATAGAGAAGATAAGATAATATTTTTGGTATTTTTGTGGTAAAGAGTAAAAGTAAAGAAAGCAAAATAAACGGTAGTAGAAATAGCTAGTTGTTGGAAGATTAATATGATGGAAAATAGACCTGAGGGCCATAGGTTTCACTAGTGGCTTCTCTCAAGATAGCATAAGTATTACGGTGAGTAAACGAATTACTATGGAGCAATTGATAGAATTGAGCATAGTTATGAGAATATCTAGGTATGATCATGTATATAGGCATCACGTTCGTGACAAGTAGACCGAATCCTGCCTACATCTACTACTATTACTCCACACATCGACCGCTATCTAGCATGCATCTAGAGTATTAAGTTCATAAGGACAGAGTAACACTTTAAGCAAGATGACATGATGTAGAGGGATAAACTCATGCAATATGATATAAACCCCGATGACAAGCCAAGCAATTGTTTCATACTTTTGGTGTTCTCAAACTTTTTCAATCTTCACGCAATACATGAGCGTGAGCCATGGATATAGCACTATAGGTGGAATAGAATGGTGGTTGTGGAGAAGAAAAAAAGGAGAAGATAGTCTCAAATCAACTAGGCGTATCAACAGGCTATGGAGATGCCCATTAATAGATATTAATGTGAGTGAGTAGGGATTGCCATGCAACGGATGCACTAGAGCTATAAGTGTATGAAAGCTCAACAATGAAAACTAAGTGGGTGTGCATCCAACTTGCTTGCTCACGAAGACCTAGGGCAATTTGAGGAAGCCCGTCATTGGAATATACAAGCCAAGTTCTATAATGAAAAATTCCCACTAGTATATGAAAGTGACAAAACAAGAGACTCTCTATCATAAAGATCATGGTGCTACTTTGAGGCACAAGTGTGGAAAAAGGATAGTAGCATTGTCCCTTCTCTCTTTTCTCTCATTTTTTGTTGGGCCTTTTCTCTCTTTTTTATGGCCTCTTTTTTTATGTAGTCCAGAGTCTCATCCCGACTTGTGGGGGAATCATAGTCTCCATCATCCTTTCCTCACTTGGGACAATGCTCTAATAATGATGATCATCACACTTTTATTTACTTACAACTCAAGTATTACAACTCGATACTTAGAACAAAATATGACTCTATATGAATGCCTCTGGCGGTGTACCGGGATATACAATGAATCAAGAGTGACATGTATGAAGATAATGAACGGTGGCTTTGCCACAAATATGATGTCAACTACATGATCATGCAAAGCAATATGACAATGATGGAACGTGTCATAGTAAACGGAACGATGGTAAGTTGCGTGGCAATATATCTTGGAATGGCTATGTAAATGCCATGATAGGTAGGTATGGTGGCTGTTTTGAGGAAGGTATATGGTGGGTGTATGATACCGACAAAAAATGTGCGGTATTAGAGAGGCTAGCAATGGTGGAAGGGTAAGAGTGCGTATAATCCATGGACTCAACATTAGTCATAAAGAACTCATATACTTGTTGCAAAAATCTATTAGTTATCAAAACAAAGTATTATGCGCATGCTCCTAGGGGGATAGATTGGTAGGAAAAGACCATCGCTCGTCTCCGACCGCCACTCATAAGGAAGACAATCAATAAATAAATCATGCTCCGACTTCATCACATAACGGTTCACCATACGTGCATGTTACGGGAATCACAAACTTTAACACAAGTATTTCTCAAATTCATGACCACTCAACTAGCATGACTCTAATGTCACCATCTTTATATCTCAAAACAATTATCAAGTATCAAACTTCTCTTAGTATTCAACGCACTTATAGGAAAGTTTTTTACTAATCTTGGATGCCTATCATATTAGGACTAATTTCACAATTAAAGCAAATTACCATGCTGTTTCGTAGGACTCTCAAAATGATATAAGTGAAGCATGAGAGAACAATAGTTTCTATAAAACAAGCCACCGCCATGCTCTAAAAGATATAAGTGAAGCACTAGAGCAAAAACTATATAGCTCAAAAGATATAAGTGCAGCACATAGAGTATTCTAATAAATTCCGAATCATGTGTGTCTCTCTCAAAAGTGTGTTTAGCGAGGAAGATTGTGGTAAACTAAAAATAAAAGACTCAAATCATACAAGACGCTCCAAATTAAACACTTATCATGTGGTGAATAAAAATATAGCTCCAAGTAAAGTTACCGATGGACGAAGATGAAAGAGGGAATGCCTTCCGGGGCATCCCCAAGCTTTGTCTTTTTTATGTCCTTAGATTTACCTTGGGGTGCCTTGGGCATCCCCAAGCTTAGGCTCTTGCCACTCCTTGTTCCATAATCCATCAAATCTTTACCCAAAACTTGAAAACTTCACAACACAAAACTTAACAGAAAATCTTGTGAGCTCCGTTAGCAAAAGAAAACAAAACACCACTTCAAGGTACTGTATTGAACTCATTATTTAATTATATTGGTGTTAAACTTACTGTATTCCAACTTCTCTATGGTTTATAAATTATTTTACTAGCCATAGATTCATCAAAATAAGCAAACAACACACGAAAAACAGAATCTGTCAAAAACAGAACAGTATGTAGTAATCTGTAACTAACGCAAACTTCTGGAACTCCAAAACTTCTACCAAAATAGGACGACCTAGATAATTTGTTTATTGATCTACTGCAATTGGAATCAGTATTTTATCACGTTCTGGTGATTTTTAACAATTGTTTTCGTGAACAGAAAATTCTGGAATTTTCAGCAAGATCAAATAACTATCATCCAAGAAGATCCTATAGGTCTAACTTGGCACAAACACTAATTAAAACATAAAAACACATCTAAAAATAGGCTAGATCAAAGATTTATTCCTAAACAGGAGCAAAAAGCAAAAAAATTAAAAATAAATTGGGTTGCCTCCCAACAAGCGTTATCGTTTAACGCCCTTAGCTAGGCATAAAAACAAGGATAGATCTAGGTATTGCCATCTTTGGTAGGCAATCCATAGGTGGCTCTCATAATATATTCATAAGGTAATTTTATTTTCTTCCTAGGAAAGTGTCCATACCTTTCCTTAACGGAAATTGGAATCTAATATTTCCTTCCTTCATATCAATAATTGCATCAATCGTTCTAAGTAAAGGTCTACCAAGAATAATAGGACATGAAGGATTGCAATCTATATCAAGAACAATGAAATCTATGGGCACATAATTCCTATTAGCAACAATAAGAACATCATTAATTCTTCCCATAGGTTTCTTGATAGCGGAATCCGCAAGATGCAAGTTTAAAGAACAATCATCAAATTCGCGGAAACCTAGCAAATCACACCAAGTTTTTGGGATCGTGGAAACACTAGCACCCAAATCACACAAAGCATAGAATTCATGATCTTTAATTTTAATTTTTATTGTAGGTTCCCACTCATCATAAAGTTTTCTAGGGATAGAAACTTCCAACTCAAGTTTTTCTTCATAAGATTGCATCAAAGCATCAACACTATGTTTAGTAAAAGCTTTATTTTGACTATAAGCATGAGGAGAATTTAGCACGGATTGCAACAAGGAAATACAATCTATCAAAGAGCAATTACCATAATTAAATTCCTTGAAATCCAAAATAGTGGGTTCATTGATATCTAAAGTTTTGACCTCTTCAATCCCACTTTTACCAAATTTTGCATCAAGATCTAAAAAGTCCGAATTTTTGGGACGCCTTCTAACTAAAGTTGACTCATATCCAGTCCCATCATTATCAAGAGTCATATTGCAAAACAAAGATTTAATAGGGGACACATCAATAACTTTTAGATCTTCATATTTATTCTCATGAAAACTAGAAGAACACGCTTTCACAAAGCAATCTTTCTTAGCACGCATCCTAGCGGTTCTTTCTTTGCACTCATCAATGGAAATTCTCATGGCTTTGAGAGACTCATTGATATCATGCTTAGGTGGAGTAGATCTAAGTTTCAAAGAATCAATATCAAGAGAAATTCTATCCACGTTCCTAGCCAATTCATCAATCTTAGGCAATTTTTCTTCAAGCAAAACATTGAAATTCTTTTGGGAAATCATAAATTCTTTAACACTAGTATCAAAATCAGAGGGCATATTATTAAAATTTCCATAAGAGTTGTTGTAGGAATTACCATAATTATTAGAAGAATTACTAGGATACGGCCTAGGATTAAAGTTTCCTCTATAAGCATTGTTACCAAAATTGTTCCTACCAACAAAGTTCACATCCATAGATTCATTATTATTCTCAATCAAGGTAGACAAAGGCATATCATTAGGGTCGGAAGAAACACTCTTATTAGCAAATAATTTCATAAGTTCATCCATCTTTCCACTCAAGACATTAATTTCTTCAATAGCATGAACCTTCTTACTAGTAGATCTTTCGGTGTGCCATTGCGAATAATTAACCATAATATTATATAGGAGTTTGGTAGCTTATCCTAACGTGATTTCCATAAAAGTGCCTCCCGCGGCCGAATCTAAAAGATTTCTAGAAGCAAAATTCAACCCGGCATAAAATTTTTGTATAATCATCCACAAATTCAAACCATGAGTAGGGCTATTACATATCATTAATTTCATCCTCTCCCAAGCTTGTGCAACATGTTCATGATCAAGTTGCTTAAAATTCATAATATCGTTTCTAAGAGAGATGATTTTGGCGGGAGGAAAATACTTAGAGATAAAAGCATCTTTGCACTTATTCCAAGAATCGATACTATTTTTAGGGAAAGATGAAAACCAAGTTTTAGCACGATCTCTAAGCAAAAAAGGAAATAGCTTCAATTTAACAATATCAGTGTCCACATCTTTCTTATTTTGCATATCACACAAATCAAAAAAGCTATTTAGATGGGTAGCGGCATCTTCACTAGCAAGGCCGGCGAATTGATCTTTCATGACAAGATTCAGCAAGGCAGCATTAATTTCACAAGATTCAACATCGGTAAGAGGAGCAATCGGAGTGCTAAGAAAATCATTGTTGTTGGTATTGGTAAAGTCACACAATTTAGTATTGTCTTGAGCCATCGTGACAAACAAGCAATCCAACACACAAGCAAACAAGAGGCAAGCGAAAAAGAAGCGAACGGAAAAAGAGGGCGAATAAAACGGCAAGGGTGAAGTGGGGGAGAGGAAAACGAGAGGCAAATGGAAAATAATGTAATGCAGGGGATAAGAGTTTGTGATGGATACTTGGTATGTCTTCACTTGTGTGTAGACTCCCCAGCAACGGCGCCAGAAATCCTTCTTGCTACCTCTTGAGCACTGCGTTGGTTTTCCCTTGAAGAGGAAAGGGTGATGCAGTAAAGTAGCGTAAGTATTTCCCTCAGTTTTTGAGAACCAAGGTATCAATCCAGTAGGAGACTACCACTACAAGAAATATGTCAACTTGCGACCATCACTATTGGTCACTTAAAGGTCATTGTTTTTCATTTGCGACCTTTTTGTGACCAAAACCAGAAGGTCAAAAGCTGGCAGTCGTAAACTAAAATTAACGACCTTGTTTGTGATATGTAAAAGGTCGTTGGTTCTTCGACCAAATTTTTGGTCACTAGCAGCCTCCCCAGGCCACGTAGGATCCAACGTGGCAAGCTGACGTGGATAAGAATCAGCCCGGTCCAATTCGGTGTTTATATGGGCCGAGCCCATTAATACAGCCTTTTTACTGTATATTTTTCTGTTAATTTTCTCTGGCTACATGGGCCTGGCCCAACAATTTGGCCCTTTTATTTTCTAGGATATGGCCTTTTGAGGTCCATTTCATTTTAATTTCCAGCTTTTTTGTCATCTCCAGTTTTTAGATGGGTCCCAATTGTCAGATTTTTTCCTGGCAGTGGATCCACATCGCTTTTTAAGCATTATATATCAAACAGAAAGAAGAGAAGAATATGAAAATCTTCAAATAACAACCAAAATAGGTTTATTACAATATATTATGTACATAACAAAACATGTGAAACTCCATACACTCGTTCACATCACAACAACCAGTTTAACCATCAAATATTGCATGCCCAGGAACTTCAAACTTCACGTAGATAACCATACAATATTCCACACAATCACAAACATTGTGATCAGACAAATAAAATGCTCTGCCAGTGTAAAGCTATCTACTCTTGGATACCACAGAACATGCTCTTCAACATAGGAAGAAGTCATCAACGGAGTTCTACCAACAACACAAGCTCCATTCACCTACAAGAACAGAATGGAATATCAAGTACTTGGATCGTTCAAGCAGATTACAACCAACATATATATGTAGAAGTACATCAGGAAATATGATGGAGCAAATCGGACAACAAATACAGTAAGTAAACAACCCAACCGATGAGTGATGACGACAAGCAAAGAGTATAAACCCAGGTTTGGACATAAATAGTGTCAACTCAAGCAGAACATAATAAGGCAGTAAACACGTGGGCATTTTCTCTTTGAACCTCTTCAGATCAAATCATCTACATAGCTTCAATTTTCTTTGTGCTTTCCAGCAAAGAGCAAAACTAAGGAGAGCAAGTAGAGCAAAGCATAGTTGATGGTGGAGTAGTGAATTACTTTGATGGCATACTTGATGCTGATGGCGCAAACAACATTTAGAGCTAGAATGAGAACTAATAGACTATAAGCATACAAAAGAAAATATAATTTCAGCGAAATCAAAACCGGTGATGAAAACTAAATAATAGTGCAGCAGATTAGCTCTTAGCATGGAGGAATATCACCAAATTAAACAAGATGGTTGTTCAAGTTTTTAGACAAGTATTCATGATTACAGTTTGTTATCGTCGTCCAAATTCGTGAACATGTATAAAAATAATTAATACATCTGAATGTGCTACCACTGAAGCAAACATGAGGCCATGAAGCATCAGGCCAGCCATGATTTACATATCTACCAATGAACAAACATGATACATGCATCAAGCATTAGGCCACGAAGCATCTGTCCCATTTGTTCAACAAGATGAGTACATACCTGACTCCAGGTCGATGCGGTGGATGGGGCTGTACTTGGACATCTGGTCCAGGGACGAGCCTACTAATCCAAACCGAACAGACAAATTCATTAGGAGGGGATTGTAGAGAGAAGGAAGAAATGAAGTAAACATACATACATGTCTATACATAAGCAGCAGAAGCAAGTAATATAAATACATCCTCTTTCTTCCTCTGCAACACTAACTAGAGCAACATCAATCATTGTACACAAGGAGCAGCAGCAACAAGCCGATAAAGAAAGCTCAAGATTTGTGTCTTTTGCAAGTTTTAGCACACTAGTACATGCGTTAAAATGGAAGCGCCGCTGCTGGGTCGCAACAGCCAACAAACTATAGGGTTACCGTCAAGTTAGCATTACAGAAAGCGAAAAGGAAAGTGGAAAAGACATGGCAGCCTATAGTTATGCGGAGAACATCGTCAAGTAGCCAACAGGATGAGCACTGTACAGTTTAATAACACAGTGTATTAATCTGAATACACGTGAACAAAACTAGCAGTGTTATTAATACACTGCTAAATGAGCATTCAAGATGCTTATTATACACGTGAACAAAACTAGGCCAAAACATAGTAAAAAAACTGCTAAATGGACACTAGCAGCAAAATGAGCATTGTGTAGCAAAAAAAAGCAAGCAGGAGCTAATGGCCTAGGAACTACTAGTAGCACAGTGAAACGAGGTGAGTATGGTAGATCTAGGCGGCTGGATACATATGAACTAGTATAGGCATGCATCAGCATCTCTTCTCTGAATCTCATGTCCCCACCCCCACGGTGACCGATTTACTAGCTGTTGTTTGCAAGCAGCAAATCACCAGATGGTCTTGTCACCATTTGTCTGGCCATCAGGCTACAGCAGGGAACAATGAGGTGTTTAGTTGGATGCAGATCATAATTTTAGAACACATCAAAACTGACCATGGAAAGCATGATAATGGCCTAAGTAGATCTGAGATTTCACACAAAAGTGGCAACTAAACTAGTGCAGAAGTGTATTCATTTCTTCTGAAAATTACAATCCTAGGACTCCAATTGCATATCAGATCTAAAATACAAAACGAAATGACTAAACATCACAGGTCGGAGGCTTAAATTAGGGACTACGAACAGTTCATGTTCCTGACCAATTCAGAAGGGTCGCGTGGATCGAACACTAATTGCCGCATCCTCGCGTGAAAACAACTAGACCTACACGGAAAGGTAATCGAGTAATCCCATCACAGCTCAAATCGCGCATCAATTACAGCCTAAATATTCCAAACCAGAGAAGATCCACGACGAGAAACCTTCTCCAACCAATCAACACATCCGAACAACCCTATACGAGTCGACATGAGAAGGGGCGAGAGGCGGGAGATGGGGTATGACGAACCTGAATGCCGTGCTCGAGGCAGTAAAGTTCCCAGCACGCGTTGCCGACCTGGATGCCGGCCTGCCCATGGTGGTGAGTACTCACGAGGAGGGTGCGGGCGGCGAACTCGGCGCCGATGGTGGACTTGGACTTGAGGTAGAACGCATTGCGGGTGAAGCGGGAGAGGACGTTGGACCTGCCGACGCCGGACGCCGGAGTCGTTGTCCACCCGGTGCGCCATGTGTTTCCGTCGCCGCCAGCCGACGCGGATCCTGCACCAACCACGCGGCCGAGATCCAGTCGAGGCGGAGATTAGTCGTTAGGTGAGGAGACGGAGGAGGACTGCGGGATCGAGCGAGGCGCGAGGTGAGCACAGGAGTGTGCTGCGCGCCGCCGGAATCGTCCGACCTAGATCTTGATGGCGGCGACAGAGAGGGACTTGGTGAGTGGATCTGGTCGTCGGCTCTCTCTCCCTCTCTCATTCTTGGGTGAGGGGAGAGGATGGGGAGAGGGCGGCGGTGGTTGGCGCCGGCGGTCGAGTGGAGTGGAGGCCGATCGGGGTTGGGGAGAGGATGGAGGCAAGCAGCGGCGGCGGCGGCTGGATCTGTAGGGGATCGAGAGAGAGCGAGGAGGAGGTGGGATCTGGGGGGTCGAGGGAAGGGGGAGAGAGTGGGTCAGCGGTTGGGTGGTGAGTTAGGGTTTTTTTTCTCGGGAGAAGCTCCACCGTTGGATGGGTGCGCCATGGATGGCTTAGATTGAGTCCAATTTGGTGATCCGCGTGAAGGCGGTTCCTCGCATCTCATTGGTCCATCCAATCCACTCTGATTTTTCTAAACATAACAAAGCCATAGTTTGTCAAAATGATCTCATATTTTGCATAAGTGTGCATATTGGACTGACAAACAATATTGCCAAATAGAGCTTTCATTTTCTTTGCACAAAAAATTCATTTTTCTAATTTTTGAGTGTCCAAAATGAGTTTTTTTGTGAAGGACCTAGAAAATATTTGTTGCAAATTTGGACCAAATCATTTTTATAAAATAATAGGCCATATATAATGCACAATTGACCAAATGGTTGGGTGTCAAAAGTTTCGAGCCACCTCTCGTGAAAAAGACAAATTTTCGCCGATTCAGCAAGAAGCGGGTCAAATTTGAACTGCACCTGCCTCATAGTTTTCTATTTATTTTTTCCAAAAATCATTTATAGGTACATAAGTATCTATTTAATCATAGAAACACAAAAAAATTTCCAATATTCAACCACTAGCTAGGAACGGTCATGCCCGCCGTTTTGACCGCATTTTGAAACGGGCATAAAAATTAAAAAAAAAACAAAAAATTGGAAAACCTTCGCATTGTGTCATTATATGTGACCAAGTTACCAGGAAAAATAATAAACTTGTAATACGGTAAGTATTTTGAAAAAGTGTTCTCACAAACGAGCTATCATGTGTGAAGATGCATGGCATTCAAGCCAAATGATCAATCTTATGGCCACATTCATGGCATAGTTTGTTCAAATGATCTCATATTGTGCACAAGGGTGCATCTTGGGATGGCAAACAATGTTGCCTAAGGAAGTTTTCATTTTGTTTGCACAAAAAAAAAATCATTTTTCTAAGTTTTGAGTGTCCAAAATGAGTTTTTTTTTGTGAAGGACCTAGCAAATATTTGTTGCAAATTTGGACCAAATCATTTTTATAAAATAATAGGCCATATATAATGCACAATTGACCAAATGGTTGGGTGTCAAAAGTTTCGAGCCACCTCTCGTGAAAAAGACAATTTCCGCCGATTCAGCAGGAAGCGGGTCAAATTTGAACTGCACCTACCTCATAGTTTGCTATTTATTTTTTCCAAAAATCATTTCTAGGTACATAAGTATCTATTTAATCAGAGAAACACAAATTTTTTTTCCAAGATTCAACCAGTAGCTAGGAACGGTTTTGCCCGCCGTTTTGACCGCATTTTGAAACGGGCATAAAAAATTCAAAAAAAATCAAAAAATTGGAAAACCTTCGCACTGCGTCATTATATGTGACCAAGTTACCAGGAAAAATAATAAACTTGTAATACGGTAATTATTTTGAAAAAGTGTTCTCAGAAACGAGCTATCATGTGTGAAGATGCATGGCTTTCAAGCCAAATGATCAATCTTATGGCCACATTCATGGCATAGTTTGTTCAAATGATCTCATATTGTGCACAAGGATGCATCTTGGGATGGCAAACAATGTTGCCTAAGGAAGTTTTCATTTTCTTTGCACAAAAAATTCATTTTTCTAAATTTTTAGTGTCCAAAATGAGTTTTTTTGTGAAGGACCTAGCAAATATTTGTTGCAAATTTGGACCAAATCATTTTTATAAAATAATAGGCCATATATAATGCAGAATTGACCAAATGGTTGGGTCTTAAAAGTTTCGATCCACCTCTCGTGAAAAAGACAAATTTCCGCCGATTCAGCAGGAAGCGGGTCAAATTTGAACTGCACCTGCCTCATAGTTTGTTATTTATTTTTTCCAAAAATCATTTCTAGGTACATAAGTATCTATTTAATCAGAGAAACACAAAAAAATTTCCAAGATTCAACCACGAGCTAGGAACGGTCATGCCCGCCGTTTTGACCGCATTTTGAAACGGGCATAAAAAATTCAAAAAAATCAAAAAATTGGAAAACCTCCGCATTGTGTCATTATATGTGACCAAGTTACCAGGAAAAATAATAAACTTGTAATACAGTAATTATTTTGAAAAAGTGTTCTAAAAAACGAGCTATCATTTGTGAAGATGCATGGCTTTCAAGCCAAATGATCAATCTTATGGCCACATTCATGGCATAGTTTGTTCAAATGATCTCATATTGTGCACAAGGCGCATGTTGGGATGGCAAACAATGTTGCCTAAGGAAGTTTTCATTTTTTTTGGACAAAAAATTCATTTTCTATTTTTCGAGTGCCCAAAATGAGTTTTATTGTGAAGGACCTACCATATATTTGTTGCAATATTGGACCAAATCATTTTTATAAAATATTATGCCATATATAATGCACAATTGACAAAATGGTTGGGTGTCAAAACTTTTGATACACCTCTCGTGAAAAAGATAAATTTCCGCCAATTCAGCAGGAAGCGAGTCAGATTTGAACTGCACCTGCCTCATAGTTTGCTATTATATTTTTCCAAAAAACATTTCCAGATACATAAGTATATATTTAATCAGAAATACATGGTTTGGTGGCGATACGTTGAGGTTTGGATGGTGGCCCAGGGCCCCAACTCCAAAGCGCGTAGACTCGCATGCCCGCCGCGTGGTCACCGCGTGCCCGTGGACTTGCCATGCGTTATGGGAAGCCTAGGCATGTCTAGTAGGTTCGGCACTCCCTAGGTAGATGCTTGGAATAAAATAACAACAGAAGAATCTCACGAGGTGACCGAACAATGCTCAAACATGAATTAGCACCCAAGTGTTTGATTAGTGGTACGGGAAATGCACATGGCCAATGGGCTTGAGTTTTGGCCGAGGATGATCATCTACTAAGGACACTATCTTGGAAAATTTGCAGCTCAAATGGAGGAGCCGAGGTGTCACTTGCTTTGCAACGTACCACACTGGATAGAAATATGAATGTTGAAGCCACACTCACATGTATTGTTAGATGGGGCTCAAATTTTGTGGAGAGCTATGATTTGGGGATATAGAACATGTGGCAAAAATTCAGCTTATTAGGATATGCCTAGCTAATACTTCCTTCACAACAGCTCGAGTTGAACAAAAACTTTGGAAATTTGCCAAGGAAGATTTACCAGGCAAATGGAGTTGAATATTGTCATGAGGCAATGATTTGGATAGTAAAGAATGCCCATTTTTGGGGAATTTTGGGAATGACAGAAATATAGGTTGCTTCACAACCTAGGGAAAAAATTGACACATGGACTTGACACATAGGCAAAACTGATGAGGTGGCGCCTAGTCATAGCAATCCACCACAACTTACAAGGTTATGACCATCTATATTGGTCGTGATCATCTAGAAATAAGGCAGCGGATCAGTGCTGTCTGCTTTATGACCATTTCGTGAAAGGAAATTATGACCTTTATGGCCAAAATGGTCGATATAGTTGAGGGTTTGGAGCCCCCAAGCAGCTTTTGACCAATTGGTCTCAAATGGTCGTAGATCTATGACCAATTCTTCCAGGGTCACTGACAGAAGGTCACTAGTTGACATATTTCTTGTAGTGATACGCTCGAGTCCCACGCACCTACACAAACAAATAAGAACCTCGCAACCAACGCGATAAAGGGGTTGTCAATCCCTTCATGGTTACTTACGAGAGTGAGATCTGATAGAGAAGATAAGATAATATTTTTGGTATTTTTATGGTAAAGAGTAAAAGTAAATAAAGCAAAATAAACAGTAGTAGAAATAGCTAGTAGTTGGAAGATTAATATGATGGAAAATAGACCCGGGGGCCATAGGTTGCACTAGTGGCTTCTCTCAAGATAGCATAAGTATTATGGTGGGTAAACGAATTACTGTCAAGCAATTGATAGAATTGAGCATAGTATGAGAATATCTAGGTATGATCATGTATATAGACATCACGTCTGTGACAAGTAGACCGACTCCTGCCTGCATCTACTACTATTACTCCACACATCGACCGCTATCCAGCATGCATCTAGAGTATTAAGTTCATAAGAACAAAGTAACGCTTTAAGCAAGATGACATGATGTAGAGGGATAAACTCATGCAATATGATATAAACCCCATCTTTTTATCCTCGATGGCAACAATACAATACGTGTCGTTTCCCCTGCTGTCACTGGGATCGAGCACCGCAAGATTGAACCCAAAGCTAAGCACTTCTCTCATTGCAAGAAAGATCAATCTAGTAGGCCAAACCAAACTGATAATTCAAAGAGACTTGCAAAGATAACCAATCAAACATAAAAGCATTCAGAGGAGATTCAAATATTGTTTATAGATAATCTTGATCATAAACCCACAATTCATCGGATCTCGACAAACACACCGCAAAAGAAGAGTTACATCAAATAGATCTCCAAGAGAATCGAGGAGAACTTTGTATTGAGATCCAAAGAGAGAGAAGAAGCCATCTAGTTAATAACTATGGACCCAAAGGTCTGAGGTAAACTACTCACACATCATCGGAGAGGCTATGGTGTTGATGTAGAAGCCCTCCGTGATCAATGCCCCCTCCGGCGGAGCGGTGGAAATAGGGTTTTGGCTCCTCTTCTGATGGTTAGGGGGTACGTAGGTATATATAGGAGGAAGAAGTAGGTCGGTGGAGCTACGAGGGGCCCACGAGGGTGGAGGGCGCGCCCAGGGGGTAGGCGCGCCCCCTGCCTCGTGGCCTCCTCATTCGTTTCTTGACGTCCACTCCAAGTCCTCTGGATCACGTTTGTTCAGAAAATCACGTTCCCGAAGGTTTCATTCCGTTTGGACTCCGTTTGATATTCCTTTCCTTCGAAACACTGAAATAGGCAAAAAAACGCAATTTGGGCTGGGCCTCCGGTTAATAGGTTAGTCCCAAAATAATATAAAAGTGTATAATAAAGCCCATTAAACATCCAAAACAGAATATATAATAGCATGGAACAATAAAAATTATAGATACGTTGGAGACGTATCAGCTGTTTAGCGGTATCACCCAGGAGGGGGTGATAGCTCCGGACTTGTCCCGACAGTCGTCACTTCTTTTAATAATGCACTAACAGGTTTGGGTATTTGTTCTGAGTTGGCCTCTGGCCTTTATGCACTAACCACCATGCGTGAATAGTTATGGGCCTCGGCGTCGCAGTATCAGTCGAAGCTTTGTCAGACGTCCAGTTCAGCATTGCGGCACGGCTGGGCCGGCACCCGGAAGGTGGTGCCTGGTCTGCTCTGATCGCAACGACCCGGAATGCAACGGGCGATGGGCCCAGACCTTGGAGTGCTTTGGATGTAGACCGGCGGGAACCTCTCTGCTGAGGCTAGGTAGGGCTACGACGTGTTGATCTTCCGAGGCCGGGCATGACACAGGAAAGTGTGTCCGGCCAGAGTGATCGAGCGTGTTGGAAAACGTGGTGCACCCGTGAAGGGAAGATTATCTATTAATAGCCGTGTCCATGGTAACGGACGTTCAAACTTGTATCCTGATCTATTACAACTAGAAATGGATACTTGAGATATGTGGCCCCGGGATTGCTTTCTCGCAGGGAGTCGAGGAAGGATCTCTGGTCATTAATACTACAACATGCTTGTTAACTATAAACTGCTATTCTTTACTCTTCTACATGCTCCAAGATGCTTGGAGCTGCTTGGAGATGCTAGTCTTTGATAGGCTAGGCCTTCCCCTCTATTCTGGCATTCTGCAGTTCAGTCCACAGATACAACCCTTCCATTTGATACCAATGCATACTTAGTATAGATCTGATGCTTACGAGTACTTTGGATGAGTACTCACAGTTTCTTTGCTACCCCTTCCCCCCTTCTTTCTTCTTTCTAGTTGTGGCAACCAGATGGTGGATCCCAGGAGCCATATGCCACCGTCGACGTCTACTACTACCGATGGTGCTTGCTACTACGCAGAGACCGCCGACGACCAGGAGTAGTTAGGAGGTCCTAGGCAGGAGGCCTTGCCTCTTCGATCGTTGTTGCTTTTTTGCTTGCCTTCTTAAGGCAGTCTTGTTTAACTTATGTCTGTACTCAGATCTTGTTGCTTCCGCTGACTCTTGTGTATCAAGCTATGTATTCGAGCCCTCATGGCCCCTGCCTTGTAATAGAAAGCTTGTATTATTTTAATTTGTGTCTAGAGTTGTGTTGTGATATCTTCCCGTGAGTCCCTGATCTTGACCGTACACATTTGCGTGTATGATTAGTGTACGGTCGAATCGCGGGCATCACATGTTTTGCCTCCCAACTTATTTATCATATAGATAATTGTCAACAATAGTAATTCATGATCAAATATATTTGAATGGACATATATGCTTAGATCTTTCCCCATCACATGATGCTTGCCAACTAAAGAGTAGGTTGGAATGAGAAGGAATACTACTGACTCTTGCATAGAAGTAAAAGATAGGGCCTTCGCATAGGGAAGCAGGGATTTGCAGAGGTGCTAGAGCTCAAAGATTAAAACAGAGATGAAAATAATTTTGAGAGGTATGCTTTCATTCTCAACATAACAACCAAGAGTTCTCACTGTCTTCCATGCTAGACACATTATAGGCGGTTCCCAAACAGAATGGTAAAGTTTTTACTCCCCCACCACCAACAAGCACATTCCATGGCTAGTCCGAAACAATGGGTACCGTCCAACTATCAACAATCCTGGGGGAGCTTTGTTTGCAATTATAATTTGATTTGATTTGAGCATGGAACTGGGTATCCCGGTTACCAGCCATTTTCTCGTGAATGATGAGCGGAGTCTACTCATCGTGAGAATAACTCACCTAGCATGGAAGATACTGACAGCCCCTAGTCGCTACATGAGCGGTTCGGGCATACAAAACAGATTATTATTTGAAGGTTTACAGTTTGGCACATGCAAATTTACTTGGAACGGCAAGTAAATACCGCAATAAGGTAGATATGATGGACACTCATGGAAGACACTTGGTTCAAGGGTTTTTGGATGCACAAGTAGTACTCTACTTAGTACAGAAATTTTGGCTAGCAAAAGATTCTAAAAATCAAGCGCCACATGTTGGAGGATCTATAACAATATAACTTCTATACATATGTACCCAAACATAACTCATTAAGTTGTCTTCCTTGTCCAACTTCAGCTAATTTGATCAAGTTTGAAAATAATTAATGGGGCTCACAATCATAGAAGAAGTCCAAGATAGTATATTTATATGTGAAATCTCTCTTCCTTCAATATTCTTTCATGAATTGTTCAAGTGACCAATACTATGTTTGCTAACTTTCAATAAATTTACCACCTCTACTTCTTATATGTGAAGTCATTACTCCCCACGGTATAAGCATATGAAACATATATAAATTCAGATTTATGATATTCAATTCATTCAACCATTTACTCATGGGATATAAGTGAAGCACGAGAGTAAATGACAAACTACTCCAAAAAGATATAAGTGAAGATCAATGAGTAGTCAAATAATTATTTAGCTATGTGAGGACTCTCTCTCATTTAAGTATTTCAGATCTTAAAATTTTATTCAAAGAGCAAGCAAATCCGAATAAAATAAAATGACGCTCCAAGCAAAACACATATCATGTGGTGAATAAAAATATAGCTCCAAGTAAGGTTACCGATGAACGAAGACGAAAAAGGGGATGCCATCCGGGGCATCCCCAAGCTTAGATGTTTGGTTGTCCTTGAATATTACCTTGGGGTGCCTTGGGCATCCCCAAGCTTAGGTTCTTACCACTCCTTATTCCATAGTCCATCGAAACTTCACCCAAAACTTGAAAACTTCACAACACAAAACTCAACGGAAAACTCGTAAGCTCCGTTAGTATAACAAAGCAAATCACCACTTAGGTACTGTTATGAACTCATTCTAATTTTATACTGGTGTTATTTCTACTGTATTCCAACTTATCCGTGGTTCATACCCTCCGATGCTACCCATAGATTCATCAAAATAAGCAAACAACACAATGAAAACAGAATTTGTCAAAAACAGAACAGTCTGTAGTATTCTAGAAACTATCAATATTTCTGTAACTCCGAATATTCTGAAAAATTACGACAACCTGGGAAATTTGTATATCAATCTTGTGTAAAAACTTCAGAATTTTTCAACGCTCCAGCGATTTTTAACATTCTGTGACTGTGCACAAAGGTTTCTGTTTTTGCACAGAATCAAGTCAACTATCATCCACACTATCCCAAAGGCTTTACTTGGCACTTTATTGAAACAAAAGCTATAAAACATGGTTAATACAGTATTTTAATCATGTGAACATGCAAAAACAGTAGGGGTAAATATTGGGTTGTCTCCCAACAAGCGCTTTTCTTTAATCACTACTGCAGGATGCTGCTAACACAACACTACGATCGGAGACCCTTTGATGAAACTGTGTGTGATGCATTAATCACAAACGGGGATGTAAAAAACCCGTCAAAAAAGGTGCAAAACATTTGCGATGGCGAAGCCATCAAACATGGTTCAGATTTTAGTTATGTGTGAGATTCAGGGCACACGGTTAACCCGTTTGAACTGTTTGCGATGAGGTAGAACAACAGAAACGGGAAGCCATATCAATGTGTGTGCAATATACGGCATACAGTTCGCTCCGATGAACCGGTTGCTATTAGGGAGTGCAACATAAACAGTTAGCCAGATCAAGGTGTGTGTGATATAGGGCATACGGTTCACTCGGACGAACTGTTTCCGATTAGTGAACGCAACAGAAACGGTTCAACTTAACAAGATGTGTGTGATACATGGCAAACAACCGACTCGGATGAACTGTTTGCGATGAGAAATTACAACACAGACGGTTAATACGTTTAGTTCCTGTGTGATTCTGTGTGTACAAAAAACTTTGAAAAATGCAAACTAGTTGCTTGCGGTGGCTAGGAGTATCGCACACGATGCGTCTGCGAGTACTCGTGTGCAATGATTAGTAAGTTACACATGCATTTCCTTATGTTAACACTTGTGTGATAAATAACACATGGCACCGGATACGGTATTCGGGTTTTGTGTGTGCTCCACTTAGTCTTCCCGCGCTCCAGCGAATGCTTCCCGCGCTCCACATGGGTGAATTCTAAAATCCACGCCTATTCCCTCACCGGTTTCCTGCCACCAGCTAACGGCTTGCTGCATATAACCCAGGCAGCAACGCACCGCCGCGACACTCTGCGAAGATCTAGTCCTCACCCATCTACCATTAGTTATTCCAAGCATGCCAGGCAACAACCAAAGCTTTGACGTTGACGCCTACCTGCGTTACATCTTCGGCGAGGATAACGAGCAAGAGCAGGTCGGGGAGTAAGAGCTTTATCGGCCGGTGCAGGCACCATGGCCCATCGGCAGGGATATCGGTGTCACAATCCTTGGGAGCACAATCGACATATTGTAGAGGAGGTGTGATGAGCAGTTTGCCATCCATCGTGCAAAAGATCCAGAGCTGCTCGGTGGCATGATCGACGACCCACCCGAAGAACCGCCGTCACCAGTGCTCATCGAGAGCCTGATGCCCCGCAAGGAATGGGCAGAGGACCTCTGCGATTCAGTCAAGACAAAGGCAGCCCGCGGCTTCATCATTGCCCGCGGCGGCCGTGTCAACCTCGATCCCGATGATGTGGTGGCCAGGCTCGAGCGCATCCTTGGCGGGGTTGACGTCCCCGACGAAGTAGAACATCGCCAACGTGATATCTCGAGGATGCAGGTGATCGATGGAATTTGCTACCAGGCCAGAGACATGGAAATGGAGCGGTTCCGTGGTGTTGTCATGCACGCGATTGCACGTTGTCAAGCTCTTCTGGAAGAGGCCCAGCAGCCCCAAGAGCCTCCCAGCGCCAGCAGCTCCGTAGGCGGAGGCGGGTCGGGACACTTGGAGTGAACGGCCGCAAGGGTGCTATGCTGATCATGGAGTCCTAGAAGACCATCGTCGGAAGGCTGCCAGCTCAACCTTTTAGCTTATATTTTATTATAATTGTATGCATATGTAGGTCGTGAGTGTTCCGGGCCTTGCCGCATTCGGCATTTTAAATTATCCTAAATATGTAAGACAATTATTAAGAATTATTAACTGTTGCCATTGTAACTTTGCCTCAATGGCGAGCAGAGCACACGCAGGGGACGCCGGAGCGGAGCGCGCCACGGCCGCCTCAACGGCGAGCAACCACGTGGTCAAATTTCTGCCATCAATAAATTTTGACCTTGTTTCTCGTCACATTGCTGATTACAACGCAATAAGTAATTGCAAATCTGTTCACACCTATCAAACTAATATGTGTTCACACTTAGCACCGGGCTATAAAAACTACCCACTCAAAAATTACTTCACAGTTCCTCTCCTCATGACCCACAAAACTGGTATTTTCTGTCAAGTTGTTCCGCCATGACCGGTAGGAGGAGTTTAGGGTGGACATATAACCAGGCAGCAAAGACCAAGGCCGCGGAAGCACTAGAGAGGTCCCGCCGCGAAGCCACAGCCGCAGCAAAGATGTCCCGGCGCGCCGCGGAGCCCTCGAACGTGCTCTCACGAGCACGCGAGGGCTCTCACAAGCGCATTCGCGGCGTCCGCCATCGCGACGAGCCGGCGTTCCTGAAGTCCTTCGCCGGCGACGTCGACATTCTCACTGGCGTCACTATGCAGCAGGAGCTGGTCGACGGCTTGATGAAGCTGCTCAAGATCAGCAATGCCTCGGTTGACATGGCGACCGGCCTCGTCGAGCAACTCATGGGTGACAATGCGAAGCTCCTCAAGTTGGTCGCCGAGAAGGAGGAGGAGGCCGCCGGCTGGAAGATGTTGCATGAGCAGAGCAGTGCCTCGGAGATGACGCTGAAAGCAGTCGTCGAGGAACTGATGGGTGGCTTGAGGAAGCTCCAGATCGAGCGCGAGCAGGAGCTGGAGGAATCCGTGGCTGCTTTCAAGCAAAGTCGTGAGGAATTGAAGAAGGAGCTGGAGGATTTCGCCACCCGGTGATCCATCGACGAGTAGAGACAATAGTGACCCAGATCATTGTCTGCAATTTCCTTCTTCTCTTGCCCCCGTGTCTTCTGGGCTTTCCCGCATGTGGCATTTTAAATTATCCGGAATATGTAAGACAATTATTATCTGCGGCATTGTAAATTTGTCGTCGTATTATCCGTTGCCATTTTATTTGTGGTCGTATTATCCGTTGCCCTATGTGGCAATTTAAATTAGGGCGGAATACGAGTTGAAAACACGAAAAAAGAAAATGCTGCCATGGGATCACAAGCAAACACCCTCCGTCCAGGTGCTTTAATTAACCCATTAATGGAGAAGTTGAGAGCGAGGCTGGCGGCGGCTGGCGCATGGAGGTCAAAGAGCTCGCTTCCCGATGAGCATGGGCGGCCTTGCTGCTCGCACGTGTCCCGTCGAGCCTGCGAGGTGGACAGGATGCACGCGTCCCGTCGAGCCTGCGCGGCGGACTGCTCACACGCGTCCCGTCGATCCTGCACGGCAGACTTCTCGCGCTCGTCCCGTCTAATCAAACAGCTGCACACACGCCACCGAGTATGGTTAAATTTCGACACGGTTAATATAATACAACCGTTTGCGATATTAACGTGTCAGCTTTCTGTTTCAAAAAGGACTTCGTTGGCTACTAATGTGTGCGCCTCTTCTCAAACTGGACATTTTTTACCACGGCATATATGTGCCATGTCATGAAACCATGCCAAGTTTTATGTTTTTGGGTGACTTTTTGATTTACTGCGATTTAAAAACCAAGATTCTCAATGTTTGAGGACGACGACAAGTTTGTCATTCATTCCCATTCCTTAAATGAGACCTAAACATGCACCCAATGACACATGTACGATTTCTCGCCCATTTTGCTTCACTGGAGCATGTGGTTGTAGTTCAAATTTGAATTATGAACTACATTAAATGCATAGAAAACTTAGTAATTAGTAATATATATACAATGGCCAAACGAACCCTGAACAGTTTCAAATTTCAGCCCCACACTCTTGTTATTCTATGTTGCCTGTAGAAAACAAAGTTCAAGGCGAGAAGAGGCAACGATTATCGTTTCGCCCACAAGAGGGGCATGTTTCCCTACCGGAACCATGAGGGTTGCGACAGGCTCTGGTTTGTAAAAGGCTTGTAATATAGCTTCGCCCAAATTGGACAATTATATGTACCATGTAGTGACACCATGCCAAGTTTCATGATTTCCTGGTGAGTTTGGATTTACATAGATTTAAAAACCGAGATTCGCAATGTTTGTGGCGAAGCCAGGACGGCGAGACGGTTGAATTCGTTCCCATTCATTCCATGGGACCTAAACATGCACCCCAAGGAAACATGTACGTTTTTTTCTAGCCATTTTGGTGCACTGGAGCATGTATTTGTAGTTCAGATTTGAATTATGGACATTAAATGCCTAGAAAACACAATTAATGAATAAAAAAGGTCAAACAAACCCTGAATAATTTCAAAGTTGAGCGCGAATCTCTAGTTGTTCCGTGTCGCGTGTAGAAGAAAATACGAGGCTAGACGAGGGAGTGATTATCATTTGGCCCACAAGGGGACACTTTTGCCTATTGAAACCACGATGGTTCTTGCGACAGGCTCTGGTTTGTAAGAGGTTTGTAATAAAGCTTGGCCCAAATTGGCAATGTTTTTACCATGACATATATGTGCCATGACGTGACACCATGCCACCTTTGATGACTTTCTGGTAAGTTTAGGATTTATGGGGACTTAAAAACCGAGATTCGAAATGTTTGAGGACGAGCCAGGACATCGGTACGGTTGAATTCATTCCCATTCCTGTCATGAGACCTAAACATGCACCCAAGGACACATGTACAATTTTTCTAGACATTTTGGTGAACTGGAGCATGTATTTGTAGTTCAGATTTGAATTATGGACATTAAATGCCTAGGAAACTCAATTAGTGTATAAAAAGGCCAAACGAACCCTGAATAAGTTTAAATTTCAGCACGGATATCATATCGTTCCATGTTGCCCGTGGAAGAAAATACAAGGCGAAAACAGGCAGTGATTACGTTTCGCCCACAAGGGGAACACGTTTCCCTATCGAAACCACGAGGCTTCTTTGAGAGAAGCTCCGGTTTTTTAAGTGGTTTGTAATAAAGCTTGGCCCAAATTGGACAATGTTTTTACCACGACATATATGTGCCATGATGTGACACCATGCCACCTTTGATGACTTTCTGGTGAGTTTAGGATTTACGGGGACTTAAAAACCGAGATTCAAAATGTTTGAGGACGAGCCATGACACCGGTACGGTTGTAATTCGTTCCCATTCCTGGTATGGGACCTAAACATGCACCCAAAGACACATGTATAATTTTTCTAGCCATTTTGGTGAGCTGGAGCATGTATTTGTAGTTCGGATTTGAATTATGGACATTAAATGCCTAGGAAACTCAATTAGTGTATAAAAATGCCAAACGAACCCTGAATAAGTTTAAATTTCAAGCACAGATATTCTGTCGTTCCATCTTGCCCGTAGAAGAAAATACAAGGCGAAAAGAGGCAGTGATTACGTTTCGCCCACAAGGGGGACACGTTTCCCTATCGGAACCACGAGGCTTCTTTGAGATAACTACGGTTTGTAAGAGGCTTGTAATAAAACCCGCGCCACAATGGACGAAAAAAATTCCTCGACATATAAGTGCCATGTCATGACACCATGGCAGGTTTCACGATTTTCGGCTTAGTTTTGGATTTACGGGGATTGAAAACCGAGATTCTTCTCACGAAATGTTTTCAAATAGCACATGGTTCACTCATGAAAGCCGATATTCAATGGAAACTTCATGGAAACGATATTTTAAAGTTTCATAAAAATCTGAAAAAATGTGGGATGTTAAGAAGGTGATGTTTTATTGCGACACAAAATTTCAAGTTGAAAAACATTACGAGATGTGAGCTATGAAAAAGACAAATTCAGCCCTGAATAGTGACATTACTATTTAGCACTATTCAATGCTGATTTTGTCTTTTTCATAGCTCACATCTCGTAATGTGTTTCAACTTGATATTTTGTGTGGCAATAAAACATCATCCTCTTAACATCCCGCATTTTTTTCAATTTTTTTTGAAACTTCAAAACATCTTTTTCTCATGGTTTTCACCGGTTTCCACCGAATGTTGGTTTCCGTATGATATTCTCCCCCCCGCTGCGCGCGCGATCTAAGTCTTGCGTTCTGACTGGCCAGAACCCAAACCCCACGGATCATACGTGTGCACCGTTGGATGCTCCCAGATCAAACGGCAACCCTGAGCCCTTTCGACAACACATGCAGTACATGGGTAAGCACTGTGCGCATGTGTCGTGTAGCTCACGCTTCCTTCTCTACTAGGCTTTCATTCAAAACAGGCTACCGTTTCTCGCCACTGCTCTCATCGGTTTCCCGCCTCTTCTCCCATATATGCATGATGTGGATGTTCGTTAAATTCTTATAGTTCATCTCATCCAAAATCAATTAGTTTTGTAAAAAAAAATCTATTTTAAGATTCATGGAATTGTGCATTGTAAAGGTAAAAAAAGTGACAATTCATTTAGAAAAAAAATTGGGCAATTAAGATAGGGAAGATTCTAGAGAACAAAGGGAAAGTGCTTGTGTTTTGAGGTTTGTGCATTATGCTTAAGTTCAACCATGGAGTCTTCTAGATTGTACATGTGGCAGAATCTGGTGGAATGTAGATGATATCCAACAGCCAGTAGTGCTCGGATTTGCCGTCTCTGTACCGTCGGATTGGCTTCATCCAACGACCAACTTTCAAAGTTATTCACACAGTATATAGGTGTATAGATGTATAGATATATATAGATGTGTCCCATGCTAGAGAAAATAAAGTTGGGGAACTGACATCGTACGTATTGAACCAGGCTTGGAGTCGGGTACGGTGTTGTAACATCCCAAAATTCTAAATTTTGGAATGTTATAATAAACAGATAGATTGGATTGATTGTTTGATTGATTGAGTGAAATTGAGTGGAATTCGAAACTTTTTGAAAGTTAAATGAGAGGGAATAAAAGGACTTTCCCAAACTTTCATTTTGCTTTTATGATCTCCATGGATTCAAATTCTTTTCATCACAAAACCCTAGAGAGAAGATGACATGACTTCTTCCATTTATTTAAATGACAAGGGGTGTTGAAAATATTTGAATTTCATTTGAAAATATTTCCCATTTCTGAAACTTTATGTAACTCAATGATTTTCACGAGAGAAGATAAAATGACTTCTTCAAAACATATGAAATATGAGTTGGGAGTTTCAAAGGTCAAATTCAAAGTCCTTTTGGAAATTATTTTTAATTTGGAGTTATTTAAGTCTTATTCAAATTATTTTTCTCCAAAATAAAAATATACAGAAAATAGGGTAACATGATTCCCTACATCATAAAATTGGAGAAAAATAAATTTGAAATCATTTTGGTATTTTTAAAATGATTTTTATTGGATTTTATTAAGGCAGAAGCACTGTTTGATTTATTAAATTTGTGTGGATTTTATTTGACTTTACAAAAATGTTCATGTTGTAGAAAATCTTTTTCTGAAAATTTTGATATATTATATGCCTATATAATATTTTATTTTATTTTCATTTTCTTTTCTTTTCCCTCTGTTAAAAAACAAACTTCGCCGACTGGGCCGGCCCAGCACCCAGCGAGGCCGCGGCCCAGCTCGCCCGTCGTCCCCGACCGGGACTCCCCGAGTCTGAGCCGCCGCCGCCCCGGCCTTCTCCTACCCCCTTCCCCAAGCCGCGCCTCCCTCCCCACCTATAAAGGGCGCCGCCCCGGGCCCCTCTCCTCTCTGCCGACGCGCCGCCGCCCGCTCCCGCATCTCGCCGCCGCCGCCGCTGCACCGCGCCGCCCGCCGCCACCCGCGCCGCTTGCTGCCGTCGCCTGCGCCGCTCCCCGCCGCCCGCGCGCCGCACTTTGCCGCCGAAGCCGCCCGCGCCTGGCCTCGCCCCGCGCCGCGCAGCCCCGCCGCCGCGGAAAACCGCCGGAGTTGACCGGTCCGCCGTTGCCAGATCCGATCCGCCCGAACCGGTAGAAACTGCCCCGGTCCGTTTTTTTTTTGTTTTCTCGGGTTTTCTGTAAAACCTGTTTTTTTATATAATCCAGTTAATTTGCGAACGTTCACTGGTTAGGTCTACACAGCGAACGATCTTCGTTCGTTTGCGTTCTGTAACGAACGTTCGTTCTTTAGGTTTTTCTTTTATTTTTATTTTTATTTTTCTGGCAGGGACCTATCCGTAGTGTTACTTTTATAGATTAGTCCCTGTTTTTCAAACAACCACATCTTTTTACTCGTTTGTCCAAATCCAACGAAACCAACGTCCACGTCTTCGTTATGATCCCCTCTACCCAGTAAATCCAACTCAAGCATGCTTTTGAAAGTTTAAAATTTGAATTAGACCAGATTTGAATTCAAACTTCTTTTGTTCATAACTTAAGTTCCGTAACTCCGACTTAGTTGATTCTTTTTGCAAATCGAAGCACTTGACCTAAACTTTCTGATAAGGCCAAATTCATATGATTTTGGCACTGTTAGAAATTGTTTTATGTCGCAAGAGTTATTTGCTTGGTTTTGAAGTTTTCCGAATTTTGTTTCCTCGTTCTTCCCGATCTTTTGAGTGATTGCTTATGTGTGGTTACTATTGCTTGCTCTCGATAGATTGACCGGAGTGTGACGAGTAGATCTATCTAGAGTATTGAGTGCGAATGATCTTCATCAACATTGCAGGCAAGTTCACACTTTGATCATACCCCTTTCATACCCAGTATTTATGCATTAGATTCAACCCTCAAACATTGCATGAGTAGGATTGATAACATGTGGGTATTGGGAAGTAGTTGATGAGGTAGGAACCTATTGCCCAGTTTATTATCAAACCTTTGGGAGTTACTTCTACGTTTGCTTATATTGCTATGCTATGCTCGTAGACGTGGATTGGGTTTGAGTGAATTTTCCATGACAGATGTGAGATTGTTAATTAATGGTTCAACTTAAGGTGGCTACTTAAATAAACATCTGGGTGGATTGAGGCACCTGGAGAACCCAGTGTTGCCTGTATTTTTGGATATCCCAGAGTACCTGTGTGATCATCCTATGGACCGCCACCCAGACTCAAAGGGATCATAAGATTATTCATGCTAGAAACTTCCGTGTGCAGCCACAAGCTATTATGGGCTCTAGCATAGTTGATTAAGTTGTGTGAGCTCTTGAAGAGGTAGACTAGCAGATGTAGGGGATGTAGGTGGTACTGTCTACCCAGAGTAGAGAGTTTACGCTTCTGAAAGACTGTGTCTCGGTCATCCGTTTCTCAAACATCATGCAGTGTGAGAATCAAGCGGAGGCGATCGAGTCTTGTGGGGAAAAGTGCACAAACCTCTGCAGAGTGTACAAACTAATCATGATTAGCCGTGTCCCCGGTTATGGACATCTTGAGTATCTAGTTCTTGGATTATCCCGTTGATCTCATCATGTTACTTTAATTAATTTTGTTGGGTTAATGATGATACTTAATTGGGATTGAGTTGGAGGTACCTTCTCAATGTTTCACAACCACCATGATAGTTAAATAAAATTTATTCCTTTGAAGTAGGGAAAAATTGGCTTTTCGCAAAAACATTATAACTATAGAGCTTTTCCACCAGCCATATATGCATGTAGTGATAGCCTTTGTTCATCATTTCTCTATGGTGTGAATTTGCCAGTACATTCAATGTACTGACCCGTTTTCGGGCTGCAACGTTTCATGTTGCAGGATATCTTACGACGAGTAAGTGATACGTTAGGGTTACGATTTCTACACTCAACTTTGCCGTTGGTGTTGATGGGAATCCACAACCTTGTTACTTCCGCTTTTTGGATTGAGGTAATAGTATTTACGTTATTTTATACATGTGATTTACCTCTGTTATAAATCCTCGAGTACTGTGTGTGTCAGCATACCGATCCAGGGATGACACTTAAGCACAGAGACTTGATCCATTCGGGTCGGGTCGCTAGAGGTGTTCGGTTTGTAATGTAGTTGGTGGCCCATCGAAGTTGTGCATTTGGGATTTAAACACATCATACACCATCGTACCCATACAAATTTTCGGGTCGCATGCAGTGTATACGGGGTCTTCTGATTGACCATGTCTCCCTTGGGCGGGTTTTTGTGACGACACGCATATCTGTGGGCACCCTGAGTGTATATATATCATCCCTTTGACCGATAATGAGGGGTATGTGTTGGCCATGAATGGATCCTCCTAGTTCGTGTTAGGGCCGGTCACCAGCAAATGTCGGTCAACCAAAGCTCGAGCTCATGCATTGTCAGGATTCCCTCCCAGATGCTCGGATTGCTGGGTTCGAACTACATCAAACCCTACATATCTCGTCCTTAACTACCTTGCCTTCATGGTTGTTGTCTGTATCGAGAGGTAGGCACCACATCTAAATTGTACATTATTCTATATTGCAAACACACATCACCCCTTCCCAACGTAC
The DNA here is from genome assembly GCF_002575655.3 of Aegilops tauschii subsp. strangulata. Taxonomy (NCBI): domain Eukaryota; kingdom Viridiplantae; phylum Streptophyta; class Magnoliopsida; order Poales; family Poaceae; genus Aegilops; species Aegilops tauschii. Next base: position 228,321,574 of record NC_053039.3, read on the forward strand.
ATCATTTTGGGCCGCATGCTAGAGGTGCTGGTTTTGTGGTCCCTCTCGTGTGATTTTTATGATGGTTCAATCTATTGGCCCAAGCAGTTTATCGACAACAACAACTGTCATTTGACCAAACGATAGATTCATTGGTCCGTCTTATGGTAGGTCATGGCGACATGCATGTATGACCAAAGTATCGATCATTACGTGCATCCGCCCCACTGACACGAAGTGGGAGGTGGTGGGCCAAGCATCCTAGCTAGGTACGACATTATGTCATTATATATATCCTAGCTAGGTGGTTGTTAGGGTGCTTTCGGGTTTGCGAGGCAGGTGCCACCAAAGTTATGCATTGTGTATTTAAAGTTTTAAACATCCCCAATATTCGTACATATATTTTGCCACTTCCAGGTGGTTCTTGACTTCTGGCCCCTCTCATCGATCTTCAACGACGCGCCCAACCGTGCGCCCGCGCGGTCAAAGTTGTGCATTGGAATTTTGAACATCATAGACCACCCTTTTCATTCATATATATTTGGGCCACATGCTGGTGTGGCTGTCTTTTGACCCTCTCTAACGTTATTTTTTGCTGCAAAGACTCTGATGACCCTCAACGGACACGGGGTATAATATCTTAACCGTGTGCGATACAAGTGCGATGTGAATCACCACGCCTGCGCAAGCGGGAGCAAATTAAGGTGGAGGTACTAGCTCAACCGTGTGCTATGCAAGTGCGCTGAAATCACCACGACCGCGCAAGCGCGAGCAAATTAAGGTGGAGGTACTGGCTCAATCGTGTGCGATTCAAGCGCGCTGAAATCACCACAACCGCGCAAGCGCGAGCAAAGGCTAGAGGTATTGGCTTAACCATGTGCGATGCAAGTGCGCTGTAAAACCACCACCTGTGCAAGCTAAAGGCGCGTAAGTTTATTTGGAAATTAGGATGAACCGTGTGCGATAGACCAGCTAGCTAGAAATATAAAAAATGAACTACCCGCCTTGAGCGTTGCAAAAATCAGTGGATCCGCGCCATTTTTCCTTATTATCATACACGCTTATTGTTATTGGACCGTGCGCGATCTTGGGCACTCCCGCCCCGCATCAATTCCTTTACCCAAATTTTAGTAGCCACCATACTTCAACCGTCGCCCACACTCCTCCAGCACCGACCTTATAGTAAAATTGCAGTAGCTGAGGCATTTAAACCGTCGCCCTCCCTCGTCCACCACCATCTCCACCCACCATTACTAAAATTTTCAGTAGCCGCGGCGTATCCTCAAACACCAACCCCCCATCCACAGTCCCCCACCCACCCCTCCCCCCTCAAACCCTAGCTCACAGCGGGCGTCGGCGCCGCTGCCAACCCCTGTCGGTCTGCCCATTCCTCCTAGCTTAGATAATAATTTCAGGTTACCCAGCGATTCCCATATCGTCGCCCCACTCCCCCTGAGTTTTTAGACAAGGCATGTGGTGTTCGTCCCCACCAGATCCACATCCCGTGCTCCAGAATGTCGCAGCCTAAGCTCGACCACGTATCCCGGGGAGCCCGATGAGCGTTCGGCCGAGAAGAGCTTTATCATGGCCTCTCCGGCGGACGTTGGCGAGGTGGCCGCCGTTCGCCCCGGCCTGTTCATCCCGGAGCAACACGTCTGTGCGGAAGCCGGCGAAGACGTTGACTACATTGCCATGCCGAAGGCTTCATGTCAGCGGGCTAGCATATTACTGTATCTCGGGAAAGCTGGCTACGACATCAAGCTCGTACACACTGACGGCTTCACGCGGACCATGTCACAGGTTAAGTGGTCCATCCCCAACCCCTCTGGTTCAACCGCCGTCAAACTCTTCGACGGCCGTGCCGCTGATCTCCTCCGCCAAGCGGTCAAGGATTTGCGAGCTTTATATGCCATCGAGCCCATTTTGTCATTTCTGAAGGACACGTTCTACGGTGGCAGCTTGGGATCCTCAATTGCCAAGTCAGATCTCATCGACCACGAACACGACCATGAGGAGGGCACCCACGAAGGTTCTTCCAAGGTGAAATAGCCCATCTGTGACATCAGAGAGCGCACCATGGGTCTGTGCTCTTCTAGCTAGAAGGATCCCGTCCATGAAATGTGAGGCAACATTCTATTAGCAAATCTTACCTTTTCTAGCTTGCCAACCCGTACCCTTTATTGTAGTAGCATTTACCATGCGGTGCTTTAACTGTGACGTGTTTAATTATTTCAGTTATGCAAAAATGTATTGTTCAATAGATCTATGTGATGTTTAAGTATGAATTGTCCACTTCAGTTTCACGAATGGCTATATTTGGTTGTTTATAGTGAGTAGATGCCTTGTTTATCTATATTTGGTTGTTAGGTTGGTTGGAGTGAGCATTTTTTTCAGTTATCGAGCAGATGCCTTGTTTATCTGTATTTGATTCTTAGTTTGGTTGCAATGAGCATTTGTCCAGTTATCAAGCAGATGCCTTGTTTATCTGTATTTGGTTGTTAGGTTGCTTTTTTTTAGCATTTGTCCAGTTATCAAGCAGATGCCTTGTTTATCTGTATTTGGTTGTTAGGTTGCTTTTTTATCATTTGTCCAGTTATCAAGCAGATGCCTTGTTTATCTTTATCTGCTTGTTAGGTTGGTTGAAGTGAGCATTTGTCCAGTTTTCAAGCATATGCCCTGTTTATCTGTATTTGCTTGTTAGGTTGGTTGCAGTGAGACTCTGTCCAGTTTTCAATGGCTATATTTGGTTGTTATACTGGTCATTTATGCCTTGTTTATTTCAGTCCTTCACAATGTGTTGTTCATTATGTGCAAGTCAGAACTGTGCCGCTCGACTACATTAATACCAGTTTGAACGGCCATATTTGGTTCCAGTTATTCCTGGTGTAGTTAACACATGCCCTTTATTTCAGTTCTACACATTTATCCAGTGTGACATTTAAGCGTTACCTACGTTCTATCCACTTTCAACAATACCAGTTTGAATTGCAATATTTGATGGCTGCTGAGCCTGCTGTCGGTAACATTGCCTTCCATTTTATATCTTCTTTAACAGCATGCTGAAACCAACACATTCAAGCTATCATTTGGAGATGATGTTGTTTACCTTTGCTATATTTGTTTGATGTTAAGATTGCTGTAATTATCATGCCTATCCACTACTTATGCAGGACAACAATGGGACTGCCCACCATTTTCCGCCGAGGTTAGCTTCATCCCTCGGCTTGTACTCCCCCCGTCGTTCCATAACGTAGTGCATATAGATTCAGGCCTGGACACTAGTTAGCTTCTAATGTTGACTTGTTGCTTGTAGGTACATATGCCCTTGGCAAGGATCCAAGCATCGACCCTTTTTGCGTATGGGGCAATGAGATATTTGATGAACAAGCATCAAGTGAGGAAACTGATAAGGATTATTAGCAAAAAGATATGAATGGTGGCAAGCAAATTATTTGTTTATGCTCTATCCAACACAACAGTGATATGTAGGATGGTAACTACAAACTCTGCAGCCTTCTCTTTTTACTGCCCATAATGAGTTGTTAGACAACAATGTCTGAATCTTTTTCGTTCCCAGTGGTTCCCGAAGTAGTTCACTCAAGATTACCTCGCAAAGTACATGATTGGTGGACACGCAATGAAGGTTAAAGTATTTCATCCAGACTACAATGAGCATCGAGAAGTCCTAATGAAGACAGTGAAGGATGGACGGGCAGCCATCACAAGGGGTTGGCCTAGAGTCGTGCGCGCATTACGCATAGAGGAGGGCACAATATGGGCATTCCGTTTCACCTTCTCCATCAACCAGAATGTCTTTCACCTCTCTCTTTACAGTCTTTAGTACAACTTTGGTTCATCATTCTTTACTTGGTGCTTCTATAGTTCTTCAGTATATGTACCTGTGCATCGAATTATGGATTCATGGTTGAACCTATATTTGTAATAAACACGGTTGGATATGAAATAAGTGATTGCCTACTTTCAAATTCAAAACATGTGATTTCAAAATTAGGGATTACACTACACATAGTTTGCGAAAGCAAAACGTCTGCGATATACGTGGAGATCAGAAACATTTCTAGGGTCCACTACGTGTGCGATCAATCTCCACTGCACACACGACTTTCTCTTGCAAACTGTTTGCGTTAGGCCACCTTGCGCAAACGTTTACCACATAAAAACTATATGTGATGGATAGCCTTTACCGCACAGTTCTTCTACGCACCGTGTGTGATGCATTCAATAACGCAAACGATAAAATTATTATTATCATGTGCAATGGCAACGCTATCACAAATGATTTAACAGGAAAAATTGAGTGTGATGTACCTGTGAATGGAAACGTCTTCCTTGGAGCGACTGTGTGGGATGTACATACGAACGAAAATGTTTGGCGGGGACTGACTGTGTGGGATGTACTTGCGACCGGAAACAATTTTGCCTGTATAATTGTATTTTTTAGCTCTACTGTACGTATTTCCGTATTTGAGCGCTCGTCGGTCGCACACGACCTCATTTTGCCGAGCGTGTGTGTGCCAGGAGGGCATATCCCCGACGGTTTCTGGGTCGTGTGGGAAGGACCCCCTATGTCCCACACTCACTTGGCGACGGTTCCAAATGCCGTCGGGGAAAGGGGTTAAAAACCGTTTCTATAGCACCGACGCGTACCAGTGAATGCCTTTCTAGCTAGGCATGATGATTTCAATGATGCTCGCATAAAAGTAAAGAATTGAAATGCAAAGAGAGCATCATGAAACATATGTGGCAAGCACATTTAAGTCTAACCCACTTCCTATGCATAGGGATTTTGTGAGCAAACAACTTATGGAACAAGAATCAATTAGCATAGGAAGGCAAAACAAGAATGACTTCAAAACTTTCAACACACATAGAGAGAGGAAACTTGATATTATTGAGATATGTAAAATCATATTTTCCTCTCATAATAATTTTCAGTGGCATCATGAATGAATTCAACAATATAACCATCACATAAAGCATTACTTTCATGCTCCATAAGCATATAAATTTTACTACTCTCCACATAAGCAAAACTCTTCTCATTCAGAATAGTGGGAGTATCATAAGAAAATCGAATACTATAAATTGTTTCCACACTAAAATAATAATGTTCAGAAAAAGGATAATCATAATTATGACAAGCTCTATAAATATAATCATCACTAATTTTTATAACATAAGTGTCATCACAATAATCATCATAAGTAGCAACTTTGTTCTCATCATAATCAATTGAAACCTCTTCCAAGATAGCGAAATCATTACTAAATAAAGTCACGACCTCTCCAAATCCACTTTTATCATTATAATAAGATTCAACACCCTCCAAAATAGTGGGATAATTATTATCTAAAGTTGACACTCTTCCAAACCCACTTTCATAAATATTGCAATCATCATAAATAGGAGGCATGCTATCATCATAATTAATTTGCACATCAAAACTTGGGGGACCAAAAATATCATCTTCATTAAACATAGCATCTCCAAGCTTGGGACAAACATTAATTGCAGCAAACAAACTCTCAAACATGTCATTCTCATCAAACATAGCATCCCCAAGCTTGTGGCTTGGCATATCATCAGCATACTCACTCTCATCATTAATAGTATGAATAGTACCAATAGTATAGCAATTATTATCATCACGATTTTCTAAGTTGGTGCCAAAAAGATTCTCAAGATTATAACAAGTATCATTACTTTCCCAATCATAATCATCATAATGAGTAATAGGCATAACAATAATAGGAGCAACATCATTTGGGAGGGATACTTTTTAACCTTTGCTTCTCCGTCTTCTTCGCATCATGTGTGGGTTTAATCACCTTTTTGGAGCTCCTTATTGATGAGATTGGTTGAATAACAAGCTCCTCCTCGTTACCTGATTCATCATAAGAAAAGATAGGAGGATATTGGGAAACCTCTTCCCTTTCATTAGTATTCTCTTCATCTTCTATTTGTTTTCTTGACTTTAAGTAATTGGAAATATAAGGATTCTCAATGCAGTTTACCGCACAATACATATAAATCTCCTCTAGATCAAAATCAAGAAATCTCTTAAGGTTATATTCTGGAATACCCTTAGTTATACATTTCATTTCTTCATATCCCAGAAGCAAACTAAATTCATTATGATGCGCAACGAAAATCAAGTCATCGCAATTTTTGGACACGATTCAATCATGAAACAATTTGCATTGGAGATTTAAATGACCACGTTCATTGCAAAGTTCACAAGGATGGTGAGAAAAATTAAATTTTTCAGCACAAACATCTAGCCTCTCTTGCAACCATTTAGTTTTTAAATACTTATGCCTCTTGCAAAATCTAACTTCCCTTTTTGGTATGTAACTGCAAACTCTATGCACTCCACAAAAATTGACATGCTTATAAGAAACATTTTTATCATAACTAGTGCAATCATCATTAGTACCATGGATATTCAAAGAATTCATACTAACAACATTGCAATCATGCTCATCATTCAGATATTTAGTGCCAAACATTTTATTGACTTTTTCTAGCACTTGAGCACAATTTTCCTTTCCATCCTTTTCATGAAAGACATTAAAAAGATGAAGCATATGAGGCAATCTCGATTCCATTTTTTGTAGTTTTATTTTATAGACTAAACTAGTGATAAAACAAGAAATTCAAAGATTCAATTGCAAGATCTAAAGATATACCTTCAAGCACTCACCTCCCCGGCAACGGCGCCAGAAAAGAGCTTGATGTCTACTATGGAACCTTCTTATTGTAGACTCGTGTTGGGCCTCCAACCGCAGAGTTTTGTAGGACAGTAGCAAATTCCCCTCAAGTGGATGACCTAAGGTTTATCAATCCGTGGGAGGCGTAGGATGAAGATAGTGTCTCTCAAACAACCCTGCAACCAAATAACAAAGAGTCTCTTGTGTCCCCAACACATCCAATACAATGGTAAATTGTATAGGTGCACTAGTTTGGCGAAGAGATGGTGATACAAGTGTAATATGGATAATAGATATAGGTTTTTGTAATCTGAAAATATAAAAACAGCAAGGTAACTAGTGGTAAAAGTGAGCAAAAAACATATTGCAATGCTTGCAAATAAGGCTAGGGTTCATACTTTCACTAGTGCAAGTTCTCTCAACAATGATAACATAATTAGATCATATGGCAATCCCTAAATGTGCGACAAAAGTCACTCCAAAGTTCCTATCGCAGAGAACATAAGATGAAATTGCTTGTAGGGTACGAAACCACCTCAGAGTTATTCTTTATGATCAATCCATTGGGCTATTCCTATAAGTGTCACAAACAACACTAGAGTTCGTAGTAAAATAATACCATATGACACACATCAATCAACCCTAATGTCACCTAGATACTCCAGTGTCACCACAAGTATCTGTAACATCCCAAAATTCTAAATTTTGGAATGTTATAATAAATAGATAGATTTGATTGTTTGTTTGATTGTGGTGTGATTGATTGAGTGAAATTCGATACTTTTTGAAAGTTAAATGAGAGGGAATAAAAGGTCTTTCCCAAACTTTCATCTTTGCTTGCTGATCTCCGTGAATTAAAATTCTTTTCAAATACAAAACCCTAGAGAGAAGATGACATGACTTCTTCCATTTTAAATAAATGAAAGGGTATTTGAAAATATTTGAATTTCATTTGGAAATATTTCAATTCATAAACTTCATGCAACTCAATGATTTTCATGAGAGAAGATAAAATGACTTCTTCAAAACAGATGAAATATGAGTTGGAAGTTTAAAAGGATCAAATTAAAATCCTTTTGAAAACTATTTTCAATTTGGAGTTATTTGGGTTTTATTCAAATTAATTTTCTCCAAAAATAAAATATATGGAAATTAGGGTAACATGATTCCCTACAACAGAAAATTGGAGAGAAATAAATTTGAAATCATTTTGGTATTTTTAAAATGATTTTTATTGGATTTTATTAGAGCAGTAGCACTCCTTGCATTATTTGAATTATTGAGGATTTTATTTGATGTTAGAATAATGTTCAGCTTGTAGGAAATCTTTTTCTGAAAATTTTGATATATAATATGCCTATGTGTTATTTTTAGTTTTTTCGCTTTTATTTATTTTTGCTTTCCGCAAAATGTTTTTTTTAATTCTCTTTCGACCGTACCGGGCCGGCCCAGCTAAACCAGCCAAGCGACAGCCCAGCCGGCCCAACCGCCCGTCTCCTCCGCGCGTCCGTCTCCAGCCGGGAGTCCGCCACCGCCACGGCTCGCCGGCGCCGTCTCCCTGCCGGACTTCTCCTCCCTTGACCCCCTCCTCCACGCCACGCGCCTTCCCCGACCCCCTATAAAGCCGCCGCCCCTCTCTCTCCTCCTCCGCGCATCACGCCGCAGCCGCCGCCACACTCGCCGGATCTCGCCGCCGCCGGCGAGATCCGCTCGCCGCTCCCGCGTCGTTCCGACGCCGAAGTCGAGCGCCGCCACCACCTTCGGATCCGCCTCGCCGAGCCGCTTCACCCCGTGGCTCCGCCCGATGCCGCCGGCCACCGGAGCCGCCGCCCGGGCCAAGACCGAAGCCGCCGCCGTCGTCCTCCCCGACTCCGGCGATCGCCGCGGTAACCGCCGCCTCCCGTCCGTTGGATCTGGATCCAACGATCCAGATCGCGTCTTTTGTTTTCCAAAACGTTTTTTTGTGAGCGTTCACTAGTTCGATCTGTACAACAAGCATATTCATTAGATTAGGTTCTGAAACGAACATTCATTGTTTAGTATTTTTTTCATTTTCTTTTTAATTTCGGCCAGGGACCTATTTGTAGTATTTCTTTTATAGTTTAGCCCCTGGACTACAAACAATCACATCTTTTTGTTCGTTCATCCAAATCCAACAAAACCAGTGCCCACTTCTTCGTTACGATCCCCTCTTTCCAGATAATCAACTTAAACTTGTTTTTGAAAGTTTTAAAAATTTGAATTCAAACAGATTTGTATTTGAACTTCTTTTGATCGTAACTTGAGTTTTATAACTCCGATTTAGTTGATTCTTTTGGAAATCGAAGCTCTTGACCTAAACTTTCTGATAAGGCCAAATTTACATAATTTTGGTACTGTTAGAAATTGTTTTATGTTGCAAGAGTTATTTGCTTGGTTTTGAAGTTTTCTTAATTGTTTTCTTTGTTCTTTCCGATCTTTTAAGTGATTGCTTATGTGTGGTTACTATTGTTTGCTTACGATAGATTGATCGGAGTGTGACGAGTAGAACTATCAAGAGTTATGAGTGCGAATCATCTTCATCAACATTGCAGGCAAGTTCACACTTTGATCATACCTCTTTTCATACCCAGTTTTATTGCATTAGATCAATCCTCAAACAATTGCATGATTAGGATCTGATTAAATTGTGGGTTGGGAAGTAGCTGATGAGGTAGAACCTATTGCCCTGTTTATTACCAAACCCTTGGGAGTTACTTCTACGTTTGCTTATATTGCTATGCTATGCTAGTAGACGTGGATTGGGTGAGTGTATCCATGACAGATGTGAGATTGTTAATTAATGGTTCAATTTAAGGTGGCTACTTAAACACACATCTGGGTGGATTGAGGCACCTGGGTATTCCAGCGATTGCCTGTTTTTTATGGACCGCCACCCACGCTCAAAGGGATCATGAGATTATTCATGCTAGAAACTTCCGTGTGCAGCCACAAGCTATTATGGGCTCTAGCATAGTTGATTAAGTTGTGTGAACTCTTACAGTGGTAGATTAGCAGATGTAGGGGTTGTAGGTGGTACTGTCTACCCGATCGTAAGGTGCAAACGCTTCTAAAAGACTATGTCTCGGTCATCCATTTCTCAAAAATCATGTAGTGCGAGAATCCCAACGGAGGAGATCGAGTCTTGTGGGGAAAAGTGCGCAAACCTCTGCAGAGTGTACAATCTAATCATGGTTAGCCGTGTCCATGGTTATGGACATCTTGAGTATCTGGTTCTTGGATTATCATGTTGATCTCATCATGTTACTTAATTTAATTTGATTAGGTATAATCACGTTTCTTAATTGGGATTGAGTTGGGTGAACCTTCTCAATGTTTAACAACCACCATGATAGTTAAATAAAATTTATTCCTTTGTAGTAGGGAAAAATTGGCTTTTCGCAAAACTGTAACCATAGAGCTTTCCACCAGCCATATATGCATGTAGTGATAGCATTTATCCTGTTCATTACTCTCCTGTGTTATCTTGCCAGTACATTCAATGTACTGACCCGTTTCGGGCTGCAACGTCTCATGTTGCAGGATTCTTATGACGAGTAAGTGATAAGTTAGGGTTACGGTTTCAACACTCAACTTTGTCGTTGGTGTTGATGGGACCCCACAACCTTGTTACTTCCGCTATTTGGATTGAGGTAACAGTATTTACGTTACTTTATACATGTGATTTAGCTCTGTTATAAATCCTCGAGTACTGTGTGTGTCAGCATACCGATCCAGGGATGACACTTAAGCACAGAGACTTGACCGTCTGAGGTCGGGTTGCTACAGTATCCGTGGGTCAATTATACGATATGCATCAAACAACTTCAGATTCATAATAGTCAATCCAACACAAAGAACCTCAAAGAGTGCCCCAAGATTCCTACCTAAGAAACAAGAAAAAAACATGCATCAACCCCCTATGCATAGATTACCCCAATGTCACCTCGGGAATCCGCGAGTTGAGTGCCAAAACATACATCAAGTGAATCAATAGAATACCCCATTGTCACCATGGGTATCCCACGCAAGACATACATCAAGTGCTCTCATATCCATAATAGTATTCAATCCGATAATAGTGAAACGTCAAAGGTAAAACTCAATTCATCACAAGAAGGTAGAGGGGGAGAAACACCATATAATCCAACTATATTAACAAAGCTCGTGGTACATCAAGATCGTGCCATATCAAGAACACGAGAGAGAGAGAGAGAGAGAGAGAGAGAGGTCAAGCACATAGATACTGGTACATACCCTCAGCCCCGAGGGTGAACTACTCCCTCATCGTCATGGAGACCGCCGGGATGATGGAGATGGCCACCGGTGATGGTTTCCCCCTCCGGCAGGGTGCCGGTACAGGCTCCCGATTGGTTTTTCGTGGCTACAGGGGCTTGTGGCGGCGGAACTCCCGATCTAGGTTTATTTCTGGAGGTTTTGGGATTTATAGGAGGTGTTGGCATCGGGGACAAGTCAAGGGGGCCCACGAGGCGATGACAAGGCAGGGGCGCCCCCCACCCTTGTGGTTGCCTCGGGACTCCTCTCCGATATCTTTTCGTTCCAGTATTTTTTATATTTTCCAAAAATATTCTCCGTAAATTTTTAGCTCGTTCTGAGAACTTTTATTTCTGCACAAAAAACGACACCACAGTAGTTCTGCTGAAACAGCTTCAGTCCGGGTTAGTTCTAATCAAATCATACCAAAATCATATAGAATTGTTATAAACATGGCATGAATACTTCATAAATTATAGATACGTTGGAGACGTATTAGTAATGCAAGTTCTGTGTTACAGGCTTTGTAACCTATCTTAAAATGTGTGTATTTTGTATTAGGTCTATCTCATTATATGCATTATATCAGATTTATTATAATAAAAGAACTGCAATAGACAAGCAAACACAGTCAACCTGTAGCCCACAAGTATTATCTTAAAAGATAGTGTCGCGGATAATGTATTCCCTGTCAGCTTAAGTGATCCTCTTTCGTGGATATTTAGGTGCTGACCAAATATGGTTTAGAAAGAGAAATAAGTAGCAAAAAAGATAGTTGTAAGTAATACTTTTTCTCTTTGTGTAGACTTACCTTTTTGCTGATGATACTACGGTTGCTAGTGTGTGAAACTGTGTGTTTCTTTCCGTCTTTGGATCTGCCAACACTAACATAGATAATGTCAGATTCTGAACCCGCATCATCTCTTCTTCTTTGGTAGTCCCTTGCTGCAAGAAAACAACAAGGCTGGAATAGTGGGCAACCAGTGGCCATTTTTAATGCCACGCGCAAGCTGCAGACACGAGAATAATCAGAGAGATTAATAAATAAACATGCTGAATTTAGCAGAAAATGTACAAACATAAGAAGACATATTTTGTAAGTACTTTTGTTTCTGTAATTGGCTTATTGTTCTTGTGAAGTTCTTCACTGTGTTTATCTAAACAGGCAGTTTTGATGGGGCATGAAAACATTGTAGATCCAATTAGGTATCCACGGGATTTTGTACGCTATGATATTTAAAGAAACTATCTATATAACTCTAGATAAAAATATATTTGATCACCATTAATTTTCTCAGTTCTTAGGACAAAATATCACAAGAGAGGTGATTATCTAACCTTTTCATTAAGAAGAAAATAGAATTAACAGGAGACAAAGTGTAGTATGGACCTGAGCAGCATTAGAGGCACCAGAGGACCTCTAATTCCTAACCATGCATTCCAAATAACTATATAAATGATACCCTAGCTTTTTACACTTTGTCGATCAGATTAAGTCTATAACAAAGCAAACAATAGATACATGAGGCCAGTGTTTCTTGCGGAGATGTAAATGGAAGATAACCAGAACTTATCATTTACCTGTTTTTAACTGGATGGCCGCTGCTTATAGTTTTTTCAAAGGGGTTGATGACCTTCTCCTGTGTAAGTCAAAAATCAAGCAATCAATAGCCCATAAAAAATTTGTAGCCTACCACAATCACATGGTCAGCAACTGAAAACCCATAAATTACCATCTAGACCCTTAGCTTTTCCAACACAGATTTACTATGTAAGAAATATAGATATGAAAATGATCTAAAAATAGACTCGAACAAAATTTAGCAAAGAACTCACTTTAGAGTATCTAGTAATTACTAATGAAGTATATCAAAATGATAAAGAGATATAATCAATTAATCTCTGGTAGATGAGAAGCTGGTGTACATACCAACCTAAGTAAAGCAAACCTTGAAATCCAAATGTCGTAATAAATCTAGTGGTTCATAACTAAAAGTAGCAATGGGCATATAGCATGCTCCTAGACGTCCCATAATGATTTTAGCAGCCTTGTGCACATCTAAAATTTTAATGCACAGTGGCTTTGGCTAATTGAATTGCACCTAGCAACATTTGTTAAGCAACTTGACACAGACCTATGTCACCAAACTGCAACATGAGTCTACCACAAGTTGAAGTTGCTGAAGAATAAACTCCAAATCCACTCCTAATTCAGGAGTGAATTATCCATTCAAATTGTAGGAGTGTGTTGTGTTGGTTAGAAACATCTAGTGGCATAAGGCATGCTTAATTTAACACAGCAAAAAACATGACACATTTAATTCAATCACAAACTTGACCAAAACATTCAGAATCATGTATAACGATAGGGTAAAATTAGTAGATGGAGAACCCTATGCACGAGATCATCCATTCAACTGATGGCAAAATCTAAAAACAAAATGTGCACATCCTATTGAGCATTTCATCAAACACCAACTGTGAATCTACTAAATGGGCAACTTACTTATTGTTACATATTTTTAAAAATTTATTGTTTAGATCAAAATTCCCTTTATCAAACTGGCCGAACCCCCTTCCTTGGACCTTGTGCAAGCAGGAGGTACATGCAATGGGATGCCCTTTATCAAACTGGCCACCTGCAGCCTTCTAATTTTGGCATATGCAATGTTCTAGATAGTAGTAGCTTTCAATACTCGCTGAACATGACAGCCTTCTGTTATTTGATTTCACTTTTATTATTTGAATGGCTGCTTGATTCCTTTGCATCCTTTAGTAAAGTGATAGAACTAATGAAACACATGTTAGCTCGATCCAGCTCCGATAAGAATAAGGTAGTGGACTTCACAGATAATTGGAGCTTGAAGCTAAATGTGTGAAAAAGGTCCCGGACAAATGAAACTGAACAGGACGCAAGAGAATGGCCATACCTCTGTTTCACAAGGATCCATATCTCAAAGCTCAACAAAACTCTTGTGTGGCAGCTCAGCTCTATTGTGACCTGCAAAAATGTTCTCAGTACTTGTTGTAGAGATCCATAAGCAGCAAAATCCACATACACTCCCTATAAAGAAATCTTTGCAAGACACCTCTTTCTGTATGAAATGCACATCGGCAAAGATGTCACATATTATGCACATTTTCAAACATACATCCCCATGCTTCCATGACGAAATCAAACATTTGAGTGGGGGAAATGGAAGAAAGGTAGGCTTTCATGGGACGAGAATAGATTGGCTTGAGGAGAAGTTCACTTGTAATTTAGACCTATGAATACCTTTTTTCTGTTCCATCTTCTTGCACTGCATACGAATTCTTCAGTTCCAATTTGAACTATCCTATGAACACCTTTTTATCTATGTTGCATCTGCAAGAAAATATATGATAATAAAGTCAAACGATAGATTGTCGTCACAAAAGAAAATAAGACTAATCTCAGAAACTCATATGTGCAATATAAAATACCAATCAATTAGATCTTTGACCTTGTTGAATAATTGTGCCTAGTCTTTTTTTCCGCATAGTAGTTAAAGAGACATGATTATCATTGATCTGCATCACTACAAAAAAAAAGACACATCCGTGACATTTTGGGCCGAACGAATTTTTTTTGCTGTCATACTTATGACACTTCTATGACGATAATTGTGACAAAACCCGGTGTCATCATAGATGTGGTGGGGTCCTACTTCTATGACAAAAAATCATGACAGAAAATGGGCTTTTCGTCCTGGGCGGGCCGGAGACGCAGCTGCATGCCATTCTTTGGGCCGTGCATGACGTAAAAAACTGTGGTAGAAGCGAGGGCGAGGAAAATATCGAGGAGTTCCCGGTTACGGTGGGTGGTCGGGGGCCGAGCGATGCGCGTTTCTATCGTATGTACGTGCATGTGTGTGAGGTGTTGGGCTCTAACTGAACCCGAGAGATTGCACTGCAGGCTACGCGTTACTGAACCCGAGCGATTGATCGATCCCTTGTTGTTAACTGAACCCGAGTGATTCCTTCGCTAGTGCTGCTAACTGAAGCCGATCGAACACTGTTGCCTCCTTCCCTGGATGAATAGTGAGTGTTGTTGAGGGGGTTTGGATGAACAGTTCCCGGTGGGGGGTTGGATGAACAGGACCCTGTGGTAGTAGAGGCCGTTGCCGCTGGATGAACAGTACCTCGATCGCTCGAGCCGGTGGATGAACAGGACCCTGTGGAGGGCTGGATGAACATGACCCCGTGGAGGGCTGGATGAACAGGACCCCATGGAGGGCTGGTTGAACAGTAGCCGGTGGAGGGCTGGTTGAACAGTAGCCGGTGGAGGGCTGGGTGAACAGTAGCCCGTGGAGGGGTGGTTGAACAGGACCCTGTGGAGAGGGCTGGTTGAACAGTAGCCGGTGGAGGAGCGGTGGAGGCTGGATGAACAGGAACCCGTGGATGAACAATCGCAGGTGGAGGCTGGAGGAGGTCGACGGTGGATGAACAGTAACCGGTGGAGGCTGGAGGAGGTCGATAGTGGAGATGAACAGTATTCCATGGAGTCCCGTTTTGCGGTACGCCAAACCCCTCCCGATGAACAGGACCCCCGTTTCGACCGTAGCGCTCCAACACAAGTCCGTTTCCTCCGTTTTGCGGTACGCCACACCCCTCCCGATCAACAGGACCCTGTTTCCATCGTAGGAGGTCTCCGTTTTGTGGTACGCCAGACCCCTCCCGATGAACAGGATCCCGTTTCGACCATGGCCGGTCGAACACAAAGCCGTTTCCTCCGTTCTGCGGTAGGCCAGGCCTCGTTTCCATCGGCTGTTCCGTCCAAGCCGGTTGGCTCCCGATGAACATCACACGTTCCGTTGCCTCCCGATGAACACGATGCATTCCATTGCCTCCCCATGAACACTATGACGACGCAGTTTCTCCGTTCCGACCCAGTGCTACCTCTTGAGCACTGTGTTGGTTTTCCCTTGAAGAGGAAAGGGTGATGCAGTAAAGTAGCGTAAGTATTTCCCTCAGTTTTTGAGAACCAAGGTATCAATCCAGTAGGAGACCACGCTCAAGTCCCTCGCACCTACACAAACAAATAAAAACCTCGCAAGCAACGCAATAAAGGTGTTGTCAATCCCTTCACGGTCACTTAGGAAAGTGAGATCTGATAGATATGATAAGATAATATTTTTGGTATTTTTATAATAAAGATGCAAAGTAAAATAAAAGGCAATAAAAGTAGCTAAGTGTTGGAAGATTAATATGATGGAAAATAGACCCGGGGGCCATAGCTTTCACTAGTGGCTTCTCTCAAGATAGCATAAGTATTACAGTGGGTGAACAAATTACTGTCGAGCAATTGATAGAATTGAACATAGTTATCAGAATATCTAGGTATGATCATGTATATAGGCATCACGTCCGCGACAAGTAGACCGAAACGATTCTGCATCTACTACTATTACTCCACACATCGACCGCTATCCAGCATGCATCTAGAGTATTAAGTTCATAAGAACAGAGTAATGCTTTAAGTAAGATGACATTATGTAGAGGGATAAACTCATGCAATATGATATAAACCCCATCTTGTTATCCTCGATGGCAACAATACAATACGTGCCTTGCTGCCCCTGCTGTCACTGGGAAAGGACACCGCAAGATTGAACCCAAAGCTAAGCACTTCTCCCATTGCAAGAAAGATCAATTTAGTAGGCCAAACCAAACTGATAATTCGAAGGGACTTGCAAAGATTACCAATCATACATAAAAGAATTCAGAGAAGATTCAAATATTGTTCATAGAAAAACTTGATCATAAACCCACAATTCATCGGTCTCGACAAACACACCGCAAAAGAAGATTACATCGAATAGATCTCCAAGAGAATCGAGGAGAACTTCGTATTGAGATCCAAAGAGAGAGAATAAGCCATCTAGCTAATAACTATGGACCTGAAGGTCTGAGGTAAACTACTCACACATCATCGGAGAGGCTATGGTTTTGATGTAGAAGCCCTCCGTGATCAATACCCCCTCCGGCAGGACGCTAGAAAAGGCACCAAGATGGGATCTCACGGGTACGGAAGGTTGCGGCGGTGGAATTAGGTTTTCATGGATGCCTCTGATGGTTTGGGGGTACGGAGATATATATAGGAGGAAGAAGTACGTCGGTGGAGCAAAATGGGCCCCACGAGGGTGGAGGGCGCGCCTGGGGGGGAGGCGCACTCCCCCGCCTTGTGCTCTCCTCTTTGATTGCTTTACGTAGACTCCAAGTCCTCTGGATCACATTTGTTCCGAAAATCACGTTCCCGAAGGTTTCATTCCGTTCGGACTCCGTTTGATATTCTTTTTCTGCGAAACACTGAAATAGGCAAAAAAAATAGCAATTCGGGTTGGGCCTCTAGTTAATAGGTTAGTCCCAAAAATAATATAAAAGTGTATAACAAAGCCCATTAATCATCCAAAACAGAATATAATATAGCATGGAGCAATCAAAAATTATAGATACGTTGGAGACGTATCAAGCATCCCCAAGCTTAATTCCTGCTCGTCCTCGAGTAGGTAAATGATAAAAACAGAATTTTTGATGCGGAATGCTACTTGGCATAATTTTTAATGTAACCCTCTTAATTGTGGTATGAATATTCAGATCTGAAAGATTCAAGATAAAAGTTTAATATTGACATAAAAGTAATAATACTTCAAGCACACTAACTAAGCAATTATGTCTTCTCAAAATAACATGGCCAAAGAAAGTTCATCCCTACAAAATCATATAGTTTGTTCATGCTCCATTTTCGTCACACAAGAATGCTCTCATCATGCACAACCCCGATGACAAGCCAAGCAATTGTTTCATACTTTAGTAATCTCAAACTTTTTCAACCTTCACGTAATACATGAACGTGAGCCATGGATATAGCACTATGGGTGGAATATAATATAACGATGGGGGTTATGTGGAGAAGACAAAAAAAGGAGAAAGTCTCACATCAACGCGGCTAATCAACGGACTATGGAGATGCCCATCGATTGATGTTAATGCAAGGAGTAGGGATTGCCATGCAACGGATGCACTGGAGCTATAAATGCATGAAAGCTAAAAAAACTAAGTGGGTGTGCATCCAACTTGCTTGCTCATGAAGACCTAGGGCATTTGAGGAAGCCCATTGTTGGAATATACAAGCCAAGTTCTATAATGAAAAATTCCCACTAGTTTATGAAAGTGACAAAACAAGAGACTCTCTATCATGAAGATCATGGTGCTACTTTGAAGCACAAGTGTGGAAAAAGGATAGTAGCATTGCCCCTTTTTATTTTCTCCTTTTTTTCTTTTTTTATTGGGACAATGCTCTATGAATGATGATCATTACACTTCTATTTATTTACAACTTAATGATTACAACTCGATACTAGAACAAAGTATGACACTATATGAATGCCTCCGGCGATGTACCGGGATGGGCAATGAATCAAGAGTGACATGTATAAAAAATTATGAACGGTGGCTTTGCCACAAATACGATGTCAACTACATGATCATGCAAGGCAATATGACAATGATGAACGTGTCATGATAAACGGAACGGTGGAAATCTGCATGGCAATATATCTCGGAATGGCTATGGAAATGCCATAATAGGTAGGTATGGTGGCTGTTTTGAGGAAGATATACGGAGGTTTATGTGTGATAGAGCATATCGTATCATGGGGTTTGGATGCACTGGAGAAGTTTGCACCAACTCTCAAGGTGAGAAAGGGCAATGCACGGTACCGAACAGGCTAGTAATGATGGAAGGGTAAGAGTGCGTATAATCCATGGACTCAACATTAGTCATAAAAAACTCACATACTTATTGCAAAAATCAACAAGTCATCAAAAACCAAGCACTACGTGCATGCTCCTAGGGGGATAGATTGGTAGGAAAAGACCATCGCTCGTCCTCAACCACCACTCATAAGGAGGACAATCAAAGAACATCTCATGTTTCAAATTTGTTACATAACGTTTACCACACGTGCATGCTACGGGACTTGCAAACTTCAACACAAGTATTTCTCAAATTCACAACTACTCTACTAGCCCAACTTTAATATCACTACCTCCATATCTCAAAACAATCATCAGTCATCAAACTTCTCTTAGTATTCAACACACTCATAAGAAAGTTTTTAGTAAACTTGAATGCCTAGCATATTAGAACTGATTTCACAAGTTAAGCAAATTACCATGCTGTTTTGTAGGACTCTCAAAATAGTATAAGTGAATCATGGGAGAACAATAGTTTCTATAAAACAAAATCACCGCCGTGCTCTAAAAGATATAAGTGAAGCACTAGAGCAAAAACTATATAGCTTAAAAGATATAAGCAAAGCGCATAGAGTATTCTAATAAATTCCGAATCATGTGTGTGTCTCCCAAAAGGTGTGTACAGCAAGGATTATTGTGGTAAACTAAAAAGCAAAGACTCAAATCATACAAGACGCTCCAAGCAAAACACTTATCATGTGGTGAATAAAAATATAGCTCCAAGTAAAGTTACCGATGGACGAAGACGAAAGAGGGGATGCCTTCCGGGGCATGCCCAAGCTTTCACTTTTTGGTGTCCTTAGATTACCTTGCGGTGCCATGGGAATCCCCAATCTTATTCTCTTGCCACTCCTTGTTCCATAATCCATCAAATCTTTTAGCCAAAACATGAAAACTTCACAACACAAAACTCAACAGAAAATCTCGTAAGCTCCGTTAGCGAAAGAAAACAAAACACCATTTCAAGGTACTGTAATGAACTCATTATTTATTTATATTGGTATTAAACCTACTGTATTCCAACTTCTCTATGGTTTATAAACTATTTTAGTAGCCATAGATTCATCAAAATAAGCAAACAACACACGAAAAACAGAATCTGTCAAAAACAGAACAGTCTGTAGTAATCTGTAACTAACGCAAACTTCTGGAACTCAAAAAAATCTACCAAAATAGGACGACCTAAACAATTTGTTTATTGATCAGCTGCAATTGTAATAAATATTTTATCACGTTCTGGTGATTTTTAATAATTGTTTTCGTGAAGAGAAAGTTTCTGGAATTTTCACCAAGGTCAAATGACTATCATCCAAGAAGATCCTATAGGTTTAACTTGGCACAAACACTAATTAAAACATAAAAACAAATCTAACTAGAGGCTAGATCAAAGATTTATTCCTAAACAGAAGCAAAAAGTAAAAAAATAAAAATAAAATTGGGTTGCCTCCCAACAAGCGCTATCGTTTAACGCCCCTAGCTAGGCATTGATAATTTTAATGATGCTCACATCAAAGACAAGAATTAAAGCACAAAGAGAGCATCATAGAACACGTGATAAACACATATAAGTCTAACATACTTCCTATGCATAGGAATTTTATAAGCAAACAAATTATCATAGCAAGCAAAAATTAGCATATGCAAGGAAGAAGAAAGAGACGACATCAATCTCAACATGACGAGAGATAATTTAGTAAGATAAAAATTTCTACAACCATATTTTCCTCTCTCATCATAACTACATGTAGGATCATAGGCAAATTCAACAAAATAGCTATCACATAACATATTCTCAACACGATCCACATGCATGCGAAGTTGACACTCTTCCAAAATAGTGGGATCATCATTAACGAAAGTCATGACCTCTCCAAACCCACTTTTATCAAAAATACCATAAGATTGAACATTCTCCAAATATGTGGGATCTAAAGTTGACACTCTGCCAAACCCACTTTTAAATTATTGCAAACACTATTATCAATCTCATATTCATCATGGGGCTTAAATAAATTTTCAAGATCATAAGAAGAATCAACCCAATCATGATCATTGCAACAAGTAGTAGACATAGCAAACTTAGCAACCCCAAGCTTAGGGTTTTGCATATCATTAACACAATTGACATTAATAGAATTTATAATAACATCATTGCAATCATGCTTTTAATCGAAGGAACTATCAAGTATGGGTGCAATAGCAACAATCTCACGTTTAACATAAGGAACTATAGCAAATTCATCTTCATAAATATTGGCATCATGGCCACAAGAATAGCAAGCATCATGTTCATCAAGGGATATTTCAATCAAATCATCAGAATCATCAGTATCTATAGATTCATGTGTATCATTATTTTCTTCCAAAGCAACGGTAATTCTCTCAATAAATTCTTTGACATAGACATTATGAGCATAGTTTTCATAGCAATATTTAAGTATGTCAAAATTTTCAGATTTGTAGAGAGTAATATCATACTTTTCAATCAAAGAAGCAACTTCATAAGCACCCTTAAAAGCAACAAATTATTTAATTTGTTCGATATCATAGTAACTATAAACACCCTTTGCATAAGAAGATAAGATTTCATTTCCATTAAACTCGCAAAGGTAGGGAAGGTGTTTTTTAGGGTTCTTAGAGCAACAAGTAAAACCACAAATTTCACAAAGATTCCAAGCATAACACAGCAATCTGTTTATTTGATTCCATAAGAGTCTCCCTTTTTCAGACAAACGGTCACGCACAAAATGAGCATGCTCATCTAAAGATTTCCCATCAACTAGGCTAGTGGGGGTTTCAGCACGAGCGCATAAGGATCGAAGATGATCCAAGTAGAACACTTTAAGTGGATCCATATCAATAGATTTTTAGCAAGCAAATAGAAGGCATGTGGAAACACAAACAGAAAGGCATACGGGAAGAAGGCGAATAAAACGGCAAGGGTGAAGTGGGGGAGAGGAAAACGAGAGGCAAATGGCAAATAATGTAATGCGAGGGATAAGAGTTTGTGATGGGTACTTGGTATGTCTTGACTTCTGCGTAGACTCCCCGGCAACGGCGCTAGAAATGGCTCGTTGTCGGGAGTCAAATCTTGACTTGACTTGGCGCGAATCTCCCCGGTAACGGCGCCAGAAATCCTTCTTCCTACCTCTTGAGCACTGCGTTGGTTTTCCCTTGAAGAGGAAAGGGTGATGCAGTAAAGTAGCGTAAGTATTTCCCTCAGTTTTTGAGAACCAAGGTATCAATCCAGTAGGAGACCACCCTCAAGTCCCTCGCACCTACACAAACAAATAAAAACCTCGCAACCAACGCAATAAAGGGGTTGTCAATCCCTTCACGGTCACTTACGAAAGTGAGATCTGATAGATATGATAAGATAATATTTTTGGTATTTTTATAATAAAGATGCAAAGTAAAATAAAAGGCAATAAAAGTAGCTAAGTGTTGGAAGATTAATATGATGGAAAATAGACCCGGGGGCCATAGGTTTCACTAGTGACTTCTCTCAAGATAGCATAAGTATTACGGTGGGTGAACAAATTACTGTCGATCAATTGATAGAAATGAGCATAGTTATGAGAATATCTAGGTATGATCATGTATATAGGGATCACGTCCGCGACAAGTAGACCGAAACGATTCTGCATCTACTACTATTACTCCACACATCGATCGCTATCCAGCATGCATCTAGAGTATTAAGTTCATAAGAACAGAGTAATGCTTTAAGTAAGATGACATGATGTAGAGGGATAAACTCATGCAATATGATATAAACCCCATCTTGTTATACTCGATGGCAACAATACAATACGTGCCTTGCTTCCCCTGCTGTCACTGGGAAAGGGCACCACAAGATTGAACCCAAAGCTAAGCACTTCTCCCATTGCAAGAAAGATCAATCTAGTAGGCCGAACCAAACTGATAATTCGAAGAGACTTGCAAAGATAACCAATCATACATAAAAGAATTCAGAGAAGATTCAAATATTGTTCATAGATAAACTTGATCATAAACCCACAATTCATCGGTCTCGACAAACACACCGCAAAAGAAGATTACATCGAATAGGTCTCCAAGAGAATCGAGGAGAACTTTGTATTGAGATCCAAAGAGAGAGAAGAAGCCATCTAGCTAATAACTATGGACCCGAAGGTCTGAGGTAAACTACTTACACATCATCGGAGAGGCTATGGTGTTGATGTAGAAGCCCTCCGTGATCAATGCCCCCTCCGGCAGGACGCCGGAAAAGGCCCCAAGATGGGATCTCACGGGTACAGAAGGTTGCGGCCGTGGAATTAGGTTTTCGTGGATGCCTCTGATGGTTTGGGGGTAAGGATATATATATAGGAGGAAGAAGTACGTCGGTGGAGCAACATGGGCCCCACGAGGGTGGAGGGCGCGGTTGGGGGGGTAGGCGTGCCCCCTGCCTCGTGCTCTCCTCATTGATTGCTTTACGTAGACTCCAAGTCCTCTGGATCATGTTTGTTCCGAAAATCACGTTCCCGAAGTTTTTATTCCGTTTGGACTCCATTTGATATTCTTTTTCTGCGAAACACTGAAATAGGCAAAAAAACAGCAATTTGGGCTGGGCCTCCGGTTAATAGGTTAGTCCCAAAAATAATATAAAAGTGTATAACAAAGCCCATTAATCATCCATAACAGAATATAATATAGCATGGAGCAATCAAAAATTATAGATACGTTGGAGACGTATCACCCAGCCACAGCCATGTACACGAGCCCTGGCCGCACGTATGCGCGAGTAGGCGTTCGAGACCCCGCCCGTTTGTACGTACATGGCCGTATTTACTTTCTTGCACCCTGGCCGTTGTACGTATGTGTACACGCTACGTGCGTGCCTCTACTACCACATGTGTGCGCCTCTACTACCACGCGTGCCCTTCCTTACACGGCCACGGTTCATCGCTGCAGCCTGCAGACAGACCGATCGACCAGTATGTACGTACACGTTCGCGGCCGGAATGGCAACGCTACGTACGCTTCGACCAGGTGGGTCCCGACTATCAGGCACTTCCTTCCGTGCGAAGATGTAGCTGGTGGGTCCCAGCAGTCAGGGGGCGAATATTTTTTTTGCCCGTAATATGGACGCACTTCCTTGCGTGCGAAGATGTAGCTGGTGGGTCCCAGCAGTTAGGGGGAAACGCTTTTTTTGCGAAATACGGTGGCCCGTCCGGTGGGTCCCTTCTGTCAGGTGGAGGAATAATTATTTTGCGCGTAATAAGGAGGCACTTCCTTGCTGCGGCCGTGGACCCATATGTCAGCCTCTCAATGTAAAGTACTCTTCCGATGGAAGTCGTTCGTTGACCACATTGACCACGCCGTGCTAAGAGCACCAAGACGGTGGACGACGGCGAGGCCTAGGAAGGGAATGACGCGGAGCCGGGGAAGACGCGGTAGTGGATGCCCACGCGGAAGGAGTACGAGGGTTCACTAGTTCGGCTACGGTGTGAGGCTGTCGTTGCCGCAGGGCCTGGCCAGCGGGTGGAGTAGTAGGGGCGGTGAGGCCTCCGCGGCAGCACAGCCGGCCACGGGAGGCAAGAGCACGCGGTGGTTTGGACGGCTGGAGCAAGAAAATTAGAGGTTGAAGAAGGAGGACGACCGTTGGATGTTAACAATCCAACGGTCACTGGTGATAGAATCGTTTGTTGACTAAGTTGACAAAGCCCTCCGTCCGCGTCAACTTAGTAGGCCCACAAGTCAGCCTCCCACTATGGTGGGTCCCAGCTAGCAGGGGGTGTTCATTTTTTTTTGTGTAATAAGGAGACACTTCCTTGCGTGCGAAGATATAGTTGGTGGGTCCAAGCTGTCAGCGGGAGTATTCATTCTTTTTGGCGTAATAAGGAGGTACTTGCTTGCGTGCGGTGTCGGTGTCAAAACCGGCGGATCTCGGGTAGGGGGTCCCGAACTGTGCGTCTAAGGTCGATGGTAACAGGAGATGGGGGACACAATGTTTACCCAGGTTCGGGCCCTCTCTATGGAGGTAATACCCTACTTCCTGCTTGATTGATCTTGATGAATATGAGGATTACAAGAGTTGATCTACCACGAGATCGTAATGGCTAAAACCCTAGAAGTCTAGCCTGTATGACTATTGTTATCTGTCTTGTCCTCTACGGACCTATCCCCCCGGTTTATATAGACACCGGAGGGATCTAGGGTTACATGAGGTCGGTTACAGAGAAAGGACTCTTCATATTCGATCGTCGAGCTTGCCTTCCACGCCAAGGAGAGTCCCATCCGGACACGGGTAGAGTTTTCGGCCTTTGTATCTTCACAGCCCATCAGTCCGGCCCATGGCTAATAGGTCGGACGCCCAAGGACCCTTTAGTCCAGGACTCCCTCAGTAGCCCCCGAACCAGACTTCAATGACGAGGTTTCCGGCGCGCAGATTGTCTTTGGCTTTGCAAGGCGGGTTCTTCCTCCGATGACTTCAAGGTGATGTATCCGTCCTTCCGTTTAATGTCGTACCCCTCAGCTTCTGTGCATCAACAACTTCAGCTTCCACGTGTCAAGCGAATGCGAGAGGTCAGGGCATTTTTGCACATAACACCCCGGCCATGCGAGAAAGAGTGTCTATAAAGAGATTGGATCTCAGATCCATTCGGCACCACGCGGAAAAATCCTCAGAGACTGCTGGGAAAGACCACTCCAACATGGCTAGCGCTCCCAGCTCCTCCTCCCGTCTCTGTGGCCTAGAAAAAGGTGAGTGTGAGAGGTGTTCTATTCCCCATAGTCAGCTGGAGAAGCTACAAACGCAGGGATTTTTCCCCGTGCGGATCTGGTCCCTGTTCGAGCAGGGTTGACCTCCTACAATGGTGAGGCCCAGGCAGAGAACTTCCCCAATCCGTCTGAGGGGGAACGTGTGTGCTTTGTCCCCTACCTGCTAAGAGGCGTCGGGTTCCCAATTCATCCGTTCCTCAGAGGGCTTCTGGAGTACTATGGCCTCCAACTACACAACTTCACGCCGACCTCTGTTCTGCACATCGCGGGTTACGTCACTCTCTGCGAGCTATTCCTGGGTTGTGAGCCACACTTTGAACTGTGGAGAAGGTTGTTTTGCCTCGTCCCACGTAATCACGAGGGATTAATATTTGAAGTGGGCAGAGCCAAAATATGGCGCATCGCCGAGACCGGATACCTATCCGGTACACCAAAGAAGGCGTCCGAAGAGTGGCCTTCCGAATGGTTCTATATTGAGGACGTCGCACTTCCAGACTCAGTTCGGAGGGGCCTCCCCGAGTTCACCAGCGTTCCTTTAAAGAAACGGCACAGCTGGCGCCCTCGGAGCTGCGAGGAGGAAGATAGTGCGGAAGTTCGTCAACTCTTGAGCAAGATAAGGATGCTCGCTCAGTCTGGATTATCGATAGTCGAAGTGATGGCAACCTCCATAGTACGGGGGGTCAGCCACTCCAATATAGAGGACTTCCCATGTGGCACTACAACGGGGAGGACGACGCCTCCCGCTGCGGTAGGATGGGTCCGGACACCCCCGCCGCTTTGGCCAAAATATTGGTCGAACTGTTCAAAGGGGAGGAAGAGGAGTTCTTGCATATCAAGCGCAGAGATGGATATTCCATGTATAGTCCTCCTAGTTGGGTAAGCCCCAACTCCTCTGCTCTACTCCTTCCACTCCTTGAACTACTGTTAACGAATATTAACTCGTCCTTTTTATAATAGCACTGGCGAAAGATTTCCGAAGGGCTTCACAGCCCCGCCCCACAGCCCGAGGGCCACAATCGGGACCTTGACCCCGGATTCGAAGAGGATCCGGATATATTCGTGGTGCTCGAGGATGGGGTGTTTTACCAGGCGAGCTATGACGGCACATAAGTGGCCATCATCGCCGACTATCCCGGCCTTCTCCCCGCTTCACACGTAAGTAATCAGGAGACACTTTGTCCAAAAGAGTTCTCTCATTCTACCTCACCCACCGCACCGTCCTATGCTCAAAAGGGGAGGCGTTCGGCACGCCATGCTTCCCCAGGGGTATCTCCAAAGAGAGCGGTCCCTACGCCGGGCAAGCCTTCGAAGAGGAAGGCCAACAAGATACGGCCGAGCCTTCATCAAAGAGGTATAGATTCGCAAATATGTTCTGTAGCAGTCGCATCCAACTGTGACTTTTGTGTTCACCCTGTAACAGAAAAAGGGTCTACCGGACTATGTCCGGGGATCCGGCCAGTCATACTCCCAACACCCGGGATTCGGTCCCAGCCGAGGAGACGGGGGTTGATATGGGAGCGGCGCCGGACTGTCCTTCGACTGAGGGCTCGGAAGATATGTCCGTCACCAACTCGGACATGGAGAGCGCCATGAATCATCGGCACCAGAGGGCCGTTTTACAAGATCCTCGCTTCTCAAAAGAGGCGTTCAGTGCCTTCAGCTCGGCTGATGCGTACATCCGGGCTGCTCGAGATGGTCTTAACAGGGCCACGGAGCAGCATTTAAAAGATGTACAGGTAAGTTTAATTTGTCCGAATATGCTAACCGTATACCAGTAGCCCCCGAGACTTGAAGCAGTTGGTACAGGTGATTTAAGGATCATTGTATAACCAGGTTCTTACGGAGAAGAACGACCTGCTAGCCCAAGAGCTGGAAAAATGTCGGACACGGCTAACTGCTGCAACTGCCGAACTGGAAGAGTCCAAGAAGGCGTCGCCTGGTAATATTTCCCTCTATCGAGAAACAATAATTATATACCAGCTTGTGCTAATATTGTTGCTTATCATAACAGGATCGTCCGACCAATTGGAGGAGAAATTGAAAACTGCTCAAGCGGGCGAGAAAGAGGGGAAAAGACTACACGCCGCAGGCGAGCGTGTTCTGACCCGAGTCAGAGATGAGAAAAACAAGCTGCAGGATGCCCAGACCCAGCTGGGCGAAGAACTGAAAGATGTACGGGCCCAGCTGGCGGATTGCATGAAGGAAAGTAATAGGCTGCGAGGCGGCATATTCAGTACGTGGTCGAACTTACCTACGAATAATTCGGAGATAACAGGGACTGGCAGAGTTATGTCTGCAGGTATGCTGACCGGTCGTCCTGAAGAGGAGATGTCCGGATTCTCGGGCGATCTGCTACAAGAGCTGTCGCACATGCATGAGCAGGCTCGGCAGGCGATGCGAAGCGTTGCCAAGGCCTTGTGGCCATCTGCCTCCCCTCCAGGAAAGATGGAGGAGCTCCTAGAGCTATTCAAGGGAGCGCGACGACGCTTTCGATTGTGGAAGATATCGGCCTGCCGGGAAGGTGCACGAGAAGCCTGGGCCATGGTGAAAACACGATACACCAAGCTTGATCCGAATCATATGGCTCGGGTCGGACCTCTAGGGTCAGATGGGAAAGAAGTTCCCGTTAATTTGGTATATGACCAAGTGAAAGTAGCCGCCAAGTATTCTCAGCAGGATTGTAAGTTAGATAGCCTGCTGGACGGTATAGAGGAGGAAATTTTTGAATCCAAGTGACTATGTATTTTCCTTCTAGCTGAACTGTAAAACGATTGTCATGGCAGACCTTTTCGCTTCGACCTCTGGACCTAAAGGTGCAGAGTGTTTCCGAATACCTGAGCAGTAAAATAGACCGGGGTATGTGTGGAAACCAGGCGTAGGGGTCATAGTTGCTTGAACAGACAAGTTGTATCCGGCTAGTTATGTTATATTACATTATGATTGTAAGAAACATCTTCCAGAGAGAATAGTTCCGTTAAGGGTTCCTTTCCCTGGGTGTGCATGCGTAAAAATGCATGTCCGAACTGTGATTGGAACAATCGCAGTATGAGTAACATCTGGGGGTTCACGATGGGGTGAAAAGCAAAAACATCTTTAATCCACCGACCGAATATTCCCTTAAGAACGCTAGCTTTCGGCTTCACCCAGTCTGAGGTACATGTCCGGATGACCCGGCAATAACAATCGCAGAGGTGCTCCCTTTATGCCCTAGCCGAACTAACAGGAACGTAGGGCATAAGCGCAGGAGCCAGGCAACCCAACTTGGCCAAAACTTAAGTCATATCGATGCATACAATGGTGAAGAAAAGTACATATGGGGAATACGCGCATGTGTGATGAGCTTGATGCTCAGAAAATAACATTAACAAGCTTCTGTCAAAGAAGCCCCCAGGCATAATGGACATACATATTTGAGTATGTGTATGTCACAGGTGCACGGTTGAGCCGCACGAAAAGCTTTAAGGCTAATAAAAAAGGAAAAAGAAAAAAGAGAGGAAAAAGCAATGGGAACAATAAGGAGAAGGAAACGAACAAAGAGTTCGGCGCTAGGCATAGAATCTTCGGAGTCTGGCCGCGTTCCAAGGGTTTGGCTCTAGGAGATTATCTGACGCATCACGCAGGCGGTACGCTCCTCCAGTGAGAACTTCGTCAATGATGAAGGGACCGTCCCATTTGGGCTTGAGTTTGTCCTTTTTCTTCTCCGGCAAGCGTAGAACAAGTTCGCCAACATTATAAGTCTTGGCCCATACTTCTCTGCTTTGATATCTGCGGGCGTGTTGTTGATAAAATGCGGAACGGGCTTTTGCAACATCGCGCTCCTCCTCCAGGGCGTCTAGGCTGTCCTGCCGATCGAGCTCGGCCTCTCTCTCTTCTTACATGCGCACTCGAGGTGAGTCATGAATAATGTCGCAGGGTAGCACGGCCTCTACGCCGTACACCATGAAAAAAGGTGTGTATCCGGTAGTGCGATTGGGCGTGGTCCGCAGCCCCCAGAGTACGGAGTCGAGCTCCTCAACCCAGTGCTTGTTTGATTCCTTCAAAGACCGCACCAGCCTAGGTTTGATGCCGCTCATAATAAGATCATTGGCCCGTTCAACTTGACCATTTGTTTGCGGGTGATAGACGGAGGCGTAATCGAGCTTAATGCCCAGATTGGCGCACCAATTTTTTACCTCATCGGCTGTGAAGTTGGAGTCGTTATCGGTGATGATGCTGTGTGGAACACCATAACGGTTTACAACGCCGGATATAAAGTCTATCACTGGTCCGGCTTCGGCCGTTTTAACTGGTTTGGCCTCTATCCACTTAGTGAATTTATCCACCATGACCAGCAGATATTTTTTCTTATGGCTTCCTCCTTTAAGGGGTCCGACCATATCAAGCCCCCAGACCGCGAAAGGCCAGATGATGGGGATTGTTTGTAGAGCGGTGGGTGGCATATGGCTCTGGTTGGCGAAAAGCTGGCATCCGACGCAACGTTGGACAAGGTCCTGTGCGTCTCCTCGGGCTGTCGGCCAATAAAAACCTGTACGGAAGGCCTTGTTAACAAGGGCCCGAGCTGCGGCGTGGTGGCTGCCGAGACCGGCATGGATTTCAGCCAGGAGCTGCCGCCCCTCCTCCTCGGAGATACATCTTTGAAGGACTCCGGTAGCGCTTTTCTTGTATAGCTCTCTGTTTTGAACCTTGTAGGCCTTCAAACACCAGACAATGTGGCAGGCCTCATTCTGATCCTCAGGGAGTTCTTTCTGATTAAGGTAGTCCAAGAAGGGTTCGGTCCATGGGGCAATGACTTCCATGATAAGATGGGTCGACGGTGTTATTTCGGTGGCTAAGCCCCCTATGATATCGGTGTGTTCAGAATCTGGGGCTGTGTTCGGATCCGAACTAGTGTTGCTGCTCTCCCCTTGCCACACCACGGATGGCTTAAAAAGCCTTTCCAGAAAGATGTTAGGTGGGACGGGGTCACGCTTGGCGCCGATGCGGGCGAGGATATCCGCCGCTTGATTACTTTCTCGGGCCACGTGATGAAGCTTGAGCCCCTCGAACCGGGCCGACATTTTTAGGACGACATTATGATAAGCCTCCATCTTCGGGTCTTTGGCGTCGAAGTCTCTGTTTATTTGAGATATTGCGAGGTTTGAGTCCCCGCGCACTTCCAAGCGTTGTATGCCCATGGAGACAGCCATCCGAAGGCCGTGCAATAAGGCTTCGTATTCGGCTGCGTTATTAGAGTCTGTATATAATATTTGGAGTACGTAATGGACGACGTCTCCAGTGGGCGACGTTAAAACGACGCCCGCTCCTAGTCCTGCCAACATTTTGGAACCATCAAAATACATAACCCAGTTGGAATATGTGCCTTACTCTTTAGGGAGTTCGGCCTCTGTCCATTCGGCGACGAAGTCAGCTAGTACTTGGGATTTAATGGCTCGATGCGGTTTGTATGTTATGTCGAATGGAAGGAGCTCAATGGCCCATTTGGCAATCTGGCTCGTAGCGACGCGGTTATTTATTATGTCACTGAGTGGTACTTTGGAAGCCACCGTGATCGAATACTCCTGGAAATAGTGTCGTAGCTTCCGGGATGCCATGAAGACCGCGTATGCTATCTTTTGATAATGGGGGTACCGAGATTTGCATGGTGTGAGGACCGTGGATACGTAGTATACTGGCTTCCAAAGCGGGAATTTGTGTCTGTCCTGTTCTCGTTTAACAACTAGCATGGCGCTCACCACCTGGTGTGTTGCCGATATGTATAATAACATGGGTTCGCCGACATTCGGCGTGGCCAGGATTGGGTTGCTCGCCAGAAGGGTTTTTATTTCTTCCAGTCCGGCCATTGCTGCATCCGAACACTTGAAGTGATCGGTGCGCCGTAGAAGACGATAGAGTGGCAATGCCTTTTGTCCCAATCTGGAGATAAAGCGGCTTAGAGCTGCCACGCAACCGACGAGTTTTTGGACCTGTTTAAGGTCCGTTGGCGTAGCCAATTGTGACAGAGCTCGGACTTTGGCTGGATTTGCTTCAATTCCTCTATTGGAAATGATAAAGCCCAACAGTTTTCCAGCGGGGACGCCGAAAAGACACTTTTCCAGATTAAGCTTGATGTCATATGCACGGAGGTTGTCAAATGTGAGGCGTAAATCGTCTATGAGTGTTTCAACGTGTCTAGTTTTGATGACGACGTTGTCCACATATGCTTCAGCTGTTTTGCCGATCTGTTTCTCCAGGCATGTTTGAATCATGCGCTGGTAGGTGGCGCCGACGTTTTTGAGCCCGAAAGGCATGGTGTTGAAGCAGAAAGGCCCATATGGGGTAATGAATGCCGTTGCAGCTTGATCTGACTCCTTCATCTTGATTTGATGGTATCCGGAGTATGCATCGAGGAAGCACAGTAAATTGTGTCCTACGGTTGCATCAATAATCTGATCGATGCGAGGGAGAGGGAAGGGATCCTTAGGGCAGGCCTTGTTGAGGTCTTTGAAATCGACGCACAGGCGCCAGGATTTGTCCTTGTTTGGTACCATCACCAGGTTTGCTAGCCAGTCCGGGTGTTTTATTTCTCTAATGAATCCGACCTCGATTACCTTGGCTAGCTCCTCCCCCATGGCTTGGCGTTTGGGTTCGGAAAAGCGCCGCAGTGTTTGTTTGACCAGTTTACATCCCTTCAATATATTGAGGCTGTGTTCGGCCAATATGCGTGGGATTCCTGGCATATCAGAAGGGTGCCAGGCGAATATGTCCCAGTTCTCGCGCAGGAACTCTCGTAGCGCGGCATCAACCGTTGGGTCTAGTTGTGCTCCAATAGATGCTATCTTCTTGGGGTCCGTTGGATGGACTTGGAATTTGACTATTTCTTCTGCCGGCTTGAATGAGGTGGATTTGGGTCATTTGTCTAGGATCACATCATCCCTGTCCACCGTAGAGCGTAGTGCGGTTAATTCTTCGGCCGCGAGGGCTTCGGATAGTGCCTCAAGGGCCAAGGATGCAGTTTTGTTTTCAGCCCGGAGTGCTATGTCTGGATCACTGGCGAGAGTGATTGTACCGTTAGGCCCGGGCATCTTAAGCTTCATGTATCCGTAATGAGGTATGGCTTGGAAGCATGTGAATGCCTCTCGCCCCAAGAGGGCGTGATATCCACTGTTGAAAGGGGCCACTTGGAAGATTATCTCTTCGGACCGATAATTCTCCGGCGTGCCGAATACCACGTCAAGTGTGATTTTTCCCGCACACCGCGCCTCCCGACTGGGAATGATTCCTCGGAAGGTTGTGCTGCTTTGCTCGATGCGGCTCCTATATATTTCCATTTTGTGGAGCGTATCCTCATAGATGAGGTTTAATCCGCTGCCGCCGTCCATGAGAACCTTGGCGAGCCGAAATCCGTCCATGATTGGACTGAGGACCAAGGCGGCTGGTGCCCGGACTGTCCTATATTTGGGTTCATCATCGGCATTAAAGGTTATAGCCATGTCGTTCCAAGGGTTTATTGTCGCAATTTGACAGACTTCGGCGAGTTCGCGGAGTGTCCTTTTGCACCTGTTGTTTGAAGCGAATATCTCGAAGACCGTCAGTACTCTGGGGTCGTCGTCTTCTGGGGGGTGTTGTTATGGGGTATTCTTGGTGAGGATATCCTCGCCGCTCTTGGCCACTTGCCGGAGTATCTAACATGCTCTAAGGCAGTGGGTTGGTATGTTACCCGGTGTTGTGTGTATTTTGTATGGCCCGTCGAGCCATCCTTCCAGAACGGTTCCGCGCCCCGTAATGGGTTTATATTTCTTTATTATTGGACCGGGCGTGCCACAAGGGTGCGCCCTTTTTGCCTGAACGAGGGGTTGAGTGGGGACCGATGGTTCCCAACGGGCTGCCTGAGTTTTCTAGGCGCTTTCCATTGCGCTGTACTTCTGTACAATAGTTGCCAAGTCAGCGAAGTGTAATATGCGACGACAGTTGATGGCGTTGAGGATTCCTTCGTCCATGCAATTGTTGCGGAACGCTGATATTGCTTCCTCGTCGCGGCAATCTTTAATCTTGTCCTTGACAAGAAGGAATCTGGCCCAGAAGTGGTGGACCGTTTCCTGACACTGCTGTTGTATGCTCATGAGAGCGCTTATGTTTGGGTGGGTGGATGGTTTTAAATCCGAACCCTGACCTAATTTTGGATCCGGAGTCTGAAGGTCCTCCGAACTTAACGGACCGGGCTACGTGATATCCACTGATTTCTTAGGCCTATCGTCCGATTCAATGTTCGGAGGGCAGGATGCATCTCTTCGCAGGTGGGTGTCCAGCTCTTCGAGGCCGGAGATCCGGACATAGTCTGTCCGCGGTATGGAGGAAGAGTTATCGTCTCGCTCCTCGACTTCCTCTATCTGGTGGGTGATCGGTGGAGATTTGATTTCTCTCTGATCAGGTTTAAGCCCAATTCGATCATAGTCTGTAGCGACCCCCAGGGCGGCAATGCGATCTAGGAGCTCGTTTAAAGACGAAAGTTCCACCGGATTCATCTGCTCGGAGTGTTCGGAATCGATACGAAGGGGATTTTCGATGACCCGAGAGGTCATCATCGGCTTAACGGCCGAACGGGCGGTCATGGGAAAGCCGCCCAGCCGGAGGGTTTGGCCTGAGGCCAGTGCTCCTCCAGAGGTGATATTGTCCTTGAGAACAAGGCGAGCCATCGATCCTATCTTCGGCGTCACAGTGGAACTCTCAATGAAAGCACCAATGTCGGTGTCAAAACCGGCGGATCTCGGCTAGGGGGTCCCGAACTGTGCGTCTAAGGTCAATGGTAACAGGAGACGGGGGACACAATGTTTACCCAGGTTCGGGCCCTCTCTATGGAGGTAATACCCTACTTCCTGCTTGATTGATCTTGATGAATATGAGTATTACAAGAGTTGATCTACCACGAGATTGTAATGGCTAAAACCCTAGAAGTCTAGCCTGTATGACT
Source organism: Aegilops tauschii subsp. strangulata (assembly GCF_002575655.3). NCBI lineage: Eukaryota > Viridiplantae > Streptophyta > Magnoliopsida > Poales > Poaceae > Aegilops > Aegilops tauschii. Next base: position 228,356,047 of record NC_053039.3, read on the forward strand.
ATTGTTATCTGTCTTGTCCTCTGCGGACCTATCCCCCGGTTTATATAGACATCGGAGGGATCTAGGTTTTACATAAGGTCGGTTACAGAGAAAGGAATCTTCATATTCGATCGCCGAGCTTGCCTTCCACGCCAAGGAGAGTCCCATCCCGACACGGGTAGAGTTTTCGGCCTTTGTATCTTCACAGCCCATCAGTCCGGCCCATGGCTAATAGGCCGGACGCCTGAGGACCCTTTAGTCCAGGACTCCCTCATGCGGCCATGGATCATGTGGGTCCCAACTGTCAGCCTCTCCATGTACGTCCCTCTTCCGATGTTGTCGTTTGTTGACAACGTTGACCACGCCGTGCCGAGAACACCAGCGCGATGGACGACGGTGAGACCCACGAAGGGAATGACCCGGAGGCGGCGAAGCCACAACAGTGGAGGGATGTGGGTGAGTAGAGGGATGGTCTGGCCAGCGGTGGGAATAGTAGGGGGCGGTGAGGCCTGCGCGGCAGCACAGCCGGCCACGGGAGGCGGGAGCAGGCGGTCCCGCCGGCGCTGGATTTGGCGGCTGGAGCAAGAAGATCAGAGATTGAAGAAACATGACGGTCGTTGGATCGACATCCAACGGTTACGTCTACTAGAATCGTTTGTTGTCGTATATAATAAGTAAAAAAATCTTGCATACGCGTCAACTTAATAGGCCCACAAGTCAAACCATTCCCTATTTTTCTAATAATTTATATATAGCTCATTGCAACTTCTTATGCAATTTATTGCGGTCCGTTTTTTTGTTGGCCAGGGCCAGGGTTAAAAATTTAAATGAAATTTCGCATATTTCTATGGGTTCCAAAATATTTTTAATACCGAAATGTCGAGCTAGATTTAAAGTACTTTGAATATATATTTGATTTACGTTAAAGCCCAGTGAAATTGGAATCTGAAAATGTGAAGAAAAAAATCAGAAATTATAAAGTAATTGCCAATTTGTCATCTGTTTTTTATATTTACAGCCCATTTCATATTACTTTCAAGATTTGCAGGCGTCTTGAAAGAGTTGCAGCCCATCAGGGCATAGAAAAATAAGTAGGCCTGGATTGGGTATTCTTCAGAAAAAATAAACTAGGCTCATTTTCACAAACAAAAAATAGGTAGGCTGGTCATGTGGTGAACATAAAATATAAGCCTGGGCTAGACGGGCCACAGCCCAGTTGAAACCCTACTCCGTCTCAACAATAACAAAAAAATACTGCTCGAGTAGCTACGTCCCAGGTGTCAACCGATCTTGTGGTGTTCTCTTGTCTATTGACTATATACGCTGAGAATGTCGTGGGTCCCAGATGTCAGGAAACCATTAACAGGAAGCATTTTATTTTTCCATACGTTGACAATGGAGTATAGATATATAAAAAATGAGGAACTTCCTTGCGTCCGGCCATGGACATGGTGGGCCCCTACTGTTATCCTCTCCACGTACAGTCCTCTGCCGATTCCTCTTGTTTGTTGAGCATGTTGACAACGCGAGAGGGCGACGCCGCGGCGTGCACAGCAAAGCGTGCGGACGACGACGGCGAGGCCTCAGAGGTCGGCGTTAATGATTTAGGAGACGGTGGGGCGGCGATGAGTGCGCTGAGGTGCAGCCAGCCGTGGGAGGAGGAAGCGGGCGGCCCCGCTGGCGCTGGTTTGGTTTTGGCGGCTGGAGGAAGACAGGACTGAAGAAACACGACAGACTGAAAAAGCAGAAGGAGTACTTAACAACCTTAACTGAAACCAGCAGGGGAACTTAACAACCATAGCTGAAAGCAGTATGAGTACTTATACAGGTTCAACCGTACAAAGCACGCCTCGAACAGTGCTACTTTGCCTACAGTTAACCAAAGGGTGAGGCCGCCGAGCCCCAGGACAAGGCCCAGGCGCCACCCTGCGCATCCACAACCTTCTGAAAGCGGCTTCATCTCGCAATGTGGTCAATAAACAGGATATTCGCTTTACAGCCATGGAAAAGCAGGAACATAATCTTCTGTCCTATTCTCCAAGATGGACGGGCCTTCATTATTTGAGACCACCCATGAATAAGTATCTTTTCACCTCCAAGGGGAATGGAGTAGGTCGACCTAAACATCATGTTGTGACCAAGCGCAAGTCTGACCCGACCATGGTCAAGCATCTATATAGGAACAATAGACCTGGGCAGTTCCTGTTTCAAGAAGATCACAGCTGTAAAATTGTGCATAAGCAAGAGTTTATGAACAACATATATAACAGAAAATAGCTTGTAGCATAAGTTTCTCAACATAGTTGGACCTGTTCAACGAGTGCAGCAGTGGCACACATATCCCACGTGGCCTTCCACCATTGAAACGCCCCACAAGGACCTCAAGACGATCAATAAAGTGTAGGAACTTGTGGATATTGTCCAAGTCAACTTCAGTGCCATGAGTAACAGCCGAGTTCTTATAGAATAACAAACGAGTAGCCTGCTTAACTCTAAAAAAACCTACACATGCCACCAATTATAAGAAAATATTAGTTAGAAGTAGCATCTTCGTGAGAGATTCGTTGCTACTTCTAAAGTTGAATTGTGATTAGTTAGACAGAATAGGTGGATTAAGAAGTAATCGAGGCAAGAAGCAAGAACCAGATACAAAACTAACATGGATGAACAATTGGAACGACGTCAGGGTGGAAGATCGCAGTGAAGATGAGACCAGGTTCTGCTATTTCCATCAACATTCGTGCGCCAACTTTCAGTTTGTAACACTTGAGAAAGTTTATCCAAGTTCGGCCATAAAAAAGCAGCGATCTTCTTGGTTCATGAACCCAACTCGAAACTTATATCCATGGCTTGTCTTCACTGTGACCATTAAACTGGTGTATTCAGTTATGGCAAGGCCGAGCATGTTGAGTACATGTGTTCTGATAGAGCAAGGAGTGCACTGCAGGAAAAATAATATGAGAACACAATGTATTCCCTATATCCAAATCTAGAAATAATTTCCTCCTTCACGTCAGTGTTGACCATGGTACTAGTACCTTTTATCCAAATATAGCAATCCAAATTTCCAAATTTGTCGACAGCATGTTCAAAAAACCCCAACCTCCCGGATAGAAAAGAGGATTCTAGGAACATACTGTGCGCGTTTTAAAATCCTGTGTTATGATGAGAAGGAACAAGTGTGGCGTCTCGCCGAGGGCGCAGAAACCTGTAGGGTCCTCGCACTTTGAGCACTGCAAATGAAACACACTAGATTCAGTAGGAAGAAAAATGCATCAACAACGACGGCTGCCATCCTAGGAGTACCCGTGACCAAGGGACTTGGATTTATCGGGATGGATGAAGAATTCGTACCAGGTTCTCCATGAGAAAACCCTATGCAATCGCCGAGCGGGGGTTTTCTCTGAACAAGCAGACGAGGGAGAAGGGGATTCAGACCTAGTGAAATATTGTTGCTTCGTCCGTCCAGCTTACTGCTAAAGCTGGAAAGGTGGGGTTTTTTGTGATTTGACGGATCATTGGGCATTACTGCGGCGCTACGACCGGGGTGTGTCTACCGTGCAGTTGTGCCCTCCAATTTGGTGCATATGGCATGTGGACCCCGTTGCCGGATGCCCCACATATCAGCGAAAGGAAGTAGAAAGACAGGAGTAACTAGTTACACATAAATATATTTTTGACAGAGAGATACTCCCTCTGTAAAGAAATATAAAGATCTTTTATATCACAACTTTATACATAAGAAAAATAAAGGGGAATACATATAACATATATAATTATAAAAAATAGAGTTTTTTTAACACGGTATAAACGAGTTGGTGATGATGGTGTGCCTGCCATCCTACAATATAGGGCGTCCAATTTATATATGACGGATAGGAAGGAAACTATGGCAATTTTGCAAAAAGGTACCCACACACCTCTCCACATTTGCAAATAAGGCCTTCCCTCGTTCATCCTCTTCTCTAACAAGATAAAATACTCATACAAATGCATCTCGATGTTATGTGCAACGCACGGGCGTTATGGGGGTTCAGCTGAGAAATACTCAGACAGGCTCACGGTTCTGGACTTTGGGCCACAGGCCGGTGGGCCTGCATGTTTCGGGGCCCATGTGTTCTACCTCAGCGCTTTTCATATTGCAAGCGGTCGGTATGGCGCTGGTTTTAGATGCTGTCGCAAGGCGAATACACAAAATTGAATAAAGCACGACAGCTGTTGGAATGAAATCAAACGACAGTTCCCAACAAGCAACCAGAGTTGCAATTCTATCAACGATACTGTCGTCCTATGCTACCTCTTGAGCACTGCGTTGGTTTTCCCTTGAAGAGGAAAGGGTGATGCAGCAAAGTAGCGTAAGTATTTCCCTCAGTTTTTGAGAACCAAGGTATCAATCCAGTAGGAGGCCACGCACAAGTCCCTCGCACCTACACAAACAAATAAATCCTCGCAACCAACGCAATAAAGGGGTTGTGAATCCCTTCACGGTCACTTACGAGAGTGAGATCTGATAGATATGATAAGATAATATTTTTGGTATTTTTATGATAAAGATGCAAAGTAAAATAAAAGCAAAATAAAAGGCAATGAAAATAGCTAAGTGTTGAAAGATTAATATGATGGAAAATAGACCCGGGGGCCATAGGTTTCACTAGTGGCTTCTCTCATGAGCATAAGTATTACGGTGGGTGAAAAATTAATGTTGAGCAATTGACAGAATTGAGCATAGTTATGAGAATATCTAGGTATGATCATGTATATAGGCATCACTTCCAAGACAAGTAGACCGACTCCTGCCTGCATCTACTACTATTACTCCACACATCGACCGCTATCCAGCATGCATCTAGAGTATTAAGTTCATAAGAACAGAGTAACGCTTTAAGTTAGATGACATGATGTAGAGGGATAAACTCATGCAATATGATATAAACCCCATCTTGTTATCCTCGATGGCAACAATACAATACGTGCCTTGCTGCCCCTACTATCACTGGGAAAGGACACCGCAAGATTGAACCCAAAGCTAAGCACTTCTCCCATTGCAAGAAAGATCAATCTAGTAGGCCAAAACAAACTGATAATTCGAAGAGACTTGCAAAGATAACCAATCATACATAAAAGAATTCAGAGAAGATTCAAATATTGTTCATAGATAAACTTGATCATAAACCCACAATTCATCGGTCTCAACAAACACACCGCAAAAGAAGATTACATCGAATAGATCTCCACGAGAGAGGGGGAGCACATTGTATTGAGATCCAAAAAGAGAGAAGAAGCCATCTAGCTAATAACTATGGACCCGAAGGTCTGAGGTAAACTACTCACACATCATCGGAGAGGCTATGGTGTTGATGTAGAAGCCCTCCATGATCGATGCCCCCTCCGGCGGAGCTCCGGAAAAGGCCCCAAGATGGGATCTCACGGGTATAGAAGGTTGCGGCGGTGGACTTAGGTTTTTTGCTCCGTATCTGGTAGTTTGGGGGTACGTAGGTATATATAGGAGGAAGAAGTACGTTGGTGGAGCAACGTGGGGCCCACGAGGGTGGAGGGCGTGCCTTGGGGGGGTAGGCGCGCCACCTACCTCGTGCCTTCCTGGTTGATGTCTTGACGTAGGGTCCAAGTCCTCTGGATCACGTTCATTCCGAAAATCACGTTCCCGAAGGTTTCATTCCGTTTGGATTCCGTTTGATATTCTTTTTCTGTGAAACTCTGAAATAGGCAAAAAAACAGCAATTCTGGGTTGGGCCTCCGGTTAATAGGTTATCCCAAAAATAATATTAATATGTATAATAAAGCCCATTAATGTCCAAAATAGAATATAATATAGCATGGAACAATAAAAAATTGTAGATACGTTGGAGACGTATCAAGCATCCCCAAGCTTAATTCCTGCTCGTCCTCGAGTAGGTAAATGATAAAAACAGAATTTTTGATGTGGAATGCTACTTGGCATAATTTCAATGTAATTCTTCTTAATTGTGGTATGAATATTCAGATCCGAAAGATTCAAGATAAAAGTTCATATTGACATAAAAGTAATAATACTTCAAGCATACTAACTAAGCAGTTATGTCCTCTCAAAATAACATGGCCAAAGAAAGCTCATCCCTACAAAATCATATAGTTTAGTCATGCTCCATTTTCTTCACACAAGAATGCTCTCATCATGCACAACCCCGATGACAAGCCAAGCAATTGTTTCATATTTTAGTAATCTCAAACTTTTTCAACCTTCATGCAATACATGAGCATGAGCCATGGATATAGCACTATGGGTGGAATAGAATATAATGATGGGGGTTATGTGGAGAAGACAAAAAAGGAGAAAGTCTCACATCAACGCGGCTAATCAATGAGCTATGGAGATGCCCATCGATTGATGTTAATGCAAGGAGTAGGGATTGCCATGCAACGGATGCACTAGAGCTATAAATGTATGAAAGTTCAACAAAAAAAACTAAGTGGGTGTGCATCCAACTTGCTTGCTCACGAAGACCTAGGGCATTTGAGGAAGCCCATTGTTGGAATATACAAGCCAAGTTCTATAATGAAAAATTCCCACTAGTATATGAAAGTGACAAAACAAGGACTCACTATCATGAAGATTATGGTGCTACTTTGAAGCACAAGTGTGGTAAAAGGATAGTAACATGGGACAATTGCATTTTTACCCCTAGTTGGTTCCTACCCACTTGTTTTGCCCTTACTTTTCGAGCTTGCTCAGTTTTGCGCTTACTTTTTCCGTCGTGGTCCCTCGAATGCCCTTTGACCGTTTGACCAAAACTTTGAAAATTCATAACTAATTCATATGAACTCAGAAAAATGAAAATAAGATATCAAAATGTTCAGATAAACATTACCTTTATGTGCATATCATTTGCATTCAGGACAAAAGCACCCTTTAAACTACCTGAGGTAATTAATGTTATTAACATTATTAAAAATAAAAAGGTATAAACAATATTTTTTCATAAATAAAAATTACAAGCAAATGTAGGTGATTTTTTCTGAACATCCAGATATCTTATTTGCATTTTTCTGAGTTCGTGTCATCTTGTCAAGAATGTTCTAACGACTTTGACCATTATTTGGAAACTTCATAACAAGTTGATACGAACTCAAAAAAATGCAAATCAGATATCAGGATGTTTACAAAACATCACCTACATTTGCATGTAATTTTTATTCATGAAAAATATATTGTTTATACCTTTTTATTTTTAATAATGTTAATAACATTAATTACATCAGGTAGTTTAAAGGGTGCTTTCATCCTGAATGCAAATGATATGCACATAAAGGTAATGTTTATCTGAACATTTTGATATCTTATTTGCATTTTTCTGAGTTCATATGAATTAGTTATGAATTTTCAAAGTTTTGGTCAAACGGTCAAAGGGCATTCGAGGGACCTCGATGGAAAAGGTAAGGGCAAAACTGAGCAAGCTCAAAAAGTAAGGGCAAAACCCGTGGGTAGGAACCAACTAGGGGTAAAAATGCAATTGTCCCCAGTAACATTGTCCCTTCTCTCTTTTTCTCTCATTTTTTTTCTTTTTTTTGGGCCTTCTTCTATTTTTTTATGGCCTTTTTTCATTTTTATTTTTCCTCACTTGGGACAATGCTCTAAAAATGATGATCATCACACTTCTATTTATTTATAACTCAATGATTACAACTCGATACTAGAACAAAGTATGACTCTATATGAATGCCTCCGGCGGTGTACCGGGATATGCAATGAATCAAGAGCGACATGTATGAAAGAATTATGAATATATGGTGGCTTTGCCACAAATACTATGTGAATTACATGATCATGCAAAGCAATATGACAATGATGAACGTGTCATGATAAACGGAATGGTGGAAAGTTGCATGGCAATATATCTCGGAATGGCTATGGAAATGCCATAATAGGTAGGTATGGTGGCTGTTTTGAGGAAGATATAAGGAGGTTTATGTGTGAAAGAGCGTATCATATCACGGGGTTTGGATGCACCGGCGAAGTTTGCACCAACTCTCAATGTGAGAAAGGGCAATGCACGGTACCGAAGAGGCTAGCAATGATGGAAGGGTGAGAGTGCGTATAATCCATGGACTCAACATTAGTCATAAAGAACTCACATACTTATTGTAAAAATCTACAAGTCATCAAAAAGCAAGCATTACGCACGTGCTCCTAGGGGGATAGATTGGTAGGAAAAGACCATCGCTCGTCCCCGACCGCCACTCATAAGGAGGACAATCAAAGAACACCTCATGTTTCAAATTTGTTACATAACGTTTACCATACGTGCATGCTATGGGACTTGCAAACTTCAACACAAGCATTTCTCAAATTCACAAATACTCAACTAGCACGACTTTGATATTATTACCTCCATATCTCAAAACAATCATCAAGCATCAAACTTCTCTTAGTATTCAACACACTCATAAGAAAGTTTTTACTATTCTTGAATACCTAGCATATTAGGATTATTTAAGCAAATTACCATGCTATTTAAGACTCCCAAAATAATCTAAGTGAAGCATGAGAGATCAATAGTTTCTATAAAACAAATCCACCACCGTGCTCTAAAAGATATAAGTGAAGTACTAGAGCAAAACTATATAACTCAAAATATATAAGTGAAGCACAAAGAGTATTCTAATAAATTCCAAATCATGCATGGCTCTCTCAAAAGGTGTGTACAGCAAGGATGATTGTGGTAAACTAAAAATCAAAGACTCGAATCATACAAGACGCTCCAAGCAAAACACATATCATGTGGTGAATAAAAATATAGCTCCAAGTAAAGTTACCGATGGAAGTAGACGAAAGAGGGGATGCCTTCCGGGGCTTCCCCAAGCTTTGGCTTTTTGGTGTCCTTAGATTATCTTGGGGGTGCCACGGGCATCCCCAAGCTTAGGCTCTTGCCACTCCTTGTTCCATAATCCATCAAAATCTTTCACCCAAAACTTGAAAACTTCACAACACAAAACTCAACAGAAATCTCGTGAGCTCCGTTAGCGAAAGAAAACAAAAGACCACTTCAAGGTACTGTAATAAACTCATTATTTATTTATATTGGTGTTAAACCTACTGTATTCCAACTTCTCTATGGTTTATAAACTATTTTACTAGCCATAGATTCATCAAAATAAGCAAACAACACACGAAAAACAGAATCTGTCAAAAACAGAACAGTCTGTAGTAATCTGTAACTAACGCAAACTTATGGAACTCAAAAAATTCAGCCAAAATAGGACGGCCTAGAAAAATTTGTTTATTGATCAGCAGCAATTGGAATCAATATTTTATCACGTTCTGGTGATTTTTAACAATTATTTTCATGAACAGAAAGTTTCTGGAATTTACAGCAAGATCAAATAACTATCATCCAAGAAGATCCTATAGGTTTAACTTGGCACAAACACTAATTAAAACATAAAAACAAGTCTAACCAGAGGCTACATCAAAAATTTATTCCTAAACAGAAGCAAAAACTAAAAAACTAAAAATAAAATTGGGTTGCCTCCCAACAAGCGCCATCGTTTAACGCCCCTAGCTAGGCATAAAATCAAGGATAGATCTAGGTATCGCCATCTTTGGTAGGCAATCCATAAGTGACTCTCATAATAGATTAATAAGGTAATTTTATTTTATGTCTAGGGAAGTGTTCCATGCTTTTCCTTAACGGAAATTGAAATCTAATATTCCCTTCCTTCATATCAATAATTGCACCAATCGTTCTAAGGAAAGGTCTACCAAGAATAATAGGACATGAAGGATTGCAATCTATATCAAGGACAATAAAATCTACGGGCACATAATTCCTATTTTTAATAATAAGAACATCATTAATTCTTCCCATAGGTTTCTTAATAGTGGAATCCGCAAGGTGCAAGTTTAGAGAGCAATCATCAAAATCACGGAAACCTAACAAATCACACAAAGTCTTTGGAATCGTGGAAACACTAGCACCCAAATCACACAAAGCATAGCATTCATGATCTTTAATTTTAATTTTAATAGTAGGTTCCCACTCATCATAAAGTTTTCTAGGGATAGAAACTTCCAACTCAAGTTTTTCTTCATAAGATTGCATTAAAGCATCAATGATATGTTTAGTAAAAGCTTTGTGTTGAGTGTAAGCATGTGGAGAATTTAGCACGGATTGTAACAAGGAAATACAATCTATCAAAGAGCAATTATCATAATTATATTCCTTGAAATCCAAAATAGTTGGTTCATTAATATCTAGAGTTTTGATCTCTTCAATCCCACTTTTACCAATTTTTGCATCAAGATCTAAAAACTCAGAATTTTTGGAACGCCTTCTAGGTAAAGGTGGATCATATTCAGTCCCACCATTATCAAGATTCGTATTGCTAAACAAAGATTTAATAGGGGACACATCAATAACTTTTAGATCTTCATCTTTATTTTCAAAGTTTTCCGGCTTAGCGGCCATCTTATTAACTAAGGTGGCCTGCTTATCCGAAATTTCAGCTATTAACTTCTCAAGATGAGCAATCTAGGATCTCAAACCATCAAATTCTTTAGACATATCATCGAGCTCTTTATTCATATAACTCATAAAGCTTTTTTGTTCCTTAAGCTCGTTTCTAAAGAAATTATTATGTTCAAATTGTAAGACCATGAAACTCCTAACGTTGCTTTCGATCTCTTCTAGCCTTTTAAGGTGAGGATCACCAAATCTTGGTAGAGCCATCGAGACAAACAAGCAATCCAACACACGAGCAAACAAGAAGCAAGCGAAAAAGAGGCGAACGGAAAGTAGAGAGCGAGTAAAACGGCAAGGGTGAAGTGGGGTAGAGGAAAACGAGAGGCAAATGGCAAATAATGTAATGCGGGAGATAAGGGTTTGTGGTGGGTACTTGGTATGTAGACTTTTGCATAGACTCCCCGGCAACGGCGCCAGAAATCCTTCTTCCTACCTCTTGAGCACTGCATTGGTTTTCCCTTGAAGAGCAAAGGGTGATGCAGCAAAGTAGCGTAAGTATTTCCCTTAATTTTTGAGAACCAAGGTATCAATCCATTAGGAGGCCACGCACAAGTCCCTCGCACCTACACAAACAAATAAATCCTTGCAACCAACGCAATAAAGGGGTTGTCAATCCCTTCACGGTCATTTACAAGAGTGAGATCTGATAGATATGATAAGATAATATTTTTGGTATTTTTATGATAAAGATGCAAAGTAAAATAAAAGCAAAATAAAAGGCAATGGAAATAGCTTGTTGTTGGAAGATTAATATGATTGAAAATAGACCCGGGGGCCATAGGCTTCACTAGTGGCTTCTCTCATGAGCATAAGTATTACGGTGGGTGAACAAATTACTGTTGAGCAATTGACAGAATTGAGCATAGTTATGAGAATATCTAGGTATGATCATGTATATAGGCATCACGCCCGAGACAAGTAGACCGACTCCTGCCTGCATCTACTACTATTACTCCACACATCGACCGCTATCCAGCATGCATCTAGAGTATTAAGTTCATAAGAACAGAGTAACGCTTTAAGTAAGATGACATGATGTAGAGGGATAAACTCATGCAGTATGATATAAACCCCATCTTGTTATCCTCGATGGCAACAATACAATACGTGCCTTGCTGCCCCTACTGTCACTGGGAAAGGACACCGCAAGATTGAACCCAAAGCTAAGCACTTCTCCCATTGCAAGAAAGATCAATCTAGTAGGCCAAACCAAACTGATAATTCGAAGAGACTTGCAAAGATAACCAATCATACATAAAAGAATTCAGAGAAGATTCAAATATTGTTCATACATAAACTTGATCATAAACCCACAATTCATCGGTCTCAACAAACACACCGCAAAAGAATATTACATCGAATATATCTCCACGAGAGAGGGGGAGAACATTGTATTGAGATCCAAAAAGAGAGAAGAAGCCATCTAGCTAATAACTATGGACCCGAAGGTCTGAGGTAAACTACTCACACATCATCGGAGAGGCTATGGTGTTGATGTAGAAGCCCTCCGTGATCGATGCCCCCTCCGGCGGAGCTCCGGAAAAGGCCCCAAGATGGGATCTCACGGGTACAGAAGGTTGTGGCGGTGGAATTAGGTTTTTGGCTCCGTATCTGGTAGTTTGGGGGTACGTAGGTATATATAGGAGGAAGAAGTACGTCGATGGAGCAACGTGGGGCCCACCAGGGTGGAGGGCGTGCCCTGGGGGGTTGGCGCGCCCCCTACCTCGTGCCTTCCTGGTTGATGTCTTGACGTAGGGTCCAAGTCGTGTGGATCACGTTCGTTCCGAAAATCACGTTCCCGAAGGTTTCATTCCGTTTGGACTCCGTTTGATATTCTTTTTCTGCGAAACTCTGAAATAGGCAAAAAACAGCAATTCTGGGCTGGGCCTCCGGTTAATAGGTTAGTCCCAAAAATAATATAAAAGTGTATAATAAAGCCCATTAATGTCCAAAACAGAATATAATATAGCATGGAACAATAAAAAATTATAGATACGTTGGAGACGTATCAAACTACTTATACACACAGGACATTTGTTTCACCATGCCAGAGTATTACATCAAAATCTCTGGGAGGATTGATCAGTTCGGCAGTTGCGTGCTGCTACTGAAGAATTTCAAAGTTGATTTGGACCAGCTCTCCTTGCCGAGAAAGTTTGATTTTGACATCCTCCCCTACCGCAAGATGGATTTAGGTTTGAACCTTGACCATCCTTTAGCATCAATCATCATGCGACCATTCTTTGTACTTACGGTATATTGAGCACGTTCATTCACACCAAGGCTGCGCATGGTAAGAGAAACTTGGCCACGGTCGCCTGGATTGTTGAACAACTCCCTCGTTGCTCTAGGAATTCTCTGTTTGCAAACAAGGAGACATACAAAAATAGTTAGATCAACACAATGAATCATGTGAAACAACATGGAAAGAAAAAAGAACGAAGCACTTGGCGGCCAATGCTTACCAAGAAGGTGGACATGTCGGTTTTTGTATGGACTTTGGTATATGAAGTGTGAACTGCAACCCAGTCTGTTGCCGGTGCAACAGCTGGTTCCGTTGTGTAGCGACCCGACCCAAAATGGATCGAAGTCTCTGTGCTTAAGTGTTATCCCTGGATCGGTATGCTGACACACACAGTACTCGAGGAATTATAATAGAGTTCGAACACACACTTTATTACATCAAGATCCTCAAAAGAGTATTTATTACAATAATATGGCCAAAGGCCATCTAAATAAAAATAACTGCGGAATCTTCAAAGGTAAATAATTCCATCCAACTCCACGACAAACTGAGTGCAGAACAACGACCTATCGCACCTTTAATCATCGTCGAAAAAGTCTGCAACATGAGACGTTGCAGCCGTGTAGGTCAGCACATGGAATATGCTGGCAATTTCACACCATAGAATAATAATAAATGAAAAGACTATCTCTATATGCAAATTTAGCTGGTGCAGGCTCTAAGTTTAATTTTGCATAAAGCTAATTTTATCCTACAACAAAGGAATAATTTTTTTACTACTAAATTAAAATGCCATTATTGAGAAGGTTCCTCCAACTCAATCCCAAAATTCCCAATTTATTAGTAACCCAATAATTTCATTAAAATGAGTGATGAGATCAACCAATAATTCACTTCTAGATACTCAAATTGTCCATAATCGGGGACATGGCTAATCATGATTAGTTTGTGCACTCTGCAGAGGTTTGCGCACTTTTCCTCACAAGACTTGACCACCTCCATGATCGGAAGATCGAGACATAGCCTTTCCGAAGTATTTCCTCAAAACCCTGGGTAGACCGGTAGACCTACTTTCCCCTACATCAGCTAGTCTACCACGGAAAGAGGTCACACAACTTACTCAACTATGCCAAAGCCCATAATGGCTTGTGGCTGCACACGGAAGTTTCTAGGCATGAAATATCTTATGATCCCTTTGAGTCTGGGTGGCGGACCTAGGGCAATCACACGGGTACTCCGGGATTCCCCTTGGGCAAGCATTGGTTACTCCAGGTGCCCCAAACAATCCGCCCAGATGTGTATTAAAGTCGCCACCTGAGGTTATCCCAAAATTATTAACTCTCGCAACTTGCATGGATCACACATACCAATCCATGTCTACGAGCATGGCTAAGCAATATATGACATAACGAATATTCTCGGGGTGATCAAAAGGTCATAGGTTCCTACCACATGAACTACATAGCATAACCACATGTTCCCAATCCTACTCATGCAGTCTTTGAGGGTGAAACTAATGCATAGTAAAAATTGAGTATTGAAAATTATGATCAAAGTGTGAACTTGTCTTGCTGACGATCGTTGAACTCTAAGGATTCGTAGTAGCAAACTTCGCACTCCGGATGATCTAGCGTAAACAAGCAATAACATACATAAGCATACAAGCAAAGATCCAAAAAGAAAGCAAATAAAAGAATTCGAAAAACTTCAAAAACAACCAAATAAAGTTTCTGTACAGAACGAAATTTTAGCAGCAAAAGAAATAATTTTTTAGTTTTAACAGAAAGTACATGTCACTAGCTACGATTTGCAAAAAGAATCACTCAAAACCGAGTTACGGAACTCGAGTTATGGCCTAAAGAAGTTTGAATTCAGATCTGTTTGAAATCAAAATTTAAAATTTTCAAAAATATTTTTCGTTTGGTTCTCTAGATAGATGGGATTTCTATTAACCAGTAGGAGAAAGAATCAACTAAATCCGATCTATAGATTAAAGGTTATACTAGAAAGAAGATTAGGTAAAGAATCTGAATTTGGAAAAATTCCTGAAAAAGAAAAAAAATTCGGCCAGAGACAAGTGGCGCTCTGTGATTGGCTGGCTGGGTGCTCACCGGACTTGTCGCCGGAGATGAGGAAGAAGGCAGCTCCGGTGCGCTTCGGCGAAGGATGTGTTCGGGACGGTGTAGAGGACGATGAGGTGAACCACTTACACAAGTTGTGGTTGTAGCTTGCTTCCTGTACACGCGGTGAGAGGTCGCCGGAATTCACGAACTCCGGCGAGCAATTGGCGAGGTTAGGGAGGGGGAAAAGCTCCAGAGGGAGAGGGCTTCGGACGAGGGGTGAGAGGGCTCCCAGGGGTGCTTTATATAAGGCTTGGGGAGGTTAGAATCCGAGAAGATTGTGGTGTTTAATGCTGGTTGTTTCTCTGCCTCGTAATGGCCATTACAGGCGACTCCAAGGCGCACTTGGAAGGGGAAGGGGTAAAGGGAGGCAAGGGGAACCGGTTCTGGGGGTTAATGGGTGCGGGGGAAGGAAGATGAGGGGAGGAAGAGGGGGAGGCGCCATGGATGAACGTTTCTGTGAGTGTTCACATACAGAGAGGAGGAAGAAGATTTTTTTTTTTGAGATAGTAGAGGAGGAAAAAGATAAGCACGTGGGAAGAGGTATGGGCCTCAGGCCTGGCCAGGGCGTGTAGCAGAGTTTTTTTTGAACAGAACACTATGACACCGAAAATACAAATAAATATAAGTCTAAAAATGCCAGAAAAATTCACATAATATTATGGTCTTATATATGACCTTGTGAACATTTATCCGGCCTAAAATGCTAATTTTTTTAAAAAAATAACATTTTGCTATGATAATAAAATGTGCATCAAAGTAAATTTGCAAATAAATCCTAATAAATATATTTTGATTTCAAATTTCCAATATTTTCCTTCTGATTTTGAAGAAGTCATTTTATCTTCTCTCTTTATTTTATTTTTGATATAATGGAAATGAATTTTTGATGAAACCAAATTTGATCCAAATTCCCAATTTCGAAATTTCAAAAATGATTTTAGGGAAACTTCCAACTCTCTTTTTGTCCTTGAGTTGCTCAAAGTTTCTTGGATCAAAAATCAAATAGTACAAATGGGGCAAAATGCATAAATCATGGATGCATATGAATGATCTATTTATAAACATCCAAATTGAAAATTGGGATGTTACAAACCTAACCCCCTTAAGATGAATCTCGCCCTCGAGATTCGGGTTGGCTAGCAAAAAGGTGTGGGTGGTCCTGTCGGAGATCTTCTTCTCGTTCCTAGGTGGCTTCTTCCTCGGTATGGTGACTCCATTGAACCTTGCAGAACTTGATGACCTTGCTACGGGTAACCCTGCTTGCAGTTTCAAGAATCTTGACGGGCTTCTCCTCATAGGTCAGATCACTATCCAACTGTATGGCCTCCAGTGGCACTGTATCTCTCAAAGGAATATCGGCCGTCTCTGCATGGCATTTCTTCAACTGGGAAACGCGAAACACATCATGAACTCCTGACAAGGCTTCGGGTAATTCCAACTTGTAGGCAACTTCACCCATGCGTTCTAAAACTCTGTACGGCCCCACAAATCTTGGTGCTAACTTTCCTTTGACTCCAAATCGTTTAACACCTCGAAGTGGCGACACACGAAGATATGCTCTATCTCTGACTTCATAAGTTACTTCCTTGCGTTTAGTATCGACATAACTCTTTTGTCTGGATTGGGCTACCTTGAGTCTGTCGCGGATCAACTTGACATTCTCCTCTGAATCTCTAATTAAATCTGGTCCGAATAATTTACGGTCTCCAACTTCATCCCACATCAATGGTGTCTTACACCACCTTCCATACAAGGCTTCAAAAGGGGCCATCTTCAAACTAGCTTGATAGTTGTTGTTATATGAGAACTCTGTGTAAGGCAAATTATCATCCCAACTAGATCCATAATCTAGCGCACAAGCTCTCAACATGTCCTCCAGAATCTGATTAACTCTCTCGGTCTGCCCATCTGTCTGCGGATGAAAAGCTATACTAAATTCCAGCCTGGTACCCAAAGTTTCATGTAACTGATGCCAAAACTTTGAGATAAATTGTGTTCCTCTATCTGGTACAATGGTCCTCGGAACTCCATGTAGACATACGATCCTGGTCATGTATATCTTGGCCAACTTAGCACTTGTATATGTGGTTTTCACGGGGATGAAGTGAGCTACCTTGGTCAAGCGATCTACTATAACCCAGATAGAATCATATCTTGAACGAGTCCTGGGCAATCCGGTGATAAAGTCCATGCCAAGCTTATCCCATTTCCAATCGGGTATCGGCAAGGGCTGAAGTAATCCTGCTGGTTTCCGATGCTCTGCCTTAACTCTCTGACATATGTCTCATACTTCTACATACTCGGCAATATCCTTCTTCATACCTGTCCACCAGAAATTTTCCTTCAAGTCCAAATACATCTTGGTGTTGCCTGGGTGTATCGAGTAAGGCGAATCATGAGCCTCCTGAAGAATCAACTTCCTGATCTCTGGGTCATTGGGCACATAAATACGCTTCTCAAACCATAAGGTTTCGTGTTCATCCTCACGAAATCCTTCTGCCTTTCCTTGGTTCATCCTTCCCTTTATCTCCGCAATACCTTTGTCTAACTTCTGGGCTTCTCGGATCTTTCCCAACAAAGTGGATTGAATTTCCATTGCGACAACAAAACCTCGTGGTACTATCTCCAATCAGAGATCTCTAAGATCATCAATTAACTTCTGAGGTAATCCTCCTGCTGTGAGGGTATTGACATAGCTCTTGCGGCTCAATGCATCTGCCACAACATTGGCCTTTCCTGGGTGATAGTGCAATTTGATGTCATAATCCTTTATGAGCTCCAACCATCTTCTCTGCCTGAGGTTCAACTCATTCTGCGTGAATATGTATTTCAAACTCTTACGATTTGTCTAAACATCACAACGATTTTCGATAAGAAAATGTCTCCAGGTCTTAAGTGCGTGCACTACGGATGCTAACTCCAAATCATGCGTGGCATAATTTCGCTCATGAGGTCGAAGCTGACGTGAGGCATATGAAACAACTCTTCCTTCTTGCATAAGAACACCTCCAAGTCCCTGACGAGAAGCGTCGCAATATACTTAGAAATCCTTGCGTATATTCGGAAGGATTAGCACTAGGGCTGTAACCAAACGTTTCTTCAACTCCTGAAAACTAGCCTCACATTCCTTGGTCCAATTAAACTTGGTGTCTTTCTTCAATAACTCTATCATGGGCTTCGCGATCTTGGAGAAATTCTCAATAAATCTCCGGTAATATCCTGCAAGTCCAAGGAAACTGCGTATCTCTCCGACTGTGGTGGGTGCCTTCCATTCGGTGACGGCTTCAACCTTGGAGGGGTCTACTGCTATTCCTTCTCCTGATATAACATGTCCGAGAAATCCAACTTCCTGCAACCAAAATTCGCACTTGCTGAACTTGGCGTATAACCGATGTTCCCTGAGCTTCTCAAGAACCAAGCGCAAATGTTCCTTGTGTTCTTCTTCATTCTTTCAGTAAATCAATATGTCATCAATGAATACCACAACAAACTTATGCAAGAACTCCATGAATACCTTGTTCATCATACTCATAAAATAGGCAGGGGCATTAGTCAAACCAAAAGACATGACCGTGTACTCATAAAGCCCATATCTCGTGGTAAAAGCTGTCTTGGGTATATCCTGTTCTCGAATCTTCAGCTGGTGATATCCTGATCGAAGATCGACCTTGGAGAAAACTTTTGCTCCTTGTAGCTGGTCAAACAAATCATTGATCATTGGCAGAGGGTACTTGTTCTTGATCGTCAACTTGTTCAGCGCACGATAATCTACAACCATTCTCAAGGATCCATCCTTCTTCTCAACTAGAAGCACTGGGGCTCCCCAAGGTGATGAACTCGGTCAAATATAACCTTTCTCCAATAATTCCTTAATTTGCTTCTTAATTTCCTCCAGATCATTGGCAGGCATCCGATATGGTCTCTTGGATATCGGTCCTGTGCCTGGCAATAGCTCGATCAAAAACTCAATGTCTCGATCCGGTGGCATGCCGGGCAATTCCTCGGGGAATACATCGGGATAATCCTTCACAACAGGTACTTCCTCCTGAACAACTCCCGAAAGAGAACTCACTTGAGTCCTCCTTGGCGTATGCCTCGACACATACTTGATCTGTTTCCCTTCTGGGGTGGTGAGAAGAATTGACTTACTGGCACAATCGATGTTTCCCTCGTACTTGGATAGCCATTCCATGCCTAGAATTACGCCCAATCCTTGTGATTCTAGGATGATGAGGTCTATGGGGAAAACGTGTCTCCCTATGGTCAATGGCAACGGAAAACATCCCCGACTAGCCGTAGACTCTGCTCCTGGGGAACTCACTAACATTGGTGTTTTAAGGGCTACGGTCGGCAACTTAAACTTATCCACAAACCCCCTTGATATGAATGAATGTGATGCACCAGTGTCATAAAGAACAAGGGTTGTAAATGAATTAATCAAGAACTTACCAACAACGGTGTCAGACTAGTCATAAACTTCCTCCACATTGACATGGTTCACCTGACCTCTGGTGAAGGGATTGGGCTTCTTGCCTCCAGAGCTTCCATTGCCGTTCCCGTTCTTGGCCTCAGGGCAATCGGTGGCGTAGTGTCTGGTTTTCCCGCACTTGAAACAGGTAATGTGGCTCAGATCCTTCTTTGCCGGTGTAGTGGGGTTGGACTGATGCTGATTGTTGTTTCCTCCGTTCCCATTGCCATTCCTATGGCCATTATGGTTATGTCTATTTCCTCCATGATGAAAATTTCCTCCATGGTTATGGTGAGTGTGTCCACCATACTTGCCGGATCCTGATCCATTATTTCCCGAGTACGGGGTATAGCGGGGCTTCTACTGACCTCCAGAGTTGTACTTTCACTGTCCGTACTTTCTCTTGCGATTCTCCACCTGCTGCTGCTTGCCTTCCAGAATGAGAGCCTTGTCTACCAACTCTTGATAATTGTTAAAGGTAGCCACGGTCAACTGATGTCCCAGATCATCATTTAGTCCCTCCAGAAATTTCTCCTGCTTAGAGGCATCATCAGCCACGTCTCCGGGAGCATACTTGGATAACTTGCTGAATTCCTCCACATAATCACCAACATAACGATTTCCCTGGCATAAGTTGTGGAACTCACGCTTCTTCAGACTCATAGCTCCGGCTGAAACATGTGCCATACAGAACGCCTGCTGGAACTGATCCCAAGTAACATTGGCTATGGGGAATGTGGTGGTGTAATTCTCCCACCATGAAGCTGCTGGTCCATCCAGTTGATGTGCGGCAAAGCACACCTTCTCAGCATCAGTGCATCCTGCGGTGGTCAGCTCTCTTCCGATCTTGCGAAGCCAGTCATCTGCGATGATCGGCTTCGTGCTGCTAGAGAACACGGGTGGGTACAACCTCAGGAAGCGGGTAAGGTTGTCGACCGGGGGTGATGGCGGTGGGTTGTTGTTGTTGTTGTTGTTCTGGTTCTGATTCTGGATGAGTATCTGCATGAGGGCATTCTGGTTCTGTATCAACTGGGTAAGTTCCGATGGGAATTCCGGGTCACGTCTCGGAGGCATCTTTTCGGTTTAGAGTGGATGAGAAATTAGAATGGAATAAGGGCCTAATGAGATAAATCACTACCCATATGCTTATGATAGCAAGAAAACTTCAAATCAAGCAATTCACACAGATCACACCACACAAGCAAAAATCTACAGGTAAGGTCATATCCACAAGAGATATGATCTCTTCATACTACCGCAATCATTCGTTGGACTCAACTTGGTAGTGGTGGTCTGAACTAAATCTTCTCAAATCAAAGTTAACTCTACCTTCTTCTTCTTCTTCGTCAATGGTGTCTTCATAGGTCATGGTCTCATCAGGCTAAGCAACTTGGTGATGGGGTTCAACAACTATTTAATTGAAGTAGAGAAGAGATAGAAATGAATAGAGAAGAGTATAGACCAACGGATATATAAGGAAGTCGTAAAATAGAGTTTTCTTCCTATGGCTTTTCATTTCCTAGTGGTCGCGTCCTACAGTCAGCGTGTGCTCTGATTCCATCTTTTCTCCAGGGTGCTCGGGCAAGTCCACTGGTTACTCCAGGTGCCTCAAACAATCCACCCAAATGTGTATTAAAGTTGCCACCTTAGGTTATCCCAAAATGATTAACTCTCGCAACTTGCATGGATCACACATACCAATCCCCGTCTACGAGCATGGCTAAGCAATATATGACATAACGAATATTCTCAGGGTGATCAAAAGGTCATAGGTTCCTACCACATGAACTACATAGCATAACCACATGTTCCCAATCCTACTCATGCAGTCTTTGAGGGTGAAACTAATGCATAGTAAAAACTGAGTATTGAAAATTATGATCAAAGTGTGAACTTGCCTTGCTGACGATCGTTGAACTCTAAGGATTCGTAGTAGCAAGCTTCGCACTCCGGATGATCTAGCGTAAACAAGCAATAACATACATAAGCATACAAGCAAAGATCCAAAAAGAAAGCAAATAAAAGAGTTCGAAAAACTTCAAAAACAACCAAATAAAGTTTCTGTACAGAACAAAATTTTAGCAGCAAAATAAATAAATGTTTTTGGTTTTAACAGAAAGTACATGTCACTAGCTACGATTTGCAAAAAGAATCACTCAAAACCGAGTTACGGAACTCGAGTTATGGCCTAAAGAAGTTTGAATTCAGATATGTTTGAAATCAAAATTTAAAATTTTCAAAAATATTTTTCGTTTGGTTCTCTAGATAGATGGGATTTCTATGAACTACTCCAGTAGGAGAAAGAATCAACTAAATCCGATCTATAGATTAAAAGTTATACTAGAAAGAATATTAGGTAAAGAATCTGAATTTGGAAAAATTCCTGAAAAAGAAAAAAAATTCGGCCAGAGACAAGTGGCGCTCTGTGATTGGCTGGCTGGGTGCTCACCGGACTCGTTGCCGGAGATGAGGAAGAAGGCGGCTCCGGTGTGCTTCGGCGAAGGATGCGTTCGGGACGGTGTAGAGGACGATGAGTTGAACCACTTACACAAGTTGTGGTTGTAGATTGCTTCCTGTACACGCGGTGAGAGGTCGCCGGAATTCACGAACTCCGGCGAGAAATTGGAGAGGTTAGGGAGGGGGAAAAGCTCCAGAGGGAGAGGGCTTCGTACGAGGGGTGAGAGGGGCTCCTAGGGTGCTTTATATAGGGCTTGGGGAGGTCAGAATCCGAGAAGATTGTGGTGTTTAATGGTGGTTGTTTCTCTGCCTCGTAATGGCCATTACAGGCGACTCCAAGGCGCACTTGGAAGGGGAAGGGGTAGAGGGAGGCAAGGGGAACCGGTTCTGGGGGTTAATGGGTGCGGGGGAAGGAAGATGAGGTGAGGAAAAGGGGGAGGCGCCATGGATGAACGTTTCTGTCAGTGTTCACATCCAGAGAGGAGGAAGAAGATAAGCATGTGGGAAGAGGTATGGGCCTTAGGCCTGGCCAGGGCGTGTAGCAGAGTTTTTTTTTTTGAACAGAACACTATGGCACCGAAAATACAAATAAATATAAGTCTAAAAATGCCAGAAAAATTCACATAATATTATGGTCTTATATACGACCTTGTGAACATTTATCCGGCCTAAAATGCTAAATTTTAGAAAATAAACATTTTGCTATGATAATAAAATGTGCATCAAAGTAAATTTGCAAATAAATCTCAATAAAATATATTTTGATTTCAAATTCAATTTCCAATATTTTCCTTCTGATTTTGAAGAAGTCATTTTATCTTCTCTCTTTATTTTATTTTTGATATAATGGAAATGAATTTTTGATGAAACCAAATGTGATCCAAATTCCCAACTTTGAAATTTCAAAAATGATTTTAGGGAAACTTCCAGCTCTCTCTTTTTGTCCTTGAGTTGCTCAAAGTTTCTTGGATCAAAAATCAAATAATACAAATGGGGAAAAATGCATAAATCATGGATGCATATGAATGATCTATTTATAAACATCCAAATTGAAAATTGGGATGTTACACGTTGCCGCTGCACGGGCCGGAGCAGATGCAAGTGCAAGTGTTGGTGCAGGTGCCGAAGCCGTTGCTGGTGCCCATGCCGGTGCGACTGGTATTGCGCTGCTGCCGCCGGAGATGGTGCTCCTTGTAGAGCTGGTGCCGGTGTCGGAGCAGGTGCCGGTGTCGATGCCCGATCCTCCGGTAGATCAGCCTGATCCGCTGACGCGGTCGGTGCCCAATCCTCAGCTGGATCAGACTGAGCTACTGCCACTGTTAGTGCAAGAGCAACCGCCGGTGCTTGATCTGTTGCTGAAGGTGGTACCGATGTGCGAGACAGCGGCAATCATGTCTGATCTGCTATGTTCAGCTTTCTAACTTGACTAGGCTCCGTGACCGTGATCCAATCTTTTTCTTCATTTTTTTAAACGCGAGAAGGACTAATTGTGGCGTGTTTGTTAAACCAAACTGCATTTCATCATAGGGATTCAGCTTGTACTCAAACAACAGACTGATTCAATTTTTTCCAGTAATATAAGTGATGGACAGTGCCTTCATTACTGACACGACATAATAAGTGAAACCTGCAAATATCCATCGTAGAGCAAACCAAACGGTTTACTCTGTGATGAATGTCACATGGCAAAATCTGCATCGTAAAATTGCAGCAAAAGAAAGAAAACAATACATTAAATCAATAAGATTTAGACAGTAAATCAATAAGATTTACTTGATGTGACACGAGTGAATCCTTACCAGGAAATCACTATGTTGAAGTACTAAACAGAAGATTGGTCGTCCAACTACGCGTGGCATGCAGGGCCCCCGCCTACTCCCACAAGCAGGACAGTCCAAAGGTCGTGAAAAATCGTATGGACTGAACATCCATGGGACTGGAAATCCTGGCGGGTGCGATAAACCCTGCAACGCATACAGATATTGTAGTGTAACCATAATTGATAAACCGTCCTCACAAAAAAGATGATATGGATACTTCAAAATATATAGACTAAATTGAGTGGACAGACATTAACATAGACTGTTCTTAGGACTCACCACACACCAAAAGCGGCAGTACTAAACAATACAGGGTTCACAAACACAAATCAAGTACTGAACAATAGTACTTACTGCAGACAAGCAAAGTTGTACTAATTAAACTCTGCAGACTATTTCTTGCCACCGACCTATGGGATGAACCCCGCATAACTGACTAGGCCATGGACTTCGTGAGAGATGTCTACCGGCACCATCACCATCTCCTCAACCTTGGAGAACCTGACAGATTGGTCTTTCCACTCATAAACATGACGATGAAGACAGGCCGCATCAGATTTGACGGGAAGCTTTACAAGAACCACACCATTCGTAATCGAAGGCACAGTCAGGAAATTGTTGTGGTCAAGTACAGCCTCGAGAACACGCAGTTCAGGACACGTGGCTACAAGGACAAAGCAGCTGGATAGTTTATCAGTAGAACTCATCCTCAGGTCTTCCAGTTCACACGGCATGACTTTGAGAACTTCATCTCCACTGCAGACCTGGTTCTAATTCAAACAGAAACCAAATATTTTATTACTACCTCCGTTCAGAAATATAAGATGATTTCCGATATTTTACTCCATATATGACTACATATACGCAGAGAAATGAGTGAACAAAGACACTAGAACATGTCTTCAAAGGCATGAGAGCAGAGGGATTACTTGCAATATCCATAACACAAGTTACTGATGCAAATATACCCTCTTCAAAGGTAGCATTGATGTTCATAAATTAGTTGAAAGTAATCTATAAGAAATCAGTGTCAACCTCTTGCATGTTCTGGTCAAAAGAGGAATTTAGAACCGCCATTTGACAAAAATCACATGCAAGATCACCCAGAAAGTGGTACTACTAGTACTAGTACTACGTGTTAGATGAAAAAACACGATCAAGATCGAGAAAAAGATCGTCAAGAAGAGATATTACCTGGACTTGCTTAATGAGGGATCCCGGAGAGGGGGGCTTGGACAGGGCGATGGCTTTGAGCTTGTCTGCGGTAGTCTCGGCGGGGTGTTTGCGCTTCTTTGTACCATGAGCCTCGATGGTTTTTGCTAGAGCCATAGACATCACTTCGGCTGGTGCTCCAGCGTCCATCAAGAAAATGTCAAATAGAAATAGAAGAAAAGAAAGCATAATCACAAACCCAAAAGAAGAACAAAGAGGGAGTTATAGGATTAGTCTCGGGGTTGCAAGACCGGGCCTTGGCCAGAATCAACACCATTGATGCCCTCACCTTTCCTTCTTTG
Organism: Aegilops tauschii subsp. strangulata; assembly: GCF_002575655.3. Taxonomy (NCBI): domain Eukaryota; kingdom Viridiplantae; phylum Streptophyta; class Magnoliopsida; order Poales; family Poaceae; genus Aegilops; species Aegilops tauschii. Next base: position 228,381,170 of record NC_053039.3, read on the forward strand.
GGAGAGAAGAAGAATGGCAGAAGTAGGTCGGGGTTTTCTTGAAGAAATGAGGAACAAGATGAGGGAGAAGCGAGGGTTGGGTAGAGAGGAAGCTGAGAGAGAAGAGTGAAATGAGGGTTGCTTCGTCTGTCCAACTTACTGCTGGAAAGGAGGGGGTTTTGTGATTTGACGGCTCATTGGGCATTACTGCGACGCTTCGATCGGGGAAGTCTACCGTGCAGTTGGGAACTCTACTACGGAGTAATTTAGTGCATGGCTGGTGGAACCTGATGATGGCTGTCCCACATGTCGGCGAAAGTGAGTAGCAAAGTTCCCGGCGACTGTCGAGGAGGATCCGCATGGTAGAGCGAGTCCACTGTTTTTTTGAAGAAAAAAATGATTACAGCAAGCGTTTCCACTCTTACGACGGAGGAGTGCGAAACACGGTAGCCACTTGAACATACATAGTGCTCCTACTACTAGGCATGTGCAGTGGTTCATACGTCAGTACTACATAATCTTGTTGCAAGTGTAGTAAGATATGATGATAACAAATGATGTTGTGCGCATGTCAACTATATGAACAGTAATGTAACATAGTACCGCTTTTTCGACTGTCCGGTCGAGAATGAACAGTGAGATCAATGTTAACAGAACTAGGTCTACAGCGCACGGAGAGCACGGTGCTGAAGTACTCCACGAAACATGAACCATATAAAGCAGGGCGACTCGGTGTTAGGCAGGGTGTATGAAGGGTGCACGGGATGGGAGCAAAAGTTCCCTTCTCGACCCACTTTTGGGTGTTTGGCAGAGTGCATGAAGGGTGCATGAGTCCACACTAGTAGGTTAACACAAATACACAAAGAAGGAACAACTATATTGAGATGAAATGCAACCAAACACACCCACACGCTTTGTGCTACAGTGACTGATCTGCACCGTCTGATTTTGATCCAACGGTCATGTTGCGCCAAGACATGGACATGCCCATGCAGAGGACGCCTAAACACCGCCAAAGTCCCCCTGCTTCTCGAGGCGCACGACGTTGGTGATGCAGGGTGCAACGGCCCGCAGAGCCCGCTCCTGGTCGACGGGAGCCAGCTCGTCAAAGACGGCGTCCAATGGCACGAGTGGATTCCGGTGGCGGAGCCCTGAGAGGATTCGCCCGGCAACGGCGACGGCAGCCCGCAACCCCTCCTTGTCCAGCTCTACCCCCACCATTGCGCGGAGACGGCTCAGCTCCTCGGAGATATAGGTGAAGAAGGAGACCAGGTCAGGAAGCCGCAGCTCGTTGAAGTCGACGGGATGGTCAAACGGGTTTAGCCCACCGGCCGGCATGGTCGCGCTGGCACGACGGTAGGCATCGCGCAGCCGCAACACGTGCGTGTCAACTTGGTCCACCAAGTGGCTGAGGCGATCCTGGACTCGTCACGATCGGCCCGCTCGCGCTCCAGCCGCCTCCCCTGACGGTCTATCGTATCTCCCGCTTTCTGCAGCAACACCGCCGACACCTCGAGCATCTTTGTGGTGGACGCCTGCCGCTTTTTAAGCTCCGTGAGCTCCCGCACATAACGGAGGAGCATGGCACTCCTCTCCTCCTTGAGCTCACGGAGCTCCACGTCCTTGGCCCTGAGCTCCACATCCTTGGCCTCGAGCTCCTGTGTCTGGCGCCTCACCTCAGACTCCGTGATCTGCTACGCCGCCATGGCACCAGGTAGAAGCAATGGGAAGAGGAAGCAAAGGGGGTGAAACGGCTGAAAGGCAATGCAATCTACGGGAAGGTGGAGGGAGCCAGCCGAGGAACGGGGAATCTTTAGGTTTTCACCATGGGAAAACACCAGTCGACGACTTCTCACATCAGGGAGCAGTGGGTTTACAGGCGGAGTCATCGTGACTAATTACTGCCGCGCCTGCTCCCATCAATTAAAAAATTAAAAATCCTGCCGCGCCTGCTCCCGTCAATCAAAAAATTAAAAATCCTGCCGCGCCTGCCGCACCCAAAGACTAGAGCAACGCCGAGGTGGATATTTAAATTTACCTGCCAGCAAGGAGATAAAAAAAAGGTGAAAAAACAAATGTGGCAGTGGCCTAGCTAATCGGTCGCACTAGCCCAACTAGCTAGCCACCGTGCTTCACTGATGTACTCGGCGGGAAAGGTGGTCTTTCGTGATTTGACGACTCATTTACTTGCTTCGGCGCTACGACCGAGGAGGACCCAGAAAACGCGCGGTAGGGCGTCCCACATCTCGGCAAGGAAGAATATATGCGTGCACCACCCGAGAGGACCCCGAAACCGCGCGGTAGGGTGTGCCACGTCTCGGCACGGAGGAAAAATGTGCGTGTAAAAATATACTGTATCAGACGTAGTAGTACCTATGGTTCGACCTCGGGACCGAGCCAGTCCGTCAAAAACACCCCACTAGCCACACAACTTCATCATGCTAATGTGGCACGGAGGATAGGTGTGGTTAGCTCCGTCTCGACCAGCCAGAACGTCTCTTGTTCTAGGCGATTCTTCTATTTTCCAAGCTTTTCTTAGTTATAATAACACCACGGCAAGCTAGCGCCGCTCTTTGTGTGTGTCCGTGCCTCTAAAGGTTAGACGATGGAGAGGAGAGAGAGATCGCAGACCTGGGACCCACCAGTAAGTGAGTCAACGGTCATGCACGTGTTGACGAGGCACTCCCTCTACTCTACTCAACGTAATACTGTATAAAATCAAGTTATGGGACAAAGCCAACAACCGTTGTTGTTTCAGGCTATCGACTTACGCTCTGTAGTCCAGGTTGCCAGTTTGAATCTCGTCTTTCAGATTTGTTAGTTTTAGGTCCAAATTTGATCAATGACAAGTGGGACCCCCGCGTGTTGTTCCGATATTTCAGTATAGGATGGTTTTTTTGAACAAACACTTTGCGCGGTTAGACAAGTAAGGCACGAGTTACACGTATTTTTCAAGTTTACGAACAAAAATGACAACGGCATAGAATATCACATCCACCCCGCAGCTTAGATGCTATGGTGATACGAGTTTTTACATCGTTGGAAGTGAGATCCAATGACTTGGGAGTAGTCTTTGTAATTACTAGATGATACCACACGCGTTGCTGCAGAAATTGTGGCCAAAAAAACTGGATATAGTAGACAAAGGAAATGTAAATAACTTGAAACACTTGTTAAGCATGTTGTCTCTCATGCTAAAAGATGGATCACACATAAATGGTTGCTCTGAATTCATCAGTTTACTAACAAAAACATAAAAGGTTGCTTGAATCCTTCACTTTGCTAACCAACTAAATTGCACACTCGTGCATTATACTTCACCCAGTCTGGAAGAGCAACTCAAAATTTTTGGTCAGAACATACTTTGAAACCAGCATGTGATAATCAATTCTCTTGATGCTGAGTTGAGGAACTAACATCATAATCCCAGGCAACACCACCCGAGAATCACATGTCAACCAAACTACTCAAATCAGCAAAAGGAATGACAAAATAGCAAAAACATAACTAAAGGAAGAATCTTATTATCATATCAGTATGAGCACATGGCTTAGAAATGGCATCATTTGTGTGTATGCATTTCAAAATCTTCCGTAAGCGATAAACCAAAACATTGATCTAAACATGGTACCTCTTCTAACATACCAAGACGACTAAAATGTATCTCCGCATTCTGGAACCACCTCAGACTTTTCCAAGTTTCAAATATGGGAGAAAGGTTGTAATGTATGGTCTCATCCAGCTTCTGCAAATATAAATCACTTTGTTTGCTAAAGAAGGACAGAGAAGAAAATAGATCACTAAAAATACTGGTGTACAACTAAGCAGAGTTCAGAAAAGTAATGAGCGACTTCTAACATATCAATGTAGAACCATATCATATGGTACAGTCCTGTAATAGCAGCATAACTTATGCGCCTAGAAGTAGGTAATTTAATGTTTATATTGGTATAGTGTACCCAATAATAAAAAATTATTTCAAGGCAACATAATTTTCCTATATTTATTTTCATGATATGATACCAAGATGAATTATATGCCAACACAATTAGGTTCAGTAACTTGATCATGATGTATGAACCGAGAAAAACATGCCCCAATTGATTAAATAGCCAAAGGAAGGATACTTCATTAAATAGTCTCCAAGTTGATCGCCTTGAGCATGGAAACAGTGACAACCATCTCTGGCTAACGGATCCGCGAAATGTGGTAAATGTCACCATCGAGCAGTGTCAGCCATGGCCTGAATTGAGATAATGTTCGATTAAATTGTTGAGAAATACAAAAAGAGATGCATAGACATGGAAAATAAGTTTTATCACCATAACATGTCTAGCGGTTTAGAATTGCCCGTCATTAAGAAATTTAACAAAAAAGCAAACTGCAAACAAATGATATTTTGATTATCTAGAGATACATCCAGCATACATCAGTTGTCACAAATAGATGATGTGTTGAACGGCAATAAGATTATGAAAGCCAGTCCATCAAAGGAGATTTGTGCAAGCTAATTTCTTCACAGGTTGGCAGATTATATGTTGAACAATAAAAGGAGATCTGTGGAAGCCATACCATCAAAGGAGATTTGTATCACCATAACGTGGCTCGCAGGTTAGAGTTGTCCATCATTAACAAGAATTTAACAACAAAAGTAACCTGCAAAAACTATTTTGATTATCTAGAGATACACCCAGAATACATCAGTAATCACAAATAGAAGATGTGTTGAACACGAAGAAGATTATTGAAGCCATACCATCGAAGGAGATTGGTGCAAGATAATTTCTTCACATGTCTTCAGAAAAATCAGCGCAATCCTGCTAACAAAATTGAGGAATTGGAGTTACCTTAAGTAACACTATTGATACAATATGCTAGAGAAAATTTAAATAGTCAATAGCCAATCTGCATCTGGAGCTTGAGATTGTGCGTCATGGAGAAGATGGTCAACATGTAGTATTTGACGGGGTGGCCCTTCACAAGCTAGAACCTGAATAGGATGGCTAGCGCCATCTTCATCTGCAGGTACGCCATGTATTTGCTCATGTAGATCGCAGCCCTTCCTTGAACAGAGTTGTTTTGCCGAGCGCCGTCGCCGCGGATCCATCGATCTGACCAGAAGCTAGCGACGGCGGGGTTGTACTCCGTCTTCCATGTGTGGACTGGGCTGGTACGACACCATCCCACGAGCACGCACCATGGTGTCGTCCGGGATCACCTTTCCCCTCGACGGCGCCGATGTCCTCACACATGAGCCGTTCCTTTTATCTTAGTGAAGATGAAGATCATCTGTCGTAGAAGATAATAAAGAGAATAAAGGGAAATCAATTGTGGGGAAGTTAATTGGAGAGATGATAGGACGGTAGAAATGTTGGAAAGTCAATCGATGCTAGAATTATTGGGAGGCGAGGAGCCAAGGAAGGAGGACCCAACAGGAAAGGGTGTGGAGCACGGGAGAGGCCAACCCTTTTTTTTTGAGCATCAGTACACACACAAGCGCTCATATATACGCGCATACACTCACCCTATGAATGTAGATCTGAGCCACTGAGAGGCCAACACTTGGGATGTAGATCTGAGCCACTGAGAATTTGTGAGGGTCAGCCCGTGAGAGAGGAAGACGCACGCGTGGGGCCAAGGAAGGAAAGGAGGAAGGGCGGGGGATGGGCGGCGCTCCAGCGGTGAGAGGCTAGGTGGGATCCGATCCTACGGGAGGGTCGGCGGCCGTGCGGGACGCGAGATGAGCGGCTGCAGGTGAAGAAGGAAAAATGCAGGTTTTTTCTTTCCCAGCAGAATAAGATTGATTGGCTGCTTTTGAAAACTGAAAAATGACATGGCATATCGGTGATGTGGATAGTGTGCATGTTGAAAGAATAGAGAGTAGTGGGGAGTAACTTCTTAAGAATGGTAGATGCGCAATTTCCAAACTCTTCAAAGGTTTTTTGTAAATAAAACATTCATGCCTCGTGCGTGCCGCTGCATCTTGGATCCAACGGCTCCCCGCTGCTCATATTAGGTGCTCCCCGTAGCTTAATTAGCTGCTACGTGATACGAGCATCTAGGTCGTATGATCTGTGATCAGATGGCACATGCGTAGTACTTGTACTTTCTGTGCAATTCCCAAACTCTCTCAGTCGTATATTGCAAAAACATTCAAACCTCCTACTGTGGGCCGTTAGATCTTCGTGAACTCGTATCACCATAGAATCTATGATACGGGAGCACCTCATATTCTCCCATGCGAGAAAACATCAGGTGCTCTCGCAGGTTGGATGCTACGGTGATACGAGCTTCGAGGTTGTTTGATCTGAGATCCAATGGCATTTGAGCAGTCTTTGTGCTTGTAAGCACTGGCCGAACTCTTTGGGGGCTTTTTTGCAAAAAACCATTCAAACCACCGACGAGTTGTTGGGTCACAAATCTAACGGCTCCGAATAGCTTGTATCAGCAAAGCATCTAAGGTGTGGTAGGACATGATATTCTTAGATACAGGAGAATATGATGTCCTCCTTCATCTTAGATGCTACGGTGATACGAGCTTCGAGGTCGTTGGATATGGGATCCAAGGGCATCTGAGTAGTTTTTGTACAAATTGTGTGCAATTCTCAAACTCATTAAGGTTTCCTGTAAAAATATTAAGACATCACGTGAGCTGCTATATCTCAGATCTACAAGCTCCAAGCAACTCGTATCAGCATATAGCATCTAAGGTGTGGGGGCACATGATATTATCTCGGGGAGGAGGGGGTGCACAACCAATCGGTGTTTGGGAGCTAGGGTGGGGACAAATATAATCTAAATAATCCTCAACAGAGCTTCACAAATTTATCTAAGGTCGAGGGGTTAACCCCTGACAATCTACATAGCTCCGCCTAAACACAATATTTGCATGTATTGTAGTACTAGACTTAACATTCATGTTTCAGTTTCCTGTTCATTTTAAATATTGAATTGAGGACCATGCATGTCTTACATTTTACTCCCTTCGTTCCTAAATATTAGTCTTTTTAGAGATTTCAAATGGACTGGCACATACGGATGTAGACATATTTTAGAGTGCAGATTCACTCATTTTGCTCCGTATGTTGTCACTTGTTGAAATCTCTAAAAGACTAATATTTAGGAACAGAAGGAGTATTTTTGAATTCGTTTCATACATGCATGGTTTGGAAAAATAGATGCACTATACTTATTGGATTATTGTTGTGTTCATCTGTGTGTGTGGGGTCATATGCTTCATACATACAAAGTTTTCTCACCACCATATTGTTCATCTTTTAAATTTGAATTTGCAATGAAAAACTTACTAGGGATACCATGAAATGTGAAATCCACGTTGAGATAACTATATCACAAACTCACTCTAATTCAAAAACTCGTCATAAATCAATTACCACGTCGAGATTACTATTTGCAAGGAAAATATGGGCAATTTAAAAGATTCCTTTCGTATTCTCGAATGGTACCCAACGGCGTACCAGCCAGACCTTGGCTCGTGTTGATCTAAAAAAAACCGGGCTCGTGTCCTTCTGGTGGTGTGCGTGGTACGCACATTAGCCAACCCCAACCAGTCGAGCCTCCGCGTTTCGAGTCGAAATATTTGGCGACCAGAATTCCAGCCCTAGGAAATTCCCCTCATGTTCCCGGTCCATAATGACTACCGATGAACAATGGAGGGATGATTTAGTAACTAGACAACGTTACCTACCATGCCGAGAACGGTTCAATTCCCTCGGTCGCCGCTCCCCAAGGTCACCCGTCAACTGCATTGCCTAGTACTACTATTACTACACCAGGGTGAGCACAAAATTGAGCCCGTCTGTTCGTGCCTAGTACTTGAGTTAATATATCAGGGACCCCTAAAAAAAGAGTTAATATATCAGGCAATGCACTGGTACGGACGGATTATCCTTTTACTCTGCATATATAACTTGTCTGAAGTCTAACTAAGCAAAATGTTTGACCAAATCCTTTCTTAAGAAATACAACAGGACAGATGTATCGCTTGAAAATTTATTGCATGATGTAGGTTATGATATTGTTTCGAATCCTGGATTTTAAATTTCAGAAAATCCAAAAGTGACCAAAAATTCATGAAACTGAGCATGGTCACGTGATATGGCACAAATATTCCTTTGTAAGTTTTTCTTCAATTTGAGACAAGCTGCTTATGACAAGTTGCAGAAATGAAGAGCCAAGGTATTTTGGAACAATGACCTGTCACGTTAAGGCGAACACTTTCACTATTGAAACCGTGGGCGTTTACGTGCCGTCACGAGTCCCGCTTCTCATCGGTAGGTGTCGTATGAGCAAGCGTGTGAGTCAACGGGAGGCGTGCGAGCAGACCGCTGTGCTGGCTGACAGGAAGGCGTGCGAGTAGACCGTTGCGTAGGCTCACCGGGAGGTGAGCCCTTTGACCAGGCTCCGCCGCCCACCTTCGTCCCAACTGCTCCCACTTTTTAATGTCGCCGGCGCCATAGTCTAAAACCAACCCCGCACTACCCGGTATCGCTACAATCTTCTCTCTTCCTCTCCGATTCTCCCATCGTCTACCTCCAACCAGCCTGACCTAAACGTACGCCATGCCGCATCACGATGGTCTGCCCTTAGTCTTCCAGTTTCCTGAGGAAGACACCCAGCCGAAGTCTCAAGAACATAAGGTGCTTTGGGACGAGCTTGAACCGGCCTTGTGGGAAGACGCCGCGCCTGTCCCTGCTCCCGTCGCTCCGACTGCGCCAGCGCCCATCCCCGTGGCATTGATGGGCTGGGAACCGCACATTGTCGCCGAGCTTGATGCAACGGGATTCCACGAGGTCCCCGCCGACTTTCACGCGCCCGTGCACCAGCCAGCGCGTGCACCTGCGCGTGCACTGACGCGCACGCCCGTGCCGGTGCCGGTGCCCGTGCACCTGCCAGCGCATGCGTCTGCGCGTGCACTGACGTGCGCGCCCGTGCCGGTGCCCGTGCACACGAATGTCTCCGCCGAGTCGTTGCCAGCGCATGTCCCCGCGCGGGTGCCAGTGCCCCCCTCAGCGGCATGGATGGCTGCCGTCGACCGCTTCCTTGCACCAACGCCAGTCGCTTCCTCCCGTGAGTTGACTCGCTCCTGGAGACCGAAGTCCAGAACATTGTGGCCTTCCTTGAAGCTAGGGCCAACGTCCAGGAGTACGCCAACAACGGCGCAGGACGCCACCACCGCCGTCGCCGTCGGTCAGTGGCCCGACGACACACAGAGCACGGCAGAGGAGCCGCTTCCCACCGCAAGACGCCCCCGCCGCCGCGTAATCTAAATTTGCCATGAAAAACGTTCGGATTGCCATGCTTAAAATCCGAACGTTTATCATTTTCGTTTATTTTATATCGATCGTCGTATGAATGTAAAGTCGGAGTCAAACTGAATGAAATCTATGGTTTGATCGATTGAATGTTCTGCTAGAGCCGTATCAAATTAAATATAAAACGTCATCAAGCCACATGTATTTCTTCTCATCCAACGACCTAGACTGCTTCAATGTCGAGCGCTCAACACGTTTAGCGTGCAGTTAATTTCATGCCAAAAATAGTGCTAATCACATAATAACACGCAAATAATATCCTACTTAATATCCGCATGCACTTAATATACTTCCAAATTAACGTGCATTGCACGTACACATTGACTAGTACTACTAGTACGTGAAACTGGTGCCGTAACTTGTGAACGCGTCCAAATATGGTCAACGGCAACATCGTCCGCGAGTTCTTCGTGTTTGCCCGTGCGTCTAAACACAGAAGGGGAGGAGAGAGAGAGCACACATGGAACCCACCAGTAAGTGAAGGCGAATAGTACGTGCTAACGAGCCGGTCCCAATAATTACTAAAAATAATATTACATGTTATCCATTAAATAGGTTGTGGTAATATAAAAACATTATATGAACAAAGGGGGGTACAACAAACATTGTTGTTCTACGAATGTTGCCTATTCACGTGCGGCTTGAAGGCCCTGGTCGCATGTTTGATCCTCGTCCTTTTTTTTAATTTGTATATGGATCCAAATTTGTTTCATGACAGGTGGCCCCCTCGGTGTGTAGTTTGTGGCACTTTAATTTGTGGGTCAAAATTTGTTCCATTCCAAGTGGACTATCGGTGTATAGTTTTGTAGCTCATTTGTAATAATCAGAGTTTTTTGCAGTAATACCATGGTGCGACGTTGAAGGCGAGAAAGGACGTGCGAGAGAGCAATGACTGAGCCAGAGGGAAATCAGTTGGGGGAGGTGCGGGGGTTGCAACGGTGTTTGGAGTAGTTGTGGGCCGAATGTTACGAAAATATAACCTACCACCGGAATAAATGCCTACACAAATTAATCCAAGGTTGGAGTCCCCCTCGCAATGTAAATAGCTCCGGCTTTGCGAGGGATGGAGAGGTAGCTTCAATGTGTGGAAGATACGACATGAGAAAGCGAGGTCAATCGAGAGACATATAGATAGGGAGACAAAGTGAGTGTGATCCGACATTCATTTAAAAGATATATATGATCTGGAGAGATATTGTCCGATTGAGCTTTTGGGAAGGGTGAGGGCTGTAAGATAGAGCTTGAGAGATGATCCAGTCACAGACATGTAGATATATTTTGTGCGTGGGAGGAAGCAAGGTCAATCGATTACATATATAAAGGGAGAGAGATTGAGCGAGTGTGGATCGTCATGCGATCAAAAGAGTGATACGGGTTGGAGAGAGTGACCTAGATAGACAATGTGCATGAGAGAGTATACAATATGAATATGTCGAATTGGGCTCAAACATGGAGATATATCGTTTGTGTCCGAGAAAGAGCGAGGTCAATCGAGACATACAGAGAGAGAGAGAGAGATATTGAGCGAGCGTGGCCCGCCATGAGGTCGAAAGAGTGGGGGCGGCTTGGATGGACTGACCTAGATAGACAATCTGCGTGAGAGAGTATAAAGTGTGTCGATCGAGGCCCGAACAGGGAGATATATCATTTGTGTGTGAAAGAAAACGAGGTTAATCGAGACTCAGATAAAGAGAGTGATATTGAGCGAGTGTGGCCCACCGTGCAGAAGAAAGAGTGAGACGGTCTCGAGGGAGTAACCTAGATAGACAACGTGCGTGCGTGCGTATGAGAGGTTGGGGGCTAGATAGGCAATGCATGTATCTAGCGAGAGAGGGTGGGAGGGAGAGAGAGATCGGCATGGGGTGCAATGGCGGGTGTGTGAGGTAAATACATTTGGTAACAGAGTGGAAAAAGGGGGTTGTATAGTTGAGAGAGTTAGAGATCGAAACATGGAGAGAAAGAATGAACGTGTGTCGGAAACCGATAGCTTCCTAAGGTGGTTAGGAGAGGAAGATTGGCCGATACAGGAAGTATGTAGCATGTGTGCCGAGGGGGGCGGGGGGCTAAAAACAACATTTGAATGTACATAGTACTAGACTTAATATCGATGTTTCAATTCGGTGTACATTGTAAGATTTGAACTGAGGACCATGCATATGGGTAATTATTTCGAATTCGTGCCATACTAGGTTTGGAAAAGTTGACATTGACTCGATTGTTGTGCTATTTTTGTAGGTCATATGTTTGAATCCATCCAAAAGTTTTCTCACTACCATGGTGTTCATCATATACATATGAATTTGTATTAAAAAGTAGCGTGGATATAGTGTAATGCGAAATCCACGTTAGAATTGGAGATCGCTATGTGACACACACTCTAATTCGAATAACTAATTATGTGACACACACTCTAATCCACGTTAGCGTGGATACCGTTTTGTTTTTCTTTCAAATAACTCCTCATTAATTAATTTATAGTATCTCGTTTTGAATGACTAATTATTTGCAAGGAAAACACGGGCATGGTAATACATACAGATTCGTTTGCAAATGAAAGAAGATTCGTTTGCATTCTCAAATCTCCTCTCAAATGTAGGTGCACCAGGCAGACCAGGGCATGTCGTGGTGGTCGCGTGTGTCATACGGACGCTTAGCACCCAGCCACCCACCCCCTCCCTTCCTCCCCACCAAAAAAGGACGACGACAAAATAAGTTCGCGCTTCCACGTTTCGGATTGAAATATCTGGCGGCCCCAATTCCAGCCCTGCAAAATCTTCCTTCTCCACCGTCCCCTTCCGCGCCCGGATTGCTCAAATCCCCAATTCGCCACCAACCCAAGCAAAGTTCGAATCACCCCTCGTCTCGTCTCTTTCCCCACCTGTGTGCCGGACAACGACGAAGACGACGGTCGCGCTTCACCACCGCACCGGAGCTACCTCATCTACGCCCTCGTCCACCGCACCGGGTGGTCCACCGACAACGTCGGGCGCCGCATCCGACGTGCCTCACAGACACCGACTTCCACCGCATCAGGTGCGCTTCACCGACGCCGTCTCCCACCTCACCAGGGCTACTTCACCGAGCACATCGTCGCACCTCCGCCCCCCGAGGCCGTTGGGGCTTCACCAATGGTCTCGTCCACCGATCATAGCGCTCTGCTGCCACACAAGATCTGCATCTGTGCGCGGCCAGTCAACGCCAGCGCATCACCCTCAACGGCTCTGAAGTGAGCCGCACTCTAGCTAGGCGAGCATGCCCAAACGCCGGCCCGAACTAGGTATCCACACATCACTCCCTTGTGCACTGTTCCGACGATGTTTGGATATCCTTTCACTGCTCTCTTAGCTTACACGCCTATGCAACTCTGACTTTAACTCTTATGTCTTCTGGAGATATCATCTGAAACAAGCAAAATCATTTTTTAGCGAAGCATGACGGCGCTACGGGATTTGGTACACATCCTGCACACCCGTATAACCATGTAAGTATCTGTCCTCCGGTACAACATCAAGGTCAATTCCTCTTATTTGATCAACCATTCGCTGTGTCAGAAATGGAGAGGGGGATGCAAGGAGCACAAGGCCTGCTGTCGGTGTCAAAACCGGTGGATCTCGGGTAGGGGGTCCCGAACTGTGCATCTAAGGTCGATGGTAACAGGAGACGGGGGACACGATGTTTACCCAGGTTCGGGCCCTGTTGATGGAGGTAATACCCTACTTCCTGCTTGATTGATCTTGATGAATATGAGGATTACAAGAGTTGATCTACCACGAGATTGTAATGGCTAAACCCTAGATGTCTAGCATGTGTGATTGTGATTACCTCTACGGACTAAACCCTCCGGTTTATATAGACACCGGAGGGGCCTAGGGTTGTACAGAGTCGGTTTACAAAGGAAGGAACCTACATATCCGAACGCCAAGCTTGCCATCCACACAAAGGAGAGTCCCATCCGGACACAGGAAGAAGTCTTCTGTCTTGTATCTTCATAGCCCATTGGTCCGGCACATGTTACATAGTCCGGACGCCTGAGGACCCCTTAATCCAGGACTCCCTCAGTAGCCCCTGAACCAGGCTTCAATGACGATGTGTCCGGCGCACAGATTGTCTTCGGCATTGCAAGGCGGGTTCCTCCTCCGAATACTCCAAAACAGCCTTTGAACACAGAAAACGTGTCTGACTCTACAAAACAGGTACCACACACACACACACACGCAGAGAGTATAATATTTCACGAGTCCAATCTACTGACAACTTTTGTAGCGTGAGATCACATCGCTGCCCGGTTATTATTTTTAGCCTCCCGCTCCATGTTTCAAGATGTGGTTTTATTGGCACGTCTTGTCAAAGCAGAGATCGTGTCCCCTTATTGCGGGGTTCGCATCAATACGGGCATGGGTAATCCAACCGCCCCGTTGGCATGATTCCTTGGGAATAGGCAAGTTTTAGGGCCCATGAGGAAGCGTTCGATATTCATCGCCTTTATAAAGGGGCACAGGCCCCTCTTTCTCCTCTACGCCTCCCTCTTCCTCAACCTTTCCAACCTCGAGTTCCAGCACCCAGGTTTCAGCTTAATCGCTCCAAGCCTCCCAGTTATGTTCGGACCCAGCCCTCAAGGCCGGTGGGTGGCCTCCTCTATCACAGAGGAGGATATAGAAAAGCTCTGGGCGGCAAGGTACCTGACCACGCAAATCCTCCACAGGCTCCCTGCTAAGGGGCAGGTTATTCCTACAACCAGATCCGGTGAGAGGGTCGTATTCATCTCCCACTTCCTCCGGGGGCTAGGGTTCGCTCTCCACCCCTTCCACTACAAAAAAATACACTTCCGTGATGATACGTGGTTGTCACAGTAGGTCGCATTTTTTGTCATGCATGTACGTCCATGACAATTTTATGACAGAATCAAGATAGTCATACCTGTGCTGTCGTAGAAGTGTTCCATGACATTGCCAAAATTATCATCACGGAAGTGTCCAGTTCCATGATGATAAATCGCGCGTCACAGAAGTGCTTTCGTCAAGGGTGACCGACACGTGGCATCCACCGTAACGGAACATCGTTAAGCTATCGGGTCCGGTTTTAGATCCGATAACCCGTTAATAGCCCCGACCAATGGGGATTTTCCACGTGTAAAATCATCATTGGCTGGAGGAAACACGTGTCAGCTCACCGTTGGGACAAATGTCATCCACTCATTGGACACAAAGCGCCTATGATACGTCAACACGTGGCACGACCCAACAGAGGCCCATCCCTGTGAAAAGGCCGGCCCGTTTGACTTGGTCAAAAGGTGGCGGGCCGGCCCACGGCAAGCCTGTTACGGCCTGTTTGCATATAGCCCATTTACAGCCCGCTAACCCACGGCCCGTTTACGACCTAACCGAATTAGGCCCAGTAGCGTCATCTAGGCCGTCCAATATAATTCCAGCCCGTTTTAACTTCCGGCCCATGTATGGCCCATGACATCTTTCGGCCCATATGAGGCCCTTATTACTCTCGTCCCATTAACGGCCTGTGGTAAAACTGGCCCGTAATGAACAGTGTACCACTTTATACCCATTAACGGCCCGTGGTGAAACTGGCCTGTAATGAACAGTGTATCACTTTATACCCATTAACGGCCCGTTATTCAGTTGGGCCGTTTCCAGCCCATGTTATCTTTCGGCCTTCTCGGGGCCCATTTATTCTTGGGCTCATTTCCACATTCGTTTACTTACGGCCCGTTACTGTTATTTTCTGCTTGTGGGCCAAATTCAGCCCGTGGTTACAGTCGGCCCGTTTGTGGCCCGTTAATACGTTGGGCCGTTTTGACAACGTCATCAAAATACTGCCAATTAACGATGGCCCGTTATGGTCAGCCCATGAACGGACGATTTCAACTCTAGCCCATTTACGTCCATAATGTGGTCTGTTATTGGCCCATGTTTGGCCAACCGATCATAAGCCCGTAGAAGGCCCATTGATGATATGGCCCATAGAAGGCCCATTGTGTCTACGGCCCGTATAAGGCCCATTGTTTCTACGCCACGTAGAAGGCCCATTGTTTCTACGCCCCCTAGAAGGCCCATTGTTTCTACGGCCCGTAGGAGGCCCATGTAAACTACAGCCGGTGGGCATCAAAGTTCGCCACCAGTGCAAATATAGGGAACACCCTACACTATACAAAAATGGCTTGTTGTTTTCTTCAGCCGGTGGCTGCACGTTAAGAACAAATTTTGTATCGCACCAAAACAAATTACAACTATAAAACAAAAGGAAGGTTGGCATAAAAGTTAACAGTCTAGCAGATAAATGCACCACCAGAAGTTCAGAAGCTTAGTTCATTTGACCTGACTGTTACGTTTTCATGTTGTATTGTCCGATGGAGCACCATAACCTTCGCCTTCAGTTCTCCTAGGCTCCTGAACAACATAGCAAATGTCTGATAGTCTGGTTTCAAAACCATGCATATCTTGACAACATTGAACAATGTCTCTCCTTGTTTCACAAAGGGTCTTTGTTAGGGAATGGACTTGTGTCTGGAGCGCAGATACAACATTGTTTTGAGCTTGCATATCTCGATCATGAGGCAGTTTGGACGAGATTGCCTTAACAACCAACCCAGTATTACGCAGGAACGTGCTTTTGGCACTGTTAGTGGACAGGTATTGACCCACTGCAGCAAGAGCTGACATTGCGGTTATAGTTGCCTCGCCACCTTCAGAAGGCGGCGGTTCCACCATTTTTTCCATAGCTCGCTGAAAAGTTGTGGTTTTACATTAGTAGTACCAAAACAGAAGATATTAAGGAGGCAGCAAAACCAAACAAAATAGCTTTGGTCTATATATAGAACTTATTCTGGTGAACCCATGTAAAATAATAGTTGTATTTTATTGCAAAGTACATAATAAAACCAGGTTCCAAACATATGACCATGTACCATCGCTAATGTATTGTCTATTTCTTCACATTGTATTGAGGGCTAAGGATAAAGAGACAAAGTTTATAATACGGTAAGCATAGTATGACATCATTCATATCACAAAACAACTGAGAACAGACAAACAGGCAATTGTAACGTTGTGTGGGCAAGTCCAGCACGGAACTAGATTACAGGTCAAGATCAAAGGAACATCACTCCTCTCTTTTAAACCTTGTAAGGTGCAATGATACGCTAAGACAATTGTGTATAAAATTGAAAAGAGTAATAGACATTGGCTGCAAACCATGCAGTTCAAGGCACAAGTCAGAGTAAGTAGTAGTTAAAAGGCATGAGGATTAAGGACTTACAACAACAGCTTTGACTGGTATAGTCATGCCCTTCTTGCTGGCGTGATAGTCCTTGAAGATTTCCACAACATTTGGTTCAGGTACTTTTTGGTCCTTGCGGGCTTTCCTCTGCATTTGGAACAAGTCAATATAGATCTGATAATATGGTACAGCGAAAAGAGTGAAACAGCAGCTAATTACAAGAGCCTCGCAGTGTGCAATATAGCTACGAGATCCTATCGTCTGTTGGAATTTCACTTTCATACGGTTGGCCTTGTTCTTTGAACAGTTCACCTACAAGAGGATAGATTTGTGTGGCACATGCATAAATAGGACTTCAACATGTGATCTGATCACATATATATAATGTACCTGATACTTCGGATCGAACCAGTGTTTAACGAGGCCTCTCCAGTCTTCATCAGATATATTTTCCACTGGAGTTGTTTGGGCAAGTTCACTGTTAGCCTTGCCTTCGAAGTGAGTTTTCCTCAAGTTATACCGATACTGTCGCAGAGTAAACTTGAAAACATGGGTGCAAGCTTGTCTGGTTGCATCATCTTGGCTATCCAACTTGAACCTCATCTGTTGAAAATTATGGGAGTCTCATTATCAGCAACCTAGAAAGTATTGGACAGAGCAAGACGATATTAATAGTTTCCATACACAACCATACTTACAGATAAATGGTCGAGGAAGGTGTTGAACTGGGTTTCATCTTTGTCATTCATGTACTGAATCCATGTTGGGAGGATACGTACATGACACCTAACCGCAACCGTTGCCTCTGATACTAACTTGGCTGACTCTGTAGCATCACGTGGACTTTTTAAACCTACCTCAAAACAGATCTCCATTCTTCCTCCTCTAGATTTAGTTAACCTATCGAGCATTATCCCAGATGTTTGTTTCCTCTTGCGCCTAGGTGCTAGTCCAACAACAAACATAGGAAGTGTTAGTGTACATCAAACTGTGAGACTACATATAAAGAAGCATGCAACTATAACTTGACTCCAGCAACTACCTTCTTGCTGTTGAAGCTCACAAAGTTCATCTGATCTTGCCAACTCATCTTGTGTCAAGAGTGCTTCGGAAGTAGTGTCAAGTGGCAAGGGAGCTTGGGAACGTGCTGCTAGCTGAGTTGACGAACGAGTAAATCGTGCAGCTGGTGGTACCGTGGAAGGTGTTGCAACAACTAGGGTTGTCTCTGCTTGTTTGGTGGCAGCTATTTGTTTCTGTTTAGCTTGTTCTGCAGCTCGTGTAGCATGGGATACCCTATTGGTACAATTTTCCGCTGGACTTTGACCTTCTATTGCACCATCAGTACCAGCAGAATCTGCAGGATTGTTCCGCTTCCCTTTCCCTGCCGTTCTGTCTTGCTTCCTCTTTCTCTGTGCCATGTTAAGTCAAGCCGACAAGAAAAACGAATAACAATTTAGTTCTTCAGAACAAATGTACTTTGATGGAAGACCATGGTGTGATAGACAGATATTGTATGTTCTAGAAACAGGAACACGTGTCTTAGTCACAAGTATAATTTGTAAAGTAAGCAGATGCAATTCAACAAAATTAGAAGCAATACAAGCTAGACATCATACATAACATGCAACCACATATAACAGTGCCAAGTTAGAGGGAGCACCTGTGATGGTGTACTAGGGGAGACGTGCTCATCACCAACAGAGCTATGTTGAGTGTCTATGCATGTGTTGTCTTGGAAATCATCTTGGGGGGGATGGAGGAGTAGAATATGTAGAGGCCCTCCATTTGGAAGGAGCACCTTCATCCGCTGCCTTGCTAACTTCCTTCCACTTTATTGATTTTGAATTGTCAAGTAAAACCGACAAGAAAAAGCAATAAAATTCACTCTTCAGAACTCATTCGTGCATGATACTAACAATCACTACTTTGATGTAAGGCAAACACATGATTCCAGGATGGAATAATACGAAAAACAGGACGGCATGGCATATTCACAACTGTTTGTGTAAACTAAGCAAAAACCATTTCACCAAATAAGAAGCAATGCAAGCTAGACACCACGTGAAAGATACAACCAATATGACTCTGCCAAGTTAAAAGTGTCCCATCATAAATGGCATTTCAACAAATTAGAAGCAACGCATGCTATAAATCATATCAAAGATGCAACTAATATCACACTGCATATACTGAAGGTGTCTCGTCATATTGATTTATGCGGGATACAAAAAAACAATAGTTTTATATGAGGACATGCTAAATACAGGAAGGCATGTCACATTAACAGGTATAATGTATAAGCTAAGCAGAATAGCACATGCAGTTTAACCAGATTGGAAGAATTACAATCTAGACACCATATGCAACATGCAACCACATATCACGCTACCAAGTTAGAGCAAGCACATGTGATGCTAGTGTAGGGGAAATGCGGTAATCAACTATAGAGCTACGTTCACTATCTTCATCTAGCCTTGCCGTTTCTTGAGAATCATGTCGGGAGGCTGATGCTGCATTCTTTAAATGAGGAGTATTCCGCTTGCCTGACTGCCTCATCATAAGTGATTGATGAGGGATATAAAAGAACATTAGTTTGATGTAAGAACATGGTTAATACACAAATGTAATAGTATGTACCAAAAACAGATAGGCATGTCATATTCAAAGGTATAATGTGTAAGCTAAGCAGATGCAATTTAACCAAATTGGAAGCAATACAAGCTAGACATCCGGCTGGAGTGGTAAGCATGATCATCTAGGACCTGAGAGCCTGGTGGGAGGCGGGCTGCTTCGCCACCATCGCGGCTTTTTAGTTGGCTTCCAGGTGATGCCTCTCTTTGCTGGGCTTGTCACTGGCTCGGCCAGTGCCCTGACTAGCTATTTGTCTTCTGGTGCTCACGGGATGGTGGTTCATGTAAAAAATATCTTTCCTTATCTTAATAAAGACCGACTTCGGCCTTTCGAATACAAGCTAGACACCATATGGAACATGCACCACATATGACACCGTGAAGTTAAAGCAAGCACCTGGGATGGTGGTTCATGGCGAGCGAGATCATCAACTCTAGAGCTACGTTCCCCGTCTCCATCTGCTGACACTACACCCTTTATAGTCTTGAAACGTGTCCGGCTTAGCCGCGTACCACGCAGGAGCGACTTCTCTCTTATCTTTTCTGCTTCTGTCAAGGCAGGGTCTGAAATACCCTTGCATAAAAACACAATAGTGAGAGTATGGGTGAAGTGTGTGCAGAACTAGTGCACTGTAAAAGTAGCAGATAGCAGGTGGCTGAAAAATAAATGACAGGAGACATATGATAGCTCTACAACATTACATGGCAAACAAAATTAGATTCTACTCCGTATGATTTTCTAATATATGAGCACATGAAATGCAGGTACTCCTCCAGATAACCACCACATGTTGTTCTATCAAGATAACAGTCGACTGAAAATAAATAGGTCAGTCGATTTTTCTATGAACCGTCCGATCTATAAGGAACGGGTTGATGGCCTTCGTCTACCTCTCGCCAGTCACTGTTGACGATCTTTCTCGAACCGCCAGCGACCACCGGCCCAGACCCCTGCCTCCGCTGCCCCGCCCTCCCCTCGACCTCACACCACCGCCGTGCTTGGCAGTGCCCACAGGCCATCCCTTTAATCCCGGCCGACCTCCAGATCGGGCGCCAACAGCTCTAGGCCCCACACGCCCCTAAGATAAACACTGAGGCGCTGCTTCCCTGGCGTAATAAGCGGACTAGCGCCTGTTACGCCGGGGAACGATTCCGTTAATTGGGAATCAACTGACCAGGAATTGAAATCCAGGGGGCGACAGACCTCTAGCTAAGGTGAAATAGTATATGAGGAGAAACCTTGTGCATCGCGAGTTACTAGGAACATCTAGTATCAAGAAGAAGCGGTCAACTAGTGTCTTCTGTGGGATGAATACCATGCAAGCAGACACGTAAGATTTGCACGAATAAGGGAAGAGGAGTACCATTTTCGGTTGCCGGCATGGTCCGCTCCACATGTCGCAGCGATCTTCTTCTTTTTGCCAGGGGAACCGATGTTTCAGAGGAGGGTGCAGGCTTGGACGAACCCATGGCCAAATTCTTGACTGTGTTGCCGTGGCCGTATGTCGGCGGAGGGGAAGCAAATCCGAGGCGGTGAAGGACGGCGTAGCAGGAACAGCTCCGGTGCGATGGAGGGTGGCGAAGTTGGAGCGGCAGCGGTGAGGCGCAGGATAGCGTGGTTGACCTGGCTCGGGTACGGAGGGCTCGGCCTCGGCTTCAACTACTAGTTGTGGAGGGCGTTGCGGTTGAGGTTGCGGTGGACGACGACGTCGGGATATCGGCTCCCGCGTGATGGAGGAGGGCGGCGGTTGATGGGTGGAATGGGGTGGCGGACGGAGGACGCCGGGGTTTCGCGGCTGGTGGAGAGGTAGTTTTGGCGCCCACGGAGTACGAATGGAGAATCGGACGGGTGGGCGGGGGGAGGGGGGAGAACCATGTTTCGGTCTGCGCGCTTGTTTTTGGCTTTTTTGAACAAAAGATGGGACGCGCTTGTTTGAAATTTGGGGAAAGTACAAACTTTGCCCCCCTCTTAAATTTTGGACCTACTGCGGGTCGGGGGTAGGATGGTAATCCCAGGTGTCCCAAATAGTGGGCGGGAGCGATTTCGGCCGCGCGCATGTGTGCTTAGGCGGCCATTGTGTATGAATGTTTTTCGGAGGCGGTTGCGTGGCGTCTAGATGAAGCTACAAACCTACCCCGGTTTAGACCTTTGGATGTCGGGCCGGTAGGTTTCACGGGTCGGAGTTATTAGAAAAGTAATTTCCTTGTACTACCAAACATTGGTCTCACGCGGTTTCGGGCGAGTAGAGGCTCTTTTGGCGCTTCGTTCGAAATTTTGAAACACAAGCATTCACGTTTAGAGTACTCTTGAACTTTGAGGATTGACCTAAATAGACAACGTTAAATTTGACCTTGTATGTTTGAAAACCTCATTAAATTATCTGCTTCTTTTTGAAATTTTGACACTTGAAAATCCTATAACTACGATTATTTTGGAATGGAGGAGCTAAATTAGAATCTATTTTGTACACGACTACATATGCTATTATGTACAAAATCAGAGCAAAGATTGGTGCCCCCATAATTTAGGTATGATTTACAAACGCCATGATATCAAATTCAAATAATTGAATGGACTTCATGTTGAATTTGATTTTTTAAAACCACCTTAAGTTGAATTCAAATGTATGCTAGTTCATAGGTAGCTATTTATAATGTTCACTGTGTAACTTTCGTATGTATAATGTGCTTTACACACACAACATGAACTATACTCACGTTTATATTCGATTGCTAAAGCGATGCATTGTCTGGAGTTCAAAATACTAACTATGTGGATCAATTGTGTCGAATAATAACATAGACATGCTCAAATTCGATAGAATCTAGATGTCTGATGGATCAATGACCGTTCCTTACGCGAATTCCAAATATCATGATCCCATCCTAATATTTGGATACAATTTATATCTTTAATCAATGTGTACAGCAGTCTTGTACGTGTAGTTTCACTCTCCATCGGTGGTCTCTCACACATGCTCACACACTCTCTCCCGAGGTGTCTTTCTCACACACATGCTCTCGATATAACCCTCCCTCCCTCTCGTAACCATTTACGACTGTTTTCACTAACCTTTATCACAAGCACTCTTCCTCTCGCAAGCATACACACGCACAATCCCTATCGACCCTTTCTATATACATAGACCTGCCTACGTGTCTCCTGTACGCACATTATCTTTAGGCATGTCTCTCACGCATTGTCTCACACCTCTCTTCCTAATCGACGAGTATGATTCTAGCAAAGCATTCTGTAGGATGCCCCTTAAAGTTAGGTGGATGAATAGTAATATCAGAGATAAAGGGGTTACCTTAGTCCAAGAACCCAGGGTTACAAATCCTAGCCGGCTTTGTCAGTGGACATAGAGTCCTTCACAATTATGCTATCTTTGTCTTGTACGACTAGTCATCCATGGGTCTCCCTAAATGCGTCACGGGACGACCAATGTGGCGCGGGACGGAACCGAACGAAGGGCCTCACTTCGACCCACCGGACCTCACGCAGTGACACACCCTCTGCCCCCATGTCTCGTTATCTTCTCACACCCACACATACCAACACAGACACCACACACACAAAATATATTCTCCTGGTGCCTCTATCCGCCCCCCTTGCATATACACACTCAAGGGAATCTCTCGCCGTGACGTCATATTCGTCTCTCTCTCTAGACCACTCTCATTTCTCGTGCTATCTCTCCCACGCCCCCCTGTCGGCCCCTCTATCCATGCCTCTCTCGAATACGTAATACACACACATACCTCTCTAGGCCCTGCCAAATGCATCAACTACATATTCACACATGTTACATCACGTACCCCATTGATCTAAAAACCCTCTCTTCACGTTTATTTCGCATACAACATTCCTTTTGAATAAAGTGTGGCCAAAAAAATATTTCAGAATTTCTACATATATACAACATTACAAAGTTATATGGAGGAGTATGAACGCTTGCATTGCATGGTGCCCACAATGATATTTAGTCCGCACTGTGAATTTGTATATTTTTATACTATATATAAATGTAGTCATAATAAAGAGAAACGAAGAGCATCTCTCTCTCTCCATCGCATTCCCCCCCCTCTACGCCCCTTTCAGGTACGCACACAAACTATCTCCAGGTCCTCTAAAAGTAAGCCCCCAGCACATTCACGCATGTTTCATCTTTCTCTCGCGATATATACGGTGACGATCATTGTATTTGAAGCGAAAGCATGATACGTACATTGGACTTCAGAATCCACTCATTACGGTCACAATTTACGTTTTGTGGTTATTATACAGTCACGGGCTCACCGTACAACTCTGTATTTGCTCAAGACACGGCTAGTTGACCAGTTAAACGCTCCACGTGGCACCTCTAGTGTTGCATCACATTATCTCACTACCATCGGGCCCACCTGTCGGCTTGTATCTACTCTACATCTACACTCTTATAAAATACTAGCAAGATGCCCATGCGTTGCACGGAACATCAAGATGCATTTGTATGAGTAGTTTATCTTGTGGGAGAAAAGGATGAACAAGGGAATGCCCTATTTGCAAGTGTGGAGAGGGGTGTGGGTATCTTTTTGCAAAATTGCCATAGTTTCCTTCCTATCCGTCAGATATAGATCGGACGGCCTATATTGCAGGATGGCAGGCACACGATCATCACCGACTATGCTTTTTATAAGAGTGGGGATAAAATACACTCTTATAAAAAACAGAGTTGGTGATGATGGTGTGCCTGCCATCCTGCAATATAGGCCGTCCGATTTATATCAGACGGATAGGAAAGAAACTATGACAATTTTTCCTAAGATGTACCCACACACCTCTCCACATTTGCAAATAAGGACTTCCCTCGTTCATCCTTTTCTCTCACAAGATAAACTAGTCATACAAATGCATCTTGATGTTACGTGCAACACACGAGCATCTTGCTAGTAAGAATGAAAACAAGCGACAAAAAAATATTGGACGGTGGTTCGAAGTCATGACCGCGGGCACAGCGGACAAGGTGGCCTTGTATTGGTATGCTGAGCCGTCTGTTTTAACACACAGGAGCTGGTGTGGTGATTATACACACACGCACACATGCACACGAACTGCATGCACACAACACTCACACGAACACATGCACCCACGCACGCACCCAACACTCACACGTACACACGCAGCCACGCATGCACGCAACACTCACACGCACACACGCACGCATCCATGCACACACGAGTACACCACACGACCAACACACACTCTCACGCTCAAGTGCTCAACCTACACGAGCATGCGCACACATCAGGCCCTGACAGACACATACACAACCAGGTGATTCCCGCGCACGGGGTGGAGTCTTGTCACGCCTGCGTAAATTTGTGTTTATCTGACCTTTTCCCTATGCGAACTGACATGCGGGACCCACAAGGAATGTGGTCAATTTAACTAGTCAACATGGTGCCACGCAGACTATTTGGCCGGTCAACAGAGTGCAATCCGATGCTGAACCGTGAGCAAGTGACCGTATAATCACCGCAAAACGTATATAGTGACCGTAATCAGCTTATTCTGAAGTTCGATGAACGTATTACACTTTTCTCTCTGTAGGCCCTCCAAAACTACATCTCTACACGTTCTCTCATGTTACATCTAACAACTATGCAATACAGCACCACTACTACACTCTAACACAATAAATCATATGTGTTTTTAGTTTTACTAGATATCATATTGTTACTTAATTATTCAGTTTGCATACATTAAAATTGCCTTTGAAATGTATGGCCAGTATCATATACCGCGCGGGAAAAATCCCGCCCTTTCCTATTTAATCGGGTTTGTATCGATGGATCGTGCAAAACAACAAAACTATAGTACTATATACAGTACAAGTGACAGTTCACTGGGCCGTCGTGTCATGTACTCCTCCGTCGTAAGAGTGGAGCGCTCGCTTTCATAAATCTTCTAGTCCCTTTCGCCGACATGTGGGGCATCAAGCTACCGGGTCCACGTGCCATACCGGAATACAGTGCAGAGCAGCCAGGGTGAAGCACCCAGTCATGGCGCCGGCGAAGTAATGAGCAATGAGGCGTCAAATCACAAAACTGCACCTTTCCCGCAGTTAAGTTGGAGGGACGAAGTAATAATGCTAAAAAAAGAAGTTGGAGGGACGAAGCAACCATCATTTCGCTCGTTGCGCCTCATGTGGGAAGCGGATTGGCTTGGTAAAGCACTGACACGTGGGACCGCATGTTAGCAAACCGCCAGGACAACGTCCTCTAAAAATAAGAAACCTCCCCCGCCATCCGCGCGGCAAAATCACCTCCTTTTTACTAATCTTGATTCTATAACTTTTTAGATTAATATAATTGAGATTTGTATAGATAGCACACAGGAGCAAAACCAAGTGGTACGGTTAAGGGCATCCACAATGTGTAGCCAAATGTGAAAATAGCTTTTGGCATCGTGGGAACCATTGTGGATGGTGTTTCCAAAGCCAAAAGGATGGAACCGAAGCTCCCTGATTGATTGATTGATTGAAGGAATAGAAAAATGCAACGTCTCTCCTCTTTCTCCCGTGCTTGGAAGCATGTACAGTATAGAGGACAGAGTCTACTCCCCTGTCTCTTCTATCACAAATCACAAAGCAGTGAGGCATCAAATCACAAAGCACGGACGAAGCAACCATCATTCCACTCTTCGCTGACTCCGCTTCTCCATCGTCTTCTTCGAGAAACCATCTCACCGCACTAAGCTGGACGGACGACACTATTGTGTACGAGTAGTACTAGTACATTTGTGCGTCCTTTGGTTCAACGGACTTCCTGGATGCAAATAAGGCGGTTGTCTCGGCTTGCAGGCGGCACTTGCGAACGACTTACCGTGGTCCCCCTCAATGGTGTTCTCCGTCGAACGCACTTCGCCAAACCACAACGTTCGAGATATCGTCGACGTCACCGCAATGGGGAAGGAAGTCAAATATAGTTACTACCTCCATTTTTTTTGTACACAAGGCGAGTATATCAAAATTACAATTTGCAAAAGGCCACTAACACTAATCGAGGCAAAATTGATGGGGTTTGCCTCGTACTAGCAACCAAGGACATTAATATCCCCTGCATGCATGCGGAAGTGAGAAGGTTGGTTTGCATGGCGCTGCATTAATCAAGCGATGAGGAGTGAGATGGTTAGCTCTTTGGGCTTTGGAGAAAAAAATACTCATTAATTGACACGTCAAACGAGGATTTGTATCGATTAATCCCGCGAAGGAAAACCCCGCCTTTCTTTTTTAACACTAGTACTCCTAGTACGTAGTACTACGTACTTATCCTGTTTGGGTCTAGGCCTTGCATTGCCATACTTCGCCACACATTTTTGCCAAGCTTGCCTAAAGTTTTCAAAATGAAAAGGAGGTACACTTGCGCACGACTGTCGCGGTCGCACCGCACCCTCACACGGTCGCTCCTGCACGCCGCGGTCGCACCGCACCCTCACATGCACAGTCGCTCCTGCACGCCGCAAACCCAACCAAGGGAATGCACCCTCACTGACACGTGCTGTCGCATATGAACAAACCAAACTCAGCCATCCTACCGCTGACACATAATTTTCGTTCATAGAGTATGTTTATCCAACCGCATGTTGGGGAGTATCCGTACGGCCCGTGCGGTGGTCTGTTGGGGAAGAAGAAGAGGTGAGGAAGAAGGGTTAGGAGACGTAGGATATTCATCCAACCACCTGAAATGGTAGACTGACCCAAGTCAGGCGACTTGCATAACAATATACAATATGTTTTTACACAGCGAAAGATCCATAAAAACAACAACATAAAGAAAAACTATCACTGCTCGCGGAACGAGACGACCTTGTCGTCTTTGGCTGCCGGCGCGAACCAGCCGTAGCTGCCGACGTGTGTCTCCACACCGTGGTTGTCCTCGGCCTCCAGCTACTCGTTCACGCGGAGCGTGCGGGCGCTCTGCACGGACGAGAGCACCGCCCGGTTCAAGTCGAGGACGTCCGATTCCGCCTGCAGGAGGGCCTCGATGGCAGCAGCATCCGCGCGCTCCGCATCGAGTCGAGCCTCCGCCGCCCGGTTCAAGTCCAGGACGTCCGGTTCCGCCTGCAGGAGGGCCTCGATGAGAGCGGCATCCGCGTGCTCCGCGTCGAGTTGAGCCTCTGCCGCCCGGTTCAAGTCCAGGACGTCCGGTTCCGCCTGCAGGAGGGCCTCGATGGCAGCGGTCCGCGCGCTCCGCCTCAAGTTGAGCCTCCGCCACCCGGTTCACATCCACGACATCCGGTTCCGCCTGCAGGAGAGCCTCGATGGTAGCGGCATGCGCGCGCTCCGCGTCGAGTTGAGCCTCTGCCTCCCGGTCCTCCTTTAGTATCGCTAGGTTGAACCGCTGGTCCGCCTGCACTATGGGGGACTCGGACGCCGACACGAAGTCGACGTCCATCGTCTCATACTCATCGGGGGCCTTCTGCGCCGCGACCTCCGCCATGAACATTGGATCGGCTTCCTCCTCCTCGTAGCTTGGCTCCAGAGAACTCGGGGATTGGCCCGCTGCTACCTCTTGAGCACTGCGTTGGTTTTCCCTTGAAGAGGAAAGGGTGATGCAGCAAAGTAGCGTAAGTATTTCCCTCAGTTTTTGAGAACCAAGGTATCAATCCAGTAGGAGGCTACGCGCGAGTCCCTCGCACCTACACAATACAAATAAATCCTCGCAACCAACGTGATAAGGGGTTGTCAATCCCTACACGGTCACTTACAAGAGTGAGATCTGATGGATATGATAGGATAATATTTTTGGTATTTTTATGATAAAGATGCAAAGTAAAATAAAAGCAAAGTAAAAAAGCAACGGAAATAACTAAGTGTTGGAAGATTAATATGATGAAGATAGACCCGGGGGCCATAGATTTCACTAGTGGCTTATCTCAAGAGCATAAGTATTTTACGGTGGGTGAACGAATTACTGTTGAGCAATTGACAGAATTGAGCATAGTTATGAGAATAGCTAGGTATGATCATGTATATAGGCATCACGTCCGAGACAAGTAGACCGACTCCTGCCTGCATCTACTACTATTACTCCACTCATCGACCGCTATCCAGCATGCATCTAGAGTATTAAGTTCATGAAAACAGAGTAACGACTTAAAGCAAGATGACATAATGTAGAGGGATAAATTCATGCAATATGATAAAAAAAACCCCATCTTTTTATCCTCGATGGCAACAATACAATACGTGCCTTGCTACCCCTACTGTCACTGGGAAAGGACACCGCAAGATTGAACCCAAAGCTAAGCACTTCTCCTGTTGCAGGAAAGATCAATCTAGTAGGCCAAACCAAACTGATAATTCGAAGAGACTTGCAAAGATAACCAATCATACATAAAAGAATTCAGAGAAGATTCAAATATTGTTCTTTGATAATCTTGATCATAAACCCACAATTCATCGGTCTCAACAAACACACCGCAAAAAGAAGATTACATCGAATAGATCTCCACGAGAGAGGGGGAGAACATTGTATTGAGATCCAAAAAGAGAGAAGAAGCCATCTAGCTACTAACTATGGACCCGAAGGTATGAGGTAAACTACTCACACTTCATCGGAGAGGCTATGGTGTTGATGTAGAAGCCCTCCATGATGGATGCCCCCTCCGGCGGAGCTCCGGAACAGGCCCCAAGATGGGATCTCGTGGGTACAGAAGGTTGCGGCGGTGAAATTAGGTTTTTGGCTCTGTATCTGATCGTTTGGGGGTATGTAGGTATATATAGGAGGAAGGAGTACGTAGGTGGAGCAACAGGGGGCCCACGAGGGTGGAGGGCGTGCCCTGGGGGGGTGGCCGCGCCCCCTACCTCGTGGCCTCCTCCTTTGTTTCTTGACGTAGGGTCCAAGTCTCCCGGATCATAATCTTCCTAAAAATCACGTTCTCAGAGGTTTCATTCCGTTCGGACTCCGTTTGATATTCCTTTTCTGCGAAACTCTGAAATAGGCAAAAAAACAACAATTCTGGGCTGGGCCTCCGGTTAATAGGTTAGTCCCAAAAATAATATAAAAGTGGATAATAAAGCCCAATATTGTCCAAAACAGTAGATAATATAGCATGGAGCAACCAAAAATTATAGATACGTTGGAGACGTATCAGGCATCCCCAAGCTTAATTCCTGCTCGTCCTCGAGTAGGTAAATGATAAAAACAGAATTTTTGATGCGGAGTGCTACTTGGCATAATTTCAATGTAATTCTTCTTAATTGTGGTATGAATATTCAGGTCTGACATATTCAAGACAAAAGTTTAATATTGACATAAAAATAATAATACTTCAAGCATAATAACAAAGCAATCATGTCTTCTCAAAATAACATGGCCAAAGAAAGTTATCCCTACAAAATCATATAGTCTGGCTATGCTCTATCTTCACCACACAAAGTATTTAAATCATGCACAACCCCGATGACAAGCGAAGCAATTGTTTCATACTTTTGACATTTTCAAAACTTTTTCAGTCTTCACGCAATACATGAGCATGAGCCATGGACATAGCACTATATGTGGAATAGAATGGTGGTTGTGGAGAAGACAAAAAGGGAGAAGATAGTCTCACATCAACTAGGCGTATCAACGGGCTATGGAGATGCCCATCAATAGATATCAATGTGAGTGAGTAGGGATTGCCATGCAACGGATGCACTAGAGCTATAAGTATATGAAAGCTCAACAAAGGAAACTAAGTGGGTGTGCATCCAACTTGCTTGCTCACGAAGACCTAGGGCATTTTGAGGAAGCCTATCATTGGAATATACAAGCCAAGTTCTATAATGAAAATTTTCCCACTAGTATATGAAAGTGACAAAATGAGAGACTCTCTATCATGAAGATCATGGTGCTACTTTGAAGCACAAGTATGGTAAAAGGATAGTAACATTGTCCCTTCTCTCTTTTTCTCTCATTTTTTTATTTTTTTATTTGGGCCTTTTTTTCTATGGCCTCTTTTCTTTTATTTTTTTTATTTTTTTATTTTTCGTCCGGAGTCTCATCCCGACTTGTGGGGGAATCATAGTCTCCATCATCCTTTCCTCACTTGGGACAATGCTCTAAAAATGAAGATCATCACACTTTTATTTTCTTACAACTCGATACTTAGAACAAAATATGACTCTATATGAATGCCTCCGGCGGTGTACCGGGATATGCAATGAATCGAGAGTGACATGTATGAAAGAATTATGAACGGTGGCTTTGCCACAAATACGATGTCAACTACATGATCATGCAAAGCAATATGACAATGATGGAGCGTGTCATAATAAATGGAACGGTGGAAAGTTGCATGGCAATATATCTCGGAATGGCTATGGAAATGCCATGATAGGTAGGTATGGTGGCTGTTTTGAGGAAGGTTTATGGTGGGTGTATGATACCGGCGAAAAGTGCGCGGTATTAGAGAGGCTAGCAATGGTGGAAGGTAGAAGGGTGCGTATAGTCCATGGACTCAACATTAGTCATAAAGAACTCATATACTTATTGCAAAAATCTACAAGTTATCAAAGCAAAGTATTACGCGCATGCTCCTAGGGGGATAGATTGGTAGGAAAAGACCATCGCTCGTCTCCGACCGCCACTCATAAGGAAGACAATCAATAAACAAATCATGCTCCGACTTCATCACATAACGGTTCACCATACGTGCATGCTACGGGAATCACAAACTTTAACACAAGAATTTCTCAAATTCATAACTACTCAACTAGCATGACTCTAATGTCACCATCTTCATATCTCAAAACAATTATCAAGCATCAAACTTTTCTTAGTATTCAAAACACTCATAAGAATTCTTACAAATCTTGTATGCTTAGCATATTAGGATTAGTTAAGCAAATTACCATGCTATTTAAGACTCTCAAAATAATCTAAGTGAAGCATGAGAGATCAATAGTTTCTATAAAACAAATCCACCACCGTGCTCTAAAAGATATAAGTGAACTACTAGAGCAAAAACTATATAACTCAAAATATATAAGTGAAGCACAAAGAGTATTCTAATAATTTCCAAATCATGTATGGCTCTCTCAAAAGGTGTGTACAGAGAGGATGATTGTGGTAAACTAAAAAGCAAAGACTCAAATCATACAAGACGCTCCAAGCAAAACACATATCATGTGGTGAATAAAAATATAGCTCCAAGTAAAGTTACCGATGGAAGTAGACGAAAGAGGGGATGCCTTCTGGGGCATCCCCAAGCTTTGGCTTTTTGGTGTCCTTAGATTATCTTGGGGGTGCCATGGTCATCCCCAAGCTTAGGCTCTTGCCACTCCTTGTTCCATAATCCATCAAAATCTTTCACCCAAAACTTGAAAACTTCACAACACAAAACTCAACAGAAATCTCGTGAGCTCCGTTAGCGAAAGAAAACAAAAGACCACTTCAAGGTACTGTAATAAACTTATTATTTATTTATATTGGTGTTAAACCTACTGTATTCCAACTTCTCTATGGTTTATAAACTATTTTACTAGCCATAGATTCATCAAAATAAGCAAACAACACACGAAAAACAGAATCTGTCAAAAACAGAACAGTCTGTAGTAATCTGTAACTAACGCAAACTTCTGGAACTCCAAAAAATTAGCCAAAATAGGACGACCTAGACAATTTGTTTATTGATAGGAAGCAATTGGAATCAGTATTTTATCACGTTCTGGTGATTTTTAACAAATTATTTCGTGAACAAAAAGTTTCTGGAAATTTCTGCAAGATCAAATAACTATCATCCAAGAAGATCCTATAGGTTTAACTTGGCACAAACACTAATTAACACATCTAACCAGAGGCTAGATCAAAGATTTATTGAATAACAGCAAGGAAAAATATTGGGTTGTCTCCCAACAAGCTCTTTTCTTTAAAGCCTTTTAGCTAGGCATTGATAATTTTAATGATGCTCACATGAAAGACAAGAATTGAAGCACATAGAGAGCATCATAAAACACGTGACAAACACATCTAAGTCTAACATACTTCCTATGCATAGGCATATTATAGAAAAACAAATTATCATAGCAAGCAAAAACTAGCATATGCAAGGAAGCGGAAAGGAACAATAGCAATCTCAACATAACGAGAGGTAATTTAGTAACATGAAAATTTCTATAACCATATTTTACTCTCTCATAATAATTACATGTAGGATCATAAGAAAATTCAACAATATAGCTATCACATAACATATTCTCGACACGATCCACATGCATGCGAAGTTGACACTCTTCCAAAATAGTGGGATCTAAAGTTGACACTCTTCCAAACCCACTTTCAATATTATTGCAAACACTATTATCAATCTTATATTCATCATGGGGCTTAAATAAATTTTCAAGATCATAAGAAGAATCTCCCCAATCATGATTATTGCAACACGTAGTGGACATAGCAAAACTAGCATCCCCAAGCTTAGGGTTTTTCATATTATTAGCATAATTTACATCCATAGAATTTATAATAAAATCATTGCAATCATGCTTTTTATTCAAGGAACTATCGTGAATCTCTTCATAAATTTCTTCATCACAATTTTCAGATTCACAAATTTCAAGCAAAACTTCATAAAGATAATCTAGTGCACAAAACTCACTAGCAATTGGTTCATCATAATTGGATCTCTTAAAAAGATTAGCAAGCGGATGAGGATCCATAGATCTTAGCTTCTGTGTTTAGGAAAAAATACTCAACTATTTCAACTAAGCGAGCAAACGAGCCAAGCAAGGCATCAAGGCAAACGAAAAGACAAACGGAAAAAGGGCGAATAAAATGGCAAGGGTGAAGTGGGGGAGAGGAAAACGAGAGGCAAATGGAAAATAATGTAATGCGGGAGATAAGGGTTTGTGATGGGTACTTGGTATGTTGACTTTTGCGTAGACCTCCCCGGCAACGGCGCCAGAAATCCTTCTTGCTACCTCTTGAGCACTGCGTTGGTTTTCCCTTGAAGAGGAAAGGGTGATGCAGCAAAGTAGCGTAAGTATTTCCCTCAGTTTTTTAGAACCAAGGTATCAATCCAGTAGGAGGCTACGCGCGAGTCCCTTGCACCTGCACAATACAAATAAATCCTCGCAACCAACGCGATAAGGGGTTGTCAATCCCTACATGGTCACTTACGAGAGTGAGATCTGATGGATATGATAGGATAATATTTTTGGTATTTTTATGATAAAGATGCAAAGTAAAATAAAAGCAAAGTAAAAAGCAACGGAAATAACTAAGTGTTGGAAGATTAATATGATGATGATAGACCCGGGGGCCATAGATTTCACTAGTGGCTTCTCTCAAGAGCATAAGTATTTTACGGTGGGTGAACGAATTACTGTTGAGCAATTGACAGAATTGAGCATAGTTATGAGAATATCTAGGTATGATCATGTATATAGGCATCACGTCGGAGACAAGTAGACCGACTCCTGCCCGCATCTACTACTATTACTCCACTCATCGACCGCTATCCAGCATGCATCTAGAGTATTAAGTTCATGAAAACAGAGTAACGCCTTAAGCAAGATGACATGATGTAGAGGGATAAATTCATGCAATACGATAAAAAAACATCTTGTTATCCTCGATGGCAACAATACAATACGTGCCTTGCTGCCCCTACTGTCACTGGGAAAGGACACCACAAGATTGAACCCAAAGCTAAGCACTTCTCCCATTGCAAGAAAGATCGATCTAGTAGGCCAAACCAAACTGCTAATTCGAAGAGACTTGCAAAGATAACCAATCATACATATAAGAATTCAGAGAAGATTCAAATATTGTTCATAGATAATCTTGATCATAAACCCACAATTCATCGGTCTCAACAAACACACCGCAAAAAGAAGATTACATCGAATAGATCTCCACGAGAGAGGGGGAGAACATTGTATTGAGATCCAAAAAGAGAGAAGAAGCCATCTAGCTACTAACTATGGACCCGAAGGTCTGAGGTAAACTACTCACACTTCATCGGAGAGGCTATGGTGTTGATGTAGAAGCCCTCCGTGATGGATGCCCCCTCCGGCGGAGCTCCGGAACAGGCCCCAAGATGGGATCTCGTGGGTACAGAAGGTTGCGGCGGTGAAATTAGGTTTTTGGCTCCGTATCTGATCGTTTGGGGGTACGTAGGTATATATAGGAGGAAGGAGTACGTCGGTGGAGCAACAGGGGGCCACGAGGGTGGAGGCGCGCCCTGGGGGGGGGGGGCTCCCCCCTACGTCGTGGCCTCCTCCTTTGTTTCTTGACGTAGGGTCCAAGTCTCCCGGATCATAATCTTCCTAAAAATCACGTTCCCGAAGGTTTCATTCCATTTGGACTCCGTTTGATATTCCTTTTCTGCGAAACTCTGAAATAGGCAAAAAACAGCAATTCTGGGCTGGGCCTCTGGTTAATAGGTTAGTCCCAAAAATAATATAAAAGTGGATAATAAAGCCCAATATTGTCCAAAACAGTAGATAATATAGCATGGAGCAATCAAAAATTATAGATATGTTGTAGATGTATCACCCGCCGCAAAGCGAGCTTGGGAACGGAGGTCTCTGGCGCCGACCGCCGCCGCGATTTCTGCGCGGCGCTCCGGTGTCAGCATCTTGTAGTACGTGATCTTACGGCGCACCATGGCTTTCCGGTGAACTAGGGGACGCTTGATGCGGGCTAGGGGATCGAAAGGTGGGGGAAGGGGCTGGAGATTAGGTGTGGTTTTAGGGAAGTGGCTGGCGTAGGCCGAGCAGCGAAGGTTCTGGTGTGAATAGTGGTTCCGGTGACGACCGGTCAATCGGTTTTGACTGTACATCGCTCTTGTCGCCTTCGCGTTGCAGCCGGCACGCTGGACCCTCCACGTTGCTCACCGAATGGAACGCTCTTCGTCTTGCGTTTTCGCTCGCTTGTGGGACCGCAGTTGAGAGCAAACCGACGTCCTTCCCCCTCCCCCGCCCGCGTCATTTTATGCGGAGTAAATAAAAACAGAGGGAGTATACTACGGATGAGGATCCCCTGACGTGGCCGAACCCATTGAGTAACTGACATGCGGGGCCTAGCAGGCATGGGGTCCGCCAGTAAGTGACCGAAAGGGAGGGTAAGGTAGGGATACGTATGTGAAAGGAGCTTCCAATGATATAATTTTCACATTATACATCTCATGTACTATTAATCTTGTCAATAGTCAAATGCGGTTTTGAAAAACGCATTAGAGCAGGGTTAATTATATAGCCAGTCGATGGCTATAAGGAACTGCCATGTCATCTATAGCCATCATCTATTATATGCACTCATACAGTAGTGTGGGCTATAAGGTTGGCTATT
The DNA here is from genome assembly GCF_002575655.3 of Aegilops tauschii subsp. strangulata. Classification (NCBI taxonomy): domain Eukaryota; kingdom Viridiplantae; phylum Streptophyta; class Magnoliopsida; order Poales; family Poaceae; genus Aegilops; species Aegilops tauschii. The sequence goes on from NC_053039.3 coordinate 228,416,667, forward strand.
TCCCGCAAAAACATTATAAGGTTGGCTATTGTATTAGTACTTTTTCCATCTCCTCTCCATCTCTTTCTTCATATTTATTGTACGTATTTAACTAGGAATGCGTATATAGCTAAGCTCCTGCATGAGAGCTCACTCCCCTTACTTTTTCACATCTCTCTCCTCCACATAGGCCCTATATAAATGGAAGGAGGGAGTACAACTATGAGCACTGCATACTCTAGTACAGATGTTGTCAGTACTCCACTAGTACTATTGGACAGGGAGCTTAAAAAAAGATACTATTGGACTGGCTATACGTGGCGAAATCCTAGTAGGAAGAGCATGCGCGAGAACAAGCACATTCACGTGGTTGAAGACAAATTGGACACCATCCCGAGTACAAATCTAGGAGTACGTAAGAATCTAACAATATTGATTGGGCGTTGTTGAATGTTGATACTTTTTTTTATCAAAGTAGAGATACTTTGACTACACATAAAACTTATATGTAAACTAGAAAGGATAGGAGGGAGTATATTGTACGTTCAAAAACGAAACGAACATTGAATACACTGTATATATGATTTGCGGATGCTATGATCACCGGTTCAAAATTTTGAATCCGCCTTAGGTATCACACATGCCCCCACTCGTTCTCTCTCGATTTCATCTCGGGGTCCGGAGATCGATTGAAAGAGGACTAGGGTGGGTACAATACGTTCATTTCGCTTATGAACATACAATATACTCCCTCTGATCCACACAGACCCCCCCCCCCCCCCCCGCGGGTCATTTCTATCATAGAAACAGACCAAACCTTTATCTCCTTGCACGACACGCAATTGATCTCTGAACATCAATCGATCTCGTCAACATGTGTCGGGGCATGCATGAACCGAATGGGATGCCAAAACTAAGACGCGAAGCGACACGTAGTGGAGGCAAAGTGAAACTTCAAACGAACCGTTTGTTTGTATGCATGTCGGACAAATTACAAATAAACATTGGAAATACAAGCATGGTCTAGGCCCACATGCGAATGATACTCGGCAGAATGTTCAAATGAGGCATGCGGGGGGATGGACTCGGCCGGAGGGCGACATGATCGATGGAGAAGAGGGTTGGACATGAATGAGAAATAAGCAAACACCACATGATTATACTTGACCGGCTCAAATAAACAATAAGTTGTCTCGCTTGGCCTACATAGTGAAAGGCCTAATGCGCAACGTGGAGCACTGACGCTCGAATATGGCCGGGAAAACAGGGAAACCGACATGTGGGGCACACCTGTCGGGACGACGTAGCGCAAACTAGTCCAATGGAGGAGCTGGCCCACGACCTCCTCGCCACCGGCAACCGTTCATGTGGGTTGTGGGGGCCAACAACGTGACGCAGCTCCAGCACCGCCTCTGGACACGGCGACCGCGGTGAGCAACACGCTCATCGTCGCTAGACACGGTCGGTTTCAGTGTGCCGAGGGTGGCGTTAGTGCTGTGGCACGACCAACAGCTAGTATGCTTGGTTTGTGCCCAAGGTTGCCCCATCAAAGCATTGGGTAGCCAAAATTTTGGTTGAGGTTTTGGTTGCCCATGATTTGGCCGACATCGGCAAGAAAAATGAACTAGAGTTGGCTAGAGTTCATTGGCATGCCAAAAAAATGGCAACCATCCATTTTTGGGTCATGACCAAAACCTCAAAAAAATGGAAACCATCCAAACAAAGACCAATCTTTGGGTCATGACCAAAATTTTGGTAAGGTGCACTTTGGCCACAATCCAAACACACCCCAACACCCGACTCGTCGAGGATGCACGGGGCGCTGGGACGCGTCCGCGGAGTGGTGTAGCGCGGCCAACTGCATCCTCAGGACCTGAGACCATGCCGGGTCGTCTTGCTTTTTCAATGACATACGTCGATCGCATGTGAGCAAAGGGCATCTCCAACGTTGCCACGACCGCAGCTGACTACCCTGGAACACCAAAAACCCTCATCCCTCGCGCTGTCGCGCGGTGCATTCCCAGCCGGCGCCAGCTGCTCGCATTCATGCCGTCCATCCGTATGCCGTCGTTAAGAGGCTCGGTGCCCGAGGAACCAACTCCGGCGACTTAATGATGCACCAGGACGCTTGGCCTCACCGGAATGCGCTACTTAAAGCGGCAACGCCCAGCTAACCTCCACACCATAGCGCATCGTCCTCCTACCTGGCACCACATCCGCCATGACCGCAAGCACGAACGCTCTGCGGGAGAGCTTGTCTTCGGGGATGGAGCTCGAGGTCGCCGCCCTCGCTCAAGTCGCTGCACAAGCGGTGGCCACGCTGGCGGCCGACGAAGGGAGCACCATCAGCCACGCGTCCTACTTGCCGCCGTCCAACGTCTGGCACCGCCGAGGTCGGGGACTCCTCCAAGGATGAGTAGGGCATGGGAGGCGGCAGGGCATGGTGTGCCAACTGGCCGGTCCGTCTCCCGTGTTCTACTTTTCCTCGCCGGAGACCGCACCTTCACTTCACGGGTCTTGAACCCCGCCCCCGTACATGGAGATCGCAGATGGAGGACGTTGGTCGCCGCTGTAGAATAGGTTTAGGGTCGGGTTTCTTTTATTTTTTCTGTCCTATAAAAGTTCGAAATGTAATGAATATCTGCCGTGTTTGCATTAATCTCGGCCGGTGTATATGAACTTTCACAATAATATAGTATATTGTAGGAGTACTAGCAAGATGCCCGTGCGTTGCACGGAAGATCAAGATCTTGTGGGAGAAAAGGATGAACGAGGTAAGGCCTTATCTGCAAATGCACATTCACGCATTTCACATTTTTCTACATCTACGGGAACCTACGAAAGGGTTAACGTAAATTGCCTCTCTCTCTCCTCCCCTGATTTTCATGGTGGTGGGCCCCTCCCTCCCCCCAATCTACAATCAACAGCTCACACGTTTCACATTATGTTAATTACGTAACTGGGACTACGTAGGTGTAGCATTACTCGTCCTAAAAAACCCAACTAAGCCAACCTCCCAGCATATCGCGCGGGAAAAGACCCGGCGCGTCGTTTTAGTCGGGATTACCGGATTACTAGTAGTAGTATCGATGGATCACGCGAAGCAACAAGTTTTTTTTGAGGGGGCGAAGCACCTAGTTTAAAAGGAAAAAAGGCGGTACACTCACAGCACCCCTGTCGCGGTCGCATTGCACCCCACACACGTTCGGTCCTGCACACGGCTCATGCAAACGGAACGCGCTTCGGCTTGCCTCTTCACTAACACGTGGGACTGCACTTGGAGAAACCGACCAAGCGCCAAACTCCCACCGCCCACCGCGCGAAAATCCTCCCCCACCCAAAAATTACCCCCAAATCCTAGATTCAACCGCCCTTCGGCCAACTAGCCAATAATATTCCCCAACCCCCCCCCCCCTGTTGGGAATCGTAGCATAATTTTAAAATTTTCCTACGTTCACCAAGATGCATCTATGGAGTATACTAGCAACGAGGGGAAGGGAGTGCATCTACATACCCTTGTAGATCGCGAGCGGAAGCGTTCCAATGAACGTGGATGACGGAGTCGTACTCGCCGTGATCCAAATCACCGATGACCGAGTGCCGAACGGACGGCACCTCCTCGTTCAACACACGTACGGTGCAGCGACGTCTCCTCCTTCTTGATCCAGCAAGGGCGAAGGAGAGGTTGATGGAGATCCAACAGCACGACGGCGTGGTGGTGGATGTAGCGGGTCTCGGCAGGGCTTTGCTAAGCTTCTGCGAGAGAGAGAGAGGTGTTGCAGGGGAGGAGGGAGGCGCCCAAGGCTGTTGTATGCTGCCCTCCCTCCCCCCCTTTATATAGGCCCCCTGGGGGGGCGCCGGCCCCAAGAGATGAGATCTCAAGGGGGGGGGGGCGGCGGCCACAAGGGGGGAAGGGGTTGCCTTGCCCCCCAAGGCAAGGGGGAACTCCCCCCTAGGGTTCCCAATCCTAGGCGCATGGGGGGAGGCCCAAGGGGGGCGCCCAGCCCACTATGGGCTGGTTCCCTTCCACTTTCAGCCCACGGGGCCCTCCGGGATAGGTGGCCCCACCCGGTGGACCCCCGGGACCCTTCCGGTGGTCCCGGTACAATACCGGTAACCCCCGAAACTTTCCCGGTGGCCGAAACTGGACTTCCTATATATAATTCTTCACCTCCGGACCATTCCGGAACCTCTCGTGACGTCCGGGATCTCATCCGGGACTCCGAACAACTTTCGGGTTTCCGCATACATATATCTCTACAACCCTAGCGTCACCGAACCTTAAGTGTGTAGACCCTACGGGTTCGGGAGACATGCAGACATGACCGAGACGCCTCTCCGGTCAATAACCAACAGCGGGATCTGGATACCCATGTTGGCTCCCACATGTTCCACGATGATCTCATCGGATGAACCACGGTGTCGAGGATTCAATCAATCCCGTATACAATTCCCTTTGTCAATCGGTATGTTACTTGCCCGAGATTCGATCGTCGGTATCCCAATACCTTGTTCAATCTCGTTACCGGCAAGTCTCTTTACTCGTACCGCAATGCATGATCCCGTGACTAACGCCTTAGTCACATTGAGCTCATTATGATGATGCATTACCGAGTGGGCCCAGAGATACCTCTCCGTCACACGGAGTGACAAATCCCAGTCTCGATCCGTGCCAACCCAACAGACACTTTCAGAGATACCCGTAGTGCACCTTTATAGTCACCCAGTTACGTTGTGACGTTTGGCACACCCAAAGCATTCCTACGATATCCGGGAGTTCCACGATCTCATGGTCTAAGGAAAAGATACTTGACATTGGAAAAGCTCTAGCAAACGAAACTACACGATCTTTTATGCTATGCTTAGGATTGGCTCTTGTCCATCACATCATTCTCCTAATGATGTGATCCCGTTATCAATGACATCCAATGTCCATAGTCAGGAAACCATGACTATCTGTTGATCAACGAGCTAGTCAACTAGAGGCTTACTAGGGACACTTTGTGGTCTATGTATTCACACATGTATTATGATTTCCGGACAATACAATTATAGCATGAATAATAGACTATTATCATGAACAAAGAAATATAATAATAACCATTTATTATTGCCTCTAGGGCATATTTCCAACAGTCTCCCACTTGCACTAGAGTCAATAATCTAGTTACATTGTGATGAATCGAACACCCATTGCGTCCTGGTGTTGATCATGTTTTGCCCTAGGGAGAGGTTTAGTCAACGGATCTGCTACATTCAGGTCTGTATGTACTTTACAAATATCTATGTCTCCATTTTGAACACTTTCACGAATGGAGTTGAAGCGACGCTTGATATGCCTGGTCTTCCTGTGAAACCTGGGCTCCTTCGCAAGGGCAATAGCTCCAGTGTTGTCACAGAAGAGAGTCATCGGGCCCGACGCATTGGGAATCACCCCTAGGTCGGTAATGAACTCCTTCATCCAGACTGCTTCCTGTGCTGCCTCCGAGGCTGCCATGTACTCCGCTTCACATGTAGATCCCGCCACGACGCTTTGCTTGCAACTGCACCAGCTTACTGCTCCTCCATTCAAAATATACACGTATCCGGTCTGTGACTTCGAGTCATCCAGATCTGTGTCGAAGCTAGCGTCGACGTAACCCTTTACGATGAGCTCTTCGTCACCTCCATAAACGAGAAACATATCCTTAGTCCTCTTCAGGTACTTCAGGATATTCTTGACCGCTGTCCAGTGTTCCTTGCCGGGATTACTTTGGTACCTTCCTACCAAACTTACGGCAAGGTTTACATCAGGTCTGGTACACAGCATGGCATACATAATAGACCCTATGGCCGAGGCATAGGGGATGACACTCATCTCTTCTATATCTTCTGCCGTGGTCGGGCATTGAGCCGTGCTCAATTGCACACCTTGCAATACAGGCAAGAACCCCTTCTTGGACTGATCCATATTGAACTTCTTCAATATCTTGTCAAGGTATGTACTCTGTGAAAGACCAATGAGGCGTCTTGATCTATCCCTATAGATCTTGATGCCTAATATATAAGCAGCTTCTCCAAGGTCCTTCATTGAAAAACACTTATTCAAATAGGCCTTTATACTTTCCAAGAATTCTATATCATTTCCCATCAATAGTATGTCATCCACATATAATATGAGAAATGCTACAGAGCTCCCACTCACTTTCTTGTAAACACAGGCTTCTCCATAAGTCTGTGTAAACCCAAACGCTTTGATCATCTCATCAAAGCGAATGTTCCAACTCCGAGATGCTTTCACCAGTCCATAGATTGAGCGTTGGAGCTTGCATACTTTGTTAGCATTCTTAGGATCGACAAAACCTTCCGGCTGCATCATATACAACTCTTCCTTAAGGAAGCCGTTAAGGAATGCCGTTTTGACATCCATCTGCCATATCTCATAATCATAGTATGCGGCAATTGCTAACATGATTCGGACGGACTTCAGCTTCGCTACGGGTGAGAAAGTCTCATCGTAGTCAACCCCTTGAACTTGTCGATAACCCTTAGCGACAAGTCGAGCTTTGTAGATGGTCACATTACCATCTGCGTCCGTCTTCTTCTTAAAGATCCATTTGTTTTCTATGGCTCGCCACTCATCGGGCAAGTCAGTCAAAGTCCATACTTTGTTTTCATACATGGATCCTATCTCGGATTTCATGGCTTCTAGCCATTTGTCGAAATCCGGGCCCGCCATCGCTTCTTCATAGTTCGAAGGTTCACCGTTGTCTAACAACATGATTTCCAGGACAGGGTTGCCGTACCACTCTGGTGCGGAACGTGTCCTTGTGGACCTACGAAGTTCAGTAACTTGATCCGAAGCTTCATGATCATCATCATTAACTTCCTCCCTAGTCGGTGTAGGCACCATAGGAACATTTTCCCGCGCTGCGCTACTTTCCGGTTCGGAAGGGGTGACTATCACCTCATCAAGTTCCACTTTCCTCCCACTCAATTCTTTCGAGAGAAACTCCTTCTCTAGAAAGGACCCGTTCTTGGCAACGAAGATCTTGCCTTCAGATCTGAGGTAGAAGGTATACCCAATAGTTTCCTTAGGGTATCCTATGAAGACGCATTTTTCCGATTTGGGTTCGAGCTTTTCAGGTTGAAGTTTCTTGACATAAGCATCGCATCCCCAAACTTTTAGAAACGACAGCTTAGGTTTCTTCCCAAACCATAATTCATACGGTGTCGTCTCAACGGATTTAGACGGTGCCCTATTTAAAGTGAATGCGGCAGTCTCTAAAGCATAACCCCAAAATGAGAGCGGTAAATCGGTAAGAGACATCATAGATCGCACCATATCCAATAGAGTGCGATTACGACGTTCGGACACACCATTTCTCTGAGGTGTTCCAGGCGGCGTGAGTTGTGAAACTATTCCACATTTCCTTAAGTGTGCACCAAACTCGTGACTTAAATATTCTCCACCACGATCTGATCATAGGAATTTTATTCTCCTGTCACGTTGATTCTCAACCTCACTCTGAAATTCTCTGAACTTTTCAAAGGTTTCAGACTTGTGTTTCATCAGGTAGACATATCCATATCTACTTAAATCATCAGTGAGAGTGAGAACATAACGATATCCTCCGCGAGCCTCGACACTCATTGGACCACACACATCGGTATGTATGATTTCCAATAAGTTGGTTGCTCGCTCCATTGTTCCGGAGAACGGAGTCTTGGTCATCTTACCCATGAGGCATGGTTCGCACGTGTCAAATGATTCGTAATCAAGAGACTCCAAAAGTCCATCTGCATGGAGCTTCTTCATGCGCTTGACACCAATGTGACCAAGGCGGCAGTGCCACAAGTATGTGGGACTATCGTTATCAACTTTACATCTTTTGGTATTCACACTATGAATATGTGTAACATCACGTTCGAGATTCATCAAAAATAAACCATTGACCAGCGGGGCATGACCATAAAACATATCTCTCAAATAAATAGAACAACCATTATTCTCGGATTTAAATGAGTAGCCATCTCGAATTAAACGAGATCCAGATACAATGTTCATGCTCAAAGCTGGCACTAAATAACAATTATTGAGGTTTAAAACTAATCCCGTGGGTAGATGCAGAGGTAGCATGCCGACGGCGATCACATCGACCTTGGAACCATTCCCGACGCGCATCGTCACCTCGTCCTTTGCCAGTCTCCGTTTATTCCGTAGTTCCTGTTTTGAGTTACAAATATGAGCAACCGCACCGGTATCAAATACCCAGGAGCTACTACGAGTACTGGTAAGGTACACATCAATTACTTGTATATCACATATACCTTGGGTGTTGCCGGCCTTCTTCTTGTCCGCTAAGTATTTGGGGCAGTTCCGCTTCCAGTGACCACTTCCCTTGCAATAAAAGCACTCAGTCTCGGGCTTGGGTCCATTCTTTGACTTCTTCCCAGTAACTGGTTTACCGGGCGCGGCAACTCCCTTGCCGTCCTTCTTGAAGTTCTTCTTACCCTTGCCCTTCTTGAACTTAGTGGTTTTATTCACCATCAACACTTGATGTTCTTTTCTGATCTCCCCTTCCGCTGATTTCAGCATTAAATATACTTCGGGAATGGTCTTTTCCATCCCCTGCATATTGTAGTTCATCACAAAGCTCTTGTAGCTTGGTGGAAGCGACTGGAGGATTCTGTCAATGACCGCGTCATCCGGGAGATTAACTCCCAGCTGAGACAAGCGGTTGTGCAACCCAGACATTCTGAGTATGTGCTCACTAACAGAACTGTTCTCCTCCATTTTACAGCTGAAGAACTTGTCGGAGACTTCATATCTCTCGACCCGGGCATGAGCTTGAAAAACCAGTTTCAGCTCCTCGAACATCTCATATGCTCCATGTTTCTCAAAACGCTTTTGGAGACCCGGTTCTAAGCTGTAAAGCATGCCGCACTGAACGAGGGAGTAATCATCAGCACGCTGCTGCCAAGCGTTCATAACGTCTTGGTTCTCTGGGATTGGTGCTTCACCTAGCGGTGCTTCTAAGACATAATCTTTCTTGGCTACTATGAGGATGAGCCTCAGGTTCCGGACCCAGTCCGTATAGTTGCTGCCATCATCTTTCAGCTTGGTTTTCTCTAGGAACACGTTGAAATTGAGGACAACGTTGGCCATTAGATCTACAAGACATAGTGTAAAGATTTTAGACTAAGTTCATGATGATTAAGTTCATCTAATCAAATTATTTAATGAACTCCCACTCAGATAGACATCCCTCTAGTCATCTAAGTGAAACATGATCCGAATTCGACTAGGCCGTGTCCGATCATCACGTGAGACGGACTAGTCAAGATCGGTGAACATCTCCATGTTGATCATATCTTCTATACGACTCATGCTCGACCTTTCGGTCCTCCGTGTTCCGAGGCCATGTCTGTACATGCTAGGCTCGTCAAGTCAACCTAAGTGTATTGCGTGTGTTCCGAGGCCATGTCTGTACATGCTAGGCTCGTCAACACCCGTTGTATTCGAACGTTAGAATCTATCACACCCGATCATCACGTGGTGCTTCGAAACAACGAACCTTCGCAACGGTGCACAGTTAGGGTGAACACTTTCTTGAAATTATTATAAGGGATCATCTTACTTACTACCGTCGTTCTAAGCAAATAAGATGCAAAAACATGATAAACATCACATGCAATCAAATAGTGACATGATATGGCCAATATCATCATGCTCCTTTGATCTCCATCTTCGGGGCACCATGATCATCTTCGTCACCGGCATGACACCATGATCTCCATCATCATGATCTCCATCATTGTGTCTTCATGAAGTCGTCACGCCAACGATTACTTCTACTTGTATGGCTAACGCGTTTAGCAACAAAGTAAAGTAAATTACATGGCGTTATTCAATGACACGCAGGTCATGCAAAATAATAAAGACAACTCCTATGGCTCCTGCCGGTTGTCATACTCATCGACATGCAAGTCGTGATTCCTATTACAAGAATATGATCAATCTCATACATCACATATATCATTCATCACATCTTCTGGCCATATCACATCACATAGCACTTGCTGCAAAAACAAGTTAGACGTCCTCTAATTGTTGTTGCAAGTTTTTACGTGGTTTGTAGGTTTCTAGCAAGAACGTTTTCTTACCTACGTATGACCACAACGTGATTTGCCAATTTCTATTTACCCTTCATAAGGACCCTTTTCATCGAATCCGTTCCGACTAAAGTAGGAGAGACAGACACCCGCTAGCCACCTTATGCAACTAGTGCATGTCAGTCGGTGGAACCTGTCTCACGTAAGCGTACGTGTAAGGTCGGTCCGGGCCGCTTCATCCTACAATGCCGCCGAAACAAGAAACGACTAGTAGCGGCAAGAAGAATTGGCAAACTCAACGCCCACAACTGCTTTGTGTTCTACTCGTGCATAGTAACTACGCATAGGCCTGGCTCATGATGCCACTGTTGGGAATCGTAGCATAATTTTAAAATTTTCCTACGTTCACCAAGATGCATCTATGGAGTATACTAGCAACGAGGGGAAGGGAGTGCATCTACATACCCTTGTAGATCGCGAGCGGAAGCGTTCCAATGAACGTGGATGACGGAGTCATACTCGTCGTGATCCAAATCACCGATGACCGAGTGCCGAACGGACGGCACCTCCGCGTTCAACACACGTACGGTGCAGCGACGTCTCCTCCTTCTTGATCCAGCAAGGGGGAAGGAGAGGTTGATGGAGATCCAACAGCACGACGGCGTGGTGGTGGATGTAGCGGGTCTCGGCAGGGCTTTGCTAAGCTTCTGCGAGAGAGAGAGAGGTGTTGCAGGGGAGGAGGGAGGCGCCCAAGGCTGTTGTGTGCTGCCCTCCCTCCCCCCCTTTATATAGGCCCCCTGGGGGGGCGCCGGCCCCAAGAGATGAGATCTCAAGGGGGGGGGGGGCGGCGGCCACAAGGGGGGAAGGGGTTGCCTTGCCCCCCAAGGCAAGGGGGAACTCCCCCTAGGGTTCCCAATCCTAGGCGCATGGGGGGAGGCCCAAGGGGGGCGCCCCAGCCCACTATGGGCTGGTTCCCTTCCACTTTCAGCCCACGGGCCCCTCCGGGATAGGTGGCCCCACCCGGTGGACCCCCGGGACCCTTCCGGTGGTCCCGGTACAATACCGGTAACCCCCGAAACTTTCCCGATGGCCGAAACTGGACTTCCTATATATAATTCTTCACCTCCGGATCATTTCGGAACCTCTCGTGACGTCCGAGATCTCATTCGGGACTCCGAACAACTTTCGGGTTTCCGCATACATATATCTCTACAACCCTAGCGTCACCGAACCTTAAGTGTGTAGACCCTACGGGTTCGGGAGACATGCAGACATGACCGAGACGCCTCTCCGGTCAATAACCAACAGCGGGATCTGGATGCCCATGTTGGCTCCCACATGTTCCACGATGATCTCATCGGATGAACCACGGTGTCGAGGATTCAATCAATCCCGTATACAATTCCCTTTGTCAATCGGTATGTTACTTGCCCGAGATTCGATCGTCGGTATCCCAATACCTTGTCCAATCTCGTTACCGGCAAGTCTCTTTACTCGTACCGCAATGCATGATCCCGTGACTAACGCCTTAGTCACATTGAGCTCATTATGATGATGCATTACCGAGTGGGCCCAGAGATACCTCTCCGTCACACGGAGTGACAAATCCCAGTCTCGATCCGTGCCAACCCAACCGACACTTTCAGAGATACCCGTAGTGCACCTTTATAGTCACCCAGTTACGTTGTGACGTTTGGCACACCCAAAGCATTCCTACGGTATCCGTGAGTTGCACGATCTCATGGTCTAAGGAAAAGATACTTGACATTGGAAAAGCTCTAGCAAACGAAACTACACGATCTTTTATGCTATGCTTAGGATTGGGTCTTGTCCATCACATCATTCTCCTAATGATGTGATCCCGTTATCAATGACATCCAATGTCCATAGTCAGGAAACCATGACTATCTGTTGATCAACGAGCTAGTTAACTAGAGGCTTACTAGGGACACTTTGTGGTCTATGTATTCACACATGTATTATGATTTCCGGACAATACAATTATAGCATGAATAATAGACTATTATCATGAACAAAGAAATATAATAATAACCATTTATTATTGCCTCTAGGGCATATTTCCAACACCCCCGTCCCCCTCCACTCCATTCGCTCCGCCAAAGCCGCCCTCCCCGCCACGCTGATACGTCGGCGCCGTGGTTCGTTGAGGGGACGCACGACGATCCTCTCGCTCCCACAGTATGCTCTCGTAGACTGCCGTCCTCTAGCCACGCCGCTGGCGACGTTCTTGTGGAGGCGCACGGCGGTCAGCGCCGCCACCACTGGCGACGTTTGTGTGGAAACGCACGGCGGTCAGCTTCTCCCTCGGTACGCGCATTCTAGACTGAGGCCTCGTGCATGTCGGTGTAGCGCTGAATGTTAGCTGATAGACGCTGTTAATCTCACTATTTGCCGAAGTAGTTTACAGTCAATATGCTCTGCTTAAGAAGCTTCCTTGCCCTGTTCTGCACTCAATCTGCTTAGCTGAGATGGCATGCCAAGGCCGATTAGTTGCTAAAATATCCTGCCATATATTTATTGTGACGTAGATTGCCATGGTCTAGTAGCCAATTTGTTAGGTGAAATAGCTCTACACCGTTTTATACTCGATCTTTGTTGCCGCGATGGCCTTCGATAGTTCGATGGTTGTGTGCTCGGCCTCATTGACTGCTGAAATAGCCTGCCATAATTTAGCACTCAAATCTGTTTGCTGAATTAGCTTTACATATATTTTGTTACTTAGATCTGCTCGTCCAAATATCGTGCCATAGCTTTAGACATCGACCTAGGTATTTTCTTTTGGACTTCATAAAAAAGCATATATGTTTTTCTTGTAATATCTAGTAGAAGAACTAATTTGTATGTCTAACAGATGGACGGGACTTGGATAACTTCTGCTCGAAGATTCTCCGCTGCATATGTCGAGGGGGTTGAAAACTTCATGAACTTTATCAGAGCTGAGTACGGTGGTCCGAAATCAGATGTGCTCTGCCCGTGTAGCAGTTGTATGAATTCAGTTACAAGACCCTAGTCAACTGTGCAAAATCATCTACACTTGTATGGGATGTCGGTCACATATACTAGGTGGGTTCATCATGGTGAAGCTGTGAACGTCAATGTTATTGACTACGTGGAAGCAGCAGATCACCATCTTGATCTGCCTAATGCTCAGGTGGAAGAGGAGGAGGAGGAGGTGGTGGTGGCGGAGCCACTGAGTTTGACCAACATTGAAACAATGCTACGAAATGCTCGTGCATTCCGTGAACTTTCACCTGCAGAAGAAAAACGATGGGCCCGCATGTTGGAACAATGCAACGTGGCTGTCACCCCAGGAAATAAGCTATCAGTATTCTCAGCTATGGTCACCTTTCTTCAGGTTAAGACATGTGAGTGGATGACCAACAAACCATTCGATGCGATGTTGGCTGCTTTCCGCAAAGCTTTCCCAGATGCGTCTGAGCTGCCACACACCTACAGGAAAATGAAGAATTTCCTTCGTGCAATTGGAATTGGATATGATATGATCCATGTTTGTAAGAATAATTGTGTTCTATTCCGGAAGGATTATGCCAGCTTAAGTGAATGCCCGAAATGCAAATCATCAAGATGGAAAGATGGCGATGCTGTGAAGAGGATTCCTCATAATGTTCTGAGACATTTTCCAATTACACCAAGATTGCAGAGGTTGTTTCATGATGCTGAAACAAGAGAGGATGTACTGTGGCATTCTAGGAACTAGGATTTCAGATATCAGAATGTAATGAGCCATCCTTCTCATGGCAGTGAGTGGAAAAGCTTCAATCAGAAGCACAAAACGTTTGCTGCTGACCCGAGAAACATTAGACTTGGCTTAGCTTTAGATGGATTTAACCCATTTGGCCACCAGAGCGCCACATATAGCATGTGGCCAGTGCTTGTTATCCCTTACAACATGCCTCCAAATGTCTGCACCAAAGAATCAAACTACATGATGGCCTTGCTCATCCCAGGTCCAAAAAGTCCTGGAAAGGATTTTGATTTGTTCATGGAGCCTCTTCTGGAGGAACTTCAACAGCTATGGAGGGGTGTTCTCACTCGGGACCTATATAGCAGCCCACCAGCTGATTTCTTTCTGTGTGCTGTTATAATTTGGTGCATCCATGATTCTCCGGCTTTGGGAACTATGTCAGGGCGAACGACACATGGTTACAATGCGTGTGTTCGCTGTGACAGGAATCCGCTGTCATACGCAATACTTAGCAAGATCTGTTACATTGGACACCGCCGTTTCCTTGCCAAGGACAAGCCGCATCCTAGAAAATACCGAAGACATGTGTTCAATGCAAAGCATGAAAACCGTGATGCGCCAAAGAGGCTCACCGCCGATGAGTTGCAAGTGGAATTAGAGAAGGTCAGGCATATTACACCAGGAAACCATCCTGATAATGGTAGCGGGAAAAGGAAGCGTGGCAGGGCAGAAGAGAGATTATTGTTTACCCGCAGGTCCACTTTGTGGGACTTGGAGTATTGGAAAGATTTGGATCTGCGGCATAATCTTGATGTGATGCACATCGAGAAAAATATATGTGACAGCATTATCGGCACACTTCTTAATATTGAAGGCAGGACGAAAGATACCTTAAAATCTAGGATTGATTTGACACACCTGGGTATCAGAAAGGATTTGCAGGTGCAAGATGAAGGTAAACCACGGGATATGGCACCAGCTGTGTACGCCTTGGACAAGGTAAAAAGAAAAGAATTCTGCAAGGTCCTGTCACGTGTGAGATTCCCACATGGATTTGCTTCCAACCCTGAAAGGAGAGTCAGTGCAGATGGAGACAAGCTACAAGGGTTGAAAACTCATGACTGCCACGTCCTACTTCAAAGGGTTTTACCTGTTATCCTTAGAGGATTGGGCCGCCCTGACTTATACAGAGCAGTTGCAGAGTTGGGACAATTCTTCAGGGAACTCTGCAGTAGAAATATCAGGATAGATGCTTTGGAGCGTCTTAGAGACCAGATACCAACTATCCTATGCGACCTTGAGAAGATATATCCTCCAGTCTTCTTTGATGTGACGGTGCATTTGGCTGTTCATCTACCTGATGAGGCACTACTTAGAGGTCCAGTACAGTATGGCTGGATGTACCCTATTGAAAGGTGGCTAGGCACTTTCAAGGGCTATGTTAGGAACAGAGCTAGACCCGAGGGTTCCATTGCAGAGGCCTACATTGCTACAGAAGCGTTGACATTCTGCTCAAAATACATTGAACAGATGATCAGCTTAGCAAAGACGTGGATGAAGACAATCCCGGGCTCAATGTTTTCGATTATTCTGTTCGAGTTACAGGGAAGAGTCGACAAGAGGACAAACCTAAAGATTTGGACAAAATGGTTTGGTATGTGTTGAATAACTGTCCTGAGATACTACCTTGTATCAAGTAAGTGCCAAGTACTGCAGCTTATACATCGTAATCTACTAAACTTGCAGCACATTCTTATATATTTAGATGTTTGACGCGATCACTATGTTGTGTAGCATCTACAAAAAGGAGTTACTGCCGCAAAATCCAAGAAACATTGACAAACTGGTTATGGCAGGATTTGCGAAATGGTTCAAGAGCCATGTAAGCTTTTGAATTGCACTGTCTGTTTTTTAATATATTGAGTACATAAGATGATCAGCTTGTCTATTTTCTAACCATAGGTTAAGAAGATGCGGGAGGATGGGCAGGCAGTTGATGATGCCCTTTACTCACTAGCAATGGGTCCTGATACTCGGGTAAGACATTATGAATCTTGCGTTGTTGGAGATGTGCGCTACAACACCCTTGCACGAGACGAAGGCAGGAAGACACAAAACAGTGCCATCATGAGCACGGATACGTATGACAAAGAGACAACTGAAATGTATGCTAACATAACAGACATTGTTTAGTTGCAGTATATCTCCAGTTTCGAGGATCATCGGTGTGTGGTTCTGTTGTGCTGTCGTTGGTATAACCTGTTTTCCAGGATCGCTAAACCCAGAGCTGATGATTATTTCAAATCCATCAATGTCAAGGCGCGTACCAGACCAACGAGCCTTTTATTTTGGCAAATCAAGCAACACAGATATTTTTCTTGGAAGACACATTTGCACGTAGCGATGACTGGAGAGTAGTGCAAAGGTATGAGCAGAGGAATTCGTTTAATGAAGTTGCACAACAAGATGATGCTTACACTGCTCCTGATGTACAAGATAACACAGATGTTCCTAATATCTTTGAGAACCATCACGTCAATGACGCCGGCGAAAAGATTGCCTGTCGTGCTGTGGACATACAAGAGTTGATCAAGAAGAAGTCATTGTTCGAGGACGTTGAGGACGAAGAAGAAGATGACACCATGGGGAATTACGATTCAGACTGATACACATGGCGAACATGTTGGCGCTGCTGCTGCGGATGATGATTACATTGCTATTGTCGTATTTGCCTGTCAGAAGACATTTTTTATCTACTATGTGAAATTGTGTTTGCTATGACAACTGAAACCTGATGAACATGTTGTTTAGTATTTTCCTGTGAGAACATCACTTGTTATGTATGCTGATTTGTGTTTGGTGATTGTATGACGACTAAAACATGATGACATTGTTGTTTAGTTGTACTCATATTTGGCTATGAAACTTGAATTTAATGACATAGTTTGCTGTTGGACTGCAATTTGCTCGACATCTTCGAATGAGAACAAAGCTGACCCGACAGGTCCTCTGCTAATTTATTTATTTATTACCAAAAGGGCCTCTGCTATTTATTTATTTATGAGCAAAAGGGGATACCCCCTGATTTCCGTTAATAGAAATCATTAGATGTTCACAACACTACGCCCAGCCTGCTACACAGGTTTCATTCATTACTAGTTTCAACAAAGTGCTCATGTCATAGCCACTGAATACATCACGAGTGCTACATACACTGCAAATAAAGAGACAATCATCCTACAGAGCACATCGATTTTGCCCATTATCTTCACAAGCTCTTTCATCTCCTCATTGTTGTCAAGGCCGTTCAGCAGCTGTTGCTTGGCCATGATCAGAGGAACTGCATCTTTAACCTTCTGCTCTGCATATTCCTCTTCTGTCATTCCTTCAGTTACTTCTCCAACACCCAACCTGCTGGTATTGGGATTCCTCGACTAACCAAATAATCAGCATAGTTGCACTCCCCCACATCAGCAACTTCCCAGAAATACAAATCACACGAATCTTCCCTTTTCTGCACGAATCAAATTGGAAGATCATCGACCAAACTATTAAAAAATCAGCAACTGAAAGCAGCAGAACAACACTTAAACATATTATTACCCCATGATTCGGGCATTTGTAGAAGACCCGGTCAGGGTTGAGGATTGTGGTTGAGACGCGACGGATGACTCTGCGTGATTTGCAGCACACTACTAGGAAAAGGCCTACTAGTGGCGCACCAGTTTTGCCTACTAATGGCACACTACTGGTGCGCCACTAGTACCACGCCACTAGTATTTTGTACTAATGGCGCACCACTGGTGCGCCATTAGTATCTGGTATACTAATGGCGCACCAGGCAGTGCGCCATTAGTATATTTGAATTTAGAAGGCGGGAAAATAGTAGTGGCGCACCGTCTAACCCCCACCGTGCGCCATTGCTATTTTTGAATTTTGAATTTGGATCTGGATCGCGATTTTTTGCCCATTTTTCCCTCTTTTTTTGCACAATATTTTTTCAAATTTTGTCCTCGTTTTTGTATCTTGTACGTTCTTTTGCCGTGTTCTTTTGCCGGAGAGGAGTTCACCGGAGAGGAGGGCCGAGGTCACCGGAGAGGAGGAGGAGGAGGTCACCGGAGAGGCGCTCGCCTACATCGCCGGAGAGAAGGAGGAGGTCGCCGAAGAGGAGTTCACTGGAGCACCGGAGAGGAGGAAGGAGAAACCGTGAGGGGAGGGGAGGAGAGGAGGGAGGAGGAGCTCACCGGAGAGGAGGGAGGAGGAGATCACCGGAGAGGAGGGAGGAGGAGATCACCGGAGAGGAGGGAGGAGGAGATCACCGGAGAGGAGGGAGGAGAAACCGTGAGGGGAGGGGAGGAGGAGGTCGCCGGAGAGGAGGAGCAGGAGGTTGCCGGAGTGGAGGAGGAGGAGGTCACCGGAGAGGAGGAGGGTAGTATGGTGGAGGAGAGAAGGGGAGATGGAGTGGAGGAGAGGAGGAGATGGAGTGGAGGAGAGGTGGAGTGGAGGAGAAGAATGAAGAGGTAAGGAGGAGAGGACCACGCCCAGCCATATATATGGCATACTAATGGCGCACCGTCGGCAGGTGCGCCATTACTAACTTTTATTTTATTTTATTTATTTATTTTGAATTTTGAAGGCGGGAAGATAGTAATGGCGCACCATGGGCAGGTGCGCCATTAGTAAGTTTGAATTTTTTTGCCTCTCCAGATCTTAAAAGCCCCGTATCTTTTTTCTGTTAGGTTTTTGAGGATTTTGAAAATGTTTAACGAGGTTCCCCCAGTTAAATTCGGATGTAACTTTTCGAGTAGATGATTTTTCATATAAAAAACTTTTTCATCCGAGTTCGTATGCAAAAGTTATGCCCATTTTTACAAATTCTCGAGAGATTTTGCAAAAAAGTCGAAAATTCATGTTTGTAAATTTTGCTAACAACTAGACCACATATCACATGGGAATCTTATTTTCTTTTATTTTTTGACATTTCTATCATTTTCTTTTATTTTTTTGAAACTGAAAAGGCGGTCCACTGGGGGGGTGCATTCGGGGGAATGTTTGGGCCAAATTACTAATGGCGCACCGTGGGAGTGGTGCGCCATTACTAGTTCAACTAGTAATGGCGCACCACTCCCACGGTGCGCCATTAGTAGTTTAAAAAATAAAATAAAATAAATTGAATTTTTTTTGAAACATAATTACTAATGGCGCACCGTGGGAGTGGTGCGCCATTACTAGTTTAACTAGTAATGGCGCACTATTCCCTGGTGCGCCATTACTAGTTTTGAAAAAATAAAAAAATATTTTTTTTTACTAATGGCGCACCGTGGATGTGGTGCGCCATTAGTATTTGCACACTAATGGCGCACCAACACATGGTGCGCCATTACTATTTAGTAATGGCGCACCACATGCACAGTGCGCCATTAGTGGCCATTCCATCTATAGCCCTTTTCCTAGTAGTGGCAGTGGCACCACACCAACGGCAGCGGGTTGCGATGAGCAACTGGCTGCGGTGCGCGTGCCGGCGGGGGTGTGATGAGACCCACAGGCGATGGTACGGGTGGGGACTTGGCGCATATTTGGTTGTTGCCTGCTGAAGAGAAGGTGGACGGGCAGCCAGCGGACCTGGTTGCTGCGGCCAGAGCTTCTGATGCTAGGCAGAGTAAGTAGAGAAGAGGAGAAGCGAACGTTGGATATGTCAGTTTCATTACTTGCAGAGTAGCATAGCACCATATATAGTCATAGTCTACGTTTGGATTCGAACCAGCTACAGGAGCACGTCTCTCTTTTTTCTAAAACTCAGTAACGTCTCTTTACTGGTACACTAGCTTGTTCTGTACGCCTTCTCAAGTCTTTGATTCCTCCACCTGACATCTGGGACCCATCGGAAGGGTCTCTGTATTTCGCGAAAAAAACGTGCCCCCCGCTGACAGGTCGGACCTACCAGCTATCTTCGCACGCAAGGAAGTGCCTCCTTATTACGCACAAAAAAAAATAAATACTCCCCCTGCCAGCTGGAACCCAGCATCGTGGGAGGCTGACTTGTGGGCCTACCAAGTTGACGGGACGGAGGGCTTTGTCAACTTAGTCAATATGAACGATTCTAGCTCCAGTTATCGTACAATGTTCATCCAACGGCAGTAGTGCTTCTTCAACCTCTGGTCTTCTTGCTCCAGCCGCCCAAACCAGCGCCGGTCGTGTCGCGTGCTCCTGTCTCTCGTGGCCGGCTGTGATGCCGCGGAGGCCTCACCGCCCCCTACTACTCCCACCGCACGCCAGGCCATCCCTCTACTCACCCACACCCCCTGTTATTCTGCGGCGACGGCAGCCTCACACCGCAGCCGAACCAGTGAACCCTCATACTCCTCTCCGCCTGGGCATCCACTGCCGCGTCTTCCCCGGCTCCGCGTCATCCCCTTCCTAGGCCTCGCCGTTGTCCACTACCGCATCTTCCCTGGCTCCGCGTCGTCCCCTTCCTAGGCCTCGCCGTCGTCCACCGCCTTGGTGCTCTCGGCGCGGCGTGGTCAATGTGGTCAACGACCGACTTCTATCGGAAGAGTACTGTACGTGGAGAGGCTGACATCTGGGTCCACGGCCGCAGCTGGGTCCACGGACACAACCCAGTCTTTTTGTGATTTGCCAAGTAAGTCGCTTTGTCAGGCCTGTTGGCTGCAAATCTTTCAAGACGAGGAGAGCTTCATTCGGCTGGCCGAGAAAATGGCCTATCAGTAATGAGAAATGGGCCGTACATTTTTAAAACACATCAAACCGGCAATTAGTTTCGAATTTCTTTTTCTTCATTTCAAGATTTTAAATTGCATTAATTTTTATGCGTGGACAATTTGTTGGATTTTATATTGATATACTTTTTTTAAATCAGTTTGAATGTGACTCAAAATTTCGGGATTAAAACAGTTCGGGCCGCACCGAAATATGCAAAATTTCGTATAATTTTTTAACCCTGGCCACAATATGGGCTGTAATGCTAACAAAAAGAATATGGGCTCCAAAAAACCTTAAGAATTAGCAAATGGGCTGTAAATTATTAGAAATAATGGCAGATGGGCTGTATGCTGTTTTCCACAGATTTGAGGCTTTCCTAAAAAAAGGTTGACGCACAAGTAGTGACTGTTGGATGTCCATCCAACGGCCGTCGTGCTTCTTCAATCTCTGCTCTTCCTGCTCCAGCAGCTCAAACAAGCGCCGGCGGGACTGCCTGCTCCCTCCTCCCCGCGGCCGGCTATGCTGCCGCGCAGGCCTCACCGCCCCACCGTACTCCCATCGCTGGCCTAGCCATCCCTCTACTCACCCACACCTGCTGTTATTCTCCGGCGACGGTAGACGAACCAGTAAACCCTCGTACAGTCGTACTCCCCTACGCGAGGGAAACAACTGCCGAGTCTTCCCTGCCTCCGTGTCGTTCCCTTCCTAGGCCTCGCCGTCGTCCACCGCCCTGGTGCTCTCGGCGTGGCCTGGTCAACGTGGTCAACGACCGACATGCATCTGAAGTGGACTGTACGTGGAGAGGCTGACAGCTGGGTCCACGGCCGCACGCAAGGAAATGCCTCCTTATTACGCGCAAAATAATGATAACTCCACCTGACATCTGGGACCCACCGAAAGGGCCTCTGTATTTTGCCAAAAAAACATTACCGCCGCTGACAGCTCGGACCCACCAGCTATATCTTCGCACGCAAGGAAGTGCGTCCTTATTACGCACAAAAAAAATGAATACTCCCCCTGCTAGCTGGGACCCAGTATAGTGGCAGGTTGACTTCTGGGCCTACTAAGTTGACGGGGACGGAGGGCTTTGTCAACTTAGTCAATATGCACGATTCTAGCTCCAGTGACCGTACGATGTCCATCCAACGGTCGTAGTGCTTCTTCAACCTCTGGTCTTGTTGCTCCAGCCGCCCAAAGCAGCGCCGGTCGTGCCGCATGCTCCTGCCTCTCGTGGCCGGCTGTGTTGCCGCGTAGGCCTCACCACCCCTACTATTCCCACCGCTGGCCAGGCCCCGCGGCGACGGCATCCTCACAATGCAGCCGAACCAGTGAACCCTCGTACTCCTCTCCGCGCGGGCTTCCACCGTCGCGTCTTCCCCGGCAACGCGTCGTCCCCTTCCTAGGCCTCACCGTCGTCCACCGCCCTGGTGCTCTCGGCGTGGCGTGGTCAACGTGGTCAAGGAACGGCTTCCATCGGACGTGGACTGTACGTGGAGAGGCCAGCTGGGTCCACGGCCGCAGCAAGGAAGTGCCTCCTTATTATGCGCAAAATAATTATTCTTCCACCTGACAGCGGGGACCCACCAGACGGGCCACCGTATTTCACGAAAAAAACATTTCCCCCTGACTGCTGGGACCCACCAGCTACATCTTCGCACGCAAGGAAGTGCCTGACAGTCGGGACCCACCTGGTCGAAGCGTACGTAGCGTTCTCATTCTGGTCACGAACGTGTACGTACATACTAGTCGATGTAGAGGCACGCACATGTCGTAGTAGAGGCGCGCACGTGTTGTAGTAGAGGTGCGCACGTAGCATGTACACGTACATACAACGGCCAGGGTGCAAGAAAGTAAATACGGCCACGTACGTACATACGGGCGGGGTCTCGAACGCCTACTCGCGCCTACGTACGACCAGGGCTCGTGTACATGGCTGGGTCGGAATGGAGAAACAACATCGTCGTCGTGTTCATGGTGAGCCAACGGAATGCGTCGTGTTCATCGGGAGGAAACAGACGCGTGGGAGCCAACCGGCTTGGACGGAACAACCGATGGAAACGAGGCCTGGCGTACCGCGGAACAGAGGAAACAGCCTTGTGTTCGACCGGCCACGTTCGAAACGGGATCCTGTTCATCGAGAGGGGTCTGGCGTACTGCAAAACGGAGGAAACGGACCTCCTACGGTCGAAACGGGGGTCCTGTTGATCGGGAGGGGTGTGGCGTACCGCAAAACGGAGGAAACAGACTTGTGTTGGAGCGCTACGGTCGAAACGGGGGTCCTGTTCATCGGGAGGGGTGTGGCGTTCCGCAAAACTGGACTCCACGGGATACTGTTCATCTCCACCGTCGACCCCTTCCAGCCTCCATGGGCTACTGTTCATCCACCGTCGACCTCCTCCAGCCTCCACCTGCGACTGTTCATCCACGGGCTCCTGTTCATCCAGCCTCCACCACGCGCTACTCCACCGGCTACTATTCAACCAGCCCTCTCCACGGGCTCCTGTTCAACCACCCCTCCACGGGCTACTGTTCATCCTGCCCTCCACCGTCTACTGTTCATCCTGCCCTCCACGGGGTGGTCCTATTCATCCTGCCCTCCACGGGGTCCTGTTCATCCAGCCCCAACCGGATCGAACGATCGGGGTCCTGTTCATCCAAAGCCCCCAGCAACGCTCACTGTTCATCCAGAGGCAACGCCACGGGGTCCTGTTCATCCACCCCCACCGGGAACTGTTCATCCAAACCCCCCAGCAACGCTCACTGTTCATCGAGAGGCAGCATCAATCGGCTTCAGTTAGCAGAAGTAGTGAAGGAATCGCTCGATCGGGTTCAGTTAACAGCCATCGATCGATCGCTCGGGTTCAGTAACGCGTAGCCTGCAGTGCAATCGCTCGGGTTCAGTTAGAGACCAACGCCTCGCTCGGGTTTAGTTAGAGCCCAACGCCTCGCACCCACACGCATGCGTGTAAGAGAGAAACGCGCATCGCTCGGCCCCGACCACCCACCGTAACTGGGAACACCCCGATATTTTCCTCGCCCTCGCTTCTACCACGGTTTTTTCCTCATGGACGGCCCAAAGAATGTCATGCAACTGCGTCTCCGGCCCGCCCAGGACGAAAAGCCCATTTTCTGTCATGATTTTTTGTCATAGAAGTAGGACCCCACCACATCTATGATGATACCGGGTTTTGTCACAATTATCGTCATAGAAGTGTCATAAGTATGACAGAAAAGATTTTTGTTCGGCCCAAAATGTCACGGATGTGTCTTTTTTTGTAGTGTTCGTTTGTGGCCTCATGTTCTATTACGGGCTAGATTTTCAGGATCCGGCTCCGGACTCCTTTCTCCGCATTCCCCCACACTTAGGCTTATGGCTCAAGACCTTTAATGTAAAGTTGAAGGTAGTCGACGGGGAGCAAGCGGAGTGTGGCGGTGCTATGGTGAGCAAGCTCGCCAATACTCTTTGGCCAAAGGGCTCCTTCACGGAAACTTCCAACCTATGGCAGCGGGAGTGGTTTTACATCACTGAACCCCGCGGTACCAAGTGGGCAGCTATACCTGCGTTCCAATTTGGCCCTCCTTTATGACTCGGATCATGGATTAATAAGGGGCTGGACTGGGGACCAACTGATGAAGTGCAGACGCTACAAAGCCGTATCCGGAGCCTTCTTGAAAAGGACACTGGCCCTCATTAACGTGATCCAGGTAATGCTAGTCCGCCAGGTCATACCGTGCCAGCGGCGGCCTCTCCGCATCTGGGAGTTCAATCCGGAAGGACCACGGACCCTTCAGCACTTCTTCGGCACAATGCACAAAGGGATGTGGAAGTTATTCTTCAGGGCCCGAAAGAAGTGGCCAGACACAACCGAGGACGTCGGCCTCAACTGCAACCATCCGGATACCTCGGTAAGCACTCGATTCCTGAACACAGCTTAGCTGATTATCCCGTATCAATATACTGAGAAATCCTATCTTCAACCAGGGATGGATAAAGAAAGCGGAACGAATTAGGTGTTCGGCTCCACTTCCCGAAGATTCAGCTGATCCTGTCTTGACAAGGATGCTGGCCCCGGCGCGGTATCAAGTGCCGGGGAAGGAGGACAAAGAGGAGAGCAAAAAGTCCCAAGGTGGCCTCCACTCTAAAGGTACACCGGACGCTATGTCCAGGGAGACCGGAACTCCGTCTTCCAAAGACGAAGGGGAAGAAGAAGCTGATATCCCTTCTCCCCGTGGGAAGAAAAGGACCGCCTCTGAAGATTTGGAGGTGGAGGCTCCCAAGAGAGGGAAGATGTCCCTGTCAGATGGTTCGGGTTGGGAAGACGATGTTGCCGCATAGTTCCTCCGTAAGGACAAGCCTTTCGCCGAATCATAAGTGAACAAGGGTATTCTAGACATATCCCGTTCTTCTCAGGTTACAAGGATAACACCTTTAATATATGTTTGCTCTCCGGCCCGCAGTCTTCCTCAACAGTCCTCCTCCTCGGGTGACCTACTGCCGGAGATGATGGAAAGCGAGACGCCTCCACATGCTTCCTCGCCCCTTAGGGCGGACGACTTCGAGGTGTCGTCCCGAAGGGTCTCCCCCGATAATCAAGTGGTGCGAGGGGCAATGAAGGCAGCGCCCGAAGGTGATACTTTGGTCGTCAAGGGTCCGGGGTGTGCAGCCCCTGCGGGGACCAACAATAAAGGCACCGGACAATCCGGTTTACAGCCGAAGATGACTCTAGGGTCGAGTAAACATATCCCTTTGAAGGGAGTTTGTACCACAGCTGCTTCCAGGAATCTGGATGCGCCGGATACGTTGATGGACATGCTGCAAAATGCGTCCGTCTCAGAGGAACATCGTACCTTAATGGGCACGGTAGTTGAGAGGATTCTGTCCGCAAGAAGCGGACTGAATGAAGCCTTCACGGGCCTACTAAGAGGCTTCGAGGTATGTAATGCAATATCTTAACCACGCTTTACATGCAGAATGCACCTGTGCATAGATAGTAGCCCCTGAGACTCTGGTCGGCTTCCACAGGGAGTCGGTCAGAGGATCAAAAAGAAATGCTCAGGAAATGACATGATTAATTTGAAAACAAGTTGTTATGTCAATGACGACTGCCCATGCTGCCGAAATTGCAGATTTAAAACAGAAGCTTGAGTCAGCGGATGAGGACATTACTCTTGTTAACAAGCGGCTCGACGAGGCACAAGGTATGTTTTGGGGCAGTCAGCTTATGCATGTATAATAATATGAGCACGAAGCTGAGAATTATATACTAGGGCATGCATAATTGCAGATGATGCTGCTGTAGTTGAGACCCTTCGGGCTGAACTTGCCCGGGCCAAGGAGCAAGCCAGAGTGAGCAATGCGGCTTTCAAGAAGGCAGCTGCTGATTTAAAGGCTGAACAAGCCGCTCGGCGCCAGTGCGAGGAGATAATATCTACCATGGCGCGAGAGCTGAAGGATGCCACTGGCCAATGCGAATTACTCGAGAAGGATAACAAAGCCAAGGCAGCCAAACTCAACAAGGATTTACAAAAGGCGCGAGAGGCACGGTCCGAGTCTAGAGCAGCTCGGGAGGAGATCCGGCAAGCTGGGGAGATAGCGGCTGGTAAGCCCTTTCTATTACAGACTAAATTCGGCGACCCGAAGTATGCCCTGCTTAATCAATTGTGGAGTTCTCCAGACCCATTTTTGGACCTACCGAAGAATGCCGCCGATGCGGAGCAGTTTTACCAAGCGCAAGACGAACGTGCAGTGGAGAAGCTTTTCTAGTCACAGTTCAACGTGCCAGAGCGTCCGTCGTTGCTGAATGAACAAATGGCCCAGTGGGCCGAGATCCAAAAGGTGTCCGAAGCTTCCATGAAGGAAGTCGTGGTCCGGCTGGGGCCAACTGAGCCAATTTCGAATAGTTATTTCGGTTTCGTGCAGCGACTTGTTGATGCGGTGCCGCGTATCGAAGCCGTTAAGCGGTCGGCGTGCATTGAAGGTGCACCCTGGCCTTTGCCCGCGTCAACACATACTGGGCAAAAATGACGGTCGCCGATGTTGCAACGAAGATCCCACCCGAGGGCAAGGACCATCGCATGACGGAGCAATATTTTGAGGATGTCCTAGGGGGCGCCCGCTTGATAGAGGGTCAGTGCTCGAAAGATATTATGTTCGAGTGAATGTATCGGAATTGTGATAACAATATTATGATATATTAAGGCTGTGTTATATTTATACCTTTTGCCTGAAAGGTATTTCCTCCTGTGCGGCTGTTTTCTATAATCTGAAAGTTTGCCAATCGTCGGCTTCAGCCCCCTCGCATATAATGCGGGGGTGTTCGGAATAGCGACTGACTACACTTGACCCAACGTCTTGGTCCGTGAAGGAGGTGTCAGTGCGGCGAACTAGGCAATCGGACTATAGGGCTTTAACACCTTCACTTAGCCATAGGAGTTCGATGGTGGGTCTACGATATAGCCCCTTGTATGTGCGCGTTTATCCGAATACGGCTGCACTACATAGGTGACAAAAAAACGGTCCTTCGTGTTATACGGAAAAAATCACAAAATATTTTAATAAGTCGCCGAGTGGTTGACCAACTCTCACCGTATCATGATAGTCAGTTTTTGGCTTTCTCTACTGAGGTGTTTAACCAGGTGAACCGGAAACACAATTGTAGTAGTTCTCCCTTTACTACCCTAGCTGATAGAACGGAACGTAAGGTAGTAAGCACAGGAGCCGGGCAACCCAACTATTGACCAAAGACATGATTCAGAGCTGATGCATATAATGCCAAACTCATGACGCCGAAGTATGCTGTAGAGCTGTTCAGACTTTTAGGTAGCTAATATGTTGCCGTATCGAGCCCCTAGCGATTAGTTCCGAGGTGTGTATGTGAAACCACCGAAGAGGTAAAATACAGTTCTATGAGGAAAAGTAAATACTGAAGACGGATTGTGTTCACTAGAATCTGATTGATACGTCGAAGGCAATATTACAGATTAGAACACCCCTTCTCAGGTCATTTTACATGCCAGGGGTCGAAGGCTGAGGAAAAAGGCTATATCCAGGTTTTAAATATAGTATTTGGTCTACAAAAAGTCTTTTGGACCTCCTGTCGCATGTCTGCACTGCCTTTGCCTTAGCGAAGAGGAATCCTTAAAAGGAGCAATCCTTGGTTGCCTGGACGAAACTGGGCTCCGAAAGAGTCCTTGCAGGTCCATAGGACGAACAGGTTATGATCCATCAGTGACAAAAGATAAGATATAGTTAAAAGGAAGAGAGAAAAGTTGTAGGAGTACGAACCGTGATGTAGGCCTGTCCGCATTGTGCCTCCGCCGACGACCAAGGTATCTTAAGTGCATAGTTATGCATGCGCGATGTGAACTTCGCGGGTATATGCGGCGAACGACGGAGGCGGAACTGCTAATCCAGCTCTAAAATTGACCGGTCTTGTGTAGTAGAGGCCGGTGGCTTAATGGCCGATGAGGTATGCGGTTTAACGAGGCCGCTTTGTACTTCGGCTGTGATGGCCGTGGTATACTCTTTGGAATGGAGGGGGTGTTCCGTGTTTCCATTGATCGTTATGACGCTGCATGGTCCGGGTATCTTAAGCTTTAGATAGGCGTAGTGTGGGACCGCATTGAAACGAGCAAAAGCGGTCTGCCCAAGCAGTGCATGATATCCATGGCAGAACGGAACAATATCGAAGGTCAAGGCTTCGCTTCGGAAGTTGTCTGGCAAACCGAAGACAACTTCCAGTGTGATTGAGCCCGTACAATGAGCTTCTTCACCGGGTACCCCTTTGAAGGTAGTTGTGGTGGGCTTGATCCTTGAGGGATCAATGCCCATTTTGCGAACAGTGTCTTGATAGAGCAAATTAAGGCTACTGCTGCCGTCCAAAAGGACTCGTGCGAGATGGAATCCATCAATGGTTGGGTCGAGGACCAGAGCTGCCGAACCTTTGTGACAGATACCTGTTGGGTGGTCATTGCGATCAAAAGTGATCGGACAGGCTGTCCATGGGTTAAATTTTGGTACGACCGGCTTTATGGCGTAGCCATCTCGTGGTGCACGCTTGCGCTCCCTCGTAGGGATATGCATCACAAATATCATGTTTACTGTTTTTACTTCGGGGGAAAATTGCTTTTGACCCCTGGTGTTTGGCTGGCGAGTCTCCTTGTCTTCGCTGTCACTAGGTGGCCCCTTCCCTTTGTGTTCAGCATTGAGCTTGCCTGCTTGTTTGAAAACCAAACAATTTCTGTTGGTATGGTTGGCGGGTTTGTCAGGGCTGCCATGAATTTGACAGGGCCGATCCAGTATCTTGTCTAAACTGGATGGACCATCTTTGTTTGTCTTGAATGGCTTCTTCCGTTGACCGGGTTTGGAACCACTGAATCCGGCGTTGACCGCCGTGTCTTGGGTTCCTACGTTGTTGTTTAGACGCTTGTTTTATTTGCGTCGAGGCTTGCCATTGCCGTCCCTGACCTCAGAGGTGCCAGGATCGCTGGTGCTATTATTTTGTCGAGCCAGCCAGCTATCTTCTCCCGCACAGAAGCGGGTCATCAGTGCGGTAAGAGCTGCCATAGACTTTGGCTTTTCTTGGCCGAGGTGACGGGCCAGCCACTCATCGCGAACGCTATGTTTAAAGGCCACTAGGGCTTCGGCGTCCGGACAGTCGACGATTTGGTTCTTTTTAATTAAGAACCTAGTCCAGAGCTTCCTGGCTGACTCTCCGGGATGTTGGGTGATGTGACTGAGGTCATTAGCGTCCGGAGCCGGACATATGTACATTGGAAGTTGTCGCGAAAGGCGTCTTCCAGGTCTTTCCAGTTGCCAATAGAGTTTTCTGGGAGGCTGTTTAGCCAGTGCCGGTCTGGTCCTTTAATTTTAGTGGGAGGTATTTGATGGCATGTAGATCATCGCCACGGGCCATGCGGATATGGAGAAGGAAGTCTCAATCCATACTGCGAGGTTGGTTGTTCCATCATCTGATTTGATATTCATAGGTTTGAGCCCTTTTGGGAATTCATGCTCCATTACTTCATCAGTGAAGCAAAGGGGTTGTGCGGTGCCTCTATATCGGGCCAAGTCGCGACGTAGCTCGGATGGAGTTTGTCTGCGGTTTTCGGCCCGGGCGTGATTATGCTTGTCTCGTTCGGCTACATAGCCGTCGTTGCGCGTAGGGGCACGCTCCTGCGATCCGTAGATCGATCTGGTCTGACCTGCTCTACTGTCCAGGTCTTGCCGCAGGTCATATGTATACCCCTGAGCTGTTATATCTCTACCTTTACGGCGAGGTAGTATGGGCTGGTGTTCGGCTTGAGTTGTCGTTTTGTCCCGGCCACGAGGTGGTCGGGCAGCCGCATTACGTGCTGATGGTGCGGGCTCGAGGGCTTAGTCGTCAAATTGGGGTAGCAGTTTACGCTTCGGGTAACTTTTGGTTGGGCGCTCGAGGCCGTATTCCTCGGCTGCCAAGACATTAGTCCACCTATCGTTGAGCAGATCTTGAGCAGCTTGAAGCTGCTGCTGCTTCTTTTTCAGGCTCCTTGCAGTGGCAGTTAGCCGCCGCTTAAAGCGTTCCTGCTCGAGAGGTTCCTCAGGTACGATAAAGTCTTCGTCACCGAGGCTCACCTCGTCCTCGGAGAGTGGGAGATAATTACTGTCTTCCGAGTCTTCATTTATGGCCTGTTCGTCAGGGCTAACTTGCCCATCTTCCCGATCGTCTTGTTCGAAAGTTGGCTCGACGTGGTCTTCTTTATCTTCGGCATCGTCCGGAGTGTTGTTGTCTCTTGTGCCGGTATTGCTGTCTTTTCCATGGCGTGATTTAGAGCGGTGCCGCTAACGTCGGCGCTTTGGCTGTGTCTCAGGAGGTTTATCCTCGACTGGATCTTCTTTATCATCGCCGTTATCCTCTTTGGGTGTGTCCACCATGTACACGTCATATGAAGAGGTGGTCGTCCAGCGTCCAGTAAACGGCGGGTTTTCGGCCTGCTCCTCTTTGGCATCGTCGTCCATTCCGTCGATGTCTTCGGAGCCATAGTTGAGCATGTCAGTTAAGTCCTCGACAGTGGCTATGAAGTGGGTGGTGGGTGGGACGTAAAATTCCCCGCTCTCAGTCCCTAGTCCGGGCTGGGCGTAGTTCGGACATTGCTCCTCTGTAATGACGAGGGATCGCATCAAGTCCAGAGCCTCGCTTAAAGGCGAGGTTTGGCCAGGGAGGAGAAAATTCGTGGAGTACGGTGGGAAGGAAACTCCTTTGCCGAGCTCACATGATGCTAACTCTGAGGGTTCGGAGCTAGTGTCCCGAGAAGAGTCCAGCTTCATGACGGTTGCCAGCGACACTACTTCCTCCGGTTCTCCCGTACTGGGCTTAGCGGCCGCAGATAGTCCGGTGGGCTTAGTAATCCCGTCTTCGGACCCGGTGATGCGCTCCGGATCTAAGGCCAGAGCGGAGGTTGGGGTCGTGAACCCTTGGAAGATCAAGGCCCCTCGGATATCAGCGACATAGTCCAGATTTCCGAAACTAATCTGGTGACCTGGGGCGTAGCTGTCGATTTGCTCAAGATGGCCAAGCGAGTTGGCCCGCAGTGTGAAGCCGCCAAACACAAAGA
Organism: Aegilops tauschii subsp. strangulata; assembly: GCF_002575655.3. NCBI lineage: Eukaryota > Viridiplantae > Streptophyta > Magnoliopsida > Poales > Poaceae > Aegilops > Aegilops tauschii. Next base: position 228,447,781 of record NC_053039.3, read on the forward strand.
TCTAACCGGGGAGAAAAACCTCCCCCAAGGCAGCATTGTTGGAGATAACTGACGGAGCCATCGTACCTTCTGATGACGACGCAGCGGAACTTTCAATGAAAGCACCAATGTCGGTGTCAAAACCGGTGAATCTCGGGTAGGGGGTCCCGAACTGTGCGTCTAAGGTCGATGGTAACAGGAGACGGGGGACACGATGTTTACCCAGGTTCGGGCCCTTTTGATGGAGGTAATACCCTACTTCATGCTTGATTGATCTTGATGAATATGAGGATTACAAGAGTTAATCTACCACGAGATCATAATGGCTAAACCCTAGATGTATAGCCTGTGTGATTGTGATTACCTCTACGGACTAAACCCTCCGGTTTGTATAGACACCGGAGGGCCTAGGGTTGTACAGAGTCGGTTTACAAAAGAAGGAACCTACATATCTGAACGCCAAGCTTGCCACCCACGCAAAGGAGAGTCCCATCCAGACACGGGAAGAAGTCTTATGTCTTGTATCTTCATAGCCCATTGGTCCGGCCCATGTTACATAGTCTGGACGCCTGAGGACCCCTTAATCCAGGACTCCCTCACCTGCACATCCAAGCAAGTGGTAACATGGACTTGTACATGGAACATCCCAAGCGCAAGCAGAGCTGCAGTGAGCCTGTACAATGAGCTAGCGTAAGTCCCTGCATTTCATTTAATTCGTACCGGCATGCGTGTATGATTTGTGTGCAGTGGTAGATCCACAAATTCAAGTTACCAGGGGCGAACATTTAACTTAAAAAATAGGTAGGCACTTGCACTCCGGAAATCAACATAACTTGAGAAATGTGAAGCTACATGCACTTTGAAAACCAGCTAATGATCCAAAGTAGTTCAGATTATAAAACACTAAATGATGCAAGCACCAAAAAACACAAAATGCAACATGGTGTAAAAGGACTACTAACATGGTTTGTACCTGCTTGAATTATTCGTTCTCTGGCTGAAAATATCGAAGTGTAATTGCACCTATAAACAGTGCGCAAACTGCATATCAATATATCTATCCTGCACAAGTATGCCAATACTTTCAAACAACATATTAGAAAAGTATTTATGCTACGTTGTCATGATACGGGGACTTTCTGGTAGATGGCCTCGACGTTTCCTCAAGCTATGAAAATGTACTATAATTTGCTTGTCATCAATGCGTGCAAATGTCTATGTCTCTCTCAACATAGCAGATCATCATTAGACACTAAATCCTTCAATGGGAGCTTGCAAAATGCTTGCATTAGATCCCTCATTAGACACTATATGTTCATCACCAGGAGCATGTAAAATGTTTGCATCAAATCCTTCATTAGCAGTCTGTTCATTAGACACTTCAGGCTCAAGAACAACATGAGCTTGTATGTTTGCACCAGAAATTTGATTAGATACATCAGATTCAGTCAGTTCAGTATTGATTGGGGGAGTTATAAAATAAGCAGAAATTGGTTTCATTTTCTCATAGATTCCCTACATACAAGCAGTTTTACAACACCGTCAGCTTTAACTATTGTCTAGAAATTGAATAGTTGAATTAGATATAATCAGGGATGTGATGTACCTGCTCGTTGCGCATGCTACTCTTGCAAGCTGCGACTGTCCGTTTGCGCAAGCTCGATGCCATGCCCGTGCTGCCGCCGCTGCCTCCCACGCAGGCTACACCTAGGGTTGGATCTTCATCTTCTTGTCCTTCCGTTCGATTGAAGCCCGACGACCGCCCTCCAACGAGGGCGCGAGGAAGTGCTGTGTCGGTCTGTCCAGCAGCGGCTAGGTTAGGAGCGAACCAGACTGGAGGCTGGAGCGAACGAATTGGGATTTTTCCTACTGTCGATCGACATGGGAGGCGCTCATTTGGGCCGCGAGCCTGCTATAGGGCCTGCCTGGCACTTACATTATTGGCCCATCCAAATTGAAACATTTTTCTTCATTTTTTACATTGCCTGCTTGTGCGTTGGGCCGAACAAAACTAGCTTGGGCCAACCTGGACGACTCAAACTAGGTGCACACTTTCCAGCCACCCGAGGCGGCCGCCCATACCAGCCCCTATGGTGGCGTCGCCCCTTTTGTGTGTATGATTGGGGTAGTGAAAAATATTCCAGTGGCGCTTTTGATTTACCCACAGAATGGTTGAATTGCTTGTTTCTATGAACTGGGTTCGCCAATAATGTGAAGGATGCCAGTCTTTTCATCCTATTGTAGATTGCTTAGATCTCGATATGCCAAATGTAACCGCATGAAATATACAGTAAAAGTCAGTGTGATGTGTGTGGCTACAACTAGTCTGACTACACGTCCTCATATAACATATCAAGGACGCACCATCTTATCAGATTAACCATTCGACTTACCAATGCAGTGTGGGAAGAAAGAAGTATTGGGACTACGTATCCAAGCAATTGATGCCATGGACTCCTTCGTAGAACCTTGTAAGCAAAAAAGAAGTTGCAGTGTGCCTGTACAAAGAGCTAGCGTAAGTTCAGTTATCTGCTTCTTGGAATTTTGGTTAGTCACTTATTGCAAAATTGTTCAATTATGTTGCTTGGCTTAATTTAGTTCGCTACTGATTACATAATGCCATAGCCTGTTAATCCTATTATAGACTGTGCCTATTTATGTGTTTGATACTTACTGTTAAGAATTACCTGTTTGCCTGAACTTAAATAGCTACTTAAGCACGTAGATAGCTGGTCATATGTACTTCTAGGGTGCAGCAGAATTCACGTGTAATTTACGTTCTGATACCCTGTTTGTTTAAATGGTTTGCTGTTATCACTTGTAGCACTAGTACTGTTTGCATGTTCATAGATAGACAACTGTCAGGTTTATATGAGGGACACCGTCTTTTTAACTTATATATGTGTTGGAATCATTTTGCTTACATCAAAGAAATTTACAGATGTCTGTGTTGCTGGTAAACAGTACCGACTTGTTACTTTAATACGTTGCCAAGAACTTGTTAGTTTTACTAGTTCATGTGTACTTAAATACGTTGCCAAAACCGGTTAGTTTTACTAGTTTGATGTTAGTTTCTTATGGCTCTTGCAAAACTTTATTTATTGATTGCTAACATTCAAGTTTGCAGGATCCAACTGAAACTCCATTGGCACAATAGGTATGTTTTCAGAAACTTTTACCTGGTTTGCTGCTGTAACTTGTTGCTGTAATCATCTTACCAACTTCAAGTTTTCAGGATCGAATTGGAAGTCCAATTGCACAACAGGTACAGTTTCAAAAATATATTTATGTAACAGGTTTTCTGCTGTAACTTGTTGCTCTAATCAAGTTACTGACTACACAACTTTTCAGGATCCAAGAGAAACTCCAATGCCACAACAGGTTCCTTTTACAGAACTTGTTTGTTTAACTGCTTTGCTGCTGCAACCGGTTGCTCTAATCACGTTACTGGCTACTCAACTTTTCAGGATCCTAGAGAAACTCCAATGCCACAACAGGTACCTTTTGCGAAACTTGTTTGTTTAACTGTTTTGCTGCTGCAACAACCAGTTACAATGATGTTAATAACTACTTTTCAGCATCCAATTGAAATTCTTTAATTCCTTGTTTGTTTAACTGGTTTGCTGTTATAACTCCCAGTTGAGATGTTGTGCTAACTTCAACTTTTCGGAATCCAATCGGAACTTAAATGGCAAAACAGGTTAGCCCAAGATCAAAGAGCGAGGTCCCCATGGACGTTGTATCATCCCACAGCAGTGGCACCGTACCAATCGTGCATCATGAATTGCCAACTGCTGATGCTCTAGAGGCTAAACTAGTGGTAGAAAAAGATTATGCTTCTGCACTTAGAGATGAAGTTGACATGTTGAGGAAGCAAACAACACAATCACAAGCAGTACTCGAGACAACCATTAAATATTTGGTGGATTTCAAAACGAAGCAAGCTGAGACTGTCCGCAGTGTTAAGGTCCTGAAGGAAAAAAGGAAATTAAATTCCCACTTGGTAAATCATAGGTGAAATGTTCTTTCCATTGTTGAATAACCTTTGTGTTGTTTGTTCATGTAATCAATCAAACCATTTGTTTTAGAGATCATGTAATAATTGTTTTTTGTTTTTTGGTTTGTAATTTTATTTGAGCACAAGTCTGTATTAATTGATAAGACTCGGAGACATTTCATTTTGATTGCTGTGCTAGACCTACAAATATGCCAATCGGGCTGAATGTGCATTCAGCAATAATAGTAGTATAGATGGACCATAAGGGCACGCATCGGAAAGGGCCAAGATGCTGTAGTAGCTTCGCTAAAAAAAGGATGTTGTTCTAGCAAAAAAAGTACAGCGGCCTGGCTTATGTATGTTAGTTGATATTATTGATCCATATACTCTATAATTGTTTATATTTCTATAGTTATGTACATTCTTGGTTGATTGACTCGGTATTTGAATCGTGATACATCGCTTGTGTACATATCTAAATGGGAGTACACATTATGCTGCGTGTGACATTTGAGTTGGACATAAAATGTTCCAAATATTTGAATTCACCTTAAATTGGATTCTAGCTTCTGAATTTGAGTATCGGCATTTGTAAATCATATTCATATATGACAGTGGAATACATCTTTGTCGTGCTTTTGAAGATATATAAAAACACATAGAATGATTTATAAAGATTCGTATAGGAATACAAAATGGATTCGAATTTAGTTGCCAGCGTAAACATGGATGCTTATTGTCCCAAAATTCGAAAGAAGCGGCAAAATGTCCATTCCCATGTCGGCTGCCCGCAGGCAAGTGTTTGGGAGATGGAAATTATTGTCTACCCATTACACGGACAATCCATCGGCCCGATTTCCACTGCTTTCAATAGGGGTAGGTTAGTAACTTCAAGTAGACATGACACGACCGCCTCTGAGCCCATTCCGACCCGGTGGGCGCCAAACATGGGCTGCAAAACACATTTGATTCAAGCTCGTCCGAAAGACCTTTGTTTCTCCCTCCATTTCCCCATTCATACATGGTGGGCGGCAAAACAAACTCGACTCGGCCAAAATCGATGTAGGCAAATATTTTCAATAGGGGCAGGTTTGTAACTTCACTCAGACGTGACACAACCGCCCTACCTGTCAGCCCCGTTCATACACCGTGGGCGCCAACAATGGGTGCCAAAACACCCTCTCCTCGCCCGAAATTCTCTGGGCAAATATTGGCGAGATGCGAGATTACCATCCTATCCCCAACCGACGAGACGTCCAAATTTTAAACAGGGGCTAAGTTCGTAACTTTCCCATATTTCAGACAGGAGCGTCCCAACAACATGGTTCCCTGTACCTCTCCCTCCATTTTCCCATTCATACACCGTCCGCGCTAGAACACCATCCCCACACCAGCCTCCTCCGTCCGCCACCCCATCCATCGCTGCCGTCCTCCAGCCCATCCATCGCCACCGTCCTCCACCATGCCGGAGCGCTTACCAAGACCACGTCGTCCACTACTAGAGATGGACGTTTCTCATCCACGGCGACGGACCAACAGCCTTGCATCGCGTTCTCTCGCTTCATCGGCGCCGTCGTCCTCTTTGCCGGGGCCGCTCACACGACCTTCTGTTCCACCGCAACGAGACTTATCCCCCAATGCACCCGTCTACCGTCGCAGATCTGCTTCAACGCCATTGATAGCCATCGCACCCCCGATGCCTACACGGCGCCGCAAGAGAGGTGGTACTTCATATCTCCTCAACTTTTTGATCTCAACTAGAGAATAGATCGTAACTTGGTTACTCTACTTTCTTTTCAGCTCTTAGAATTTAGTTCTTAGTTCGAAGCAAACCATGGATGCTAAATATCATTTCTTCGGTTTGCAGCTTTAAATCTGCCATGGCACAGTCATAATACGGTTTAATTGATCATGCTTAGGGTTTAATTGATCATGTTGGTTCCGTGGTGGTTTCTTTAATAGAAATCAGAGGAGAAACCCTCTTTTGCTCAAAAAAATGCTTAGGGTTTCCCCCTTTTATGATCACTATACAATCAGAATACGTGCTTCGTGTCATAATAGCACTGCTCCACCCATCAAGCTAAACAAGCTTAGTTGTTCAAATACGAATCTGATATTATTAAAACAGAGTCATTTAATTGGTCAGCTAAATGTTCCTAATTTAGTCTTGAAAATGCATGTTCGCCGCTCGGGTGTGTATCTCTACAGGGTGCCCACGGTGGGCCGGCCCACCCTGGGATTTTGGGTCGTCCCAGGCCCCGATTCCCCTCTGTTCTGCTGTGCGCTTCCGATCTCCACTCGCCCCAGCCGCCTGCCTCGCTGGCGACTTACCGTCCCCGGACGGCATGACCCTAGGAGGAGACGCCGGACTAGCAGGAGGTCAGGAGCCGCTCGCCCTACAACGTCACCGCTGCCCGGGCGCGCCGCCGTGCCTACCTTCCCAGTCCGTTCAGGGCTCAGGCGTGCAGCACCCACTAAGCCAACCCAATTTATCCTGAGATATGTCCTCAACACTCAGCACTTAATTGATTCATTACTCATTAGGTAGGACTGTCATTAGGGTTTGTTGTGTGCTGAGTGCTACCTACAGTCAATGGTTCAGATGTATTTCAGTAATCTTTAGTACCTGTAAAGTCCACAGGGTTTGGAACAGACACTAGTCATTTTGGATTATTGGTCGTAGTGACATTGACCCAAATTACTACTGCAGGCCAGGTTTGTTGAAAATTTTACTTGTCTTTCTTACTCATTCGATATGATATCCAATTATTCACGTCGATTAGTTGCAAACAGTAAGTGCTAGACAAACTTCTTGATTTAGATTTTGGACATTCTCTTACTGCAGTTACAATTCTGCATACTTGTCCTAGTGAGCTCACAAGTAAATGATTGATTCACTACATCTATGCTTGCCTTCTCATATTTGTTGTCAATATTCTTTTAGGGTGGACCACCCTGTTTCAAAATACTGGAACCGTAGACATGAGTGAATAGTATTTCTCTGTGTGATATCTTTCATCATGTGTGGGCAACGAACACTGCATTGTATAGAAAGGAAGTGTCATTTCCAGCTTTTACATAGGCTACGATATTTTACATGGAATACAATCTGCCTACTTGCTTTGTGTCACACTACCAACACTCCACCCTTGATGCTAAACATTATGCCACTCATAATTCCTTGGTTTATTTGTTCAAATATGAATTTGATATGATTCTAATGTTCCTACTTTAGTTTTGAAATGTGTGTCTGCCTGTTATAGAGACATAAGGGGTTTGTATTTCTGTGTGTGGTCTGGTCAGCACGGTTGGGGGGTGAACTTTGCATATGCAGGGATTTATAGGGAGACACTCTTCGAGTTGATTCTGCAATGCATTCCATAGATAATCTGACTACTTTTTATGTTTTCGTGAATCTCAGATTCTGAACAGCATCATAATGATTATGAGCTTGCGCGCATGAAAAGAATAAAGTAGAACAATGCCATGGCTGTCAAACTTGGCATTAAGGGACTGAAATCAAGTCTGGATGCAATGCAATGCAAACGCTCTCCACCTACAGATTCATGCTTAGAATATGATCCTAACAGTAATTCTGAGCTAGAGGGAGACCTAAGTCAATGTAGCTCCCTAGTGGAGGAGTCAGAGGAAGATGCCCTATCTTATTCACCCATCAAGGTGCTTGCTCTAACTTTCCACGGTTATATTGGTCGCACATATCTTGCAACTGATGCTTTGCATTGCTTCTACTTTGTTGCACTGCCGTTAGTTTAGTTTGCACATCGTGTATGTGAATACGCCCTGCCTATCCATTTTCAGTACATATTCCATCTATCATCATACCGTATTTATCCATTCAAATGTTGTTCTTGTGTATCAGACGTTCAAAAGGAAGAGGGCGATTGCTGATCGCGGAGGAGCACAAGCAAAGTATTTGGAAAAGGTAGTGACACCTGATAAATCAAATAGCCCATTAGGTGTAGTTGCAATATCACCTGACCCGCGAAACACCCCAACTCTAGCAGACTCTAGCCCTACTACACTGGTCATTTCTGATGCCCCAACTCAGCAGACCCCAACTGCAGCAAACAGTATGATGATGCCAGTTGACATACCACCAGCTCTAGGGCGCAAAACCCCCATTCCAGCAAAGAGTACACCAAATCCAGTTGCCAAATCCCTTTTCGAACCAGAGAGAGCCCCAATTGCAGCAAATAGGACCCCTGTTCCATTTCTTCCCAGTTTAGAAGACGAAGCTTATATTGTTGTCAGGAACTTTGTGCGCATCTTTCCTTCATGGAAAGATTATACCGCAGACACAGAACAATTTCCAGTCTTCCTCCGCAACTTGCGCGTAAGTAATGTACTAATGTTATTCATGGTAATTACTGCATATGTTTCTGCTAACAAAAGACACAAGATTTCATTCTTTTAAATAGGCAAGGACCAAATTGGATTGTCAAGACGAGCAAGGGTTGGTTGCGCTTTTCAAGCACTCGTTGATGAAGTATCGTTCCTACCTGAGGCAAGCGCACTTCGATGGCAAGCCTCTAAACGAAATTTCTATAAAGTCTCCGGTGCTACATTTATCCGACAGTGACTGGAATAATATTGTTACACATTGGTCTCATCTGCAGCGTAAGGTACTGTCTATGATATCACATCACAATTTGAACTACATTTCTGCATTTGCCTTAATGTCTCACTTGTACGAAAACTGTTAGTAGAAGAACATTCATTCTCAAGGGACCACATAATCTCGCAACTATACTGCACACTGCATTGCTCTTGTGAGTACCTCTTGCCCTATATGACCATACTTATTTTCATAGCTGTTTGATTATGTAGCATCACTGCACATGTTAGCCTCGTTATCGTCCATTTGGTGGACATTATAAGATCCGTATGGACTCTTACACAAATTTAGAATCAACCCAATGCTTTTGAAGAGGTTTAGCTCTGCAGTCCTCTTGTAAGGACTGAACGTCGTCTATCGCTGTACTTACATTAACAACTACTCCCTCCGTCCCATAATATAAGAACGTTTTGTATAGTACACCAGTGTTCAAAACACTCTTGTATTATGGGAAGAGGGATTGGTTCATTGTGTAGCATTCTGCATCTTATCTCCCTGGCCCACCATTTACTCAGATCTATATTTAATCTTACCAGAAAGTTGAATACACACACAATGCCAGTGCAGAAGTGTTGCCCATTGGTCTTGTCAGTACATTTTGTCCTGTAACGCTTGTACTTCCAGGGATTGGTAGTTGATTATGTAGCATGAATCTGCATCTTATCTTCATTATCCTCTATCCCTTCCAGTATTATCATATCTATAATTACTCTCTACAAAATGTAGAGTACAGGCAATGCTTATGAAGAAGATTCTGTGCTGAAATTCTTGAGTTATCCTTCCCTTGACATGGAGAAGAGCATTATAAAGCCAGTGTTAACTGTTAATGTAAGTCAGTCCTTCTAAAGCCTTTATCCTCAATTGCTGTTTAATTTGCTCATACTCCCTATCGTTTACTGATGTTTAGTTTGTTGTTTCTATCAAAATGCATGTTCGCAAGAACCGTAAGTTCCAAGTTTTACTTGTAAAACCAAATTCCTTATTCATACCATGCACATTACTCAATATTCCCTATATGTATGCTTGTTTTTGTGGATCTATAATCCAGTGTGTGGTGAAGCAGCCCACGTTTGCACCTTGTCATCTCCTGTTTTATCTTACTGATGTGGCTGATGATATGAACAACATGCCACGCACATTAACCAAAATAGATACAATGATTGTCTTTGCCCTTCATCTATGCTTGTTATGTTGATATGGTAATCCAGTAGTGTGGTGAAGCTCCCCGCATTATGAATAATGCCAGATTATGCTATTGATATTTTGAACTTACTCTTTATTTTCTAATTTGAAATTGGATGGAATTGACAGCACAGTTATGATCTTTATTTATACACGTGGAAAACCTGTCATCTCTCTGCTTGTTTCAGGGTGATATGCCTGATGGCATGCACAAGTGTGTTGAAGGCTGTGAGACAAACCCAACATATATTGCAGCAAAGAAGGCAAAACATCTTCAAGATAGCGAGACAACCCCAAAGTCTTGTCTTGATGCAGTGTTCAAGTTACTTGAGACTAGCAGTCAGACAAGCTCACAGAATTTGTTGTCTGAATCAGTTCGACTTCTTCAGTCCCAAGTTCTAGCACAAAGGCATTCTGCAACTCAACTTCGACTTGAAGTCCTATCTCTAAGAAAGATTGCGGAGAACACCAATGAGAACCTCATTGCTAAACAGCTACACCTGGAAGCTATGACCGACATGCTAGGCCGGTCTCACAGCCTTGCTCAGCAGCTTGCGCAGCAGTTCCCGCACAAGGCTAACCTTTCTAGAACTGTCTTGGAAGTGATCTCGGTTCAGTATTATTTTGTTACGCTGCAATGGTGCCCAGTTTTTGTAATCTGCTTCTTAGTTGCGCTTTATGATCACTGGTGGCGAACTTCGATGCCCAGTGGATGTAATATACCATAAATTATTTATTGTATAGTGTAGGTTTATTCTAAATTACTATGCCATAATTTCTTTATTGTATAGAGTAGGTTTGTTCTTAATTCCTACTAGTTACTGCCATCATTCGCTATCTAAAAAGAAATCTGATGTAGTCGACCGGGCCGAAACATTCGCCTCTAATGGGCCTGGTTTTTAGCGGGCCACAATTGGGACGGCCTGCATCTTTCTTGGGCCCGAATGGCCATTGGGGCCTTCACACTTTACGCCAGGCCCACAACTTACTTCGGCCTATATTCGGCCCAAATTTTAGTTGGGCCTTTTGTGGACCCAGCGCTTAGATTGGCCCAGGTAGCGTTGGGCCATTAACAGGCTGAATATTCTACTGGCCAGTTACGGCCCAGAAGAAACCATGGGCCTTTAGCAGGCTGAAATGCATGTTGGGCCTCAATTTTCACTAGTCGTCGACGGGCCTTCAGCAGGCTGAAATGTAGACCGGGCCTTTTTTGGCCCAGTTATATGACGGGCCATTACCAGGCCGAAACATATCTTGGGCCTTAGTTGGCCCACTGATATCATGGGCCTTTAAGAGGCTGAAAGCTTAGTACATGCATCAATGGGCCGAATTATACGACAGGCCTTTAACAGGCCCAAAGTCACGTTGGGCTGAACTGTTGCCACCTTTATCACGGGCCGTTAGTGGGCCGGATGTCGCGTCGGACCATATATGGCCCATGGGCAGCACGGGCCATTCCTAGGCCGAAAGACACACCGGGCTGAAATGGGCCCATGTCTACATCGGGCCTCTAACAGGCCGAAATTCATTGGGCTGTAATTGGGCCCAAATATTCAGCGAACAATTAACGGGCCAGATCTGGCTTCGGGCCGTAAATGGGCCTTTATTAAACAGGCCGTTATTGGGCTGGCCCACTAGTACCTGAGTAAGTACTACGGGCCTTTGACTGGGCCGGCCTTTTTAACCTATATGGGCCTCTGTTGGGCCCTACCACGTGTCGACGTATCATAGGCATGTCTCCTCCAATGGACGGGCGACATCTGGCCCACCGAGGAGCAGACATGTGTTTCCTCCGGCCAATGACAATTTTACACGTGGAAAATCACCATTGGTCCGGGCTGTTAACGGGTTATCGGATCCAAAACCGGACCCGATAGCTTAACGGCGAGCCGTTAAAGTGGATGCCACGTGTCGGTCACCCTTGACGAAAGCACTTCTATGACGCGTGATTTATCGTCATGGAAGTGGACACTTCCATGATGATAATTTTTGTAATGTCATGGAACACTTCTACGACAGCACATCCATGACTATCTTGATTCTGTCATAAAATTTTCATGGATGTACATGCATGACAGAAAACGTGACCTACTGTGACAAACACGTATCATCACGGAAGTGTCTTTTTTTTGTAGTGCATGTCATGTGGGGCCAGCCCTATAGGCGCAAGGGACCTGCGCGGGCAGGCCCTGCACCTGCCTAAAAATGTGTCCTAGTTTAATTATAGTTTTTTTTAGATTAGGAGTCTGGGTATTAGTTGGAAAGGTTTAGTCCCGTAGAAGGTTACCCTGCCAACACCCAATTGTAATAGGAGTCTGTAATCTGGTCTTGTAATTAGGCTATATATAGCCAGCCCTTGGATCAATAAACGCAAGAAGAAAATAACCTACAACTTCACCTCCTTGCTCCTGCGCCACGGCGCCCCTCCTCAACCCCCTTCTCCAACCATAGGCCGGCGAGGGCCTCGCCCTCGTCCTCCTACAACCCACGACTACAACCTGCGCGACAATCAGCCAGGCCGTGACAACTTGGTATCAGCTTCCTCGTCGATCCCAGCGGCCATGTCTCCGCCACCGCCACAGGTGCCCCTGCCTCAAACCTTGGTAGACCTCGCCACCAAACAGCACGAGGATCATGAGGCCGTGGTTTCCACTTTGAACAGCCTCTCGGAGGAGAACCACACCGCTCGGACAGAGCGCGCCGAGGACCAGGCCACCCTCCAGTCCATCGTTGAGATGCTCAAAACCCTCCAGGGCCAGCTGGCGGACACGTCACAGCAGCAGCGCGCGCAGAACCTGGCCCTCCTTCGGCTGGAAGGCAAGGGCATGCCTCAATTTGGTGGTACCGGGCTCCTACGGCCCCCAGATGCGCCGTCCCACACCGGGGCCCCGGCCGATCTGGCGGATCGGGCTCCACGCCTGTACAAGATTGATTTCCCCCTCTTTGACGGGGCCAGCGATCCGCGGCCATGGCTGACACGCTGCAATCTCTTCTTCCTCGGGCGCCGAACGCCGGAGTCGGATAAGACGTGGCTCGCCTCATACCATCTCATCGATGTCGCCGCATTATGGTATGGCCACCTTGAGACTAAGCTGGGCCAGCGGCCGTCCTGGACCGAGTTTCAAAATCTAATCGCCAACCACTTTGGACCGCCGGCCCGCGCCAACCCCTTTGGTGAGCTGATCTCCACCTGCCGCTCCGACACCGTGGCGGAATACTTTAAGCGCTTTCTAGAGAATCTTTCTCGGGTGCACCCCATTGCTGACGACGATGAGCGGGATATCTTCACCAACAACTTGGGCGAGCCTATGAAAACTCAGGTCGAGATGTTGAAACCGGCGACATTGGATGCGGCTATGGACTTAGCAATATCCTTTGAGCACCTCAATACTGTCACCAGCACCACGGCTACCCCGGGCTGGCCCAGCCGTCCACTCCGCCCCATGGCCGCACCTACTCCGGCCTTACCGGACTCCTCCAACCCCACGCCCGCGCTCGTCTTTAAAAGACTCACGCCCGCCGAGATGGATGAACGGCGCGCTAAGGGTCTCTGCTTCAATTGTGACGAGAAGTTCGCGCGGGTCCATCGCTGCAAAAGACTGTTCTACATTCAATCCGTCGAAGCCGAAGAGGAGCAGTTTGAGGATTTCCAGGAGGCACAAATCTCACTATTGGCTGTCACCGGAATTCCTACCAGTGACGCAATGCAGGTCACTCTTTGCATTGGGGACCGTTACTTGGTCGCCTTGCTTGATTCAGGCAGCACTCATAACTTCATCCACGAAGAGCTGGCCACCATCGTCGGGCTGCCTTTCTCCTCCAATCGTTGCTTGGTAGTCACGATCGCCAGTGGCGATAAGGTCACCTGTCGGGGACTGCTTCAGCAGGCTGCGATCACCATTGATAAGGAGCGTTTCATTGTTGATCTGCATGCCATTCCATTGGGCGGGTTTGACATCGTCCTCGGTACACGATTCCTCAAAACTCTTGGGCCAATTCTCTGGGATTTCACTACACAGTGGATGTCGTTTTGGCACTCGGATCACCGTGTGGAGTGGTTTGGCCTCGGCTCCCTCGGACGGCCTGCCCACCTACATGCGTACGAAGGCAAGGACCTTCTGGACAACCTACTGGCCACTTTCACCGATGTTTTCGCCGACCCACAGGGCCTGCCATCACAGCACACACATGACCATCATATTCATCTTATTCCTGGGACACCGCCGATTGCTGTCCGTCCCTACTGCTACCAAATGATTCAAAAAGATGAACTGGAGCGCCAATGTTCGGAGATGCTGGCTCGCGGTCTGATCTGTCCTAGTTCTTCTGCATTTTCATCCCCCGTTCTACTCGTCAGAAAGGCCGATGGGACTTGGCGTTTCTGTATCGACTACCGTGGTCTCAACCTTGTCACCATCAAGGACAAGTTTCCAATTCCCGTTGTCGATGAACTTCCGGATGAACTCAAGGGCACCTGCTTTTTCACCAAACTGGATCTCCGGTCGGGTTACCACTAGGTACGGATGGCCCCTGAAGATATCCACAAGACGACATTCCGCACACATGAGGGCCTCTTTGAGTGTGTGGTGATGGCCTTTGGTTTGACAAATGCCCCAGCGACGTTCCAAGCACTCATGAACGATGTCTTCCATCCCTACCTTCGTTGGTTTGTGCTTGTGTACTTCGATGATATCTTGATCTACAACTCGTCCTGGTGGGATCACCTACGTCATGTCAAGCTTGTTTTGGAGGCTATGCGCACACATCAACTGTTTCTCAAGCGCTCCAAGTGTTCCTTTGGGGAGGAAACCATGGCTTGTCTGAAACACGTCATCTCCGCTGCAGGAGTTGCCATGGACAGCGACAAGGTTCTAGCCATGGTAGACTGGCCGGTTCCGCGCACCATCCGCGCTATGCGTGGTTTCTTAGGACTGGCAGGATACTATCGCAAGTTCATCCGGGATTTTGGCACCATTGCAGCTCCCCTCACGGCGCTCCTCAAGAAAGACATATTTCTTTGGACGCTTGCAGCGAATATCGCCTTTGAAGCCCTCAAGAAAGCTCTTACCACCGCCCCTGTGCTTCAGTTGCCGGATTTTGCAGTTGCATTCATTGTGGAGTGTGATGCATCTGGATCTGGTTTCGGGGCAGTCCTGCATCAAGGTGGCGGCCCCATTGCCTATTTCAGCAAAACCATTGCTCCACGTCATGCTTCTCTCGCCGCTTATGAGCGGGAGCTCATTGGTCTGGCGCACGCCGTGCACCACTAGCGGCCATATCTTTGGGGACGTGTGTTCATCGTCAAAACTGACCACTACAGCCTGAAGTTTTTGCTGGACCAACGCCTCGCTACCATTCCATAGCATCATTGGGTGGGCAAGCTGTTGGGGTTCGACTTCACGGTGGAATATAAACCAGGTCGCCAAAAAATCGTCGCCGATGCTCTTTCTCGCCGTGATGCTCCTGCCGGCCAGGCACTCGCCATCTCCGGGCCTTCATTTGATCTGTTTGAAGCTCTCCGTCAGGCTGCACACACGGACCCGGCGCTTGTCACTTTCCGGGAACAACTCGAATCTGGTGAGTTAGGACAGCCTTGGGCTCTCGTTAATGGTGTTGTTACCTTCCAACAACGGGCTTATGTGCCACCCGCATCGCCGCTGCTCGGGGAGGTCCTGGCTGCAGCCCATGATGCGGGCCATGAAGGTATCCAGAAGTCACTTCATCGTCTTCGCCAGGATTTCCATCTGCTGCAAGCAAGGGCAACACTTCAGCAGTATATTCGTGCTTGTTAGGTTTGTCAAAGCAACAAGATGGAGGAGCTTCATCTAGCCGGCTTATTGCAGCCCTTGACAGTGCCATCTCGTGTCTGGGAAGACATCTCCATTGATTTCATTGAGGCACTTCCGAAGGTGGGCGGCAAAAGTTTGATACTAACCGTCGTGGACCGTTTCTCCAAGTATGTGCATTTCATCCCCTTGGCGCATCCGTACACTGCGGAGTCCATTGTTAAGGCCTTCTTCTCCAACATTGTCTGCCTTCATGGGTTTCCCACATCCATCATTTCAGACAGGGATGTAGTTTTCACTTCGGGCTTTTGGAAGGCTCTGTTTGCCGCCGCAGGGACGCGCTTGCACATGAGTTCGACCTTCCATCCGCAGTCTGATGGAAAATCTGACGCGGTCAATCGCGTCATCACCATGTACATTCATTGCATAACTAGGGATCGCCCCCCGCAGTGGCTCCAATGGTTGCCTTGGGCGGAGTACTGCTACAACACTTCATACCACTCAGCGTTGAAGGACACTCCTTTCAGGGTGGTTTATGGACGGGATCCCCCCTCATTGCGGGACTATACGCCGGGCGAGATTCACAATCAGGCGGTGGAACGGCAGATCGTCGACTGCGATCAGTTCTTACTCGACTTCCGTGAGCGTCTCCTTCAGGCAGCACAACAGTACAAGCATTACTATGATGATAAGCATCAGGCCCTTTCTTTTGATGTTGGAGAGTGGGTTTGGCTCCGTCTTCAGCACCGACCGACAGCATTCCTTGGAGTAGGCGCCAAAGAGAAATTAGCTCCCAAATATTATGGGCCTTTCAAAGTCCTCGCTAAAATCGATACGGTTGCTTACCGTTTGGAGCTGCCCCCACGCGCCCGCATTCACAATGTCTTCCATGTCGGGGTCCTGAAGAAGTAACATGGTCCACCGCCGGCAGTTCCGCCGATGCTTCCACCTCTGTTTCAGGGTCGAGTACATCCAACCCCTATCCGAGCATTGCGTGCTCGTATTGCTCGCGGTGTCCAGCAGGTGCTCATTCACTGGGAGGGCCAGCCGGCGTCTGCTGCTTCATGGGAGGATGTTACAAACTTCCGCGAACGTTATCCAAGCTTCCAGCTCGAGGATGAGCTGTTTCAGAATGGAGGGGGAGATGTCATGTGGGGCCAGCCCTATAGGCGCAAGGGACCTGTGCGGGCCGGCCCTGCACCTGCCTAAAAATATGTCCTAGTTTAATTATAGTTTTTTAGATTAGGAGTCTGGGTATTAGTTGGAAAGGTTTAGTCCCGTAGAAGGTTACCCTTCCAACACCCAATTGTAATAGGAGTCTGTAATCTGGTCTTTTAATTAGGTTATACATAGCCAATCCTTGGATCAATAAACGCAAGCAGAAAATAACCTACAACCTCACCTCCTTGCTCCTACGCCACGGCGCCCCTCCTCAACCCCCTTCTCCAACCATAGGCCGGCGAGGGCCTCGCCCTCGTCCTCCGACAACCCACGACTACAACCTGCACGGCAATCAGCCAGGCCATGACAACTGCACCTCTTACTCATCTACAATTTTGTTCAGTTTTTTTATCATACATACTAAACTGTATCCAGTACATAGAAGCCACCAAAACCCAAAATTCAAAGATAAAGAACTATTCATTTGAGCACAATACTTCCGAAGTCTAGCCAATTATTTAGATATTCTTTCCTTAATGGATATAATAGAGACAATCAGCCAAAAAGTAACACCTAACCTGTAGCTAACTTCTTGGTCTAACCCACCAATCATTCAAAACTGTACACACATGCAATTTGGATAATAGAAGTTGAGAACGCAGTTACATGTAAGTCGGCCGTGGGCTTTAAGGTTGTCAGACGCTAGCACTGAAAAAAGTAACAGAGAATTATGACTGTTATTAACAAGAAAAAAATTCCTTGGCGTCAAAGAACAATTCTCTCTAATACAGAGGTTACAATAGTGCCTTGATAGAATAACAGAGAGGCGTAATTTAAAGAAAACGCTGCAAAAATCTCAAGTTTAAGGACAGCATGATATTAAAAATTAGAAAATAGACCACTTGGCTGATTGTAGTTTTTTGCGAATTGATTGTAGTAACGCATAATACGAGTTTTTCTCTCTAATACAGAGGTTACAATAGTACTTGATAGAATTACAGAGAGACGTAGTTTAAAGAAAACGCTGCAGAAATCTCGAGTTTAAGGACAACATGATATTAAAAATTAGAAAACAAATCACCTTGTTGATTGTAGTAACGCATAATACGAGTTCCTGAACTGGTACATACAAGTAGCCGCCAAGATCTCAACGTCAGCAGTTACTGTAATAACAATGCAGTGATTCTTTTCACAGAACTTGTCATTGGCAAAATGCAGCAGTAAAAGGTGCTGAGGAACAGCAGGACCCAACGGCCGAGCCGCTGAGGCGGGGGAGCGAGCGTGACGTACTAGCCGAAATCGTTGCCAGGCGAGAAGATGTCGCCGGCTTCTGCCGCCGGAGGTCGCTCCGCACCAGCGCCCGGTAGTAGCCCCCGCTCCCTGCGGCGGCCACCGCGCCCCATGGAGCCCCGCCGCCAGCCGTGCCTCGTCGAAGCCCATCACAAAAACCACGGCGCCCCTACTCGCCCATGGCCGCGACCTGCACCCAATCTGAAACCACCGCGCATGACAACCTCTCACTTTCTTCCTTGCCCC
Source organism: Aegilops tauschii subsp. strangulata (assembly GCF_002575655.3). Lineage (NCBI taxonomy): Eukaryota > Viridiplantae > Streptophyta > Magnoliopsida > Poales > Poaceae > Aegilops > Aegilops tauschii. The sequence continues at coordinate 228,466,058 of NC_053039.3, forward strand.
CTTCCTCTTCCCTCTCCCTCTCATCTTCTCTATCTCCTAGCCACCGTCACCCTTTGGCTGCAGGTCGCCAGCCCCACCGGGACAGATACAGGAGAGGACTCCGGGCGACCACGAGCTCCGCCGCGCTGCCATCGACATCGTGGAAAGGAGAGGAGGAGGAGGCGACATGGAGAAGAGGAGGCGGGGGAGAGAGAGGAGATGTTCACCTCGCAGCTGACATGGACCCCTTTCCTCTCGATATTTCTCTCACAGCGGACATGCGCTGCCCGCTTTCTCTCGCTCTCGCTGCCCGCTTTTCCTTGTTGGCCGCTTTGCACTATTCATAGCGATTCAAGGTGCCATGGATGGCTTGGTTCTGCCTATGTACCAGCTCATCCTTTATAAGTTGACTAGCCGCCGTCACCCTTTGGCTGCAGGTCACCAGCCCGACCGGGACGGATGTGGGAGAGGACTCCGGCTGACCACGTGCTCCGCCGCGCCGCCATCGACATCGAGGAAAGGAGAGGAGGAGGAGGCGGCAGAGAGAGAGAGAGAGAGAGAGAGGAGATGTTTACCTCGCAGCTGACATGGACCCCTTTCCTCTCGACATTTCTCTCGCAGCGGACATGGGCTGCCCGCTTTCTCTCGCTCTCGCTGCTTGCTTTTCCTCGTTGGCCGCTTTGCACTATTCATAGCGATTCAAGGCGCCGTGGATGGCTTGGTTCTGCCTATGTACCAGCTCATCCTTTATAAGTTGATAATACATTATCACATTTATTAATGTGTTTTGTCACCCAATCTTGAAGTTCCTTCCTTAAACTCCCAAACGCATCCGAAAATGACATCCTGGTGAAAACATGCAAAAAGAAGTGCGCAAATGCGGTAAAACTCGGGAAAGCCTACTATGTAGGCACAAAATAGAGGATAAAATATTTACAAAATTTGGACTCATCAGACGGTGATAGCGCCGCATGCCTCATCTCACTTCTAAAATGAAAGCTAACAGGGATAGACAAGCAAGCCTCGCAACAGCTTCATCAATGGGCAACGACATGCCCCCACGGGTCATCACCTTGGAGCAGGTCCTCATAATGGCCCAAGGTGGATCCAAAGCGATGTCAACCGGTTTTCGGCACCCAACAACTTTCCTTAACTCATATGGTCCTCCTCCAGTCGGTGCTCCTCTAGAAAGTGGAGGTTCTAGTGCTGCTTAGCCTGCTGAACGCGGACACTAGCGGATCCTCCGCATCTGCCAGCACACAGTTGTAGTGTTTCCTCACCTACAACATGCTCAGCCTAAACACCAGTGAATCCTCCACCGGGACGGGCACCTACTCCTCCTCCTCTTTCTTTGCCTCCTCCATGGCTCCACCATGGCCATAGGGTCGCCCTCTTCCCTGTCCTCCTTCATCTCATCTTCGAAGCACTTTGGAGAGGTCGAAGGTTGGCCCTCATTAACGAGGGCTTGGCGACTAGCCTCTGCTACTTGTGAGTTGCGTTGAGATTTTCCTCGAAGAGGAGAGGATATGAAGCACAGTAGAGATAAGTATTTCCCTCAGTGAGAACCAAGGTATCAATCCAGTAGGAGAATCACGCAAAGCCTCGTGAACAACACCTGCACACACAAAAACAAATACTTGCACCCAACGCAGGCAAGAGGGTTGTCAATCCCCTTGAACTTGTTACTTGCAAGGATTAAATCTCGTAGTGGTAGATAGATAAATTGCAAAACAAAATAAAAAGAAATAAAATTGCAGCAAGGATATTTTGGTTTTTTATATATGATAAAAGTAGACCCGGGGGCCATAGTTTTCACTAGAGGCTTCTCTCTCGAACACATATCATATGGTGGGTGAACAAATTACTGTTGGGCAATTGAGAAAAGCGCATAGTTATGACGACATTGAAGGCAATGATCATGTTATAGGCATCACGTCCGAGACAACTAGACCAACTCCTATCTGCATCTGCTACTATTAACCCACCCATTGACAACTATCCAACATGCATCTAGGGTATTAAGTTAATAAAAACAGAGTAACGCCTTAAGCAAGATAACATGATGTAGACAAAGTAAACTCAACTAATATGAATAAACCCATCATTTTACCCTTAATGGCACCAATACAAATACGTGTCTTATCCCATTCTGTCACTAGGATAGAGCACCGCAAGATTGAACCCATAACAAAGCACCTCTCCCACTAAAGATAAACCAATCTAGTTGGCCAAACCAAACGGACAGATCGGAGAGAAATACAAAGCTATAACAATCATGCATAATAAAGTTCAAAAAAGACTCAATTAATTCTCATGAATATTCATATCATAAACCCACAATTCATCCGATTCCAACAAACACACTGCAAAAGAAGATTAAATCGGATAGAACTTCAAGAACATCGAGGAGAACATTGGATTGAAGATCAAAGAGGGAGAAGAAGCCATCTAGCTACTAGCTATGGACCCGTAGGTCTATGGTGAACTACTTACGCATCATTGGAGGGCAACAAGGATGATGTAGAAGCCCTCGGTGATCGATTCCCCCACCGGCAGAGTACCGGAAAAGGCCTCCAGATGGGATCGCGAAAGAACAGAAGCTTGCGGCGGCAGAAAGTGTTTCGGGTGGCTCTCTTGGTATATTGGAGGCGGAATTAGGTCAAGAGGTGGCACAATGGGCCCACAAGCTCACGGGGCGCCCCTCGGGGCGCGCCCTACGAGCTTGTCGCTCCCCCATGGCTCTTCTGGTCTTCTTCCGAACCTTCATGGGTCCCTTCTGGTCTAGAAAAATTAATCGAAAGATTTTTCTCCGTTGGGACTTTGTTTGATATTGATTTTCTGAAAAGCCAAAAACAAGCAAAAAACTGCAACTGACATTGGGAATTATGTTAATAGGTTAGTCCCAAAATTGATATAAAATAGCATATAATTGCATATAAAACATCAAGATTGATACTATAATAGCATGAAACAATAAAAAATTATGGATATGTTGGAGACGTATCATCCTCCTTGTCGCAGACCTCCATCGCGATTTGGCATGGCACACCGATATGATCTTCCTATACCACATAGCAAAGGATCGGTCCATGGTGATGGTGGACGACACTCAAGGGTGTGAAGGGGTGAGGGGGTGATTGCAGAGTGGCTCGAACAGTGGGAGAAGGGCTCGGAGGGGTAGGATTTGGGGGTGTGGCTGACTGGCTTAAATAGTCGTGGTAGGAGGGGAGATGGGTTGAACGCGGGTAACTAGAGTTCGCTTCTCGTTCGTCGCACCGGTGTGACTACCAGGTAGGTGGACGACTGGTCTGCCGACATGAATGTTTGTGTAGGTTTGTTGGGTCACATCTGCTCTAACCAGCATGAATGAGGCGTGAAGAGCGAGTGGATGTGGCAAGAGAGGGGTTTTGTGTGGGTTCGGGGCGTTAGAGTACGACGTGGCAGATGTCCGAACTCATGCAAATCTTTGAGTATGGTGTTGGTTTGCGAGATTTCGGACTCCCGGACTAGTCCTAACATTCTAGATGACCATAGTTGGATGGGTAAAAGTAGACCTGGGCATCGACAACCCGACCCAAAAGCTCAACATCCGGGCTGGGCTCGGGCTTAGCTTTTTCGCCCGAAGCCTGGCCCAAAAGCCCAAAATAAGCCCGAACAAAGCATAAATCATTATTTTATTGGAAATATATGTATAATATATTTTTAAATATCCTAAAATCATTATTTTAACTAAAAGGGCACTGTCCATTTGTTTCGGACCGGGCTAGGCTCGTGATTCAGATTTTGAGGTCGGGCTTTATAAAGCCCGACTCGAACCAAGCCCGGCCAAGAGAATGTCGTGGTTTATGTAAAAGTGTGTGGACTATTGATACGTCTCCAACGTATCTATAATTTATGAAGTATTCATGCTATTATATTATCCTTCTAGGATCTTTTATATGCATTTATATGCTATTTTATATGATTTTTGGGACTAACCTATTAACCTAGAGCCCAGTGCCAGTTTCTGTTTTTCCTTGTTTTTGAGTATCGCAGAAAAGGAAAACTAAACGGAGTCCAATTGACCTGAAACTTGACGGAGCTTACTTTTGGACCAGAAGAAGGCCACAGAGTATAAGGGTTGGTCCAGTCCCGGGCTGCCCACGAGGGTGGGAGGCGCGCCCACCCCCTGGGCGCACCCCCTACCTCGTGGACAGCCCGGAGATCCCCCTGACTTGTTCCCGACGCCAAAAGCTCTTATATATATAGAAACCCCCAGAACATAACCTAGATCAGGAGTTCCGCCGCCGCAAGCCTCTATAGCCACCGAAAACCAATCTAGACCCGTTCCGGCACCCTGTCGAAGGGGGAATCCTTCATCGGTGGCCATCTTCATCATCCCGGCGCTCTCCATGACGGGTAGGGAGTAGTTCACCCTTGGGGCTGAGGGTATGTACCAGTAGCTATGTGTTTGATCTCTCTCTCTTGTTCTTGATTCGGCACGATCTTGATGTATCACGAGCTTTGCTATTATAGTTGGATCTTATGATGTTTCTCCCCCTCTACTCTCTTGTAATGGATTGAGTTTTCCCTTTGAAGTTATCTTATCGGATTGCGTCTTTAAGGATTTGAGAACACTTGATGTATGTCTTGCATGTGCTTATCTGTGGTGACAATGGGATATTCACGTGATCCACTTGATGTATGTTTTGGTGATCAACTTGCGGGTTCCGTAACATTGTGAACTTATGCATAGGGGTTGGCACACGTTTTCATCTTGATTCTCCGGTAGAAACTTTGGGGCACTCTTTGAAGTTCTTTGTGTTGGTTGAATAGATGAATCTGAGATTGTGTGATGCATATCGTATAATCATACCCACGGATACTTGAGGTGACATTGGAGTATCTAGGTGACATTAGGGTTTTGGTTGATTTGTGTCTTAAGGTGTTATTCTAGTACGAACTCTTGAATAGATCGATCAGAAAGAATAACTTTGAGGTGGTTTCGTACCCTACCATAATCTTCGTTTATTCTCCGCTATTAGTGACTTTGGAGTGACTCTTTGTTGCATGTTGAGGGATAGTTATACGATCCAGTTATGTTATTATTGTTGAGAGAACTTGCACTAGTGAAAGTATGAACCCTAGGCCTTGTTTCAACGCATTGCAATACCGTTTGTGCTCACTTTTATCATTAGTTGCCTTGCTGTTTTTATATTTTCATATTACAAAAACCTATATCTACCATCCATATTGCACTTGTATCACCATCTCTTCGCCGAACAAGTGCACCTATACAATTTACCATTGTATTGGGTGTGTTGGGGACACAAGAGACTCTTTGTTATTTGGTTGCAGGGTTGCCTGAGAGAGACCATCTTCATCCTATGCCTCCCACGGATTGATAAACCATAGGTCATCCACTTGAGGGAAATTTGCTACTGTCCTACAAACCTCTGCACTTGGAGGCCCAACAACGTCTACAAGAAGAAGGTTGTGTAGTAGACATCAACTGTCTGATCGGGGTATTTGCAGCCGATTTGGTGACTACGTTGGAGTTTCCCTTGCAGATGCTGATGCGCTCATTTCTCCTATTATTTCGGTGAACTTGACAATAAAGCCAACCTATGCACGCGCGCACTCTCTATCGCACGCGCTATTTGCAGAGCACAATGTCTCCAGCTATATACCACTATAGGCACTGCTAGCAAGAAATTAGACCAGGAGTCGCTCTCTACCATTAAGGATAGTATAACCAAGATTAAAGTGAGCACTCTCAGCGATTTGCGTTTATAACCGTCCGTTTTCATGATCTGAGCATTTTTTACCATCTAATCTCATGTGTACAACCATCACTCCCGAAACTGGCCTAGTTGTCCTATGGACTGCTACTCCAGAGGCTGAAACAAAGCTCTCTGGTAAAGTGAGCCATCGACCAACCCATTCCAGCCCAGCTGTGCTTCGGTCAAGGGCCCGTGTTGCAACTCGCTAAAAGGTGTTCCATCGACGAGCAATCTCACGTGCGCGACAACTAGGTCGATGTCGTTGCTCCGACTCGAAAAAAAGATTCCTGCGGTCGCTATGGCTAACCCAACCAGATCGGACAAGCGGGGAGCTCGATCCAGTTGACTTGTTCAGAGAGACAGAGAGACGAGAGAGACCGAGACAAGGTTTCATTCAGCCACCGCAGGCGATGTGAGCAACAAGGGGATCGGTCGATCCAACCGACACGTGCGATTTGTCTGTCAGGGAGAAACGAGGGGATTCAGTAGACACGATTAGGGCATCTATAGCCGGACTTGGCAAACCGACCCCTCAAACGCCCGCGGATGCGCTCGGACGCGTCCGCGGGCACTGACCAGGCACCCCTCAAATGTTGCGCCGCACATCCACATACCAAAAATTCTGATCCTCAAATTGTAAGTGCATCTAGTGCCAACCCTAGTTGGTTTTGGAGTATTGACGACAAACTTGGTTGAGGGACTAATGTGTTTGTGAGAATTGCAGGATAACACAGGTAGTAATCCCTTATTGATTCGGTTTACCTACCAGAGATGACCCCTAAAAATGTGTGAAAACATTGAAGACAATGGTGGTTCGTGAAGACATTCACGATGAAGATTATGACATGTGAAGACATTCACTTGAAGACTATGGAGTGCGAAGACATAGTTGTTTCGTAGTTTCCTTCTCTTCTTTGTTGAGCCATAGGAACCACCGTACTGTTAAGTGGGGTCCAAGTGAACAAAGTCAGAGTGACTGAAGTGATGCTCCACCAAAATCCTATGTCTTCGAGCGAAGACAATGAGACCAAATCTTATCCAGAGCTGGATGAGTCAGCTTGGCTTGTAGCCCAAGTAAAGCTGCCGAGTGTGTTTGAAATCCGACCGTTGGACACATGTCGGTTCCTTAGTGACCCAGGGTCATTTCAGACAAATCAGGTCGGGTTGCCTCCTGGCTATAAATAGCCCACCCCCTACACCATAAATAGGTGGCTGCTCAGAGTTAGTGCACGGCTTTCGTCGTTTGAGAGCAACCCACCTCCGAAGCATTTGAGAGAGAGAGATCATTGCGAGGACAAAGCCCAAAACACCCAGAGCCAAAGAGTGTTAGGCATCACTGGAGTCTTTCTATCCGCGTGACCTGAAGGCTTGTTACACTTGAGGACTGTGAATCCTCCAGCCGGTTAGGCGTCGCGTTCTAAGCATCCAAGAGCCATTGTGGATCGCCGGTGAACGAAGTTTGTGAAGGTTTGAAAGTCTACCTTGAAGACTTACCAGAGTGATTGGGCGATGACTGGGTGTCCTTAGCTCAAGGGGAATAAGGTGAAGACGCGGTCTTCTGAGTTAAATCTTAGCCTCCCTAACCAGACGTACAGTTGTCACAACAACTGGAACTGGTCTACCAAATCCATGTCTTCACCAAGCAACTGGTTCTATCCTCCCCTTCCCCTTACTTTACAGTTTGTCTTCGTGAAGTCATTGCCTGCTTGTCTGATCTGATTGACTTCACTGAGTGAAGATTATCTACTGTTTGCTTCATACTGTCTTCCATCCTGATCCATACTACCAAGCTGTTGATAGTCTTCGTGCTTTCACTACATTGCTTACTTGACTATGGCTTGTCAAGTGTAGTCTACCTTCTGATGCATATCAATAGGTTCATTTCTACTGTTTGTCTTCAAAGACCTCGTGTTTTCAAGACTTTCATAAAAATCGCCTATTCACCCCCCTCTAGTCGCTAACTAGAACTTTCAATTGGTATCAGAGCAAGGTGCTCCCTTGTTCTGTGTGATTCGGTTTAACCACCTAGAGTTTTAGCTATGTCGACTGCAGGGATAATCAAGGTCTCCGCTGCGTGCCAGTCTTCGATGGCACTAATTACCCCTACTGGAAAGAATAAGATGCGCATGCATCTTGAAGCTATTGATGTCGACCTCTCGTATGTCGTCAAAAATGGCGTTCGTAAGGTCGGTGAAGGTGTCACCGCTGCTGATGTCAAGAGGTTCATTCAACTGGCTTCGACTACCAAGAACATCATCTGTGGTCATCTAACCAAAGGACAGTATGGTCGTGTGAGTGCACTGGAAACTGCGAAGCTGGTCTGGGACTAGCTCTCCAAGGTCAACGAAGGCGTCTCAACTCAGAGAGATTCAAGGATTGATGTTCTTTGCAACCTTTTCAACCGCTTCAAGAGAAACGACAATGAGAATGTCCAGCTCACATTTGATCGCCTCACTAATATCACAAATGAGCTTCGCGCACTCGGCGCCACTGAGATCACCAAGCACGAAATCGTCAAGAAGCTCCTGAGATCACTTGACAGCTCATTCAACACCCTGGCCTTGATGATACAAGAACGTCCTGACTTCAAAGATCTAGATCCGTCTGACATACTTGAGATGCTCAACACACATGAGTTCCAGTTATCTGAGAAGAGAGGCATCTATGGACCCAACTATGGCCGAACCCGGGATTTGAAGGCAAAGGTTGTGTCCTCATCTGAAGAAGAATCTGACTGTAGTTCTAGGGATCCTGAAGACATTGGAAAGGAGCTAGCTATGCTCGTGAAGAAGTTCCAGAAGTTCTCCAAGAAGAAAGGTTTCAGAAAGTCTTCAAGATCCAGCTCAAGAAATGATGAAGCTTCCACTCGTGACCACAAGAACAGGACATGCCACAAATGCAAGAAACCTGGTCACTACATCTCTGAGTGTCCTCAATGGGACAATGAGACCAAGAAGAAGAAGAAGAAGAAGAGTAAGGAATGTGATTCTGATGACAAGAAGAAGAAGAAGAAATCCTCAAAGTCTTCTTCAAAGTCTTCATCAAAGTCTTCTTCAAAGTCTTCATCAAAGTCCTCATCTCACAAGAAGAGCTCATCCAGCAAGGCTCGTACGTTTGTTGGCAAGGAGATGGATTCAGAGGAGGAGTCTGCTTCTGAGGAGGCGGAGGTGGAGTCTGAGGAGGAGTCTGGTTCAGGCGTGGCAAGCCTGGCTCTAGCTTCGGCTTACGCCGCCAAGTCCATCTTCAACACCGAAGACAATGGCCTCGTCGCCGACGTTGATCCTGCTGATGAGGATGACTCTGCTCCTACCAACTGCTTCATGGCACGTGGTGCCAAGGTAAACTCACGCGATGCTTACTTTCAAACATCCAGTGAAGATGACTCTGAATGTGAATCTAAACCTAGCTACAAAGCACTTGCTAAAATTGCAACTGAACAACAAACTGCTATGGAACATATTCAAAAGTTGCTAGACAAAAGCGATGACCTGTTGGACACGGAAATGACTCGAACTCAGTCCTTAATTGAAGACATTAAAAATCTTCACGTTAAGTACGAGGAACTTGAAAGTCGTCATGAAACACTCTCAGCTACTCATGAGAAGCTTTCCTATTATTATCTTCAAAGGAAGCAAGAACTTGAGAACCTGAGAGCATCTCATGAAGATCTTCAAAAGGAGAACGAGTCACTTCGCGCTTAAAAATTAGTTCCGCTCAGGAAGACTTTGTGCCACCATGTTTAAAATGTCTTGAGCGTGATAATGTTGTCTGTGTTGCTGAATGTTTTACTGCTGCCTGCTACCTCTTGAGCATGCGTTGGTTTTCCCTTGAAGAGGAAAGGGTGATGCAGCAAAGTAGCGTAAGTATTTCCCTCAGTTTTTTAGAACCAAGGTATCAATCCAGTAGGATACAACGCACAAGTCACCTAGTACCTGCACAAACAATCAAGAACCTTGCAACCAACGCGATAAAGGGGTTGTCAATCCCTTCAAGGTCACTTGCAAAAGTGAGATCTAATAAAGATAGTAAAGTAAATATTTTTGGTATTTTTGTTGTATAGATTGGAAAGTAAAGATTGCAAAATAGTAAACGAGATGCGATGTAAATAAAAGAGATGCAATATAATAAGAAAGAGACCCGGGGGCCATAGGTTTCACTAGTGGCTTCTCTCAAGATAGCATGTATTACGGTGGGTGAACAAATTACTGGCGAGCAATTGATATAAAAGTGCATAGTTATGAAGATATCTAAGGCAATGATCATGAATATAGGCATCACGTCCGTGTCAAGTAGACCGAAATGATTCTGCATCTACTACTATTGCTCCACACATCGACCGCTATCCAGCCCTTCGTGATCAATTCCCCCTCCGGCAGATCGCCGGAAAAGGCCCCAAGATGGGATCTCACAGGTACAGAAGGTTGCGGCGGTGGAAATGTGGTTTCGTGGCTCCCCCTGATGTTTCTAGGGTATAAGAGTATATATAGGCGAAAGAAGTACATCGGTGGAGCTACGAGGGGCCCACGAGGGTGGGGGCGCGCCCTCCTGCCTCATGGCCGCCTCGTTACGTCTCCGACTTCATCTCCAAGTCTTCTGGTTTGCTTTTGGTCCAAGAAAGATCATCGCGAAGGTTTCATTCCGTTTGGACTCCGTTTGGTATTCCTTTTCTGCAAAACTCTAAAATAGGCAAAAAAAACAGAAATTGGCACTGGGCCTTCGGTTAATAGGTTAGTCCCAAAAATAATATAAAAGAGCATATTAAATCCCATTAAACATCCAAAATAGATAATATAATAGCATGGAACAATCAAAAATTATAGATACATTGGAGACGTATCAAGCATTCCCAAGCTTAATTCCTGCTCGTCCTGAGTAGGTAAATGATAAAAACAGAATTTTTTATGTGGAATGCTACCTAAAAATATTTATCAATGTATTTTTCTTTAGTATGGCATGAATATTTAGATCCGAAAGGTTCAAGACAAAAGTTTAACATTGACATAAAAATAATAATACTTCAAGCATACTAACAAAGTAATCATGTCTTGTCAAAATAACATGGACAAAGAAAGTTCATCCCTATAAAATCATATAGTTCGGTTATGCTCCTTCTTAGTCACACAAAATATTCAAATCATGCACAACCCCGATGACAAGCCAAGCAATTGTTTCATACTTTAGTATTCTCAAACTTTTTCAACTTTCATGCAATACTTGAGCGTGAGCCATGGACATAGCACTATAGGTGGAATAGAGTGGTGGTTGTGGAGAAGACAAAAAGCAGGAAGATGGTCTCACATCAACTAGGCGTATCAATGGGCTATGGAGATGCCCATCAATAGATATCAATGTGAGTGAGTAGGGATTGCCATGCAACGGATGCACTAGAGCTATAAATATATGAAAGCTCAACAAAAGAAACTAAGTGGGTGTGCATCAAACTTGCTTGCTCATGAACACCTAGGGCATTTGAGGAAACCCATCGTTGGAATATACAAGCCAAGTTCTATAATGAAAATTCCCACTAGTATATGAAAGTGACAAAATAAGAGACTCTCTATCATGAAGATCATGGTGCTACTTTGAAGCACAAGTGTGGAAAAAGGATAGTAGCATTGTCCCTTCTCTCTTTTTCTCTCCTTTTTTTGTTTGGCTTCTTTGGCCTCTTTTTTTCATTGGCTTCTCTGGCCTCTTTTTTTGTTTCCTCACACGGGACAATGCTCTAATAATGATGATCATCACACTTCTATTTATTTACAACTCAAGGATTACAACTCGATAGTTAGAACAAAATATGACTCTATATGCGTGCCTCCGGCGGTGTACCGGGATGTGCAATGACTCATCAGAAGAATTATGAATGGTGGCTTTGCCACAAATACAATGTCAGTTACATGATCATGCAAGGCAATATGACAATGATGGAGCGTGTCATAATAAACAGAACGGTGGAAAGTTGCATGGCAATATATCTCGGAATGGCTATGGAAATGCCATAATAGGTAGGTATGGTGGCTGTTTTGAGGAGGGTAAATGGTGGGTTTATGATACCGGCGAAAGTTGTGCGGTACTAAAGAGGCTAGCAACGGTGGAAGGGTGAGAGTGTGTATAATCCATGGACTCAACATTAGTCATAAAGAACTCACATACTTATTGCAAAAATCTACAAGTCATAAAAAACCAAGCACTATGTGCATGCTCCTAGGGGGTAGATTGGTAGGAAAAGACCATCGCTCGTCCCCGACCGCCACTCATAAGGAAGACAATCAAAGAAACACCTCATGCTTCAAATTTGTTACACAACGGTTACCATACGTGCATGCTACGGGACTTACAAACCTCAACACAAGTATTTCTCAAATTCACAATTAATTTACTAGCATGACTCTAATATCACCATCCTCATATCTCAAAACAATCATCAAGCATCAAACTTCTCATAGTATTCAACGCACTTTATATGAAAGTTTTTATTATACCCATCTTGGATGCCCATCATATTAGGACTAGTTTTATAGCCAAAGCAATTACCATGCTGTTCTAAAAGACTCTCAAAATAATATAAGTTAAGCATGAGAGATCAATAGTTTCTATAAAATAAAACCACCACCGTGCTCTAAAAAGATATAAGTGAAGCACTACAGCAAAAATATAGCTCAAAAGATATAAGTGAAGCACATAGAGTATTCTAATAAATTCCGATTCATGTGTGTCTCTCCCAAAAGGTGTGTACAGCAAGGATGATTGTGGTAAACTAAAAAGCAAAGAATCAAATCATACAAGACGCTCCAAGCAAAACACATATCATGTGGTAAATAAAAATATAGCCTCAAGTAAAGTTACCGATAGACGAGACGAAAGGGGGGATGCCTTCCGGGGCATCCCCAAGCTTAGGCTTTTGGTTTTCCTTGAATTTTACCTTGGGGTGCCTTGGGCATCCCCAAGCTTAGGTTCTTTCCACTCCTTATTCCAAAATCCATCAAATCTTTACCCAAAAACTTGAAAACCTCACAACACAAACTCAACAGAAAACTCGTGAGCTCCGTTAGTATAAGAAAATAAACCACCACTTTAATGTACTGTAATTAACTCATTATTTATTTATATTGGTGTTAAACCTACTGTATTCCAACTTCTCTATGGTTCATACCCCCGATACTACTCATAGATTCATCAAAATAAGCAAACAACACACGGAAAATAGAATCTGTCAAAAAACAGAACAGTCTGTAGCAATCTGTAATGTTCGAATACTTCTGGAACTCCAAAAATTCTACCAAATTAGGATGACCAGATTAATTTGTGTATTAATCTACTGCAAAACGAATCAGGGCAAAATCTCTTTTGTGTGATTTATGAAAATTATTCTCGTGAGCGCAAAGTTTCTGTCTTTTTCAGCAAGATCAAGCAACTATCATCCGAGAAGATCCTAAAGGCTTTACTTGGTACAAACACTAATTAAAACATAAAAAACACAATCATAACAGTAGCATGATGAATTATTTATTACTAAACAGTAGCAAAAAGCAAAGAACAAAAAAAATTGGGTTGCCTCCCAACAAGCGCTATCGTTTAACGCCCCTAGCTAGGCATAAAAGCAAGAATAGATCTAGGTATTGCCATCTTTGGTATTTATCTTTTTAATGGGGATATGCTCGAATCTGGGGGGTTCCTTACGTTTCCCTTCATACTCGGAGATTTTTAGATCTAGAGCATCCAACCGCTTATTGCAAAGAGTGATCAACATATTCATGCGGTGAAGATTCCCACTAACATTTTTAAGAGGTTCAAGAGATTTTTGCACTTCGCATAGTTTCTCAAAAACTTGGGTTCCTTCCCGAGTATGATGTAGTCCCTTTTGTGGGGGAAGTACTCCTACTATTCCCTCTATAATCTCATGCGCAATACTGGGATCAATTTCAATAAAATTCCCTTTGGCGGCAAAATCCAAGAGTTGTCTATGGGACATGGTTAGCCCAACATAAAAATTACGAAGTAAAATCTTGAAATCTCCCTCTATAGAGCAATTACGATAGGATTCTATCATCCTATACCAAGCATCTTTTAGGTTTTCTCCTTGTCTTGGTTTGAAGTGAAGAACTTCAAAATCAGGAAAGAAAGGAAGGCTAGCCATGAAGGCACAACAAACGATCTAACACACGGACGCACAAGAAGCAAGCGAAAAGAGACGAACGGAAGAGGGGCGAAGAAAAGGCAAAGGTTTTCGAAAATTGTTTTAGAAGTGGGGGAGACACTTGAGCATGCGTTGGTTTTCCCTTGAAGAGGAAAGGGTGATGCAGCAAAGTAGCGTAAGTATTTCCCTCAGTTTTTGAGAACCAAGGTATCAATCCAGTAGGAGACAACGCACAAGTCACCTAGTACCTGCACAAACAATCAAGAACCTTGCAACCAACATGATAAAGGGGTTGTCAATCCCTTCACGGTCACTCGCAAAAGTGTGATCTAATAAAGATAGTAAAGTAAATATTTTTGGTATTTTTGTTGTATAGATTGGAAAGTAAAGATTGCAAAATAGTAAACGAGATGCGATGTAAATAAAAGAGATGCAATATAATAAGAAAGAGACCCGGAGGCCATAGGTTTCACTAGTGGCTTCTCTCAAGATAGCATGTATTACGATGGGTGAACAAATTACTGCCAAGCAATTGATAGAAAAGCACAAGTTATGAAGATATCTAAGGCAATGATCATGAATATAGGCATCACGTCCATGTCAAGTAGACTGAAACGATTCTGCATCTACTACTATTACTCCACACATCGACTGCTACCCAGCATGCATCTAGAGTATTAAGTTCATATGAACAGAGTAACGCATTAAGCAAGATGACATGATGCAGAGGGATAAACTCAAGCAATATGATATAAACCCCATATTTTTATCCTCGATGGCAACAATACAATATGTGCCTTGCTGCCCCTACTGTCACTGGGAAAGGACACCGCGAGATTGAACCCAAAGCTAAGCACTTCTCCCATTGCAAAAAAGATCAATCTAGTAGGACAAACTAAACCGATAATTCGAAGAGACTTGCAAAGATATCAAATCATGCATATAAGAATTCAGAGAAGAACCAAATAATATTCATAGATAATCAAGTTCATAAATCCACAATTCGTCGGATCTCAGCAAACACACCGCATAAGAGTATTACATCGAATAGATCTCCAAGAACACCAAGGAGAACTTTGTATTGAGGATCAAAGAGAGAGAAGAAGCCATCTAGCTAATAACTATGGACCCGAAGGTCTGTGGTAAACTACTCATGCTTCATCGGAGAGGCTATGGTGTTGATGTAGAAGCCCTCCGTGATCGATTTCCCCTCCGGCAGATCGCCGGAAAAGGCCCCAAGATGGGATGTCATGGGAACAGAAGGTTGCGACGGTGGAAAAGTGGTTTCGTGGCTCCCCCTGATGTTTCTAGGGTATAAGAGTATATATAGGCGAAAGAAGTACGTTCGTGGAGCTACGAGGGGCCCACGAGGGTGGGGGTGCGCCTACCCCCCTGGGCGCGCCCTCCTGTGTCGTGGCCGCCTTGTTACGTCTCCGACTTCATCTCCAAGTCTTCTGGTTTGCTTTCGGTCCAAGAAAGATCATCACGAAGGTTTCATTCCGTTTGGTATTCCTTTTCTGCAAAACTCTAAAATAGGCAAAAAAACAGAAACTGGCACTGGGCCTCCGGTTAATAGGTTAGTCCCAAAGATGACTAGGGCCAAGCATCCCTCGAAGGTAATCATGACGACGACACGAGCTGTTTCACATGGACTTATTTGGCCCTACTCACTACTCTACCCTTACTACCACCGCATGCCTCTATTGTTTCGTCATTGTTGATGATTACTCAAGATATACGTGGGTGCACATAATTCTCTACAAGACTGAAGTGCAGGATGTCTTCGGACAATTCGCCAATCATACCATGACCAACTATGGCATCAAGATCAAGCACATCAGAAGTGACAACGGCACAGAATTCAAGAACACCGGCCTTGACACTTATCTTGATACATTGGGCATCACACATGAGTTCTCTGCTCCGTACACACCTCAGCAGAATGGCATCATGGAGCGCAAGAACAGAACCCTCATTGAGATGGCATGAACGATGCTTGATGAGTACAAGACACCAAGAAAATTCTGGCCTGAAGCCATTGATACTGCATGCCACATCATCAACCATGTTTATCTTCACAAGTTCCTAAAGAAGAAATCATATGAGCTCCTAACTGATGAAGCTACACCAAGTGAATCTATCAAGCTTATGGGTACTGGAGAAATCATACCTTCAGAGGAACAGGCTGAAGAGGAAATCATCATTTCTGCACCTAATCAGCATGAGGACACTGCTCAGCCTGAAGCCAATGCTGAAGATGAAGACAGTGATCACCAAGGGCAAAATCTTCGTCCAGCCCATCCTCGTGTTGCAAATGAAGTATAGATTGAGAAGATAATTGATAGCATCAATGCACCTGGTCCACTCACTCGTTCAAGAGCAACACAGCTAGCAAATTACTGTGGGCACTTTGCATTTGTATCTATATCTGAACCCAAGAAAGTTGATGAAGCCTTCATGGAACCTGAATGGATTCACGCTATGCAAGAAGAGCTTCAACAGTTTGAGCTGAACAATGTATGGGAGCTTGTAAAGCGTCCAGATCCTCGCAAGCACAATATCATCGGCACCAAATGGATCTATCGCAACAAACAAGATGAGCATGGTCAAGTTGTTAGAAACAAGGCTCGTCTCGTTGCTCAAGATTACACACAAGTTGAAGGGATTGACTTCGATGAAACATTTGCTCATGTGGCTAGGCTTGAAGCCATTCGCATACTTCTAGCCTATGCCAACCACAACAACATTCTTCTATACCAAATGGATGTAAAGAGTGCCTTTCTCAACGGCAAAATTGAAGAATAAGTGTATGTTGCACAACCACCTAGTTTTGAAGACCCAAAGCGTCCTGATATGGTATACAAGATCAACAAGGCACTGTATGGCCTCAAACAAGCACCTCGCGCTTGGTATGACACACTCAAAGACTCCTAAAGAGCAAAGGCTTCAAACCTGGTTCTCTAGATCCCACTCTCTTCAGGAAGACATATGATGGTGAACTGTTTGTATGCCAAATCTATGTGGATGACATTATCTTCGGCTGCACTGACAAGAGATACAGTGATTTTGGGCATATGATGCAAGAGCAATATCAGATGTCCATGATGGGTGAGCTGAAATTCTTCCTTGGTCTTCAAATCCGTCGGCAGAGTAATGGCATCTTCATATCACAAGAAAAATATCTCAAAGATTGCCTGAAGAAGTTTGGAATGCAAGACTGCAAAGGGTACACGACGCCAATGCTAACCAAAGGCCAATTGGGCCCCGACGACAATGGTAAAGAGTTCGATCAAAAGGTATACCGCTCCATGATTGGTTCTTTACTCTACTTATGTGCATCTAGGCCTGATATAATGCTTAGCGTTTGCATGTGTGCCCGATTCCAAGCGGCACCAAAGGAATCGCATCACTTAGCTGTGAAGTGAATTCTTTGATATTTGGCTTACACCCCAACTCTAGGATTATGGTATCCAAAGGCTCAGAGTTTGATCTAGTTGAATTCTCAGATGCTGATTATGCTGGTGACAAGGTTGATCGCAAGTCCACATCAGGCACATGTCACTTTCTTGGACAATCTCTTATCTGTTGGTCTTCAAAGAAGCAGAACTGTGTAACACTCTCTACTGTTGAATCTGAATACATTGCTGCTGGATCTTGCTGCGCTCAGCTTCTATGGATGAAGCAAACTCTCAAGGACTATGGCATCCACCTAAAGCATGTGCCACTCTACTGCGACAATGAAAGTGCCATAAAGATTGCCAACAACCCAGTTCAGCACTCAAAGACAAAGCACACTCAGATTTGTCATCACTTTCTCAGAGATCATGTCATGAAGGAAGATATTGATATCATTCACGTCAACACTGAAGAGCAATTGGCAGGTATCTTCACAAGGCCCTTGGATGAGAAAAGGTTTTGCAAGTTGCGGTGTGAGCTAAATATCTTAGAATCCTGAAATGTCCTGTGATTGGACGCACATCCTAACGCTTATGCATGTTGCTGACTTAGATGTGCAACACACGAAGTAACATATATCTTCAATCAATGAAGACATACACTTTAAGTGTGAATACATTAACACGGAATTTGACTTCGGAGCGGCACGATAATTGTGCGCCGTGTCTGGATCTAATACTTCCTATACGGTGGGTAACGCCACCACCAAACTTTCTCGAAGATTTTCATTTGGCGTCATGATTACATTATCTTCGCATTTGGTTTGTCTTCAACATTTATTTGACTTCAAGATTTAACTTCGCAATGTTGATTTGGTCTTTTCTGATATATATATATATATATATATATATATATATATATATATATGATGTGTGTGTGTGTGTTCTGCCCTCTACAGCATTCACTTATAGCTATGTCTTCAAACTTGCATCTTTCTGAACTAAGTGAATGTGATCGGACCCTAACCCCTTCTGTGCTTCTTCCTCAAATTCTGTCTATCTAGTCATATGCATTCTGTTGAAACGTGTCGAATGTCTTCACTGCGTCCTTGTCAGCTGAAGATACAGAGACACACATTTAAAACTGCTTTTAATGCTATATCTCTTTTGCCTGAATACTAGAGAAACTGGAATGGCCACCCGACAAACCAGGCGTGCGTGGGAACATGGAACAACTTTCAATGAGTTGCATGCATGCCACGTGTCCATCAGATGTGAACCGCCAGGGGCACCTACGTAATTGCAATGTGCAGCCCTTTACCTTATAAATACACATCCCGAGCAATCATTATCTCTTCTTCCACCTCGCCATCTCGCTCAAACCCTAGTGCCACCGCTAGCTTGCGTCGACGCCAGATACGAAGCGCTTAGCTGTCGCGACCTCTTCGACGCCGTCCTCACGCTGGCCGCGGACCTCGTCTTCTCCGTCGCCGTCGTAGGTGTCTTCCGCCCAAGTTAGGGCGCGGTAGATTGGACTACTCAGCCTCCCTTCTGCCTCGTCTAGCAGTTCGTCTGTGGTAAATAAAATTCACTTTTTTACAGCCTTTTTGATCTGTCAAATCCATCCACTTCAACCAAAAGTAGTTCTACACCTCCAAATCTGGATCTGTCTCTTTCTGAATCTCATATCTTGCAAAGTATATTCACTTATGCTTCACAACTAGTTAGATTCCTCACTTGTACTTATTCATGCATTCGTACAAATCTGGAACCAACTCACTTCAAATAAGTGAATGTCTTTGCACTATGAGGTCAATGTCTTCAAACTGATTTATCTTCAAAATCTTCTGAGAATGCATATGACCTCTTCCCCTTCCCTCACATCTCTAATGCTGTCACAGGTACATGTATGTGGGAGAATCCCTTGGTTCTCATAGCCTGCATTCATTTGCAGAATTCTTACAGCATCATATTCACTCCCCTGAAGCCAGTTCTTGTCTGACAAGTAGACGGAAGCCTTTCACTGTCTTGAAGCCTATCTGTTTGAATATTATGGCTTCTGAGAAATCTGCAAGGAAGGGTGGTAGGCAGCACCGTGGAAATACCGCTCTAGATCTGCCCCCGGATCTGCATGAACTGTACAAGATTGATCCTAAGGAGAACTATAATCAACGCAAGCTCGGGATCCAATGGATCCGAAGATATTGGGATGAACAGTGGTTCAAGTACAACTTCGTCACTGCTGAATATGCTGAGAAGAATGCCATCAAGCGCCCATGGGGCGATATTCTGTACAAGAATCTACAACCCAAGTCGAAGCCTGAAGCCATTGCCCAAGGTTTCTATCCTTGCATGGTCCGAGGACCTTAGCCTGAGAATGCCGACCCATCATCTTTGTTATGGTGTCGTGACGACAATCTCTTCAAGCGCAACTTTCAGTTCGCAAAGGAGTCAGCTGCAAAGAACAGGGAGGCTTTCGGACTCAACTTCAACCTGGGTCTGTCTGCTCCAAGACAGGATGGCACACGTGAAGCCAATCCCAATGTCATCGGCCCCTTCAATAGCTTAGATGGGCTCCTCTCCCACATTGTTGCTCAGAGGGCCACGATGGATCAATCTGCTGATGATGCAGACTTTGAAGATGCACCTGCACCACTGAAGCAGAAGAAGAAAAAGACTAAAGCTTCAAAGCCCTCTGCTGCACCACCAGCTTCGACTGTGAAGCCATTGAAGGCTGCACCTCCTAAACCCAGTGTGCAGTCTGAAGACTTGTCTCGTGTGTCCAAGAGTACCAAGAAGACCAAGAAGCCCAAGAAGATTTCAGGGCATGACCTGACTCGTGCTGCCGTTCTGCGCAACGAGGAAGACACCATTGACCTGTCCAGTGATGAAGATCTTGGTGATGAAGCTCTAGAGATGCTGATCAAGAACAAGCAAGAGGCAGAGATGTTTCAAGATCTGCCTCTCTTTGATGTTGATATTCTGAACAACTTCATTGATGAATGGTTTGAGGACCAAAGCATTAACATTGATGATCTACAGCTGCCAGTGGACATCAACGTCACATTTCATGGAGCCATTGCCAATGAACTGGCCTTGGCTTAGAAAATCCTCCAGATAAGAACAAGATTGATTATGAGAAGGCACACTTCAAGAAGCACATGGCCAAGCTTAGTGTGGGTGATGTGCAAATCTTCAAGAGATGATGAATGACCTCAAGGCCGAGTTCACCAAGAAGCATGAAGAAGCCAAAGGCTCACGCGAGCGCATGAAGTACTATGCACAGAAATGTGTTCAAGCGCACAATGAAGCTGAGAAGAGAAAGGCTCTTAGGCATCCTGGCATAGACCCCAGGATGGCTGCCGAGCAAAAGAAGAAGTCTGTTGAAGCCCAACCCGAAGCTCAATGGCAGGAACGACCAAGCATAGTCTTCCCTGCCAGCATGACTGGCTCGAAGCCAAAGGTCTCGTAAGCAGCTTCTGAAATGAAGAAGACAAGGCAAGCCGAAGCCGAAGCCAGAAAGAGGAAGCTCAAGGACACCTCTGAAGATGCTCCCTCCAAGAAGAAACTGAAAACAAAGGCTTCAAAGTCTTCGAAGAAAGAGCGTGCTGCTGCCCCAGAGCCCCTCATAGTTGAACCATCTCAGTTGCTCTCCCTGCCTCAACCAACCAAGAACGCCGCCTGGTGATTCATGAGCCTGCTTCCACAGAGGCTCCAGAAAGTGAAGAAGTTCCAAATGTTGACCCCAACGCAGGTGAAGACATTGGTCGTGAAGACGATGTAAATGATGATGAAGTTCTTCCTCAGCTCGAGCCCTAGTCGGTATCATCGCCTGCTCCCACGAGCAGTGAACTTATTAGCATTGGTAGTCCATTGATGCCAATCGCTCAAGATGACTCATGGGCTAAGCGACAACAACTAGACACCCCTGTGCAAGATGAGACGCCCCGTACTCCACCTGCTCAAGTCACCTCTTTGGTGCTTGATGATGACAACTACATCGAGCAGACCACTCCTTCTCCAAAGGCGTCGCCAGCGTTTCGCAGGCTTCGCAAAGGCCTCAGGCTACAGGTCTCCATGTCGAGCATTCCAGAAGAAGAAGTGCAACACACTAGCTCAGTAGCACGTCAAGTGTTTCCTGAAGCCACTCCTTCTCCGTCTGCCTCTGAGTCTGAAGCCAAAGCTGCTGAAGACATTCCAGCTGCATCAGTCGAGGAAGAAAAAGAAGAAGAGAAAGGAGAAGAAAGAGAAGTCACACCCCCTGCCAGTGATCCAGTCATTCTTGAAGAGAATGTGATTGTGCCCGACCCTCCAGTCGTTGAACAGATGGAGGTAGAAAACACTGAGGCTGCCACCAACAATGCCACTCAAGCCAATGACTCAGTCATGGCTCATGATAATGTGGAGCCCGAAGCCAATGTGAATACTGACACCATTGTGACGCCAATCATCTCTGATGGCGCCGTTCCCCCTCCAAGGCCTGATACTATGGAACGCGCATTCAATCGTGGTGAGTTGGTGACTGTTGGATGGTCCATCATGGTTCCACCTACTGCTCCCGGGCCACAATATGATTATCATGTGGAGCAAAGGCCTCAAATTCAGAAGCCACAGCCACGACTGCCAAGGCTTCCAAGTGCTGTCACAACACAGGGCTCATTCAGCGTGCTCAGCTTCAGAGAGCACAATACTTTCTTTGACAACACCAAGAACTCGTACACGAAGCCCAAGATCACCTCTGGCAGATTTGGAAGCCATCAGCAGCGAAGCTATTACTCTTGCATCCTGTACAACCAAGACCAGATTTTTCCGCATAAGTGTCTGGATTGTGATCCTATGGCTGGGCTGCTATGTCTTGAAGAGGCCCTTGACTGCTTTCGGGACGTTGGTCTTCTGCCCTTTGTGACTAACAAGGAACATTAGAACGAAGAGCTTGTGCTGCAGTTCTATGCTACTCTCCACATTCAAGGCTACAACAAGGATCCAAAGACTTGGGTCCTTGAGTGGATGACAGGTGATGTTCATCACGAAGCCAAAGCTCAGGATATCATCGAGCTTACTTCCCTACCCACTCCAGGTGAGTTATATGAACCTGGTTGTCAGCTTCATCAGAATGAGCTGCGGAGCATTTTTTAGAAGCCTGAGCCAAACATGAGCCAAATGCTGAGCATAATGAAGCCATTGCCCCAAGACGCCGAATACCCAAAGGAGTTCTTTGTCAAGGACCTTGAGTACTTGCCACGCACAGTGTACCACATTCTGAGGTGTACTCTCTGGCCTATCAAAGGAAATTCTTCTGAAGCTAAACTTGAAGGCGCCATGAAGACTTTGGTATTCTATATTATGAATGGCATCAGATTCAACACTCATGATTTCTTCATTCGATAGCTTGCTGCTTCTGGGTTGATCTGTTTGGCCTGAAATTTTATGCTCCATGGGTGATGCACTTGATTAAGCTTCATTCAACCATTCACTATCAGCCTTCAGTGCGCAACCATATTGTCTTTCTGCCTGAAGTTGATATGTCTATTGAAGCCATCTACCCCGAGCCTGCCAAGAAGCCACTCCACCTTCAGAATGCACAATTCCAGAGCTTCACGCAGCCTATTGAAGGGATTCATGTGCCTAATGCTGCAACACCTGCTTATCCTCTGGCTGGAAACTTGAGAGTGCCACACCGTGCCAATACTGAAGCCATTGCTAGCACAATAGCTCAAAGGCCTCAGAAGCGTCCTCGTGTCCTCAACGACCGTGAGCTTCTGGTGGCTTTACATCAATAGCAGGATAAGCATCATGACTGGCTGAAGCGTCAGATGCAGAGTCTCTTGGTGGATGTCAATCGCATTCGCAACTTGGCCACCAAGAACACATTTGTTGCACATGAAGCTTGTCGGCCGTCCTGGAAGAGCCTCACATTGCTCTGCTCTGAAGATGATCTTAGTGCAGATGGCTTCACAGAGCACTTCAAGTTTGAATCCAGGCCTCCCCAAAATGCATGCTGGCTTCGCACACCATCTATTGAAGATTCTGAACATTCGTCTTCGGCTGCAACTATTGTTGCGAGAGTCGTTGATGAAGAGGATGATGCCACTTCACCAACTCTAGCTGCACTGCATCATGATTCTGCGTCAGGCCCGTCTACACCACCAAACTCCAACGTCGACCCTGCTCCATCTTCATCTCCAACTGGGAACAGTAGATCCTCTATGTCTTCAAACCTTTTTGGTCATTACTGACAAAAGGGGGAGAAGCATATGAGGTTGATAGTCTTCAAGCGGGTCCATATGGGTGGTTGCATTATTTTGCTAAGTTCTTACAACTCTCATTTTTGAAACTATCTGGTTCTTGAGTTGTAACACTAAACTTGATGGCCGTCTGCTACTTTTGCTGCTACTTTGTGATGCGATGGTAAATTCCGCATAAAGTCATTCTGCAGACGCCCATCTTTCATTGTGCATGTCATTATCTTCGTTATGTTTATATATGCATGATAAATTGTCTTCGTAAGTTGAAGAGGATCTCCACAAAGTAAAATCTGCCATGTGCATTTGCATTCAAAAGCAAACTACTTATATGCACATCTTCAGGGGGAGCCTTTTGCAACTTATGAAGACAATGCCTTAATCCTTAATTTCACATACTTTTATCCCCGTTGAAAACTTCAACCAGTTTGTCATCAATCACCAAAAAGGGGGAGATTGTAAGTGCATCTAGTGCCAACCCTAGCTGGTTTTGGAGTATTGATGACAAACTTGGTTGATGGACTAATGTGTTTGTGAGAATTGCAGGATAACACAGGTAGTAGTTCCTTATTGATTTGGTTTACCTACTAGAGATGACCCCTAAAAATGTGTGAAGACATTGAAGACAATGGTAGTTCGTGATGACATTCACGATGAAGGTTATGACATGTGAAGACATTCACTTGAAGACTATGGAGTGCGAAGACATAGTTGTTTCATAGTTTCCTTTTCTTCTTTGTTGAGTCATAGGAACCACCGTACTGTTAAGTGGGGTCCAAGTGAACAAAGTCAGAGTGACTGAAGTGATGCTCAACCAAAATCCAATGTCTTCGAGCAAAGACAACGAGAGCAAATCTTATCCAGAGCTATATGAGTCAGCTTGGCTTCTAGCCCAAGTAAAGTTGCCGCGTGTGTTTCAAATCCGACCGTTGGACACGTGTCGGTTCCTTAGAGACCCAAGGTCATTTTGGACAAATCATGTCGGGTTGCCTCCTGGCTATAAATAGCCCACCCCCTACACCATAAATAGGTGGCTGCTCAGAGTTAGTGCACGGCTTTTGTCGTTTGAGAGCAACCCACCTCCGAAGCATTTGATAGAGAGATCCTTACGAGGACAAAGCCCAAAACACCCAGAGCCAAAGAGTGTTAGGCATCACTGAAGTCTTTCTGTCCGCGTGACCTGAAGACTTGTTACACTTGAGGACTGTGAATCCTCCAGCCGGTTAGGCGTCGCGTTTTGAGCATCCAAGAGCCATTGTGGATCGCCGGTGAATGAAGTCTGTGAAGGTTTGGAAGTCTACCTTGAAGACTTACCAGAGTTTTTTTTGAACCACTGAAACAGTAGGAGAGGCTCCTACTGCAAATTAAATAAATGAATCGGCAACTGTACATGAGTTGTATGTTACAAAGCCATCCCACTTTGTGGGTGGAGAGAGGGGGGAGGTATAATCAGAGCTTTATTACAAGGTATCTAAGAAAGAAAGCAAGAAGGGTTTATTCTTATCTCCCACCCTATAAGTGAGGAGGGATAGGTCTTCTTTCAATCTAGAGAGCCAAGAGCTTGTGGATGGAGTGATTCCTCGAAAGTGCTTGTTGTTCCTTTCTTTCCAGATACTTCAAGAATATTGTAGAAGGATTTCAACGAATAATGGTCTATTCCATGAAGTTTTAGCCGATTCCACCCAATCCAACCTATTACCTTGAGTAGACCCTTGCATTCCAATTTTGGCCCAGCAATGTAAGCTAAAAGGGCATTCAAAAAACAAGTGCTCCACCGATTCATCAGTGCATGTTGGGCAAAGCAGGCAACCAAAGGTGTTACCAATGTTGTAATGTCTTCGTTTTAGCATATTTCGGGTGTTCAACCTGTCCGAGAGTAGGAGCCATCCAAAGACTTTGATTTTCATAGTGGTTTTGGACTTCCATAGCCAAATATGCAGGATGAGCTTGGATGTCTCTGAAGAAAAAGTCATAAAATTTGTTGGCCGATAAGTGAGTGGATCCCCAGATGTATGTCCATTCATCATGTGTTGATTGATCTTCCAGCTGAACGTCCGAGGTCATGCTCTGTAGATCTCTGGTCTCAGCATGAGCCTGCGCAGATAATGGTAGGTGGAACGTTTCCTGCAAGCTGGTGGTCCCCAGGAACGCGCGAACAAAGATGTCTTCATCCTTGGCAAATGAGAAGGTGCGAGGGTGAGTTTCGGCCAGGTTTCACCCAGCTACATATCTTTCCAGAAGAGAGTGTTTGATCCATTACTCACATTAACCAGGGTGATTCCTCTATAAGTGGGCATGAGCTTTGAGACATCTCGCCACCAGAAGGAGCCACAAGAATCAGTTGCGTGGGGTATCCTGGAGGTGTAATAAGAGTTTCAAATCAACTCAACCCAGGGCAGGTCCCAATGGTTATAGAACTTATGTAGAAACTTGAGGAGTAGGGTCTCGTTCTGGATTTTCAGATTTAGGACCCCCAGGCCACCACATCTTTTTGGTTTGCAGACCATATCCCAAGCAGCCAGGGAAGTGCATTTGTCGCCTTGATCAGTTTTCTTTGTCCACAAACATTTTCGCCGTATCTTGTCCAGGAGTTCAATAATTCCAGTTGGAAGCTTGAGCGTGCACATAGCGAAGATGATGAGAGAGGTAATGACCGAGTTGAGCAGAGATAGCTTGCCACCATATGATATCATATGAAGAGTTGCTGAGAGCCTTCTTTCCACCCGACAGACCATAGGCATAAGATCATGCATGGATGGTTTAGTAGTCCCCATGGGGAGGCCAAGGTAAGTAAATGGCATCTTTCCCACAACATATCCGAAAATATTCGCCAAGTTGGTGTACAGTGTCTCCTCACAGTTGATCGGGACAAGTGTGGATTTGTGGAAATTAATTTTTAAGCCAATAGAGGTGGCATAGTCGGACAGGATATTTTTGATGGTTGTGGCCTGGATGGGACAAGCCGGCATTGCAAGAATCGTGTCATCCGCATATTGAATGATCGGGTAGTCCTTTTGTGTATTGCATGGGAAAGGCAACTTGATGAGGTCTCTAGCGAATGCATCATTAATTGCGGCTTGCAGCAAATCCGTGGCTAGGACAAAAATGAAGGGGGACAAAGGGTCACCTTGGTGAACACCACATTTGCAATGAAATTGTCTCCCCGGTACGCCATTAAGGAGGACAACTGATTTTCCCGAGGCAGAGATGCACTTAATCCAGCCGAGCCACTTGTCATTAAAGCCCATGTTGCGCATGATCTCAATCATGGCATCATGATCAATGGTGTCGAAGGCTTTTGCAAAATCAAGCTTGAGTAGAACAATCTCTTTCTTGGAAGATTGACATTGATAAATGTATTCGAATGCCCAAGCTAGACAGTCTTGGATCGTGTGTCCTTTGAGGAAGCCGTATTGGTTGCGGTGCACAATTTTGAGCACAATTCGTTGCAGATGGTTGGCCAGAAGTTTAGTTATTACCTTAAGACAACAATTAAGCAACATGATAGGCCTGTACTCATTAACTGTTGAAGGCGCATTAACTTTTGGAATGAGAGTGATTAGGCCTTCATTAATGCTCTCTAAGTTGAGATTACCCTCAAAGAACTGGTTGCAAAGCTTGTAAAAGTCTTCCTTGATCACATCCCAGCAAGTTTTCAGGAATACGCCTGTAAAGCCATCAGGGCCCGGAGCACGATCGGCCGTCATCGTTTTGATCACATGGTCTATCTCTGCCATGGTGAATGGCACTGTGAGTTCATCAAGGCCATCGATCTTTTTGATGAGTCTGGGCAAGTCAAACTTCATGTCATGATTGGATTTCGTGCTGAGTCGATCTTTGAAGGTCTGAAATACGATGGCTTCTTTACTTGCATGATCCTCCACACAGAAGCCAGAGTCAGTCGTGAGGGAGGGTATGTTATTTCTACGATATCTCTCTGACGCCATTGCTTGGAAAAATTTGGAGTTTTCATCACCGAATTGGACCCAACGAATTGTGCAACGTTTCTTCCAGTATTGCCGTTGATAGGAGAGGAGTCTCAATAAATGTTTCTTGAGAATTGTTCTGAAATTTGCTTCCGTTGTCGTGAGAGGTCTCCTGTTTTCCAAGCCATCAATTTCAAGCAGAGCCTTATTAGTGTTCTCAATAGCAATCGATAACTTTGAAATGTTCTTACTCCAACTCTTGAGTTCATGTCGAAGGTGCTTGAGCTTTTTGCAAAGATTTGACGCCATATTCTGAGAGTTAGCAGGTATGGCCCATGCCCTTTTGACAGTATCTAGGAACCTCAGGTGATGGATCCAATAAGATTCAAATCTAAACAGCTTGGAGCGGGGGATTTTTGTTTCAATATTGATGACACAAGGAATGTGATCTGAGACAGGCCTACCAAGAGGTTTAACAAGAGTGTTTGGGTATGAGGTGGTCCAATGATTACTAGTGAAGAACCAATCAATTTCCTCGAGGAGGGGATCAGTTTGCATGTTGCTCCACGTGTAGGTTCTGCCCTTGATGGGTAATTCAATTAAAGCCTGCGATCTGATGAAATCATTAAAAGTTATCATGTCTCCAAAATGCCCACCTGGTTTGTTACGATTATCAGGCCCTCTAATGAAATTAAAATCTCCGCATAGGAGCCAATCTTCATTAGCAGGTATATCAAGTGAAAAAAGCCAGGCAATGAAGTTATTTCTTGGGTCGCCTTGACAACGCCCGTACACATTGACTGAGGTCCAAGATTGAGCCGACTGGGTAGAGTGGAAACGAGTAACCAGCGCAAATTCTTCGGAGGCCACAGTAGTAGCTGAGAAAACAGCACTGTTCCAGATGGTGGCAATTCCCCTTGATGCTCCCCGGGAGGGGATAAAATCAAACTTATCAAATCTTCGTGGGCAAAAAGATTTAATGAAAGCATTATCAAAAGATGATTTTTTTCGTTTCCTGCAAGCAGATAACCGCACAACCACTAGAGTTGATAGCATTAGATAGTGCTAATTGTTTGGCTTCAGAGTTTAGCCCACGTACATTCCAACAAAGAACGTTCCAACTAACCAAAACAGGCATAAGAAAGATAAAGAGGGAAACTAGGCAGCATCAGAAGATGGTCCCGCGTCCTTGCTAGCAAGGAGCTCCTCCTCCGAGAGCTCAGCAGCTGGAATTCCACACATAACATTGCCAATATGCTGAATGACTGGGATTGGGGTTGGAGGTGGCAGATCTGCTTCATCAGGAAGTTCAGTTATGGTGACAGCAGCGGCAGTAGAAGGAACGACCCTTGGTTTCACCTTAGAAGCTCTGCTTGGTACATCTGCTCCGTGGTGAGACCTTCACCGAACAAGGGGTGGGGGATCCCATCAGCAGGAGGTGGATCCATGTCCGCCGGTGGCACATCCGGGATATGAGCATTCCAATCGCTACTGCGCAGGATCGTGACACATGCCGTCCAGCAACAGCGCTCACCACCTAACTGATGCATAACGAAGCTTTTGGGCACCCAACGCAAACTAAGAACTCTGGCCTTGATCAGAACAAACTTCCTGTCCCCTCTAGGATTATTCCAAGTGATAAGTTCCCCAAATTTGTCCACAGACTTATGGATGTAATGAGAGGTTTGATAATCATGAGGCAATCCAATATAAAGCAGCCATACTTGAGGCCCAAAGCTAGTTTGGCGCATATTGATAGCAGCATCGTGAGGAACAAAGGAAACAACGGTGCCTTGGTTATCATCATCCTCATCTAGCTCAAATGTAGTGCCCACCACAGTATCTCTAACTACAGAATCCACGAAACCAAAGATGCCAATCCCGAGCGGGTAGTCGTCTACTTCAGTGGGGAAGAAATTGGACTCATGGAGCAAACCTTCGATGGTGTGGCGAAGCAGAGCTTTCTGATGGAAAGGGACGAAGCGGTTCACCTCTGCAATGGCCAAGAAGTCATGGTGGAGTGGCGGCACCGGACTGACCACCATCTCATCTCTGACCAGTCTATCTTCAGGCCCAAGCTCGACGGTCATGCCCTGCGGCAGGTACGGGACGACATTGACAGGGTAGTTCGCCATGGGAGAGCTTGGTGGAGGAGCAGGGGTGGGATCGAGGGAATGAGAGGTGACAGCGAGGGAGGCGTATCGGCAGGGGTATTTTGCCTCTTGGGAACCCAAACGCGACGGCCCTGCCTCTGCTTGACCCAACAAGATGTCGCCACGTGGCCAGGGTCACCACACGATCGGCATCGAACGGTGCTAGTGCGCTTACTGCCAGCCATGGTATCATGGCGGTTGAGGGAAAGTGAGTCATTAAAATCCGCCTGGGTGATTGGATGCCGATGTTCGATATTGACTGGGATAGACTGAGATAAGTTGCCAATATTACTTTGAAAAGAATCTGTCGAAATTGATTTATCCATTCCCTCGGGCGGCAATAAATCAGAAGCCTTGTCGGGCGGCCTAATAACGAGAGGGTTCAGCCAGATATTCGTGGGCCGGCCATCAAACCCATCCTTGGGAGCCCATTTCAAACGTGGAACCTGGGCCCCCGAACATTCTCCATAGAAGTGGCCCAGCCAGCCACAAGAGGAACAAAACTTAAGGCCCGGGCAGTGAAAGTAAGAGTGATTTGGAGAATTGCACGTTGGACAAGATATATGGGCAGAATGATCAGCCTCAGGGTGGGTAATTTCAACATTTCGAGTATCTCCAAGGATTCTCGCCTCTGTGGCCTTGCATTGACAAGGTGCCTCAAAGCAAGTTTCACACGGTTGCCCCGGGCAATTATTAGATAGATGTCCCAAGATATCACAGTTTGAGCAAATACGTAGACGCTTATAAATGTAATCCAGGGGCGGCATGGACTTGATAGACCAAATGGTAGCAATATGCGTAGAAGAGTACCCAAAGCGAAGTTGGTCCAAAATGTGAAATATCATGAAAGTTGGAATGGAATCCCACTAACTTTGCTTAAAAGACTGACCTTCAAAGCTCATCTTATCCGGAGTGGGTCGGTCGCCCAATAAATCACAATTAATTGTGCCCAAACATAATCTATCTGGTAATAAATGATGATTATCCGTGATTCCCGCAGATTCATTAAGATGATTGGGCAGACGAATATCCCCAAAGGAAAGACCGACCGCAGATAGAGAGCCATAATTACCATTAATGTCATTACTGCCTGTACCTTGTTACCAAAACTGTGGTTGGTGGCCGGAATAGCAGTGGTGGTCGTCGACGGCACGGATTCCGGCAGGCCTCCAATACACATAGCAGAACCATGGCCATGCAGACTATGTAGAGAATCAGAATTCCTTTGGCTATGTGGGCGCAAAAAATCCAGATTAGACCTAATAGCAACTGGGGAACGGATTGAAATCTCATGTGCATTCTTATCAGAGTGCCAAAAGTTATCAATGGGAGCAACACCATGATCCCTGGCTCGAAATAGTTGAAAGTGACATATGAAGTCCGGCCAGATGCGATCCTTGAGGTGATATATGAAATGACCAACCTTGTTGGAAGCCACCGAGAAGCGAAAACGCCGATCGCTTAAGGTTTGAACATTGAGGCCCGAGGGTAAGCCTCCAATGCAGCATTGCAACGTCAAACCTACTGACTCTTCCGATAGAACGAAAGATGCCGACGAGAAGTAGACGACCAAGAAAAATTCCTTGGTCCCATGGACGTGGGAGAAATGAACCGTAGAACCAAAACGCCGGCGCACCTGATCCGCGACCGCTAGGCCGGGGTTGAAATCCCAATGCAGAAGACCCTCCATTGAAGTCGCCGGCGAAGACCTCCATTAGGGTGGTGGGAGAGCAGGTGGAGAGGAGAGGAGAGGAGATGAGAGCAGGTGGAGCAGGCGAAGACTTACCAAAGTGATTGGGCGAGGACTGGGTGTCCTTAGCTCAAGGGGAATAAGGTGAAGATGCGGTCTTCTGAGTTAAATCTCAGCCTCCCTAACCAGACGTACAGTTGTCACAGCAACTGGAACTGGTCTACCAAATCCCTGTCTTCACCAAGCAACTGGTTCTATCCTCCACTTCCCCTTAATTTACAGTTTGTCTTCGTGAAGTCATTACCTGCTTGTCTGATCTGATTGACTTCACTGAGTGAAGACTATTTACTGTTGGCTTCATACTGTCTTCCATCCTGATCCATACCACCCAGCTGCTGATAGTTTTCGTGCTTTCACTACATTGCTTACTTGACTATGGCTTGTCTAGTGTAGTCTACCTTCCGCTGCATATCAATAGGTTCATTTCTACTGTTTGTCTTCAAAGACCTCGTGTTTTGAAGACTTCCATAAAAATCGCCTATTCACCCCCCCCCCCTCTAGTCGATAACTAGCACTTTCACAAATCCATACACGTCGATCATACGATACAAACTGTTCGAATGCCAAAGTTCAAAACAAAGCAAAGCAAATCATAGTTCAACAAACCGGACATGGCAAAATGAAATCAATGTCCGAGCATGACGGATGGCCTCGGATCACTGGCTGGGCGTGTGCTCCGAGCGAAATGCATCCCGGTCGTCCTGCTCCACCTACATCCGGGCTGCTTGCTCCGACTGCATCCGGGCTGCCTCCTCCGCCTGCATCCGGGCCGCAGCCGCCCTCGCCGCCTCATACTTCCTACGACCGTCGATCTCCATCTTCTTGTCCACAAGCCACTTCTTCGAATGCTCATCATAGAGGATCTCGTCCGCCAACGTGATCCTTGCATCTTCCGCGTCCCATGCGAGTTGCAACCTCTCCTTCTCAAGCTCTATGTATGAGTACGAGAATGCAAACACAAGAAGCATATGCAATGGACGACAAGATGAGGCAATCGAGCTTACGTGAGTCGCGACTCCCATCCCACTTTGAGGGTGTTTGGTCACTTGTGAGTAGTAGCCGACGTACTTGTTCACTTCCCCTTGAATGATCCCCCAACGATGTTGGAGAGATGGCACATTGCGAGTCGTCACGATAGGATACACCTCCACATACTCCTTTTGCTCATGATACTCCTTCCAAATCTTCGTCCAATAGGTGTTTCCCTTTTGCTCGGTACTGCATATTAGATCCATTGTTGTGGCCAACCAAGCTTTGACCAACAAGACGTCCTCAAATCTTGAGAATGCTGGACCTCTTGCCTTCGACGTCTTGGTCTTCTTCTTCTTAATGCTCGAATTGGGATCGGATGTTGTCCCAACTTCAAATGCGGTGGTGGCCTCCAATTCATACTCCATTTCGGTCGGATCTTCATTGTCATTGATCATGTTCGACACGAACGACTCCTACATTACAAGCATTGGTCATGAGCGAAATGAACTAGTGGTCTATGCTAAAATCTGAGCGAACAAGAGCAAGAAAACACACCGACTCTTGTTCGGTCATTCCGTAGAACATGTCGAGGGCAGCCCGGGCACTACTGGAGCCCGTGCTCATCCGCGCCAGCACGGGCTGCGGCGAGTCACGCACGTCGAACGCCGGCATCTGCGTGGTCGCAAAGCTCTCCGGGATGGCCCAGCCGGCGGCCGGATCATCCTCTGTCCCAGCAGGGTCGGACAGAGTAATCCGCGTAAGCGCTCGAAGGGAAGGGGTGCGGCGGAGGAGAAAGTTGCTCCACCACGTTTGAGTCTTCCTGCGACGCCGCTGCTGCCTCCCTCTCTCTTGCTGTCGGCACTGCCGCAACTTGCGGGCGACGTTCTCCACCTTGCAAGTCGCCGCGGACGAAATCATGCCGCCGGCAGACGAGGCGGACTGCCTCTCCGTCGCGGCGGTGTGGGTCGGGCTAGGCGACATCTTCGACGGTGGATCGGGACCGGAGGTGAGGATTGGGAGTAAGGGTGGAGGCCGGCGAGGGTCTGGGCACGGGAATGGTTGGAGGGCGGCGGGAGGAGGTGGAAGGGTTTGGTGGATTTGGTGCAATTTGGGGTGGGGTCAGGCTGTTGTCGGGTCCGACGTGGCGGGTGGTGCCGGTCAGCTCGGGCGTTTGAGGCCCGTTAAGGACCCCGTCTGGGTCAAAAAATCGTGACCGGACAGTGAGCGGGCGGCCGCCCGGACGTATGAGGCGGGTTTGAGAGGTCCGGTTGTAGATTCTCTTAAGGCCAACGCCTCGTCTGATCGATACTGCTCCACCAAGATTTCAAGATGCAATTATTATTCAGTTTCTGTTCATACATTCATGGTGGATGATGGTATATATGTGTATATATACTGCCTCCCCTACCACCGTTCACTCAACCTTTTCACTTCGGCAGCAAAGCCTCCATGGTGTTTGGATAGGTTTCCCTATATTTCTTTTCAATTCATGTGTAATTCATTCTTCCACTAGGCAATTGCCTTATCTTGATGCCCTCTTATTCCAAAAAAAATACATACAAGTGGCGTTCATGTTGGGTGTGGTCAACTGATTTAGGCAGATGTTGGAGCTTGGCGATTTGTTTATGTGATTTTGCAGGGCCAGGTGATGATGGTGTTCTTCAGCGTGATCGTGAACCTGGTGTTCTGGGTGCGAATGGTGAAGAATTTACAAGACCTACAATCATATTACAGTCTCATGTCGTAAGTACTGTACAACATATTCCTACAGCAAAGATCATCTTCGTTGTCATAAGTACTGTACAACATATGCCTACAACAATGATAATATGTGTTCCAAACAAAAAAGTGTGAAGAACATGAACAACAATAGATATGTGACTACGCTGTGTCCAAAGCACTGTCCATTTTCTCTTTAAAAAACGAGTCCCTCCACAAGCCTCCCTAAGATACTCTCTCTTCGTGCTTCTATGTCGGTTTCTTACTGCTATCATTAAATAAAATCTGTAGCTAGAATTGTCCAAGTACAATTCATGTTTCAGTTGCGATTTATGCATCTTGGTCATGTTCTGAACTTTCTAGATATAGAAGGAGAGTATGTTTATTGTTTAAGAAACCACAAAGCCAAAACAGGAGCGAACATGATTCCAACTGTGCCAGTTTCAAACCTCTGGACGCTGAACAATAGCAGAACAACTAGGATTGAAACAATTACAATAAAATCTGCCGAAAAAGATGAAGAAAGGAGATATTATGTTCTTGTGGCTTTCGAAAGTAGGATTATATGAAAAGATGGTTTAATATGTCGGCAGTTATCTAATGACAGACATAGGTGGACTATCGCGATATTCATGAGCGGCATAAAAAACCTATATCAAATCCAGCAACTTCACCCTGGAGACCACTGACAGCAGACATAACTGAATACAACAGAAACAGGAGAGGAGGTCAGCAATAATGTATTCTCGAGGTGAATAGCAATTTCAGAATCTTTGTTGGTAGAAGAAACAAGGACATAAGTGTGGATATGAAGCACCTGACATAGATGGAGTGAAGGTGCCATCTCCAATCACCATGGAAGTCCCCATCAGAACCAGGAACAGGAGAATGTTTTTGAAGAGTGGCTTCCTAGAAAGTCTTTGACAAGCAGAGCACGTTCAAGCTCACTAGTAGGTAACTTAAGCCTATAACTAGCAATATCTTCATCCACACGTTGTCGATTCTGTAACAGGCTAACTTTTGCATACCAGCAGATCAACGAATATAATGCAAATGTGCCCCTGCAAACAATGAGATGGTACAGCCGGTAAGCAAAACTAATCCGGACAAGAGCATACACAACTGACAGTCTACAAGCGTTATTCCTGGAACCAGTTTCAGAGGAACGGCGGAACTAGGATAATCCTTTGAGACCAAGCTAGCATTCCAGGTTTAAAAAGAAGCTAGCATTCCCAGTTGATCGACATGCTAATATTCTGATACATTTCTAATGCCCAAAAAGTTGTGATAGCTCCCGGGTGCGTAGGCACCCATATGAACAGTAAATTCGAAAAAATAGAAAAAAAAAAGTAAATAATCTGAAGCTTTGCAACCTCAAAAATGCTCAAACTTTATAGGTTCTTACAAGTTTTCATGCCAAAATATCATTTAGAGAAAGGTGTACAAACGAGTTTCAGATTTCAGTGCTAAAAGTGCTCAAAACTTCCAAGCACTGGAATCTTTTTCATGTGTAGAGCTCCTCGAATGGTTTTTTGGCATGAAAACTTGCAAGCACCTACAAAGTTTGATCATCTTTGATGTTGCAAGTTTCTTTTTTTTTTACTGTTCATAGAGGGTGCCTAGCTGAAAAACTACTCTCTTCTAATGCCTCTCATGTTGTGATTACTATGTACAATATCATTGCACAACCAATTTTATGTGCTTTGGGAATTAATATGGTATGATGCTTATACTCTCAGTTAGAAAAAACTCTAAACTATATATATTTCATTCGTTAGTTTTATTTGCATGCGGAACTACGTATTTTTGTCACAAATCTGCCTAGGGCAATGCCAATAAACTGTCTTGTAACCACTATTTAATTTTGCTTCTTGGACAACCTAATCTTGAAGACAAAATTCATACCGTTTAATGTTACTTCTTGGTCAATTTATAATCCTAAAGATAAATCTATACCATTATATTGGATAAATGTACTAGACAACACCCGCCGTTAAGGTTTGTGTTGGGGTCCATATGCAATGCAAACAAGTAAGGCCCACAGCCAGGATGATGGAAACTCGTTGGAACTTCCATTCTGCACTCTCGCATTTGAAAATAAAAGTACTCCATGTTTAATAAATTTACAACACTATCAAATAACATTCAAATGGACCGGCATGGCAACACGCGCCATCAACAATCTAGTAAACTTGTAAAATCCGCCTCTCGGGATTAGAGCTGATGTAACGAGCGATCGCGCTAGGTCTATGCAATGTTAGCATTTTTTTTAACATGTTGACATACTTCTATGTGTATGACAATTTATGAAACTAATTATGTATTTTTCAATAAAATGTTTGCACATTTTAAAAATATGTGCATGAAATTAAAGCTCGCAAATTTTTTAAAGTGTTCACGAAAATCTTGAAAAGGATTCATGTATTTCAAAAAAAATTATGATATTAAATGTATTTTTCAATAATTCAAAATTTTAATTAATGTTTGCAAAATAAAAAATATAAAAATATTCGTGTACTTTATAAATTGGGCCATGTAATTTTAGAAAGTGTGTCATGTAGTTGAAAAAATATTTATGTAATTTTGAAAAACTACTCTGCAAATAAAAATATGTTTTGTTTT
The DNA here is from genome assembly GCF_002575655.3 of Aegilops tauschii subsp. strangulata. Classification (NCBI taxonomy): domain Eukaryota; kingdom Viridiplantae; phylum Streptophyta; class Magnoliopsida; order Poales; family Poaceae; genus Aegilops; species Aegilops tauschii. The sequence goes on from NC_053039.3 coordinate 228,502,712, forward strand.
TTCTTTAATATTCAACTTTTGAAAACCTTTTTTGTGTCATTTAAGAAAAAAGTGTTGAAATTCTAAATAAAATCTCTATTAATTATCAAAAAAAAAGAATACTTTGAACAAAAAGCTAAGAATAGGGAAATATGAGCAAACAAACCGCAAGAAAAAAAAAAGAAACAGGAAAATATCCCAAAGAAAAACGGAGGAGGAAAAAAACACTAAGAAAAGGGTAAATCCAGTTTTCTCTGAGGAAAGGATCAGCGAACTATTAGAAACCCTAAATCACTAGTTACGGGTTACCCTTTGCAATGGTCACTCCCCACATTCTCAGGGTTGACAAGTGGCGCACTGTAAGTGCGATGTGCGCCACTTGTCATAACCTGTGAGTTTTTCTTTTCTTTTTCGTAGATTCGTTTATTCAAAATGTTTTACGTCTTGAACCTTTCATCCAAATTCGAAACTGCTTTCACTGTTATCTTTTTCACGTCAAGATCTTTGAAACTAGATCTTATGTACAGATTTCGACAAAAAAATTCATGAAAAAACCAAAAAAGGAGAAGCCGAAACGCCCCCAAAAAAATACAAAGAAACAAAAAAAACTAGCAACCGAAAAGAAAATGAATACCAAAAAAGTGAAAAAAAAAACTGGAGCCTAAAAGGACAGTGAGGTCTTTACTTTTTTCCTTTTCAAGAGAGCACCACTGTGTGCTTCTGCGGAAACAAATATGTGCTTCCACGAGAAGCAAACCGTGCTTCTCGTGGATGCACAATTTTTTTTTGTTTGAAAAACATAGCTGGGTGTTTCTCATGAAAGCAAATCTGTCCTTACACGAAAAGCAAATATGAGTTTCTCGTGCAAGGAACGACTTTTTCCTGTTTGAGAAGCACGTATTATTTTTTGAGCTTCTCGCGGAAGCAAATCGATGGTTCCCCAGAAACAAATATGTGTTTTTCATGGAATCACATATTTTTTTCCTTTTCAAAAAGCACGGTGTGCTTCGTAAAAACAAACAATTTTTTTCCTCCAAAACCAAGAAAAAACCAGGCGAAAACTAAAAAGTAAAAACAAAACAAAAAACATCCAAATTCTGAAAGAAAAAGTGAAAACAAAAATCTAGAGGGAGCGCCCAACACGCGACACATAGCTGCGTCCGGATGCACCAGTTTGCACGCTTCCAAGCCCAAAAAGTAACACTTGCACAATGGGCCGACCCATCGCGCTGGAGGTCCACGGGCCTTAAGCGCTCATTTTTTTGACATTTTTGTGTGTTTCCGCTTTCCTTTTTTACATCTATTTATATATATAAATATTTAAAACATATATAATAGATAATTAATTTACATAATTTTTTGTATAAACTTAATTCATGCATTTAAAAAGTGTGAAACATGTATAGAAAAATGTTTCCGATGTGTACAGAAAATGTACAAACTCTTTGAAAAAAGCAGATATAAAACAATATTTGAAACAATTGATAATCTGGTACAAAAAAATGTTTCTGGTGTATACAAAAATGTACATGGTGTATGGGAAAAAGTAGACATCAAAACATTTATTTTAAGAAAATATTAATCAAGTACTTCCTCCGTTCCAGAAAGTGTCGCTCATTTAGTATAACCTTAGTATAATTTTATACTAAACCAGCGATACATCTTTTGGGATGGACGTGTTATTAGAAATATTGAGTGTATATAAAAATATTCCTGATGTATAAGAAATATGTACTATATTTATGAAAAAAATGTGAATCATGCACTTGAAACATGTTAAACCTGTATAATAAAAATGGTTCTTATGTTTACAAATTTGAACTAAAACCACGACGAGTAATTTGGAACGGAGGGAGTACATTTTGTATGAAAAAAGTAGACATAAAAACTTTAACTGAAAATATGTTATTCAGTTACTAAAAAATGTTAAACATGTATCAGATTAATGTTTCTTATGCATACAAAAAATGTAGAATTTGTATGGACAAAGTAGACAACAAATCATATCTAAATAAAGTTTAATCGTGTATTTGCAAAAAAATTAACAAGTATACAAAATGCTTCCACTTTATACGGAAAATATACAATTTTTATGGAAAAATGTACCTCAAAATATTATTAAAAATTAGTAATCTTGTATTTTGAAAATGATAATTATGTTTAAAAATATTTTATCTGTATAAAACATGTAATGTGTATGAAAGAGAAAAATAGCCATAAAGAGATATTTTAAGAAATTTTATTTATTTATTTGAAAAAGGTTAAACATGTATCAAACAAATCTGATGTATCTGAAAAACACAGAGTTGTGTTAAAAGCCCAATGAAAACCAGGAAAGAAATATCAGAGAAAAGCAGGATAGAAAAAAGAGAGAAAACAAAATAAATCACCAAAAATAAAAGCTGGAAGGAAAAAAATAAAACCATAAGAAAAATAAAAGTAAAAACTAAAAAAGCCATCGCAAAAAGTCGATAATCTTGCTACAGTACTGGGACGGCCCTGATCTGTAGCTACGTGCGGGTGCTTATTTTTTGCTTTACGCGATATATAGGTCAGGCGTTAGAAACTCTATAGAATAGTCTCTCTTATAGCTTTTTTTGAGACATTCTCGCCAAGCTTTATTCAGTCATAGCAATGTTTACAGGGATGAAAAGTAGATCGCCGGGCTGCTCTAACTAAACATGGCGGCCGAACCCGAGCAAAAGAGCGTGCTTAGCGAGACTGTGAGCCTCGAAATTCGAGGTCCTATACTCATGGACTATATTACAAGAGGTAAAAACAGTGGAATTTTCTATAATTTCATGTATAACCTCCATATTCCACCGAGGAACTATGTTTAACTCCCTCCACAATTGTCTTGCAGTCCAAGGTAATGTGAATCTTCTTGTCATAAAGGTCTTCTGCTAAGACAAGAGCCTCTCTAACTCCCTAAGCTTCAAGCGTTTCTGGGTTGATAAATTTCTAAAATTGATACAAGATGCACCCAGAAAAACTCCGGCTGAGCTCCAGCACACCACAGCGACATCACCATGGCCACAGTCTCTCTTATAGCTTTTTTTAGGGGTAAAACACCACTTTATTCATCATATTCCACATGATGTGGGATGCGTCTTTGGTCATGAGACGGACCAAACCAAACATGGCGACCAGGGCCTCTAGAAAGAGAAAATTGAGCTAGACTATGTGCTTCATAATTAACAGCACGACTCTCGAAAGTAAAATTACACTGGAAAGAAGAGGCTTTAAGGTTTATCTCACTTAAGATTGCTCCATATCGCCCTTGCGATCTCGCATTGATGCCCAGGACCACCTGTCTGCAATCTGAAGCAACCACAAAATTCATAATATGCAGATCTTTAGCTAGGGAAAGTGCTTCACGACATGCTACTGCCTCCAGGGTAGCAGGATCAAAACTTCCTTCAATTACTAGAGCCGAACTACCAATGTAGTTGCCTGCTTCGTCCTTGCACACAGCAGCTGTAGATCCTCCCCGTGATCGCACCCCGGCATCGACGTGGATTTTGCAGAAGCCCGGCGGTGGCTTCTTTGGTTTCTGTTGACGGACCGCTGGAGTCGGAGGGTTTGGACCAGATCGGCGTTGTAAACTGCCAACAATCCCTAGCTCTTCAACGAACCTCTGAACAAAAAGATGTGTTGCTTGAGAGCTCTGGAAAATCCCGTCATGTATTGCCTTTCGTCGAGCATACCATATCGACCATAGAGTGACAACCATCTTGACAAATTTCTCGTCGGGGAGCATCTCCATTAGGGTAAATAACCATTGCTTGGCATGAGGCTCTGTGGTGGACGTGATTGTATGTGTGATATCCTCTTCTGACAGCGCCCATACGCTCCGAGATGACGAACACTCCAGCAGCGTGTGACGCCATGAGTCTTGGTTTCCACACAACCCACACCGATCAGAATCTGCCATATGTCTGTGAGCAAGGACATCATTTGTAGGCAGAGACTGTTTAGATAATCTCCACATAAACATGTGAATCATGCCAGGGACTTTTGTCTTCCACAGCGACTTCCACGCCCCCTCCTCCGTTGCGGAGCTAGATGACCCTGCATTGCTCTCGAGCCAGGCCTCTCTCCTCTGTCTCGTTGCCACAAGCATATTATAAGCTGATTTAACTGAGAAAATGTCATGTTTATCAAAATGTCATGCCCAAAAGTCTGGTATATTCCGTGTGCACAACGGGATACCCATTATCACCTGAGTGTCCATTGGCATGAACGTTTCAACAACGCATTGCTTATTCCATGAAGCCGTTGTGCGATCAATGAGTTCCGAGACCAAGGTAGGCCTATTGGGTGAGAAACACCAGTACGGGCGGAGCATTTCGTCTCGTGGTAGCCAGTTGTGTGTCCATATGTGTGTCGTCTCCCCATTGCCAATTCTTCTTATTAGACCTTGTTTCAGAATATCTCTACCTTCAACAATTGCTCTCCACACTTGGCTCGGGTGACTACCGAAATCCACCTCAAGGAAATCAGATGACGGGTAGTATATGATCTTTAACAGACGGGCGCTTAATGTCTCTGGGTTCTGCAGAATCCTCCATGCCTGTCTGGCCAACATTGCCAAGTTGAATAACTCAAATTCTTTAAAGCCAAGTCCCCCCAATCCCTTCGGCTGAGTCATAGATTTCCAGGAAACCCAATGTGGCTTCCGTTTTCCCTCTTTGCTTCCCCACCAAAACTTCCTTATTAACATGTTTAAATGTTCGCATAAACCCCTTGGCAGCTTGAAACATGACATTGAAAAAACTGACACTGCTTGAGCGACCGATTTCACAAGGACTTCCTTGCCCGCAGATGATAGGGTGCTCTCTATCCACCCTTGAACCTTGCTCCACGACCGGTCCTTTAAGTATTTAAAGGCTCCATTCTTTGAGTTACCAATGTCAGATGGCATCCCCAAATACTTCTCGTTTAGAGTTTCATTTGCACATGCAGTATATCCTTGATTTCTTGTCTCATAGAATCTGGTACCCCCTTGCTGAAAAAACTGAGGATTTTGAGTAGTTGATTCGTTGCCCAGTGGCCTGACAGTAAGTATCAAGAACATGGTACACCTCGTTAGCTCCCACACCATTTGCCTTGAAGAACAGCAGGCTGTCATCAGCAAATAGAAGATAGTTTACTGGTGGTGCCGTAGGCGCTACCTGTAGCCCATGCAAATTGGATGACTCACTCTTGGATTTTAAAAGGCACGACAGGCCCTCTGCTGCTAACAAGAACAAGTATGGAGCTATCGGATCCCCTTGTCTGATTCCTCTTGAAGGTTTAAAGCTGCTGAGCTTCTTTCCATTAAACAGAACTGCAAACTCAACCGTTGTTACCATGCCCATAACTATGTTTACCCACCTTTCAGTGAATCCCAGCTTCAGCATTATGGCCTTTAAGTAAGACCACTCCACTCTATCCTACGCTTTCATCATGTCCAGTTTCAATGCACAGGATTGATTTTTCTTGGCCTTATTCCTCTTCATAAAATGCAGACACTCGTAGGCTGTGATGATGTTATCTGTGATCAACCTGCCTGGGACAAAAGCAGACTGTTCCTCTGATATGATGTCAGGCAATACTACCTTCAATCTGTTAGAGATAACCTTCGAAGCAATCTTGTACAAAACGTTACACAAGCTGATTGGACGGAACTGAGACAGAAGTGTGGGGTTTTTTTACCTTTGGTATAAGAACCAACATCATCCGTTGATGCAATCCGCAGATTCGGTTCCTTCTACTATTTTCAGAACCACTTTTGTTACATCATCACCACAGATCTCCCAATGATGTTGGAAGAAGTGCGCTGGATAGACATCCGGTCCCGGAGCCTTAATTGGGAACATATGAAACAGAGCAGTTTTCACTTCCTCCATGCTGTAAGGGGCATTCAACATGTCGTTCATCGCCTGTGTTACTTTCACCGGGACCGTGTCAATAACCTGCTCCATGTTTTGGACTCCCTCTGACATGTACAGGTGTTGGTAAAAGGAAGTGGCCATATTCTCCATCTCATGCACATTATCAGTGAGCTCCCCATATGGTTTCTACAATGCCTTAATTTGGTTTTTCCTCCTTCTTCAACTCGCTCGTAGATGGAAGAAATAAGTATTTTTATCCCCGTGCATGAGCCATTCCAACCGAGCATGTGCTACCTCTTGAGCATGCGTTGGTTTTCCCTTGAAGAGGAAAGGGTGATGCAGCAAAGTAGCGTAAGTATTTCCGTCAGTTTTTGAGAACCAAGGTATCAATCCAGTAGGAGACTACATGCAAGTCCCTAGTACCTGCACAAACAATCAAGAACCTTGCAACCAACGTGATAAAGGGGTTGTCAATCCCTTCACGACCACTTGCAAAAGTGAGATCTGATAAAGTTAATAAGATAAATATTTTTGGTATTTTTGTTGTATATATTGGAAAGTAAAGATTAAAAAATAACCGGCGGCAGAAATAGCAAATTGATAGGAAATAATATGATGGAAGATAGACCCGGGGGGGGGCATAGGTTTCACTAGTGGCTTCTCTCAAGATAGCATATTCTACGGTGGGTGAACAAATTATTGTCGAGCAATTGATAGAAAAGTGCATAGTTATGAGAATATCTAGGCATGATCATGTATATAGGCATCACATCCGTGACAAGTAGACCGAAACGATTCTGCATCTACTACTATTACTCCACACATCAACCGCTATCCAGCATGCATCTAGAGTATTAAGTTCATAAGAACAGAGTAACGCATTAGGCAAGATGACATGATGTAGAGGGATAAACTCAAGCAATATGATATAAACCCCATCTTTTTATCCTCGATGGCAACAATACAATACGTGCCTTGCTGCCCCTGCTGTCACTGGGAAACGACACCACAAGATTGAACCCAAAGCTAAGCACTTCTCCCATTGCAAGAAAGATCAATCTAGTAGGCCAAACCACACTGATAATTCGAAGAGACTTGCAAAGATATTAAATCATGCATATAAGAATTCAGAGAAGAATCAAATATCGTTCATAGACAATCTTGATTATAAACCCACAATTCATCGGATCTCGACAAACACACTGCAAAAAGAATTACATCGAATAGATCTCCAAGAAGATCGAGGAGAACTTTGTATTGAGATCCAAAGAGAGAGAAGAAGTCATCTAGCTAATAAATATGGACCCGAAGGTCTGTGGTAAACTACTCACACATCAACGGAGAGGCTATGGTGTTGATGTAGAAGCCCTCCGTGATCGATTCCCCCTCCGACGAAGCGCCGGAAAAGGCCCCAAGATGGGATCTCACGGGTACAGAAGGTTGCGGCGGTGGAAATAGGGTTTCGTGGTGCTCCTGGATGTTTCAGGGTATATGAGTATATATAGGCGAAAGAAGTAGGTCGGTGGAGCCACGAGCGGCCCACGAGGCTGGGGGCGCGCCTACCCCCCTGGGCACGCCCTCCTACCTCGTGGCCGCCTCGTTGCTTCCTTGATGTCCACTCCTAGTCTCCTGGATTGCGTTTGTTCCAAAAACGATCCTCGCGAAGGTTTCATTCCGTTTGGATTTTGTTTGATATTCCTTTTCTGCGGAACACTGAATAGGCAAAAAAACAGCAATTTGCACTAGGCCTTTGGTTAATAGGTTGGTTCCAAAAATAATATAAAAGTGCATAATAAATCCCATTAAACATCCAAAACAGATAATATAATAGCATGGAACAATCAAAAATTATAGATACGTTGGAGACGTATCAAGCATCCCCAAGCTTAATTCCTGCTCGTCCTCGAGTAGGTAAATGATAAAAATAGATTTTTTGATGTGGAATGCTACCGAACATAATTTTCAAAGTAATTCTCTTTATTGTGGCATGAATGCTCAGATCCGAAAGATTCAAGATAAAAGTTTAATATTGACATAAAAATAATAATACTTCAAGCATACTAACTAAGCAATTCTGTCTTCTCAAAATAACATGGCCAAAGAAAGTTTATCCCTACAAAATCATATAGTTTGGCTATGCTTCATTTTCGTCACACAAAAATGCTCTCATCATGCACAACCCTGATGACAAGCCAAGCAATTGTTTCATACTTTAGTAATCTCAAACCTTTTTCAACTTTCACGCAATACATGAGCGTGAGCCATGGACATAGCACTATGGATGGAATAGAATATAATGATGGGGGTTGTGTGGAGAAGACAAAAAAAGGAGAAAGTCTCACATTGACGCGGCTAATCAACAGGCTAGGGAGATGCCCATCAATTGATGTCAATGCAAGGAGTAGGGATTGCCATGCAACGGATGCACTAGAGCTATAAATGTAGGAAAGCTCAACAAAAGAAACTAAGTGGGTGTGCATCCAACTTGCTTGCTCACGAAGACCTAGGGCATTTGAGGAGGCTCATTGTTGGAATATACAAGCCAAGTTCTATAATGAAAAATTCCCACTAGTATATGAAAGTGAAAAAAATAAGAGACTCTCTATCATAAAGATCATGGTGCTACTTTGAAGCACAAGTATGGAAAAAGGATAGTAGCATTGTCCCTTTTATTTTATTTTTTATTTTGGGCCTTTTTCGCCTTTCTTTTTTTCTTGTTTTTTTATTTGAGATAATGCTCTATTAATGATGATCATCACACTTCTATTTATTTACAACTCAATGATTACAACTCGATACTAGAACAAAATATGACTCTATATGAGTGCCTCCGGCGGTGCACCGGGATGAGCAATGAATCAAGAGTGACATGTATGATAAATTATGCATGGTGGCTTTGCCACAAATACGATGTCAACTACATGATCATGCTAAGCAATATGACAATGATGAAGCTTGTCATAATAAATGAAACGATGGAAAGTTGCATGGCAATATATCTCGGAATGGCTATGGAAATGCCATAATAGGTAGGTATGGTGGCTGTTTTGAGGAAGATATAAGGAGGTTCATGTGTGATAGAGCATATCATATAACGGGGGTTGGATGCACCGGCGAAGTTTGCACCAACTCTCAAGGTGAGAAAGGGCAATGCACGGTACCGAAGAGGCTAGCAATGATGGAAAGGTGAGAGTGCGTATAATCCATGGACTCAACATTAGTCATAAGAACTCACATACCTATTGCAAAAATCTACAAGTCATCAAAAACCAAGCATTACGCGCATGCTCCTAGGGGGATAGATTGGTAGGAAAAGACCATCGCTCGTCCCCGACCGCCACTCATAAGGATGACAATCAAAGAACACCTCATGTTTCAAATTTGTCACACAACGGTTACCATACGTGCATGCTACGGGACTTGCAAACTTCAATACAAGTATTTCTAAAATTCACAACTACTCAACTAGCACAACTTTAATATTACCATATTCATATCTCAAAACAATCATCAAGTATCAAACTTCTCATAGTATTCAATGTACTCTATATGAAAGTTTTTATTATACCCATCTTGGATGCCTATCATATTAGGACTAATTTTATAGCCAAAGCAAATTACCGTGCTGTTCTAAGGAACTCTCAAAATAATATAAGTGAAGCATGAGAGATCAATAATTTCTATAAAATAAAACCACCACCATGCTCTAAAAGATATAAGTGAAGCACTAGAGCAAAACTATCTAGCTCAAAAGATATAAGTGAAGCACATAGAGTATTCTAATAAATTCCTATTTATGTGTGTCTCTCCAAAAGGTGTGTACAGCAAGGATGATTGTGGTGAACTAAAAAGCAAAGACTCAAATCATACAAGACGCTCCAAGCAAAACACATATCATGTGATGAATAAAAATATAGCCTCAAGTAAAGTTATCGATGGACGAAGACGAAAGAGGGGATGCCTTCCGGGGCATCCCCAAGCTTAGGCTTTTGGTTGTCCTTGAATTTTACCTTGGGGTGCCTTGGGCATACCCAAGTTTAGGCTCTTTCCACTCCTTATTCCAAAATCCATCAAATCTTTATCCAAAAACTTGAAAACTTCACAACACAAAACTCAACAGAAAATCTCATGAGCTCCGTTAATATAAGAAAACAAATCACCACTTTAAGGTACTGTAATGAACTCATTCTTTATTTATATTGGTGTTAAACCTACTGTATTCCAACTTCTCTATGGTTCATACCCCCCGATACTAGCCATAGATTCATTAAAATAAGCAAACAACACACAAAAAACAGAATCTGTCAAAAACAGAATAGTCTGTAGTAATCTGTATCAAACGTATACTTCTGTAACTCCAAAAATTCTGAAATAAATTGTTGGACGTGAGAAATTTTTCTATTAATCATCTGAAAAAAGAATCAACCAAAAATCACTCACCAGTTAAAAAAGGCAGCTAATCTCGTGAGCGCTAAAGTTTCTGTTTTTCACAGCAAGATCATAAAGACTTCACCCAAGTCTTCCCAAAGGTTCTACTTGGCACAAAGACTAAATTAAAACATAAAACCACATCTAAACAGAAGCTAGATTAATTACTTATTACTAAACAGAAACAAAAAGCAAGAAACAAAAATAAAATTGGGTTGCCTCCCAACAAGCGCTATCATTTAACGCCCCTAGCTAGGCATAAAAATAAGAATAGATCTAGGTATTATCATCTTTGGTATGCAATCCATAAGTGGCTCTCATAATAGATTCATAAGGTAATTTAATTTTCTTCCTAGGAAAGTGTTCCATGCCTTTCCTTAATGGAAATTGGAATCTAATATTTCCTTCTTTCATACCAATAATTGCACCAATCGTTCCAAGGAAAGGTCTACCAAGAATAATATGACATGTAGGATTGTAATCTATATGAAGAACAATGAAATCTACGGGCACATAATTCCTATTTGCAATAATAAGAACATCATTAATACTTCCCATATGTTTCTTAATGGTGGAATCCGCAAGATGCAAATTTAAAGAACAATCATCAAATTCACGGAAACCTAACACACCACACAAAGTTTTTGGAATCGTGGAAACTCTAGCACCGAAATCACACAAAGCATAGCATTCATAATCTTTAATTTTAATTTTAATAGTAGGTTCCCACTCATCATAAAGTTTCCTAGGGATAGAAACTTCTAATTCAAGCTTTTCTTCATAGGATTGCATTATAGCATCAACGATATGTTTAGTAAAAGCTTTATTTTGATCATAAGCATAAGGGGAATTTAACACGGATTGCAACAAGGAAATACAATCTATCAAAGAGCAATTATCATAATTAAATTCCTTGAAATCCAAAATAGTGGGTTCATTGATATGTAAAGTTTTGACCTCTTCAATCCCACTTTTACCAATTTTGGCATCAAGATCTAAAAACTCTGAATCATTGGGACGCCTTTTAACTAAAGTTGACTCATCTCCAGTCCATCTTTATCAAGATTCATATTGGAAAACAAAGATTTAATAGGAAACACATCAATCACTTTTAGACCTTCATCCTTATTATCATGAAAACTAGAAGAACACGCTTTTACAAAGCGGTCTTTTTTAGCACGCATCCTAGTGGTTCTTTCTTTGCACTCATCAATGGAAATTCTCATAGATTTGGGAGACTCATTGATATCAAGCTTAGGTGGAATAGATCTAAGTTTCAAAGAATCAACATCAAGAGAAATTCTATCCACGTTCCTAGCCAACTCATCAATCTTAGGCAATTTTTCTTCAAGCAAGGCAGAAATTCTTTTGCGAAATCATAAATTCTTTAACACTAGTCTCAAAATCAGAGGGCATCTTATTAAAATTTCCATAAGAGTTGTTGTAGGAATTAACATAATTGTTAGAGGAATTACTAGGGGACGGCCTAGAATTAAAGTTTCCTCTATACGCGTTATTACCAAAATTGTTCCTACCAACAAAATCCACATCCATAGATTCATTATTATTCTCAATCAAAGTAGACAAAGGCTTATCATTAGGATCAGAAGAAACACTCTTATTAGCAAACAATTTCATAAGTTCATCCATCTTTCCACTCAAAACATTAATCTCTTCTATCGCATGAACCTTTTTACTAGTAGATCTTTCGGTGTGCCATTGAGAATAATTAACCATAATATTATCTAGGAGTTTAGTAGCTTCTCCTAAAGTGATTTCATAAAAGTGCCTCCCGTGGCCGAATCTAAAAGATTTCTAGAAGCAAAATTCAATCCGGCATAAAATTTTTGTATAATCATCCATAAATTCAAACCATGTGTAGGGCAATTACATATCATTAATTTCATCCTCTCCCAAGATTGTGCAACATGCTCATGATCAAGTTGCTTAAAATTCATAATACCGTTTCTAAGAGAGATGATCTTAGCGGGAGGAAAATACTTAGAGATAAAAGCATCTTTGGACTTATTCCATGCATCAATACTATTTTTAGGCAAAGAAGAAAACCAAGTTTTAGCACGACTTCTAAGTGAAAACGGAAATAGCTTCAATTTAACAATATCATTATCCACGTCTTTCTTCTTTTGCATATCGCACAAATCAAGAAAGTTGTTTAGATGGGTAGTGGCATCTTCACTAGGAAGGCCAGAAAATTGATCTTTCATGACAAGATTCAACAAAGCAACATTAATTTCATAAGATTCAGCATCGGTAATAGGAGCAATCGGAGTGCTAATAATATCATTGTTGTTGGTATTGGAAAAGTTACACAATTTAGTATTGTCTTGAGCCATCATGACAAACAGTCAATCCAACACACAAGAAAACAAGAAGCAAGCGGAAAGAGACGGGCGGAAAAAGAGGGTGAATAAAATGGCAAAGGTGAAGTGAGGGAGAGGAAAATAAGAGGTAAAAGGCAAATAATGTAATGCGAGGGAGAAGAGTTTGTGATGGGTACTTGGTATGTTTTGACTTGGCGTAGATCTCCCCGGCAACGGTGCCAGAAATCCTTCTTGCTACCTCTTGAGCATGCGTTGGTTTTCCCTTCAAGAGGAAAGGGTGATGCAACAAAGTAGCGTAAGTATTTCCCTCAGTTTTTGAGAACCAAGGTATCAATCCAGTAAGAGACTACATGCAAGTCCCTAGTACCTGCACAAACAATCAAGAACCTTGCAACCAACGCGATAAAGGAGTTGTCAATCCCTTCACGGCCACTTGCAAAAGTGAGATCTGATAAAGATAATAAGATAAGTATTTTTGGTATTTTTGTTGTATAGATTGGAAAGTAAAGATTGCAAAATAAACGGCGACAGAAATAGCAAATTCATAGGAAAATAATATGATGGAAGATAGACCCGGGGGCCATAGGTTTCACTAGTGGCTTCTCTCAAGATAGCATATTCTACGGTGGGTGAACAAATTACTGTCGAGCAATTGATAGAAAAGTGCATAGTTATGAGAATATCTAGGCATGATCATGTATATAGGCATCACATCCCTCACAAGTAGACCGAAACGATTCTGCATCTACTACTATTACTCCACACATCAACCGCTATCCAGCATGCATCTAGAGTATTAAGTTCATAAGAACAGAGTAACGCATTAGGCAAGATGACATCATGTAGAGGGATAAACTCAAGCAATATGATATAAACCCCATCTTTTTATCCTCGATGGCAACAATACAATATGTGTCTTGCTGCCCTGCTGTCACTGGGAAAGGACACCGCAAGGTTGAACCCAAAGCTAAGCACTTCTCCCATTGCAAGAAGGATCAATCTAGTAGGCCAAACCAAACTGATAATTCGAAGAGACTTGCAAAGATATTAAATCATGCATATAAGAATTCATATAAGAATCAAATATTGTTCATAGATAATCTTGATCATAAACCCACAATTAATCGGATCTCGAGAAACACACCGCAAAAAGAATTACATCGAATAGATCTCCAAGAAGATCGAGGAGAACTTTGCATTGAGATCCAAAGAGAGAGAAGAAGCCATCTAGCTAATAACTATGGACCCGAAGGTCTGTGGTAAACTACTCACACATCATCGGAGAGGCTATGGTGTTGATGTAGTAGCCCTCCGTGATCGATTCCCCCTCCGGCGAAGCACCGGAAAATGCCCCAAGATGGGATCTCACGGGTACAGAAGGTTGCGGCGGTGTAAATAGGGTTTCGTGGTGCTCCTGGATGTTTTCAGGGTATATGAGTATATATAGGCGAAAGAAGTAGGTCGGTGGAGCCACGAGGGGCCCACGAGGGTGGGGGCGCGCCTACCCCCCTGGGCGCGCCCTCCTACCTCGTGGCCGCCTCGTTGCTTCCTTGACGTCCACTCCAAGTCTCCTGGATTGCGTTTGTTCCAAAAACGATCCTCGCGAAGGTTTCATGCCGTTTGGATTCCGTTTGATATTCCATTTCTGCGAAACACTGAAATAGGCAAAAAAACAGCCATTTGCACTGGGCCTTTGATTAATAGGTTAGTCCCAAAAATAATATAAAAGTGCATAATAAAGCCCATTAAACATCCAAAACCGATAATATAATAGCATTGAACAATAAAAAATTATAGATACGTTGGAGACGTATCAGCACGCTGTTGCCATAAAATCTCCTCCCGGTGATATAATTCAGTTAATCTCTCAATTATTTTTAGTTCTGCATGCAGCGGACCGGATCTGTTTGGGATCTTGCGCATCTCCTGTAGCTCCCGGTTGAGGCGCTGAATTTCGAGTCGAACGTTTCCGAAGTGCATCTTGTCCCATGAAGCCAGCTCAGTCGACAGCGACTTCAGCTTGTCGCGTAGGTCGGGGACAGATTCCCCTAGGGCGCGCGCCCATGCATGTTCCACCAGCGGGCGTGAGGCCCGAATCTCTCTCACGCTATTTCATATTTAAAGGACCGCGGGGCCCGCCTGCATGCAGGGCCATGGACGTATACGGGAACGTGGTCACTCGTCGCGGCAGTTTTGTGCTCAAGGCTTGCTGTGCGGAAAGCAATCAACCAAGCTGGATTTGCCACTGCCCGGTCCAGTCGTACTCTGGTGTATGTCCCTCCAGATACCTTCTTTTCAAAATTCCATGTATTGCCGATATAACCTATATCCGAGAGGCCGCATGTATCGAGGGCGTCTCTAAACGCCTCCATCTGAGCTTGGCTTATGTTTCCAATACCGTCATGTTCATGTGCCTGGATTACCTCGTTGAAATCGCCAAGTACAAGCCAAGGTATATCATTTGCACCAACTATTCCTCGGAGGATATCCCATGTCTTGTGTGGCTCATTTACTTGGGCTTCTCCATAGACAAAAGTCACGCTCGTTTTGGCATCAACGACTTCATCAATCACAGCATCGATATGATAGCGAGAATAACCAACAACTTCAAGTCTTATTTCATCGTTCCAAAAAATGCCTAAGCCACCACTTCTTCGCGAGCTACTCACAGCATAACTCTTATTATAGCCTAAAGAACCAGCTATACTCTCTACTCTAGAGCCCTCTATTTGGGTTTCAAGGATGCATAACACAGAGGAGGCAAATTGCCTCGTTAGATCACGAAGCTCTTGAACTGTCGCGGGTTTGCCAGCTCCGCGACAGTTCCAGCACAGAAGACTCATTGCGCTCGGCGCAATCCCATCTGGGGGCCCGCCGTTCGCGCATCAGAGTTTTTGGTTGATGTTGTGTTCTTTCCGTCACTCGAAGTTGTCGTTGTGTTCAGCTTGTTTCTTTTCGGTTCGTGTTCGCGCATCAGAGTCTCTCTTATAGCTGGGCAACCCACGAACGACTGACCCGGCTGATCCGTGTGTGTATTATTAGTATGCCACAATCGGCCATATGTGTGCAGAATGGGCCGACCCAGTAAGAGGAAGGTGCGGGTACTTTCTTTCGTTCATCAGTTCTCTTCCCCGGTTACCTTTGTCTCAAAATAACAAAACTTCCATGGTTACCTAAAAGAAATGTTTTATCCCTTCCCCGGGTTTTCACGGGCTGTTTTTTCCATGTTCCGTTCTCCTGCATTTTAGTTGCGGTTCCCAGTTTTTACCTTTTATTTTTTATTTTTTATGCCATTTGATGATTTCCTTTATTTTATTTTTTGAAAACGGCAAACCACTATTGAAAATATAATAATATTTCTTATAATACATGAATATTGTTTTTAAATTCGATGAACTTTTTTGAAATTCATTACTTATTTTTAAATTACATGAGTTTTTTAAATACAAGAACGTTGTTTTAAAACTACCTCAATATTTTTGAAATCTGGGAACAGTTTCAAAAAATTACACGAGCATGCTTTAAAAAGGTAATGGACACTTTTATGCTAATACATGAAGTGTTTCTTTATTGTATTACTTTGTGAAAAAAATGCGTAAATAGTTGTTTTAAAAATATGTCCATATTGTTTAAATGCATGATCAAATTTTCAAACTATATGCTGATTAAAAAATGTGAGACCACCTCTTCAAATTACATGGACATCTTAGAAAGGCATGGACTGGAAATTTCTTTTGGGTCCTAGGCTCCATGGAGCCCGGTTTGTGGGAAAATACAAAATTCCAGAAAAACACATTATACATGAACCTGGGATGTATACTACATCTCTATATTTTCATGATGAAATATGTTGTGTTCAAGCTGCACACAAAAAACATAATCATGCCTTTCTACCACATGCTATTCACTATAAAAGTCTATGATTTTATTTTATTATATACAATGCACACCAAAATGTATTTGATCACGAAACCTTACATAAATGGGAGTATACATGTGAATGTTCATGTGTATTTTTTCTCGGAAAATTTGGCAGTTTAATATACATTTTGAATTTTTTGAACTTCTTTTTTTATATGCGTACATTTTTGAATTTATATGATTTTCGGTAAAATAATACGTAAGCAGTTTTTCAGAACAGACGAATAATTTTAAACTATATGAAAATTTCTGTAATACGCAAGTAAGTTTTGGATCTGTGAATACCTTAAAAAAGATTTATACGAATAATATGTAAGCATATGAACACTTTTTCACTGTATAAAGATTTTTGAAAAATTATGCAAATTTATGTATGTATTGATAAAATAATATTTGTTTCCAAGTAAGTTTTTCGATCAGGTAAAAGGGTAAGAAAAAGTGTGGAAAAAAAACTATACCGGAGAAAATGATTTTTTTTAGAAACATAAGAAAAAGGTTTATTTATGCAATTTTTAGAAACACATGTAATTTCATTTCATTCGCTCGGCCATTAAGGTGCATTGTGTTAAATCTAATATCCCTAAAGATACAAATTAAATCCTATTGGAGACTTCTGCTTCATGGTATCAATCTCCGCAAGACGAAATACTCAAGACTTCAACAAACAGATTGCACAGTTAGATTGAGACAACTATGCTACTACTCGTTCACCTGCACGAACATGATTACCAATAAAGATTTCTAAGGCTCCTTTTTCCACCCATCCAAAAGGATGGAAGGCCTTGAGCAATGAACTTACTTGGTCCGGAGATAAACCCTTAGAAGTGCAGGCTATCAAATCACAAAATCTTCACCATAATATGGAAGAAAGATGCCAACTCCACGAAGAACCAAACCAACAAAAACAGTAGCATGGCACAATAACATAAAGTCATTAGTTTTGAACAATCGGATCTACGAGGACACAAATATCTATGTCTTCATGGCACCGCCGAAGAAGGAACATGTGTATTTTAAAAAAACACCACGACCACCACTAGACGCTGGCAAAGAATAGGAAACTCCTAAAAATCTGAGCCCACCTACATAAACTCCTGCGCCAACCCTCAAGGATCGGATTAACTCCAATTGAGAAGATGATAGTTCTCTACTGATTTAATCCATGGTGATACCCACAACATGGTGATCCATAGTGATTCCCTGCGCATGACTCCAACGTCCGTTACCTGCCTTCGGAACCACCGCAAAGACTATCAATGGAAAGTGCAACGAATCACCTCTTCACCCGAGTTGGATGCTTGTGCGGACCTTCAAACTTGCTTAGCAAAGACGGAGTCATTGCCGTTGAAAGAATATGGTCGGGGAAGCACACGGGACACGCTACCAAACTGTAGATATGGCACCACCGCACGACTAAGATGCTGAGGAGGAAACCATACCCGATAGCCACCAACTACGAATCCAGCACACGATCCGTCTTTCAGATGTCGTCGATACAGACCGCTATCTGCATCAGCTCCTGGACTACCTCCCAAGCTTCGCGACGACGCTGAAGCGGACGTCTCACAACATCGGAGCACGAGTCTCAAGTCCACCGCAAGGATGTCGCCACTGCCACGACACGCCTGCTGGAACAGAGTAGTTCCCAAATCCATCACCGACCATATAGCTGATCACCTCGTCGGGGAAGGATCCATAGCTTCTTTATTCAGCGTCGTCGTCGCTGTTGTTGAACAATCGAAAATCTAACCTACCATGCCCTAAAACCTGAAACTGCACGATCCACACGCGTTGGATTCGATGACTCCTTGCACCACTAATGGCTGGGAGATCGTCGACCGGGGGGGGGGGGGAGGGAGGGGATTCACCGGAAGATGGCGCCAGAAGGCTAGACTCTTCAGGTGGCGACTTGGATTTCTAATCACCGGTCACAAGAAGAAACGCTTCAGAAAAATATTCGTTTTCGTTCTTGGAAGCCGCAGTATTGCGGCTAAGGCCTCTTCCAATGCAAAAATACTTAGATAAGGTGCTAAGTGCATTAAATAGCTTAGCAACTCAAGTTTCCGGTGCATAGGTGCTTTCTACCTCCGTCTTGGTTTATTGGCCCCTTCGTATTTTATGCCAAAGTTTAATCATATATTTAACTAAGAAAATACTAATGCATGTCATAAAAAATTATATTGTTTGATTTGTATTTGAATATAATTTTTTATGATATTATTTTTGTTATGTATAACTTATATTTTATTAGTTAAAATCATGATCAAAGTATGACACTAAATACGAGGAGGGCTAATAAACGATGACGGAGGTAGTAGCTTGTCGTAACTAAACCCACTTATTTAATAATTTAGCACCTAAACTCTTCCATGCACGGATGAGCTTCCTTCATATAAGTGTTTTCTTAGGTTGACGTGTTTGGCATTGGTTTTTTCTAGAGTCACCAAGGTGCTCTCCTCCTCCTTGTGATGTCATGCCTTTTTTCTTATGTGGCATGCTTAGCACATGTACACCGTGGAGCACTAGAAAGAGCCCAAAGCTCCACTGTGTATTGATGAGTCACTAGTAAAAGATATCTTTGATTAATAGAACCTCTGATCGATTGAGAAAAAACAAACCAAGCGGGTGGTTAATTATGTTAGGAGTTTAGGCTGGTCATAGTGGGGGTAACATAAGTAGTATCATGCACTTGGGACTCGCAAACACGCTTATGTGGCAGGCAATTAAAGAGGAGAGATGATTATAATAACATAGGTAGATACTGTTGGGAATAGTAGCACAATTTTAAAATTTTCCTACGCTCACCAAGATCCATCTATGGAGTATACTAGCAACGAGGGGATAGGAGTGCATCTACATACCCTTATAGATCGCGAGCGGAAGCGTTACAATGAACGTGGATGACGGAGTCGTACTCGCCGTGATCCAAATCACCGATGACCGAGTGCCGAACGGACGGCACCTCCGCGTTCAACACACGTACGATGCAGCGACGTCTCCTCCTTCTTGATCCAGCAAGGGGAAGGAGAGGTTGATGGAGATCCGGCAGCACGACGGCGTGGTGGTGGATGTAGCGGGTCTCGGCAGGGCTTCGCCGAGCTTCTGCGAGAGGGAGAGGTGTAGCAGGGGAGGAGGGAGGCGCCCAAGGCTGTAATACTACTGCCCTCCCTCCCCCCCTTTATATAGGCCCCCTGGGAGGGGGGGGGGCGCCGGCCAGAACCCATCTGGATGGGGGGGGGGGGCGGCGGCCAGGGGGTAACTTACCCCCCAAGTCAAGTGGGGCGCCCCCCCCCACCCTAGGGTTCCCAACCCTAGGCGCAGGGGGGAGGCCCATGGGGGGCGCCCCATGGGGCCCTCCAGGATAGGTGGCCCCACCCGGTGGACCCCCGGGACCCTTCCGGTGGTCCCGGTAAAATACCGATAACCCCCAAAACTTTCCCGGTGGCCGAAACTTGACTTCCTATATATAATTCTTCACCTCCGGACCATTCCGGAACTCCTCGTGACGTCCGGGATCTCATCCGGGACTCCGAACAACTTTCGGGTTTCCGCATACTCATATCTTTACAACCCTAGCGTCACCGAACCTTAAGTGTGTAGACCCTACGGGTTCGGGAGACATGCAGACATGACCGAGACGCCTCTCCGGTCAATAACCAATAGCGGGATCTGGATACCCATGTTGGCTCCCACATGTTCCACGATGATCTCATCGGATGAACCACGATGTCGAGGATTCAATCAATCCCGTATACAATTCCCTTTGTTAATCGGTATGTTACTTGCCCGAGATTCGATCGTCGGTATCCCAATACCTTGTTCAATCTCGTTACCGGCAAGTCTCTTTACTCGTACCGCAATGCATGATCCCGTGACTAACGCCTTAGTCACATTGAGCTCATTATGATGATGCATTACCGAGTGGGCCCAGAGATACCTCTCCGTCATACGGAGTGACAAATCCCAGTCTCGATCCGTGCAACCCAACAGACACTTTCGGAGATACCCGTAGTGTACCTTTATAGTCACCCAGTTACGTTGTGACGTTTGGTGCACCCAAAGCACTCCTACGGTATCCGGGAGTTGCACGATCTCATGATCTAAGGAAAAGATACTTGACATTGGAAAAGCTCTAGCAAACGAAACTACACGATCTTTTATGCTATGCTTAGGATTGGGTCTTGTCCATCACATCATTCTCCTAATGATGTGATCCCATTATCAACGACATCCAATGTCCATAGTCAGGAAACCATGACTATCGGTTGATCAACGAGCTAGTCAACTAGAGGCTTACTAGGGACACGTTGTGGTCTATGTATTCACACATGTATTATGATTTCCGGATAACACAATTATAGCATGAACAATAGAAAATTACCATGAACAAAGAAATATAATAATAACCATTTATTATTGCCTCTAGGGCATATTTCCAACAGTCTCCCACTTGCACTAGAGTCAATAATCTAGTTACAATGTGATGAATCGAACACCCATTGCGTCCTGGTGTTGATCATGTTTTGCCCTAGGGAGAGGTTTAGTCAACGGATCTGCTACATTCAGGTCCGTATGTACTTTACAAATATCTATGTCTCCATTTTGAACACTTTCACGAATGGAGTTGAAGCGACGCTTGATATGCCTGGTCTTCCTGTGAAACCTGGGCTCCTTGGCAAGGGCAATAGCTCCAGTGTTGTCACAGAAGAGAGTCATCGGGCCCGACGCATTGGGAATCACCCCTAGGTCGGTAATGAACTCCTTCATCCAGACTGCTTCCTGTGCTGCCTCCGAGGCTGCCATGTACTCCGCTTCACATGTAGATCCCGCCACGACGCTTTGCTTGCAACTGCACCAGCTTACTGCTCCTCCATTCAAAATATACACGTATCCGGTTTGTGACTTCGAGTCATCCAGATCTGTGTCGAAGCTAGCGTCGACGTAACCCTTTACGACGAGCTCTTCGTCACCTCCATAAACGAGAAACATATCCTTAGTCCTCTTCAGGTACTTCAGGATATTCTTGACCGCTGTCCAGTGTTCCATGCCGGGATTACTTTGGTACCTTCCTACCAAACTTACGGCAAGGTTTACATCAGGTCTGGTACACAGCATGGCATACATAATAGACCCTATGACCGAGGCATAGGGGATGACACTCATCTTTTCTCTATCTTCTGCCGTGGTCGGGCATTGAGCCGTGCTCAACTGCACACCTTGCAATACAGGCAAGAACCCCTTCTTGGACTGATCCATATTGAACTTCTTCAATATCTTGTCAAGGTATGTACTCTGTGAAAGACCAATGAGGCGTCTTGATCTATCTCTATAGATCTTGATGCCTAATATATAAGCAGCTTCTCCAAGGTCCTTCATTGAAAAACACTTATTCAAATAGGCCTTTATACTTTCCAAGAATTCTATATCATTTCCCATCAATAATATGTCATCCACATATAATAAGAGAAATGCTACAGAGCTCCCACTCACTTTCTTGTAAACACAGGCTTCTCCATAAGTCTGTGTAAACCCAAACGCTTTGATCATCTCATCAAAGCGAATGTTCCAACTCCGAGATGCTTGCACCAGCCCATAGATTGAGCGCTGGAGCTTGCATACTTTGTTAGCATTCTTAGGATCGACAAAACCTTCCGGCTGCATCATATACAACTCTTCCTTAAGGAAGCCATTAAGGAATGCTGTTTTGACGTCCATCTGCCATATCTCATAATCATAGTATGCGGCAATTGCTAACATGATTCGGACGGACTTCAGCTTCGCTACGGGTGAGAAAGTCTCATCGTAGTCAACCCCTTGAACTTGTCGATAACCCTTAGCGACAAGTCGAGCCTTATAGATGGTCACATTACCATCCGCGTCCGTCTTCTTCTTAAAGATCCATTTGTTTTCTATGGCTCGCCGATCATCGGGCAAGTCAGTCAAAGTCCATACTTCGTTTTCATACATGGATCCTATCTCGGATTTCATGGCTTCTAGCCATTTGTCGGAATCCGGGCCCGCCATCGCTTCTTCATAGTTCGAAGGTTCACCGTTGTCTAACAACATGATTTCCAGGACAGGGTTGTCGTACCACTCTGGTGCGGAACGTGTCCTTGTGGACCTACGAAGTTCAGTAGTAACTTGATCCGAAGCTTCATGATCATCATCATTAACTTCCTCCCCAGTCGGTGTAGGCACCACAGGAACATTTTCCCGCGCTGCGCTACTTTCCGGTTCGGAAGGGGTGACTATCACCTCATCAAGTTCCACTTTCCTCCCACTCAATTCTTTCGAGAGAAACTCCTTCTCCAGAAAGTACCCGTTCTTGGCAACGAAGATCTTGCCTTCGGATCTGAGGTAGAAGGTATACCCAATGGTTTCCTTAGGGTATCCTATGAAGACGCATTTCTCCGACTTGGGTTCGAGCTTTTCAGGTTGAAGTTTCTTGACATAAGCATCGCATCCCCAAACTTTTAGAAACAACAGCTTAGGTTTCTTCCCAAACCATAATTCATACGGTGTCGTCTCAACGGATTTCGATGGAGTCCTATTTAAAGTGAATGCGGCAGTCTCTAAAGCATAGCCCCAAAATGAGAGCGGTAAATCGGTAAGAGACATCATAGATCGCACCATATCCAATAGAGTGCGATTACGACGTTCGGACACACCATTTCTCTGAGGTGTTCCAGGCGGCGTGAGTTGTGAAACTATTCCACATTTCCTTAAGTGTGTACCAAACTCGAGACTTAAATATTCTCCACCACGATCTGATCGTAAGAATTTTATTTTTCTGTCACGTTGATTCTCAACCTCACTCTGAAATTCCTTGAACTTTTCAAAGGTTTCAGACTTTTGTTTCATTAGGTAGACATACCCATATCTACTTAAGTCATCAGTGAGAGTGAGAACATAACGATATCCTCCGCGAGCCTCAACACTCATTGGACCGCACACATCGGTATGTATGATTTCCAATAAGTTGGTTGCTCGCTCCATTGTTCCGGAGAACGGAGTCTTGGTCATCTTACCCATGAGGGATGGTTCGCACGTGTCAAATGATTCGTAATCAAGAGACTCCAAAAGTCCATCTGCATTGAGCTTCTTCATGCGCTTGACACCAATGTGACCAAGGCGGCAGTGCCACAAGTATGTGGGACTATCGTTATCAACTTTACATCTTTTGGTATTCACACTATGAATATGTGTAACATCACGTTCGAGATTCATCAAGAATAAACCATTAACCAGCGGGGCATGACCATAAAACATATCTCTCAAATAAATAGAACAACCATTATTCTCGGATTTAAATGAGTAGCCATCTCGAATTAAACGAGATCCAGATACAATGTTCATGCTCAAAGCTGGCACTAAATAACAACTATTGAGGTTTAACACTAATCCCGTGGGTAGATGCAAAGGTAGCGTGTCGACGGCGATCACATCGACCTTGGAACCATTCCCGACGCGCATCGTCACCTCGTCCTTCGCCAGTCTCCGTTTATTCCGTAGTTCCTGTTTTGAGTTACAAATATGAGCAACCGCATCGGTATCAAATACCCAGGAGCTACTACGAGTACTGGTAAGGTACACATCAGTTACATGTATATCAC
Source organism: Aegilops tauschii subsp. strangulata (assembly GCF_002575655.3). NCBI lineage: Eukaryota > Viridiplantae > Streptophyta > Magnoliopsida > Poales > Poaceae > Aegilops > Aegilops tauschii. Next base: position 228,526,871 of record NC_053039.3, read on the forward strand.
ATATACCTTTGGCGTTGCCGGCCTTCTTGTCCGCTAAGTATTTGGGGCAGTTCCGCTTCCAGTGACCACTTCCCTTGCAATAAAAGCACTCAGTTTCAGGCTTGGGTCCATTCTTTGACTTCTTCCCGGCAACTGGCTTACCGGGCACGGCAACTCCCTTGCCGTCCTTCTTGAAGTTCTTTTTACCCTTGCCCTTCTTGAACTTAGTGGTTTATTCACCATCAACACTTGATGTTCTTTTCTGATCTCCACCTCCGCTGATTTCAGCATTGAATATACCTCAGGAATGGTCTTTTCCATCCCCTGCATATTGAAGTTCATCACAAAGCTCTTGTAGCTTGGTGGAAGCGACTGAAGGATTCTGTCAATGACCGCGTCATCCGGGAGATTAACTCCCAGCTGAGACAAGCGGTTGTGCAACCCAGACATTCTGAGTATGTGCTCACTAACAGAACTATTCTCCTCCATTTTACAGCTAAAGAACTTGTCGGAGACTTCATATCTCTCGACCCGGGCATGAGCTTGGAAAACCATTTTCAGCTCCTCGAACATCTCATATGCTCCATGTTTCTCAAAACGCTTTTGGAGACCCAGTTCTAAGCTGTAAAGCATGCCGCACTGAACAAGGGAGTAATCATCAGCACGCTGGTGCCAAGCATTCATAACGTCTTGGTTCTCTGGGATTGGTGCTTCACCTAGCGGTGTTTCTAGGACATAATCTTTCTTGGCTACTATGAGGATGATCCTCAGGTTCCGGACCCAGTCCGTATAGTTGCTGCCATCATCTTTCAGCTTGGTTTTCTCTAGGAACGCGTTGAAATTGAGGACAACGTGGGCCATTTGATCTACAAGACATAGTGTAAAGATTTTAGACTAAGTTCATGATAATTAAGTTCATCTAATCAAATTACTCAATGAACTCCCACTCAGATAGACATCCCTCTAGTCATCTAAGTGAAACATGATCCGAGTTAACTAGGCCGTGTCCGATCATCACGTGAGACGGACTAGTCAAGATCGGTGAACATCTCCATGTTGATCGTATCTTCTATACGACTCATGCTCGACCTTTCGGTCCTCCATGTTCCGAGGCCATGTCTGTACATGCTAGGCTCGTCAAGTCAACCTAAGTGTATTGCGTGTGTTCCGAGGCCATGTCTGTACATGCTAGGCTCGTCAACACCCGTTGTATGCGAACGTTAGAATCTATCACACCCGATCATCACGTGGTGCTTCGAAACAACGGACCTTCGCAACGGTGCACAGTTAGGGTGAACACTTTCTTGAAATTATTATAAGGGATCATCTTACTTACTACCGTCGTTCTAAGCAAATAAGATGCAAAAACATGATAAACATCACATGCTATCAAATAGTGACATGATATGGCCAATATCATTATGCTCCTTTGATCTCCATCTTCGGGGCACCATGATCATCTTCGTCACCGGCATGACACCATGATCTCCATCATTGTGTCTTCATGAAGTCGTCATGCCAACGATTACTTCTACTTCTATGGCTAACGCGTTTAGCAACAAAGTAAAGTAATTTACATGGCGTTATTCAATGACACGCAGGTCATACAAAATAATAAAGACAACTTCTATGGCTCCTGCCGGTTGTCATACTCATCGACATGCAAGTCGTGATTCCTATTACAAGAATATGATCAATCTCATACATCACATATATCATTCATCACATCTTCTGGCCATATCACATCACATAGCACATGCTGCAAAAACAAGTTAGACGTCCTCTAATTGTTGTTGCAAGTTTTTACGTGGTTTGTAGGTTTCTAGCAAGAACGTTTCTTACCTACGTATGACCACAACGCGATTTGCCAATTTCTATTTACCCTTCATAAGGACCCTTTTCATCGAATCCGTTCCGACTAAAGTAGGTGAGACAGACACCCGCTAGCCACCTTATGCAACTAGTGCATGTCAGTCGGTGGAACCTGTCTCACGTAAGCGTACGTGTAAGGTCGGTCCGGGCCGCTTCATCCTACAATACCGCCGAAACAAGATACGACTAGTAGCGGCAAGAAGAATTGGCAACATCAACGCCCACTACTGCTTTGTGTTCTACTCGTGCATAGTAACTACGCATAGGCCTGGCTCATGATGCCACTGTTGGGAATCGTAGCATAATTTTAAAATTTTCCTACGCTCACCAAGATCCATCTATGGAGTATACTAGCAACGAGGGGATAGGAGTGCATCTACATACCCTTGTAGATCGCGAGCGGAAGCGTTACAATGAACGTGGATGACTGAGTTGTACTCGCCGTGATCCAAATCACCGATGACCGAGTGCCGAACGGACGGCACCTCCGCGTTCAACACACGTACGGTGCAGCGACGTCTCCTCCTTGATCCAGCAAGGGGAAGGAGAGGTTGATGGAGATCCAGCAGCACGACGGTGTGGTGGTGGATGTAGCGGGTCTCGGCAGGGCTTCGCCGAGCTTCTGCGAGAGGGAGAGGTGTAGCAGGGGAGGAGGGAGGCGCCCAAGGCTGTAATACTACTGCCCTCCCTCCACCCCTTTATATAGGCCCCTGGGAGGGGGGGGGGCACCGGCCAGAACCCATCTGGATGTGGGGGGCGGCGGCCAGGGGGGTAACTTACCCCCCAAGTCAAGTGGGGCGCCCCCCACCCTAGGGTTCCCAACCCTAGGCGCAGGGGGGAGGCCCATGGCGGGCGCCCCATGGGGCCCTCCGGGATAGGTGGCCCCACCCGGTGGACCCCCGGGACCCTTCCGGTGGTCCCGGTACAATACCGATAACCCCCGAAACTTTCCCGGTGGCCGAAACTTGACTTCCTATATATAATTCTTCACCTCCGGACCATTCCAGAACTCCTCGTGACGTCCGGGATCTCATCCGGGACTCCGAACAACTTTCAGGTTTCCGCATACTCATATCTCTACAACCCTAGCGTCACCGAACCTTAAGTGTGTAGACCCTACGGGTTCGGGAGACATGCAGACATGACCGAGACGCCTCTCCGGTCAATAACCAATAGCGGGATCTGGATACCCATGTTGGCTCCCACATGTTCCACGATGATCTCATCGGATGAACCACGATGTCGAGGATTCAATCAATCCCGTATACAATTCCCTTTGTCAATCGGTATGTTACTTGCCCGAGATTCGATCGTCGGTATCCCAATACCTTGTTCAATCTCGTTACCGGCAAGTCTCTTTACTCGTACCGCAATGCATGATCCCGTGACTAACGCCTTAGTCACATTGAGCTCATTATGATGATGCATTACCGAGTGGGCCCAGAGATACCTCTCCGTCATACGGAGTGACAAATCCCAGTCTCGATCCGTGCCAACCCAACAGACACTTTCGGAGATACCCGTAGTGTACCTTTATAGTCACCCAGTTACGTTGTGACGTTTGGTGCACCCAAAGCACTCCTACGGTATCCGTGAGTTGCACGATCTCGTGGTCTAAGGAAAAGATACTTGACATTGGAAAAGCTCTAGCAAACGAAACTACACGATCTTTTATGCTATGCTTAGGATTGGGTCTTGTCCATCACATCATTCTCCTAATGATGTGATCCCGTTATCAACGACATCCAATGTCCATAGTCAGGAAACCATGACTATCGGTTGATCAACGAGCTAGTCAACTAGAGGCTTACTAGGGACACGTTGTGGTCTATGTATTCACACATGTATTATGATTTCCGGATAACACAATTATAGCATGAACAATAGACAATTACCATGAACAAAGAAATATAATAATAACCATTTATTATTGCCTCTAGGGCATATTTCCAACAGATATCGTAACATAATAAATATGATGCTACTATGTGTCATGCATGGCAATAAATGAGACCACCTATGATACTAATCTATGATACTATGCACTATGATGTAGTATCATACACTAGTATCATATGCATGATACTAGTATATGATACTCCCCACTATGACCAGCCTTAAATTGTTGAGTATATATTTTGTGTTGCATGTATTACGTGTTGTGGCCCACCTCTCCCACACGGAAGTTATATATAATTGAGGTTGAGGCCTACCCTGTACTTATATATACGTGCACCAACAACCCATCAACACAATGAGTATTGCAAAATTATCCGTCTACATGGTATCATCTCTGAAGGTCCTGACCTAGGGAGAAGCCGCCGCCGCGCCACCCCCACGCGTCGCCTCCGCTCCCCACCTCCGCTGCACCCTGCCGCCGCCGTGCCTCTCCCTCCCACACAGCCGCCGCCCCGTGTCGCCTGCTTCCGCTCCTCCCGCCGCGCGCCACCTCCCTCTCGCGCCATGCCACCTTCCTGTTGCGCGCCGGGCCATCTCCCGCGCCACGCCGCCGCCTCCCACTAGCTGCCGCTGCCCCTCCCTCTCCCGCCGCTGCCATCCCCTTCTCTCCACGCCAACAAAACCCTAACCCTAGCCGCCGCCCTTCACCACCACCGCCGCCCTCATGGACTCCTCCTCGGGCTCTTCCACCACCCGCTCGTCGAACCCATTCGCCGGCCCCGAGCCCTCCGCCACCGCCATCCGTGATCTCAACATCGAGGCCCGGGTCCCTATCCATATCGACAGCTCCAGCACGTCGTATTATGCGTGGAAGACCTACTTCAACCTCATCTTTCGCGAGTACTATCTCACCGAGCACATCGACGGTTCTGTGGACAGCGAGTACATGCGGGGCGATCCGGAGTGGTCTGCCATTGAGGCCACGATCATCCGATGGTTCTACCAGACCATCTCGAAGGACATCTTCCACACGGTTGTCACCAAGGACGACGACGCCTGCGTCGTGTGGGCCAAGATCAACGCACTCTTCATCGAAAACAAATTTCAGTGCCTTGTTTTGTTGCAGTAGGAGTTCTTCGGATGTCACCAGGACAACTCCACCATCGATGAGTACTGCATGAGGCTCAAGATGCTCGCCGACGACCTTCGCGACATCGGCGCCAAGGTCTCTGACGACCTCATGCTGAGCACCCTCACCGCCGGCCTTAACGAGGACTTCAGCAACACGGCGTCCAATCTCACCTTGTTGCCGCAGCCCAGTTTTCAGCACGTCATCACGTACCTCAAACTTGAGGAGCGCCGGATGACGAAGCTGAAGCAGCGGGTCCAGCACATCGTTCTCGCCGCCGGCACCACCCGCGGCGGTCCTGCTCCACCGGCCGCGCCTCGTCCGCCCGCTCCACCTGCGCCCGCCGGCTACTTCCCGCTGCCGCCCGCACCACCCACGCCCCCCGGGCCTCCCTAGCAGCCGCAAGGTGGCGGGGGGCGGCGCAACCAGCGGGGAGGTGGGGGCCGCCGTTAGCAGAAGCCACAACAGCAGGCACACGGTGCGGGGGCGGGGGGAGGGGAGCGCTACCAGCAGGCTCCTACGCCGTGGGCCGTCGGGCAGAACCCGTGGATGGGCGTCGTCCACACCTATCACATGCCCGTCCCGCGGGCCCCTGCATCGGGTCTCCTTGGTCCCCGCCCCGTGAGCCACCAGGCATTCATCGGCGCCCCTACCAGCCCTACGGTATTCAGCTCGCACTGCCACCCCTCGGTGCCTACCGCACGCCCGCCCAGGCGCCGCCCTATGGAGGCCAGCCGCCGCCGGTACCTGCACCATGGGACCCCGCCCTCCTGGCTGCCCTACACTTGGCGCCATCGCTGAGCAACTATGGCGGTGGAGGCGACTGGTACATGGACTCAGGTGCTAGTGCGCACATGACAGCTCATCCCGGTAACCTATCCTCTTCCACTCCAGTTAACACACCCACTCGTATCACCGTTGGCAATGATTCTTCTTTACCTATCACTCATGTCGGTAGCACTAGTTTTCCTTCTAGTTCCACACCTACCACTATGTCCAATGTCCTTGTCTCACCTGACTTAGTCACTAATTTAGTTTCTGTTCGTCGTCTTACTCGTGAGAATCCACTTACTGTTGAATTTGACGGTGTTCGTTTTTCTATGAAGGACGCCCGTACCTGGATGGTGCTTCACCGATGTGATAGCCCTGATGAGCTTTATCCCGTGCATGCCGGCGCCTCCACCTCCACACCCTCGCCCTCGCCGCCGGCGTCGACCTTTGGCATGCTCGCTTGGGCCACCCCAACCCCGCCGTTTTGCGTCAGATTCTTAGGAGTTCTTCTTTCTCATGTAATAAGCTCGTCGATCATACTTGTCAGGCTTGTCGTTTGGGCAAGTACTTTCGTGTTCCCTTTAGTGCGTCTACTACAGTTTTCACTTTTCCATTTCAATTACTTCATAGTGATGTTTGGACGTCTCCCGTTGCGAGTAACACAGGCTTGAAGGAAATATGCCCTAGAGGCATTAATAAAGTTGTTATTTTATATTTCCTTATATCATGATAAATGTTTATTATTCATGCTAGAATTGTATTAACCAGAAACTTGATACATGTGTGGATACATAGACAAAACACCATGTCCCTAGTAAGCCTCTACTAGACTAGCTCGTTTATCGAAGATGGTTAAGTTTCCTAACTATAGACATGTGTTGTCATTTGATGAACGGGATCACATCATTAGGATAATGATGTGATGGACAAGACCCATCCGTTAGCTTAGCATTATGATCGTTTAGTTTTATTGCTATTGCTTTCTTCATGTCATATACATATTCCTTTGACTATGAGATTATGCAACTCTCGGATACCGGAGGAATACCTTGTTTGCTATCAAACGTTACAACGTAACTGGGTGATCGTAAAGATGCTCTATAGGTATCCCCGAAGGTGTTTGTTGGGTTGGCATAGATCGAGATTAGGATTTGTCACTCCGAGTATCGGAGAGGTATCTCTGGGCCCTCTCGGTAATGCACATCATAATAAGCCTTGCAAGCAATGTGACTAATGAGTTAGTTGTGGGATGATGTATTACGGAATGAGTAAAGAGACTTGCCGGTAACGAGATTGAACTAGGTATGAAGATACTGACGATCGAATCTCGGGCAAGTAACATACCGATGACAAAGGGAATAACGTATGTTGTCATTGCGGTACGACCGATAAAGATCTTCGTAGAATATGTGGGAACCAATATGAGCATCCAGGTTCCGTTGTTGGCTATTGACCGGAGAGGTGTCTCGGACATGTCTGCATAGTTCGCGAACCCGTAGGGTCCGCACGCTTAACGTTCGATGATGATTTTGTATTATATGAGTTATGTGATTTGGTGACCGAATGTTGTTCGAAGTCCTGGATGAGATCACAGACATGCCAAGGAGTCTCAAAATGGTCGAGAGGTAAAGGTTGATATATATATATATATATGACGATGGTATTCGGACACCGGAAGTGTTTCGGGATGCACCGGGTACTTATCGGGTCACCGGAAGGGGTTCCGGGCACCCCCGGCAAAATATATATATGGCCCTTATGGGCCAATAGAGGAAACACACCAGCCACAAAGGGGCTGGTGCGGCCCCCCCCCATATGGGCTGGCCAAATTGGAGAAGGAAAGGAAAAAGGGAATAGGATTCCCCCTTCCCCCTCTTCTCTTCCTACTCCGAATAGGAATAGGAAAAGGGGGAGGCTGAATTGGGAGGACCCCAGGATTCCTCGTACTTGGGGCGCCCCCTTAGCTGCCTCTCCTCCCCTCCAACCTATATATATGAGGGTGGCACCGCTAGAACACACAACAAACATTGTTAGCCGTGTGCGGCGCCCCTCTCCACAGTTTACATCTCCGGTCATATTCACGTAGTGCTTAGGCGAAGCCCTGCGCAGATCACTTCACCATCACTATCACCACGCTGTCGTGCTGACGGAACTCTCACTCGACACTTTGCTGGATCAAGAGTTCGAGGGGCGTCATCAAGCTGAACGTGTGCAGAACTCGGAGGTGCCGTACGTTCGGTGCTTGATCGGTCGGAACGAGAAGAAGTTCGACTACATCAACTGTGTTGTCAAACGCTTCCGCTTTCAGTTTACAAGGGTACGTAGACACACTCTCCCCCTCTCATTGCTATGAATATCCTAGATAGATCTTGCGTGAGCGTAGGAATTTTTTTGAAATTGCATGCTACGTTCCCCAACAGTGGCATCAGAGCCAGGTCTATGCGTAGATGATATGCATGAGTATTGTTGGTATGAAGCGGCCCAGACCAACGTCTTGTTTTGATTCGGCGGTATTGTTGGATGAAGCGGCCCGGACCAACCTTACATGACCACGTTCATGAGACCGGTTCCACCGACAGACTTGCATAAAGGTGGCTGGCGGGTGTCTGTTTCTCCAATCTTAGTTGAATCGAATTTGACTGCGGCTGGTCCTTGTTGAAGGTTAAAACAGCAAACTTGATACATCACCGTTGTGGTTTTGATGCGTAGGTAAGAACGTTTCTTACTAGAAGCCCGTAGCAGCCACGTAAAACTTGCAACAACAAAGTAGAGGACGTCTAACTTGTTTTTGCAGGGCATGTTGTGATGTGATATGGTCAAGACATGATGTGATATACGTTATTGTATGAGATGATCATGTTTTGTAAAAGTTATCCGCAACTGGCAGGAGCCTTATGGTTGTCGCTTTATTGTATGAAATGCAAACGCCATGTAATTGCTTTATTTATCACTGTGCGTTAGCGATAGTTGTAGAAACAATAGTTGGCAAGATGACAACAACGCTACGATGGAGATCAAGGTGTCAAGCCGGTGACGATGGAAATCATGACGGTGCTTTGGAGATGCAGATCAAAGGCACAAGATGATGATGGCCATATCATGTCACATATTTTGATTGCATGTGATGTTTATCTTTTATGCATCTTATTTTGCTTAGTACGGCAGTAGCATTATAAGATGATCCCTCACTAAAATTTCAAGGTATAAGTGTTCTCCCTGAGTATGCACCGTTGTGACAGTTCGTCGTGCCGAGACAGCACGCGATGATCGGATGTGATAAGCTCTACATTCACATACAACTGGTGCAATACAGTTTTGCACATGCGGAATACTCGGCTTAAACTTGACGAGCCTAGCATGTACAAACATGGCCTCAGAACACTGGAGACCGAAAGGTCGAATGTAAATCATATAGTAGATATGATCAACATAGAGATGTTCACCATTGAAAACTACTCCATCTCACGTGATGATCGGACATGGTTTAGTTGATATGGTCACGTGATCATTTAGAAGACTCGAGGGATGTCTATCTAAGTGGGAGTTCTTAAGTAATATGATTAATTGAACTTAATTTATCATGAACTTAGTCCTGATGGTATTTGCATATCTATGTTGTAGATCTATAGCTCGCGTTGTAGCTCCCCTATGTTTTGTATATATTCCTAGAGAAAACTAAGTTGAAAGATGATAGTAGCAATGATGCGGACTGAGTCCGTGATCTGAGGATTATCCTCGTTGCTGCACAGAAGAATTATGTCCTTGATGCACCGCTAGGTGATAGACCTATTGCAGGAGCAGATGCAGACGTTATGAACGTTTGACAAGCTCAGTATGATGACTACTTGATAGTTTAGTGCACCATGCTTTACGGCTTAGAACCGGGACTTCAAAAATGTTTTGAACGCCATGGAGCATATGAGATGTTCCAAGAGCTGAAAATGATATTTCAGACTCATGCCCGTGTTAAAGAGGTATGAGACCTCTGACAAGTACTTTGCCTACAAGATGGAGGGGAATAGCTCAGCTAGTGAGCATGTGCTCAGAATGTCTGGGTACTACAATCGCTTGAATCAAGTGGGAGTTAATCTTCCAGATAAGATAGTGATTGGCAGAGTTCTCTAGTCACATCACCAAGTTACTAGAACTTCGTGATGAACTATAATATGCAAGGGATAACGAAAAAGATTCCCAAGCTCTTCGCGATGCTGATATCGGCGAAGGTAGAAATTAAGAAATAGCATCAAGTGTTGATGGTTAACAAGACCACCAGTTTCAAGAAAAAGGGCAAGGGCAAGAAAGGGAACTTCAAGAAGAATGGCAAGCAAGTTGCCACTCCCGTGAAGAAGACAAAGCTAGGCCCAAACCTGAAACTGAGTGCTTCTACTGCAAAGGAATGGTCACTGGAAGCAGAACTACCCCAAATACTTGGCGGATAAGAAGGATAGCAAAGTGAACAAAGGTATATTTGATATACATGTTATTGATGTGTACTTTACTAGTGTTCATAGTAACCCCAGGGTATTTGATACCAGTTCAGTTGCTAAGATTAGTAACTCAAAACAGGAGTTGCAAAATGAACAGAGACTAGTTAAGGGCGAGGTGACGATGTGTGTTGGAAGTGATTCCAAGGTTGATAAGATCAACATCGCACACTCCCTCTACCTTCGGGATTAGTGTTGGACGTAAATAAATGTTATTTGGTGTTTGCGTTGAGCATGAATATGATTGGATCATGTTTATTGCAATATAGTTATTCATTTAAGTCAGAGAATAATTGTTGTTCTGTTTACAGAATAAAACCTTCTATAGTCATACACCCAATGTAAATGGTTTATTGAATCTCGATCGTAGTAATACACATATTAATAATATTGATGCCAAAAGATGCAAAGTTGATAATGATAGTGCAACATATTTGCGGCATTGCCGTTTAGGTCATAATGGCGTAAAGCGCATGAAGAAACTCCATGTAGATGGGCTATTGGAATAACTTGATTATGAACCATTTGATGCTCGCGAACCATGCCTCATGGGCAAGATGACTAGGACTTCGTTCTCCGGAACAATGGAGCGAGCCACTGACTTACTGGAAGTAATAAATACCGATATATGTGGTCCGATGAGTGTTGAGGCTCGCGGCGGGTATCGTTATTTTCTAACCTTCACAGATGATTTGAGCAGATATGGGTATATCTACTTAATGAAACACAATTCTGAAACATTTGAAAAGTTCAAAGAATTTCAGAGTGAAGTGGAGAATCATCGTAACAAGGAAATAAAGTTTCTACGATCTGATCGCGGAGGTGAATATTTGAGTTACGAGTTTGGCCTTCATTTAAAATAATGTGGAATAGTTTCACAACTCACGCCACCTGGAACACCACAGCGTAATGGTGTGTTCGAACATCGTAACAATACTTTATTGGACATGGTGCGATCTATAATGTCTCTTACCGATTTACCACTATCATTTTGGGGATATGCATTAGAGACAACTGCATTCACGTTAAATAGGGCGCCATCTAAATCCGTTGAGATCACACCGTATGAACTATGGTTTGGCAAGAAACCTAAGCTGTCGTTTCTTAAAATTTGGGGTTGCGATGCTTATGTGAAAAAGCTTCAGCCTGATAAGCTCAAATCCCAATCGGAGAAGTGTGTCTTCATAGGATACCGAAAAGAAACTATTGGGTACACCTTCTATCACAGATCTGAAGGCAAGATATTGTTGCTAAGAATGGATCCTTTCTAGAGAAGGAGTTTCTCTCGAAAGAAGTGACTGGGAGGAAAGTAGAACTTGATGAGGTAATTGTACCTTCCCTCGAATTGGATAGTAGCTCATCACAGAAAACCGTTCCCGTGATGCCTACACCAACTAGAGAGGAAGCTAATGATAATGATCATGAAACTTCAGATCAAGTTACTACCGAACCTCATAGGTCAACCAGAGCACGATCCGCACCAGAGTGGTACAGTAATCCTATTCTGGAAGTCATGTTACTAGACCATGATGAACCTATGAACTATGAGGAAGCGATGATGAGCCTAGATTCCGATAAATGGCTTGAGGCCATAAAATCTGAGAAAGGATCCTTGTATGAGAACAAAGTGTGGACTTTGGTGGACTTGCCCGATGATCGGCAAGCCATTGAGAATAAATGGATCTTCAAGAGGAAGACGGACGTTGATGATATATAGTGTTACTATCTACAAAGCTCGACTTGTTGCAAAAGGTTTTCGACAAGTTCAAGGTGTTGAGTACGATGAGATTTTTTCACTCATGGCGATGCTTAAGTCTGTCCGAATCATGTTAGAAATTGCCACATATTATGAAATCTGGCAAATGGATGTCAAAACTGCATTCCTTAATGGATTTCTTAAAGAAGAGTTGTATATGATGCAACCAGAAGGTTTTGTCGATCCTAAAGGTGCTAACAAAGTGCTCCAGCGATCCATCTATGGACTGGTGCAAGCATCTCGGAGTTGGAATATACGCTTTGATAAGGTGATCAAAGCATATGGTTTTATACAGACTTATGGTGAAGCCTGTATTTACAAGAAAGTGAGTGGGAGCTCTGTAGCATTTCTGATAATATATGTGGATGACATATTGTTAATCAGAAATGATATAGAATTTCTGATAGCATAAAAGGATACTTGAATAAGAATTTTTCAATGAAAGATCTCCGTGAAGCTGCTTACATATTGGGCATCAAGATCTATAAAGATAGATCAAGATGCTTGATAAGATTTTCAATGAGTACATACCTTGACAAGATTTTGAAGTAGTTCAAAATGAAATAGTCAAAGAAGGAGTTCTTGCCTGTGTTGCAAAGGTGTTAAGTTGAGTAAGACTCAAAACCCGACCACCGCAGAAAATAGAAAGAGAATGAAAAGTCATTCCCTATGCCTCAGCCATAGCTTCTATAAAGTATGATATGCTGTGTACCAGACCTATTGTGTACCTTGCCATGAGTTTGGCAAGGGGGTACGATAGTGATCTAGGAGTGGATCACTGGACAACGGTCAAAATTATCCTTAGTTACCTAAGAGGATTAAGGAAATATTTCTCGGTTATGGAGGTGATAAAGAGTTTGTCGTAAAGAGTTACGTTGATGCAAGCTTTAACACTAATCCAGATGACTCAGAATCTCAATCTGGATACATATTAAAAGTGGGAGCAATTAGCTAGAGTAGCTCCATGCAGAGCATTGTAGACATAGAAATTTGCGAAATACATACGAATCTGAATGTGGCAGACTCATTGACTAAACTTCTCTCACAAGCAAAACATGATCACACCTTAGTACTCTTTGGGTGTTAATCACATGGCGATGTGAACTAGATTATTGACTCTAGTAAACCCTCTGGGTGTTGGTCACATGGCGATGTGAACTATGGGTGTTAATCACATAAAGATGTGAACTATTGGTGTTAAATCACATGGCGATGTGAACTAGATTATTGACTCTAGTACAAGTGGGAGACTGAAGGAAATATGCCCTAGAGGCAATAATAAAGTTGTTATTTTATATTTCCTTATATCATGATAAATTTTTATTATTCATGCTAGAATTGCATTAACCGGAAACTTGATACATGTGTGGATACATAGACAAAACACCGTGTCCCTAGTAAGCCTCTACTAGACTAGCTCGTTTATCAAAGATGGTTAAGTTTCCTAACCATAGACTTGTATTGTCATTTGATGAACGGGATCACATCATTAGGAGAATGATGTGATGGACAGTTAGCTTAGCATTATGATCGTTCAGTTTTATTGCTATTGTTTTCTTCATGTCATATAGATATTCCTTTGACTATGAAATTATGCAACTCACGGATACCGGAGGAATACCTTGTGTGCTATCAAATGTCACAAAGTAACTAGGTGATTATAAAGATGCTCTATAGGTGTCTTCGAAGGTGTTTGTTGGGTTGGCATAGATCGAGATTAGGATTTGTCACTCCGAGTATCGAAGAGGTATCTCTGGGCCCTCTCGGTAATGCACATCATAATAAGCCTTGCAAGCAATGTGACTAATGAGTTAGTTGCAGGATGATGTATTACGGAAAGAGTAAAGAGACTTGCCGGTAACGAGATTGAACTAGGTATGAAGACACCGACGATCGAATCTCGGGCAAGTAACATACCGATGACAAAGGGAATAACGTATGTTGTCATTGCGGTACGACCGAGAAAGATCTTCGTAGAATATGTGGGAACCAATATGAGCATCCAGGTTCCGTTGTTGGTTATTGACCGGAGAGGTGTCTCGGTCATGTCTGCATAGTTCTCGAACCCGTAGGGTCCGCACGCTTAATGTTGGATGACGATTTTGTATTTTGTATTATATGAGTTATGTGATTTGGTGACCGAATGTTGTTCGGAGTCCCGGATGAGATTACGGACATGACGAGGAGTCTCGAAATGGTCGAAAGGTAAAGATTGATATATAGGACGATGGTATTCGGACACCGGAAGTGTTTCGTGATGCACCGGGTACTTATCGGGTCACCGGAAGGGGTTTCGGGCACCCTCGGCAAAAGATATGGGCCTTATGGGCCAAGAGGGGAAACACACCAGCCACAAAGGGGCTGACGCCCCCCCCCCCCCCCTCATATGGGCTGGCCAAATTGGAGAAGGAAAGGAAAAAGGGAATAGGATTCCCCCTTCCCCCTCTTCTCTTCCTACTCCGAATAGGAATAGGAAAAGGGGGAGGCTGAATTGGGAGGACCCCAAGTAGGATTCCTCCAACTTGGGGCGCCCCCTTGGCTGCCTCTCCTCCCCTCCAACCTATATATATATGAGGGGGGCTCCGCTAGAACACACAACAAACATTGTTAGCCGTGTGCGGCGCCCCTCTCCACCGTTTACGCCTCCGGTCGTATTCACGTAGTGCTTAGGCGAAGCCCTGCGCGAATCACTTCACCATCACTGTCACCATGCCGTCGTGCTGACGGAACTCTCCCTCGACACTTGCTGGATCAAGGGTTCAAGGGACGTCATCGAGCTGAACGTGTGCAGAATTCGGAGGTGACGTACGTTCGGTGCTTGATCGGTCGGAACGAGAAGAAGTTCGACTACATCAACCGCATTTTATAACGCTTCCGTTTTCGGTCTACGAGGGTACATAGACACACTCTCCCCCTCTTGTTGCTATGCATCTCCTAGATAGATCTTGCGTGAGCGTAGGAATTTTTTGAAATTGCATGCTACGTTCCCCAACAGGGCTATCTATACTACTTGGTGATTTTAGATTACTATTCTCATTATGTGTGGACTTTTTCTCTTCGTCGTAAATCCGATGCTTTAGCCACACTCACCGCCTTTTATTCCTATGTCACCACTCAGTTCGGTCGGCCCATACTCGCATCCCAGACTGATAACGGAAAAGAGTTTAACAACGTCGCTCTCCGCACACTTCTCGCCTCTCACGGCACCACCTTTCGTCTGACTTGTCCTCACACCTCACAGCAGAATGGCCGCGCCGAGTGCATTCTCCGCTCTCTTAATGACTGCGTTCGCACGCTACTCTTTCACTCTAACGTGCCCGCTCGGTTTTGTCCCGATGCTTTCGCCACCGCCACTCTTTTAGTTAACATTCGTCAGTGTCATCCTCGGTGGAACTACGCCCCTCACCACCTTCTCTTCGGGGCATCGCCTATGATGGCCTTCTCTTTTTGGGTGTCTTTGTTATCCTAGCACTGCGTCCACTATGCCACACAAACTCGCACCATGCTCCGTCCCATGTGTCTTCCTTGGCTATCCCTCCAACACCAAAGGTTACCGGTGCTATGATCCTGTCACTCATCATGTGTACACCTCGAGGCACGTGTATTTCATCGAGACAGTGTTCCCTTTTTTTCAGGATTTCCGGTTGCGGCTCCTCCGACACCGACCCCCGCTTGGAGCGATGCGCGGTGGTCCTCGGTGGTCCCCCCTCCCGGCGTCTTCCGCCGTCGCCCGGGTTCTCGACTCCCTCCCCTGAGGTCGAGTCTGACCGAACCCCTGGGTCCCTGGCTCCCTCCTCAGAGGTTGAGCCTGATCGGGTTTCCAACACCGGTGCCATGGCGGCCACCCCGACCTCCACCCCGGTTGGCGCCGCCACCCCGACAACGGGCTCGACTTCCACCTCGCCCGTCGCCACCCCTGCTGCAGGCTCGAACACTGCCTCTAGTTCGTCTGCTCCACCCCCCGCCACCGCGGGTCCCTCTGGCGCCGGGGCCCCCGCCGCCGCTGCCCCGCCTCTCGGCGTGACGACCCATGCTCAGGCCGGTGTGCTTCAGCCGAGCACGCGCTACTCCTCTGACAAGTATGTGTGCGCCGCCTCGACGTCGACGCCGTCACCCATTCCCCCCTCCGCTCGCGTTGCCCTTCAGGATCCACACTGGCTAGCAGCGATGCAGGAGGAGTTCGACGCCCTGCAGCGCAACCGCACATGGCATTTTGTTTCGCGGCCCCCTCATGCCAATGTCATCACTGGCAAGTGGGGGTTTCGCCACAAGACCCGCCCAGACGGTTCTCTCGAGAGCTACAAGGCTCGGTGGGTGGATCGTGGATTTTGGCAGCGCGCGGGCGTGGACTTCACCGACACCTTCGCTCCGGTTGTCAAACCGGGCACGATCCGTGCCGTACTCCAGTTGGTGGTCTTGCAAGTCTGGCCTGTGCACCAGTTGGATGTCTCCAACGCCTTCTTGCACGACCATCTTGCTGAGCAGGTGTTCTGTGAGCAGCCCACCGGTTTCGTCGACACCGAGCATTCGGACTTCGTTTGCTTGCTCTCCCGTTCTCTTTACGGTTTGAAGCAGGCGCCTCAGGCTTGGTACCAGCGTATCGCAGCCTTCCTGCAGTCTCTGGGCTTTTGGTCCACTCGCTTCGATGCTTCACTCTTTGTGTATCATCAGGGAGCTGACAATGCATATCTGTTGCTCTACGTCGACGACATCATCCTCACGGCGTCCACATCCGATCTCCTTTAGCGGCTGATTGTTCGTCTTCGTTATGAGTTCGCCCTTAAGGACTTGGGGCCTCTACACTACTTCCTCGGCATCGAGGTGGTCCGACTGACTGACGGCTTTCTTCACCAGCAGAAGTACGCCCACGAGCTTCTGGAGCATGCCGGTATGCTTAACTTCAAGCCGGCGCCCACCCCCGTCGACATGAAGGCGGAGGTCTCTGCTCTGGAGGGGTCTCTCGCGTCCGATGCAGCGTTCTATCACTCCATTGTTGGTGCTTTACAGTACCTGACGTTGACTCGATCCGACCTGCAGTACGCTGTCCAGCAGGTGTGCCTCCACATGCACGCTCCGCGTGATTCTCATTGGACCTTGGTGAAGCGTATTCTCCGTTACATACGCGGCACCATGTCCTTGGGACTCACCCTGACGGCCTCCGCCTCCACCGACCTCGTGGCCTACTCGGATGCCGCTGGGCTGGCTGCCCCGACACTCGACGCTCCACGTCCGGCTATTGCGTCTACCTTGGGCCCTCGTTGATCTCTTAGTCATCGAAGCGGCAACCCATGGTCTCCCGCTCCAGCGCCGAGGCAGAGTATCGGGTCGTGGCTAACGCCGTGGACGAGTGCTCTTGGATCCGTCGGCTACTCCAGGAGTTGCTTTGTGACGTTCACAAGGCTACCCTTGTCTATTGCGATAACATCAGTGCGGTTTACCTCTCTGCCAACCCGGTGCACCATCGACATACGAAGCATATTGAGCT
Source organism: Aegilops tauschii subsp. strangulata (assembly GCF_002575655.3). NCBI lineage: Eukaryota > Viridiplantae > Streptophyta > Magnoliopsida > Poales > Poaceae > Aegilops > Aegilops tauschii. The sequence goes on from NC_053039.3 coordinate 228,544,246, forward strand.
CGATATTCACTTCGTGCGCGAGCAGGTTGCCCTTGGCCGTGTTCGGGTTCTCCACGTTCCGACGTCGCACCAGTTTGCTGATGTGATGACTAAGGGATTGCCTACTCCCGTCTTCGAGGAGTTTCGGTCCAGTCCATGTGTCTCCGGCGACGCTTCGACTGCGCGGCGGGGGGGGGGGGGGGGGGGAGGGGGGGTTGAGTATATATTTTGTGTTGCGTGTACTACGTGTTGTGGCCCACCTTCTAGTCATGTATAGTCGAGGTTGAAGCCTACCTTGTATTTATATATACGTGCACCAGCATCCATCAACACAACGAGTATTGCAAAACTATCCGTCTACATAAATTACCGGAAAAGGTCACTGGTTATAGTTTGGGGTGATAAACATACTTATCACCTTTACTGCCAAAAAAAACATACTTATCACCTATTTTCTTTTAGACAAACATACTTATCACCTAATGGGACGGGACCGGGACTGGAAGCCCACTTCAACTACCTCAATCTTATCACACGGGGTCATATAACGCGGTACGAGTAAGTACACGGCGGTCGTTTCGTGCAAAAAGTATGAAATTGTGCACTGATCTTGTCTCCCACGCCCTATATCGTAGCTATCCTATTCTCTTGAGGGCAACGATCTGACTGCATCCACATATCGGTCTATTCAAATCGGTCAATCTATCATGTTCTACTCCGTTGTCAAATCTTGCTTCTGGTGCATGCTGTAGACTTGTAGGGGCTGTTTGGTTGGAGGCCTGACCATTTGTTCACCCAAATAGTCCCATCTTCATCTTGATTAGATTTGTGCAGCTGTGCTAGCTAGCTGCATCTACTACCTAAGAAGCTCACTTCATGTCTCTGATCACCACCTCTCAGTGTTGCTCTGTGGAGATTGATCTATGAGCCTGAAGTGGAGCCAATGACAGTAATGGAGTACTGTCAAGAGAATACAACATCCAGCTAGCGTTAACAAATGTTACCTATCTAGCTGAAGCGAATGACATTATATCACTATCATGACGACATGGCAAACAAGTACAATAAACTAGCGTGAATAGCTTAACGTGTACCTTTGTGTTTCTGTACAAGTGCAAGCTAGCCAAGCAAGCTAACCAGCTCCATGACTTCTTGTCGACAGAGATGGACTACTGACCATCCACACAAGGATAAAGGCATCTCCAACGGCGTACATCGTTTTTTTTTGGGTAGGTATACATCAAATCGAATACACTAAGGACTTCTTTGATTCAAAGGAATTTTATAGGATTTCTGGAAGATTGAAATCCTTCGAATTTTTTTCTATATTGATCCTTTGATTCATAGGATTGGATCCTATAGGAATTTTTCCTGTGAAATCTTTTGTACTACATTTCATAGGAAATTTAATATCCACTCCAACCTTTTTTTACAATTTTTTTTTTCCGTGGCATCAAACAATCATTGCTAATTCTATAGGATTCAAATGGACATGCCACTCCAACCATACACTTTTCCTATTCCTACGTTTTCAAAATCCTACGAATCAAAGAGGCCCTAAATGTCCGTGGACGTGTCAGATGCATTTCCGGACATGGATATGAAAGCCGACCAGCTAACTGTCTGCATAAAACATCTGCCACATTTCTAACGCAAATTGAACAAAACCAACGAAATTTAAGGAAGATCGATATATTAGATGCAAATCGAACGAAATTGGACAAGTTCAAACTACACTTAAAAAACTAAACTAAACTATGCGGGTACCGGACGGTGACCACGTACGCATGGCCTCCCTCGCTGCTCGAGTCCTCCTTGTTGGAGTCGTTGTGGTCAGTGGTCCTTCCAGCTGGTTGTTGAGGTGGCGCTGGCATTGGCACCGGCGGATGTTTTGGTGGTGGTCCTCGACCAATGCTCCGCCCAGGCCAACGCGAGGTCCGAGTCGGCGACGACCCAGTCCAGTGCGACGTCAGACGTGGCAAACGTCGCTCGCGCACCGTGTTTCGGCGTTCCTTATGCACCTGCTTGGTAGTGTCCTATCGGCCGCCGTAGTGTATGTGTGTGAGGACGAGGAGTCGTGGTTGCGTCCGAGGTAGTGGAGGATGCACCCGCGTGCGTTCGCTGCGGCATTGCCGGGCTCCTCCTTCTTCAGTGGGCGCCATCGGGGTGGCTTCTCCTTCACCTCATTCTTTATGTGGCTACCAATTTGGACACTGTTGTTGTGCGGCGGCGACGGGGATCCTTCTTGACACTACGTCCGATTTGTATGTCGCGGTTGCGCGGAGGGTGAGCGTGGCTACCCCGTGATGCGGCGCTAGGGCGACGAGGGTACCGCCGAGTGACAATCACGGCCCGGTCTCTCGATCACGAGCTCAATCACTTCGTGTTGGTCTGCACCGCCTCGTCAAGGAGGGGTGGCAGCTACTGCTGCTCGTCGGAGGAGGAGGAAAGCACCACCTCCTCCTGCACCAATGGAGCGGTGGAGGATGACGGGCCTAGAGACTGTCTGCGACGATGCCATGATCCGGAGCTCCTCTGAATCCACCATCTTGCACCGAGAACAAGACATTCCCGACGAACTTGCCCATAGCTTGGTCATTGACGATGTGCGTAGAGAAGAGGAGACGGAAGGATGAGTTTGGTCGATGGCCCCGCGAGCAGCCCTGCATGGCGTTCGTAGGGCCTACCGTCGCCGACCCTGACGATAGAGTATGAAGGGCTACCACCACTTATCCATGTTAGAAGGGGCCGAGGCGGCATAGGCCCTGTTTGGATCCATGGGTTAGAGTTAGTTTGGGTTAGTTTGGACTCAACGAACCTGAAAATATCCAAACAGGAGGGTTAGTTTGGGTTAGATGCATCTAACCCATCCAAAAAATCTAACCCACACAAGAGGTGCTTACTTGGGTTAGTTCTTCTCGGGACCACTAAAAAAACACATTTTTCTCTCGCTCTTCTTATAATAGATTCCTTCCCACTTCCTCGAAGCTTCTCGTCATCTCCCTCCCTCCCTCTCGCACCGCCCGTGAAGGCGCCTCGCCGTATCCGCGCTGCATCTAACCCTGTCATCCAAACACCTATTTGGTTAGAGTTAGTTCAGGGTTGGTTCAGAGTTAGAATCTAACTCTAACCTCCAACTGAGTTAGAGTATCCAAACAGGACCATAGTCAGGTTGAGCAGCTCGTTACCGCCATCGACCTTGGCGACAAGATGTGAAACCCTACCATCAAGTGTGATGGCGTTAACAGAAAAGGATAGATCCGATCATTTTTTTCAAACAAGGGTCAAATGCTCGAAGGACAATTACAGTGATTTCGGCTGCTCCGGTGTGCGGCACTTCACTGCGGATTGCGGGCGACGGACGCGCAAACATGGAGATGGGCCTCGACAAGCGCGGCAGGTGGTGGCCCGCGCCTCCGGCCGGCACGGGGAAGCTACGGGCAGCATGGTCGGCGCTGGGACCCATCCAGCAGTGACGCCGTCAACCTCTCTTATCAGAGACTTCCCGTCCTATCAGAGCAAGACAAGACTGCCGGACTGGATAACACATGGCCATGCAGCCCTGCAGCATGCGTCTCGTCTTTCGCACTGTGGCGCGTACCACGATGCACTCGCCGCTCTTCACATTTCCCTCCCTCGTCACCCTCCTCCAAACGCGTTTGATTGCACGATTTCTCCGTCCACCATCCACGGGCGGCACGATTTCTTTCTTCTCGGAATGAATTACGGCCGGCACGCCTCGTGAGGAGCTGTACTCATTTGTCAGCAGTGTCGGTCCACTTGTCATCCGAGCGGCCAAGGCATTAATGACGATTGTCCTCCGGTTCAAGCCAATGACACTCGGCCACGCCGGTGACACCTTTTATCGAGCATTTCATGTTTTATCCATCGCAAGAAACTGAACATTTCGTACTCGGGTTAAAACCAAGGCATGCAGTGTATGCATGCTTCCATGTCGTCCGTTTGACTGGTACTACTACTCCCATTCCATGTGTATCGATGCTAAAAAATACTACTCCCTCCGTCGCGGTTTATTTAGAGAGAGTACATCTGGAATCGCTGGGATCTAGATGAATCATGATTGGCTCCAATTTTTTTGCATGCGACTGGAAAATAGCAGCGTAGTTAATAGCACAGCGCCTAATTGCTTGAAAAATCAATGCGCAGTAACCTCCATGGCCACTAAACGAGCAGCCCTCGCGTATGCATTGCTTGAAAATAGCAGCTTAGTTAATAGCACAACGCCTAATTACTTTTACACATACGTTCACACCATGCATGCAGAACTAGTTTTTACACACACGTTCACACCATGCATGTGTCAATTACACCCCGACGTGAGCAGCGTAGGATTCACATGGTCGCATGCATATAGTACTAGTAGAGCGGAGTATTAATTAGTTAGGGTGATTGCATTGGCGTCTTAAAATCTTGTCTATTTTGAAAACGCACGTAAATCTAATTGTGCCTTTTAAACCGTGACGGAGGGAGTACTTACCTCCATCTAGGTGAATAAGTCATTCGCGTAATTCTAGATCATCGATTTGAGCAATTAAATATGTGTTATATGTATCACTAGATTTCTACACGGATGTAGTTTTTAAATATATATTTTTTTGTCACATATAATGTATATTTAAATAATTAAATCGTCGACCTAAAACTACGTAAATGACTTATTCACCAAGATGGAGATAGTATATTATTGGATTTACTAGCAACGCGTTGCAGCGGATTCAAAGTAAAATAATAAAGTACATGCTCACAACATGAAAGAAGAACACTCATGTAGTGCTATGTTTTTCTCTAGGATAAAGCTAGATTGTTTTGCTCAAATTTCTGCATGTAGCGGGATATAACATGGGTCATGGGGTTGGATCAACCACAAGTGTCTCCCCTGGTTTAAGGAATGAGAAAATTTAGCTAGACGGACAGCTTCATAATTTGCCGCTCTTTCTTCAAACATGTAAAACAAACTAGACTGTCAGCTTTGTCTCTAATCTCGCAGATTATAGGTCCATAAGCTCCATGCGTGCCTCTAGAGTTATCAATAACCACTTGTTTTGCATCCGAAGAGACCACAAAGCAAGTGGTTAATTTATTTCTTGTGGCTGTTTTGATGAAGTGAGGAAGGGATATGGTTGGTTAGTACTTAGGGATTTTTTACAAATTGGAGCAGAGAAGTGCGGTCTTGTTACAAACTTACCTCACAGTCGTTAGATGCAAATTCGATGGTCAGAAATGACGAAAGGAAGACAAACCATCATCATCAATTGAGCTTTTATAGGAGTAAAGATACCAAGATCCCCGCAAAAAAAAAGAATTTATATCAAGATGAAGTTTTCATTTTTGTTCATATTTTTCCACCGCGATAGATGGAACATTTCGTACTCGGGTTAAAACCAAGGCAGATGTTAAAACAAGGTTGGATTTACTAGCAACGCGCTTGTGCGTTACAACAGATTCAACGTAGAATAATACAAATTCACAAACTTGAAAGAAGAATATCGAAGTTTCATTGCCAAATACATTTTTATGCGAGCAAAACAATAGTTAACAAAATAATATATTCCTAGCACATGTACTATTTATTATAAAAGCATATGATTTTTTTACCGGTCATGTCGAAACGTATTTCATAATGAAATTTTACACACATATAGTATACATCTCTAAATACATGTATATTTGTTTTCAGCTTTAAAAACTTTGAAAGTCTACTTTTGGATTCTTGAAAAAATCAGGCTCAAGATAACCTGAGAGACAAAATACCTAATTTTCTCATCATCAACTTACAAAACCCAGAAATATGTTTTGTGCCCGAACTAACCCATAAATATGTTGGCAACCAAATCAGAAGATAAAAGATGTTGAGTAACGTGATTGTATTAGGAAACATAGAATAAACTAGGAAGTATTCTGGCTTGTCTTGTACTCCAAGTAGATCATGTACTCCTATATATATGCCTACGAGGCTCAAGCAATATAACAAAATATTCCACCAAACCTTTCTCTCCCTTCTAACATGGTATCAGAGCCTCGTATTAGGAAACATAGGATAAACTAGGAAGTATTCTGGCTTGTCTTGTACTCCAAGTAGATCATGTACTCCTATATATATGCCTACGAGGCTCAAGCAATATAATAAAATATTCCACCAAACCTTTCTCTCCCTTCTAACAAAAGAGAGCACAAGTTTTATGCGTGAAATAACCCAGAAATATGTTGGTAACCAAATCGGAAGACTGCCGGATTTTCTTTTGGAGCCTCCTTACCATCCAATCTAGACCGTTAACCTTTTATCATCGCGTAAAAGATGAGCAAAGTCAAAAGCATGGTTTACCTCTAACTTAGCCATAATAAATTATCAGTTTGTCTAATTCACATCTAGATGTTTTTAAGGATGTCACATTTAAGCTCCCACAAATATATAATGCAGCAATAAGAGACAAAAAAACTAAGACAAAAAAATAGACCACAAACAAAGTGGACATTAGTTTAGATGTGACATATGTCACATCTAGATGTGTCCTAAACAGACCCATAAATTATATTTGATATGGTGAATCAAAACTGAGTAAATAATATGGTTTTCTAAACATCGGTTCCCTATTCCAACCTAAAACTCTATTTAAGGAGTGGAGAATTTTTAATTTAACAAAATTGTGTGACACGCAGGCTAAGAACAACCCTAGCAGAGTCGTCATACTAGCGGCCTTCATATGTGATGCGCAAACTCGGAGTCCCATATTGAATGCCTCTATATTGTGGGGCCCACTTGATAATTGGACACCTTTTTTTAATCTTTCTATCATCCCACGTGAGGTAGGGAATCACGTGAAGTTTCCTTCATGTCAAACACAACTACTATATAGAGTGCCCTTCAAAAGTTGGTCATGAGACGCCGACTTTAGAGCAACTCTAACGTGCTGATCCAAACGAACGGTGATCTCGTCCGTTTTTGTCCGTTTGGGTTGGCCAGGTGGACACGAACGTCCGCTTCCGCGTTTGGGTCGGCGTATGCGCCTAATGCTCGCCCGACCCATTTTAACGGCGTCGATAAAAAAAATTATGCATGCATATTTAAAATAAAAACAACTTAATTAAACATTAAAGTCAGTAAGGAAGGCCGACGAGAGTCCACGCGTCCACATTAGCATTAAATAAAACTAAAAAAGCTAAACTACGAGGCGGCGCGCTGCCCTAGGCGTCGTCGTCGTCCTCGGGGTCGGTGAGGTCGATCAGCATCGGCGCAGGGCCGGCCCAGGGGAACACCGTGTTCTAGGCAGCGGCGATGTAGGCCGTGGGCAGCTATTCCAGCGAGGGCAGTGTCGGCGCGGGGGGCTGTGCGGCCGCCTGTGCAGCCGCGGCCTGGCGCGCCTCCTCCTCAGCCTCGCGCGCCTCTTCCTCGAGGTCGCGCTCGAGCATCTCCTCGGACTCGCCGCGACGGCGCTTGCGCCACATCTCGAGGTACGCCTGCTCCTGCGCCGGGACGCCCCCATCCAAACCGGTGGCGCGGACACCCACTCGCGCAGCACTTCCGTCCAGGAGTAGCGCTCGATGGGCTCGGGCTCCGGGTCGGCCTTGACGCTGCGTTAGGGAGGGGACGGCGTGGCCACCGGCGGCACCACGCAATCACCGGCCGCCGAGAGGGCAAGGGCCTGCGCTATGGCCGCCTCGTACCGAGCCTCCTCTTCCTCCACCGCCTCCACCCTGCGTCGCTCGTCCTCCTCGCTCTTGTGGTAGACCACTGCAAGGGCCGCCTGGTAGGCGTCCTCCGCCGCCTGGTCCTCCTCGCGGACGACGAGCGGGGGCGGCGGCATGTTGCGGTCGACCTCGCGCACGCCGCCTTGCCTCGCCTCCTCGTGCTCGAAGGCGAACCACCTCTTCCAGTTCGGCGAGTCAGTGGCGTAGGCGGCGTCGCGGTGCTGCTCCGCCGTCAGCAGCGCCCGCCGGTGCCGCACCTCCTCCGTGTGCGCCCTAGCCGACCGCAGCGCCACCGGCACTGGGATCCTATTTGGATCCAGATGCCAGTCATGCGGCAGGGTGATGTCGGGGTACGGCAGAGGCACGCGATGCTGCCAGTGCCACTCCGCCTGGTGCACTGGCACGTTCATACGCACCCTCTGCCGGCGAGCCGGCGCCGGCGGAAGCAGTAAGAACTCCGAGGGGAAAGGGACGGCGGGGGCCTTGCCCTTGGCATTGCTGCTGCTGCTGCCGGCGCCGGAGAAGAGCCCCATTTAGCTAGGGTTGGATAGGGTTTGCCGGCGACGGGGGAGCGAGCTTGCCTAGATGTGGACGGGGGCTGGCTGGATGAGGACGGCCCCGCCGCACGGTCGGCTTAAAAAAGGGCGACCGCCATCGCTGACGCGTGGGCCCGTGGTCATAAATTAAGCTGACCGCGTGGGCAGCGGGTAGTTGCACGACCACCAGGTGGGGACGCGGAGGATGATACATCCATTTTGCATCATGCTTTTATATCGATATTTATTGTGTTATGGGCTGTTACTACACATTATGTCACAATATTTATGCCTTTTCTCTCTTATTTTACAAGGTTTACATGAAGAGGGAGAATGCCGGCAGCTGGTTCTGGGCTGGAAAAGGAGCAAATATTAGAGACCTATTCTGCACAACTCCAAAAGTCCTGAAACTTCACGGGAGCACGTTTTGGAATATATAAAAAATACTGGCGAAAGAATTAACCAGAGGGGGCCCACACCCTGGCCACGAGGGTGGGGGCGCGCCCTGATAACCCACAAGTATAGGGGATCAATTGTAGCCTCTTTCGATAAGTAAGAGTGCCGAACCCAACGAGGAGTTAAAGGTAGAACAAATATTCCCTCAAGTTCGATCGACCACCGATACAACTCTACGCACGCTTAATGTTCACTTTACCTAGAACAAGTATGAAACTAGAAGTACTTTGTAGGTGTTGTTGGATAGGTTTGCAAGATAATAAAGAGCGCGTAAATAAAAAGTAGGTACTGTTTAGATAAAGAAATAACTAAGTTAGTTTTAGTAGAGAGCTTTTTGTCACGAGAAAGTTATTTGTCCCTAGGCAATCGATAACTAGACTGGTAATCATTATTGCAATTTTATTTGAGGGAGAGGCATAAGCTAACATACTTTCTCTTCTTGGATCATATGCACTTATGATTGGAACACTAGCAAGCATCCGCAACTACTAAAGATCATTAAGGTAAAACCCAACCATAGCATTAAAGCATCAAGTCCTCTTTATCTCATACGCCACAACCCCCTTACTCGGGTTTATGCTTCTGTCACTCAAGCAACCCACTATAAGCGAATCATGAACGTATTGCAACACCCTACAACGGGAATCCCTCACGCTTGCGCGACACAGAGAGCACCATAGGATAGCACCAATAATAAAATATGCAACTCAAACCAATCACGATCATCAGTTAATCCATAGGACAAAACGAATCTACTCAAACATCATAGGATAGCCATACATCATTGGGAAATAATATATAGCGTTGAGCACCATGTTTAAGTAGATATTACAGCAGGTAAAAGAGGGGTTACACCGCTACATAGAGGGAGGAAGAGTTGGTGATGAGGGCGGTGAAGTTGTTGGTGTAGATTGCGGTGATGATGATGGCTCTGGCGGCGTTCCGGCGCCACCGGAAGAGAGGGGGAGAGGGGCCCCCTTCTTCTTCTTCCTTGACCTTCTCCCTAGATGGGAGAAGGGTTTTCCCTCTGGTCCTTGGTCTCCATGGCATGGGAGGGGCGAGAGCCCCTCCGAGATTGGATCTGTCTCTCTCTGTTTCTGCGCTCCCTGATTCTGCCCTTTCACCGTTTCTTATATAACCGGAGATCCGTAACTCTGATTGGAATGAAATTTGGATATGATTTTTATCCGGATATTGGCTTTCTTGCGGCGAAAGAAGGGCTCCAACCGCCTTACGGGGTGTCCACGAGGGTCAGGGGCGCGCCTGCCCCCTGCCTCGTGGCCCCCTCGGGCATCGTCTCGCGTTGATTCCACTTCCCAAAATTCACATATATTCCAAAAAAAATCTCCATCAATTTTTATCCCGTTTGGACTCCGTTTGATATGGATTTTCTACGAAACAAAAAACATGAAACAAACAGGAACTGGCACCGGGCACTGAATCAATATGTTAGTCCCAAAAATAGTATAAAAAGTTGCCAAAATTATATGAAAGTTGTATAATATTGGCATGGAACAATCAAAAATTATAGATATGACGGAGACGTATCAGCATCCCCAAGCTTAATTCCTACTCGTCCTCGAGTAGGTAAATGATAAAAAAGATAATTTTTGATGTGGAATGCTACCTAGCATAATCTTGATCATGTAATCTAATCATGGCATGAATATTAAGACACGAGTGATTCAAAGCAATAGTCTATCATTTGACATTAAGACAACAATACTTCAAGCATACTAATAGAGCAATCATGTCTTTTCAAAATAACATGGCCAAAGAAAGTTATCCCTACAAAATCATATAGTCTGGCTATGCTCCATCTTCACCACACAAAATATTCAAATCATGCACAACCCCGATGACAAGCCAAGCAATTGTTTCATACATTTGACGTTCTCAAACCTTTTCAACTTTCATGGAATAAATGAGCGTGAGCCATGGATATAGCACTATACGTGAAATAGAATATGATGGTGGAGGTTGTGTGGAGAAGACAAAAAAGGAAGAAAGTCTCACATCGACACGGCTAATCAATGGGCTATGGAGATGCCCATCAATTGATGTCAATGCGAGGAGTAAGGATTGCCATGCAACGGATGCACTAAGAGTTATAAGTGTATGAAAGCTCAAACTGAAAACTAAGTGGGTGTGCATCCAACTTGCTTGCTCATGAAGACCTTGGGCATTTGAGGAAGCCATCATCAGAATATACAAGCCAAGTTCTATAATGAAAATTCCCACTAGTATATGAAAGTGATAACTCAAGAGACTCCCTATATGAAGAACATGGTGCTACTCTGAAGCACAAGTGTGGTAAAAGGATAGTAACATTGTCCCTTCTCTCTTTTCTCTCTTTTTTTTTCTTTTTTTTTCTTTTTTTTGGTGGGCTTCTTTGGCCTCTTTTTTTATTTGGGCTTCTTTGGCCTCTTTTATTTTGATAACCTCACCTGGGACAATGTTATAATAATGATGATCATCACACTTTTATTTACTTAAAACTCAATACTAGAACAAAGATATGACTCTATATGAATGCCTCCGGCGGTGTACCGGGATGTGCAATGATCTAGTGTAGCAAAGATATCAAAAAACGGACAAGCCATGAAAATATCATGCTAGCTATCTTATGATCATGCAAAGCAATATGACAATGAATGCTCATGTCATGTATATGATGATGATGGAAGTTGCATGGCAATATATCTCGGAATGGCTATAGAAATGCCATGATAGGTAGGTATGGTGGTTGTTTTGAGGAATATATAAGGAGCCTTATGTGTCATAGAGTGTATCGTATCGTGGGGTTTGGATGCACCGACGAAGTTTGCACCAACTCTCGAGGTTAGAAAGGGCAATGCACGGTACCGAAGAGGCTAGCAATGATGGAAGGGTGAGAGTGCGTATAATCCATGGACTCAACATTAGTCATAAAGAACTCACATACTTATTGCAAAAGTATATTAGCTATCGTAACAAAGTACTACGCGCATGCTCCTAGGGGGATAGATTGGTAGGAAAAGACCATCGCTCGTCCCCGACCGCCACTCATAAGAAAGACAATCAATAAATAAATCATGCTACGACTTCATCACATAACGGTTCACCATACGTGCATGCTACGGGAATCACAAACTTCAACACAAGTATTTATACAATCCACAACTACCCACTAGCATGACTCTAATATCACCATCTTTATATCGCAAAACTATTGCAAGGAATCAAACATATCATATTCAGTGATCTACAAGTTTTATGTAGGATTTTATGACTAACCATGTGAATGACCAATTCCTGTCATCTCTCTAAATAGATATAAGTGAAGCAAGAGAGTTTAATTCTTTCTACAAAAGATATGCCCACGCTCTAACAAATATAAGTGAAGCAAAAGAGCATTCTACAAATGGCGGTTTTCTATGTGAAGAGAAATAGGCAATCCAAACTTCAAATGATATAAGTGAAGCACATGAAGCATTCTATAAAGCCATACTCAAAAGATATAAGTGAAGTGCAATGAGCATTCTGTAAATCAACCATCGACTATCTCATCCCAGCATGGTGCATAAAAGAAAAGTGAAAACTAAATGCAAAAGACGCTCCAAGATTTGCACATATCGCATGAACGAAACGAATCCGAAAACATACCGATACTTGTTGTAGAAGGACGGGATGCCTTCCGGGGCTTCCCCAAGCTTAGATGCTTGAGTCTCCTTGAATATTTACCTGGGGTGCCTTGGGCATCCCCAAGCTTGAGCTCTTTTCTCTCCTCCTTCTCCTCATATCAAGACCTGCTCAATCTTCGAACACTTCATCCACACAAAACTCAACAGAAAGCTCGGTAAGATCCGTTAGTATAATAAAGCAAATCACTACTCTAAGTACTATTGCAAACCAATTAATATTTTGTTTTTTCATTATAGCTAATGTAATATAACATTTCCATGGCTTAATCCACTGATAGGAATCGATAGTTTCATCAAAACAAGCAAACTATGCATCAAAAACAGAATTTGTCTTAAACAGGACAGTTTGTAGTAATATGAACATCACCATACTTCTGGTACTCCAAAAATTCTGCCAAAATTAGGAAAAAATTTGTATAGAAAGACATTGCAAAAAGTTTCAGAACCGTTTGACGTTCTAGTAAAAAAATGTAAAATCGCGTACTACAGCCAAAGTTTCTGTTCTACACCGCACAAACCAACAACTAATGTAAACATCCTAAAGGCAAATCTTGGCACATTATTTTTATAATACAATGGAATTGTACAAGGGGATAATTATTTTTGTTGAAAAGTTTCTATAATCAAGATTCACAAAGTCTCCGTGAGCATGAACAAAGTTCAAGGAGCTTCCCCACTTCAACAATGCTTATCTCTCTCACTTTCACTTTCCTTTTTGAAAAGTTTTAGGTTCCCCTCTTTATTTTTTTTGTTTTTAAACTATATAAAAGCACTCAACAGAAATAAATGACTCTCTAAAACTTCCGGGTTGTCTCCCTGGCACCGCTTTCTTTAAAGCCATTAAGCTAGGTGGATCCACCCGGATCCCAAGGTATATCAAAGCCAATTTTAATTAACAATGATTTGTGATTTATTAGTGAGCACAAAGTAACATATATCATGCAACAACAAAGTCTAACTCTCTTCCTATGCATCGGCATGTCATAAAAGAACAATTCATGCACACATAGTAAAGGCCAATGCATAGTATAAACAGTTTCTTGCAATTTTATCATATTGGAAACATGGAGAGGCGAAGATGTAGTTCCTCTCTCATAATAATTGCAAGTAGGAGCAGCAAGCACATGCATATTGTATTCATCAAAATCATCATGTGTAGTAAAACGCAACCCATCAATATAATCCTTAATAAGGACAAACTTCTCCGATATAGTGTAGTCGTGAGAATTCAAAAAGATAATAAGACTATCATGCGTGGGTGCAATAGAAACAATTTCATGTTTAACATAAGGAACTATAGCAAGTTCATCTCCATAAGCATAATTCATATTGGCATCTTGGCCACAAGCATAGCAAGCATCATCAAAAAGGGATATTTCAAAAGAATCAACGAGATCATAACAATCATCATAGCATTCATCCTTCGGTAAGCATGAAGGGGAATTAAACAATGTATGAGTTGAAGAGTTACTCTCATTAGAAGGTGGGCACGGGTGATCAATCCGCTCTTCCTCCTTTTGTTCTTCGCTCTCCTCCTCATCTTTTTCATCCAATGAGCTCACAATGTCATTAATTTTTTCTTCCATAGACTCCTGCAAAATATTAGTCTCTTCTTGGTGAAGGAAATATGCCCTAGAGGCAATAATAAAGTTATTATTTATTTCCTTATATCATGATAAATGTTTATTATTCATGCTAGAATTGTATTAACTGGAAACTTGATACATGTGTGAATACATAGACAAACAGAGTGTCACTAGTATGCCTGTACTTGAGTAGCTCGTTGATCAAAGATGGTTATGTTTCCTAGCCATAGACATGAGTTGTCATTTGATTAACGGGATCACATCATTAGGAGAATGATGTGATTGACTTGACCCATTCCGTTAGCTTAGCACTCGATCGTTTAGTATGTTGCTATTGCTTTCTTCATGACTTATACATGTTCCTATGACTATGAGATTATGCAACTCCCGTTTACCGGAGGAACACTTTGTGTGCTACCAAACGTCACAACGTAACTGGGTGATTATAAAGGTGCTCTACAGGTGTCTCCGAAGGTACTTGTTGGGTTGGCGTATTTCGAGATTAGGATTTGTCACTCCGATTGTCGGAGAGGTATCTCTGGGCCCACTCGGTAATGCACATCACTATAAGCCTTGCAAGCATTGTAACTAATGAGTTAGTTGCGGGATGATGTATTATGGAACGAGTAAAGAGACTTGCCGGTAACGAGATTGAACTAGGTATCGAGATACCGACGATCGAATCTCGGCAAGTAACATACCGATGACAAAGGGAACAACGTATGTTGTTATGCGGTCTGACCGATAAAGATCTTCGTAGAATATGTGGGAGCCAATATGAGCATCCAGGTTCCGCTATTGGTTATTGACCGGAGAGGTGTCCCGGTCATGTCTACATAGTTCTCGAACCCGTAGGGTCCGCACGCTTAACGTTACGATGACGGTTATATTATGAGTTTATGTGTTTTGATGTACCGAAGGAGTTCGGAGTCCCGGATGAGATCGGGGACATGACGAGGAGTCTCGAAATGGTCGAGACATAAAGATTGATATATTGGACGACTATATTCGGACACCGGAAGTGTTCCGGAGAAGTTTTGGATAAAACCGGAGTGCCGGAGGGGTTACCGGAATCCCCCGGGGAAGTATTGGGCCTTAGTGGGCCTGAGGGGAGAGAGAGGGCAGCAGCCCAGGAGGTGGCGTGCCCCCTCCCATGAGGAGTCCGAATTGGACTAGGGGAGGGGGGCGCGGCCCCTCTTTCCCTCTCCCTCTCCCTCTCTTTCCTTCCCCCTTCTCTCTTCCTAGTTGGACTAGGAAAGGGGAGTCCTACTCCTACTAGGAGGAGGACTCCCCCCCTCCTTGGCGCGCC
Source organism: Aegilops tauschii subsp. strangulata (assembly GCF_002575655.3). Taxonomy (NCBI): domain Eukaryota; kingdom Viridiplantae; phylum Streptophyta; class Magnoliopsida; order Poales; family Poaceae; genus Aegilops; species Aegilops tauschii. The sequence continues at coordinate 228,559,502 of NC_053039.3, forward strand.
CCAAGGGCCGGCCGGCCTCCCCCTTGCTCCTTTATATACGGGGGCAGGGGGGCACTTCTGAACACACAATTGATCTATGATCTTTTAGCCGTGTGCGGTGCCCCCCTCCACCATATTACACCTCGATAATATCGTTGTGGAGCTTAGGCAAGGCCCTGCGTCGGTAGAACATCATCATCGTCACCACGCCGTCGTGCTGACGAAACTCTCCCTCAACACTCGGCTGGATCGGAGTTCGAGGGACGTCATCGAGCTGAACGTGTGCTGAACTCGGAGGTGCCGTGCGTTCGGTACTTGATCGGTCGGATCGTGAAGATGTACGACTACATCAACCGCGTTGTGATAACGCTTCCGCTTTCGGTCTACGAGGGTACGTGGACAACACTCTCCCCTCTCGTTGCTATGCATCACCATGATCTTGCGTGTGCGTAGGAATTTTTTTGAAATTACTACGTTCCCCAACAGTGGCATACGAGCCTGGTTTTATGCGTTGATGCTATGCACGAGTAGAACACAAGTGAGTTGTGGGCGATATAAGTCATACTGCTTACCAGCATGTCATACTTTGGTTCGGCGGTATTGTGAGATGAAGCGGCCCGGACCGACATTACGCGTACGCTTACGCGAGACTGGTTTCACCATTGCGAGCACTCGTTGCTTAAAGGTGACTGGCGGGTGTCTGTCTCTCTCACTTTAGTTGAACCGAGTGTGGCTACGCCCGATCCTTGCGAAGGTTAAAACAACACCAACTTGACAAACTATCGTTGTGGTTTTGATGCGTAGGTAAGAACGGTTCTTGCTAAGCCCGTAGCAGCCACATAAAACTTGCAACAACAAAGTAGAGGACGTCTAACTTGTTTTTGCAGGGCATGTTGTGATGTGATATGGTCAAGACATGATGCTATATTTTATTGTATGAGATGATCATGTTTTGTAACCGAGTTATCGGCAACTGGCAGGAGCCATATGGTTGTCGCTTTATTGTATGCAATGCAATCGCCATGTAATTGTTTTACTTTATCACTAAGCGGTAGCGATAGTCGTAAAAGCAATAGTTGGCGAGACGACAACGATACTACGATGGAGATCAAGGTGTCGCGCCGGTGACGATGGTGATCATGACGGTGCTTCGGAGATGGAGATCACAAGCACAAGATGATGATGGCCATATCATATCACTTATATTGATTGCATGTGATGTTAATCTTTTACGCATCTTATCTTGCTTTGATTGACGGTAGCATTATAAGATGATCTCTCACTAAAATTTCAAGATAAAAGTGTTCTCCCTGAGTATGCACCATTGCGAAAGTTCTTCGTGCTGAGACACCACGTGATGATCGGGTGTGATAGGCTCTACGTTCAAATACAACGGGTGCAAAACAGTTGCACACGCGGAATACTCAGGTTAAACTTGACGAGCCTAGCATATGCAGATATGGCCTCGGAACACGGAGACCGAAAGGTCGAGCGTGAATCATATAGTAGATATGATCAACATAGTGATGTTCACCATTGAAACTACTCCATCTCACGTGATGATCGGACATGGTTTAGTTGATTTGGATCACGTAATCACTTAGATGATTAGAGGGATGTCTATCTAAGTGGGAGTTCTTAAGTAATATGATTAATTGAGCTTAAATTTATCATGAACTTAGTCCTGATAGTATTTTTGCAAATTATGTTGTAGATCAATAGCTCGCGTTGTTGCTTCCCTGTGTTTAATTTTGATATGTTCCTAGAGAAAATTATGTTGAAAGATGTTAGTAGCAAAGATGTGGATTGGATCCGTGATCTGAGGATTATCCTCATTGCTGCACAGAAGAATTATGTCCTTGATGCACCGCTAGGTGACAGACCTATTGCAGGAGCAGATGCAGACGTTATGAATGTTTGGCTAGCTCAATATGATGACTACTTGATAGTTTAGTGCACCATGCTTAACGGCTTAGAATCGGGACTTCAAAGACGTTTTGAACGTCATGGACCATATGAGATGTTCCAGGAGTTGAAGTTAATATTTAAAGCAAATATCCGAGTTGAGAGATATGAAGTCTCCAACAAGTTCTATAGCTAAAAGATGGAGGAGAATAGCTCAAGCATTGAGCATGTGCTCAGATTGTCTGGGTACTACAATCGCTTGAATCAAGTGGGAGTTAATCTTCCAGATAAAATAGTGATTGACAGAATTTTCTAGTCACCATCACCAAAGTTAGTAGAACTTCGTGATGAACTATAGTATGTAAGGGATGACGAAAGTAATTCCCGAGCTCTTCGCGATGCTGAAATCGACGAAGGTAGAAATCAAGAAAGAGCATCAAGTGTTGATGGTTAACAAGACCACTAGTTTCAAGAAAAGGGCAAAGGGATAGAAGGGGAACTTCAAAAAGAACGGCAAGCAAGTTGCTACTCAAGTGAAGAAGCCCAAGTCTGTACCTAAGCCTAAGACTAAGTGCTTCTACTGCAAAGGGACTGGTCACCAGAAGCGGAACTGCCCCAAGTATTTGGTGGATAAGAAGGATGGCAAAGTGAACAAAGGTATATTTGATATACAGATTATTGATGAGTATTTTACTAGTGTTCATAGCAACCCCTCGGTATGTGATACTGGTTCAGTTGCAAAAGAGTAGTAACTCGAAACGGGAGTTGCATAATGAACAGAATCTAGTTAAGGATGAAGTGACGATGTGTATTGGAAGTGGTTCCAAGATTGATATGATCATCATCGCACACTCCCTATACTTTCGGGATTAGTGGTGAAACTAAATAAGTGTTATTTGGTGTTTGCGTTGAGCATGAATATGATTTGATCATGTTTGTTGCAATACGGTTATTCATTTAAATTAGAGAATAATTGTTGTTCTGTTTACATGAATAAAACCTTCTATGGTCATACACCCAATAAAATGGTTTGTTGGATCTCGATCGTAGTGATACACATATTCATAATAATGAAGCCAAAAGATGCAAAGTTAATAATGATAGTGCAACTTATTTGTGGCACTGCCGTTTAGGTCATATTGGTGTAAAGCGCATGAAGAAACTCCATACTGATGGGATTTTGGAATCACTTGATTATGAATCACTTGATGCTTGCGAACCGTGCCTCATGGGCAAGATGACTAAAACGCCGTTCTCCGGAACTATGGAGAGAGCAACAGATTTGTTGGAAATCATACATACAAATGTATGTGGTCCGATGAATATTGAGGCTCGTAGCAGGTATCATTATTTTCTGACCTTCACAGATGATTTGAGCAGATATGGGTATATCTACTTAATGAAACAGAAGTCTGAAATATTTGAAAAGTTCATATAATTTCAGAGTGAAGCAGAAAATCATCGTAACAAGAAAATAAAGTTTCTACGATCTGATCGTGGAGAAGAGTATTTGAGTTACGAGTTTGGCCTTCAGTTAAAACAATGTGAAATAGTTTCACTACTCACGCCACCTGGAACACCACGGTGTAATCTTGTGTCTGAACATCGTAACCGTACTTTATTAGATATGGTGCGATATATGATGTCTCTTACCGATCTACCACTATCGTTTTGGGGTTATGCATTAGAGACAGCTGCATTCACGTTAAATAGGGTACCATCTAAATCCGTTGAGACGACATCTTATGAACTGTGGTTTGGCAAGAAACCAAAGTTGTCGTTTCTTAAAGTTTGGGGTTGCGATGCTTATGTGAAAAAGTTTCATCCTGATAAGCTCAAACCCAAATCGGAGAAATGTGTCTTCATAGGATACCCAAAGGAGACAGTTGGGTACACCTTCTATCACAGATCTGAAGGCAAGACATTCGTTGCTAAGTATGGATCCTTTCTAGAGAAGGAGTTTCTCTCGAAAGAAGTGAGTGGGAGGAAAATAGAACTTGATGAGGTAATTGTACCTGCTCCCTTATTGGAAAGTAGTTCATCGCAGAAACCAGTTTCTGTGACGCCTATACCAATTAGTGAGGAAGTTAATGATGATGATCATGGAACTTCAGATCAAGTTATTACTGAACCTCGTAGGTCAACCAGAGTAAGATCCGCACCAGAGTGGTACGGTAATCCTGTTCTGGAGGTTATGTTACTAGACCATGACGAACCTACGAACTATGAAGAAGCGATGGTGAGCCCAAAATCCGAAAAATGGCTTGAGGCCATGAAAATCTGAGATGAGATCCATGTATGAGAACAAAGTATGGACTTTGATTGACTTGCCCAATGATCGGCGAGCCATTGAGATTAAATGGATCTTCAAGAGGAAGATGGACGCTGATAGTAGTGTTGCTATCTACAGAGCTAGAATTGTCGCAAAAGGTTTTCGACAAGTTTAAGGTGTTGATTACGATGAGAGTTTCTCACTCGTATCTATGCTTAAGTCTGTCCGAATCATGTTAGCAATTGCCGCATTTTATGAAATCTGGCAAATGGATAAACAAAACTGCACTCCTTAATGGATTTATTAAAGAAGAGTTGTATATGATGCAACCAGAAGGTTTTGTCAATCCTAAAGGTGCTAACAAAATATGCAAGCTCCAGCGATCCATCTATGGACTGGTGCAAGTATCTCGGAGTTGGAATATACGCTTTGATAAGTTGATCAAAGGATATAGTTTTATACAGACTTGCGGTGAAGCCTGTATTTACAAGAAAGTGAGTGGGAGCACTACAGCATTTCTGATAAGTATATGTGAATGACATATTGTTGATCGGAAATAATGTAGAATTATTCTGCAAAGCATAAAGGAGTGTTTGAAAGGAGTTTTTCAAAGAAAGACCTCGGTGAAGCTGCTTACATATTGAGCATCAAGATCTATAGAGATAGATCAAGACGCTTGATAAGGTTTTTCAATGAGTACATACCTTAACAAGATTTTGAAGTAGTTCAAAATAGAACAGTCAAAGAAAGAGTTCTTGCCTGTGTTACAAGGTGTAAAATTGAGTAAGACTCAAAGCCCAACCACGGCAGAAGATAGAAAGAGAATGAAAGTCATTCCCTATGCCTTGGCCATAGGTTCTATAAAGTATGCCATGCTGTGTACCAGATCTATTGTATACCCTACACTGATTTTGGCAAGGGAGTACAATAGTGATCTAGGAGTAGATCACTGGACAGTGGTCAAAATTATCCTTAGTGGAATAAGGATATGTTTCTCGATTATGGAAGTGACAAAAGGTTCGTCGTAAAGGGTTACGTCGATGCAAGTTTTGACACTAATCTAGATGACTCTAAGTCTCGGTCTGGATACATATTGAAAGAGGGAGCAATTAGCTAGAGTAGCTCCGTGCAGAGCATTATAGACATAGAAATTTGCAAAATACTTACGGATCTGAATGTGACAGACCCGTTGACTAAAATTATCTCACAAGCAAAACATGATCACACCTTAGTACTCTTTGGGTGTTAATCACATAAGCGATGTGAACTAGATTACTGACTCTAGTCAACCCTTTGGGTGTTGGTCACATGACGATGTGAACTATGGGTGTTAATCACATGGTGATGTGAACTATTGATGTTAAATCACATGGCAATGTGAACTAGATTATTGACTCTAGTGCAAGTGGGAGACTGAAGGAAATATGCCCTAGAGGCAATAATAAAGTTATTATTTATTTCCTTATATCATGATAAATGTTTATTATTCATGCTAGAATTGTATTAACTGGAAACTTGATACATGTGTGAATACATAGACAAACAGAGTGTCACTAGTATGCCTCTACTTGACTAGCTCGTTGATCAAAGATGGTTATGTTTCCTAGCCATAGACATGAGTTGTCATTTGATTAACGGGATCACATCATTAGGAGAATGATGTGATTGACTTGACCCATTCCATTAGCTTAGCACTCGATCGTTTAGTATGTTGCTATTGCTTTCTTCATGACTTATACATGTTCCTATGACTATGAGATTATGCAACTCCCGTTTACCGGAGGAACACTTTGTGTGCTACCAAACGTCACAACGTAACTGGGTGATTATAAAGGTGCTCTACAGGTGTCTCCGAAGGTACTTGTTGGGTTGGCGTATTTCGAGATTAGGATTTGTCACTCCGATTGTCGGAGAGGTATCTCTGGGCCCACTCGGTAATGCACATCACTATAAGCCTTGCAAGCATTGTAACTAATGAGTTAGTTGCGGGATGATGTATTATGGAACGAGTAAAGTGACTTGCCGGTAACGAGATTGAACTAGGTATCGAGATACCGACGATCGAATCTCGGGCAAGTAACATACCGATGACAAAGGGAACAACGTATGTTGTTATGCGGTCTGACCGATAAAGATCTTCGTAGAATATGTGGGAGCCAATATGAGCATCCAGGTTCCGCTATTGGTTATTGACCGGAGAGGTGTCTCGGTCATGTCTACATAGTTCTCGAACCCGTAGGGTCCGCACGCTTAACGTTACGATGACGGTTATATTACGAGTTTATGTGTTTTGATGTACCGAAGGAGTTCGGAGTCCCGGATGAGATCGGGGACATGACGAGGAGTCTCGAAATGGTCGAGACATAAAGATTGATATATTGGACGACTATATTCGGACACCGGAAGTGTTCCGGAGAAGTTTCGGATAAAACCGGAGTGCCGGAGGGGTTACCGGAACCCCCCGGGGAAGTATTGGGCCTTAGTGGGCCTGAGGGGAGAGAGAGGGCAGCAGCCCAGGAGGTGGCGCGCCCCCTCCCATGAGGAGTCCGAATTGGACTAGGGGAGGGGGGCGCGGCCCCTCTTTCCCTCTCCCTCTCCCTCTCTTTCCTTCCCCCTTCTCTCTTCCTAGTTGGACTAGGAAAGGGGAGTCCTACTCCTACTAGGAGGAGGACTCCCCCCTCCTTGGCGCGCCCCAAGGGCCGGCCGGCCTCCCCCCTTGCTCCTTTATATACGGGGGCAGGGGGGCACCTGTGAACACACAATTGATCTACTATCTTTTAGCCGTGTGCGGTGCCCCCCTCCACCATATTACACCTCGATAATATAGTTGCAGAGCTTAGGCGAAGCCCTGCGTCCGTAGAACATCATCATCGTCACCACGCCGTCGTGCTGACGAAACTCTCCCTCAACACTTGGCTGGGTCGGAGTTCGAGGGACGTCATCGAGCTGAACGTGTGCTGAACTCGGAGGTGCCGTGCGTTCGGTACTTGATCGGTCGGATCATGAAGACGTACGACTACATCAACCGCGTTGTGATAACGCTTCCGCTTTCGGTCTACGAGGGTACGTGGACAACACTCTCCCCTCTCGTTGCTATGCATCACCATGATCTTGCGTGTGCGTAGGAATTTTTTTGAAATTACTACGTTCCCCAACACTTGGATAGCGGAGACTCTCTCAATAAAATCATCAATATCGGAATTGAATTCACAATTCTCATAGCAATATTTAAGTATAGCAAAATTTTCAGGTCTATAAACTGAATCATCAAAATCTTGAAACTCTTTAAACAAAGATTCAATTTCATAAGCACCCATAAAAGCAACGAACTCTTCTATTTGTTGCACATCATAGTAATCATATATACCATTAGCATAAGAAGCTAAGGTTTCATTATCATTAAATTCACATGAGAAGGGAAGGTGTGGAGCCTTCATCCTAGAGCAACAAGTATAATCATATCTCAAGCATAGTTGCCGAGCATACCAATGCAACATATAAATTTGATCCCATAATAGTTTCCCTTTTTGAGTCAAGCGATAATCCCTAAAGTATTCACGTTGATCCAACGTGTCTCCCATTACAAAGTTGAATGGGGTTTTCTCAGGATTATCAAAGTAGTACATAATATCTTTCACATAATGAGCATCGAGGGTTTTAGGAGGTTCCCCATCTCCATGAGCAGCAAGTACCACTACTTTTTTGGTGTTTTTCGTGTTCCATATCCATAACTAAAGATAGAGAACAACTTAGAACAACAAATAAAAACTACTTAGTGATAAAGCAAAAGAGAACACACGAGAATATTCACCCCACGCTATTGCTCCCCGGCAACGGCGCCAGAAAAAGGTCTTCATAACCCACAAGTATAGGGGATCAATTGTAGCCTCTTTCGATAAGTAAGAGTGTCAAACCCAACGAGGAGCTAAAGGTAGAACAAATGTTCCCTCAAGTTCTATCGACCACCGATACAACTATACGCACGCTTAATGTTCGCTTTACCTAGAACAGGTATGAAACTATAAGTACTTTGTAGGTGTTGTTGGATAGGTTTGCAAGATAATAAAGAGCACGTAAATAAAAAGTAGGGGCTGTTTAGATAAAGAAATAACTAAGTTAGTTTTAGTAGAGAGCTTTTTGTCACGAGAAAGTTATTTGTCCCTAGGCAATCGATAACTAGACCGGTAATCATTATTGCAATTTTATTTGAGGGAGAGGCATAAGCTAACATACTTTCTCTTCTTGGATCATATGCACTTATGATTGGAACTCTAGCAAGCATCCGCAACTACTAAAGATCATTAAGGTAAAACCCAACCATAGCATTAAAGCATCAAGTCCTCTTTATCTCATACGCCACAACCCCCTTACTCGGGTTTATGCTTCTGTCACTCAAGCAACCCACTATAAGCGAATCATGAACGTATTGCAACACCCTACAACGGGAATCCCTCACGCTTGCACGACACAGAGAGCACCATAGGACAACACCAATAATAAAATATGCAACTCAAACCAATCGTGATCATCAGTTAATCCATAGGACAAAACGGATCTACTCAAACATCATAGGATAGCCATACATCATTGGGAAATAATATATAGCGTTAAGCACCATGTTTAAGTAGAGATTACAGCGGGTAAAAGAGGGGTTACACCGCTACATAGAGGGGGGAAGAGTTGGTGATGAGGGCAGTGAAGTTGTTGGTGTAGATTGCGGTGATTATGATGGCTCCGGCGACGTTCCGGCACCACCGGAAGAGTGGGGGAGAGGGCCCCCCTTCTTCTTCTTCTTCCTTGACCTTCCCCCTAGATGGGAGAAGGGTTTCCCCTCTGGTCCTTGGTCTCCATGGCATGGGAGGGGCGAGAGCCCCTCCGAGATTGGATCTGTCTCTCTGTCTCTCTCTGTTTCTGCGCTCCCTGATTCTGCCCTTTCACCGTTTCTTATATAACCGGAGTTCCGTAACTCCAATTGGGCTGAAATTTGGACACGATTTTTATCCGGATATTGGCTTTCTTGCGGCGAAGGAAGGGCTCCAACCGCCTTACGGGGTGTCCACGAGGGTCAGGGGCGCGCCTGCCCCCCTGGGGCGCGCCCCCTGCCTCGTGGCCCCCTCGGGCATTGTCTCGCATTGATTCCACTTCCCAAAATTCACATATATTCCAAAAAAAATCTTCGCGGTTTTTATCCCGTTTGGACTCCGTTTGATATGGATTTTCTGCAAAACAAAAAACATGCAACAAACAGGAACTGGCACTGGGCACTGAATCAATATGTTAGTCCCAAAAATAGTATAAAAAAGTTGCCAAAAGTGTATGAAAGTTGTATAATATTGGCATGGAACAATCAAAAATTATAGATACGACGGAGACGTATCACGCCCTACCCCCCTGGGCGCGCCCCCTGCCTCGTGGGCCCGCTGGCAGGCCTCTGGTGCCCATCTTCTTCTATATGAAGTCTTTCACCCTGGAAAAAATCATAAGCACGCTTTCAGGACGAAACACAGCCACCACGAGGCGGAACCTTGGCGGAACCAATCTAGGGCTCTGGCGGAGCTGTTCTGCCGGGGAAACATCCCTCCGGGAGGGGGAAATCATCACCATCGTCATCACCACCGATCCTCTCATCGGGAGGGGGTCGATCTCCATCAACATCTTCACCAGCACCATCTCCTCTAAAACACTAGTTCATCTCTTGTATTCAATCTTTGTCCCAAAACTTTAGATTGGTACCTGTGGGTTGCTAGTAGTGTTGATTACTCCTTGTAGTTGATGCTAGTTGGTTTATTTGGTGGAAGATCATATGTTCAGATCCTTAACGCATATTAATACCCCTCTGATTATGAACATGAATATGATTTGTGAGTAGTTACGTTTGTTCCTGAGGACATGGGAGAAGTCTTGCTATAAGTAGTCATGTGAATTTGGTATTCGTTCGATATTTTGATGAGATGTATGTTGTCTCTCCTCTAGTGGTGTTATGTGAACGTCGACTACATGGCACTTCACCATTGTTTGGGTCTAGAGGAAGGCATTGGGAAGTAATAAGTAGATGATGGGTTGCAAGAGTGACAGAAGCTTAAACCCTAGTTTATGCGTTGCTTCGTAAGGGGCTGATTTGGATCCATATGTTTCATGCTATGGTTAGGTTTACCTTAATACTTCTTTTGTAGTTGAGGATGCTTGGAACAGGGGTTAATCATAAGTGGGATGCTTGTCCAAGGAAGGGCAGTACCCAAGCACCGGTCCACCCACATATCAAATTATCAAAGTAACGAATGCGAATCATATGAGCGTGATGAAAACTAGCTTGACGATAATTTCCATGTGTCCTCGGGAGCGTTTTCCTTCATATAAGAGTTTGTCCAGGCTTGTCCTTTGCTACAAAAAGGATTGGGCCATCTTGCTGCACCTTATTTACTTTTATTACTTGCTACCCGTTACAAATTACCTTATCACAAAACTATCTGTTACCGATAATTCCAGTGCTTGTAGAGAATACCTTACTGAAAACCGCTTGTCATTTCCTTCTGCTACTCGTTAGGTTCGACACTCTTCCTTATCGAAAGGACTACGATAGATCCCCTACACTTGTGGGTCATCAAGACTCTTTTCTGGCGTTGTTGCCGTGGATTGAAGCGCCTTTGGTAAGTGGAATTTGGTAAGGAAAAATTTATATAGTGTGCTGAAATTTACTATCACTTGTTACTATGGAACATAATCCTTGAGGGGCTTGTTCGGGGTATCTTCACTCCGACCAGTATAGCAAAGAGTTGCTCCTCAACCTACTGAACCTACTGAAAATTTGTACTTTGAAATTCCTTCGGGTATGATAGAGAAACTGCTAGCTAATCCTTTCACATGTGATGGAACATTACATCCCGATTTGCACCTAATCTATGTGGATGAAGTTTGTTGATTATTTAAGCTTGCAGGTATGCCCGAGGATGTTATCAAGAAGAAGGTCTTCCCTTTATCTTTGAAGGGAAAGGCATTGACATGGTTTAGGTTATGTGATGATATGGGATCATGGAACTACAACCGATTGAAATTGGAATTTCATCAGAAGTTTTATCCTATGCATCTTGTTCATCGTGATCGCAATTATATATATAATTTTTGGCCTCGCGAAGGAGAAATCATCGCTCAAGCTTGGGGAGGCTTAAGTCAATGTTATATTCATGCCCCAATCATGAGCTCTCAAGACAAATTATTATTCAAAAAATTTATGCTCAGCTTTCTCTCAACAATCGCTCCATGCTCGATACTTCTTGTACTGGCTCTTTTATGATGAATACTATCGAATTCAAATGGGATTTATTGGAAAGAATTAAACATAACTCTGAATATTGGGATCTCGACGAAGGTAAGGAGTTAGGTATAACACCTAAATTTGATTGTGTTAAATCTTTTATGGACACCGATGTTTTCCGTGAATTTAGCACTAAATATGGACTTGACTCTGAGATAGTAGCTTCTTTCTGTGAATCCTTTGCTACTCATGTTGATCTCCCTAAGGAGAAGTGGTTTAAATATAATCCTCCCATTGAAGTAAAAGTAGTTGCACCTATTAAAGTTGAAGAAAAGACTATCACTTATAATGTTGATCCTATTGTTCCTACCGCTGATATTGAGAAACCACCTTTCCCTGTTAGAATAAAGGATCATACTAAAGCTTCAACTGTGGTTCATAAGAGTAATACTAGAACACCTACACCCCCAGAGCAAATTAAAGTTAAACCTAGTATTGCTATGGTTAAAGATCTCTTGGCTGATAATATTGATGGGCATGTTATTTACTTCTGTGATGAAGCTGCTAGAATTGCTAGACCTGATACTAAAAATAAACATAGACCTGTTGTAGGCATGCCCGTTATTTCTGTTAAAATAGGAGATCATTTTTATCATGGCTTATGCGATATGGGTTCTAGTGCAAGTGCAATTCCTCATTCCTTATATAAAGAAATTATGCATGATATTGCACCTGCTGAGATAGAAGAAATTGATGTTAGAATTAAGCTTGCCAATAGAGACACTATTTCACCAGTTGGGATTGTTAGAGATGTTGAAGTCTTGTGTGGGAAAGTTAAATATCCTACTGATTTTCTTGTTCTTGGTTCCCCATAAGATAACTTTTGTCCCATTATATTTGGTAGACCCTTCTTGAATACTGTTAATGCTAGGATAGACTGCAAAAGGATGTTGTTACTATTGGTTTGGGGGATATGTCTCATGAGTTTAATTTTGCTAAATTTCGTAGACGACCCCATGATAAAGAATTGCCTAGTAAAGATGAAATTATTGGTCTTGCTTCTATTGTCATGCCTCCTAATGATCCTTTAGAACAATATTTGCTCGACCATGAAAATGATATGTTTATGAATGAAAGAAGGGAAATAGATGAAGTATTCTTTAAACAGGGACCTATTTTGAAACACAACTTGCCTGTTGAAATCCTAGGGGATCCTCCTCCACCCAAGGGTGATCCCGTGTTTGAGCTTAAACCATTACCTGATACTCTTAAATATGCTTATCTTGATGAGAAAAAGATATATCCTGTTATTATTAGTGCTAACCTTTCGGAGCATGAAGAAAAGAAATTATTGAAAACTCTGAAGAAGCACCGTGCTGCTATTGGATATACTCTTGATGATCTTAAGGGCATTAGTCCCACTCTATGCCAGCACAAAATAAAATTGGAGAAAGACGCTAAACCGGTTGTTGATCACCAACGACGGTTAAATCCTAAGATGAAAGAAGTGGTAAGAAAAGAAATACTAAAGCTTCTGGAGGCAGGTATAATTTATCCCCTTGCTGATAGTCAGTGGGTATGCCCTGTCCATTGTGTCCCTAAGAAGGGAGGTATTACTGTTTTTCCTAATGATAAAGATGAATTGATCCCACAAAGAATTGTTACAAGCTACAGAATGGTAATTGATTTCCGCAAATTAAATAAAGCTACTAAAAAGGATCGTTACCCTTTAGCTTTTATTGATCAAATGCTAGAAAGATTATCCAAACATACACATTTTTGCTTTCTAGATGGTTATTCCGGTTTCTCTCAAATACCTGTGTCAAAAGAGGATGAAGAAAAGACCACTTTTACTTGCCCTTTCGGTACCTTTGCTTATAGACGTATGCCTTTTGGTTTATGTAATGCACCTGCTACCTTTCAAAGATGTATGACTACTATATTCTCTGACTTTTGTGAAAAGATTGTTGAGGTTTTCATGGATGGTTTCTCCATTTACGGAACTTCTTTTGATGATTGCTTAAGCAACCTTGATCGAGTTTTGCAGAGATGTGAAGAAACTAATCTTGTCTTGAATTGGGATAAGTGCCACTTTATGGTTAATGAAGGTATTGTCTTGGGGCATAAAATTTCTGAAAGAGGTATTGAAGTTGATAAAGCTAAAGTTGATGCTATTGAAAAGATGCCGTGTCCTAAGGACATTAAAGGTATAAGAAGTTTTCTTGGTCATGCTGGTTTTTATAGGAGGTTCATTAAGGACTTCTCTAAAATTTCTAGGCCTGTGACTAATCTCTTACAAAAAGATGTTCCTTTTGTCTTTGATGATGATTGTGTAGAAGCATTTGAAATACTTAAGAAAGCCTTGATTTCTGCACCTATTGTTCAGCCACCTGATTGGAATTTACCCTTTGAAATTATGTGTGATGCTAGTGATTATGTTGTAGGTTCTGTTCTAGGGCAAAGAGTTGATAAGAAACTAAATGTTATCCAATATGCTAGTAAAACTCTAGACAGTGCCCAGAGAAATTATGCTACTACTAAAAATGATTTTTTAGCAGTTGTATTTGCTTTTGATAAGTTCAGACCTTATATTGTTGATTCTAAAGTAACTGTTCACACTGATCATGCTGCTATTAAATATCTTATGGAAAAGAAAGATGCTAAACCTAGACTTATTAGATGGGTTCTCTTGCTACAAGAATTTGATTTGCATATTATTGATAGAAAGGGAGCTGAGAACACCGTTGCAGACAACTTGTCTAGGTTAGAGAATGCTCTTGATGACCACTACCTATTGATGATAGCTTTCCTGATGAACAATTAGCTGTCATAAATGCTTCTCGTACTACTCCATGGTATGCTGATTATGCCAATTAAATTGTTGCTAAATTTATACCACCTAGTTTCACATACCAACAAAAGAAAAAGTTTTTCTATGATTTAAGACATTACTTCTGGGATGACCCACACCTTTATAAAGAAGGAGTAGATGGTGTCATTAGACGTTGTGTACCTGAGCATGAACAAATCCTATGCAAGTGTCACTCCGAAGCTTATGGAGGACACCACGCTGGAGATAGAACTGCACATAAGGTATTGCAATCCGATTTTTATTGGCCTACTCTCTTCAAAGATGCCCGTAAGTTTGTCTTGCCTTGTGATGAATGTCAAAGAATCGGTAATATTAGTAGACGTCAAGAAATGCCTATGAACTATTCACTTGTTATTCAACCATTTGATGTTTGGGGCTTTGATTATATGGGACCGTTTCCTTCCTCCAATGGCTATACACATATTTTAGTTGCTGTTGATTACGTTACAAAGTGGGTAGAAGCTATTCCAACTAGTAGTGCTGATCATAACACCTCTATTAAGATGCTTAAGGAAGTTATTTTTCCGAGGTTTGGAGTCCCTAGATATTCAATGACTTATGGTGGTTCACATTTTATTCATGGTGCTTTTCGTAAAATGCTTGCTAAGTATGACGCCAATCATAGAATTGCATCTCCATACCACCCACAGTCTAGTGGTCAAGTAGAACTAAGTAATAGAGAGCTTAAATTAATTTTGCAAAAGACTGTTAATAGATCTAGAAAGAATTGGTCCAAGAAACTTGATGATGCTTTATGGGCCTATAGAACTGCATATAAAAATCCTATGGGTATGTCTCCGTATAAATGGTTTATGGGAAAGCATGTCACTTACCTGTCGAACTAGAACACAAGGCATATTGGGCCATTAAAGAGCTCAATTATGATTTCAAACATGCCGGTGAGAAGAGACTATTTGACATTAGCTCACTTGATGAGTGGAGAACCTAGGCCTATGAGAATGCCAAACTGTTTAAAGAAAAAGGTTAAAAGATGGCATGACAAAAGGATACAAAAGCGTGAGTTTAATGTAGGTGATTATGTGTTGATGTTCAACTCTCGTTTAAGTTTTTTACAGGAAAACTTCTCTCTAAATGGGAAGGTCCTTACGTTATCGAGGAGGTCTATCATTCCAGTGCCATAAAAATCAACAACTTCGAAGGCACAAATCCAAAGGTGGTGAACGGTCAAAGAATCAAACATTATATCTCAGGTAATCCCATAAATGTTGAAACCAATGTTATAAGGGACACTTTCCAGAACGTTTCAGACTCCGAAAAGGAATAGGTATGTGGTACGGTAAGTAAACTGACTCCAAAACAGTTCTAATGGCATTTTTTCTCCGTTTTGGAATATTTAAGAAAATAGGAAAATAAGAAGTAGTCCAAAAGGGACACGAGGCATCCACGAGGGTGGAGGGCGCGCCCTACCCCCCTAGGTGCGCCCCCTGCCTCGTGGGCACCTCGTGTGCCCTCCGGACTCCGTTTTCTTGCACGATACTTCTTTTGGTCAGTAAAAATTCATTATATAATCTCCCGAAGGTTTTCACCACCGTACCACGCAAATATCCTCTGTTTTTGTTTCGAGCTGTTTCTGTTGTAGATTCAGAGCAAGATGTCATCCCAAGACTCCGACGGAGAGAGCCATGTCTCACATCTCATTGCTGATCCAAAGACCTATGGGGACCTATCTCCTTATGGTCGAACTACAGATGATGAGGAGGATGCTCATCTAATGAGGATCAATGATTCAAGTTCGGAGGAGGAGGATGTTCCTCTACCTCAACCTGGGGATATGCACGTGAAGTTCAAGAAGTCTAGCCTCCCTAAGAGGGCTAACTGGTCTAATAACCGATCTATTCCTTCTTGTTTTCGGCAGAAAAGCAAAGGAGATTTATGTGACAAGATCCTGAAGCTGGAGTCGGAGGTCGATGATTTAAAGGAGGAAATTGCTCTCCTCAACTACAATATGAAAAAGCTGAAGGCACAATTGTCACCATCATCACCACCCCCGAGGAAAGAGATATAATCACATGGGTATAGGCACTCCCCTTGGAAACTGCCAAGCTTGGGGGAGGTGCCCCGGTATCGTATCACCATCACACACCTATCTTTACCGTTTTTCTTAGTTCGATCCTTTTGGTAATATCTTGATCTAGTAGAATAAAGTTTTAGTATGATCTAGTTTTGAGTTTTGCTTTATGATCCTTCTATGTAATCGAGTCCGAGAGCTATATATATAATAAAGATTAGTGTTGAGTCAAGGGCTTGATTATCTTACTATGATCTTGAGAGAATAAAAGAAATAATAAAAAGAATAAAGAGATCATATTGATCTTATGGAGAGTAATGACTTCACATATAAAAGGGTATGATGAATAAAAGTTGTTGAGGGTTGACAAACATAGATTTTTGTCATCGTTACAATTAATAGGAAGTAATAAAGAAAGAGAGGTTTTCACATGTAAATAAACTATCTTGGACATCTTTTATGATTGTGAGCACTCATTAAAATATGACATGCTAAAGAGTTGATGTTGGACAGGGAAGACAACGTAATGGGTTATGTTTTCTTATATCCAAAATAAAGTATATTGTCATGGATCATCCAACATGTTGAGCTTGCCTTTCCCCCTCATGCTAGCCAAAATTCTTTGCACCAAGTAGAGATACTACTTGTGCTTCCAAATATCCTTAAACCTTGTTTTGCCATGAGAGTCCACCCTATCTACCTATGGATTGAGTAAGATCCTTCAAGTAAGTTGTCATCGTTGCATGCAATAAAAATTGCTCTCTAAATATGTATGATTTACTAGAGTGGAGAAAATAAGCTTTATACGATCTTGTGATGTGGAAGCAATAAAAGCGACGGATGACAACCTCTGCTTCCATCTGCGAAGGGCCTATCTTCTACTTTTGTCTTATACCTTATACAAGAGTCATGGTGATCCTCACCTTTCCTTTTTATATTTTATCTTTTGGCAAGCACATTGTGTTGGAAAGATCCTGATATATATATATATATCCAATTGGATGTAAGTTAGCATGAACTATTATTGTTGACATTACCCTCGAGGTAAAAGGTTAGGAGGCAACACTATAAGCCCCTATCTTTCTCTGTGTCCGATTAAAACTCCATACCCATAAGTATTGCGTGAGTGTTAGCAATTATGAAAGACTAAATGATAGTTGAGTATGTGGACTTGCTGAAAAGCTCTTATATTGACTCTTTCCGATGTTATGATAAATTGCAATTGCTTCAATGACCGAGATCATAGTTTGTTAGTTCTCAAGGAAGTTTCTGGTTCATACTTGAAATTGTGAATAGATTATTACTTGAGCATAAGAAATCATATGAAAATATATTTGTGTTGCTGTTATAAGACTGATCATGATGCCCTCATGTCCGTATTTTATTTTATCGACACCTCTATCTCTAAACATGTGGACATATTTTTCGTTATCGGCTTCCGCTTGGGGGAGTTGATACGTCCATTTTGCATCATGCTTTTATATCGATATTTATTGCGTTATGGGCTGTTACTACACATTATGTCACAATACTTATGCATGTTCTATCTTATTTTACAAGGTTTACATGAAGAGGGAGAATGTCGGAAGCTGGAATTCTGGGCTGGAAAAGGAGCAAATATTAGAGACCTATTCTGCACAACTCCAAAAGTCCCGAAACTTCATGGGAGCACGTTTTGGAATATATAAAAAATACTGGCGAAAGAATTAACAAGAGGGGCCCACACCCTGGCCACGAGGGTTGGGGTGCGCCCTACCCCCTGGGCGCGCCCCCATCCCTCGTGGGCCCGCTGGCAGGCCTCCGTTGCCCATCTTCTGCTATATGAAGTCTTTCACCCTGGAAAAAATCATAAGCAAGCTTTCGGGACGAAACACCGCCGCCACGAGGCGGAACCAATCTAGGGCTCCGGCGAAGCTGTTCTGCCGGGGAAACATCCCTCCGGGAGGGGGAAATCATCACCGTCGTCATCACCATCGATCCTCTCATCGGGAGGGGGTCAATCTCCATCAACATCTTCACCAGCACCATCTCCTCTAAAACCCTAGTTCATCTCTTGTATCCAATCTTTGTCCCAAAACCTCAGATTGGTACATGTGATGCTAGTCGGTTTATTTGGTGGAAGATCATATGTTCAGATCCTTAATGCATATAAATACCCCTCCGATTATGAACATGAATATGATTTGTGAGTAGTTACGTTTGTTCCCGAGGACATGGGAGAAGTCTTGCTATAAGTAGTCATGTGAACTTGGTATTCGTTCGATATTTTGATGAGATGTATGTTGTCTCTCCTCTAGTGGTGTTATGTGAACGTCGACTACATGACACTTCACCATTGTTTGGGCCTAGAGGAAGGCATTGGGAAGTAATAAGTAGATGATGGGTTGCTAGAGTGGCAGAAGCTTAAACCCTAGTTTATGCGTTGCTTCGTAAGGGGCTGATTTGGATCCATATGTTTCATGCTATGGTTAGGTTAACCTTAATACTTCTTTTGTAGTTGTGGATGCTTGCAATAGGGGTTGATCATAAGTGGGATGCTTGTCCAAGGAAGGGCAGTACCCAATTACCGGTCCACCCACATATCAAATTATCAAAGTAACGAACGCGAATCATATGAGCGTGATGAAAACTAGCTTGACGATAATTCCCATGTGTCCTCGGGAGCGTTTTCCTTCATATAAGAGTTTGTCCAGGCTTGTCCTTTGCTACAAAAAGGATTGGGCCATCTTGCTGCACCGTATTTACTTTTATTACTTGCTACCCGTTACAAATTACCTTATCACAAAACTATCTGTTACCGATAATTCCAGTGCTTGTAGAGAATACCTTACTGAAAACCGCTTGTCATTTCCTTCTGCTCCTCGTTAGGTTCGACACTCTTACTTATCGAAAGGACTACGATAGATGCCCTACACTTGTGGGTCATCAGTGGACAGCGAGAAGGCGCGTGTGGCGTCTGTGCCGATGCATTTGGGGCGCAAATTTGGGCCGCAAATGCGTCGGTGCGGACGCGAAGCGGACGTGATTTGGGTTTGGGTCGGCTCGTTGGGCCACCACTTTTGCCCGCGCCGACCCAAACGGACGCGGGCAGATGAAATGGGTTGCCCCATTGGAGTTGCTCTTAGAGGTGTGAGACAAAGAATGGAGGGCGCTCCATAAATTATGGCGACTCTTTGCTTTTTTTTTGCTAAATCACTATATTGGCAGTTATTATGGTGATTGGCCTAGTATGGCGACTCTGCTAGATTTGATCTGAAATGTCAAAAATAACAATATATTCCCAGAGAATCAACACTTGCAAAAGCATTGTAACACATTTTCAAGATAAGAATTGGCATTTTATGGATCTTAGCTGCACCGTATCGGTTGATTCAAGGTGGTTATATCTTAATCCCTCCATTTCTTTTTACTCTCCATATAAGATTTGGTCAAAGTCAAACTTTGTAAAGTTTGACTAACTTTTTAGAAAAGAATATTAACATCTACAATACCAAAGCTATATGGTATGAAAATTAATTTCATGATGCATCTAACAATATTGATTTCATATTGTGAATTTTGATATTTTTTTCTATAAATTAGTCAAAGTTAACAAAAATTGATTTTGACCAAATCTTATATGCAGACTAAAAAGAAATGGAGGGAGTACACGCAGTGGCGGACCCACCATTGGGGTGAGCTGGGGCGGCCGCCCCGGGTCCCCGGCGGCGGAGGATCGACCCCCACTTACACATCTGCCAATCTGCGGGCTGCTGCAGCTCTGTTCTCTGTTTTAGAATTCAGAAAGCCAGCGGTAGTGGCGCTCTTATCTGTTGCGATCGAAGGGGTACGTGAGGGAGAAAGAGACTTGGGCTGGTCTGGTAGACTGGGCTACTACAGCCTACGGGCCCAAACATACTGGGCTACTACAGCTTCATCAAACAGAAAAAGAGATCCCCAATCGATCCAGAAACTGCATCGAGTCGTTCCCCTCACCTGGCCGCTATGTGTCCCTAAAAAAACGTGGCCGCTAAATATGTGTGCCTTTTGGAACCCCCGAGTGTTGTAAACAAAGTCTTGATCCAGTAATAAAATCGGGTGATTCTGCTAAAAAAGCATCGAGTCGTTCCCCTCACAACCTAGACCATTGTTGCGGTGCTGCGCCGCCGCCAGATACCTCACGCGTGATGCACCCACTGTTGGAGACCCGGAGTGCTGGTGATGGATTCCGGTGAAGAGGTGGATTGGATAGGGATAGATGATGTTGTCGAACTCGGAGAAGTTGAAGCTGAGGTTGCTGCTGTCAAATAAGATGTGACAGAGGCAGTAGCTTCGGCGCCCAGATCGGCAGTGGCAACAAATGGTGTAGCAGGTAGATCAACTAAATGGAAGCGACCACATGAATGTTGAATAGGAACATCAGGTCCAGTAGCTGCAATGGATGGTGTAGCAGGCAGATCAACCAAACAGAAGCACCCAAAAATTGAAATTATGGGATCTATTGTGGCATTATTAAGCATTTCAAGAGTCCATGTTAGCAGTTTACTGGTTTTAAGGAACCTTTTTATTCTTTTGTTGTTGAATGCTATGAGTTTTTTGTTGTTGTTGAATGTTATGAGTTTTGGTTGAATAGAATTGCGTTTGTATCGAAAATAATTAGATACTAAATGTTCGCCCCAGCTAACTTCAATTTCTGGGTCCGCCACTGTGTACACGCATGGGTGTAAGCAGCTTCAAAGAAACAAGCATGGATGGAAGCCTTATTAGGAAATCGAAATGGCCAAAATTGTTGGGGAACGTAGCATGCAATTTCAAAAAAATTCCTACGATCACGAAGAGCTATCTAGGAGATGCATAGCAACGTGACGGGGAGAGTGTGTCCACGTACCCTCGCAGACCGAAAGCGGAAGCGTTATGTTAACGCGGTTGATGTAGTCGAACGTCTTCACGATCCAACCGATCCAAGTACCGAACGTACGCCACCTCCGTGTTCAGCACACGTTCAGCTCGATGATGTCCCACGAGCTCTTGATACAGTAGAGGGTCAAGGGAGAGTTCCATCAGCACCAAGGTTGTCAGAATCAAGATTCTGTTATACGATTCTACAACTTTACGATCCAAACTAACCCCTCAGATTCTACGATTTTAGTTCATAGAATCTATGTTTCTACGATCCTGATAGTGAAGATTCTACGATTTTTGATCCTACTATCAAAGCTCCGATCCGATTCAAAATCGCGATTCTGACAACCATAGTCAGCACGACAGCGTGGTGATGGTGTTGGCGATGTGATCCGCGCAGGGTTCGCCTAAGCACTATGATGCTATGACCGGAGGAGTAAACTGTGGAGGGGGGCACCGCACACGGCTAAGAAACAACTATTGTGCCTTTGGGGTGCCCCCCTGCCCACATATATAAAGGAGGGGGGAGGAGGAGGCCGGCCCAAGGGGGCGCGCCAAGAGGGGGGAGTCCTACTAGGACTCCGTTCCTAGTAGGATTCGCCCCCCTTTCCTTCCAACGGAGAGGGGGGAAGGGGAAAGGAGGAAGAAGGAGAAGGAAAGAGGGGGGCCGCGCACCCTCCCCTTGTCCAATTCAGATTGGGCAAGGGGGGCGCGCCACCTCCCGTGGCCTGTCTCCTCTCCTCCACTATGGCCCAATAGGCACATTAACTTTCCCGGGGGGTTCCGATAGCCTCCCGGTACTCCGATAAATCCTTGAACCTCTTCGGAACCATTCCGGTGTCCGTATATAACATTCCTATATATCAATCTTTACCTCTCGACCATTTCGAGACTCCTCGTCGTGTCCGTGATCTCATCCGGGACTTGGAACAAACTTCGGTCGCCAAAACACATAACTCATAATACAAATCGTCATCGAACATTAAGCGTGCGGACGCTACAGGTTCGAGAACTATGTAGACATGACCGAGATAAATCTCTGGTCAATAACCAATAGCAGAACCTGGATGCTCATATTGGCTCGTACATATTCTACGAAGATCTTTATCGGTCAAACCGCATAACAACATACGTCATTCCCTTTGTCATCGGTATGTTACTTGCCCGAGATTCGATCGTCGGTATCATCATACCTAGTTCAATCTCGTTACCAGCAACTCTCTTTACTCGTTCCATAATGCATCGTCTCGCAACTAACTCATTAGTCACATTGCTTGCAAGGCTTATAGTGATGTGCACTACCGAGAGGGCCCAGAGATACCTCTCCGATACACGGAGTGACAAATCCTAATCTTGATCTATGCCAACTCAACAAACACCTTCGGAGACGCCTGTAGAGCATCTTTATAATCATCCAGTTACGTTGTGATGTTTGATAGCACACAAGGTGTTCATCCGATATTCGGGAGTTGCATAATCTCATAGTCACGGGAATATGTATAAGTCATGAAGAAAGCAATAGCAATAAAACTAAACGATCATAATGCTAAGCTAACGGATGGGTCTTGTCCATCACATCATTCTCTAGTGATGTGATCTTGTTCATCAAATGACAACACATGTCTATGGTTAGGAAACTTAACCATCTTTTAGCGAGCAAGTCAAGTAGAGGCATACGAGGGACACTTTGCTTTTGTCTATGTATTCACACATGTACTAAGTTTCCGGTTAATACAATTCTAGCAAGAATAATAAACATTTATCATGATATATGGAAATATAAATAACAAATTTATTATTGCATCTAGGGCATATTTCCTTCAGTCTCCCACTTGCACTAGAGTCAGTAATCTAGATTACATTGTAATTATTCTAACACTCATGAAGTCTTGGTGCTGATCATGTTTTGCTCGTGGAAGAGGCTTAGTAAATGAGTCTGCAACATTCAGATCTGTATGTATTTTGCATATCTCCATGTCTCCCTCCTTGACATGATCGCGGATGGAATTGAAGCTTCTCTTGTGAAATCTGGATTCCTTCGCCAAGGCAATTGCTCCAGTATTGTCACAAAAGATTTTCATTGGACCCGATGCACTAGGTATTACACCTAGATCGGATATGAACTCCTTCATCCAGACTCCTTCATTTGCTGCTTCTGAAATAGCTATGTACTCTGCTTCACACGTAGATCCCGCCACGACGCTCTGCTTGGAACTGCACCAACTTACAACTCCACCATTCAATATAAATACGTATCCGGTTTGCGACTTAGAGTCATCAGGATCAGTGTCAAATCTTGCATCGATGTAACCATTTACGACAAGCTCTTTGTCATATCCATAAACGAGAAACATATCCATAGTCCTTTTCAGGTATTTTAGGATGTTCTTGACCGCTGTCCAGTGATCCACTCCTGGATTACTTTGGTACCTCCCTGCTAAACTTATAGCAAGGCACACATCAGGTCTGGTACACAACATTGCATACATGATAGAACCTATGGTTGAGGCATAGAGAATGACCTTCATTTTCTCTCAATCTTCCGCAGTGGTCGGGCATTGAGTCTGACTCAACTTCACACCTTGTAACACAGGCAAGAACCCTGTCTTCGACTGATCCCTTTTGAACTTCTTCAAAACTTTATGAAGGTATGTGCTTTGTGAAAGTCCAATTAAGCGTCTTGATCTATCTCTATAGATCTTGATGCCCAATATATAAGCAGCTTCACCGAGGTCTTTCATTGAAAAATTCTTATTCAAGTATCCTTTTATGCTATCCAAAAATTCTGTATTATTTCCAATCAACAATATGTCATCCACGTATAATATTAGAAATGCTACAGATCTCCCACTCACTTTCTTCTAAATACAGGATTCTCCAAAAGTCTGTATAAAACCATATGCATTGATCACACTATCAAAGCATATATTCCAACTCCGAGAGGCTTGCACCAGTCCATAAATGGATCGCTGGAGCTTGCACACTTTGTTAGCACCTTTAGGATCGACAAAACCTTCTGGTTGCATCATATACAACTCTTCTTTAAGATATCCATTAAGGAATGCAATTTTGACATCCATTTGCCAAATTTCATAATCATAAAATGCAGCAATTGCTAACATGATTCGGATAGACTTAAGCATCGCTACGGGTGAGAAGGTCTCATCATGGTCAACTCCTTGAACTTGTCGAAAACCTTTCATAACAAGTCGAGCTTTGCAGACAGTAACATTATGGTCAACGTCAGTCTTCTTCTTGAAGATCTATTTATTCTCTATGGCTTGCCGATCATCTGTCAAGTCAACCAAAGTCCATACTTTGTTCTCATACATGGATCCCATCTCAGATTTCATGGCCTCAAGCCATTTTGCGGAATTTGGACTCATCATCGCTTCCTCATAGTTCGTAGGTTCGTCATGGTCAAGTAACATGACCTCCAGAACAGGATTACTGTACCACTCTAGTGCGGACCGTACTCTGGTTGACCTACGAGGTTTGATAGTAACTTGATCTGAAGTTTCATGATCATCATCATTAGCTTCCTCACTAATTGGTGTAGGAATCACTAGAATTGATTTCTCTGATGAACTAGTTTCCAATTCGGGAGAAGGTACAATTACCTCATCAAGTTCTACTTTCCTCCCACTCACTTCTTTCGAGAGAAACTCCTTCCCTAGAAAGGATCCATTCTTAGCAACGAATATCTTGCCTTCGTATCTGTGATAGAAGGTGTACCCAACAGTCTCCTTTGGGTATCCTATGAAGACACATTTCTCCGATTTGGGTTCGAGCTTATCAGGTTGAAGCTTTTTCGTATAAGCATCGCAGCCCCAAACTTTAAGAAACGACGGCTTAGGTTTCTTGCTAAACCACAGTTCATATGGTGTCGTCTCAATGGATTTAGATGGTGCCCTATTTAATGTGAATGCAGCCATCTCTAAAGCATAACCCCAAAACGATAGTGGTAAATCGGTAAGAGACATCATAGATTGCACCATATCTAATAAAGTACGGTTACGATGTTCGGACACACCATTACGCTGTGGTGTTCCAGGTGGCGTGAGTTGCGAAACTATTCCACATTGTTTCAAATGAAGACCTGATACGTCTTCAACGTATCTATTATTTTTGATTGTACCATGATGTTATATTATAAATATTGGATGTTTTATAATCATTTTATAGTCATTTTATATCATTTTTTGGTACTAACCTATTGACATAGTGCCAAGTGCCAGTTGCTGTTTTCTGCATGTTTTTTTACATCGCCAGAAATCAATATCAAACGGAGTCCATACGCAATGAAACTTTACGGAGTTTTTTTTGGACCAGAAGGAACATAATGGGCCCTGGTTGTGCCGGGGGGTGCTCCGAGGAGAGCACAACCCACCAGGGCACGCCAGGCGGCCCAGGCGCGCCCTGGTGGGTTGTGCCCACCTTGGGTGCCCCCGGACCGCCTCTGTGCTCTATAAATACCCCAATATTCCCGAAGCCCTATGGGAGTCGACGAAATATTGATCTAGCCGCCGCAGAGTCCAGACCACCAAATCCAATCTAGACACCATCTCGGATGGGGTTCACCACCTCCATTGGTGCCTCTCCGATGATGTGTGAGTAGTTCTTTGTAGACCTTCGGGTCCGTAGTTAGTAGCTAGATGGCTTCCTCTCTCTCGCTGAATTCTCAATACAATGGTCTCTTGGAGATCCATATGATGTAACTCTTTTGCGGTGTGTTTGTTGGGATCGATGAACTTTGAGTTTATGATTAGATCTATCTTTTTTTCATATCCATAAAGTTATTTGAGTTTCTTTGATCTCTTATATGCATGATTGCTTATAGCCTCGTATTTCTTCTCCGATATTTGGGTTTTGTTTGGCCAACTTGGTCTATTTATCTTGCAATGGGAAGAGGTGCTTTGTAGTGGGTTCGATCTTACGGTGCTTGATCCTAGTGACAGAAGGGGAACCGACACGTATGTATCGTTGCTACTAAGGATAAAACGATGGGGTCTATCTCTACATAGATAGATCTTGTCTACATCATGTCATCGTTCTTATTGCATTACTCCGTTTCTCCATGAACTTAATACACTAGATGCATGCTGGATAACGGTCGATGTGTGGAGTAATAGTAGTAGATGCAGGCAAGAGTCGGTCTACTAATCTTGGACGTGATGCCTTTGTAATGATCATTGCCTGGATATCGTCATGATTATTTGAAGTTCTATCAATTTCCCAACAGTAATTTGTTCACCCACCGTTTGCTATTTTTCTCGAGAGAAGCCACTAGTGAAACCTACGGCCCCCGGGTCTCTTTCTCATATATTTGCCTTTGTGATCTACTTTTCCTTTGCATTTATTTTAAGATCTATTAAACTAAAAATACAAAAATTCCTTGCTGCAATTTATTCTTATTTATTTTATTTGGCATTCGATCTATCAATCTAATACAATTTTATCTCACGTCCGTTTGCCTATCTTGAGGCGCCGTACCCGGACGGGATTGACAACCCCTTTAACACGTCGGGTTGCGAGGATTTGTTATCTGTGTGCAGGTGTTGTTTATGTTGTGTTGCTTGGTTCTCATACTGGCTCGATAACCTTGGTTTCATATCTGAGGGAAATACCTACCGCCGCTATGCTGCATCATCCCTTCCTCTTTGGGGAAATACCGACATAGCTTGAAGCGACATCAAGACCAAACTCATAACTCAAATATTCACCTCCACGATCAGATCATAGAAACTTTATTTTCTTGTTACGATGATTTTCCACTTCACTCTGAAATTCTTTGAACTTTTCAAATGTTTCAGACTTATGTTTCATTAAGTAGATATACCCATATCTGTTCAAATCATCTGTGAAGGTCAGAAAATAACGATACCCGCCGCGAGCCTCAACACTCATCGGACCGCATACACCAGTATGTATTATTTCCAATAGGTCAGTTGCTCGCTCCATTGTTTCGGAGAACGGAGTCTTAGTCATCTTGCCCATGAGATATGGTTCGCAAGCATCAAGTGATTCCAAAAGCCCATCAGCATGGAGTTTCTTCATGCGCTTTACACCAATATGACCTAAACGGTAGTGCCACAAATAAGTTGCACTATCATTATTAACTTTGCATATTTTGGCTTCAATATTAAGAATATGTGTATCACCACAATCGAGATTCAACAGAAATAGACCACTCATCAAGGGTGCATGACCATAAAAGATATTACTCATATAAATAGAACAACCATTATTCTCTGATTTAAATGAATAACCGTCTTGCATTAAACAAGAACCAGATATAATGTTCATGCTCAACGCTCGCACCAAATAACAATTATTTAGGTCTAAAACTAATCCCGAAGGTAGATGTAGAGGTAGCATGCCTACGGCGATCACATCGACTTTGGAACCATTTCCCGCGTGCATTGTCACCTCGTCCTTAGCCAATCTTCGTTTAATCCATAGCCCGTGTTTCGAGTTGCAAATATGAGCAACAGAACCAGTATCAAATACCCAGGCGCTGCTACGAGCATTAGTAAGGCACACATCAATAACATGTATATCAAATATACCTTTCACTTTGCCATCCTTCTTATCCGCCAAATACTTGGGGCAGTTCCGCTTCCAGTGACCAGTCCCTTTGCAGTAGAAGCACTCTTTTTCAGGCTTAGGTCTAGACTTGGGCTTCTTCCCTTGAGCAGCAACTTGCTTGATGTTCTTCTTGAAGTTCCCCTTTTTCCCTTTGCCCTTTTTCTTGAAACTAGTGGTCTTGTTAACCATCAACACTTGATGCTCCTTCTTGATTTCTACCTGCGCAGCCTTTAGCATCCCGAAGAGCTCGGGAATTGTCTTTTCCATCCCTTGCATATTATAGTTCATCACGAAGCCTTTATATCTTGACACTACCATCAGGAAGATTAACTCCCAGCTGAGTCAAGTGGTTGTGGTACCCAGACATTTAGAGTATATGTTCACTTACAAAACTATTCTCCTCCATCTTGCAGCTGTATAACTTGTTGGAGACTTCATATCTCTCAACTCAGGCATTTTCTTGAAATATTAACTTCAACTCCTGGAACATCTCATATGCTCCATGACGTTCAAAAGATCTTTGAAGTCCCGATTCTAAGCCGTAAAGCATGGCACACTGAACTATCGATTAGTCATCAGCTTTGCTCTGCCAGACGTTCATAACGTCCAGAGTTTCTCCTGCAACGGGTCTTGCACCTAGCGGTGCTTCCAGGACGTAATTCTTCTGTGCAGCAATGAGGATAATCCTCAAGCTACGGACCCAGTCCGTGTAGTTGCTACCATCATCTTTCAACTTAGCTTTCTCTAGGAACGCATAAAAAATTCAAGGGAACGGTATCACGGGCCATTGATCTACAACAACATAGATATGCAAAAACTATCAGGTACTAAGTTCACGATAAATTAAAGTTCAATTAATCACATTACTTAAGAACTCCCACTTAGATAGACATCCCTCTAGTCATCTAAATGATCACGTGATCCATATCAACTAAACAATGTCCGATCATCACGTGGGATGGAGTAGTTTTCAATGTTGAACATCACAATGTTGATCATATCTACTATATGATTCACGTTCGACCTTTCAGTCTCAGTGTTCCGAGGCCATATCTGCATATGCTAGGTTTGTCAAGTTTAACCCGAGTATTTTGCACGTGCAAAACTGGCTTGCACCCATTGTATGTGAACGTAGAGCTTATCAAACCCGATCATCACGTGGTGTCTCGGCACGACGAACTGTAGCGATGGTGCATACTCAGGGAGAACACTTATACCTTGAAATTTAGTGAGGGATCATCTTATAATGCTACCGCCGTACTAAGCAAAATAAGATGCGTAAAAGATAAACATCACATGCAATCAAAATATGTGACATGATATGCCCGTCATCAACTTGTGCCTTTGATCTCCATCTCCAAAGCACCGTCATGATCTCCATCGTCCCCGGCTTGACACCTTGATCTCCATCGTAGCGTCTTTGTAGTCTCGCCAACTATTGCCTCCGTCTCCAAAGCAATTACATGGCGATTGCATTTCATACAATAATGTGACAACCATAAGGTTCCTGCCAGTTGCCGATAACTTTTACAAAACATGATCATCTCATGCAACAATTTATATCTCATCACGTCTTGACCATATCACATCACAACATGCCCTGCAAAAACAAGTTAGACGTCCTCTACTTTGTTGTTGCAAGTTTTACATGGCTGCTACGGGCTTCTAGCAAGAACCGTTCTTCCCTACACATAAAAACCACAATGATTTTTTATCAAGTGTGTTGTTTTAACCTTCAACAAGGACCGCTCGTAGTCAAACTCGATTCAACTAAAGTTGGAGAAACAGACACCCGCCAGCCACCTGTGTGCAAAGCACGTCGGCAGAACCAGTCTCATGAACGCGGTCATGTAATGTCGGTCCGGGCAGCTTCATCCAACAATACCGCCAAATCAAAGTAAGACGTTGGTGGTAGGCAGTATGACTATTATCGCCCACAACTCTTTGTGTTCTACTCGTGCATATCATCTACGCATAGACCTGGCTCTGATACCACTGTTGGGGAACGTAGCATGCAATTTCAAAAAAATTCCTACGATCATGCAAGATCTATCTAGGAGATGCATAGCAACGAGACGGGGAGAGTGTGTCCACGTACCCTCGTAGACCGAAAGCGGAAGCATTATGTTAAAGCGGTTGATGTAGTCAAACGTCTTCATGATCCAACCGATCCAAGTACCGAATGTACAACACCTTCGTGTTCAGCACACGTTCAG
Source organism: Aegilops tauschii subsp. strangulata (assembly GCF_002575655.3). Classification (NCBI taxonomy): domain Eukaryota; kingdom Viridiplantae; phylum Streptophyta; class Magnoliopsida; order Poales; family Poaceae; genus Aegilops; species Aegilops tauschii. The sequence goes on from NC_053039.3 coordinate 228,589,496, forward strand.
CTCAATGACGTCCCTGGAGCTCTTGATCCAATAGAGGGTCAAGGGAGAGTTTCGTCAGCACGACGGCGTGGTGACGGTGTTGGTTATGTGATCCGCGCAGGGCTTCGCCTAAACACTATGACGCAATGACCAGAGGAGTAAACTGTGGAGGGGGGCACCACACATGGCTAAGAAACAAATGTTGTGCCTTTGGGGTGCGCCCTGCCCACGTATATAAAGGAGGGGGGACGGAGGAGGTCAGCCCAAGGGGGGCGCCAAGAGGGGGGAGTCCTACTAGGACTCCGTTCCTAGTAGGATTTGCCCCCCCTTCCTTCCAACGGAGAGGGGGAAAGGGGAAAGGAGGGAGAAGGAGAAGGAAAGAGGGGGGGCGCCCCTCCCCTTGTCCAATTCGGAGTGGGCAAGGGGGGCGCGCGCCACCTCCCATCGCCTGTCTCCTCTCCTCCACTATGGCCCAATAGGCCCATTAACTTTCCCGGGGGTTCTGATAGCCTCCCGGTACTCCAAAAAATCCCCGAACCTCTTCGGAACCATTCCGGTGTCCGTATATAACCTTATATCAATCTTTACCTCTCGACCATATTGAGACTCCTCGTCATGTCCATGATCTCATCCGGGACTCCGAACAAACTTCGGTCACCAAAACACATAACTCATAATACAAATCGTCATCGAACGTTAAGCGTGCGGACCCTATGGGTTCGAGAACAATGTAGACCTGACCGAGACACATCTCTGGTCAATAACCAATATCGGAACCTGGATGCTCATATTGGCTCTTACATATTCTACGAAGATCTTTATCGGTCAAACCGCATAACAACATACGGTGTTCCCTTTGTCAGCGGTATGTTACTTGCCCGAGATTCGATGGTCAGTATCTCAATACCTAGTTCAATCTCGTTACCGGCAAGTCTCTTTACTCGTTCCGTAATGTATCATCCCGCAACTAACTCATTGGTCACATCCCGGGTGATCTCAAAGTTGGTTGCGGTTCTCGTTGGTGCGTGTGTCAACCACCATATCGTAAGGAAAGATAGATGCCTCTCCGAGAATGATTTGAACTATATGAATGAAACTCCCACGCACATTATGATTTTTTGGAAGTGGGGAGGGGGGTTGTAACGCCCATGATGCGGCTATATCTCCCACGTGTCGAGGCACGACTTAGAGGCATAACCGCATTGTGGTTTTGTCACAAGAAGGGTCATCTTCACACAATCCCATGTAATGAACAAGACTGGGATAAAGAGTTGGCTTACAATCGCCACTTCACACAATACATAAATATAATCCATACATCATCCGAAATACACACATATAGACCGACTACGGTCAAAATCCAGATGAAAATAAGATAACCCCAAATGCTAGATCCCCGATCGTCCCAACTGGGCTCCACTACTTATCATCAGGAAAAGACACATAGTAACGACCACGTTCCTCGTCGAACTCCCACTTGAGATCGACCCCATCATCTGCACTGGCATCGTCGGCACCTGCAACTGTTTTGGTAGAATCTGTGAGTCATGAGGACTCAGCAATCTCACACCCGCGAGATCAAGACTATTTAAGCTTATAGGAAAGGATGGTGTAATGAGGTGGAGCTGCAGCAGGCAATAAGCATATATGGTGGCTAACTTGCGCAAATGAGAGCGAGAAGAGAAGCAACGGAACGGTCGTCACCTAGCAATGACCAAGAAGTGATCCTGAACTCCTACTTACGTCATTCATAACTCAGACCGTGTTCACTTCCCAGTCTCCGCCGAGAAGAGACCATCACGGCTACGCACACAGTTGATGTATTTTAACTGGGTCAAGTGACAAGTTCTCTACAACCGAACATTAACAAATTCCCATCTGCCTCATAACCGCGGGCACGGCTTTCGAAAGATAATACCCTGCAGGGGTGTCCCAACTTAGCCCATCATAAGCTCTCACGGTCAACGAAGGATAAACCTTCTCCCGGAAAGACCCGATTAGTCTCGGAATCCCGGTTTACAAGACATTTCGACAATGGTAAAACAAGACCAGCAAAGCCGCCCGAATGTGCCGACAAAACCCGATAGGAGCTGCACATATCTCGTTCTCAGGGCACACCGGATGAACACTACGTACAGCTAAAACCAATCCTCGAGTTTCCCCAAGGTGGCGCTGCAAGTGGCTCTAGTTTGGACCAGCACTCAGAGGAACACTGGCCCGGGGGTTTAAAAAAAGATGACCCTCGGGCTCGCGAAAACCCGGGGGAAACGGCTTAGGTGGCAAATGGTAAAACCAAGGTTGGACCTTGCTGGAGGAGTTTTATTCAAGGCGAACTGTCAAGGGGGTCCCATAAATCACCCAACCGCGTAAGGGACGCAAACTCAAGGAACATAAACCCGGTATGACAGAAACTAGGGCGGCAAGAGTGGAACAAAACACCAGGCATAAGGCCGAGCCTTCCACCCTTTACCAAAATATATAGATGCATTATTAAATAAGAGATATTGTGATATTCCAACATATCCATGTTCCAACATGGAACCAACTTCAACTTCACCTGCAACTAGCAACGCTATAAGAAGGGCTGAGCAAAAGCGGTAACATAGCCAAACAACGGTTTGCTAGGAAAAGATGGTTAGAGGCTGACATGGCAATATGTGAGGCATGAAATAGCAAGTGATAGGTAGCGCAGCATGGCAATAGAGCGAACCACTAGCAAAGCAAAGATAGAAATGATTTCGAGGGGTGGTCATCTTGCCTGCAAGGTTCTCAGAGTTGTCGAAAGCTTGATCCTCGTAAGCGTACTCAACAGGTTCCTCGTTCACGAACTCGTCTCCCAGCTCTACCCAAGACAAGAACACAAGCAAACGGAACCACAATCAATCCCGAGAAATGCACAAGCAACATGATGCAAAACATGTATGATATGCAAGATATGATATGCGATGCATATGCGTGCTCCGGAGGGAAAATGATGAACAAGGCAGTAACTTGGCAAACCAAGCATGCCACTGGAAAGATGAGATGATTTCGGTCGAAATCGATATAAAGATCACCGGAAACGGATGCACGGTTTGCAAATGGCAAGCAAAACAAGAATGACACGAATCTGCGATTAACAGCAAGATAGCACTTAGAACGCAACAAGTAACAATGCTACAGCACACCAACATAGCAACAAAGAATATGGCAGTAATCTACAGGAGATGCTTGACAAAAGATGAACACTGAGCTACGGGTAGATCACAACATAACAAGCTCAAACAAGCATGGAAAAAGTGCAAAAGATAACAGGTTCACAGACTTGGTGAAATTACTGGACATGGCAGAAAACAGCATCAGGTAGCAATGTTCAAAGCACGAAATCAACATGCTACAGGAACTTAACATAGCAAAACAAGGCATGGCAGTGTTCTACTAAATGCATATGACAAAAATCCCTTACTGACCAAAAGCCAAAAAAGGACCAGAAGATATGATGGCAAGCAGGTAAACATAGCATGTTTCGTTATCAGGTTTCAGACTTAGCAGAAAACAGAGCATGGCAGAAACAATAATATGAGGGCATCTTGGTGAGCTTGATGCACTCACCACAAGGCAATGCATGACCAAAAAAGCATGTCTACAACAAGATAGCATGGTTATGAAGTTATCCATGGCAAGAACAAAAGCATAGCATGTATGGATCAACTACAACAAGCTTGGCAAAAATGAATATCATGTTAAGAATCTGCCAGAAATATTTTATAGCAAAAGTAGAGCAAGATTGAGTCATGCTATGGCACTCCATAATTACAAACAAGGGCAGGAATGGATCAATTACAACTATATCTACAAAACATCCTTACTGAACATCTCCAAAATATGCATGGATCTCTCTATAGCATCAAGTTTACATGGCAACAAAATAACAGCAGACAAGGACTTAGAGAAATTACTGTCCCTGAAATCAGAAACATTACAGAGCCTAGTTTACATGCTTGTGCTAGTCACCACAGAGATCACAAAAATACATGGCATACACCACTGGAAAGACAGCATGCCATACAACAAAACACATGTAGAGCTCATGCCCATAAGATGCACAGATTAAATGATACAAAAATGACAAATCTCCAAGTTCTGATAAGAACCAGCAGATAACAGCAACTAGCACTATTGCAACAGAGATTTGGGCATTAAGATGGACTCTAATGAACATGGTACAATTAAACAAAATGTAGAGCATCACGAGACGAACAATTTGACATATTACACGCGCGAAACGGAACTATATGCAGAGAGTTATGCAATGTTGAACAAGTGCAAGTACTGAAATAATGCAAGACTTAGAAAATTCGGGGGGGGGGGGGGGGGGGTGGGTCTCGGGTCAACCTCGAGCGTTGACCCAGATCGGATCGAGGCCGGGCTAGGGTTCCCGAGCGGCGGCGCGGGCGGCTCGCCGGAGAGGACGGCCGGCGGGAGAGGAGAAGGGCGAGGGAGACCGGAGGGGTCGGAGGAGGACGGCGCGGCGTCGGGGCCCCGCGGGCTCGCGCCGGCGACGGGTGGTCGGGGCGGAGACCGGAGTGCGGCGGCGGAGCTTCGCGCGGGCGCCGGGGCCGGCGATGGCGGCGGCGCGAGGAGGAGGGCGCCGGCTCGGGCTCGCGGGCCGGGAGGGCTCCCCGCGGGCTCGGGCGGGCCGGCGGCGACGGCGAAGGCGGCGGCGACACGTGGCGGCGGCGGTGGAAACGGACGTATCCGTCGGTGGACGATTTTGTCCGGCGGCGCGGGGGAACGAGGTTAGGGTTCATCTGCGGATGTATTTCGGGAGAGATGCCTATTTATAGGTAGAGGGAGCTAGGAGAGTCCAAATGAGGTGCAGTTTTCGCCCACACGATCGTGATCGAACGACCTACAGCATGAAAGAGAGTTTGGTGGGTTTTGGGCTGGTTTTGAGGGGTTTTTGCTGCAACACACAGAAGGCATCTGCGGTTACCCGGTTAACCGTTGAAGTACCAAACGACCTCCAAATGGAACGAAACTTGACCGGTGGTCTACCGGTGGTATACCAAGGCCACTTGACAAGCCTCGGTCCATTACGAGAACGTATGACACCCGCTCACGAAAGAAAACAAGAGGGGTGCGCCGGAGGAGATGGGAGCGCCGGATTGCAAAACGGACAACGGGGAAAATGCTCGGATGCATGAGACGAACACGTATGCAAATGCAATGCACATGATTATATGATAAGAAATGCATGACATGAACAAAATGCAAAACGAAAAAAACAAAACCCGACCACGGAGGGAATAACATAACACATAGCCGAAAATGGCAAGAGTTGGAGTTACAAATATGGAAAGTTACATCCGGGGTGTTACAACACTCCACCACTACGAGAGGATCTCGTCCCGAGATCTAGGACTGAAAGAACTCCGGATATTCAGAACGGAGATGGTCCTCGCGTTCCCAGGTGGCTTCCCGGTCGGAATGGTGCGACCACTTCACTTTCAGGAATTTGATTGACTTGTTGCGAGTCTTGCGCTCAGTTTCTTCAAGAATAGCAACGGGGTGCTCATGATAAGACAAATCTTCTTGGAGGTCAATCTCTTCGAAGTTGATAGTGCGCTCAGGCGTCTTGAAGCACTTGCGGAGCTGTGACACGTGGAACACATCGTGCACGTTCGCGAAGTTGGAAGGAAGCTCAAGTTGATAGGCGAGGTCGCCTCTTTTGCCAATGATCTTGAAAGGACCCACGTATCTAGGGGCAAGCTTCCCTTTGATACCGAAGCGACGAGTTCCTTTCATTGGAGAGACGCGGAGGTAGACATGGTCTCCGATCTTGAAAGCCACATCACGATGCTTACTATCATAGTAACTCTTCTGGCGCGATTGCGCGGCTTTGAGATTATCACGGATGACTTTGCACATTTCTTCAGCTTCTGTGATTAAGTCATTGCCAAGAAGTTGGCGTTCACTAGTCTCTGACCAATTGAGAGGAGTACGGCACTTTCTGCCATAGAGAATCTCGAATGGGGCCTTGCCCGAACTTGCTTGGAAGCTTTTGTTGTAGGAGAATTCGGCATATGGAAGACAATCTTCCCATTTCATGCCAAAGGAAATGACACAAGCCCTGAGCATATCTTCAAGAATTTGATTGACTCGCTCGACTTGGCCGCTAGTTTGAGGATGGAAAGATGTGCTGAAGCGAATGTTTGTGCCCATGGACTTCTGGAAGTAGTCCCAGAACTTAGAGGTGAAGATGCTTCCACGATCTGAAGAAATCAATTGTGGAATGCCATGCAAGGAGACAATTCTGGAGGTGTAAAGCTCTGCCAACTGAGCTGCTGTGATGGATTCTTTGATTGGAAGGAAATGAGCCACTTTAGAAAGCTTGTCAATGACAACGAAGATAGCATCATTTCCGCGCTTGGACTTTGGAAATCCAGACACGAAGTCCATTTCGATATGATCAAACTTCCACTCTGGGATAGCAAGAGGTTGGAGGAGACCAGCTGGTTGTTGGTGTTCTGCTTTCACCCTTCGACAGACATCACATTCATTCACGAATTGAGCGATTTCTCGTTTCATTCGAGTCCACCAATACGACTGCTTGAGGTCATGGTACATCTTCGTACTTCCAGGATGAATGGAAAGAAGAGAATTGTGCGCTTCGTTCATAATGACTTTCCTTAGATCACCTTTAGGAACCACAATCCGGTCCTCGAAGAATAAAGTGTCTCTGTCATCAATGCGATAGCACTTGTATTTGGAAAGACCCTTGTCGATACCACGTTTCACCTTCTTCACCATGGCATCAAGGAGTTGTGCCTCACGAATTTGATCTTCCAAAGTAGGAGAGACTATGAGGTTGGCAAGAAAGCCTTGAGGAACAACTTGGAGATTCAGCTTGCGGAAAGCTTCACAAAGATCCGGTTGGAAAGGCTTGAGGATTAGGCTGTTGCAATAAGCCTTCCTGCTCAAAGCATCTGCAATGACATTGGCTTTGCCTGGAGTATATTCAATACTCGGATTTTACTCTTGAATCATTTCGACCCATCGAGTCTGCCTGAGGTTGAGGTTGGGCTGAGTGAAGATGTACTTGAGACTCTTGTGATCGGTGAAAATGTCCACTTGTCTTCCCAACAAGAGATGTCTCCACGCTATTAATGCATGGACAACTGCCGCCAACTCAAGATCGTGAGTGGGGTAGTTCTTTTCGTTGGGCTTCAACTGACGAGAGGTATAGGCCACAACTTTCTTCTCTTGCATTAACACAGCACCGAGACCTTGGAGAGAAGCATCACAGAAAACTTCAAATGGCTTGGATTCATCAGGAGGAGTTAAGACAGGAGCTGTGACTAGTTTCTCTTTGAGAGTGTTGAAAGCAACGTCACACTCGGAGACCAGACATACTTCACATGCTTCTATAGGAGGTTGGAAAGAGGCTTTGCAATCTTAGAGAAGTTCTCAACGAATCTTCGGCAATAGCTTGCAAGACCAAGAAAACTGCGGAGCTGCTTGACATTCTGAGGAGGTTCCCAATTCACAATTGCGGACACCTTCTCGGGGTTAACAGCGATGCCCTTGGCAGAGATGATGTGACCAAGGAAAAGAACTTCATCGAGCCAAAACTCACATTTGGAGAACTTCGCGTAGAATTGATACTCTCTGAGCTTGTCGAGCACCAATCACAAATGTTTGGCATGGTCCTTCTTATTCTTGGAGAAGACCAAGATATCATCGAGATACACCAGGACGAATTCATTGGTATAAGGGTTGAAGATGAAATTCATCATCCGAGAGAAAACTGGAGGAGCATTGACAAGGCCGAAAGACACGACAGTATATTCATAAGAACCAAAGCTTGTTCTGAATGCTGTCTTGGGAATATCTTCTTCACGAATGCGAATCTGATGATAACCCATACGAAGGTCAAGCTTGGAGAATACTTTAGCACCTTTGAGTTGCTCGAATAGCTCATCGATGTTGGGAAGTGGATACTTGTTCTTGATTGTCTTCTTGTTCAATAGATGGTAGTCGACACAAAGTCGGTCCGTGCCATCCTTCTTCTTTACAAAAAGAACACCACAACCCCATGGAGAAGAACTCGGTCTGATCAAACCCAGACGCTCTTGTTCATCGAGTTGTTTCTTCAATTCCTTCAGCTCGTTGGGTCCAAGCTTGTATGGACGCTTGCAAACGGGTTCGGTTCCTGGCTCAAGATCGATAACGAACTCAACTGGCCGGTGAGGAGGCATACCCGGAAGCTCTTCTGGAAAGACATCTTGGTACTCACAAACGACTGGAATTTGAGACAGGGTCCAGGGGTGGAAGGATCCCAACTGGGTCCCCTCACCGACTTGGCCTGGGACGAATTGGATTGTGAAACGATGAAGCGATGGGGTCTATCCATCTCAATTTAGGGTATACTAGGACTAGCAAGGTGCATCACCTTAGAATGCTCATGAACAAACAGAGCTTGACATACTAGTAGGTACCAAACAAGATCGCTATGATCGTTATTGTCACTACAAAAAAAAGACACATCCATGACATTTTGGTCTGAACGAATTTTTTTCCTGTCACGCTTATGACCCTTTTATGACGATAATTGTGACAAAACCCGGTATTATCATAGATGCAGTGGGCTCCTACTTCTATGACAAAAAATCATGACAGAAAATTGGCTGTTCGTCCTGGGCGGGCCAGAGACGCACCTGCTGAAGGAAATATGCCCTAGAGGCAATAATAAAGTTGTTATTTATATTTCCTTATATCATGATAAATGTTTATTATTCATGCTAGAATTGTATTAGCCAGAAACTTAGTACATGTGTGGATACATAGACAAACAGAGTGTCACTAGTATGCCTCTACTTGACTAGCTCGTTGAATCAAAGATGGTTAAGTTTCCTAGCCATAGACATGAGTTGTCATTTGATTAACGAGATCACATCATTAGAGAATGATGTGATTGACTTGACCCATTCCGTTAGCTTAGACTTGATCGTTTAGTATATTGCTATTGCTTTCTTCATGATTATGCAACTCCAAGATACCGGAGGAACACTTTGTGTGCTACCAAACGTCACAACGTAACTGGGTGATTATAAAGGTGCTCTACAGGTATCTCCGATGGTACTTGTTGAGTTGGCATAGATCGAGATTAGGATTTGTCACTCCGATGGTCGGAGAGGTATCTCTGGGCCCTCTCAGTAATGCACATCACTATAAGCCTTGCAAGCAATGTGACTAATGAGTTAGTTGCGGGATGATACATTACGGAACGAGTAAAGAGACTTGCCGGTAACGAGATTGAACTAGGTATTGAGATACCGACGATCGAATCTCGGGCAAGTAACATACCGGTGACAAAGGAAACAACGTATGTTGTTATGCGGTTTGACCGATAAAGATCTTCGTAGAATATGTAGGAACCAATATGAGCATCCAGGTTCCGCTATTGGTTATTGATCGGAGATGAGTCTCGGTCATGTCTGCATAGTTCTCGAACCCGTAGGGTCCGCACGCTTAACGTTCTGTGACCATTTGTATTATGAGTTATGTGATTTGATGACCGAAGTTTATTCGGAGTCCCGGATGAGATCGGGAACATGACGAGGAGTCTCGAAATCGTCGAGACGTAAAGATCAATATATTGGAAGGCTATATTCGGACATCGGAAAGGTTCCGAGTGATTCGGGTATTTTTCGGAGTACCGGAGAGTTACAGGAATTCATAGTGGGCCTTAATGGGCCATACGGGAAAGGAGAGAAAGGCCTCAAGGGTGGCCGCACCCCTTCCCCATAGACTGGTCTGAATTGGACTAGGGAAAGGGGTGCCCCCTTCCTTCCTTCTCCTTCTCCCTTCCCTTTTTCGTATTCCATGTGGGAGGTGGAATCCTACTAGGACTAGGTAGTCCTAGAAGGACTCCACACTTTGGGCGCGCCCTATGAGGGCCGGCCTCCTCCTCCCTCCATCCTTTATATATGTGGCCAGGAGGCACCCCATAGACACACAAGTTGATCATTGATCTCTTAGCCGTGTGCGGTGCCCCCCTCCACCATAATCCACCTCGGTCATATCATCGTAGTGCTTAGGCGAAGCCCTGCGCCGGTAGCTTCATCATCACCGTCATCACGCCGTCGTGCTGACGAAGCTCTCCCTCGACACTCTACTGGATCGTGAGTTCGTGGGACGTCACCGAGTTGAACGTGTGCAGATCACGGAGGTGACATATGTTCGGTACTAGGATCGGTCAATCGTGAAGACGTACGACTACATCAACCGCGTTGTCATAATGCTTCCGCTTTCGGTCTACGAGGGTACGTGGACAACACTCTCCCCTCTCGTTGCTATGTATCACCATGATCTTGCGTGTGCGTAGGATTTTTTTTGAAATTACTACGCTCCCTAACACCTGCATGACATTCTTTGGGCCATCCATGACGGAAAAAATCATGGTAGAAGCGAGGGCGAGGAAAATTTCGGGGACTTCCCAGTTACGGTGGGTGGTCAGGGCCTAGCGATGCACGGAGGTTTGCGCATTTCTCTCGTATACGTACGCACGTGTGTGCGAGGCATTAACTGAACCCGATTGCACTGGTTACGTTACTGAACCCGAGCGATTGCACTGGCTACGTTACTAAACCCGAGCGATCGATCCCTTGGTTGTTAACTGAATCCGAGCGATTCCTTCGCTACTGCTCCTAACTAAAGCCGATCGAATCTGCTACCTCTTGATGAACAATGACCGTTGTTGGGGGTTGGATGAACAGTTCCCAGTGGGGTTGGATGAACATGACCCCGTGGTAGTAGTAGGTCGTTGCCGCTGGATGAACAGGACCCCGATCGAGAGGAGGCCGTGATACGTCTCCGTCGTATCTATAATTTTTGATTGTTCCATGCCAATATTATGCAACTTTCATATACTTTTTGGCAACTTTTTATACTATTTTTGGGACTAACATATTGATCCAGTGCCCAATGCCAGTTCCTGTTTGTTGCATGTTTTTGGTTTCGCAGAATATCCATATCAAACGGAATCCAAACGGGATAAAAACGGACAGAGCTTATTTTTGGAATATTTGGAAAATCTGGGAGAAAGATCAACGCGAAACGGTGCCCGAGGTGGCCATGAGGCAGGGGGCGTGCCCCTGACCCTCGTGGGCCACCCGTAAGGCGGTTGATGCCCTTCTTCGGCCGCAAGAAAGCTAATTTTTGGTAAAAAAATCACGGCGAAGGTTTCAGTCCAATCGGAGTAACGGATCTCCATATATACACGAAACGGTGAAAGGGCAGCAGAGGAGAACGCAGAAACAGAGAGAGACAGAGAGACAGATCCAATCTCGGAGGGGCTTTCGCCCCTCCCACGCCATGGAGGCCAAGGACCAGAGGGGAAACCCTTCTCCCATCTAGGGAGGAGGTCAAGGAAGAAGAAGACGAAGGGGCCCCCTCTCCCCTTCTCTTCCGGTGGCGCCGGAACGCTGCCGTGGCCATCATCATCACCGCAATCTTCACCAACAACTTCACCGCCATCATCACCAACTCTTCCCCCCTCTATGCAGCAGTGTAATCTCTCTCTTACCCGCTGTAATCTCTACTTAAACATGGTGCTCAACGCTACATATTATTTCCCAATGATGTATGGCTATCCTATGATGTTTGAGTAGATCCGTTTTGTCCTATTCTACTTGATGATCAAGATTGGTTTGAGTTGCATGTTTTCTTATTGCTACTGTCCTATGGTGCTCTCCGTGTCGCGCAAGTGTGAGGGATTCCCGCTGTAGGGTTTGCAATATGTTCATGATTTGCTTATGGTGGGTGGCGTGAGTGACAGAAGCACAAACCCGAGTAAGTAGGTTGTTTGTGTATAGGATAAAGAGGACTTGATACTTTAATGCTATGGTTAGCTTTTACCTTAATGTTCTTTAGTAGTTGCGGATGCTTTGTAGTGACCAGACCTCAGACAGTCTAGTCTCTGTGCATCAGTGTCATCCCTGGATCGGTAATGCTGACACGCACAGTACTTGAAGGATTTATAACAGAGTAGCAATCACACACTTATTACATCGAATAGTCTCAAGAGAGAACTTATTACAATAAATATGGCTTAAGGCCATCTAAAAACGATAACAGCAAAAGGCTTGGAAGATAAAGTGAGTCCATCAACTCCAACGGCATCACTGAGTATAAGACCACGACCTATGACACCTCACTCGTCGTCTGAAAAGTCTGCAACATGAACGTTGCAGCCTGAAAATGGGTCAGCCCATGGAATATGCTGGCAAAGTAACACATAGAGAGTAATGAACAGAGTAATGCTATCACTACATGCATATTTGGCTGGTGGAAAGCTCTATGGTTACAGTTTTGTGAAAAGCCAATTTTTCCCTACAACAAAGGAATAAATTTTATTTAACTATCATGGTGGTTGTTAAACATTGAGAAGGTACCTCCAACTCAATCCCAATTAAGAACGTGATCAACCCAATCAAATTACATTAAGTAACATGATGATGAGATTCACATGATAATCCAAGAAACTAGATACTCAAGATGTCCATAACCGGGGACACGGCTAACCATGATTAGTTTGTACACTCTGCAGAGGTTTGCGCACTTTTCCCCACAAGACTCGATCTCCTCCGTTTGATTTCTCACACTACATGGTGTTTGAGAAACGGATGACCGAGACACAGTCTTTCAGAAACAATACTCTTTATTCTGGGTGGACAGTTACACCTACTTTCCCCTACATCTGCTAGCCCACCTCTTCAAGAGGTCATGTAACCTACTAAACTATGTTAGAGCCCATAATAGCTTGTGGCTGCACACGGAAGTTTCTAGCATGAATAATCTCATGATCCCTTTGAGCCTGGGTGGCGGTCCATAGGATGATCACACGGGTACTCCGGGATATCCAAAAATACAGGCAACACCGGGTTCTCCAGGTGCCTCAATCCTCCCAGATGTAAATTAAAGTAACCACCTTAAGTTAAACCATTAATTAACAATCTCACATTTGTCATGAAAATTAACTCGAACCCAATCCACGTCTACGAGCATAGCATAGCAATATAAGCAAACGTAGAAGTAACTCCCAAAGGTTTGATAATAAACAGGGCAATAGGTACTACCTCATCTACTTCCCAAAACCCACATATTAATCAGATCCTAATCATGAAATTGTTTGAGGATTGATCTAATGCAATAAAACTGGGTGGTAAAGAGGTATGATCAAAGTGTTACTTGCTGATGATCCGTGAAACCTAGAGACTCGTAGTAGCACGCTTCACACTCCGGGTACACTATCGCAAACAAACAATACATACATAAGCAATCAAGCAAGAGTGCACGGGTAAAACTCGAAATAAGAGATCCAACCAGAAAGTTCAACTTAAGAACTCCGGTTTGCAAAAAGAATCAAATCGAACGAAACAACGAAACTCAAACGGCGAAAGAAACAATCTTCGTTTACTAATCGGGACCTAAGTCAAATTTTACATTAGCAAAAACCTATTTAAGTTGGTTAAACAGAAAGAGGGTTTCGAGACGAAACACTAGGCGCTTGAATCGCCTGATTCCGATAAACAAGCGAAAAGTTATACTAAAACAAAAAAAAGATCGGAAATCGCGATCGAAAATAATCGTGGAAAATCCGACAAAAAGAAAAACTGATGAACAGCCTAACGAACGAACGTTCGCTGTCTGCGGTTAAACGAGGAAAACCGTTCGTTAAAATGAATGTACGGACGAACGTCTGCTAAATAGATTAAACCGGAAAAAAATAAAACCGATCTAATAAAAAAATAAATTGGGTTTCTAAAAAAACCGACGGTTTTCTCTCGAAAACCGCGGCGGCGGCGATGACTACCTCCGGCGGGTCAACGGCGGCGGCGGCGGGTCAACGGGCGGCGGCGGCGGTCGGCTCCGGCGGGGCGGCGGCTCGCAGCGGCTGCGGCGGCGCGGGCGGCGGCGGCGGCTCGGGGCTAGGGTTAGGAGCGACGTGGGATGGGGTGGGCTGGCGGCGGGGCGGCTTATAAAGCCCGGGGCGAGGCAGAGTCCGGGTCGCCCACGGCGGCCCGAGTCGGTTCTTTTTTTTTTGTTTTTATAAATCGGACGTGCAGAAAAAGTAAGAAAAGAAATACTAAACAGACTCCAAAAATTCCGAAATAAATTTTTCCCGTCCTCTAAAAATAAGCCGGACAAGATGAACATTTATTTGGGCCTAAAACGCAATTTTAAGAAACACATATTTTCCTAGACAAGTAAAATAGAAATAAAATCAAATATTTGTTTTTAATATTTTTCCTTCAATATTTCATTATTTTTGGAGAAGTCATATTATCCCCTCTCATATATTTTTAATATGAAACATTTTTTGGAGAGAAAAATAATTAAAACAAATGATCCTATTTTCAAAATTTGAGAAAACCCAAATATGAAAATAACGAAATCCCCAACTCTCACCGTGGGTCCTTGAGTTGCGTAGAATTTCTAGGATCGCAAAACAAAATGCAATAAAATATGTTATGCATGATGATCTAATGTATAACAATCCAAATTGAAAATTTGGGATGTTACAAACCTACCCCCCTTAAGGTGAATCTCGCCCTCGAGATTCGGGTTGGCTAGAAAATAGGTGAGAGTGGTCCTTCCGTAGATCTTCCTCTCGCTTCCAGGTGGCTTCATCCTCGGTATGGTGACTCCACTGAACTTTGCAAAACTTGATAACCTTGCTGCGGGTGTCTCGGCTGGCATATTCGAGAATCTTGATTGGTTTCTCCTCATAGGTCAAATCACTATCCAGCTGAATCGCCTCCAGTGGCACTATATCTCTCAGTGGTATCTCAGCCATCTCTGCGTGACACTTCTTCAGCTGAGAAACATGGAACACATCGTGAAATCCCGACAATCCTTCGGGCAATTCCAACTTGTAAGCAACTTCTCCTATACGCTCCAAAACTTTGTATGGTCCTACAAAACGTGGCGCTAACTTTCCCTTAACTCCAAAACGCTTCACTCCTCGAAGTGGTGATACACGAAGATAAACTCTGTCTCCGACTTCGTAAACTGTCTCCTTGCGTTTAGAATCTGCATAGCTCTTCTGCCTGGACTGGGCTACCTTGAGCCTATCGTGAATCAACTTCACCTTCTGTTTAGACTCTTTAATCAAATCTGGTCCAAACAACTGACGGTCTCCAACTTCATCCCACAACAACGGTGTCCTGCACCTCCTTCCGTACAGAGCTTCAAACTAGATCCATAATCTAGCGCACAAGCTCTCAACAAGTCCTCCAAAATCTGATTGACTCTCTCGGTCTGTCCGTCTGTCTGTGGATGAAAGGTTGTACTGAGCTCTAGCCTGGTACCCAAAGTTTCGTGCAACTGATTCCAAAACTTTGAAGTAAACTGGGTTCCTCTATCTGATACAATGGTCCTCGGAACTCCATGCAGACATACGATCCTGGTCATGTATATCTTTGCCAACTTAGCACTGGTATAAGTGGTCTTTACTGGGAAAAAATGAGCTACCTTCGTCAAACGAACGACTACAACCCATATCGAGTCATAGCCTGAACGAGTCCTGGGCAATCCCGTGATAAAATCCATGCCTAGCTTATCCCACTTCCATTCGGGTATCGGCAATGGTTGTAGTAATCCTGCTGGCTTCTAATGCTCTGCCTTCACTCGCTGACATACATCACAAACTGCTACATACTCCGCAATATCCTTCTTCATTCCGGTCCACTAGAAATTGTCCTTCAAATCCAGATACATCTTGGTATTTCCTGGGTGAATCGAATATGGTGAATCATGGGCCTCTTGCAAGATCAACTTCCTGATCTCCGGATCATTGGGCACATAAACACGGTCCTCAAACCATAAGGTATTGTGCTCATCCTCACGAAATCCCTTGGCTTTTCCTTTGCTCATCCTTTCCTTTATCTCGGCAATTTCCTTGTCTGTCTTCTGAGCTTCTCTGATCTTATCCATCAAGGTAGACTGAATCTCCATTGCTGCTACAAAGCCTCTTGGAACTATTTCCAAACATAGTTCGCGAAGATCCTCTGCTAACTCCTTGGGTAACTCTCCAGTCATGAGGGTATTGACATGGCTCTTGCGGCTCAACGCATCAGCTACTACGTTAGCCTTCCCTGGGTGATAATGCAATCTCATGTCATAATCCTTAATGAGCTCCAACCATCTCCTTTGCCTGAGATTCAACTCCTTCTGCGTGAAAATGTACTTCAAACTCTTGTGATCCGTGTACACCTCACAATGGTTTCCGATGAGAAAATGTCTCCATGTCTTCAACGCATGCACTACGGCTGCTAACTCCAAATCATGTGTAGCATAATTCAACTCATGGGGTTTAAGCTGTCGTGAGGCATATGAAACAACTCTTCCCTCCTGCATTAGCACTGCTCCAAGTCCTCGACGAGAAGCGTCGCAATATACTTCATAATCCTTGCGTTGATCTGGCAGAACCAACATTGGCGCTGTAACTAAATGTTTCTTCAACTCCTGAAAACTAGCCTCACATTCCTCCGTCCAATTGAACTTCGTGTCTTTCTTCAAAAACTCCGTCATAGGCTTCGCAATCTTCGAGAAATTCTCAATGAATCTCCGGTAGTATCCTGCGAGTCCAAGAAAACTCCGGATCTCTCCAACTGACGTGGGTGCTTCCCAATTAGTCACAGTGTTAACCTTGGTGGGATCTACTGCTATTCCTTCTCTGGATATAACATGTCCAAGGAATCCAACTTCCTTTAACCAAAACTCGCACTTGCTAAACTTGGCATATAACTGATGTTCTCTGAGCTTTCCAAGTACCAAACGCAAATGCTCCTTATGCTCTTCTTCATTCTTCGAATAGACCAGAATATCATCAATGAACACTACGACGAACTTATCCAAAAACTCCATAAACACTTTGTTCATCATGTTCATGAAATAGGCAGGTGCGTTAGTCAGGCCAAATGACATAACGGTGTACTCATATAGCCCATACCTTGTGGTAAAAGTTTTCTTGGGTATATCCTGCTCTCGAATCTTCAACTGGTGGTATCCTGATCGCAAATCAATCTTGGAAAATACTTTAGCTCCTTGTAGTCTGTCAAACAGATCGTTGATCATCGGCAGTGGGTACTTGTTCTTGATTGTTACTTCATTCAATCCACGATAATCAACAACCATCCTCAATGATCCATCTTTCTTCTCCACTAGAAGTACTGGTGATCCCCAAGGTGACGAACTTGGGCGAATATATCCTTTATCCAATAACTCCTTAATATGCTTCTTAATTTCTTCCAAATCCTTAGAGGGCATCCTGTACGGTCTCTTAGATATCGGCCCTGTGCCTAGCAAAAGCTCAATCAAAAACTCAATGTCTCTATCCGGTGGCATGCCTGGCAACTCCTCTGGAAATACGTCAGGGAAATCCTTCACCACTGGCACTTCCTCCTGTACAACTCCTGATAAGGAATTCACTTGAGTCCTCTTCGGCACATGCCGGGATACGTACTTAATCCTTCTTCCTTGTGGGGTAGTAAGCAAGATCGTCTTACTGGCGCAATCGATGTTTCCTCCATACATCGATAGCCAATCCATTCCCAAAATCACATCCAAACCTTGCAACTCCAAAACTATTAGGTCTGAGGGGAAAACATGCCTACCTATGGCTAATGGCACCTGAAGACATCCTTGGCTTGCCATATACTCTGCTCCTGGCGAGGTTACTAACATAGGTGTTCTAAGAACTTTGGTGGGCAACTTAAACTTATCCACAAATCCCCTTGATATGTATGAATGTGATGCACCAGTATCAAAAAGAACGATTGCAGTAAATGACTTAACCAAGAACTTACCTATTACTGCATCAGGCTGGGCTTCTACCTCCTCCACGTTAACGTGGTTCACTTGTCCTCTGTTGAAAGGGTTCGGCTTCTTCCCCGAGCTTCCATTGCCATTTCCATTCTTTGCTTCCGGACAATCAGTGGCATAATGTCCAATCTTCTGGCACTTGAAACAAGTAACGTGGCTTAGATCCCTCTTGGCTGGGTTGATGGGTTGGTACGGTTTTGTCCATTGCTTCCTCCGTTCCCATTGCCATTCTTGGGGCCACTATGATTGTGCGAGCTCCCTCCATTGTGATTGTGACCTCCATGGTTGTGTTGAAGGTGTCCTCCCGAGTTCGGGGTAAAACGAGGCTTCTGATGAGCTCCCGTACTGTACTTTCCTTGTCCATACTTCCTCTTACGGCTCTCAATCTGCTGCTGTTTCCCTTCAATCATGAGAGCTCTGTCTACCAACTCCTGGTAGTTGTTAAAAGTTGCCACCATCAACTGCATGCTCAGCTCATCATTCAGTCCTTCCAAAAACTTCTCCTGCTTAGCTGCATCCGTAGCAACGTCATCGGGGGCATAACGTGCTAACTTACTGAAATCCTCCACGTCATCTGGGTGCGTCCTCCTTGGCGTAAGTTGCAAAACTCACGTTTCTTCATGGCCATAGCTCCTGCTGAAACATGGGCAGTACGGAAAGCTTGCTGAAACTGGTCCCATGTGACGATGTCAATGGGGTGAGTGGTTGTGTAATTCTCCCACCATGATGCTGCGGGTCCATCAAGCTGATGTGCGGCAAAACGCACTCTCTCCGCATCTGTGCATCCTGATGTGGTCAGCTCCCTTCCAACCTTGCGGAGCCAATCATCTGCAACAATCGGCTCGGTGCTACTAGAGAACACCGGCGGATTCAGCCTAAGAAAACGGGCTGAGTGATCAACAGGTGGTGGTGGTGGTGGGTTGTTGTTGCCTTGGTTCTGAATTAGCGCTTGCATCAGGGTATTCTGCTGCTGAATCAACTGAGTGATCTTCGGTGGAAAAACAAATCCGGTGTCGCGTCTCGGATGCATCTGATGGGTTTAGAAAAGATGAGAAAATAGGATAGAATGAGATCTAGAGGGAAAACACTACCCATATGCACATGAGACAAACACAATCATATCACCCCAATCAATTCAAACAAGGCATACAATCGATCTAACTATCGTTACAAAGTGCTTGGACTATACTATATACATGGTGGAATACTACTACTGATTTGGTGGTCTACTAGAAAAATTGGTCGGTCGAAGACTCCATGATATCTGCTCCGGCTTCATCCTCCCAATCATCATCACTGGGGTCCGAGTCGGTGTCGTCGATGATGATGTAGTTCTCCGGGCAAGTAGAATCGTCATCTTCTCCTCCTGGCGCTGGGTCTCCCATGAATACTCCGATCTTCTTTATCAGGTCGTCATTCTTCTCCACTAGTGCGACGATTTCCTCCATATAATCCTCGCGTGTAGCCTTGAGTTCTTCCTCCAGCTCCATGATCCTAGTCTTTGCCTTCTTCAGATCTATCATGTCTGCGCACATCTGGTTCTCCCGGCGACGAATGTGCTGGTTTAACTCCTGAATGAAAGCTGCAATAGATCTATCCTTCCTGGTGCTGATCATTTCCCATTGCTCGTCTCGGCGCCCACAAATCTGATAGATAGTATCCTTGAGATCATTGTGGTACACTTCTCCAATGCGTCCCATGGTGATGTGGGCTGCCATGTTCTTTCCTAGACTCCAGGTTGGTGCATCAAAGGAAAACTCTATGGGCTCAGTGACTGGCATGAACGTCCTTCCTGGAACTTGAACTTGAATCATCCAGCGCTCCTCTTCTCGTAGTGTGGCGTTGTAGGTCCCGGTGAAGCTTGGTATTCTGATGTTCAGGTACTTAGTAACTTCCTTCAAGTGTCGTCCAAATGGTGTATCCTCATCCGGTTGCGCGAACTTATTCCTTGCATCCGCCATCCTAAAAGAGTGGAAGAAAGGAGAGGAGTCAGAAATGAGAAAAGAGTAGTGATCTAGGGCTTTAGCTTAGTGGTCGTGTACTACAGTCAGCGTGTGCTCTGATACCATCTTTGTAGTGACCAGACCTCCAACAGTCTAGTCTCTGTGCATCAGTGTCATCCCTGGATCGGTATTGCTGACACGCACAGTACTTGAAGGATTTATAACAAAGTAGCAATCACACACTTATTACATCGAATAGTCTCAAGAGAGAACTTATTACAATAAATATGGAGTAAGGCCGTCTAAAAACGATAACAGCGGAAGGATTAGCAGATAAAGTGAGTCCATCGACTCCAACGGCATCACTGAGTATAAGACCACGACCTATGACACCTCACTCGTCGTCTGAAAAGTCTGCAACATGAACGTTGCAGCCCGAAAACGGGTCAGCACATGGAATATGCTGGCAAAGTAACACATAGAGAGTAATGAACAGAGTAATGCTATCACTACATGCATATTTGGTTGGTGGAAAGCTCTATGGTTACAGTTTTGCGAAAAGCCAAATTTTCCCTACAACAAAGGAATAAATTTTATTTAACTATCATGGTGGTTGTTAAACATTGAGAAGGTACCTCCAACTCAATCCCAATTAAGAACATGATTAACCCAATCAAATTAAATTAAGTAACATGATAATGAGATTCACATGATAATCCAAGAAACTAGATACTCAAGATGTCCATAACCGGGGACACAGCTAACCATGATTAGTTTGTACACTCTGCAGAGGTTTGCGCACTTCTCCCCACAAGACTCTATCTCCTCCGTTTGATTTCTCGCACTACATGGTGTTTGAGAAACGGATGACCGAGACACAGTCTTTAAGAAACAATACTCTTTACTCCGGGTGGACAATTACACCTACTTTCCCCTACATCTGCTATCCCACCTCTTCAAGAGGTCATGTAACCTACTCAACTATGCTAGAGCCCATAATAGCTTGTGGCTGCACACGGAAGTTTCTAGCATGAATAATCTCATGATCCCTTTGAGCCTGGGTGGCGGTCCATAGGATGATCACACGGGTACTCCGGGATATCCAAAAATACATGAAACACTGGGTTCTGTAGGTGCCTCAATCCTCCCAGATGTAAATTAAAGTAACCATCTTAAGTTGAACCATTAATTAACAATCTCACATATGTCATGAAAATTCACTCAAACCCAATCCACGTCTATGAGCATAGCATAGCAATATAAGCAAACGTAGAAGTAACTCCCAAAGGTTTGATAATAAACAGGGCAATAGGTACTACCTCATCTACTTCCCAAAACCCACATATTAATCAGATCCTAATCATGCAATTGTTTGAGGATTGATCTAATGCAATAAAACTGGGTGGTAAAGAGGTATGATCAAAGTGTTACTTGCCTTGCTGATGATCCGTGAAACCCAGAGACTCGTAGTAGCACGCTTCGCACTCCGGGTACTCTATCGCAAACAAACAATACATACATAAGCAATCAAGCAAGGGTGCACGGGTAAAACTCGAAATAAGACATCCAACCAGAAAGTTCAACTTAAGAACTCCGGTTTGCAAAAAGAATCAAATCGAACGAAACAACGAAACTCGAACGGTGAAAGAAACAAGCTTCATTTACTAATCTGGACCTAAGTCAAATTTTACATTAGCAAAAACCTGTTTAAGTTGGTTAAACAGAAATAGGGTTTCGAGACGAAACTCTAGGCGCTTGAATCGCCTGATTCCGATAAACGAGCGAAAAGTTATACTAAAACGAAGAACAGATCGGAAATCGCGATCGAAAATAATCGCGGAAAATCCGACAAAAAGAAAAACTGACGAACAGGCTAACGAATGAACGTTCGCTGTCTGCGGTTAAACGATGAAAATCGTTCGTTAAAGCGAATGTACGGACGAACGTCCGCTAAATAGACTAAACTGAAAAAAATAAAACCTATCTAATAAAAAATAAACCGGGTTTCTAAAAAACCGACGGTTTTCTCTCGTAAACCGCGGCGGCGGCGGTGACTACCTCCGGTGGGTCAACGGCGGCGGCGGCGGCGGTCGGCTCCGGTGGGGCGGCAGCTCGCAGCGGCTGCGGCGGCGCGGGCGACGGCGGCGGCGGGCAGCGGCGGCGGCGGCACGCAGCGGCGGCTCGGGGCTAGGGTTAGGGTTAGGGGCGGCGTGGGCTGGGGTGGGCTGGCGGCGGGGCGGCTTATAAAGCCCGGGGCGAGGCAGAGTCCGGGTCGCCCGCGGCTCCATAGCCCGTTGATTAGCCGCGTCGATGTGAGACTTTCTCCTTTTTTGTCTTCTCCACACAACCTCCACCATCATATTCTATTCCACCTATAGTGCTATGTCCATGGCTCACGCTCATGTATTGCGTGAAAGTTGAAAAGGTTTGAGAACGTCAAAAGTATGAAACAATTGCTTGGCTTGTCATCGGGGTTGTGCATGGTGTGAATATTTTATGTGAAGAAGATTATGCTAGGTAGCATTCCACATCAAAAATTATCTTTTTTATCATTTACCTATTCGAGGACGAGCAGAAATTAAGCTTGGGGTTGCTGATACATCTCCGTCATATCTATAATTTTTGATTGTTCCATGCCAATATTATGCAACTTTCATATACTTTTTCGTAACTTTTTATACTATTTTTGGGACTAACATATTGATCCAGTGCCCAGTGCCAGTTCCTGTTTGTTGCATGTTTTTGGTTTCGCAGAATATCCATATCAAACGGAATCCAAACGGGATAAAAACGGACGAATCTTATTTTTGGAATATTTGGAAAATCTGGGAGAAAGATCAACGCGAAACGGTGCCCGAGGTGGCCACGAGGTAGGGGGGGCGCCCCTGACCCTCGTGGGCCACCCGTAAGGTGGTTGATGCCCTTCTTCGGCCACAAGAAAGCTAATTTTTGGTAAAAAAATCATGGCGAAGGTTTCATTTCTATCGGAGTTACGGATCTCCATATATACACGAAACGGTGAAAGAGCAGCAGAGGAGAACGCAGAAACAGAGAGAGACAGAGAGACAGATCCAATCTCGGAGGGGCTTTCGCCCCTCCCACGCCATGGAGGCCAAGGACCAGAGGGGAAACCCTTCTCCCATCTAGGGAGGAGGTCAAGAAAGAAGAAGACGAAGGGGCCCCCTCTCCCCTTCTCTTCCGGTGGCGCCGGAACGCTGCCGTGGCCATCATCATCACCGCAATCTTCACCAACAACTTCACCGCCATCATCACCAACTCTTCCCCCCTCTATGCAGCGGTGTAATCTCTCTCTTACCCACTGTAATCTCTACTTAAACATGGTGCTCAACGCTATATATTATTTCCCAATGATGTATGGCTATCCTATGATGTTTGAGTAGATCCGTTTTGTCCTATGGGCTAATTGATGATCGTGATTGGTTTGAGTTGCATGTTTAATTATTGGTGCTGTCCTATGGTGCTCTCCGTGTCGTGCAAGCGTGAGGGATTCCCGCTGTAGGGTTTGCAATATGTTCATGATTTGCTTATGGTGGGTGGCGTGAGTGACAGAAGCACAGGCCGAGTAAGTAGGTTGTTTGCGTATAGGATAAAGAGGACTTGATACTTTAATGCTATGGTTGGGTTTTACCTTAGTGATCTTTAGTGGTTGCGGATGCTTGCTAGAGTTCCAACCATAAGTGCATATGATCCAAGTAGAGAAAGTATGTTAGCTTATGCCTCTCCCTCAAATAAAATTGCAATAATGATTACCGGTCTAGTTATCGATTGCCTAGGGACAAATAACTTTCTCGTAACAAAAAGCTCTCTACTAAAACTAATTTAGTTGTGTCTTCATCTAAACAGCCCCTAGCTTTTATTTACTCGCTCTTTACTTTCTTGCAAACCTATCCAAAAACACCTACAAAGTACTTCTAGTTTCATACTTGTTTCTGGTAAAGCGAACGTCAAGTGTGCGTAGAGTTGTATCGGTGGTCGATAGAACTTGAGGGAATATTTGTTCTACCTTTAGCTCCTTGTTGGGTTCGACACTCTTACTTATCGAAAGAGGCTACAATTGATCCCCTATACTTGTGGGTTATCAGACCGCCACACCCGAGCCGGCTGGGGGTGGATGAACAGGACCCCGTGGAGGGCTGGTTGAACTGTAGCTAGTGGAGGGTGGAATGAACATGACTCGTGGAGGGCTGGTTGAACAGTAGCCGGTGGAGGGCTGGTTGAACAGTAGCCGGTGGAGGCTGGATGAACGGGACCCCGTGGATGAACAGTAGTTGGTGGAGGCTGGAGGAAGTCGACTGTCGATGAACAATAGCAGGTGGAGGCAGGAGGAAGTCGACGGTGGATGAACAATAGCCCGTGTAGGTTGGAGCGAGGCAGTAGACGGTGGATGAACAATAGGCCGTGGAGTCCCGTTTTGCGGTACGCCACACTCCTCCCAATGAATAAGACCCTGTTTCAACCGTAGGCGCTCCAACATAAGTCCGTTTCCTCCGTTTTGCGGTACGCCACACCTCTCCGGATCAACAGCACCCCGTTTCGACCGTAGGAACTCGAACACAAGTCTGTTTTCTCCGTTTTGTTGTACGACAGACCCCTCTAGATGAACAAGATCCCGGTTCGACCGTAGCCGGTCGAACAGAAGGCCGTTTCCTCCGTTCTGCGGTACGCAAGACCCTGTTTTGGCTGTTCCGTCCAAGCCAGTTGGCTCTCGTTGAACACGACGCATTCCGACCCAGTCTGTTGCCTCCCGATGAACAGGACGTTGTTTCTCCGTTCCGACCCGGCCGGTTGGCTGTCGATGAACAGGACGTCGTTGCTGTCGTCCGTTGCCTCTCCATGTACACGAGCCCTGGTCGTACAAATGCGCGAGTAGGCGTTTGAGACCCCGCTCGTATGTACATATGTGGCCATATTTTTTGGCATCTGGTTGTACGTACGTGTACATGGTTTAGATAGGACTGCCTGAACTGCTACGTCGGGGGCTCTACTACTACACGTGCCGCTGCTTGCTCGACCACAGTTCATCGTTGCAGAGAGACCGATCGACCAATATGTACGTACACGTTCGCGACCAGACAAAAAACGCTACGTACGCTTCGACCGGGTGGGTCCTAGCTGTCAGGGAGGATAAGGACACACTTCCTTGCGTGCGAAGATATAGCTGGTGGGTCCCAGCTGTCAGGGGGGAGAATCACTTTTTTGCCCGTAATATGGACGCACTTCCTTGCGTGCGAAGATGTAGCTGGTGGGTCCATCTGTGAGCCTCGGCGCGTAGAGTCCTCTTCCGATGGCTGTCGTTCGTTGACCACGTTGATCGCGCCGTGCGGACAGCACCCAGGCGGTGGACGACAACGAGGCCTAGGAAGGGAACGACGCGGAGCCAGGGAAGACGAGGCAGCTGTGTTTTGTTCTTCTTTCTCGTTGACGTGTTCTGGCATCACCCTCTGACGTAGTCATCTGTGTCTAGCCAAACGATAATGGATGTCGTCACACTGAGAGGGCCCTCAGAATATCTCTACATCGTCGGAGGAGCAAATTCAACTCTCGAGCTATCATGTCTCTTGTCAAATTTTCTGATGAACATGTAAGTTGTCATTATGATCACCTTGTTATAAATGACGTTTGAGCAACCCCAAAGCTCATCGCACGCTAAGAATTGACTACGATACTCTAATGGTCTAAGGAACTAAAACACATGTTAACACTTCGTGTTATAACAATTGACTTATGACGATATTATCTCAAAATATAACAAACAAGTTTGGGTCGATTCAATATGATCGTCCTTCTAACGTCATACTCTCAATGTTGTTTTGAGACTATTGTTACTCTTAACGATATCTCAATATCCAGAAAACGTGATCACGAACAACACTTGAGCTAGTCTTAGACGCGAGAGTAGGAATTTTATTTTACAGTTTATTGTTCTACACGTGTATATGAGTTTTCCACTTAATTGCATATTCCAGGATCATAGCAGTTATAGCATAGAATAAAACTCTTAATCATAAACACAGAAACATAATAATACAATATTTTTGCCTCTAGGGTATACATCCAACATGATCCTCCTTGACTTCTTCCGTGAAGATGAAGTCAACGAAGCTCCGGCGTAGATTCTTGTCGTCTCCTTGGGACGAAGAGGTTAGGGTTTCTCGTCATACGTTCGCGCCGGTGAGATATTATGTCAGACACTTCAGATCAATTCAAGGATAGCGGCGACAACTGCAGCTCCAGGGCGCTGGTCCTTAGGAGTATGTCCATGAAGACTTAGCGGTTGTCATCGTCAAGGCCAGGTCGGCTCCGATATGGGAGTGGCGACGGCGGCGCATCGGCGACTCGTTCTAGCGGCGGTAGTGGTCTCTAGGTAGTCCATGGACCTCAATGTAATTTTTATTATGTTTAGGGTGTTTCGTACTTTTGATGTACAATTATAATAGATCCTCGTCTTTTCAGGAAAAAAAGTGCATGCACTGCTTGTATGTGCTTTACCTTAATTGGATGCTGGATCCATTGGCATTTTAGTATACAACCAATAACGATTCATACAAAAAGAGGCATTGCAATATCGTATTTGTTTTCTTCCCTGAGTGACATTCATTCCTTTATTTTCCTTGGTTTGTTCAATCTGTCAACACTTTCGCATATTAAAACTAGGCCCCTCGTATGCGGAAAAAGGAAACTCTATAGCAATTGGGAAAGAAAGGAAAAGCCCAAGCGAAAGAAATATTTAACGAAAAAAACCTTTATTTGCATGACAATATAGTGGAGACGGTTATGTGTGTTTGCAGCGAAGGGCCTACGCCCGTACGCCCTAGCTATATTTTGCTCATGTCTTTTCCTCCCCTCGCCCAATCAAATGGATGGACAGAAACTCCTTTTGCATGCTCCGGTTCTTTGATTGGATTTTTAGAGCTCGCCAACAAAGTATAATGGCCTTGGCACTTAGCTCTCAGCCTCTATCTGTTTTGCGTAGCTGATGCTAGTGTTATATCTTTTGGGGAGACTATGCCCTATGGGCGTTCCATCTCCGAGTGACGATGAACCAACAAAATGTAAAATGTAGTGGCTGTTTGCCAAGAAAAAGTGTAGTGGCGAGTTAAATTTAGCTTAAGGAGATATTTTGATTAACGGCGTACATGCCGCATGCAATTCCTCTTATAGGCCATGATTTTTCTTTATCAAAATATACTACCATGAATGGAGTCCATTAATGCAGCAACAAAGATGAGCGCGAGAGGTCCAGGCAGGATGGATACGACAAGCAGGAAAGGGATAGAAAACCTTCCAACTACCAGGCGGGGCCAACCTCACCTCATGGCCCCCCCTCTAGCATACTATACGTAGCTCCAAACTGGCATAGCGCCGCGCCGCGCCGCCCGTATCGTTTGAAGTCATGGGTCCTCCTCCGCAAACCAACAGCCCACCGTTCGAAACTTGTGCGTGCAATTTTTTTAACACGGTATAAACGCAAGAGCTCATATATATATATATGCATATACTTATCTCTATAAACGCACACATATACATTTTATTTTTATGAGCATCTCCGAGAGACTGAGCCGGCATATCATCTTTGAGATTTTACGAAGTTATCGTAGTCGCCTCGTAGTCGACGGGAACGTCTACTCCCACTGAACGCGCATCGCGGAAATCCTGAAATAAATTCAGTACAAATGCGAGCATCAGGATTTGAATCCTGATGGGCTGGGAATACCACTATCCTTCTAACCATCCAACCATAGATTGGTTCTCACTTGTACATGCAATTGATACTGATTCACGCGCGATATATTGCAGGCAGCATTCCAAAAAAAAAATTGGAGTAGTTTCGCAGAGGCTTTGATACAAATATCAGAATTGCATTGTGTACTATACCTTTTTTTTTGCGAATGAGAATTGTATTGTACTCCATTAATTGGATAATGGCTGCAAATGACCTTTTTTTAGAGAAAAGAGGCTGTGTTATTTTCTGAAAAGAAAAAGAGCATGATTATTATTAGTCCCAAAAATTAGAAACTTCAAAATTTTAGTTAAGATTCAGATACCGGTAGGTGAGCAGCGGACGCCAAAAAAAAATACAGCTTGGCGGAGGACAGCAAAATCCCAACATTACGAATCCGGAGAGAATTAGTTGAAGGACCTGCAGCAGCGGCATGGCACAAGAGCCTCCTTTTTATTTTGTCCGCGTGATATTCTTCAGCAAAGGTGTGGGTGTAAACGGGTGGACAGATCGATTGGCCGTTTTTTATAAGTGGAGTGCGTCGATTCTTGGGGATATGGATATGAAAAGCAGCCTCCCATCGTAGACTCTACCACGCTAGCCATATCGTACGCGCTCCACATTTTAGATACGGTTTTGATCCGAACTTGGACAATCGTACAACTTTCGATCACCATTTCTTTGGAAGATCTATCTATTGGGCCTTTCATGCTAGAGAAGTCTCTCATAATTAGCTGCTTGCTAGGACATGAAACTACTTCAAAAATAGTACAAGCTATAGGAGGACACGAAGGCCATCATTCAGCGGTCATTGGTCATCTCCAATGCCGATCCTCAAACCGTCCGTGAACGTTTGGATCACGCGATCCGGACGTGTTTTGCCATCCAACGCGGTCTTGTATTCGTCAATAGGCCGGTTCGAACACGCTTTTTTCGCAAACCAGAGTCAAAGTGAGGGTGGGGGCTTTGCGGGCGTTCGGACTGCTACCACGTCCTCGTTTGACAACCATGGCCCACCTGAGCCGCTCGTTCCCACCCGACGGTGGTCAATGCCATTACAAAGCGCTAGCGCCGCATTCACGCCGGCCGAAAGCGGACACGACCTCTTATTGGAGCCAACATTGAAGCAGTGCGCCGGCCGAGAGCGCGGCCCGCGCCGCTTCCCCGTGCACTCAGCGTCTCACCGCATTCAAACGGCACCAGTTCGTTTGTCTGCCTCCATTAAACACACACGGTTGCCTAGAAACAACGAGGCATCGCCACCTGTCCGTCTACCGCTCGCCATTAATCATGTCGACGGTTGCCCTGCCATCACCCCAATATATAAACCACATGCCTGACCATAGCAGCATCCACCATCCTCCGCTCCCTTCCTCCTCTCTGCACCATGCCTGCCATGCCCTCCTCGAGCTCCAAAGCCATCTGGGACAACCTATGATCCGAGAAGAAAAAGGAGATCGCCGCCATTGCAGTCGATCGGTAGGCCGGTAGGCAGACAGAGACCGTCGCTACGGACGCCCCAATGAAGGACGCGACCGAGGACGAGCCGGAGCCACCCTCCTCGCTAGTGCATGCCGGCATCACCATCGTCGAGGCCCGTGCCCACTACACGGACGTGGTGCTAGAGGAGCGGGACAACGGGAGGCCAAGTTTTGGCAGGCGCAGGCCGACCAGACCTACTACCTCTGCCTCCCGGACGAGCACCGGCACGCGGAGGAACAACTCCCTGCCGACACGGCCATAGTGTCGTATGTGGATGTGGCCGAGCAGGAGGCGCCGGTCGACTCCTACCGCACAGCCTGCGAAATCTGCTACAACCACTGGTGGTACATCCAGTATCAGGCGGATATACAGGTCGCCTACAAGGAGATGGGCGAGGGGGCAGATGAGGTGTCCAGCGAGAGCGACGACGAGGAGGACATCGCCAGCTTGCCATGGTTGCGCCCCTCCGTCACAACCACGAAGCCGGCACATTCGCGAATGCCGCTGGCAACGAGGAAGAGTAGAGAATGGGAGGTCACCGGTGCTCGGGTCCCAGGAAGGACACCACTCCTCCCCTCCCATTCAAGCCAAGCTTGGTGGGCTGAACATCCTCGGCCGATTAGCTGCTTTGCGGTGATGTGGAGGTGGACAACTTCACTTCTCGGGGCTCATGGCTGCGGAGGTAGAGCTAGAGCTTCATTTTGCGGTGCTAACGCCCGGACGGACGCCGGCGATCATTTAGATTAGGTTTAGAGACGGGTTTAGTTAAAATATGTCTCCATTGTAATGAATGTGCTCCGGTTTATATGAAAATCCGCGTGTTTGCATGAATTCCGTCCGGTTAGTTGAATAGTGTTTGAAATGTATGCGAGCAGCGTTGGATGCCGACTCTCGATACCGTGTCTGCGGACTGGTCCTCCTGTCCGCGAACGGATGCGGGAGCAAATTTGCAGGTCTGCGTTGGAGATGCCCTAAGAACTACTTCTACACCATATCTTCATCGTGGAATTTTCTCCAAGCGTCTTCTTTCGTTTCCCTCGGCGACTAGGGCAAATTGCTTCCCATGGTTCACCTTATCTTTACCTGTCGCTCTAGCAGCCAGTGACAGGGAGGGGAATCCCGATGCCTTTGCTCGCGCTAGTAGTTTAGATATTTTTTTAGTCCTTACAGGTACAACGCTCGGACGGATGGCGACGCTTCTCCTTCAAATTTTTCTTCCGGGCTCCGATCATCCTTAAATTCGTTCATCTGGGTGTAGTTGATGAAGCTCTGACATAGATTTCTGTCGTCTCCTTGGGGAGGCGAGGTTAGGGTTTCTCGTCGTGCGTGTGCGACATTTGGTGTCAGTTGCTTCAAACCTATTCAAGGGATGTACGACGATGAGTGCAACTACAAAGTGCTGGTCCTTAGGGGCACAAGCATGAAGACTTCCTGACTATCATCGTCTTGGTCAAGCCGGCTGTGATAGGGAAACGAAGATAGCGGCGCGTCGATGGCTCGTTTTGACGGCGATAATGATCGTTTGATGGTCTAGAGATCAAAATGTATTTTTTTATCATATCTGAGATACTTTGTACTTCTGATAAACCTTTATAACAGATCTAGATCTTTTTTTCTTGAAAAAGAAGAAGCATAATATTCTAGTAGATTAAGATGTTATTCAACGATGTATAAGTATTATACCTAGTAGTCTAGCCCATCATTTACCTTTCCATATAAATATGATTGTACAAAATAATATGATTTTCTTTGGTCACATAATAATTTGTTACATATTTATTGGTTTAGCAAAGAAAATATAATTTTATTTGGTAATACAATATGAAGTGGGAAAGCTTAGGCGCTTTTTAATAATAACCGGTGGAAAAAATATCAAGGTGAGAAAAAAAAATCAAAACTAGGAAAAGATGGAGGAATGGACCTACGTAAGGTTGGATCAAAGAGGAATGAACACAGAACCTATGTCTTTAAGTAGGAAAAAGTAGGATACTCCCTCCCTTTCATTTTATAGGGCTTATCTCGAAAATTTTGTTTTCCCATTTTGTAAGTCTTAATTTTATTATTTTCATTCACATGTTCAGATTTTAAGGTGCATTAAATCGTTACATGCAAGGATTAGGCTGGTCCTAATGGGTGTATCATTGCTAGTATCATGCGTGCCAACTGGACAACTTTGATTAGGTGACATATAATTAAATGAAGAAAGAAATGGTTGAGTATCATATCATGATACGACAACATAATAATAAGTAAACACAGATTCTTGAGGAAAATGAGCTCATTAATTAACTAGTTTTGTAAACTACAAAATTATTTCACCATTCACCATCTATCCTGGTTGGTGAGATTTTTAAATTGAGACCTATAAATCAGAAGAGCGGGATAGGAGAGAAGTAGAAGAAATTAGCTGAGGGTTAAATGACCGGAGGAAGCACATTGCCTCTCGAGCTACCTTTGATGACGCACCGAGTCGCCGGGCGATGTGATTTGGAGGAAAATGCCACCCTCGAGGTTACCATGGCGCATTGTCGCCGCCGCCGTGGCGCCATTCTAGCAAGCCGTCCCCTCGCCCGCTTTAGGGAAAGAAAGAATTAGTACTAGAGAAGATCTCGGGCTATTTGATTCAAAGAGATCCTATAAGATTTTTTGGAGGATTGAAATACTTAGGAATTTTTCTGCGCTGGTTCTTTGGTTCATAGGATTGGATCTAGGATTTTTTTTCTATGGATTTGAAATAAATTTCGCAAAAATCTAACATCCACTTCAACCTCTTTTTACTAATTTTTTTTGTTTTTCCCGTGACATCAAACACCCTTGGTAATTCTGTAGGATTTAAGTGAGCATGCCACCCCCATCCTATACTTTTCCCATTCTTATGTTTTCAAAAATCCTACGAATCAAAGAGGCCCTCAATTGGCTAGTGACCTACTACTTTATTTTACTAACTCATGATTGATCTCTTGATTGTTGCCCCTGTTTATTAAGATTGTTAGCCAGTTGTCCGTGTGTTATAGTCACCAACTCACTTTTAATAGTAGAGATTTTTCGAGAGCGGACATTTGGCTCCCGGGAGCCATGGAGGCCTTTTCTTGAAAACAAATCAAAATTCAAACTTTTCGGTTTCAAAAAAATCTGAAAAAATTGTGCAAGTAAACAAGTATGTTATGTCTATATGTGTAAAATTTCAGAATGAAAAACGTTGAAATGTGACATGTACCAAAAGGACAAATTCATGGTCTAGGAGGATGAATAGTATCATGTGTTAAAAAGCCCCAGATTTGTCTTTTTTGCACAGCCCTCATTTCAACATATTTTGCCCTGAAAATGTACACACATGTGTGTTATGCCTTCATGTGTATGTGTGTTTTCTTTTTCAGAATTTTTTGAAATGTAAAAAATATGAAATTTGACAAAATTCAAATTTTTTAAAACAGAGCTCCATGGAGCTCGGCCTCCACAATATCCGAGATTTTTCTTGCTTTTCCTATTTATTTTTTCAGATGACTGAAAAGCACTCCCTCGGTTCACAAATACTCTCTCCATTCGGAAATAGCTATCATGGTTTTATTTCAAAAATGTAATATAAGATGTCATAATTTTTGTGAATCAGATGTATGTGGAGACATTTTAGTGTGTTAGTTCGCTCATTTCAGTTCATATGTATTTTATATAGAAATATTGATAATTTCTTATATATGTGAAGGGAGGGGTATCTATTTTCTGGTACAGCAGTATTTTTCATCAGCAGACTTCTCTTATTATTTTTACATAAGAAAGTGGAAAATGCTACTCCGCGTCCAAAGACCGTCAACCCTCCCGCTCGTCTGGGCTCTCTCTTTATAAACCGTGCTCTCGGACCCCTCACTCTCCACGCCTCATCTTCCGTTTCTTCTCCAGCCCCCCTCACGAAAGCCACACCCCGCCGCCCCGGCGCAATTTCTGGAGCGGCACTTGGATCCTCACGGCCATGGACAAGGGCGCACTGATGACGCCGGACTCCGATCAGGGCGGCCCCGACGGGGGCTCGTTCTCGAGCCTGCGCTCGTACGGGCGGGCCCTGTCGCAGACGCCGCGGCGGCTGGCACGGCGCGCGTGCGCGGCGACGGCGCCGGAGGAAGAGATGAGCCGCGTGCGCGCGCGGTCGGGGGCTCCGATGGCGCGCGCTCTGCGGTGGCCGGACCTCGTGGGGCTTGGTCTCGGCGGCATGGTGGGCGCCGGGGTGTTCGTCACCACCGGGCGCGCCACGAGGCTCCACGCCGGCCCCGGCGTCGTCGTGTCCTACGCCATTGCCGGCCTCTGCGCGCTGCTCTCCGCCTTCTGCTACACGGAGTTCGCCGTGGACATGCCCGTCGCCGGCGGCGCCTTCAGCTACCTCCGCGTCACCTTCGGTGAGCTCGCTGGCCCCGGCCCCGGCCCCCCAA
Source organism: Aegilops tauschii subsp. strangulata (assembly GCF_002575655.3). Taxonomy (NCBI): domain Eukaryota; kingdom Viridiplantae; phylum Streptophyta; class Magnoliopsida; order Poales; family Poaceae; genus Aegilops; species Aegilops tauschii. The sequence continues at coordinate 228,622,933 of NC_053039.3, forward strand.
TCAATCATGCCGAGATCATGACCCGAATAACGCCATTAAACCAACCATCAATTATATATAATAATCTGCTCGTTTCTTGTCATACCATGTAAGATTTGTTTATCCCACGAGTATTTTGCTCTCACTCGCTCGCTGGTGCGATTGGAGTACGTCACATATTGGGGGGGGGGGATCGCATCCATCCTTAACTATTCGATGGTTATCTATACATCTTCCTTCATGTATATACTTTGTGGTTTGGGTTTCCCCGTTGTCTTTGGTTTGTCCAGTTGCCCAAAAAGCAGGCTCCTTTTGCGCGTATTTAATGCGTACGCGAGAAGAGGTGTCGTCTTCGCGGCATGAACACGATGCCGCTGTTCCTGCTGTCGCTGTGCCCTGCCTGCTGATAAAATAAAATTCAGATTCAGACAGATCACCTGCGATGCTGTTCCAACAGTAGAAAACCTAAATCCTTTGTACGTACGTACGTACTGGGGTACTGCGTATGCACGTCTCGCTGTCAACTGAATTTGGATTGAGATTTAGCAGAGTAGAAGAAACTCGCGAGTCCAACGGGAGCAATTAAAGAAAGCAAAAAAATTGGGATTGCGACTTCCAACAAATTTTATCGCACGCACACGTACACATCCATATCCAGGAAATAATGTTGGGAGGTCGCTTTCTCGCGTCCCAAAACGGTTGGTTTGGCCTTTTGGCCCAGATGCATATGGGGCCTAGCTAACTCTCTCACATCTCAGAGTAAAAGATCTTCACTGCCGCCCCGCCGCCGGTTGCAGCCAGAGCTGATTGTTTGTTTGCGTGCAGGGGAATTCGCTGCGTTCCTGACGGGGGCGAACCTCATCATGGAGTACGTCTTCTCCAACGCCGCCGTGGCGCGCAGCTTCACGGCCTACATGGGCACCGCGGTCGGCGTCGACGCGCCCAGCAAGTGGCGGATCGCCGTGCCGGGCCTCCCCAACGGCTTCAACCAGGTCGACCTCGTCGCCGTCGGGGTCATCCTCCTCATCTCCGTCTGCATCTGCTACAGGTACTACTCATCCTACTACAGTATTTGTTTTCATTATAATATACTCCTAATAAAGAAATCATTTTGGCTTTGCTTGCAAGTGTCAGCCTTCTCTTGTCTCTTGCCGCGTCTCTCGGTACTGTGTGTTTTGCATGACTGTTGACTACTGTGTGATTTGCATGACCGTTGACTGAAATCGGACCCCACACCCTGTCTGTTGCCAGTGTCAGTCAATCTTGTAAAAAAGCCGATGCAAATGTCACTTTACTTTTTGCTAGATTTTACAAGGTTCGATTTGCTCTAGTTGTAGCCATTAAGATTATTTTTTTCGAGATTTTGTTCCGCAAGACAGAAAAGGGTCCTCTCGGTCGCTCGCTGCTGTAGCTTTTCCCACCTTTCGCAATCGAATGTCTTCCGAGGCAATCGTGAACAAGCTTTTCTCCGGAGCAAAGGAAGAATCTCGCAAGCGAACCACTCCTTTTGATTCTCTAGTACCCCTACATACATGTACTTGATTCCGTTTCCTGTGAAGTTCAAACAAGTCCGATAGATTCTTTTTTGTTTTCCTAGATAGAAACATGGTAGGAGCACATATTCCTGGCACAAGTATGACACTGTTTTCCTGTCTGCGATGCGATGGCAGCACCAAAGAGAGCTCCAAGGTGAACATGGTCCTCACGGCCGTGCACGTGGCCTTCATCCTCTTCATCATCGTCATGGGCTTCTGGCGTGGCGACGCGCGCAACCTGACCCACCCCGCCGACCCGGCCCACCCGGGCGGTTTCTTCCCCAACGGCGTCGGCGGCGTCTTCAGCGGCGCGGCCATGGTGTACCTGAGCTACATCGGCTACGACGCCGTGTCCACCATGGCTGAAGAGGTGGAGCGGCCCGCGCGCGACATCCCCATCGGTGTCTCGGGGTCCGTCATCATCGTCACCGTGCTCTACTGCCTCATGGCCGCTTCCATGTCCATGCTCCTCCCATACGACGCGGTGAGAACCATTTATCTATCTTCTTTGTTTTTAAGATTCTTATGTAGGCAGCATGGGCATACGGATGATGCTCGTTACTCATCCTTAGTCTACTTTTGGGTCTCGCCCGCCTACTAGAAGGTAAGAGATCTCACCTAGTATGAATGATATGATTGTGTAGGTGAGGATGATTCTGGGAATATATTGCCTAAGGTGGATGAGGTTGCTATAGCTTATAGTAGTAGGAGCTGTATTAGAACAGGAGATTGATGCCAGTGGCAGCAAGACGATTCTTGTTGCTTTTCCTTTCTACCTTTCCCTCGTCCCCTTTTGGGATGTTGGTCATGTGGTTTTTCGGGATGAATCTGCTGTCGCCGTCGCAGGGCGGCCGGCCCAAATACGCTTTCTAGCACAGCACAGGGTAGTAAAGCATGATCTATGTGCACGCAATTTCTTTTGCCTTTATCCTATTCTCTTTTCTTTCTTGGTAACCTATGCCATGCCATGATCAGCGACAGAATCTGACAGTATTTGACCTGCTACTGCTAGCTCGAGCTCAACTGTTGTGTGTGGTGTTTTCAGATCGACACAGAGGCGCCCTTCTCGGGGGCCTTCAGGGGGAGCGACGGATGGGGCTGGGTGTCCAACGTGATCGGGGCCGGTGCCAGCCTCGGCATCTTGACGTCGCTCATGGTGGCCATGCTGGGGCAGGCCAGGTACCTGTGCGTCATCGGCCGCTCCGGCGTCATGCCCGCCTGGCTAGCCAAGGTGCACCCCAAGACCGCCACCCCCGTCAACGCCTCTGCCTTCCTTGGTACGTATCGCTCGCCGTCCTTCCAACTGTTTCCCTTCACTTTTGACCAACGTCACGGGCACCATGGTTTCTTCGGGAGAATTCACGACCGAGTACTCCAGCAACGACAATGTCATGGTTCCTTTCCGTGACCATCATAACGGCGGGCTAAAGCGATTAGCGACAACCTCGCCTTTCTTTGTGGACTTTCCTGACTGCGAAGCCGTTTCCATGGACAACTCGCGACGCTAATAGTAGTATTATAGAGAGTGTAGACGCGGGTATCATGCAATGGAAGTGTTAACCTGATTATTAGTACCACGATAATGTCACTTTTCCTTAGTTTTCTTCATTCATTTTGACTTTTTTTGTATTGTATTGACAATGTGATGTTCCTCCTCGCAGGACTCTTGACGGCTGCGCTGGCGCTCTTCACGGAGCTGGACATCCTCCTCAACCTCGTCTGCATTGGCACGCTCTTCGTCTTCTACATGGTGTCCAACGCAGTCGTATACCGCCGCTACGTCGTCGGCCCAACCGGCAGCAGCACCGAATCCGGGGACCGGCAGCCCAGCGCATGGCCGACCCTCGCGTTTCTCCTCGCCTTCTCCCTCATCGCGCTCTCCTTCACGCTGGTGTGGAAGCTGGCGCCGGAGGGCGGCCGCACCAGGGTCGGGCTCCTGTCGGCGTGCGGCGCGGCGGCGGTGGCCACGGTCGGCGCGTTCCAGGCGCTGGTGCCCCAGGCGCACACGCCCGAGCTTTGGGGCGTGCCGGGCATGCCGTGGGTGCCCGCAGCGTCCGTGTTCCTCAACGTCTTCCTGCTGGGCTCCCTAGACCGCCCGTCCTACGTCCGGTTCGGCTTCTTCTCCGCGGCCGCCGTGCTCGTCTACGTGCTCTACAGCGTGCACGCCAGCTATGACGCCGAGGAGAGCGCCACGCTCGACGGCGCCAAGGTGCAGGACGAAGCTTGCAGGGTGTAGCTACTAGCTAGGGTGGAGAGAATGAGCTTGTTAACTGCTGCTCTAGAGCGTCTAGGTTTTTCTTCTTCTTGACAATTTTCTGTCATGTTCTAGATTTCGAGTAGCTGTTGGGAGTACAACAAAGGAGCTAACAAGGTAATGAAATGTGAAAACTGAGAGAGGATCCGGGGAAAGGGGATTTTACCTGGAACTTGCATATGCGAGCACAAGTTCTTCTAAAATGTACATGCTCTAATTTCCTGGAAGATACTTCAGGGCAACTGCTTGTCTCCTTCATTTGTTTTCTTTACCCAAAAAAGGCTTCCCCTACTTATATTATAAAGCAATCATCGCTGAATACATCCGAGATACCGAACAACGCGCACACATACCCAAGGCAAGATACAAAGATGGCAGGTACCGACACACCACCCTACCGACAAACAATAGAGAAATGAACCGGACCACAACGAAGCCAGGCATCAGAAGCGGTGCCTCCAAGAAGGGTACGACCGTGGATAGCCGCCAGCGCCCGATCGCCGAAGATCAGGTTTTCACCCGGAGCAAGACGACAAGAGTGGGAACGCCGCGACGGGGCCTTCAGAAAGGGTACGGCAGCAACGGCCACCGTCGGCCAGTCAAAGGACTGGACAAGTGGTGTACCCCGACGCTCACACCCCACCGGTGAACCTTAACTCCGTCAAGCACCCGCAACCACGCCACCCACGCGGCCATGGTTGCCTGCCCGCACCTGAGACGCACGCTCAGCCCACACACTTCGCGCCTCCCGCCGCCAGAGCCGCTGCCCTGCAACCAGACAACCCCGAGACCTACACGAAGGCCCCAGCTTTGGACCAACCGACGACCCTCGACCGACAGAACCACCCGCGGACGCTCCGCTGGTGAACATGCGCCAACCTGACCGCGACCGAGGAAAGGGGGGGGGGGGGAAAGGGGAGCGGACGAATCCGGAGCGGCAAACCGTGCTGGCGATAGGTGGCGCGACCACATCGAGGAACCCATATCCCTCCGACCAAGCTCCCCGCCGGACACGAGGAAAGGGGGAGAAGGAGGAGCGGACGCATCCGGACTAGCAAACCGTGCCGACGATAGGTGGCATGACCGCATCGAGGCCACCTATCCCTCCTACCAAGCTCCCCCGCGAGCACCCCCATGTCGCCCCACCATGGTAGCTGACACACATCTCCGCGAGGCCATCGGCAACCGCGCGCCCGCCGACGAGGGCGGCCAAATCAACCCGCAGCCGCAACCAAGGAAGCTCACCGGAGATGCCTCCTCGCTCCGTTCGCCGATGTCCGAGCGCCAGACCAGGAAGGTTTCGACAGACTCGACCAACACGCCCCGCCAGCCACCGCCACCCCCACCAGCCCGAACCAAGGCAGGGGCGGACGCCTGCAGATCCTTGTCGCCCGCGACCCGCACCACCACTGCGCCAAGCCAGGAACCAGCACAGGCCACACCGGACCCCGCCACCGACGCCCTGCCTCGTCGCGACAGCCGCCATGCCAGATCCACCCGCCGTCATGAAAGTCCGCACCAAGCGCTCGCCGCCCCCGCCGCTCCACGCACCAGCACGCCCTCCGACGCCCAGCCCGTCGCGCCACCGCCATGCGCAGCACCATCACCACGCAACTGCGCCGCACGCCCTGGGACAGCGAGGCACCCCGATCCAGCCACGTCGGCCCGCGCCAAGGCCGCTAGGAGGGGGAACGAGGAGGCCTCGCCGGCGCCGGCCAGGCTTTGCCCGGCAGCGCCCTCTGGCGGCGACGAGGGAGGAGGGGGCGGGGAAAGGAGTTGGCGGCGGCGTGGTAGGGTTCCTCCCCGTAGCCTCGCGGGGGGTGACGCAGGAGGGTGGGGAAAGGTACCGCGTCGGTCTCGATAAATTCTTTCGTCCGTCCGTGGGTTTTACAATATCTTGTTTTCTTTGATAAAAGGTGCCCGGCTTAATCTATTTTTTTACCTACTAAAAGGATCAATGATCTATTTTTGACCTACTAAACAGATTAATGCTTCTTCCCTTCCGTCATGCGGTTTTACAGCAAATCCCTTGACATTTGAAAGAATCAACCTGCAATCCACCTTTAATTGACAAATTGAATCGATTTTTTTTACAAAAAACAACCTACAATCTCTAGTAATTAACCCACAGTCCACTTTTACGTGACAAAATGAATCTTTTTTTTCTTTTTACCAAAACACCCTGTGTTTTATGGCAATTAACACGCTACCCACCTTTAAGTGACAAAACTTAAAAGCTAAATTTTTTGGTTAATCAACCCGCAGTCCATCTAGAACAATTTTTTTTAATATCCATATATTTGAAACCCTAATTCCAATTTTGACATGTTATAGATGAAAATCAATTAGAAAAACGTGTAGAATTTGAATATAATGTTATTTTACCTCTTAAATATTTTAAAAATGCTATTTAGAGTGCAACCATAATCAATAGCACACAATCCGTATTTCTTTTGTACTGGCGGCAATCTAGATTGCAAATGAACACCTCGACAAACAATATTGGAGACGAAAGAAACTATCGATAATCACGCATGCACGCCTTGGCAAAACATAACAAAAAAATCATCATAATGTGTGCGTGCACACACACATACACAGAGAGACGCCTTAGAATTGACCATATTCAAAAGCGTTCTGTAAGCACTAAGATAATCATAGACAAGAATGGGTCGGAGGACAAGCGGCAACACAGATGCGATGTCATGTTGAAATAAAGAACATGGATCTATTGGGGTCTTGATTCATAATTATTGGGTTAGATAGATGTGATATCTTTTCTCGCGTTGCAACGCAAGGGCTCTTCTACTAGTAAACTAATAAAGCAAACAAAGGCAAAATAGTCTTACAACCGAAACCAAGTGAGAGATACTTATTACAGAGCAAATGATAAGTAGAAACATTACCAACAGTCAAAACAGAAAGCTAAACACATCAGGAAGAAGTGCTTTTGTTAGAGGCATGGATGTCCTTGATCTTGCGAAGCACCGAGCAGGCCGCGTCCCGGTCCTTCCTCTTCCCTAGAGGACACCATTGCTGAAAACATAAAAATCATTTGAATATGTAAACAACACGACGATTCAGAATCTTTTCTTCTATAGTGAGTTTATTATGGATAGTTCATAGTACCCATGCCATGGCCGCAAAAGAGAGCCACACTAACCTCCGATTTTGACCCCTCGATCTCTCAAGAAGATGAAGTAAATCTAGAAATGATTAATATTTATTTTGTATGCTATAATTGCACCGGTTCCCGAGTCTACATATAAACAAGATTCAAAGGAAACCCATTTGTATGTGTGGAATAATAAAAACCAAATGAGACCCCAGACTCGCCTATAAGACTATCATGTATTGTTGACGATCCTGTTTTTCTGATCATGGGCATTGTTAAAGTAATAAGGATGCCGACAATAATGAAAGCACACTTTTGGATGAACAAGGGTGTTGGACATGCCCAACTTAATGATATACTTCGAGATCAGATCGTAACATGGTTGTAAGTATAATGACATGAACGTTAATGCATGCTCACTTTGTTAGACCATGAGCGTATCAAGTATTTCATGTCGGACAATGTACTTTAGGGTTCGTCAAAGGTACTCGTAAAAGGGTAATCATAATGACAACTTTTGGGTTCATAAAAAAGTGGGTCTTGGGACTTGAAAGCTCAAGACTGGGATTTGCTCTCCGACAATGGAGAGATATTCTTCGGGGGTCTCTTGGTATTTAAATATCCATCACTGCCTGGCCCGACACAATGTGATATGATCATGGGGATGTCAGAATACGAAAACGATAAAAAGGACATAATTGGTAACGAGGATAACTTGGTATAGTGATCAAAAGTTGCTTCACATGTATACCATAAGTTTTGCTTTAGTTTTTGTTATATGCGAAGCAAAAGGAATTGTGTGCCTAAACGACAAGCTCACTCGATAAGTTATTTGTGTGGGTGTAGGGGTCAATATGGATGTCCATGGTTCCGCTATTGATCATTGACCGGAAGGAGTTCCTGGTCATGCCTATACGACTATACTTATCGAACCTACGTGGTCACACGCTTAGGGTATGCCAATATGTGGAGTCATAGAAGTGTTGGGAGCTTGAGAGAAATTCAGCTAAAAAGTTTATGGAATATCAAAAATGTTTTGGAGAGAGAACCAGAAGTGTTTCGGAGAAAACCAGAAATTTCCGAAGAACCAGAAAAGTTTCGCGAACACTAAAAGACCACTTGAAGGCTTGGGAATGTTCTGCAATTTTCTGGCGCCTCCCGGAATAACCTAGGATGACGTGGCCTAGCCCCATAGGCAAGTCCCAAGTGGGGGCAGCCGCATGGGCCCGGGGTCTAATAGTGGGTCGCCCCAAAGACTTGATGGCCATGCCACCCTTGTGTGGCCAGAGTTTGGGGAACAGCTTGGGGTCTGCCCCCTCTTCATGGCGGCCTCCCTTCCTGGCCTATTATAAATAGAGAGGGGCATCCCTCTCGAGGTGCATATTTATTTTGGTGGGTGGGTGACCCATCTCTCTCTCTCTCCCTCCCTCCCTCTCCATGGAAAATTTCCAAGCCGCAAGGCTGCTCCACCTATTCTTCTAGTTCCCCGACACGGTTTTGTTCTGGACGGTGAAGCTCTATTGGATTGGCATTGCCGTACGCATGGATAACGACAGAGAGATCATACGTTCTATCTTTCTTCAGGGGAAATTCCCACGGTTGGAAGGTTGCAATCCTACCTGCGGGAATTTGCATCAAATATGTGAAGGACATATGCCCTAGAGGCAATAATAAAGTTGTTATTTATATTTCCTTATATCATGATAAATTTTTATTATTCATGCTAGAATTGTATTAACCGGAAACTTAGTACATGTGTGAATACATAGACAAAACAGAGTGTCCCTAGTATGCCTCTACTTGACGAGCTCGTTAATCAAAGATGGTTAAGTTTCCTAGCCATAGACATGTGTTGTCATTTGATGAACGGGATCACATCATTAGAGAATGATGTGATGACAAGACCCATCCATTAGCTTAGCACCATGATCGTTTAGTTTATTGCTATTGCTTTCTTCATGACTTATACATGTTCCTATGACTATGAGATTATGCAACTCCCGAATACCGGAGGCACACTCAGTGTGCTATCAAACGTCACAACATAACTGGGCGATTATAAAGATGCTCTACAGGTGTCTCCGATAGTGTTTGTTGAGTTCGCATAGATCAAGATTAGGATTTGTCACTCCGAGTATCGGAGAGGTATCTCTGGGCCCTCTCGGTAATGCACATCACTATAAGCCTTGCAAGCAATGTGACTAATGAATTAGTTGCGGGATGATGCATTACGGAACGAGTAAAGAGACTTTCTGGTAACGAGGTTGAACTAGGTATGATGATACCTACGATCGAATCTCGGGCAAATAACATACCGATGACAAAGGGAACAACGTATGTTGTTATGCTGTTTGACCGATCAAGATCTTCATAGAATATGTCGGAGCCAATATGAGCATCCAAGTTCCGCTATTGGTTATTGACCGGAGATGTGTCTCGGTCATGTCTACATAGTTCTCGAACCCGTAGGGTCCGCACGCTTAACGTTCAATGACGATTTGTATTATGAGTTATGTGTTTTGATGGCCGAAGATTGTTCGGAGTCCCGGATGAGATCACAGACATGACGAGGAGTCTCGAAATGGTCTAGACATAAAGAATGATATATTGGGCGATGTTATTCGGACACCGGATGAGTTCCGAGGGGTACCGGATGACTATCAGAGTGCCAGGGGGGTTATCGGAACCCCCGGGGGAACTAATGGGCTTTCATGGGCCTTAGGGGAGAGAGAGGAAGGGCCACAAGGGCAGGCCACGCGCCCCCTCATGGTCTAGTCCGAATTGGACTAGGGAGGGGCGGCGCCCCCTGATACGTCTCCATCGTATCTACTTTTCCAAACACTTTTGCCCTTGTTTTGGACTCTAACTTGCATGATTTGAATGGAACTAACCCGAACTGACGCTGTTTCAGCAGAATTGCCAAGGTGTTATTTTTGTGCAGAAATAAAAGTTCTCGGAATGACCTGAAACTTCACGGAGTATTTGCTGGGAATCGTAGCATAATTTTAAAATTTTCCTACGTTCACCAAGATGCATCTATGGAGTATACTAGCAACGAGGGGAAAGGAGTGCATCTACATACCCTTGCAGATCGCGAGCGGAAGCGTTCCAATGAACGTGGATGACGGAGTCGTACTCGCCGTGATTCAAATCACCGATGACCGAGTGCCGAACGGACGGCACCTCCGCGTTCAACACACGTACGGTGCAGCGACGTCTCCTCCTTCTTGATCCAGCAAGGGGGAAGGAGAGGTTGATGGAGATCCAGCAGCACGACGGCGTGGTGGTGGATGTAGCGGGATGCCGGCAGGGCTTCGCCGAGCATATACGAGAGAGAGAGGTGTTGCAGGGGGAGAGGGAGGCGCCCAAGGCTGTGTTGCTACTGCCCTCCCTCCCCCCCTTTATATAGGCCCCCTTGGGAGGGGGGGCGCCGGCCAAACCCATCTAGGGTGGGGGCGGCGGCCAAGAGGGGTGCCTTGCCCCCCAAGGCAAGTGGGAAGCCCCCCCACCCTAGGGTTCCCAACCCTAGGCGCATGGGGGGAGGCCCATGGGGGGGCTCCCAGCCCACTAGGGGCTGGTTCCCTTCCCACTTCAGCCCACGGGGCCCTCCGGGATAGGTGGCCCCACCCGGTGGACCCCCGGGACCCTTCCGGTGGTCCCGGTACAATACCGGTAACCCCCGAAACTTTCCCGGTGGCCGAAACTTGACTTCCTATATACAATTCTTCACCTCCGGACCATTCCGGAACCTCTCATGACGTCCGGGATCTCATCCGGGACTCCGAACAACTTTCGGGTTTCCGCATACACATATCTCTAACACCCTAGCGTCACCGAACCTTAAGTGTGTAGACCCTACGGGTTCGGGAGACATGCAGACATGACCGAGACGCCTCTCCGGTCAATAACCAACAGCGGGATCTGGATACCCATGTTGGCTCCCACATGTTCCATGATGATCTCATCGGATGAACCACGATGTCGAGGATTCAGTCAATCCCGTATGCAATTCCCTTTGTCAATCGGTATGTTACTTGCCCGAGATTCGATCGCCGGTATCCCAATACCTTGTTCAATCTCGTTACCGGCAAGTCTCTTTACTCGTGCCGCAATGCATGATCCCGTGACTAACGCCTTAGTCACATTGAGCTCATTATGATGATGCATTACCGAGTGGGCCCAGAGATACCTCTCCGTCACACGGAGTGACAAATCCCAGTCTCGATCCGTGCCAACCCAACAGACACTTTTGGAGATACCCGTAGTGCACCTTTATAGTCACCCAGTTACGTTGTGACGTTTGGCACACCCAAAGCACTCCTACGGTATCCGGGAGTTGCACGATCTCATGGTCTAAGGAAAAGATACTTGACATTGGAAAAGCTCTAGCAAACGAAACTACACGATCTTTTATGCTATGCTTAGGATTGGGTCTTGTCCATCACATCATTCTCCTAATGATGTGATCCCGTTATCAACGACATCCCATGTCCATAGTCAGGAAACCATGACTATCTGTTGATCAACGAGCTAGTCAACTAGAGGCTTACTAGGGACACATTGTGGTCTATGTATTCACACATGTATTACGATTTTCGGACAATACAATTATAGCATGAACAATAGACAATTACCATGAACAAAGAAATATAATAATAACCATTTATTATTGCCTCTAGGGCATATTTCCAACAGTCTCCCACTTGCACTAGAGTCAATAATCTAGTTACATTGTGATGAATCGAACACCCATTGCGTCCTGGTGTTGATCATGTTTTGCTCTAGGGAGAGGTTTAGTCAACGGATCTGCTACATTCAGGTCCGTATGTACTTTACAAATATCTATGTCTCCATTTTGAACACTTTCACGAATGGAGTTGAAGCGACGCTTGATATGCCTGGTCTTCCTGTGAAACCTGGGCTCCTTCGCAAGGGCAATGGCTCTAGTGTTGTCACAGAAGAGAGTCATCGGGCCCGACGCATTGGTAATCACCCCTAGGTCGGTAATGAACTCCTTCATCCAGACTGCTTCCTGTGCTGCCTCCGAGGCTGCCATGTACTCCGCTTCACATGTAGATCCCGCCACGACGCTTTGCTTGCAACTGCACCAGCTTACTGCTCCTCCATTCAAAATATACACGTATCCGGTTTGTGACTTCGAGTCATCCAGATCTGTGTCGAAGCTAGCGTCGACGTAACCCTTTACGACGAGCTCTTCGTCACCTCCATAAACGAGAAACATATCCTTAGTCCTTTTAAGGTACTTCAGGATATTCTTGACCGCTGTCCAGTGTTCCATGCCGGGATTACTTTGGTACCTTCCTACCAAACTTACGGCAAGGTTTACATCAGGTCTGGTACACAGCATGGCATACATAATAGACCCTATGGCCGAGGCATAGGGAATGACACTCATCTTTTCTCTATCTTCTGCCGTGGTCGGGCATTGAGCCGTGCTCAATTGCACACCTTGCAATACAGGCAAGAACCCCTTCTTGGACTGATCCATATTGAAATTCTTCAATATCTTGTCAAGGTATGTACTCTGTGAAAGACCAATGAGGCGTCTTGATCTATCTCTATAGATCTTGATGCCTAATATATAAGCAGCTTCTCCAAGGTCCTTCATTGAAAAATACTTATTCAAATAGGCCTTTATACTTTCTAAGAATTCTATATCATTTCCCATCAATAATATGTCATCCACATATAATAAGAGAAATGCTACAGAGCTCCCACTCACTTTCTTGTAAACACAGGCTTCTCCATAAGTCTGTGTAAACCCAAACGCTTTGATCATCTCATCAAAGCGAATGTTCCAACTCCGAGATGCTTGCACCAGCCCATAGATTGAGCGTTGGAGCTTGCATACTTTGTTAGCATTCTTAGGATCGACAAAACCTTCCGGTTGCATCATATACAACTCTTCCTTAAGGAAGCCGTTAAGGAATGCCGTTTTGACGTCCATCTGCCATATCTCATAATCATAGTATGCAGCAATTGCTAACATGATTCGGACGGACTTCAGCTTCGCTACGGGTGAGAAAGTCTCATCGTAGTCAACCCCTTGAACTTGTCGATAACCCTTAGCGACAAGTCGAGCCTTATAGATGGTCAAATTACCATCCGCGTCCGTCTTCTTCTTAAAGATCCATTTGTTTTCTATGGCTCGCCGATCATCGGGCAAGTCAGTCAAAGTCCATACTTCGTTTTCATACATGGATCCTATCTCGGATTTCATGGCTTCTAGCCAAATTTCGGAATCCGGGCCCGCCATCGCTTCTTCATAGTTCGAAGGTTCACCGTTGTCTAACAACATGATTTCCAGGACAGGGTTGTCGTACCACACTGGTGCGGAACGTGTCCTTGTGGACCTACGAAGTTCAGTAACTTGATCTGAAGCTTCATGATCATCATCACTAACTTCCTCCCCAGTCGGTGTAGGCACCACAGGAACATTTTCCCGCGCTGCGCTACTTTCCGGTTCGGAAGGGGTGACTATCACCTCATCCAGTTCCACTTTCCTCCCACTCAATTCTTTCGAGAGAAACTCCTTCTCCAGAAAGGACCCGTTCTTGGCAACGAAGATCTTGCCTTCGGATCTGAGGTAGAAGGTATACCCAATAGTTTCCTTAGGGTATCCTATGAAGACGCATTTTTCCGACTTGGGTTCGAGCTTTTCAGGTTGAAGTTTCTTGACATAAGCATCGCATCCCCAAACTTTTAGAAACGACAGCTTAGGTTTCTTCCCAAACCATAATTCATACGGTGTCGTCTCAACGGATTTCGACAGAGCCCTATTTAAAGTGAATGCGGCAGTCTCTAAAGCATAGCCCCAAAATGAGAGCGGTAAATCGGTAAGAGACATCATAGATCGCACCATATCCAATAGAGTGCGATTACGACGTTCGGACACACCGTTTCTCTGAGGTGTTCCAGGCGGCGTGAGTTGTGAAACTATTCCACATTTCCTTAAGTGTGCACCAAACTCGTGACTTAAATATTCTCCACCACGATCTGATCGTAAGAACACGTTGATTCTCAACCTCACTCTGAAATTCCTTGAACTTTTCAAAGGTTTCAGGGTTGTGCTTCATTAGGTAGACATACCCATATCTACTTAAATCATCAGTGAGAGTGAGAACATAACGATATCCTCCGCGAGCCTCAACACTCATTGGACCACACACATCGGTATGTATTATTTCCAATAAGTTGGCTGCTCGCTCCATTGTTCCGGAGAACGGAGTCTTGGTCATCTTACCCATGAGGCATGGTTCGCACGTGTCAAATGATTCGTAATCAAGAGACTCCAAAAGTCCATCTGCATGGAGCTTCTTCATGCGCTTGACACCAATGTGACCAAGGCGGCAGTGCCACAAGTATGTGGGACTATCGTTATCAACTTTACATCTTTTGGTATTCACACTATGAACATGTGTAACATCACGTTCGAGATTCATCAAAAATAAACCGTTGACCAGCGGGGCATGACCATAAAACATATCTCTCAAATAAATAGAACAACCATTATTCTCGGATTTAAATGAGTAGCCATCTCGAATTAAACGAGATCCAGATACAATGTTCATGCTCAAAGCTGGCACTAAATAACAATTATTGAGGTTTAAAACTAATCCCGTGGGTAGATGTAGAGGTAGCGTGCCGACGGCGATCACATCGACCTTGGAACCATTCCCGACGCGCATCGTCACCTCGTCCTTCGCCAGTCTCCGTTTATTCCGTAGTTCCTGTTTTGAGTTACAAATATGAGCAACCGCACCGGTATCAAATACCCAGGAGCTACTACGAGTACTGGTAAGGTACACATCAATTACATGTATATCACATATACCTTTGGTGTTGCCGGCCTTCTTCTTGTCCGCTAAGTATTTGGGGCAGTTCCGCTTCCAGTGACCACTTCCCTTGCAATAAAAGCACTCAATTTCAGGCTTGGGTCCATTCTTTGACTTCTTCCCAGTAACTGGCTTACCGGGCGCGGCAACTCCCTTGCCGTCCTTCTTGAAGTTCTTCTTACCCTTGCCCTTCTTGAACTTAGTGGTTTTATTCACCATCAACACTTGATGCTCTTTTCTGATCTCCACCTCCGCTAATTTCAGCATTGAATATATCTCAGGAATGGTCTTTTCCATCCCCTGCATATTGAAGTTCATCACAAAGCTCTTGTAGCTTGGTGGAAGCGACTGAAGGATTCTGTCAATGACCGCGTCATCCGGGAGATTAACTCCCAGCTGAGTCAAGCGGTTGTGCAACCCAGACATTCTGAGTATGTGCTCACTTACAGAACTATTTTCCTCCATTTTACAGCTGAAGAACTTGTCGGAGACATCATATCTCTCGACCCGGGCATGAGCTTGAAAAACCATTTTCAGCTCCTCGAACATCTCATATGCTCCATGTTTCTCAAAACGCTTTTGGAGACCCGGTTCTAAGCTGTAAAGCATGCCGCACTGAACGAGGGAGTAATCATCAGCACGTGATTGCCAAGCGTTCATAATGTCTTGGTTTTCAGGGATTGGTGCATCACCTAGCGGTGCTTCTAAGACATAATCTTTGTTGGCTACTATGAGGATGATCCTCAGGTTCTGGACCCAGTCCGTATAGTTGCTGCCATCATCTTTCAGCTTGGTTTTCTCTAGGAACGCGTTGAAATTGAGGACAACGTTGGCCATTTGATCTACAAGACATAGTGTAAAGATTTTAGACTAAGTTCATGATAATTAAGTTCATCTAATCAAATTATTTAATGAACTCCCACTCAGATAGACATCCCTCTAGTCATCTAAGTGAAAACATGATCCGAGTTAACTAGGCCGTGTCCGATCATCACGTGAGACGGACTAGTTAAGATCGGCGAACATCTCCATGTTGATCGTATCTTCTATACGACTCATGCTCGACCTTTCGGTCCTCCGTGTTCCGAGGCCAAGTCTGTACATGCTAGGCTCGTCAAGTCAACCTAAGTGTATTGCGTGTGTTCCGAGGCCATGTCTGTACATGCTAGGCTCGTCAACACCCGTTGTATTCGAACGTTAGAATCTATCACACCCGATCATCACGTGGTGCTTCGAAACAACGAACCTTCGCAACGGTGCATAGTTAGGGTGAACACTTTCTTGAAATTATTATAAGGGATCATGTTACTTACTACCGTCGTTCTAAGCAAATAAGATGA
This sequence comes from Aegilops tauschii subsp. strangulata, assembly GCF_002575655.3. Taxonomy (NCBI): domain Eukaryota; kingdom Viridiplantae; phylum Streptophyta; class Magnoliopsida; order Poales; family Poaceae; genus Aegilops; species Aegilops tauschii. The sequence goes on from NC_053039.3 coordinate 228,639,012, forward strand.
AAAACATGATAAACATCACTTGCAATCAAATAGTGACATGATATGGCCAATATCATTATGCTCCTTTGATCTCCATCTTCGGGGCACCATGATCATCTTCGTCACCGGCATGACACCATGATCTCCATCATCATGATCTCCATCATTGTGTCTTCATGAAGTCGTCACACCAACGAATACTTCTACTTCTATGGCTAACGCGTTTAGCAACAAAGTAAAGTAATTTACATGGCGTTATTCAATGACACGCAGGTCATACAAAATAATAAAGACAACTCCTATGGCTCCTGCCGGTTGTCATACTCATCGACATGCAAGTCGTGATTCCTATTACAAGAATATGATCAATCTCATACATCACATATATCATTCATCACATCTTCTGGCCATATCACATCACATAGCACTTGCTGCAAAAACAAGTTAGACGTCCTCTAATTGTTGTTGCAAGTTTTTACGTGGTTTGTAGGTTTCTAGCAAGAACGTTTTCTTACCTACGTATGACCACAACGTGATTTGCCAATTTCTATTTACCCTTCATAAGGACCCTTTTCATCGAATCCGTTCCGACTAAAGTAGGAGAGACAGACACCCGCTAGCCACCTTATGCAACTAGTGCATGTCAGTCGGTGGAACCTGTCTCACGTAAGCGTACGTGTAAGGTCGGTCCGGGCCGCTTCATCCTATAATGCCGCCGAAACAAGAAACGACTAGTAGCGGCAAGAAGAATTGACAACATCAACGCCCACAACTGCTTTGTGTTCTACTCGTGCATAGTAACTACGCATAGGCCTGGCTCTGATGCCTGTTGGGAATCGTAGCATAATTTTAAAATTTTCCTACGTTCACCAAGATGCATCTATGGAGTATACTAGCAACGAGGGGAAAGGAGTGCATCTACATACCCTTGTAGATCGCGAGCGGAAGCGTTCCAATGAACGTGGATGACGGAGTCGTACTCGCCGTGATTCAAACCACCGATGACCGAGTGCCGAACGGACGGCACCTCCGCGTTCAACACACGTACGGTGCAGCGACGTCTCCTCCTTCTTGATCCAGCAAGGGGGAAGGAGAGGTTGATGGAGATCCAGCAGCACGACGGCGTGGTGGTGGATGTAGCGGGATGCCGGCAGGGCTTCGCCGAGCATATACGAGAGAGAGAGGTGTTGCAGGGGGAGAGGGAGGCGCCCAAGGCTGTGTTACTACTGCCCTCCCACCCCCCCTTTATATAGGCCCCCTTGGGAGGGGGGGCGGCGGCCAAACCCATCTAGGGTGGGGGCGGCGGCCAAGGGGGATGCCTTGCCCCCCAAGGCAAGTGGGAAGCCCCCCCACCCTAGGGTTCCCAACCCTAGGCGCATGGGGGGAGGCCCATGGGGGGGGGCGCCCAGCCCACTAGGGGCTGGTTCCCTTCCCACTTCAGCCCACGGGGCCCTCCGGGATAGGTGGCCCCACCCGGTGGACCCCCGGGACCCTTCCGGTGGTCCCGGTACAATACCGGTAACCCCCGAAACTTTCCCGGTGGCCGAAACTTGACTTCCTATATATAATTCTTCACCTCCGGACCATTTCGGAACCTCTCGTAATGTCCGGGATCTCATCCGGGACTCCGAACAACTTTCGGGTTTCCGCATACACATATCTCTACAACCCTAGCGTCACCGAACCTTAAGTGTGTAGACCCTACGGGTTCGGGAGACATGCAGACATGACCGAGACGCCTCTCCGGTCAATAACAAACAGCGGGATCTGGATACCCATGTTGGCTCCCACATGTTCCATGATGATCTCATCGGATGAACCACGATGTCGAGGATTCAGTCAATCCCGTATGCAATTCCCTTTGTCAATCGGTATGTTACTTGCCCGAGATTCGATCGCCGGTATCCCAATACCTTGTTCAATCTCGTTACCGGCAAGTCTCTTTACTCGTGCCGCAATGCATGATCCCGTGACTAACGCCTTAGTCACATTGAGCTCATTATGATGATGCATTACCGAGTGGGCCCAGAGATACCTCTCCGTCACACGGAGTGACAAATCCCAGTCTCGATCCGTGCCAACCCAACAGACACTTTCGGAGATACCCGTAGTGCACCTTTATAGTCACCCAGTTACGTTGTGACGTTTGGCACACCCAAAGCACTCCTACGGTATCCGGGAGTTGCACGATCTCATGGTCTAAGGAAAAGATACTTGACATTGGAAAAGCTCTAGCAAACGAAACTACACGATCTTTTATGCTATGCTTAGGATTGGGTCTTGTCCATCACATCATTCTCCTAATGATGTGATCCCGTTATCAACGACATCCCATGTCCATAGTCAGGAAACCATGACTATCTGTTGATCAACGAGCTAGTCAACTAGAGGCTTACTAGGGACACATTGTGGTCTATGTATTCACACATGTATTACGATTTCCGGACAATACAATTATAGCATGAACAATAGACAATTACCATGAACAAAGAAATATAATAATAACCATTTATTATTGCCTCTAGGGCATATTTCCAACAGTCTCCCACTTGCACTAGAGTCAATAATCTAGTTACATTGTGATGAATCGAACACCCATTGCGTCCTGGTGTTGATCATGTTTTGCTCTAGGGAGAGGTTTAGTCAACGGATCTGCTACATTCAGGTCCGTATGTACTTTACAAATATCTATGTCTCCATTTTGAACACTTTCACGAATGGAGTTGAAGCGACGCTTGATATGCCTGGTCTTCCTGTGAAACCTGGGCTCCTTCGCAAGGGCAATGGCTCAATTGTTGTCACAGAAGAGAGTCATCGGGCCCGACGCATTGGGAATCACCCCTAGGTCGGTAATGAACTCCTTCATCCAGACTGCTTCCTGTGCTGCCTCCGAGGCTGCCATGTACTCCGCTTCACATGTAGATCCCGCCACGACGCTTTGCTTGCAACTGCACCAGCTTACTACTCCTCCATTCAAAATATACACTTATCCGGTTTGTGACTTCAAGTCATCCAGATCTGTGTCGAACCTAGCGTCGACGTAACCCTTTACGACGAGCTCTTCGTCACCTCCATAAACGAGAAACATATCCTTAGTCCTTTTAAGGTACTTCAGGATATTCTTGACCGCTGTCCAGTGTTCCATGCCGGGATTACTTTGGTACCTTCCTACCAAACTTACGGCAAGGTTTACATCAGGTCTGGTACACAGCATGGCATACATAATAGACCCTATGGCCGAGGCATAGGGAATGACACTCATCTTTTCTCTATCTTCTGCCGTGGTCGGGCATTGAGCCGTGCTCAATTGCACACCTTGCAATACAGGCAAGAACCCCTTCTTGGACTGATCCATATTGAACTTCTTCAATATCTTGTCAAGGTATGTACTCTGTGAAAGACCAATGAGGCGTCTTGATCTATCTCTATAGATCTTGATGCCTAATATATAAGCAGCTTCCCCAAGGTCCTTCATTGAAAAATACTTATTCAAATAGGCCTTTATACTTTCCAAGAATTCTATATCATTTCCCATTAATAATATGTCATCCACATATAATAAGAGAAATGCTATAGAGCTCCCACTCACTTTCTTGTAAACACAGGCCTCTCCATAAGTCTGTGTAAACCCAAACGCTTTGATCATCTCATCAAAGCGAATGTTCCAACTCCGAGATGCTTGCACCAGCCCATAGATTGAGCGTTGGAGCTTGCATACTTTGTTAGCATTCTTAGGATCGACAAAACCTTCCTGCTGCATCATATACAACTCTTCCTTAAGGAAGCCGTTAAGGAATGCCGTTTTGACGTCCATCTGCCATATCTCATAATCATAGTATGCGGCAATTGCTAACATGATTCGGACGGACTTCAGCTTCTCTACGGGTGAGAAAGTCTCATCGTAGTCAACCCCTTGAACTTGTCGATAACCCTTAGCGACAAGTCGAGCCTTATAGATGGTCACATTACCATCCGCGTCCGTCTTCTTCTTAAAGATCCATTTGTTTTCTATGGCTCGCCGATCATCGGGCAAGTCAGTCAAAGTCCATACTTCGTTTTCATACATGGATCCTATCTCGGATTTCATGGCTTCTAGCCATTTGTCGGAATCCGGGCCCGCCATCGCTTCTTCATAGTTCGAAGGTTCACCGTTGTCTAACAACATGATTTCCAGGACAGGGTTGCCGTACCACTCTAGTGCGGAACGTGTCCTTGTGGACCTACGAAGTTCAGTAACTTGATCTGAAGCTTCATGATCATCATCATTAACTTTCTCCCCAGTCGGTGTAGGCACCACAGGAACATTTTCCCGCGCTGCGCTACTTTCCGGTTCGGAAGGAGTTAGTTTTGTTAGGGTTTGATCCCTAGTATCCACTATGTTCTAAGATTGATGTTGCTATTACTTTGCTATGCTTAATGCTTGTCACTAGGGCCTGAGTGCCATGATTTCAGATCTGAACCTATTATGTTTTCATGAATATATGTGAGTTCTTGATCCTATTATGCAAGTCAATAGTCACCTACTATGTGTTATGATCCGGTAACCCCGAAATGACAATAATCGGGACCACTCCCGGTGATGACCATAGTTTGAGGAGTTAATGTATTCACTAAGTGTTAATGCTTTGGTCTGGTACTCTATTAAAAGGAGGCCTTAATATCCCTTAGTTTCCAATAGGACCCCGTTGTCGGTGTCAAAACTGGCGGATCTCGGGTAGGGGGTCCCGAACTGTGCGTCTAGGATCGATGGTAACAGGAGATGGGGGACACGATGTTTTACCCAGGTTCGGGCCCTCTCTATGGAGGTAATACCCTACTTCCTGCTTGATTGATCTTGATGAATATGAGTATTACAAGAGTTGATCTACCACGAGATCGTAATGGCTAAACCCTAGAAGCCTAGCCTGTATGACTATGGTAATGAATATCTCCTTTCCGGACTACCCCCTCCGGTTTATATAGGCACCGGGGGGATCTAGGGTTTACATAGAGTCGGTTACATAAGAAGGAATCTTCATAATCGGTCGCCAAGCTTGCCTTCCACGCCAAGGAGAGTCCAATCCAGACACGGGTACAGTCTTCGGCCTTCATGTCTTCACAGCCCATCAGTCCGGCCCATGGATAATAGGCTGGACGCCCGAGGACCCCTTAGTCCAGGACTCCCTCAGTAGCCCCTGAACCTGGCTTCAATGACGAGGAGTCCGGCGCGCAGATTGTCTTCGGCATTGCAAGGCGGGTTCCCCATTCTGAACTCCAAGATAGTCTTCGGATGCGATGATAGAATCCGGACCCATCACACACACCATACACAACCGCAGAGAGAATGTATTTTTACACGAGTTCTATCCCCTAACAACTTTTTACAGCACGCCATTACATCTAACCGGCCATAATTCCAAACTACTTTTGTGTTCGACGTTCCACGCCCCGAGGCGCGGTTGCCATTGGCACGTCTTGTCAAAGCAGAGATCGTGTCCCCTTATCGCGGGATTATCATCAATGCGGGTATGGGTAACCCAACCGTGCCATTTATACAACCCTTGGGAATAGGCGAATCCTGAGGCGAGTGAGGAGGCGCTTGATATTCAAGGCCTTTATAAGGGGATAAGGATTTCTTCTTCCCCTCTCACGCCTTCTCTCTGTCTCCGCCCTTCCGATCTCGAGCTCCAGCGCCCAAGTTCTCATCTCCTTTCCACTTAAGCAACCATGTCCGGATCCGAAGGCCAGGGCAAGTGGATGGTCTCCTCCGTTAAGGAGGAGGACATTATTGAGCTTCGGGCGACCGGTTATCTGGCGAAGGTGATCTCCCACCGTCTGCCGGCCGAGGGATAGTTCGTCCCCATGCCGAAGCCCACCGAGAGGGTAGTATTCATCCCCCATTTCTTCCACGGGCGAGAGTTTTCGCTCCACCCTTTCGTCTGCGGGTTGATGTATTATTACAGTATAGATTTCCATGAGCTATCCCCGAATTCCTTCCTCAACATCTCGGCGTTCATAGTCGTGTGTGAGGCCTTCCTCCGTATCCATCCCCACTTCGGGCTGTGGCTCAAAGTCTTCAATGTGAAGCCGAAGGTGGTGGATGGCCAGCACGCGGAGTGCGGAGGAGCCATGGTGAGCAAGCTACCCAACGTCTCCTGGACGAAAGGCACTTTTGTGGAGACAGTAAAGGAGTGGCAGAGACAATGGTTCTACATCACAGAACCCCGCGGCACCACCTGGGCCGCGGCTGCCGAATTCCGCCCCGGTGCTCCCATGCGACTCACCTCCTGGGTCGAGAAGAGTCCAGACTGGTGCTCGCCCGATGAGCTGATAGCGTTGCAGACGCGCATCCAGAGCATGATAGCCAAGGATGTCAAGCTCGTCGATGTAATTCAGGTGATGCTACTTCGCCGGATTCTCCCCTGCCAGCGCAGAAGTCGCCCTCTATGGGATTTTAATCCGAAGAAGCATCAAACCCTGGTGAGGCTCTTCGTAACCACCCATGAAGATGCTTGGAAGTTGCTTTTTAAGGGCAACGAGAAGCCACCGGCCACGGATTCAGACCGTGGTCACGATTGTAAACACCCCGCCAGCGAGGTATGTTATTTCTGACATATCCCCAACTTAATTGTTTCGAAGATGATGTCTGAGTTTATCATTGCTTTTTCAGGGCTGGGTGGAGAGGGCGAAGCGGATCCAGTGTCCGGCTCCGCTGCCTGAAGAACCGGTCATCCCGCGTCTAGCGAAGATGCTGGTGCCGGCGCCATATAAGGAGCCAGAGAAGAAGGCCAAGTGGGCCAAGAGTGGCCCCCGTCGCAAGGGCACTTCGGACGTGACGTCCGAAGACGACGAAGCTCATTCCTCTGTCCCTGAGGACAATGACGAGGAAGAGGAGGAGGAGGAGGAAAACAACCCTCCCCCTGAGGAGAGGAGGAAGAAGAGGGCGGCTTCGGCGCATCTGGAGGCGGAAACGCCCAAGAAGGGGAAGGGCGTCCCAGCGGTCAATACCGCGTGGGACGTTGACAGCAGTCCGGAACGACGCCCCCGCACTAAGCCCTAGGCCGCATCGTAAGTGACATGGCTCGCTCATGCGCACATCTGGCCCTTTCTCTTCATTATTTTGACATAGTTAACTGTACTATTGCAGTCCGGCCCGCGACCTTATCCAGCGATCCTCATCTGGAGGTTCGTTGGCTCCGTCGGAGATGGCGAGCATGTCGCCACTGCCTGCTTATTCCCCCGGGGCCAGGGACGGCACCGAAGTGTTATCCCGGAGGATCGCTCCGAACTGGGGAGGAGCCCAGGACGCTCTCCGGGAGGCGCCACAAGGCGAGACCTCCACTGCCGGACACATGGGGGAGCCGATCCCCATGGAGACTGGCGAAGAGGGCCGCATCCAGTTCGGCTCTCAGCCGTATACGATTCCGGACACTCATATGGCTCCGGAGTCGGGCGAGCAGCCCCCTTTGATGGAGGGGGTGCGCCGCTTCCACCAATGGCCCCTGTCCATCCAGGGGCGCCGGATAACCTGATGGAGGCGCTACGAGGCGCCTCCGTTGTGGACGAGCACCATGTCCTTATGGGTGCGGTGATCGAGAAGGTTCAGTCCGCCAAGAGTGGACTGAACAAAGCCTGCAGCAACCTGTTGACAGCTTTCGAGGTAAGTGACGTAGAAAGAGAAAAAAACCCTGTAGACTGTAGCCCCTGAGACACTGTCCGGTGTTCGGCGAGAAGAACCGGACAGAGGATCAATCCTTTGTTATAGGAGATTAACTTAATATGTAGCAATAAGCAGGCGACTATTGGCCGCAACCTCGCATGCTGCTGAAGTCTCTGAGCTGAAGCAGAGGCTGGAGCGGACCGAGAACGAGCTCGGCGAGGTTTAAATTCGGCTCCAGGAGAAGCAAGGTGAATGATGACTTGCTATGTGTTCGAAAAGAATAGGGGCTGTATACTAACCGTAGTGGCGTAATATGTGCAGGAGCCGCGACCGAGGTCGAGGCCCTGAGGAAGGCCCTGGGCGAGGCCGAGGAGAAGGTTGTCCAGCAGCAAGCCGCCCGTAAGAAGCTCAAGGCCCGGGTCAAAGAAGTCCACCAGGAGCTCCAGGATGCGGTGAAAAAGTGCAAGGCCTTGGAGCATGATGCGTCGGTTCAAGGGGCCGAACTCGCCAAGGCTCGTTAGAGCGCAGAGACCGCACTGAATGAGGCCCAGGCCGCCCTCCAGGAGATCCAGGAGGCCAAGAAGATCACGGCGGGTAAGGCATTTAAGATGCAAAGCAAGTATGCGGAGAAGCAGTACCTTTTACTAACCCGGGTTCGGAGTTCCCCAGGGGCTTTTGTGGATTTACCACGCAGTGTATCAGACGCCGCGGAGTTCTATCGAGCCGAAGGAGGGGGTTCTACAGAGAAGCTATTCTGGCCGCAGTATGCAGCGCCAGAGCATCCCGTGTCCTTCACCGATCAGCTGAAACAGCTGGTGGAGCTGCATAGGGTGGCCGAACTAGCCATTAAGGATTTGATAATCCGGCTATGGCCAGCCGAAGCTATGCCAGGCAGCTACTTCGGACTCGTGAGGCGGATGGTGAACGCCTGTCCTCGGCTAGACGTCGTCAAGCGCTCGTCCTGCATTGAAGGCGCGTGCATGGCCTTCGCCCGTTGCAAGATGTGGTGAGCGAAGATGGACGCCGTCGAGGTGACCAGAGGGCCACCGGAGGGCAAGGAGTACCGCACACCCGAAAGGTATTTTGCGGATGTCCTGGAGGGGTCTCGCCTTGCGGCAGCACAATGTTCGCAAGACATTGTATTTGAATAAATGTATTCGTGTTGCCTTTGCCTTGTATTATGAAAACAAAAGCATGTTTGTAATATAATTTTGTTATGCTTTAATTGTTTCCTCCCGTGTGGCCGTGTTGTATGTAATCTGAGGGTTGGCCAGTCGTCGGCTTCTGCCCTCACGTAGGTAGTACGGAGGTGTTTGGGATGGAATCTAAACAATCTTGATCCAATTATATGGTCCTTGAAGGAGTTGTTTAGCGCAACGAACAAGGCAATCAGACTATGCGGCTTAAACGCCCTCACTTAGCCATAGGAGTTTTATAATAAAGCATGGGCGCAGCCCCTGGTTCAAACCAGACTGCTGTCAGCATCTGATCGGGAAGTGCCGATCTTTCGCATAATGCGGAAAAAAATCTCCAACGATTTATAACCCTCGAACAGCTGACCGGCTCTCGTTGTATCTTGACAGTCAGTTTTCGGCTTTCTCTACTGAGGCGCTCATCTGGTCAAGGCCAGGGCACAATCGCAGTAGTTCTCCCTTTACTACCCTAGCCGATTTAGCGGAACGTAGGGTAGCAAGCACAGGAGCCGGGCAACCCAACTATTGACCAAAGACATGATTCGGAGCCAATGCATATAATGCAAAATTCGGGATGCCGAACTTATCTTTAAGGATTGTTCGGACTTTCTTGCCGTATCGTGGGGCGATGGAGAGCCCCTGGCAAATATGAAACGTACCAGAGTGTATGGTTGCTAGGAAATAAGTAATTTAAAGGAAAACAGAGGGAGAACAGAGATAGGATCTGGGGCCCGTAAACTTGGACCATGAACTACTTCCATTATAGTTGGATTAATGCGTCAAAGCGCATTGGTACAAAATAATGGCATAAGCAACCGGCTATTTGACATGCCACAACTAAAGGCGAGCTGCGTGTGGGTCCTGAAAACAGAGTAATCCTTGGATTGGCCTCTAGGGCTGCCTCTGTACGCCTATGCTCCATGTCGATCCGGTGTATTTGTCCTTTGACAGGACCATAAATCAGGCCGTCGAAAGAGGCCCGCATAAGAGAAACCTGCGAAAAAGGGGAAAAGGAAATAGTAAAGTTATATGTGCGTCCGAGATCGGTCTAGCCGAACTGTAGATCCCGGGCTAGCTTGTGGCTCCGTCGATGTCCATGGAATTTTGAGTGCGTAATTATGTACACGTGGTACGAATGCCACTACTTCATGGTGACTGGGACGGAGGCCGAATTGCTAATCGAGCTCTTGACAAAACGCGCTATACTGTTGCAGTGTAGTCCGGAACCTTTTAATGATGTCCAGGGGCTCGGCAGCCATACTATGCTGCTGCTTGAGAAGGTCGCTGTGTACCTCTGCTGCTAGGGCGGCGGTTGATACGTCTCCAACGTATCTATAGTTATATTCTGTTTTGGATGATTAATGGGCATTGTTATACACTTTTATATTATTTTTGGGACTAACCTATTAACCGGAGGCCCAGCCCAAACTGTTGTTTTTTGCCTATTTCAGAGTTTCGCAGAAAAAGAATATCAAACGGAGTCCAAACGGAATGAAACCTTCGGGAACGTGATTTTCGGAACAAACGTGATCCAGAGGACTTGGACCCTACGTCAAGAAAGCAACCAGGAGAGCACGAGGCAGGGGGGCGCGCCTACCCCCCTGGGTGCGCCCTCCACCCTCGTGGGGCCCATGTTGCTCCACCGACGTACTTCTTCCTCCTATATATATACCTACGTACCCCCAAACCAACAGAAGCATCCACGAAAGCCTAATTCCACCGCCGCAACCTTCTGTACCCGTGAGATCCCATCCTAGGGCCTTTTCCGGCGTCCTGCCGGAGGGGGCATTGATCACTGAGGGCTTCTGCATCAACACCATAGCCTCTCCGATGATGTGTGAGTAGTTTACCTCAGACCTTCGGGTCCATAGTTATTAGCTAGATGGCTTCTTCTCTCTCTTTGGATCTCAATACAAAGTTCTCCATGATTCTCGTGGAGACGTATGCGATGTAATCTTCTTTTGCGGTGTGTTTGTTGAGACCGATGAATTGTGGTTTATGATCAAGTTTATCTATGAACAATATTTGAATCTTCTCTGAATTCTTTTATGTATGATTGGTTATCTTTGCAAGTCTCTTCGAATTATCAGTTTGGTTTGGCCTACTAGATTGATCTTTCTTGCAATGCGAGAAGTGCTTAGCTTTGGGTTCAATCTTGCGGTGTCCTTTCCCAGTGACAGTAGGGGCAGCAAGGCACGTATTGTATTGTTGCCATCGAGGATAACAAGATGGGGTTTATATCATATTGCATGAGTTTATCCCTCTACATCATGTCATCTTACTTAAAGCATTACTCTGTTCTTTTGAACTTAATACTCTAGATGCATGCTGGATAGCGGTCGATGTGTGGAGTAATAGTAGTAGATGCAGGCAGGAGTCGGTCTACTTGTCGCGGACGTGATGCCTATATACATGATCATACCTAGATATTCTCATAACTATGCTCAATTCTATCAATTGCTCAACAGTAATTTGTTCACCCACTGTAATACTTATGCTCTTGAGAGAGGCCACTAGTGAAACCTATGGCCCCCGTGTCTATTTTCCATCATATTAATCTTCCAACACTTAGCTATTTTTATTGCCTTTTATTTTACTTTGCATCTTTATTATAAAAATACCAAAAGTATTATCTTATCATATCTATCAGATCTCACTTTCGTAAGTGGCCATGAAGGGATTGACAACCCCTTTATTGCGTTGGTTGTGAGGTTTTTATTTGTTTGTGTAGGTGCGAGGGACTTGAGCGTGGCCTCCTACTGGATTGATACCTTGGTTCTCAAAAACTGAGGGAAATACTTACGCTACTTTACTGCATCACCCTTTCCTCTTCAAGGGAAAACCAACGCAGTGCTCAAGAGGTAGCAAGAAGGATTTCTGGCGCCGTTGTCGGGGAGTCTACGCAAAAGTCAACATACCAAGTACCCATCACAAACTCTTATCTCCCGCGTTACATTATTTGCCATTTGCCTCTCATTTTCCTCTCCCCCACTTCACCCTTTCCGTTTTATTCGCCCTCTCTTTCCGTTCGCCTCCCTCTTTCTTTTTGCTCCTCGCACTTTCTGCCGTTATGTCTGAAATTAGGGAAATTATTGTCGATGTGGACAAAAACAACAACATGGAAAATTCTGATGCTCCTGCTGAAGAACCCCCTATCTTACATAAAAAATCCGAATTGGTAGTGGTAATATTATTGGAAAAGGGGTTATTCAAGATTTCTTTACTTGTGCCGGTGCTTTGCCTTCTATGGGTAGTTCTATTCTTCATAGAACTAGTAGTCTTGCGGACGCTATTGCCATGCTTATCGTTGAACTTGAAAGGCAATTTATGCACATGCACCCTTGCATACAAAGGATTTTCCTAGAATTTTCTAATATTGAGCATTCTTCTGTTAAGCGTGCCACTACTATCTTTTTGGCTCATGAGTTCAGATTTATAATAAAAGAGGCCAAAGAAATCTTTGCTCACTATAAGGTGGACGCTGGCCGTCCTCCCATAGAGACTATCTTATTTGATCAAGAGGAAATAATGCGTTTTCAATCCCTAGACTATGTTGCTTTTAATGAAAACCTTAGAAAAAGGGTTCCAACCAATGTTCTATTTGATAGAATTTCTGAACTTAATAATGATCTTGCTATTCGAAATAATGAGCTAGGATACTCTCTTGAGTATAGGCTCACGAAATTTTGTCAAAAGAACGCTTATAATGATGAATTGGTTGTGCATTATGAAGGGCCGAAGGAGGAACCTATACCTCCAAAGGATGATCTTGGGGAATTCCGTCCCATTAAATTTAGCCCTTTTGATTACTTTTGCTTGCCTGAAAGAAAAGTTGCTGCTGAACATAGAGAATATGAAATGATTTTTCGTGATCTATCCTATTATTATGGCAATACCTAGATCTATCCTTGCTTTTATTCTTAGCTAGGGGCGTTAAACGATAGCGCTTGTTGGGAGGCAACCCAATCTTATTTTTAGTTTTTTGCTTTTTGCTTTTTGCTTCTATTTAGGAATAAAAATCTTTGATCTAGCCTCTGGCTAGATTTGTTTTTATGTTTTAATTAGTTTTTGTGCCAAGTTAAACCTATAGGATCTTCTTGGATGATAGTTATTTGATCTTGCTGAAAATTCCAGAAACTTTCTGTTCACAAAAATAATTGTTAAAAATCACCAGAACGTGATAAAATATTGATTCCAATTTCTGCTGATCAATAAACAAATTGTCTAGGTCTTCCGATTTTGGCTGAAGTTTTTGACTTCCAGAAGTTTGCGTTAGTTACAGATTACTACAGGCTGTTCTGTTTTTGACAGATTCTGTTTTTCGTGTGTTGTTTGCTTATTTTGATGAATCTATGGCTAGTAAAATAGTTTATAAACCATAGAGAAGTTGGAATACAGTAGGTTTAACACCAATATAAATAAAGAATGAGTTCATTACAGTACCTTGAAGTGGTGTTTTGTTTTCTTTCGCTAACGGAGCTCACGAGATTTTCTGCTAAGTTTTGTGTTGTGAAGTTTTCAAGTTTTGGGTAAAAGATTTGATGGATTATGGAACAAGGAGTGGCAAGAGCCTAAGCTTGGGGATGCCCATTGCACCCCAAGATAATCTAAGAACACAAAAAAGCCAAAGCTTGGGGATGCCCCGGAAGGCATCCCCTCTTTCGTCTACTTCCATCGGTAACTTTACTTGGAGCTATATTTTTATTCACCATGATATGTGTTTTGCTTGGAGTGTCTTGTATGATTTGAGTCTTTGCTTCTTAGTTTACCACAATCATATTTTCTGTACACACCTTTTGAGAGACACACACATGATTCGGAATTTATTAGTATACTCTATGTGCTTCACTTATATCTTTTGAGCTATATAGTTTTTGCTCTAGTGCTTCACTTATATCGTTTAGAGCACGGCGGTGGATTTGTTTTATAGAAACTATTATTCTCTCATGCTTCACTTATATTATTTTGAGAGTCTTAAACAGCATGGTAATTTGCTTAAATAGGAAAATTAATCCTAATATGCTAAGTATTCAAGACTAGTAAAAAAACTTTCTTATGAGTGTGCTGAATACTAAGAGAAGTTATTGATGATTATTTTGAGATATGGAGGTAGTGATATTAAAGTTGTGCTAGTTGAGTAGTTGTGAAATTGAGAAATATTTGTGTTGAAGTTTGCAAGTCCCGTAGCATGCACGTATGGTAAACGTTATGTAACAAATTTGAAACATGAGGTGTTCTTTGATTGTCTTCCTTAGGAGTGGCGGTCGGGGACGAGCGATGGTCTTTTTCTACCAATCTATCCCCCTAGGAGCATGCGCGTAGTGCTTGGTTTTTGATGACTTGTAGATTTTTGCAATAAGTATGTGAGTTCTTTATGACTAATGTTGAGTCCATGGATTATACACACTCTTACCCTTCCATCATTGCTAGCCTCTTCGGTACCGTGCATTGCCCTTTCTCACATTGAGAGTTGGTGCAAACTTCGCCGGTGCATCCAAACCCCGTGATATGATACACTTTTTCACTCATAAACCTCCTTATATCTTCCTCAAAACAGCCACCATACCTACCTATTATGACATTTCCATAGCCATTCCGAGATATATTGCCATGCAACTTTCCACCGTTCCGTTTATCATGACACATTCATCATTGTCATATTGCTTTGCATGATCATGTAGTTGACATCGTATTTGTGGCAAAGCTACCGTTCATAATTTTTCATGCATGTCACTCTTGATTCATTGCTATCCCGGTATACCGCCGGAGGCATTCATATAGAGTCATACTTTGTTCTAGTATCGAGTTGTAATCATTGAGTTGTAAATGGATAGAAGTGTGATGATCATCATTCATAGAGCATTTCCCAAAAAAAAGAAAAAAAGAGAAAGGCCAAATAAAAAAAAGGGAGGCCCAAAAAATAAAATTAAATAAAAAGGGACAATGCTACTATCCTTTTTCCACACTTGTGCTTCAAAGTAGCACCATGATTTTCATGATAGAGAGTCTCTTGTTTTGTCACTTTCATATACTAGTGGGAACTTTTCATTATAGAACTTGGCTTGTATATTCCAACAATGGGCTTCCTCAAATGCCCTAGGTCTTCGTGAGCAAGCAAGTTGGATGCACACCCACTTAGTTTCTTTTGTTGAGCTTTCATCCATTTATAACTCTAGTGCATCCGTTGCATGGCAATCCCTACTCCTTGCATTAACCTCAATCGATGGGCATCTCCATAGCCCGTTGATTAGCCGCGTTGATGTGAGACTTTCTCCTTTTTTGTCTTCTCCACATAACCCCCATCATTATATTCTATTCCACCCATAGTGCTATATCCATGGCTCGTGCTCATGTATTGCGTGAAGGTTGAAAAAGTTTGAGATTACTAAAGTATGAAACAATTGCTTGGCTTGTCATCGGGGTTGTGCATGATGAGAGCATTCTTGTGTGACGAAGATGGAGCATGACTTAACTATATAATTTTGTAGGGATGAACTTTCTTTGGCCATGTTATTTTGAGAAGACATAATTGCTTAGTTACTTGCTTGAAGTATTATTGCTTTTATGTCAACATTAAATTTTTATCTTGAATCTTTCGGATCCGAATATTCATACCACAATTAAGAGGGTTACATTAAAAATTCTGCCAAGTAGCATTCCGCATCAAAAATTCTGTTTTTATCATTTACCTACTCGAGGACGAGCACGAATTAAGCTTGCGGATGCTTGATACGTCTCCAACGTATCTATAATTTTTGATTGCTTCATGCTATATTATATTCTGTTTTGGATGATTAATGGGCTTTGTTATACACTTTTATATTATTTTTGGGACTAACCTATTAACCGGAGGCCCAGCCCAAACTGCTGTTTTTTGCCTATTTCAGAGTTTCGCAGAAAAAGAATATCAAACGGAGTCCAAAGGGAATGAAACCTTCGGGAACGTGATTTTCGGAACAAACGTGATCCAGAGGACTTGGACCCTACGTTAAGAAAGCAACCAGGAGAGCACGAGGCAGGGGAGCGCCTACCCCCCTGGGCGCACCCTCCACCCTCGTGGGGCCCACGTTGCTCCACCGACGTACTTCTTCCTCCTATATATACCTACGTGCCCCCAAACCAACAGAAGCATCCATGAAAGCCTAATTCCACCGCCGCAACCTTCTGTACCCGTGAGATCCCATCCTAGGGCCTTTTCCGGTGTCCTGCCGGAGGGGGCATTGATCACGGAGGGCTTCTACATCAACACCATAGCCTGTCCAATGATGTGTGAGTAGTTTACCTCAGACCTTCGGGTCCATAGTTATTAGCTAGATGGCTTCTTCTCTCTCTTTGGATCTCAATACAAAGTTCTCCATGATTCTCGTGGAGATCTATTCGATGTAATCTTCTTTTACGGTGTGTTTGTTGAGACCGATGAATTGTGGGTTTATGATCAAGTTTATCTATGAACAATATTTGAATCTTCTTTGAATTCTTTATGTATGATTGGTTATCTTTGCAAGTCTCTTCGAATTATCAGTTTGGTTTGGCCTACTAGATTGATCTTTCTTGCAATGGGAGGAGTGCTTAGCTTTGGGTTCAATCTTGCGGTGTCCTTTCCCAGTGACAGTAGGGGCAGCAAGGCATGTATTGTATTGTTGCCATCGAGGATAACAGATGGGGTTTATATCATATTGCATGAGTTTATCCCTCTACATCATGTCATCTTACTTAAATTATTACTCTGTTCTTTTGAACTTAATACTCTAGATGCATGCTGGATAGCGGTTGTAGCGACCAGACCTCAAACAGTCTAGTCTCTGTGCATCAGTGTCATCCCTGGATCGGTAATGCTGACACGCACAGTACTTGAAGGATTTATAACAGAGTAGCAATCACACACTTATTACATCGAATGTCTCAAAAGAGAACTTATTACAATAAATATGGCTTAAGGCCATTTAAATACGATAACAGCGGAAGGCTTGGAAGATTAATTGAGTCCATCAACTCCAACGGCATCACTGAGTATAAGACCACGACCTATGGCACCTTACTCGTCGTCTGAAAAGTCTGCAACATGAACGTTGCAGCCCGAAAACGGGTCAACACATGGAATATGCTGGCAAAGTAACACATAGAGAGTAATGAACAGAATAATGCTATCTCTACATGCATATATGGCTGGTGGAAAGCTCTATGGTTACAGTTTTGCGAAAAGCCAATTTTTCCCTACAACAAAGGAATAAATTTTATTTAACTATCATGGTGGTTGTTAAACATTGAGAAGGTACCTCCAACTCAATCCCAATTAAGAACGTGATTAACCCAATCAAATTAATTTAAGTAACACGATGATGAGATTCACATGATAATCCAAGAACTAGATACTCAAGATGTCCATAACCAGGGACACGGCTAACCATGATTAGTTTGTACACTCTGCAGAGGTTTGCGCACTTTTCCCCACAAGACTCGATCTCCTCCGTTTGATTTCTCGCACTACATGGTGTTTGAGAAACGGATGACCGAGACACAGTCTTTCAGAAACAATAACTCCTTACTCCGGGTGGACAGTTACACCTACTTTCCCCTACATCTGCTAGCCCACCACTGAAAGAGGTCATGCAACATACTCAACTATGCTAGAGCCCATAATAGCTTGTGGCTGCACATGGAAGTTTCTAGCATGAATAATCTCATGATCCCTTTGGGCCTGGGTGGCGGTCCATAGGATAATCTCACGGGTACTCCGGGATATCCAAAAATACAGGCAACACTAGGTTCCCCAGGTGCCTCAATCCACCCAGATGTGAATTAAAGTAACCACCTTAAGTTGAACCATTAATTAACAATCTCACATCTGTCATGGAATACACTCAAACCCAATCCACGTCTACGAGCATAGCATAGCAATAATAGCAACGTAGAAGTAACTCCCAAAGGTTTGATAATAAACAGGACAATAGGTCTTCCCAAAACCCACATATTAAACAGTTCCTAACCATGCAATAGTTTGAGGGTTGATCTGATGCAATAAAACTGGGTGGTAAAGAGGTATGATCAAAGTGTTACTTGCCTTGCTGATGATCCGTGAAACCTAGAGACTTGTAGTAGCAAGCTTCACACTCCGGGTACTCTATCGCAAACAAACAATACATACATAAGCAATCAAGCAAGGGTGCACGGGTAAAACTCAAATTAAGAGATCTAACCAGAAAGTTCACCTTAAGAACTCCGGTTTGCAAAAAGAATCAGATCGAATGAAGCAACGAAACTCAAACGACGAAAGAAACAAGCTTCGTTTACTAATATGGACCTAAGTCAAATTTTACAGTAGCAAAAACTTGTTTAAGTTGATTAAACGGAAAGAGGGTTTCGAGATGAAACTCTAGGCGCTTGAATCGCCTGATTCCGATAAACGAGCGAAAAGTTATACTAAAACGAAAAACAGATCGGAAATCGCAATCGAAAATAATCACGAAAAATCCAAAAAAAAGAAAAACTGACGAACAGGCTAACGAACGAATGTTCGCTGTCTGCGGTTAAACGACGAAAACCGTTCGTTAAAACGAACGTACGGACGAACGTCCGCAAAATAAATAAACCGAAAAAAACTAAAGCGATCTATAAAAAAACAACCACGGCTTTTTTTTAAAAAGACCGATCGGTTTTCCGGGAAAGACCGGCGGCGCCGGCTACCTCGGGTCCGGCGGGATTCCGGCGTGGCGCGGGACGGCGGCGGTTCCGGCGGCGGGCTCCGGCGGGGTCAGCGTCGGGCGGCGGGGCGGCGGTGAGAGCGGGCGGCGGCGGCTCCCTCCGGCGGCGGCGGCTTGGCGGCGGTGAGGGCGGGCGCCGGCTTGGCTCGGGGTGGGGAGAGGTGGCGGCGGGGCGGGGTACTTAAAGGGGTCGGGGGGGGCGTCCGACTTGGGGGAGGCGGCACCCCCGGGCGGCGGCGGCGCTGACCCGGACTCCGGCGGGAGTCCGGCTCGGCCACGCTCGGGCGAGGCGGCACGGGCAGGTGGGCCGGCTGGGCCTTCGGCCCAGTTCGGTTCGCAGGCAAAAATATATATTAAAAAAAACAATTTCGCCGAAACTTAAATAAATCCTAGAAAAGTAAATAAAAATCTAAAAATGCCAAAACAATTTTTCTCCGTCTAAATAAAATATTTAGAACAAGATGAACATTATCTTGGCCCTAAAATGCAATTTTGAAAAACGCATATTTTTCCTAGGCAAATAAAATAGAAATAAAATCCGAATAAATTCAAATATTTGTTTTTAACATTTTTCCTCCAATATTTCATTATTTTTGGAGAAGTCATATTATCCCCTCTCATATATTTTTGATATGAAATATTTTCGGAGAGAAAAATAATTAAAACAAATGATCCTCGTTTCGATATTTGATAAAATTCAAATATGATAATCGTGAAATCCCCAACTCTCTCCGTGGGTCCTTGAGTTTCTTAGAATTTCGAGGATGGCAAAACGAAATGCAGTAAAATATGATATGCATGATGATTTAATGTATAACATTCCAAATTAAAAAATTTGGGATGTTACAGCGGTCGATTTGTGGAGTAATAGTAGTATATGCAGGCAGGAGTCGGTCTACTTGTCGCGGACGTGATGCCTTTATACATGATCATACCTAGATATTCTCATAACTATGCTCAATTCTATCAATTGCTCAACAGTAATTTGTTCACCCACCGTAATACTTATGCTCTTGAGAGAAGCCACTAGTGAAACCTATGGCCCCTGGGTCTATTTTCCATCATATTAATCTTCCAAAACTTAGCTATTTTTATTGCCTTTTATTTTACTTTGCATCTTTATTATAAAAATACCAAAAATATTATCTTATCATATCTATCAGATCTCACTTTCGTAAGTGACCGTGAAGGGATTGACAACCCCTTTATTGCGTTGGTTGCGAGGTTTTTATTTGTTTGTGTAGGTGCGAGGGACTTGAGCGTGGCCTCCTACTGGATTGATACCTTGGTTCTCAAAAACTGAGGGAAATACTTACGCTACTTAACTGCATCTCCCTTTCCTCTTCAAGGGAAAACCAACGCAGCGGTGTGCTCCTCTGTTCGGAGGGCGCGTTCAGTATTTCCATTGACTGTTATGACGCCACGTGGACCGGGCATCTTGAGCCTGAGATAAGCGTAGTGTGGTACTGCGTTTAATCTAGCAAACACGGTTCGTCCGAGCAGTGCGTTGTAGCCGCTGCGGAAGGGGACGATATCGAAGATTAACTCTTCGCTTCAGAAGTTGCTCGGAGAACCGAAGACCACCTCCAGCGTGATTGAGCCCATACAGCGGGCCTCTACGCCTGGTATGACTCCTTTAAAGGTAGTCTTTGTTGGTTTGATTCGTGAGGGGTTAGTGCCCATCTTCCGCACTGTGTCTTGATAAAGCAGGTTGAGGCTGCTACCACCGTCCATTAGGACTCGTGTTAGGTGAAACCCATCGATAATTGGGTCGAGGACTAGTGCGGCTAAACCGCCATGGCGGATACTAGTTGGGTGATCTCGACGATCGAAGGTGATCGGGAACGACGACCACAGATTGAATTTTGGGGCGACTGGCTCTACCGCGTAGACGTCCCTAAGTGCTCGCTTGCGCTCCCTTTTGGGGATGTGTGTAGCATATATCATGTTCACCATTTTGACTTGAGGGGGAAATTTCTTCTGCCCTCCAGTGTTCAACTGCCGGGGCTCATCGTCCTCGTCCTCACTTTGTGATCCCTTTTCTTTGTTTTCGGCATTTAACTTGCCAGCCTGTTTGAAAACCCAACAGTCTCTGTTGGTGTGATTGGCTTGTTTATCTAGGGTACCATGTATCTGGCACGGATGATTGAGTATGCGATCCAGGCTGGATGGTCCCTCACTGTTCCTTTTGTAGGGCTTCTTTCGCTGGCCGGACTTGCAGCCGCTGAATCCAGCGTTAACGGTGGTGTCATCGGTGTTGTCGCCATTGCTTCGGCGTTTGTGTCTACTGCGCCGGAGCTTGCCGGTGCTGTTCTTGGCCTCGGAGGGGCCTGTCTCGCTGGCTGTATTTTTGCTACGAGCCAGCCAGCTGTCCTCACCCGCGCAAAAGCGGGTCATGAGTGCCATAAGGGTTTCCATGGACTTCGGCTTTTCTTAGCCAAGGTGGCGTGCTAGCCATTCGTCACGGATGCTGTGTTTAAAGGCCGCTAGGGCTTCGGCATCCGGACAGTCAACGATCTGGTTCTTTTTGGTGAGGAACCTAGTCCAAAATTTTCTGGCTGATGCTCCAGGTTGTTTAAGTATGTGGCTTAAGTCATCGACATCGGGTGGCCGGACATATGTACCTTGGAAGTTGTCAAGGAAGGCTTCTTCCAAGTCTTCCCAGCTGTCGATGGAATTTTCAGGCAAGCTATTTAGCCAGTGTCGAGCTGGCCCTTTAAGCTTTAGTGGGAGGTATTTG
The DNA here is from genome assembly GCF_002575655.3 of Aegilops tauschii subsp. strangulata. Taxonomy (NCBI): domain Eukaryota; kingdom Viridiplantae; phylum Streptophyta; class Magnoliopsida; order Poales; family Poaceae; genus Aegilops; species Aegilops tauschii. The sequence goes on from NC_053039.3 coordinate 228,660,264, forward strand.
ATGGCGTGGAGGTCGTCTCCACGGGCCATGTGGATGTGGACGATAAAATCTTTGATCCACACCGCGGGATCGGTTGTTCCGTCGTATGATTCAATATTGACGGGCTTGAACCCCTTGGGGAATTCGTGATCCAGCACCTCATCTGTGAAGCAGAGGGGGTGTGCGGCGCCTCTATAGCGGGCCGCGTCACGGTGCACCTCCGATGAAGTCCGTCTGCGGTTATCGGCCCGGGTGTGACTAGGTTTGTCACGTCCGAATAGGTAGCCGTCATCCCGAGTAGGGAAGCATTCTCGTGATCCGTAGATCGATCTGGTGTGTCCTGCTCTGCTGTCCAATTCCTGCCGAAGGTCGTATGTATGGTCCCAAGCTGGTCTGTCCCTGTGTTTACGAGGCGGTGGGGCAGGCTGTTGTTCGTCCTGAGTCGTCGTTTTATCCCGACCGCGGGGTGGTCGGTCCGCTGCACTGTCCCGACCTCGTGGTGGTCGTTCCGCATTACGCGAGGGATCTGGTGCGTCCTCGTCAAACTGAGGTAGCAGTCTACACTTTGGGTAACTCTTGGTTGGGCGCTTGAGGCCTTATTGTTCGGCTGCCAGGACATCGGTCCATCTACCGATGAGTAGGTCTTGATCGGCTTGGAGCTGCTGCTGCTTTTTCTTTAGGCTTCTTGCAGTAGCTATGAGCTGGCGCTTAAAGCGCTCCTGCTCGAGGGGTGCCTCAGGCACGATGAAGTCCTCATTGCCGAGGCTCTCATCATCCTCGGAGGGTGGACGGTAACTATCGTCCTCCAGGTCACTGGGCCTGGCCTGTTTATCAGGGTTAACTTGCTCGTTGTCTTGTTCCTCTTGTTCGGATGTTGTTCCAATAGGGTCTTCATTGTTTTCGGCGTCGTCAGTAGTACTATTTTCTTCGGCGCCGGTGTTGCTGTCTTTTGAGCGACATGACTTAGAGCGGCGTTTAGGGCGCCGGCGCCTGGACTGCGTCTGAGAGGGTTTATTCGCATCTGGCACTTCTTTGTCATCGCCTTCAGATCGTTTAGGTGTGTCAACAATGTACACGTCGTACGAAGAGGTGGCCATCCAACGCCCAGTGAATGGCGGGTCTTGTCCTTGCTCCTTGTCGGCGTCGTCGTCCATACCGTTGATGTCTTCGGAGCCATAATCGAGCTCGTCGGTTAAGTCCTCGACGGTAGCTATGAAGTGGGTGGCGGGTGGGAAGCAAAATTCTCCGTCGTCAGCCCCTAGATCAAACCGGACATAGTTCGGCTGTGAGTCCTTCTGCAAGGACAAATTCTTTAAAGAGTTCAGCAAATCGCCCAAAGGTGAGTGCTGGAAGATGTCTGCGGTGCTAAATTCGGAAATCGATAGCCGATCCAGCCCGGTGTCCGCAGGCGCACCGGGTCCGGAACTTATAGCCGGAGACGAGTCCGGAGTTCCATGGACGCAAATATTGCGGGGTGTCGAGTCCGTGTGCGGCTCCAACGCCGCGGACTCTGTGGCCTCGGATGGCACGATCTGCTCCGGTTCTAAGAATGTTGCAGCAACAGGAACCATCTCCTAGATGTGATCCGATGACAGATTTAAGTTATGTTCATCTGGGCGAGGGGGAGCGATCGCTGCGGTCTCAAATCCATTGAAGATCAAGTCTCCACGGATATCCGCGACGTAGTTCAAGCTTCCAAATCTGACCTGGTGGCCAGGGGCGTAGCTATCGATCTGCTCCAGATGGCCAAGCGAGTTGGCCCGCAGTACGAAGCCGCCGAACACGAAAATCTGTCCGGGGAGGAAGGTTTCTCCCTGGACAACGTCACTATAGACGATCGAAGGGGCCATCAAACCTTTCGTCGATGGCACAGTGGAACTCTCAATGAAAGCACCAATGTCGGTGTCAAAACCGGCGGATCTCGGGTAGGGGGTCCCGAACTGTGCGTCTAGGATCGATGGTAACAGGAGACGGGGGACACGATGTTTTACCCAGGTTCGGGCCCTCTCTATGGAGGTAATACCCTACTTCCTTCTTGATTGATCTTGATGAATAGAAGTATTACAAGAGTTGATCTACCACGAGATCGTAATGGCTAAACCCTAGAAGCCTAGCCTGTATAACTATGGTAATGAATATCTCCTTTCCGGACTACCCCCTCCGGTTTATATAGGCACCGGGGGGATCTAGGGTTTACATAGAGTCGGTTACATAAGAAGGAATCTTCATAATCAGTCACCAAGCTTGCCTTCCACACCAAGGAGAGTCCAATCCGGACACGGGTACAGTCTTCGGCCTTCATGTCTTCACAGCCCATCAGTCCGGTTCATGGATAACAGGCCGGACGCCCAAGGACCCCTTAGTCCAGGACTCCCTCACCCGCTGCCACGGGAGGGTAGGACAAAAGATGTCATGCAAGTTCTTTTCCATAAGCACGTATGACTATCTTCGGAATACATGCCTACATTACATTGATGAACTGAGCTAGTTCTGTGTCACCCTATGTTATAACTGTTGCATGAGGAATCGCATCCGACATAATTATCCATCACTGATCCAATGCCTACGAGCTTTTCACATATTGATCTTTGCTTAGTTACTTTTCCGTTGCCACTGTTACAATTACTACAAACTGCTACTGTTACTTTTGTCACGGTTACCGTTACTTCCATACTACTTTGCTACTAAATACTTTGCTGCAGATATTAAGTTTTCCAGGTGTGGTTGAATTGACAACTCAACTGCTAATACTTGAGGGAATATTCTTTGTCTCCCCTTGTGTCGAATCAATAAATTTGGGTTGAATACTCTACCCTCGAAAACTGTTGCGATCCCCTATACTTGTGGGTTATCAAGACTATTTTCTGGCGCCGTTGCCGGGGAGCATAGCTCTATTCTTTGAGTCACTTGGGATTTATATCTGCTGATCACTATGGGGAACTTGAAAGACGGAAAAACCAAGATTTATCTCTCAACTACGAGGGGAGGTAAGGAAGTGCCATCTAGCTCTGCACTTGATTCACCTTCTGTTTTGAGTAAACTTGCGACACCCAAACCTACCCTTGCTATTGAATATGATATGTCGCATGTTATTGATGATTCCACTTTTGCTTTGCATGATACTTATGATGAAACTACTTCTATGCTTAATAATAGTGTTCCATTAGGTGAATTTCTTGATGAACAACTTGTTATGGTTAGAGAGAATGAAATTATTGAAACTGATAATATTGATGAAAGTGATGATGAAGATTCTCCCCCTATATATGAATTGCCTGATGTACCTGGGGGTTATGTTATGGATGAAGAAACTGCTAGAGACTTCTTTGCTTCCAAGGATAGATATGATCTTAAGAAACTGTTAGCTAAGCTGAAAGAAAAGTCTTTGAATGCTAGAATGAAATATGACCCTGCTTTTGCTACTTCGCCAATCTGTATTTCTGATAAGGATTATGATTTCTTTGTCGATCCTGAGTTAATTACTTTGGTTGAATCTGATCCTTTTTATGGCTATGAATATGAAACTGTTGTGGCACATCTTATTAAATTAAATGATATAACCACCCTATTTAATCATGAGGAAAAAATTCGTTACTACTATATCCTTAACTTATTTCTGTTCTCATTAAAGGGTGATGCTAAAACATGGTTTAATTCTCTTGATCCTGGTTGTGTGCGTAGTTCCCAGGATATGATTTATTACTTCTCTGCTAAATATTTTCCCGCTCATAAGAAACAAGCTGCCTTAAGGGAAATATATAATTTTGTGCAAATTGAAGAAGAGAGTCTCCCACAAGCTTGAGGGAGGCTTCACCAAATACTTAATGCTTTGCCTCATCATCCTCTCAAGAAAAATGAAATACTTGATATCTTTTATAATGGACTAACTGATGCTTCCAGAGACCACCTGGATAGTTGTGTTGGTTGTGTTTTCAGGGAAAGAACTGTTGATCAAGCTGAATTGCTATTGAATAATATGTTGAGTAATGATAATAATTGGACACTTCTGAACCAACTCCTAAGCCAACTCCAAAGAAAAGGGGTATTCTATTTCTCAGTCCTGAAGATATGCAAAAGGCAAAGAAATCTATGAAAGAAAAGGGTATTAAAGCTGAAGATGTCAAGAATTTACCACCTATTGAAGAAATACATGGTCTTGATAACCCGACACAGGTAGTAGAGGTAAATTCGCTCTATAGATTTGGTAAGGATGAAATCCCATCTACTAAGTTTGCTAGCCAATGCTTGGATGAGTTTGATAATTTTATTGTTAAACAAGAAAACTTCAATGCCTATGTTGGTAGACAATTGAAACGTAATGCTTATATGATTGAACACTTGAGTGATTATATGTCTAGAGTAAAAGGTGAACTTAAACTTATTAGTAAACATGCTTCTATGGTTACCACTCAAGTAGAACAAGTGCTTAAAGCTCAGAATGATTTGCTCAATGAATTAAATAATAAGAAAAATGATAATGATGTTAGAGTTATGACTAGAGGGGGTAAAATGACTTAGGAACCTTTGTATCTTGAGGGCCACCCTAAGAGAGTTGAGCAAGACTCTCAGAGAACTAATGTTGATCCACCTAGTCATTCTAAGAATAAGAAGAAGAAAAATGATAGGACTTTGCATGCTTCTAGTGAACCTGTTGTTGACACACCTGAGAATCCCAATGATATTTCTATTTCTCATGCTGAAACACAATCTGGTAATGAACATGAACCTAGTGATAATATTAATGATGATGTTCATGTTGATGCTCAACCTAGCAATAACAATGATGTAGAGATTGAACCTGCTGTTGATCTTGATAACCCACAATCAAAGAATCAACGTTATGATAAGAGAGACTTTGTTGCTAGGAAGCACGGTAAAGAAAGGGAACCATGGGTTCAGAAACCCATGCCTTTTCCTCCTAAACCATCCAAGAAAAAGGATGATGAGGATTTTGAGCGCTTTGCTGAAATGATTAGACCTATCTTTTTGTGTATGCCTTTGACTGATATGCTTAAAATGAATCCTTATGCTAAGTACATGAAAGATATTGTTACAAATAAAAGAAAGGTACCAGAAGCTGAAATTTCCACCATGCTTGCTAATTATTCTTTTAAGGGTGGAATACCAAAGAAATTTGGAGATCCAGAAGTACCAACTATACCATGCTCCATTAAAAGAAACTGTGTTAAAACTGCTTTGTGTGATCTTGGAGCAGGTGTTAGTGTTATGCCTCTCTCTTTATATCATAGACTTGATTTGAATAAGTTGACACCTACTGAAATATCTTTGCAAATGGCCGATAAATCAACTGCTATACTTGTCGGTATTTGTGAGGATGTGCCTATTGTGGTTGCAAACGTTACTATTTTAACGGACTTTGTTATTCTTGATATTCCCGAGGACGATAGTATGTCGATTATCCTTGGTAGACCCTTTTTGAATACTGCAGGGGCTGTTATTGATTGCAACAAAGGCAATGTCACTTTCATGTTAATGGTAATGAGCATATGGTACACTTTCCGAGGAAACAACCTCAAGTCCACAGTATCAATTCTATTGGAAAAATTCCAACGATTACCATTGGAGGTTTTGAAATCCCTCTTCCTATTGTCAAGAAGAAATATGATATTCTTATCATTGGGGACGTGCATATCCCCGTTGAGGTAACCTAGTGTTATTCGAATATTCTCTGGTTTCATGCGATTCGGGATGAGTTTGTTAAAAAGACTTGATCAACCTTGTTAGTGGATTCTTTTTTATGAGCATGAGATGGATGAAGTTAGAAAGCACAACTCTCTGTACCCTCCTTTTACTTTCTGTTATTTAGATTAAATAAAGCAAAAATAGTATTTTCTGTCTGTTTTCTGAATTATCATTGCAATAAAGAAATACCCCAAAAATAAAAGTTCTCCAAATGTCCTGAAAATGAAATATGATTTTTTGTAGAATATTTAAGAATATCTGGCACTGAGAACACACCAGGGGGAGCCACCACCTGGCCACGAGGGCACGGGGCGCGCCCACCCCCTGGGGCGCGCCCCCCTGCCTCGTGGGCCCCACATGGCCCCCTCCACTTATTCCAGCACCCACACACTTCTTCTTCCTCCAGAAAAAAAATCCTCCCCTAGCTCAAACCCGTGTTCTAGCTCATCTTGCTGCGATTTTCGATCTCCTTGCTCAAAGCTCCACTCACAAAACTGCTTTGGGGGATTGTTCTTCGGTATGTGACTCCTCCAATGGCCCAATTAGTTTTTGTTCTAGCGCTTTATTTATTGCAAATTTTTGCTGCTTAGGTGACCCTGTTCTTGAGCTTGCATGTCAAATTTATATGGTCCCGAGTAGTTCTAATGCATGATATGGTCTCTAGGCACTCGTGGGAGTAGTTGCTATCAATCTTGTTGAGTTTGGTTCACTTTTATTTTGAGTCACTAAAACTTTCGGAAATTTTTCAGAGAAGAAATATGTTTAGGAAAATGTACCAAGGTGGTTCCTCAAGGAAGCAAGGCCCAAGGCTCGCGATACGTGAGCTGGACAATGAACTACCAAGGGAAGCTCAAGTGCGGCCTTGTGAATGGCCGTCAGAAGAGTTTATGGTCGGAGCAGGTATCAAGGATGAATTTGACGCGTATGTGCGTAATGCTGATCTTGAGGGCTTCGTGTCAGATAAGTTCCCGCAATACCGTTACCTAACTGATTCCTTTGTGAGAAGGTTTAAAATCCTCATGCAATTCTCACACTGTTTTATTTGATCTCTATGATAAATCATATACCATGGATTTAGAAGATTTTAATATTGCTTGTAAACTCCCGCAGTGGGGCAATGATAGTGAACCTCGCAAATCTGAATACAAAGACTTTCTTGCTAGTATCACTGTGGGGGAGTATAAACTTTACCATTCTTTTTGGGAACCGCCTATAATGTGTGTAGCATGGAAGATATCAAGATCTCTCGGTTGTTATGTTGACAATGAAAGTATGCCGCTCAAAATATTATTTATCTCTGTTTCAAAGCTCGAGCTCTGGCACCTCCACAAATCCCTGCTTCCCTCTGCGAAGGGCCTATCTATTTACTTTTATGTTGAGTCATCACCATATTATTAAAAAGCACCGGTTGGAGAGCACCGCTGTCATTTGCATGCATTACTATTAGTTTACATTAAGTATGACCATGACTGGATCTCTTTTACCATGAATTACAATGTTTAGTCAGTCCTTGATCTCCAGAGGTGCTCTGCATTTATGTTTTGCGGTCTCAGAAAGGGCTGGCGAGATACCATCTTGTTATATCATATTATGATTGTTTTGAGAAAGCGTTGTCATCCGAGATTTATTATTATTGCTTGCTAGTTGATTATGCCATTGCTATGAGTAACCATGAGACCAAAGTGTTATTGTGAATATGGTTAGTTCATAATTTTTGCTGAAAACTTGAATGCTGGCTTTACATATTTACAACAACAAGAGCAAACAGAGTTTGTAAAAGTTTTTCTTTATCAGTTTCAGTTTGTCAACTGAACTGCTTGAGGACAAGCAAAGTTTTAAGCTTGGGGGAGTTGATACGTCTCCATCGTATCTACTTTTCCAAACACTTTTGCCCTTGTTTTGGACTCTAACTTGCATACCCGGACTAATGCAGTTTTCAGCAGAATTGCCATGGTGTTATTTTTGTGCAGAAATAAAAGTTCTCGGAATGACCTGAAACTTCACGGAGTATATTTTTGGAATAAATGAAAAATACTGGCGAAAGAATCAACACCAGGGGGCCCACATCCTGTCCACGAGGGTGGAGGGCGCGCCCACCCCCCTGGGGCGCGCCCCCTGCCTCATGGGCCCCCTGAGGCTCCACCGACCTCAACTCCAACTCTATATATTCACGTTCAGGAGAAAAAATCAGAGAGAAGGATTCATCACGTTTTACGATATGGAGCCGCCGCCAAGCCCTAATCTCTCCCGGGAGGGCTGATCCGGAGTCCGTTCGGGGCTCCGGAGAGGGGAATCCATCGCCGTCGTCATCATCAACCATCCTCCATCACCAATTTCATGATGCTCACCACCGTGCGTGAGTAATTTCATCGTAGGCTTGCTGGACGGTGATGGGTTGGATGAGATTTACCATGTAATCGAGTTAGTTTTGTTAGGGTTTGATCCCTAGTATCCACTATGTTCTAAGATTGATGTTGCTATTACTTTGCTATGCTTAATGCTTGTCACTAGGGCCCGAGTGCCATGATTTTCAGATCTGAACCTATTATGTTTTCATGAATATATGTGAGTTCTTGATCCTATTCTGCAAGTCAATAGCCACCTACTATGTGTTATGATCCGGTAACCCCGAAGTGACAATAATCGGGACCACTCTCGGTGATGACCATAGTTTGAGGAGTTCATGTATTCACTAAGTGTTAATGCTTTGGTCTGGTATTCTATTAAAAGGAGGCCTTAATATCCCTTAGTTTCCAATAGGACCCCGCTGCCACGGGAGGGTAGGACAAACGATGTCATGCAAGTTCTTTTCCATCAGCACGTATGACTATATTCGGAATACATGCGTACATTACATTGATGAACTAGAGCTAGTTCTATGTCACCCTATGTTATAACTGTTGCATGAGGAATCGCATCCGACATAATTATCCATCACTGATCCAATGCCTACGAGTTTTCACATATTGATCTTTGCTTAGTTACTTTTCCGTTGCCACTGTTACAATTACTACAAAACTGCTATTGTTACTTTTGCCACCATTAGCATTACTTCCATACTACTTTGCTACTAAATACTTTGCTGCAGATGTTAAGTTTTCCAGGTGTGGTTGGATTGAAAACTCAACTGCTAATACTTGAGAGAATATTCTTTTGCTCCCCTTGTGTCGAATCAATAAATTTGGGTCGAATACTCTACCCACGGAAACTGTTGCGATCCCCTATACTTGTGGGTTATCACCCCCCCTCTTTCCTTCTCCTTCTTTCCCTATCCTTCCTTCCCCCTCTCTCCCTTTTGGTGGAATCTTACTAGGACTAGGAGTCCTAGTAGGACTCCCCTCTCGGGAGCTCCCTAGGGGCCGTCTAGCCCTCCCCTCCTCCCTCCTTTATATACGTGGGGAGGGGGGCACCCTAGAACACACAAGTCTCTGTCTCGTCTGTCTTTTTATGGGGAGGCATATGCAGATATTCCCTAATATTCAAATCTTGCAAGTCTTTTCTTGTCTTCGTCCCATCCTTGGTCTTATCCGACATGTTCATCAGTGTCGCGAGCAAGCTCAAGGACATTCTTACAGATATGCATTAATCAAGGCAATGAGGTGTGTCGAGTTTGTGCCAGTACTCCAAGTCCCAGAACACAGACCTCGTCTTCCATACCTTCAGCAGTGGCTCCGACGCCTTTTTCATTGCCTTTCCCGGTGCGGGGCACTGTTCCTAGTTTTTCAACAGCTCATCGATTTTGGTGCTGCTCCACTTACGTGGAGGTCCTCGATGCTCAGCGTGATCATTGAATAGATCTCCACGGTTTCTCCACAGGTCGTCCGGAGCGAGCCATCTTTGATGCCCCATGTACACGATTTTCCCAGACCCGCCATCTTTCCTTGACGTTAACTGCTGAGACATCGTATCATCCATGCACCACGTGCATCCGCAATATCCATGGCACACCTGGCCTGCGACATATCCGTTACTGAGATAGTCGTGCACCGTCGTGATCAGCGTGGCTCTCATGTAGAAATACTCGCCTTTGCTGGCGTCCCATGTCTTGGCCGGTGTTTTCCATAACATTTCTCACTCCTCTTGAAGTAGCCCCAGATACAGATTAATATTATTTCCTGGTTGTTTCGGCCCTTGAATCAGCATGCTCATGTGAATGTACTTCGACTTCATGCACAACCAGGGGGAGGTTGTAGATCCATACAAACACGGGCCATGTGCTATGGTTGGTGTTCTGGTTGCCAAACGGATTCATGCCATCGGTACACGCGCCGAGCACGATGTTCCTTGCATCACATTCGAAATACCGATAGAAGCCGTTCAACGCTCTCCACTGGCTTCCATCCTTGACGTGTCTCAGCTTCGGATCATCTCCATCGTCGGGCTTCTTCCTCTCCGCGTGCCAGCGCATGAGCTTTGCTTCCTTGGGATCTATGAAATACCACTGGAGACAGGGAGTGATCAGTAAGTACCATACAACTTTCTGGGGACATTTCTTCCCAGCCTTCTTGTATCGAGAAGCATTGCATACCGGACAGCTTGTTTTTTTCGCGTGCTCCTTTCGATAAATTATGCAATCGTTGATGCATGCATGGTATCTAACGTGCGGCAGATCAAGAGGGCACGCGATCTTCTTGGCCTCATCCACACTAGTAGGACATAGATTCCTCGCGGGAAGAACATCCTTTAGGTACTTCAGATGCTCATCGAGGCTAGTGTCGGTCCATTTGTTTTTAGCCTTCGTCTTCAGGAGTTGGAGCGTGAAACTCAAGCGGGTCACCTCAGGATTGCAACCGTCATACAATGGAGTGTTCGAGTCTACCACGAGTTGCTGCAGCTTAGCCTCCTCTCTAGAAGCAACTCTCTCAGTACTCGTCTCCTTGCAAAGCAGTGCTTGAACATGAGGGTCCCGCACGATTGAACTTAGTACCGACGAACTCTGCGACGTGGAGTCCACGTTCTCTCCGCCGCCATGTCCGGCCCCTTCTCCGCCGGGATGTCCGGCCTCTTCCCCGCCGCCATTATTGATCATCTCATCGTCTTGCCCCGTGTCGTCATTGCCTGCCCCGTCGGCGTCCTCAACATCATCATCCTCATCTTCAATTATCCACCGAGTATAGCCATCCATGAAACCAGTCATGAGCAGGTGCGCTTCGACACGACCTTCGTCATAGGGGTCGAGCCAAACTATTCCTTTGCATCTTCGACACGGACATAAAACCTCTGTCAGGTTATTTTCTTTCATGTCCTGCACCGCCGACCGCAACCACCTGTCCACCATCGTCCCAGTGACCATCATGAATGCCTGCACGGTAATAATAAACAAATTGATTATAAAAATACGTGCATGCATCAAAGTCATACAAAAATTCGGCATGACCTTCCCTAAAAATAGGACATATAGATCTAGAGTTTGCCCGGAATTCGCCGAAACGGAAATAAATCGACATTTCGGCAAAACATAGGCAACTCACAAGCACAATTCGGCATCAACTCATGCCACACACACAATTTCCATCATATCGCCCAATTATCATATCACACACATACACATATTTCCATTCTTGCAAAAGCATGAATTTTTTATCACACACCTATCTCGAGATCGAGCACATGGTGGAGAGATGATGATGTAGTAGGGAGATCAAAAGTCGACAAAGCTCTTCTTGACAAAGCTAGACTAGTTAGGGAGCACATAGGTCACTTCACTAAATGCTACATCTACCTAGCTAGCTAATTTGGGAGGAGACAACTTCAAGTAGTGGAGGGGGGAGGAAAAAGAGAAAGGAGATGCATTAATGGAGGTGGTGTAGTTAGCTAGGAGTAATAAAGAGAGAGAAAGGTAGGTAGAAGAGGGAGAGTAATGGGGGGAGAAGTATTGAGGAAGAGAGAGGTGGGAGGTAGGGGAAAGTGAGGAAGAGAGGAGACGGGGGGAGGGGGAGGGAAAAGGTGGCATTATGCTGCGTCTTAGCAGTAGCGCGGGTGGCTAAGCGCGCTACTGCTAAGAGAATAGCAGCAGTGCGCTTCTCTTGCACGCGCTACTGATAAGAGGGGCCCGCCATGTGGCCAGTTTCAAAATTAGCAGTAGCGACAAGCAAAAAAAGCGCTTTACTGCTATAAATTTAGCAGTAGCGCGTGTCGCATAAGAGCGCTGCTGCTAAACCTAGGTTGGTGGGTACTGTCGGTCACTTTTAGTAGCAGTGCGGTTCGGCTCGGCCGCGCTACTGCTAACTAAGTAGCAGTAGCGCTTGTTCCCTACCCGCGCTACTGAATAGCAGTAGCGCCTCTTTTTGTGCCGCGCTGCTGCTAACATTCTATGTATAAGGTTTTCCCTAGTAGTGACACTCTCCCGTCTCGTTGCTATGCATCACCTAGATAGATCTTGCGTGATCGTAGGAATTTTTTTGAAATACTACGTTTCCCAACAATATGTACACCAATAACTTCTTCGGCTGCATTCTTGTTGGTAATGATCAGATCCAATCTCATCTGCATCTTCATAGTGATCTTGGGGACTTGATTCGTAGGGTGATTTTTTTGTTTCTTCTACTTATCCCAACATCGAGGTCCCAAATGATAGAATCACTCTCATTGTAAAGATTGGACTAGCCAATAAGGACCTTCAAGTCCTCCCAGGATGCCAGCTCCGTCTCACTGAGGTTGCGATGAAGATGTTGACCTTACTGTTCGCAAGCACGTCCTTTATTACGATCTCTGGGTCGAATGCAATGAAAACATGTCCAAAAGGATGCATGGAGACGGGAGTTATTGATCCACTTGGAGACCAAGAACTTGGTGTCAGCCCCATTACCAACTGAGAAGCACGGTCCCAAGTTAAAAATCCCCTTACATTTTTGGATGCCATGAGTACCCTTAACCGAGCAGGAGAAGAAAGAGGAGTTCGGAAATATTTGGCTTTCGAGATTTGAGCCCACAAGCTATTGTCATGTTTAGAAATTTCCCAAGTCCATTTGGTGATAAGTGTTAAGTTCATTTTCTGGATTAGTCAGGCTTCTGGTTGCTCTCATGTCTTTACAATGATAGTGATGGGACGCGACCGACGTGAGTAGCCATGACACCTCGATCCCCACAGTAAGACATTTATGACTTGACTGACTTGATATGCTCCTGGGTCTGATGGTCAAAGTGTGGTGTCTTCAAGACTACGAATCCTGATGTTCAATAAGAGGCTGGAGCATGGGCAGGGTTCCCAGGAAAAGAGAAGGTAGGCCAGGGCACCACGGACGAAGATTTGATATAACTAATGAAGAGAAGGGAAGTTAGGTTGAAGCCGAACAACTAGAAGATGGATTGATCCACCCATTCCACGTGGGAGGAGCCCGCCTAGATTTATCCTTAAAAGAAGCTCAGTCAAAACTTCAGACAAGCTCGCGGGCTACTGATGGTGTATTATATCGGGGTTGGACCATTAGCCGAGCAATGGCTTGGCCTTAGGCCTAGATAACTGGAATGCGACAACTAGATAACTGGAATGCGGCAAGGGCCTTCGCCCATTGGGAGGTTCAAATTTTGGAAGGTTCTCCATCTTGGCCTGCAAGCCAATGATTCCTTGGTGATCGGGTCTCTATGTCGATTAGGTTAACTTGTAACCATAGGTCTCGCCCCTATATAGAGCAAGGCCATGTGATGGTTTGGGATCATTTGGCTTATGGTCATCGCCTTGGTAGCATAATCCCTTCAAATTGTAACCCCCTCACACGAGGTGTTTTCCCACAATCAATCAAAGCAAAGAAGGAGTAGGGTTTTACCTCGACCATGAGAGCCCGATCCTGGGTAAAAACCCTGTGTCCGATACCCTTCATGAAGTCCTTCGAGGTCATTTCTGACTTTGACATGCAGGTTGGAAATCCAGGTCGGATCTTCATCTGATTCGTCACACGGATATGCGGAGCTGGATTTCCATCGAAACAGCGTAGTTGATCTATGTCCTCCAAAAACTACCTCTAGCAATGAATTTACATAGCATCACAAGAGAACACACATGTTGTTATACATTATAATGACAAAGCTTTAACTCCAGCCGGCCGATGAAACCATGACACAAATGCCAGTAAATGACACACATGAGCCATACTATTTACATCAAACCTGCAAAACAAAGTTATGCATAGAATCACATTTCACCGTTTGAGCGAACTTGTACGAAATCTACGATGCTACAACATGTAGCAATGGAGGTCCCGCTACCCGTTTAATGGACGAGGTTCGATGGAACAGTGCTCGACATATAGGAAATCATAAATCAAATGTGTATTCCGATCATGTCAACCTTTTTGATCTGATCAATCATATTGATCATCTCAAATTCGAGTTGAATTATGTTCCACGATCCACCCCGATGGTGGAAACAAACCGGTAGGGGTATTGGTGCGGAGTGTAACACCCCCAGTGTCATGATACAGTAACCCTCTGTGATTCAGCTAATCATTTTTCCAAACAATGCTTAATCACCTTTGTTCAATATCCCATTTGAAATTCCAGTCAATTCAAAGTCAAGTGAAGTTTGAAGTTGATCAAAAGTTGCTACCAAAATGTTCATCATTTGTCAAAAATTCCATAACAATTATTTGTTAAGGAACACAACATCAGTTTTGTGCAGAGATGAGCATTAACAATTATAACAACACCAATTCAGCATTTTAAATGCTATCCTATTTATGAAAAATACCAAATGAATTTTTCTGGTCTCCAAAATATTTGTGGCACTGTCTAAGATCACCAGGGAATAAAAGGGGCACTTCCATATTTTTCCTAAGTAAATAGCAGCCCCAATATTTTCTTACCCATCTTTGTTTATTAAAAAAATAGAAAACAAAGAAAGGAGAAAAGGAAAAGGAGAGGGCCCCCTGCCCCCTCGGCCTTAGCCCACCAGGGCACGCTGGCCCACTCAAACCCCTCGCCCGTCTCCCTGTTCCTCGGGCGCGTCCGACCGAGCGCCTGCGCGTACTCGTCGTCGCCCGACCCCCTCGTCGATGATGACCGGGAGGATAAGGACCCCAACAACCCCCGCCTCCTCGGGCCCCTCCCACTTGCCCTCTCACGCTCTCCCTCATCCTCTCGCCCTTGATCCCTCTCCTCAGATCCCCTTTTTGCCGAGCAACCATGTCGCCGCCGTCGGCCACCACCGCGACGACTGCCATCCCTACGCCTCACCGACGTGTTCGTCCACCTCGCCGTCAAGTTCCTCGCCCTCTGGTGTAGCTCCCCGGGATCGAGGAGTGCCACAGCGCCGGATCGACCCCGTCTTCCTCCTCGGGACGCTCGAGCTCGCCGTCGTCGATCTGTTCCGCCGAGCCTCCCCCGAGCCCACGATTGCACACCTGCAGGCTCCCGGTGAGCCTCTGCTTCCTTCCCCCTCCATGCGACACCCCGTTCGCCCTAGCCATGCTCGCCGCCCTGGGCCGAGCTCAGCTCCGCTGTACGGCTCGCCGTCGTTGCCCTCATCGTTGTCATGGCCATCCGAGCACACCGTTGTGCTCGGGGCACTCCAATGGTTAGGGCATGCCCCCTGGTTCCCTCGCAAACACCCTGCGTAGCCGTTCCCATCGAGGTCCGAATCCAACCGCGGCCTCTGCTCAACGCCGGCGCCAACTCCGGCGGCCTCAACTTCCCCCACAGGACGCGGTGGGCTCTCCCCGTTCGAACATGCCCGCCCGCGCCCATTTTGGCCGCCGGACGGCGAATCCCGACGCACTGCCACGGGTTTGGTCGCCGGAGCTAGCTCCAGCACCACCGCCGACCTGGCCGGCCAGGGCCGCCCCCTAAGTCGCTGACCCGTGGGCCTCTGGGGCCCGACTGACCTGTTGACTTTGGTCAACTGCTGACTGGGCACTCTGACCCACTGACATGCGGGCCCCACTAGCTTAAACGTTTTAAAAATAAATAAATCTGCTAATTAAAGTGTGTTAATTAATTAGTAATTAGCTAGTCACTGACACCAGGGGCCCACCCCTCTAATTAGCCTTTTAGTTTAGTTTAAATTACTGTTGGACTAACAAAGGCTGACATGTGGGTCCCATTGGACCCACAGGTCAGGTTTGACCCTGGTCAGCGAGTCTGTTGACTGCTGACGTCATCCCCACACAACGCTGATGTCATAATGAATTTATGTTAATTTGAGTAATTCCAGAAAATACTTTAAACTTTAGAAATTCGTAGAAAATAAACCGTAGCTCGGGTCGAAAAACTTTATATATGAAAGTTGCTCACAACGACGAGAAGAATCCGAGTACCCCTCCTCATACCTGTCACATGCCCCTAGCATGCCGAACATGGAACCGTCCCCTCTCCTTTCATCTGTGCAGAAAACGTCAGACGCCGGAAAAAACCCTAACACCGGATGTTTTCCCTCTCCGTCTGCAACGTCTAACACTTCGTCAGTTCACCCTAACACCGCGTATTACCATGTTATGCTTTATGATGTTTTGTTTGCTTTATATTTATTGTTTATTCCCCCTCTTCTCTTCGGTAGACCCCGAGACCGATGATGCCCCTGTGATCGACTACGTCACCGACGATACTTCTCCCTTTTCAGCAGAGCTTCCAGGCAAGCCCCCCCTTTTGATCATCCCGATATCGCCCATTCCATTTTCTCATGCTTGCATTAGATTTTGCTACTGTAATTGATTGCTCCTATTTGGATGCATAGCGTGCTTTTGTAACCTGCTTATTGTTACCTACCTGCTTATCCTAAACTTCTTAGTATAGGTTGGTTAGTGATCCATCAGTGACCCCCACCTGGTCCTTGTTGCCCCTGCTTCATCATCGACGGCTCGATCAACGTGATCGACGACCAGAGCCCGACACCTCACATCACATCACGCCCCTTTTGTTGCTTGACTCTGCAGAGTTACTATCGAGTGCCGAGGGTGGCACCTCATACATCACTCCTGATGAGATCTCTGTAGTGTAGCTATTCGGTCGTGGTTATCGAGGGTGATTTCCTCCTTAATCACTTCTGATACGACTCTATCGTGCAACCCCTCAAGTGTGAACCTCAAGGGTGGTTCCTCTTACGTTCACCTTGATGATTACATTGAGTGGAATCCACCAAGGGTGGTTCCTCAGGGTTCCCCTTGGTGTTAGACACACAGTTACTATGGTTACTATGACTTTACACTGAACCATGTTACTAAAGACGGGTCGGCCCTAAGGGGTACCCACGCGAGCTTAATTGCAAGTGATGTGCAGTCGGGTTGACCAGGAAGGAGCCCACGAGATACTTACGAGGTGTGGCCGGGCATTATTAGCCCTTGCCGCAAGTCCTCGAGACGGGGCGACGGGGTCACATCGATCGTGAGTCTCTGCTCGTTACCGCGTGCTCCTAATCCACTACGATTTGGATATTTGATCTGAGGGGCCTCTTGCCTGATAGCACTAACCATCACGTGGGCATAGTATCGGCGTTCTGCGTCGTATACATCAGCCGAAGCTTAATAGACGTCAGCGACTGAGCCACGCGCCGGGTTGGACTGCGTAAGCACCTGCCTTTTTTAAGGAGGTAGCTAGGTCTGCTCACTGGCTGCGTTCGCAACGTGTAGGAGTTCCCGGGCGATGGCCCATGACCCCTGGGGGCATAGGTTTAGTCAGGTGTGCTGACCTCTCTATTAAGCCTAGGTCGGGTTGTCGCGTATTGTTTGGCCGAGGCCGGGCATGACCCAGGAAAGTGTGTCCGGCCAGAGTTAATCGAGCGTAGTGGGTAAGTTGGTGCACCCCTGCAGGGAAGAAAACATCTATCGATAGCCTGTCCTACGGTAACGGATACTTAGGGTTGTATCCCGATCGATACAACTAGAACTGGATACTTGAGATGATAACTGGATAGTATGGCTCTGGGATTGCTTTCTCGCAGGGAGTCGAGAAAGGATCTCTGGCCGAGGTTGATAACACTACTTACTTTACTTTATGCTACTCTTATCTCTTCTGATGCTGCAAGATGCTTGGAGCTGCTTGAAGATGCTAGTCTTCGATAGGCTTGGGTTTCCCCTTCTCTTCTGGCATTCTGCAGTTTAGTCCACATATACTACCCATTTCATTGACACCGATGCATATGTAGTGTAGATCCTTGCTTGCGAGTACTTTGGATGAGTACTCATGGTTGCTTTGCTCCCCCTTTTCCATTCTTCTCGGATGTCGCAACCAGATAGTGGAGCTCAGGAGCCAGATGCCACTATCGATGAGGACTACTACTACTACACCGAGGGTGCCTACTACTACGTGGAGGTCGCCGACGACCAGGAGTAGTTAGGAGGCTCCTAGGCAGGAGTCCTTGCCTCTTCGACCGTGTTGCTTTTGTGCTAGCCTTCTTAAGGCATCCCTGTTTAACTCATGTCTGTACTCAGATATTGTTGCTTCCGCTGACTCTTGTGTTTTCGAGCTGATGTATTCGAGCCCTTGAGGACCTTGGCTCTTAATATAAAGCTTGTATTATTTTATTTGTGTCTAGAGTTGTGTTGTGATATCTTCCCGTGAGTCCTTGATCTTGATCGTACACATTTGCGTGTATGATTGAATTGAGGGCGTCACAAGTTGGTATCAGAGCCGACTGCCAGTAGGTAGCCCCCTTTCCAACTCCTTGGCCGAAGTCGAGTCTAGTCACTACAAAAACTTTTACTAACATGGTTGTGTGTCTTACGGGCCCACGTCGCCATTGGGTGGTATTAGGATCTTTTACTCCTCGTCTATACTCTAGGACTCTAATCTCTCTTCCATTCGGGTTAAATGAATTTACTAACTACATTAGGTTCTCATAACGACTTTCCCCGAAGAGCCCGTTGATTCCGGATGGTTGCCTGCTTCACCAGAAGACTTAGAAGATACTCTCCGATCTACTCCCGAGGACTTGTGTTCATTTCTTTTGCAATCCCTTAACACCGTTGAATCCTGATGGATAACTGCGTACCCTCGCCGTTCTTACTTCCATCCCTAGTTGTTCTTGTTATTACAAGATACCCGAAAGTATTCTCCGATTTTTAAGAATCCTTTTTTCTGACTGCCTTGCAGCTCTTTTCTGCGTGAATATCCCTACGAATAATTCCTCACGCTTATTGGGGATTCATTCATCCCCAGTTGACCATATGTCTCACAAAATTCCTCGAATGCAACTCGATCTCCCGAAGATCCTCTCCAGCCTAGTGCTCCCGAAAGTCTTGTCTGCCTGCATTATGGTTAAATCCATATGTCCGGCAATATTCATTAACATCCTTTGTCATTGTCATCCTGAGCCTATTGATTCATTATGTTGCGATTGCTCACAATCATCAGTCGAACCCTGAAATTTGACCTTCCTGCTCATACGTCATTCTAGACATGAGTTGGATCTTGGCCAAGCATGTTGTAATTGATTGTCCACCTAGTTCCCTTCAATTTGAACATCGAATTATTCAGCTGCTTCTATAATTCGATGCCTTTGCACTATTTCTTCTTCTGGTTGAGCATTGACACTCACATCATATTCTTTGTGGTCCACCATATCCTTTGGTGGATTATTATCTGACCGTTCCTGCCTATTCTCAAATCCTTGAGTTCTTCCCCTGATACATAATGCCTTTGATAAATTGTATCCTCTACTTATTTTCAACCAATCTCTGCTATTGAGCTGATGTTATATGCTCTGGAACTTAGTGGTATATGATAACCCACAAGTATAGGGGATCGCAACAGTTTTCGAGGGTAGAGTATTCAACCCAAATTTATTGATTCGACACAAGGGGAGCCAAAGAATATTCTCAAGTATTAGCAGCTGAGTTGTCAATTCAACCACACGTGGATAACTTATTACCTGCAACAAAGTATTTAGTAGCAAATTAGTATGATAGTAACGGTAGCAAAAGTAATATTTTTGGGTTTTGTAGTGATTGTAATAGTAGCAACAGAAAAGTAAATAAGCGAAGAACAATATGTGAAAAGCTCGTAGGCATTGAATAGGTGATAGAGAATTATGCCGGATGCGGTTCATCATGTAACAATCATAACATAGGGTGACACAGAACTAGCTCCAATTCATCAATGTAATGTAGGCATGCATTCCGAATATAGTCATACGTGCTTATGGAAAAGAACTTGCATGACATCTTTTGTCCTACCCTCCCGTGGCAGCGGGGTCCTAATGGAAACTAAGGGATATTAAGGCCTCCTTTTAATAGAGTACCGGACCAAAGCATTAACACATAATGAATACATGAACTCCTCAAACTACAGTCATCACCGGGAGTGGTCCCTATTATTGTCACTTCGGGGTTGCCGGATCATAACACATAGTAGGTGACTATAGACTTGCAAGATAGGATCAAGAACTCACATATATTCATGAAAACATAATAGGTTCAGATCTGAAATCATGGCACTCGGGCCCTAGTGACAAGCATTAAGCATAGCAAAGTCATAGCAACATCAATCTCAGAACATAGTGGATACTAGGGATCAAACCCTAACAAAACTAACTCGATTACATGATAAATCTCATCCAACCCATCACCGTCTAGCAAGCCTACGATGGAATTACTCACGCACGGCGGCGAGCATCATGAAATTAGTGATGGAGGATGGTTGATGATGACGACGGCGACGGATTCCCCTCTACGGAGCCCCGAACGGACTCCAGATCAGCCCTCCCGAGAGATTTTAGGGCTTGGCGGCGGCTCCATATCGTAAAACGCGATGAATCTTTCTCTCTGATTTTTTTCTCGCCGAACACGAATATATAGAGTTGGAGTTGAGGTCGGTGGAGCTTCAGGGGGCCCACGAGGCAGGGGGCGCGCCCAGGGGGCAGGCACGCCCCACCCTCGTGGAAAGGGTGTGGGTCCCCTGGCCTTGATTCTTTCGCGAGTATTTTTTATTATTTCCAAAAATGATCTCCGTGGAGTTTTAGGTCATTCCGAGAACTTTTGTTTCTGCACATAAATAACACCATGGCAATTCTGCTGAAAACAGCGTCAGTCCGGGTTAGTTCCATTCAAATCATGCAAGTTAGAGTCCAAAACAAGGGCAAAAGTGTTTGGAAAAGTAGATACGACGGAGACGTATCAACTCCCCCAAGCTTAAACCTTTGCTTATCCTCAAGGAATCCAGTTGATAAACTGAAAGTGATAAAGAAAAGCTTTTACAAACTCAGTTTGCTCTTGTTGTTGTAAACATGTAAAGCCAGCATTCAAGTTTTCAGCAAAGATTATGAACTAACCATATTCACAATAACTCTTAGGTCTCACGTTTACTCATGTCAATGGCATAATCAACTAGCGAGCAATAATAATAAATCTCGGATGAAAACACTTTCTCAAAACAATCATCATATGATATAACAAGATGGTATCTCGCTAGCTGTTTCTGAGACCGCAAAACATAAATGTAGAGCACCTTTAAAGATCAAGGACTGACTAAACATTGTAATTCATGGCAAAAGAGATCCAGTCATAGTCATACCCAATATAAACTAATATTAATGGATGCAAATGACAGAGGTGCTCTCCAGCTGGTGCTTTTTAATAAGAGGGTGATGACTCAACATAAAAGTTAATAGATTGGCCCTTCGCAAAGGGAAGCAGGGATTTGTAGAGGTGCCAGAGCTCGATTTTGAAATAGAGATGAATAATATATTGAGCGGCATACTTTCATTGTCAACATAACAACCAAGAGATGGCGATATCTTCCATGCTACACACATTATAGGCGGTTCCTAGACAGAATGGTAAAGTTTGTACTCCCCCTCCACCAACAAGCATCAATCCATGGCTTGCTCGAAACAACGAGTGCCTCCAACTAACAACAGTCCTGGGGGAGTTTTGTTTGCAATTATTTTGATTTGATTTGTTTGAAGCATGGGACTGGGCATCCCGGTGACCAGCCATTTCCTCTTGAGAATAACCCGCCTAGCATGGAAGATACAGACAACCCTAGTTGATACATGAGCTATTCGAGCATACAAAATAGAATTTCATTTGAAGGTATAGAGTTTGGCACATACAAATTTACTTGGAGCGGCAGGTGGATGCCGCATATAGGAAGGTATAGTGGACTCATATGGAATAACTTTGGGGTTTAAGGAATTGGATGCACAAGTAGTATTCCCGCTTAGTACAAGTGAAGGCTAGCAAAAGACTGGGAAGCGACCAACTAGAGAGCGACGACAGTCATGAACATGCATTAAAATTAATAAACATTGAGTGCAAGCATGAGTAGGATATTATCCACCATGAACATAAATATCGTGAAGGCTATGTTGATTTTGTTTCAACTACATGCGTGAACATGTGCCAAGTCAAGTCACTCGAATCGTTCAAAGGAGGATACCATCCTATCATACCACATCACAATCATTTTAATAGCATGTTGGCACGCAAGGCAAACCATTATAAGCTCCTAGCTAATTAAGCATGGCATAAGTAACTATAATCTCTAATTGTCATTGCAAACATGTTTATTCATAATAGGCTAAATCAGGAACGATGAACTAATCATATTTACAAAAACAAGAGAGGTCGAGTTCATACCAGCTTTTCTCATCTCAATTAGTCCATCATATATCGTCATTATTGCCTTTCACTTGCACGACCGAATGATGTGAATAATAATAATAGTGCACGTGCATTGGACTAAGCTGGAATCTGCGAGCATTCAATAAACAGGAGAAGACAAGGTAATATGGGCTCTTGGTTAAATCAACAATAATGCATATAAGAGCCACTTCAACAATTTAATTAAGGTCTTCTCCTATCGACCCCCAAAGGAAAGAAAAGAAATAAAAACTGTTTACACGGGAAAGCTCCCAACAAGCAAAAGAAGAACATGAAATCTTTTTGGGTTTTCTTTTTAATTACTACTACTACACCAAGAAAGCAAACTAGCTAAAAGCTACAACTAATTTTTTTTTGGTTTTCTTAAGGTTTATCAAACACACAAGAAGAAAGCCAGAAAAAGAAAATAAACTAGCATGGATATTCAGTGAAAGAGTATGAGCACCGACATCTAGCAATGAGTGTGCGAACATGAATGTAATGTCGGTGAGAAATACGTACTCCCCCAAGCTTAGGCTTTTTGCCTAAGTTGGTCTACGGCCACGACTGGCTTGGCGGATATCCAAAGTTATAGTTGGGGTCGTACTGAGAAGAAGAAGCCTCTGATTGCCACTGGTTGGCAATCATCTCCGGATCCCACTGGTAATTAGACGGCCGTGGAGGATCAAATTGTGGTTCCGGCTCTGGCTCTCTGGCTGATGTAGGGTGCCGGTACGCTTGGATGGTAGCTAGCGGAACGAGATATTGACCTGCAGATAAATCAAACAAGGAAGGAGCAGGCAAGGTAATAGTCTCAGGGTTACTTTTATCAAATAACAATTTGTATTTAAGCGCCCTTTCCCTATTCTTAACAATAAAATCATGCGCAACCATACTCTTATAATCAAAATAAACAGTAGGCAGCAATTTTTCTTCTTTCTCATAGTGCCTAATAGGTATGTTATAGTATGCAGCGAGGCGTGAGGCGAAGATGCCTCCCAAGATGGGGCCCTTAGTACGGTTAAGATTTAACCGCTTTGCAACAATAGCGCCCATACTAAATGTATCATCACGAAACAAGGCATGGCACAAAATAATAATATCGGGGACACTCACGTTTCCACAGTTTCCGCGACCAATTAAGCACCTACTAGCAAATATAGCAAAGTAACGTAGAACAGGAAAATGTATGCTAGTGATTCGTGCGTCAGAAACCTTCCTCGTTTCCCCTACAGCAATTGTATCAATAAACCCCTCCACATCGTTACTATGTGGTTCCTCTATGAAACCCGGAAAAGGTAACTTGCACACCACACAGAATTCTTGAAGGGTCATCTCCTTATACTCATCATATAAATAAAAATCAACCGTAGGTGGTGATCTCCTAGAATGGAAATGAAAATTTTGCACAAAGGTATTGCTGAGTAAGAGATACTGTTCGTGTTGGTCGCGGAGGAAGTCGGAGAGGCCTGCATTCTCAGCCAACTCATAAAAAACATCATAAATCCCGGCTGCTCTCAAGAAATCATCACAAGGCCATTCACATGGCCGAACCTCCGCTGTGCGAGGCAGATTATATTTGGGCCTCTCTGCTTCTTCACTTTGCTTTTTCCTTCGAGCTTCGGCTCGATGAGCCCCTCAAAAATCTCTTCATCATTTTCTGAAAATTTCTGAAATTTTTAGTAACTTCAAATAAAAGTGGACCAAACTCAACAAAATTGATAGCAACTACTCCTACAAGTGCCTAGAGACTATATCATGCATTAGAACTAATTGTAACCATATAAATTTGACATGCAAGCTCAAGAACATGGTCACCTAGGCAGCACAAATTTGCAATAAATAAAGCACTAGAACAAAACTAATTGGACCAATGGAGGAGTCACATACCAAGGAACAATCCCCCAAAGCAGTTTGTGAGAGGTGCTTTGAGCAAGGAGATCGAAAATCGCAGCAAAATGAGCTAGAACTCGTGCTTGAGCTGGATGGTGATTTTTTTGAGAGGTAGGAGTGTGTGGGTGCAGGAATAAGTGGAGGGGAGCCACCGTGGGCCCACGAGGCAGGGGGCGCGCCCAGGGGGTGGGCGCGCCCTGGACCCTCGTGCCCAGGTGATTGCTCCCCCTGCTGTGTTCTCAGTGCCAGATATTCTCAAATATTCCAGAAAAAATCATATTTCAATTTCGAGGCATTTGGAGAACTTTTATTTTCGGGGTATTTTTATATTGCACGGATAATTCAGAAAACAGACAGAAAATACTATTTTTGCTTTATTTCAACTAAATAACAGAAAGTAAGAGGAGGGTACAGAAGGTTGTGCCTTCTAACTTCATCCATCTCATGCTCATCAAAAGGGATCCACTAACAAGGTTGATCGGGTCTTGTTAACGAACTCATTTCGAATAACATGGAACCGGAGAAATTTCGAATAACACTATGTTACCTCAGCGGGGATACGCACATCCCTAATAATAAGAATATCATATCTCTTCTTGACAGTAGGTAGAGGAAATTCAAAACCTCCAGAAATAATCGATGGAAATTTTCCAATAGAGTTGATACTATGAACTTGAGGTTGTTTCCTCGGAAAGTGTACTGTATGCTCATTACCATTAACATGAAAAGTGACATTGCCTTTGTTGCAATCAATAACAGCCCCTGCATTATTTAAAAAGGGTCTTCCAAGAATAATAGACATACTATAGTCCTCGGGAATATCAAGAATAACAAAGTCCATTAAAATAGTAACGTTTGCAACTACAACAGGCACATCCTTGCAAATACCGACAGGTATAGTAGTTGATTTATTAGCCATTTGCAAAGATATTTCAGTAGGTGTCAACTTATTCAAATCAAATCTACGATATAAAGAGACAGGCATAACACTAACACCGGCTCCAAGATCACATAAAGCAGTTTTAACATAGTTTCTTTTAATGGAGCATGGTATAGTTGGTACTCCTGGATCTCCTAGTTTCTCACTACTAGGAAAAGGGCTATAGATAATATGGACACTAATGGCGCACCAGACATGCGGTGCGCCACTACTATATAGCAGTGGCGCACCGTGTGTTGATGCGCCATTAGTGTGATAGACACTAATGGCACACCACAACCATGGTGCGCCACTACTAACAATTTTTTTTCCAAAAATACTAATGGCGCACCAGGGCAGAGTGCGCCATTACCAGTTTTAACTAGTAATGGCGCACCAGTCACCCCGTGCGCCACTACTATCATTTTTTTGCAAAACTACTAATGGCGCACCGCTAGCTGGTGCGCCATTAGTAACCAGGGTTACTAATGGCGCATTTGTGGGTGGTGCGCCATTAGTAACCTGGGACCAGGTAGATATTTTGGACAACCACCTACACACTCACTTTCCCCACTTCATTCTCTCCACCTCCTCCTCCAAGCTTGTCTCGGCTGCCTCCTCCTCCTCACCTCATTTGCACCATAGATTCATCCAAATTAAGTGGTTAAATTACCTTTTTTGATAGGTAAGTAAGGGGAAAGCTTTCTTTATGTTGTAGATCTACTTTTTTCTCCCTCCAACAACGTGCACATGCACTTTTTATGGCCTAGCTAGATCTATGTATGTTTGTGGTGTTGCATATGTTTGTGGTGTTGCATATGTTTGTGGTGTTGCATATATGTTTGTGTTTGCAGGTACCGGTATTTGAAATGCGATAGTTGCCAATATTTTGCCGGAATGTTGATTCATTTCCGTTTCGGCGAGAATTTTGGCACTATGCATTCTTTTTGGTCCTATTTTTAGGTAAAGTCATGCCAAATTTTTTCTTGGTTCTAAAATATCGTTTTGCTCTACCCCGCAGGCGAGCATGGTCCGCACGATGACCGAAGGCATCGTGAATAGGTTTTTGAGCTCCGCGAAGGCCGAGATGCTTCAAAAGAACGAGACGGAGATAAGATGTCCGTGTCGAAGATGCAAGCTGAGGAGCCTTATGGACCTGGATTCCGTACAGGTGCGGGACCACCTGCTCTTGCGTGGTTTCATGGATGGCTATTGGTGGCAAGTTGATGAAGATGATTATGAAGTCGTCCATGGGGGCCGGGCAAGAAATGAGGAAGGGCAGCAAGACAACCGCGGCGAGGGCGGGCGAGAAGACGAAGAATCTCCAGGACGTGATCACGAAGTAGATGCAGTACACAGTCATCATGTAGAAGATGCCGGACATGATGATGAGGAAGATGCCGGAGCAGACGAAGGGCATGATCATGAAGATGAAGATGCCGGAGCAGACGACGATGGACCATTGATGGGCTCGGTGCAGGACCCTCATATTCAAGAGCTGCTTCTCAAGCAGACGGATAACGCAAGAGCTGCCGCCCGAGAGAAAGCCAAGCTGGATCAACTGGAGATAGACGCGGTTACTCCATTGTATGAAGGATGCAGGCCCGAGGATACCCGCCTGAAAGTAACGCTCATGGCTCTGGAGATGAAGGTAAAACACAAAATGACCGACGCATGGTTTGACGAGAACATGTCATTCTGGCACGAAGGTCTTCCCAAGGGGAACAAGTGCCCGACCAGTTTTGAGGAGGCGAAGAAAATCATGTGTCCTCTGGATTTACCGCACGTGAAATACCATGTGTGCATGAACAATTGCATCATTTATCGGGACGAGCACGTGGAGTCTACCATATGTCCGGTGTGCGGCGTCACTCGATACAAGAAGAGGAAGAAAGCTCCTCAAAAAGTGGTGTGGTACTTTCCGATCACTCCTCGTCTGCAGCAGTATTTCGCGGACCCTAAGGTAGCAAAGCTCCTGCGTTGGCACGCGGATAGGGAGGACAAGAAGCGAGAAGATGACGCAAATGATCCGGAGATAAATAAAAAAGACAAGATGCTGAATCACCCTAAGGATGGGAGCCAGTGGCAAGCGTTGAACTTCGAACACCCAGAATTTGGGAACGATCCAAGGAACATCGTGTTGGGCGTGAGCACCGATGGAGTCAATCCATTTGGCAGCCAGAGAACCACACATAGCACCTGGCCTGTGTTTGTGTGGATGTACAACCTTCCCCCTGGTTGTGCATGAAGAGGAAGTACATTCACATGAGTATGCTAATTGAAGGGCCAAAACAA
Organism: Aegilops tauschii subsp. strangulata; assembly: GCF_002575655.3. NCBI lineage: Eukaryota > Viridiplantae > Streptophyta > Magnoliopsida > Poales > Poaceae > Aegilops > Aegilops tauschii. The sequence continues at coordinate 228,687,561 of NC_053039.3, forward strand.
CCAGGGAACGACATCAATCTGTATCTAGGGCTGCTGAAAGAGGAGCTAGACACGCTGTGGAAAACGCCAGCCAATACGTGGGACCCCGCAGAGAAAGAATATTTCCCTATGAGAGCCGCACTGCTCACGACAGTGCAGGACTATCTCGGTTACGGATATGTCGCGGGGCAGGTGGTCCACGGATTTTCTGGATGCGTCGGGTGCATGGATGACACAACGTATCGCCAGCTAGATAGAGATCCCGGGTCTCCGAAAACCGTGTTCATGGGACATCGAAGGTGGCTCTGCGACGATGACTCATGGAGGAAACGCAAGGATCTGTTCGATGGTGAAACCGAAACCCGAAGACGCCCGCGTACGAGGAGCGGCGAGGAAATAGACGAGCTGTTGAAAAATTGGAAAGATTGCCCACTGCCGGGAAAGAAGCAAAAGGCGCCAGAGCCGGGAAAGAAGCGAAAGGCGCTAGAGCCGCTGTTGAAGGTATGGAAAACGAGGTCTATTTTCTGGGACTTGCCGTACTGGAAGATCCACCGTGTGCCTCACAGCCTTGATGTCATGCATATCATGAAGAACGTGTGCGAGAGACTGCTTGGTACCCTGCTCAACATGCCAGAGAGGACCAAAGATGGGCCGAAAGCAAGGGTAGACTTGAAATCAATGTGCATCAGGGAGGAGCTTCACGCTAATGATGATGATGATGAGGCGAAGCAGGACACGGAAAGTCGTCGCAAAGGCAAAAAGGCCAAGAAGACCAGAAATGACTTCCCTCCCGCGTGCTTCAGTCTAAGTGAGGAGGAGATCGATCAGTTTTTCACCTGCCTCGTAGGAGTAAATATTCCTTACGGTTACGCGGGGAGGATAAGAAGATACCTAGAGTCAGCGAAGCAGAAGTTCAGCGGGATGAAGTCTCACGACTGTCACGTGCTGATGACGCAGATACTTCCAGTTGCAATCCGTGGGATCATGGACGCGCACGTCCGTGAAACGCTATTTGGCCTATGCAACTTTTTCGACGTCATCTCTCGGAAGTCGGTTGGCGTGAGGCAACTCAGAAGGCTACAGGAAGAGATCATGGTGATACTATGCGAGCTTGAGATGTACTTCCCGCCCGCATTCTTTGACATTATGGTGCATCTGCTGGTCCATATCGTGGAGGATATCATCCAACTCGGGCCGACGTTCCTGCACAGCATGATGCCGTTCGAAAGGATGAATGGTGTCTTCAAAGGATACGTTCGCAACGTGTCACGTCCAGAGGGAACCATAGCCAGGGGCTTTCTGACCGAAGAGTGCATCTCCTACTGCACGAATTATCTAGGCATCGAGAACCCCGTTGGTCTGCCTGTCAACAGGCACCTCGGCAGGCTCCCTGGATGGGGTCACCGTGAGGGTCACCGCGAAATGCATGTCGACTTCGAGGGTCGGCTCACCGACTTTGAAAGAGCAAACCTAGTCGCGCTACAACACATAGACGTGGTCGATCCTTGGGTGGTAGAGCACAAAACCTTTATTGAGAAGACGTACAATGGCCGAGGCCAACAGAGGACGGACGGAGATATAATCAAAGAGCACAACTCATGTTTCACGCGTTGGTTCAAGCAGAAGCTTCTGTCGTACCCTTTACATGAGGATTCTTCCGCGGAAGAACAACTCATATTCGCCTTGTCACAGGGCGCCGAGCACAACCTGATGACGTATGAGGCGTACGATATCAACGGCTACACATTCTACACCGAGGGAAAGGACATGAAGAGCGATGGTTATCAGAACTCCGGGGTAACGATGGAATCCTACACCGGTAACGACAAGGACAAATACTACGGAAGGATCGAGGAGATCTGGGAGCTGAGCTACGCTGGAGAGAAGGTCCCGATGTTCCGTGTCAAATGGGCCAAGAGTGTCCTAAAAGAAGACCGGTATTTCACCACCATGGTTATACCCGAAGCCAAATCCAAGACCGCGGGCGCAAACGTCACCGCGAAAAATGAGCCATGGGTACTGGCTTCCCAAGTGGACCAATGCTTCTTCATTACCGACCCGTCAAAGCCCAGTCGTGTTGTCGTGAGGAGAGGCAAAAGGAAGATCATCGGAATGGATGGAGTCACCAATGAGCAAGACTTCGACAAGTACGGCGACCCGAAGATGGAACATGACGACGACGATGAACTACCAGCATACACCACAAGAAGAAGCAGGACCACCCTACCTAAAGGATGTCCGTTCAAGAGAAGAACTCCATTTGCGAAAAATAAGGGCAAGAAGATTATGAACAGATAGCTAGCTAAGATCGATTGTATTTAAATTGTAGCCTTCATTTCTCGATTGTATTTCGACAAATGTTTTCATATTCATAAATATTATCATATTCATAAATTTTTTCAAATAACAAATAAAAAATTATTAGACGCAACTAAAAAAATGTTACTTATGGCGCACCCCTGGGAGGTGCGCCATTGCTAACCTTCCCCCGCTCCACCGCCGCCGACGACCCCCCGCACCCTCCCCCGCTCCACCGCCGCCGACGACCCCCCGCACCCTCCCCCGCTCCACCGCCGCCGGCGACCCCCCGCACCCTCCCCTGCTCCGCCGCCGCCGACGACCCCTCCGCACCCTCCCCATCTCGATTGCGGCCCCCTCCGTCCACTCCAGGAGCCGTGCCTCCTCCGTCTGCATCGAGTACGCCAACGGGTCGGCCGGGATCGCCACTGCATATAAATTTTTTGTATGTGAACTATTAAATGAATAATACATATGAAAAAATAAAATTTATATCCCGGAAGTTTACTTAAATGATAAGTACTTAAATGTAATAATTTATTTAGTTAATATTAATTCACAAATGAAGGGTAATAATTTATTTAGTTAATATTAATTCACAAACTGAACCAAAAACTAATGGCGCACGGCTAGGGGGTGCGCCATTGCTATCGAAAAAAAGGTTACTAATGGCGCACCGCCAGGAGGTGCGCCATTGCTATTAATTGTTTTTACTAATGGCGCACCGCTAGGGGGTGCGCCATTGCTAACCCTCCCCCCAACTAAAATCCCCAATCTCTTTCTCTCTCAGCCCCCCCACACTGCCTCACCTCACCCGCGCCGCCCCCATGCTCGCTGCCCCCGCCGCCGACCCCCACCGCACCCGACCACCACTGCCCCGGCACCTCACTGCCCGTCGCCCCATCGCCCCCGACGCCGACCCCCACCGCCCCCGACGCCCCCGACCCCCACCAGACCGCCGCCGCCCCCAAATCTCTCTCTCGCTCCCGGCGGCGGCTACGGGCGAACGACGGATCCATCGGCGGAAGGCGAGCAGAGAAGCCACAGGGAGAAGGCAAGAAGGTGTGTGCGCAGCATTCCCCTTCCCGCCCCTCCTCCATGGTTCCCTAGAACGGTCGACGATCTACTCCTGATGATCCCGTGGAACCGTCATGCTTGAATCGTCTGAAATCTCGTTCCTAGGGTTTGGAAGAAGGCAATCCGCGAGTCCGCTCATAGAAGGCTAGCCGCGAGTCCACGTGCAGAAGGCTAGCAGCGAACCCACTGGAAGAAGGCCAACCGAAGGTGCGTTCCTCTCTAATATGCTTCATCTCCTGTAAAATTTAATATTTGCTGCCTTGTTGTGCGATGACCCTGCATGCTACTATGTTCTTTTGTGTAGACAGCCGATGTGACTTAAATTTGTTGCATAGCACCGTTATCTGCATTTATCCTGATTACCACAATAAATTCGTTGGAGCCTACATGTCTGAATCTGCATAATAATCCCCTTTACCCCATAAACACACTTTTGGATATGTTTGAACCTATGCGAAGTAGCTGGAGCTGCCGTACTGTTGTCTTTTATTTCTCCAATGTCATTTAGTATGTGTGCTTTACTGTTACTTGTTGGCTCCATCTTGCAAGTTCACTGAAATTGTTGTAGTCTAAAAAACAGTTAACTGAAACTGCTGTAGTCTGAAACTGTCAGGAGTTGGTAATTATCGGCAACTGTTGTGGTCTTGTAGATAAGTGTGAAAGATGATTACACACAACCTTGGTATGGAAAGCATTGATTTCATACTATTCTCATCGATTCAGATAATGCAGTACTATATGATGAGTGACGAATAGCCTGAATTGTGATGCTTGTGCGTTGACGTGGTGCAGGAGGAGTTTCAGTTGGCGCTTTTCAAGACCAGTAAGAAGGAGAGTTTGTTTGCTGATCGAGTAAGTCCACATATAGTGCTGCTCCTACTCCTCTGGTATACATGTTCTGCTCCTACTCCTCTGGTATTCGAAAATCTCTATATGCTAGTACAAATGTGTGAGGGAACACTATAGTGCTATTTTTGTAAGCGAACTGGTAATGTGAGTGAGCTACCAAGTACACGTGCACAGTTTATTCTATTGCTTTACTTTAGTAGTGGAAGTAGTACTACTTTCTGTGACCAAATATTAAGATTAATAGGTTAATAAAAAGGATGGCAGCTTCATTCTTTTCCAAACTAATACTGTATAATTCTATGTGCCTGGTTCTGCATTGTATACTCCACTAAAGATACTAACACCCTAGTTGCATATACCAGCCTTCTAACACACTAGTTGAAACATAATCTTTGTGAACTACTACTTTCCTACTACTGTTGTGATTGTTCCACAATTGTATCTTGAATCATCAGCCTCCTGTGCCATTTTGATCTTCTGGACATGATTTGCGGCATCTAGAATTATGTTAGCTTTGTTCTGTAGGACTGTAACTACAAGACCAAAGTTTCTTGCTCACCTATGGAATAAAAGAAAGTAGAAAAGGGGCTATAAAGTTCCTGTGCTTTTCTTTGAACATGCAAGTATTATTATTTTTTTCTTTCCATTAACTGTCCAATTGGGGGCAAACTGTGACCCCAAACTGTCGATTTCCCTTGGTATATGTTGTGTTCAGCTTTGGCAGAAGTTCAGAACTGTTATGCAGTGTTGGCTGTTAGTCTGATATGAATCTAGAAGTGTTGATTTTGTCTCCGACCATCGTGTCGTGATGATTTTGCAGGTACCCCGAGAGGCCCTTGAGTTTGCCGGAATGTCGATTAACTTCCGTTCCGGCAAATTCGGGTACTCCATATGTCATATTTTCAGCAAAGGTCATGCTGAAATTTTCCGTGAATTTTAGCATGACTTTGCTAAAAATAGGACATATGGGGTACTTGCGACTAATGCATGGGCCGGGATATCTTAGTACTTAATTAAGTAGGATCAACTGCCCCTTTATTCTTGCTGCATTAAACCATAGGTGGCAATAGAGCCAAGTGATTAGGCCCAACTTAGAATTCTCCTTCCCTTTTCTTGATAGGGTATATTCTTAGAAGACACCCATATATATCAGTCAACCTAGGGTGCCTCGGCATCGATAAACCCTAAATGATGAAAACTTAACTTAGCATTTAGGGTGCCTCAGTGTCGACAAACCCTAAATTATAAAACCTTGGCTTTTAGGGTGCCTCGATGTTGATAAAAACCTAAATGATGAAAGCTTAGGCTTTTAGGGTGTCTCGGCGTCGACAAACCCTAAATGATAAAAGCTTAGCTTTTAGGATGCCTCGATGTCGACAAACCCTAAATGATGAGACCATGATCTTGTTCCTTGACAATAACCAACTTTTTGACCAAACTTTTTTCCTATTTAGAGCGAAACATGGCCCACAACGATGAGGCCGGCGGTTCGGGTGGCAAGGCATTCTGGGAGCTGTCCCAGCAGATGGAGGAAGAACCTCACCGCTATGAGGACGCCGCGGAAGACACCGATCCTGACTACACAACCCCTAGTGGCGTCGGGGATGACACCACTGATGGTGCCGCCGAGGATGCCACCACTGATGATGGCAGCGCACGCACAGATGGCAGCCAACCGAAGAGGCAACGGAAGGACCGGCGCCCGAACGTGCTCGGCACCGTCAAGGAGGAATTTACTGAAGTGAACTCCGACGGGGATCCAACGGCGCCCAAAGAATTAGTCAAGGGGTACTCGGTTCAGCTCGGGTGCATTCTCCGGAGCACCGTCTCGATCAACACCGAGAACCTAAGGCATAAGGACCGAGGGAATTTGCGCAACCTCCTCTTCACGAAGCTGCACGAATGATACAAGTTCCCCGCTGACTTTGCAAACACACACCTCTCAGGGAATAAAGTGAACAGTGCCGCCCTCACGAAGATGAGCACGGCCCTGTCTACTTGGAGAAGCGCGGTGAAGAGAATGATTAACAAAGGTGATAATTATGAGAAGATCAAGGCGAAAAATCCTTCGATCAGCGAAGATGACTACAAGGAGTTCAAGATCAAGTGCGAGAGCGGCGCATCCGAGGAATCAAGTCAGTGGGGGAAAGAGATGCGGGACTTGAACTTAGGGGTCCACAAACTCGGTCCCAGCGGTTACAGAGTGGCGGAACCTATATGGGATAAGGAGGACGCGGAGCGTGCCGAGCAAGGCCTACCGCCTCGCCTCGAGAAATACCGTGACAAGCAGACCAGGAACTATGTCAGGGCCCGGTACAAGGAGGACCCGGTAACAAAGGAGCTTACCACGGATCCGAAGACCAAGGCGCTTGAGCGTGTTCTGGTAAGGAATACACCCCCGCGTAATTAGCCTCATATGGTTGCATTCTAATTAATGAAGCCAAATTTCTAAATGGTTCACATTCCTTCCGCAGGAGACTTAAAGCAGTAGCGCGGGGTCGTCTCGGAGCTCCCCTTGGGACAACACTCTAAATAGGGCATTGAACATAATGAAAAACAATGATAAGCTCAGTAAGCCGTCGTCAGCTGGTTGTGTGGCCGGCAAAGGCTTGTCCACAAAATGGTCGTCATACTATAACGCTGGTGGGCGAAAGGAGAAAAAGACCAGCTCGGAAAGCCAGTCGCGCGAGGTTCAAGAACTCAAGGCACAAGTGGCGCGGATTCCGGAGATTGTCCAAGAGCAAGTGCAACAACAACTGGGAACGACGCTCACCGCCATTGTGCCTACATTGATTCAGGGGCTGCAGACGTGGATTGCGGGCGGCCAACAGGGGCCGCCCCCGGTTCCCAGCTTCACTGCCAGCAACTCACACAACGCGCAGGCGGCGCCATTGGTGTCTCCGGCAGAGGCGGTATTGGTTTCTCTAGCGCCGGCACGGGCATTGGAGCTTAATGCACCCGGGTGTACGCCGGTCGGCACCTCGGCAGCAAGCGGCCCCTCCGTCAGTTGCACGCCCGCCGTTGGCGGTGCCTCGACATTAGCCGAGCTCGACGCCATCACGGTAACTAAGCCTCTCGACCGATGACTTCGTCTCCTTGCCTTTGACTGGGCATCCCTGACGCCCTACATGTTTTCGCAGGGCGCCGCCGACGTTCCATGCACTCTCCTGTACTTCGTGGGCGGCGAGTTGATCGATGTCGCCAAGGGCAGAATCGTTCAACCGGGCAACCCTGTGGTCCACGGTAATCCGATGCCACCCACCGTGTATAGGGTTGAACTGGTTCGGGTGCTGCCAGGCTGCGACGAGTTGTTACCTCCGATTCGACCGGCTGGGGCCGACGAAGATGATGTGATGACCCTCAGCGCCTGCGTAAGCTGGCCCCTGCTTTGGCCGAAGAGCCAGATTCGTTTGGGGGCGGGGGACACCACCCCACAGACAACATCGCCAGTCGTGCCGGCGCCAAGCCATGGCAACACCGCCACAACGCTACCGGACATGCCGGACATCCCTATGGCACAGGATCCGGACATGCATATGGCACAAGATCCGGACGACAACGACAACGGTACATTTACCAACATCGATAAGTACTTTGCCGAACATGGGCACGGTGACGAATTCTTCGGGCCTCCTTCTCAAGAACCCAACCCTGAAAAAGACGACCGCGATCTAGCTGGTACCGCGGAGAAACCCAATTGCAACAGGCGTCGTCTGGCGTTCAGTTCTCAGGAGATGCCTCCAGCTGCCGCCTTCACCGAGCCTCAGATAGCTGATGTGCGGAATATTATCAGCCCCAACGCACTCAAGAAGGCGGTCTCTGAGCAGAACTCGATCCCATTACAGCAGATGAGGAAGAAGGGACAGAAACGAAAGAATAAGAAGGGCGGTGCGAGCCAGCCGGCACCGAGTACGATCCATGCTCAGGACAGGCCACCTTCACCTAAGGATATCTCGAGGAGGGTGCATGTGGCGGGTAGGCCGATGCTACCGACTAATCTGCTCAATGATGCAACCGGTGCTATGCAGAGTCTGCATGACAGTGTTCTTTCTTTGGAGAAGCGGCGTCTCTCCGAGAATGATGTGGCATACCCGGTTTTCGTGGCCAAGGTGCCAGAGGGCAAGGGCTTTGTGGATAGCGCCATCGGGGGTACGATCGTCCTACGGTTTGATGACATCTTCGCTATGTTTAACCTTCATCCGCCGCACTACACCTTCGTTCGGCTATTTTCGCTGAGTATGGAGATGCGGATCATTAGATACAAGACCCCGGACATCGTGATAGTCGACCCCTTCTACATGCGTGCCAAGATCTTGGGCAGCGCTGGGGATCGGCAAGTCGCGAGTTCATACCTCGAAGGCGTCATTCTGGCAAACCCAGATAAGGATAACTTCCTCGTGCCTTACTTTCCCGAGTAAGTCATCCCCTCACCGCCCCGTAACATATGATTTCTTAGATTTCGATCGTTCTTTTTTTCCCTAACATTCCGTGTTTTGTGCAGTGACACACATTGCACACTCATCCTCTTAAGCCCGAAATATTCCATGGCCACGTATTTCGACCCGGACTGTCAGTCGAAGAAAGACTACACAAATATCAAGAAAGTTCTTGATGATGTTCTCCCCGGCTACGCCAGACCTGGAGGCACCTTCAGCAGGCCAGTTCATAGGTACGACAAGCACATGTTCACCCGCAATACGACGTTCCCCTGCGTCAAGCAGCCGCGTGATGGTCAGAAGGATGCCTACTACGCCCTCCATCACATGCGGGCGATCGTACGGGACCATAATCACCTTCTGCTACCAAATAATCTCAAAGATTGGGTCGCACGCTTGTCGGCAATCGAGGACGCGGACATCCGACAAGAATTCTTTCGCATCCAGTCGGAGTTTGCGGAAATCAACCATCAAGATGTCCTTCGTACCTCGAGGCAGTTCTATCTCAGATATCAACCGTCCAATAGTGAGATAGAAACAACGCTACAAATGCAGGCTGACAACACCCGCGATTTCATGACCATCACGAAAGACGACGGCTTCATCCACGCTCCGGTCCCTGAGTCGAGTCGAAAGTAGTGATGCTATGTAGTTCTGAAATGTCGATTGGCTCATGTTGTAATATTAAACTTTAATGAACTTGTATGTCTCTTTGGTTTGGATAGTCGTTCAACTTATATGTAATCGATGCTATTTATTAGTAGGACCATGAATCGTGCTATTAATGTGTTGCTTTTCTCTTCCGATCCTTTTGTTGCATACTTATATATTGCTTATGTATTGTCTGTGAATTGCTACTAACGTTTTGTTTGGGTAGTGCATAGAGATGCCATCGTATGTCGTGTACAAGGGTAAGGTTCCCGGAGTCTACGACGACTGGGAGGAGTGTCGGAGACAGGTTCACCGTTTCAGCGGTAACAGTTACAAAGGGTACACCACTAGGGCGGAGGCGGAAGCTAGATAGGCGCGCTATCTAGCGGGAGAGAGGAGGGAGCGGAGGAGGAACCGGATGAAGACCAGTTTCATCGCGATGATGCTAATCGTGACGACCGCAACTCTTTTCTATGTGATGGTAGTTTAGATGATCGATATCGACTTGTAATGTGAAGACAAACTCGCTACTCGCGGTCTCGAGACTTGTAATGTTCTAACTTTGTTTGGTCTTTTGAATTCGGAGACTAATATGATGAATTGTATTCGGAGACTAATCTTCTATTGTATTCGATAAATCTGTTGTTTATATGTTGTGCAATCTATATTCTGTGTAGTAATATGTTTTGTAACCTGTGCAAATATCAGAAAAGAAAAAAAATCCCTAATATTCATACTAGTGGCGCACCACCCAGCACTTTAGTGGCGCACTGCAAAATGCACACTAGTGGCACATCATCAACAAGTGCGCCATTAGTAAGCCAGAGCACATGGTTAAATATGGCCCCCTGGGAGGCATACTAATGGCGCACCGTATGATATACTAATGGCGCACTCCCTGGTGCGCCATTAGTATCTGGTATACTAATGGCGCACCTGTGGTGCGCCATTAGTAAAAAATTCTAATGGCGTGATGCTAGTGGCGCACCTGTAGTGCGCCATTAGTAGGCAAAACAGGTGCACCACTAGCAAGCATGGTGGAAATTTCAGCTTCCGGTATCTTTCTTTTATTAGTAACAATTTCTTTCATATACTTAGCATAAGGATTCATTTTGAGCATATCAGTTAATCGCATACGCAAAAACATAGGTCTAATCATCTCAGCAAAGCGCTCAAAATCCTCATCATCCTTTTTCTTGGATGGTTTAGGAGGAAAAGGCATGGGTTTCTGAACCCATGGCTCTCTTTCTTTACCATGCTTCCTAGCAACAAAGTCTCTCTTATCATAACGTTGATTCTTTGATTGTGGGTTATCAAGATCAACAGCAGCTCAATTTCTACATCATTATCATTGCTAGGTTGAGCATCAACATGAACATCACCATTAACATTATCACTAGTTTCATGTTCATTACCAGATTGAGTTTCAGCATCAGAAATAGAAATATTGTTTGGATTCTCAGGTGTGTCAGCAACAGGTTCACTAGAAGCATGCAAAGTCCTATCATTTTTGTTTTTCTTCTTTTTAGAAGGACTAGGTGCATCTAAATTATTTCTCTGAGAATCCTGCTCAATTCTCTTAGGATGGCCTTCAGGATACAGAGGTTCCTGAGTCATTTTACCAGTTCTAGTAGCCACTCTAATAGCAAAATCATTATTCTTACTATTCAATTCATTGAGCAAATCATTCTGAGCCTTAAGTACTTGTTCTACTTGAGTGGTAACCATAGAAGCATGTTTACTAATGAGTTTAAGTTCACCTTTAACTCTAGACATATAATCACCCAAGTGTTCAATCATATAAGCATTTTGTTTTAATTGTCTACCAAAATAAGCATTAAAATCTTCTTGCTTAACCATAAAGTTATCAAACTCATCCAAACATTGGCTAGCAAACTTAGTAGGAGGGATTTCAGCTTTATCATATCTATAGAGAGAATTTACCTTTACTACCTGTGTCGGGTTATCAAGACCATGAGTTTCTTCAATAGGTAATGGATTAAGATCATATATTTCTTCAACAGGCGGTAAATTAAGACCATGTATTTCTTCAATAGGAGGTAAATTCTTAACATTTTCAGCTTTAATACCTTTTTCTTTCATAGAATTCTTTGCCTCTTGCATATCTTCAGGACTGAGAAATAGAATACCCCTCTTCTTCGGAGTTGGCTTAGGAATAGGCTCACGAAGTGTCCAATTATTTTCATTTGTCAACATATTATTCAATAGAATTTCAGCTTCATCTGGTGTTCTTTCCCTGAAAACAGAACCAGCACAACTATCCAGGTGGTCTCTGGAAGCATCGGTTAGTCCATTATAAAAGATATCAAGTATTTCATTTTTCTTAAGATGATGATTAGGCAAAGCATTGAGTAATTGGAGAAGCCTCCCCCAAGCTTGTGGGAGACTCTCTTCTTCAATTTGCACAAAATTATATATTTCCCTTAAAGCACCTTGTTTCTTATGAGCAGGGAAATATTTAGCAGAGAAGTAATAAAAAATATCCTGGGGACTACGCACACAACCAGGATCAAGAGAATTAAACCATATCTTAGCATCACCCTTTAATGAGAACGGAAATATTTTAGGGATATAAAAATAGCGAGTTCTCTCATCATTAGTGAACAGGGTGGCTATATCATTTAATTTAGTAAGATGTGCCACAACAGTTTCAGATTCATGGCCATAAAAAGGATCAGATTCAACCAAAGTAATTATATCAGGATCAATGGAGAATTCATAATCCTTATCAGTAACAAAGATAGGTGAAGTAGCATAAGCAGGATCATATTTCATTCTAACATTCAGAGTTTCTTTGTTTCAGCTTAGCTAATAATTTCTTAAGATCACTTCTATCATTGCAAGCAAGAAAGTCTCTAGCAGTTTCTTCATCCATAACATAGCCCTCAGGCACAACAGGCAATTCATATTTATTAGGAGAGTCTTCATCATCACTTTCATCAATATTATCAGTTTCAATAATTTCATTCTCTCTAGCCCTAGCAAGTTGTTCATCAAGAAATTCACCAAGTGGCACCGTAGTATCAAGCATAGAAGTAATTTCATCATAAGTATCATGCATAGCAGAAGTGGCATCATCAATAACATGCGACATATCAGAATTAATAGCAGAAGCAGGTTTAGGTGTCGCAAGCTTACTCAAAACAGAAGGTGAATCAAGTGCAGAGCTAGATGGCAGTTCCTTACCTCCCCTCGTAGTTGAGGAATAATTTTTTATTTCTCGTCTTTCAAGTTCTTCATAGTGACCAGCAGATATAAATCCCAAGTGACTCAAATAATAGAGCTATGCTCCCCGGCAACGGCGCCAGAAAATAGTCTTGATAACCCACAAGTATAAGGGATCGCAACAGTTTTCGAGCGTAGAGTATTCAACCCAAATTTATTGATTCGACACAAGGGGAGCCAAAGAATATTCTCAAGTATTAGCAGTTGAGTTGTCAATTCAACCACACCTCGATAACTTAGTATCTGCAGCAAAGTATTTAGTAGCAAAGTAGTATGATAGTAATGGTAACGAAAAAAAGGTAGCAAAAGTAATATTTTTGGGTTTTGTAGTGATTGTAACAGTAGCAACGGAAAAGTAAATAAGCGAAGAACAATATGTGAAAAGCTCGTAGGCATTGGATAGATGATAGAGAATTATGCCGGATGCGGTTCATCATGTAACAATCATAACATAGGGTGACACAGAACTAGCTCCAATTCATCAATGTAATGTCGGCATGTATTCCGAATATAGTCATACGTGCTTATGGAAAAGAACTTGCATGACATCTTTTGTCCTACCCTCCCGTGGAAGCGGGGTCCTAATGGAAACTAAGGGATATTAAGGCCTCCTTTTAATAGAGTACCGGACCAAAGCATTAACACACAGTGAATACATGAACTCCTCAAACTACGGTCATCACCGGGAGTGGTCCCGATTATTGTCACTACGGGGTTGCCGGATCATAACACATAGTAGGTGACTATAGACTTGCAAGATAGGATCAAGAACTCACATATATTCATGAAAACATAATAGGTTCAGATCTGAAATCATGGCACTCGGGCCCTAGTGACAAGCATTAAGCATAGCAAAGTCATAGCAACATCAATCTCAGAACATAGTGGATACTAGGGATCAAACCCTAACAAAACTAACTCGATTACATGATAAATCTCATCCAACCCATCACCGTCCAGCAAGCCTATGATGGAATTACTCACACACGGCGGTGAGCATCATGAAATTGGTCATGGAGGATGGTTGATGATGACGACGGCGACGGATTCCCCTCTCCGGAGCCCCGAACGGACTCCAGATCAGCCCTCCCGAGAGAGTTTAGGGCTTGGCGGTGGCTCCGTATCGTAAAACGCAATGAATCTTTCTCTCTGATTTTTTTTCCCCGAAGACGAATATATAGAGTTGGAGTTGAGGTCGGTGGAGCTTCAGGGGGCCCACGAGGCAGGGGGTGCGCCCAGGGGGCAGGCGCGCCCCCCACCCTCGTGGCAAGGGTGTGGGCCCCCTGGCCTTGATTCCTTCGCCAGTATTTTTTATTATTTCCAAAAATAATCTCTGTGGAGTTTCAGGTCATTCCGAGAACTTTTGTTTCTGCACATAAATAACACCATGGCAATTCTGCTGAAAACAACGTCAGTCCGGGTTAGTTCCATTCAAATCATGCAAGTTAGAGTCCAAAACAAGGGCAAAATCGTTTGGAAAAGTAGATACGACGGAGACGTATCAGTATATGTTCCTAAGATACCCCTACGGGTTGAACCTATGCCTTCCCTACTCCGTGTGAACTCGAAAGAGATGTGAGTCATACTCTTCTGGTGTTTCAGCAGATAAATCTTTCGAACTACAAATTCTTCGAAAACGAGGAGTGACTGAAAGGTTATGCATTAAAGAAGTGGGAGTCGACCTTGAACCTTTGTGTTCATGCCCATGGACCCGATGTAGAACTTACCTTGGAAGTTGCTCGTAAAAATAATTACCCCTTTTTATAAGTTCATCTGGTATCGGTGAATTGATCTGTAACATCCTAAATTTTCAATTTGGAACGTTATACATTAGATCATCATGCATATCATATTTTGCTGCATTTCGTTTTGCGATCCTCGAAATTCTAAGCAACTCAAGGACCCACGGAGAGAGTTGGGGATTTCGTTATTTTCATATTTGGGTTTTCTCAAATTTTGAAAATAGGATCATTTGTTTTAATTATTTTTCTCTCCAAAAATATTTCATATCAAAATATATGAGAGGGGATAATATAACTTCTCCAAAAATAATGAAATATCGGAGGAAAAATATTTAAAACAAATATTTGATTTTATTCGGATTTTATTTCTATTTTATTTGCCTAGGAAAAATATGCGTTTTTCAAAATTGCATTTTAGGACCAAATAAATGTTCATCTTGTCCGGCTTATTTTTAGAGGACGGGGAAAATTGATTTCGGGATTTTGCGAGTCCGTTCAGTATTTCTTTTCTTACTTTTTCTGCACGTCCGATTTATATATAAAAAACGAACCGACTCGTGCCGCCGTAGGCGACCCGGACTCTACCTCGCCCCGGGCTTTATAAGCCGCCCTGCCGCCAGCCCACCCCAGCCCACGCCGCCCCTAACCCTAACCCTAGCCCCGAGCCGCCGCCGCCGCCGTTGACCCGCTGGAGCCGACCGCCGCCGCCCATTGACCCGTCGCTGCCGCCGTTGACCCACCGGTGGTAGTCACCGTCGCCGCTGCGGTTTTCGAGAGAAAACCGTCGGTTTTTTTAGGAACCCGGTTTTATTTTTTTCATCAGATCGGTTTTATTTTTTTCCGGTTTAGTCTATTTAGCGGACGTTCGTCCGTACGTTCGTTTTAACGAACGGTTTTCGTCGTTTAACCGCAGACAGCGAACATTCGTTCGTTAGCCTGTTCGTCAGTTTTTCTTTTTCTCGGATTTTTTGCAATTATTTTCGATCGCGATTTCCTATCTGTTTTTCGTTTGAGTATAACTTTTTGCTCGTTTATCGGAATCAGGCGATTCAAGCGCCTAGAGTTTCATCTCAAAACTCTCTTTCTGTTTAACCAACTTAAACAAGTTTTTGCTACTGTAAAACTTGGCTTAGGTCCAGATTAGTAAACGAAGCTTGTTTCTTTCGCCCTTTGAGTTTCGTTGCTTCGTTCGATTTGATTCTTTTTGCAAACCGGAGTTCTTAAGTTGAACTTTCTGGTTGGATCTCTTATTTCGAGTTTTAACCGTGCACCCTTGCTTGATTGCTTATGTATGTATTGTTTGTTTGCGATAGAGTACCCGGAGTGCGAAGCGTGGTACTACGAGTCTCTAGGTTTCACGGATCATCAGCAAGGCAAGTAACACTTTGATCATACCTCTTTACCACCCAGTTTTATTGCATTAGATCAATCCTCAAACAATTGCATGATTAGTATCTGATTAATATGTGGGTTTTGGGAAGTAGATGAGGTAGTACCTATTGCCATGTTTATTATCAAACCTTTGGGAGTTACTTCTACGTTTGCTTATATTGCTATGCTATGCTCATAGACGTGGATTGGGTTCGAGTGAATTTTAATGATAGATGTGAGATTGTTAATTAATGGTTCAACTTAAGGTGGTTACTTTAATTTACATCTGGGTGGATTGACGCACCTAGAGAACCCAGTGTTGCCTGTATTTTTGGATATCCCGGAGTACCCGTGTGATCATCCTATGGACCGCCACCCAGGCCCAAAGGGATCATGAGATTATTCATGCTAGAAACTTCCGTGTGCAGCCACAAGCTATTATGGGCTCTAGCATAGTTGAGTAGGTTACATGTCCTCTTGAAGAGGTGGGCTAGCAGATGTAGAGGAAAGTAGGTGTAACTGTCCACCCGGAGTAAAGAGTATTGTTTCTGAAAGACTGTGTCTCGGTCATCCGTTTCTCAAACACCATATAGTGCAAGAAATCAAACGGAGGCGATCGAGTCTTGTGGGGAGAAGTGCGCAAACCTCTGCAGAGTGTACAAACTAATCATGGTTAGCTGTGTCCCCGGTTATGGACATCTTGAGTATCTAGTTTCTGGGATTATCATGTGAATCTCATCATCATGTTACTTAATTTAATTTGATTGGGTTAATCACGCTCTTAATTGGGATTGAGTTGGAGGTACCTTCTCAATGTTTAACAACCACCATGATAGTTAAATAAAATTTATTCCTTTGTTATAGGGAAAAATTGGCTTTTCGCAAAACTGTAACCATAGAGCTTTCCACCAGCCAAGTATGCATGTAGTGATAGCATTACTCTATTCATTACTCTCTATGTGTTACTTTGCCAGCATATTCCATGTGCTGGCCCGTTTTCGGGCTGCAACGTTCATGTTGCAGACTTTTCAGACGACGAGCAAGGTGTCATAGGTCGTGGTCTTATACTAAGTGATGCCGTTGGAGTTGATGGACTCACTTTATCTTCCAAGCCTTCCGCTGTTATCGTTTTTAGATGGCCTTAAGCCATATTTATTGTAATAAGTTCTCTCTTGAGACTATTCGATGTAATAAGTGTGTGATTGCTACTCCGTTATAAATCCTTCAAGTACTGTGCGTGTCAGCATTACCAATCCAGGGATGACACTGATGCACAGAAACTAGACTGTTTGAGGTCTGGTCGCTACAAAGATGGTATCAGAGCACACGCTGACTGTAGGACACGACCACTAAGCTAAAGCCCTAGATCACTACTCTCTTCTCATTTCTGACTCCTCTCCTTTCTTCCACTCTTTTAGGATGGCGGATGCAAGGAACAAGTTCGCGCAACCGGATGAGGATACACCTTTTGGATGACACTTGAAGGAAGTTACTAAGTACCTGAACATCGGAATACCAAGCTTCACCGGGACCTACAACACCACACTACCAGAAGAGGAGCGCTGGATGATTCAAGTTCAAGTTCCAGGAAGGACGTTCATGCCAGTCACTGAGCCCATAGAGTTTTCCTTTGATGCACCAGCCTGGAGTCTAGGAAAGAACATGGCAGCCCACATCACCATGGGACGCATTGGAGAAGTGTACCACAATGATCTCAAGGATACAATCTACCAGATTTGTGGGCGCCGAGACGAGCAATGGGAGATGATCAGCAGCAGGAAGGATAGATCAATTGCAGCTTTCATTCAAGAGTTAAACCAGCACATTCGTCGCCAGGAGAACCAGATGTGCGCAGACATGATAGATCTGAAGAAGGCAAAGACTAGGATCATGGAGCTAGAGGAAGAAATCAAGTCTACACGAGATGGATATGAGGAGGAAATCGCAACATTATTGGAGAAGAATGACAACCTGATAAAGAAGCTAGGAGTTTTCATGGGAGACCCTGCACCAGGAGGAGATGACAACGATTCTACTTGCCCAGAGAACTACATCATCATCGACGACACCGACTCAGAACCCGGTGATGATGATTGGGAGGATGAAGCCGGAGCAGATATCATGGAGTCTTTGACCGACCAATATTTCTAGTAGACCACCAAATCAGTAGTACTATTCCACCATGTATATAGTATAGTCCATGCACTTTGTAACGATAGTTAGATCGATTGCCTTGTTTGAATTGATTGGAGTGATATGATTGTGTTTGTCTCATGTGCATATGGGTAGTGTTTTCCCTCTAGATCTCATTCTATCCTATTTTCTCATCTTTTCTAAACCCATCAGATGCCTCCGAGACGCGACACTGGATTTGTTTTCCCATCGGAGATCACTCAGTTGATTCAGCAGCAGAATACCCTGATGCAAGCGCTAGTTCAGAACCAAGGCAACAACAACAACAACAACAACAATAACAACCCACCACCACCACCACCTGTTGATCACTTAGCCCGTTTACTTAGGCTGAATTCGCCGGTGTTCTCTAGTAGCACCGAGCCGATTGTTGCAGATGATTGGCTCCGCAAGGTTGGAAGGGAGCTGACCACTGCAGGATGCACAGATGCGGAGAGAATGTGTTTTGCCGCACATCAGCTTGATGGACCCGTAGCATCATGGTGGGAGAATTACACAGCCACTCACCCCATTGACACCGTCACATGTGACCAGTTTCAGCAAGCTTTTTGTACTGCCCTTCTTTCAGTAGGAGCTATGGCCATGAAGAAACGTGAGTTTCGCAACTTACGCCAAGGAGGACGTACCATTGGCCAATACGTGGAGGATTTTAGTAAGTTAGCACGTTATGCCCCAGATGACGTTGCTACGGATGCAGCTAAGCAGGAGAAGTTTCTGGAAGGACTGAATGATGAGCTGAGCATGCAGTTGATGGTGGCAACTTTTAACAACTACCCGGAGTTGGTAGACAGAGCTCTCATGATTGAAGGGAAGCAGCAGCAGATTGAGAGCCGTAAGAGGAAGTATGGACAAGGAAAGTACAGTACAGGAGCTCATCAGAAGCCTTGTTTTACCCCGAACTCGGGAGGACACCTCCAGCATAACCATGGAGGTCACAATCACAATGGAGGGATCTCGCACAATCATAGTGGCCCCAAGAATGGCAATGGTTACGGAGGAAGCAACGGACAAAACCGTACCAACCCATCAACCCCAGCCAAGAGGGATCTAAGCCACGTTACTTGTTTCAAGTGCCAGAAGACTGGACATTATGCCACTGATTGTCCGGAAGCAAAGAATGGAAATGGCAATGGAAGCTCGGGGAAGAAGCCGAACCCTTTCAATAGGGGACATGTGAACCACGTTAACGTGGAGGAGGTAGAAGCCCAGCCTGATGCAGTAATAGGTAAGTTCTTGGTTAAGTCATTTACTGCAATCGTTCTTTTCGATACTGGTGCATCGCATTCATACATATCAAGGGTATTTGTGGATAAGTTTAAGTTGCCCACCAAAGTTCTTAGAACACCTATGTTAGTAACCTCGCCAGGAGCAGAGTATATGGTAAGCCAAGGATGTTTTCAGATGCCATTGGCCATAGGTAGGCATGTTTTCCCCTCAGACCTAATAGTTTTGGAGTCGCAAGGTTTGGATGTGATTTTGGGAATGGATTGGCTATCGATGTATGGAGGAAACATTGATTGAGCCAGTAAGACGATCTTGCTTACTACCCCAGAAGGAAGAAGGATTAAGTATGTATCCCGGCATGTGCCGAAGAGGACTCAAGTGAATTCCTTATCAGGAGTTGTACAGGAGGAAGTGCCAGTGGTGAAGGATTTCCCTGATGTATTTCCAAAGGAGTTGCCAGGCATGCCACCGGATAGAGACATTGAGTTTTTGATTGAGCTTTTGCCAGGCACAGGGCCGATGTCTAAGAGATCGTATAAGATGCCCGCTAAGGATTTGAAAGAAATTAAGAATCAGATTAAGGAGTTACTGGATAAAGGATATATTCTCCCAAGTTCGTCACCTTGGGGATCACCAGTACTTCTAGTGGAGAAGAAAGATGGATCATTGAGGATGGTTGTTGATTATCGTGGATTGAATGAAGTAACAATCAAGAACAAGTACCCACTGCCGATGATCAATGATCTGTTTGACAGACTACAAGGAGCTAAAGTATTTTCCAAGATTGATTTGCGATCCGGATACCACCAGTTGAATATTCGAGAGCAGGATATACCCAAGACAGCTTTTACCACAAGGTATGGGCTATATGAGTACACCGTTATCATTTGGCCTGACTAACGCACCTGCCTATTTCATGAACATGATGAACAAAGTGTTTATGGAGTTTTTGGATAAGTTCGTCGTAGTGTTCATTGATGATATTCTGGTCTATTCGAAGAATGAAGAAGAGCATAAGGAGCATTTGCGTTTGGTACTTGGAAAGCTCAGAGAAAATCAGTTATATGCCAAGTTTAGCAAGTGCGAGTTTTGGTTAAAGGAAGTTGCATTCCTTGGACATGTTATATCCGAAGAAGGAATAGCAGTAGATCCCACCAAGGTTAACACTGTGACTAATTGGGAAGCACCCACGTCAGTTGGAGAGATCCGGAGTTTTCTTGGACTCGCAGGATACTACCGGAGATTCATTGAGAATTTCTCGAAGATTGCAAAGCCTATGGCGGAGTTGTTGAATAAAGACACCAAGTTCAGTTGGACGGAGGAATGTGAGGCTAGTTTTCAGGAGTTGAAGAAATGTTTAGTTACAGCGCCAGTGTTGATTCTGCCAGATCAACGCAAGGATTATGAAGTATATTGCGACGCTTCTCGTCGAGGACTTGGAGCAGTGCTAATGCATGAGGGAAGAGTTGTTTCATATGCCTCACGACATCTTAAACCCCATGAGTTGAATTATGCTACACATGATTTGGAGTTAGCAGCCGTAGTGCATGCGTTGAAGACATGGACACATTTTCTCATCGGAAACCATTGTGAGGTGTACACGGATCACAAGAGTTTGAAGTACATTTTCACACAGAAGGAGTTGAATCTCAGGCAAAGGAGATGGTTGGAGCTCATTAAGGATTATGACATGAGATTGCAGTATCACCCAGGGAAGGCTAACGTAGTAGCTGATGCGTTGAGCCGCAAGAGCCATGTCAATACCCTCATGACTGGAGAGTTACCCAAGGAGTTAGCAGAGGATCTTCGCGTACTATGTTTGGAAATAGTTCCAAGAAGCTTTGTAGCAGCATTGGAGATTCAGTCTACCTTGATGGATAAGATCAGAGAAGCTCAGAAGATAGACAAGGAAATTGCCGAGATAAAGGAAAGGATGAGCAAAGGAAAAGCCAAGGGATTTCGTGAGGATGAGCACGATACCTTATGGTTTGAGGACCGCGTTTATGTGCCCAATGATCCGGAGATCAGGAAGTTGATCTTGCAAGAGGCCCATGATTCACCATATTCGATTCACCCAGGAAATACCAAGATGTATCTGGATTTGAAGGACAATTTCTGGTGGACCGTAGTGAAGAAGGATATTGCGGAGTATGTAGCAGTTTGTGATGTATGTCAGCGAGTGAAGGCAGAGCATCAGAAGCCAGCAGGATTACTACAACCATTGCCGATACCCGAATGGAACTGGGATAAGCTAGGCATGGATTTTATCACGGGATTGCCCAGGACTCGTTCAGGCTATGACTCGATATGGGTTGTAGTCGATCGTTTGACGAAGGTAGCTCATTTCATCCCAGTAAAGACCACTTATACCAGTGCTAAGTTGGCAAAGATATACATGACCAGGATCGTATGTCTGCATGGAGTTCCGAGGACCATTTAGAGAGAGGACCCCGGTTTACTTCAAAGTTTTGGAATCAGTTGCACGAAACTTTGGGTACCAAGCTAGAGTTCAGTACAGCCTTTCATCCACAGACAGACGGACAGACCAAGAGAGTCAATCAGATTTTGGAGGACATGCTGAGAGCTTGTGCATTAGATTATGGATCTAGTTGGGACGACAATTTGCCATATGCAGAGTTCTCTTACAACAACAGTTATCAATCCAGTTTGAAGATGGCCCCTTTCGAAGCTCTGTACGGAAGGAGGTGCAGGACACCGTTGTTGTGGGATGAAGTTGGAGACCGTCAGTTGTTTGGACCAAATTTGATTAAAGAGTCTGAACAGAAGGTGAAGTTGATTCGCGATAGGCTCAAGGTAGCCCAGTCCAGGCAGAAGAGCAATGCAAATTCTAAACACAAGGAGACAGTTTATGAAGTCGGAGACAGAGTTTATCTTCGTGTATCACCACTTCGAGGAGTGAAGCGTTTTGGAGTTAAGGGAAAGTTAGCACCACGTTTTGTAGGACCATACAAAGTTTTGGAGCGTATAGGAGAAGTTGCTTACAAGTTGGAATTGCCCGAAGGATTGTCGGGAGTTCACGATGTGTTCCATGTTTCTCAGCTGAAGAAGTGCCACGCAGAGATGGCTGAGATACCACTGAGAGATACGGTGCCCCTGGAAGCGATTCAGTTGGATAGTGATTTGACCTATGAGGAGAAACCAGTCAAGATTCTCGAATATGCCAGCCGAGTCACCCGCAGCAAGGTTATCAAGTTTTGCAAAGTTTAGTGGAGTCACCATACCGAGGATGAAGCCACCTGGGAGCGAGAGGAAAATCTACGGAAGGACCACTCTCACCTATTTCTAGCCAACCCGAATCTCGAGGGCAAGATTCATCTTAAGGGGGGGGGTAGGTTTGTAACATCCCAAATTTTCAATTTGGAATGTTATACATTAGATCATCATGCATATCATATTTTGCTGCATTTCGTTTTGCGATCCTCGAAATTCTAAGCAACTCAAGGACCCACGGAGAGAGTTGGGGATTTTGTTATTTTCATATTTGGGTTTTCTCAAATTTTGAAAATAGGATGATTTGTTTTAATTATTTTTCTCCTCGAAAATATTTCATATCAAAATATATGAGAGGGGATAATATGACTTCTCCAAAAAAATAATGAAATATCGGAGGAAAAATATTAAAAACAAATATTTGATTTTATTCAAATTTTATTTGCCTAGAAAAATATGTGTGTTTCAAAATTGCATTTTAGGCCTAAATAAATGTTCATCTTGTCCGGCTTATTTTTAGAGGACGGGGAAATTTTATTTCGGGATTTTTGGAGTCCGTTTAGTATTCTTTTCTTGCTTTTTCTGCACGTCCGATTTATAAATAAAACGAACCGACTCGTGCCGCCGTGGGCGACCCGGACTCTGCCTCGCCCCGGGCTTTATAAGCCGCCCCGCCGCCAGCCCACCCCAGCCCATGCCGCCCCTAACCCTAACCCAAGCCCCGAGCCGCCGCCGCCGCTGCCCGCCGCCGCCGTCGCCCGCGCCGCCGCCGCCGCCGCTGCCCGCCGCCGCCGTCGCCCGCGCCGCCGCCGCCGACCACCGTTGACCCGCCGGAGCCGACCGCCGCCGCCGTTGACCCGCCGGAGGTAGTCACCGCCGCCGCCGCGGTTTTCAAGAGAAAACCGTCGGTTTTTTTAGGAACCCGGTTTATTTTTTTACTAGATCGGTTTTATTTTTTTCTGGTTTACTCTATTTAGCGGACATTCGTCCGTACGTTCGTTTTAACGAACGGTTTTTGTCGTTTAACCGCAGACAGCGAACGTTCGTTCGTTAGCCTGGTCGTCAGTATTTCTTTTTCTCGGATTTTTCGCGATTATTTTCGATCGCGATTTTCGATCTGTTTTTTGTTTTAGTATAACTTTTCGCTCGTTTATCGGAATCAGGCGATTCAAGCGCCTAGAGTTTTGTCTCAAAACCCTCTTTCTGTTTAACCAACTTAAACAAGTTTTTGCTACTGTAAAATTTGACTTAGGTCCAGATTAGTAAACGAAGCTTGTTTCTTTCGCCGTTTGAGTTTCGTTCCTTCGTTTGATTTGATTCTTTTTGCAAACCAGAGTTCTTAAGTTGAACTTTCTGGTTGGATCTCTTATTTCAAGTTTTACCCGTGCACCCTTGCTTGATTGCTTATGTATGTATTGTTTGTTTGGGATAGAGTACCCGGAGTGCGAAGTGTGGTACTACGAGTCTCTAGGTTTCACGGATCATCAGCAAGGCAAGTAACACTTTGATCATACCTCTTTACCACCCAGTTTTATTGCATTAGATCAATCCTCAAACAATTGCATGATTAGGATCTGATTAATATGTGGGTTTTGGGAAGTAGATGAGGTAGTACCTATTGCCCTGTTTATTATCAAACCTTTGGGAGTTACTTCTACGTTTGCTTATATTGCTATGCTATGCTCGTAGACGTGGATTGGGTTCGAGTGAATTTTCATGACAGATGTGAGATAGTTAATTAATGGTTCAACTTAAGGTGGTTACTTTAATTTACATCTCGGTGGACTGAGGCACCTGGAGAACCCAGTGTTGCCTGTATTTTTGGATATCCCGGAGTACCCGTGTGATCATCCTATGGACCGCCACCCAGGCTCAAAGGGATCATGAGATTATTCATGCTAGAAACTTCCGTGTGCAGCCACAAGCTATTATGGGCTCTAGCATAGTTGAGTAGGTTACATGACCTCTTGAAGAGGTGGGCTAGCAGATGTAGGGGAAAGTAGGTGTAACTGTCCACCCGGAGTAAAGAGTATTGTTTCTGAAAGACTGTGTCTCGGTCATCCGTTTCTCAAACACCATGTAGTGCGAGAAATCAAACGGAGGCGATCGAGTCTTGTGGGAAAAAGTGCGCAAACCTCTGCAGAGTGTACAAACTAATCATGGTTAGCCGTGTCCCCGGTTATGGACATCTTGAGTATCTAGTTTCTTGGATTATCATGTGAATCTCATCATCATGTTACTTAATTTAATTTGATTGGGTTAATCACGTTCTTAATTGGGATTGAGTTGGAGGTACCTTCTCAATGTTTAACAACCACCATGATAGTTAAATAAAATTTATTCCTTTGTTGTAGGGAAAAATTGGCTTTTCGCAAAACTGTAACCATAGAGCTTTCCACCAGCCAAATATGCATGTAGTGATAGCATTACTCTGTTCATTACTCTCTATGTGTTACTTTGCCAGCATATTCCATGTGCTGACCCGTTTTCGGGCTGCAACGTTCATGTTGCAGACTTTTCAGACGACGAGTAAGGTGTCATAGGTCGTGGTCATATACTCAGTGATGCCGTTGGAGTTGATGGACTCACTTTATCTTCCAAGCCTTCTGCTGTTATCGTTTTTAGATGGCCTTAAGCCATATTTATTGTAATAAGTTCTCTCTTGAGACTATTCGATGTAATATGTGTGTGATTGCTACTCTGTTATAAATCCTTCAAGTACTGTGCGTGTCAGCATTACCGATCCAGGGATGACACTGATGCACAGAGATTAGACTGTTTGAGGTCTGGTCGCTACATGATCCTTCGCAACCGTGGTTCCGACCATTATGGTTCTTCTTTGGTCCCATTTCTTGGACAAGTTAAATCACTTGTCTTCTGCAGGTCAATACGCATGTCCAACCTCTATTATGATCTACCTTCGAGTATTACCCCTGGTATCTCGAGGATATCATGCCATTGCACTACATCTTATGAACTTTTGATGGAGTACTACCTTACCCTGTCTTTGTCACTTCAAGGGTTCTGGGTTGTTTGTCAACTGAGAACACCGATAAGTGAATCGATTCCGCACTCTGATGCAATAACTCTAAGTAATTTTTGTTGCTTACGAGTTTAATAATCATTCAAGTCATTCCTAGCCTGGTCGGCTATATCATTATCGTGCCAAATTTTAATTGTGCTACCTGGTTCTTCTTCCCGGAGCACAATTTTCGACGATGAGCTAAGCTTACATCGATCTTCCTCGTCATATCATTTCGCCTTGAACAACAAGCTTGATTTCAAGTTTGTGGCGTACCCGTGGTTCTAATAACCTTTCGCTTCATCATTCCTTTGACTTGATGTCATCGCCAATCGATTACATCTTCATGAAATCTCTCGACAAATGTGTCATGATCATCATCAACATTCTGATGCTCTTCGAGGGTATCAATCAAATTCATGATGAGAAATACCCTCCTTGCCCCTCGATGATTTGTGTTAGCATTGACAACATTCTTGTTTTCCCCCCTACACAAACTTGTTCATATAATTTTGGAAATACATCCTTTTGACATGTCGATGGATTGCAGCTGAACCAATCAGCCACATCCTCATCCTTTTCCTAATAAAATTGCATGAGATGTTCTAAAATTCCCGATGGATCCTTTGTGTTCCTAACGTCCGACCATTAACCGATGACTATGGCAATGCTATCCTGAAGCATGTCTGTGGTACTCCGATCATCAACAAGAACATTGGAAGCGCAATGCTGAATTTTCTTGACCAATTATCGAAACACCGTTGTATAGGTAATACTCATAATTCCTTGCCCCTTTGTCTAAATGGTTTCATACGTGGGGCCTTATCGTGTATATCATGCTTTGCCTTCCCTTGTGAAAGATATACTCTTGATACTCGGGTATAAACACATTTTCCTTCTATTGGTCTGATTAATATACTAACCATAATTTCCTTTCCGTTGTTTTGTTTAACCTTTCCAGTAATCTAACTTATCTGAGCAGAGAAAAATCCCTGCTTATGTAAGCACCTCGATGTACAACTCTGTCAGAAAAACCTTGTTACTACTGTTGATGACATTCCAGTAACTACCGATGGACGAGAACCTTGCCTATCGGTCCACCGTGTTTCAACGAGCAGGAAAATGGTTCTCTTCGTCCCTCGCCCTTGGTACCAACGTTGTTGTCAACATAACTGACAGGCTACCCTCTGACCTGCCTTACTATCATGACAGTGCCTGATGTCAGCGTCCTTTCTACTTTTAAAACCACATGGTGGGCCCATAACCCACAGTTCCACAAGATCGAAACCCGACTCTCCTGTACACCCTTGTTTCTAAGGTTATTTCTCCCGCTTGGCTTCATATGAAAATCCCGAGCCGCCTTTCGAGAGGCGATCTATTCTGGTATCAGACACAATACTTATTCACATTGCTCTGAACCCCTTTCACCCCTTGTTTCAGGCAACAAACGATTGTCTACTAGGTTGAAGCTTCTTATTGCACCTCACCCTGCTCTCGATGACTTTCTTGAATTTCAACTCGAGAGATGCCTCTATGCCACGTTCACTGACATAGTTCCCACGTACCTATCTTGTGTTGAGCTCCGTCCTTCCCGAGTCTTTCCCTTACTCCACCTCTTAAATCTCGGGATGAGATTTCTTGTAGTGTAGGAGATTTGTAACACCCCCAGTGTCATGCTACAGTAACCCTCTGTGATTAAGCTAATCATTTTTCCAAATAGTCCTTAATCACTGATAACCCACAAGTATAGGGGATCATTTGTAGCCTCTTTCGATAAGTAAGAGTGTCGAACACAGCGAGGAGCTAAAGGTAGAACAAATATTCCCTCAACTTCTATCGACCACCTATACAACTCTACGCACGCTTTAACGCTCGCTTTACCTAGAACAAGTATGAAACTAGAAGTACTTTGTAGGTGTTTTTGGATAGGCTTGCAAGAAAATAAAGAGCGCATAAATAAAAACTAGGGGCTGTTTAGTCAAAGACACAATAAAGTAAATATAGCGAGTGTGGAAAAGTGGTGGTAGGAGTTGCGGAATTGTCCCTAAGCAATTGACTACTTTACTAGACCGATAGCAAGTATTATGTGGGAGAGGCCACTGCTTGCATGTCATCCCTGACTTGGAATTCTATGCACTTATGATTGGAACTATTAGCAAGCATCCGCAACTACTAACGTTCTTTAAGGTAAAACCCAACCATAGCATTAAGATATATTGGTCCCCCTTCAATCCCGTATGCATCAATTTCTATGCTAGGTTGAAGCTTCTGTCACTCTTGCCCTCCAATACATAGTCCTATCAACATACAACTAACCCTATGGTGTTATCCATGCGCGCGCTCATATGATGGGCACCAAAGGACAGCAACATAACCACAAGAAAATTAAATGAATCGTAGCAATTCATCAACCACCGATAGGACAACGAAAATCTACTCAGACATCATAGGATGGCAACACATCATTGGATAATAATATGAAGCATAAAACACCATGTTCAAGTAGAGGATACAGTGGGTTGCGGGAGAGTTGACCGCTGTAGATAGAGGGGGGAAGGTGATGGAGATGTTGGTGAAGATGGCGGAGGTGTTGGTGTAGATCGCGGTGATGATGATGGCCCCCGGCGGCGTTCCGGCGCCACCGGAAGCGAGGGGGAGAGAGCCCCCCTCCTTCTTATTCTTCCTTGACCTTCTCCCTAGATGGGAGAAGGGTTTCCCCTCTGGTCCATGGTCTCCATGGCGTGGGAGGGGCGAGAGCCCCTCCGAGATTGGATCTGTCTCTCTGTCTCTCTCTATTTCTGCGCTCTCCTCTGCTGCCCTTTCACCGTTCGTATATATATGGAGATCCGTAACTCCGATTGGACTGAAACCTTCGCCGTGATTTTTTACCAAAAATTAGCTTTCTTGCGGCCGAAGAAGGGAATCAACCGCCTTACGGCTGGACCACGAGGGTCAGGGGCGCGCCCCCTGCCTCGTGGCCACCCCGGGCACCATCTCGCGTTGATTCTTCTTCCAGAATTCTCCAAATATTCCAAAAATATTCTCCGTCCGTTTTTATCCTATTTGGATTCCGTTTGATATGGATATTCTGCGAAACATAAAACATGCAACAAACAAGAACTGGCACTGGGCACTGGATCAATATGTTAGTCCCAAAAATAGTATAAAAAGTTGCCAAAAAGTATATGAAAGTTGAATAATATTGGCATGGAACAATCAAAAATTATAGATACGACGGAGACGTATCAGCATCCCCAAGCTTAATTCCTGCTCGTCCTCGAGTAGGTAAATGATAAAAAGATAGCTTTTGATGTGGAATGCTACCTAGCATAATCTTGATCATGTATCTAATCATGGCATGAATATTAAGACACGAGTGATTCAAAGCAATAGTCTATCATTTGACATAAAAGCAATAATACTTCAAGCATACCAACCAAGCAATTATGTCTTATCAAAATAACATAGCCAAAGAAAGCTCATCCGTACAAAATCATATAGTCTGGCTATGCTCCATCTTCACCACACAAAGCATTCAAATCATGCACAACCCCGATGACAAGCCGAGCAATTGGTTCATTTTAACGCGCTTCAGCCTTTTCAACCCTCACGCAATACATGAGCGCAAGCCATGGATATAGCACTATAGGTGGAATAGCATATGATGATGGAGGTTGTGTGGAGAAGACAAAAAGGAGAAAGTCTCACATCGACGCGGCTAATCAACAGGCTATGGAGATGCCCATCAATTGATGTCAATGTGAGGAGTAGGGATTGCCATGCAACGGATGCACTAGAGCTATAAGTGTATGAAAGCTCAAACTGAAACTAAGTGGGTGTGCATCCAACTTGCTTGCTCATGAAGACCTCAGGCATTTGAGGAAGCCCATCATCGGAATATACAAGCCAAGTTCTATAATGAAAATTCCCACTAGTATATGAAAGTGATAACTCAAGAGACTCTCTATATGAAGAACATGGTGCTACTCTGAAGCACAAGTGTGGTAAAAGGATAGTAACATTGCCCCTCGTCTCTTTTTCTCTCATTTTTTTTATTTTTTCTCTCTTTTTGGTGGGCTTCTTTGGCCTCCTTTTATTTTTTTGTAAAGTCCGGAGTCTCATCCCGACTTGTGGGGGAATCATAGTCTCCATCATCCTTTCCTCACTGGGGCAATGCTCTAATAATGATGATCATCACACTTCTATTTATTTACAACTCAATATTACAACTCGATATCTAGAACAAAGATATGACTCTATATGAATGCCTCCGGCGCTGTACCGGGATGTGCAACGATCTAGCATAGCAATGACATCAAAAAAACGGACAAGCCATGAAAACATCACGCTAGCTATCTTCCGATCATGCAAAGCAATATGACAATAAATGCTCAAGTCATGTATATGATGATGATGGAAGTTGCATGGCAATATATCTCGGAATGGCTATGGAAATGCCATGATAGGTAGGCATGGTGGCTGTTTTGAGGAAGATATAATGAGGTTTATGTGTGGTAGAGCGTATCGTATCACGGGGTTTGGATGCACCGGCGAAGTTTGCACCAACTCTCGAGGTGAGAAAGGGCAATGCACAGTACCGAAGAAGCTAGCAATGATGGAAGGGTGAGAGTGCGTATAATCCATGGACTCACATTAGTCATAAAGAACTCATATACTTATTGCAAAAGTTTATTAGCCCTCGAAGCAAATTACTACTACGCATGCCCCTAGGGGGATAGATTGGTAGGAAAAGACCATCGCTCGTCCCCGACCGCCACTCATAAGGAAAGCAATGAAAGAACACCTCATGCTCCGACTTCGTTACATAACGGTTCACCATACGTGCATGCTATGGGACTTGCAAACCTCAACACAAGTATTCCTCAATTTCACAATTACTCAACTAGCACAACTCTAATATCACCACCTTTATATCGCAAAACTATTGCAAGGAAATAAACATATCATATTCAGTGATCTACAAGTTTTATGTAGGATTTTATGACTAACCATGTGAATGACCAATTCCTGTCATCTCTCTAAATAGATATAAGTGAAGCAAGAGAGTTTAATTCTTTATACAAAAGATATGCCCACGCTCTAACAAATATAAGTGAAGCAAAAGAGCATTCGACAAATTGCGGTTGTCGAAGTGAAGAGAAACAGGCAATCCAAACTTCAAATGATATAAGTGAAGCACATGAATCATTCTATAAAGCCATACTCAAAAGATATAAGTGAAGCGCAAAGAGCATTCTATAAATAAACCAAGGACTATCTCATACCAGCATGGTGCATAAAATAAAAATGAAAACTAAATGCAAAAGACGCTCCAAGATTGCACATATCGCATGAACGAAACGAATCCGAAAACATACCGATATTTGTTGAAGAAAGAGGGGATGCCTTCCGGGGCATCCCCAAGCTTAGACGCTTGAGTCTCCTTCAATATTTACTTGGGGTGCCTTGGGTATCCCCAAGCTTGAGCTCTTGCCTCTCTTACTTCTTCTCACATCGAGACCTTCTCGATCTTCGAACACTTCATCCACACAAAACTTCAACAGAAAACTCGGTAAGATCCGTTAGTATAATAAAGCAAATCACTACTCTAAGTACTGTTGCAAACCAATTCATATCTTTTTTTGCATTGTGTCTACTGTATTATAACTTTTTCATGGCTTAATCCACTGATATAAATCGATAGTT
The DNA here is from genome assembly GCF_002575655.3 of Aegilops tauschii subsp. strangulata. Lineage (NCBI taxonomy): Eukaryota > Viridiplantae > Streptophyta > Magnoliopsida > Poales > Poaceae > Aegilops > Aegilops tauschii. Next base: position 228,718,586 of record NC_053039.3, read on the forward strand.
TCATCAAAACAAGCAAACTATGCATCAAAAACAGAATCTGTCTAAAACAGAACAGTCTGTAATAATCTGAACATTCATCATACTTCTGATACTTGAAAAAATCTGCCAAATTTAGGAAAAATAGACAATTTGTACAGAAAGACAGTGCAAGAAGAATCAGAACCATTTGACGTTCCAGTAAAAAAATTAAAAATCACACACTACAGCCAAAGTTTCTGTCCTGCACCGCACAAACCAACAAGCATTGTAACCATCCTAAAGGCAAACCTTGGCACATTATTTTTATAATACAATGGAATTGTACAAGGGGATAATTATTTTTTTTGAAAAGTTTCTGTAATTAAGATTCAAAAAGTTTCCGTGAGCATGAACAAAGTTCAAGGCTAGCTCCCACTTCAACAATGCTTGTCTCTCTCACTTTCACTTTCCTTTTTGAAAAAGTTTTGGGTTCCCCTCTTTATTTTTGTTGTTTTTAAACTATATGAAAGCACTCAACAGAAATAAATGACTCTCTAAAACTTCCGGGTTGTCTCCCTGGCAGCGCTTTCTTTAAAGCCATTAAGCTAGGCATATAGTGCTCAAGTAATGGATCCACCCGGATCCCAAGGTATATCAAAGCCAATTTTAATTAACAATGATTTAGCATTTAGTAGTGAGCACAAAGCAACATATATCAAGCAATGTCGAAGTCTAACTCTCTTCCTATGCATCGGCATGTCATAAAAGAACAATTCATGCACACATAGTAAAGGCCAATGCATAGTATAAACAGTTTCTTGCAATTTTAACGTGTGGGAAACATAGAGAGGTGGAGATATAGTTCCTCTCTCATAATAATTGCAAGTAGGAAGCAAGCACATGCATATTATATTCATCAAAATCATCATGTGCAACGGTATAAGGCAACCCATCAATATAATCCTTAATAAAAGCAAACTTCTCCGATATAGTGTAGTTGGGAGAATTCAAAAAGATAATAGGACTATCATGCGTGGGTGCAATAGCAACAATTTCATTTTTAACATAAGGAACTATAGCAAGTCCATCTCCATAAGCATAATTCATATTGGCATCTTGGCCACAAGCATAGCAAGCATCATCAAAAAGGGATATTTCAAGAGAATCAACGGGATCATAACAATCATCATAGCCATCATCCTTCGGTAAGTACGAAGGGAAATTAACCAATGTATGAGTTGAAGAGTTACTCTCATTAGAAGGTGGGCATGGGTAGCTAATCCCCTCTTCCTCCTTTTGTTCTTCGCTCTCCTCATCATCTTTTTCATCCAATGAGCTGACAGTTTCATCAATTTCTTCTTCCATAGACTCCTGCAAAATATTAGTCTCTTCTTGGACAACGGAGTAGTCCTCAATATATGGTTCAACATAGGCATTAGAATCATAATTATCATAGCAATATTTAAGTATGGCAAAATTTTCAGATTTGTAAAGAGTAGCATCATACTTTTCAATCGAAGAAGCAATTTCGTAAGCACCCTTAAAAGCAACAAATTCTTCAATTTTTTGAACATCATAGTAATTATAAACACCCTTAGCATACGAAGATAAGATTCCATTATCAATAAACTCACATTGGTAGGGAAGGTGTTTCTTAGGGTTTTCAGAACAACAAGTAAAATCATATATATAACATAAATTCCAAGCATAGCATTGCAAACGATGAATTTGACCCAGTAAAAGTTTCCCTTTTTCAGATATGCGGTGTCGCACATAACAAGCATGCTCATCTAAGGATTTGCCCTCAACTAAGCTAGTTGGGGTTTCAGCACGACCACATAGGGATCGAAGATTATCCAAGTAAAAAGCTTCAGGAGTGTGATAGATTTTGAGTGGTTCTTCAACCATTGGTTCAGTAGGTACAACTAATTTTTTTGGTATTTTGCGTTTCCTACCCATAACTAAAGATAGAAAACAACTAAGAACAGCAAATAAAAGTTACTTAGTGATAAAGCAAACAAGCACACACGAGAATATTCACCCCACGCTATTGCTCCCCGGCAACGGCGCCAGAAAAAGGTCTTGATAACCCACAAGTATAGGGGATCAATTGTAGCCTCTTTCGATAAGTAAGAGTGTCGAACCCAACGAGGAGTTAAAGTTAGAACAAATATTCCCTCAAGTTCTATCGACCACCGATACAACTCTACACACGCTTTAACGTTCGCTTTACCTAGAACAAGTATGAAACTAGAAGTACTTTGTAGGTGTTTTTGGATAGGCTTGCAAGAAAATAAAGAGCGCGTAAATAAAAACTAGGGGCTGTTTAGTTAAAGACACAATAAAGTAAATATAGCGAGTGTGGAAAACTGGTGGTAGGAGTTGCGGAATTGTACCTAAGCAATTGACTACTTTACTAGACCGATAGCAAGTATTATGTGGGAGAGGCCACTGCTTGCATGTCATCCCTGACTTGGAATTCTATGCACTTATGATTGGAACTATTAGCAAGCATCTGCAACTACTAACGTTCATTAAGGTAAAACCCAACCATAGCATTAAGATATATTGGTCCCCCTTCAATCCCGTATGCATCAATTTCTATGCTAGGTTGAAGCTTCTGTCACTCTTGACCTCCAATACATAGTCCTATATGTTGGAAATATGCCCTAGAGGCAATAATAAATGGTTATTATTATATTTCTTTGTTCATGGTAATTTTCTATTATTCATGCTATAATTGTATTATACGGAAATCGTAATACATGTGTGAATACATAGACCACAAAGTGTCCCTAGTAAGCCTCTAGTTGACTAGCTCGTTGATCAACAGATAGTCATGGTTTCCTGACTATGGACATTGGATGTCATTGATAACGGGATCACATCATTAGGAGAATGATGTGATGGACAAGACCCAATCCTAAGCATAGCATAAAAGATCGTGTAGTTTCGTTTGCTAGAGCTTTTCCAATGTCAAGTATCTTTTCCTTAGACCATGAGATCGTGCAACTCCCGGATACCGTAGGAGTGCTTTGGGTGTGCCAAACGTCACAACGTAACTGGGTTACTATAAAGGTGCACTACGTGTATCTCCGAAAGTGTCTGTTGGGTTGGCACGGATCGAGACTGGGATTTGTCACTCCGTGTGACGGAGAGGTATCTCTGGGCCCACTCGGTAATGCATCATCATAATGAGCTCAATGTGACTAAGGCGTTAGTCACGGGATCATGCATTGCGGTACGAGTAAGGAGACTTGCCGGTAACGAGATTGAACAAGGTATTGGGATACCGACGATCGAACCTCGGGCAAGTAACACACCGATTGAAAAAGGGAATTGTATACGGGATTGATTGAATCCTCGACACCGTGGTTCATCCGATGAGATCATCGTGGAACATGTGGGAGCCAACATGGGTATCCAGATCCCGCTGTTGGTTATTGACCGGAGAGGCGTCCCGGTCATGTCTGCATGTCTCCCGAACCCGTAGGGTCTACACACTTAAGGTCCGGTGACGCTAGGGTTGTAGAGATATATGTATGCGGAAACCCGAAAGTTGTTTGGAGTCCCGGATGAGATCCCGGACGTCACGAGAGGTTCCGGAATGGTCAGGAGGTGAAGAATTATATATAGGAAGTCCAGTTTCGGCCACCGGGAAAGTTTCGGGGTTACCGGTATTGTATCGGGACCACCGGAAGGGTCCCGGGGGTCCACCGGGTGGGGCCACCTATCCCGGAGGGCCCCGTGGGCTGAAAGTGGAAGGGAACCAGCCCATAGTGGGCTGGGGCGCCCCCCCTTGGGCCTCCCCCCATGCGCCTAGGGTTGGGAACCCTAGGGGGTGAGTTCCCCCTTGCCTTGGGGGGCAAGGCAACCCCTTTCCCCCTTGTGGCCGCCGCCCCCCCTTGAGATCTCATCTCTTGGGGCCGGCGCCCCCCCAGGGGGCCTATATAAAGGGGGGAGGGAGGGCAGCACACAACAGCCTTGGGCGCCTCCCTCCTCCCCTGCAACACCTCTCTCTCTCTCTCTCTCTCTCTCTCTCTCGCAGAAGCTTAGCAAAGCCCTGCCGAGACCCGCTACATCCACCACCACGCCGTCGTGCTGTTGGATCTCCATCAATCTCTCCTTTCCCCTTGCTGGATCAAGAAGGAGGAGACGTCGCTGAACCGTACGTGTGTTGAACGCGGAGGTGCCGTCCGTTCGGCACTCGGTCATCGGTGATTTGGATCACGGCGAGTACGACTCCGTCATCCACGTTCATTGGAACGCTTCGGCTCGCGATCTACAAGGGTATGTAGATGCACTCCCTTCCCCTCGTTGCTAGTATACTCCATAGATGCATCTTGGTGAACGTAGGAAAATTTTAAAATTATGCTACGATTCCCAACAGTGGCATCATGAGCCAGGTCTATGCGTAGTTACTATGCACGAGTAGAACACAAAGCAGTTGTGGGCGTTGAGTTTGCCAATTCTTCTTGCCGCTACTAGTCGTTTCTTGTTTCGGCGGCATTGTAGGATGAAGCGGCCCGGACCGACCTTACACGTACGCTTACGTGAGACTGGTTCCACCGACTGACATGCACTAGTTGCATAAGGTGGCTAGCGGGTGTCTGTCTCTCCTACTTTAGTCAGAACGGATTGGATGAAAAGGGTCCTTATGAAGGGTAAATAGAAATTAGCAAATCACGTTGTGGTCATACGTAGGTAAGAAAACGTTCTTGCTAGAAACCTACAAACCACGTAAAAACTTGCAACAACAATTAGAGGACGTCTAACTTGTTTTTGCAGCAAGTGCTATGTGATGTGATATGGCCAGAAATGTGATGAATGATATATGTGATGTATGAGATTGATCATATTCTTGTAATAGGAATCACGACTTGCATGTCGATGAGTATGACAACCGGCAGGAGCCATAGGAGTTGTCTTTATTATTTTGCATGACCTGCGTGTCATTGAATAACGCCATGTAATTTACTTTACTTTGTTGCTAAACGCGTTAGCCATACAAGTAGAAGTAATCGTTGGCGTGACAACTTCATGAAGACACAATGATGGAGATCATGATGATGGAGATCATGGTGTCATGCCGGTGACGAAGATAATCATGGTGCTCCGAAGATGGAGATCAAAGGAGCATGATGATATTGGCCATATCATGTCACTATTTGATTGCATGTGATGTTTATCATATTTTGCATCTTATTTGCTTAGAACGACGGTAGTAAGTAAGATGATCCCTTATAATAATTTCAAGAAAGTGTTCACCCTAACTGTGCACCGTTGCGAAGGTTCGTTGTTTCGAAGCACCATGTGATGATCGGGTGTGATAGATTCTAACGTTCGAATACAACGGGTGTTGACGAGCCTAGCATGTACAGACATGGCCTCGGAACACACGCAATACACTTAGGTTGACTTGACGAGCCTAGCATGTACAGACATGGCCTCGGAACACGGAGGACCGAAAGGTCGAGCATGAGTCGTATAGAAGATACGATCAACATGGAGATGTTCACCGATCTTGACTAGTCCGTCTCACGTGATGATCGGACACGGCCTAGTTGACTCGGATCATGTTTCACTTAGATGACTAGAGGGATGTCTATCTGAGTGGGAGTTCATTAAATAATTTGATTAGATGAACTCAATTATCATGAACTTAGTCTAAAAATCTTTACACTATGTCTTGTAGATCAAATGGCCAACGTTGTCCTCAATTTCAACGCGTTCCTAGAGAAAACCAAACTGAAAGATGATGGCAGCAATTATACGGACTGGGTCCGGAACCTGAGGCTCATCCTCATAGTAGCCAAGAAAGATTATGTCTTAGAAGCACCGCTAGGTGAAGCACCAATCCCTGAGAACCAAGACGTTATGAACGCTTGGCAGCAGCGTGCTGATGATTACTCCCTCGTTCAGTGCGGCATGCTTTACAGCTTAGAACCGGGTCTCCAAAAGCGTTTTGAGAAACATGGAGCATATGAGATGTTCGAGAAGCTGAAACTGGTTTTTCAAGCTCATGCCCGGGTCGAGAGATATGAAGTCTCCGACAAGTTCTTCAGCTGTAAAATGGAGGAGAACAGTTCTGTTAGTGAGCACATACTCAGAATGTCTGGGTTGCACAACCGCTTGTCTCAGCTGGGAGTTAATCTCCCAGATGACGTGGTCATTGACAGAATCCTCCAGTCGCTTCCACCAAGCTACAAGAGCTTTGTGATGAACTACAATATGCAGGGGATGGAAAAGACCATTCCCGAGGTATATTCAATGCTGAAATCAACGGAAGGGGAGATCAGAAAAGAACATCAAGTGTTGATGGTAAATAAAACCACTAAGTTCAAGAAGGGCAAGGGTAAGAAGAACTTCAAGAAGGACGGCAAGGGAGTTGCCGCGCCCGGTAAACCAGTTACCGGGAAGAAGTCAAAGAATGGACCCAAGCCCGAGACTGAGTGCTTTTATTGCAAGGGAAGTGGTCACTGGAAGCGGAACTGCCCCAAATATTTAGCGGATAAGAAGAAGGCCGGCAACACCCAAGGTATATGTGATATACAAGTAATTGATGTGTACCATACCAGTACTCGTAGTAGCTCCTGGGTATTTGATACTGGTGCGGTTGCTCATATTTGTAACTCAAAGCAGGAACTACGGAATAAACGGAGACTGGCAAAGGACGAGGTGACGATGCGCGTCGGGAATGGTTCCAAGGTCGATGTGATCGCCGTTGGCACGCTACCTCTGCATCTACCCACGGGATTAGTTTTAAACCTCAATAATTGTTATTTAGTGCCAGCTTTCAGCATGAACATTGTATCTGGATCTCGTTTAATTCGAGATGGCTACTCATTTAAATCTGAGAATAATGGTTGTTCTATTTATTTGAGAGATATGTTTTATGGTCATGCCCCGCTGGTCAATGGTTTATTTTTGATGAATCTCGAACGTGATGTTACACATGTTCATAGTGTGAATACCAAAAGATGTAAAGTTGATAACGATAGTCCCACATACTTGTGGCACTGCCGGCTTGGTCACATTGGTGTCAAGCGCATGAAGAAGCTCCATGCAGATGGACTTTTGGAGTCTCTTGATTACAAATCATTTGACACGTGCGAACCATGCCTCATGGGTAAGATGACCAAGACTCCGTTCTCCGGAACAATGGAGCGAGCAACCAACTTATTGGAAATCATACATACCGATGTGTGCGGTCCAATGAGTGTTGAGGCTCGCGGAGGATATCGTTATGTTCTCACTCTCACTGATGATTTAAGTAGATATGGGTATGTCTACCTAATGAAACACAAGTCTGAAGCCTTTGAAAAGTTCAAGGAATTTCAGAGTGAAGTCGAGAATCAACGTGACAGGAAAATAAAATTCTTACGATCAGATCGTGGTGGAGAATATTTAAGTCACGAATTTGGTACACACTTAAGGAAATGTGGAATAGTTTCACAACTCACGCCGCCTGGAACACCTCAGAGAAATGGTGTGTCCGAACGTCGTAATCGCACTCTATTGGATATGGTGCGATCTATGATGTCTCTTACCGATTTACCGCTCTCATTTTGGGGTTATGCTTTAGAGACTGCCGCATTCACTTTAAATAGGGCACCGTCTAAATCCGTTGAGACGACACCGTATGAATTATGGTTTGGGAAGAAACCTAAGCTGTCGTTTCTAAAAGTTTGGGGATGCGATGCTTATGTCAAGAAACTTCAACCTGAAAAGCTCGAACCCAAATCGGAAAAATGCGTCTTCATAGGATACCCTAAGGAAACTATTGGGTATACCTTCTACCTCAGATCCGAAGGCAAGATCTTCGTTGCCAAGAACGGGTCCTTTCTGGAGAAGGAGTTTCTCTCGAAAGAATTGAGTGGGAGGAAAGTGGAACTTGATGAGGTGATAGTCACCCCTTCCGAACCGGAAAGTAGCGCAGCGCGGGAAAATGTTCCTGTGGTGCCTACACCGACTAGGGAGGAAGTTGATGATGATGATCATGAAGCTTCGGATCAAGTTACTACTGAACTTCGTAGGTCCACAAGGACACGTTCCGCACCAGAGTGGTACGGCAACCCTGTCCTGGAAATCATGTTGTTAGACAACGGTGAACCTTCGAACTATGAAGAAGCGATGGCGGGCCCGGATTCCGACAAATGGCTAGAAGCCATGAAATCCGAGATAGAATCTATGTATGAAAACAAAGTATGGACTTTGACTGACTTGCCCGATGAGCGGCGAGCCATAGAAAACAAATGGATCTTTAAGAAGAAGACGGACGCGGATGGTAATGTGACCATCTACAAAGCTCGACTTGTCGCTAAGGGTTATCGACAAGTTCAAGGGGTTGACTACGATGAGACTTTCTCACCCGTAGCGAAGCTGAAGTCCGTCCGAATCATGTTAGCAATTGCCGCATACTATGATTATGAGATATGGCAGATGGACGTCAAAACGGCATTCCTTAACGGCTTCCTTAAGGAAGAGTTGTATATGATGCAGCCGGAAGGTTTTGTCTATCCTAAGAATGCTAACAAAGTATGCAAGCTCCAACGCTCAATCTATGGGCTGGTGCAAGCATCTCGGAGTTGGAACATTCGCTTTGATGAGATGATCAAAGCGTTTGGGTTCACACAGACTTATGGAGAAGCCTGTGTTTACAAGAAAGTGAGTGGGAGCTCTGTAGCATTTCTCATATTATATGTGGATGACATATTGTTGATGGGAAATGATATAGAATTCTTGGAGAGTATAAAGGCCTATTTGAATAAGTGTTTTTCAATGAAGGACCTTGGAGAAGCTGCTTATATATTAGGCATCAAGATCTATAGAGATAGATCAAGACGCCTCATTGGTCTTTCACAGAGTACATACCTTGACAAGATATTGAAGAAGTTCAATATGGATCAGTCCAAGAAGGGGTTCTTGCCTGTATTGCAAGGTGTGCAGTTGAGCACGGCTCAATGCCCGACCACGGCAGAAGATATAGAAGAGATGAGTGTCATCCCCTATGCCTCGGCCATAGGGTCTATTATGTATGCCATGCTGTGTACCAGACCTGATGTAAACCTTGCCGTAAGTTTGGTAGGAAGGTACCAAAGTAATCCCGGCAAGGAACACTGGACAGCGGTAAAGAATATCCTGAAGTACCTGAAGAGGACTAAGGATATGTTTCTCGTTTATGGAGGTGACGAAGAGCTCGTCGTAAAGGGTTACGTCGACGCTAGCTTCGACACAGATCTGGATGACTCGAAGTCACAAACCGGATACGTGTATATTTTGAATGGAGGAGCAGTAAGCTGGTGCAGTTGCAAGCAAAGCGTCGTGGCGGGATCTACATGTGAAGCGGAGTACATGGCAGCCTCGGAGGCAGCACAGGAAGCAGTCTGGATGAAGGAGTTCATTACCGACCTAGGGGTGATTCCCAATGCGTCGGGCCCAATGACTCTCTTCTGTGACAACACTGGAGCTATTGCCCTTGCGAAGGAGCCCAGGTTTCACAGGAAGACCAGGCATATCAAGCGTCGCTTCAACTCCATTCGTGAAAGTGTTCAAAATGGAGACATAGATATTTGTAAAGTACATACGGACCTGAATGTAGCACATCCGTTGACTAAACCTCTCCCTAGGGCAAAACATGATCAACACCAAGACGCAATGGGTGTTCGATTCATCACAATGTAACTAGATTATTGACTCTAGTGCAAGTGGGAGACTATTGGAAATATGCCCTAGAGGCAATAATAAATGGTTATTATTATATTTCTTTGTTCATGGTAATTGTCTATTATTCATGCTATAATTGTATTATCCGGAAATCGTAATACATGTGTGAATACATAGACCACAAAGTGTCCCTAGTAAGCCTCTAGTTGACTAGCTCGTTGATCAACAGATAGTCATGGTTTCCTGACTATGGACATTGGATGTCATTGATAACGGGATCACATCATTAGGAGAATGATGTGATGGACAAGACCCAATCCTAAGCATAGCATAAAAGATCGTGTAGTTTCGTTTGCTATAGCTTTTCCAATGTCAAGTATCTTTTCCTTAGACCATGAGATCGTGCAACTCCCAGATACCGTAGGAGTGCTTTGGGTGTGCCAAACATCACAACGTAACTGGGTGACTATAAAGGTGCACTACGGGTATCTCCGAAAGTGTCTGTTGGGTTGGCACGGATCGAGACTGGGATTTGTCACTCCGTGTGACGGAGAGGTATCTCTGGGCCCACTCGGTAATGCATCATCATAATGAGCTCAATGTGACTAAGGCGTTAGTCACGGGATCATGCATTGCGGTACGAGTAAAGAGACTTGCCGGTAACGAGATTGAACAAGGTATTGGGATACCGACGATCGACTCTCGGGCAAGTAACATACCGATTGACAAAGGGAATTGTATACGGGATTGATTGAATCCTCGACACCGTGGTTCATCCGATGAGATCATCGTGGAACATGTGGGAGCCAACATGGGTATCCAGATCCCGCTGTTGGTTATTGACCGGAGAGGCGTCTCGGTCATGTCTGCATGTCTCCCGAACCCGTAGGGTCTACACACTTAAGGTCCGGTGACGCTAGGGTTGTAGAGATATATGTATGCGGAAACCCGAAAGTTGTTCGGAGTCCCGGATGAGATCCCGGACATCACGAGAGGTTCCGGAATGGTCCGGAGGTGAAGAATTATATATAGGAAGTCCAGTTTCGGCCACCGGGAAAGTTTCGGGGGTTACCGGTATTGTACCGGGACCACCGGAAGGGTCCCGGGGGTCCATCGGGTGGGGCCACCTATCCCGGAGGGCCCCATGGGCTGGAAGTGGAAAGGAACCAGCCCATAGTGGGCTGGGGCGCCCCCCCCCTTGGGCCTCCCCCTATGCGCCTAGGGTTGGGAACCCTAGGGGGGGTTCCCCCTTGCCTTGGGGGGCAAGGCAACCCCTTTCCCCCTTGTGGCCGCCGCCCCCCCCCCCCCCTTGAGATCTCATCTCTTGGGGCCGGCGCCCCCCCCCCAGGGGGCCTATATAAAGGGGGGAGGGAGGGCAGCACACAACAGCCTTGGGCGCCTCCCTCCTCCCCTGCAACACCTCTCTCTCTCTCGTAGAAGCTTAGCCAAGCCCTGCCGAGACCCGCTACATCCACCACCACGCCGTCGTGCTGTTGGATCTCCATCAACCTCTCCTTCCCCCTTGCTGGATCAAGAAGGAGGAGACGTCGCTGAACCGTACGTGTGTTGAACGCGGAGGTGCCGTCCGTTCGGCACTCGGTCATCGGTGATTTGGATCACGGCGAGTACGACTCGGTCATCCACGTTCATTGGAACGCTTCCGCTCGCGATCTACAAGGGTATGTAGATGCACTCCCTTCCCCTCATTGCTAGTATACTCCATAGATGCATCTTGGTGAACGTAGGAAAATTTTAAAATTATGCTACGATTCCCAACACTATCAACATACAACTAACCCTATGGTGTGATCCACGCGCGCGCTCATATGATGGGCACCAAAGGACAGCAACATAACCACAAGCAAATTAAATCAATCATAGCAATTCATCAACCACCGATAGGACAACGAAAATCTACTCAGACATCATAGGATGGTAACACATCATTGGATAATAATATGAAGCATAAAGCACCATGTTCAAGTAGAGGGTACAACGGGTTGCGGGAGAGTGGACCGCTGTAGATAGAGGGGGGAAGGTGATGGATATGTTGGTGAAGATGTCGGAGGTGTTGGTGTAGATCGCGGTGATGATGATGGCCCCCGGCGGCGTTCCGGCGCCACCGGAAGCGAGGGGGACAGAGCCCCCTCCTTCTTATTCTCCCTTGACCTTCTCCCTAGATGGGAGAAGGGTTTCCCCTCTGGTCCATGGTCTCCATGGCGTGGGAGGGGTGAGAGCCCCTCGGAGATTGGATCTGTCTCTCTCTGTTTCTGCGCTCTCCTCTGCTGCCCTTTCACCGTTTTGTATATATATGGAGATCTGTAACTCCGATTGGACTGAAACCTTCGCCGTGATTTTTTACCAAAAATTAGCTTTCTTGCGGCCGAAGAAGGGCATCAACCGCCTTACGGGTGGACCACGAGGGTCAGGGGCGCGCCCAGGGGGGCAGGCGCCCCTCCTGCCTCGTGGCCACCTCGGGCACCGTCTCGCGTTGATTCTTCTTCCGGAATTCTCCAAATATTCCAAAAATATTCTCCGTCCGTTTTTATCCCGTTTGGATTCCGTTTGATATGGATATTCTGCGAAACATAAAACATGCAACAGACAGGAACTGGCACTGGGCACTGGATCAATATGTTAGTCCCAAAAATAGTATAAAAAGTTGCCAAAAAGTATATGAAAGTTGAATAATATTGGCATGGAACAATCAAAAATTATAGATACGACGGAGACGTATCAATCACCTTTGTTCAATATCTCATTTGAAATTCCAGTCAATTCAAATTCAAGTGAAGTTTGAAGTTGATCAAAAGTTGCTGGCAAAATGTTCATCATTTGTCAAAAAAATCCATAACAATTATTTGTTAAGGAACACAACATCAGTTTTGTGCAGAGATGAGCATTAGCAATTATAACAACACCAATTCAGCATTTTAAATACTATCCTATTTATGAAAAGTACCAAATGAATTCTTTTGGTCTCCAAAATATTTGTGGCACTGTCTAAGATCACCAGGGAATAGAAGGGGCACTTCCCATATTTTTCCTCAGTAAATAGCAGGCCCAATGTTTTCTTACCCATCTCTGTTTATTAAAAAAACAGAAATCAAAGAAAGGAGAAAAGGAAAAAGAGAGGGCCCCTGCTCCCTGGGCCTTAGCCCACCAGGGCACGCCGGCCCACTCAAACCCCTCGTCCCTCTTCCCTGTTTCTCGGGCGCGTCCGACCGGGCGCCTGCGCGTGCTCGTCGCCGCCCGACCCCCTCGTTGATGATGAACGGGAGGATAAGGACTCCAGCAACCCCCACCTCCTCGGGCCCCCTCCCCACTTGCCCCCTCACGCTCTCCCTCATCCTCTTGCCCTTGCTCCCTCTCCTCAGATCCCCTTTTCGCCGAGCAACTGTGTCGCCGCCGTCGGCCACCACTGCGACGACTGCCATCCCTACGCCTCGCCGACGTGTTCGTCCGCCTCGCCGTCGAGTTCCTCGCCCTCTGGTGTAGCTCCCCTGGATCGAGGAGCGCCGCAGCGCCGGATCCACTCCGTCTTCCTCCTCGGGACGCTTGAGCTCGCCGCCGTCGATTCACTCCGCCGAGCCTCCCCCGAGCCCATGATTGCACACCTGCAGGCTCCCGGTGAGCCTCTGCTTCCTTCCCCCCTCCCTACGACACCCCGTTCGCCCGTAGCCATGCTCGCCGCCCTGGGCCGAGCTCAGCTCCGCTGTACGGCTCGCCGCTGTTTCCCTCATAATTGTCATGGCCATCCGAGCACACCGTTGTGCTCAGGGCACTCCAATGGTGCGGCCTGTCCCCCCTGCTTCGCTCGCAAACACCCTGCGTGGCCGTCCCCGTTGAGGTCTGCTGCCAACTGCGGTCTCTGCTCAACGCCGGCGCCAACTCCGGCGGCCTCAGCTTCTACCGGTGCCCCCACAGGACGCGACGGGCTCTCCTCGTTCGAACATGCCCGCCCGCACCCATTTTGGCCGCCAGACAACGAATCCCGACGCACGGCCGCGCCCTCCGCCGCGGGTTTGGTCGCTGGAGCTAGCTCCGGCACCACCGCTGACCTGGCCGGTCGGGGCCACCCCCTGAGTCGCTGACCGGTAGGCCCCTGGGGCCCGGCTGACCTGTTGACTTCGGTCAACTGCTGACTGGGCACTCTGACCCACTCACATGCGGGCCCAACTAGCTTAAACGTTTTAAAAATAAATAAATCTGCTAATTAAAATCTGTTAATTAATTAGTAATTAGTTAGTCACTCACACCAGGGGGCCACCCCTCTAATTAGCCTGTTAGTTTAGTTTAAATTACTGTTGACTGCTGACCTCATCCCCACGCAATACTGACGTCATAATGAATTTCTGTTAATTTGAGTCATTCCAGAAAATACTTTAAACTTGACAAATTCGTAGAAAATAAACCGTAGCTCGGGTCGAAAAACTTTATATATGAAAGTTGCTCAGAACGACGAGAAAAATCCGAGTACGCCCTCCTCATACATGGCACATGCCCCTAGCATGCTGAACATGGAACCGTCCCCTCTCCTTTCATCTGTGCGAAAAACGTCAGAAGCCGGAAAAAACCCTCCGGATGTTTTCCCTCTTCGTCTGCAATGTCTAGCACTGCGTTAGTTCACCCTAACACCACGTATTACCATGTTATGCTTTATGATGTTTTGTTTGCTTTATATTTATTGTTTCTTCCCCCTCTTCTCTCGGTAGACCCCGAGACCGATGATGCCGCTGTGATCGACTACGTCACCGAGGACACTTCTCCCTTTTCAGCAGAGCTTCCAGGCAAGCCCCCCCTTTGATCGTCCCGATATCGCCCATTCCATTCTCTCATGCTTGCATTAGATTTTGCTACTGTAATTAATTGTTCCTATTCGGATGCATAGCCTGCTTTTGTAACCTGCTTATTGTTACCTACCCGCTTATCCTAAACTGCTTAGTATAGGTTGGTTAGTGATCCATCAGTGACCCCCACCTGGTCCTTGTTGCCCCTACTTCATCACCGATGACTCGATCAACATGAACGACGACCAGAGCCTGACACCTCACATCACATCACGCCCCTTTTGTTGCTCGACTCTGCAGAGCTACGATCGAGTGCCGAGGGTGGCCCCTCATACATCACTCCTGATGAGATCTCTGTAGTGTAGCTATTCGGTCGTGGTCATCGAGGGTGATTTCCTCCTTAAGCACTTCCGATATGACTCTGTCGTGCAACCCCTCAAGTGTGAACCTCGAGGGTGGTTCCTCTTACGTTCACCTTGATTATTACATCGAGTGGAATCCACCAAGGGTGGTTCCTCAGGGTTCCCCTTGGTGTTAGACACACAGTTACTATGGTTACTATGACTTTACACTGAACCATGTTACTAAAGACGGGTCGGCCCTAAGGGGTACCCACGTGAGCTTAATTGCGAGTGATGTGCAGTCGGGTTGACCAGGAAGGAGCCCACGAGATACTTACGAGGTGTGGCCGGGCATTATTAGCCCTTGCCGCAAGTCCTCGAGACGGGGCGACGGGGTCACATCGATCGTGAGTCTCTGCTCGTTACCGCGTGCTCCTAATCCACTACGATTTGGATATTTGATCTGAGGGGCCTCTTGCCTGATAGCACTAACCATCACGTGGGCATAGTATCGGCGTTCTGCGTCGTATACATCAGCCGAAGCTTAATAGACGTCAGCGACTGAGCCACGCGCCGGGTTGGACTGCGTAAGCACCTGCCTTTTTTAAGGAGGTAGCTAGGTCTGCTCACTGGCTGCGTTCGCAACGTGTAGGAGTTCCCGGGCGATGGCCCATGACCCCTGGGGGCATAGGTTTAGTCAGGTGTGCTGACCTCTCTATTAAGCCTAGGTCGGGTTGTCGCGTATCGTTTGGCCGAGGCCGGGCATGACCCAGGAAAGTGTGTCCGGCCAGAGTTAATCGAGCGTAGTGGGTAAGTTGGTGCACCCCTGCAAGGAAGAAAACATCTATCGATAGCCTGTCCTGTGGTAACGGACGCTTGGAGTTGTATCCCGATCAATACAACTAGAAC
Source organism: Aegilops tauschii subsp. strangulata (assembly GCF_002575655.3). Lineage (NCBI taxonomy): Eukaryota > Viridiplantae > Streptophyta > Magnoliopsida > Poales > Poaceae > Aegilops > Aegilops tauschii. The sequence goes on from NC_053039.3 coordinate 228,734,250, forward strand.
TGGATACTTGAGGTCATAACTAAATAGTATGGCTCTGGGATTGCTTTCTCGCAGGGAGTCGAGAAAGGATCTCTGGCCGAGGTTGACAACACTACTACTACTTTACTTTATGCTACTCTTATCTCTTCTCATGCTGCAAGATGCTTGGAGCTACTTGAAGATGCTAGTCTTTGATAGGCTAGGCTTTCCCCTTCTCTTCTGGCATTTTGCAGTTCAGTCCACATATACTACCCATTTCATTGACACCGATGCATATGTAGTGTAGATCCTTGCTGCGAGTACTTTGGATGAGTACTCACGGTTGCTTTTCTCCTCCTTTTTTCCCTTTTCCATTCTTCTCGAATGTTGCAACCAGATGGTGGAGCTCAGGAGCCAGATGCCACTGTCGACGATGACTACTACTACACCGAGGGTGCCTACTACTACATGGAGGCCGCCGACGACCAGGAGTATTTAGGAGGCTCCCAGGCAGGAGGCCTTGCCTCTTCGATCGTCTTGCTTTTGTGCTGGCCTTCTTAAGGCATCCCTGTTTAACTCATGTCTGTACTCAGATATTGTTGCTTCCGCTGACTCTTGTGTTTTCGAGCTGATGTATTCGAGCCCTCGACGCCCATGGCTTGTAATATAAAGCTTGTATTATTTTATTTGTGTCTAGAGTTGTGTTGTGATATCTTCCCGTGAGTCCTTGATCTTGATCGTACACATTTGCGTGTATGATTAGTGTACGATTGAATCGAGGGCGTCACACAGAGCACACACGAGCATCCCCATGGACTCTACACCAACACCCCAAGTGCCAAGTGGGCCGATGACTAGACACTACTTCAGGATGCTGCTAACGCGACACTACGATCAGAGACCCTTAGACAAAACTGTGTGCGGTGAATTAATCGCAAACGGTGATGTAAAAAACCGTCAAAAAAGGTGCAAAATGTTTGCGATGACGGATGCATCAAACATGGTTCCAATTTTAGTTGCGTGTGCGATGCAGGGCATACGGTTCAGTTCAATGAACTATTTGCGATGAGGAAGAAGAATAGAAACGGGCAGCCAGATGAAGGCGTGTGCGATATACGGCATAAAGTTCACTCAGATTAGTTGTTTGTGATGAGGAGGAACAACGTAAACGAGCAGCTAGATAAAGGTGTGTGCGATTGAGGGCATACACTTGAAGGATTAACTGTTTGCGATTAGGCAACAGAAGAGAAACGGTCAACCAGATCAAAGTGTCTGCGATTGATGGCATACACTTCACACGGATGAACTATTTGCGATTAGCCACAACAAAAAGAAACAGTTAGAAAGATCAACGTGTGTGTGCTAGACAGGCACACATTCTAATTAAAAGAAGCGTGCGCGATGGTAATAACGAGCGCACACGGTTGTTGGAACAAGACGTGTGCTCACATTTCCTATTGTGGTGCACCCTATGGTGCAAACGCCACGTACGCGGCTGAGAAAGCGTGCCCATGTTACGCCGTCCGGGAATAGTGCCGCACTTAGAAATTATAGAATCGTCAATAAATTTTGAGCCTGCGTCCCGTCACATTCCAAATTACTACCATGCTATATATATTTAATTGCAAACTCGTTCACACCGATCAAAACCTAAATAGTTTCCCACTTAGGAGTGTATTAGTACTCGGTTATAAATACTACTACTCCAAGATGACTACACATTCCTCCTCAACTCCTCATCCACAAAAACAAACAAGTCATTCATCACCGTTCCCTTGCGTCTGCCATGGCCAGCGTGAGTTCTGGGTCGAGAGATTGCTACCAGGGAGAGGCGGGCATGGAAGCGGAAGCACGAGAGATGTCCCGCCTCGCCGCAAAAGCAGCCGGCATGTCCCGCCGCACGGCCGTAGCAGCACAGAGGTCCCGCCGCACTGTCGATGCAGCAGACTAGTCCGGGCGCGCCGCGGAAGCAGCAAAGATGTCCCGCTGCGCCGCGAATGCAGCAGACATGTCCTCCCGCGCCGCGGTGGCCTGGGAAAATGTCTCGCGGGCAGGCGAGGACTCTTACAGACGCATGCATGCGATTGTCCATAGCTAGATGGATCAAATCTCCGGCTTGGCGAGGTTGCAGGACGACATGAAATCCTCGTTTGAACAGGCTACCGGCATCATCCGGCAACTAAGGGAGGCAATGAGAACCTCCGGGCCGAGCGCGACCTGTTGAGGGCGAAGATCGTCGAAAGTGCGGAGCAGCAGGAGGAGACCACTACCTTGTTGAAGAGGACATGCATCATCGTCAAGAAACTTATGTACGAGAATGACATGCTCCGCATCGAGCGCCAAAGGCTGGTGGAGGAATCCGTGGATGCTCTAAAGCACCGTCTTGAGGACACGAAAGAGCTCATCACCGCTCGCCGCGGAGACTAGTTCCCGCGGCCTGCAGCAACGCATCAAGAAAGTAGAGATCAGCGAGCCACATCATTGTCTTCCTTCTTCTTTCGCCCTTGTGTATTTCGGGTGTTGCTGCATGTGGCTTTTGTAATTATCTTCCTAAATATGTAAGACAATTATTATCCACTGTCATTGTCCTTATATTCATCAGTCCTGCTATAAGTCGCAGTCGATGCTATATAGGTCTGTCGGATCTTACATCAAGATCCGTGCAAAACTTTCTTTTCAGATTTTCTTTTTTCTCTCTTAAATCTCAATCTAGTGAGACATAGCCACGTCGTGAAACAGGGGCTCGAGCTCCATTAACAGAGACGTTGGGAGGGAGGTGCGCGGCGGATAGAGTTCAAAGGGCTCTCCTCCCGATGAGCACACGTAGGGTCTGATCACACGCCTCCCGTACTCAAACAGCTACCCCGCACGACACCTCCTAGCCAATAAAAAGGGGACGCGTGGCGGCACGTAATTGGTAAGTAGAACGCCCACGGTTTCTATAATACTTGTGTTTCCGACTGTAATGTGACAACACTTGTTCCAAAATGACTTTGTTGCTTGTTAATGTGTGCGCCTTCGCAAATAGGACAGAAAAATTACCACAGCATGTTGGTGCCATGTCATGACACCATGCCAAGTTTCATGATTTTCAAGCGAGTTTTGGATTTACGGGAATTTTAAAACCAAGTTTCTCGATGTTTCCGGCCGAGCCAAGATGCCCAGATGTTTGAATTCCATTCCCACTTCTTCCATGGGACCTAGAAGTTCGCCCAAGTACACATAAATGATTTTCCAACTAACTTTTGCGCATTGGAGCATGAGCTTGTACTTCAAATTTGAATTATGTGCATTAAATGCCTGGAAAGTGAATTAATGTATAAAAGAACAAACGAATCTGGAATAATTCCAAAATTTAGCACGAAACTCCTATTTGGTCTAAGTTGCCTGTGTAAAAAAATCAAGGTGAGAGAAGGCAGTGTATGTCGTTTCGCACACGGAGGTGGCACGTTCCCTCTCGGAACCATGAGCCTTCTTGAGAGAAGCTCCGGTTTGCAAGAAGTTTAGACCAAAGCTTGTCCCAATTCGGCCAAAAGAATTACCACAGCATGTTGGTGCCATTGCATGACACCATGCCAAGTTTCATGATTTTCAGGCATGTTTTGGATTTACAGGAATTAAAAAACCTAGTTTCTCAATATTTCCACCCGAGGCACGACGCCCAGATGTTTGAATTCCATTCCCATTTCTTGCATGGGAACTAGAAATTCACCCAAGGACATACATGTGATTTTTCAACCAACTTTGGTGCACTGGAGCATGTGCTTGTAGTTCAAATTTTAATTGTGCACATTAAATGCCCAGAAATTCAATTAATGTATAAAAGGGCCAAACGAACCCGAAATAATTCCAAAATTTAGCACGATAATTCTATTTGGTCTAATCTACCTGATTAAGGCGGGAGAAGGCAGTGTATGTATGTCATTTCGCACACGGAGGTGACACGTTCCCTCTCGGAACCACGAGCCTTCTTGAGAGATGCTTCGGTTTGCAAGAAGCTTATACCAAAGCTTGTCCCAATTCGGCCAAAAAAATTACCACAGCATGTTGGTGCCATGTCATGACACCATGCCAAGTTTCATGATTTTTAGGCGTGTTTTGGTTTTACAGGAATTAAAAAATCAAGTTTCTCAATCTTTCCGGCCGAGCCACGACACCCAGATGTTTGAATTTCATTCCCATTTCTTGCATGGGACCTAGAAATTCACCCAAGGACGCACAAGTGATTTTTGAACCAACTTTGGTGCACTGGAGCATGTCCTTGTAGTTTAAATTTGAAATATGCACATTAAATGCCCAGAAATTCAATTAATGTATAAAAAGGCCAAACGAACCCGAAATAATTCCAAAATTTAGCATGAAACTTCTATTTGGTCTAATCTACCTGTGTAAAATAATTAAGGCGGGAGAAGGCAGTGTACGTATGTCATTTCGCACACGGAGGTGACACGTTCCCTCTCGGAACCACGAGCCTTCTTGAGAGAAGCTCCGGTTTGAGACAAGCTTGCACCAAAGCTTGTCCCAATTCGGCCAAAAAAAATTACCACGGCATGTTGGTGCCAGGTCATGACACCATGCCAAGTTTCATGATTTTCAGGCGTGTTTTGGATTTACACGAATTAAAAAACTAAGTTTCTCAATCTTCCTGACCGAGCCACGACGCCCAGATGTTTGAATTTCATTCCCATTTATTGCATGGGACCTAGAAATTCACCCAAGGACACACATGTGATTTTTCAATCAACTTTGATGCACTGGAGCATGTGCTTGTAGTTCAAATTTGAATTATGCACATTAAATGACCAGAAATTCAATTAATGTATAAGAAAGTCCAAACGAACCCGGAATAATTCCAATTTTAACACGACACTTATATAGTTCTATGTTGCCTCTGTAAAAAATCAAGGGGGTACGCAACCTATCGTCTCGCACACAAAGGTGACACGTCCCCCCTCGGGAACCACGAGTCTTCTCGAGAGAAGCTCCGGTTTGCAAGAAGCTTATACCAAAAACTTGTCCAAATGTGGCCAATTTTTTTACCACAGTATGCTGGTGCCATGAAATGACACCATGCCAAGTTTCATGATTTTCAGGCGAGTTTTGAATTTCCAAGAATTTAAAAACCAAGTTTCTCAATGTTCCCGGCTCCCGGCTGGGCCACTATGCCCAGATGTTTGAATTTCATTCCCATTTCTTGCATGGGACCTATAAATTCAACCAAAGACACACATGTGATTTTTCAACAAACTTTGGTGCACTGGAGCATGTGCTTGTAGTTAAATGCCTAGAAACTCAATTAATGCATAAAAATGCCAATCGAGCCCAGAATAATTCCAAATTTAAACACGACACTCATGTAGTCGCATGTTCACTGTACATAAATGTTCTAGCAATTCAAACACCATCCTTTCCCTCCGTAACACCATTTTGTCTTTCAAAATATAATGAAAAAATTAGGTATACCACAAATAGTTTACTAGAAAGAATCGTGTGGGATGCGATATAAAATATCTTGGCGCATCGTCTTGTCTGGCTTACGTAGGAAGCTTCGTCTTCTATCGTCCACCGCCCCCGCTTGAACCACACTTGCGCGCCAGTTTCTCGTGGCACCGCGTGAAATTTTTCTGCCACCGCGGAAATATCTATCTCCCCGCCCCCTCCCTCCCACCAAAAGCCACATTTCCACTATTCTCCTTGCTTTCCAAGTTCAAACCTTCATTGCTGCTTACTGGCAGCTCAGCTTCCTCGCCGGCGACCCTTCTTCTTGTAGCGCCGCCTCCTCGCCGGCTACCCTTCTTCTTGCAGTGCTGCCTCCTCGCTGGTGACCCTTCTTCTTGCAGTGCCACCTCCTCGCCGCCGACCCTTCTTCTTGCTGCGTGGCCCGTCGATATGGTCAGTAATCCACACACCATCCTCCTCCTTCCCCGTCCCACATTCCCCGACCGACGACGCGACACCTTCCGCCGAAATCACTGTCCCCCTCCTCCAATTAAGTGTCGCCCACAGCCATTTTGCACTCATGTGACGCGCCCGATTCAATCGTACACTAATCATGCACGCAAACGTGTACGATCAAGATCAGGGACTCACGGGAAGATATCACAACACAACTCTAAAACATAAATAAGTCATACAAGCATCATAATACAAGCCAGGGGCCTCGAGGGCTCGAATACAAGTGCTCGATCATAGACGAGTCAGTGGAAGCAACAATATCTGAGTACAGACATAAGTTAAACAAGTTTGCCTTAAGAAGGCTAGCACAAACTGGGATACAGATCGAAAGAGGCGCAGGCCTCCTGCCTAGGATCCTCCTAACTACTCCTGGTCGTCGTCAGCGGGCTGCACGTAGTAGTAGGCACCTCCGGTGTCGTAGGAGTCGTCGTCGACGGTGGCGTCTGGCTCCTGGGCTCTAGCATCTGGTTGCGACAACCAGGTAGAAAGGAAAGGGGGAAAAGAGGGAGAAAAGCAACCGTGAGTACTCATCCAAAGTACTCGCAAGCAAGGAGCTACTCTACATATGCATGGGTATATGTGTAAAGGGCCATATCGATGGACTGAACTGCAGAATGCCAGAATAAGAGGGGGATAGCTAATCCTGTCGAAGACTACGCTTCTGGCAGCCTCCATCTTGCAGCATGTAGAAGAGATTAGATTGAAGTCCTCCAAGTAGAATCGCATAGCATAATCCTACCCGACGATCCCCTCCTCGTCGCCCTGTTAGAGAGAGATCACCGGGTTATATCTGGCACTTGGAAGGGTGTGTTTTATTAAGTATCCAGTTCTAGTTGTCATAAGGTCAAGGTACAACTCCGGGTCGTCCTTTTACCGAGGGACACGGCTATTCGAATAGATAAACTTCCCTGCAGGGGTGCACCACATAACCCAACACGCTTGATCCCATTTGGCCGGACACACTTTCCTGGGTCATGCCCGGCCTCAGAAGATGAACACGTCGCAGCCCCACCTAGGCACAACACAGAGGTCAGCACGCCGGTCTAAATCCTATGGCGCAGGGGTCCGGGCCCATCGCCCATTGCACACCTGCACGTTGGGAGGGCGGCCGGAAGAAGACCTAGCCTAGCAGGCGTTCCAGTCCAATCCGGCGCGCGCCGCTCCATCGCTGACGTCACGAAGGCTTCGACCGATACCACGACATCGAGTGCCCATAACTGTTCCCGCGTAGTTGGTTAGTGCGTATAGACCAAATGGCCAGACTCAGATCAAATACCAAGATCTCGTTAAGCGTGTTAAGTATCCGCGAACGCCGACCAGGGCCAGGCCCACCTCTCTCCTAGGTGGTCTCAACCTGCCCTGTCGCTCCGCCACAAAGTAACAGTCGGGGGCCATCAGGAACCCAGGCCCACCTCTACCGGGATGGAGCCACCTGTCCTTTCAGCCCCCTCATCAGAATCTCTTGCGGGTACTCAACGAGCTGACCCGACTTTAGTCACCACATGTGTCATGTATAATAAGTATATAGTATATACCCATGATCACCTCCCTAGTGATCACGGCCCGATAGTATAGCATGGCAGACGGACAAGAATGTTGGGCCACTGATGGAAAAACTAGCATCCTATTCTAAGGAGTAGGATAGCAGGTAAGGGTAACAACTGTAGCAACAATGACAGGCTATGCAGCAGAATAGGATTAACCGAAAGAAGTAACATGCTACACTCCTCTAATGCAAGTAGTATAGAGAAGAATAGGCGATATCTGGTGATCAAGGGGGGCTTGCTGGAAGCTCTGGCAAGAAGGACGGGTCCTCGTGCACGTAGTCGTACTCAGGGGCATCAGTGTCGGTCTCGAGGTCTACCGGAGAAGAAGAGGGGGAAGAAACAGTAAATATAATGCAAACAGATGCATGACGGTGCATGACAAAGCAAACAGCGGTGCTAGGTGTGCCCAAACGCGGTAGGAGGTGATAGCGGCAAAGGGAGAAAACATCCGGGAAAGTATCCCTGGTGTTTCACGTTTCGGACAGATGAACTGGAGGGGGAAAGTTGCGTGTTTGCTATGCTAGGTATGCGTGGTGGACGAACGGGCTGCGTATCCGGATTCGTCTCGTCGTTCTGAGCAACTTTCATGTAGAAATTATTTTCATGTGAGCTACGGTTTATTTTATATGATTTTCTGAAGTTTTAAATCATTTTAGAATTTATTTAATTAATTTAATTCAACATTATCCAGAATAGTGCATGCTGACATCATCATGACATCAGCATGATGTCAGCAGCCAACAGAGGTGTTGACTGGTCAAACTGACGTGTGGGTCCAGTGGGACCCACCTGTCATACTCTGTTAAGGTTAACTAGGGTTTAGCTAAACTAATTACTGTTTAACTAAACTAACAAGTTAATCAGATTAATTAAATGAGATTAATTAACTTAACTAATTCACTAATTAATTAATTATTAATTTTATTAATTCATTTTTAATTTTATTTACTTTTATTTTACAAAAAACGTTCTGGGGCTGGGCCCGTTTGTCATAGGCCCTAGGGAGGCCTAGCGGGTTTGGGCGCGGGTGCGCGAACGAGCGCGGGCGCCAGGAGCGGGCGCCCGACAGGGGCGAGATCAGGCATGGCGTCGCCCGAGCGGGAGCGCCGGCGAGCAGGGCGGGACACTGGTGGCCATGGCTGCGCGCCGGCGTGGCGCAGTAGCAGGACCACCGCGGGACGGAAACGGGGCGATGGTGCGGGGAGCCAACGAGCGCGGGTGGAGGTGGCCGCAGACGATTGCGGCGGGGCGGCGGGCTCGCGCAGGCGAGGCGAGTCTACGATAGGCGGGCCGGGGAGCCGGTGCGGACCGTGGGCGCGCGGGAGCGCGGCCACGCACGCGCTGGGCGCGGCGGGGGGGGGGGGGGCGGCACCGGCGACAAAGAGGGGAGGAGGAGTCGGGGCTCACTGCGGGATGCAGGGATCGGGGCAGTGGGGAGCGGGGACGAGACGGAGACGACGGCGACGTGGTGACGAGGTGCAGGCCAGCGAGGAGGAGGAGGCAGGCCGGCGAGGACGCTCCGGGCGGCGCCGGGCGGCGAGGTGACGGCGACCACAGCAGGGCGGCGTCGAGGCGCGATGGCGACCGGTGGGGAGGGGGACGAGGAGGCGATTCGGTGACGGTGACGGGGCGGCGTTCACCGGGGTTGGCGTAGGGGCGGGAGGGCGTCGCGGCGAGGGTGGGCTCCGGCGTAGTGGCCGCAGGGATCGGCGGCGGCGTTCGTGCCCCGATCCAGATCGGATCGGGTGGGGAGACGGAGAGGACGAACGAGTGGGGGAGTGGGGGTGTCGGTTAGGGTTTGTGGGAGTGGGGGGAGGCCTATGTAGGCGAGAGGCGTGAGCCGGCCTGGCTGGGCCATGGCCCAGTTGGGCCAAGGGGTCCAGTGGGGGAGGGGGGTATTTGTCTCCCCCTATTTTATTTATTTTTGGATTTTGTTTTATTTCTTTTCTATTCTAATTTTAAATTTTAAATACATTAGTTTTATAAAATACATTAGTTGTACCTAAATTAGTGTTAACAATTATGCCACCACCACAATTAACTTGGCACCTAAAATAAATTAGTTTCTAATTGTTTATTATTTTAAAAGCATTTAAATAATTGTTCTTGCTGCATTTTATTTATTTTAGAGTATTTAAACAATTTATAAAAGTGTGGTCTCTCCACCATAGTTACCTATGCATTATTTGGCACAAACCGAACATTTTAGTTTTGATATTTGAAAACTTTTATTATTTGCTTTTATTTAAATTTTGAATTTGTTTCGGTTCTGAACTGTCGAGAGTTTATCAACAGTAACCGGGGTGACGTGGCATCGTTAACGTGGGATTACTGTAGCTTAATTTTCCGGGCGTCACAATTCTCCTCCACTACAAGAAATCTCGTCTCGAGATTTAAGAGGTGGAGCAAGGGGGAAAGATCTGGTTACGAAATTCTAACGAATCTTCTTGGACTTGGTTGCTATTCTCAGAGAGGTCGATCCATTATGTTGATGTCTTCATTTCTCTGCTTCAGGTCATCATGCTGAAGTCGACATCCTTTCTTCTGGAACTCCATCGTACTTACGAATGTATAAAGGGGGTATTCCGAGAGAACGGACCTCTGCAAGGTTGACTATCTGGTAGCTAACATCGGGGAAGGTGGCGGAAAGTAACTCTCGAATTGCAACTTAAGAAATTATCGAGAGCAAAGTAAGAAGGTACAAAAATAGAAGTTTCAAGCGCATAGGCAATCGTTCGTTGCCTGAAACGAAGTGTTGAAGGGGTTTAGAGCAATGTGAATAAGCATTGCATCTGATACGAGTATAGATCACTAGGCAGGCGGCCCGTGAATTACATACAAAGTCAAGCGCGAGGAATAACTTTGACAACAAGGTGTACATGAGAGTCAGGTTTTGATCCTGTGGAACTGTGGGTTATGGGCCCACCATGTGGGTTAAGGTAAGAGGGGCAGCGACATCTTGTATGGTCATGATAGCAAGGCATGTCAGAGGGTAGCCTGCCAGTTATGATGGCAACAATGCTGGTACCAAGGGCGAGGGGCGAAGAGAACCATTTTCCTGCTCGTTGAAACGAGGCGGACCAATAGGCAAAGTTCTCGTCCATCGGTGGTTACCGGAATGCTGTCAACCGTAGTAACAGGGTCTTACTGATAAGGTTGTACACCGAGGTGTTTACATAAGCAGGGAAATATTACTACTTATATCATATAGATCACCAGAAAGGTTAAACAAAACAATGGAAAGGAAAATTGTTTATCAGATTTAATCAGAACAATGGAAAGAAAAATGTGTTTAAACGCATATTTCAGGGGTATGTCCTTCCCAAGGACAAGCAGAGCATGATATCCATGACAGGATATAATGTAGAAAAACTCTTTAGGTAAGGGGAGAGAAATTTCATGACATTACCCATACAACGGTGTTCGGATAATTGAGCAAGAAAACATTTAGCATTGGGCTTCAAATGTTCTTGTCGAAAATCGGAGTACCACAGACATGCTTCGGGATAGCATTGACATGGTCTTCAAGCAAGTGTCGGACTTTGGATACTCAATGGATGCATCAGGAATAACTTGTAGAATAAGTCTTACAATTTCCTCATGGAAGAATGGATAACCTTGCTGAAAGGAAGAACTATAACAATAGGTCCTCCGGTCAAGTGTGCTAGGCATGACATCACCTTACCGGGTCATATAAAGACCAATGTTATAACTCTTGCAAATATGCTCCAACCATCATAGCTGACCGAGATTCAGATCTGATCGGTGTTAGGAAACCTCAGACTCAGGATGCCTGAGAAGAAAGGTGCAACACAAATTGTCGAAACGACATCGAAGATTCTCGGGAGATGAACTATGGATGCGAGTTCCGAACAAGGGTTCATCATTAAATCAAGGAGAGGTGAGGAGGTGACTGATTGACTCAGCGACAATCCATTGAGATTTCCAAAAGATGGATTTCCACAACTATGTGAACAAGGAGATAACATTAGCTAGATCGAATGACTTAATGATGTATGCTCGAGGAAAACATACACAGTTAAACATTGGTTGAAATGTGCACCCGAAATATGGGCTAGGTAGCACGATCAATGTTCGAATGATGATTCATTAAGCCATAGACGTAGAATGAAACTATAGACCAATAACTTCAAAGCAATAGGGTTGCTAGAAGTTTAGAATTTACACATCACAGACCATTTGTCGGTATTTCGTCTAGAAACAACACGGGGACCAAGAAAGAATGGTGATGGTGAGAAGTATCACTGTACCAAGAATTCTTAAGAGGTGGAGTAATCCTCACGACATTCTTGACATAAAAGATGGTAATACTCCAAGGTAGAACATATGATAAGCTAGATAGCAGGGAAATCAAGATACAACACAAAATATGAACAAGTTTGTGTTGGGGGGAGGCAAGAATGTTGTCGATGATAACACAATTCATCGAGGGGCAAGGATGGTATTTCTCATCCTGAATTTTGACACACAACTTGGAAGAAGTCAAATTGTTGACAAAGATCACGACAAATTTGTCGAGAGGTTTTCAAGAAGATGTAATTGATCGACGATGACATCAAGTCAAAGGAATGATGAAAGCGAAAGGTTATTAGAACCACGGGTAGGACACAAACTCGAAATCAACTTTGCTGTTCAAGGAGAAGTGATATGACGAGGAAGATCAACGCAAGATTAGCTCATTGTCGAAATTTGTGCGCTGGGAAGGTCCAGGTAGCACAGTTAAAATCGGCACGATAATGACATAGCCGAGCAGGCTAGGAAGGACATTGAAGAATTATTAAACTCGTAAGCAACAAAAATTACTTAGAGTTATTGAATCGGAGTGCGGAATTGATTCACTTATCGGTGTCCTTGGGGGGTTCTAACAACTCAGAACCCGTTGGAAACATGGAATCGGCAAGAATATTAGTTGATGAAGAACTCATAAGAAGTTAAGTAGTTCCTTGGCATTCCCGAGATACCAGGGGGGTAATACTCGACGACACACCAAAGTAGAGGTTGGACGGGGGTATTGCTCTGCAGAGGACAAGTGCTTAAACTTGCACGAGAAATGGTATTTAAAGGAGAACATGGCCAGAACCACGATTGAAAAAGGCCAAATCCCAGATATAAGATGAATTTATACCCAGGGAATAAGTAATTAAAGAGAAGCTTTAATGATAAGATCTACATCGTGTCCATGGGCATGAACACAAAGTTCAAGGTCGACTCCCACTTCTCCAATGCATAACCTTTCATTCACTTCTCGCATTCGATGAAGTTATATGGTAGAAAATTATCTGGTAAAATACCAGAAGGGTATGACTTGTGAAAACCTTCGGGTTCATACGGTTTTTAGGGAAGGTATAGGTTCAATCCATCGGGGCATCTTAGAAACATATACCTCAAACTTCAAGAGTAAAATCACCAGCTCAAAAGTAGAGTGCGGTTATCAAGCAGAGGATACAAATTACCAAAGGCATTATATATCCATGGAAATGATCACAAGGTTATTGAATATGAAGGACACTGTCGGATAATAACCCAACAAGGGGTCTTGTGGTTTATAACGGAGCTGATGCGAGTATCGGTACTCTATCAGAGGAAGAAGGAACGAAAGGGCATCGGACTATAAAAACAACTGAGTAATTCAAAGCCCAAATGCAAAGGAATTATCATTTCCAAATCAAGGGATCAGAAGCCAATGGCCTGATTAAGAATGGATAAGTGGAATAGACTTAGGGGTACAATCGACGGCAATTTGATTGGTCGATAACCAGTTCACGTTTCAAATGACGTCTGAGCCGGAAGGATGAATACTAGGCTCTGATTGAGGATTGCGAGCCTTCGCAACAAATTGAATCAACGGACTCAAAATGATAATGACAAGAGATGCCAATAAGATTACGAGACTTAAGATTAATCATAATGCAAGTAAGCAAGAATTTCAAGAGCAAAAAGGCTCCTGAGGATTTTCGGAAGATCGAATGGTATTTTGAACACTTTTGTGAAATACTAGAATCAACTGGGGGTGAGCGGATACTCGGTAAGTGCGAGAATTATCCGTAGGGTTATTCAGGTGACAAAGAGCAGCAAGGCAGTAAGCTCAAAGGATTCTCGGAACAACAGAGAGAATTTCGGGGTATCTTGTAATAACAAGATCAACTGGGAAACATTGTATGAATGGCGAGTATACGTGGTTATCCATAGGAGTTTATCGATGGAAGGGAATTGCAAAAGCGATGAACACAAGTTCTCGGGTTAACAGTGAAGAGTGTCTTCAGGGTCCCCACGTGCAGCAGACGATCATCAGTAATAAGGGGCTCTCCGGGTGAAAGTGATAACGAGATCCTAATGTTAGAATTAGCAAAATTCATTTAACCCGAATAGAAGAGAGATCATAGTCCCAGAGTATAGACAAGGAGTAAAAGATCCTAATACCCCCCAATGGCGACGTGGGCCCATAACCCACAGGTCCCAGGATCGAAACCTGGCTCTAATACCAACTTGTGACGCCCCCGATTCAATCGTACACTAATCATGGACGCAAACGTGTACGATCAAGATTAGGGACTCACGGGAAGATATCACAACACAACTCTAAAACATAAATAAGTCATACAAGCATCATAATACAAGCCAGGGGCCTCGAGGGCTCGAATACAAGTGCTCGATCATAGACGAGTCAGCGGAAGCAACAATATCTGAGAACACACATAAGTTAAACAAGTTTGCCTTAAGAAGGCTAGCACAAACTGGGATACAGATCGAAAGAGGCGCAGGCCTCCTGCCTGGGATCCTCCTAACTACTCCTGGTCATCGTCAGCGGGCTGCACGTAGTAGTAGGCACCTCCGGTGTCGTAGGAGTCATCGTCGACGGTGGCGTCTGGCTCCTGGGCTCCAGCATCTGGTTGCGACAACCAGGTAGAAAGGAAAGGGGGAAAAGAGGAAGAAAAGCAACCGTGAGTACTCATCCAAAGTACTCGCAAGCAAGGAGCTACTCTACATATGCATGGGTATATGTGTAAAGGGCCATATCGGTGGACTGAACTGCAGAATGCCAGAATAAGAGGGGGATAGCTAATCCTGTCGAAGACTACGTTTCTGGCAGCCTCCATCTTGCAGCATGTAGAAGAGATTAGATTGAAGTCCTCCAAGTAGCATCGCATAGCATAATCCTACCCGGCGATCCCCTCCTCGTCGCCCTGTTAGAGAGCGATCACCGGGTTATATCTGGCACTTGGAAGGGTGTGTTTTATTAAGTATCCGGTTCTAGTTGTCATAAGGTCAAGGTACAACTCCGGGTCGTCCTTTTACCGAGGGACACAGCTATTCGAATAGATAAACTTCCCTGCAGGGGTGCACCACATAACCCAACATGCTTGATCCGATTTGGCCGGACACACTTTCCTGGGTCATGCCCGGCCTCGGAAGATCAACACGTCGCAGCCCCACCTAGGCACAACAGAGAGGTCAGCACGCCGGTCTAAATCCTATGGCGCAGGGGTCTGGGCCCATGGCCCATTGCACACCTGCACGTTGCGAGGGTGGCCGGAAGCAGACGTAGCCTAGCAGGCGTTCCAGTCCAATCCGGCGCGCGCCGCTCCGTCGCTGACGCCACGAAGGCTTCGGCTGATACCACGACGTCGAGTGCCCATAACTGTTCCCGCGTAGTTGGTTAGTGCGTATAAACCAAATGGCCAGACTCAGATCAAATACCAAGATCTCGTTAAGCGTGTTAAGTATCCACGAACGCCGACCAGGGCCAGGCCCACCTCTCTCCTAGGTGGTCTCAACCTGCCCTGTCGCTCCGCCACAAAGTAACAGTCGGGGCCGTCAGGAACCCAGGCCCACCTCTACTGGGATGGAGCCACCTGTCCTTTCAGCCCCCTCATCAGAATCACTTGCGGGTACTCAACGAGCTGACCCGACTTTAGTCACCACATGTGTCATGTATATAAAGTATATAGTATATACCCGTGATCACCTCCCTAGTGATCACGACCCGATAGTATAGCATGGCAGACGGACAAGAATGTAGGGCCTCTGATGGAAAAACTAGCATCCTATTCTAAGGAGTAGGATAGCAGGTAAGGGTAACAACTGTAGCAACAATGACAGGCTATGCAGCAGAATAGGATTAACCGAAAGAAGTAACATGCTACACTCTTCTAATGCAAGCAGTATAGAGAAGAATAGGCGATATCTGGTGATCAAGGGGGGGCTTGCCTGGAAGCTCTGGCAAGAAGGACGGGTCGTCGTCGACGTAGTTGTACTCAGGGGCATCAGCGTCGGTCTTGAGGTCTACCGGAGAAGAAGAGGGGGAAGAAACAGTAAATATAATGCAAACAGATGCATGACGGTGCATGACAAAGCAAACAGCGGTGCTAGGTGTGCCCAAACGCGGTAGGAGGTGATACCGGCGAAGGGGGAAAACATCCGGGAAAGTATCCCCGGTGTTTCGCATTTCGGACAGATGAACCGGAGGGGGAAAGTTGCGTGTTTGCTATGCTAGGTATGGGTGGCGGACAAACGGGCTGCGTAACCGGATTCGTCTCGTCGTTCTGAGCAACTTTCATGTAGAAAGTATTTTCATCTGAGCTACAGTTTATTTTATATGATTTTCTGAAGTTTTAAATCATTTTAAAAATTTATTTAATTAATTTAATTCAACATTATCCAGAATAGTGCATGTTGACGTCATCATGACATCAGCGTGATGTCAGCAGCCAACAGAGGTGTTGACTGGTCAAACTGACGTGTGGGTCCAGTGGGACCCACCTGTCATACTCTGTTAAGGTTAACTAGGGTTTAGCTAAACTAATTACTGTTTAACTAAACTAACAAGTTAATCAGATTAATTAAATATGATTAATTAACTTAATTAATTCACTAATTAATTAATTATTAATTTTATTTACTTTTATTTTACAAAAAACATTCTGGGCTGGGCCCGTTTGTCATAGGCCCTGGGGAGGCCTAGCGGGTTTGGGCGCGGGTGCGCGAACAAGCGCGGGCGCCAGGAGCGGGCGCCCGACAGGGGCGAGATCAGGCATGGCGTCGCCCGAGCGGGAGCGCCGGCGAGCAGGGCGGGACGCTGGTGGCCATGGCTGCGCGCCGGCGTGGCGCAGTAGCAGGACCACCGCGGGACGGAAACGGGGCAACGGTGCGGGGAGCCGACGAGCACGGGTGGAGGTGGCCGCGGACGACTGCGGCGGGCTCGCGCAGGCGAGGCGAGTCTATGACAGGCGGGCCGGGGAGCCGGTGCGGACCGTGGGCGCGCAGGAGCGCGGCCACGCACGCGCTGGGCGCGGCGGGGGGGAACGGCGCCGGCGACAGAGAGGGGAGGAGGAGTCGGGGCTCACTGCGGGATGCAAGGATCGGGGCAGTGGGGCACGGGGAGGAGACGGAGACGACGGCGACGTGGTGACGAGGTGCAGGCAGGCGAGGACGCTCCGGGCGGCGAGGTGACGGCGACCACAGCGGGGCGGCGTCGAGGTGCGATGGCGACTGGTGGGGAGGGGGACGAGGAGGCGATTCGGTGACGGTGACGGGGCGGCGTTCACCGGGTTGGCGTAGGGGCGGGAGGGCGTTGCGGCGAGGGCGGGCTCCGGCGTAGTGGCCGCAGGGATCGGCGGCGGCGTTCGTGCCCCGATCCAGATCGGATTGGGTGGGGAGAGGGAGAGGGCGAACGAGTGGGGGGAGTGGGGGTGTCGGTTAGGGTTTGTGGGAGTGGGGGAGGCCTATGTAGGCCAGAGGCGTGGGCCGGCCTGGCTGGGCCATGGCCCAGTTGGGCCAAGGGGTCCAGTGGGGGGGGGGGGGTATTTGTCTCCCCCTATTTTATTTATTTTCGAATTTTGTTTTATTTCTTTTCTGTTCTAATTTTAAATTTTAAATACATTAGTTTTATAAAATACATTAGTTGTACCTAAATTAATGTTAACAATTATGCCACCACCACAATTAACTTGGCACCTAAAATAAATTAGTTTGTAATTGTTTATTATTTTAAAAGCATTTAAATAATTGTTCTCGCTGCGTTTTATTTTTAGAGTATTTAAACCATTTATAAAAGTGTGGTCTCTCCACCATAGTTACCTATGCATTATTTGGCACAAACCGAACATTTTAGTTTTGATATTTTAAAACTTTTATTATTTGTTTTTATTTAAATTTTGAATTTATTTCGGTTCTGAACTATCGAGAGTTTATCAACAGTAACCGGGGTGACGTGGCATCGTTAACATGGGATTACTGTAGCTTAATTATCCGGGCGTCACAACTCAGTATAATGTGGAGCTCAGTAGCATCTGGCAGCGGAGAAGCAAATCGCGGCCGCACGCGCGCACAAGATCTCTATGGCTACCATGCGTGCCGACCGCCAGATCTTGGAGGAGCACCTCATCTTCGAGGCCACCGTCGACACCGCCGCACGGTTGTCTACTTTAAAATACAGTTTGTGTTGTTTTCTCGAGGCCACCGCCGGTGCCTTCTAGTGATTTGTCCTCTGTAATGTTAATATGCAATCTGATGTTCAGTTAACAGTTTGGTCTTCTGAAATAATGTTCAGTTAACAGTAGCATTTTTTGTTTTGTTAACTATCTTATCTTCTAGTACATGTTTCTATTCTGCAATGTCGTGCTCAGTTAACTATTTTGGTTTATTTGGTCTGCTGCCCATTTAACCGTTTGGTTCAATTCTGCAATTTGATTTTCATTTGCTGTGGGTACAATTTTGTATTGTTATGCATGTGAAATAAATCGAATTTGGCTGTACTGAATACGTATTCTACTGATAGTATGGCAACTCTCAGTTAACCCAATCAAGATCTTCCTTATGTGTGTTGCAAGGAAACAACGGGAGACACTGCGGTTTACCATCGAGGTTTGCTCATGCATAGTCCTTTCACTAATAGCACATTATTGTGCAGTTGCAGGAATCATTCTAATATTTAGGTTTCTTACAATTTGGTCTTGCACATGTAGGTCCTTCTGTCAGAGGCTTAGACCCACTGTTCGACCCATTTTGCATATGGGGAAATGAGATGTCCATGAATATCAGTCAAGTCAAGAAACTCAGAAAGATTGTTAGGATGAAGAAACTTGGGATGAATAATAGCAAGATCTTTGTTTGCACAATGAAGAAGACATCAGTCAACTATAGGATGGTACTAACTCTTTTACCTTATTTTTACCCGTTGTGCCATCTCAAAATTTATAACAGCAATTTATGCATACCTTTGTTTTCAATACTTTTCAAAGCAATTCACCGATGATTACCTCTCAAACCACCTGCATGGTCAAGAGGCGAGGAAGGTATTCATTCAACACCCACGGTACAATATTGAAGTCTTCCTGAAGAGGACGAAAGTTGGGCAGGCAATTATCCATAGCCATTGGCCTAAAGTTGCAAGGACATTCAACATCACTGAAGACTCAATATTTGCCTTCCGCTTCTGCAGTTTCGTAGATGAGATTCATCTGTCTGTTTAACGTGTATGATGCTACTTTCCAAAGGTTTTCGATGTTGCATGTGAAACTTGGTGTTGTAGTGTAATGGCGTAACTGAGTGCCAAAGCTATCTAATGTAATTCGATTATGAAATCCTGGTTGTCATTATATGGATATGAAATATCTAGTGTGTTTTATAAGAAATATCAATTTGATTAGTACGTGGATTATCAATAATAGGCTAATTACCCTGCTTATTGGGGTTTTCTATTGCAGACGGTTACTCAAACATCACCGTGGGAGATGAACTCAAACAACCCACACGGTTTCTAGAAAGTAGGCGTGTTCGATCAACTAACAATCACACACGGCTTCTAGCAGAGAACTGTTTGCGTTAGGCCACCTTGCACAAACGTTTCCACACACAAAACTGTGTGTGATATACATACGAACAGAAATGTTTTTCTGGGATTCGCCATCTACCCGGACATCCGTCCCCTACTTGCGTGCAAGTCGATCCATGAGGCCTTGTAATCATCTCTTCTACCCCTGTCTCATCTTGGACCATATACAAACATCCCCTACCTCATCATTAGGGTTACCAATGTATACCTAAACATCCTGAGAGAGCAAAGTATACCTAAACATATTGAGAGAGCTTTGCTCCGTGTACCTCCTCCGAGAGGAACAAGACCTCCATCTTGGAGAAGGATCTATCTAGATCTCAAGACCTCCATCTTGGAGAAGGATCTCTCTTGATCATCAAGACCTCCTAAGGGAGGAGGATCTCTGTAGATCATCAATCCCTCATCTCCCTTGTGGATTTGGCAAGAACTACCCTAGCTACTCCTCTTAGTTTATTGTGGATCTTGTGACCTTTGGTGGATTTGTGGAAGAGCGCATGTGTGATTTGGATCTTGTCTTTGAGTGTTTGTTCCCTTGTGTTCTTGCAACTAGATCCATCTCAAAGTGTGAAAGATTGGGCCACCTAACGCTTTTCCTTACGTTAGGCGTGTTGTGTTATGACCTCAACAATTCCGATTCTCAGAAACATAACCACCACGATCCTGGAGTACGGTCGATCTCATCGGGCAAACACAAAACAATCTATCACATAGAAAGACCACCATAAACGGCAACGTATCACATTTGTCTAAAACCAATAGCAAAGGCTCTAATACCATTATTGTTGGGCTACACGACGTACAACTATTGCATAACAAAAATTTCCCTATCGCGTAGATCAGCTAGAATCATGCTAGGGGGATAGATACTGAGATTGCGACTAGACGTGCGGTCCTCACAACGGAAAAAGAATTAGAGTAGCGCCTAGCCGGGGCCATCTCCTCCTCATCGCCGATCTCCCTCGAACATCTTGATCATCGGATCCCTTAAACAGGCTCGCTGGAGCAGCGCAATTGCACTGCCTCGACTGGTATCCGTACGTACGGGAGGAACGCGGAGCAGCTGACTAGGTCCAGTCGCGATTGAGCAAAGTTGAAGTGGCTAGATGAAAAACACATGCAAACCCTAGCCGGTGCAATGATCTAAGATCATCCGTCGAACCGCAATCAGTACCAACCCCTTCCGCTTAGGGAAACGTTTAGGAACGGCGGACCGGCCAAAGATTCCGCCGGCCAGACGCGCGCCGTGTGATTAATCTAATCGTGCGTCCACGAGTTACCGCCCATCCTCACGCATGCATCATTTTTTGGTGGACCCTGCTTCGCGCCTCACCCCACCGCTTTGGATCCCATCATTATCTGCTCAGCCGTGATTCCCTTTTCCTCAAGTTCCCATGGAGCTCATCACCAGCGGCCATGGAGGTCTCAAATCCCTCTCTCCACCTACTTTGCTCTACAAAATCCGGCGAGCTCCGGTCGGCCGTCCTCCTCCGCATTTTCTCTCAGATCCCCACCCTCCCCAGCGACGAGATCCATACATGCTACATCGACTTCCTCCTGCATCGTACACATGAAGAGCAGGCCACTACTTCAAGGGGAAGATGCAACTGACAGCCACAGAGCTGTGACCATGGGTGGTGTGTTTTATTTTTGCTGGAACCAGAGTTTTTTGTTGCTGGAACCGCATATTTTTTTTGCTACAATCGATTTTGTTGGAGTTTGCTATTTTGTGGAATTTTGTTGGAACCATAGTAATTTCTTGCTGGAGCCGGCTATTTTTTTGCTACAATCAAATTTGTTGGAGTTTTGATGTTGTGGGATTTTGTTGGAACCATAGTAAATTATTGCTCCGGTTGTGTTTTTTGCTACAATCGATTTTGAGGGGGAGTTGTTTGTGGGATTTTTGCTCGAACCAGTGTTTATGGATGCTGGAACCGGCATCGGCAGGAGCTGCAACCGGCTGGGGGTTGTTTTGGAGCTGCATCCAGCGAGGAGATGATGGGAACAGCAGCGGCATGATGCATGGGGGAAGGTGCTGCAAAACTCGAACGAGCAGATTGGCGGGGATGCTTCGAGCTCGACGGTGGAGGGGGTACTTCGAGCTCGCCAATGGCAGAGGCAGTGGGGCTCCCGTGAAGTGCGGTTGCGAAGACAGCCTGCACGGGGTGCGGTGTTCGGAGGATGAAACAGGGGAGCAATCGAGTGGTCCCCCTTCGTCTAATCGAAGGGCTGTGCGGCGACCGGCCAAAATTGGGCCCGTCGACCGGCGCCTATCATTGCCCTTCCACTTATATAGATGTTTGTCATGGGCTCAACACATGAGGCGAACTAGGATCCTTTGGCCCATAGTTACTCGGCCCAGATCCAAGTTCAAGTCAGATCACAACCAACCTGTGAAGTCAGATTCAGCCTTGTAGGTTCCTTCCCTTAAGTGTCCAACCCCTTAGGTTCAAGTCAACTTGGTTGCAGGTCGTCTCACATCCGATCTTCTTAGTTCGTGGTGGCGTCTAACAAAACGTGTCAACCTCTAAGTTAACAATAAATACGATTTGACGTACCTATACAACGTGTCACAGTTCTCTTCCTTTTGCCTCACAATATGTATTGGTTCTCTTTCTTTTGCCTCGCAATATGTATTGTTGGGCTCAAGGCAAACTCGTAATCCTTGTTCCAGCCCGACCTCTTTCTTGTTCTGTGATGCAGACTTACAAACTGGATTATCTCATAATCCTTATTGCATGGCCATGCTTTATTCAAGTCGGATCACACATGATCCTAGAGCATATCTTTCCAAGTCGAAGGGGTAAACCCCTTCTTGCTCGACGATGTCTTGTGACATTGGTCTGGACAAGTCTTAAACCTAACTTTGTAATTACCTTGTTATGGAGTAGCATTTGATCGGTCCAAAATAGTTCGATCACCATCCTGAGTCCATGCGCCGACCTAAGGTCTAAGACATAGAATGATACTTTGTACTAGTGACTAACAAATGACCTATCGTTCCGTCTCGTGGTTGGGTCTGTCCGACTTGACATCCATCTGAGTTGGCTCCTAGTCTCCCGTAGCCGACCTCTGATCCAATGAGGTCCGTGCGAACCGGCTAGCATCAAATGCTACATGGGTAGTGAGACTAAGCCATCCATCGTGTTCTATGCCGGTCTAGTTTGATGTGAGTCCACACACCACTTCCTGAACAGGGACTATTTAGAACTTACCATACAATGTAAGATCTCACAAACAAGTCACATACTTGCCGACATGTATCATTGATATCGTACAAGGACATATCAATGACATGTGATTGCTCCCAGGGTATATCTCCAATAGGTTAGGGGTGGATCTGAGGTGGAGGGAGGTGGCCGATGCAGAGTCGAGGATGACCTTGTCCGTCCCAGAGGAGGAAAGCGAATGACTTAGCGTGGAGATCGAGGTTGGCGTGGCCACTGGCATCAGATCCGTCACTGAGCGAGCACTGTCGACTCGAGGATCTGTCTCGGCCCCGCGGAAAGGAACCAAGGTTCCCGGCGGAGGCGCACCGGCATGAACAACGAAGGGGGGAGCTTGTGGAGGGGGTGGTAGTGGGAGTGGCGGCGCGGGAGTGGAGTGGTCGCCCATGCGGTTGCCTCACCGTGGCCACTCCAATGGAAACATTTTTCATGAAAATTCCAAATTGGCACCACACTTCACTTGAGATAATTTTGTCACATTTTGCTCTGTTAGTGGCATTCTGGACCAATTTGCATGAAAAGAATCATGCCAGAAAAGTGTGGTTGCAAACCAAACAATGGGCTAACCCAGATCAAATTTGCCTAACGCGTGACATGGCAAGCTTAGTATACCAACCAAACACACCGTAACACCACAACCCTAGACAGGGACATCCAATCAGTTTCCCGGAATGAATATAGCAGCTCTCCCGCTATCGTTCGAAAAATCAGTTTCCCGGATATGCATGCCGCGTCGAGGATGTGGCTCGGCATCTCACATCACTGCCTCTTTCTGCCGATGCCTTGTCCTCCAGAACTCCAGATTGGTCGCGTGGCGCTTTGTTAATCGGCAAAGCAATAAGGCAGCGATCACAGTTCGCATCATGATTCTCGAAAGATGATAGATAGATATGTGCTACTCCGATATACCAAATTCCGGCTATGTGAATCATTCAGTAAAGAAGATGCATATGTGCAGATTATTAGTCGTCCCCCTTTCCGTCTCTCGATCCGAAATGATCGGCGCAAGGAATCAAATCTAGCACCCACGCACTCACTCAGCAGCAGCGTTCGGCGGCAGGAGAAGACCATTTTCTTCCGCCTCCGATCGATTGTCGCCAGCTAACCGGAAAGCCTCTGAAAGTGCAGCATGACAAGTACAGCACGGCCACACTCTTTTATTCCGGAGTAGAGTCTCGGTTGGTTAGTTCCGTCTGCCGACTGTTCCGCGTTATCTTAGCAGTGGCACGCCGATGGTTGGCTGATGGGCGTTGGTTCCGTTTCGGGCAAGTGATCAACGGCCTTTCCTGTGCATGCACTATATAGAACCAAACCCTGTTGCCGGCCTAATAATTTTATATACAATAATGCAATCTGGTTGTTAGTGAGTGCTTGTATGCATATTTGGCAGAAGAACAATTGTTCTATTTTCGGGTTTTTTAGTGAATGATCACTGCCAGTTACCTGTGTTGCAGATGACTTAGCACTGGCGTGGGTAAGATTGTTCGTGCTCTCTCACCCATTCAGTCCACGAGAGGACATGCATGCACTTTTTCTTTTCTTTTCTTTTTTTGGGTTCATGCACTCGTATGTGTGTTTACATGCACGCACACGTAAGTGACGCCGACGAGCCCCCACTCTTTCCTAGCGTGTGCTGGTAGTGGTAGGTTTGTATATCTTCAAAGTGCTCAATAGTCAATGCCCAACTCTACTAGCGTGGATGCAGGCCAAAGATTGCATGCCATGCAAGTAAACGCTTTTAACTCTCTTCTACTACCGCGCATGCATGGGCCTAACTGGCTGACCCGCTGTGTGCCATTATGCCCACTACAGTGACGCTACAGTGATCTGCGCGATGACTTTTCCCCCCCGGGGAATCTACACGATGGCTTGACTTTCTGTTCTTTTAGCCTCGGTTTCATGGATACATCCCATTCGTCGGCAGGCAGAGCCGCAGGAGACATGTTTTGCATATGTCTTCTTCCAAAGCTTTGCATCCGGAGTTGCGTGGAAGATAAGATCTAAGCAAATGGAATGGATTTCGCTTTCTGAAACCTACAAAAACAACCTAGTGATGCAGGGCACGAGCATCAGGTGCTGTTGGCGTCATCGTCGCATGAAAGCTCGGCACTACGCGTGGGCGGGATGGGTGCTACGTGCTGGCGACAAACTGTGGCTTGGCGAGAGCTCGGTCGATCGGTGCGCGCGCTGAATGGCGATCTCTTTCGATCCGGCCGGAAAGGCGAGGCGTGGAAAATGCAGGGAAAGATGGTGGATGAGCACGGGGGGAATGAAACGACCGGTGCAGCATGCAAAAGGCACCGCCGACGACGGAAAGGGTGGAGCACAAAGGTGGGCGGGATTCTCGGTTAACCTCGTTGCTCGTGGGTGGTGATCACCAGATCACCCTCACACCATGGTGTCTCATCCCATCCAAGAGGGGCCCTCGAGCACAAACTGTTTTTCCTTGGTTGCGTTCTTGTCCGCGATTTTTTTTTCTCTTTTTCTCTTGTTGATTGAAGGGTCGGGCCCATGATTAGGAAAGTGTGTATTCATATTTTAAGATTGATTTACATTTTTTTTACCTTCTAGTTTGATGTTTTTTTTTCAGAAAACTTCCGATCTATTCATTTTCAATCATGACGTTACAACGAACATCAAAAATGATTAAAATTACATCCAGATCCGTAGACCACCTAGCAACAACTACAAGCATTAAAGCGAGCCGAAGGCGTGCCCCCGTCATTGCCCCTCCTTCATCGGAACCGGGCAAAACTTGTTGTAGTAGACAGTCAGGAAGTCTTCATGCTAAGACCTCATAGGACCGGCATAACAGAACAGCAGCCGTCACCGATCAATAGTAGTGTAGATCGGAATGATCTAACCTGAAGACACACAAACGTAGCCGAACTACGATCAGATCCGAGCAAATCCATCAATGATAGATCCGCCAGAGACACATCACCTCACGCCCACCAACGATGTTAGGCACACCACCAAGACGAGGGTTAGATGGGGAGAACTTTATTCCATCTTTAGGGAGCCGCGTCTCGTCTTCCTGATCAGGACACAAACCCTAACAAAACTCGAAGCAACATTTAGCAAAAAAAAAATCATTCTTATTCAATTTAGTGAAACTTGTGGCGAAGATTACCCCTTTTATTTTTTTCTTGATTTTTCTATTGACCGAGCATGCCGGTAATTTATTATTTGTTTTGTTTGCTTCGGTTTTGGAGGCTCTAATCGAATAAGGTAGCCGTGTGTCCGCCTGTACATCGAACCGCACCGCACAATACCACAGTCTAACTGGTCTGATTTCGGCGGCACACACGGCCACCCTGGGCGGTTCGGTACAAGGTCGGCCGCGGCTAGCTAGTTCGGTTGGAGTCTCCAAAAACCAAAGCAAACGGAAAATATATAAAAAATCGCAAACATGGCATGCAGGGTTAGTACAAAAACCAAAAGAGGGGTAATTTATGTCACAAGTTTCGCTAAATTGATTAAATTTAAGAATTTCTGCTAAATGCGGTAAAAACTGTCATAAATGTGCAATTAGGGTGTAAAAAGTTGAATTCAATCAAATTTTGAAGGCTAAAATTTTCAAGCAACCTAAACTCTTGTTTTTGCCATTATACTTGATTATAGCACCATATTACACTAATTGTATAATACTATATGAAAGTTATAACCCAAAGTTGAACATAACATGGATTCATATAATTAATCATGACTTTAAATTTTTCAGCCGATAAAAATACTAATTTTTCTATTTCCATTTTGCGAAAAGAGTTAATATTCTTTCGACATATCAAAGTGGCAAAAAAATACAAAGGACAGGAAACAACAAAATAATGAGAAAATGCTTCCGAATTATAGGATAACTTCTCGGTCCTTCTCGGTCCTTGATGCTTTGAGAACGAGTGATGATATCCTCACCTGAAAATTGCAAGAAAAATCCCTTTCGTTGCATATAAAGACCATGAATTTAGGGAATCCAAATGATCTGAGCCATCCAGCCACCTATATTTAATGTCTCCATGATCCATCACATCATTAACTAATAATTTGTAAACACGTTATTAATGATGTATCCATGATCCATCACATCATTAATAATTTGTAAACATGTTAATTGCATTAATCGTAATTTTGAAACGCCATTAATTACATTAAACCCAATTAATCTTGAAATCAACATTAATTATGGATAATCTTGGAAATAATATTAGTGTCGAACTAGACGTGCGTGCACCTACATCCAAATAATTCCATTTTGTTGAACATAAAATTGAGCACGAGTTTGGTGAATCCAAATAATCTGAGCCATCCAATCACCTATATCCAACGTCTCGCGTTGCTCTAATGATTAATCCATCACATCATCAATAATTTAGAAACATGTTAATTGCACTATTCATAATTTGGAAATGACATTAATTTCACTAATCATACTTTGAAAATAACATTAATTGCACTAAACACAATTAACCTTGAAAACAACATCAATTGCGGCTAATTCTGAAAATAGTATTACGGTCAAGCGGGGACATACGTGCATGTACACGATTAGATTACTAGTGTAAGGAGGGTCCAGTTTTAATGGTGGGAGAAATATGATTGCCCGCATTATGCCCAACCAGGCCCGCATGGGAAGAAAATTGCCAGTTTGGTTACCTGTGTTTAACTTTTGGCCTGCATCCCACGATGTTTAAAGCACCTCGCAGCCAGGCCCGCTAAGAATGTCCAAATCGGCAATTTTTCCATGGCCAGGCCTGTGAGATGCACGTGGGTGGCAGCGTCTGCATGCGAGGAGCCACGCTCGAGAAGTCGTGTTGTTTTCTGAAGTGCCGACAATAATTACCCTCACATTCCCTCACCGCTCTCTCCCCCCTCTCTCCACTCTCCCACCCTCACATCGGCGACGACGATCAGCGGATCGGGGAACAACAAGGCGACCACAGTCCTCCATCGCCGGCATCAACAACATCACCCGCAACACTTGGGCAATGGCGGTAAGCGCTATTTTCACCTCCTCACTTACTATTTCGCATTCCATCCGCATTTAGATTCGGACCGCATAATCCATCCGCGTTCTAGGGGAATGGGAAATCAGGATAAATAGCCATAGGATTGATCATAACTTCTTCATGAGTATTAACTACCGATGGATTTAGGCTTCGGATCCGAATTGAGTACAAGGGGAATGGGGATTGTGGGTTAATATTTTTATGGTAGCTTCAAATCCTAGCCCCGGCGACCCTGGAGGCACTTGGAGCAGCAGGGACCCTTGCCCTTGTTGTTGTTCTTCGGCTGCACCATAGCATGCACCGGCTCATAGTTCTCGTCATTGTCCTCGCCATCATCCAAATCGATTGGCAAAGTATGGTGGCCTAGCTCCGACACCCTAGTCACCACCTCCATCGCTTCTTCTTCCTCCTCCGGCTCCAAGTGGTGACCTTCGGTGCCTCCAAAGTCCTATTCCAGAAAGTTGTGGCCTGTTGGTCTTGAGGAGCCATGTACTCCCTGTACTTGGCCCACCTTGCCCTCTATCCAGCATCGCCGGAGTCTGCCTGATTCATGGCCAAGCGCAGGATGTCGACTGACATAGCCCCTTCACTAGGTCAGGAATCAGTGTCTTCAACTCCTCCGCCATTGCCTTCTTGACCATAGCGTCTACCTACCTATGCATGTCTTCGATGTTGCTGAAGTTCGAGCACACTTCCATGGTGTTCTCAAACTTGGTACGATCACCAAGCGAGCTGTTGGGGATCGTTGCAGAAATTAAAAAAAATTCTACGCATCACCAAGATCAATCTATGGAGTTTACTAGCAACGAGAGGGGAGTGCATCTTCATACCTTTGAAGATCGCGAGACGGAAGCGTTGCAAGAACGCGGATGAGGGAGTCGTACTCGTAGCGATTCAGATCGCGGTGGATTCCGATCCTAGTGCCGAACAATGGCACCTCCGCGTTCAACACACGTGCAGCCCGGTGACGTCTCCCGCACCTTGATCCAGCAAGGAGGAGGGAGAGGTTGAGGAAGAGGGCTCCAACAGCAGCACGACGGCGTGGTGGTGATGGAGTGGCAGTTCTCCGGTAGGGCTTCGCCAAGCTCACGCGGAGGAGGAGAGGTGTTAGGGAGGGGAGGGGCTGCGCCTTGGATGTGGTGCTACAGCCCTCCCTCCACCCCTCTATTTATAGGGAGAAGGGGGAAGGGGGCCGGCCCCTCTAGATGAGATCTAGAGGGGGGCGGTGGCCAAGGGGAAGGGGGCTTGCCCCCCCCCCCAAGCAAGGGGGGCGCCCCCCTTAGGGTTCCCCCGCAACCCTAGGCGCATGGGCCCTAGGGGGGGTGGCGCCCAGCCCACTTAGGGGCTGGTTCCCTTCCACCTACAGCCCATAAGGCCCTCCGGGGCAGGTGGACCCTCCCGGTGGACCCCCGGAACCCCTCCGGTGGTCCCGGTACAATACCGGTATACCCCCGAATATTTCCGGTGACCGTATGATGACTTCCCATATATAAATCTTCACCTCCGGACCATTCCGGAACTCCTCGTGACGTCCGGGATCTCATCCGGGACTCCGAACAACATTCGGTAATCACATACAAATCTCCCTTATAACCCTAGCGTCATCGAACCTTAAGTGTGTAGACCCTACGGGTTCGGGAATCATGCAGACATGACCGAGACCGCTCTCTAGCCAATAACCAACAGCGGGATCTGGATACCCATGTTGGCTCCCACATGTTCCACGATGATCTCATCGGATGAACCACGATGTCGAGGATTCAAGCAATCCCGTATACAATTCCCTGTGTCAATCGGTACGTTACTTGCCCGAGATTCGATCGTCGGTATCCGAATACCTCGTTCAATCTCGTTACCGGCAAGTCACTTTACTCGTTCCGTAATGCATGATCCCGTGACTAACTACTTAGTCACATTGAGCTCATTATGATGATGCATTACCGAGTGGGCCCAGAGATACCTCTCCATCATACGGAGTGACAAATCCCAATCTCGATCCGTGCCAACCCAACAGACACTTTCGGAGATACCTGTAGTGCACCTTTATAGCCACCTAGTTACGTTGTGACGTTTGGTACACCCAAAGCATTCCTACAGTATCCGGGAGTTGCACGATCTCATGGTCTAAGGAAATGATACTTGACATTAGAAAAGCTTTAGCAAACGAACTACACGATCTAGTGCTATGCTTAGGATTAGGTCTTGTCCATCACATCATTCTCCTAATGATGTGATCCCGTTATCAATGACATCCAATGTCCATGGTCAGGAAACCGTAACCATCTATTGATCAACGAGCTAGTCAACTAGAGGCTCACTAGGGACATGTTATGGTCTATGTGTTCACACATGTATTACGATTTCCGGATAACACAATTATAGCATGAACAATAGACAATTATCATGAACAAGGAAATATAATAATAACCATCTTATTATTGCCTCTAGGGCATATTTCCAACAGTCTCCCACTTGCACTAGAGTCAATAATCTAGTTACATTGTGATGAATCGTACACCCATAGAGTTCTGGTGTTGATCATGTTTGGCCCGTGGAAGAGGTTTAGTCAACGGATCTGCGACATTCAAATCCGTATGCACTTTACAAATATCTATGTCTCCATTTTGAACATTTTCACGAATGGAGTTGAAGCGACGCTTGATGTGCCTGGTCTTCTTGTGAAACCTGGGCTCCTTGGCAAGGGCAATAGCTCCAGTGTTGTCACAGAAGAGAGTTATCGGCCCCGATGCATTGGGAATAACTCCTATGTCGGCAATGAACTCCTTCATCCAGATTGCTTCATGTGCTGCCTCCGAGGCTGCCATGTACTCCGCTTCACATGTAGATCCCGCCACGACGCTTTGATTGCAACTGCACCAGCTGACTGCCCCACCATTCAAAATATACACGTATCCGGTTTGTGACTTAGAGTCATCCAGATCTGTGTCGAAGCTAGCATCGACGTAACCCTTTACGACGAGCTCTTCGTCACCTCCATAAACGAGAAATATATCCTTAGTAATTTTCAGGTACTTCAGGATGTTCTTGACCGCTATCCAGTGTTCCATGCCGGGATTACTTTGGTACCTTCCTACCAAACTTATGGCAAGGTTTACATCAGGTCTGGTACACAGCATGGCATACATAATAGACCCTATGGCCGAGGCATAGGGGATGACACTCATCTTTTCTCTATCTTCTGCCGTGGTCGGGCATTGAGCCGTGCTCAATCTCACACCTTGCAATACAGGCAAGAACCCCTTCTTGGACTGATTCATATTGAACTTCTTCAATATCTTGTCAAGGTATGTGCTTTGTGAAAGACCTATGAGGCGTCTCGATCTATCTCTATAGATCTTGATGCCTAATATGTAAGCAGCTTCTCCAAGGTCCTTCATTGAAAAACACTTATTCAAGTAGGCCTTTATGCTTTCCAAGAATTCTATATCATTTCCCATCAATAGTATGCCATCAACATATAATATGAGAAATGCTACGGAGCTCCCACTCACTTTCTTGTAAACACAGGCTTCTCCATAAGTTTGTGTAAACCCAAACGCTTTGATCATCTCATCAAAGCGAATGTTCCAACTCCGAGATGCCTGCACCAGCCCATAGATTGAGCGCTGGAGCTTGCATACCTTGTCAGCATTCTTAGGATCGACAAAACCTTCCAGCTGCATCAATACAATTCTTCCTTAAGGACGTTAAGGAAAGCCGTTTTGACGCCCATTTGCCATATTTCATAATCGTAGAATGCGGCAATTGCTAACATGATTCGGACGGGCTTCAGCTTCGCTACGGGTGAGAAGGTCTCATCGTAGTCAACTCCTTGAACTTGTCGATAACCCTTAGCGACAAGTCGAGATTTATAGATGGTAACATTTCCATTCGCGTCCGTCTTCTTCTTAAAGATCCATTTATTTTCTATCGCTCGCCGATCATCGGGCAAGTCTGTCAAAGTCCATACTTTGTTTTCATACATGGATCCTATCTCGGATTGCATGGCTTCAAGCCATTTGTTGGAATCTGGGCCCGCCATTGCTTTTTCATAGTTCGAAGGTTCACCGTTGTCCAACAACATGATTTCCATGACAGGGTTGCCGTACCACTCTGGTGCGGAACGTGTCCTTGTGGACCTACGAAGTTCAGTGGTAACTTGATCATGATCGTCATCATTAAATTCCTCTCTAGTCGGTGCAGGCACCACAGAAACATTTTCTTGTGCTGCGCTACTTTCTGGTTCGAGAGGGGTCATCTCATCAAGTTCCACTTTCCTCCCACTTACTTCTTTCGAGAGAAACTCTTTCTCCAGAAAGGACCCGTTCTTGGCAATGAAGATCTTGCCTTCGGATCTGAGGTAGAAGGTATACCCAATGGTTTCCTTAGGGTATCCTATGGACGCATTTTTCCGACTTGGGTTCGAGCTTTTCAGGTTGAAGTTTCTTGACATAAGCATCGCATCCCCAAACTTTAAGAAACGACAGCTTAGGTTTCTTTCCAAACCATAATTCATACGGTGTCGTCTCAACGGATTTCGACGAAGCCCTATTTAAAGTGAATGCGGCAGTCTCTAAAGCATAACCCCAGAATGATAGCGGTAGATCGGTAAGAGATATCATAGATCGCACCATATCCAATAGAGTGCGATTACGACGTTCGGACACACCATTACGCTGAGGTGTTCCAGGCAGCGTGAGTTGTGAAACAATTCCACATTTCCTTAAGTGTGTGCCAAATTCGTGACTCGAATATTCCCCTTTCGCGATCTGATCGTAAGAACTTTATTTTCCTGTCATGTTGATTCTCAACCTCACTCTGAAATTCCTTGAACTTTTCAAAGGTCTCAGACTTGTGTTTCATTAAGTAGACATACCCATATCTACTCAAGTTATCAGTGAGGGTGAGAACATAACGATAGCCACCGCGAGCCTCAACGCTCATTGGACCGCACACATCAGTATGTATGATTTCCAATAAGTTGGTTGCTCGCTCCATTGTTCCGGAGAACGGAGTCTTGGTCATTTTGCCCATGAGGCATGGTTCGCACGTGTCAAATGATTCATAATCAAGAGACTCCAAAAGTCCATCTGCATGGAGTTTCTTCATGCGTTTGACACCAATGTGACCAAGGCGGCAGTGCCACAAGTATGTGGGACTATCATTATCAACCTTACATTTCTTGGCATTCACACTATGAATATGTGTAACATCACGTTCGAGATTCATTAAGAATAAACCATTGACCAGCGGGGCATGACCATAAAACATATCTCTCATGTAAATAGAACAACCATTATTCTCGGATTTAAATGAGTAGCCATCTCGCATCAAACGAGATCCAGATACAATGTTCATGCTCAAAGCTGGCACTAAATAACAATTATTGAGGTTTAAAACTAATCCCGTAGGTAAATGTAGAGGTAGCGTGCCGACGGCGATCACATCGACCTTGGAACCATTCCCGACGCGCATCGTCACCTCGTCCTTCGCCAGTCTCCGCTTATTCCGCAGCTCCTGCTTTGAGTTACAAATATGAGCAACCGCACCGGTATCAAATACCCAGGAGCTACTACGAGCGCTGGTTAGGTACACATCAATAACATGTATATCACATATACCTTTGGTATTGACGGCCTTCTTATCCGCTAAGTACTTGGGGCAGTTCCGCTTCCAGTGACCGTTTCCCTTGCAATAAAAGCACTCAGTCTCAGGCTTGGGTCCATTCTTTGTCTTCTTCCCGGCAGCTTGCTTACCGGGCGCGGCAACTCCCTTGCTGTCTTTCTTGAAGTTCTTCTTACCCTTGCCTTTCTTGAACTTAGTGGTTTTATTCACCATCAACACTTGATGTTCCTTTTTGATCTCCACCTCCGCTGATTTCAGCATTGAATATACCTCGGGAATGGTCTTTTCCATCCCCTGCATATTGAAGTTCATCACAAAGCTCTTGTAGCTAGGTGGGAGCGACTGAAGGATTCTGTCAACGACCGCATCATCAGGGAGATTAACTCCCAGCTGAGATAAGCGATTGTGCAACCCAGACATTTTGAGTATGTGCTCGCTGACAGAACTATTCTCCTCCATCTTACAACTATAGAACTTGTCGAAGACTTCATATCTCTCGACCCGGCATGAGCTTGGAAAACCATTTTCAGCTCTTGGAACATCTCATATGCTCTGTGCTGCTCGAAACGCTTTTGGAGCCCCGATTCTAAGCTGTAAAGCATGCCGCACTGAACTAGGGAGTAATCATCAACACGTGTTTGCCAGGCGTTCATAACGTCTTGGTTTGCTGGGACGGGTGCTTCACCTAGCGGTGCTTCAAGGACATATGCTTTCTTGGCAGCTATGAGGATGATCCTCAAGTTCCGGACCCAGTCCGTATAGTTGCTACCATCGTCTTTCAGCTTGGTTTTCTCTAGGAACGCGTTGAAGTTGAGGTTGACATTAGCGTGGGCCATTTGATCTACAAGACATATTGTAAAGATTTAGACTAAGTTCATGATAATTAAGTTCATCTAATCAAATTATTAATGAACTCCCACTCAGACAGACATCCCTCTAGTCATCTAAGTGATACATGATCCGAGTCAACTAGGTCGTGTCCGATCATCACGTGAGGCGGACTAGTCATCATCGGTGAACATCTTCCTGTTGATCGTATCTGCTATACGACTCATGTTCGACCTTTCGGTCTCTTGTGTTCCGAGGCCATGTCTGTGCATGCTAGGCTCGTCAAGTCAACCTAAGTGTATTGCGTGTGTAAATCTGGCTTACACCCGTTGTATGCGAACGTTAGAACCTATCACACCCGATCATCACGTGGTGCTTCGGAACAACGAACCTTCGCAACGGTGCACAGTTAGGCGGAACACTTTCTTGAAATTTTAGCGAGGGATCATCTTATTTATGCTACCGTCGTTCTAAGCAAATAAGATGTAAAACATGATAAACATCACATGCAATCAAATAGTGACATGATATGGCCAATATCATTTTGCTCCTTTTGATCTCCATCTTCGGGGCGCCATGTTCATCATCGTCACCGACATGACACCATGATCTCCATCATCGTGTCTTCATGAAGTTGTCTCGCCAACTATTACTTCTACTACTATGGCTAACGGTTAGCAATAAAGTAAAGTAATTACATGACGTTTCAGTTGACACGCAGGTCATAAATAAACTAAGACAACTCCTATGGCTCCTGCCGGTTGTTCGACATGCAAGTCGTGATTCCTATTACAAGAACATGATCTATCTCATACATCACATATATCATTCATCACATTCTTCTGGCCATATCACATCACATGACACATGCTGCAAAAACAAGTTAGACGTCCTCTAATTGTTGTTGCAAATTTTTACGTGGCTGCTATAGGTTTCTAGCAAGAACGTTTCTTACCTACGCCAAAACCACAACGTGATATGCCAATTTCTATTTACCCTTCATAAGGACCCTTTTCATCGAATTCGACCCGACTAAAGTGGGAGAGACAGACACCCGCTAGCCACCTTATGCAACTAGTGCATGTCAGTCGGTGGAACCTGTCTCACGTAAGCGTACGTGTAAGGTCGGTCCGGGCCGCTTCATCCCACGATGCCGCCGAATCAAGATAAGACTAGTAACGGCAAGTAAATTGAAAAAATCGACGCCCACAACAACTTGTGTTCTACTCGTGCATAGAAACTACGCATAGACCTAGCTCATGATGTCACTGTTGGGGATCGTTGCAGAAATTAAAAAAAAATCTACGCATCACCAAGATCAATCTGTGGAGTTTACTAGCAACAAGAGGGGAGTGCATCTTCATACCTTTGAAGATCGCGAGACGGAAGCGTTACAAGAACGCGGATGAGGGAGTCGTACTCGTAGCGATTCAGATCACGGTGGATTCCGATCCTAGCGCCGAACAACGGCACCTCCGCGTTCAACACACGTGCAGCCCGGTGACATCTCCCGCACCTTGATCCAGCAAGGAGGAGGGAGAGGTTGAGGAAGAGGGCTCCAACAGCAGCACGACGGCGTGGTGGTGATGGAGTGGCAGTTCTCCGGTAGGGCTCCGAACAACATTCGGTAATCACATACAAATCTTCCTTATAACCCTAGCGTCATCGAACCTTAAGTGTGTAGACCCTACGGGTTCGGGAATCATGCAGACATGACCGAGACCGCTCTCTAGCCAATAACCAACAGCGGGATCTGGATACCCATGTTGGCTCCCACATGTTCCACGATGATCTCATCGGATGAACCACGACGTCGAGGATTCAAGCAATCCCGTATACAATTCCCTTTGTCAATCGGTACGTTACTTGCCCGAGATTCGATCGTTGGTATCCCAATACCTCGTTCAATCTCGTTACCGGCAAGTCACTTTACTCGTTCCATAATGCATGATCCCGTGACTAACTACTTAGTCACATTGAGCTCATTATAATGATGCATTACCGAGTGGGCCCAGAGATACCTCTCCGTCATACGGAGTGACAAATCCCAGTCTCGATCCGTGCCAAGCCAACAGACACTTTCGGAGATACCTGTAGTGCACCTTTATAGCCACCCAGTTACGTTGTGACGTTTGGTACACCCAAAGCATTCCTACGGTATCCGGGAGTTGCACGATCTCATGGTCTAAGGAAATGATACTTGACATTAGAAAAGATTTAGCAAACGAACTACACGATCTAGTGCTATGCTTAGGATTGGGTCTTGTCCATCACATCATTCTCCTAATGATGTGATCCCGTTATCAATGACATCCAATGTCCATGGTCAGGAAACCGTAACCATCTATTGATCAACGAGCTAGTCAACTAGAGGCTCACTAGGGACATGTTATGGTCTATGTGTTCACACATGTATTACGATTTCCGGATAACACAATTATAGCATGAACAATGGACAATTATCATGAACAAGAAAATATAATAATAACCATTTTATTATTGCCTCTAGGGCATATTTCCAACACGAGCATCCGAGGAAGAAATCTCTTCATCCAATGCCCCCAAGGGAAGGGGTTGGGGTTGTAGTTCATGGCGATGGATAGGTGGAACAAGAGTGTGGGACAGAGAGGGTTAACTTAGTGGGTGGCGGGTAAGTAGTGAGTGTCATGTTGGGTAAATATAGGGACTTTGGAAAATAGGTTTTTAACGTCGATCAACATTTGAACTTTGTGCTCTTCATAACGCAGAACTTTGTGTTATTCAGAACGTAGATCGAGATGGAGAACAAGAGCAAGGAGGTGGTGCCACCCATGGACAAGGGAAAGGATGTGGTGCCGCACACGGCCGAGGAGGTGCCACCCACTGACGATGACGTGGTGTTGGAGGAACACCCCAGCGGCAAGCGCTGGAACTACGGGCACTACCATGATGCGTCTGGGCCAACTCACTTCCGCAAGGTCATCCTTACCCCGATGCTCGAGTGCATACCAATGCTCCTACACTTCACGAAGCATTTCTCAGCCGTGTCGATGGAGTTCAAGCTGAAGGCGAACACCGGCTGCTCATGGAGGGTCACTGTCAAGCTGATGCACAGCAGGGTCAACCTCAATCAAGGTTGGGCCACCTTCGCCGCCGTCCATCAGATCAAGATCGGGTACATGGTGACCTTTAAGTTGCTGACTCCCGACACACTCAAGGTCATCATTTTTAATAATGACAACATTGAAGTGGTGACCAAGTGTGGGAGGCACGGGGCTGCCTTCCCCGTGAACGTCTAGGAGAGCTCTGCTTTGGTTATAAGTGTAATGTTTTATGGATTTGGTTCAAAACTGCTTATTTTAAGCTACATACTATCGTCTAAACTGTTATGTTTAGTTTAGAACTATGTTTATATGATATCTATTTGTGTGTCTTTGGTTTTTTCTGCCTGTCTAGTGTGCTGGTAATCTCACCACCTTGACGAGGAGGTTACCAGATAACATGCGTTTCATGTAACCAAACGTCATTGCTTGTGTTTCCGCCTAAACAAACGGGCAACCAAACAGCCTACCTTCTATTTCGCTCCAGGCAGACTAGAGGGTATGCAGGCACCAAACAAATGCAGATGTTGATTTTTCGATAGTTTTCTCTTAGCCAGGCCCAACTGGATCAAGCATGCAATGCAGGCAAAAAGTTGCTACGGGAACCAAACACGCCCTAGCCTGCGGGCTCCGGCTGCGAAGTGCGGGCGCGGACAAAAAACATGAGCAAAGATTAGACGAGGGACGGAAGCCAACACGTCGGGCCTCCGGCACCTCTTGCCGCCTTTGGCCAGTGTCGCTTGGTCTCGTGCAAGTTTACGAAGTCACCGTAGCCACCTCGTTATCGACGGGAACGTCTCCTCCCACCAATGCGCATCGTCGGAAATTCTGAAATAAATCCAGGAATAAATGCGAGCACCAGAACTTGAACCCTGGTGGGCTAGGTATACCACAGTCCCTCTAACTATCCAACCACAAGCTGGCTCGCATTTGTTTGTTCACCTAATCAATCATCAATCATGCGCGACCAGGGCTTCGTACTTTTTGTGGGTTGCACCAAAATTCGAGTTGGGCTGGTAGGAGACATTGGGCCACTTCAGAGTAGGAGAGATAGCGGCCGCCGATGCCGCACTAAACCGGCCCAGTAACCACGTGTCTTGTCATGCTGACGTCACGCTGATGCAATGCGTGTTTTTTCATTTTCTCCTTTCTTTTTTCTCACATTTTTTGTTTCTCTTTATTTTCTTACCTTTCTTTATATTTATAAATATTATAATTATATATATTTTAAAAGATTACATAAAAATTGAAATTATTAATTATGTGCACGAAAACCATGTGTGACATTTAAAAAATGTCATGTGTTAAAAGGAAATGTAAGCGACATTTTAAAAAGTGTGCGCATAATTAAAAATGAATGTTACATTTTTAAAAATAAACATGAGTTTCAAAAATGTGTTCGTGACAATGTTTTCATTGTTCAAAAACATTGTTATTCAAAAAAAAGTTCTGTATTTGAAAAGTGAGTAACATATATTTGAAACAATGATCAAAAACATGTTTTTGAAAATTGTGTTAACCGTGTATTTGAAAAATACTAAACATGTATTAAAAAATCTTCTTGATGCATAAACAAATCTACATTGTGTGTGGAAAAAAAGATGATATGTGTTTGAACAAATGGAAAAGAAGGAAAGAAACAAAGAAAAAATAAAATAAAATCAAAATGAAACAAAGAAAACCAAAAGAAAAGGGAAAACATAAAGAAAAGAAGAAATGAACTAATATAAACTGAAGAAAAATGAATAAACTCCCCCAAAAGCAGCAAAAACTGAAAAAAGGAAGAAAAAAAAGGTGCTACAGTAACAGGCCTGCCCACATCCACGGCAGCGAGAGCGGCACGGTCAGCGACCCCTCGCTCCGCCCGGGGGAAAATGCTATTTGCCGCTCGCTGCATCAAACTGCCGGCGCTTCGCATAGGCGAGCGACCGAGCAGCGACGCAACGAGCCGGCCCGTTTAACCGTTCCAAAGCCCCCGGTTCTGGGAACCTTCTAGAGGTTCCCAGCTGTTTTTTTTTCTGGTTTTGGGAAACTTCTAGAAGGTTCCTTGAATCGGTTTTTTCTTTATTCTTGTTTTTATTTTTTATTTTCTTTTCTTTTCTCTCATCCAATTTCTGTTTTTTTTCTTTTGTTTCTTTATTCTGGTTTTTCTATTTTATATTTTCTTTTCTTTTCTCTGTTTTTCCTTTTCCTGTTTTTCCTTTGGTTCCTATTTCCTTTTTTAAAAATGTAAAATTTGTGCACAATTCAAAAAAATCATGGTTTTTCAGAGTTTGTGCATAATTTGAGAACTGTTCATGGTTTCAAAATTTGTTCACAATTCAAAAAAGTTTACGGGTTTAATATTTGTTCACAATTTGAAAAATGTTCGCAATTTTATAATTTTGTTCACGAATTTTGAAATTTCATCATATTTAAAAATTTGTTCACAATTCAAAAAAATCGTGGTTTAACGAAAAATCTTCACAATTTTATAGATTTATTCATGAATTTGAAATTTGTTCATTTTCCAAAATTTGGTCACAATTCAAAAATGTTCACAGTTTTCAAAATTTGTTCGCAGATTCAAAAAATGTTCACAATGTTTGAATTTTGTTCACGAAGTTGGAATTTATTCATGTTTTAAAATTTGTTCACAATTAGAAAAAATACGGTTTCAAAATTTGTTCAGAATTCGAAAATGTCAAAAAATTGTAATTTTGTTCACTATTTTGAAATTTGTTCATGTTTCAAAATTTGTTCACAATTCGAAAAATGTTTTCAATTTCAAAATTTGTTCGCAGATTCGAGAAATGTTCGCGGTTTTATAATTTTTTCACAAATTTGAAATTTATTCATGTTTCTAACTTTTTTCACAATTCAAAATGTGTATGGGGATTTTTTAAAATGTTCCATTTTACAAAATAATGTTCGTATTTCAGAAAATGGTCGTCTTTTCAAACTTAGTCTGAGTTTTGGAAAAATGTTCGGAATTTCTAAAAATCATTGGGGTTTTACAAAAAATGTATAAAAAAGTTCTAATTTATATGCATTTCCTTTCTTCATAAAACTGTGTGTGGTTTTTCCATGAGATTTTCAAATTATTTAGAAATCCATAAGGTACAACAAACAAGGTGCTATAGTGAATGCGCACGTATACTCACTTCTTATATGTTTTGTGATGCGAAATGTGAGTAGTAGCTGTTGGCTGTAGTGCCTAACATCACTCATGAATAGCCAAGTTTTTTTTAGGGGGAAAGCGAGTCCTTTATTCAAATTCCACAGAAAGTGGGATGCGAGTTTGATCATGGGGATGGCCAAACCAAACGTGGCGCCCCGGACCTCTCGTAAGTGAAAACCTGGCTAGACTATGTGCTTCATAATTCACAGCACGACTCTCGAAAGAAAAAATACAATTATGTTGGGCTACCCTAAGCTTGATCTCGTTGATGACGGCACCATATTGACATCGGGTCCCCTTATTGATATCTGCGACCACCTTCTTGCAGTCTAAGGCGACTACAAAGTTATTCGGAAGTAGATCTTCAGCTAGGGCAGTCGCCTCCCTGCACGCTAACGCTTCCAAAGAAGCTAGGTCATCCACGCCGCGGATCACTAGGGCAGAGCTACCCAGATAGTTGCCGTTGCTGCCCCGGCATACCGCAGCGGCTGCTCCTCCTCTACCTGACAGCACAATAGCATCAACGTGAATCTTGGCGTACCCCGCAGGAGGGGCCTTCGGGCGCGTGGGAGCTGCATGTCGTACTGTGGTATTATTTGTTGTATTCCGCTGGTTACCTTGTTCGACAACTTTCAGGTCGTCTAGGAACCTTTTGATGAACATATGCACTGTTTGTGGACTCTGGAAGATTCCTTCATGAATCGCTTTACGGCATGCTGCCCAGATTGCCCAGAGCATAACTGACAGAAGGACAAACATGTCAGCGGGAGTGACTCCATCAACGTAAACAGCCACTGCTTTGCGCTTGGTTCTTGAATCATCAACATTTTATGTGCTAGCTCTTCATCCACCAGCAACCATATGCATCTTGACAGCGTGCACTGAAGCAAAGAGTGCTTCCATGAATCTGGTCTCCCACATAACCCGCAGTTACTAGTGTCTAACATGTGCCGATGAGATCGAACGTCCTCTGTTGGTAAGGAGTGCTTTGAAAGCCTGCATAGAAACATTCGAACTTTGGCCGGAACCTCAATCTTCCACAGTTCCTTCCATGCTCCCTCCTCGGCGGTTAGACTTGATGTGCCTGGTGAGCCCTCCAACCATGCCTCGCGGCGTAATTTGGTGGCCACCGGCATTTTGTATGCTGATTTGACCGAGAAAGACCTGTGGTTCTCAAAGTGCCAGCACCAGAAATCATCCATATTTTGTGTGCATAATGGAATTCCCAGAATGATTTTTGCATCCATCGGCAGAAATACTTTGTTTACTCTCTGAGTTTTCCATGTGGCGGAGGTGAGATCTATTAGTTCAGAGACCAGCTGAGGCCGATTTGCACTCAAGCACCCGTAAGGGCGAAGCATCTCGTTCCTCGGTAGCCAGTTGTCATCCCATATATTGGTAGTTGTCCCATTCCCAATGCGCCTGATTAGTCCTTGCTTGAGAGTGTCGCGGCCTTCAGTTGTTGCCCTCCAAATCTGACTAGGATGGTTTCCTAATGTTGCTTGCAAGAAATCAGTTGCCGGAAAGTAGATGCTTTTCAATATTCGAGCACTTAGAG
The DNA here is from genome assembly GCF_002575655.3 of Aegilops tauschii subsp. strangulata. NCBI lineage: Eukaryota > Viridiplantae > Streptophyta > Magnoliopsida > Poales > Poaceae > Aegilops > Aegilops tauschii. The sequence continues at coordinate 228,776,048 of NC_053039.3, forward strand.
ATTCTGGATCTTGAAGTATCCGCCAGGCCTGTCTAGTCAGCATAGACAAATTGAACAGCTCGGAATCTTTAAAGCCCAAACCCCCCGTGCCTTTGGGTTTTGTCATTGTCTCCCATGAGACCCAATGAGGTTTGCGTTTCCCATCCTTAGAGCCCCACCAGAACTTCATGATTAGCATGTTGAGATGCTCGCATAACCCTCTGGGGAGTTTAAAACATGACATCGAGTAAACTGGGATGGCCTGTGCAACAGCTTTAACCAGAACCTCTTTGCCAGCCGTGGACATTGTGTTTTCAATCCAACCCTGCACCTTTCTCCAGAGGTGGTCCTTCAAATACTTAAAGGACCCATTCTTCGAACTGCCAAAGTCAGAAGGCATACCCAAGTATTTTTCATTCAAAGTTTCATTAGGAACATTCAGCAAAGTTTTGATCTCCAAGCGGGTACTTTCTGGAACCCCTTTACTGAAAAATATTGAGGATTTACTATGATTCACACGCTGACCTGTGGCCTGACAATATGTGTTCAGTACATGGTTCGCCTCAGTAGCACCCATACCGTTTGCCTTGAAGAATAGCAGGTTGTCATCTGCGAATAGGAGATGGTTTACCGGTGGCGCCGACGGTGCTACCTGAATACCATGCAAATTGGATGACTCACTTCTAGATTTGAAATGGCACGAAAGGCCCTCTGCTGCTATCAAGACCAAGAATGGAGATATTGGGTCCCGTTGTCTGATTCCACGTGATGGTTTGAACTCCTGGAGCTTTTTTCCATTGAACAAAACTGAAAAAGAGATTGTACTTACTAGGCCCATAACAATGTCCACCCATTTATCAGTGAAACCTAACTTTAGCATAATGGCACGAGTTCGATTCCCTTCCTCCTCCTCATTCTTTTTCTTTCGCGGTAGCTAGCTTCGGTGCCCTGGAGTGGGCCAGCCCAGTCACGGCGCCCCCTGTGCGTCGGCGTGCTATCGGACGCAAAGAGCGTCCAATAGGAGCTCCCCGCCCGGGCGCGCCTATGTCTCGCATTCAGCGAGTCGACCTTCTGACTCGCCGAAGTGCGCGCAAGCTTATGGGCCGGCCCAGGTTGCTGGAGGACACTGCCTCGTTTTTTTTTTCTTTTTTTCATGTTTTTATTTCGATTTTTTATTCCATTCATTACTTTTGTTTATACTTCCCAATATTCTAAACATATACTTTACATCATATTTTGAACATGCTAATGATGCATTTCAAAATTGTTAAATTGTATAGGAAAAATATTAACCATGTAAACAAATATTGAAATCTTTTGATCATGTATATGAAAAAAATAATCAAGCATTTGAAAAATGTTAAATTTGTATAGTAAAAATGTTGACAATGTATTAAACAAATGTTGAAATACTTTGATAAGGTATATGAAAATTTAAAAAATGTTGAACAAATATTTCAATAATATTAACCAAGCATTTGGAAATTTTAAATGTATATAAAAAAATCTTGACCATGCATTAAGAAAATAATGAAAAAATTCATCACTGTATATAATAATGTTAATCAAGCATTTGAAAAAAAATTGAACAAGTATTTTAAAAATGTAAATCAAGCATTCAGAAACTGTTAAATGTGTATAGAAAACATGTTGATAATGCATTAGCAAAGATATTAATAAAACATTGAAACAAATTTAAATGTGCATAGAAAAATGTTAAATATATTTAAAAAATTAATCGCGTATTTGAAAAATGTTAATCGAGCATTTAATTTTTTTAAGTGTGTATACGAATAATGTTGACCATGATTAAAAAACATTTATCTTGTATTTGAAAAATGTTAATCAAGCATTTGAAAAGTGTTAAATTTGTATAAAAATCTTTTGGCCGTGTATTAAAAATGAATATTTTTATTGTGTATATAAAAATATTAATCAACCATTTCAGAAAATGTGGAGCAAGTATTTGAAAAATGTTGATTGGGCTTCTGAAAAATGTTAAATATGTATTTGAAAAATACTGACCGTGTATTCAAAGAAGTTTTCAAAACATGTATTTAGTTAAGAAAATAGATCATTTATTTAAAAATGTTCAATGTGCATAAAAAACGTGTAATATGTACACTAAAAATTTATATTATGTACCGAGAAAAACTACGGGAAATAAAACAAAAATGTAGAAAACCAAAAGAAAACAAAAATACCAAGTAAAAGAAAAAAGATACAAAGAAACCCGTTCACAAAAAAGCAAACTAGAGCATAATTAAGAAAATCGATGAAAAAACACAGAAAATCGTAGTATATCGAAGAAAAAAACAAAGGAAAACGTGTAGAAATAAAGAGAATCAAAGAAAATCTAAAGAAAGCCCCCCCCCCCCCCCCCCGCGTCGCCCTCCTCTGGAGGCACAGGGGGAACCCTAGCCGCCGCACCTAGCGGTCACCTCTGGCGCCCTCCCTCGCATCGCCGCCGCCGGAGGGCCGGCCAGCGAAGCCGCGCCGTGCCCGAGGAAGGTGTCGGCGGGGCGAATCTGGCCTCTCGCGCTCCCCAACCCTCCCGCCCGCGCTCCCCACAACCGCCCACTCTGCATCGCGTGATGGAAATATGCCCTAGAGGCAATAATAAATTTGTTATTATTATATTTCATGATAAAGGTTTATTATTCACGCTAGAATTGTATTGACCGGAAACTTAAATACATGTGTGGACACATAAACAAATAACGTGTCCCTAGTGAGCCTCTACTAGACTAGCTCGTTGATCAAAGATGGTTATGGTTTTCTAACCATAGACATGTGTTGTCATTTGATAACGGGATCACATCATTAGGAGAATGATGTGATGGACAAGACCCACCCGTTAGCTTAGCATAATGATCGTTCAGTTTATTGGTATTGCTTTCTTCATGTCAAATACATATTCCTTCGACTATGAGATTATACAACTCCCGAATACCGGAGGAATACCTTGTGTGCTATCAAACGTCACAACGTAACTGGGTGATCATAAAGATTCTCTACATGTATCTCCGAAGGTGTTTGTTGGGTTGGCATAGATCGAGACTAGGATTTGTCACTCCGAGTATCAGAGAGGCATCTCTGGGCCCTCTCGGTAATACACATCATAAGCTTGCAAGCAAATGACTAAGGAATTATTCATGAGGTGATGTATTACAGAACGAGTAAAGAGACTTGCTGGTAACTAGATTGAACTAGGTATGAAGATACCGACGATCGAATCTCGGGCAAGTAACATACCGATGGACAAAGGGAATTCCGTATGTTGTCATAACGGTTCGACCAATAAAGATCTTCGTAGAATATGTAGGAACCAATATGGGCATCCAGGTTCCGCTATTGATTATTGACCGAAGAGGTGTCTCGGTCATGTCTACGTACTTCTCGAACCCGTAGTGTCCGCACGCTTAACGTTCGTCGACGATATAGTATTATATGAGTTATGTGATTTGGTGACCGAATGTTGTTCGGATCCCGGATGAGATCACGACATGACGAGGAGTCTCAAAATGGTCGAGAGGTAAATATTTATATATAGGACGATAGTATTCGGACACCGAAAGTGTTTCGGGGGGTACCGGGTACTTATTGGGTCACCGGAAGGGGTTCCGGGCACCCCCATCAAAAGATATGGGCCATATGGGCCAAGAGGAAAAATGCACCTGCCACAAGGGGCTGGTGCGCCCACCATATGGGCCGGCCTAAGGAGGAGAAGGAAAGGGGAAAAGGGAAAGGAAGGTGTGGACTAGGATTCCCACTTCCTTCCCTCTCCCCCCCCCCTCTTTCCTTCCCCCTCCGACAAACATGGCAGGAGGGCGTGGCCATGGGCAGGAGCCCAAGTAGGATTCGGTCCTACTTGGGGTGCCCCTTGGCCTCTCCCCTCTCCCTCCCACCTATATATATGAGGAGGGGGCGCCTAGCACACCCCAGACAATTTCCTAGCCGTGTGTGGCGCCCCCCTCCACCGTTTACACCCCCGGCCATATTTTCGTAGTGCTTAGGTGAAGCCCTACAGAGATCACTTCACCATCACCGCCACCACGGCGTTGCGCTGAAGGAACTCATCTACTACCTCGCCGTCTTGCTGGATCAAGAAGGCGGAGGACGTCACCGAGCTGAACGTGTGCTGAACGCGGAGGTGTCGTACGTTCGGTACTAGACCAATTGGATCGCGAAGAAAGTTCGACTACATCAACCGCATTGTGAAACGCTTCCGCTTACGGTCTACGAGGGTACGTAGACACACTCTCCCCTCTCATTGCTATGCATTTCCTTGATAGATCTTGCGTGTGCGTAGATTTTTTTTTGTTTTCCATGCAACGTTTCCCAACATCACGCCCTCCTCCCTCCGGCGAGGCTGCGGTGTCCGAGGATGTGCTGCGCGGCCGGATCCGGTCCCCCGCTGCTCCGAGCTGGGCGCGGTCCCCTATCCCCGAGCTCCACCTACCGTCACGGGTGCCACCTCCCCTCCGCCCCCCCCCCCGCCCTCGACCCCGGGATCCCTCCTCGACGCTTCTTGGGCGTTCTCACCAGCTGTTGCCTGAGCCTGCCGGTCTGGAGGTGGATCCGGCGTTCCTGGCCATGGCCATGGATGCCATCCCCTACAGCCTTCCCCACCCCTCGCGGCGGCTTGGCCCAACCTCTGTTGTTGCTAATGTCAGCCATGGGTGGGGTTGTGGGACCCGCGGCTAGTTGCGAGGGTGTTTGTGGCCTGCGACCTTCCCTTGCAGGAGGCCCCCCTCGTCTTCGGCGACACTCCCTCTTCCTGAGCCACAATGGCGGCTCTTGGACGAAGGCAGCGATGCTTATGTGGTTATGGTTGACACGAGACATCTTGCAGTGGGTCCTTGCTGGCGCTGTCCCGGCCCCGCGTCTCTCCGGTTCCGTGCCATTGTAGTCATTTGTCGGGCACCTCCGGCCTCGATGACCGAGTGGTTGCGTCCCTTCCAGCTCACTTGGCTCGCCGACGTCAAGATGGGTAAGGCCACGACAGCTCAGATCTGCGTCCCTCCAGTCCTAGCTTGCCGAGGTTGCTGGACACCGTCACCCCCCCCCCCCGCGCGCGCGCATGGTGCACCTTGATATGTCTCCAACGTATCTATAATGTTTTATATTATCAGATGTTTTACAATCATTTTATAGCAACTTTATATCATTTTTTGGGACTAACCTATTCACATAGTGCCTAGTGCCACTTGCTGTTTTTTGCTTATTTTTTACTTCGCACAAAATCAATACCAAGTGGAGTCCAAACGCAGCGGAAATTTTTGGAGAATTTTTCTGGGCCAGAAGACACAGGATGGGCCAAAGAAGTACCAGATGGGTGCCCCGAGGGGGGCACAACCCACCTAGGCGCGCCACGGTGGGTTATGCCCACCTCGGTGCCTCCCGCGCCGCCTCTTTGCTCTATAAATACCCCAATATTTCAGAAACCCTAGGGGAGTCGACGAAAATCAATTCCAGTCGCCGCAAGTTCCAGAACCACCAGATCCAATCTAGACACCATCATCGAGGGGTTCATCATCCTCATTGGTGCCTCTCCGATGATGTGTGAGTTGTTCATTGTAGACCTACAGGTCCGTAGTTAGTAGCTAGATGGCTTCCTCTCTCTCTTTTAATTTCAATACAATGATCTCTTGGAGATTTATTTGATGTAACTCTTTTTGCGGTGTATTTGTTGGGATCCAATGAACTTTGAATTTATGATCAGATCTATGTTTTTATCTATGAAAGTTATTTTAGTCTTTTGATCTCTTATATGCATGATTACTTATAGCCTCATATTTCTTCTTTGAATCATTGGTTTAGTTAGGCCAACTAGATCGATTTTTCTTGCCATGGGAAGAGGTGCTTTGTGATGGGTTCGATCTTACGGTGCTTGATCCCAGTGACAGAAGGGGAACCGACACATATGTATTGTTGCTATTAAGGATAACAAGATGGCGTCTATTTCTACATAAATAGATCTTGTCTACATCATGTCATCGTTCTTATTGCATTACTCTGTTTCTCCATGAACTTAATACACTAGATGCATGCTGGATAGCGGTCGATGTGCGGAGTAATAGTAGTAGATGCAGGCAGGAGTCGGTCTACTAATCTTGGATGTGATGCCTAGATAATGATCATTGCCTGGATATCGTCATGATTATTTGAATTTCTATCAATTGCCCAACAGTAATTTGTTTACCCAACGTATGCTATTTTTCTCGAGAGAAGCGACTAGTGAAATCTACACCCCCCGGGTCTCTTCTTTATCATATTTGCCTTCAAGATCTATTTTATTTGCTTTTATTTTCAGATCTATTAATCCAAAAACACAAAAATACCTTGCTGCAATTTATTTTATCTCGCATTCCCGCGAGATCTATTTATCCAATCTACTACAATTTTACCTATATATATACCCGTGAGGGATTAACAACCCCTCTCTTACGTCCGGTTGCAAGTATTTCTTCTTTGTGTGTAGGTACCGTTTATGTAGTGTTGTGTGGTTCTCCTACTGGTTCGATAACCTTGGTCTCATCATTGAGGGAAATACCTACCGTAGTTGTGCTGCATCATCCCTTCCTCTTGGGGAAAATACCGACGTTGTTCAAGCCGCATCAAAAGGAATTTCTAGTGCTGTTGCCGGGGAGACATCATCAACATCTACCAAGTTCCTAATCACAAATCTCATCTCCTTGCAATTTACATTATTTGCCATTTGCCTCTCATTTTCGTCTCCCCCACTTTACAAAAATTTGCCGTTTTATTCGACCTCTTTTTTGTTCGTCGTTTTTCTCGTCAGATCTGTTTTTGAGTGCAATCTTGTTGCGTAGTCACGACGACTCAAGAGAACATCAAGTTGTGTGATTTCTCCAATACCAACAACAATGATTGTATTAGCACTCCGATTGCTCCTCCTGCCACTAGTGCGGAGTCTTGTGATATTAATGCCGCTTTGTTGAATCTCATTATGAAAGATCAGTTTTCCGGTACTCCTAATGGGGATGCCGCGTCCCATCTTAACACATTCGTGGAATTATGCGATATGCAAAAGAAAAAACATGTGGACAATGATATTGTGAAGTTGAAATTATTCCCGTTTTCTTTGCGAAATCATGCAAAAATTTGGTTTTATTCTTTGCCTCGCAATAGTATCAATTCTTGGGATAAGTGCAAAGATGCTTGTTAGGGCATGTCTCTCTCTTAGTAGTTTTGGTGATTGATGACAATGCTTTTGCGGACTAATCGTGTGCGTTGAGTATTTCAGAGATTCATTCTTTGGCACGAGACGATTCTTTCCCCTCGGAGCTTTAAGTGAAGACGGTGTAATCTCTTTTGTTTCGGTTTTGGTGGACTTGAGTCGTAGGAGACACCGTACTATCAGGAGGGGGTCCGCAATGGAAAGGCAAGGGTGGAATCAACACGTACACGTCATCTTTGCACCCCCAGCTCCTTTCCTCTCCTTGGAGTTTCTTGTTTCAACGGAAGTGGAGATTGTGAGGAGATAGCGGTAGTACCGCCGCCAGCGCGGTAGTACCGCCCATGGTCCTCGAGCGGTAGTACCGCTGTCCTACAATGGTAGTACGGTTTGGGGGCATCGGCGGCAGTACCGTCCTAGTTCGGCAACGCTATCGCCTCGGTTCAAGGATGTCTTTTCTCATGTCGGGTTGTGCGGCAGTAGTAGTGGCAGTAGCAGCGGTAGTACCTGTTGGGGAACGTAGTAATTTCAAAAAAATTCCTACGCACACGCAAGATCATGGTGATGCATAGCAACGAGAGGGGAGAGTGTTGTCCACGTACCCTCGTAGACCGAAAGCGGAAGCGTTAATACAACGCGGTTGATGTAGTCGTACGTCTTCACGATCCGACCGATCAAGTACCGAACGCATGGCACCTCCGAGTTCAGCACACGTTCAGCTCGATGACATCCCTCGAACTCCGATCCAGCCGAGTGTTGAGGGAGAGTTTCGTCAGCACGACGGCGTGCTGACGATGTTGATGTTCTACCGACGCAGGGCTTCGCCTAAGCACCGCTACGATATTATCGAGGTGTAATATGGTGGAGGGGGGCACCGCACACGGCTAAAAGATCGTAGATCAATTGTTGTGTTTCTGGGGTGCCCCCTGCCCCCGTATATAAAGGAGCAAGGGGGAGGCCGCCGGCCAAGGAGGAGGGCGCGCCAAGGTGGGAGTAGGACCCCTCCTTTCCTTGTTGGAATAGGAGAAGGGAAGGGAGAAGGAGAAAGAAGGAAGGGGGCGCCCCCTCTCCCTAGTCCATGGGGAGGGGTGCGGCCACCCTTTGGGGCCTTTCTCTCCTTTCCCGTATGGCCCATTAAGGGCCAATACGAATTCCCGTAACTCTCCGGTACTCCGAAAAATACCCGAATCACTCGGAACCTTTCCGAAGTCCGAATATAGTCGTCCAATATATCGATCTTTACGTCTCGGCCATTTCGAGACTCCTCGTCATGTCCCCGATCTCATCCGGGACTCCGAACTCCTTCGGTACATCAAAACACATAAACTCATAATATAACCATCATCGTAACGTTAAGCGTGCGGACCCTACGGGTTCGAGAACTATGTAGACATGACCGAGACACCTCTCCGGTCAATAACCAATAGCGGAACCTGGATGCTCATATTGGCTCCCACATATTCTACGAAGATCTTTATCTGTCAGACCGCATAACAACATACGTTGTTCCCTTTGTCATCGGTATGTTACTTGCCCGAGGTTCGATCGTCGGTATCTCGATACCTAGTTCAATCTCGTTACCGGCAAGTCTCTTTACTCGTTCCTAATACATCATCCCGCAACTAACTCATTAGTCACAATGCTTGCAAGGCTTATAGTGATGTGTATTACTGAGTGGGCCCAGAGATACCTCTCCGACAATCGGAGTGACAAATCCTAATCTCGAAATACGCCAACCCAACAAGTACCTTTGGAGACACCTGTAGAGCACCTTTATAATCACCCAGTTACGTTGTGACATTTGGTAGCACACAAAGTGTTCCTCCGGTAAACGGGAGTTGCATAATCACATAGTCATAGGAACATGTATAAGTCATGAAGAAAGCAATAGCAACATACTAAACGATCGAGTGCTAAGCTAACGGAATGGGTCAATTCAATCACGTCATTCTCCTAATGATGTGATCTCGTTAATCAAATGACAACCCATGTCAATGGCTAGGAAACTTAACCATCTTTGATCAACGAGCTAGTCAAGTAGAGGCATACTAGTGACACTCTGTTTGTCTATGTATTCACACATGTATTATGTTTCCGGTTAATACAATTCTAGCATGAATAATAAACATTTATCATGATATAAGGAAATAAATAATAACTTTATTATTGCCTCTAGGGCATATTTCCTTCAGTCTCCCACTTGCACTAGAGTCAATAATCTAGTTCACATCGCCATGTGATTTAACATCAATAATTCACATCACCATGTGATTAACACCCATAGTTCACATTGTCATGTGACCAACACCCAAAGGGTTTACTAGAGTCAATAATCTAGTTCACATTGGTATGTGATTAACACCCAAAGAGTACTAAGGTGTGATCATGTTTTGATTATGAGATAATTTTAGTCAACGGGTCTGTCACATTCAGATCCGTAAGTATTTTGCAAATTTCTATGTCTACAATGCTCTGCACGGAGCTACTCTAGCTAATTGCTCCCACTTTCAATATGTATCTAGACCGAGACTTAGAGTCATCTAGATTAGTGTCAAAACTTGCATCGACGTAACCCTTTACGACGAACCTTTTGTCACTTCCATAATCGAGAAACATATCCTTATTCCACTAAGGATAATTTTGACCGCTGTCCAATGATCTACTCCTAGATCACTATTGTACTCCCTTGCCAAAATCAGTGTAGGGTATACAATAGATCTGGTACACAGCATGGCATACTTTATAGAACCTATGGCCAAGGCATAGGGAATGACTTTCATTCTCTTTCTATCTTCTGCCGTGGTCGGGCTTTGAGTCTTACTCAATTTCACACCTTGTAACACAGGCAAGAACTCTTTCTTTGACTGTTCTATTTTGAACTACTTCAAAATCTTGTTAAGGTATGTACTCATTGAAAAAACTTATCAAGCGTCTTGATCTATCTCTATAGATCTTGATGCTCAATATGTAAGCAGCTTCACCGAGGTCTTTCTTTGAAAAACTCCTTTCAAACACTCCTTTATGCTTTGCAGAATAATTCTACATTATTTCCGATTAACAATATGTCATTCACATATACTTATCAGAAATGATGTAGTGCTCCCACTCACTTTCTTGTAAATACAGGCTTCACCGCAAGTCTGTATAAAACTATATCCTTTGATCAACTTATCAAAGCGTATATTACAACTCCGAGATGCTTGCACCGGTCCATAGATGGATCGCTGGAGCTTGCATATTTTGTTAGCACTTTTAGGATTGACAAAACCTTCTGGTTGCATCATATACAACTCTTCTTTAATAAATCCATTAAGGAATGCAGTTTTGTTTATCCACTTGCAATATTTCATAAAATGCGGCAATTGCTAACATGATTCAGACAGACTTAAGCATAGATACGAGTGAGAAACTCTCATCATAGTCAACACCTTGAACTTGTCGAAAACCTTTTTGCGACAATTCTAGCTTTGTAGACAGTAATACTACTATCACTGTCTGTCTTCCTCTTGAAGATCCATTTAATCTCAATGGCTCGCCGATCATTGGGCAAGTCAATCAAAGTCCATACTTTGTTCTCATATATGGATCTCATCTCAAATTTCATGGCCTCAAGCCATTTCGCGGAATCTGGGCTCATCATCGCTTCCTCATAGTTCGTAGGTTCGTCATGGTCAAATAACATGGCCTCCAGAACAGGATTACCGTACCACTCTGGTGTGGATCTCACTCTGGTTTACCTACGAGGTTTGGTAGTAACTTGATCTGAAGTTACATGATCATCATCATTAACTTCCTCACTAATTGGTGTAGGAGTCACAGGAACAGATTTCTGTGATGAACTACTTTCCAATAAGGGAGCAGGTACAGTTACCTCATCAAGTTCTACTTTCCTCCCACTCACTTCTTTCGAGAGAAACTCCTTCTCTAGAAAGGATCCATTCTTAGCAACGAATGTCTTGCCTTCGGATCTGTGATAGAAGGTGTACCCAACTGTCTCCTTTGGGTATCCTATGAAGACACATTTCTCCGATTTGGGTTCGAGCTTATCAAGTTGAAGTTTCTTCACATAAGCATCGCAACCCCAAACTTTAAGAAACGACAACTTTGGTTTCTTGCCAAACCACAGTTCATAAGATGTCGTCTCAACGGATTTAGATGGTACCCTATTTAACGTGAATGCAGCTATCTCTAATGCATAACCCCAAAACGATAGTGGTAGATCGGTAAGAGACATCATATATCGCACCATATCTAATAAAGTACGGTTACAATGTTCTGACACACCATTACACCGTGGTGTTCCAGGTGGCGTGAGTAGTGAAACTATTTCACATTGTTTTAACTGAAGGCCAAACTCTTAACTCAAATACTCTTCTCCACGATCAGATCGTAGAAACTTTATTTTCTTGTTACGATGATTTTCCGCTTCACTCTGAAATTATATGAACTTTTCAAATGTTTCAGACTTCTGTTTCATTAAGTAGATATACCCATATCTGCTCAAATCATCTGTGAAGGTCAGAAAATAATGATACCTGCTACGAGCCTCAATATTCATCGGACCACATACATCTGTATGTATGATTTCCAACAAATCTGTTGCTCTCTCCATAGTTCCGAAGAACGGCGTTTGAGTCATCTTGCCCATGAGGCATGGTTCGCAAGCATCAAGTGATTCATAATCAAGTGATTCCAAAATCCCATCGGTATGGAGTTTCTTCATGCGTTTTACACCAATATGACCTAAACGGCAGTGCCACAAATAAGTTGCACTATCATTATTAACTTTGCATCTTTTGGCTTCATTATTATGAATATGTGTATCACTACGATCGAGATCCAACAAACCATTTTATTGGGTGTATGACCATAGAAGGTTTTATTCATGTAAACAGAACAACAATTATTCTCTAATTTAAATGAATAACCGTATTGCAACAAACATGATCAAATCATATTCATGCTCAACGCAAAACACCAAATAACACTTATTTAGTTTCAACACTAATCCCGAAAGTATAGGGAGTGTGCGATGATGATCATATCAATCTTGAAACCACTTCCAATACACATCGTCATTTCATCCTTAACTAGTTTCTGTTCATTATGCAACTCCCGTTTCGAGTTACTACTCTTTAGCAACTGAACCAGTACCTAATACCGAGGGATTGCTATGAACACTAGTAAAATACACATCAATAATCTATATATCAAATATACCTTTGTTCACTTTGCCATCCTTCTTATCCACCAAATACTTGGGGTAGTTATGCTTCCAGTGACCAGTCCCTTTTGCAGTAGAAGCACTTAGTCTCAGGCTTAGGACCAGACTTAGGCTTCTTCACTTGAGCAGCAACTTGCTTGCCATTCTTCTTGAAGTTCCCCTTCTTCCCTTTGCCCTTTTCTTAAAACTAGTGGTCTCGTCAACCATCAACACTTGATGTTTTTTCTTGATTTCTACCTTCGTCGATTTCAGCATCACGAAGAGCTCGGGAATTACTTTCGTCATCCCTTGCATACTATAGTTCATCACGAAGTTCTACTAACTTAGTGATGGTGACTAGAGAATTCTGTCAATCACTATTTTATCTGGAAGATTAACTCCCACTTGATTCAAGCGATTGTAGTACCCAGACAATCTGAGCACATGCTCACTGCTTGAGCTATTCTCCTCCATCTTTTAGCTATAGAACTTGTTGGAGACTTCATATCTCTCAACTCGGGTATTTGCTTGAAATATTAACTTCAACTCCTGGAACATCTCATATGGTCCATGACGTTCAAAACGTCTTTGAAGTCCCGATTCTAAGTCGTTAAGCATGGCGCACTAAATTATCAAGTAGTCATCATACCGAGCTTTTGTCAAACGTTCACAACGTCTGCATCTGCTCCTGCAATAGGTCTGTCACCTAGCGGTGCATCAAGGACATAATTCTTCTGTGCAGCAATGAGGATAATCCTCAGATCACGGATCCAATCCGCATCTTTGCTACTAACATCTTTCAACATAATTTTTCTCTAGGAACATATCAAAAATAAACACAGGGAAGCAACAACGCGAGCTATTGATCTACAACATAATTTGCAAAATACTATCAGGACTAAGTTCATGATAAATTTAAGTTCAATTAATCATATTACTTAAGAACTCCCACTTAGATAGACATCCCTCTAATCCTCTAAGTGATCACGTGATCCATATCAACTAAACCATGTCCGATCATCACGTGAGATGGAGTAGTTTCAACGGTGAACATCACTATGTTGATCATATCTACTATATGATTCATGCTCGACCTTTCGGTCTCCGTGTTCCGAGGCCATATCTGCATATGCTAGGCTCGTCAAGTTTAACCTGAGTATTCCGCGTGTGCAACTGTTTTGCACCCGTTGTATTTGAACGTAGAGCCTATCACACCCGATCATCACGTGGTGTCTCAGCACGAAGAACTTTCGCAACGGTGCATACTCAGGGAGAACACTTTTATCTTGAAATTTTAGTGAGAGATCATCTTATAATGCTACCGTCAATCAAAGCAAGATAAGATGCATAAAAGATAAACATCACATGCAATCAATATAAGTGATATGATATGGCCATCATCATCTTGTGCTTGTGATCTCCATCTCCGAAGCACCGTCATGATCACCATCGTCACCGGCGCGACACCTTGATCTCCATCGTAGTATCGTTGTCGTCTCGCCAACTATTGCTTTTACGAATATCGCTACCGCTTAGTGATAAAGTAAAACAATTACATATGGCTCCTGCCAGTTGCCGATAACTCGGTTACAAAACATGATCATCTCATACAATAAAATATAGTATCATGTCTTGACCATATCACATCACAACATGCCCTGCAAAAACAAGTTAGACGTCCTCTACTTTGTTGTTGCAAGTTTTACGTGGCTGCTACGGGCTTAGCAAGAACCGTTCTTACCTACGCATCAAAACCACAACGATAGTTTGTCAAGTTGGTGCTGTTTTAACCTTCGCAAGGACCGGGCGTAGCCACACTCGGTTCAACTAAAGTGAGAGAGACAAACACCCGCCAGTCACCTTTAAGCAACGAGTGCTCGCAACGGTGAAACCAGTCTCGCGTAAGCGTATGCGTAGTGTCGGTCCGGGCCGCTTCATCTCACAATACCGCTGAACCAAAATATGACATGCTGGTAAGCAGTATGACTTATATCGCCCACAACTCACTTGTGTTCTACTCGTACATATAACATCAACGCATAAAACCAGGCTCGGATGCCACTGTTGGGGAACGTAATAATTTCAAAAAATTCCTACGCACACGCAAGATCATGGTGACGCATAGCAACGAGAGGGGAGAGTGTTGTCCACGTACCCTCGTAGACCGAAAGCGGAAGCGTTAATACAACGCGGTTGATGTAGTCGTACGTCTTCATGATCCGACCAATCAAGTACCGAACGCACGGCACCTCCGAGTTCAGCACACGTTCAGCTCGATGATATCCCTCGAACTCCGATCCAGCCGAGTGTTGAGGGAGAGTTTCGTCAGCACGACGGCGTGGTGACGATGATGATGTTCTACCGACGCAGGGCTTCGCCTAAGCACCGCTACGATATTATCGAGGTGTAATATGGTGGAGGGGGGCACCGCACACGGCTAAAAGATCGTAGATCAATTGTTGTGTTTCTGGGGTGCCCCCCTGCCCCCGTATATAAAGGAGCAAGGGGGAGGCCGCCGGCCAAGGAGGAGGGCGCGCCAAGGGGGGGTCCTACTCCCACCGGGAGTAGGACTCCTCCTTTCCTTGTTGGAATAGGAGAAGGGAAGGGAGAAGGAGAAAGAAGGAAGGGGGCGCCCCCTCTCCCTAGTCCAATTTGGACTAGTCCATGGGGAGGGGTGCGGCCACCCTTTGGGGCCTTTCTCTCCTTTCCCGTATGGCCCATTAAGGGCCAATACGAATTCCCGTAACTCTCCGGTACTCCGAAAAATACCCGAATCACTCGGAACCTTTCCGAAGTCCGAATATAGTCGTCCAATATATCGATCTTTACGTCTCGGCCATTTCGAGACTCCTCGTCATGTCCCTGATCTCATCCGGGACTCTGAACTCCTTCGGTACATCAAAACACATAAACTCATAATATAACCGTCATCGTAACGTTAAGCGTGCGGACCCTACGGGTTCGAGAACTATGTAGACATGACCGAGACACCTCTCCGGTCAATAACCAATAGCGGAACCTGGATGCTCATATTGGCTCCCACATATTCTACGAAGATCTTTATCGGTCAGACCGCATAACAACATACGTTGTTCCCTTTGTCATCGGTATGTTACTTGCCCGAGGTTCGATCGTCGGTATCTCGATACCTAGTTCAATCTCGTTACCGGCAAGTCTCTTTACTCGTTCCGTAATACATCATCCCGCAACTAACTCATTAGTCACAATGCTTGCAAGGCTTATAGTGATGTGTATTACTGAGTGGGCCCAGAGATACCTCTCCGACAATCGGAGTGACAAATCCTAATCTCGAAATACGCCAACCCAACAAGTACCTTTGGAGACACCTGTAGAGCACCTTTATAATAACCCAGTTATGTTGTGACGTTTGGTAGCACACAAAGTGTTCCTCCGGTAAACGGGAGTTGTATAATCTCATAGTCATAGGAACATGTATAAGTCATGAAGAAAGCAATAGCAACATACTAAACGATCGAGTGCTAAGCTAACGGAATGGATCAAGTCAATCACATCATTCTCCTAATGATGTGATCTCGTTAATCAAATGACAACCCATGTCAATGGCTAGGAAACTTAACCATCTTTGATCAACGAGCTAGTCAAGTAGAGGCATACTAGTGACACTCTGTTTGTCTATGTATTCACACATGTATTATGTTTCCGGTTAATACAATTCTAGCATGAATAATAAACATTTATCATGATATAAGGAAATAAATAATAACTTTATTATTGCCTCTAGGGCATATTTCCTTCAGTACCGCCTGTGAGCGGTAGTACCGCGGCTACCACCGCTACTAGTGCCGCCCATACCCTCTTTCTCTCTCCCGTTCTCCCTCTGTTTCTTCTGCTCTCAGTCTCTACGGTAGTACCGCGGGTGGTCGCGGAAGTACCGCTGCTACTAGCAGTAGTACCGCTCCACTTGGCGGTAGTACCGCTCTGTGCGGGCTGAAGAGGGGGGTAACGGTTGGATTGGTTCCCCCAATATAAAAGGAGGTCTTCTTCTCCAAGTTGACCTACCTCTTTTCCCCCAAACTCCATTGTTGCTCCAAAGCTCATTTTTGCCCGATCTCTCTCCCTAGCCAATCAAACTTGTTGATTTTCTAGGGATTGGTTGAGAAGGCCCGGATCTACACTTCCACCAAGAGAAATTTGATTCCCCCCACTAATTCCTTGCGGATCTTGTTACTCTTGGGTGTTTGAGCACCCTAGACGGTTGAGGTCACCTCGGAGCCACATTCCATTGTGGTGAAGCTCCGTGGTATCGTTGGGAGCCTCCAATTAAGTTGTGGAGATAGCCCCAACCTTGTTTGTAAAGGTTCGGTCGCCGACTTCAAGGGCACCAATAGTGTAATCAAGGCATCTCGCATTGTGTGAGGGCGTGAGAAGAATACGGTGGGCCTAGTGGCTTCTTGGGGAGCATTGTGCCTCCACACCGCTCCAACGGAGACGTACTTTCTCTCAAAGGGAAGGAACTTCAGTAACACACCCTTGTCTCCACCGGCTCCACTCTTGGTTATCTCTTACCTTTACTTGTGCAAGCTTATATTGTGTTGTATCCTTTGCTTGCTTGTGTGCTAGTTGTTGTTGCATCATATAGGTTGCTCACCTAGTTGCATATCTAGACAACCTACTTTGTTGCTAAGTTTAATTTGGTAAAGAAAAGTTCAAAATTGTTAGTTGCCTATTCACCCCCCCCTCTAGTCAACCATATCGATCCTTTCAATGCTTTTATTACTACGTATTTTCCGCCCTCAAAATTATTTCCCTTAGGACGCAAATCATGAATTTTAAGGAACTTGAGCATGAACATGTTGCGCAATCTTGGGAAAGAATGAACTTGATTCTAAGAAATTGTCCTACTCATGGTTTAAATCTTTGGATGATCATACAAAATTTTTATGCGGGATTGAATTTTGTTTCTAGAAATCTTTTAGATTCCTCCGCGGGTGGTACTTTTATGGAAATTACTTTGGGTGAAGCTACTAAATTGCTTGATAATATTATGGCAAATTATTCACAATGGCATACCGAAAGAGCTCCTACTAGTAAAAAGGTTAATTCGGTAGAAGAAATAAATTCTTTGAGTGAAAAAGTTGATGCTCTTATGAAGTTGGTTGCTAATAAAAATGCTCCTATTGGTCTTAATAATGTGCCTTTGTGTACTTTGATTGAGCAAAATAGTGATGCCATAGATGTGAATTTTGTTTTGCAAAACAATTTAAATAACAATGCTTATAGAGGTAATTTCAATCCTAGACCTTTTCCAGGAAATTCCTCTAATAATTATGGTAATTCATATGGTAATCCTTCTTATATTAATAATAGGAACACCTCTGATCTTGAGAATAATATTAAAGAATTTATCAATGCTCAAAAGAATTTTAACACTACGATAAAAGAAAATTTGAGTAAAATCTCAGGATGAAAATTTTCATGCCTAAGGTTGGAGAACCAATTAAAGCTTTATATGTTTCTACGGATGAAAGCAAGAAAAGAACCGCTATGCTTAGAGCTAAAAGATAACTTTTAGAAAAAGCATTTTCTAGCGATTGCTGATACGTCCATTTTGCATCATGCTTTTATATTGATATTTATTGCATTATGGGCTGTTATTACATACTTATGCCTATTCTCTCTTATTTTACAAGGTTTGCATGAAGAGGGAGAATGCCGGCAACTGGAATTCTGGACTGGAAAAGGAGCAAATATTAGAGACCTATTCCGCACAACTCCAAAAGTCCTGAAACTTCACGGAGCATGTTTTTGGAATATATAAAAAATATTAGGCGAAGAAAGTACCAGAGGGGGCCACCAGCCAGCCACAAGGGTGGAGGGTGCGCCCTACCCCCTGGGCGCGCCCCCAACCTTGTGGGCCCCCTGGCAGTCCTCCGCTACCCATCTTTGGCTATATGGTGTGTTTTGACTTGGAAAAAATCATAAGGAAGCTCTCGGGATGAAGCGCCGCCGTCTCGAGGCGGAACCTGGGCAGAACCAATCTAGGGCTCTAGTGAAGCTGTTCTGCCGGGGAAACATCCCTCCGGGAGGGGGAAATCATCGCCATCGTCATCACCATAGATCCTCCCATCGAGAGGGGGTCAATCTCCATCAACATCTTCACCAACACCATCTCCTCTCAAACCCTAGTTCATCTCTTGTATTCGATCTTGGTCCCAAAACCTCACATTGGTACCTGTGGGTTGCTAGTAGTGTTGATTACTCCTTGTAGTTGATGCTAGTTGGTTTATCCGGTGGAAGATTATATTTTCAGATCCTTAGTGATAATTAATACTCCTATGATCTTGATCATAAATATGTTTTGTGAGTAGTTACGTTTGTTCCTGAGGACATGGGAGAAGTCTTGTTTTAAGTAATCATGTGAATTTAGTATTCGTTCGATATTTTGATGAGATGTATGTTGTCTCTCCTCTAGTGGTGTTATGTGAACGTCGACTACATGACACTTCACCATTATTTGGGCCTATGGGGAAGGCATTGGGAAGTAATAAGTAGATGATGGGTTGCTAGAGTGTGAGAAGCTTAAACCCTAGTTTATGCGTTGCTTCGTAAGGGGCTGATTTGGATCCATATGTTTCATGCTATGGTTAGGTTTACCTTAATACTTCTTTCGTAGTTGCGGATTCTTGCGAGAGGGGTTAATCATAAGTGGTAGGCTTGTCCAGGGAAGGGAAACACCCAAGCACCGGTCCACCGACATATCAAATTATCAAAGTAACGAACGCGAATCATATGAGCATGATGAAAACTAACTTGACAGCAATTCCCATGTGTCCTCGGGAGCGCTTTGCTTTATATAAGAGTTCGTCCAGGCTTGTCCTTTGCTATAAAAAGGATTGTGCCACCTTGCTGCACCTTAGTTACTTTATTTACTTGTTACCCGTTATGATTTACCTTTTCACAAAACTATCTGTTACCGATAATTTCAGTGCTTGCAGAGAATACCTTGCTGAAAACCACTTGTCATTTCCTTCTGCTCCTCGTTGGGTTCGACACTCTTACTTATCGAAAGGACTAAGATAGATCCCCTATACTTGTGGGTCATCAAGACTGTTTTCTGGCGCCGTTACTGGGGAGTGAAGCGCCTTTGGTAAGTGGAATTTGGTAAGGAAACATTTATATAGTGTGCTGAAATTTACTGCCACTTGTTACTATGGAAAATAATCCTTTGAGGGGTTTGTTCGGGGTATCTTCACCCCGACCGGAAGAGCAAAGAGTTGATCCTCAACCTACTGCACCTACTGAAAATATTTATTATGAAGTTCCTTCGGGTATGATAGAGAAACTGCTAGCTAATCCATAGGCAGGAGATGGAACATTACATCCTGATATGCACCTAATCTATGTGGATGAGGTTTGTGGATTATTTAAGCCTGCAGGTATGCCCGAGGATGTTGTCAAGAAGAAAGTCTTCCCTTTATCTTTGAAGGGAAAGGCATTGACATGGTATAGGCTATTATTGGATCATGGAACTACAACCGATTGAAATTGGAATTTCATCAGAAGTTTTATCCTATGCATCTGGTTCATCGTGCTCGGAATTATATATATAATTTTTGGCCTCGTGAAGGAGAAAGTATCGCTCAAGCTTTGTGGGGGCTTAATTCAATGTTATATTCATGCCCCAATCATGAGCTCTCAAGAGAAATTATTATTCAAAAAATTTATGCTCGGCTTTCTCATAATGATCGATCCATGCTCGATACTTCTTGTACTGGTTCCTATATGAGGAAGGATATTGAATTCAAATGCATTTTTTTGTAAATAATTAAACGCAGCTCTGAAGATTGAGAACTCGACGAGGTAAAGAGTCAGGTATAAGACTTAAGTTTGTTTGTGTTAAATATTTTATGGATACCGATGCTTTTCATGATTTTAGCACTAAATGTGGACTTGACTTTGAGATAGTAGCTTCTTTTTGTGAATATTTTGCTAATCATGTTGATCTCCCTAAGGAGAAGTGGTTTAAATATCAGCCTCCCATTGAAGTTAAAGTAGTATAACCTATTAAAGTTGAAGAAGAAACTATTACTTATAATGTTGATCCTATTGTTCCTACTGCTTATATTGAGAAACCACCTTTTCTTGTTAGAATAAAGGATCATGCTAAAGCTTCAACTATGGTCAACAAAAGTTATATTAGAACATCCAAACCCTCTGAGCAAATTAAAGTTGAACCTAGTATTCCTATGGTTAAAGACCTCTTGGTCGATAATATTGATGGGCATGTTATTTATTTCTGTGATGAAGCTGCTAGAATTGCTAAACCCGATACTAAAGATAAACATAGACCTGTTGTTGGCATGCCCGTTGTTTCTGTTAAAATTGGAGATCATTGTTATCATGGTTTATGTGATGTGGGTGCTAGTGTGAGTGCAATTCCTTATACCTTATATAAAGAAATTATGAATGATATTGCACCTGCTGAGATAGAAGATACTGATGTTACTATTAAGCTTGCCAATAGAGATACTATATCACCAATTGGGATTGTTAGAGATGTTGAAGTCCTGTGAGGGAAGATAAAATATCCTACTGATTTTCTTGTTCTTGCTTCCCCACAAGATAATTTTTGTCCCATTATATTTGGTAGACCCTTCTTGAATACTATTAATGCTAAGATAGACTGTGAGAAAGATATTGTTACTGTTGGTTTAGGGGATATGTCTCATAATTTTAATTTCTCTAAATTTCATAGACAACCCCATGATAAAGAATTGCCTAGTAAGGATGAAATTATTGGTCTTGCTTCTATTGCCGTGCCTCCTACTGATCCTTTAGAACAATATTTGCTAGACCATGAAAATGATATGTTTATGAATGAAAGAAGGGAAATCGATGAAGTATTCTTTAATCAAGGACCTATTTTGAAACACAATTTTCCTGTTGGAATCCTTGGGGATCCTCCTCCACCTAAGGGTGATCCCGTGTTTGAGCTTAAACAATTACCTGATACTCTGAAATATGCTTATCTTGATGAAAAGAAGATATATCCTATCATTATTAGTGCTAACCTTTCAGAGCATGAAGAAAAGAAATTATTGAAAACTATGAAGAAGCACTGTGCCGCTGTTGGATATACTCTTGATGATCTTAAGGGCATTAGTCCCACTCTATGTCAGCACAAAATTAAATTGGAGAAAGATGCTAATCCAGTTGTTGATCATCAATGGCGGTTAAATCCTAAGATGAAAGAAGTGGTAAGAAATGAAATACTAAAGCTTCTGGAGGCAGGTATAATTTATTCTATTGCTGACAGTCAATGGGTAAGCCCTGTTCATTGTGTCCCTAAGAAAGGAGGTATTACTGTTGTTCCTGATGATAAGAATGAATTGATTCCACAAAGAATTGTTACAGGTTATAGAATGGCAACCTTGACCGAGTTTTGTAGAGATGTGAAGAAACTAATCTTGTATCGAATTGGGAGAAGTGCCACTTTATGGTAAGGAAGGTATTTTCTTAGGGCATAAAATTTCTGAAAGAGGTATTGAAGTTGATAAAGCTAAAGTAGATGCTATTGAAAAGATGTCGTGTCCTAAAGATATCAAAGGTATAAGAAGTTTCCTTGGTCATGCCGGTTTCTATAGGAGGTTTATTAAAGACTTCTCTAAAATTTCTAGGCCTCTCACTAATCTCTTACAAAAAGATGTTCCTTTTATTTTTGATGATGATTGTGTAGAAGCATTTGAAATACTTAGGAAAGCCTTGATTTCTCCTCCTATTGTTCAGCCACCTGATTGGAATTTACCCTTTGAAATTATGTGTGATGCTAGTGGTTATGCTGTTGGTGCAGTTCCAGGACAAAGAGTTGATAAGAAATTAAATGTTATTCAGTATGCTAGTAAAACTCTAGACAGTTCCCAGAGAAATTATGCTACCACTGAAAAATAATTTTTAGCAGTTGTATTTGCATGTGATAAGTTTAGACCTTATATTGTTGATTCCAAAGTAACTGTTCACACTGATCATGCTGCTATTAAATATCTTAGGGAAAAGAAAGATGCTAAACCTAGACTTATTAGATGGGTTCTCTTGCTAAATATGATTTCAAGCATAGAATTGCATCTCCATATCACCCTCAGTCTAGTGGTCAAGTATACTTGAGCAATAGAGACATTAAATTAATTTTGCAAAAGACTGTTAATAGATCTAGAAAGAATTGGTCTAAGAAACTTGATGATGCATTATGGGCTTATAGAACTGCTTATAAGAATCCTATGGGTATGTCTCCGTATAAAATGGTTTACGGAAAAGCATGTCATTTACCTCTTGAACTAGAACATAAGGCTTATTGGGCTATTAAAGAGCACAACTATGATTTTAAACTTGCTGGTGAAAGAGGTTATTTGACATTAGTTCACTTGATGAATGGAGAACCCAAGCCTATGAGAATGCCAAGTTGTTTAAAGAAAAAGTTGAAAGATGGCACGACAGAAGGATACAAAAGCGTGAGTTTAATGTAGGTGATCATGTTTTGCTATACAACTCTTGTTTAAGATTTTTTGCAGGAAAGCTTCTCTCTAAATGGGAAGGCCCTTACATCATCGAGGAGGTCTATCGTTCCGGTGCCATAAAAATTAACAATGCCGACGGCAAAAATCCGAAGGTGGTAAACGGTCAAAGACTCAAACATTATATCTCAGGTACTCCCATAAATGTTGAGACCAATATAATTGATGCCGTAACCCCGGAGGAGTACATAAGGGACACTTTCTAGAATGTTTCAGACTCCGAAAAGGAATAGGTATGTGGTACGGTAAGTAAACCGACTCCAAAACGTTTCCAATGATAAATTTTCTCCGTTTTGGAATATTTAAAAAATTAGGAAAATTAAAAGTAGTCCGAAAGAGACACGAGGCATCCACAAGGGTGGAGGGCGCGCCCTACCCCCTGGGCGTGATGACCCACAAGTATATGGGATCAATTGTAACTCTTTTCGATAAGTAAGAGTGTCGAACCCAACGAGGAGCAGAATGAAATGACAAGTGGTTTTCAGCAAGGTAATGTCTACAAGTTCTGACATTATAAGTAACAGATTAGTTTGATAGCAAGATAATTTGTAACGAGCACGTAACGATAGTAGTAGCAAAAGTGCAGCAAGGTAGCCCAATCCTTTTGAGGCAAAGGACAGGCCAAAACGGTCTCTTATATTAGGCAAAGAGTTCTTGAGAGTACACAGGAATTTCATCTAGTCACTTTCACCATGTTGATTCAATTCGTGTTCTCTACTTTGATAAATTGATATGTGGGTGGACCGGTGCTTAGGTGTTGTTCTTACTTGAACAAACCTCCTACTTATGATTAATCCTCTCGCAAGCATCCACAACTACGAGAAAAGTATTAAGAATAAATTATAACCATAGCATTAAACTTTTGGATCCAATCGGTCCCTTGCGAAATAGCGCATAAACTAGGGTTGAAGCTTCTGTCACTCTCGCAACCCATCATCTAATAACTACTCCACAATGCATTCCCTTAGGCCCAAATATGGTGAAGTGTCATGTCGTCGACGTTCACATGACACCACTAAGGGAATCACAACATACATACTATCAAAATATTGAACACACATCAAGTTCACATGATTACTTGCAACATGATTTCTCCCGTGACCTCAAGAACAAAAGTAACTACTCACAAATGATAATCATGCTCAAGATCATAGGGGTATTAAATAGCATATTGGATCCGAACATATAATCTTCCACCAAATAAACCAAATAGTAATCAACTACAAGATGTAATCAACACTACTAGTCACCCACAAGCACCAATCTATAGTTCCGGTAACAAGATTGAACACAAGAGATGAACTAGGGTTTTAGATGAGATGGTGATGTTGGAGATGTTGATGGATATTTCCCTCCCCAAGATGGGAGAGTTTTTGGTGATGATGATGACGATGATTTCCCCCTCCGGGAGGGAAGTTCCCCCGGCGGAATCGCTCCACCGGAGGGCAAAAGTGCTCCTGCCCAAGTTTCGCCTCGAGACGGCGGCGCTCCGTCCCGAAAGTCCTCTCCTTAATTTTTCTAGGTCAAAATGACCTATATACCAGAAGATGGGCACCAGAGGTGGGCCTGGGTGAGCACAACCCACCAGGGCGCGCCTGGGCTCCCTGGCACGCCCAGGTGGGTTGTGCCCACATGGTGGGCCCCCTTTGGTACTTATTGGCTACAATATTCATCATATATTCCATAAAAATTCTCCATGAAGTTTCAGCTTGTTTGGAGTTGTGCAGAATAGGTAGCGTGACGTAGCTTTTCCAGGTCCAGATTTCCAGCTGCCGGAATTCTCCCTCTTTGTGTGTACCTTGCAAATTTAGAGAGAAAAGGCACTAGAATTACTCCAAAAAGCATTATTATGCATAAAAACATCATAAATAACAGTATGAAAACATGATGCAAAATGGACGTATCAGGGCGCGCCCCCCGTCCTTGTGGCCACCTCGTGTGCCCTCCAGACTCCGTTTCTTGAACAATACTTCTTTTGGTCGGTAAAAAAATCATTATATAATCTCCCGAAGGTTTTGACCACTGTTGCAAATATCTCCTGTTTTTGTTTCGAGTTGTTTTTTGCCAGAGTGTTCAAGGCCAGGCATCATGTCGTCCCCCCTCCTCCAATAACGCGGACGGTGATGCTTGGTTGATGCAGATGGAACTCTGGAGGGAGGATGCTGAGGGAGTCACGATGGAGGAGGATGAAGGGGATTTGCTTGAGGAATAACCTTCGGCAACGGAAAGGGGTACTCTGACGGGTATCTCCGCTATTCCAAGTCCCCATCAAGCCATAGGAACCACAAACAACCATGAAGACCAAGAGGTTTGAGAAGGGCTTCCCCTAGGAGGCCCTTACATAGGTTACATTGGAACAACTTTCATAATTTGGTTTATAATTACGGAGTGGAGAACACCCCTCGTACAAATATACCCTCCAATTGGGACATATCCCGTCCAAGTGAAAGCAATGCAGGGAAGAGTTCTTGGGGGCCTGAAAATAAGCATCTTGTGGAGGAAATTCAGAAGAATGCAAATATGCTCCAACGTGTTCTCCAAGAACTGCAAGTTCTGAAGGGTGCATTAATGAAGCTAACGGACTCATCAACAACGCCATCATCACCACCCCCAAAGAAAGAGACATAAATACATGGGTATGGGCACTCCCCTTGGCAACTGCCAAGCTTGGGGGAGTGCCCCGGTGTCGTATCGTATCACCATCACATCTTTATCTTTATCACTTTTCTTAGTTCGATCCTTTTGGTTATGTCTTGATCTAGTAGAATAACATTTTAGTATGATCTAGCCTTGAGTTTTGCTTTATGTTCACTCTATGTAATCGAGTCCTTGAGATATATAATAAAGAGTAGTTTTGAGTCGAGGGCTTTGCTTTCTTGCCATGATCTTGAGGGAATTAAATAAAAGAAAGAATAAAAATAAATAAAAAGATCATATATTAATCTTATGGAGAGTAATGACTTCACATATAAGGAGTATGTTGAATAAAAGTTGTTGAGAGTTGACGAACATAGTTTTGGTCATAGTTGCAATTAATAGGAAGTAATAAAGAAAGAGAGGCTTCACATATAAATATACTATCTTGGACATCTTTTGTAATTGTGAGCACTCATTACAGTATGACATGCTAAAAAGTTGATGTTGGACAAGGAAGACAACATAATAGGTTATGTTTTCTTATATCCAAATAGAAGTTATATTGTCATGGATCATCCAACATGTTGAACTTGCCTTTCCCTCTCATGCTAGCCAAATTCTTTGCACCAAGTAGAGATACTACTTGTGCTTCCAAACATCCTTAAACCCAGTTTTGCCATGAGAGTCCACCATACCTACCTATGGATTGAGTAAGATCCTTCAAGTAAGTTGTCATCGGTGCAAGCAATAAAAATTGCTCTCTAAATATGTATGATCTATTAGTGTGAAGAAAATAAGCTTTATACAAACTTGTGATACAGAAGAAATAAAAGCGACGGACTGCATAATAAAGGTGTTTATCACAAGCGACAATATAAAGTGACGTTCTATTGCACTAAGATTTTGTACATCCAACCATAAAAGCGCATGACAACCTCTGCTTCCCTCTGCGAAGGGCCTATCTTTTACTTTTATCTTCTACCCTTATACAAGAGTCATGGTGATCATCACCTTTGCATTTTATACTTTTCTCCTTTGGCAAGCTCTGTGTGTTGGAGAGATCCGAATATATATATATCCACTCGGATGTAGGTTTTCATAAAGTATTACTGTTGGCATTACCCTTGAGTTAAAAGGTTGGGAGACGAAACTATAAGCCCCTATCTTTCTCTGTGTACGATTGAAACTTTGAACCCATAAGTATCGCGTGAGTGTTAAGAATTGTGAAAGATTATATGATAGTTGAGTATGTGGACTTGCTGAAAAGCTCTTGAATTGACTCTTTCCAATGTTATGATAAATTGCAATTGCTCCAATGACTGTGATCATAGTTTGTTAGTTATCAATAAAGTTTTTGATTCATACTTTACCTTGTGAACGAATTGTTACTTTAGAATAAGAAATTATATGGCATTATATGTTGGTGTTCTAAAGATGATCATGATGCCCTCATCTCCGTATTTTATTTTATCGACACCTCTTTTTCTAAACATGTGGACATATTTATCGATATCGGCTTTCGCTTGAGGACAAGCGAGGTCTAAGCTTGGGGGAGTTGATACGTCCATTTTGAATCATGCTTTTATATTGATATTTATTGCATTACGGGCTGTTATTACACATTATATCACAATACTTATGCCCATTCTCTCTTATTTTATAAGGTTTACATGAAGAGGAAGAATGCCGGCAGCTGGAATTCTGGACCGGAAAAGGAGCAAATATTAGAGACCTATTCTACACAACTCCAAAAGTCCTGAAACTTCACGGAGCATGTTTTTGGAATATATAACAAATATTGGGCGAAGAAAGTACCAGAGGGGGGCCACCAGCCAGCCACAAGGGTAGAGGGCGCGCCCTACCCCCCCGGGCGCGCCCCCGACCTTGTGGGCCCCCTGGCAGGCCTCAGGTGCCCATCTTTGGCTATATGATGTGTTTTAACCTGGAAAAAATCAGAAGGAAGCTTTTGGGACGAAGCGTCGCCGTCTCGAGGTGGAACCTGGGCAGAACCAATCTAGGGCTCCGGCGGAGCTGTTCTGCCGGGGAAACATCCCTCCGGGAGGGGGAAATTGTCACCATCGTCATCATCATCGATCCTCTCATCGAGAGGGGGTCAATTTCCATCAACATCTTCACCAGCACCATCTCCTCTCAAACCCTAGTTGTATTCGATCTTGGTCCCAAAACCTCAGATTGGTACCTGTGGGTTGCTAGTAGTGTTGATTACTCCTTGTAGTTGATGCTAGTTGGTTTATCCGGTGGAAGATTATATTTTCATATCCTTAATGATAATTAATACTCCTTTGATCTTGATCATAAATATGTTTTGTGAGTAGTTACCTTTGTTCCTGAGGAAAGAGGAGAAGTCTTGTTATAAGTAATCATGTGAATTTGGTTGCTACCTTTTGAGCTTGCGTTGGTTTTTCCCTTGAAGAGGAAAGGGTGATGCAGCAAAGTAGAGTAAATATTTCCCTTAGTTTTGAGAACCAAGGTATCAATCCAGTAGGAAACAACGCGCAAGCCACCGAATACTTGCACAAACAAACACCAACTTGCACCCAACGGGATAAAGGGGTTGCCAATCCCTTCATGGTTATTTGCAAAGTGAGATCTGATAGAGATGGATAAACGGTAAAGTAATATTTTTGGTTTATGGAACGGAAAGTAAAAGATTGCAAAGAAAGTAAATAGGAAACTAAAATTGTAGATCGGAAACTTGTATGATGGAAAGTAGACTCGGGGGCCATAGGTTTCACTAGAAGCTTCTCTCAAGATAGGAAATATTACGGTGGGTGAACAAATTACTGCCGAGCAATTGATGGAAAAGCGCAAGGTTATGACGATATCTAAGTCAATGATCATGAACATAGGCATCACGTTCGTATCAAGTAGACCGACTCCTGTCTGCATCTACTACTATTACTCCACACATCGACCGCTATCCAGCATGCATCTAGAGTATTAAGTTCATAAAGAACGGAGTAACACTTTAAGCAACATGACATGATGTAGAGGAATTAACTCAAGCAATATGATGAAAACCCCATCTTTTTATCCTCGATGGAAACAATACAATACGTGTCGGTTCCCCTTCTGTCACTAGGATCGAGCACCGCAAGATTGAACCCAAAGCTAAGCACTTCTCCCATTGCAAGAAAAACCAATCTAGTTGGCCAAACCAAATCGATAGTTCGAAGAGACTTGCGAAGATATCAAATCATGCATATGAGAATTCAGAGAAGATTCAAGTAATATTCATAGATAAGCTGATCATAAATCCACAATTCATCGGATCTCGGCAAACACACCGCAAAAGAGTATTACATCGAATAGATCTCCAAGAACATCGAGGAGAACTTTGTATTAAGAATCAAAGACAGAGAGAAGAAGCCATCTAGCTACTTGCTATGGACCCGTAGGTCTGTGGTAAAACTACTCACGCTTCATCGGAGAGGCAATGGTGTTGATGTAGAAGCCCTCCGTGATGGAATCCCCCTCCGGCAGGACGCCGAAAAAGGCCCCTAGATGGGATCTCACGGGTACAGAAGGTTGCAGCGGTGGAAAAGTGGTTTCGTGGCTCCCCTGGAAGTTTTTAGGATATTTGAGAATATATAGGCGGAAGAAATAGATCGGTGGAGTCACGAGGGGCCCACAAGGATGGGGGCATGCCCTACCCCCTTGGGCGCGCCCTCCGACCTTGTGGATGCCTCGTGGCTTCCCTGACTTGCACTCCAAGTCCTTTGGATGTCTTCCGGTCCAAGAAAAATCATCACGAAAGTTTCATTCCGTTTGGACTCCGTTTGGTATTCCTTTTCTGCGAAACTCTAAAACAAGGAAAAAAACAAGAACTTGCACTAGGATCTAGGTTAATAGGTTAGTCCCAAAATCATATAAAATAGCATATTAATGCATATAAAACATCCAAAACAGATAATATAATAGCATGGAACAGTAAAAAATTATAGATACATTGGAGACGTATCATTGGTATTCGTTCGATATTTTGATGAGATGTATGTTGTCTCTCCTCTAGTGGTGTTATGTGAACGTCGACTACATGACACTTCACCATTATTTGGGCCTAGGGGAAGGCATTGGGAAGTAATAAGTAGATGATGAGTTGCTAGAGTGACAGAAGCTTAAACCCTAGTTTATGCGTTGCTTCGTAAGGGACTTATTTGGATCCATATGTTTCATGCTATGGTTAGGTTTACCTTAATACTTCTTTCGTAGTTGCGGATGCTTGCGAGAGGGTTTAATCATAAGAGGTAGGCTTGTCCAAGGAAGGGCAGCACCCAAGCACCGGTCCACCCACATATCAAATTATCAAAGTAACGAACGTGAATCATATGAGCATGATGAAAACAAACTTGACAACAATTCCCATGTGTCCTCGGGAGCGCTTTGCTTTATATAAGAGTTCGTCTAGGCTTGTCCTTTCCTATAAAAAGGATTGGGCCACCTTGCTGCACCTTAGTTACTTTATTTACTTGTTACCCGTTTTGATCTACCTTATCACAAAACTATCTGTTACCGATAATTTCAGTGCTTGCAAAGAATACCTTGCTGAAAACCACTTGCCATTTCCTTCTGCTCCTCGTTGGGTTCGACACTCTTACTTATCGGAAGGACTACGATAGATCCCATATACTTGTGGGTCATCAACTGCTTTCATAAAAATGATGAAGATCTTAAAATGATTGGTGTTTCTTCTATTGATTCTTTGTTTAGTGAAATTAAGATTGATGAAAAAGGGACTGGAGAAGAGTCAACTTTAGTTAGAAGGCGCCCCGATAATTCGGAGGGTGAAAATCTTGTTGAGAAGATTGATAAAAGTGGGTTTGGACAGGTCAAAACTTTAACTAGTGATGTGCCCACTCTTTTGGATTACAAAGACTTTAATTATTATTATTGCTCTTTGATTGATTGTATTTCTTTGTTGTAATCCATGATAAATTCACACCGTGCTTATGAACAAAATAAAGCTTTTACTAAACATATTGTTGCTATGATGAAAGCTTTGGAAGAAAAGTTAGAATTAGAGATTTCAATTCCTAGAAAATTACATGATGAATGGGAACCCACTATCAAAGTCAAGATTAAAAATTATGAGTGTTTTGCTTTATGTGACTTGGGTGCTAGTGTTTCTACAATTCCGAAATCTTTATGTGATGTGCTTGGTCTTATCGACATTGAAGAATGTTCTTTGAATTTGCACTTGGCGGATTCTACTATGAAAAAGCCTATGGGAAGAATTAATGATGTTCTTATTCTTGCAAATAGGAATTATGTGCCCATAGATTTTACTGTTCTTGATATTGATTGCAATCCGTCTTGTCCAATTATTCTTGGTAGAGCGTTTTTACGCACTATTGGTGTCGGGATTGATATGAAAGAAGGAAATATTAAATTTCAATTTCCACTAAGGAAGGGTGTGGAACACTTCCCTAGAATAAGAATTAGGCCACCGTATGAATCAATCATGAGGGCATCTTATGGATATAGAAATAAAGATGACAATACTTGAATCTTTGCATTATGCCTAGCTAGGGGCATAAAACGATAGCGCTTGTTGGGAGGCAACCCACTGAATAAAATTTATTTTTGTCTTTTTCTTTATGTTCTTGAGTGTTTTCACAATTATGATACTGTTATGATTGTGTTTTTAATGTTTCATTTAGTGTTTGTGCCAAGCAAAGACTTTGGGATCATGTTGGGTGATAGTTGCTTTGATCTTGTTGAAAAATAGAAACTTTTGCGCCCAGAAAAATAATTTTCATTTTTAACAGGAGCGTGATAAAATTCTTATTTTTGTACACAAGATTGATATACAAATTTCCCATGTTGTCCTAATTTTTTCAGAATTTTTGGAGTTACAGAAGTATTGAAAGTTTTCAGATTGCTACAGACTGTTCTATTTTTGACAGAGTCTGTTTTCTTTGTGTTGTGTGCTTATTTCGATGAATCTATGGTTTGTATTGGAGGGTATAAGCTATAGAAAAGTTTGAATACATTAGATATAATGCAAAAATAAAATATGAATGGGTTTGCAACAGTACTTATAGTAGTGATTTGCTTTCTTATACTAACGGATCTCATGAAGGTTTTGTTGAGTTTTGTGTTATTGAAGTTTTCAAGTTTTGGGTGAGATCACGATGGATGAAGGAATAAGGAGTAATAAGAGCCTAAGCTTGGGGATGCCCATGGCACCCCAAGCCGTTATCTAAAAAGAAGCAAGCAACTAAGCTTGGGGATGCCCGAGTGGCATCCCCTCTTTCTTCTAACGACCATCGGTAGTTTACTTGGAGCTATATTTTTAGTCGTCACATATCATGAGTTTTGCTTGGAGCGTCTTGTATGATATGAGTCTTTGCTTGTTTTGCTTTTTATTTTAAGTCAAGTATCCTTGCTGGACACACCTATTTGAGAGAGCCAAAATTATGCCATGACTTGTTAGAGATGCTCTCATGCTTCACTTAGATTTATTTGAGAGTTAGTAAATTTTTTGAGAAATTCTCTCATGCTTCACTTAAATTATTTTGAGAGAAGAATTTTTTATGCTCATGTTCTTCACTTAGATTTGTTTGAGCTATCAAAAGCAACATATGAAATTAGTCCCAAAGTGATAGATATTCAAGAAGGATATAATAAAAAAATTCATGAAGACCATTGGACAAAATAAACTTGATTCCTTGTAATAGTTTTGCGATATGTTGATATAATATGTGAGTCATGTTGATGAGTAATTATGCTTTAGTAAGAATATTGGTGTTAAGGTTTGTGATTCCCTACGCAAGCACGAAAGTCAATAGTTATGCTATGAAATTACATCCTACTTGTGGTGCATTATTCAGTGTTAGTTATGCTTAATGCTCACTTATGAGATTTTTCGTTTCTTGGTTGGATGCTTCTCAATATTTTGCTAGCGTTCATTTGCACTAAGTATGATCACTACTTGTGCATCCAAAATCCTTAAAACCAGTTTTGCCATATGAGTCCACTATACTGATGTCTACTACGCAACTTCATTCTTGTAGACACGTGTTGGGCCTCGAAGCACAGAGTTTTCTAGGATAGTAGCAATTTTCCCTCAAGTGGATGACCTAAGGTTTATCAATCCGTGAGAGGTGTAGGATGAAGATGGTCTCTCTCAAACAACCCTGCAACCAAATAAAGAAATCTCCTGTGTCCCCAACACACCCAATACAATGGCAAATTGTATAGGTGCACTATTTCGGCGAAGAGATGGTGATAAAAATGTAATATGGATGGTATAAATATATTTTTATAATCTGAATAAATAAAAACAGCAAGGTAGCAAATAGTAAACAAGCACAAAAAAGGTATTGCAATGCTTGAAAATGAGGCCTAGGGTATGTACTTTCGCTAGTGCAATCTCTCAAAAGTGCTAATATAATTGGATCATATAACCACCCCTCAAAGTGCGATGAAGAATCACTCCAAAGTTCCTATCTAGCGGAGAACATAAGAATAAAGCATTTGTAGGGTATGAAACCACCACAAATCTATTCTTTCTGTTCGATCTATTCAAGAGTTCGTACTAAAATAACACAAAGCTATTCTTTCCGTTCGATCTATCCTAGAGTTCGTACTAAAATAACACCAAAGCAAATTCATATTCATAATACTCAATCCAACACAAAGAACTTCAAAGAGTGCCCCAAGATATATATGACACCCCATTGTCACCACGAGTATTCAATTGCAAGACATATATCAAGTGTTCTCAAATCCATAAAAGTATTCAATCCGATAACAACGAAATCTCAAAGGGAAAAACTCAATTCATCACAACAAGATAGAGAGGGGAAAACACCATATGATCCGACTATATTAACAAAGCCCGCGATACATCAAGATTGTGACATCTCAAAGAACACGAGAGAGAGATTAAACACATAGCTATTGGTACAAACCCTCAGCCCCGAGGGTGGACTACTCCCGCCTCATCGTGGTGGCCGCCGAGATGATGAAGATGGCCACCGGTGATGATTCCCCCCTCCGGCAGGGTGCCGGAAAGGGTCTAGATTGGTTTTCGGTGGCTACAGAAGCCTGCGGAGGCAGAACTTCTGATCTAGGTTAACCCCAAGGGTTTTTGGAATATTTTTGAATTTATAGGGTAAAGAGGGGGTTCGAGAGGCCACTGAGGTGGGCACAACCCACCTGGGCGCGCCTGGGCCCCCAGGTGCGCCCTGGTGGGTTGTGCCCCCCTCGGGGCACCTCCCAGGTGCTGCTCTGGCCCATTGGTGGTCTTCTGGTCCATAAAAAATCCACAAAAAGTTTCGCGGTGCTTGGACTCCGTTTGATATTGATTTCCTGCGATGTAAAAGACAAGCAAAAAACAGCAACTGGCACTGGGCACTGGGTCAATAGGTTAGTCCCCAAAAAATGATATAAAGTTGCTATTAAATGATTGTAAAACATCCAAGAATGATAATATAATGGAATGAATACTTCATAAATAATAGATACGTTGGAGACGTATCAACATCCCCAAGCTTAATTTCTACTCATCCTCGAGTAGGTAAATGATAAAAGAAATAATTTATGAAGTGTGAATGCTAGCAAAGTGCATAAGTTTGATCAATGATAATTTCAATCACTTTTCCTAGCATCAAAACAACAATTCTTTCTCATAAAATTTCTCATGTTAAAGTAGCAAACAATTCACATGTTAAGGGTCAAACAATAAATTCTCTTGAAACTCAACAACCTATGTTCTCAGTCACCAAGCAATTGCAATTCAACTTATTCAACAGAGTTTAAGTAAGTGGTCCACATACTCAACCATCATATAGTCTTCCATGATTTCTAACACTCACCGCATACACATGAGCAAAACGTTTCAACCAGACACATAGAAAGATAGGGGCTTATTGTTTTGCCTCCCAACATATTCACCTCAAGGGTGATGTCAACAATAATAACTCATGCTACCCATATCCAACTGGATATATGTGCCTAGATCTTTCCTCACCACATGATGCTTTCCAAAAGAGAAAAATAAAAAGGAATAGAGAGAAGAACTTTGACTCTTGCATGAAAGTAAATACATAAAAGTAATTCCAAAAGAACTTTGAAATTGTTCCTTTTTAGGGGGACTTAAAAAAAATCATGAAATTAAAATAAATTTATGAATTCCAAATGTTCTGTCCGGCCCATCTGGCCAGGTCTGCACAGGGCCTCGAACGACCCGGCATCCCTATCTCCCCCCGCCCCCCAATCCCGTGGGTTTCTCAAAAGTAAAATAAAAATAAAATCCGTGTCACTGTTGCAGGCCTTCGTCTTCCTCGCCACGCCGTTCACGCGCCTTCCGGTCGTTCCATTCCCACGCTTCCTCCTCCAACTCACCGACGCCCGTCTCCTCTTGCCCGTTCCGCTACTCCCCGTGGGCGCCAGGTGCATGGTGCTTGCTTCTTCTACCCCCGGTGGCTGGTGGGGCCCTCTGGCAGCTGTCGGGGCTCTCGTCTGCACCGCGCGCTGATGGTGTTCGACGGAATGCCCCCCCGCCGGTGGGCTGACCTATCTGTAAGCACAGACGGAGGCCAACTTTTGATTCCTGGCATTATTGTGCTCCGTGTTCTGTGCGTGTGTGGTCGTGTGCTTACTGAAGTCCTCGCGCACAGTGCCTGTCTGCTTGTTACATGAAACTGATTTTTTTTCGCGAATACGCAAAGCTTGCGTATCTTTTCATTGATAGAAAGAGAAGAATGAGTACAACAAAGGTACAAGTCATGACATGAACGCAAAGAGGCATGAACATGGTGCCCGGAGCATAGAGAGACAAGGTGCTCAGCCCGAACAGAGTAAAGAACACAACTAAGCCCACCAAGCCTAAAACTAGAGGAGCAGACCGAAGCAGCAGGATGTCAAACATCTTCAAATCCAACACCGGGGACACCACGAGCGAGCAAGATGACGCCTTCAAGAAGGGGGAACGACGTCGTGACGCCGCCGCCATCCAATCCGATGAACCGGACCTAGGGTTTCCCCTGATGCTCGTAGAGGGGCACGGATAAAGGCCTTGGCAGCGCCTCCAGGAAGGAAAACGACACCCGCGAGCGTCGTCGCTGCCAGCATCGGCAAGCCGAGCATGGATTTCGCCTGGCCTGAGTCCGAGCGATCCCAAAGCCCCCAGATCAAGATCCGAAGATGCCGGAGCCAACCTGCAAATCGACTGAAACCTAGGAAGGGGGGTGGGGCTGCACCTGCCGCCAACAAAAACACAAGCTTTGGAGCCGACATGACTCGTAGGTGGACGGGATCGGAGAGACAGCGGTGTAGAGAGCCGACGCGGATGGAAGGAAGGTAGCCGACGCAACCAGCAATCCGGAGCCGGAAGAGAACGCGGATCCGTGCTGCCGGAGGCGAAGCCACCCGAACTCCGGCGAACCGAGGCTGGAAGGGGCGCAGCCGTCGGTGCACCGGGGCCGAAACCGCACCGGTAAAGGACGCCGGCAGACCAAGGACACTGGAGAACGTAGGTCCATGGATGTCGGGACCGGAGTGGTGTCGACAAAGATCCACTGCGAAAACTACACCGGACTGGTCGAGGATCGCCGTGACCACACACAAGCGGGGTCGTCACCGTAGCTCGGAAGACACGCCGTCGAGGACGGAGGGTGGCCTGCACCGAGGCAGGACCGAGCCCCGGCCAACTCCCCCAAGGTCCTTGCCCAACCCAACGGACAACAGCAAGAAGGGGGCTGCACAGTGGGGTGGCAGAGGCAGACGAGGGGGAACACGCGGGCGCGGCTGCGCCGCCGAACAGGATGGCAAGACGCGGTGCAGCAGATGGACGGGGAGGGAGTACGCGGCGCGCCAGATCCGATCTGGGGGCCGGCGGGAGGGAGGGTCCTCGGCGCAAGGGGGCGGGGAGGGGGGGCGAGCGCGTCCGCCACACACACCGCAGCCAACCCAGGCCCGGTGCGGCCACACCGGCCGACGGGCGGCAGCGATGCGGGAAGGCGGTGACTGAGGAGAGGGACTGTAGTGGGGGCGGGGGTGCCAGTGCAGGAACGAAATCGCCCCGCGGCCGCCATCCCCGGGCATGGCGCGGCTTCGCCGGCCGTCCCTCCGGCAGCGGCGCAGCGGGCGCACTGGTGGCCGAGGGGAGCTCCCGACGGCGGCGAGGGTTTCCCCCGTGTCGCCAGACGCGGGCGACGCGGGGGTGGGGTGGGTTATCGTAGCCGCCACAATTCTAAACTCACATGAAACTGATGCAGATGTAGATGCTGCAGTAGTGGCATGTATGTGTAGCGCCTTCGCTGTAGTTGCTCACGGTTCTATGCTATAGGTCAGTGCAACAAGGATTCCTACTGAGTTGCAGCTTAGGGTCAAGCTGGTGGGAGGGGTGAAGTGCATCAATGGTACCCGATTTTAGATGCAAATGTTAGTTATAGTTATTAAAGCAGAGTTGTTGTTATGGTGCTGCTAGAAGGAGGGCGCGAGAGGGCCGGCCGGGGGCCTTTTTGCCCATGGCCGGGCAAGAGGGAAGGGATTTCCTTTTTAATTCTTGCTTGATTAGATTAATACATCTCCTCCCCTTATATAGAGAGGTTTACTTGACTCCCCAGCAAGGCTTACTTGACCCCTAAGCAAGCGACCCTTATCTCTAATTAACCCTAAGACTAACGGGCTATACCTCCAGCCCAGGCCCATTAGGACCATTACGTACTCTAACACTACACCCCATTTGGACATGCAGCTTGTCCTCGAGCTGCAACCTAACCAACTTATAACCATGACTCGACGCAACACAAACCTAACACCTAAAAACAAGCCTTTTACATCTCGGCTTGTTTTATTACTCTCAACCTGAAATGGACTGGGACGCTTTATTTTGGACCCCTGAACATAAAGTGGACACCATCCGCACGTCGAACGTGCACGTGTACAGCCACCTGGATCCCATGGACACCATCTGGACAAAAGGAGTGCATGTGTATGGCCACCCGGAAGTGGTCGCAAGAGCGACCAGCAGAGGCGCCCTCGCGGCGGCCGGCGGTGGAATGCAGTGGTGCTACGCGGTGCGCTCCTGTCGGTGACACCATGTCTTCTCCCCGCCGGACGGCTGTTGGTCTGCACCGCACAGAGAAGAGTGAAGGGCTTTCGATGGAGAATGGCGAGGAGGGGTGCGCCCCCCAACCGCCGATGTCGCAGACTTTGAGGTCGCTGTCCGTGGGGAAAACAGCATGCCCGCCGCCCGTGGGGAAAACCGCATGCCCAAGATCCCCGACGCAGCGGACGGGATCGAGGTCCTTTGCACAGCGAAGCGCAACTGGGAGGAGCGGCAGCTGCAGACCACGCATCTCCCGCACACGCCGACGCGCTAGGAGACCGCGCGCAGCAGCCTGCAGCCTCACCGCCGCCGACACGTGGCGGGTAGCGATCCAAGCTGGAAGCGGTGACGGCGACGGCGAGAACTTGATCTACTGGATGGGAACGCCCTGGGACGGCGGCGGCGCTGATGGGAACGAGGTCGTCGCAGTCCCGTCGTAGGGCATCCCATACTGGTACGAGATGACCGGCGCCGTGGTCGCGTCCGAGGGCAGCGGCGGGGGGGGGGGGGGTAGCTACTGTTGGTATGGCGGCGGAGGAGGTAGCTGCTGGGGATGTGGCTGGGGCGCATAGGGCCCGACGAGGAAGGCCCTGATGCCCGCCACGGCCTGCCGTAATTCCAGGATTGCGGCTGTCATCTGCTCCGGGGTGAGGACGAGGGCGGACGACACCGGGGCAGAGGGTGCAATCGCCCCTGAGGACGCCAGCACGCCCAATGCCGGCGCGCCTGCTATGTGGGGCAGCAGCGCCGATGAAGACGCTGGTGGCGGCGGGTAGGTGTGCGGCGGCGGCGGGTGGGAAGAACTCGGTGGAGGGCTGGACATGATCGAATCCGGGAAAACTGATACCAAATTGTTATGGTGCTGCTAGAAGGAGGGCGCGAGAGGGCCGGCCGGGGGCCTTTTTGCCCACGGCCGGGCAAGAGGGAAGGGATTTCCTTCTTAATTATTGCTTGATTAGATTGATACGTCTCCTCCCCTTATATAGAGAGGTTTACTTGACTCCCCAACAAGGCTTACTTGACCCCGAAGCAAGCGACCCTTATCTCTAATTAACCCTAAGGCTAACGGGCTATACCGCCAGTCCAGGCCCACTAGGCCCATTACGTACTCTAACAGTTGTTCACAATAAGGTGTAGCATATTGTGATTGCTCGATTAGTAGTGAAATGTTTTTCTGTTTGCCTATGTCCTGTGCTCGTGATGCATTTAGTACAAATATCTTGCTGTTAGATCCTTATTTCAAATGGAACACAACCCTGATGCTGAAAATTTGAAAGGAACCCTGGATTTAAGTTAGCTCTCAACTTCTACTACCACCAGAGTACTGTCGTTAACTTCCTAGGGCCAGTACTGTACCACCTTCCGCACACATTCGAATGTTTGAAAAGCAAGAAGCTCACTTGGCGCTAGTTCCTAGTTCTTGTCATTTGAATCAAATATTTTTATTTTAAGACGTATTAGCATGTGCTTTAGCAGAACCCATCACATTTCCTTATGCCCTTGCCATGAAAATTTGTATTCTTTAACCTGCCTGGATTTTATCAGGATCATATCTGCTTTCTTAAGATGCATCAAAGCGTGATGATGATCATATAGTTGTGACTGACTTGCTTCTCTTCCAGAGATTCTAATATCAGGAATTTGTAAAGGTGGACTAATTAGAGAAGTTGCCATGCCATCCTGCAGAAAAGTGATGTGCTCTTGACGGCATCTAAACATATTTCAGATTAGTTATCCCTTTCTGTGAGTCATCAGAAAGCAGTGCAAATTTGGTTGGCGAAGTTCTCCTTTTCAGTCATATTCTGGATGTATCAGTAGCTGTCTCCCATGGATGGGCATTCCGTTTAACTACCCTGCCATAAACCAGAACAGGAAATGTCCAAGTTAGTATGGTCTGGAATGTGTCTTGCTACTCGTTTTTTTTTGTAATATGCGCAACCATAACAATTCCCTAAAGGATAAAAGGCATGGTAGGATTGACAGAAATTTGATTGACATGTTTGTGGTGCTCCATGAGCATCTGCAACTATGTGCAAAGAGGAGGTCCCTCCTGGTTGGGAAAAGCTGCCATGGGCTAGCCATTCATTTTGGTCTGGTAACAGATACTCTAACATGCAATATTCTAATCAACTTGTACACGAAATGTGGTCGGAATGATTGTGCTCGTCATGTTTTTGATGGAATGCTTGCCCAGAAGCATAGTCTCATGGAATACCATGATTGCTGGATATACTCAGAGTGGAGAGGATGTACAAGCTCTGAAGCTTTTTCAAAGGATGCACCGAGAAGGGAGACAACTGACTGAATTTACTTTATCCAGCACAATCTGTGCATGCGCTGCAAAATATGCTATCAATGAATGCAAGCAATTACACACTATTGCATTCAAGCTTGCATTGGACTCAAACAGCTTTGTTGGGACAGCAATTCTAGATGTTTATGCAAAATGTAATATGATTAAGGATGTGGTAGAACCAGGGATCCTACTGGACCTGCTCCATAGATTGTAGGGGAAGGATGGAGAAGGGCGCGGCGATGAGCGGGCGCGCCGGCGGCTGGGCGCCGTCGCGTAGGAGGAGGATGGCGGCGGCGGCTAGGGTTAGAGGCGGCTAGGGTTCCGGCTCCTCTGGGAGCCGGGCAATAGAGATAATAATATTCTTATTGCTTGATTCCAAAAAGAGTCTTACAGCCTATATTTATAACCTAGATAACTTGCATAAGAATTAACCTAAGATAACTTGCATAAGAATTAACCTAAGATAACTTATGGGCTAAGATTGCCCGGTGGGCCTAGCTAAACCGGCCATAACACTTCTCCCCGCCTGCACAAACAGCTCGTCCTCGAGCTGTAAGGTGGGGAAGCGCTTGTGAAACTCCTCGAGGCGATCAACCAGTGTCAAACACCTTCTCGACAGCTAGGGCGGCCAGGTCGGCGGCGACGGCGTCCTCCGTAATGTTGTCTGCAACCTCCAGGTAGAAGAGTCGCGGGCAGGCATGGCCGGGCGTGTAGGGCTCGTCGCATTTGAAGCACAACCCTTGGCGGCGAGGGGTGCCGCAGAAGCCTGCGTAGGCCGACCCTGCGCGGAATCCGGCCCGGGTAGCGACCCAGCGGTCCGGGACGGTGATTCCTGCTGGATGGCCACCGCGCGGCGCTCGAACGCGCGGGCGTAGTACATGGCCGACTGGAGATCCCGGGGTCCCCGAAGCTCCAGGTCCACGCGGATGTGATCCGGAAGTCCACCGACAAAGAGGTCGGCCCGCTGCTGCGCCGTCACACCCGACGCATGGCATGCCAGGGCTTGGAAACGGTCGGCGTAGTCCTGCACCGTGGAGGTGAAGGGAAGGCGGCCGAGCTCCGCCAGGCGGCTCCCGCGAACCGGAGGCCCAAAGCGAAGGAGGCAGAGCTCGCGGAAGCGCACCCAAGGGGGCATGGCGCCCTCGTCCTGCTCGAGGGCGTAATACCAGGTCTGTGCCGCGCCGCGGAGGTGGTACGAGGCGAGCCAGGTACGCTCCGATGCGAGGGTGCGCTGCCCGCGAAAGAACTGGTCGCACTGGTTGAGCCAGTTGAGGGGGTCCTCCGTGCCGTCATAGGTGGCGAAGTCGATCTTGGTGAACCGCGGCGTTGTCTGGGTCGGAGCGTCGTGTCGAGCTGGCTCAGAGGTGCGGAGCAGCGAGGCGGGTGGCGCCTGGTCGGAGTACTCCGGGTAGGGACCGGATGGCCCACCGAACTGCGGGAACGGAGTCGGCTGTCCGGGGGCCGTGGTGTAGACCGGCGATGGCGAAGACCCAGCCGCCCATGCTGGGAGTGGCGACGGGGAGGGCGGGAACCGGACCTGATGGATCGGGAGGCCGGTCGGCGAGGGTGCCCCCGAGCTGGGCAGGGGCGGGGCCGGTGGGTGCAATGGCAGCAGCGGGGGCTGGACAGGGGCAGCGGCTGCAGGTGCCAGAGGGGCGCCGTCGAGGGTGGCGGCGGCAGATGCCACAGGCCCGCGGCGGCTGGTGGTGGCCCGCTGGAGTTCCTTGTCTGGAACGGCAACAGCGGGGGCCCGCCGCCTGCGGGTGCGCCCGGAAACAGCCACGACGCAGGGTGGCCGTAGGTGGCGATCGGCGCAGCCGGCGGGAGGCCGTACGCTCCTGCCATGTACTGGTGGTACTGGTTCATGTGGAGCCCTTGGACGGCCGCCACGAGCTGCTGCAGCGTGCTGGTCATCTGTTCCGGCGTGAAGACGGCGGCTGGCGGTGGTGACTGGAGCTGGCGGCGTTGGGGCCGGTGGTATTGGCGCCGGCAGCGTTGGGGCCCCCGTGGTGGCGCTCGGCCCGGGCAGCGTCGGAGCTCCATTGGTGGTCATCGGGAGGGGGGGGGGGACAGCGAGGCGGTGGTGCCGGAGGGCAGCGGCGGCGTGGGTGATGGCGAAGACATGACCGAACCGGAGTCTCTGGATACCAAATTGGTAGAACCAGGGATTCTACCGGACCTGCTCCGTAGGTTGTAGGGGAAGGATGGAGGAGGGCGCGGCGATGAGCGGGCGCGCCGGCGGCTGGGCGCCGTCGCGTAGGAGGAGGATGGCGGCGGCGGCTAGGGTTCCGGCTCCTCTGGGAGCCGGGCAACAGAGATAATAATATTCTTATTGCTTGATTCCAAAAAGAGAGTTACAGACTATATTTATAACCTAGATAATTTGCATAAGAATTAACCTAAGATAATTTGCATAAGAATTAACCTAAGATAACTTGTGGACTAAGATTGTCCGATGGGCCTAGCTAAACCGGCCATAACAGGATGCCTGCTGGGT
This sequence comes from Aegilops tauschii subsp. strangulata, assembly GCF_002575655.3. NCBI lineage: Eukaryota > Viridiplantae > Streptophyta > Magnoliopsida > Poales > Poaceae > Aegilops > Aegilops tauschii. Next base: position 228,818,493 of record NC_053039.3, read on the forward strand.
TTTTGAGAAGATGCCTGATAAAACTTTAGTTGCATGGAGTTCATTGTTCGCAGGATATGTGCAGAATGGTCTTCACAAAGAAGCATTATGTTTATTTCGGAATGCCCAAAGGGAAGGAGTAAAATTGACGGAATTCACTCTTTCTGCTATCATTAGCGCATGTGCAAGCTTAGCATTGAAAATTGAAGGGACACAACTGCATGCAGTTATTGTGAAATGTGGTTTTCATGGGAACTTCTTGGCAGCATCTCTTGTGGATGTGTATGCAAGGTGTGGCCAGATTGAAAAATCTTATGCACTATTTGCTTATATGGAACAGAAGAATGTGGTCATATGGAATGCAATGATTGGTGGTTTTTCGAGGCATGCCCATTCTTGGGAAGCTATGATTCTCTTTGAGAAAATGCACCAGTTACGTATTTTTCCAAACGAAGTTACCTATCTATCCATGTTGTCACTGTGCAGTCATGCAGGTTTAGTTGAAGAGGGTCGTCACTACTTTAACCTGCTAATATCTGATCGGACTGTTGAACCTAATGTCCTTCACTATTCTTGCATGGTTGATGTTCTGGGTCGATCTGGGAAGACTGATGAGGCCTGGAAATTGCTTCACAAAATGCCATTTGAGCCAACTGCTTCTATGTGGGGATCTTTGCTTGGGTCATGCAGAAACTACAATAATAGTGACTTAGCCAGAATAGCTGCCGAACAGCTTTTCCAACTTGAGCCTGACAATGGAGGGAACCATGTTTTGCTCTCAAATGTATATGCTGCCAGCGGGAACTGGGAGAATGTTCTGATGGCAAGGAAATATTTGAAGGATAGTGGTGCAAAGAAAGAAATGGGCAGGAGTTGGATTGAAGCAAAGGGCAAAATTCATGTCTTTGTTGTTGGAGAGAGAAAGCACCCAGCAATCACTGATATCTACAATAAGTTGGAGGAAATTTATCACGATATGAAAAAAATTGCTCACATAACCAAAATAGAATGTGATCTGCATGATGTTCATGACGACCAAAAAGAGGATCTGCTTAAACATCACAGTGAGAAGTTAGCACTTGCTTTTGGGTTAATCAGCTTACCTCCTAATATACCAATTATAATACACAAGAACCTTAGGATATGCGGGGACTGTCATTCATTCATGAAGGTTGCAGCCCATATTACCAAACGTCTTTTCATTGTCAGAGATACCAATAGATTTCACCATTTTAAGGATGGCTCATGTTCTTGTGGGGACTTTTGGTGATGTAAGGCTGAATTGGAGAATGGTAGTCATCTACCAGTGGTACACTATTCATGTAGCAAATTATTGCCTGTCAGTAGTGGCACTGCAACACTAAATGTCTTTGTCAGGACTGATCTTGATAGCTTTGCCATTCAAGTCAATAATGTCATGCTGCTGGCTCCATTGAATGTAATATCAACACTATCGTCTATCTGTGCATAAGAAATGGAAGGGGATGCAAGTCCTTGGTTAATTGAATAGACTGCGTCACCAACAAAGCTGTATCTTGTACATGACGAGCTACATATTTTTCCGTGGTCCAACAAAGATATACATAGGAAGTGGATGCAAGATTTGTTCTTGCAGAAATAGATATGGGAAGTGGATTCTTCTCACCTCAACACTTGCTGGATTCAGTGCGTGAAGAAGTCTGCTATGCCACTTACTTGGTACTACCAGTGTAATTATTGAGAACTGTACCAGCTGATGCACATTGTGGTTCCAGCTCCTTATGATCGAATCTTTCTTGTCATGCTTTCCACTCCAACAGTGATGAACCCTGGGAAGTGGTATATCTCGGTCTCCTTCCCCTAGCAGTACTCCTGACATATTCAATTTCTGGAACAGTTCAGTCCCTATACTGTATTTATATATCTTGCATTTGAACATAATTTGTACTAGCAATTCGTGGCTACAAAAATTGAGTAAAACCTACTGCTGCAGGCTTCAAATCCAATTATTCATATTTGTTTCAATTCGCGATTGCAAATGTTCTGTTATAGCTTTAATATTGAAAACTAAGTTTCCCTGGAGCTTTGCTCATATGTTAGGACAACTATACTTTTTTGTGAGCTTTCAGTTCACAAGTTATAGTAATCTGCCATTCTAGGGTTTGCTCCAGCATGACAAGGAGGAAAGCAGTTGATATTTTTGAAATAACACCAACACACTGGTTCCCATTTTATTATCAAATAACCTGAGGTTTCTTTTGTGCAGCACTAGATAAAACTTGTTGTCTGGTACTTCCTCTACTTCTGACAAATCTTGTCACTTCCGTTTCTGTTAACCATATCATCTTACTGTCACATCCTCCTGGTCATGTTGGAGTCTGTTTTTGATGCATTTCCTCCAAAATTGGCGATGCCGACCTGTTTGCAGCTTTGGTTGAAGTTGCTCTTAGTTAGTCTAGAATGTTGCTACTTTGAGGCATACCCCATCAATGATATGTACATCTTTTCATCTCCTTGTACTACGGTATAACATAGCAAAGTATCAATAATTCAATACAGTGAAGATGCCTGTCCTTGTTGTCGAAAATAAGATGCATGTCCTTGTCATTTGTCATCCTTACTACTACTTACTACTCCCTCCGTTCCTAAATGTAAGTCTTTGTAGAGATTTCACTATGAACCACATACGGATGTATATAGTTGCATTTTAAGTTTAGATTCATTCATCTTGCTCTGTATGTAGTCCATTTAGTGGAATCTCTACAAAGACTTATATTTAGGAACGGAGGGAGTACTACTTAGTAGCTCGCATGTTTTTTGCATCGTGGTACAACCAGGCAGCTCTGGTTCTTGCAGAGTCCCCACTGGTCCACTATCTGCGCATGTTACATCTGTTTCTCAAGGAAAGTACTGTGTGTGTACAAAAGCTGGCGTCTAGAACCACTAGCAGGGCCCATGGAAAAGGAAACAATACATATGATAGTGGACCATTCATCAGGTTAGCCATTCTTTGTGGACCATGCATCATGAACTTCAGAAGGCAGCAGCTTCTTGAAGGAAAGAGATCTTGTGCCTGATGCCTGATGGGTATACCATAGCACTCTGTACGTCCAGTTTGAGTTGCCCCTAACACGCCAATTTTTTGGGTCAAGCCTTTGGTAGTCCTGTAGTCCATTATCCAAGGGCGTATGTTATGCGTCCTCATCTCATATGGTTGTCTAATCTGCTGGTGGTTTCCATTGCTCGCCTGCAAATTTACAGTCATTGGGTTGTCGTATTCTTGGTTATGGCTGTTTTGTCTCGGGTTCTTGGGAACCAACATTTGTCTTACCAAAATAACTTTGATTAGAATTGTTCATGCTTACAAGTATGTTTTTTTTAGGCTGTTTGGTTTCTAAACTGGACAGCCAATTTGTGGACCTAGATTTTGGTACCGCCGCAATTTGACTTGGTTTCAGTGCTCTGTTTGGGCACAAACCAAACAGGCCAAACCTTCCTACATCGAAATGAAACTCGAGCTTTAGGCCCTACTTGGAATGGTGGTATTTTTTGTGTGGGCATCAATAGGCCCTTAGCTGTACAATTTTGCGTGGGTAATGTGATTAGTTTTTACTTAGCGGTTACTTCCTTTTATAATTCTTTTCTTTTCCATTAAAAGACAACCTCTTTTTCTTGGTATGCTTTATGTAGACCAAGTAAGGGTCTGCTTTACCATTATGGCACTCACATGCATCTTTGGTACTAATGAAGATAAACAATTTGGTGTTCAAAGGTGTTAATCATGCAGCCCTGGAGTGCCCCGGATAAGGTTCATTGTCATTAGGGAAAACCCTGCTGCACATGGCTCCTGTTCTTTTTCTCTCGAACACACACCGAAGTGCATGCTATTTTGTATTAGAACATGGCTCCTGCTCTTGCTAGCAGACAGGAAATCTTGCTGTTGATACGGTCGTTAACCTATAGGTTCAATCATCACTACGAAAATTGCTGCGAGTTCCATTCAGATGAATCTGAAGCCTGCATCTCATTCATCTTTTTCATTGAACCAGGTCAGTATCCTAGCACCGTGTTCAATACTCTATCCGTACTGCATTTAGCAATTATAAACCTTTATCACTCAGGCAACTTGCAGTTGTGCAGTCTGCATACTAAGATGAGGTCTTGCACCAAATTAGGTGAGCATGGTAACACAGGGTTTAATCTAGGTTCTTCAGCTACTTTGTTTTTAGCTTTGGTGTGTTTCACAAGTGGACACGAGTCCAAGTATTGTTTTACAGCTAGCTACTGTTTAATCCTATATAATTAAGAGATAATGGGGCCACGTCAGTTGAGTTAGGCCATGTTTCTCCAGGCATCTTCTACTTTCAATAATTGGCAGGGCCGGCGGAACAATAACCTGTAGTTTGCCTCGTACAAGCCTTTCTAACATAGGCAACAAAAGCAGGAGACAGATCTCCAATTTTCCTTTTGATACGTGCTGCGGGGAATCTTGTTGATTATTGGAGCCTAGTGGCCTTTTGTGTCTGGAACTTGCCTCTTAGACCATCAACTTAGCCATCCTTTTTCTTTGTATCCTATTAGGGCAAATTGAGCCCACTTGCACACCTAAAACTTCTGCCGAGCCTTTCCTTCCCGAGGGAACAAAAAGGTGGAGACCGGCTATTAATAGAATAGTAAAAGATCAGGGCATGGACATCCCCAGGTGTCGGCATCACTTGTGGCACATCAGTATCAATCTTGGCCATCACACTACCCTCCGTATTGTTTAGAGACGGTGGGAACTGCATTGCATATACTCCTCATATTGCATTGCGCGTACACTCACTCATTGCTTACCTTAGGTGAACGAATGCATTGAATTTTTTGAGAAAGTAAGGTGAATGCATTGAATTTTTTGAGAAGCTAGGGTGAATGCATTGAATTTGACTTGAAAACATTAAACCAATTGACTGCGTGAGGTGTAGAGCACCAGTACTGGAGGAGGCGAGACTGTAGAGAAGGGAGAGAATAAAATCCCCATTGGGGATATTACTTTGTTTCTTCAGGAGGCTGGAGAGGATACATCAACTTCATAGCTTGTTCTTGGACCCACTACATACAGATGACACATACATACATGCTTGCTAAGCATTTTCTTTTGTTTTTCATATGGGTCACCATCCCTCTCTCTCTCTCACTCGCTCTCCTTTTCAACCTGATGTTTCCTGAAACCTGCCACCTGCTAAGGGCCCCGTACTGTGATCGAGTAGGGTTTCTGGAAGACAAGAAGAAAGAAAACATAGAAAAAAGGGTACTCTGGGGATGGAAGGAAGATTGCCCGGGAAACAAGGGATCCTCCACTTCCTCTTCCTTTTCCTTTTCCTTCAAAGGGTCAATTCAAGCCTGTCACTTAGTCCAGGGTAGCCTAGTAGGCTGGTAGAAACTAGTTTCACTGCTGGTTGTCAGGATCCTCAAGAATGGCTTCAGACCTCATCATCTTTATGAACTGCCCCTGTTGTGGAAAAAATATTTTTAATTTTTTCTTTTGAGAAATTTGGTTATATGTCCTACCGAATATCTACTAGATGTATATGAATGCAATTGAACTTGGTGATGTTTTTGCAGTACTCACCAGTAACTTGGCACCGTGGCCACTGCAGCGTAGGGGCTCTGGTGGGTGTAGCCGTACATTGGCGTTATTGCCTCTGCCTCTGGCTCCGGACCGCAGTCGAGGTTGACGCCGAACAGCCGGAGACGTCTCGACGGCGGCGCCGATGCCGTGCTGCTCTTGGCGTCCGCCTCTCTCTGCGACTCGCCTGCAAGAATTCACCGGAGAATGGTGTAAGTCGTAAGAGATAGGTAATTTTCAGCACATGCATCTAAGATATGTTGCATGTTGTCAAGTGCTTTGTTCTTGATTGCTGCATACCTGCATGCAGCATGTCGCTGTGATCTTGCTCCACTGAGCGGCGATAGGCGTAGGAATTGGCAGGGCTGCTAGGGTATGATCCTGACGTGCTGTAACACATTGGGCTCCAAGGCTGGTGCTCCCCGGCGTTCAGAGCGGGCGGAGGTACACGTACAGGTGGTGGCGGCGCGCTCTCGCCACGACGCCTGCAGCCGATGAAGAGCCGGTCGCCTGTGCCAAGGCCGCGCACCCTCTCGAAGTGCACGATGTCTCCGGCGTCGAGCTGCTTCTCCTTGACGTACCTGCTCCAGCCCTTGGTGAGCACGTAGCTCTGGCTGCTCGTCCAGTACGAGTACCGGAACCGCCACGGCTTGCCGGCCTCATCCTCGAAAGACAGGAGCAGGTCCTTCTCGCCGGGGGAGTCGCCGCCGTTCAGGGGGAAGTACCTCTCCGCGTGCTGCTTGGGAATCACCAGCCTGTTGAGCTTGCCCACATCACTGGGCGTCAAGGGTTTCTCGAACAGGTGCTCCCTCTCGTACTGGTGGTGGTAGTGTAGGTTCGTGTACATGGCTACCCCCCATGGCCAGGCCTGTGGGTGCCCCTGAGAGAGAGGGTGCATGGCCATTGCTGCTCTGGAGGTAAGCTACCTAGAGGTTCTTGTCTATGGCAAAAGTTGGGCAGTGGAGAGAAGAGAAGAGAGGAGGGGAGAGGCAGGATGGTGTTGTGTGTTGTGTAGAGAAGCATGCATATGTCATAGCTAGGCATTTATAGCCTCCCAAGGAGAACTTTACACAGCTTGGAGGTGTCTAGCTAGTGTCTACGCATAACGTATTGGTATTTACGTAAGGAGGACCTGGTGCATTTGATCTGGGTAGTACTAGTATTTTAACCTAGGTAGACAAGAAGAATCAAAGTGAAAGGCTTCAAAGGTGCTAAGGTTAGAATATATAGTTCCAGTGTAGCTGACGAGGAATGATCAGGTGGTGGTACTTAAAAGTTGGTGCCTGGCCATTGTGGCCTAATCACAGCCATCCAGGGGGTGCAGTGGGGTAGGCCCCACCATTGCTTTCCATGTGCCTGGGTAGTTGGGGCCTATGCAGTGTGATGTAAGTATGGCCATTGTCCTTAACTCCTCATTTTAACCTACCTATAGAGGTCCGGGTTTCTGGTACTGCAGTGCTGTGTTGGACTTCCAATTTCTATCTGACCTTGGGAGTGCAAGAAAGTCCTGGCATATTCAGAAATGCAATTTCCAATAAGAGTCCATGCCATTTGTAACTTGTGTAGACACGGAGGTTCCCTAGGGACCGATAGATTGGTCCTAGTTCTTATACCTGTTGTCCACTTGGGATAGCTGGTAGGCAATAACTTGTTCAGGGCAGTAGGGGTCTTTTGAGATGTGACATCTGAGGTGTATGGGCTGTGTGCTCTTATTATCATTCACTATGGAGTACGCTAGCCCCAGCTATTTTCTTGATATCAGATTCAACACAATCAAGGGCTTGTCAGACCTGTCTCATTGAATGACATGGCTCACCACCTGTTAAGAGGACAAGCCCTCCAAGCAAAGTAACCAAGCTGGTCTTGGTTGGACTCACAGTCTCACACCATGAATTGAATTGAGAGTAGTGGCTGTAAGATACAGATGCTACTACATTATTTCTATTCAAACCTTCGCAGGACAACCTGCCCTGGTCTGGTCAGGGCACAGTGGCAGCTTGCGTGGGGTAAAGCGACTGGCCACTACTCTGCTCCTTGTGTTAGATGATGTCCTTTGGAGATTAGTGCTTCTTTATCATGCATTAGGCATATGGGGAGCACCTCTTGCTGTTGCAAGATTGGAGCACAGAGCATTAAGATGATCTGTTTTGTTATAACTTTAAGGGCAGATCTGTATCAGATTCCGTAAACTATAAGGGATAAAACCATCGATGTCGCTCTGCTTGCTCCTTTGGAGACAGGCATTCCATCACATGGTTTTGAATGTGATTACATGGCCAGATTCATTGTGTGTGTGCTCACTAATGCATGTGATTATGTTAACTAACGTTGTTATTCAGTTTGTCAGCCTTTGGAGAAACCGCAGGGACCAAGAGGGGGCGTTGTTATGTCAGCAAGTCCTGTCCAGAATCAAATCATAACGGTGATTTAACGGATCTCATTATTAATCGATCCATTCGTTGCATCAGTTGCTTCTTAATTCCTAACACTAGACCTCTTATTATTCTATTTATTCTTCAAAGTTGATTATTTATATGATTTTATTTTTATTGCTATTCGCAGTACTTGGTTGTAATCTCACGTGGCCATGACATTTTTTTCGTCCTGCCTGCTGCTCTATGCAGCTGGAGAGCTCCAAGTTCCCAAACGCCAAAATATTCTAACACTGGAATTGGAAATAGGATCAAGATTGGACCTGCGCACAGATCCTCTCTTGTCTCTTCTCCAATTTCCAACAAGCTCGTGAATGAGATGATACAGATTTTTGACCCCAATTCTATCCCCACTACTCTGTAAGATCCCTTGATCCTTGTAGTTCATCCTGTTTCCTACTAATCCCTAAAAACTGTTCTGATATTGTTTTCTCTGCGCATGCATTCAGATAAAGATACGCAGTAAAGATGACTAGCTACATGTACTGCAAAAATTGTTTTATGTATATACTAGTACTCCACTTCACGGCACACATATACTTTGATTAAACTACTCCTAACTCTATGCTTAGCATCTCTTGGAGTATCAAGAACGCATGTTTAGCTCCAAGTTGGTCATTTAGTTATGGAATCTTGTCAAGATACCCATAAATGCTACTCCCTCCGATCCAAAATAAGTGTCATGATTTTACTTCAAATTGAACTACACTTATTTTGGAACTAAAACCATGACACTTATTTTGAATCGGAGGGTGTACTAGTTTTGCAACTGCATCCTAGTAATCGCTCCTAATTTGCAAAAGTTGAATGGATGGTTTATGAGTTTCTTTCTCTACTGAAGAACATATCAGTATTGTGGAATGGGCGGTCAAAATGACTTGGAAACCGTGTCGATAACTAAACAATGGGCATGCTTGGGTTGCTACCAAAAATTGGCAAAGCTAAGACTTGCCAAAAATTGGCAACTTTATGTGATGTTGGCAAGACCATTTAATTGGAAACCACCAATTAGTAGCCAATATTTGGCAGATGGAAAACATTAGCATAACAAATTTGGCATTAAACCAAGCATGCTCATTCTACATTGTGGCTGCAAGGCAGTAAGAGGGTACTTTTTAATTAGCTTAGTGTTGGACTCCCCACTTTTCCTTTGTACCGTGTGGGTGTGGCTAACCAAATCGCACAAATCCCTGAAAACAATCCTGGTAACACACACCCTCTCTGTTCTATCTCGCCCCGCTCTTTGGAGGTTATTGTCTTCCACGCACATCAAATGAGAATAAAGAGTGAAGGAATGTGGACAAAATCGCATAAATATTTTGGTGAGAACATCACGGAGAGACCATGTACATCCAGCTGGGACAACATTGCGATGCCGAACCAAGACGCCACATCTCTTTATGCAGAGGGTCGAAAAGATCATGAGAGGAATTAGGGTTTCCTATGAGTCATCAATCTTTGGTTTGGTTGGCGGAGCTAAACAACGACATCCAATGATAGATCATTGGCATGGGCGGGGACGGTCTCATGACCCCCGTCTCCCTCTCAATGTTTTCTCCTCTTCATCTACCTAGCCTGTTGTCAGTCATAGCCCGTGGTCTGGAAATAAGAGATACCGTTGAAGAAATACCGTATTATCTAACCACTGTACATGCTCTAAGACGTGCAGTTGTTGATGCGGTTTTTTTAGAGAAAATTGGTGGGAAAAACAAGAGATGGGAGAAGAAAAAATTAAAATGGGGAGAAGAGAGGAAGGGGAATAGTATGTGTAGAGATTGACCGAAGAAGAAAAAGAAAGAGGGTACACTATATATATAGCGTCAGGATTTGAATCGTGGAGGAGGAGAAAGCCCATTGTATCCGGGACTTTTCCAAACTGTCGTTTATACCGGGAAAGGAGGGAGCACCCATTTTATTAGATGAACAATGGCAAAACTGACTGGATCACAATCACTGGTGCACTGATACCCATCCGCAAGATGCATGCATGCACTGGTTGGTTGCGAGTTGTGCCCAAGTGTAGCATATTTAAACCCGGCCACGAGGAGGGAGCCACGCAGCTTAGGTTGTTAATTTCCCATGGCTCAATCATGCAGCTCACCTGCCCGATCTTTGTGATAATGCAGTGCAGGCAGGTTTGGTTTCCTCCAGGTCCAGGCACATGAGTGAGCCGAGCCGAGCCAGTATCTCGTGGAATTGAATATGGGATCACTCGAGATAAGGGGACACACATGCTAATGCCCCTCATTATGTTATTCGATCCCGTCCCGTGGCGCGATCGCTCCTTCCTTTTCTACGAGGCCACGTATGTTTTGCCAGGTTCATGCAGATGTGTCTGGGACTGCGAGCCCTCAGCGGCATCATGGACGTGGGAAGCATATGCTTCAGGATGGTAAGCGTAGTAGGAGTATTCCTTTAAGAAGATCGATCATATACCAACTTTAATACTATATCTGTACGGCGGCCTGTACGTATGTCTCTGGTGCTTGATAGTGGGATTTTTCATAGAAATTTTGTAGGACGCCAATTTTTTTGAGAGAAATCCTTCGAAATTTTTGCTACAGAGATCATCGGGATCCAAACGAATATTTTTTTTGCGGGGAGATCCTAAAGAATTAGGACCTGGGTAGACCGAAAATGCATATTTCTGTTTCTTGCATTCATTTTTTTCTCTCAAAATCTTGTGGGGCATTTTATAGATTTTGAATGGAGGGATTCGTGCCATTATTTGGATATGCACTGGACGTACGAAACCAGCGTTCTTGAGCTTGTTGCATACTTGCATGAGATTGCACTCAGCAGATTGCTTGGCTGGGACCATGTGTAGAACCACTAGACACTAGTTCTACTATTATCCTGCGGTTGTTTATGTAGCGCTGCCTAAATTTCTGTACCAGGTGCGAACTAAATTCGATATCTTTTGAGCAGATCTCTGCGTGTGCTGTGGGAATGCGTAAAGGAGAGGTGCAGGCTGCAGCCGGTCTCTCTCTCTGTCTCTAGATTGGAGCTTTTCTTCGCCTGCGCACTGAAGACTGACGTGAAAGAGAAGGCCCGGAGAAGAGAGATGAGATGATGAACAGACAGAGGGGCGGTGATAGAGTGTGACTGAGGAGAAACTGGTATGCTTTCAGATGCCTTTTCGCCCTCGCAGGGCCTGCATGGTGTCATGCTGGCACTCGCTTTCGGTCAGTATAAAGTTGGTCTTTAGTGCATGGAGACAAAGTGGAAGCAAGGGCTCCTGATTACCGTGAGGCCCACCAGGACAGGGAGTGGAAAAAGGATCAACATAAAACTGAGTGAATAGTTGGAACAAACGATTAACCCATGGCTACCCTACTGGTGAAGAGTGTAGCTGGTGTGACGAAATTCCAAGAGAAATACGATTCACAAACGTGATCACGGCATCTCCAACGCTGATCCGGACTCCCTCGTATCCCTCCCTCCAGGGCGATCAGGGGACCAACCCCAGCGCCCCGCCCGCCGCCCCTCCCCCCTCTCCTCCACCTCGTCGTCCCTAGAGATGTGCGCCGGCTAAGCCCGGGCGCCGCCGGTGATGGGGACGATAGGGATCTAGGCTGCAGCTCCGCGGTCTGGAGGGACCGGCGTTGCGAGATCGCCCTTCGGTCTTCGTCTTTCCTGGCGGTTCGGCGCTGCTCCGGTGGCTTCATGGGGAAGGCGGATCAGGAGGGGATGTGGCCATCGTTGACTGGTCGGCGATGCCTCCGGTCAGATCTGATCTGGCCAGCTGGAGGTGCTGGCCATCTCCACCGTCGAAGGTGGTCGGCCTGAGGCTGGATGGTCAGATCTCGAGATCCGCCATCTCCATCGTTGGAGGTGATCGGCCTGAGGCTGGATGGTCAGATCTCGAGATCCGCCATCTAGTTCCGGTTGCGAGTCGGGAAGACATAGTTGCTGGTGAAAACCGAGCCGATGGCAGGCGTGGCGGCGTTCTGCGTCGTTATTTTGATGAAGGCATCGTCGTGTAACTACTGTCAACCCACTCGTGTTGCTCCGGAGAAAACTCTAGGATCTGGTCTTCTCCCGATTGGACGATGGCGTTACTGCGATGTCGTTTTCTCTCTTGGGAGCATTGTTTTTGTCGAGCAGAACTGAAAGACAGAGGTGGGAGGTGGAGCCGCTTCATCTTGCACGGAGCTTGCGGTGGAGATGTCAAGTCATGCCCGGCCGACAGGTGCTACAATGTGTCATGCCTGGTCGGCAGGTGCTATGCACGACAGATCTTCCAGAATCTTCGCGTCTAGACGGACGAGCGCGGGGCGGTGGCGCTGTTGGGCGTTGTGGTGGCGTCGACGGATGGACGGACTCGTAAGGATGATGCAGATCTCTCTCCTGAAGCAGCGTCAGCGGTTCGATGATGATGGCGGCGTCTAAAACGTGTGCATGTGGTGTATGCTTTAGGTCTGCCGCACCGGCTGTGGGTTCCGATACGTTATGTGGATGGATCGGCGACGACACCGGTTTTAGATATGGGGAGTGAGAGCACTCCACATTATCGAGTTTTGTAGGTATGAGTGGTGGCTTCGGGTGGCTTGATGTATGTTTTTGTTAGACCTATGTTGAATAATAAATAAAGATGGATGTATGCATCGATTGATGCAGATGCCGGGTGTCTTAACCTCCTTTTCCAAAAAAACGCTGACCTAGACATGGTAAATGTTTGATTTTATGTCCGGACGTGATCCGCGGACATAGTACGGGAGACAACTATCCAACGCTATTCACAAACTAATCCGGTTAGGACTTAGGAGAAGAGAGAGTAGAGGGGATCATGCATGTGGTAGGATATTGTGGTGTGGTATCCCATTGGGAGGAAAGAGAGGAGAGGTGACCATGCATGTGAAGAGAGAGAAAAAAGAAGGACCACGCGGAGGCTTTGTGATTTTTTTTAGAGTACGCCAAAGACGTATCATATTTTTTATAGAAGGCAGAGAATAATGCATAAGAGGCTTCCCAACTATGTGAACATAGCCGAAAGTAGAACACATGACACCTGCAGATACGGATACAGGAAAACTACTCTCTCACAAAACGATCAAGGACACCAATTCCGAGCTCTGCATTCTTCCGGTCCTTAATCTCATCCGTGATGTGCTTATGCAGTTGGGACACAGTCATGAATTAGTTCGTCCAATTAAACACCCACGCATTCTTTTGTTTTCAAAGCGACCATGCGACCGCGATGCCGAAGGTGTCAAAACCTCTCTTGTCTCTTCTTGTGAAGTTACCTCTTATTGTGAGTCATCAGTCGAGGAAGGAGTCGTGTAGTGTGGGTCGCGTCACCTGTAGATTTAGATCGTCTAAACACCGGTGCTAGACCTCTCTCGAATACACGCATTGGATGTGGACATGCTCGGCGTTGTCTTCCTCTTGCAAGCAAATGTAAGACTGCGATGGTTGGTCCTGTAGCCCATGCCTTGCCCTCCGGTCCGACGTCCAAATCCAATGCTGCACCATTAGCCACGCATGAATCTTGCACTTAAGAGGAGCCCAACTCCACCAAATGCACACTGCAAACGATACACGCTCCATCCCTTGACATAATCTGTCGTACACTGCGCGCGCTGTGTATCTCCCAGAGGGGTCACTGGGCCAAGCGAAGTTGTCAAGGGCATCCGGGTCCCTCTGGACCGAGGCGATTGTATGGCATAGTTGCATTAGTTGCATATATGAGCCGTGATGGACAGTTCTCCCTCAACATCCGTCATCCAAAGTCCATCCTGTAAGGCTTCCTGGATTGTCCTCCTGTTCTTTGTTCTCGAGTAAACACAACTATGGATCAGGGGAGCCACGTCCACTATCCCAAAGCCGTGTATCCATCTAGCGCGCCAGAAAAGAGTCTTGGCTCCGTCTCCCATCGTGATTCTAACAAGGCTATCAAACACCTGCCTTGCTTCCTTGTCCATAATCAACGGAATACCTTGCCAGGGCCTCTTCGGGTCCGTTCTACGGAGCTACTCCCATCTCACGCGTAGTGCCAGCGCCTGCAACTATAGGTTCTTCACACCTAGCCCTCCATAATAGACCGGTTTGCAGATCTTGTTCCACGCTACCAGGCATTGACCTCCATTAGCTTGGTCCTTTGTTGTCCCTCATCCACTTGTTAATATCCTCGAATACCCAAACAGGGGCATCCATGACCATAAGAAGGTGAATTGGTCTGGCCGTCATGACAGATTTAACCAGCATGTTCGGACTCCGGCAATGCTCTCCCACGTTTATTGCTAGGATACTGAAATACGTACGTCTGGACTGCTAAGACTGGTCATAGTGGGAGTAACTTCAAGAGTAACATAAGCTCCAACTCAGCAAAATTGCCTATGTGGCATTGAGTTAACGAGGAGAGAGGCAAATTGAGTAACTTAACTAGTTACCGTAACATCACATATCTCAATACAATATGAGTCTATAACCTAATAAATGAAGGTTTGCATGACACCACATTTATGTTACTACCCACTATGAGGTAGTAATATAGCCTAGGATAATGTGTATGTTACTATTGAAGTTACTCTCCACTATGGCTAGTCTAAGCGGACATATAGGGGTCCGTGTTGGATAAGAAAAGTGGTCCGGACACTGCGCTACAGAGTGAAGGTTTGAGGGTCCGTTTTGGAGATGCCCTTAACCCATGCATTCTATTTTACCACATTCCCCCTATCTAGATATATATGGCATAGTTTGTATTTCAAAATTTACTTGCAATGTTTGCTAAAAAATCATACTAGATTTTTTTACAAGATCTATGTAGTATTGATCTTGTTGGTGGTCCAAGTAAATCTCAAAGAGCTAATTTCATTTTTACCTCTATGTTTCATGCTTGTGACATAATTACCCAATTTTGAGAAAAATTTCAATTTATACCCCCATTTATTGTCTCTGTGTCACAACTATATTTCTCGAATTTGGTGCTAATTTGGCATGCCACGCGGGAGGTTTTTCTTATTTGTGTTGGTTTTCACTCTGGTTTTTCCTGTTGTCACACCGTGTCGCCCCCTCCTTTCCTTCTTTAGGTCCCTTCTTCCTGCTCTGGTGTAGACCAATCCTCCCGCTTCCCTCGCTCCTTTCCTTTCTCGGTGACAAAGCACTGGAGGTGATTGACGGAGTCCTGGATTAGGGGGTGCTCGGCATGTCAGTTGTCTGTTCTATGGGTTAAACCTCCTAAGCCTGTCAATGATGGGCCTCGTTTGTCTAGACCAGAAACATCAAGAAGGAATGATACGAAGACTTGGTGTATACTCGAGGGCGTAGAGATAGTCCTCGGCACGTTTACCCTTTATATACGACTGACCATGTGTAAACCCTAGGTATCCCTGGTGTCTATATAAGCCGAGGTACCATGACCGTGGTAGGATCGAAATTATGTCTAGAGGGGTGGGGGTGATTAGACTAGACCAAATAAAAACTTATCCTTTTCCCAGTTTTAGTTGTCGGCAAGTTTTAGCAATTCTACGAAGTCAAGTACACCCTACACATGCAAGTCTAAGAGCTGAGCAGTGGAAAGTAAAGACTTTGCATATGAACGTAAAGGAGGGACCGGAGAAAACAAACGCAATGAAGACTCGATGATTTTTGTCGTGGTTTCGATAGGTGGTGCTACGTACATCCACGTTGATGGAGACTTCAACCCATGGAGGGTAATGGTTGCGCGAGTCCACGGAGGGCTCCACCCATGAAGGGTCCACGAAGAAGCAACCTTGTCTATTCCATCATGGCTTACGCTCACGAAGGACTAGCCTCACTCAGGTAGATCTTCACGAAGTAGGCGATCTGCTTGCCTTTACAAACTCCTTGGTTCAACTCCACAATTTCTTGGAGGCTCCCAAGTGACACCTAACCAATCTAGGAGACACCACTCTCCAAAAGGTAATAGACAGTGTTGTTGATGATGAACTCCTTGCTCTTGTGCTTCAAATGATAGTCTCCCCAACACTCAAACACTCTCACAGATTTGGCTTTGGTAGAAGAGATGATTGAATGGAAAGCAACTTGGGAAAGGCTAGAAATCAAGGTTTAAATGGTTGGATTGGAATCTCTTGATCTCAACACATGAGTAGGTGGTTCTCTTTTAGAAAAAGAGTAATGGAAGTAGTGGTTCGTTCTGATGGCTCTCTCGGAGAGTAGGTGGTGGTGGAGCGGTATAAATAGGTAGAACCAAAAGTCCAACTGTCACAAGACTTTGACTCAACTCGCTGACACCAACATGAAAATCTCGGTGAGACCGACCAGTGTAAAAGACTTGACCGTTAGGCTTTTCGGGATCATCGAACGAAGCGACTCGGTGTGACCAAAGTGCAATGGCTAGGGTAAGACTCCATTTCGGTAGTTCCGATTGTTTCAACTTGGTAATCCCGAAATGAAACAACTTCACTACAGAAACTTGGTCAGGCCATCTCGGTGAGACCGAGATCCATTTCGGCAGTACCAAAATGTTGGGTTTTGGCATGTGGTAGTTTATGGGTCATCTCGGTGGGTTCAGATGGGAACATTTTGGTTTTGTATGAAAGTGATGTGGAGAAGTGGTTGAAGATTTTGGAGCAATACCACTAAGCACTTGAGCAATTGAGTCATGATCAAAACCTCATCCCTTTTAATAGTATTGGCTTTCCTATGGACTCGATGTGATCTTGGATCGCTTAACCAAAAATGTAGAGTCTTGGAGCTTCGCCAATCCCCGTCCTTAGCATTTTGAGGGGTCCACATTCACTAGTCCTTGCCATGCCAATCATTGATCTTCTCTGAAATCTATTATCAATGAGCATTAGATCAATGACTTATATGTTTTCATTTATTACCAAAACCACCCGGGGATTAGTTGCACTTTCAACCTTCCCCTTTTTGGTAATTGATGACAACATATAGATCAAAGCTTTGACAAATGATATAATCAATGAAATACATCGTCGCTTTGAGAAGTATGTGATAAGCAAGATCTCCCCCTAAATTCGTGCATTATTAAAGATTTGCGTTTGAATTCAAATGCACAATCGATTTGTATCATGGGTTACTCTTCCATGTCACTTAAATCTTTGTGGAGCGCTCAAAATGATATAATTGCAGTATAATAAGCACTCATCACCAATCAAAACAAGTGAATGGTGATACAAAGAGCATATGAATAGATATTCAAGCAAGCATAGCATCAAAGTACGGTATGATCAAGCACACAATGTAATGTAGTCTCACACATGCATCAAGCAAAAGTATCTCAAAGTAGCATGAAATCCAAAGAAACCAAATGAGAAAAGGAAAAAGCACTCTCCCTCGAAGCCTAATGATCTATACTAATTCTTCCCCTTTGGCAACAAGTACCAAAAAGTTTGAAGAAGTATAGAGCTAACCGTCGCTCTAGGCCTCATCTTCAGGAGCTCCTGGTAGTGAAGTCCTCTAATTCACAGTGCCGGTGTGCTTAGATGTCGGAGTGAAGAGAAGAGTGTATGTGAAGATCTCTGCGGAGGTGTGCTGAGCTGGAGGAGTAGAGACAACAGGAGGCACTATAGGGGCAACCGTAGATGCAGCAGCTGGAGCTGCGACTGTAGCTTTGGAAGTGGCTGGTACTACTGCTGATCTGGGCATCGTCTGGAACCGAGTGGTCGTCTCAAGACATGTGCCCTGGTGCTCATCATCATCACTAGAAGATCGTGCCTTGGCTTCATCCACCTCTTTCTTCAGGCTCTCAACAGTGGTCTGCATCTCTGTAACCTTGACATCAAGATCACAGAACTTCGTCTCAATGATCCTCTGAAGACTCTTCTGGTTCTCTGCAAGGTCGGCCAGACTCCGCTCGATCCTCCGAGTAGCTTGAAGGAGATAGTTCATTTGATCTGTCTTGGTTTTGAGCAATGGTGCGGTAGTAGCACTTGGCTCTGTAGTCCTGGCAGCCTCTGCCTCTATCTGTATTGCAACCGAGGTGGGATGGGATGGATCCATCGTGACAGTGTTATCCTTGAACTCTGGTTGTAGCGGCAAATGCTCACGATCCAGCGGAAATGACTTGTTTGCTCCCTTAGAGTTGATGAGCATATGGATATGTGGTGCAAAGCCACACGATCTCTTCTAGTCTGCAGCAGTCCTCTTGACGGTTTCCTTAATGAGATCCATGACCTTGAATTTCTGATGTTGGTCAATGTGATGCAGCATGTTGATAGAGTGACCTCGAATCATCTTCTCATCGCCTGACTTGGGAATCAAGGCATGCCCCATGATGGTATTGGAGGTAGCAAGACCTGCCAATAAGTGATATATTGAGCCAAGCTTGTGAGAATCCTTGTGCTTGTTGAGGATCTCTGTGTACATGTTGGCCATGGAGATGTGACCCATCTTAGGTTTGACATATACACTGATGTCGTCTTCATCAGCCTCGGTAGCACCCAACAAAGTGGCCCACTTAAGCACACTAGACTGGTGCCTAACTCCTTCAGTCATCCATACTATCCTTCCATTGAGATAGAAGTGAGCCGTAGAATAGAATTGCATGATCATCTCGTCGTTCCATGCATCAGCTTCTTCCCGATGAATGTGTTAACACCAACAGTCCTGAATCCTCATGAACGTGGGGGAAGTGATCCTCATGCTTGTCAATGTACTTCTAGTCCACCTACCTCATGTCACTCACTACAGGCTTCTTGTCGAGAGGCACTGTCTCATAGAAGTCCTATCGCTCCTTGGTGTAGAAGCTGTAGTCCAGAGCAGTCCTTCTCCTGATGGAATATGGGTCAGACTCTCTCATTTCCTCAGTCCTCTGTCCTTCCTTTCCTTCATGTTTTCTGCCATAGGATGTGTATCATCGTGTTCTGACAGCCTGGCTTGATGTCTACTATACAACTTATTCTTGTAGACTCATGTTGGGCCTCCAAGCGCGGGGTTTTATAGGACAGTAGCAATTTCCCTCAAGTGGATGGCCTAAGGTTTATCAATCCGTGGGAGGCGTAGGATGAAGATGGTCTCTCTCAAACAACCCTTCAACCAAATAACAAAGAGTCTCTTGTGTCCCCAACACACCCTATACAATGGAAAATTGTATAGGTGCAATAGTTCGGTGAAGAGATGGTGATAAAATTATAGTATGGATGGTAGAAATATATTTTTATAATCCGAATAAACAAAAACAACAAGGTAACTAGTAACAAATGTGAGCAAAAACGGTATTGCAATGCTTGAATACAAGGCCTAGGGTTCATACTTTCACTAGTGCAAAATCTCTCAATAATGATAATATAATTGGATCATATAACAGTCCCTCAACGTGCAACAAAGAATCACTCCAAAGTTCCTATTGCGGAGAACATAAGATGAAATTGTTTGTAGGGTACGAAACCACCTCAAAGTTATTCTTTCCGATCAATCATTTGAGCTATTCCTATAAGTGTCAGAAATAGTCCTAGAGTTCATACTAAAATAACACCATATGACACTCATCAATCAACCCTAATGTCACCTAGATACTCCAATGTCACCACAAGTATCCATGGGTTAATTATACGATGTGCACCACACAATTTCAGATTCATAATATTCAATCCAACACAAAAAACTTCAAAGAGTACCCCAAGATTTCTATCGAAGAAAGGAATATGAAAACGCGTATCAACCCCTATGCATAGATTACCCCAATGTCACCACAGGAATCCGCAAGTTGATAACCAAAACATACATCAAATGAATCAATAGAACATCCCATTGTCACCACAGACATCCCATCGCAAGACATACATAAAGTGCTCTCACATACAAAAGATTCAATCTGACATAACAAAACCTCAAAGGAAAAGATTCAATTCATCACAAGGTATAGAGGGAAAACACCATAAGATCTAAATATATTAACAAAGCTTGTGATACATCAAGATCGTGCCAAATCAAGAACACGAGAGAGAGATCAAACACATAGCTACTGGTACATACCCTCAGCCCCGAGGGTGAACTACTCCCTCCTCATCATGGTGGCCACCGGGATGATGAAGATGGCCTTTGGTAATGATTTCTCCCTCCGGTAGGGTGCCGGAATAGGGTCCGGATTGAGTTTTCGTGGCTACAGAGGCTTGCGGTGGCGGAACTTCTCATCTAGGGATCTTTTCGGGGTTTCTGGTATTTATAGGAATTTTTGGCGTATGTTTCATGTCAAGGGAGTCCATGAGGCAGCGACAAGCTTGCTCCAAGCGCCCTGGGGGGGGGGGGGTAGGGCGCTCCTAGCGAGCTTGTAGCTTCCTCGTGAGGCTTCTGGTCCTTCCTCGAAGCTTCGGGGTCTCTTTTGGTCCACAAAAATGTTGGGGAACGTTGCATGGAAAACAATATTTTTTCTACGCACACGCAAGATCTATCCATGGATATGCATAGCTACGAGAGGGGGAGAGCATCTACATACCCTTGTAGATCGCTAAGCAGAAGCGTTTATCACGCGGTTGATGTAGTCGTACTCTTCGCGATCCGATCCCGATCCAACCGATCTATGGCCGAACGGACGACACCTCCGAGTTTAGCACACGTGTGGCTCGATGACGTCTCCTCCTTCTTGATCCAGCAAGCGGGAGATGATAAGTAGATGGGATCACAACCAACACGACGACATGGTGGTGATGGTGATGGTGGAGCACCAACAGCGCTTCGCTAAGCTTCACTGGGACGAGGCGGTGGAACTACGGAGTAACAGGAGAGAGAGGGGCGCCAAGGGCTTGGTGTGTGCTCTTGGGGCATCCCCTCCCCTCTATATATAGGTGGAGGGGCGTGGGAAACAGCCCCTCCAAGCCCTAGAGCGCAACTAAGGGGGAGAGGACTTGGACTCCAAGTCCAATCCTATTCCTACTAGGACTCCTTCCTTTTTTGCCTTCCCTAGCCACATGGGCTTTTGAGGACTTGGTACGCCTAACCCAATAAGGCCAGGGCGCCTCCCCGCAGCCCATGCTAGCCCTTGGGTTTTGCTGGACCCACTTGTGGACTTCCGGACCCCTCCGGAACCTTCTGGAATCTTCCCGGTACAATACCGAAAGAACCGCACCTTTTTCCGGAACCCAAAATATGACTTCCCATATATAAATCTTTACCTCTCGACCATTCCGAGACTCCTCGTGACGTCCGGGATCTCATCCGGGACTCCAAACAACATTTGGTTACCACTCATCAAATATCCCAATACTAGCTACCTAGTGTCAACAGATGTTAAGTGTGCGACCCTGCGGGTTCGGGAATTATGTAGTCATGACCGAGACACCTCTCCGGTCAATAACCAATAGTGGGACCTAGATGCCCATATTGATTCCTACATACTCCATGAAGATCTTTTATCGGTTGAACCTTTATGACAACATATGTAATTCCCTTTGTCTGTCGGTATGTTACTTGCCCAAGATTCGACCGTCGGTATCTCTATACCTAGTTCAATCTCATTACCGGCAAGTATCTTTACTCGTTCTGTAATACATCATCTTGTAACTAACTCCTTAGTCACTTTGCTTGCAAGTTTCTTGTGATGTGTATTACCGAGAGGGCCCAGAGATACCTCTCCGGTACACGGAGTGACAAATCCCAATCTTGATCCATGCCAACTCAATAGACACCTTCGGAGATACCTGTAGAGCATCTTTATAATCACCCAGTTACGTTGTGACGTTTGATAGCACACAAGGTATTCCTCCGGTATCTGGGAGTTGCATGATCTCATGGTCAAAGGAGTATGTATTTGACATTAAGAAAGCAGTAGCAATAAACTGAACGATCATATGCTATGCTAACGGTTGGGTCTTGTCCATCACATCATTCTCCTAATGATGTGATCCCGTTATCAAATGACAACTCATGTCTATGGTTAGGAAACCTTAACCATCCTTGATCCACGAGCTAGTCTGGTAGAGGCTCACTAGGGACACAGTATTTGTTTATGTATTCACACATGTATTTAAGTTTCTGGTCAATACAATTCTAGCATGAATAATAAACCTTTATGATGAATAAGGAAATATAATAATAACAACTTTATTATTGCCTCTAGGGCATATTTCCATCAGTCTCCCACTTGCACTAGAGTCAATAATCTAGTTCATATCGCCATGTGATTAACACTCATAGTTCACATCGCCATGTGACTAACACCCAAAGAGTTTTCTAGAGTTAATAATCTAGTTCACATCGCCATGTGATTAATACCCAAAGAGTTGTAAGGTGTGATCATGTTGTGCTTGTGAGAGAGGTTTAGTCAACGGGTCTGCCATATTCAGATCCTTATGTATTTTGAAAATTTCTATGTCTACAATGCTCTGCATGCAGCTACTCTAGCTAATTGCTCCCACTTTCAATACATATCCAGATTGAGACTCAGAGTCATCTGAATCGGTGTCAAAGCTTTGCATCGACGAAACCCTTTACGACGAACTCTTTACCACCTCCATAACCGAGAAACATTTCCTTAGTCCTCTTGGGTAACTAAGGATAATTTTGACCACTGTCCAGTGGTCCACTCCTGGATCACTATTGTATCCCCTTGCCAAACTCATGGCAAGGCACACAACAGGTCTGGTATACAGCATGGCATACTTTATAGAACCTATGGCCGTGGCATAGGGAATGACTTTCATTCTCTCTCTATCTGCTGTCGTGGTCGGGCTTTGAGTCTTACTCAACTTCACACCTTGCAACATAGGCAAGAACCCTTTCTTTGACTGATCTATTTTGAACTTGTTCAAAACTTTTTCGAGGTATGGCTTTGTGGAAGTCCTATTAAGCGTCTCAATCTATCCCTATAGATCTTGATGCCCAATATGTAAGTAGCTTCATCGAGGTCTTTGATTGAAAAATTCTTATTCAAGTATCCTTTTATGTTATCCAGAAATTCTATATCATTTCCAATCAACAATATGTCATCCACATATTATATCAGAAATGCTACAGAGCTCCCACTCACTTTCTTGTAAATACAGGCTTCACCATACGTTTGCATAAAACCATATGATTTGATCACCTCATCAAAGCGTATATTCCAACTCCTTGATGCTTGCACCAGTCCATAGATGGATCGCTGGAGCTTGCATACTTTGTTAGCACCTTTAGGATCGACAAAACCTTCTGGTTGCATCATATACAACTCTTCTTTAAGAAACCCGTTAAGGAATGCTCTTTTGATGCCCATTTGCCAGATTTCATAATCATAAAACGTGGCAATTGCTAACATGATTTGGACAGACTTAAGCATCGCTACGAGTGAGAAAGTCTCATCGTAGTCAACCCCTTGAACTTGCCGAAAACCTTTTGCGAAAAGTTGAGCTTTATAGACAGTGATATTACCATCAGCGTCCATCTTCCTCTTGAAGATCCATTTATTTTCAATGGCTTGCCGAACATCAGGCAAGTCCACCAAAGTCCACACTTTGTTCTCATACATGGATCCTACCTCAAATTTCATGGCCTCAAGCCATTTATCGGAATCTGGGCTCATAATAGCTTCTTCATAGTTCGTAGGTTTGCCGTAGTCTAACAACATGAATTCCAGGACAGGATTACCGTACCACTCTGGCACGAAACGTGTTTTGGTCGACCTACGAAGTTCAGTAGTAACTTAATCCGAAGTTTCATGATCATCATCATTAGCTTCCTCTCTAGTTGGTGTAGGCATCACGGGAACGGTTTTCTCTAATGTGCTACTTTCCAATTCGAGAGAAGGTACAATTACCTCATCAAGTTCTACTTTCCTCCCACTCACTTCTTTTGAGAGAAACTCCTTCTCTAGAAAGGACCCATTCTTAGCAACAAAGATCTTGCCTTCGGATCTGTGTTAGAAGGTGTACCCAATAGTTTCTTTAGGGTATCCTATGAAGACACACTTCTCCGATTTGGGTTCG
Organism: Aegilops tauschii subsp. strangulata; assembly: GCF_002575655.3. Classification (NCBI taxonomy): domain Eukaryota; kingdom Viridiplantae; phylum Streptophyta; class Magnoliopsida; order Poales; family Poaceae; genus Aegilops; species Aegilops tauschii. The sequence goes on from NC_053039.3 coordinate 228,842,336, forward strand.
AGCTTATCAGGCTGAAGCCTTTTGGCATACGCGTTGCATCCACAAACTTTAAGAAACGACAGCTTAGGTTTATTGCCAAAGCATAGTTCATACGGTGTCGTCTCAACGGATTTGGATGGTGCCCTATTTAACATGAATGCGACTGTCTCTAATGCATAACCCCAAAATGATAAAGGCAAATTGGTAAGAGACATCATAGGATGCATCATATCTAATAAAGTATGGTTATGACATTCGGACACACCATTACACTGTGGTGTTCCAGGTGGCGTGAGTTGTGAAACAATTCCACATTGTTTTAAATGAAGGCCAAACTCGTAACTCAAATATTCACCTCCGTGATCAGATCGTAGATTTTTTTCTTGTTACGAGGATTCTCCACTTCACTCTGAAATTCTTTGAACTTTTTAAATGTTTCAGACTTGTGTTTCATCAAGTAGATATACCCATACCAACTCAAATCATCTGTGAAGGTTAGAAAATAATGATACCCACCGCGTGCCTCAACACTCATCGGACCGCATACATCAGTATGTATTATTTCCAATATGTCATTAGCTCACTCCATTGTTCCGGAGAATGGAGTTTTAGTCATCTTACCCATGAGGCATGGTTCACAAGTATCAAATGATTCATAATCAAATGATTCCAAAAGTCCGTCCCGCATGGATTTTCTTCATGCGCTTTACACCAATATGACCTAAATGGCAGTGCCACAAGTATGTTGCATTATCATTATCAACTTTGTATTTTTTGGCATCAATATTATGAATATGTGTATCACTACGATCGAGATTCAATAAACCATTTACATTGGGTGTATGACCATAGAAGATTTTATTCATGTAAACAGAACAACAATTCTTCTCTGATTTAAATGAATAACCACATTTGCAATAAACATGATCTAATCATGTTCATGCTCAATGCACACACCAGATAACATTTATTTAGGCTCAACACTAACCCCTAAGGTAGAGTGAGTGTGTGATGGTGATCATATCAATCTTGGAAACACTTCCATCACACATCGTCACCTCGCCCTTAACTAGTCTTCGTTTATTCTGCAACTCATGTTTCAACTTTATAATCTTAGCAAATCATATACCCAGGGGCTACTACGAGCACTAGTAAGGTACACATCACTAACATGTATATCAAATATACCTTTGTTTACTTTGCCATCCTTCTTATTTGCCAAGTATTTGGGGCAGTTTCGCTTCCAGTGACCATTTCCTTTGCAGTAGAAGCACTCAGTTTCAGCCTTGGGTCCAGCTTTGGGCTTCTTCACGGGAGCGGCAACTTACTTGCCATTCTTCTTGAAGTTCCCTTACTTTCCCTTGCCCTTTTCTTGAAACTAGTGGTTTTATTAACCATCAACACTTGATGCTCTTTCTTGATTTCCACCTCCGCAGATTTCAGTATCGCAAAGAGCTCGAAAATTGTTTTAGTCATTCCTTGCATATTATAGTTCATCACAAAGCTCTTAGTAGCATGGTGAGTGACCGGAGAACTCTGTCAATCACTATCTTATCTGGAAGATTAACTCCCACTTGATTCAAGCGATTATAGTACCCAGACATTCTGAGCATATGCTCACTGGCTGAGCTATTCTCCTCCATCTTGTAGGAAAAGTACTTGTCAGAGGTCTCATACCTCTCAACACGGGCATGAGCTTAAAATACCACTTTCAGCTCTTGGAACATCCCATATGTTCCATGGCGTTCAAAACCCCGATTCTAAGACGTAAAGCATGGCGCACTAAACTATCAAGTAGTCATCAGATCGAGCTTGTCAAACGTTCATAACGTCTGCATCAGCTCCTGCAGCAGGTCTATCACCTAGCGGTGCATCAAGGACATAATTCTTCTGTGCAGTAATGAGGATAATCCTCAGATCACGGACCCAGTCCGCATTATTGCTACCATCATCTTTCAACTTAATTTTCTTTAGGAACGTATCAAAAAATGGGGAATCTACATCGCGAGCTATTGAACTACAACATAATTTGCAAATACATTTTGACTATGTTCATGATAAATATTAGTTCAATTAATCAAATTACTAATGAACACCCACTTAAATCAACATCCCTCAAGTTGTCTAAAGGATACATGATCCAAATCAACTAACCCGTGTCCGATCGTCACGTGAGATGGGGTAGTCATCAATGGTGAACATCTCTATGTTGATCATATCTACTATATGACTCATGTTCGACCTTTTGGTCTCCAATGTTCCGAGACCATGTCTGTACATGCTAGGCTCGTCAAGTTTAACCCAAGTATTCTGCATGTGCAAAACTGTCTTACACCCGTTGTATGTGAACATAGAGTCTATCACACTCAATCATCACGAGGTGCTTCGAAACGACAAACTTTGGCAACGGTGCATACTCAGGGAGAACAATTTTATCTGGAAATTAAGTGGAGGGATCATCTTATAATGCTATCGTCGTTCTAAGAAAAATAAGATGCATAAAGGATAAATATCACATGCAATCAAAATATGTGACATGATATGGCCATCATCTTGTGCTTTTGATCTCCATCTCCAAAGCATCGTCATGATCTCCATTGTCACCGGCTCGACACCTTGATCTCCATCGTAGCGGCGGGGTCGTCTCGCCAACTATTGCTTCTACAACTATTGCTAATGCATAGCGACAAAGCAAAGCAATTACATGGCTCTTAGTGATTGACACGCAGGTCATACAATAATTAAAGACAACCCACTGGTACAGCGAGGTGCTATACAAACGGTTTTTAACCCCTTTCCGCGACGGCGTTATGTACCCTTGCCTAGTGAGTGACTGCGATAGGGGGGGTCCTTCCCACACGACCCAGAAACCATTGGGGATATGCCCTCCTGGCACACACGCTCGGCAAAAGGAGGTCGTGTGCGGCCGGCGAGCGATCAAATACGCTTATACGTAAGTACATCCCACACAGTCAGTCCCCGCTAAACGTTTCCGTTCGTATGTACATTCCACACAGTCAATCCAAGGAATATGTTTCCGTTAGTATGTACATCCCACATAGTTAATCCAAGAAGTACGTTTCTGTTCGTATATACATCCCACACAGTCACTCCAAGGAAAACATTTCTGTTCGCAGGTACATCACACACAATTTTCCCCATTAAATCGTTTGTGATAGCGTTGCCATTGCACACGATATTAACAATTTTATCGTTTGCATTATTGAATGCATCACACACGGTGCGTAGAAGAAACTGTGTGGCAAAGGCTGCCCATCACACACACTTTTTATGTGGTAATCGTTTGCGCAAGGTGGCCTAACACAAGTAGTTTTCAAGAGGATGTCGTGTGTGATTGTTCATTGATCCAACACGGTTTATTCCTAGAAACCGTGTGCGTTGCCTGAGGTCATCGCCCACGGTGTTTTCTCAATAACCGTTTGCAATAGAAAAACCGAATTAGTAGGCTAATTGGCCATTAGCAGGCTAATTACCCTATTATTAATAATCCATTTGTTAATCTAATTGACATTTCATATTAAGCACACAATATATTTCATTTCCATATTAAGGAAGCATTTTCATAATTGAGATACATCAGAGTACAACATCATATAGCTTTAGCACTCAGCTACCCATTACACAACCGCATCAGCACCAAGTTTGACATGCAACATCTATAGCCTTTCGAAATTTGCATCATAAACGGTACATAGACAGATGAATCTCATCTGGAAAACTGCTGAAGCGGAAGGCGAATATTGAGCCTTCATTGATGTTGAAGGTCTTTGCAACTTTAGGCCAGTGCCTGTGGATGATTGACCATCCATCCTTCGTCCTCTTCAGGAGCACTTCAATATTGAACCGTGGGTGTTGTATGAAAACCTTCCTCGCCTCCTGACCATACAGGTGGTTTGAGAGGTAATCATCAGTGAACTTCTTTGGAAAGGCCTGAAAACAAGGATGTGCATAAATATCTTGTCTATATTGTAAATGGGGCTAAGGAATAAAAAAAAAGGCAAGGTACAATAGTTAGTACCATCTTGTAGTGAACTGATGTCTTCTTCATTGTGTAGACGAAGATCTTGTTGTTTTTTGTCGCTAATTTCTTTATCCTAACAATCTTTCTGAGTTTCTAGACTTGACTGGTATTCATGGACAACTCATTTCCCCGTATGCAAAAAGGGTCGAACAGTGGGTCAAAACCTCTGATAGCAGGACCTACATGTGCAAGATCAAATTGTTAAAAACCTAAATATTAGAATGGTTCCTGCAATTGCACAATAATGTGCTATTAGACAAAGTACCATGCATGTGCAAACCTCGATTGTAAACCTCAATGCTTCCCATTGTTTTCCTGCAACACATATAAGGTAGTTAGTGATCAAGTTAAGTGAGGGTTCGCATGCTATCAGTAAAATATGTTGATGAAAAATAAGCACATTGCAGATTCATCAGATTAATTCAAGCCACATGGAAACCCATTTATCCAAACCAAGCATGATTAAGAACTAGGAAATATAGCAGTTGTATATGTTTCTCATGTATTAAGTGCAGCCAAATTCGATTTATTGCTCACATGCACAACAAAACAAATTCTACCCACGACAATTGGACATCATATTGCAGAATTGAACCAAGCAGTTAACTAAACACCACAACAAATGAACCAAACATTAACTGAGCATCACATTGCACAATATAACATACTCATAATTGAAGATCATATAGTTAACCAAACCAAGCATGCTTAACAACTTGGAAATATAGCAATTGTATTTATTTCTCATGTATTTAGTACAGCCAAATTTGATTTATTTCTCACATGGTATACAATAATAGAATGCACCCTCGCATTGCAGAATTGAACCAAATAGTTAACTAAACACCACAACAAATGAACCAAATGTTAACTGAGCACCACATTGCACAATGTGTAACATACTAGAAGATCAGACAGTTAACCAAACCAAGCATGCTTGACAACTTGGAAATATAGCAATTGTATTTGTTTCTCATGTATTTTGTAAAGATAAGTTCGATTTATTTTTCACGTGGAAGACAATATAAAATTGCAGCCTAAAGAATTGAACATCACATTTACAGAATTGAACCAAACAGTTAACTGAAGACGACAACTAATTAACCAAACAGTTAATAAGTGAGCACCACATTGCATGACATATAGAACATATACACTAGAGCAACAGATTTCATGGTAAAAGTAGATAGCACAATTCACTAGAATTTGTTAAGGAAAGGTAGGAGCAGCACATGCAACGGGTAAACCGAGCATGCTTAACCGGCGTAGCTAGCAAACTGAACATGGGTCCTTATAGTGAGCTAATAAGACAAGCTACTCCTCATCGTCGGAGACATCGATGATGATTGGCTCCTTGGACATGGAAGAGAGTGAGGCCTCCACATCGTGGGTGCCCTCGTCATAGTGGTGAGTTGCCCGAGCCGCTCCGGGCACCAACCTGCTGGCTCTCGAGTTGAGGTAAGCACGTGCACGCCAAGAGAACACCTCGTAGTCTTCGTCGAAGGCACAGAGGATGGCCTCGAGAAAATGCCACGAACTATTGTTTAAAGCAGCCAACCACGTCACGGCATCGGCACACGAGGCATCGACGGTGGCCTCGACGGTGAGGTGCTACTCCAAGATCTGGGGGTCAACACGACTGGCATCCATCGCGACATCATCCGTGCGTGCAGCCGCGATTTGGTTCTCCGCAGCCAAATGCTCCTTGAGCTCCTGGCTATACTGCATGCACCATGGCTTAGGGCGGTGCTTATTTTATGGAGGGGTCGGTGATTTGAGTGGAAGGTGTCGCGCCGGCGGTCGGGGCATTAGGATGTGGAAGGAGGAAGAGGATGGGGTGGGTGTGGATAACCTGCCTGGATATACGAGGCCGGGTAGCGTGAAGGAGGGTCACCGACAAGAAGGCGGCCTGCAAGCAAGGAGTGAAGATTTCAACTTGGAAAGAAAGGCGGAAACATGGAAAATGTGGTTTTTGGTAAGGGAGAGGGGACGGGGAGGTAAATATTTCCGCGGAAGCTAAAATTTTTGAATCGGTGCAGCGAAAAAACTGGCGCGCAAAGTGTCATCAGACACGATCCCTTATTCAGCAGTGTGTACAATATGTGAACATCACAAACGATTCATATAGCTTAACCCATGTGTGGTGAGTTTGAACGTGAAAATTTTGGTTCGAATTTCCCTGGTTACAGTGGTCACCCACGTCATTGCATAATTTGGGTACACAAAGTAGACTACAACACACCCACACTTCTTAATCAAGCAAGTTCAGCAATTAAACAGAGCTAGTTGACCTAAACATTACTCTACCAAATTATAGACTGGTGCTCTTAATTAAACAAAACAAATAGTACTATGAGAGTCTTTTTAAACAACATGGTAATTTGATTTGGTTATGAATTTAGTCCTAATATGATAGACATCCAAGGGGGATAAAATAAAAACTTTCATATGAAGTGCATTGAATACTATGAGAAGTTTGATTCCGTATGATTGTTTTGAGATATGAGGATGATGATATTAGAGTCATGCTAGTGAGTAATCGTGAATTTGAGAAATACTTGTGTTCGGGGAAACGACACCTACGGGATCACGGGGAATCCCTTTTTCTATGGTTGGCGGGCACGGGGTTGTGGAAAGAGCGGGATTAGAAGATCAACGCGGGGGGATTATCCAGGTTCGGGCCGCAAGTGATGCGTAATACCCTACTCCTGCTGGTTTATGTTTATCTGGTGTTCTTGGACTAGCTAAAAAGCATGCAGGGTCCAAAAACTCCGAATCCTCTCTCAGTACGCCGCGGGCCTCCTTTTATAGTCAAAAGGGGCTGCCACAATGGCACACAGGAGGTGGAAAGTTTTACAGTAGTCGAGTCTATCTCCTGGCTGTTGGGGAACGTAGTAATAATTCAAAATTTTCCTACATGTCACCAAGATCAATCTAGGAGATGCTAGAAACAAGAGAGAGGGAGTGCATCTTCATACCCTTGAAGATCGCTAAGCGGAAGCGTTACAAAGAACGCGGTTGATGGAGTCGTACTCGCGGCGATTCAAATCGCGAAAGATCCGATCTAGCGCCGAACGGACGGCGCCTCCGCGTTCAACACACGTACAGCCCGGGGACGTCTCCTCCTTCTTGTTCCGGCAAGGGGAGAGGAGAAGTTGAGGGAGAACTCCAGCAGCATGACGGCATGGTGGCGATGGAGCTCGTGGTTCTCCGGCAGAGCTTCGCTAAGCACTACGGAGGAGAGGAGGTGTTGGAGAGGGGAAGGGGCTGCACCAGGGAAATTTGTCTGGCAGCCCTCCCACCCCCCACTATTTATAGGAGAATGGGAGAGGGGGGCGGCGACCAAGGGGAAACCCTAGATGGGTTTTGGGCGCCCCCACCCCTAGGAGACTTTCCCCCCCAAGCCAGGAGGGGCGGCTGCCCTAGGGGAGGCGCCCCCACCTCTCCTGGTTACGTGGGAGGGGTTGGAAGGGGCGCACAGCCCCTTAGTGGGCTCTTTGCCCCTTCCCCTTGGCCCATAAGGCCCCCCAGCGCTTGCCGGGCCCACCAAAACCCCTTTCGGACATGCTGGCATAGCCTGGTACCCCCGGAACACTTCCGGACTCCAATACCCTTCGTCCAATATACTGATCTTCACCTTCGGACCATTCTGGAACTCCTCGTGACATCCGGGATCTCATCCGGGATTCCGAACAACCTTCGGTAACCACATACTATTTCCCATAACAACTCTAGCGTCACCGAACCTTAAGTTTGTAGACCCTACGGGTTCGGGAACCATGCAAACATGACCGAGACACATCTCCGGACAATAACCAATAGCGGGATCTGGATACCCATATTGGCTCCCACACGTTCCACGATGATCTCATTGGATGAACCACGATGTCGGGGATTCAATCAATCCCGTATACAATTCCCTTTGTCCATCGGTATGTTACTTGCCCGAGATTCGATCGTCGGTATCCCCATACCTCGTTCAATCTCATTACCGGCAAGTCTCTTTACTCGTTCCGTAACGCATGATCCCGTGGCTAACTCCTTAGTCACATTGAGCTCATTATGATGATGCATTACCGAGTGGGCCCAGAGATACCTCTCCGTCATACGGAGTGACAAATCCCAGTCTCGATTCGTGCCAACCCAACAGACACTTTCGGAGATACCTGTAGTGCACCTTTATAGCCACCCAGTTACGTTGTGACGTTTGATACACCCAAAGCACTCCTACGGTATGCAGGAGTTGCACAATCTCATGGTCTAAGGAAATGATACTTGACATTAGAAAAGCTCTAGCAAACGAACTACACGATCTTGTGCTATGCTTAGGATTGGGTCTTGTCCATCACATCATTCTCCTAATGATGTGATCCCGTTATCAATGACATCCAATGTCCATGGTCAGGAAACCATAACCATCTATTGATTAACGAGCTAGTCAACTAGAGGCTCACTAGGGACATGTTGTGGTCTATGTATTCACACATGTATTACGGTTTCCGGTTAATACAATTATAGCATCAACAATAGACAATTATCATGAACAAGGAAATATAATAATAACCATTTTATTATTGCCTCTAGGGCATATTTCCAACAGTCTCCCACTTGCACTAGAGTCAATAATCTAGTTCACATCGCCATGTGATTAACACTCATAGTTCATCGCCATGTGACTAACACCCAAGAGTTTACTAGAGTCAATAATCTAGTTCACATCGCCATGTGATTAACACCCAAGAGTTTACTAGAGTCAATAATCTATTTCACATCACCATGTGATTAACACTCAATGAGTTCTAGGGTTTGATCATGTTATGCTTACGAGAGAGGTTTTAGTCAACGGGTCTGTAACATTCAGATCCGTGTGTTCTTCACAAATCTTTATTTCATATTCTAGATGTTGCTACTATGCTCCACTTGGAGCTATTCCAAATGGTTGCTCCACTATACGTATCCGGTTTGCTACTTAGAGTCATCCAGATAGGTGTTAAAGCTTGCATCGACGTAACCCTTTACGCCGAACTCTTCATCACCTCCATAATCGAGAAATATTTCCTTATTCCCAAGGACAATTTTGACCGCTGTCCAATGATCCACTCCTGGATCACTCTTACTCCCCCTTGCCAGACACGTGGCAAGGCACATCGCGGTACACAGCACGACATATCGTATAGAGCCTATGGCTAAGGCATAGGGGACGACTTTCGTCCTTTCTCTTTCTTCTACCGTGGTCGAGCTTTGAGTCTTACTCAAATTCACACCTTACAACTCAGGCAAGAATTCCTTCTTTGACTGATCCATTTTGAACTCCTTCAAAATCATGTCAAGGTATGTGCTCGGTGAAAGTCTTATCAGGCGTCTTGATCTATCTCTATAGATCTTGATACCCAACATGTAAGCAGTTTTACACAGGTCTTCCTTTGAAGAACTCCATTCAAACAACCCTTTATGCTTTCAGAAATTCTACGTCATTTCTAATCAACAATATGTCATCCATATATAGTTATCAAAATGTTGTAGTGCTCCCAGTCACTTTATTGCAAATACAAGGTTCTTGCAAACTTTGTATAAACCCAAATGCTTTGATCACCTCATCAAAGCGTATGTTCCAACTCCGAGATGCTTGCTCCAGTCCATAGAAGGGTCGCTGGAGTTTGCATACCTTTTAGCATCCTTATGTAACGCCCACGATGCGGCTATATCTCCCACGTGTCGAGGCACGACTTAGAGGCATAACCGCATTGTGGTTTTTCGCAAGAAGGGTCATCTTCACACAATCCCATGTAATGAACAAGAATGGGATAAAGAGTTGGCTTACAATTGCCACTTCACACAATACATAAATAAATCTTACATCAATCAGAGTACACACATAGACCGACTACGGTCAAAGCCAAAAGAAAAGAAGATAACCCAACTGCTAGATCCCTGGTCATCCCAACTGGGCTCCACTACTGATCAACATGAAAAGAAACAACACAACGAACAAGATCTTCATCGAGCTCCCACTTGAGCTCGGTTGCGTCACCTGCACTGGTATCATCGGCACCTGCAACTGTTTTGGTAGAATCTGTGAGTCACGAGGACTCAGCAATCTCACACCCGCGAGATCAAGACTATTTAAGCTTATAGGAAAGGATGGTGTAATGAGGTGGAGCTGCAGCAGGCACTAAGCATATATGGTGGCTAACATACGCAAAAGAGAGCGAAAAGAGAAGCAACGCAATGGTCACGAAGCTAAAAATGATCAAGAAGTGATCCTGAAACTACTTACGTTCATGCATAACTCAAACCATGTTCACTTCCCGGACTCCGTCGAGAAGAGACCATCACGGCTACTCACACGGTTGATGTATTTTAATTAAGTCAAGTGAGAAGTTCTCTACAGCCGGACATTAACAAATTCCCATCCGCCTCATAACCGCGGGCACGGCTTTCGAAAGATAATACCCTGCAGGGGTGTCCCAACTTATCCCATTATAAGCTCTCACGGTCAACGAAGGATAAACCTTCTCCCGGAAAGACCCGATTAGTCTCGGAATCCCGGTTTACAAGACATTTCGACAATGGTAAAACAAGACCAGCAAAGCCGCCCGATGTGCCGACAAATCCCGATAGGAGCTGCACATATCTCGTTCTCAGGGCACAACAGATGAGCCAAACGTCGGGTTGGCATAGACCCTGGTTGCCCAGGGGGCGCCGGACATCGCTCGGTTTGGACCAGCACTCGAAGGAGAACTGGCCCGGGGGTTAAAATAAAGATGACCCTTGAGTCTGCAGAACCCAAGGGAAAAAGGCTTAGGTAGGCAAATGGTAAAACCAAGGTTGGGCCTTGCTGGAGGAGTTTTATTCAAAGCGAACTATCAAGGGGGTCCCATAAATCACCCAACCGCGTTAGGAACGCAAAATCAAGGAACATAACACCGGTATGACGGAAACTAGGGCGGCAAGAGTGGAACAAAACACCAGGCATAAGGCCGAGTCTTCCACCCTTTACCAAGTATATAGATGCATTAATTAAGATAAGAGATATTGTGATATCCCAACATATCCATGTTCCAACATGGAACAAACTTCATCTTCACCTGCAACTAGCAACGCTATAAGAGGGGGCTGAGCAAAGCGGTAACATAGCCAAACAACGGTTTGCTAGGAAAAAGGTGGGTTAGAGGCTTGACATGGCAATATGGGAGGCATGATATAGCAAGTGGTAGGTAGCGCGGCATAGCAATAGAGCGAACAACTAGCAAGCAAAGATAGAAGTGATTTCGAGGGTATGGTCATCTTGCCTCAAATCCTGCTAGGAAGAAGAACGAGTCCATGAAGAAGACAAACGGACGTAGTCGGACGAATCCTCACAACTCCGGAATGAAACCGAAGCTAACGAAAGAAGCAACCCGGAAAGAAGCAAAACAACATGGTAAACAACCCCCACATACACATGGCATGATGCACAAACAAGTATGATGCATGTCCGGTTTAATGGGGCATGGCATGGCAAAGTGCACAAACAATGCTACAAATTAAGTGGAGCTCAATATGTAACAAGTTGCATATTGACGAAGCACCACATCAATTATTTAGTTCTCTCTCGTTTATGTACCCAACAATATTAAATGTTGTTAAACATGGCAAGAGGTGAATCATATGAGAACTACCTATCTAGGCAAATTTAAATGAGGCCGGAACAACAAATAACAATTCCGGAAAAATCCCCATATGCATATTTAGCAATTTAAAGCAAATAACAATTTTAAATGTTGTTAAAATGATGCGGATGACATATGCAAGTTTTATGCAATTTTATGAAAATGTTGACATGAGCATGTTATGAAGCATTTTTCACCGTGGTGGATGAAAAGGGTGCCACGGCAACGAATCCGAAAATGATGCCACGACAACATATCGGTTCCAGTAACTCGATTGAGATACCGGTGCAAAAGAGAAATGTGCGGATGTGTGGAACACGCAAGAGATGGTGGGGTGCTCCCGGTTACCGGGTTCCCACAGGTCAACGGCGGTGTCAAACGCGGGAACAACTAACGTTCACGGGCGGATACAACATCCAAACATGCATCTCATACAACACGTGCATTCATCCACGGGTCAATGTCTCGGCAGTTATACCTTCGAAGCGTGCAAACGGGACGGTTCGGGTTCGGTGCAATGTAGAGGAAGTAGACGTTCTCCGGACGGTCGTAGTGGAAGTAGTCGTTCACGAGTCGAAGATGAAGTAGTCGTTCATGTTCCGTAGATGTTCGGGGTCGCCGGTAGTTGAACTTGAGGGTCGTCGATGTCGTGGTACTTGGTATCCTGGCGCCCTCTCGGCCTTGACATAGACGAAACGGAACGCGATGATTGGTACTCGGTGTCCAGCGACATCAACATAGGAGACTTGGGCGACGCTGGGCATCGACAAGAGGAGCGTGCTCGCTCGGGCATGGAGCTGGACGCGGTCAACGGGCGGGGCGCGCGTGCGGGCGGTTCGAGCAGGCAGCAGCGCTGCTCATCCTCCTCGGTTGAGGCCGAGGTGAAATGGGGCATGGCAGGCAGACTTGGCGCGGAGCAAGGAGGACCGGCGGGGACGCGTTCGAGGAGGAGGCCGACGTCGCGGAGGACGGTGGCACGGTCGGGCGCAGAAGGGAGCTTGAGGAGGAGCTCGGGGAAGCGATAGCGTTCCATGGCGGCGGAGGTAGTCGCGGAGGGCGGCGGGGGAGGAGCACGGCCGACGTGCTTGAGGGCCGGCACGGTGGCCTCCATGGCCGGCGGCCGTGCGGTTCACGCAAGGTGAAGGGGCGCCATGAGATGGGGCCTGCGGAGGGGAGGAGGCACGACGGAGCGGAGAGCTCGGGGCGTCGGCGGTGGCCTCGGGAAGGAGAAGAGGGGCTTAGCGCGGGGGAGCGAGGAGGAGGCAGAGGGGATCGGGGACGAGGAGCGGCGCTACTCTCTCCCTGTCTCTCTCTGACGGCGCACGCACAGGAGGGAGGAAGGGATCGATGGGGGAGATGGGGATCGATGCAGGGAGGCTAGGGTTAAGAGCAGGTGTGGGAGGCTGGGCCTAGCAGATGGGCCTTAGGGAAAAATAGGATGGGCCGGCCTGGAGCAACTCCATCTCTCTCTCTACCTCTTTTAAACATTCTAGCAGGAAAGAAATAGAGAGAAGAAAAGAAAGAGAGGGTTAGGGAAAGATGTTGGACCCGCGGATAATTTCTCCGGACTCACAAAAATGTGCTTGTTCCGAGAAAATAGAAAAGGCCATGATTGAAAGATTTGAATTCAAACTCATTTGATTTAAATACAAATGATTTGAATAGGAAGTGAGGGTTGGGAAGGTCCAAAAATGTTCGGATTTTTGGTGGAGCTCCGGAATATGATGAAAGAATATATGGCAAGATTGGAGACCAAGAATTAAGATAACAAAGGCATTGGGATAATTTACAAGTGTGTTATGGTGATTTCCAAGATAAAGAAATATTTAATATAGCTCCCTAATATTGGGAGGATATGTTATAAAGAGAAGCCACCCTTCCCTCGATTTAAATGGATCGAAGATCCATGCAATTTACTTAGTTGAGTTTTAAAAAATTAAAAGACATGATGGCATGATGACATGATGCAATGCAAAAATAAAAGAGCAAGCACCAAAAGGAACACACGGTGATCACGAAAAATATGGAAGTCTTTTGAAGCGTCGGTCTCGGGGAGTTACACCTTAAGATCGACAAAACCTTATGGTTGTATCACATACAGCCTTTCCTCACGGAAACCATCAAGGAAACTTTGTTTTGACATCCATCTGCCTGATTTCGTAAATCAAAATGCAGCAACTCCTAACATAATTCTAACAGACTTTAGCATCGCTATGATCGAGAAAGTCTCATCACAGTCAACTCCTTGAACTTGTCGGAAACTTCTTTGAGACAAGTCAAGCTTCATAAATGGTGACATTACCATCAGTGTCTGTCTTCTTCTTAAAGATCCATTTATTCTCAATGGCTTGCCGATCATCGGGCAAGTCCACCAAAGTCCATACTTTGTTCTCACACATGGACCCTATCTCGGATTTCATGGCTTCCAGCCATTTGTTGGAATCCGGGCCCACCATCGCTTCTTCATAGCTCATAGGTTCATCATTGTCCAACAACATGACCTTTAAGACAGGGTTACCACTCAGAAGTTGTACACACCCTTGTCGACCTACGAGGTTCGATAGTAACTTGATCTGAAGCTCTATGATCATCATCATTAGCTTTCTCTTCAACTGAGGTAGGTGCCACAGAAACATCTTTCTGTGCTGCGCTATTCTCTAGTCGAAGTAAAGGTTCAACAACCTCATCAAGTTCTATCTTCCTCCCACTCAATTCTTTCGAGAGAAACTCTTTCTCGAGAAAGGACCTGTTCCTAACGACAAACACTTTGCCCTCAGATCTGAGATAGAAGGTATACCCAATCGTCTTGTTTGGGTATTCTATGAAGACACAATTTTCCGCTTTGGGTTCGAGCTTTTCTGGCCGAAGCCTATCGACATAAGCATCGTAGCCCCAAACCTTAAGAAACAACAACTTAGGTTTCTTGCTAAACCATAGTTCACACGGTGTTGTCTCCACGGACTTAGATGGTGCCCTATTTAAAGTGAATGTAATTGTGTCTAATGCATAACCCCAAAATGATAGCGGTAGATCGGTAAGAGACATCATAGATCGCACCATATCCAATAGGGTGCGATTACGACGTTCGGACACACCATTACGCTATGGTGTTCCAGGTAGCGTCAACTGTGAAACGATTCCACCTTGTCTTTAGTGATTTCCAAACTCATAACTCAGATACTCTCCCCTTGATCAGATCGTAGGAACTTGATCTTTTTGTTATGATGATTCTCAACTTCACTCTGAAATTGCTTGAACTTTTCAAACGTTTCAGACTTATGCTTCATTAAGTAGATATACCCATATCTACTCAATTCATTGGTGAAGGTGAGAAAATAATGATATCCACTGCATGCGTCAACACTCATCGGACCGCACACATCAGCATGTGTGATTTCCAACAAGTCACTTGCCCGTTCCATTGTTCCAGAAAACGGGTTTTAGTCATCTTGCCTATGAGGCATGGTTCCCATGTGTCAGGTGATTCAAAATCAAGTGACTCCAAAAGTCCATTAGCATGGAGGTTCTTCATGTGCTTTACACCAATATGACCTAAGCAGCAGTGCCACAAGAAAGTGGTACTATCATTATCAACTCTACATCTTTTGGCACCAATGTTATGAACATGTGTATCACTACGACCGAGATTCAATAAACCATTCACATTGGGTGCATGACCATAGAAGGTGTTATCCATACAAACAAAATAACCATTATTCTCTGACTTAAGTGAATAACTGTATTGCAATAAACATGATCTAATCATGTTCATGCTGAACGCAGACACCAATGCAAACACCATTTATCTGGGTTCAATACTAATCCCGAAGGTAGAGGGAGCGTGCGATGGTGATCATATCATCCTTGGAAACACTTCCAACACATATCGTCACCTCGCCCTTGGCTAGTCTCCGTTTATTCCGTAGCTTTTGTTTCGAGTTACCAATATTAGCAACTGAACCGGTATCTAATACCCATGTGCTACTAGGAGTACTAGTAAGGTACACATCAATAACACATATATCAAATATAATTTTGTCGAAGTTGCCAGCCTTCTTATCTACCAAGTATTTGAGGCAGTTCCGCTACCACTGACCGTTCCCCTAATAGAAGCACTTCGTCTCGGGTTTGGGTTCTTGGGTTTCTTCACTGGAGCGGCAACTGGCTTGCCATTCATGAAGTTTCCCCTTCTTGCCCTTGCCCTTCTTTGAAACCAGTGGTCTTGTTAACCATCAACACTGGATGCTCCTTCTTGATTTCTACCTTTACGGCCTTAAGCACGACGAACAGCTCCGGGATCATCTTCCTTTGCATGTTATAGTTCATCACGAAACTCTAGTAGCTTGGTGATAGTGACTGGAGAAATTTTGTCAATCACTCTCTGGAAGATTAACTCCCACTTGATTCAAGTGATTGAAGTACCCAGACATTCTGAGCACATGCTCACTAGCTGAGCTATTCTCCTCCATCTTGTAGGCAAAGGTCTTGTCAGAGGTCTCACACCTCTCAACACGGCCATGAGCCTGAAATACCAATTTCAGCTCTTAGAACATCTCATATGTTCCATGGCGTTCAAAACGCTTTTGGAGCCCCGACTCTAAGCTGTAAAGCATGTCGCACTAAACTATGAGGTAGTCATCAGAACGTTTCTGCCAGATGTTCACAACATCCACATACGACGCCAGAGGGGTTGGCACACCGAGCGGTGCATTAAGGACAGAAGCCTTCTGTGTAGCAGTGAGGACAATCCTCAGACTACGGCCCTAGTCCGCACAATTGCTTACGATATCTTTCAACTTAGTATTTCTCTAGGAACGTATTAAAACAAGGAGCTAAAGCGCGAGCTATTAATCCACAACACAACTTGCAAAGACAATTTAGACTATGTTCATGATAATTAAGTTCCTCTAATCAAATTATTTAATGAACTCCCACTCAGATAGACATCCCTCTAGTCATCTAAGTGATACATGATCCGAATCGACTAGGTCGTGTCCGATCATCACGTGAGACAGACTAGTCATCAACGGTGAACATCTCCATGTTGATCGTATCTATTATACGACTCATGTTTGACCTTTCAGTCTCTCGTGTTCCGAGGCCATGTCTGTACATGCTAGGTTCGTCAAGTCAACCTAAGTGTTTTGCATGTGTAAATCTGGCTTACACCCGTTGTATTCGAACGTTAGAATCTATCACACCCGATCATCACGTGGTGCTTCGAAACAACGAACCTTCGCAACGGTGCACAGTTAGGGGGAACACTTTTCTTGAAATTTTAGTGAGGGATCATCTTATTTATGCAACCGTCGTTCTAAGCAAATAAGGTGTAAACATGACAAACATCACATGCAAATCATAAAGTGACATGATATGGCCAATATCATCTTGAGCCTTTGATATCCATCTTCGAGGCACGGCATGATCACCATCGTCACCGGCATGACACCATGATCTCCATCATCATGTCTTCATGAAGTTGTCTCGCCAACTATTACTTCTACTACTATGGCTAACAGTTAGCAATAAAGTAAAGTAATTACATGGCGTTTTCATTGACACGCAGGTCATACAATAAATTAAGACAACTCCTATGGCTCGTGCCGGTTGTCATACTCATCGACATGCAAGTCGTGATTCCTATTACAAGAACATGATCAATCTCATACATCACATATATCATTCATCACATCCTTTTGGCCATATCACATCACATAGCATACCCTGCAAAAACAAGTTACACGTCCTCTAATTGTTCTTGGAAGTTTTACGTGGCTGCTATGGGTTTCTAGCAAGAACGTTTCTTACCTACGCAAAAGCCACAACGGTGATATGCCAATTGCTATTTACCCTTCATAAGGACCCTTTTCATCGAATCCGATCCGACTAAAGTGGGAGAGACAGACACCCGCTAGCCACCTTATGCATCAAGTGCATGTCAGTCGGTGGAACCTGTCTCACATAAGCGTATGTGTAAGGTCGGTCCGGGCCGCTTCATCCCACAATGCCGCCGAATCAAGATAAGACTAGTAACGGTAAGCAAATTGAACAAATCATCGCCGACAACTACTTTGTGTTCTACTCGTGCATAGAATCTATGCATAGACCTAGCTCATGATGCCACTGTTGGGGAACGTAGTAATAATTCAAAATTTTCCTACGTGTCACCAAGATCAATCTAGGAGATGGTAGCAACAAAAGAGAGGGAGTGCATCTTCATACCCTTGAAGATCGCTAAGCGGAAGCGTTACAAAGAACGCGGTTGATGGAGTCGTACTCGCGGCGATTCAAATCACGGAAGATCCGATCTAGCGCCGAACGGATGGCGCCTCCGCATTCAACACACGTACAGCCCGGGGACGTCTCCTCCTTCTTGATCCAGCAAGGGGAGAGAAGAAGTTGAGGGAGAACTCCAGCAGCACGACGGCATGGTGGCGATGGAGCTCGTGGTTCTCCGGCAGAGCTTCGCTAAGCACTACGGAGGAGAGGAGGTGTTGAAGAGGGGAAGGGGCTGCGCCAGGGAAGGTTGTCTGGCAGCCCTTCGACCCCCACTATTTATAGGAGAAGGGGAGAGGGGGGCGGCGGCCAAGGGGAAACACTAGATGGGTTTTGGGCGCCCCCACCCCTAGGAGACTTCCCCCCAAGCCAGGAGGGGCGCCTGCCCTAGGGGAGGCGCCCCCACCTCTCCTGGTTACATGAGAGGGGTTGGGAGGGGCGCACAGCCCCTTAGTGGGCTGGTTTGCCCCTTCCCCTTGGCCCATAAGGCCCCCCAAAGCTTGCCGGGGCTTCCGAAACCCCTTTCGGACATGCTGGCATAGCCTGGTACCCTCAGAACACTTCCGGACTCCAATACCCTTCGTCCAATATACCGATCGTCACCTCCGGACCATTCCGGAACTCCTCGTGACGTCCGGGATCTCATCCGGGATTCCGAACAACCTTCGGTAACCACATACTATTTCCCATAACAACTCTAGCGTCACCGAACCTTAAGTGTGTAGACCCTACGGGTTCGGGAACCATGCAGACATGACTGAGACACCTCTCCGGCCAATAACCAATAGCGGGATCTGGATACCCATATTGGCTCCCACACGTTCCACGATGATCTCATCGGAAGAACCACGATGTCGGGGATTCAATAAATCCCGTATACAATTCTCTTTGTCCATCGGTATGTTACTTGCCCGAGATTCGATCGTCGGTATCCCCATACCTCGTTCAATCTCATTACCGGCAAGTCTCTTTACTCGTTCCATAACGCATGATCCCATGGCTAACTCCTTAGTCACATTGAGCTCATTATGATGATGCATTACCGAGTGGGCCCCGAGATATCTCTCCGTCATGCGGAGTGACAAATCCCAGTCTCGATTCATGCCAACCCAACAGACACTTTCGGAGATACCTGTAGTGCACCTTTATAGCTACCCAGTTACGTTGTGACGTTTGATACACCCAAAGCACTCCTACGGTATCTAGGAGTTGCACAATCTCATGGTCTAAGGAAATGATACTTGACATTAGAAAAGCTCTAGCAAACGAACTACACGATCTTGTGCTATGCTTAGGATTGGGTCTTGTCCATCACATCATTCTCCTAATGATGTGATCCCGTTATCAATGACATCCAATGTCCATGGTCAGGAAACCATAACCATCTATTGATTAACGAGCTAGTGAACTAGAGGCTCACTAGGGACATGTTGTGGTCTATGTATTCACATATGTATTACGGTTTCCGGTTAATACAATTATAGCATGAACAATAGACAATTATCATGAACAAGGAAATATAATAATAACAATTTTATTATTGCCACTAGGGCATATTTCCAACACTGGCATCGTAGGACAAATGCATTTAATGTGCTGCCGACATGCCCTTCTTGCTTTATCGGGGACGGTAAGGAAGCTCGTCCCAGCTGTCGCCGCCTCGCCTGGCGTCGACGCGCGTCCAAGCTGATGAGGCGTGTAGCGCCACGCTGGCTGGCTGCTGAGTTGATGCGTTGGCAGAGTCTTCACGAAGATCTGCATGCCACCACGCAGGTGCTTGCTGAGTTGGCCTGGAGGCCGCACGTCGCCACGCAGGTGCTCGCCTAGTTGGTGGGCTAGCAGCTATGTGGAAACGACAGTGGAGTCTTGGCTGGTGGGGGCTTGGCTGTGGCCCCACGGGTGTCTTCGGCAAGGGTCTTGCCGGGGCCCCGGCAAGGGTCTTGCCGCGGCGTCGTGGGCGTCCCCGGCAAGGGTCTTGCTGGGGGGTCTCGTGGGTATCCTCGGCAAGGATCTTGCCGAGGATCTCCGTCTTCTGATTCTCATCTAGTCTTATACATTCTTGGTCTTCACAAAGATCTGCATGCCACCATGGAGGCGCTTCCCGAGCCTTGTTTCCAATGTGGTTAAGGGCGTTGGAACTCTTAGGCTCAAGGGTGGCAGCCCCACTTGCATTGGGCAAGTTGCCCCAGCAAGGTTCTTGCCATGGCTGTGGAGGCTGCCCCGGCAAGGGTCTTGCCGGGGGAGTTCACCTCGCCCTTCTGCTCTTCGTGTGTTTGGCTTGGCGTTGCTCTGGTTGTCTTGTGGCTTTGCTTCCTTCCTCTTCCCCGCTAAGTGTGGCCGCAGGCGCGGCTCCAACTGCCCGCACACAAGTAAAGGGGTACAAAATAGGACCCCTCCTTTTGTGCACCGACAGGAGCCCCCGGGCCTGGGCCACACATAAGCGCGACGTGTTGTTGGGCTAGGCCCAAAACGGTGCACGGGCATGCGGGGTCGAGTTTTACCGCAGTAACTCCCTTGCCAGTTGCACTTCCCCACGACCCGCGTTGCACGCGTGACGTGGGGGTTGTGCGTGACGTGGGGGTCATGCGTGGGGCGGTTGCTGCCCTCATGTGTCACATCCTGGGAGATGGTAAAGAGGCGGCCCGCGCCTTCCCCATATAAAGGAAAAACCGCAGGCGCGCTACTCATTTACCCTCTGCGCCTCTTCCAATCTTGGAACTGCCGTTCCTCTCTTCTTCCTTAGGCAAAAGATTCGAAGTCTTGCCTCTGCTTGCTGCCGCTGTGCCCCCATTGCTCTTGATCCTTCGCCCCCTCCCAGCTGCCATGGCGCCCATAACCAGCAGGGGCAAGGGAGCGGCCAAGGATGCCGGGGAGAAGGAGGCACCGGAGAGCGAGTCGGCGGTGCGGCGGACGCAGCTCGCCTACTTCCCGTCGAGGTCGATGCGGTCCAGCTCAAGAACTTCTTCTTGCCCCTGTGGGGAAGGAAGACGACGGGGCACCCTGCCACGCGCGTCGTCCCCGTCGATTTTGCCAAGGAAGGCCCAAATCGGTACCCCTTCTTCGTCGATTTCTTCTCTTGAGGGCTCTCCCCCCTTTCTCTGACTTCTTCAACGATGTCATGCACACCTACGGCTTCCATCTTTTGGATCTCACACCGAATGCCGTGGCGTGCATGGCTCTCTTTGCCCACCTCTGCGAGGACTTTGCCGGGGTGCTCCCTAGCACGGCGCTCTTCCGCCACTACTTCTCCCCTCGCCTCCAACCAGGGAGCATCGCCTGGATCCCAAGGACCTAGGAGAAGGGCACGTATCCGGAGGGTGCCCAGAAGGAGAGGTGGGAGGAGTGGCGGGGCCGGTGGTGCTGGATCGAGGAGAAGGACCCTCAGGAGTTTTGCCGGGTTCGTTAGAGCCCGCCGACCTGCCGCGGGGACTGGAGCGACCTCAACGCCAACGACAAGAAGCTCACGGTCGTCACCACCAGGATCCATTGCCTCACCATGGCCGGGCTCACCCTCGAGATGATCAGGGCCGACTTCATCCGTCACCGAATCGCCCCGCTGCACAACAAGGGGAGGCCGGCTTGGGACTTCAGGAATTCGGCCGACGTCATGAGGCTCCGCCCTGGCCTGAAGCATAACTTCATGGTGATGGGGCATGCCCATTTCCATCAAAGGCTCTTTCAGCTCGACGTGGATAGCGACGGAAGGGCTGAGAGGACCGGTAGGGCTGCAAAGGCCAGCAAGGCCGTCAAGGGGCCGTGTTTGGGTTGCCGGCGGGAGTGGTCCCGCTGAGCAACAACTCTCGCCAGTCCACCATCATCGCCATGATGCCGGACTTCAACGCGCATGGCCTTGACCTAGCCTGGGCCGAGCCACCAGCGGAGAAGGTGCAGGAGTTCTTCGACACCTTGTCGGAGAGCTGTGTCCGTGACGAGCCGCTGCTCATCCAGGACACCACCAAGGCGGAGCTGGACTACATTGCCGCCAGGGCGGCGGAGGCGGCGCTTGCCAGGGAGGCCGGCAGCGTTGGCGCCGTGGAGGACGAGGACGACGTGGCCGCGGAGGAGACAGAGCTCAGCCAGTGGGCGGAGTCTGCCAGGGAGGCCAGCGGCGCCAACGCCGAGGCCCCCTTGTTGAAGACGCGGGTGACGAGTCGTCCGAAGAGGAGGTCGAGGTGAACGACCCCCCGGTCGCGGGGAGGCAGCGCGTGCTGCGGCGGGCCAGCTCTGGTGAGCCAGTCCGGCCCGGCAGGATCATGCAGCGGCAGCCGCCCAGTAGCAGCTCGTGCGCGAGACGAGGGCGATGAAGGCCGCGGCAGCGAAGAAGGCGGCAAAGGCCGCGATGGCGAAGAGGACAGCGACTGCTTCCTCCTCGTCTAAGCGGTACCGGACCCCATCTCCTTCCCCTTTGGACAACACATTGGAGGCCGAGTTTGACCTCGGATCTTTTAGCCCGGCGAGGAAGAGGATGCTAGTGGAGGAGGAGGTGGAGGAAGAGTAAGTATTTACTCCTATGTTATCCTTCTTTGATTTGATGTTATCTTCACAGGGACGTGGAGACGCTGGCCTAGAGGGTGGCGAAGAGGGCCAAGGCCTCGACGGGCGACAAGCCCCCGGTGGGTACTTCGCATACGCCGTTGCTGGTGGAGAGTAGCCCGGATAGCAGCCCCCGACATAGCCCCCGCTTCAGCCCCCAGCGTAAGCTCATCACTCACTCCTCCACTGATGAACATTGGGGTGTGAATCCTTGATGCTGATCTTGCCGGGTTTGCACGAGAAGAACGGCAGCAGGAGGAGCCGCCGAGGGCCACCCCCAGCACGCCACCCCTCTCGACTACGCCGCCTCGAGTGGCGTCCCCGGCAAGGGCATCCACCACCGAGCCCACGCATATGGAGGAGGAGGAGGCGAACTTGGGTGCCGGGGGTTCTGCCCCGGCAACGAATGCTGGCGGGGAGGGCGCCACTTCTTCCCAGCCCGGTGTGGGTAAGTCATTTGCTTTCTGTCCCTGTTCTTTCTTCTTCTTTTTGAACCTCGACCTTGGCTCCGCCTCATTCCCCTTCTTGGTATCCAGACCCTTCCTCGGCGGACCGGGGGGACATTGACACCGTCATCGAGGAGGTCGCCAGGGACACCGAGGCCGAGGCCGACAAGATCGCCGCCGAGGAGGCCGCCAAGACTGATACGTCTCCAACGTATCTATAATTTTTGATTGTTCCATGCTATTATATTATCCATCTAGGATGTTTTATGCTATTTTATATGATTTTTGGGACTAACCTATTAACCTAGAGCCCAGTGCCAGTTTCTGTTTTTTCCTTGTTTTTGAGTATCGCAGAAAAAGAAAACCAAACGGAGTCCAATTGACCTAAAACTTCACGGAGATTATTTTTGGACCAGAAGAAGCCCACGGAGTATCGGAGATGGGCCAGAAGAGTCCCGAGGCACCCACGAGGGTGGGGGCGCTCCCTACCCCCCTGGGCACGCCCCTACCTCGTGGCCGCCTCGGAGACCCCCCTGACTTGTTCCCGACGCCAAAACCTCTTATATATACCCAAACTTCCAGAACATAACCTAGATCGGGAGTTCCGCCGCCGCAAGCCTCTATAGCCATGAAAAACCCATTGGGACCCTGTTTCGGCACCCTGCCGGAGGGGGGATCCCTCACTGGTGGCCATCTTCATCATCCTGGCGCTCTCCATGATGAGGAGGGAGTAGTTCACCCTCGGGGCTGAGGGTATGTACCAGTAGCTATGTGTTTGATCTCTCTCTCTCGTGTCCTTGATTCGGCACGATCTTGATGTATCGTGAGCTTTGCTATTATAGTTGGATCTTATGATGTTTCTCCCCCTCTACTCTCTCGTAATGGATTGAGTTTTCCCTTTGAAGTTATCTTATCGGATTGGGTCTTTAAGGATTTGAGAAAACTTGATGTATGTCTTGCGTGGGATACCCGTGGTGACAATGGGGTATTCTATTGATTCACTTGATGTATGTTTTGGTGATCAACTTGCGGGTTCAGTGACCTTGTGAACTTATGCATAGGGGTTGGCACACGTTTTCGTCTTGACTCTCCGGTAGAAACTTTGGGGCACTCTTTGAAGTTCTTTGTGTTGGTTGAATAGATGAATCTGAGATTGTGTGATGCATACCGTATAATTATACCCACGGATACTTGAGGTGACATTGGAGTATCTAGGTGACATTAGGGTTTTGGTTGATTTGTGTCTTAAGGTGTTATTCTAGTATGAACTCTATGATAGATCGAACGGAAAGAATAGCTTCGTGTTATTTTACTATGGACTCTTGAGTAGATCGATTAGAAAGAATAACTCTGAGGTGGTTTCGTACCCTACCATAATCTCTTCGTTCGTTCTCCGCTATTAGTGACTTTGGAGTGACTCTTTGTTGCATCTTGAGGGATAGTTATATGATCCAGTTATGTTATTATTGTTGAGAGAACTTGTACTAGTGAAAGTATGAACCCTAGGCCTTGTTTCCTAGCATTGCAATACCGTTTACGCTCACTTTTATCGCTTGTTACCTTGCTATTTTTATATTTTCAGATTACAAAAACCTATATCTACCATCCATATTGCACTTGTATCACCATCTCTTCGCCGAACTAGTGCACCTATACAATTTACCATTGTATTGGGTGTGTTGGGGACACAAGAGACTCTTTGTTATTTGGTTGCAGGGTTGTTTGAGAGAGACCATCTTCATCCTACGCCTCCCACGGATTGATAAACCTTAGGTCATCCACTTGAGGGAAATTTGCTACTGTCCTACAAACCTCTGCACTTGGAGGCCCAACAACGTCTACAAGAAGAAGGTTGTGTAGTAGACATCAAGTCGATTTCTGGCGCCGTTTCCGGGGAGGTTAGTGCTTGAAGGTATATGTTTAGATCTTGCAATCGAATCTTTTAGTTTCTTGTTTTATCACTAGTTTAGTTTATAAAAGAAAACTACAAAAAATGGAATTGAGGGTGCCTCATATGCTTCATCTTTTTAATATCTTCCATGAAAATAAGGATTCCGATAATTGTGCCAAAGTGTTAGAAGAAGAATGCATTAAAATGTTTGGCGCTAAATCTTTGAATGATGAGCATGATTGCAATGTTGTTAGTACGAACTTTGAATATCCATGGTACTAATGATGATTGCACTAGTCATGATGAAAATGTCTCTTATAAGCATGTCAATTTTTGTGGAGTGCATAGAGTTTGCAAGTACACACCAAATAGGGAAGATAGATTTTGCAAGAGGCATAAGTATTTAGAAACTAAATGGTTGCAAGAAAGGCTAGATGTTTATGCTGAAAATTTAAATTTTATTAGCCATCCTTATGAACTTTGCAATGAACATGGTCATTTAAATATCCAATGCAAATTGTTTCATGATCGAATCGTGTCCAATTTTTTTGATGAATTGATTTCCCTTGCGCATCATAATGAACTTAGTTTGCTTGTGGGTTATGAAGAAATGAAACGTATAACTAAGGATATTCCAGAATTTGCCCTTGAGACAGTTCTTGATTTTGATCTAGAGGAAATTTATATGTATTGTGTGGTGAATTGCATTGAAAATCCTTATATTGCCAATTACATAAAGACAAGAAAACAAATAGAAGATGAAGAGAATACTAATGAAAGGGAAGAGGCTTCCCAATATCCTCCTATTATTTCTTATGATGAATCAGGTGACGAGGAGGAGCCTTCTATTCAACCAATCTCATTTGTCGTGGTGGGCGCACAACAGATGCCATGGGAGGCTAAAGATAGGAGGAGGCTCGAGGGCACTGGTGGGCTCCAGAGGCGAGGTCAGCATGAGCGAGCGCGGGACGCAAGACATACCCAGGTTCGGGGCTCTCTGGAGAGATAACACCCCTAGTCCTGCCGAGTGTAGTTGATATGTATCTGTACAGAGTTGCTCCTGGAGCTGTACGGAGGAAGAAGGGGAGGCTGGCCAAGGCTTAGGCAGTTCCCTCTCCTCGGGTGTTACTTGCTAGGTGTGTGAGTGGGTGGATGGGTGAGAGCATTGCTCGTATGCATGAGGGCTCCTGGGGGGTTTTATAGGTCAACCCCCAGGGGTACAATGGTAATGTTACAAGGCCGTAGGGCTGGGTTGTCAGTGTCCAGGGAGCCTGGCGCTGGGACCCGCCGGGTGCCAGGCCTCGCCGGGTTCCTCGGGCGCGGGCCCCATGCGCCTAGGGGCACCGTGCGCCATCTTGTTGATCGTCAGGGTGAGGCCGAGTCGAGTCGGCTATAGTGGTGCTCCGTCAGGTCACCGCTTGCTGGCGTCATGGGTGACAACGGTTGCACGGTTGCCACGCCGGCCCCGGTCAGCGAGTAGGTGGGGAGCACTGCTGCCACGCCCGACTGACCAGAGGCACGGGCGGGGCACTGTGGCTTCGGTCATTAGTGGGTGGAGACTCGTCCGATCGGACGGCCGGGATGGGACAGCCGCTGACCCCCGGCCGGGTTGGAGAACACGCCAAGGGTGGAGCTGGCTTGTTGGGGAAGTCTTGAGTTGGTTGTTGGGGCTGAGTCGAGGAGTTCGGTCGGGTTGAGGGACTTGGCCGGGTTGAGCGACCCGGCCAAGTGCGAGCCGGACTGAGGGGCAATGCTGGCCCCGTTGTTTTTGAAAAGGATCCGGGTTTCGTTGCCTGCCTGGGGTTCACCCCCCTCGACAGTAGTCCCCGAAGCTATGAAGGTCCGCCGTCTTCGGATGGAAGGGCCTTCGCAGTTTCCCCATTTTGCGGAGGCGGATTTGGTGACCGCCGAGTCCGGCAACACCCACTTTGTGCCGGCTTCCGGAAGCCGGATCGCGGCATCTCGGTCGTGGCGGGAAACCGAGGAGTTCGACGAATCTTTGGGCAATCTTTCGGGCCTGCGCGGCTGCCATGTGGCGCCTCGGAGTCGAAGGGGCCTGACAGGCCACGCGTGTGACAGGACGGGGCGACACCCCGGGACCCGCCGCCGCACGCCCTTGGCCCACGCGCGCGGATTTATTGCGGCGTCCGCGGGTCGGTTGCCATTCTCTAGGCAGTTACTGCGTGCATACATGCGCACTTATTGCGGGGAAGTGGGAGGGGCGAGCGCAAATGATCCCACTTCCCCATGTTTCAAATCGTGGCCTTTAAATTGTGGGCGAAGGGAGCAGCGGAGATCATTCACGCTCGCGCTCCCCTGCCTCTTCATCCTTCCTCTACTTCTTGCGACCGCCGCCAGCTGCGACACCCGCTGCCTTGAGCAGAGCTTTGCAGCCACCTTCTTCTTACTTCTTTCGCGTCTTCGCTGATGGCGATGCCGTCGGGCTTGTGGATGGGCTCGACCATCACCCTCGACGAGATCGCCTATCTCCATCTCCACCAGGCGCCTGCCGGGGGAGACGGTGGTCGCCGCGCGCCTGCCGTGGGGGGAGCGCAAGCCGCGGCCCGAGGGCACAGAGTGCGTCGTCTTCTTCCCGCACTTCAAGCGCGGTTTCGGGCTTCCCGCGAGCGGCTTCTTCCGCGATTTCCTGGAGTTCTTCGGGCTCCAGCCCCATCATTTGGGCGCCGACGCCATCATGCAGCTGTCGGGCTTCGTCACCCTCTGCGAGGGGTACCTGGAGGTCGAGCCTTCGATCGACCTCTGGGTGCGCTTCTTCTCCTTGAAGCAGCAAGGGCCGGCGAGATGTCCGAGTGCGGGGCCGCCGTCATCTCCGAGCGGTCGGGCGCTGACTGCCTGAAGATGCCGCTGGAGGATTCTGCCAAGAAGTGGCAGAATTCCTTCTTCTACGTCCGCAACCTCGGCGCGGACCGCATCAACTTGCCGCCTTCGTCAACTCGCCGCCAAGGGAGAAGCAGAACTGGGGGTACTACCCCAAGCATCCGTCGCAGGAGGTGCTCAACCTGTGCGAGCGGGTGTCGGTGATGAGGAAGCGGGAGGGGCTCACCGGTACCGACCTCATCACCGCCTTCATCGTCCGACGAGTGCTGCCGCTGCAGCAGCGCAACCACCTCATCGGCCAGATGACCGGCCTCCAGGACCCCAACCGCATGGCGAACACGTGGCTGGCGGCGGACCAGGTTGCGCGCCGGGTCAATGACATCTCCAAGGCCAGCCTGCGGGGCGACTGGCAGTTCGGGAAGGCCCCGTACAGCCATGTGAACCCGGCATCGTTGGTGAGTCCTTCGTCTCCATATTTTGCTACTGCGTATCTTCTTATCCGCCCCGACGCAACGCGGGAAGTGCTTCTGAACGCCATCCGACATCGTTACGACCGGGAGCAGGCGCAGGTGGTGCTGTCGCCTCGGAGGAGCCCGAGGCCCACGGCGAAGAGGAGGAGGCGACCGCCGACGCGGGCGCAGGGCACCGAGCCGGTAAGTCTTGGGTTTCCTTCTTGAGTTGCCGGTCGGGTTTCGGTATTGGGGGTGCTGACATAAGCTGTCGATGTAGCGGCGCCGGGTGGAGGAGGCGGCGGCGCGGCCGGAGCCGGGTCATCTCGGGGGGTGCCGGCGGCGAGGCGGCCGCACGGGAAGGACAACATCGCGCCGCGGGCTCCGACCGCGAAGCGCGCGGCGGACCCGGTCGGGGTGGCGAAGCCGCCCGCCAAGAGGAGGTGCGCCGCACCGCAGGAGAGAGCGGCGAGGCCCGCCGTTCCGGTGGTGCCGGGGTGAGCGCCCTTTCTGGCTTGAACCGAGTCGCCGAGCGGCTCTGCTTTGCTTGTACTTAGTCTATCTTGCGTTTCAGGTCGCCGATCTCGCTGGCGCTGGGGGCGGCGGATGCGGCGTCCGTCGAGGGCGCCGTGTTCCGGAGGAGCCGGTCCAACACCGTCGACCGGGACGAGGAGGAGGAGGAGGAGCGGGCAGATCCGGACCTTGGTCTGGATCCGACCGATGCTGAAGGCCTGGCCTGGCGAGACCGGAACCGGGCTGAGGCGGAGCTGGAGGCGGCGTTGACCCAGGCCTGGGTCAGCGCCGCGGTGATGTGGGCGCGAGCCGGCATGGCCGGAGATGCCGGTGGGAACGATGGTGGCGGCAACGGTCTTCATGCCGTCGGGGGAGGGGGAGCACGGCCAAGGCGGTCGTGCAGACGTGATGGACCTCGACCGGGAGGTCGTGGTCTTTGGTGACGATACCCCACCGCGGACCGACGTGGTCGAGCGGGCGGGGATGGACGGAGGCGGCAGCGACGCCGTCTTAGGGGAGGCTTCGCGGACGGAGCCGGAGGGGGCAGTTCAGACGCCGTCGAGCGAGGTGCCGCCGGTGGTGGAGCCGCAAGCCGCTTTGGCCTCCGGGCCATCATCGGAGCCAGAGAGGGCGCCGGAGAAGGCGCCGGCCTCAGGGGAGGCGGCTAGCGGGGGGCACGCCCTGGTGCCCCGGCCCGGGGGTTGCCGGGTCGACCAGCGAGGTCTTCTTTGGGCCCCTAACCCAGGAGGAGGTGGCGATGGCCGTCGTGACCCGACGCCTGCGAGGGCGGACGGACCGGATCCAGGCCTTCGCCCAGGCCGAGGTGGAGGCGACGGAGGAACTGGAGCGCGCCGTGTTCGTAAGTCTTCCGTTGCGTTCTACTTTTTCTTCTTTCGTTGCTTCTTCTTTGTGGGGGCGCGCCAGCACACCCACTGGGTGTAGCCCCCGAGATTCGGGCCAACTGCATAGCAGTTGGGTCGAATCTTATCTTGCTGTCTTGTATTGATCGCTGCTCTTTGCAGCAACTGGACTCCTACCGGGTCAGCGTCTTCAACCGGCTCCTTGAGACGCACCGGCGTCTCAAGGAGAGGCTCTCCGCCAAGGAGGAGGAGCTTCGCGCCAAGGCAGGTACTTTTCTTGTGTGCTCTTTTTCAGTGGGGGCGCGCTAGCGCGCCCACTGGGTGTAGCCTCCGAGATTCGGGCCAACTGCGTAGTAGTTGGGTCGAATCTTAAAGTGGTACTTTGTTTCTGAGTCTCTCTTCTGCAGCCGAGTTGCTGTCTTGGAGGACCCGGCTGATCCGGGCCGGCTTCCACTTCGACCGGCTTGTTGCTAACGCTGGTCGGCTTGGAGCCGAGGCGGAGCGGGCGAGGGCGGAGGCAACGGGAGCCCGGCGGGCGCTTGACAAAGCCAGCCAACTACAGGAGCAGCTGGCGGGCGACAAGGGCCGCCTAAAGGCCGAGGTGGAGCGCCTGAAGGCGGAGGCTGCCAAGGTCATAGAGGCACAGCAGGCCCTTGCCGAGGCGGACCAACAACGCGGCAAGCTGGCCGACGACAAGGGGCAACTCCAGGCCGAGGTGGAGCACCTGAAGGCGCTGGTGGCCATGGCGGAGGAGACCCGGCGCCGCGAGGAGGCCGTGAAGGAGGCCGAGGACAAGGACGCCGAGCTGAAGGTGGCCCTTGCCAAGGTCGCCGACCTGGAGATGGCGCTGGAGGAGCGTGACCGCACCATTGCCCGGGAGCGGCGCGGTACGTTGCTCGAAGCGCAACACCTGAAAGAGTCCTTCTCCTGTAAGTGCTTTCCTTTGGTTTTGTTGTTGCTGGGTTGGGACTGGCTTTTCTTCCTTAGTGACTTTCTTCCAACTTGCTTTTCTTCTCGGCAGGGGCCTTTCCGGAGACGCGCCAACTAGCGGAGGAGGCGGTCCGCTTTCGACGCGACCCGCAAGGGATCGTCGGCTCCGGGACTGACCCGCGGCTGGCCTGGACCTTCTTGGAGATCGTTGCCACTGCCGAGGCCCGTCTGCGAGTCTTGAGCGAGCAGATGGGGCGGCTCTCTGAGGCCGGCGCGACGATGACGGCGGCCCTCTGGCCGGGTGCCGTCGCGCCGACCAGCTTCACGCGACTGGCGCGATGGTTGGAGGCGGGCCCGGACCGTCTCCATGAGTGGCGGGTTTCCGCCGCTCGTGCCGGCGCCGAGATGGCGCTCAGGTTCGCGGTGTCGTGGTATCCGGACTTGGTGCTGGATGCGCTGATGGGCTAGCGAGCCGGCTCGGAGAGCCAGCTGCAGGCGGAGGCCGGACGGATCGCCGCCCGGGCCAGCTACATCGCCGGGTTCGCCTTCCATGACGAGTTCCAGCCAGAGTGGGCGGAGGATGGCGGAGTCGTGCCTACTGACGACTACGGCCTGCTTCTGGACGACCTGGAGGGCAGCTCTGAGGAGACGGACGTCTACCGCGACGCGAACGCCGGGGAGGAGGACACCGGCACCTCCGCGGACCCGGGAGCTGCGCGCTCTGGCGGAGGCGATGCCTGATTTTTAATTTAGCAAAAATTTCTGTTAGGTAGCAGGTCCACCCACCCACTTGGGGTTGACTGGGTGTAATGAACTCTGTCCTTGGGCCTGTTTCTTGATTTAAGATGTATGAGCTGTGTGAATGTTTGCGCCTTTGCTTTTCGTTTTTTGGAGCTGTTTTCTTGCAACTTTCCCCGTTTGGGCTCCCCCCCCGCGAGTCTAACGACCGAGGCTCCGGTCTGTGACAAGAGGTTCGGCCTTTGAGAGGAGCGTACAATAGTTAGGCTTTCGAAATGTTGAGCGCGAGCGAAACACCCACTGGGCCGGCTGGCAGCAATCCGGCGGGGCCGGGTTGGCGAGCAGCCGGTCGTGCGGTAACTTAGAGTGGTGAGGCCGGGTTGAGCGATCCGGCGGTATGCAAAAACTTCGTGGATGCCTGCGCTTTTGCTTTTTGTCTTTAGAGCCATTTTCTTGCAACTCTCCCCCTTTGGGCTCCCCCCCCCCCCCCCCCGCGAATCTGACGACCGAGGCTCCGGTCCATGACAAGGGGTTCGGCCTTTGAGAGGAGCACACAATACATAGGCTTTCGAAACGTTGAGCGCGAACGAAACACCCACTGGGCCGGCTAGCGGCAATCCAGCGGGGCCAGGTTGGCGAGCAGCCGGTTGTGCAGCAACTTTAAAGTGGCGGGGCCGGGTTGGGCGACCCGGCGGTTCTTGGCTTAGTGCCCATGGTGCGCTAGTGCTTTTGGTCCTATGTGCTTGCCAGCCGATAGCCGAAGCCGGTTCTGTGGCTTAGGGCTAAGTGGGAGGCCGTGGTGATCCAACACGTTAAGAGTCGCTAAGAAAAACGGCGGGCGGCCAAGCCGGCCAGCCCCCGAGCCCCCGGGTCGAGCGAGTCGGCTTAGTGGTCGGGTTGGGTTAAGAAGAAAGTAATGCAAAAATGTAGGAGACACAAATGGTTTGGTCGCAAAAGGGCTGCCCCCGAGACTCATTCGGGGATCCCATAGTTTTCAGATGATTACAAAAGGCAGCGATACATACGTGCACACGGCTAACTGTAAAACAGGCGGAGGAGCTCTGTATTCCATGGCCAGGTTGTTTCTTCGCCAGCGGTGTCCCTCTTGCGCTTGTTTGACTTGCGGGCATCGATGAGGTAGTACGCGTTGCGGTCGCACAAGGCCTTGCTGACGATGATTGGGTCCCTCCCATGGGGAGGACAGCTTGTGTTGGCCGGCCTGCTCTTGGACGAGCCGGAGGACGAGGTCTCCCTCGCGGAAAGCGAGGGGCTTGATCTTCTTGCTGTGGTAATGCCTCAGGCCTTGCTGGTAGATGGCTTCACGGTGAGCCAGTGCTCCGGCTTCACGGTGTCGTTGTACTTGGGGGTGTCGCAGGGGAGCGTGAACCCTTTGGTGAAGGGCTCACCCCGGATGCGTGGCCTGAAGCACGCCGGTCCGACGGGGCCGTTCTCTTCCACCTCCTGGGAGAGGGCGAGTCGGTCGAGGTGGTGACGGGCGTCGGTGTCGTCGATGGTGCGCGGGCCCAGCCGGTCGATGACCGCGCCGCGGGGGGCCGGGTCGCCTCCAGTCGGACGTCGGCTGGGTTGGAGCTGAGGGTCGAGGCGGCGTCGGACCTCCGAGGCCGGCTCATCGCATAGGACACCGACGGTCGTTGGAGCGGGGTTGCGCCGAGTCCGGGTGCGACCGGAGTGCACCTCGCCGAG
Organism: Aegilops tauschii subsp. strangulata; assembly: GCF_002575655.3. Classification (NCBI taxonomy): domain Eukaryota; kingdom Viridiplantae; phylum Streptophyta; class Magnoliopsida; order Poales; family Poaceae; genus Aegilops; species Aegilops tauschii. Next base: position 228,875,187 of record NC_053039.3, read on the forward strand.
TGGCGAGGGTGCCGTGTACTGGTTGTCGCCGGGTCCAGCGACGCGGATGGAGCCGGATCCGGCCGGTCTGGCGAGCTGGTTGAGGCGGTCCTGCTGCGCGTTGGCCACAGCGAGGAGGTCATTCACCCTCTTGAGGCGGTCCTGCAGTTCTTCGCCCGCGAGCTGGTCCAGGCCGACCGCGGCCGCCTGGGCAGCGCACATGTTCTTCACGGGAATCTCGTAGACGGGAGGGAGAGCGCCGAAGGCACGCCCGATCGCGCCGCCCCGGGCCTACACGTCGGCGACCCGGCTTGGCTCGGGCGCGTTCAGTGTGAAGCTGTAGGCGGTGTTGCGCTCCAGCTGAGCGGAGTCGAGGCAGCGCTGTGTGGCGGCGAGCGTCTCGGTGACGTCCAGCAGGCGCTGGCGGTCCTCATTGAGACGAGTCCGGGCTTCGGCATGTTGGAGGCATCGATGTCGGTGCCGATGGGAATGCGGAGACTCTGCATCATGGTGCGCAGCGGGTTGGGCGAGCCGGCCCTGTCCGCTGCGGCCTTAGCTTCGGCGGCCTTCCTCGCCGTGCTCGACGAGGAGGAGGCACCGGTGTCGGTGACGAAAACCTCCACACAGAGGTCCATCGCTCTGGCGGGAGCGCCGTCGTTGATGGAGAGCGGGGAGTCGGAAAAGCTAAGTACCTCGCTGGGGGTACTCGTCGGCCGTAGGCGCATCGGAGATGCGCAGCGCGGCGAAGGAGGCGGCGAGCGCGTCGATGACGTCGTCCGCCAGTATGACGAGCTCGTCGGAGTCGGAGAGGAGCCCCGTCCGGAGCATGCTCCCGGCCAGGACCTCGAGCTGCCCCATGGTGGGCGCCAACTATCATGGTGGGCGCACGACAGATGCCATGGGATGGCTAAAGATAGGAGGACGCTCGAGGGCACTGGTGGGCTCCAGAGGCGAGGTCAGCATGAGCGAGCGCGGGACGCAAGACATACCCAGGTTCGGGGCTCTCCGGAGAGATAACACCCCTAGTCCTGCCGAGTGTAGTTGATATGTATCAGTACAGAGTTGCTCCTACAGCTGTATGGAGGAAGAAGGGAGGTTGGCCAAGGCTTAGGCAGTTCCCTCTCCTCGGGTGTTACTTGCTAGGTGTGTGAGTGGGTGGATGGGTGAGAGCATTGCCCGTATGCATGAGGGCTCCTGGGGGGTTTTATAGGTCAACCCCCTAGGGTGACAATGGTAATGTTACAAGGCCGTAGGGCCGGGTTGTCAGTGTCCAGGGAGCCTGGCGCTGGGACCCGCCGGGTGCCAGGCCTCCCCGGGTTCCTCGGGCGCGTGCCCCATGCGCCTAGGTGCACTATGCGCCGTCTTGTCGATCGTCAGGGTGAGGCCGAGTCGAGTCGGCTACAGTGGCGCTCCATCAGGTCGCCGCTTGCTGGCATCATGGGTGACGATGGTTGCACTGTTGCCACGGCGGCCCCAGTCAGCGAGTAGGTGGGGAGCACTGTTGCCACGCCCGGCTTTCCAGAGGCACGGGCGGGGCACTGTGGCTTCGGTCATCAGTGGGTGGAGACTCGTCCCATCGTACGGCCGGGATGGGACGGCCGCTGACCCTCGGTCGGGTTGAAGAACACGCCAAGGGTGGAGATGGCTTGTTGGGGAAGTCTTGAGTTGGTTTTGGGGCCGAGTCGAGGAGTTCGGCCTGGTCGAGGGACTTGGCCGGGTTGAGCGACGCGGCCAAGTGCGAGCCGGACTGAGGGGCAATGCTGGCCCCGTTGTTTTTGAAAAGGATCCGGGTTCCGTTGCCTTCCTGGGGTTCATCCCCCCGACATCATTAATAAGGAGCTCCAAAAGAGGATTAACCCCACACAAGATGCGAAGAAGAAAAAGAAAAGACGGAGAAGCAAAGGTAAAAAGGTATCCCTCCCAAATGATGTTGCTCCTATTACTCATTGTGATGATGATAATTGCTATACTATTGGTGTTGTCCATACTATTAATGACGAGAGTGATTATGCTTATGATATGAAAAGGCCCAAGCTTGAGGATGCTATGTTTGATGAGAATGACATGTTTGAGAATTTATTTGCTGCAATTAATGTTTGTCCCAAGCTTGGGGATGCTATGTTTTATGAAGATGATATGTTTAACCTCCCAAGTTTTGATATGCAAATTTATTATGATGATAGAATGCCTCCTATTTATGATGGTTATATTGATGAAAGTGGGTTTGGAAGAGTGTCAACTTTAGGAAGTAATGATCCCACTATTTTGGAGGGTGTTTAATCTTATTGTGACAATTATGAAAGTGGATTTGGAGAGGTCATGCCTTTATTTAGTAATGATTCCACTATCTTGGAAGAGGTTTCAGTTGACTGTGATGAAAACAAAGTTGCTATAAAAAGTAGTGATGATTATATTTATAAAACTTGTCATGATTATGATTACCCTTTTTCTGAACATTAGTCTTTTAATGTGGAAATAATTTATAGTATTCGAGTTTCTTATGATACTCCCACTATTCCAAATGAGAAGAATTTTGCTTATGTGGAGACTAGTAAATTTTCTATGCTTGTAGATCATGAAAAGAATGCTTTATGTGATGGTTATATTTTTGAATTCATTCATGATGCTACTGAAAATTATTATAAGGAAGGAACATATGCTTGTAGGAATTGCAATAATATCAAGTTTCCTCTCTATGTGCTTAAAGTTTTAAAGTTATGCTTGTCTTGCCTGCCTATGCTAGTTGATTATTGTTCCCATAAGTTGTTTGCTCAAAAAATCCCTATGCATAGGAAGTGGGTTAGACTTAAATGTGTTAGTCATATTCTTCATGATGCTCTCTTTATGTTTCAATTCTTATCTTCTATGTGAGCATCATTGAAATCATCATGCCTAGCTAGGGGCGTTAAACAATAGCGCTTGTTGGGAGGCAACCCAATTTTACTTTTGTCCTTTGCTTTTGCTCCTCTTTAGTAATAAATAATTCATCTAGCCTCTGTTTAGATGTGGTTTTATGATTTAATTAGTGTTTGTGCCAAGTAGAACCTTTGGGAAGACTTGGGTGAAGTCTATGCGATGTTGCTGTAAAAAACAGAAAGTTTGCGCTCACGAGATTAGCTGCCAATTTTTTACTGAAGAGTGATTTTAGGTTGATTATTTTTTAAGATGATTAATAGACAAATTCCTCAGGTCCACCAATTCATTTCAGAATTTTTGGAGTTACAGAAGTATTCTAATGATACATATTACTACAGACTGTTCTGTTTTTGACAGATTCTGTTTTCTATGTGTTGTTTGCTTATTTTGATGAATCTATGAGTAGTATCGGAGGGTATGAACCATAGAGAAGTTGGAATACAGTAGATATTACACCAATATGAATTTAGAATAAGTTCACAACAGTACTTAAGTGGTGGTTTTATTTTCTTATACTAACGGAGCTTACGAGTTTTCTGTTGAGTTTTGTGTTGTGAAGTTTTCAAGTTTTGGGTAAAGATTCGATGGACTATGGAATAAGGAGTGGCAAGAGCCTAAGCTTGGGGATTCCCAAGGCACCCCAAGGTAATATTCAAGGACAACCAAGAGCCTAAGCTTGGGGATGCCCCGGAAGGCATCCCCTCTTTCGTCTTCGTTCATCGGTAACTTTACTTGGAGCTATATTTTTATTCACCACATGATATGTGTTTTGCTTGGAGCGTCATTTCATTTTATTCTGTTTTGATTGCTGTTTGAATAAAATACCAAGATCTTAAATCCTTAAATGTTAGAGAGTCTTCACATAGTTGCATAATTATTCGACTACTCATTGATCTTCACTTATATCTTTCGGAGTAGTTTGTCATTTGCTCTAGTGCTTCACTTATATCTTTTAGAGCACGGTGGTGGTTTTATTTTATAGAAATTATTGATCTCTCATTCTTCACTTATATTATTTTGAGAGTCCTTTAGAACAGCATGGTAATTTTCTTTGGTTATAAAATTAGTCCTAATATGATAGGCATCCAAGATGGGTATAATAAAAACTTGCATAAAAAGTGCATTGAATATTATGAGAAGTTTGATACTTGACGATTGTTTTGAGATATGAAGATGGTAATATTAGAGTCGTGCTAGTTGAGTAGTTGTGAATTTTAGAAATACTTGTGTTGAAGTTTGCAAGTCCCGTAGCATGCACGTATGGTAAACGTTGTGTGACAAATTTGAAACATGAGGTGTTCTTTGATTGTCATCCTTATGAGTGGCGGTCGGTGACGAACGATGGTCTTTTCCTACCAAACTATCCCCCTAGGAGCATGCGCGTAATGCTTGGTTTTTGATGACTTGTAGATTTTTGCAATAAGTATGTGAGTTCTTTATGACTAACTTTGAGTCCATGGATTATACACACTTTCACCTTTCCATCATTGCTAGCCTCTTCGGTACCGTGCATTGCCCTTTCTCACCTTGAGAGTTGGTGCAAACTTCGCCGGTGCATCCAACCCCCATGATACGATACGCTCTATCACACATAAACCTCCTTATATCTTCCTCAAAACATCCACCATACCTACCTATTATGGCATTTCCATAGCCATTCCGAGATATATTGCCATGCAACTTCCCACCGTTCCATTTATTATGACACGCTTCATCATTGTCATATTGCCTTGCATGATCATGTAGTTGACATCATATTTGTGGCAAAGCCACCATGCATAATTTTTCATACATGTCACTCTTGATTCATTGCCTATCCCGATACACCGCCGGAGGCACTCATATAGAGTCATACTTTGTTCTAGTATCGAGTTGTAAATAAATAGAAGTGTGATGATCATCATTAATAGAGCATTGTCCCATAAAAAAAAGGAGAAAGGCCAAATAAAAAAGGAAAGGCCAAATAAAAAAAGAAAAAAAGGGAAAGGCCAAAAAAAGGAAGGCACAAAAAAGGGACAATGCTACTATCCTTTTTCCACACTTGTGCTTCAAAATAGCACCATGATCTTTATGATAGAGAGTCTCCTATTTTGTCACTTTCATATACTAGTGGAAATTTTTTATTATAGAACTTGGCATGTATATTCCAACAATGGGCTTCCTCAAATGCCCTAGGTCTTTGTGAGCAAGCAAGTTGGATGCACACCCACTTAGTTTCTTTTGTTGAGCTTCCATACATTTATAGCTCTAGTGCATCCGTTGCATGGCAATCCCTACTCCTTGCATTGACATCAATTGATGGGCATCTCCCTAGCCCGTTGATTAGCCGCGTCAATGTGAGACTTTCTCCTTTTTTTGTCTTCTCCACACAACCCCCATCATTATATTCCATTCCACCCAAAGTGCTATGTCCATGGCTCACGCTCATGTATTGCGTGAAAGTTAAAAAAAGTTTGAGATCACTAAAGTATGAAACAATTGCTTGGCTTGTCATCGGGGTTATGCATGATGAGACATTTTTGTGTCACAAAAATGAAGCATAGCCAAACTATATGATTTTGTAGGGATAAGCTTTCTTTGGCCATGTTATTTTGAGAAGACATAATTACTTGGTTAGTATGCTTGAAGTATTATTGTTTTTATGTCAATATAAACTTTTGTCTTGGATATTTCGGATCTGAACATTCATGCCACAATAAGGAAAATTACATTGATAAATATGCTAGGTAGCATTCCACATCAAAAATTATGTTCTTATCATTTATCTACTCGAGGACGAGTAGGAATTAAGCTTGGGGATGCTTGATACGTCTCCAACGTATCTATAATTTTTGATTGTTACATGCTATTATATTATCCATCTAGGATGTTTTATATGCATTTATATGCTATTTCATATGATTTTTGGGACTAACCTATTAACCTAGAGCCCAGTGCCAGTTTCAGTTTTTCCCTTGTTTTTGAGTATCACAGAAAAAGAAAACCAAACGGAGTCCAATTTACCTGAAACTTCACGGAGATTATTTTTGGACCAGAAGAAGCCCACGGAGTATCGGAGATGGGCCAGAAGAGTCCCGAGGCACCCATGAGGGTGGGGGGCGCGCCCTACCCCCTTGGGCGCGCCCCCTACCTCGTGGCCGCCTCGGAGACCCCCCTGACTTGTTCCCGACGCCAAAACCTCTTATATATACCCAAACTTCCAGAACATAACCTAGATCGGGAGTTCCGCCACCGCAAGCCTCTGTATCCACAAAAAACCAATCGGGGCCCTATTCCGGCACCCTGCCGGAGGGGGGATCCCTCACCGGTGGCCATCTTCATCATCCCGGCGCTCTCCATGACGAGGTGGGAGTAGTTCACCCTCGGGGCTGAGGGTATGTACCAGTAGCTATGTGTTTGATCTCTCTCTCTCTCTCTCGTGTTCTTGATTCGGCACGATCTTTATGTACCATGAGCTTTGCTATTATAGTTGGATCTTATGATGTTTCTCCCCCTCTACTCTCTTGTAATGGATTGAGTTTTCCCTTTGAAGTTATCTTATCGGATTGAGTCTTTAAGGATTTGAGAACACTTGATGTATGTCTTGCATGGGATACCCGTGGTGACAATGGGGTATTCTATTGATTCACTTGATGTATGTTTTGGTGATCAACTTGCGGGTTCAGTGACCTTGTGAACTTATGCATAGGGGTTGGCACACGTTTTCGTCTTGACTCTCCGGTAGAAACTTTGGGGCACTCTTTGAAGTTCTTTGTGTTGGTTGAATAGATGAATCTGAGATTGTGTGATGCGTATCGTATAATCATACCCACCGATACTTGAGGTGACATTGGAGTATCTAGGTGACATTAGGATTTTGGTTGATTTGTGTCTTAAGGTGCTATTCTAGTACGAACTCTATGATAGATTGAATGGAAAGAATAGCTTCGTGTTATTTTACTACGGACTCTTGAATAGATCGACTAGAAAGAATAACTTTGAGGTGGTTTCGTACCCTACCATAATCTCTTCGTTCATTCTCCGCTATTAGTGACTTTGGAGTGACTATTTGTTGCATCTTGAAGGATAGTTATATGATCCAGTTATGTTATTATTGTTGAGAGAACTTGCACTAGTGAAAGTATGAACCCTAGGCCTTGTTTCCTAGCATTGCAATACCGTTTACGCTCACTTCTATCACTTGTTACCTTGCTGTTTTTATATTTTCAGATTACAAAAACCTATATCGACCATCCATATTGCACTTGTATCACCAAATCTTCGCCGAACTAGTGCACCTATACAATTTACCATTGTATTGGGTGTGTTGGGGACACAAGAGACTCTTTGTTATTTGGTTGCAGGGTTGTTTGAGAGAGACCATCTTCATCCTACGCCTCCCACGGATTGATAAACCTTAGGTCATCCACTTGAGGGAAATTTGCTACTGTCCTACAAACCTCTGCACTTGGAGGCCCAACAACGTCTACAAGAAGAAGGTTGTGTAGTAGACATCAAAGACCGCCGCTGAGGATGCCGCCAAGGGACCTGCCGGGGAGGCCGGCAAGGCCGCTGCCGAGGAGGCCGGCAAGGGGCCTGCCGGAGAGGCTGACAAGGCCGCTACCAAGGAGGGGGTGGTTGACGACCAACCTTCCTCCTCTGCTGCCTCTGGCTCGGACAAATACTTGAAGGTGGCCGACAATCTGTTCGTCCATCTCCCAGGAACGGCGGGCACCAGGGCGCCAATCGAGGGGGAGGTGTTCGATGACGAGGCGCTCGCCGCCGCTGGGCTTGAGGTTGTTGACGAATCGAGCGCCGGTGGCGGCGGTTCCCAAGAGGAGCAGCTCCTTCGGGCCATGAGCGCCAACTTCTAGATCCTCCAGGCGCTTCACCGTGCCCGCCTGGACAAGGCAAAATCCAAGATGGCGGCGGTGGACAAGGCGGAGGCGGATCTCGAGGGGTGCGTCGCCGAGATGCAGGCCTGGTTCCGCCAGGCCCACGAAGAACTGAAGGTTGCCCAGGATCTGCTGGCTGAGCGCAAACAAGAGCTCATCCTGAAGCAGGCTGATGTCGAGAAAGCCCAGGAGGCGGCGAAGGAACAGGCCGCCAAGGACGAGGCCGCTCGGCACCAGCACCAGGCCGAGCTGAACTCCCAGGAGGAGGACCTTGCCGCTCGTGAGGAGGCACTCGCCGCCGCCCTCCGTGGCAAGGATGAGGAGGTCGAGAAGCTTGTCATGCAGCGGACCCAGGAGCTGGAGCAGAGGCACAAGGAGGCACTCAATGCTCAAGTCCTGGTCCATGCCGGCAAGGTGAAGGAGATGAAGGTGGAGCGGGATGGGCTGAAGAAATAGGTCCTGGAGCTGGCGAAGGAGAAGGACACGATCAACGGTGCTCTGGTGGAGGCGCATGCCGCAGTCCTTGGCAAGGCCGAGCTGCTCTCCAAGGCCAACGACTCCATCAAAGAGCTGAAGCTGAAGCTGGAGGGCCTTAAGGGGACGCTTTCGGAGGTCAGGGCCCGGGAAGAGACCCTGACCAAGGACCTGGAGGAGGAGATGGAGCTGCGGAGGAATGACGCCGCTGAACACAAGGAGTACGCGAAGGGCATAAACCGTTGGGTCAGCCGCCTCGCCGATGTCGCCGGCAGGACCACCACGAAGCTGGCTGCCATGGGGATGCCAAATGTGAGGTACTCCCCGGAGCTGAACGTGAGTCCCAATGCCAAACTGACCCTGTTCTTCGAGGGTGTTCTTGGAGCCCCGGAGCAGCTCTGCTCCAACCGGGCAACTTAGCTGGCGAACGAGTCCCGGAGGCTCTGCCGGGGCGCCCTGACCAAGGTGCTCACCAAGGTGGCGTTCTGGAACCCCACCATCAACTTTGCCAACGCGTTGGAGAGCTTGCCGGAGGAGGCGGACCACGCGGTGCTCAAGGAGCGCATCAAGCCCATCATCGACTGTGTCGACGGAGTTGAGAGGGTGGAGGGCCAGCGCGGGGACTAGGCACCCCGTTTCTCGTCGCCGCTGCGAGTTCAAGACCAAGACAATTTTATCTTAAGTTAGAACCACAGCGATTATTTGATGTAATATAACTCTGCAGTACTTTAAGATCGAGCACGTTATCTTCCTGTTAGATTTTTCTTTGTATGTTCGCACCCTACGCTTGGTTGGATAAGGCTGCCGACGCGTAAACCCATGCTGGGGTGCTTTGAGGACGGATCCTTAGCAGCCTGCCGGGGAGGCGCTTGCTGCCGGGCAAGCCACCTTGCCGCTCCCAGCGCGGTCGCTTGAACTGTCGAGCGGACTCGAAACAGGACAAGAGCGCGGCTAGTAGCGGGTAGGCTACCTTGCCGTTGTCAGCGCGAACGCATGAACTGTCGAGCGGACTCGAGACAGAGACAAGGGCATTGCCAATAGCGGAAGGGTCCCATTGCATGCAGGTTTCCCATACAAGGAAATATGTCTTTCGAGGAAGACAGACTTACATAAATGAAAGTAGCCAAAATTTTGCATGACTTAGCTTTTCGGGGCCACACGGATGGCTGTCGAAGCTGCGGACGGCCCCAGAGGGCGGCTGATCGACGTCACCCTCTCCCTTCGAGCCATCCCCATGAAGGAGTCGACGCGTCGGCTCCAAAACCATATTTCCATGGCTTGCGCCCTCTACCTGGCGTGCCAAAGATGTCTGGGGAAACGACACCTACGGGATCACGGGGAATCCCTTTTGCTACGGTTGGCGGGCGCGGGGCTGTGGAAAGAGCGGGATTAGATGATCAACGCAGGGGGATTATCCAGGTTCGGGCCGCAAGTGATGCATAATACCCTACTCCTGTTGGTTTATGTTTATCTGGTGTTCTTGGACTAGCTACAAAGCGTGCAGGGTCCAAAAAGTCTGAATCCTCTCTCAGTACGCCGCGGGCCTCCTTTTATAGTCAAAAGGGGCTGCCACAGTGGCACAGAGGAGGTGGAAAGTTGTATAGTATTCGAGTCTATCTCCTGGCACCGTAGGACAAACACATTTAATGCGTTGCCGGCGTGCCCTTCTTGCTTTATCGGGGACGGTAAGGAAGCTCATCCCATCTGTCGCCGCCTCGCCTGGCTTCGACGCGCGCCCAAGCTGACGAGGCGTGTAGCACCACACTGGCTGGCAGGCTGCTGAGTTGGTGCGGTGGCGGAGTCTTCACGAAGATCTGCATGCCACCACGCAGGTGCTTGATTAGTTAGCCTGGAGGCCGCACGTCGCCACGCAGGTGCTCGCCTAGTTGGTGGGCTGGCAGCTGTGTGGAAACGGCGGTGGAGTCTTGGCTGGTGGGGGCCTGGCTGTGGCCCCGCGGGTGTCTCCGGTAAGGGTCTTGCCGGGGCCCCGGCAAGGGTCTTGCCGCGGCGTCATGGGTGTCCCCGACAAGGGTCTTGCCGGGGGGTCTCGTGGGTATCCTCGGCAAGGATCTCACCAAGGATCTCCGTCTTCTGATTCTCATCTAGTCTTGTACGTTCTTGGTCTTCACAAAGATATGCATGCCACCATGGAGGCGCTTCCCGAGCCTTGGTTCCAATGTGGTTGAGGGTGTTGGAACTCTTAGGCTCAAGGGTGGCAGCCCTGCTGGCGTTGGGCAAGTTGCCCCGGCAAGGTTCTTGCCGGGGCTATGGAGGCCGCCCCGGCAAGTGTCTTGCCGGGGGAGTTCACCTCGCCCTTCTGCTCTTCGTGTTTCTGGCTTGGCGTTTCTCTGGTTGTCTTGTGGCATTGCTTCCTTCATCTGCCCCGCTAAGTGTGGCTGCAGGCGTGGCTCCAACTGCCCGAGCACAAGTAAAGGGGTACAAAATAGGACCCCTCCTTTTGTGCACCGACAACTTGTGTTAAAGTTTGTGATTCCCGTAGCATGCACGTATGGTGAACCGTTATGTGATGAAGTCGGAGCATGATTTATTTATTGATTGTCTTCCCTATGAGTGGCGGTCAGGGATGAGCGATGGTCCTTTCCTACCAATCTACCCCCTAGGGGCATGCGCGTAGTACTTTGTTTCGATAACTAATCGAGTTTTGCAATAAGCATGTGAGTTCTTTATGACTAATGTTGAGTCCATGAATTATACGCACTCTCACCCTTCCACCATTGCTAGCCTCTCTAGTACCGCGCAACTTTCGCCGGTACCATACACCCACCATACACTTTCCTCAAAACAGCCACCATACCTACCTATTATGGCATTTCCATAGCCATTCCGAGATATATTTCCATGCAACTTTCCACCGTTCCGTTTATTATGACACGCATCATCATTGTCATATTGCTTTGCATGATCAGGTAGTTGACATCGTATTTGTGGCAAAGCCACCGTTCATAATTCTTTGATACATGTCACTCTTGATTCATTGCACATCCCGGTACACCGCCGGAGGCATTCATATAGAGTCATATTTTGTTCTAAGTATCGAGTTGTAATTCTTGAGTTGTAAGTAAATAAAAGTGTGATGATCTTCATTATTAGAGCATTGTCCCATGGAGGAAAGGATGATGGAGACTATGATCCCCCACAAGTCAGGATGAGACCCCGGACAGAAAAAAGAGGCCAAAAAATGAGAGAAGGCCCAAACAAAAAAAATGAGAGAAAAGAGAGAAGGGGCAATGCTACTATCCTTTTACCACACTAGTGCTTCAAAGTAGCACCATGTTCTTCATGATAGAGAGTCTCCTATTTTGTCACTTTCATATACTTGTGCGAATTTTTCATTATAGAACTTGGCTTGTATATTCCAACGATGGGCTTCCTTAAATTGCCCTAGGTCTTCATGAGGAAGCAAGTTGGATGCACACCCACTTAGTTTCTTTTTTTTGAGCTTGCATAAACTTACAGCTCTAGTACATCCGTTGCATTGCAATCCCTCCTCACTCACATTGATATCTATTGATGGGCATCTCCATAGCCCGTTGATACGCCTAGTTGATGTGAGACTATCTTCTTCTTTTTGTCTTCTCCACAACCACCATATTCTATTCCACCTATAGTGCTATGCCCATGGCTCACGCTCGTGTATTGCGTGGAAGTTGAAAAAGTTTGAGAACATCAAAAGTATGAAACAATTGCTTGGCTTGTCGTCGGGTTTGTGCATGATTTGAACATTTTGTGTGATGAAGATGGAGCATAGCCAAACTATATGATTTTGTAGGGATAACTTTCTTTAGCCATGTTATTTTGAGAAGACATGATTGCCTTGTTAGTATGCTTGAAGTATTATTGTTTTTATGTCAATATTAAACTTTTGTTTTTAATCTTATGGATATGAACATTCATGCCACGATAAAGAAAGTTACATGGATACGTAGTTTAGGTAGCATTCCACATCAAAAGTTCTGTTTTTATCATTTACCTACTCGAGGACGAGCAGGTATTAAGCTCGGGGATGCTATAGACTCGTGTTTGGCCTCCAAGCGCAGTGTTTTGTAGGACTGTCGGAGTAATTGGACACGGGTATCCCGAAGACGGCAAGACAATATTTCAAGACATCGGGGCTAGCAAAGCCCCTCAGTCCGACTACCCGGCCGCTCCTGCCGGCTCCCCGTCCGACTGCTCCACCCGGCCGGCTGCCCAGCCGGCTGCCAGCTGACCGACTGCGCCGACTAGCCGGCTGCCGACTGCAGTCCGACCCAGCATCGACAAGACCCCGACGAGACGGCCATACCGCGGACAAGACAACCGTACCGCGACACCGTCATGTATAGTGTCACTTGTCCCCTGGCACTATTCATGAAGTGACCTAGGGGACAAGCATGACATGCACCATGCCTTGCTCCCATACCTCCACATAGCTTAGATACAAAGCTACCCTCTCCTATAAAAGGAGACACACATCCATCCATTCATGGATGGACTCACACGCACACAACAAGCAAGCTAGCTAGCAAGAGAGCTAGCTAGCCATCCATCCATCCATCCCCACGGGCAAGCATGCCCAAGCACACACATGCGGCCATGCTCATGGCCGGCCACCAAAGCATGCTTTGTGCATGCATATATGGAGCCAGATGCCCATGGCACTGCCCCCAGATACAGCTCTAGGAGCACTTTGTACTGCCCGATGTACACTCCAGATATATATACTCAGACATGCAGGAGTAGGGGTATTATCTCTCCGGAGAGCCCCGAACCTGGGTAAACTAGCGCGTGCTACTCGCATACCCGCTCCCGGGCCTATCAGCAGCAGTATTACCCTCACACAAAGCCCTCGTGGCATCTGTCGACTCACACCCCCTCCCGTGAGAACACCACGACATTTGGCGCCCACCGTGGGGCGGTACTACTACTATGCTACCACGCTGCTGCTGGTTTCGCAGTCCGGGCGGGACCATCTTTGCCATCATCACCGCGGTGTCGCGCCGTCCCTCCGATAGCGGTCGAGAGCTCGATATCGACGCGCCCTCGGAATGGCCGCGAGGGGCGGCGCGTCCTCGCCGTCGGGACCATCTTCGCCATCACCGCCGCGGCGTCGCGCCGTCTCTCCGGTAGCGCTCGGGGGCTCGACTTCGACCCGCCCCCGGAGCGGCCGCGCGGGACGGCGCGTCCTCATCGTCGACCTCGTCATCTTCGTCACCTCCATCATGGCGTTGTCGTCGCCTCCCCAGGGGCGCTGGGGGCTCGACGTCAGCGCGCCCGTCCAGTGCGGCGCACCCTCGTTGTTCGCCTCCGTCCGTGTGCGCCGCGGCACCTCACTCCCCCAGGGCCGCGCATCCGCTCCCCTCTGCGGCGCCTCGCTCCGGCCAGCCGTGCCCCCGTGCGCGCCATTCTGCTCGCGGGCTTGCGGACGCTCTGCTCCAGTCTCTCCTTCGTTCTTCTTTTTTACACTAGTACAAGCAAAAGCAAAAGCTTCTGTCAAAGAAAAGCGCTCGCGCCACAGCCTTGCCACCACCTACTGCGTGTACACTACTCGTACAGTGTTAGCCACCGGCCATGCAATGATGCTCGTACAGTGGCGTACAGTGGCCTGGCGCAACACAGACAATGCATGCGCGCACCCATGCCTGCGGGTCCTGCTCGCACAGTGCTCCGCACGTTCACGTGCGCCCCGCCGCTCCGCCAGCATGGCTCCCGGCCTTCCCTCCATCACGCGGCTCGCGGTGTGCTCGGCTGCTCCGCTTGCTGCCGCCGCTGGCCGACAGTTGGCGTTGCCCCCGCTCGGGCCGCCTGCTCCGCCTGGTGCTACGCGGCCGCTTGCGCCCGACCGGCTTCAGCTCCCGGCCGGCTCCGGCCCCCCCCCAGCATCCGGCTCCGGTCGTCCTCGCGCCTGGCCACGTCCGGCTTCACGCACCCGTGTTTTCCTCCACCAAGCCGGCCTCGGCCGCGTCCGGCCTCGCGCGGCCTCGCATGCCCGCGCGCGCCTCGCATGCCCGCGCGCGCCTCGCCTCTCCTCTGGTCAGGCCGGCCGCTGCGCCCCCGTGCGCGCCGGCTCCGCGCTTTGCCTCTCCTCCGCTCGAGCCGGCTGCTGCGCCCCCATGCGCACTGGCTCAGTGCCTCCGCGACTGCCGGGCGCGTCCGGCTTCACCCGCGCGTAAAAAAAATGCTGCCGGCTGCGCCGTGCGCCCCGGCGCCGGCTGCTGCCCTTTGGCCGTCTACGCCGCCCCGCCTCGTATGCCACTACTGCTCGCCGTCGTCTTTGCGCGCGCCCGCCCGACCGCCTCTTGCCTGCGCGCCCTGGCCGGCTCGCCGCTCCAGCCGATCGACCTCCGCGTGCTCTGCCGGCTCCCGCGCTGGCCGCCTTCCGCCTGCGTCGCACCCGGCCGCCTAGAGCCCGGTCGCGCCCGTCCACCACGTGTGCCTGCGCAAGCGCCGACCCGGCGTCTGCTCCGAGCCGCCTCCGCCAACAGGCCTGCGCCGGGAAGGCTCCGCTCGTGCCTCGGCCGTCTCCGCGCCTCCTGCGCCCCCTGCGCCCCCGTCCGCACCCAGGCCGGCTCCGCGCGCGCTGGCTGCCTGCCGGCTCCTGCCACCTCGGCCGGCCCTCCGCCTGCCGGATCCAGCGCGCCCGGCCGCCTGCCGGCTCCCGCCACTCGGCCGGCCCTCCGCCTGCCCGCTCCAGTGCGCCCGGCCGCCTGCCGGCTCCAGCGCAACCGGCCGCCTGCCGGCCTCACGCGTCCCCGCCGGCTCCCCCACCCGACCGCTGTGGTAGGCTGCCAGTGAAAAAGGGCGAGGCGTGGTCCGGTTGGAGAAAGGGAAAAGAAAGAGAAGGGCCGACTACCCACGGCCTAATAAAAAAAGGGGACGTGCGTCCAGCTGCCCATAGTCGGCAGGAGAAAAAGAAAAAATTTCGACCGGCTGCCAGAAGCCGGCCGAAGAGAAGAGAAGAAAAAGGGCGCTGCCAGACGCCTGGCCGCCTGGCCGGCTGCGCCAAGCCGGCTCGGCCGCGTCCCGCCTCGACGCCTGACCGATCGAGCCTGACCGGCCGAGCCCCCCCCTTCGAGCACCCGAATCTCCGGGGCTACACCCAGCGGGTGCGCTGACGCGCCCCGCGAGGAGAGAAGACAGAGTAGTCGCCGGGAGATCCGGCCCGACTGCTCAGCAGTCGGCCCGAATCTCGGGGGCTACACCCAGCGGGTGCGCTGACACGCTCCCGCGAGGAGAGAAGACAAAGTAGTCGCCGGGAGATCCGGCCCGACTGCTCAGCAGTCGGCCCGAATCTCGAGGGCTACACCCAGCGGGTGCGCTGACGCGCCCCCGTGAGGAGAGAAGACAGAGTAGTCGCCGGGAGATCCGGCCCGACTGCTCAGCAGTCGGCCCGAATCTCGGGGGCTACACCCAGCGGGTGCGCTGACGCGCCCCCGCGAGGAGAGAAGACAAAGTAGTCGCCGGGAGATCCGGCCCGACTGCTCAGCAGTCGGCCCGAATCTCGGGGGCTAAACCCAGCGGGTGCGCTGACGCGCCCCCGCGAGGAGAGAAGACAGAGTAGTCGCCGGGAGATCCGGCCCGACCGCTCAGCAATCGGCCCGAATCTCGGGGGCTACACCCAGCGGGTGCGCTGACGCGGCCCCGCGAGGAAAGAAGACAAAGTCGTTGCCAGAAGATCCGGCCCGACTGCTCAACAGTCGGCCCGAATCTCGGAGGCTACACTCAGTGGGTGCGCTGGCGCGCCCCCACGGAGACAAGAGAAGAGTTTCGTCCGGCTGCCAGCAGCCGGCAGAAGAAGAAAAAGGGCACTGCAAGACGCCTCGCCGCCTGGCCGGTCGAGCCTGACCGGCCGGGACCCTCCTTCGAGCGACCGGGGGCTCGAAGGCTACACCCAGCGGGTGCGCCGGCTCTCTTCGGCAAACTCCGCCTCGGCTACACGAAAATTAATGTGAGCTCCTCACCCGCATATTTTTTCACCGCGAGAGCACGGATAACCTCGAGCGATGCTCGGGGGCTATCTCCGCATTTTATTACAGTTGCATCACTGTTCGCCCTGGCGCCAGCCAGAGTTGGCCCGGGGGTTGGCCGCTTGGCCTGGGACGTTAGTTCCCGCAGACGGCTTAGTAGCATGCGCGGTATGAAAAGCCCACTCTTAGTCACAAACCGCAGAGCGGCTGTCCGACTGGCAAGAGTGAACGCTGGAGGCCACCCACGCGAAAAACGTCCGGGAAGAAAAACGCTTCGGGCGACCCGACCGTTTTCTTTATGAGTATCTACTCGGTTAAATTCGCTCCCAGAGTCTGAGTATTGTACACTCCACTTCGCGGCCCACTCTCAGCCACAGACCGCAGAGCGGCTGTCCGGCAAGCGAGAGCACAAGCCAAAGAGCGGAGGGAACATGAAAAAGATTGAAGGGGGCTCGGACGAAACCGAGTCGGCACCCTCCGCATAAAACTTGCAGTGATAAAAAGCAATCATTTGATATATCTGCATGGACTAACTTTGTCTTTTGCATGATCATTTCCATGAACACTCGCGAAAAAACCTCCGCCCGACTTTGCCAAGTTGCCCGGAGGCTTGGGGGCTACTGTCGGAGTAATTGGACACGGGTATCCCGAAGACGGCAAGACAATATTTCAAGACATCGGGGCTAGCAAAGCCCCTCAGTCCGACTACCCGGCCGCTCCTGCCGGCTCCCCGTCCGACTGCTCCACCCGGCCGGCTGCCAGCTGACCGACTGCGCCGACTAGCCGGCTGCCGACTGCAGTCCGACCCGGCATCGACAAGACCCCGACGAGACGGCCATACCGCGGACAAGACAACCGTACCGCGACACCGTCATGTATAGTGTCACTTGTCCCCTGGCACTATTCATGAAGTGACCTAGGGGACAAGCATGACATGCACCATGCCTTGCTCCCATACCTCCACATAGCTTAGATACAAAGCTACCCTCTCCTATAAAAGGAGACACACATCCATCCATCCATGGATGGACTCACACGCACACAACAAGCAAGCTAGCTAGCAAGAGAGCTAGCTAGCCATCCATCCATCCATCCCCACGGGCAAGCATGCCCAAGCACACACATGTGGCCATGCTCATGGCCGGCCACCAAAGCATGCTTTGTGCATGCATATATGGAGCCAGATGCCCATGGCACTGCCCCCAGATACAGCTCTAGGAGCACTTTGTACTGCCCGATGTACACCCCAGATATATATACTCAGACATGCAGGAGTAGGGGTATTATCTCTCCGGAGAGCCCCGAACCTGGGTAAACTAGCGCGTGCTACTCGCATACCCGCTCCCGGGCCTATCAGCAGCAGTCTTACCCTCACACAAAGCCCTCGTGGCATCTGTCGACTCACACCCCCTCCCGTGAGAACACCACGACAAGGACACTAGCAAAATTCCCTCAAGTGGATGACCTAAGGTTTATCAATCCGTGGGAGGCGTAGGATGAAGATGGTCTCTCTCAGACAACCCTGCAACCAAATAACAAAGAGTCTCTTGTGTCCCCAACACACCCAATACAATGGTAAAATGTATAGGTGCACTAGAGTTCATAGTAAAATAACACCATATGACACACATCAATCAACCCTAATGTCACCTAGATACTCCAATGTCACCACAAGTATCCGTGGGTCAATTATACGATATGCATCAAACAACTTCAGATTCATAATATTCAATCCAACACAAAGAACCTCAAAGAGTGCCCCAAGATTTCTACCGGAGAAACAAGGACGAAAACGTGCATAAACCCTTATGCATAGATTACCCCAATGTCACCTCAGGAATCCGCGAGTTGAGTGCCAAAACATACATCAAGTCAATCAATAGAATAACCCATTGTTACCACGGGTATCCCACGCAAGATATACATCAAGTGTTCTCAAATCCATAGTAGTATTCAATCCGATAACAGCGAAACCTCAAAGGTAAAACTCAATTCATCACAAGAAGGTAGAGGGGGAGAAACACCATATGATTAAACTATAGTAACAAAGCTCGCGGTACATCAAGATCGTGCCAAATCAAGAACATAAGAGAGAGAGAGAGAGATCAAACACATAGCTACTGGTACATACCCTCAGCCCCGAGGGTGAACTACTCCCTCCTCATCATGGAGACCGCCGGGATGATGAAGATGGCCACCGGTGATGGTTTCCCCCTCCGGCAGGGTGCCGAAATAAGGTCCTGATTGGTTTTCGGTGGCTATAGAGGCTTGCGGCCGCGGAACTCCCGATCTAGGTTTCTTTCTGGGGGTTTATGGATTTATAGGAATTTTTGGCGTCGGTTTCGCGTCAGGGGGATCCACGAGGAGCCCACAAGACCGGAGGGCACCCCCAGGGGGGTAGGGAGCGCCCTCCACCCTTGTTGAGGCCTGGTGGCTCTTCTGGCCCAACTCTTTTGCTTCAGTGGCTTCTTTTGGTCCATAGAAAATCACCGTAAATTTTTAGCTCATTTGGACTCCGTTTGATATTCCTTTTCTGCGAAACTCAAAAACAAGGAAAAAAAAGAAACTGGCATTGGGCTCCAGGTTAGTAGGTTAGTCCCAAAAATCATATAAAATAGCATATAAAACATCCAAGATGGATAATATAATAGCATGGAACAAACAAAAATTATAGATACGTTGGAGACGTATCATACTACTACGGCTGGTGCTCATGGATCTCCGCCGCCTCTTCCATGTCCAGCTCGTGCCCGACGATCTCCTGGGGAAGGGGCTCCATGGCATCCATCGCACCAAACTCGGCAATCATCTCGCCATCTACATCCGCTATCTCTTCGGAAAAGGCCGCCATGAGCTGGGCATGGGCGGCCGCGATCTGGGCTTGGTCAGGCTCCGTCGTGGCAAGGTATGCGGCGGAGGAACGAATGGCTGCTCGAACGCTCTTGGCGATTGCCAACTCTTCGGCCGTGGGTTGTCGACCGTTGTCGGAGAAGCTTCATTAGATTTGTGCGGTGACCGCCACGAGCTGGGCATGGGCGGCCTCTTCATGGTCGTGGGTGGCCTCCATCGGTGCTAAGGCTGCCGCTACGGAGCGGATAGCTGTTGTGCCGCTCTCGCCAGTTGCTATCCCCGGGGCAGATGTTGCTGCCACCCCCTGAGAAGCAACAGCGGCCGTTTGGGCTGCCTTGGCCGCCCGCTCGCAAATTACGGCGGTGATCATGCACCTTGTTATCACGCGCATGGCGGCTGCGGCCGCGCTGTCACCGGAGTGAGCCGCCGAAGTTGCCCTCATGATGAGGGTCCACGTCCCCATCTTTCACCGGTGATGATTAAACAGTGAAATGATATTTGGCGAGCGATCTAGTATGCTTGACATGCCGGCTGTGGACTGTAGCCTACGCACCTTCTCGCGTAAGCCATAGGCGTACTATACTCCGACGGTGCTCCAAGATATTTTGTAGTGCATCTCACATGGTTGGTGATAATAAACTGTGTCCGGTCTACTTGATTTTTCATCTTGATTTGAATTACATAATGGGGTCAGAGCGGCAATGGAGGGTGTTTGAATTGCTAGAACTTTTATCTGTAGTGAACATGCAACTATAGGTGTGTCGTAAAAAAATGGAATTATTCAGGGTTCGTTTGGACATTTTTATACATTAACTTGGTTTTCTAGCCATTTCAGGTGCACAATTCAAAATTAAACTACATGCACATGCTCCGGTGCACCAAAATGGGTTGTAAAATCATATATGTGTCCATGGGTTCATGCTTATGTCCCATGCAAGAAATGGTGAAGAATTTCGAACACCACGGCACTGTGGCTCTCCGGCAAACGTTGAGGTACTTGCTTTTGTAATTCTAGTAAATCCAAAACCCGTCTAAAATTCATGAACCTTGGCATGCTATCATGGAATGGCATCAACATGCTAGGGTAAAAAATATTGTCCCGTTTGGGGCAGGTTATGGTATAAGCTTCCCACAAACCAGAGCTTCTCACAAGAAGCCTCATGGTTCCGTTAGGGAAACGTGTCACCTTTGTGGACAAAACGATATTCGTCGCCTCTTTTTGCTTTCAATTTTTTTCTGGTGTCAACATAGAACAACAGGGGTGTCGTGTTAAATTTTGGAATTTTTTGGGGATCGTTTGGACATTTTTATACGTCAACTGAGTTTTCTAGGCATTTATGTGCATAATTCAAAACTGCACTACATGCACATGCTCCAGTGCATAAAACGGGTTGAAAAATCAAATGTGTGTCCTTGGTTGCAAGCTTAGGTCACATGCAAGAAATGAGAATGAATGTCAAACACCTTGACGCTGTCGCTCGGCCGCTAACATTGAGATACATTGATTTAAACTTCTATCGAAAACTCGTCTGAAATTCATGAAAAGCATCAATGCCGTGGTAAAAATATTGTCCCATTTGGGGCAGGTTTGGGTATAAGCTTTTCGCAAACCAGAGCTTCTCTCACAGCAAGTCTGATAGTTTCGGTCGGGAATGTGCCACCTTGGGGGACGAAACGATATCTGTTGCCTCTTCTTACTTTCAAAATTTTTCTCATGTCAACATAGAACAACAGGAGTGTTGTGCCAATTTTTTGGGATTTTTCGGGGTTTGCTTGGACATTTTTATACAGTAACTGAGTTTTTTTATGCATTTATGTGCATAATTCAAATTTGAACTACATGCACATGCTGCAGTGCATATAAATGGGTTCAAAATTGAAATGTGTGTCCTTGGTTGCATGTGTAAGTCCCATGCAAGAAATGAGAATGAATGTCAAACACCTTGCCATCGTCGCTTGGCCGCTAACATTGAGATACATGGTTTTTAAATTCTAGTAAATCGAAAACGCGTGTGAAATTTATGAAACTTGACTTGCTAGCATGGAATGGCATCAACATGCCGTGGTAAAAATATTGTCCCATTTATGGCAGGTTGGGGTATAAGCTTCTCACAAACCAGATCTTCTCACAACAAGCCTCATGGTTACGGTAGGGAACGTTTCGCCTTTCTGGACGAAACGATATCCGTTGCCTCTTCTTGATTTCAATTTTTTTCTAGTGTCTACATAGAAGAACATGAGTGTTGTGTTAATTTTAGGAATTTTTTGGGGTTCGTTTGGACATTTTTATACATTAACTGAGTTTTCTATGCATTTATGTGCATAATTCATATTTAATCTACACGCACACACTCCAGTGCATGTAAATTGGTTGAAAAATCAAATCTGTGTCCTTGGTTGTATGCTTAGGTCCCATGCAAGAAATGGGAATGAATGTCAAACACCTTGCCACCATCGCTCGGCCCCAAAACTCGTCTGAAGTTCATGAAACTTGACGTGCTATCATGGAGCGGCATCAACATGATGTAGTAAATTTTTTGTCCCATTTGAGGCAGGTTTGGGTATAAGCTTCTCACAAACCAGAGCTTCTCACAACAAGCCTGATGGTTTCGGTAGGGAACGTGCCACCTTTGGGGACAAAACGATATCCATTGCCTCTTTGATAACCCACAAGTATAGGGGATCACAACCGTTTTTGAGGGCAGAGTATTCAACCCAAATTTATATCTAGGAAGGCTAGTTCTAGCTGGTGTTTCAGGAGTTTCAGTTTCAAGCTCATCATAAGATTCAACAACATCATGGTGTATTACTTTAGCAATTTGTTCATCAAGAAAGTCACCAAGTGGCACATCATTATCTTCAAGCAAGGTACTAGCATCATGATAAGCAGTATCCATAGCAGAAGTAGCATCATCAATAACTTGCGACATATCAGAATTAAGAGCATGTGGTGGTGTTGCAAGTTTACTTATAATAGAAGGTGAATCTAAAGCAGAACTGGATGGCAGTTCCTTACCTCCCCTCGTCTTTGAGGGAAAAATCTTAGTCTTAGCATCCTTCAGATTCTTCATAGTGATAAAGTGATAATAATCCCAAGTGACTCAAAAAATATAGCTATGCTCCCCGGCAACGGCGCCAGAAAAAGGTCTTGATAACCCAAAAGTATAGGGGATCACAATAGTTTCCGAGGGTAGAGTATTCAACCCAAATTTATAGATTCGACACAAGGGGAGCCAAAGAATATTTGAAGGTATTAGCAGCTAAGTTGTCAATTCAACCACACCTAGAGATTAATTATCTACAGTAAAGTGATCAGTAGCAAAGTAATTTGATAGTTTTGATAATAGTGACAGCAGTAACAGTAACGGTAACAGTGATAGCAGTAGTTTTGTAGCAAGTGTAACAGTGATGATAGCAATAGTAACTTAGCAAGAACAATATAAGATAAATTCATAAGCATTGGATCGGTGATTTGTTGGATGATATTCATCATGAGACAGTTATAACCTAGGGCGATACGACACTACCTCTAGTTCGTCAATATAACGTAGGCATGTATTCCGTAAATAGTCATACGTGCTTATGGAAAGAACTTGCATGACATCTTTTGTCCTACCCTCCCATGGCAGCGGGGTCCTATTGGAAACTAATGGATATTAAGGCCTCCTTTTACTAGAGAACCGGACCAAAGCATTAACACATAGTGAATACATGAAGTCCTCAAACTACGGTCATCACCGGGAGTGGTCCCGACTATTGTCACTCCGGGGTTGCCGGATCATAACACGTAGTAGGTGACTATAACTTGCAAGATAGGATCTAGAACATGGATATAATGGTGATAACATAAATGGTTCAGATCTGAATTCATGGCACCCGGGCCCAAAGTGACAAGCATTAAGCATGGCAAAGTCATAGCAACATCAATCTTAGAACATAGTGGATACTAGGGATCAGACCCTAACAAAACTAACTTGATTACACGATGAATCTCATCCAACTCCTCACTCACCAGCGAGCCTACGAAGGAATTACTCACTCCCGATAGGGAGCATCGTGGAATTGGCGATGGAGAAGGGTTGGTGATGAAGAACGAAGATCCCCCTCTCCTGAGCCCAAACGGACTCCAGATCTTGCCTCCCAATGAAGAACAGGAGGTGACAGTGGCTCCGCCTCGTGGATCGCGATAATTCTTTCTCGCCAATTTTTTTCCTGGAAAAATAGGATTTTATAGCGTCAGTTTCAGGGTCTGCAGGGCCACCAGGTGGGGACAACCCACCTGGGCATGCCAGGAGGGGGGCGCACCCTGGTGGGTTGTGCCCACCCAGGTGCCCCCCCTCCGATGGATCTTGGAACCAGAAATTCTTATTTATTGTATAAAAAATCCTCGCAAAGTTTCGTTCCATTCCGAGAACTTTTATTTCTGCACAAAAACAACACCATGGTAGTTCTGCTGAAAACAACGTCAGTCCGGGGTTAGTTTCATTCAAATCATGCAAACTAGAGTCCAAAACAAGAAGAAAAGCGTTAGGAAAAGTAGATACGTTGGAGACGTAGCAACTCCCCCAAGTTTAAACCTTTGCTTGTCCTCAAGCAAGTCAGTTGATAAACTGGAAATGAAAAAGAAAAACTTTTACAAACTCTTTTACTCTTGTCTGCATAAATAAGCTTAAACATCACCCAGGTTTTCAGCCAACATTATAACTAACCATGCCGACAATAACTCTTAAAAATTATATTAACGCATATCAATGACATAATCAGCTAGCGAGCAATAATAAGATATCTCATACAACAACATGTTGTCAAAACAACCATAATATAATATGACAAGAATGGTATCTCGCTAGCCCTTTCTGAGACCGCAAAACATAAATGCAGAGCACCTCCAAAGTTCAAGCAGCGACTAAACATTGTAATTTTTGGTAGAAAAGATCCAGTCATGATGCACCCAACATTAGCTACACACAATGCATAAGTCATGAGAGCAGTGCTCTCAGGTTCTGGCGCTTGTTTAAGAAGGTGATGACACAACATAAAAGTAAATAGATAGTCCCTTCGCAGAGGGAAGCAGTGATTTGCAGGGGCGCGAGAGCTCAAGTTTTTAAAACAGAGGTAAATGATATTTGGAGACACGCACCCTTCTCATTTACTTCACGGCCATCCGTTATCAATATCTTTCATGCTAAGCACGCTAGTGGTGGTTCCCAAGCGATAAAAGTAAACGTTTACTCCCCCTCCACCAACAATCACACTTCATGGCTTGTCCAAAACAACGGGTGCCGTCCAAACCAACAACAGTCCCGGGGGAGTTTCGTTTAATTATTTGCATTTTTGAGTTCGGGACTGGGAATCCCTATTACCGCCCTTTTCTTGTGCGATGGCGAGTGAATAAACACTCGACCTGAGAATAACCCGCTTAGCATGGAAGATACCGACCACCTCCTGTCGTTCCATGAACAATCCAGTCACACAAAAAGGATATTTATTAGAAGTTTTTAGAGGTGTCACATGCAAATGTACTTAGGACGGCAGGGTAATACCGCATATAGGTAGGTATGATGGACTCATCTGGAATAACTTTTGGCTTCAAGGATTTTGATGTACAAGCAGAATTCCCACTTATACAGGCGAAGGCTAGCAATTAGATTGAGAAGCGGCCAGCTAGAGAGCAACAACGGTCATGAACATGCATTATGCATAAGTAACATTGGACACTAGCATGAGTAGGATATGAACACCATGAACATAAATATCGTAGAGGCTATGTTGGTTTTGATTCAACTACATGCATGAACATGTGCCAAGTCAAGCCACTCGAACATTCAGAGGAGGATACCCTATCATCATACTACATCACAATCATTTTAACGCAATGTTGATATCCAAGATAAATCATTATCCACTCCCAGCTACTTATGCATGGCATGAGAAACTATAATCTCTAATTGTCATTGCAAACATGTTTAATCATAATGGGATAAATCATGGATACTAGGTTAAACATATTTACGCAAACAGAACAAGTCGAGTTCATACCCGTTTCTCTCTGCCACGACCAGTTCATCGAATGTCGTCATTATTGCCTTTCACTTGCATGACTGAACGATATGAAAATAATAATAGTGCAAGAATGTCATGGACTAAGTTGGAATCCGCAAAACATTTTATTCAACATGAGAAGACAAGGTAAAATGGGCTCTTTATTAGATCAACAATTATTCATATGAGAGCCACTCAACATTTTCATTGTGCTCTTCTCCTCGGTACGACTCGAATAAAAAGAAAAGAAATTCGGAGAAACACACTGAAATGTTTTTGGAGTTTTTGGTTTTCTTGAACAAGCAAATAAAAGGGAAAAGCAAAAACGAGAAAAACTATTTACACGGGAAAGCTCCCAACAAACAAAAGAAGAACAAGGAAATCTTTTTGGGTTTTCTTTTTAGTATTACAACTAAGCATGCATAGAAAGTAAACTAACTGCAACTAATTTTTTTTTGGTTTTTCTAAAGTTTTTCAAACACACAAGAAGAAAGCGAGAAAAGAAATTTAAGCATGGATGATACAATGAAAAATTGTGAACACCAACAAATGAAATAAGTCAACATGAATGTAATGTCGG
This sequence comes from Aegilops tauschii subsp. strangulata, assembly GCF_002575655.3. Taxonomy (NCBI): domain Eukaryota; kingdom Viridiplantae; phylum Streptophyta; class Magnoliopsida; order Poales; family Poaceae; genus Aegilops; species Aegilops tauschii. The sequence goes on from NC_053039.3 coordinate 228,900,866, forward strand.
TGAGAAACGCGTACTACCCCAAGCTTAGGCTTTTGGCCTAACTTGGTAATCAATCAGTAGCCTGGATAGTAGTCCGGGTATTGAGGAGCGGGCATCCACTGATCCCACTGCTGAGGCTCCTCCTCTACCTCTGCAATAGCCTGATCGTTCCGGTAGGTGATGATGTCCGCAGGCATAATCCTATATCCTCCCCTGGCAACAGAATCGAACAAAGCAGGAGCAGGCAATGGAATAATATCACGAGTTTTAGTGCTAAAACCCAAGTTATAAGGAATAGGAATGTTAGGGTAATCTCGTGCAATAAAATGGTGGTGTTCCATGGCTACGCGGTCTAGGTAAACCTTGGTCAGAGGGTGATCATGAAGGCGTATCTCAACCTCGAAGTGAGCCGCCAAACGAGTAGCGAAAATCCCACAATGTAACTTACCGTTGGACTTATTAATATGAAGGCGACGTGCCGCAATCGCTCCCAAGCTATAAGTGTTGTCGCCCTCCAGTGCATGATGTAAAACAACAAGGTCTGGTGAACTGAGCGCACCCACCTTCTCTCTAGCAAGCAAGCATTTTGCAATGAAAAGAGCAAAGTAATGAACAACAGGAAAATGGAAGCCAGTGGCAGTGATAGCTAACACCCTCTCTCATCTCCCATCGTCAAGGTACGATAAAAGGCCTCAAACTCTGCCGGCCTAGGCTCAGCTAAGCTCCCATCAGAAGGGATCATGCATATGTTACAAAATTCATTAAGTGGTATCTGATGGGTTTCAGCATATAAATCAAACCACACTTCAGGAGGATTATTCCTAGGAAGGAAAGTAAAACTTTGAACAAAGATGTTTGTGAGGAGATGACAATGTTCGCATTCAGCTGCGATGAAGTCGGTAAGGCCGGCATTAGCAGCATATTGTGTGAACTCCTGAAGGATTCCAGCCTCTTCCATGAACTCGGTGTGCGTCCATTTGCACGGCCGTACCTCCGCCAACCTCCAAGGATGGAGATAACTATCAGACGAATCCCCAATAACACCCTTGGAGTTCTTCTTAGTGGCAAACTTCCTAAAGATATTCATCCTTTTCCTATGAACAAGAAATTCTGAAATTTTTAGTCCATAAATTTTTCTCAACGAAACTTCACAAAATTGGTAGCAACTACTCATAGGGATACATAGAGGCCATAGAAACCATTCAAACTACTTAGAACTCTAAGAATTCAACATGCAAGCTCATCTACAGCAGCACCAAGAGTAGCTAATTATTCAAAATATAAACCACTAGAACAAAAACTAATTGGACAAACGGTGGAGTCACATACCAAGCAACAATCCCCCGAAACAGTTTCGGAAACGGAGCTTCGAGCAAAGAGATCGGAATCCGCGGGTTTGAGAGCAAGAACACGGGAGAGAGAGCAACGGAGAATTTTTTCTGGAGGTAAGTGACGATGTGGTGTGAAGAGATAAGTGAGGGGGCCCACATGGGGACCACAACACACCAGGGCGTGTATGGGGGTCCTGTGCGCCCAGGTGGGTTGTGCCCACTTGGTGCACCTCCCTCTGATATTATTTGCACCAGAAATTCTTAAATATTCAAAAAAAATCATATTAAATTTTTAGAGCATTCTGAGAACTTCTATTTTTGGGTCATTTTTTTATTGCATGGGAAAATTCAGAAAACAGACAGTACATGGCATTTATTTTATTTAACAAATAAAAACAGAAAACAAAAAGTAGGGACAGAAGGTAGTGCTTACTAAATTCATCAACTTCATACCGCTAAAAAATGATCCATTAATAAGGTTGATCAAGTCTTATTAACAACCACTTTCGATTAGCATGAAACCGAAGAACTATCGTAAATCACTAAGTTACCTCAATGGGGATATGAATGTCCCCAACAGTAAGAATTTCATATTTCATTTTGACAGTAGGTAGAGGTATTTGTAAACTTCCAATAGTGATTGTCGGAGATTTTTCAATAACATTAATACCATTCACTTGGAATTGTTTCTTCGGAAAGTGCATTGTATGCTCATTACCATTGATATGAAAAGTGCCCTTGCTTTTATTGCAATCAATAACAGCCCCTGAAGTATTCAAGAAGGGTCTACCAAGGATAATCGACATGTTGTCGTCCTCAGGCATCTCAAGTATAACAAAGTCAGTCAAAATAGTAACATTAGCAACAACAACGGGCACATCCTCACAAATACCGATAGGTATGGCAGTTGATTTATCAGCCATTTGCAAAGATATTTCAGAAGGTGTGAGTTTATTTAAATCAAGTGTTTTATAGAAAGATAAAGGCATAACACTAACACCAGCTCCTAGATCACATAAAGCAGTTTTCACATAATTCTTTTTGATAGAGCAAGGTATAGTTGGTATTTCCGGATCTCCAAGTTTTTTAGGTACTCCATATTTAAAAGTATAATTAACAAGCATAGTGGAGATTTCAGCTTCCGGTATTTTTCTCTTATTGGTGATGATGCCTTTCATGTACTTTGCATAAGGAGGCATTTTCAAGATATCAGTCAAGCGAGTACGCAAAAAGACTGGCCTCAGCATTTCAGCAAAGCGTTCAAATTCTTCATCATCTTTCTTTTTGGTAGACTTAGGTGGAAAGGGCATTGGTTTTTCAACCCACGGTTCTCTTTCTTTACTGTGTTTTCTAGCAATGAAGTCTCTTTTATCATATCTTGTATTCTTAGGTTGTGGGTTATCAAGATCAACATGTGGTTCTATCTCATGTCTCGTTCTTTTTCATTGTTTGGTTGAGTATCTTCATGAACATCAACATTATCTTTTTCATTATCACTAGGTGAATGTTGATTACCAGATTGTGTTTCAGCATCAGAAATAGAAACATCATTATCATTATCAGGAGGTTTTTCTATTTCAGGTTCACTAGAAGTATGCAAAGTCCTATCATTTTTCTTCTTCTTTTTCTTTCTAGAAGGACTAGGTGCATCAGTGTTAACTCTTTGTGAATCTTGTTCAATTCTTTTTGGGTGTCCCTCAGGAGAAAGTGGTTCCTGAGTCATTTTACCTCCTCTAGTTGCAACTCTAACAACAAAGTCATGTATATTATTATTCATTTCATCAAGCAATTCTCTTTGAGATTTAGCAACTTGTTCTAACTGAGTTTGAACCACAGAAGCATGCTTTCCAACACCTTTAACATCATTTGAGATTCTAAATAACAAGTCACTCAAGCGAGCAATCATATCAGAATTATATTTCAATTGTTTCATAACATTTGCATTGAAGTGATCTTGTTTTCTAATGTAGTTTCCAAACTCATAAAGGCATTGGCTAGGGTGCATATTGTGAGGATTGTCATTATCATTGAACTTCATTAGAGAATTTACCTCTACCACCTTAGGCAGTGGTGGTGTATTAAGCCCATGTATTTCTTAAGTAGGAGGTAAATTTTTAACATCCTGAGCTTTAATACCTTTTTCCTTCACAGATTTCTTTGCCTCTTGCATATCTTTAGGACTAAGATATAATATACTCCTCTTCTTCGGAGTAGGTTTAGCCGGTAGTTCAAGAAGAGTCCAATCATCATAATTTTTCAATATGTTATTCAATAATTCTTCAACTTGCCCAACAGTTCGTTCCCTGAAAACACAACCAGCACAACTATCTAGGAAATCCCTAGAAGCACCGGTTAGTCCATTATAGAAGATATCAAGTGTTTCATTTTGTTAAGAGGATGATCAGGAAAACCAAAAAGTAACTGGCAAAGCCTCCCCCAAGGTTGTGGGAGACTCTCTTCTTTAATTTGAACAAAGTTAAATATTTCCTGTAAAGCAGCTTGTTTCTTATGAGCAGGGAAATATTTTTCAGAGAAGTAATAAATCAAATCCTAGGGACTACGCACACAACCAGGAGCAAGAGTATTGTACCAAGCTTTAGCATCACCCTTTAATGAGAAAAAAATAATTTGACAATAAAGTAATAGCGAGTTTTCTCATCATGAGTAAAAAGGGTGGCTATGTCATTCAACTTAGTAAGATGTGCCACAACAGTTTCAATTTCATAACCATGGAAAGGAGCAGATTCAACCAAAGTAATTAACTCTGGGTCGACAGAGAATTCATAATCCTTATCATCAATAAAGATTGGTGAAGTAGCAAACTTAGGATCATATATCATTCTAGCATTCAGAGATCTTTCATTATACTTGCATAATAATTTCTCTAGATTATCTCTATCCTTACAAGCAAGAATATCTCTAGTTGTCTCTTCATTCATAACATAATCTTCCGGTACCTTAGGCAATTCATATCTAGGAAGGCTAGTTCTAGCAGGTGTTTCAGGAGTTTCAGTTTCAAGCTCATCATCAGATTCAACAACATCATGTTGTATTACTTTAGCAATTTGTTCATCAAGAAAGTCACCAAGTGGCACATCATTATCATCAAGCAAGGTACTAGCATCATCATAAGCATTATCCATAGCAGAAGTACCATCATCAATAACTTGCGACATATCAGAATTAATAGCATGTGGTGGTGTTGCAAGCTTACTTATAACAGAAGGTGAATCTAAAGCAGAACAGGATGGCAGTTCCTTACCTCCCCTCGTCTTTGAGGAAAAAATCTTAGTCTTAGCATCCTTCAGATTCTTCATAGTGATAAAGTGATAATAATCCCAAGTGACTCAACAAATATAGCTATGCTCCCCGGCAACAGCGCCAGAAAAAGGTCTTGATAACCCACAAGTATAGGGGATCGCAACAGTTTTCGATGGTAGAGTATTCAACCCAAATTTATAGATTCGACACAAGGGGAGCCAAAGAATATTTGAAGGTATTAGCAGCTAAGTTTTCAATTCAACCACACCTGGAGATTAATTATCTGTAGCAAAGTGATCAGTAGCAAAGTAATATGATAGTTTTGATAATAGTGACAGCAGTAACAGTAACGGTAACAGTGATAGCAGTAGTTCTGTAGCAAATGTAACAGTGATGATAGCAGTAGTAACTTAGCAAGAACAATATAAGATAAATTCGTAGGCATTAGATCGGCGACTTGTTGGATGATATTCATCATGAGACAGTTATAACCTAGGGCGATATGGCACTTGCTGCAGTTCATCAATATAATGTAGGCATGCATTCCGTAAATAGTCATACGTGCTTATGGAAAGAACTTGCATGACATCTTTTGTCCTACGCTCCCGTGGCAGCGGGGTCCTATTGGAAACTAAGGGATATTAAGGCCTCATTTTAATAGAGAACTAGAACAAAGCATTAACACATAGTGAATACATGAACTCCTCAAACAACGGTCATCATCGGGAGTGTTCCCGACTATTGTCACTCCGGGGTTGCCAGATCATAACACGTAGTAGGTGACTATAACTTGCAAGATCGGATCTAGAACATGGATATAATGGTGATAACATAAACGGTTCAGATCTGAATTCATGGTACCCAGGCCCAAAGTGACAAGCATTAAGCATGGCAAAGTCATGGCAACATCAATCTTAGAACATAGTGGATACTAGGGATCAGGCCCTATCAAAACTAACTCAATTAGATGATGAATCTCATCCAACTCCTCATCGACCAGTGAGCCTATGAAGGAATTACTCACTCCTGGTGGGGAGCATCATGGAATTGGCGATGGAGAAGGGTTGGTGATGACGAAGAACGAAGATCCCCCTCTCCAGAGCCCTAAACGGACTCCAGATCTGGCCTCCCAATGAAGAACAGGAGGTGACGGCTGCTCCGTCTCGTGGATCGTGATAATTCTTTCTCCCCGATTTTTTCTGGAAAAATAGGATTTTATAGCATCGGTTTCAGGGTCTGTGGGGCCACCAGGTGGGAACAACCCACCTGGGAGCGCCAGGAGGGGGGTGCGCCCTGGTGGGTTGTGCCCACCCAGGTGCCCCCCTCCAATGGATCTTGGATCCAGAAATTCTTATTTATTGTATAAAAAATCCTCGCAAAGTTTCTTTCCATTCTGAGAACTTTTATTTCTGCACAAAAGTAACACCATGGTAGTTCTGCTCAAAACAGCGTCTGTCCGGGGATAGTTTCTTTCAAATCATGCAAATTAGAGTCCAAAACAAGAGGAAAAGCATTAGGAAAAGTAGATACGTTGGAGACGTATCACTCTTCTTGCTTTCAAAATTTTTCTAGTATCAACATAGAACAACAAGAGTGTTGTGTCAATTTTTGGGATTTCGCGGGGTTCGCTTGGACATTTCTATACATTAACTGGGTTTCTAGGATTTTATGTGCATAATTCAAATTAGAACTACGTGCACATGCTCCAGTGCAGAAAAATGGGTTGACATATCAAATGTTTGTCCTTGGGTGCATGCTTAGGTCCCATGCAAGAAATGGGAATGAAGTTCAAACACCACTGTTGATTGCCGGCAAAACGTTGAGATACTTTATTTTTTAATTCTAGTAAATCCAAAACTCGTCTGAAATTCATGAAACTTGGCATGCTATCATGGAATGGCACCCGACATGCTATGGTATTTTTCGTGTCCATTTTGAGAGAAGGTGCACTCGAATAACATCCAACAAAGGTATTTTGACACAAATAGCTGCCACTTTAACATCTCAAACGTTTGTATAATTTAAATCGTGTGTGTTGTGTTAACCATTCACATGACGCCACTGTCTCTCTTTTAATGTCTATAGGAGGTGCCATGCAGACAGTTGCTTGACTGAACGGGAGGCGTGCGAGCACAGTCCGGTGCGCAGGCTGACCGAGAGGCGTGCAAGATGTCCTCCAATGCGCAGGCTCATCGGGAAGCGTGCGAGCTGTACGCTGCGCAAAATCACTGGGAAGCGAGCCCTTTAACTTCCATTGCCGTCCGCCTTGCTTGCATCCTCTCCATTAATGACGACCGAGCCGCTGTTTAATACTATTCGCCTCCCATTCCCCTCCCTCCCGCAGACCCCCACCAATGCCATGGCGCTGAAGGATCATCTGCCACTAGTATTCAAGTTTGGTGAAGTCGACTCCGAGCCGGAGGAGATAGAAAATAAGGAGGAATTGGACCTCATGGACATGGCCCTGAACGAGCTGGCCATGGTGGTTGCTGCCCCCGCGCCGTCCCAGCTCCCATCCCTGCGCCGCGCCAGTGTCCATCCCCGTAGCATTGATGGGATGGTCGCCGAGCACTATCGCAGAGCTGGAAGCCACGGGCGTCAGCTAGGTCTCCGCGGACCCGCGCAAGCTCGTGTACATGCCAGCGCCAGCGCCCGTGACCGTGCCCGTGCACGCCCCTGCACCCACCACGCGCCGGTTCCCGTGCGTTTGCCTGCACCCGGCGCGCCCGTGCCCGTGCATGCACCCCCCTCAGCGGCATGGGACGACACCGTCGACCGCTGCCTTGCAGCGCAGCCAGTTGTCGTCCTCCCGCGCCCCACCCGTCGATCGCGTGACGACATGATGTTTGATTTCCAAGTGAAGAACATTTTGTGCTGCCTTGAAGACTTCAACAACGGCGTCCCAGAGGACGACAACGACAACGCCGGCGCGGCACACCGCCTCCGCCGCCGCCGAAAATAGTTTTTTTGGGGTTTAATATTGTATCTCGATCATATGAATATAAATTCGCAGTGTGACTGAATGAAAGATATGGTTTGAACGAACTTGGGTTTTTTCTCTCTTAATGTATAGACTTATCAAACGATTTTCTTTTAAAAAACATCAACGGTTTTTAAATACTCCCTCCGTTCCTTTATCTAAGGTGTATTATTTTGGGCACGGTGACCATGACGCACAATTATAGAGGTGTTAGGACAAAAGTACCCTTGGCAAATTTGTTGGTTAGTGGCAAGTAAATCCGTGAGTCCAGGAAAGTAAGAGATACATGCAATCGAGAGAGAGATAGTTTCCTTCTTTTGATACAAGGAGATATACAGGAAATCAGGAGAGAGATACTTTCCTCTTTCTAGACGCAAACGTTTTAGTTAGAACACCCATATGCAAACCGACAGCTTCCCCAGGAAGCCAAGGGAAAATGTGCCGAGCAGGATTTGTGCATCTCTTGATCGCAAACGTTTTAAATAGAACACTTGTATGCAAAGTGAGAGCTATGGTATTCCCCAGTAAGTCAAGGGAAAATTCGCAGCGCAGGATTTGTGCATCTCTTCAACGCGAACGGTTCAGATTGAATACGGTATGCAAAGCCAGACTTCGGCGCTAAGCTAAGATAAAATGTACCGACTAGGATTTGTACATCCCTTCAACTGAAACGGTTGTTTTAGATGACCCGTGTGCAACCACGTACTGACAATTTGGTAAGATTTGCATCTGTCATATCGGGTATATTGCCATTTGTCAAACTAAAAAGATTGACATTTCTTGATCTAGTAACATTGCCATTTGTCAACCTTGTAACACTGCGATTTGTCAAAATATGAAGCTAAAAGACACTAGCACTATCTAATTTTTGCAACTAAAATTCAGTAATTAAGCATATATTTCATTCATAGATTAAGCAGTCGTTCTTTATACAAACAGTTCAACTCAATAGCTGAACCGACCAAATTTCCCCAATTGTTGCCAACTACGTACTGAAATAGCTAGTTCAACTGTATATACTAGCTAATTTTAAGTATGTTGTACAGTTCCACCACATCTATAGTCAAATGAACTGAACAAAAATAGCCCCTAAATACTACTACTACGGAGGGGCTTTGTACTACTTCCGACAGCCTATCCTCTGCCGGGCGCGCTCAGTAAGAGGCAGAGGAGGAGGAGCCTACAAACGAGCTGGACAACTGCAATACGGTGTCTGCCGCTGCTGCATCTTCAGCGATGCTCACCTCGAACGCCCTCTGTCGCTCCAGACGAACCCTCTCGAAGCGGTGGTTCTCCTCACAGATCTCCTGATTCCTCGCCTCTGCGGCGGCGTGTGCTGCGGCCATGGCGGCTGTAAGGCTCTTTGCATGCTCGACGAGGCGCTCCTCCTCCTCCCGCAGGAACTCGATGTAGCGCGCAAGGTTGCTGACACACGTGCGGGCCTCCACCTCCCCCTCCCGCCTTCGGGCGGCGGTGGCGAAGCGGGTGATGACCTCGACGGTCGATGGTGGGCTGGCGGCCACGACCACCACCTCCCGCCTTCGGGCCGCGGCGGCGGAGTGTGTGAGGCCACGGTGGCCGGCAATGGGGTGGCGGCCACGACGACCAACTCCTGCCTTCGGGCCGCGGCGGTGGAACGAGCGATGGCCCTGGCTTTCAACGGTGGTGAGGCGGCCACATCGTCAGATGGTGGGGTGGCGGCAACGGCGGCCGGCAAAAGCTGGCGACGGGCAGCGGCGACGGAGCGTGTGGTGGCTGTTCCGCGCACACCCAACAGGGATGCCACGCGCACTACACTACGCCGGGGATTGCACCGCTGCCGTGGTGTAGCCTCCCAGCTAGAGCTGTCCTCTGATGATAGTGGAGTGACTGAGTGACGACGATGGACCAGTGCCATTGGCGATTGTGGGATAAGCAGACGAGATAAGCTGCAGGGAGGGAGGGGAAAATGCGACGCAGGACTCGCCGGCCGTGAGGGTTTATATAGCAGGCCGGTAAGCATTGGGATTTTGGGGGATTTCACCGAGTCAAGCAGGAAGCTTGCGCGGGGACTTACGTGCTTGCGCGGGAACGGGCTCACCACCTTTTGGCCAAAAGAATGCCCCCGCGCACTGCTCAAGCTTGCACTCTAAGCCGTCTGCGACAGCGGGGTGACAAGACGTGCGAGAGGAGGACGAAACGACACGTACACATATGATTAATAAAATAAAAAAGTTTGCGATTAAATTACCTACTACCCCCGTCCTGGTTTATAAGTCGTCTATGTATTTTTATGCCAAATTTTGATTAGAGATTCAACTAATAAAATACGAATGCATGTCACCAGAGATTATATCGTTGGATTCATATTTGAACATAGTTTCCAATTATATAACTTTTGTAACATGCATTAACATTTTGTTGGTTAAATTTAAGGTCAAAATATGGCATAGAATATAAAGGGGACTAATAGACCAAGACGGACGTAGTAGCACACGACCGCTCTCTACGCAGCGACTCAACTGCTGGCCGGCTTGTAGATGACCATTTCCTGCGTGTTCAACTGTTCTATGCGTGTGGTTGCTCGCGGTTGAGGTGGCCGCGACGCGCTCTGCTCTCGCGTCCCTCCGGGCGCTCTGCCCTCGTCCTTCCATGCGCACTACCAGTGTTTGGGGCTGGCGCACGATCACGTACGTTGGTGTGCAAGCGGTTGCGCCGGGCGCGGCGACACGATGCAGTTACCCGCTGCAAAAACTGGCATGCGGACGCGCCAAGAATCCAGGCCGCCCGGCCCCCATTTATTCCTACGGCTATTTACCGTAATCGCTCGCGCCACATGACACAATAAGCACACCCACGATGACACATACATAGAGGACATCTAACGGTTCCAATGGCGCTCCCTGTGGCTCTAATGGCGCTCCCAACAGCTGACGATGACAACGGCGGGCAGTTCACTACGCATCACGTAGTGGACACCCACGTGAGGGGGAAGGCCCTCTCGGTGGTGTACACGAATAAGCTGGTCTTGGTGGAGAGCTCCATCCAAACTATGGAGCAGTTGCTTGCTGAGGACAAGTACCAAGTGGTCGGCTTCAACCTCGAGTACACCATCAGTCGTGCCGGGCACGATCAAAAGGTTGTCGTCGCCCAGTTGTGCGTGCGACATGACGTCCTCGTCTACCACTACCACTTGACCACAAGGCCTTGCGAGCGTTTCTCCAGGTTTATCAGCAGCTCCGACTATAGTTTCTCTATGGTGGACACCACCAACGATTTAAAAGCGCTCAAGGTTTCGGGCTTGAAATGTCAGAATCTTGTCAACATCCAGGTCCACTAAAAGGTCTGGGGCAGCGACAACAACAAACAGAACTCCCTGGTTGACCTCGCCTCGGCCATCATCGACTCCTACTACATGAAGATGAAGGATGAGAGCAAGGACAAGAACGCCTGGCACAGTGTCTGCCATGAGAGACTGGATGAACAACATGTCAAGTACGCGGCCAAGGACGCGTACACAAGCTAGGAGATGTGCATGCAGATCGTTGACATGAGGGAGTGTCTTCTTCCTGCCCCAGACGAGGGATCGAGCCACAGAGCAGTGGCAGGAGCGTCACAAGAAGTAGATGACTAGATGATCGTTTATTCTAGTTTAGAATGCATACAATTGTTTATTGAGGTGTCTGCGAATGATCTGTATAGTCACTTATGTAATTGGATGTTTATTTCAGTTATATATAAATGTGTGTGTGTGTGTGTGTGTGTTATTCTTCTGTAGACAGAGCAAATCACACGGCTTATTAGCAGCATTAATCGTCTGTGTTATTATTGGTCTTCGCACACATTTCTGATTACGGACCTGTTTTTCACGTATCACACACATCTTGTTCAGTTGAACTGTTTCTGTTGTGTTGGCCCATCGCAAACAGTTCATCCGAGTGAACTGCATGCCCTCCATCGCACACACCTTGATCTGGCTGACCGTTTCTATTGTGTTGCCTAATCACACACAGTTCATCCTAGTGAACTGTATGCCATATATCACACACACCCTCATCTAGGTACCTGTTTCTATTTTTCTGCCTCATCACAAACAGTTCTTCTGGATTAACCATTTGCCACGCATCGCGCATGCAACTCCAATCTGAACCGTGTTTGTTGTCACCGCCATCGCAAACATTTTACATCTTTTTTGACGGTTTAATTACATCATCGTTTGTGATTAATGCATCGCACACAATTTCGTCGAAGGGTCTCTGATTGGACTGTCGCATTTGGACCATCCTGCAGTAGTGTAAGCATGGTTAATAATATAGCCGGTTGATGGCTAACATGTTGCCATGTCATCTATAGCCAATGTAATAGTCAACATGTATAGTAATGGGCTACAAGAAAGTACTACTTTTTTACCACATGACCCACCATACACTCTCACACCTCCGTCCTGGTTTATTAGTCCCCTATGTAATTTATGCTAAATTTTGACCAAAGATTTAACTGAAATTTTTTTAGTGCATGTTAACATAAATTATATTGTTGGATTCATATTTTAACATAGTTTTCAAATATATAACTATTGGTGACATGCATGAAAATTTTCTTAGTTAAATTTATGGTAAAAATTTGACACAGATTACAATGGGACCAATAAACCAGGACGGAGGTACTAGCTTCTTGGAGCTCGTGCTACAGCCGGCTGTAAATCTACAACCCGCTTCTCTTCTCTCTCCTCTTATCTCTCATCCAACTCAGCAAAGATAGAATATTTAAAGGCTTGCAGCCTGCCTACGTCACCTTATTATACTTGCTCATAGGAAGGGACAAGGAATATGGGAGAGAGAGATGGGAATTATTGTGGCTGCGTGTGGAGTAGTACTATTGGAAAGAGCATCACAAAGATGCTAAGGCGCAGACCATTGCGGGAAAAGTGAGATTTTCTTATGTGCATACAAAAAAGGACCGGAGGGACTACTAGGGATGGCAATGGGTAGGGTATGGGCGGGTACAACCTCCTTCTGCCCAAACCCATACCCACAGAAACTTTCTATACCCACCCACTTCAATACCCATGGGCATAAATTAACACCCGTGCCCATACCCATCGGGTATCCTATACCCAATGCGTACCCAGTGGGTAAAATGCATAACATTACATTTTTAAAAGGTAGAGAAATGAGTTTAAAAATCAAGTGATGATGGGCAAGCAGTATAGCACAGACTCCTCATGTGGGAGGCCTCTTGGAGGCATCAATGGAGTATGAGCAGCGGTTCGTGGGGATAGCTTGATCGTTAGACAACAGTCCAATAGAGAAGAGTCAGTATTTCATATTTTTGAGGAGTCACATAGGCCGTAGGAGGAGTGGCGAGCAGGTGATTACGGGCCTATGAGATATGGACGGTTTAAGGAATATGAGATTTAGGGTTGGGCTATAGGAGTTGTATGTTGACCCACATGTCATAGGAACTATTTTTATTTTTTTAATCTTTTTTGGGTACCCATTGGATTACCCATGGGCACAAGTTCATACCCATGCCCTACCCATATATTTTACGGGTATGGATACCCATTACCCGTGGGTACAAAATCTCTCCAAGTCTTGCCCATGCCCATTGTTTTCGGGTAGGGTACCCGCGGGTACCTATACCCATGGGCAAAACTGCCATCGCTAGGGACTACTACAATGCTACAAAGCTTTCGGATTTTGTTTCATGTATGTATCCTGACTTGCCCCATTACAACGTTCCATCAAATACAAAGGAAAACTAACACGCATGTTGATGCATCTCAATGGTTCACAAATCATAGCCAATATTTACTTCACAACTAAAGATAAAAGTTGTGAGAGTGTGTACAAATAAAGAAAAAAATTGATTGATGCAGTCCCTAGGCCCTAAACCCTAAACCCTAAACATGATTTAATTTCCTGGCTAGGTAGAACCTATCTAAGGAAAGAAGCATGGAACCCTCGGATCATACGATGCTTTTGTGCATTTCCACTAAAATCGAGTGAGCATCCCTGTTGGCAAAAATATTGAAGAAGTGTGATTAGAATAATAGTAGTTGCACTAGTTCATGAGACATAAACTCATCACAAATAGAAGCCGGTAGAAGTAGAGAAAGATCCACATGAAGATGGAGCTACGTGGGGAGCTGCGGCAGTGGAGCAAGCCAGCTCCAAAAGGAAGTCGTACCTAGGACGTCGGGGTGTAGCTAGAAGGGCGGTGGGAGCCGGCATCAACCCATACCGCGGGGACCCTCGATCGGGACGCACAGGCAGTGGGGTTTCTCCCTCGTCGCTGCTGACTGTGTCTACCAGAACATCCTCCCCTTCCCCCGGCAGGATCAGGCTGGATATCTGACCTACAGTGTGGCCACTATCATTCTATGCGAGAGAGTATGAAGAGAGCAACCCAAGCAAGCAGGCTTGTAGCTTAGGCTCTTGCTAGTGTATATATAGTGGAGCGGTTTTCTTTTTCTCTCCATATCAACCTTTTTTATATTACATACGCCTTGAAGAGCGAAATGATGGTTGCTTCTGATAACCCACAAGTATAGGGGATCAATTGTAGCCTCTTTCGATAAGTAAGAGTGTCGAACCCAACGAGGAGCTAAAGGTAGAACAAATATTCCATCAAGTTATATCGACCACCGATACAACTCTACGCACGCTTAACGTTCGCTTTACCTAGAACAAGTATGAAACTAGAAGTACTTTGTAGGTATTGTTGGATAGGTTTGCAAGATAATAAAGAGCGCGTAAATAAAAAGTAAGGGCTGCTTAGATAAAGACACAACTAAATTAGTTTAAATAAAGAGCTTTTTGTTATGAGAAAGTTATTTGTCCCTAGGCAATCGATAACTAGACCGGTAATCATTATTGTAATTTTATTTGAGGGAGAGGCATAAGCTAACATACTTTCTCTACTTGGATCATATGCACTTATGATTGGAACTCTAGCAAGCATCCGCAACTACTAAAGATCATTAAGGTAAAACCCAACCATAGCATTAAAGCATCAAGTCCTCTTTATCCCATACGCGACAACCCCCTTACTCGGGTTTGTGTTTCAGTCACTCACGCAACCCACTATAAGCGAATCATGAACATATTGCAACACCCTACAGCGGGGATCCCTCACGCTTGCGCGGCACGGAAAGCACCATAGGACATCACCAATAATAAAACATGCAACTCAAACCAATCTTGATCATCAAATAACCCATAGGACAAAACGGATATACTCAAACATCATAGGATAGCCATACATCATTGGGAAATAATATATAGCGTTGAGCACCATGTTTAAGTAGAGATTACAACGGGTAAGAGAGAGGTTACACCGCTGCATAGAGGTGGGAAGAGTTGGTGATGATGGCGGTGAAGTTGTTGGTGAGGATTGCGGTGATGATGACGGCCCCGGTGGCACTCCGGCGCCACCGGAAGCGAGGGAGAGAGAGCCCCCTCCTTCTTCTTCTTCCTTGACCTCCTCCCTAGATGGGAGAAGGGTTTCCCCTCTGGCCCTTGGTCTACATGGCATGGGAGGGGCGAGAGCACCTCCGAGATTGGATCTGTCTCTCTGTCTCTCTCTGTTTCTGCGCTCTCCAGCTGCCCTTTCACCGTTTCGTATATACATATATATATGGAGATCCGTAACTCTGATTGGACTGAAATCTTCGCCGTGAATTTTTCCAAAAATTAGCTTTCTTGCGGCAAAAGAAGAGTGTCAACCGCCTTATGGGTGGCCCACGAGGGGGGCAGGTGCGCCCCTGCCTCGTGGCCACCTCGGGCACCGTCTCGCGTTGATTCTTCTTCCGGAATTTTCCAAATATTCCAAAAATATTCTCCGTCCGTTTTTATCCCGTTCGGATTCCGTTTGATATGGGGTTTCTACAAAACATAAAACATGCAACAAACAGGAACTGGGCACTGGATCAATATGTTAGTCCCAAAAATAATATAAAAAGTTGCCAAAAATATATGAAAGTTGTAGAATATTAGCATGGAACAATCAAAAATTGTAGATACGACGGAGACGTATCAGCATCCCCAAGCTTAATTCCTGCTCGTCCTTGAGTAGGTAAATGATAAAAAAGATATTTTTTGATGTGGAATGCTACCTAGCATAATCTTGATCATGTATCTAATCATGGCATGAATATTAAGACACGAGTGATAAAGCAATAGTCTATCATTTGACAAAACAATAATACTTCAAGCCTACTAATAAAGCAATCATGTCTTTTCAAAATAACAAGGCCAAAGAAAGCTATCCCTACAAAATCATATAGTCTGGCTATGCTCCATCTTCACCATACAAAATATTCACATCATGCACAACCCCGATTGCAAGCCAAGCAATTGTTTCATACTTTTGACGTTCTCAAACCTTTTCAACTTTCACGCAATACATGAGCGTGAGCCATGGACATAGCACTATAGGTGGAATAGAATATGATGGTGGAGGTTGTGTGGAGAAGACAAAAAGGAAGAAAGTCTCACATCGACGCGGCTAATCAACGGGCTATGGAGATGCCCATCAGTTGATGTCAATGCGAGGAGTATGGATTGCCATGCAACGGATGCACTAGAGCTATAAGTGTATGAAAGCTCAAACTGAAACTAAGTGGGTGTACACCCAACTTGCTTGCTCATGAAGACCTCAGGCATTTGAGGAAGCCCATCATCGGAATATACAAGCCAAGTTCTATAATGAAAATTCCCACTAGTATATGAAAGTGATAACTCAAGAGACTCTCTATATGAAGAACATGGTGCTACTCTGAAGCACAAGTGTGGTAAAAGGATAGGAACATTGTCCCTTCTCTCTTTTTCTCCCTCTTTTCTCTTTTTTTGTAGGCTTCTTTGGCCTCTCTCTTTTTTTGGGGCTTCTTTGGCCACTTTTATTTTGATAACCTCACATGGGACAATGTTCTAATAATGATGATCATCACACTTTTATTTACTTACAACTCAATGATTACAACTCGATACTAGAACAAAATATGACTCTATATGAATGCCTCCGGCGGTGTACCGGGATGTGCAATGATCTAGCGTAGCAATGATATCAAAAAATAGACAAGCCATGAAAAAATCATGCTAGCTATCTTACGATCATGCAAAGCAATATGACAATAAATTCTCAAGTCATGTATATGATGATGATGGAAGTTGCATGGCAATATATCTCGGAATGGCTATGAAAATGCCATGATAGGTAGGTATGGTGGCTGTTTTGAGGAAGATATAAGGAGGCTTATGTGTGATAGAGCATATCGTATCATGGGGTTTGGATGCACCGGCGAAGTTTGCACCAACTCTCGAGGTGAGAAAGGGCAATGCACGGTACCGAAGAGGCTAGCAATGTGGAAGGGTGAGAGTGCGTATAATCCATGGACTCAACATTAGTCATAAAGAACTCACATACTTATTGCAAAAATCTATTAGTCATCGAAACAAAGTACTATGCGCATGCTCCTAGGGGGATAGATTGGTAGGAAAAGACCATCGCTCGTCCCCGACCGCCACTCATAAGGAAGACAATCAATAAATACCTCATGCTCCAACTTCGTTACATAACGGTTCACCATACGTGCATGCTACGGGAATCACAAACCTCAACACAAGTATTTCTACAATCCACAACTACCCACTAGCATGACTCTAATATCACCATCTTTATATCGCAAAACTATTGCAAGGAATCAAACATATCATATTCAGTGATCTACAAGTTTTATGTAGGATTTTATGACTAACCATGTGAATGACCAATTCCTGTCAACTCTCTAAATAGATATAAGTGAAGCAAGAGAGTTTAATTCTTTCTACAAAAGATATGCCCATGCTCTAACAAATATAAGTAAAGCAAAAGAGCATTCTACAAATGGCGGTTTTCTATGTAAAGAGAAACAGGCTATCCAAACTTCAAATGATATAAGTGAAGCACATGAAGCATTCTATAAAGCCATACTCAAAAGATATAAGTTAAGTGCAAAGAGCATTCTATAAATCAACCAAGGACTATCTCATACCAGCATGGTGCATAAAAGAAAAATGAAAACTAAATGCAAAAGACGCTCCAAGATTTACACATATCGCATGAACGAAACGAATCCGAAAACATACCGATACCTGTTGAAGAAAGAGGGGATGCCTTCCGGGGCATCTCCAAGCTTAGACGCTTGAGTCTCCTTGAATATTTACTTGGGGTGCCTTGGGCATCCCCAAGCTTGAGCTCTTGCCTCTCTTCCTTCTTATCACATCGAGACCTCCTCGATCATCAAACACTTCATCCACACAAAACTTCAACAGAAAACTCGGTAAGATCCGTTAGTATAATAAAGCAAATCACTACTCTAAGTACTGTTGCAAACCAATTAATATTTTGTTTTGGAATTTTGTCTACTGTAGTATAACTTTTCCATGGCTTAATCCACTGATATAAATCAATAGTTTCATCAAAACAAGCAAACTATGCATCAAAAACAGAATCTGTCTAAAACAGAAAAGTCTGTAATAATCTGAACATTCACCATACTTCTGATACTTGAAAAATTCTTCCAAAATTAGGAACAATAAACAATTTGTATAGAAAGACAGTGCAAGAAGAATCAGAACCGTTTGACGTACCAGTAAAAAATTAAAAATCGCGCACTACAGACAAAGTTTCTGTCCTGCACCGTACAAACCAACAAGCATTGTAAACATCCTAAAGGCAAACCTTGGCACATTATTTTTATAATACAATGGAATTGTACAAGGGGATAATTATTTTTGTTGAAAATTTTCTGTAATCAAGATTCACAAAGTTTCCGTGAGCATGAACAAAGTTCAAGGCTAGCTCCCACTTCAACAATGCTTGTCTCTCTCACTTTCACTTTCCTTTTTGAAAAAGTTTTGGGTTCCCCTCTTTATTTTTGTTGTTTTTAAACTATATGAAAGCACTCAAGAGAAATAAATGACTCTCTAAAACTTCTGGGTTGTCTCCCTGGCAGCGCTTTCTTTAAAGCCATTAAGCTAGGCATAAGGTGCTCAAGTAATGAATCCACCCGGATCCCAAGGTATATCAAAGCCAATTTTAATTAACAATGATTTGGAATTTAGTGGAGAGCACAAGGAAACATATATCATGCAAAAAGAAGTACAACTCTCTTCCTATGCATCGGCATGTCATAAAAGAACAATTCATGCACACAAAGTAAAGGCCAATGCACAGTATAACCAGTTTCTTGCAATTTTATCGTGTTGGAAACATAGAGAGGTGGATATATAGTTCCTCTCTCATAATAATTGCAAGTAGGAGCAGCAAGCACATGCATATTATATCCATCAAAATCATCATGTGTAGTAGTAAAAGGCAACCCATCAATATAATCCTTAATAAGCACAAACTTCTCCGATATAGTGTAGCTTGGAGAATTCAAAAAGATAATAGGACTATCATGTGTGGGTGTAATGGCAACAATTTCATGTTTAACAATAGGAACTATAGCAAGTTCATCTCCATAAGCATAATTCATATTGGCATCTTGGCCACAAGCATAGCAAGCATCATCAAAAAGGGATATTTCAAAAGAATCAACGGGATCATAGCAATTATCATAGCATTCATCCTTCGGTAAGCATGAAGGGAAATTAAACAATGTATGAGTTGAAGAGTTAGTCTCATTAGAAGGTGGGCACGGGTGATCAATCCACTCTTCCTCCTTTTGTTCTTTCCTCTCCTCCTCATCTTTTTCATCCAATGAGCTCACAGTTTCATCAATTTCTTCTTCCATAGATTCCTGCAAAATATTAGTCTCTTCTGGGACAGCGGAGACTTTCTCAATAAACACATCAATATCGGAATTGTATTCATAATTCTCATAACAATATTTAAGGATAGCTAAATTTTCAGGTCTGTAAACAGCATCATAAAGATTTTCATATTCTTTGAACATAGATTCAATTTCATAAGCACCCATAAAAGCAAGAAATTCTTCTATTTGTTCCACATCATAGTAATCATATATACCTCTAGCATAAGAAGCCAAGGTTTCATTAGAGTTAATTGCACAGAAGTACCACAATTGGGGCATCACATGCAGATTGGTACCACGATTGCTAATTTTTGCGTGTCAGTACCAACATTGCTCTAGGTTTTTGCAAATAGGTCTAAACTACGTATAAACACGTATTGACGGTGTATCTTACTAGCAGGGCCCGCCTGTCAGGTGCCGACGTGGCATGTTTTTTGCAGAAAACCCCCTTACATTGTATGTAATCACAAAAATGCCCAAATTTTTGCGGCAAAAAGGCTCCATGAAAGGTTTTTTTTGTTCACAATTTCCACCACCGAATCTGGACTGGTTTGAAATTTTCCGCCACTTAAACAACGGAATAGTTTAAAATTTTCCGACGAATTGAACAATTGAATTAAAGATATGAAATCGCATACCAGTAGTACTCGAACCCTGGACCTGCATCAAAGGGGCTGCGCGCGCAAACCACTACGCCACAGCGTCGCTATCGGTAGATGATAGGCGGGAAGATTATTATACTAGCTTCGACATGCTGGGCCGGCTGGTTGGCCCAGCGAGGCCTGCACTTTTTTTTCCGTTTCGTGTTTTACTAGCGCGCGTGCTGGGGCTCATTCGTTCCCTAGTTCTTTTTTTGAGGGGTGCTTGGGTTTCTCTTGGTATGCTATATAGTTTTGTTTCTGGTTATGGCTTATTTTTGGGTTTTTCTTCTTCTTTTTTCATTTACGGGGTTGGTTTTTCTCCTGGATTTTTAACATACTTAGAACATTTTTGAAAATGGGCTTTAGTATATGATGGACATTTTTTAATATACATCGAGCACCCTTTTTTGCATACACAGAACATGTTTTCAAGCTCGATGAACTTTTCTTTACAAACAGTGATTTTTTTACTATAATGAACTTTTGGTAATATACGTTGAACATTTTTCTTAAGATATGATGAATATTTTACATAATGCGCGGTAAACGTTTTGTAAGTTATGGTGAACATTTTCTTAATACATGATGGATTTTTTTTGACAATGTATATTTCAAAAAATGTTTCAACGTGTATTAAGAACTTAGCGTGTAAAATCATTCTTGCATTTTAAGAAACACGTTGAGTTTTTTAATAAACTTTGAACAGTGTTAATGCATTCTAAAATTTATTATGATTACACAATTATTTTTAATACATGTTTTCAACTTTTCAAGTAACTGCGCATTTAAGAAAATACAATTAATACACGAGTAACTAAAAATATATGTGTATTAGGCCTGAGTGAAGAGTCATGCGCAGCCTCGCTAGGCCCAACTGCGGGCCCGACGTTCCTTGACTGGTATAAAAGAGTTCCCGCCTGCACTCTTACGCGAGCGTCGCTGTGGCGCGGTGGCCAGCGCGCGCAGATGCACCACTGCAGGTCGCAGGGTCGAATCCTGTCGGGGCTTCTTTTTCATTTATTTAATTTCTTTGTCCAATGTAACGAAAACTTCAAAAAAGTCCGATTCGGTGTTATAATATTGCGAACGAAAAAAATCTCTCACCGGAGCCCTTTTCCCGCAAAATAATTGGGCATTTATGTGATTACGTGCAAAGTAAGGGGGTTTTCTGTAAAAAAATGCCACGTCGGCGCCTGACAGGTGGCCCCCGCCAGTCAGATACACCGTCAATACGTGTTTATACACGGTTTAGACCTTTTTGCAAAAGTCTGAAGCAATGTTGGTACTGACACGTAAAAATTAGCAATCATGGTATCAATCTGCATGTGATGCCCCAATTGTGGTACTTCTGTGCAATTAACTCGTTTCATTATCATTAAATTTGCATGAAAAGGGAAGGTGTGGAGACTTCATCCTAGAGCAACAAGTATAATCATATCTCAAGCATAGTTGCCTAGCATACCACTTCAACATATAAATTTGATCCCATAATAGTTTCCCTTTTTATGTCAAGCGATAATCCCTAAAGTATTCACGTTGATCGAACGTGTCTCCCATTACCAAATTGAATGGGGTTTTCTCAGGATTATCAAAGTAGTACGTAATATCTATCACATAACGAGCATCGAGGGTTTTAGGAGGTTCCCCATCTCCATGAGAAGCAAGTACACCTAATTTTTTTTGGTATTTCGTGTTCCATATCCATAACTAAAGATAGAGAAAAACTAAGAACAGCAAATAAAAATTACTTAGTGATAAAGCAAACAAGCACACACGAGAATATTCACCCCACGCTATTGCTCCCTGGCAACGGCGCCAGAAAAAGGTCTTGATAACCCACAAGTATAGGGGATCAATTGTAGCCTCTTTCGATAAGTAAGAGTGTCGAACCCAACGAGGTGCTAAAGGTAGAACAAATATTCCCTCAAGTTCTATCGACCACCTATACAACTCTACGCACGCTTAATGTTCGCTTTACCTAGAACAAGTATGAAACTAGAAGTACTTTGTAGGTATTGTTGGATAGGTTTGCAAGATAATAAAGAGCGCGTAAATAAAAAGTAGGGGCTGCTTAGATAAAGACACAACTAAATTAGTTTTAGTAAAGAGCTTTTTGTTACGAGAAAGTTATTTGTCCCTAGGCAATCGATAACTAGACCGGTAATCATTATTGTAATTTTATTTGAGGGAGAGGCATAAGCTAACATACTTTCTCTACTTGGATCATATGAACTTATTATTGGAACTCTAGCAAGCATCCGCAACTACTAAAGATCATTAAGGTAAAACCCAACCATAGCATTAAAGCATCAAGTCCTCTTTATCCCATACGCAACAACCCCCTTACTCGGGTTTGTGTTTCAGTCACTCACGCAACCCACTATAAGCGAATCATGAACGTATTGCAACACCCTACAGCAGGGATCCCTCACGCTTGCGCGACACGGAGAGCACCATAGGACATCACCAATAATAAAACATGCAACTCAAACCAATCTTGATCATCAAATAACCCATAGGACAAAACGGATATACTCAAACATCATAGGATAGCCATACATCATTGGGAAATAATATATAGCATTGAGCACCATGTTTAAGTAGAGATTACAGCGGGTAAGAGAGAGGTTACACCACTGCATAGAAGGGGGAAGAGTTGGTGATGATGGCGGTGAAGTTGTTGGTGAAGATTGCGGTGATGATGATGGCCACCGGAAGCGAGGGAGAGAGAGCCCCCTCCTTCTTCTTCTTCCTTGACCTCCTCCCTAGATGGGAGAAGGGTTTCCCCTCTGGTCCTTGGTCTCCATGGCATGGGAGGGGCGAGAGCCCCTCCGAGATTAGATCTGTCTCTCTGTCTCTCTCTGTTTCTGCGCTCTCCTGTTGCCCTTTCACCGTTTCGTATATATATGGAGATCCGTAACTCCGATTGGACTGAAATCTTCGCCGTGATTTTTTCTTCCAAAAAATAGCTTTCTTGCGGCAAAAGAA
The DNA here is from genome assembly GCF_002575655.3 of Aegilops tauschii subsp. strangulata. Taxonomy (NCBI): domain Eukaryota; kingdom Viridiplantae; phylum Streptophyta; class Magnoliopsida; order Poales; family Poaceae; genus Aegilops; species Aegilops tauschii. Next base: position 228,923,828 of record NC_053039.3, read on the forward strand.
GAGCGTCAACCGCCTTATGGATGGCCCACGAGGGGGGCAGGCGCGCCCCCTGCCTCGTGGCCACCTCGGGCACTGCCTCGCGTTGATTCTTCTTCCGTAATTTTCCAAATATTCCAAATATATTCTCCGTCTGTTTTTATCCCGTTTGGATTCCGTTTGATATGGGGTTTCTGCGAAACATAAAACATGCAACAAACAGGAGCTGGCACTGGATCAATATGTTAGTCCCAAAAATAATATAAAAAGTTGCCAAAAATATATGAAAGTTGTAGAATATTGGCATGGAACAATAAAAAATTATAGATATGACGGAGACGTATCAGCTTCGTCCGACCAACTTACTGTGTGATTTGACTGCTCATTTAGTCATATTACCATGGCCCTTGCACGTACTCCCCCTATGTGTATGACCGTTCCTGAGTCTCACTTGTACTTATCTCTATTTTCTTGCATGACACATGGACCCGGATGCTGGATGTCCCACATGTCGGATGACCGAGAAGTAGTAGTATTTCAATGCAAAAGGATCTTACGATGCATGAGCTGTTTGTTGTGTTATCGACCAAAATAACCCTGCGTGCAGGTTTTTCTCACTCCTATGTGCCCTACCTGCTCTAACATCCATCATTTCAGTAAGGGGTAATGCCGTCTAGAACTGTGTCCACGTAGTACATTATGGGATTTTGGCCAAAAGCTTATGCGCACTATAAAACGGAATAAAGGGAGTTTGTTATACGATGCTCGTATTTCCATGCTAATACTTGGTCGTTGAAAGGAGAAGGTTATTGATCTATCACTTGTTTCTGAATGAGATAGTGAATTGGTGATATTGTGATCTCCCTTTGAAGGTCAATGATGTACGCATGAGTAAACAGAGCAGAGGGAGTATGTTGCATGGTGTGGTGTGGTGTATTCTTACATATGTTCATGTGGAAGCATTGTTATTTAAAACCCACTTAGAATGCACCGATAATTGTTGATGAAGAAAGGTGGGATGCCTACCGGGGCATACCCAAGCTTAGATGCTTGAGACTTCTTGAAATATTATCTTGGGATGCCTTGGGCATCCCCAATCTTGAGCTTTTATGTCTCCTTAGTTCCTTTATATCACGGTTTCCCTAAATCTAAAAAACTTCATCCACACAAAACTCAACAAGAACTCGTGAGATAAGTTAGTATAAATCAATGTGAAATCTTATCATTCTCTACTGTAGCAAATCACTAAAATTATTATTTAACATTGCATACTAAATGCCTCTGCATATTTAATACTCATATCCTCAAATAGAATCATTATACAAACACACATATGCAAACAATGCAATCATACAGCAATCTGTCTAAACAAGACAGTCTATAAAGGATGAAGAAGGATCCATACTTATTTGACTGAAAACAAATCAAAAATTTACCGCACTGTAGAAAATTTATCATATTTTATTGTGCAAAATTCAACATTTTATCACAATTCGACTTTTCTCAAGAATTCGCGCACTAGCGTGCAACTTTCTGTTTTCAAACAACCACATATAGACTTGCAAAATAAGCATGGTAAAGGCTATACTTTACATTTTTATTGAAATAAAAGATGCAAAACATATTCTAAATAACCGCAAGGAAATCCTAACAAAAGAAAATATTGCTCCAAGCAAAACACATATCATGTGATGAATGAAAATATAGCTCCAAGTGAGGTTACCAATAATATTGGGGACAAAAGAGGGGATGCCTTCCGAGGCATCCCCAAGCTTAGTTGCTTGGATCTTCCTTGAATATTACCTTGGGAGTGCCTTGGGAACCCCCAAGCTTATGGTCTTGTCACTCCTTATTCTCCTCATATCGATATCTCACCCAAAACTTGAAAGCTTCAATCACACAAAACTTAACAGAACTTTGTGAGATAGGTTAGTATGATGAAGACAAATCATTCACTTTGGTACTGTCAAAGACAAGATTCATAATGGTTCTCACACAATTCCTACTGTACCTTATCATTTCCACAATTTATATTGAGCAATATAATCCATAGAAACTAGAAAACGAGCAAACTATGCATTGAAAACAGAATCTGGCAAAAACAGAATAGTCTGAAATGATCTGAACAATGACCATACTTCTGTTACTCACAAAATTCTGAAAATTTAGGAAAACATAGGAAATTTGGATATCAATCATTTGTAAAATATTCAGAATTTTATCACGTTTAGTGAATTTAAATAATTCTGTTACCAGAAGCAAAAGTTTCTGTTTTTGCACAGAATGAAGTCAACTATCATCCACACTATCCCAAAGGCTTTACTTGGCACTTTATGGAAACAAAAGCTATAAAACATGATTACTACAGTAGATTAATCATGTGAAGACACAAAAACATTAGGTAAAAGTGTTGGGTTGTCTCCCAACAAGCACTTTTTAATGCCTTTTAAGCTAGGCATGATGATTTCAATGATGCTCACATAAAAGATAAGAATTGAAACACAAAGAGAGCATCATGAAGCATATGAATAGCACATTTAAGCCTAACCCACTTCCTATGCATAGGGATTGTGTGAGCAAACAATTTATGGGAGCAAGAATCAACTAGCGTAGGAAGGCAAAACAAGTATAACTTCAAAACTTTCAACACATACAGAGGAAACTTGATATTATTGAGATACGTAAAAGCATAAGTTCCTCTCTCATAATAATTTTCAGTAGCATCATGAATGAATTCAACAATATAACTATCACATATAGCAGTCTTTTCATGATACACATGCATATAAATTTTATTACTCTCCACATAAGCAAATTTATTCTCATTAATAGTAGTGGGAGCAAAATCAACAAAATAACTATCATGCGATACTTGATCCACATAATCAATTTGAGCATTAAAATCATGATGACAAGTTTCATGGTTATCATTATTCTTTATAGCATACATGTCATCACCATAATTTTCATAGATAGCAACTTTGTTGTCATAATCAATTGAAACCTCTTCCAAAGTAGTGGATTCATCATTAAATAAAGTCATGACCTCTCCAAATCCACTTTCATAATTATTACAATAAGATTCAACACTCTCCAAAATAGTGGGAGCATTACCTTGAGTTGACACTCTTCCAAACCCACTTTCATCCATATAATCATCATAAATATGAGGCAAGCAATCATTAAAACAAATTTGCACATCAAAACTTGGGTGACTAAAAATATCATCGTCATCAAATATAGCATCCCCAAGCTTATGGCTTTGCTTATCATTAGCATCATGGATATTCAAAGAATTCATACTAACAACATTGCAATCATGCTCATCATTCAAAGATTTCATGCCAACCATTTTATTGAATTCTTATTCTATCAACTGAGCACAATTTTCCTTTCCATCATTTTCAAGAAAGACATGATAAAGACGAATAATATGAGGCCACCTCAATTCCATTTTTTGTAGTTTTCTTTTATAAACCAAACTAGGGATAAAACAAGAAACTAAAAGATTCAATTGCAAGGTATAAAGATATACCTTCAAGCACTCACCTCCCCGGCAACGGTGCCAGAAAAGAGCTTGATGTCTACTATGCAACTTATTCTTGTAGACTCGTGTTGGGCCTCCAAGCGCAGAGTTTTGTAGTACAGTAGCAATTTTCCCTCAAGTGGATGACCTAAGGTTTATTACTCCGTCGGAGGCATAGGATGAAGATGGTTTCTCTCAAACAACCCTGCAACCAAGTAATAAAGAGTCTCTTGTGTCCCCGACACACCAAATACAATGGTAAATTGTATAGGTGCACTAGTTCAGCGAAGACTGGTGATACAAGTGTAGTAATGATAGTAGATATTGATTTTTGTAATAGTAACAATAAAAGCGGCCTTGTAGCAAGTAACGAAAGTGAGCACAAACGATATTGCAATGCTTGGAAATGAGGCCTAGGGTTCGTACTTCCACTAGTGCAATCTCTCGGCAATGCTAATATAATTGGATCATATAACCACCCCTCAACGTGCGATAAAGAATCACTCCAAAGTTCTTATCTAGCGGATAACATAAGACGAAATTGTTTGTAGGGTATGAAACCACCTCAAAGTTATCCTTTTAGATCGATCTATCCAAGAGTTCGTACTAAACTAATACCAAGTTATCCTTTCCGATCGATCTATCTAAGAGTTCGTACTAAAATAACACCATATAATACACATGAACCAACTCTAATGTCACCTAGATACTCCAATGTCACCACGAGTATCCGTGGGTTGATTATACGATACGCATCAAACAATTTCATATTCATAGTAATCAATCCAACACAAAGAACCTTAAAGAGTGCCCCAAGATTTCTACCGGAGAAACAAGGACGAAAACGTGCATCAACCCCTATGCATAGATTACCCCAATGTCACCTCAGGAATCCGCAAGTTGAGTGCCAATATGCTACCCCATTGTCACCATGGGTATTCATAGCAAGACATACATCAAGTGCGCTCAAATCTGTAAAAATATTCAATCCAATAATAACAAAATCTCAAAGGGGAAACTCAATTCATCACAACAAGATAGAGAGGGGAAAACACCATATGATCCAACTATATTAACAAAGCTCCTGATACATCTAGATCATGCCAAATCAAGAACACGAGAGAGAGAGAGAGAGATTAAACACATAGATACTGGTACAAACCCTCAGCCCTAAGGGTGGACTACTCCCTCCTCATCATGGTGGCCGCCGGGATGATGAAGATGGCCTCCGGTGATGATTTCCTCCTCAGACAGGGTGCCAAAACGGGGTCCAGATTGGTTTTCGTGGCTACATAGGCTTGCGGCAGTGGAACTTCTGATCTAAGGTAACTTTCGGGGGTTTCAGAATATATAGGAATTTTTGGCGTCGGTTTCACATGAAGATGGGCCTCAAGGGGCCACTACCCACCAGGGCGCGCCAGGAGGGGCGACGCACTCTGGTGCCTTGTGGGCAGTAGGGCCCCCCTACGGTGGTTCTTTGCTCCAGTATTTTTCTTTTCTTCCAACAAAATCGTCAAAAAGTTTCGTCCAATTCCGAGAACTTTTATTTCTGCACAAAAAACAACACCACGGTAGTTTTGCTGAAAACAATGTCAGTCCGGGTTAGTTCCATTCAAATCATACCAAAACCATATAAGATTGTTGTAAACATGGCATGAATACTTCATAAATTATAGATACATTGGAGAGGTATCACCTGTTGTAGTGACCATGGGCCTCCTACGGGCCGAAGTATCCATGGGCCTTCTACGGGCCGTAGAACCGATTGGCCAAACATGGGATGTACTCTTCGTGTACCAATAACAGACTGCAATATGTGCCCTAAACGGGCTACAATGGGAATCGTCTGTTTATGGGCCGACCATAACGGGTCGTTAATAGCTGATATGTTTAACGGGCTTCATTCTATCGACACGCATAATGGGTCGTTAGTGGGTCGTATTTGATGACACTATGAAAACGGACCAACGGATTAACGGGCCACAAACGGGCCGACTATAACCACGGGCTGAATTTGGCCCACAACCGAAACAGGCCAGTAATGGACCGTAAGTATTCAAATGCTAGAAATGATCCCAAGAATAAATGGGCCCTTAGAAGGCCGAAAGATAACACGGGCTGGAAATGGCCCAATGGAATAATGGGCCGTAATGGGTATAAAGCGATATAGTATTCAGTATGGGCCAATTTCACCATGGGTCGTTAATGGGCCCAGGGTTACAAAGGGCCTCATATGGGCCAAAAGACATCAAGGGCCATACATGGGCCGGAAGTTACAATGGGCTAGAATCATATTGGACGGCCCAGATGACGCTACTGGGCCTAATTCGGATAGGCCATAACGGGTCGTGAGTTAGCGTGTTGTAAATGGGCTGTATGCGAACATGTCGTTAACAAGCTTTTCGTGGGTTGGCCCGCTACCTTTTGACCAAGTCAAACGGGTCGGCCTTTTCACCTGAATGGCCCACTATTGGGCTGTGCCACGTGTCAACGTATCATAGGCGCCTCCCATCCAATGAGTGGATGACATCTGTCCCAACGCTGAGCCGACACGTGGTTCCTCTTGCCATTGAGAATTTTACACGTGGAAAATCCCCATTGGTCCGGGCTGTTAATAGGTTATCGAACCCAAACCATAACCCGATAGCTTAACGGTGACCCGTTACGGTGGATGCCACGTGTCGGTTACCCTTGACGAAAACACTTCCATGACGCGCCATTTATCGTCATGGAAGTGGACACTTCCGTTATGATAATTTTGGTATTGTCATGGAACACTTCTATGATAGCACATGTATGACTATCTTGATTCTATCATAAAATCTTCATGGATGTACATGCATGACAGAAAACGGACCTACTGTGACAAACACGTGTCATCACGGAAGTGTTATTTTTGTAGTGTTGCCTTTTAGCTTGTGGTCTTGTGGTGGAAGATCATATTGAACTTGTGCTCCCTCAAAAGAAGTGGGATCATACTTCTCTTGTTGAGGAAAAAACTTTGTCTTGGGGTATTGATCTTCTTCCCACTCAACTCCATTGTCATTGAACTTTGGTTCAAAACCAATACCTTGGTTCTTCTGGTGCCTTCCTTGTTTGCACAATTCCCTCAAATTGCTTACTCCTGGCAAGGATCTTGTAAACACCTTTTTCTATAATTCCTTTCAATAAATTGTTTTCTTGCTCAAGTGTACCTTGGCTAAGAGAATCATTAGTGGAATCAATAGAACTACTATAAGCAACAATATTGGATTTGGCATTGTTATTGTTACTACTTGCCTGGCAGACGATCGGAAAACCCTAGTGATTCGTAGTAGCAAGCCTCGCACTCCGGAAACTCTATCGTGAACAAACAATAGCATACATAAACACTCAAGCATAACATGCAAAGGTAAAACCAAAAGAAAAGATCTAAACAAAAAGTACAAGTGAAAAGCTTCGATTTGCAAAAAGAATCAATCGAATCGGAGATACGAAACTCAAACTACGATCAAAAGAAATTCGAAAACAAATCTGCTTGGAACCAAATTTTGAATTTTCAAAAATCATGTTCAAGTTGTTTATCTGAACAGAGGGGATCGAGACGAAGATTTTGGCGTTGGTTTAACTGGATTTGCATAAACAAGCAAAAAGTAACGAGGGTTTAAAGATCAGGGAGTAATATGTAAGAAAACTATTTGTGGATAGGTCCCTGGCCGAAAATAAACAGAAAAAGAAAAATCTATCGGACGAACGTCCGCTAACAGAGACTAACGAACGAATTCGTCCGTTAACAGAGAAAATCGGGTGAACGTTCGCTATCTAACAAAACCTAAAAAATAAACCGATCTAAAACGAAAAATCAAAAAAAAAACGGGGCGGCTTTATCGGTTTATACCGAAAGAATCGGCGAGATCCGACGGCGGCGGTGGTTGCAGCGGCTCCGGCGGGCATCCGCGGCGACGGCAGAGTGGGGCGATGGTGCGGCGCGGGTGTGACAGGTAGCGGCGGCGGCATGCGGCAACGGCGGCGGCGGCGTGCGGTAATGGCAGCGGCGGCGACTGCGGCGCTGCTGCTGCGGGGCGGCGGGGCGGCGGATGGAGGAGAGGGGGGTCGGTGCGGCTTTTAAAGGGGCCCCGGGGGGGTTCGGCTTGGGGAGGGGGTCGGCGCGGCGCAACCGCATGCATATGGTCCTCCTGACGTGATCTTGCGCAGGCCAAACCGCTTGCAGAGAGCGCGCGGAGGTACGTGAGCAGAGCGCTCCGCGGTCGCCTCAACGGTGAGCAACCATATATATGCATATAACAGTTGAACACGCAAGGAAAAGCTGTCCACAAGCTGAGCGCGTGGAGGTACGCGAGCAGAGCGCACCGACGGACGTGAGCAGAGAGCGTTGCGGCGCCTAACGGTGAGCAGATCTTGCCGAGGGACGCGAGCAGAGGCCGGCACAGTGATACATGGCAAATAAGACGAACTGTGCGAGCGATGGCGGAGACATCAAGCACGAATAAGGTTAGAGTTGCGTGTCCGACATAAGGCGTACAGTTGATCCATCCGAGCTGTTTGCGATGGAATAAGCCGTGTGTGTTGTGGGCAAACGCTTGCCGGTATACAACCATCTGCGATTGATGAATTCATGACCGACGGGTTCGCTAGTGTGGTCCGTGTGCGAGGATATGCTCTGTCTACAGAACATCAACATATATACATATAAGAACAGCATTGCATGACCAAATTAAGCATACAATTACATAAGTGACTACACCCATAACATTTCCACACACACATAAGGCATACAGTTGATCCATCCGAGCTGTTTGCGATGGAATAAGCCGTGTGTGTTGTGGGCAAACGCTTGCCGGTATACAACCATCTGCGATTGATGAATTCATGACCGACGGGTTCGCTAGTGTGGTCCGTGTGCGAGGATATGTTCTGTCTACAGAACATCAACATATATACATATAAGAACAACATTGCATGACCAAATTAAGCATACAATTACATAAGTGACTACACACATGACATTTCCACACACAAAAGTAAGCACTTACATGCATACTAAACAAGGAGAGACGAGCATCTAATCATCTACATCTTGTTGCGATGACGTTTGCCATTGCTCTGCTTCCGGCTGGATCCCTGGTCGTGAATGGTTAATAAAATCTAAGGCAATTGCATATTAAGGTCAAAATAGTACTACCAATCTACGAGTCTCATATGATGCCATTTCAACGATTGTACCACAAAAGCCTGAAATATTACAAGGTTCTAATTCCAGAGTTACATGGCTCTAATTCAAAGATTACAAGGTTCAAACTGATATTGGAAATGAAATTCAGCTCATTAAGCTGCAGACGCCCGTGCTGATCAGCTAAACATGGATATAAGAGATGTGCGAACTAAAAATTAAAATAGTAAGGCCGCTTTCCAAACCTCATCATATCTGCAAAAGGATCAGCCGCTGACAAGTCATGTATGGGTTTGACACAATGACTTCCAATTACTCTGTCATATGCTCTTCCAATATGAAGTTTAGCTGCTGATGAAGTCTAGGCCTGCTGGAATCGCTTGCGGTTCTTTCTCGACCCGCCTCTGCTTGTTGGCAGCCTCATTCTCCACCTCGTCGGCAGTGACGAAAACCTCTGTCTCCATATTCAAGTCGTGCTCCCGTGCTTCAGCAGCCCCGGCGTCGCCACTCCCTCTGATGGGGCGCTTCAGCGGCATCCTCATACACTGACGGCTTTGAGGACTCAGAGCGGCGTCGAGGATGCGGGCGGAGAGAGTCCATGTTCTAGATCCTATCTTGCAAGTTATAGTCACCTACTACGTGTTATGATCCGGCAACCCTGGAGTGACAATAGTCGGGACACTTCCTGGTGATGACCGTAGTTTGAGGAGTACATGTATTCACTATGTGTTAATGCTTTGTTACGGTTCTCTATTAAAAGGAGGCCTTAATATCCCTTAGTTTCCAGTAGGACCCCGCTGCCACGGGAGGGTAGGACAAAAGATGGCATGCAAGTTCTTTCCATAAGCATGTATGACTATTTACGGAATACAATGCCTACATTATATTTATGAACTGGAGCTAGCACTGGTACGCGTTGGTGCTATACAAATGGTTTTTAACCCCTTTCCGCAACGGCATTTGGAACCGTCCCCAAGTGAGTGTGGGCAATAGGGGGGTCCTTCCCACACGACCCAGAAACCGTCGGGGATAGGGAGCCAAGATGCATATACAGTACTCCTACTCGTTTGTGCTCACATTGCCATCGCTCTTGGTATTCTATGGTGCTACGTCTACGATGCACGACCTATCACAAACGGTTCACTATTATAGAGCGTGTATGATAAGCATACAGTCACACACATTCGCTTGTCCGAAACCATATGCGATAACTAATTAAGAAGATTAGCTAATCGTCGTACGAGTGTCGAATAGGATTACGAAACATCGGACCGTCGTAACATCATCGTACACGACAACTATCACACACGCTATTCTGTGGTGCAACGTTTACGATGCATACTTCATCAAAAATAGTTCATGGTTGCGAATCATGTACGATAAGGCAACTATCACAAATGTTTAGTTTGTCTGCACCGTTTGTGATATTGTCTGACATCGTACACGCTTTGCAAACGGCAACTATGTGCATGCTTGCACACGTTTCCTCCCTTTGAAGCGTCTCGGATTATGGTGTATATCACAAACGTTTGTGTTTTACCAACCGTGTGTGCCGTAACGACCTGGAGAGCGTAATTTCACCATAATTTAATTGCTGCTATTTCAAATTGTACCGGATTTGAATTTGAATTTGAATGTATGCTATAGCTTTATTCATATCCATCAGGTTCAAACAACCAATGCATTATTCAATTCATAGGTACTACATATGTTCAAGAATTACATAAGAACCAAATAAACAATGATGAACCACAGTTGTATACTTGTACTTGTTGGGAACGTAGCATGCAATTTCAACAAATTCCTACGATCATGCAAGATCTATCTAGTAGATGCATATCAACGAGAGGGAGAGAGTGTGTTCACGTACCCTCATAGAACGAAAGCGGAAGCGTTTAGGTTAACACAGTTGATGTAGTCGAACGTCTTCATGATCCCACCGATCTTAGTACCGAACGTACGGCACCTCCGTGTTCAGCACATGTTCAGCTTGATGACGTCCCTCGAACTCTTGATCTAGTAGAGGGTCGAGGGAGAGTTCCATCAGCACGACGGCGTGGTGACGGTAATGGTGATGTGATCTGCGCAGGGCTTCGCCTAAGCACTACGACGCTATGACCGGAGGAGTAAACTATGGAGGGGGGCACCGCACACGACTAAGAGAACAATTGATGTGCCTTTGGGGTGCCCCCTACCCACGTATATAAAGGAGGGGCGGGGAGACCAGCCGGCCGCTAGGGGCACGCCAAGTGGGCAGAGTCCCACTAGGACTCCTAGTCCTAGTCGGCTCCCTCCTTTCCTTCCAATGGAGAGGGGAAAGAGGAAAGAGGTGGAGAGGGAGAAGGAAAGGGGGGCCGCGCCCCGACCCCTTGTCCAATTCGGATTGGGCTTGCGGGGGGGGGGGGGGCGCCACCTCCCGCGTCCTGCCTCCTCCTCTCCACTATGGCCCATGAGGCCCATTAACTTTCCCGGGGGGGGGGGGGGTCCGATAACCTCCCGGTACTCTGATAAATCCCCGAACCTCTTTGGAACCATTCCGGTGTCCGTATATAACCTTCCAATATATCAGTCTTTACCTCTTGACCATTTAAAGACTCCTCGTCGTGTACGTGATCTCATCCGGGACTACGAAAAAATTCCGGTCACCAGAACACACAACTCATAATACAAATCGTCATCGAACGTTAAGCATATGGACCCTACGGGTTCGAGAACTATGTAGACATGACCGAGACACATCTCCGGTCAATAACCAATAGCGGAACCTGGATGCTCATATTGGTTCCTACATATTCTACGATTATCTTTATCGGTCAAACCGCAATAACAACATACGTTCTTCCCTTTGTCATCGGTATGTTACTTGCCCGAGATTCGATCGTCGGTATCATCATACCTAGTTCAATCTCGTTACTGGCAAGTCTCTTTACTCGTTCCATAATTCATCATCCCATAACTAACTCATTAGTCACATTGCTTGCAAGGCTTATAGTGATGTGCATTACCGAGAGGTCCTAGAGATACCTCTCTGATACTCGGAGTGACAAATCCTAGTCTCGATCTATGCCAACCCAACAAACACCTTTGGAGACACCTGTAGAGCATCTTTATAATCACCCAGTTATGTTGTGAAGTTTAATAGCACACAAGGTGTTCCTCTGGTATTCAGGAGTTGCATAATCTCATAGTCAGAGGAATATGTATAAGTCATGAAGAAAGCAATAGCAATAAAACTTAACGATCATTATGCTAAGCTAACAGATGGGTCTTGTCCATCACATCATTCTCTAATGATGTGACCCCGTTCATCAAATGACAACACATGTCTATGGCTAGGAAACTTAACCATCTTTGATTAACGAGCTAGTCAAGTAGAGGCATACTAGGGACACTATGTTTTGTCTATGTATTCACACATGTATTAACGAGCGTTTTGATCTATCTCTATAGATCTTGGTGCCCAATATATAAGCAGCTTCACCGAGGTCTTTCATTGAAAAATTCTTATTCAAGTATCCTTTTATGCTATCCAGAAACTATGTATTGTTTCCAATCAACAATATGTCATCCACATATAATATTAGAAATGCTACAGAGCTCCCACTCACTTTCTTGTAAATACAGGCTTCTCCAAAAATCTGTATAAAACCATATGCTTTGATCGCACTATCAAAGTGTATATTCCAACTCCGAGATGCTTGCACCAGTCCATAAATGGATCTCTGGAGCTTGCACACTTTGTTAGCACCTTTAGGATCGACAAAACCTTCTGGTTGCATCATATACAACTCTTCTTTAAGAAATCCATTAAGGAATGCAGTTTTGACATCCATTTGCCAAATTTCAAAATCATAAAATGCGGCAATTGCTAGCATGATTCGGACAGACCTAAGCATCGCTATGGGTGAGAAGGTCTCATCGTAGTCAACTCCTTGAACTTGTCGAAAACCTTTCGCAACAAGTCGAGCTTTGTAGACAGTAACATTACTGTCAGCGTCGGTCTTCTTCTTGAAGATCCATTCATTCTCTATGGCTTGCCGATCGTCGGGAAAGTCAACCAAATTCCATATTTTGTTCTCATACATGGATCCCATCTCAGATTCCATGGCCTCAAGCCATTTTGCGGAATATGGGCTCATCATCGCTTCCTCATAGTTCGTAGGTTCGTCATGGTCTAGTAACATGACTTCTAGAAAAGGATTACCGTACCACTTTGATGCGGAACGTACTCCTGTTGACCTACGAGGTTCGATAGTAACTTGATCTGAAGTTTCATGATCATCATCATTAACTTCCTCACTAATTGGTGCATGAATCATTGGAACTGATTTCTGTGATGAACTACTTTCCAATTCGGGAGAAGGTACAGTTACCTCATCAAGTTCTACTTTTCTCCCACTCACTTCTTTCGAGAGAAACTCCTTCTCTAGAAAGGACCCATTCTTAGCAACAAATATCTTGCCTTTGGATCCATGATAGAAGGTGTACCCAACAATTTCCTTTGGGTATCCTATGAAGACACATTTCTCCGATTTGGGTTCGAGCTTATCAGGTTGAAGCTTTTTCACATAAGCACCGCAGCCCCAAACTTTAAGAAACGACAACTTAGGTTTCTTGTTAAACCACAGTTCATATGGTGTCATCTCAACGGATTTAGATGGTGCCCTATTTAACGTGAATGCGGCCGTCTCTAAAGCATAACCCCCAAACAATAGCGGTAAATCGGTAAGAGACATCATAGATCCCACCATATCTAATGAAGTACGGTTACGACGTTCAGACACACCATTACGCTATGGTGTTCCAGGTGGCGTGAGTTGCAAAACTATTCCACATTGTTTCAAATGAAGACCAAACTCGTAACTCAAATATTCACTTCCACGATCAGATCGCAGAAACTTAATTTTCTTGTTACGATGATTTTCCACTTCACTCTGAAATTCTTTGAACTTTTCAAATGTTTCAGACTTATGTTTCATTAAGTAGATATACCCATATCTGCCCAAATCATCTGTGAAGGTCAGAAAATAACGATACCCGCTGCGAGCTTCAAACTCATTGGATCACATACATCAATATGTATTATTTCCAATAAGTCAGTGGCTCGCTCCATTGTTCCGGAGAATGGAGTCTTAGTCATCTTGCCCATGAGGCTTGGTTCGCAAGCATCAGGTGATTCATAATCAAGTGATTCCAAAAGCCCATCAGCATGGAGTTTCTTCATGCGCTTTACACCAATATGACCTAAATGGCAATGCCACAAATAAGTTGCACTATCATTATTAACTTTGCATCTTTTGGCCTCAATATTATGAATGTGTGTATCACTCCGATCGAGATTCAATAAAAATGGTCCACTCATCAAGGGTGCATGACCATAAAATATATTACTCATATAAATAGAACAACCATTATTCTCTAATTTAAATGAATAACCGTCACGCATCAAACAAGATCCAAATATAATGTTCATGCTTAACGCTGGCACCAAATAACAATTATTCAGGTCTAAAACTAATCCCGAAGGTAGATGTAGAGGTAGCGTGCCGACGGCGATCACATCGACCTTGGAACCATTTCCGACGCGCATCATCACCTCGTCCTTAGCCAATCTTCGTTTAATCCGTAACCCCTGTTTCGTGTTGCAAATATGAGCAACAGAACCAGTATACCCAGGCGCTACTATGAGCATTAGTAAGGTACACATCAATAACTTGTATATCAAATATACCTTTCACTTTGCCATCCTTCTTATCCGCCAAATACTTGGGGCAGTTCCGCTTCTAGTGACCAGTCCCTTTGAAGTAGAGGCACTCAGTTTCAGGCTTAGGTCCAGACTTGGGCTTCTTCCCTTGAGCAGCAACCTGCTTGCTATTCTTCTTGAAGTTCCCCTTCTTCCATTTGCCCTTTTTCTTGAAAATAGTGGTCTTCTAAACCATCAACACTTGATGCTCCTTCTTGATTTCTACCTCCGCAGTCTTTAGCATCGCGAAGAGCCTGGGAATTGTCTTTTCCATCCCTTGCATATTATAGTTCTTCACGAAGCCTTTATAGCTTGGTGGCAGTGATTGAAGAACTCTGTCAATGACACTATCATCAGGAAGATTAACTCCCAGCTGAGTCAAGTGGTTATGGTACCCAGCCATTCTGAGTATGTGTTCACTGACAGAATTATTCTTCTCCATCTTGCAGCTATAGAACTTGTTGGAGACTTCATATCTCTCAACTCGGGTATTTGCTTGAAATATTAACTTCAACTCCTGGAACATCTCATATGCTCCATGACATTCAAAACGTCTTTGAAGTCCCGATTCTACGCCGTAAAGCATGGCACACTGAACTATCGAGTAGTCATCAGCTTTGCTCTGCCAAACGTTCATAACGTCTGGAGTTGCTCCTGCAGCGGGTCTTGCACCTAGCGGTGCTTCCAGGATGTAATTCTTCTGTGCAGCAATGAGGATAATCCTCAAGTTACGGACCCAGTCCGTCTAGTTTCTACCATCATCTTTCAACTTAGCTTTCTCTAGGAACGCATTAAAATTCAAGGGAACGGTAGCACGGACCATTGATCTACAACAACATAGATATGCAAAAACTATCAGGACTAAGTTCATGATAAATTTAAGTTCAGTTAATCATATTACTTAATAACTCCCACTTGGATTGACATCCCTCTAGTCATCTAAATGATCACGTGATCCATGTCAACTAAACCATGTCCGGTCATCACGTGAGATGGAGTAGTTTTCAATGGTGAACATCGCTATGTTGATCATATCTACTATATGATTCACGTTCGACCTTTCGGTCTCAGTGTTCCGAGGCCATATCTGCACGTGCAAAACTGTCTTGCACCCGTTGTATGTGAACGTAGAGCTTATCACACCCGATCATCATGTGGTGTCTCGGCACGACGAACTATAGCAACGGTGCATACTCAGGGAGAACACTTGTACCTTGAAATTTAGTGAGGGAACATCTTATAATGCTACCACCGTACTAAGCAAAATAAGATGCATAAAGGATAAACATCAGATGCAATCAAAATATGTGACATGATATGGCCAACATCATCTTGCGCCTTTGATCTCCATCTCCAAAGCACCGTCATGATCTCCATCGTCACCAACTTGACACCTTCATCTCCATCATAGCGTCGTTGTCATCCCGCCAACTATTGCTTCCACGACTATCGCTACCGCTTAGTGATAAAGTAAAGCAATTACATGGTGATTGCATCTCATACAATAAAGCGACAACTATAAGGCTCCTGCCAGTTGTCGATAACTTTTACAAAACATGATCATCTCATACAACAATTTATATCCCATCACGTCTTGACCATATCACATCACAACGTGCCCTGCAAAAACAAGTTAGACGTCCTCTACTTTGTTGTTTCAAGTTATGCGTGGCTGCTATGGGCTTCTAGCAAGAACCATTCTTACCTATGCATCAAAATCACAATGATTTTTCGTCAAGTGTGTTGTTTTAATCTTCAACAAGGACCGGCCATAGTCAAATTTGATTCAACTAAAGTTGGAGAAACAAACACCCGCCAGCCACCTGTGTGCAAAGCACGTCGGTAGAACCGGTCTCATGAACGTGGTCATGTAATGTTGGTCCGGGCCGCTTCATCCAACAATACAGCCGAATCAAAATAAGACGTATGTGGTAAGCAGTAAGACTATTATCGCCCACAACTCCTTGTGATCAACTCGTGCATATCATCTGCGCATAGACCTGGCTCGGATGCCACTGTTGAGGAACGTAGCATGCAATTTCAAAAAAAATCCTACGATCACGCAAGATCTATCTAGAAGATGCATATCAACGAGAGGGGGAGAGTGTGTCCACGTACCCTCGTAGACCAAAAGCGGAAGCATTTAGGTTAACGTGGTTGATGTAGTCGAACGTCTTCATGATCCAACCTATCTTAGTAGCGAACGTATGGCACCTTCGTGTTCAGCACACGTTCAGCTCGATGACGTCCCTCGTACTCTTGATCCAGTAGAGGGTCGAGGGAGAGTTCCGTCAGCACGGCGGCGTGGTGATGGTGATGGTTATGTGATCCGCACAGGGTTTCGCCTAAGCACTACGTGTAACATCCCAATTTTCAATTTGGATGTTAATCATTAGGTCATCATATGCATCCATGATTCTTGTATTTTGAATTGGTTTTATTTGCACATTTTGAACGTGGAGACCTTAAGCAACTCATGGACCATTTGAGAGAGTTGGAGGTTTTTATAAAATTCCATTTTGAATTTTTCAAAACTGGTAAATTGGATCAAGGTGATTTTTATTTGAAACTATTTTTCCAATTATTTCATAATAAATAAAATAATGAGAAAAGATAATATCAAAACAGAGAAAATAATGCAAATTAAATTTTCAATAAAAATATATTTTATTTGAATTTTATTTGAGGTTTTATTCGGCTAAATTAGGAAAATTTGCATTTTTTAAAAAAATTGCATTTTAGCAAAAAAAATGTTCACGTGGACCTAAATATTAGGAGAGGACCGTGAAAACTATTTTTGGAATTTTAGGATTTTTGTTTGTTTTATTTTCAATTTTTCCGTTTCGGGGAAATTATTTTAAAAAATCTTTTCCGTTCCAGCCGGCCCGAGCCGCACAGCCTTCCGCAAGCCGTGGCCGATCCGGAATTGCCGGAGTCCGGCGCCACCCCGCCGCCCGCGCCGACCCCCTCCTCAAGTCGGACCCCCGGGGGCCCTTTAAAAGTCGCGCCCCCCCTCTCCTCCATCAGCCACCCCGTCGCCCCACAGCAACAGCGCCGCAGCCATCGCCGCCGCTGGTACCGCACGCCGCCGCCGCCGCTTGCTGCCGCACCACCGCCCCGCCTCGCCGTCGCCGCGAAAGCCCACCAGAGCCGCCGCAACCGCCGCCGCCGTCGGATCTCGCCGGTTCTTCCGGTATAAACCGATAAACCCGCCCCGTTTTTTTTTGGTTTTTTGGTTTAGATCGGTTTATTTTTTTTTTAGGTTTTGCTAGATAGCGAACGTTCACCCGATTTTCTCTGTTAACGAACGAATTCGTTCGTTAGTCTCTGTTAGTGGACATTTGTCCGATAGATTTTTCTTTTTCTGTTTATTTTCAGCGAGGGACCTATCCGCGAATTATTTTCTTACATATTAGTCCTTGATCTTTAAACCCTTGTTACTTTTTGATCGTTTATCCAAATCCAGTGAAACCAACGCCAAAAAATCTTCGTCTCGATCTCCTCTGTTCAGATAAACAACTTGAACATGATTTTTGAAAATTTAAAATTTGGTTTCAAGCAGATTTGTTTTCGAATTTCTTTTGATCGTAGTTTGAGTTTCGTATCTCCGATTCGATTGATTCTTTTTGCATATCGAAGCTCTTCACTTGTACTTTCTATTTAGATCTTTTCTTTTGGTTTTACCTTTGCATCTTATACTTGAGTGTTTCTGTATGCTATTGTTTGTTCACGATAGAGTTTCCAGAGTACGAGGCTTGCTACTACGAATCACTAGGGTTTTCAGATCGTCAGCAAGGTAAGTAACACTTTGATCATATCCCTTTATTACCCAGTTTTTATGCATTAGTTTCAACCCTCAAACATTGCATGAGTAGGACTTTGATAACATGTGGGTATTGGGAAGTAGATGATGAGGTAGGAACCTATTGTCTTACATTTAAAACCCTGGGTGTTACTACGTTATGCTTATACTGCTATGCTATGCTCGTAGACGTGGATTGGTATGTGAGATTCATGCAAGATGTGAGAGTTTTTAATTACGGGAAACTTAAGGTGGCTACTTAAATACACATCCGGGTGGATTGGTTGCGGGCACCTGGAGCAATCCAGTGTTGTCCAAGGATATCCCGGAGTACCCGTGTGATCATCCTACGGTTTGCCACCAAGGCTCAAAGGGATCATAAGATTATTCATGCTAGAAACTTTCGTGTGTAGCCACAAGCCATTATTGGCTCTGGCATAGTTGAGTATGTTGTGTGACCTCTTTCAGTGGTAGGCTAGCAGATGTAGGGGAAGTAGGTGGTACTGTCTACCCAGAGTAAAGAGTTAATGCTTCGGAAAGACTGTGTCTCCATCATCCGTTTCTCAAACACCCTGTAGTGCGAGAAATTCAACGAAGGAGATCGAGTCTTGTGGGCAGAAGTGCGCAAACCTCTGCAGAGTGTACAAACTAATCATGGTTAGCCGTGTCCCCGATTATGGACATCTTGAGTATCTGCAGAGTGTACAAACTAATCATGTGTGTTATTCATATTAATTTGGGATTGAGTTGGAGGAACCTTGTTAATATTTCAACAAACTTGGTAGTTAAATAAAATATATTCCTTTGTTGTAGGGAAAAATTGGCTTTATGCAAACGATAACCTTAGAGCCTCCACCAGCCATATATGCATGTAGTGATAGCTGTTATTTTTTCATTGCTCTATGGTGCTGTCTTGCTAGCATATTCCATGTGCTGACCTACATGGCTGCAACGTATTATGTTGCAGAATTTTCAGACAAAGAGTAAGGTGCGTTAGGTCATTGTCGTGCATTCAGTATTGCCGTGGAGTTGGATGGACTCATTTATCTTCGATGCTTCCGAAGTTATCTTATTTAGATGGCCTTCAGCCATATTATTGTAATAAGTACTCCTTTTGAGACACTCGATGTAATAAGTGTGTGATTGAACTCTGTTATAAATCCTCGAGTATTGTGTGTGTCAGCAATACCGATCCAGGGATGATACTTAAGCACAGAGACTTGACCTTCTGAGGTCTGGTCGCTACACTACGACGCTATGATCAGAGGACTAAACTGTGGAGGGGGCACCGCACACGGCTAAGAGAACAATTGATGTGCCTTTGGGGTGCCCCCTGTGCACATAAAGGAGGGGAGGGGAGGCCGACCGGCCCCTAGGGGCGCGCTAAGCGGGGGGAGTACCACTAGGACTCCTAGTCCTAGTCGGTTCCCCCTTTCCTTCCAACGGAAAGGGGAAAGAGGTGGAGAGGGAGAAGGAAAGGTGGGCCGCGCCCCACCCCTTGTCCAATTCGGATTAGGCTTGGGGGGCGCGCGCCACCTCCCGTGGCCTGCCTCCTCCTCTCCACTATGGCCCATGAGGCCCATTAACTTTCCCCGGGGGTTCCGATAACGTCCCGGTACTCCGATAAATCCCCGAACCTCTTTGGAACCATTCCGGTGTCCGTATATAACCTTCCAATCTATCAATCTTTACCTCTCGATCAATTGGAGACTCCTCGTCATGTCCATGATCTCATCCGAGACAACGAACAAACTTCGGTCACCAAACCACACAACTCATAATACAAATCGTCATCGAACGTTAAGCGTGCGGACCCTATGGGTTCGAGAACTATGTAGACATGACCGAGACACATCTCCGGTCAATAACCAATAGTGGAACCTGGATGCTCATATTGGTTCCTACATATTCTACGAAGATCTTTATAGGTCAAACCACAATAACAACATACGTTATTCCCTTTGTCATCGGTATGTTACTTGCCCGAGATTCGATCGTCGGTATCATCATACCTAGTTCAATCTCGTCATCGGCAAGTCTCTTTACTCGTTCACTAATGCATCATCCCATAACTAACTCATTAGTCACATTGCTTGCAAGGCTTATAGTGATGTGCATTACCGAGAGGGCCCAAAGATACCTCTCCGATACTCGGAGTGATAAATCCTAGTCTCGATCTATGCCAACCCAACAAACACCTTCGGAGACACCTGTAGAGCATCTTTATAATCACCCAGTTACGTTGTGACATTTGATAACAAAAAAGGTGTTCCTCCGGTATTCGGGAGTTGCATAATCTCATAGTCAGAGGAATATGTATAAGTCATGAAGAAAGCAATAGCAATAAAACTTAACGATCATTATGCTAAGGTAACGGATGGGTCTTGTCCATCACATCATTCTCTAATGATGTGATCCCGTTCATCAAATGACAACACATGTTTATGGTTAGGAAACTTAACCATCTTTGATTAACGAGCTAGTCAAGTAGAGGCATACTAGGGACACTCTGTTTTGTCTATGTATTCACACATGTACTAAGTTTCGGTTAATACAATTCTAGCATGAATAATAAAAATTTATTATGATATAAGGAAATATAAATAACAACTTTATTATTGCCTCTAGGGCATATTTCCTTCAGTACTATTAAAGACGGTAAAGAAAGAGGTGAAATACATTCTGGTTGCTGAACAAGGTGAAGCGGAATGCCCATATTGTGCCCTCCTCCATGCAGAAGGCACGCACGACTCTAGTCCGCCCCCTTGTGATGGCCGATCGCCCATCCTTCACGGTCTTCATGAAAACATCTAGATAATCATCGTGTTCTGGTAGAAATACTTTAACCTTCGCATGCCCACCAATCATGTAGTTTGAGAGGTAATCTTGAGTAATCTGCTTTGGCAACCACTGCAAAGGAAAAAGATTCAGACATTGTCATCTAACACAACTCATTATGGGCAGTAAAAAGAAGGCTGCAGAGTTCTTACTTACCATCCTGCAGTTCACTGTTGTCTTGGATAAAGTGTAAACAAATAGTTTAATTGCCATCTTTGGACCCATTTTACTAACAATCTTTATCAGCTTCCTCACTTGATGTTGGTTCATCGATATCTCATTGCCCCATACGCAGAAAGGGTCGAAGCGCAGATCTTTACCAATGACATATGTATCTAAAAGCACCAAGTTAATATTAGAAGCTAAACAACAATTGCACAATGATGTAGTACAACACTCTTTTGTAATATCTTATAACATCCAATATACTCACATATTAGATGAATTAACATCTTATATTATGGGCCGGAAGGAGTTTATTGCATTCTTACAAATTATCGGCTGATTAACTGCTGCTGTATCCATGGGTTACAGTTAGTTTGAGCTAGTCCAGGCTCAAATAGCCCTAAAGTATATCTCAACATGAGGGCTAGTGTGAACTAGTTGCATCTATAACCCACCCAAGAAAACTATCCAACCCAAGAGGTGCTAATTGGAGCTAGTTCTCCTAGTGCATTTATTGTCAATCTAACCCTGCCATCCAGACAACTCTTTGGATGGAGTTAGTTCAGGGTTAGTAATGAGCTAGAAGCTAACTCTAACCTCTAGCTAAGTTGAGTATCCAAACAGGGCTATGTTGTTGTTGTTGATGCTGCTCTTCTACATATATCTAGACATCATCAGAACATTAATGTAACACTCTTCCTTCTTGCTATGTAGCCTAGGATTGCATATTTAGACATTAAGTAAAGTGCATGTTGCTATGTAGCCTCAGATATATTACATATGGACCTAGTTAACCTAACGATAAATGGGTTGTAGATATATTCAGTTAAAAGTCCGATTCACCGATTAGTCCCTTATCAGCCCCCGGCATATATGGTACCAGCTACCGATATCCTGAATAGTGAGCATATATAAGCCATGGGATGAAACTAACCTCGACGGAAAACAGCAGTCGTTCCCAAAATTGTCCTGTGTAGGTACATCGAGAAGCATGTTAAGCACAACAGGCTAAACATCAACCAAAATTATCCATGGCAGACAAAATAATCTCCAATAGATAGCTTCAGTGTGGAGGTTTAAACACGCTAGTAAAGCAAAACAAGTGGAAAGGTGTGTTAACTGCAACAGGCCTAACATTTAACAACAAGCAAACCTAGTCATTCAAACTGGTATTGTGTCGGTCTAAGTACACTGGTTATTGTTAAATAAAAATGGAAAGGCATGTTAACTACAAGATGCACCAACCAAATGTAGTCGTTCATAGTGGTATTGTTGAAACTGGTACTGATGAAATTGAACTGCACAGTTCATACTTGCACATGTAGAACATCACGTTGTGAATAACTGAAATAAACAAGGCATACTATGAACAACCAAAGATAGCATTTGAAACTGGACATATGCTAACTAAAAACAACCGAACGGTCAAAAAACTTTAAAAGAGGCATATGCTAGCTATAACAGGCTTAACAGTAAGCAAATATATGCATTCCTATCGGTATGTTTAAAACTGGATTGATGAAATGCACTGCACAATAAATAATTGCACATATAGAGCATCACATTGTGAACAACTGAAATAAACAAGGCATATTGCAAACAACTAGATATAGCAATTAAAACTGGACATATTCTCACTACACTACAAAAGGGGCTCGACAAAACAAATCATGGGTTTCCCCCTGTGAAGAGGCACGGCAAATCAAATCATGGGTTTCCTCACTTGTCGCAGATGGGCTTGTTCCCGTGGGAAGAGCACGGACCCTGGATGCGCTCCATGTTGTCGCTGATGGGCTCCTTCCCCTTGGAAGACCACGGCTGTAGGGTAGCCTCCCTGATTTCGTAGACGGGCGCTTTCCCCTTGGAAGAGCATATGGGCTCTTTCCCCTTGGAAGAGCCGGAGAGGGTGCCCTCCTCGTTTTCACCGTCGATGAGGTCTGACTTGGAAGCTATGGTCCCAAGCCAGCGTCGCAGAACGTGTCCTTCAGAAATGACAAAAGGGTCTCGATGGCGATGTAGGATGGCAAATTGTTGACAGCGAGCCAGAGGAGATCAGTGGCGGGGCCATGGATGAGATCGACGGCGGTTGAACCCGAGGGGTTGGGGGTGGGCCACTTAGCATGTGACATAGCCCGCCTCAGGTCGTCGCTGTCGATGACCTCGATGTCGTAGCCGGCGTCCGAGACATACCCACATACTCTAGCCCGCTGCTTGACTGCATGCCGCCAGTATGGTCGTCAGCTTCCTCGATGACGTCGGGCGAAGAGACCGCGATACACCTCTCTTGGGCCAGTCGCTGCTCGAGCTCCATGGGAAGCGTAGCCGGGCCTAGGCTCTGACGCTCTGGAGTGGGGGATGGGTATCTGTGGGAAAGGGGACGTTTGGCAGGCGTCATCTAAGAAACTCAGGGCAGCCTGGGTATGGAGATCGGTGGGTAAGCTGCACGGGCAAACCGGCAGATGTTGACAATGGAGGCCTTGCGGTGGCGGCGGCGGGGACCTTGCTAGGGTTTTGAGTGAGGGAGGGTGTGTGTGTGTGTGTGCGCGCACGCCTGAGGAGGTTTTGGGGTGTGTGTGTGTGTGTGTGGAGGGGGTGCGGGGGTATGTTTGAGGAAATGACGCGGGTACTGAAAATTTTACTACGCGGGAGTCAAACGCGGGAGTGAAATGGCGGGGCTATTGAAAATTTTGATGATGGTGCATCGCACACTGTCCGGAGATAACAACCGTGTGTTATGAAACAGAAAACTCTCGAGGCAGGCAGATATTTTCGAGGGATGCATGCGGGGTTGGGAACAAGAAACATCACACACGGTCGAAACACAATACCCGTGTGTTATCAAATAGAAAAAAGCTGCATGCAGGTAGATATTTTTGAGAGGGGAAGCCTCGTGGAGCCCAATGCACACAGTTAGTTTGAGTGAACCGTGTCTGTTGCGTCATCTGACTTGTCTAATGTTCATAAATTTGGTGAAAAATGAGGCGGGAGAGGGTCAGAACACGAACACACTTGCATGTGGACCAAATTTATGTATGAAAAGGGTGGTTTGATTTTCAAATACCAAATGCAACTTCAATGTGGGACCTATCTCGCAAAGCGCACGGTATTGCTTGCCCCCTCCCCCCCCCAACAGAGGTTCACCTAGCAAAGTGCGAAGTAGCTAGCAGGGCCCCTCCCTCGTGTCGGCATGAAGGGAATCCTAAGCTATTAATGCATGTCCCCCCAACCGAGGTTCACCTAGCAAAGTGCGAAGTAGCAGCCCCCCCCCCCACACACACACTTTCAGTCGGTAGGCCAGAGAGGCATATCTCACCAAGATGGATCGTAAAACGGACCAAGAATAGTCCACCTTGGTCGTACAACCTCTCTCTTGTTTTTGGTCAAAGTGATGGCCGTCCATGCGACCCCGGAGATGGGCTAGCTCGCCAATAATCACGCAAGTAGCTAGTCCCCGAAGACAACCACTGCATGCATGTGGCCCAAACATATGTATGGAGAGGTGTGTTTTTGAGTACACAATGGAACAACTTTGATGTGGCACCGTGATTTCGAACTAGAAATCCCCACACCGAGTGAGGGTTAGGTTGACGATGCATATGTATGTTACACCACACTTCAAGCCAACGACAGAGATTCATGCATGCATGCGTGCATAGTATATGCACTCGAACTTAATTAGGTCAGAAACTCACCATGACCTATACTACGATAACACAAACCAAATGAAGAATCTGCCATGGTAACCTATCTTGTTGTCGGTCAAGGTGATCATGGATGTCCATGCGGGTCCATGACTATATAGGCTTGTCGCCGATAACCACGCGAGGGGGTGTACTGTTCGAAGGCAACCACTACATGCATATGTATGGAGGTGATGCATGCATGCATGTTTGAATACCATTTCACAACATTGATGTGGTGCGTGCGTCGAAAATCGTACACTCCCCACACAGAGCGAGATCGGTTCATTACGTGTCGTTGTACTAGCCACTTCGACTCGATGGGAAGGATTCATGCGTACACATGCATGTGTGTGTGCTCAAAGTGTATCATGCATGTCATCCCAGAGCATGACCTATATATATAGAGTATTAAAAGAAAAAATCCCCTCCTAGCCAAATTAACCTCTCTTGTTGTCAGGCAAAAAGTAGTGATGGACTAAGCAGACCCACGGATGGAAAGCATCAATATCGCTGATAACCGCTTAAGTGGGTGCGAGAGGACAACCACCATCGCTTTGCATGTGGGCCAAACATATATATGTTGAATAGCCAAAATGCACAACTTTGATGTGCCACATGCCTCAAAAACCATAAACCATGCACCCACACAGAGCGAGGTTCATGAAGTGTACTACATATGATGGTTCCCTTCCCCCCTCTTTGACACATACTATATGCTCCTACCGTAATACGTACAACCCAAAAAGAATCCTCATCGATGGTGAAATTAATTAACCTCTCCCGATGTAGGTCAAAGTGATGCATGCATGCATCGATGACGGCCTCATGGGCCCACAGATGGAAGCATCACATGTGAGTGTCCTAGCTAGGATAGCCACCACGTGCATGCATGTGGCCCAAAGAGGTGTTGTGTGATGTTTGAATAGCCAATTTCACAATTTTGATGTGGCACATGCCTCGGAAACTGAAAAGTCCCGACACTGAGTGAGGTGTACTTGTTCACGGACGCGTACGTATAGTATATATGCTAGTCCCCTCACACCTCTTCGGCGTGTACTATATACCACCATAACACAAACAAAAAAGATTCTACCTTGCTAGTCAAATTAACCTCACTGTCGGCTGTTCATCAAAGGACAATGACCTCACGGGCCCACAGAAAGCGTCACACCGCGAGTATCGAGTGTCAGGACAACCATCGACTGCATGTGGCCAGAACATGTATGTATGAAAGGGTTGTGTAATGTTTTAAATAACGAGTTCACGACTCTGATGTGGCACCGGCTTGCCTAACAAAACGGCCAACCCACACGGTGGCTCACAACACGTAGTCTACTGCGAGCGACCCGCCACCCCCCAGACGCACACACCCACACACGCACCACAAATCCACCGCAACTACGTGTTAAATTAATTATCCCGCGGTAAACTCACTGGTACGCGTCGGTGCTAAACAAACGGTTTTTAACCCCTTTCCGCGATGGCATTTGGAACCGTCGCCAAGTGAGTGTGGGCGATTGCGGGGAGTCCTTCCCACACGACCCAGAAACCGTCGGGGATATGCCCTCCTGGCACACACGCTCGGCAAAATGAGGTCGTGTGCGACCGGCGAGCGCTCAAATACGGAAATACGTATAGTAGAGCTAAAAATACAATTATACGGTGAAATTGTTTCTGGTCGCAAGTACATCCCACACAGCCAGTCCACGCTAAACGTTTCCGTTCGTATGTACATCCCACACAGTCGCTCCAAGGAAAACGTTTCCGTTCACAGGTACATCAGACACAATTTTTCCCGTTAAATCGTTTGTGATAGCATTGCCATTGCACACGATATTAATAATTTTATCGTTTGCTTTATTGAATGCATCACACACGATGCGTAGAAGAAACTGTGTGGCAAGGGTTGTCCATCACACACACTTATTATGTGGTAAACATTTGGCAAGGTGGCCTAATGCAAATAGTTTTCAAGAGAAAGTCGTGTGTGCAGTTGAGATTGATCACACACGTAGTGGGTCCTAGAAACGTTTCTGATCTCCACGTATATCGCAGACGTTTCGATTTCGCAAACCGTGTGCAGTGTAGTCCCTAATTGAAAAATCACATGTTTTGAATTTTAAAGTAGGCAATCACTTATTTCATATCCAACCATGTTTATTACAAATATAGGTTCAACCACGAATCCATAATTCGATGCACAGGTACATATACTGAAGAACTACAGAAGCACCAAGTAAAGAATGATGAAGCACAGTTGTACTAAAGACTATAAAGAGAGAGGTGAAAGACATTCTGGTTGCTGGAGAAGGTGAAGCGGAATGCCCATATTGTGCCCTCCTCCATGTGTAATGCGCGCACGACTCTAGGCCAACCCCTTGTGATGGCTGCCCGTCCATCCTTCACTGTCTTCATTAGGACTTCTCGATGCTCATTATAGTATGGATGAAATACTTTAACCTTCATTGTGTGTCCACCAATCATGTACTTTGCGAGGTAATCTTGAGTGAACTACTTCGGGAACCACTAGGAACGAAAAAGATTCAGACATTGTTGTCTAACAACTCATTATGGGTAGTAAAAAGAGAAGGCTGCAGAGTTTGTAGTTACCATCCTACAGCTCACTGTTGTGTTGGATAGAGCAGAAACAAATAATTTGCTTGCCACCATTCGTATCTTTTTGCTAATAATCCTTATCAGTTTCCTCACTTGATGCTTGTTCATCAATATCTCATTGCCCCATACGCAAAAAGGGTCGATGCATGGATCCTTGCCAAGGGCATATGTACCTACAAGCAACAAGTCAATATTAGAAGCTAACTAGTGTCCAGGCCTGGATCTATATGCACTACATATGGAACGACGGGGGGAGTACAAGCCGAGGGATGAAGCTAACCTCGGCGGAAAATGGTGGCCACTCCCGTTGTTGTCCTGCATAAGTAGTGGAAAGGCATGATAAGTACAGCAATCTTAACATCAAACAAATATAGCAAAGGTAAACAACATCATCTCCGAATGATAGCTTGAATGAGTTGGTTTCAGCATGCTGTTAAACCAGATATAAAATGGAAGGCAATGTTACCGACAGCAGGCTTAACAGCCATCAAGTATTGCAATTCAAACTGGTATTGTTGAAAATGAATAGAACATAGGTAATGCTTAAACATCACACTGGATAAATGTGTAAAACTGAAATAAAGGGCATGTGTTAACTACACTAGGAATAACTGGAACCAAATATATCCGCTCAAACTGGTATTGATGTAGTCGAGCGGCACAGTTCCGACTTGCACATAATGAACAACACATTGTGAATGACTAAAATAAACAAGGCATAAATGACCAGTATAACAACCAAATATAGCCATTGAAAACTGGACAGAGTCTCACTACAACCAACCTAACAAGCAAATACAGATAAACATGGCATATGCTTGAAAACTGGACAAATTCTCACTGCAACCAACCTAACAAGCAGATAAAGATAAACAAGGCATCTGCTTGATAACTGGACACATGCTAAAAAAAGCAACCTAACAACCAAATACATATAAACAAGGCATCTGCTTGATAATTGGACAAATGCTAAAAAACAACCTAACAACCAAATACAGATAAACAAGGCATCTGCTTGATGACTGGACAAATACTCATTGCAACCAAACTAAGAACCAAATACAGATAAACAAGGCATCTAGTTGATAACTGGAAAAATGCTCACTCCAACCAACCTAACAACCAAATACAGATAAACAAGGCATCTGCTCACTATAAACAACCAAATATAGCCATTCGTGAAACTGAAGTGGACAATTCATACTTAAACATCACATAGATCTATTGAACAATACATTTTTGGATAACTGAAATAATTAAACATGACACAGTTAAAGCACCGCACGGCAAATGCTACTACAACAAAGGGTACGGGTTGGCAAGCTAGAAAAGGTAAGATTTGCTGATAGAATGTTGCCTCACATTTCATGGACGGGATCCTTCCAGTTGGAAGAGCACAGACCCATGGTGCGCTCTCTGATGTCACAGATGGGCTGTTTCACCTTGGAAGAACCTTCGTGGGTGCCCTCCTCGTGGTCGTGGTCGATGAGATCTGACTTGGCAATTGAGGATCCCAAGCTGCCGCCGTAGAACGTGTCCTTCAGAAGTGACAAAATGGGCTCGATGGCGTATAAATCTCGCAAATCCTTGACCGCTTGGCGGAGGAGATCAGCGGTAGGGCCATCAAAGAGATCAATGGCGGTTGAACCAGAGGGGTTGGGGATGGACCACTTAACCTGTGACATGGCCCGCGTGGAACCGTCGGTGTGGACGAGCTTGATGTCGTAGCCAGCTTTCCCGAGATACAGTAATACGCTAGCCCGCTCACATGAAGCCTTCGGCATGGCAACGTAGTCAACGTCTTCGCCGGCTTCCGCGGCGACGTGTTGCTCTAGGATCGACAGGTCGGGGCGAACAGCGGCCACTTCGCCAATGTCCGCCGGAGAGGCCATGATAAACCTCTTCTTGGCCGAACGCTCGTCGGGCTCCCCGGGATACGTGGTCGACCTTAGGTTGTGACATTCTGGAGCAGGGGATGTGGATCTGGCTGGGAGGGACACTGCAGGCCTCATCTAAAAACTCAGGGGAGTGGGATGACGGTATGGGAATCGCTGGGTAACCTAAACTTTATTATCTAAGCTAGGAGGAACGGGCAGACCGGCAGGGGTTGGCGGCGGCACCGGCGGCAGCCGCGAGCTAGGGTTCGAGGGGGGAGGGGCGGGTGGGGGACTGTGGAGGGGGGATGGTGTTTGAGGATACGCCACGGCTACTGAAAATTTTAGTAATGGTGGGTGGAGATGGTGGTGGACGAGGGAGGGCGACAATGCCTCGGCTACTGCACTTTTACTATAAGGTCGGTGCTGGAGGAGTGTGGGCGACGGTTGAAGTACGGTGGCTAGTAAAATTTGGGTAAAGGAATTGATGCGGGGCGGGAGTGGCCAAGATCGCGCACGGTCTAATAACAATATGCTTGTATGATAATAAGGAAAAGTGGCGCGGATCCGCCGATTTTTGCAACGCTCAAGGCGGGTAGTTTGTTTTTTATATTTCTAGCTAGCTGGTCTATCGCACATGGTTCGTCCTAATTTCCAAATAAACTTACCCGCCTTTAGCTTGCACAGGTGGTGGTTTTATAGCGCACTTGCATCGCACATGGTTAAGCCAGTACCTCCACCCTTTGCTCGCGCTTGCGCGGTCGTGGTGATTTCAGCGCACTTGCATCGCACACGGTTGAGCCAGTACCTCCACCTTAATTTGCTCATGCTTGTGCAGGCATGGTGATTCACAACGCACTTGTATCGCACATGGTTAAGATATTATACCCCGTGTCCGTTGAGGGTCATCAGAGTCTTTGCAGCAAAAAATAAACGTTAGAGAGGGTCAAAAGACAGCCACACCAGCATGTGGCCCAAATATATATGAGTGAAAAGGGTGGTCTGTGATGTTCAAAATTCCAATGCACAACTTTGACCCCGCGGGCCCATGGTTGGGCGCGTCGTTGAAGATCGATGAGAGGGGCCAGAAGTCAAGAACCACCTGGAAGTGGCCAAATATATGTACGAATATTGGGGATGTTTAAAACTTTAAATACACAATGCATAACTTTGGTGGCCTGTGCCTCGCAAATCCGAAAGCACCCTAACAACCACCTAGCTAGGATATATATATAATGACATAATGTCGTACCTAGCTAGGATGCTTGGCCCACCATCTCCCACTTCGTGTCAGCGGGGCGGATGCATGTAATGATCGATACTTTGGTCATACATGCATGTCTGCATGACCTACCATAAGACAGACCAATGAATCTATCGTTTGGTCAAATGACAATTGTTGTTGTCGATAAACCGCTTGGGCCAATAGATTGAACCATCATAAAAATGGCACGAGAGGGACCACAAAACCAGCACCTCTTGCATGCGGCCCAAAATGATGTACGTTGGGAAGGGTTGATGTGTGTTTTCAATATAGAATAATGTACAATTTAGATGTGGTGCCTACCTCTCGATACAGACAACAACCATGAAGGCAAGGTAGTTAAGGACGAGATACGTACGCAGGGTTTGATGTAGGTCGAACCCAACAAACCGAGCATCTGGGAGGGAATCCTGACAACGCATGAGCTCGAGCTTTGGTTGACCGACATTTGACAGTGACCGGCCCTAACACGAACTAGGAGGAATCCATTCATGGCCAACACATACCCCTCATTATCGGTCAAAGGGATGATATATATATACACTCGGAGATCCCACAGATATCCGTGTCGTCACAAAAAAGCGCACAAGGGAGACGTGGTCGATCAGAAGACCCCGTATACACAGCATGTGGCCCGAAAATATGTATGGGTACGATGGTGTATGATGTGTTTAAATCCCAAATGCACAACTTCGATGGGCCACCAACTACATTACAAACCAAACACCGTACCCGACTCCAAGCCTGGTTCAATACCTATGATGTCAGTTTCCCAACTTCGAGGCGGCGGCGGCGGGGGGGGGGGGGGGGGGGGAGGGGTCGTCCCACGCACGCGCTCAAACTATATTTTGTCTAGCATGGGACACATCTATATATGTCTATACATCTATAGACCTATATAGTGTGCGAATAACTTTGAAAGTTGCTCGTTGGATGAACCCAATCCGACGGTAAAGAGATGGCAAATCCGAGCACTACTCGCATTGGATATCATCTACATTCCACCAGATTCTGCAACATGTACAATCTAGAAGACTCCATGGTTGAACTTAAGCATAATGCACAAACCTCAAAACAGAAGCACTTCTCCTTTGTTCTCTAGAATCTTCCATATCTTAATTGCCCAAACCTTTTTTTCTAAATGAATTATCACTTTTTGTTTTTACCTTTACAATGCACAATTCCATGAATCTTAAAATAGTTTTTTATAAAACTAATTGATTTTGGATGAGATGAACTATAAGAATTAAACGAACATATATATCATGCATATCTGGGAGAAGAGGCGGGAAACCGATGAGAGGAGTAGCGAGAAACGGTAGCCTGTTTTGAATGAAAACCTAGTAGAGAAGGAAACGTGAGCTACACGACGCATGCGCACAGTGCTTACCCATGTACTGCATGTGCTGTCAAAAGGGCTCAGGGTTGCCATTCGATCTGGGAGCATCCAATGGTGCACATGTACGATCCATGGGGTTTGGGTTCTGGCCAGTCAGAACGCACGACTCAGATCGCGCGCGCAGCGGGGGGAGTAATATCATACGGAAATCAACATTCGGTGGAAACCGGTGAAAACCACGAGAAAAAGATGTTTTGAAGTTTCAAAAAAAATTGAAAAAATGCAGGATGTTAAGAGGATGATGTTTTATTGCCACACAAAATTTCAAGTTGAAACACATTACGAGATGTGAGCTATGAAAAAGACAAAATCAGAGTTGAATAGTGCCAAATAGTAAAGTCACTATTCAGGGCGACAATTTTCTTTTTCATAGCTCACATCTCGTAATGTTTTTGAACTTGAAATTTTGTGTCACAATAAAACATCACCTTCTTAACATCCCACATTTTTTTCAAATTTTTATGAAACTTTAAAATATGGTTTCCACGAAGTTTTCATTGAATATCGGCTTTCGTGAGTGACCCGTGTGCTATTTGAAAACATTTCGTGAGAACAATACCAGTTTTTAAATCCCCGTAAATACAAAACTATGCTGAAAATCGTGAAACCTGCCATGGTGTCATGACATGGCACTTATATGTCGAGGATTTTTTTCGTCCATTGTGGCGCAAGTTTTATTACAAGCCTCTTACAAACCGGAGCTTCTCTCAAAGAAGCCTCGTGGTTCTGATAGGGAAACGTGCCCCCCTTGTAGGCGAAACGTAATCACTGCCTCTTTTCGCGTTGTATTTTCTTCTACGGGCAACATGGAACGACATGATATCTGTGCTGAAATTTAAACTTATTCAGGGTTCATTTGGCCTTTTTATACACTAATTGAGTTTCCTAGGCATTTAATGTCCATAATTCAAATCTGAACTACAAATACATGCTCCACTTCACCAAAATGGCTAGAAAAATTATACATGTGTCCTTGGGTGCATGTTTAGGTCCCATGCCAGGAATGGGAACGAATCACAACCGTACCGGTGTCACGGCTCGTCCTCAAACATTTCGAATCTCGGTTTTTAAGTCCCCATAAATCCTAAACTTACCAGAAAGTCATCAAAGGTGGCATGGTGTCACGTCATAGCACATATATGTCGTGGTAAAGACATTGTCCAGTTTGGGCCAAGCTTTTTTACAAACCTCTTACAAAAACAGGAGCTTCTCTCAAATAAGCCTCGTGGTTCCGATAGGGAAACGTGTTCCCCTTGTGGGCGAAACGTAATCACTGCCTCTTTTCGCCTTGTATTTTCTTCCACGGGCAACATGGAACGACATTATATCCGTGCTGAAATTTAAACTTATTCAGGGTTTGTTTGGCCTTTTTATACACTAATTGAGTTTCCTAGGCATTTAATGTCCATAATTCAAATCTGAACTACAAATACATGCTCCAGTTCACCAAAATGGCTAGAAAAATTATACATTTGTCCTTGGGTGCATGTTTAGGTCTCATGCCAGGAATGGGAACGAATTACAACCGTACCAGTGTCCTGGCTCGTCCTCAAACATTTTGGATCTCGCTTTTTAAGTCCCCATAAATCCTAAACTCACCAGAAAGTCATCAAAGGTGGCATGGCATCACGTCATGGCACATATATGTCGTGGTAAAAACATTGCCAATTTGGGCCAAGCTTTATTACAAACCTCTTACAAACCGGAGCCTGTCGCAACAACCCTCGTGGTTTCGATAGGGAAACGTGTCCCCTTGTGGGCCAAACGATAATCACTTCCTCTTCTAGCCTCGTATTTTCTTCTACACGCGACACGAAACAACTAGAGATTCGCGCTGAACTTTGAAATTATTCAAGGTTTGTTTGACCTTTTTTATTCATTAACTGAGTTTTCTAGGCATTTAATGTCCATAATTCAAATCCGAACTACAAATACGTACATGTTTCCTTGGGGTGCATGTTTATGTCCCATGGAACGAATGGGATCGAATTCAACCGTCTCGCCGTCCTGGCTTGGCCACAAACATTGCGAATCTCGGTTTTTAAATGTCTGTAAATCCAAAACTCACCAGGAAATCATGAAACTTAGCATGGTGTCGCTACTTGGTACATATAATTGTCCAATTTGGGTGAAGCTATATTGCAAGCCTTTTACAAACCGAAGCCTGTCGCAACCCTCGTGGTTCCGGTAGGGAAACAAGCCCCTCTTTTGGGCGACACGATAATCGCTGCCTCTTTTCGCCTTGAACTTTGTTTTCTATAGGCAACATAGAATAACAGGAGTGTCGGGCTGAAATTTGAAACCGTTCAGGGATTCGTTTGGCCATTGTATATATATTACTAATTACTAAGTTTTCTATGCATTTAATGTAGTCCATAATTCAAATTTGAACTACAACCACATGCTCAAGTGAAGCAAAATGGGTGGGAAATCATACATGTGTCATTGGGTGCATGTTTAGGTCTCGTTTAAGGAATGAGAATGAATTACAAACTTGTCGTCGTCCTGAAACATTGAAAATCTCGGTTTTTAAATCCCAGTAAATCAAAAAGTCACCCAAAAAACATGAAACTTGGTATGGTTTCATGACATGGCACATATATGCCGTGGTAGAAAAATCGTCCAGTTTGAGAAGAGGCACACACATTAGTAGCCAACGAAGTCCTTTTTGAAACAAAAAGCTGACATGTTAATATCGCAAACGATTTTATTATATTAACCGTGTCAAATTTAACCATACCCGGTGGTGTGCAGAGATTTGATTAGACGGGACGAGCGCGAGAAGTCCACCGTGCAGGCTCGATGGGACGCGTGCGAGAAGTCCGCCGCGCAGGCTTGACGGGACGCGTGCATCCTGTCCACCTCGCAGGCCACCCATGCTCACCGGGAAGCGAGCTCTTTGACCTCCATGCACCAGCCGCCGCCCGCCTCGCTCACAACTTCTCCATTAATGGGTTAATTAAAGCGCCTGAATGGAGAGTGTTTGCTTGTGATCCCATGGCACCATTTGCTTTGTTCGTGTTTCCAACTCGTATTCTGCCCTAATTTCAATTGCCACATAGGGCAACGGATAATACGACCATAAATAAAATGGCAACGGATAATACGACAACAAATTTACAATGGTGCAAATAATAATTGTCTTACATATTCTGGATAATTTATAATTCCACATGCGGCAAAGCCTGGAAGACACGGGAGCAAGAGAAGAAGGAAATTGTAGACAACGATCTGGGTCGCTACTGTCACTACTCGTCGATGGATCGCCGGGCGGCGAAATCCTCCAGCTCCTTCTTCAATTCCCCACGACTTTTCTTGAAAGCAGCCACGGATTCCTCCACCTCCTGCACGCGCTCGATCCAGAGCTTCCTCAAGCCACCCATCAGTTCCTCGACGGCCGCTTTCAGCGTCATCTTCGAGGCACTACTCTGCTCATGCAGCATCTTCTAGCCGGCGGCCTCCTCCTCCTTCTCGGTGACCAACTTGAGGAGCTTCGCATTGTCACCCATGAGTTGCTCGACGAGGCCGGTCGCCTTGTCAACCGAGGCATCGCTGATCTTGAGCAGCTTCATCAAGACGTCGACCAGCTCCTGCTGCGTAGTGACGCCAGCGAGAATGTCGTCGTCGCCGGCGAAGGACTTCAGGAACGCCGGCTCGTCGTGATGGCCGACGCCGTGAATGCGCTTGTGAGAGCCCTCGCGTGCCAGGACATCTCTGCTGCGGCTGCGGCTTCGCGGCGGGACCTCTCTAGTGCTTCCGCGGCCTTGGTCTTTGCTGACTGGTTATATGTCCACCCTAAACTCCTCCTATCGGTCATGGTGTAACGACTTGACAGAAAAAACCAGTTTTGTGGGTGATGAGGAGAGGAATTGTGAAGTGATTTTCCAGTGGGTAGTTTTTATAGCCTGGTGCTAAGTGTGAACACATATTCGTTTGATAGGTGTGAACAGATTTGCAATTACTTATTGCGTTGTAATCAGCAATGTGACGAGAAACAAGGTCAAAATTTATTGATGGCGGAAGGTTGACCACGTGGTTGCTCGCCGTTGAGGCGGCCACGGCGCGCTCCGCTCTGGCGTCCCTGCGCACGCTCTGCTCGCCGTTGAGGAAAAGTTACAATGGTAACGGCTAATAATTCTTAATAATTGTCTTACATATTCAGGATAATTTAAATGCCAAATGCGGCAAGGCCCAGAACACTCATGACCTACATATGCATACAATTATAATAAAATATAAGCTAAAAGGCTGAGTTGGCGTCCTTCCGACGATGGTCTTCTCGGACTCCATGATCAACATAGCACCCTTGCGGCCGTTCACTCCGAGTGTCCTGACCCGCCTCTGCCTACGGATCTGCTGGCGCTGGGAGGCTCTTGGGGCTAATGGGCCTCTGCCAGAAGAGCTTGGCTACGTGCAATCGCGCGCATGACAACTCCGCGGAACCGCTCCATTTCCATGTCTCTAGCCTGGTAGCAAATTCCGTCGATCACCTGCATCCTCACGATATCACGTTGGTGATGTTCTACTTCGTCGGGGACGTCAACTCTGCCAAGGATGCGCTCGAGCCTGGCCACCACATCATCGGGATCGAGGTTGACACAGCCGTCGTGGGCAATGATGAAGCCGCAGGCTGCCTTTGTCTTGACTGAATCGCAGAGGTCCTCTGCCCATTCCTTGCGGGGCATCAGGCTCTCGATGAGCACTGGTGACGGTGGTTCTTCCGGTGGGTCATCGATCATGCCGCCGAGTAGCTCTGGATCTTTTGCACGGTGGATGGCAAACTGCTCATCACACCTCCTCTGCAATATGTCGATTGTGCTCCCAAGGACTTTGACGCCGATATCACTGCCGATGGGCCATGGTGCCTGCACCGGCCGATGAAGCTCTTGCTCCCCGACCTGCTCTGGCTCGTTCTCCTCGCTGAAGATGTAACACAGGTAGGCCTCGACGTCGAAGCTTTGGTCGTTGCCTGCCATGCTTAGCATAACTAATGGTAGATGGGTGAGTACTAGATCTTTGCAGAGTGTCGCGGTGGTGCATTGCCGCGTGGGTTATATGCAGCAAGCCGTTAGCTGGTGGCGGGAAACCGGTGAGGGAATGGGTGCGGATTTTACAATTCACCCATGACGAGCGCGGGAAGCATTCGCTGGAGCGCGGGAAGACTAAGTGGAGCACACACACAACCCGAATACCATATCCGGTGCCACGTGTTATTTATCACACAAGTGTTAACATAAGGAAATGCATGTGTAACTTACTAATCATCGCACACGAGTACTCGCAGACGCATCATGTGCGATACTCCTAGCCACCGCAAGCAACTAGTTTGCATTTTTCAAAGTTTTTTGTACGAACAGAATCGCACATGAACTACATGTATTAACCGTCTGTGTTGTAAATTCTCATCGCAAACAGTTCATCCGAGTCAGCTATTTCCCACGTATCACACACATCTTGTTAAGTTGAACCATTTCTGTTGCGTTCGCTAATCAAAAATAGTTCGTCCGAGTGAACCGTATGCTCTATATCACACACACCTTGATCTGGCTAACCATTTATGTTGCACTCCCTAATAGCAAACGGTTCATCGGAGCGAACTGTATGCCATATATCGCACACACATTGATATGGCTGTCCGTTTCTGTTGTTCTGCCTCATCGCAAACAGTTCGAACGGGTTAACCATGTGCCCTGCATCGCACACGCAACTAAAATCTGAACCGTGTTTGATGCATCCTCCATCGCAAACGTTTTGCACCTTTTTAGACAGGTTTTTTACGTCCCCGTTTGTGATTAATGCATCGCACACAGTTTCGTCAAAGGGTCTGTGATCGTAGTGTCGCGTTAGCAGCATCCTGGAGTAGTGACTTATGTTACCAAAGGAGGGATATTTTAATTCCGAAAAAATAGTGATCATTAAGACATTTTAGTGCATTAATTGATTGATTTTCTACGGGTATAATGTGCAAAAATCAAATTTGAGCTACATGCACACGTGACAGTGCACCTAAATGGATTGCAAAAACACATGTGTCTCACTAGGTGCATGTTTACTCCCCGTGCAACAAATTTCAAACATTGAGAATCTTGATTTTTAAATTCTAGTACATCCAAAACTTATTTGAAGTTCATGAAACTTATCGTGTTGTCATATGGACACCAATACAAAGTGGCATTGTACTTTTTTTTGTCAAATTTGAGACCAGTTTTGATGTAATCTCTATCTAATTACAAACGGGAGATTATTAATAATTGGGAACCAATATCTCAAACGGATTATTTATTCGAACCGTGAGCGTTAGACCAACAATGGATACGTGCCATGCTTTGGTTAAGCAATAAAGCGGCAGCATAAATCATCCAAATAGAAAACCAATATACGTGCCGTCGCGCGACCCGTGTGCCGTGCGAGAAGGCGTGAGTTGACGGGACGCATGCGAGCAGTCCGCCGTGCAGGCAGACCGGGAGGCGTGCGTGCAGGTGTATGAATTGACAGAGGCGTGCTCGCTGCGCAGTGTCATCGGGAGGCGTGCGAGTAGCTGTGTGAAACTTTGGTAGGCATGCCAGCAGTCCGGTGCGCAGGCTCACCGGGAGGCGAGCCATCGGTTTGACCGCCGCCCGCCTCTCTCCCACTACTCCATATTAATGGTGCGCCCGAGCGGCCGCACCCCCCATCCTCGCCACACACACACAATCCTCTCTCTCCGCTTGCATCCTCGACGCCGCTCTCAGTCCTCAAAGCCGTCAGTGTATGAGGATGCCGCCGAAGCGCCCCATCAGAGGGAATGGCGATGTCGAGGCTGCTAAAGCACCGGAGCACGCCGTGGAGATGGAGACAGAGGTTGCCGTCACCGCCGGCGAGTTATCGCTGCACCCTGACATCGTCGACGGCATCGAGCTTCCATAGCCGGAGGAGGAGTTCCACACCGACTCTGGTGGTAACCCCGGCGACGACTCCGACGACCACTCCAGCGACGACTCCGACGACGACGGACAACCGGTTAGTCATCTATACCCATTTATGTGTCAAATAGATCATAGGGTTTCTCTGGTTACTCCTGCCTCCCCCTTTTGGAACAGAAATCCTATGGGTATGTTCTCCCAATCCATGAAATCTGAGTAAGTTTCATTAGATCCGTGTAGTGTATTGATTGTTTGAATGGTACAAGTGATTAGTTGTTTCATCTCTGCAAATGATTGTTGCTAGTAATTCGAGTAGGGTTATTTTTCATGCTAATAATTCCTAGCGAGGACTTGACAATTGATTTTGAAGGACCTACATATGTTTGTGCCATTATTTTCTTCAAGATTTGTCTGTACATAGATGACTATGCTTAAAAATCGAACCATAATCTCTGGATATGTATAAATAAATAGCCATAAATTCCTAATCCTACTTCACGGCAAGTAAACATTGATTTGATGCCAAGTTTGTTTTACTATTTGTATAGGTGTTGTCTGACGATGTGGACAGCAAGGATGAAGATGGCCAGAGGAGGTACAAGAGGCCAATCCTGAGGGAGCTTTATGCTGGAAAGCATAATGATACGTCTCCAACGTATCTATAATTTATGAAGTATTCATGCTATTATATTCTCTGTTTTGGATGTTTATGGGCTTTACTAAACACTTTTATATTTTTTTAGGACTAACCTATTAACCAGAGGCCCAGCCCAAATTGCCGTTTTCTTGCCTATTTCAGTGTTTCGAAGAAAAGGAATATCAAACGGAGTCCAAACGGAATGAAACCTTCGGGAGAGTTATTTTTGGAATGGAAGCAATCGTGGAGACTTGGAGTAGACGTCAGGGAAGCTTCGAGGAAGCCATGAGGCAGGGAGGCGCGCCCTACCCCCCTGGGCACGCCCCCAACCCTCATGGGCCCCTCGTGGATCCCCTGACCGACTTCTTTCGCCTATAAATATATCCATATACCCTAAAAACATCGGGGAGCAGAGTAGATCGGGAGTTCCGCCACCGCAAGCCTCTGTAACCACCAAAAACCAATCGGGGCCCTGTTCCGGCACCCTGCCGGAGGGGGAATCCCTCACCGGTGGCCATCTTCATCATCCCGACGCTCTCCATGACGAGGAGGGAGTGGTTCACCCTTGGGGCTGAGGGTATGTACCAGTAGCTATGTGTTTGATCTCATTCTCTCTCGTGTTCTTGAGGTGGTACGATCATGATGTATCGCGAGCTTTGCTATTATAGTTGGATCTTATGATGTTTCTCCCCCTCTACTCTCTTGTAATGGATTGAGTTTTCCCTTCGAAGTTATCTTATCGGATTGAGTCTTTAAGGATTTGAGAACACTTGATGTATGTCTTGCATGTGCTTATGTGTGGTGACAATGGGATATCACGTGATTCACTTGATGTATGTTTTGGTGATCAACTTGCGGGTTCCGTGACCTCGTGAACTTATGCATAGGGGTTGGCACACGTTTTCGTCTTGACTCTCCGGTAGAAACTTTGGGGCACTCTTTGAAGTACTTTGTGTTGGTTGAATAGATGAATCTGAGATTGTGTGATGCATATCGTATAATCATACCCACGGATACTTGAGGTGACATTGGAGTATCTAGGTGACATTAGGGTTTTGGTTGATTTGTGTCTTAAGGTGTTATTCTAGTACGAACTCTATGATAGATTGAACGGAAAGAATAGCTTCGTGTTATTTTACTACGGACTCTTGAATAGATCGATCAGAAAGGATAACTTTGAGGTGGTTTCGTACCCTACCATAATCTCTTCGTTTGTTATCCGCTATTAGTAACTTTGGAGTGACTCTTTGTTGCATGTTGAGGGATAGTTATATGATCCAATTATGTTATTATTGTTGAGAGAACTTGCACTAGTGAAAGTATGAACCCTAGGCCTTGTTTCAATGCATTGCAATACCGTTTGCGCTCACTTTTATCATTAGTTACCTTGCTGTTTTTATATTTTCAGATTACAAAAACCTATGTCTACCATCCATATTGCACTTGTATCACCATCTCTTCGCCGAACTAGTGCACCTATACAATTTACCATTGTATTGGGTGTGTTGGGGACACAAGAGACTCTTTGTTATTTCGTTGCAGGGTTGCTTGAGAGAGACCATCTTCATCCAACGCCTCCCACGGATTGATAAACCTTAGGTCATCCACTTGAGGGAAATTTGCTACTGTCCTACAAACCTCTGCACTTGGAGGCCCAACAACATCTACAAGAAGAAGGTTGTGTAGTAGACATCAAGCTCTTTTCTGGCGCCGTTGCCGGGGAGGTGAGTGCTTGAAGGTATATCTTTAGATCTTGCAATCGAATCTTTTAGTTTCTTGTTTTATCACTAGTTTATTATATAAAAGAAAACTACAAAAAAAATGGAATTAAGTGTGCCTCATATGCTTCATCTTTTTAATGTCTTTCGTGAAAATGATGGGAAGGAAAATTGTGCTCAAGTACTAGAAGAAGAAATCTATAAAATGTTTGGCACTAAATCTTTGTATGATGAACATGATTGCAATGTTGTTAGTCTGAATTCCTTGAATACCCATGATGCTAATGATATGCAAAGCCACAAGCTTGGGGATGCTATGTTTGATGAAGATGATATGTTTAGTCCCCCATGTTTTGATGAGCAAATTTATTATGATGAAAGCATGCCTCCTATTTATGATAATTATTGTGATGACACGTATGCTATAAAGAATAAAGATAACCATGAAACTTGTCATCATGGTTTTAATTTTCAATTGGATTATGCTTCACATGATAGTTAGTTTGTTGAGTTTGCTCCCACTACTATTGATGAGAAGAAATTTGCTTATGTGGAGAGTAATAAAATTTCTATGCAAGTAGATCATGAAAAGAATGCTTTAGGTTCTGGTTATATTGTTGAATTCATTCATGATGCTAATGAAAATTATTATGAGGGAGGAATATATGCTTGTAGGAATTGCAATAATATCAAGTTTCCTCTCTATGTGCTTAAAGTTTTGGAGTTATGCTTGTTTTGCCTTCCTATGCTAGTTGATTATTGTTCCCATAAGTTGTTTGCTCACAAAATCCCTACGCATAAGAAGTGGGTTAGACTTAAATGTGCTATTCATATTCTTCATGATGCTCTCTTTATGTTTCAATTCTTATGTCTTATGTGAGCACCATTGAAATCATCATGCCTAGCTAGGGGCGTTAAACGATAGCGCTTGTTGGGAGGCAACCCAATTTTATTTTAGTTTCTTGCTTTTTGGTTCTGTTTAGGAATAAATAATCTATCTAGCCTCTGTTTAGATGTGGTTTTATGTTTTAATTAGTCTTTGTGCCAAGTAGAACCTTTGGGAAGACTTGGGTGAAGTCTTTATGATCTTGCTGTAAAAAACAGAAACTTTAGCGCTCACGAGATTAGCTACAACTTTTTACTGGAGAGTGATATTTAGTTGATTATTTTTACATATGATTAATAGACAAATTCCTCAGGTCCACCAATTTATTTCAGAATTTTTGGAGTTACAGAAGTATTCTAATGATACAGATTACTACAGACTGTTCTGTTTTTGACAGATTCTGTTTTCTATGTGATGTTTGCTTATTTTGATGAATCTATGAGTAGTATCGGAGGGTATGAACCATAGATAAGTTGGAATACAGTAGATATTACACCAATATGAATTTATAATGAGTTCACAACAGTACCAAAAGTGGTGATTTATTTTCTTATACTAACGGAGCATACGAGTTTTCTGTTGAGTTTTGTGTTGTGAAGTTTTCAAGTTTTGGGTAAAGATTCGATGGACTATGGAATAAGGAGTGGCAAGAGCCTAAGCTTGGGGATGCCCAAGGCACCCCAAGGTAATATTCAATGACAACCAAGAGGCTAAGCTTTGGGATGCCCCGGAAGGCATCCCCTCTTTCGTCTTCGTTCATCGGTAACTTTACTTGGAGCTATATTTTTATTCACCACATGATATGTGTGTTGCTTGGACGTCAATTTATTTTGTTAGGATTTGCTTGCTGTCAATTAGAACAATGTTTTGCATCTTTTATTTCGATAAAAGTGGCATGGATG
Organism: Aegilops tauschii subsp. strangulata; assembly: GCF_002575655.3. Classification (NCBI taxonomy): domain Eukaryota; kingdom Viridiplantae; phylum Streptophyta; class Magnoliopsida; order Poales; family Poaceae; genus Aegilops; species Aegilops tauschii. Next base: position 228,966,929 of record NC_053039.3, read on the forward strand.
GCCTTTACTATGCTTATTTTACAAGTCTACATGTTGCTGTTTGAAAACAGAAAGTTTACCGCTGTTGCAAAAATTCCCTAGAAAAGTCAGAATGTGATAAAATGTTGAAACCTTTTGAATAATAAGCTCTCATAAATTTACTACAGTGGGAATTTTATTTCATAATTTTTGGAGCTAGGGAAGTATGGATCTTGCTGCGTTCTTTACAGACTGTCCTGTTTAGGCAGATTGCTGTTATGTTTGCATTGTTTGCATAGTTTGCTTGTTTGATGATTCTATTTGAGGATAGGACTATTAAATATGCAGAGGAATTTAGTATCCAATGTTGAATAATAATTTAAGTGATTTGCTACAGTAGAGTATGATAAGGATTTTGCATTGGTTTATACTAACTTATCTCACGAGTCCTTGTTGAGTTTTGTGTGGATAAAGCTTTTGGGATTTAGGGAGACCGTGATATGAGAGGAATTAAGGAGACACAAAAGATCAAGCTTGGGGATTCCCAAGGCATCCCAAGATAATATTTCAAGAAGTCTCAAGCGTCTAAGCTTGGGGATGCCCCGGTTGGCATCCCACCTTTCTTCTTCAACAACTATCGGTTAGTATCGGTTGATCCTAAGTTTTTGCTCCTTCACATGATGTTTGCTATTCTTAGATGTCATTTTATTTTGTTTTGCTTGCTGATCTGAAATTATTAAATGGGAGAGTCTTCACATAGCTACATAATTATTTAACTACTCATTGATCTTCACTTATATCTTTTTGGAGTAGTTTGTCATTTACTCGCGTGCTTCACATATATCCTATGAGTAAATGGTTGAATGAATTGAATATAATAAATCTGAAATTGTATATGTTTCATATGCTTATCCCATGGGGAGTAATGACTTAACATATAAGAAGTAGAGGTGGTAAATTTACTGAAGGTTAGCAAACATTGTATTGGTCACTTGAACAATTCATGAAACAATATTGAAGGAAGAGAGATTTCACATATAAATATACTATCTTGGACATCTTTTGTAATTGTGAGCACTCATTAAAATATGACATGCTAAAAAGGTTGATGTTGGACAAGGAAGACAACGTAATGGGTTGTGTTTTCTTATATCCGAAATAAAGTATATTGTCATGGATCGCCCAACACGTTGAGCTTGCCTTTCTCCCTCATGCTAGCCAATTCTTTGCACCAAGTAGAGATACTACTTGTGCTTCCAAACATCCCTTAAACCAGTATTGCCATGAGAGTCCATCATACCTACCTATGGATTGAGTAAGATCCTTCAAGTAAGTTGTCATCGGTGCATGCAATAAAAATTGCTCTCTAAATATGTATGATCTATTAGTGTGGAGAAAATAAGCTTTATACGATCTTGTGATGTGGAAGCAATAAAATCAACGGACTGCATAATAAAGGTCCCTATCACAAGTGGCAATATAAAGTGACGTTCTTTCGCATTAAGATTTTGTGCATCCAACTATAAAAGCGCATGACAACCTCTGCTTCCCACTGCAATTGGCCTATCTTTTATTCTTGTCTTATACCTTATGCAAGAGTCATGGTGATCTTCACCTTCCCTTTTTACATTTTATCCTTTGGCAAGCACCTTGTGTTGGATTGATTTTTCCCTTCGAAGTTATCTTATCGGATTGAGTCTTTAAGGATTTGAGAACACTTGATGTATGTTTTGCATGTTCTTATCTGTGGTGACAATGGGATATCACATGATTCACTTGATGTATGTTTTGGTGATCAACTTGCGGGTTCTGTGACCTCGTGAACTTATGCATAGGGGTTGGCACACGTTTTCGTCTTGACTCTCCGGTAGAAACTTTGGGGCACTCTTTGAAGTACTTTGTGTTGGTTGAATAGATGAATCTGAGATTGTGTGATGCATGTCGTATAATCATACCCACGAATACTTGAGGTGACATTGGAGTATCTAGGTGACATAAGGGTTTTGGTTGATTTGTGTCTTAAGGTGTTATTCTAGTACGAACTCTATGATAGATTGAACAGAAAGAATAGCTTCGTGTTATTTTACTACGGACTCTTGAATAGATCGATCAGAAAGGATAACTTTGAGGTGGTTTCGTACCCTACCATAATCTCTTCGTTTGTTCTCCGCTATTAGTAACTTTGGAGTGACTCTTTGTTGCATGTTGAGGGATAGTTATATGATCCAATTATGTTATTATTGTCGAGAGAACTTGCACTAGTGAAAGTATGAACCCTAGGCCTTGTTTCAACGCATTGCAATACCGTTTGTGCTCACTTTTATCATTAGTTACCTTGCTGTTTTTATATTTTCAATTTACAAAAACCTATATCTACCATGCATATTGCACTTGTATCACCATCTCTTCGCCGAACTAGTGCACCTATACAATTTACCATTGTATTGGGTGTGTTGGGGACACAAGAGACTCTTTGTTATTTGGTTGCAGGGTTGTTTGAGAGAGACCATCTTCATCCTACGCCTCCCACAGATTGACAAACCTTAGGTCTTCCACTTGAGGGAAATTTGCTACTGTCCTACAAACCTCTGCACTTAGAGGCCCAACAACGTCTACAAGAAGAAGGTTGTGTAGTAGACATCACATAACAGGCGTATTAGGACATGGAATGGCGGCTATCGATGCCCATTTTTCAACCACAAGCTTCATGACGCGTATCTAAGTGTTCTCGCGCATGCAAGAGGCCGGGCCGTTGGCTCCTTCAAGTAGAAGTATTCTCGCAGCGTGGCGCACGGCACGTACGCCGAGTACCTAGAGAAGCTTTAGGATCATGCCGGCATGTGAGATGAGATGTGGAATCAAACTATGTATGCTTGAGTATGCTTAATGACGGTTGAACTATGTACTTATGGTTGAACTATGCTTGTGTACGTGTATGCTTATGTTTAATCTATGTTTACTTATGTCTAACCGTGGAATATGGATGCAATCAGTTCAGTTGATGGAATCTGTGGCACCCCGGCTCAGAGCAACCGGTTTACCATGCATTACCAGCCCAGAGACCATGTCTTCTGGCAACACACAACATCTTGGTACAAAAAACAACCGCTTTATTGATGCTAGCGGATCATATTTTATATTACAACAGGTGGCGAGGCCAAGCGGCACACACGGTGTGGCTGAACAATATGTACATTATTTAGTGAACATAAAGGGGCCTCGATCATAACAACTACGTGGCAGCGGAACAACGTCGTAGCGGAACTCCATAGCACAGTGACACCGATGTGGACACGATCTAGACTCGGACAGCACTCCTTTCCAACGAGACTTTCCTGAAAGCTAGCATGACATGCCAGGTCAGTACATTGAATGTGCTTGCAAGATCACAACAAAAATAAACATAATGACAAACAATATCATGATACTTAACCAATTAGCAATGCAACAACGTATCGTACATGCAGTGATCATGATCTCGTGATAAAATTCCCTCGGACTTGCTTACCAACGGTGATTGCTCTCGGATCACAAACGGACCAACCTCGTGGTCTTGGATCGGTTACCTTGTAACCAAACGGTGATCTTTCCGGCGATCACAACCATGACCAACACTTGGTCTCAAACGGTGATCTTTTTGGCGATCACAACCATGACCAACACTTGGTCTCCAACATCAAGATGGTTTACCCACCATCATCTTCTCAACAGTGCGACGTTCATAACTTAGTGTGCAAGATTAATTTAAACGTTAACCCATGGTGTTACCTACTTTCGAGCGTGTCCGTAACCGTGGACTCGGCTATTGATAGATTTAATACACTCTGCAGAGGTAGCGCACTGTACCCACACCACGGAACCCATGGCCTCGCACTCCCATTCGGGTGGACCAACGGCATTCCGACGAAACCCCTCCGTAGCTATGACACTCTCTCAGCCACTTTGACTCACTCCCCACTTGGCTAGTCCTGGGTGGCCCCGTGTCTACCAAAGACACCAATGGCCACCGTCATGGCAAAACATAAACGGTCCCAAACGGGGACAAGGTACCATAACATAAACAACGGGCACACAAGGTTATGTCTGCTTACCGGGCCAGGGTACCGCACGCCCATAACCTTCCCTCGTTGGAGGCACCGACCAGAGGCATGACAATGGACCGAATAAAGGCCTTCCCATAAAGGCAAATATGGTTGCACTGGGAAAACTCGATTTAGTGGCACCATGACGCGGTCAACGATATATTCAAGTTGAGTTATTAGCAGGTTCAACTTAACGTGAAAGTAACCGGTGTCATAACATGCCATGAAAGTGTAACACAAATATATGCATCATATATCATCGGAAATAACTGGGTCAACTATATCCACACTAAGCATCGATATCAACAACTCATAACACTTCCCTGGTTATGATTAATCATCACTTTAAACAGAATCTTTACTTAGCAAATTTATCATTTTTGTCCTCCAAGAAAATAACTCAAAATAATTGCTTATATCCATAACCATATTACTTCTTCATAACAAATATTACTTCTAGTTACTTAACCAACTTAGTTAGCTTCAAACTTTTTGTAAACTAAGCATATCAACTTAAACAAGCAACCAATCAGAATATAAATAATATACTAGTGATTTAAATGCATGGATTAAATCATTAATTCAAGTTGAAAAATCTCAAATATTGTAATGGCACCATGAAAATGTTGTTGTGGCTTGCCTTAGTGCAGATGAGGTTCACAATCCTCCTGGTGATCCTCAAGACAAGCTTCACTTTCTGAAAATAATTATAAACACCAAAAGAAAACATCAAGAACCCTTCTAAAATTCACCAGAAAATCTAGACAGCAGAGAGAAAATCTCATTTTTGGTGAGCTGCTAGATTTCTTCATAAAGAACACAATGCAAAAAGAATCAATTCATTTGGACTTATGGTTAAAAAGTTTTGGCTGCTTGAAGCTCTCTGGATAGAATTAAATTTGAATTTAAATAAAACAGAACTGAGGGGGGGTGACGTCGAAGGCGTAAACCTCGCGGGCGCCACCACTCGTACCCCTTCGCGCGCGTATAGAGTGGCTGACTAGCGGGCCCCGCTAGTCAGGTGAGAGGGAGGGGGAGAGGGAAACAGAGGACGGCGCGGCTTCACCGGAGCACACGCCGGCGAGGAGGGCTTCTTGGCCCGAACTAGAGGGAGGGATCGAAAGAGAAGACGGAGGCGCACCTGCCCGCACCCGTAGGTTAGCTAGGGGTGGCCGGACGGCGTCGGAAACGACCTCTCCAGCGGCGACAGGAAGCAGAGGTCGCCGGAGTTGAAGACGACAACGACTAAAGGCGACACCAGGGGCTCCAACCGGGCGGAACGGCACCACCGAGGCACGGCGGAGGCCCTGGAAGGGTGGCCCGAGCCTGGGAGGGGCTGGAGCTGCGGAGACGACCCGAGGTGATCGCCGGCGAGCTCGAGCTCGGGGACGGCGGCCCGCGGCCTGCCCGGACGGGCTACAGCTTTCTACGAGATCATGGAGTGTGTGTGAGGAGTGGATGATGCTCGAGGAGGCTGGGGAGGGCTCTATTTATAGCCGAGCGACAAGAGGGGATCGGGCACCGCTGGTGGACAACTGGACACGGCGCCCGGCGACGAACGGCGTCAGTGAGCGAGGGGGAAGGTGACGCAGCTCACGCAGGAACTATGGGCGAGCGGAGACGAGCACAGGGGCGAGAGGGTGGCGACGAACACAGTGCACAGCGCACTGTTGTGTTAGCCGGACCGCGCCCGTGCTTGCTGTGGCGAGCTCCGGCGTCGGCGAGTGCCAGGAGGGAGTTAAGAAGTCGGGACGAAGATCATGGCGAAGTTTGGCAAGGCTTGGCAGTCGAGGAAGCAAGCACGCGCGCAACAGAGCGCTCGGCAGCACTCAGAGCGCGGCGACATGCAGGTTGGCATCATGCACACATGTGGTCACCGCGTGAATTCTGACCTCAGGCCAACCTAAGCACAAACTTCATGTCTGGCGTGTAGTGTTGAAAATATGCCCTAGAGGCAATAATAAATGGTTATTATTATATTTCTTTGTTCATGGTAATTGTCTATTATTCATGCTATAATTGTATTGTCCGGAAATCGTAATACATGTGTGAATACATAGACCACAACCTGTCCCTAGTAAGCCTCTAGTTGACTAGCTCGTTGATCAACAGATAGTCATGGTTTCCTGACTATGGACATTGGATGTCATTGATAACGGGATCACATCATTAGGAGAATGATGTGATGGACAAGACCCAACTTAAGCATAGCATAAAAGATCGTGTAGTTTCGTTTGCTAGAGCTTTTCCAATGTCAAGTATCTTTTCCTTAGACCATGAGATCGTGCAACTCCCGGATACCGTAGGAGTGCTTTGGGTGTGCCAAACGTCACAACGTAACTGGGTGACTATAAAGGTGCATTACGGGTATCTCCGAAAGTGTCTGTTGGGTTGGCACGGATCGAGACTGGGATTTGTCACTCCGTGTGACGGAGAGGTATCTCTGGGCCCACTCGGTAATGCATCATCATAATGAGCTCAATGTGACTAAGGCGTTAGTCACGGGATCATGCATTGCGGTACGAGTAAAGAGACTTGCCGGTAACGAGATTGAACTAGGTATTGGGATACCGACGATCGAATCTCGGGCAAGTAACATACCGATTGGCAAAGGGAATTGCATATGGATCGATTGAATCCTCGACACCGTGGTTCATCCGATGAGATCATCGTGGAGCATGTGGGAGCCAACATGGGTATCCAGATCCCGCTGTTGGTTATTGACCAGAGAGGCTTCTCGGTCATGTCTGCATGTCTCCCGAACCCGTAGGGTCTACACACTTAAGGTCCGGTGACGCTAGGGTTGTAGAGATATATGTATGCGGAAACCCGAAAGTTGTTCGGAGTCCCGGATGAGATCTCGGATGTCACGAGGAGTTCCGGAATGGTCCGGAGGTAAAGATTTATATATGGGAAGTCTTATTTTGGTCGCCGGAAAAGTTTCGCACTTTATCGGTATTGTACCGGGAGTGCCGAAAGGGGTCCGGGGGTCCACCAAGGGGGTCCACCAGCCCCGGGGGGGCACATGGGCTGTAAGGGGTGCGCCTTGGCCTATATGGGCCAAGGGCACCAGCCCCAAGAGGCCCATGCGCAAGAGATAAGAAAAAAAAGGGAGAGTCCTAAAGGGGGAAGGCACCTCCGAGGTGCCTTGGGGGGGAAGGACTCCCCCCTGGCCGCACCCTTCCTTGGAGGAAGGGGCAAGGCTGCGCCCCCCCTCTCCCTTGGCCCTATATATAGTGGGGGGAAGGGAGGGCAGCACTATCTAAGCCTTTGGCGCCTCCCTCCTCCCCTGCAACACCTCTCTCTCTCTCTCGCAGAAGCTCGGCGAAGCCCTGCCGGAGACCCGCTACATCCACCACCACGCCGTCGTGTTGTTGGATCTCCATCAACCTCTCCTCCCCCCTTGCTGGATCAAGAAGGAGGAGACGTCGCTGCACCGTACGTGTGTTGAACGCGGAGGTGCCGTACGTTTGGCACTCGGTCATCGGTGATTTGGATCACGGCGAGTACGACTCCGTCATCCACGTTCATTGGAACGCTTCCGCTCGCGATCTACAAGGGTATGTAGATGCACTCCCTTCCCCTCGTTGCTAGTAGACTCCATAGATGCATCTTGGTGAGCGTAGGAAAATTTTAAATTATGCTACGATTCCCAACAGTGGTATCAGAGCCAGGTCTATGCGTAGTTACTATGCACGAGTAGAACACAAAGTAGTTGTGGGCGTTGAGTTTGCCAATTCTTCTTGCCGCTACTAGTCTTTTCTTGTTTCGGCGGCATTGTAGGATGAAGCGGCCCGGACCGACCTTACACGTACTCTTACGTGAGACAGGTTCCACCGACTGACATGCACTAGTTGCATAAGGTGGCTAGCGGGTGTCTGTCTCTCCTACTTTAGTCGGAACAGATTCGATGAAAAGGGTCCTTATGAAGGGTAAATAGAAATTGGAAAATCACGTTGTGGTCATACGTAGGTAAGAAACATTCTTGCTAGAAACCTACAAACCACGTAAAAACTTGCAACAACAATTAGAGGACGTCTAACTTGTTTTTGCAGCAAGTGTTATGTGATGTGATATGGCCAGAAGATGTGATGAATGATATATATGATGTATGAGATTGATCATATTCTTGTAATAGGAATCACGACTTGCATGTCGATGAGTATGACAACCGGCAGGAGCCATAGGAGTTGTCTTTATTATTTTGTATGACCTGTGTGTCATTGAATAACGCCATGTAAATTACTTTACTTTGTTGCTAAACGCGTTAGCCATAGAAGTAGAAGTAATCGTTGGCGTGACGACTTCATGAAGACACAGTGATGGAGATCATGGTGTCATGCCGGTGACAAAGATGATCATGGTGCCCCGAAGATGGAGATCAAAGGAGCATAATGATATTGGCCATATCATGTCACTATTTGATTGCATGTGATGTTTATCATGTTTTTGCATCTTATTTGCTTAGAACGACGGTAGCAAGTAGGATGATCCCTTATAATAATTTCAAGAAAGTGTTCACCCTAACTGTGCAATGTTGCGAAGGTTCGTCGTTTCGAAGCACCACATGATGATCGGGTGTGATAGATTCTTACGTTCGAATACAACGGGTGTTGACGAGCCTAGCATGTACAGACATGGCCTCGGAACACACACAATACACTTAGGTTGACTTGACGAGCCTAGCATGTACAGACATGGCCTCGGAACACGGAGGACCGAAAGGTCGAGCATGAGTTGTATAGAAGATACGATCAACATGGAGATGTTCACCGATCTTGACTAGTCCGTCTCACGTGATGATCGGACACGGCCTAGTTGAACTCGGATCATGTTTCACTTAGATGACTAGAGGGATGTCTATCTGAGTGGGAGTTCATAATCAGATGAACTTCATTATCATGAACATAGTCAAATAGGTATTTGCAAATTATGTCATAGCTTGCGCTTTAGTTCTACTGGTTAAGATATGTTCCTAGAGAAAATTTAGTTGAAAATTGGTAGTAGCAATTATGCGGACTGGGTCCGTAAACTGAGGATTGTCCTCATTGCTGCACAGAAGGCTTATGTCCTTAATGCACCGCTCGGTGTGCTGAACCTCAGCGTCATCTGTAGATGTTACGAAACATCTGACATACACGTTTTGATGACTACGTGATAGTTCAGTGCGGTTTAGAATTGTGGCACCAAAGACGTTTTGAAACATCGCAAAACATGTGAGATGTTCCGAAGACTGAAATTGGGATTTCAGACTAGTGCCCACGTCAAGAGGTATGAGACCTCTGACAAGTTTCTTAAGCCTGCAAACTAAGGGAGAAAAGCTCAATTGTTGAGCGTGTGCTGAGATAGTCTGAGTGCCATAATCGCTTGAATCGAGTGGGAGTTAATCTCCCAGATGAGATAGTGATAGTTCTCCATAGTCACTGCCACCAACCTAGTAGAGCTTCGTGATGAACTATAACATATCAAGGATAATCATGATGATCCTTGAGCTATTCGCGATGTTTGACACCGCGAGAGTAGAAATCAAGGAGCATCAATTGTTGATGGTTAGTAAAACCACTAGTTTAAGAAGGGCAAGGGCAAAAAGGGATACTTCATGAAACAGCAAGTCGTTTGCTGCTCTAGTGAAGAATCTCAAGGTTGAACCCAAACCCGAGACTAAGTGCTTCTGTAATGAGAGGAACGGTCACTGAAGCAGTACTACCCTAGATACTTGGTAGATGAGAAGGCAGGCAAGGTCGACAGAAGTATATTGGATATACGTTATATGAATGTGTACTTTACTAGTACTCCTAGCAGCACCAGGGTATTAGATACTGGTTCGGTTGCTAAGTGTTAGTAACTCGAAATAAAAGCTGCGGAATAAATGGAGACTAGGTAAAGGTGAGATGACGATATGTGTTGGAAGTGTTTCCAAGGTTTATGTGATCAAGCATCGCATGCTCCCTCTACCATCGAGATTTGGTGTTTGCGTTGAACATGATTGGATTATGTTTACCGCAAAACGGTTATTCATTTAAGGAGAATAATGGTTACTCTGTTTATTTGAATAAAACCTTCAATGGTCTTGCACCTAAAATGAATCTCGATCGTAGTGATACACATGTTCGTGCCAAAAGATATAAAATAGTAATGATAGTTCCACATACTTGTGGCACTGCCATTTGAGTCATATTGGTATAGAACGCATGAAGAAGCTCCATGTGGATGGATCTTTGGACTCACTCATTTTTGAAAAGATTGAGACATGCGAACCATGTCTATTGGTATATATACATGAAGAAACTCCATACAGATGGATCGTTTGGACTCACCTGATTATGAATCACTTGAGACATGCAAATCATACCACATGGGCAAAATGACTGAAAGTTCTCGTTTTCAGTAAGATGGAACAAGAGAGCAACTTATTGGAAGTAATACATTTTGATGTACGCAGTCCAATGAGTGCTGAGGCATGCAGTGGATATCGTTATGTTCTTACTTCATAGATGATTTGAGTAGATGCTGAATGTATTTACTTGATGAAACACTAGTCTGAATTATTGAAAGGTTCAAGTAATTTCAGAGAGAAGTTGAAGATCGTCGTGACAAGAGGATAAAATGTCTGTGATATGATCATAGAGATGAGTATCTGAGATACGAGTTTGGCACACAATTGAGACATTGTGGAAAGTGTTTCACAATTAATACCGCCTGGAACACCATAGTGTGATGGTGTGTCCGAACATCATAACTGCACCCTATTGGATATGGTGCATACCATGATGTTTCTTATCAAATTACCACTATCGTTTATGGGTTAGACATTAGAGACAACCGCATTCACTTTAAAAGGGGGACCACGCAATTCCGTTGAGACGACACCGTTTATAGAAACCTAAGTTGTCATTTCTTAAAAGTTTGGGGCTGCGATGCTTATGTGAAAAAGTTTCAGGCTGATAAGCTCGAACCCAAAGCGGATAAATGCATCTTCATAGAATACCCAAAAACAGTTGGGTATACCTCCTATTTCAGATCTGGAGGCAAAAGTAATTGCTTCTAGAAACGAGTCCTTTCTCGAGGAAAAGTTTCTCTCGAAAGAATTGAGTGGGAGGATGGTGGAGACTTGATAAGGTTATTGAACCGTCGCTTCAACTAGTATGTAGCAGGGCACAGGAAGTTGTTCCTGTGGCACCTACACCAATTGAAGTGGAAGCTTATGATGGTGATCATGAAACTTCGGATCAAGTCACTACCAAACCTCGTAGGACGACGAGGATGCGCACTACTTCAGAGTAATGCGTGATCCTGTCTTGGAAGTCATGTTGCTAGACAACAATGAACCTACGAGCTATGGAGAAGCGATGGTGGGCCCATATTCCGACGAATGGCTCGAGGCCATGAAATCCGAGATAGAATCCATGTATCAGAACAAAGCATGGACTTTGGTGAACTTGCCCGATGATCGGCAAGCCATTGAGATAAATGGATCTTTAAGAAGAAGACGGACATGGACGGTAAAGTTACCGTCTATGAAGCTCGACTTGTGGCAAAGAGTATTTTCACAAGTTCAAGGAGTTAACTACGATGAGTTTTTCTCATCCGTAGTGATGCTTAGGTCCGTCGGAATCATGTTAGCATTAGCTACATTTATGAAATCTGGCAGATGGATGTCAAAACAAGTTTCCTTACCAGTTTTCGTGAGGAAAGGTTGTATGTGATACAATCAGAAAGGTTTTGTCGATCCTAAGGATGCTAAAAGGTATGCTAGCTCCAGCGATCCTTCCATGGATTAGGGCAAGCATCTCGGAGTCAGAATATACGCTTTGATGGGGTGATCAAAGTTTTTGGGTTTATACAAAGTTTGTTAGAAACTTGTATTTACAATAAAGTGAGTGGGAGCGCTACAACATTTCTGATAAGTATATGTGAATGACATATTGTTGATCCGAAATGATGTAAAATTTCTGGAAAGCATAAAGGGTTGTTTGAAAGGAGTTTTTCAAAGGAAGACCTGGATAAAGCTACTTACATATTGGGCATCAAGATCCATAGAGATAGATCAAGACGCCTGATGATACTTTCAAAAGACAGCACACCTTGACATGATTTTGAAAGAGTTCAAAATAGATCAGCAAAGAAGGAGTTCTTGGCTGTGTTACAAGGTGTGAGTATTGAGTGAGACTCAAGACCTGACCACAGCAGAAGATAGAGAAAGGACGAAGGTCGTCCCCTATGCTTTAGACGTAGGCTCTATAGTATGCTATGCTGTGTACCGCACATGTAGTGTGCCTTACCATGAGTTGGTCAAGAGGGTACAATGGTGATCCGGGAAAGGATCTCATGACAGCGGTCGAACTTATCCTTAGTACCTAGTGGATTAAGGAATTTTCTCGATTATGGAGGTGGAAAGGAGTTCGTCATAAAGGGTTACGTCGATGCGAACTTTGACACTAATCTGGATGACTCTGAGTAGTAAACCGGATTCGTATAGTAGAGCAATTATTTGAAATGGCTCCAAATAGCGCGTGGTAGCATCCACAAGATGACATAGATATTCGTAAAGCACACGGTTCTGAAAGGTTCAGACCCGTTGACTAATAACCTCTCTCACAAGCATAACATGACCAAACCAGAACACATTGAGTGATAATCACATAGTGATGTGAACTAGATTGATGACTCTAGTAAACTCTTTAGATGTTGGTCACATGGTGATGTGACCAGTGAGTGTTAATCACATGGTGATGTGAACTAGATTATTGACTCTAGTGCAAGTGGGAGACTGTTGGAAATATGCCCTAGAGGCAATAATAAATGGTTATTATTATATTTCTTTGTTCATGGTAATTGTCTATTATTCATGCTATAATTGTATTGTCCGGAAATCGTAATACATGTGTGAATACATAGACCACAACCTGTCCCTAGTAAGCCTCTAGTTGACTAGCTCGTTGATCAACAGATAGTCATGGTTTCCTGACTATGGACATTGGATGTCATTGATAACGGGATCACATCATTAGGAGAATGATGTGATGGACAAGACCCAACTTAAGCATAGCATAAAAGATCGTGTAGTTTCGTTTGCTAGAGCTTTTCCAATGTCAAGTATCTTTTCCTTAGACCATGAGATCGTGCAACTCCCGGATACCGTAGGAGTGCTTTGGGTGTGCCAAACGTCACAACGTAACTGGGTGACTATAAAGGTGCATTACGGGTATCTCCGAAAGTGTCTGTTGGGTTGGCACGGATCGAGACTGGGATTTGTCACTCCGTGTGACGGAGAGGTATCTCTGGGCCCACTCGGTAATGCATCATCATAATGAGCTCAATGTGACTAAGGCGTTAGTCACGGGATCATGCATTGCGGTACGAGTAAAGAGACTTGCCGGTAACGAGATTGAACTAGGTATTGGGATACCGACGATCGAATCTCGGGCAAGTAACATACCGATTGGCAAAGGGAATTGCATATGGATCGATTGAATCCTCGACACCGTGGTTCATCCGATGAGATCATCGTGGAGCATGTGGGAGCCAACATGGGTATCCAGATCCCGCTGTTGGTTATTGACCAGAGAGGCTTCTCGGTCATGTCTGCATGTCTCCCGAACCCGTAGGGTCTACACACTTAAGGTCCGGTGACGCTAGGGTTGTAGAGATATATGTATGCGGAAACCCGAAAGTTGTTCGGAGTCCCGGATGAGATCCCGGATGTCACGAGGAGTTCCGGAATGGTCCGGAGGTAAAGATTTATATATGGGAAGTCTTATTTTGGTCGCCGGAAAAGTTTCGCACTTTATCGGTATTGTACCGGGAGTGCCGAAAGGGGTCCGGGGGTCCACCAAGGGGGTCCACCAGCCCCGGGGGGCCACATGGGCTGTAAGGGGTGCGCCTTGGCCTATATGGGCCAAGGGCACCAGCCCCAAGAGGCCCATGCGCAAGAGATAAGAAAAAAAAGGGAGAGTCCTAAAGGGGGAAGGCACCTCCGAGGTGCCTTGGGGGGGAAGGACTCCCCCCTGGCCGCACCCTTCCTTGGAGGAAGGGGCAAGGCTGCGCCCTCCCTCTCCCTTGGCCCTATATATAGTGGGGGGAAGGGAGGGCAGCACTATCTAAGCCTTGGGCGCCTCCCTCCTCCCCTGCAACACCTCTCTCTCTCTCTCGCAGAAGCTCGGCGAAGCCCTGCCGGAGACCCGCTACATCCACCACCACGCCGTCGTGTTGTTGGATCTCCATCAACCTCTCCTCCCCCCTTGCTGGATCAAGAAGGAGGAGACGTCGCTGCACCGTACGTGTGTTGAACGCGGAGGTGCCGTACGTTTGGCACTCGGTCATCGGTGATTTGGATCACGGCGAGTACGACTCCGTCATCCACGTTCATTGGAACGCTTCCGCTCGCGATCTACAAGGGTATGTAGATGCACTCCCTTCCCCTCGTTGCTAGTAGACTCCATAGATGCATCTTGGTGAGCGTAGGAAAATTTTAAATTATGCTACGATTCCCAACATGTAGTTCATGGTAGATTGAGAGGTTACCATGCTTTGGTTTGAGCTCAGACGCAGTAGAATGGATTTCAACTTCCTGGTAAGTTTCTGGTCAGTAACTTTGAGAGCTTACTGTGGTCAAACTACTGAGAGTTGGGAGCTGGGCTTTGGAGGTTAGCAATCATCTACTAAGGTGATGATGCACAAGAAAAACCAGCCACAATAGAGCAAGTAAAATGGTAGTTTCTGTAGAACCTACCATTTCTGTCTGGAAAAAATATATATGTTCTGTAGCAAAAATATTCCAAAAAGTGATGAAATATTTTTGCTCGGGAAGGTGCCCTAGGGTTCAAAAAATATTTGGGAATTTTCTCAGATTTTTGTCGGCAAGAAAAATTGGGGTTGCTTTGGAGCACATTGAGCTAGCTAGGGTTTTAGAGAGGGAAATGAATATTTTCCTTTAAGAAAAATATTCAAAATATTATTTTGAGGTGAACCAGAGAGGAAATGATATTTAGATAGGTAAATGAGGCACTTGGGTGAAAGTCAAGGGGTACCCAAGTGTTTAAGTCCATCTGTAAAGATTCAAAACTCCAAATTTCAAAACCAAACCAACTGAAAATCACGCAAAGAGAAGAGGGCAAAAACCAGGCTGTCACCAACCTCCCCCACTTAGGATGAATCTCGTCCTCGAGATTCGGTTGCTTGGAAAAACCATTCTGGATAATGTGCCTTTAGAAACTCTTCTCGTTCCCAAGTCGATTCTGCCTCTGTGTGATGCTCCCACTGAACTTTGTAAAACTTCCTTGCTTTACTATGAGTGAGCCTTTCCATCTTATCCAAAATTCTGACCGGTCTCTCTTCATATGTTAAATCCTTTGCCAACTCTATTTCAGTCATAGCAGTCTTATTCTCAGGCGGCGATATGCATCGCCTCAACTGTGAAACATGAAACACATTGTGCACTTTCGACAATTCGGGGGGTAGTTCCAATTGATATGCAATAGTACCCACTCTGGACATAACTGGAAATGGACCAATAAATCTGGGTGCCAACTTTCCACGAGTCTGGAATCTCTTGACTCCTTTCATAGGAGTGACTCGGAGGTATACGTGTTCTCCGGGTCCAAAACTGATCTGTCGGTGCTTTGCATCATAATAACTCTTTTGTCGCGATTTGGCCAATTGCAATCTGTCTCGGATTTCCTTGACTTGCTTCTTAGCTTCCATCATGAGATCCGTTTCGAAAATACGGCTATCTCCAGTTTGAGACCAATTCAAAGGAGTGCGGCACTTACGGCCATACAAAGCCTCATACAGTGACAGCTTTAGATTGGTCTGGAAGTTGTTGTTGTATGAGAACTCGGCATACGGCAGGCAGTCTTCCCATTTAGATCCTTGGGCCAAAGCACAGGCTCATAGCATATCTTCGAGTATTTGGTTTACCCGCTCTATCTGTCCATCAGTCTGAGGATGATAAGCGGTACTATATTTTATCGCTGTCCCCAAGGCTTGATGGAGACGTGACCAGAAAGCAGAGGTAAAAAGTGACCCCCGGTCAGAAGTGATTGTTCGGGGTACTCCATGCAGACCGACTATCCTGGATACATACAATTGTGCAAGTTGAACTGTTCGATATGTGGTTCTGATCGGGATAAAGTGAGCTACCTTGGTTAAGGTGTCCACTATGACCCAGATTGCATCATTGCCTCGCTGAGTCTTAGGTAGCCCTGTGACAAAATCCATGCAGACATCATCCCATTTCCATTGTGAAACTGGCAGCGGTTGGAGAAGTCCGGCTGGCTTCTGATGCTCTGCCTTCACCTTGTTGCATATGTCGCAACAGGCCACAAAATAGGCAATGTCTTTGTTCATTCCATCCCACCAGAATATTTGTCGAAGGTCTTCATACATTTTAGTACCTCCAGGGTGAATAGAATACGAAGATTCGTGTGCTTCCGACAGGATTTTCTTCTTTAAATCTGCCTGACTGAGTACACAAATCCTTCCACGGAATCGGAGGGTACCAAGTTGATCCTTAGAAAAATCTGAAGTCTGTCCTGCTATCATACGCTTGGCACGTTTCTGCAGGACGGTGTCAGCTGGCTGGGCCTTGCGGATCTCTTCCTCAAGTGTAGGTGCAATTTCCAAAATATTAGCAAGACCAGCATCAACTATGACCAGGTTGAGCTGAGCAATCTCCTCTTAAAGTTCAGGAGGCAAGGATTTCATTATGACATTCAGGCTGACAGGCTTTCAACTGAGTGCATCAGCAACCACGTTGGCCTTACCCGGGTGGTAATTTATTCCAAGATCATAACCCTTGCCTAACTCAAGCCATCTTCGTTGAGAGAGATTTAAATCTGGCTGAGTAAATATATACTTGAGACTTTTGTGGTGGGTAAAAATTTGGCACCTCTTCCCAATGAGGTAGTGTCTCTAAAATTTTAGAGCATGAACCACTACGGCCAATTCCAGATCATGAGTAGGATAATTTCCCTCGTGGGGTCGTAGCTGTCGCGATGCATATGCTACCACCTTGCCGTCTTGCATAAGTACGCATCCAAGACCTTGTCTGGAGGTGTCGCAGTACACATCAAAGCTGCGGTAGATATCTGGAAGAGTCAACACAGGTGCGGTCGTCAGCCGTATCTTTAGCTCATTGAAACTTTTCTCACAGTCCTCAGTCCATTCAAACTTCTTATCCTTCTTGAGCAGCTCCATCATGGGTTTAGCAATCTTGGAAAATCCTTCAATGAAACGTCGGTAGTATCCGGCTAATCCAAGAAAACTCCGGATTTGTGATACGGTTGTGGGTGGCAACCAATCGAGCACATCCTTTACTTTGCTCAGGTCCATGGCTATACCTTCGGCGGATAGCACATGTTCGAGAAATCCAACTTGCTTGAGCCAAAACTCGCATTTACTGAATTTGGCGTATAGCTGATGGTCGCGGAGTCGTTGTAGCACTGCTCGGAGGTGTTCTTTGTGCTCTTCTTCACTTTTTGAGTATATAAGTATGTCACTGATAAAGACTACCACGAATTTATCGAGGAAGTCCATGAATACTTTGTTCATCATATGCATGAAGAAGGCAGGGGCATTGGTGAGATCAAAGGACATAACTGTATATTCATAAAGACCGTACCGAGTAGTGAATGTGGTCTTAGAAATATCTTCCTTTTTAATCTTGAGTTGATGATATCCTGTCCTTAAATCAATCTTGGAGAATACCTTGGCCCCACTGAGCTGATCAAACAAGTCATCAATCCTGGGCAGTGGATATTTATCTTTGATGGTGACATCATTCAGCTGACGGTTATCCACACACATGCGGAGGCTGCCATCCTTCTTATCCATGAAGATAGCAGGTGATCCCCATGGTGAAGAGCTGGGACTGATATATCCTTTCTAGAGCATTTCATCAAGCTGTTTCTTTAGCTCCACTAATTCTGATGAGGGCATCCGGTAATACTTCTTGTATAACGGTGCGGTTCCGGGCACAAGATCTATTGCAAACTCAAGCTCTCGATCGGGTGGCATGCCTGGCAGTTCTTCTGGAAATACATCAGGAAACTCACTGACCACAGGAATTAATTCCAACTCACCAGCCATAGCGGTGAAAACCATTTCTTTCTTGGGTATGCTTCTGCGAGCATAGAATTTGGGAGTCTGCCCCTCTTGACTGGTCAAAGTGACTTCTCGGGTCGCGCAGTTTATGCATACTTGATATTGGGTCAACCAATTCATACCCAAGATAACATCCAACTTTACAGACTCAATGATTATCAAGGAAGTTGGAAAACGGGCTCCGTTGATATTGATTTCCAGATTACGGCAGACCAGATTGCTCCTGATTAAGGATCCCGGGGATTGTACCAGCATATTCTTGCCCAAAAGCGAACAAGGAAATTTGTTTTGGGCAACAAAACTCTGCGAAATAAAAGAGTGGGAAGCCCCAGAGTCAAATAAAATTACGGCAGGTATGTTATTAACAGAAAACAAACCAATGACGACTTCGGGGTTCTCTTGGGCTTCATCTGCGGAGAGGTGATGAACGTGCCCAGTGATGTTTTGCTGGGTAGGGCATGACTCCATAAAGTTGACTTGTGGCCTGAATAGGGCATTTCCCTTGCCGTTCTTGGGACACTGTCTGGCATAATGTCCAGTTTGCCCACAACTTAAGCAAGAATTGTTGCGCTGGCACTCTTCTCGCACCGGGTTGGTCACGACATTCTTGACTTGTGTGGTGGTCTTGTTAACATTCTGTTGCGAATTGGGCTTGTATTCCACCTGAGTATGCTGCCAGGTACGAGCCTTTTGCACTGGCTGCCCTTCCTTCCTTGGCACTAACTTGCGCTTGTGATCGTTATTGGCAGGCCTATTGCCTGATACGAGGTTGTGCTCCCTTTCAGCAATGAAAGCCTTGTTTACCAGAGTTTGGAAATCTGGGAAATCAAACATACTGAGGGTACATCGGAGTTGCGGGTTTAATCCCCTAAGAAATCTGTCAATATTTCTTTCTTCGGTGGCCACGTCATAAAGGGAGTAACGGACCAAATGATTGAAATTTTGCAAATATTCACCCACAGACTGATTTCCTTGAAGGAGCGCGAGAAATTCACGCTGCTTAACCTTCATAATTCCAGTAGGAATATGATATTTCCGGAACTGATCCTTGAATTTTGCCCAGGTGATTTCTTCATCAACAGGCCACATGGCTTTTGCGTTTTCCCACCATATGGCAGCAGCGCCTTCAAGATAATGGGTTGCAAATGGAACTTTATCATCTTCTTCAGTACGAGAAATCTCGAGCTTACTCTCAATGGTTCGCAACCAATCGTCTGCATCCAAGGGATCTATAACCTGACTAAAACTGGGAGGCTTGGTTCTCTGAAAATCTAACAGCTTGGAGTGATGCCCGTTCTGATTTCCATTTTGTCCAACCACAACTTGCACACTCCTTAATATTTCAATCAGATCATTATTCCTTCTTTCCTCAAACATACACAGAATTTGCTCGGTGGAGGGCGGATTTGGCGGTGGAGGCGGTGGTGGAATGTAGGGCTCGGGGGAGTGTCCTGCCTGTCGTGCGGAACGACGAACAGGAGTATCCTCATGAGCGTCGCTACTGCTGCCTCCCCGCGTCATCCTATTGTGGATTTTTCCCAAGACAACGCAACCGAGATGAGAAACATCCAAAAATAAATTGGGGAAAAGCCAGCAACAAATCCCGAGAGAAAACGAAATAACGAAGAAAATACGACGAATAAAATAGAGTTCCAACATAATTATACATAGACTCATACATGAAAGATAAACATCATGCCAGGTTCAACTACTCTCATACAGGAAACGGAACATCATGACTCGTACGACTACATCCGTACATCATCCTGACAATTGTGGATACTCAGAAGCTCTACTGCTCTGCTGGTGCTGCGGGGTCCTCTCCTGAAGCGGACTCGGATCCTGAACTGATGAGGTTAACTGAAACCTCCAGGTTAAAGGTAACACGACGACACTGACTCGAGGGCTCTCCTTCTGGGGCAGGTGCAGGTTGAAGCATCGGGGCTACAGGAGTAGTGAGAAGTGATACCCACTCAGCAGGAGCACTGAGAGGATTCACGGTCGAGGTGCCCAAGCTACTCGGAGGAGTAACCGGTGAAATAGGGGAACTAGAACTGGATGGAATATAAGGAGTAAATCCCGTATAGGGTGGAGCAGTGACAGATCTAGTAGAGGCTAAAGCAGTACGAGCACGAGTCAGCTCTCGAGCCAGCTCGTGGATCATAAGATAGCTAGCAGTGATATAACGGGAAAGGTGGCTAGCAACACTATCAGACTCCGGATCAATGATAGGGAAACGGACACGACCATTGTCGTGCAGAGAGGGATAGTAGTAGAAACCTGGGTGGTTCTGCATCCGGACCTCGTTATAACGAAGCTCGACAAGGACCTCGAATGCAGCAAACTGGACAGCCTGAGAAGCGGTAGAAGCAAAACCGCTCCGGGAGGTACGAGTGTAACTGCTGGAATCAGAACTGGTGCGCAGAGTAACCACTGCGTGATACTCATACACTGAGTCTGCTAGACGCTCCCGGTACACATGATAGACTGGGTCGTCACCGAGGGGGTACAGCCGACGCCACACGTTACGAAGGAGATGCGGCGATGTGTACGGCATCAGCTGCAACTGGCACGGATACGGCACTGGAGCCATCTACACTCACAACCATTAGTAGGTTAGCATAAAAATAAAAAGAGTGCATACAATGCAACAACCAGCTACAAATGCTACCAGCACTCAACTTAAACTCGTAACTAAAATCCGGTTAACACGTCGTAGTCTAGCGTGGCCTACAGTCAGCGCGGCTCTGATACCAAGCGTTGTGGCACCCCGGCTCAGAGCAACCGATTTACCATGCATTGCCAGCCCAGAGACCATGTCTTCTGGCAACACACAACATCTTGGTACAGAAAACAACCGCTTTATTGATGCTAGCAGATCATAGTTTATATTACAACAGGTGGCGAGGCCAAGCGGCACACACGGTGCGGCTGAACAATATGTACATTATTTACTGAACATAAAGGGGCCTCGATCATAACAACTACGTGGCAGCGGAACAACATCGTAGCGGAACTCCATAGCACAGGGACACCGATGTGGACACGATCTAGACTCGAACAGCACTCCTTTCCAACGAGACTTTCCTGAAAGCTGGCATGACACGCCAGGTCAGTACATTGAATGTACTTGCAAGCTCACAACAAACATAAACATAATGACAAACAATATCATGATACTTAACCAATTAGCAATGCAACAACATATCATACATGCTGTGATCATGATCTCGTGATAAAATTCCCTCGGAGTTGCTTACCAACGGTGATCGCTCTCGGATCACAAACGGACCAACCTCGTGGTCTTGGATCGGTTACCTTGTAACCAAACGGTGATCTTTCCGGCGATCACAACCATGACCAACACATGGTCTCAAACGGTGATCTTTCCGGCGATCACAACCATGACCAACACTTGGTCTCCAACATCAAGATGGTTTACCCACCATCATCTTCTCAACAGTGCGACGTTCATAACTTACTGTGCAAGATTAATTTAAACGTTAACCCATGGTGTGACCTACTTTCGAGCGTGTCCGTAACCGTGGACTCGGCTATCGATAGATTTAATACACTCTGCAGAGGTAGCGCACTGTACCCACACCACGGAACCCATGGCCTCGCACTCCCATTCGGGTGGACCAACGGCATTCCGACGAAACCCCTCCATAGCCATGAAACTCTCTCGACCACTTCGACTCACTCCCCACTTGGCTAGTCCTGGGTGGCCCCGTGTCTACCAAAGACACCAACGGCCACCGTCGTGGCAAAACATAAACGGTCCCAAACGGGGACAAGGTACCATAACATAAACAACGGGCACACAAGGTTATGTCTGCTTACTGGGCCAGGGTACCGCACGCCCATAACCTTCCCTCGTTGGAGGCATCGACCAGAGGCATGACAATGGACCGAATAAAGGCCTTCCCATAAAGGCAAATATGGTTGCACTGGGAAAACTCGATTTAGTGGCACCATGACGCGGTCAACGATATATTCAAGTTGAGTTATTAGCAGGTTCAACTTAACGTGAAAGTAACCGGTGTCATAACATGCCATGAAAGTGCAACACAAATATATGCATCATATATCATCGGAAATAACTGGGTCAACTATATCCACACTAAACATAGACATCAACAACTCATAACACTTCCTTGGTTATGATTAATCATCAATTTAAACAGAATCTTTACTTAGCAAATTTATCATTTTTGTCCTCCAAGAAAATAACTCAAAATAATTACTTATATCCATAACCATATTACTTCTTCATAACAAATATTACTTCTAGTTACTTAACCAACTTAGTTAGCTTCAAACTTTTTGTAAACTAAGCATATCAACTTAAACAAGCAACCAATCATATTATAAATAATATACTAGTGATTTAAATGCATGGATAAAATCATTATTCAAGTTGAAAAATCACAAATATTGTAATGGCACCATGAAAATGTTGTTGTGGCTTGCCTTAGTGCAGATGAGGTTCACAATCCTCCTGGTGATCCTCAAGACAAGCTTCACTTTCTGAAAATAATTATAAACACCAAAAGAAAACATCAAGAACCCTTCTGAAATTCACCAGAAAATCTAGACAGCTGAGAAAAATCTCATTTTTGGTGAGCTGCTAGATTTCTTCATAAAGAACACAATGCAAAAAGAATCAATTCATTTGGACTTATGGTTAAAAAGTTTTGGCTGTTTGAAGCTCTGTGGATAGAATTAAATTTGATTTTAAATAAAACAAAACTGAGGGGGGTGACGTCGAAGGCGTAATCCTCGCGGGCGCCACCACTCGTACCGCTTCGCGCGCGTACAGAGTGGCTGACTTGCAGGCCCCGCTAGTCAGGTGAGAGGGAGGGGGAGAGGGAAACAGAGGACGGCGCGGCTTCACCGAAGCACACGCCAGCGAGGAGGGCTTGTTGGCCCAAACTAGAGGGAGGGATCGAAAGAGAAGACGGAGGCGCACCTGCCCGTACCCGTAGGTTAGCTAGGGGTGGTCGGACGGTGTTGGAAACGACCTCTCCAGTGGCGACAGGAAGCAGGGGTCGCCGGAGTTGAAGACGACGGCGACTAGAGGCGACACTAGGGGTCGCCGGAGTGTGTGTGAGGAGTGGATGATGCTCGAGGAGGCTGGGGAGGGCTCTATTCATAGCCGAGCGATGAGAGGGGATCGGGCTCCGCCGGAGGACACCTGGACACGGCGCCCGATGACGAACGGCGTCAGTGAGCGAGGGGGAAGGCGACGCAGCTCACACGGGAACTGTGGGCGAGTGGAGACGAGCACAGGGGCGAGAGGGTGGCGACGAACACAGTGCGCAGCGCACTGTTCTGTGGGCCGGACCGCGCCCGTGCTCGCTGCGGCGAGCTCCGGCATCGGCGAGCGCCAGGAGGGAGTTAAGAAGGTCGGGACGAAGATCATGGCGAAGTTTGGCAAGGCTTGGCAGTCGGGGAAGCAAGCACGCGTGCAATAGAGCCCTCGGCGGCACTCAGAGCGCGGCGACATGCAGGTTGGCATCACGCACACGTGTGGTCACCATGTGAACTCTGACCTCAGGCCGACCTAAGCCCAAACTTCATGTCTGACCTATAGTTTGTGGTAGATTGAGAGGTTACCACGCTTTGGTTTGAGCTCAGACGCAGTAGAATGGATTTCAACTTCCTGGTAAGTTTCTGGTCGGTAACTTTGAGAGCTTACTGTGGTCAAACTACTGAGAGTTGGGAGCTGGGCTTTGGAGGTTAGCAATCATCTACTAAGGTGATGATGCACAAGAAAAACCAGCCACAATAGAGCAAGTAAAATGGTAGTTGTTGTAGAACCTACCATTTCTGTCCAGAAGAGAAAATATTTTCTATAGCAAAAATATTCCAAAAAGTGATGAATTATTTTTGCTCAGGAAGGGTGCCCTAGGGTTCAAAGAATATTTGGGATTTTTCTCAGATTTTTGTGGGCAAGAAAAATTGGGGTTGCTTTGGAGCACATTGAGCCAGCTAGGGTTTTAGAGAGGGAAATGAATATTTTCCTTTAAGAAAATATTCAAAATATTATTTTGAGGTGAACTAGAGAGGAAATGATAGTTAGAGAGGGAAATGAGGCACTTGGGTGAAATTCAAGGGGTACCCAAGTGTTTAAGTCCATCTGAAAAGATTCAAAACTCCAAATTTTAAAACCAAACCAACTGAAAATCAGGCAAAGAGAAGAGGGCAAAAACCAGGCTGTCACAGAATCTACCTCTGTCTTGGTTTGTTGTACCCTTTGTAATTTGTGTTAAATTTTGACCAAGGGTTTAACTAAAAAAATGTTAGTGCAGGTCAGCAAAAATTATATCGTTGGATGATTATTTGAGCATAGTGTTCAATGATATATTTTTTGGTGACATGCATAAACATTTCTTAGTTAAATATTTGGTAAAAATTTGGTAAAAATTACAAAGGGGACCAGTAAACCAGGAAGCAGGTAGTACGTCAATCACACACGGTTCCCAAAATTGGAACCGTGTGCAATGACTTTCATTTTGCATGTTGCGTCAATCACACATGGTTGGCTCTAGCAAACCGTCGCCTCTAAAATTCTTTGTGGGACAGAAAACCCTCACCACCAAATTCATAAAAGAAAAAAGAAAACCCTCACCATCCCCACGTCACAAAGAACCCTCACCCCGCCCGCCACCCCCTCCGGTCCCCATTCACACCTGCACAAGCTGCTCCGCGTCTATGGATGGCACCGCCTATCGTGGCGGTAACCACTTAGCTCGACGCCTGCCGCCGCCGCCAGGCTGCCGGCAAAGCCCACCGCATTTCGCCACTTCCGCTTGCCGCCGCCTATCGCCATCGACTTTCTCGACGCTGCTCACGGTCGACCCAGCTCCACTTGGTTGGGGAATCTGCCATACTAAGGGTTCTTTCTCATGGACAACAAGGTAACTAATTTAATGAGATATTATCTCATCCCTTATCCTAGTTCATCTACACTACTGCAGGATCCTGCTAACGCGACACTATGATTAGAGACCCTTCGACGAAACTGTGTGCGATGCATTAATCGCAAACGGCGGTGTAAAAAACCGTGAAAAAAGGTGCAAAACGTTTGCGATGACAGATGCATCAAACACGGTTCAGATTTTAGTTGTGTGTGCAATGCAGGGCATACGGTTCAGTTCAATTAACTGTTTGCGATATATGGGAAACCAGATGAAGGTGTGTGTGATATACGGCATACGGTTCACTCGGATGAATTGTTTGTGATTAGGCAACACAAACGAAACAGTCAGCTAGATCAAGGTGTGTGCGATATATGGCATACGCTTCACTTGGATGAATTGTTTGCTTTGAGCCAAGAGAATAGAAACGGTTCAATTTAACAGGATGTGTGTGATACACGGCAAACAGGACTGTAATCAGAAATGTGTGCGAAGACCGATAATAATACAGACGATTGCTGATAATAAGCCATGTGTGTTCTGGGCAAACGCTTGGTGGTATAGAATCGTCAGCGATTGATGAAATCATCACCGACTGGTTCCACGGTATGGTCCGTGTGCGATGTCATTGCACACAGAACAACAACATATGTACTTATAACTTATAAGGACTTGATTCCATAAACAGATTGAATATCCAATTACATATGTGGCTAGTACACACATGACCTTTGCACACACCAAAGTATGTTCCAAAATGCCTAGAAAACTCAAACAATGTATAAAAAGGCAAAATGAACCGTGAATAATTTCATATTACTATAGTTGCATATTGCCTCTATAAAATAAATCAAGGCGGGAAGAGACATCGTATGTCGTTTCGCACACATAGGTGACAAGGTCCCTCTCGGAACCATGAGCCTTTTTGAGAGACGCTCCGGTTTGTAAGAAGTTTGTACCAAAACTTGTCCCAAATTGGACTTATTTTTTTTACCATAGCATGTTGGTGCTATGTCATAACACCATGCCAAGTTTCATGATTTTGAGGTGAGTTTTGGGTTTACAGTGATTTTAAAACTAGGTTTCTCAATGTTTATTGTCGAGTCGGCACCGCCCTGGACAGGCTTTTTCCTTGTGGGTCCCAAATGACAAATGCAAATCTGTCACTACCATGCAACTTTTCTTATTAAGAATTATAGCCGATTTGGTGTGCTAGCTGAAAATAAGTTTGTGGGTGCTGGTGGGCGCTAAGAACTTGCGGTTCTGTAATGAACAAAGATCTCAAGGATCCCGCGAGAGTGAGGTTCTTTCCCTATGTTGTGAGTGCTTATAATAAATGGCAAGCCATTGGCCCAGTATGAAAGAAAATGTGGGTCAAACCATAGTTGAAAAGGGCAACAATGTCTAACTCCATCTTACAAAACGTACAAAAGCACAAGGATTAATTCATCAGGTTTACACATAACTCGGATTGAACAAGACAATGACATGTAACTCAACCAAAGTTTTCGACTGTTACAATCAAATGGATCAGTCTGATCCATAAAATCAAGATCCCAGTACAATAATTCTACTGCTCCATGATGACCACAAGTTGTTGTAAATAGAAGCCGAACACGATCAGAAGCCCTTAGGTCCACCTGAAACTTCTTTTTATGCTCTTCAACACTTGCAGCCGTGAGTAATTTCTTGTCGAAAAACTTAATCCTCATGGACAATAGTGCCCTCGCATTCAACATGAAGAATTTGACAAGGCTAATGTTTGCACTGTTGGATGAATATCCAGCGTTACTGTCTTCAAAAGAATGTCATGAGATCTGAGAAAATCCCCGTGCTTCATCAACCATCGATTGGTTATACCTTTTTCTCCATGTGTTCTTGCCTAAATAGAGATGAAGATTGAAAACAATTAATATCTAAAAAAGATTATGTTGAAAGAGTGATAGCTTAACGATTAATTATAGTACATTATATATGGGCTTTCAATGTGCGTGAAATCATCACCTTTACATACAAATTCTCCAGAAATGGAAAGCATCGCAGCAAGGCAATAATGATGTTGAGATCAAAACACCACATACTGATATATAAGGTCTTGACAGATTCCACCAATGCTGATAGGATGGACAAGCGCTTCATTGATCATAGAACATAATATTAGCACTGAAAGTGTACTCCAAGATGATACTTAACTTATGCGCACAAATGAAAAATGCAAATTACAAAAGTGTACGTGAATAATATACAGTACCTCAATAGGTGTGGAGGCAAACACCATCTCGAACCATTTAAACCAATCACGAATTGCACCAAAGGTCTCCAGTTTAGGCGCAGAGACCACAGTTATTTGCTGAGGTCTATAACAACAATCAAGGACCAACCTTTGAAGTGAAGGGGCATCTTCGAGGATGAGCTCCTGTCCATCAAAACTAATTCCAATGGTTACAAGGTGAGGCAACTTTATTTTGAGACAAGGGATATTGATTCCTGCTCCAAAAACAAGCACCAAACGCTCCAGTGCAGGGCAGCTGGAGTGGATGATGATGTGCAGTGAGGCCTCCCATAGATGAACCAACACAAGCGCAAGTTTTTTCAGCAGTGGCAGTCGAAGCATTTGTACCAGATTGTCTGCTAGATGGCACCGGGTCAAGGTGGCGGTGTGGAGAGAGGAGGAAAACCATGAGATGGGCATCGGTGGTGAGGGCACAGATGCAGCTATTCGTGGTAACCTATCGCTATAGTAATGGTAGAACTCAAGCTGCTGGAGTTTATCGAATTGACGGGATGTCAGCCAGGCGGCCACCATGCAGGGTATGACCAGCAGGTAGCATGCCGGGATGCAGATGCGTTGAACGGAGCCCTCGTGGGAGGAGATGATGGCTCCGGGGAGTTCAAAATCATCATCGACAGATAGCTAACGACAGTCGAGATTAAGAGGCGCAGTGCGCCACCGAGATGCGAGGACTTGTGTGCTGCAGCCATCCTTGGTGGGGAGAAGGGAGATGGTCTCCCCAAGGATGCCGTCCGGGAGATCGCTAATGCGATCCGCTAGAGATTCTACTGGTTCATCAGGTCCAGGGGCGCTTCTGGCCGCACAGCCGGGTCCAAGATCTACATTCAGCGGCGCTGGTCGGAGCCTCATCTTTGTACATACCAATCTAAAAAATGGCATAACATGTAGGACATTCGAAATCAATTCTCAAGATCAGGAAGAAAAAAGGCACAAACATATATGTAGGACATTCAAAATCAATTCTCAAGATCTTCCATGAATTATTAGCACGCAAGCTAACCCTAGTCGGGTTATTAGCAAAAATCATTTGTACAGAACAAACAATTAATCACTAACTCTATACGAATAACATTCAAACAATCAATACACTACGTGCATCTAACGGATCTTAATTACTCTGATTTCATGGACTGAGAGAACATAACCATAGGATTTGTATTCCAGAAAAATTATAGAGGGGCGGGGTGGGGGGATTAACCAGAGAAAACATATGATATGTTTGCCGCACAAATGACTAACCGGTTTTCCGTCGGAGTCGCAGTCGTTGCCGGAGTTGTTGTTGACCTCCGGCTCCGGCTGGGGGGGGGGCACAACGGCGCCAACGAAGTTAAGGTCATGTTGCTGCCCGCGTGAGACCTCGTCGGTGGCGATGGCAACCTCTGTGCCCAGCTTCACGCGTTGCGCTTCACCAGCCCCGGCGTCGCCACTCCCTCCGACGGTGCGCTTCGGCGGCATCGTCATACACTCCAGAGTCCAGGCGTTAGTGATCACTGTAGACCGGGGGTGCAGCCGCCTATTATGGCCGGCGGCTCAGGCGCGCAATTAATATGGACCAATGGGAGTGAGGCAGACTGCGGTCAAAAGCTGTCTCGCCTCCCGGTGAGCCTGTGCGGCGGACTTCTACCATTCCCACCATCATTTCACACAGCTACTCGCACGCCTCCCTGTCAATATGCACACTTGCACGCACGCCTCCCGGTATGCCTGCGCGGCGGACTGCTCGCATGCGTCTCGTCAACTCACGCCTGCTCACACGACACACGGGGCGTGTGGCGGCACATATATATTTTGGTTTATTTTCTGCCGCTTTACTGCTTAACTGAAGCATGGCACGGTTAAACAGCTCATACCATATTCAATCTAAACCATTTGCGTTGAAGAGATGGACAAATTCTGCGTTGAACAGCTCGCATGCTTCTTGGTGAGCCTCTCAGTGAGCCTGAGCACCGGACCGCGCTCGCACGCCTCCCGTTCAGTCAAGCAGCTGGCCGCACGGCACCTCCTATCGCCATTAAAACGAAGACACGTTAGTACTAGGGAAAAGGCTAGCAGTAGCGCTGGTTTTAGGTATAGCAGTAGCGCGAGAACCCGTGCTACTGATACGGCGCTACAGCTAACCTGTAGCAGCAGCGCATTTTGGTCCGCGCTACTGCTATACAAGCGTAGCAGCAGCGAGCTGTAGAACAACACACTACTACTAATAGCTCTAGCGCTCTGTATTAAGCCGCGCTACTGCTAACGGCACGCTGCTGCTAACTTTACTCCCCTCGCTACTGCTAATTTTATTAGTTTCTGATTTTTTTCTGCATATTTGTTTTGTATTTGAACAGACTTTATACAAGAATCTTTAGCACATACAAATGTCATCATCATACACATACAAATGGCTGCAAGACCACAGATGTAATCATAGCATATACATACAAATAGTCTCATCAAATCATATCATCATCATACACATCATCCAACACAAAGTGGTCTCTCGTCATCATCTCGGAAATAGCGATACAAGTCTCGAATACTTGCAACTACATCATCACCATCTAAACAATGATATACGCGAGAAGAGCTATCACTATGAGTGAGAGCGGAACTATGCAGTACATGAGGCGGCGGTTACGAGTCCTCTCTCGCGCTAGCAGGAACCTCAAGTAACTAGCTTCTGCTTCTTGTCTGCTTTTGAAGCCTTTATGGCTGGCGCCCGAGAACCCATCCACTTGTGCCTGACACTCAGGCCACTCGTCGTACACTCCCGGAACCTTCCCTTTGTACATGACATAGCACTGCTTCTTCGACATCAAGAATCTAGGTACCTGTTAGAGATGCATCTTTATCAAGAGAATGTACGATCATATGCAACAAAATATACTAGAGCAACACGAAAAAGAAAGGGTTAGCAACTAGATGCAACATATAGTATGCAAACTAATTAACTAGAGGTACGCAGGTCATCGTTCCCAAACTAACAAAGTAGCGTTACGCAAGTTCGGCAGGGACTGTGGACATCACAAAGTTTCATCGCTACAGAAAGTATACAAGTTCAACCGACACATATCATCATCATCGGCATCGTAAATCACTAGAAGTTCCATCCTTCCATATCATCAAGGATGGACCCTAGCTTCTTGAACGGCGTGAGGTCATGACATTGCATGCCTATGCGAGTTCGGACGTCAGCTCGAGATATAGGGCCATAGTGGAACATCGCCTTCTCATCGATGACTTCTTTCATTATGATCGTCGCAATGTCTCTTTGGATGCGAAAGAAGTCATCTCTAAGTTTATAATCCACTTCTCCATGAGATTCTACCCACTTGCGGATATGATCATCATTTTTGTTTGTCATGCGAAGCTTTTGGTGATCCGTGCTGAACTCAATCATGAGATGGAGGGCGTAGAATCCATCTTTCTTGCTTGGTTTTGGGACATGATGCAGCAGAAGTTAGTTTTATGCGAGAAACCCAACTTCTTTTTCCTTTGTTTCCTGATCTGCAGGTGGCCACCCCTAATGCTGAAGCCTTGGAGAGCATCATCTAGAATATTCATTATGTGGGTGTAGTCCTTATTCTCGTAGTTTCTGGTAGGGTTGAAATACACGGTGTGGGAGACTCGCGGGTAAAGAACGATAAGGACGGCACGCCCGTTGCTGTGGGGAAAAAGACACCTCAAATTATTCTCCATATGAGCGAGAAGGAATGATTGAAATGTACGAAAGGGTTGTCCAGAACTAACTTACTTTGGATGATAAGGCAGGAGGGCAATTTCCTGGTCCTTATTCTGTACCATGAAGTTTTGGAGGTACTCCCTAGCAATTTCATGCTCAAAGTCGCCGAGACTCAAGAAGGACTCGTGCATGTAGTACGGATCCGCCACACAGATTGGCGAGACTTCTTCTCTCTTCATGACGGAGCTCATATGTAGCGCAAAAAGGCGGACGACTGTAAAATCGAGCTGCCTTGTCAGAAACATCTCGAAGATATGGTCAAACCGTAGGAAGAACACCTCCGCGGGCCGTGTGTCGATGTAGCACTTCCCCTTAGGCACACGAGCCACGTATGTCGGATACCGGGATCCTTCGAGGCTAGTAGGCTTTTCTCAGTCGACAGCACATGGTCATGTAGTCTCCTGAGATCCCCTGATAGTTTCTCCAGCGGTTTTGGCGGTAGCATCGGCTCACCCGTGACAAGGAACATGGCCGCACCTTTGACGGGTACACACTCTTCAGAATCCATTGTCTGGCTGCTCTATGCTTTGGCTTGTTTGTAGGCAGCAGAGCCTATCTTCCCCGGTCTCTTCCTCTCCTTTTTCTTGGGCACACCTTCCAGACCCTTCATTAACCCCTGCCCCAGTGTTGTCGGGCTAAGCACTGTACGACCACCGGCTAGTTGAGCCTGTGTTGAGGCGGCATCTTCAGGCGTGTCCTGTGAGGATCTCATGAAGAGAAACTTCTTGCAATCTCCCTGCTAGGACGTTCCTGCTCGGGCAGATCATCCACATCCTCATCAGCATGCTGATAGCCCGATTTGTCATATGGCTGACTCATCATCATATCTAAGTCACCGTCGTAGGCGCCTGTAATGAGGAAACCCATTGGGCCCTCCGTCTCCTCCATCTCATCATCCATTCTTTGTTCTACGGGGCCGATTACATCAACCACTATTGGACCCCCTTCATCACGTCGTCCGCCGCTCTCATCCGGCACTACAGGAGCTGGTAATTGCGTAGGCGGGGTGGTGGTCTCCATACATGCTTTTCGATGTGTGGTTATTGGTGTGCTCTCGGACGGCTCCAGACAAAGAAGATTCTTCGGCCATAGCAGCACCCAACCCTTGGAGCTTCCAATCCGCAGCGGGGTCTCGTCGTCCTCTCCCCCTAGCCGTACTGGAGGAGGCAAATCCTCGTGCCCTGATTTCACACTCGACAAGGTAACCCTGAAGTGCCCAGCAGGGATCGACTGGCTGTGGAATGTGAGTTCCAAGGGCTTCATTATCACCCCCTTTCCCACGTCCACCTTCTGGCCTTTGATCAAGTAGAGTACGGTGCACGGGATTTCGTCGGCCTGCAAACACATGTATGTGGCATAAAACATCCGAAAGGCAACGAAAATGGAATATTCTAGATATATATGTTGGTGCGACATGTAATTACCGTGAGGGCGTCGAGCTCAGCCAAAGAAGAAGGCCCGCCTAGCGTGCCAGAGACTAAGGACGGGCTGCTATGAGCGGGTGCGGGTGCGAGAGCACGCCCGGTTGCGTGAGGAGGTGATGGTGCGGTGGTGTTGTACACGGAGTTGCTCGCGACGAAACTGGGCATGGGGAAATCATGTGCCATCTTGTCTGGATTTTCCTTCATCCAGTTGATGATAGCTGGGACCAAGTTAGTAGCAAAATCATTTCTGCAGGCAGTTACAGCTGCATTGACTGCTTGTTGTAGCAACTCATTTTTCTCCTCGGCTATTTTTTCGCGTCCTCAGCTGCTTTTTTCTCGAACGCAAGCTTCACCTTCTCGTCGATGTCCGCCTGACTAAACTTCTTTTTCTGCTTCTTGGCCTCCGGGCCCTCGTTGTAAAACACCTTCCATGTGGCGCCGACACGTCCATATTGTGGCCGCTGGCCCAAAGGGAGTCCTGAAGTTCGTTCAAGGCCCGGTTGAGAGGGGTGTCCTACTTGGGCCTCATCGGAGAAGTAGGGCTTTCGGCTGCAAGCTGGTGTTGCTTCTCCTGCAGAAGGAACGTGAGCCGTTTACGAATGTGTAGTCGATTTGATCTGGAGCTAAATGTAAGGTGGTAAAAGAATAATTACCAGTACTCTAATCAATCTCCTCGTGATCTGGTTCGTGTAAAAAACCTTCTTTTCCTTGTCCCACTTGTAGCGGGCCCTGATGAAGTCACGCTCCAAGGGGTTGGTGAACTTTGCGAAGGGGTCCGGGAGACCCGCGGCTTCATGTTCCGCATCCTCCTTATCCCATATGGGCCTTTTATCGAGGTAGCCACGGCTTCCGAGGCGATGCTTCCCCGTGTTCCTTTGCTGAAGGCTCTTGAGTTTCGCAGCCTTAGCCTTGGTTGCCTCGGTAGCGCAAGTGTCCTTGAACTTTTCGAACTCCTCTTCCGTAAGTGTCAGATTTCCACCAGAATCTGACAGGGGTTCCTCAGCCTCAATAGCTCATTTCACCCTCCCTTTCCAGGAGACCAAATCATTGTTGAACATGCCCATGGCGCGATTGTTAATATTTTTCATCTTCGGACCATCCCATGGTTGTTCTATGCTATCATCCTGGTCGGGGAACTTGAATCTCTTGTGCAACTTCGTTAGGAGAAGCTGCCTCAAATGTTCTTTACTCCTTAAGTCATCATCGTTGATGCTCGCGCATTCCCGTAGGATGCATCCTACGTGGTTCCCATACCACTTGCGAGGTTCTTCCGGCTCTAATGGCTCAAACTTGCTAGGTGCCATCTTTGTGATCACCAGTCGTCCAATGCCGAGTTTGTTTGGTTTTCGTATCCTCTGCTTCTTCTTTTTGGTAGAGGCATCGGCGCCTGTACCTTCCCCGCCGGTATCTTCCCCGCCGGTACCTTCACCGCCGGTCTCGGCGTCGCCATCAGTGCCGGCACCATCGGTGTCGATGTCGGCGTCGGTACCATCATCGAGGCCGACCTGCAAACCTTGACTGTGCTTAGCAGACAAAGAGTCAAGGTACTCTTGTTCACCATCATAATCCATCTCGTCGGCATCTTGGTCAAAAGGCCCGGTTTCTTTGTTGTTTGACATGTTTCCTATTATTAAGTCTCCCGGCACTCGATATGCCTACTTTCTAGCACAAGTATTGCCAAAATTCAAAGAAAATTTGGGCATGACCTTTGCTAAAAAGTGGACATATCGAGCGCCTGAAATTCACCGGAATGAAAATGAATCAACATTCCGGCGAAACATAGGCCACTCGGATCATTTACCATGCACATAATCATCATTTTCCAAATATGACATGTCCAAAACATCACATGTCCAAATGACATACCCAAATTCCAAATATGACATGTCCAAATCACATATCCACATATATATCACATGTCCACTTCAAATTTCCATATAAAAGGAAGAAAAGTATAGAAATTCAAGAAAAATGCAAGAAGTCATTTTTCTTCACAATATTTGAAAGTAAAATCAGCCTACCTAAATTTGAAACTAAAAAAATTTCTTTAACAAGGGATGTTGATTTGGACAATTGCTTAAACTAATTCGGTTTTATTAAATACTAATTTGGTTTTTTAATACTAATTCTAATTAAATAACTAGCACTATAAAATTTAAAGAGCAACAATTACTTAAACTAAAAATGCAAGAAACCTATATAATCAATTCTGCCTTTTCTTTTAACTAACATTGCTTAACCCTAAATTTCTATCCTAATTTGAAACCTAGGGTTCAGAAAAACCTAGCTAAATTCATAACTAAATAGATAACCTAATCAACCTACTGCCCTAACTAAAACCTAAGTAAATTAACCGAAGAACCCTAGGTAGCAGAGAGAGAAGGAGCGATGCGGGCTTATAGAGGGTGCAGGGGCGAGGAGGCAGGCCCGACAACGGCCGAGGTTGGGAGGGGAGGAAGCAGAGGAGTGAGGCGTGGTGCGTCGGGGTCAGGGCCGGGGTCGGGGGCGAAGAGAGAGTGGGGATTTGGGGGAAAAGCAGAGGCGGGAAGAAGCAGAGAGAGTGAGGATTTTGGGGGTTAAGTCGAGGTAGCAGTAGCGCGTTCCGGACAAACGCGCTATAGCTAAGTTAGTTATAGCGCTTTTATCCAGAAAATGCTACTGCTATTACAGGTAGCTATAGCGTTTTTACATGGAAAGCGCTACTGCTACTTTGACTAGCTATAGCTCTTTTTCAGAAAAGCGCTACTGCTATAACCATTACCTGTAGCAGTTTTCCAGTTTGTTTCTTCTATTTTCGTTTCCTTTATTTTCTCTCCCATTTCTTTTCTTTTCTTTTCCTTTTTCCAAGAGCAGTGAACGAAGGGAAGGTGATACAATGTATATAACTAAGGCGATATATATTGCATCGTTGGACGGTTAAGTATGTATACAAAATAGGAACATATATATTACATCATTTGACCCATGCATAATGGCTAAGTGTGTACACAAAATAGGAACATACATATTACATCATTTAACCGATAACACACGGTTCCTCAGCGTTGACATTTTCGTTTTTGAGTGAGATTCTTTCCCTTCTTGTTCGTTGAAGCATAATTGAGCCCCTCATTGTGACTTTTCCTTTTCCATGGAGTGCGATCTTTCTTAGGTAATGTAGTATTGATTCTTCTTTTGACGTGTACTTCATCGTCATCGTCATCTTCCCTCATTGGGTTGTCGTACTTGTCGTAGTCTTCCTCGTTGGCGACTACATCCATTCCAATGATGTTCCTTTTGCCTCTCCTCACGACAACACGGCTGGGATTGCGGGTCGGTTATGAAGAAGCATTGTGTCACGTGCTTAGCGTGTACCCATGGCTCGTTTTTGCGATAGCGTTCACGGTAGCGCTCTTGGCATTGGGTACAGTCATGGTAGTGAAATACCGGTTTTCTCTTTCGGCATTCTTAGCCCATCTGACACGGAACATTGTCGTGTTGTGAAGTCTAGAGTAGTCAAGCTCCCAGATCTCCTCGACCCTTTCATAAATCTCTTAGTTGTGTCGTTGTCGCTGCCGGTCATGCATTCCATTGTCACGCCTGAGTTATGATCATCATTGTCCATATCTTTGGCCTCCGTGTAGAATGTGTATCCGTTGATATCGTATGCCTGATAGGTGACGAGGTTGGGCAAGGGCCCATGTGCTAAGGCGTATATGAGCAATCCGTCCTTAGAGCCCTCTTCCGGGGAATTAGCAATAATATGCTCTTTGAACCAATGCAGGAAAGTGGAGTTGTGCTCTCTAGTAACTTCGGCGTCCGTCCTGCATACCCCCCGGTCACGATACTTCTTTGCGATAATTTCTTTATGCAGTGCCACGAAAGGATCTACCTCGTCTAGGTGTTGTAGCACTAACAAGTTTGCTCTGTCAAAGTGGTTGCGTCGATCTGAGTATGCCACGTGGAGTTCCCTGTGATCGTTGGAGTTACCTTCTCCTTCGAGCCTCCCATCGTGCTTGTTGACAGGCAAACCAACACCAACACCAGGCGGCTGGTCTGCGCCATATAGAAAATTCTCGCAGAATGAGATGCACTCTTGTGTCAGATAGCCCTGGACGATGCTTCCATCCGGACGGGACATGTTACGAACGAATCCTTTGATGATCCCATTCATCCTCTCAAACGGCATCATGTTGTGCAGGAATGACGGCCCCAGGTCTATTATGTCATCCACAATATGGACACACAGATGCACCATGACGTCAAAGAACGCGGGCGGGAAGTACATCTCAAGCTCATTTAGTATCACAACGATCTCTTCATGTAGCCTTCGTAGCTGCTTCACGCTGATCGACTTTCGAGAGATGAAGTCGAAAAAGTTGCAGAGACCAATAAGCGTGTCACGGATGTGCTTGTCCATTATCCCTCTAAGGGAAACAGGTAGTATCTGTGTCATCATCACATGACAGTCATGGGACTTCACCCCGCTGAACCTTTTCTTGTTCGTGTCTAGATATCTGCTTAGCTTGCCACAGTAACCGGAACTAACTTTGATTCCGGTAAGGCACTTAAAGAATTGATTAATATCAACCTTTACTTAAGGTGATGCAAGAAGGGGGGCAATAATCCTCTTCCTTTACTTTTTTTCCCTTCTTCCCCCGCGCCTTTCTCTCCATCTCTATCTCGTCTGACTTTTTACGTGGTGGCATGTGCAGATCTTCCCTGATTTTCAAATCTTGCAAGTCTTTTCTTGCCTTCAGCCCATCCTTGGTCTTATTCGGCATGTTCATCAGTGTTGCGAGCAAGCTCTCAAGGACATTCTTACATATATGCATTTGATCAAGGCAATGAGGTGTGTCGAGTTTGTGCCATTAATCCAAGTCCCAGAACACAGACCTCGTCTTCCATACCTTCAGCAGCGGCTCCGGCGCCTTTTTCATCATCTTTCCCGGCGCGGGGCACTGTTCCCAGTTTTTCAACAGCTCATCAATTTTGGCGCCGCTCTGCTTACGTGGAGGTCCTCGATGCTCAGCGTGACCATTGAATAGATCTCCACAGTTTCTCAATGGGTCATCCTGATCGAGCCATCTTCGATGCCCCATGTACATGATTTTCCCAGACCCGCCATCTTTCCTTGACATTAGATGCTGAGACATCGTATCATCCATGCACTGCGTGCATCCGCAATATCCATGGCACACCTGCCCTGCGACATATCTGTAACCGAGATCGTTATGCACCATCGTGATCAGCGCGACTCTCATGTAGAAATACTCGCCTTTGCTAGTGTCCCATGTCTTGGCCGGTGTTTTCCATAATGTGTCTAACTCCTCTTGAAGTAGCCCCCAGATACAGATTAATATTATTTCCTGGTTGTTTCGGCCCTTGAATCAGCATGCTCATGTGAATGTACTTCGACTTCATGCACAACCAGGGGGGAGATTGTACATCCATACAAACACGGGCCATGTGCTATGGTTGGTGTTCTGGTTGCCAAACGGATTCATGCCATCGGTACACGCGCCGAGCACGATGTTCCTTGCATCACATTCGAAATACCGATAGAAGCCGTTCAATGCTCTCCACTGGCTTCCATCCTTGACGGGTCTCAGCTTCGGATCATCTCCATCGTTGGGCTTCTTCCTCTTCGCGTGCCAGCGCATGAGCTTTGCTTCCTTGGGATCTATGAAATACCGCTGGAGACGGGGAGTGATCGGTAAGTACCATACAACTTTCTGGGGAGATTTCTTCCCGGCCTTCTTGTATCGAGAAGCATTGCACACCATACAGCTTGTTTTTTCCGCGTGCTCCTTCCGATAAATTATGCAATTGTTGATGCATGCATGGTATCTAACGTGCGGCAGATCAAGAGGGCACACGATCTTCTTGGCCTCATCCGCACTAGTAGGACATAGATTCCCCGCGGGAAGAACATCCTTTAGGTACTTGAGATACTCATCGAGGCTAGTGTCGGTCCATTTATTTTTAGCCTTCGTCTTCAGGAGTTGGAGCGTGAAACTCAAGCGGGTCACCTCGGGATTGCAACCATCATACAATGGAGTGTTCAAGTCTACCACCAGTTGCTGCAGCTTAGCCTCCTCTCTAGAAGTAGCTCTCTCAGTACTCATCTCCTTGTGAAGCAGTGCTTGAACATGAGGGTCCCACACGATTGAACTTAGTACCGATGAACTCTGCGGCATGAAGTCCACGTTCTCTCCGCCTCCATGTCCAACCCCTTCTCCTCCGCCATGTCCGGCCCCTTCTTCGCCGCCATGTCCGGCCTCTTCCCTGCCTTCATTATTGATCATCTCTTCGTCTTGCCCCGTGTCGTCATTGCCTGCCCCGTCGGCGTCCTCAACATCATCATCCTCATCTTCAATTATCCACTGAGTATAGCCATCCATGAAACCAGTCATGAGCAGGTGCGCTTCGACACGACCATCGTCATAGGGGTCGAGCCAAACTATTCCTTTGCATCTTCGACATGGACATAAAACCTCCGTCAGGTTATTTTCTTTCATTTCCTGCACCGCCGACCGCAACCACCTGTCCACCATCGTTCCACTGACCATCATGAATGCCTGCACGGTAATAATAAACAAATTGATTATAAAAATGCGTGCATGCATCAAAGTCATACAAAAATTCGGCATGACCTTCCCTAAAAATAGGACATATATATATATATATATATATAGAGAGAGAGAGTTTGCCTGGAATTCGCCGAAACTGAAATAAATCAATATTTCGGCAAAACATAGGAAACTCACAAGCACAATTCGGCGCCAACGCATGCCACACACACAATTTCCATCATATCGCCCGATTATGTCATATCGCACACACATACACATATTTCCATTCTTGCAAAAGCATGAATTTTAATCACCTATCTCGAGATCAAGCACACGGTGGAGATGATGATGTAGTTGGGAGATCAAAAGTGGACAAAGCTCTTCTTGACAAAGCTAGATCTAGTTAGGGGGTACATAGGTCACTTCACTAAATGCTACATCTACCTAGCTAATTTGGGAGGAGACAACTTCAACTAGTGGAGGGGGAAGGAAAAAGAGAAAGGAGATGCATTAATGGAGGTGGTGTAGTTAGATAGGAGTAATAAAGAGAGAGAGAAAGGTAGGTAGAAGAAGGGGAGTAATGGGGGGAGAAGTAGTGAGGAAGAAGCAAAGTGAGGGAGAGAGGAGGTGGGAGGTAGGGGAAAGTGAGGAAGAGAGGATGGGGGAGGGGGAGGGGAAAAGGTGGTATATGTTGCGGCTTAGCAGTAGCGCTGGTTGTAAACCATGCTACTGCTAATAAGATAGCAGTAGCGCGCTTCTGGCACACGCACTATTGCTAAGCGGGGCCCGCCATGTGGCCACTTCCAAAATTAGCAGTAGCGCCACCCAAAGAAAGCGCGCTACTACTATTAATTTATCAGTAGCACGGTTAGCAAGAGCGCGCTACTGCTAAACCTAGGGTGGCGGGAACTGTCGGTCGATTTTAGTAGCAGCGTGGTTCCACCGAGCCGCGCTACTGCTAAGTGAGTATCACTAGCGCTTGTTTTGATACTGCGCTACTGATAATTAGCAGTAGCACCTCTTCCTGTACCGCGCTGCTGCTAAGATTTTGTGTATAAGGTTTTCTCTAGTAGTGCATGGCGTCACGTAAATGGTTAACAGAACACACACGATTTGAATTATACAAATGTTTGAGATATTAAAGTGGCAGCTATTTTTTCAAAATTCTTTTGTTGGCTGTTATTTGAGTGTGCCTTCTCTCAAAATGGACACGAAAAATACCACAACATGTCGGGTGCCATTCCATGATAGCATGCCAAGTTTCATGAATTTCAGATGAGTTTTGAATTTACTAGAATTTAAAAACAAAGTATCTCAACGTATTGCCAGCAATCAACGGTGCATTGGTGTTTGAAATTCATTCCCATTTTTGCATGGGACCTAAGCATGCACCCAAGGACACAGATTTGATTTTCCAACCAATTTATATGCACTGGAGCATGTGCATATAGTTCATATTTGAATTATGCACATAAATTGCCTAGAAAACCCAGTTAATGTATAAAATGTCCAAACGAACCCCGAAAAATTCCAAAATTTAACACAACACTCCTGTTATTCTATGTTGACGCTAGAAATTTTTTGAAAGCAATAAGAGGCAGCGGATATCGTTTCGTCCCTAAAGGTGGGACGTTCCCTACCAAAACCATCAGGCTTGTTTTGAGAAAAGCTCTGGTTTGTGAGAAACTTATACCCAAACCTGCCCCAAATGGGACAAAAAATTTACCATAGCATGTTGATGCTGCTCCATGATAGCATACCAAGTTTCATGAATTTCAGATGAGTTTTGGATTTACTAGAATTTAAAAACCAGGCATCAATGTATGCGGCCGCATGACGGTGGCAGGGTGCTTGACATTCATTCTCATTTCTTGCATGGGACCTAAGCTTGCAACCAAGGACACAGATTTGAATTTTCAACCAATTTATACGCATTAGAGCATGTGCATGTAGTTCAAATTTGAATTATGCACATAAATGCATTGAAAACTAAATTAATGCATAAAAATGTCCAAACGAACCCCGAAAAATCCCAAAAATTGACACAACACTCCTGTTGTTCTATGTTGACATGAGAAATTTTTTGAAAGCAATAAGTGGCAATGGTATCGTTTCGTCCCCAAAGGTGGGACGTTCCCTACCAAAACCATCAGGCTTGTTGTGAGAAGCTCTGGTTTGTGAGAAGCATATCCCCAAACCTGCCCCAAATGGGACAAAAAATTTACCACGACATGTCGATGCCGCTCCATGATAGCATGCCAAGTTTCATGAATTCCAGACGAGCTTTGGATTTACTAGAATTTAAAAACCAGGTATCTCAAAGTTTGTGACCGAGTGACGGTTGCAGGGTGTTTGACATTCATTCCCATTTCTTGCATGGGACCTAAGCATGCAACCAAGGACATAGATTTGAATTTTCAACTAATTTATATGCATTAGAGCATGTGCCTGTAGTTCAAATTTGAATTATGCACATGAATGCATAGAAAACTTAGTTAATGTATAAAAATGTCCAAGCGAACCCCGAAAAATCCCAAAAATTGACACAACACTCGTGTTGTTCTATGTTGACACGAGAAACATTTTGAAAGTAAGAAGAGGCAACATATATCGTTTCGTCCCCCAAGGTGGTATGTACCCATCGAAACCATCAGGCTTGTTGTGAGAGAAGCTCTGGTTTGCGAGAAGGTTGTACCCACACCTGCCCCAAATGGGACAATATTTTTACCACGGCATGTCGCTGCCATTCCATGATATCATGTCAAGTTTCATGAATTTTAGACGAGTTTTCGATTTACGAGAATTTTAAAACCATGTATCTCAATGTTAGCGGACGAGCGACAGTGTCAAGGTGTTTGACATTCATTCTCATTTCTTGCATGTGACCTAATCTTGCAAACCAAGGACAAACATTTGATTTTGCAACTCGTTTTTATGGGCTGGAGCATGTGCATGTAGTTCAATTTTGAATTATGCACATAAATGCCTAGAAAACTCAATTAACGTATAAAAGTGTCCAAACGATCCCCAAAAAAATCAAAAATTTAACACGACACTCCTGTTGTTCTATGTTGACACCAAGAAAAAAATTGAAAGGAAGAAGAGGCGACGAATAACATTTTGTCCACAAAGGTGA
Organism: Aegilops tauschii subsp. strangulata; assembly: GCF_002575655.3. NCBI lineage: Eukaryota > Viridiplantae > Streptophyta > Magnoliopsida > Poales > Poaceae > Aegilops > Aegilops tauschii. Next base: position 229,009,126 of record NC_053039.3, read on the forward strand.
CATGTTTCCCTAACGGAGCCATGAGGCTTTCTTGTGAGAAGCTCTGGTTTGTGAGAAGCTTATACCACAACCTACCCCAAATGGGATAATATTTTTTACCCCAGCATGTTGATGCCATTCCATGATAGCATGCCAAGGCTCATGAATTTCAGACGGGCTTTGGATTTACTAGAATTACAAAAGCAAGTACCTCAACATTTGCCGGAGAGCCACGGTGTCGTGGTGTTCGAAATTCATCCCCATTTCTTGCATGGGACATAAGCATGAACCCATGGACACATATATGATTTTACAACCCATGTTGGTGCACCGGAGCATGTGCATGTTCTTTAATTTTGAATTGTGCACCTGAAATGGCTAGAAAACCAATTTAATGTATAAAATTTCCAAACGAACCGTGAATAATTCCAATTTTTTACGACACACATATAGTTGCATGTTCACTGCAGATAAAAGGTCTAGCAATTCAAACACCGTCCATTGCCATTGTGACCCCATTATATAATTCAAATCAAGATGAAAAATCAAGTAGATCCCACACAGTTTATTATCACCAACCATGTGAGATGCAGCACAAAATATCTTGGAGCACCGTCGGAGTATAGTAGGCTTACGCGAGAAGGTGCGACGGCTATGATACGTCCATTTTGCATCATGCTTTTATATCGATATTTATTGCATTATGGGTTGTTATTACATATTATGTCACAATACGTATGCCTATTTTCTCTTATTTTACAAGGTTTACACGAAGAGGGAGAATGCCGGCAGCTGGAATTTTGGGTTGGAAAAGGAGCAAATATTAGAGACCTATTCTGCACAGCTCCAAAAGTCGTGAAACTTCACGGAGGCAGTTTTTGGAATTAATAAAAATATTGGGCGAAAGAATCAACCAGAGGGGGGCCACCCACCATCCACGAGGGTGGGGGGCGCGCCCTACCCCCTGGGCGCGCCCCCTACCTTGTGGGCCCCCTGGCAGGCCTCTGGTGCCCATCTTCTGCTATATGAAGTCTTTCACCTTGGAAAAAAATCAGAAGGAAGCTTTCGGGACGAAACACCACTGCCACGAGGCGGAACCTTGGCGGAACCAATCTAGGGCTCCAGCGGAGCTGTTCTGCCGGGGAAACATCCCTCTAGGAGGGGGAAACATCCCTCTAGGAGGGGGAAATCATCACCACCGTCATCACCATCGATCCTCTCAGTGGGAGGGGGTCAATCTCCATCAACATCTTCACCAGCACCATCTCATCTCAAACCCTAGTTCCTCTCTTGTATCCGATCTTTGTCTCAAAACCTCAGATTGGTACCTGGGGGTTGCTAGTAGTGTTGATTACTCCTTGTAGTTGATGCTAGTTGGTTTATTTGGTGGAAAATCATATGTTCAGATCCTCTATGCATATTAATACCCCTCTGATTATGAACATGAATATGATTTGTGAGTAGTTACGTTTGTTCCTGAGGACATGGGAGAAGTCTTGCTATAAGTAGTCATGTGAATTTGGTATTCGTTCGATATTTTGATGAGATGTATGTTGTCTTCCCTCTAGTGGTGTTGTGTGAACGTCAACTACATGACACTTCACCATTGTTTGGGCCTAGAGGAAGGCATTGGGAAGTAATAAGTAGATGATGGGTTGCTAGAGTGACAGAAGCTTAAACCCTAGTTTATGCGTTGCTTCGTAAGGGGCTGATTTGGATCCATATGTTTCATGCTATGGTTAGGTTTACCTTAATACTTCTTTTCTAGTTGCGGATGCTTGCAATAGGGGTTAATCATAAGTGGGATGCTTGTCCAAGAAAGGGCAGTACCCAAGCACTGGTCCACCCACATATCAAATTATCAAAGTAACGAACGTGAATCATATGAACGTGATGAAAACTAGCTTGACGATAATTCCCATGTGTCCTCGGGAGCGTTTTCCTTTATATAAGAGTTTGTCCAGGCTTGTCCTTTGCTACAAAAAGGATCGGGCCATCTTGCTGCACCTTATTTACTTTCATTACTTGTTGCCCGTTACAAATTACCTTATCACAAAACTATCTGTTACCGATAATTTCAGTGCTTGCAGAGAATACCTTACTGAAACCCGCTTGTCATTTCCTTCTACTCCTCATTGGGTTCGACACTCTTACTTATCGAAAGGACTACGATAGATCCCCTACACTTGTGGGTCATCAGGCTACAGTCCACAACCCGCTCTGAATAAGGGACCGTGTCTGATGACACTTTGCGCGCCAATTTTTTCGCTGAAGCGATTCCAAATTTTTGGCTTCCGCGGAAATATCTACCTCCCCGTCCCCTCCCCCTTACCAAAAGCCACATTTCCCCTGTTTCCGCCTTCCTTTCCAAGTTGAAACCTTCACTCCTTGCTTGCAGCGCCGCCTCCTCGCCGGCAACCCTCCTTCACGCTACTCGGCCTCGCCTATCCAGGCAGGTAATCCACACCCGACCCCCATCCTCCTCCTCCTTCCACATCCCACATGCCCCGACCGCCGGCGCGACACCTTCCACCCGAATCACCGACCCCTCCACCAAATAAGCGCCGCCATAAGCCATGCTGCACGCAGTATAACCAGGATCTCAAGAAGCATTTGGCAGCGGAGAAGCAAATCGCGGTCGCACGCGCAGATGAGGTCGCGATGGCTGTCATTCGTGCCGACCCCCAGATCTTGGAGGAGCAACTCGCCATCGAGGCCACCGTCGACGCCACGCGCGCCGATGCTGCAACGCGGTTGGCTGCTTTAAACGATAGTTCGTGGCGTTTTCTTGAGGCCACCCTCGGTGCCTTCGACGAAGACTACGAGGTGTTTTCTCAGCATGCACGTGCTTACCTCATCTCGAGATTTAGCAGGTTGGTGCCCGGAGCGGCCCAGGCAACTCACCACTATGATGAGGGCACCCACGATGTGGAGGCCTCGCCCTCTTCCATGTCTAAGGAGCCAATCGTCATCGATATCTTTGACAATGAGGAGTAGCTTGTCTTATTAGCTCACTATAAGGACCCATGTTCAGTTCGCTAGCTACCGCCTTTCGTTAACAAATTCTAGTGAATTGTGCTATCTACTTTTACCATGCAATCTTCTGCTCTAGTGTATATGTTCTATATGTCGTGCAATGTGGTGTTCAGTTAACTGTTTGGTTCAATTCTGCAAATGTGATGTTCAATTCTTCAGGGTGCAATTTTCCAAGTTGTCAAACATGCTTGGTCTGGTTAACTGTTTGATCTTCTATTAGGAGTATGTTATATTGTGCAATGTGGTGCTCAGTTAACATTTGGTTCATTTATTGTGGTGTTTAGTTAACTGTTTGGTTCAATTCTGCAATGCGATGTTCAATTGTTGTGGGTGCATTCTGTTATTGTATACCATGTGAGAAATAAATCGAATATGGCTGTACTAAATACATGAGAAACAAATACAATTGCTATATTTCCAAGTTGTTAAGAATGATTGGTTTGTTTAACTCTCTGATCTTCTATTAGGAGTATGTTATATTGTGCAATGTGGTGCTCAGTTAACGTTTGGTTCATTTGTTCTGGTGTTTAGTTAACTGCTTGGTTCAATTCTGCAATGTGATGTTCAATTGTTGTGCCTGCAATCTGTTATTGTATACCATGTGAGAAATAAATTGAATTTGGTTGTACTAAATACATGAGAAACAAATACAATTGCTATATTTCCAAGTTGTTAAGCATGCTTTGTTTGGTTAACTGTCTGATCTTCTATTAGGAGTATGTTATATTGTGCAATGTGGTGCTCAGTTAACATTTGGTTCATTTGTTGTGGTGTTTAGTTAACTGTTTGGTTCAATTCTGCAATGTGATGTACAATTGTCGTGGGTAGAATTTTGTATTGTTGTGCATGTGAGGAATAAATCGAATTTGGCTGCACTTAATACATGAGAAACATATACAAGTGCTATATTTCCTAGTTCTTAATCATGCTTGGTTTGGATAAATTGGTTTTTCATGTGGCTTGAATTAATCTGATGAATCTGGAATGTGCTTATTTTTTATCAACATATTTTACTGATAGCATGTGAACCCTTACTTAACGTGATGACTAACTACCTTATATGTGTTGCAGGGAAACAATGGGAAGCAATGAGGTTTACAATCAATGTTAGCACGTGCATGGTCCGTTGTCTAATAGCACATTATTGTGCAATTGCAGGAACCATTCTAATATTTAAGTTTTTAACAATTTGGTCTTGCACATGTAGGTCTTGCTGCCAGAGGTTTTGACCCACTGTTCGACCCTTTTTGCATATGGGGAAATGAGTTGTCCATGAATATCAATCAAGTCAAGAAACTCAGAAAGATTGTTAGGATAAAGAAATTAGCGGCAAAAAACAACAAAATCTTTGTCTGCGCAATGAAGAAGACAAAGATTTTGTTGTTTTTTGCCTCTATATACCTTGCCTTTTTTATTCCTTTGCCCCGTTTCCAATATAGAGAAGATATTTATGCACATCCTTGTTTTCAGGCCTTTCCAAAGCAGTTCACTGATGATTACCTCTCAAACTACCTCTATGGTCAGGAGGCGACGAAAGTTTTCATACAACACCCACGGTTCAATATTAAAGTGATCCTGAAGAGGGTGAAGGATGGACGGTCAATCATCCGCAGGCACTGGCCTAAAGTTGCAAAGACCTTCAACATGAATGAAGGCACAATATTCGCCTTCCGCTTCAGCAGTTTTCCAGATGAGATGCATCTGTCTATGTACCGTCTATGATGCTAATTTCAAAAGGTTCTAGATGTTGCATGTGAAACTTGGTGCTGGTGCAGTTGTGTAATCGAGTAGCTGAGTGCTGAAGTTATATCATGTTGTACTCGGATGTATTTCAATTATGAAATCCTACTTCCTTAATATGGAAATGAAATATATTATGTGCTTAATATGAATGTCAATTAGATTAATAAATGGATTATTAATAATATGGCAATTAGCCTGCTAATTGGCCAATTAACCTGCTAATTGGGTTTTCCTATTGCAAACGGTTATTGAGAAAACACCGTGGGCAATGACGTCAGGCAACGTACACAGTTTCTAGGAATAAGCCGCGTTGGATCAATGAACAATCACACACGACATTCTCTTGAAAACTGTTTGCGTTAGGCCACCTTGCGCAAACGTTTTTCTTGGAGCGACTGTGTGGGATGTATATACGAACGGAAACGTTTAGCGGGGACTGAATGTGTGGGATGTACTTACGGCCAGAAATGATTTCACCTATATAATTGTATTTTTTAGCACTACTATACGTATAACCGTATTTGGTCGCTCGCTGGTCGCACACGCCCTCATTTTGCCGAGCGTGTGTACCAGGAGGGCATATCCTTGACGGTTTCTGGGTCGTGTGGGAAGGACCCCCCTATCGCAGTCACTCACTAGGTGATGGTGCCAAACGCCATTGCAGAAAGGGGTTAAAAACCATTTGCATAGCACCTCGCTGTACCAGTGCTGCCTCCTTTAATCACCCGGCTGAAATCGTCGTGAATTCATTTTTATTCGAGCTGATTTGAGGGGTTTCTTCCATTCATAGAGTGTATAGTGCGTGGAGACATCAGGACCTTGCGGCCTCCGCCAGACATTCCATCTCACCGTACCAGTGAGCCTCCGCGGCGGACTTCTGGCATTCCTATACCATCATTTCACGGAGCAAGGCGGGCGCACCATTAATATGGAGCAGTGGGAGCAAGGTGGGTGGCGGTCAAAGGGCTGGCTCACCTCCCGGTGAGCCTGCATGGCGGACTGCTGGCACGCCTACCGTCATTTAACACAGCTACTAGCACGCCCCACGAGGAGTGTGTAGCAAACATGTGCATGCCTCGGCCTCCCGGTCTGCCTGCTAGCATGCGTCTCGTCAACTCACGCATGCTTGTACGGCACACGGGACGCGTGCGTGGCACGTATTATATTGATTTTTTTCTTTTTGATGATTAATTATGCCGCTTTATTGATTAACCGACGCACGACACTTACATTGTTGGTCTAATGCACACGGTTTGAATAAAGAGTTCGTTTGCGATATTGGTAGATAATTATTTATAATTTCCTGTATGTAAGAATATTATATCAAAACTTGTCTCAAATTTGAAAAAAATATCACACTCTATTGGTGTCCATATGATACCACGATAAGATTCATGAATTTCAACTTAGTTTTGGATTTATTGTATTTTAAAATCAAGATTCTAGATGTTAGAAATTTCTTGCATGGGGACTAAACATGCACCCAAGGACACATACACATATGATTTTGCAATCCATTTTCGTGCACTATCACGGGTCTCATGTAGTTCAAATTCGATTTTGCACATTTAAATCCCTGGAAATCAATCAATGTATAAAAGACGACTAGATGTTATCTTTTTTTTCAATTTTTAACACTAAACTCCTTTGGTCGCATGTTCGCTGCAGAAAAAGTTTGACATGCATCTTTGGGCCACATGCACGTGGTGGTCCTAGGACACTCACTCACGTGGGCCCGCGAGGTCGCCGTCCAGCACTATGACATGCGATGAGAGAGGTTAATTTGACCAACAAGGATGGTCATTTTTTGGTTTTTGTTATACGTACAGTAGGAGTATATATATATATATATATATATATATAGTACGCGTTGAAGAGGGTGGCCAGGGGCAATACTACGCGTCATATAGGACACTCACTCGCGTGCGATGCTTCCATCCGTGTGCCCGCGAGGTTGTCCTGCATCACTTTGACCCAGCAAGGATGTTTCTTTTTGGGTTGTGTTGCGGTAGGAGTATATAGTACGCATCGAAGAGGGGAGGAGGGGGTCGGGGCAGCACATATATACTACACACATGTCATGAATTGATCTCGCTCAGTGTGGGGACTTTTCTATTTCTGAGGCAGGTGCCGCAAAGAGGTTGTGCATATTGGGTATTAAAAACATCACCAACACATTGGGCCACGTGCAGACAATGGTTGTCACTCATTCGCCTTGCGACTCTTCCCTCCATGGGCCCACGATTTCGTCGTCCATCTAATATATGACACAACAAGAAAGGTAATTTGACGAACAAGGAGGATTATTTTTGGGTTGTGTTACGGTACGTACGTAGGAGTATATATTACGCGTCGAAGAGGGGAGGGGGCAACATATATATACTACGTGTCATGAACCTCGGTTTGTGTGGGGGGGACTTAAAGGTTTCCGAGGCAGGTGCCACATCAAAGTTTTGCATATATATTAGGTATTCAAACATCACAACCACACATCTCCATACATATGTGTTTGGCCCACAAGAAAGCAATGACGGTTGTCCTCTAGCACTCACTCACGGGGTTATAGGCGAGATGATTCATCCATCTCTGTGTGTCTGCTTGGTCAATCACTTCGACCGACGGCGATAGAGGTTAATTTGACTTATAATTAGGAGGGGATTAAATTTTGGTTCATCTTATACGGTTCGGTACATGCAACTATACTTCGCGCACATGTGTACGCACGAATCCCTCCCACCGGGTCGAAGTGGTGGGGGCGGGGGGAGCACGTGACGCATCATGAACCAGATCTGTGTGGGGACTATGTGTTTTTGGACACATGCATGCACCACATCAAAATGTTGTGCTTTTGGTATTCATATATTCATGCATGACACATGTCCATACATATGTTTGGGGCACATACATGCAGTGGTTGTCTTTGGACACTCTCCCTCGCTTGGTTATCATCGAGGACATATGTATTCATGGGCCCGCGTGGACGTCTCCATCACTTCGACCAACAACGCGAGAGAGGTTACCAGGGTGGATTCTTCTTCTCTTGGTTCGCGTTACCTTATAGTCGTACGTCGATCATGGTGAGATTCGAGACCTAAGTTTGAGGGCTCGCATAGACATGAATCAAAGTTGTGCATTGGGTATATTCAAACACCACAAGACACTTCATACATATGTTTGGGCCACATGCATGTAGTGGTTGTCTTCAGGCGCTCCCTCGCATGGTTATCGGCGACAAGCTAGCCTATTTTGTGGGTCCGTGCTACCTCTTGAGCATGCGTTGGTTTTCCCTTGAAGAAGAAAGGGTGATGCAGCAAAGTAGTGTAAGTATTTCCCTCAGTTTTTGAGAACCAAGGTATCAATCCAGTAGGAGGCCACACTCAAGTCCCTGGTACCTACACACGACCACTTGCAAAAGTGAGATCTGATAGAGATGATAAGATAATATTTTTGGTATTTTTATGATAAAGATTGAAAGTAAAGATTGCAAAATAAACGGCGACAGAAATATCTAGTTGACGGAAGATTAATATGATGGAAAATAGACCCGGGGGCCATAGGTTTCACTAGTGGCTTCTCTCAAGATAGCATAAGTGTTACGGTGGGTGAACAAATTACTGTCGAGCAATTGATAGAAAAGTGCATAATTCTGAGAATATCTAGGCATGATCATGTATATAGGCATCACGTCCGCAACAAGTAGACCGACTCCTGCCTGCATCTACTACTATTACTCCACACATCGACCGCTATCCAGCATGCATATAGAGTATTAAGTTCATAAGAACAGAGTAACACATTAGGCAAGATGACATGATGTAGAGGGATAATCTCAAGCAATATGATATAAACCCCATCTTTTTATCCTCGATGACAACAATACAATACGTGTCGTTTCCCCTACTATCACTGGGATCGAGCAACACATGATTGAACCCAAAGCTAAGCACTTCTGCCATTGAAAGAAAGATCAATCTAGTAGGCCAAACCAAACTGATAATTCAAAGAGACTTGCAAAGGTAACCAATCATACATAAAAGAATTCAAAGAAGATTCAAATATTGTTCATAGATAATCTTGATCATAAACCCACAATTCATCGAATCTCAACAAACACACCGCAAAAAGAGTTACATCAAATAGATCTCCAAGAAGATTGAGGAGAACTTTGTATTGAGATCCAAAGAGAGAGAAGAAGCCATCTAGCTAATAACTATGGATCCGAAGGTCTATGGTAAACTACTCACACATCGGAGAGGCTATGGTGTTGATGTAGAAGCCCTCCGTGATCGATGCCCCCTTCGGCGGAGCGCCGGAAAAAGTTCCCAAGATGGGATCTCACGAGTACAGAAGGTTTCGGCGGTGGAAATAGGGTTTCGTGGTGCTCCTGGATGGTTTTGGGGTACGTAGGTATATATAGGAGGAAGAAGTAGGTCGGTGGAGCCACGAGGGGACCACGAGGGTGGAGGGCGCGCCCAGGGGGGTAGGCGCGCCCCCTGCCTCGTGGCCTCCTTGTTGGTTTCTTGTCCACTCCAAGTCCTCTGGATCACGTTTGTTCCAAAAAGTACGCTCCCGAAGGTTTCATTCTGTTTGGACTCCGTTTGATATTCCTTTTCTGCGAAACACTGAAATAGGAAAAAACAGCAATTTGCACTGGGCCTTGGGTTAATAGATTAGTCCCAAAATAATATAAAAGTGTATAAATAAGCCCATTAAACATCCAAAACAGAATATATATAAGAGCATGGAGCAATCAAAAATTATAGATGCGTTGGAGACGTATCAAGCATCCCCAAGCTTAATTACTGCTCGTCCTCATGTAGGTAAATGATAAAAACAGAATTTTTGATGTGGAATGCTACTTAGCATATTCTTCAATGTAAGTTTCTTTATTGTGGCATGAATGTTCAGATCCGAAAGATTCAAGATAAAAGTTTAGTGTTGACATAAAAATAATAATACTTCAAGCATACTAACCAAGCAATTATGTCTTCTCAAAATAACATAGCCAAAGAAAGCTTATCCCTACAAAATCATATAGTTTGGCCATGCTTCATTTTTGTCACACAAGATGCTCTCATCTTGCACAACCCCGATGACAAGCCAAGCAATTGTTTTATACTTTAGTAATCTCAAACTTTTTTCAACTTTCACGCAATACATGAGCGTGAGCCATGGATATAGCACTATGGGTGGAATAAAATATGATGATGGGGGTTGTGTGGAAAAGACAAAAAAGGAGAAAGTCTCATATTGACGTGGCTAATCAACGGGCTAGGGAGATGCCCATCAATTGATGTCAATGCAAGGAGTAGGGATTTCCATGCAACGGATGCACTAGAGCTATAAATGTATGAAAGTTCAACAAAAGAAATTAAGTGGGTGAGCATCCAACTTGCTTGCTCATGAAGACCTAGGGCATTTGAGGAAGCCCATCGTTGGAATATACAAGCCAAGTTCTATAATGAAAAATTCCCACTAGTATATGAAAGTGACAAAACAAGAAACTCTCTATCATAAAGATCATGGTGCTACTTTGAAGCACAAGTGTGGAAAAAGGACAGTAGCATTGTCCCTTTTTATTTCTCTTCTTTTTTTGTTTTTCTTTCTCTTTTTTGGGCCTTCTTTTATTTGTCCTTTCTCTTTTTTTATTTGGGACAATGCTCTATTAATGATGATCATCACACTTCTATTTATTTACAACTCGATGATTACGACTCGATACTAGAACAAAGTATGACTCTATATGAATGCCTCCGGTGGTGTACCGGGAAGGGCAATGAATCAAGAGTGACATTTATGAAATAATATGCTTGGTGGCTTTGCCACAAATACGATGTCAACTACATGATCATGCAAGGCAATGTGACAATGATGAAGCGTGTCGTAATAAACAGAACGGTGGAAAGTTGCATGGCAATATATCTCGGAATGGCTATGGAAATGCCATAATAGGTAGGTATGGTGGCTGTTTTGAGGAAGATATAAGGAGGTTTATGTGTGATAGAGCGTATCGTATCATGGGGTTTGGATGCACCGGCGAAGTTTGCACCAACTCTCAACGTGAGAAAGGGCAATGCACGGTACCGAAGAGGCTAGCAATGATGGAAGGTTGAGAGTGCGTATAATCCATGGACTCAACATTAGTCATAAAGAACTCACATACTTATTGCAAAAATCTACAAGTCATCAAAAACCAAGCACTACACGCATGCTCTTAGGGGGATAGATTGGTAGGAAAAGACCATCGCTCGTCCCCGACAGCCACTCATAAGGATGACAATCAAAGGACACCTCATGTTTCAAATTTATCACACAACGTTTACCATACGTGCATGCTACGGGACTTGCAAACTTCAACACAAGTATTTCTCAAATTCACAACTACTCAACTAGCACAACTTTAATATTACCACCTTCATATCTCAAAACAACTATCAAGCATCAAACTTCTCTTAGTATTCAATGCACTTTAAAGTTTTTATCTTGGATGCCTATCATATTAGGACTAATTTTATAACCAAAGCAAATTACCATGCTGTTCTAAGGGACTCTCAAAATAATATAAGTGAAGCATGAGAGATCAATAATTTCTATAAAATATAACCACCACCGTGCTCTAAAAGATATAAGTGAAGCACTAGAGCAAAATTGTTTAGCTCAAAAGATATAAGTGAAGCACATAGAGTATTCTAATAAATGGTTTTTCTGTTTGATAGCACACGATTAGTATGTCTCGACCGTGTGCGATGTCTGTTACTCCTGCTCTGCTTCAATCAGTAGAACCAAATTTTCAGTAGCCCCGACATTTTACTCCCGGCTCCATCCCTCGCAATCTCAAAAATATCTGCTTGGCTAGAGTGTTTTTCTGTTTGAGAGCACACGATTATTATGTTTTAACCGTGTGTGATGTTCGTTAATCCCGCCCCGCTCTGCTTCAATCCCTTGATCCAAATTTTTGGTAGCCCTGCCAGTTTACTCCCGCCTAGTAAAATTGTCAGTACCCGCGGCATTTCCTCAAACACCACCTTGGACCACCTCCACACACACCCCCACATCCTTCGCTCACCCCAAATCCCCCGCTCACACACATACACACCACCCCTCACTCCAAACCTAGCTAGGTTGCCGCCACCGCCACCGCGCCGCCTCCATCGTCAACCTCTGCCGGTCTGCCCATGCAGTTTACCCCCCGATATACATACCCTCGCCGCCCTGAGTTTCTTAGATGACGCCTGCGAAACGCCCCCTTTCCTAGAGATCCCCCATTCCCACCCCCCTCCCCCACTCTAGAGCGTCGCAGCCTAAGCCTGGCTACGCTTCCTGGGGAGCTCGACGAGCGAATGGCCCAAAAGAGCTTTACCGCGGCCTCTTTGCCCGACGTCGGCGAGGTGGCCGCCGAGGAAGCTGACGACGATGACTGGACCTGGATTGAGCCTTTCAATCAGCGGGCTAGAGTATTCTGGCATGTCGCAGATGCCGGCTACGACATCAAGGTCTTCACACCGACGGCTTGATGCAGGTTATGTCACAAGTTAAGTTGCCCACCCCCAACCCTTCAGGTTCGACAGCCGTCGATCTCATCGATGGCCCTGCCGCTGATCTCCTGCGGCTCGTTATGAACAATTTTCCATCCTTCATCACCATGGAGCCCCTTTTGTCATTTCTGAAGGACACGTTTTGTGACGCTGGCCTAGGATCCTCAGTTGGCAAGTCAGACCTCATCAACGGCGACCACGAGGAGGAGCCAATCTGTGGCAAGTGAGGAAACCCATGATTTGTTTTCTCGAACCCCTTTTGTAGTGAGAACCTGTCCAGTATTTATTGCTATATTAGGTTGTTTGCATTACGCCTTGTTTATTTCTATGGTTTATGGTTGTTCGGGTGTTTGTAGTTAGCATATGTCCAGTTTCAATTGCCATCTTTGGTTGTTCGTAGTATGCCTTGTTTATTTCAGCTATTAACAGTGTGATGTTCTATATGTAATAGTATAAACTATGCAGTTCAATTTCATCAATACCAAATTTAACAATAGCTCTATGAATGACTATATTTGGTTGTTGTTAAGCATGTTGTACTCCCTCCAAATCTTTTTAGTTCGCATATAAGATTTGTCTAAAGTCAAGCCTCTTAAAGTTTGACCAACTTTATAGAATAAAATACCAACATTCACAATATGAAATAAATATCAGTACATGTGTCATGACTTAAATTTTCATATTGTGTAACTTTAGCATGCTTGATGTTGATTTTTTTCATATAAATAAGGTCAAACTTTATGAAGTTTGATTCCAGACAATTCTTATATGCAGAGTAAAAAGGACCAGAGGGAGTATTGAACACGCCTTTCCATTTGATTTAACAATCACACTGTTTGGATACTCTAACTTAGTTGAAGTTAGAGTTGGTTTCTAGCTCATGACAGTTAAAAGGGAGAGAGAGAGAGATTGGTGGAATAGTTGAATGTATTGCTTGAGTCTCGTGGGCATATATAAGGAGTACATGGTCATCTTGGAGTACAAGTCAAGGTAGAATAAATCCTACGCTATCCTACGTTTCCTAAATAACAATGATATTCAACAATGACTAACCCTGAACTAACTCTAGCCAGAGAGGTGTTTGGATGATAGTTTTAGATTGACAATAAATGCACTAGGAGAACTAGCCCCAAGCACCTCTTGGGTGGGATAGTTGTTTTGGGTGGGTTTAACGCAACTAGCTCAAACTAGCCCTCATGTTTGGATACTTTAGGGCTATTTGAGCCCAAACTAGCTCAAACTAACTCTAACCCATGGATCCAAACAGGGCCAATAACTAGTGTACTTAGACCTGCACAATACAAGTTTGAATGACTACGTTTGCTTGTTTTTAAATATTAGGCATGTTGCAGTTAATAACACACCTTTCCACTTCTTGTTCTTAAATATTAGGTTTTTAACAATTTGGTCTTGCACATGTAGGTCCTGCTGTCAGAGGTTTTGACCCACTGTTTGACCCTTTTTGTATATGTGGAAATGAGTTGTCCATTAATATCAGTCAAGTCAAGACACTCAGAAAGATTGTTACGATAAAGAAATTAGTGACAAAAACAACAAAATCTTTGTCTGCACAATGAAGAAGACATCAATTCACTACGGGATGGTACTAACTGTTATACCTTGTCTTTTTAATTTCTTTGCGACATTTCAAATCTGGAGAAGATATTTATGCATATCCTTGTTTTCAAGCCTTTCCAAAGCAGTTCACTGATGATTACCTCTCAAACCACCTGTATGGTCAGGAGGCGTGGATGGTTTTCATACAAAACCCACGGTTTAATATTGAAGTGTTCCTAAAGAGGACGAAGGATGGACGATCAATCATCCACAGGCACTGGCCTAAAGTTGCAAAGGCCTTCAACATCAATGAAGGCTCAATATTCACCTTCCGCTTCAGCAATTTTCCAGATGAGATTCATCTGTCTATGTTCCGTCTATGATGCTAATTTTGAAATGTTGTAAATGTTGCATGTGAAACTTGGTGCTGGTGCAGTTGTGTAATGGGGTAGCTAAGTGTTGAAGCTATATGATGTTGTACTCTGATGTATTTCAATTATGAAATCCTGCTTCCTTAATATGGAAATGAAATATATTGTGTGCTTAATATGAAATGTCAATTAGATTAATAAATGGATTATTAATAATAGGGCAATTATCCTGCTAATTGGGTTTTTCTATTGCAAACGGTTATTGAGAAAACACCGTGGGCGATGACCTCAGGCAACGCACACGGTTTCTAGGAATAAACTGTGTTGGATCAATGAACAATCACACACGACATCCTCTTGAAAACTGTTTGTGTTAGGCCACCTTGCGCAAACGATTACCACATAAAAAAGTGTGTGTGATGGGCAGCCTTTGGCACACAGTTTCTTCTATGCACCGTGTGTGATGCATTCAATAATGCATAAAATTGTTAATATAGTGTGCAATGGCAATGCTATCACAAACGATTTAATGGGGAAAATTGTGTGTGATGTACCTGCGAACAGAAATGTTTTCCTTGGAATGACTGTGTGGGATGTATATACGAACAGAAACGTACTTCTTGGATTAACTATGTGGGATGTACATACTAACGGAAACATATTCCTTGGATTGACTGTGTGGAATGTACATAAGAACGGAAACGTTTAGCGGGGACTGGCTGCGTGGGATGTACTTACGATCGAAAATGATTTCGCCTGTATAATTGTATTTTTTTAGCACTACTATACGTATAAGCGTATTTGATCGCTCGCCGGCCGCACACGACCTCCTTTTGCCGAGCGTGTGTGCCAGGAGGGCATATCCCCAATGGTTTCTAGGTCGTGTGGGAAGGATCCCCCCTATCGCAGTCACTCACTAGGCGAGGGTTCAGAACGCCGTCACGGAAAGGGGTTAAAACCATTTGTATAGCACCTCGCTGTACCAGTGAGGAGACGACGGCGAATCTTGAGTGGGTGAAGAAATCGTGGAAGGGCTCGTCGTCGAGCGTTGGCCCTCCGCCTGGTCGATTCCAAGGGGATTGGCTCCCGTCGCGGGTCTCCAAGGCGGAAGTGTTGGATCTTGTCGCTGGCGGGCTAATTCCGGAGCATGGATGGAGGTTGCCGGAGGCAGACGAAGTGGAGCTGGTGTCATAGCACGACGAGCGCGTCCTCCGCCTCATACACATGGAGCGAGGTTTCTCCATGCCACCTCACCCTTTCTTTTGGGGTTTTCTAAAAAAATTGGAGCGTAGTTCCATCATCTCCCACCAAACGTTGTAGTGTATCTGTCAGCATTTGTTTCACTCTGCGAGAACTTCATTGGTTGTCATCCCCATTGGGTCTTGTTCAAGCACATTTTCACCTGTCGGCCAATGACCGTGAAGAAGGCTTTCCCTGATGGGGCCAAAACCAATGTTACCCAACAGTGTGGTGGATTAGGAATACAGCTCCGGGGGAAGAGTGCCATCCCTTCAATGAGCTTTCCCAATTCTATTAAAGGCTGGCAGAACACTTGGTTTTATTGCAAAGATGTTCCGAGTGTCGGTTCGATGATTGGTCTCCCGCCATACTCGGGAGAGATAGTAGTTGCTCTATTGTCCCGTAAGATGGCAAAGGAGGAGAAGGTAGAAGTAGGAATTTAGGGATGGATCTGTTGGAGGTCTTGCTCTGTCAGTGGAGATGGATCTGATGGAGGTTCAAATGGCTTGGTGCTCACAAACGTTTTCCACCGTGTTGTGCAAAGTGGTCCACCGCTGGATGTACTCTCGGAGAGTCTTGTTGTTCTTTTGCACACAATGTTGTAGTTATGTTGAACCACTCGCCGCTTGTACATGCCCTCGAAGGTCTTCACGAACACTTGGACCAGAGCATCCCAAACGTAAATTCTGCTTGGAGGCAATTGATTGAGTCAGGCTCTCGCGGACCCTTCGAGCATCAATGGCAGATGCTTCATAGCCACGTTGTCATTGCCGCCGCCTATCTGGATGGCCACTTGGTAATCCTCCAACCAAGTTTCAGGCTTTGACTCGCCAGTGAACTTGCCAATCCCAGTCTCCAACCTGAAGTTGGCTGGAAAATCTGTAGCGTGGATGTACCTGCTAAAACACTCGGGACCCAAGGAAACGGATCCACTCGGATAGTCTCTGTCATGGTTGTCTCTATGGGCTCGGCCGCTGTTGACCAAGTTCTAGGCAAGAACAAATCTTGCATTGAACTATGGATCTCGGTAACCCATTCCCTCCTAGTCCCGCGGACGGTAACCACCCGACCGGTGTGGAGGGCTAGCCTTCAATCATCCTCAAACGGCCGTCTGTCATCATATGCTCAGAACCCGTATGTGACATCCTGCGGAGGGGTGATACGTCCATTTTGCATCATGTTTTCCTACTGTTATTTATAGTGTTTTTATGCTTTATAACACTTTATGGAGTAATTCTAATGCATTTTCTCTCATAATATGCAAGGTTTATACAAAGAGGGAGAACACGGCAGCTGGAATTCTGGACATAAAAAAGCTATGTCAGAGATACCTATTTTGCACATCTCCAAATGAGCTGGAATTTTACGGAGAATTATTTTGGAATATATAATAAATATTGGAGATAAGAACTACCAGAGGGGGGAAGCCAGGTGCCCACAAGCCCCCTTGGCGCGCCAGCCCCCCCCCCCCGGCGTGCCCTGGTGGGGAGTGGGGGCCCTGGCCCACCTCTGGTGCCCATCTTCTGGTATATAAGGTCTCTTGACCTAGAAAAATAAGGGGAGGACTTTCCGGACGAAGCGTCGCCGTCTCGAGGCAGAACTTGGGCAGGAGCACTTTTGCCCTCCGGCGGAGCGATTCCGCCGGGGGAACTTCCCTCCGGGAGGGGGAAATCGAAGCCATCGTCATCACCAACAACCCTCTCATCTTTGGGAGGCCAATCTTCATCAACATCACCATCTCATCTCAAACCCTAGTTCATCTCTTGTGTTCAATCTTTGTATCAGAACCTCATATTGGTACCTGTGGGTGACTAGTAGTGTTGATTACATCTTGTAGTTGATGCTAGATGGTTTATTTGGTGGAAAATTATATGTTCCAATCCATTATGCTATTTAATATCCCTCAGATCTTGAGCATGAGTATTATTTGTGAGTAGTTGCCTTTGTTCTTGAGGCCACGGGAGAAGTCACGTTGCAAGTAATCATGTGAATTTGATATTCGTCCGATATTTTGATGATATGTATGTTGTGATTCCCTTAGTGGTGTTATGTGAACATCGACTACATGACACTTCACCATCTTTAGGCCTAAGGGAATGCATTGTATAGTAGTTATTAGATGATGGGTTGCTAGAGTGACAGAAGCTTAAAACCTAGTTTATGCGCTATTTCGTAAGGGGCTGATTTGGACCCATATGTTTAATGCTATGGTTAGATTGTTATCTTAATTCTTGTTTCATAGTTGTGGACGGTTGTGAGGGGGTTAACCATAAGTGGGAGACTTGTTCAAGTAAGAACAGCACCCAAGCGCCAGTCCACCCACATATCAAATTATCAAAGTAGCGAACGCGAATCAAACCAACATGATGAAAGTGACTAGATGAAATTCCCGTGTGCCCTCAAGAACGCTTTGCTCATTATAAGAGATCGTTTTGGCCTATCCTTTGCTACAAAAAGGATTGGGCTACCTTGCTGCACTTTATTTACCGTTACCGTTACTTGTTTGTTACAAATTATCTTACTATCAAACTACTTGTTACCGACAATTTCAGTGCTTGCAGAAGTTACCTTGCTGAAAACCGCTTGTCATTTCCTTCTGCTCCTCGTTGGGTTCGACACTCTTACTTGTCGAAAGGACTACGATTGATCCCCTATACTTGTGGGTCATCAAGGGGGCATCCGAGTGTGATGGTAATCATTGCGCCACCAGGTTGGGGTGATCTGATCGCGGTTCTAGTCTCCGTACTGATCTCTGCGCCGGGGATGGGTCACATCCCGCGGAGGGGGTGACGGTCTGCGTCTCCCTGACATAATCGGGTTGTGAGCCGACTGAAACGTATCGGCCTGGACTGATCTACTTTGGATGCGGTTCTGAGACTACGACACGGTTGAGTTATGCGCCAGGGCTGTCTTCAGCAAAGCTTGTATCTGCCAAATACCTTCGCCTGCCGCTGAACCAGGCAACTGAATTGAGTCAGAGATTTGGGTCGCTGCCGCCAGGTTTTGCAGCGGAGTGCGAAGCACTTGGTAATTATGTGGTTGCTTGTTGGGAAACAACTGCCTTCGGTTCCGAGTGGAAGTACGGTGTTGACGAGCGTGGTCATCAAGCGACTTATGCAGCCACTCGAAGTGCTCGTGCTTGACCAAAGTGGACAAGCGCGTTGACTACAAGGCCATAGCTTCGGGAGTCGTCCATGTGATAGGGATGAGCAAAGCTTGCTCATTCCTTTGCCTGAGTTCTTCCCTCTTCTCCCGAGTGAGAGGTTGGGGAACGTATGAATCGTTGTCCTGAAGGTCATCCCCCAGGCCATCATTGGCATACCCGTGCGATGTTCCCTCAATGTCATTGCTAGCACATGCGTATCCAGGAGGGCCATTATCCGTGCCTATCATCAAAACTCTATAGTGGACTCGGTGCTCTCGCAATCGGATTCGTCTTGAGACTTCTCATGGAGAGAGGCAAACAGATCGAAGATGGGCTCCTTAGGTTCGAGCATTGCCACCTGCTCAGCCGCGGCTTGAAGAGCCACAGAATGCTTGACCCAGCACTGTATCCGCGAGCGCCCAGAGCATCTGCAACGACGTCTAGGGAGAAGAAGAGGTGTTGTCCCGTACGGGACCAATGGCTGTCGAAGAAGGACTCCTGACAAAGATGCGCAGAAGTGTGTTGCACCTTAGATGGGCAATGACTTCGCGTCTAGCGGGACTTCCTGAAGCCACGCTGAGTCGCCGCAATGAAGCTGGGTGCACTGAATCGGATCTCGCCGCCGAAAACCATGATGATGGAAATACCACCTACCCTGGAAATCGCTAGATGTGTAGCCCCACGGTGGGCGCCAACTGTCGAGGCAATGAATCTGACAGTGAGTACTAGGGGTACGAATAAGGGCTGAACCTAGCTACAACACAGGTGTGACACTCGTACGAGTTCAGGCCCCTTGTGAAGAGGTAAAAGCCCTACGTCTCGAGCCCTGAGGCTATTTTTGCTTTGGTATCTGAATTACAATGGGGTTGCGAACCCTTGTCTTGGCGCTAGAGGGTGGCTTATATAGAGTGTGTCGTCCCTCATTAAGACTATGTTACGAGGGAGATATAGGGGAGAATTAATGCACGTGTTACTCGTAACTACTGCCATAACTACACTTGAAGCTTGGCGTTATGCTCCTCGAACATTGAAGCTCCCGCGCGACTCTTTCGCCTTCCATGTCTGAATGCTAGCGTGTGCGGCCGACTGGCGATGAGGCATTTGTGTGAGCTATCTCCATCCGAGTGGATATTCAGAGCGGGCATCCGAATATACGTATGGTCCTAGAACCTTATAATGATGATGCGGGCCCGAGGTGGGCCCAGGGTGTCAGGTCCTTGACCCTACCCTTAGTAGTTGACCCCATCAATGTGCGCGGCACTGGAGGAAGCCGAGTGGCTTCGCCGCAATCCACAGGCGACGACCAACTAGGGTTGTCGTGGCCCCTTCCGCCGCTGAAAGGACCACCACAACAATGACTCTCATGGCAGTGGTGATGGAGCGGACAACGACGGTAGTCCAATCAAGGAGGATGGTCGTGCGTACAAGGTTATCCTTTGGCACCTCGCGTAACTTTTTGGTTTTTAAAATTTAAAAGAACAGAAGAAACCTCATCCGGTTTGTGTAAATTATATCAAGCTTTATACTGTTTGCAAGAAATTTGTTCGGTTTCCATTAAATTTGTGCTTTTGATTCAATTTTTGTTTAGATGCCTTCTGATACGTCTCCAACGTATCTATATTTTTTATTGTTTCATGCTATTATATTATCACTTTTGTATGCATGCTTTATATACCATTTTACATCATTTTTATGGACTAACCTATTAACTTAGTGCCCACTGTCACTTTCTGTTTTTTTCATGTTTTTTGTTTCACAGAAAAACCATACCTACCGAAGTCCAAAAATAGTGAAACTTAATGGTGATTTTTTATGGAACATAAGAGACTCTAGAAGCTTCGGGGAGAGACCATAAGACACACGAGGGGCCACAAGCCCTGGCGGCGCGCCGGGTGAGCTTGTGGGCCCACTGATGCTTCGTTTGCCCTAATCTATGGCCTATGCATTCCCTAATATTCCAATACCCTCGGAGCAAGACCCTAAACAATTCTCCCACCGCTGCAAGCCTCTGTTCGGACGCAATCCCATCTAGAGCCCTTTGTCGGTACGCTGTCGGAGGGGGAAACCATTGGGGAGGCTATCTTCATCAACCTTCCTGCCTCCATGATGATGTGTGAGTAGTTCCTACAGGACCTATGGGTCCATAGCAGTTGCTAGATCTCTCGCGATCGTGATCTTCAATAAAATGATCTCCTCTGAGATCAACCCGATGTAATCTTTTGTGATGTGTTTGTTGGGATCCGATGACTTGTTGGTTTATGATTAGATTATTCATTGATCTATTTTGACTTCTCGAGCCATCATTATTGTGTAATTTTATAGCTTTGTATTTCTCTCCGATCTATCGGTCTACTTTGGCCAAGTTTGATTGATTTATCTTCAGTGAGAGAGGTGCTTTGTAATAGTTTCAATCTTGTGGTGATCCTGTCCAGCGATAGAAAGGACAAGGGCACGTATTTTTATTGCTGCTACTAAGAATAAAACGACGGGGTTTGGTCATATTGATTTATCTCATTTTATCTACAATATGCCATATTTCTTAATGTGTTACTCTTTTTTTATGAACTTAATACTTAGAGATGCATGTTGGATAGCGGTCTTGGGGTGGAGTAATAGTAGTAGAAGTCAGTAGGTTTAATGGTCTTCTTGTCGAGGATGTAATGCCTATATAATGATTATGCATTGGATGATCTTCATAACTATGCACAATTCTGTCAATGACCCAACAATAATTTGTTTATCCATTGCTATTATGCTTTAGAGAGAGATGCCTCTACTGAACCTATGGCCCTCGGGTCCATTCTCCATATATTTACGAGTTCCTACAATTTCTACCAATTTGCTATCATTAATTTAGTTACTATTATCCTTTGTTATCTTTACTATTTTTGCTTTTAACCTTGTGGCTAGCAAGAACAAGGGGAGTGACGACCCCCTTGCCTTTGTTGGGTGCAAGCAATTGTTTTGTTTGTGTGTAGGCGCTGCTAATGTTGTACGTGTGTTTCCTACTACTAGTTCGATAAACCTTGGTTCTTAAATAAGGAAAATACTCTCTGCTGTTGTGCTACATCACCCTTCCTCTTCAGGGAAATCCAACAAATCCTGCAGGAGTAGCACCTTCGGATATTTAGCACACACGGTTGGATGTCCGTCTCTTATATACGTGTTTGCGGACCCGCCCGGGTATGTGCATGGATGGATAGTGACTCCGATTTGACAACGGAGTCAGAGATACCCTAAGAGGATCTCCAGTATATGTTGTAAATGTAAAAATAACTGATTTTTAGATCACCAAGGCACAAAACGGTGCCCTAAGAGACGATGCAGATGCAAAAAAAATACTCGAGATTTGCTCGTGATGTAAAATAGGGCACCAAGACTCGAGAAAAACATACGCAGCCCCAACTGTCGCGCTGAAATTTCCCCTGTCGTGCCTTCTCCTCCACGCGCCTACTATCGCTGGCGGTTTCCCCTGGGAAATCTTTCGTCGCCACTCGTTCGTCCACTCCTAACGCCGCCGCTATCCCACCGCCCAACCTAGCTGCCCGGACAGCCGCTGGAGGTCCCACCGCCGAGCGGATTTAGGTCTGTTGTCGTGTCATGTTTCGTTCGATTCGGCTATTAGCCGGAGCCTTGGCGCCTGTGATGGCTCCCGCGGCTCATGGATGTTGTCCGAAGTAGGGCTACTGTCGTCAAAGAAACCGCGGGCTATCGCGGGACCACCACGCCCGAGCCGTGCGACCACTGCTTTGGTCGGCGTCACCAGCGTTGCATCGCCAAAATTAGGGTTAGCCACCAGTTGACGGGCGTCAAGGAGTCGTAGGAGATGCTTTCACCAGCCACTCGTCGCTGGCGCAACTACCATCTATGCTACGATGTGCAGCCGCCCGATTCCTTCCATCCCGCACACAAGGTGTTTGACAAAATTTGCACAAGGTATTTTACATCAATTATTGGAGAGGTTGTTATGCGGCTGCCCTATTTTACATCATCTATTGGAGTTTGAGGTTTTGGTGAAGTAAAATACCACTTTTTGGTGATGTAAATTATACTCGAACTACTTTTTAGTGATGTATTTTACATCATCTATTGAAGATGCTCTAGGGCCAACTCCAACCAGCCAATGCAAAAGGACGTGGTTTTGGTCTGTTTTTATCCGTTTGGGTCGGCCGGACTGACAACTTTTTCCGTTTGCGTCCGGGCGCCCGTAGGTGCGCCCAACGGGCGAGATGCATTTAAAAATGCCTGTATCAAAAACTACAAAAAGACATTAAAAAATTTAAACTTAAACTTATATATTAAATTAAGTCCAAAAGTCTCGGTTGTACTCGCGCAGTACATTAAACTCAAACTTAAACTAAGAAAAAACTCAAACTTAAGTAGACCCTAGATCGACGGTCGCCATCATCTTGGCCGTCTTCAGCCTGAGCCGTCGCCACTGTCCTGGCTATCTTCGTCGATCTCGGTTAGGTCGACGAAGGGCGGTGGCGGTGGGTGGGCGGCATCTGCGGCTGCTGATGTACCACCGCCGGCGTGTGCGGCTGCTCATGCGGCTGGGACAATGACCGCGGTTCGGCGACCACCGAAGAGGGCGGGGTAGACACGGACACCAACGTGCAGGGCATCGTCGACGTCCACCTCCAGGACGACCCCTCCAATGATGGGTCCGACGGCATGACTGGCGGCTCCAAACGACCCCGTCCTCTGGCTCCGGGGCAAGTACATCGCCTGCGGCAGACAAGGCGAGCTGCACCTCCAGGCCGTCCCACTGGCTGCGTTCGTACTCGAGCTTGGAGTCCTCGAGAACCTTCTTGATGAGCTCGTCCTCCTCTTCGGTGTCAAGTGCTAGTGATGATGGTGGCGGGGACGGTGAGGGCGAATGTGCGCGACCGCGCGCACGCTCGTGCGTACAGGGTGAGTTGGGAGCATGCGCACTAGGCGGGCTGACAGCACGAGCGGCAAAGAAAGTCTGCCGCCGCACGTCGTGCTCGCCCCGGATCCGCATGTTCCATAGAGTTGAGTGGACGACGTACCTGGTGTCGCGGGGGAGGTCCGAGGGCAGTAGGGCTGGCCGATAGTTGATCTTCAAAAGATGGACAGGGCCGCTCGCCGGGATGGGCGACATGGGCACCCCATCCGGGCTGAGATGCCACCCGTTTGGTAGGTGCGCATCGGGCCATTGCAGCGGCGTGGCCGTGCCCAAGTTGTGCGGGCACACCTCCACTTTTATGTAGGGCCTCTGCCACGGCGCAGCGGCGGGCAGTGAGATTGAGAAGCCGGCGGTGCTCCTCGGCCCCGACGAGCGAGACAACAACCCCGCTTGATGATCGTGCTTCTCGACTTCCGCGGGATCCACTTGCACATCCTCATTGTGACCGGCGGGTGGCGTGGGCAGCACGGCCTAGGGCTTGTCGGACGCGTGAATGGCAAAAAAGTGTGTGAAAGTGGACTGGTTGGTCCACGCGCACGGACCAAGCATTAAAAAGGACCCGGGGAAGGATGGCACCTGGCATGGTGGCTGACATGGAGGCACCTTCCATGCGTTTGGATTAAATGAGGCCGGTGGGCGGTGGCATGCGGACCAGAGGACGAACACCCAGAGGACACGCGTGCATCCGTTCAAACAGACATGAAGCGGACAGATTTTGCGCCCGAGGCCACGCTGTCATATTCTCCGTCTCGGCCCAAACAGACATGGACACACCAAATGCATTCATGTTCATGCGTTGGAGTTGGCCTAACGAAGCCAGAGCACAGTGCAAGCCGGCGAGAGAGGCCAAGCGTAGCGTAGAGCGGGCGTGCACAGTGCACGCTGCACGCAGCGGCACGAGGAGAAATGATCCTCGATTGCCCTTCTCTATCATGTCGTCTTCCTTCCCAACCCCCAACAGTTCGGCACAAGCTCTCTTCGGTCGCTGGCAGTGGCAGGCCCGCCCAATGCACCCCCTGGCTGCACAGACTGATGGCGCCGCCTCTCCTCGCAGCGCCGCTCTTCTTCTCTCCCTCGCAACTCTCCCTACTCAGAGTTTCTCTCAAGAACACTCACCATGGAAGAACTCAAAGAACACACACGCACACATATACCAAGAAGGAGCACAAAGCTTTGCCCACGGGCTCTTCTCCTTGGTGAACATATTCGCTACATTTTGTTACTGCCCTCACGGCTCTTCTTCACTCATTGAGTGAAATGACTATTTATACACACGGCAAGCACCCATGCCATCTAAACTCACGCCACTACTTTGACCCACTAACTAACTACCTAGCTGCATGCACACACACGCACCACTTCTGCCATGCATGCACACACAACGGTCAGCCACACACATTGGCTTGGTCCGGTTATTACTCAACTGACTAACAGCACACACACGTTCCAGCTTGAGTCGCTTCCAAGTTTCTGCAGGCCTCTAGCTGAATTGGCGCATGCCACAACTAATGCGTCCGATTCTTGCTCCATCTCCACCTGCACGCAACTCGGCCATCGGACTCGCGGAGCTTTAACGCATGCATCTAACTACCATGCATAATTAGCTTTGCCTTGTGCACTGAACACAACCTGACGTGCACACACAGCCGCAGCTCAACTACAAGCATGATATAAACATATCTAATCGTACGCACTAATAACAAGATTAGTTCTAACATTCACCTCCCTAATCTTGTTAACTTATTTCTCTCTTGAAGCCAATGATTGTTCACGTCATCGATGCAACACGCAGACGGCCGCAAATGCCATCTTGTCACGCCGACTGCCGTCGTCGTCGTTGGCCTCGATGAGAGCCACACCTCCCGCGCCTTCACCACGAGCGCACCGCCGTGGCACGCTCGCTGCCGCATGTTTGCCACCGGTGCCGCAACTCGCCGGTGACTCGCCTCCATGCTCGCCACCGATGACACAACTCGCCGGTGACTCGCCTCCATGTTGTCGACGATGACGCACCTTATCGAAGACTCGGACATGGAACTCCTTATGGCAATGGCCTCCACGCATGGCCATCACCACCTTGCCGCCGATGCCGCAACTTACCGGGAAGCACACCCCTCTCCATCGCTCGTGACGCAGCTCGACGATGATGGAGACACGCACCGGCCGCTAGCAGCATCGCGCCGCCAACGGCGTTCACCTTGCGCCGCCAACGTCCCCCTCACATGGAGTCTGCCGCGCCGCCACCGTCGCCTCGGATCGACAAGGCTCTGATGCCAATTGATGGCGCCGCCTCTCCTCGCAGCGCCGCTCTTCTTCTCTCCCTCGCAACTCTTCCTACTCAGAGTTTCTCTCAAGGACACTCATCATGGAAGAACTCAAAGAACACACACGCACACATATACCAAGAAGGAGCACAAAGCTTTGCCCACGGGCTCTTCTCCTTGGTGAACATATTCGCTACATTTTGTTACTGCCCTCACGGCTCTTCTTCACTCATTGAGTGAAATGACTATTTATACACATGGCAAGCACCCATGCCATCTAAACTCACGCCACTACTTTGACCCACTAACTAACTACCTAGCTGCATGCACACACACGCACCACTTCTGCCATGCATGCACACACAACGGCCAGCCACACACATTGGCTTGGTCCGGTTATTACTCAACTGACTAACATCACACACACGTTCCAACTTGAGTCGCTTCCAAGTTTCTGCAGGCCTCCAGCTGAATTGGCGCATGCCACAACTAATGCGTCCGATTCTTGCTCCATCTCCACCTGCACGCAATTCGGCCATCGGACTCGCGGAGCTTTAACGCATGCATCTAACTACCATGCATAATTAGCTTTGCCTTGTGCACTGAACACAACCTGACGTGCACACACAGCCGCAGCTCAACTACAAGCATGATATAAATATATCTAATCGTACGCACTAATAACAAGATTAGTTCTAACACAGACGAGACGCTGAGCCATGCCTGGTCCCGCCGGTGCCCACGCGTCGCGCGTGGAGGGCAGGGTCCCCTTCTACTTTGAGGTCCCGAGCCTATGCAGCGGGAGCGAGGAAGACGTGAAGTTTATCGGCTGGCTGGCTGGCCGGCCGGTCGATCAAACAGTGGCTACTGAGCTCACATCACGCATCGTGCATAGAGACGAGTGCTTCGATGCGATACTCTCTGGTAAGCTGCAGCCTGCAGCTAGCCGGAGTTCGCATTGCTTCCTCGTCTGATTGACACCGCGTGCCAAACTTCCGGGCATATATGATATATGTACCATACGCGTGGGCACATCCACTGTTCATCCACCATTTGCAGTGGGTTTTCATGCGTATGTACTGTACCTATTGTACTACCTCTGTTCATGCATGCCAACCAGTAGACTGTAGACACGACACGAACCAAGCTAGCCCTTATTTCCTTCCTTTCACTGGCCGGCATGCGCGCCGCATGATGGGGTGCGTGATATAATATCCTGCACAACTAGTTTTATGCTATGCTAGGAGTACTATTGTATTGCACTGCTGCACCCTGCAGATAGACAAACAGAAACAGGTATAGAAGTACTACTAGCAAGAAAGTGACATACGTAGATGGTGAGCCAAAGTAGTGGCGGTAATAATTATCGCAGCAGGGAGAGAGATGGCCTCCTCTATTGACACCTTTTTTTTTTAACACTCCTCTATTTACACCTGAACCTGGTGCTCCAACTTTTTTTTTAGAGAAAACTTCGTGCTCCAACTGCGTGCCGACCTGCTTGGCAAACCCGGACACGACGGGGTGACATCACCATTTCTTGCGAGTGGGCCTCTGTCGATGCAGATCGGCTTGTTAGGCCCGCCTGCTGTGATAGAACTCGGCCCGTTTCGTGGGGCATTCCCTATTTATCGAGAGCAACTACCTTTTTTTTCTCGGGATACCCTTTACCCTAAAAAAGAGCAAATACCCTTTGCGGAGCCCCGAAGGGTCACTTTTGATGGGCCCATTCATTGCTCACTTAGATTTTTTTAACGCGTTTTCAGGGTTTAGATAAAAATTTGTTTTTTTCGCCTTTTGATTTTCGCCAGGTTTTTTTGAGATATTAAAGAATATTGAATTTTTTTCTGAAAAATCATGTTTTTTTGCTTCCATTAGAGGTGCAGATTTTCTTCTCTTGAAGACACATGTTTGTTTCCACGAAAAGCACAACTGTATTTTTCTGAAAGTGAAAAAAATCGGGGTTTTTTTTGCTTCCATGAGAGGCACATGTTAGCTTATGCGAGAGGCACAACTATGTCTATTGGAAAAATAAAAATGACATGTTTTCTCTTTTTTTCTATGGAGGCATAGATTTGCTTCCTATGAAGGCATAGATTTGCTTCCGCGAGAAGCATAGATGTGTCTTTCAAAAAGTAAAAAGATTCGGGTTTTGTCTTTTTACTTCCATGAGAAGCACAGGTTTGCTTCTACGAGAGGCACGACTATGTCTATTGAAAAAGGAAAAATGACATGCTTTCTTTTTTTTATTCCATGGAGGCATAGATTTGCTTCCGCAGGAAGCATAGTTGGGCCTCTCGAAAAGGAAAAAAGAAACGTATTTTTTGTGCTCCCACGAGAGGCATAAATTTTCTTGCCTCTTGGGAAAAGGAAAAACGTGTCTTTTCATGAGAGGTACAGATTTGCTTCTCGTGAGGTATAGATTTGCTTCCGTGAAAAGCACATATGTGCCAATCAAAAAGGGAAAAACATGTTTCTTTCTCTTTCCATGAGAGGCACAGGTTTGCTTCCACTTGTGCCTCTCGAGAAAGGGGAAAATGTGTTTTTTCCACGACAGGCACATATTTGCTTCTCATGGGGGCATAGATTTGCTTACTTGAGAAGCACATCAGTGCCAATCAAAAAGGGACAAACGTGTTCTTTCTCCTTGCATGAGAGGCACATGTTTGCTTTCGCTTGTGCCTCTCGAAAAAGGAAATCACACATTTTTTTCTTTCATGAGAGCAGATACTTGCTTTTTATGGAGGCACAGATTTGCTTTTGCGAGAAGCACAATTGTACCTCTCAGAAGGAAAAAAGAGAGAAAAACCAGTTTCCGGTTATGGTTTTTTGGGGATGTTTTGTGATAAAAAGTTTGTTGAAACCTATTAACATGAGATCTAGTTTTGATGATCTCGACGCGAGGAATCCGACAGTGAAAATGGTTTGGGATTTGGACTCACTGTTTAGAAGATAAAAACATTTTGGTAAACGAATCTGCTAAAAAAAGTGAAAACTCCCAGGCTGCCACTTGTTAGGCCCTAAGGAGTTGGGAGAGACGTTTGCAAGGGGTACCCCTTAGTGATTTCGCTGTTTTTTAGAATATCTTCACACGATGTGTCGACGGCCAATCCATGATGCCCCCGCATCATATAATCGAGACTTCACAGAAGACTCCTCCAGATGGGCCGACCCACGAAGCGGTTGTCTTGTTTTTCTTCTCAATCCAGATTTTAATTTTTATTCTGTACATTTGCAATCCCTGCTTGACGTAGGGAGCTCCTATTCGGTGCTTCAGGTGCCAAGGAAGCTCCCTGGTGCCCACACGTCGACGTTGGTGGGCCCGCCCATGTACACATTCACATTTGAGAAAATAAAACCATGAAAAAGATGATAAAAAACAAAAATAATTCGTGATTCCAAAGAGTTCACGGATTTGGAAAAAAATCGTTAACTTGGAAAAAAAGTTCATCAATTTTAAAACAAGCTCCTCAAATTTAAAAAAAAATCATCGAATTTGAAAAGGTTCACCAATTTTTAAATCATTTCATTTGACAAAAAAGTTCATCAATTTTGGAAAAAGTTCAAAAATGTTGATTTTTTAACCAAATTTGGGAAAAAGAACATTGAAATTGAGAAAAATTCATCAATTTTCAGAAACATTAATAGAATTTTTTTTAAGTCATCTATTTTGTAGAACATTCTGTAAAAATCATTGATTTTGAAAAAAAATTATCAATTTTGGAAAAGGTTCATCAATTCTGTGAAATGTTCAGAAAGTTGAAAAATTCGATTATTTTAAAGAAACGTCACCATTTAAGTAAAGACAAAAACCAAAAACAAAACGAAAATACAACTAAACGGGCCGGCCTAGGTTGGAGCGCTTCAAGCGCCAGTTTGCAAAATGCACATAACAGGGCTGAATCCTATTTCGTACAGGGCGCACACCCCCGTTTACACTTGGTTTCATAGCGGGCCGGCCCATCCTGCTTTGCTGTTTGTTTCTTGAAAACCCCAAAAAAACGTGCGCCTGCCGCGACTCGAACCACGCCCGTTCGTTTAGCTAGCGATCACACCAACCAGTTGGACTAGTTGACCTCATGTGGTAGAATCGTTCTTTTTCTTTTCTTTATAAAACAAGAAAAAGGAATCTGTTTTTCCAGTTTTCTTTCTTTTTTTCTATCTTTGTTTTTTCTCTTTCTTAAAATTTGTGAACTTTTTCAAAGGCGACCAAAAAACCGGTGAACTTTTTTCAAATTCGATGAACTTTTTCCAAAAACCGGTGAACCTTTTTTTTAATTTGATGAACTTTTTTTCAAACTCGATGAACTTTTTGTCAAATTCAACGAACTTTTTCAAATCCGATGAACTTTTTTCAAGTCCGATGAACTTCTTTCAAATCCGATGAACTTTTTTTCAAATCTGATGAACTTTCTTCAAATCCGATGAACCTTTTTTTTAAATTCGATGAACTTTTTCAAATCCGATGAACTTTTTTTCAAATGCGATGAATTTTTTTCAACTTAGATGAACTTTTCTCAATTTTTGTGTTCAAATTTTGATTAACTTTTTTTAGAATTGATGAACCTTTTCAAATTATTGAACTGTTTTTGAAATTCGTAATTTTTTCAGATCCATGTGTTCTTGAGATTTGTGAACAAAGCAACAGAAAAAAAAAAGAAAAAAACAACGAAGGAACAAAAGGTGCACGAAGGAAAAGGAGCTAGGGATCAATAGTTGACCGGTCAACCACGAGAAGTGAACCACGATGCGATCGTCCTTTTGTGTTAGAAACAGGAAGCGATGGTCGAAAGGCGCACGTTGAACGAGCTGCGCGGCTCGTTTTTGGGCCAGCCCACATAACCAGGCGCGTGGGCGCTGGATTCGTTTGCTGGCGCATAAGGCGCCAGCGAGGAGCTCTCCATAACAGGTGCCTGAAGCGTCAAATAAGACCTGCCCTTGACGCACACCAGTTCCTCTTTAGCGCTTATAACACCAGGTCTTGACGTGAGATGTAGGGCAGCGTCGCCTAACGAACTACGAGACTGGGTCGGCCCAGCTCGCGGGAGGCCACAGCCTCATTTTTGTTTGCTGATTTTTTTCTAGTTTTTTACTTTTGTTTATACTTCCAAACATTCTACATAAAACCTTTGAAAAATGTTAACCCAGCATTTGAAAAATGTTGAATGTTTTTAGAAAAAATATATTTCTCAAGTATACGGAAGATCTATACAAAAACTATACAGTGTGTATGAAAAAAGCTGACAATGTATTTAAGAAATAATAATGAAAATTTTCATTCATCATGTATCAAAAAAATATTAATCACATATTTTCTAATTTTAAGCGTGTATAAAAACATGTTTCTGATATATATCACAATGTTCATTGTATAGACTTAAAGTAGTCATCGAACACAGAAAATTGAATAACCATCCTTTGAAAAATGTTAGCCTTGTATAAAACATGTTTCTGATATCTATAAAAAATGTGCAGCATATATTAGAAATTTTAATTGTCTATTTCAAAAATGATAAATGTGCAAAAAAAATGTTCATGGTGTATATGAATAATGTACAGTGTGTACTAATAAATGTGAACATAAAAACATAGTTTAGATGTTGATCGTGTATAAAAGAATATTAATCATATATTTAAAAAATGTTAAACATGTATTAAAAATGTTCCTGATATATACCGAAAATGTACAATTTGTATGAGAAAAAGTAGTCCTCAATTTTTTTTACTTTGTTAATCATGTAATTCAAAATTGTTAAACATATATAAAATTATGTTTCTGATGTATAGTAAAATGTTGATATGTGTAAAAAAATATTGATATGTGTTAAAGAAAAAGGTAAAATACAAAAAAGCGGTAACACTGAAGAAACAGAAGAAAGCACATAAAAACAAAGAAAAACGGAAAATCCAAAGAAAAATCTGTGAAAACCCATGAGGAAACAAAGAAAACCAAGAAAATAAAACAAAATCGAAGAAAAAGGTAGAAAACTGATGAAAAATAAAAAATAAAAACCAAGAAAAATAAGTTAAACAATAAAGAAAAGAAAAAACCCAATAAAAAGAAGAAATGAACAAAATAAAACCGCAGAAAAAAGAAAAAACAGAAGTCAAAACCGGAATAAAACAAAGAAAATCGATGAAGAAATAAAAAAAGCCGAAGAGAAAACATAAGGAAACGAAAGAAAGAAGAAGAAAAAAAAGAACAAACTTGGGCAAGTTGTTTTCTTAATCTGGAATTCTAGATTAGGAGTGGCTTTAGGGTGAGGTGAATGATTTTGTAATTTGGGCAAGTCGTTTTTTTCAATAACCAGCTACAGAATGAAGGGTTAAATTGGTGCACGCGGCGACACCAATCATGAGAAGGAGCAATGAGTGCTTGCACTTTTTTTTTGCAGGGTGAGGAGTACTTGCACTTGACATCACGTTTAGTACAACCAGGCATCGGGAAGCAGTGGCGGACCCACCATTGGGGCGAGCTGGGGCGGCCGCCCCGGGTCCCCGGCGGCGGAGGATCGACCCCCACTTACACATCTGCCGATCTGCGGGCTGCTGCAGCTCTGTTCTCTGTTTTAGAATTCAGAAAGCCAGCGGTAGTGGCGCTCTTCTCTGTTGCGATCGAAGGGGTACGTGAGGGAGAAAGGGACTTGGGCTGGTCCGGTAGATTGGGAACTACAGTCTACAGGCCCAAACAGACTGGGTTACTACAGTTTCGTCAAACAGAAAAAGAGATCCCCAATCGATCCAGAAACTGCATCGAGTCGTTCCCCTCACCTGGCCGCTATGTGTCCCTAAAAAAACGTGGCCGCTATATATGTGTGCCTTTTGGAACCCCCGAGTGTTGTAAACAAAGTCTTGATCCAGTAATAAAATCGGGTGATTCTGCTAAAAAAACGCATCGAGTCGTTCCCCTCACGACCTAGACCATTGTTGCGGTGCTGCGCCGCCGCCAGATACCTCACGCGTGACGCACCCACTGTTGGAGACCCGGAGTGCTGGTGATGGATTCCGGTGAAGAGGTGGATTGGATAGGGATAGATGATGTTGTCGAACTCGGAGAAGTTGAGGCTGAGGTTGCTGCTGTCAAATAAGATGTGACAGAGGCAGTAGCTTCGGCGCCCAGATCGGCAGTGGCAATAAATGGTGTAGCAGGCAGATCAACCAAATGGAAGCGACCACATGAATGTTGAATAGGAACATCAGGTCCAGTAGCTGCAATGTATGGTGTAGCAGGCAGATCAACCAAACAAAAGCGCCCGAAAATTGAAATTATGGGATCTATTGTGGCATAATTAAGCACTTCAAGAGTTCATGTTAGCAGTTTACTGGTTTTAAGGAACCTTTTTATTCTTTTGTTGCTGAATGCTATGAGTTTTTTGTTGTTGTTGAATGCTATGAGTTTTGGTTGAATAGCGTTGCGTTTGTATCAAAAAAAATTAGATACTAAATGTTCACCCCAGCTAACTTCAATTTCTCGGTCCGTCACTGTCGGGAAGGAGTGATGGTTCGTGCATATGCTCCCAGCCGGCAGGTCTCGCATGTAGATACTGTCATCATGTACACTACCGTATCTATGGTACTATTAAAGTGCTGCTGAATTAGCTAAACTGTACTTATTAATTAGCATTCTATCTCTCCCACTCCGCAATGCATTATGTATGCACATGTACTGAAGTAATTGTGTAGAGGTCGCTAAAGTAATTGTGTAGAGGTCGCACAGTACAATCGCAGATGCTTACAAATACACATATATACTCATATCCATGAGCGTACACCTGCGCATACTACCTCTATGAGCACTTTCGAGGTACTCGTACTGAGCAATTTTCACACTATTATAATTTGTAGACATATTGTATAATACTTGCATGTGTACATTAACACTCACAAAATATCTCAAAAATACCTATATAGAAAAAAGAAAATCAGAGTAAAAAAGAAAAAGAAAAAGCAAATACACATTTTTAGCAGAAAATCCCACTTTATTAACTAGGAGTACAGTTCAAAGCGATTACAAAGGGGTCGTGGGGAGCCCCCAACCACAAATGACGATAAACTATTAAAGAAGAAGAAAATTGAGCTAAGTTGTGAGCATCAAAATTCAAGCTCCGGCCCTCGAAAATAAAATCATAGGTTGTGAACTCATTTGAT
The DNA here is from genome assembly GCF_002575655.3 of Aegilops tauschii subsp. strangulata. Taxonomy (NCBI): domain Eukaryota; kingdom Viridiplantae; phylum Streptophyta; class Magnoliopsida; order Poales; family Poaceae; genus Aegilops; species Aegilops tauschii. The sequence continues at coordinate 229,043,070 of NC_053039.3, forward strand.
CTTTCATTAATCTCCCTGATAATTGTGTTGTTTCTTCCTTCCGCACCGCCTTTGATATTAGCTACTACTGGTTTGCAGTCACATGTGATGATAATTTGATTCAACGATAAATCAAGCGCTAGAGCCAGAGCTTCACGGCATGCAAGCAACTCTAGTGTCACTGGATCCGTAATATGACCGAAAACCACTCCTGGGGAGCCTAGGTAATGCCCTGCATAATCCCGACACACCATTGCAACAGCTCCTCTTCCTCCATCTCTCGAAAGACCTCCATCAACTTGTAACTTTGCAATTCTTGGCCTAGGAGAATTCCAAGTCTGTTGACTCTCGACCTTGTTATTTCATGTGCTCCAGCTCGCACCCCTTATCTTGCCGAATCTTGTATGGTGTTAAGCTTTGAAATAAAATTGGTTACACAGGCGTGAGTAGCGTGAGGGCTCTAAAGGATTCCCTTGTGTATTGCTTTACGGCGAGCCTCCCAAATCAACCAGAGGGACACTACAACCTCGATCATAGCTGCATGTGGTAGTTCTTCCATCAACGCAAAGAGCCACTGTTTCACATCTGGATTATTTGTTGCTTCTATATAGTCTGCCGCATCATCATCAACTAATGCCCATACGCACCACGCAATAGAACACTATCAGTGAGTGGCGCCATGACTCTTGCATCACATTTGGCAGTTGTCAACATTCACCTTGTTTCTAGTGCATCGAACATGCTCTATTGCTATTGAATGCTTCGCAATCTCCATAATAAGTTTCGGATCTTTCCTGATACCTGGACTGACCAAAGAGAGGTCCAAGCTTCGCTTCAGTTTCATAATCCAAACTCCCTGCATTTCCTTTTAACCAATCTTCTCTTCGTGTCCACCAACATGCTGTACGCGGATCGGACAGTGAAAATACCATTCCGTTCAAAGTTCCGCGCCGAGAAATCATCCACCCAACACATGCATAACGGAATACTTAGGATTGCATTGGTGTCCGCTGCCACAAAAAGTTGGTCCAGAACCACCCTTTTGCATGTAGCGCTAGTGCTATCTATGAGTGCACTCACCATTGCAGGTGGGTTAGCCGAGAGACATGCTATCGATCGCATTGTCGCATTCCTTGGGATGCAGTTCTCATTCCAGATCTATGTTGTTGAGCCGTCGCCAATGCGCTTAATAAGGCCCTGGCAAAAGACATCTCGATCCTCTATTATGGCACGCCAAACTTGGGAAGGTCGGCTACCTAACTCCGCTTCCAGATTGTTGCCTTATAGAAAATAAATTGACTTTAACAATCGAAAACATAGTGATCTGTTTGCTGTAAAATCCTCCATGATTGTGTGACTAGCAAGGCTAAACTAAAGAGTTCAAAATCACGGAGCCCAAGGCCACCCATGAACTTGGGCTGAGTCATAGCCTTCCATGATACCCATGCTGATTTTCTTTTGGGATAATCGATTTTATGCCCCTAGTTGGGTCACACTCGGCAGGTTTACCCCTACTTTTCGGAAACACTTGTTCCTGCGCAAACCACTTTGCTCCTCTTATGCTTTTTCCCTTTGACTGTTTGACCATCACTTTGAAAACTTCATAAAAAATTCATACTAACTCAAAAAAAATTCAAATAAGATATCAAAATGTTTAGAAAAGCATCACCTATATGTGCATGTCATTTGCATTCATGAAAAAAGTGTTGGTCAGTCCCCATCTCAGTTTTAGCTCATTTGATCTTAGCATGAACAGTAAAATCTAAAAAAATTCTAAAAAATCTTGGTGGCAAACTTTGAGCAATGTTTTGAGTGCTTGCCAAGTTTCATAAGGGAATGACATTCGTGGAAGTCGCGGCAAAAAAAATCAATGCTCCAAAATTTCATTTTTTTACCACGACTTCCACGAATGCCATTCCCTTATGAAACTTGGCAAGCACTCAAAACATTGCTCAAAGTTTGCCACCAATTTTTTTTTAGAATTTTTAGAATTTTTTTAGATTTTACTGTTCATGCTAAGATCATATGAGCTAAAATTGAGATGGGGACTGGCCAACACTTTTTTCATGAATGCAAATGACATGCACGTATAGGTGATGCTTTTCTGAACATTTTGATATCTTATTTGATTTTTTCTGAGTTAGTATGAAGTTTTCAAAGTGATGGTCAAACGGTCAAAGGGCAAAAGCATAAGAGGAGCAAAGTGGTTTGGGCAGGAACAAGTGTTTTCGAAAACTAGGGGTAAACCTGCCGAGTGGCACACAACTAAGGGCACCAAATTAATTATCCCTTTTATTTTCCCTTCCTTACTCCCACCAGAATTGCCTAATAAGCTTGTTTAGGTGTTCACATAAGCCTCTTGGTAATTTGAAGCCTGACATAGAAAACACCGGTACGACTTGTGCAACGGATTTCACTAGCACCTCCTTTCCAGTTGTAGATAATGTTTGTTTCCATCCACCCCTTCACCTTACTCCACATCCTATCCTTCAAGTATTTGAAAGCCTCAAATTTTGAAGTACCGATGTCAGAGGGCATACCTAGGTACTTGTGTTGGGGAATGTAGTATTTCAAAAAAATTCCAACGATCACGCAAGATCTATCTAGGAGAAGCATAGCAACGAGCGGGGAGAGTGTGTCCACGTACCCTCGTAGACCGAAAGCGGAAGTGCTTGGAACGCGGTTGATGTAGTCGAACGTCTTCGCGATCCAACCGATCAAGTAGCAAACGCACGACACCTCCGCGATCTGCACACGTTCAGCTCGGTGACGTCCCTCGAACTCTAGATCCAGCTGAGGTCGAGAGAGAGAGTTTCGCCAGCACGACGGCATGGTGACGGTGATGATGAAGTTAACGACGCAGGGCTTCGCCTAAGCACTACGACAATATGACCGAGGTGGAAAACTGTGGAGGAGGGGAACCGCACACGGCTAAAGATCAACTTGTGTGTCTATGAGGTGCCCCTCCCCCATATATAAAGGAGGGGAGGAGGAGGAGGAGGGCCGGCCACAAGGGGCGCGCCCAAGGGGGCGCGATTCCTACTCCTAGTAGGAGTAGGTTTCACCCTTTCCTAGTCCAAGTAGGAGAAGGGGGAAGGAGGAGGAGGAGAGAAGGAAGGAGGGGGGGCGCCCCCTCCCCTTGTCCAATTAGGATTGGGGCAAGGGGGGCGCGCGCCACCTCCTGGCCAGCCCTCTCTCTTCTTCACTAAGGCCCATGAGGCCCAATAGCTTCTGGGGGGGGGGGGTCCGGTAACCCCTGGTACTCCGAAACTTATCCGATACGACCCGAACCATTCCGGTGTCCGAATATAACCTTCCAATATATGAATCTTTATGTATCGACCATTTAGACACTCCTCGTCACGTCCGTGATCTCATCCGGTACTCTGAACAACCTTCGGTCATCAAATCACAAAAACTCATAATACAAATCGTCATCGAACGTAAGCGTGCGGACCCTACGGGTTCGAGAACTACGTAGACATGACCAAGACACATCTCCGGTCAATAACCAATAGCGGAACCTGGATGCTCATATTGGCTCCTACATATTCTACGAAGATCTTTATCGGTCAAACCGCACAACAACATATGTTGTTCCCTTTGTCATCGATATGTTACTTTCCCGAGATTCGATCGTCGGTATCATCATACCTAGTTCAATCTCGTTACCGGCAAGTCTCTTTACTCGTTCCGTAATGCATCATCCTGCAACTAACTCATTAGTCATATTTCTTGCAAGTCTTATAGTGATGTGCATTACCGAGAGGGCCCAGAGATACCTCTCCGACAATCGGAGTGACAAATCCTAATCTTGATCTATGCTAACTCAACAAACACCATCGGAGACACCTGTAGAGCATTTTATAATCACCCAGTTACGTTATGATGTTTGATAGCACACTAAGTGTTCCTCCGGTATTCGGGAGTTGCATAATCTCATAGTCATAGGAACATGTATAAGCCATGAAGAAAGCAATAGCAATAAACTAAACGATCATAGTGTTAAGCTAACGGATGGGTCTTGTCCATCACATCATTCTCTAATGATGTGATCCCGTTCATCAAATGACAACACATGTCTATGGTTAGGAAACTTAACCATGTTTGATTAACGAGCTGGTCTAGTAGAGGCATACTAGGGACACTCTGTTTGTCTATGTATTCACACATGTACTAAGTTTTTGGTTAATACAATTCTAGCATGAATAATAAACATTTATCATGATATAAGGAAATATAAATAACAACTTTATTATTGCCTCTAGGGCATATTTCCTTCAGTCTCCCACTTGCACTAGAGTCAATAATCTAGATTACATAGTAATGATTCTAACCTATGGAGTCTTGGTGCTGATCATGTTTTCCTCGTGAGAGAGGCTTAGTCAATGGGTCTGCAACATTCAGATCCGTATGTATCTTGCAAATCTCTATGTCTCCCTCCTTGACTTAATCGTGGATGGAATTGAAGCGTCTCTTGATGTGCTTGGTTCTCTTGTGAAATCTGAATTCCTTTGCCAAGGCAATTGCACCAGTATTGTCACAAAAGATTTTCATTGGACCCGATGCACTAGTTATGACACCTAGATCGGATATGAACTCCTTCATCCAGACTCCTTCATTTGCTACTTCCGAAGAAGCTATGTACTCTGCTTCACACGTAGATCCCGCCACGACGCTCTGCTTGGAACTGCACCAACTTACATCTCCTCCATTTAATATAAATACGTATCCGGTTTGTGACTTAGAGTCATCCGGATCAGTGTCAAAGCTTGCATCGACGTAACCATTTGCGACGAGCTCTTTGTCACCTCCATAAACGAGAAACATATCCTTAGTCCTTTTCAGGTATTTCAGGATGTTCTTGACCGCTGTCCAGTGATCCACTCCTGGATTACTTTGGTACCTCCCTGCTAAACTAATAGCAAGGCACACATCAGGTCTGGTACACAGCATTGCATACATGATAGAACCTATGGCTGAAGCATAGGGAATGACTTTCATTTTCTCTCTATCTTCTGCAGTGGTCGGGCATTGAGTCTGACTCAACTTCAGACCTTGCAACACAGGCAAGAACCCTTTCTTTGCTTGATCCATTTTGAACTTCTTCAAAACTTTATCAAGGTATGTGCTTTGTGAAAGTCTAATTAAGCGTCTTGATCTATCTCTATAGATCTTGATGCCAATATATAAGCAGCTTAACAGAGGTCTTTCATTGGAAAATTCTTATTCGAGTATCCTTTTATGCTATCCAGAAATTGAGTATCATTTCCAATCAACAATATTTCATCTACATATAATATCAGAAATGCTACAGAGCTCCCACTCACTTTCTTGTAAATATAGGCTTCTCCAAAAGTCTGTATAAAACCATATGCTTTGATCACACTATCAAAGCGTATATTACAACTCCGAGATGCTTGCACCAGTCCATAAATGGATCGCTGGAGCTTGCACACTTTGTTAACACCTTTTGGATCAACAAAACCTTCTGGTTGCATCATATACAACTCGTCTTTAAGATATCCATCAAGGAATGCAGTTTTAACATCCATTTGCCAAATTTCATAATCATAAAATGCGGCAATTGTTAACATAATTCGGGCAGACTTAAGCATCGCTACGGGTGAGAAGGTCTCATCGTAGTCAACTCCTTGAACTTGTCGAAAACCTTTCGCAACAAGTCGAGCTTTGTAGACAGTAACATTACCGTCAGCGTCAGTCTTCTTCATGAAGATCCATTTATTCTCTATGGCTTGCCGATCATCGGGCAAGTCAACCAAAGTCCACACTTTGTTCTCATGCATGGATCCCATCTCAGGTTTCATGGCCTCAAGCCATTTCACGGAATCTGGGCTCATCATCGCTTCCTCATAGTTCGTAGGTTCGTCATGGTCAAGTAACATGACTTCCAGAACAGGATTACCATACCACTCTAGTGCGGATCTTACTCTGGTTGACCTACGAGGTTCGGTAGTAACTTGATCAGAAGTTTCATGATCATCATCATTAGCTTCCTCACTAATAGGTGTAGGAATCACTGGAACTGATTTCTGTGATGAACTACTTTCCAATAAGGGAGCAGGTACAGTTACCTCATCAAGTTCTACTTTCCTCCCACTCACTTCTTTTGAGAGAAACTCCTTCTCTAGAAAGGATCCATTCTTAGCAACGAATATCTTGCCTTCGGATCTGTGATAGAAGGTGTACCCAACAGTCTCCTTTGGGTATCCTATGAAGACACATTTCTCCGATTTGGGTTCGAGCTTATCAGGTTGAAGCTTTTTCACATAAGCATCGCAGCCTCAAACTTTAAGAAATGACAACTTGGGTTTCTTGCCAAACCAGTTCATACGGTGTCGTTTCAACGGATTTAGATGGTTCCCTATTTAACGTGAATGCAGTTGTCTCTAAAGCATAACCCCAAAACGATAGTGGTAAATCAGTAAGAGACATCATAGATCGCACCATATCTAATAAAGTGCCGTTACGATGTTCGGACACACCATTACGCTGTGGTGTTCCGGGTGGCGTGAGTTGCAAAACTATTCTGCATTGTTTCAAATGAAGACCAAACTCGTAACTCAAATATTCACCTCCATGATCAGATCGTAGAAACTTTATTTTCTTGTTATGATGATTTTCTACTTCACTCTGAAATTCCTTGAACTTTTCAAATGTTTCAGACTTATGTTTCATCAAGTAGATATACCCATATCTGCTCAAATCATCTGTGAAGGTCAGAAAATAACGATACCCACCGCGAGCATCAACACTCATCGGACCGCATACATCAGTATGTATTATTTCCAACAAGTCTGTTGCTCGCTCCATTGTTCCGGAGAACGGAGTCTTAGTCATGTTGCTCATGAGGCATGGTTCGCAAGCATCAAGTGATTCATAATCAAGTGATTTCAAAAGCCCATCAGCATAGAGTTTCTTCATGCGCTTCACACCAATATGACCCAAACGGCAGTGCCACAAATAAGTTGCACTATCATTATTAAACTTATATCTTATGGCTTCAATACTATGAATATGTGTATCACTACTATCGAGATTTAATAAAAATAGACCACTCATCAAGGGTGCATGACCATAAAAGATATTACTCATATAAATAGAACAACCATTATTTTCTGATTTAAATGAATAACCATCTCGCATCAAACAAGATCCAGATATAATGTTCATGCTTAACACTGGCACCAAATAACAATTATTCAAGTCTAAAACTAATTCCAAAGGTAGATGCAGAGGTAGCGTGCCGACGGCGATCACATCGACTTTGGAACCATTTCCCATGTGCATCATCACCTCATCCTTAGCCAATCTTCGCTTCATCCGTAGCCCTTGTTTCGAGTTGCAAATATGAGCAACAGAACCAGTATCAAATACCTAGGCGCTACTGCGAGCATTAGTAAGGTACACATAAATAACATGTATATCAAATATACCTTTCACTTTGCCATCCTTCTTATCCGCCAAATACTTGGGGCAGTTCCGCTTCCAGTGACCAGTCCCTTTGCAGTAGAAGCACTCAGTCTCAGGCTTAGGTCCAAACTTGGGCTTCTTCACTTGAGCAGCAACTTGCTTGCCATTCTTCTTGAAGTTCCCCTTCTCCCCTTTGCCCTTTTTCTTGAAACTAGTGGTCTTGTAGACCATCAACACCTGATGCTCCTTCTTGATTTCTACCTCCCCAGCCTTTAGCATCGCGAAGAGCTCGGGAATTGTCTTATCCATCCCTTGCATATTATAGTTCATCATGAAGCTTTTGTAGCTTGGTGGCAGTGATTGAAGAACTCTGTCAATGACACTATCAACTGGAAGATTAACTCCCAGCTGAGTCAAGTGATTGTTTGGTACCCAGACATTCTGAGTATATGCTCACTGACAGAACTATTCTCCTCCATTTTGCAGCTGTAGAACTTATTGGAGACTTCATATCTCTCAATCCAGGTGTCGGTGTCAAAACCGGCGGTTCTCGGGTAGGGGGTCCCGAACTGTGCATCTAAGGTCGATGGTAACAGGAGACAGGGGACACGATGTTTCCCAGGTCCGGGCCCTCTCTACGGAGGTAATACCCTACTTCCTGCTTGATTGATCTTGATGAATATGAGTATTACAAGAGTTGATCTACCACGAGATCGTAAGGGCTAAACCCTAGAAGTCTAGCCTGTATGACTATGGTAATGAGTCTATCCTTTCCGGACTAAACCCTCCGGTTTATATAGACACCGAGGGGGATCTAGGGTTACATAGAGTCGGTTACACAGGAAGGAATCTTCATAGTTGATCGCCAAGCTTGCCTTCCACGCCAAGGAGAGTCCTATCAAGACACGGGTACAGTCTTCGGCCTTCGTGTCTTCATAACCCATCAATCCGGCCCATGGATAACAGGCCAGACGCCCGAGGACCCCTTAGTCCACGACTCCCTCAGTAGCCCCTGAACCTGACTTCAATGACGAGGAGTCCGGCGCGCAGATTGTCTTCGGCATTGCAAGGCGGGTTCCCCTTTCTAAACTCCAAGATAGTCTTCAGATGTAATGATTGTATCCGGACTTGTATACACAACTGCAGAGGATATAATATTTCACGAGTCCAATCCGCTGACAACTTTTTGGTAATATGACATCATGCCTGCTCGGCCATTATTTTCGAACCGTTGGCTAGCCCGCCGTCCCACGTCTCGAGACGTGGTTTTATTGGCATGTCTTATCCAAGCGGAGATCGTGTCCCCTTTTTTTAAGGGATTCTTATCAACCCGGACGTGGGTAACCCAACCGTCACTTGGGTACAACTCCTTGGGAATAGGAAAGTTTTGAGGCCCAGGAGGAGACGTTCAATATTCGCGGTCTTTATATAGGGGTACAAACCCGTCTTTTTCTTTCACGCTTGCTTCTTCCTCAACCCTTGCTACCCCGAGTTCCAACACCCGGGTTTCAATCGCCACAAGCTCCAATCATGACCGGATCCAGCCGTCAAGGCCAGTGGGTGGCTTCTTCTGTCATGGAGGGACATATTGCAAAGCTTCGAGCGGCGAGGTATCTGACCGCAGAAATCCTTCATCGGCTTCCTGCCAAGGGGTAGGTTATTCCCACCCCCAGATCCGGCGAGAGGGTCGTGTTCGTGTCCCACTTCCTCCACGGGTTAGGGTTTGCACTTAACCCCTTCGTCCGAGGGCTCATGTTCTATTATGGGCTATATTTTCACGATCCAGCCCCGGACTCTATTCTTCTTATCTCGACGTTTATCTTCACGTGTGAAGCCTTCCTCCGAACTCCTCCGCACTTCGGCTTGTGGCTCAAGACCTTCGATGTGAAGCCGCAAGTGATAGAGGGGGAGCAGGTAGAGTGCGGTGGTGCCACAGTGAGCAAGCTTGCTAGCGCTGTTTGGCTGAAAGGATCCTTTGCCAAATCTTTCTATTTATGGCAGCAGGGGTGGTTCTATATCACCGAGCCTCGTGGCTCCAAGTGGGCAGCTACACCCGCATTTCGATCCAGCCCCCCAATTCAGCTTGCATCGTGGATTAATAAGGGGTTGGACTGGGGATCAACGGACGAGGTGCGGGCTCTGCAAAGTCGCATCCGAAGCCTCATTGAGAGGGACATCAATATCGTCAACGTTGTTCAAGTAATGCTAGTCTGCCGGACCCTGCCGTGCCAGTGACGGCCTCTCCGCATGTTGGAGTTCAATCCAGAAGGGCCGCAGAATCTTCAGCACTTCTTCGGCACTGCGCACGAAGGAATGTGGAGATTATTTTTCGGGAAACGAAAGCAATGGCCGGACACCACCGAAGATATCAGCCTAGACTGTAACCATCCGGACACCCCGGTAAGTACCCGTTCGCCAAACACCTCATAATCAGATACCCAGTGGTACGACACTGACCGAATCATCCTTTTTTAGGGCTGGATAAAGAAAGTGGAACGGATTAGGTGTCCGGCTCCCCTTCTTGAAGACTCAGCTAATCCTGTGTTAACAAGGATGCTGGCCTCGACACCATACCAGGCGCCGGCAAGGGAGGGAAAAGAGGAGAGTGAGAAGACCCGGGATGACCTTTGTTCCGGAGGTAAGTCGGATACTGAGTCCGGAGAAATCGACCTTTCCTCGCCTGAAGACAGAGGCGAAAGAGGAGCCAGTATCCCTTCTCCAAGCAGGAGGAAAAGGGCCGCCTCCGAAGGTTGGGAGGGGCGGTCTCCCAAGAGGGGCAAGATGCCACCGTCGAGCGGCTTGGGTTTGGAAAGTGACGCCGTTGAACAGGTCCAACATGGGGACAAGCCCTCGACCAAACCGTAAGTGAACCCGGGGTACTTTGATAGCGTCCCGCTCCTTTGCCGTTACCGAAGATATACGTAACGTGTTCATGCATTTTTACAGGTCAGCACAGAGTTTTTCTGGGCAATCCTCTTCTTCGGGAGGTCTCCTTCCGGAGATGATGGAAAGCAAGACGCCTCCCCCGACCTCCTCGCCCAATAAGCCGGACAACTCTGAAGTGTCATCCCAGAGGGTTTTTCTTGATCAACAAGCTATGCAGGGGATGAAAGAGGCAGTACCCAAAGGTGGACCTCCGACCGTCCGGGATTCTGGGGCCAATAATAAAGGCCCCGGACTGTCTGGCTTGCAGCCGACGATGATTCTGGAGACAGGTGAACGGATTCCTTCAAAGGATGGTTGTGCTCCTAGAGCGGCTTCCGGAGACCCGGCGGCTCCGGATATATTGCGGGACATGTTGCGAAAAGCATCTGTCTCGGGGGAACAGCGTACCTTGATGGGTACGGTGGTTGAGAAGATTTTGTCCGCGAAGAGCGGATTGAATGAAGCCTTCATGAGCCTGCTAAAAGGCTTCGAGGTTTGTGATATAATGTTTTCAGCTATGTTTTATTTGCAAAGATGCACATGTGTATAGGTAGTAGCCCCTGAGACTCGGGTTGGCTTCCACTGGGAAGCGAACGGAGGATCAAAAAGAATTACTCAAGGACTAATCTGATGAACTTGAACACATGCTGCTTCCCCCTTGGCTACTTCCCAGACTATGGATATTGCCGAGCTGCAGCGGAAGCTTGATGTAGCAGGGGATGACCTTGCATTAATCAATATGCATCTTGACGAGTCGCAAGGTATGTATTCGGGGCAATCCCCATACATTTTTGTGGTATAAGCATGACGCTAAAAGTTATATGCTGGAATATGCATGGCTGCAGATGGTGCTGCCGCCGTTGAAGTTCTTCGAGCGGAGCAGGCCCGGGTCAAGGAGCAGGCCCGATGTAGCAATGCGGCTGCCGAAAAGGCATCGGCTGAGTTAAAAGCCGAACAAGCTGCACGGCGCCAAGACGAGGAGAAGATATCCACGATGGCGCTCGAACTGAAAAATGCTACTGGCTGCTGTGAATGTCTGGAGAAGGAGAATGAAGCCAAAACGGCTGAACTGGACAAGGCCTTACAAGAGGCGAGGGAAGCGCGGTCAGAATCCAGAGCAGCCCGTGAGGAGATCCGGCAAGCTGGGGAGATTGCGGCTGGTAAGCCCTTTCTGCTACAGACTAAGTTCGGTGATCCGAACTATGCTCAGCTTGACCGAGTGTGGAGTTCTCCGGACGAGTTTTTAGACTTGCCGAAGAGTTCTTCCGATGCGGCGCAGTATTACCAAGCGCGAGAGGGGTACGCAACGGAGAAGCTTTTCTGGTCACAGTTTGGCGCATCAAAGCGCCCTCTGTTGTTGAATGAACAGATGTCCCAATGGGCCGAGCTTCATAGGATATCCGGCGCTGCCATGAAGAACGTCATAATCCGGTTGTGGCCAACTGAGCCTGTTTCGAATAGCTACTTAGGTTTGGTGCAAAGGCTTGTTGACGCGGTGCCGCGTATCGACGCTGTGAAGCGGTCGGCGGGCATTGAGGGTGCACGGATGGCTTTTGCCCGAGTCAAGACATTCTGGGGGAAGATGAAGGCCATCGATGTTGCAGCGAAGAATCCACCCAAGGGCAAGGACCGTCCTGAACCGGAGCATTATTTTGAAGACGTCCTAGAGGCCGCCCGCTTGATAGAGGGTCAGTGCTCGAAAGACATAATGTTCGAGTGAGGTGTATGAGAATTGTAAAAGACAATTTTATAGTTAATCCATTTTTATATTTTGCTCGAAAGCTTGTATTCCTCCTGTGCGGCCGTTTTAATATAATCTGAAAGTTTTCCAGTTGTCGGCTTCAGCCCCCTCGTAGAAAGTACGGGGGTGTTCGGAAAAGCATTTAATCACTCTTTATCCAACGTCTTGGTCCATGAAGGAGGTGATAATGCGGCGAACCAGGCAATCGGACTATAGGGCGTTAACACTTTCACTTAGCCATAGGAGTTTTATGGTGGGACTACGACATAGCCCCTGGTATGTATGCGGCGTATTATAATACGATGCTTTACATATTTGATCTGAAAAATATCCCTCGTGTGACACGGAGAATCGCTAAAGATTCCAATAAGTCTTCAAGTGGTTGACCAGCTCTCGCCGCATCATGACAGTTAGTTTTCGGCTTTCTCTACTGAGGTACTTGACCAGATGAACCGGAAGCACAATCGCAGTAGTTCTCCCTTTACTACCCTAGCCGATGGAGCAGAACATAGGGTAGCAAGCACAGGAGCCGGGCAACCCAACTATTGACTCAAGACAATGATTCAGAGCTGATGCATATAAGGCCAAACTTGCGACGCCGAAGTACGCTATAGAGCTGTTCGGACTTTTGTTGGCAACTCATTTGTTCCCATACCGAGCCCCTGGCAGGTTATGCCAAGGTATATCTGTGAAACAACCATAAGAGTCATATTCATTGGCGAAACAACACGGATGATTAATTCGGATACTGTTTACTAGGACCTGAGCGATATGCCAATGATTACTTAATATATATAAAGACCACAACCCCAGCTATTTGACATGCTCGGGGTCAGAGGCGGAGGAAGAGGCATAGTACAGGCTCGAAATAAAGAGTGCGGTCTACAAAAAGTTATTTTGGACCTCCTGTCGCACGTCTGCGCCGCCTGTCCTCCGCGAGGGGAATCCTTGATGGAAGTAGCCCCTTAGGTGAGTGTACGGATCCGAACTCCGATAGAGTCAATTTTAGATGTTTGTCCTGTTTGTCACCTGTTTTTAAGAGATAGTGAAGGAAGAAATAAAAAGAAAATAGATAAAAAAATGTTACGGGAATGCTTGTAGGCTTGTCCGTAGTGTGCTTCCGCCAGTGCCCATGGTATCTTGAGTGCGTAGTGATGTATGCACGGTACAAATTTTGCAGGTATACGAGGTGGGCGGCGGAAGCCGGACTGCTATTTCTGCTCCGAGAGTAGTCGATCCTCTGGTGGAAATTGCTTCTGACCCCCGGTATTTCGTTGGTGAACCTCTCCGTCATCCCTGTTGCCTGGCAGCCTCCTCCCCTTGTGTTTGGCGTTGAGCTTGCCAGCCTGCTTAAAGACCCAGCAGTTTCTGTTGGTATGATTACCTGGTTTATCGTGGTGGCCGCGAATCTGGCAGGGTCGGTCCAATATCCTGTCTAGGTTGGATGGTTCATCTCGGTTCACCTTGAATGGCTTCTTCCATTGACTGGGCTTGGGATTGCTGAATCCGGCGTTGACCGATGTGTCGTGTGATCTTTCATTATCATTGCGACTATTGTATTTGCTTCGTCGTGGCTTGCCGTTGCCGTCTTGGATTTTGGAAGTGCCTGGGTCACTGGTGTTGTTGCTTCTACGAGCGGGCCAGTTGTCTTCTCCTACGCAAAAGCGGGTTATTAGAGCAGTAAGGGCTGTCATGGATTTAAGTCCTTCTTGACCGAGGTGGCGTGCAAGCCATTCGTCCCGGACGCTGTGTCTGAAGGCCGCAAGGGCTTCCGCGTCCGGACAGTCGACGATTTGGTTCTTTTTGACTAAGAACTGAGTCCAGAGCTTCCTGGCTGACTCTCCGGGCTGCTGGACAATGTGACTTAGGTCATCGGCATCCGGTGGCCGGACATATGTTCCTTGGAAGTTGTCAAGGAAGGCTTCTTCCAAGTCCTCTCAGCTGCCTATGGAATTTTCAGGCAGGCTGTTTAACCAGTGCCGAGCTGGCCCTTTTAGCTTTAGTGGGAGGTATTTAATGGCGTGGAGGTCTTCTCCACGGGCCATATGGATGTGGAGGATAAAATCTTCTATCCATACCGCGGGATCGGTTGTTCCGTCGTATGATTCAATATTGACGGGTTTGAATCCTTCGGGGAATTCATGATCCATTACTTCCTCAATGAAGCAAAGAGGGTGTGCGGCACCTCTATGTTGGGCCACACTGCGATGTAACTCTGAAGGAGTCCATTTGCGGTTTTCGGCTCGGGCGTGGCTAGGTTTGTCACGTCCGAATAGGTAGCCATCGTTGCGTGTCGAGGCATGCCCTCGCGATCCGTAGATCGATCTTGCGTGTCCTGCTCTACTGTCCAAGTCCCGTTGAAGGTTGTCTGTACAACCACGAGCTATGTTATTCTTGCCTTTACGGCGAGGTGGGGCGGTCTGGTGTTCGGCTTGAGTTGCCTGTTTATCCGGACCGAGTTGTCGACGACCTGCCGCATTGTGTGATGATGGTACGGGCTCCAACACCTCATCATCGAACTGAGGTAGCAATCTATGCTTCGGGTAGCTTTTGGCTGGGCCACTAAGGCCGTATTCTTCGGCGGCCAGGACTTCGGTCCATCTGTCGTTGAGTAGGTCTTGGTCAGCTTGAAGCTGCTGCTGCTTCCTTTTCAGGCTCCTTGTAGTAGCTATTAGCCTGCGCTTGAAGCGCTCCTGCTCGAGGGGTTCTTCGGGTACGATGAAGTCTTCGTCGCCGAGGCTTACCTCATCTTCGGAGAGCGGAAGGTAGTTGTCGTCCTCCGAATTGTCGCTGTGCAGGGCCTGTTCATCGGGGCTGGCTTGCCCGTTTTCTTGTTCCTCCTATTCGGACCTTGCTCCAACAGGGCCTTCATTGTTTTCGGCATCGTCCGGAGTACTTTTTTCTCCGGTGCCAGTGTTGCTGTCTTTGATCGACGTGCTTAGAACGGCGTTTAGGGCGCCGGCGCTTGGACTGTGTCTCATGAGGTTTATTCTCAACTGGATCTTCTTTTTCATCATCGCTAGCTTTTTTAGGTGTATCAACCATGTACACATCGTACGAAGAGGTGGCCGTCAACGTCCAGTGAATGGCGGGTCTTGGCCTTGCTCCTTGTCGGCATCGTCGTCCATACCGTCGATGTCTTCGGAGCCATAATCAATCATGTCGGTTAAGTCCTCGACAGTGGCTATGAAGTGGGTGGCGGGTAGGAAGCGAAATTCTCCATCATCAGCCTCTAGTTCGAACCGGACATAGTTCGGCTGTGAGTCCCCCGCCAAGGACAGGTTCTTTAATGAATTTAGCACATCGCCCAAGGGCGAGTGTTGGAAGATGTCTGCGGCGCTGAACTCGAAGATCGATAACCGATCCAGCTCGATGTCCGTAGGCGTACGTGTTTCGGAACTTATAGCCGGAAACGAGTCCGGAATTCCGTTGACGCAGATATTGCAAGGTGTTGAGTCTATGTGCGCTCCAACGCCGCGGACTCTGTGGCCTCGGATGGCGCGATCTGCTCCGGACCTAAGGCCGTGGCAGTTACAGGAACCATCTCCTGAATGTGGTCCGATGACATCTTTAAGTCATGTTCATCGGAGCGAGGGGGAGCGATCGCCGCGGTCTCAAATCCGTTGAAGATCAAGTCTCCACGGATATCCGCGACGTAGTTCAAGCTTCCAAATCTGACCTGCTGGCCAGGGGCGTAGCTATCGATCTGCTCCAGATGGCCAAGCGAGTTGGCCCGCAGTACGAAGCCGCCGAATACGAAGATCTGTCCGGGGAGGAAGGTTTCTCCTTAGACAGTGTCACTATCGACGATCGAAGGGGCCATTGTAGCGACCAGACCTCAAACAGTCTGATCTCTGTGCATAAGTGTCATCCCTGGATCGGTAATGCTGACACGCACAGTACTTGAAGGATTTATAACAGAGTAGCAATCACACACTTATTACATCGAATGTCTCAAAAGAGAACTTATTACAATAAATATGGCTTAAGGCCATCTAATAAGATAACAGCGGAAGACTTGGAAGATAAAGTGAGTCCATCAACTCCAACGGCATCACTGAGTGAAAGAACACGACCTAAGGCTCCTTACTCATCATCTGAAAAGTCTGCAACATGATACGTTGCAGCCCGAAAACGGGTCAGCACATGGAATATGCTCGCAATGTAACACAAGAGAGTAATGAACAGAATAATGCTATCACTACATGCATATATGGCTGGTGGAGGCTGTATGGTTAATACGTTTTGCGAAAAGCCAATTTTTCCCCTACAACAAAGGAATATATTTTATTTAACTATCATGGTGGTTGTTAAACATTAAGAATGGTAAACCCCATCTCAATCCCAATTAGAAAGTAATTAATAACCCAATCAAATTTTATAATTAAGCGTGATGAGATCCACATGATAATCCAAGAAACTAGATACTCAAGATGTCCATAACCGGGGACACGGCTAACCATGATTAGTTTGTACACTCTGCAGAGGTTTGTGCACTTTTCCCCACAAGACTCGATCTCCTCCATTGATTTCTCGCACTACATGATGTTTGAGAAACGGATGACCGAGACACAGTCTTTCCGAAGAGGTCCCCTTATCCGATAGATAGGCCTGTACACCTACAATCCCCTACATCTGCTAGCCCATCATGGAAAGGTTTCCCACAACTTACTCAACTATGCCAGAGCCCATAATGGCATGTGGCTGCACACAGAAGTTTCTAGCATGAATAATCTTATGATCCCTTTGAGCCTGGGTGGCAGTCCATAGGAGAATCACACGGTACCCCGGGATTTCCAAAAATATAGGCAACACTGGATTCCCCAGGTGCCTCAATCCACCCAGATGTGTATTAAAGTTGCCACCTTAAGTTAACCATCAATTAACAATGCTCACATCTGTCATGAAAACACTCAAACCCAATCCACGTCTACGAGCATAGCATAGCAGTATAAGCAACGTAGAAGTAACTCCCAAAGGTTTGATAAATAATAGGTGAATAGGTACTACCTCATCTACTTCCCAATCCCACAATTTAATTCAGATCCTAACCATGCAATTGTTTGAGGATTGATCTAATGCAATAAACTGGGTAGTAAGAGGTATGATCAAAGTGTTACTTGCCTTGCTGATGATCCGCGAAACCTAGAGACTCGTAGTAGCACGCTTCACACTCCGGGTACTCTATCGCAAACAAACAAGCATACGATAAGCATTCAAGCAAGGGCACGGGTAAAACTCAAATAAGAGATCTAACCAGAAAGTTCAACTTAAGAACTCCGGTTTGCAAAAAGATTAAAATCAAACGAAGCAACACAACTCAAACGGCGAAAGAAACAAGCTTCGTTTACTAATATGGACTAAAGTCAAATTTTAAAGTAGCAAAATCTTGTTTAAGTTGGTTAAACAGAAAGAGGGTTTCGAGACAAAACTCTAGGCGCTTGAATCGCCTGATTCCGATAAACGAGCGAAAAGTTATACCAGAACGAAAATCGGATCAGAAATCGCGATCGAAAATAATCGCGGAAAATTCGAGAAAAAGAAAACTGACGAACAGGCTAACGAATGAACGTTCGCTATCTGCGGTTAACGTATGAACGGGCGTTCGCTAAATAACTAAACCAAAAAAAATAAACCAAACCGGATCTCGGTTTAGAAAAAAACGCTCGGTTTTCTTACGTAAATCGAGGCGGCGGCGGCTACCTCCGGCGACAACGAGGCGGCGGCGCGGCGGTGGGTCGGCGGCGGGTCGGCGGCGAGGCGGCGGCGCGCGGGCTAGGGTTAGGGTTTTGGGGCGCGGGTGGGCTTCGACGGTTGGTGGGCTTCGGCGGGCAGGGGGTGGCGGCTTATAAAGCCCCCCTGGCGGAGTCCCGCTCGGGTACGGCCCAGAGTCGGTTTGACTTTTTTAAAAAAATAATTCCGACGTGCAGAAAAGCAAAGAAAAGAAATACTAAACGGACTCCAAAAATCCCGAAATAAATTTTCCCCGTCCTCTAAAAATAGGCCGGACAAGCTGAACATTTATTTGGGCCTAAAATGCAATTTTAAAAAACGCATATTTTTCCTAATTCAAATAAAATAGCGATAAAACTCCGAGTAAAAATCTTATTTGATTTTAATATTAAATCTCCATTATTTCTTTATTTTGAGAAAGTCATTTTATCCTCTCTCTTTTAATTTTATAAAAGAAATATTCAAGAGAAAAAAATTAAAATCAAACGATCCTCTTTTCAAAATTCGAGAAAAACTCGAATATGAAAATAATGAAATCCCCAACTCTCTCCGCGGGTCCTTGAGTTGCGTAGAATTTCTAGGATCAAACAAAATGCAATAAAATATGATATGCAATGATGATCTAATGTATAACATTCCAAATTGAAATTTTGGGATGTTACAAACCTACCCTCCTTAAGATGAATCTCGCCCTCGAGATTCGGGTTGGCTAGAAAATAGGTGAGAGTGATCCTTCCGTAGGTCTTCCTCTCGTTCCCAGGTGGCTTCATCTTCGGTATGGTGACTCCACTGAACTTTGCAGAACTTGATTACTTTGTTGCGTGTAACTCGGCTGGCAAACTCGAGTATCTTGACTGGCTTCTCCTCGTAAGTCAAATCACTATCCAACTGTATCGCTTCCAGCGGCACTGTATCTCTCAGAGGAATATCAACCATCTCTGCGTGGCACTTCTTCAACTGAGAAACGTGGAACACATCATGAACTCCTGACAATCCTTCAGGTAATTCCAACTTGTAAGCAACTTCTCCCATACGTTCCAAAACTTTGTATGGTCCCAAAAAATGTGGCGCTAATTTTCCCTTAACTCCAAAGCGCTTCACTCCTCGAAGTGGGGATACACGAAGATACACTCTGTCTCCAACTTCGTAAACTGTCTCCTTGCGTTTTGAATCCGCATAGCTCTTCTGCCTGGACTGGGCTACCTTGAGTCTATCGCGAATCAGCTTAACCTTCTCTTCAGACTCTTTAATCAAATCTGGTCCAAACAACTGTCGGTCTCCAACTTTGTCCCACAACAACGGTGTTCTGCACCTTCTTCCGTACAGTGCTTCCAAAGGGGCCATCTTCAAACTGGCTTGATAACTATTGTTGTAAGAGAACTCTGCGTAAGGCAAATTCTCGTCGCAACTAGATCCATAATCTAGTGCACAAGCTCTCAACATGTCCTCCAGAATCTGATTGACTCTCTCAGTTTGTCCATCTGTCTGCGGGTGAAAAGCTGTACTGAACTCTATCCTGGTTCCCAAAGTTTCATTCAACTGATTCCAAAACTTTGAAGTAAACTGGGTTCCTCTATCTGATACAATGGTCCTCGGAACTCCATGCAGACATACGATCCTGGTCATGTATATCTTTGCCAACTTAGCACTGGTGTAAGTGGTCTTCACTGGGATGAAATGAGCTACTTTCGTCAAATGGTCGACTACAACCCATATCGAGTCATAGCCTGAACGAGTCCTGGGTAATCTCGTGATAAAATCCATGCCTAGTTTATCCCACTTCCATTCGGGTATCGGCAATGGTTATAGCAATCCTGCTGGCTTCTGATGTTCTGCCTTCACTCTCTGACATACATCACAAACTGCGGCATACTCTGCAATATCCTTCTTCATTCTGGTCCACCAGAAACTATCCTTCAAATCCAAATACATCTTGGTATTTCCTGGGTGAATCGAATATGGCCAATCATGGGCTTCTTGCAGAATCAACTTCCTGATCTCCTGATCATTTGGCACATATATGCGGTCCTCAAACCATAAGGTATCGTGCTCATCCTCACGAAATCCTTTAGCTTTTCCTTTACTCATTATTTCCTTTATCTCGGCAATCTCCTTGTCCGTCTTCTGAGCTTCTCTGATCTTATCCATCAAAGTAGACTGAATCTCCAAAGCTGCTACATAACCTCTTGGAACTATCTCCAAACATAGCTCGCGAAGGTCTTCTGCCAACTCCCTGGGTAATTCTCCGGTCATGAGTGTATTGACATGACTTTCTCGGCTCAACACATCAGCTACTACGTTAGCCTTTCCGGGATGATAATGCAACTTCATATCACAATCCTTAATGAGATCCAACCATTTCCTCTGCCTGAGATTCAACTCCTTCTGCGTGAAGATATACTTCAACTCTTGTGATCCGTGTATACCTCACAATGGTTTCCGATGAGAAAATGTCTCCAAGTCTTCAATGCATGCACTACGGCTACTAACTCCAAATCATGCGTAGCATAGTTCAACTCATGGGGTTTAAGCTGTCGTGAGGCATATGAAACAACTCTTCCCTCCTGCATAAGTACGGCTCCAAGTCCTTGACGAGAAGCGTCGCAATACACTTCATAATCCTTGCGTTGATCTGGCAGAATCAACACTGGCGATGTAACCAAGCGTCTCTTCAACTCCTAAAAACTGGCCTCACATTCCTTAGTCCATTTGAACTTGGTGTCCTTCTTCAACAACTCCGTCATGGGCTTCGCAATCTTTGAGAAATTCTCAATGAACCTCCGGTAGTATCCCGCGAGTCCAAGAAAACTCCGGATCTCTCCAACTGACGTGGGTGACTCCCAATTTGTCACAGTGACAACTTTGGTGGGGTGTACCGCTATTCCTTCTCCGGATATAACATGTCCAAGAAATCCAACTTCCTTCAGCCAAAACTCACACTTGCTGAACTTGGCGTATAACTGATGTTCTCTGAGTTTCCCAAGTACCAAACGCAAATGCTCTTTATGCTCCTCTTCGTTCTTGGAGTAGACCAGAATGTCATCAATGAACACCACGACGAACTTATCCAAAAACTCCATAAACACCTTGTTCATCATGTTCATAAAATAGGCAGGTGCGTTAGTCAGGCCAAATGACATAACGGTATACTCATATAGCCCATACCTCGTGGTAAAAGCTGTCTTAGGTATATCCTGCTCTCGAATCTTCAGTTGGTGGTACCCTGATCGCAGATCGATCTTGGAAAACACCTTAGCTCCTTGCAACTGGTCAAAAAAATCATTGATCATCGGCAGTGGGTACTTGTTCTTGATCGTCACCTCATTCAATCCTCGATAATCAACAACCATCCTTAACGATCCATCCTTCTTCTCCACTAGAAGTACTGGGGACCCCCAAGGTGACGAACTTGGGCGGATATAACCTTTATCCAGTAACTCCTTAATCTGCTTCTTAATTTCCTCCAAATCCTTTGCGGGCATTCTGTACAGTCTCTTAGATATTGGCCCTGTGCCTGGCAAAAGCTCAATCAAAAACTCAATGTCTCTATCCGGTGGCATGCCTGGCAACTCTTCTGGAAATACATCCGAAAAATCCTTCACCACTGGTACTTCCTCCTGTACAACTCCTGATAAGGAATTTACTTGAGCCCTATTCGGAACATGCCGGGATACATACTTGATCCTTCTTCCTTCTGGGGTGGTGAGCAAAATCGTCTTTGTGGCGCAATCGATGTTTCCTCCATATATCGATAGCCAATCCATACCTAGAATCACATCCAAACCTTGCGACTCCAAAACTATCAGATCTGAGGGGAAAACATGCCTACCTATGGTCAATGGCATCTGAAAACATCCTTGGCTTGCCATATACTCTGCTCCTGGCGAGCTTACTAACAAAGGTGTACTAAGAACTTTGGTGGGCAGTTTATACTTATCCACAAATCCCCTTGATATGTATGAATGCGATGCACCAGTATCAAAAAGAACGACTGCAGTAAATGACTTAACTAAAAACTTACCTATTACTGCATCTGGTTGGGCTTCAACCTCCTCCACGTTAATGTGGTTCACCTGCCCCCTGTTAAAAGGGTTGGGCTTCTTCCTAGAGCTTCCATTGTCGTTCCCATTCTTAGCTTCAGGACATTCATTGGCGTAATGTCCGGTCTTCTGGCACTTGTAGCAAGTAACGTGGCTTAGATCTTTCTTGGCGGGTGTTGCCGGGTTGGAACGGTTCTGTCTGCTACTTCCTCCATTACCATTACCATTCTTGGAGCCACTATGGTTGTGTGAGCTTCCTCCATTATGAGTGTGGCCTCCATGGTTATGAACAAGTCCTCCCGAGTTCGGGCTGAAACGGGGTCTCTGCTGAGCTCCAGAATTATACTTCCCTTGTCCATACTTCCTCTTGCGGCTGTCAATCCGCTGCTGCTTCCCTTCAAGCATGAGAGCTCTATCCACCAACTCCTGGTAATTATTGAAATTTGCCACCATCAACTGCATGCTCAGCTCATCATTCAATCCTTCCAGAAACTTCTCCTTCTTAGCTGCATCTGTAGTGACGTCATCTGGGGCATAATGTGCTAGCTTACTAAAGTCATCCACATACTGGCCAACAGTGTGCCCTCCTTGTCGTAAGTTGCGAAACTCACGCTTCTTCATGGCCATAGATCCTGCTGATACACGGGCAGTGCGAAAAGCCTGCTGGAACTGGTCCCATGTCACAGTGTCAATGGGGTAAGTGACTATGAAATTCTCCCACCATGATGCTGCGGGTCCATCAAGCTGATGTGCGGCAAAACGCACTCTCTCCACATCTGTGCATCCTGCGGTAGTCGACTCCCTTTCAATCTTGCGGAGCCAATCATCTGCAACAATCGGCTCGGTGCTACTAGAGAACACCGGCGGATTCAGCCTAAGAAAACGGGCTAAGTGATCAACTGGTGGTGGTGGTGGGTTGTTGTTGTGGTTGTTCCCCTGGTTCTGATTCTGTACTAGTATCTGCATCAATGCATTCTGCTGCTGGATCAACTGAGTGAGCTCCGGTGGGAAAGCAAATCCATTGTCGCGTCTCGGAGGCATCTGCTGGGTTTAGAAAAGATGAGAAAACAGAGTAGAATGAGGTCTAGGGGGAGAACACTACCCATATGCACATGAGACAAAAACAAACATATCACTCAATCAATCAAACAAGGCATATAGTCGATCTAGGACTATCGTTACAAAAGTGCTTGGACTATACTATATACATGGTGGAATACTACTACTGATATGGTGGTCGACTAGAAAAATTGATTAGTCGAAGACTCCATGATATCTGCTCCAGCTTCATCAACATAGTCATCATCGCTATCGTCAGGGTCCGAGTCAGTGTCGTCGATGATGATGTAGTTCTCCGGGAAAGTGGAATCGTCATCTTCTCCTCCTGGCACGGGATCTCCCATGAAAACTCCTAGCTTCCTTGTCAGGTCGTCATTCTTCTCCACTAGTACGACGATTTCCTCCATATAATCTTCGCGTCTAGCCTTGAGTTCTACCTCCAGCTCCGTGATCCTTGTCATCGCCTTCTTCAAATCTGTCATGCCTGCACACATCTGGTTCTCCTGGCGTCGAATGTGCTGGTTTAACTCCTGGATGAAAGCGGCAATCGATCTATCCTTCCTGGTGCTGATCATCTCCCATTGCTCATCTTGGCGCCCACAAATCTGGTAGATAGTGTCCTTGAGATCATTGTGGTAAACTTCTCCAATGCGTCCCATGGTGATGTGAGCTGCCATACTCTTTCCTAGACTCCAGGTTGGTGCATCAAAAGAAAACTCTATGGGCTCAGTGACTGGTGTGAACGTCCTTCCTGGAACTTGAACTTGAATCATCCAGCGCTCCTCTTCTGGTAAAGTGGTGTTGTAAGTCCCGGTGAAGCTTGGTATTCCAATGTTCAGGTACCTAGTGACTTCCTTCAAGTGGCGTCCAAAAGGGGTGTCTTCATCCGGTTGCGTGAACTTGATCCTTGTATCCGCCATCCTAAAGAGTAGAAAATGAAGTGGAGTTAGAAATGAGAAGAGAGTAGTGATCTAGGGCTTTAGCTTAATGGTCGTGTCCTACAGTCAGTGTGTGCTCTGATACCATCTTGTAGCGACCAGACCTCAAATAGTCTGATCTCTGTGCATAAGTGTCATCCCTGGATCGGTAATGCTGACACGCACAGTACTTGAAGGATTTATAACAGAGTAGCAATCACACACTTATTACATCGAATGTCTCAAAAGAGAACTTATTACAATAAATATGGCTTAAGGCCATCTAATAAGATAACAGCGGAAGACTTGGAAGATAAAGTGAGTCCATCAACTCCAACGGCATCACTGAGTGAAAGACCACGACCTAAGGCTCCTTACTCATCATCTGAAAAGTCTGCAACATGATACGTTGCAGCCTGAAAACGGGTCAGCACATGGAATATGCTCGCAATGTAACACAAGAGAGTAATGAACAGAATAATGCTATCACTACATGCATATATGGCTGGTGGAGGCTGTATGGTTAATATGTTTTGCGAAAAGCCAATTTTTTCCCTACAACAAAGGAATATATTTTATTTAACTATCATGGTGGTTGTTAAACATTAAGAATGGTAAACCCCATTTCAATCCCAATTAGAAAGTAATTAATAACCCAATCAAATTTTATAATTAAGCGTGATGAGATCCACATGATAATCCAAGAAACTAGATACTCAAGATGTCCATAACCGGGGACACGGCTAACCATGATTAGTTTGTACACTTTGCAGAGGTTTGTGCACTTTTCCCCACAAGACTCGATCTCCTCCGTTGATTTCTCGCACTACATGATGTTTGAGAAACGGATGACCAAGACACAGTCTTTCCGAAGAGGTCCCCTTATCCGATAGATAGGCCTGTACACCTACAATCCCCTACATCTTCTAGCCCATCATGGAAAGGTTTCCCACAACTTACTCTACTATGCCAGAGCCCATAATGGCATGTGGCTGCACACGGAAGTTTCTAGCATGAATAATCTTATGATCCCTTTGAGCCTGGGTGGCAGTCCATAGGAGAATCACACGGTACCCCGGGATTTCCAAAAATACAGGCAACACTGGATTCCCCAGGTGCCTCAATCCACCCAGATGTGTATTAAAGTTGCCACCTTAAGTTAACCATCAATTAACAATGCTCACATCTGTCATGAAAACACTCAAACCCAATCCACGTCTACGAGCATCGCATAGCAGTATAAGCAACGTAGAAGTAACTCCCAAAGGTTTGATAAATAACAGGTGAATAGGTACTACCTCATCTACTTCCCAATCCCACAATTTAATTCAGATCCTAACCATGCAATTGTTTGAGGATTGATCTAATGCAATAAACCGGGTAGTAAGAGGTATGATCAAAGTGTTACTTGCCTTGCTGATGATCCGCGAAACCTAGAGACTCGTAGTAGCACGCTTCACACTCCGGGTACTCTATCGCAAACAGACAAGCATACAGTAAGCAATCAAGCAAGGGCACGGGTAAAACTCAAATAAGAGATCTAACCAAAAAGTTCAACTTAAGAACTCCGGTTTGCAAAAAGATTAAAATCAAACGAAGTAACAAAACTCAAACGCGAAAGAAACAAGCTTCGTTTACTAATCTGGACTAAAGTCAAATATTATAGTAGCAAAATCTTGTTTAAGTTGGTTAAACAGAAAGAGGGTTTCAATGCGAAACTCTAGGCGCTTGAATCGCCTGATTCCGATAAACGAGCGAAAAATTATACTAGAACGAAAATCGGATCAGAAATCGCGATCGAAAATAATCGCGGGAAATCCGAGAAAAAGAAAACTGATGAACAGGCTAACGAATGAACATTCGCTGTCTGCGGCTAAACGGTGAAAACCGTTCGTTAAAACGAACGTACGAACGGGCGTTCGCTAAATAACTAAACCGAAAAAATAAACCGAACCGGATCTAAAAAAACGGATCCCGGTTTAGAAAAAAACCGCTCGGTTTTCTTACGAAAACCGAGGCGGCGGCTACCTCCGGCGACGATGAGGCGGCGGTGGCTACCTCCGGCGACGATGTGGCGGCGGCGCGGCGGCGGGTCGGCGGCGAGGCGGCGGCGTCTGCGGCGAGGCGGCGGTGCGCGGGCTAGGGTTAGGGTTTTGGGGCGCGGGTGGGCTTCGGCGGGCAGGGGGTGGCGGCTTATAAAGCCCCCCGGGCGGAGTCCCGCTGGGGTACGGCCCGGAGTCAGTTTGACTTTTTTTTAAATAATTCCGACGTGCAGAAAAAGAAAGAAAAGAAATACTAAACGGACTCCAAAAATCCCGAAATAAATTTTCCTCGTCCTCTAAAAATAGGCGGACAAGGTGAACATTTATTTGGGCCTAAAATGCTATTTTTAAATAACGCATATTTTTCCTAATTCAAATAAAATAGCGATAAAACTCCGAATAAAAATATTATTTGATTTTAATATTAAATCTCTGATATTTCTTTTTTTTTGAGGAAGTCATAATATTAAACGATCCTCTTTTCAAAATTCGAGAAAAACTCGAATATGAAAATAATGAAATCCCCAACTCTCTCCGCGAGTCCTTGAGTTGCGTAGAATTCTAGGATCAAACAAAATGCAATAAAATATGATATGCAATGATGATGTAATGTATAACATTCCAAATTAAAATTTTGGGATGTTACAGCCATCGAACCTTTCGTCGACGGCACAGTGGAACTCTCAATGAAAGCACCAATGTCGGTGTTAAAACCGGCGGATCTCGGGTAGGGGGTCCCGAACTGTGCGTCTAAGGTCGATGGTAATAGGAGACAGGGGACACGATGTTTACCCAGGTTTGGGCCCTCTCTACGGAGGTAATACCCTACTTCCTGCTTGATTGATCTTGATGAATATGAGTATTACAAGAGTTGATCTACCACGAGATAGTAATGGCTAAACCCTAGAAGTCTAGCCTGTATGACTATGGTAATGCGTCTATCCTTTCCGGACTAAACCCTCCGGTTTATATAGACACCAAGAGGGATCTAGGGTTACATAGAGTCAATTACATAGGAAGGAATCTTCATAGTTGATCGCCAAGCTTGCCTTCCACGCCAAGGAGAGTCCTATCCGGACACGGGTACAATCTTCGGCCTTCGTGTCTTCACAGCCCATCAATCCGGCCCATGGATAACAGGCCAGACGCCCGAGGACCCCTTAGTCCAGGACTCCCTCACCGGACATTTGCTTGAAATATTAACTTCAACTCCTGGAACATCTCATATGCTCCATGACGTTCAAAACGTCGTTGAAGTCCCGGTTCTAAGCCGTAAAGCATGGCACACTGAACTATCGAGTAGTCATCAGCTTTGCTCTGCCAGATGTTCATAACATCTGGAGTTGCTCCTGTAGCAAGTTTGGCACCTAGCAGTGCTTCCAGGACGTAATTCTTCTATGTAGCAATGAGGATAATCCTCAAGTTACGGACCCAGTCCGTGTAGTTGCTACCATCATCTTTCAACTTAGCTTTCTCTAGGAACGCATTAAAATTCAATGGAACAGTAGCACGGGCCATTTATCTACAACAACATAGACATGCAAAATACTATCAGGTACTAAGTTCATGACACATTAAAGTTCAATTAATCATATTATTTAAGGAGTCCCACTTAGATAGACATCCCTCTAATCATCTAAGTGATCACATGATCCATATCAACTAAACCATGTCCGATCATCATGTGAGATGGAGTAGTTTTCAATGGTGAACATCACTATGTTGATCATATCTACTATATGATTCACGCTCGACCTTTCGGTCTCAGTGTTCCGAGGCCATATCTGCATATGCTAGGCTCGTCAAGTTTAACCCGAATATTCTGCATGTGCAAAACTGGCTTGCACCCGTTGTATGTGAACGTAGAGCTTATCGCACCCGATCATCACGTGGTGTCTCGGCACGACGAACTGTAGCAACGGTGCATACTCAGGGAGAACACTTGTACCTTGAAATTTAGTGAGAGATCATCTTATAATGCTACCGCCACACTAAGAAAAATAAGATGCATAAAGGATAAACATCATATGCAATCAATATAAGTGATATGATATGGCCATCATCATCTTGTGCCTTTGATCTCCATCTCCAAAGCACCGTCATGATCACCATCGTCACCGGCTTGACACCTTTATCTCCATCGAAGCATTGTTGTCGTCTCGCCAACTATTGCTACTACGACTATCACTACCGCTCAGTGATAAAGTAAAGCAATTACATGGCGATTGCATTTCATACAATAAAGCGACAACCATATGGCTCCTTCCAGTTGCCGATAACTGTTACAAAACATGATCATCTCATACAACAATTTATATATCATCACGTCTTGACCATATCACATCACAGCAAGCCCTGCAAAAATAAGTTAGATGTCCTCTACTTTGTTGTTGCAAGTTTTACGTGGCTGCTACGGGCTTCTAGCAAGAACCGTTCTTACCTACGTTTCAAAACCACAATGATTTTTTGTCAAGTTTGTTGCTTTAACCATCAACAAGGACCGGGCGTAGTCACACTCGATTCAACTAAAATTGGAGAAACAGACACCCACTAGCCACCTATGTGCAAAGCACGACGGTAAAACCAGTCTCATGAGAGTGGTCATGTAATGTCGGTCTATGCCGCTTCATCCAACAATACCGCCAAATCAAAGTATGACATGCTGGTAAGCAGTATGACTATTATCCACAACTCTTTGTGTTCTACTCGTGCATATAACATCTACGCATAGACCTGGCTCGGATGCCACTGTTGGGGAACGTAGTATTTCAAAAAAAATCCTACGATCACGCGAGATCTATCTAGGAGAAGCATAGCAACGAGCGGGGAGAGTGTGTCCACGTACCCTCATAGACCGAAAGCGGAAGTGTTTAGTAACGCGGTTGATGTAGTCGAACGTCTTCGCGATCCAACGGATCAAGTACCGAACGCACGGCACCTCTGCGATCTGCACACGTTCAGCTCGGTGACTGTAACATCCCAAATTTTCAATTTGGAATGTTATACTATAGATCATCATGCATAACATATTTTATTGCATTTGTTTTGCGATCCTAGAAATTCCACGCAACTCAAGGACCCACGGAGAGAGTTGGGGATTTCACAATTTTCGTATTTGAATTTTATCAAATATCGAAACAAGGATCATTTGTTTTAATTATTTTTCTCTTCAAAAAATATTTCATATCAAAATATATGAGAGGGGATAATATGACTTCTCCAAAAATAATGAAATATTGGAGGAAAAATATTAAAAACAAATATTTGATTTTATTTGGATTTTATTTGATATTATTTTAATTAGGAAAATACGCGTTTTTCAAAATTGCATTTTAGGCCCAAATAAATGTTCATCTTGTCCGCTTATTTTTAGAGGACGGGGAAATTTATTTTGGGATTTTTGGAGTCCATTTAGTATTTCTTTTCTTTCTTTTTCTGCACGTCCGAATTATTTAAAAAAAAGTTACCGCCTTACCGGGCCGTGTCCGACTTGGACACTGCGCCCGGGCGACCTTTAAAGGCCAACGGCCCGCCCCGGGCCGAAACCCTAGCCGCCAGCCCCGCACCCGCCCCGAGACCCGCGTCGCCGCCGGATTCCGCCGACGCCGCACCTCGTCGCGCCTCGCCGCCGCCGCCCCGACCCGCCGCCCGTCGGACCCGTTCCGCGGCCGCCCGACCTCGCCGGAGGTAGCGACCCGCCGCCGGCGGCAGTTTTCTTTAGAGAACCGCCCGGTTTTTAAAAAAAAACCGCGGTTTGTTTTTTTATAGATCGGTTTAGTTTTTTTTCGGTTTACTTATTTCGCGGACGTTCGTCCATATGTTCGTTTTAACGAACGAGTTTTCATCGTTTAACCGCAGACATCGAACGTTCGTTCGTTAGCCTGTTCGTCAGTTTTTCTTTTTCTCGGATTTTCCGCGATTATTCTCGATCGCGATTTCCGATCTGTTGTTCGTTTTAGTATAACTTTTCGCTCGTTTATCGGAATCAGGCGATTCAAGCGCCTAGAGTTTCGTCTCGAAACCCTCTTTCTGTTTAACCAACCTAAACAAGTTTTTGCTACTATGAAATTTGACTTAGGTCCAGATTAGTAAACGAAGCTTGTTTCTTTCGCCGTTTGTGTTTCGTTGCTTCGTTCGATTTGATTCTTTTTGCAAACCGGAGTTCTTAAGTTGAACTTTCTGGTTAGATCTCTTATTTCGAGTTTTACCCGTGCACCCTTGCTTGATTGCTTATGTATGTATTGTTTGTTTGCGATAGAGTACCCGGAGTGCGAAGCGTGCTACTACGAGTCTCTAGGTTTCACGGATCATCAGCAAGGCAAGTAACACTTTGATCATATCCCTTTCATACCCAGCTTTTATGCATTAGATTCAACCCTCAAACAATTGCATGATTAGGATCTGATTAACATGTGGGTTTTGGGAAGTAGATGAGGTAGTACCTATTGCCCTGTTTATTATCAAACCCTGGGAGTTACTACGTTATGCTTGTTCTGCTATGCTATGCTCGTAGAAGTGGATTGGGTTTGAGTGAATTTTCCATGACGGATGTGAGATTGTTAATTATAATGGTTCAACTTAAGGTGGCTACTTAAATAAACCACTGGGTGGATTGAGGCACCTGGGGAACCCAGTGATTGCCTGTATTTTTTTTAGAAATCCCGGGGTACCGTGTGATTCTCCTATGGACCGCCACCCAGGCTCAAAGGGATCATGAGATTATTCATACTAGAAACTTCCGTGTGCAGCCACATGCTATTATGGGCTCTAGCATAGTTGATTAAGTCATGTGAACTCTTAAAGTGGTAGACTAGCAGATGTAGGGGAAAGTAGGTGTAACTGTCTACCCATCGTAAGGTGCTAACGCTTCTGAAAGACTGTGTCTCGATCATCCGTTTCTCAAACACCATGTAGTGCAAGAAATCCAACGGAGGAGATCGAGTCTTGTGGGGAAAAGTGCACAAACCTCTGCAGAGTGTATAAACTAATCATGGTTAGCCGTGTCCCCAGTTATGGACATCTTGAGTATCTAGTTCTTGAATTATCATGTGAATCTCATCATCATGTACTTAATTAATTTGTTGGGTTGTTAATGATTACTTTTAATTGGGATTGAGAGGTGGTTTACCTTCTCAATATTTTCAACCAACTATGTAGTTAAATAAAATATATTCCTTTTTTGTAGGAAAAAATTGGCTTTTCGCAAACTGTAACCATAGAGCTTTCCACCAGCCAAATATGCATGTAGTGATAGCATTATTCTGTTCATTACTCTCTATGTGTTACTTCGCCAGCATATTCCATGTACTGACCCGTTTTCGGGCTGCAACGTTCATGTTGCAGACTATTCAGACGACGAGTAAGGTGCCATAGGTCGTGGTCTTATACTCTGTGATGCCGTTGGAGTTGATGGACTCACTTTATCTTCCAAGCCTTCCGCTGTTATCGTTTTTAGATGGCCTTAAGCCATATTTATTGTATTAAGTTCTCTCTTGAGACTATTCGATGTAATAAGTGTGTGATTGCTACTCTGTTATAAATCCTTCAAGTACTGTGCGTGTCAGCATTACCGATCCAGGGATGACACTGATGCACAGAGACTAGACTGTTTGAGGTCTGGTCGCTATAAAGATGGTATCAAAGCACACGCTGACTGTAGGACACGACCACTAAGCTAAAGCCCTAGATTACTACTCTCTTCTCATTTCTGACTCCTCTCCTTTGTTCCACTCTTTTAGGATGGCGGATGCAAGGAACAAGTTCGCGCAACCAGATGAGGATACACCTTTTGGACGACACTTGAAGGAAGTTACTAGGTACCTGAACATCGGAATACCAAGCTTCACCGGGACCTAGAACGCCACACTACCAGAAGAGGAGCGCTGGATGATTCAAGTTCAAGTTCCAGGAAGGGCGTTCACGCCAGTCACTGAGCCCATAGAGTTTTCTTTCGATGCACCAACCTGGAGTCTAGGAAAGAGCATGGCAGCCCACATCACCATGGGACGCATTGGAGAAGTGTACCACAATGATCTCAAGGATACTATCTATCAGATTTGTGGGCGCCGAGACGAGCAATGGGAGATGATCAGCACCAAGAAGGATAGATCTATTGCAGCTTTCATCCAGGAGTTAAACCAGCACATTCGTCGCCAGGAGAACCAGATGTGCGCAGACATGATAGATCTGAAGAAGGCAAAGACTAGGATCATGGAACTGGAGGAAGAACTCAAGGCTACACACGAGGATTATATGGAGGAAATCGTCGCACTAGTGGAGAAGAATGACGACCTGATAAAGAAGATCGGAGTATTCATGGGAGACCCAGCACCAGGAGGAGAAGATGACGATTCTACTTGCCCGAAGAACTACATCATCATCGACGACACAGACTCGGACCCCAGTGATGATGATTGGGAGGATGAAGCCGGAGCGGATATCATGGAGTCTTCGACCGATCAATTTATCTAGTAGACCACCAAATTAGTAGTAGTATTCCACCATGTATATAGTATAGTCCAAGCACTTTGTAACGATAGTTAGATCGATTGTATGCCTTGTTTGAATTGATTGGAGTGATATGATTGTGTTTGTCTCATGTGCATATGGGTAGTGTTTTCCCTCTAGATCTCATTCTATCCTATTTCTCATATTTTCTAAACCCATCAGATGCCTCCGAGACGCGACACCGGATTTGTTTTCCCACCGGAGATCATTCAGTTGATTCAGCAGCAGAATACCCTGATGCAAGCGCTAGTTCAGAATCAAGGCAGCAACAATAACAACAACAATAACCCACCACCATCACCACCTGTTAATCACTTAGCCCGTTTTCTTAGGCTGAATCCGCTGGTGTTCTCTAGTAGCACCGAGCCGATTGTGGCAGATGATTGGCTCCGCAAGGTTGGAAGGGAGCTGACCATTGCAGGATGCACAGATGCGGAGAGAGTACGTTTTGCCGCACATCAGCTTGATGGACCCGCAGCATCATGGTGGGGCGGCAATAATGAGCCAAAGTAGTATTTGTGGTGAATCCCCCAGTTAAGTAGTCCAACTTGATCCTCTTCCCCAGGGATCCCAGATGAGGGAAGCCTAGGAGAGCCGCCGAGAAAAGCGTCCATTGTCTAATGGATAGGATAGAGGTCTTCTAAACCTTTGGTATAGGTTCAAATCCTATTGGACGCAATCTTATTTCTATCTATTCTACACAGCCACCCACCCCATTGACACTGTCACATGGGACCAGTTTCAGCAGGAGCTATGGCCATGAAGAAGCGTGAGTTTCGCAACTTACGCCAAGGAGGACGTACCGTAGGCCAGTACGTGGAGGATTTCAGTAAGTTAGCACGTTATGCCCCAGATGACGTTGCTACGGATGCAGCTAAGCAGGAGAAGTTTCTGGAAGGACTGAATGATGAGTTGAGCATGCAGTTGATGGTGGCAACTTTTAACAACTAGGAGTTGGTAGACAAAGCTCTCATGATTGAAGGGAAGCAGCAGCAGATTGAGAGCCGTAAGAGGAAGTATGGATAAGGAAAGTACAGTACAGGAGCTCATCAGAAGCCTCGTTTTACCCCGAACTCGGGAGGACACCTTCAGCATAACCATGGAGGTCACAATCACAATGGAGGGAGCTCGCACAATCATAGTGGCCCCAAGAATGGCAATGGGAACGGAGGAAGCAATAGACAGAACCGTACCAACCCATCAACCCCAGCCAAGAAGGATCTGAGCCACGTCACTTGCTACAAATGCCAGAAGACTGGACATTATGCCAATGAATGTCCTGAAGCTAAGAATGGGAATAGCAATGGAAGCTCGGGGAAGAAGCCGAAACCTTTCAACAGAGGACAAGTGAACCACGTTAACGTGGAGGAGGTTGAAGCACAGCCTGATGCAGTAATAGGTAAGTTTCTGGTTAAGTCATTTACTGCAATCGTTCTTTTTGATACTGGTGCATCACATTCATACATATCAAGGGGATTTGTGGATAAGTTTAAGTTGCCCACCAAAGTCCTTAGAACACCTATGTTAGTAACCTCGCTAGGAGCAGAGTATATGGCAAGCCAAGGATGTTTTCAGATGCCATTGGCCATAGGTAGGCATGTTTTCCCCTCAGACCTAATAGTTTTGGAGTCGCAAGGTTTGGATGTGATTTTGGGAATGGATTGGCTATCGATGTATGGAGGAAACATCGATTGCGCCAGTAAGACGATCTGGCTTACTACCCCAGAAGGAAGAAGGATTAAGTATGTATCCCGGCATGTTCCGAAGAGGACTCAAGTGAATTCCTTATCAGGAGTTGTACAGGAGGAAGTACCCGTGGTGAAGGATTTCCCTGACGTATTTCCAGAGGAGTTGCCAGGCATGCCACCGGATAGAGACATTGAGTTTTTGATTGAGCTTTTGCCAGGCACAGGGCCAATATCTAAGAGACCGTACATGATGCCCGCTAAGGATTTGGAAGAAATTAAGAAGCAGATTAAGGAGTTATTGGATAAAGGATATATTCGCCCAAGTTCGTCACCTTGGGGATCACCAGTACTTCTAGTGGAGAAGAAAGATGGATCGTTCAGGATGGTTGTTGATTATCGTGGATTGAATGAAGTAACAATCAAGAACAAGTACCCACTGCCGATGATCAATGATCTGTTTGACCGACTACAAGGAGCTAAAGTATTTTCCAAGATTGATTTGCGACCAGGATACCACCAGTTGAAGATTCGAGAGCAGGATATACCCAAGATAGCTTTTACCACAAGGTATGGGCTATATGAGTACACCGTTATGTCATTTGGCCTGACTAACACACCTGCCTATTTCATGAACATGATGAACAAAGTGTTTATGGAGTTTTTGGATAAGTTCATCGTAGTGTTCATTGATGATATTCTGGTCTATTCGAAGAATGAAGAAGAGCATAAGGAGCATTTGCGTTTGGTACTTGGAAAGCTCAGAGAACATCAGTTATATGCCAAGTTCAGCAAGTGCGAGTTTTGGTTAAACGAAGTTGGATTCCTTGGACATGTTATATCCGGAGAAGGAATAGCAGTAGATCCCACCAAGGTTAACACTCTGACAAATTGGGAATCACCCACGTCAGTTGGAGAGATCCGGAGTTTTCTTGGACTCGCAGGATATTACCGGAGATTCATTGAGAATTTCTCGAAGATTGCAAAGCCTATGACGGAGTTGTTGAAGAAAGACACCAAGTTCAATTGGCCGGAGGAATGTGAGGCTAGTTTCCAGGAGTTGAAGAAACGTTTGGTTACAGCGCCAGTGTTGATTCTGCCAGATCAACGCAAGGATTATGAAGTATATTGCAACGCTTCTCGTCGAGGACTTGGAGCCGTACTTATGCAGGAGGGAAGAGTTGTTTCATATGCCTCATGACAGCTTAAACCCCATGAGTTGAATTCTGCTACACATGATTTTGAGTTAGCAGTCGTAGTGCATGCGTTGAAGACATGGAGGCATTTTCTCATCGGAAACCATTGTGAGGTGTACATGGATCACAAGAGCTTGAAGTACATTTTCACGCAGAAGGAGTTGTATCTCAGGCAAAGGAGATGGTTGGAGCTCATTAAGGATTATGATATGAGATTGCATTATCACCCAGGGAAGGCTAACGTAGTAGCTGATGCGTTGAGCCGCAAGAGCCATGTCAACACACTCATGACCGGAGAGTTACCCAAGGAGTTACCCAAGAATCTTTGTGAACTATGTTTGGAAATAGTTCCAAGAGGCTTTGTAGCAGCATTGGAGATTCAGTCTACTTTGATGGATAAGATCAGAGAAGCTCAGAAGACAGATAAGGAGATTGCTGAGATAAAGGAAAGGATGAGCAAAGGAAAAGCCAAGGGATTTCGTCAGGATGAACAAGATACCTTATGGTTTGAGGACCGCGTTTATGTGCCCAATGATCCAGAGATCAGGAAGTTGATTTTGCAAGAGGCCCATGATTCACCATATTTGATTCACCCATGAAATACCAAGATGTACCTGGATTTAAAGGACAGTTTCTGGTGGACCGGAATGAAGAAGGATATTGCGGAGTATGTAGCAGTTTGTGATGTATGTCAGAGAGTGAAGGCAGAGCATCAGAAGCCAGCAGGATTGCTACAACCATTGCCGATACCCGAATGGAAGTGGGATAAGCTAGGCATGGATTTTATCACAGGATTGCCCAGGACTCGTTCAGGCTATGACTCGATATGGGTTGTAGTCGATCGTTTGACGAAGGTAGCTCATTTCATCCCAGTAAAGACCACTTATACAAGTGCTAAGTTGGCAAAGATATACATGACCAGGATCGTATGTCTGCATGGAGTTTCGAGGACCATTGTATCAGATAGAGGAACCCAATTTACTTGAAAGTTTTGGAATCAGTTGCACGAAACTTTGGGTACCAGGCTAGAGTTCAGTACAACCTTTCATCCACAGACAGACGGACAGACCAAGAGAGTCAATCAGATTTTGGAGGATATGCTGAGAGCTTGTGCGCTAGATTATGGATCTAGTTGGGATGACAATTTGCCTTATGTAGAGTTCTCTTACAACAACAGTTATCAATCCAGTTTGAAGATGGCCCCTTTCGAAGCTCTGTACGGAAGGAGGTGCAGGACACCGTTGTTGTGGGACGAAGTTGGAGACCGCCAGTTGTTTGGACCAGATTTGATTAAAGAGTCTGAACAGAAGGTGAAGTTCATTCGCGATAGGCTCAAGGTAGCCCAATCCAGGCAGAAGAGTTAAGCGGATTCTAAACGCAAGGAGACAGTTTACGAAGTCGGAGACAGAGTGTATCTTCGAGTATCACCACTTCGAGGAGTGAAGCGCTTTGGAGTTAAGGGAAAGTTAGCGCCACGTTTTGTAGGACCATACAAAGTTTTGGAACGTATGGGAGAAGTTGCTTACAAGTTGGAATTGCCCGAAGGATTGTCGGGAGTTCATGATGTGTTCCATGTTTCTCAGCTAAAGAAGTGCCACACAGTGATGGCTGAGATACCCCTGAGAGATACAGTGCCATTGGAAGCGATTCAGCTGGATAGTGATTTGACCTATGAGGAGAAACCAGTCAAGATTCTCGAATATGCCAGCCGAGTCACCCGCAGCAAGGTTATCAAGTTTTCAAAAGTTCAGTGGAGCCACCATACCGAGGAGGAAGCCACCTGGGAGCGAGAGGAAGATCAACGGAAGGACCACTCTCACCTATTTTCTAGCCAACCTGAATCTGGAGGGCGAGATTCATCTTAAGGGGGGTAGGTTTGTAACATCCCAAATTTTCAATTTGGAATGTTATACATTAGATCATCATGCATAACATATTTTATTGCATTTGTTTTGCGATCCTAGAAATTCCACGCAACTCAAGGACCCACGGAGAGAGTTGGGGATTTCACAATTTTCGTATTTGAATTTTATCAAATATCGAAACAAGGATCATTTGTTTTAATTATTTTTCTCTCCGAAAAATATTTCATATCAAAATATATGAGAGGGGATAATATGACTTCTCCAAAAATAATGAAATATTGGAGGAAAAATATTAAAAACAAATATTTGATTTTATTTGGATTTTATTTGATTTTATTTGAATTAGAAAAAATACGCGTTTTTCACAATTGCATTTTAGGCCCAAATAAATGTTCATCTTGTCCAGCTTATTTTTAGAGGACAGGAAAAATTTATTTCGGGATTTTTGGAGTCCGTTTAGTATTTCTTTTCTTTCTTTTTCTGCACGTCCAAATTATTAAAAAAAAAGTTACTGCCTTACTGGGCCGTGTCCGACTTGGACACTGCGCCCGAGCGGCCTTTAAAGGCCAACGGCCCGCCCCGGGCCGAAACCCTAGCCGCCATCCCCGCACCCGCCCCGAGACCCGCGCCGCCGCCGCTGGATCCCGCCGCCGCCGCAGGATTCCGCCGCCGCCGCCGACGCCGCACCTCGCCGCGCCTCGCCGCCGCCGCCCCGACCCGCCGCCCCGGAGCCGTCGCCGCCCCGACCCGCCGCCCCGCCGCCCGCCGGACCCGTTCCGCCGCCGCCCGACCTCGCCGGAGGTAGCGACCCGCCGCCGCCGGCGGTTTTCTTTAGAGAACCGCCCGTTTTAAAAAAAACCGCAGTTTGTTTTTTTATAGATCGGTTTATTTTTTCGGTTTACTTATTTCGCGGACGTTCGTCCGTACGTTCGTTTTAACGAATGAGTTTTCGTCGTTTAACCGCAGACAGCGAACGTTAATTCGTTAGCCTGTTCGTCAGTTTTTCTTTTTCTCGGATTTTCCGCGATTATTCTCGATCGCGATTTCCGATCTGTTTTTCGTTTTAGTATAACTTTTCGCTCGTTTATCGGAATCAGGCGATTCAAGCGCCTAGAGTTTCGTCTCAAAACCCTCTTTCTGTTTAACCAACCTAAATAAGTTTTTGCTACTGTGAAATTTGACTTAGGTCCAGATTAGTAAACAAAGCTTGTCTCCTTCGCCGTTTGCGTTTCGTTGCTTCGTTCGATTTGATTTTTTTTTGCAAACCGGAGTTCTTAAGTTGAACTTTCTGGTTAGATCTCTTATTTAGAGTTTTACCCTTGCACCCTTGCTTGATTGCTTATGTATGTACTGTTTGTTTGCGATAGAGTACCCGGAGTGCGAAGCGTGCTACTACGAGTCTCTAGGTTTCACGGATCATCAGCAAGGCAAGTAACACTTTGATCATATCCCTTTCATACCCAGTTTTTATGCATTAGATTCAACCCTCAAACAATTGCATGATTAGGATCTGATTAACATGTGGGTTTTGGGAAGTAGATGAGGTAGTACCTATTGCCCTGTTTATTATCAAACCCTGGGAGTTACTACGTTATGCTTGTTCTGCTATGCTATGCTCGTAGACGTGGATTGGGTTTGAGTGAATTTTCCATGACGGATGTGAGATTGTTAATTAATGGTTCAACTTAAGGTGGCTACTTAAATAAACCACTGGGTGGATTGAGGCACCTGGGGAACCCAGTGATTGCCTGTATTTTTTTTGGAAATCCCGGGGTACCGTGTGATTCTCCTATGGACCGCCACCCAGGCTCAAAGGGATCATGAGATTATTCATACTAGAAACTTCCATGTGCAGCCACATGCTATTATGGGCTCTAGCATAGTTGATTAAGTCGTGTGAACTCTTACAGTGGTAGACTAGCAGATGTAGGGGAAAGTAGGTGTAACTGTCTACCCATCGTAAGGTGCTAACGCTTCTGAAAGACTGTGTCTCGGTCATCTGTTTCTCAAACACCATGTAGTGCGAGAAATCCAACGGAGGAGATCGAGTCTTGTGGGGAAAAGTGCACAAACCTCTGCAGAGTGTATAAACTAATCATGGTTAGCCGTGTCCCCGGTTATCGACATCTTGAGTATCTAGTTCTTGGATTATCATGTGAATCTCATCATCATGTACTTAATTAATTTGTTGGGTTGTTAATGATTACTTTTAATTGGGATTGAGAGGGGGTTTACCTTCTCAATATTTTCAACCAACTATGTAGTTAAATAAAATATATTCCTTTGTTGTAGGGAAAAATTGGCTTTTCGCAAACTGTAACCATAGAGCTTTCCACCAGCCAAATATGCATGTAGTGATAGCATTATTCTGTTCATTACTCTCTATGTGTTACTTCGCCAGCATATTCCATGTGCTGACCCGTTTTCGGGCTGCAACGTTCATGTTGCAGACTATTCAGACGACTAGTAAGGTGCCATAGGTCGTGGTCTTATACTCAGTGATGCCGTTGGAGTTGATGGACTCACTTTATCTTCCAAGCCTTCCGTTGTTATCGTTTTTAGATGGCCTTAAGCCATATTTATTGTATTAAGTTCTCTCTTGAGACTATTCGATGTAATAAGTGTGTGATTGCTACTCTGTTATAAATCCTTCAAGTACTGTGCGTGTCAGCATTACCGATCCAGGGATGACACTGATGCACAAAGACTAGACTGTTTGAGGTCTGGTCGCTACAGTGACGTCCCTCGAACTCTAGATCTAGCTAAGGTCGAGAGAGAGTTTCGCCAGCACGACGGCGTGGTGACGGTGATGATGAAGTAGCCGACGCAGGGCTTCGCTAAGCACTACGACAATATGACCGAGGTGGAAAACTGTGGAGGGGGGCACCGCACACGGCTAAAGATCAACTTGTGTATCTATGGGGTGCCCCCCTCCCCCGTATATGAAGGAGGGGATGAGGAGGAGGGCCGGACACAAGGGGCGCGCGCAAGGGGGTGATTCCTACTCCTAGTAGGAGTAGGTTTCCCCCTTTCCTAGTCCAAGTAGGATAAGGGGGAAGGAGGAGGAGGAGAGAAGGAAGGAGGGGGGCACCGCCCCCTCCCCTTGTCCAATTCAGATTGGGGCAAGGGGGGCGCCACCTCCTGGCCAGCCGTCTCTCTTCTCCACTAAGGCCCATGAGGCCCAATAGCTTCCGGGGGGGGGGGGGGTTCCGGTAACCCCCGGTACTCCGAAACTTATCCGATACGACCCGAACCATTCCGGTGTCCGAATATAACATTCCAATATATGAATCTTTATGTCTCGACCATTTAGAGACTCCTCGTCACGTCCGTGATCTCATCCGGTACTCCGAACAACCTTCGGTCATCAAATCACAAAAACTCATAATACAAATCGTCATCGAACGTTAAGCGTGCGGACCCTACGGGTTCGAGAACTATGTAGACATGACCGAGACACATCTCCGGCCAATAACCAATAGCGGAACCTGGATGCTCATATTGGCTCCTACATATTCTGCGAACATCTTTATCGGTCAAACCGCACAACAACATACGTTGTTCCCTTTGTCATCGGTGTGTTGCTTGCCCGAGATTCGATCGTCGGTATCATCATACCTAGTTCAATCTCGTTACCGACAAGTCTCTTTACTCGTTCCGTAATGCATCATCTCGGAACTAACTCATTATTCACATTGCTTGCAAGGCTTATAGTGATGTGCATTACCAAGAGGGCCCAGAGGTACCTCTTCGACAATCGGAGTGATTAATCCTAATCTTGATCTATGCCAACTCAACAAACACCATCGGAGACACCTGTAGAGCATCTTTATAATCACCTAGTTACGTTGTGATGTTTGATAGCACACTAAGTGTTCCTCCGGTATTCGGGAGTTGCATAATCTCATAGTCATAGGAACATGTATAAGTCATGAAGAAAGCAATAGCAATAAACTAAACGATCATAGTGCTAAGCTAACAGATGGGTCTTGTCTATCACATCATTCTATAATGATGTGATCCTGTTCATCAAATGACAACATATGTCTATGGTTAGGAAACTTAACCATCTTTGATTAACGAGCTAGTCTAGTAGAGGCATACCAGGGACACTCTGTTTGTCTATGTATTCACACATGTACTAAGTTTCCGGTTAATACAATTCTAGCATGAATAATAAACATTTATCATGATATAAGGAAATATAAATAACAACTTTATTATTGCCTCTAGGGCATATTTCCTTCAACTTGTCATTCAAAGTCTCATTGGGCACATTAAGAGTTCTTTTGATGTCCTCTTTAATATTTGCCGGGCGACCCTTACTAAAGAAAATAGATGAATGCTGAATTTATTCTTTGACCTAAAGCTTGGAAATAACTATCCAATAGGTTTGATATTTCCGTTGCCCCTCCACCAGTTGCTTTGAAGAATAACATGCTATCCTCTGCGAATAAAAGGTGATTGACAGGCGGCACCGTCGACGCCACTTGAATCCCCCCAAGTTGAGATGACTCACTCATATTTTTTTAAGAGGCCTGAGAGACCTTCCGCTGCCAACAAGAACAAGTAAGGGGAGATTTGATCTCCCTGTCGGAAACCTCTGCTAGGCTTGAAATCCTCCAAATTCTTCCCATTAAACAACACAGAATATGAAACTGAGCTAACAAGATTCATAATAATGTTCTCCCACCTCTGTGAAAAGCCCAGTTTCAACATAATAGCTCTCAAGTAGTCCCATTCTACCCCGTCGTAGCCTTCATCATGTCCAATTTAAGAGCACAATGTCGATGTTTCACTGCTCTATTTCGCTTCATAAAATGCAAATATTCATATGCCCGATGATATTATCAGTGATCAAACACCCTGACACAAAGGCAGATTTTCGACCGCTATCCAACTATTTGATTTCCTTCTTAACACCGCCCAAAGTGCATCGATCCTAGCTGTTTAGATATTGTTCGCCTAAGTCCCTCAGTTTCTCCTGAACTTCTACTGCTGTCATCCCCTTTGATCTGTTGTT
The DNA here is from genome assembly GCF_002575655.3 of Aegilops tauschii subsp. strangulata. Taxonomy (NCBI): domain Eukaryota; kingdom Viridiplantae; phylum Streptophyta; class Magnoliopsida; order Poales; family Poaceae; genus Aegilops; species Aegilops tauschii. The sequence goes on from NC_053039.3 coordinate 229,085,216, forward strand.
CCACTTCTCTTCCACAAAGGGATTCATTTTTGGATGCCTCCCCCACATTACTCCATACTTAAATTTCTTCGGCCGCCCCCGGCCATCAATCTCTTCCGTTAGTTTTCGAACAATAGGTCCATGGTCTAGACAAGCCACTGCCAAGTTCTCCGCTTCAGCAAGAGGGAACAAAGAGTTTGAGTCCGTGTCCGCCACCGCCCGGTCCAGCCGGACCCATGTATAAGTCCCCTCTGCTACCTTTTTCTCCCACGTCTACATCCTTTTTATAACCCAGATCAACGAGACCACAAATATCCAAAGCATTTTGAATCCATACATTTGTCCTTGGCCTCGCAGGTTCACACCGTCATGTTCAGACTGTAACAACACTTCATAAAATCCCTAGTGCCACCCAAGGAAGATCGGATGCACCAGCAATAGAACATAAGGTATCCCAAGTCTTATATCTTTCGGTTACTTATGCTTCTCCATAAACACAAGTCATCCTCCATGGACTAGCACCAAGATCATCAATTAGCATCAATACAATATCTAGAATAGCCTTTAACTTCCAACTTTATTGAATCATTCTAGTAAATTACAAGACCTCCACTCCTGGCTGAGCTACTCACTTCAAAAGATTTATCATAACCAAAAGATTGAGCTAGAATCTTGGACCACATGCTAGGTAATTGGGTTTCAACTAAGCATAGCACAGCCGGAACAAATTTGGCTGTGAGATCACGGACTTCTTGAACTATCGTGGGTTAAAAAGCAAATACACATGCAAATATAACTTTTTTTGACTAAAACACTTGATAAACAATATGAAGAGAATTTTTTCTAATAGTAAATACACATACAAATAGAAAAAAAGGCACTGAGTAACGGGCTTATGGCCCAACAGAAAAATTGAATAGCCCCAAACAGGGGCAAGTGAAAAATACAGCCCAAGAAATCATAAAACAACACAAATGTTGACAAAAAAATCACTCGTCAGAAAATTGACTTACCCAAATTTAAAATCCTGGCTACTTACATATAGCTAAAGTGTTTACACACATATTGTATAATACTTATGTGAATATTTACGCACACGCCCGCACACGCGCGCCCACACACACCTAATATTCACATATACACATAAAGAAAAAAGAAAAATTTATTTAAAAAGCACTTGATAAACAATAATGAAGACTAAAACTAGTACAAAGCTAAAAACACAGAAAAAAACTATTTTTTTTCTAATGTAGAATGAATTAGGGGCATTCGTTTTACCCTTCCAAAAGAATCTGAATGAAAAAAACACAATGACAAAAGATCGCACATAATTTAGTCGGAAATTGCACTTTTCATAATATCTTAGAATACGTGTATAAAAGAATGTTTTTTAACAAGAACTTTTCTAAGAAGGAATTAAATAGTGGTGTTGGTATTACCCTTATAGAATAGACAAAATGAAATAAAACTAAAAACAAACGATGAAAAACCTTGCACACAATTTGTACTGAAATTGCATATTTGTATGAATGCAAAATAGAAGTATAATAGTGCAATTTTGCACTATAGTATGATTTACGCACATATTGTATAATACTTTATTTTATATTACACACAAACACCTAATATTCACACATACAAAAAATGGAAAAGAAAACCGACTAAAAACACTTTATAAACAATAATAAAGAAAAGAACTATTACAAAGCTAAAACGACAAAAACTGACTTTTCTCTAAGGTAGAATGAATTAGCGGCATTGGTTTTCCCCTAAATAAATAAATAAAATTTTAAAAAACACATAATGACAAAAATTTGCACAGAATTTAGACGGAAATTGCACTTTTTTATAATATGCAAGAATATGTCTATAATAGTATTTGTTTTTACTTTTATTCAATGGAATTAATTTATGGTGTTGGTATTACCCTTATAGAATAAAGAAAATAAAATAAAAACTAAAACAAATGATGACAAAACTTGCACATAAGTTGTATTGAAATTCCATATTATTATGAGTGCAAAAATAGCCGTATAATAGTTCAATTTTAGACTGTAGTATAGTTTACACACATATTATATAATACTTTTGTTTATATTTACACATGTACACCTAATATTAACACATACATAGAGAAAAAGAAAAAACGACTAAAAAACAATTGATAAACAATAATAAAGATTAGAAATAGTCAAAGCTAAGAAGACAAAAAAACTGAATTTTTCTCTAAGGTAGAATGAATTACGCCGCCACCCCCCCCCCCCCCCAAGAACCAGATAAAATAAATAAAACTTGAAACAAACGACAATAGAAAAAATTGCACCTGAATTGCACCATTGCAAAAATAAGTAGCACACTTTTTAGAAAGATACTTGCACATGTGCATGTACATGCACATGCCTGCAACACACAAACACCGTACACAAATGATGCATTTGGTAGCCCGCATATACCCTAGTTAGGCCCGTGCAGGAAGAAAATGGCCCTTTTGGTTACCCGCATTCACTATTGGGCCTGCATAGCACGAACTTTAAAGTACCTCTAGGCCTGCATCTAGAGGAACGCTCAAATCGGCTGTTTTGCTGAGCCAGACCCGAGCAGTGCAACCCTAGGCATGTGGGCGTGGGAAGTTGCACGCGTGGATGCGGTCTCGATACATCGCGTTGCTTTCCGAAACATCGTCATAAATTATCCTCACCGCCATCTCCCCTCTTCCCCACTCACACCGGCGACGTCGACCACCGGAGCGACAGCAAGACGATCCAAGAAGGCGGCTACCACCGGAGCGACTGCAGAACTCCACCGAAGCACATTGGCCATGGCGGTAAGTCCTTGCCCTCTCCCTAGATTTACCACTTTTGACTCGGGCTAGATTTGATTTGATCACGCGATTGGAGAGCTAGGGAGGGGATTGAACACATCGGGGGTGGGATATTGCATTAGGGGAAGCAATGCCGATGAACACTCCAATCCATCGATTCTGCACCGACGGCTTCTAGGGTTCATAGGGAATTTTTTTGATTACATCGGGGGCGGGGATTGTGATGCGGAGCATCCTACGGACATCACCATGTCAAGAGTTCATTCGGCAAGTGACACGTGCGCCATCTACTTCACATACATAAATGTGAATCCTCGCCTTTACACATGCTCACTTGACCCCTTCGAGGATGGTATACTACTTGACCCTCCATCGTGCATGCATAGGTATTGTCAGAGTTTCACGAATGTCGAGGAGTGCAAGCACCAAGGAACAACTACACCATCTGCGAGGGAAGCGTGGAAGAGAAGGAAGAAGAAGCATGGACAAGCTTCTGGAAAGCCCGGAACTTCCGGCCCCTGGACCTTCCGGTCTGCCCGGAACCTCTGGCCCCCAGAGTACAGACCAGCCCCGAGCACTCCAACTCTCTGGATAGCCTGGAACCTGGCCGGAACCTGCCCAGAACTTCTGGAGCCCGGAACTTCTGGCCCTGCCTGCGCGCAGGCACTCGGGCCGAAGCCCATGTACCCTTTCGCCTCTCACTTACCCCTTCGTGGCTACCACTATATATACTCATCCTCCTCCTCCATTCTAGGGCTAGCAAATATGATAGCTCATTTGTATGTGAGCTTTGATCCTACCTTCTCTTGAGAGAGAGAGAGACTACTCCATTGGAGGCCAAGACCTCCATCTAGGAGAAGATCCTGAGGGATATCAAGACCCCCATCGGGGAAGGATCTATCTAGATCATGAAGCCCCCATCTCCTTTGGATTTGGGATGAACTCTACCTTGTATCTTTCTCTTTGCTGTTCATGTACCTTGTGGATCTTGTGTGTTTGATTGTCTAGTGGATGTGTGATTGGACTTGTTCTTGAGTGTTTTCCCTCATGTTTCCCCTTGTGTTTTTTGCGGGATCCCCTCCATTTCATGAAAGGCCGGCCCCTAGGGTACCACCCTACATCATCTTGGTATCATGAGTCACGTTGATCACGAATTTGGAGTCCCTACCCCCACTTTCTAGCCTTGTTTTGTTTAATTTTGTCCTAAAATCGAGATTCCCCACCAAAAATAGCCCCCAAATTTTTTGTGATTTGTTGGTTTGATGATGTTTTGTTGATTTTGATCCGTGGATTCATTGTGTTTCAAGTGGATCTAGCATCTCCCCAAGTTTCCCCACTTTCCATCCACAAAATCTTCTCAATTTTGCCCCGGGAATTCGTGTTTTTCCGCCCCCGTTCTCAGATCTAGAATTTAGGTTTCGTCTCGGAAGAAATTCCACGACCCCCGGAACTTCCGCCCCCCGAAACTTCCGTCCTTGCCCCGGAACTTCTGGGCTAACCAGAGAGTTTACCCCAAAATCCCCCAGACTCCCTGCACTTTTTCCGCGCCCCCGGAACTTCCGGCCCTAGGCCCAGAACTTCCGGCCTAACCAGAGACTTGCACAGAATTTCAGCATCAGCCTCTTTCACCGTTTTCATCATAACTTTTCGCTCCGAACTTCGATTTGAGTGTTCTTTGGCTCGTTTTGAAGCTATCGACGTGCCCAACATTCTCACATTTGTTTCACCACCTTTTGTCTCCATCAAAATTTTGGAACTTTGGCATCTTTGCCTAGGCCTTCCACCATAACACCCGCATTACCACCACCGACTTCCGCAACCTAACCCATTTTGATCCCCATTGCATTTTTGGTTTCTTGAGTAGTGATTTGATTCTTCTAAGGTGTTTAGGCTACTTAGGGACGGTTAATTCTTCATCAACCTCCAACATAACTACCGCATAACCTTGCCCACCATACACTTCTGCCACCCCAACTTAACCCAATTTTGTTTGAGCTTCTCCGAGTTGTGGTTTGTGTCTCCTAAGGTGTTTCGTCTACTTAGGGACGGTGACTTCAACTCCGACACCGTGTATAGCCCACCACCATAACCTCCACTTCCGCATTGCATACTCCAAAACCCATCATTGCATTTCCGCAATCCCATTGAGCTTCCGAAACCACCACCGCATTCCGCTACCACCATTTGACATTTGCCTTTGCAGATTTGAGTTATGGTTTTTCCGTTTCCTAGGGTGTTTCGGCTAACTAGGAATGGTTCGGCATCGACAACACCGCCGCTCAACTTCGCCAAGGAGTCTACATCAACCACCTTCACCATTTTGATACCCTAACCGTAAGCAAGGAACGGTAACCTCTATATCATCTTGGTATCGTGGTACCCCATCATTGTACATTCTTGCCTTTGCATTGTTAACCCCTAGCCCAATTTGCGCCACTTGCCTATCGAGACTAGCCATTGAGTATTGCTGGCAACGTTATTTGTGCACATTAGTGATCATCGATCTACACCTTCCATTGCATACATACCATATCATATTGGTATCATCTTGGTATCATATCATCCCTTGTGTCACAAGATTGTTCCCGCATATACACAATTGCTATCTTGGTTTGTGCATAGTGGCCATATCAAAAATAAATAAAGATTTTAAGCAAAGAAAAAGAGAGCACAGAGCTTGTAAGCAATAGCCATAGCATCATACCACATTGCATATAAGATTGTCATATCCGATCATCTTGGATCATACCACCGGAACATCATACATATAGCATACTTGGGTTAGAAAGTTGATACATTTTGCATCTTATAGGTTGTGCACATGTGTCTTATCCACCTATTGAGCAATCGTGCTAGCGTCTCTCTTGAGTTGTGCAACACGAGCGTTTTCCATGGATTCCACATTTTGTGCTCATTCCTTGGTTAAACGACCCCATTTATCTATCTATGTGTGTGTTTTCGTGTGCCACATATTGCTATTGGTCTACTTGTTTCACTTGCGAATTTGTGAATCTCTTTCAACATTATTGCCTCTTGCTAACATTTTGCATCAAATTTTTTGTGCCACTATCCTCACCAAGCTACTCCATAAGCTTTATTTGACAGGTGTGAGTGAACAAGTCCGATACCAATTCCACTATTCTTTCATTTCACATTGAGTGAAACGGGATACATCCTCAACTTTGGGAAAAGGTAACTCGGTATTTTTTATCTCATTCCCTACTCACTTCTTCTCGAGTCTTGTGATGGATAGTCAAAGCACACCCCCTTCGTTCTACAACAACAACGACGAGTTCGATGCCACGAACAACTTGAACGCCAAGATGGATGCTCAAATGGAGGAGATCAAAGCCCTCATCAAGTCCTAAAAGAGATCTTCCTCATCTTCGAGAAGATGCTCTCGTGCACATGCTTTCGAGCTACCATCTCCGGCAAGATTACATCGGCATCGACACCATTAACAACAAGAACATGAAGGTCAAGAGCTCAATGCCAACAACCGCTCAACGACTTCACCATCTCCCTTGGCATCTTTGCTAAGAGACTTCAAGGCATCTTCGCCTACAGACATATGACATCTTCGCCAACAAGCACCTCATGACTACACTCAAGAGAAGCTCCTCAAGCTCAAGCACTACAAAAAGAATACACCTCCGTGATGATACGTGTTTGTCACAGTAGGTCACGTTTTTTGTCGTGCATGTACATCCATGAAAAATTTATGACAGAATCAAGATAGTCATACCTGTGCTGTCGTAGAAGTGTTCCATGACATTACCAAAATTATCATCACGGAAGTGTCCACTTCCATGACGATAAATCGCGCGTCACAGAAGTGCTTTCGTCAAGGGTGACCGACACGTGGCATCCACCGTAACGGAATGCCGTTAAGCTATCGGGTCCGGTTTTGGATCCATAACCCGTTAACAGCCCCGACCAATGGGGATTTTCCACATGTAAAATCATCATTGGCTGGAGGAAACACGTGTCGGCTCACCGTTGGGACAGATGTCATCCACTCATTGGACTCAAAGCGCCTATGATACGCCAACACGTGGCACGGACCAACAGAGGCCCATTCCTGTGAAAAGGCCGGCCCGTTTGACTTGGTCAAAAGGTGGCGGGCCAGCCCACGGCAAGCCTGTTAACGACCTGTTCGCATATAGCCCATTTACAGCCCACTATCCCAGGGCCCGTTTACGGCCTATCCGGATTAGGCCCAGCAGCGTCATCTGGGCCGTCCAATATAATTCCAGCCCGTTTTAACTTCCGGCCCATGACGTCTTTCAGCCCATATGAGGCCCTTAGTAACCCTCGGCCCCTTAACAGCCCGTGGTAAAACTGGCCCGTAATGAACAGTGTATCACTTTATACCCATTAACGGCCCATTATTTCGTTGGGCCGTTTCCAGCCCATGATATCTTTCGACCTTCTCAAGGCCCATTTATTCTTGGGCTCATTTCCAGCATTCGGTTACTTATGGCCCGTTATTGTCATTTTCTGCTTGTGGGCCAAATTCAGCCCGTGGTTACAGTCGGCCCGTTTGTGGCCCGTTAATACGTTGGGCCATTTTCATGTCGAAAAAAACCCGTTGGGCTGTTTTCATAGAGTTATCAAATATGGCCAATAAATGACCCGTTATTGTCCACGAATAGTACGGCCCATGATTGGCGAAATGATGATACGCCCCGTAGAAGGCCCATGGATCCTACGGCCCGTAAAAGGCCCATGGATTGTACGGCCCGTAGAAGGCCCATGTATCCTACGACCCGTATAGAAGGCCAATGGATCCTACGGCCCATAGAAGGCCCATGGATCATACGGCCCGCAGGAGGCCCATGGTTACAACAGTCCGTGTGTTGCCATGATTATTTTGGCCTAGTTTCCAAAAAATAGGTTATTGTGGCCAATAGAAAAACACAGAAAAAGAACTGCAGTGACTACATGCAAACAACTAAACAAGACAATAAGGAAATAAATAAGCAAGCAATTAATGCTAGCCTATTACCGCTATTACACATATTACATCCACTGGGTATCAAAGTTCGCCACCAGTGCAAATATAGGGAACAAAGCAGCATATTACATACACTGGCTGTCAAAATTGGCCACCAGTGCAAATAAACGCGGCAGCAAAACAAGAGCATAACTGAAACAACTTCAGAAGAGCTCAAGAAACGTGGTATCCACCATGCTGGCAATAAGCTTAGCAAGCTTATTAGCTTTGTCCTGTTTGGCGCTAAAATCCTCCAACGCTTGCTGTTGCACCAGAAAGTATGCATCTGAATGCTCCAGGGACTTCCGCAGTCCTTCCGCTTCTTGTCGCAGCACAGCTGATCGATGTCTTTCAGCTTGTAGTTGAGACTCAAGAAACCGAACTGATTCAGACAATGAGTTTGAATAGCTTGTGCAAGCGGTACTGGCCAGTAACGCCAACACTAAACCAAGACAGGACTTTGGGGTTGTCTCACTGTCTTCGAGATAGTATTCCTTAGCTGTTTTATCAGCTTTGTTGGAGACCAACAAGGATGTGTCACTATCCTGAACCTTATCTGCATTACTTCCTTTACCATTGCTTAATAAGGCACTCTTCCCCAATATTCTGTCAGCATTCTAAAAGAAGAAACAAGCAGACACATAACAGTTTAGCATGTACTAGTATATATGAAACTCATTTCGGTGAACCAGTTCATTAGTAAGGTGGATAGGATTAAACTACCAAGTCTTCTATTGCCAAGTACTAGTACATAATAAAAGCATCAAACAAACATATATCTATGTCCTATGCTCACTGCATTGTCTTGCCAAATCAAAATAGAGACACGGTTCAAACCATATCAATTCAAGACAAAGCAGAAGTGAAAGAATACAAAGCGTGGGAAACTACACGGCACAACAAGATTTCAGATGGGTACCACGGGTCTACATGTACAACAACACTATTGGCTCTGTTGTGATGCTAGCAATGTGCATGATATGAGAAGTCAACTGTATACACAATTGAAATTGAAATCAACAGAGCTATTGATAAGAGCAAGCCTGTTAAAGAAACATGCGTGAACATACCTGTTGTGCCATTGAAGTTTCGATTGGATCCTTCAATTTAAAAATAAGTTTGTATGAGTAAATACAGTGATACAAGAGCAAAGCAGTATGCACGATAGCAATCATAGTTAAAAAAAGGTGCGCCTAAGCGAGTGCTTAAGCGCGCCTAGGCTCTAGGCATTGGCGAAACGCATTGCGCATAACTACGCTTAATCTGTGCATAACTACGCATAAGCATGCGCTTTGGTCAGTAAAGCGCAAGGCGGTGGCAAAACGCACAATTAACGCCTAGCGCTTTTTTGAACTATGATAGCAATGGAATCTTAAATTAGAACAGTTGTTCTTCAGGTTTAGGCACTTGTTCTACATGAACAGAGTACAGTAAGACGCAAGAATATAGTACTTAAAAATAGAAAATGAGCTCATAGACCTTACCACATTCTTGGTTCGGGACCAGTACAGAACAAGGCGTTCCCAGTCATCGTCCAGTAAATGTGTCTCAGGAGAACGTAAGGGAATTTGATGAGTTTCTTTGCCGATGAAGTACGTTTTCTTCAGGTAGTTCCGATACTGCCACCAAGGATTCTTGAAGATAGCAGAGGTATTAGCACAGGTTACCTCATCCTGAGTTTCCAAATCGGTCCTTCTCTATAGAGAAAAATGGGGAAAATTGCTGTATTATAACCATCATGGAGGTAGGATGTATGGGACAAAGCAAAGTAATTGCCATGAATAACATTACTTACACATAACTCCTGGACAAACACCTGCAACTGGCATTTTCCTTCATCTTTAGTATAATATTTCCAAGATGGGAAGATACGCACATACGATTTAACAACATCAAATGCGATAGATGCTAAACTACGACTAGCTGGTTGTGCTTCCTCCACAGGAATAGGCGTACTAACTGGTGGAGTTGGGGTTCGCCATGGTAGTACTGGCCCTTTGGGCGCTGGAGCTGCCTTACTAACTGCTCTTGTTTGGGAGCTCTGTGGTGGAGATGGTGCTGTGTCAACAGGAACTGGGTTACTATCTGCTGGGGTTGGGGTTAGATTGGGTGAAGCTGGTTCTCTGTCCATCGCAGTAGGGGTACAATCTGCGAGAGTTTGGGTTATGTGTGGTAGGGCTGGTTCTCGTGCATGTACAACCGGGGTGCTATCTCCACCAAGAGGTAGCACTGTTTTATTTGAAGACCGTGTTTTTAGTCCGCTAGATGCTGGCATCACCCGCTCCAATTCAAATGGCTGATAAACAGGAAACATAGTTGAATGTACAGACATTGTATGAGACACAGATGCAATAGATAGTGTGGAAAAAAGAGGGCATGAAATAGTTGACATGTATATTGTTTAACTAAAACGGATAGCATGACATAATTTCACATATATGATGTCTATCTAAACTGGATAGCATAGCATAACATAATTCAAAGATATGATGAATAACTAAACAGGATCGCATGACATAATTCACCTAGATGTTATCTAAGTAATCAGGATCACATCATTTAATTCACATATGTGATTTATATGGTAAACAAAGGGCATTAGATATGATGTCTGAACTAAGAACATGGTGTTGAATATTTTGTATATGATGTCTAATCTATGCAATGCAAGACACCATATGCATGATATGAGCAGTATAACCGTGCCAAGTTAGAGCATACACCTCGGTGGGGGAATAGGACTGGTCATCTGTCTCTGGATCCATCTCTGAGGAGCTATCGGGACCCAACAAGAGATCTGCTTCGACAGGTAGCACTGTCTATGCTGAAGGCCTTGTTTTCACTCCAGATTTTTCAATCTCCCACCCAAATGGCTGATTCACAGGAAGAGTAGTTTAATGTATAAACATTGTCGACAAATGGAAATGTAATGAAGAAAAGGATGGGCAAGATATCATTCAAATATATGATGCCTGGTTAAACAGGATGGCATTGCACATTTCACGTATATTATGGCTGGCTAAAAGACATGAGATTGCACAATTCCCATATATGATATAGAAACTAAACAGGTGGCATTACATAACATGTCTAAACTAAGCAGATGACATATATGATGTCAAAAGTAGGCACTGCAAGGCAACATATGCATGATATGACTAACATCATCATGCCAAGGTAGAGCAAACACCTTGGGGGTAAATAGGAGTGGTCGGCGGCGTCTGAATCCGCCTCAGAACAGATATCTTCCTCTGGATTACAATCTGGAGAGGGGTGGGGAGGGTTTGCCATTGAAACCACCATGGAGCGATGTCTGCATGACATTGTATTGCCGCGCAAAACTCTTCTCTTTTTCTCCACATGTTCAGCATGACTGTGTACAATATCTGACATGCATACGAAAAAAATATGGTGAGATTATGTAAGGAGAGCATGCAGAAATTTAGAGTGATGGTAACAACCAGTGGATGGATCCAAAAATAATGATAGCAGGCTGATGATTGCTTTAATTTAATAAAGACAGATGATGATTGCTTTACTATTTGTTTCCCACCCAAGATGAACAACATAGGCATACCCTAGGTGAACCAGATATTAGATAGAGATACTATTCATTGCTTCCTCGATATGTGCCCCACAACTAATTTAGAACTCAAGTTTGAACATTAATTTGGACCTGACTTGGAGTCCAAGAGGTGAACAGGACGATAAAGTAGCAGGTAATTTTAAGCAATGCATAACATAAGCAGAAACAAAAGAGTGCGACCTCTCTTGTGGACCCGTGTACTCCTCAGGTTCATCTGCTGAGTCGATGATGGTGATGTCGTTGCGGTGGGTGCCGCCGGTAGGGAAGGAGATCTGAGGCGGCGAAAGACGGCCAGGAGTCGTGATGTCTGGTTTGGTGCATGTTTCTGTCGATGGAGCAGCTCAGTTGACGTGGACGACGTCGCGGCAGGAGCAGGACAAACCACACAAAGTTCCCTTCGACACCTACCTGTAACTGAAGTAATTCTGTAAGGGCTCATTTGGCTTGCATGATTCTAAAAACGCAGGGATAGGAAAAACACCGGAATAGGATAGGAATGCACATGGTAAATAGAGCATTTGTAAACACATGATTTCTATCAACTTGAGTGTTTGGTTTACAGGAATTGGAAGAGCAGAGGAATGCAAAGAAACATGGCCAAAATAAAGTGAAACCATATGAAAGTGTGTACAGTTAGAATGTTATTCTGCCACTAATGCACTTGGTCTTGTTTTCATCCATAGGATTTTGAAAAGTAGGTCCAGGTGGATGTTTTGCTTCATTCCTTTCAACAAAATGCATGAATAATTGAATAGTATAGTGCCATTGGAAAATTCCCTATTGCTATGTTTTTCCGTCGAACCAAAATAGCCCTAATGGATCGACATGAATGTATAGTAATAAGTAATGCAACAAGTGTACAACCTCTTTGCCATAGCCGTGTCGACCTCGGCATCATTGGGTTGGTCGCTGAAGCAGTTGAGGCAGAGGTGGCTGTCGGAGGTGTGGAGGAAGATCTGAGGAATCTGTAGACGGCGTCCATGGCACTGCTCTGTTGTGATGGATCGTTCTGTCATTGGAGCAGCCCCGGTGAGCCGTAAGACGTCAAGGCTGAAGCAGCACAAGACATACATCGTCAGTCTCAAGTGGGATTCTAATAGCATCTCCAATAGATGATGTAAAATAGATGTAAAATTTACATCACCAAAAACCACCAGACTACAACAGATGAGGTAAAAACTGTTGACTCTGAACTTAACTGTCGAAACTGAAATTTACTGTGGAATCTGAATGTTACTGTCGAAAATGAACGCAATGGTAGCAGAGAGGCACTTGACATGTAGTTTAGGGAGGGCCTGCAGTTCATCTTCAACCTGCACTCCCCTGAGCCGCCAGCCACCACCGGCCGAACTGTCGGCCCCAGCGCCGCCCCGAAACAACTCCCCACCGCCGGTCCGCCGCCGCCCCGGCCAGCCCTATAGCCCCCCCCCCCCCCGCCCCCATCCTGAACCCTAAGATAGATAGTGGGGTACCTCTCCGGCGAGCCCCCGTCCCCGCTGCGGGTGGTTCTTCCTTAACTCCGTCGAGCCCCCCCCCCCCTGAAAATCGACTGACCCAAAGGTCGATTCAGTCGATCGACTGAAGTGTAGCTAAATCGGAGCAGGGCAGCAACACGAGCGAGGGGGAGAGCAGCAGCAGCGCGAGCGTGCGAGCGAGAGCCGGAGCAGCAGCAGTTGGGCGAGCGAGCGAGAGCCGGAGCAGCAGCAGCTGGGCGAGCGAGCGATCGAGTGAGAGCCGGAGCAGCAGCAGCAGAGCGAGCAAGAGCCGGAGCAGCAGCAGCAGATCCGGCTGGTATGGACGCCGCCACGAAGGGGCCTCGCACTGGGGATGGAGCAGCAGATCCGGCTGGTATGGACGCCGTCGCCGAAGGGGCCTCGCACTGGGGTGGAGATGTCGCCCGCGGCGCCGGCTTCAAGGTAGCCGCTCCATGGGGGTGCGGGATGGAGCACCGTCAGCGCCGTGAGGTCGAGCTAAGGAGAATGTGCAATGCGATGAGCGTACAACCTCTTTGGTGGCGCCGAGTTGGCCTCGGCTTCGTCCGAGGAGTCGGTGAGGATGCTGCGGTTCTGGTGGAGCAGGTTAAGGCGGCGCTGTGGGTATGGAGCAGCCGCGATAGACGAGGCGATCGTCGGAGCAGCTCCTTGGAGGTGGAGGACGGGGCGGCTGAACCGACGAGACGAAGAGATGGACGACGGATCCTCATCCGGGGAGGTGGACGAGGGACGTCGAGCTGTTGCGGTGGACGACGTTGTCGGGGAAGAGGCTCCGGCTGGGCAGCGGTGAGGTGGTGGACGGAGGAGGGTGGGGTTTCGTGGCTGGAGCGGAGAGGTTATGGCGGCCTGGGATTTCGAATGGCAAAAAGGAGGTGAACCATGACTTAGGGACACGCTTGTCCAAAATATAGGGTGTGTTACAAAAGTACCCCCCACCGATTTGAACTAGCGGCCCTTTCGGCTCAGGGTTAGAAGGGGGATTTCGTGTGTCGGGATTTGGCAGCTGGAGGGAGTTTTCGCGCGCGTTGTAATTTCGGGATAGCAAGGCGCGGGTTGTGAAGGCGCCAGTTTTGGGAGCACAATATCTGAATTTTCGGGATATAACAAGGCGCGGGTTGAATTTTAGGGACAAGCCTAACGTGTAATATTGTACTTGTACGTACCAAATCAATTCGCACTTCCCTCAACCAAAAAGAAAACAAAAAAAAATAAAACTATTCACACCGCACAAAGAGAGAGTCTTGCCCCATTTTACTATAAAAATGCTATTTAAAGCTACTCATACCAACAATTTAGTGCAATTAAATGTTATTCGGTAGTATGAATCCATGTTATGTCCAATTAAATTTTTTCGCTTGTTGTATAATGCATGTAACCTACTCATACCAACATTTTAGTGCATTCCAAATGTCTATACTACCGCTGCAATTCGAACTGAATTTGAACTCGTTTCTCTATTTCAATATCAATCTACAATCATGATTGTTGCCAACTTCAACCATCATTCGTGTATTACCTTAATAACACACCACATGATTACTATAGAGATAGATATGAACTATGTGTACTACATGAACTCGAATTCTATTTTTTGAATACACTTGATGTTGATTCCAAATAATAGTACATTTGATGTACTAACTATATATTCATAATCTAAACCATGTTCCATACGTGTACACCGTGTTTATCACACATAGTATAGTGCTCCGCCCCCTACATTATGACAAGTATTTAGACCTGAGCTGCAAAAGCCACACATTAGCCCAAATTATGATCAATGTTCTATATGTTATACGTAGTACTAGCAAGATGCCCATGCGTTCCACAGAACATCAACATGATCAAGGGGAGGCCTAATTTGCAAATATGGAGAGGGGTGTGGGTATCTTTTTTCAAAATTGCCATAGTTTCCTTCCTATCCGTCAGATATAAATCGGACGGCCTATATTGCAGGATGGCACCATCATCAACAACTCCGTTTCTTTATAAGAGTAGAGATAAAATATATTATATGTAGTATAACATGCTCATAACCACACCATGTGTACCACCGTTATATATATTCACACATGCGTCGGTTTAAAACACTATGATAAATTCTTCAAATATCTGAATACGCTTTTTATACGGAAGTATGATCTCTATTCGTATTTTACACCCACACAGTCCTCTTATCTTTGTAGCTAGCTAGCGCTAACTTTATCTCGTGCATGCAGACGCCCGCATCCCTCTCACCCTCCCTCAGCATTCTCTAGCTCCATCGCGCAAATTCGTCTTTTCACTTTAGGTCGTTCACCCATGGTGTGTGTAGGCCCCCCAACTCCTTCTTTACGGCACACATCGATCGATATGCCTCTCTAGCCAGGTGTGCCTAGCACAAAACACAAGCTTCCCCTCTTCTCTTATCACCGTCCATGCCTCACTCCCACCACTATTTTCATTGATCTCATACTCGCACACTTCTCCCCCCTCGATATAGTATGACTCTCGCATCACCTCCTAGATGCATCCCTCTCTCTCTATCCTTCTCCCCGTGCCTCATTTGCTTCTAACACACACATGCATGTATACCGATCGATCTCCCAACATCTACCTAGGTCGACTTTAACTATTCCCCCCCCATCGGTCGACGTACCTCACAAGTTATGTCTCTCCTTTGTCTGAAAAAGGACGATTGATCTTCCTATGTAGTTATGTCTGCTTACCACAGCCATATCCCCCCCCCCCTCATCATTCGTGCATGCGTCCTGACCCGTCTCTCACACGCACATGCACAGACAGGCAGCCATCCCCTCTCTTATTGATATTGTGGGCGTGCCCTCCGGTTGTCTAGCAAGCCTATCCCACCATTTGTTAGAAGCAACTCCACTACCACCCCCTCCAACACTCTAGCTCTGTCTCTCTCCCAACCTTATTCCTCTCCTACACATATGCATGGATGCCGATCGATCTCCCTTAATACATGAGGTAGATCGATCTCCCTTAATACATGAGGTACATTGATCTCCCTTAATACATGAGGTAGGCCTCTCTCCTCCTCCACACATATACCAGCCATTGTAGCTCTATAGTTAATTAGGCCTCCCTCCCCCCCCCCCCCACCACACACCGATAGTCGAGCGCTGTAGGTAGGTATCCATGCCACAGAGACAAACTGCACCTGTCCCCTCTCACGTTCCAGTAGGCCAGCCACTCTATATCTTTGACGTGGGCACACACAAATTCGATGGCACTCTTTATCGACCGCGCGCGCACACACACACACATCATCCCTCTCTTCGATTCTATGGACACCTCAAGCCGATGATACCTCCACTCTCTTCTCGTGGATCGCCCCCTCTATATATATGATATATCCAGGACTCTATTTCACACACATTGCATATGTTACATTTTTATTGACCCCACCCCTCCCCCCAAAAAAAACCTCACGAACCCACACACTATATCTCTCTACGTTTGTATCTCTCTCACACAACCCCACGTAGGTGGTGTACGTATACAAGAAGAGAATAGGTGCACCATGCACGTACTCACGCTTCGTGCCCAGCCACACCCACGCGGGTACACGGTGGAGCTCATTTCTGTATGAAATGGCAGCCCACGTGCTAATTTGAACGCGTGTAGCGGTTGTTTACCTACGGAGGTCGTGTACCACGCGTGCACGAAACAAAGTTCGACTTGATGCGTTGGCGCGTTATATTTAAATAAAGTTATATCTCTCAATGGCACGTACACAGAATATAAAACGATTTTTATGGAGAAAAAGGTAGTCTGCTCCACTATATACAATGGAGCCTGCCTGGTTTGTCTCTCTTCAGAGTATCTCACACAAGGCTGCGGTGGCCTCTCTCTCTCTCTCTCACCGTTGGTCACTGATCCGGCCGCATCCCGTCCGCCGGCGGAAAGGGAGGACGTGCATCGTTTCTCCGTTCGACGGCGCCGAGGCAGCACGTCCCAATCTGTGGTACACTCCGTTCTCTGTGACCAAGCTCCGGCGTGGTAGGTCCTACGCCACTTGCTCGCTGCCGCAGTATGGGCAGATTCCACCCGCCGCCGCTCACCTAGTTACATCCTGACGACCTCCAGGTATCCCCTCCGGCCTTGCTCCACTGCCCGTCTTCCCACGTCGCTGCATGTGGATCTTCCATAGTTCTTTGCCCAAAACGTAGCTCGTCCGGCGTACTTTCCATATTGCAATCTTGTCCTCACATCATTTTAGACAAACACAACCGTGTTGTTATCTTCCCTTAGGACAAGGAATATGCTTCTTTTTTGTCGTCGCATGTGTCATCAACTGTTATTGGCTAGTAATTGTTTTCTTTCTACCTCTTTTTTGCAAACAGGGCTATCCATTTCCGCTCGTTGCTATTGCGACCTTTTGGTGAACTGCACAAATCACTTTTTTCTTAAGAGTGTTTTGTGCAGTTCTGCCAAAATGTCACACGGGCAACGTCTCTATATTTTATTGCGACTGCACAAAGGGAGATTGGTTTTGCTCTATCCTCCTCATCCAACTCCGAGCCTAATCTTCTCCAACTAGTTAGTCTTAAGAGAGACTGCAAAGGTGACCGGCTTCTATTTGTGTGTTTATTGTTTCATCAGCAGTCCTCTATTATCGTAATCACACGTAATATCTTTCGAACAGGGACGCTCAGCTCTATTTTAGTGGAACTGCACAAAATGATCGGAATGTTGCATGCTCCAGACAGCTATTTTTTCCCAACATGCCTTGTTGATTTAGACAGAGCTGGGGGGACGTTGCTGCCAATGAAAGCATGTATCAATTTTAATTTAACACCTTCTCACAACTTTGTCTTCAGTTGTGATGTAAATATTAGCTCTGATTAGCAAGGAAGTTAGTTTTTTATTGTTTTCGAAAGAGCATCGATGGCAAGACACACGAAACAAAAGCTGAAAGCTCACACCATTGTACAATTTCATGTCGCCGGAAAATTATTTGTATAGTACGTCAATTATGTAAACAAATGCTGGAAGCTTGATAGCATTACCAGAAGCCTCTTCGGCATCCGGGTCCATGTGCCATGCACAAAATTATACTCCTTCGTTCCTAAATATTTGTCTTTTTACAAATTTCAAATGGGTATATTTTAGAGTGTAGATTCACTCATTTTGCTTCGTATGTGTACTCCCTCCGTTCCTAAATATTTGTCCTTCTAGAGCTTTCAACAAGTGACTACATATGGAACAAAATGAGTGAATCTACACTCTAAAATATGTCTATATACATCCATATGTAGTAGTCCATTTGAATCTCTAAAAAGACAAATATTTGAGTAGTCACTCGTTGAAATCTCTAGAAAGACAAATACTCTGGAGTATATTTAAGAACCGAGGGGGTAGTGCACAGCCGCATGGGAGACTCAGACCAGTTGTTGCGCCGCATTAGTAGTGAGTAATGAGCAGTCAAATCATAAGCCCCACCTTTCCCACTGTAAGTTGCTCGGAAGAAGCAACCATCAATGCGCTCTTCTTTGAATCCGCTCATACTACTCCATCCGTCACTGTTTATAGAGCACGCTTCAGAAAAAGAGAAAATCTCTGGGACCAAGGCGACTAGCGATCGGCCTCAAAAATAGCATTGGTAGTTATAGCAGGGCGTCTATTACTAGAGGAAATAATGCGTACACACATGCATGCAGTGCTTCCACCCCGGGTACACACATGCATGCACTTACTCCACTCCGTAGTACTACATCGAGAGAAAATTGCGGTTACCACGCCCTAATTAATTGAGCATTAAACCAAACGTGTCTAAAGTCTCTCTGGTGGTGGAAATGCATTGAGAGAAATGCATCATAATGAAGCGCGCCCTGTAAACTGTGACGGAGGGAGGAGTAGTATGAAGGTGCAAAACCAAGTACGCGTACGGCCAGTCGGTCAGCGCACCTCCTCTTGGCATATCACTGACATGTGGGACCGGAGTGTGAGCAAACCGATCTCAATTGACGGCAAAATGGCCAACCTGCCGTTCCTTGAGAGAGACGAGGAGCGAGAACACACAGACGGGCTCGCACGGAGGCCAAGATGTATTCGAGCATGGTTGATCGATATCATCATTACATGTTGGGCTGCCATTTTCCGCCCTTCTCCGGAATAAATGTGTACTTTATCAGAGATTAAGAAAAATAAGAGTACAGAGGCTCCACCATGCGGTTCTAGTAGTGGTACTACTCGTACTACTAAACCTTGCGCTTGGCTCTTCGCCTCTTCGTGAACTCGAACAATGATGGTACTCCGCATGTTCGGTACTATAGTGTATGCCTCTGGCAATCTGACACCGAATGAACTGATGCATGTCCACCGCTTGGGCGAGGGTACGTTGCATTAGTCAAAAGGCATAAGCGAGCTTCACCTTGTCCTGCAAGCTTCTCCTCATTCTGCGAGTTGACGGGACACACCAACAAGTAGTGCTAGTCCATACTCCCTCCTTTCTGGTTAATATGGCTTAATCTTTTTTTGCGGGTAAATGAGAGAGCTTTATTCATATATAAGCATTCTTAGGACGATCAGCCAAGACACTGCTCACTAGGAAGCAAGGTGCCCCGCAAAAAAAGAAGTAGGAAGCGAGGTGTTTCATCAAGCCAGCTCTCGGCCACATTCAAAGTGCAGCAAGCACGGTTCGCACAAAGATGCGCCGCAAGGTTTGCTGACCTGTTTACATGCTGAATAACAAAAAAAAGAGGAAATATTACCGAGCGCTCCTATTTGTAACAGGATATGAGCCAGAATTAAGCGAGAATTGTGGCGAGTGTTCCATGCAATCAACTTCCATTATCACATGCGAGAACCCTCAAAGAGAACCAAATGTGTTGAAGATTGCTTTATCACATTTTAAAAATATAATAAGAGTGCAGATGCTCCTCCATCCGGTTCCTAGTACTACCTCTATAGACTATAGTAGTAGTACTAGTACTAGTAAACTTTGCGCTTGGTTGTTCGCCTCTTCGGGAAGTGCAACAATAATAGTACTAGTATAGTGTATGCTTCTGGCAATCTGACACCGAATTAACTGTTGCACGTCCACCGCCTGAGCGAAGGACAGCTTGCATTATTCAAAAGTTTCTCCTTGTCCCGCGAGCCACCGCGCGCAAGCTTCTCCCGTCCTGCAAGCTTCTCCTCGTTCGGCAAGTTGACGGGACACAGCAAAGTAATGCTAGTCCATACTGCCTCCTCTCCGGTTAATATGGCTTAATTTCAAACGAGATAAATACACTATCTGTCACTGTATATTTGTAAAAATACGGTCAGTGGACTTCATAATACGCTCATTACGCTTAATATATACATTTTTCGGTGTTTATACGGTCACTAGCTCACCCTGGCTGAGTATGTGTGTGCATGCACGTGTAGGTTGAGCACTTGAGCGTGACCGTGTGTGTTCTGTCGTGTGCTCGGACATGCATGCATTAGGGCGTCGCGCGCGTTTTTGCGTCCATGTGTACGTGTGACTGTTGCATACACGTAGGGGGAGTACGTGTAGGGGCCACTAAAGGAGAAGTCAAATCACACAGTAAGTTAGTCGGAAGAAGAAACCATCATTTCACTCTTCAATGACACGTACGCAATATAAAATGGTTGATATGGAGAGAAAAAGAAAACCACTGTATATACACTAGCAGGAGCCTAAGCTACAAGCCTGCTTGCTTGGGTTGCTCTCTTGGGTTGTTCTCTTCACAAGCATAGAACGATGGTGGCCACACTGCTGGTCACATATCCGGCCTGATCCCGCAGCTGGGGGAAGGGAACAATGTTCTGCATAGACGCGGTCGACATCGGCGAGGGAGAAAATCCACAGTCGGTGCGGCCCAATCGGGGGTCACCGCAGTATGGGCCGATGCCGCGTCCCGACCGCCCTTCTAGCTACAGCCCGACATCCCAGGTAGTCCATCTTCCTTTTGGAGCCGGCTTGCTCCACTGCCGCAGCTCCCCACGTAGCTCCATCTCCATGTCGATCTTTCTCTACTTCTACCGGCTTCTACTTGTGATGAGTTTATGTCTCATGAACTAGTGACAGTACTATTATTCTAATCACACTTCTTCAATATATTTGCCATCAGGGATGCTCAGCTCAATTTTAGTGGAACTGCACAAAAGCATCGTATGATCCGAGGGTGCCTTTCTACCTGGCCAGGAAAATAAAACCTGTTTAGGGTTTAGGGTTTAAGTCGTAGTGACCCCATCAGTAGTTTTTCTTTCGTACACGCTCTCACAACTTTTGTCTTTAGTTGTGAAGTAAATATTGGCTATGATCTATGAATCATTGAGATGCATCAGCATGCGTGTTAGTTTTCCTTTGTATTTGATGGAATGTTGTAACGGGGCAACCTTAGAGTAGGAATGAAAATGGAGTGGAAAGTTTCTGTTTTTCCGGAGAAAAAATGGAAACAGAGAGAAACCAACGTTTCGTTTCGTTGGATCACGCCATCGAGCAAAACCAACGTTTAAATCACGTCTGTCGCGTTCGTGTCTCACCCTCCTCCACGGCTCGACCCCACACGGTCGCTCGGCATGCCACTCACCGCAAATCGAGTATACGATAACTTTCCTGCCTGCTTGTCGATGGATCGCGCCATGGAGTACTAGTACTACTGGAAGAGATTGACGAGTTGGGGGAGGACAGCTAACTGTAGCACGGACTCCCAAGAACTTTTTACATGCATGTTGTGGCCGGCTATTGCGAACGCGGAGCAGTCGCGTGCACCAGGAAGCGGCGCGGGCGACGCTCTCTCGGCCGGCGCGCCGCTTCAATGCCGGCGCCAGTGAGAGGTCGCGTCCGCTCTTGCCAGGCATGAATGCGGCACTGACCATTTCAGACGGGAAGCACGCGCAGGTGATGAAGAGGGTTCGGGTTGGTCTGGAGCGGTCGTGGCAGCGGTCCGGACGCCCGCAAACAAGAGATGATGTATGTTAATATTGTCGCATATATAATTAACAACGTAAATAATGTGCCAGTTGGACAAATATGATTGGAGATGGAGATGGAAATGGAATTTTACGTAAACATGGATATGCATGTCTATGTCTATGTGTGTGTGCACGACGACTCTCGCGACCTAGAAGCGGGGGCGTGTTTTTGATCGAGTTTTCTTTCTTGGTACGTTCAAAAATTGTCCGCCGGTTTTCGTTTCTTTTTTCCGGGAACGCGCGTATTCTATTTAAAACCACTGCTATGGAGAGATTGTTTTACTCCATTATAGCCTCTTGTTTGATAGAGTTTCTCGCGTCTCGCTCTCTCACCCTCTCCATATCAAAACAAGATGACAGTGTCCACACTATCTCTCTCCTCACCGGTGGTCACAGATCCGGCCGAATCCCGTCCGCTGCGGGAGGTGAGGAGGTGCAGCGTTGACGTTGTCGCCGTCGGCGATGGAGGAAGCCGATGCGCACCGTCCTCTTGGAGCCGGTGCTGGCGCGGACGAAGGTCCTCCGCGCCCTTGTTCGCTGTCGTCGTGTGGGCAGATCCCGCCCGCCCGCCTAAGCGACATCTCGCCCACCTGAGGTATAACTTCTTGTACTGGTCCAGCTCCCCAGGTCGCTGCATGCGGGTTTTCTTCTATGCGACTACTCCCCAGCTCCCCATGTATAGTAGCTAGGGTTCGTCGGCTGGTCCAACATCACCTACTATTATAGAGGAAATGCCACTCGAAAAGTTGTCCTGATTTATGCCTCGGTGGTGGTATACATTTTGTTTCGACAAAAAGTACATGGTGGTTGTGCGGTCATTGTCCATATTCTCCTATTGCTGCTGCTAATCTAATACTATCGCTGGTTAAATGAAGAAATGCTTTTTTTCTCGGGTATCCTGGTTTAGTTCCCATCAAGATAATCATGATGCTTCTGTTTGTTGGTGTACTTTTCATAATTCTTATTGACAATTGAGATGTCGTTGTTAATCTTGTAAAACAAGTAACAACACTATATCCCTTTTTTATATTTTTGGAAACCGTGATGCGTATCTCCATACCCGGGCATGTCTTCCTCAATTTTAGTGGAACTGCACAAAATTGGATGGCCATTGTTGTTCCGCCTCACTGTCCTCTGCCACGTGGTTCTTCCTTCCTCGAGCTTGACTACTGAGAAGAAACAGACCACAGTGAGGATTTGTCGAACTTCATAGGTGCCTCATCCAAACTTGATGCCAAATGGATGATGCATCACCACGCTGACCTATCGATGCTCATGGTTGCGCCTCATGGTTGCGTCAGCTGGTGAAGCTGATCGATTTTCAATGAAAAACAAGCTGTCTTCCATCAGTGCTCTTTGCTTGTTACCCACAAAGATGATATCCTTCGTCGGTTCACCTTGGTTGCATTGGAGATGCAGTCGTATTTCACGTTAGTGCAATTTTATCACACAATTGGCTATGAACCAAATGTTTCCTCGAAGAAGGATCGACGTTGGTACTAAGAGCATAAGTTTTGTATTGATTTCTAAGCCTTCTCACAACTTTGTCTCCAGCTCCCCTGTAATTTTATTTGTCCAGCTATTAACTTTGATTAAAAAAATGGTGTGGACTAAAAACCCGGATGGACGTAGTAGCCCTCCATTTTTATTTACTCCGCATATTAGATTTGACTGAAGTCAAACTTTGTAAAGTTTGACCAAGTTTAGGCCGAACACAACAAACCATAATTATTAGAGAGGGCAAACTGTACATACTCTCAAACCTTTCCGATAATTGAAATTAAAATTCTTTATTTGTACACACTCTCACACGTTTCCGATAATTGGGCGCATGTGTGGTTGTTCACTTAAGGGAGGGTAGTGTACCGCACGTGAAGGACAGGAAGTGCGACCAGGACGCGTGGATCATTAGTTCATCGGAAGTACTCCCTCTGTTCCTAAATATTTGTCTTTCAAGTGGTTTGCAATGGACTACCACATACAGATGTATATAGACATATTTTACAATGTAGATTCACTCATCTTGCTCCGTATGTAGTCATTTGTTGAAACCTCTAGAAAGACAAATATTTAGGAACAGAGGGAGTAGTAGTTTTCTTCACTGGTACGTTAAATAAAGAGTTTCGTTTCGTACTTACACAATTTAAAATGATTGTTATGGAGAGAATAAGAAAACCACTCCACTATATATTAGTCGTATACACGAGTACTATATGGATGTAGCTTCATTGACTTTAGTGCACCTTCCTTTGGGTTTATGACAGGTGGGCCCAAAATGTGGCTGGCCCACCTGTCATACAGCCAAAAGCAGGTGCAGTTAAGGCACCGGAGCTCAGTCTGTACTACAGTATATATATAAGTTGGAGCCTCGGCGCTTGTTCGCTAGGGTTTGCACTCTCCACACTCTCGCCGCACTACATATATATATATATATACACGCTGGAGGCTCAGCGTTCCTTTGCTAGGGTTTGCTATATTCACTGTCTCTCACCCTCTTCACCAGATCTAAACAAGACTGCATTGTGGCCTCTGTCTCTCTCACCCCCCTCACAGACAGCTGGCGAAGGAGGCGTTCGGATCCCGTCGCACTGGGAAGGGGAGGAGGTGCAGCGTTCACTCTATCGCCTTCGGTGAGGGAGGCAATCCACTGCCGGCTGCGCTTTTCTCTTTCACCCAGCGCCTGTGCGGGAGGGCCACCGACCCCTTCTTCCTCGCTGCCGTACGTAGTGTGGGCAGATCGGACCTCCCGCCGCACGCCTTGCCACATCCCGACGACCCTAAGGTATAAGTTTCTTTGAAACCGTCATTGGTCTAGCTGCATGCTGATCTTTTTCGATTCTGTAGTCGAATCTAGGTCTTGGTTCGAAGAGGAAAGAAGGGTGCGGTGGGGTGGAGCATGAATCTAGGATGTGGTTCAATGAGGAAAGGAGGGAGGGAAAGTAGTATAGACTAGCTATCCAGCCGCTTTGTTGGTTGAAAAGGGAAAAAGGGGGTAACCCAGTACACACATCTGTAAGGAACTGAACTCTTTGTTGAAAAGGCAAAGAAACTGGGGGGTCGGGTAGTTTGTGCAGGACTAGATTTGCTGCCCTCACATCGGAAAAAGTTTCAAAGAGAACAAATATGGGACCAACGCAGATATGCTGCTTGGCTACATACTCTGCATCACCCATTTATACGTGTGGACGCACATGGTGCTGGCATCTCCCATGTCCCATCCACATGATTGTGCAGTGTGTTTTGAGATGTTGTGCTACTTGTATTGGTACTATTTTAAATAAATGTTGAATTGAAGCTATTGTATTTTAAGCAATTCCACTCTCAGAATTAACTACTGAACTATTTTAAGAGAATTTCTCTGTTAATATGAATCAATGCAATCGTTTTAGAAATGCTACTGTCCTATACTTTGTTTTCCATCAATATAAGGTAGATGCTTCTTTTTGTGGCCGCATGTTTCATCCTCCTTTATTGGCAGTAATTGTTTCCTTCTTTGCCTCTGTTAAATCAGGGATATCTATTCAACTTGTTGCTATAGCAAACTTAAATGTCTCACCGGCGACTTTACTTGATTTCAGAGTAACTGCACAAAACGAGATTGGATTTCCTATTCGTGTTGGCAGATTCGTACGTGATCTTGTGTGCGTCATGACAGGTTGGTACTTGCCTTCATCCACATGATCGTGCAGTGTGTTTTGAGATGTTGTGCTACTTGTATTGGTACTATTTTAAATAAATGTTGAATTGAAGCTATTGTATTGCTGTCTTTTCCCATTATGTAGTGAACAAAAATGGGACCAACCCAGACATTATGCTTGTTGCTTTGTTACAAAAAACTCTGCATCACCCCCTTTATAAGTAGATGGAAGCACATGTTGTTGTTGCGCCCACTCTCCCCTGGAACTTTTTATGCTTTTTGTTAATCTAATGCCGCTGGTAAAATTAAGCAATGCCACTCTCAGAATTAACTACTGAATCTTATTTCGAAACTGCAACACTTGTTAGGGATTGGCGGGATTACCATTTTTGTGGCCGCATGTTTCATCCTCCTTTATTGGCCAGTTATTGATTCCTTTTTTGCCTCTGTTAAAACAGGGATATCTATTCAACTTGTTGCTATTGCGACATTTTGCTTCGCTTAATTTTGGTGGAACTGCACAAAATGAGACTGGATTTCCATATATGTGTTGAGATCTCTTTTAGATCCACCTCAGGCGTTGTTTCAAATCTTGGTCTTGAAAGGTCAGTACCTACTTTCCTCGGAATTAACTACTGAATCTTAGTTCAAAACTGCAACACTTGTTAGGGATCGACGGGAGTACCATTTCTGTTAGGGATCGGTCGGAGTACATGTTTAAGAAATGAATTGTTCAGATAATGTCTCTGTTATTATATATCAGTTACAGTGTTTTACAAATGGTACTATCCTGCTTTGTAGTTCTTTCTACATGTTTAACCAAGGTATTGTTAAGATAATGTCTCTGTTAAAATGAATCAGTCGCATTGTTTTAGGAATGATACTTTTCTGCTTTGTCGTTCTTTATACATGTTGAAACAAGGCATTGTTAAGATAATGTCTCAGTTAATATGAATGAATCACACTGATTGAGAATTGCTACTCTCTTGCTTTGTTTCCCATTAAGATAAGGTAGATCAGTAGATGTTTTTGTTCTGGGAGTACAAGTCATCAACTGTTATTTCTCAGTAAATGTTTCCCTTATACCTTTTGTTGCTTACAGGGATATCAAAATTAAAGCTTGGTTTTATTCTGACTTTGATTTTAGTTGAACTGCACAAAAGGAGCCAATGTGTCTAAGGAAAACTGCTGCATTAGTGGGTCCAGTTGGTCTTACACTTTGCAGAAAGAAGCAGTCACTGTTTGCGCTACATTGCACAAGGAATGATCGAGAAGCTTTACAGAGTATTAGTAGACGCTGGTGACATGACTAGTCTGCAGAGATGGCTGCTTTACTTGTGGTTCGGAGGAACACTGGGCAAACAAGTGCCCAAACAAGTACCAAGAAGCCAGGACAGGACTCCAAGTCTGTCAATGTCACTCTAAGCAACAATGATGGGGCATCTGGGTATGGTAATTTGTTTACCATACTTTGAGTTTGTTAGTCCACCGATTGGTGGGTTGACACTGGGGCCAATATTCATGTGTGTGCTGATGTGTCTTTGTTTTCTGGCAGCATATAAATACGAAATCCACAGGGATGCTCAGCTTGATTTTAGTGGAACTGCACAAAATGTTCAGATGGTTCGTGTCCTCCATAATAATACTTCATCATGCACAATACATCGAATGGTTCTCTAATCACTCGTCGTCACCTTGAGCCACCGGACTATCAGATGACAAACTGATAAGTCAGAGTTCAACTCTTCAGCGAAAGTGAAAAATCTACGGTCTTCCATCCGCGGAGGTAGCCAAATCTCTATTTCAGACCATAATCTTTCGATAGCTTGTCAAAGTTGACATTAGTTTAATATATTGGAATTGGAAAACCTTGTCAATTTTTGCTGATTGATGTTAGCCAGAAAACATGCATTTGATATTTTTGAGTGGGACGCCCTTTGCTATGAGCAACGTCGATCTTTTTTCCTATTCCTGTCTTCAGTTCAGAAGTAAATATTTACTCTGGTGAGATGCATAGTCACATGAATGTTGACTTATGTAAGATATTTTAAGAGTTTGTTCTGAATATTGTCTATGTAATGCCAGGCCTTGTGTTTGATTGCAAAGTTGAGCTTGGAATGTTGTGGCATGCGGCATCACGAGTTGTTCACCGTGCCTCCTGGGAATAATGCTTCGTATTGTTTTGCATGTCGATCTAATGCCAGTGATTTTCTTGTTAGGAAGATCATCCTCTTCTGTTGTTTCCGTGCTTAAGAATCATCTTATGTTTCATTCATAGCCTATACGACAAGTCGGGTAGGTTAGACGTGAAACCATATGATCTTCCGACCAACTCATCATCTTAGGCCGTGATTGGATCGTTGTTTTCCAACCAAAACCGCTTGTAAAACTGACGCTTGTAAATAAAAGCAGATGGTCTCGGGCGAAGCGCTTGGTTGGTCGATTTCGACTAGTAAAGTATACACCGGTCTCTCAAATTACATGTGTAACCCGCCGGTTTTACTTACAGACCTCGGGCCCTCGGTTTATTACGCCTGTGTTTTACGCGTTGTTTTCGATGATGAGTAAATTACACTTGTATCTTAATACAGTTGTGAAATAAACCAGAGCTCCCAAGCGCGGCCTTACCGTTTCATGCCGTCTCAGTCTCTCGAAGGTGCTCATAGGTATCCGATGATCCTGGCTTCCTGAATGAGCAGCGGGCGCTGTATCAGACCATCCGTAGGGCCCGCGAGGCCCTCTCCATCTCCTTCGAGTTGTTGCGCTCGCCGTGGCGCCGAGCATTGTTAACATGGTTAATGAACATGAGGATTCAGGAGATGACTTTATTTTGACTGGTTGACAGTAGGGACCCACTAGGGCCATAGCCGTATGTACGCAAGTGCCTCCTTATTATGTACAACTATATTTTTTTGCTTCCTCCTGGTTTCCTGACATCACGGTCCCACACCATTGTCAACCTATGTAGTCAATAAACGAGAGAATTGCACAAGGTGCGGCCGACAGCTGGGACCAAGCAGCTCGAGCAATATTTGTGTTTTTGAGGTGTGAGCACTGCAGAGTTTTTCTTGGCGATGTTTTCGTTGTTGTTTAGAGGAGAGCAGGGTATTAACTGGGCGCGCTGTGGCCCGTCTAGCCCAGGACAGATATCCAGTCCAGATATTAATTTTTTTCAAGATGAAAATGGCTAGCCCAGCTATACGTTTTTTGAGGAATACCCAGGGAAGGTCAACTTGTTATTCTCTGCCCCGCTGGGCTGCAAATCTTTCCTAGGAGGGATGCATTAGGCTTAACAGGAAAATGGGATTTAAAAATAATAAATGGGATGTAATTATAAAAACTGGGCAGTAACTATAAAAAATGCACCAAGCACGAAATTAGTTTATAAAATATTATTTATGGATTTTGAAAATCTTAATTTTTAATTGTTGCACGCGCAATGTTTCGTTAGATTTTTACTTAATACAAATTTATATTTAATCTGACTAGAAATTTCGGGATAAAAATATTTCGGATCCCATCAAAATGTGGGAAATTTTATTGAATTCTGTCTTGAACGGTTGGTTGAAATTATTAATCGCTGTCCTAGCTAGAAAATGGGCTATACTTTTATCAAACTGTAAATGGGTTGTAGTAAATTCCATTAGAATTCAAAAATGGGTTGTACATTCTTACAAATCGCAAATGGGCTATAAAGTTCTCTCCCACACACTTGTGGGCCTACTAAGTTGACGCGTCCCCTAAAAAAAGAAGTTGACGCGTATGCAAGGCTTTGTCAACTTATTATAGTCAACACACGGTTCTAGCAGCAGTGGCCGTTGGATGTCCATCCAACGGATGATGTGCTTCTTCTTCGATCTTGGATATTCTAGCTTCACCCGCCCAAAAAATGATTCCCCCCCCCCCCGACATCTGGGGCGCACCGTTTCGGAAGCTGACCTGTGGGCCTACTAAGTTGACGCGTACCAAGGGCTTTGTCAACTTAGTCAATATGAACGATTCTAGCTGCAGTGACCGTACGATGTCCATCCAACGGCCGTAGTGCTTCTTCAAGCTCCGGTCTTCTTGCTCCAGCCGCCCAAAGCAGCACCGGTCGTGTCGCGTGCTCCTGCCTCCCGTGGCCGGCTGTGATGCCGCGGAGGCCTCACCGCCCCCTACTACTCCCACTGCTGGCCAGGCCATCCCTCTACTCACCCACACCCCCTGTTATTCCGCGGCGACGACAGCCTCACACCGCAGCCGAACCAGTGAACCCTCGTACTCCTCTCCGCACGGGCTTCCAATGCCGCGTCTTCCCCGGCTCCGCGTCGTCCCCTTCCTAGGCCTCGCCGTCGTCCACCGCCCTGGTGCTCTCGGCGCGGCGTGGTCAACGTGGTCAAGGAACAGCTTCCATCGGACGTGGACTGTACGTGGAGAGGCTGACAGCTGGGTCCACGACGGCAGCAAGGAAGTGCCTCCTTATTAGGCGGAAAATAATGATTCCTCCACCTGACAGCAGGGACCCACCGGACGGGCCACCGTATTTTGCAAAAAAAACATTTGCCCCCTGACTGTTGGGACCCACCGGACGGGCCACCGTATTGCGCGAAAAAAACGTTCCCCCCGCTGTCAGCTCGGACCCACCGGAAGTGCCTCCTTATTACGCACAAAAAAATGAATACTCCCCCTGCTGGTTGGGACCCACCTTGGTGGGAGGCTGACTTGTGGGCCTACTAAGTTGACGGGGACGGAGTGCTTTGTCAACTTAGTCAATATGAACGATTCTAGCTCCAGTGATCGTACGATGTCCATCCAACGGCCGTAGTGCTTCTTCAACCTCTGGTCTTCTTGCTCCAGCCGCCCAAAGCAGCGCCGGTCGTGCTGCATGCTCCTGCCTCCCGTGGCCGGCTGTGCTGCCGCGGAGGCCTCACCACCCCTACTATTCCCACCGCTGGCTAGGCCCTGCGGCGACGGCAGCCGAACCGGTGAACCCATGTACTCCTCTCCGCGCGGGCTTCCACTGTCGCGTCTTCACCGGCTCCGCGTTGTCCCCTTCCTAGGCCTCGCCGTCGTCCACCGCCCTGGTCAACGTGGTCAAGGAACGGCGTCCATCGGACATGGACTGTACGTGGAGAGGCTGACAGCTGGGTCCACGGCCGCAGCAAGGAAGTGCCTCCTTATTACGCGCAAAATAATTATTCCTCCACCTGACAGCGGGGACCCACCGGACGGGCCACCGTGTTTCGTGAAAAAAACATTTCCCCCTGACTGCTGGGACCCACCAGCTACATCTGCGCACGCAAGGAAGTGCGTCCGGGCAAAAAAAACGATTCGCCCTCCTGACTGCTGGACCCACCAGCTACATCTTTGCAGGCAAGGAAGCGCCTGACAGTCGGGACCCACTTGGTCGAAGCGTACGTAGCGTTGTCATTCTGGTCGCGAACGTGTACGTACATACTGGTCGATGTAGAGGCACGCACGTGTCGTAGTAGAGGCACGCACGTAGCATGTACACGTACGTACAGCGGCCAGTGTGCAAGAAAGAAAATACGGCCACGTACGTACATACGGGCAGGGTCTTGAATGCCTACTCGCGCATACGTACGGCCAGGGCTCGTGTACATGGCTGGGTCGGAACGGAGAAACAACGTCGTCGTCGTGTTCATGGGGAGCCAACTGGCTGGGTCGGAACGGAATGCGTCGTCGTGTTAATCGGGAGGGCTTGGACGGAACAACAGATGGAAATGAGGCCTGGCGTACCGCAGAACGGAGGAAATAGCCTTGTGTTCGACCGGCCACGTTCGAAACGGGATCCTGTTCATCGGGAGGGGTCTGGCGTACCGCAAAACGGAGGAAACGGACCTCCTACGGTCGAAACGGGGGTCCTGTTGATCGGGAGGGGTGTGGCGTACCGCAAAACGGAGGAAACGGACTTGTGTTGGAGCGCTACGGTCGAAACGGGGGTCCTATTCATCGGGAGGGGTGTGGCGTACCGCAAAACGGGACTCCACGGGATACTGTTCATCTCCACCATCGACCCCCTCCAGCCTCCACGGGGTACTGTTCATCCACCGTGGACCTCCTCCAGCCTCCACCTGCGACTGTCCATCCACGGGCTCCTGTTCATCCAGCCTCCACCGCGCGCTACTCCACCAGCTACTGTTCAACCAGCCCTCTCCACGGGCTCCTGTTCAACCACCCCTCCACGGGCTACTGTTCATCCAGCCCTCCACCGTCTACTGTTCATCCTGCCCTCCACGGGGTGGTCTGTTCATCCAGCCCTCCATGGCGTCCTGTTCATCCAGCCCCAACCGGCTCGATCGATCGGGGTCCTGTTCATCTAGAGGCAACACCACGGGGTCCTGTTCATCCAAACCCCCCCAGCAACGCTCACTGTTCATCCAGAGGCAGCATCGATCGGCTTCAGTTAGCAGCAGTAGCGAAGGAATCGCTCGATCGGGTTTAGTTAACAGCCATCGATCGATCGCTCGGGTTCAGTAACGCGTAGCCTGCAGTGCAATCGCTCGGGTTCAATTAGAGCCCAACGCCTCGCTCGGGTTCAGTTAGAGCCCAATGCCTCGCACCCACGCGCGTGCGTGTATGAGAGAAACGCGCATCGCTCGGCCCCGACCACCCACCGTAACCGGGAACACCCTGATATTTTCCTCGCCCTCGCTTCTACCACGGTTTTTTCCGTCATGGACAGCCCAAAGAATGTCATGCAGCTGCGTCTCCGGCCCGCCCAGGACGAAAAGCCCATTTTCTGTCATGATTTTTTGTCATAGAAGTAGGACCCCACCACATCTATGATGATACCGGGTTTTGTCACAATTATCGTCATAGAAGTGTCATAAGTATGATAAAAAAAAAATTGTTCGGCCCAAAATGTCACGGATGTGTCTTTTTTTGTAGTGAAGTCCGCGACTTCCACGAGCTACTATGACATCGACACCGACCACAAGATTCCTTTCTATGGGACTCTAGAACCCGAGGAGTATCTCGAGTGGGAGCGCTTGATGGATGACTACCTCAAGCTACATCAAGTTCCTCCCAAAGATCAAGTGAAGTGTGCCACAAGAAACTGCCACGACTACGTGTGGACATGGTGGCTGCACACACCTTCGGAGAGCTACGACATGAGTTGGCCCAAGACGAAGAAAGCTATGCGGCGACAGTTCTTGCCTCCAACCTACACGGAACAACTTCTATGCCAATTGGAGAACACCATACAAGGATCCAAGTCCATCGACGCGTACTTCAAGGAGATGAAGAAAGCCTTGCGATGAGCCGGCGTGTACGGCCTCATTTGGATGAAGTTCCACTTCATGATGGGATTGAGCAACGACATCTCCAAGACTATCTTCCTCGAGAACTACAAGTCCCTCGACGGCAACTACATTGGTGCTCTCAAGGCGGAACAAGAACTCATGAAGGCCAAGGCTTCTCGACCCCAAGCACACTTCTCGAAGACCAAGCTCCAAGACGGCGAGCATGAGGCTAGTACCACGACGATGTCCAAGCCCGACGAGCTCCAAGACGACGCTCCCAAGTTCGACTCCCCCGCCATCCCTCTTTGTGGCATTGATGATGCCGAGTCTATCTCGACTCTTTTTCAAGACGGTGCGGCAATGACTACGACTATGGAGCCACTCAAGGAACATGCTTTGGAGGCGAGCGACATGGTGACAAGCAAGGATGATGCTTCCATCTTAGGAGGCAAGAGTGATGATGTGCCATCTTCGGCCTTCATCCACGGCGACGGTGACGAGATGACCGAGCATGGGATTTTCCCTTCGGTCATGGAGGAGAGTGATGATGTGCCATCTTCGGCCTTCCTCCACGGCGATGATGACGAGATGGTTGAGCATGGGATTTTTCCTTTGACCACGGCGACATATGATGACTTGAGTGACTTGTGCCACCATATTGAGAGTGAGAGTGACTTCACCAGTAGCCCCATACATGACGAGTTGCCCCAATTCCCATGTGAGGAGAGCCACAACCCCCACCACTTGAGTGAGATGAGTGACTCCACCATATGTGACATTGAGTGCATCTACCTTGAGGGAGTGAGTGAGCCACCACATAGAGAGAGTGAGATAGTTGATAGGTCTCGTGAGGCCATTTGCATTTCTAACAACTTGACCTCTACCTCTATTGTGTCTTCTCATTTGGTGCTAGGTCCCATATATGAAGGCACGCCGATTCGCGATGACTATGTCCTTCCTTTGGACAAGACGATGGCCATGGTGGAATATGATGCACCCCCACATGGTTCCATCAAGATGGACATGACCACCATTTGGTCTTTCCCACCTCACCTACACCACTTGAGTGGAATGAACAAGGTAAAATAGGTGAAGGTAATGCTCTAGTCCCACTAGTGGACATTCTTGACATTGATTGCTTGCATGATGTTGATCCACTTATTACCATGCTTCATGCTAGTGAGACTTCCTTACGTGATGATTTATTGCCCATTTTTGATGAGTATGATGATTCTCATGTGGAGTCTATGAGTTGTGATGCCATGTTGAATAGGATTTCTTGCGATAATTCTCTCGGTCACATCATGTTTGACAATCCGCTTGACTTGTCATATGCTATGCATCAGATCAACCATATGTCATATTTGCAATCTCTTCGTAGTGACTATGCATATGCCATTAGAATAAACCCAATTTGCACATATGGCATAGATGACAAGCCCATGGTTTATCTCATATGCCATGCCATGACCACCTAGCTTCGGATATGCATTGTTTTGGATGTTGTCCATTTTCTCCATATGATGTTTCCGATATTGCTCATGAGGAGACCCCTATAGTTTCCTCATACATGTTAGGAGATTTTGATTCATCCCATCCCTTGCATGATCCCAATACTTGTATGCACAATATGCTCCCCGTGAATAAAAATGCTATTATTGTGCCACATACTTGCTCTATTTTGTGTCCCCATCGTGTCATACACAATAACTATTCTTTCATGATGGATGATGTTCTTATACCATGCGTCGAATTTCTTTGAGCGATGCTTATCTTGTGCTAACTCACACATGCACATACACATCATGATGGATGATGTATACATTTACCACACACACAATTTCTTTCGTTTGTGTATTTGTTGTGTAGGTACCCATGAATACTTGGAGAAACGATGACATGGGATTACATGGATTAGTTTTCCACACGCAAAGACTTCGCGCATTTCTTCTACATGGCCCTCACTTGGCTATGGGTTCTTGTCCATTATGTATTCTATGCCCATCTTGCCATGTTCACTTTGCATGATATAATCATTCCTATGCCTTTGCCATGCATTTGTGACCCATGCTTTGCTTTACACATGATGATCCATGTTTCTAGTACTTGTATGTGTATTTGCAAGCTTGGTGGAGATATCATTTGTTATTGCCATGTTCCATTTATGACCAATTCCTATGATGATACTATGATCTTGCCTTGTGTTTCGTGCTTGCGATATGTCATGTGCATTACCTATACCTACTATTTGCTCACATGACATGATTGCCATGATTTTCCCTAGTGTGTTGCATCTTCGCTCCACTAGTTTGCACAACATGATTTCTATGATTGACTTTGTTGCATCACCAATGATTCATACTTGCTCATTTCATGCGGTTGATGACAACCATTGCCATGGGTTGCACATGATTGTTATTGCTTCTTGTCATATATCTCCATGTGTTGCCTCTCTCATGCTAGATGATTTGCCATGTATTGAGTGCAACAATGATTTTAGTCTTGCTAATGAGATTGCCTCCATAGCATTCTCGCATATCTTTGGAGATTTTGACATATTTGTTGTGAAGCATGCTTGCCTTACTTCTTTGCATCATATACCTAGTGCCATGAATATCACCATTGTTGCATCATATTATGCATGCACTTGTACTTCTAATGGTTATGTGCAAGAGAAGACAACCATCATGATGGATGATGTGTTTATCTACCATGCGCATACGTTCTTTGTTTTGTTATGTGCATGTTTAGGATACTTGGACTTCGTGTCGACTTCCACTTCACATGAGTTGAAAATTCGAACTCTTGAGAGCGAGCCTCATACATTCTACCACGACTCGCTTCTACAATGCATTTGCTTGCGCTTCGGCATTGTGAAGGATGCACAAGGACACGCCTTCAAGGTGACATCTTTCTTGAGCATGGATATTACGGATCATACTACTTGTGTTGCTTGCACCATGACACTTCTTGGTCATCTTGGACTACTTGATTGTGCACATGTTAGAGATCTTGCTTCGACTTGCCATTTACACATTTCCATGCCTCATGATATATATGCCTTATGTGTTGCTTCCGACTTGTTGTGTTGTTGCTCCTATCATATGGTTGGTTGCACCAATGTCATTTCTTCACATATGCCATGTCCAATTGATTTCTACATGTTTGACTTGATTGCCTCACACATGATGAACACTTTATCTTTATATTGTGTTGAGTGCCACACAATTTTCACTACACCCTATGCACGTTATGCTTGGATTGTCTTGCACTTGACCCATATGTTTAGACACTTCATTTTCTTTGGTGTTGTGAATGGTTCATATGCACTCCATAGACCATTCATTGAGCGCTTTGTGCATGTTTGCTATGAGCTTGAGGTAGATGCTTGTTCTCTTGTCAAACATATTTGCATCACTACCTCACATTTGGATGTTTGTTTCCATGACGTCCTTGATTGTGCTCAATTCATATGCTTCCATGACATGTCACAATCCTTTGTCACACCATATTCTATGCTTGATGACGACACTTGTTGGGTGAATCACCTCTTGAATGATTGGTTTTGCACTAACACTAACCATATTTGTTTTTCCAAGTGTTTGTTGCCCTTGATCCTTTTGAAGGAACCACACGACGGTGCGACATTGGAGTGTGGCCCTTTCAAGCTTCAAGATGATGAGTACTTGATGAACGTCCTCTACAACACGGCGGCGCCATCTCTTTCCCAAGGTGATTTGGTTTTCGATCCGAGGTCGGATTTTTTCCAAGGGGGAGGGGATGATGCGGAGCATCCTACGGACATCACCATGTCAAGAGTTCATTCGACAAGTGACACGTGCGACATCTACTTCACATACATAAAGGTGAATCCTCTCCTTTACACATGCTCACTTGACCCCTTTGAGGATGGTATACTACTTGACCCTCCATCGTGCATGCATAGATATTGTCAGAGCTTCACGAATGTCGAGGAGGAGTGCAAGCGCCAAGGAACAACTACACCATCCGCGAGGGAAGCGTGGAAGAGAAGGAAGAAGAAGCATGGACAAGCTTCTGGAAAGCCCGGAACTTCCGGCCCCTGCCCGGAACTTCTGGCCTGCTCGGATCCTCCGGCCCCTGGAGTCTAGACCAGCCCCGAGCACTCCAACTCTCTGGATAGCCCAGAAACTGGCCGGAACTTCCGGAGCCCGAAACTTCCACTGGTGCGCGTCGGTCCTAAACAAACGGTTTTTAACCCCTTTCCGCGAAGACATTTCGAATCGTTGCCAAGTGAGTGTGTGCGATAGGGTGTCCTTCCCACACGACCCAGAAATCATCGGGGATAGGCCCTCCTGGGACCCAGGCTGGGGCCGTGTGCGATCGGGCGAGGCATCGAAACCCAATCATTTCCGTAGGTATGTACATCCCACACGGTAATCCGAGAAAATCATTTCCGTAGGTATGTACATCCCACACGGTAATCCGAGAAAATAATTTCCGTAGGTATGTACATCCCACACGGTGAATCCCATAAAAACATTTCCGTTTGTATGTATATCACACACAGTCAATCCAATGAATACGTTTCCGTTCTTATGTACATCCCACATAGTCAATCCAGGGAAAACGTTTCCGTTCGGACGTACATCCCACATAGTTTTATGTGTAGGATCGTGTGTGAAAGGTGTAACTATCACACACGATCTTCCTTGGTTAACTGTTTGCTTTTATCAACTATATCACACACGATTTGATGAAGAAAACTGTGTGGCATTGGGCTATCCATCGCAAGCGCTTTTACTGCTAGAACCGTTTGCAAAGGTCCATGACACATTTAGCAGGTTTATTAGTTTACAATTAATAATTCCAGTATTACGCAAATTCACATTTCATATCGAACAGCTGTTTGCCAATTTCATATCAGGCACATAAATATATTATAACATCACAGTACGGTAGCTACATGAAAACAGCACAGTACAACATATAGCTAGTTCAACTTCATAAGAACAATATATTCATTTCCCTAATTGAGACCATCCAGGCTCATCTTATCCACCTCTGCTTTCAGTTCAGTAAGAACCCGTTTTGCACGGGCCAACTGGGAAAGTGCCTCCTCCTTCGCCAACACCATCTTAGCAAAGTCTGATTTAAAAAATCTGAGCTCATTCTCCACCTTCAACTTTTTATCCCGCATCTTGAAATATGCTTCAGCGTTGACAAGACTTTCTCTAAGCCTACGTGTGTTCTCTTCCTCATACATGCTCTAGAGCTTCGTTAGGCACATCTTCAAAGACTGTGGCCACTCTTGATCAACCCACTCCAAATAAGAACACTTCCGTTCATCCTATAATATTTAAAACTAGATCAGTAACAATTGTAGGGGAAATGGATTTATAGCAACATAGAAAATCACCAATGCTTATTTTGAAAAACTGAAGAAACATGTTAATTATGACATATCTTCTCAAAAAGATCAATGTGCAAATGAAATAATTGGTACTGAGACAACAACCAAATTCTGGAACATCAGAAGCTATAATTAACTACAACGACACTACAAGTTCTTACTCATGTACAATAAATAACAAATTGAACATTTTATGAGGAAGGTAAATATAACTGCAATAGCATAGCGACAGTGTTTGGATGATAGCAAATTGATACTAACAGGTGTGTACATGCACAAATTTAGTAACATAGAACTAATAGCACTAAGGCCGTCCACTATGTATGCCAAAACTGGGGTAAAGACAACTGTTGCTACATCTCGCACCGGTGCCCTGCACTGGCGAGCCGATGCAGCGGAAAAAAATCAGGGACCCGGACTCCGGAGCACGTAGTTGCTCCGATGCCCAGTTCCTTCGTGCCATAAAGATTTAGTATTTTACTGCTTGGCTGCTCGGATGTGTGGACCAAAGTTGGCTGCACAAACTGCTGAAGCGGTGCCAAATAATTTTCTAATGGCACCGCTGATGAGATGGCAACAATTTAAGATACTAGGTACAAACTGTGACACTGTCTTAGGATGCATTTGGTTGAAGGTGTGGTATGAATGGGTTGGGACCGTGACAGTGTCTGAATCACATCTAACAAATGATTTGTAACAACGAAAGAGGGTCTAACCTTCTCTGCACATGCTAGAAACTTCCTCCCACTGTCCACAGAATCAAACGCAACTAACTTCACGCATGGAGATTGATGACGACAACAAGCAGATAGATCTTCAGCCACTCCGCTCCATTCGTTGCCACTGATGGTCTTAGGGAGCTACAAGAGGAAGAAATGACTCAAATCGACCTCCGGGTAAAAATCCTTCATTCCAAGTCATAGCCCGAGAGAGAGAAGAGAGGCATACCCGGGTGGTGAAGGAGTAGTCGCCGGAGGAGGAACCGCTGGAGATGTCTTTGAAGAAGACCATGGCGACCCCGGCGGTAGGATGCGAGACGGCGAGAGCGAGGAAGCAACTATAGCTTAGCAAGGAAGGAAGGAAGGAGGAACCAGGGGAATTGTGACTTGTGGTCGGGGAGAAAAGGGGGTGGGGAAGGGGGGAAGGGGGGCGGGGGTAGATATTTTGGCGGTAGGCTAACATTTGGGAAATGTGGAGGGAAACTTTGCACGCGGTGCCGCCGGACCATTCACTTTGAATGATGGTGTGCATCGCAAACGATTCTTCTGCTTTACGCGCATGGGATGAGTTTGATAATTCAAATTTTGGTCTCAAGGCATGGGCACATTCACTTTGAATGCGCGCGGTGCCGCCGGACCATTCACTTTGAACGATTGTGTGCATCGCGAACGATTCTTCTGCTTTACGCGCATGGGATGAGTTTGATAATTCAAATTTTGGTGGAAATTTCCCCAGGTACGTCATTGCATAATTTAACATCGCTTGCTAATTTGGGCACACAAAAGAGCGTACAGTAGACAGACCACACTTACTGAATCGAGCAATTTTAGTAATTACACAGAGCCAGTTGACCAAAACATTGCTCTAACAAAAGACCAGCATTAAAAACAAAGCCTAAGTACGCATAATTAAAAATCCGCCGCCACGCCGGCCTATGCATCGCCGGTGTGAGATGAGACGTCGATGACTTGTCTTGGCGACATGTCGCCATTGGTGGACTCCGCGTCCCCCCTGCTGAAGTCGACCGCGTCCTCGTCCTCATCCTCGGCGCCGCCCTCAAGGTTGTAGTACTCGTAGTAGTGGCTGCGCCAGAGCTCGCGTTGGTACTCCACCGCCGATTCCTCGACGGACAGACTCTTCTCTACCTCGACCTCGGCCACGCGCAACTCCTCCTCCCGGCGCTCCTCGATCTCCGTCGCCTCCTACATCTCCAGCTCCCGCTCGACGACCTCATGAGGAAGCAGGTGCTCCATGGCCACCGCCGCCTTTTCAGACGTGGGTTGCATGCTGGAGTCCGAGGTGGCCTGGAATATCTTGGCATGTGCATCCTTGATCTTGGCGTGGATGGCCTCGACCCGGGCCAGGACGACATCAGTGGCACGGACGGCAGCTCGAGCGCTCTCGGCGTTTGCAGCCGCCGTCGCAGCAGCAGCTGCAGCCATCTTGGCTGCTGCAGCTACCCTGTCGACTGCCGCAGACGCCCTCTCGGCAGAAGCGACCACGCTCAATGCGGATGCAGCGGCGCTCTTGGTGCAGGCGGCGGCACTCGGGGGGGGGGGGACGTGGCCATCGTACGGGCCTTCATGAAGCGTTTCCACGGCGTCATCTTTGCAAGAAGGGGTGCAGGAATGGGGATCGGAATTCGTGGATTCCGGGGTTGCCGGCACTAGAGCAGACGAGCCGACGAAGCTTAAGGAGGAAGACTTAAATAGACCCAGATATTTTCATCGCAAACGGTTCCTAGAAAACAACAGTGTGTGATGTTGTAGATATTTTTATTAGCTGTAAAAGACGAATTTGGAATAAAGTGCCAACGGACGGTGTTTTAAATGAACGAGAAATTTTGTAGTACTAATACAACTATCATGTCAAATTTTGAAAACTTTCAGGGGTCATTTGACCTTCTAAGACATTTAAGTGATTTTCTAGCCATTTAATGACTGTAATTGAAATTTGAATTACATGTACATGCAACAGCTAACCATAACGGTTTGAAAAGTCATATTTCGTGTACTTGTGTGCGATTTAATTCCATGTGCAATAAATTGGAAGGAATTTTGAAACATATTCGTCTAACGGCTATGACATAATTAAGCATGGAGTGACATGGAATTTTAATTCCAAAAAATAAAAAAAATCAGAAACACATGAAACCTTGGTTGATGTAATGTCATCCCACCAAGATGATGTGGTAAAAAATTGGCATGTTTGACTAAGTTTGGACACACACCCCCTCACAAACCGGAGCAACTCACTAGAAGACTCGTGGTTCCGAGAGGGAACAATGCATGTTTGATGACGAACGGGGGATAGCTTCCTCTTACGGCCTTCAATTTTTTTTTCTACGTCTAACGTGCACTACTACAACTGTAATGTGAAATTTTTGAAAATTCTAGGGGTCATTTGACCTTTTAAAGACATTTAAGTGATTTTCTAGCCATTTAATGACCGTAATTCAAATTTGAACTACATCTACATACAACGCCAAACCAAAACGGTTTGAAAAATCATATTTGTGTACTTGTATGCGAATTAATTCCATGTGCAGTAAACTAGTAGGAATTTTCAAACATATTTGTATCACGACATGGACACATATGCATGGAGTGGCATGGCATTTTAATTCCAAAAAAATCAGAAACACATGAAACCTTGGTTGATGTAATGTCATGCCACCAAGATAATGTGGTAAAGAAATTGGCATGTTTGACAAAAGTTTGGACACACACCCCTCAAAAACCGGAGCAACTCGCTAGAAGGTTCATGGTTCCGAGAGTGAACAATGCATGTTTGACGACGAACGGGAGATAGCTTTCTCTTACAGCCTTCAAATTTTTTCTACGTCTAACGTGCACTACTACAACTGTAATGTGAAATTTTGGCAAATTTTAGGGGTCATTTGACCTTTTAAAGACATTTAAGTGATTTTCTAACCATTTAATGACCGTAATTCAAATTTAAACTACATCTACATGCAACGCCTAACCAAAACGGTTTGAAAAATCATATTTGCGTACTTGTGTGCGAGTTAATTCCATGTGCAGTAAATTAGAAGGAATTTTCAAACATATTGGTCTCACGACATGGACACATGCATACGTATGCATGGAGTGACATGGCATTTTAGTTCAAGAAATAGAAAAATGATCAGAAACACATGAAACTTGGTTGATGTAATGTCATGCCACCAAGATGATGTGGTAAAGAAATTGGTATGTTTGACAAACGTTTGGACACACACCCCTCACAAACCGGAGCAACTCGCTAGAAGGTTCGTGGTTCCGAGAGGGAACAATGCATGTTTGATGACGAACGGGAGATAGCTTCCTCTTACGGCCTTCAAATTTTTTTCCTACGTTTAACGTGCACTAATACAACTGTCATGTGAAAATTTCGTAAATTTCAGGGGTCATTTGACCTTTTAAAGACATTTAAGTGATTTTTAACCATTTAATGACCGTAATTCAAATTTGAACTACATCTACATGCAACGCCTAACCATAACGGTTTGAAAAATCATATTTTTGTTTACTTGTGTGCGAGTTAATTCCATGTGCAGTAAATTAGAAGAAATTTTCAAACATATTGGTGTCAAGGCATGGGCACATGCATGGAGTGCATGCCATGGCATTTTAATTCCAAAAAATTAAAAAATAATCAGAAAAACATGAAACTTTCCTTGATTTAATGTCATGCCACCAAGATGATGTGGCAAACAAATTGGCATGTTTGACGAAAGTTTTGGACACACACCCCTCACAAACCGGAGCAACTCGCTAAAAGGTTCGTGGTTCCGAGAGGGAACAATGCATGTTTGATGACGAACGGGAGATAGCTTCCTCTTACGGCCTTCAATTTTTTTCTACGTCTAACGTGCACTACTACAACTGTAATGTGAAATTCTGGGAAAATTCTAGGGGTCATTTGACCTTTTAAAGACATTTAAGTGGTTTTTTAACCATTTAATGACCGTTATTCAAATTTGAACTACATCTACATGCAACGCCTAACCAAAGCGGTTTGAAAATCATATATGTGTACTTGTGTGCGAGTTAATTCCATGTGCAGTAAATTAGAAGGAATTTTCAAACATATTGGTTTCACAACATGGACACATGCACACGTATGCATGGAGTGACATGGCATTTTAATTCAAAAAAATAGAAAAATGATCAAAAACACATGAAACCTTGGTTGATGTAATGTCATGCCACCAAGATGATGTGGTAAAGAAATTGGGATGTTTGACGAACGTTTGGACACACAGCCCTCACAAACCGGAGCAACTCGCTAGAAGGTTCGTGGTTCTGAAAGGGAACAATGCATGTTTGATGACGAATGGGAGATAGCTTCCTCTTACGGCCTTCAAATTTTTTCCTACGTTTAATGTGCAACTATCATATGAAAATTTGGTAAATTTCAGGGGTCATTTGACCTTCTAAAGACATTTAAGTGATTTTCTAACCATTTAATGACCGTAATTCAAATTTGAAGTACATCTACATGCAACGCCTAACCAAAACGGTTTGAAAAATCATATTTTTGTGTACTTGTGTGCGATTTAATTCCATGTGCAGTAAATTAGAAGAAATTTTCAAACATATTGGTGTCAAGGCATGGGCACATGCATGGAGTGCATGCGATGGCATTTTAATTCCAAAAAATAAAAAAATGATCAGAAAAAACATGAAACCTTGCTTTATTTAATGTCATGCCACCAAGATGATGTGGTAAAAAATGGCCTGTTTGATAAAAGTTTGGACACACACCCCTCGCAAACCGGAGCAACTCACTAGAAGGTTCGTGGTTTCGAGAGGGAACAATGCATGTTTGCTGACGGACGGGAGATAGCTTCCTCTTACGGCCTTCAAATTGTTTCCTACATTTAACGTGCACTAATACAACTGTCATGTGAAAATTTGGAAATTTTCAGGGGTCATTTGACCTTTTAAAGACATTTAAGTGATTTTCTAACCATATAATGACCGTACTTCAAATTTGAACTGCATCTACATGCAACGCCTAACCAAAACGGTTTGAAAAATCATATTTTTGTGTACTTGTGTGCGAGTTAAAAAATCATCAGACGATCTAAATATCTAGTGTTCAAAAAAGAAAATGTAAAGATCTGGCAAGACAACTGGCCCCCACATGATTGGCACTCTATCTCGCGGCTCGAGGTTTGCTAGGTGATAGGCGGGGATCATTAATCAGACACGGTTCTGTATTGGAAACCGTCGGCTATTATGTTCACACAGGGATTTGCTACAGGAATTGTGTGTAATTCAAATTACAGTACTCGTAAATTCCGGCGACCCGCGTGCGTACTGTCCTCGTCGATCTAGATTCTGGCCGCCAATAAATACTACCTTGCTCATCTCGTCCCGCCTGCATTCTCATCTACATCCTCCCCTCGCTCGCCCTCTC
This sequence comes from Aegilops tauschii subsp. strangulata, assembly GCF_002575655.3. Classification (NCBI taxonomy): domain Eukaryota; kingdom Viridiplantae; phylum Streptophyta; class Magnoliopsida; order Poales; family Poaceae; genus Aegilops; species Aegilops tauschii. The sequence continues at coordinate 229,129,445 of NC_053039.3, forward strand.
TCTCTCTCTCAAATCTCTGCCATGGCACCGCCGGTCTGCCCACGCGCCGACGAGGAGTCGCCGCCCCCCCCCCCCCCCCCCGAGGACGCTCACTCGATTAGCAGCGACGAGGACCCCTACGCGCCGCCTGACGAGGTTGCACCGGACCCCCCAACTTTGGATTGGCTTTGGGGCCAGTACAATCTTTGTCTGTGGAAGTCGCTGCCGCCGGCTGAGAAAGCCAGGCAAGTGGCGTTCAAGAAGGAGATGGCATAGGAGGAAGCTAGGTACCAGGCGGCCTGTGAAGCCCGTGATGCCGCCTAGAAAAAGGAGGGAGCGTCGTCGTCCCGAGGAGGTGTACGAAGATGGGTACTTCGCGAGGAAGGTCATAGGCGCTGGGCGCCTCGTCGCTGTGTGGAGGTAGGCCGATAAGCTCCAGCGTGCCACCGACGAGGAGCTCCGGTGGGCGCCCAACGAAATGGCAAGATCGGCCGCGCGCATCCGCCAGCAAGAGGCAGATCGGTACGTCAAGCGCTGTGAGGCGGAGAAGTCGGAGTACTACCTCCGCACTGGGAAGACGCCGCGTACCAGGGAGCTGCTCGCGAGGGGCTGCCGGAATACTGGCCCCAGGAGGGATTATTAGTTTTAGTATTGTTCGTTTTCAATTTTATGCATTGTACCTAGTAGTTAAGTATCATCACGTATATGTGATGATATTATATATATATTCTGTGATTATCTAACGAACAATTAATATATATATATTATGAATTCCATTTTCTATCTGTTTTTGTATACTAATTTGAATCTAGCTGTTATCATCCACATATACAGAATGGAAAGCGTATATACATACATTGAAACAGAACATATAAGAATGGAAAACAGAGTACACACATTGAAACAGAGCAATAAACAGAGCAATACTATGATTGTTGTGAATACATAGCTATCCACGTCGAAACGACTTTTCAAAATAAAACGCGTCCATAAGACCATGACTAGCAGCCCTTGCCTAGGGTAGCTCTTGGCTCTGCCTGAACTCGTGCAGGCGTTCGTCCAAGCAGTCGACACGCTCGCGGTACATCTGGAGCGCGATCTCGAGCTCCAAGTTGGCTATTTCATCGGAGTTCACCAGCTCGAGGATGCGATGGCCATGTTCCTCTACTGCGCCCAGGTGGACACCTGGGCCAAGGAGGCGGTCGAGCCTACGGACCAGCGCGTTGGCATCCAGCGGGCCACGGACAAGGCGAACAGCGCGGCGGGCGTCCGGTGCAAGTACGGCATTGAGGGCCTCTGCCCACTCCTGGCGAGGAATGGGGGTACTGACGGGACGTGTACCCAGCCGCAACGTCGTGTTGACAGCAGGCAAGCGTCGATGGATCCGCTCTTGCTGTGTGGCGTGTCGCGCCTCTTGCTCTGCGGCGCTCCAACGGTCTCGCCGTGCGGCGAGCCGCAGCCTATCAGCGTGGACGCGCCTAGCTTGCTCTGCGGCGCGCCATCAATCATGTTGTGCGGCGAGCTGTAGCCTGTCGGCACTTGCTACCTCTTGAGCATGCGTTGGTTTTCCCTTAAAGAGGAAAGGGTGATGCAGCAAAGTAGCGTAAGTATTTCCCTCAGTTTTTTAGAACCAAGGTATCAATCCAGTAGGAGGTTACACACAAGTCGCCTCATACCTACACAAACAAATAAGAACCTTGCAACCAACGCGATAAAGGGGTTGTCAATCCCTTCACGGCCACTTGCAAAAGTGAGATCTGATAGAGATAATAAGATAAATATTTTTGGTATTTTTGTGATATAGATTGGAAAGTAAAGATTGCAAAATAAAAGACAGAAGAAATAATAAATTGATAGGAAAATAATATGATGGAAGATAGACCCGGGGGCCATAGGTTTCACTAGTGGCTTCTCTCAAGATAGCATGATCTACGGTGGGTGAACAAATTATCGAGCAATTGATAGAAAAATGCATAGTTATGAGAATATCTAGGCATGATCATGTATATAGGCATCACGTCCGCGACAAGTAGACCGAAACGATTCTGCATCTGCTACTATTACTCCACACATCGACCGCTATCCAGCATGCATCTAGACTATTAAGTGCATAAGAACAGAGTAACGCATTAGGCAAGATGACATGATGTAGAGGGATAATCTCAAGCAATATGATATAAACCCCATCTTTTTATCCTTGATGGCAACAATACAATACGTGCCTTGCTGCCCCTGCTATCACTAGGAAAGGACACCGCAAGATTGAACCCAAAGCTAAGCACTTCTCCCATTGCAAGAAAGATCAATCTAGTAGGCCAAACCAAACTGATAATTCGAAGAGACTTGCAAAGATATTTAAATCATACATATAAGAATTCAGAGAAGAACCAAATATTGTTCATAGATAATCTTGATCATAAACCCACAATTCATCGGATCTCGACAAACACATCGCAAAAAGAATTACATCGAATAGATCTCCAAGAAGATCGAGGAGAACTTTGTATTGAGATCCAAAGAGAGAGAAGAAGCCATCTAGCTAATAACTATGGACCCGAAGGTCTGTGGTAAACTACTCACACATCATCAGAGAGGCTATGGTGTTGATGTAGAAGCCCTCCGTGATCGATTCCCCCTCCGGCGGAGCGCCGCAAAAGGCCCCAAGATGGGATCTCACGGGTACAGAAGGTTGCGGCGGTGGAAATAGGGTTTCGTGGTGAAAGAAGTAGGTCAGTGGAGCCACAAGGGGTCCACGAGGGTGGGGGCGCGCCTACCCCCCTGGGCGCCTCCCTACCTCGTGGCTTCCTCGTTGCTTCCTTGAGGTCCATTCCAAGTCTCCTGGATTGCGTTTGTTCCAAAAATAACTCTCCCGAAGGTTTCATTCCATTTGATATCCTTTTCTGCGAAACACTGAAATAGGCAAAAAAAACAGCAATTTGCACTGGGGCTACGGTTAATAGGTTAGTCCCAAAAATAATATAAAAGTGCATAGTAAAGTCCATTAAACATCCAAAACAGATAATATAATAGCATGAAACAATCAAAAATTATATATATGTTGGAGACGTATCAGCGCTGACATGCCTATCTTGATCTGCGGCGCTCAAGCGCCATGCGCCAAAGGTCTGCTCAACCCTGGCGGTGACGCGCATCACGGCGTTTTCCATCGCGTTGCCCGGGAGCGCCTCGGCCTCGACGGGCTGTGGCGCCTGCTCGTTTTCCTCGTCGACGAGGTTGATGGCAGAGGCGGCGCTTTGGTGGGTTGGCATGCTTGGAAAAGGTGGAAGTGCTACAGGATGCGCTTGTCGCCTCCGTGCATCGCGCTCCCCCTATGCGCAATATAGCAGGGTGGCGGGCAACAGGTGAGGAAATGGTGGGATACGGTGGCGTGTTTATAAAACGCCATCAATTAATGGAAACTTAGCATCGAGCTAGCACAAGAAGTAGATGATAATCAGATGAACACGGACCACACTAGGGAACCCGTCGGTGATGAATTCATCAATCCCAAACGGTTGAATACTAGCAAGCGTTTGCTCACAACACACACGGCCTATTCCATCACAAATAGGTCGGATGGATCAACTGTATGCCACGTATCGCACATTGTCAAAAAGTAATGTGGTAGACCTTCTTTAACATGTGTTAAAAAATAAAATAAAATAAAATAAAAAAAGGACCTCGAGGTTAAATTAGCTGAGGGAATGGGGCATTTCGGTCATTTGACTAAAATGACCCATCCCATCAGCTAATTTAACATCGACACAACTTCTCATCCAGTCACCCATCCGATGGCTGCTCCAGCCTGATCACACTTAACTTGATAGTTTTCTTACATGAGCTACTGATGGAACAGCTAGTCCTTGCTGATAGGAATGCCTCTTCACATCCTTATGGCGTATCGGATGACTGCCCGTCCCACAATGGCCAGTAGATATTGTGTATACAGAGCATATCACATACGTCTTATTAGAAGCAATCGTCTGTGTTATTATTGGTCTTCGCACACATTTCTGATTACAGACCTGTTTGCCGCGTATCACACACATCTTGTTATATTGAACCGTTTCTGTTCTCTTGCCTAATCACAAACAGTTCATCCGAGTAAACCGTATGCTGTATGTCGCACACACCTTGATCGGGCTGACCGTTTCTTTTGTGTTGCCTAATCACAAACAGTTCATCCGAGTGAACCGTATGCTGTACATCGCACACACCTTCATCTGGTTGCCCGTTTTTTTTTGTTCCTCCTCATCGCAAACAGTTAATTGAGCTGAACCATATGCCCTGCATCGCACACGCAACTAAAATCTAAACCGTGTTTGATGCATCCTCCATCGCAAACGTTTTGCACCTTTTATGGTTATTGTACACCACCGTTTGCGATTATGGCATCGCACACAGTTTTGTCGAAGGGTCTCTCATCGTAGTGTCGCGTTAGCAGCATCCTGCAGTAGTGTTCCAGCCCTGCCCGGAACTTCCGGCCCTGCCTGTGCGCAGGCACTCAGACCGAAGCCCATGTACCCTTTCGCCTCTCACTTACCCCTTCATGGCTACCACTATATATACTCACCCCCTCCTCCATTCTAGGGTTAGCAAATATGATAGCTCATTTGTATGTGAGCTTTGCTCCTACCTTCTCCTCTTGAGAGGGAGAGACTACTCCATTGGAGGCCAAGACCTCCATCTAGGAGAAGATCCCGAGGGATATCAAGACCCCCATCGGGGAAGGATCTATCTAGATCATCAAGCCCCCATCTCCTTTGGATTTGGGATGAACTCTACCTTGTATCTTTCTCTTTGTTGTTCATGTACCTTGTGGATCTTGTGTGTTTGATTGTCTTGTGGATGTGTGATTGGACTTGTTCTTGAGTGTTTTTCCTCGTGTTCTTCGCGGGACCCTCTCCATTTCGTGAAAGATCGGCCCCTAGGGTTCCACCCTACATCAGATTGGGGTACAAACTTTCTTGTCTAGCCACGGCCACCCTGGAGTGCGTTGAGCGGGGGGGGGGGGGGGCATAGCCATCTTCTTATCTTTGTCATCATCTTCGTCAAGAACGATGGGTCTTGCACAGTCACCTGCCGCCGGCGCCCTGGCCACCATCGGCACCGCGTCGTTGTCATGCTCCGACGACATGAACGTCTTAGTCCAGTACGCCATGGTGCGCTAGTCTTGAGGCGCCTTGTACTCCTTGTACTTGGTCCATCTTTCCCTCTGTACGGCGTTGCCGGAGTCTACCTGATTCATGGCCCGACGCAGGATGTCCATTGTCATTGCGCCCTTGGCTGGGTCATAGCGTCAGCCTCCTTGTGCATGTCTTCGATGCTGCTGAAGTTCGAGCAGGTGTTCTCGAACTTCTTGCGGTCATCGAGCAGCACCCGAGGAAGAAGGCCCTCCATCCAATGCCCCAGGGGAAAGGGTTTGGGTTGGAGTTCATGGCGAGGGAGAGGTGGTGAAATAGAGAGATGGAAGAGGAGATGTTGTGAAAAAGAGAGGGTTTGAGTGCGATGCTGGGTAAGTAGTGTGGGTAAATATAGGAGTGTTACAATCACACACAACACGGGCACATGCAGGTAGGACCCTTACAATCACGCAATACACACACAAAATCTGACACATTAGAAAAAGAAAAAGAAATTAAGTACGACGTAAAAGTAAATTTTAGGCGACTTACATATAGCAAAACTGTTTTTTTAGGGTAGCAAAACTGTTCTAGATTACGGCAAGAAACAGTGTCTACATTGTTAAGTAGAACTGCTAATCTAAGCTACTGCACCAGAAGGTAGGTTGTGCTCCAAGAATACTACAGTTGATTGAAATCCATGTCGAAGCAGAAATTGTCAACATCAGTGGTACTGGTGGTCACCAGCGTGCTCCAGCCTTGATAGTTGTCGGCTTGTCCGATACTCGCGGTGTTGGCTGCCGACGGTGCATGCCGGCGGGCCGCCGCTTGACCATTGCCGGAAGTATTGAGGGGCCGGCGATCGAAGGACCTTAGCGTCCCCGTGCTGATGTAGAGCCGGCACACGCTGAATTCGTTCCTCAGCTGAACAATAAAGATCAAAGTATTATGGCATGGAGAGCATCAAATCAGCGATTAAGTGGCCAGAGCTAGCTGGTATATGCACGTACCCTGAGAGGTGCCGTCGTCTGGTGTCCGGTCGTCGTGTCGTCGTCGGCGGCGACAGCCTTATATTCGTTCATCTTCCACGTGGTCTTGGCCCCCGTGGGCGCACGGCCCTGGTAGAAGACCATGGTCCTTTTCACCCCGATGACCTTGCTGTTACCGGCGGCGGCTGAGGAGGAAGAGGAGAAGACGCAGGACGGCGAGCCCGTGGCCTTCCAGTACCCGGACGGAGTGGTGCGCGCTGGCCGGCCGCCGCGCAGCTCCCTCTCAGCCCGGGGGCAGAAGAAGAACCACTGCTCAGCGTCTTGCACGCTCGCCTCCCCCGCCATCGCTGCGCGTGCACCAGATGTCGTATGGTCAGGCGAGTTCAGGCCACAAGAGCGTGCTGCATGCCTGGACTGACACGATGAACTTACAGCGAAGGTGGGAAGGGTGGTGGCTGTAGACGTCGACGACGGGGATGACGCGGTCGACGTGCGGCCTGGTGGTGCCGGCGAGGCGATGGCGGAGGTAGAAGCCCAGCAGCTCATCCTCCGTCGGGTAGAACCGAAACCCCGGCGTGGAGCCTAACAGATCGCCACCGGCGCCACCGCTGCTAGTCGTCGTCATCATCGCGAGTTTGATCAGCTGCAACGTAGCGACGTAAATATATACAGCAGAGGCCGGTCGAGAAGTTTGCGTGCAGCCGTACTGGTCGTGCATCTGTAAACGGTGCGGGAAATCCACGGCCGGGTTGACGCGGACCAGCTGGGAGTGAGAAATCAACCTAGTTAGTCCACTAAACCCATCACGTAGGCAACAGTGACACGTACGTGGCTGGCTCTCTAACTCTCACTGCACCTACGCATATGTACGTGGTACGTACGGTGGTCGTGGTCTTGTGTCCATACGTGTGGTTTGGTTTGTCTTACGTGCGTGCGTACACACTTACAGGGGCGAGTCTTTGACTCCTGCAAGTGATGTTTGAAATATTTATTAATTCGGTCGACTGGTTCATCACATTCTTTTCTAAGCGTAGTCCGGATCTCTACATCGACGCACGCACGCAATCATTTGTATTGTGAAGGTTTTTTTCGACCTATACAAAAGATAAATATAGAGTACTGAAGTGTTAGAACAAATGCAAATGACATGACACATTTATGTGTGACTAATTATATTTTTAGCTATCTGCAAAACCATCTATCAACATATTGTATTACTTGAGAAAGTCTGAAGTTTGAACTACCATCTCTAGTGGAGTGAATTACATAAAACCAGCCCACAATATTTTTTAACCAAAAACCACCACATTTGAAGTTTAATTTCAGGTTTGCTATGAAATTCTTTGGACCCAACAAAAATCTACCGGTTTTCTTACTAACTTTCTCAATAAATACTTATGACTGATTTGGAGCCAATTATTTCAATTTTTGACAGGAAAAGCCCGCTGGTCAAATCCACGTGGCACTAAAAGTCAAGACAAATGGTGTTGACCATTAACTTGGATGTGGGACCCGCTTTGACAGTGTTAATATTTCTTTATGATAGCCTTTTTCTTTGTGGCATTTCCTCGAGCACCTTATGTGCATGTGCAATACACTGGCTGAAACAGCAGGCCATGGCGCCAGGAGCTAGCCACCTTGGCCACCAACGAGCTGGATCCCGGCCGACGCCACCACCTCTCCATTCTCGCCGCTCTGGCGCTCTTTCGTCGTCGTACCCGCCACTGTAGTCGCGCCACGGTGGCCCCACCCTAGTGCCCAAGGACGCGCACAACCCGAAGAGTGCCTGGAGGTCCCGTGCGTGAGCGATGGCTGCCCCTGGCCCTAGGCGGGTGGCGTGAGCACGGGCGGCAGCAGCACGCGAAAGACGCACCGCACCACGCACGCACACCACACACACAACATGCACCACACACACACACACACGCCAACTGTGCTTCACTAGGCTGGAGTCCACCAAGCTACTCCAGATCCTCCTCCGCTGCGTCAATGCCTTGCATATACCCAAAAGGCCACCACTCCTAGGCACACTTCAAGCGACGGGCCAGGAGAACTAAGAAACCATCAGTTCGACGGAGGAAGGACCAATAAACGACGCCTCCAAGGAGGGAAGCGGCGTCCACGGATGTAGTCGTCAACTTGATAAGGTCAAGCACGACATTTGCTGGCGCCCCACAAACCAACCGAGAGAGCATTACTGGCGACCGGCGACTACACCGACGCAACTTGACTAAAGAATACCTCCGGCAGCCTACCCGCATGACACCGATCCCAGCAACCCCCCAGTCCTGGGATGACCTTGCACACCGAGCAGACTGCCGTCTAAAAGAGGCCAAGGTCACAAAGAGATGCATTTCCGGTGATAAGAAGCCCCTAGAGGAACCTAGGTATCGAGACATCAGATGAACATCACCGAGGAAAACGTTATGCACATGAGGACGCTGCAACAGGGAGGATGTCGGATTGCCTAGGGACGATGGCCCGTGAGTAGCGCCTCCAAAGGAAAACAACGTCCGTAGACATCGTCGCCGCCAGCAATGGACAAGGCCTTGTGCAACTTTTGCTGAACCGTCATCCCTAGGCCCTATAGCTTGACCATAATGTCGAGGAAGAACTCCACAGCCCGAGAAGATCGCCGGTCCCTATGAAGACACCCCGGCCAAAGCTGGCCCCGGTCCTAGACCGACAACAGAACCACGAACGGACGAGCGGACGGCGGCTACCCTGACCCCTGTCCATAGCCGCCCGTCCGGCACCCGACCCCACACTACCGAGAATCGGGCAGCCGGACCTCGGGTAGCCCAACCCAGGTCGTGCCCACCTTAGGAAGTAGGTGGCGACCACGGCCTCGCTGCCCCCCCCCCCCCCCCCCCCCCACCTGGTCGGCGCACCCTGTTGGACCCCCAAGCTAGGCCGAAGTAGGCTCACCACAGCGAGTCCCACGGTTGAGGAGGGGCAGAGCACCAGCCCTCCTAGCCGCGGCTGCTCCCACCAGGCCATCCCCACCGAGCAGGACCCCCACCAGAACCACCAGCCACGCCGCCTGCCACCAATCGAGATCCAGATTTGGCTGACCCCGACCGAACCGCCGCCACCACCGCCTCCCAGCCCAGCAGCCACCGGATCCAGACGTCCCCGCTGCCAGGAGCCCCGCTGGACACCGCACCCCGCGCCGCCAAGCTACTGAACTGTGCTGCCACCACCACGAACGGGGAAGGGAAGAAGAGGCCCCGTCGGTGCCGCGTCGCACGGGCTTCGCACGGCGGACGCCCTCCGGCGGCGGCTAGGGGGAGGAGAGGAGCACCGGCGGCCAACCTAGGGCTCCAGTGACGCGCGCGGGGCGCGTCGCAGGAGTGGGGGGGTAAATGCTGAATGTCTTGCATATCGTCGCACCATCCTCTAAGGGCGTGTTTGGTTGCCTGCATTAGGCCCAAACAGGCCCGCGCGGGAAGAAAATGGCATGTTTGGTTATTTGTGTTCACTGTTTGGCCTGCATTGCACAATGTTTAAAGCACCTCTCAGCCAGGCCCTCTAAGAAACCCCTGAATCGGCAGTTTTTCCACATCCAGGGCCGCGTATTGCACGTGGGCGGCGGCGTCTGCACGTGAGGAGCCACACTCGAGAAGTCGTGTTGTTCCTCAAAGCACTGACAATAATTACCCTCACTTTACCTCACCGCTCTCTCTCTCCACTCTCCCACTCACACCAACGGTGACATTCAGCGTATCGGAGAACAACAAGGCGATTACTGACCTCCATCACTAGCATCAACAACATCACCCGCAGCACTTCGGCAATAGCGGTAAGCCCTATTTTCACCTCCTCGCTTACTATTTTGCATTCGATCTGCGTTTATATTCGGTCCGTGTAATCCATCCGCGTTCTAGGGGAATGGGGAACCAGGGTAAATAGCCATAGGATTGATCACAACTTCTTCATGAGTACTAAGTAGCGATGGATTTTATGGTTTTGATCTGGATTGAGTACAAGGGGAATTGGGATTGGGGGTTAATCTTACACAGTAGCTTCAAGTCCTAGCCCCGACGACCCTGGAGGCGCTTGGAGCGGTGGGGGGCCTTGGCTTTGTTGCTATTGTCCTCCGTCTGGACCATAGCATGCACCGTCTCGTCATCCTCGCAGTCATCCAGATCGATCGGCAAAGTATGGTGGCCTGGCTCCGACGCCCTGACCACCACCTCCACCGCTTCTTCCTCCTCCGGCTCCAGAGCGATGACCTCTAGCGACACTAACGTCCTATTCCAGAAAGTTGTGGCACGCTGGTCTTGAGGAGCCCTGTACTCCTTGTACTTGGCCCACCTTGCCCTCTATCCAGCATCGCGGGAGTCGTCCTGATTCATGGCCCAGCGAAGGATGTGGACTAACATAGCGCCCTTCATTGGGTCAGGAATCACCATCTTCAACTCCTCTGCTATCGCATTCTTGACCACAGCGCCTGCCTCCCTGTGCATGTCTTCAATGCTGCTGAAGTTCGAGTGCACGTCCATGGTGTTCATCGAGCGAGCACCCGAGGAAGAAAACCCCCCATCCAATGCTCTGAGGGAAGGGATTGGGGTTGGAGTGGGATTTCATGCTCAGAGAGGGTTAACTAAGTGCGGTGGTAGGGAAGTACTGAGCATCGAGCTGGTTAAATATAGGGGCTTTGGACGATAGCTTTTAATGTTGATCAATAACTTTGTGTTGTTCATAACACAAAATTTTGTGATGTTCATCATGCAGATCGAGACGGAGAACAAGGGCAAGGAGGTGGTGTCGTCCGAGAACAAGGGCAAGGAGGTGGTGCCACCCATGGACAAGGGCAAGGAGGTGGTGTCGCCCTTGGAGGTGGTGCCGCACATGGTCGAGGAGGTGTCGCCCATGGACGAGGACGTGGTGCTGGAGGAACCCCCCAGCGGCAAGTGCGGGAACTATGGGTTCTACCATAAGGAGGCTGGGCCAACTCACTTCTGCAAGGTCTTCCTTGGCTCGAGTGCATACCAATGCCCCTAGACTTCATGAAGCATTTCTCGGTCGTGCCGAGGGGGTTCCAGCTGAAGATGAACATCGGCTGCTCATGGAGGGTCATTGTGAAGCTAATGAACGGTAGGGTCACCCTCGAACAGTGTTGGGCCACATTCGCCACCGCCCGTCAGATCAAAATCGGGTACATGGTGACCTTGAAGTTGCTGACTCCCGACACGCTCGAGGTCTACATTGGAGTGGTGACAAAGTGCGGGAGGCACGACAACACCTACTTCGCCGCGAACGTCTAGGAGAGCTCTAGTTTGGTAATTAGTTAAATGTCTTAGTAGTTTGGTTCAAAACTGGCTGGTTTAAGTGTCATACTACTGTCAAAACTTCTAGGTTTGGTTCAAAACTGCCTAGTGTGTTGGTAATCTCACCACCTCGACGAGGAGGTTACCAGACAATATGCGTTGCATGTAACCAAACGTCATGGCTTGTGTGTCCGCCTAAACAAGCGGGCAACCAAATAGCCTACCTTCCGTTTTGCCCAGGGTGGCTAGAGGGTATGCATGCAACGAAACAGCGTGCATATGTTGGTTTTTTTGCTCTTTTTCCTCGGCTAGGCTCAACTGGGTCAAGCATGCAATGCAAGAAAAGGTTGCTACGGTAACTAAACACGCCCTTAGTTGCGATGTGGTCGTGCGCGGGTCCCTCTCCGTCGCTGCCATAGTTGCATAGGTCCTCCCGATCGAGCAGCTGGTTGCTGCCCACGAAGACGATGCGGAACCCCATGGAGGCCAGCGGCAACCCGACCAGGAAGGTGTTGCTCAAGCGCGACCACTAATTCGCAGTCTACAGTGGCCAGCAGCAGAACCAAACGGCAGCCAGGTCCGCCGTGTGGCCCGTCAGAGTCCTTTGGCACAATTCAACCTCCAGGCGAACAGCCGAACGACAATCTCCGGCGTGGCTTTTAGTGGCATCACAATGTCAACCTGCTCCGACGTGGTGGTTGTCCTTTCCCTTCGGCGTGGGAGAGACGGTGGTGACAAATAAGAAACGGTTTTGACTATTTTGCCATGTCAGTACTTACAAGGGGACCCTTCCTGTCAGAAATTGGATTCATAAGTGTTTATTGAGAAAATTAGTAAGAAAACCAGTAGATTTATATAGCGCCCAAGTAATGTGGCGGTGAACTTGGAATTGAACTTAGAACTCGATGGTTTTTGTAATTCGCTCTGTCTAGTGGTTGCACACAGAGTTCATAGACTATTGCTTTTTCCGAAGAAGCCATAGGCTATCCAACCTTACATTACATATGGCTATGGTATATAGTCTTGTGAATAACTTGCAAGATATTGAAAACTCTAATTTAATTTTAAAATGATTATTACAATAATTTAAGCAGCCGAACATAAGTCCACGTGTGTAAAAGACTGGTGCTACTAGCTGGTTTTCTGATGATTCTGTAGCTGATTTTTTACAGGGTGTTTGATTAGTCTTAATTTGGACCTCAATCAGCGAACACTCACTAGGGAGAATGACAAAAAGCAAACTATTTGATAGCAATTTGTGTTGATTGAGGATGGTAAATTTAGTTAGCAAGCATGGTAAATCCGTCTTGATTCAGTTACCTACCATAATTTGTTGTGTTTGCTAAAAGAAATTATCATCCTCGTAACAATATAAATTGTCATAAAAAACATTTAATTTGTCATTTTGCGCCAGCGAACTCATCACAATAACATTATCGTAATTTTAGCTTTTGTGCTTACCTTGTAAGCTAAATAAGAACATATTTACACGATCTCGGCTTTGTCTTTTGGCTTATGACTAGATATTGTTATAGGATGGTATAACCCAGAGCCGATCAGACTAAACTAGGTTAATCTCCAGATGTCCGATCGGAAGCTTTTCTCCCCAAAAGAACTTCACTGAAACAAAAAAGGAAAAGGTTCAGTGTCTCGCAGACCCAGAATTCAGTAGCTGAATCGTCTGCGTTCGGTCCAGCACAAGACCCCGTCTCCTCAGACTACAGGGTGATTTAGGTTCGACGTCTCTTACTGAAATGCTAGCGACAGTAATAATAACAGGGATGTACAGTACTGGGTCGTCGCTCTCGCCGGAAGGACGCGGTTTCACAACTGAAAAGATCTGAGGTATTCATATGGATGGATGCACACGGCAAAGATTCCATGCGTCTTGACTTCAACGTCTTCCATGGACCCGTGCAGAGGGACCTCAGGCTCTGCAGCTGGTGAGCATTGGGAATTCTAGTGTAGTGTACTTTCTTTTTTCTTTTTGAGAATGTTCCAGTACTTCTCGTGCGGTTGATTTTTAAGGAGTGCTGACTGTTTTAAGTTTAAGTTGTCCCAGCAGTAAGAACATCTCCAATAGGTGCGCTAAAATAGTGCACCGAAAACTACTTTTAAAATTTGCAACATCAAAAGACAATTTTTAGGGGACCGGAAAATGCACATCTCCAACAGCTCCACCACAATTTTGTTCTCCAAACCCATGTCACATTAATCTAAAATATGAATTTGGCATTTTTGATAGATAGCAAGAAAATAATACTAATTGTACGAGCCAGCTAAACTAAACTGAACAAGACCTGCAGAAACCGAACTGTCGCGATTGATTAAACAGCACAACCTGTAAATGTTGCCTCTGAATCTGATCACACAAACAGACGACACGCAAGTATTCCAAGACGACGCGCAAGTATTCCAACACCGCGGTTCCGAACATGACGAGCTTGGAGCCATGCAAATCACTACATATTGGGGCTAGGTTCAGAACACATGTTCGCGGAACTAGTTTACCGAAAAAGGCTTTCGCCCCACTTTATAAATAAAGCAAACCACCACAGCCAAACGGTACAACATAAGTTCACCCACACACGCACACGCAGTCACACAAACATGTTGCAAATTGCGCTTTAATTCGGAACTCCAAATTTATTGCAAATTCACATCCTAGCTAGCGGAGGTAGGCAAAAGCATGCAAACAGTTCAGTTGCCAATATTGTGCCCGAATTCAGGTTGCAAATTCGAAACTCCAAATTCAGCCTCCAACCACATCAAAGATAGAACGTTTCACAGTATCACGAATTTCTAGCACAAACAACACATAAACAGATCGAGATGCATATCTATTGAGGCCAAAGACTAGAGATGCCAAATTTGTAGCTCAACTCCGACCCAACTTCAATTTTTGACTGGCGGGCTTCCATTGAGATACCAGCTTCAGAGGACACCGTGTGAAATCATCTTCTACCTTTTTGAGAAGCTACAGCCGATGGAAATTTCAGTATCAGATAGAGTGCAAAGGAGCCAATAGGAAATATTCATATGGAAAACATAAGGATTATAATCCTCCGACATTCCTAGGTAAGTCCTTCGAATCGAAGAACCTCCCCTTGCACCTCATATTGAGGTCTGGAAGCATCGTCATATAATAAGGGGGGACAGATTTACTCCGAGGAGCAAAGTTCCCACAGGAATTGCCAACAGAAAGATGTCGAAAAACGGATGCAGAGGGAGCATATTCCTTGGCAACTGAAGGAAGCAGCACGATGTTCCTGTGAACCATCTTTACAGGCAACGATACCGCACAAAGTTGAGAAAATCTTTCCAACATGTCACACCACGACCATCATAGCGCTGGACCACAAGAGAGCGTCAGAGCCCACATCACTACAAGTGTCCCAAAAAACCAGAAAAGAATCCAGGACAGACATGTAAACCACATGATCACACAAAGTAGATCTGGGCAAGCAACAATGCAAGACCACAGCATTTAGTAGTAATCCAGAATGGGGCCAATTTTCGGTTCGGTGTGCATTTATTATCAGATGTAATTCGGTCGATCAGGGATGCAAATTTGGAACCTTGAGCCTACCCTCCGGCCCTTCTTAGTTCAACTAAATGAACTAATTTTTCAGAATTTACATTACTTTCGAAATTTTAGTTCATTTGATTGAACTAAGGAGGGTCCAAGGGTACCCTAAAGGTTTCAAATTTGTATGCCTGCGGTCGATGCCGCATAACCACAATCAGATGAAACTCTCTGAAGGGAGAATGGATACAAAAGGGGAAACCAGTAGTATATGCAATTATTTTGCATCTACATATTAATACATAGACCAGAGCTGCAAGCAACCAATTAACGGACCGTGAAGCAACATTCTGACCAAAACTGCATGCAAACAACCCTTTGAGATTTTTCCCCTACACGGAAATCCCACTGTTCCAGATTGACAAAATAAAGTAAGTAGTTGGTGATCTATGAAATAGTCTGACTATAGCTAAATCAACAGCTGATCACCGAATCAATAAGATTTTTCAAATACGACCTAATCAATAAGATAATGGAGGTAATCATGGACTTGGCAGTAAGCATCATATATTGTTTACTCCGTAATAGAAATATGAGTTGCACTGATTCAAAAAATACATGAGCTGGACATCACATATGCTCATTAAATAAGTTATGGGCCTATGGTCATCAGCAGACAGTAGTACATAAAGGAGGATGCATAGCATATTCAGAGCAGTTGAGTTTCACAATGTGGAGACCACGGGAGCAAAAAGAACTCAATGGCCCAATTCTATGATGGAATCAAATAAAGGGACATCGGGTGGACCAAGTCTTGAAAAGGATAGCGATTAATGAATGATTAAGACATAATGATTGTTTCTTTGACCACGCACTGTGAAGGCAAAATATGTATAAGGTCACCATCAGTTCTACTCTATTACTAAAATGTACTCCCTCCGTCCCACAATATAAGAGCGTTTTTGACACTACGCTAGTGTCAGAAACGCTCTTATATTATGGAACGGAGGGAGTACTGTATGACCTAGCATTTGGAGAAATAACGCATATGGATGTGGGTTGCCTGCAGATAAACTAGTCCTCTGGTCTCCAAGTTCCAGAAGAGATGCAAAATCGAGATCATTCGACAAACAACATAACCTGTTTCAACAAGATTTGCATTTTTGGTGAGGCATCTGTGGAGCTGGTAAGTACAGCAGTATAGAATGACCTTGCAAACCAGATAAGTTATTTGTTTTAATCTGCAAAAACTGATAATTGAGCAGGAAGCGAAAATCCAATATCAGTAGCAAACTAGCAATGGGTAGTCATGTCCTTGGATTAAACTCCTTCTAGTGACAATTCACTACAAATTAATCAATTATTTGTTGATGGTACCACTTTTTATTAACAACAAAAATCAACAAAACATATTGCACTAGACTAGTAATAGCTCTGAGCTGAGGGTAACCTCGTCAGTTCTCTCAAAAGCTTCATTAAATAGCAATTTTTTGAAGTGACCAGGCAAAAACATCTTTATTCCACAGGATAAGATAGCAATGAGCTAGACTATTTGAATAGCTGTATCTTGATGGATATAATCCAAGCACCTTGTGTCCTTGTGTTGTGAGTTATTGCTGAATTTGAATGAGGAACATTTCACTAGTAACATTGGCAGTGCAGTGGTGGTCCTTGTACCTGAGGAATGCAAATAATTCCATGACAACACTAAGGTGTTTTGTAGTAGTTTCCAGAATCACAGTAAAAAAGCACTATTGCAACAGGAAGTAAACTAAGAGGAAAGCCCAGCAAATACAAGTGTAAAGCATTTCCATGGAATGGGAACTTATGCTCCCATGTTAATAATTTCTTAGTGAACATCAAATTGTTCAGATATCAACAAAACATTTTGACCTAACCGTTATTTATCTCTAATCTCCACAAGAACAGGACCATTGTTTGAAAAACAACACTTGATTCCAGTGCTAAGTTTCTCCGTGAGAGTGAATTTACATGAAAAAAATAGAAACAGAAACAAAATACTCCCTCCATCTGGAATTAGTTGTCGCTCAAACGGATGTATCACTTTGAGCGACAAGTAACTCCGGACGGAGGAAGTACCAACTACTCCCTCCGTTCCCAAATATAAGTCTTTTTAGATATTTCAACAAGTGACTACATACGGAGCAAAATGAGTGAATCTGCACTCTAAAATATGTCTACATACATCCGTATGTTGTAGTCCGTTTGAAATGTCTAAAAAGACTTATATTTAGGAACGGAGGGAGTAATTATTACCACCATTTGTTGTAACCCATAACCAGCACAAATGTTGTAACAGCAATAAAAATTCCACGACATAGAACTACAACGTAACCAGTACTAGCATGCTGATAACATTATATCGCTGAATTTTCTCCACCATTAGCTAGAAACGGAAACATGCTATGATCCAAATTTATCAACAAGTTATTGACGAGAATAGACCAAGCACAAGCCTGTGAGCAGATAGCCAATTCAACAATCCTCTGGCGTCCAAAATGCAACCACCAAAGAATTTCATTTTGCATCTTCAACCTGATTCTCTGCATCAAGCACTGTAGAAGATAGGAGCCCAACATAATTCGTCAGGAACAGCATTTCGCATAGAAGCCAGGCACTAATTTCGCATAGATTTTCACTTCATTGTTAAACACAGCAGACGAACTGATTGAACAAAATATAATGGCCAAAAATTCCATATATATAATGTGATGGAATGGAACAGCACTGTTATTGTCGTGTTATAATCCTCGGTCACTCATCTCACCTCACCACTTTACTTTTCATCCCCTTCCCATCGGGGAATGAAATCAAAACTGCCGGAAACGCAACGGATGGAACTAAAGGGAGGAATTAACAGAAGTCAAAACTTTATCGCGAAAGCGACGAGGCGACTCGCCTCCGCCTCTCAGTCGAGGAAGCCGGTGCGGCGCAGGACGGTGTTGCGTACGCGGCGGAGGTCGCGGCCCTTGAGCGTCCTCCCGGCTCCCTCCAGCACCGAGCTGTGCGCTGCCGCGCGCCGCGCGACGATCTCGTGCGGCGGGACCATGGCGTCCCCGTCGTCGCCGCCACCGACGACGTGGGGCCACCTCCCTCTCCGCGCCGCAGCATCCGAAGGTATGCGCACCGGAGCCGACCTCGCCACCGAAGACGGGGTCAACGCGGCCTTCTCCGGGACGGCGCGGGCGGCGGATCGGACGGCAGGGCCGCCCGCGCGCTTCTGCTTCTTCTTAGCCTCGTCATCGGGAAGCGCGGCGAGGAGTCCCGGAGCTGAAGAGGCGGGCCAGAGGACGTCGAGCTCGAGGAGGTCGCCATCTGCGGCCGTGGCAGCGCCGTGGACGGGGGTGGGCATCGGGGGGCGGGACAGCAAGAGGCGGTCCATCGTTGTTATCCGGGGATCACCAGTACGGCGGGTCTCCGGCTACGTTGCGGCGCTCCGGCATCGGAGGTCGGGGAAATGGGGTGGGTTGGGTTGGGCGTGAACGAGGACACGATACCGGCGAGGGGAGGTGGGCGCGCGGCGGAGTTGTTACAGGGGAGGAGGAGGTTGGTTTCCTCGTTTGCATTTGGGCCCTTACTTGTTTTCTGAATACATCGTTAACCCTCTCTCCGTGAATTTAGAACTAGTGGTACTCCCTATTGTTCATAAATATAAGATGTTCTGATCTAAATGGGATGTACTCCTTTTGTTTCTAAATGTAAGTCTTTTTAGAGATTTCAATATTGACTATATACGAATGTATATAGACATAGTTTAGAGTGCAGATTCATTCATTTTGCTCCGAATGTAGTCCATATTGGAATATCTAAAAAGACTTATATTTAGGAACAAAAGGAATATATAGACATGTTTTAGTGTGTTTGTTCGCTAATTTCAGTCTTGTATACAGTCTATATTAAAATAAAAACATATTATATTTGTGATAAAAGAGAGTACATGATTTTTTTAAAGATCGTCGTGAGACATGTGGAAAAGTGAGTATATACAGGACGGGAACATTTGGCTCTCGGGTGTAATTAAATCAGATTTTTTTAAAGAAACTATAAGAAAGTCAAAAAATCCGAAACTTTGTGCGAACAAAGTAGATTTATTGTTGCACTATAAATTCTTTCGCGGAGAAATGACTTTCATGTTGTTGTGGACGTAAAAAGACAAATTTGTCACTATATACGAGATACTGTTCATGCTATATGTCCTAGGCAATTTGTCATTTTTGTTAGTTATTTTGTTATAGAGTATTTTTGTACGACAGGAACGACAGCTCAAGTTTGTTGGGAAAAGGTTTTGGAACATTTCTGATTTTTTTAAATAAAATCAGTTACCAGGTGTAATTATCACCATGTTCCAAAGGGTATTTTCCCTATATACAGAAATAACATCGGTAATAGTGAATTAGATCAAGTTGGGCATTTTGTGACGAGGTCAACCTGGGGATGGTGTGAAACACTTACACTCTGGTCTGTGGGCGTTGGTCGACGACTTCAACCTCATTGTTACTTTGGAGGACAAAAGCAACGTGCTATTCAATCATTGGATGATGGAAAGATTTCGACTCGTCATAAATAACCTTCTTCTGAAGGAGATTTATCTTGTTGGACGCCGCTACACTTGGTCGAATGAGGGCGGGAGGATTTACCATGTCTTCATCTCCAAGGACCGAAGAGAAAAGCCCCCTTCTTGCTTTCTTTCAACGTTGAGTACATTGGCTTCTGATCATTGTCCCCTCCTCTTGGACTTGGCCACTGGCATCTCATTATATACTCGCTTTCAATTCGAGAATATTTGTCGGTTATGGAGGAATTCTAGGAAGTAGTAGTCGCATCATGGAATTTGTTTTCCTCTAAGGGGAACCCTTTCTTGGTGATAGATACCAAGCTGAGGACTACAGCAAGGCACTTCAACCCTGGAGTGACCACTTGATTGGAAATATCGAACTTCAAAGGACTACAACAAGGCACTTCAATCCTAGAGTGATCACTTGATTGAAAATATTGAACTTCAATCCTCGTATAGTTGGATATAATTGCTCGTTGTGACGCCGCTATGGACATTATATGTCTATCGGCTCAGGACAAGTATTGTGTTCTCTTTTGAAAACAAAGCTTCTCGGCATCTAGACTCTTGAGCGTAGGATCACCCGGTCAAAGTGTTGGCTTTTGTGGCTGAAAGAGGGGGACATGGACACAAAGTTTTTCCACAGCCACGCAAATTATCGGTGTCATAGGAATCACATATCCACCATGCGGGTTGATGGCGTGGTGGTCTCCAATAAGGAGCAATTTCCTGATGCGATCAATACCTTTTATTGCAACCTTCTTTGCTCGATGCCAATTCACTAATTCACTCTCGATTTTGACTACCTTCATACCCCAGTTGTGACCTTAGCTCTCTTGAGAATGTCATCATTGTCGGATACGTCCATTTTGCATCATATTTTCCTACTGTTATTTATAGTGTTTTTATACTTTATAACACTTTATGGAGTAATTCTAATGTCTTTTCTCCCATAATATCCAAGGTTTACACAAAGAGGGAGAATGCCGACAACTGGAATTCTGGACCTGAAAAAGCTATGTCAGAGATACCTATTCTGCACATCTCCAAATGAACTAAAATTTTACGGAGAATTATTTTGGAATAAATAAAAATACTGGAGAAAAGAACTACCAGGGGGCAGCCAGGTGGCCACAAGGCACCAGGGCGTGATACATCCATTTTGCATCATGTTTTCCTACTGTTATTTATATTGTTTTTATGCATAATAATGCCTTTTCTCTCATAATATGCAAGGTTCACACAAAGAGGGAGAATACCGGCAGCTGGATTCTAGACCTGAAAAAGCTACGCCAGGCTACCTATTCTGCACAACTCCAAATGAGCTGAAACTTCGCGAAGATTTTTTATGGAATATATAAAAATTATTGGAGCAAATAAGTACCAGAGGGGCCCCACCAAGTGGGCACAACCCACCTGGGCGCCAAGGAGCCCAAGCGCTCCCTAGTGGGTTGTGCCCTCCTTGGCCCACCTCTAGTGCCCCTCTTCTGGTATATAAGTCATTTTGACCTAGAAAAAAATAAGGAGAGGACTCTCGGGACGAAGCGCCGCCGTCCCGAGGCGGAACTTAGGCAGGAGCACTTTTGCCCTCCGGCGGAGCGATTCCGCCAGGGGAACTTCCCTCCCGGAGGGGAAAATCATCGTCATCATCATCACCAACAACTCTCCCATCTTGGGAAGGGCAATCTCCATCAACATCTTCAACAACACCATCTCCTCTCAAACCCTAGTTCATCTCTTGTGTTCAATCTTTGTACCGGAACTATAGATTGGTGCTTGTGGGTGACTAGTAGTGTTGATTACATCTTGTAGTTGATTACTATATGGTTTATTCGGTGGAAGATTATATGTTCAGATCCATTATGCTATTTAATACCCCTCTGATCTTGAGCATGATTATCATTTGTGAGTAGTTACTTTTGTTCTTAAGGTCACGGGAGAAATCTTGTTGCAAGTAATCATGTGAACTTGATATGTGTTCGATATTTTGATGGTATGTATGTTGTGATTCCCTTAGTGGTTTCATGTGAACGTCGACTATATGACACTTCACCATATTTGGGACTAAGGGAATGCATTGTGGAATAGTTATTAGATGATAGGTTGCGAGAGTGACAGAAGCTTAAACCCTAGTTTATGCGCTATTTCGTAAGGGACTGATTTGGATCCAAAAGTTTAATGCTATGGTTAGATTTATTCTTAATACTTTTCTCGTAGTTGCAGATGCTTGCGAGGGGGTTAATCATAAGTAGGAGATTTGTTCAAGTAAGAACAGCACCTAAGCACCGGTCCACCCACATATCAAATTATCAAAGTAGCGAACACAAATCAAACCAACATGATGAAAGTGGGTAGATGAGATTCCCGTGTACCCTCAAGAAAGTTTTGCTTATCATAAGAGACCGTTTGGGCCTGTCCTTTGCCACAAAAGGATTGGGCTACCTTGCTGCACTTTTGTTATCATTACCGTTACTTGCTCGTTACAAATTATCTTGCTATCAAACTACTCGTTACTTATAATTTCAGTGCTTGTAGAGAATACCTTGCTGAAAACTACTTGTCATTTTCCTTCTGCTCCTCATTGGGTTCGACACTCTTACTTATGGAAAGGACTACGATTGATCCCCTATACTTGTGGGTCATCAGGGCGCGCCACCCCCTCCAGGCGTGCCCTGGTGGGTAGTGGGCACCCTGGCCCACCTATGGTGCCCATCTTCTAGTATATAAGGTCTTTTGACCTAGAAAAAATAAAGAGAGGATTTTCGGGACGGAGCGCCGCCGTCTCGAGGCAGAACTTGGGCAGGAGCACTTTTGCCCTCCGGCGGAGCAATTCCGCTGGGGGAACTTCCCTCCCCGAGGGGGAAATCAAAGTCATCGTCATCACCAACAACCCTCTCATCTTTGGGAGGCCAATTTTCATCAACATCTTCAACAAATACCATCTCATCTCAAACCCTAGTTCATCTCTTGTGTTCAATCTTTGTACCGGAACCTCAGATTGGTACCTGTGGGTGACTAGTAGTGTTGATTACATCTTGTAGTTGATGCTAGATGGTTTATTTGGTGGAAGAGTATGAGCATGTTTTGTTGGAGACCTGGTAAAAAATTGCTTGGCCTGAAAATTTCCTGGGACTTGCCTGGAGTATGTTTGGCTGGTATCCTCAAAAAATGGACACTAGCCTGGCCTGGAATGTGATTAGCCTGATGAAGTACCAGGCACAAGCATTAGCCTGGCCCAGGCGTCGGGAAAAGGTCGCCTGGGCTCACGCCTGGGTACTAATTGAATGTTTCCTTGCATGTTATCTAGTAAAAGCATGGCCTACCAATTATTTATAGGCTTGTAGCAGCTAGCCAGGCCAGGACGCATGCCAAACAAGTCACACCCAGGCTAGCCTCACCAGGAAAGATTCCTTGATTGCTTCAGGCGCATGCTAGGCTTCGATTTTGCCCAGGCACGAAGGCCAGGCATCGAACCAAACTGACCTTATATGTTCAGACCCATTATGCTATTTAATATCCTTCTGATCTTGAGCATGAATATTATTTGTGAGTAATTGCCCTTGTTCTTGAGGCCACGGGAGAAGTCATGTTGCAAGTAATCATGTGAATTTGATATTCGTTCGATATTTTGATGATATGTATGTTGTGATTCCCTTAGTGGTGTTATGTGAATGTCGACTACATGACACTTCACCATGTTTGGGCCTAAGGGAATGCATTGTGGAGTAGTTATTAGATGACAGAAGTTTCAACCCTAGTTTATGCGGTATTCCGTAAGCGGCTGATTTGGATCCATATGTTTTTTTAAGGAGGATGTTGAAGGAAATATGCCCTAGAGGCAATAATAAAGTTATTATTTATTTCCTTATATCATGATAAATGTTTATTATTCATGCTATAATTGTATTAACT
The DNA here is from genome assembly GCF_002575655.3 of Aegilops tauschii subsp. strangulata. Lineage (NCBI taxonomy): Eukaryota > Viridiplantae > Streptophyta > Magnoliopsida > Poales > Poaceae > Aegilops > Aegilops tauschii. The sequence continues at coordinate 229,152,823 of NC_053039.3, forward strand.
GGAAACATGATACATGTGTGAATACATAGACAAACAGAGTGTCACTAGTATGCCTCTACTTGACTAGCTCGTTGATCAAAGATGGTTATGTTTCCTAGCCATAGACATGAGTTGTCATTTGATTAATGGGATCATATCATTAGGAGAATGATGTGATTGACTTGACCCATTCCGTTAGCTTAGCACTCGATCGTTTAGTATTCTGCTATTGCTTTCTTCATGACTTATACATGTTCCTATAACTATGAGATTATGCAACTCCCGTTTACCAGAGGAACACTTTGTGTGCTACCAAACGTCACAACGTAACTGGGTGATTATAAAGGTGCTCTACAGGTGTCTCCAAAGGTACTTGTTGGGCTGGCGTATTTCGAGATTAGGATTTGTCACTCCGATTGTCGGAGAGGTATCTCTGGCCCACTCGGTAATGCACATCACTATAAGCCTTGCAAGCATTGCAACTAATGAGTTAGTTGCGGGATGATGTATTACAGAACGAGTAAAGAGACTTGCCGGTAACGAGATTGAACTAGGTATTGAGAAACGACGATCGAATCTCGGGCAAGTAACATACCGATGACAAAGGGAACAACGTATGTTGTTATGCGGTCTGACCGATAAAGATCTTCGTAGAATATGTAGGAGCCAATATGGGCATCCAGGTCCCGCTATTGGTTATTGACCAGAGAGGTGTCTCGGTCATGTCTACATAGTTCTCGAACCCGTAGGGTCCGCACGCTTAACGTTTGTTGACGATATAGTACTATGAGTTATGTATGTTGGTGACCGAATGTTGTTCCGAGTTTTGGATGAGATCAAGGATATGACAAGGAACTCTGGAATGGTCCGGAAGTAAAGATTGATATGTGGATAGTAGTGTTTGATCTCCGGAAAGGTTCCGGAATCCATCAGAAGGGGTTCCGGATGTTTCCCGAAATGTTTGGGCACGAGAACACTTTATCTGGGCCAAAGGGTAAAGCCCACGAGGTTTTTGGAAAGCGCAAAAGGAAGTTTTGCGGAGTCCAGGGGCCAGATGCCAGGGTCCCTGGCGTCTGGGTCCAGACGCCGGGAACCCTGGCGTCTGGCCCTGGAGTCCGAGAAGGACTCTTGCCTTTCGGGTGAAACCGACTTTGTGGAGGCTTTTACTCCAAGTTTCGACCCCAAGGCTCAACATATAAATAGAGGGGTAGGGCTAGCACCCAAGACACATCAAGAAACACCAAGTCGTGTGCCGGCAACCCCGTCTCCTCTAGTTTATCCTCCGTCATAGTTTTCGTAGTGCTTAGGCGAAGCCCTGCGAAGATTGTTCTTCACCAACACCGTCACCACGTCGTCGTGCTGCCGGAACTCATCTACTACTTCGCCCCTCTTGCTGGATCGAGAAGGCGAGGACGTCACCGAGCCGAACATGTGCAGAACTCGGAGGTGCCGTGCTTTCGGTACTTGGATCGGTCGGATTGTGACGACGTACGACTACATCAACCGCGTTGATATAACACTTCCGCTTACGGTCTACGAGGGTATGTAGACAACACTCTCCCCTCTCGTTGCTATGCATCACCATGATCTTGCGTGTGCGTAGGAAATTTTTTAAATTACTACGTTCCCCAATAGTGGCATCCGAGCCTGGTTTTATGCGTAGATGTCATATGCACGAGTAGAACACAAGTGAGTTGTGGGTGATATAAGTCATACTGCTTACCAGCATGTCATACTTTGGTTCGGCGGTATTGTTGGATGAAGTGGCCTGGACCGACATTACGCGTACGCTTACGCGAGACTGGTTCTACCGACGTGCTTTGCACACAGGTGGCTGGCGGGTGTCAGTTTCTCCAACTTTAGTTGAACCGAGTGTGGCTACGCCCGGTCCTTGCGAAGGTTAAAACAGCACCAACTTGACAAAATATCATTGTGGTTTTGATGCGTAGGTAAGAACGGTTCTTGCTTAGCCCGTAGCAGCCACGTAAAACTTGCAACAACAAAGTAGAGGACGTCTAACTTGTTTTTGCAGGGCATGTTGTGATATGATATGGTCAAGGCATGATGCTATATTTTATTGTATGAGATGATCATGTTTTGTAACCGAGTTATCGGCAACTGGCAGGAGCCATATGGTTGTCGCTTTATTGTATGCAATGCAATCGCCCTGTAATTGCTTTACTTTATCACTAAGCGGTAGCGATAGTCGTAGAAGCAATAGTTGGCGAGACGACAACGATGCTACGATGGAGATCAAGGTGTCGCGCCGGTGACGATGGTGATCATGACGGTGCTTCGGAGATGGAGATCACAAGCACAAGATGATGATGGCCATATCATATCACTTATATTGATTGCATGTGATGTTTATCTTTTATGCATCTTATCTTGCTTTGATTGACGGTAGCATTATAAGATGATCTCTCACTAAATTTCAAGATAAAAGTGTTCTCCCTGTGTATGCACCATTGCCAAAGTTCGTCGTGCCCAGACACCACGTGATGATCGGGTGTGATAAGCTCTACGTCCATCTACAACGGGTGCAAGCCAGTTTTGCACACGCAGAATACTCAGGTTAAACTTGACGAGCCTAGCATATGCAGATATGGCCTCGGAACACTGAGACCGAAAGGTCGAGCGTGAATCATATAGTAGATATGATCAACATAGAGATGTTCACCATTGAAAACTACTCCATTTCACGTGATGATCGGTTATGGTTTAGTTGATTTGGATCACGTGATCACTTAGATGATTAGAGGGATGTCTATCTAAGTGGGAGTTCTTAAGTAATATGATTAATTGAACTTTAATTTATCATGAACTTAGTCCTGGTAGTATTAGCATATCTATGTTGTAGATCAATAGCTCGCGTTTAGCTCGCCTATTTTATTTTTGATATGTTCCTAGAGAAAAACTATGTTGAAAGATGTTAGTAGCAATGATGCGGATTGGATCCGTGATCTGAGGATTATCCTCATTGCTGCATAGAAGAATTATGTCCTTGATGCACCGCTAGGTGACAGACCTGTTGCAGGAGCAGATGCAGACGTTATGAACGTTTGACAAAAGCTTGGTATGATGACTAGTTGATAGTTTAGTGCACCATGCTTTACGGCTTTGAACCGGGACTTCAAAAATGTTTTGAAACGCCACGGAGCATATAAGATGTTCCAAGAGTTGAAATTGGTATTTCATACTCATGCCCATGTCGAGAGGTATTTGACCTCTGACAATATTTTGCCTACAAGATGGAGGAGAATTGCTCAGCTAGTGAGCATGTGCTCAGAATGTCTGAGTACTACAATCACTTGAATCAAGTGGGAGTTAATCTTCCAGATAAGATAGTGATTGACAGAGTTCTCTAGTCACTATCACCAAGTTACTGGAACTTCGTGATGAACTATAATATGCAAGGGATAACGGAAACGATTCCCAAGCTCTTCGTGATGCTGAAATCGACGAAGGTAGAAATCAAGAAAAACATCAAGTGTTGATGGTTGACAAGACCACTAGTTTCAAGAAAAGGGCAAAGGGAAGAAGGGGAACTTCAAGAAGAACGGCAAGCGAGTTGCTGCTCAACTGAAGAAGCCCAAGTCTGGACCTAAGCCTGAGACTGAGTGCTTCTACTGCAAAGGAATTGGTCATTGGAAGCGGAACTGCCCCAAGTATTTGGCGGATAAGAAGGATGGAAAAGTGAACAAAGGTATATTTGATATACATGTTATTGATGTGTACTTTACTAGTGTTTATAGCAACCCCTAAGTATTTGATACTAGTTCAGTTGCTATGATTAGTAACTCGAAACGGGAGTTGCAGAATAAACAGAGACTAGTTAAGGGTGAAGTGACGATGTGTGTTGGAAGTGGTTCCAAGATTGATATGATCATCATCGCAGACTCCCTATACTTTCGGGATTAGTGTTAAACCTAAATAAGTGTTATTTGGTGTTTGCGTTGAGCATGAATATGATTTGATCATGTTTATTGCAATACGGTTATTCATTTAAGTTAGAGAACAATTGTTGTTCTGTTTACATGAATAAAACCTTCTATGGTCATACACACCAACGAAAATGGTTTGTTGGATCTCGATCGTAGTGATACACATATTCATAATATTGAAGCCAAAAGATGCAAAGTTAATAATGATAGTGCAACTTATTTGTGGCACTGCCGTTTAGGTCATATTGGTGTAAAGCGCATGAAGAAACTCCATGCTGATGGGATTTTGGAATCACTTGATTATGAATCACTTGATGCTTGCGAACCATGCCTTATGGGCAAGATGACTAAAACTCCGTTCTCTGGAACAATGGAGCAAGCAACTGTCTTATCGGAAATAATACATACTGATGTATGCGATCCGATGAGTGTTGAGGCTCGCGGCGGGTATCGTTATTTTCTGACCTTCACACATGATTTGAACAGATATGGGTATATCTACTTGATGAAACATAAGTTTGAAACATTTGAAAAGTTCAAAGAATTTCAGAGTGAAGTGGAAAATCATCGTGACAAGAAAATAAGGTTTCTACGGTCTGATCGCGGAGACAAATATTTGAGTTACGAGTTTGGTCTTCAATTAAAACAATGCGGAATAGTTTCGCAACTCACGCCACCTGGAACACCACAGCGTAATGGTGTGTCCGAACGTCGTAACCGCACTTTATTGGATATAGTGCGATCTATGATGTATCTTACCGATTTACCACTATCGTTTTGGGGTTATACATTAGAGACAGCTGCATTCACGTTAAATAGGGCACCATCTAAATCCGTTGAGACGACGCCTTGTGAACCGTGGTTTGGCAGGAAACCAAAGTTGTTGTTTCTTAAAGTTTGGGGTTGCGATGCTTATGTGAAAAAGTTTCATCCTGATAAGCTCAAACCCAAATCGGAAAAATGTGTCTTCATAGGATACCCAAAGGAGACTGTTGGGTACACCTTCTATCACAGATCCGAAGGCAAGACATTCGTTGCTAAGAATGGATCCTTTCTAGAGAAGGAGTTTCTCTCGAAAGAAGTGAGTGGGAGGAAAGTAGAACTTGATGAGGTAACCGTACCTGCTCCCTTATTGGAAAGTAGTTCATCACAGAAACCGGTTCCTGTGACGTCTATACCAATTAGTGAGGAAGTTAATGATGATGATCATGAAACTTCAGATCAAGTTGTTACTGAACCTCGTAGGTCAACCAGAATAAGATCCGCACCAGAGTGGTACGGTAATCCTGTTCTGGAGGTCATGTTAGTTGACCATGACGAACCTACGAACTATGAGGAAGCGATGATGAGCCCAGATTCCGCAAAATGGCTTGAGGCCATGAAATCTGAGATGGGATCCATGTATAAGAACAAAGTGTGGACTTTGGTTGACTTGCCCGATGATCAGCAAGCCATAGAAAATAAATGGATCTTCAAGAGGAAGACGGACGCTGATAGTAGTGTTACTATCTACAAAGTTAGAATTGTCGCAAAAAGGTTTTCGACAAGTTCAAGGTGTTGACTACGATGAGAGTTTCTCACTCGTATCTATGCTTAAGTCTGTCTGAATCATGTTAGCAATTGCCGCATTTTATGAAATCTGGCAAATGGATAAACAAAACTGCATTCCTTAATGGATTTAGTAAAGAAGAGTTGTATATGATGCAACAAGAAGGTTTTGTCAATCCTAAAGGTGCTAACAAAATATGCAGGCTCCAGCGATCCATCTATGGACTGGTGCAAAGCATCTTGGAGTTGGAATATACGCTTTGATAAATTGATCAAAGCATATAGTTTTATACAGACTTGCGGTGAAGCCTGTATTTACAAGAAAGTGAGTGGGGGCACTACAACATTTCTGATAAGTATATGTGAATGACATATTGTTGATCGGAAATAATGTAGAATTATTCTGCAAAGCATAAAGGAGTGTTTGAAAGGAGTTTTTCAAAGAAAGACCTCGGTGAAACTGCTTACATAGTGAGCATCAAGATCTATAGAGATAGATCAAGACGCTTGATAAGTTTTTTCAATGAGTACATACCTTGACAAGATTTTGAAGTAGTTCAAAATGGAACAGTCAAAGAAAGAGTTCTTGCCTGTGTTACAAGGTGTGAAATTGAGTAAGACTCAAAGCCCGACCACGGCAGAAGATAGAAAGAGAATGAAAGTCATTCCCTATGCCTTGGCCATAGGTTCTATAAAGTATGCCATGCTGTGTACCAGATCTATTATATACCCTTCACTATGTTTAGCAAGGGAGTACAATAGTGATCTAGGAGTAGATCACTGGACAGCGGTCAAAATTATCCTTAGTGGAATAAGGATATGTTTCTCGATTATGGAGGTGACAAAAGGTTCGTCGTAAAGGGTTACGTCGATGCAAGTTTTGACTCTGATCCAGATAACTCTAAGTCTCAATCTGGATACATATTGAAAGTGGGAGCAATTAGCTAGAGTAGCTCCGTGCAGAGCATTGTTGACATAGAAATTTGCAAAATACATACGGATCTGAATATTGCAGACCCGTTGACTAAACTTCTCTCATAAGCAAAACATGATCACACCTTAGTACTCTTTGGGTGTTAATCACATAGCGATGTGAACTAGATTATTGACTCTAGTAAACCCTTTGGGTTTTGGTCACATGACGATGTGAACTATGGGTGTTAATCACATGGTGATGTGAACTATTGGTGTTAAATCACATGGCGATGTGAACTAGATTATTGACTCTAGTGCAGGTGGGAGACTGAAGGAAATATGCCCTAGAGGCAATAATAAAGTTATTATTTATTTCCTTATATCATGATAAATGTTTATTATTCATGCTATAATTGTATTAACCGGAAACATGATACATGTGTGAATACATAGACAAACAGAGTGTCACTAGTATGCCTCTACTTGACTAGCTCGTTGATCAAAGATGGTTATGTTTCCTAGCCATAGACATGAGTTGTCATTTGATTAACGGGATCACATCATTAGGAGAATGATGTGATTGACTTGACCCATTCCGTTAGCTTAGCACTCGATCGTTTAGTATTCTGCTATTGCTTTCTTCATGACTTATACATGTTCCTATGACTATGAGATTATACAACTCCCGTTTACCGGAGGAACACTTTGTGTGCTACCAAACGTCACAACGTAACTGGGTGATTATAAAGGTGCTCTACAGGTGTCTCCAAAGGTACTTGTTGGGTTGGCGTATTTCGAGATTAGGATTTGTCACTCCGATTGTCGGAGAGGTATCTCTGGCCCACTCGGTAATGCACATCACTATAAGCCTTGCAAGCATTGCAACTAATGAGTTAGTTGCGGGATGATGTATTACGGAACGAGTAAAGAGACTTGCCGGTAACGAGATTGAACTAGGTATTGAGATACCGACGATCGAATCTCGGGCAAGTAACATACCGATGACAAAGGGAACAACATATGTTGTTATGCGGTCTGACCGATAAACATCTTCGTAGAATATGTAGGAGCCAATATGGGCATCCAGGTCCCACTATTGGTTATTGACCAGAGAGGTGTCTCGGTCATGTCTACATAGTTCTCGAACCCGTAGGGTCCGCACGCTTAACGTTCGTTGACGATATAGTACTATGAGTTATGTATGTTGGTGACCGAATGTTGTTCGGAGTTTTGGATGAGATCACGGATATGACGAGGAACTCCGGAATGGTCCAGAAGTAAAGATTGATATGTGGATAGTAGTGTTTGATCTCCGGAAAGGTTCCGTAATCCATCAGAAGGGGTTCCGGATGTTTCTCGAAATGTTTGGGCACGAGAACACTTTATCTGGGCCAAAGGGGAAAGCCCACGAGGTTTTTGGAAAGCGCAAAAGGAAGTTTTGCGGAGTCCAAGGGCCAGCGTCTGGCCCTGGAGTCCGAGAAGGACTCTTGCCTTTCGGGTGAAACCGACTTTGTGGAGGCTTTTACTCCAAGTTTCGACCCCAAGGCTCAACATATAAATAGAGGGGTAGGGCTAGCACCCAAGACACATCAAGAAACACCAAGTCGTGTGCCGGCAACCCCGTCTCCTCTAGGTTATCCTCCATCATAGTTTTCATAGTGCTTAGGCGAAGCCCTGCGAAGATTGTTCTTCACCAACACCGTCACCACGCCGTCGTGCTGCCGGAACTCATCTACTACTTCGCCCCTCTTGCTGGATCGAGAAGGCGAGGACGTCACTGAGCCAAACGTGTGCAGAACTCGGAGGTGCCGTGCTTTCGGTACTTGGATCGGTCGGATCGTGAAGACGTACGACTACATCAACCGCGTTGATATAACGCTTCCGCTTACGGTCTACGAGGGTACGTAGACAACACTCTCCCCTCTCATTGCTATGCATCACCATGATCTTGCGTGTGCGTAGGAAATTTTTGAAATTACTACGTTCCCCAACAGATGTACCCCCGGCATGTGCATCTGGACGATGCATGCAACCATTTTATTAATTATTCACAAAGCCTTTACAAGTTAATACATCAGTAAGCCTGAAGCCACCATCTTGGCAACACATCTGTCGCTACTCTTATCCCCATGATGAAGGGGTGTTGAATGTCTGAGCCTAATACCAAACAGACATCGCACCAACACCTAACATCTAATGCCGGATGCCCCATCCAGGCCACAATACCTGGACTGGGTTACACACTGGTCCGACGCACTTTCAGTGGGCACCACATGTGCACGCTGTAAGGGCCGTCACCTCCTTCATCCATCGATCCATCCTCATATCAGATACTGACGCATCGACCTTGCCAGGCCTCTGCCATCGACGTCACCACGACGCAAGACAACGTCGGCCTCCTGCACGAGTTCATCGCTAATACGTCTCCAACGTATCTATAATTTTTTATTGTTCCATGCTATTATATTATCTATTTTGGATGTTTAATGGGCTTTACGAAGCACTTTTATATGATTTTTGGGACTAACCTATTAACCTAGAGCCCAATGCTAGTTTCTGTTTTTTGCCTATTTCAGTGTTTCGCAGAAAATGAATATCAAACGGAGTCCAAACGGAATGAAACCTTTGGGAGAGTTATTTTTGGAACGGAAGCAATCCAGGAGACTTGGAGTGTACGTTAGGCAATCAACGAGGAGAGCACGAGGCAGGGGGCGCGCCTACCCCCCCAGGCGCGCCCTCCACCCTCGTGGGCCCCTCGTGGCTCCCCTGACCGACTTCTTTCACCTATATATACCCATATACCCTAAAAACTTTGGGGAACAGAATAGATCGGGAGTTCCGCCGCCGCAAGCCTCTGTAGCCACCAAAAACCAATCGGGACCCTGTTCCGGCACCCTGCCGGAGGGGGGGGGATCCCTCACCGGTGGCCATCTTCATCATCCCGGCGCCCTCCATGGCGAGGAGGGAGTAGTTCACCCTCGGGGCTGAGGGTATGTACCAGTAGCTATGTGTTTGATCTCTCTCTCTCTCTCATGTTCTTGAGGTGATACGATCTTGATGTATCGCGAGCTTTGCTATTATAGTTGGATCTTATGATGTTTCTCCCCGTCTACTCTCTTGTAATGGATTGAGTTTTCCCTTTGAAGTTATCTTATCGGATTGAGTCTTTAAGGATTTGAGAACACTTGATGTATGTCTTGCCATGCTTATCTGTGGTGACAATGGGATATCACGCGATCCACTTGATGTATGTTTTGGTGATCAACTTGCGGGTTCCGCCCATGAACCTATGCATAGGGGTTGGCACACATTTTCGTCTTGACTCTCCGGTAGAAACTTTGGGGCACTCTTTGAAGTTCTTTGTGTTGGTTGAATAGATGAATCTGAGATTGTGATATGCATATCGTATAATCATACCCATGGATACTTGAGATCACATTGGAGTATCTAGGTGACATTAGGGTTTTGGTTGATTTGTGTCTTAAGGTGTTATTCTAGTACGAACTCTATGATAGATCGAATGGAAAGAATAGCTTCATGTTATTTTACTACGGACTCTTGAACAGATCGACCAGAAAGGATAACTTTGAGGTGGTTTCGTACCCTACCATAATCTCTTCATTTGTTCTCCACTATTAGTGACTTTGGAGTGACTCTTTGTTGCATGCTGAGGGATAGTTATATGATCCAATTATGTTATTATTGTTGAGAGAACTTGCACTAGTGAAAGTATGAACCCTAGGCCTTGTTTCCTAGCATTGCAATACCGTTTACGCTCACTTTTATCACTTGCTACCTTGCTGTTTTTATATTTTCAGATTACAAAAACCTATATCTACCATCCATATTGCACTTGTATCACCATCTCTTCGCCGAACTAGTGCACCTATACAATTTACCATTGTATTGGGTGTGTTGGGGACACAAGAGACTCTTTGTTATTTGGTTGCAGGGTTGTTTGAGAGAGACCATCTTCAACCTACGCCTCCCACGGATTGATAAACCTTAGGTCATCCACTTGAGGTAAATTTGCTACTGTCCTACAAACCTCTGCACTTGGAGGCCCAACAACGTCTACAAGAAGAAGGTTGTGTGGTAGACATCAAGCTCTTTTCTAGCGCCGTTGCCGGGGAGGTGAGTGCTTGAAGGTATATCTTTAGATCTTGCAATCGAATCTTTTAGTTTCTTGTTTTATAACTAGTTTAGTCTATAAAAGAAAACTACAAAAAAATGGAATTGAGTTTGTCTCATACGCTTCATCTTTTTAATATCTTTCGTAAGTATGATGAAAAGCAAAATTGTGCTCAAGTGCTAGAAGAAGAAGTCTATAAAATGTTTGGCACTAAATCTTTGAATGATGAGCATGATTGCAATGTTGTTAGTATGAACTCTTTGAATATCCATAGTACTAATGATGATTGCACTAGTTATGATGAAAATGTCTCCTATAAACATGTCAATTTTTGTGGAGTGCATTGGGTTTGCAAGTACACACCAAATAGGGAAGATAGATATTGCAAGAGGCATAAGCATTTAGAAACTAAATTGTTGCAAGAAAGGCTAGATGTTTGTGCTAAAAATTTAAATTTTCTTAGCCGTACTTGTGAACTTTGCAATGAACGGGGTCATTTAACTATCCGATGCAAATTGTTTCATGATCGAATCGTGTCCAAAAATTGTGATGACTTGATTTCCCTTGCACGTTATAATGAAATTAGTTTGCTTTTGGGTTATGAAGAAATGAAACGTCAAACTAAGATTATCCAGAATATAACCTCGAGAAATTCCTCGATATTGATCTAGAAGAAATTTATATGTATTGTGCGGTGAATTGCATTGAAAATCCTTATATTGCCAATTATATAAAGAAAATAAAACAAATAGAAGATGAAGAGAATACTAACGAACGGGAAGAGACTTCCCAATATTCTCCTATTATTTCTTATGATGAATCAGGTAACGAGGAGGAGCCTTCTATTCAACCAATCTCATTAATAAGGAGCTCCAAAAAGAGGATTGAACCTACACATGATGTGAAGAAGAAAAAGAAAATACGGAGAAGCAAAGGTAGAAAGGTATCCCTCCCAAATGATGTTGCTCCTACTACTCATTGTGATGATGATAATTGTTATACTATTGGTGCCATCCATACTATTAATGATGAGAGTGATTATGCTTATGATATGAAAAGGCCAAAGCTTGGGGATGCTATGTTTGATGAAGGTGATGTTTTTGAGAATATATTTGCTGCAATTAATGTTTGTCCTAAGATTGGGGATGCTACGTTTAATGAAGATGATATTTTTAGCCTCCCAAGTTTTGATGAGCAAATTTATTATGAGGATAGCATGCCTCCTACTTATGATGATTATATTTATGAAAGTGGGTTTGGAAGAGTGTCACCTTTAGGAAGTAATGATTCCACTATCTTGGAAGAGGTTTCAATTGATTATGATGAGAACAAAGTTGCTACTTATGATGATTATTGTGATGAAACTTATGCTATAAAAAGTAGTGATGATTATATTTATAAAACTTGTCATGATTATGATTACCTTTTTTTGAACATTACTCTTTTAATATGGAAGCAATTTATAGTATTCAAGTCTCTTATGATACTCCCACTATTCCGAAAGAGAATAAATTTGCTTATGTGGAGAGTAGTAAAAATTATATACTTGTAGATCATGAAAAGAATGCTTTAGATGCTCGTTATATTGTTGAATTCATTCATTATGCTACTAAAAATTATTATGAGGGAGGAATATATGCTTGTAGGAATTGCAATAATATCAAGTTTCCACTCTATGTGCTTAAAGTTTTGAAGTTATGCTTGTTTTGCCTTCCTATGCTAGTTGATTATTGTTCCCATAAGTTGTTTGATCACAAAATCCCTATGCATAGGAAGAGGGTTAGACTTAAATGTGCTAGTCATATTCTTCATGATGCTCTCTTTATGTTTCAATTCCTATCTTTTATGTGAGCATCATTGAAATCATCATGCCTAGCTAGGGGCGTTAAACGTTAGCGCTTGTTGGGAGGCAACCCAATTTTATTTTAGTTTCTTGCTTTTTGGTTCTGTTTAGGAATAAATAATCTATCTATCTTCTGTGGTTTTATGTGTTAATTAGTGTTTGTGCCAAGTAGAACCTTTGGGAAGACTTAGGTGAAGTCTTTATGATCTTGCTGTAAAAAAACAGAAAACTTTAGCGCTCACGAGATTAGCTAAAACTTTTTACTGGAGAGTGATATTTAGTTGATTCTTTTTGAAGATGATTAATAGACAAATTCCTCAGGTCCACCTATTTATTTCAGAATTTTTGGAGTTACAGAAGTATTCGAATGACACAGATTACTACAGACTGTTCTGTTTTTGACAGATTCTGTTTTCTATGTGATGTTTGCTCATTTTGATGAATCTATGAGTAGTATCGGAGGGTATGAACCATAGAGAAGTTGGAATACAGTAGATATTACACCACTATAAATAAAGAATGAGTTAACAACAGTACCTAAGTGGTGATTTATTTTCTTATACTAACGGAGCTTACGAGTTTTCTGTTAAGTTTTGTGTTGTGAAGTTTTCAAGTTTTGGGTAAAGATTCGATGGACTATGGAATAAGGAGTGGCAAGAGCCTAAGATTGGGGATTCCCAAGGCACCCCAAGGTAAAATTCAAGGATAACCAAGAGCCTAAGCTTGGGGATGCCCCGGAAGGCATCCCCTCTTTCGTCTTCATTCATCGGTAACTTTACTTGGAGCTATATTTTTATTCACCACATGATATGTGTTTTGCTTGGAGCGTCATTTTATTTTCTTTTGTTTTGCTTGCTGTTTGAATAAAATACCAAGATATGAAATCCTTAAATGTTAGAGAGTCTTCACATAGTTACATAATTATTCAACTACTCATCGATCTTCACTTATATCTTTTGGAGTAGTTTGTCATTTGCTCTAGTGCTTCACTTATATCTTTTAGAGCACGGCGGTGGATTTATTTTGAAGAAATATATGAACTCTCATGCTTCACTTATATTATTTTGAGAGTCTTTAGAACAGCATGGTAATTTGCTTTGGTTATGAATTTAGTCCTAATATGATGGGCATCCAAGAGGGATATAATAAAAACTTTTATATAAAGTGCATTGAATAATATGAGAAGTTTGATTCTTTATGATTGTTTTGAGATATGAAGATAGTGATATTAGAGTCATGCTAGTGGAGTAGTTGTGAATTTGAGAGATACTTGTGTTAAAGTTTGTGATTCCCGTAGCATGCACGTATGGTGAACCGTTATGTGATGAAGTCGGAGCATGATTTATTTATTGATTGTCTTCCTTATGAGTGGCGGTCAGGGACGAGCGATGGTCTTTTCCTACCAATCTATCCCCCTAGGAGCATGCGCGTAGTACTTCCTTTCGATAACTAATAGATTTTTGCAATAAGTATGTGATTTCTTTATGACTAATGTTGAGTCCATGGATTATACGCACTCTCATCCTTCCACCATTGCTAGCATCTCTAATACCGCGCACCTTTCGCCGGTATCATACACCCACCATATACCTTCCTAAAAACAGCCACCATACCTACCTATCATGGCATTTCCATAGCCATTCCGAGATATATTGCCATGCAACTTACCACCGTTCCGTTTATTATGACACGCTTCATCATTGTCATATTGCTTTGCATGATCATGTAGTTGACATTGTATTTGTGGCAAAGCCACCGTTCATAATTCTTTCATACATGTCACTCATGAGTCATTGCACATCCTGGTACACCGCCGGAGGCATTCATATAGAGTCATATTTTGTTCCAAAAATCGAGTTGTAATTCTTGAGTTGTAAGTAAATAAAAGTGTGATGATCATCATTATTAGAGCATTGTCCCAATGAGGAAAGGATGATGGAGACTATGATTCCTCCACAAGTCGGGATGAGACTCCGGAAAAAAAAGAGGCCATAAAAAAAAGAGAAGGCCCAAACAAAAAAATAAAAAAATGAAAGAAAAAGAGAGGAGGGACAATGCTACTATCCTTTTACCACACTTGTGCTTCAAAGTAGCACCATGATCTTCATGATAGAGAGTCTCCTATGTTGTCACTTTCATATACTAGTGGGAATTTTCATTATAGAACTTGGCTTGTATATTCCAATGATGGGCATCCTCAAAATGCCCTAGGTCTTCGTGAGCAAGCGAGTTGGATGCACACCCACTTAGTTTCTATTTGAGCTTTCATACATTTATAGCTCTAGTACATCCATTGCATGGCAATCCCTACTCACTCACATTGATATCTATTGATGGGCATCTCCATAGCCTGTTGATATGCCTAGTTGATGTGAGACTATCTTCTCCTTTTTGTCTTCTCCACAACCACCATTCTATTCCACCTATAGTGCTATGTCCATGGCTCACGCTCATGTATTGCGTGAAGATTGAAAAAGTTTGAGAACATCAAAAGTATGAAACAATTGCTTGGCTTGTCATCGGGGTTGTGCATGATTTAAATATTTTGTGTGATGAAGATAGACCATAGCTAGACTATATGATTTTGTAGGGATAACTTTCTTTGGCCATGTTATTTTGAGAAGACATGATTGCTTTGTTAGTATGCTTGAAGTATTATTATTTTCGTGTCAATACTAAACTTTTGTCTTGAATCTTATGGATCTAAAATTCATGCCACAATAAAGAGAATTACTTAGAGAATTATGCTAGGTAGCATTCCACATCAAAAATTCTGTTTTTATCATTTACCTACTCGAGGACGAGCAGGAATTAAGCTTGGGGATGCTGATACGTCTCCAATGTATCTATAATTTTTTATTGTTCCATGCTATTATATTATCTGTTTTGGATGTTTAATGGGCTTTACGAAGCACTTTTGTATGATTTTTGGGACTAACCTATTAACCTAGAGCCCAGTGCCAGTTTCTGTTTTTGCCTATTTCAGTGTTTCGCAGAAAAGGAATATCACACGGAGTCCAAACGGAATGAAACCTTCGGGAGAGTTATTTTTGGAACGGAAGCAATCCAGGAGACTTGGAGTGTACGTCAGGCAATCAACGAGGAGAGCACGAGGCAGGGGGCGTGCTGATACGTCTCCAACGTATCTATAATTTTTGATTGCTCCATGCTATATTATCTTCTGTTTTGGACATTATTGAGCTTTATTATTCTCTTTTATATTATTTTTGGGACTAACCTATTAACCGGAGGCCCAGCCCAGAATTGCAGTTTTTTGCCTATTTCAGAGTTTCGCTGAAAAAGAATATCAAACGGAGTCCAAACGGAATGAAACCTTCGGGAACGTGATTTTCGGAACGAACATGATCCAGATGACTTGGACCCTATGTTAAGAAATCAAACAGGAAGCCACGAGGTAGGGGGGCGCGCCTACCCCCCCAAGCGTGCCCTCCACCCTCGTGGGCCCCACGTTGCTCTACCGACGTACTCCTTCCTCCTATATATACCTACGTACCCCCAAACGATCAGATACGGAGCCAAAAACCTAATTCCACCGCCGCAACCTTCTGTACCCGTGAGATCCCATCTTGGGGCCTGTTCCGGAGCTCTGCCGGAGGGGGCATCGATCACGGAGGGCTTCTACATCAACACCATAGCCTCTCCGATGAAGTGTGAGTAGTTTACCTCAGACCTTCGGGTCCATAGTTATTAGCTAGATGGCTTCTTCTCTCTTTTTGGATCTCAATACAATGTTCTCCCCCTCTCTTGTGGAGATCTATTCGATGTAATCTTGTTTTGCGGTGTGTTTGTTGAGACCTATGAATTGTGGGTTTATGATCAAGTTTATCTATGAACAATATTTGAATCTTCTAAATTCTTTTATGTATGATTGGTTATCTTTGCAAGTCTCTTCGAATTATCAGTTTGGTTTGGCCTACTAGATTGATCTTTCTTGCAATGGGAGAAGTGCTTAGCTTTGGGTTCAATCTTGCGGTGTCCTTTCCCAGTGACAGTAGGGGCAGCAAGGCACGTATTGTATTGTTGCCATCGAGGATAACAAGATGGGGTTTTTATCATATTGCATGAATTTATCCCTCTACATCATGTCATCTTGCTTAAAGCGTTACTCTGTTCTTATGAACTTAATACTCTAGATGCATGCTGGATAGCGGTCGATGTGTGGAGTAATAGTAGTAGATGCAGGCAGGAGTCGGTCTACTTGTCTCGGACGTGATGCCTATATACATGATCATACCTAGATATTCTCATAACTATGCTCAATTCTGTCAATTTCTCAACAGTAATTTGTTCACCCACCATAAAATACTTATGCTCTTGAGAGAAGCCACTAGTGAAACCTATGGCCCCCGGGTCTATTTTCCATCATATTAATCTCCCAACAACAAGCTATTTCTGGCATCGTCTTTATTTTACTTTCTTTACTTTGCATCTTTATCACAAAAATACCAAAAATATTATCTTATCATATCTATCAGATCTCACTCTCGTAAGTGACCGTGTAGGGATTGACAACCCCTTATCGCATTGGTTGCGAGGATTTATTTGTTTATGTAGGTGCGAGGGACTCGCGCGTAACCTCCTACTGGATTGATACCTTGGTTCTCAAAAACTGAGGGAAATACTTACGCTATTTTGCTGTATCACCCTTTCCTCTTCAAGGGAAAACCAACGCAGTGCTCAAGAGGTAGCAAGAAGGATTTCTGGCGCCGTTGCCGGGGAGTTCTACGCAAAAGTCAACATACCAAGTACCCATCACAAACCCTTATCTCCCGCATTACATTATTTTGCATTTGCCTCTCGTTTTCCTCTCCCCCACTTCACCTTTGTCGTTTTATTCGCCCTCTCTTTTTCGTTTGCCTCTTTTCCGTTTGCTTGTCGTCATGGCTAGTCCCTTATCAACTCCGTTGTCCCCTGAGTTTGAAGTCTTTCACTTCAAACAAAGACAAGGAGAAAACTTAAAAGATGCCTGGTTGAGAATAATGGAGTCTTACCGTAATTGTACCTTTGAAGTGAACCTGAGAATTTTGCTTCGCAATTTTTATGTTGGATTAAATATGTCCCATAGACAACTCTTGGATTGCGTTGCCAAAGGCAATTTTATTGAAATTGATCCCCATATTGCGCATGAAGTTATAGAAGGTATAGTGGGAACACTACCTCAACAAAAGGGGCCTCATCATACCCAGGAAGAGACACAAGTTTTTGAAAAAAATTGCGAAGTAACTAAGATTTTACAGAAGTCTCTTGAACCTCTTAAGAACGTTAGCGGAAATATTCACCGCATGAATATGTTGATTACTCTTTGCAATAAGCGGTTGGATTCTTTAGATCTAAAAATTTCAGAATATGAAGGAAACGTAAAGAACCTCCCAGATTCGAGCTTGATTCCGCTAAAAAGTTGAAAACCAAAGATGGCAATACCTAGATCTATCCTTGCTATTATGCCTAGCTAGGGGCGTTAAACGATAGCGCTTGTTGGGAGGCAACCCAATTTTATTTTTAGTTTTTTGCCTTTTGCTTCTGTTTAGGAATAAATATTTGTTCTAGCCTCTGGTTAGATGTGTTTTTATGTTTTAATTAGTGTTTGTGCCAAGTTAAACCTATAGGATCTTCTTGGATGATAGTTATTTGATCTTGCAGAAAATTCCAGAAACTTTCTGTTCACGAAAATAATTGTTAAAAATCACCAGAACGTGATAAAATATTGATTCCAATTGCTGCTGATCAATAAACAAATTGTCTAGTTCGTCCTATTTTGGATGATTTTTTGGAGTTCCATAAGTTTGCGTTACTTACAGATTACTACAGACTGTTCTGTTTTTGACAGATTCTGTTTTTCGTGTGTTGTTTGCTTATTTTGATGAATCTATGGCTAGTAAAAGAGTTTATAAACCATAGAGAAGTTGGAATACAGTAGGTTTAACACCAATATAAATAAAGAATAATTTCATTACAGTACCTTGAAGTGGTCTTTTGTTTTCTTTCGCTAACGGAGCTCACGAGATTTTCTGCTGAGTTTTGTGTTGTGAAGTTTTCAAGTTTTGGGTGAAAGATTTGATGGATTATGGAACAAGGAGTGGCAAGAGCCTAAGCTTGGGGATTCCCATGGCACCCCCAAGATAATCTAAGGACACCTAAAAGCCAAAGCTTGGGGATGCCCCGGAAGGCATCCCCTCTTTCGTCTACTTCCATCGGTAACTTTACTTGGAGCTATATTTTTATTCACCACATGATATGTGTTTTGCTTGGAGCGTCTTGTATGATTTGAGTCTGTGCTTTTTGGTTTACCACAATCATCCTTTCTGTACACACCTTTTGAGAGACACACATGATTCAGAAATTATTAGAATACTCTATGCGCTTCACTTATATCTTTTGAGTTATATAGCTTTTGCTCTAGTACTTCACTTATATCTTTTAGAGCACGGTGGTGGATTTGTTTTATAGAAACTATTGATCTCTCATGCTTCACTTAGATTATTTTGAGAGTCTTAAATAGCATGGTAATTTGCTTAAATAATCCTAATATGCTAGGTATTCAAGATTAGTAAAAACTTTCTTATGAGTGTATTGAATACTAAGAGAAGTTTGATGCTTGATGATTGTTTTGAGACATGGAGGTAGTGATATCAAAGTTGTGCTAGTTGAGTAGTTGTGAATTTGAGAAATACTTGTGTTGAAGTTTGCAAGTCCCGTAGCATGCACGTATGGTAAACGTTATGTAAACATGAGGTGTTCTTTCATTGTCCTCCTTATGAGTGGCGGTCGGGGACGAGCGATGGTCTTTTCCTACCAATCTATCCCCCTAGGAGCATGCGCGTAGTGCTTGGTTTTTGATGACTTATAGATTTTTGCAATAAGTATGTGAGTTCTTTATGACTAATGTTGAGTCCATGGATTATACGCACTCTCACCTTTCCATCATTGCTAGCCTCTTCGGTACCGTGCATTGCCCTTTCTCACATTGAGAGTTGGTGCAAACTTCACCGGTGCATCCAAACCCCGTGATATGATACGCTCTTTCACACATAAACCTCCTTATATCTTCCTCAAAACAGCCACCATACCTACCTATTATGGCATTTTCATAGCCATTCCAAGATATATTGCCATGCAACTTTCCACCGTTCTGTTTATCATGACACGTTCATCATTGTCATATTGCTTTGCATGATCATGTAGTTGACATAGTATTTGTGGCAAAGCCACCGTTCATAATTCTTTCATACATCTCACTCTTGGTTCATTGCATATCCCGGTACACCGCCGGAGGCATTCATATAGAGTTATACTTTGTTCTAGTATCGAGTTGTAATCATTGAGTTGTAAATAAATAGAAGTGTGATGATCATCATTTTCTAGAGCATTGTCCCAAGTGAGGAATAAAAAAAAGAGAAAGGCCAAAAAAAAAGAAGGCCCAAAAAAAGAGAAAAAGAGAGAAGGGACAATGTTACTATCCTTTACCACACTTGTGCTTCAAAGTAGCACCATAATCTTCATGATAGAGAGTCTCTTGTTTTGTCACTTTCATATACTAGTGCGAATTTTTCATTATAGAACTTGGCTTGTGTATTCCAACAATGGGCCTCCTCAAGTGCCCTAGGTCTTCATGAGCAAGCAAGTTGGATGCACACCCACTTAGTTTCTTTTGTTGAGCTTTCATATATTTATAGCTCTAGTGCATCCGTTGCATGGCAATCCCTACTCCTCGCATTAACATCAATCGATGGGCATCTCCATAGCTCATTGATTAGCCTCATTGATGTGAGACTTTCTCCTTTTTTGTCTTCTCCACGTAACCCCCATCATCATATTCTATTCCACCCATAGTGCTATATCCATGGCTAACTCTCATGTATTGCGTGAAGGTTGAAAAAGTTTGAGATTACTGAAGTATGAAACAATTGCTTGGCTTGTCATCGGGGTTGTGCATGATGAGAGCATTCTTGTGTGACGAAAATGGAGCATGACTAAACTATATGATTTTGTAGGGATGAACTTTCTTTGGCCATGTTATTTTGAGAGGACATAATTGCTTAGTTAGTATGCTTGAAGTATTATTATTTTTATGTCAATATTGAACTTTTATCTTGAATCTATCGGATCTGAATATTCATACCACAATTAATAAGAATTACATTGAAATTATGCCAAGTAGCATTCCACATCAAAAATTCTGTTTTTATCATTTACCTACTCGAGGACGAGCAGGAATTAAGCTTGGGGATGCTTGATACGTCTCCAACGTATCTATAATTTTTGATTGCTCCATGCTATATTATCTTCTGTTTTGGACATTATTGGGTTTTATTATTCACTTTTATATTATTTTTGGGACTAACCTATTAACCGGAGGCCCAGCCCAGAATTGCTATTTTTTGCCTATTTCAGAGTTTCGCAGAAAAAGAATATCAAACGGAGTCCAAACGGAATGAAACCTTCGGGAACGTGATTTTCGGAACGAACATGATCCAGAGGACTTGGACCCTACGTCAAGAAATCAAACAGGAAGCCATGAGGTAGGGGGGCGCGCCTACCCCCCCCAGGCGCGCTCTCCACCCTCGTGGGCCCCACGTTGCTCCACCGACGTACCCCTTCCTCCTATATATACCTACATACCCCCAAACGATCAGATACGGAGCCAAAAACCTAATTCCACCGCCGCAACCTTTTGTACCCGTGAGATCCCATCTTGGGGCCTGTTCCGGAGCTCCGCCGGAGGGGGCATCGATCACGGAGGGCTTCTACATCAACACCATAGCCTCTCCGATGAAGTGTGAGTAGTTTACCTCAGACCTTCGGGTCCATAGTTATTAGCTAGATGGCTTCTTCTCTCGTTTTGGATCTCAATACAATGTTCTCCCCCTCTCTTGTGGAGATCTATTCGATGTAATCTTGTTTTGCGGTGTGTTTGTTGAGACCTATGAATTGTGGGTTTATGATCAAGTTTATCTATGAACAATATTTGAATCTTCTGAATTCTTTTATGTATGATTGGTTATCTTTGCAAGTCTCTTCGAATTATCAGTTTTGTTTGGCCTACTAGATTGATCTTTCTTGCAATGGGAGAAGTGCTTAGCTTTGGGTTCAATCTTGCGATGTCCTTTCCCAGTGACAGTAGGGGCAGCAAGGCACGTATTGTATTGTTGCCATCGAGGATAACAAGATGGGGTTTTTATCATATTGCATGAATTTATCCCTCTACATCATGTCATCTTGCTTAAAGCGTTACTCTGTTCTTATGAACTTAATACTCTAGATGCATGCTGGATGGCGGTTGATGTGTGGAGTAATAGTAGTAGATCCAGGCAGGAGTCGGTCTACTTGTCTCGGACGCGATGCCTATATACATGATCATACCTAGATATTCTCATAACTATGCTCAATTCTGTCAATTTCTCAACAGTAATTTGTTCACCCACCGTAAAATACTTATGCTCTTGAGAGAAGCCACTAGTGAAACCTATGGCCCCCGGGTCTATCTTCCATCATATTAATCTCCCGACAACAAGCTATTTCTGGCATCGTCTTTATTTTACTTTCTTTACTTTGCATCTTTATCACAAAAATACCAAAAATAGTATCTTATCATATCTATCAAATCTCACTCTCGTAAGTGACCGTGTAGGGATTGACAACCCCTTATCGCGTTGGTTGCGAGGATTTATTTGTTTGTGTAGGTGCGAGGGACTCGCGCGTAGCCTCCTACTGGATTGATACCTTGGTTCTCAAAAACTGAGGGAAATACTTACGCTACTTTGCTGCATCACCCTTTCCTCTTCAAGGGAAAACCAACGCAGTGCTCAAGAGGTAGCACGCGCCTACGCCCCCCCAGGCGCGCCCTCCACCCTCATGGGCCCCTCATGGCTCCCCTGACCGACTTATTTCTCCTATATATATCCATATACCCTAAAAACTTTGGGGAACAGAATAGATCAGGAGTTCCGCCGCCGCAAGCCTCTGTAGCCACCAAAAACCAATCGGGACCCTGTTCTGGCACCCTGACGGAGGGGGGGGATCCCTCACCGGTGGCCATCTTCATCATCCCGGCGCTCTCCTTGACGAGGAGGTAGTAGTTCACCCTCGGGGCTGAGGGTATGTACCAGTAGCTATGTGTTTGATCTCTCTCTCTCTCTCTCATGTTCTTGAGGTGATACGATCTTGATGTATTGCGAGCTTTGCTACTATAGTTGGATCTTATGATGTTTCTCCCCCTCTACTCTCTTGTAATGGATTGAGTTTTCCCTTTGAAGTTATCTTATCAGATTGAGTCTTTAAGGATTTGAGAACACTTGATGTATGTCTTGTCGTGCTTATCTGTGGTGACAATGGGATATCACGTGATCCACTTGATGTATGTTTTGGTGATCAACTTGTGGGTTCCGCCCATGAACCTATGCATAGGGGTTGGCACACATTTTCGTCTTGACTCTCCGGTAGAAACTTTGGGGCACTCTTTGAAGTTCTTTGTGTTGGTTGAATAGATGAATCTGAGATTGTGTGATGCATATCGTATAGTCATACCCATGGATACTTGAGGTCACATTGGAGTATCTAGGTGACATTAGGGTTTTGGTTGATTTGTGTCTTAAGGTGTTTTTCTAGTATGAACTCTATGATAGATCGAACGGAAAGAATAGCTTCATGTTATTTTACTACGGACTCTTGAATAGATCGATCAGAAAGGATAACTTTGAGGCGGTTTCGTACCCTACCATAATCTCTTCGTTTGTTCTCCACTATTAGTGACTTTGGAGTGACTCTTTGTTGCATGCTGAGGATAGTTATATGATCCAATTATGTTATTGCTGTTGAGAGAACTTGCACTAGTGAAAGTATGAACCCCAGGCCTTGTTTCCTAGCATTGCAATACCGTTTACGCTCACTTTTATCACTTGCTACCTTGCTGTTTTTATATTTTCAGATTACAAAAACCTATATCTACCATCCATATTGCACTTGTATCACCATCTCTTCGCCGAACTAGTGCACCTATACAATTTAACATTGTATTGGGTGTGTTGGGGACACAAGAGACTCTTTGTTATTTGGTTGCAGGGTTGTTTGAGAGAGACCATCTTCAACCTACGCCTCCCACGGATTGATAAACCTTAGGTCATCCACTTGAGGGAAATTTGCTACTATCCTACAAACCTCTGCACTTGGAGACCCAACAACGTCTACAAGAAGAAGGTTGTGTAGTAGACATCAATCGCCACCCATCGGACGCTGAGTCTCCACTGCGCCACGCCGCCGAGATCCACCTCCATCGATGTGTAGGATGAAGCACCGCTCCACCACCTACCGACGCCCAACCACCAAGCCGTCCACATGTCCCTCCAGCCGATGAATGTCTCCAAAGATGATGCCCCCACGGGGGTGACGACGAAGACATCGCCATCATCCGATCTAGGAGGCCCCTCAACGCCTCCAACGAGGGCTATGACACCCACAGGCGCCGCCGTCAATGGTAGCCTCTTCCAGATCTGAGGTTTCCCCCGAAAACAATGGAGCGGGGGAAGCCCCCATGATACGTCCATTTTGCATCATGCTTTTATATTGATATTTATTACATTATGGGCTGTTATTACACATTATATCACAATACCTATGCCTTATCTCTCTTATTTTATAAGGTTTACATGAAGAGGGAGAATGCCGACAGCTGGAATTCTGGACTGGAAAAGGAGCAAATATTAGAGACCTATTCTGCACAACTCCAAAAGTCCTAAAACTTCATGGAGAATTATTTTGGAATATATAAAAAATATTGGGCGAAGAAAGCACCAGAGGGGGCCACCTGCCATCCACAAGGGTGGGGGCGCGCCCTACCCCCTGGGCGCACCCCCCTGCCTTGTGGGCCACCTGGCAGGCCCCCGATGCCCATCTTCTGTTATATGGTGTGTTTTGACCTGGAAAAAAAATCAGAAGGAAGCTTTTGGGACGAAGCGCCGCCGTCTCGAGGCAGAACTTGGGCAGAACCAATCTAGCGCTCCGGCGGAGCTGTTCTGCCGGGGAAACTTCCCTCCGGGAGGGGGAAATTGAAGCTATCGTCATCACCAACGATCCTCTCATCGAGAGGGGGTCAATCTCCATCAACATCTTCACTGGCACCATCTCCTCTCAAACCCTATTTCATCTCTTGTATTCGATCTCTGTCTCAAAACCTCATATTGGTACATGTGGGTTGCTAGTAGTGTTGACTACTCCTTGTAGTTGATGCTAGTTGGTTTACTCGATGGAAGATCATATATTCAGATCCTTAATGATAATTAATACCCCTCTGATTATGAACATTAATATGCTTTGTGAGTAGTTACGTCTATTCCTGAGGACATGGGAGAAGTCTTGTTATAAGTAATCATGTGAATTTGGTATTCGTTCGATATTTTGATGAGATGTATGTTGTCTCTCCTCTAGTGGTGTTATGTGAATGTCGACTACATGAAACTTCACCATTGTTTGGGCCTAGGGGAAGGCATTGGTAAGTAATAAGTAGATGATGGGTTGCTAGAGTGACAGAAGCTTAAACCCTAGTTTATGCGCTGCTTCATAAGGGGCTGATTTGGATCCATATGTTTCATGCTATGGTTAGATTTATCCTAATTCTTCTTTCGTGGTTGCGGATGCTTGCGGGAGGGGTTAATCATAAGTGGGAGGCTTGTCCAAGGAAGGGCAGCACCCAAGCACCGGTTCACCCACATATCAAATTATCAAAGTAACGAACGCGAATCATATGAGCATGATGAAAACTAGCTTGACAACAATTCTCATGTGTCCTCGGGAGCGCTTTGCTTTATATAAGAGTTCATCCAGGCTTGTCCTTTGCTACAAAAAGGATTGGGCCACCTTACTGCACCTTAGTTACTTTTGTTACTTTTACCCGTTACGAATCATCTTATCACACAACTATCTGTTACTGATAATTTCAGTGCTTGCAGAGAATACCTTGCTGAAAACCGCTTGTCATTTCCTTCTACTCCTCGTTGGGTTCGGCACTCTTACTTATCGGAAGGACTACGATAGATCCTCTATACTTGTGGGTCATCACCCCACCATCGCCTCCAATGAGGAAAACGACACCCACGGGCACCGCCGACAATGGTGGCATCCTCACCCACTTCAGCAGCTAGGCCACCATCTCCTCCTCCACTTGATCCGTCGTCACGAAGTCACCACGAGGCAACACCCACCGACCAGATCCCTTTGGACCGACGATGAAGACAACCAAAGGTAGAGGAGGTCACATTGTTGTGTGACTGGCACCATGGCCACACACACGTCGGCCCGAGGCGCCCGCTCAAGATCCACCATCACAACCACGCCACCAAGCCGCGGCGGAGGGACGCCCCGCCGCTGCCATCATCCCCCGTACGAGCTTTGCCCAGCCGGGATCCGGCGGCGGCGGGAGGGGAGGTAGAGGGGAGGGGAGGCGGATGGGAGGGATCTAGAGGGGAGGGGCTCATGTCCCTACCTCTCTAAAAACATATGGATCCAAGCACCGGTCCACCCACATATCAAATTATCAAAGTAGCGAACGCGAATCAAATCAACATGATGAAAGTGGCAGACTAAGGCATAGCCTAGTGGTGGGAAGGGGCTGATGCCTTTCCACCCACCCAGGTTCGAGACATGGTACTTGCAATTTGGGGTTGTTGCACCATGTATACTGTAGGGGGTTCCCTTACAGTCTTTCTGTCGAAAGAAAACATGATGAAAGTGACTAGATGAAATTCCCGCGTGCCCTCAAGAACACTTTGCTTATTATAAGAGACCGTTCTAGCCTGTCCTTTGCTATAAAAAGGATTGGGCTACCTTGCTGCACTTTTGTTACCGTTACCGTTACTTGCTCGTTACAAAATATCTTGCTATCAAACTACCTGTTACCGATAATTTCAGTGCTTGCAGAAATTACCTTGCTGAAAACCGCTTGTCATTTCCTTCTGCTCCTCGTTGGGTTCGACACTCTTACTTATCGAAAGGACTACGATTGATCCCCTATACTTGTGGGTCATCACTACCCACAAGATTGAGAGGGGGGGTCAAGTCCTGGCAACTCGATAAAGTGCCTAGTTCGGACGAGCATCTATAGTGAATTTGAGTATTTATTCCGTGTGGTTTCAGTGGATTTGTGAAAATCTACTCGAATGTAGTGTCCCTATTGCCAAAGATGGGTGGTGCCAAAGAAGTTAATAACTTCTGCCTCATCCATTTGATACATAGTTTCCTGAAGTTGCCAACTAAGGTTCTTACACATCGCCTTAGTCCAAGGTCTCTAGGTTTGTTGGCTCTCACCAGAGCGCCTTTGTGTGTGGTTACTGCATTCAGCATAACTTTATGCTCACCCAATGCATGGCTCACAAGTTCCACTCCAATAAACACATAGCTGGTCTCGTAAAGCTAGAGATCTTATGGTATTTGACACTTTCCTCTCCAAGTGTTGAATAAGTTGGGCTTTGGCTGTCATTTAATAAATTGGGTTTATTCTAGAAAATAAAAACAATGCGCATGCACGCAAATCAAACAAGATAAAGTTTTGAGCTCTATTCTAAATATGGTTGTGAAGAAAATCTCCATTGTCAAGGCATGACAGTATTTGTTTATTTTCATGCAGCCCGGAGCGGTAATATAGTACCATGGTAGTCTTGAATAGAGCTCCATTATCAAGGTATGGCAATACTAGTTTTTACAGGTTTAAGATGAAATAGTTTAGAAACAATACCCAACAATCACAAGGTGTATCATCACGGTCACAAGAAGCATAAGTGAAGAATTCTCTTGGGCTCGCCTCGGATCATTTCTTTTAGGCAATTATCATGACACGCCTAGGCCTCGCTCCCCTAGTCCCTTCAACAAATTTTAAGGTTGATTAGTTTGATACCAACATTTGAAGGCCAATTGCTGGAAAGTCTAAAAATTGTCTATCAATTAATTCTTGCCAACTCTAAAAATGTTACCAACCTTTTGAAACTTTTGGTTTTAACAAATGTTGGTATCAAACCAACCAGCCTATTTTCTTTTTATGTTTGACTTTCATTGTGGGCACATGTGGATGTGCGTAGCTACAACCTTGAACGTTTGTTTGGATGTCAGAGCTGAATTGGCTTCACAAAAATGGAGGCAGAATCAAGTTTCAAGTAGAACTAGAAATGAATGTTCAGTTTTTTTCTGTTTGGTCGGCAAAAAAATCCTTAAAAAGAATCGAAACAACTAGCTAATTCCAAACCACTTTTGGTTGAAAAAGACCCGCAAAAAATGTTGAAGTGCATATGGATTGTCCAGTCTTTTTCATTATCAGCAAGCTCATCTACAATACTAAGGTAAAACCCAGAAGTTCCAGTGTCAGTTTCTAGCAATACAATATTAATGAGCTTTTTCCTTTCCTGGGGATAGATTTTTAGTTTATCTTGTGAGTGTTTTTTTGTTCTATTGAATTATGCCAGGATTGGTATCAAAGCCAGAGATCTCGAGTTCGGATAATGGTTTGAACAATTAAATAGAAACAATTGGAGTTGACTGGGGCCTAACAAAGCATCCACGTGAGGAAGAGTGCGGCGCACAAGTGAATTGATGGCCTTTCATGCCGATAGATAAGTCGATCAGTTATTGCAAAGTTCAATAGGGGCACGATGAAAACGATGGAGTTGTCGGTGATATCTTCTTCCCTAGCACCAATAGGGTTTTGGCTTGGCCATGGTAGAACCTGACGAGTGGCCATAGTTGAGCTTGGTGGAGTCATGGTGGGTGGCACCGATATTTCATTTCATTTTTTTCCATGAATATATGAAGCTTACGTGTCATTTCATTTATAGGAATTGAAGGAAATACATGGGGTGGGGGGAAATCACGGAACGCGTATACAAATTGACGTGTTCATGAATGCTTGAGCAGAGGAACAAGGGGTCCTCGCTGGCCCTTGTCCATTGACGAGTGTCCTCTTGGATGGCTTGCACCAATAGCGTAACGAAGTGCTGCAACCTGCCGAAACACACAGCCGTTGCAGTGCTTCCAAAGCCACCAAGCTGGGAATCTCTAGAAGGAACGGAACCGCCGCACATTAAAATGGGGAAAAGATGTTCGCCGAAGACAATTATAGCCATGGCTAGAGATGAGGTTTTCCTGTTCTGGGAGGTTGTTTCTTAATTGTTTTTTTCTTTCTTCTATCATTGCTGAGCTTGAGGTGCTTAGTCATTGTCACCTTGTGGTCTTGGCTCTGTTCTGTATTAATCCCGAAGACTTTGATCTTTCTCTTCTATAATGAATTGGCACAACTCCTGTTGTTGCCCCTCAAAAGCCACCAAGCTGTGAGAAGGAGGCAGGGTAGACCTTGGTGGAGCGCTGTAGGGGCTTACGATGTGGTAGCTGATGTAGGGTGGAACCCTAGATGGTCGATCTTTCACGAAAGGAGCAGATCCCAACGAGGAACACGAAGAACATGAGGGGAAAGAGAGGAATCACTCAAATCAACAAGAAACAATCACACATATGCTAGATCCTCGAAACACAAGGAGAGATACAAGATCCATGATCAACAAAGGACGGTACAAAGGTAACCGGTTCTTCTCCGTGAGGAGGTCTTGAAGGGTCTTCCCATGAAAGGGTCTTGAATCCAAGGTGGATCTTCTCTGAAGAGGTAACGGTCCCTCACGATGGAGTAGATCCGGATGGATGAGCGAAGCTCTATCTCACATATGAGCTAACACAACGCTAACCCTAACTAGGAGGAGGTGGAGGAGTATATATAGTCTAGGGCCACGAAGGGGTAAGTGGGGGATACATGGGCCTCGGCCCGATACTCTGCGCACGGACAGGCGCCGGTCGTCCGACGGGTACCGGACGACCGGTGGCTCGCGAGGGTCCGGTCGTCCGGTACTTGTCGGATGTCCGGTGTTTTGGCTCTGGATAGGTGGCACCGGATTTCTGGTCGATGTCGGTCGTCCGGTGGCTGAAGATCATCGGACGTTCAGCGTCTGGCGGTCGTTCGGTCGCTGTAGAGTTGGGGGCTGGGCCTTTTGGCTGGAGCGGCTTCCAGGCGTCGGACGTCCGGGAGCTGATGCTTCCTGGTAGCTCTTCCTCTTGTTCCGTGCGCTTGGTGTCCTCGCCGTCTTGTCCATGGTCTTCCTCTTTGTTCCTGGTCATGCATAGCACATATATTTGAGGTAGTAGCCATGTCTCACATGTGGAAAGTGATGGTTCGGAGAGGAGCGAGTTCACCTTGCGTCCAATGGCGTATAGTCGAGGTCTCATCTTATGTATCCTTGGGTCATGGGGAGTGGTCGAAGTGGACATGGGGATGATCGTAGGATGCTCCGCATCATCTCCCCCCCCCTTGGGAAAGATCCGACCTCGGATCGTGATCCTCATCACCATGGAAATGGTTGTTGTGGACGAACTTGTAGTTGGTGTAGATGAAGGTATGGCGCAATCCCAGTACTCCAAGGTGTCTCCGGTATGTGGTACATGCAAAATGAGTAAACACAAAGTACACTCGGAAATACAATGGTTAGCGCACACAAGGTGTCCATCAAGTAAGTATGAGTTTGTTCGGCAAGAATTTTCGTGACAAAGCGCATGAAGCTTAACAAGATGATAGAATGATACGCAAAGCATTCATGGGAGCAAAAGCATTCATTGTGCACACTAATGTATTGTGAATATGATCAATGCAACCACGGTGCAAAATGATGTCATAGTGTGATGGTTTATCAAGAGCATGAATATGGCAATGGATGCTCAATATGTGTATGTTATCATGCAATTGATGGTAGGCAATGTGAACACTATGTATGAATATGCCATCAAGAAAGATCACAACAAATTTGCTAAGGAAATGCACAAGCTCATATATCATGGATGACATGGGAATACAACATGCAACAAGGCAAACATAATGTGAGTCAATCCATACATAAGATGCAAATTTGTCATGTGTATGATATGTCCATCGAGCATGACATGTGTGATCACAATCAACAAATATGGAGGTGTTGGTGTACCAATACTCGATGTTGTGGCATGAGTGGAGGCTCGAAGGTGCATCCAATAAGTCCGAGTGCTCCTCAATGTGAAGGTCCATAAAGCCAATCTCCAATGTTGCTCCTCCGTTCGCGAGATGTATCATGTAGACAACAACAAGGGGCAACAATGAAAGAGTGACCCATCCAATATGCGTATTTGAGGATGTCTCAAAGGGGAGGAGTTCACCTTTATGGGAATGTCGAAAATGTTGGTGTCGCACATCGTGTATGCCTACACATAACCAAATTGTCTCATGACAGTATCGCCTTGTGAATCCTTCAAAATGAAAGAACATGACAAACACTCGGAAAAACAAATGAGGTTAGCGGAAATGCAAAACCTATCATTCGTGTGGTAAGATACCCAACAAGTGTATGCATCATACTCATCATAAGAAAGGACAAGGGAGTATTTCATAGTATGGAGGCATATGATGCGAGAACAACCAAATACAATAGGCTCAATCAAACAAGCATGCATCACAAGTAATATGTTCAAGTCTCCATGATCAATAAGCATAGCAAGTTGGTACTCAATACAAGTGGATATGAGGGATGCCACTAATGGAGACAAGATACAATGATCAAGATAAATCATGTGAGAGGCAAGAGCATATATGTCATCAACCCAAGAAAGCGAGTAATAGTGGAACATGGGTGATGCGACAAAGCAAGCAATCATAGTGATCAAGTCAAGCAAGCTAGTAGTGCAAAGATGCAACGTACTAGAGGTAATCATGGAAATCATGTCATGTGTGCAAATAGTGGGCATGAATAATTCACATGACATATCACAAGCATGAAAGCAAGATATGAGGAGGGTATCATCATTGTATTGGCAAGAAGTCCTATGTAAATAGCAATGGAACATCATGACTCTCCCAACACAAGAATCAACAATAGCATGGGGCACGAGGAAAACATGGTAATAGCAACAAGTATCTCCACCAAGCATGAAAATACACATAGGAGTAGCATAATGGGGAATCATGTGTAGATGCAAGCAAGGGTCACAATTGCATGGCAAAGACAAAGAAATAGGCATAACATGTAAAGTGAACACGATAGTATGGGCATAAGGTAACAAGTGATATATATCCCATAGCTGTGTGAGAGCCAAGTAGAATAGATGCGTGTAGTCGTTGCACGAAGAGAACGGTGGGAAGGACAATCCACGGGATCCCAAATCGTCGTTGCTCTCAAGAGCTCGTTTCGTCAACTCTTGGGATTGAGAGGTTGACGAGTATACATGAGTACCTACACAAAACAAAGACAAAGGGGAAATTGTGTGTGTGTGGTAAATGTACACATCATCCATTATGATGCGCACGTGCTTGTGTTGGTTAGCACAAAATATCCAGTGCTCAAATAAATGAGATGCGTGATATAGAAACATGTCATCCATCATGATAGGTTTGTTGTTATGTATAGCATAATGGAGGCTCAAATTGTGTAATGCATCATGGGAAATATCTAGAGCATTGTTATGCGTGGAATGCATATGGTGCAAGCAATTATGGGAATCATGCAAACTAGGGAATGCATCAAAATCTCCTAATATGTATGAGGAAACTATGGGGGTCTCCTCATGAGCATCAAAGTAAACATCACATGGAGAATATTGACAACATCCAAAAGAAAGCATATTTGGAACATTGTGATCATGGCATGGCATAGTAGATGAATTGCGCAAATCAAGTTAAGGAAGCATGGCAATATCATCGCATGAAAAACAAAAGCCAATGACCAACATCTCGTCATCTATGCCATAAGTGCAAATGGGATTTATTTTAATGGGGCATGCATAGTTACCATGTTGAGATTGAAATGATGCAATATGGGAGATCTCACTCATAGCATATGACAAGTTTAAAGGGTTGTTGAACATGATGTGACCAAAAGAATTTTCACATGATATCCTATGGAGCATAGCATCACAACTAGGCAAATCAACATGCTCATCATCATATTCATCATAAATAGGTGGCATATCTAAGCATGTAGAAGACATAGCATGTGGTGAATCCATAAGGTGATCATCATCATGCAAGCAATCATTTGCAAGATAGTCCACTAGTGGGACAAGAGGAGCATCATCACCTATGTTACCTTTAGAGCATCGCTCATGTGTTGTAGGTGAGGTTGCAACTTGATGGTACCATGTGGGGGGTGCATCTTCTTCCACCATGGCCATCGTCGTCTCCATTGGGGGTATGGACTCATCGAGGGTAGGCATGTCGTCATGTAGGAGACCTAGCACCAAAGAAGAAAACACACTCGGAGTAGAGGTTAAGTCGTTAGAAATCATAGTGGCCTCACGTGTCGTGTCAACTACCTCACTCACTAAGTGTTGTGGCTCACTCACTCCCTCTTGGATGCTCTCACTCATATGGTTGGTGGAGTCACTCAAATGGCTCTCAACCTCACATAGGATGTGTGGCATGCTCTCATGTGTGGGGCTAGTGGTGGTCACACTCATCCTCTCATAGGAAATGCTCTCAATGTCACGTATGGTGGAGTCACTCATCTCACTCATGGGGTGGTGGATCTCCTCACATGGCAATTGGGACATCTCATGATATATGGGTGTCGGAGAGATGTAGGTGCAAATGTCTCCATGCTCAACTCCTATTGCCGCCTTGGTTGAAGGGATAGTCCCATGCTCAACCTTCTTGTCACCGTATTGTTATTGGAGGCCCATATGATGTGGCACCTCGTAGCTCGGCTCCATGACCGAAGGGAATTTCCCATGCTCGGCTATCTTCCTTGAGGGGCTTCCGAAGATGGAAGTGTCGCCCTCGCTTGCAGGTGGTCGCCTCGTTGTTGAAGATGTCGATGTAGGCAAACTCACGGGAAGTAGACGAAGATGCCGTACGTTCAAAGGCGAATATGTCTTGATAGCACTTGGCGAAGATGCCGAAGTGGTGGTGGTGGTAGCCGTAGCTTCCTCTTGGTGGTGCTTGTCTTGCGGTCTTCTCTTGTGCTCATGAAGTTTGGCCGTAGCTTGATGTAGAGCTTGTTGGGACTTGTAGGTAGGCGCATCTCGAGCATCTTCATGATGATGGTGTCGTTGTCGTGCTTGCGCTCGTAGTAGATGTCGTTCGTCGGTGTCGTGCACATGATGCTTGGAGGTGACTTGCCCTTCATGACGATTTGTATCACGAATGTGATGATGGTCGCCATGTAGATGTGGACGTGGACGAATTGCACTTGCATTGCTTGAGCACTCCGAAGATGATCGACTTGCTCGCCACCGCCTTGAAGATGACGAAGGGGAAGAAGAAGACTTGTAGTCGGCCACCATGTCTCGTAGTTGATCCTTTAGCTCGTCCAACTTGGTGTCGATGTAGTCCCTTTTCCTTGCTTCGAAGTGTCGTATGTCGATGGCGAGGTTGTCGAGGCGCTCTCGCAAGGTAGATTGTGCACATTGCATTTCGTGTTGTAGTCCGAAGATGGACGTTTTGGTGATGTAGTTGTTCGCGCCGTTGTTGTTGTCGAAGACCGAAGATGAAATGCCCATCACAAGACTCGAGCAAATATGAGTGGGAGAAAGGAGAGAACCATACCAAATGTACATTGACCGATGTTGAAAATGGATCAATGATCACTCAATGATTGAACAAGGAAATAGCACAATCGGTACCGATCTCGTCGATTTCTCACACCTACACAAATAAGGCTTATGGTGGAGCTCGGTGAGGATAGTGGCACAAAAATTTGATGCAAAATGTTAGCAAGAGTCAATAATGTTGAAAGAGATTAACAAATTCGCAAGTAAAACAATTAGACCAATAGCAATGAATGGCACACGGAAACGCACACATGGATAGATAAATGGGGTCGTGCAACCAAGGAATGAGCACAAAATGTGGAATCCACGGAAAACGCTCGTGTTGCACAACTCAAGAGAGACGCTAGCACGATTGCTCAATAGGCGGATACGACACTTGTGCACAACCTATAAGATGCAAAATGTATCAACTTCTATCCCAAGTATGCTATGTATGTATGGTTCCCGGTGTTTCTCACACGATGATCCAAGATGATCGGATATGACAATCTTATGTGCAATGTGGTATGATGCTATGGCTATTGCTTACAAGCTTCTTTGCTCTTTCTTTTTGCTTAAAAGCTTATTCTTTTTTTTATATGGCCACAATGTGAAATGCACAAACCAAGATAGCAATTGTGTATATGCGGGAACAATCTTTGTGACACAATGGATGATATGATACCAAGATGATATGATATGTATGCAATGGAAGGTGTAGATCACTAATGTGCACAAGTAACGTTGCCGGCAATACTCAAATGGCTAGTCTCGATAGGCAAGTAACACAAAATGGGCTAGGGGTTATCAAGGCAATGGCAAGGGAATATACAATGGAGGGATACCACGATACGAAGATGATATCGATATGGAGGTTACCGTCCGTGGCGATGATGAGTGGCGGTATTCTTGATGTAGAACCGTTCATAATTAGCCGAAACACCTTAGGAAACGGAGAAAAAAAAACGGAAACTCAAAATCTCAAAGGCAAATGTCAAATGGTGGTGGCGGGATGCGGTGGTGGTGTTACGATGGGTTATGCGAGTAGGCAATGCGGAAGTGGAGGGTTAAGTTGAGGTGGCAGAAGTGTATGATGGGCAAGCCTATGCGGAAGTGGTGGTGGTGGTTGATGAAGAAGTAACCGGCCCTAAGTAGCCGAAACACCTTAGGAGACTCGAATCACTACTCAAGCAACCACTAATGCTATGGTGAACCAAATGGGTTAGGTTGCGGAAGGCTATTGTGGTTATGCGGATGATGTGGTGGAAGCCCTAGGCAAAGATGCCAAAGTTGTCAAAATTTGATGAAGTCAAATGATGTTGGTCATATTTTTGTGGGATGGAGGATGTCAATAGCTTCAAAACGAGCTAAAGAACGTCAAAATCGAAGTTCGGATGAATTAGTTATGGCCGAAACAAAAATCAGCCGAAGTTGATATCTACAAGTGTCGGACCTCCGGAAATGGACGGATGTCCGGTCGTCGGACGTTCGGTCGGGCTCGGAAATCCGCTGTTTCAGCTCGGGATCGGGGTGTCGGATGTCCGGTAAGTACCGGTCGTCCGGTGGTTCCTGGGGCTCCGGACGTCCGGTAAAGTGGCGGTCGTCCGGTGGGTCTGGGTCAACGCGAGATGCGAGATTCGGGACGCGATTTTGGGCAGAAATTAGGGGTTTGGGGGTCAAAATTGAGGAAATTTCGTGGATGAAAAATGGGGAAACTTGAAGAGATGGTAGATCCACTCGAAACCAAGCAAATCCATGGATCAAAATCAACAAAACATTATCAAACCAACAAATCAAAAAAAATTGAGGCTATTTTTGTGGGGATTTTCGAAATTGGGGAAGAACACAACAAAATCAAGCTAGAAAACGAAGAGGGGAGGCTCCGAAATCGTGATCAACGTGGCTCATGATACCAAGATGATGTAGGGTGGAACCCTAGATGGCCGATCTTTCACGAAAGGAGCGGATCCCAACGAGGAAGACGAAGAACACGAGGGGAAACACGAGAGGAAAGAGAGGAATCACTCAAATCAACAAGAAACAATCACACATATGCTAGATTCTCGAAACACAAGGAGAGATACAAGATCCACGATCAACAAAGGACGATACAAAGGTAACCGGTTCTTCTCCGTGAAGAGTTCTTGAGGGGTCTTCCCATGAAGGGGTCTTAAATCCAAGGTGGATCTTCTCCGAAGAGGTAACGGTCCCTCACGATGGAGTAGATCCGGATGGATGAGCGAAGCTCTATCTCACATATGAGCTAACACAACGCTAACTCTAACTAGGAGGAGGTGAAGGAGTATATATAGTCTAGGGCCACGAAGGGGTAAGTGGGGGATACATGGGCCTCGGCCCGATACTCTGCGCACAGACAGGCGCCAGTCGTCCGACGGGTACCGGACGTCCGGTGGCTCGCGAGGGTCCGGTCGTCCGGTACTTGTCGGATGTCCGACGTTTTGGCTCTGGATAGGTGGCACTGGATTTCCGGTCGATGTCAGTCGTCCGGTGGCTGAAGATCGTCGGACGTCCGGCGTCTGGCGGTCGTCCGATCGCTGTAGATTTGGGGGCTGGGCCTTTTGGCTGGTGCGGCTTCCAGGCGTCGGACGTCCGGTGACTGTCGGACGTCCGGTGACTGTCGGACGTCCAGGAGTTGATGCTTCCTGGCAGCTCTTCTCTTGTTCTGTGCGCTTGGTGTCCTCGCCGTCTTGTCCATGGTCTTCCTCTTTGTTCCTGATCATGCATAGCACATATATTTGAGGTAGTAGCCATGTCTCACATGTGGAAAGTGATGGTTCGGAGAGGAGCGAGTTCACCTTGCGTCCAATGACATATAGTCGAGGTCTCATCTTATGTATCCTTGGATCATGAAGAGTGGTCGAAGTGGACATGGGGATGATCATAGGATGCTCCGCATCAGTAGCCCACCAGTCCGCAAACGTCGTCGCCGAGCAGGGCAGGGTAGCAATGGATTGGCAATGAGAGAGAGAATATCATGCCACGCCTGGCGGAAGGAAGGGCAGCCAGCCAGAAGATGTTGCATACCCTGGAGGGTCTGATCGCCGACATTTCAATGGAAAAGAAATGTTTGGGATGGAGGAATTTCACTTTACATACTACAATCTGCCCCTCAAGCGGACTGAAATCTCCTATGGTTAAGCGAGTTCATCTTTTTTCTTTTTTTGATAAAGACAAGCTGGTTCATCTACTGTAGCATTTCAAACAATTGGGATGCTTCACCCCGAAACTTGATTTGGAAGTTGCGGCTCCCTAGGAAGATACTCTCACCATCCCAAATTACTTGTCACAGAACGGATAGAAACGGATATATTTAGAACTAAAAATATGTCTAAATACATCCATTTCTACAATAAGTAATTCGGGACGAAGGGAGTAAATATGATGCTGTGGCGCTTTGACCACAACAGCCTGCCCCTGCGAGCGAACATCCAGCACCGTGGCCCTACGCAGCAGACTAGACTAGGATGGCTGGGAAGTGCATGGATGAATCAGGGTACATATGAACCCACTTTGGAAAAACACATTTCTAAATGCTAATTTTTTTAAAAAATGTTGCACAGGTACGTGTCCATATTCGATGTGCGTGCATAAAGTTTCACGAAAAAATAGATTTTTCTGTGGCTTGTGCAAAAAAGACAAAAATTATGGGTGAAACACTATTTAGAAGCACTGAAATTTGTCTTTTTTACGGAGACAAAACAAAAGGATATTTTTGCACAAAACTTTGTGCCGCATACACACATTTGTGAACATGTATGCCTGATATTTTTTTTTTGAATTTTTTAACATTTAAAAAGTGCTTAAAACGAATTTTTTGAAAATTGGGTGCATATGCCCATGGGTGCAGGGGGTGCCTTCTCAGGATGGCTGCCACATGTTCCTGAGCTGCAAATATACGAACCCCTGCCAGCATGCCAATCCGGAGGGGTATTGACTACACAAAAGACAGGCAGGTTGCAGATACAACACGCCATTTCCTTGCTGAAACACCCATGACTGCTAGTATTACACTCCTTAAAAGCAAGCCAATTCGTGTCTGATCTTGGAAATGGGTCGGATCATCACTGGAACTGACGCCACGATCCTCGACAATGCTCTAACTTCCGGTGATCGTAAAAAAAACCGTGTTGTTTCTCGCAGTAGAGCTTCTAACTCTGTTCTTCATGGCTTAGCAGCTCATGAAGCGCATATTGGCATGATGATGCACCTGGCTATGTAAACGCTATGGTGGCCAGCGATTTAGCTGTGCCAGCAATGTAATAAAGCCCAGCAGATTCCTACGAAAAGAAAATCAAACTGGCCCCATAACAGGACCAAGTCTTGGGGTACACCTTACGGCTGCAGGCTGCGTAGTTCAGGAGTTGGATGTTGATAGTTCAGGATTTTTGTCTTAGGATTAGGATTGATTAAGGAATTATCTGACCCAGTCTTGGCCACCGGCTCAGTACAGTCCAACATCGGTTTCACTGGACTTGCAAGTG
Organism: Aegilops tauschii subsp. strangulata; assembly: GCF_002575655.3. Lineage (NCBI taxonomy): Eukaryota > Viridiplantae > Streptophyta > Magnoliopsida > Poales > Poaceae > Aegilops > Aegilops tauschii. The sequence goes on from NC_053039.3 coordinate 229,191,274, forward strand.
TTCCATGCAGAATAAACATACAAACTGAGCCCGACGAAATAGAACCTCTAATCTGAAAGTGCCACTGACCTAGTGCAAGTCACTGGAACTTTCTGATAAGCTCAAGTTTACGAGCCTGGAAGAACTTACAACGGCCTTTTCCACTCGATTCGATCTCCTCGGACTTCCTTTTGAACCCTGTGAAACCTAAGCTCGACAACGTGACCTGTCGCTTGGCGCTTCCGTAGCCAGCTGCATCTTCATCAACTTCGTCCGACTCCCTACAAGTGATCACATGCCACAAATCATCGTGGTGGTCATTTACATTTTGCTATTACCGCAGCGCAGCAGCATAAGGGTTTGAATTCAAACTTACCATGTGACTTCAACTCCATTCTTGAAGTATGCCGTGCAAGTTCCCCAACTAAAACGCACCAAAGTTGGGAAACCAAATACTGGATGCTTATGATCTTTTAACCATTGTATAGTATTAGGATCTGCTCCATTAATTAGGAGCACCTTTAAAAACAGTCGTATGCATTAAACATTGACAACATCGTTGATCAGGAGCAATCGGTTACCTCCTGGATAACCTGATCCAGTGTTCATGTGCATATTCTGAGCTGTTTCATCAAATACCCAGTTTCGTAAGGCTCTATCCCTAGTGACCTGCAATGCATGAACATATTCAAACTTGGTTGAAACAGTTCATAACAACACAGAGCCCATATGTATGAGTCTTGACTCTTAGACACTAACAACAGGGTAGAGACTATCACGAATAAATACCTTTGCAACTATACTTGCTCCACTAACAACAGGGTAGAGACTATCAGCTTTCTTGGCAACCACAAATTTGATGCCTGGAAACTTTTCAGTAAGTTTGACTCTGTACTTCTCAGGATCTCCAACTGTGTCGATATAGACCTTTGCAACAAGTACACCATTATTCAAACTATGTTGTGAGCATTTCCATTTAGAAAGGTTATCTGTGTACATGAATACCATTTCAAGAACAAAATAACTTACCTCTGTCAGTAGAACTCCACTATCAATAGCTTTTCTAACAAGGCCCATTGCAGAGTTGTGGGATATTTCATTGAGATTAATTTTTGTCCTGAAAATCAAGAAGACTTTTAATCTACTGAAGAAGGTTGAGATTTGAAGTTCATAGTGTACTGAAGCATACCTTTTTAACATTTTGGCAGATAACACTTTTGAGCATATGACATCAACCTCCCACCCGATGGAGCTATTCATCTTCAGACTTTCAAACAGCTCCTCCCTTTGCTCCTCCTTCAAGGTCTTCGAATCTGTTGAAGAATAGAAGAACGATAAGCCAACCAAGTTCGCTGATAAATCAGCAACGAAACTGCTGAAGAGTCTGGGCGATTTCATAACTTGTTAACTGCTACTCCCTCCGTCCCAAATTAATTGACTCAGATTTGTCTAGATACGGATGTATCTAGTGTTAGATACGGATGTACTCCCTCCGTCCGAAAAAACTTGTCATCAAAATGGATAAAAAGGGGTGTATCTAGAACTAAAATACATCTAGATACATTCCATTTTATTCATTTTAATGATAAGTATTTTCAGACGGAGGGAGTATCTAGTGTTAGATACATCCGTATCTAGACAAATCTGAGTTAAGTAATTCAGGACGAAGGTAATAATTTAATTCTTCCACTTCAGCGAATCCAGTACTCACGGAAAGCAGCATTACCAGGCTACTCTAGGACTTGACAATTGGGGAATAATATTGAAAATGGTAAAACTACCTAAATAAATTAAAGAATTGGCGACCCTAAAGTTGAAATTCATGCACGGTGCAAAGAAATAGATATGGGAGCTCTCAAATGGCAGAAGCTGGTTTTTTAAACTAAAACTACTATTTGATGTTTTACTCAGATAAGAAGTACACAGAAGCAGTTATGAACTCCCTCCGTTCACTATTATAAGATGTTCTAACTTTTTCTAAATCAGATGTATGTAGACACGTTTTAGTGTGTTTGTTTGCTCATTTCAGTCCGTATGTAGTCTCCATATTGAAATATCCAAAACATCTTATAATGGTGAATGGGGGGAATACAAGAATGGAGACAAAGGAGGTGGGGAGGAGAGTGGGCGGGCCAGCGGGGGGTGAAAAAAAAAGGCAACTATGGAGACTTGAGGGAATAGCAACAATTAATCAGGTTCTACTGAAAAAGACAAGATGTCTGTACCATAGGTGTTTTTTCTTCTGTCCATAAACTCAAGGGCTCAGGTTCATGCACACAGTATCAAGTTTTAAGAAACTATGCTTGTTTCTTTCCTCCCAAATCAACCAAAGTACTGAGTGTGGTAACTTAATACAAGACTTGGTCTTTAAATGATAATGTGATCCAGTTCCAAATTTGCCTCTTGGTGCAGGATGCAAGTAATTTGTTTATTAAAGTAAAATGCTATCACTCCGTTCACAAATATAGGATGTTCTAACACTTTTCTGAATCAGATGTATATAGACACGTTTTAGTGTGTTTGTTCACTCATTTCAATCTGTATGTGGTCCACATTGAAATATCCAAAACATCTTATACTCCGTATTTGTGAACGGAGGGAGTATGTCACAGCAACCTAAACTAATTAAGGAGTTAAGCAATCCAGGCATTCCCACAAGCACAGCAGTCAAGCAGACTACTAAATTTATGAAATACAAGAAAAGGGCATGAGTGAGACCTGCAAAACTGAGGGTGGCAAGAGTGTCATGGTAGGAGCGCGCGCAATACATGCAGCCATACACCATGGGACCTGCGGGAGCGATAAACACAAGTTATGATTCTTTTCGGAAAGAACACATCTAATATTTCTGCTTAATCCATTCGCAAATCCGAGTTCTGCTCCGGATATTTCATTGGGGATGCGCGCAAATCAGATAAAATTGCGAGCAAGATTCTACCTTTCAGCGGAAACGGGTTATCAGCGTATAATTAACAGTATCTTGCAGCAGATCTACAAGAAACGAATGCATATGCATGGCCCAATTCGCCAAACCGAAAGCTAAAATCAACAGCAAGACGGAGAAGAGGTGGTTTACCAAGAACAGGGCCGCGTCCAGCCTCGTCGATGCCCATGAGGCAAGGCTCTTTGGTGGCCCACTCCGGTGCTGCCGCCGCTGTCGCCGTGGCCGCCGCCGCCGCCGCCGCCATCTCAGTCGCAGTTTTTCCTTTTCTTTTTTGATGAGTGAAATCTCAGTCGCAGCTGCGCGCGGGGAGACCTACCTGATGCCGCGAAAACGGTAGAGCCTCTTCCTTTTTTTTGAGGACACATCCAGTTATGTCGGCCCAATATACCTTCTAGCACTTCTGCTTAATCGACCCAATACGGATTTTATAATAATCGGCCCAGTATGTATTTTTTTAATAAAGCGTTAGAAATTAATTAACATGTTGATTAAAGTGTTTGTTGGACACGTCCCCTCAAGGGGTATATATTATACAGATCATCATCAATAAATGAATTGCTTGATTCATTTGTTGTCTGTCGATTTCTTTCTCTATCTCTGTTCTTAATACGTTATCAGCATGATTGGTTTATGTTCATCAGAGGAACGAAATATTGTGGTGACACACGAGGCGAGGCTTATAGCACAGGGGTTCACGCAAAGACCCGTCATCACATATATGATGAAACATATTCGTCTATGAGTGGAATAATGTTCCGATATTTGATATCATTAGCAGTGAATAATGAATTTGTATATCCAACTGATGGATGTTGTGACTACTGACTACATAGTTGTATGCGTCACTTGATTCAGATATCTCTAAGATAATTCCGAATGAATGAAGATTCTGAAATTTAATCGCAACATTTCTTGTGTAAAGCTTCAGAAGTCATTTTATGACTTCAAGTAGTCGGTGAGGATGTGGTATAACTGACTGGGTGAGTTCCTTTGTTAGAAGGGTTACTCAAACATTGATATTGCTCATGCATGTTAATCAACAAATATAAAGATGGATTTTGCATCATTCTTGTATATGTTGATATCTGAATATCATTGAAACTACACAAGAAATGCATGAGACAAGTAAGTCATCTTAAGACGGAGTGTGAGATGAAAGATTTAGTTGAGACCAAACATTGCTTGAGTTTGGAACTCGAGTGTATTCCTCCGGGAATACTTGTTCACCAGCCTACATTTATCCGAAAGATCGTTGAAAAGTTCAAAATGGATAAGTCATACCCATCAACTAACTATGGTTGTGAGATCGCTCTTGATTAGTAGAGATAAATATCCATTTATACCTGAGTGTAGTGATGAAGAGATAGTATAACTGAATTTTCATATCTCGGTGCAATGAAAGCACTAATGTATCTAGCAACCGCACCAGGACTGGTATATTATTTGCAGTGAATTGATTGTATAAATACAATGCGTCACCAGTGAAAGGCATGGGTTTAGTGTGAAGAATATTTTAGATATCTTCTAGACATCAAAGATCTTGATTTGTTCTATTAGGAAAATCAAGATATGATCGTGATTGGATATCGTGATGCCGGGTGCATATCAGATCCCCATAATCCTAGATCACATACTGATTTGTTTTCTCGAATGGAGGTACGACCTTCTCTCGGAAGTCAAAAGGAAAAACTTTAGTAGCTGCATCCGCTAATCATTCTGAATGTATGACGCAACATGTGAATCTGTTTGGCTTCACAGAATGATGAACTTTCTTGAAAGTTCGGGTGGATTTGATTGGTAGGAATCACCCACCATTATCTATAAAGATAATGTTGTTTGTATTACATAGATGCAGACAAGTTATATAGAGCAATATTACAAAGTATATTACTCTGAAAATATTTTATTCCTCGTGAGTTGAAAAGTGGGAAGATAAATATTTTGGAAGCAAAGTCATATGTGATCTTTGATCTTTGTGATATATTCACAAAATCTTTACCAAGTTCTTCATTCCCGAAAGATGTTAATGATGTGGTACAAAATGACTTGTAAGGTTTAGGGGGAGTGCGCTTCTGAACGATAATCTGTTCGAGATCCTCGGATCCTTGATATTGCACTCTTTTCCTTTATGAGTTTTTTCCTATATGGTTTCTCATAAAAAGTTTTAGTGAGGCAATAGTAATACAAGCATTGTGATATGTCATTTTCTCCTTATTTTCACACTAGGTTTTTGGAATGAGTTTTTCATGGCATATTATACTTTCGAAGCTTTAGATATGAAGCAGAACGCTGGAATTTCGTTGTCGCTCGAGTGAGTCTTGAAGGTTCGTGGTTGGGGTTGTTGCACATGCTATGCTAGCCATTCCAGAATCTGAGTCATCATCGGATTCATCAACTTCTTCAGAGTTGGATGATTCTTCTTCATGAGAGTCCACTTCCTTGCCGATGTATGCCTTGGCCTTGCGATAGGTATTCTTGTCGTTGGACGAGGACTTGGATAGATTCCATGAAAAAGATCTTGACGAGGACTTGGAGGAACTATCCTTCTTCTTGAAGATCTTCTTGGACTTCTTCTCATCATCTGATTCGTAGTTCTCGATCTTCCTTTTAACATGGTTCTTGTTACCTGAATCAAATCTTCCAGTAGCTCATATCTCAGCTTCCCAGAGAGAGAAGTCCGAGATGAAATGTCCTGGTTTGTTGCACTTAAAACATGTGTACTCTCTAGTGGGCTTCGGAGAAGACTTTGACTTGCCAGAGGAGCTAGATCATTTTCCCTGAAACTGGTTTTTCTTTCCGAAGCGCTGGAATCTTTTAGTGATCAGTGCAAGATCTTTGTTGATTCTTTCAGGGTCATCGAAATCTTCTTCGGCATTGTCTTCTGAAGAGTAATCATCTACGGCCTTGGGAGCGTGACTCTTTGAGTGACTAGAACCATAGAGATCTCTCTTTTCTTCTTCCTGTTCCTCATGGGTGTTTAGCCATGATATTGGCAGAGTCAAGTGTCTTGAAGTCACCTCGTTCACGAATCATTAGAACAAGGGTATCAAAGGAACTATCAACATACCAGAGCAAATTCTTCATAACTTCATGATCGGTGATGTCTTCGGCACCGAGACCTTGCAGTTCATTCATGATGTCACTCAGACGATCGAATGTTTGTTGACAGCTTTCATTACCTATTCTCTTGAAGCGCGTGAAACCCCTGTAATTAAGCTACAGTAAACTCTAACTAATGTCGCCATGTCAGCACTTTTGATTAAGCTTAATTGCCTCTTAGTTGAAAATAAATTCAAATTTAAATCAAGAATTTAAATTTACAAATAAGGTTGGAAAATAGTTCATCATTTTGCAAATATTCCAAAATAAATATTGGTAATGTTAAACAACCTCACCTCTTTGCTCATTTGAGCTCTAGCTATTAAAACAGTACCAAAACAGTAAATTAAATACTTTTCTTTATTATAAGAATTCGAAACTATTTTAAATAAATCCCAAACTCTTTGTGGCAGTGCATAAAATTGCAATATGAATTATGTGCCAAGTCCCATATTTTATAAAAGACATCAACTACTGGAAATAAAATAAAACATAAAATAAAAAAAGAAAAGAGGAAAGAAAAAGAAAAAGGAAAGAAAAGGCAGAAAGGTGGCATTGTGCTACGGCCGAGCCACGCCACGGTGCTGGCCCAACCCAAACCCCCCTCGTGCCCTTCTCCCTATTCACGCCCCCCCCCCCCCCCCGAGGATGTAGAGCGCCCGTCCATGACGCTGATAGCCTCGGGGCGGCCATCCGGCGGCTCCACGACGCCTACTAGGTCGTCCCCGCCCCGGTCGAACCCTAGCGTCCCCCTTTCCTTCCCCTCGCTCTCTCCCTCGCCAGACCCGCCGCGCCCCCCCCAAACGCCATTGTCGCCATGACCGTCGTCATCCTCGCGCCCACCGTCGTCCCCGCACCCTGAGGAGGTGTCCAAAGGCTCCTCTGTCATCTGCCTCGTCGACCCTGACCACCGGTTCGAGCTCATCACCCATACATCAACGTCGATGCCATCATCTCCTTCCTCGGGACCTGCCGCACGCTGTCGTCGATTCCGGCGACTTCACTCCGTCCCACGCCTCCCCGAGCAGCTCCCCGGCCATGATGTGAGCAAAGGGCCTCCCCCCTCTATTTTTTTTCCCTTGATCCGAGCCCTCTGGCTCGTTGGCCGCTAATACGTCTCCAACGTATCTATAATTTTTGTTTGTTCCATGCTGTTATATTATAATTCTTGGATGTTTTACAATCATTTTATGGCAACTTTATATAATTTTTTGGGACTAACCTATTGAGATAGTGCCCAGTGCCAGTTACTGTTTTTTGCTAGTTTTTTACTTCGCAGAACATCCCTATCAAACGGAATCCGAATGCAGCGAAACTTTTTGGAGATATTTTTTGGACCAGAAGACAACTTGAGAGCCAAGAAAGCACCTAGGGGGAGGCCCGTGGGGCCCACAAGACACCAGGGCGCGCCAGAGGCCCCTGGCGCGCCCTAATGGGTTGTAGGGCCCACGGGGGTCCCTACACCGCCTCTTCGCTCTATAAATATCCAAATATTCCAAAAACCCTAGGAGGGCAGACAAAACACAATTCCAGCCGCCGGAAGTTCCAGAACCACGAGATCCAATATAGAGCCCTATTCCGGCACCTCGCCGGAGGGGAACACGATCACGGAGGGGTTCATCATCCTCATTGGTGCTCCTCCGATGATGCGTGAGTAGTTCACCATAGACCTACGAGTCTGTAGGCAGTAGCTAGATGGCTTCTTCTCTCTTTTTGATTCTCCATACAATGGTCTCTTGGAGATCTGTTTGATGTAAACTTTTTGCGGTGTGTTTGTTGGGATCCGATGAATTTTGAGTTTATGATCAGATCTATATCCATGAATATTATTTGAGTTTCTTTGATCTATTATATGCATGATTGTTATAGCCTCGTATTTCTTCTCCGAATCATTGGTTTAGTTAGGCCAACTAGATTGATTTTTTTCTTGCCATGGGAAGAGGTGTTTTGTGATGGGTCCGATCTTGCGGTATCCTCACCCAGTGACAAAAGGCGTAGCGAGACACGCATGTATCATTGCTATTAAGGATAAAAAGATGGGTTCTATTCCTACATGAGTAGATCTTGTCAACATGATGCCATCGTTCTTATTGCATTACTCGGTTTCTCCATGAACTTAATACACTAGATGCATGCTGGATAGCGGTCGATGTGTGGAGTAATAGTAGTAGATGCAGAATCGTTTTGGTCTACTAATCTTGGACGTGATGCCTATATACATGATCATTGCCTTGGATATCGTCATAATTATTCGATCTTCTATCAATTGCCCAACAGTAATTTCTCTACCCACCGTATGCTATTTTCTCGAGAGAAGCCACTAGTGAAATCTACGGCCCCCGAGTCTATCTTTTATCGTATTGCTTTCAGATCTATTTTTCACTGTATTTGTTTTCAGATCTATTATTCCAAAAACCCAAAAATACTTGGTTGCACTTTTATTTGCATCTTTTATTCGCGTTTTATTCAGATCTATTTATCCAAGCTCGTATAATTTAATCTATCTTTTTACCGAGGAGGGATTGACAACCCCTCTTACGCGTCGGTTTGCAAATATTCGTGCTTTGTATGCAGGTACCGTTTACATAATGTTGCTTGCTTCTCCTACTGGTTCGATAACCTTGGTCTCACAACTGAGGGAAATACCTACCATAGTTGTACTGCATCATCCCTTCCTCTTTGGGGAAATACCGACGCAGTTCAAGCCGCATCAAAAGGAATTTCTGGCGCCGTTGCCGGGGAGACATCATCAACATCTATCAAGTTCCTAATCACAAATCTCATCTCCTTGCGATTTAAATTATTTGCCATTTGCCTCTCGTTTTGAGCTCCCCCACTTCACAAAAAAAATCATTTTATTCGCCTTCTTTTTCTTTTTCCTTTTTCTCATCAGATCTCTTGTTTGCATATCTCTTTGCTAGCATGACTACCCCTCCTTTGTCACCAAATTTTGAAGTTCTATACTTCAAGTAGAAACAAGGAGAAAATTTGAAAGATGCTTGGTATATGTTAATGGATTCCTACCGCATTTGTAATCTAAAGGGGGATGCAAAGATTTTGCTTTGTAATTCTTATATAGGTTTAGCTTTGCATCATAGACAACTATTGGATTTCGCCGCAAAAGGGAATTTTATTGAGCTTGATGTTAATCCCGCCTATGAAATACTAGAGGGAATATTGGGAGTTCCACCACCAAAAAGGGGGTTTACTTTTAACCAAGAGGGGATTCAAAAATTAGACAAATTAGGTGATCTACAGAAAAATTTGGTTGAGTTGCAAAAATATAATGAACCCCTCAAAATATTGGTGGAAATCTCAATCGCATGAATACTTTGATCACTCTTTGTAACAAGCGGTTGGATATTTTAGATCTCAAGATGGTCTCTTTTCCTAAGAATTTGGGGAAGCGTAAAGAGCCTCCTAGGTTTGAGAAAGCCCTCACAAAAGTGGCAAAAACTAAAGATGACAATACTTGAATCTATACATCATGCCTAGCTAAGGGCATAAAACGATAGCGCTTGTTGGGAGGCAACCCAATGAATAAAATTTATTTTTGCCTTTTTCTTTCTGTTCTTTAGTGTTTGCACAATTATGCTACTGTTATGATTCTGTTTTTTATGTTTTATTTAGTATTTGTGCCAAGTAAAGCGTTTGGGATCATGTTGGGTGATAGTTGATTTGATCTTGTTAGAAAATAGATTTTTTTTGCATCCAGTAACAGAATTGTTAAAATTCACAGAAGGGACGAAAACTTCTGAATTTTTTCACAAGATTGATGTACCAATTGCGTACGTTTTCCTAAGTTTTCAGAATTTTTGGAGTTACAGAAGTATGAGTAAAATTCACGTCTTTACATACTATTCTGTTTTTTACATATTCTATTTTCGTTGCATTGTGTGCTTATTTTGATGAATCTATGGTTTGTATCGGGGGGTATAAGCCATGTAAAGTTAGAATACAATAGGTATAATGCAATAACAAAATTTGAATGGGTTTTCAACGGTACTTAAAGTAGAGATTGGTTTTCTTATACTAACGGATCTCACGAAGGTTTTGTTAAGTTTTGTGTGATTGAAGTTTTCAAGTTTTGGGTGAGATCACGATGGATGAAGGAATAAGGAGTGTCAAGAGCCTAAGCTTTGGGATGCCCCACGGCACCCCAAGTTAATATTCAAGGAGAACCAAGCAACTAAGCTTGGGGATTCCTCGGAAGGCATCCCCTCTTTCTTCTAACGACCATCGGTATTTTACTTGGAGCTATATTTTTATTCGTCACATATCATGAGTTTTGCTTGGAGCGTCTTGTATTATATGAGTCTTTGCTTGTTTTGTTTTTTAGTTTGTCACAAGTATCCTTGCTGAACACACCTATTTGAGAGAGCCAAAATTATGCTATGATTTGTTAGAATTGCTCTTTATGCTTCACTTAAATTTTTTGAGCCATGGAATTTCTCTAGTGCTCCACTTATATCTTGTTGAGCACGGTGTGCTTTAATATTTGAAGAAATAATCTCATGATTCACTTAGATCTATTTGAGAGTTAGTAAATTTTTGAAGAAATTCTCTCATGCTTCATTTATATTATTTTGAGAGAAAGAAAAAAAATTATGCTCATGTTCTTCACTTAAATTTGTTTGAGCTTGTCAAAAGAAAATGCAATATATGAAATTAGTCCCAAAGTGATAGATATTCAAGAGGGATATAATAAAAACTTTCATGTAGATCATTGGACAAAATAAACTTGATTGCTTGTAATAGTTTTGAGATATGATGATAGTAATATATGAGTCATGTTGGTGAGTAATTATTCTCTAGTAAGAATATTGGTGTTAAGGTTTGTGATTCCCTACACAAGCACGAAAGTCAATAGTTATGCAATGAAATTACATCCTACTTGTGGTGCATTGTTTAGTGTTAGTTATGCTTAATGCTCGTTTATGAGAATGTTCATTTCTTGGTTTGTTGCTTCTCAATATTTTTGCTAGCCTCCACTTGTACTAAGTAGAAATACTACTTGTGCATCCAAAATCCTTAAACCCAGTTTTGCCATATGAGTCCACCATACCTACATATATGCGGTATTTTCGTGTTGTTCTAAGCAAATTTGTATGTGCCAACTCTAATTTTCAAAATGAATCTACTTTTTGTGTGCCCGTACCGCTCATGAAGCGGCAGGTGGCCAATATTTTTCCATGCTAGATGTGTTATTCTCAAGATGAGTGTTTATTTACTTGTCATTGCATGAGAGTGTGGCGGTAATAGGGATGCCCAGTCCCGAAATGAAAAAGAAATTTACTTTATGTTGCCAAATAATAAATTCCTTGGAAAGTGTTGGTATGGAAGGCCCGTGGATACTGCTAGCCATGGATTGTGAAAGAATGGCGGAAAAAGGAATAAACTTTATTTTATGTTTGGGAACTGCCTATGATGTATCTAGCATGGAAAGTATTGGGAACCACTCGGTCATTTTTGTTGACAGGAAAAGGATGCCTCTCAAAATATTTTATCTCTAAATTTAAGTTTTGGGCTCTGGCACCTCTACAAATCCCTACCTCCCTTTGTGAAGGGCCTATCTATTTATTTTTATGCAATTTTTTATTTTTATTCGAGTCTCCATCTTCTCTTATAAAGCATCAACTAAGGGGCACTATGATCATACTTGTGCATTGGATGTAGCTAATATTCGAGTGTGTTTCATGAATGGATCAATGATTGAGCATGATGGGCTAGGGATAGCTTTCTTTAGTGTTGATATTTTGAAAGACATGGTTGCTTATTGATATGCTTGAGTATTGAAGTTGTCATGTCAAATATAAACTATTGCTTTGAACCATCTAAAAGTCCAAATGTCCATGCTACAAAGGAAAAGAATATGTGATGAACATGTTAGGCAACATTCCACATAAAAAAGTCTGTTTTTATCATTTACCTACTCGAGGGCGAGCTATTCTAAGATAGCAAGAACTAGCTCCCAGTGCGCATGAATTAAGCTTGGGGATGCTGATACGTCTCCAACGTATCTATAGTTTTTGATTGCTCCATATTGTTATATTATCATTCTTGTATGTTTTACAATCATTTTATAGCAACTTTATATCATCTTTTGGGACTAACCTATAGACATAGTGCCCAGTGCCAGTTTTTTTTGCTTGTTTTTTTACTTCGCGGAATATCCCTATCAAGCGGAGTCCAAACGCAGCAAAATTTTTTGGAGATATTTTTTGGACCAGAAGACAACTTGGGAGCCAAGGAAGCACCCAGGGGCCCACAAGACACCAGGGCACGCTAGAGGCCCCTGGCACGCCTTGATGGGTTGTGGGGCCCACGGGGGTCTCCTGCACCACTTCTTCGCTCTATAAATATCCAAATATTCCAAAAACCCTAGGAGAGCAGACAAAACACAATTCCACCCGCGGCAAGTTCTAGAACCACGAGATCCAATCTAGAGCCCTATTCTGGCACTCCGCCGGAGGGGAACACGAGCACGGAGGGGTTCATCATCCTCATTGGTGCTCCTCCGATGATGCGTGAGTAGTTCACCATAGACCTACGGGTCCGTAGGCAGTAGCTAGATGGCTTCTTCTCTCTTTTTGATTGTCAATACAATGGTCTCTTGGAGATCTGTTTGATGTAAACTTTTTGCGATGTGTTTGTTGGGATCCGATGAATTTTGAGTTTATGATCAGATCTATATCCATGAATATTATTTGAGTTTCTTTGATCTATTATACGCATGATTGTTATAGCATCGTATTTGTTCTCCAAATCATTGGTTTAATTAGGCCAACTAGATTGATTTTTCTTGCCATGGGAAGAGGTGCATTGTGATGGGTTCGATCTTGCGGTTCCTCACCCACTGATAGAAGGGGTAGCGAGACACGCATGTATCATTGCTATTAAGGATAAAAAGATGGGGTCTATTCCTACATGAGTAGATCTTGTCAACATCATGTCATCATTCTTATTGCATTACTCCGTTTCTCCATGAACTTAATACACTAGATGCATGCTGGATAGCGGTCAATGTGTGGAGTAATAGTAGTAGATGCAGAATCGTTTTGGTCTACTAATCTTGAACATGATGCCTATATACATGATCATTGCCTTGGATATGGTCATAATTATTCGATCTTCTATCAATTGCCCAACGGTAATTTCTCTACCCACAATATGCTATTTTTCCCGAGAGAAGCCACTAGTGAAATATACGGCCACTGGGCTATCTTTTATCATATTGCTTTCAGATCTATTTTTCATCGTATTTGTTTTCAGATATATTATTCCAAAAACCCAAAAATACTTTGCTGCACTTTTTATTTGCATCTTTTATTTCGTGTTTTATTCAGATATATTTATCCAATCTCATACAATTTAATCTATCTTTTTACCGAGGAGGGATTGACAACCCCTCTTACGCGTCGGGTTGCAAGTATTTGTTCTTTGTGTGCAGGTGCCGTTTACATGGTGTTGCTTGGTTCTCCTACTGGTTGGATAACCATGGTCTCGCAACTGAGGGAAATACCTACCGTAGTTGTACTGCATCACCCCTTCCTCTTTGGGGAAATACCGACGTAGTTTCAAGCCGCATTAGCCGCCATAGCCGTGCTACTTCTTGAGCTTGCGTTGGTTTTTCCCTTGAAGAGGAAAGGGTGATGCAGCACAACAGAGATAAGTATTTCCCTCAGTGAAGAACCAAGGTATCAATCTAGTAGGAGTAACGGGCAACTCCCCAATAGATGCACCTGCACAAACAATCAAACACTTGCACCCAACGCGATAAAGGGGTTGTCAATCCCTTCACGGCCACTTGCAAATGTGAGATCTTATAGAGATAGATAGAACTAAATAAAAGATAAAATATTTTTGGGTTTTTGGTGTATGGATATGAAAATAAAAGATTGCAAAATAGTAGATCGGAAACTAATATGATGGAAAATAGACCCGGGGGCCATAGGTTTCACTAGAGGCTTCTCTCTTGAAGGCAAATAATACGGTGGGTGAACAAATTATTGTCGAGCAATTGATAGAAAAGCGCAAAGTTGTGACAATATCCAAGGCAATGATTATGCATATAGGCATCACGTCCGTCTCAAGTAGACCGACTCCTGCCTGCATCTACTACTATTACTCCACACATCGACCGCTATCCAGCATGCATCTAGAGTATTAAGTTCATAACGAACGGAGTAACGCCTTAAGTAAGATGACATGATGTAGAGGAATAAACTCAAGCAATATGATGAAAATCCCATCTTTTTATCCTCGATGGCAACAATTCAATACGTGTCTCACTACCCCTACTTTGTCGCTGGGTGAAATCACGCAAGATTGAACCCAAAGCTAAGCACCTCTCCCAAAGCCAAACCGAACCGATAATTCGAATAGAAGTACAAAGATATCGAATCATGCATATAAGAATTCAAAGAAGATTCAAATAATATTCATAGATAAGCTGATCGTAAATCCATAATTCATCGGATCTCGACAAACACACCGCAAAAGAAGATTACATCGGATAGATCTCCAAGAACATCGAGGAGAACATGGTATTGAGAATCAAAGAGATAGAAGAAGCCATATAGCTACTAGCTATGGACCTGTAGGTCTGTGGTAAACTACTCACGCTTCATCGGAAGGGCAGTAGAGTTGATGTAGATGCCCTCCGGGATCGAATCCCCCTCCGGCAGATTGCCGGAAAAGGCCCCAAGATGGGATCTCAGGGGAACAGAAGGGTGCGGCGATGGAAAAGTGTTTTTGTGGCTCCCCCTGATGGTTCTGGAATATATGTGAATATATAGGACAAAGAGCTAGGTCAGAGGATCCTCGAGGTGGCCACAAGGTAGGGGGTGTCCCCCCTAGGGCGCGCCCTCCACCCTTGCCGCCGCCTCGTGGCTCTTTTGGCTTGGACTCCAAGTCCCCTGGGTGTCTTGTGGTCCAAGAAAAAACATAGTAAAGTTTTATTCCGTTTGGACTCCATTTGGTAGTCCTTTTCTGCGAAGCTAAAAAACAAGGAAAAAAACATAAACTGGCACTGGGCTCTCGATTAATAAGTTAGTCCCAAAAATAATATAAAATAGCATAATAATGCATATAAAACATCCAAAACAGATAATATAATAGCATGGAACAATAAAAAATTATAGATACATTGGAGACGTATCAAGCCGCAGCTCGCCCCCTCGCTCCGTCTCCGCCATAGCTAGGCCCCCTCCCCTCTCGTTCGTGCACGCCGCTTCGCTCCTGGGACTCGCAGGAGTCCGACGGGCCCTCTGGCTCGCCTCGCCGCGCCCCTAGCGCCGTCCCCGGCAAGCACCCGAGCCCACCACCGCTCCGTGCCATTGTTCCGGCCGCCCCCGCATGAACTGTTGCCGTTGTTCGACGCGCCTCTTCGCGCACGTTCAGACGCGCCCACCTGCTCATGTTTTGGTCGCATGTTGGCGATTCCCGATGTGCGCCCGACCCCTCCGTCGTGGTTTTGGCCACCGGCGGCTAAACGTTGGCGCCGCGGCTGACGTGGTTGACCCTGGCGCCCGCCCCGCGTCACTGACATGTGGGCCTTGTAGTTTAGAAATTAGTTTAAGTTTAAAATTAATCAAATAATTAAATGGCCACTGACAGCTAGGCCCAACCACTTAATTAGATTAATTGGGTTTAAATTAAACATGTTTTAATAAAAGGATAAACGGTCAGCTAGTGATTGCTGACTGGGTGTTGACTGGGCCCCTGGTCCCAGCAGTCAGTGACTGTGGCTAGACCACAGTGGGTACAAAATGTAAATGCCCCGTAAAAAATCAAATCAAATAATTAAATTAAATCAAGTAAATATAGAAAATCATTTAAACTTCGAAAAATCATATAAATTAAATCGTAACATGGATTAAAATAATTTATATATGAAAAATGATCAGAAAATATAATGAATATGTTTATGCTATCTACATACCTGCCACACCCCTCTATCATAGCGAACATCGACACTTTGCCCCTGGACTATTTTACCAAAAAACACCTGGAGCTGGGAAAGGGTTGCATTAGAGCATTTCATCATCACTTACTGCCATGACATGCATTGTGCTGCATTTTTCTGCTCCGTTATTTATCTGTTTTTCCCCTCTTCCCTATTCTTTTGGTAGACCCCTAGACCGCCGGTGACCCCCGGTACGACTACGACGTCGATGAACCGTTCTTCTCTGCAGAGCTTCCAGGCAAGCAAACCCCCTTGATCACTCCGATACTGCCTATTCTTCCCTCTACTACTCGCATTAGAGTAGAGTTACCATTACTGCCTTACCGTTTAACCCTATACTACTGCATAGCCTGTCCTTGCTACTACTATTGATACTTACATGTTATCCTATATGCTAAGTATAGGTATGCTAGTATTCCATCAGTGGCCCTACATTCTTGTTCGTCTGCCATGCTATGCTATCGGGTCGTAATCCCTTCGGGTGGTGATCACACACACACACACACACACACATATATATAGTATGCATACTATACATGATACATTATATAATTAAAGCCGGGTTGGCTCGTAGAGTACCTGCGAGTGATTCACGGACTGGGGGCTAAAAGGATATTTCTCCTAACGACCCCCTGAGTGATTCTTTGTGGTGGAACGACATGGCAGGTTGAGACCACTTAAGAGAGAGGTGGGCCTGGTCCCTGGTCGGTGTCTGCGGTTACTTCATCATAACACGCTTAACGAGATTGGGTATTTGATTTGAGTTGGCCGCTGGCCTTTTCGCACTAACCACCATGCGGGATGAGTTATGGGGAGTCGGCGTCGTACGATTTCTCCCGTGAGCTTTTCAGATGTCACAGATGAGTGGCACGCGTCCGAGTGGTCTGCGTAAGCACCTGCTTTGTATAAAGAGGTAGCCAGGACTGGTCCCGGCCGTCCATGCAATGTGCAGGAGTGCAAAGGGTGATGGGCCCAAGACCCCTAAGCACTTAGGATGTAGACCGGCATGCTGACCTCTTTGGAGAGCCTAGGTAGGACTACGCCATGTTGATCTTCTAAGGCCGAGCATTACCCAGGAAAGTGTGTCCAGCGAGACGTGATTGAGCGTCGGGCAATGTGGTGCACCCCTGCAGGGAAGTGATCTATTCAAATAGCCGTGTCCATGGTAACAGGACCACTTGGAGTTGTATTCTGATCTCTTACAACTAAAATCGGATACTTGATAAAATACACCCAGTTAAGTAACATATACAACTCGGTGATCGCTCTCTCATAGGGAGACGAGGAGGGGATCTCCGGGTAGATTATTGCTATACGATGATACTTGTTACCATTCCAGCTACTCTCTTCTACTACTTCAAGATGGTGGCTGCCAGAAGATGTAGTCTTCGATAGGATTAGCTTCTCTCTCCTTATTCTGGCATTCTGTAGTTAGTCCACAAATACTACCCATTTTATTGATACCGATGCATATGTAGTGTAGGTATGATGTAAGTCTTGCGAGTACTTTGGATGAGTACTCACGATTGTTTTGCTACCCCTTTTCTTTTGACCCGATTGCTGCAACAGATGATGGTGCTGCAGATGGAGGTCCCCCCCCCCAGTGGAGCGTACTACATGGAGACCGACGACCAGGAGTAGTCCGTAGGTCCCAAGCAGGAGGCCTCGCCTTTCGATCTAGTTCCGTTGTTTTGCTCAGCCTTCCTAAGGCAAACTTGTCTAACTATGTTTGTACTCATATAGTATTTGCTTGATGACTTATGCATTCGGGTCCTTGTGACCCCTGGCTTGTAATATACAGACTGATGTTTATCCTTTGTGTCGTAGAGTTATGTTGTGGTATCTTCCCGTGAGTCTCTAATCTTGATCGTGCATGTTTGCGTGTATGATTAGTGCATGATCGAATCGGGGGCGTCACAAAGCGGTTGAACTTCTCTCGAAGGGTGTCAATGCGAGCTTCTTTCAGAGTGGAAACACCTTCATTGATTTTCTCAACGATGTCCCACAAATCATTGTAATTTCACACTGGCGATAGCGAAGAAACTGAGCACGAGAGAGATGACCCCCAATTTCATCTTTGGCCTGTCATCCATCTGAATGTGTTTCTTTTCATGTTCAGTGGGGACTTGAGGTATTTCCACGATGAATCCACTCTGCACCACATTCAACATCTCATCATCAATTGCTTGGAGACAGATATTCATCTTCTCCTTCCAGAAGGGGTAGTCCATCCCATCGAAGATGGGGACCTTGAGGTGCGACTTGTAACTCACTGAAGACATACTTAAACTCCAAGGTTGTTAGACCAAAATGAGCAGAGTCAAGGAGTACCTTGCTTTGATACCAATTGTAGGAACGAAGTATGTCGACCAGAGGGGGGTGAATGGGAGTTTCAAAATTTCTTTCTGAAACTTCAAAACTCTCGAAACCCAGTAGTGGAATGAAAGATAATAGATTATAGTGAGTGAAAGTAAACTACACTACTGCAGGATGCTGCTAATGCGACACTACAATCAGAGACCCTTCAACGAAACTGTGTGCGATGCATTAATCGCAAACGGTGATGTAAAAAACATCGAAAAAGATGCAAAACGTTTGTGATGGTGGATACATCAAACACGGTTCAGATTTTAGTTGCGTGTGCGATGCGGGTCATACGATTCAGTTTAATGAACTGTTTGCGATGAGGCAGAACAACAGAAACCGGTAGCCAGATGAAGGCGTGTGCGATATACGGCATACAGTTCACTCAGATAAACTGTTTGTGGTGAGGCAGAACAACAGAAACGGGCAGCCAGATGAAGGTGTGTGCGATATACGGCATACAGTTCACTCACATGAACTGTTTGTGATTAGGCAACACAAAAGAAACGGGCAGCCAGATGAAGGTGTGTGCGATATATGGCATACAGTTCACTTAGATGAACTGTTTGTGATTAGGCAACACAAAAGAAATGGTCAGCCAGATCAAGGTGTGTGCGATATACGGCATACGGTTCACTCGGATGAACTGTTTTCAATTAGGCAACACAACAGAAACAGTTCAGCCAAATCAAGGTGTGTGCAATGGAGGGCATGATAAACTGTTTGTGTTGAGCAAAGAGAACAGAAACGTTTCGTGTAAACAAGATGTGTGTGATACGCGACAAACATCCAATTACATAGGTGGCTAGTACACACATGACATTTCCACACATCAAGTAAACTATTACATGCATAATTAACTAGGATAAATGATCATCTGATCATCGTCTACTTCTTGTGACGCATGCCACCACTGCTCTACTAGGATAAACGGAACAATATTCTTTACTGTGAATAGTGTGCTCTGTTGGGCACACAAGTATACGGATCATAGCCTTGGGCGAGCAATGTGCCCACATGCGTCGTGCTAGCTCGATGTTCCTTCTATGCTAAGTTTCCATTAGTTGATAGTGTTTTGTGAACACGCCGCCGTTTCCCGCCATTTCTTCACCGGTTTCCCACCGCCACCCAGTGATATTGCGCATAAACCTAGGTGGCGCGCGACGCACGGAGGCAACAAGCGCAACCTATAGCACATTCACCTTTTCCAAGCAAGCCAACCCACCAAAGCGCCGCCTCCGGCATCAACCTCGACTAGGAAAACGAGAAGGCACCACGGCCCGTCGAGGCCGAGGCGCTCCCCGACAACATGATGGACGACGCCGTGATGCGCGTCATCGCCAGGGTTGAGAAGACCCTTAGCGCATGGCGCTTCCGTGTTGTGGATCAAGATAGGCATGTCAGCGCCGAGAGGTTGCAGCTCGCCGCACAACATGATCGATGGTGCGCTGCAGAGCAAGCTAGGCTCGTCCGCGCCGATAGGCTGCGGCTCGCCGCACAGCGAGACCGTTGGAGCGCCGCAGAGCGAGAAGCGCGGCGCGCCACACAGTAAGAGCGGATCGATCGGCGCTTGCCCGTTGTCGACAGTGCGTCGCAGCTAGGTACATGACTCGTCAGTATCCCCATTCCTCGCCAGGAGTGGGAAGAGGTCGTCTGCGCCGTACTTGCACCAGAGGCCGGCCGCACCATACTTGCATCGAACGCCCGCCACGCCGTTCGCATGGGTCGCGCCATTCGCCTTGTCCGCGGCCCGCTCGATGCCAACGCGCTGATCGCTAGGCTCGACTGCCTCCTTGGCCCAGGTGTCCACCTGGGCACAGTATAGGAACATGGCCATCGCATCCTCGAGCTGGTGATCTCCGATGAAGTAGCCAACTTGGAGCTCGAGATCGCGCTCCAGATGTACCGCGAGCGTGTCGACCTCTTGGACGAACACCTGCACGAGTTGAGGTAGAGCCAAGAGCTACCGTAGGCAAGGGCTGCTGGCCATGGTCTCATGGACGCGTTTTATTTTGTTGAGTCGTTTCGATGTGGATCGCTATGTATTCACAACAATCATAATATTTCTCTATTTATTGCTCTATTTCAATGTGTGTACTCTGTTTTTTGTTCATATATGTTCTGTTTTGATGTGTGTATATATGCTTTCCATTCTGTATATGTGGATAATAACAGCTACATACAAATTAGTATACGAAAACAAATAGAAAATGGAATTCATAATATATATTAATTGTTCATTAGTTCATCACAGAATATATATAATATCATCACATATACGTGATGATACTTAACTACTAGGTACAATGCATAAAATTGAAAATGAACAATACTAAAACTAATAATCCCTCCTGGGGGAAGTATTCTGGCAGCCCCTCGCCAACAGCTCCCTGGCACGCGGCGTCTTCCCAGTACGGAGGCAGTACTCCACCTCCTCCGCCTCGCAGCGTTTGACGTACCGATCTGCCTCTTGCTGGCGGACGAGCGCGAACGATCTTGCCATTTCGTTGGGCACCCACTGGAGCTCGTCGTCGGTGGCACGTTGGAGCTTACCGGCCCACCTCCATGCAGCGATGAGGCGCCTAGCGCCTTTGACCCTCCTCGCAAAGTACCCGTCTTCGTACACTCCTCCACATGACGACGCACCCGCCCCCAAAGCTCCACCGCCTCCTTTTACAGGTGGCATCACGGGCTTCACAAGCCACCTGGTACCTGGCTTCCTCCTCCGCCATCTCCTTCTTGAACGCCACTTGCCTGGCTTTCTCAGCCGACAGCAGTGACTTCTAAAGACAAAGATTGTATTGGCTCCAAAACCACTCCAAAGTTGGGGGGGGGGGGTCCGGCGCAACCTCGTCCGACGACGCGTAGGGGTCCTCCTCATCGCTGCTCTTCGACTGAGCATCCTCGGGGTCCGGCGCTTCCTCGTCGGTGCATGGGCAGATCGGCGCCATGGCAGAGATTTGAGAGAGAGGGCGAGCGAGGGGAGGATGTAGATAAGAATGCATGCGGGACGACATGATCAAGGTAATATTTATAGGCGGCCGGAATCTAGATCGACGGGAACAGTACACATGACGGTCGCCAGAATTTACGAGTACTGTACTTTGAATTACACACGATTTCCGCAGCAAAAGCCATGTGTGAACTTAATAGCTGACGGTTTCCAATACAGAACCGCGTCTGATTAATAACCCGCACCACTCATCTTCCAAACCTCGAGGCACGAAATAGAGTGCCAATCGTGTGATGCCCGGTTGACTTGCCAGATCTTTACATTTTCTTTTTTGAGCACCAGATATTTACATCGTCTCATCATATTTTAATTTTTTGGAATTTAAATGCTATGGCACTCCATGCATGTGTCCAAGCCGTGACACCAATATGTTTGAAAATTTGTTCCAGTTTACTGTACATGGAATTAACTCGCACACAAGTACACAAATATGTTTTTTCAAACCGTTATGGTTAGCAGTTGCATGTAGATGTAGTTCAAATTTGGATTACGATCATTAAATGGCTAGAAAACCACTTAAATGTTTTTAAAAGGTCAAATGACCCCTGAAAATATCCAAATTTAGACATGATAGTTGTACTAGTGCACGTTAACTGTAGAAATTTTTTGAAGGCCATAAGAGGAAGCTATCGTCGATTCGTCATCAAATATGCATTGTTCCCTCTCGGAACCACGAGCCTTCTAGTGAGTGCTCCAGTTTCTGAGGGGTGTGTGTCCAAATTTCGTCAAACAGGCCAATTTTTTTACCACATCATCTTGGTGGCATAACATTACGTCAAGTAAGGTTTCGTGTGTTTCTGATCATTTTTTTATATTTTGGAATTTAAATGCCATGGCACTCCATGCATGTGTCGAGGCCGTGACACCAATATGTTTGAAAATTTCTTCCAATTTACTGCACATGGAATTAAGTCGCACACAAGTACACAAATATGATTTTTCAAACCGAAATGCTTAGCCGGCATGTAGATGTAGTTCAAACTTGAATTACGGTCATTAAATGGCTAGAAAATCACTTAAAATGTCTTTAAAAGGTCAAATGACCCCTGAAATTTTCCAAATTTTCACATGACAGTTGTATTAGTGCACGTTAACTATAGAATTTTTTTAAGGCCATAAGAGGAAGCTATTGCCAGTTTGTCATCAAACATGCATTGTTCCCTCTCGGAACCACGAGCCTTCTAGTGAGTTGCTCCAGTTTGTGAGGGGTGTGTGTCCAAACTTTCGTCAAACATGCCAAAAATTTTACCACATCATCTTGGTGGCATGACATTACATCAAGCAAGGCTTCACGTGTTTCTGATATTTTTGAATTTTTTGGAATTTAAATGCCATGACACTCAATGCATGTGTCGAGGCCGTGACACCAATATGTTTGAAAATTCCTTCCAATTTACTGCACATAGAATTAACTCACAGACAAGTACACAAATATGTTTTTTCAGACCATTATGCTTAGCTGTTACATGTAAATGTAGTTCAAATTTGAATTACGGCCGTTAAATGGCTAGAAAATCACTTAAATGTCTTTAAGAGGTCAAATGACCCGTGAAATTATCCAAATTTAGACATGACAGTTGTATTAGTGCACGTTAACTGTAGAACATTTTTGAAGGCCGTAAGAGGAAGCTATCGCCCGTTCGTCATCAAACATGCATTGTATTCTCTCGGAACCACGAGCCTTCTAGTGAGTTGCTCCAGTTTGTGAGGGGTGTGTGTCCAAACTTTCTTCAAACATGCCAATTTTTTTACCACATCATCTTGGTGGCATGACATTACATAAAGCAAGGTTTCATGTGTTTCTGATTTTTTTGGAATTTAAATGCCATTGCACTCCATGCATGTGTCCAAGTCGTGACACCAATATGTTAGATTTTTTTCCAATTTACTGCACATGGAATTAATGCGCACACAAGTAGTCAAATATGATTTTTCAAACCATTATGGTTAACTGTTGCATGTACATGTAATTCAAATTTGAATTACAGTCATTAAATGGCTAGAAAATCACTTAAATGTCTTTAAAAGGTCAAATGACTAAGGGAGTCCTGGATAAGGGGGTCTCGGGTGTCCGGACTATGTGACATGGGCCGGACTGATGGGCCATGAAGATACAAGATTGAAGGCTTTCCCCCGTGTTCGGATGGGACTCTCCATTGCGTGGATAGCAAGCTTGGCGGCCAGATGTGTAGTTTCCTTTCTCTGTAAACCGACTTTGTACAATACTAGCCCCCTCCGGTGTTTATATAAACCGGAGGGGTTAGTCCGTAGAGGTTATCACAAATCATACAGGCAAGACATCTAGGGTTTAGCCATTACAATCTCGAGGTAGATCAACTCTTGTAACCCCTATACTCATCAAATTCAATCAAGCAGGAAGTAGGGTATTACCTCCATTAAGGGGGACCGAACCTGGGTAAACATCGTGTCCCCCGTCTCCTGTTACCTTCGATCCTTAGACGCATAGTTCGGGACCCCCTACCCGAGATTAGCCGGTTTTGACACCGACATTGGTGCTTTCATTGTATAACGCCCACGATGCGGCTATATCTCCCATGTGTCGAGGCACGACTTAGAGGCATAACCGCATTATGGTTTTGTCGCAAGAAGGGTCATCTTCACACAATCCCATGTAATGAGCAAGAATGGGATAACGAGAGTTGGCTTACAATCGCCACTTCACACAATACATAAATAATCCATACATCATCCAAAATCCACACATAGACCGACTACGGTCAAAACCAAATGAAAATAAGATAACCCCAAATGCTAGATCCCCGATCGTCCCAACTGGGCTCCACTACTGATCATCAGGAAAAGAAACATAGTAACGACCACGTTCCTCGTCGAACTCCCACTTGAGCTCGGTTGCATCATCTGCACTGGTATCGTCGGCACCTGCAACTGTTTTGGTAGAATCTGTGAGCCACGAGGACTCAACAATCTCACACCCGCGAGATCAAGACTATTTAAGCTTATAGGAAAGGATGGTGTAATGAGGTGGAGCTGCAGCAGGCACTAAGCATATATGGTAGCTAAAATACACAAATGAGAGCGAGAAGAGAAGCAACGCAACGGTCGCGAAGCTAGAAATGATCAAGAAGTGATCCTGAAACTACTTACGTTCATGCATAACTCAAACCGTGTTCACTTCCCGGACTCCGCCGAGAAGAGACCATCACGGCTACACACACGGTTGATGTATTTTAATTAAGTCAAGTGACAAGTTCTCTACAACCGGACATTAACAAATTCCCATCTGCCTCATAACCGCGGGCACGGCTTTCGAGAGATAATACCCTGCAGGGGTGACCCAACTTAGCCCATTATAAGCTCTCATGGTCAACGAAGGATAAACCTTCTCCCGGGAAGACCCGATTAGTCTCGGAATCCCAGTTTACAAGACATTTCGACAATGGTAAAACAAGACCAGCAAAGCCACCCGAATGTGCCGACAAATCCCGATAGGAGCTGCACATATCTCGTTCTCAGGGCACACCGGATGGGCAAGACGTCGGGTTGGCATAGACCCTGGTTGCCCAGGGGGCGCCAGACATCGCCCAGTTTGGGCCAGCACTCGAAGGAGCACTGGTCCGGGGGTTTAAAATAAAGATGACCCTAGGGCTCGCGAAAACCCAAGGGAAAAAGGCTTAGGTGGTAAATGGTAAAAACCAAGGTTGGGCCTTGCTGGAGGAGTTTTATTCAAGGCGAACTGTCAAGGGGGTCCCATAAATCACCCAACCGCGTAAGGAACGCAAACTCAAGGAATATAATAATGGTATGACGGAAATTAGGGCGGCAAGAGTGGAACAAAACACCAGGCATAAGGTCGAGCCTTCCACCCTTTACCAAATATATAGATGCATTAATTAAATAAGAGATATTGTGATATTCCAAAATATCCATGTTCCAACATGGAACCAACTTCAACTTCACCTGCAACTAGCAACACTATAAGAAGGGCTGAGCAAAAGTGGTAACTTAGCCAAACAACGGTTTGCTAGGAAAGGATGGTTAGAGGCTTGACATGGCAATATGGGAGGCATGATATAGCAAGTGGTAGGTAGCGCAGCATGGCAATAGAACGACAACTAGCAAAGCAAAAATAGAAGTGATTTCGAGGGTATGGTGATCTTGCCTGCAAGGTTCTCAGAGTTGTCGAAAGCTTGATCCTCGTAAGCGTACTCAATAGGTTCCTCATTCACAAACTCGTCTCCCAGCTCTACCCACAGCAAGAACACAAGCAATGGAACCACAATCAATCACGGGAAAAGCACAAGCAACATGATGCAATACATGCATGATATGCGAGATGTGGTATGCGATGCATATGCGTGCTCTGGAAAAAAAGGATGAGCAAGGCAGTAACTTGGCAAACCAAGTATGCCACTGGAAGGATGAGATGATTTTGGTCAAAATCGATATAAAGATCACCGGAAACGGATGCACGGTTTGCAAATGGCAAGCAAAACAAGAATGACACGATTCTGCGATTAACAGCATGATAGCACTTAGAATACATCAAGAAACTATGCTACAGCCCTCCAACATAGCAACAAAGCATATGACAGTAATCTACAGGAGAAGCTTGACAAAATATGAACACTGAGCTACGGCTAGATCACAACATAACAGGTTCAAACAAGCATGGCTAAAGTGCAAAAGATATCAGGTTCACAGACTTAGTGAAATTACTGGACACGGCATAAACAGCATCAGGTAGCAATGTTCAGAGCAAGAAACACACATGCTACAGGAACGTAACATAGAAAAACAAGGCATGGCATGAATCTATTAAATGGATAGAACAAAAGTCCCTTACTGACCATGAGCCAGAAAGGACCAGAAGATATGATGGCTCCCATGTAAACATAGAAAGTTACGTTAACAGGTTTCAGACTTGGCAGAAAACAGAGCATGGCAGAAATAGTATTATGAAGGCATCTTTGTGAGCTTGATTAACTCACCACAAAATAATTCATGACAAAACAAGCATACCTACAGCAAGATGGCATGTTTATGAAGCTAACAATGGCAAGATAAAGTTCAAAGCATGTATGAAACAACTACTACAACCTTGGCAAAAATGAATATCACGTAAACAATCTGCCAGGAACATTTTATAGCAAAAGTAGAGCAAGATTGAGTCATGCTAGGGCACTACATAATTGCAAACAGGGGCATGGATGGATAGACAACAACTATATCTACAAAACATCCTTACTGAACATGCTCAAAATAAGCATGGAGCTCTCTGTAGACACATGGATACATGGCAACAAAATAACAGCAGAAACAGACGGTGAAAATCCTAAGTCCCTGAAAACAGAAACATCACGAAGCCTAGTTTGCATGCTTGTGCTAGTCACTACATAGATCACAAAAATACATGGCATAAACCTCTGTAAAGATGGCATGGCATACATCAAAACACATGTAGAGCTCCTACTCATAAGATGCACACATCAATTGCAACAAAAATAACAAATCACCACGTTCTGATAAGTAACAGCAGGTAATAGCATATAGCACTCTTGCACCAGAGATTTGGGCATCAAGATGGACTCAAATGAACATGGAACAATGGAACAAAATGAAGAGCATCTCGAGACAAACATTTCGATATATTACACGCACGAAATGGAGCAGTATGCAGAGAGTTATGATGCGATGAACATGACAACAGAATGTATAAGAAAAAGGACTTGGAGATATTTCGGGGGGGGGGGGGGAAGAAAAACAACCTCCGGTGGATCTAGATCGGGCCGAGGCTAGGGTTCGTCGCTCGCCGGAGCTCGGGGAGAGGTCGCCAGCCGGCGGAGGAGAGGAGGGAGACGGCGAGAAGGAGCGGCCGGAGGCGGGGGCGCGGTCGCCGGCGCGGGCGGCGGAACCGGCGGGCGAAGAGGAGGCGGCGGCGCGGCGCCGGCGGGACGACGGAGACGGCGAGGCAGCCGCGCGGGCGGAGGGCGGCGGCGCCGGGCGCCAGCGCGGGGCGCGGGGCTCGGGCGGGCGACCGGGCCGCGGGGGCCGGCCCTGGGCCTGGCGGGCTTCGGCGGCGGCGCGCGGTGGCTGGGCCACGTGGCAGCGCGGGAGAGGCCGGGCGCGGCGGCGGGTTCGTCCGGCGGCGGCGGACGCGTCCGGCTGCGGAGAGGGGAAGGGGACTAGGGTTGCACCGCGAATTTCGGAGGGGGAGGTGTTTTTATAGGTAGAGGGAGCTAGGAGACTCCAAATGGAGTGCGGTTTTCGCCCACACGATCGTGATCGAACGACCGAGAGCATGGAGGGGACTTAGGTGGGTTTTGGGCTGTTTGGAGGGGGGTTTTACTGCAACACACAAAAGGACTTTGCGGTAATCCGGTTAACCGTTGGAGCATCAGACGACCTCCAAATGGAACGAAATTTGACAGATGGTCTACCGGTGGTATACCAAGGCCACTTGACAAACCTCGGTCCATTCCGAGAATGTTTAACACCCGCTCACGAAAAGAAACGAAAAGGGGTGCGCCGGTGCATGTGGGAGTGTCGGATTGCAAAACGGACAACGGGGAAAATGCTCGGATGCAAAAGACGAACATGTATGCAAATGCAATGCACATGATGACATGATATGAGATGCATGACATGAACAAAATGCAGAACGAAAAACAAAACCCAACCACGGAGGGAATATCATAACACATAGCCGAAAATGGCAAGAGTTGGAGTTACAAATATGGAAAGTTACATCCGGGGTGTTACAACACTCCACCACTACGAGAGGATCTCGTCCCGAGATCTAAGATGGCACCGGGGAGAAATGGAAGAGGAACAGGTAAAACAAGTTGCTTCTTTGATAAACGAGTGAAACCATGAACCTTGAGAGATTAAACGAACGAAAAGAGAGAATACAAGGGAGATGAATGAGATTGAAAACACTCTGTTATCAAAGAGGAACAAGGAACATTGCGAGAACCTTTGTAGGTTGAAGAATATGGAACAAGAGCTTAACGGATCAAAAGGAATATGAAAGCACACCGGTAGAAAAGAGAAAGAAGGAACACCATGTGAACCTTGGAGTTTGCAAAGCTATGAATGACGAGAACAATGGACGAGAAGTACAAGCAAGCACTCCGGTTGAAACGAGATGTACAAGGAACGATAATGATCAATTACGATAACGCTCCGGTTGGAAAATGGAAGGGGTAGAATGTGAATTTGGCAAAAAGAAAGCACTTGGATGAGACTCCGGTTAGAAGAGGAATGATAGACACAACACTCCGGTTAAAACAAGATAAAGAAGGAATAAGAACGATATAATTTGGATAGCACTCCGACTGTAAATGGAAGGAATTACATGAACTTGAGAAGATGGGATGACACTTGATGAAATCAGCAACACACTGCCTCCGGAACTATTGAAAGAATGGCACAATGGTTCAGAAAGATTTCAGACAGCACTCCGGTTGAGAAGGGACGTAAAACTTGACAGAATGGGAAGAACTTGAAAAGAGGGCACGACACTCCGGTTGGAAATGGAAAAGCACGAAAAGAACACGGTCCTCACAAACCGAGAAGATGAGTGAAGAGAGCAACATCACAATGCCTCCGGAAGAAATAAATAATAGAAGATAGATCCTTGGAATAAAGAATGGAGAAGAAAATGCCAACTTCTTCCACCAATGATCTTGGAAAGCACCCTTCCAAGAAGGTTAGAACAAAGTTGTTGGAAAAAACCAACAACGAAACGAATAAGCTTGTAGTGGGCTTATAGAAAACTTCTCAAGATAGAGGCGAAATTCTGCCACTACGGAAACAGTTGATTGGATTGAGATCAACAAGGAGAAGAAAACTTCTTCACCAAGATGAGAAGGAGAAAATTTGATCATTGATAACCACCACAAATAGCTACATTCCTTAGGGAAGGCTATAGGTGAAATATAACCCAATACAACTCCAACAAAAAGATTGATTGGTTGAAAAGATCTCTTGAACGAAGATAAAATGATGGATTTAAATATGTCACTCTTGAAAACTTTGTGAATCATGAACCTGAAGGGAAATTATCCAGAATGATATAGCACCACCTCAAAAGATAAGGTAGAAAGAATTGCACTTCGGAATGCGAGATAAAGAATGCTTGAACTCCTGAAGACAAACATGTGTTGAGCATCATGTTTATTTTAGAGTATAGCTTGATGGATCTTGACTCCGAGAGAAATCTTGAAGAACAATTGAAGAATGAAAGGAATCCTTGACGAAGCACCATGTAGAGCCTCCATGAAGAACTTCGGTAATAAAAGAATGATCAAACTAAAGGGAAAGTTGAAAAGAACTCCGGGAGAAGCCTTGCAATGATTAGATGAAGCTTTGAAATGATATAATTTAAATAACTTGGAGCTCCGGAAAGAAAAATGAACAAATGAGATCAAGAATTTTGATGAATCTCCGGAATAAGGAATTAATCACTTGGATGAAACAAGAACAAGAATTACATTATGCTCATCCTTCACCAATTACATTGATGACAAGCAATGGATTTGGCATACTACTTATTCTCGTATAAAGGATTAGGAGAGATATAGAGTAAACTTGAATAAGGTCTTGATGGAACCACCGGTGGGATTTGGAAACAACGAATGAATTAATATGATAACCAAGAAAGAGAACTCTTGAACGAACCACCGTAAGAATTGAAAACGAACGAAGAAAAGATAAAGAAACACCGGAAAGAATTAGAAAATGAACGAAGATACTTGAGAGAATTTAGATACAAGAGAACGAAGAGATCGTGAACTGATTAGAGGATATTTGAACGATGCACCGGAAGAATTTGAGAACGAGAGCTGAAAGCTGAGAACGAAGAAATCTTCTGAAAAGATGGCCTTTGGATGATCAAGAAACGAAAACAACTCATGAAATGCTCCGGATGGGTAAAAAGAATTCTCACAATCGAAAACAATTATGAGAGGATGGCATCAAGCTAGAACCATGAATCTTGAAGAGAATGGAGCAAGATTTAGGAGAAATTCTTCTTCGATCTTCAAATGTTGAGAATGACGATGAGAAACATCACCATGAATTGTTGAGATACTCCGGGATGAAAATAAGAAAGGTTGAACCAACAATGAAAAGAATTTGGAAGATCTTGAAAAAAGACATCTGACTGATGATAACTCATTCTTACGTCAAACTTTGAAATGAATTTGGGAATAGCTCCGGGAAAATTAGAAGAGTCAGGTAAGATCCTGGGAGAAGACCTGTGGGTTAGGGCCCACTCAACAGATACACCGTTGATTGATTTAAAAGAGAGATTGTGTCGGTTCAATTAAATGGCTTGAATAAGGTAAGACCTCGAAATAGCTAGAAAGGATTAAGAATAGAAACATGAATCCTCTGGGATACCTTCAGCACTCCAGATAAACATGAATAGCAAGAGGTGGATGATTAAGAGGTGCACCGGCATGAGAAAACATTTGAAACGATGAAAGGATACGATCAACACCGAAAGCTTGCATTGAAACCACCGAGGAAGATAAGAGAACAAAGACTGATAAACTTGAAGCTCCGTTAGTATCTTCATGGGAAATCACCGGATAAGAACATTGACGGAAAAGAATGGAGAGACTTCCCATCTATAAGATGGATACTTGATTAAGAAATCTGAGTCCTTGAAGAAAAAGGGTGGGAGGGCGGGAAAACAAAGGCAACTTGGGCAGATGGAATGGATACCGTTGAGAAAACTTCGAATTGATCTTGCGAATGTTGGGATGACTGGATGCACTTGAAGAGAAGCACACCGGTTGGAAAGAATTGGGATGACAATCTCGATGATCAAGAAGGATTGGTATTCACATAGAAGTATGAGAACACCGCTTAGGAAAGGTAGGGAATCAACACCTGACAATGAAGCAACTCGAATACCACAACTTAAAACAAAACAAAGGATTGGCTCGCAGAATAAGCCGGAACAAACATATGATAGAGATTTCGTCCGAAGTTTTCGTGGTGGGGCCCACACAGGCTCGATCGTACAGCACCATCATGTACAAGGCAGTGCACATGACATACGAAGCGTCCCCAAGTCGGCATAGCCAAGGACTCTTTAAGACACTACTAGACCACTGTAAAACCAACCGTGGAAAGGCGGACCACTAGACGTCGAACCCCAATCTCAAATCATGCATCTGTCGGAAAGATATCCTAGGAGCTACTTGAATTCCCACTTATAAACTCCCGAAACTTTCTGGTTATGCAATCTGGTGTTGGGGATACAGGGGACACAAAATATATCACCCAAACTAACAATCCCTAGATCCAGCTGTATCCATCCGTCAACACATAACCAAGAAAACTCCGGAAATCGTGTACCTCAACCTTCGAAAAGCATCCGTTATACGAGTTATGGCAATACTCCCGAACTCCCGCCCCAGTACTGGGTGGCGTCGAGGTGATCTCACCAACAACTGCATAAAAGAGATTTTCGATGTCGGCGAAACTCAGGTATTCCAGAACTGCAACGATAAAATTGTGATGACAACACCTCGGAGCTCAACTCCCCGGGACACTGCCACAACCCCTAAATGTCAGGAGGCACCAAGAACAATGTTCTCGTCACAAAACCATCGGAACGATTCCAAGATACCCGCGTGATCCTAAATTTTTTTTAGTGAAATTTGAGGAGAGAAGAGTCAAAACTTCTACGTCAGGAGGCCTCACCAGAGCGACGAAGGGACTGAGGAGTAAAAATAATCCTACTCTCTGATATATATAATCCTAAGACTCAAAACATTTTTGTTCTAGACTCAACAACGCCAGCGATTCGATCATGCAGGGGGCTCCTAAGTCGGGGATGGCTCTGATTACCAACTTATAATGCCCACGATGCGGCTATATTTCCCACGTGTCGAGGCACGACTTAGAGGCATAACCGCATTGTGGTTTTGTCGCAAGAAGGGTCATCTTCACACAATCCCATGTAATGAGCAAGAATGGGATAACGAGAGTTGGCTTACAATCGCCACTTCACACAATACATAAATAATTCATACATCATCCAAAATCCACACATAGACCGACTACGGTCAAAACCAAATGAAAATAAGATAACCCCAAATGCTAGATCCCCGATCGTCCCAACTGGGCTCCACTACTGATCATCATGAAAAGAAACATAGTAACGACCACGTTCCTCGCCGAACTCCCACTTGAGCTCGGTTGCGTCATCTGCACTGGCATCGTCGGCACCTGCAACTGTTTTGGTAGAATTTGTGAGCCACGAGGACTCAGCAATCTCACACTCGCGAGATCAAGACTATTTAAGCTTATAGGAAAGGATGGTGTAATGAGGTGGAGCTGCAGCAGGCACTAAGCATATATGGTAGCTAACATACGCAAATGAGAGCGAGAAGAGAAGCAACGCAATGGCCGCGAAGCTAGAAATGATCAAGAAGTGATCCTGAAACTACTTACGTTCATGCATAACTCAAACCGTGTTCACTTCCCGGACTCCGCCGAGAAGAGACCATCACGGCTACACACGGTTGATGTATTTTAATTAAGTCAAGTGACAAGTTCTCTACAACCGGACATTAACAAATTCCCATCTGCCTCATAACCATGGGCACGGCTTTCGAAAGATAATACCCTGCAGGGGTGTCCCAACTTAGCCCATTATAAGCTCTCACGGTCAACGAAGGATAAACCTTCTCCCGGGAAGACCCGACCAGTCTCGGAATCCCAGTTTACAAGACATTTCCACAATGGTAAAACAAGACCAGCAAAGCCACCCGAATGTGCCGACAAATCCCGATAGGAGCTGCACATATCTCGTTCTCAGGGCACACCGGATGGGCAAGACGTCGGGTTGGCATAGACCCTGGTTGCCCAGGGGGCGCCGGACATCGCCCAGTTTGGGCCAGCACTCGAAGGAGCACTGGTCCGGGGGTTTAAAATAAAGATGACCCCGGGGCTCGCGAAAACCCAAGGGAAAAAGGCTTAGGTGGCAAATGGTAAAAACCAAGGTTGGGCCTTGCTGGAGGAGTTTTATTCAAGGCGAACTGTCAAGGGGGTCCCATAAATCACCCAACCGCGTAAGGAACGCAAACTCAAGGAACATAATACCGGTATGATGGAAACTAGGGCGACAAGAGTGGAACAAAACACCAGGCATAAGGCCGAGCCTTCCACCCTTTACCAAATATATAGATGCATTAATTAAATAAGAGATATTGTGATATTCCAAAATATCCATGTTCCAACATGGAACCAACTTCAATTTCACCTGCAACTAGCAACGCTATAAGAAGGGCTGGGCAAAAGCGGTAACTTAGCCAAACAACGGTTTGCTAGGAAAGGATGGTTAGAGGCTTGACATGGCAATATGGGAGGCATGATATAACAAGTGGTAGGTAGCGCAGCATGGCAATAGAACGACAACTGGCAAAGCAAAGATAGAAGAGATTTCAAGGGTATGGTCATCTTGCCTGCAAGGTTCTCAGAGTTGTCGAAAGCTTGATCCTCGTAAGCGTACTCAATAGGTTCCTCATTCACGAACTCGTCTCCCAGCTCTACCCACAGCAAGAACACAAGCAATGGAACCACAATCAATCACGGGAAAAGCACAAGCAACATGATGCAATACATGCATGATATGCGACATGTGGTATGCGATGCATATGCGTGCTCTGGAAGAAAAAGGATGAACAAGGCAGTAACTTGGAAAACCAAGTATGCCACTGGAAGGATGAGATGATTTCGGTCGAAATCGATATAAAGATCACCGGAAACGGATGCACGGTTTGCAAATGGCAAGCAAAACAAGAATGACACGATTCTACGATTAACAGCATGATAGCACTTAGAGTACATCAAGAAACTATGCTACAACACTCCAACATAGAAACAAAGCATATGGCAGTAATCTACAGGAGAAGCTTGACAAAAGATGAACACTGAGCTACGGCTAGATCACAACATAACAGGTTCAAACAAGCATGGCTAAAGTGCAAAAGATATCAGGTTCACAGACTTAGTGAAATTACTGGACATGGCATAAACAGCATCAGGTAGCAATGTTCAGAGCAAGAAACACACATGCTACAGAAACTTAACATAGAAAAACAAGGCATGGCATGAATCTACTAAATGTGTTGAGGATATAGCTACTGGTATAACCCGCCGTAGATGGGCCGGGTTACGTTGCGACAGCTCTTCGTTCAAGAAGCCCAAGGACAGGTTAAGGATGGCGGTTTAGTAATGGGTCTAAGGCCCAGAGGCGGCTTAAGGCCCGTAGTGGTAAACCGCCGTTGTGGCATGACTTGTAGTGTAAGGCAAGAATAGTTAAGAGTCCGAGCCGGACACAGTTTATGAGCCGGCCGGGACTCTGAGAGCCGCTGGGCGTTAACCTTTCTATATAAAGGGACGACCCGGCGGCGGTTCAGGACAGGTAAGATCAGATCGATAGCCAGGCAGAGCGGTTTAGCTCCTGGTCATTGAAACCCTAAGTAATTCCACCTCAACTGGAGTAGGCTTTCACCTTCAATGTAAGGGGCCGAACCAGTATAATCCTCGTGTCCTTTGTCCCGTTTAACCCCTTTAAGCTTCCTAGCTGCGATGTCTCCACGACTAAGTCCTTGCATGAGGACATCTGCCGTGACAATTCCACGACAGTTGGCGCCCACCGTGGGGCCAGCGCACGGTGGATTTGAGTTCTTGAAGGGCAGCTTCGAAGGGCTCAAGGGATACGCTGTGGGCCGGATGACCAAGAGTCGTCGCGGCAAGATCTACATCGACGATGCAAGCTGGGGCCCCGACGCCGGCTCAATTCCACGCTATTTAAGATGGTCTGAGCAGCCTATTGTATGGAGTAGGGAAGATCATCCTCCCCGGGTTGATAATCCGGGTCACCTGGCCTTGGTGGTGGCTCCTCAGGTCGGGGGGTATAAATTCACTAAGGTGCTCATGGACGGAGGCAGTAGCATCGACATCCTCTATTATGAGACCTTCCGTCGTATGGGGTTAACTGATAAAAACCTCAGCCAGTCCAAACTGTCTTCCATGGGGTGGTGCCCGGTAAGTCGGCGTATCCAGTCGGTAAGATTGAGCTGGAAGTAACCTTTGGAAATGAGTACAACTACAGGGCGGAAAAACTGACTTTTGAGGTGGTTAAAATAAGAAGCCCGTACCATGCTTTATTTGGGCGGCCGGCTTACGCCAAGTTCATGGCACGGCCGTGTTACGTGTATTTGCAACTCAAGATGCTGGGTCACAATGGGACCATTATGGTTCATGGCAGCCGAAAGATAGCCTTGGAGTGTGAGGAAGGTGATGCTGCTTACGCTGAATCTGTTTGTGCGACAGAGGAATTGAAGTTTTACAAGGATAATGTTGACCCGGCAGATATGACGTCTTTGAAAAAGCCAACCACGGAGCATGAGCCAGTAATGAAATTTAAGTCAGCGGATGAGACTAAACTTGTTTACTTTGTTCCAGGTGACTCATCTAAGCAGTTCAGCATCAGTGCCAATCTGGATCCGAAATAGGAAGGCGCGCTCATCGAGTTCATCCGTGAGAACAGTGACATCTTTGCATGGAAACCTTCTGACATGCCGGGTGTACCAAGAGAACTCGCAGAGCACACTCTTAATACTGATTCGAAATTTAAGCCAGTCAGGCAATTCCTCCGGCGGTTTAATGAGGAGAGGCGGAAAGCCATTGGTGAGGAGGTAGCCCGGCTCTTGGCGGCCGGGTTTATCGTTGAAGTCTTTCATCCAGAGTGGTTAGCTAACCCGGTGCTTGTGCTAAAAAAGAACGGCACCTGGCGTATGTGCGTGGATTATACGGATTTAAAAAAGGCTTGTCCGGCTGATCCTTTCGCTCTCCCTCGTATTGATCAAATTATTGATGCTACGGCGGGTTGTGAGCGTTTGAGTTTTTTGGATGCGTACTCTGGTTACCATCAGATCAAAATGGCTGTTAAGGACCAAGAGAAGACGGCGTTCATTACTCCTTTTGGAGCCTTCTGTTATGTGTCTATGCCTTTTGGGCTCAAGAGTGCACAGGCGACTTACCAGCGTTGCGTGCAGAATTGTCTTCATAATCAGATTGGGCGCAACGTTCATGCTTATGTGGATGATATCTTGGTCAAATCCAGAGAGAAGGAGACCTTGATAGATGATCTGAGAGAGACCTTTGATAATCTCGGGGTCTACAAGATGATGCTTAACCCGGCCAAGTGTGTTTTTGGTGTTCCTGCAGGCAAGCTCTTGGGTTTTCTGGTTTCTCACAGAGGCATTGAAGCTAACCCGGAGAAGATCAAGGCAATCACCTCTCTGGCTAAGCCGGCGTGCATAAATGATGTCCAGCGTCTGGCGGGTCGCATCGCTGCTTTGAGTCGGTTTATCAGCCGGTTGGGTGAAAAGGCCATGCCACTGTATCAGATGATGAAGAAAACAGATGACTTTGTCTGGAATGATGCTGCTAATGCTGCCTTTGAGGATTTGAAAAGACAGCTAGCTGAGCCGCCAGTCCTTGCTGCTCCTGTCGACAAGGAGCCTTTATTGTTGCATGTAGCCGCTAACACGCGAGCCGTCAGTGTGGCTGTGGTGGTGGAGCGTAAGGAAGCGGGTAAGGAACATCCGGTTCAGCGGCCGGTTTACTACGTCAGCGAAGTACTCATTGAGTCCAAACAACGGTATCCACATTGGCAGAAGCTTGTTTATGGGGTGTTCATGGCAAGTTGGAAGCTTAAGCATTATTTCCAGGGCCACCCTATCACTGTGGTCAGTTATGCTCCCCTAGGAGATATCATCCAAAACAGAGAAGCCACAGGAAGAGTTGCTAAGTGGGCTATAGAACTTGGGCCTCATGGTCTAAAGTACGTGCCACACACTGCTATCAAATCTCAAGCATTGGTGGATTTCATCAACGATTGAACAGAGCTGCAGGTGCCTAAAGAGAAACCGGATAATACATACTGGACTATTCACTTTGACGGGTCCAGGCAATTGGAGGGCTCGGGGGCTGGAGTTGTGTTAGCTTCCCCTCGAGGTGACAAGTTTTGTTATGTACTACGGTTGATGTTTCCCTGTACCAACAATGCAGCTGAGTATGAGGCTTTGCTCCACGGTCTTCGGATGGCTAAGGAGATGAGTTTAAGCCGGGTAAGGTGCTTTGGCGACTCAGATTTAGTGGCCCAACAAGTATCAGGCACGCGGGATTCCAAGGACCCCCTCATGGCGGCTTATCGCCGTGAAGTTGATGCCATTGCCGCACATTGATCGCAGAAAGAACGAGGCGGCTGATGCATTAAGCTGGCTGGGCTCTCAGCGAAAGCCGGTGCCGCCTAATACTTTCTTGGATATTCTGCATAACCCTTCTGTCAAGTTGCCTACAGAGGAAGACTTGGCTGTTCCTGAACCAGAAGCACAGTTGGTGGCGGCTCTCCACGTTATCCCAGATTGGACAGTGCCATACTTGGCTTACATGACCCGGGGAGAGTTGCCTGAGGATGAAACTTTGGCCAGACAAATAACCCCGCGGTCTAAGTCAATGATAATTATCAATGGCGAGCTGCATCATCGCAGTGTCACTGGAGCTTTTCAGCGTTGTGTTTCCTCTGAGGAAGGTCAAGAAATTTTACGTGAGATTCACGAGGGGGATTGTGGCCATCATGCCGGCTCAAAATCCCTTGTGGCCAAGGCTTTTCGTCATGGTTTTTATTGGCTGACGGCTCATGCTGATGCGGAGGACTTGGTCAGTAAATGTGACGGTTGTCAGAAGTTCTCAAGACGGGCTCACGTGCCGGCTCAAGAGTTGAGGATGATTCCAATCACTTGGCCGTTTGCAGTCTGGGGGCTTGATATGGTTGGGCCTTTCAAAAGGTCCAAGTATAAGAAGACCCACCTCTTGGTGGCGGTTGACAAGTTCACATAGTGGGTAGAGGC
The DNA here is from genome assembly GCF_002575655.3 of Aegilops tauschii subsp. strangulata. Taxonomy (NCBI): domain Eukaryota; kingdom Viridiplantae; phylum Streptophyta; class Magnoliopsida; order Poales; family Poaceae; genus Aegilops; species Aegilops tauschii. The sequence goes on from NC_053039.3 coordinate 229,229,565, forward strand.
AGAGCCAGTTAGTAAGTGTGACGCAGCCACGGCGGTCCAGTTCATGAAAAAGGTGATATTTCGCTTTGGTTTTCCACACAGCATTATAACTGACAATGGTACCAATCTGTCTAAAGGCGCCATGGAGGAATTTTGTCAACGAGAGCATATTCGGCTTGATGTTTCATCAGTGGCTCACCCTCAATCCAATGGTCAAGCTGAGAGAGCCAATCAGGAAATCTTGAAGGGCATCAAGCCCCGGCTTTTGGTCCCTTTGCAACGGACGCCGGGTTGTTGGGTGGAGGAGTTACCCTCCGTAATATGGAGCATCAATACTACTCCTAACAGGTCTACGGGTTACACGCCTTTCTTCATGGTTTACGGAGCTGAGGCGGTCCTCCCTAGCGACATCCGTCATGACTCGCCTCGAGTGGCGGCTTATGTCGAGGCGGATAATGAGCAGGCGCGTCAAGATGCTCTTGACTTGTTGGACGAACAACGTGACGTAGCAGCAGCTCGCTCGGCGATTTACCAACAAGACCTGCGCCGCTATCACAGCCGCCGGGTTAAGTCCAGGGTCTTTCAGGAAGGTGATCTGGTGCTCCGGCTCATCCAGGATCAAACAGACGCACACAAGTTATCCCCGCCTTGGGAAGGGCCCTTTGTGGTCAGCAAGAACTTGCACAACGGGTCATACTACCTTATCGATGTTCGGGAGCACAAAGATTCATGTAAGTCGGAGGAGGAGACCCGCCGGCCGTGGAACATAGCTCAGCTTCGGCCTTATTACACTTGAGCCACCGGCTCTCATAATATACATATTTCTATAGCCATGTATATATTGTGATAAATAATAAAGCAGGACCTCTGTCCTTTTTTCCTCCAAAGGTAAATGTATCATTGTTATTTTCATTGTAATATTGCATGGTCATTTGGAGGTTGATCCGGCTTAGGATCAAATTCGAATCTAGCCGTTAAAAATATGATCACTTGGGGGCTTCCTGTTCAAACATAGGTCGTATTCGAACCAAAGAGAACATAGCTGTCGATACCCACTTGATTGGCATGTTGCCGAGCTCATTGGGGAGTTTTTCTTGATCATATTTGAATTATAGCTTAACCCCCTTTGGGAACCGACGTGGATCGTATTCGAATCAGCGTCGTTAAACAACTCTCAAGGTCATTTGGGGGCTTCCTGTTCAAACATAGGTCGTATTCGAACCAAAGAGAACATAGCTGTCAGTACTCTCTTGATCGGCAACGCCAAAGCCACTGGGGGCTATATGATCGTATTCGAATCTTAGCTTAACCCCTTTGGGACGATTCTCTGGTCGTATTCGAATCAGAAGCCTCCAAATTTTTGAAATCTTTTTGTTGCAAACAAGTTCTTTTGATCATATCAAAAGTATTCAAGGGTGGTTCTAATTCCACCGGCTTAACCTTGATTAGTAATGTTGATGACACATAATAAGCATTATATGTGCTGGTGAACCGGAGTTCTCAACCTCATTATTCGGGTTATATAAACCGGAAGTATATTTGAAGGCTCGCAGGTATGCTGTTATGGTTATCTCGAAGTTATAATTGAGAGCCAGTTTATTATGACTTTGATTCATATTCCGGGTTATATGTAAAATATGTGACTCTCCATGCAGTAAGCTGCCTAGAGACTTGTGATTTGTTTTTCTATGCAGGACAATTAAAGGCAGCTCTTTAAACATAAGGAAAACAGAGGATCAAGCATAACCCGGAAGAATATAAAAGGGCAGCTTAAACAATGTTGAGCGTTACACACGTGCGCGATGGCACGACAAAATTAGGTGTTTGTCCTACTCTATTACATGACTCCCCGAGTCCGAAAGGTGAGGCATCGTCTTTTAAGACATCACATGAGCCGCCTGCGAGATCAAGGGCGTTGTTGGCCTGAGGTTTCCGGGTCATCCCTCTCCGCTCCTCCGGCTGTGTCCATGACCTGGAAGGTTGATGATTTCCAGTCAATGCCACTCAAGGCTTCAAATTGAGCCTCATCATCAATTAACCCGGCCGGGTCAACTTCAGGGGCGAAGGTATGCTTACGAGTTAGAGGAATCAGGCTGACTGCTTCATAGCGTGGTGTTGGGATTCTCTGATTCTCCGCGTCATAGCCCGGTTGATATTTGGTAAGGTCTGTATCATTACCAATCAAAGTGGCCACCGGGCGTACGCTCTTCACACAGGCGGCGAAGTCTCTTTGGTCAAAGGGAGTGCCATCTTCCTTCAAGCTAGGATACCCAAGGGCGATGTCGGCCGGGTCTAGCTCCGGTAGAAACGCCTTGGCCCGGCTTAGAGCGGCTATGGCTCCGGCTCTTGCAGAATCTCGTCTTAACTCTTGGAAGTGTTGAGGAAGCACGGCAAGCCGCCTGAGTACATCCGCCAGGTGAGTGGGAACTTCATTTGACAGAGCCACAATGGCTAAGGCACGTTGTGACCCGGTGTAAAGTTGCTCTACCAAGGTGTAAACCGCCTTCAGCTTGGTCAGCGCATTCTGGTTGAGATTGGAACTCCTGGGACCTGCATTACAAAGTCAGGTGAGCTGATGGCAATTGAGATACTTATGGGAAATGAACGATGTAAACAAGTTAGAAACTTACAGAGTAACTTACCAAAGATTGCGGAGACCATCTGAGATACATGGCGTTTTAAGCCGGATAGCTCGGCGGTTCTTTCAGTAAGAGTGGCCTCCGCTTGTTCGGCCCGGCTAAGCAAAGCAGCTTTTTCATCCGCCCAGGTTTTTTCTTTCTACTTCAAATTTCTTCTTCAGTTTCTCTTGTGCAGATATGCTGACTTCAAATTTGGAATTGGCCTTTTGGGTTTCACTTTCCTGAGTCTTCAGGCGGTTCTTTAGATCAGGGATTTTCGATTCAAATTTCTTACAGGCGGCCTGTACAAATTCTGGGTTACAGTTAGGGTGATTATAATGCAACATTAAGTCCCAAGCACTTTGCAAGCAAAGACACTTGGCACTTGGGGGCTAATGTATGCTGGAAAGCTCTATTTACAGTGCCGGTTCATGAAAATAAGTCCCAAGCACTTTGCAGGCAAAGGTACTTGGCACTTGGGGGCTAATGCGTAAAGTTGCTCAACTACTTGATTAAAGTAAGGAAAGGACCGGGTCAACTATGCTGTTTAAGCCGGCCCTTGAGTGTTACCAGGTAAGCCGGTTTTCTTGCAGTGATTATTAAGCCGATATTAAGTCTACAACATATTTTATCATAAGTAATAGACTTGGGGGCTGGCATGGTAAGGATAACTATGGAGTAAGCAAGAGAGTCATACCTCAGATTTTTGCTGTATTTGCTTCACCATATCAATTTCCAGGTCCCGGCTGTTGTGCACTTGATTAACATAGCCAGAGACAATATCTCCAATGCTCAGATTAGCATAGTCAGTGATGTCCAGCCTGGCCCTGCGGCGTTCCAGAAGTTCTTCCTTGGCAGAGCATCTAGCCAACACGGTGGGTCTTCCCGGTTCGACAAACTCGGTCCGGGTGATTACAACGTCCGGATCATCTGGATGAGCCGGGCTGGGGATCTCCGGGTTATCAGAACCTTCCATAACTTGTTCATCAGAAGGAGCAGTGGTGGTTTCAGGAGCTGGTGCAGACGGCGACTCATGAGCAGAAGCATCAGGTTCAGTCAGGACCGGCTCTTCGGCCGGCTTATTTTTCTCCGCCCTCTTGCTGGGCTTTACTTGTACACTGAAAGTCAAAGAGTTAGTGCAAAAACATGAGTAAGATAAGCACAAAATAAGCTGATCATCATTAGCCGGGTGCGGTCTTGAAGGCCGGCAAGCTAGACTGCATTGAATCGCCAGAGGAAGGTGAAGTTCCCTGGTAGTTTGAATCAGAAGAATTGAGTGGTTGACGAGTGACGCCCGCCAAAGGATGAAAAGGATATAAGTCAGAGATAACCTCAATCCGGCGCTTCCTTGATGCTTCGGGTAAGCCGGAGGAGAGGTCTGCATCTTTGCTGGTCCGGGTCTGCCTCCGGATCTCATAAATCCGTCGCTTCAAAAGAAATTGAGGATCTTGATAAGCTAAGGGATGTGAAAATCTTACTTTCCGGGTTACTCTTCGAACTTCCCGTCTCGGCAAAGGCTCGGAGTCGGATGAAATTATAGTTACCTCTTCATTCACTTCATGACTTATTCCAGTGTCCTCTTGCTGATAATCCGTGTCAATAAGATGGTTAAAAAAGGAGCCTAAAGAGTCAAGAGCTACCTCTGACTCGGAGGTGTCTTCCAGACGAAGCAGGTCCGAGGCGCTAGGTTTACTCCCCTTCTTACGGGGAGCGGCTTTCCTGGCGGCTTTTTTAACTTTCCTGGCTTTTTTGGCAGCTTCGTGGTCATACTTGACCTTCAAGAATTTATCATTAGCCTGTAAAATACAACAAAGGTTAGTGAGTTAAGACAAAATCATTAAAATGGAAGGAGAAGCATTCAGATCAATGGTTTACCGCTGGAGCCGGGTTAGTCTTGCAGAAAGGGCTTAAGCCCACTCTCCCGCAATCTGCCAGGCTCTCGTTCAGAAGCGACTTGGTTGTATCATCAATGACGTCCTCAGGTAAGTCGTCTGGACTGTGATGTAGAGCATCATCTTTCTGGCCTGTGTAATCACACATCAAGCCGGGGCGGCGGCTTAAAGGAATCACCCACCAGGCAACCCAGACCCGGACCAGATCAATAACATTCAAGCCGTTCCCCAGAAGAGCTTTGATTTTGTTGATGGTGGGTGTAAGTGGTTGACGTTCAGCTTGAGATAATTTGTCTGGCAAGGGGTGATTTGACTCCAGACGCAGGGCGTGAAAGCCGGGCAGAGGGTTCTCGTCAGCCGGAGAAGTGTCCTGGCAGTAGAACCATGTCTGGTTCCAATCTTTCGGGTGGCTTGGCGGCTCAGCATAAGGAAAGAGACAATCTCTCCGTCGTTGGATTGAAATTCCACCAAGTTCCAAGCTAGGCCCGTTGGCACATTCATTTTGGCGGTTCAGGTAAAATAACTCCCTAAAGAGCAGCAAGCTGGGTTCTTCTCTGAGGTACACCTCACAGAACACTTGGAAGTTGCAGATGTTTGACACGGAATTGGGTCCGATGTCTTGAGGTCGCAGATCAAAGAAGTGCAGGACATCTCTGAAGAATTTTGAGCCGGGAGGAGGAAAGCCCCGGTTCATGTGATCAGTAAATATGACAACTTCCTCATCCTTGGGTTGAGGCCTCTCTTCTGACGGGTCAGGAGCACGATAGGACATGACCTCTTTCTTTGGCAGGTAACCCGTTTTCACGAAATCAGCTAAGGTGCTGTCGGTGACGTTGGATCTAACCCAGTTGCATGTGATGGGTGCTTTGGGAGCCTTAGGCGGCATTGTGAAAGATGGAAGCCTATGACAAAATAAAGTTCCGGTTCAAACTTAAGCCGGAGGAAAATTTCAGTTCAGTATTCAAGATGGCGGCTTATGAAAGGGCCTAATGATATATGGTTAATTGTGTCAGGTTATTTAAGCCGCCGTGGATATCATGAGCAATTAAGTTATTTAACTCTATTATGAATGATCCAGAAATTTCACAAAGCATGGCCTCTTTTAAGCCGGCGATATGACCCGCCATGGTTAACAGATGCAGTTTTTGCCTAAGTGTTGCACAAACAAGTTTCACAGATTACAGGGATTATTTTGGATCAAACGATCGTCCAGAAAAGAAAAATTTCTAGACCTAAAAACTGATACGGAGAAGTTCATAAGCTCTAAATGAGGTCTTTTTTGCAAGCAAAAGGGGTCTGCTAATATTGAAAATGGGCGTGAAACGACTACCGCCGAAGTTATGCATTACTCTTGGATCAAAGGGGGCCGTTGTGGAAGAACTGCGAGGAACTACGAAGAAAACAGAAGAACTTGCGAACCCTAATGTGGATCTAGTATACGGGACGGTGAGGACTTACTGGTGCTGATGAGCAGCGGAGATGCGTCGCGGTTCTCTGGTCAAGACAGGTCGATGCAGCGGCCTTGGTTGGTGCAGACGGGATGCGCGGCGGCGGCGGCGGAGCTCGGGTTCTGGGGTGTCGAGAGGAGGAAGACGACGGAAAGGGAAGAGTGACGACGACCTGAGGGCCGGGCCTATTTATAAGGGACGGCTATTAAGTGGGCGCGAGAAACAAGGAGGCTGAAGACATGATTATCCAGCTGCAGTGGCGCCTCGATTTTCGAGATAGTTATTAAGATAAGTATCCGATGAGATACGTTGGACGGAATGTGCATTAATGGCGGATGACGTCACGGCGGGTTACCACGAATCCAGAAGATGACGTCATGGCGGGTTATAACCTTCGCGCAAACAGAAGCCGGAAGATTTTCTCTTAAGGTATTGAAGATTGACATGAACCGGTTCAAATCAATCTGGGGCCTAATGTTGAGGATATAGCTACTGGTATAACCCACCGTAGATGGGTCGGGTTACGTTGCGACAGCTCTTCGTTCAAGAAGCCCAAGGACAGGTTAAGGATGGCGGTTTAGTAATGGGTCTAAGGCCCAGAGGCCGCTTAAGGCCCGTAGTGGTAAACCGCCGTTGTGGCATGACTTGTAGTGTAAGGCAAGAATAGTTAAGAGTCCGAGCCGGACACAGTTTATGAGCCGGCCGGGACTCTGAGAGCCGCTGGGCGTTAACCTTTCTATATAAAGGGACGACCCGGCGGCGGTTCAGGACAGGTAAGATCAGATCGATAGCCAGGCAGAGCGGTTTACCTCCTGGTCATCGAAACCCTAAGTAATTCCACCTCAACTGGAGTAGGCTTTCACCTTCAACGTAAGGGGCCGAACCAGTATAATCCTCGTGTGCTTTGTCCCGTTTAACCCCTTTAAGCTTCCTAGCTGCGATGGCTCCTCGACTAAGTCCTTGCACGAGGACATCTGCCGTGACAATTCCACGACAAAATGCATAGAACAAAAGTCCCTTACTGACCATGAGCCAGAAAGGACCAGAAGATATGATGGCACCCATGTAAACATAGCAAGTTTCGTTAACAGGTTTCAGACTTAGCAGAAAACAGAGCATGGCAGAAACAGTATTATGAATGCATCTTTGTGAGCTTGATTCACTCACTACAAAACAATGCATGACAAAAAAAGCATACCTACAGCAAGATGGAATGTTTATGAAGCTAACCATGGCAAGAGCAAGTTCAAAGCATGTATGAAACAACTACAACAACCTTGGCAAAAATGAATATCACGTAAACAATCTGCCAGGAACATTTTATAGCAAAAGTAGAGCAAGATTGAGTCATGCTAGGGCACTCCATAATTGCAAACAGGGGCATGGATGGATAGAGAACAACTATATCTACAAAACATCCTTACTGAACATGCTCAAAATAAGCATGGATCTCTTTGTAGACACATGGATACATGGCAACAAAATAATAGCAGAAACAGACTTGGTGAAAATCCTAAGTCCCTGAAAACAGAAACATCACGAAGCCTAGTCTGCATGCTTGTGCTAGTCACTACATAGATCACAAAAATACATGGCATACACCTATGTAAAGATGGCATGGCATACATCAAAACACATGTAGAGCTCCTACTCATAAGATGCACACATCAATTGCAACAAAAATAACAAATCACCACGTTCTGATAAGTAACAGCAGGTAACAGCATATAGCACTCTTGCACCAGAGATTTTGGCATCAACATGGACTCAAATGAACATGGCACAATGGAACAAAATGAAGAGCATCTCGAGACAAACATTTCGATATATTACACGCATGAAACAGAGCAGTATGCAGAGAGTTATGATGCCATGAACATGACAACAGAATGTATAAGAAAAAGGACTTGGAGATATTTCGGGGGGGGGGGGGGAAGAAAAACAACCTCCGGTGGATCTAGATCGGGCCGAGGCTAGGGTTTGTCGCTCGCCGGAGCTGCTGCTCGCCGGTGCTCGGGGGGAGGTCGCCGGCCGGCGGAGGAGAGGAGGGAGACGGTGAGAAGGAGCGGCCGGAGGCGGGGGCGCGGTCGCCAGCGCGGGTGCGGGCGGCGGCACCGGTGGGCGAAGAGGAGGCGGCGGCGCGGCGCCGGCGGGACGGCGGAGACGGCGAGGCGGCCGCGTGGGCGGAGGGCCGCGGCGCGGGGCGCGGGGCTCGGGCGGGCGACCGGGCCGCGGGGGCCGGCCCTGGGCCTGGCGGGCTTCGGCGGCGGCGCGCGGTGGCTGGGCCACGTGGCAGCGCAGGAGAGGCCGGGCGCGGCGGCGGGTTCGTCCGGCTGCGGAGAGGCGAAGGGGACTAGGGTTGCACCGCGAATGTCGGAGGGGAAGGTGTTTTTATAGGTAGAGGGAGCTAGGATACTCCAAATGGCGTGCGGTTTTCGCCCACACGATCGTGATCGAACGACTGAGAGCATGGAGGGGACTTAGGTGGGTTTTGGGCTGTTTGGAGGGGTTTTTTTTCTGCAACACACAAAAGGACTTTGCGGTAATCCGGTTAACAGTTGGAGCATCAGACGACCTCCAAATGGGACGAAACTTGACAGGTGGTCTACCGGTGGTATACCAAGGCCACTTGACAAACCTCGGTCCATTCCGAGAACGTTTAACACCCGCTCACGAAAAGAAACGAAAAGGGGTGCGCCGGTGCATGTGGGAGTGTCGGATTGCAAAACGGACAACGGGGAAAATGCTCGGATGCAAAAGACGAACATGTATGCAAATGCAATGCACATGATGACATGATATGAGATGCATGACATGAACAAAATGCAGAACGAAAAACAAAACCCAACCACGGAGGGAATATCATAACACATAGCCGAAAATGGCAAGAGTTGGAGTTACAAATATGGAAAGTTACATCCGGGGTGTTACACATTGAGAGTTCCGTTGTGTCGTCAATAGAAGGATCGATGGCTCGCCTTGTCGTCAATGACAAAATCACCTCTGGAAGGGCCCTAGCTACTGGGTAGATCCTCCAGCTCGGCAGTTTTACCATGGGCGCCCGCTCGGCTGTTAAGCCAAAGCCGGTCCCCCAAACCACCAAGAATTATCTCCGCATTGGCCTCGAATACTCCGATAAGATGGATCCGGCAGATGTTTCGTCTTTGTACAAAGTGCTAGATCACATCGCCACCCTGGGGGTCACAACAGACTACGATCGGATCGGGCTTAAACCCGATCAGAGGGAAATCAGGTCCGCGCCGATCATCCATCTGGTTGCGGTTGTGGAGGAGCAAGCCAAGGATAACTCTCCCCCTATGCTGAGAACAAGCTATGTTCGGATTTCCGAGCCCTGCGAGCCGGATACCCATCTTTGGGAAGAGACTCCCTGTCCTCCGAACATAGAACCAGGCGTCGAGCCTGAAAACTCCTAGGATACTCCGGATCCTGGGCTAGTGACCTCAGAAATTCTTAAAACTCCGGATCCCACAGTGGGCCAGGGTTCGGATTTAAGCCCGCCCACCCACCACAAGCAATATCCCCCAAGAAATTCCGGTCCTCCGGGCATATGCGACCTAATGTATGTGCGGCAGCAACCTCAGGACACAGTCCATCACTTTTGGGCCAGATTCCTCCTTGTTAAAATTAAGATCAAAGATTGCTGCGACGACAACGCGGTTTCAGTATTTTGCCGCAACTGTACGGACGAGGGGATCCTCAATGCCCTCAACCGACGCCACATACTGCACTTTGCAGATTTGGCACACATAGTATAGAAATACTGCGCCATGGAAAGGGCCTGGAAAGCCAAGATAGCTCGGTGGGAACCGCCAGCCTTTAAGCCACCCACCGGATGGGCAAAAAGGATGCACCCTCACGGGGCACCTGATCATCACCCTACGGACAAGAAAATTAAGCCCTCAACGGGACACATAACTGTCCTTGATGAATGGCTCGACAAGCCCTGTCGGATACACACGACTCCGAATTCTGAACCAACACACAACCTTCGGGCATGTTGGGTACTCCGGTAGGTGGCCAAGAGCGGTGAGGCTATCCTCACCAATACGACCTCCGAGAAATACCCTCCGTAGGACGACGATCTCAACATCTTTACGGTCTTCGAGACCTTTTCTTCAAATAATCGGTGTAAAAGGGCACTCCGCGACCTTGCCGAAATCAACCAAGTAGCCGCAGTAAACCCTTGGAATGATACGACGATAACTTTCACCGCCAACAACAAACCAAGGGCTCAATCAGTCCGTGCACCAGCCGCTTTGGTCTTAAATCCAATCGTCGACGGCTTTCGGCTCGCTAAAGTACTCATGGACGGTGGCAGCGGACTGAACCTCGTCTACAAGGACACGCTCGATAAAATGCAAATAGACAAGGGCTGCATCGAGCAGAGCAGTACAACCTTTCGAGGCATTATCCCCAGTCGAGAAGCGCGATGCTCGGGGGAAATTAAACTTGATGTGGTATTCTGCACGCCAGAGAACTACATGTCCGAAGAGTTAATCTTCCATGTGGCACCTTTCAACAGCGGATATCACGCCCTGTTGGGGCGAGACGCATTCACACGCTTTCAAGCCATACCCTATTACGGGTACATGAAGCTCAAAATGCCCGGGCCCAACGGAGTTATCACTATCACTAGTGATCCGGACATAGCACTCCGCGCCGAAAACAAAACCGCATCCCTGGCCCTCGAGGCATTATCCGAGGCCCTCGCGGCCGAGGAGCTCACCGCTTTGCGTTCCACAGTGGATAGAGACGACGTAATCCTCGATAAAAGGCCTAAGTCCACTTCTTTCAAGCCAGCAGACGAAATAGTCAAATTCCAAATTCAACTGACGGATCCTAATAAAACAACAGCCATTGGAGCACAGCTGGATCCGATGGTCGACGCCGCTGTAAGAGCATTCCTACGCGAGAATTGGGACATCTTTGCCTGGCATCCTTCGGATATGCCAGGAATCCCACGCAGACCGGCCGAACACAGTCTCAACATAATAAAGGGGTTCAAGCCAGTTAAACAAACGCTGCGGCGATTTTCCGAACCCAAGCGACAAGCTATGGGGGAGGAGCTAGCCAAACTACTTGAAGCCGGGTTCATTAGAGAGATAAAACACCCGGATTGGCTAGCCAACTTGATCATGGTGCCAAAGAAGGACAAATCCTGGCGCCTTTATGTCGATTTCAAAGACCTCAACAAGGCCTGCCCTAAGGACCCCTTCCCACTGACCCGCATTGACCAAATCATTGATGCAACTACAGGACACGATTCACTGTGTTTCCTCGATGCATACTCCGGATACCATCAGATTAAGATGAAGGAATCCGATCAGGAAGCAATGGCATTCATTACTCCATACGGGCCTTTCTGCTTCAACACTATGCCTCTCGAGCTCAAAAACACCGGCGCCACTTACCAACGCATGATTCAAACATGCCTGGAAAAACAAATTGTCAAGACGGTGGAGGCATATGTAGATGATGTAGTCATCAAAACTAAACATGTCGAATCATTGGTGGACGACTTACGCCTTACATTTGACAACCTCTGAACATATGACATACGGCTCAATCCAGAAAAATGCGTTTTCGGCATTCCGGCCGGAAAGCTGCTCGGGCTCATTGTTTCCAAAAGAGGAATCGAAGCAAATCCGGCCAAAATCCGAGCCCTGTCATAGTTGGCAACACCAACAGACCTAAAACAGGTCCAAAAACTAGCTGGGAGCGTGGCAGCCTTGAGACGCTTTATCTCCAGATTGGGAGAGAAGGCGTTGCCGCTATATCACCTGCTCCGACATACCGAGCACTTTGAGTGGACGGACGCGGCAACAGCCGGGTTGGAAGAAATAAAAACCTTGTTAGCAAACAACCCAATCCTTGCCGCACCTAACGCCGACGAATCTATGTTGCTGTACATATCTGCAACTCACCAGGTGGTGAGCGCTGTGCTCGTCGTTGAACGAGAGGAAGAGGGGCACAAATTCCCACTCCAAAAACCAGTATACTATGTACCGCGGTTCTCACACCATGCAAATCCCGATACCCGCACTATCAAAAGATATCATATGCGGTTTTCATGGCATCTCAGAAACTGCGACACTACTTTCAAGAGTGCTCGATCACGGTGGCCTTCGAGGTACCACTCAATGACATCATAAACAATCAAGACGCCACCGGCCGCATTGCAAAATGGGCTATCGAGCTCTTACCATTTGAAATAACATACAAGCCATGCTGAGCTATTAAATCTCAGGTGTTGGCCGACTTTGTTGCCGAGTGGACAAAAGCCAAACTCCCTAAAGAGTATGGCACATACTCCAACTGGGTGATGTACTTCGACGGCTCTAAAATGTTAGCCGGACTGGGGGCTGGTGTCATCCTAACATCCCCTACAGGGGACACAATCCGTTATGTATTACAAATCATGTATACGGACTCCAATAACGCAGCCGAATATGAGGCACTACTGCATGGTCTCCGGATGGCTGTTTCTATGGGCATACAACACCTCGAGGTGCGCGGGGACTCGAACCTCGCAATATCCCAAATAAACAGAGAATTCGATGCAAAAGATCCAAAGATGGTGGCTTACCGCAACGCCGTACTCAAAATATCAGCTCGGTTTGAGGGGCTCGAGTTTCATCATGTGGCCCGAGACAGTAATCAAGCAGCAGACATCCTTGCTCGAATGGGCGCTAAACGCGACCCCGTCCCGCCTAACACCTTCGTGGAAAGGCTTTTCAAGCCATCCGTGGTATGGCAGGACGAGAGCGGAAATACCAGTCCAGCGCCGATCACACCCACGGATGCCGAACACGATTCGGATATTATTGGGGGCTCGGGCACCGAACCAACGCCTTCCGCCCATGTAATCATGGCGGTGATCGCCCATGGACCAAACCCTTCTTAGCCTACCTCAATAGGCAGGAGCTCCCTGATGACCAGAACGAGGCCCATCGTATAGTTCGACGCATCAAAGCCTACAAAGTTCATGAAGGAGAACTCTAAAAGAAAAGTAATATCGGAGTCCTTCAAAGATGTATCTCCGAAGAGGAGGGACGACAGCTCTTGGCCGTAATACATGCTGGTCTTGGCGGCCATCACGCCGCAGCTCGGGCCCTTGTAAGTAAGGCCTTCCGTATGGGTTTCTTTTGGCCCACAACCCAAGCAGAGGCACAGGACCTCGTACAACGCTGTGTCGGATGCCAGCTTTTTGCCAATCAAAGCCATATGCCACCCAGTGCCCTACGGACAATCCCCATTACTTGGCCTTTCGCGGTCTGAGGGCTGGACATGTTCGGACCCCTTAAAGGGGGAAGCCATAAGAAAAAATACTTGTTGGTTATGGTAGATAAATTCACTAAGTGGATAGAGGCCAAACCAGTTAAAACGGCTGAAGCCGGACCGGTGATAGACTTCATATCCGGTGTCGTACACCGTTATGGTGTCCCACACAGCATTATTACTGACAACGGCTCTAACTTTACAGCCGACAAGGTGAAAACTTGGTGTGCTAATCTGGGCATTACGCTCGATTACGCCTCCGTATATCACCCCCAAACAAACGGTCAAGTTGAACGGGCCAATGGCCTGATAATGAGCGGCATCAAACCCAGACTAGTGCGATCCCTAAAGGAGTCGGACAAACACTGGGTCGAGGAGCTTGACTCCATACTATGGGGGCTGTGGACCACGCCCAACTACACGACCGGATAAACACCGTTCTTCATGGTGTACGGCGCAGAAGCTGTCTTGCCCTGCAATATTATTCATGACTCACCTCGAGTGCGCATGTATGAGGAGAGAGAGGACGAGCTCGATCGGCAGGACGACTTAGATGGCCTGGAGGAGGAGCGCGATGTCGCAAAAGCCCGTTCCGCATTCTACCAACAACATGCTCGAAGATACCAAAGTAGAGAAGTGCGGGCAAAGACTTATAATGTCGGTGAACTCGTTCTACGCGTACCAGAGAAGAAAAAGGACAAGCTCAAACCCAAATGGGAGGGTCCTTTCATTATAGATGAAGTTCTCACTGGAGGAGCCTATCGCCTTCGCAATGCATCGGATAATCGCTTAGAGCCGAACCCATGGAACGCTGCTTGACTCCAAAGATTCTACGCCTAAGTCCGGACACATACCTTTGTTCGTTCCCTTTTTCTCCTTTTCAATTTTTCCTTTTTTGTTTTTTATGATTTCTAGCGTGTGTTTGGGTAAGCCGCACACTTGAGGGGTATACATCCTTAAATGTACACACCCAATCATAACTGGGGGCTTCTCTCAATAGAAGCTTATTATTTTGAGCATAAAGCTCACCATATATATGTGTTGTTTGCTCACATACGTCCTGTCTTCGCCATTATATGCACCTCTATGACTTCAGTTTTTGCCAAGCTGGGTTGCCTGGCTCCTGTGCTTATGCCCTACGTTCCCGCTTGTTCGACTAGGGCATAAAGGGAGCACCTCTGCGATTGTTACAATCGGGTCATCCGGACATGTACCTCAGACGGGTGAAGCCAAAAGCTAGCGTTCTTAAGGGAATAATTGGTCGGTGGACAAACGACAAACTGCCTTCATTGTAATATAAACTATCAAAATACAAAGATTCATGTGATTCTTTCGCATCACGGCTTAGCATGCATAAATAATGCATGCTGACCCAGGGAGAGGAACCCTTAACGGAACTATTCTCTCTGGAAGATGTTTCTTACGTTTAAAAGTAATATAACATAACTCCCCGAATACAGTTTGTCTGTTCAAGCACTATGACCAGATTGCCTGGTTTTCCGAACATACTTGGTGTTTCCCACAGGTATAGTATTCGGAAACACTCCAACCCTTGGGTTTCGGAGGTAGAAGCGGAAGGTTTGCCATGACAATCTTTCTAGTTCGGATGGAGATAAGTTTGGTGATAAAGTACATTGTTACATGGAATCAAACGCCTACTCTTTATCTATACCATCTATCAGGCTGTCTAGTTTACAGTCCTGTTGTGAAAATTTGGCGGCTGCCTTTAATTGGTCATACACCAAGCTAACGGGAATCTTGTCCGTCTGGTCCCCGAGGTACAACCCAGGCCATATGATTCGGATCAAGTCCGGTATATCGCGTTTTCACCATGGCCCAGGCTTCTCGTCCACCTTCTCGACATCCTGATGCCTTCCATAGCTCAAAATGAAGACGAGCACCTTTGAATAAATTCATGAGCTCCTCCATCATTCCTGGAGGAGAATCAGATGGCCATAAAGCCTTAGCCATGTTCCTCACTGCTCTCCGAGCGAGCTCGTGCACTTTGGATAGCTCTTGCAGCAAGTCGCCTTGAAATCCGGACACTTCTCCCTCGGGCCACCCAGTTAACAAACCTACAGGAAAAAATCTCGTTAAACCTTCCATCAGGGAACCGTATGAAAGTTATGTTCAAGGACATACTGAATATGCCGAGTTTCAGCTTTCTGTTCTCCTTCAAGGCATCCGACAGTTGGGCTTGTATGTCCTTTAGCTCTTCGGCTTGCTTGATGTTTACATCCTGTAGCTTGTTCTTCTCATTAATGGTCCGTGTTAATACATGCTGACCAGCGGCTTCTTGCCCTTCGGCATGTTGTTTGTCCGTGCTACCTCTTGAGCACTGCGTTGGTTTTCCCTTGAAGAGGAAAGGGTGATGCAGCAAAGTAGCGTAAGTATTTCCCTCAGTTTTTGAGAACCAAGGTATCAATCCAGTAGGAGGCTACGCTTGAGTCCCACACACCTACACAAACAAATAAGAACCTCGCAACCAACGCGATAAAGGGGTTGTCAATCCCTTCACGGTCACTTACGAGAGTGAGATCTGATAGATATGATAAGATAATATTTTTAGTATTTTTATGATAAAGAGAAATAAAGATGCAAAGTAAAATAAAAGGCAAAAGAAATAGCTAAGTGTTGGAAGATTAATATGATGGAAAATAGACCCGGGGGCCATAGGTTTCACTAGTGGCTTCTCTCAAGAGCATAAGTATTAGGGTGGGTGAACAAATTACTGCCGAGCAATTGATAGAATTGAGCATAGTTATGAGAATATCTAGGTATGATCATGTATATAGGCATCACGTCCGTGACAAGTAGGCCGAAACGATTCTGCATCTACTACTATTACTCCACACATCGACCGCTATCCAGCATGCATCTAGAGTATTAAGTTCATAAGAACAAAGTAATGCTTTAAGTATCATGACATGATGTAGAGGGATAAACTCATGCAATATGATATAAACCCCATCTTTTTATCCTCGGTGGCAACAATACAATGCATGCCTTGCTGCCCCTGCTGTCACTGGGAAAGAACACCACAAGATTGAACCCAAAGCTAAGCACTTCTCCCATTGCAAGAAAGATCAATCTAGTAGGCCAAACCAAACTGATAATTCGAAGAGACTTGCAAAGATAACCAATCATACATAAAAGAATTCAGAGGAGATTCAAATATTGTTCATAGATAATCTTGATCATAAACCGACAATTCATCGGTCCCGACAAACGCACCGCAAAAGAAGATTACATCAAATAGATCTCCAAGAGAATCGAGGAGAACTTTGTATTGATATCCAAAGAGAGAGAAGAAGCCATCTAGCTAATAACTATGGACCCGAAGGTCTGAGGTAAACTACTCACACATCATCGGAGAGGCTATGGTGTTGATGTAGAAGCCCTACGTGATCAATGCCCCCTCCGGTAGGACGCCGGAAAAGACCCCAAGATGGGATCTCACGGGTACGGAAGGTTGCGGCGGTGGAACTTGGTTTTCGTGGATGCCTCTGATGGTTTGGGGATACGTGTAGGTATATATAGGAGGAAGAAGTAGGTCGGTGGAGCCACGAGGGGCCCATGAGGGTGGAGGGCGCGCCTGGGGGGCGCCCCCCACCTCGTGGCCTCCTTGTCTGTTACTTGACGTCCACTCCAAGTCCTCTGGATCACGTTTGTTCCAAAAATCACATTCCCGAAGGTTTCATTCCGTTTGGACTCCGTTTGATATTCTTTTTCTGCGAAACCCTGAAATAGGCAAAAAACAGCAATTTGGGTTGGGCCTCCGATTAATAGTTTAGTCCAAAAAATAATATAAAAGTGTATAAATAAGCCCATTAAACAACCAAAACAGAATATATAATAGCATGGAACAATCAAAAATTATAGATACGTTGGAGACGTATCAAGCATCCCCAAGCTTAATTCCTGCTCGTCCTCGAGTAGGTAAATGATAAAAACAGAATTTTTGATGTGGAATGCTTCTTGGCATACTTCTTAATGTAAATCTTTTATTGTGGCATGAATATTTAGGTCCGAAAGATTCAAGATAAAAGTTTAATGTTGACATAAAAACAATAATACTTTGAACATGCTAACCAAGCAATTATGTCTTATCAAAATAACATAGCCAAAGAAAGCTTATCCCTACAAAATCATATAGTTAGGCTATGTTTCAATATTTTCACTTAAACGTTCTCATCATGCATAACCCCGATGACAAGCCGAGCAATTGGTTCATACTTTTAACGCGCTTCAGCCTTTTCAACTCTTAAGCAATACATGAGCGTAAGCCATGTATATATCACTATGGGTGGAGTAAAGTATAATGATGGGGGTTATGAGAGAAGAAAAAAGGTAGAAAGTCTCACATTCACGCGGCTAATCAATAGGCTATGGAGATGCCCATCAATTGATGTCAATGAGAGGAGTAGGGATTGCCATGCAACGGATGCACTAGAGCTATAAATATATGAAAGCTCAACAAAAGAAACTAAGTGGGTGTGCATCCAACTCGCTTGCTCACGAAGACCTAGGGCATTTTGAGGAAGCCCATCATTGGAATATACAAGCCAAGTTCTATAATGAAAAATTCCCACTAGTATATGGAAGTAACAACATAGGATACTCTCTATCATGAAAATCATAGTGCTACTTTGAAGCACAAGTGTGGAAAAGTATAGTAACATTGTCCCTTCTCTCTTTTTCTCTCATTTTTGGGGCCTTCTTTTTTTTTCTTTGGCCTCTTTTTTTTTTATTTAGTCCGGAATCTCATCCCGACTTGTGGGGGAATCATAGTCTCCATCATCCTTTCCTCACATGGGACAATGCTCTAATAAAGATGATCATCACACTTTTATTACTTACAACTCAACAATTACAACTCAATACTTAGAACAAAATATGACTCTATGTGAATGCCTCCGGCGGTGTACCGGGATATGCGATGAATCAAGAGTGACATGTATGAAAAAATTATGAATAGTGGGTTTGCCACAAAATACGATGTCAACTACATGATCATGCAAAGCAATATGACAATGATGAAACGTGTCATAATAAACGGAATGGTGGAAAGTTGCATGGCAATATATCTCGGAATGGCTATGGAAATGCCATAATAGGTAGGTATGGTGGCTGTTTTGAGGAAGATATAAGGAGGCTTATGTGTGATAGAGCGTATCATATCACGGGGTTTGGATGCACCGGCAAAGTTTGCACCAACTCGCAATGTGAGAAAGGGCAATGCGTGGTACCGTAGAGGCTAGAAAATTGTGGAAGGTTGAGAGTGCATATAATCCATGGACTCACATTGGTCATAAAGAACTCATATACTTATTCCAAAAGTTTATTAGCCCTCGAAGCAAAGTACTACTACGCATGCCCCTAGCGGGATAGATTGGTAGGAAAAGACCATCGCTCGTCCCCGATCGCCACTCATAAGGAAAGCAATAAAACAACACCTATGTGTCAAAATTGTTACACAACTTTTACCATACGTGCATGCTACGGGACTTGCCAACTTTAACAAAAGTATTTCTCAATTTCACAATTACTCAACTAGCACACTCTAATATTACCACCTTTATATCTCAAAACACTTATCAAGTATCTAACTTCTCATGATATTTAATGAACTCAATATGGAAGATTAATTTCATGATTAAAGCAAATTACCATGCTGTTTAAGACTCTCAAAATAATATAAGTGAAGTATGAGAGATCAATAATTTCTATAAAATATAACCACCGCCGTTCTCTAAAAGATATAAGTAAAGCACTAGAGCTAAACTATATAGCTCAAAGGATATAAGTGAAGCACATAGAGTATTCTAACAAATTTCGAATCATGTGTGTCTCTCTCAAAAGGTGTGTACAGCAAGGATGATTGTGGCAAATTAACAAATAAAGACTCAAATCATACGAGACGCTCCAAGCAAAACACATATCATGTGGTGAATAAAAATATAGCTCCAAGTAAATTTACCGATGGATGAGGACGAAAGAGGGGACGCCTTCCGGGGCATCCCCAAGCTTTGGCTTTTTGGTGTCCTTGGATTACCTTGGGGTGCCATGGGCATCCCCATGCTTAGGCTCTTGCCACTCCTTGTTCCATACTCCATCAAATCTTTACCCAAAACTTGAAAACTTCACAACACAAAACTTAACAGAAAATCTTGCGCTGTTAGCGAAAGAAAACAAAACACCACTTCAAGGTACTGTATTGAACTCATTATTTATTTATATTGGTGTTAAACCTACTGTATTACAACTTCTCTATGGTTTATAAACTATTTTACTAGCCATAGATTCATCAAAATAAGCAAACAACACTCAAAAAAAGAATCTGTCAAAAACAGAACAGTCTGTAGTAATCTGTAACTAACGCAAACTTATGGAACTCCAAAAATTCTACCAAAATAGGACGGCCTAGACAATCTGTTTAATGATCTGCTGCAATTGGAATCAATATTTTATCACATTCTGGTGTTTTTTAACAATTGTTTTCATGAACAGAAAGTTTCTAGAATTTTCAGCAAGATCAAATAACTATCATCCAAGAAGATCCTATAGGTTTAACTTGGCACAAACACTAATTAAAACATAAAAACAAACCTGACTAGAGGCTAGATCAAAGATTTATTCCTAAACAGAAGCAAAAAAGCAAAAAACTAAAAATAAAATTGGGTTGCCTCCCAACAAGCGCTATCGTTTAACGCCCCTAGCTAGGCATAAAAACACGGATAGATCTAGGTATTGCCATCTTTGGTAGGCAATCCATAAGTGGCTCTCATAATAGATTCATATGGCAATTTAATTTTCTTTCTAGGGAAGTGTTCCATGCCTTTCCTTAACGGAAATTGGAATCTAATATTTCCTTCCTTCATATCAATGATTGCACCAATCGTTCTAAGGAAAGGTCTACCAAGAATAATAGGACATGAAGGATTGCAATCTATATCAAGAACAATAAAATCTACGGGCACATAGTTCCTATTTGCAACAATAAGAACATCATTAATTCTTCCCATAGGTTTCTTAATAGTGGAATCCGCAAGGTGCAAGTTTAAGGAACAATCATCAAATTCACGGAATCCTAGCAAATCACATAAAGTTTTTGGAATCGTGGAAACACTAGCACCCAAATCACACAAAGCATAGCATTCATGATCTTTAATTTTAATTTTAATAGTAGGTTACCACTCACCGTAAAGTTTTCTAGGTATAGAAACTTCCTCAAGCTTTTCTTCATAAGATTGCATCAAAGCATCAAAGGTATGTTTAGTAAAAGCTTTATTTTGACTATAAGCATGCGGAGAGTTTAGCACGGATTGCAACAAGGAAATACAATTTATCAAAGAGCAATTATCATAATTAAATTCCTTGAAATCCAAGATAGTGGGTTCATTGATATCTAAAGTTTTGACCTCTTCAATCCCACTTTTACAAATTTTAGCATCAAGATCTAAAAACTCTGAATTTTTGGGACGCCTTCTAACTAAAGTTGACTCATCTTCAGTCCCATCATTATCAAGATTCATATTGCAAAACAAATATTTAATAGGGGACACATCAATCACTTTTAGACATTCATCTTTATTCTCATAAAATTTAGAAGAACACGCTTCACAAAGCAATCTTTCTTAGCACGCATCCTAGCGGTTCTTTCTTTGCACTCATCAATGGAAATTCTCATGGCTTTTAGAGACTCATTGATATCATGCTTAGGTGGAATAGATCTAAGTTTCAAAGAATCAACATCAAGAGAAATTCTATCCATGTTCCTAGCCAATTCATCAATCTTAGGCAATTTTCCTTCAAGCAAAGCATTGAAATTCTTTTGTGAATTCATAAATTCTTTAACACTAGTTTCAAAATGAGAGGGCAACTTATTAAAATTTCCATAAGAATTGTTGTAAGAATTACCATAATTATTAGAGGAATTACTAGGATACGGCCTAGGATTAAAGTTTCCTCTATACGCGTTGTTACCAAAATTATTCCTACCAACAAAATTCACATCAATAGATTCATTATTATTCTCAATCAAAGTAGACAAAGGCATACCATTAGGATCAGAAGAAACACTCTTATTAGCAAATAATTTCATAAGTTCATCCATCTTTCCACTTAAAACATTAATTTCTTCTATCGCATGCACTTTTTTATTAGTAGATCTTTCGGTGTGCCATTGAGAATAATTAACCATAATATTATCTAGGAGTTTTGTAGCTTCTCCTAAAGTGATTTCCATAAAAGTGCCTCCCGCGGCCGAATCTAAAAGATTTCTAGAAGCAAAATTCAATCTGGCATAATTTTTTTGTATAATCATCCACAAATTCAAACCGTGAGTAGGGCAATTACGTATCATTAATTTCATTTTCTCCCAAGCTTGTGCAACATGTTCATGATCAAGTTGCTCAAAATTCATAATATCGTTTCTAAGAGAGATGATCTTAGCGGGAGGAAAATACTTAGAGATAGAAGCATATTTGCACTTATTCCAAGAATCAATACTATTTTTAGGCAAAGACGAAAACCAAGCTTTAGCACGACCTCTAAGCGAAAAAGGAAATAGCTTCTATTTAACAATATCATTGTCCACATCTGTCTTCTTTTGCATATCACACAAATCAACGAAGCTATTTAGACGGGTAGCGGCATCTTCACTAGGAAGGCCGGCGAATTGATATTTCATGACAAGATTCAACAAAGCAGCATTAATTTCACAAGATTCAACATCGGTAAGAGGAGCAATCGGAGTGCTAAGAAAATCATTGTTGTTGGTATTGGTAAAGTCACACAATTTAGTATTGTCTTGAGCCATCGTGACAAGCAAGTGATCCAACACACAAGCAAACAAGAAGCGAGCGAGAAAGAGGCGAACGGAAAGAGAGGGCGAATAAAACGGCAAGGGTGAAGTGGGGGAGAGGAAAACGAGAGGCAAATGGAAAATAATGTAATGCGAGGGATAAGGATTTGTGATGGGTACTTGGTATGTTGACTTTTGCGTAGACTCCCCGGCAACGGCGCCAGAAATCCTTCTTGCTACCTCTTGAGCACTACGTTGGTTTTCCCTTGAAGAGGAAAGGGTGATGCAGCAAAGTAGCGTAAGTATTTCCCTCAGTTTTTTAGAACCAAGGTATCAATCCAGTAGGAGGCTACGCTTGAGTCCCACGCACCTACACAAACATATAAGAACCTCGCAACCAACGCGATAAAGGGGTTGCCAATCCCTTCATGGTCACTTACGAGAGTGAAATCTGATAGATATGATAAGATAATACTTTTAGTATTTTTATGATAAAGAGAAATAAAGATGCAAAGTAAAATAAAAGGCAAAAGAAATAGCTAAGTGTTGGAAGATTAATATGATGGAAAATAGACCCGGGGGCCATAGGTTTCACTAGTGGCTTCTCTCAAGAGCATAAGTATTAGGGTGGGTGAACAAATTACTGTCGAGCAATTGATAGAATTGAGCATAGTTATGAGAATATCTAGGTATGATCATGTATATAGGCATCACGTCCGTGACAAGTAGACCGAAACGATTCTGCATCTACTACTATTACTCCACACATCGACCGCTATCCAGCATGCATCTAGAGTATTAAGTTCATAAGAACAAAGTAATGCTTTAAGTATGATGACATGATGTAGAGGGATAAACTCATGCAATATGATATAAATCCCATCTTTTTATCCTCGATGGCAACAATACAATGCATGCCTTGCTGCCCCTGCTGTCACTGGGAAAGAACACCGCAAGATTGAACCCAAAGCTAAGCACTTCTCCCATTGCAAGAAAGATCAATCTAGTTGGCCAAACCAAACTGATAATTCGAAGAGACTTGCAAAGATAACCAATCATACATAAAAGAATTCAGAGGAGATTCAAATATTGTTCATAGATAATCTTGACCATAAACCGACAATTCATCGGTCCCGACAAATGCACCGCAAAATAAGATTACATCAAATAGATCTCCAAGAGAATCGAGGAGAACTTTGTATTGATATCCAAAGAGAGAGAAGAAGCCATCTAGCTAATAACTATGGACCCGAAGGTGTGAGGTAAACTACTCACACATCATCGGAGAGGCTATGGTGTTGATGTAGAAGCCCTCCGTGATCAATGCCCCCTCCGGTAGGACACCGGAAAAGGCCCCAAGATGGGACCTCACGGGTACAGAAGGTTGCGGCGGTGGAACTAGGTTTTCGTGGATGCCTCTGATGGTTTGGGGGTACGTAGGTATATATAGGAGGAAGAAGTAGGTCGGTGGAGCCACAAGGGGCCCATGAGGGTGGAGGGCGCGCCTGGGGAGGCGCCCCCTACCTCGTGGCCTCCTCGTCTGTTACTTGACGTCCACTCCAAGTCCTTTGGATCACGTTTGTTCCAAAAATCACGTTCCTGAAGGTTTCATTCCTTTTGGACTCCGTTTGATATTCTTTTTCTGCGAAACCCTGAAATAGGCAAAAAAACAGCAATTTGGGCTGGGCCTCCGGTTAATAAATTAGTCCCAAAAATAATATAAAAGTGTATAAATAAGCCCATTAAAAACATCCAAAACAGAATATATAATAGCATGGAACAATCAAAAATTATAGACACGTTGGAGACGTATCAGTCCGCCTGAGCAGCCTTCAACATCTCCTCCAATTGATATGCTGATCCTGCAGCTGTAAACAAAACAATGCATATTTAAAAATCATTGTTGGCGTAGAATCGTATTTTCCGGACACTGTTGAGCTTACCATCCGGTGCCTTCTTGGATTTCTTCAAGTTTTCCAGTTCGGCGGTGACAACAGTTAGCTTGGTCCGGCATTCTTCAAGCTCCTTGGATAGCATGTTATTTTTCTCCGTGAGTACCTGATACTATAACGACCCTTAAATCAGTTGGGCCAACTGCTTCAATTCTCGGGGGCTACTGGCACATGATTATTGAATCTACACAAAGTTTTTACCCACATATCCTTTGAAAGCTGGTGAGTAGCTTCGGCAAGTCCATCCCGAGCAGCTCGGATATGTGTATCCACAGAGCTAAGGGCATTGAACGCCTCTTCGGTGAAACTTGGGTCGCGCATGGCCTCTTTCCGCCGCCGATGATTCATCGCGCTCTCCACTTCAGAATTGGTGACGGATACATTATCTGAATCCTCTTGGAGATGACAATCCAACATTTTGCTTGTATCAACCCTAGTCCTTATGGCAGGGTCCGGGGCCGGATTGGTCGATGCATGGCCGGCGAGGTCCCCGGATATAGTCCGGCGTATGCTCTTCCTAAAAAATGGCCCAGCGGAAAGCGTCACAATTCGGTCTATCCACCGAGTGCATGTTAAAAACTATACCACTTTGGTGAAGGCCGGGGCTCGGTAGTATCACCGTTTGCCCTTCTTTTCAAAGACTCGCCCTGCACGGGCGTCGCCTTCTTAGAGGACGCCTTTGATACAGCTCGGCGAGACGAGCGCCGCCCCTTCAGAGCATGAGACAGTGCAGTGGGTGAGGCGCAATGGGAAAACTCTTTTGGAGGAGACGTCTCCTGGGTACTTACATGGGAGGGGGGAGAAGGCCGGGGTAATCGGCTATAATGGCCACTTCCGTGCCGTCGTAGCTCGCCTGATAAAAGACTCCCTCCTTAAGCTTTGTAAATATATCCGGATCTTCTTCATATCCGAGATCCAGGTCTCGAACATGGTCCTCTGGCTGCAGAGCGGGGCTGTAGACCCCCTCGACGACCTTTCTCCATTCCTATTAAAAGTAGATGGATTAAATTCGACTAGCATAACTCTGGAAAAAGGTTGAGTAAGGCCAATAATCAAAAAACTCACCCAGTCGATGGGGTTATACATGGAAAAAACCTTCCCGACATTTCAAGCGAGTGAAGTCTTCCTTCTCCCCTTTGTAAAGGCCAGCTAAGATGGTGGCCAGGGCGGTAAAATTGTCTGGACCCTTGCATAGACAAACGGATGCATCGTCCTCCCCGTTGTAATTCCACATAGGAAAACCTCTAGATTGGAGCAGCTGAATGCATCGCGTTATTGAAATCGCCATTACCTCGAATATAGACGGTCTGGAGTTGGCAAGTACTCTGATCTTGCTTGCCAGCCTCTTGACCTCCGCACTGTCTTCTTCCTCGAGGCTTCGGGGACGCCAGCTGGCGCGCTTCTTTAAAGGAGCGCGGAGAATTCGGGAAGACAGCGCCGGATTGGGTCCGGAAGAACGACGTCTTTGATATAAAAGCATTCCACACAGACCATTCACATTCATTTGACACGTGGAAGCCGAGGCAACGACAGCAAAGAATCAATAGAATATGATATTTAATGTGAAGCCGGAGTATCGTCGATCCAAAGTGTAATGGAGAACCCGCCTTGCAAAGCCGAAGACATAAAGCCGAATACTACATCATCATTGAAGGCAAGTTCGGGGGCTACTGAGGTAGTCCTGGATAAGGGGGTCCCCCGGTGTCCGGGCTATGTGACATGGGCCGGACTGATGGGCCATGAAGATACAAGATTGAAGGCTTTCCCCCGTGTCCGGATGGGACTCTTCGTTGCGTGGATAGCAAAATTGACGGCCAGATGTGTAGTTTCCTTTCTCTGTAAACCGACTTTGTACAACCCTAGCCCCCTCCGGTGTCTATATAAACCGGAGGGGTTAGTCCGTAGAGGCTATCACAAATCATACATGCTAGACATCTAGGGTTTAGCCATTACGATCTCGAGGTAGATCAACTCTTGTAACACCTATACTCATCAAAGTCAATCAAGCAGGAAGTAGGGTATTACCTCCATTAAGAGGGCCCAAATCTGGGTAAACATCGTGTCCCCCGTCTCCTCTTACCTTTGATCCTCAGACGCACAGTTCGGGACCCCTACCCGAGATCAGCCGGTTTTGACACCGACAATGACCCCTGGAATTTTCCAAATTTTCAAATGACAGTTGTATTAGTGCACATTAACTGTAGAAAATTTTTGAAGGCCGTAAGAGGAAGCTATCGGCCGTTCGTCATCAAACATGTATTGTTCCCTCTCGGAACCACGAGCCTTCTAGTGAGTTGCTCCAGTTTGTGAGGGTGTGTGTCTAAACTTTCGTCAAACATGCCAAACTTTTTACCACATCATCTTGGTGGCATGACATTACATCAAGCAAGGTTTCATGTGTTTCTGATCGTTTTTTTATTTTTTGGAATTTAAATGCCATTGGTACAACGAGGTGTTATACAAACGGTTTTTAACCCCTTTCCGCGACAGCGTTTTGAACCGTCTCCAAGTGAGTGTGTGCGATAGGGGGGTCCTTCCCACACGACCCAAAAAACGTCGGGGATAGGCCCTCCGGTCACACACGCTCGGCAAAATGAGGTCGTGCACGGCTGGCGAGCGATCAAATACGGTTATACAGGCCCAATCGGTTCCGGTCATAAGTACATCCCACACAGTCAGTCCCAAACAAATGTTTTCGTTTGTTATGTACATTCCACACAGTCAATCCAAGGAATACGTTTCTGTTCTTATGTACATCCCACATAGTCAATACAGGGAAAACGTTTCCGTTCGTTTGTACATCCCACACAGTCAATCCAGGGAAAACGTTTCCGTTCGTATATACATCCCACACAGTTTTATGTATAGCCTCATGTGTGATAGGTGTAACTATCACACACGCTCTACTTCGGTTAACCGTTTGCTGTTATTCAACTACATCACACACGATTTGATGAAGAAAACTGTATGGCATTGGGCCATCCATCACAAGCGCTTTTACTGCTAGAACCATTTGCAAAGTTCCATGACCCATTTAGCAGGTTTACTAATTTACAATTAATAATTCCAGTATTACGCAAATTCACATTTCATATTGAACATCTGTTTGCCAATTTCATATCAGGCACATAAATATATTTTAACATCACAGTACGATAGCTACGTGAAAACAGCACAATACAACATATAGCTAGTTCACCTTCATAAGAACAATATTACAATAATATATTCATTTCCCTAACCGAGATCATCCAGGCTCGTCTTATCCACCTCTGCTTTAAGTTCAGTAAGAACCTGTTTTGCACTGGCCAACTGGGAAAGTGCCTCCTCCTTCGCCAACACCATCTTAGCAAAGTCTAATTTAAAAAATCAGAGCTCATTTTCCATCTTCCTCTTTTTATCCTACATCTTCAAATATTCCTCAGCGTTGACAACACTATCTCTAACCCTACCTCTGTTCTCTTCCTCATACATGCTCCAGAGCTTTGCTAGGCACATCTTCAAAGACTGTGGCCACTCTTGATCAACCCACTCCAGGTAAGAACACTTCCGCTCATCCTATAATATTTAAAACTAGACCAGTAACAATTTAGGGGAAATGGGTTTCTAGCAACATAGAAAATCACCAAATACATATTTTGAAAAATTGAAGAACAGGTTAATTATGACATATCTTATGAAAAAGATCAATGTGCAAATGAATTAATTGCTACTGAGACAACAACCAAATTCTGAAACATCAGAAGCTACAATTAACTATAACAACGCTACAAGTTCTTAGTCATGTAATATAAATAAGAAATTGAATATTTTATGAGGAAGCTAAATATAAGTACAACAGCATAGCGACAGTGTTTGGATGAGAGCAAATTGATACTAACATGTGCGTGCATGCACAAATTTAGTAACATAGAACTAATGGCAAGGTCGTCCACTATGTATGCCAAAACCGGTGTAAAGACAATTGTTGCTACATTTGGCACCGGTGCCCTACACTGGCGAGCTGATGCAGCGGAAAAAAATCAGGGACCTGGACTACGGAGTATCTAGTTGCTCCGATCCCATTTCCTTCATGCCATAAAGATTTAGTATTTTACTGCTTGGCTGCTCAGATGTGTGGACCAAAGTTGGTTGCACAAACTGCTGAAGCGGTGCCAAATAATTTTCTAATGGCACTGCTGATGAGATGGCAACATTTTTAGATACTAGGTACAAACTGTGACACTGTCTTAACATCCAGAATAACATAGCACAGTGACATTGTATGAATCACATCTAACAAATGATTTGTAACAACTTAAGTGGGGCTAACCTTCTCTGCACATGCCAGAAACTTCCTCCCACTGTCCACAGATTCAAATGCAACTAGCTTCACGCATGGAGATTGATGGTGACAATGAGCAGGCAGATCTTCAGCCACCCCGCTCCATTCGTTGCAACTGATGGTCCTAGGGAGCTACAAGAGGAAGAAATGACTCAAATTGACCGCCGGGTTAAAATCCTTCATTCCAAGTCATAATCGGAGAGAGAGAAGAGAGACATACCCGGGTGGTGAAGGATTCGTCGGAGGAGGAGGAACCGCTGTAGAGGTCATTGAAGAAGACCATGGCGACCCTGGCGGTAGGATGCGAGCCGGCGAAAGTGAGGAACAAGCGAGGAAGCGACTATAGCTTCAGAAGGAAGGAAGGAGAAAATAGGGGAAATGTGACTTGTGGTCGGGGAGAAAAGGGGGTGGGAAAGGGGGGTAGATATTTCAGCGCTAGGCCAGAAATTTCAAAATGTGGAGGGAAACTTTGCGTGTTGTGCCGCAGACACCATTCACTTTGAACGATTGTGTGTATCACAAACAATTCTTCAGCTTTACGCACATGGGATGAGTTTGATAATTCAAATTTTGGTGAAATTTCCTTGGGTACTGTCCTCATCCACGGTATTGCATAATTTAACATCGCTTGCTAATTTGGGCACACGAAAGAGCGTACAACACACAGACCACACTTACTGAATCGAGCAATTTTAGTAATTAAATAGAGCCAGTTGACCTAAACATTGCTCTAACAAAAGACCAACATTAAAAACAAAGCCTAAGTACGCATAATTTTAACAAAGCCGCCGCCGCGCCGGCCTATGCATCGCCGGTGTGAGATGAGACGTCGATGACTTGTCCTGGCGACATGCCGCCATTGGTGGACTCCGCGTCCCTGATAACCCACAAGTATAGGGGATCGTAACAGTTTTCGAGGGTAGAGTATTCAACCCAAATTTGTTGATTCGACACAAGGGGAGCCAAAGAATATTCTCAAGTATTAGCAGCTGAGTTGTCAATTCAACCACACCTAAAAGACTTAATATCTTTAGGAACATATTTAGTAGCAAAGTAGTATGGAAGTAACGGTAACGGTGACAAAAGTAACATTAGCAGTTTTGTAGGAATCGTAACAGTGGCAACGGAAAAGTAACTTAGCAAAGATCAATATGAAATGAGCTCGTAGGCAATGGATCAATGATGGATAATTATGTCAGATGGCATTCATCATGCAACAGTTATAACATAGGGTGACACAGAACTAGCTCCAATTCATCAATTTAATGTAGGCATGTATTCCGAATATAGTCATACATGCTTATGGAAAAGAACTTGCATGACATCTTTTGTCCTACCCTCCCGTGACAGCGGGGTCCTATTGGAAACTAAAGGATATTAAGGCCTCCCTTTAATAGAGTACCGAACCAAAGCATTAGCACTTAGTGAATACATGAACTCCTCAAACTACGGTCATCACCAGGAAGTGTCCCGACTATTGTCACTCCGGGGTTGCCGGATCATAACATGTGGTAGGTGAGTATAACTTGCAAGATAGGATCAAGAACACAAATATATTCATGAAAACATAATAGGTTCATATCTGAAATCATGGCACTCGGGCCCTAGTGACAAGCATTAAGCATAGCAAAGTCATAGCAACATCAACCTTAGAACATAGTGGATACTAGGGATCAAACCCTAACAAAACTAACTCGATTACATGGTAAATCTCATCCAACCCATCACCGTCCAGCAAGCTTACGATGGGATTACTCACGCACGGCGGTGAGCATCATGAAATTGGTGATGGAGGATGGTTGATGATGACGATGGCGACGATTTCCCCTCTCCGGAGCCCAAAACGGACTCCAGAGCTGCCCTCCCGAGGAAGAACAAGGCTTGGCGATGGCTCTGTATCGTAAAACGCGATGTCCTTCTCTTTGATTTTTCTCTCCGAACGTGAATATATGGAGTTGGAGTTGAGGTCGGTGGAGGTCCAGGGGCCCACAAGGACAGAGGGCACGCCCCCACCCTTGTGGATAGGGTGTGGGCCCCCTTCGGTTGATTCTTTTGCCAATATTTTTTATTTATTCCAAAACTAATCTCCGTGAACTTTTAGGTCATTCTGAGAACTTCTGCACAAAAATAACACCATGTCAATTCTGCTGAAAACAGCGCTAGTCCGGGTTAGTTCCATTCAAATCATGGAAATTAGAGTCCAAAAGAAGGGCAAAAGAGTTTGGAAAAGTAGATATGATGGAGACGTATCAACTCCCCCAATCTTAACCCATTGCTTGTCCTCAAGCAATTCAGTTGACAAACTGAAAGAGATAAAGAAAAACTTTTACAAACTCTGTTTGATCTTGTTGTTGCAAATATGTAAAGCCAGCATTCAAGTTTTCAGCAAAGACTATGAACTAACCATATCCACAATAACATTTAGGTCTCGCATTTACTCATATGAATGGCATAATCAACTAGGAAGCAATAATGATAAATCTCGGTTGACAACACTTTTTCAAAACAATCATGATATGATATAACAAAATGGTATCGCGCTAGCCCTTTCTGAGACCGCAAAACATAAATGCAGAGCACCCCTGAAGATCAAGGACTGACTAGTCATTGTAATTCATGGTAAAAGAGATACAATCATAGTCATACTCAATATAAATTAATAAAAAATGCATAAAAATGACAGTGGTGCTCTCTAATTGGTGCTTTTTATAAGAGGATGATGACTTAGCAATAAAAGTAAATAGATAGGCCCTTCGTAGAGGGAAGCAGGGATTTGCAGAGGTGCTAGAGCTCGAGTTTTGAAATAGAGACAAAATAATATTTTGAGCGGCATGATTTCATTGTCAACATAACAACCAAGATATCTCGGTATCTTCCATACTAGATACATTATAGGCGGTTCCCAAACAGAATGGTAAAGTTTATACTCTACTCCCCCACCACCAACAAGCACATTCCACGACTGGTCCGAAACAGTCCTAGGGGAGTTTTGTTTGCAAGTATACTTTGATTTGATTTGAGCATGGGACTGGCGTCCCGGTTACTAGCCATTTTCTCGTGAATGATGAGCGGAGTCCACTCATCGTGAGAATAACCCACCTAGCATGGAAGATATTGACAGCCCTAGTTGCTACATGAGCGATTCGAGCATACAAAATAGATTATCATATGAAGGTTTAGAGTTTGGCACATGCAAATTTACTTGGAACGGCAGGTAAATACCACATATGTGAAGGTATGGTGGACTCATATGGAACAACTTTGGGTTTATGGAAGTGGATGCACAAGCAGTATTCCCACTTAGTACAAGTGAAGGCTAGAAAAAGACTGGGGAGTGACCAACTAGAGAGCGAAAAAAGTGATAGACATGCATTGAGATTAACCAACATTGAATGCAAGCATGAGTAGGATATAAATCACCATGAACATAAATATCATGCAGGCTATGTTGATTTTGTTTCAACTACATGCGTGAACATGTGCCAAGTCAAGCCACTTGAATCATTCAAAGGAGGACACCATCCTATCATACCACATCACAACCATTTTAATTTTCATGTTGGCACGCAAGGTAAACCATTATAAACTCCTAGCTAATTAAGCATGTCATGAGTAACTATAATATCTAGTTGTCATTGCAAACATGTTTCATTCATAATAGGTTGAATCAGGAACGATGAACTAATCATATTTACAAAAACATGATGGGTCGAGTTCATACCAGCTTTTCCTCATCTCAATCATTTTATCAAATATCGTCATTATTGCCTTTCACTTGCATGACCGAACGGTGTGGATAATAATAATAGTGGACGTGCATTAGACTAAACTGGAATCTGCAAACATTTATTCACAGGAGAAGACAAGGTAATATGGGCTCTTTGTTAGATCATTAATAATGCATATGAGAGTCACTCAACATTTTCATCGTGGTCTTCTCCTCTCGACCCCCAAAGAAAAGAAAAGAATTTCAAAGAAACACACTGAAATGTTTTTGGAGTTTTTGTTTTTCTGAAGAAAGTAAAACAAGAACGAGAAAAACTATTTACACGGGAAAGCTCCCAACAAGCAAAAGAAGAACGAGAAATCTTTTTGGGTTTTCTTTTAATACTACAAATAAGCATGCACATAAAGGAAATAAACTACAACTAATTTTTTTGGATTTCTTAAGGTTTTTCAAACACACAAGAAGAAAGCAATAAAATAAATAAACTAACGTGGATAATACAATGAAAAAGTATGGACACCGACAACTAAAATGAGTGTGTGAACATGAGTGTAATGTCGGTGAGAAATACGTACTCCACCAATCTTAGGCTTTTGTCCTAAGTTGGTCTATGCCCATGGATCAAAGTAGTCCTCTCCGGTGTACTGAGGAGGATCCTAGGGATTCCATTGGTTAGCGAGCTCCTATGGATCCCACTGATAAATAGACTCCTGATATGGTTCAGGTGATGGCTCTGGCTCAGGAACTGGGGATCGTGTCCCTCCTAGTATGCATGAATGTCCATGGGCAAAACGAAGTTCCTGCCTGAATGAATATCGAATAAAGTAGGTGCAGACAAGGTAATAATCTGAAAAGTATCCTTGCTAAATATCAAGTTATAAATGAGTCTCTTTTCCCCATCATGGAGAATAAACTTATGAGCTACCATGCTTTCATAATCTAAGTATATAGTGGGTAGCAGTTTCTCCTCTTTCTCATAATGCCTAATGGGTATCTCGAAGCGTCTAGCAAGGCGGGAGGCAAAGATGCCTCCGAAAATAGGACACTTTGTACGGTTTAAACTCAACCGTCTAGCAACCATAGCACTTAAACTGAAAGTTTTATCACGAAGTAAAGCATGGCGCAAAATGGCAAGGTCAGGAGCACTAAGGCCTCCACTCTCCCCGCGACCAATTAAACATCTCCCAGCAAATAATGAGTAGTAGTGCAAAACAGGAAAATGTAAACTAGCCACTCTCGCTTCCGACACCCTTCTCCTCTCCCCTATGGTAACTTCATCAATAAAATCTTCCACATCCCTAGGACGTGGTTCCTCGATGCTACCTTCATAAGGTAATTTACAAACCTCACAAAAGTCATAAAGCGTCACCTCCTTATGCTCATCATATAAGTTAAACTCTGCCATAGGTGGTGATCTCTTAGCATGAAAATAAAATTTTTGCACGTAGGAGGTACCGATCACACCGGTCCTGGAGGAAGTCGGTGATGCCTGCATTCTCAGCCAAATAATAGAAATCCTCATGAATTTCGGCCGCCTCTAAGAATGCATCACATGGCCATTCACACGATCGTATCTCTGTAGCACGAGGAAGGTTGTAATTGGGCTTCTCCCTCCTCATTTTCTTTTTCCTTTGAACCCCGGCTCGAGGAGCCTCTCAACAATCTCCTCATCATTTTCTTTCTCTGAAAATATCTGAAATTTTTAGTGACTGAAAATAAAAGTGAACCAAACTCAACAAAATTGATAGCGACTACTCCTACAAGTGCCTAGAGGCTATATCATGCATCAAAACTACTTTGGACCATATAAATTTGACAGGCAAGCTCAAGAACAAGGTCACCACAGTAGCAAAAATTTGCAATAAACAAACCACTAGAACAAAAACTAATTGGACCATTGGAGGAGTCACATACCGAAGAACAATCTCCCAAAGCAGTTTTGTGAATGGAGCTTTGAGCAAGGAGATAAAAAATGGCAGAAAAATGAGCAAGAACACGGGTTTGAGCTATGGGATGATTTTTTCTAGAGGAAGACGAAGTGGATGGGTGCTGGAATAAGTGGAGGGGGGCACATGGGACCCACAATGTAGGGGGGTGCGCCCGGGGGGGGGGGGTAGGGTGCGCCCTCCACCCTTGTGGATAGGTCATGGGTCCCCCCAGTGTGTTCTTAGTGCCATAAATTCTCAAACATTCTATAAAAATCATACTAAATTTTCAGGGCATTTGGAGAACTTTTATTTTCAGGACATTTTTATTTCACGGATAATTCATAAACAGACAGAAAATACTATTTTTGCTTTATATTCTAAATAACATAAAGTAAAAGCTGGGTATAGAAGGTTGTGCCTTCTAAATTCATCCATCTCATGCTCATCAAAAGGAATCCATTAACAAGGTTGATCAAGTCTTATTAACAAACTTCTTCCAAAAGACATGAAACCGGAGAATTTTTGAATAACACTAGGTTACCTCGACAGGGATATGCATTTCCCCAACAACAAGAGTATCATATTTCTTTTTGGCAGTAGGGAGAGTGAATTCAAAACCTCCAATAGTAATAGTTGAAAATTTTCCAATAGAATTGATAGTATGAACTTGAGGTTGTTTCTTCGGAAAGTGTACCGTATGCTCATTACCATTAGAATGAAAAGTGACATTGCCTTTGTTGCATCAATAACAACCCCTGCAGTATTCAAAAAGGATGATCAACATACTGTCGTCCTCGGGAATATCAAGAATAACAAAGTCCGTTAAGATAGTAACATTTGCTACCACAACAGGCACATCCTCACAAATACCGATGGGTATAACAGTTGATTTATTAGCCATTTGCAAAGAAATTTCAGTAGGTATCAACTTATTCAGTTCAAGTCTATGATACAAAGAGAAAGGCATGACACTAACACCGGCTCCAAGATCACATAAAGCAGTTTTAACATAGTTTTTTTAATGGAGCATGGTATAGTTGGTACTCCTCGATCTCCAAATTTCTTTGGTATTCCACCCTTAAAATCATAATTAGCAAGCATGGTGGAAATTTCAGCTTCCGATATCTTTATTTTATTAGTAACAATATCTTTCATATACTTAGCATAAGGAGGCATTTTAAGCATATCAGTCAAATGCATACACAAAAAGATAGGTCTAATCATTTCAGCAAAGCACTCAAAATCCTCATCATCCTTTTTCTTGGATGACTTAGGTGGAAAGGGCACGGGTTTCTAGATCCATGGTTCTCTTTCTTTACCATGCTTCCTAGCAACGAAATCTCTCTTACCATAACGTTGATTCTTTGATTATGGGTTACCAAGATGAACAACAGGTTCTATCTCTACATCATTATCATTACTAGGTTGAGCATCAACATGAACATCATTATTAACATTATCAGTAGGTTCATGTTCATCACCAGATTGTGTCTCAACGTCAGAAATAGAAATATCATTGGGATTCTCAGGTGTACTAGAAGCATGCAAAGTCCTATCAGTTTTTTTCTTTTTATTACTAGGACTAGGTGCATTAGCATTAACTCTCTGAGAATCTTGCTCAACTCTCTTAGCATGACCCTCAGGATATAAAGGTTCCTGGGTCATTTTACCACCTCTAGTCATAACACTAACAGCGTTATCATTATTCTTACTATTCAACTCATTAAGCAAATCATCTTGTGCCTTAAGTACTTATTCTACTTGAGTTGTAACCATGGAAGCATGTTTACTAATAAGCTTAAGATCATTAACAGTTCTACTCATATGATCACCCACGTGGTTAAGCATGTAAGCATTACGTTTCAATTGTCTACTAACATAAGCATTGATGTTTTCTTGTTTAACAATAAAATTATCAAACTCATCCAAGCATTGACTAGCAGACTTATTATGAGGAATATCACCTTCATCAAATCTATAAGGAGAGTTTACCTCTACTACCTGTGTCAAGTTATCAAGACCATGTATTTCTTCTATAGGTGGTAAATTCTTAACATCTTCAGCTTTAATACCTTTTTCTTTCATAGATTTCTTTGCCTCTTGCATATCTTCAGGACTGAGTAATAGACTATCCCTATTCTTCATAGTTGGCTTAGGAGTTGGTTCAGGAAGTGTCCAATCATTATCATTACTCAATATATTATTCAATAGCAATTGAGCTTGCTCAACAGTTCGTTCCCTGAAAACACAACCAGCACAACTATCCAGGTGGTCTCTGGAAGCATCGGTTAGTCCATTATAAAATATATCAAGTTTTTCATTTTTCTTGAGAGGATGATCAGGCAAAGCATTAAGTAATTGGAGAAGCCTCCCCCAAGCTTGTGGGAGACTCTCTTCTTCAATTTGCACAAAGTTAAATCTTTCCTTTGAAGCAGCTTGTTTCTTATGAGCAGGGAAATATTTTTCAGAGAAGTAGTAAATCATATCCTGGGGACTACGCACACAACCAGGAGCAAGAGAATTAAACCATAACTTAACATCACCCTTTAACGACAAAGGAAACAACTTAAGAATATAGTAATAGTGAATTTTTTTCCTCACGAGCAAATAGGGTGGCTATATCATTCAATTTAGTAAGATGTGCCACAACAGTTTCAGATTCATAACCATAGAAAGGATCAGATTCAACCAAAGCAATTAACTCAGGATCAACAGAGAATTCATAATCCTTATCAATGACAAAGATAGGTGAGGTAGCAAAATTGGGATCATATTTCATTCTAGCATTGAAAGACTTTTCTTTCAGCTTAGCTAACAGTTTCTTAAGATCTTCTCTACCATTGCAAGCAAAGAAGTCTCTAGCAGTTTCTTCATCCATAACATAACCCTCAGGTACAACAGACAATTCATATCTAGGGGGGAATCTTAGTCTTCAGTTTCAAAAATATCATGAGTTTAAGTAATTTCATTCTCTCTAACCCTAGCAAGTTGTTCATCAAGAAATTCACCTAGTGGCACAGTATTATCAAGCAAAGAAGTAGTATCATCATAAGCATCATGCATAGCAGAAGTGGCATCATCAATAACATACGACATATCATAATCAATAGCAAGTGTAGGTGTCGCAAGTTTACTCAAAACAGAAGGAGAATCAAGTGCAGAGCTAGATGGCAGTTCCTTACCTCCCCTCTTAGTTGAGGGAAAAATCTTGGTTCTTTGATCTTTCAAATTCCTCATAGTGATCAACAGATATAAATCCCAAGTGACTCAGAGAATAGAGCTATGCTCCCCGGCTATGGCGCTAGAAAAAGGTCTTGATAACCCACAAGTATAGGGGATCGCAACAGTTTTCGAGGGTAGAGTATTCAACCCAAATTTATTGATTCGACACAAGGGGAGCACAAGAATATTCTCAAGTATTAGCAGCTGAGTTGTCAATTCAACCACACCTGAAAGACTTAACACTACAAAAAAATACACTTCCGTGATGATACGTGTTTGTCACAGTAGGTCACGTTTTCTGTCATGCATGTACATCCATGATGATTTTATGACATAATCAAGATAGTCATACATGTGTTGTCGTACAAGTGTTCCATGACATTACCAAAATTATCATCATGGAAGTGTCCACTTCCATGACGGTAAATGCCGCGCCATGGAAGTGCTTTCGTCAAGGGTGACCGACACGTGGCATCCACCGTAACGGGTCGCCGTTAAGCTATCGGGTCCAGTTTTGGATCCGATAACCCGCTAACAGCCCGACCAATGCCAATTTTCCATGTGTAAAATTCTCATTGGCCGACGGAACCACGTGTCAGCTCCGCGTTGGCACAGGTGCCACTCATCCAATGGGCGAGATGCGCCTATGATATGTTGACACGTGGACCGGCCCAAAAGTGGCCCATAAAAATTAAATGGGCCGGCCCAACTAAGGGCCCACAATATTTTGCGGACCATAATGGGCCGGCCCAGCTAAAGGCCCACGAGATTTTGCAGGCCATAATGGGCCGGCCCAGCTAAAGGCCCACAAGATTTTGAGGACACTAGTGGGCCGGCCCGTTAACAGGCTGCCATGTTTTGGGCCAAATGCCGGCCCATATTTGATCCGGCCATTAACAGCCTGGCACATTTTGGGCCTAATAAAGGCCCATATGAGATCTAGCCCGTTAATAGCCTACCACGTTCTAGGCCATATTACGGCCCAGATCAGATCCGACCCTTTAAGAGGCTTTGGGCCAAATTATGGCCCATATCAGATTCGGCCCGTCAACTGGACGTTGTTCTTTTGGGCCCACTTGAATCCCGGTCAAGATTTCTGTTTGCTAAAGGCCCATTTAGTAATACGGCCTGATATTAGTTTTGGCCTGTTAAAGGCCCGTTTAACATTTCGCCTATTAAAAGCCCGTCATATAGTTGGGCCTAACTATGGCCCGCTTTGCATCCGACCTGCTCACAGCCGATAATCTGATTGGGCCAAACAAGGACCGATACAATTTTGGCATGTTAACGGCCCATGATGTGATTGGCACAATCATGGGCTAGGGTCTATTTCGGCCTGCTGTCGGCCCGTGAGCTGTTCGGCACGTTTCAGGCCCAACCTACTTTTCAGCCTACTAAAAGCCCATTGAATTTTCTTGTGAAATAGGGCCAGCGGTTTACTCGGCCTATTGAAGGCCCGAAACTACTAGTGGGCTAGTTTACATTTAGGCTTGTTAACGGACCAAGATGACTGGGCCCATGATGCGGATCATACATAGTGATTTGCATCATGGCCCAATTATGTACCGTAATTTTAAGGTTTGACCGGTTTACTACGAAGACAGGGTATATATACAATAAAATAACTACAGCATCATGAATAAGAAAAAACCTAGACTATACAATAAAGAAATTACGACATATTACATCCACTGGGCATCAAAGTTCGCCACTATGATAATAAAGTACAAGCAGACAGCAGATTACATACACTGGGCATCAAAGATCACCACCAGTGCAAATAAACATGCCGACAAAATAATATACAAAACCGGCAACACTTCAATAGAGTTCAAGAAAGGTTACCCTTGCTCGGGAGCTGCAGCGCAAGTAGCTAAGCAAGCTGATGAGACTGCGCTTGTTTGACACTTATATCCTCCTCACTCTGAAAGAGAAACAAGCAGACAGATGACAGGTTTTGCACATATAAGTATCAGTGCTGACAATTCATCACATTTCTTATTGACGGATAAAGTGACACAGTTTAAAATAGCATTAACACAATATGGAATTGTTCAGGTTAAGACATGGCAGGAAATGACATTGTGAAGGAGTTGGCAGCTTCATGACACCACTGGATTACAGATCAAGAACTCATAAGTATCAATGGTTAGTGTGCTGTCAATTTATCCCATTTCAGATTGGCAAATAAAGAGACGGTTTAAATAATAGTAGAATGATATGACATTGTGCTGTAGTGGGTAGGTTCACCACACAACTAGATTACGGATCAAGAACAGAAGCATACATGCAGTGCAAAAGAAGATCACTTGCTCTGTATAGTTTAATTTACATGGTATGAAGAAGGAACTTGGTTGTACAATTGAAAACTTAAATTGAGAAGGACGAACTTTTGTTTATGAACTACATAATAAACTTTAAACATGCAATTTGACGCAAACACCAAATATAAACAGCTGTTGCAGTCATGCCTAACCAAATATACAGAACAAAGTTTGAAGGCTTGAGAAGGACAAACTTACATTATTGGTGAAGATAGGCTCTATAAAGCCCTTGTCCGTGCTGATGGGGGGGGGCAATTCAAGAAGTTTACCACATAATCTTCTTCATAAGCATTGCCTTTATTCTACATTTTGTTAAGAGTAAATATAGATGTGATAATATAAGAAAAAATGGAGAATATTTAAGATAAGATGAAGAGTGATGCTACATAACCAAGTAGCTATAAATGTAAGTACAACGATACAGGCAAAAGGTACAACCAAGAGCAATGTAGAGCTAAACTTCTTCAGTATCATCGGTGTTATCCGACCTTATGTTAAGAGTAAATATAGATCTGATGTGTAGAAAATGGAGAGCAAAGGAAAATAAGCTGCAGAGTGATGGTACATGAACAACTAGCTGTCAATATAAGTACACTGATAAAGGACAACAGGTACTTACAAGAACAATGCAGAGCTTTCATTGGCGTTGGATATATTCTACACTAATGTAACCATTCATACAGATCAGATATTTGGAGCGAAAAATTGATAAGCAAGCTATCATGCATACTGCTGTCACATAATGAACCAGGTATGAATGCAAGTACAGTGATACATGACAACAGGTACTAACAAGAGCAAAGCAGCGTGATGTCTACTATGCAACTTTATTCTTATAGACACGTGTTGGGCCTCCAAGCGCAGAGTTTTGTAGGATAGTAGAAATTTTCCCTCGAGTGGATGACCTAAGGTTTATCAATCCGTGAGAGGTGTAGGATGAAGATGGTCTCTCTCAAACAACCCTGCAACCAAATACAAGAAATCTCTTGTGTCCCCAACACACCCAATACAATGGCAATTTGTATAGGTGCACTAGTTCGGCGAAGAGATGGTGATAAAAGTGTAATATGGATGGTAGAAATATATTTTTATAATCTGAATAAATAGAAACAGCAAGGTAGCAAATAGTGAACAGGCACAAAAACGGTATTGCAATGCTTGAAAATGAGGCCTAGGGTCCGTACTTTCACTAGTGCAATCTCTCAACAGTGCTAATATAATTGGATCATATAACCATCCCTCAACGTGCAACGAAGAATCACTCCAAAGTTCCTACCTAGCAGAGAACATAAGAATAAATTGTTTGTAGGGTACGAAACCACCTCAAAGTTATTCTTTCCATTCGATCTATTCAAGATTCGTACTAAAATAACACAAAGCTATTCTTTCCGTTCGATCTATCCTAGAGTTCGTACTAAAATAACACCAAAGCAAATTCATATTCATAACACTCAATCCAACACAAAGAACTTCAGAGAGTGCCCCAAGATTTCTACCAGAGACACAAAGACAAGAACGTGCATCAACCCCTATGCATAGATTACCCCAATGTCACCTCAGGAATCCACGAGTTGAGTGCCAAAACATATATCAAG
Organism: Aegilops tauschii subsp. strangulata; assembly: GCF_002575655.3. Lineage (NCBI taxonomy): Eukaryota > Viridiplantae > Streptophyta > Magnoliopsida > Poales > Poaceae > Aegilops > Aegilops tauschii. The sequence goes on from NC_053039.3 coordinate 229,270,679, forward strand.
TGAATCAATATGATACCCCATTGTCACCATGAGTATTCAATTGCAAAACATATATCAAGTGTTCTCAAATCCATAAAAGTATTCAATCCGATAACAACGAAATCTCAAAGGGAAAAACTCAATTCATCACAACAAGATAGAGAAGGGAAAACACCATATGATCCGACTATTTTAACAAAGCCAGCGATACATCAAGATCGTGAGATCTCAAGAGCACGAGAGAGAGAGAGAGATTAAACACATAGCTACTGGTACAAACCCTCAGCCCCAAGGGTGGACTACTCCCTCCTCATCGTGGTGGCCGCCGGGATGATGAAGATGGCCACCGGAGATGATTCCCCCCCCCCGGCAGGGTGCCGGAACGGGGTCTAGATTGGTTTTCAGTGGCTACAGAGCCTTGTGGCAGCGGAACTTCTGATCTAGGTTAACCCGAAGGGTTTTGGAATATTTGTGAATTTATAGGGTAAAGAGGGGGTGCGGGAGGCCCCCAGGCGCGCCCTGGTGGATTGTGCCCCCTCGGGGCACCCTCCAGGTGCTGCTCTGGCCCATCTTGGGTGTTCTAGTCCCTAAAAAATCTCCAAGGAGTTTCGCGGTGTTTGGACTCCGTTTGATATTGATTTCCTGCGATGTAAAAAACAAGCAAAAAACTGCAACTGGCACTGGGCACTGGGTCAATAGGTTAGTCCCAAAAAATCATATAAAGTTGTTATAAAATTATTGTAAAACATCCAAGAATGATAAAATAACAGCATGAATACTTCATAAATTATGGATACATTGGAGACGTATCACAGCGGGCAACATATTTGCGATATCTTGTCGTCCTTTTCAAACCAGAATTCTTCTTCGAGCAGATTTCCTGCAAAAGAGATCCGTAAGGCACATGCGGAAAAGTAGAAGTTCAAATTGTCATGTGATATCATAGACAGAACCTCATCCTGGGAACGAGACCAGTGCATAACAAGGTTTTTCCATTCAATGTCTTCTAAATTTAGCACATGAGACTTCACCGGAAATTCGTTTATAGACTTGCCATCAAAGTGTGATTTCCTCAGGTAACACCGATACTGATGCAATGCTTCCTTGAAAAGCGCAAGCAAGCTTTGCTCGTCATGACTATCTAGATTGACCCTCGCCTACTTACAACAATGTAATGTAAGTCATTGATGTGTTCAATCATCAAAAAACATGAAAATAAGCACCATGAATAATAGCACTTACACGTAAGTGGGACAGGAAGATGTGAAAATGGTGTTTGTCTTCACTATAATCTTCCCATGATGGGAATATATGCACGTAGTCCCTAACAATATTGAAAGCATTGTCTTTTAAACTAGGAATAACTGGAATGGGGTTCCAATCTACATGAATTGGCCGTCTTTGTAGTTGGGATAGGTCTTCGGCCGGTGGACTTGCTGTACTTTTTGTTGGAGTGGGATTTTTCTGTGGTATGGCTGGTGCTATGGCAACTGAAATATGCATTCCTTTTGCTGGAGTGCAGGTCCTGTGTGGTGGGGCTAGTGGTGTGGCCAGTGAAGTATGGGTACAGTCTGCTGGAGTCGGTCCTACATTTTGTGTCACTGGTTGTAGAGCCAATATAAATGGCGTGCTGTCTGATTTCTCTGGCACCACCACATTTTCAAGGACTTTGCTGGTGCTCCTTCAGGTTCGGCAATCACCCTCTTCCTTTTTGATGTCTGATGCACAAGAACAACATTTGAGTGAAAAAACATGGTATGATGACAGATGGAATATGTATTGATAATGGATGGGCATGGCATCTTGACATATATGATGAGTAAACTAAGCAGATGACGGTGCAACAAAGTAGACGAAATGAAAGACAACTTATGCAAGATACACGCAATCAATAAAACCTTGCCAAATTAGAACAGGCACCTTGATGGGTGAACAGGACAGGCCATCTGCCTTTGACTCCTCGACATCAGAATAGTCATTAGGATCATATTCTGAACAAGAATCTATAGGTGGGGAGCGTATGAGTTTCATTGCATCCAGAATGGCACTCAATGCCTCGGTGCCAATTTTGTAAGTCGTTGCAGTGTTCCACAATATTCTTCTGATGCGCGGATTCTTATATTCACTATGATCACGTATAATACCTGAGAAGCATGAAAACATAAATAGTATTGAGATTATATTTGTAATGCAGAGGATATTCTAATATAGGGACGCCCTGTAAACTCTTGTGTGCTATCACTGGATTCTGATGAGGGAGCCCATGTGTGATGTAATATGGTGCGTGCATTAATATAATCTGGCACATGTACAAAAAAATAGGCTCCAGAAGTAAGGATAGTTGGCAGATGATAGGCTCATAACATACTGTATAGAGAGTTTATTGCCAAACCATGATAACAAGAGCACACAAGAACTAGGCAGATCGTAGTGTACATAAAAGGGGTACACCATAACCAGGATATATAAATCAGGAAAGTGGAAATGGCTGGAAAATACGGTGTTGTATTGACACTACTAATTGAAAGCCTATCGATCACGTACAGGCCAGCTCTATCAGCTGTTGACTGTAGATGTCCCTGCTCCCCTTCCTGACAAGGAACATACTGTACGTACTAAATACAGAATAACAAAAGAGGAACATGTTAAAGAACAGAAGAGGAAGCATATTCTTGAGGTTCCGCTTCATTGCATACAATGTTGGTTGCCCACTCATGATGAATCACAACGCCCAAAGAAATGCAATTCCATGTTGTCTCTCTAGATGTGGCCACATGCTTTTGGAAAATCAAGTGGGAGCATTACCTGACCAATTAAATGTGTGTCTATTAACTAATATCAGTATTATATCACAATTCGTATTTGAAGAAGTAAGCTTTGGACTTATGATTGGTTTGTTGTTTAGCTTCAAGAGTGGACTGTTGCTAGTGCGACACAAAGCAGCTACACAGATCATAGTGTAGATATAATGGGAAAACCGTAAGCATCACAAGTAAAATCAGCAAAGTGGAACTTGTTGGAAAATATAGGCTACTATGCCGGTACAGCTAGAAAGGCTTCGGATACCAGCTCTCTTCAACTGAAGGTGCGGTACATTAATATCAGTGTAACTCTCAAAGGCGACATAGCTCCCCGCATTTCCTTGCTAATCTTATAGGATTCAAGTGGGCAGGCCACTACAATTCCTATTCCTATGTTTACAAAATCCTACGAATCATAGAGGCCCGAAGAGTTCAAAGTGTCCATCACAACCGACCGAGTAGACCTCTACACTGCAAATGTCCCTGCTCATCTTCACTACAAGGAACATACTGTACTACTATCATACTCCCTCCATTCCAAAATATAAGTCTTTGTAGAGGTTTCCACTATGGATCACATACAGATGTATACATATACATTTTAGAGTGTAGATTCACTCATTTTGCTCCATATGTAGTCCATGGTGGAATCTATACAAAGACTTGTATTTAGGAACAGAGAGAGTACTTATTAAAGAAGAACGGAAGAGGAACATGCTAAAGAAGAGCAAGCAGATTTTGGATAATAAAATGTTCGTTGCGCAGTGCCCACACATGATGAACCAGAGTGTATTAAGAATTCAACTCCATGTTGTCTCTCTATATGTGGTGCACGTGCTTTTCAAAAGTAAAGTAGGAACATTAGCTGACCAATTAAACATTATCTGTTTTAGTAATATCAGCATCATATCAGATTCGTATTTGAGCAACAAGTTTGGAATTATGCGTGGCACGTTGTTTAGCTTGATGGATTCAGGAGCAGTGCCAAGCAGCTACAATGATGGTACTGAATATAAAGGCATGTCTGCATGCAAGTCGCGTGACTTTTGTCATTTGGGTCAGTGGACCATTTCAGGTGGTTGGATGAAGATCCTATGTCTCCTAATCCTTCTTCTTCCTCGTCTCTGATTCTTCCCATACAGAACACCGCACGGGCCGCCGGGCGAACCACCGGCCCCGATCCCCCTCCCTCCACTGAACCGCCCCCACCGCCTGTGTTCCTCCGCCACCCCACTCCCACCCCCGCCCCCACTCGTGTCGAGTTTTCTTCATTCGGAGAGGCCCCACCACCGCCAGGCCACCGCCCCCCACAACCACCGTCCCCACCCGAGCCCCTTCCTTCGCAGCGGTGAACTCCAACGAGCTCTCAAAAATCGACCGACCCAATTTTGAAATTTAGTGTACTGTCATTTAAGTAGTGTGGAATATAAAAGGGGAAAACCATAAGCATTGCGAGTATAGTGTTGAGCGTGCCATGGCGGATCTGAAGGTGCAAACCGGACAAAGGCAACTTTGCAACCAATGTTTGCTTTCAACTAACAAGTAAGTGATGGACAAGAAATCAGAGTAAAGCAGTGGCGATCTATTTTCTTGCTGCGATAAATAAGTTGAGCATATACGAAAGAGTATCGCCTCTGGTGCGGCGCCGTGTATGCATCTGTTGAGAATTTGATGGTGCTGCGGTAGCGATGGCTGTCGGCGGCGTGGAAGCAGATCTATGAGGGTAGACGGTGGCGGCGGGGGAAATATCCCGGCACGGTGGACGAGACGGTCGTAGGAGCGGCGCCGGCAAGGTGGACGATGGCGGGGATGAAGCGAGAGGACAGGATGCAAGTATCCCGGTCCGAAGCCATGGATGAGAGAGGTCGATCTCTTGTAATGGACGACGGCATCGGGGTATCAGCTCCGACATGGTGGAGGAGGACGGCGGTGGATGGGGTGGCGGACGGAGGAGGCTGGGGTGGAGAGGGTGTTTTGGCGCCCACGGAGTACGAATGGGGAAATGGAGGGAGAGAGGAAGGGGAACCATGTCTTCAGGGCGCACTTGTCTCAAATGCGAGGAAATTTACAAACTTAGCCCCCGTTTAAAATTACATCACAACAATATTAGTCAGTTGGGGATAGGACGGTAATCTCGCATACACCAAATATTTGCTGACGAGAGTTTGTTTTGGCGCCCATCGTGTATGAATCGGGGAGGGAGTCGGTTTCGGCCGAGGAGACACTGTGGTTTGGCGCCCATCGTGTATGAATCCGGGTTAGAGGAGGTTATGTCACGCTTGAGTGAAATTACAAACCTACCCCTATCGAAACCTATAGAAATCGAGCCGATAGGCTTTGTGTGTCAGGGATAGGCAGTAATTTCCATCTTGCAGATTTTGGTTTCGGGCGGTTACTACGACTTTCCCCGCTTCGTTCAAATTTTTGCAGAGCAAGAATGCACATTTACCGTGCCAACTCAATTCGAATCCAGTTTGTATTCTATTTTTGTTTGGGAAGGATCCATTTTCGATTGGAATAAAATTCTATATACATCATTTCTTATATATACTTTCAAAAGCACAACAAAGAATTCTGCTCCTTTATATATATAATGTGATTTACAAATACAATGATCTCAAAATCATAAGGTTGAATTCAAAAGTTTTAAACCAAATTATGTTCTACTAAAATGTATGGATCAGTAATATCTACATATTAAATAACATAGATGCGCGTGAATTCATATGAGTTGCATGTTTGATAGATCAATTTTGGTTCGAGTATGAATTACATGTATCATCATCTTGAATTCAAATATTTGAATCCCTTTTATGTTGACATTTTCTATACACGCAACTAAATATTTGAATCTCCTTTCACGCCCATCTCTCTCGCATGCTCCTTCATGTAGCTATTACTCTCTTTTCTCCAGCTCACCCTCACGCTCACTTCATGTTTCTCCTATTTTCGCAAACATGGTTTCTCGACGTCTCCCTTGAGAAGTATCACACTCTCCCTATCATTATACATTACACGGTTTTCGTTATCTCTCACGTCTCTACCATTCTCTGGTATCACCAGGTACCTAAGCTTTCTTTTTCACCGCCACACACATACTCTCACTCGTCTTTCACTTTGTCTTTCTCTCTATGGGGTTCTCTCACACACCCTATATCTCTCTACATATGACTCATACCACTAAAATTACTCTCTCCCACAGACACAACATTTGTTGCAGTCTCCTTTCCGTCTCCATCCTAGTTATAAACTGACATTATTCATTTGTTTACCGATCAGACAAACTCCACTCTATCTCTCTCTCTCTCTCTCACACACACACACAACTCCTGCTTCCACTCCCCTTCCCGACTACCGTCTCTCACACACATACACACAAAACTCTCGCTTTCGCACCCCCGACCGTATTTCTCTCACAAACATTGATCGACTAGCCTCCAGATAGGTTTATACACCCGAACGTTCGTGCTTCCACTATCGCGTACATGTCTCTCTCGCGCTCCTTGTATCTATGTAGATTTTTCGTCCCTTCTTGAGACACGCCCTCTCGATCGTGCACACACACACTATCGCCTCATTTTAAGATGATACCTCTCGCACACACACTCTTTGTGTATTTGTCACACACGCACTCCGTCCTCCTCCTCTCTCCCTCTCTCTCACACACACAACACACACACATGGGCTTTTTGCAACAACTAGCAAGATGCCCATGTGTTGCACGAAACATCAAGATGCATTTGTATGAGTAGTTTATCTTGTGGGAGAAAAGGATGAACGAGGGAAGGCCTTATTTGCAAATGTGGAGAGGGCGTGGGTATCTTTTTGCAAAATTGCCATAGTTTCCTTCCTATCCGTCAGATATAAATCGGACGGCCTATATTGCAGGATGGAAGGCACACCATCACCACCAACTTTGTTTTTTTATCTCTACTCACTCTTATAAAAAGCAGAGTTGGTGATGATGGTGTGCCTGCCATCCTGCAATATAGGTTGTCCGATCTATATCTAACGGATATGAAGGAAACTATGACAATTTACCCACACTCCACTCCACATTTGCGTATAAGGCCTTCCCTCATTCATCCTTTTCTCCCACAAGATCTTGATGTTCCGTGCAACTCACGGGCATCTTGCTAGTAAGAGTAGAAATTAGAGATATACCACTTCTCGAATCTTGAAACCAACCACATTCCTCTTGTATCTCATGAAAACCGCCAAAGGAATATATTTTGAGTGAAACATAACATATTTTTAGTGATATACGTATTTCAAAACTAGACTCTTTTTTCTATCAAATCGGTGAATATGTATTAATCTACTTTGATTGTATGGCAACGCATTGGCACATTGCTAGTAGTTATTGCTACAGACACCAGACAAACGGTGGAGTACATATACGAAGAGAAGAGGCGCACGCACGCAGTCGGTCTCTCGCTGTCTCGCACACATGAGAGTTACATAAAGGCACCATTAACAAATAAACCCTAAAACCCTAGGTGCATGATTGCTGCATGCGCGTGTACCGGGTACGTGGTGGAGCGCACCTTTGTAGGAATAGTCAGCTCGCATGATAATTTGATCCGTAGGATTTGATGGTCGGGACCACAGGTGAACGACCTGGAGGCGGTGGCTCGCCAGTCGCCACTAATCGAGTAGCCACGTTTAAAATATAATTTTTTTAGCGGGGTAAGAGTTCCGATTTTCAATGGCGCGTTATAAGTACTAAGTAGTTTTTAAAACGATTGGTATGGAGCGAAAATGGAATTCATAACTACTACCTCCTTGGCGCATGGTTGTATGGGTTTATGTTGCGAGATGTTGAACCTGGTAGTTCTAGGGCAAATACTATGGTTTCAATGTTGGTTTTCAGTAATGAAAATTGGAAGGGGAATCCCTTCTTTGATAAAGAAACTACTACCTCCGTCCTGATTTACTAGTCCCCATCGTATTTTGGGTCAAAGTTTGTCCACGAATTTTACTTGTAAAATGTGAATGGAAAAAGAGATTTCGTTATACCCAAACAAAAAAGGACTGGAGGGAGTGATTGCTCTGACACGGACGCGACCTCTCATAGCGCAGGCATTGAACCGGTGCACCGACCAAGAGGGCCCCACTCGCTGTAGGCCAGGCTGAACACGCCTCCTTGCCGCATGCAACTGGCTTTACATTGCCTCGTCTGCCTCCATTGAATCCGCGCGTGTGCCGGCAACACGTCCTTTCGCGAGTCGGCCGACATTTTAGAACACAATGTCAGTTGGCTCCTCTCGTCCGCTCGCTATTTAAATCAGGCCAGACGCCTGGCAAGAACTGCACCACACCGCTGCTCCCCATATCCTCCTTGCACCATTTTCTCCACACTCTCCATAGCATCCGGTGAGCAGGAAGACGAGTTCTCCGGCACCAAAGTTGCCTGGGTGCCCCGACAAGCCAGGCAACTCGCTGCCCCACCTCCCTCCCCGCCCCAGGCCGTTAGTACCATGGGCGAGGCTGCAGGTGGGCAAGCGGAGGAGTAAGCTGCCGCTCCAAGCTGGCCCTTGGTGCATCAACTCGACACTCCAAGCCTGCTCGCAGAGGAGTGGCCAGTTGCTGCATGCCGGCACACGGGGGACCACGACGTCCAGTGCACCGTGGTTGGACGCTCCATCCGACACAAAGGTTGGTGGAACCGCGGCATGCTGGCGGAGGTGGCCAACACGTTTGCCGCCACCGCCGACACCGAGGAATAGTAGACCACGAGAGCCACCGCCGCTCTAAACCCACGAATGCTATGACCACCGCGTCGCCGGCATAGACACCCAGTGTGTTGCCCGGTTTGGCTCAAAACATCATGGACCCCAGCCGCGGCCGACATTAGAAATTATACCTGCTTCCAGAAGTTATTCGCGATTAGTCAAAAAATGACCAAAATATAATTAATTACGCATGGTCTTGACTTGTTGTGCTCGCACTAGTAGTAGGAACTAGAGGTTTTTCTTTATCATTTTTTTGGCTTTGAAGTGAATCATGGTTGTGGACATTATCTATGAATGTGCAGATATCTATGAACATGAGTTTGATGTGGATGTTGAACTTGGAATGTTGGGCTTGCGCGTGAACTATACCATGTCCAATGCTTCGCCTGTTATTGTTTGGAAAGTAATTGCTGGTATTAGACGACCCGAAGAAAACTATTTTGTGCCACATCAGTAGATACACGGACATCACAACAGGCATGCTGACTGGATAAACATTTGAACCTAGATATTATGAAGGAAAATTTGTATTGACAACAGTTTTAGATAGTAGGAGACGCCTGGCCTGCTCTGCCTCTACTAGCTTCTTCCATCTCTTCTTTGGCTTGGGTGAAGAGAGCATCTGATTGCTCTTTTCGCTTCTTCAGGAACTCAGCTACATTCTCAAGGGCTGCTGCACGCTTTCTTTCAGCCTTTACTAGAGCCAGGAGGACACAAACAGTTGATGACTCCACCTGGCTTGTGTGTAATCCAGCATCATCTGGGAATTTGCACCTTGTATCTAATCCATCATCATTAGGGAACGGGAGCCTTGTGTGTAATCCAGCCTCATTTTGGAAACATGGTCTCGAGGTTAACAAAACTTCGGTAGCGATCCGACCTTAGACGGTCAAATCTCTGTGTATAAGTGTCATCCCTGGATCGGTAATTCTGACACACACAGTACTTGAAGGATTTATAACAGAGTGCAATCACACACTTATTACATCGAATGTCTCAAAAGATAACTTATTACAATAATATGGCTTAAGGCCATCTAAATAAGATAACTGCGGAAGCATCGAAGGTAAATGAGTCCATCAACTCCAACGACATAGCTGAGTGCACGACAATGACCTAGCGCACCTTACTCTTCATCTGAAAAGTCTGCAACATAATACGTTGTGGCCCGAAACGGGTCAGCACATGGAATATGCTGGCAAAATAACATTGTAGAGCAATGAACAAGATAATAGCTATATCTACATGCATATATGGCTGGTGTAGGCTCTATGATTATCATACTTTTGCGTAAAGCCAATTTTTCCCTACTTCAAAGGAATATATTTTATTTAACTATAAAGTTGGTTGATAAACATTGAGAATGGAAACCCCATCTCAATCCCAATTAAACAGTAATTAACAACCCAACAAAATTAATTAAGAGTGTTGAGATCAAATCAGTAATTCAAGAACCAGATACTCAAGATGTCCATAACCGAGGACACGGCTAACCATGATTAGTTTGTACACTCCGCAGAGGTTTGCACACTTTCCGCACAAGACTCGATCTCCTCCGTTGTATTTCTCGTACTGCATGATGTTTGAGAAACGGATGACCGAGATACAGTCTTTCCGAAGAGGTCCCCTTAACCGATAGATAGGCCGGTACACCTACAATACCCTACATCTGCTAGCCCATCATGGAAAGGATTCCCACAACTTACTCAACTATGCCAGAGCCCATAATGGCTTGTGGCTGCACACGGAAGTTTCTAGCATGAATAATCTTATGATCCCTTTGAGCCTGGGTGGCGAACCATAGGATGATCACACGGATTCCCCGGGATCTCCTTGGACAACACTGGATTCCCCAGGTGCCCACAAACAATCCACCCAGATGTGTATTAAAGTAGGCGCCTTAAATAAACCCTTAGTTCATAATAATCTCTCACATCTGTCATGAATAACTCAAACCAAACCACGTCTACGAGCATAGCATAGCAGTATAAGCATAAAGTAGAAGTAACTCCCAAGGTTTTAAGTAAAGGACAATAGGTTCTACCTCATCATCTACTTCCCAATACCCACATGTTAACAAGATCCTACTCATGCAATGTTTAATGGGCATAGCTAATGCATAAAAACTGGGTAATAAAGGGGTATGATCAAAGTGTTACTTGCCTTGCTGACGATCTGCAAAGCCTAGAGACTCGTAGTAGCACGCTTCGCACTCCGAAAATTCTATCGCAAACAAACAATAGCATACATAAGCACTCAAGCATAGATGCAAGGGTAAAACTCAAATAAAAGATCCAAACTGAAAGTTCAACTGAAAAGCTTCGATTTCCAAAAAGAATCAATTGAATCAGAGCTACGAAACTCAAACTACGATCAAAAGAAGTACAAATTCAAATCTTCTTGAAACCAAATTTTAAATTGTCAAAATCATGTTCAAGTTCATTAACTAGAAAGAGGGGTTTGAGACGAAGATTTTGGCGTTGGTTTCACTGGATTTGGATGAACGGTTAAAAAGTTGCGAGGGTTTAAAGATCAGGGGCTAATCTGCGATAAGAATAATCGCGGATAGGTCCCTGGCCGAAAGTAAAATAAAAAAGAAAAAGACTAACGAACGAACGTTTGTTATCAGAGACAAACAAATGAAAAACGTTCACGAACAGAGACTTTCGTGTGAACATTCGCTAAATAGCGAAACCGAAAAAAAACCAAACCAACATAACTGATCTAACAAAATAAACCAGGGACGGTTTTGTTGGTTTTACCGGTCCAACAAAGAAAACTGGCGGTGGCGAGATCCGGCGAGTCCGACGGCGGCGCGGGCAACGGCGAGGCGGCGGGGCGTCGCGGGCGACGGTTCGGCAGCGGGGCGGCGCAACAGTGGCAGCAACCGGTGGCGGCGGCGGGCAACGACGGCGACGGCGCGGCTCAGGAGGCGAGGCGTGGCGCGGCTCGGCGGCGGTGGCTGCGGTGGTGGGCGGCTCGGGGTGGAGAGGAGGGCGGCGGCGGGGGGGGGGGTATATAAAGAGGAGGGGGGCTGCTTGGAGGAGGGGCGGCGGCGGCGGGGAGGCGGAGTCCGGCTCGGGATGGGAGTCCGGCGGCGGCGCGGCTCCCACGCGGGGAAGGCGACGGCGGCCCGGCTCGGCTGGGCCTTTGGCCCAGTCGGGCGAAACCTTTTTTTTAAATAAATTCCACCGAAGAAGAAAAATCCTAATAAAATAAAAAGAATTCTAAAAAATGCCAAAACAATTTTCACCGTCTAAATAAAATATTTAGAACAATGTGAACATTTTTCTGGCCTAAAAATGCAATTTAAAAAATAATGCTCATTTTCTAATTCGAATAAAATAGCAAATAAAATCCAAATAAAATTTTTATTTGATTTTAAATTTTTCCCTCCAATATTACTCTCTTTTTGAAGAAGTCATATTATCTTCTCTCTTTTATTTTAATATTAGAAATATTCAGAGAGAAAAATATTAAAACGAAACCGATCCTCTTTTCAAATTTGAGAAAAAATCAAATATGAAAATTTATGAAATCTCCAAGTCTCTCCTTGGGTCCTTGAGTTGCTTAAGATTTCTATGATCACAACCAAAATGCAAATAAAATATGATATGCATATGATGACCTAGGTATAACATCCTAATTGAAAATTGGGATGTTACAACTTCCCTCCTCGCAGGAACTGCATCGTGACATGAAGTTACTTCTTTTTTAGATCAATACTCAGAGCAACCCAGATCCATTTAGTAGAAGCCAGATAAACAGGACTCGGAGAAGTGAATTCAAGAGGAAAATATAAAAATAGACTCCAAGGTGAGAACACCCACTTCCTACATCAAGCTAAAAACGAAAGCATTAGGATGATTGAGACTCTTCTTATTACACATCGAAGAACATGAGGCTAAGAGAAACAAAAACTGCAACATATACACATCGAAGAACACGAGGCAAAATGTAAGTAATTGAAAGGGTGTTACTTACCAAAGCTCGTTTTACAAGTTCGGTGCAGCTCCTCTTTAACTTGCCACACTCCTTGAAGATGTCCCCAATATCTCGTGTTTGGTCTTCATTGCTCCTCTGCATGTTCGCACTCGTGGTTTTAAAATCTCAACATGGCAAGAAAAATATACTAGTAATACTCACGCATCTTGTGGGCAACATTAAAGCACTCGTCTGCCATGTTAGAGCATCTCCAACAGAAGCGCAACGCGCGGCGCGTTAAAAAAGCGTTTACAGCGCCGGAATAGCCAGTTTTTCCGGGCCCGGAGTGCTGAGATAGAGAAGTAGAGATAGAGAGTAGAGACATAGATAGTTCTCACCATAGATATAGCATAGGTAGATTAAAAGAATAGATAGTTCAACTACTCCTCGTTGTACTCCTCCTCGGTGATGTCCTCCTCCGACGTCTCAATGTAGGCAGCAAGATACCGATCGTCGTCGGAGTCCCAGGGCGACGCTGCTCCTAACCTCATGTTGGATTGAGCGGCCGCTTTCCACGTACGCTTGTCCTCGCGATAGGCGACTCGCTCCACCCTCCTCTTCTCCCTCTCCGCCCTCCTTTGCGCGTAGAACTCACGCTCGTTGATGATGTCCTGCGGGAAGCATTGGCGCCACAGCGCCATGGGTTCCTCGTCCATCACGGCGATGCCGAGGCGGTGCTCCCGCCTCCGGTTGTCACGACGATCCTCGTCGGTGATAAGCCGTGGCAGAGGCGCGAGCTCTTGCGCCCGCTCCCGCATCGACACATCTTCTATGAGGCCACCGGAGGCGCCATGCCGTCGCGTCATACGTGCGGGCGGCCTCGTGGGCGGTGTCGAAAGTGCCGATGCTGAGGTGCATCCCCCAGAACCTGATCTCGACGGAGAAGCCGCCGGAGGGGCGCGCGCGGACGCAGTGGTATCCCCAAGTTTCCCGGTGACACGGCGACATGGTGGCGCGGCGGCGGCGAGGCGAGAAAGAGCGGGGAGAGAGCGGTGGCGAGGCACAGAGCGGGGAGAGAGCAGTGGCGAGGCACAAAGCGGGGAGAGAGCGGTGGCAAGGCACACATCGGTGGGAGGGCGTTGGATTTTATAAAGCGCGCCGGACGCCACGCGGCAAAACTAGCACTCGCCCGACCGCTTTTTCCTGCGTGCGCGATCCTTTCCCGATGTCCCTACTATCTCTACTCTCTTCTCTAGTGTTATATTTATTTAATATATAATATTTATCTCTACTCTTATAAAAAAATTAGAGTTGGTGATGATGGTGTGCCTGCCATCCTGCAATATAGGCCGTCTGATTTATATCCGACGGATAGGAAGGAAACTATGGCAATTTTGCAGAAAGATACCAACATCCCTCTCAACATTTTCAAATAAGGCCTTCCCTCGTTCACCCTTTTCTCCCACAAGATAAACTACTCATACAAATGCATCCTCATGTTCCGTGCAACGCACGGGCATCTTGCTAGTTCTAAAAAACTTTCCATCATTTGCCACAGTACTGGTTGCAGATGAAGAACCTACCCAAGCACAAAGCGATACAGGAGCGATGCAAATTACAAGTTGATATTCTATTGGACAATGGAGGCTATAACCAATTACTTTTACGGGAACAATAGCAACTAGGAAATTTGACGGGTAGGTATGAACAAAATTGGAACTGCACATGTACTGCTAAGAGATTCAGTACACACATTACCAATCGAGGAGGAGTACGATGGTCGCGGCGGCCTCTGTGCATCATGGTCGGCAACGGGAGTCGGTTCATTGTCCACGACGGTGGTGCTTCTGCGCTTGGCGTCGGTTTCCAGGAAGCAGATCCGAGACCGTGGAAGACGGTGCCGGGGAAGAGGCTCCGTGTCTGACGACGACGGTGGACCAGCTCCAGTGCGGCATACGACGTCATCGATGAGGCAGATGCGCTGCGGTGGACGAGTGCGCCGATGTAGAAGGGGAGGAGCACGAAGGTTGCGGTGCCGTGGAGAAGTCTATTTTGCGGTGGGGATAGAAAATTGGTAGTATTCAGGTGTACTACTCTGGGTGCTGGGGTGGGGTTGGCTGGGTAGGGTGAACCTGAAGTTACCAAAACAGCCCTGTACCAAGCGTCACCCGTAGGCCTGTTCCGAAGGGTATGATGGTAACTTCGCACTGCTCGAATCAGGGTCGTGGGAGATTTTCCCGCCGACCTCAAAATTTTGTGACACTGAACTCCCTGTGTGGTGTGTTGGGTGATTGGGCTAAGCAACTAGCGAGTAGTACTAGTAGTTAGTAGTACTAGTAGTTAGTAGTACTAGTAACTAGTAGTACTCCGTCCGTTTTTATTAACTCTGCATATTAGGTTTGACCGAAGTGAAACTTCCTAAAGTTTGACCAAGTTTATAGAAAAATATAAACATTTACCATAAAAAATATGTATGATGTGAAAGTACATTGAATAATGAATCTAATGGTATTTATTTGTTATTGTATATGTTAATATTTTTTGTTATAAACTTTGTGGGAGTTTACAAAACTTGACTTTGACCAATGCTAATACACGGACTTAAATAAAAACGGAGGGAGTACACGTTTGTTTTCTTAGTTTGTAGTGAATTAATCATTTGTTGTAATTGTGAAATAAATATATTAGGCTACTGACTTGGAATGTAATGGTCTATACAATTCAATAGTTAGAATCATTGTTGAATTCCAAGATGTATACGAGGTCTATAGTACTTCACAATATGCTCACACTCACATAATCCCAGTCAAATGAAAATCTAAATGCATTTCATAGTTATTACTTTGTAGGATGCAACAAAACCAACCATAACTCTACATCATCCATTATAAAAGCAACATTTTGAACACATCCCAATGTGTGAATGAAATGTGTAGAGAGAGCTTGCGAAGATGGAGCAGATAGGGCGGGAAAGATTGTATGTATGTGGGTGAGAGAGTAGGATACAAACATAACGAGAGAGAGAAATAGAGAGAGAAAGAGAGAGGAAGAAGTTAGGTTTGTGAGAAAGATGGAGACATGTAATATGGACGAGAGGGGAAAACCATGGATGAGAGGGGAAGGATCTCGTGGGTTGAGGGATTGATAATTTTGTGCGGGAGAGAGAGGGATTGCTAATTTTGTGCGGGAGAGAGAGGGATTGCTAATTTTGTGCGGGAGAGAGAGGGGGGAGTCAGTCAGCCGTCGTCACATCATCCTGCTTCCAAATGGCCCCGCATTATCTAGTGCAGTGTGGTCGCCGTCTTTGATCTCCTCGATGCCCTCTTTGAAGATTGAGGTGGTGTGCATGCTGGGGTGCAGAGAAGCACAAGCGAGAGTGGTCGCCATATAACCTTGGATGGGGATGGATTGTCTGCTCGGGGGAGGGGGAGTGTGTGTGCGGTGTGTGTGTGTGTGTGTGTGTGTGTCAGATATTGAGAGAAATCAAATTTAGGAGAGAATGTGTGTGTATGTGATGGAAAGCTACCTGGTAAATAGGGTTTTCACGACGAGATTGTGCGTGCGAGATAGAGAGCGATGTGCGGGCCTTGAGGTGGGCAGGGGCCGGGTGAGGGTGTCAAAATGTGTGTGTTGATGCATGTGTTACATGCGATCGTGCGAGGGACGAAAGAATCGAGAGAGATGGTTGTTGTGTTACGGATGCTCCTCTCTCTCTCTCTCTCTCTCTCTCTCGCACACACACAAGTACAAATAGAAGACCGTTCTCTCATGTATACACAATGTATTGGCATCTCTCTATGTCTCACTCATGCATGATCATTTGCACATTCACACCTCTCTATGTCTCTATTACACGCACACCGTCTCCACATTGCCCTTCCGCCAAAACACACATATGGAAACATGCACACTTTCTCTCTCAGTCACACACACAAAATCAGTATTAAAAAAAACTAGGGCGCACCTAAACGTCCAAATCCAAATAAACACGAACTGAAGCTAAATTCAAATATATGGAAATATTGTAGCATGAAGAACTTTTCCAGGAAAAAAAGTTGAGTAATATTCGGGGATTGTTTTCACACACACAAAAAGGTTCGCTGGATGTCCTTCGAGTGCGACACGGTGACACACCGTTAGATCGACCGCGCGGCCGCGGGGCACGCACTTGCACAGGATTTCGTATCGTTGCTATGGTAATTAATATAAGCGCTGCCCCAGTATAATGTTTACGTGTACTAGTACAATTTCCTTTTAATTTTGACCAACCCTATATAAAACTAAACTAAGCTCCCATACGCGCACTCATCAATATGCTGCCGTCGCCGTTGCGCATGCCGGCGCCCGCCTGCTCCGGCCAAACATTTCTCACCCATCACCGCCGTGTCGCCGCCATGTGCCATGAAGCCGAAGGCTCGCCCGCTCACGTCATCTGCAGTCCCTCCTCGCGATGTCGCCACGCTGCCAAGCACGCGAGCAGCTGGTGGAGCCACGTCTATGCACGCAGCATACGAAGAGGAGGATGAGCGCATGCTCCAGCACGCCGGCGAGGAGGATCTAGCGTGTCATTGTCGTCTCCGCCCGCACGGAGGAGGCACGCATGGTGGCTGTCGTGGCAGAAGCCGGTCGCGCCCGCGCCGAGCCCGCAAACCGGTTGCGGAAGCAGAATCTACCTTCAAGACCTTGAATGCCACGTGGATCCTGTAATCTGAAGGAGCAACTTGGGTCAGTTGACTCTTGTGAGCCATTGGATGCAACATGGATGGCCAGAAGGGCTTCTTCAACCTCCGAAATTGATGCACTGTTCATCTTTTCTCTCAGGCATCGAGCCGCCAGACTGCCACACGCCTAACCGCCTGCTGCCGCTGCCTTGCCCTCCCCTGAATCGCCTGCCACCGCCATGCTCCCCCACCCCCGCCATCCGTTTAACCCCGGGCATGATCCATTTTTTCCGGTGAACTGCATTCCACACCCAACACTCATAAGATAGATCATGGGCACCCTGCCACCCTAATATAGATACTGGGGTAGCTTCTCTGTCGTCTTCTTCCTTCGCTCCGTCTAACTTTTTCACAAATCGACTGACCCAAATTATACTACTAGTACGAACATATTAAGTACAGTAGGAACACGAAGATACGAGCAGTAGTACCAACTACAAGAAGAATAGTAGTAAGACATACTATTACTACTGTACGTACTAAAGAGTTCAAATAAACGAGAAATAATATAAACATAGTTCTGCTGGGGCTCAGCACAACACACCACTGAAATAAAACTAAGCAACTAGTCCGCTTGACACTGCAGTAGAACCAGCATGAGCAATGGCACTTCCACCTTACTTGGAGTCCGAGTGCACGTCGTCGACTTCGTCCTCGTCCCTCTTCCTCTTCCTCTTCGCTGGCGCTTCTTTGCTTGAATCGTACACTGGGCTCTGCTTCTTCATCCAACCCTTGTAGATATTTAAACAAAGGTAGGCATCCATTGTTGTGTACAGGATGTGACCTTCATCTATTGTCTTTGACTCCCATGCATGATCAAACTCGTGGTGAGGTTTCTTCAGTTGAGCGTATGAAGGATAAATCATTGTTGCTGCCAGGGTCACATTGAAGGTTGAGAGGAGGACACCAGGCTTGCCTTCTGGAGATCGAAGGGCTGGCCTACAATGAGGCCTATCCGACCCAGGACAATCCTATCGTTCCTAAAGTCTACAGTAACGAATTTCACTCTTTTTTCCTTGAGGAAGTTCTTAAAATCCTGGCACTCAACGTCGGCATGGCATATGTGGTAGACCAAGCACACGTTATGTATGCAAACCTGGATCACGGTGGGCTTCTTCTTCTCTGCCTCCTTTAGAATCTTCTCGCTTTCCAGGATTCTGGTGTACTCAACATCTAGCCCAGCGACCCACTCATCCTTTGAACTTTTGAACATGCGTAGGAAGCGAGCAAGGCATGCTTCCACCGTCGCGGATCTACGGGTGTAGATGATGATGAACTCATCGCCGGTGATGGCTCTAACCTGGTACTCAGTGGTGATCATGGAGATTTGGGAGGCCATGGATTTTGGAGGCGGGTTAGGAGAAGTTGAACTGGTGTAATGTGAAAGGACGGGACGACTAGGAGTGAATTGTTGTAAGGTATAGAAGACGGGAATGAGTAGGGCGTGCGAATGGCGTGGGGTTGTTGGCTTTCCCGGTGGATAAACGGCTGCATGCCCCCAAAGAGTTCTCGAGTACTATGTGGGACCCACTAGATGTCATGTCTACTAGACCCATATCGTAGGCCTGACGGTATAGCTTCTGCGTGTTCGCACGCCATGCCGGTACGTGGATGTAACTTCACTTAATTCCGTCAACCGTCGCGCCTCCCACGACCTTTGCCTCCCTCGCGCGGTCGTGCCCTTTGAGACTTCAGACAGCTATAAATGAGCAATTTGTTTTGCCTATTCCGCATGCATGATACTCCCTCTGGTCCTTTTTACTCCGCGTAAGATTTGTGTCAAGTCAAAGTTTGCAAAGTTTTTGACCAAATTTATACAAAAATATCAACATCTACAATACCAAATATATATTTTGTGAAACTACATTTTATAATGAGTATAAAAATATTGATTTGACATTGTGAATGTTGATACATTTTTCTACAAGTTTGGTCAAAGTAGAGGTACATTGACTTCAGACAAAACTTTTTTTTGAACAGAAGACAAAACTTATATGCACAATGCAGACTAGTTCCTCCGTCCAGGTGCGTGCCATGTCCTATCTAGTCTTCACAACAAGGTTAGCTATTAGTACTACTACCTCCCTTCTAGTTTAAAGGTCTCGATTCAAAAATTTAACCTACTCTTACCAAGATAGACGGTGGAATAGTTTTTGTAGTCTGCAAAAGTTCTCAATTAATGCTCTCGTTCTTCACAAAAAAATGTGTTTACCAATGCATTATCGCATTGCATGCATGCATGAACACTGGTAAATGACAAAGATTTTTACATGCAGCAAGATGCCCGTGCGTTGCACGGAACATCAAGATCTTGTGGGAGAAAAGGATGAACGAGGGAAGGCCTTATCTGCAAATGTGGAGAGGAGTGCGGGTAAATTGTCATAGTTTCCTTCCTATCCGTTAGATATAGATCGGACGACCTACATTGCAGGATGGTAGGCACACCATTGTCACCAACTCTGCTTTTTATAAGAGCAGAGATAAGAGTCGAGATAGAGATTAGAGATTAGTTAATATTCTCTTTAGGCTACTCATAGTAGAAAGTATCATATACTAGTATCATGTGCATGATACTAGTGTATGATACGGGACTACCTTTATAGTGCCATGCATGACACAAAGAAGCGTAGTATTTAACATGATACAGTATCTACCTATGTTACTCTAACCCCCCTCTCTTCTTTAATTCTTTGCCACATCAGCATGTTTGCTATTCCCGTGTGCATGATACCAGTACTTTCCAGTTTATAGGGATCATCTCAAAAAGTTTGTTTTTCCCTTTTATATGTCTCAATTCTACTACTTACCATCACATGTTCAGATTTCAAGGTGTATTAAATCACTGCATCCAAGGATGAAGAAAAAACTCACCAATGCATGTAGAAGTTCTTGGTCATTAAGTGGTCATGCATGCATGTGGTGTAATTAATGCATCGATTTACAATTTTTTTTGAGAAAAACGAGAGTACTAATTAAGTACTTTTGCAAAATACAGAATTAATTCCACCATTCATCATCTACCTTGGTTGAAGAGATTTTCAAATTAAGCCCTATAAACCGGAAATGAGGGAGTACCACATTACCACCACTATGGCCAGCCTTAATCATCACATGCAATAATTTAGTGCACCTTGAAATCTGAACGCCTGCTTGACTCTCCTTCTCCCCCCGGCAGTCCCACCACTCCACCCCGTCTGGAAAAAATCTGCATGCATGACTGAAAGTGCAACTTATCCCAGGGTGGTTTTGGTAATTCTTAACAACATATAGCTCATTGAACTAATACTCTTTCAAGATGATCATTTCAGAAAGTTCAATGATTGGCATGGCATGGACTAGAGATGTGGACCCCTCAAAATGCTAAGGACACATATTGGCAAAAGCACAAGACTCTACATTTTCATTTTAGTGATCCAAGATTACATTGAGTCCATAAGAAAAGCCAATACTATTAAAAGGGGATGACGTGTTGCTTAATGGCTTGCTTGCTCAAAATGCTTAGTGATATGCTCCAAAAGCCCTCAACCACTTTCTCAATTCCACATATGTCCTAAACCTAAAGTCAAACTCGGCCCCACCGATTTGATCTATCCGGAGCCACCGAGTTCATTTGACATAGCCATAGCTAGAAACCCTAATCAGTTCGGTCTCACAGATAGGGATCTCGGTCTCACCGAGATGGAATTGCAAACTCTCTGTTTCCCTTCGTAACGTTTCGGTCTCACCGAAATGAGCGATCGGTCCCACCGAGTTCGCAATGCAAACTCTCTGTTTCCTTTTTGTAACGTTTCGGTCTCACCGAAATGAGCGATCGGTCCCACCGAGTTTGCCTGACCAACTCTCTGTTTGCCTATTACTGAAATCGGTCCCGCCGAGTTCATGTGATTGGTCTCACCGAGATCAAGTTATGCCCTAACCCTAGCACATCGGTCCCACCGAGTTGATCATGTCGGTCCCACCGAAAAGCCTAACGTTCACATTTTGAACTGAATCGGTCTGACCGAGTTTCACTATTCGGTCCCACCAAGTTTGATAAATTGTGTGTAACAGTTAGATTTTGTGTGGAGGCTATATATACCCCTCCACCCTTCCTCCATTCGAGGGGAGAGCCATCAGAACGTGCCTACACTTCCACTACTCATTTTCTGAGAGAGAACCACCTACTCATGTGCTGAGACCAAGACATTCCAATCCAACCACAAGAATCTTGATCTCTAGCCTTCCCCAAGTTGCTTTCCACTCAAATCATCTTTCCACCATATCCAAATCTATGAGAGAGAGTTGAGTGTTGGGGAGACTAACTTTTGAAGCACAAGAGCAAGGAGTTCGTCATCAACACACCATCTATTACCTTTTGGAGAGTGGTGTCTCCTAGATTGGTTAGGTGTCACTTGGGAGCCTCCGCCAATATTATGGAGTTGAACCAAGGAGTTTGTAAGGGCAAGGAGATTGCCTACTTCATGAAGATCTACCCAAGTGAGGCAAGTCCTTCGTGGGCGATGGCCATGGTGGGATAGACAAGCTTGCTTCTTTGTGGACCCTTCGTGGGTGGAGCCCTCCATGGACTCGCGCAACCGTTACCCTTCGTTGGGTTGAAGTCTCCATCAACGTGGATGTACGATAGCACCACCTATCGGAACCACGCCAAAAATCTCTGTGTCTACATTGCGTTTGCTCCCTCCAAACTCCTCCCCTTTACCTTCATATGCAATGATTTACATTCTGCTACTATACTCTTAGAATTGCATGTGTAGGTTGATTGCTTGACTTGTGCTAAGTTGCTAAAATTTGCCAAGACTTAAAATTGGGAAAAGGCTAGATTTTTATTTGGTGAAGTAGTCTAATCACCCCCCCTCTAGACATACTTTCGATCCTATAAGTGGTATCAGAGCTTTGGTCTCCATTTGCCTTGATTTCCATAGCTTTGGTGATCATAGCCTTGGTTTCACAACCTAGGAGAGTACGGCGTCTAGCGAGGGAAATTACCATCGTAGAGGTCCTTACTTTGATGATACTAATTTTGCTAGTTGGAAGCATAAGATGAAAATACATATTCTCAGACATAACCCTGCCGTTTGGGCTATTGTGTGCATTGGCTTGCAAGGTGAATTCTTCGATGGAAGAGAACCTAATCGTGAAGCGACCACAGAAGAATTGAAGATGTTGCAATACAATGCTCAAGCTTGTGATGTCCTCTTCAATGGATTGTGCCGCGAAGAATTCAACAAAATTAGCCGTCTTGAGAATGCAAAGGAAATTTGGGATACTTTGATTGATATGCACGAAGGTACCAACTCCGTCAAGGAATCAAAATTGGATGTGCTTCAAAGTCAGCTTGACAAGTTCAAAATGAAGGATGGTGAAGGTGTCGCTGAAATGTACTCCAGGCTTGCTCTCATCACAAATGAGATTGCTGGCTTAGGAAGTGAAGAGATGACCGACATATTCATCATCAAGAAGATCCTAAGAGCCTTGGATGGAAAATATGATAGAGTGTGCACTTTGATCCGGATGATGCCCAATTACAAAGATCTCAAGCCAACCGAAGTCAGTGGAAGAATTGTTGCTCATGAGATCTCACTCAAGGATAAAGAAGATCTTCACAACAAGTCTAGTGGTTCTTACAAAGCCTCATGTGATGCTCCTACATTATCAAGTGAGAAACAAGCCTTCAATGAAGAATTGAGCGTAATGGTGAAGAACTTCAACAAGTTCTACAAGAGTATAAGCAAAGAAAGAAGTTCCAGGTCAAGGCCCTACAATGACAAAAGATCTTCTAGCCGTGAGCGTAATTGCTACAATTGTGGAAGACCTGGACACTACTGCAATGAGTGTACGGCTCCCTACAAAAGAAGAGAAGAATCACCTAAAAGGAGAAGAAAAAGAGAAGAATCACCTCCAAGGGAGAGAAGGAGTAGAGATGATCGTTATGAACAAAGAATCTCTCGCAGAAGCAAGGAATCGGAAAGGAAGGACAAGTCCTCAAGGAGCTATACAAAGCGAAGACATCAAGCTCATGTTGGTGGATGGGTATCCAGCTCCGACTCCGAACACCACTCCGAGAGAAGTTATCACTCCAACTCTGAATATACTCAAGATGAAGGTGTTGCCTGTCTAGCACTTGTGCCAACCAACTCCTATGACATTTTTGATTCACAAAATGAAGGAATTGGAAGATGCTTCATGGCTAAAGGCCCAAAGGTATCACACCCCGAATATGTTGATTTCAATAGTGATGAAGATGATTTGCTAGGTGATGATGGTTTACTTATTGACAACTCTAGTGATCAAAACTATGATGAACTTGCTATTAATTGTGCTAATCAAGATAAAACGAATGACGATGATAAGAAGGAGATTGAGCGTCTAACTAAAGAACTAAACACTCTTAAGTTAGCTCATAAAACTACCTTAGAAGATCATCGAGAGCTTTAAAGACTCATGAGAAGCTACGCTTTGAAAAGATCAACCTAGAGCAAGAGCATGGGTGCTTAAAAGCAATCAATGATGATCTTCGTAAGAAAAGTTCTTCTTACATTGCCAAGCGTTTACTCTTGTCTACGTACATGCCGCAAGTAAAATCTAGCAACAAAAGTAAGAATGATTCTTCATCTAGTAGTAACAATAATCATGCTAAATCTAATATTGTTGCTTCCAGTAGTTCTCTTGATTCCACTAATGATTCTCTTAGCCAAGTTACACTTGAGCAAAAAAATAGCTTATTGAAGGGAATTATAGAGAAAGGTGTTTACAAGAGCCTTGCCGGAAGTAAGCAATTTGAGGAAATTGTACGCAAGAAAGGAAGGCACCGGAAGAATCAAGGTGTTGGTTTTGAACGAAGGTTCAATGCCAATGGAGTTGAGTGGGAAGAAGATCAATATCCCAAGACAAAGTTTGTTCCTCAACAAGAGAAGTATGATCCTACTTCCTTCAAGGGGACACAAGCTCAAGATGATATTCCACCACAAGAACACAAGCAAAAAGGCAAAGACAAGCTTCAAGAGGAGATTGATGCATTTGAAGAAGCTTCTAAGGCCTTGGTCAAGTGGGTTCCCAAGACTACATCAAGTTCTACTTCATCAAGTATGACAACAACTCCAAGGATTCCCATCAAGTTGATGTGGATCTCGAAGAAGAACTAGATAGTTCTTGTGGGTGACTCCGCCAATATACTTCACTCATATCAATTTGGCAAGGACAAGTGCAACCAACTTCCACATCTTGCACTAGTTCAAGGAGTCACAAACCCTCTTATTGTTAAGACAAGGGACAAGGTAACCTAATGCTTTCATGGACATCATCTTGTGTGAACTTCACTCTATATCTATGGATATCCTTGTTTGTTCCTTGTGGGACTAACCCATGTAGGTATTGAAAGTGCAACTCACTCCAATGGATTGCTTCCAATGATCTACATCAACATTGAGCATCCACATCTTCAACATCTGCATGAACTCATCATCGACAAAACCCATGGTTAGTTCATCCCTCTTAGGGGGGATATCACATCTAGGGGGAGCTTTACTCTAAGAATTGAGCTAAAGCAATTCTAATGGTGTGAACACAACAATGCTTTATGTAAAAGTGGTAACCCCACCTGTGCTTAAACGATGAGTATGACCTACGATCAAATGTTCTCATTTGACTCCTCAATCAATATACTCATATATAGATGACCTAGTCATCGCCAATTGCTTGATAGATGCTAGAGTGTTTGTGCATGCTTTGCCACATATTCCATTTGCCATCTTATTGTGTGAGCATGTTAATTGCATATTTTTCCCATTCGAGGACATCCATTTGTTGCTTTGATTCTTTGGCTCTTTTTTCTTTTGCCAAATGGATGGACAAGAATGCCTAAGAACTTCCTCTAGCTATCTATGTTTTTCTCGTCTCAAACTCTATTCATGCTATATCACAAAGTTTGATCAAGTCAGATTCGAACACTCTGGGTGAGAAGCACTCGGAGTCACCGATTCGTCATAGACTTAAACTTCCAAAACCTCTCTGTGTATTTCGGTCTGACCGATTCATCCCTTTCGGTCATACCGAGTTCATTGAGTTGATCTAGGTTTTCAATCTCGGTGCAACTGATTTGAACAATTCAGTCACACCGAGTTGCAGTAACCGCTTGCGGTTCTACATCTCGGTGCCACCGAGTCGTTCCACTCGGTCACACCGATAGGGTCGGGATATAAATACCCACGGGATAAATTTCAGAAATTCCTCCGAAACCCTTCGCCCGCGCATATCCTGCTCTGCCGACTCGGGTCTCCGGATCGTCTTCTCATCGCCAGCGACCTCCCGCTCCTGGTCTCCGCCGCCGTCAAAGGGAATCTTCACCGCCGTTGCGAGTTCGTTGCCAAGTTAGGGTATGAGTTCGATCCTTTGTGCAATCTCTACCTCCGATTCTTAGCACAAAGTCAATGCCATGATTCTTACCATGTATGAGATCGATCTATCCAGCAAAAACTTCCTTTTGATTAGTTTTTATTCGAAAATTTAGGGTTAGGTTTCCGCCGAACTCATCTCGGACCGACCGAGTTGTAGAAATCGATCTCACCGATTTGGCTTAGGCCATAGCACTTGTAATTTTTGGTCTGACCGAAACTTGCAAATCGGTGTGACCGAGTTCAACTCTCAGTGAAACCCTAGCAATCTCGGAGTCACCGAACTGTGTCTCGGTCTGACCGATCTCACTAATTCAGACTCTAATATTGCTTCGATGTCACCGAGTTTAAAAAATTGGTAGCTCCGAAATGCTTTCTGTAGAAAACTAAAACTAAGTTTTTGACTCATTTGTTTTGCAAAATCTCTGCACTTTGTGATGCTCATCCACTCTATCTCAACTACATCTATTCACAGGGCCAGCTTTCAGTTTGCAGTGTCAAAAATGTCTGATCAAAGTGATAGCCAGAACAAGTCTGAGGAGCAAGTTAACATGAGTGAGGGCACTAGTCCCTCTGGCAGCTATGATGAGGGTAGCAGAAGCACCCCAAGCAACTTGCCCAAGGCAGCAACAAGGACAAGGAGAAAGAGAAACTCAGACTCTGAGGATGAAGACTATTTAGCTGTTGAGGAAGAGATTAGCTCAAAGAAGAAAGTTGTCAAGAAGGAATTTGGCACAGCAGCTTCAACAAAGCCTAGATTGAACAAGAATGCTCCTGCCAAGAGATTGCCCATGTCTAAGGCCAGAGCCTCAACTCTTGAAGCCTCCAAATCAACTGTTGGAGAGGCTGCTGGTGAGGGCAAGAAGAGAAAGGAAAGGGTCAAGAAGACCATGGCCAGAGTTATTGGCAGATACTCTATGATGAGAGACCCAGCTGAGGGTGAGGAAGAAGAAGAAGAAGAAGAAGAAGAAGAAGAGGAAGCCCAAGTGCTCAGAAAGTTGAAGCACAAGATCCGAGATCATGATGATACATATCCAGTGGCTGAAAACATGAAGATCAGGAAGGATGCAGGTCTCAGACTGTGGAGACAGTTAGATCCCTATGCTGCAAGAAGGAGGACTACTGTAGACTACAGGTTCCACACTAAGGAACAACAGGACTTCTATGAGACTGTGCTCCTGGATAAGAAGCCCATAGTCAGTGACATGACATGGGTTGATTGGTCATATATTGATGATAATGAAGACCACTTCCCTGGAGTTCATGAAAGCTTCAGGATGAATGGAGTTGATGCCTTTGTGGGTTAGAAATTGACCAAGTGGAATGATGAGCTTATCATGCAATTCTATTCAGCAGCTCACTTCTACCCAGATGGCAGAATTGTTTGGATGTCTGAGGGTACAAGGTATCAGTCAACTATTGCTGAGTGGGCCAAGCTAATCGATGCCCCTGAAGAGCATGAGGATGATACAGATGTGTATGCTAAGCCAAGGAAAGGACACAACTCCATGGCACATATGTACAAAGAGATTCCATATGCAGCTTTGGAACATCACCAATTTGGCTCTGTCTATTATCTCCTGTTAGGTCTGCCCACAATCAATACTATCCTTAGGCACACATTGTTGCCCAAGTCTGGAGATCACAGGATGATAAGAGGGCATTCCATCAATTTGATGCATATGTTTGATGTGCCAGAAAAGTTCAAGGTGATGACACTGATTGTAGAGACAATCAAGAGGATAGCTGCTGATCAGAAGAGATCATGTGGGTATGCTCCACACATCCAGATGCTCATCAAATCCAAGATGGGCAAAGGCTTATACCTGTTGGACAAAGAGCATCTTCCCTTGAGGCCTGATTTTGAGGACAACATAGTTTTCATGGATGCTATAGATCCTACTTCAGTAGAGGCTCAGGAGAAGAGAGCAAAGGCAAAAGCAGAGAAGGCAGCCAAGATGCCAAATGCTGAAGAAGCTTCATAAGTTTTTATCAAGTCAAAGAAAGACCAACTTGGCTATCTTATTCAGGCTACTTTGAGGATTGAGAAAGGACTGGCCACCCAGACTCAGAATCAAGAGAGTCTTGAGAGAATCTTTGAGACCAAACATCATGACTTGGATGTCAAGGTGACAGAGATTCAGACTTCTGTGGAGAAGATCCAAGAAGAGCTTGAGGATAGGAGTGACAAGTGTAGCGACCAGACCTCAAACAGTCTGTGCTGCTGTGCACCAGTGTCATCCCTGGATCAGTAATGCTGACACGCACAGTACAAATGGAGGATTTATAACAGAGTAGCAATCACACACTTATTACAACGAGTATCTCAAAAGAGAATAAGTATGATAAATATGGCTTAAGGCCATCTAAATACGAAAACAGCGGAAGACTTGGAAGATAAGTGAGTCCATCAACTCCAACGGCATCACTGAGTATAAGACCACGACCTAAGGCACCTTACTCGTCATCTGAAAAGTCTGCAACATGAAATGTTGCAGCCCGAAACGGGTCAGCACATGGAATATGCTGGCAAAATAACACATAGAGAGTAATGAACAGAATGATGCTATCACTACATGCATATTTGGCTGGTAGAAGGCTCTATGGTTACTGTTTTGCAAAAAGCCAATTTTTTCCTACTGCAAAGGAATAAATTTTATTTAACTATCATGGTGGTTGTTAAACATTGAGAATGGTTGACAGCATTCTCAATCCCAATTAAGTATCATCATTAACCCAACAAAGTTAATTAAAGTAACATGATGAGATTCACATGATAATCCAAGTACTAGATACTCAAGATGTCCATAACCGGGGACACGGCTAATCATGATTAGTTTGTACACTCTGCAGAGGTTTGTGCACTTTTCCCCACAAGACTCGATCGCCTCCGCTTGATTCTCGCACTACATGATGTTTGAGAAACGGATGACGGAGACACAGTCTTTCAGAAGCGTTAGCACCTTACGAATGGGTAGACCGGTACACCTACATCCCCTACATCTGCTAGTCTACCACTGTAAGAGTTCACACAACTTAATCAACTATGCTAGAGCCCATAATAGCTTGTGGCTGCACACGGAAGTTTCTAGCATGAATAATCTCATGATCCCTTAGAACCTGGGTGGCGGTCCAAAAGAAACAGGCAATCCTAGAATACCCAGGTACCTCAATCCACCCAGATGTGAGTTTTAGTTGCCACCTTAAGTTTAACCATATATTAACAATCTCACATCTGTCATGGATACACTCAAACCCAATCCACGTCTACTAGCATAGCATAGCAATATAAGCAAACGTAGAAGTAACTCCCAAGGGTTTGATAATAAAACAGGTAATAGGTACTACCTCAACTACTTCCCGATACCCACAATTTAATTAGATCCTAACCATGCAATGTTTGAGGATTTGACTAATGCAATAAAACTGGGTAGTAAAAGAGGTTTGATCAAAGTGTTATTTTCCTTGCTGATGATCCATGAAACCTAGAGATTCGAAGTAGCAAGCGGCGCACTCCGGGTACTCTATCGCAAACAAACAAGCAAACAATAAGCACTCATCTAATGCACAGGTAAAACTCAAATAAAGATCTAATCAGAAAGTTCAACTTAAGAACTCCGGTTTGCAAAAAGAATCGAATCAAACGAAGCAACGAAAGTCAAACGGCGAAAGAAACAAGCTTCGTGTACTAATCTGGATCTAAGTCAAATTTTATAGTAGCAAAAACTTGTTTGAGTTGGTTAAATGGAAAGAGAATTTTGAGACGAAACTCTAGGCGCTTGAATCGCCTGATTCCGATAAACGAGCGAAAAATTAAACCAGAACGAAAATCTGATCAGAAATCGCGGTCTGGAATAATCGCGGAAAAACCGACGAAAAAGAAAACTGACGAACAGTTAAACGAACGGACATTCGTTAATAGCGACTAACCGACGAACACGTTCGTTAAAACGAACGGATCGTTGAACGTTCACTAATTAATTAAACCAAAAAAATAAACTGATCTAAAAAAATAAACCTAGGCTTTTGAAAAAAATAAACCGAGCGGTTTTAAAAAACGGGCGGTTCGAGCGGCGGATCGGCTATACCTCGTCGGGACGGGCTCCGGCGGGTCGGGCAAGGGGCGGCGGGGCTCGGGCGGCGAGGGGCGGCGTCGGCGGCGGCGTACGGGCTCCGGGGCGGCGGCTCCTTCGGCGGCGGGGTCGGGCGGCTCCAGCGTCGGGCTTCTCCGGCGGCGGCGGCTTCGGGAACGGGGTGGGGTGAGGCGGCGGGGTGGGGGAGTATATATAGTAGGGGGTGCCGTGGGGGAGGGGGCAAGGCGGCGGCGACGATGTGTCCTGGAGGGACACGGGCGGCGACGGCGGGAGTCCGTCTCCAGGTCGAGGACGACTCGGGGTGGGCTGCTGGGCCGCGCGGCTGGGCTTCGGCCCAGTCGGCGCTCGGGTGATTTTTTTAAATAATTTCGCCGAACCTAAGAAAAATCATAGAAAAATAAATAAAAATCCAAAAATGCCAAAACAAATTTTCACCGTCTAATTAAAATAATTAGAACGAGATGAATTCTTGGCCCGAAACTGCAGTTTTGAAAATGTGCAATTTTTCCAATGCAATTAAAATTGCAAATAAACTCCGAAATAAAATCAAATATTTGATTTTAATATTTTTCCTCCAATATTTCAATTATTTTGGAGAAGTCATATTTTCTCCTCTCATTTATTTTAATATGAAATATTTTTCTGAGAGAAAAATAATTAAAACCAAAAATCCTCGTTTTATTATTTGATAAAAATCAAATATGAAAACCGGGAAAAATCCCCAACTCTCTCCGAGGGTCCTTGAGTTGCTTAGGATTTTCGAGGATTTGCCAAAATGTAATAAAATATGCTATGCAATGATGATCTAATGTATAACATTCCAAATTGAAAATTTGGGATGTTACAAACCTACCCCTCTTAAGATGAATCTCGCCCTCGAGATTCGGGTTGGCTAGAAAATAGGTGAGAGTGGTTCTTCCGTAGATCTTCCTCTCGCTCCCAGGTGGCTTCATCTTCAGTGTGGTGACTCCACTGAACTTTGCAAAACTTGATAACCTTGCTGCGGGTGACTCGGCTGGCATACTCAAGAATCTTAACTGGTTTCTCCTCATAGGTCAAATCACTTTCCAACTAAATCGCTTCCAGTGGCACTGTATCTCTCAGTGGTATATCGGCCATATCTGCGTGGCACTTCTTCAACTGGGAAACGTGAAATACATCATGAACTCCTGACAATCCTTCAGGCAATTCCAGTTTGTAAGCAACTTCTCCCATACGCTCCAAAATTTTGTATGGTCCTACAAAACGCGGCGCTAACTTTCCTTTAACTCCAAAGCGCTTAACTCCTCGAAGTGGTGATACTCGTAGGTAAACTCTGTCTCCGACTTCGTGAACTGTCTCCTTGCGTTTAGAATCCGCATAACTCTTCTGCCTGGACTGGGCTACCTTGAGCCTATCGCGAATCAACTTCACCTTCTGTTCTGATTCCTTAATCAAATCTGGTCCAAACAACTGGCGGTCTCCAACTTCGTTCCACAACAATGGTGTTCTGCACCTCCTTCCGTACAAAGCTTTGAAAGGGGCCATCTTCAAACTGGATTGGTAACTGTTGTTGTAAGAAAACTCTGCATACGGCAAATTGTCGTCCCAACTAGATCCATAATCTAGCGCACAAGCTCTCAGCATATCTTCCAAAACCTGATTGACTCTCTCGGTCTGTCCGTCTGTCTGTGGGTGAAAAGCTGTACTGAATTCTAGCATGGTTCCCAAAGTTTCATGTAACTGATTCCAAAACTTCGAGGTAAACTGGGTTCCTCTATCTGATACAATGGTCCTCGGAACTCCATGCAGACATACGATCCTGGTCATGTATATCTTTGCCAACTTAGCACTGGTGTAAGTGGTCTTCACTGGGATGAAATGAGCTACTTTCGTCAAACGATCGACAACAACCCATATTGAGTCATAGCCTGAACGAGTCCTGGGCAATCCCGTGATAAAATCCATGCCTAGTTTATCCCACTTCCATTCGGGTATCGGCAATGGCTGTAGCAATCCTGCTGGCTTCTGATGCTCCGCCTTTACTCTCTGACATACATCACAAACTGCTACATACTCCGCAATATCCTTCTTCATTCCGGTCCATCAGAAAGTATCCTTCAAATCCAAATACATCTTGGTATTTCCTGGGTGAATCAAATACGGTGAATCATGGGCCTCTTGCAAGATCAACTTCCTGATCTCCGGATCATTAGGCACATAAACGCGGTCCTCAAACCATAAGGTATCATGCTCATCCTCACGAAATCCCTTGGCTTTTCCTTTACTCATCCTTTTCTTTATTTCTGCAATCTCCTTGTCTGTCTTTTGAGCTTCCCTGATCTTTTCCATCAAGGTAGACTGAATCTCCAACGTTGCTACGTAACCTCTCGGTACTATCTCCAAACATAGCTCACGAAGATCCTCGGCTAATACTTTCGGTAACTCTCCGGTCATGAGTGTGTTGACATGGCTCTTGCGGCTCAACGCGTCTGCTACTACGTTAGCCTTTCCGGGGTGATAATGCAATCTCATATCATAATCCTTTATGAGTTCCAACCATCTCCTCTGCCTGAGATTCAACTGCTTTTGCGTGAAAATGTACTTCAAACTCTTGTGATCCGTGTACACCTCACAGTGATTTCCGATGAGAAAATGTCTCCATGTCTTCAACGCATGCACTATGGCTGCTAACTCCAAATCATGGGTGGCATAATTCTTCTCATGGGGTTTAAGTTGTCGTGAAGCATATGAAACAACTCTTCCTTCCTGCATAAGCACTGCTCCAAGTCCTCGACGAGAAGCATCGCAATAAACTTCATAATCCTTGCGTTGGTCTGGCAGAATCAACACTGGTGATGTAACCAAACGTTTCTTCAACTCCTGAAAACTAGCTTCACAATCCTCAGTCCAATTGAACTTGGTGCCCTTCTTTAACAGCTCTGTCATGGGCTTAGCAATCTTCGAGAAATTCTCAATGAACCTCCGGTAGTATCCTGCAAGTCCAAGAAAACTCCGGATCTCTCCAACTGACGTGGGTTATTCCCAGCTTGTTACTGTGTCAACTTTGGCGGGGTCTACTGCTATTCCTTCTCCGGATATAACATGTCCGAGGAATCCAACTTCTTTCAGCCAAAACTCACATTTGCTGAACTTGGCGTATAACTGATGTTCTCTGAGCTTCTCAAGTACCAAACGCAAATGCTCCTTATGCTCCTCTTCGTTCTTTGAGTAGACCAAAATATCATCAATGAACACCACGACGAACTTATCCAAAAACTCCATAAACACTTTGTTCATCAGGTTCATGAAATAGGCAGGTGCGTTAGTCAGACCAAATGACATAACGGTATACTCATACAGCCCATACCTGGTGGTAAAAGCCGTCTTAGGTATATCCTGCTCTCGAATCTTCAACTGATGGTATCCTGATCGTAGATCGATCTTGGAAAATACCTTAGCTCCTTGTAAGCGGTCAAACAAATCATTGATCATCGGCAGTGGGTACTTGTTCTTGATGGTCACTTCGTTCAATCCTCGATAATCAACAACCATCCTCAACGATCCATCTTTCTTCTCCACTAGAAGTACGGGTGATCCCCAAGGTGACGAACTTGGGCGAATATAGCCTTTATCCAGTAACTCCTTAATCTGCTTCTTAATTTCTTCCAAATCCTTTGCGGGCATCCTGTACGGTCTCTTAGATATTGGTCCTGTGCCTGGCAAAAGCTCGATCAAAAACTCAATGTCTCTATCCGGTGGCATGCCTGGCAACTCTTCTGGATATACATCGGGGTAATCCTTCACCACTGGTACTTCCTCCTGTACAACTCCTGATAAGGAATTCACTTGAGTCCTCTTCGGCACATGCCGGGATACATACTTAATCCTTCTTCCTTCTGGGGTGGTAAATCGTCTTACTGGTGCAATCGATGTTTCCTCCATACATCGATAGCCAATCCATACCCAAAATTACATCCAAACCTTGCGACTCCAAGATTATCAAGTCTGAGGGGAAAACATGCCTACCTATGGCCAATGGCATCTGAAAACATCCTTGGCTTGCCATATACTCTGCTCCTGGTGAACTTACTAACATAGGTGTTTTAAGAACCTTGGTGGGTAGTTTATACTTATCCACAAATCCCCTTGATATGTATGAATGCGATGCACCTGTATCAAAAAGAACGAGTGCAGTAAATGACTTCACCAAAAACTTACCTATTACTACATCAGGCTGTGCTTCAACCTCCTCCACGTAAACGTGGTTCACTTGTCCTTTGTTAAAAGGGTTCGGCTTCTTCCCAGAGCTTCCATTGACATTTCCATTCTGGGCTTCAGGACATTCATTGGCATAATGTCCAGTCTTCTGGCACTTAAAGCAAGTGACTTGGCTCAGGTCTCTCTTAGCTGGGGTTGAAGGGTTGGTACGGTTCTGGCCGTTGCTTCCTCCATTCCCATTACCATTCTTGGGGCCATTATGGTTGTGCGAACTACCTCCTCCATGGGTATGCTAAAACTGTCCTCCCGATTTCGGGGTAAAACGTGGCTTCTGCTGAGCTCCAGAATTGTACTTCCCTTGTCCATACTTCCTCTTATGGTTTTCAATCTGCTGTTGCTTTCCTTCAATCATGAGAGCTTTATCTACCAACTCCTGGTAGTTGTTGAAGGTTGCTACCATCAACTGCATGCTCAGCTCATCATTCAGTCCTTCGAGAAACTTCTCCTGCTTGGCTGCATCTGTAGCAACGTCATCTGGAGCATAATGTGCTAACTTACTAAAGTCCTCCACATACTGGCCTACGGTGCGTCCTCCTTGGCGTAGGTTGCGAAACTCACGCTTCTTCATATCCATGGCTCCTGCGGAAACATGGGCAGTACGGAAAGCTTGCTGAAACTGGTCCCATGTGACAGTGTCAATAGGGTGTGTGGCTGTGTAATTCTCCCACCATGATGCTGCGGGTCCATCAAGCTGATGTGCGGCAAAACGCACTCTCTCCGCATCTGTGCATCCTGCAGTGGTCAACTCCCTTCCAACCTTGCGGAGCCAAT
Organism: Aegilops tauschii subsp. strangulata; assembly: GCF_002575655.3. NCBI lineage: Eukaryota > Viridiplantae > Streptophyta > Magnoliopsida > Poales > Poaceae > Aegilops > Aegilops tauschii. The sequence continues at coordinate 229,305,354 of NC_053039.3, forward strand.
CATCTGCAACAATCGGCTCGGTGCTGCTGGAAAACACCGGCGGATTTAGCCTCAAGAAACGGGCTAAGTGATCAACAGGTGGTGGTGGGTTGTTGTTGTTGTTGTTGTTGTTGTTGTTGTTGCCTTGGTTCTGTACTAACACCTGCATCAGGGCATTCTACTGCTGAATCAACTGAGTGATCTCCGGTGGGAAAACAAATCCGGTGTCGCGTCTCGGAGGCATCTGATAGGTTTAGAAAGGATGAGAATTTAGAATAGAATGAGGTCTAGAGAGGAAACACTACCCATATGCTCATGAGACAAACACAATCAATATCACTCGATCAATTCAAACAAGGCATACAATCGATCTAACTATCATTACAAAAAGTGCTTGGACTATACTATTTACATGGGGGAAATACTACTACTGATTATGGGGGTCTACTAGAAATTTTGATCGGTCGAAGACTCCATGATATCTGCTCCAGCTTCATCAACAAAGTCATCTTCACTGGGGTCTGAGTCGGTGTCGTCGATGATGATGTAGTTATCCGGGCAAGTAGAATCGTCATCTTCTCCTCCTGGAGCTGGGTCTCCCATGAATACTCTGATCTTCTGTATCAGGTCGTCATTCTTTTCCAACAACGTGGCGATCTCCTCCTCATATCCATCGCGCGTAGACTTGAGTTCTTCCTCCAACTCCGTGATCTTGGTCAATGCCTTCTTCAGTTCTATCATGTCTGCGCACATCTGGTTGATCCCTTCTTGGTGCTGATCATCTCCCATTGCTCATCTCGGCGTCCACAAATCTGATAAATAGTATCCTTAAGCTCCCTGCAGTAGACTTCTCCAATGCGTCCCATAGAGATGTGGGCTGCCATGCTCTTCCCTAAACTCCAGGTTGGTGCATCAAAGGAAAACTCTATAGGTTCAGTGACTGGCGTAAACGTCCTTCCTGGAACTTGAACTTGAATCTTCCAGCGCTCCTCTTCTGGTAGTGTGGCGTTGTAGGTTCCGGTGAAGCTTGGTATTCCGATGTTCAGGTACTTAGTGACTTCCTTCAAGTGTCGTCCAAAAGGTGTCTCTTCATCCGGTTGCATGAACTTGTTCCTTGCATACGCCATTCCTAAAAGAGTAGAAAGTGGAGAGGAGTAAGAAATGAGAATAGAGTAGTGTTCTAGGGTTTAAGCTTAGTGGTCGTACAGTCAGCGTGTGCTCTGATACCAACTTTGTAGCGACCAGACCTCAAACAGTCTGTGCTGCTGTGCACCAGTGTCATCCCTGGATCAGTAATGCTGACACGCACAGTACAAATGGAAGATTTATAACAGAGTAGCAATCACACACTTATTACAACGAGTATCTCAAAAGAGAATAAGTATGATAAATATGTCTTAAGGCCATCTAAATTGTTTGGATGTCTGAGGGTACAAGGTATCAGTCAACTATTGCTGAGTGGGCCAAGCTAATCGATGCCCCTGAAGAGCATGAGGATGATACAGATGTGTATGCTAAGCCAAGGAAAGGACACAACTCCATGGCACATATGTACAAAGAGATTCCATATGCAGCTTTGGAACATCACCAATTTGGCTCTGTCTATTATCTCCTGTTAGGTCTGCCCACAATCAATACTATCCTTAGGCACACATTGTTGCCCAAGTCTGGAGATCACAGGATGATAAGAGGGCATTCCATCAATTTGATGCATATGTTTGATGTGCCAGAAAAGTTCAAGGTGATGACACTGATTGTAGAGACAATCAAGAGGATAGCTGCTGATCAGAAGAGATCATGTGGGTATGCTCCACACATCCAGATGCTCATCAAATCCAAGATGGGCAAAGGCTTATACCTGTTGGACAAAGAGCATCTTCCCTTGAGGCCTGATTTTGAGGACAACATAGTTTTCATGGATGCTATAGATCCTACTTCAGTAGAGGCTCAGGAGAAGAGAGCAAAGGCAAAAGCAGAGAAGGCAGCCAAGATGCCAAGTGCTGAAGAAGCTTCATAAGTTTTTATCAAGTCAAAGAAAGACCAACTTGGCTATCTTATTCAGGCTACTTTGAGGATTGAGAAAGGACTGGCCACCCAGACTCAGAATCAAGAGAGTCTTGAGAGAATCTTTGAGACCAAACATCATGACTTGGATGTCAAGGTGACAGAGATTCAGACTTCTGTGGAGAAGATCCAAGAAGAGCTTGAGGATAGGAGTGACAAGTGTAGCGACCAGACCTCAAACAGTCTGTGCTGCTGTGCACCAGTGTCATCCCTGGATCAGTAATGCTGACACGCACAGTACAAATGGAGGATTTATAACAGAGTAGCAATCACACACTTATTACAACGAGTATCTCAAAAGAGAATAAGTATGATAAATATGGCTTAAGGCCATCTAAATACGAAAACAGCGGAAGACTTGGAAGATAAGTGAGTCCATCAACTCCAACGGCATCACTGAGTATAAGACCACGACCTAAGGCACCTTACTCGTCATCTGAAAAGTCTGCAACATGAAATGTTGCAGCCCGAAACGGGTCAGCACATGGAATATGCTGGCAAAATAACACATAGAGAGTAATGAACAGAATGATGCTATCACTACATGCATATTTGGCTGGTAGAAGGCTCTATGGTTACTGTTTTGCAAAAAGCCAATTTTTTCCTACTGCAAAGGAATAAATTTTATTTAACTATCATGGTGGTTGTTAAACATTGAGAATGGTTGACAGCATTCTCAATCCCAATTAAGTATCATCATTAACCCAACAAAGTTAATTAAAGTAACATGATGAGATTCACATGATAATCCAAGTACTAGATACTCAAGATGTCCATAACCGGGGACACGGCTAATCATGATTAGTTTGTACACTCTGCAGAGGTTTGTGCACTTTTCCCCACAAGACTCGATCGCCTCCGCTTGATTCTCGCACTACATGATGTTTGAGAAACGGATGACGGAGACACAGTCTTTCAGAAGCGTTAGCACCTTACGAATGGGTAGACCGGTACACCTACATCCCCTACATCTGCTAGTCTACCACTGTAAGAGTTCACACAACTTAATCAACTATGCTAGAGCCCATAATAGCTTGTGGCTGCACACGGAAGTTTCTAGCATGAATAATCTCATGATCCCTTAGAACCTGGGTGGCGGTCCAAAAGAAACAGGCAATCCTGGAATACCCAGGTACCTCAATCCACCCAGATGTGAGTTTTAGTTGCCACCTTAAGTTTAACCATATATTAACAATCTCACATCTGTCATGGATACACTCAAACCCAATCCACGTCTACTAGCATAGCATAGCAATATAAGCAAACGTAGAAGTAACTCCCAAGGGTTTGATAATAAAACAGGTAATAGGTACTACCTCAACTACTTTCCGATACCCACAATTTAATTAGATCCTAACCATGCAATGTTTGAGGATTTGTCTAATGCAATAAAACTGGGTAGTAAAAGAGGTATGATCAAAGTGTTACTTGCCTTGCTGATGATCCGTGAAACCTAGAGATTCGAAGTAGCAAGCGGCGCACTCCGGGTACTCTATCGCAAACAAACAAGCAAACAATAAGCACTCATCTAATGCACAGGTAAAACTCAAATAAAGATCTAATCAGAAAGTTCAACTTAAGAACTCCGGTTTGCAAAAAGAATTGAATCAAACGAAGCAACGAAAGTCAAACGGCGAAAGAAACAAGCTTCGTGTACTAATCAGGATCTAAGTCAAATTTTATAGTAGCAAAAACTTGTTTGAGTTCGTTAAACGGAAAGAGAATTTTGAGACGAAACTCTAGGCGCTTGAATCGCCTGATTCTGATAAACGAGCGAAAAGTTAAACCAGAACGAAAATCTGATCAGAAATCGCGATCTGGAATAATCGCGGAAAAACCGACGAATAAGAAAACTGACGAACAGTTAAACAACGGACGGTCGTTAACAGCGACTAACCGACGAACACGTTCGTTAAAACGAACGGATCGGTGAACGTTCACTAATTAATTAAACCAAAAAATATAAACCGATCTAAAAAATAAACCTAGGGTTTCAAAAAAACCGAGCGGTTTTAAAAAACAAACCGGGCGGTTCGAGCGGCGGCTCGGCTATACCTCGTCGGGACGGGCTCCGGCGGGGTCGGACGGGGCTCCGGGGGGTCGGGCGAGGGGCGGCGGGGCTCGGGCGGCGTACGGGCTCCGGGGCGGCGGCTCCTTCGGCAGCGAGGTCGGGCGGCTCCGGCGTCGGGCTTCTCCGGCGGCAGCGGCTTCGGGAACGGGGTGGGGTGAGGCGGCGGGGTGGGGAGTATATATAGTAGGGGAGGTGCCGTGGGGGAGGGGGCAAGGCGGCGGCGGCGACGTGTCCTGGAGGGACACGGGAGGCGGCGGGAGTCCGTCTCCAGGTCGGGGACGACTCGGGGTGGGCTGCTGGGCCGCGCGGCTGGGCTTCGGCCCAGTCGGCGCTCGGGCGATTTTTTTAAAAAATAATTTCGCCGAACCTAAGAAAAATCATAGAAAAAAATAAAAATCCAAAAATGCCAAAACAAATTTTCACCGTCTAATTAAAATAATTAGAACGAGATGAACATTTTCTTGGCCCGAAACTGCAGTTTTGAAAACGTGCAATTTTTCCAATGCAATTAAAATTGCAAATAAACTCCGAAATAAAATCAAATATTTGATTTTAATATTTTTCCTCCAATATTTCAATTATTTTTGAGAAGTCATATTTTCTCCTCTCATTTATTTTAATATGAAATATTTTCCGGAGAGAAAAATAATTAAAACAAAAAATCCTCGTTTTATTATTTTATAAAAATCAAATATGAAAACCGGGAAAAATCCCCAACTCTCTCCGAGGGTCCTTGAGTTGCTTAGGATTTTCGAGGATTTGCCAAAATGCAATAAAATATGCTATGCAATGATGATCTAATGTATAACATTCCAAATTGAAAATTTGGGATGTTACAACAAGACCACTACTGATGCCTATCAAAGGGTGCCCAGAAGGCAGCGGTCTGCAGCAGTGCCAGTGGCAGATACTAGAGCTACAACTTCAGCCCCTGCAGCCACAGCCCTAGTTGCCCCTCGAGTTGCAACTCCACCAGCTCCTTCAACCTCTTCAGATGCATTTGTTGCAGGACTCCTCTCCACGCCTCCTCCCGAATATTAAGCTTAGAAAGCCGCGTAGCACTATGCATTTTCAAGCTTTTTGGTAACTTACTGCCAAAGGGGGAGAAAGTATATAGATCATAGGCTGAGAGAGACAGAGAGAGAGCTTTGCTTCTTTTTGCCGTTTTGCCTCTCATTTGCTACTTATTTGTTTACTTGCTTGGATGATACTTTATGGTTGTGTGTGTGAGATACTTGTATGGTCATGTGCTTGATCATATCATACTTCAATGCTTATGCTTGGATGATGATATTCTCTATCTATCATGTATGATCATTCACTTTGTCTTGGGGATAAGTGTATATTACATTCACTGTCATTTTGAGCACTCCAGCAAGATGTATGTGACATGGAAGAGTAACCCATATTCCTAATCGATTGTGCATTTGCGTTCCAAAGCAAAATTTAAATAATGCACAAATTTAGGGCGAGCTCTTGCTTATCACATACTTCTCAAAGTGACGCATTCTTATTATCATTTGTCGAAGCTTTGATCTATATGTTGTCATCAATTACCAAAAAGGGGGAGATTGAAAGTGAAACTTATCCCTGGGTGGTTTTGGTAATTCTTAACAACATATAGCTCATTGAACTAATACTCTTTCAAGATGATCATTTCAGAAAGTTCAATGATTGGCATGGCATGGACTAGAGATTTGGACCCCTCAAAATGCTAAGGACACATATTGGCAAAAGCACAAGACTCTACATTTTAATTTTAGTGATCCAAGATCACATTGAGTCCATAAGAAAAGCCAATACTATTAAAAGGGGGTGAGGGGTTGCTTAATGGCTTGCTTGCTCAAAATGCTTAGTGATATGCTCCAAAAGCCCTCAACCACTTTCTCAATTCCACATATGTCCTAAACCTAAAGTCAAACTCGGCCCCACCGATTTAATCTATCTGGCGCCACCGAACTCATTTGACATAGCCATAGCCAAAAAACCTAATCAGTTCGGTCTCACCGATAGGGATCTCGGTCCCACCGAGATGGGATTGCAAACTCTCTGTTTCCCTTCGTAATGTTTCGGTCTCACCGAAACGAGTGATCGGTCCCACCGAGTTCGCAATGCAAACTCTCCGTTTCCTTTTTGTAACGTTTCCGTCTCACCGAAATGAGCGATCGGTCCCACCGAGCTTGCCTGACCAACTCTCTGTTTGCCTATTACTGAAATCGGTCCCACCGAGTTCATGTGATCGGTCTCACCGATATCAAGTTATGCCCTAACCCTAGCACATCGGTCCCACTGAGTTGATCATGTCGGTCCCACCGAAAAGCCTAATGTTCACATTTTGAACTGAATCGGTCTGGCCGAGTTTCACTATTCGGTCCCACCGAGTTTGGTAAATTGTGTGTAATGGTTAGATATTGCGTGGAGGCTATATATACCCCTCCACCCTTCCTCCATTCGAGGGGATAGCCATCCGAACGTGCCTACACTTCCACTACTCATCTTTTGAGACAGAACCACCTACTCATGTGTTGAGACCAAGACATTCCAATCCAACCATAAGAATCTTGATCTCTAGCCTTCCGCAACTTGCTTTCCACTCAAATCATCTTTCCACCATATCCAAATCTATGAGAGGGAGTTGAGTGGTGGGGATACTATCATTTGAAGCACAAGAGCAAGGAGTTCATCATCAACACACCATCTATTACCTTTTGGAGAGTGGTGTCTCCTAGATTGGTTAGGTCTGACTTGGGAGCCTCCGTCAAGATTGTGGAGTTGAACCAAGGAGTTTGTAAGGGCAAGGAGATCGCCTACTTTGTGAAGATCTACCCAAGTGAAGCAAGTCCTTCGTGGGCGATGGCCATTGTGGGATAGACAAGGTTGCTTCTTCGTGGACCCTTGGTGGGTGGAGCCCTCCATGGACTCGCGCAACCGTTACCCTTTGTGGGTTGAAGTCCCCATCAACGTGGATGTATGATAGCACCACCTGTCGGAACCACGCCAAAAATCTCCGTGTCTACATTGCGTTTGCTCCCTCCAAACTCCTCCCCTTTACCTTCATATGCAATGATTTACATTCCGCTGCTATACTCTTAGAATTGCATGTGTAGGTTGATTGCTTGACTTGTGCTAAGTTGCTAAAATCTGCCAAGACTTGAAATTGGGAAAAGGCTAGATTTTTATTTGGTCAAGTAGTCTAATCACCCCCCCTCTAGACATACTTTCGATCCTACAATGACTCTCCTCCCCCTGTGCTCGTCCAATCCGTTGTCACCAGCAATATTTCCACCCCTTCCCTCCCCCGTAATTTACTCCAACAAATATGCCCACGTAGCTGTTACGTTAATCACGCAACATATCTTACGGGACGTTGCTTCAGTTACTTAACTGCAGGTGCATTGGGTCACTAACATGTGGGCCCAACAGGCATCTGGCCCACATGTCAGTGACGCAACTGCACATGTAGTTAAGTCAGTGAAGCTCAGTCCATATCTTACGTAGGTGTGCCATTGCTCGCTATAAATATTGCGCCTCCCATGGCATTCGAAAGAACGCTCACGTTCATTGCTATCTCCCTACCTCTCACGTCGACCACCATGGCATCGCCCCACCCAAGCCCTAGGCGCCCCTCGCTACACTGCACGGACGGTCATGCGTCGCCGTTTCGTTCCTCGCCGCCACTAGTCGAGGAGGATGTGTCGGCGTTCCGCTCCCCACTGCGACGTGTCGAGGTGGACGCGTCGGCGTTCCCAGTCTCGCCAGCACGCGCGTCGAAGGATGCGTCGGCTCCCCAGTACGAGAACACCGCGCCGCCCGTCGAGCCCCCCCAGCCTTGAGGAGCTTTGGAAACAAATGGATGTCGCCTTGTGGGAGGCTTTGCCTCCGGCAGAGCGCGCCAAAATAGAGGCGGAGAAGAAGGCCGAGGAAGAGAAGCGCGCCGCGAGGCATGCTGCCTAGTAGGCCTATGTTGCGTGCGAGAGAGTCAGACAATTGGCTCTTTGGCAGAAGGCTCGTGCGAGGGCCGTGAGGGTGGCGGAGGACGCCCGTGCCAAAGCCCTGAGTGCAGTCGGGCCCAAGCGCCTCATCTACGCTTGGCGGTACGTGGACCGGGTGCATGCTTCCAGCGAGGAGGAGTACCTATTGGCGCCGGATCACCACACCGGTGAGATCGCGCTCGCCCGCCGGCAAGCTGCCAATCAGCACCTCGCGAGTTGCGAGGCTGAGGAAGAGGCGTTGTGTCGGTGCGCTAGGAAACGGCCGTGCACCAGGGCACTCGTGGCGCACCGCAAGCGCTCCTGCGAGCGTCGTGGCTTTTATTAGGAATATAATTTAGTTTCGTAAGGCGGTCTCATTAGTTTTGGGACGCAAATGATAAATCCCGAACGTTCGGGAATTATTAGCATCATTAATTAAGTATGTAATAGGAAAAGTTTGGAAACCTTGTGTATCCGTACGCATTTTGTAAGTACGTGCATATGGCACAAACTTTACTATATACTATCGCACTACACGTCTCTCTCTATATATGCTTGCAGCTGTGCTACTACTATTACTTATGTACGTGCAAACGCACGTTTTAACATTACGATGCGGTTTTTGTAAAAGTAGAAAAACATCACTAGTCAAGCTTGTGAAACGATTCAATGCAAACAAATGCAAAAATGCTCATTTGATTGTTTACTTTTAGCTTCCTTCTCTGTGGTTATTTCTCTATCATACTTTGTACGGAGTATCTCACTGGTCGGGAAGGCATGCAAATTCCCAAACCGCTTCCTACACCCTGTATTGAATTTTTTGCCTAACAAGTTGTGTCGTGCAATTGGAATTCCAACTTGAGTACTACTACTAGGAGTACCAGGGGTCAGTTCTTTTAGGCTTCTAGATTAGTAATCCCATAACTACTACCTCCATCCTGATTTATTGGTCCCCATTGTAATCTGTGTCAAATTTTGACCATAAATTTAACTAATGAAATGTTTATGCATGTCACATGCACTAACATTTTATCAGTTAAATCTTTGGTCAAAATTTAGCACAAATTACAATGGTGACGAATAAACTAGGACGGAGGTACTAGTAGTTTAGAAGCCCAAATAAATGAGTGAGGCGCCTTATGTTACTCTCCACTGTGACTAGTCTTATGGGAAAATCTGGGGAAGAGACGGCTTATTTTTAAGCCGCCAAAAGAACTGACCCTAGGAGTAGTAGCTAGGGATACTAGGAGTAGTAGCTAGGGATCGAGTGTGCGATATGAACCGGAGAAAGTAAATGCAGAGAGATGAAATGCAAAAAAGACGGAGGGATCTGATGGTTGCTTGTCCGTTTATTTTACGAGGCCACTTATTATTGGGAGTGGTGGAGTTTTGTGATATGATGGCTTTACTGCCGCGCCATGAGTGGGGAGAGACTCCCGTGCAGCGCCGCCCTCTACATTAGTACTACATCGGTCATGGTTTATTAGTCCCCCATTGAATTTGACTGAAGATTTAACTGACAAAATGTTAGTGCATGTCAACAAAAACTATATCGTTGGATTCGTATTTGAACATAGTTTTCAATGATACAATTTTAGGTGACATGCATGAGCATTTATCGTACTATATATAATGTTAGTTAAATTTATGTTCGTACTAATCTATAGTAAGGTGCCCGTGCGTTGCATGGAACAGTGAAATGCATTGATCAGGGAGTTGTTTATTTTGACAAAGGATGTGGGGGTCATCTCATGTGTAACGGGTATCGATAGGTTTCTTCAGATATTATTTCATCTTTAGAGCTCACAAACATCCGGGTGAAATAGATTAAAAAGTATCTTTTGCAAACAAAAGCGTTCAACTGTTCAACCTGCATCCAAAACTTGTGAAGAAATAACACTTGTTGTGCTTTGCAAGAAATGATCTCTAAGAATTAGTTTTTGAGTATCGATTGTTATACATGTTGGCTACAGATGACATGGCACTGTCTTATAGTCAACAGTTGGCTATACTATTAAGTAACCATGCTCTTATACACCTAGACGGAGGGATTAAATCAGGATGACTTGGAAGGGGGCAGAGGAGATTTAAGAAATGGTTCATCGTAAGTCTTTCACCAGTACTGTTGTAAAAATTCTCAATTAATCTCATAAATGGCAAGCGAGAACTCTAATGGAGCAAAAGCATACATGGAAGATTCTAGACTAAACCATAAATGGATACACTTTTATTCAAGCGTGATACTCTAATAGAGCAAGATCATGCATGGAAAGTTCTATACTATATAAATAAGAAGTCTCCACATGCTTAGACAGCGGATTACATTGAGCGAAGACTAATGATCAACATTTAACTTGGTAATGCCTATGTCCAAGTGAACCTCCTTGGAGTCCCTGTGCACCATCCTTGGGGGGGGGAATCATACCATGCGTCTTCCATGTCCACATCGGCGGGAACGTCATAGCTTAGCACAGTCCCAGTCAGCGTGATGGAGTTGGTGTGGGCGCCCACGTACCTACGAGGGGCAGTAACAGTGAGCACACACCCGTACATCGGCCTCGTGTCAGTGTCAGCGTCAACGGCGTTGCCCCTGACGCACACTACAGAGACGGGGCGGCGGCCTGTGCGGGCCTCGTCAGTGCCCAGGACCAAGAGGAAGACGCTGTTGTCCTCCTCCGAGACTAGCAGGCGGCGGTGATCCTCCAGCGACTCCGGCACGGCGAACGGGTAGCACGTCTCGTACTTGATGTTCACCGTCGCGGGCCAGTAGTGATCAACGGACGTGTGCGTGAGGTGATCCACGGGGCTCACAGGCGAGCCCCAAAATGGCGACGGGCACTCATAGCAGTAGACGCGGGCTCCTTGGAGGCATCGACCAGGCCATCTTTGAAACGAGAGTGGCTGTAGGGGACGTTGCGACAGTCGAATATATGAGAAAGTTACTACGAGATTTAATTCGAATAAGCACAAAATAAATCATGACGGCTATAACAGAGATTAACCTAATCATGTGGACTAGCATAGTAGATGGACAGATCGAATCTAGGACACAGACTAGAAACATGAATTCTACCACGATTTCGAACGGGAAGGACAGAAACACATACGGTGCAACAGGAGCAGCACCGTTGGCGTTGAGGTTGTCGCCCATGTCATTGAGGAAGAGGTTTCCGGGGTCGGGGAAGAAGTCGTCGTCGGTGAAGTCGTTGCTGCCAGCAGTCGCGGGAGTGCGCTCCCCAAATTTCAACATCGCCCGCCGAATGGAGCGCAAGAGGGAGTGGTTGTAGGGGACGTTGCGGCCACCGAATGGAGCTCAGGAGTAGCACACGAAGCAGTAGATGCTGCTCCTCCCTAGTCTCTATCTCTACTCTTATATCTATACTACTCTTTTCTTCTTATAATAAAATAATAATAAACCAAGTTGGTGATGATGGTGTGCCTGCCATCTTGTAATCTAGACCATCCGATCTATATCTAACGGATAGAAAGCAAACTATGACAAATTTACAAAAGTACCCGCACCTCTCTCCACATTTACAGATAAGGCCTTGCCTCGTTTATCCTTATCTCCCACAACCTCATTGCTGAGCAATTAAAAAAGGAAGTCTCTGGAACAATCTGGCATGGTGGTCACTGCCGGCGCCGTCCATCCCCATGCATCCGCCCAGTCTGACCACGAGTCACCACCACGCCCCACTCCTCCTCACCTTATCTCTCATCTTTCTTGAGATATCATTTTTTCGATGAAATTCTTGAGATACCATTTTTCCGATAAAATTCTCAAGATATCATTAGTTTTACACATGGGATTACTCCTGCATGGGTCAATCACAATAGGTGTTTTGTAAAAAAATGCATCTTGATGTTCTGTGCAATGCACGGGCATCTTGCTAGTTTTTTTGCATATAATTCCAAACACCAGGTAGACATGGTCTTTGACCATGTTACAACTATGTTAGTATCATTGTTAGTGGTCCACCGATGCAAGTTATAGCCCCGGGTGTTTTAACCTTTTTTTAGTAATGATATCTGGCGATTGTTCGCCACGAGCTCAATCCTGGAGAATCCCACGTAATTGTCAGATTTCCATCCGATGGTGGCCTGTTTTTAAGCCACAGTATTTGACAAAACCACCATCCTTACACACATACTGTAACTGCGTCGCGGGTGTTTGCAACTGCCATGTCTGCCAGCGAATGTTTGCTGGGGATTGGAGTTAGCACCGATGGATGTTCGTAGTCGTTCCATGCTTGGGCATTGAAGTTTGTAACTATTTTAGATTAGAATATACTACTCCTCCGATGCTAGTAGTAGAGCAGAGTCCTACTCCACTACTCTATATGCAAACTAGGGCATAGTAGTAGGTACTGTAGGGAGTACTAGTACTGTGATCACTCAAGCAAGTTGTCTGGCATCGATATGACCCTACGGTGCTGGTATGTGTCTCATAAGTCAAGCGGCATGTTGTAGTCATCATCACCTATCCACTTCCCGCAGCACATATTCGCTTCTCCATCTTTGTCCGCACATAATCGTCCAATCTTCCATCCCCGCTAAGGCGCCTCCCCCCTCTTCCGAAATCCAAGCACTAACAATGGCAGAACCGAGCAGCATCCGCCATAAGAGTGGCTAGAATTCGCTCCCCACAGAGGTAATCAAGCTCATTGTTTCGCGTGTGGACAATCTCAGTACCATGCCGCTCGCCGCGTGCTCGTCGGGGCTGTACTGTTTACTCAAAACCCTCAGGCTGGAGCTTTTTAAGCCAGCTCCTTGCTTGCTGATGTCGCCTGATCTTCAGAAATGGCGTGTCACGTAGCATAACGATCGTAGGGTGACGAGCATCAACCCCCTTGACTGCGATCCGATCCCCGTTACCCTCAACTACATTAACGGTATGTACTGGGTCGGCATGAACACGTCTTGGATGGTGCTCGTCAATGGTCGCGACAGCTGGATGCTCGTGGAGGTCTACACCCGGTGATTGATCCCCCTTCCTTCGATTAACACTTCACTACTTTGGCACCGCGGCCCAGAATACTCGGAATCTTACAGTAGCCAACATGATACCAAGTTTGATTTGCTCAAGGTTGTAATCTGCCAAGTGCCCACAAGATCTGCGAATTATAAAGACTTCAGGCTAATTGCGTTCTTCAACCGTGGTCTCGCCTATCTGACAAGTCACTGCGGGAAGTGGATAAATCTGCACGTCCATCGCAGGATCATACATCCTCCATGGTTCTCTGATGCCATTGAACACAAGGGCTTCATTTATGATGTCGACTCCTTCTATGGCTGGATGTATTGCTGGCCTACTTCAGTCATCGCTACAAACGGCTACCACAATAGTATGTTACTTTCCTATGATATCATGATGGCTTGCTTATATTACTGTCAACATTTACTAAACAAATATTCATGCTCATAACATGCTGTTCTTAAGATTGACTACAGTAAGAGCCCTTTTTTATTTGACTCCAACTTGATATGATGTTGTAGGCTGCCTGGTGTCCCTACCCTTCCTAATCCCGGAACCTTTCAAAGAAAAGTAGCATGGCAGTTGCAGGTGGTTCCTGGCTCGATCAGACGACGGCGAACGATTGATGATCGTTCGCACGTACCGGACGTGTTGTTTCGAGAAATACAATCACAGTCACTGCAAGGTCTTTGAGCAGGATCCCAGCTTCTCTGGGCCTTTAGGAATTTTTGACTGGAGGCTGGTAAGTAGCCTTGGTACACGCTCTCTGTTTCTCGGACTAAATTATCTGATTAACCAGGAGATAACAGATGGCAAGGATCATGATGGCAGCACGATTTCGCTCATCAGGCAAAACTGTGTGTACACAGTGTACCATGCATCTCTGCATGCACCATACCCTGATATGTGCTGCCACGCTCTGCAGCCAAAGTAGGAGAGAGGGTCGCAAGTATAAGACTTCGACCTGCTGGCTGGAGTTTCCCCCGTCAGGCACCCATCTGGTTCAAGTCGTCATCCAATCTCCATAGCTTAATAAATAGTAACGTCTAACTGAGCCAGTTAGTTAGATGTGTACACTTGGTGTAGTAGGATCTTTATTTAGTTTGATGCATACACTTGTTATTTTTTGTAGCTCCTTTTGTTACGATGGCTGATGTTTGGTTTGGAAGAGATAGCTGCATCTTTACTCTTCTGGCCTGCTTACTGCTTCTATTGCACCCTCAACCCTGGTTGTTGCTGCTGCTGTTTTCAATGTATAATCAGTAGTATATTTCGTCTGTTGGTTGAATACATTTGTTGTTAGACGACAAACACAATGTTTTGGAAGTTGTTGCATGGTCTGATCCTTTAGTGCCCCGTACCGTACGTAGCGTGTACTATTTTTGGTACGGAACACATTTTCCACTTGCAGCCCACTGATGAAGGCCCAATAGAGGAGCCCAAAATTAACTGGAAGGGAGGCTCTCACATGAATCTGACCCAGGTACATGCTCATGGTCCCCTAAACATAAATAAATAAATAAAGCTAAATGCTCATGCACCAGTTCTTTAAATTCATGATTTGAAAAGTCAAATTTTAATAGGAGGATATTATTTCCTATGATAGTGTTGTTACATCCAGTTGATATTATTCTTAGGCAAAGATAGCGACCAGTCTTCTTTCTCCCACCATTTTCTTCCTGCAACTAGCGGACCCATGCAAATCGTAGTCAACGTCGTAAATAGTTCCGGTCCATTTTTATTTTTCAATAAGAATGTGCAACCCAGCCCAACACATTGGCGACAACACTTTATCCTCCGCCTTGGTGCGCTCACCGCGGCATCGCCGTATGGCCCTGTCAACATAGTGAATCAGGAGAGGACTGTAGTTGTGAGTATGACAGTACGAACCCACCAGGTCCACTCCCGAACACAAGCAAGCGCCTCTTTTACTACTCAGATGCACCCCTCATTTTTTTACACTAATCCACCCTACTGATATCTGGGACCCACATCATTGTCAACGCATAGTCAATTAACAACAGAATTGCACAACTTCTTTTTGAGGATTTGTTCGGAGGAGCAGGCTATAAACTGGGTTGTGCGATCTCTGTGGCCCGTCTAACAACATGACCAGCCCAGCAATTTTTCCTTTGGGAAAATAGGTAGCCCACTATTTCTTTTGGAAGAATACCCAAGCTAGGCCTATTTGTTTTCTCTGACTTACTGGGCTGCAAATCTTTCAAGATGAGGAGGGGTGCATTCCGGCTTGGCCAAAGAGTATGGTAAGTATATCTTAAAAGTAATATCAAAGGGGTTGCAAATTCCAAAAAAATTATAGCAAATGGGCAATTAGTTTCTTTTTTTGTTTTTATTCTTCACTAATATTTTATATTTCATTGGATTTTAACATGACATAGTACTAATTTATTTTTAAATTTGTTTTAGTATGGCTACTAATTTTTGGATTAAGAATATTTTGTTCCCCAGCAAAAATTTGTGAATTTTTAAAATTTCGCACATTATTTAGTTCAATTTTTTAACCCTGGTACTGACCAGAAAATGGGCGGCAATTCTAAAAATGGAAAATGGGCTGCAATAAATTCCATATGAATTAGCAAATGAGTAAAAATTATAAAAATAATAGCAAATGGGTTGTACACGCAACAGATTTCGAGGCTGACTTGTTTACGCAAGGCTTTGTCAGTCAACACACGATTCTAGCAGCAGTGACTGTTGGATGTCCATCCAACGGCCGACGTGCTTCTTCAATCTCTGATCTTCCTGCTCCAGCCACCTAAACCAGCGCCGGCGGGACTGCCTGCTCCCTCCTCTTGTGGCCCGATGTGATGTTGCACAGGCTTCACCGGCCCACCCTACTCCCTCCGCTGGCCTGGCCGCACGCAATCAATTGCCTCCTTATTACGCGAAGAAATGATTCCTCCCACTGACATCTGGGGCGAACTGGTTCGGAGGCTAACCTGTGGGCCTACTAAGTTGACGCGTACGCAGGGCTTTGTCAACTTAGTCAACAAACAATTCTAGCAACAGTGACCATTGGATTTGAATCGAACGGTCCTGCTGCTTCTTCAATCATTGCTCTTCTTGCACCAGCCGCCCAAACCAGCGCCGGTGAGACCGCCTACTGCTGCCTCCCATGGCCAGTTGTGCTGCCGCAGAGGCCTCACCGCCCCCTACTACTCCCACCGTTGGCCAGGCCCTGCGGCGACGGTAGCCTCACACCGCAGTCGAACCTGTGAACCCTCGTACTCCTCTCCGCGTGGGCATCCACTGCCGCGTCTTCCCCGGCTCCGCATCGTCCCCTTCCTAGGCCGTGTCGTCATCCACCGCCTTGGTGCTCTCAGCGTGGCGTGGTCAATGTGGTCAAGGAACGACTTCCATCGGAAGAGTACTGTACGTGGAGAGGCTGACAGTTGGGTCCACGGCCGCAGCAAGGAAGTGCCTCCTTATTACACGCAAAATAATGATTCCTCCACCTGACAGCAGGGACCCACCGGAAGGGCCTGTGTATTTCGTGAAAAAAACATCCCCCCCGCTGACAGCTCGGACCCACCAGCTATATCTTCGCACGCAAGGAAGTGCCTCCTTATTACGCACAAAAAAATGAATGCCCCCTGCTAGCTGGGACCCGCCATAGTGGGAGGCTGACTTGTGGGCCTACTAAGTTGACGCGGACGGAGGGCTTTGTCAACTTAGTCAACAAACGATTCTATCACTAGTGACCGTTGGATTGTTAACATCCAACGGTCGTCCTGCTTCTTCAACCTCTGATTTTCTTGCTCCAGCCGTCCAAACCACCGCGTGCTCTTGCCTCCCGTGGACGGCTGTGCTGCCGCGAAGGCCTCACCACCCCTACTACTCCCACCGCTGGCCAGGCCCTGCGGCGACGGCAGCCTCACACCGCAGCCGAACTAGTCAACCCTCGTACTCCTCTTTGCGTGGGCATCCACTGCCGCATCTTCCTCGGCTCCACGTCGTCCCCTTCCTAGGCCTCGCCGTCGTCCACCGCCTTGGTGCTCTCGGCGCGGCGTGGTCAATGTGGTCAAGGAACGACTTCCATCAGAAGAGTACTGTACGTGGAGAGGCTGACGGCTGGGTCCACGGCCGCAGCAAGGAAGTGCCTCCTTATTACGTGGAAAATAATGATTCCTCCACCTGACAGCAGGGACCCACCGGACGGGCCACCGTATTTCACAAAAAAACGTTTCCCCTGATTGCTGGGACCCACCAGCTACATCTTCGCACGCAAGGAAGTGCATCCTAATTACGGGCAAAAAACATGCCCCATGACTGCTGGGACCCACCAGCTACATCTTCGCACGCAAGGAAATGCATCCTTATCCTCCCTGACAGTCAAGACCCACCTGGTCGAAGCGTACGTAGCGTTGTCATTCTGGTCGCGAACGTGTACATACATACTTGTCGATTGGGCTGTCTACAGGCTGCAGCGATGAACCATGGCCGAGGAAGGAAGGGCACGTGCCATAGTAGAGGCGCGGACGTAGCATGTACACGTACGTACAGCCAGGGTGCAAGAAAGTAAATACGGCCACGCACGTACATACAGGCGGGGTCTCGAACGCCTACTCACGCATACGTACGGCCACGACTCGTGTACATGGAGAGAGGTCAGCGGAGAGCAGCGATGTTGTCCTGTTCATCGGCAGCCAACCGGCTTGGTCGGAATGGAGAAACTGTGTCGTCATGTCCATCGGGAGGCAACGGAATGTGTCATGTTCATCAGGAGCCCACCGGCTTGGACAGAACAGCTGATCGAAATAAGGCCTAGTGTACCGCAGAACGCAGGAAACGACCTTCTGTTCGACTGTGACGCCCCCGATTTAATCGTACACTAATCATGCACGCAAACGTGTATGATCAAGATCAGGGACTCACGGGAAGATATCACAACACAACTCTAAAACATAAATAAGTCATACAAGCATCATAATACAAGCCAGGGGCCTCGAGGGCTCGAATACAAGTGCTTGATCATAGACGAGTCAGCGGAAGCAACAATATCTGAGTACAGACATAAGTTAAACAAGTTTGCCTTAAGAAGGCTAGCACAAACTGGGATACAGATCGAAAGAGGCGCAGGCCTCCTGCCTGGGATCCTCCTAACTACTCCTGGTCGTCGTCAGCGGGCTGCACGTAGTATTAGGCACCTCCGGTGTAGTAGGAGTCATCGTCGACGGTGGCGTCTGACTCCTGGGCTCCAGCATCTGGTTGCGACAACCAGGTAGAAAGGAAAGGGGGAAAAGAGGGAGAAAAGCAACCATGAGTACTCATCCAAAGTACTCACAAGCAAGGAGCTACACTACATATGCATGGTTATATGTGTAAAGGGCCATATCGGTGGGCTGAACTGCAGAATGCCAGAATAAGGGGGGATAGCTAGTCCTGTCGAAGACTACGCTTCTGGCAGCCTCCATCTTGCAGCATGTAGAAGAGAGTAGATTGAAGTCCTCCAAGTAGCATCGCATAGCATAATCCTACCCGGCGATCCCCTCCTCGTTGCCCTATTAGAGAGCGATCACCGGGTTGTATCTCGCACTTGGAAGGGTGTATTTTATTAAGTATCCGGTTCTAGTTGTCATAAGGTCAAGGTACAACTCTGGGTCGTCCTTTTACCGAGGGACACGGCTATTCGAATAGATAAACTTCTCTGCAGGGGTGCACCACATAACCCAACACGCTCGATCCCATTTGGCCAGACACACTTTCCTGGGTCATGCCCGGCCTCGTAAGATCAACACGTCGCAGCCCCACCTAGGCACAACAGAGAGGTCAGCACGCCGGTCTAAATCCTATGTCGCAGGGGTCTGGGCCCACCGCCCATTGCACACCTGCATGTTGCGAGGGCGGCCGGAAGCAGACCTAGCCTAGCAGGCGTTCTAGTCCAATCCAGCGCGCGCCGCTCCGTCGCTGACGTCAAGAAGGCTTCGGCTGATACCACGACGTCGAGTGCCCATAACTGTTCCCGCGTAGTTGGTTAGTGCGTATAGACCAAATGGCCAAACTCAGATCAAATACCAAGATCTCGTTAAGCGTGTTATTTTTAAGTATCCGCGGACGCCGACCAGGGCCAGGCCCACCTCTCTCCTAGGTGGTCTCAACCTGCCCTGTCGCTCCGCCACAAAGTAACAGTCGGGGGCCGTCAGGAACCCAGGCCCACCTCTACCGGGATGGAGCTACCTGTCCTTTTAGCCCCCTCAAAAAATCACTTGCGGGTACTCAACGAGCTGACCCGACTTTAGTCACCACATGTGTCATGTATATAAAGTATATAGTATATACCCGTGATCACGTCCCTAGTGATCACGGCCCGATAGTATAGCATGGCAGACGGACAAGAGTGTATGGCCACTGCTAGAACACTAGCATCCTATACTAAGCAGTAGGATAGCAGGTAAGGGTAACAACTATAGCAACAATGACAGGCTATGCAGCAGAATAGGATTAACCGAAAGCAGTAGCATGCTACACTCTTCTAATGCAAGCAGTATAGAGAAGAATAGGCGATATCTGGTGATCAAGGGGGGCTTGCCTGGTTGCTCTGGCAAGGAGGGGTCGTCTTCGACGTAGTCGATCACAGGGGCGGCATCGGTCTCGGGGTCTACCGGAGAGAAGAGGGGGAAGAAACAATAAATATAAAGCAAGCATAGCATCACAAAGCATAACATGGCAAAACGCGGTGCTAGAGGTGATCTAACACTGGGATGGGTAATACCGGCGAAGGGGGAAAACATCCGGGAAAGTATTCTTGGTGTTTGACGTTTTCGGACAGATGAACCGGAGGTGGAAAGTTGCGTGTTCGCTATGCTAGGGATGTGTGGCGGACGAACGGGCTGCGTATTCGGATTCGTCTCATCGTTCTGAGCAACTTTCATGTACAAAGTTTTTTCATCCGAGCTACGGTTTATTTTATATTAATTTTAGAAGTTTTATACCTATTTCTATAATTAACAGAACTAAATTAATTATAAAATGTAGTTATGATGTCAGCGTGATGTTAGCATGATGTCATCAGTCAACCGTCTGTTGACTGGGTCAACAAACGTGTGGGTCCCGATCGTCATTGACTCTGTTAACTAAACAGAATTATTAAGTTTAATTAAGTGATTAGTTTAATTAAACAGAGTTAATTAAGTTAATTATTTATTTAATTAATTAATTAATTTTATTTATTTATCTTTTTTTATTCTCTGGGGCGGGGCCCGGTTGTCAATGGGCCAAAAGGCCTTAACGGGCACGGGCCCGACGGGTGCGTGGGCGCTGCGTGCGCCCGTTAATGGGCGGAGGCCACGACCCAGCGCAGCAGGGCGCCGGCGGCCACGGCACTGGTCAGGGGAGACCCAGGCCGCAACGGCCGAAGACGGGGCGTCGACGGAGGGGGGTGGCCGCGGGCTCGGCTTTGCGAAGCTGGGGGAAAGCAGGCAACGAGCGGACAGCGGCGAACGGGGCCCGGCGGGCGAGCGCCGCGGCGGTGGGCACGAGGAGCGGGACGGCGCGGACGGACCAGCGGCGCATGACGGCGGGGGTTGGTGGCGTGGCCGGGCGGCAGTGGGCACGCGGGAGGGAGAGTAGGCGGGCGCGTGCAGAGAAGGGCACGGTCCCCACGGGCGCTGGGCGCTAGCGAGGCGCCGGTCAGTCCCGAGCGGCTCAGCGAGTGAGGGCCGGGCGCGGGCGCGCGCGCTAAGGCGCAGACGTGAGCGCGACGGGGTCATGGTGAGCGCGGGGCGAGGGAGAGAGGAGGTCGCGGGCCTCACCGCGGGGCGTGGGGTCAAGGACAGCGGGCCTCTGGGAGGTAGACGGGACGACGACGTTGTTGGAGACGGGGAGGCAGTCCGGCGAGGGAGGCGTGGTCGAGGCGGCGTTGGGCGACGGCAGAACGGTGGCGACCCGGTGACGAGGGTGCGACGTAGAGGAGAAGAGGATGGGGCGGTTCGGTGGGGAGGCGGCGCTGACGAGGTGGCTTCGGGCGGCGGCGTCGGGGTTGGTTACCCCTCATCCAGATTAGGGGGGAGGGAGGAGTGGATTGCGGGGGGGAGTGGGGATCGTGGGATGGGGGCTAGGTCACGGTGGGGGGTTAAGCAGGGGGGAGCCAGCTGGGCCGGCCTGGTCGACGGGGCCGACTGGGCCAAGAGGCCAAGTGGGGAAAGGGGGGCGGCCTTTGCCTTTTTATTTGTTTTTCTTTTCCTTTATTTATTTTATTTCTTTTTTAGTTTTAGCTTAGTTTCCTTTTATTTTTGTTTTAGAAAAATACCAAAATGGCACCTAATTTGATGTTACCAAATATGCCACAGCCACACTAACTTGCTACCCAAACTAAAATAGTTTCGTAATTATTTAAATTTAAAAGTATTTAGATAATAGTTATCACTACTATTTTATTCATCTAATAGTATTTAAATATTTTACAAAGGTGTGGTTTCTCCACCATAATTACCTATGCATTATTTGGTTCACTCCGAACAATTTTGGTTTTAATATTTGAAAACTTTTATTGTTTGCTTGATTTTGAATTTGAATTTGAAACGGTTTCGAACTAACGCGAGATTAGCAATAGTAATAGAAGTGATGTGGCATCATTAGCAGAGAATTACTGTAGCTTAATTATCCGGGCGTCACAATTCTCCTCCACTACAAGAAATCTCGTCCCGAGATTTAAGAGGTAGAGTAAGGGGAAAAGATTTGGTTGTGAAATCCTAGCGGATCTTCTCGTTCTTGGTTGCTCTTCTCGAAGAAGTTGATCCCTTTCATTGGTGTCTTCATTTCTCCGCTTTAGGTCATCATTATGAAGTCGTCATCCTTTATTCGGGGGTTCCATCATACGTACGAAGGTCAAGGGGTAACTTCGGAAGAACGGACCGCTACAATGTTGCTTATCTGGTAGGTAACCTCAAGAAATGTGGCGGAAAGTAACTCTCAAATTGATACTTAAGAAATTTTCCAGAGCAAAGTAAGAAGGTGCAAAATGGAAGTTTCAAGCGCACAGGCAATCGTTTGGTGCCTGGAACAAAGTGTGAAAGGGGTTTAGAGGAATGGGAATAAGCATTGCGTCTGATATCAGAATAGATCACTAGGCAGGTGGCCCGTGAATTACATACGAAGTCAAGCTCAAGGAATATCTTTGGCAATAGGGTCTACAGGAGAGTCAGGTTTCGATCCTGTGGAACTGTGGGTTATGGGCCTACCATGTGGGTTAAAAGTAGAAAAGGCGTTGACACCTTGCACGGTCATGATAGCAAGACATGTCAAAGGGTAGCCTATCAGTTATGTCGGCAACAATGTCGATACCAAGGGCGAGGGACGAAGAGAACCATTTTCCTGCTCGTGGAACGAGGCGGACCATTAGGCAAAGTTCTCATCCATCGGTGGCTACCGGAATGTCATCAACAATAGTAATAGGGTCTTGCTGACAGAATTGTACACCAAGGTGTTTACATAAGCAGGAGAATATTACTGCTTAGATCATATAGATCACAAGAAAGGTTAAACCAAACAATGGAAAGGAAAATATGATCATCAGGTTTAAGCAGAACAATGGAAAAGAAAATGTGTTTAAACACATTATTCAGGGGTATATCCTTCCCAAGGACAAACAGAGCATGATATCCACGACAGGATATATGTAGAAAACCCTTTAGGAAAGGGGGAAGAAATTTCATGACATTACCCATACAAGGTGTTTGGATAATTTGATAAAGAAAATTTAGCATTGTGCTTCAAATGTTCTTATTGAAATTCAGACATCACATATATGCTTCGAGATAGCATTGACATGGTCTTCAAGTGAAGGTCAGACTTTGGATACACAAAGGATGCACCAGGAACAACTCATAGAGTAAGTCTTACAATTTCCTCATGGAAGAATGGTTAACCTTGCCAGAAAGGAAACTATAATAATAGGTCCTCCGGCCAGGTGTGCTAGGCACGACACCACCTTACCGGCTCACATAAAGACCAATGCTACGAGTTTTGGAAAATGTCCCAACCATCATATCTGACAGAGATTCAGTTCGGATTGATGTCAGGATACCTCATACTCAGGATACCTGAGAAGGAAAGGTGCAACACAAATTGACGAGACGACATTGTAAGATTCTCGGTAAATGAACTATGGAAGCGAGTTCCGAAACAAGGGTTCATCATTAAACCAAGGAGAGGATGAGGAGGTGGCTGATGGACTCAGCGACAACTCATCGAGATTTCCAAAAAGATGGATTCCCACAATTATGCGAACAAGGAGATAATCTTGAACATACCAAAGTAGATAACGAACTATGTTCTAGGAGAACATCCACGAGTAAACATTGAGCGAAACGTGCACCTGGAAGGATGGACTAAGTAGCACGATCGATCTTAGAATGGTGATTCAATAGCCAATAGACTAAGAATCAAGCTATCAACCATGAACTTCAAGCAATAAGGTTGCTAGAAGTTTTGAAATTACACATCACCATTCATTTGTCGGTATTCCGGTTAGAAACAACACAGGGACCAAGATATGAACGGAGATGGCGAGAAGTATTACTATATCAAGAATTCTTAAGAGGTGGTGAAATTCTCACAACCTTCTTGACATAAAAGATGGTAATACTCCAAGGTAGAACATAACATAAGTTGGATAGCAAGGATCTCAAGGTACAACACAAAACATGAACAAGTTTGTGTTGGAGGGAAAGCAATAATGTTGTCGATGATAACACAACTCATCGAGGGGCAAGGATGGTACTTGTCATCATGAATTTGATTGATATTCTGGAAGGAATCAAAATGTGATGATCACGACAAATTTTGTCGAGAGGCTCCACGAAGAAGCAATCGAACAACGACTGCATCAAGCAAAAGGATTGTTGTAGCGAAAGATTTTTGGAACCACGGATACGTCTCCAACTCAGAATCGAGCTTGCTGTTCGAGGTGAAGCGATAAGACAAGGATGATCGACATAAGCTTAGCTCATCGCCGAAAGTGGTGCTTCGAAAATAAGGACCAGGTAGCACAGTTAAAATCAGCACGATACTGATATAGCCGATTAGGCTAGAAATGACGTGATCGAGTACAAACTCGTAAGTAAAGAAGATTGCTAATAGTTGTAATCACGATGCGGACTCGATTCAGTTATCAGTGTCCTTGAGTGTTTAATGACCCAGAGCCCGTGAAAAAATTGAAATCAGCGATAATGTAGTACTTGATGGAGAACTCATAAGATGTTATGTAGTTCCGTGATATTCTCGAGATACCATAGGGGAATACTCGAAGGTTGAGCAGAATCGAGGTTGGGCAGGCACATTGATCTGCATAAGACAAGTGATTTAACTTGTCCGAGAAATGGGACCAAAGAAAAACAATCATGGTCGGAACCACGGTTGAAAAGGACCAAGCATAGATAAGAGGAGAAGTTATCACACGAGGATTATTATTACTATAAGAAGCTTCCATGATAAGTTCCACCTCGGGGCCATGGGCATGAACACAAAGTTCAAGGTCGACTCCCACTTCTCCAAAGCATAACCTTACATTCACTTCTCGTTTCGATAATGGCATTAGTGTTGAAAGTTTTACCTGGTGCAATACCAGATGAGTATGACCCGTGAAATCTTTCGGGCTCACATAGATTAGGAAAAGGCATAGGTTTAACCCATCGGGGCATCTTAGAAACATATACCACAAGCTTCGAGAGTAAGTATTACCAGCTCGATGGCAAAGCATGGTTGGTCAAATCAAGGAATAGAATTTACCAATGGAAAAAGAACTTCCAAAGTGATTGAAGATGAAGGACGCTATCGGATAAAATCCAACAAAGGATCCGATGGTCCATAGCGGAGCTGATGTAGGTATCGACACACAACCAGAGGAAGAAACAATGTGAAGGCATTGGATTATAGTAGCAACTAACTAATTCAAAGCTCACAGGTAAAGGAATTTTGATTTCCAAATCAAAGGATCGGAAGCAAACGCTCTGATTAAGGGTGGGTAGGTTCATTAGACCTAAGGGTACAATTGACGGCAAATAGATTGGTCGAGAACAAGCTTATGTTCAAAATGACGTCTGAGCCGGAAAGATAATTTAAAAGGATCAACTGAAGATTGCATGCATTCGCACTCGTGTTGAATCAATAGGATCAAAATGACGGTGTCAAAGGAGACTAATGAATATTGCCAGCCATATGGAAAGCATCCATAATGCAAGCAGACAAGTATTTGCAGAGCAATAAGTTGCTAAGGATTTTTGGAGGATCGAATAGTATTTCGAAGACTTTTGTGAAACACCTGAACAACTAGGGATGAGCGGATACTCGGTAAGTGAGAAGAATTATCTGTAGGGGTATTCATGTGGCAAAGAACTGCGAGGAAGTAGGCACAAAGTATTCTCGGAACAATAGAGAGGATTTCGAGGTATCTTATAATATCGAGATCAACGGGGAATGATTGTATGAATGGCAAGTGTATGCAGTTTTCATAGGGGTTGACGGTGGAAGGAAATCGCAAATGCGATGGCACAAAGACTCGAGAGAACATCGTAGAGTAACTTCGGAATCTTCTAGTGCAGCAAGCAATCATCTGAAGTGAGGGGCTCTCCGGGAGAAAGTATTTCCGAGAACCTAAAGTTAGTTTTGTTTTTTAGCAAAATCATTTAACCCAAATAGAAGAGATGTCAGAGTCCCAGAGTATAGGTCGAGGAATAAAAGATCCTACTACCACCCAATGGCGACGTGGGCCCGTAAGCCGCACAGCCATGTTAGTAAGAGTTTTGCAATGACTAGACTCAACTTCGGCCAAAGAGTTGGAAAGGGGATTCCAACAGGAAGTCGGCTCTGATACCAACTTGTGATGCCCCCGATTTAATCGTACACTAATCATGCACGCAAACGTGTACGATCAAGATCAGGGACTCACGGGAAGATATCACAACACAACTCTAAAACATAAATAAGTCATACAAGCATCATAATACAAGCCAGGGGCCTCGAGGGCTCGAATACAAGTGCTCGATCATAGACGAGTCAGCGGAAGCAACAATATCTGAGTGCAGACATAAGTTAAACAAGTTTGCCTTAAGAAGGCTAGCACAAACTGGGATACAGATCGAAAGAGGCGCAGGCCTCCTGCCTGGGATCCTCCTAACTACTCCTGGTCGTCGTCAGCGGGCTGCACGTAGTAGTAGGCACCTCCGGTGTAGTAGGAGTCGTCGTCGACGGTGGCGTCTGACTCCTGGGCTCCAGCATCTGGTTGCGACAACCAGGTAGAAAGGAAAGGGGGAAAAGAGGGAGAAAAGCAACCATGAGTACTCATCCAAAGTACTCGCAAGCAAGGAGCTACACTACATATGCATGGTTATATGTGTAAAGGGCCATATCGGTGGACTGAACTGCAGAATGCCAGAATAAGGGGGGGATAGCTAGTCCTGTCGAAGACTACGCTTCTCGCAGCCTCCATCTTGCAGCATGTAGAAGGGAGTAGATTGAAGTCCTCCAAGTAGCATCGCATAGCATAATCCTACCCGGCATTCCCCTCCTCGTCGCCCTGTTAGAGAGCGATCACCGGGTTGTATCTGGCACTTGGAAGGGTGTATTTTATTAAGTATCCGGTTCTAGTTGTCATAAGGTCAAGGTACAACTCTGGGTCGTCCTTTTACCGAGGGACGCGGCTATTCGAATAGATAAACTTCCCTGCAGGGGTGCACCACATAACCCAACACGCTCAATCCCATTTGGCCGGACACACTTTCCTGGGTCATGCCCGGCCTCGTAAGATCAACACGTCGCAGCCCCACCTAGGCACAACAGAGAGGTCAGCACGCCGGTCTAAATCCTATGGCGCAGGGGTCTGGGCCCATCGCCCATTGCACACCTGCACGTTGCGAGGGCGGCCGGAAGCAGACCTAGCCTAGCAGGCGTTCCAGTCCAATCCGGCGCGCGCTGCTCCGTCGCTGACGTCAAGAAGGCTTCGGCTGATACCACGACGTCGAGTGCCCATAACTGTTCCCGCGTAGTTGGTTAGTGCGTATAGACCAAATGGCCAGACTCAGATCAAATACCAAAATCTCGTTAAGCGTGTTATTTTTAAGTATCCGCGGACGCCGACCAGGGCCAGGCCCACCTCTCTCCTAGGTGGTCTCAACCTGCCCTGTCGCTCCGCCACAAAGTAACAGTCGGGGGCCGTCAGGAACCCAGGCCCACCTCTACCGGGATGGAGCCACCTGTCCTTTCAGCCCCCTCATCAGAATCACTTGCGGGTACTCAACGAGCTGACCTGACTTTAGTCACCACATGTGTCATGTATATAAAGTATATAGTATATACCTGTGATCACCTCCCTAGTGATCACGGCCCGATAGTATAGCATGGCAGACGGACAAGAGTGTATGGCCACTGCTGGAACACTAGCATCCTATACTAAGCAGTAGGATAGCAGGTAAGGGTAACAACTGTAGCAACAATGACAGGTTATGCAGCAGAATAGGATTAACCGAAAGCAGTAACATGCTACACTCTTCTAATGCAAGCAGTATAGAGAAGAATAGGCGATATCTGGTGATCAAGGGGGGGCTTGCCTTGTTGCTCTGGCAAGGAGGGGTCGTCTTCGACGTAGTCGATCACAGGGGCGGCATCGGTCTCGGGGTCTACCGGAGAGAAGAGGGGGAAGAAACAATAAATATAAAGCAAGCCTAGCATCACAAAGCATAACATGGCAAAACGCGGTGCTAGAGGTGATCTAACACCGGGATGGGTAATACCGGTGAAGGGGGAAAACATCCGGGAAAGTATTCCCGGTGTTTGACGTTTTCGGACAGATGAACCGGAGGTGGAAAGTTGCGTGTTCGCTATGCTAGGGATGTGTGGCGGACGAACGGGCTGCGTATTCGGATTCGTCTCATCGTTCTGACCAACTTTCATGTACAAAGTTTTTTCATCCGAGCTACGGTTTATTTTATATTAATTTTGGAAGTTTTATACCTATTTTTATAATTAATAGAACTAAATTAATTATAAAATGTAATTATGATGTCAGCGTGATGTTAGCATGATGTCATCAGTCAACCGTCTGTTGACTGGGTCAACAGACGTGTGGGTCCCGATCGTCATTGACTCTGTTAACTAAACAGAATTATTAAGTTTAATTAAGTGATTAGTTTAATTAAACAGAGTTAATTTAGTTAATTAATTAATTAACTAATTTTATTTATTTATCTTTTTTTATTCTCTGGGGCGGGGCCCAGTTGTCAATGGGCCAAAAGGCCTTAACGGGCACGGGCCCGACGGGTGCGTGGGCGCTGCGTGCGCCCGTTAACGGGCGGAGGCCACGACCCAGCGCACCAGGGCGCCGGCGGCCACGGCACTGGTCAGGGGAGACCCAGGCCGCAGCGGCCGGAGACGGGGCGTCGGCGGAGGGGGTGGCCGCGGGCTCGGCTGGGCGAAGCTGGGGGAAAGCGGGCGACGAGCGGACAGCGGCGAACGGGGCCAGGCGGGCGAGCGCCGCGACGGTGGGCACGAGGAGCGGGACGGCGCGGACGGACCAGCGGCGCACGACGGCGGGGGTTGGTGGCGCGGCCGGGCGGCAGTGGGCGCGCGGGAGGGAGAGTAGGCGGGCGCGTGCAGAGAAGGGCACGGTCCCCAGGGCGCTGGGCGCTAGCGAGGCGCCGGTGCGGGCGCAGTCCCGAGCGGCGCAGCAAGTGAGGGCCGGGCGCGGGCGCGCGCGCTAAGGCGCGGACGTGGGCGCAACGGGGTCATGGTGAGCGCGGGGCAAGGGAGAGAGGAGGTCGCGGGCCTCACCGCGGGGCGTGGGGTTAAGGGCAGCGGGGCTCGGGGAGGTAGACGGGGACGACGGCGTTGTCGGAGACGGGGAGGCAGTCCGGCGAGGGAGGCGTGGTCGAGGCGGCGTTGGGCGACGGTAGAACGGTGGCGACCCGGTGATGAGGGGGCGACGTAGAGGAGAAGAGGATGGGGCGGTCCGATGGGGAGGCGGCGCTGGCGAGGTGTCTTCGGGCGGCGGCGGCGGGGTTGGTTACCCCTGATCCAGATCAGGGGGGAGGGAGGAGTGGACTGCGGGGGGGGGGGAGTGGCGATTGTGGGATGGGGGCTAGGTCACGGTGGGGGGTTAAGCAGGGGGGAGCCAGCTAGGCCGGCCTAGTCGACGGGGCCGACTGGGCCAAGAGGCCAAGTGGGGAAAGGGGGGCGGCCTTTGCCTTTTTATTTGTTTTTCTTTTCCTTTATTTATTTTATTTCTTTTTCTGTTTTAGCTTAGTTTCCTTTTATTTTTGTTTTAGAAAAATACCAAAATGGCACCTAATTTGATGTTACCAAATATGCCACAGCCACACTACCAAAATGGCACCTAATTTAGGGTGGAGGACCGGAGGAATTCATTTTTCGTGGTGCTCCTCGAGTGTCGAGCTGGGACTTTCCGGGTGAAAACCTAAGGTCTGGCTTTCATTTGTTGTGCCTGGCAATTGCCTCGTTGAAGGAATTGTTTTGAGAGCTCGGACTTCTCCAGGATGAAAACCTAAGTTATTGGATCAGACAACGACGGCGCTTGTGCACTTTTACCTTCTTCGAGGTGTTGCTTTTGGAGACCTTTTATGTTTTCCGAGTGCTCTATTTGGTGGTGGTCTGTGTGCGGCTGCTGAGAGGAGTCGATCACTGTGGTGGAACCTTTGTTTTCCTTTCTTTTTATTTTTTTCCTTTGGTTGTGTGCATCCTGGATGTCTTTGCGACATCTTGTAGATGCAGAGTGTGGGTGTAATTCGCACGATATTAATATATTCCCTTTTCTAAAAAATAGTTCGTACCACCAAACCAAATACGGATTTGCTACCATTTTCTCACTTCGGCCTTCTTTCGCACCGCAACACTATAAGGCCAACGCCAACGCGCGACTACATTTGGTCCATTCCTGTCCGTTTGGGTCGAAACGAACACAAATCGGGGCCCAACACGACGACCCAAAGGGACGAACGTCCATTTTTTGTCCGTCCACGACCAATTTTCGGCCGAAATTTGGGCAAGGTTTGCGCCAGCACAGATGCACGCGGGCGTTCCCCTTGTCCTCGAGCTGGCCCGCCCGTCAGTGACGCGTACGCGATTCCCTCTCCCCCTCGAGGCCCCGGCACCCTCGCCGCCATAGCACCGCCCATTTTTTGGCCGCTCCTTCGCTGCCCAAGCCTACCGCCCGCATGCACATATTCCCCCCACCTGCCCGCCACTTTGGAGGAGTTCTTGCCAACGTTTGTGGCCTCTTCTTGCCACCATCGGTGCTAGAGAAACCACGGCCGCCGGCACCACTAATCATCCCCAACACCGTCCGCCTCGCGCTGCAAGGCCGTCGTCCGCCCTCGTCTCCGCTTCTACAAGTCTGTAGCCCTGCTGCATGTACGAGGTGCTCTTCACCGGCCGCGTCTCTACCACGATCGCAAGGTGTTCGACACTTTGCTCGCAAGGTACCATGGATGGTGGGATGAGTATTTTTTTCAACAACTTCATTTGTTCATTGGATGATTCGTCATCGGACGATGAAGAGTTTGTGGTTGTTGTATTGGTCGTCAATGACCACATTGCTAGGCAGTAGCCGAGGTTCTGGGGGTCAATCCCGAGCCATGCTCCGGCGTTGAACTGCAATAGAGAGAGAGGTCATTGCCTGCCTTTTGTCGATTACTTTGAGAGCAACCCCCTCTTCAAACCCTATCTTTTTCGGCGGCGCCTACGGATGGCGAGGCACGTGTTCAATCGTATCGGGAGGGAATGTAGCATGTGATGATTACTTCGAGTGCAAGGAGGATGCCCTTGGTAAGGTTGGTTTCTCTTATCAGAAATGCACTGCAGCTATTCATATGCTTGCATACAGAATTCTGAGAGATCTTGTGGATGAGTACGTCCGCATGAGTGACTTGTGACGCCCCCGATTCAATCGTACACTAATCATACACGCAAATGTGTACGATCAAGATCAGGGACTCACGGGAAGATATCACAACACAACTCTAAAAATAAATAAGTCATACAAGCATCATAATACAAGCCAGGGGCCTCGAGGGCTCGAATACAAGTGCTTGATCATAGACGGGTCAGCAGAAGCAACAATATCTGAGTACAGACATAAGTTAAACAAGTTTGCGTTAAGAAGGCTAGCACAAACTGAGATACAGATCGAAAGAGGCGCAGGCCTCCTGCCTGGGATCCTCCTAAACTACTCCTCGAAGCCGAACTCCACATAGAATCATCCTCGGGATCTCTAGCTCCTGGACTCCAGCATCTGGTTGCGACAACCGAGAAGAATGCAAAGGGGGAAAAGAGGAAGAAAAGCAACCGTGAGTACTCATCCAAAGTACTCGCAAGCAAGGATCTACACTACATATGCATGGGTATCTGTGTAAAGGGGCAATACCGGTGGACTGAACTGCAGAATGCCAGAATAAGAGGGGGATAGCTAGTCCTGTCGAAGACTACGCTTCTGGTAGCCTCCATCTTGCAGCATGTAGAAGAGAGTAGATGGTAAGTTGACCAAGTAGCATCGCATAGCATAATCTTACCCGGCGATCCTCTCCTCGTCGCCCTGTGTGAGAGCGATCACCGGGTTATATCTGGCACTTGGAAGGGTGTGTTTTATTAAGTATCCGGTTCTAGTTGTCATAAGGTCAAGGTACAACTCCGGGTCGTCCTGTTACCGAGGATCACGGCTATTCGAATAGATAAACTTCCCTGCAGGGGTGCACCACATTACCCAACATGCTCGATCCCCTTTGGTCGGACACACTTTCCTGGGTCATGCCCGGCCTCGAAAGATCAACACGTCGCAGCCCCACCTAGGCACAACAGAGAGGTCAACACGTCGGTCTAAATCCTATGCGCGCAGGGGTCTGGGCCCATCGCCCATTGCACACCTGCATGTTGCGAACGCGGCCAGTGAGCAGACCTAGCAACCTCCATTTCAAAGGAAGTTGTGTTACACAGTCCAACCCGGCGCGCGCCGCTGAGTCGCTGATGTCACAAAGGCTTCGGCTGATACCACGACGTCGAGTGCCCATAACTGTTCCCGCGTAGTTGGTTAGTGTGTATAGGCAGGTGGCCAGACTCAGATCAAATACCAAGATCTCGTTAAGCGTGTTATTTTGAAGTAACCGCGGACGCCGACCAGGGCCAGGCCCACCTCTCACCTAGGTGGTCTCAACCTGCCCTGTCGCTCCGCCACAAAGTAACAGTCGGGGACCGTCGGGAACCCAGGCCCACCTCTACCGGGATGGAGCCACCTGTCCTTTCAGCCCCCACATCGGAATCACTTGCGGGTACTCTATGAGCCGACCCGACTTTAGTCTCCACATGGCTCCACATGGCTCGCATCAATGTCCAGGTTCTACAAGGTCGCGGTGGCAGTGTTTGGCCCTGAGTACCTGAGAGAGCCAAATGTCGCAGATACAACCCGGTTGTTGGCGATCAAT
This sequence comes from Aegilops tauschii subsp. strangulata, assembly GCF_002575655.3. Classification (NCBI taxonomy): domain Eukaryota; kingdom Viridiplantae; phylum Streptophyta; class Magnoliopsida; order Poales; family Poaceae; genus Aegilops; species Aegilops tauschii. The sequence goes on from NC_053039.3 coordinate 229,337,856, forward strand.
GCAGATAGAGCTTTCCAGGAATGCTTGGCAACATAGATTGTATTCAATGGAAGTGGAAGAACTATCCATTTGCTTGGCAGGGCCATATGAAGTGTTGCACTGTCATGTTAGAAACAATGGCTTCACTAGATCTTTGGATATGGCACTCTTTTTCGGCATGGTTGGTTCTCACAATGACATCAACATCCTTCAACGTTTTCCAGTGTTCGCAAGGCTTGTAGAAGGCCACTGCCCAGAGGTCAACTTTGAGATCAGTGGTCGTACTACAAGGGATACTACCTGGCTGATGATATTTATCCTCGGTGGTTAACTCTTGCAAACACAACATCCAATCCAGAAGGAGAGAAGAAACAAATATTTGCCCAATCACAAGTGTTAGAAAGAATGTGGAGCGTGCTTTTGGTGTGCTTCAATCTCGATGGGCTGTCGTTCGACACCCTGCATTGACATGGAGCACCGCCTAGCTTTGGGAGGTGATGACTGCTTATGTAATCATGGACAACATGACCGTAGAGAATGAGCGTGATGACATCATAGACGACAAAGAATTCCAATTTTGGAGTGAAAATGTTGTTCCTGAGCACCAAGAACCGACAATATTTGAACAGTTCATCCAATTTCATCATGAAATGCGTGATTGACGAACTCATATGCAACTCCAAAATGACTTGGTTAAGCACATATGGAATCACATTGGCAACCAGTGGATGCATCAATTCATTTTCTTCAATGTATTCGTGGCAATTTAAATTTGATTGTAAACTTTGTGTTTTTTATTATGATACTATGTGATCTATTTGGTTGTAAACTGTATGCAATGTTCTTTTTAGTTAAAAAAGTCTACATTTGTCCGCCGTCCGGCCGGACCAAATGCATCGGCCGCACTGGCAACACATTCACAAAAGAAGCCAGACGTCGCATGTTTGCACGACCCAAACGTACAAAATCCGGAGTTGGCCTAACCTTCCCGATGCCACCACATCCTCTCCTACTTTGCCTTTTTTTTAGTCTTCTCCTGCTTTGCTTTTTTTCTTTCGAGGGATTTCTCTTGCTTTGCTTTGCTCTCTCTCTCTCACACCTGCGCAGGTAACCCCGGCCTCCCTCTCTACCAAGGTCCACACACGTTGCTGCTCCACATGGGTCAACATCTGTAACGCCCGGATAATCATGCTACAGTAATCTCACGTTAATGATGGCACGTCACCTCCGTCACTGTAATTAATCTCGGGTTAAATCAAAACCGTTTCAAATTTAAATCCTAAATAAGTCAAACGACAAAAGTTTTCAAATATTAAAATAAAAATGTTCGGGCTATGTCAATTATTGCATCGGTAATTATGGTGAAGTAAACACATTTTTATAAAATGCCTAAATAAATTAAATTGAAATATAACAGAAAAGCAAATAAATAAAAGAAAAGAAATTACAAAAAAAAAGAAAACAGAACAAACAAAAAAAACAAAGAGAGGAGCCCCCCCATGGACCCTGGCCCAACTGGGCCAACCCCCAGGCCCAGCCGGCCGGCCCACCGACGCCCCTCTCACCTTATCCACCCCCACTCCCCACCGACAGCCCCCCACTCCCCCCGAAATATCCCCCTCTCCCCCGATCTGGATCGGGAGGAGAGCACCGCCGAACCCCGTCGCCGCCCGGAGCTCGCCCTCGCCGGAGCGCTGCCCCGCCGGCCTGCCTTCGCCTCCTCGCCGGCCTGCACCTCCTCCCCTGCGCCGGTCGTCCCCGACACTCCTCCCCGCGCTCGCTGCCCAGACCCCGCGCCCCCCCCTGAGGAACACCTCCCCGCCTTCCCCTCCTCTCTGTCCCGCACGCGCTCCGGCCGCGCGCACGCATCTCGCCGCCGGCCCACGCGCGCCTGCGTTCGGCCACCACATCCCGCGCCCCCCCCCCCCACTCGCACTAGCACCTCGCCCCGTTCGGCCCCGTCGCGCACACCCGCCCTGGCCACCAGCCTCGCCTCGCCGCACCCTCTGCGGGCGAGCGCCCGCCAGACGCCGCTCGCCACTCGCCGGAACGCCTCCTCCCCGAACCGTCCTCCTCCCCCTTCTCTCCGCCCCCGTTCGACCCCCTTGCGCTCGCCCCTGCCGTCCGCCACGCGCTCACGGCGGCGGCGTGCTCGTCGCGCCCTGACCGCGCGTCGTGCGCCCCGCACACACCGCGGCCGCCCCTACGCCCGCCTCCGCCTGCCGCGGCCGGCCGGCGAGCCCCGCGGTGGCAACGTCGTCGTCTGGGTCCGCCCCGCTCGGCTCCAGCGCCCGCACGCCCGTGGCCATGCGGGCGGGCACCCGCACCCGCATCGCCCTGTGCCCGCTACGGCCCCTGGGCCACTGCCAGGTGGGGCCTCGCCCCCCCTGAGCCACTACCCCCTGGGCCCGAACCCCCTGGCCTATGACAAACGGGGCCCAGCCCACAGAACAAAAAGAAAATAATAATAATAATAATAATAATAATAATAATAATAAATAAATAATAATAAAAAAGAAATGATTAAAAAAATAAACTAATTAATAAAAATTAATAAATAAATAAAACAAATAAAAATAAAATTAATAATAAAAAAATAATAAAACTAAATTTAATTAATTAATTAACTAAATTAATTAAGTTAATTAATCTTGTTTAAATTAATCTAATTAGATAGTTAATTAACTAAACAGTAGTTAATTAGGTAACAGCCCCTGACAGGTGGGACCCACCTGTCAGGTTGACCAGGTCAACGGTCAACGTTGACTGCTGACGTCAGCATGACCTCATGCTGATGTCATAAATCCATTTTCGAATTAAATTCCAGAAATTAATAAAATCTTTAGAAAATCATATCTTTTAATCCGTAACTCGGATTAAATTATTTTCAACATGAAAGTTGCTCTGAACGACGAGACGAATCCGAATACGCAGTCCGTTCGTCCGCCACACGTCCCTAGCATAGTGAACCTGCAACATTTCACCTCCGGTTCATCTGTCCGAAAACGTGAAACACCGGGGATATTTTCCCGGATGTTTCCCCCCTTCACCGGTATCACCTCATACCGCGTTAGAACACGTCTAGCTCTGCCTGTTGTCCTGTTATGCACTTGCTTGCTATGTATTTACTGTTTCTCCCCCCTCTTCTCTTCGGTAGACCCCGTGACGATGCTGATGCCCCTGTGGTCGACTACGTCACTGACGACCCCTCCTTCTTGTCTGAGCAACCAGGCAAGCCCCCCCTTGATCACCAGATATCGCCTATTCTTCTCTATACTGTTTGCATTAGAGTAGTGTAGCATGTTACTGCTTTCGTTAATCCTATCCTGATGCATAGCCTGTCATTGTTGCTACAGTTGTTACCCTTACCTGCTATCCTACTGCTTAGTATAGGATGCTAGTGTTCCATCAGTGGCCCTACACTCTTGTCCGTCCGCCATGCTATACTACTGAGCCGTGATCACTTCGGGAGGTGATCATGGGTATATACTATATACATTATATACATGACACATGTGGTGACTAAAGTCGGGTCGGCTCGTTGAGTACCCGCAAGTGATTCTGATGAGGGGGCTGAAAGGACAGGTGGCTCCACCCCGGTAGAGGTGGGCCTGGGTTCCTGACGGCCCCCGACTGTTACTTTGTGGCGGAGCGACAGGGCAGGTTGAGACCACCTAGGAGAGAGGTGGGCTTGGCCCTGGTCGGCGTTCGCGGATAAATAACACGCTTAATGAGTTCTTGGTATTTGATCTGAGTTTGGCCATTTGGTCTATACGCACTAACCATCTAGGCGGGAGTAGTTATGGGTATCCCGGCGTCGTGGTATCAGCCGAAGCCTTCGTGACGTCAGCGACTGAGTGGCGCGCGCCGGATTGGACTGGAACGCCACTAGGCTAGGTCTGCTTCCGGCCGCGTACGCAACGTGCAGGTGTGCATAGGGCGATGGGCCCAGACCCCTGCGCGCATAGGGTTAGACCGGCGTGCTGACCTCTCTGTTGTGCTTAGGTGGGGCTGCGACGTGTTGATCTTACGAGGCCGGGCATGACCCAGGAAAGTGTGTCCGGCCAAATGGGATCGAGCGTGTTGGGTTATGTGGTGCACCCCTGCAGGGAAGTTTATCTATTCGAATAGCCGTGTCCCTCGGTAAAAGGACGACCCGGAGTTGTACCTTGACCTTATGACAACTAGAACTGGATACTGAATAAAATACACCCTTCCAAGTGCCAGATACAACCCGGTGATCGCTCTCTAACAGGGCGACGAGGAGGGGATCGCCGGGTAGGATTATGCTATGCGATGCTACTTGGAGGACTTCAATCTACTCTCTTCTACATGCTGCAAGATGGAGGCTGCCAGAAGCGTAGTCTTCGACAGGATTAGCTATCCCCCTATTATTCTGGCATTCTGTAGTTCAGTCCACTGATATGGCCCCTTTACACATATACACATGCATATGTAGTGTAGCTCCTTGCTTGCGAGTACTTTGGATGAGTACTCACGGTTGCTTTTCTCCCTCTTTTCCCCTTTCTATACCTGATTGTCGCAACCAGATGCTGGAGTCCAGGAGCTAGAGATCCCGAGGATGATTCTACATGGAGTTCGGCTTCGAGGAGTAGTTAGGAGGTCCCAGGCAGGAGGCCTTGCCTTTTCGATCGTTGCTACTTTTGTGCTAGCCGTCTTAAGGCAAACTTGTTTAACCTATGTCTGTTTTCAGATATTGTTGCTTCCGCTGACTCGTCTATGATCGAGCACTTGTATTCGAGCCCTCGAGGCCCCTGGCTTGTATTATGATGCTTGTATGACTTATTTATGTTTTAGAGTTGTGTTGTGATATCTTCCCGTGAGTCCCTGATCTTGATCGTACACGTTTGCGTGCATGATTAGTGTACGGTCAAATCGGGGGCGTCACAACATCCCCCCCCACCCCCGAGCTCGTCGGCCAAGACAACTCGCGAGTCGCCATGCCCGACCTTCCTACCTCAGCACAACCGCCGCAGTCCATAAAAAAAAAGCAATGCCAACATCGTGGCTCTATAGAGATTTCACTCTCCTCCAACTAGAATGATGTCCGTTTGTCTCGTGTTTGCTTTATTAGGACAGCCTGTGTTGAGGAGTGCAGGAATGAACCCGGGTACATATAAACCCATTTTGAAAAACACAGTTCTAAATGCTAAAAAATTCTTTAAAAAAGTTGCACGGGTATGTCTTCATGTTCATGTGCATAAAGTTTCAAGAAAAAACAAGTTTTTTGTGACCTGTGCAAAAAAGACAAAAATTTATGTCGTGGGACACTATTTAGAAGCACTGAAATTTGTCTTTTTGCGGAGACAAAACAAAAGAACATTTTTTCACAAAACTTTGTGCCACGTACACACATTACGAACATGTATGCGTGATATTTTCTTTTGATTTTTTTGACATTTTAAAACATGCTTAAAATGCGTTTTTTTAAGTGGATGCATATGCCCATGGGTTTAGGGGGTGATTAGTTAAGAACTCTCCATTTCTAAATACAAGACCTTTGAGATTTTAATAGGCTCATACCAATGTGTGTAGACGCATTTTAGAATGTAGACTAGTTTAAATTGCTCCGTATATAGTTTATATTGAAATCTTAAAAAAAACTTATATTTAGGAACGTGGATCTATATTGTATCAAGTTCAGAACCATCTAGGTTGGGTTATCATTGAGCTTATGCCATGTTTGTATTTAGAAACGGACCACTCACGCGTGAACCACCAAGATAACCACTCGCGCCTGAACCTAGCAACCACGATCTAGCGCCGCCGCCCACCAAACAGCGTCGTCGGAAGCACTTTCCACTCGTGTCTCCCCCGCACGAGCGGCACCAAAGGCCCCCTCCCTCCACCCCAACCCTAGCCAGCACCAGCCTTAGGCCAACCTCTCTGTCCACTAGCGTCGCCGGCGGTGGCGCTCATCTCGCCAAAGGCGAAGGGCTGAGGAGGCATGCAGCAACGGTGCATCGAGGCGGAGATGCATAGTGGCGGGCGTGCAGATGGTGGAATGTGGAGGACAAGGTGTTGTGGTGGCGGCGCTGGGGTGGGCGGATCGAGCGAGGCCGGTCCTCAGCGGCACCATTCGAGGCGTTCCTGCCATGGCGGGTGGTGGCGGCAACGGGCCCGTTCTGGGCCTAATCTAAGCCGGCAGATTGTGGTGGCCGCTGCGTGCTTCGGCCAGATAGCTCGTTATCCGCGGGAGGCGGCGACGCGGGTCTTTTTAGGCCTAATCTCCACCGAATCCAGCGAAGTCGACGACGGTCTGGTTCGTCTTCTCCTCTACGGCCGCCGGTGGCATAGGGGCTACTGGCTCGGCTTGAATAAAGGTGGTTGGCCCTACTGTCCTTTGATAATTCATTGATCTGCTTCATGTCGGCCTCCTTGATCTGGACGCCGACGAGTTCTGGTCTTCCTCTCGAAGATCTCACCTATTGGCGCATGGCGCCACTGGATTTTTAGATCGGAATTGATCCGGTCAGGCGCACCCTTATCTTCGGCCGGAGAAGCTTCATGAGAGCGTGGCGTGAAGCTTTGCTATCGTGTCGGTGCCATGGGACATGTCTAAGTATAGATTTCCATGCATTGACAGTGGTGAAGAAAGTCATGGCGGCTGCAATCGGGGGATTTAATGGCAGAGAGGAGTTTTGGTTACGATGAAGATTTACGGCACATGGTCTTTGCAGGAGGGGACAACAACATATAGGTGACAAGCAGTTCTGGTTGTGGCAAGCATTTTTGGTTGTGCTCTCGAATACCGAGCCGCAATTTCCTAGGTGAAAGCCAAGGTCTGGCCTTCATTGGTTGTACCTGACACTGGCCCTACTAAAGGCATTATTTTGGGATCTGGGTGAAAACTCACAACAACACTTCTGCCTTGTTTACTTTTTGGAGGTGTCACTTTTGGAGAACCTCTTTTGCGGTCTGAATGTTGTCTTTGCCGATTGTTAAGAGTGTTGTTGTTGCGAGTGCTTCATCAATGCGACACGGTCTTTGTTTTTATATTTCTCTTTCTATTTTGTGCATCTTGAATGTCTTTATATCTTGCAAGTGCTGAGACCGAGTATAATTGGTATCTTCACGATAGTAATATATCCCGTTTTCAAAAGAAAAGAAAATGTTTCTCATTTAGAAATACGATGTTCAATTAGGATTCAAATTTCAAAGAATATGTGTAAAATTATGTAATGCATGACCATAATGTTTGAATCATTTTATGTGATCAAAAATACAAATTGTTTCAAGTGGAAAAGCACCGTACAAAGAGAGATAGAAGGAAGGTAAGCTTTATGTAAGGCTAGATGTTCACGAAGAGAATAAAAAGTATTTTCCATTAATTTTCTCCAACATCTAGAACTTTTTTGGTCACCAAATTCAATTAACTCTATTGGAGATGCTTTTACTTGGAGATGCTCTTACACTCCACAACGCAATAATCGTTACAAAGTCTTACAAATAACTCAAAAGGAGCTCATAGCCAAAATTTTAGCAATACAACATAGATACCGAGAAGGAAAAAAAAACTAGTGGTCATAACAGTGCTACATAAACAAATTTGTACGTAAAGTACATCAGATGATAAAACAGGGCCAGGGACGGTGATACTCAAGAGCATTGCATTTACCAACGCTGACATATTTTTCAGGCTTTCGGCGCATTCAGTATGAACTCCCAATAGGGCGCTACAATACTTCAAAAATTGTAGCATAAGATATGACAAATCTAGGAAAATGGTCACAACACATACCACTAAGACACTAAAAGCAAAGCATGCCCCTTGGTTGCCTAAGTTTTGAGATAATCCATAAATATAATTTGCAGATCTACCACAAAACATTATGCAGTCGTTCACTATTTATGTGATCTGCCGATTTATTTCATACGGGCATTGTAAATGTATTGTAGCCTTATGACAAATGCGAATAAAAGTCCAGTAGGAGGAGGGTTTCCAACTAGACTTTTATTCGCAATTTTAAGGTTTTTCAATTTCATACGCAACAAAAGGGACATATTTTCATGAATGTTGGATCGTTTCCAAACTGAACAAAATGCATGCCATTAGGTATATTTTTTAATACGGGACACAAATATTACAAAATAAACAAAAAACCATTGCATCAAACATTGAAGTTTGTAGTTGATCGCCATAATTTTATGTTATGATACTAAATAGTGGGAAAAAATAAGGCAACAAAGAGTTGCACATAAATGGCCATTGAACCTATTTAAATAAATTGTTATCAAACTCACATGCAGATGCAAGTGCAAGTCAAACAAAGTTCAAGTATACTTTACAACAACTTGGTTTGAGAGCTGAGGCTATTAGAATTGTTGTGGAATTTTGCCCCACTTAAGCAAGTTTGAATTTTGTGGCCAGCCATATCATGCACAACCACAATAGTGGCTTGCCGTGCTTCCTTAGGACCCATCTTAACTTTTATAAAAATAATTTTCTAGACAAAACGTACCACATAAGTAGGACTTGTTGGATACTAATAACAACCCCATAGAACACACAAGTGATTTCAGATGCTTGCCAAAACAAGCACTAAACTCGTAATGGTAATCTCTATAACAAACTTCTGTGTCTATGTGATCAGCTAGTCCAAGCCAAGTTTTATAAGTACACTAAGGTGCAATTTTCATGCAATATCATGCCATGTCCTATAACTACACAGATCCAAAAGCACAGCACACATCAAATAGCATTTGTTTAAGAAATTAAGAAACATAGACCAGCACAATCAGTTTATATATCTAGGCCACAAATCTGTGGAAAATTTAAAGCACTTTGTAAGAAAAGTTCAATGCATATCTATCCTTACCGCCTTCAGGAAAGCATGCAAGTATGATTGTATGAACATGAAGCCCTCGCATGGAATTTCTTAAACTTGTCAATTTCTGCTTAGCAAACAGACAACAAAAAAAGCATATCATTCAATATTCACATTGGATGAAACACATCCAGAAAAGGATACTGCCAAGAAAACTTATTGTATGCCAATAATTGACCATCATATCAAAAAACTTAAAAATGATACTACTAAAGGCGCCTAGTGTCCATAAGTTATCAATGGCGTTCTCAAACCCATAGCTATGATAATTAGACCAAGAACACGTCTCACTATTTTTAAGAACAGGGCAATTATCTACAAATAACTGTTCTTGTATTTGTATCAACAATTCTACATATAACCAAGCTAGCTAGCCGAATATACCAATGCCCATCTCAAAGACCAAGTATAAGGGTTTCGCTTTTGTTTCCTTTTTAGTCTTTGAGCTGCAATGCCCACAAATGTTAGGTGCAAATCCTTTCAATTAGACCACCCCCAACATGCATTCATGCTAATATCCGGTATCTATTATGCCACATGTCTGTTGATTACTGAATTTGCGTGCCAACCAATCAACGAAGTGACATAAGGCTAATTCAACACTTCAATTAGTAATGTAGCAGGCTCTCCAATAAGTGATTACCAATAGGCAAATTCCTAATATATCTCACGAATAAAAAATGATACCTATAGTTAGGATCAGTGTTCCAAATAACAATCAGCAGTGCATGAATAATCACCCCACCAATTAGTGTTTACAAGATAAACGGGGAAATAACAATCCACAGTGCACGAATAATCACCCCACCATTTAGTATTTACAAGATAAACGGGGATGCGCACTATTTAAGTACGAGTCTGATAATTATATTTACACTTATATAATGAAAAATAAGCATCTAAAAGATCATTCATCTAAAATCCAAAAAATTCAACTCCCAACAATCAGCCATGCAAGCAGAAAGGGGGAGATTGGTTATTCTATGCTTGTTAAATGTTTTCAACCTAAGATGTTTCATGCTACAATTTGTGGTGGACAGGGGTTACAAATATTTCTACTAGACAACCCCCTACATCATATTCAATATCTATATAAGCTGTCATTTCTATCAGCCTGGCCTTTAAATGCGATTTCACAAAGGCCTTTATTTGGAGCAGTGCCTATAATCTTAGGGTTCATTTCAATAGAAGGTGATGGCATCTTCTAGGATTTAACATAAGCAAACTGGTGGCAATTTTACATAGTGCCCTAAAAGATTATAAAATATACCACAAGAGTCTTATGTTTCTACAAAATACAGTATTACCTTTTAGCATTTTTGTAACAATTCTATGTGATATTTAGGCTCCAGTAAGAACGACAAAACTCACGTCTACCTAGTGGATATACATGGAAGTCAAGTACGCCCTCCATTTCAAAATACAAGGCCAACAGTGTTTCAATATCCTTTCAAAATATGAGGCATTCATGTAGAAATGATGACTTCACATCTATATGGCTACAAATATTCTCTCGTATTTTCAAGACAATAACACCATGGCTAACATGGTCATTTCCTCTGCTATTAATTGCTTCCTAAATCTCATGCTAGACCAGCATGCACCTTACAAAATGAAATGGAGATGGTACATTATTATCAACTATTATCACATGCAAAACTGGAAGGCTGCACGCTCGGAAATAGAAGCATCCTCAGAGTCAGAATACAGGAATTGAATATCCAAAATAGCAACAAAAAGTACCATAAAAGCATGAACAGTCTGCAATACAATATAATAACAGAAGTTTGGGGCTACTAAATATTCCATTCCAAGCATGCAGAACTACCTTAACCCAAATGCATGAACAGGTCTCAGTTGAGTGGTCGCAAATAGATCCAAACAGCACTAGCGACCTGGCGAAGGACGGGGGGCAAAGCAACTAACTGAACTACTGAACTTAGCGTTGCACTTGAGGGGGGAAATGCAACCACCATACCTACCTTGAAATCTCATCGAATGCTGAACTATGTAACAGGAGGTCTAACGCCTACTTCCATGGAAGTTGCTCTTCATGGCTACTTTTTTGTTTAATGACTTGGGGCCTCCAGGATTCCTGAGAAATGGGCGAGAGTTGCAAATCAAGGAAATGTTTCACCTAGGATGTTCTAATTCAAATTAGTGCAAAAATATACTCACATTTTCTGTCGCTTCGCAACATCATGCTTCATTTTCAGAACAATGTCCATTGCATGCTGCTGATGTTCTCTTGTATGCACATGTAGACCAAGGTCCTCTGCACTCCCACAGTTAAACATGCATATCCGGCACCAACCAACATCTCCACTACTGAAGAAACCACCCTGGACAATACAACATCAGTTCAGTGATTAATAGGTACTCCTACATCAAGTATATAGCATATAGAAACTCATAATGCATCAGGGATAAACACAAAAACGAAAATAAATTTATTAATTCAATATCCATAACCCACCGAACTGAAGCGGCCAGATTCTTGTGGAAAACCATGTCGAGAATAGTCATCAAAGTTTGGATCATCTGGATGTATGTGTCCTTGGAACCGGTGGCCAGAAGGTTCAATTCCATGCAATTGACCATGCCCAAGGGGTTCAGAACCATGAAGATTTCTTGGAAGAAAAATATCAGCAGGGTGGAAATGTGTATGAGGGAACCCTGGATTGTCAAAATCATGCTGTCTACTCCCTGGAAGGTTGCCAGGGCCTAGTTGGTCCTTACGAAGACCTCCAGGACCAGCTGTCATCCCTTGAACAAATGAACCTGAAAACCATTTGAAGCAGCCATTGAAAAATTGTGAAAAGGATCAAGTAGTCATAAGCTCCTCTTCATTCATTAAACCCATGAAGACTTGCTGACGATGAAGTTTCAAATCAAGCCTTGAATCATCTTATAAACCTTACCTGGGTTTCTAGGCATTCCATCAACCCTGTGATGGCCAAATTCTGCACCAGGTGACACAAAGTCAGGATGGCCAACAATTGAATGGGGCTTCCTTGATAAATCTTCAGGGAAGCCTATAGGATATGGGCCTGGCTTGTTTGGGAATGGAGGCCTTCCAGGTAATGAATCGAAACCATCAAAAGGCCTTGGGCCTCTCTGAAAACTGTCATCATCAAGATGAGTTGGTCCTGGAAATTGCTTCATATTCTCTTCCATATCTTTAGGGTTGACATTGTATCTGCCAGGATATGGTGGCGCCAATGACCTGAAATGTTCCCGTGAAGAATTGAACCCTTCTTCGTGGAAAGCCCTGGAATTTCCTAGCTGCTCTCCGCCAACACCATTTCTCATTCCTGAACAGAAGGAAGTTTTGGTCAAGATGCTTACAATAAAGAAAACTCAAGTGTCCCTAAAATGGAAAACTCAAAAGTGTTTGCATTTGATTCAAGAGAATTACCAACAGGATGTGGTCGGCCGACATTTTCTGGAGCAAAAGGAGGCATAGTTGTGTCATGAAGTCCAGGCAAGGGTCCAGCCATGGGCGGTCGAATCATGCCATCATCAGGTCTGGTGGGTGCAGGCCGCGGAAGGTTTGGTGCAAGCGCCCTTGATGCCATTTCAGATTGATATACACCATATAGTTGTTGCTGCACTGTAGGCCGGACATTTTCAGGAAAACTATGACTAGGTGGCCTCATTTGATTCGTCTGGGCTTGCGTACATGGCACAGGACCAGGATGGAGCATATGCTGAGGAAGCATGGTATCAGGTCCGGATGGACGCTGTCGGCCCATGCCTTGGGGCACATAGGAACCCAGTGCTCCCTGGCCTTTCTGTGATGCCTGCTGCAATGATCCTCCTTTCTCAAGATCATTGGATATATTTGAAGCTTCAGACTGTGAATTACTTTCCTGGACACCAGACTCATCCTTTCCTTTGCCTTTGTCTAAACCATCTGCAACGCCCAATCCAATGCCAGTTTGTACCGCATTTTTTCTGATATTACTAAAATCATTCTGCTCCCCATTCACATTTTTATCACCCAGCGATTCTGGCTTTATGCCAGAATATTCACCGCCTCCATTTGTATTATCACCTACTTCAGCATTGCCAGTAGCATTAGCTGCACTTTCTGACTTTCCTGATTCTTGGAACTGATGCGGTGTTGCAACATAACTCGTAGACCTGCTAGTCGAGGTTGGAACATGCTGCTGCTGCTGCTGCTGCATATATTGTGGACCATGGGGCTGGAAAGGTTGAGGATGTATATGTTGTTGTGATGAGTGCATTCCTTGCTGGTATGATTGACCTGTTTGTGGAGGAACGGGTGTGCTGAGAGGAAATCCTTGTGGTGGTGCCTGCGAAGGGATGCTGGGATGCATTGGTGGCCGCTGAGCCTGATGCCCATGTTGCTGATGTTGTGGGGTATGCTGACTACCTTGAGGAGCCAGCATGGATGGCTGTTGACCTTGCAACGGAAATTGACCTTGAGGAGGGTGTACAAGTGCAGGATGCTGAGGACCAACTAACTGTTGGTGAGATGCATGTACAGGGTGCTGGATTGCAGCACCATGTGGCATCTGATGTGCTGGCTGAGGCTGCGAATATGATTGATGACCTGCTACCCCATGTACTGAAGGGTTCTGAGATTGTGCAACTGGATGAGGCTGATGATAGACATGAGGTTGTGGGTACGATTGCTGCTGCACTTGTGGATGCTGGTGCTGTACCTGAGATTGAAGATGTTGCTGCTGAGGTGGGTACTGCATTTGCGGTTGTTGCTGGGTAACAGCCTGCTGATGATGTGGAGGATGAGGTTGCACATATGGCTGCACCTGGGAGGCTATTGCTTGAGTTGCAGGCATTGCAAATGGCTGATTACCAACTTGGGTATGGGCTATAGGTTGTACATCACCTTGTGGTTGCATCTGTGGAATTTGAGGCGCTGAATGCAATGGTGGATTCTGCTGAGGCTGTGGCTGAACAGCTGGTGCTTGGAGTTGAGGATTCTGGGACTGGTTTGGCACCATGTGTTGGGGCTGTGACGGCTGCAGGAATTGAGGCTGAGCATATGGAGCAGGTTGTGCAGGAACTTGAGCAACATTCTGTGGTGCCACTTGTGTTTGAGGTTGTGTGTACTGTTGGTATTGGCCATACTGTTGATACTGCTGGGTGTAGGGATTGTAGCCAGGGTAATGCTGCTGGTAGTACTGGTGGTACTGGAGCTGCTGCTGGTACTGCTCAGCTGTTTGAATTTGTGGTGCAACTGCTTGACCTTGAGTAGCAGAAGTAGGTGCCCCTGCGAAAGGGGCCACAGCAACCGTGCTTGTTGTGGTCACACCAGCTGAACCAGTTACCAGTGCAGAAGCTGTAACAGTTCCAGCTGTAGGAGCTGCTACAGGCGCCACAGAGGAAACTGCAGAAGGATCTTGGGTGACTGCCTGGGTCGTTGCAGCTGATGACTGTGTAAGACTACCATCAGCCTGTTGTGTTTGGGGTTGCACGCCCTGCAAAGACACAAAAAGGTACAAAAATATTAATGCATAAAGAAATAGTTATAGACTTATAGAACAAATCACTTTGAGGCATGATGTACATACAGGACAAAGCTGAGCATGTTCTTGCACTTGACGATGTACAATCTGAGTACCACAACGGTTACAAACAACTGGTGAGTTCCCATAGGCGCAAGCGGCACCATGTGTGTTGCATTCAGACAGGTTTCCTTGCCATTGGCAACCACTCTTGTTGTACAGGCATTGTACTGTAACTTTACCAATTGTCTCAGCAAGTGATTTATTTGAATCCACCAGAGACTGCATATTTGAAAGCAGGTTATAACAAAGAGGGTACTACTTCCAAGTACACTAAACTCACTGTACTGTGCACAAATCACTCCCTTAAGAAGAGGCTATACCTTGGAATCAGCTTCCGTCACTAAGTAACCATCATAAGGGCAGGCTTGTGTGGTTGCTGCTACATAAGCCAAGCAAGGTTTGCAGTAGAGATGTGTGCACTGAGCTTGCAGAGCTTCGTTGGGGTATATGAGTGTCCGACAAACAGGGCAAAAATATTCACCAGGAAGAGTTTGTATATTCAGAATACATTCATTATCGAAACCCATTGTCCGGCCTCACTAACTACTATCCAGTAAGGGTTCTGATGCCTGTACATATGCTAATTTCATAAGTTATGCATTCAAAATGTATGAGCTAAAACCAGAAATCCAATGAGGACACAAAAATGTCAATTATTCTCTTTTATAAAAGGAAGCAAATACAAAATTTCATTCACAAGAAGACAAGTAATCATCAACACATGGCACCACCACATATACAACATGATAAAAAGAAACAAAATGGTTAGTCAATGATGCACAATGCTGAAGAAATGGCTCATCTTTTTAACAATAGCAAGTCAAATATTAAAAGTCAACGAAATACGAAAGGTGTAGCTGCTTACAGCCATACTGGATCAGGACAAAGAATATACGGGGTATCTAATTGTCACCACTCTCCATGATCAATGCATGATGGACAGCCATAAAAGGCAAGCCACCAAAAGTATTGCATGTGGGTCCATATGCCATCCTTATTTTTCAGTTATCAAGTGCGGTAGGTGCTTTGTTCAGAACAAGGCAAAGTTTGCTAATGAACCAAGTTACCAAAGAGTACCCGCAAATCCCTAATGTGCTAGCACGATACAGTAGAGATATACAACACATGCCTATACCATAACGTGCCATAACTAATTAGATAGATGAATATTTCCATGTCCAAGAAACAGACATCTGATAGCTTATCTCTTAGCAGCCAAAGTAGCTTGACAGCTGACTCAATCTTAAACCATAGCAAGAAATAACAAAGAGAACCTACACTGTCGCATAGTTATATAAGAAAATATTAGGGCCAACTGAACTAAAAAGGTAATGCTACTTCAGTAACAGTAGGTCAGACTCCAAGCGAAGAGTATAGAGGATGTCTAATTCTGTTACCTGCTCTCTATGGCCTGATTAACAGCCATAAGAAGAGTGACACGTACAGTGCAGCGCATGATGCATTAGGCGTATTCTGTTAGCTTTGGAGTTCAGCAGGTGTTATGTTGCCAAATAACCAAGTTACATGACAGTATCCCTAAATCCCTAATGTGCTAGCATGATAAGCAGTTCACATATACAACATGTGTTTCCACTATACAGGGTGGAAAACAGACAGGCATATGGCAGGTAATCAATGTAGCTAGAATTAGCAAAGTACATAGCTAATCTCCACAGACGAAATGCATGATGAAACAAAGATACTGATAATGATCAAACATACTGTTAAAGCTGAAAATTGCCATGCTAACCATGCAAATAGTGAAGGACTACATCATTGACACTGAAATTTCATTGGTCCTATATAAACAGTAGCGGACACCAGAACTTTTTAAACTCTGGGCAAACCACAAATCAAAGTGCTTAGGATGCCACCTTTTTTTCATGAAAATCTCGTGTTGCACAGCTGGCAAAAGCCCGGGCTGGAGAGATGCTTGGACCACCCATGCCTATAAATATAGTCTATACCTACTTTTAAAAAATAAAAAATAAAGAAAGGTGCGTTTCTCCAGTTTTTTGGTCAGTTCACCCGTTTTTCTCAATGCTGTTTTTTTTCTTCGAGCGCGCAGGCTGATGTCTATTGGGCCTCACCGATTGCCCGGCCCAGCAGTACAGTCAGGCCTCGCTTTCCTATAACTTATCGCACCAATTTATATATGTCTATGAATTGAAATAAATAAGCCGCCCCAAGGAGTGGGTTGCCGTCTGTGGGATTAAAAGAAGGGATAAATTTCTTGTGTGGAGGAAGGGAGGAAAAGATTTAAAGAAAGAATAGATCCCGCTATTATGAGCCCTTGAGCACGAAGGGAAAGAATTAGAAGAAAAAAACATATTCGGCAAGAAAGAAAGAAAGAAATTAGAAGAACGGAAAATAAATTCCATTCTCTATGCATGGGCCGATGGGAGAGAGGACCCATTAAACCCTCTTATTAGCAGGAAGTTAAATTAGAAGATTTGCTAGGAAACTAGCCAGAGGAAACTCACGCATGCCTACACGACCAAGGAACGACGATAGAAAGGGTTAAATCCTAAATAAGGCAAATCCTGCTGCATGCAAATAGGCTGCCAAGTTGGTGTTTAAAAATAAATTAATTTGACTTTTTATGCCTGCTATTTGAGCAATTTTACCGATATATGCATTTCTATTAGAGCTCGGCATGTGTGTCACCGCTGCATGGCACCATTCAGATGTTGTCGTACCGTGCTGATGGACATTTAAGTTGACATGTCAAATTCCTCTCCCGTTGCAACGCACGGGCATTTGTGCTAGTGACAAATAATAGCACAAACGACACACCGAGTGAATTTGAGTATCACTAGCAACAGACAAATTCTTAGATCTGAAGTTAAACTATTTCCATCTTAAATTAATGAGAGTATTCGAGGCTTACTAATCTGAACAGAAACAACATACTAAATGAATCAAAGTAACAAACAAAATTATAAAGCTGAAACGGCTTACTAACTGTTTACAATAAGGATTGTGGCGGCAGGCAGGTTATCAAGGTTAGGAAGCTAGCCAACTACGTTACCGGGCTGAGCAGAAACGACATGCCAAGAGTCAAAGTAACAACACTAGTGAATTACATTATATGAAAAGCTGGATATTGCTTGGTACCACCAGCCAAAAAAACAATAGTCATGTACCAAATGTCTACGCAAAATACTGGCAGGCAGACATGCCTAAGAATAATGTTGACATTGAGGTATAACACACCCACAAGAGGCAAACAAAGAGGGTGTGGATCAAAAGTAAGTACAAACACCGATCCGCACATCAACACCGATGCTTTCCAAACTAATTCACAAATGCGAAAGCAATAAAGCAATCTATCAAGCCATCAGCGGCAGTGAAGCCAGTGAACATATGCATGAAAAGGACCAAGTATGTGTCTAGTGCACATAAGGCGGCATCCACTAAGGAGAACTGAAATCCATATCTAGTGTCGGACTTAACTGGGGAAACGGGGTTCCGTTGGACGAATCCCCGATTTGTTTACTTGAATATATATAAAACAGCTAGTATGACTTGGTATTGATTAGGGATCTAATCAAAAGTAGCATTCGTTGAGGAAAATATGCATCAAAATACATGGGCGGATGCACCCGAACGTCACATCGATCCTTAAAAGGGGATTTGTCTAGTTTGATTCGGCTGTTCCTCACCCGCACAAAAGTACGAACAAGCTAGGGCTTCCTTACCAGCAACCGGAGTCGCGTGCCGACCACGCCAGCCCAGCAGCAGGACAAGGGGTCGGGGAAGGAGATCGCGAGACAAACTAGTTGCCACGCTTCGAGATGGCAGGCGCGCTTTGGTGGCGGTGGTGGTGGTGGAGGAGGAGGAAGAGGGGAGGGGTTTCGGCGGCGACGGACCCCGGGATGGTGCTGTGGGAGGGATTTGGGTGTACAAGGGTTCCCTTTGGTTCGCCGAGCCAGCCTCCCCAGAATACGAATATTGGATTTTGCAAGGGTTCTCTGTGTAAAAGGTTTTAATAGGGTCATACCCTCGTGAAAAAACTACTACTCCCTCCGTGAAGAAATATAAAAACGTTCACGGAGGGAGTACAAGATATCACCTGCAGTGCTGCTGGAATTGGAAGATGAAAATTTGGGTTGATAACATAAAAACCAAAAACAAAAACCATATGGCTTGTAATATTTTATTGTGTATAGTTGTAACAAAGTTATTGAATATAAGTAAAATAATTGAAAGATGGTTGTAACAAAGTTAGTGAGGAGATGTGTGTGCCAAAGAAAGATGGTTGTGTGGGCTTGTTTCAATCTTGCAATGCTTGCCAAGCAGGAGTGTAGACTTGTTGATAATTCTAAATTACTATGTGCGTTCACGGAGGGAGTACAAGATATCACCTGCAGTGCTGCTGGAATTGGAAGATGAAAATTTGGGTTGATAACATAAGAACCAAAAACAAAAACCATATGGCTTGTAATATTTTATTGTGTATAGTTGTAACAAAGTTATTGAATATAAGTAAAATAATTGAAAGATGGTTGTAACAAAGTTAGTGAGGAGATGTGTGTGCCAAAGAAAGATGGTTGTGTGGGCTTGTTTCAATCTTGCAATGCTTGCCAAGCAGGCGTGTAGACTTGTTGATAATTCTAAATTACTATGTGCATGTGGCTTACATGGTAAGTATTGTCGGGATATTGATCTTTTGAGGGCTAGTTTAAGGAAGAAGGTTTCAGATTTCTTATACTTGGCAGAGCGTTGTGGCAGGAGTGAATGCCCTAAAACATGGCCGTATTTAGAGAGTGGGTGATGGAAGCAAAATCAATGCATATCAAAGATTCTTTGATACTTGAGTCACAATCGAGGAAAGTGATTACCTGTCGAGGGGGAAACTTGCTATTTAAGGTAAGTGAATTTATTGAGCCCGCGACTAGGCAATAGGACCAAAAACTAGTTCACTAATATTTTAGGCCTATTGATGCACAACGCATCTTGGCGTTGGCGTTGTCATTGCCGTCGTATGACATGGATGATTTCGTGGCTTGAAACCTCATAAATAATAGAATTTTTATAGACAAATTGACATACTATGTAGAATGGTTCCACCAATTGCGTGCAGACTTAACCGTGGTGATGAGATGGGTTCGGCAACTAGTAATCTCATATGGAGCAAGATTTTGAGCCTCAAGTGCCCAACCAAAGTTAAAATTTTCTTATGGCATCCTTTACATGGTACTATACTTTGAAAACAGACATATGAAGGTATCGGGTCAGTGCCCTGCATAAAATATGGATGCCGAAGACATCACATATTTGTTATTTCAATACCCAAACGCAAGATCGGTATGCCTCTACATGGGAATTGAAGATGTGATTCACAAAGCTTGCCAAGAAGACCAGTCAGGTGAAATTGTGTCGTCATCACTTCTCTTATCGCTTGCTAATGAGTGTTTTATCTTGGGATTGGGAGTTTTTTCTAAATAAACTATTGTGGGAACGTGGTAATTTTGATGGAAGTGCAGAAAGCTTGTGCATGATGAAAAATTCAGGGATCAAAGGATATTTCTATGGCAATCCAAGTACTCACTGCAAATTTTTTGAGTGCTTGCATCCCTAAGGTTTTCATGAAGCGAGTGGGTGGATGAAACCAAAAAAGGTTATGCTAAACTGAATATAGACGTAACGTTTGACTCAGACTTGTTAAAGGGAGCCGTGGATGTAGTGATCCGGTACTGTATGGTAAGTTCATTGCAAGCAAAAAACAAAACATTGATTGGTGTCTAGATGCCCTAACTGCAGAAGCGACGACTCTAAAATTTGAACTAACCCTTGCCACCTTGGCTCAGTGTAAAAAAAGGTAAATGCTGATAATATTGAGGGGATTGACACGATGAACCATGGTGGGTGCTCATCAGGTGTGGCCCCACAATATTTGATGATAGTTGTCATCTAGCATGTGACTTCCGCCATAACATTTTTTAGCATAGCTCTAGAGAAACTAATATTGTGGCTCGTGAATTACCAAGCTTGCTAAGTACTACCTCCATCCTGGTTTATTGGTCCTGTTTGTATTTTGTGCCAAACTTTGACTTTAATAGCTAACAAAATGCTGATGTGTGTCACAGAAAATAATATTATTACGAACTACGTTCAAATACAAATCTAATGATATAGTTTTTGGAGAGATACACTAAGATTGTTTTAGTTAAATCTATGGTCAAAATTTAGCATAAAATACGAAGGGGGCCAATAAACCAGGATAGAGGTACTGGATGGATGGAGAATCCACCTACAGAAATCTTAGCTCACCTTGTAAACGATGCCACTTTGATTGTAAAGCAATTAAGTGGTGTTAATTGTCAAAATTTGCATACATTAAGTTTTAGAAAATAAATATCTATAAAAATATATCTATGAAAGTTCTACACATCAAAATAGTATTAAATTAGAATTTTGTTTCTCCCTGGCTGATTAAAGAACCGCTAGATTTTATCCAACCACTAGTAGAAAACTTGCAATAGAACATCTCCAACATGACCCCCAAACCATCTTCATACGTCCAGGTAGACAGCTTGGGCATCACCCTGAACAACGAAAGCCTCTCCAACCAGACCCCCTATCCCCAGCACATTTGTTTGGGTCGTCCAATACCTCCAAACCAACCCGTATGTGGAATGGATTTTGGGTCGTCCAGATCGACTCCAAATCCTCCGAAATCGACAACCACCCAATCCCCCCTAGTATGCCCTCTTCCTCTCATTTTATGTCTGCATCTACGCCGCACTCTCCCCATCATGCCCTCTGATACGTCTCCAACGTATCTATAATTTTTTTATTGTTCCATGCTAATTATATTATCCATCTTGGATGTTTTATATGCATTTATAGGCTATTTCATATTATTTTTGGGACTAACCTATTAACCTAGAGCTCAGTGCCAGTTTCTTTTTTTTTCTTTTTTTGAGTTTCGCAGAAAAGGAATATCAAACGGAGTCCAAATGAGCTGAAAAATTTACAGTGATTTTTTATGGACCAGAAGAAGCCCCTGAAGCAAAAGAGTTGGGCCAGAAGAGCCACGAGGCATCCACAAGGGTGGAGGGCGCCCCCTGCCTTGTCGTCGCCTCATGGACCCCCTGACTTGTTCTTGACGCCAAAAATACATATAAATATAGAAACCCCCAGAAATAAACCTAGATCGGGAGTTCCGCCGCCGCAAGCCTCTGTGGCCACGGAAAACCAATCGGGAGCCCGTTCTGGCACCCTGCCGGAGGGGGAAACCATCACCGCTGGCCATCTTCATCATCTCGGCGCTCTCCATGACAAGGAGGGAGTAGTTCACCCTCGGGGCTGAGGGTATGTACCAGTAGCTATGTGTTTGATCTCTCTCTCTCTCTCTCTCTCGTGTTCTTGATTTGGCACGATCTTGATGTACCGCGAGCTTTGTTATTATAGTTGAATCATATGGTGTTTCTCCCCCTCTACCTTCTTGCGATGAATTGAGTTTTACCTTTGAGGTTTCACTATTATCGGATTGAATACTATTATGGATTTGAGAACACTTGATGTATGTCTTGTGTGGGATACCCGTGCTGACAATGGGATGTTCTATTGATTCACTTGATGTATGTTTTGGCACTCAACTCGCGGATTCCCGAGGTGACATTGGGGTAATCTATGCATATGGGTTGATGCACGTTTTCGTCCTTGTTTCTCCGTTAGAAACCTGGGGGCACTCTTTGAGGTTCTTTATGTTGGATTGAATACTATGAATCTGAAGTTGTCTGATGCATATCGTATAACTGACCCACGGATACTTGTGGTGACATTGGAGTATCTAGGTGACATTAGGGTTGATTGATGTGTGTCATATGGTGTTATTTTACTACGAACTCTAGGGCTATTTGTGACACTTATAGGAATAGCCCAATGGATTGATCGAAAAGAATAACTTTGAGGTGGTTTTGTACCCTACAAGCAATTTCATCATATGTTCTCTGCGATAGGAACTTTGGAGTGACTTTTGTCGCACGTTGAGGGATTGCCATATGATCTAATTATGTTATCATTGCTGAGAGAACTTGCAGTAGTGAAAGTATGAACCCTAGGCCTTATTTTCAAGCATTGCAATACCATTTTCGCTCACTTTTACCACTTTCTACCTTGCTGTTTTTATATTTTCATATTACAAAAACCTATATCTACTATCCATACTACGCTTGTATCACCATCTCTTCGTCAAACTAGTGCACCTATACAATTTACCATTGTATTGGGTGTGTTGGGAACACAAGAGACTCTTTGTTATTTGGTTGCAGGGTTGTTTGAGAGAGACCATCTTCATCCTACGCCTCCTACGGATTGATAAACCTTAGGTCATCCACTTGAGGAAAATTTGCTACTGTCCTACAAAACTCTGCGCTTGGAGGCCCAACACCAGTCTACAAGAAGAAGGTTGCGTAGTAGACATCACCCTCACCCAGAGCTTCGTCGTCGTCGTCCTACGTCCTGCTTGATTATATTGATGATGGAGTATCGAATACAGACTTGATCTACCTCGAGATCGTATGTTGTGTTCTAAACCCTAAGGCTAGTAATCGTAGTTCTCCTTTATACAGACTAAACCCTCTGGCTTACATAGATAGATAGATAGATAGATCATGATTACATAGATAGATAGATCATGAAACAAGCACTCAAAACTAGATCATGCTAAAACTTCATTCTTCTAAATCACAAAATACCTAAGGATAGAACTAAGATAGATAATGATGATAAAAGTGATGGTGATACGGTACTGTGACGCCCCTGACTCAACGGTGCACTAATCATTCATGCAAATGTGCATGATCAAGATCAGAGACTCACGGGTAGATATCACAACACAACTCTAAGACATAAATTCAGACATAAAGCTTCATATTACAAGCCACGGCCACGAAGGCTCGAATACATAAGTCAGTGAAAGCAACAATATCTGACTACAGACATAATTAGACAAGTTTGCCTTAAGAAGGCTGAGCAAAACAACGACAACTAGATCGAAAAGGCAAAGGCCTCCTGCCTGGGGCCTCCTAACTACTCCTGGTCGTTGGTGGTCTCCACGTAGTAGTAGGTTCCATCGGTGTAGTAGTAGTCTGCTACTTCTTGAGCTTGCGTTGGGTTTTCCCTTGAAGAGGAAAGGGTGATGCGGCAAAGTAGCAGTAGTGTGCGTCGGTGCTATACAAACGGTTTTTAACCCCTTTCCGCGACGGCATTTGGAACCATCGCTTAGTGAGTGACGGCGATAAGGGGGTCCTTCCCACACGACCCAGAAACCGTCGGGGATATGCCCTCCTGGCACACACGCTCGGCAAAATAAGGTCGTGTGCGACCGACGAGCGCTCAAATACGGAAATACGTACAGTAGAGCTAAAAAATACAATTATACATGCGAAATTGTTTCCGGTCGCAAGTACATCCCACACAGTCAGTCCCCGCTAAACGTTTCCATTCGTATGTACATCCTACACAGTCGCTCCAAGGAAAACGTTTCCGTTCACAGGTACATCACACACAATTTTTCCCGTTAAATCATTTGTGATAGCGTTGCCATTGCACACGATATTAACAATTTTATCGTTTGCGTTATTGATTGCATCGCACACGGTCCGTAGAAGAAACTGTGTGGCAAAGGCTGTCCATCACACACAGTTTTTATGTGGTAAACGTTTGCGCAAGGTGGAAAATTGGAGATCGGACAGTTAACCAAACCAAGCATGCTTGACAACTTGGAAAATTGCACCCTGAAGAATTGAACATCACATTTGCAGAATTGAACCAAACAGTTAACTGAACACCACATTGCACGACATATAGAACATATACTCTAGAGCAAAAGATTGCATGGTAAAAGTAGATAGCACAATTCACTAGAATTTGTTAAGGAAAGGCAGTAGCTAGCAAACTGAACATGGGTCCTTATAGTGAGCTAATAAGACAAGTTACTCCTCGTTGTCGGAGATATCGATGATGATTGGCTCCTTGGACATGGAAGAGGGCGAGGCCTCCGCTTCGTGGGTGCCCTCGTCGTAGCGGTGAGTTGCCTGAGTCGCTCCGGGCACCAACCTGTTGGCTCTCGAGATGAGGAAAGCACGTGCATGTTGAGAAAACACCTCATAGTCTTCGTCGAAGGCACCGACGGTGGCCTCGAGAAAACGCCACGAACTGTCGTTTAAAGCAGCCAACCACGTCGCGGCGTTGGCGCGCGAGGCATCGACGGTGGCCTCGACGGCGAGGTGCTCCTCCAAGATCTGGGGGGTCGGCACGAATGGCAGCCATCGCGACCTCATCCGCGCGTTCGGCCGCGATTTGCTTCTCCGCTGCCAAATGCTCCTTGAGATCCTGGCTATACTGCATGCACCATGGCTTAGGCCGGCTCTTATTTGGTGGAGGGGTCGGTGATTTGGGTGGAAGGTGTCGCGCTCGCGCCGGCAATCGGGGCATGTGGGATGTGGAAGGAGGAGGAAGATGGGGGTCGGGTGTGGATTACCTGCCTGGATAGGCGAGGCCGAGCAGCGTGAAGGAGGGTCGCCGGCGAGGAGGCGGCGCTGCAAGCAAGGAGTGAAGGTTTCAACTCGCAAAGGAAGGCGAAAAAAGGGAAAATGTGGCTTTTGGTAAGGGGGAGGGGGCCGAAAATTTGGAATCGCTTCAGCAAAAAAACTGGCGCGCAAAGTGTCGTCAGACACGGTCCCTTATTCACAGCGGGCTGTGGACTGTAGCCATCGCACCTTCTCGCGTAAGCCGTATGCGTACTATAATCTGACGGTGCTCCAAGATATTTTGTGCTGCATCTCACACGGTTGGTGATAATAAATTGTGTGGGATCTACTTGATTTTTCGTCTTGATTTGTATTACATAATGGGGTCACAGCGGCAATGGACGGTGTTTGAATTGCTAGACCTTTTATCTGCAGTGAACATGCAACTATATGTGTGTCGTAAAAAATTGGAATTATTCAGGGTTCGTTTGGAAATTTTATACATTAAATTGGTTTTCTAACCATTCCGGGTGCACAATTCAAAATTAAAGCACATGCACATGGTCCGGTGCACCAACATGGGTTGTAAAATCATATATGTGTCCATGGGTTTATGCTTATGTCCCATGCAAGAAATGGGGATGAATTTCGAACACCATGGCACCGTGGCTCTCCGGCAAATGTTGAGGTACTTGCTTTTGTAATTCTAGTAAATCCAAAACCCGTCTGAAATCATGAACCTTGGCATGCTATCATGGAATGACATCAACATGCTGGGGTAAAAAATATTGTACCATTTGGGGCAGGTTGTGGTATAAGCTTCTCACAAACCAGAGCTTTTCACAAGAAAGCCTCATGGTTCCATTAGGGAAATGTTTCACCTTTGTGGACAAAACGATATTCGTCGCCTCTTCTTCATTTCAATTTTTTTCCTGGTGTAACCATAGAACAACAGGAGTATCGTGTTAAATTTTGGATTTTTCGGGGATCGTTTGGACATTTTTATACGTTAATTGAGTTTTCTATGCATTTATCTGCATAATTCAAAATTGAACTACATGCACGTGCTCCGTCCATAAAAACGGGTTGCAAAATCAAATGTTTGTCCTTGGTTGCAAGATTAGGTCACATGCAAGAAATGAGAATGAATGTCAAACACCTTGACACTGTCGCTCGACCGCTAACATTGAGATACATGGTTTTAAAATTCTCGTAAATCGAAAACTCGTTTGAAATTCATGAAACTTGACATGATATGATGGAACGGCAGCGACATGCCGTGGTAAAAATATCGTCCCATTTGAGGCAGGTGTGGGTATAAGCTTCTCGCAAACCAGAGCTTCTCTCACAACAAGCCTGATGGTTTCGGTAGGGTACGTGCCACCTTGGGGACAAAACGATATCTGTTGCCTCTTATTGCTTTCAAAAAAATTCTCGTGTCAACATAGAACAACAGGAGTGTTGTGTTATACTTTGGATTTTTTTCAGGGATCGTTTGGACATTTTTATACATTAATTGAGTTTTCTAGGCATTTATGTGCATAATTCAAAATTGAACTACATGAATGTGCTCTGTCCATAAAAACGGGTTGCAAAATCAAATGTTTGTCCTTGGTTGCATGCTTAGGTCCCATGCAAGAAATGGGAACGAATGTCAAACACCCTACCACGGTCACTCAGCCGCAAACATTGAGATACCTGGTTTTAAATTCTAGTAAATCCAAAGCTCGTCTGAAATTCATGAAACTTGGCATGTTATCATGGAGCGACATCAACATGCCATGGTAAATTTTTTGTCCCATTTGGGGTAGGTTTGGGGATATACTTCTCACAAACCAGAGCTTCTCACAACAAGCCTGATGGTTTCGGTAGGGAACGTCCCACCTTTGGGGACGAAACGATATCCATTGCCTCTTATTGCTTTCAAAAAATTTCTCGTGTCAACATAGAACAATAGGAGTATTGTGTCAATTTTTGGGATTTTTTGGGGTTCGTTTGGACATTTTTATGCATTAATTGAGTTTTCAATGCATTTATGTGCATAATTCAAATTTGAACTACATGCACATGCTCTAATGCATATAAATTGGTTGAAAATTCAAATTTGTGCCCTTGGTTGCATGCTTAGGTCCCATGCAAGAAATGGGAATGAATGTCAAACACCCTGCCATAGTCACTCGGCTGCAAATATTGAGATACCTGGTTTTAAATTCTAGTAAATCTAAAGCTTGTCTGAAATTCAGGAAACTTGGCATGCTATCATGGAGCGGCATCAACATGCTGTGGTAAAAATTTTGTCCCATTTGCGGCAGGTTTGAGGATATGCTTCTCACAAACCAGAGCTTCTCACAACAAGTCTGCTGGCTTCGGTAGGGAACGTCCCACCTTTGGGGACAAAACGATATCCATTGCCTCTTATTGCTTTCAAAAAAATTCTCGTGTCAACATAGAACAACAGGAGTGTTGTGTCAAATTTTTGTGATTTTTTGGGGCTCGTTTGGACGTTTTTATGCATTAATTGAGTTTTCAATGGATTTATGTGCATAATTCAAATTTGAACTACATGCACATGCTCTAATGCATATAAATTGGTTGAAAAATCAAATCTGTATCCTTGGGTGCATGCTTAGGTCCCATGCAAGAAATGAGAATGAATTTCAAACATCAGGGCACCGTTGATTGCCGACAAAATATTGAGATACTTTGTTTTTGAATTATAGTAAATCTAAAACTCGTCTGAAATTCATGGAACTTGGCATGCTATCATGCAATGGCACCCGACATGCTGTGGTATTTTTGTGTCCATTTTGAAAGAATGCGCAATCGAATAACAGCCAACAAAGGCATTTTGAAAAAATAGCTGCCACTTTAATATCTCAAACGTTTGTATAATTTAAATCGTGTGCGTCCTGTTAACCATTCACGTGACGCCACGTGTCTTAGTTTTAATGGCTATAGGAGGTGTCGTGCGGACAGCTGCTTGACCTTGACTGAACGGGAGGCGTGCGAGCGGAGTCCCATGCGCAGGCTGGCCGAGAGGCGTGCAAGCTGTCCTCCAATGCACAGGGTCACCGAGAAGCGTGCGAGCTGTACGCTGCGCAGGCTCATTGGGAAGTGAGCCCTTTGACTTCCATGGACGCCCGCCTTCCTTTCCATTAATGGCGCCCGGTCCGCTGTTTAATACGGGCGGCCTTACTGTTCGCCTCCCATTCCCCTCCCTCCTGCAGACCTCCACCAAGGCCATGGCGCAGAATGATCATCTGCCACTAGTCTTCAAGTTTGGTGAAGTCGACTCCGAGCCGGAGGAGATAGAAAATAAGGAGGAATGGGGCCTCATGGACATGGCCCAGAACGAGCTGGCCACGGCGGTTGCTGTCCCCGCTCCTGTCCCAGCTCCCATCCCCGTGCCAGCGCCAGCGACCATCCCCGTAGCATTGACGGGCTGGTCGCCGAGCACTATCGCACAGCTGGAAGCTGCGGGCGTCAGCGAGGTCTCCGCGGACCCGCGCGAGCTCGTGTACATGCCAGCGCTAGCGCCCGTGCCCATGCCTGTGCGCGCGCCCCCTCCACCCACCGTGGCGCCGGCCCCCGTGCGTTTGGCTACACCCGCCGCGCATGTGCCCCTACCCGTGCGCGCCCCTCCACCCACCGCGGCGCTGGTCCCCATGCGTTTGGCTGCACCCGCTGCGCCCGTGCCTGTGTGCGTGCCCCCTCAGCGGCATGCGACGCTGCCTTCGACTGCTACCTCTCAGCGGCGACAGTTGCCGTCCTCCCGCGCCCCGCCCGTCGATCGCCCGACGACATGATGTTTGATTTACAAGTGAAGAACATTTTGTGCTGCCTTAAAGACTTCAATAACGGCGTCCCGGAGGACGACAACGACAACAACGGCGCGGCACGCCGCCTCCGCCGTCGCCGGAAATAGTTTTTTGGGGTTAAATACTGTATCTCGAGTTCTCGATCATATGAATATAAATTCGCAGTGTGACTGAATGAAAGATATGGTTTGAACGAACTTGCGTTTTTCTCTCTTAATGTACAGACTTATCAAACGATTTTCTTTTGAAAAAAACGTCAATGGTTTTTAAATATAAAACACTCATCGCAAACGTTTTAGTTAGAACACCCGTATGCAAACTGACAGCTTCCCCAGGAAGCCAAGGGAAAATGTGCCGAGCAGGATTTGTGTAGCTCTTGATCGCAAACGTTTTAGTTAGAACACCCGTATGCAAACCGACAGCTTCCCCAAGAAGCCAAGAGAAAATGTGCCGAGCAGGATTTCTGCAGCTCTTGATCGCAAACGTTTTAGATAGAACACCCGTATGCAAAGTGAGAGCTATGGTATTCCCCCTTAAGTCGAGGGAAAATCGGCAGCGCAGGATTTGTGCATCCCTTCAACGCAAACGGTTGTTTTGGATGACCCGTGTGCAACCACGTACAAACAATTTGGTAAGATTTGCATCTGTCATATTGGGTATGTTGCCATTTGTCAAACTAGAAAGATTGACATTTGTTGATCTGGTAACATTGCCATTTGTCAACCTTGTAACACTGTGATTCGTCAAAATATGAAGCTAAAAATCACTAGCAGTATCTAATTTTTGCAACTAAAATTCAGTAATTAAGCATAGATGGAGGCGAGGAGGCGTGTTCAGCCGGGCGTGCAGCGGGTGGTGCAGTACTATTCGATTTGACAGCGGGCAGCGCAGTTCCCGATACGGCTTTAATGCAGACGAGGGAGAGGGTAGCGGTTCCCGAAATGTCGAACGGCCAATGATGCATCCTCCTTCAATTAGCATCGTGTGAATGCATGAGGGAAGTAATGGGAGGAGGACCGGGAAAAGAGGCTGCACGATGTGAATGCAACGCAATTTGCACTCATATAAAGGCGCCCCTCCATTCCAATGCACCTACCACATCGTACGCACCTAAGCATTTTCCTAAGCACCTACACTAATAAGCGCAAAAGTGCTCACTCCAGACCCATGGCGGCGATGCGCGCGAGGGCCAGCGGCTGTGCCAGATGGTCCACGACGCCGGCCTGCGGCATGGCACCGTGGATCGTCTCCAGACGGTGTTGGCGACTGACTAGTGGATGGCCGCCGTCGACGCCAGCTACGACTCTCAGTTGGACCAAATGATCGTTCGCACCACCAACAGGTTCACCATCGTCAAGAAGCTCACGAACGACATTGCCGTACTCCTCCAGCCCGCGTGCCCGGGCTCCTCATTACCTGCCACCCTAATCGGCCTCCATGGTCGGAACATGTTTCAATCACTGGTGGCCCTGCGACTGCTCGCCGATGCCACGAAGAATGTCCACCTGGAGGTCGCACTCGCCGCGAGGCGCCTCGCCCTGCAAGAATCCGTCGACCTACACATCCATGTGTACGAGCAAATCATGTACATAGGTATCTACAAGGCCAGTGAGGACGCTACGACGTTGGCCTTTTTCAGCCGGCTGGAAGACTTGGATGCCTTTGCTACGAAGCACCTTGACCTCGCCACAAAAGCCGCCGCTCCTTAGCCGCCGGTCGGTGGCCCGGCGCACTGAGTTGAGGAGGAGGAGGTCGTACGTTGATGGATGCATCTTTCTTCTTGCCTCCTGTAACCACCACTGCGATCACATCATCGTGGCCTTAATTCTTATTGTGCTATTCCATTCTCGTTCAAGTCAGTACAGACATGTGCGATCCCTTTGCTTAATTATATGCATCACTCTAACTAGTACTCCATCCGTCAATTTATAAGTTGTGCTGCCAGTGTCTATCTCGTTACTTTTTGATAATTTTTGTTTTTTGAACACATGTTGATTGGCTTGAATGAAGGTCTAACTCACTGTTAGGCGCCGCGGCGCGCTCTACTCACGTCTGTTGGCGCGCTCTGCTCGCGTCCGTCGGCGCGCTCGGCTTGTGGACAACTTTTCCTTGCGTGTTCAACTGCTATATGCATATATATATATATATATGCATATATATATATATATGTATATATATGTATATATATATATATATGCATATATATATGGTTGCTCGCCGTTGAGGCGACCGCGGAGCGCTCTGCTCGCGTCCCTCCGCGCGCGCTCTGCCAGCGGTTGGGTGTGCGCATGATCACGTCGGGGGCCCCATATGCATGCGGTTGCGCCGCGCGTGTTGCCATGCGATGCAGTTACGTGCGGCACAATGAGGTTACGCGCTGCAAATTAGAACTGCCATCAGGGCCTGCCGATACTCCTGGCCGTCCGGCTTCCCCTTTAATTCCCGCGGCCATTATAACCTTAGTCTCTTCAACCTTTCGATCGCGCCCCACAATGCAACAAGCACACCCATGACGACACATAGAGAGGGGATGTCTAGCGGTGCTCCAATGGAGTTCGGCGAGCATAGAGTGGAGACCCACACGAGGGAGATGGATCCCTCGGTGGTGTACGCCATCGACCCGGTCGTGGTGGACAACTACATCAACAGCGTTGAGCAGTTGCTTGCTCGAGACAAGTACAAGGTGGTAGGCATCGACCTCCAGTACACCGCCGGTCATCCCGGCATATATTAGAAGGTTGCCGTCGCCCAGTTGTGCGTGCGCCATCATGTCCTCATCTACCACTACTGCATGGCCACAGAGCCTTGCGACCGTTTCAACAAGTTTGTCAACAGCACCGACTACAAGTTTGCCACGATGGAAACCAACGACGATGTAAAAGCGCTCAGTGTTACGGGCTTGGCCTGCAAGAACCTTATCAAAATCCGTGACCACTACAGGGTCTGGGGCAGCACGAAGAAGGACTCCCTGGTCGAACTCGCCTCGGCCATCATCGACTCCTACTACGAAAAGATGAAGCAGGATGCCCAGAGAACAAGTCCCGTATCCTGGCACAGGGCCTGGATGTGGCAACTGGATGAACCTCACCTCAGGTTCACGGCTAAGAGCATGTACACATGCTACGAGATGCACAGGCGGATCGTTGACATGAGGAAGTGCCTCGTTACCCAAATCGACGAGCCCGGATCGAGCCACAAGCAGAGCAAGTGTCACAAGAAGTAGATGATGATCAGATGATCGTTTATGCTAGTTAATCATGCATGTAATATATAGTTTACTTTATTGGTGTGTGGAAATGTCATGTGTGTAGTAGCCACCTATGTAATTATGCTTGTAATAGTTTACTTTGGTGTGTGCAAATGCCATGGTTGTAGTAGCCACCTATGTAAGTGGATGTTTAATTTGGTTATGCAACCATGTCCTTATAAGTGTGTGTATATATATGTTGTTGTTCTGTATACAATCCCATCGCACAACACACACGTCTTATTAGCAGCAACCGTCTGTGTAATTATCGGTCTTTGCACACATTTCTGATTATAGGCCTATTTGCCGCGTATCACACACATCTTGTTATATTGAACCATTTCTGTTCTCTTGTCTCAACACAAACAGTTCATCTGAGTGAACCGCATGCCGTATATCGCACACACCTTGATCTGGCTGACCGTTTCTTTTGTGTTGCCTAATCACAAACAGTTCATCCGAGTGAACCATATGCTGTATATCGCACACACCTCCATTTGGCTGCCCGTTTCTTTTGTTCCTCCTCATCACAAACAGTTAATTGAACTGAACCGTATGCCATGCATCGCACACGCAACTAAAATCAGAACCGTGTTTGATGCATCCTCCATCGCAAACGTTTTGCACCTTTTTTTACGGTTTTTACACCACCGTTTGCGATTATTGCATCACACACAGTTTCGTCGAAGGGTCTATGATCGTAGTGTCGTGTTAGCAGCATCCTGCAGTAGTGAGAGATACGTATTTCCCACAGTTAGAGAACCAAGGCATCAATCCAGTAGGAGAAGAATGCTTAAATCACCAATACCTGCACAGACAATCAAACACTTGCACCCAACGCGATAAAGGGGTTGTCAATCCCTTCACGGTCACTTGCAAATGTGAGATTTGATAGAGATAGATAAAACTAAACAAAAGATAACGTAAATATTTTTGGGTTTTTTGGTTTATAGATCTGAAAATAAAAGATTGCAAAGTAGTAGATCATAAACTAATATGATGGAGAATAGAGCCGAGGGGCATAGGTTTCACTAGAGGCTTCTCTCATGATAGCAAATAATACGATGGGTGAACAAATTACTGTCGAGCAATTGATAGAAAAGCGCAAAGTTATGACGATATGCAAGGCAATGATTATGTAATATATGGTGGGGAACGTAGCATGCAATTTCAAAAAAAATCCTATGCTCACGCAAGATCTATCTAGGAGATGCATAGCAATGAGAGGGGGAGAGTGTGTCCATGTACCCTCATAGACCGAAAGCGGAAGCGTTTGACAACGCGGTTGATGTAGTCGAACTTATTCTCGTTCCGATCGATCAAGCACCGAACATAAGGCACCTCCGATTTCTGCACACGTTCAGCTCGATGACGTCCCTCGAACTCTTGATCCAGCAAAGTGTCGAGGGAGAGTTTCGTCAGCACGACAGCGTGGTAACGGTGATGGTGAAGTGATCCGCGCAGGGCTTCGCCTAAGCACTATGTGAATATGACCGGAGGCGTAAACTGGGGAGGGGGGCGTCGCACACGGCTAGGAATCAATGTTGTGTGTTCTAGCGGTGCCCCCCCCCACATATATATATATATATATATATATATATATATATATATATATATATATAGGTGGGAGAGGGAGGGGAGCAGCAAGGGGAACCCCAAGTAGGAGGGATCCTACTTGGGCGCCTCCTCCAAGTCGGCATGCCCCCCTTCCATATGCATCGGGGGGGGAGGAAAGAGAGGAGGGAGGGAAGGAAAGGGGGAGGTCGAATCCTCCCCTTTCCTTATCCCTCCCCTTCCTTTCCTTCTCCC
Organism: Aegilops tauschii subsp. strangulata; assembly: GCF_002575655.3. Classification (NCBI taxonomy): domain Eukaryota; kingdom Viridiplantae; phylum Streptophyta; class Magnoliopsida; order Poales; family Poaceae; genus Aegilops; species Aegilops tauschii. The sequence goes on from NC_053039.3 coordinate 229,371,600, forward strand.
CCTATTCGACCTATAGGGGGGCGCACCAGCCCCTTAGGGGCTAGTCTATCCCTCTCTTGGCCCATTAGGCCCATATAGTTTGGGGGGGTGCCCGGAACCCCTTCGGTGCCCCGATATGTACCCGGTACCCCCGGAACACTTCCGGTGTCCGAATACTATCGTCCTACATATGAATCTTTACTTCTCGACCACTTCGAGACTCCTCGTCATGTCTGTGATCTCATCCGGGACTCCGAACAACATTCGGTCACCAAATCACATAACTCATATAATACAAAATCGTCATCGAACGTTAAGCGTGCGGACCCTACGGGTTCGAGAACTATGTAGACATGACCGAGACACCTCTCCGATCAATAACCAACAACAGAACCTGGATGCTCATATTGGTTCGCACATATTTTATGATGATCTTTATCGGTCGTACCGTAATGACAACATCCGTTATTCCCTTTGTCATCGGTATGTTACTTGCCCGAGATTTGATCGTCGGTATCTTCATACCTAGTTCAATACCGTTACCGGCAAGTCTCTTTACTCGTTTCGTAATGCATCATCCCCCAACTAACTCATTAGTCACATTGCTTGCAAGGCTTATTGTGATGTGCATTATCGAGAGGGCCCACAGATACCTCTCCGATACTCGGAGTGACAAATCCTAATCTCGATTTATGCCAACCCAACAAACACCTTTGGAGATACCTGTAGAGCATCTTTATAATCACCCAGTTACGTCGTGACGTTTGATAGCACACAAGGTATTCCTCCGGTATCCGGGAGTTACATAATCTCATAGTCAAAGGAATATGTATATGACATGAAGAAAGCAATAGCAATAAAACTTAATGATCATTATGCTAAGCTAACGGATGGGTCTTGTCCATCACATCATTCTCCTAATGATGTGATCCCATTCATCAAATGACAACACATGTCTATGGTTAGGAAACTTAACCATCTTTGATTAACGAGCTAGTCTAGTAGAGGCTTACTAGGGACACCGTGTTTTGCCTATGTATCCACACATGTATCAAGTTTCCGATTAATACAATTCTAGCATGAATAATAAACATTTATCATGATATAAGGAAATTTAAATAACAACTTTATTATTGCCTCTAGGGCATATTTCCTTCAGTCTCCCACTTGCACTAGAGTCAATAATCTAGATTACATTGTAATGATTCTAACACCCATGGAGTCTTGGTGTTGATCATGTATAACTCATGGAAGAGGCTTAGTCAACGGGTCTGCCACATTCAGATCCGTATGTATTTTGCAAATATCTATGTCTCCCTCCTTGATTTGACGACGGATGGAGTTGAAGCGTCTCTTGATGTGTTTGGTTCTTTTGTGAAATCTGGATTCCTTTGCCAAGGCAATTGCTCCAGTATTGTCACAAAAGATTTTCATTGGACCCGATGCACTAGGTATTACACCTAGATCAGATATGAACTCCTTCATCCAGAGTCATCCGGATCTGCACCAACTGACAGCTCCACCATTCAATATAAATACGTATCTGGTTTGTGACTTAGAGTCATCCGGATCAGTGTCAAAACTAGCATCGACGTAACCATTTACGACGATCTCTTTGTCACCTCCATAAACGAGAAACATATCCTTAGTCCTTTTCAGGTACTTCAGGATGTTCTTGGCCGCTGTCCAGTGATCCACTCCTAGATTACTTTGGTACCTCCCTGCTAGACTTATAGCAAGGCACACATCAGGTCTGGTACACAGCATAGCATACATGATAGAACCTATGGTTGAGGCATAGGGAATGACTTTCATTTTCTCTCTATCTTCTGGAGTGGTCGACATTAAGTCTGACTCAACTTCACACCTTGTAACACAGGCAAGAACCCTTTCTTTGACTGATCCATTTTGAACTTCTTCAAAACTTTATCAATGTATGTGCTTTGTGAAAGTCCAATTAAGCATCTTGGTCTATCTCTATAGATCTTGATGCCCAATATATAAGCAGCTTCACCGAGGTCTTTCATTGAAAAACTCTTATTCAAGTATCCTTTTATGCTATCTAGAAATTCTATATCATTTCTAATCAACAATATGCCGTCCACATATAATATTAGAAATGCTACAGAGCTCCCACTCACTTTCTTGTAAATACATGCTTCTCCAAAAGTCTGTATAAAACCATATGCTTTGATCACCTCATCAAAGCGTACATTCCAGCTCCGAGATGCTTGCACCAGTCCATAAATGGATCGCTGGAGCTTGCACACTTTGTTAACACCTTTAGGATCGACAAAACCTTCTGGTTGCATCATATACAACTCTTCTTTAAGGAATGCAGTTTCGATGTCCATTTGTCAGATTTCATAATCATAAAATGCGGCAATTGCTAACATGATTCAGATAGACTTAAGCATCGCTACGGGTGAGAAAGTCTCATCACAGTCAACTCCTTGAACTTGTCGAAAACCTTTCGCAACAAGTCGAGCTTTGTAGACAGTAACATTACCATCAGCGTCAGTTTTCTTCTTGAAGATCCATTTATTCTCTATGGCTTGCAGATCATCGAGTAAGTCAACCAAGGTCCATACTTTGTTCTCATACATGGATCCCATCTCAGATTTCATGTCCTCAAGCCATTTTGCGGAATCTGGGCTCATCATCGCTTCCTCATAGTTCGTAGGTTCGTCATGGTATAGTAACATGACTTCCAGGACAGGATTACCATACCAACCTGGTGCGGAACATGCTCTGGTTGACCTACGAGGTTCGGTAGTAACTTGATCTGAAGTTTCATGATCATTATCATTAGCTTCCTCTCTAGTTGGTGTAGGCATCACGGGAATGGTTTTCTATGATGAGCTACTTTCCAATTCGAGAGAAGGTATAATTACCTCATCAAGTTCTACTTTCCTCCCACTCACTTCTTTCGAGAGATCCTTCTGTAGGAAGGATCTTGCCTTCGGATCTGTGATAGAAGGTGTACCCAACAGTTTCTTTTGGGTATCCTATGAAGACGCACTTCTCTGATTTGGGTTCGAGCTTATCAGGCTGAAGCTTTTTCACATAAGCATCGCAACCCCAAACTTTAAGAAATGACAGCTTAGGTTTCTTGCCAAACCATAGTTCATACGGTGTCGTCTCAACGGATTTAGATGGTGCCCTATTTAACGTGAGTGCAGCTGTCTCTAATGCATAACCCCAAAATGATAGCGGTAAATCGGTAAGAGACATCATAGATCGCACCATATCTAATAAAGTACGGTTACGACGTTCGGACACACCATTACGCTGTGGTGTTCCAGGTGGCGTGAGTTGTGAAACTATTCCACATTGTTTTAAATGAAGGCCAAACTCGTAACTCAAATATTCGCCTCCATGATCAGATCGTAGAAACTTTATTTTCTTGTTACGGCGATTCTCCACTTCACTCTGAAATTCTTTGAACTTTTCAAAAGTGGCTGGCTCCATTGTTCTGGAGAACGGAGTCTTAGTCATTTTGCCCATGAGGCATGGTTCGCAAGCATCAAATGATTCATAATAAAGTTATTCCAAAAGTCCATCCGCATAGAGTTTCTTCATGCGCTTTACACCATTATGACCTAAACGGCAGTGCCACAAATATGTTGCACTATCATTATCAACTTTGCTTCTTTTGGCATCAATATTATGAATATGTGTATCACCACGATCGAGATTCAACAAAAATAGACCACTCTTCAAGGGTGCATGACCATAAATGATATTACTCATATAAATAGAACAACCATAATTATTCTCTGATTTAAATGAATAACCGTCTCGCATTAAACAAGATCCAGATATAATGTTGCTCAACGTTGGCACCAAATAACAATTATTCAGGTCTGAAACTAATCCCGAAGGTAGATGTAGAGGTAGCGTGCCGACAGCGATCACATCGACCTTGGAACCATTCCTGACGTGCATCGTCACCTCGTCCTTAGCCAATCTTCGTTTAATCTGTAGCCCCTGTTTCAAGTTACAAATATGAGCAACCGAACCGGTATCAAATACCCAGGCACTACTACGAGCATTACTAAGGTACACATCAATAACATGCATATCAAATATACCTTTGTTCACTTTGCCATCCATCTTTTCCGCCAAATACTTGGGGCAGTTCCGCTTCCAGTGACCAGTCCCTTTGTAGTAGAAGCACTCAGTGTTAGGCTTAGGTCCAGACTTGGGCTTCTTCCCGGGAATGGCAACTTGCTTGCCATTCTTCTTGAAGTTACCCTTCTTTCCTTTGCCCTTTTTCTTGAAACTACTGGTCTTGTTAACCAGCAACACTTGATGCTCCTTCTTGATTTCTACCTCCGCGGCTTTGAGCATTGTGAAGAGCTCGAGAATCGTCTTATTCATCCCTTGCATACATAGTTCATCACGAAGCCTTTGTAGCTTGGTGGCAGTGATTGAAGAACTCTGTTAATAACACTATCATCTGGAAGATTAACTCCCAGCTGAGTCAAGTGGTTATGATACCCAAACATTCTGAGTAAGCGTTCACTGACAGAACTGTTCTCCTCCATCTTGCAGCTATAGAACTTGTTGGAGACTTCATATCTCTCAACTCGGGCATTTGCTTGAAATATTAACTTCAATTCCTGGAACATCTCATATGGTCCATGACGCTCAAAATGTCTTTGAAGTCCCGATTCTAAGCCGTAAAGCATGGCACACTGAACTATCGAGTAGTCATGAGATCGAGCTTGCTAGATGTTCATAACATCAGCATCTGCTCCTGCAGCAGGCCTTTCACCTAGCGGTGCATCAAGGACATAATTCTTCTGTGCAGCAATGAGGATAATCCTCAAGTTACGGACCCAGTCCGTGTAGTTGCTACCATCATCTTTCAACTTAGCTTTATCTAGAACGCATTAAAATTCAAGGGAACGGTAGCATGGGCCATTGATCTACAACATAGATATGCAAAAACTATCAGTACTAAGTTCATGATAAATTAAGTTCAATTGATCATATTACTTAAGAAATCCCACTTAGATAGACATCCCTCGAGTCATCTAAATGATCACGTGATCCATATCAACTAAACCATGCCCCGTCATCACGTGAGAAGGAGTAGTTTTCAATGGTGAACATCTCTATGTTGATCATACCTACTATATGATTCACGTTCGACCTTTCGGTCTCCAGTGTTCCGAGGCCATGTCTGTACATGCTAGGCTCATCAAGTTTAACCCGAGTATTCCGCATGTGCAAAACTATCTTACGCCCGTTGTATGAGAACGTAGAGCTTATCACACCCGATCTTCATGTGGTGTCTCAGCACGACGAATGTCGCAGCGGTGCATACTCAGGGAGAACACTTATACCTTGAAATTTTAGTAAGGGATCATCTTATAATGCTACCGCCATACTAAGCAAAATAAGGTGCATAAAAGATAAACATCACATGCAATCAAAATATGTGACATGATATGGCCATCATTATCTTGTGCCTTTGATCTCCATCTCCAAAGCACCGTCATGATTTCCATCGTGACTGGCTTGACACCTTGATCTCCATCGTAGCGTCATGGTCATCTCGCCAACTATTTCTTCTACAACTATCGCTAACGCATAGTGATAAAGTAAAGCAATTACATGGCGTTTGCATTTCATACAATAAAGCGACAACCATAAGGCTCCTGCCAGTTGCCGATAACTTTTACAAAACATGATCATCCCATACAATAACGTATATCACATCATGTCTTGACCATATCACATCACAACATGCCCTGCAAAAACAAGTTAGACGTCCTCTACTTTGTTGTTGCAAGTTTTACGTGGCTGCTACAGACTTCTTGTAAGAACTATTCTTACCTACGCATCAAAACCACAACGATGATTTATCAAGTTTGTTGTTTTAACCTTCAACAAGGACTGGCCGCAGTCAAATTTGACTCAACTAAAGTTGGAGAAACAGACACCCGCCAGCCACCTTTATACGTGGTCATGTAAGGTTAGTCCGGGCCGCTTCATCAAACAATACCACCGAATCAAAATAAGACATTGGTGGTAAGCAGTATGACGATCACCGCCCACAACTCTTTGTGTTCTACTCGTGCATATCATCTACGCATAGACCTAGCTCGGATGCCACTGTTGGGGAACGTAGCATGCAATTTCAAAAAAATTCCTACGCTCATGCAAGATCTATCTAGGAGATGCATAGCAGCAAGAGGGGAAGAGTGTGTCCACGTACCCTCGTAGACCGAAAGCGGAAGCGTTTGCCAACGCGGTTGATGTAGTCGAACTTCTTCTCGTTCCGACCGATCAAGCACCGAACGTACGTCACCTCCGAGTTCTGCACACGTTCAGCTCGATGATGTCCTTCGAACTCTTGATCCAGCAAAGTGTCGGCGGAGAGTTTCGTTAGCACGACGGCGTGGTGACGGTCATGGTGAAGTGATCCGCGTAGGGCTTCGCCTAAGCACTACATGAATATGACTGGAGGCGTAAACTATGGAGGGGGCGCCACACACGGCTAGGAATCAATGTTGTGTGTTCTAGCGGTGATCCCCCCACATATATATAGGTGGGAGAGGGAGGGGAGCAGCTAGGGGTTCCCCAAGCCCCCAAGTAGGATTGATCCTACTTGGGCGCCTCCTCCAAGTTGGCCTCCCCCCTTCCATATGCATCGGAGGGGGAAGGAAAGAGAGGGGGGAGGGAAGGAAAGGGGGAGGCCAAATCCTCCCCTTTCCTTCTCCCTTCCCTTCCTTTCCTTCTCCTCCTATTCGGCCTATAGGGGGGCGCACCAGCCCCTTAGGGGCTGGTCTGTCCCTCTCTTGGCCCATTAGGCCCATATAGTTTGCCCGGGGGTGCCCGGAACCCCTTCCGGTGCCCCGATATGTACCCGGTACCCCCAGAACACTTCCGGTGTTCGAATACTATCGTCCTGTATATGAGTCTTTACCTCTCAGCCATTTTGAGACTCCTCGTCATGTCTGTGATCTCATCCGGGACTCCGAACAACATTCGGTCACCAAATCACATAACTCATATAATACAAAATCGTCATCGAACGTTAAGCGTGCGGACCCTACGGGTTCGAGAACTATGTAGACATGACCGAGACACCTCTCTGGTCAATAAACAATAGCAGAACCTGGATGCTCATATTGGTTCCCACATATTCTACGAAGATCTTTATCGGTCGTACCATAATGAGAACATATGTTATTCCCTTTGTCATCGGTATGTTACTTGCCCGAGATTCGATCGTCGGTACCTTCATACCTAGTTCAATATCATTACCAGCAAGTCTCTTTACTTGTTCCGTAATGTATCATCCCGCAACTAACTCATTTGTCACATTGCTTGCAAGGCTTATTGTGATGTGCATTACCGAGAGGGCCCAGAGATACCTCTCCGATACTCGGAGTGACAAATCCTAATCTCGATCTATGCCAACCCAACAAACACCTTCGGAGATACCTGTAGAGCATCTTTATAATTACCTAGTTACGTTGTGACGTTTGATAGCACACAAGGTATTCCTCAGGTATCCGGGAGTTGCATAATCTCATAGTCAAAGGAATATGTATATGACATGAAGAAAGCAATAGCAATAAAACTTAACGATCATTATGCTAAGCTAACAGATGGGTCTTGTCCATCACATCATTCTCCTAATGAATGATGTGATCCCGTTCATCAAATGACAACACATGTCTATGGTTAGGAAACTTAACCATCTTTGGTTAACGAGCTAGTCTAGTAGAGGCTTACTAGGGACACTCTGTTTTGTCTATGTATCCACATATGTATCAAGTTTCCGGTTAATACAATTCTAGCATGAATAATAAACATTTATCATGATATAAGGAAATATAAATAACAACTTTATTATTGCCTCTAGGGCATATTTCCTTCAATCAAGGCATCACGTCTGTGTCAAGTAGACCGACTCCTACCTGCATCTACTACTATTACTCCACACATCGACGGACTCCTGCCTGCATCTAGAGTATTAAGTTCATAAAGAACAGAGTAACGCTTTAAGTAATATGACATGATGTAGAGGAATAAACTCAAGCAATATGATGTAAACCCCATCTTTTTATCCTCGATGGCAACAATACAATACGTACCTCCCTACCCCTACTCTGTCACTGGGTGAGGATACCGCAAGATTGAACCCAAAGCTAAGCACTTCTCTCATTGCAAGAAAAACCAATCTAGTTGGCCAAACCAAATCGATAGTTCGAAGAGAATTAAAAAATATCAAATCATGCATAAAAGAATTCAAAGAATATTCAAATAATATTCATAGATAAGCTGATCATAAATCCATAGTTCATTGGATCTCGACAAACACACCGCAAAAGAAGATTACATTGGATAGATCTCCAAGAACATCAAGGAGAACATGGTATTGAGAATCAAAGAGAGAGAAGAAGCCATCTAGCTACTAGCTATGGACCCGTAGGTTTGTGGTAAACTACTCACACTTCATTGGAAGGGCAATAGGGTTGATGTAGATTCCCTCCATGATCGAATCCCCCTCCGGCAGGATGCCAAAAAAGGCCCCAAGATGGGATCTCACGGGAACAGAAGGTTGCGGCGGTGGAAAACTATTTTTGTGGATACTTCTGGTGGTTTGGGAATATATGTAAATATATAGGAGGAAGATCTAGGTCAGGGGGTCACCGAGGGGCCCACAAGGTAGGGGGCATGCCCTCCCCTTGTCGCCACCTCGTGGCTCTTCTAACTTGAACGCCAAGTCTCTGGGTGTCTTCTGGTCCAAGAAAAATCATCGTGAAAGTTTTATTCCGTTTGGACTCTGTTTGGTATTCCTTTTCTGTGAAACTAAAAAACAAGGAAAAAACAAAAGCTGGCACTGGGCTCTAGGTTAATCAGTTAGTCCCAAAAATAATATAAAATAGCATACTAATGCATATAAAACATCCAAAACAGATAATATAATAGCATGGAACAATAAAAAATTATAGATACGTTGGAGACGTATCAAGCATCCCCAAGCTTAAATCCTGCTCGTCCTCGAGTAGGTAAATGATAAAAGCAGAATTTTTGATGTGGAATGCTACCTAACATAATTATCAATGTAATCTTCTTTATTGTGGCAAGAATATTCAGATCCATAAGATTCAAAACAAAAGTTTAATATTGACATGAAAACAATAATACTTCAAGCATACTAACAAAGCAATCATGTCTTCTCAAAATAACATGGCCAAAGCAAGCTATCCCTACAAAATCATATGGTCTGGCTATGCTCTATCTTCATCACACAAAATATTTAAATCATGCACAACCCCGATGACAAGCCAAGCAATTGTTTCATACTTATGATGTTCTCAAACTTTTTCAACTTTCACGCAATACATATGAGCGTGAGCCATGGACATAGCACTATAGGTGGAATAGAATATGGTGGTTGTGGAGAAGACAAAAAGAAGGAGATGCTCTCACATCAACTAGGCGTATCAACGGGCTATGGAGATGCCCATCAATAGATATCAATGTGAGTGAGTAGGGATTGCCATGTAACAGATGCACAAGAGCTATAAGTTTATGAAAGCTAAAAAAGAAACTAAGTGGGTGTGCATACAACTCGTTTGCTCACGAAAACCTAGGGCAATTTGAGGAAGCCATCATTGAAATATACAAGCCAAGTTCTATAGTGAAAAATCCCCACTATTATATGAAAGTGGTAATATAGGAGACTCTCTATCATGAAGATCATGGTGCTACTTTGAAGCACAAGTGTGGAAAAAGGATAGTAACATTGCCCCTTCTCTCTTTTCTCTCATTATTTATTTATTTTTTATTTTGGTGGGCTTCTTGGCCTCTTTTATTTTTTGTGGGCTTCTTTGGCCTCTTTTATTTATCTCCTCACATGGGACAATGCCCTAATAACGAAGATCATCACACTTTTATTTACTTACAACTCAAGAATTCCAACTCGATACTTAGAACAAATATGACTCTATATGAATGCTTCCGGCGGTGTACCGGGATGTGCAATGACCCAAGAGTGACATGTATGAAAGAATTATGAAAGGTGGCTTTGCCAAAAATACGATGTGAACTACATGATCATGCAAAGGAATATGACAATGATGGTGCGTGTCATAATAAAATGGAACGGTGGAAAGTTGCATTGCAATATATCTCGGAATGGCTACGGAAATGCCATAATAGGTAGGTATGGTGGCTGTTTTGAGGAAGGTAATAGGTGGGTGTATGGCACTGGCGAAAGTTGCACGGTACTAGAGTGGCTAGCAATGGTGGAAGGGTGAGAGTGCGTATAATCCATGGACTCAACATTAGTCATAAAGAACTCACATAGTTATTGCAAAAGTCTATTAGTCATTGAAACAAAGTACTACGAGCATGCTCCTAGGGGGGTATATTGGTAGGAAAAGACCATCGCTCGTCCCCGACCACCACTCATAAGGAGGGCAATCAATAAATAAATCATGCTCCGACTTCATCACATAACGGTTCACCATACGTGCATGCTAGGGGAATCACAAACTTTAACACAAGTATTTTTACAATCCACAATCACTAACTAGCATGACTCTAATATCACCATCTTTATATCTCAAAACAATCATAAGGAATCAAAATTCTCATAGTATTCAATGCACTTTATATGGAAGTTTATCATATCCCTCTTGGATGTCTATCATACTAGGACTAAATTCATAACCAAAGCAAATTATCATGCTGTTTAAAGACTCTCAAAATAATATAAGTGAATCATGAGAGTTCAACAATTTCTACAAAATAAAAACACCGCTGTGCTCTAAAAAGATATAAGTGAAGCACTAGAGTAAAATTGCCTAGCTCAGAAGATATAACTGAAGCACATAGAGTATTCTAATAAATCACGATTCATGCGTGTCCCTCTCAATAGGTGTGTACAACAAGGATGATTGTGGCAAACTAAAAAGTAAAGACTCATATCATACAAGATGCTCCAAGCAAAACACATATTATGTGGTGAATGAAAATATAGCCTCAAGTAAAGTTACTCGTAGACAAAGACGAAAGAGGGGATGCCTTGCGGGGCATCCCCAAGCTTAGGCTCTTGGTTGTCCTTGAATATTACCTTGGGGTGCCTTGGGCATCCCCAAGCTCAGAATCTTGCCACTCCTTATTCCATAGTCCATCACATCTTTACCCAAAACTTGAAAACTTCACAACACAAAACTCAACATAAAATCTCATAAGCTCCGTTAGTATAAGAAAATAAATCACCCCTGTTGGTACTGTTGTCAACTCATTCTTTATTCATATTGGTGTAATATCTACTGTATTCCAACTTTTCCCTGGTTCATACCCCCCGATACTACCCATAGATTCATCAAAACAAGCAAACAACACATAGAAAACAGAATCTGTCAAAAAACAGAACAGTCTGTAGTAATCTGGATACTTTGAATACTTCTGTAACTCCAAAAATTCTGAAAAATTAGGAAAACAGAGGCAATTTGTATATCAATCTTGTGTAATAAAATCAGAATTTTATCATGCTTATGTGATTTTTAAAAATTCTGGGTCTGGGCGCAAAAGTTTTTGTTTTTCAGCAAGATCAAATGAACTATCACCGTAAGCTATCCCAAAGGTCTTACTTGGCACAAACACTAACTAAAACACCAAAACACAATTACTACAGAGGTAATAATGTGTCTTTTATTCAAGAACAGTAGCAAAACAAAAAACACAAAAATAAAACTGGGTTGCCTCCCAACAAGCGCTATTGTTTAACGCCCTTAGCTAGGCATAAAAACACATAGATCTAGGTATTGTCATCTTTGGTATGCAATCCATAAGTAGCTCTAATAATAGATTCATATGGAAATTTAATTTTATTTCTAGGAAAGTGTTCCATGCCCTTCCTTAACGGAAATTGAAATCTAATGTTTCCTTCTTCATATCAATAATTGCACCAACTGTTCCAAGGAAAGGTCTACCAAGAATAATATGACATGTAGGATTGCAATCTATATCAAGAACAATGAAATCTATGGGCAAATAATTCCTATTTGCAACAATAAGAACATCATTAATCCTTCCCATAGGTTTCTTAATAGTGGAATCCGCAAGATACAAATTTAAAGAACAATCATCAAATTCACGGAAACCTAACACATCACATAAAGTTTTTGGAATCATGGAAATGCTAGCACCCAAATCACACAAAGCATGGAACTCATAATCTTTAATTTTAATTTTAATAGTAGGTTCCCACTCATCATAAAGTTTTCTAGGAATAGAAACTTCCAATTCAAGCTTTTCTTCAGAAGATTTCATCATAGCATCAACGATATGTTTAATAAAAGCTTTGTTTTGATTATAAGCATGAGGATAATTCAACATGGATTGCAACAAGGAAATACAATCTATTAAATAACAATTATCATAATTAGTTTCCTTGAAATCCAAAAGAGTGGGTTCATCGCTACTTAAAGTTTTGACCTCTCCAATCCCACCTTTATCAATTTTTGCATCAAGATCTAAAAACTCCGAATCATTGGGACGCCTTTTAACTAAAGTTGACTCATCTCCAATCCCATCTCTTGTCAAGATTTATATTGGAAAACAAAGATTCAATCGGAGTCACATCAATCACTTTAAGATCTTCATCATTATTTTCACAAAAACTATAAGAACACGCTTTTACAAACCAATCTCGCTTAGCACGCATCTTAGCGGTCCTTTCTTTGCAATCATCAATGGAGATTCTCATAGACTTTAGAGATTCATTGATACCATGCTTGGGTGGAATAGATCTAATTTTCAAAGAATCAACATCAAGAGAAATTCTATCCACGTTCCTAGCCAAATCATCAATCTTAAGCAATTTTTCTTCAACCAAAGCATTGAAACTCTTTTGCAAAATCATAAATTCTTTAACACTATTCTCAAAATCAGAGGGCATCTTATTATAATTTTCATAAGAATTGTTGTAGGAATTACAATAATTATAAGAGTAATTACTAGGAAACGGCCTAGGATTAAAATTACCTCTATACGCCTTATTACCAAAATTGTTCCTACCAACAAAATTCACATCCATAGATTCATTATTATTTTCAATCAAAGTAGACAAAGGCATACCATTAGGATCAATAGGAGCACTCTTGCTAGCAAATAATTTCATAAGTTCATCCATCTTTCCACTCAAAACATTAATCCCTTCAATCGCATGCACTTTTTTACTAGTGTAAGATCTTTGGTATGCCATTGAGAATAATTAACCATAATATTATTGATACGTCTCCAATGTATCTATAATTTTTGATTGTTCCATGATATTGTATTATCCATCTAGGACGTTTTATATGCATTTATATGCTCTTTTATATTATTTTTGGGACTAACCTATTAACCTAGAGCCCAGTGCCAGTTTATGTTTTTTCCTTGTTTTTGAGTATCGCGGAAAAGGAAAACCAAACGGAGTCCAATGGACCTGAAATTTCACGGAGATTGTTTTTAGACCAGAAGAAGCCCACGAAGTATCGGAGATGGACCAGGAGAGTCCCGAGGCACCCACGAGGCTGGGGGGTGCGCCCTACCCCCCTGGGCGCGCCCCCTACCTCTTGGCCGCCTCGAAGACCCCCATGGCTTGTTCCCGATGCCAAAAATCCCTATAAATATAGAAACCCCCGAAAAGAAACCTAGATCAGGAGTTCCGCCTCCGCAAGCCTCTGTAGCCACCAAAAACCAATCGGGACCCTATTCTGGCACCTTGCCGGAGGGGGATCCCTCACCGGTGGCCATCTTCATCATCCCGGCGCTATCCATGATGAGGAGGGAGTAGTTCACCCTCGAGGCTGAGGGTCTGTACCAGTAGCTATGTGTTTGATCTCTCTCTCTCTCTCGCGCGTTCTTGATTTGGCACGATCTTTATGTATCGCGAGCTTTGCTATTATAGTTGGATCTTATGATGTTTCTCCCCCTCTACTCTCTTGTAATGGTTTGAGTTTTCCCTTTGAAGTTATCTTGTCGGATTGAGTCTTTAAGGATTTGAGAACACTTGATGTATGTCTTGCGTGGGATACCCGTGGTGACAATGGGGTATTCGATTGATTCACTTGATGTATGTTTTGGTGATCAACTTGCGGGTTCCGTGACATTGGGAATCTATGCATAGGGGTTGGCACACTTTTTCGTCTTGACTCTCCGGTAGAAACTTTGGGGCACTCTTTGAAGTTCTTTGTGTTGGTTGAATAGATGAATCTGAGGTTGTGTGATGCATATCGTATAATCATACCCACCGATACTTGAGGTGATATTGGAGTATCTAGGTGACATTAGGGTTTTGGTTGATTTGTGTCTTAAGGTATTATTCTAGTACGAACTCTGTGATAGATCGAACAGAAAGAATAGCTTTGTGTTATTTTACTATGGACTCTTCAATAGATCGATCAGAAAGAATAACTTTGAGGTGGTTTCGTACCCTACAATAATCTCTTCGTTTGTTCTCTGCTATTATTGACTTTGGAGTGACTCTTCGTTGCATGTTGAGGGATAGCTATATGATCCAATTATGTTATTATTGTTGAGAGAACTTGCACTAGTGAAAGTATGAACCCTGGGCCTTGTTTCCTAGCATTGCAATACCATTTACGCTCACTTTTATCGCTTGTTACCTTGCTGTTTTTATAATTTTAGATTACAAAAACCTATATCTACCATCCATATTGCACTTGTATCATCATCTCTTTGCCGAACTAGTGCACCTATACAATTTACCATTGTATTGGGTGTGTTGGGGACACAAGAGACTCTTTGTTATTTGGTTGCAGGGTTGTTTGAGAGAGACCATCTTCATCCTACGCCTCCCACAGATTGATAAACCTTGGGTCATCCACTTGAGGGAAATTTGCTACTGTCCTACAAACCTCTGCACTTGGACGCCCAACAATGTCTACAAGAAGAAGGTTGTGTAGTAGACATCAAGCAATTCCTGGCGCTCTTGCTGGGGAGGCGAGGTAAGCGGCACTAACACCCCGTCAACTAAGCAATTTCTGGCGCCGTTGCTGGGGAGGTGAGTGCTTGAAGGTATATCTTTAGATCTTGCAATCGAATCTTTTAGTTTCTTATTTTATCACTAGTTTAGTCTATAAAAGAAAACTACAAAAAAAATGGAATTGA
Organism: Aegilops tauschii subsp. strangulata; assembly: GCF_002575655.3. Taxonomy (NCBI): domain Eukaryota; kingdom Viridiplantae; phylum Streptophyta; class Magnoliopsida; order Poales; family Poaceae; genus Aegilops; species Aegilops tauschii. The sequence continues at coordinate 229,386,738 of NC_053039.3, forward strand.
GGGTGCCTCATATGCTGCATCTTTTTAATGTCTTTCGTGAAAATAAGGATTCCGATAATTGTGCTCAAGTGTTAGAAGAAGAATGCATTAAAATGTTTGGCACTAAATATTTGTTTGATGAGCATGATTGCAATGTTGTTAGTATGAATTCCTTGAATATCCATGATGCTAATGATATGCAAAGCCACAAGTTTGGGGACGCTATGTTTGATGAAGATGATATTTTTAGTCCCCCAAGTTTTGATGTGCAAATTTATTATGATGAAAGCATGCCTCCTATCTATGATGATTATTGTGATGACACGTATGCTATTAAGAACAATGGTAACCATGAAACTTGTCATCTTGATTTTAATTTTCAATTGGATTATGCTTCACATGATAGTTATTTTGTTGAGTTTGCTCCCACTACTATTCATGAGAACAAATTTGCTTATGTGGAGAGTAATAAAATTTCTATGCTTGTAGATCATGAAAAGAATGCTTTATGTGATGGTTATATTGTTGAATTCATTCATGATTCTACTGAAAATTATTACGAGGGAGGAACATATGCTTGTAGGAATTGCAATAATATCAAGTTTCCTCTCTATGTGCTTAAAGTTTTAAAGTTATGCTTGTTTTGCCTTCCTATGCTAGTTGATTATTGTTCCCATAAGTTGTTTGCTCACAAAATCCCTATGCACAGGAAGTGGGTTAGACTTAAATGTGCTAGTCATCTTCTTCATGATGCTCTCTTTATGTTTCAATTCTTATCTTTTGTGTGAGCATCATTGAAATCATCATGCCTAGCTGGGGGCGTTAAATGTTAGCGCTTGTTGGGAGGCAACCCAATTTTATTATTGTTCTTTGCCTTTTGCTCCTGATTAGTAATAAATAATCTATCTAGCCTCTGGTTAGATGTGGTTTTATGTTTTAGTTAGTGTTTGTGCCAAGTAAGAACCAATAGGATCTTCTTGGGTGATAGTTGTTTGATCTTGCTGAAAAAGACAGAAACTTTGTGCTCACGAAAATAATTTTTAAAATTCACCAGAACGTGATAAAATGATAATTCTTTTTGCAGAAGATCAATATACAAATTATCCAGGTAGTCCTAGTTTTTCAGAATTTTGGGAGTTCCATAAGTATTCCAACAAATCAGATTACTACAGACTGTTCTGTTTTTGACAGATTCTGTTTTCATTGTGTTGTTTGCATATTTTGATGAATCTTTGAGTAGTATCGAAGGGTATGAACCATAAAGAAGATGGGATACAGTAGATATTACATCAATATGAATTTAGAATGAGTTCACAACAGTACCAAAAGAGGTGATTTATTTTATTATACTAACGGAGCTTATGAGTTTTCTTTGAGTTTTGTGTTGTGAAGTTTTCAAGTTTTGGGTAAAGATTCGATGGACTATGGAATAAGGAGTGGCAAGAGCCTAAGCTTGGGGATGCCCAAGGCACCCCAAGGTAATATTCAAGGGCAACCAAGAGCCTAAGCTTGGGGATGCCCCGGATGGCATCCCCTCTTTCGTCTTCGTGCATCGGTAACTTTACTTGAAGCTATATTTTTATTCACCACATGATATGTGTTTTGCTTGGAGCGTCATTTTATTTTATTTTGTTTTGCTTGCTGTTTGAATAATATCCCAATATCTGGAAATCTTAAATGTTAGATAGTCTTCACATAGTTACATATTTATTCAACTACTCATTGATCTTCACTTATATCTTTTGGAGTAGTTTCTCATTTGCTCTGGTGCTTCACTTATATCCTTTTAGAGCACGACAATGGTTTTATTTTGAAGAAATAGATGAACTATCATGCTTCACTTATATTATTTTGAGAGTCCTAGACAGCATGGTAATTTTCTTTGGTTATGAAACTAGTCCTAATATGATAGGCATCCAAGATGGGTATAATAAAAACTTTCATATAAAGTGCATTAAATACTATGAGAAGTTTGATACTTGATAATTGTTTTGAGATATAAAGATGGTGATATTAGAGTCGTGCTAGTTGAGTAATTGTGAAATTGAGAAATACTTGTGTTGAGGATTGCAAGTCCCGTAGCATGCACGTATGGTAACCGTTGTGTGACAAATTTGAAGCATGAGGTGTTTCTTTGATTGCCTTCCTTATGAGTGGCGGCCGGGGATGAGCGATGGTCTTTTCCTACAAATCTATCCCCCTAGGAGCATGCGCGTAGTGCTTGGTTTTGATGACTTGTAGATTTTTGCAATAAGTATGTGAGTTCTTTATGACTAATGTTGAGTCCATGGATTATACGCACTCTCACCCTTCCATCATTGCTAGCCTCTTCGGTACCGTGCATTGCCCTTTCTCACCTCGAGAGTTGGTGCAAACTTCGCCGGTGCATCCAAACCCCGTGATATGATACACTCTATCACACATAAGCCTCCTTATATCTTCCTCTAAGCAGCCACCATACCTACCTATTATGGCATTTCCATAGCCATTCCGAGATATATTGCCATGCAACCTTCCACCGTTCCGTTTATTGTGACATGCTTCATCATTGTCATATTGCCTTGCATGATCATGTAGATGACATCGTATTTGTGGCAAGGCCACCATGCATAATTTTTCATACATGTCACTCTTGATTCATTGCCCATCCCGGTACACCGCCGGAGGCACTCATATAGAGTCATATTTTGTTCTAGTATTGAGTTGTAATCCTTGAGTTGTAAATAAATAGAAGTGTGATGATCATCATTATTAGAGCATTGTCCCATGTGAGGAAAAAAAAGAAAGGTCAAAAAAAAGAGAAAGGCGAAAAAAAGAGAAGGCCCAAAAAAATAAGAGAAAAAGAGAGAAGGGACAATGCTACTATCCTTTTTTTCCACACTTGTGCTTCAAAGTAGCACCATGATCTTCATGATAGAGAGTTTCTTATATTGTCACTTTTATATACTAGTGGGAATTTTTCATTATAGAACTTGGCTTGTATATTCCAACAATGGGCTTCCTCAAATGCCCTAGGTCTTCGTGAGCAAGCAAGTTGGATGCACACCCACTTAGTTTCTTTTGTTGAGCTTTCATATATTTATAACTCTAGTGCATCCGTTGCATGGCAATCCCTACTCCTCGCATTGACACCAATTGATGGGCATCTCCATAGCCCGTTGATTAGCCGCGTTGATGTGAGACTTTCTCCCTTTTTGTCTTCTTCACACAACCTCCATCATCATATTCTATTCCACCTATAGTGCTATGTCCATGGCTCGCGCTCATATATTGTGTGAAAGTTGAAAAAGTTTGAGAATGCTATGTATGAAACAATTGCTTGGCTTGTCATCGGGGTTGTGCATGATGGGAGCATTTTGTGGGACGAAAATGAAGCATGGCTAAACTATATGATTTTGTAGGGATGAGCGTTCTTTGGCCATGTTATTTTGAGAAGACATAATTGCTTGGTTAGTATGCTTGAAGTATTATTATTTTATGTCAATATTAAACTTTTGTCTTGAATCTTTCGGATCTAAACATTCATGCCACAATCAGGAAAATTACATTGAAAATTATTTTAGGTAGCATTCCACATCAAAAATTCTGTTTTATCATTTACCTACTCGAGGACGAGCAGGAATTAAGCTTGGGGATGCTTGATACGTCTCCAACGTATCTATAATTTTTGATTGTCCCATGCTCTTATATTATCCATCTAGGATGTTTTATATGCATTTATATGCTCTTTTATATTATTTTTGGGACTAACCTATTAACCTAGAGCCCAGTGCCAGTTTCAGTTTTTTCCTTGTTTTTGAGTATCGCAGAAAATGAAAACCAAACGGAGTCCAATTGACCTGAAATTTCACGGAGATTATTTTTGGACCAGAAGAAGCCCACGGAGTATCGGAGATGGACCAGAAGAGTCCCGAGGCACCCACGAGGGTGGGGGCGCGCTCTACCCCCTGGGCGCGCCCCCCTACCTCGTGGCCGCCTCGGAGACCCCCCTGACTTGTTCCCGACGCCAAAAATCCCGATAAATATAGAAACCCCCGAAAAGAAACCTAGATCGGGAGTTCCGCCGCCGCAAGCCTCTGTAGCCACCAAAAACCAATCGGGACCCTGTTCCGGCACCCTTCCAGAGGGGGGATCCCTCACCGGTGGCCATCTTCATCATCCCGGCGCTCTCCATGATGAGGAGGGAGTAGTTCACCCTCGGGGCTGAGGGTATGTACCAGTAGCTATGTGTTTGATCTCTCTCTCTCTCTCTCTCTCTCTCTCTCTCTCGTGTTCTTGATTTGGTACGATCTTGATGTATCGTGAGCTTTGCTATTATACTTGGATCTTATGATGTTTCTCCCCCTCTACTCTCTTGTAATGGATTGAGTTTTCCCTTCGAAGTTATCTTGTCGGATTGAGTCTTTAAGGATTTGAGAACACTTGATGTATGTCTTGCGTGGGATACCCGTGGTGACAATGGGGTATTCTATCGATTCACTTGATGTATGTTTTGGTGATCAACTTGCGGGTTCCGTGACCTTGGGAATCTATGCATAGGGGTTGGCACACTTTTTCGTCTTGACTCTCCGGAGAAACTTTGGGACACTCTTTGAAGTTCTTTGTGTTGGTTGAATAGATGAATCTGAGGTTGTGTGATGCATATCGTATAATCATACCCACGGATACTTGAGGTGACATTGGAGTATCTAGGTGACATTAGGGTTTTGGTTGATTTGTGTCTTAAGGTGTTATTCTAGTACGAACTCTATGATAGATTGAACGGAAAGAATAGCTTCGTGTTATTTTACTACAGACTCTTGAATAGATCGATCAGAATGAATAACTTTGAGGTGGTTTCGTACCCTACAATAATCTCTTCGTTTGTTCTCCGCTATTAGTGACTTTGGAGTGACTCTTTGTTGCATGTTGAGGGATAGTTATGTGATCCAATTATGTTATTATTGTTGAGAGAACTTGCACTAGTGAAAGTATGAACCCTAGGCCTTGTTTCCTAGCATTGCAATACCACTTATGCTCACTTTTATCGCTTGTTACCTTGCTGTTTTTATAATTTCAGATTACAAAAACCTATATCTACCATCCATATTGCACTTGTATCACCATCTCTTCGCCGAACTAGTTCACCTATACAATTTACCATTGTATTGGGTGTGTTGGGGACAGAAGAGACTCTTTGTTATTTGGTTGCAGGGTTGTTTGAGAGAGACCATCTTCATCCTACGCCTCCGACGGATTGATAAACCTTAGGTCATCCACTTGAGGGAAATTTTCTACTGTCCTACAAACCTCTGCAGTTGGACGCCCAACAACGTCTACAAGAAGAAGGTTGTGTAGTAGACATCAAGCAATTTCTGGCGCCATTGCCGGGGAGGCGAGGTAAGCGGCATTAACACCCCGTCAACTAAGCAATTTCTGGCGCCGTTGCCGGGGAGGTGAGTGCTTGAAGGTATATCTTTAGATCTTGCAATCGAATCTTTTAGCAGCTGAGTTGTCAATTCAACCACACCCGAAAGACTTAATATCCGCAACAAAGTATTTAGTTGCAAAGTAGTATGCAAGTAGCGGTAATGGTGGCAAAAGTAGCAACGGTTTTGTAGCAATCGTAATGTGGCAATGGAAAAGTAACTTAGCAAAGATCAATATGAAACGAGCTCATAGGCAATGGATCAATGATGGATAATTATGTCGGATAGCATTCATCATGCAACAGTTATAACATAGGGTGACACAGAACTAGCTCCAGTTCATCAATATAATGTAGGCATGTATTCCGAATATAGTCATACGTGCTTATGGAAAAGAACTTGCATGACATCTTTTGTCCTACCCTCCTGTGGCAGCGGGGTCCTAATGTAAACTAATTAAGGCCTCCTTTTAATAGAGTACCGGACCAAAGCATTAGCACTTAGTGAATACATGAATTCCTCAAACTACGGTCATCACCAGGAAGTGTCCCGACTATTGTCACTCCGGGGTTGCCAGATCATAACACATAGTCGGTGACTATAACTTGCAAGATAGGATCAAGAACGCAAATATATTCATGAAAACATAATAGGCTCAGATCTGAAATCATGACACTCAGGCCCTAGTTACAAGCATTAGGCATAGCAAAGTCATAGCAACATCAATCTTAGAACATAGTGGATACTAGGAATCAAACCCTAACAAAACTAACTCGATTACATGGTAAATCTCATCCAACCCATCACCATCCAGCAAGCCTACGATGGGATTACTCACGCATGACGGTGATCATCATGAAATTGGTGATGGAGGATGGTTGATGATGATGATGGCGACGATTTCCCCTCTCCGGAGCCCAAAACAGACTCCAGATCTGCCCTCCCGAGGAAGAACAGGAGGTGGCAGCGGCTCCGTATCATAAAACGCGATGAATTCTTCTCTCCGATTTTTTTCTCCCCGAACCTGAATATATGGAGTTGGAGTTGAGGTCGGTGGAGGTTTGTGGGACCCATAAGGACAGAGGGCTCGCCCCCACCCTTGTGGACAGGGTGTGGGTCCCCTTCGGTTGATTCTTTTGCCAATATTTTTGATTTATTCCAAAAATGATCTCCATGAAGTTTTAGGTCATTCTGAGAACTTTTATTTCTGTGCAAAAATAACAGCATGGCAATTCTCCTGAAAACAACGTGAGTCCGGGTTAGTTCCATTCAAATCATGCAAATTAGAGTCCAAAACAAGGGCAAAAGAGTTTGGAAAAGTAGATACGATGGAGACGTATCAACTCCCCCAAGCTTAACCCATTGCTTGTTCTCAAGAAATTCAGTTGAGAAACTGAAAGTGATAAAGAAAAACTTTTACAAACTATGTTTAATCTTGTTGTTGCAAATATGTAAAGCCAGCATTCAAGTTTTCTGCAAAGACTATGAATTAACCATGTTCACAATAACATTTAGGTCTCACATTTACTCATATCAATGGCATAATCAACTAGCGAGCAATAATAATAAATCTCGGATGACAACACCTTTTCAAAACAATCATGATATATATATAATAAGATGGTATCTCGCTAGCCCTTTCTGAGACCGCAAAATATAAATGCAGAGCACCCCTGAAGATCAAGGACTGACTAGACATCATAATTCATGGTAAAAGAGATCCAGTCACAGTCATACTCCATATAAATTAATAACAATGCATACAAATGATAGTGGTGCTCTCTAACTGGTGCTTTTTATAAGAGGGTGATGACTCAACAATAAAAGTAAATAGATAGGCCCATCGCAGAGGGAAGCAGGGATTTGCAGAGGTGCCAGAGCTCGAGTTTTAAAACAGAGATAAATGATATTTTGAGAGGTATGCTTTCATTGTCAACATAACAACCAAGAGATCTCGGTATCTTGCATACTAGATACATTATAGGCAGTTCCCAAACAGAATGGTAAAGTTTATACTCTCTGACCACCAACAAGCACACTCCACGGCTGGTCCGAAACAACGGGTACCGTCCAACTAACAACAGTCCTGGGGGAGTTCAGTTTGCAATTATTTTGATTTGATTTGAGCATGGGACTGGGCATCCCGGTTACCAGCCATTTTCTCGTGAATGATGAGTGGAGTCACTCATCATGAGAATAACCCACCTAGCATGGAAGATATTGACAACCCTAGTTGCTACATGAGCGATTCGAGCATACAAAAAAGATTATCAATTGAAGGTTTAGAGTTTGGCAGATGCAAATTTACTTGGAACGATAGGTAAATACCACATATAGGTAGGTATGGTGGACTCATATGGAACAACTTTGGGTTTATGGAAGTGGATGCACGAGCAGTATTCCCGCTTAGTATAGGTGAAGGCTTAGAAAAAGATTGGGAAGCGACCAACTAGAGAGTGACAATAGTCATAAACATGCATTGGGATTAACCAACATTGAATGCAAGCATGAGTAGGATATAAATCATCATGAACATAAATATCGTGGAGGCTATGTTGATTTTGTTTCAACTACATGCGTGAACATGTGCCAAGTCAAGCCACTCACAACCATTTTAATTTCCATGTTGGAACGCAAGGTAAACCATTATAAACTCCTAGCTAATCAAGCATGGCATGAGTAACTATAATCACTAATTGTCATTGCAAACATGTTTCATTCATAATGGGCTAAATCAGGAACGATGAACTAATCATATTTACAAAAACAAGATAGGTCGAGTTCATACCAGCTTTTCCTCATCTCAATCATTTCATCATATATCGTCATTATTGCCTTTCACTTGCACGACCAAACGGTGTGGATAATAATAATAATAATAGTGCACGTGCATTGGACTAAGTTGGAATCTGTAAACATTTATTCAAAGGAGAAGACAAGGTAATATGAGCTCTTTGTTAGATCAACAATAATGCATATGAGAGCCACTCAACGTTTTCATCGTGGTCTTCTCCTCTCGACCCCCAAAGAAAAGAAAAGAATTTCAAAGAAACACACTGAAATGTTTTTGGAGTTTTTGTTTTTTTTGAAGAAAGTAAAATAAGAACGAGAAAAACTATTTACACGGGAAAGCTCCCAACAAGCAAAAGAAGAATGAGAAATCTTTTGGGGTTTTCTTTCAGTACTACTACTAAATAAGCATGGGAAGTAAACTAAACTACAACTAATTGTTTTTGGTTTTTCTCAAAGTTTTTCAAACACCCAAGAAGAAAGCGGGAAAAAGAAATAAACTAACATGGATAATACAATGAAAAAGTATGAACACCGACAACTAGAATGAGTGTGTGAACATGAATGTAATGTCGGTGAGAAATATGTACTCCCCCAAGCTTAGGCTTTTGGCCTAAGTTGGTCTATGCCCATGGATCAAGGTAGCCCTCTCCGGTGTACTGAGGAGGATCCTAGGGGTTCCACTGGTTAGCGAGCTCCTGTGGCTCCCTCTGATAAACAGACTCCTGATATGGGTCAGGTGATGGCTCTGGCTCAGGAACTGGGGATCGCGTCCCCTCCCAGTATGCATGAACGTCCGCGGGCAAAATGAAGTACCTGCCTGAATGAATATCGAACAAAGTAGGTGCAGGCAAGGTAATAATCTGAAAAGTATCCTCGCTAAATACCAAGTTATAAATGAGTCTCTTTTCCTCATCATAGTGAATAAACTTATGTGCTACCATGCTTTCATAATCTAAGTATATAGTGGTAGCAGTTTCTCCTCTTTCTCCCCGTGCCTAATGGGTATCTCGAAGCGTCTAGCAAGGCAGGAGGCGAAGATACCTCCAAAAATAGGACCCTTTGTACGATTTAAACTCAACCGTTTAGCAACCATAGCGACTAAACTGAAAGTTTTATCACGAAGTAAAGCATGGCGCAAAATGGCAAGGTCATGAGCACTAAGGCCTCCGCTCTCCCCGCGACCAATTAAACATCTCCCAGCAAATAATGAGTAGTAGCGCAAAATAGGAAAATGTAAACTAGCCACTCTCATTTCCGACACCCTTCTCCTTTCCCCTACGGTGACTCCATCAATAAAATCTTCCACATCTCTAGGACGTGGTTCCTCGACGCTACCCTCATAAGGTAATTTACAAACCTCACAAAAGTCATAATGTGTCATCTCCTTATGCCCATCATATAAGTGAAACTCTACCGTGGGTGGTGATCTCCTAGCATGAAAATGAAAACTTTGCACGAAAGTACTAGTGAGTAGGAGATACTGATCGCACTAGTCATGGAGGAAGTCGGTGATGCCTGCATTCGCAGCCAAAAAATAGAAATCCTCATAAATTCCGGCAGCCTGTAAGAATGCATCACATGGCCGAATCTCCGCAGCGTGAGGAAGATTGTACTTGGGCTTCTCCTTCTCCTCATTTTCTTTTTTCCTTCGAACCGTGGCTCGAGGAACCTCTCAACAATCTCCTCATCATTTTCTACCTCTGAAAAATTTCTGAAATTTTTAGTGACTCCAAATAAAAGTGAACCAAACTCAACAAAGTTGATAACAACTACTCCTACAAATGCCTAGAGGCTATATCATGCATCAAAACTACTTTGGACCATATAAATTTGACATGCAAGCTCAAGAACAAGGTCACTACAGCAACAAAAATTTGCAATAAATAAAGCACTAGAACAAAAACTAATTGGACCATTGGAGGAGTCACATACCGAAGAACAATCCCCCAAAGCAGTTTTGCGAATGGAGCTTTGAGCAAGGAGATAAAAAATGGCAGCAAAATGAGCAAGAACACGGGTTTGAGCTATGAGGTGATTTTTTTTGGAGGAAGATGAAGTGGATGGGTGTTGGAATAAGTGGAGGGGACCCACGTGGGCCCACAAGGTAGGGGGCGCGCCCAGGGGGTAGAGCGCGCCCTCCACCCTTGTGGCCCACTGGTGAGGCCCCCTGCTGTGTTTTCAGTGCCAGAAATTCTCCAATATTCTATAAAAAATCTTACTAAAATTTCAGGGCATTTGGAGAACTTTTATTTTCGGGACATTTTTTATTGCACGGATAATTCAGAAAACAGACAGAAAATACTAATTTTGCTTTATTTAATCTAAATAACAGAAAGTAAAAGGTGGGTACAGAAAGTTGTGCTTTCTAAATTCATCCATCTCATGCTCATAAAAAGGAAACCATTAACAAGTTTGATCAAGTCTTATTAACAAACTTCTTTCGAATGACATGAAACCTAAGAATTTTTGAATAACACTAGGTTACCTCAATGGGGATATGCATTTCCCCAACAATAAGAATATCATATTTCTTTTTGACAGTAGGAAGAGGGAATTCAAAACCTCCAATAGTAATAGTTGAAAATTTTCCAATAGAATTGATACTATGAACTTGAGGTTGTTTCTTCGGAAAGTGTACCGTATGCTCATTACCATTAACATGAAAAGTGACATTGCCTTTGTTGCAATCAACAACAGCCCCTGCAGTATTCAAAAAGGGTCTACCAAGGATAATCGACATATTGTCGTCCTCGGGAATATGAAGAATAACAAAGTCCGTTGAGATAGTAACATTTGCAACCCCAACAGGCACATCCTCACAAATACCGATGGGTATAGCAGTTGATTTATCAGCCAGTTGCAAAGAGATTTCAGTAGGTGTCAACTTATTCAATTCAAGTCTACGATATAAAGAGAAAGGCGTAACACTAACACCGGCTCCAAGATCACATAAAGCAGTTTTAACATAGTTTCCTTTAATGGAGCATGGTATAGTTGGTACTCCTGGATCTCCAAGTTTCTTCGGTATTTCACCCTTAAAAGTATAATTAGCAAGCATAGTGGAAATTTCAGCTTCCGGTATCTTTCTTTTATTTGTAACAATATCTTTCATATACTTAGCACAAGGAGACATTTTAAGCATATCAGTCAAACGCATACGCAAAAAGATAGGTCTAATCATTTCAGCAAAGCGCTCAAAATCCTCATCATCCTTTTTCTTGGATGGTTTAGGAGGAAAGGGCATGGGTTTCTGAACCCATGGTTCTCTTTCTCTACCATGTTTCCTAGCAATGAAGTCTCTCTTATCATAACGTCGATTATTTGATTGTGGGTTATCAAGATCAACAACAGGTTCAATCTCTACATCATTATCATTACTAGGTTGAGCATCAACATGAACATCATTATTAACATTATCACTAGGTTCATGTTCATCACCAGATTATGTCTCAGCATCAGAAATAGAAATATCATTGGGATTCTCAGGCGTATCTATAATAGGTTCACTAGAATCATGAAAAGTCCTATTCTTTTTCTTTTTATTACTAGGACTAGGTGCATCACTATTAATTCTCTGAGAATCTTGCTCAACTCTCTTAGGATGGCCCTCAGGATACAAAGGTTCCTGGGTCATTTTACCACCTCTAGTCATAACCCTAACAACATTATCATTATTCTTACTATTCAACTCATTAAGCAATTCATCTTGTGCCTTAAGTACTTGTTCTACTTGAGTTGTAACCATGGAAGCATGTTTACTAATAAACTTAAGATCATTAACAGTTCTACTCATATAACCACCCAAATGGTGAAGCATGTAAGCATTACTATAAGTGCATCTAGTGCCATCCCTAGTTGGTTTTGGAGTATTGACGACAAACCTGGTTGAGGGACTAATGTGTTTGTGAGAATTGCAGGATAACATAGGTAGTAGTCCCTCATTGATTCGGTTTACCTACCGGAGATGACCCCTAAAAATGTATGAAGACATTGAAGACAATGGTGGTATGTGAAGATATTCACATTGAAGACTATGACAAGAGAAGGCATTGCGTGAAGACTATGGAGCGCGAAGACTTAGTTGTTTCATTGTTTCCTTTTCTTCTTTGTTGAGTCGTAGGAACCACCGTACTGTTAAGTGGGGTCCCAGTGAACAAAGTCAGAGTGACTGAAGTGATGCTCAACCAAATCCTATGTCTTCGAGTGAAGACAATGAGAGCAAATCTTATCCAGAGCTGGATGAGTCAGCTTTACTTGTAGCCCAAGTCAAGCTGCCACGTGTGTTTGAAATCTGACCGTTGGAACACGTGATAGTTCCTTAGTGACCCAGGGTCATTTCGGACAAATCAGGCCGGGTTGCCTAGTGGCTATAAATAGCCCACCCCCTACACCATAAATTGGTGGCTGCTCAGAGTTAGTGCATGACTTTTGTCGTTTGAGAGCAACCCACCTCCGAAGCTTTTGAGAGAGAGAAATCCTTGCGAGGACAAAGCCCAAACACCCAGAGCCAAAGAGTGTTAGGCATCACTGAAGTCTTTCTGTCCGCGTGACCTGAAGACTTGTTACACTTGAGGACTGTGAATCCTCCAGCCGGTTAGGCGTCGCGTTCTGAGCATCCAAGAGTCATTGTGGATCGCCGATGAACGAAGTCTGTGAAGGTTTGGAAGTCTACCTTGAAGACTTACCAGAGTGATTGGGCAAGGACTGGGTGTCCTTAGCTCAAGGGGAATAAGGTGAAGACGCGGTCTTGTGAGTTGAATCTCAGCCTCCCTAAATAGATGTATAGTTGCCACAGCAACTGGAACTGGTCCAACAAATCCTTTGTCTTCACCAAGTGACTGGTTCTATCCTCTCCCTCTCTTTACTTACAGTCTGTCTTCGTGAAGTCATTGCCTGCTTGCATTACCTGTTTGACTTCACTGTGTGACTTCCATCGTTGATTGGATTCATACTATCTTCCGTCCTGATCTTTACTACCTAGCTGCTATTAGTCTTCGTACTTTCACTTCATTGAATACTTGACTATGGCTTGCCTAGTGTAGTCTACCTTCCGCTGCATATCAATAGGTTCATTTCTAGTGTTTGTCTTCGAAACTCTCATGTTTTGAAGACTTTCATAAAAATCGCCTATTCACCCCCCCTCTAGTCGATAACTAGCACTTTCAATTGGTATCAGAGCAAGGTACTCCCTTGTTCTGTGTGATTCGGTTTAACCACCTGGAGTTTTAGCTATGTCGGCTGCAGGGATAATCAAAGTCTCCGCTGCTTGCCCCGTCTTCGATGGAACTGAATATCCCTACTGGAAGAATAAGATGTGCATGCATCTTGAAGCCATTGATGTCGACCTCTGGTATGTCGTCAAGAATGGCGTTCCCAAGACTGGTGAAGGTGTCACCCCTGCTAATGTCAAGAAGTTCATTCAACTGGATTCTACTGCCAAGAACATCATCTGTGATCATCTGACCAAAGGACGGTATGGCCGTGTGAGTGCTCTGGAAACGTCGAAACTAGTCTGGGACTGGCTCTCCAAGGTCAACGAAGGCGTCTCAACCCAGAGAGATCAAAGGATCAGTGTTCTTCGCAACCTCTTCAACCGCTTCAAGAGAAACAACAATGAGAATGTCCAGCTCACGTTTGATCGGCTCACTGACATCACAAATGAGCTTCGTGCTCTCGGCGCCACTGAGATCATCAAGCATGAAATCGTCAAGACACTACTGAGATCACTTGACAGCTCGTTCGACACTCTTGCCCTCATGATACAAGAACGCCCTGACTTCAAGACACTCGATCCGTCTGATATACTTGAGAGGCTCAACACACATGAGTTCCAGTTATCTGAGAAAAGAGATATCTATGGTCCCAACTACGGCCGAACTCGTGCTTTAAAGGCAAAAGCTATTTCCTCATCTGAAGAAGAATCTGACTGCAGTTCTGATGATCCTGAAGACATTGGAAAGGAACTTGCTATGCTCGTGAAGAAGTTCCAGAAGTTTACTAAGAAGAAGGGCTTCAGAAATTCTTCACGATCCAGCTCAAGAAATGATGAAGCTTCCACTCATGACTACAAGAAGAGAACATGTCACAAGTGCAAGAAACCTGGACACTATATCTCTGAGTGTCCACAGTGGGACAATGAGAACAACAAGAAGAAGAAGAGCAAGGAATATGATTCTGATGACAACAAGAAGAAGAAATCCTCAAAGTCTTCTTCCAAGTCTTCATCTCATAAGAAGAGCTCATCTGGCAAGGCTCGTGCTTTTGTTGTCGAGGAGATGGATTCAGAGGAGGAGTCTGCTTCTGAGGAGGCGGAGGTGGAGTCTGAGGAGGAGTCCGACCCTGGCGTTGCAAGTCTGGCTCTAGCTACAGCCTACGTTGCCAAGTCCATCTTCAACACTGAAGACAATGGCTCCGTCACCAACGGTGAAGCTAATGACAAGGACGACTCTTCTCCCACCTACTGCTTCATGGCACGTGGTGCCAAGGTAAAATCACGCGATGCTTACTTTCAAACATCAAGTGAAGATTACTCTGATTGTGAATCCAAACCCAGCTACAAAACATTGCTAAAATTGCAACTGAACAATAGAAAGCTATGAACATACTAAAAAACTGTTAGACAAAAGCGATGACCTGTTGGACGCTGAAATGACCCGTTCTCAGTCCTTAATTGAAGACATAAAAAATCTTCATGTTAAGTACCAGGAACTTGAAAGTCGTCATGAAACGCTTTCAACCACTCATGAAAAGCTCTCCTATGATTATCTTCAAAGGAAGCAAGAGCTTGAGAAATTGAGAGCGGCTCATGAAGATTTTCAAAAAGAGAATGAGTCACTTCGCGCTCAACAGATCAGTTCTGCTCAGGAAGGATTTGAACCACCATGTCTAAAATGCCTTGAGCGTGATAACGCTACTTCTGTTGCTGAATGTTCTACTGCTGCTACTGTTGCAATATCTTCAACTGCTGATGTGGTAACTAACCCCTCTGCTGAGGATACCACTACTATTGCTGATGAAAATGCTAGGTTGAAGACATTGCTTGAAACAGGGATGTACAAAAGTCTCAAAGGGCATCAGACACTGTGCGATGTCCTCAAAAAGCAGATTCTGAACCGAAACCCTAGGAAAGAGGCAGTTGGGTTCGAGAGGAAAATGAATGTTGATGGCTCCTACTGGAAGCCTGAGCAGTATCCCAAAACCACATGGGTTGCTGCAAAGGGACCTTCAGTGGATCCATCCACCTTATCTGGCTTCACTTGTGCTAATCCTATTATCATTTATGAATCCTTTGATGCAAACTATAAACTGTTTAAGAATCAGAATGGTGAAGTGTTTGCGAGGTATATTGGTACTAACTGCAGGAATGGGCCACCTATGAAGAAGATCTGGGTTCCCAAAAGTTGTCTTGAGAATCTTCCTGTGAATATCATAATGACACCACCTGGGAAGAAGACAAATCCCAGACCAAAGGCTTCATATGGCCCAAAGGCTTCATACAGACAGAGGACTCACCTGAGTCACCCTAATGCCAATGTTTTGCAGGGAAACCATACTCAGACTTATGAATATGAGCGTGTTTCTTCAAACCGCTATGTTCATAAAACTAAGAACTTTTCTGCTTATTCATATGAGTATCATTCATCTCTTGCAAGGCTATTTGCTAGGGCTCCAAAGCCGAAGTTCTCAGATGCTGCACTTAGACTCATTGCTTCTAAGCCACCCCTGAAGATGTGGGTGGTTAAGAAGAATTAACTTTATTTTGCAGGGAAAGGTCTCCAGCCGGAAATCAAAGGCGTCTGATGCTATTGATGGGGACCTAAAACATCTTGTAGGGCGCAAGATCAAATGCCCAAATGGTCTCACTATGTATTTTGTTCCTGAATCGTTTGCCAATCACCCTATCAGTCCTAATCTTGATATGAGCTTTGATAATCCTCTTGCCCGTCAAATGTTTATGCTTCACAATACTCTTGGTGAAGCCTATCCCCCTAACTGTACTGTAGGGTATGACACCTCATGCTTCAGAATGGATTATGGACAGCGGATGCACTAATCATATGACTGGTGATCGAAGTCTTCTCATGGACTCAACCTTACGTCCATCTGACAAGAGTCACATCACATTTGCTGACACTGGTAAAAGCAAGGTATTGGGTCTAGGTAGAGTTGCAATCTCAAAGGATCAACACATGGATAAAGTGATGCTTGTTGAATCCCTTGGTTTCAACTTAATGTCTGTCTCAATGCTTTGTGACTTGAACATGATTGTGATATTTGGAAAATATTGTTGCCTTGTACTAATGGAATCTGACAAGTCTCTAGTCTTTGAAGGGTACCGGAAAGATGATCTGTACATGGTAGATTTATCAGCAGGGCCATAGCTTGCCGTATGCCTTCTTGCAAAAGCTTCAGAGTGTTGGCTCTGGCATCGGAGGCTAGGGCATGCTGGCATGAGGAACTTACACACTCTCGCCAAGAAGAAGCATGTCATAGGCATCGAGGGCGTCAAGTTCAAGAAGGATCACTTGTGCGGTGCCTGCGAAGCTGGAAAGATGACTAGGGCCAAGCATCCCTCGAAGACAGTCATGACGACATCTCAACCCTTCGAGCTGCTACACATGGACTTATTTGGCCCTACTCACTACTCTACTCTCACTACTACTGCTTGTCTATATGGCTTCGTCAT
Organism: Aegilops tauschii subsp. strangulata; assembly: GCF_002575655.3. Lineage (NCBI taxonomy): Eukaryota > Viridiplantae > Streptophyta > Magnoliopsida > Poales > Poaceae > Aegilops > Aegilops tauschii. The sequence continues at coordinate 229,403,604 of NC_053039.3, forward strand.
TGTTGATGATTACTCAAGATATACGTGGGTGCACATAATTCTCTACAAGACTGAAGTGCGGGATGTCTTCAGACGCTTCGCCAACCGTGCCATGAACAACTATGGCGTCAAGATCAAGCATATCAGAAGTGACAACGACACTGAGTTCAAGAACATCGGCCTCGACCTTTACTTGGATACATTGGGAATCACTCATGAGTTCTCCGCTCCATACACACCTCAGCAGAATGGCATCGTGGAGCGCAAGAACATAACCCTCATTGAGATGGCTCGGATGATGCTTGATGAATACAAGACACCAAGGAAGTTCTGGCCTGAAGCTATTGATACTGCATGCCATGTCATCAACCGTGTTTATCTTCACAAGCTTTTGAAGAAAACATCTTATGAACTCCTCACTGGTAAGAAGCCAAATGTCAGTTACTTCAGAGTATTTGGTGCTAGGTGCTTGATCAAGGATCCATATCACACTTCAAAATTTGCACCGAAAGCACATGAAGGTTTTATGCTTGGCTACGGAAAGGACTCGCACTCCTATAGAGTCTTCAACCTCTTTCACTATAAAGTGGTTGAAACTGTGGATGTGCGGTTCGATGAGACTAACGGCTCGCAAAGAGAGCACCTGCCAAATGTGCTAGATGAAGTTCCACCCAGTGAATCCATCAAGCTAATGGGAACTGGAGAAATCATACCGTCTGAAGCATAGCCTGAAGAGGAACTTATCATTTCTACACCTAATCAACCTGAAGACAATGCTCAGCCCGAAGACAATCCACCCAACGATGACAATGATCAACAAGAGCAAAATCTTCGTCCAGTTCATCCTCGTGTTGCAAATGAAGTACAAGTTGAGAAGATAATTGATAGCATCAATGCGCCTGGTCCACTCACTCGTTCAAGAGCAACTCAACTAGCAAATTTCTGTGGGCACTTTGCTTTTGTCTCAATATCTGAACCCAAGAAAGTTGCTGAAGCCTTCATGAAACCTGAATGGATTCAAGCTATGCAAGAAGAGCTTCAACAGTTCAAGCTGAACAATGTCTGGGAACTTGTCAAGCGTCCTGACCCCCGCAAGCACAACATAATAGGCACAAAATGGATATATCGCAACAAACAAGATGAGCATGGTCAAGTTGTCAGAAACAAAGCTCGTCTCGTTGCTCAAGGATACACTCAAGTTGAAGGGATTGACTTCGATGAAGCATTTGCTCCTGTGGTTAGGCTTGAAGCTGTTCGCATATTGCTAGCCTATGCTAACCATCACAACATCTTGCTGTATCAAATGGATGTGAAGAGTGCATTTCTCAACGGCAAGATTGAAGAAGAAGTGTATGTTGCACAACCTCCCGGCTTCAAAGATCCAAAACATCCTGATATGGTGTACAAGCTAAACAAGGCACTGTATGGTCTCAAACAAGCCCCCCCCGCTTGGTATGACACGCTCAAAGACTTCCTGAAGAGCAAAGGCTTCAAACCTGGTTCCCTGGATCCCACACTCTTCACGAAGACATATGATGGTGAACTGTTTGTGTGCCAAATATATGTGGATGACATTATCTTCGGCTGCACCAACCAAAAATACAGTGATGAGTTCGGACACATGATGCAAGAGCAATATCAGATGTCCATGATGGGCAAGCTGAAGTTCTTCCTTGGTCTTCAAATTCGTCAGCAAAGAAATTGCATCTTCATATCTCAAGAGAAATACCTCAAAGATTGACTGAAGAAGTTTGGAATGCAAGACTGCAAAGGTTACATGACGCCAATGCCAACCCAGAGTCATCTGGGTCCTGACGCCAATGGTAAAGAGTTCGATCAAAAGGTATACTGCTCCATGATTGGTTCTTTACTTTATTTATGTGCATCAAGGCCAGATATTATGCTTAGTGTTTGCATGTGTGCTCGATTCCAAGCGGCACCAAAGGAATCACATCACTTAGCTGTGAAGCGAATTCTTCGATATTTGGCTTACACCCCAACATTAGGATTATGGTATCCAAAGGGCTCAGAGTTTGATCTAGTTGGATTCTCGGATGCTGATTATGCTGGTGACAAGGTGGATCACAAGTCTACATCAGGCACATGTCACTTTCTGGGACGATCACTTGTCTGCTGGTCTTCAAAGAAGCAGAACTGTGTATCACTCTCCACTGCTGAATTTGAATACATTGCTGCTGGATCTTGCTGCGCTCAGCTTCTATGGATGAAGCAAACACTCAAGGACTATGGCATCCATCTGAAACAAGTACCACTCTACTGTGACAACGAAAGCGCCATCAAAATTGCCAACAACCCAGTTCAACACTCGAAGACAAAGCACATTGAGATTCGTCATCACTTTCTCAGAGATCATGTCATGAAGGAAGATATTGATATCATACACGTCAACACTGAAGAGCAACTGGCAGATATCTTCACAAAGCCCTTGGATGAGAAAAGAGTTTGCAAGTTGCGGTGTGAGCTAAATATCTTGGAATCCTCAAATTTCCTGTGATCAGGCACACATCCTAATACTTATGCATGTTGATGACTTAGATGTGCAACACACGAAGTAAAGTATATCTTCAATCAATGAAGACTTACATTCTAAGTGTGAATACATTAACGCGGAATTTGACTTCGGAGCACCACGATAATTGTGCGCCGTGTCTGGGTCTAATACTTCCTATACGGTGGGTAACGCCACCACCAAATTCTTCTGTTTGAAGTGTTTTTCTCATGGCGTTACATTTGCTATGTCTTCGCATTTGGTTTGTCTTGAATTTCAACATGTCTTCATGATTATCTTTACTATGTTGATTTGGTTGCATTCTGTTATATACATATATTAGTGCTCTGTCCTCTACAGCATTCACTTATAGCTAGGTCTTCTCGTTTGAATCTTTTGAACTAAGTGAATGTGATCGGATCCTAACCTCTCTATGCTTTCTACCTCAAACTCTATCTATCCAAATCATATGCATTCTGTTGAAACTGTCGAATGTCTTCTCCGCGTCCTTGTCAGCAGAAGATACAGAGACAAACATTAAATCTGTTTTAAATGTTCAATTCTTATTGCCTGAAACCCAGAGAAGCCGGAACGACCATCCGACAGACCAGGCGGGCGTGGGAACGTGGGACATCTCCCAATGTGTTGCATGTTCGCCACGTGTCCCTCACATGTGAACCGCTAGGGGCACCTGCGTAATTGCGTTGTGCCGTCCCTTTCCCTATAAATACTCGTCCAATCGCAGTCAAAATCCTTCTTCCACCTCTCCACCTCAACAAACCCTAGCGCCACCGCTAGCTCTCGACGACGCCGACGACGAAGCGCTTAGCTGCCACGACCTCTCCGACGCCGTCTTCACGCCGGCCGCGGACATCGTCTTCTCCGCCGCCGCCGTAGGCGTCCTCCGTCGCCAAGTTAGGGCACGAAAGATCGAACTGCTCGGCCTCATCTTCTACTCCGTCTAGCAGTTCATCGTGTGGTAAATTAAAACCCTCTTTTTACCGTCTTTTTGATCCTATAGATTCATCCTTTCTACCAAAAGTGGTTTCTGCCTCCACAAATTTGGATCTATCCTGTCTGCATCTCATATAATGCCTAGTATATTCACTTATGCTTCACACATAGTTAGATTCCTCACTTGTACTTATTCCTGGATTCGTACAAATCTGGAACTAACTCTCAACATATAAGTGAATGTCTTCGCGCTATGAGGTCAATGGCTTCTAAACTGATTTATCTTCAAAATCTTCTGAGAATGCATATGACCTCTTCCCCTTCCCTCGCATCTCTAATGCTGTCACAGGTACATGTCCGTGGGAGAATCCCTTGGTTCTCATAGTCTGCATTCATTTGCAGAATTCTTACATCATCACATCAACTCTCCCGAAGCCAGTTCATGTCTGACCAGCAGACGGAAGCCTTTGACAGTGTTGAAGCCATTCAGTCTGAACTTCATGGCAACAGAGAAGTCTGCAAGGAAGGGTGGCAGACAGCGCCGTGGGAACACCTCAAGAGATTGGCCTCCTGACCTCTATGAGTTGTATAAGACAGATCCAGAGGAGGACTACAATTAGCGAAAAACCCGAATCCAATGGATTTGAAGATATTGGGCAGAACAATGGTACAAGTACAGGTTCGTGACCCAGGAATATGCTGAGAAGAATGCCATCAAGCGACCCTGGGGAGACATCTTGTACAAAAATCTTCCACCTAGGTCCAGAGCTGAAGCCATTGAACAAGGCTTCTACCCTTGCATGGTCCGTGGACCACAACTTGCAGATGCCGACCCATCTTCATTGCTATGGTGTCGTGACGACAATCTGTTCAAGCGCAACTTCCAGTTTGCCAAGAACTCGGCCAAAGAAAACAAGAAGTCACGGGGATTAGACTTCAATCCAGGCCCCTCTGCTCCTAGTGCCGATGGCACACGCAAAGCTGAACCCAATCTTGTTGGGCCCTTCTACAACCGAGAAGGTCTCATCACTCATATTATGGTTCAAGGGACAGCCATGGATGAACCAGCAGACGATGCTGATTCTGACGAAGCGCCTGCACCACCGAAGCCAAAGAAGCTGAAGAAACCTAAAGCTTCGAAGCCTTCCCCTGCACCAAAAGCTTCGCGAGTGAAGCCTCTGGCCATTGCTCCTCCTGCACCAAGTGTGCATTCTGAAGATCTCTCACGCATATCCAAGTCTGAGAAGAAGAAAAAGAAGCCTATGCACACCACTGGCCCAGCTTTGACCCCTGCTGCTGTTCTGAGGAACGAGAATGACGCCATTGATCTGTCAAGTGACGACGATCTTGCTGATGACGCTCTTGAGCAGCTGATAAAGAGCAAGCAAGAGGCGGAAATCTTCAATGATTTGCCTCTCTTTGACGTGGAAGTATTGAACAACTTCATTGATGAGTGGTTTGACACCCCCGATCTCAGCTTTGACGATCTGCAACTTCCCATAGGCCTAAGTGTCTCCTTCCATGGTGCCATTGCTCCTGAGCTGGCTCTTGCTCAGAAAATTGTTGAGCTGAAGCACAAGATCGATTATGAAAAGGCTCAGTTCAAGAAGCACATGGCCAAGCTCAGCGTGGCAGACGTCCAGAACTTCAAGGTCATGCTGCATGAGCTCAAGGACGCGTTTCACAAGAAACGTGATGAAGCCAAAGGCTCTCGTGAGCGAATGAAGATTCTCGCTGCCAAGTGTGTTCAAGCTTACAATGAAGCTGAGAAGCGCAAGGCACTTGGGTGTCCTGGCATCGATCCTAAGATGGCTGCCAACTAGAAGAAGAAGCCATCTGTGGACCAAGCTGAACCATCTAGGTGGGAAGAACCTCGCATTGTCTTCCCAGCCAGTATGACAAGCGTGAAGCCTAAGGTCCCTACAGTGGTTTCAGAGCTTCAGAAGACAAGAGCAGCTGAAGCCAAGTCCAGAAAGCGCAAGACCAAGAACACCACTGATGATGCTCCACCCACCAAGAAGCGCAAGACCAAGAAGAGAGATCGGGCTGCTCCCACAGAGCCCCTTGTCGTCGAGCCAATTTCTGTTGCTCGTCCTGAATCTGCACAACAAGAACGTCGAATGATAGTTCATGAGCCTGCTTCCACAGAGGCTCCTGAAGCTGGAGACATTCCAGCTGTTGACCCCACCGCAGCTGAAGACATTGGTCATCATGACAATGTTGAAGATGATGAAGTCCTTCCTCAGATCGAGCACAACGTGGTATCATCGCCTGTTCTTACGAACAGCGAACTCATCAGCATTGGTCGTCCATTGACGCCAATTGCTCAGGATGACTCATGGGCTGATCACCCACAAGAATCCCCCCGTCAAGAAGAAACACCAGTTACTCCCCCAACACAGGTCACCACTCCGGTGATTGAAGATGAAGACTTTGTGGCCCAACCAACTCCATCTCCACAAGCATCGCCAGCGTTTCGCAGGCTTCGCAAAGGACCAAGGCCACAGGTCACTCTGTCAAGTGTTCCAGAAGGAGAAGAGCGCCAATCCGTTTCACGCCAAGTCTTTTCTGAAGCCTCTCCAACTGTGAACAACCCCGAGACTGAAGCCAATATGGCTGAAGATATTCTGGCTTCATCAGCCGATGACCAAGAAGAACCAAGAGAAGAAGAAGAACGTGTTGTTACACCCCCAACCAACCAAGTTGTTCTCGAGGAGAACGTGTCTGACCCTCCAGCTACTCAAGTGGAGGTTAACAACATTGAGGCGACCACCAACACTGAAGCCAATGACGTTGTCATGGCTGAAGCTAATGTGGCGCCTGAAGTCAATGTGGTGCCCGAAGTGATAGCACCTGAAGTCAATGCTGCACCTGATGCCAATCTGCAGCCTGAAGTCACTGCCACTGCCACTGCCACTGCTCCTGTACCGCCTCTCAGGCCACATACTATTGAGCAAGCATACAACTATGGTCAGCTGGTCACTGTCAGATGGCCTATTCTGGTTCCACCTCCTGCTGCTGGTCTGCAATTTGACTATCATGTCGAGCACAGGCCATAGGTACAGAAGCCTAAGCCAAGACTGCCCAGGTTTTCAGGTACTGCCACTTCACCAGGGTCCTTCAATGCAAATGGCTTCATTGCGCACAACACTTTCTTTGATAGCGCCAAGAACCCCTATTCCAAGCCAAGGATTTCATCAGATCGGTTCTGGAGCTATCAGCAGCGCGGTTATTATTCATGTGTTCTTTATGATCAAGGGCGTATCTTCCCTCATATGCGTCTTGACTGTGAAGCCATTGCTGGACTGCCATGCCTTGAAGAAGCCCTTGACTGCTTCCGTGATGCTGGACTGCTGAACTTTGTGACTGATAAGGAGCATTGGAATGAAGAACTTCTGCTTCAATTTTATGCTACCCTCCACATTCGCGGATACAACAGGGATTCGAAGACTTGGGTCCTTGAGTAGATGACAGGCAATGTCCATCATGAAGCCAAAGCTTTTGACATCATTGAGCTAACCGGCCTGCCCACTCCAGGAGAATTATATGAACCTGGTTGTCAGCTTCACCGCAATGCTTTGGAGAGTATCTTCCACAAGCCAGACCCAACATGAGCCAAATGCTGAGCATGATGAAGCCTCTGCCCCATGACGCTGATTACCCAAAGGAGTTCTTTGTCGAAGACCTCGAGTATCTGCCCCGCACTATTTATCATATTATCAGACGGACTCTATGGCCTATCAAAGGACATTCTTCAGCAGCAAAACTTGAAGGAGCAATGAAGACTTTGGTCTTTTATATCTTCAATGGCATCATCTTCAATGCTCAAGACTTCTTTATCAGGCAGTTGGCTGCATCAGGCTCTGATCTCTTTGGACTGAAGTTCTACGCTCTGTGGGTCATGCGCCTCATCAAGCTACACTCAGCTCTCAACTATCAGCCCTCTGCTCGCAACCATCTGATCTTTCTACCAGAGGTTGATATGTCAGTTGAAGCCATATACCCAGAACCTGCCAAGGAGCCTATTTGTCTTCACAATGCTGATCACCAAAGCTTCACGCAACCCATTGAAGGAGTCCAGGCAGTCACTCATGTTTATCCTTTGGCTGGCAATACACGCTTACCTCACCATGCTCAAACTGAAGCCATTGAAAGCACTATTGCTCAAAGCCCTCGGAAGCGATCTCGTGTTCTCAATGACCGAGAACTTCTCGTTGCCCTGCATCAGAAACAAGATAAGCATCACTTATGGCTGAAGCATCAGATGCAAAGCCTCTTGGTGGACGTCAATCGCATTCGCAATCTTGCCACCAAGAATGCCTTTGTTACACATGAAACCTGTCGGAGGTCCTGGAAGAGTTTGACATTGCTGAGTGCTGAAGCAGATCTTCAAGACGATGGCTTCACTGAAAGATTCAAGTTTGACTCCACTCCTCCAAGGAATGCTGTCTTGCGTCGAACTCCATCTCTTGAAGACTCTGATTATTCCTCCTCCGCTGCAACGGTGAATGCCAGAGTGATCGATGATCAAGATAATGCTACTTCACCACCTCCAACTTCAGCACGTATCGACACTGCACCAAGTTCTTCTGCACCGCCAAACCCCGATGCCGACCCTGCATCTTCTCCTACTCCTTCTGGGAACGAGTAGAGGCATAACACTAACACTGGCTCCAAGATCACATAAAGCAGTTTTAACATAGTTTCCTTTAATGGAGCATGGTATAGTTGGTACTCCTGGATCTCCAAGTTTCTTCGGTATTTCACCCTTAAAAGTATAATTAGCGAGCATGGTGGAAATTTCAGCTTCCGGTATCTTTCTTTTATTTGTAACAATATCTTTCATATACTTAGCATAAGGAGACATTTTAAGCATATCAATCAAACACATACGCAAAAAGATAGGTCTAATCATTTCAGCAAAGCGCTCAAAATCCTCATCATCCTTTTTCTTGGATGGTTTAGGAGGAAAGGGCATGGGTTTCTGAACCCATGGTTCTCTTTCTCTACCATGTTTCCTAGCAATGAAGTCTCTCTTATCATAACGTTGATTCTTTGATTGTGGGTTATCAAGATCAACAACAGGTTCAATCTCTACATCATTATCATTACTAGGTTGAGCATCAACATGAACATCATTATTAACATTATCACTAGGTTCATGTTCATCACCAGATTGTGTCTCAGCATCAGAAATAGAAATATCATTGGGATTCTCAGGCGTATCTATAATAGGTTCACTAGAAGCATGAAAAGTCCTATCAGTTTTCTTTTTCTTTTTATTACTAGGACTAGGTGCATCACTATTAATTCTCTGAGAATCTTGCTCAACTCTCTTAGGATGGCCCTTAGGATACAAAGGTTCCTGGGTCATTTTACCACCTCTAGTCATAACCCCAACAACATTATCATTATTCTTACTATTCAACTCATTAAGCAATTCATCTTGTGCCTTAAGTACTTGTTCTACTTGAGTTGTAACCATGGAAGCATGTTTACTAATAAACTTAAGATCATTAACAGTTCTACTCATATAACCACCCAAGTGGTCAAGCATGTAAGCATTACTGTAAGTGCATCTAGTGCCACCCCTAGTTGGTTTTGGAGTATTGACGACAAACCTGGTTGAGGGACTAATGTGTTTGTGAGAATTGCAGGATAACACAGGTAGTAGTCCCTCATTGATTCGGTTTACCTACCGGAGATGACCCCTAAAAATGTATGAAGACATTGAAGACAATGGTGGTATGTGAAGATATTCACATTGAAGACTATGACAAGAGAAGGCATTGCGTGAAGACTATGGAGCGCGAAGACTTAGTTGTTTCGTTGTTTCCTTTTCTTCTTTGTTGAGTCGTAGGAACCACCGTACTGTTAAGTGGGGTCCCAGTGAACAAAGTCAGAGTGACTGAAGTGATGCTCAACCAAATCCTATGTCTTCGAGTGAAGACAATGAGAGCAAATCTTATCCAGAGCTGGATGAGTCAACTTTACTTGTAGCCCAAGTCAAGCTGCCACGTGTGTTTGAAATCTGACCGTTGGAACACGTGTCAGTTCCTTAGTGACCCAGGGTCATTTCGGACAAATCAGGTCGGGTTGCCTAGTGGCTATAAATAGCCCACCCCCTACACCATAAATTGGTGGCTGCTCAGAGTTAATGCACGGCTTTTGTTGTTGAGAGCAACCCACCTTCGAAGCTTTTGAGAGAGAGAGAGAAATCCTTGCGAGGACAAAGCCCAAACACCCAGAGCCAAAGAGTGTTAGGCATCACTGAAGTCTTTCTGTCCGCGTGACCTGAAGACTTGTTACACTTGAGGACTGTGAATCCTCTAGCCGGTTAGGCATCGCGTTCTGAGCATCCAAGAGTCATTGTGGATCGCCGGTGAACGAAGTCTGTGAAGGTTTGGAAGTCTACCTTGAAGACTTACCAGAGTGATTGGGCGAGGACTGGGTGTCCTTAGCTCAAGGGGAATAAGGTGAAGACGCGGTCTTCTGAGTTGAATCTCAGCCTCCCTAAATAGATGTACAGTTGTCACAGCAACTGGAACTGGTCCAACAAATCCTTTGTCTTCACCAAGTGACTGGTTCTATCCTCTCCCTCTCTTTACTTACAGTCTGTGTCCGTGAAGTCATTGCCTGCTTGGATTACCTGTTTGACTTCACTGTGTGACTTCCATCGTTGATTGGCTTCATACTATCTTCCGTCATGATCTTTACTACCTAGCTGCTATTAGTCTTCGTACTTTCACTTCATTAAATACTTGACTATGGCTTGCCTAGTGTAGTCTACCTTCCGCTGCATTTCAATAGGTTCATTTCTAGTGTTTGTCTTCGAAACTCTCATGTTTTGAAGACTTTCATAAAAATCGCCTATTCACCCCCCTCTAGTCGATAACTAGCACTTTCAATTACGTTTCAATTCTCTACTAACATAAGCATTGAAGTTTTCTTGTTTAACAATAAAATTATCAAACTCATCCAAGCATTGACTAGCAGACTTATTATGAGGAATATCACCTTCATAAAATCTACAGAGAGAGTTTACCTCTACTACTTGTGTTGGGTTATCTAGACCATGTATTTCTTCAATAGGCGGTAAATTCATAATATCTTCAGCTTTAATACCTTTTTCTTTCATAGATTTCTTTGCCTCTTGCATATCTTTAGGACTGAGAAATAGAATACCCATTTTCTTCGGAGTTGGCTTAGGAGTTGGTTCAGGAAGTGTCCAATCATTATCATTACTCAATATATTATTCAATAGCAATTCAGCTTGCTCAATAGTTCTTTCCCTGAAAACACAACCAGCACAACTATCCAGGTGGTCTCTGGAAGCATCGGTTAGTCCATTATAAAAGGTATCAAGTATTTCATTTTTCTTGAGAGGATGATCAGGCAAAGCATTAAGTAATTGGAGAAGCCTCCCCCGAGCTTGTGGGAGACTCTCTTCTTCAATTTGCATGAAGTTAAATATTTCCTTTAAAGCAGCTTGTTTCTTATGAGCAGGGAAATATTTTTGAGAGAAGTAGTAAATCATATTCTAGGGACTACGCACACAACCAGGAACAAGAGAATTAAACCATAACTTAGCATCACCCTTTAATGAGAAAGGAAACGACTTAAGAATATAGTAATAGCGAATTTTTTCCTGATGAGCAAATAGGGTGGCTATATCATTCAATTTAGTAAGATGTGCCACAATAGTTCCAGATTCATAACCATAGAAAGGATCAGATTCAATCAAAGTATTTAACTCAGGATTGACAGAGAATTCATAATCCTTATCAGTAACAAAGATAGGTGAAGTAGCAAACATAGGGTCATATTGCATTCTAGCATTCAAAGACTTTTCTTTCAGCTTAGCTAACAGTTTCTTAAGATCATCTCTATCATTACAAGCAAGAAAGTCTCTAGCAGTTTCTTCATCCATAATATAACCCTCAGGTACAATAGGCAATTCATATCTAGGGGGAGAATCATAATCTTCAGTTTCAATAATATCATCAGTTTCAGTAATTTCATTCTCTGTAACCCTAACAAGTTGTTCATCAAGAAATTCACCTAGTGGCACAATATTATCAAGCAGAGAAGTAGTTTCATCATAAGCATCATGCATAGCAGAAGTGGCATCATCAATAACATGCGACATATTGGAATCAATAGCAGGTGTAGGTGTCGCAAGTTTACTTAAAACAGAAGGAGAATCAAGTGCAGAGCTAGATGGCAGTTCCTTACCTCCCCTCGTAGTTGAGGGAAAAAAATCTTGGTTTTGTTGTCTTTCAGATTCCTCATAGTGATGAACAGATATAAATCCCAAGTGACTCAAAGAATAGAGCTATGCTCCCCCGCAACGGTGCCAAAAAAAGGTCTTGATAACCCACAAGTATAGAGGATCGCAATAGTTTTCGAGGGTAGAGTATTCAACCCAAATTTATTGATTCAGCACAAGGGGAGCCAAAGAATATTCTCAAGTATTAGTAGTCGAGTTGTCAATTCAACAACACCTGAAAGACTTAATATCTGCAACAAAGAATTTAGTAGCAAAGTAGTATGGAAGGAGCGGTAACGATGGCAAAAGTAACATTAGCAATTTTGTAGCAATCGTAACAGTGGCAATGGAAAAGTAACTTAGCAAAGATCAATATGAAACGAGCTCGTAGGCAATGGATCAATGATGTATAATTATGTCAGATATCATTCATCATGCAAAAGTTATAACATAGGGTGACACAGAACTAGCTCCAATTCATCAATATAATGTAGGCATGTATTCCGAATATAGTCGTGCTTATGGAAAAGAACTTGCATGACATCTTTTGTCCTACCCTCCCATGGCAGCGGGGTCCTAATGGAAACTAAAGGATATTAAGGCCTCCTTTTAATAGAGTACCAGACCAAAGCATTAGCACTTAGTGAATACATGAACTCCTCAAACTACGGTCATCACCGAGAAGTGTCCCGACTATTGTCACTCCGGGGTTGCCAAATCATAACACGTAGTAGGTTACTATAACTTGCAAGATAGGATCAAGAACGCAAATATATTCATGAAAACATAATAGGTTCAGATCTGAAATCATGGCACTCGGGACCTAGTGACAGGCATTAGGCATAGCATAGTCATAGCAACATCAATCTTAGAACATAGTGGATACTAGGGATCAAACCCTAACAAAACTAACTCGATTACATGGTAAATCTCATCCAACCCATCACCGTCCAGCAAGCCTACGATGGGATTACTCACGCAGGGCGGTGAGCATCATGAAATTGGTGATGGAAGATGGTTGATGATGACGATGGCGACGATTTCCCCTCTTCGGAGCCCAAAACGGACTCCAGATCAGCCCTCCCGAGGAAGAACAGGAGGTGGCGGCGACTCCGTATCGTAAAACGCGATGAATACTTCTCTCTGATTTTTTTCTCCCCGAACATGAATATATGGAGTTGGAGTTGAGGTCGGTGGAGGTCTGTGGGACCCACAAGGACAGAGGGCGCGCCACCGGGGGGTGGGCTCGCCCCCCACCCTTGTGGACACGGTGTGGGTCCCCTTCGATTGATTCTTTCGCCAATATTTTTTATTTATTCCAAAAATGATCTCCAAGAAGTTTCAGGTCATTCCGAGAACTTTTGTTTTTGCACAAAAATAACACCATGGCAATCCTGCTGAAAACAGTGTCAGTCCGGGTTAGTTCCATTCAAACCATGCAAATTAGAGTCCAAAACAAGGGCAAAAAAGTTTGGAGAAGTAGATATGATGGAGACGTATTACAATCGGAGTACTAATAAAATCATTGTTACTAGTATTGGAGAAGTCACACAATTTGGTATTCTCTTGATCCATCGTGACAAAGCAAGCAATCTAACACACGAGCAAACAAAAAGCAAACGAAAAAGACGAACGGAAGAGGGGCGAAGAAAAAGGCAAATCTTTTTGAAAATCGTTTTAGAAGTGGGGGAGAGGAAAACGAGAGGCGAATGGCGAATAATGTAATGCAAGAGATGAGAGTTTTATGATGGGTACTTGGTATGTCTTGACTTGGTGTATATCTCCTCGGCAATGGCGCCAGAAATTCTTCCTGCTACTTCTTGAGCTTGCGTTGGGTTTTCCCTTGAATAGGAAAGGGTGATGCAGCAAAGTAGAGATAAGTACTTCCCTCAATTAGAGAACCAAGGTATCAATCCATTAGGAGAAGAACGCACAAATCACCAATACCTGCACAAACAATCAAACACTTGCACCCAACACGATTAAGGGGTTGTCAATCTGATGCAGAGCATCCCTCGCTCATCCCCATGGATGTTCTGTCACCACTACAAGCACGAAGGGAACCAATGACAAGAGTACACACATGTGCCTTCAAAACCGAGGTTAACTCTTTCCTATTCGAGTTTCATTAGGATTCACACGACAGTCGGATTCTACCTCAAATGGAAACTCTATGCACTCTTAGGTACCAAGAAGAAGACCGTGAAGAGGCAAGGACGGAGATCCAAGCGACCACAGAGAAGGAAGAAGAGGGACGTCATGGAAAGGACGAAGACACGGAGGACCTAGACACTCCGGGTGCCCGGCCCCTATGCCCCTGGGTGCCCGGACGCCGGCTGGGAGCCGCCCCTGGACACCCCGGGTGCCCGACCCCAACCAGGGCGCTGGCCTTGGCTACCCCGGGTGCCCGGCCCCCTGCCTGGGTGCCGCCCCCGCCGCCCCCGGGTGCCCGGGCCCTCAACCCCGGGTGCCCGGCCTCCTCTTGGGCGCTGCCCCAGCCCACACCGGGTGCCCGGGCCATCAACCCCTGGGTGCCCGGACCATCAACCCCCGGGTGCCCGACCTCTACAGCCGCTAGGCCGCGGCCTCTCTAACCGGGCCGGGTGCCCGGTCCCTCACACCCCGGGTGCCCGGCCCCCCTTGATGCATCTACCCCCGGGTGCCTGGGCGACTTTACCCCGGGTGCCCGACCCCCTTGATGCATCTACCCCCGGGTGCCCATGCGACTTTACCCCGTGTGCCCGGACCCCTCTGGTTGTGCACGCGTGCACTATGGGCAAAAGACCCTTGTACCCCCGTTTTCCCCAATTTCGTCCCTAGCCTATATAAGCTCTTCCCCTAGCTCATTCTTGAGGTTAGCATAGTATATGTGAGATATTGGGAGAGCTTTGCTCATCTTCCTCCTCTTGGAGATCATGACCTCCTAAGGGAGAAGATCCTCTTGTGGATATCAAGGCCTCCTCTTGGAGAAGGATCCCCATCATAGGATCATCTAGACCTCACCTCCCTTAGGAGTGGGAAGAACTTTACCCTAGTGCTATTTTCCTTGGATTGATCTTGTATGCTTGTGAATCTCTTGTATGCTACTCTAGTGGATGTGTGATTGTGGTTTGTTTGAGTGTTCCCCTCTTGTGTTCTTGCTCTTTCCCCCCTCCAAGTGTGAAAACATCCTCCCCTAGGGTTTCACCCTACAACATCTTGGTATCATGAGCAAGCTTGATTCACATCTTGGAGTCTCATCCCCCCATTTGCTAGCTTGATTTTGTTGTTTTTCGTCCTAATTCGAAAATCCCCACAAAAATAGCTCCCCCCAAAAATTTCTTGCAATTTGTTAGATCTTGTGAGATTTTGTTGTTTTGGTCCATGGATTTGTTGTTTGGCAAGTGGATTTAGCCTCCCCCCATCCATCCCCACCTTTCCCACCACGAAATCCACCGAAATCTTGCATTTCCCACAAATTTCGCCCAAATTCGGCCACCACTGGGTGCCCGCACCCCAAACCCCAAGTGCCCGCACCCCCGGGCAATTTTCGCCCACCACCCCTGACCACCCTGGGCACCCGCACCCCGTACCCTCGGGTGCCCGCACTCCCCAGAATCAGCCCACTTCCACACACCTTTTCGGCCATAACTTTCACTCCGGAAGTCCGATTTTGACATTCTTTAGCTTGTTGAGTAGCTATTTACATCCCCATCCATCTAGATAGGTTCCCCCACCATTTGACTCCATCAAAATGTTGTCATTTTGGCATCTTTGCCTAGGCCATCCACCATAGCATCCGTAAAACCATCATAGCTTTCCGCAACCTAACCCATTTTGATCCATACTAGATCATTGACTGCGCGCGTTGCTGCGCCCGTCTATTTATACAATATATAATTATAAGAAACTTTGTAAATAAATGGCAACATAGAACCCACTAAATTTGCATAAACATAAACATATATTATTCAGCACTTAAGGGAAATCTCGAGATTCACATATACTGGTATGACTACATACACAACAATGTTCGCAGTAATTACAACTAATCCGAACTGCCAAGACAAGCAGCAGGAAAAAAACATGTACGACTCTGTAATATTCCAGTTACCCAAAGGAAAAAATGTATGGGCATGCATAACATGGATCCTGGAATAAGATCACAAATGGTGATCAAAAGCTTAGTGCAACAGAAGCAGGGGATCTATAAGAGGAAAATTTCCCTCCTATTTCCTTAACGAAGGAAATTAAATTTAGCAAGTGTACTTTGTTTCCTTATTTAGCATCCTCTGGGTAAAAATTTCTATCGAATTAGTTGACCATAATGCACTCCCAACAAAAATGAAACTTCACTGTACAGTGGTTCAAGAAGGCAAAGATTTCTAATATTATAAATTAAAAAATGGTATTATCAGCGAGCTATAAACCAATATAAAATATATCTAGAACATCTGTCAAAGCACATTTTCATCAGTGTTACAAGTAAATTAGGAAGTCACGTGAAGTACCAATGCAACAAATAAGCTAATAAAGGAATGGCATGTGACGGGAGAAATCATTACTGTGATGCACTGATAATAGACGACAAATTTATTTTTTCTAATAGCAAACAACATATATACCTGTAATCATGGTGTGATTGGCAAGACATATATGTTTTAAGGCTTATCTTACAGAAAATTTGATACACAAAAATTATAATAATCAAATGGTAAAAATAGGAAAGCCCCCGGTAAAATTCAGGAATCAAGACATAATCTTTGTAAGGTACAAATATCATGACTACATAAGATGTTCTGGCTCAAACACTTACATAGATAACATTCAAGTATAAATTGAATAAGGTTGATGCCTACGAACTAAATACATATCAAGAATCCTTACATAAAAATCAATTTGGGGTTGAGCAGCTGCATCCACCTGAATGTCTACATCCAGTGAGTGTGAGTTGCCAGAGAAGGGCTCTGGACACGAATTGCCAATATTTAAGAGTGAGCTGAAGCAGAACAAAACAATTAATCCTACCAAATAATTCAAAATGAAATCTAAAATTTAGGAATGATCATGGTCTTAGTCCTTTGAACAATCGTAAGCTACCAGATATGTACTTTACATCTATGCAACAATAGGATGATTTGGGTTTAAAAAAATAACTGTAGTTTAGTGAACAACTGAAAAACTTTGCTCGCTAGTACTATACCATGTGAGATAGTTAAAGTAGATTGTAGAGCTTTATGATTTGAGTGTAGTTGGCTAGTAGTCATACTGGTTTCAGGGGCTAAGTGGCAGATAGATTGGAGTGCTCCAGTTTATTGACTTCATCTTGGGAGGCTGACTGGTTCGAGAAGACATGATCAAATATGTTTATTGATTGCATGCATTGCTGGCATCCATGGGATCCCAATGACCAGAGCTGACCAAGAAACTCTTGAACCTGAGATAGCAAATTAACCATTGATTACATTGCGCATGTGATAGGATTAAAACATGTGATTCTAATTGTCTTACTAGTATCACTTCCCAGACTTATGATGTGTGCATCGTAGGATGATGTGATTGAATGGAGCGGAGACGCTACTGCTACTAACTGAAGCCGATCGATGCTGCCTCTGTATGAACAGTGAGCGTTGCTGGGGGGGTTTGGATGAACAGTTCCCGATGGGGGTGGATGAACAGGACCCCGTGGTGTTGCCTCTGGATGAAGAGGACCCCGATCGATCGAGCCGATTCGGGCTGGATGAACAGGACCCCGTGGAGGGCAGGATGAACAGGACCACCCCGTGGAGGGCTGGATGAATAGTAGACGGTGGAGGGCTGGATGAATGGTAGCCCGTGGAGGGGTGGTTGAACAGGAGCCCATGGAGAGGGGTGGTTGAACAGTAGCCGGTGGAGTAGTGCGCGGTGGAGTCTGGATGAACAGGAGCCCGTGGATGAACAGTCGCAGGTGGAGGCTGGAGGAGGTCGACGGTGGATGAACAGTAGCCTGTGGAGGCTGGAGGGGGTCGACGGTGGAGATGAACAGTATCCCGTGGAGTCCCATTTTGCGGTACGCCGCACCCCTCCCGATGAACAGGACCCCCGTTTCGACCGTAGCGCTCCAACACAAGTCCGTTTCCTCCATTTTGCGGTACGCCAGACCCCTCCCGATCAATAGGACCCCCGTTTCGACCATAGGAGGTCCGTTTCCTCCGTTTTGCGGTACGCCAGACCCCTCCCGATGAACATGATCCCGTTTCGAACGTGGCCGGTCGAACACAAGGCCGTTTCCTCCGTTCTGCGGTACGCCAGGCCTCGTTTCCATCGGCTGTTCCGTCCAAGCCGGTTGGCTCCCACGCGTTCCGTTGCCTCCCGATGAACACGACGCATTCCGTTGCCTCCCCATGAACACGACGACGACGCAGTTTCTCTGTTCTGACCCAGCCATGTACACGAGCCCTAGCCGTACGTACGCGCGAGTAGGCGTTCGAGACCCCGCCCGTATGTACGTACGTGGCCGTATTTACTTTCTTGCACCCTGGCCGCTGTACGTACGTGTACATGCTACGTGCGCGCCTCTACTACGACACGTGCGCGCCTCTACATCGACCAGTATGTACGTACACGTTCGCGACCAGAATGACAACGCTACGTATGCTTCGACCAGGTGGGTCCCGACTGTCAGGCACTTCCTTGCGTGCGAAGATGTAGCTGGTGGGTCCCGGCAGTCAGGGGGGCGAATCATTTTTTTGCCCGGACGCACTTCCTTGCGTGCGAAGATGTAGCTGGTGGGTCACAGCAGTCAGGGGGAAACATTTTTTTTCGCGAAATACGGTGGCCCGTCCGATGGGTCCCCGCTATCAGGTGGAGGAATAATTATTTTGCGCGTAATAAGGAGGCACTTCCTTGCTGCAGCCATGGACCTAGCTGTCAGCCTCTCCACGTAAGTACTCTTCCGATGGAAGTCGTTCCTTGACCACATTGACCACGCCGCACCGAGAGCACCAGGGCGGTGGACGACGGCAAGGCCTAGGAAGGGGACGACATGGAGCCGGGGAAGACGCGGCAGTGGAAGCCCACGCAGAGAGGAGTACGAGGGTTCACTGGTTCGGCTGCGGTGTGAGGCTGCCGTCGCCGCATGGCCTGGCCAGCAGTGGGAATAGTAGGGGGCGGTGAGGCCTCCGCGACAGCACAACCGGCCACGGGAGGCAGGAGCATGCGGCACGACCGGCGCTGCTTTGGGCGGCTAGAGCAAGAAGACCAGAGGTTGAAGAAGCACTACGGCCGTTGGATGGACATCGTACGGTCACTGGAGCTAGAATCGTTCATATTGACTAAGTTGACAAAGCACTCCATCCCCGTCAACTTAGTAGGCCCACAAGTCAGGCACCCACCAAGGTGGGTCCCAACTAGCAGGGGGAGTATTCATTTTTTTGTGCGTAATAAGGCGGCACTTCCTGTGGGTCCGAGCTGACAGCGGGGGGAACATTTTTTTTCCGCGAAATACGGTGGCCCGTCCGATGGGTCCCAGCAGTCAAGGGGGAAACTTTTTTTCGCCAAATACGGTGGCTTGTCCTGTGGGTCCCTG
Source organism: Aegilops tauschii subsp. strangulata (assembly GCF_002575655.3). Lineage (NCBI taxonomy): Eukaryota > Viridiplantae > Streptophyta > Magnoliopsida > Poales > Poaceae > Aegilops > Aegilops tauschii. The sequence continues at coordinate 229,422,861 of NC_053039.3, forward strand.
CTGTCAGGTGGAGGAATAATTATTTTCCGCGTAATAAGGAGGCACTTCCTTGCGGCTGCCGTGGACCCAGCTGTCAGCCTCTCCATGTATAGTACTCTTCCGATGGAAGTCATTCCTTGACCACGTTGACCACGCCACACCGAGAGCACCAGGGCGGTGGACGACGGCGAGGCCTAGGAAGGGGACGATGCGGAGCCGAGGAAGATGCGGCAGTGGATGCCCACGCGTAGAGGAGTATGAGGGTTCACTGGTTCGCTGCGGTGTGAGGCTGCCGTCGCTGCAGAATAACAGGGGGTGTGGGTGAGTAGAGGGATGGCCTGGCCAGCCGTGGGAGTAGTAGGGGGCGGTGAGGCCTCCGCCGCATCGCAGCCGACCACGGGAGGCAGGAGCACGAGGAACGACCGACGCTGGTTTGGGCGGCTGGAGCAAGAAGACCAGAGGTTGAAGAAGCACTACGTACGGCCGTTGGATGGACATCGTACGGTCACTGGAGCTAGAATCCTGCATATTGACTAAGTTGACAAAGCCCTCCGTCCCCGTCAACTTAGTAGGCCCACAAGTCAGCCTGCCACTATACTGGGTCCCATCTATCAGGGGGAGTATTCATTTTTTTGTGCGTAATAAGGACACACTTCCTTGCGTGCGAAGATATAGCTGGTGGGTCCGAGCTGTCAGCGGCGGTAACGTTTTTTCCGCGAAATACAGAGGCCCTTTCGGTGGGTCCGAGATGTCAGGTGGAGGAATCATTATTTTGCGTGTAATAAGGAGGCATTTCCTTGCGTGCGGCCGTGGACCCAGCTGTCAGCCTCTCCACGTACAGTCCACTTCAGATGCATGTCGGTCGTTGACCACGTTGACCAGGCCGCGCCGAGAGCACCAGGGTAGTGGACGACGACGAGGCCTAGGAAGGGAACGACACGGAGGCAAGGAAGACTCGGCAGTTGTTTCCCACGCGGAGGGGAGTATGACTGTACGAGGGTTTACTGGTTCGTCTGCCGTCGCCGGAGAATAACAGCAGGTGTGGGTGAATAGAGGGATGGCTAGGCCAGCGATGGGAGTACGGTGGGGCGGCGAGGCCCGCGCGGCAGCACAGCCGGGCGCGGGGAGGAGGGAGCAGGCAGTCCCGCCGGCGCTTGTTTGAGCGGCTGGAGCAGGAAGAGCAGAGATTGAAGAAGCACGACGGCCGTTGGATGGACATCCAACAGTCACTGCTTGTGCGTCAACCTTTTTTTAGGAAAGCCTTAAATCTGTGGAAAACAGCATACAGCCCATCTGCCATTATTTCTAATAATTTACAGCCCATTTTCTAATTCTTGAGGGTTTTTTTGGAGCCCATATTCTTTTTGTTAGCATTACAGCCCATATTGTGGCCACGGTTAAAAAATTATATGAATTTTTGCATATTTCGGTGCGGTTCGAACTGTTTTTAATCCCGAAATTTCGAGTCACATTCAAACTAATTTTAAAAATAAATGTATATCAATATAAAATCCAACAAATTGTCCACGCATAAAAATTAATGCAATTTAAAATCTCGAAATGAAAAAAAGAAATTTGAAACTAATTGACGGTTTGATGTGTTTTAAAAATGTACAACCCATTTCTCATTACTGATAGGCCATTTTCTCGTCCAGCCGAATGAAACTCTCCTCGTCTTGAAAGATTTGGAGCCCAACAGGCCTGACAAAGCGACTTACTTGGAAAATCACAAAAAAACTGGGCTAGCCATTTTCAGAAAGAAAAAAAAACTACTGGGCTGGTCTATGCTAAACATAAAAGAGAAGGCTGTCTAGACAGGCTAGAGTGCCCCGCACAGCCCAGTTGACACCCTGCTTTCATCTCAAAACAAATTATATAAAGGGATTATTCCATCTGTGCCCCCAATTCCTTAGTTGTGCTCAGTTTTCCCCATGCTTCAAACTTTTGCTCACTTTTCCCCACTCCCTTAGCCGAAACTCTCACAAATGTTCATAACAGACGTTTGCCGTCTTGGCCGTTAACTGACTTGTGGGGCCACGTTGGACTCTGTTGACTGTGGCTGTGGCTTCGCTGGTTGGGCCGTGTTTGTGTTCATAGGACGAGCCCGTTAGTTTGTTGGTAATAAATTAAAAAGGCCCAATTAAAAAAGCCTGCTATCGATGGATGCAGCCTGCTATGCATGCCCGGCTTTGGCATCGATGTAGCCTGCTATGCATGCGAACACTGCCACGCACGCATCTAGTGACCTAGACCTGAACGCATGCATGCACGCCGACACGCACGCATCGATCCGTGCCGCACGGTTGCCGGTGGATTCAGTTGCTCCGCAGCGTCGTTTCACGCGTCGCAGGCATACGTGCCGGTGGCAGAAGGGGCAGGCTGCACGCATGCTCGTGTCCATATGTCGAGGAATCGGTTCACGCCGCACGGCTGCCGCTCGATTCAGTTGTGGGAGGCAGGCAGCCGCCAACGCAGAGCACGCAAAGCACGCTCGCATCGATTCACGTTCACACATTGCTGATCGCATCGATTCACGCACGCACTGAGTCACGATCTACGCCGTTTGCGCGTGTACCCACTTCGTCTCCCCCGGCTATTTAAACTGCCCTTCATTGCCTCTTCTTCTACAGATCCATCTGCGCCTCCCACTTCTCTTCTTCCCCCAAAAGCCAAAGCTGTTCCACTCAGCAAAGCGTTCAAGATGCAGTACAACGGGCCGACGTTCCAAGAGCCGCCCACCGTGCCGGAACGGCGGTACCCCACCAACGTCGTCGTCGAGGCATCGCTCCGCGTGTGGGCGTTCTCACGCTGGAGGGTAGCACTGAGCTTGCACGGGGGTTCCTCCGTGCGGGCTTCCACCACCTCCCAGCGGGCTCGCCACCCATGTTCAGCCTCGTGGAGCAGCGTCCCCACGCCAATGCTCCAGTGGTAGGGCTCGTCGTCCACTTCACCAACAGGTTCGATGCCTACTACCTGCTCAGCAAGGTGTATTGGTGTGGGTGCGAGTTCATCGGTGACAACGGCCTTGAGGAGGAGCAGTACTGAAGCCGGCGGCGAAGAAGACGGTGAAGCCGGCGGATAAGGTGAAGACGACAGTGAAGACATGGCGGTGTTGCCCTAGCTACCCTAACTAACTAAAAATGATGTGTTTATAGATGCCTTCTAAAAATAAGAACATATTGTACATTTGTACACTGCTTTGGTTTGAGAGCTATGTATTTTTTAGGTATTCCAAGAATACTTTGGTTTTCAGAAATATTGAAGTATCAAATACTTTGAGATGTTTGGCTTTAGTCAAAAGTGTAGTTTTATATACTTTAATATGTAGAAAACTACACTATGTTTGAAGTATATAAAAAAGAGGGTTGGACCTCTTTTTCCAATCATGAAGTATTGGTTCGCTAGGCATAATAATACTGCGGTTTGCAAATAATTTGATTCTAAAAAATGAAGGGACCCATAAAGGAAAGCCAAAAAAATTCCTCAATGAGATAGAAGAGATTGGGCAATCAAATTAATGAAAAAAGCAATCAGAAACAAAAAAGAACAAAGTAATCGTTCCTAAAAAAAGAAACATCGCTTGTTTCTGGGCCTCATTTATCCTTTGTGGGCCTATTGCAGCTTGATTCTCTTTGGGCCCGCGAACTAGGTTTTTTTTCTAGCAGAACTGACGAACTCGAGGACAAAAGTTTGGCAAGTGCGAGAGAGAAGAGATGAACTTGATGTATATCCATTGTGTTGCTCAAGTACCGCTTACTGTCATCTGACAAGCTAGGGTATGATCCAACACTCGAGGTTATTAGCTAACAAAATAATCCTATCACTGAACTGGTAGTTGTCTTCTGCCGAAACTAAAAGTGTCGAAACTTAACAATAAACTGCATACATTCAGAGATCGACAGTTGCACTAAACAGAGTTGCATTTGAGATAAACAGACTTGGATTGCTAAACAGTGGCAACAACAGTAGACAAACATCTCTAACGAGAGATGGCCATCAAGTAAAAAATTCCTAGAGCAAGTATTCCTAAAGCTATCAGATTGGATTGCTTCTTCAACTCAATCAGCTGCTTGAAGTTCTTGTTCATCTTCTTCAATTCCGTCTTCAGTTCGACATCTACCACCGTCGGGTATTCTGGACGCGCTGCTGCTGCCGGAGCGGCACTGTCATGGGGCAGATTAAACTCGCGGATTGCATTCCCCCTCGAATCTAGCAAGCCCAACCCTTGAAGCCTCTGGATGTAATCATCCATCCACTCGAAATGGTGGCATTTCTTCACGATCTGAAAACGAAATCATGTAACCTAAATCCAAATCTGACAGATTTTTTGAGAAATTAGAGATAAAGGATGCGAGGAAAACTCAGATCTAACCTGCCCCTCCGGCTTGCTCTCGCATTTGACGAACTCGCGCCCAAAGTTCCCATTCTTCTCCTCCTTCGAAGTCAATCGCTTCAGTGGCGCAGTCCGTGGGCAGTCAGTGCATCGAGTCATCGGCACTAGACCATACACCGGCCACGTGGAACGGGAGGCTGACGAGGAGGTCGACATATCGCCCGAGAGGAAGAAACAGAGGAATTGCTCGAGAGGAAGAAGAACGAGAACATGGGGAAAGAAACAGAGGAATTGCCCGAGAGGAAGAAGAACGAGAAGATGGGGAAAGAAACAGAGGAATTTCTTGATCTGCTCGATGCCTTTGTCTGTCAGATGGAGAAGAGGAGAAGGGGAAGCTATATTGACGATTTGCCACATTGTATTTTGTAGTTTGAATATTTGAACCAACTCTTAACACTGACATGTGGTGGTCATGTGCGAAAAATACAATTTCATATGTAAAGTGGGGCAGATCGTAAAAACCCGAGAAGGACAGTGCAGTAGCCAATCAGGATGCATCACGCGGATCGCGCAAGCCTGCCCCACATCTGACGGGTGGTGTTTGGCGCTTGGTAGGATCCGACGGCGGACGTTCGATGCTAGAGTTTGGAGCATTTCTACGGGGTTATGAGCAAGTCAACGGGGTTATTAGGGTTTGACCAGATTTCAAATGGCCATAACTAAATTAGAAAAAATCGCAAAAATATAAAACAAACATAGCTCATCCGTTTATGAGACCTAGTTACCATAAAAAAATATAAACTCGGTATAGGGGCGTTTTTTTGAAAAAACATTTTTTGAAGTGATCTGTCAAAATCAAGTTCAAATGTTTTTAAAAAATTCAAAAAAAATCAAAATGTTGTAATTCTTGCGCACATAGCCGTCATATGTGACAAGGTTATGAGAAAAAAAATATAAACTTGGTGTAGGTCATTTTCATGAAAAAAGGCTTCAGACAAATGAGCTATCACCTATGAACATGTTCAGACTTTGTAGAATAGGGAGAGAGGGTTTAGGGTTTGAAAAAAATCAAAATAATTCAAAAAAAATCAGAAAAATCTCCATAGCTTCATTTTGGAGTGAATAAGAAGGATCTGAACTTACTTTTTCATTTTCATATCTAAAACGTGTTATTTGACAGTTTTGAATTAAAAGCATATTTTTTTAAAAAAAATTGTAGTAATATGAATATTAATCAATAAATAGTGAGACTTCATTTTTACCCTATATATATGAAACAAGTGTTAATAAAAATATATATGCCTCATTTAGGCAAGGTCAAAAAAACTTGATTTCAAATAGGGCTGTTTACCCTAGCTTTCGAGCTCGTTTCTAGCACATTTCTCATTCGGACTGTTCACCTACGAATATTGGACTTCAAATGCTCGAAATACACCGCACAGAGCAATGAACCTCCAATGTTTAACTTCAACTTTGGCTCGAATCCAAATTTTGGCCCAAATTCAAATATTGATGGAAATTTGAATTCTGACTCAAATAAGAAACCAAAGTAGAAGCAACATTATTACAACTGATAAGTTTGCACAGTAGCTCAAATCTACCAAGTTTTAAGATGCCAACATCTTAATACAAATCTACTAAGTTTTAAGCGATCGACTCGCCCTCAAATTGACAACACAAACATTTCCCAACAACTTAATTCAAATTTTTGACTTGCTCCTTGTGTTTGCAGATGGCTTCACCGTCTTGCTCCTGGTTTCCCTAGTTGAGATGCTCTTTTCTTTCAGACTCTTGTTCCTTTTGATCTTGGGCTTTACTTGGGGTTTTCCCCGTGGAGGTGCTGATGGTAGTTCCACTCGCCGAGCACTTGACGACCATTTGACGATCATCTATGGGTTCAGTAATCTTTAAAGGCACAATTGGAAAAATTACCCCCTCCTCTTCCTCTCATATAGCTTCAAAACCATCAAGGGTCATGGTTTCAAAATCTTCTGCTTCTTCATCTCTTGGCCTTTTCTCCCTAGAGCTGGTAAATAAAATTATAAGCCACTGGCAAAAAAGAGAACAAATGCAAACAAAAGGGTAGCTGCATTCTACAAAGGGTGCAAACACATACCAAGATGCTTCATTTGCTGCTGCATTCTCCACTGCTTCATTTGCTGCTGCATTCTCCACTGCATCTTCAGTCTCCATTGCTGCTGCATTCTCCTCAGCATTGGCTGCTGTCCATCTTTCCTCCACTCCAAATGATGCATCCACTGCATTGGTACAAAGCCTAGCAATATGCCCCAGAACTCCACATTTTTTGCAAGCACGCTTCTTTGGTAGACGACCCTCCTCACCTGCTCTAATCCTCTGGTTCCTTGGTCTTCCTGGTGGTCTAGTAATGATAGGAGCGTGGAGTTTGAACCCTGGATCTTCTATGTTCCATTGATCTTTCCCTAATAGTGCAGGCACATTGTCAGCATAAGCAGCCATAAATTTGGCAATAGAGAAATACTCAGAGCAATATTGATCAACTTCACCATCTGCACCCCCGATAACGGTCATCAGATGTAGGGCATGTATGCATGGCTTCCCACGGATCTGCCATTGCCTACAAGTACATTCTCTAGTACTTAGGTTCACAGGATACCTCCATACCCTATTTTTAGTGTCAGTATAGGTAACCTCTCCCTCATATGTACCAGATCGAATACATTTCATCTTCAGCCCTCTTGCCTTCAAGTGCAATGCCTTAATCAGTGATGGGAGCATTTGATGACCAACATATTGTGTTTCTGCAATTCTTTTGCGAAGAGCCATCTTTATCATGACCATTTGCCTCATCTTGTCAAATGCTTGCCACAACAAGAGCCCTTTCACTGACTTGAACTTTGAATTGAAGCATTCTGCAAGGTTACTGGTCACATAATCTACTTTGCAGATTTCGTTGAATTTGCTTCTTGACCACACCTTACCATGATGTGCATCCATGTAGTCCTTCACAAGAGGATTTTGAGCATACAACACTCTCAAATGGTGTTCATGCTTCCTTTTGCTGCATGTGTATGATGCTGGCCATAAGTTCTCATCATAAACTTTACCTTGGAACTTCTTTTTGAAATTATGCGCTAGGTGTCGCATACATTCCCTATGCTCCACTCTAGGGAATACAATTTCCACTGCATTCTCTAAACCCTTGCAAGCATCTGTGTGTATAGCTAAACCTGGGGGTGTGCCTATAATGTTGCGCAACTGCTGCAGAAACCAGACCCAACTTTCCCCAGACTCTGCCTCCACCACACCAAATGCAACTGGGAATAGCCAGTTGTGTCCATCAACTGTAGAAGCTTCTACTAGCTGTCCTCTCCATCTTCCAGTCAAATGTGTAGCATCTACAGCCAAATAGGGCCTGCAACCATCTAGAAACCCCTGCCAGCAAGCCTTGAAACAAACAAAAGCCCTTCTGAAGCACTCCTTCTGAAATGGCTTCCCTTTTATTTTGAATGGAACTGTATGCTTGTCAATCTCTACAACACACCCTGGACTTGCCATCTCCACTTCAGCTTTGATAGTGTAAAGCAGCTGAAAACTGTCATTCCATTGACCATTAATTCTGTCAAGAGCCTTTTCCCTAGCATTGAAAATTCTCATGTAAGGAATTTCTATCTTGTACTTCTCAAAAAGCTTCCCATGGAGTGATGTTGGACCAAGTCCAGGTTCTTCTCTCAGCCAATCCAATATAGCATCTGCCACCCACCTAGTTTTTGCTAGCTTGGTTTTGGCCTTCCCCCCTCCCCCTCCAGGTGGACAGGTGTGCTTGTGTGGGTTTTCTTTATCTGAAACAAAATAAAAGGGTAAAAAACCGTTAAGAAACCTTACTCAACGATCTGAAACTAAATTACTAACTGAACTTGGATTACCTGAATATATTTGCTCTTTCTCATACGAGATGCATGCAACTTCCACCTACACCTAGGATATGGACAAAAAACTGTGAACCTTGCTGGCTCACTCCTTTTAATCTTATAGGTGTTTTCAGATATAATGCACCATGTTGTCACTGCATTCCGACAGTCCACCATTGATTGGAAAATGGTACCTACACTAAGCTCAGGTTTTTCCCTGTTCCACTCAATTGTTGGCATGTCATCACCATCGTATTCATCCTCGATTAAGCTGTCCATGTTCTCCACCTTCTCTTCATCGTCAGTGTCATCAAACCTAGCTTGGCTGATGGGCTCCTCCATATATTCGTCATCCACTACTTGCTGACTGGCTACATCGACCAGTTCAGGAAACATCATCTCGTCTTCATCATCATTTGTAGGCACTGCCTCGTCAGGTTCTGCATCTTCTTCTACACCAACTGCAGAAGGTACACGAGAAGCAGCAGCTGAATCGGAACCAGAATTGGCAGCAGGCATGTTGTGGCTCCATGAACCACTTGCTTTACTTGGTGTCGACCTACAAGGAGTGCCGGGGTGCTGGCTATTAGCACAGATAGATGATGTCTGAACTCCCTTCCCCTTCGCCCGTTCTGCGCGTGGCTGAAGCACATCGATTTGGAGTTTACCGAATCGGCAGCCAGCAATCCCAGCAAAAAGTAACGGCATATGATCGTCGCAAGTTAGTGGGAGAAATCTTTGATCGTCACTGCTGAAGTAATTCAGTTCAACAGCATCGGCATCACTCCAGGGATAGGTGTTTCGGAGCTCAGCTCGCAAATCTTTGAAAGATATGCTGGTTTCTACCACTTTGGGATAGAAAAATGATGAAATCAAATGCGGTTTAGTACCACGCAGCACACTAGTTTCCATTCTAATCGCCAGCCGGAAAGCCAGCGCGGGATCAATCCTATTTTGTTGAAGGAAACAAAGGCTTCAGTTAGCCGGGTAAAATCGAGCACAAATTCGAACGATTCAAGCAAACAGAAGTCAAATATGGCCTACAATACGACTTAGAACATCAATTCGAGAGGAAACAATGCTTACCCAGGTTTAATCCATGAATTATCTGCCGCGGATTCGACCCAATCCTCTCCACGATCGACTGCATTCCGGGCGTCCTCACTCAACATCGCTATGTAATCCCAGATGTGGAGGTGGGCTACATCTGGCGGAGATGCGGCGTCGCCGACGAACGGAATAGGGGCATAGGGTGGAGGAAACAACTGCGGTGGACGCGGCACGACACCGGCGGAGGGGGCGGGGCGGCGTGGTGCAGTGCGGCCTGTCTAGATCTGTTTCAGATTCAGAAAGCTGCCCAATACATGTCTCCTTGCGGTCCCACCCGTCAACAAGCAACAGTCAGACGAAGAGTCGGCCCCACTCGTCAGCAATTAACGGTCAATGGACGGTCAAGACGGCAAATGCCCGCTATGAGCATTTGTGAGAGTTTCAGCTAAGGAAGAGGGGAAAAGTGAGCAAACGTTTGGAGCATGGGGAAAAGTGAGCACAACTAAGGAACCAGGGGCACTAATTTAAATATCCCTTATATAAATGCACTCCAATTATGGCGATTCATAAAAATGCCACTGCAATTTCCAAACTTTGAAAAATGCCACTGCAATTTTTGCAAACTTTGGAAAACGCGACTGCAATTTGCAAACTTTGAAAAATGCCACTCCAGACTTCGAAAAATGCCACTGGAAATGGCATGAAATGGCATTTTTCAAAGTTTGGAAATTGCAGTGGCATTTCTCAGAAACACCAGATTTGGAGTGGCATTTATCAAATTAACCCAAAACAAAAATAATTGGGGAGCTGCTGGGTCCCTGGTGTCAGCCGCTCGTTGCGCAATTCTCTCGTTTATTGACTACGTTGACAATGGCATGGGACCCAGATGTCAGAAATCCATTAGGAGGAGCCATTTTTTTGTTGGATTGAAATAAGGAGGCACTTGCTTGCGTACTGCCATGACCTTGGCGGGTCCCTGCTGTCATCCTCTCCACGTACAATCATCTCCTGATTGTGTATGCGTCAACTTGGTAGGCCCACAAGTCAGCCTCTAAACCCGTGGAGGACAAATACAACCCATTTAAAAAAATAACAGCCCATTCCATACGTTCAAACAGAAAGTTCAACATTCAGAGCAAAGTAATAGGTCTGATCCACATATAGAGTACTGAACTTCCACGTTGACAACCATCATAGCCAAGTTAACTATCTACTCCCACTAATACTCTAGTAGCGTACACATACTAACTTACTCTTAGCTAACTAGACGATGCCGACCGCCATCTGCGGTACACGCTAAACGCCGGCAACGGCGTCCTTCGCCTCACCTCGGACTTGCCAGAGGTGCGATAGGGCGCGTTGCTCGCGCGCGTTGGCCCTTTCCATGCCGGCGTGGTCCACCGAAGCTTCGGCTTCTAAGCGGGAAACCCACTTGACGAGCTGCTAGTAAAAATCGGCGTCGTGAACGCGTGCGTGCCCGACAGCCTCCAAGGCTATTTGCTGGGCGCCGGCCTCCACGTAGTCGGCCCGGTTGTGGGCGCTCTGCTCGCGACTCAGAGCGTCGGTGCGCTGCTGCTCCATTTCCTGCTGGCGGCGCAAATCAGCGATACGCTGCTCCTCCGCCAAGCGGTCGCACTCCAACAACTCCTGCTCCTCCACCAGGCGGTCGCGCTCCAACAAGTCCTCGATCTCCACATTTCCATCTAAAGACCGATAGAATGCCTCCTCCCTCCGTCTGCCTTTCGGTGAAAAACCGAACACTAGTTCCCGCGGTGACCGCCTCCGGCCTCGCCTATCGCAGACGGACGGGGGCATGGCAGACGTGGCGAGAGCGAGGATAAGTGGCGAGCGACGTCGGGCCGGTGGGGGCTTATGAGGATAGGGAGAGTTGGGTCACGGTGCCACCATAGAAGGCCGGGAAATAGTACTTATAGGCGGAAGGTAGCGCGATGGTCATCGGAATTCAATGCATAATTAAGCAGGCATGGCTTAGCGCGCCAGCTTGCCGTGGAAAACTAGAGAAACTGAAATTCTGATTGTGCCGTCCCGTCCCGTCCGTGCTGGGTCGCACGCCGGCATGACGGTCAAACGAGTGCACTCGAATCATCTCCCTCCTTGTCAATAATGATTCCACGGATTTAAAAGGCCCACAACAATTAAAGCGCATCTTTTTTCGCATCAGTTAGCTGCCTTAATTACGGCCGGCTGCATGCAGGCACTCAAAATTGCTCGCAGCCAGTACGCGGAGCAGCATGCAACGAGTCGCAACCGAGGGCATTAGTTGATGAACTTTAGCGGGGAGATAAGGCATTTGCGAATGTTTTTGCTGGCAGTTTCTTCAGATTCGCATGGCATTTTCTTCAGAGCAGCTTGTCAGTTTCTTCAGAGGTAGGCATTTTTATTCAAAAAACTGCCACTTCGGATCTTGCGTCACAACTAAAACTGCCAGGAGCGCATTAGTAGGCTAGCTAGTGATCGATCAGTAACTTGTAAACACTGAGCGAGCAGATATAATGAACTGTTAATGCATCTCAATGATTCATAGATCGTATACAAATATGTAGCTCCAAAAGCAAAGATCAGCCACAACTAAAACCAACTAGTACGATTCCCATACATAAGATCAACATGTTAATGCATCTCAATGATTCACAGATCATATACAAATATGTAGCTCCAAAAGCAAAGATCTAGAAAAAACATATGTTCTTCCTACTAACATGGATGCTTCTCTTGGCCAACATTCAGTACAGACTGAAAGACAAATTTGTTTGTGAAGTCTACAATTCCTCTTGCAAACATAAGTGGTTTCACCAACAGCTGGAACCATGAGAATGAACCACACATGATGGAGGAACATCCACTGCAATATGATTTGGTCTTCTATCGATCACACGGCGAGACTATTTTCGGAATACAAACTTTAACTTAGGCAAAATGATGCCCATTGTATAATCAGAGCAAAGCAATGAAGCACCTAGTGTTGGCCAATAAATAGTACAGTACTACTTTTCTGCAGTCCGTGAAGTGACTATCCAATCTTTCTGTGTCTATTTTCAAATGGCACTTCATGCAGTGACTATACTATTCTCTTGTGCAGTTCAACCAAAATTGCGGTCACTTTGTGTGTTTGCCAAATAGCAACGGGCAGACATCTCTGTCTGCACAAATATCAAGCAGCTAGTAAACATATACCCCACCTTGTATTTTCGGTTTAAACATGTCTCTTCCGCTTAGCATCTGTCATGTTTTGCACTGGACAATTTGATACAGTCATGTTTTGCCCTGGACAATTTCATACTGAATTGATTTGCTTGTTCAGAGCAGAAGTATAGCGCCTATTCTTCATCAGACCAAGGATATCCATGTTCACAGTGATGGAAGAGGTGAAATCGATACGACCGAAATTGAGCATCCAATCATTGAATCCTGTCCTGCACCTCCAATGTAGGTCCACCCTGCCAATAAATTCACATGCAAACCACTAGTATTACTATCTAATGACAGTACAAAAATAGTAGCAAGATAGTAGCAAACCATGTACCTTCTTAATGAACAACTCATAGTGCCACCAATTGGGTATAAAGGTTTGGAAGAAAACATGCTCCTAATGTTGAACCAGTTGGACTTTTTGTGCAGTTCCACTAAAATCGAGCATCCCTGTTTGCATAGATATTGAAAGTGTGATTACTATAAAGTGGCACTAGTTGAAGCATAGACTCACAAATATAAGCATTCCAATTTCTTAATGGGAAAAGGTAGCAAGACTGTTTCTAACCACTCGTTGGAAGGAATAAATAAGGCAAGAGCGGCTGATGTCAGAAAGGCATATATAGTTCTTTCTGAAAGAATGATCGATTCCTGACCTTTCCTCTTCTTTTAAGCATATTTTGTGCAGTTCAACTAAAATAAAATGCCATCACCGCCTTGACAATTCAGTGACACTGTACAAAAGGAAATGACTTAACATTACATCATGATGTCAGGTGTGTAGTCGACATGCATTAGAGACAAACTTACAGACCTCCGATAACATAATGAACATTAATTTTAACAAAGGTGTGACTAGCTTTACCGGGATAATTTGAGTGAACTCTACACCCTCTGTTCCTTAATATAAGACGTTTTCGCGGTTCAATTTAAAGTACCCAAACGTCTAGTATTTAGAAAAACAGGTAGTAGTTTTCTTGAGCACATATCTGGGAAAGCTTGCCATACTTTATTTATGTCCATACGCTAATGCAACACAATTCGAATACTACAAATATACACTAATCTAGTGGCTAGTGCAACAGTAGAGTAGTTATTTTATTACAGGGTACAGTACAATGGTTTTACTGAACAGATTTCAATAAACTCTAGCACTGGAAGATTTCTATAAGAATTAACAATACAAAATGTAAAGGTAACAAGTTTCAGCATTGGTATACTAGCTGTGCATGAGCATTAAACCAAATACAAAAGTCTGAAGGTAACTAGCATTATTAACGAATGACGGTATAAAAAATTGCAAACCATGTACCTCCAAGGTAAATATCATTTCGAACTCGGGGGGACCTTAAAAATTGCTATCCCAATCTTGATAATCGATCAAACATAAAAACTTGATCGAACGTATCAAGAGAACAGCCGGAGGAGGAGGTGCCCACTCTTCACCTTTCCTCTTGTCTTCATAATTTTTTGTGCAGTTTAACCAAAATAAAATGACATCAATGCCTTGGCATTTTGGTGACACTGTAAAAAAGAATTAACTTATCTCATGAAAGTGAGGTATGTAATCTATAAGCATTAACAGTGCAAAAATCTGAAGGTAGTAACAAGTTTCATCGTTGGTATACTGGCTGTGCAAGAGCATTAGAATGCCTTAGCTGAAAAATCTTTAACACATCCACAATCAACAGCTAACCCTGAAATAATCCAGTGACATTAAATGGCATTGCTTAAATTTATCGGTGGCATTAGACTGAGTGCGGCATTAGTTAAATGTGGCATCACTTTAGCAGTAGCATTGCTTGACTTGACTGTTGGCGTTATACTAACAGCAAAAAAGTGACAATAAGAGCATGGGAGGCCCATTCGGACTGTGGGCGCACTAGTACGATGTACCTCCACGGACGCATAGAGTGGTGAGGGAGGTATGGTTGCCCAGAGCAACAAATATCCAGGCAGCATATGTGGATTACGTCCCATTTTTGTTATGTTTAGCCACCTTTTTCCTATGTGAGGACAACAAACCGATCGACCTGGTCATTCTCTATTGCGTTGTCATGCCTTTCTACCCTTCTTCAACCAAGAGACACGAGACTCGTTCCTTAGCTACTGATTTTCCCCTTTTCAACCTAGATGCGGGTTCGATGCTTACTCTCTTGGATAGTACAGTCTCCCTTCCTTTCCGTATTCAACCCAGACATGGATTAGTCTGCATGAAGTAGGGTTTCCTTTAATAGTGCAAATTAATGTTTTCGTCTGTGTGACCAGGAGAGCAGAGGATAGCAAATTGGGAAGATGGTGGAGTGGAAAAAGATCCACATGCAATGACATGGGAGATGGGGCAATAGAACAAGGGTATGGTTCGAAAAGAGGTAGCATACCTGAGGGTCGGCGGGAAGTGGCTTCGCTCATGGTCGTCGTCCTCCGCACGCACTACGGCAGCGAGCTTGGGGACGGAGGCCATCCCGCGCGGGCGCTAGGTCTGAGAGGACGGCCTTGTTGTCAGTGCGTGACCTCGCTCGCCGATGACGAGTGCGTCAACGCTGCATGTCCTTTTCTTCCTCGGTGGATCTGTGACCACCGGTGAGGAGGGAGAGAGAGGCCGTCTTTTTTAGATCTGGAGAGAGGGTGATAGTGTGAGAAGTAAGTGGGCAGCCCTTAGCAAGAAAGCTCTGAAGTCCCAGCCTATATATCTTTTTTATACTACTAGTACTAGACATGGAGTAGTGGTAGAGTAGTTTATATTTTCAAAACTGAACGACACGCCATTAAAAAAATAAAGTCGAGAAATAATGCGGCACCTCGGGCCAACGCGGCGAGATCGCATTTTGCACGGGAAATTACACACCATGTTTCGTTGATATGTGGTCCCGTTCCAACATGTCAGTGAGACGACGACGAGTCCTTTTGTACAACTTCCGAAAGGACGTGTAGGCCGGGGCGCCTCTTCGTGTACCGTGGCAAACTGGCAACCGTCCACCGACTCTTCGCCTTTCCCTGTCGATTTGGAACTGCTGTCGCACGCTCTTCCTCCCTCCTCCATTTGCCTTCACCCTTCCTTCTGCCATTGTTCGATCGTCTTCTCCATGGAGGGAACAAGCCGGAAACGACCCCGTTATTCTTGCCCCGATCTGAAAGATGACGTGGTGGGGGAACTCATTGATCGGTGCGACGTCATCACCTCGGCTAGCATGGCAGGTTCGTTCAAGAACATTCTTGACTCAACTAATAACATCATTACAAGGAACCCAAGGGTCCAGGAGCGGTTTGATCTCCCTTATCTTCTTCGCTATAAGCCTATTCGCATGGGCGGGGACGAGGGAAGCCTCGCCATGTGCAAGTTGATGCCGCTTGATAATGATACGTGTGTTGTTAAGATGCCATCGCTTGAGGGCAAGGCTTGGGCAGGCGCAAATGGAGATTGGGTTGTTTATATTGGGTACAATTGCGAGTGGGAACTTGTGAATGTGTACACTCGTCAGCGGATTCCACTTCCAAAAATCTCAGAGTGCCCTGAGGTTGAGCACACATATGATCTACGTACGTTCAAATACGATCATGGTGACTGTCGTCTACTGAAGATAGCAATTTGTCGAGTTCCCAACCGCTCTTGGAATTACAAGAACTATGAAGTTATTGCTATCTTCGACAAGCTTGTTGCCATCCTTACTCATTCCACGGTTCGTCGTCCATGGATATTGCTCAAAAATCAGTTTCTGCACACAGATGAGTACTGTGACGCAATTGAATACGAGGATCTTGTGTTTGCTGCCACCACTCGTGGCACTATTTTTGCATGGGATCCTCGTAGTTTCGGTATGTTTGTCTTCCACCGTAATTATAATTGTTTCATCCACATGCATGCGGGTTAGCAAGTTTCCCTTTACTAATTAACCTTCTTCTTGTGTTTCCAAGGTCCTGTGAACATTCCACCACCTATACTTGAAAAATTTTATAAGCAAGGGGGAGATGACGATGGTGATGATCACGAGCATGAGGAGGAGCAGAACTTATATACTCAGTGGCGCCTGGCAACTAATTCCGATGGATCACCTCTTCTTGTCTGTATATAGTGCACTCAGATTGTTACTACTGAGGAAGCAGGTGTTGTCTCCCATGGTCGCCCTCTCCGGACCTATTCCAACACCCATTGCATGGTATTCAGGATGGATACTAGTGTGCTAGCGCCAACACCTTCTCCCTGGTTCAGTATTGATAGTCTTGGAGAAAACTCGCTCTTCCTTGGACCAAACTATCTAATGATGGTGAAAGGCGATCCAGCTGCTGTTGACACAACGTTACTACCATTTATGAGTAGCAACTGTATCTATACCTCGGACATTTCGGTGTTTCCCTACCCTAGTCCTGATATATGCCGCTTCAGCCTGGATGATCAGTCCTGCGTTGCTCTCGATATTGACAATAGCTGGCCCTTCCCAGAGCACCTATGGTTCAAAGCAAGCGTTTCCAACACCGAGGATTGGTTGAGTTGAAGTTCATTTCATTGCTTGTATTTGTTGTGTGATGAAAACTTTAGTATTTGCTAGAATGTTTTGTTGGAAATAATCTATAATCCAACATGTATCCTCGTTGTCGTTGTGTGTTGATGACTTGTTGTATTTAATGAATGGTACATTTGCAAATGCATGTCATAGACTCAATTTATGAATGGTTTTCGAGTCACTTCTTGGAGTGTGAGTACCGTAGTAGTATAGCCAGCATCCGGTTAGTATATGAAGTTGCCACATCACATAGAGCCAACCTAATATTGGAGTATGCTAGCCCTCCACCGGCGCGCCGCTTCAAATGGCGGAGGAAGTGAGAGGTCGCGTCACCTTGTGTCCAGATCTAAGATGCCACGTGTACCAGATGAATGACTCCAAATTCGACCACCGTGATGCTAGGTGCGAGCCAAGGAACACTGTTGGAGAGACCCCCCTCATAATTTTCCTACATTGGTCGTTTGATTCATAGGATAGAATGCTATAGGATTTTTTCCTATGTAATCATGTTTTAATTGGCAATCTAGCATCCACTCCAACTTTTGTTTCACTTCCTTTGTTCCTACGAAGAGAGTACTTGCTCTAAATGATGTGCCACTGCAAGAGCCGCCTATATTAATTAACCATGCTCTAAAAAGATGGACCAGCTTTGGCTATAGTAGTATTGTGCTAGGTTAGTAGGTGACCTTGCGCTTGGCTCTTCTCCTCTTCCGGAAGTCGAACAATAATGATGGTACTACAGTAGTACTTCTGGCAATCTGACACCAAATGAACTTCTGCACGTCCACCGCTTGTAAGCAAAAGTTTCTCCTCGTGCTGTGAGCCACCGCGCACGCGTTGGCGAGGGAGAAGGCGTAGTAAGCAAGCTTCTCGTCGTTCTGCGAGTTGACGGGAGACATCAAAGTTATTTATTAGTACTCTCTTCAAAAAGGGCCGACCATGTCCATGGCTACCATCCCGTGCTCTGTCATTGAGTACATGCACTATTCACGTGCCATCAAGGAGAAAAAATATTGCGTAGTACTAGGTGCCATCGAAGTGCATGACTCACTTACGCACTGCATATCTCCATTTTCTTGCATGACACGCCACCTTGATGCTAGATGTCCCGCGTGTCATGGAGGCATATAGTATGATTTTGTAAAATGGAGGCATATAGATGTCCCGCATGTCGGCAACAGGATGAACAAAGCTCATGTCTTAAATGAAAGAGTGGAAGAACATAGATTCCCGACGACCGAGAAGGAGCTACAAACCTCGGGGTGGAGCGTCTGCACTCATAATATTTTATATTATTCAGCGATATAAAATCAACCAAATCTCTCCACGTTCCTATACCATTCTATAGTATGAGAATAACTTTGAACGTAAGCCATTGATTCACTCTATCCAATGGTCATAGTTGGAAAATCCAAACAAAACCAAGCATTGGATCAACTCTTTTTTGAGATCAACTCTTTTAGCACTTAGATTGTTGCCGCCTGCCCACCTATATATCCGCTCACGTGTGATGACCACAGGAGCTATCCACTCAGATTATATGTTAAAAAATAAAGGTCGATAACTAATGCGGCACCTCGGGCCAACACGGCCAGATCGCATTTTGCACGAGAAATTACACACCATGTTGCGTTGACATGTGGTCCCGTTCCAACATGTCAGTGAGAAGATGGGGAGTCCTTTTGTACAATTTCCGAAAGGACGTGTAGGCCGGGGCGCCTCTTCGTGTACCGTGGCAAACTGGCAACCTTCCACCGACTCTTCGCCTTTCCCTCTCGATTTGGAACTGCTGTCGCACGCTCTTCATCCCTCCTCCATTTGCCTTCACCCTTCCTTCTGCCATTGTTCGATCATCTTCTCCATGGAGGGAACAAGCCGGAAACGACCCCGTTATTCTTGCCCCGATCTGAAAGATGACGTGGTGGGGGAACTCATTGATCGGTGCGACGTCATCACCTCGGCTAGCATGGCAGGTCGTTCAAGAACATTCTTGACTCAACTAATAACATCATTACAACGAACCCAAGGGTCCAGGAGCGGTTTGATCTCCCCTATCTTCTTCGCCGTGACCCTGCTGACTGGCGCGGGGATGAGGGAAGCCTCGCCTTGTGCAAGTTGGTGCCGCTTGATAATGATACATATGATGTTAAGATGCCATCGCTTGAGGGCAAGGCTTGGGCAGGCGCAAATGGAGATTGGGTTGTTTATATTGGGTATAATTGCGAGTGGGAACTTGTGAATGTGTACACTCGTCAGCGGATTCCACTTCCAAAAATCTCCGAGTGCCCTGAGGTTGAGCACGCAGATGATCTACGTACGTTCAAATATGATCATGGTGACTGTCGTCTACGGAAGATAGCAATTTCTCGAGTTCCCAATCGCTCTTGGAATTACAAGAACTATCAAGTTGTTGCTATCTTCGACAAGCTTGTTGCCATCCTTCGTGGTTCGACTGGATGGATATTGCTCAAAAATCAGTTTCTATACATGGATGTGTACGGTGATGCAATTGAATACGAGGGTCTTGTGTTTGCTGCCACCACTCGTGGCACTATTTTTGCATGGGATCCTCGTAGTTTCGGTACGTTTGTCTTCCACCGTAATTATAATTGTTTCATCCACATGCATGCGAGTTAGCAAGTTTCCCTTCTCTACTAATTAACCTTCTTCTTGTGTTTCCAAGGTCCTGTGAACATTCCACTGCCTATACTTGAAAAATTTTATAACCAAGGGGGAGATGAAGATGGTGATGATCACGAGCATGAGGACGAGGAGGGCCCATATACTCAGTGGCGCCTGGAAACTTCCGATGGATCACCCCTTCCTGTCTGTATACAGCCCACTGCTGATGTTACTACTGAGGGAGCAGGTGTTGTCTCGCATGGTCGCACTCTCTGGACCTATTCCAACACCCGTTGCATTGTATTCGGGATGGATACAAGTGTGCTAGTGCCAACACCTTCTCCTTGGTACAGTATTGATAGTCTTGGAGCAAACTCACTCTTCCTTGGACAAAACTATCCAATGATGGTGAACAGCGATCCAACTGCTGTTGACACAACGTTACTACCATTTATGAGAAGCAACTGTATCTATACGTCAGACATTGCGGTGGTTCCCTACCCTGGTCGTGATATAGTAGGCCGCTTCAGCCTGGATGATCAGTCATTCGTTGGTCTCGAGATTGACAGTAGCTGGCTCTTCCGAGAGAATCGCTTGTGGTTCAAAGAAAGAGTTTCCAACGCCGAGGATTGGTTGAGTTGAAGTTCATTTCATTGCTTGTTATTTGTTGTGTGATGAAAACTTTATTATTTATAATGTATCCTCGTTGTCGTTGTGGGTTGATGACCTGTTGTATGTAATAAAATGATATGCATGTGATAAACTTACTAAATTTATGAATGGCTATCGAGTCGCTTCTCTGAGTGGGTCCTGTGACGAGGCAAAAAAATATTTTCCGAATACATAATTGTACGTGCATTGCAACAGGTTATCGGATGAGGCCAATCAACAATAGTACACTATTTGTACTAGCTTCACATGCTGCACTATCTCTACGTCTACGTACATAATACAACAAGTTTTAAACTTGAGACCAGCCACCCATCCTCACAAAGAACACTTTTTAACCTAGCACAGACTCCAGGAAATTTGGCCATAGTGTGAGGTGGGCCATATGTCAATGTGTTCGCTGTACGTAACCAGCACCTCGAACCCTCGATACTACTACTATAAGTAGTAGGAGTAGTAGGGTGGCATGGGCCAGAACAAGCATTCACGTCCAGGAGTACGGCACAGGCCACCAGCATGACTTCCATCTGACACCATATTTCTTGGAGTCCGTGCTATAGCAATCTCTTCAACCTCGTCGTCTTGGAGTCTAACTCATCCATCGCGCGGCGGGCGAGGTGGGGGTTTGCCGATAGTCGGTTTCCTCGACTGCGGTCCCACTTGTAAGGCCAAATCCAACGCACGACCCCAAACGGACCTCCGTTTTGCCCGGATTCTGTCCGTTTGGGTAGGGCAATGGGGTCGTGTCCGGGCCATTTCTCAGATGCGATGGTCGTGCGCCGAACGCGCGACCGCATCCCGGTCGCGTACATTTTTCTTTGCAAACACATATCTTTTTTTCATCATTGATTTTTTGGTACATGGAAATACATCACCAAAATTTTGACTAGAAAAGCAGGACCAAAGAAAACAAGAACCACAAGAATACATTTTAGAAGATATCTAACTTCCATAACTGCTCCTGTAAGTTGGATTAGTGCCTTCTCGATGCATTCATTGTTGATCTGCGGAGGCTCGATCTTGCGTGCTTCTTTCTTCTTCGAGTGTAAAGAAGTAGACGTGTCTAGCCTCTATTCTATCAACAAGTGCACTAGTCTCATCTCTAGCCTCTATTCTAGCTAAAAGTGCTAGAACATCTACTAAATTGCGCTCTATCAATATATCGTTGTACTCTTCTTCCCAATACCAAAACTTGCATCCATTCTACACAATAAAATTTTAAGTTAGCACAACTAATCTAATCCGAGAGCACAACCGAAGATTTGGTCGAGTTCTTCCTCCTTTTGCCGACACTTGGGACATCCAGCATCCAGGTCGTGTCATGAAAGAAAATAGAGTGGTAGTTGAAGCCACGTGATGTGCATCTTGGGTTAAACTGTAAATAGAATCTTACTACTCTTGAGTAACTCCAAAAGCGGCCACCGAAGATCTTTATTGGATTTGTTTTTCATCACCAGCACGTCGAGGTGAAAGATGTGCAGGTTCAGTGTGTCCTCTTGTGTTTTCACTGACATGTGGGACCGCATATGAGCAAACAGACGATGGGCTCCGCACGTCTGCTGGCTGGCTGAGAAGAGAGATAGAGGAGGCCTGAGCACGGACTCTAGGAAATTTGTTCTATGTAACCAGCACCTCGATATAGTGGGGTGGCATGGGCCATAACTAGCATTCATGTCTAGCAGTACGGCACACGCCACCCACACGAGTCCCATCCGACACCAATTTTCTTGGAGTCCGTGCTACAACCATCTCTTCTCCCTCCTGTTTTCTCAGCCATCGCGCGGTGGGCGGGGTGGGGGTTTGCCGTAGTCGGTTTGCTCAACTGCGGTCCCACTTGTAAGTGAAAATGCAACACAGCACGCATTCCCCCTTGAGCGGCATGCCGGACCAACCGTGTGGGGGTGTGACGTGAACACGGCAGGCTTTTCCTTTTGAACTTGTAACTTGTAAAATTTGGTTCTGCTCCATGGCGCGACCGATAGATAGAAATAACGATTTTCCCTAGAGTAATGAGAAGTTTGGTTCTGGCGCGGTTCATGCATGGAGTACATAGGAAAATTATGAAGTTGATGCGAAAGGTAAGATAATTACTAGTAGTACCATATACTACTACATGGATTTGACGGAAAGATAAAGATACATACGGATCCATCAACGACATCCTCACGCCCTAGTGCACCGGGTCACCAACTGACGTGTGAGGAGCAGCGGCGTTGGCGGCAAGCTCAACGTGCTTCTCAACAATGCCGTCCAAGGTTGCCCCGCGGTCCAAGAAGGCCAGCGTCCTATCATCCTCCTCTTGCATGTAGTAGTCCTTGTGGACGATTTGCGCGTAGACGTGGGTGATTATGTCGATGGTGTCTTGCTGCGCCAGGCGCTGCGCGGCGAGCGCGACCTCGAGGTGGACATTCTCCGGCGCGACGGCGGGCAGTCGCAGGGCCACCAGTGCGTCGAAGAGGTTGTCATCATAGAGGCCGTTGAGGGTGGCAGGCATTGCAGAGCCTGGGCGCGTGGGCTGGTGGCGTACGTCAAGGTCGTCCGCGAGCTTCTTGACGACGGTGAACTTGTCGAGGAAGCCGACGAGGACCTCATCAAACAAGGAGACGAAGCTGTCGTCCAAGCGGCCCCTCGCCCTGGCGGCCTCAAGCACTACCTGGAGACGTTCCTCGGTGTCGGGCCACAGGCGGGCATCGTGGACCATCTGGCACAGCCGGCTGATGCTCGCGCTCATCGCCTCCATGGGTCTAGCTTCTAGTCAACTGATCTTGCGATTGGAGTGACACTCTTGCCCTTGGGTGCGTAGGTGCGTAGGATTTCGTAGATTGGACTGGCGGGAGCCTTTATATGAGAAGTGCAGACTGCGTTGAATTCACGTGCGTGTTGGCTATCTACACCTCGCCCCTCTACTTCACCTGCCTTTGGCTGTATGACAGGTTGTCCAGCCACCCGTTGGGCCCACGTGTCATACACCCAAACGCAGGTGCAGTAAGTCAATGAAGCTGCGTCCCCCTCCGTGCTCGTGCATGCTTTCAATGACTTGAGACTACCAAGCATCACATGCAGTGGTTAGTTCATTGCATGTAATCCTATTAAGTAGCAAAAAGACATTAAGTTATCTCGCCGATAGGAATAAAACAATACACCATGTATTTATTTACAGAGGGAGTAGTAAATTTTTTGTGACATGCATTACTAGATATTGCTAGTCAAATACTAAATCCAGATGGACGTGGTAGTACTACTAAATCCAGACGGTGGTGCTAGTACTAGTAGTAGTAGTACTACCAATGTAGTGGCATTGTACTACCCGTTGGTCAAATTATTACGTGCTGCTCCTAATAGTGAAGTGACAAGACCCTACGCCAGAGATGACACCTGAGTATAGGCGCCGTGTTCGGCATACCATAGTCAACCTCATCGTCTGCAGTCACTATCATCATGGCTGTAGACCTAGCCTGCTTATAACTAGCCGTGTTCGACATAATTTCCCGTGCGTAGATGCCCGTGCATTGCACGGAACACCAAGATTGGGGGGTGGACGGCGCCGGCAGCGGCCATCGCGCCAGATTTTTCCATGGCCTTCTAGATGTGGTGGGGAGGAGATAAGGCTGATTGTGAGAGACAAGGAGTTGTTTGTAAATAGGGAACAAATGCGGGCATCTTTTTGCAAAACTGGAGAAGTTTGGTTTGTATGCGTCAGATCTAGATCCGACGGCTATTGGTGAAAGATGGCAGGCACAACATCATCACCAACTCAGGACCTGTTTGATTCGCAGGATTTTGAAAATGCAGCAATAGGACACGGCAATATTACAAGTTTCAAACTGATATTACAAATGTTAGGAATAATGCTGCACCTACGAAGAGGGAATTACTAGGAAGTTTACGTAAGAACTTTCGTTACTTTAGGTGGATGCAGCATTATCGTACAAACTAAAATCCACCGCCCTGACAAGTCACTAATGGGCAAATAATTTTTCGAGTCTCTGGCCACTTGATGTTTCAAAAACAAATTCAGCTTCTGCAGAGACTTTGTCATTTAGGCTTAGATGCTTGCGGTGATCAGCACGCCATTCATTGTTGCGCCATAGAACGCCAAACCTCATTACCTTGAGCACACTTGCCTCCAGAACAAAGAACCTGGCCAATTTAATCTCAGATGTGCTGCCTCGGTAGTCGATCAAATCAATTTCTGTAAGATGGAGATCAAGGCATTCGATGAGATTGTTATAGTGCAGCACATTTTTCACTTCCGGGTCTTTTTTTATCTGCAAATGAAGAGAACATATTAGAGCAGCTGGTTGTATAAGATTGCCGTGTCATCAAGAGGTACCAATATGATTCGCTCATACGATAGGGTTGGATGGCTAGTGATATTTTTTCACTCACTCTCTCTCTCTCTCTCTCTCTCTCTCTCTCTCTTTCTCTTTCCTCTCATTTACCTAGGTGTACGTGAAGAGCTTGGGCATTTGTTGCCTTCCACTATGTGGCCGATGCCATAATACGCATCGATGTCAAATCAAAAGATTTTGGCACCGCTCTCGCGATGTGAGAGAGTTGGCACCACTGTGCACACAGACCCACATGTATAAACAAATAAATCAAACCAACTACAGCAACCTCTCACTCTCCCAAACAAGTATTTTTTATTGCCTCAGTCCTCTCTCTCTCCCACGCAAGTGTTTTTTCATTGCGTGAGTTAATTTGGCACCATAGCAAAGTAGGTGATCCAGATTGGGGCACCAGGTGAGCAATGGAGGGGCATCGATGCCAAATGCATCACAAGTGAATTTGGCACGTGTTTTGGCCTACATAGTGGAGGGCTGTTATAGCCCACTTTTGTACTACCTCTTATTTAGTATAAATTTTTGACCATATATTTATGTAAGAAAATGCCAATGCATGTCACTAAAAATTACACCATTTGAAATTATGTTCAAATACGAATCCAACGATAAAATTCTTAGTGACATGCATTAACTTTTTGTCAGTTAAATCTATGGTCAATTTTTGATACTACAAAATAGGAAGAGTAAACCAGGACGGAGGTAGCACTACAAAAAAAATACACTTCCGTGATTATACGTGTTTGTCACAGTAGGTCGCGTTTTTTGTCATGCATGTACATCCATGACAAATTTATGACAGAATCAAGATAGTCATACCTGTGCTGTCGTTTAAGTGTTCCATGACATTACCAAAATTATCATCACGGAAGTGTCCACTTCCATGACGATAAACCGCGCATCACAGAAGTGCTTTCGTCAAGGGTGACCAACACGTGGCATCCACCGTAACGGAACGCCGTTAAGCTATCGGGTCGGGTTTTGGATCCGATAACCCGTTAACAGCCCCGACCAATGGGGATTTTCCACGTGTAAAATCATCATTGGCTGGAGGAAACACGTGTCGGCTCATCGCTGGGACAGATGTCATCCACTCATTGGACAGAAGGCGCCTATGATATGTCGACACGTGGCACGGCCCAACAGAGGCCCATTCCTGTGAAAAGGCCGGCCCGTTTGACTTGGTCAAAAGGTGGCGGGCCGGCCCATGGAAAGCCTGTTAACGGCCTGTTCGCATATAGCCCATTTACAGCCCGCTAACCCAAGGCCCGTTACGCCCTATTCGAATTAGGCCCAGTAGCGTCATCTGGGCCATCCAATATGATTCCAGCCCATTTTCACTTCTGGCCCATGTGTGGCCCATGACGTCTTTCGGCCCATATGAGGCCCTATCTAACTCTTGGCCTATTAACGGCCCATGGTGAAACTGGCCCGTAATGAACAGTGTATCACTTTACACCCATTAACGGCCCGTGGTGAAACTGGCCCGTAAAGAACAGTGTATCACTTTATACCCATTAACGGCCCGTTATTCCGCTGGGCCGTTTCCAGCCCATGTTATCTTTCGGCCTTCTCAGAGCCCATTTATTCTTGGGCTATTTTCCAGCATTCGTTTACTTACAGCCCGTTACTGTCATTTTCTGCTTGTGGGCCAAATTCAGCCCGTGGTTACAGTCGGCCCGTTTGTGGTCCGTTGATACGTTGGGCCGTTTTCATAGCGTCATCAAATACGGCCTATTAACGATGGCCCATTATGGTTGGTTGGCCCATGAACGGACGATTCCAACTAGCCCATTTACGGCCAGAATGCGGTCTGTTTGGCCCATGTTTGGCCAATCGATCATACGGCCCGTATAAGGCCCATTGATGATACGACCCGTAGAAGGCCCATTGTTTCTACGACCCGTAGAAGGCCCACTGTTTCTACGTCCCGTAGAAGGCCCACTGTTTCTACGGCCCGTAGAAGGCCCACTGTTTCTACGGCCCATAGAAGGCCCACTATTTCTACGGCCCGTAGGAGGCCCAATGTCACTACAGTAAATATTAGCCCATGGTTATTGTGGCCTAGTTTTAAAAAATAGGTTATTGCAGCCACTAGAAAACCGCAGAAAAAGAACTGCACTGACTACAAGCAAACAAATAAACAAGACAACAAGGAAATAAATAAGCAAGCAACTTACACTAGGCTATCACGGCTATTACACATATTACATCCACTGGGCATCAAAGTTCGCCACCAGTGCAAATATAGGGAACACAGCAGCATATAAACGCCGCAGCAAAACAAGTCCAGAATTGAAACCACTTCAGAAGAGCTCAAGAAACAATATCCTGGGTACCCATAATGCTGGCAAGATGCTTAGCAAGCTTATTTACTTTCTCTTGTTTGGCGCTTAAGTCCTCCAGCGCTTGCTGTTGCACCAGAAAGTATGCATCTGAATTCTGCAGGGACTTCCTCAGTCCTTCGGCTTCCTATCGCATAACATCTGATTGATGTCTTTCAACTTGAAGTTGAGACTCAAGAAGCCGAACTGATTGAGGCAACGAGTTCGAAGAGCTGGTGCCAGCAGTGGTAGCCAGTAACTCGAACACTACATCAAGACAGGACTTTGGGGTTGTCTCAGTGTCTTCAATATAGTTTTTATCAGCTTTCTTGGAGACCAACAGGGATGTCTCACTATCTTGAACCTTATATGCATTACTTCCTTTACCATTGCATAACAGGGTACTCTTCTCCAATATTTTATCCACGTTCTAAAAGATAAACAAACAAACACATCTCAGGTTTACAATGTAGTATATGAAACTCATTTTGGTAAACCAGTTCAGTAGTAAGGTGGACAGGATAACATCATGAAACAAACATATATCTATGTAGTATGGTCACTGTATGGTCTATATCATTCTAGTTTATGTTGCCAAATCAAGATAGATACAGTTCGAATCATATCTATTTAAGACAAAGCAGCATAGACAGAATATAAGTGTGGGAAACTACACAGCAATAACAACACTTGTAATGTGCATGGCATGAGAACATAACTGTTTATTCAATTGAAACTGAAATCAACATAGAGCAAGTTACAACAGCAAACAGCCAAACACGTTGAAGAAACAGGTTTAAAACATACCTGTTGCGCCATTGGAGTTTCAATTGCATCCTTCAAATTTGAAATTAGTTGGTATCAGTAAATACAGTGATGCAAGAGCAAAGTAGTATGAACCATAGCTACGGAACCTGACCTGAGAACAATTCTTCTTCTGCTTTAAGCGTTGACTTCGGGTTCGGAGTGGTGGTCCTCGTGATTTGGGCACTGCAGTTGCCTTACTAACTGCTCGTGTTTGGGTGCTCTGTGGTGGAGATGGTGCTGTGTCAACGGGAATTGGGTGTCTATCTGCTGGGGTTGGGGTTAGAAGGGGTGTAGCTGGTTCTCTGTCCAACTGGGTAGGGGTACAATCTGCATGAGTGTGGGTTATGTGTGGTGGGGCTGGTTCTTGGGCAAGTACAACCATGGTTCTATCTGCATCGACAGGTAGCACGATCTTTTCTGAAGACCGTATTTTTACTCCCACAGATACTGCCATCACTCCCTCCAATTGAAATGGCTGATAAACAAGAAAAGTAATTGAATGTACAGACATTGTAAGATAGACAGGTGCAATGGATAGTAGGGAAGAAAACAGGGCATGAAATAATTCACATTTATGTTGTCTAAGCAAACAGAATAGCAGGACATAATTTCACATATATGATGGCTAATTAAACAGGATAGCATGACACATTCTCACATGTATGATGGCTAACTAAACAAGATAGAATGACATACTTCAAAATATGATGACTATGTAAACAGGATGACATGATATAACTATACGATGTGTCTATTAAAGTGGTTGGTACGCCATAAATCACAAACATGCCGTCGATGGAAACATGATGGCATGATATAATTCACGGATAGAAATACATAATTTAAAATATGATGACTATGTAAACAGGATGAGATGATATAACTATATTATGTCTTTAGAAAATGGGTTGGCATGCCATAATTTAGATACATGCTGTCTATGTAAACATCATGGCATGACATAATTCAAATATATGATTTATATACTAAGGAAGTGAGCAGAGGGCAATCGCATATATGCTGTGTCAACTAAGGAGATGGCATTCAATATTGTGTATATGATGTAAAAACTAAGCATTGCAATACAACATATGCATTATATGAGTAATATAACCCTGCCAAGTTTGAGCATACATCTCAGGGGGATAATAGGACTGGTCATCTGCCTCTGAATCCTCCTCTGAAGAGCTATCTGTAACCAGCAAGATATCTGCTTCAGCAGGTAGCATTGTCTGCTCTGAAGACCTTGTTTTCACTCCAGATTTCTCCATCACCAATTCAAATGGCTGATGCACAGGAAGAGCAGTTGAATATACAAACATTGTCGACAAAAGCAATGAGAAATACAAAAAAAGGACGGCATGATATAATTCACATCTATGACGCTTGCCTAAACAGCATGGCATTGCACAATTCACATACATAATGCCTTGCAACAAGATAACATTGCATAATTCACATATATAATGTCTTGCAACAAGATGGCATTGCATAATTCACATATATGGTAATTAGACACTAAGCAGGTGGCATTCACACAAAGCATGTCTAAACTAAGCAAATGACATAGCAATGCAAGATACCATACGCACGATATGAGCAACATAACCCTGCCAAGTTAGGGCATGCACCTCGGGGGGGGATATGACTGGTCATCTGTCTCTGAATCCTCCTCTGAGGAGCTATCGGTAACCAGCAAGACATGCGCTTCGTCAGATAGCATTGTCTGCTCTGAAGACCTTGTTTCCACTCCAGATTTTCCATGACCGTGCCGAATGGCTGATGCACAGGAAGAGTAATTGAATGTACTAAAATTGTTGACAAATTTAACACGTAATAAAAAATGATGGCATGATATAATTCACATATAAGATGACTGGCTAACCAGGGTGGCATTGCAAAATTCACATATATGATGCCTGGCTAGACAAGATGGCATTGCATGATTCACATATACGATAAAGAAACTAAACAGATGACATTGACACAAAGCATGTCTAAACTAAGCAGATGACATCTTTAATGTATACAGTAAGCAATGCAAGGCACCATATGCATGATATTACCAACATTAGCATGCCAAGTTAGAGCGAAGACCTCATGGGGTAAATAGGAGTGGTCTTCTCCTTCTGAATCCCCCTCAGAACAGTTATCTTCCTCTTGATTACGATCCGAAATGGGTGAAGGAGGGGCTGCCTTTGCACCCACCATGGAACGACGTCTGCATGAAATTTTATTGCCACGCAAGACTCGCCTCTTTTGCTCTACATGATCAGTTCCATTGTGTACAATAACTGGCATGCATAGGAATAAAACATAGTGAGATTATGTAAGGAGTGCATGCACAAATCCAGAGTGATGGTAGCAAACTGTGGATAGACCCAAAACCAATGATAGCAGGCAGATAATAGCTTTAGTTAAAAAATACAGATAATGGCTCCTTTAATGTTTGTTTGCACCCAACATGAAACTCATAGTAGACATCGGAGATTAACCAGATAGTAGATAGATAGTACTGATTGCTGCCCCAATATGTACCCCACAACCATTTAAAAACTCAAGTTTCAGCATTAGTTTGGACCTGACTCGGAGTCTAATAGGTGAACACGACGATAATGTAGCATGTCATCATATTAAGCGACGCATAACGTAAGAAGACACGGAAGAGTGCAACCTCTCTTGCGGACCCGTGTAGCCCTCAAGGTCATCTGCTCAGTTGATGATGGTAATGCAGTTGCCGTGGCTGCCGGCGGCGGGGAAGAAGATCTGAGGCAGCGAAAGACAGTCTGGAGAGCGGATCCCTGCTGTGGTGAACCCTTCCGTTGTTGGAGCAGCTGAGCTGGGGTGGAACACAGCGCCGCAGGAGCAGTACAAACCACACAAGGTTTTCTTTGACACATATCTGTAACAGAAGTAATTGAGTAAGGGCTTGTTTGAATTTGAGGATTCTAACAATGCAGGGATAGGAAATAGATAGGAATAGGATAGGAATGCACGTGCAAAACAGAGAATTTAAAAACACATGATTTCTGCCAATCTGGGTGTTTGATTCACAACAATTGGAAGATCACAGGATGCAAAAAAGCATGGTGAGATTAAGTCAAACCACAAGATAATGTACGGTTATAATGCTATTATGCTACTATCTCTTAGTCTTGTGCTTGATGAATAGGAATATGAAAAGGAGGAAAAGTGGAAATTAGAATTCCTACGGTTTTTCTTTCAAGGAGACACTAAAGGAACAAATCCTACAGTTTTCCTTTGCTCCATTCCTTTGCACCAAATTCATGAAAAGTAGTACCATAGGAAACTTTCCAATTCCGATGTTTTTCATTCACTTTTCCTTTCAAGCACTGGCGATTCTAGTAGGCAGGCTTGAGCAAGGAAAATCCTACACTAAAAAAATGTTTTTGTGCTACTTCTATTACTTTGGACCCAGGCCACTGCCATACTAGCTCAACTCCGAGGCCCATCGACAAATGCACAGCTCAAACGCGTAGAGATAAATAATGATGGCGTTCAAGAGAGTCCATCACGGATAGCTAAGTTGCCTGGTACCTCACTGCTTGTCATGTAGTAGGATAAAATAATCGTATTTCCCGTTACTACGAGTGCTCAGTGGACAATATATATAACATGTAGAGTAAAAAAGAGATGCAACAAGTGTACAACCTCTTTGGCGAAGCCATGTCGATCTCAGCGTGATTGGGTTGGCCGGTGAGGATGCTCCGGCTGACTTTGCTGTCAGAGGAGGGGAAGAAGATCTTAGGCGTCTGGAGATGGAGCCCGAGGTACTGCTCCGCTGTGATGGAGGGTTTCGTCGTTGGAGCAGCTCCGGTGAGTTGTACGACGCCGAGGCTGAAGCAGGACAAGAGAGACAACGAACAACGTTAACCTGAGTGGAATTCTAATAGCATCTCCAATACATGACATAAAATACATAACCACAAACTGCTAGATGTAAAATACATCAGCCGCTCATCTCTGAACTTAACTGTTGAAACTGAATTTAACTGTCGAAACTGAACTTAACTGTCGAAACTGAACTTAACTGTCGAAACTGAATTTTGCTGTCAAAACTGAATTTTGCTGTCGAAACTGAACGCACTAGCAAGGTGAGGCTACACGTCGGTCGACTGCCTTTTTCATCTCTGGTCAGTCGATTTTGCAGCCGTTGGATACGAAATCAAGGGCCTGCGGTTCATCTTCAACCTCCGCCCCCCTGAGCCGCCAGCCACCACCGGCCAAATAGCAGCCCCCCGTCGCCCGCAGCCGGCGGTGCGCCGCCCCGCCCGCCCCAAAAACACTCCCCACCGCCGGTCCGCTGCCGCCCCAGCCATCCCTCTAGGCCCCCCCGTGCTGAGCTTTTTCTCCGGCGATCCCCACGCCACCGCCCCGCCAACGCCCCGCCACCGCCGGCGACCACCGCCCCCATCCTGAACCCTAAGATAGATAGTGGGGTACCTCTCCGGCGAGCCCCCCTCCCCGCTGCGGCTGGTTCTTCCTTCACCCCGGCGAGCCCCCCCACCCCCTGAAAATTGACTGACCCAAAATTCGATACAGTCGACTGAAGTGTAGCTAAATCGGAGCAGTATCGCAAGCAAGAGCAAGAGCGAGAGCAGCAGCGCGAGCAAGAGCAATAGCAAGAGCAGACCAGGCAGGGGACCGAGAGCAAGAGCAGAGCAGCAGCGCGAGCGAGAGCTAAAGCAGCAGCAGCTCCTACTGATGTGGACGTCGCTGCCGAGGGAGCGACGCCATGGAGGAAGTGGCCGGCGACGCCGCCGTGGATGGAGCCGCGCCGTGTCGGCTCGGGACCGAGCGCCGGCAGCACCGTGAGATCGAATCAAGAAGAAAATGCGGCGATTAGTGTACAACCTCTTTGGTGGCGCCGATTAGGCCGCAACTTCATCCGAGGAAACGGTGATGATGATGCTCTTCCGGTGGTGCAGGTGAAGACGGCGGTGTGGGAATGGAGGTGGCGTGAAAGACGAGGGGAACGTCGGGGCAGCTCCTTGGGGGTGGAGGACAGGGTGGCTGAACCGGCGGGACGATGAGATCGACGACGGATCCTCATCCGGTACGGTGGATGAGGGACGTCGAGGTGTTGCTGTGGACGACGTCGCCGGGGAAGAGGCTCCGGCTGGGTGGCGGACAGAGCAGGGTGTGGGGTTTCGTCGCGGGTTTTCGCGGCCTCGGTGTACGAATGGGTGGGCGGATGGGATGGCAGTGGGGAACCATGGCTTAGAGACGCGCTTGTCCGAAATGTGGGGTAAGTTACGAAAGTACCCCCACCGATTTGAGGCGGTTCTTTCGGTTCAGGGGTACCACGGGCATTTCGCGTGTCAGGATTTCACAGGAGGTGGGAGTTTTCGCGCGCGTTGTAATTTCGGAATAGCAAGGCGCAAGTTGAGATGGAGGGAGTTGTCGGAGCACAACGAGACAAAGATATATCTTAAATATTTCGGGCTAACAAGGCGCGGGTTGAAGAGGCGGGAGTTTCGCAGCACGATAGACAGAGACGCTAGCTTGAATTTTTGGCATAACAAGGCGCGGCTTGAAATTTCGGAAGAACAAGCTTAACATGTACCAAAAAAAAGACAATTTGCACCTCAACACGCACAACACACACAAACACATTTTAGACTAGAGTAAGGTACACGTGCATTGCACGCATGAGATTTGGCAACCAAATTATGAATAAATACCACATTATAGCATGCAAGCTTTGAGTCATATATGCATGATGTAGATGTTCATTTAATTCTTATAGTTCATTTCATTCAAAATCATCTAGTTTTTATAAGAAAGCTAATCTATTTTAAGATTCATGGAATTGTGCGCCGTAAGACATAAAGTAAAAACAAATAATGGAAAATCATGTAGGAAAACATTTGGGCAATTCTGATACGGAAGATTCTAGAACAAATAAGAAGTGCTTGTGTTTTGATGTTTGTGCATTATGCTTAAGTTCAACCATGGAGTCTTCTAGATTATACATGTGGCGAAATTTGGTGGAATCTAGATGATATCCAACGGCCAGTAGTGCTCAAATTTGCCATCTTTGGACCATCGGATTCGCCTCAGCCAACGACCATCTTTCAAAGTTAAAGTTACCCGCACACAATATAAAAATATATAAAATATAATATATATATATAGGGGTATAGATATAGATATGTGATGCGAAAGCCGCTCATCATCTCCAATTAGAATAGTGTGTTCATGCACGGATGCGACGTGGCCAAATGTTGTCTGCCATCGGTATCTCAAATTCAAATCAGTCTGACCTTGTTCAATGTGTATACATTACAACATGCTCGTTTCCAAACCACACCGCGCAGATCTCTGTTATATTCATGCATGCATGGGTTTCAAACATCAGGATCTCTTATTCAAATATTTGAATTCAACTTTACATTGATTATGACCTCACCTATTCTTTTACACCCACACAGTAGTCTTCTCTTTTATAATTGTACCACTAACTTTCTCTCGTGCATGCATGCACACACACTACCAGTCGGCATTATCCATCGCACGCATACAATCTTTTCTTCAGGTCGGTCTCCCATGAAGGCACACACCCACACACATCCCCCTCTCCATCATATCGGGCATTCTTTATCTCTCACGCGTGCATGCCCAACGATCGATGTTCCTCTATGTATGTGTGTATATAGCTAGGTCTTTCATAGTTTTCCACACAAACCGATCAATGGATATATCCAGTGAGGTCTCACCCTCTTTCCCACGTCCACATCGATCAATCTATACCTCTCTATATAGGATTAACATATATAGCTAATACACCCACATTAATTATATATCCAACGTCCCGCTCTCATCATCCATGCCTTCCGCTTCATCTCTCAGACGCGTGCACAATGGCGAAGACAGGGGGCAGTAAGGGCCCTGCCCCCTCCCCCCTAACATCAATATACATTGAGGCTAATATGAATGTGATCATTAGACAATTGCTGCTAAAAATGTTTTAAGTTCATGAATTGACCCTCCTCGTAAAGGATTAGCAATGCTTGGCCCCCTAGCTCATTTAGTTTTCATGGCTCCGCCACTGCGCGCAACAGCGCACGTGTTCGCCCCCTCTCTCTAAATATCGATCTCGCACTTGTGCATTCCTTCATAGTCTCCCTCCACTCGGCCCCTCGCACCATCTTCTAGCCCCCCACCGGATTTTGCCACATGTACAATCTAGCAGACTCCATGGTTGAACTTAAGCATAATGCACAAACCTCAAAACAACAGTGGTTCTCTTTTGTTCTAGAATCTTCCATATAATAACTACCCAAACTTTTTTTCTAGTTGAATTGCCATTATTTGTTTTTTACTTTATGCTTTACAACGCAAATATCCATGAATCATAAAATAGATTAAGGGCTTCTTTGATTCAAAGGATTCTCAAAGGAATTTTGGAGGATTCTAATCATTAGGAATTTTTCCTATCTTGGTTGTTTGATTCGTAGGATTGTAAACCATAGGAATTTTTTCATATGATTCATTTGCACTAGATTTCATAGGAAACATCCCATCCACTCAAACCTCTTTGAAAGAATTCTGCGTTTTTTCTATGCACAATCAAACACTCGTACAATCCTGTAGGATTCAAGACGACATTCCACTATAATCCCATGTTTTTCCTATTCTCGCGTTCTTAGCTTTTTTATAAAAACTAATTGATTTTGAATGAGATGAACTATAAGAATTAAACGAAGGGCTACATCAGACATATATGACTCAGAGCTTACATGCTATAGTGTGGTATTTATTCATAATTTGGTTGCAAAATCTGATGCGTGCAATGCACGTGTACCTTACTAGTACTTCGAGTATGTGCAAAACACGTAAATTAGAATACCAATGGCACGCTACACAGTGTCTCTCTTACAGTTCATGAAGCCACGTGGCACATGTGGAGGCGTTGTCGCGACCTCCTTGCGTGGATTGATCATAGTGACGTGCTGCTAGTTCCAGAAGAATGTACTCGTCCTCCCTGAGCCATACTGGCGGTACATGCACGAAGCGAAGATGTGCACGCACGCCACGCACGCACTCATTCCCTCGCACGCACACGCGGGTACACGGGTGGACGCAATTTTGTACCAAGATCCACCCCATGTGATAATTTGACGCGTGCAAAGTCGTTCACTTCATTGATGGTCAATTAATACAGCGCATGCAAATTGAGTGGACGTGAGGGCGGAAGAAAGACATTATTACTCCACTGCACGCATGCGAGTAGTTAAATCGTGGGTTGCTAGTAGTACTTCCATTGGTCTCCTTCATATTTTGTGCCGATTTTTGACAGTAACATAATATTTACGCATTTGAGCAGTGTAGTATTTAAATTTATGTTCCGTTAAACTCATCGGGAGCCGTTTCGGGCCTCGAAAACCATCAATTAATCTTTAACTTGTTCCCATCACATTCGAAAGCCTGCTCAGACCTACTAGTACGTACCAAACCTGAACGTGTTCCCACTATGCAGGTATTAGTACTAGTGCTAGTACTTAGGTTATAAAAAGGGGAGCTACCTAACTGAAAATTACTCTACCTTTCCTCCTCATAAGTGCTTCTTCTTTGTCCGTCGTTGCCATGGCCGATGAGAAGAGCTCTAGGTCGAGAACTACTCGTAACAAGGGAGCGGCAACCAAGGCTGCGGAAAAAAAGAGAGGGCTCGCCGCCATGCACAGACCTCGAAAGATCTCTCACGGGCAGGCGATGGCTCCCAGGAGCGCCCTAGCCGCGGAGGCGAACATGCCGAGCCGGCGGAGCTGGAGTCGTTATCCCTCGACGGCATGCCCGATCAGCTCAATAAGCAGAAGGAGTTCATCCAAGGCTTGATGGAGTTGCTGAAGGAGAGCCTCGACGACATGCCCGCTGAGCTCAATCAGCAGGGGGAGTTGACCGCCGGCTTGGTGATGCTGCTGAAGAAGAGCATTGCCTCGGGGAAGAAGGCGACCGGCGAAATCCTGCGACTTCAGGAGGACAAGGCGAAGCTCTGCCACGAGATCGACCTGTTGAAGGAGAAGAATGCCGGCTGGAAGAAGCTGCATGAGAATAGTAGTTCCTCGATGAAGATGCTGCAGGCCCTCATCATGGAACAGAAGGAGGAGTTGGCGAAGCTCCGCATCGAGCACCCGGCTGCTATCAAGGTACGTAATGCGGCCGTGGAACAGATGATGAAGGCTCGCGTCGAGAAATCCCGCGTCATGGACAGAATGAAGAAGATGGCGGAGGAGACGCGCAAGGAGATGGAGGTCGTGGAGGCGATGAAGAAGCAGTTACGACTCCGCGGTGAATTAGATCATTTGGGGTTATAATCTTCCTTCTTCTTTTGCTCCTGTGTTTCATCTTTTGCTTCGGGTGTTTCGCCGCACGTGTCATGTTCTCTGCGAGGCATGAATAGAACAATGTTTTTTTGAGGGAATGAATAGAACAATGCTAACAATGAGATGACTAGCAAATTAGATCATTTTTATCGCCATATGGCACTGGGCTGCCGTGTTTCGTGCTCCTCCGTCGCAGTACTACTCCAGTGGAAAACTTGAGTATACCGCACGGTTCTTTGCTCCTCCTCGATCAGGTCGTCGGCGCATTTATACGAGCAGTCAAATCACAAGGCCCCGCCTTCCAGCAGTAATGAGCCGTCAAATCACAAAGGCCCTCGCCTCTCGTGAAACCGACCAAGCTAGACTGCCCCGCCCTCTAGCCTTTTATAAAATGTATACTTTTGTACAACAGTAGTATCGATGGATTGCGCCATGGAGCAAAACTTGAAATTAAAAAAAGGTGGTACATATAGAGAGCGCTCGTCGCCAAATTATGCATATAGTACTATTAAAAAGGCTTGTCACAATAATGGTGTCCAGCACAACCCACCCCTCAAATAAAACTAAGAGGGTGCTCGGATACGTTTTAGTCCCATGACTAAAAGTAGTGGGACTAAAACATGCTAGCCTCACCCATGCTTCGATCCAAATACTAAAAAGGCTAAAATCAAGTTAATGAGCATTTATTATCCTCCAAACCCTCCAATCCAGAACTCGCCTATGTTAAAGGAGAGGAGTTAAATGAGTAGAGAGAGGACTAATCCACATTTTAGTAGGGGTACCCCTGACTAAATTTTTTTAGTCTCAAGACTAGTTTTAGCCCCTCTTTAGTCAGGGGTGCTTGGAACTTTAGCCTCTTAAAGAGACTATTTTTAGTCAGACTAAAATAAGTCCCTTGGATCCAAGCACCCTCTAAGCATCCTGGAATTCTTTGACAAAACTAAGCACCCTGAAATTCTTTGACAACTAAACTGCTGGCTATATGATGTTGGCCATATATATTGTACGTATATAATGTGAAGAAACGAGTGGTAGTACTATACCAACTAAAAGATGAAATGTAAGAAATACTAGTATGTACGTACTGAAGATTTAAAGTAACGAGAAGAAACATAACATAGTTCTGCTGGGGGCTCAGCACAACACACCCCTCAAATTAAATTAATCACACCTGAAATTAAACTTTGCAACTATTCCGGTAGAACTGCATTAGAACCACCATGAGCAACGACACTGCCACCTTACTCGGAGGCCTCGTCCACGTCCTCGACTTCTTCCTTGTCCCTCTTCCTCTTGGCCGATACTTCTTTGCTTGAACCGCACACTTGGCTGTTGCTCTTCATCCAACCCTTGTAGATATTGAAGCAAAGGTAGCCATCCATTGCAACATAGTGGATGTGGTCTATATCTAGTACATTCCGCTGCCATGCATGACAATGAAACATGTATGGAGGTTTCTCCAGTTTACCGTACGAAGGATGAACCATGCTCCTGCCAGGGTCAGCATTGAAGGCTGACGAGAGGACACCAGCCGATTCTTCTGGAGGTCGAAGGTGTTGCCTACAACGAGGCCTATCCGACGCAGGACTTCTTTGTCGTTACCAAAGTCTAAAGTAACGAATTTGACTAGGTTGCTCTCGAGGAAGTCCTTAAAATCCTGGCACTCAATGTCGGCATGGCATATGTGGTAGACCAAGCATAAGTCATGCATGCAAACCTGGATCACGGCGGGCTTCTTCCTCTCTTCGTCCTTTAGATCCTTCTCTCGTCCCAGGACTCTGGTGTACTCAACATCTAGACCAGCGACCCACTCATCATCTGAGTCTTCGAACATGCGTCTGAAGCGAGAAAGGCATCCTTTCACCATCCCGGAAGACTAGGAGCGAACCGCCATAGTATTGAAGGACGTGCGGGGACGAGTAGGAGCGAACTGCCAGCGTGCGAACGGCAGGGTAGTGGCTTTCCATTCTCCCATGATACGGGCTTCCGAGAGCCCTTGGATCTGAGATCGAACGGTTGCATGGCGTGATTCTAGACCTATGGGTGAATATCCTATCCTGGAGGGTTATTCTGTAAATTTTCAGCAACTTAGCATGCGATCGTTTGATCTCAGATCCAAGGGCTGCCAGCAGCCCGTATCATGGTCGCGCCTACCACGACCGCCGCGTCGCTCGCGTGGTCGTGCCCTTGGAGATTTAACACGGTGCGTTAGGCTATCTGATGTTGGCATGTCATACATAGTCATCACTTAGTCACTCATACTACAACAAGGTTGGCTATAAGGTTGGATATAAGTGTAATTTTTTACTCCTCTCTATCTCTTTCTTCGTACTCCCTCCGTCCCATAATATAAGAACGTTTTTGACACTAGTGTAGTGCCAAAAACGTTCTTATATTATGGGACACAGGGAGTACTAGTATTTATTGCATTTGCCAAGGAGTGACCTCTTCCAATGAAATGGTGTTGCTAAGTTTGTTTCATTTAATTAGCTATAGACTCAAAATTGTCTTTTCACCTAGGTACACGCTCTTAGCACCGTTTCTTCCTTGGGTCACCAAACTAGTCTCTCTCTTCTTGATTAACTTGCCACATCAGACTTTATGCCTATGTGGCAAGCTTAAGCACCTGTAGGAGCAAGTAAAAGTAAGTACAATAGTGCGCTTTACATGGCATTTTTGCATATGTGGAGGAAAGAGAGGCAAGGAAAAAGTGGAGAAGTGGGCTCTCATGCAAGAGCTAGCCTCTACTACATGGTGGAGCATTGGGAGAGGCACCTGTATGGAGGTGGTCAGGAATCGGGAGACTCACGCCGGTCGTAGCGCCGCAGTTAAAATGATAATGGCAAGTCAAATCACGGGGCCCACCTGTCCAGCAGTAACTCGCTGTCGAATCACACAGCCCTACGTTTGCAGCAGCCTACTCCCTCGTCTTCTCGCGTCTCTGTCGAACCGACTAGGCGGAACTGCCCCGCCTACCGCGCAGGAAAAGCCCCGCCCTCGACTTTTAAATACAACTACATCCGCTTAAGAATCCAATGATATACTTTTTGTGACATAGTAACTCATATTTAGTTAGTCAAATGGATGACCTAGAACTACGTTCAGGCCCTATAAACCGAGACGCCTAAAAATAAAAAAACCGAGATGGAGAGGGTAGTTCAGCACGTATCTTTTTAGATCAATATAGTCGGGATTCACCAAGAGCAAAACCAAGTGGTAGGCTGCTCCTGTCGTGTTGGCGTAGCAACTCAAGCAGGGTCAGTCTGCACACAAAATGGCGACACACTTAACAGGACCCCTTTGGCCGACATGTGGCTCATCCACCGTCTTGTTCCACGTGCGATGCACCAAATTACAGTTCGGAGCAGCGGTTGGAATTGGAGGCACCCCGGTCGTAGCGCCGCAGTAGTAGAAAATGAGCGATGAGGGGTCAAATCACAAAGCCCCACCTTTCCCGCATTAAGCTGGACGGACGAAGCAACCATCATTTCACTCTAGGGCGCAAGAGCATAAAGAAAAGAGAAAACAATGATGCATGCGGCAGCTACCTAGGGCACCATAGGGTAGGGGTCTCGCTCGTCTTCTCGCGTCTCTGTCGAACCGACTAGGCTGAACTGCCCCACTGCCTACCGCGCAGGAAAAGCCCCGCCCTCGACTTTTAAATAGTATACAGTATACTAATTTTGTACCCATGGATTGCGCCCGCGCCATGGAGCAAAGCGTCTAGAAAACGGCGGTACACATGTACGGAGTATACAACACGCCCGTCGCGCTGGCGTCGCACCCCAGACGGTCGGTCGGTCTGGCACGCTGCTCTCCGAATGGAACGTGCGTCATATTGCGTTTGCACACACATGTGGGACGACAATTGAGAACCGACCATAGGCACACTCCCCGGCCCCGCAAGTCGGGTGACTTAATAGAAGAGGGAGACGAGCGATAGTACTAGAGAAGTGTTGTACTACGTTGGTGCCTGGACGATCCCTGCAAGACACAGAAGATCAGTTCATCCATGCATGTGACCAGACTCCAGCAGACACGCCTGGATTGGCTATCGTCTACATATCGTGCAGGTTGTGTTGTACATGGCTGTAGTTGTGGTGAGAAATCTAAAAAAAGGTTTCTAGTCATTTCGCAAAATTAGGTGTCATGTGCTTCGGATCACTGCGAGGGTTAAACAGCGACAACTGAGTTGGGCTAGTCATTGGGGGCACATGCACGAACAGTGACTACTCGGCTGCCATCTAGGTCAAGCCAGCTATGTTAATTAGGACATCTATCGACAGACCCCTTTTCTACGAGTTTATCTTTAATTTGAGCTTTGTTCCTCGTGTAGTTTGTCCGTCGGGATTCATGTTGTCTCCTTTGGGCAGTGAGGTTATGATTTCTTGTCATGTGGCATTTTTCGTGTTATATGTTATAATCCGGCGCTTCAGATCAAAATGACGACAACTGCGCCTCCGGGCCACGTGCATGAAGACTTCTCGACAGTCATTGACGAGGTCAAGCCGGCTCTGGTAGACAAAAGAAAACTAGTACTACTCCACTATATAGGCAGGAGCCTCTACGCTTGCTTTCTAGTGTTGCTCTCTTCACACTGTCTCGGCCTCTCCAGATCTAAACACGATAGCGGTGGCCACACTCTCTCTCTCTGCTCACCGCTGGTCACAGATCCAGTCGGATCCTCTCCGCCGGGGAAGGTGAGAAGGTGCAACGTTCACGCGGTCATCCTCGGCGACGACTCTTACCCACTGCTGGGCGTGTCCCGATCAGCCTGCCTTGCCGTTCTCTCCCAAGCACCGCTGGCGAGGGAGGGCCTCCGACCCCTTCTTCCTCGCTGCCGTAGTGTGGGCAGATCCGGCCTCCCGCCGCCCACCTAACAACATCCCGGCGACCATCAGGTATAACTTCCTTCGAAACCGGCCTTGCTCTACTTCCCGAGCTCCTGACGTCGCTGCATTTGTATCTTTTACTATTTCTCAGGCCCCCTCGTAGATAGGATCGATCGGCTCTTCGAAAACCACCTAATTTTTTACGTTTAAGAGGTAAAACTAGTTCATGCACTCGAATCTAGTACTACTTGGTTCAAACAAGGAAGAAAGGGGGTGGCGGTGGGGGAGGATTTGTTACCTGAATCTAGGACTTGGTCGAAAGAGGAAATAATGGGGGCGAAAAGTAGCAGAGACTGGCTATCCAACTGGTCTCTAGGTCTAATAGGGAAATAAAGGGAAACGCAGTACAAACTCAATATAAACCCGATCTATTGGTTGAAAAAGGAAAGAAAGTGGGGACTGGGGGACAAGTCAACAGAGTAAGTCCAGCACTAGATTTGCTAGCCTCACACAGTATAAGGTGGCTATACCGAACAAAAATGGGACCAACCCAGATATCCTGTTCTGATGTTTGTTGCCCCGAGCCACTCTTATGTAATGCCACTGGTAAAATGTAGTAGTCGCAGTGTTAAAAGTAAGGACACGTTAAACCAATATTGTTTTCAATGTAATGCCTCCAGTAATATGAATCAATGACACTTCTTTACATGT
Organism: Aegilops tauschii subsp. strangulata; assembly: GCF_002575655.3. Lineage (NCBI taxonomy): Eukaryota > Viridiplantae > Streptophyta > Magnoliopsida > Poales > Poaceae > Aegilops > Aegilops tauschii. Next base: position 229,465,483 of record NC_053039.3, read on the forward strand.
CATGAAAATTTCCCATTAAGATAAGTTGGTTCTTTTCGTTAGAAATGCAACTGTCCTAGTCCGCCTACTCTCCCGTGCCCAAAGTAATGTCGTATTTAACGGTTGTCATAGTTAATCCTAATGCCCACACTAATATCTAGCAATGCCAGTGATTTAGAAATTGCTACTATCCTTGTAGGATTGCCATTCAGATAAGGAACATGCTTCTTTTCATTTGATGCATGTTTCATCACTTGTTAGTCACCCTCCTTTCCACCCTTTTTATGCAAACAGAGATATACATTTCACGCTCGATCTTAGTTGAACTGCACAAATGATATCCAAATTATAGTTGAGCATTCCAGGAGCTTCACAACCAACCTTGATGTTGCTCAATTTTATTGCAACTAATGAAGAAGAAGCTCTGTGGGTTTTGTTTTCTGATGGAAATGGAACTGGGGCTGGAGCCCTTTTCTTAAAAAAAATTGAAGAAGAAGCTGCTAGCTCACGGGACATTGCTTCATTTTAGGTGAACTGCACCAAAAGGTCCCATGAATTGAATCATCCATGTTGGTGACTGAAAGAGCCAGCTTCAGCATCCCAGTCTAAGCACCCCCGGCCTCCATCCTTGCGACGCACGGTACACCTCGTTTGCCACCTGCTCGACCCTAGTGTCACTGATAAAATGAAGTAATAATACAGTTAAAATAGAGCGAGTGTCATCTCTATCATTTCATTTCCAATGTAGATAAAGAAAGTGCTTCTCTTTGTTAATATATGTTTCATCAACTAGTCCCATTGTTAATGTTTAAGCGTTTCTGCACACTGGGGTGCTTAATTTTAGTTGATATGTACAAAAATAGAGATTCGAATGTCTCAAGGCGCCTCCTTGGACTACCGCTGTACACTGATGTTCATCACTGGCAGAAGGTGTATCTGGGAGACTTGGGACGATGTCCAGTATGAGGCGTACCGTATGAGGCGTCGCAGGGCCCATCTCGCCCTCGCAGCATGCATACTATGATACTATCGCAATATTTTCTTCTATTTATTTTGTGCGTTTCATCAACTAGTGCCACTATAATGTAATCACGCTTTTTCATTATCTGTGCAAACAGGGTTATTCAGCTACATTTTGGTGGAACTGCACAAATGTACGTATGGAACCGACATATATGCAGAGTGCGAGGTGTGCTAAGTAAAAATTACCGACACCAACCATGCTGCATGCACGCATTGGCATCCACCACCACCAGTGGGATGTGTGGCACTCTCTGTGGACGGATCTTTCTCGGCAGCAAATCATCTAACCAAATACTAGTAGCTTATATTGGCAGTTTTCTAGGGAGTACTCTTTTCTGAAAGAAGCACCAATCTATTTTTCTTTATTTGTACACTGTGTCACAACTTTGACCCAAAGGTCCAGAGCTATTTTAGGGTGATTGGCGTAGTACTCGGAGACTGATTGTAAGCATGATTTTCATTAGCTGTCACACTGATTGTAAGCATGAGCAGGTGGAAGATTAGGTTAGTGCGAAGCTTACCCTAAACCCTACCGCCGCCGTTGAAACGAGGAGAGCATCGAGGGAACCGTGGAGAACGGCGGGGAAGCGACGTCGCGCCATCCGGCTCCTCTTGCGGTGGGAGAACGAATACTCCTGTGGCTCCGGCTGGCTCTGCACCCTCACGAACGGCACACCATACTCGATCGATTCGTTATCCTCTGAGTGCTCGACCTTCGACCTGTACGCCCACCACCTCCGCCTGACTGTCGCCTCGGGCGAATCTGTCTGCTCCGTCGCCCAGAGGAGATACTCGATGAACTCGGACGACTGCGGTGTGACTGCCGCCAAGGAGTACATATACATCTCCGCCCTCATCGCCACCGTCTCGCTCTTTCGCATACATTGCCACATGGCCCGCACCGTCCTCGAAATCTCCCACTCATTTCAAACCAACTAAGGATCTCCTTCAACCTGGCTAACTTTGCTTGGTCACCTCCGGCGATCTGCCTGATTCCCTGCTGCATCCTCTCCATAGATGTCCTTCTGAGTGGTCCCGTGCTAGCTTTGGAAGATGGGAGGAGAGACGGTGGTCTTGCAATGGAGAAGAGGGAGAGGCAAGACGGTGGTTTTGGAATGGAGATGATGGAGAGGAGAGGAGGTGGTTTTGCAATGGAGAAGATCAGAAGAGGGAGAGGCGAGACGGTGGTTTTGGAATGGAGATGATGGAGAGGAGAGGAGGTGGTTTTGCAATGGAGAAGATCAGAAGAGGGAGAGGCGAGACGGTGGTTTTGGAATGGAGATGATGGAGAGGAGAGGAGGTGGTTTTGCAATGGAGAAGAGGGAGAGGAGCGTGCGCAGCGATTTAGGATTGGACGAGAGGGCCGGCGCGCTGTGACTGGATCAAAATCAAAATCAATTTACCCTTCAATTAAGAAAGCGACCCCACATTAATTAGTCTCCCTTTTATTCTGGGTCATAATTGACCATGATTTTCGCACATAAAATATATGTTATACGTTGCAAAAATAATATAATTTGAAAGTACATTCAGATACGAACCAAACGATACAATTTTTGGTGACATGCATTCACATTTTGCTCGTCAAATACAGTACGTGGTCAAACTTTGACCCAAAATACGCAAAACAACAAAAAAAATACTTCCAAGACCAGCGCCGCTCTTCCGCTCTTCTCCTCTTAAACCACCGCCGCTCCTCTCCTGTTCCAATCTAAATGCAGCGCCGCTCCTCTCCTCTTCCATTTCAAAACCACCGCCCCTCCTCTCCTGTTCCAGTCCAAAACCAGTGTCGCTCCTCTCCCGTTCTAATCCAAAACCAGCGCTGCTCCTCTCCTCTTCCATTCAAAAACCACCGCCGGCGAGTGAAGGTGCTGTGGAGAAGTAGATCGATGGAGGAGTAAAACCGATACGTGAGGATCGCAGACGGCGGCCCCGTGAAGCTAGCTAGGATGTTGGAGATACAGTCTTGGTTTGACAAAAAGGACCAACTAGCGGCGGCGGCGACATCCATGGACAAATATCTGCAACAGAGCAAAAAGGCGGCGATACTCCCGGAGGGAGTCGCGTCGGAGTACATAGAGCTGCTCCTCTGGGCCATGGAGCAAACAGATTCACCGAATCCGATCGTGAGGGAGCGGTGGTGGGAGTATCAATCCCAGATGGAGCATCCACCAGAGATTGAAGGATCGAGCATCTACAGGGTGCCATTTGTGAGGGTGTCCTGCCAGAGCGAGCCGGTAGAGTCTTCGTCGACCGAACCCAACTGCAAGAGGAGAAAAGCAGTTGGCCCGACGACGCTTCCCCGCCATCGTCTCCCTCGCCGTTCACATCATCTCACGGGGCGGCTGTCTGCCGCCGAGGAATAGGAGGGGGCTGCCCCCCCCAGCCCAATAGTCGGGCAGGTTGTGAATTGTCAGGAGGAGCTTAGGGTTGTCAGTATTTACAGGTTGTGAATTGTGTTTTGTGTTGTGTATTTTGAGAGTACTTTCAGATATGAATGTCTTTTGAATTTCAGATTTGCAGTATTGAGCATATGAAGTGTTTTATGAATTCTAGAGATCTATTTTTAGCACTTAAAAAATGTAGTTTCATAGGAGTATAAAAGTGCAGACAATGTGATTCTCAGAGAAGAAACTGCAAGTTTCAATTTCAGATAAGAAACTGCAAGTTCAGTTTCAGATAAGAAACTGCAACTTTCAGAGGCAGAGCATTTATATTAACACGGCCGTTTCAAACAGGGTTAACATCATGTTCGAAGTTTTATTCATGGTCGAAAATGGAACTACCAGCCAGTTAACATCATGCTGATCAACATTCATGCATAGCACATCTTCATATGATGCACAGTCAAAATGCCCACACAATGTCGAGTGTGCGAAACACAGAGAAAACGAGGGACGAAATTTTGGCAAGTGTTGGACGTGGTTTTTGGGCTGCCCCGTCTAGGCCTGCTCCCTCCTCCCCGCGGCCGGCTCTGTTGCCGCGCAGGCCTCACCGCCCCATCGTACTCCCATCGCTGGCCTAGCCATCCCTCTACTCACCCACACCTGCTGTTATTCTCCGGCGACAGCAGACGAACCAGTAAACCCTCGTACAGTCGTACTCCTCTTCGCGCGGGTTTCCACTGCCGCGTCTTCCCCGGCTCCCCGTCGTCCCCTTCCTAGGCCTCGCCGTCGTCCATCGCCCTGGCGCACTCGGCGCGGCCTGGTCAACGACCGACATGCATCTGAAGTGGACTGTACGTGGAGAGGCCGACAGCTGGGTCCACGGCCGCACGCAAGGAAATGCCTCCTTATTATGCGCAAATAATGATTCCTCCACCTGACATCAGGGACCCACCGAAAGGGCCTCTGTATTTCGTGAAAAAAACGTTACCGCCGCTAACAGCTCGGACCCACCAGCTATATCTTCGCAGCAAGGAAGTGCCTCCTTATGACGCACAAAAAAAGAATACTCCCCCTGCTAGCTGGGACCCACCATGGTGGGAGGCTGACTTGTGGGCCTACTAAGTTGACTGGGACGGGGGCCTTTGTCAACTTTAGTCAATATGAACGATTCTAGCTCCTGTGACCGTACGATGTCCATCCAACGGCCGTAGTGCCCATCCAACGGCCGTAGTGCTTCTTCAACCTTTGGTCTTCTTGCTCCAGCCGCCCAAAGCAATGCTGGTCGTGCCGCATGTTCCTGCCTCCCGTGGCCGGCTATGCTGCTGTGGAGGCCTCACCGCCCCTACTATTCCCACCGCTGGCCAGGCCCTGCGGCGACGGCGGCCTCACACCGCAGCCAAACCAGTGAACCCTCGTACTCCTCTCCGCGCGGGCTTCCACTGCCGCGTCTTCCCCGGCTCCGCGTCGTCCCCTTCCTAGGCCTCGCCGTCCTCCACCGCCGTGGTGCTCTCCGCGCAGCGTGGTCAACGTGGTCAAGGAACGACTTCCATCGGAAGAGTACTGTACGTGGAGAGGCTGACAGCTGGGTCCACGGCCACAGCCCAGTTTTTTTGTGATTTGCCAAGTAAGTCACTTTGTCAGGCTTGTTGGGTTGCAAATCTTTCAAGACGAGGAGAGCTTTCATTCGGCTGGCCGAGAAAATGGCCCATCAGTAATGAGAAATGGGTTGTACATTTTTAAAACACATCAAACCGGCAATTAGTTTCAAATATCTTTTTTTTCATTTCGAGATTTTAAATTACATTAATTTTTATGTGTGGAGAATTTGTTGGATTTTATATTGATATACATTTATTTTTAAAATCAGTTTGAATGTGAGTCGAAATTTCGGGATTAAAAACAGTTCGGACCGCACCGAAATATGCAAAATTTCATATAATTTTTTAACCGAGCCACAATATGGGCTGTAATGCTAACAAAAAGAATATGGCCTCAAAAAAACCTTAATAATTAGAAAATGGGCTGTAAATTATTAGAAATAATGGCAGATGGGTTGTATGCTGTTTTCCATAGATTTGAGGCTTTCCTAAAAAAAGGTTGACGCACAAGCAGTGACTGTTGGATGGCCATCCAACGGCCGTCGTGCTTCTTCAATCTCTGCTCTTCCTGCTCCAGCCGCTCAAACAAGCGCCGGCGGGACTGCCTGCTCCCTCCTCCCCACGACCGGCTCTGCTGCCGCGCAGGCCTCACCGCCCCACCGTACTCCCATCGTTGGCCTAGCCATCCCTCTACTCACCCACACCTGCTGTTATTCTCCGGCGACGGCAGACGAACCAGTAAACCCTGGTACAGTCGTACTCCTGTCCGCGCGGGCTTCCACTGCCGTGTCTTCCCCAGCTCCCCATCGTCCCCTTCCTAGGCCTCGCCGTCGTCCATCGCCCTGGAGCTCTCGGCGTGGCCTGGTCAACGTGGTCAACGACCGACATGCATCTGAAGTGGACTGTACGTGGAGAGGCCGACAGCTGGGTCCACGGCCGCACGCAAGGAAATGCCTCCTTATTACGCGCAAAATAATGATTCCTCCACCTGACATCAGGGACCCACCGAAAGGGCCTCTGTATTTCGCGAAAAAAACGTTACCGCCGCTGACAGCTCGGACCCACCAGCTATATCTTCGCACGCAAGGAAGTGCCTCCTTATTACGCACAAAAAAATGAATACTCCCCCTGCTAGCTGGGACCCACCATGGTGGGAGGCTGACTTGTGGGCCTACTAAGTTGACTGGGACGGGGGCCTTTGTCAACTTTAGTCAATATGAACGATTCTAGCTCCAGTGACCATACGATGTCCATCCAACGGCCGTAGTGCTTCTTCAACCTCTGGTCTTCTTGCTCCAGCCGCCCAAAGCAGCGCCGGTCGTGCCGCATGCTCCTGCCTCCCGTGGCCGGCTATGCTGCCGCGGAGGCCTCACCGCCCCCTACTATTCCCACCGCTGGCCAGGCCCTGCGGCGACGGCAGCCTCACACCACAGCCGAACCAGTGAACCCTTGTACTCCTCTCCGCGCGGGCTTCCACTGCCGCGTCTTCCCCGGCTCCATGTCGTCCCCTTCCTAGGCCTCGCCGTCATCCACCGCCGTGGAGCTCTCCACCCGGCGTGGTCAACGTGGTCAAGGAACAACTTCCATCGGAAGAGTACTGTACGTGGTGAGGCTGACAGCTGGGTCCACGGCCACAGCCCAGTTTTTTTGTGATTTGCCAAGTAAGTCGCTTTGTCAGGCTTGTTGGGCTGCAAATCTTTCAAGACGAGGAGAGCTTTCATTCGGCTGGCCGAGAAAATGGCCCATCAGTAATGAGAAATGGGCTGTACATTTTTAAAACACATCAAACCGGCAATTAGTTTCAAATATCTTTTTTTTTCATTTCAAGATTTTAAATTACATTAATTTTTGTGCATGGAGAATTTGTTGGATTTTATATTGATATACATTTCTTTTTAAAATCAGTTTGAATGTGAGCCGAAATTTCGGGATTAAAAACAGTTCGGACCGCACCGAAATATGCAAAATTTCGTATAATTTTTTAACCGTGGCCACAATATGGGCTGTAACACTAACAAAAAGAATATGGGCTCCAAAAAAACCTTAATAATTAGCAAATGGGCTGTAAATTATTAGAAATAATGGCAGATGGGCTGTATGCTGTTTTCCACAGATTTGAGGCTTTCCTAAAAAAAGGTTGACGCACAAGCAGTGACTGTTGGATGGCCATCCAACGGCCGTCGTGCTTCTTCAATCTCTGCTCTTCCTACTCCAGCCGCTCAAACAAGCGCCCGAGGGACTGCCTGCTCCCTCCTCCCCGTGGCCAGTTGTGCTGCCGTGCAGGCCTCACCGCCCCACCATACTCCCATTGCTAGCCTAGCCATCCCTCTACTCACCCACACCTGCTGTTATTCTCCGGCTACGGCAGACGAACCAGTAAACCCTCGTACTGTCGTACTCCCCTCCGCGTGGGAAACAACTGCCGAGTCTTCCCTGCCTCCATGTCGTTCCCTTCCTAGGCCTCGCCATCGTCCACCGCCCTGGTGCTCTCGGCGTGGCCTGGTCAACGTGGTCAACGACCGACCTGCATCTGAAGTGGACTGTACGTGGAGAGGCCGACAGCTGGGTCCACGGCCGCACGCAAGGAAATGCCTCCTTATTACGTGCAAAATAATGATTCCTCCACCTGACATCAGGGACCCACCGAAAGGGCATCTGTATTTCGCAAAAAAAACGTTACCGCCGCTGACAGCTCGGACCCACCAGCTATATCTTCGCACGCAAGGAAGTGCCTCCTTATTACGCACAAAGAAATGAATACTGCCCCTGCTAGCTGGGACCCACCATGGTGGGAGGCTGACTTGTGGGCCTACTAAGTTGACTGGGATGGGGGCCTTTGTCAACTTTAGTCAATATGAACGATTCTAGCTCCAGTGACCGTACGATGTCCATCCAACGGCCGTAGTGCTTCTTCAACCTCTGGTCTTCTTGCTCCAGCCGCCCAAAGCAGCGCCGGTCGCGCCGCATGCTCCTGCCTCCCGTGGCCGGCTGTGCTGCTGCGGAGGCCTCACCGCCCCCTACTATTCCCACCGCTGGCCAGGCCCTGCGGCGACGGCAGCCTCACACCGCAGCCGAACCAGTGAACCCTCGTACTCCTCTCCGCGCGGGCTTTCACTGCCGCGTCTTCCCCGGCTCCCCATCGCCCCCTTCCTAGGCCTCGCCGTCGTCCACCGCCCTGGTGCTCTCGACGCGGTGTGGTCAACGTGGTCAAGGAACGACTTCCATCGGACGTGGACTGTACGTGGAGAGGCTGACAGCTGGGTCGACGGCCGCAGCAAGGAAGTGCCTCCTTATTACGCGGAAAATAATGATTCCTCCACCTGACAGCTGGGACCCACCGGACGGGCCACTGTATTTCGCGAAAAAAACGTTTCCCCCTGACTGCTGGGACCCACCAGCTACATCTTCCCATGCAAGGAAGTGCGTCCGGGAAAAAAAAATGATTCGCCCCCTGACTGCTGGGACCCACCAGGTACATCTTCGCAGGCAAGGAAGTGCCTGACAGTCGGGACCCACCTGGTCGAAGCGTACGTAGCGTTGTCATTCTGGTCGCGAATGTGTACATACATATATACTGGTGGATGTACAGGCGCGCACGTGTCATAGTAGAGGCGCGTACGTGTCATAGTAGAGGCGCGCACGTAGCATGTACATGTACGTACAGCGGCCAGGGTGCAAGAAAGAAAATACGGCCACATATGTGTACGTACGGGCGGGGTCTCGAACGCCTACTCGCGCATACGTACGACCAGGGCTCGTGTACATGGCTTGGTCGGAACGGAGAAACAGCGTTGTCGTCGTGTTCATGGGGAGGCAACGGAATGCGTCGTGTTCATAGGGAGGCAACGGAATGCGTCGTGTTCATCGGGAGGCAACGGAACGCGTGGAAGCCAACCGGCTGGGTCGGAACGGAATGCGTGGTCGTGTTCATCGGGAGGGCTTGGACGGAACAGGCGATGGAAACGAGGCCTGGCGTACCGCACAACGGAGGAAACGGACATCCTACGTTCGGAACGGGGTCCTGTTGATCGGGAGGGGTGTGGCGTACCGCAAAACGGAGGAAACGGACCTCCTACGGTCGAAACGGGGGTCCTGTTGATCGGGAGGGGTGTGGCGTACCGCAAAACGGATGAAACAGACCTCCTACAGTCGAAACGGGGGTCCTGTTGATCGGGAGGGGTGTGGCGTACCGCAAAACGGACGAAACAGACCTCCTACGGTCGAAACGGGGGTCCTGTTCATTGGGAGGGGTGTGGCGTACCGCAAAACGGGACTCCACGGGATACTGTTCATCTCCACCGTCGACCTCCTCCAGCCTCCACGGGCTACCGTCGACCTCCTTCCAGCCTCCACCGCGTGCTACTCCACCGGCTACTGTTCAACCACCCCTCCACGGGCACCCCTCCATCGTCTACTGTTCATCCAGCCCTCCACACCACGGGGTCCTGTTCAACCACCCCTCCACGGGCACCCCTCCACCGTCTACTGTTCATCCAGCCCTCCACCACACCACGGGGTCCTGTTCATCCAGAGGCAACGCCACCGCTCACTGTTCATCCAAACCCCCCCGCAACGCTCACTGTTCATCCCAGAGGCAGCATCGATCGGCTTCAGTTAGCAGCAGTAGCGAAGGAATCGCTCGATCGGGTTCGATTAACAGCCATCGATCGATCGCTCGGGTTCAGTAATGCGTAGCCTGCAGTGCAATCGCTCGGGTTCAGTAATGCGTAGCCTGCAGTGCAATCGCTCGGGTTCAGTTAGAGCCCAACGCCTCGCTTGGGTTCAGTTAGAGCCAACACCTCGCACACACACGCGTACGTGTATGAGAGAAACATGCATCGCTCAGCCCCCGACCTCCCACCGTAACCGGGAACTCCCCGAAATTTTCCTCGCCCTCGCTTCTACCACGGTTTTTTCCGTCATGGACGGCCCAAAGCTGCGTCTCCGGCCCGCCCAGGACGAAAAGCCCATTTTCTGTCATGATTTTTTGTCATAGAAGTAGGAGCCCACCACATCTATGATGGTACCGGGTTTTGTCACAATTATCGTCATAGAAGTGTCATATGTATGACATAATTTTTTTTCGTTCGGCCCAAAATGTCACGGATGTGTCTTTTTTTTGTAGTGTAGTACTTGCTCTTAGGGTAACCATAGAGTTACTGGAGTACTCTAAGTTACTTTCCACTATGACTAGCCTAGGCTACTATAGTAGTACAACAACAAAAAACGATGCAGGTGATCACGTGAGAAAAAATACTAAAAACATTTCTTTCGGTGCAGTGCGTAGATGCAGTTTTGAACACTACACTTGTCATCGTAATTTGGGAAAATTATGAAAAATTTGAGCTACGTTGTGATTACCGTTTACTAATAGGAAAGAAGTTTCACCTCGATGAGTAGCTTCTCCGTGCACAGAAAGCCTGTAAGGAATCCAACAACTTGATCCAGATTGGGGCCGATAGATTTTATTGCCAAGATCTTCACTGTGCGCATAGACTGGGTCAAGCTTGTGGGAATCATTTTCTGGAAGACGGTCGTAAATACATCAAGAAGAAATTTAAAAATGTGAATTTCAAGAAGACGGAGAAGAAGATGAGTGCTGTACCTGAACGATTACGGATCCAATAAAGAGTTCAGAGAATTTGGCAGACGAGTGCACCAACACTATCAATTTCGGCGCGTCAATGACCCTGATTTTTGTCGGACCTTTTAGATCCCATACAAGCAATCTCTCAAGGAAAGGCATATTCTCAATGACCATAACATGGAACAGCTGGAGTGATCTCTTCCCAATTGATGTGTTGCGGGGCCAGCAAGACACATAAATCCATCGGAGATTCGTCGAGGCGATGTGGAGGCTAATGAACCCGTGGATCTGCTCAAGACGAAGGTACTCGAGCGCATTACAGCAGCGGAGCAGGTGCTCCATAGCCTTCTTCGAGATGACAACGTCAAAGAGGTCGAGCTGCTTGAGTTGAGGGAGAAGAAGGGCGGGCGCGGCATTAATCTGGGGAAGATAGTAGGAGCTGAAGCTGGCGCGGCGCAGCGTTGGCGCGAGGCGGAGCGCGGACGGCGGCAGAGAGCGACATCGTCCAGCTTCAAAGCTGAGCTCCTCGAGCTGATCTAGGGCGTCGGATAAGAACCACTCGTCGAACTTGTGTTGTACCTTGCAGTTGGTACTGAACATGCGGATGTCAAGGTGTCTGGCTGGCCCAGGGTGCGATGAAAGGATCTTGGAGACTGCAGCCATGCGTTTGCAATCCCCGTCATAGAGGCGGCTGTCGACGGTGAGGTTGAGGGGGACGCAGCGCCAGAGGGGGTGTCGTGGAATTGTCACGTCAGATGTCCTAGTGTGAGGACTTAGTCGTGAGGCCAACGCATCTATGTGGTAGCTTGAGAGGGGTTGAGCGGAATCGAGAGACGCAACACAAGACAAGGATTTAGACAGCTTCAGGCCCTGGGAAACATCATCCGGTAACAACCCTACATGTTGTTTGTAGCTCAGTCTCATTATCATCACGAGGGAGTCGCCGTAAACCGGCTCTACCAGTTATCTCTAATCTTAACCTTTATTTCTTGTGCCCCTCTTGGGGTGCCCTGCCCCTCCTTATATAAGTTGAAGGGGCGGGTTACATGTAGAGTCGAACTCGGATTAAGACTTAAACTATTCTGACTTCTCTTCATGGGCTTTTAATGTCTTGGGCTTCATAACGTCTCGGGCTTCATAACGTCTCGGGCTTACTAACCCCAGGCGACTCTGTCTGCCGGGTTATGACTCCTGCCGGTTTATGATTGTTTGCCGGGTTATGACTCCTATCGGTTTATGATTGCCTGCCAGGTTATGACTCCTGCCGGTTTATGATTGTCTGTCAGGTTATGATCTGACTTAAGACCTGCCGGGTTATCATCTGACTTAACACCTGCCGGGTTATCATCTGACTTAACACCTGCCGGGTTATCATCTGACTTAACACCTGCCGGGTTATCATCTGACTTAACACCTGCCGGGTTATCATCTGACTTAACACCTACCGGGTTATCATCTGACTTAACACCTGCCGGGTTATCATCTGACTTAACACCTGCCGGTTTACCAAGTCCCAGCCGGGTTATAACTCCGGTCGGGTCATACCGCGGGGTATATCCCCGCAATTAGCCCCCAGTTTAATTTGGATTTATCCATGTTAATCTGATCCTGATCATCCTTAAGTACTTGTCATTTCCTTCTTCTAGAAAATCTGGTTCAATAGGCCAGCTTCATAATCAATTTGCTGATATTGGTTTGTCACAGAGAAATATTGTGAAGAATAATTCATTTGATTCAGCTCCCAATGCTTAACAAGAATATTGGTCCTTGAAATCCTCATCTGATCTTTAGCCGGCTTAAGGATGTAAAACTTGTCGGTTTATCATAGCCAAAATTTCCGGTTTATAAATATTGATGGCAGCGGGTCATAACTGTTTGTTAACATCAGCTTTGAAAATATACCTCTTATATGCCTATCACTTGTAGCCCCCAAGTCTTAAGAAGGTAGCATAGCAACAGCTTAAGACTTGCTTCAACCTTGAAGAAATCCGATTTGTTCATCTCAGTCATTAGTCATAAACTGAGTATTCCACATATGTAGCCCCCAAGTGCCGGGCTGTCATGCTCACAGCAACCTGGGACTTGAAATTGCCTTATACTCATAAAAACTTCAACCAGTGTAGCCCGCAAGGGCCGGGTCATTACGCAAATAATGAGCAGGGACTTTGAAAATATGATCATGTAGATTTAACAGCAACGTGTAGCCTCCAAGGGCTGGCTCAGTAAGATAATACTGAGCTGGGACTTTATATATACTTCATTGAAAATAACATCATATGATGTAACTCCCATCATGGGGCTTGAACCCACGTCCACAAAGTTAAGAGCTTTGTGCTTTACCAACTGAGGAGCGGACCCTTTAATATAATGGATTAAACTTGTGTACCTTGAGTTGTTGACAGGAGCAATTGGTAGCCCCCAAGGGCCGTCTCATTACAATGTGATGAGTCGGTTCTTCAATAAGGTGATGAAAGAATGACTTTGCATTAGCCCCCAAGTGCCATGGTGCATGCTGGCAGTGACATGGGACTTGCATATTTGATGTAACCTCAATTTGAATAATATAGCCCCCAAGTGTCGGGTCGTAAGCCTGCAGCGAGTCGGGACTATTCTTTCCATTATAGAATAAATCATATCCATCGATGAAATAATATCCATTGCGCTAAAGCGACTTTGAAAACCTCAATCATAATACTGGTTATTGATAACCATAGTAAAAATCCAGCCATGTTGGCTATTAAAGATTTGAATAATATACCCAATTATTTATAAGCGCATGATTCCAATGGCGCAATCCAAATATATACTGGTGACTTATAGTCGAAAGCCAGGCCGGGTTAATAAACACCGGATGTTACCTTATCTCGTACTGGCGACTTATAGTCAAAAACCAGGACGGGTTAATAAACACCGGTTTATCATAAGATATTATAAACCTCATCAAAGGAGAAAAAACTTGGCAATTAAAAGCATAAAAAGAACATGCGAGGCTTTTCATGGGCTGCCAGGCCCAAAATCGAGGCTTTTCATGGGCTGCCAGGCCACTGAGTTAAACCATTTTACAAAGCCTTTTAAGATGGACCTCACATTAACCAATCATTGTTTTAACTTTGACAAGTTCAGGGTCTATAAGATTGACTTTCCCAACGTTCGGCGGGCCATACCAGGATTACCTGGACATAGTGGCTTACTTAAAAAAGGTAGGATAACCCTGGGTTTTAGGTGAATACACCTGGCTTCCAAGCCTGGCTTGATAGCCTATTACAAGGGTGTAGACTCTTTGTTCTTTGAGAAGCAAAGAGCCCCCGAGCAATATTTTGAGCTGTGCTCAGTGGGTGCCTATGTTTGAGTTGTGCTTTTGCAACACTCTCTTTGGCCCCCAAGTGATTTTATTGGTGGCCTTACACCGATCAAGAGGTGTAGCTATGGTTTGAATACGACCAAGCCCCCAAGTGATTTTTTATATATGGCTTTATAAGCCGGATCAATGGGTAATCAGAACTCCGCTTTATAAACAGAAGCCCCCAAGTGATATATTTCTGAGCTGTGCTCGCCGGGTGCCTATGTTTGAGTTGTGTTGTGCAACAAACTCTCTTTGGCCCCTTTAATTTTTCCTGAGAACTCGAACTTGCGAGAGATTATTCTTTTGAACCGGAAATTCTTAAACCGGATATTAAGAGCTTCAAAGCTTCGTGGGAGACAGCTTTCCCTTGAGCCGGATTTTAAACCGGAATCCTTCTTTTTAAGCCGGAAATTTTCTGACGGCCTTTAAATTTGCACCAATATGGCGGTTTAGGGTCCTGCATCAGATAACTTTGCAAGCCGGAGTAATTGCTCTTTTAAAGAAAGCAATATGTAACATAAAATATACTGGATGGATTTCACCTGATAGGTCATGCCAGAAAATATCCACCGCGGAATTGATGATCACGACGGTGAAGCTGACATCAATCACGGGCGGGTCGACCGTGGGAGCAGACAGATGAAACGGCCGCGGCGTTTTAAACCGGTGCGGACGAGCAAGCTGTCCTCCGTGCTGTAGGCTGGCGCAGACGCATGAACCGGCCGCGAGGGTGGACGGGCGAGTCGTCCATGGCGTTGTAAGGCGGTGCCGACGGGCGAGTCGGCCGGCACATTGATATAAACTGGACCGCCACACGCGTGTCCGTGAAGCCGTGTGGCAGCCGAACGTGCATCCACGGTAAAACACCACCCCTTTTTCCTATAATAGTCCTCCTGCGTAAAAATATTACAAGCTAGAGTGATCGCTCTCGGATGAATTAACATGCTCATAAAACATAGAGGAAAGATATCACCTGATGTTTCATCGGGTAAACGCCACATTCTAATAATCATGACTTGTAGTCTTGTTTCTTTGTTTGATGCTTGGCCATTCCAACATCACCTGGTAGCCAATAAACAGACTAGCACAAACTGCTTACAATAATTGATTTGCAGGCCTTGGTCTTTACGCCAGGGAGCAGTACTCCATCTAGCCGGATTCCTCCAGACTTACGCGTGTACACAACCACACGCAGGCGAACAAGCCGAGCAGATGATCCGTGACCCAGTGATTTGATAGATAATGTACGCCTTTATAGAGTGGCACAACAACGGAGATTGATTGTCGCTCTCGGCGGGTTACGGCTGCAGATAAAACAATCCTTGATGTGGCAGATCACGAGACTGCGGTGGTGGTCAAACCGCAACGTTCGCCTATTCCCTTCTCTTTTTCTTCTTTGAAGCAGAGTCAGATTAGTAACGATGGTATGAATTAACAATTCCTCCCTCCTCCACGTAGTCACTTGTCTTGTTGTGCACATAAAAGGCAAATCCCTTGGGAATCCGTAATGTACCGACAAAGCTTGCTTTTGGGAACCTAAACCGGGTCTGTGCAGGTCCTTGTTGGTTCTGTTTAGTGGAGTTGATCCAGCGCGGTTTACGCGCAGCGGCCGCCGCCGCTGGCCCAAGTTCATCCAGTGCTCATACTGTATGAGCGATGCCAACAGACATGACCCATCCAGGTAATGTGCTCAATCACTGACGAACCCTGCAGAGGCCTGTATACTGATCTTTAGATGCAGTCATTGATATGCCGCCGGTTCATAGCTATGGTGGCCGCTCTCAACAAAAATGGCAGAGGCGGGCTGAAACAACCGGCGGTTTACGGCGCACCCATAGCCACAGAGAGAAGGCGTGAGGCGGCTTGCTCGGAACTGCAGAAACAACCGTAGAGGCCGACAGAGGCAGCAGGATCGGGTCGCAATACGTGAGGCCGACGGAGGTCCCGGAGCGCGTCAAAAATGGTCGAGCTCAGAGGAGGAGCCCAGTAGGTCCGGGGCGGTTTAGCGCGGCTCAAAGATGCATCAGCAGGGGTGCCCCGGAACGATTTCGAGCAGCAGCGGCCGGTCATGGTGATCTGGCAGGGCGGCTCATAGCAGAGGTGTCGCCAAATCGGCAGCTGACGGCGTTGCAGAGGAGGCGGTGACACGCGGTCGGGCCCGAGACCGTGACGGTTTGCGGCAGAGGTGAGCCAGGATGGTGCGGCAACTCGGCGGAAGTGTCTGCCAAGCCGTGGTGGCGACTTGGCCATGTGGCCGTGCTCGTACGAGGGTGAGGGCGGTTTGACGCGCGACGACGGAGGCGACCGGACCGTGCGATGACGGTGAGTCAAGGCAGGCCCAAGGCGGCGGTTCAACCCCGAGACCAGTGACTCGGGGGCCGGTTTACCCGCAGCGGTAATGGCAGCTCCCCGACGCCAGGTCAGCTCGGAACAGCTGTAGTTGAAAAGGCATCCGACGAGGCAAGACGGTATCCTGACGAGGGATCCCGACGGTGAGTCCGGGCGGCTTGAGGTCACAGTGGGGGTCGCTTGAGGCCACATCGGCGGGCGATCTCGAGGTGATGGAGCCCGGCGGTTTAGCGCGTGACGGGCGATTTAAAGCTCCGACGGATGTAAAAAACCGGCGGGTGGCAGAGGCGAGTCGAATCCCATGGTAAGGCGGGTTACCGCATCAGCGTCGTTTTGGGGGGTTTGCATCTTGCGACAGATGGCGGGTTGGCCCGATACATTGATGGTGGCAATTTGAGGTAGCCGGGGGTCACGGCGGCCTTCGTGCTTGGAGAGGGAGACTCGGTGGCTGTTAATGACGACGACGCCGGCTCAAGAACAATGCATAACTGCTGCGGCTGTAGACTCCCTGGCGAGGCGGAGCGATGCAGCTCGGCCGTGGCTGAGGCGAAGAACGGCGGCGGCGACTTAGCGCGTCGCGAGCAGCGACTCAGACAGTAAACAAGGCGCAATCGTGCCCGGGCGGTTCATCAGGGCCATCAAGCAGGCGACTCAAGAGATGGGTACACAGGCGCAGTAAGTCGGCGGCGGGTCGGAGTCCACGGACGAGCGTCAGAGCGGAGCAGACCCGGCGGCGGCTGGCACATACAGACCCAGCTGTAGTGGCAACTGAAGCAAGCCCAAGGCAGAAGTAGACTGCAGCAGCTGGAACCACGCACGGCAAGATGGGACCGCAACTTGACCACGGTTAAAAACCAGGCGGCGACTTGCAGATGGCCTTGGAAGTAGCCTGGCAGTGGAGAATGACTCGGATCGAGATTGGGTTGGTTGGCTCGGTTGGCTCGGCTGACTCTTTCCGAGTCCTTATGATAGTCCTCTTTTCTTATTTGGTAATACAGGCAGGCTCTTGTCTCGTCGAGACTTGTAAAAATTTTATTGCTGCGATGGTAGTCTTTTTGGCCGAAGATAATAATCCTGAGCCTGAATCGGACAACTTTATAAGCATACCTGTTCAGCCCAGGTGAACCGGCAGGCAACTTGGCCATACGCGGGGCAAACCGGAAGAGGTCAGGACTAGCAAGGCACTCGAAGTCGCGGCGGCTCAAAGTACAGCTGACTCCAGATGGGGCCCGAAGAGCAGTCTTTTCTCCAACAAGCAGGCACACGTGAGGCATCAGTTTTCTCGGACGCGTCCTTCCCTCTTGGCGACTCAAAAAATGACTGAATAAATCCAAAGACGGCGGCCACGGACAAATCATAACATCTTAACCCTAAACTTCTTTTGAACTCAAAAACTTGCACTGCCAGCTTCATCGTTGACCAGTAAATTTGATTAAACCGGCTGCAGCTTTGTCCAATACTATTGCTTCGTGTCAGTTCTTCTTCATCCGTAAATTGCGAACTTCTCAAACCCTAAGATTGATCCCTCCAAGAACTCAACACCACCGTGCGCGGGCCCCACAATGGGCGCCAACTGTCATGGAATTGTCACGTCAGATGTCCTAGTGTGAGGACTTAGTCGTGAGGCCAACGCATCTATGTGGTAGCTTGAGAGGGGTTGAGCGGAATCGAGAGACGCAACACAAGACAAGTATTTAGACAGCTTCGGGCCCCGGGAAACTTCATCCGGTAACAACCCTATATGCTGTTTGTGGCTAGGTCTCATTATCATCATGAGGGAGTCGCCGTAAACCGGCTCTCCCAGTTATCTCTAATCTTAACCTTTATTTCTTGTCCTCCTCTTGGGGTGCCCTGCCCCTCCTTATATAAGTTGAAGGGGCGGGTTACATGTAGAGTCCAACTCGGATTAAGACTTAAACTATTCTGACTTCTCTTCATGGGCTTTTAACGTCTTGGGCTTCATAACATCTCGGGCTTCATAACGTCTCGGGCTTACTAACCCCAGATGTCGTGGAATTGTCATGGCAGATGTCCTCGTGAAAGGACTTAGTGGTGGAGCCATCGCAACTAGGAAGCTTAAAGGGGTTAAAACGGGACAAAGGACACGAGGGTTTATACTGGTTCGACCCCTTGCAGTGAAGGTAAAAGCCTAATCCAGTTGAGGTGGAATTACTAGGGTTTCGATGACCAGGGAGCGAATCTGCTATGCCCGGCTCTCGATCTGATGTTACTTGCCCTAAGCCACCGGCGAGTCGTCCCCTTATATACACGGGTTGACGCCCCGCGGCCTACAGATTCCCGGCCGGCTCATAAACAGTGTCTGGCTCAGTGACTAGTTAATCTTGCCTTCCAATACAAGTCATGCCATTATGGTGGTTTATCACTACGGGCCTTAAGTCGCCTGCGGGCTTTGGGTCCTTAACTGAACCGCCATCTTCAAGCTTGATATTGGGCTTCATTTGATAAATCGTCATAGCGTAACCCAGCCCCTCCTGGGCGGGTTACACTAGTAGTTATATCCCCAACATTAGGCCCCAGATTGATTTGAACCGGTTCATGTCTATCTTCAATTCCTTAAGAAAAAAGCCTTCTGTCTTCTGTTTGTGCAAAAGTTATAGTCCGCCATGACGTCATCTTATGGATTCATGATAACCCGCCATGACGTCATCTTCTATTAAATTCATATATTATTCCGTCATATCCCAACGGATCTTTATCTTAATGACCATCCCGAAAATCGAGGCGTCTGAGTAGCTGGATAACCATGTTTGGCCTCCTTGTTTTTCGCGCCCGCTTTATCAGTCCTCCTTTATAAATAGGCACGACCTTCGGTCTTTCTTCATTCTCCCCCTTTTGTCGTCTTCTTCCTCTCGCTACTCCACTACCACTCGAGCTCCGCCGCCGCCGCAGAGCACCTCATCTTCATCGATCTTCTGCTGCATCAACCTGAATCGATCAGAGAACGGCGGCGACCCTCCGCAGTAGATCTGCAGCTGTAAGTTCTTGCCGTCCCGCACCCCAGATCCGCATTTTAGGGTTTGCAAGTTCCTTTGCGTTTTTGCTGTTCATCCTAGTTTCTTCAGAGTTCCTCCACCGCAGCCTCTTCTGATTTAAAAAGCAACATATCCTCCTGCGATAATCATTTTATATCCATTTTTGACACTAGCAGATCCCTTTTCTTTGTACAGAGGCCTCATTAGAACTCACGAACTCATCTGTACCAGTTTTTAGGTCTAGAATATTTTCTTTTCTGAACGACCGTTTGATCCAAAATAACAGCTGCAACCTACGAAACTTGTTTGTGCGACACTTAGGCAAAAAACTGTATCTGTTAGATCCACCTAGCCATGGAGACTCTTATCACCGGCTTAAAAAGGCAATGCTCAATCAATAATTCCGACCACTCATGGTGGTTTAAATAACTTAACTGCTTATGATGCCCATGGCGGCTTGAATAATCTGATATAATTAGCCATATGTCATTAGGCCCCTTCGTAAGCCGCCATCTTGAATATGAATTGAAATATTTTCTCTGGCTTAAATTTGAGCCCGAAATTTTTATTTTGTCATAGGCTTCCATCTCCATAATGCCGCCCAAGGCTCCCAAAGCACCAGTTACATGCAACTGGGTTAGATCCATCATCACAGATAACACCTTTAACGAGTTTGTGAAGACTGGTTATCTGCCGAAGAAGGAAGTCATGTCCTATCGTGCTCCTGATCCGACAGAGGAAAAACCTCAACCCAAGGAAGGGGAAGTTATTGTCTTTACTGATCACATGAACCGGGGCTTTTCTCCACCCGGCTCAAAGTTTTTCAGAGACGTCTTGCACTTTTTTGACCTACGACCTCAAGACATTGGACCCAATTCCGTGTCAAACATTTGCAATTTTCAAGTGTTCTGTGAGGTGTACCTTGGAGAAGAACCCAGCTTGCTACTCTTTAGAGAGTTATTTTATCTGAATCGTCGGAATGAACGTGCCAATGGGCCCAGCTTGGAACTTCGCGGAATCTCAATCCAACGACGGAGAGACTGTCTCTTTCCGTATGCCGAACCGCCGAGTCACCCTAAAGATTGGAACCAGACATGGTTCTATTGCCAAGACACTTCTCCGACTAATGAGAACCCTCTGCCCGGCTTTCACGCTCTGCGCCTCGAGTCCACTCACCCCTTGCCAGATAAACTGTCTCCGGCTGAATGTCAAACACTTGCCCCCACCATGAGTAAGGTCAAGGCTCTTCTGGGGAATGGCTTAAACGGCATTGATCTGGTCCGGGTTTGGCTTGCCTGGCGGCTTATTCCTTTGAGCCGCCGCCCCGGCTTGATGTGCGATTACACAGGCAAAAAGAATGATCCTCTGCGGCACGGCCCTGATGACTTACCTGAAGACGTTGTTGATGATATGACCAAGTCTCTTCTGAATGAGAGCCTGGAAGATTGTGGGAAAGTAGGTTTAAGTCCTTTCTGCAAAGCTAACCCGGCTCCAGCGGTAAGCCATTGACTTGAGCATTTTTATCTTCAACCTTGACAATTTCATCTTTACTCAAAAAACCTTTGTTGTAATTCACAGGCTGATGACGAATTTTGGAAGGTCAAATATGACCATGAAGCCGCAAAGAAAGCCAGAAAAACCAAGAAAGCCGCCAGGAAAGCCGCTGCCCAGAAGAAGGGGAACAAGCCTAGCGCCTCAAATATGCTTCATTTGGAAGATACCTCCGAGTCAGAGGTAGCTCTTGACTCTTTAGGCTCCTTTTTTAACCATCTTATTGACACCGATTATCATCAGGAGGATACAGGAGCGAGTCATGCAACGATTGAAGAGGTAACTATAATTTCCTCCGACTCCGAGCCTTTGCCAAGATAGAAAGTCCGAAGAGTAACCCGGAAAGTAAGATTTTCACATCCTTTAGCTTACCAAGATCCTCAATTTCTTTTGAAGCGATAGATTCATGAGAGCCGGAGGCAGACCCGGACCAGTAAAGATGCGGAACTCTCCTCCGGCTTACCCGATGTAACAAGAAAACGCCGGACTGAGGTCATCTTCGATTTACATTCTTTTTATCCTTTGGCGGGTTTCACTCGTCAACCGCTCAGTTCTTATGACTCAAACTATCAGGGAACTTCACCTTCCTCTGGCGAATCAATGCAGTCCAAGTTGCCGGCTTTGAAAACCGCTCCAGGGTAATGATAACCTGCTTGATCTGTGCTTAATTCAACTTGTTGTATTTTTACTGACCTTTTGATTTTATGCAGTGGTCAAGCAAAGCCCAGCAAAAGGGCGAAGAAGAACAAACCGGCCGAAGAACTGATCCTAAATGAACCGGAGCTCAGAACAGCTGCTCCTGACACCTCCGTTCATGAGCCGCCGCCTGAACCAGCCCACGATATTCCAACGCCTACTGCTGACCCGTCTGTCGAGCAAGGCATTGATGGTTATGAGAACCCAGAGATCCCTAGCCCGGCCAAGGCGGATGACCCGGATATTGAAATCATCAAGACTGCCTTTGTTGAGCCGGGGAGACCCACCGTGCTAGCCAAGTGCTCCACCAAAGAAGAACTTCTGGGACGCCGCAGGACTAAGCTGGATGTCACTGATTGTACTCATCTGAGTATTGGAGAAATCGTCTCTGGCTATATGAACCAAGTGCACAGCAGCCGTGACATGGAAATTGACATGGTAAAGCAGATACACCAAAAATCTGAGGTATAACTCTTGCCCTGTATTTTATTTATTCTTACCATATCAGCCCCCAAGTCTACTGCTTATAACAAAATACGCTGTAGACTTTAAAATCAGCTTGATAATATATACAAGAACTCCGGCTTATCGTGTAGCGCCCAAGGGCCGGCTTAACAGCATGTTTGAACCGGTCTTTATCATGTTTTAATGAAGAAGTACTTGAACAACAATATGCATTAGCCCCCAAGTGCCAAGTACCTTTGCTTGCAAAGTGCTTGGGATTTACTGTAATAACCCACCACTGCAAATAGAATTCTTCAGCCTACATTAGCCCCCAAGTGCCAAGTACCTTTGCTTGCAAAGTGCTTGGGACTTAATGTTGCATTATGACAATCCTGATTGTAACCCGGCATTTGTACAGGCCACCATTAGTCAATTCGAATCGGAGATTTCTGACTTGAAGAATCGCTTGGAAGCACAGGGGATTGAAACCCAAAAAGCCAATTCCAAGTTTGAATTCAGTGTATCTGAACAAGAGAAACTGAAAAAGGAGTTTGAAGCAGAGAAGAAAGCCTGGGCTGATGAAAAGATTGCCTTGATCAACCGGGCTGAGAAGACTGAGGCGGCTCTTGCAGAAACAACCGCCGAGCTATCCGGCTTGAAACGCCATGTGTCTCAGATGGTCTCAGCAATCTTTGGTAAGTTACTCTGCAAGTGTTAGATATTTGAATCTTTTCTAATAAGTATATCAATTGTCATTGACTCACCTGACTTTGTACTGCAGGCCCCAAGAGTTCCAATCTTGATCAAAGCATGCTGGTAAAATTGAAAGCAGTTTACACACTGGTAGAACAACTCTACACCGGGTCACAGCGTGCCTTAGCTGCAGTGGCTTTGTCAAATGAAGTCCCCACCCTCTTGACGGATGTATTAAAGCGGCTTGCCGTGCTACCTCAGCGGTTCAAAGAACTAGGGCGATCTTCTGCGAAAGCCGGAGCCATCACTGCATTAAGCCGGGCCAGCGTGGCTACCGGAGCTAGACCCGGCCGACATCGCCATCGGGTATCCCAGCCTAAAAGAGGATGGCACCCCTTTTGGACAGGAGGACTTCACCACTTGCGTCAAAGAAATACGCCCTGTGGCCACCCTGATTGCTAATGACATAGATCTTACCAAATATCATCCGGGTTATGATGCTGAAAACCAGAGGATTCCAACGCCACATTATGAAGTGGTCAGCCTGATCCTTCCAATTCGTAAGCATACCTTCGCCCCTGAAGTTGACTCGGCCGGATTAATTGATGATGAAGATGAATTTGAAGCTTTGAGTGGCATTGACTGGTCATCATCAATCTTCCAGGACAGGGGACAAGATGGAGGAGCGGAAAGGGATGATCCGGAAGCATCAGGCCAACAACGTGATTGATCCATCAGGTGGCTCATATTTACTCCTTTGCTGAAAAAACAATGTTTCATCATTTGGACTCGGGGATTCATGTAATAGGGTAGAAAAAACACTTGGTTTTGTCGTGCCATCGTGCACGTGTCTGGTGCTCAACACTGTTTAAGCCGCCATCTTATATTCCTCCATATTGTGGTGATCATCTGTTTGCCTTATGTTAAAAAAAGGGCTCTTTAGATGTTCTGCATAGAGAAACTAATCACAAGTCCCTTGGCGGTTTACCGCATGTCGGGTTATATATCTTACAGATAACCCGGAATATGAACAAAAATCATAGATAAGCCGGCTAGCAACCACATCTTTGAAATATAGTCGTAACATCATACCTGTGATCCTTTGATTTACGCTGCCGGTTTATGTTACCCGAACAGTAAGGGTGACAACCCGATCTTTAGAAGCCAAAAACTTCCAAATGTATAATGATCGTCATATGCTGGCAATTTATTGACCAAGGCCCGAACCGGGCGAAATAGGAGCCACTTATTAGATGCTTCCAAATATAATCAAAAAGTCAGAAAATTTGTGATTGTAAAGAACTTTATAAACAAGATTCAGAGGCTTCTGATTCGAATACGATCAGAGAGCCGTTCCAAAGGGGTTAAGCTAAGATTCGAATCCGATCATATAGCCCCCAGTGGCTTTGGCGTTGCCGATCAAGAGGGTATCGACAGCTATGTTCTATTTGGTTCGAATACGACCTATGTTTGAACAGGAAGCCCCCAAATGACCTTGAGAGTTGTTTAATGACGCTGATTCGAATACGATCCGCATCAGACCCAAAAGGGGTTGAGCTATGATTCGGATACGATCAAGAAGCCCCCTAGTGGGCTTGGCAGTATGCCAATCAAAAGGGTATCGACAGCTATGTTCCCTTTGGTTCGAATACGACCTATGTTTGAACAGGAAGCCCCCTAGTGACGGCCAGATTCAAATATGATCATAAGCCAGACCAAGAGGAGACCCAGATTCAAATATGATCAGTTCCCTGTTGGTCATTTTTAAAGATATAACAATGAAGACATATAAACTTTTGAGGATGAAAAAGACAGAGGTCCCGCTTTATTACTTTTCATAATATATACATCGTCAAAATATGTACATCATGAGAGCCGGCGGCTCAAGTATAGTAAGGCCGAAGTTGAGCGATATTCCACGGCCGGCGGGTCTCCTCCTCCGACTTACGTGAGTCTTTGTGCTCGCGAACATCGATGAGGTAATATGACCCGTTATTCAAGTTCTTGCTGACCACAAAGGGTCCTTCCCAAGGTGAGGATAGCTTGTGCATATCGTACTGATCCTGGATGAGCTGGAGCACTAAGTCGCCCTCCTGAAAGGTTCTGGACTAAACCCGGCGGCTGTGATAACGACGCAGATCCTGCTGGTAAATCGCCGAGCGGGCTATTGCTAAGTCACGCTTCTCATCCAACAAATCAAGCGCCTCCTGACAAGCTTGTTCATTATTAGCTTCAACATAAGCCGCCACTCGGGGCGAGTCATGACGGATGTCACTCGGTAGGACCGCCTCTGCTCCGTAAACCATGAAGAAAGGCGTATAACCCGTCGATCTGTTAGGTGTAGTATTGATGCTCCAAATCACAGAAGGCAACTCCTCCACCCAACAACCCGGCGTCCGTTGTAAAGGAACCATGAGCCGGGGCTTTATACCTTTCAAGATCTCTTGATTGGCTCTTTCAGCTTGACCATTGGATTGAGGATGAGCTACTGACGAAACATCGAGCCGGATATGTTCACGTTGACAGAACTCTTCCATAGCACCTTTGGACAGATTAGTACCATTGTCAGTTATGATGCTGTGTGGAAAACCAAAACGAAAGATCACCTTTTTCATGAACTGAACCGCTGTGGCTGCATCACACTTACTGACCGGCTCTGCCTCAACCCACTTTGTGAATTTATCAACCGCCACCAGGAGGTGTGTCTTTTTATCCTTGGACCTTTTGAAAGGCCCAACCATGTCAAGCCCCCAGACTGCAAACGGCCAAGTGATTGGAATCATCCTTAATTCTTGAGCCGGCACATGAGCTCGTCGTGAGAATTTTTGACAACCATCACATTTACTGACCAGATCCTCCGCATCAGCATGAGCCGTCAGCCAATAAAAACCATGACGGAAAGCCTTGGCCACAAGAGATTTTGAGCCGGCATGATGACCACAATCCCCTTCATGGATCTACGAAGTATTTCTTGACCTTCCTCAGGCGACACACAATGTTGAAACGCCCCAGTAACACTGCGATGATGCAACTCACCATGAACAAATACCCGAGGTGAGACATGTTGGCATTCCCGTGGATCAACAACTTGTCCACTATGCTAGTTACCTCGTTACCGGTATTGTTCTCTTTTCTCGTTATCGTGTTCCGGCATCCCCATGATCAAATCACAAAGTGTTTGGCCAGACGATGATGGATACCGTAACACCGAGAGGGCCCAGAGATATCTCTCCATCATCGGAGGAGCAAACCCCAATCTTGAGCTATCAAGTTACTTGACACACTTTTCCATGAACCCGTAAGACGCCGTAATAGCCACCCATTTACGGATGACGTTTAACAACCCCAAAGTTCATGAAGCAAGCATGAAGAAACTCGATACTCTCATGGTCTAAGGAATCATGCAAACGTTAACCATCTCTGTGTTATGTACCATTAACTTGTGATGAATGAATCTCATAGCATAACATCAATCCGGGTCGATTCAACACAAATGTTCTCTTAACATTGTGCCCTCAAAATTGCTGGCATAGACATGCCCATGATCAGGAAAACAGAACCATCATG
Source organism: Aegilops tauschii subsp. strangulata (assembly GCF_002575655.3). Taxonomy (NCBI): domain Eukaryota; kingdom Viridiplantae; phylum Streptophyta; class Magnoliopsida; order Poales; family Poaceae; genus Aegilops; species Aegilops tauschii. The sequence continues at coordinate 229,491,693 of NC_053039.3, forward strand.
CAACGCTCGAGCTAGTCTTAGAGGCCAGACTAGGAATACTTCTTACCGTTTATTATTCCACACGTGCATATGAGTCTTCCTCCGAGCCTCGTGGATATTGCAGACTCGAGAATCATTGCAGTTATAGCATGGAACATAAACATAATTATGAACTCGGAGATAAATAATATCATTTATTATTGCCTCTAGGGCATATCTCCTACAGTGGCTGGTTACGGCACTGGGCGTTGCTTGACAAGGCCTCCGAATCCATATGTCTACCGTAACTTGGGCTCCGGCTTGGGCGAGGAGTCGAATGAATCCTATCTCGACTATAGGAATAGGCCTCCTGCTGAGCCAGAGCCGTCTGAAGAAGTTCTCTGACCCTTCGCGTCTCAACTGTTGTTGGAGAATCGCCATCCACCGGGAGAGCCACCAAACGTGTCGATGCAGCGATCAGGTTCTCCAAGGGGTTGGAAAAATGACCCGGTGGTGTTGGTACGTAGCGAGGCGGGGCCGTATTCACGTGAGGAGGTTCCATCACCCGGGGCTGAACCGGTGCCCCTGCTCCGGATGTTACAAACTGGTTTGCCTCCGGCGGGTTACTAGGGCCGGCTCCGGGCATGCAGAAGAGATTCCGAGGATCGTAAACCGGAGGCAAACAGTATTGAGCCTTCTGGTGCCTCCTCCTCATCACCTCGTTAGATCCGTTCAGGCTCATCGTAAGCTGGAAAGCCTCTGACTGGATCTGTTGAGCCCGAGCATCCAAAGCCGCCCGCTCCGCGGCCAATCTGGTGTCCTCAGCTGCTAGGGATTCTTTGGCTCGGGCTATCTCCTCACGTACCTGTGCTACCTCTGCATCATGCTCAGCTTGACTCGCCGGAATAACTATGGCGGTTAACAGGGCCGTCAATTTGTCCATGAGATCAATCAGCACCTGAGCCGGCGGGCACACAGGGCCTCCTGCCCCGGCCGCTCCTGACCCGGAAGTTATTGCTGCCGCAGCCGTAGAGTTTTGACCAGGTTGAGTGCCAGCCATGAAGATCCCTACTCTGCTCGGCGGCTCAAAGGTGTCCGGAATACTGCTGCCATCGGAACAGCCCCCAAGCCCGCCATCTTGCAATTGATATAATGAATTCGTCTCACTAGTGGACGACTCACCATCGGAGTAGACGGCCGTCTCACTGCCGTCCACGGATCCTTTAGAAAGTTCTCCTCCATGGATGCAACCCACGAAGGCACGCTTCACGGCGGGCTGAGCCCGGGCAGGACTCGCACGTTGAGCCGTCTCGATGATGTCGGTGCAGATGTCCGACTCAGGGCCCGGCTCGCCAATCCGGCCGATGAAGACGTGGATTCCGCCGAAGGGGACCCGGTACCCGTACTCAATTGAGCCGGCGTTGGGATCCCAACCGGCGTCGTCGATGTAGAGCTTGCCGCGACGACTCTTGGTCATCCGGCCCACAGCGTATCCCTTGAGCCCTTCAAAGCTGCCCTTCAAGAACTCAAATCCACCATGCGCTGGCCCCACGGTGGGCGCCACCTGTCGTGGAATTGTCACGACAGATGTCCTCGTGAAAGGACTTAGTCATGGAGCCATCGCAACTAGGAAGCTTAAAGGGGTTAAAACGGGACAAAGGACACGAGGGTTTATACTGGTTCGGCCCCTTGCAGTGAAGGTAAAAGCCTAATCCAGTTGAGGTGGAATTACTAGGGTTTCGATGACTAGGGAGCGAATCTGCTATGCCCGGCTCTCGATCTGATGTTACTTGCCCTAAGCCGCCGGCGGGTCGTCCCCTTATATACACGGGTTGATGCCCCGCGGCCTACAGAGTCCTGGCTGGCTCATAAACAGTGTCCGGCTCGGTGACTAGTTAATCTTGCCTTCCAATACAAGTCATGCCATTATGGCGGTTTATCACTACGGGCCTTAAGTCGCCTGCGGGCTTTGGGCCCTTAACTGAACCGCCATCTTCAAGCTTGATATTGGGCTTCATTTGATAAATCGTCATAGCGTAACCCGGCCCCTCCTGGGCGGGTTACACTAGTAGTTATATCCCCAACACCAGGCGACTCTGTCTGCCGGGTTATGACTCCTGCCGGTTTATGATTGTCTGCCGGGTTATGACTCCTGCCGGTTTATGATTGCCTGCCGGGTTATGACTCCTGTCGGTTTATGATTGTCTGCCGGGTTATGATCTGACTTAACACCTGCCGGGTTATCATCTGACTTAACACCTGCCAGGTTATCATCTGACTTAATACCTGCCGGGTTATCATCTGACTTAACACCTGCCGGGTTACCAAGTCCCAACCGGGTTATAACTCCGGCCGGGTCATACCCAACCGAGAGAGCAAGAACCCTAGCACGTGGCCAAGAGGGGTCTGACAAACAAGGGAGAGAGGTCGAGAGAGACGTACGGAGAAAATGCAGACATGGGGAGGAGAGAGTGTATGTTTGTCATAGAGAGATCCCCTGGAGATCGTGATGGGACTACATGGGTGGGAGATCGAGTGACAAGGTGTGTGCGCGATAGAAGATACCCCGAGAGATATCAATATAGACATATGGATGGAAGGAGACAATACGTGTGTTCCTGATGGCTAGTGAGAGATAATCATACTTAGGGGGGGAGTGCCTGCGCCTATGATGGAGTGAGGGATTATGGTACTTATTAGGGGGTGCGTGTCACATAGAGAGAGAACAAGGGCAGAGAGTGTTGGATGGGTCTATATGTATAGCGCGAGCGAGACATGTGTATGTGTGAACCAGGGAGATATAAAGTTTGAGAGAGATTGAGGAGCCCCGATAAGGCTGGGTGGTGCGTCAGATAGCTGAGAGGGGGAAAGAGATATTCCATCCGCTCGATAATGCAGTGCATGTAATTTTTTTAGAAGTCAAACTTTGGAAACTTTGATCAGGTTTACACAAATGTTATTTATATCTTCAATACCAAAGATACATCATACAAAACTACATCTCATGGTGAATCTAATGGTATATGTTTGCCGTTCCAGATGTAATTGTTTTTCTCCACGTACATGGTCAAACTTTGTGATGTTTGACTTTTCAATAAATCAATATGCTATGGACCGAGGAGAGTGCCTAAGTCGAGAGGGATCAAGTGCGTGTGAAGGAGAATGAGTAAGTGTGCAAAAAGAGTATGTGTGTGAAAGAGAAAGTGACAACAAACGATAAATTAGAGAGAGAGTGTGTTTTTTCGTTTCTTAGGCGAACATATCACGCATGCATCTCCGAGATAGAAAAGCGAGGCGAGGAGATACACGAAGATAGCTAGTGTGTGATTGTTTGCAATGGAGAGAGACACCCCTATAGCACATGTCCAATAGAGGTCTGGCCAACAAGGAACAAAGGTCGAGAGGGACACATGGAGAACATGGACACATGGGGAGGGCGAGAGGGTGTGTTTGTGATAGAGAGACCCCCTCGAGATTGTGTGGGGACTATATGGGTGGGAGATCGAGGGAGGTGCGTGCGCGATAGAAAGATGCCCCGAGAGAAATCGAGATAGACCATGCACATGTTTGTGATGGAGACTAAGATTAGCTAGTCATATACATATAGGGGGGACTACGTGTGCCTACAATTGAGTGAGATACCATCATACTTGGCTAGCTAGGCATGAGATTGTGTGTGTGTGTGTGCGTGTGAGATGGAGAGAGAACGGGGGAGAGAGATAGAGTTTTAGATGGGCCTATCGAGTGCGAGTGAGATATGCATGTGTATGTGTGACCCAGGTAGATGGAGAGTTTGAGAGAGAGGGGAAGAGCTCCGAGACGACAGAGTGGTGCGTGAGAGAGTTACGGGCAACGAGCCAAGGAATTTGTGTGCGTACGATGAGTGCACCCAAGATATCTAGCTTGGACTAGAGAATCATACATAGTGTGCGAGAGAGACCTATAGATGGAGTATATATGCATGCGAACTAGAAAGACCCCCCCGCACGCACACACACAAAGAGAGAGAGAGAGATATGGAGAGAAAGAGAGAGGACCAACAAGGTTTGTGTGTTGGATGCGTGTGATAGAATTGAAGATTGTCGACGAGAGAGAGATAGAGAGCAGGATTCCGGGAGAGGGGGAGGTCGCGTTTTATGCATCAAAGACTGATATAAACCATGTTTCGATATAAACTTGCATTCAAATATTTAATTGGAGAACATGTTGTCTGCAATCCACACATGAACGGATATATGCGTATATCAAACAAGTTCATTAATTTGACTTTCAACATGTTCATGGAGTACTATAATACTGTACAACATGCTATTCGATTGAGGTGTTCAATTTTGGATTTAGTTCACTATTTTGACCTGGTGAACGAGCTATTTCATTGAATCGAGATATTTCATTTTGGGTTTGATTCCCGTTTTTGAGCCGGTCAACTATTTGTCATATAGTAAATCGCTAGCAACGAGCATGTAAAAACACATTACTCCCGAGCATCATCTCCATCTAAAAAAGAAGTGGCAAGCTAGTATTGCTAAATTTGATTCGAATCAACTTGGTAAGGTAGACGTGGATGCTCGTTCTCCCAAATTTTGAACGAACCGTTAAACATCCTCTGCTCGGTGGAATTCGCCCGAGCAAATAAATGGGAGACGCGAAATTACCGTCCCATGTGGGAGACGCATTAATTGGCCCGTTGTGCATCGAGGGTAGGTTCGTAACTTCATCCAAGTCTCCTCAGCCGAAATGACATGTGCCGAATAATTCATAAACCATGGTCGGCAAAACACGCTCTCCTCGCCCGAAATAGCTCGCGCCCACTATTTCAAAACACGCTCTCCTCGCCCGAAATCGCTCGCGCCCACTATATTTTGAAACACGCCCTCCTCGCCCGAAATCGCTCCCGCCCACTATTTGGGGAGAAGCAAAGTTACTCTACTATCCCCGACCCTCAGTACACAGACCCAAGCCGAGAAGCCTAAAGGCAGGGGTAGAACTGTAACTCCCCCTCACATTTCAGACAAATGCGTCCGTAAAACATGGTTCCACTCCCCTCCCAATTCCCCCCATTCATACCTCGTGGGCGCCAAATCACCTTCTCCCCGGAAGCTCCCTTCTCCCGAGCCGCCAAACCTCAGCCCCTCCTCCATGGCGCCCCCACCGCACCAATTTCACAGCCGCCCTCCTCACTAATGCCAGAGACGCTGTCCATTTGCCATCGTGCACTGGGCCGTGTGCCTCTTACTCCGTGCTGCTGGAGCTGCCTCGACGACGGCCGCGTGAACCGTACCGGAGCCGATTCACCCCCGCTGTTGTTCACGGCGCCGGAGCGGCTCCAACTTCGGATCCGTTCAGAGTCCCGGCGCTGCTTCCCTGTAGCCGTCGACCGTCGCGACATCGCTGTTTCCCTGCCGCCGGTGGCCACCGCAACCGCGCCGGCCTCACCGACTCAGCAGCTGGACCTGCCTACTTCACCATGCCGCCAGATAGGTCGCACCCTCATCTCAAATCACTTTATTTAGGCGTCAGTTGTCTGAATTTTTATTCTGGGCCAATCGATTCCCAATGGGAAGCAGCACCCCTCAAGGCGGTGGAGCTCCTAGGCTGCCGGTTGGCTGGTGTCTAACGTAAGGGTGCGGGGCCGCAAGTTCGCCGCAGAAGCAGTGCTTAGATGGCTGTCTTAGAGTTGCGTGGGTTCAAGGTACTACCGCCGCCGGATCTGGATGATGGGGAGTCTTTGTGGATTAGCCCGGGGCGGCAAAACCACGGTAGTGCGGTGGGGCGGGGAGCGGGGTTTTGGGCGGGGCCATGGACGGCGGAGGCAAGCTGCTCTGCCGTTGGTCGCTGGCTCTTCGGGGAAGATTCCTAACAGTGTCAGCCGGGAGGCACAAGACGGCCATCAAGCCATCCGGCGTAGATCAGACATTACCAAAATAAAATCAAATCGTGTGACCCCAATTTAGTCTAAGTCAACAGATGTGTGACCACTCTCGTACCTTGTTGTTGATCTCTTAGTGTATTTCTTCAGATCAAAGAGATGTGTCATTCTTAACATTATGCGTTATCTGCATCTTCAGCCACACCGTCTTCTGACTCACCGCAGCTGCTCCAACAAGGGAAGCATACACCAGAAGGGAGCTATAGTCCCCACTCAACAGTTCCCTGCATCGAATGCGCGTGCCCGACATGGACATCCACAACAACTGCAGGGCCATCGACAAGTCAGCACATGATGCTCACTCCTATGGATGGCGGCCAGATAGGTTGTACCCTCATCTTACTTGTGTGCAACATTTATGGCTTTGTTATTCATCTAAGCATGGAAAATAGGTTATCACATTTCACTGTATATTCATGCTGATCTCTTACGGGTCTTGTTCAGGAGTTAACGCTGTTCCATAGTTTAGCTAAGATACTTGTTCTTTAGGTAATGCTGTTCCACATTATATGCATGTTGTATCCATATCACGGGCCAAGTTATCATCCATCAGCCAATGCTATCCCACAGGCTGGTGATTATAGTATTATACCACTTCTAGTATTACCTGTGTTGTTCTTTAATACTTTTGTGTGCCATCTAGTTAATCTCGAGTACAAAAGATACATATTCTGTAGCTTTCATCTGTGTTCTCCCTTTAGTTTTTGAGACCTGTTGTTGCTAGTTAAACCCAGTCCTACTATTTATGTCGTCTCCTACAGGCACTCATTACATAAATCTAACTACTAGTTGTCTTCCATGCATGTCAGATATAATTGCACACACTAATATATCCACATGAACCTCACGGAGCAATGTAAAGGCCAATAAACTTGATGTCAATGATACCCAATATGATGGAACATGTAAAGGCAGTTCTTCAGAAGACTTGCAGAAAGATGTTGAATCCTCTTCACCCCACAAGGTCCTTGCTCTAACTTGGCCCGTGATATGGGTACAACATGCATATAATGTCCTGGAGTGTATCTACTCTGTTGCAATGCCATGTGCTTAGCATGCTGATCATGCATGTAAATATGTCATGCCTTCCTGTTTTTCAGTACCTATTCCATTCATGATAACATGTTTTCAAATTCAAGTACTGTCATTCTACTCTATCGCAATGCCATCTGCTTAATTTGGACATCATGCTTCTGAATATCTTATGCATTGTTATTCATCAGTATGTACTTCATCTGTCTACCATACCATGTTTTTTTACATTGAATTGTTGTTCTAGTGCTCTGTTGCAATGCCATCTTAGTTTCCCAATCATACACGTGTATGTTGCCTTAGTTTTTTCTGTACGTATTCCGCTAGCATACAATTTTACATTCAACTAGTTTTTTTTACTGTGTTGTCCTGTCGTATCCCTAGCTTTTACACCATACTCCCTCCGCCCAGATTACATGTTGCCGAAATGGATAAAAAAGGATGTATCTAGAACTGAAATACACCTAGACCCATCCATTTTTTTCCGAATGGAGGGAATACATGTCAATATGTCATGCCTTTCTATTCTTCAGTACCTATTCCATCTCTCTGCTGTAGCATGTTTTATAACTGAAGCACCATTCTTCTATACAAGGCATGCAAGGGGAAGACGAGTATGTTAGAATCTGAAGGGTTACAAACCAGGTCTTTGCAAAAGATCCAAACACCAGGAGATAATAAACCAACTCCAGTTTTTATAGATACTGCTCCAACACAGAGAAACCCAACTCCTACTGATAATAAGGAGATTCCAGTGGCCAAAGAACTAGTCCGCTCCAGTCCAGCAAAAATATGTCAACTCCATTCTAAGAAGCGTGTGCGTATCCTTGCATCATGAAATTTTATAGCATGCTGATCATATTTTCTACATGTTTCTTACCCATCTCTCTTTTAGAAAATAAGCTTAACGGATAGAAGAATTTATGCACTGGTATCGTCTGTGAGGAAAGATTCTTGCAGGAATTCTCTGTACTCCAATGCAGATGTAAGTACCTGTTGTATATCACTATATTTTTACATTAACATGTATTTTGTTAATTGGCGTGAATCCAACCTTTATCCGATCTAAATTTAGTTGTAGCAAAATGTATGATTAAAGGCCACAATGTTGATTTTTGTAAGGAAAACTGCCTGGTATTTTTGCATCCTGAGCTGCATGAGTGTACTATCTCATATCAGTGGGTTTGATTACTTTGGTTCTGCAGTGGGTTTTCAGTGTTTTTTTACTGTGTTGTCCTGTCGTATCCCTAGCTCTTACATCATACTCCCTCCGTCCGGATTACATGTCGCAGAAATGGATAAAACTGGATGTATCTAGAACTGAAGTACGCCTAGACCCATCCATTTATTTCCGGATGGAGGGAATACATGTCAATATGTCATGCCTTTCTATTCTTTAGTACCTATTCCATCTCTGCTGTAGCATGTTTTATAATTGAAGCACCATTCTTCTATATAAGGCATGCAAGGGGAAGACGGCTAGTTAGAATTTGAAGGGTTACAAACCAGGTCTTTGCAAAAGTCCAAACGCCAGGAGATAATAAACCAACTCCATTTTTCATAGATACTGCTCCAGCACAGAGAAACCCAACTCCCACTGATAATAAGCAGATTCCAGTGGCCAAAGAACTAGTCCGCTCCAGTCCAGCAAAAGAATGTCAACTCCATTCTAAGAAGCGTGTGCGTATCCTCGCATCATGAAATTTATAGCATTCTGATCATATTTTCTACATGTTTCTTACCCATCTCTCTTTTAGAAAATAAGGCTAAATGATAGAAGATTTCCTTCATTGGGATTGTATTCGAGGAAAATATCTTGCGGGAATTCTCTGTGCTCCAATGCTGATGTAAGTACCTGTTGTATATCACTATATTTTTACATCAGCATGTATTTTGTTAATCAGCGTGAATCCAACCTTTGTCTGATCTAAAATTAGTTGTAGCAAAATGTTAAAGGCGCCAATGTCGATTTTTGTAAAGAAACTGCCTGGTAGTTTTGCATACTGAGCTGCATGAGTGTACTATCTCATATCATGCACATTACTGAATTGTAGTGCTGCTCTGGTTGCCCACTCATTCATTGTGTCAATGTTGCTTTTGTATTAACTTACCTAGCTGATGATAGTTGTGCCTTATTGTGTTAATTTGGTGTTGGCTAGTTGCCCAAACGTTCGTTGTGCCAATGTTGCTTTCCTATTATTTGACTTGGCCAATGATAGCAATGCTAGTGTCTTAATTTGGTGCAAGCTGCTGAAGATAAGAAGACAAACTCTGAAAACAGCAAGGCAACCCCATTGTTTCTTTCCAATAAATCTAGGCCAGGTAATATGCCAATAAATCATGATTAATCTGTTTGGTTCCCCTCCTAATTTATGTTATGATGCAGTGGTCAAGACACTCTCCACTATCAATAATACAAGCCTGCCAAAATTGCCATCTGAATCTGTTCAGTATCCTCTGTCTCGAATGCAACGGAAAAAATGTATGTTTGTGAACCAATTAATGGCTGAAGGAATGATGGAAATGGTGGAGTAATCAGAGGTGCCGAGTCGTGCGACACAACAACTGATCAATGTTTTGAGAGACAGTGTAGCAAAGCAGCAAGAACTTGCCCACATGCTTATGGGCGTCATCCGTGCTGAGGTTGCAGATTATGACGTTCTAGATCGTTAGGTTCTGTTCATTTATTTGCACCAACATCAATCTTTGATTGCCCAGTGGATGTAATTTCCTATAATATATGCTGGATAACATTTTTCCCTGTATGCCGTACCTTGCTTGATCGGTTTTGGTCCTGTGCATAATTGCTCATCGTAATGGGCTAAAATTATCTAATTTGGCCTAAAGACATGTACGAACTTTAGTGGGCCCATTAAGTTAATGGGCCGTTACCAGGCCGAAAGTTAATGGTTGGCCCTCTTAACTCCCGGGTCGTTAACAGGCTGACATCAAAGAGGGCAACAGGTGGGCCCAATTGATTTCACGGGCCGTTAACAGGCCGTTAGTAAGTTTGGGCTACATATGGCCCAACTATACTGTGGGCCTTTAGCAGGCCGAAAGAGACAACGGGCTTGTACTGGACCATGAAGAGCATGGGCCGCTAAGAGGCCGAAAGTCAGGTCGTATTGTAAATGGCCCAACTGTGTTGTGGGCCTTTAGCAGGCCGAAAGAGAAACCGGGCTGGTATTGGACCATGAAGGGCATGGGCCATTAAAAGGCCAAAACTCAGGTCCGACTACAAATGGCCCAACTCATTTATGGTCCGTTAACAGGCTGAAAGGCGCACAAGGCCGGGAATTGGCCCAACACTATGGGTCGCTAAAAGGCCACACCTCAGGTCCGACTACAAATGGCCCAACAGATATATGGTCCATCACCAGGCTGAAAGACACACCGGGCCGGAAATTGGCCCAACACTTAAATGGGTCGCTAAAAGGCCGAAACTCAGGTCCGACTACAAATGGCCCAACTGATTTATGGGCCGTCAACAGGCTGAAAGACACACCGGGCCGGAAATTAGCCCAATATTTAAATGGGTCGCTAAAAGGCCGAAAGATGTACATCGTGAAAATTGGCCCATCCACTGAATGGGCCGTTAACAGGCCAAAATCTCATCGGGCCGATATTGAGCCCAAATATATAGCGGGCTGTTAACGGGCTCGAACTGACGATGGGCTGCAATGTGTGTCAAATCTTTAACGGGCCGTTGATGGGCCGAATTGGCACATCTCGTATGGGCCGTGGGCTTAAATGGACCTGACACAAGTAGGCCTTATATGGGCCAGCCTGCTATTTTTTACTGGGCCAGCCTTTTTCACCGGAATGGGCCACTGTTGGGCCGTGCCACGTGTCGACCTATCATAGGCGCCTCATGTCCAATGAGTGGATGACATCTGTCCCAACGGTGAGGCAACACGTGTTTCCTCCGGCCAATGATGATTTTACATGTGGAAAATCCCCATTGGTTCGGGCTATTAACGGGTTATCGGATCCAAAACCGGACCCGATAGCTTAACGGTGTTCCGTTACGGTGGATGCCACATGTCGGTCACCCTTGACGAAAGCATTTCTGTGACGCGCGATTTATCATCATGGAAGTGGACACTTCCGTGATGATAATTTTGGTAATGTCATGGAACACTTCTACGACAGCACAAGTATGACTATCTTGATTCTGTCATAAATTTGTCATGGATGTACATGCATGACAGAAAACGTGACCTACTGTGACAAACACGTATCATCACGGAAGTGTATTTTTTTGTAGTGATAGCAACCCAAAATCACGACACACCAGAGCCACCAATCCCAATACCAAAACCGATGAACCAGAAATACTACTCAAAATACAGTACCGCAACTGTATCTACCTTAGTGCTCCACAAAACTCCATCTCACCCTGCTATTCTAAGCCCCAAAGGTGCCCAACCTCTTCTTGTGCTGAAAATCTCAGCCGCAACCTACAGAAGCCACCTTGCTGCTCTCGCTTGCATGGTGCCATATCCTCGTTTCTGTATAACCGACCAAAATTTAAGGGTTATTCCTATATTTTCACGATGCTCAAATCACTGTTGTGACACCAACTAAATATATGGAAAACAATATGAACAACATTTATGGCAGAAACAAATAATAATTAATCTATAGGTGATGATTAAGTATGCAAAAATAAATCTCCAGAGAGGTTGAAGGTGGAGGGGCAACATAGTGGATCAGAGAAGAAGGGATGCTAGCCTGCTAGAAGGGGGAAGCTCCATGGCGTCGGTGGCACGGAGCAGGCAGACGTCTTCTCACGTGGTCGAGGTTAGATCCTGTCCCGGCATGCTGTTCTGACCTCCATGGCAGCCAAGATCGGAGCCTTAGCGAGGTGGCTGCGGCCGTGGCGGATCTGGCCACCGCCATGACCGGTGCCTGACCTGGTCGAGCTCCCCGTTCTCTTCTCTTCTGATGAGGCGAGGAGGAGAGGGTGGCAGACGAGGTCGATTGCTTTGGGGGAGAGGATAGGGGCCGGCGGTGAGGTAACTTGAGGCAGACCACTGGTCTGCTCGAGGTTGTGGTCGCCGGCGCTGCCTGGCAGGATTCCTCCAACCGGCCAGATTGGGAGAAAGGAGAGAGAGGTCGGGTTCGGGATAGGAGGAGTCAACGGTGTGCGACCCTGCATCTCGATTTGCTTCAGGTGGGGAGACTGGCACAGCCCATTGGGCCCAATTTAACACAGAACGTCCAAAAAATCTCATGGAACAGCGGCCCAGCATGATAAGCGGTTGATATTAGCGAACGAAACGAGCTTACGCATGATTCACTGCTAATATGATGGCAGTAAATGCTTAAAACTAACAATCCGACGGCTGGGAACACTGATGGCCTGAGAGGGTTGGAAAAGTGCTCAGTTTTAATACTTCTAAGTAGCACTTGTGGTTGCTTGAGTGGTGACTTGAGTCTCCTAAGGTGTTTCGGCTACTTAGGGACGGTTGCTTCTTCATCAACCACCACCACAACTTCCGCATTGCCAACTCCGGAACCACCACCACATTTTGTTGCCACCATTTGACATTTGCCTTTGGAGATTTTGAGTTTGTGGTTTTCCGTTTCCTAGGGTGTTTCGGCTAACTAGAAATGGTTCGACATCGTCAACACCGCCGCTCAACTTCGCCAAGGAATCGACATCGGCCACCTTCACCATTTTGACACCTAACCGTAAGCAAGAACGGTAACCTCTATATCATATTGGTATCATGGTATCCCATCATTGTACATTCATTCTTGCCATTGCTTTGTTAACCCCTAGCCCATTTTGCGTCACTTTCCTATCGAGACTAGCCATTTGAGTATTGCCGGGCCATGCTACTTGTGCACTTTAGTGATCATCGATACGAACCTACCATTGCATACATACCTCATCTTGGTATCATCATATCATCTATTGTGTCACAAGTTTGTTCCTGCATACACAAGTGCTATCTTGGTTCGAGCATTTTTGCAAAAGTGGCCAAAGGAAAAAAATTTAAGCAAAAAGATAAAAAAAGAGCTTGTAAGCAATAGACATAGCATCCGCACATTGCATATCTTACTACCATATTGATCATCTTGGATCATCATCTGCGAAACACCGGAACATCATACATATATAGCATACTTGAGATAGAAAGTTGATACATTTTTCATCTCATAGGTTGTGCACAAGTGTCGTATCCGCCTATTGCGCAATCGTGCTAGCATCTCTCTAGAGTTGTGCAACACGAGCATTTTTTGTGGATTCCACATTTTGAGCTCATTCCTTGGTTGCACGACCTCATTTATCTATCCGTGTGTGTGTTTTCGTGTGCCATTCTTTTCTATTGGTCTACTTGCTTTACTTGCAATTTTTTGAACCTTCTCAACATTATCGATATCTCGACTAACATTTGCTTGAAATTTTGTGCCACCCATCCTAACCAAGCTCCTCCATAAGCTTTACGTGTGTAGTGTGAGAAACAAACCCGGTACCAATTCTACTATTGTAGCACTACATTGAGTGATACTCGATACATCATCAATCTTCGAAAAAGGTAACTTGGTATTGTTCTCCCATTTCCTACTCACCTCTCACTAGTGCGCGTCAGTCCTAAACAAACGGTTTTAACCCCTTTCCGCGACGGCATTCGGAACCGTCGCCAAGTGAGTGTGGGCGATAGGGGGGGTCGTTCCCATACGACCCAGAAACCATCGGGATATGCCGTCCTGGCACATATGCTTGGCAAAATGAGGTCGTGTGCGACCAGCGAGCACTGAAATACAGAAATACGTATAGTAGTGCTAAAAAATACAATTATACAGGCGAAATCATTTCCGATCGTAAGTACATCCCACACAGTCAGTCACAGCTAAACGTTTCCGTTTGTATATACATCCCACATAGTCACTCCAAGGAAAACGTTTGTGCAAGGTGGCGTAACGCAAACAGTTTCCAAGAGAATGTCGTGTGTGATTGTTCATTGATCCAACACGATTTATTCCTAGAAACTGTGTGCGTTGCATGAGGTCATCGCCCACGGTGTTTTCTCATTAACCGTTTGCAATAGGAAAACCCAATTAGCGGGCTAATTGCCCTATTATTAATAATCCATTTACTAATCTAATTGACATTCATATTAAGCACATAATATATTCCATTTCCATATTAAGGAAGCAGGATTTCATAATTGAAATACATCGTAGTACAACATGATATAGCTTCAGCACTCAGCCACCCCATTACACAACTGCACCAGCAACAAGTATCACATGCAACATCTAGAACCTTTCGAAATTAGCATCATAGACGGTACATAGAGAGATGCATCTCATCTGGAAAACTGCTGAAGCGGAAGGCGAATATTGAGCCTTCATTCATGTTGAAGGTCTTTGCAACTTTAGGCCAGTGCCTATGGATGATTGACCGTCCATCCTTGGACCTCTTCAGGAACGCTTCAATATTGAATCATGGGTGTTGTATGAAAACTTTCCTCGCCTCCTGACCACAGAGGTGGTTTGAGAGGTAATCATCAGTGAAGCCTGAAAACAAGGATGTGCATAAATATCTTCTCTATATTGGAAATGGGGCAAAGGAATACAAGGTATAATAGTTAGTACCATCTTGTAAACCTCAGTGCTTCCCATTGTTTCCCTACAACACATATAAGGTAGTTAGTCATCAGGTTAAGTAAGGGTTCGCATGCTATCAGTAAAATATGTTGATGAAAAATAAGCACATTGCAGATTCATCAGATTAACTCAAGCCACATGGAAAACCCATTTATCCAAACCAAGCAAGATTAAGAACTAGGAAGTATAGCACTTGTATATGTTTCTCATGTATTAAGTGCAGCCAAATTCGATTTATTCCTCACATGGTATACAATAAGAGATGTAGCCACAACAATTGAACATCACATTGCAGAATTGAACCAAGCAGTTAACTAAACACCACAACAAATGAACCAAACGTTAACCGAGCACCACATTGCACATCATAACATACTCCTAATAGAAGATCAGACAGTTAACCAAACCCAGCATGCTTAACAACTTGGAAATATAGCAATTGTATTTGTTTCTCATGTATTTAGTACAGCCAAATCGATTTATTCCTCACATGGTATACAATAACAGAATGCAGCTGTCGATGTTTACCCAGGTTTGGGCCTTCTTGATGGAGGTAATACCCTACTTCCTGCTTGATTGATCTTGATGAATATGAGGATTACAAGAGTTGATCTACCACGAGATCATAATGGCTAAACCCTAGATGTCTAGCATGTATGATTGTGATTGCCTCTACGGACTAACCCCTCCGGTTTATATAGACAGCGGAGGGGCCTAGGGTTGTACAGAGTCGGTTTATAGAGGAAGGAATCTTCATATCCAAACGCCAAGCTTGCCTTCCACGCAAAGGAGAGTCCCATCCGGACACGGGAGGAAGTCTTCTGTCTTGTATCTTCATGGCCCATCAGTCCGGCCCACGTCACATAGGCCGGACGCCGTGGACCCCTTAATCCAGGACTCCCTCAGTAGCCCCTGAACTAGGCTTCAATGACGATGTGTCCGCGCGCGGATTGTCTTCGACATTGCAAGGCGGGTTCCTCCTCAGAATATTCCAAAGTAGTCTTCGAACACAGATAATGTGTCTGGCTCTGCAAAATAAGCTCTGCAAAGAGTATAATTTTTAACAAGTCCCATCTACTGACATCTTCTGTAGTGAGACGCCACGTCTCCGCCCGGTCATTATTTCGAACCGTTTTTTAGCCTCCCGCTCCGTGTTTCGAGATGCGGTTTCCATTGGCACGTCTTGTCGAAGCAGAGATCGTGTCCCCTTATTGCGGGATTCTCATCAATACGGGCGTGGGTAATCTAACCGCATCGTCTGCACGACCCTTAGGGAATAGGCGAGTTTTAAGGCGAATGGGGAGGCGCTTGATATTCGCTTCCTTTATAAAGAGATAAGGATCCATCTTTTCACCCACGCCTTCTTTCTCTCTGCCCACCCATTCTCGAGCTCCAGCGCCCAAGCTTCCCTCCTTTCCGCCTCAAAAAAGCACTCCGACCATGTCCGGATCTGGAGCGCAGGGCAAGTGGATGGCCTCCTCCGTCACGGAGAAGGACATCACGAAGCTCCGGGAGGCGGGGTACTTGGCCCAGGAAATCGCCCACCGGCTTCCGGCCAAGGGGCAGATCACCCCCACCCCGAAGCCCCATGAGAGGGTGGTGTTCATTCCCCACTTTGTCCGTGGGTTAGGGTTTCCTCTCCACCGCTTCGTCCGCGGACTCATGTTCTACTATGGGCTAGATTTCCATGATCTGGCCCCCAACTCCTTCCTCAACATCTCAGCATTCATTGTCGTGTGCGAGGCCTTCCTCCACATCACACCCCACTTCGGATTGTGGCTAAAGACCTTCAACGTGAAGCCGAAGGTGGTGGGTGGTCAACACGTAGAGTGTGGAGGCGCTATGGTGAGCAAGATGTCCAAGGCACTTTTGTGGAGACCGTCAAAGGGTGGCAGCAGCAATGGTTCTACGTCACAGAGCCCCGCGACACCACCTGGGCCGCAGCTCCCGAATTCAAGTCCGGGGCCCCTATGTGGCTTACCTCCTGGCTAGAGAAGGGCCTGACTGGGCGTCGTCGGACGAGGTGTCAGCGCTGCAGATGCACATCAAGAGCATGGTGGACAAGAACATCAAGCTTGTCAATGTGATACAGGTGATGCTTTTTCGCCGGATCCTTCCTTGCCAAAGCCGGACTTGCAATTTATGGGAGTTCGATCCGGCCAAGCACCAGACCTTGCAGCAGTTCTTCAACTCCACGCACTAAGGCATCTGGAAGGTGCTTTTCAAGGCCAATGAGACGTGGCCGCAGATGACGGAGGACCGTGGGTATAACCTGACCCATCCCGCCAGTTCGGTAAGACTTTCATATTTCAAGGTGTATCATTCACCGGTACATTCAAGGAAGATATCTGAGCTTCCCTATCTGTCTTTTCAGGGCTGGACAAAGAAGGCGGAGCAGATCCAGTGTTCGGCTCCGCTGCCCAAAAATCCAACAATCCCACTTCTGACGAAGATGCTGGTTCCGGCGCCCTACCAGGCGCCGGAGAAGAAGGCCAAGGAGACCAGAAGTGGCCTCCACCGTAAAGGCACTTCGGACGTGATGTCCAAAGACGCCAAAACCCACCCCTCCATCGCCGCCGAGGACGAGGAGGAGGAGGAGGAAAGCAACTCTCCCCCCGAGGGGGGAAGGAGGAAAAGGGCGGCCTCCATGGATCTGGAGGCAGAGGCATCCAAGAAGGGGAAGGTCTCCCTCGCGGACAACTCCGCGTTGGACACTAATAGCAGCTCCGAGTGGCGCCCCAGGGAGAAGCCCCTGGCCGAATCGTAAGTACTCAAAGGCACTTATACACACATATATCCAACTTCTTTACTTCGTGGTTTTAATATGTCGAATCATGCGCCTGCAGTCCGGTCCACGCCTTCCCCGAGCAATACTCATCTTCGGGGAATTCACTGGATCTGAAGGTGATGGACAGCGGGTCACTTCCGGCGGCCTCCTCTCCCAAGGCCATGGACGACGCCGAGGTGCTATCCCGAAGGACCTCCCCAGGCCAGGGAGAGATACAGGAGTCCGTCAGGGTGGCACCAGAGGGTGATACCTCGGCCGCCGGACACATGGGGTAGCAAATCCCCCCGGAGACTGGCGTTGGGGGCCATATCCAATTCGGCCCCCAGCCGATTACTATTCCGGAGGCCCATACGGCTCCGGAATCAGGCAAGCAGCTTCCTTCAAAAGAAGGAGGTGCACCTATTCCGCCGGTGACCTCTGTCCATCCAGAGGCACCGGATACTTTAGTGGAAGCACTGCAAAGTGCTTCCATTGTTGAGGAACACCGTACCCACATGGGTACGATGGTTGAGAGGGTTCAGTCCACTAAGAGCGGACTGACCAAAGCCTGCACCAGCCTTCTAACAGGCTTTGAGGTATGCGACGTAATTTATGCAAAAAGAATGTCATAGTATAGACAGTAGCCCCTGAGACTCTGTCGGGTGTTCGAAAAGAAAAGCCGGGCATAGGATCAAATAATTTTCGCAGGAGACTAACCATACATGTCTAGGTAAATAAGCAGGCGTCGATGCTGGCTGCGACCTCCCACTCTGCCGAAGTCTCCAAACTGAAGCAGAGTCTGGAGCGGGCCGAGGAAGAGCTCGGCCGTGTGAAAAAACAACTAGAGGACAAGCAAGGTATGCAATGGCCTATTCAGATCTAAAAAGATATTGTGTTGATCATGTTATCATGATATTTCGTAGGTGCTACGACCAAGGTGGAGTCCCTCAAGAACGCGCTGGCCAAGGCCTGGAAGAAAGCAGCGAAAGAACAAGCCGCCCGCGAAAAACACGAGGCCAGAGTCGGGGAGGTCCAGCAGGAGCTCCAGGACTCCGTAAAGAAATGTGAGTCCTTGGGACGCAATATTGCGGACCAAGAGTCCGAACTTGCCAAGGCCCACCAAAGCGTACAAGAGGCCCGGGTTGAAGCCCAGGGTGCCCTCCAGGAAATCCAGGAGGCCAGGAAAATCGCGGCGGGTAAGGCCTTTATTATGCAGAGCAAATATGTGAAGAAAAGTTACCTCTTACTGACCCGGATGTGGAGTTCTCCAGGAGCGTTTGCGGATCTGCCGTGCAGTGTTGCTGATGCTGCGGAGTTCTTCCGAGCCGAAGAGGGGAGCTCCACGGAGAAGCTGTTCTGGTCGCAATACCTTGCACCAGAGAATCCGGTGCCCTTTAGCGATCAGCTGAAACAGCTGACCAAACTGCATAGGGTGGCCGAATTGGCCATGAAGGATTTGATAGTCCGTCTATGGCCTGCCGAAGCCATACCCAACAGCTACTTCGGGCTCGTGAAGTGGCTGGTCGATGCCTGCGCTCGGCTTGATGCAATCAAGCGGTCGGTCTGCATCGAAGGTGCGTGATGTCTACTATGCAACCTTCTTCTTGTAGACGTTGTTGGGCCTCCAAGTGCAGAGGTTTGTAGGACAGTAGCAAATTTCCCTCAAGTGGATGACCTACGGTTTATCAATCCGTGGGAGGCGTAGGTTGAAGATGGTCTCTCTCAAACAACCCTGCAACCAAATAACAAAGAGTCTCTTGTGTCCCCAACACACCCAATACAATGGTAAATTGTATGGGTGCACTAGTTCGGCGAAGAGATGGTGACACAAGTGTAATATGGATGGTAGATACACTACTGGAATCAGCTAATTTGCCATCTGCCAGCTCTTTGCCGTCTGCTAGCTGACGGCAAAGAAGCTCTTTGCCATCAGCTACCCGAAAGCAGACGGCAAAGAAAGGGCAGACGGCAAAGAAGCTCTTTGCCGTCTGCCAGCTCTTTGCCGTCGGCCAGCGGACGGTAAAGAATCTTTGCCATCCGCTGGCGGACGGCAAAGAGTGAGGTGGCCCCCACCCCCCGCCCGTTTTTGAAAAACTTAACGGGCCACCTCTTTGCCGTCCGCTAGCAGACGGCAAAGAGGCAAAAAAGCGGACGGCAAAGCGGGGCGGACGGCAAAGAGCCTACTACCTAATGGCCCGTACCCCCCGCCCGTTACTCACTTCTTCCCTCTCCCTCGCCGTTTCTCTCCTCCCACGCCGCCGCCCGCCGCCGCCGCGCGCCGCGCGCCGCCGCCCCGTCGCCCCTGCCGCCCCAGCTCCCCACCGCCCCGTCGCCCCCCCGCCCCGGCCCCCCGCCGCCCCGCGCCCCACCGCCGCCACGGCCCCCCGCCGTCCCGGCCCCCCGCCGCCCCGCGCCCCGCGCCGCCTCCTCCACTGCCCCGCCCCGGCCCCCCGCCCCCCATCCCCCCGCCGCCCCGGCCCCCCCCGCCCCGCCTCCTCCACCGCCCCGCCCCGGCCCTCCGTCGCCGGCCCCTCCCCGACCCATCGCCGCCCCCCACAGTGAGCCCCTCCTCCCTTTTTTTTCTGTTTTTTTCTTTTTTTTCTTTTTTTTGTTTTTTCTGTTTAAGTTTAGGTTTAATTAGTTTAAATAGTTTAGTTTTAATTAGTTTAGGTTTTTAGTTTAGGTTAGTTTAGGTTTAGGTTAAGTAGAAGGGGGAAGAAGAAGAAGAAGAAGAAGAAGAGGAGGAGGAGGAGGAGGAGGAGGAGGAGGAGAAGGAGAAGAAGAAGAAGAAGAAGAGGAGGAGGAGGAGGAGGAGGAGGAGAAAGAAGAAGAAGAAGAAGAAGAAGAAGAAGAAGAAGAAGAAGAAGAAGAAGAAGAAGAAGAAGAAGAAGAAGAAGAAGAAGAAGAAGAAGAAGAAGAGGAGGAGGAGACACCCCGAAGCCCCGACCCCGAAACAGCACCCCGACCCCGACACGGCACCCCGAGACCGACACGACACCCCGACCCCAACACGGCACCCCGAGACCGACACGACACCTCGACCCCCAACACGACACCCCCGACACCCCGACACCCCGACCCCGAGACCCCGACCCCGACCCCGAGCCTGACCCGACACCCCGACCCCGACACTGACACGACACCCCGACCCCGACCCGGCACCCCGACCCGACACCCCGACCCCGAGACCCCGACCCCGACACGGCACCCCGAGACCGACACGACACCCCGACCCCGACACGGCACCCCGAGACCGACACGACACCCCGACCCCCGACACGACACCCCCGACACCCCGACCCCGAGACCCCGACCCCGACCCCGACCCCGACACCCCGACCCCGAGCCTGACCCGACACCCCGACACCGACACGGCACCCCGACCCCGACCCGGCACCCCGACCCGACACCCCGACCCCGAGACCCCGACCCCGACACGGCACCCCGAGACCGACACGACACCCCGACCCCGACACGACACCCCGAGACCGACACGACACCCCGACCCCCGACACGACACCCCCGACACCCCGACCCCGAGACCCCGACCCCGACCCCGACCCCGACACCCCGACCCTGACCCGACACCCCGACCCCGACACCGACACGGCACCCCGACCCCGACCCGGCACCCCGACCCGACACCCCGACCCCGAGACCCCGACCCCGAAAAGGTGTTCTTTGGCCTTCCAGAAGCCGACGGGGTCATATATTTGTGAATTATTAGTTAGGTCATATATCTTTCGATTTTGTTATGAAAAACATCATATATAATTGTGTTGATCGGGTAGTTTTAAATGTGCAGTTGCTTCAACGCTGCGAGGTTTGGTGTTCGACGACCTCACCGTGCGTTTGACGAGCTCTGCCCCTTCGTTCGTGGGTGAGCACAAATGACATGTCCTCCTCCCCCATTAATTATTTGATCTATTCCGATGAAACTTGATAGCTAGATATATATGTGTCTTGAATCATCAGTATGCGTAACCAATATGTGTCTCCCGTTCGAAAGCGTCATAGTTATAAATATGCATGCATTTGCATATTTATAACCTTGATTCTTTCGAATTGTCCAACGCTATCCATGGACAGCCCGAGTATGTTTAGATTGGGTTCGTTTTCCCATATGCTTTGCTCCGGATCCGACGCATAAATTTCGTTAGTGCCTCCCCTGTTGTTCTCCGGGTACACATCCTCTTTGTTTATTGCAGAGACGTGTATCAGGAGAATAGCGGGGAGGTGCTGCCGAAATTTTGCGTAGGATCCGGGGCATAGCATGGGAAAATGAACCCAATCTAAACATACTCGGGTGGGATTAGGACCTATCATTACCTATTAGAGTGTAGGTTGCATGGACGTAATAAAATTGACAAAGTAGATCAACTGATGAATACATACATGGTGAATTATATATATATATATTTGTTGTGTGTCTAGTAGCTCTGAAAGTCAAGATGAGTGATCGTGCGTGGATGTACACCGGTCACACTGGTCAGAACAAATGGAGCACTGAATGGTTCACAAAAACCAAGGGGTTTGTGCGAGCCGCATTTGCAAATGGCCAGAGGAAAACCTGGTGCCCCTGTTTACGGTGCGGCAATTGGGAAAAGAGGACAGAGGCTGAAATGGGCAAACACCTGCAGAAGAGTGGTTTTACGCCCGATTATACGGTGTGGACATTTCATGGTGAGTCTGCCCAACGTGACCGAGCTGAGGTGGATCGTCGTCGCACCGACGAGCATGGTACCGGTATGGAAAACATGGTGCAAGACTTTGATGATGCTCGGGATTCGGACGAGGAGATGGAGGAATCTGCAAAGGCCTTCAATGAAATGTTGGAGTCTTCAAAACGTCCGCTCCATGAGCACACTGAGCTTTGTCAGTTGGATGCCATCTCACAAGTAATGGCTCTGAAGGCTCAGTTCAACTTGGGCAGAGAATGCTACGATGCAATGATGACAGTATTTGGACGCTTTCTACCCAAAGGCCATGTAATGCCTGCAAACCTGTACCAGTCGGACAAAATCCTCCGTGCACTGAAGATGCCCTATGATAAGATACATGCCTGTGAGAAAGGATGTGTCTTGTTTAGGCTTGACTATGCGGACTTGAACTGTTGTCCCATTTGCAAGTCTTCCAGGTATGTTGTGGTAGACAACGATATGGGTGAGAAGACACAGACCAAAATCCCCGTTAGTGTTCTTCGGTATATGCCAATCGTACCAAGACTTCAACGTCTTTTCATGGTCGAAGAGACGGCCAGACAGATGACATGGCACAAAACGGGCAAAAGAACCGAACTAGATGCAGATGGGAATCTGATGATTGTACACACATCGGATGGTGTTGCGTGGAAAAAGTTTGATGAATTACATGGTGACAAAGCGGCAGATCCGAGGCATCCTCGAGTCGGCATCAGCACGGATGGGTTCAGTGTGTTTGGTATGACGGCAGCCCAATACAGTTGTTGGCCCGTATTTGTCTTTCCACTCAATCTCCCCCCCGGACAGATTATGCAAAGAAAGAACATTTTCCTGACATTGATAATTCCAGGGCCCAACTATCCGGGGAAAAATATGAATGTGTACATGCAACCGCTTAAGGACGAATTGCAAGAAGCCTGGGATAATGGGTTCAAGACATACGATGCCTATAGCAAACGGAACTTCATAATGCGTGTCTGGTACATGTACTCGACGCATGACTTGCCGGCGTATGCGCTATTCATTGGCTGGTGTGTGCATGGAAGGTTCCCGTGCCCCACATGCAAGGGAGCTCTTGAGTTTCGTTGGCTTCAGGCCGGTCGCAAGTTTTCTTGCTTCGACATGCATAGACAGTTCCTGAATCCTCGCCATAAGTTCAGGAAAGACAAGAAGAACTTCATCAGAGGTAGAGTTGTCAAAAACTCTGCACCACATGCATTGACAGGCCAACAGACCCTGGATCAGTTAAACGCTCTCGAGCCAGATCCCGAGCGTCCAGGGTACTTCAAGGGGTATAATTCTAAGCACGCCTGGACTCACAAAACATGCTTATGGGATCTGCCTTACTTCAAAGACCTCCTTTGCCCACACAACATCGACGTGATGCACACTGAGAAGAATATCGCCGAGGCACTTTTTGGTACATTGTTCGGCATAGATGGGAAGTCAAAGGATAATACTAAGGCTAGAGTCGATCTGGAGGCGCTATGTGATAGGCCGTTACAAAACATGAAAGAACCGAAAGGAAAGCAGAACTGGACGAAGCCAAAGGCATGGTTCAATCTTGGAAGGCCGGCTATGAGGGAAATTATCTTGTGGGTGAAAATGCAGTTGATGTTCCCCGATGGGTATGCAGCGAATCTACAGAGGGGAGCCAGTCTTGATAAATTGAAGATATTTGGTCTCAAGAGTCATGATTGGCACATATGGATTGAGCGGGTAATGCCGGTGATGTTGCGTGGCTTCATCCCTGAGGATGAATGGCTAGTACTGGCAGAACTCAGCTATTTCTTCCGTGTTCTTTGTGCGAAAGAACTATCGCCTGGCGTGCTACAAGAAATGGAAGAGTTGGCGCCGGAGTTGATCTGCAAGTTAGAGAAGATCTTTCCACCGGGCTTCTTTAATCCAATGCAACATTTGATTTTGCATCTCCCGACCGAGGCAAGATTGGGGGGCCCGTGCAAAATCGTTGGTGCTACCCAACTGAGAGGATGCAGAAGACGCTTCGACAAAAATGTAAAAATAAACGTAGAATTGAAGCATCGATGGCTGAGGCATTCATCACTGAGGAGGCGGCAAACTTCGTGACAGCACACTACGAAGCCAAAAATCGTCATTTGCATAATCCGAAGCCTCGGTACAATGCTGACGACCCTAAAAAGGGTGGATCCAACCTCAGCCTATTCAAAGGGAATCTCGCACCAGCCAGTGTTTCAAATCCAGTATCTTTGGATAACGAACAATGGCGGACCATTTCGTTGTATATCTTCAACAACCTGATAGAAGTGCGGCCGTACATCGAGTAAGTTCTCGGTACATAGTTTCGCAACTTCTATTTCCTTTGAACTGCTCTTATTCCTGGATATTTCATACAGTCGATACGTCGCCTTATTCTCGTATGGAGCGGTGATCCAAAAGGATTCTGTCGAAGAGTATGAGCTTCTCGCAAAGCAAGGTGGCGGCTATCCCGGTTTCATCTCTTGGTTCAAACAAACGGTAATTTCTATTAGACTTGTAGGCTAATTTGTAGGCGGCTATCCCGGTTTCATTCGCTAATTTGTGCGTAATGCAACAATCCTTTCATATTAAACTTGTAGGCTAATTCAGAGTCTATGGACGCCGAATTGAGACAAGTCGCTAATGGTTTTGACTATAAGGTCCGTTCATTTGACAAATACGACATCAACGGGTATCGCTTTCGTACCTATGGCAAAGAGCTATCTATGGCCGACCGAAAGTCTACAAATTGTTGTGTATCTGCTATCGGCGAAGGAGGTACCGAGTATTATGGGAGAGTTGAAGCAATTTATGAACTTCTATTCTATGGTGAAAACCCACCGAATGTCGTAGTCTTCAAATGTTATTGGTTTCAGCCGAAGGAGACTAGAAGAACTCATGAACATATAGGGCTAGTTGAAATCAACCAAAGCACCCATTTAGATGTTCCTGATGTCTATATTACGGCTCAACAGGCGACCCAAGTATTCTATCTACCGTGGGCCTGCCAAACTAATCCAAATCTGAAAGGTTAGGATGTCGTTTATGAAGTGCCGCCACGTGCTAGACTATCTCCCCCAAAGGAAGAGGATTATGAACCTCACATTAACCCAGACACATATGAAGGAGAATTCTTCCAAGAGACACGTCTTTCCAAAAAGCGTTTCAAGAACCGCTATACTTCACCCCAAAACATTGAAGTAGACAGTGACAGTGAATCCGACATCACCCCAGAGGAGGAACAAGAAGAGCCGGAACAAGAAGAGGTTACTGCTGCGGATCCTGTCATTGCTTGACCGATTACGTCAAGGTGGCCTTGCACATGTTGATGCCACTGAACCCTATGAGCCCGTCATTGATTATAGTGATGATGATGATTATGCATTTATTGATGATACTGATCGAGATTATTAGTAGTGTCAGGTATTAAATTTTTTAATGTTGTACTTGATGATGGTACACTTAAGTGATACACATATTATTATTCATGTCGGTCTTTTTTTTATGTACTAATTTCGTTTACTGTTTGTCATGGCAGGTGTTGAAAGATGGTGGGCGCTGGTCGGGAGCGCGCCAAGGCCCCTTCTTCCTCGGCGCGTGGTCTGAGGTCTTCGATTCCAGACGTACCTCTTCGCCGAGCGTTGCTGGACAGTATGTCCACACCGCCGGGCCCTTCTTCGTCCACCGCGGTGCCCAGCAGGGGACGAGGTAGGAAGAGAGGAGGTGGGGCACATGGTCGCGGGAGAGGAGGTAGGGTGACTGCTAGGGAGCCTTCCTCGCCGCCACCCCCAGCAGTTTCACCCGAGCACGTGACTGCTAGGGTGGACTCGTCCGAGGAGGAGGCTACACGGACTCCGGTCCACGAGCCTCCGGTCCACGGGTCTTGGGCCCATGAGCCTCGGGTCGACTGGCCTTCGGCCCACGAGAGTTCGGCCCACGAGACCCCGGAGGAGCACACGTCCGGATGGGGTACCTGGCCGGATCAGCCCGAGGAGCCGAGTGGCCATGCTGATGATGGCGGGGAGCCGACTGATCTTGAGGAGGAGGGTGGCACCGTCTACCAGCGTGGTGCTACACGGCTCCCGTCCGTGCCGGCGACCCGCGAGCAGAGGTGGTTGATCTTCCCTGATGGGGAGAGGTACGTAAGTGCATTTAATATTTTTGTACCTTCTGCATTCACGTTTCTTCAAATAACTAATGCGTTGGCCTTGTCATGCTGCAGGGGTTGGGACCACCATCATAGTGTCCGCCGGCCCAACTCCGTCCTTGGAGTTCTTTGCCGGCAAAACTTCCCGGGGTTTGTCACGTTGCCTGGTGAGGGTCGGCTTCCAGAGCTTGGGTTGAGCTGGGAGCACTGTGGCTGCCCCGGCCCCGCCGGATGTCATTATCGACGGTGTCGTGTGCGACACGAGGGCAGACATGGTGATCAGGACGTTCTGGGTAATTTCTCCTTTACACATTTCAAAATCTTCAACTAGCTAGTTATTAATTGTACTAATCAATATTGTCTCATTTGATTGCAGACATTCTACAGGTGTGAGGAGGGATACGAGGAGGAGTGCGCAAATGTTATCCAGAACGTCTGCAAGCGCCTACTCCAGAACTTACGGCACGAGGCTCGGGTGCAGGCTGTTCGAGACTACTACGCCTTGCGTGGTATCAAGAAGACCAAGCCGGCGTGCCGCGATAAGTTCCTGAGTAAGGAGCAGTACATGAAGGTAATTCTTAAGGCCTTCTACTTAAGTTCCTTCATTTAGTAATTCTTAGCCGTAGCGCTCAAGTTTCTATTTGCTAACTTAGGCGCCTCCGAGATGGTGTGCGGATCGGATGGATTGTTGGGAGGTGTTGGTCGATGAGTGGTGCTCACAAGAATGGCTAGCCCTCCACAACCAGGCCAAGGACAAACGTGCCCAAATGGAAGGTGTGCCACACCATCAAGGCAGCTCCAACTTATATCAGTTCGGGCGCAACTGGGTATGTGGTTTGCTTCATGATTCATGCAATTCATTCATCATGCTAGCTTGAGCCCTTTAATTACTAATTTTCATTGTTTCTCTCTTTCAGGCACGCCACAATAAGGCGGATAAGGTGCCAGAGGTGTACGACCTGTATGCCATGGCCCACACTGGCTCTTACAAGAAAGTCAAGGCTTTCTCTCAATCTGACCTCGATGATGCAAACAACTTCACCAACATCTCCTCCCACAACAAGCTCGTGAGATATAGAGATGAGGGGAAGGCGAGGAAAGGGGAGGACTTTAACCCGAGCCAGGGTCCCATTGATCCAGAGCTGGTGATGATATCTGGTGGCGGGAGGTCCCATGGCTCCATAGCCATTGGAGATGGACTTATCTGTTGTCCTAGCACTCTCCCGGAGACCAAGGCGCGCCAGTCGAGCTCCGCTCCTGAGATAAGGCCTCGTGAACGGCCAGTGCAACTCGCCATCAAGGTTAGTGATACGTACTTAGTTATCTTTCTCCATTACATTGTGTGCGCTTCCATCAATGATTACAAATGGTCATGTGAGTGGTGTTGCAGGCTGCTATACAGACTGAGAGAGATAGAACGGAGAAACTTCTGGCGGAGGCGACGGAGAGGCAGCGGGAGATGGAGGAGAGGACGAGAAAGATGATGGAGGAGGAGAGGGCACGGAATGACATGCAGGCAAGGGCCATGTACGAGCTCCTTGTGGTAAGTTTCTTCTGCAGATTACTTGCTAGTCTTAACATTTGAGTCTCATTACTAACTAGTATGACTCTGTTCTGAAAACCAAATGTGCAGTCTGTGTGCGAGAAGTCCGGTCAGCCCGCTCCGCCGATGCCAGTGATTGCTCCTGGGAGCACGGTGAGTTTAGTTTGAATGGACATTACTTGGTAGTCTTAACATTTGAGTGTCGTAATGCTAACGAGACATTGGAAATGATCTTTGGTGCAGCTTAACTCCAGAAACGCATCGCACGATCCTTCTCCAGGTAGCGGCACTAGCCACCCCGCTCCTACACCTCCCTGATCACGGTAAGTTTCTCTAGTGTTTTGCTTAACAAATGCATAAAGACCTAGACTTAGCTTCATTTCCTCCAATATGCTTACCATAATGACCTAGAGTTAGCTTATTTTCCTCCAAAATGACCCATTTTACCTAGGTTAGCTTATAAATGATGCAGTTCATCCAAGTTAGCTCAAAAATGACCCATTTTACCTACATTAGCTCCTAAATGATCAATTTTACCTACGTTAGCTTTAAAATGGCCCATTTCACCTAGGTTAACTCCAAAATGACCCATCTTACCTAGGTTATCTCATAAACGATCCATTTCAACTAATTTAGCTCATAAACGATCCATTTGACCTAAGTGAGCTACAAAACGATCCATTTCACCTAAATTAGCTCTTAAATGATCCATTTCACCTAAGTTAGCTCAAAAAGATCCATTTCAACTAAATTAGCTCATAAATGATCCATTTCACCTAAGTTAGCTAAAAAACGATCCATTTCAACTAAATTAGCTCAAAAATGACCCATTTCAACAAAGTTAGCTCAAAAAACGATCCATTTCAACTAAGTTAGCTCAAAAACGATCCATTTGACCTAAGTGAGCTAAAAAACGATCCATTTCACCTTAGTTACCTAAAAAACGATCCATTTCAACTAAGTTAGCTCAAAAACGATCCATTTCAACTAGGTTAGCTCCAAAATGACCCATTTCACCTTACTTAGCTCAAAAACGATGCCCTTCACCTTAGTTAGCTCATAAACGACCCATTTCAACTAAGTTAGCTCATAAATGATCCATTTCAACTAAGTTAGCTCATAAACAACCCATTTCAACTTAGTTAGCTCATATATGATCCATTTCACCTAAGTTAGCTCATAAATGACATATACTTCTTGTTCTAGTCTTCTTCTTGTTCTAGTCTTCTTCTTGTTCTAGTCACCTATTTCTAACTTTCTTATTTACCATTTTGCAGATTTCATTCACTTGATGGAAGCTAGCTTGCTATGATGGAGTGCTTGCTTTTCCTTTGATGAAACTTTGCATTGTATCTAGCTTGCTATCTTCATGACACTTTGCATTGTAATATATATATGGATGGAACAATGTGTATGGATGGAACTTCCTTATGTATGAACAATGTGTATGGATGAAACTGATGTGATATGTGATATGAAACTTATGTGCTAGATATGTGTTGGATATGTGCTGGATATGAAACTTATATATGTGATATGTGCTGCAAATTGTGGGATTTAATAAAAAACAGAAAAAACAGACAATATGCTGGCTCTTTGCCGTCTGCCACCGATGGCAAAGAGCTCTTTGCCGTCTGCCGCGGACGGCAAAGAAGCCACGTGGCAGCCAACTGTGCTTCCTGGGAGCTGACCCATTTGGTCAGTTTGCCTACAGTGGCAGACGGCAAAGACTTTGCCGTCCGTGGCAGACGGCAAAGAACCTGCACTTTGCCATCAGTGGCAGACGGCAAAGAACCTGCCATCTAGTGACGTGTAGATGACATCATAAGGCGGACGGCAAAGACCAAAGGCTCTTTGCCGTCTGCGGCGGACGGCAAAGGTCTGCCGTTAGCCACTTAACGGACTGACAGCGCAAATATTGCCGTCCGCCCTCTTTGCCGTCCGCCGCAGACGGCAAAGAGCCTTTGCCGTCCGCCGCCAGGAAGCAGACGGCAAAGCAGCTGTTTACCGTAGCCTTCTTTGCCGGAGCCTTTTGCCGTCCGCGGCTGACGGCAAAGGTCTTTGCCGTCCGCCTTTCAAGCCTTTGCCGTCCGCCATGGCAGACGGCAAAGTAGCTGTTTCCTGTAGTGATATAGGTTTTTGTAATCTGAAAATATAAAAACAGCAAGGTAACAAGCGATAAAAGTGAGCGTAAACGGTATTGCAATGCTAGGAAACAAGGCCTAGGGTACATACTTTCACTAGTGCAAGTTCTCTCAACAATAATAACATAATTGGACCAGATAACTATCCCTCAACATGCAACAAAGAGTCACTCCAAAGTCACTAATAGTGGAGAACAAACGAAGAGATTATTGTAGGGTATGAAACCACCTCAAAGTTATCCTTTCTGATCGATCTATTCAAGAGTCCGTAGTAAAATAACACGAAGCTATTCTTTCCGTTCGGTCTATCATAGAGTTCGTACTAGAATAACACCTTAAGACACAAATTAACCAAAACCCTAATGTCACCTAGATACTCCAATGTCACCTCCAGTATCCGTGGGTATGATTATACGATATGCATCACACAATCTCAGATTCATCTATTCAACCAACACAAAGAACTTCAAAGAGTGCCCCAAAGTTTCTACCGGAGAGTCAAGACGAAAACGTGTGCCAAGCCCTATGCATAAGTTCAACTGAACCCGCACGTTGAGCAGCAAAACATACATCAAGTGAATCACGTGATATCCCATTTTCACCATAGATAAGCACATGCAAGACATACATCAAGTGTTCTCAAATCCTTAAAGACTCAATACGATAAGATAACTTCAAAGGGAAAACTCAATCCATTACAAGAGAGTAGAGGGGGAGAAACATCATAAGATCCAACTATAATAGCAAAGCCCGCGATACATCAAGATCGTACCACCTCAAGAACACGAGAGAGAGAGAGAGAGAGATCAAACACATAGATACTCATACATACCCTTAGCCCCGAGGGTGAACTACTCCCTCCTCATCATGGAGAGCCCCGGGATGATGAAGATGGCCACCGGAGAGGGATTCCCCCCATCCGGCAGGGTGCCGGAACGGGTCTAGATTGGTTTTCGGTGGCTACAGAGGCTTGCGGCGGCGGAACTCCCGATCTAGGTTATGTTCTGGGGGTTTCTGTATATATATAAGAGGTTTTGGCGTCGGGAACAAGTCAGGGGGGCCTCCGAGGCGGCCACGAGGTAGGGGGCGCGCCCAGGGGGGTAGGGCGCGCCCCCACCCTTGTGGGTGCCTCGGGACTCTTCTGGCCCATCTCCGATACTCCGTGGGCTTCTTCTGGTCCAAAAATAATCTCCGTCAAATTTCAGGTCAATTGGACTCCGTTTGGTTTTCCTTTTCTATGATACTAAAAAACAAGGAAAAACAGAAACAAGCACTGGGCTCTAGGTTAATAGGTTAGTCCCAAAAATCATATAAAATAACATATAAAACATCCTAGATGGATAATATAATGGCATGGAACAATAAAAAATTATAGATACGTTGGAGACGTATCAAGCATCCCCAAGCTTAATTCCTTCTCGTCCTCGAGTAGGTAAATGATAAAAACAGAATTTTTGATGTGGAATATTACCTAACATAATTATCAATGTAATCTTCTTTATTGTGGCAAGAATATTCAGATCCATAAGATTCAAAACAAAAGTTTAATATTGACATGAAAACAATAATACTTCAAGCATAGTAACAGAGCAATCATGTCATCTCAAAATAACATGGCCAAAGCAAGCTATCCCTACAAAATCATATAGTCTGGCTATGCTCTATCTTCATCACACAAAATATTTAAATCATGCACAACCCCGATGACAAGCCAAGCAATTGTTTCATACTTTTGATGTTCTCAAACCTTTTCAATCTTTACGCAATACATGAGCGTGAGCCATGGACATAGCACTATAGGTGGAATAGAATGGTGGTTGTGGAGAAGACAAAAAGGAGAAGATAGTCTCACATCAACTAGGCGTATCAACGGGCTATGGAGATGCCCATCAATAGATATCAATGTGAGCGAGTAGGGATTGCCATGCAACGGATGCACTAGAGCTATAAGTGTATGAAAGCTCAACAAAAGAAACTAAGTGGGTGTGTATCCAACTCGCTTGCTCACGAAGACCTAGGGCATTTTGAGGAAGCCCATCATTGGAATATACGAGCCAAGTTCTATAATGAAAGATTCCCACTAGTATATGAAAGTGACAACATAGGAGACTCTCTATCATGAAGATCATGGTGCTACTTTGAAGAACAAGTGTGGTAAAAGGATAGTAGCATTGCCCCTTCTCTCTTTTTCTCTCTTTTTTTATTTTTTTATTTGGGCCTTTTCTCCCTTTTTTTATGGCCTCTTATTATTATTATTTTTCGTCCAGAGTCTCATCCCGACTTGTGGGGGAATCATAGTCTCCATCATCCTTTCCTCACTGGGACAATGCTCTAATAATGATGATCATCACACTTTTATTTACTTACAACTCAAGAATTACAACTCGATACTTAGAACAAAATATAACTCTATATGAATGCCTCCGGCGGTGTACCGGGATGTGCAATGAATCAAGAGTGCATGTATGAAAGAATTATGAAGGTGTCTTTGCCACAAATACTATGTCAACTACATGATCATGCAAAGCAATATGACAACGATGGAGCGTGTCATAATAAATGGAACAGTGGAAAGTTGCATGGCAATATATCTTGGAATGGCCATGGAAATGCCATAATAGGTAGGTATGGTGGCTGTTTTGAGGAAGGTAAATGGTGGGTTTATGGTACCGGCAAAAGTTGCGCGGTACAAGAGAGGCTAGCAATGGTGGAAGGGTGAGAGTGCGTATAATACATGGACTCAACATTAGTCATAAAGAACTCACATACTTATTGCAAAAATCTATTAGTTATCGAAAACAAGTATTACATGCATGCTCCTAGGGGGATAGATTGGTAGGAAAAGACCATCGCTCGTCCCCGACCGCCACTCATAAGGAAGACAATCAAAAAATAAATCATGCTCCGACTTCATCACATAACGGTTCACCATAAGTGCATGCTACGGGAATCACAAACTTTAACACAAGTATCTCTCAAATTCACAACTACTCCACTAGCATGACTCTAATATCACCATCTTCATATCTCAAAACAATCATAAAGAATCAAACTTCTCATAGTATTCAATGCACTTTATATGAAAGTTTTTATTATACCCATCTTGGATGCCTATCATATTAGGACTAGTTTCATAACCAAAGAAAATTACCATGCTGTTTAGGACTCTCAAAATAATATAATTGAAGCATGAGAGTTCATCTATTTCTTCAAAATAAAACCACCGCCGTGCTCTAAAAGGATATAAGTGAAGCACTAGAGGAAATGACAAACTACTCCAAAAGATATAAGTGAAGATCAATGAGTAGTTGAATAATTATGTAACTATGTGAAGACTCTCTAACATTTAAGAATTTCAGATCTTGGGATATTATTCAAGCAGCAAGCAAAACAAAATAAAATAAAATGACGCTCCAAGCAAAAAAACATATCATGTGGTGAATAAAAATATAGCTCCAAGTAAAGTTACCGATGAACGAAGACGAAAGAGGGGATGCCATCCGGGGCATCCCCAAGCTTAGGATCTTGGTTGTCCTTGAATATTACCTTGGGGTGCCTTGGGAATCCCCAAGCTTAGGCTCTTACCACTCCTTATTCCATAGTCCATCAAATCTTTACCCAAAACTTGAAAACTTCACAACACAAAACTTAACAGAAAACTCGTAAGCTCCGTTAGTATAAGAAAATAAATCACCACTTAGGTCTGTTGTCAACTCATTCTAAATTCATATTGGTGTAATATCTACTGTATTCCAACTTCTCTATGGTTCATACCCTCCGATACTACCCATAGATTCATCAAAATAAGCAAACAACACATAGAAAACAGAATCTGTCAAAAACAGAACAGTCTGTAGTAATCTGTATCATTCGAATACGTCTATAACTCCAAAAATTCTGACAAAAATTTGTGGACCTGAGGAATTTTTCTATTAATATTCTTCAAAAAGAATCAACTTAAAAGCACTTTTATGTAAAAAAATGGCAGCTAATCTCGTCAGCGCAAAAGTTTCTGTTTTTTACAGCAAGATCGCAAAGACTTCACCCAAGTCTTCCCAAAGGTTCTACTTGGCACAAACACTAATTAAAACATAAACCCACATCTAAACAGAGGCTAGATGAATTATTTATTACTAAACAGGAGCAAAAGCAAAGGACAAAAATAAAATTGGGTTGCCTCCCAACAAGCGCTATCGTTTAACGCCCCTAGCTAGGCATGATGATTTCAATGATGCTCACATAAAAGATAAGAATTGAAACATAAAGAGAGCATCATGAATAATATGACTAGCACATTTAAGTCTAACTCATAGGGATTTTGTGAGCAAAAAACTTATGGGAACAATAATCAACTAGCATAGGAAGGCAAAACAAGCATAGCTTTAAGATTTTCAACACATAGAGAGGGAACTTGATATTATTGCAATTCCTACAAGCATATGTTCCTCCCTCATAATAATTTTCAGTAGCATCATGAAAGAATTCGGCAATATAACCGTCACATAAAGCATTCTTTTCATGATCTACAAGCATAGAAATTTTACTACTCTCCACATAAGCAAAATTCTTCTCATTCGGAATAGTGGGAGTATCATAAGAAACTCGAATACTATAAATTGTTTCCACATTAAAAGAGTAATGTTCAGAAAAAGGGTAATCATAATCATGACAAGTTTTATAAATATAATCATCACTACTTTTTATAGCATAAGTGTCATCACAATAATCATCATAAGTAGCAACTTTGTTCTCATCATAATCAATTGAAACCTCTTCCAAGATAGTGGAATCATTACTAAATAAAGTCATGACCTCTCCAAATCCACTTTCATCAATATAATCATCATAAGTAGGAGGCATGCTATCATCATAATAAATTTGCTCATCAAAACTTGGGAGGCTAAAAATATCATCTTCATTAAACATAGCATCCCCAAGCTTGGGACAAACATTAATTGCAGCAAATATATTCTCAAACATGTCATTCTCATCAAACATAGCATCCCCAAGCTTGGGCCTTTTCATATCATAAGCATAATCACTCTCATCATTAATAGTATGGATAGCACCAATAGTATAGCAATTATCATCATCACAATGAGTAATAGGAGCAACATCATTTGGGAGGGATACCTTTTTACCTTTGCTTCTCCGTCTTTTATTTTTCTTCTTCACATCATGTGTGGGTTTAACACTCTCTTTTGAGCTCCTTATTAATGAGATTGGTTGAATAGAAAGCTCCTCCTCATTACCTGATTCATCATAAAAAAGAATAGGAGGATATTGGGAAATCTCTTCCCTTTCATTAGTATTCTCTTCATCTTCTATTTGTTTTCTTGTCTTTATGGACTCCACAAAAATTGAGATGCTTATAAGAGACATTGTCATCATGACTAGTGCAATCATCCTTAGTACTATGGATATTCAAAGAGTTCATACTAACAACATTGCAATCATGCTCATCATTCAAAGATTTAGTGCCAAACATTCTAATGCATTCTTCCTCTAGCAATTGAGCACAATTATCGGATTTTCATGAAAGACATTAAAAAGAAGAAGCATATGAGGCACCCTCAATTCCATTTTTTGTAGTTTTCTTTTATAAACTAAACTAGTGATAAAACAAGAAACAAAAAGATTCGATTGCAAGATCTAAAGATATACCTTCAAGCACTCACCTTCCCGGCAACGGCGCCAGAAACTGCTTGATGTCTACTACGCAACCTTCTTCTTGTAGACGTTGTTGGGCCTCCAAGTGCACAGGTTTGTAGGACAATAGAAAATTTCCCAAGTGGATGACCTAAGGTTTATCAATCCGTGGGAGGCGTAGGTTGAAGATGGTCTCTCTCAAACAACCCTGCAACCAAATAACAAAGAGTCTCTTGTGTCCCCAACACACCCAATACAATGGTAAATTGTATAGGTGCACTAGTTCGGCGAAGAGATGGTGATACAAGTGCAATATGGATGGTAGATATAGGTTTTTGTAATCTGAAAATATAAAAACAGCAAGGTAACAAGCGATAAAAGTGAGCGTAAACGGTATTGCAATGCTAGGAAACAAGGCCTAGGGTACATACTTTCACTAGTGCAAGTTCTCTCAACAATAATAACAAGACGAAAACGTGTGCCAACCCCTATGCATAAGTTCAACTGAACCCGCAAGTTCATCACCAAAACATACATCAAGTGAATCACGTGATATCCCATTGTTACCACAGATAAGCACATGCAAGACATACATCAAGTGTTCTCAAATCCTTAAAGACTCAATCCGATAAGATTACTTCAAAGGGAAAACTCAATCCATTACAAGAGAGTAGAGGGGGAGAAACATCATAAGATCCAACTATTATAGCAAAGCTCATGATACATCAAGATCGTACCACCTCAAGAACACGAGAGAGAGAGAGATCAAACACATAGCTACTGTTACATACCCTCAGCCCCGAGGGTGAACTACTCCCTCCTCATCATGGAGTGCGTCGGGAAGATGAAGATGGCCACCAGAGAGGGATTCCCCCCCTCCCGCAGGGGGCCGGAACAGGTCTAGATTTGTTTTCGGTGGCTACAGAGGCTTGCGGCGGCGGAACTCCCGATCTAGGTTATGTTCTGGGGGTTTCTGTATATATAAGAGGTTTTGGCTTCGGGAACAAGTCAGGGGGGCCTCCGAGGTGGCCACGAGGTGGGGGCGTGCCCAGGGGGTAGGGCGCGCCCCCCACCCTCGTGGGTGCCTCGGGACTCTTCTGGCCCATTTCCGATACTCTGTGGGCTTCTTCTGGTCCAAAAATAATCTCCATAAAATTTCAGGTCAATTGGACCCCGTTTGGTTTTCCTTTTCTACGATACTCAAAAACAAGGAAAAAACAGAAACTGGCACTGGGCTCTAGGTTAATAGGTTAGTACCAAAAATCATATAAAATAGCATATAAATGCATATAAAACATCCTATATGGATAATATAATAGCATGGAACAATAAAAAATTATAGATACGTTGGAGACGTATCAAGCATGCCCAAGCTTAATTCCTGCTCGTCCTCATGTAGGTAAATGATAAAACAGAATTTTTGATGTGGAATGC
Organism: Aegilops tauschii subsp. strangulata; assembly: GCF_002575655.3. Lineage (NCBI taxonomy): Eukaryota > Viridiplantae > Streptophyta > Magnoliopsida > Poales > Poaceae > Aegilops > Aegilops tauschii. The sequence continues at coordinate 229,528,616 of NC_053039.3, forward strand.
TACCTAACATAATTATCAATGTAATCTTCTTTATTGTGGCAAGAATATTCGGATCCAAAAGATTCAAAACAAAAGTTTAATATTGACATGAAAACAATAATACTTCAAGCATACTAACAAAGCAATCATGTCTTCTCAAAATAACATGGCCAAAGCAAGCTATCCCTACAAAATCATATAGTCTGGCTATGCTCTATCTTCATCACACAAAATATTTAAATCATGCACAACCCCGATGACAAGCCAAGCAATTGTTTCATACTTATGATTTTCTCAAACTTTTTCAATCTTCACACAATACATGAGCGTGAGCCATGGACATAGCACTATAGGTGGAATAGAATGGTGGTTGTGGAGAAGACAAAAAGGAGGACATAGTCTCACATCAAAATATTCACGCAACCCCGAAGACAAAAATCAAATCTTTGTCCTTGGGTGCAAGCTTAGGTCCCATGCAAGAAATGGAAATGAATGTCAAACACCCTTCCACCGTCACTTGGCCGCAAACATTGAGATACCTGGTTTTTAAATTCTGGTAAATCCAAAACTTGTTTAAAACTCATGAAACTTGGCATGATATCATGGAGCGGCATAAATATGGCGTGGTAAAGTTTTTGTCCCATTTGGGGCAGGTTTGCGTATATGTTTCTCACAAACCAGAGCTTCTCACAACAAGCATGATGGTTTCGGTAGGGAACGCCCCGACTTTGGGGACGAAACGATATCCATTGCCTCTAATTGCTTTCAAATTTTTTGTCATGTCAACATAGAACAACAGGAGTGTTGTGTTATTTTTTGTGATTTTTTGGGTTCGTTTGGACATTTTTATGCATTAAGTGAGTTTTCAATGCATTTATGTGCATAATTCAAATTTGAACTACATGCAAATGCTTCGGTGCATATAAATTGGTTGAAAAATCAAATATTTTGTCCTTGGGTGCATGCTTAGGTCCCACGCAAGAAATGGGAATGAATGTCAAACACCCTGCCACCGTCACTCGGCCGCAAACATTGAGATACTTGGTTTTTAAATTCTAGTAAATCCAAAACTCGTCTGAAATTCATGAAACTTGGCATGCTATCATGGAGCAGCATCAACATGGCGTGGTAAAGTTTTTATCCCATTTGGGGCAGGTTTGGGTATATGCTTCTCACAAACCAGAGCTTCTCACAACTAGCATGATGGTTTCGGTAGGGAATGCCCCAACTTTGGGGGCGAAACGATATCCATTGCCTCTTATTGCTTTCAAATTTTTCTCGTGTCAACATACAACAACAGGAGTGTTGTGTTAATTTTTGTGATTTTTCGGGGTTCGTTTGGACATTTTATGCATTAAGTGAGTTTTCAATGCATTTATGTGCATAATTCAAATTTAAACTACATGCACATGCTCCGGTGCATATAAATTGGTTAAAAAATCAAATCTTTGTCGTTTGGTGCATGCTTAGGTCCCATGCAAGAAATGGGAATGAATGTCAAGCACCCTACCAACGTCACTCGACCGCAAACATTGAGATACCTGGTTTTTAAATTCTAGTAAATCTAAAACTTGTCTAAAATTCATGAAACTTGGCATGTTATCATGGAGCGGCATCAACATGGCGTGGTAAAGTTTTTGTGCCATTTGGGGCAGGTTTGGGTATATGCTTCTCACAAACCAGAGCTTCTCACAACAAGCATGATGGTTTCGGTAGGGAACGCCGGAACTTTGGGGGCGAAACGATATCCATTACCTCTTATTGCTTTCAAATTTTTTCTCGTGTCAACATAGAACAACAGGAGCGTTGTGTTATTTTTTTTGATTTTTCGGGGTTCATTTGGACATTTTTTTATACATTAAGTGAGTTTTCAATGCATTTATGTGCATAATTCAAATTTGAACTACATGCACATGCTCCGGTGCATATAAATTGGTTGAAAAATCAAAACTTTGTCCTTGGGTGCATGCTTAGGTCCCATGCAAGAAATGGGAATGAATGTCAAACACCCTGCCACCGTCACTCGGCCGCAAACATTGAGATACCTGGTTTTAAATTCTAGTAAATCCAAAACTCGTCTGAAATTCATGTAACTTGGCATGCTATCATGGAGCGGCATCAACATGGCGTGGTAAAGTTTTTGTCCCATTTGGGGCAGGTTTGGGTATATGCTTCTCACAAACCAGAGCTTCTCACAACAAGCATGATGGTTTCGGTAGGGAGCGCCCCAACTTTGGGGACGAAACGATATCCATTGCCTCTTATTGCTTTCAATTTTTTTTCTCTTGTCAACATAGAACAACAGGAGTGTTGTTTTATTTTTTGTGATTTTTGGGGTTTGTTTGGACATTTTAATGCATTAAGTTAGTTTTCAATGCATTTATGTGCATAATTCAAATTTGAACTACATGCACATGCTCCGGTGCATAGAAATTGGCTGAAAAGTCAAATCTTTGTCCTTGGGTGCATGCTTAGGTCCCATGCAAGAAATGGGAATGAATGTCAAACACCCTACCACCGTCACTCGGTCGCAAACATTGAGATACCTGGTTTTTAAATTCTAGTAAATCCAAAACTCGTCTGAAATTCATGAAACTTGGCATGCTATCATGGAACGGCATCAACATGGCGTGGTAAAGTTTTTGTCCCATTTGGGGCAGGTTTGGGTATATGCTTCTCACAAACCAGAGCTTCTCACAACAAGCATGATGGTTTCGATAGAGAACGCCCCATCTTTGGGGGCGAAACGATATCGATTGCCTCTTATTGCTTTCAAATTTTTTCTCGTGTCAACCTAGAACAACAGGAGTGTTGTGTTATTTTTTGTGATTTTTCGGGGTTCGTTTGGACATTTTTATGCATTAAGTGAGTTTTCAATGCATTTATGTGCATAATTCAAATTTGAACTACATGCACATGCTCCGGTGAATATAAATTTGTTGAAAATCAAATCTTTGTCCTTGGGTGCATGTTTAGGTACCATGCAAGAAATGGGAATGAATGTCAATCACCCTGCCACCCTCACTCGGCCGCAAACATTGAGATACCTGGTTTTTAAATTCTAGTTAATCCAAAACTAGTCTGAAATTCATGAAACTTGGCATGCTATCATGGAGCGGCATCAACATGGCGTGGTAAAGTTTTTGTCCCATTTGGGGCAGGTTTGGGTATATGCTTCTCACAAACCAGAGCTTCTCACAACAAGCATGATGGTTTCGGTAGGGAACGCCCCAACTTTGGGGGCGAAACAATATCCATTGCCTCTTATTGCTTTCAAATTTTTTTCTCGTGTCAACACAGAACAACAGGAGTGTTGTGTTATTTTTTGTGATTTTTTGGGGTTCGTTTGGACATTTTTATGCATTAAGTGAGTTTTAATGCATTTATGTGCACAATTCAAATTTGAAATACATGCACATGCTCTGGTGCATATAAATTGGTTGAAAAATCAAATCTTTGTCCTTGGGGTGCATGCTTAGGTCCCATGCAAGAAATGGGAATGAATGTCAAACACCCTGCCACCGTCACTCGGCCGCAAACATTGTGATACCTAGTTTCTAAATTCTAGTAAATCCAAAACTCGTCTATAATTCATGAAACTTGGCATGCTATCATGGAGCGTCATCAACATGCCGTGGTAAATTTTTTGTCCCATTTGGGGCAGGTTTGGCTATATGCTTCTCACAAACCAGAGCTTCTCACAACAAGCATGATGGTTTCAGATAGAACACCCGTATGCAAAGTGAGAGCAGAATTTGTGCATCTCTTGAACACAAACGGTTCTTTTGGATGACCCGTGTGAACCACTTGCAAACAATTTGGTGCGATTTGCATCTGTCATATTGGGTATGTTGCCATTTGTCAAACTAGAAAGATTGACATTTGTTGATCTAGTAACATTGCCATTTGCCAACCTTCTAACACTGCAATTTGTCAAAATATGAAGCTAAAAATCACTATAAGTATCTAATTTTTGCAACTAAAATTCAGTAATTAAGCATAGATGGAGGCGAGGAGGCGTGTTCAGTCAGGCGTGCAGCGGGCGGCGCAGTACTATTCGATTTGACAACGGGCAGCGCAGTTCCCGATATGGCTTATGCAGACGAGGGAGGGGGTAGCGGTTCCCAAAATGTTGAACGGCCAATGATGCATCCTCCTTCAATTAGCATCATGTGAATGCATGAGGGAAGTAATGGGAGGACCGGGAAAAGAGGCAGCACAATGTGAATGCAACGCAGTTTGCACTCATGTAAAGGCGCCCCTCCATTCCAATGCATCTACCACATCGTACGCACCTAAGCATTTGCCTAATCACCTACACTAACAAGTGCAGAAGTTCCCACTCCAGACCCATGACGGTGATGCATGCGAGCAGCCAGAGGCTGTGCCAGATGGTCCACGACGCCGGCCTGCGGCATGGCACCGTGGATCGTCTCCATATGGTGTTGGCGATAGGCTGGTGGATGGCCGCCGTCGACGCCAGCTACGACTCTCAGTTAGACTAGATGATCGTTCGCACCACCAACAGGTTCACCATCGTCAAGAAGCTTGAGGACGACATCGCCGTACTCCTCCAGCCTGCGCGCCCGGGCTCCTCATTGCCTGCCACCCTAATCGGCCTCCATGGTCGGAACCTCTTTCAAGCACTGGTGGCCCTGCGACTGGCCGCCGACGCCACGAAGAATGTCCACCTGAAGGTCGCGCTCGGCGCGAGGCGCCTCGCCCTGCATGAAACCGTCGACCTACACATCCATGTGTACGAGCGAATCGTGTACATAGGTATCTACAAGGCCAGCGAGGACGCTACAACGTTGGCCTTCTTCAGCCGGCTGGAAGCCTTGGATGCCTTAGTTGTGAAGCACCTTGACCTCGCCACACAAGCCGCCGCTCCTTAGCCGCCGGTCGGTGGCCCGGCCGGCGCACTGTGTTGAGGAGGAGGAGGTCGTACGTTGATGGATGCATCTTTCTTCTTGCCTCCTATAACCAGCACTTCGATCGCATCATCGTGTCCTTAATTCTTATTTTGCTATTGCATTCTCGTTCCAGTCAATACAGACATGTGCGATCCCTTTGCTCAATACAGACATGTCCGTTCCAGTCTTATTTTGATTGTCTTGAATGAAGGTCTATCCCGCCGTTAGGCGCCGCAGCGCGCTGTGCTCGCCGTTAGGCGCCACGGCACGCTCTGCTCGCATCTGTCGGCGCGCTCGGTTTGTGGATAGCTTTTCCTTGCGTGTTCAACTGCTATATGCATATATATATATATATGGTTGCTCGCCGTTGAGGCGACCGCGGAGCGCTCTGCTTGCATCCCTCCGCGCGCTCTCTGCCAATGGTTGGGCGTGCACACGATCACGTCGGGGGCCCCGTATGCATACGGTTGCGCCGCGCGCGTTGCCACGTGATGCAGTTACGTGCGGCACGATGGAGTTACGCGCTGCAAATTAGAACTGCCAACAGGGCCTGCCGATATTCCTGGCTGTCCGGCTTCCCCTTTAATTCCCGCGACCATTATAACCTTAGTCTCTTCAACCTTTTGATCGCGCCCCACAGCACAACAAGCATACCCACGACGACACATAGAGAGGGGATGTCCAGCGGTGCTCCAATGGAGTTCGGCGAGCATAGAGTGGAGATCCACGCGAGGGAGACGGATCGCTCGGTGGTGTACACCATTGACCCGGCCGTGGTGGATGACTACATCAACATCGTTGACCAGTTGCCATGGTTGTAGTAGCCACCTATGTAAGTGGATGTTTAATTTGGTTATGCAAGCATGTCCTTATAAGTGTGTATATATATATGTTGTTGTTCTGTATGCAATCCCATCGCACAACACGCACGTCTTGTTAAGTTGAACCGTTTCTGTTCTCTTGTGTCAACACAAACAGTTCATCCGAGTGAACCGCATGCCCTATATCGCACACACCTTCATCCGGCTGACCATTTCTTTTGTGTTGCCTAACCACAAACAGTTCATCCGAGTGAACCGTATGCTGTACGTCGCACACACCTTCATCTGGCTGCCTGTTTCTTTTGTTCCTCCTGATCGAAAACGGTTAATTGAACTTAACTGTATGCCCGGCATCGCACACGCAACTAAAATCTGAACCGTGTTTGATGGATCCGCCATCGCAAACGTTTTGCACCTTTTTTGACGGTTTTTTACACCACCGTTTGTGATTATGGCATCGCACACAGTTTCGTCGAAGGGTCTCTAATCGTAGTGTCGCGTTAGCAGCATCCTGTAGTAGTGTCTACTCGAGACTTGTGATGGATAGGCAAAGCACACCTCCTTCGATCTACAACAACAACGACGAGTTTAGTGCCATGAACAACAACTTGGCCGCTAAGATGGATGCTCAAATGGAGGAGATCAAAGCCCTGATCAAGACCTACAAGCGATCTTCCTCATCTTCGAAAAGATGCTCTAGTGCACATCCTTCCAAGCTACCATCTCCGGCAAGGTCACATCGGCATCGACACCATCACCAAAAAGAATGTGAAGGTCAAGCACTCAACACCAACAAACGCTCAATGACTTCACCATCTACCTTGGCATCTTCGCCAACAAGCATCCCAAGACTACGCTCAAGAGAAAATCCCCAAGCTCACATCCGCGACTTCCACGAGCTACTACGACCTCAACGCCGACCACGAGCTTCCTTTCTATGGGACCCAAGATCCCGAGGAGTATCTCGAGTGGGAGCGCAAGATGGACGACTACCTCAAGCTACATCAAGTCCCTTCCGAAGACCAAGTGAAGTGCGCCATAAGTAACTTCCACGACTATGCATTGACATGGTGGCTTCATACACCTTCTAAGACCTTCGACATGAGTTGGCCCAAAACGAAGAAAGGGATGCAGCGAGAATTTGTGCCTTCCACCTACACGGAACATCTTCAACGCCAATTGGAGAACACCTTACAAGGATCCAAGTCTCTCGACGAGTACTTCCAGAATAAGAAGGAAGCCTTGCGACGAGCCGGTGTGGACGACCCCATTTGGATGAAGTTCTACTTCATGATGGGATTGAACAACGACATCTCCAAGACTATCTTCCTCAAGAACTACAAGTCCCTCGACAACAACTACATTGGTGCTCTCAAGGCGGAACGAGAACTCATGAAATCCAAGTCTACTCGATACCATGCAAACTTCACGACGACCAAGCTACACGACAACAAGCATGAGAATAGTGCCACTGAGATGTCCAAGCCCAAGGAGCTCCAAGATGACGTTCCCAAGTTCGACTTCACCACCATCCCTCTTTGTGGCGTTGACGATGCCGAGTCTACTATGACTCTTTTTTAAGACAGTGTGGCGACGACTACGACTACGGAGCAACTCAAAGATCAAGATTTGGAGGCGAGCGGCATGCTGGAGAGCAAGGATGATGCTTCCATCTTTGGAGGCGAGATTGATGATGTGCCATCTTCGACCTTCATCCATGGTGAGAGTGATGATGTGCCATCTTCGGCCTTCATCCACGGCGACAACTACGAGATGATTGAGCATGGGATTTTCTCTTCGACCACGGCAACATATGATGACTTGAGTGACTTTTGCCACCATATTGAGAGTGAGAGTGACTTCACCACTAGCCCCATATATGACAACTTTCCCCAATTCCCATGTGAGGAGAGCCACCACCACCACCACTTGAGTGATTTGAGTGAATCCACCATATGTGACATTGAGTGCACCTACCTTGAGGGAGTGAGTGAGCCACCACCACATAGAGAGAGTGAGGCCATTTTGATTTCTAACAACTTAACATCTACCTCTATTATGTCTTCTCATTTGGTGCTAGGTCCCATTTATGATGACGTGCCGATCCTTGATGACTTTGTTCTTATTGACCACGACTTGGTCTTTGCCACCTCACCTACACCCTTGAGTGGAATGAAAAAGGTAACATAGGTGAAGGTGCTGCTCTAGTCCCACTAGTGGACATTCTTGACATTGATTGCTTGCATGATGTTGATCCACCTATTGTCATGCTTCATGCTAGTTCGACTTCCCCATCCGATGATTTACCCATTTATGATGAGTTTGATGATTGCCATGTGGAGTCTATTAGTTGTGATGCCATGTTACATAGGATTTCTTGCGATAATTCTCTCGGTCACATCATGTTGGCCAATCCGCTTGACTTGTCATATGCTATGCATGAGATCAACAATATGTCATATTTCCAATCTCATCATAATGACTATGCATATGCCATTAAAATAAACCCAATTTGCACATACGACATAGATGACAAGCCCATGGTTATTGGCATTTGTTTTTCTTCTGATGATATTGATTTGCATCATTTATCTCATATGACATGCCATGACCACCTAGCTTCGGACATGCATTGTTTGACATGTTGTCACTTTTCCCCATGTTATTCTTCCGCTATTGCTTGTGAGGAGACCCCCATAGTTTCCTCGTACATTTTAGGAGATTTTGATTCATCCCATCCATTGCATGATCCCAATAATTATGTGCACAATATGTTCCCCATGAATGAACATGATATTGTTGTGTCATATACTAGTACGCTCAATTTGTGTCTGCATCGTGTTATACATAACAATTATTCTTTCATGATGGACGACATGTTCCTATACCATGCATCAAATTTATTCGAGCGATGCTTATCTTGTGCTAACTCACACGTGCACATGCACATCATGATGGATGATGTGTACATTTACCACACACACAATTTCTTCCGCTTGTGTATTTTTTGTGTAGGTACCCATGCATACTTGTCAACCTCACAATCCCATGAGTTGACAAAACAAGCTCTAGAGAGCAATGATGACTTGGGATACCGTGGATTCTCATTGCCGCCTCTCCCTCCGCACAATGACTTCGCGCATTTCTTCTACTTGGCCCACACATGGTTATGGGTTATTGTCCATTACATATTCTATGCCCATCTTGCGATGTTCACTTTGCACGACATGCTTATTCCTCTGCCTTTACCATGCATTTGTGACCCATGCTTTGCATTACACACGATGATTGATTCTACTACTTGTACGTGTATTTGCAAGCTTGGTGGAGATATTGCTTGTTCTTGCCATGTTTCCTTTGTGATCCATTCCTATGATGATACATTGATCTTGATTTGTAATTATGCTTGTGATATGCCATGTGCATTGCCTATGCCTACTATTTGCACACATGACATGATTGCCATGATTACCTATAGTATGTTGCATCTTTGCACTACTAGCTTGAATGACTTGACTGCCTCACACATGATGAACAATTGCTCTTTCTATTGTGTGTTGAGTACCACACTATATTCACTACACCCCATGCACGCTACGCTTGGATTCTCTTGCACTTTAGACACTTCATTTATTTGGGTGTTATGAATGCTTCATATGTATACCATAGATCATTTGTTGAGCGCCTTATGCATGCTTGCTATGAGCTTGAGGTAGATGCTTATTCTCTTGACACACATATTTGCATCGCTACCTCATATTTACATGCTTGTTTCCATGATGTCCTTGATTTGGCTCAATTTATGTGCTTACATGACATGTCACAATCCCTTGTCACACCATATGCTATGCTTGATGATGACACTTGTTTGGTGAATCACCTCTTGAGTGCTTGGTTTTGCACTAACGCTAACCACATTTGTTTTTCCAAGTGTTTGTTGTACTTGCTACTTTTGAAGGAATCACAAGACGGTGCGACATTGGAGAGTGCCCATTTCGAGCTTCAACATGATAAGTGCTTGGTGGTCGTCCACGTCTACATGACGACACCCTCTCTTTCCCATGGTGATGAAGATCACGATCCGTGGACAGATCTATCCCAAGGGGGGAGATGATGCAGAGCATCCCTCAGTCATCCCCATGGATGTTCCGTCACCACTACAAGCGCGAAGGGAGCCAATGACAAGAGCACATGCACGTGCCGTCGAAACCAAGGTTAACTCTTTCCTCTTCGAGTTTCATTCGGAGTCACACGAGAGTCAGATTCTACCTCAAATGGAAACTATATGCACTCTTAGGTACCAAGAAGAAGACCGTGAAGAGGCAAGGACGGAGATCCAAGCGACCACAGAGAAGGAAGAAGAGGGACTTCACAGAAAGGGCGAAGACACGGAGGACCTGGACACTCTGGGAGCCCGGCCCCTATGCCCCCGGGTGCCCGGCCGTGGGCTGGGAGCCGCCCTAGACACTCTGGGTGTTCGGCATGGAAGGCCCCGGGTGCCCGGCCCCAACCTGGGCACTGGCCTTGGCCACCCCGGGTGCACGGCCCCAACCTGGGCACTGGCCTTGGCCACCCCGGGTGCCCGACCATTTGGCCCCGGGTGCCCGGCCCCCTGCCTGGGCGCTGCCCCCGGATGCCCGGCCCCTCTACCCCGGGTGCCCGGCCTCCTCCTGGGCGCCGCCCGAGCCCACACCGGGTGCCCGGGCCATCAACCTCCAGGTGCCCGGCCTCTACAACCACTAGGCCCCGACCTCTCTGACCAGACCAAGTGCCCGGTCCCTCGCACCCCGGGTGCCCGGCCCCCCTTGATGCATCTACCCCCGGGTGCCTGGGCCACTTTACACCGGGTGCCCGGACCCCTCTGGTTGTGCCTGCGTGCACTATGGGCAAAAGACCCTTGTACCCCCGTTTCCCCCAATTTCATCCCTAGCCTATATAAACTCTTCCCCTAGCTCATTCTTGAGGTTAGCAAAGTATTTGTGAGATATTGAGAGAGCTTTGCTCATCTTCCTCCTCTTGGAGATCATGACCTCCTAAGGGAGAAGATCCTCTTGTGGATATCAAGTCCTCCTCTTGGAGAAGGATACCCATCGTAGGATCATCAAGACCTCACCTCCCTTAGGAGTGGGAAGAACTTTACCCTAGTGCTATTTTCCTTGGATTGATCTTGTATGCTTGTGGATCTCGTGTATGCTACTCTAGTGGATGTGTGATTGTGGTTTGTTTGAGTGTTTCCCCTCTTGTGTTCTTGTGGTCTTGCTCTTTTGCCCCTCCAAGTGTGAAAACATCCTCCCCTAGGGTTTCACCCTACAACACAATCCCTTCGTGGTCACTTGCAAAGGTGAGATCTAATAGAGACATATAAAACTAAACAAAAGATAAAGTAAATATTTTTGGGTTTTTTGGTTTATAGATCTGAAAATAAAAGATTGCAAAATAGTAGATCGGAAACTAATATGATGGAGAATAGACCCGGGGGCCATAGGTTTCACTAGAGGCTTCTCTCATGATACAAATAATACGATGGGTGAACAAATTACTGTCGAGCAATTGATAGAAAAGGGCAAAGTTATGACGATATCCAAGGCAATGATTATGTAATATAGGCATCACGTCTGTGTCAAGTAGACCGACTCCTGCCTGCATCTACTACTATTACTCCACACATTGACCGACTCCTGCCTGCATTTAGAGTACTAAGTTCATAAAGAACAGAGTAACGCTTTAAGTAAGATGACATGACGTAGAGGAATAAACTCAAGCAATATGATGTAAACCCCATCTTTTTATCCTCGATTACAACAATACAATACGTGCCTCGCTACCCCTAATTTGTCACTGGGTGAGTACACTGCAAGATTGAACCGAAAGCTAAGCACTTCTCCCATTGCAAGAAAAACCAATCTAGTTGGCCAAACCAAACCGATAGTTCGAAGAGAATTACAAAGATATCAAATCATGCATAAAAGAATTCAGAGAAGATTCAAATAATATTCATAGATAAGCTGATCATAAATCCATAATTCATGGGATCTCGACAAACACACTACAAAAGAAGGTTACATCGGATAGATCTCCAAGAACATCGAGGAGAACATGGTATTGAGAATCAAAGAGAGAGAAGAAGCCATCTAGCTACTAGCTATGAACCCATAGGTCTATGGTAAACTACTCACACTTCATCGAAAGGGCAATAGGGTTGGTGTAGATGCCCTCCGTGATTGAATCCCCCTCCGACAGGATGCGAGAAAAGGCCCCAAGATGGGATCTCACGGGAACAGAAGGTTGGAGCGGTGGAAAAGTGTTTTCGTGAATACTTCTGGTGGTTTGGGAATATATGTGAATATATAGGAGGAAGATCTAGGTCAGGGGGTCACTGAGGGGCCCGCAAGGTAGGGTACACGCCCTACCCCCTGGGGGCGCCCTCCCCCCTTGTCGCCGCCTCGTGGCTCTTCTGACTTGAACTCCAAGTCTCCGAGGTGTCTTCTAGTCCAAGAAAAATCATCGCGAAAGTTTTATTACGTTTGGACTCCGTTTGGTATTCCTTTTCTGCGAGACTCAAAAACAAGGAAAAAACAGAAACTAGCACTGGGCTCTAGATTAATAAGTTAGTCCCAAAAATAATATAAAATAGCATATTAATGCATATAAAACATCCAAAACAGATAACATAATTATAGATACGTTGGAGACATATTATAGTCCTCGGCGGGATCAGCTGGCTCCTCGGCTCCGTCATCTGATCGCAGCAATCGGGTAAAGGGGGAAAAGGTAGCAAAGCAACCATGAGTACTCATACAAAGTACTCGCAAGACTTATATCAGATCTATGCTAAGTATGCATCAATATCAATGGGAAGGGATTGTATTTGTGGACCATGGTGCAGAATGCCAGAGTAGAGGGGTAGGCCTAGCCTATCAAAGACTAGCATCTTGCAGCAACAGAAGAGAGCAGAGTAATTTGTCATATAGTAACAAGTATATATTAGCAACGCCCAGAGATCCTTACTCGTCTACCCTGCGAGGAAGTGATCCCGGAGCCATCATATTAGTTTATTGTAACAAGTATCTAGTTCTAGTTGTAGTAGATCGGGATACAACTTCGAGCGTCCGTTGTCGTGGACACGGCTATTCGAATAGATATACTTCCCTGCAGGGGTGTGCACCAACTTACCAAACGCGCTCGATTAACTTCGGCCGGACACACTTTAACGGGTCATGCCCGGCCTCGGCTGATTGACATGCCGTAATCCTACCTAGGCTCAGCAAAGAGCTCAGAACGTCGGTCTACATCCTAAGCGCCCAGGGGTCTTGGGCCCATCGCTCTTTGCACACTTGTGCGTTTCGTGCGCGGCCTGGAGCAGACCCACCTCCTTATACAAGCGCAGGCGGTTACCATCCAACTGGGCATGTGCCACTCAATTGCTGATCTCCGAAGAGCTTTTGGGAGAACGTATGACGCCGAGTGCCCATACTTATTCCCACGTGGTGGTTAGTGCAAAAAGGCCTGAGGCCTACTCAGATCACATATCCAAACCCGTTAGTGTATTGGTAGCTCGCGAAAACGATCAATGATCCTGTCGCCCCGTCTCGCGGACTTACAACAAGGGCCAGGCCCATCCCTCCCCTAGGGCGGTATCTGCCTGCCCGGTCGTGCCGCGTCATTATCTCGCGGTTACCCTCATGGTCAACCCGACTTATCAAGAGACTGTCGGGAACTCAGGTCCGTCTCTACCGGGGTGGTACCACCTATCCCTTCAGTCCCGTAGTAACAGTAAACGGGGAATAGTTAAAGGTAACATTGTGTCTTTACCATCAAGGTGAACTCAGAGGAATCACCCTTGGTAGGTTCACACCTGAGGTGAAATGTTAAGGTGAACTTGGAGGAATCACCCTCAGTAGGTTCACGCTTGAAGAGTTGCACGACAGAGACATCATCGAGAGTGGTGAGTGAGGAATCACCCTCGGCTAACCACACTCGATGTGCTAGACTACAAAGATATCATTGTAAGTGGGATACGAGGCATCACCCTCGGCACTCGATAGTAGCTCTGCAGAGTCGTACAACTAAGGGGGTACTGGTGTGTGCTCGGTCTCTGCAAGTCGATCACATCGATCAAGTTATCCAGAAGAAAAGCATGGCAACACGGACAAGGGTGCGGTGCCACTGATGGATCACTAACCAACCTATACTAGGCATATAGGATAATAGGTAAAGCAAGAACAACATGTTACAAAAGCAGGCTATGCATCAGAATAGGAGCTATCAAACAATAGCAACAAAATCTAATGCAAGCATGAGAGAAAGAATGTGTGATATAGGAATGATCAAGGGGGTTTTGCTTGCCTGGAAGCTCTGTTGAAAGGGGCTGGTCAACTGCAGTGTAGTCGTAACCAGCAGTGTCAGTGTCGGTCTCGAGGTCTACCGGAGAGAAGAGGGGGATGAAACAATAAATATAAAGCACACATATGCAGCGCGATGCATGACATGATAGTATGCATTGCTAGGAGTGACCTAATGCAGTGCTAATAGACGGAGCGGGAAAATAAACAGAAATATTTTCCCGGCCCTAGGCATTTATCAGTTAGATGATTCAAAGGGGAAGGTTCCATGTTTGCAGTGTTGGGGGCATATGACAGGTATGTGGATGGCATACTCGAATTCGTCTTATTTTTTTGAGCAAATTTCGTATATAAATTATTTTCATCCGAGTTACGGTTGAATTTATATAAATTTTCAAAGTTTTAAACAATTTCTGGAATGAATAAAAATTCAAAAATAAATATGAAATTGCTAGGTCCACTCGTTGCAGTGCACCTAGCTGTGCACACAGAGGCTGACTGGTGGTCCCGGCCTGCTGAGTCAGCGGTCAACAGTTGACCGATTGGGACCCACTGGTTAGTGGCTGGGGCTGCCTAGTCAGCAGAGTTGACCAGGTCAACTCAGTCAACTAGGCCTGCCGGACCCACTGGTCAGTGACCCGATGAGGGCCACGTGGCAGCACCACGTCGGACCACCGACATTTAACCGCTGGCGACCACAAAACGCGGCGGAGGAGCTCGGGCAGCCTCCAGGATTTGCCTGTGGGGGGGGGCAAATCGAGCGCAGTCGGGCTCGTTCAAATGATCGTGACGATCCGCATCGAGTGGTGGTGGTGGTTTGTCCGGTGGTGGCCGGAAACGACGACGGCGACGAGCGGAGGCTGAGGTGGTTTTGGGAGCTCGCTGGAAAGGAGGGTTGCGGGGCACGACAGCAGGCGCTGGAGGGTTCGACGACCTCCTGACAGTGCCAGGAGCACGTTGGAGTGCTCGGACGCGAGGTTTGCTCATCCTGACCGTGGCGGCGGCGAGCGGCGGTCATGAGCAGGGCGGCGGCTACGGGCAAGGAGAAGAGCAGGGGAGTGAGGGGATCGACGCAGGTGCTCACCGGGTGGCAAATGATGGCCGTTGGGGGACGGGGGGTTAGGAGCTGTAGAAGGCGGCAAATCGAGGCGATGGAGCTCCCGCGATCCGAGGAGGAAGAAGAGGACAGGGCGGCGATGCAGGTGCCCCCGGCTCCAGCTTGTCGGCGGAGACGAAGCAGCGACGACGGTGGCGCTCGTGGGCACAGTCTCAAGGAGTGGGGACATCAGTGGCGACGGCTACGCCGGAGCCATGGCGACGGCGGTGGCCACGGCTACGCCGGAGCCATGGCGACGGCAACGCTCGGGTGAGGTGGAGAGGAGAGCACTGGTACATGTTGGTGCTATACAAACGGTTTTTAACCCCTTTCCGCGACGGCATTTGGAACCGTCGCCAAGTGAGTGTGGGCGATAGGGGGGTCCTTCCCACACGACCCAGAAACCGTCGGGGATAGGGAGCCAAGATGCATATACAGTACTCCTACTCATTTGTGCTCGCATTTCTATCATATTTTGTGGTGCTACATTTACGATGCGCGGCCCATCACAAACGGTTCACTATTATGGAATGTGTATGATAAGCATAATCACACACATTCGCTTTTCTCAAGCCGTATGCGATAACTATATAAGAAGATTAGCTAATCGTCGTACGAGTGTCAGACAGGATTACAAAACGTCAGACCATCGTAACATCGTCGTACACAACAACTATCGCACACGCTATTCTATGGTGCAACGTTTACGATGCATACTTCATCCAAAACGGTTCATGGTTGCGAATCGTGTACGATAAGGCAACTATCACAAACGTTTAGTTTGCCCGCACCGTTTGTGATATTGTCTGACAGTGCACACGCTTTGCCAACGGCAACTATGTGCATGCTTGCACACGTTTCCTCTCTGTGAACCGTGTCGGATTATGGTGTATATCGCAAACGTTTGTATTTTACCAACCGTGTGTGCCGTAACAACCTGGACAACGTAGTTTCACCGCAATTTAATTGCTGCTATTTCACATTATTACTGGATTTGAATTTGAATTTAAATGTATGCTATAGCTTTATTCATATCCACCAGGTTCAAACAACCAATGCATTATTCGATTCATAGGTACATATGTTCAAGAATTACATAAGAACCAAATAAAGAATGATGAACCACAGTTGTATACTTGTACTATTAAAGATGGTAAAGAAAGAGGCGAAATACATTCTAGTTGCTGAACAAGGTGAAGCGGAATGCCCATATTGTGCCCTCCTCCATGCAGAAGGCACGCACGACTCTAGTCCAACCCCTTGTGATGGCCGACCGCCCATCCTTCACGGTCTTCATGAAAACATCTAGATAATCATCGTGTTCTGGTAGAAATACTTTAAACTTTGCATGCCCACCAATCATGCAGTTTGAGAAGTAATCTTGAGTAAACTGCTTTGGGAACCACTGCAAAGGAAAAAGATTCAGACATTGTCATCTAACACAACTCATTATGGGCAGTAAAAAAGAAGGCTGCAGAGTTCTTACTTACCATCATGCAGTTCGCTGTTGTCTTGCATAAAGTGTAAACAAATAGTTTAATTGCCATCTTTTGACCCATTTTACTAACAATCTTTATCATCTTCCTCACTTGATGTTGGTTCATCGGTATCTCATTTCCCCATACGCAGAAAGGGTCGAAGCGCGGATCTTTACCAATGACATATGTACCTAAAAGCACCAAGTTAATATTACAAGCTAAACAGAAATTGCACAATGATGTAGTACAACACTCTTTTATAATATCTTATAACATCCAATATACTCACAAATTAGATGAATTAAAATCTTATATTATGGGCCTGAAGGAGTTTATTGCATTCTTACAAATTATCGGCTGATTAACTGTTGCTGTATCCATGGGTTAGAGTTAGTTTGAGCTAGTTCGGGCTCAAATATCCCTAAAGTATATCCAAACATGAGGGCTAGTTTGAGCTAGTTGCATCTAACCCACCCAAAAAAAACTATCCAACCCAAGAGGTGCTAATCGGAGCTAGTTCTCCTAGTGCATTTATTGTCAATCTAACCCTATCATCCAAACACCTCTTTGGATGGAGTTAGTTCAGGGTTAGTCATGATCTAGAAACTAACTCCAACCTCTAGCTAAGTTGAGTATCCAAACAAGGTTGTGTTGTTGTTGTTGTTGTTGCTGCTGCTGCTCTTCTACGTATATCTAGACATCAGCAGAACATTAAGGTAACACTCTTGCTTGTTGCTATGTAGCCTAGGATTTCATATTTAGACATTAAGTACAATGCATGTTGCTATGTAGCCTCAGATATATTACATATGGCCCTAGTTACCTGATGATAAATGGGTTACAGATATCACTGGTGCGCGTCGGTCCTAAACAAACGGTTTTTAACCCCTTTCCGTGATGGCATTCGGAACCATCGCCAAGTGAGTGTGGGCGATACGGGGGTCCTTCCCACACGACCCTGAAACCGTTGGGGATATGCCCTCTTGACACACACGCTCAGCAAAATGAGGTCGTGTGCGACCGACGAGCACTCAAATACAGAAATACGTATAGTAGTGCTAAAAAATACAGAAATACAGAAATTTCCGGTCGTAAGTACATCCCACACAGTCAGTCACCACTAAACGTTTCCGTTCGTCTATACATCCCACACAGTCACTACAAGGAAAACGTTTGCGCAAGGTGGCATAACGCAAACAGTTTTGAAGAGAATGTCGTGTGTGATTGTTCATTGATCCAACACGGTTTATTCCTAGAAACTATGTGCGTTGCCTAAGGTCATCGCCCACGGTGGTTTCTCATTAACCGTTTGCAATAGGAAAATCCAATTAGCAAGCTAATTGGCCAATTAGCAGGCTAATTGCCCTATTATTAATAATCCATTTACTAATCTAGTTGACATTCATATTAAGCACATAATATATTCCATTTCCATATTAAGGAAGCAGGATTTCATAATTGAAATACATCAGAGTACAACATGATATAGCTTCGCACTCAGCTACCCCATTATACAACTGCACCAACAACAAGTTTCACATGCAACATCTAGAACCTTTTGAAATTAGCATCATAGACGGTACATAGAGAGATGCATCTCATCTGGAAAACTGCTGAAGCGGAAGGCGAATATTGAGCCTTCATTCATGTTGAAGGTCTTTGCAACTTTAGGCCAGTGCCTGTGGATGATTGTCCATCCATCCTTCGACCTCTTCAGGAACACTTCAATATTGAACCGTGGGTGTTGTATGAGAACTTTCCTCGCCTCCTGACCACAGAGGTGGTTTGAGAGGTAATCATCAATGAAGCCTGAAAACAGGGATGTGCATAAATATCTTCTCTATATTGGAAATGGGGAAAAGGAATACAAAAAGGCAAGGTATAATAGTTAGTACCATCTTGTAAACCACGGTGCTTCACATTGTTTCCCTGCAACACATATAAGGTAGTTAATCATCTGGTTAAGTAAGGGTTCACATGCTATCAGTAAAATATGTTGATGATAAATAAGCACATTGCAGATTCATCAGATTAATTCAAGCCACATGGAAAACCCATTTATCCAAACCAAGCATGATTAAGAACTAGGGAATATAGCACTTGTATATGTTTCTCATGTATTAAGTGCAGCCAAATTCGATTTATTCCTCACATGGTATACAATAACAGAATGTAGCCACATCAATTGAACATTGCATTGCAGAATTGAACGAAGCAGTTAAATAAACACCACAACAAATGAACCAAACGTTAACTGAGCACCACATTGCACAATATAACATACTCCTAATAGAAGATCAGATAGTTAACCAAACCAAGCATGCTTAACAACTTGGAAATATAGCAATTGTATTTGTTTCTCATGTATTTAGTACAGCCAAATTCGATTTATTCCTCACATGGTATACAATAAGAGAATGCAGCCACAACAATGAACATCGCATTACAGAACTGAACCAAGCAGTTAACTAAACACCACAACAAATGAACCAAACGTTAATTGAGCACCACATTGCACAATATAACATACTCCTAATAGAAGATCAGATAGTTAACCAAACCAAGCATGCTTAACAACTTGGAAATATAGCAATTGTATTTGTTTCTCATGTATTTAGTACAGCCAAATTCGATTTATTCCTCACATGCTATACAATAACAGAATGCAGCCACAACAATTGAACATCACATTGCAGAATTGAACCAAGAAGTTAACTAAACACCACAACAAGTGAACCAAGCCACAACAAATGAACCAAGCAGTTAACTAAACACCAATTGAACAATATAACATACTCCTAATAGAAGATTGCATGGTGAAAGTAGATAGCACAATTCACTAGAATTTGTTAAGGAAATGCAGTAGCTAGCAAACTGAACATGGGTCTTTATAGTGAGCTAACAAGACAAGCTACTCCTCATTGTCGGAGATATCGATGACGATTGGCTCCTTGGACATGGAAGAGGGCGAGGCCTCCGTATCATGGGTGCCCTCATTGTAGTGGTGAGTTGCCTGAGCCGCTCCGGGCACCAACCTTTTGGCTCTCGAGATGAGGTAAGCACGTGCACGCTGAGAAAACACCTCATAGTCTTCGTCGAAGGCACCGATGGTGGCCTCGAGAAAACGCCACGAACTGTCGTTTAAAGCAGCCAACCACGTCGCGGCGTCGGTGCATGAGGCGTCTATCGGAAGTGGGGTTCCGGCAAACCCTTAAGGTTCGAACACTTGGGTGCGCGCGAAGTCTTTCCCTCCTACCGATCTACGCCCTAGCTTGCTAAGATCTCGCGGACGAACTCGACGAACTCGCAACACAGAAAGACACGAGGTTTATACTGGTTCGGGCCACCGTTGTGGTGTAATACCCTACTCTAGTGTGGTGGTGGTGGATTGCCTCTAGGGCTGGTGATGAACAGTACAAGGGAAGAACAACCTCCTGAGGTTGAGGTGTTCTTGTGGCTAGGCTCTCGATCGGGTTGGATCAAGCTAGGATGATATGCCCCTACTATGGTGGCTAGCTCTACTTATATAGGCCCTGGTCCTCTTCCCAAATAATGAGCGGGAAGGGAGCCAACGACGGCGGGCAAATTTGAAGGGGGACAGCTAGTACAAGCTATCCTGACAAAAGCGGTCTTCGCCTGCGAAAAGCTCTGGTGGTGACGCCGTCTTGGGCTCCACGATGACCTCCGTCTTGCCGTCCTCCTGGTCTTGGTCTTGTTGCACCAATATAGCAACCTTTGCCTGATGCCTCGGTACTCCTCGCCTGCGCTGGCCTCCTTAGCACCAAAGAGGAAATAAGGACGCTGCACGCGCTGGCGCCCGCCTGGTGTCGTTTGTCATGGCTCACGTCATGAGAGCCTCATGAGGTTTGCCCCGCCTTGATATCTCCGCTCCTCGTGAGCCTGCCTGGCTAGGCTACTCCAGAGGAGGTCTTGCGTCGTCCGCCTCGCGAGGCTTGGACCCTCGCGAGGGTCTTGGATGCCTTGTTGATGAAGATGGGCCGTACGACCTACTCGCTTAGCCACGCTGTGGGCCACAGGAAGGCAAGTCTGGGGACCCCCGTTCCCAGAACGCCGATAGTAGCGCCCGGGCCCAAGGTGCGCTTGGGCTTGGCTTCGCGGCGAAGCCAAGGGTCAAGTTCGGAGCACTGCGGGCCCCAAAAGCCTGTGGCCTCGGTTGACGTGTGGCGGTTGATTGGACGTGGGCGTCTCCGCTTCCCCACGCTGCCTCGGCAACTGCTTGACCTAACAAAAGCTGGCGGAGGCAGCACTTGCCTTCATTGCTTCTTCCTTGCCTCGCTCCAGATCCCTTTTCTCGCTCCTCGCCACCGCTACCTCTAGATCCGCTCCAATCTCATCCTGCACCCGCAATCCATGGCGCCGCGCAAAGTCAAGACTTCCCCAGCACCGGCTTGGTATGAGCCGGCCCTTGAGGCACCCACCGTCACGGAGAAAAGCCTCGCCTCCGTGCGCCTGCTGACGGCGGGCGAGAGCAATGAGTGGGGGGCGACCGAGTTCCGGCTTGCCTCCGACGTGCCGGAGCCCGAGGGAAGCACCTTCTTCCCCTTATTCTCGAGTGGTGTCGCCGTCGGGTTGGTTCCTCCCTTCTCTGATTTCTTTTATGAAGTCCTCGACCACTATGGTCTGCAAGCGTTGCATCTCCATCCCAACTCTGTCCTCCTCCTGTCCATCTTTGCCTACTATTGTGAGGCGTAACTGGGCATGATGCCGTCCGTGGTGTTGCTTCGCCATTTCTTCTTCCTTCGTGTCAGTGAGGGTCACATCTCCGGATGCGCTAACTTCATCGCATGCGGCAAGGCCAACTTGATCTCGAGCACCGGGAAGAGGGCCGACAACATCCGATCCAAATGGGTCATGATGGATGCCCAGCGTGCCGATCCGCGCCTGGCGTTGCCGACGGAGGCGCCCCGGCAGGGCAAGGAGTGGCCCAAGGCAGAGCTTGTCGACGAGCGGGCATCTTCAGTGTTGGGGCAGATGATGACCGACCTAAAGCCGGGCAACGCGAGGGCGGCCAAGATAACGGGGGCAATGCTCCTGAGGGAGTTCTTGATGTTGCGGGTTGCTCCACTCCAGGCGCGCGCGCGCCCCCTCTGGGAGCTTGAAGAAGAGGAAGACAAGACCCGCCTGAGGCCAGGGGACCTGCCTGGCGATGAATTGGACGCCGTCCTGCACCTCATAGTCGGGGACAACGAGGAGTACCCGCCTAGCGCCTTTGTTCCCCTATTCCAACGCAGGGACCGGGAGGAATTCGTCGCCTCCAGGCCGACTTTTGATGCGCGTGGGCTGGTGCCGCCGGCGCTTCCGGGAGCTCCTACGGCGCAGAAACCGGTGGAGGTGTCTTCTGGCGAGTCCCGCGGAGAGGGGGAAGAGGAGGTGGACTCGGAGAAGACCCTGGAAGAGGTGGGGGAGACTTCCCCACTGAGCAAGGCCGAGATTCTCCGCGCCCTTCCTGATGATGCCGAGGCCGACGCCTACCAAGGGGAGAGGGAGCAACCCCTCATCCCGACGAAGGGTAGGTCGTCGCTGGTGGCCCGTGGTGCCGCCTCCGCCCCG
Organism: Aegilops tauschii subsp. strangulata; assembly: GCF_002575655.3. Classification (NCBI taxonomy): domain Eukaryota; kingdom Viridiplantae; phylum Streptophyta; class Magnoliopsida; order Poales; family Poaceae; genus Aegilops; species Aegilops tauschii. Next base: position 229,550,816 of record NC_053039.3, read on the forward strand.
ACACCTCCTGGGGCTGGATCCGGTTCTGCCTCCGCACCGCCTGGCGCCGCCGGTGTCCGAACGCCTGCTCCTCAGGTCCCGAAGTTGTCAAGCTTCAAGCTCCCCAAGCAGAGGGTGGAGTATTTCGCGGTGGACCGGTAGGTGTCTTAAGCTTCACTTTATCCCTGCTGGTACTTGTTATTTCCTGACGCTCGCCCTTGGTTGATCAGGCCGACATCTTCGGCGAAGAAGAGGAAGGAGGATACGACGGCCGTGCCTCCCTCTGCAGAGAAAGGAGGCAGCAGCGCCCGCATCTCCCCAGACCGATCGTCCTCGTGGGGCCAAGAGGAACATCGCCGCGTGGAATCAGCCCCCATGGCCCCGCTAGCTCTGGAGGTGCCGGCGCTTGGCGCGGCTGGCGAGGTCCCAGCTGCTCCAGGGCCTGCGGTCTCCCAAGCCCTGGTGGCGATGTCGCTTCCTCCCACTGCTGCACCTCCACTCCCTGGTTCTTCTGCTCCTACTGCCGTCTTGGAGCGTGCCCTCTCGGAGATGACCTAGCTGCAGGCGGATCTCCTGAGCGTGGACCCGCGCCTGGTGGCCGGGCGTCTGGAGTTGGCCTCTGGCTGGCTTCACTCCGACCTGGCGGTTCCCGCGGCACTGGGCCAGGCTGCTGCGGCTTCTGAGAAGGAGAAGCAAGGAGCCGCCAGCGCTGTAGCCGATCGTGAGGCCACGCTAAAAGACGTCAGGGCCGCCCGTGATCGCTGCCAAGTGCTGGAGGGCGAGTTGCAGAGCCTGAACGATAAGCACGCCGATGAGGTACGCTGCCGCCAAGCGAAGGAGGAGGAGATGAAGGCCCGGGAGGAAGCCGTCAAGAACCGCGATGCTGAGATGGCGGAGCTGGGGAAGAAGCAGGCTGCCAAGCGCAACTGGTTGGAAGAGTTGGAGTGGAAGATGGGGACGAGGGAGGCCGATCTTGATGCCAAGGCGCGAGTCCTGGCCGAAGACCGCATGGCCTTCGCCGATCTCGAGAAGAGATCTCGCAAGGCGCTGAAGACGCTCTACGAGCACGGCCTGGAGAAGCCGCTGGACACCGACGAGGACGGCCCCGCCCAGCTGCTTCCTCTCGTGGTGAAGGTGCTTGAGGAGGTCGTTGATGGCCTCGGTCCCATGGCGGAGGCAGAAGCTCGCGTCCTGTCTTCAGCTGCACTGACTCGCGTCTTCAGCCACCTGCACCTCCGCGACCCCAACGCTCGCCTTGACGAGCCGCTGGAGCCTGTGGCTGAAGATCACTGCGAAGCCGCCGCCGCAGCTGTACAAGGTCAAGTGGAGGCCTTGCTGGGGAGGTTCCGCGGCTTTGTCTCCGATCCTCTGTCTGGCAACGCCGCGGATCCTGCGGCTGGTGGTGAAGGTGAGAACATCGTTGCCCACGGGGGAGCACCTTCCGCAGGAGATGGCGATATCCAGGGGTGACCTACGGCTATTCTTCCCGTTTCGTTCCTGCAACATGTATCAGGCCTCGTGGAGGCGTTTAGACTTTTCATTTGGTATTGTGAGAACAATATGCTTGTAATATTTGTTTCGAGATTTTGCGATTTCCTTCCTATTTGCTTTGCGTTCTGCGTCGGCAGAGCCCGACCCCGCGCATACCTCAACCGCCATTGGGCCGACCGGAGACCAGGACAGACCAAGGAGTGAGGGGCTACGTGACCAGTTAGGCTCCTGAGTCGCGATGCTCAGGAGTCCCCCTTGACGCGCAAACAGCATATAGGGAGAGTTCGCGAGGATAGATTAATGTTCTACATCGGCAGAGCCCGGCCCCGCGCATACCTCAACCGCCATTGGGCCGACCGGAGACCAGGACGGACCAAGGAGTGAGGGGCTACGTGACCAGTTAGGCTCCTGAGTCGCGATGCTCAGGAGTCCCCCTTGACGTGCAAACAATTTCCATACCTGCCCTGGCCGAGGCCTCGGGATGGGCGCGCGATGCCCAGGTCCGAGGGACCTGGTTGGGTGGCGTGCGCTTGGGTGTGACCCGAGCACAGCCCCCGTGCCCAGCCCCCTCGTGCGGCTCTCCTGAGGGGAGGCGTTGTGGTGAGGCTGGGCGCTGAGCTCTGGGCTCCCAGAGGTTGGTACGACCGTGGGGCCGCCCTTAGTTGTTTATCACCAGCGCGGAGCATAGTGCTTTCGCTTGTGCACGGGCATAGCCGCTCCTCGGCAGTGTCGACAGCCAGCGCGGAGCATGGTGCTTCCACTTGGGCATGGGATGGGGGCCCCTCTCCGGGAGGAGCCCCCGGGGCGTGTACAGCCCTGCCCTGACACGTGGCTTGCACGGCAGGGCTGCGAGGTGTATCTAGGCACTCGTGAGCCAGCGCGGGACTCACGAGGCCCTGCCTTAAGGCGGGTTGCGCCTCGTCTTGAGTCTTGGTGACTGTATGTTCCTGCAAGGCGGTTAGATGCAAGCACTCTACGTCCTCAGGTCCCGGCCCTCGAGCGAGCTCAGCCGCCGCTGGTATGCTAGGTCGCGATGCCGTGGTCAAGGCCAGGGGGTGAGGGCTGGAGAGCCAGTAAGAGCTCCTGAGTCGCGATGCTCAGGAGCCCCCCTTTTAACGTGCAAGAGAATTGCATAGGATGAATAGACCCGTGGCGGGCAGCAATCGAGCGGGCGATAGCCGTTGGCAGGTTAAGCATGGGGAGCATACCAGCTTAGGTAAATGCAGGAAGATACATGCCACTGGGTCCGGCCCGAGCGGCTTGGGGATGATGCAGCCCAAGGGGCGCCCCCAGCAAGGTAAGCTAAAGACATAAGCAAAAGGGATACATGCCACAGGGACGGACCCATGTGGCCTGGGAATAATGCAGCCCGAGGGGCGCTCCCAGCTTAAACAAGCTCGGAAGATGTCACTTGGTTCTGTAGATGAAGTAGAGTTGGTGCAGCTGAAGGCGTGCGTTGAAGAAACGGCTCCTCATGAGCCACCGGGACCCTGAGCCTCGGGAGGCTCTGGGGGCTCGGGAGGTTCCCTGAAGACCGTCTCCATTTCCTCCAGGACGGCGTGGTACCTGGCCTCCTGAGCCGCCAGGACACGCCGCAGGTCGCATTGATAGGCCGACGCCATGCTCGGCAAGCCGAAGGGCATGCGAACGTAGCTGTGTCGTGGGCCCTCGCAGCCGCCCACACGCGATGGCCAGAAGCGCTCCTGAGATGCGGCCCTGTTGAGCCCGGGGACGTCGATGCAGACACGCAGCCCAGCATCCTCGCCAGGATGCGGAGCTGCGCCTCGTGAGCGCCTGTCGCCGCGCCTGGCTCTTGCATCTTGCAGTTCCTGAGTGGTCTTGGTGATGAACTCCTGAGCGGTGGGCACTCCTTGCCCTGTGCTCTCCTGAGGGTCACGTGCCGTGAAGCACGCCTCCAAGTGCTGCCCAAGCGCCTCCCTCGTGAGGTTGGCAAGGTCCGAGGCCCTCCAGAAGAGAGCCCCCGAGCCCTGCCTGAGGAGGGCGCCGGGCACGCCTTCCTATGCGATGGAGGGAGGCGCCCCTGGAGCGGGCGCTGATCCTGACGAGGCTCCTGCCGCGACGCCATCCTCCTGAGGTCCTGCATGGCGCGGCTTCTTCTTCTTGGGGATGGCCTCCGGAGGGCCTTCATTTCTGCTGTCGGGGTCGTCGATTGCTGCGGCTTGAAAGGCGCGCTCGAGGGAGCACACCGCATCCCTCTCTTCACACGGGACCGTGATGGTTCCTCCGCTTCCTGGCATCTTGAGAACGTTGTAGCCGTGATGAGTGACTGCCATGAACTTGGCCAGGGCTGGATACCCGAGGATGGCATTGTACGACAGGCGGATGTGCGCGATGTCGAAGTCGATAAGCTCGGTGCGGTAGTTCTTGCGCTCCCCGAAGGTGACAGGCAGGTGGACCTGCCCTATCGGTGTGGTGGAACCGTCGGTCACTCCTGAGAAAGGCTTGGTGGGCTGGAGCTATTCATATGGCACTTGGAGGTTGTCGAACGTGTTGACGGACAGGACGTTGAGCCCTGCGCCGCCGTCGATGAGGGTCTTGGTAACCTGCACATTGCTGATGACTGGGGAACACAGCATAGGAAGGGCGCCAGCGGTGGCTGCGCACTTGAGCTGATCCGCCGAGTTGAAAGTGATGGCACATTGGGACCACTTGAGCGGGCGCGTGGCCTCGAGCTTGGGGAGCACCGCATTCACCTCGCGAGCGAACTGTTTGAAGATGCGCTGAGAGGCCGGGGCCTGGGCGCCACCCAGAATGCAGGCGATCGCATGCGGCTCCTGGAAGCCCCCAACCCGCTCGTCCTGGTGGTGGTCGTCGTTCCTTCTTGGTGGCGGCAGTGGGGGAAGACCGGTGTTGCCCTGGGGGCGATCCTCACGAGGCGGGTCCCTCCAGGCGCCCTCGCGAGGTTTGTCCTGCCAGCGGTCCTCATGAGGCCGGTCGTGCCACTCCTGGCGCGGGCCGCGGTCGTCCCAGCGTCCGCCTCCACGTCCTCCTCCGCGGCCGTAGCCCCGGTGGTTGCGCTCGGGGCTTCGACCATAGTGTCCTTCCCGTATGGCTCTGAGCTCTTGACAGTCGCTGGTGTTGTGGGTGTTCAGGTTGTGGAAGGCACAGAACGGTCAGCCGTTCTTGGATGACTCGGGCTGATCTCTGCCCCACTTGGTGTCGGGCTCCGCTGCGAGCACAGCTGCCTCCTTGCGCTTCACATCCTTGGCCTTCTTCTCCTCCGCTCCTGCGGCTGGCAGCTCGGGGAGAGAAAGGCGCCCCTCCTCAGCTCTTGCGCACTTGGTCGCCAGGTTGAACAGCTCCTGAGATGTGCAGAGCTCCTCATGGATGGCGAGCTCTTCCTTCATCTTGACGTCACGGACGCCGTCTGAGAACGCGGAGATGATGGCTTCGTTCGTGACCTTGGGGATCTTGAGGCGGGTGTTGCTGAAGCGCTGGATGTACTTCTGGAGGGTCTCTCCTGGTTGCTGCTTGATGCGGCGTAGATCACCCGCGGCCGATGGGCGGTCGGGAGTGCCCTGGAAGTTGGCGACGAAGCGGTCGCGCATCTCATCCCAGGAGGAGATCGAGCCATGCTGCAGGTTCAGGAGCCAGGAGCGAGCCCCATCCTTGAGAGCCATGGGAAACTAGTTCGCCATGACCTTTTCATCCCCATTGGCCGCTTCGATGCTTAGCTCATAGAGCTGCAGGAACTCTGCGGGGTCGGCGGTGCCGTCGTAGCGAGGAGGCAGATCCGGCTTGAACTTGCCTGGCCAGGTGACACTACGCAGCTCAGGGGTGAAGGCGCGGCTGCTAGCTGTGGTTGTCGGGGCCCGCTTCGGAGGTGGAGCTTGGTCTTGACGAGGTCCGTGCTGCGCCGCTGCAGGCGGCGCGCGGTGTTGACGAGGTGGCGCGGGGAGCGCATGTGCAGCTTCTCGCGGCAGCGGGATTTCTTGGCAGCTTCTCTCTTCGGGCGCAGGCGCCGAGCGCGGCGGATCACGCCGCGGGGGCGCGCGCCTTGGTGCCAAGGCACCGTCTTGGGGCTGAGGTGGTGGAGGCACGCCATGAGCCCCGTCGCCCGCGGCTGGTTGAGGGGGAGGCAGAGAGTGGGATGGCGCCGAAGAGCCCCCTGCGGCGCGGACGAGCTCGGCGACGCGGTCGAGCCACTCCTCATAGAGGGCGTCGACGGGGCGGTAGCGCAGGAGGTCGTTCATCGCGAGGAGCGCGGCCCATGCCTCCATGGGAGCACGGTGCGCGTGAGACGAAGAATCAGCAGGGGTCAGTGATGTAGTAGCGGTGCGGCCGTCCTGCCGCACCGAAGGATGCAGCGAGGATGTCTGCTGCTCGTTCCCCGCCGGGCCGGTGGCAGCGTTGGCGGCGGGAGACGGAGAACGACGAGGTGGCCCACCAACGGGAGCCGTCTGAGCGACGCGGGCAGTGAGGGCAGCCCGACGCTCAGCTCGAGCACGGCGAGCGTCCGCCATGGAGACAATGGAGCGACGGAGCGACGACCTGATGGAAGGGGAGCTACGGCGCACCCCTACCTGGCGCGCCAAATGTCGGATGTGGGGTTCCGGCAAACCCTTAAGGTTCGAACACTAGGGTGCGCACGAAGTCTTTCCCTCCTACCGATCTACGCCCTAGCTAGCTAAGATCTCGCGGACGAACTCGCAACACAGAAAGACACGAGGTTTATACTGGTTCGGGCCACCGTTGTGGTGTAATACCCTACTCCAGTGTGGTGGTGGTGGATGGCCTCTAGGGCTGGTGATGAACAGTACAAGGGAAGAACAACCTCCTGAGGTTGAGGTGTTCTTGTGGCTAGGCTCTCGATCGGGTTGGATCAAGCTAGGATGATATGCCCCTACTATGGTGGCTAGCTCTACTTATATAGGCCCTGGTCCTCTTCCCAAATAATGAGCGGGAAGGGAGCCAACGACGGCGGGCAAATTTGAAGGGGGACAGCTAGTACAAGCTATCCTGACAAAAGCGGTCTTCGCCTGCGAAAAGCTCTGGTGGTGACACCGTCTTGGGCTCCACGATGACCTCCGTCTTGCCGTCCTCCTGGTCTTGGTCTTGTTGCACCAATATAGCAACCTTTGCCTGATGCCTCGGTACTCCTCGCCTGCGCTGGCCTCCTTAGCACCAAAGAGGAAATAAGGACGCTTCATGCGCTGGCGCCCGCCTGGTGTCGTTCGTCATGGCTCACGTCACGAGCCTCATGAGGTTTGCCCCGCCTTGATATCTCCGCTCCTCCTGAGCTTGCCTGGCTAGGCTACTCCAGAGGAGGTCTTGCGTCGTCCGCCTCGCGAGGCTTGGACCCTCGCGAGGGTCTTGGATGCCTTGTTGATGAAGATGGGCCGTACGGCGTGCTGGCTTAGCCAAGCTGTGGGCCGCAGGCAGGCAAGTCTGGGGACCCCCATTCCTAGAACGCCGACAGCGTCAATGGTGGCCTCGACGGCGAGGTTCTCCTCCAAGATCTGGGGGTCGGCATGAATGGCAGCCATCGCGACCTCATCCGCGCGTGCAGCCACGATTTGCTTCTCCGCTGCCAAATGCTCCTTGAGGTCCTGGCTATACTGCATGCACCATGGCTTAGGTCGACGCTTATTTGGTGGAGGGGTCGGTGATTTGGGTGGAAAGTGTCGCACTCGCGCCGACGGTCGCGTCATGTGGGATGTGGAAGGAGGAGGAGGATGGGGGTCGGGTGTGGATTACCTGCCTGGATAGGCGAGGCCGAGCAGTGTGAAGGAGGCTCGCCGGCGAGGAGGCGGCGGTGCTGGAAGCAAGGAGTGAAGGTTTCAACTTGGAAAGGAAGGCAGAAAGGGGGGAAATGTGGCTTTTGGTAAGGGGGAGGGGGCGGGGAGGTAGATATTTCCGCGGAAGCCGAAAATTTGGAATCGCTTCAGACAAAAAACTGGCGCGCAAAGTGTCATCAGACACGGTCCCTTATTCAGACACGGTCCAAAGATATTTTGTGCTGCATCTCACACGGTTGGTTATAATAAACTGTGTGGGATCTACTTGATTTTTGGTCTTGATTTGAATTACATGATGGGGTCACAACGGCCATGGACGGTGTTTGAATTGCTAGACCTTTTATCTGCAGTGATCATAAAAGAATTGGAATTATTCAGGGTTCGTTTGGACATTTTTATGCATTAAGTGAGTTTTCAATGCATTTATGTGCATAATTCAAATTTTAACTACATGCACATGCTCCAGTGCATATAAATTCGTTGAAAAATCAAATGTTTTTCCTTGGGTGCATGCTTAGGTCCCATGCAAGAAATGGGAATGAATTTCAAACACCATGGCACCGTTGGTTGCTGGCAAAACATTGAGATGCCTGGTTTTCAAATTCTAGTAAATCCAAAACTCGTCTGAAATTCATGAAACTTGGCATGCTATCATGGAGCGGCATCACCATGCCGTGGTACAAATTTTGTCCCATTTGGCGCAGGTTTGGGTATATGCTTCTCACAAACCGGAGCTTCTCACAACAAGCATGATGGTTTTCGGTAGGGAACGTCCCACCTTTGGGGACGAAACGATATCCATTGCCTCTTATTGCTTTCAAGTTTTTTCTTGTGTCAACATAGAACAACAGGAGCGTTGTGTGAATTCCAGTCACTACTAGGAAAAGGGCTATAGATAATATGGACACTAATGGCGCACCACACATGTGGTGCGCCACTACTTATACTAATGGCGCACCATGTGTTGGTACGCCATTAGTGTCCAAATACTAATGTCGCACCACATCCACGGTGCGCCACTACTAACAAATTTTTTTTATATTTTTTTCAAAACTAGAATGGCGCACTAGGGGATAGTGCGCCACTACAAGTTTAACTAGTAATGGCGCACCACACCCTCGGTGCGCCACTACTAACAAATTTTTTTATTTTTTTTCAAAACTACTAATGGCGCACCAGGGGACAGTGCGCCATTACTAGTTTTAACTAGTAATGGCGCACCACACCCTCGGTGCGCCACTACTAACAAATTTTTTTTTATTTTTTTTCAAAACTACTAATGGCGCACCAGGGGACAGTGCGCCATTACTAGTTTTAACTAGTAATGGCGCACCACACCCTCGGTGCGCCACTACTAACAATTTTTTTTCAAAGTTAGTAATGGCGCACCGTGGGTGTGGTGCGCCATTATTAGTTAAACTAGTAATGGCGCACCACACCCACGGTGCGCCATTACTAACTTTGCCCAAAAATGCCACCGAATGCACCCCCCCTCGACCGCCTTTTCAGTTTAAAAGAATAAAATAAAATGATGGAAATGTCAAAAAAATATAATAAAATAAGTTTCCCATGTGATATGTGGTCTAGTTGTTGGGAAAATTTACAAATATGAATTTCGACTTTATTTGTAAAATCTATCTGGAATTTGTAAAATGGGCATAACTTTTGCATACGAACTCGGATTAAAAAGTTTTATATATGAAAAATCATCTACTCGAAAAGTTACACCCGAATTGAACTGGGGGAACTTTGTTCAACATCTTCAAAATCCCCAAAAACCTAACAGAACGAAAGATACGGGGCTTTTAAGATCTAGAGGGGGGAAAATGAAAAAAAATTCAAACTTACTAGTGGCGCACCATTTGGTAGGTGCGCCACTAGTAACAGAAAAAAATTGGTTTCAAAAAACTTTTTTTTGGAATTTTTTTTCAAAATATGATATGTAATATGACCGGGAAGTTTGAAATATTTTTTCAAAATTTCATCACACTCATGAACATGAACATGAACAAAGTCCTAGACATCAACAAGGTTTAATAGGATTGATATGATAGATATATCAACAAGTGCCTGTGAAGTGAGCTGGTGCTGGGGTTGGATAGAACTCTGAAGTTAAGCATGCTTGGGCTGGAGTAGTGTGAGGATAGGTGACCTTTCGGGAAGTTTGACCACGGAGTGCGATTTGACTTGAGATTAAGCATATTGACCCGAGATTAAGAAAAAAACGAAAAAAAATTGAAAAAATATTTGAAAAAAATATTTCTGAATTTTTTTTGAAAAAAAATTGTTAGTAATTGCGCACTTCTATGTGGTGCGCCATTACTAAGTCAGATAGTAATGGCGCACCGTGTGATGTACTAATGGCGCACTGCCTGGTGCGCCATTAGTATACCAGATACTAATGGCGCACCTGTGGTGCGCCATTAGTAAAAAATTCTAATGGCGTGATGCTAGTGGCGCACCTGTAGTGCGTCATTAGTAGGCAAAACAGGTGCGCCACTAGCAGGCCTTTTCCTAGTAGTGAGTGCATATAAACGGGTTGAAAAATCAAATCTGTGTCCTTGGGTGCATGCTTAGGTCCCATGCAAGGAATGGGAATGAATTTCGAACACCAGGGCACCTTTGATTGCCGGCAAAACATTGAGATGCCTGGTTTTTAAATTCTAGTAAATCCAAAACTCGTCTGAAATTCATGAAACTTGGCATGCTATCATGGAGTGGCATCAACATGCCGTGGTACAAATTTTGTCTCATTTGGGGCAGGTTTGGGTCTATGCTTCTCATAAACCGGAGCTTCTCACAACAAGCATGATGGTTTTCGGTAGGGAACGTCCCACCTTTGGGGACGAAATGATATCCATTGCTTCTTATTGCTTTCAATTTTTTTTCTCGTGTCAACATAGAACAACAGGAGTGTTGTGTGAATTTTTGTGATTTTTTGGGGTTCGTCTGGACATTTTTATGCATTAACTGAGTTTTTAATGCATTTATGTGCATAATTCAAATTTGAACTACATGCGCATGCTCTAGTGCATATAAACTGGTTGAAAAATCAAATCTGTGTCCTTGGGTGCATGCTTAGGTCCCATGCAAGAAATGGGAATGAATTTCAAACACCAGGGCACCGTTGATTGCCGGCAAAACATTGAGATGCCTGGTTTTTAAATTCTAGTAAATCCTAAACTCTTCTTAAATTCATGAAACTTGGCATGCTATCATGGAGCGGCGTCAATATGCCGTGGTACAAATTTTGTCGCATTTGGGGCAGGTTTGCGTATATGCTTCTCACAAACCGGAGCTTCTCACAACAAGCATGATGGTTTTTGGTAGGGAACGTCCCACCTTTGGGGACGAAACGATATCCATTGCCTCTTATTGCTTTCAAATTTTATTCTCATGTCAACATAGAACAATAGGAGTGTTGTGTGAATTTTTGTGATTTTCCGGGGTTCGTTTGGACATTTTTGTGCATTAAGTGAGTTTTCAATGCATTTATGGGCATAATTCAAATTTGAACTACATGCGCATGCTCTAGTGCATATAAATTGGTCGAAAAATCAAATCTGTGTCCTTGAGTGCATGCTTAGGTCCCATGCAAGAAATGGGAATGAATTTCAAACACCAGGGCACCGTTGATTGCCGGGAAAACATTGAGATGCATGGCTTTTAAATTCAAGTAAATCCAAAACTCGTCTGAAATTCATGAAACTTGGCATCCTATCATGGAGCGGCATGAACATGCCGTGGTACATATTTTGTACCATTTGGGGCAGGTTTGGGTCTATGCTTCTCACAAACCGGAGCTTCTCACAACAAGCATGATGGTTTTCGGTAGGGAACGTCCCACCTTTGGGGACGAAACGATATCCATTGCCTCTTATTGCTTTCAAATTTTTTTCTCGTGTCAACATAGAACAACAGGAGTGTTGTGTGATTTTTTGTGATTTTCTGGGGTTCGTTTGGACATTTTTATGCTAACTGAGTTTTTAATGCATTTATGCCGCCACCAGGTGATATGTCTCCAACGTATCTATAATTTATGAAGTATTCATGCCATGTTTACAACAATTTTATATGGTTTTGGTATGATTTGCATGGAACTAACTTGGACTGACGTTGTTTTCAGCAGAACTACCGTGGTGTTGTTTTTTGTGTAGAAATGAAAGTTCTCCAAATGCGCTAAAACTTTTTGATGATCTTTTTTGGAACAAAAGAGACACCGGAAGCTTCGTGGGAGGGCTAGAGGAGCCACGAGGAGGGCACAACCCACCAGGGTGCGCCTGGTGGGCCTGGCTTGCCCCAGTGGGTTGTGCTCACCTCGAGGCCCATCTTAGCGTGAAACCAACGCCAAAAAATCCTATAAATAGAGAAAACATTCGGGGTTAACCTAGATCAGAAGTTCCGCTGCCGCAAGGCTCTGTAGCCACTGAAAACCAATCTAGACCCGTTCCGGCACCCTGCCGGAGGGGGGAACCATCACCGGTGGCCATCTTCATCATCCCGGCGGCCACCACGATGAAGATGGAGTAGTCCACCCTCGGGGCTGAGGGTTTGTACCAGTAGCTATATGTTTAATGTTTCTCTCTCTGTCTCAGGTTTTTTAGATGTCACGATCTTGATGTATCGCGGGCTTTGTTAATACAGTCGGATCATATGGTATTTCCCCCTCTCTATCTTGATGTGATGAATTGAGTTTTTCCCTTTGAGATTTCATTGTTATCAAATTGAATACTTTTATGGATTTGAGAACACTTGATAGATGTCTTGCAATTGAATACTTGTGGTGACAATAGGGTATCGTATTGATTCGCTTGATATATGTTTTGGCACTCAACTCGCGGATTCCCGAGGTGACATTGGGGTAATCTATGCATAGGGGTAGATGCACGTTCTTGTCTTTGTTTCTCCGGTAGAAATCTTGGGGCACTCTTTGATGTTCTTTGTGTCAGATTGAGTATTATGAATATGAACTTGCTTTGGTGTTACTTTAGTAGAACTCTAGGATAGATCGAATGGAAAGAATATCTTTGTGTTATTTTAGTACAGACTCTTGAATAGATCGAACGGAAAGAATGGCTTTGAGGTGGTTTTGTACCCTACAAACAATTTATTCTTATGTTCTCCGCTAGATAGGAACTTTGGAGTGATTCTTCATCGCACTTTGAGGGATGATTATATGATCCAATTATATTAGCATTGTTGAGAGGTTGCACTAGTGAAAGTACGGACCCTAGGCCTCATTTTCAAGCATTGGAATACCGTTTTTGTGTCCGTTTACTAATTGCTACCTTGCTGTTTTTATTTATTCAGATTATAAAAATATATTTCTACCACCAATATTACACTTTTATCACCATCTCTTCGCCGAACTATAGTGCACCTATACAATTTGCCATTGTATTGGGTGTGTTGGGGACACAAGAGATTTCTTGTATTTGGTTGCAGGGTCGTTTGAGAGAGAAAATCTTCATCCTACACCTCCCACAGATTGATAAACCTTAGGTCATCCACTTGAGGGAAAATTGCTACTATCCTACAAAACTCTGCGCTTGGAGGCCCAACACGTGTCTACAAGAATAAAGTTGCATAGTGGACATCAAGATCTTTTCTGGCGCCGTTGCCGGGGAGGTTAGGTAAGTGGCACTCACATCCCATCAACGAAGCTCTTTTCTGGCAGCATTGCCGGGGAGGTGAGTGCTTGAAGGTATATCTTTAGATCTTGCAATTGAATCTTTTAGTTTCTTGTTTATCACTAGTTTGGTCTATATAAAAACTACATAAAAATGGAATTTAGGTTGCATCATATTATTGATCCTCTTTATAATATCTTTCTTGAAAATGATGGAAAGGAAAATTGTGCTCAATTGATAGAAGAAGAATTCAATAGAATGTTTGGTATAAATGATGAGCATGATTGCAATGTTGTTTGTATTAATTCTTTGAATATCCATGATGCTAACGATATGCAAAGCCATAAGCTTGGGGATGCTATGTTTGATGAAGATGATATTTTTAGTCCCCCAAGATTTGATGTGCAAATTTGTTATAATGATTGCATGCCTCCTATTTATGATGATTATAATGATGAAAGTGGATTTGGAGAGGTCATGACTTTATTTAGTGATGAATCCACCATTTTGGATGAGGTTGCAATTGATTGTGACAACAAAGTTCCTATATATGATGATTATGTTGATGACATATATGCTATAAAGAATAATGATAACCATGAAACTTGTCATCATGATTTTAATTTTCACTCTCATGATAGTAATCTTGTTGAGTTTGCTCCCACTACTATTGATGAGAAGAAATTTGCTTATGTGGAGAGTAACAAAATTTCTATGCTTGTGGATCATGAAAAGAATGCTTTATGTGATGGTTATATTGTTGAATTTCTTCATTATGCTACTGAAAATTATTACGAGGGAGGAACATATGCTTGTAGGAATTGCAATAATATCAAGTTTCCTCTCTTTATGTTGAAAGTTTTGAAGTTATGCATGTTTTGCCTTCCTATGCTAGTTGATTCTTGTTCCCATAAGTTGTTTGATCAAAAAATCCCTATGCATAGGAAGTGGGTTAGACTTAAATGTGCTAGTCATGTGCTTCATGATGCTCTCTTTGTGTTTCAATTCATATCTTTTATGCGAGCATCATTGAAATCATCATGCCTAGCTAAAAGGCACTAAAGAAAAGCGCTTGTTGGGAGACAACCCAAAACTTTTGCCTACTGTTTTTGTGTGTTCACATGATTATCCTACTGTAGTAATCATGTTTTATAGCTTTTGTTTCAATAAAGTGCCAAGTAAAGCCTTTGGGATCATGTTGGGTGATAGTTGATTTGATCTTGCTGAAAAACAGAAACTTTTGCGCTCACGAAAATAATTCTTATTTTTAACATAGGAGTGCTTTTGAGTTGATTCTTTTTGCAGAAGTTTAATATACAAATTGCTCACGTGGTCCTAATTTTTTCATAATTTTTGGAGTACCATAAGTATGGTAGTTATCCAGATCACTACAGACTCTTCTGTTTTTGACAGATTCTGTTTTCAATGCATAGTTTGCTTGTTTCTAGTTTCTATGGCCTATATTGCTCAATATAAATTGTGGAAATGATGAGGTACAGTTGTCGGCGTTCTGGGAACGGGGGTCCCCAAACTTGCCTGCCTGCGGCCCACGGTGTGGCTAGGCTAGCGGGCCCGTATGGCCCATCTTCATCAGTAAAGCATCCAAGACCCTCGCGAGGGGCCAAGCCTCATGAGGCGGGTGACGCAAGACCTCCTCAGGAGTGGCCTAGCCAGGCAGGCTCACGAGGAGCAGAGATATCAAGGCGGGGCAAACCTCACGAGGCTTTCGTGACGTGAGCCATGACGATCGAGACCAGGCGGGCGCCAACGCGCGTAGCGTCCTTGTTTCCTCTTTGGTGCTAAGGGGCAAGCGCGGGCGAGGAGTACCGAGGCATCAGGCAAAGGTTGCCATATCGGTGCAACGAGACCAAGACCAGAAGGACGGCAGGACGGAGGTCATCGTGGAGCCCAAGACGGCGTCACCACCAGAGCCTTTCGCAGGCGAAGACCACTTTTGTCAGGATAGCTTGTACTAGCTGCCCCCCTTCAAATTTGCCTGCCGTTGTTGGCTCCCTTCCCGCTCGATATTTGGGAAGAGGACCAGGGCCTATATAAGTAGAACTAGCCGCCACAGTAGGGGCATCTCAACTTGATCTGATCCGATCGAGAGCCTACCCTAGCACAAGAACACCTCAACCACAGGAGGCTATTCTTCCCCTTGTACTGTTCATCATCAGCCCAAGAGGCAATCCACCACCACCACACTGGAGTAGGGTATTACACCACAACGGTGGCCCGAACCAGTATAAATCTCATGTCTTTCTATGTTGTGACTTCGTCGAGTTCGTCCGCAAGATCTTAGAGAGCTAGGGCGTGGATTGGTAGGAGGGAAAGACTTCGCGCGCACCCCAGAGTTCGAACCTTAAGGGTTTTGCCGGAACCCCACATCCGACATTTAGAGCGCCAGGTAGGGGTGCACCGTAGCTGCCTTCTCGTCGATCCGTCGCTCCGTCGTTTCCATGGTGGACGCTCGCCGTGCTCGAGCTGAGCGCCGGGCTGCCCTCACCGCCCGCATTGCTCAGACGGCTCCCGTCGGCGGGCCACCTCGTCATTCTCCGTCTCCCGCCGCCAACGCTGCCACCGGTCCGGCGGGGAACGAGCAGCAGGCGTCCTTGCTGCATCCATCGGTAAGGCAGGACGGCCGCACCGCCACTCCGTCGCTGACCCCGACCGGTTATTCGTCTCATGCTCGCCGCGCTCCCATGGAGGCGTGGGCCGCGCTTCTCGCGGCGAACGAGCTTCTGCGCTACCGCCCGGTCGACGACCTCTATGAGGAGTGGCTCGACCGCATCGTCGAGCTCGTCTGTGCTGCAGGGGGCTCCCCGGCGCCGTCCCTCTCTCTGCCTCACCCTCCGCCAACCACGGGCGACGAGGCTCATGGCGCGCCTCCACCACCTCTGCCCCAAGACAGTGCCTTGGCACCAAGGCGCGCAGCCCCACAGCATGACCCACTACGCCCGGCGCCTGCGCGCGAAGAGAGAAGCTGTCAAGAAATCCCTCGACCGCGAGAAGCTGCACCAGCGCTCCCCGCACCGCCTCGTCAAGACCGCGCGCCGCCTACGGCGGCAGTGCATGGACCTCATCAAGACCAAGCTCCACCTCCGGGGCGGGCCCCGGCAACCATGGCCGGCTTCCGCACCTTCACCCCCGAGCTACGTAGCGTCGCCTAGCCGGGCAAGTTCAAGCCGGATCTGCCTCCCTGCTACGACGGCACCGCCGATCCCGCGGAGTTCCTGCAACTCTACGAGCTGAGCATCGAAGCAGCCAACGGCGACGAGAAAGTCATGGCGAACTGGTTTCCCATGGCTCTCAAGGATGGTGCCCGCTCCTGGCTCCTGAACCTGCAGCACGGCTCGATCTCCTCATGGGATGAGATGCGCGAGCACTTCGTCGCCAACTTCCAAGGCACCCGCGACCGCCCGCCGGCTGCGGGCGACCTGCGCTGCATCAAGCAACAGCCAGGGGAGACCCTCCAGAAGTACATCCAGCGCTTCAACAACACTCGTCTCAAGATCCCCAAGGTCATGGACGAGGCCATCATCTCCGCGTTCTCAGACGGCGTCCGTGATGTCAAGATGAAGGAAGAGCTCGCTATCCACGAGGAGCTGTGCACATCTCAGGAGCTGTTCAACCTGGCGACCAAGTGCGCGAGAGCTGAGGAGGGGCGCCTTTCCCTCCTCGAGCTGCCAGCTGCGGGAGCAGAGGAGAAGAAGGCCAAGGCCAAGGACGTGAAGCGCAAGGAAGCGTCTGTGCTCGCAGCGGAGCCGGACACCAAGCGGGGCAGAGATCAGCCCGAGTCATCTAAGAACAGTCGGCCGTTCTGCGCCTTCCACAACCTGAACACCCACAACACCAGCGACTATCAAGAGCTCAGAGCCATTCGCGAAGGACGCTTCGGTCGACGCCCCGAGCGTAGCGACCGGGGCTACGGCCGCGGAGGAGGACGTGGAGGCGGGCGTTGGGACGACCGTGGCCCGCGCCAGGAGTGGCACGACATGCCTCGTGAGGACCGCTGGCAGGACCATCCTCGCAAGGGTGCCTGGAGGGATCAGCCTCGTGAGGACCGTCCTTAGGGCAACGCCGTCTTCCCCCGCTGCCGCCACCACCAAGAAGGAACAACGATCACCACCAAGACGAGGGGAAGGGGGCTTCCAGGAGCCGCGTGCAATCGCCTACATCTTGGGCGGCGCGCAGGCCCCAGCTTCGCAACGCATCTTCAAACAGTTTGCTCGTGAAGTGAACGCAGTCCTCCCCAAGCTCGAGGCCACGCGCCCGCTCAAATGGTCCCAGTGCGCCATCACCTTCAACTCGGCAGACCAGCTCAAGTGCGCAGCAACCGCTGGCGTCCTCCCAATGCTGTGCTCTCCAGTCATCAGCAATGTGCAGGTCACCAAGACCCTCATCGACGGCAGCGCAGGACTCAACGTCTTGTCCGTCGACACGTTCGACAACCTCCAAGTGCCATATGAGCAGCTTCAGCCTACCAAGCCTTTCTCAGGAGTGACCGATGGCTCCACCACACCGATTGGGCAGGTTCGCCTGCCTGTCACCTTCGGGGAGCGCAAGAACTACCGCACCGAGCTCATCGACTTTGACGTCGCGCACATCCGCCTACCGTACAACGCCATCCTCGGGTATCCAGCCCTGGCCAAGTTCATGGTAGTCACCCATCATGGCTACAATGTCCTCAAGATGCCGGGAAGCGGCGGGGTCATCACAGTTCCATGTGAAGAAAGAGACGCGGTGTGCTCCCTTGAGCGCGCCTTCCAAGCTGCAGCAATCGACGACCCCGACAGTAGAAGTGAGGGCCCTCCGAAGGCCATCCCCAAGAAGAAGGAGCTGCATCGCGCCGGACCTCTGGAGGATGGCGTCATAGCTGGAACCTCGTCAGGATCAGCGCCCGCGCCAGGGGCGCCTCCCTTCGTCGCATAGGAAGGCCCGCCCAGCACCCTCCTCGGGCAGGGCTCGGGGGCTCTCTTCTGGAGGGCCTTGGACCTTGCCAACCTCACGAGGGAGGCGCTTGGGCACCACTTGGAAGCGTGCTTCGCGACACGTTTCCCTCAGGAGAACACAGGGCAAGGAGTGCCCACCGCTCAAGAGTTCAACACCAAGACCACTCAGGAACTGCAAGACGAAGAGCCACGCGCGGCGACAGCCGCTCACGAGGCGCAGTTCCCCATCCAGGCGAGGATGCTGGGCTGCGCGTCTGCATCGACGTCCCAGGGCTCAACAGGGCCGCTTCTCATGAGCGTTTCTAGCCTTCGCGCGTGGGCCGTTGCAAGGGCCCGCCACACAGCTACGTTCTCATGCCCTTCGGCTTGCCGAGCATGGCGTTAGCCTATCAGCGCAACATGCGGCGTGTCCTGGCGGCTCAGGAGGCCAGGTACCACGCCGTCCTGGAAGAGATGGAAACAGTCTTCAGGGAACCTCCCGAGCCCCCAGAGCCTCTCGAGGCTCAGGGCCCCGGTGGCTCGTGAAGAGTCATTCCTTCGACGCACGCCTTCAGCTGCACGAACTCTACTTCATCAACAGAACCAGGTGACATTTTCCAAGCTCGTTTAGCTGGGAGCGCCCCTCGAGCTGCATTATTCCCAGGCCGCATGGGTCCGTCCCTGTGGCATGTATCCCATTGCTTATGTCTTTATTTTACCTTGCTGGGGGCGCCCCTCGGGCTGCATCATCCCCAAGCCGCTCGGGCCGGACCCGGTGGCAAGTATCTTTTTGCATTTACCCAACCTGATTTGCCTTCCATGTTTAACCTGCCTACGGTTGTCACCTGCTCGATCGTCGCCTCCCACGGGGCCTCCTCACATTGGCACGGCGCTGGTGCATGGGTCCGTCCCTGCCACGTCGACAAACCTGAGCGGTCGAGCTCTGGCTCGCGGCATGCCCCGCGCACATCACCTCACCTCTCCCTCAGTGCCCACGCCTCTTCGCGGAACAACCAGCGGCCGGCTGGCAACCATAACGGCAAACCGTGTTTCTTCTTGTGCCAGTTCACAGGGATCTCATGAGAAGAATAGCAGACGGCACCGCGAGTCTCCTTTCCTCCAGTGCAATCCGCTTGCGTGTTAAAAGGGGGGCTCCTGAGCATCGCGACTCAGGAGCTCTTACTGGCTCTCCAGCCCTCACCCCCTGGCCTTGACCACGGCATCGCGACCTGGCATACCAGCGGCGGCTGAGCTCGCTCGAGGGCCGGGACCTGAGGACGTAGAGCACTAAGGAGAGCATGGGAGGAGGGAAACACGTATGGACCGACCAACCTATGCCGCACGAGCTGGCGCGCAGGCCTAGCGCACCACAAGGAATCACCACAGAATCGACAAGATAAGTCCTGTTCTCGAATTGGCTAATTGTTGGGGCCTAAGGGTCACACTTGCCGCAGCCCCGTTGCGGCCACGTCAACTCCCTTTCTTGCCTTACCATGGCTGCTTGAGCGCTAAAGGGGACCTCCTGAGCATCGCGCCTCAGGGGCTCTTACTGGACCTCGGGCCGCACACCTCCTGGCCTTGACCACGGCACGCGACCTGACATACCAGCGACGGCTGTAGCCTGCCTGGGGACCGGGACCTGTCAGCGTAGAGCAACAAGCTATCGCGAGGGAAGAAAGGGGAGATCGAGCCTCGACAGGACATGCGTTCGCAAATTTTTGTAACAAGGAAGATGAGCGCAAAAGACATTACAGACCCTTTACACAACCCCACGGGGTACTTCATGGTTCTTCGCAGGGAACAAAAGCTAGAGCTAAGAAAGATCCTATCTACACCCTCCCGTGGCGGACGCCATCATCAACAGTGGGTGACGGGAGGCCGGCGCCAACCCTATCCAGATCAGCGGCGGCGACGGCCGGATGCCGCAGCTCTGCTCCGAGCGCGGCGAGAGCTCGGGGGCATGTAGCTGTCGTCGCTCGTCTCCGGAGTCTCATAGAGCTCAGGAGAGCTATGGGACTCCCGAGGGCTGCTGCTGCTGGAGTGGCTGCGAGCGGAGCGCGCGCCAGCCTGGCGCTCCTCCCCGAAGCAACACTCCAGGCGGCGGCCCTCCGCATCGAAGACCTTGAAGAAGAGCGTGCAGGCGCCGTCGTACTCGAAGTGGATCGCGAGGGCGCCCCTCGCGCGGCAGACCCGCGCAACCTCGCCCCAGCCGCGGGTCATGAAGATCTTGCCGTTGGGGACCGCTTCGATCTCTGCCCCTGTCGCCGGAGCGTCGCAGCCGGCGTGCTGCAACCAGAGCTCGAGAGGCCCCCTCGGCGGCATCACGTCGGAGAAGAACCGCGGGAAGCGGATCCAAGAGCTTGGAGGCATCGGCGCTCACAACACAAGCTCGCACGAGGAGTCCGCGGCGTGGATTCCAGGGGCGACAGCGCGAGTCGCCGTGGCGCGGCGACCGCGGGCACGGCGCGGGTGACGCCGCTCGTCGCTCCGTCCTCCTGAGCCCTTGGCTCGGGCGTACAAGGGTAGCGGATATCCTGGAGGAGGCCGCTCGCACCAAGGCCTCGTCACCACCTGCATCGTCGTTTCATCACGGCGGTGGACCGACCTCTTCTTCGGCGGGAGCGGCCCCGGATTGTCGCGGGGGGCCTTTCCCTTCTCTTCAGCGGAGAACCTTCTGATAGGCGCTATTGTTGTTAGCAGTGGAGCGAGGAGGAAGGAGCAAGCAAGGAAGGAAGAGACGGGCGACGGGGGCTTCGCCCCCCTCCCCATTTATAGCGGAAGAAGGCCAACCGACGCCTCCCACGATCATAGGTAATGATGATTTTCCTTGCATGTAGCAGGGACTTGTCAAGTCGAGCAGTTGCCGAGGCAGCGTGGGGAAGCGGAGACACCCACGTCCAATCAACCGCCATGCGTCAACCAGGGCCGCGGGCTTTTGGGGCCCACGGTGCACCGTACTTGACCCTTGGCTTCGCCGCGAAGCCAAGCCCAAGCGCACCTTGGGCCCGGGGGATATTGTCGGCGTTCTGGGAACGGGGGTCCCCAGACTTGCCTGCCTGCGGCACACGGCGTGGCTAAGCTAGCGGGCCCGTATGGCCCATCTTCATCAGCAAAGCATCCAAGACCCTCGCGAGGGGCCAAGCCTCGCGAGGCGGGCGACGCAAGACCTCCTCAGGAGTGGCCTAGCCAGGAAGGCTCACGAGGAGCGGAGATATCAAGGCGGGGCAAACCTCACGAGTCTTTCGTGACGTGAGCCATGACGATCGAGACCAGGCGGGCGCCGGGCGGGCACCAGCGCGCGCAGCGTCCTTGTTTCCTATTTGGTGCTAAGGGGGCAAGCGCGGGCGAGGAGTACCGAGGCATCAGGCAAAGGTTGCCATATCGGTGCAACGAGACCAAGACCAGAAGGACAGAAGGACGGAGGTCATCGTGGAGCCCAAGACGGCGTCACCACCAGAGCCTTTCGCACGCGAAGACCACTTTTGTCAGGATAGCTTGTACTAGCTGTCCCCCTTCAAATTTGCCCGCCGTTGTTGGCTCCGTTCCCGCTCGATATTTGGGAAGAGGACCAGGGCCTATATAAGTAGAACTAGCCACCACAGTAGGGGCATCTCAACTTGATCTGATCCAATCGAGAGCCTACCCTAGCACAGGAACACCTCAACCTCAGGAGGTTGTTCTTCCCCTTGTACTGTTCATCATCAGCCCAAGAGGCAATCCACCACCACCACACTGGAGTAGGGTATCACACCACAACGGTGGCCCGAACCAGTATAAATCTCGTGTCTTTCTGTGTTGTGAGTTCGCCGAGTTCGTCCGCAAGGTCTTAGAGAGCTAGGGCGTGGATCGGTAGGAGGGAAAGACTTCGCGCGCACCCCAGAGTTCGAACCTTAAGGGTTTTGCCGGAACCCACATCCGAAAACAGTAGGCATTGTGTGAGAACAATTATGAATCTTGTCTTTGACAGTACCAAATTGAATGGTTTGTCTTTATCATACTAACCCATCTCATGAAATTCCGTTAAGTTTTGTGTGATTGAAGTTTTCAAGTTTTGGGTGAGATATCGATATGAGGAGAATAAGGAGTGACAAGACCCTAAGCTTGGGGATGCCCAAGGCACCCCAAGTTAATATCCAAGGAATATCCAAGCAACTAAGCTTGGGGATGCCCCGGAAGGCATCCCCACTTTCGTCTCCAACATTATCGGTAACCTCACTTGGAGCTATGTTTTCATTCGTCACATGATATGAGTTTTACTTCGAGCGTCATTTTATTTTGTTAGGATTTGCTTGCTATTATTAGAATAATGTTTTGCATCTTTTATTTCAAAAAAAATGTCAAGTATAGCATTTACTATGCTTATTTTACAAGTCTACATGTTGCTGTTTGAAAACAAAAAGTTTACCGCTGTTGCAAAAATTCCCTAGAAAAGTCAGAAGGTGATAAAATGTTGAAACTTTTTGCAAAATAAGCTCTGATAAAATTTTTACAGCGTGGTACATGTTCATAACTTTTGGAGTTAGGTAAGTATTGATACTATTGCATTCTTTACAGACTGTACTGCTTTGGCAGATTGCTGTTATGTTTGCATTGTTTGCATATGTTTGCTTGCTTAATGATTCTATTTGAGGATAGGAGTATTAAATATTTAGAGGAATTTAGTATGCAATTTTGAACAATAATTTTAGTGATTTGCTACAGTAGAGAATGATAAGGTTTTTGCATTGGTTTATACTAACTTATCTCACGAGTTCTTGTTGAGTTTTGTGTGGATGAAGTTATTAAGATTTAGGGAAGCCGTGATATAAAATAAATTAAGAAGACACAAAAGCTCAAGCTTGGGGATGCCTAAGGCACCCCAAGATAATATTTCAATAAGTCTCAAGCATCTAAGCTTGGGGATGCCCCAGTAGGCATCCCACCTTTCTTCTTCAACAATATCGTTTAGTATCGGTTGAGCCTAAGTGTTTGCTTCTTCACATGATGTGTGCTATTCTTGGAATGTCATTTTATTTTGTTTTTGCTTGTTGTTTTAATAAAATTCTTAGATCTGAAAGTTTTTGAATAAGAGAGAGTCCTCAAATAGCTACCTATTTACTTAACTACTCGCTTTATCTTCACTTATATCTTTTTGGAGTAGCTTGTCATTTGCTCTAGTGCTTCACTTATATCTTTTTCAGCATGGTGTGCTTTAGCATTTTTGAAGAAATTCTCTCTTGCTTCACTTAATTAATTTGAGAGAAATAAATATTATGCTCATGATCTTCACTTATATTTGTTTGAACTTATCAAAAGCAACACATGAAAATTAGTCCCAAAGTGATAGATATCCAAGAAGGATATAATAAAAACTTTCATGAAGATTATTGGACAAAATAAACTTCATTCCCTATAATAGTTTTGAGATATGATGATGTGATATGTGAGTCATGTTGATGAGTAATTATGCTTTAGTAATAATATTGGTGTTAAGGTTTGTGATTCCCTATGCAAGCACAAAAGTCAATAGTTGTGCAATGAAATTACATCCTACTTGTGGTGCATTATTCGGTGTTAATTATGCTCAATGCTCGCTTATGAGATTATTCGTTTCTTGGTTGGTCGCTTCTCAATCTTTTGCTAGCCTTCATTTTGCACTAAGTATGATCACTACTTGTGCATCCGAAATCCTTTAAACCAGTTTTGCCACATGAGTCCACCATACCTACCTATATGCGGTATTCTTTTGCCATTCTAAGCAAATGTGTATGTGCCATCTCTAATTTTCAAAATAAATGTCTCTTTTGTGTGCTCGTACCGCTCGCGAGGCGGTGAGGGGTGGCCAATACTTTACATGCTAGATGTGTTATTCTCATGATGAGTGTTTATTCACTTGTCATTGCACGAGAGTAAGGCAAAGGTATTAGGGATGCCCAGCCCCGAAATAAAAAATGAATTTACTTTATGTTGTTAAATAATAAATTCCTTGGAAAGTGTTGGTACGGAGGGCACCCGTGGATACGGTTAGCCATGGAAAGTGAAAGTATGGTGGAAAAAGAAATAAACTTTATTTTCTGTTTGGGAACCGCCTATGATATATCTGGCATGGAAAGTGTTGGGAGCTCTAGTCGTTTTCGTTGGTGGGAAAAGTATGCCTCTCAAAATGTTTTTTATCTCTCAATTTTCGCTTTGAGCTCTGGCACCTCTACAAATCCCTACTTCCCTCTGCGAAGGGCCTTTCTTTTACTGTATGCAAGTTTTATTTTTAATTTGAGTCTCCATCTTCTGTTATAAAGCACCAACTAGGAGGCACTATGATCGTACTTGAGCATTGGGTGTAGCTAATATGCGAGTGTGTTTCATGAATGGATCAATGATTGAGCATGATGGGCCAGGGATAACTTATTTTAGCATTGATATTTTGAAAGACATGGTTGCTTGTTGGTATGCTTGAGTATTAAAGTCCTCATGTCAAAACTAGACTATTGCTTTGAACCATATAAAAGTCCAAATGTCCATGCTAAAAAAAGAAAAGAGTTTATGATGAATATGATAGGTAGCATTCCACGACAAAATTTCCATTTTCAATTGCTACTTTATCATGATAAGTTTTATGAGAAAGAGTTGCTGTTATGATGCTAGGAAAAGTGATTGAAATTATCATTGATAAAACTTATGCACTTTGCTAGCATTCACACTTCATAAATTATTTCTTTTATCATTTACCTACTCGGGGACGAGTAGGAATTAAACTTGGGGATGCTGATACGTCTCCAGTGTATCTATAATTTATGAAGTATTCATGCCATGTTTACAACAATTTTGTATGGTTTTGGTATGATTTGCATGGAACTAACCTGGACTGACGCTGTTTTCAACAGAACTACCGTGGTGTTGTTTTTTGTAAAGAAATGAAAGTTCTCCAAATGAGCTGAAACTTTTTGACGTTTTTTTGAACAAAAGAGATCCCTGAAGCTTCGTGGGAGGGCTAGAAGAGCCACAAGGAGGGCACAACCCACCAGGGTGTGTCTGGTGGGCCTGGCTTGCCCCGGTGGGTTGTGCTCACCACGAGGCCCATCTTAGCGTGAAACCAACGCCAAAAAATCCTATAAATAGAGAAACCATCAGGGGTTAACCTAGATCAGAAGTTCTGCCGCCGCAAGGCTCTGTAGCCACCGAAAACCAATCTTGACCCATTCCGGCACCCTACCGGAGGGGGGAATCATCATCGCTGGCCATCTTCATCATCCCGGCGGCCATCACGATGAGGAGGGAGTAGTACACCCTCGGGGCTGAGGGTTTGTACCAGTAGCTATGTGTTTGATCTCTCTCTCTCTCTCTCATGTTCTTGAGATATCACGATCTTGATGTATCGCGGGCTTTGTTAATATAGTCGGATCATATGGTGTTTCCCCCTCTCTTTCTTGTTGTGATGAATTGAGTTTTTCCCTTTGAGATTTCGTTGTTATCGGATTGAATACTTTTATGGATTTGAAAACACTTGATAGATGTCTTGCAATTGAATACTCATGGTGACAATGGGGTATCGTATTGATTCACTTGATATATGTTTTGGCACTCAACTCGCGGATTCTTGAGGTGACAATGGGGTAATCTATGCATAGGGGTTTATGGACGTTCTTGTCTTTGTTTCTCCGGTAGAAATCTTGGGGCACTCTTTGATGTTCTTTGTGTCGGATTGAGTATTATGAATATGAATTTGCTTTGGTGTTATTTTAGTACGAACTCTAAGATAGATCGAATGGAAAGAATAGCTTTGTGTTATTTTAGTACGGACTCTTGAATAGATCGAGCGGAAAGAATAGCTTTGCGGTGGTTTCGTACCCTACAAACAATTTATTCTTATGTTCTCCGCTAGATAGGAACTTTGGAGTGATTCTTCATCGCACTTTGAGGGATGGTTATATGATCCAATTATATTAGCATTATTGAGAGGTTGCACTAGTGAAAGTACGGACCCTAGGCCTCATTTTCAAGCATTGCAATACCGTTTTTGTGCCCGTTTACTAATTGCTACCTTGCTGTTTTTATTTGTTCAGATTATAAAAATATATTTCTACCATCAATATTACACTTTTATCACCATCTCTTCGCCGAACTTGTGCACCTATACAATTTGCCATTGTATTGGGTGTGTTGGGGACACAAGAGATTTCTTGTATTTGGATGCAGGGTCGTTTGAGAGAGACCATCTTAATCCTACACCTCCCACAGGTTGATAAACCTTAGGTCATCCACTTGAGTGAAAATTGCTACTGTCCTACAAAACTCTGCGCTTGGAGGCCCAACACGTGTGTACAAGAATAAAGTTGTGTAGTAGACATCACCAGGCTGCCGGTAAACCCCACCGCATTTCGTCACATCCGCTTGCCGCCGCCTATCGCCATCGACTTTCTCGACGCTGCTCGCGGTTGACCCAGCTCCGCTTGGTTGGGGAATCTGCCATACTGAGGGTTCCTTCTCATGGACAACAAGGTAACTAATTTAATGAAATATTATCTCATCTCTTATCCTAGTTCATCTGCCTCCTTTAATCACCCGGCCGAAATCGCCGTGAATTCATTTTTATTCGAGCTGATTTGAGGGTTTTCTTTCATTCATAGTGTACAGTGCGCTGATACATCCGGACTTTGCGGCCTTTGCCAGACATTCCATCTCACCGTACCAGATAACTTGAGGATGCCGCGGTATGTTCAATCTCACCCTAAATCGGTTGGCATGGCCTACTTTCCTGAACAAATTCTACATATTGCTACATATGGATAAAAGGTGCCACATGCACCATATACATCAAAGGGGATTTTTTCCCTCTTCTTTCTATATTAGGCAAATTAATGATGTATTGTTCTTTCGATTACTCTCATATTTCCATGACATCATGTTTACCCTATCTGTTTAATTATAGATTTTTGTCCTTCAATTTCAACTGTTGTACAGTTCTTTCAATTTGGGCCCATATTTGCATGTTACCATATTTTCTTTACCAATCCTACCATTTTCTGCAGCGCGTCCCTTGCTATGCAACAGAATCTGTAGTGCACAATCTTTCCCTTTACATAAATCAAGACTGCAGGGATGTCATACTGAACACAAACCATGGATTTACAATCATTGCTACTGTAATACTTGATGAACGTGGTGACTTCTAATTTGGCACTGGCCTTTGGAAAGAAATTTCTAAGTTTTATGTACTGAAAGCTGGCACTAAAATTGCACTGCACATAAAAGAGCCTGGTCACGAGATATATGCTAACTTCCCCGACGATATCATCCGTCCAGACTTTGTTTGAAGTAAGTTTTCTTTTCAAGTATCTGCATGTTGACTTACCCAGCAATATCAAATGAATTGTGCAGTATTTAAGCAACCAATTGTTATTCCCTTTTCTTACTATATTCCTACCTAATAACTTCTAGTTACCAATACACTTTTCTATTGCACTGTTTTAACTAAATATTCCCTGTACTCCCACTTCTATCAGAAAGCGCCGCTGACAATGAGACTCCGGAGGTGGAGAATGGGGCTGCCAACAAGCAGAGGCAGGGCGAGCAAGAACCGCAAGTGACTCCAGTAGGCATAGACATCATCAGCAGCCTCCCCGATGATATGTTGACAGTCATCATCTCCCTCCTCCCAATCAAATATGGGGCACGGACAACCGTCCTTTCCCGGCGGTGGCGCCCCCTATGGAACTTCACCCCTCTCGACCTCATCGACACGCAGGAGCTCTGCCATGACTATCGCAAAAGCTTGGATGCGTTATCCAAGACCCTTGCTAGTCACCTTGGCCCAACCAGAGGCCTTAGAATGGGCAAGTTCCGTTCCAACGGCAATTACCGAGCCAAGCTTGACGACTGGTTCCGATCCCCCGCCCTAGATCAGCTCGAGGAGCTCACTTTTGATGATGGGCATATGCGCGCTGTCAGGACCCCGATTCCAAGTCACATCGATCTAGCCGGTAACACCTCATATCACTTTGCGGCCTCACGCACGGTATTCCCACGGGTGTCGCCTTACCATGGCCCGGGACCGTTTGCGTCTTTTGGCTCATGTATATGATAGTGTCGCTAGCATCCATATGACAGAGAACCCGGGCCGACATGACTAGTCGTGAACCCAAAGTGGCACTAACTTACGGGGACAGGCATACATGAATCAACATCGAGCATGTCGGTCAGCAGCGTGCGAATCTGGGCTGTAGCACTGGGCTAACAGGACTCCGGTGAACCGGGCTGTAACAGGCTAGGCAGGACTCCGGATGTCACGGCGTGACATTTCCCCGAAGGGACAGACAAAGGAACGAAGTGAATCACATGCCGGCCAGTCAAGTGTTTCGGAGCAGTAGTGCTGGGCTAGTAGGACTCCGGTGAACCGGGCTGTAGCGGACTACTATGGCTCATGGAAGCACAAGACTACATTTCCCCATAAGAGAGGCTACCAAGGATAAACAAATAGGTTGTCGGATCCCACACATACCAAGCATTTCAATCATACACACAATATGCTCGATATGTGCAAATACAACATGGCATCACAACAAGACTCTATGACTCAGAGTATTTATTCATTAGGCTCCGAAGAGCCAGATATTACAAACATGGGTCTCTCGACCCAGCATTTAGAGCATACAAGTCTAACACATGCGGAAGCTTAACATGTCTGTACAGACAACTATAAATGAAAAAGGCTGAGAAGCCTGACTATCTACTAGATCCTACCGAGGGAACAAGATCGTAGCTGAGGTAACAAGCTAAATGTCGAAGTCCACGCGGAACTACTAGCGAGACTGAA
This sequence comes from Aegilops tauschii subsp. strangulata, assembly GCF_002575655.3. Classification (NCBI taxonomy): domain Eukaryota; kingdom Viridiplantae; phylum Streptophyta; class Magnoliopsida; order Poales; family Poaceae; genus Aegilops; species Aegilops tauschii. The sequence goes on from NC_053039.3 coordinate 229,579,395, forward strand.
GTCTCTCTGCAAAAACATAAATTAAGCAAACGTGAGTACAAATGTACCCAGCAAGACTTACATCAGAACTATCTACATATGCATCGGTATCAACAAAAGGGGTGGTGGAGTTTAACTGCAGCAAGCCAGCTTTGACTCAGTGGCTAACCTGAACTACGACTGCAAGCAACTCTTTTGAGGTGGCGCACACGAGTCCACATATTCACCATATCAATACACCACTATGGATCCGCTCCTGTCTCCCTACGAGAAGGCCATCCATAGCACTCACGCTTATCTTGCGCATTTTAGAGTATCCACTTTCACTTGTCTATGAACTGTATAGGCAACCCAGAAGTCCTTTTCCGCAGACACGGCTATTCGAATAGATGATGTTAACCCTGCAGGGGTGTACTTCTTCACACACGCTCTCGCCACTTACCACCATGTACACGTCGTGTATCTCGGCAACCTTCAAGCGGAAGCCTGGCGAGGGAGTCGGCCACGACCTGACTAACCACACAAGTCTCTAGTCCAGGTTTATCGCCTATTCAGGTTCCATCCACAAGGAGATCCGGCCGGGGTGTCGCTCACGGCCCCAAACGATGTGTACAGGGTTCCAAGCCCACCAAACGGGCGGCACTTGGTATACCCGGCCACGGTGCCTAGTCTGTCCCAAGCCCACCTGTACCGGGTGCCACTTGGTAGACTACTAACACTACCTACAAACACCAGAAACTAGTTGCAACTCCTGGACAGAGATCATGTCGATTAATAAGTCGAGAGGGGCACTTAAGCATTCCACTGCGTGGTAGTAGTTGGTCATGGATCACAAACACAGAACTCAGTTCCTGAGGACGGTTTCAATGAGACAACCCACCATGTACTCCTACATGGCCTCTCACCGCTACCTTTACCAAATCGTGTTCACACACTTAGCTCTCAACATTAGGACATGTTCACCACATTACAATTCATCCCTGATGAATCAGACCCGACTCAACTCTAAGCAGTAGCAGGCATGACAACAAGCATGAATGAGTAGGCACATCAGGGCTCAAACAACTCCTACTCATGCTAGTGGGTTTCATCTATTACTGTGGCAATGACAGGTCATGCAGAGGAAAGGGGGTTCAACTACCGCAACATGTAACAGTTGAATCGTTGTTGTCCTGATGCAGTAAAAGAGAGCAGGAGTGAGAGATTGGGATTGTGTCAGAATGAACAAGGGGGTTTTGCTTGCCTGGCACTTCTGAAGATAGCATTGAGTCTTCATTAGTGTCAACGATCACAGCGTCGGAACGACGTCTACCGAGGGGGAACAACACCGGCAAACAGAGAATAAACACAATCAATGCAATGCACAATATGATGCATGAACATGGCATGTATATGTGATGTTGTTTGTGCTAATGCAAACGGCAACAAGTTCAATGGAGCTCATTTGAATCAAGGATTCAAATGCAACTCCAAACTTAAGCATTTTAAATGCCCTTTATGTGTTTTCATCTATACAGCAGGTTTAGGTTGGTTTTTCATGCATGAAACTAGTACAGATGGATAGACTGAATTTTTCTGATAATTTTTCATATATAAATCTTTTCATTCTGAGCTATAGATTATTTTCTATGATTTTTTGAAGTTTGTGGTATTTTCTGAAATTTCCTGTATAAACATAATTCCAGTAATTAAATTAATGCGTCAGCATTGCGTCAGGATGACGTCAGCAAGTCAACAGCGGCTGGTCCAGGTCAAACCTTACCAGTGGGACCTACTGGTCAGTGACACAGAGTCAGCTACAGAGGTTGACATGTGGGACCCGGTCAAAGCTGACGTGCCCAAGTCAACGTTGACAGGCGAGCCCACTGTGGTTAGTGCTAATCTAATAGAGAAATAAAACTAATTAGTTTAGGCACCGGGGCCCACATGGCAGTGGCTCTAGGGGTGGTTTAGCTGGGTCATTAGTGGCTAATGACGAGCCACGTCATCAGTCGCCGGAGTTTCGCCGGCGACGACCATTTCGCGCGGCGGAGATCGTCGGGATCTCGCTACAACCCACGGTTTGAGGCGGGGTTTGCTCCTACGGATTGCTGGCGCTCCCGCGCATCTAGTGGTGGTAGCAGCAGTAGCTGGGATGGCCGGAGGTGACGGCGGCGAGCACTTCCGCGGCGGCCGGAGTACGGGCACGCTCGGACCCAGCGTTTTGGTGCACGGGAGGACGAGCTGCGGGTTGCTACGGAGTCTTGCGGACTCGCTGAGCACTGGGGTGGGCTCGAATGCATCGTGGATGCGCTCTAGCTACGGCGGTGCCATGGCCGGCGGCGGTGAGCTCTCGGGCTCAGTCGGAAGATGGGGCTAGGGGACGAGAACGGAGGGGGAGAGCGAGGGGGAAGCAACAGGAGCTCACAATGAACTCTATGGCGTCGTCGGAGAGGTCGGGGAAGCCCAGACGGTGACGAATCGAACGGGGCGGCGCTCGGAGCAGAGGAAGAAGACAACAGCGATAGCGGCGCTGCGGGGCACTCCGGCGTCATGTGGCTCGGCGAAGAGGACGGGGACGTCACGGCGGAGCTCGGGGGCGCGTCGGAGAGGCTCGGAGATAGTTGTGGCCGTGGTGGAGCTCGTCGGTGGCGATGGCTACGTTCGGTTTCGGGAGAGAGAGCGGCAGAGGCGGGGAAGGGCGAGGGAGTGGGAGAGAGGGACCGGGTGGCGCGTGGCGTCGTCCAGACGCGTCGGGGAAGCGGCAGGCAGGCAGGGAGGAGCTGGCCTCCTCGGCCGCGCGCGTGCGAGCACGCAGCTGCTCCTACTGGCAGGAGGAAGGCGACAGGAGGCGCCAGGTGGGCTGAGCCAGTGAGCTGGGCCGGCTACAGGTAGATGGCCAAGTAGTCCTTCTCTCTCTCTCTCTCTCTCTCTCTCTCTCTTTTATTTGTTTTAGTTTTCTATTTCTTTGCATTTTGTTTTGATTTGATTTTAAAACATCAAATCATTTTTTTGAACTTTCTGTAAATTGTTATGTGAGCTCAGAAACTAGTCCAAGGTAACAAGCAACTTACAAAAATATTTGAACTTTATTTCTTATATAACAGAAATAAATTCAACTCAGATATGTCATTGATTTAATTCAAAAGGCCCAAAATAAATATTTCGGTGATTCCGAAAATATTGGTTTGGATTTTACCTCTTACCAATATTTTCACAGAATAATAGGAACATTTTCTTGGACTCATTTGATAAGTTTTAAATGTTGATTATTATTAGAAGGTTTCTGAGGCTTTGAGAATTCCTCAATTCAAATTTCATTTGAATTTAAACATGATGCTCACAAGGAAGCTAGCCTAGATCAGACCAGAACTAGGGATGTGACAACTCGCCCCCACTAAACAAGAATCTCGTCCCGAGATTCAAGACGTGAGGTAAGAAGGCAGAGGGGACACAAAGTAACACAATCTTCATGATCCAATTGCTCTTCTTGAAGATGTTGATTCATTGCATCACCTTGATCTCGACGTCTTGCTTTGAGAACTACATCCAACATAACAACGAATAGAAAGAGAGAATTTTAGAAGAATCGATCTTTCTGAGATTCGAGCAACTTAGGATCATCTTAATGATCACAGGATCAATTCACGGAATGAGATATAGAAACATCTCTGGAGCTGAGAGGCAAAACATGCAACAGGAGGGGCGGAAGAAACAATTTGACGAGGGTTTCAAAGCAGCAAGGAAAATTGCCATGATTCCATAATGGGGCACCTTGGGAAAGGTGACTCGTAGAATTATTCCCTTAAGTGGCAAAAAGAATTACTTTTGATTCAGAGATCATTGAAACTCTTCATACCAGCGTAAGGCAATTTACAAATGATCGTTTGAAAGAATTCAGAAGAATGGCACACTCAATTTGGAAAGGAAACTATGGTTATAGAACAACTTGGCAAATGGAAGGCACATTCCAGTTGATACCAAGGATATAACCTAGTGACTGAGCGTGCTTTCAAGAACTTGAGCATTTCCATATTCATCAACGTTTTACCAACATCCGTGCCGAGGATCCTGGCAACACATCATACTACCATGATGAACGGTGATGGAGGATGCAGGTGCAAAGAAGGACAACACTTTCTCAGATTTTTCCTTAGCAATGCCAAAGAAGCAAATCTGGATGATCGACTGAGAGACATTTAGCACTCCGCTTCTAATGTTCTCCTTGATGTTCTAGCTACCACGGTTATGCTAAAAAAACATCAACATGGCCATCAAGTAAAGGTCGGACTTCGGAGGCACAAAAATCCATAAGGAACAACTTGTGGGATAAGTCATATGAAATCCTCATGGGAAGTGACCAAACGGCTTAATCAAGATACTACAATAATGGTGCTTCCAGCTAGGTGCGTCCACTTCACTGGAACCTATATCATAGTTCTTGGAAGAAGTTCCAACCATCATATCTGCCTGAGATTCAAATCTGGTTGGTAACAGGATAATTCAGACAACGTGTCTGGAAAAGAAAGTTTGCAACACAAACCAATGAGATGATGTTGCGAGATTCTCGGGAGATGAACTACGATAGCAAACTCCAAAACGAGCTGGTTCTGCTACAACCTGTGAACACGCTGTCCCAGACAAGCATGACAATGTAGTAGTCTTACAATACAACACTACCGAGTTCTGGTAAGGAACCATCATCGAGGATATCGAATTCCTAACATAAGTCTTGCTCTTAGGAAGGAACTTCTTCTCCTTGAAAAAATCAGTCAGTGGCTTGGTGTGCTAGGGACACATATGGAATGGAGGTAGCGAGCCTATCAAACCATAGCATACTTCGCACATACATGACTGACTTGGGATGGTTCCAAAGAAGACAAAAACAATCTTTCTCGGATCCACGACGACACCTTACATCAAGTGCACGTGAATTAAAGAAAGTCACTTCTTTCATCCAAACATATCCTTCATGAGATAGCATGAAGAAAATGCTAGCACAAGTTTCCAACACTAACTTAATGTTCAACACGAGTCATGGAGAAGATAAGAATGTTGTCGATGGGCTCAGCAACAATTTATCAAAATTTCAATGGAGATGGACTTCCACAACTATGTGGACAAGGTTATAGCATTGGTCAGACCCAAAGAATATAATGGTGTATGCTCGAGGAAACCACCACGAGTAAGACAACATTACGAATATCGTTGGCTCTGATTTGATTTAAGGATAGCCCACACTCAAATCAAAGTTTGGATGAGACAATAGATCCAACAATTGATCACGAGGATCAATCAATGAAGATATCATCTTTCTTCAACACACTCACAAAAAGATATCCCTTAAAATGAACTAAGCCAGGCAAGCTTTTATCTTTCAACTCTCCAAGTTGTTGTTTGGCTTAACCAACTAGCTCAGGGGTATCCAACACAGATTCTTGGAGAAAGGGTGGTTTACAAGAATACCAACATGATCACGAACTCAACATAGCGGTCAGGTGACGACCTGGTGATACTTCCGAGAAGATTTTCGGAAAATCACGTACCACCGATATGTTGCTAAGCTCGAGAACAATCTTGCTTTTCAGGGCAAGACGATATGACCAAGAGAGTGATGGATTGACACAATCCTATCTCATTAATCGAGGAGTGCACCAGGGAAAATGGACTAGGCCGCACGATAAATCTTAGGATGACGATTCAATAACCGGCATACTAAGGATGAGAGTATTGTCCATTAACTACCAAGCAACGGAGTTACTAGGAGTATTGATTTCACACATCACAATTCACTTGTCGGTATTCCGGTTATAATAACACGGGAACCGAGGAATGAACGATGATGGCGAGGAGTATCACTTAATCAAGAATTCATAAGAGGTGATGCAATTCTCATGACACTCTTGACATAAAGATGGTAACACTCCAAGGTAGAGCAGGACAAAAACTGGATTGGCATTTTGATCTGTGGAATACAACTACTTTGACCCAATCCTAGATATGGACGAGGTACCGGAGTTTGTTTCTCCTAGTCATTCCGGAATAGAATGGCTTGACGGACCACAAGAATAATAGGCATCGATAACACGGATGCACAACTAGTCCTGACTATCAATTGATAGACGGGGGTCGGAATACAACTAAAGAGGGACAATCCAAAGGAACATATAATTTTCTAAGTTGCGGATGCATAGATTTAGTATGTCAAACAAGTTCAACATATTTCTTCCAGATAATCCATGCAGAAAGGTAGGACTGGCAGATTCACAATGCAGAATGGAGAACTCATCAAGAGCACTCTGGTTGTGATCTTTTGGTTCAAAGAACTTCTGCCATAGTGGTTCATGGTATTGGAAGAACGATATACCACAGACCTCGAGGACTATCGCAAAGGTTACTAATATCCTAAAGGTACGAGCAACACTATCAACACGAGGTAAGTAGAGTGAATCTCGGGTCAAGAACCCAGGAGTAGAATACCTACTACTAAATAGCATCATACGGGATGCTTTCGAGAATAATGGCCAGAATCATCACACTGGGAACACAAAACATGGCTAGATTATTAGGTGGTTCTCTAGGACACCTAGGGTCATAATAATAGCTCCAACATATATGTCAAGGCAACAGAGTACCTCAACTCAGCAATTAGTGTGGTTAATCTGGCCCAAAAGGATATTGGGGCCGGAAAGAAGGGATTTGCAAACGCATCAGACTATTTAGAAACCTGGGGTGACTCGGACAGCATAACGGCTGTAAATGCTCAAAAATATTTGAGACATCCTGCAAAATGGTGGCATAACCACTCAACAACATCATAATATCAAGGTTCTGGTTCAACTGACAACATACTAATAGTAGTAGAAACTGAACTGAGGCCTGGAACCAACAATCTTATAAGTCTACAGATTAGTAACACGTGATCCTGATAGATAGACGAGAAGCCTAGTTCTTAATCCCCGCAGAAAAGAAGAGGGTGACTCAGATCAGAAGGGCATAAGGTATAAGGAGTAAAAAGAGCCTTACGTTCCCATCCACAATCAATTCCCTTATATAACTAAAGCATTTCTAGACTCAACTTCGACCAGTTTGGCTTGGTAATCCTACAGGCAGTCAGGCTCTGATACCAAAGCTGTCAGGACCCCGATTCCAAGTCACATCGATCTAGCCGGTAACACCTCATATCACTTTGCGGCCTCACGCACGGTATTCCCACGGGTGTCGCCTTACCATGGCCCGGGACCGTTTGCGTCTTTTGGCTCACGTATATGATAGTGTCGCTAGCATCGATATGACAGAGAACCCGGGCCGACATGACTAGTCGTGAACCCAAAGTGGCACTAACTTACGGGGACAGGCATACATGAATCAACATCGAGCATGTCGGTCAGCAGCGTGCGAATCCGGGCTGTAGCACTGGGCTAACAGGACTCCGGTGAACCGGGCTGTAGCAGGCTAGGCAGGACTCCGGATGTCACCGCGTGACATTTCCCCGAAGGGACAGACACAGGAACGAAGTGAATCACATGCCGGCCAGTCAAGTGTTCCAGAGCAGTAGTGCTGGGCTAGCAGGACTCCGGTGAACCGGGCTGTAGCGGACTACTATGGCTCATGGAAGCACAAGACTACATTTCCCCATAAGAGAGGCTACCAAGGATAAACAACTAGGTTTTCGGATCCACACATACCAAGCATTTCAATCATACACACAATATGCTCGATATGTGCAAATACAACATGGCATCACAACAAGACTCTATGACTCAGAGTATTTATTCATTAGGCTCCGAAGAGCCAGATATTACAAACATGGGTCTCTCGACCCAGCATTCAGAGCATACAAGTCTAACACATGCGGAAGCTTAACATGTCTGAGTACAGACAACTATAAATGAAAAAGGCTGAGAAGCCTGACTATATACTAGATCCTGCCGAGGGCACAAGATCGTAGCTGAGGTAACAAGCTAAATGTCGAAGTCCACGCGGAACTACTAGTGAGACTGAAGTCTCTCTGCAAAAACATAAATTAAGCAAACGTGAGTACAAATGTACCCAGCAAGACTTACATCAGAACTATCTACATATGCATCGGTATCAACAAAAGGGGTGGTGGAGTTTAACTGCAGCAAGCCAGCTTTGACTCAGTGGCTAACCTGAACTATGACTGCAAGCAACTCTTTTGAGGTGGCGCACACGAGTCCACATATTCACCATATCAATACCCACTATGGATCCACTCCCGTCTCCCTATGAGAAGGCCATCCATAGCACTCACGCTTATCTTGCGCATTTTAGAGTATCCACTTTCACTTGTCTATGAACTGTATAGGCAACCCAGAAGTCCTTTTCCGCGGACACGGCTATTCGAATAGATGATGTTAACCCTGCAGGGGTGTACTTATTCACACACGCTCTCGCCACTTACCACCATGTACAAGTCGTGTATCTCGGCAACCTTCAAGCGGAAGCCTGGCGAGGGAGTCGGCCACGACCTGACTAACCACACAAGTCTCTAGTCCAGGTTTATCGCCTATTCGGGTTCCATCCGCAAGGAGATCCGGCCGGGGTGTCGCTCACGACCCCAAACGATGTGTACAGGGTTCCAAGCCCACCAAACGGGCGGCACTTGGTATACCCGGCCACGGTGCCTAGTCGGTCCGAAGCCCACCTGTACCGGGTGCCACTTGGTAGACTACTAACACTACCTACAAACACCAGAAACTAGTTGCAACTCCTGGACAGAGATCATGTTGATTAATAAGTCGAGAGGGGCACTTAAGCATTCCAATGCGTGGTAGTAGTTGTTCATGGATCACAAACACAGAACTCAGTTCCTGAGGACGGTTTCAATGAGACAACCCACCATGTACTCCTACATGGCCTCTCACCGCTACCTTTACCAAATCGTGTTCACACACTTAGCTCTCAACATTAGGACATGTTCACCACATTACAATTCATCCTCGATGAATCAGACCCGACTCAACTCTAAGCAGTAGCAGGCATGACAACAAGCATGAATGAGTAGGCACATCAGGGCTCAAACAACTCCTACTCATGCTAGTGGGTTTCATCTATTTACTGTGGCAATGACAGGTCATGCAGAGGAAAGGGGGTTCAACTACCGCAACATGTAACAGTTGAATCGTTGTTGTCCTGATGCAGTAAAAGAGAGCAGGAGCGAGAGGTTGGGATTGTGTCGGAATGAACAAGGGGGTTTTGCTTGCCTGGCACTTCTGAAGATAGCATTGAGTCTTCATTAGTGTCAACGATCACAGCGTCGGAACGACGTCTACCGAGGGGGAACAACACCGGCAAACAGAGAATAAACACAATCAATGCAATGCACAATATGATGCATGAGCATGGCATGTATATGTGATGTTGTTTGTGCTAATGCAAACAGCAACAAGTTCAATGGAGCTCATTTGAATCAAGGATTCAAATGCAACTCCAAACTTAAGCATTTTAAATGCCCTTTATGTGTTTTATCTATACAGCAGGTTTAGGTTGGTTTGTCATGCATGAAACTAGTACAGATGGATAGATTGAATTTTTTGATAATTTTTCATATATAAATCTTTTCATTCTGAGCTATAGATTATTTTCTATGATTTTTTGAAGTTTGTGGTATTTTCTGAAATTTCCTGTATAAACATAATTCCAGTAATTAAATTAATGCGTCAGCATTGCGTCAGGATGACGTCAGCAAGTCAACAGCGGCTGGTCCAGGTCAAACCTGACCAGTGGGACCTACTGGTCAGTGACACAGAGTCAGCTACACAGGCTGACATGTGGGACCCGGTCAAAGCTGACGTGCCCAAGTCAACGTTGACAGGCGGGCCCACTGTGGTTAGTGCTAATCTAATAGAGAAATAAAACTAATTAGTTTAGGCACCGGGGCCCACATGGCAGTGGCTCTAGGGGTGGTTTAGCTGGGTCATTAGTGGCTAATGACGAGCCACATCATCAGTCGCCGGAGTTTCGCCGGCGACGACCATTTCGCGCGGCGGAGATCGTCAGGATCTCGCTACAGCCCACGGTTTGAGGCGGGGTTTGCTCCTACGGATTGCTGGCGCTCCCGCGCATCTAGTGGTAGTAGCAGCAGCAGCTGGGATGGCCGGAGGTGACGGCGGCGAGCACTTCCGCGGCGGCCGGAGTACGGGCACGCTCGGACACAGCGTTTTGGTGCACGGGAGGACGAGCTGCGGGTTGCTACGGAGTCCTGCGGACTCGCTGAGCACGGGGGTGGGCTCGAATGCGTCGTGGATGCGCTCTAGCTACGGCGGTGCCATGGCCGGCGGCGGTGAGCTCTCGGGCTCGGTCGGAAGACGGGGCTAGGGGACGAGAACGGAGGGGGAGAGCGAGGGGGAAGCAACTGGAGCTCACAGTGAACTCTATGGCGTCGTCGGAGAGGTCGGGGAAGCCCGGACGGTGACGAATCGAACGGGGCAGCGGTCGGAGCAGAGGAAGAAGACAACAGCGATAGCGGCGCTGCGGGGCGCTCCGGCGTCATGTGGCTCGGCGAAGAGGACGGGGACGTCACGGCGGAGCTCGGGGCGCGTCGGAGAGGCTCGGAGATAGTTGTGGCCGTGGTGGAGCTCGTCGGCGGCGATGGCTACGTTCGGTTTCGGGAGAGAGAGCGGCAGAGGCGGGGAAGGGCGAGGGAGTGGGAGAGAGGGACCGGGGTGGCTGGTGGCGTCATCCAGACGCGTCGGGGAAGCGGCAGGCAGGCAGGGAGGAGCTGGCCTCCTCGGTCGCGCGCGTGCGAGCACGCAGCTGCTCCTACTGGCAGGAGGAAGGCGACAGGAGGCGCCAGGTGGGCTGAGCCAGTGAGCTGGGCCGGCTACAGGTAGATGGCCAGGTAGTCCTTCTCTCTCTCTCTTTTATTTGTTTTAGTTTTCTATTTCTTTGCATTTTGTTTTGATTTGATTTTAAAACATCAAATCATTTTTTTGAACTTTCTGTAAATTGTTATGTGAGCTCAGAAACTAGTCCAAGGTCACAAGCAACTTACAAAAATATTTGAACTTTATTTCTTATATAACAGAAATAAATTCAACTCAAATATGTCATTGATTTAATTCAAAAGGCCCAAAATAAATATTTCTATGATTCCGAAAATATTGGTTTGGATTTTACCTCTTACCAATATTTTCACAGAATAATAGGAACATTTTCTTGGACTCATTTGATAAGTTTTAAATGTTGATTATTATTAGAAGGTTTCTGAGGCTTTGAGAATTCCTCAATTCAAAATTCATTTGAATTTAAACATGATGCTCACAAGGAAGCTAGCCTAGGTCAGACCAGAACTAGGGATGTGACACGCTCGTGCCAACGTCCGCGCTCCGCCTCGCGACCACGCCGCGCGTCGCCAAGTTCAAGAACTGCCATCCCCCTTAATGACGTGCCCGCTCTTATTCTACCATGACTGAAGCACCTCGAGCTCGTCGCCGTCTGCCTCCCAAACGGTGACATGGAGCGCCTGCTCCGTGGCTGTACTGCACTTGAGTACCTTCGTCTTCAGGCGATCAATGGGTTGAGTACCTTCCACATCACCTCCATGACTCTCCGGACTATTTATGTGTGTTGCTGGTGCGGCAGGAAGACATCACAAGATGTGTACCACGGTATGGTCAATGAGGACACACCTGCACTTGAGAGATTACTCGTAGTTGATCAAGAAGGTCCAACAAGAATCAATGTCATTTCTGCACCGAAATTGACAGTGGTGGGCTACTCGTCTGACAAATACTCCAAACTTGTTATTGGATCCACACTCGTTCAGGTACAACAGCCGCCTTCTACCTCTCCTTCTACAAATTAACATTATTACTAATTTTGAAGATGTTTGTTCGTCTGTCATCCAGAAAATGATTCCGACAAGCTTGACCCCGAAATTGCGCACAATGAAGGTCTTAGTACTAGAATCTATCGGCCCCAACCTGGAGCAAGTTGTCAGTTTCCTGAGATGCTTTCCGTGCTTGGAGAAGCTATATATAGAGGTGGTGTTCCTTTCTTGTTAAATGTTAACCATATGGCAGTTCAATTTGTGACAGCTTTTTCCAATTTTACAATGAAAATGTACTACGATTTCTGAAGGATACTTTTGGGGGATTTCACTACATACATGCCCCCCATATTGGTTGCTTGATCCATATGGTTACAATCCATAAGCATTTCTCCCTTGGATTCATCTGTACTAGTTTTCTTAGGGAACTTTTCATCCACTCCAACCTCTTGTGAAGAAGGCTACATTTTTCTAGAATGTAATCAAATGCCCATGTTAATCATGTCAGATCGAAGATGGCATGTTAGTGCATTTTACAAATCCTGCAAACCAAATAGGCCTGTAGTAGTGTTCAAAACTGCATGTAGGCACTAACACATTTTCTTCTTTTGCAGATAAGATTAGGCCCAGTGGTGGATAATTTGATACAATATAACAATCAAGTCGAATGCCTAGATCTGCATCTCTCAGAAATTACTTTGAACTCCTACCGAGGAACCTTACCGGAGATTATATTCGCCAGGTTCTTTGTTGTCAGAGCAAGGGTGCTGAAGGTAATGAGGTTTGCCCTACATTTATTTTGCAAAAATGAATGGTTTGTTGATCGGTGCCGGCGCCTGCGGAAGAATGGAATAGGCTCCGAAAATGCTGAATTTCATTTTGGAACTTCAGATGAAAGAGTAATTGGAAGTCATCGTGTCAACCCCATACATGACTTCTCAGTGGCTGACCCCTTTGCAAAAATTATGAGGTTTCGAAACCAGACTTAGAAGTGGTAATATTAGTTTGAACCTCTCTGATATCCATGTTCAGCGGATCAGCGTGAGCGTTTGTAGCTAATGAGCTGCATTTCATTTCTAATATCAGTTTGAACCTTGTAATCTTCGAATTTGAGCCATATAACTCTGGAATTTGAACCTTGTAATATTTCGAGCTTTTGTGGTACAATCGTTGAAATGGCATCGTATGAGACTCGTATATTGGTAGCACTATTTTGACCTTATTATGCAATGGTCTTAGATTTTATTAACCATTCTCGAATCTATTTACCTTGTCGATCTCACAGCACACGATCTGTATAGCTAACTCGACTGCGATCTTCGACATTATTACAAACAGTTGGTTTCTTCTAGAGTGTGCCCTGTAGAGCGCAGAATTAATTATCGCACTCGAGTGTCCATCATCACCCTTCTGTGTAACTTTGCCCTCATCACCCACGGGTAAACTTATGATCGTAGTCATTCCACACACTTCGTTTTTACAAAGCTTTTTGCCAATAAACGCCCACGATTTGTCCCTCTTCTAGCCGACGTGTGGCCAAACTAGCCGGGCGGCAAGCTTGCGCGGTAAACTGCACGATAGCGCGGGAACAGGCTCACCGATGATACATTTGGCACCTCTTAGAGCCCACACGTGGTAAAATGAAACGCGTGCGGTGAGGTGTTGTCAAGCGTGCACTGGAATCCTCCACTATGAACGTCGTGACAAGACGTGACGTTTACAGGCTGGCCGGCCCCCATTTATTACAACTGCCGTTTAACCCTTGTGTATCTTCAACCTTTTGATCGCGCCCCACTAATGTCTACTACACAACCTTCTTCTTGTAGACGTTGTTGGGCCTCCAAGTGCAGAGGTTTGTAGGACAGTAGCAAATTTCCCTCAAGTGGATGACCTAAGGTTTATCAATCCGTGGGAGGCGTAGGATGAAGATGGTCTCTCTCAAACAACCCTTCAACCAAATAACAAAGAGTCTCTTGTGTCCCGAACACACCCAATACAATGGTAAATTGTATAGGTGCACTAGTTCGGGGAAGAGATGGTGATACAAGTGCAATATGGATGGTAGATATAGGTTTTTGTGATCTGAAATTATAAAAACAGCAAGGTAACAAGCGATAAAAATGAGCACAAACGGTATTGCAATGCTAGGAAACAAGGCCTAGGGTTCATACTTTCACTAGTGCAAGTTCTCTCAACAATAATAGCATAATTTGATCTTATAACAATCCCTCAACATGCAACAAAGAGTCACTCCAAAGTCACTAATAGCGGAGAACAAACGAAGAGATTATTGTAGGGTACGAAACCACCTCAAAGTTATTCTTTCTGATCGATCTATTCAAGAGTCCGTAGTAAAATAATACGAAGCTATTCTTTCCGTTCGATCTATCCTAGAGCTCATACAAGAATAACACCTTAAGACACAAATCAACCAAAACCCTAATGTCACCTAGATATTCCAATGTCACCTCAAGTATCCACGGGTATGATTATATAATATGCATCACACAATCTCAGACTCATCTATTCAACCAACACAAAGAACTTCAAAGAGTGCCCCAAAGTTTCTACCGGAGAGTCAAGACAAAAACGTGTGCCAACCCCTATGCATAAGTTCACAAGGTCACTGAACCCGCAAGTTGATCACCAAAACATACATCAAGTAGATCACATGAATATCCCATTGTCACCACAGATAAGCACATGCAAAACATACATCAAGTGTTCTCAAATCCATAAAGACTCGATCCGATAAGATAACTTCAAAGGGAAAACTCAATCCATTACAAGAGAGTAGAGGGGGAGAAACATCATAAGATCCAACTATAATAGCAAAGCTAGCGATACATCAAGATCGTGTCGAATCAAGAACACGAGAGAGAGAGAGAGAGAGAGAGAGAGAGAGAGAGATCAAACACATAACTACTGGTACATACCCTCAGCCCTGAGGGTGAACTACTCCCTCCTAGTCATGGAGAGCGCCGGGATGATGAAGATGGCCACCGGTGAGGGATCCCCCCTCCGGCAGGGTGCCGGAACAGGGTCCCGATTGGTTTTTGGTGGCTACAGAGGCTTGCGGCGGCGGAACTCCCGATCTAGGTTATGTTTTGGAAGTTTGGGTATATATATAAGAGGTGTTGGCGTCGGGAACAAGTTAGGGGGGTCTCCGAGGCGGCCACGAGGTAGGGGGTGCGCCCAGGGGGGTAGGGCGCACCCCCACCCTCGTGGGTGCCTGGGGACTCTTTTGGCCCATCTCCGATACTCCGTGGGCTTCTTCTGGTCCAAAAATAATCTCTGTGAAATTTCAGGTCAATTGGACTCCGTTTGGTTTTCCTTTTCTTCGATACTCAAAAACAAGGAAAAAACAGAAACTGGCACTGGGCTCTAGGTTAATAGGTTAGTCCCAAAAATCATATAAAATAGCATATAAATGCATATAAAACATCCTAGATAGATAATATAATAGCATGGAACAATAAAAAATTATAGATACGTTGGAGACGTATCACCCACAATTGCAAGAAGCACACCCACCACAACAAATTCTTAGAGGGTATCCCGCGCGGCTCCAATGGCGCTCCGAGCGGCTGCCGACGACGAGTAGCACTTCACCATGCATGCCGTGGTGGACACCCACAGAAGGTTCACGCACCTCTCGGTGGTGTACACCAACAACCCGGTCTGGGTGGAGCACTCCATCCACATCATGGAGCTGTTGCTTGCCGAGGAGAAGTACAAGGTGGTCAGGTTCGACCTCGAGTACACCCGCGCACGTGCCGGGTCTCGTCCCAAGGTCGTCGTCGCCCAGATGTGTGTGCGCAACCACATCGTCGTCTACCACTACTACCTGGCCACAAGGCCTTGCGAGCGTTTCGCCAGGTTTGTCAACAACCCCCACTACATATTCACTATGGTGGACATCATCAATGATGTAAAGGTGCTCAAGAATTCAGGCATTGCCTGCCAGAATCTTGTCGACATCCAGAGCCAACACAAGATCTAGGGAAGCAAGGAGCATGAGAAGGACTTACTCGTTCACCTTGCCGAGGCCATCATCGATCCCTACTACAAAGACATGAAGGATTCCTGCAACAAGGACAAGGGTGCCTGGCACTCGGCCTGGATGGAGAAACTCGACAAAGCTCACGCCGTGTACGCGGCCAAGGAGGCGTACACGAGATACGACATGTACATGCAGATTGTTGACATGAGGAAGTGCCTCCTTCCCCAAAACGACTAGGGATCCAGCCGGAAGCAGAGCAATGGCAAGCGTCATCACAACAAGAAGTAGATGAGTAGATCCTCGTTTCTCCTAGTTTAGTATGAATGTAATTGCTTACTTTGGTGTGTGGAAATGTTATGTGTGTAGTCACTTGTTGAATTGTATGCTTAATTTGGTTATGCAATGCTGTCTTTTTAAGTATATATGTTGATGCTCTGTAGACAGAGCGTAGATGTTGTGCGGACAAAGAAAATCACATCGCACACGGACTAAACAATGGAACCCGTCGGTGATGTTTTCATCAATCACTCACAATTGTCTACCAGCAATCATTTCTTCACAACACACACGGGTTGTTAACAGTAGTCGTTTGTGTTGTTATCGGTCTCCCCACACGTTTCCGATTACAGACTTGTTTGTCGCGTATCACATACATCTTGTTAAGTTGAACCATTTATGTTCTCTTGGCTCAGCGCAAATAGTTCATCTGAGTGAATTGTATGCCGTATATTGCCCACACCTTCATCTGGCTGCCCGTTTCTATTGTTCCGCCTCATCACACACAGTTTATCCGAGTGAACAGTATGCCGTATATCGCACGCGCCTGCATCTTCCTGCCCATTTCTTTTGTTCTGCCTCATCGCAAACAGTTAATTGAACAGAACCCTATGCCCAACATCGCACACGGAACTAAAATCTGGACGATGTTTGATGTAAGCTTCATCGCAAACATTTTGCATCTTTTTTTACGGTTATTTTACATCACCGTTTGCGATTAATGCATCGCACACAGTTTCGTCAAAGGGTCTATGATCGTAGTGTCGCGTTAGCAGCATCCTGCAGTAGTGGAGGGAGAGGAACGAGCGAGGGGGGCATCTGGGGCTGCCTGATAACCCACAAGTATAGGGGATCGCAATAGTTTTCGAGGGTAGAATATTCAACCCAAATTTATTGATTCGACACAAGGGGAGCCAAAGAATATTCACGAGTATTAGCAGTTGAGTTGTCAATTCAACCACACCTGAAAGACTTAATATTTGCAGCAAAGTATTTAGTAGCAAAGTAGTATGGAAGTAACGGTAACAGTGGCAATAGTAACAGTAGCAGTTTTTTAGGGATTGTAACAGCAGCACGACAAAAGTAAGTTAGCAAAGATCAATATGTGAAAAGCTCTTTGGCATTGGATCGGCAATGATAATTGTGTTGGATAATATTCATCATGTACCAGTCATAACCTAGGGCGACACAGAACTAGCTCCAATTCACTAATGTAATGTAGGCATGTATTCCTTATATAGTCATACGTGCTTATGGAAAAGAACTTTCATGACATCTTTTGTCCTACCCTCCCATGGAGCGGGGTCCATAAGGAAACTGAGGGATATTAAGGCCTCCTTTTAATAGAGAACTGGAACAAAGCATTAGCACTTATTGAATACATGAACTCCTCAAACTACGGTAATCACCGGAAAGAATCCCAATTATTGCCACCTTGGGGTATGCGGATCATAACACGTAATAGGTGAGTATAACTTGCAAGATAGGATCAAGAACACATATATATTCATGAAAACATAATAGGTTCAGATCTGAAATCATGGCACTTGGGCCCTAGTGACAAGCATTAAGCATAGCAAAGTCATAGCAACATCAATCTTAGGACATAGTAGATACTAGGGATAAAGCCCTAACAAAACTAACTCAATTACATGATAAATCTCATCCAACCCATCACCGTCCAACAAGCCTACGAAGGAATTACTCACTCCCGGCGGTGACCATCATGAAATTGGTGATGGAGGAAGGTTGATGCCAATGACGGTGTTGATTTCCACCCTCCGGTTCCCCGAATAGACTCCAGATCAGCCCTCGCGATGAAGAACATGAGGTGGCGGCAACTCTGTATCGTAAAATGCGATGAATACTTCTCTCTGATTTTTTTTCTTCGCGAATAGGTATATATGGAGTTGGATTTAGGGTTGCTAGAGCTCCAGGGGCCCCACAAGCTTTAGGGTTGCAAAGATTATGAAATAAACATATTCACAATAACATTTAGGCCTCACAGTTACTCATATCAATACCATAACAAACTAGCAAGTAATAATAAGATAACTCAGATGACGACATGTTTTTGGATACGTCTCCAATGTATCTATAATTTTGATTCTTCCATGCTATTATATTATTATTCTTGTATGTTTTACAATCATTTTATGGCAACTTTATATCATTTCTTGGGACTAACCTATTGACATAGTACCAAGTGCCAGTTGTTGTTTTTTGCATGTTTTTTACATCGCAGGAAATCAATATGAAACGGAGTCCAAACACCGCGGAAATTTTTGTGTATTTTTTATGGACCAAAAGACCACCAATGGGCCAGAGCAGCACCTGGGGGTGCCCCGAGGGGGGTGTCGGTGTCAAAACCGGCGGATCTCGGGTAGGGGGTCCCGAACTGTGCTTCTAAGGTGGATGGTAACAGGAGGCGGGGGACACGATGTTTACCCAGGTTCGGGCCCTCTCGATGGAGGTAATACCCTACTTCCTGCTTGATTGATCTTGATGATATGAGTATTACAAGAGTTGATCTACCACGAGATCGTAGAGGCTAAACCCTAGAAGCTAGCCTATGGTTATGATTGTTGTTGTCCTACGGACTAAACCCTCCGGTTTATATAGACACCGGAGGGGGCTAGGGTTACACAGAGTCGGTTACAAGGGAGGAGATCTACATATCCGAACTGCCAAGCTTGCCTTCCACGCAAAGGAGAGTCCCACCTGGACACGGAACGAAGTCTTGAGTCTTGTATCTTCATAGTCCAACAGTACGGCCAAAGAGTATAGTCCGGCTGTCCGAGGACCCCCTAATCCAGGACTCCCTCAGTAGCCCCTGAACCAGGCTTCAATGACGATGAGTCCGGCGCGCAGATTGTCTTCGGCATTGCAAGGCGGGTTCCTCCTCTGAATACTCCATAGAAGATTTTGAACACAAGGATCGTGTCTGGCTCTGCAAAACAAATTCCACATACCACCATAGAGAGTATAATATTCCACAAATCTAATCTGCTGACAACTTTTATAGCGTGACATCACTCCATGGCCCGGTCATTATTCTAACCATTTTTCTCAACCAGCTACTACACATATTGTGAGGCGGTTTTATTGGCACGTCTTGTCGAAGCAGAGATCGTGTTCCCCTTACAACGGGATTCTCATCAATACGGGCATGGGTAACACAATCGTGCTTGCTAGCATGACTCCTCAATTTTAGGCAAGTCCCAGACGGCCACGCGAAGGACGCTTGATATTCGCCCTCTTTATAAAGGGGCCAAGGCCTGTCCTTTTCTTCTCGCGCTCGATCCTTCCCTTCCCCCACCTCGAGTTCCAACACCCAAGGCTTAGCCTAAATGCTCTGGATCTTCAATCATGTCCAGATCCAACCATCAAGGCCGGTGGATGGCCTCCCCTGTCACGGAGGAGGACATCAAGAAGCTAAGAGAAGCCAGGTATCTGACCGCCGAAATCCTACACAGGCTGCCTGCTCAAGGGCAGGTCATCCCCACTCCCGAACCCAACGAGAGTGTCATATTTGTTTCCCACTTCCTCCGAGGGCTAGGCTTTAGTCTTGATCCCTTTGTTAGAGGGCTCATGTTCTATTACAGGCTCGATTTCCATGATCTAGCTCCAGATTCCATCCTTCATATCTCGTCGTTTATCGTCGTGTGTGAGGCCTTCCTCCGCATCCCCCCACACTTCGGCCTTGGGCTCAAGACCTTCAATGTAAAGCCGAAGATGATCGATGGGCGACACGCAGAATGCGGAGGTGCCATAATAAGCAAAGGCGCCGATGCTCCATGGCCAAAGGGTTCCTTCCCGGAGATGTCCAACTTATGGCAGCGGGAGTGGTTTTACATCACATCCCCCCGAGGTACTAAGTGGGTAGCGGCCCCCGCCTTTCGTCCCCCCCCCCGCCACAACTGGCATCATGGGTCAACAAGGGGCTGGACTGGGGGCCAGTTAATGACGTTCTGACATCGCAAAGCTGCATCCGAGATCTTCTCAGGAGAGATGTCAGTCTCGTCAAGGTAATGCAAGTTATGCTAGTTTGTCGGGTCCTGCCATGCCAACGTCGACCTCTTCGTATGTGGGAGTTCCACCCGGAAGGACCGCGAACTATTCAGCAATTCTTCGGCGTGACGCTCGAAGAGATGTATGGATTGTTCTTCGGATCATGAATAAAGTGTCCGGACACCACCGAGGATGCGGGTCTCAACTGCAACCGTCCAGATACCCCCGTAAGTAATTCTGCGGCCGAACACACTGTCTTTTTATTTGTCACAACATCATTCTGAAAAAATCGCTCTTGGCCAGGACTAGATAAAAAAGGCAAAGATGATCAGGTGTTCGGCCCCCCTTCCCGAAGGCTCACCGGATTCTGTACTAGTCAGGATGCTCGAGCACGCACCTTATCAAGTGCCATCAGAGGAAGATAAAGGGAGGGATAAAGAAGCCAAAAGCGGGCCTCACGCATTACACATCCGAACCGGGGGAATTAGTGTCTCCGCGAAGGAGGATAATCGGGGGGAAGAATCTAAAATTCCCTCTCCCCAAGGAAGGAAAAGGACCGCCTCTGAAGACTCGGAAACGAGGGTTTCCAAACGAGGGAAGAAACCTTTGTCAGGGGGCCCCGCCCCGGAGGGCGTCCTTACCGCACTGTGCCCGCAAGGGGGTCAGCCCTCCACCGAGCTGTAAGTGAATAAGAGTACTTTTGGTAAATATATATTGCTTCATCTCTGAGGACAATAACCGAGACGTATGTCTTGCAGTTCGGATCGTAGCCCTTCTCGACAGAGTTCGTCTTCGGGGGATCTACTTCCGGAGATGATGGAGAGCGAAACGCCTCCCCTTGTCTCCCTGCCTCGAGGGGCGGACGATCCTGAGGTGTTGTCACGGAGGCTTTCTCCTGATCCTCCAAGGCCAGAAGGTAACCCTTCGGCCGCCCGAAGTCCGGAGTATTCGGCTCCTAAGGAGAGCAGCAAAAAGAGTCCGGGACTGTCCGGTGCACAACCGGACGCGCTGATGGGTCTTCTGGAGCAAGCGGCTATCTCAGAGGAGCATCGTACTTTAATGGGTACGGTGGTTGAGAGGATTTCATCCGCCAAAAGTGGATTGCATGAAGCTTTTACGGGCCTGCTAAGAGGCTTTGAGGTACGCAAAGTATGTATATTTTTGACGGTACCGCACATGCTAGGTGTGCTCTGTACAGATAGTAGCCCCGGAGACTCTGGTTGCTGTCCAAAGGCGGCAAACAGAGGATCATAGTCCCAGGTAATGATCATGCTACTTACATGTGCAGGCGGCCGAGGGTCTGGCGGCTGGCCGGACTGGTGAGTTTGCCGAACTGAGGCGGCAGCTTAATGCGGCAGATGCCGACATCGTGCTTGTAAACAAGCGGCTTGACGAGGCACAGGGTATGTATTTTCCGATGGTCAACAGATATTAAGAGGAGCATGATGCTAGTATCTATAATATACTGTGACTGCAGATGGAGCTGCCGCCGTGGAGACCCTTCGGGCGGAGCTTGCCCAAGCCAAGGAACAAGCCAGGAGAAGTGATGCGGCCGCCCTAAAGGCGGTCGAAGAGTTAAGAGCCGAACGAGCTGCTCATCGCCAGAGCGAAGATAAAATAGCCAAGATGGCTATTGAGCTGAAGGATGTCGCCGACCGGTATGAGCTTCTTGAAAAGGAAAGCCAAGCGAAGGCGGCGGACCTGAAGAAAGCCATGGTAGCAGCCAAGGAAACCCGCTCTAAAATTAGAGCGGTGAAGGAGGAGCTTCGTCAAGCCGGAGATATCACGGCTGGGAAGCCCTTTTTGTTGCGGACGAAGTTCGGAGATCCGAAGTATGCCCCTCTGGATCAATTATGGAGTGCTGCAGACGCGTACCTAGACTTGGCAACAAGTGCTGCTGATGCGACTGGGTTTTTTAAGGATCAGAAAGATCATGAAGTGGAAAGGTTGTTCTGGTCACAGTTTAGTACTCCAACGCATCCGCTGCTATTAAATGAACAAATGGCCGAGTGGGCCGAGCTCCATAGGTTGTCCGGACTTGCCATGAGGTCTGTCGTGGATCATATTTGGCCGGAGGGACCAAGGCCGAATAGTTATTTTGGTTTAGTGCAACAATTCCTTGGTGTTGTGCCGCATATCGACGCTGTAAAGAGGCCGGCATGCATAGAGGGTGCGCGGATGGCTCTTGCCCGTGTTAAGACATACTGGGCAGAGATGGAGGCCACCGCTATTGCAATCCAGGATCCGGTCGTGGGCCAGCTCTCGGCCGAGCACTATTTTGAAGAAGTCCTAGAAGGTGCTCGTTTAATAGAGGCTCAATGCTCGAAGAGTATCATGTTTGAGTGACATGTATCCCAATTGTAAAAACAATCCTATTTGGATTATAAAGGTTGTGTTTACACTTTTGCCTGAAAGTATTATGATGCCTCCTATGCGGCCGTTTATGTATGTATATAACCTGAAAGTTTGCAGTCGTCGGCTTCAGCCCCCACGCATATAATGCGGGGGTGTTCGAAAAAAAAGCGTGTATTCACACTTGATCCAACGTCTTGGTCCATTAAGGAGGTGATAGCACGGCGAACAAGGCAATCGGACTATATAGCTTTAACACTTTCACTTAGCCATAGGAGTTTGACGGTGGGGCTACTATATAGCCCCTGGTACTTCCGCGCTCATCCGAATACGGGGCACATACATACATGACCGGGAAACCGGCCCTTCGTTAATGCAGAGGAATCGCGAAGATTCCGCTAGGTCATCGAGTGGTTAACCAGTCTCGCGCTTTATCATGACAGTCAGTTTTTGGCTTTCTCTACTGAGGCGCTCATCCAGATGAACCAGTGCACAATCGCAGTAGTTCTCCCGGTGCCACCTTAGCCGATAGACGGAACGTAAGGTAGCAAAACACGGGAGCCGGGCAAACCCAACTATTGACCAAAGACATGATTCGGAGCTGATGCATATAAGGCCAAACTCGCGACGCCGAACACTCCATAAGGTATTCAGACTTTACAACATATACCGGGCTGAGTAACGCCCTTGATAATGAACCCTGAATTCCCAGGTACGTGCATTAGTCTGACGTGGCGAAATGCCAATAACGCCAGCATCCCTCTCGGTTGTATTGAGTATCCGGTGGGTGTACAGCAACAAGAGACAGTAAGAAAGGTTTACACAGGGTCTTAATCTAAAAAGAAACCTTTGAGCGGGGCCCTGTTGCACGTCTGCGCCTGTGTCTCTGTTGTGCCGTATCCTGGAAGGGTGTAGCACGATGATCATCTATAAAAGAAAAACCCAGGTGAAAGTCTTTCGTGTGAAAAATTGATTATTCTTAATGAACCATTAAAATTCAATCTAAATAAAGGTCAAGCTGAACTGTAGTCCTTTTTATATGCGGGAGCCCCTAGCACCACCTATGGGGGTATATCCATCAACCCAATATCAGGTTTATCTGAGCTGTTACAGCTAGTGGTGTGCCAGACTCGTCTAGCCGTGTCCGCAGTCATGACGACCGATCGTTTATTCTGGTTGGAGATGCCGTTCAGTGTTCGACTGCTAGAGCCGCCACACATTCCTCCGTACGTAAGGAGCGCTTTGTGTTTCTGCTAACGACGATGATGCCACGTGGACTGGGCATCTTAACCTTAAGATAAGCGTAATGCGGTACTGCATTAAAACTAGCGAAGGTCGTTCTTCCGAGTAGTGCGTGACAGCCGCTTCAGAATGCAGCGATGTCAAAGGTTATTGCTTCGCTTCGGAAGTTGTCGGGAGAACCGAATACAACCTCTAGTACTATAGAACCCATGCAACGGGCCTCTGGGCCGGGTATTACTCCTTTAAAGGTAGTATTTCTTTGGCTGATTCTTGTCAGGTCTATCCCCATTTTGTGGACGGTGTCCTGATATATCAGATTAAGACTACTACCACCATCCATAAGGACTCGGGTGAGATGGTATCCGTCGATTATTGGGTCTAGCACCAAGGCAGCCGATCCTCCGCGTCAGATACTAGTCGGGTGATCCCTGCGATCAAAAGTGATCGGGCAGGACGACAAAGGGTTGAACTTGGGGGTGACGGGCTCTACGGTGCATATGTCTCGGAGTGCGCTCCTCCTCTTTGTTATGTGAATCATGTTCACTGTTTTGACCTCTGGTGGGAATTTTTCTGTCCCCTAGTATTTTGCTGGCGAGGCTCATCCTCGTCTTCACTTGGTGTCTCCCTCCCCTTGTGTTCGGCATTTAGCTTGCCGGCCTGCTTGAAGACCCAGCATTCTCTGTTGCTGTGATTTGCAGGTTTGTCGGGGGTGACATGAATCTGACATAACCTGTCTAGAATCTTATTTAGGCTGGACGGTCCATCTCTACTGCCTTTAAATGGCTTTTTCCGTTGACCGGTTTGAGAGCCCTTGAATCCGGCATTTACCGCCGTGTTGTCTGGGCTGTCTTCATTGTTTCAATGCTTGCTTTGATTGCGTCGCGGTTTTCCATTGCCATCCCTAACTTCGGATGTGCCTGGGTCGCTGGTGCTACTACGGGCCAGCCAATTGTCTTCGCCCGCGCATAAGCGGGTCATAAGGCTTGTTAGGGCTGCCATTGTCCTCGGTTTTTCCTGGCCGAGGTGTCTGGCGAGCCATTCGTCCTGGACACTGTGTTTAAAAGCCGCTAAGGCTTCGGCGTCCGGGCAGTCGACTATTTGATTCTTCTTAGTGAGGAATCTGTTCCAAAGCTTTCGGGCTGACTCTCCGGGCTGTTGAATTATATGACTTAAATCGTGTGCATCCGGAGGTCGGTCATAGGTCCCTTGGAAATTACCCCTAAAAGCATCCTCAAGCCCTTCCCAACTTCCAATTGAGTTTTCGGGGAGGCTCTTCAGCCAGTGCCGGGCTGGTCCTTTCAGCTTGAGGGGCAAGTATTTGATGGCATGGAGATCATCTCCACGAGCCATGTGGATATGAAGGAAAAAGTCCTCAATCCAGACCCCAGGGTCTGTCGTTCCGTCGTATGCCTCTATGTTCACGGGTTTGAATCCCTCTGGAAATTCATGATCCAGCACCTCATCGGTGAAGCATAGGGGGTGTGCGGCACCCCTGTATTGGGATGTGTCATGGCGTTCTGACGGTTGTAGTGTTTGGTTTTGATTCTGTGCCGGAGCGCGCTTCCTAGATCCGTAGATGGATCTGGTTATACCTGCTTTTTGGCGCGGGTCCTCACGTAAATCGTGTGCTGACTTATGTGCGGCATCGTTAGCCGCCCTATCGCGGCCACGGGGTGGTCGATCCGGCTGATCGGCCGTTTTGTTTTTCGGCTGAGTGGGCTCTAAAGCCTCGTCGTCGAATTCAGGCAGCAGCTTGCGTTTTGGATAGCTCTTTGTGTGGCAACTGCCACCGTACTTTTCTTAAGGGTTGAGCACTTTGTTCCATCTACTGTTGAGTGTACTTTGTGCGGCCTTAAGCCTTTGCTTCTGCTTCTTCAGACTCCTCACGGTGGCAATAAACCTTCTATGGAGGTTCTAATGCTCCAAGTGCCTTTCCGGGATGATGTGTGCATCGTCGTCCGGACTGTTCTCCTCTCCGGAGACAAGTTGGTGAGCTTTACCCTCGGCGTCGCCGTGATCGGACCGCGGCTCCATACTATGTTCGCCGTCCGCTGGTTCGCCCTTCCCTGTCGCGGGGTCCATGTGGTCGCCGTTCCCTTTGGAGTCGGCCGGGGTATTATTCTTTCTTGCGCTGTTATCGCTGTTTTTGCCAAGGCGGGGTTTGGAGCGGCGCCTGCGTCATCGCTTTGGTTGCTTCTCGAGGGAACTATCTTTTGCTGCTTCCTCCCGTTCCTCGTCATTGTTTTCTTTGGGTGTATCCACCATGTATATATCATGTAATGAAGTGGCTGTCCAGCGCCCTGTTGGCGGTGGTTCCTGTTCCTCTCCTGCATCGTCGTCCATACCGTCGATGTCTTCGGAGTCAAAAGCAAGCATGTCGGTTAAGTCGTCGACAGTGGCTATTAAGTGGGTGGTGGGTGGGGAACGAATTTCTTCGTCGTCCGCATCCCACTCCAGCCGGACATAGTTCGGCCAAGGGTCTCCGGACAAGGAGAGAGACCCTAATGAATTTAGCACGTCGCCCAGGGGCGAGTGCTGAAAGATATACGTGGAGGAAAACTCCATGATCGGTGCCCAATCAGATTCGATGGGCACGGACGCAGGCGGTTCGGAGCCCATAGCCGGGGACGAATCCAAGTGTCCGGCAACACGGGTCTCATAGGAGGTGAAGTCAGTGTTCGGCTCTATCGCCGCTGAGTGTGCGGCCTCCGTGGCGGGGTCCATCCACCCGTCCTCGGACGGCGCGATCTGCTCCGGGCTGAGGGCCGGAGTGGCCACAGGTGTGATCTCCCAAACACCGTCCGATGGTAGAGCTAAGTCATGCTCATCGTGACTATGCGGCGCACCTGACATGGGCTCGAATCCGTCGAAGATCAAGTCTCCATGGATGTCGGCAGTATAGTTCAAGCTTCCAAACCTGACCTGATGGCCAGGGGTGTAGCTCTCGATCTGCTCCAGATGGCCAAGCGAGTTGGCCCGCAGAACGAAGCCGCCGAATACGAAGATCTGTCCGGGGAGGAAAACCTCACCCTGGATCGCATCGTTGCCGATGATTGAAGGGGCCATCAAGCCTTTATGGTGACGGCACAGTGGAACTCTCAATGAAAGCACCAATGTCGGTGTCAAAACCGGCGGATCTCGTGTAGGGGGTCCCGAACTGTGCATCTAAGGCGGATGGTAACAGGAGGCGGGGGACACGATGTTTACCCAGGTTCGGGCCCTCTCAATGGAGGTAATACCCTACTTCATGCTTGATTGATCTTGATGATATGAGTATTACAAGAGTTGATCTACCACGAGATCATAGAGGCTAAACCCTAGAAGCTAGCCTATGGTTATGATTATTGTTGTCCTAGGGACTAAACCCTCCAGTTTATATAGACACCGGAGGGGGCTAGGGTTACACAGAGTCGGTTACAAGGGAGGAGATCTACATATCCGAACTGCCAAGCTTGCCTTCTAGGCAAAGGAGAGTCCCACCCGGACACGGAACAAAGTCTTGAGTCTTGTATCTTCATAGTCCAACAGTCCGGCCAAAGCGTATAGTCCGGCTGTCCGAGGACTCCCTCAGGGGGCACAACCCACCAGGGCGTGCCTGGGGGCCCAGGCGCGCCCAGGTGGGTTGTGCCCACCTCGGTGGCATCCCGCACCCCCTCTTTACCCTATAAATTCACAAATATTCCGGAAACCCTCGGGGTTAACCTAGATCAGAAGTTCCGTCGCCGCAAGGCTCTGTAGCCACCAAAAACCAATCTAGACCCCGTTCCGCCACCCTGCCGGAGGGGGGAACCATCACCGGTGGCCATCTTCATCATCCCGGCGGCCACCACGATGAGGAGGGAGTAGTCCACCCTCGGGGTTGAGGGTTTGTACCAGTAGCTATGTGTTTAATCTCTCTCTCTCTCTCTCATGTTCTTGAGATGTCACAATCTTGATGTATCGCGGGCTTTGTTAATATAGTCGGATCATATGGCGTTTTCCCCTATCTATCTTGTTGTGAATTGAGTTTTCCCTTTGAGATTTCATTTTATCGGATTGAATACTTTTATGGATTTGAGAGCACTTGATATATGTCTTGCATATGAATACTCGCGGTGACAATGCGGTATAATATTGATTCACTTGATATATGTTTTGGCATTCAACTTGTGGATTCCCGAGGTGATATTGGGGTAATCTATGCATAGGGGTTAATGCACGTTCTTGTCTTTGTTTCTCCGGTAAAAATATTGGGGCACTCTTTGAAGTTCTTTGTGTTGGATTGAATATTATGAATCTGAATTTTCTTTAGTGTTATTTTAGTATGAACTCTTGGTTACATCGATTGGAAAGAATAGCTTGGTGTTATTTTAGTACGAACTCTAGGATAGATTGATCGGAAAGAATAGCTTTGAGGTGGTTCCGTACCCTACAAACAATTCCGTCTTATGTTCTCCGCTAGATAGGAACTTTGGAGTGATTCTTCATCGCACTTTGAGGGACGGTTATATGATCCAATTATATTAGCACTGTGGAGAGATTGCACTAGCGAAAGTACGGACCCTAGGCATCATTTTCAAGCATTGCAATACCTTTTTGTGCCCGTTTACTATTTGCTACCTTGCTGTTTTTATTTATTCAGATTATAAAAAAATATTTCTACCATCAATATTACACTTCTATCACCATATCTCCGCCGAACTAGTGCACCTATACAATTTTCCATTGTATTGGGTGTGTTGGGGACACAAGAGATTTTTTGTATTTGGTTGCAGGGTTGTTTGAGAGAGACCATCTTCATCCTACACCTCCCACGGATTGATAAACCTTAGGTCATCCACTTGAGGGAAAATTGGTACTGTACTACAAAACTCTATGCTTGGAGGCCCAACACGATTCTACAAGAATAAAGTTGCGCAGTAGACATCAAGAACTTTCCTCGCGCCGTTGCCGGGGAGGTGAGTGCATGAAGGTATATCTTTGGATCTTGCAATTGAATCTTTTAGTTTCTTGTTTTATCACTAGTTTGGTTTATAAATGAAAACTATAAAAATGGAATTGAGGTTGCATCATATTATTCATCTTTATAATATATTTCGTGAAAATGATGGAAAGGAAAATTGTGCTCAATTGAAAGAAGAAGAATTCAATAAAATGTTTGGTATAAATAATGAGCATGATTGCAATGTTGTTAGTATGAATTCTTTGAATATCCATGATGCTAATGATATGCAAAGCCATAAGCTTGGGGATGCTATATTTGATGAAGATGATATTTTTAGTCCCCCAAGATTTGATGTGCAAATTTGTTATAATGATTGCATGCCTCCTATTTATGATTATTATAATGATGAAAGTGGATTCGGAGAGGTCATGACCTTATTTAATGATGAACCCATCATTTTAGATGAGGCTTCAATTGACTATGAGAACAAGGTTGCTATCTATGATGATTATGGTGATGACATATAAGCTATATTGAATAATGATAACCATGAAACTTTTCATCGTGATTTTAATTTTCAATCACATGATAGTTATTTTGTTGAGTTTGCTCCCACCATTATTGGTGAGAATAAATTTGCTTACGTGGAGAGTAATAAAATTTCTATGCTTGTGGATCATGAAAAGTATGCTTTATGTGATAGCTATATTGTTGAATTCATTCATGGTGCTACTGAAAATTATTATGAGAGAGGAACATATGATTGTAGGTATTGCAACAATATCAAGTTTCCTCTCTATGTGTTGAAAATCTTGAAGTTATGTTTGCTTTGTCTTCCTATGCTAGTTGATTCTTGTTCCCATGAATTGTTTGATCACAAAATCCCAATGCATAGGAAGTGGGTTAGACTTAAATGTGCTTGCCATGTGATTCATGATGCTCCCGTTGTGTTTCAATTCTTTACTTTTATGCGAGCATCATTGAAATCATCATGCCTAGCTTAAAAGGCATAAAAGAAAAGCGCTTGTTGGGAGACAACCCAACACTTTTACCTACTGTTTTTTCATGTTCACATTATTAAGCTACTGTATTAATCATGTTTTATTGCTTTTGTTTCAATAAAGTGCCAAGTAAAGCCTTTGGGATAGTGTGGATGATAGTTGACTTGAATCTGTGCAAAAACAGAAACTTTTGCTTCCAGAAACAGAATTGTTTAAACTCAGTAGAGCATCGAAAAATTCTGATTTTTTTTACAAATGATTAATATAAAAAATTTCAACATGGTCCTAATTTTTCAGGATTTGTGGAGTTGCAGAAGTATGACTAATATTCAGAGCTTTACAGACTTTTCTGTTTTTGACAGATTCTGTTTTCAATGCATAGTTTGCTTGTTTTCTAGTTTCTATGGCTTATATTGCTCAATATAAATTGTGGAAATGATATGCTACAGTAGGCATTGTGTGGAAACAACTATGAATCTTGTCTTTGAGAGTACCAAAAGTGAAAAGGTTTGCTCTTTATCATACTAACCTATCTCACAAAGTTCAGTTAAGTTTTGTGTGATTGAAGTTTTCAAGTTTTGGGTGAGATATCGATATGAGGAGAATAAGGAGTGACAAGACCCTAAGCTTGGGGATGCCCAAGTCACCCCCAAGGTAATATTAAAGGAATATCGAAGCAACTAAGCTTGGGGATGCCCCGGAAGACATCCCCTCTTTCGTCTCCAACATTATCGGTAACCTCACTTGGAGCTATATTTTTATTCGTCACATGATATGAGTTTTGCTTGGAGTGTCATTTTATTTTATTTTTATTTGCTTGCTGATATTTATAATAATGTTTTTCATCTTTTCTTTCAATAAAAATGTCAAGGATAACCTTTACTATGCTTATTTTACAAGTCTACATGTTGCTGTTTGAAAACAGAAAGTTTACCGCTGTTGCAAAAATTCCCTAGAAAAGTCAGAATGTGATAAAATTCTGAAATTTTTGCAAAATAAGATCTGATAAATTTTCTAAAGTGTTGTAATTTTTTCAGAATTTTTGGAGTTAGGGAGATGAATATTGCATTCTTTACAGACTGTACTGTTTTGGCACATTGCTGTTATATTTGCATTGTGTGTATATGTTTGCTTGTTTAATGATTCTATTTGCGGATAGGAGTATTAAATATGCAGAGGCATTTAGTATGCAATGTTGAATAATAATTTTAGTGATTTGCTACAGTAGAGAATGATAAGGTTTTTGCATTGGTTTATACTTACTTATCTCACGAGTTCTTGTTGAGTTTTGTGTGGATGAAGTTTTTGAGATTTAGGGAAACCGTGATATAAAAGGAATTAAGGAGACACAAAAGCTCAAGCTTGGGTATGCCCAAGGCATCCCAAGATAATATTTTCAAGAAGTATCAAGCATCTAAGCTTGGGGATGCCCTGGTAGGCATCCCACCTTTCTCCGTCGGCACTTATCGGTTAGTATCGATTGATCCTAAGTTTTTGCTTCTTCACATGATGTGTGCTATCCTTAGAATGTCATTTTATTTTGTTTTGCTTGTGTTTTAATAACTTACTTAGATCTGAAAGTTTTTAAATAAAATAGAGTCCCCAAATAGTTGCCAGGGAGGCTAGGTAACCGGCATTCACAGCCCGTCAACGAAGCTCTTTTCTATGGAATTGCTCTAGTGCTTCACTTATATCTTTTTGAGCACGGTGTGCTTTAGTATTTTTGAAGAAATTATCTCTTTATTCACCTAAATTAATTTGAGAGAAATAAATATTATGCTCATGATCTTCACTTATATTCGTTTGAGCTTATCAAAAGCAACAGATGAAAATTAGTTCAAAGTGATAGATATCCAAGAAGGATATAATAAAAACTTTCATGAAGATCATTGGACAAAATAAAATTGCTTCCTTGTAATAGTTTTGAGATATGATGATGTGATATGTGAGTCATGTTTATGAGTAATTATGCTTTAGTAAGAATATTTGTGTTAAGGTTTGTGATTCCCTATGCAAGCACGAAAGTCAATAGTTATGCAATGAAATTACATCCTACTAGTAGTGCATTATTCGGTGTTAATTATGCTCAAGGCTCGCTTATGAGATTATTCGTTTCTTGGTTGGTCGCTTCTCAATCTTTTGCTAGCCTTCATTTTGCACTAAGTACGATCACTACTTGTGCATCCAAAATCCTTTAAACCAGTTTTGCCACATGAGTCCACTGTACCTACCTATATGGGGTATTATTTTGCCATTCTAAGCAAATTTGTATGTGCCATCTCTAATTCTCAAAATAAATTTGTCTTTTGTGTGCTCATACCGCTCGCGAGGCGGTGAGGGGTGGCCAATATTTTCCATGCTAGATGTGTTATTCTCACGATGAGTGTTTATTCACTTGTCATTGCACGAGAGTAAGGCAATGGTATTAGGGATGCCCAGTCCCGAAATGAAAACTAAATTTTCTTTATGTTGTCAAATAATAAATTCCTTGGAAAGTGTTGGTACGGAGGGCACCCGTGGATACGGTTAGCCATGGAAAGTGAAAGTATGGTGGAAAAATGAATAAACTTTACTTTCCGTTTGGGAACCGCCTATGATATATCTAGCATGGAAAGTGTTGGGAGCTCTAAGTCATTTTTGTTGGTGGGAAAAGTATGCCTATCAAAATATTTTTATCTCTCAATTTTTGCTTTGAGCTCTAGCACCTCTACAAATCCCTACTTCCCTCTGCGAAGGGCCTTTCTTTTACTTTATGCGATTTTTATTTTTAATTTGAGTCTCCATCTTCTCTTATAAAGCACCAACTAGGAGGCACTATGATCGTACTTGAGCATTGGGTGTAGCTAATATGCGAGTGTGTTTCATGAATGGATCAATGATTGAGCATGATGGGATAGGGATAACTTATTTTAGCGTTGATATTTTGAAAGTCATGGTTGCTTGTTGATATGCTTGAGTATTTAAGTCTCATGTCAAAACTAGACTATTGCTTTGAACCATATAAAAGTCCAAATGTCCATGCTACAAAGAAAAGAATATGAGATGACATGTTAGGCAGCATTCCACATCAAAAATTCTGTTTTTATCATTTACCTACTCGAGGACGAGCAGGAATTAAGCTTGGGGATGCTGATACGTCTCCAACGTATCTATAAATTTTTTATTGTTCCATGCTGTTATATTATCATTCTTGGATGTTTTACAATCATTTTATGGCCACTTTATAATTGGGACTAACCTATTGACATAGCGCCAAGTGCCAGATTGTAAGCCGACAGACAGTTATGACCCGGCAAGTACTTAGCCATGAAACTGAGTCGCCGAAGTTAAGAAGCCCAAGACGTTAAGAAGCGCGTGGTGAGAAGCCCATGAAGAGAAGCCCGTGAAGAGAAGTCAGAATAGTTTAAGTCTTAATCCGAGTTGGACTCTACATGTAACCCGCCCCTTCAACTTATATAAGGAGAGGTAGGGCACCCCAAGAGGGACATGTTGAATAATCTTAAGGCTAGACACAACTAAGAGAGCCGGAGATACGACGACTCCCACATGATGATAATGAGACCTAGCCGCAAACAGCATGTAGGGTTGTTACCGGATGATGTTTCCCGGGGCCCGAAGCTGTCTAAACCCTTGTCTTGTGTTGCGTCTCTCGATTCTGATCAACCCCTCTCAAGCTATCACATAGATGCGTTGGCCTCACGACTAAGTCCTCACACTAGGACATCTGCCGTGACAAATCCACGACAGTTGGTGCCCACGTGGGGCCTGCGCACGATGGTGTTGAGTTCTGGGAGGGATCTTTCCCAAGGATCGAGAAGTTCGTAATTTTTCGGATGAAGAAGTGTCCGGCTCGGAAAGTCTGCATCAACGTTCATAAAGTTCAGATTTATAATCAGTGGGATTTTCAAGTTCAAGAAAAATCAGTGTTGCGGTTTGTTAGCCCGCCACCATCCTGCGATTTGCACGATTGTTATCAAGTCGCCGAGATTAAAGGCCGTACTGCAGTTATACATTTTAAGGAGACCTCCTCTTTACTGTATCCATTGACCGCATCAAAAATAAAGGAAAAAGAATAAGAGGAAAGAAGGATATAGTAAGGATTCAGACTCTACTTCGTTGCCGAGTCGCCCGCAGCGTGCAAACGGCCGTCGAGTCGCCTTTTCTACGGCGGGTCACCACCGAACTGCGCCTGGTTCACCGTTCACACACCCAGCCAAAGCAACTACTACATGAAGAAAGATAGGGACTCGGATTTGTCGCCACCGTGGTCTCTGCCTCCGCTGCAGCCGCAACTGCGCCTCAACCCGCCCGGTTTGCCTTGGCCGTCGACCGCTGCCGTTCGCCTGCAAGTTGTTTTGAGCGGTGGCCTCACCTGTGAATCGCCTTTGAGTCGGCCACGTTTTTACCTTTGCCATGGATGCGCCTCGGACTCACATCAAGTCGCCGGAAGACTTCCGTAGCATCCCTCTCCACCATAGCAGCTCGACTCCGCTGTCACGGCCGTTGAGCCGCCAGCACCCGGTTGGACCTGCCTCCGCCTTGAGCCACTGTTAAGTCGCCCTGTGGCCGGTCTTCTCCGCCGATGTGCTCGATCCTCCTTCTGCAACACTCGTTGGGTTTGCCCCGTCGGCTTACTGCTTCTCCGACGCAGCCTCACATTGAGCGGACCGCCTCGCTTATGCTGTGGCCTCACTCCGCCTCGAGCCGGCCTCGCTCCGCTTTGGTCACGAGCCGCCATCTCCGCCGCGATGCCTCTGTGTCATATAACACATGGCCAAAGACTGATTACAACACAACCCCACTCGTTTCATGGCTGTGAGTCAAAATAAACAGAATCTGGTGCTACTTACGATCACTAGTGCTACTATTACAAGCCCACAAGGGCACGGGAATGAAGAAAGGACGAATTTAGTATTGCATGGGAAGTTAGCAAGCCATCCTAGTTCAACGGGTGTGATTTGACTGGCCTCTGATGTTCTGCGTCATAAAAAGCAGAGCTAGACTACATATGCAATGCACCACAAGGAGTGCTACTATGTGAAACTGTCCGCGAACTACAGCGACGCGCCGCATTGAGTCGGCCTACCTTCGTGGTCTCCCTTTGTTTCTGACCCGTTGTGCTTCCAAAGCTGCCTTCGCCTCTGTCAGCCCCTGCCACGCTGAGCCATCGAGGACCGCGCCAAGTTGCCGCTGTTGCTCACCGGTTTTTCGCGTTGAGCCGCCCCTGCGGCCTCATTCATGGCCGCACCCTCGCTGTCGCCGCTGCGGCCTTGTGTCGATCCGTCACTACAGTCTGCAATAGCCCGCTGCCACCACAGCTGCAGCACCTACGTGAGCCGCCGCAGGTCTTCTTCCGTCGCCCCGAGTGGCCTCTCCTTGAGCTGGCAGGAGCTCACCGGCGAGTTGCTGGCGTACCTCGCTCCGTCATGAGTCGCTGCCGAGCGTCACAACCCGCCTGCTTCTGCCAAAGAGCCGCCTTCGCCAGGTCGCTGTAAGTCACCCCCGGCCTCGTTCAACCGCCACCCGCGGTGTTGGTCTCGAGTCGCCGGAAGCTTCACGCCAAGCCGCCGGCCACCGCGTTGAGCCAGCCCTGGTCTGCCGTCTTTGTTGCTGCGCCTACCACACTGTGACCTGCCGGCCTCCATTGAGCTGCCCGTCGCCGGTGCATCTCTGAGTCGCCGCCCCAATGAACTTGAGTCGTCGGCCGGCTCTGCTCCTGTGGGATCTGCGACCCGCCAAACCCTCCGCCGGCTGCCTCCGCCTGTGAAGCCTGCAAGCCGCCCGTTGACTCACCATGAGCCGCCGCCCGTGCCATCGATCCAACCACCAGCGAGCTGCTGTGGTTTCAGCTGCTGCCCCGGCACCACCACAAGTCGCCACCTCCGTGGCCGTCTTCGTCGATCTGCGCCGCTGCCCCGACGTATTGCGCCCGTCGGCTCCGCCATGAGCCGCCCACACCGTTCGCCCGTTGTTTTCTCGCGCTGCAGCGACTTTGCCCCCGTGAGCCCCTGTTGGCTTGAGCCGCTGACGCCGTCATGGTTTGCCTTGCCTCGCTCTGCATTTTCTCGATCCGCTAGCCCGCCCCCGGGCTGGCTTTGCTCCCCGGCCCTGCCAGATCCGGCCATGCGCCGGCCAGCGCCGGCTTGCCACTAGGTGGCGCCGTTCGCCCGCGCCAGAGCTCCTCCTCATCTCCGTCGGCCTCCATTGACGTCCCAAGCCGCCCTGAGCTGACCTGCGTATCTCACCCCCATGGCTTCCAGCAGGGGTTTGACCCGGTGGAGTAAAGGAGACAGCCGGCTGAGAAACAGAACAGAGGCCTTTAGAGCCCATGAGAAAAATAAAGAGGCATATTGCCCAATCCTGCAAAAAAAAGGGGGTCAAACATGACCCGGAGGATCCTTTCTGAGCCGCCCAGTGCCGCTTTTTAAGCCACCACCTCTGTCATCATTGCTGCAACCCTACAGCTGATAATTCTTGATAAAACATATCAGGTGAAATCCATCCTGTCAAATTTCTATTGATACATTTTTATTTTCTTCGAGAACAATTACTCTAGTTTGTGCAAATTCTTATGCGGCATTCATAATTGCAAAGGAGACCATCAAACTATGGCCCTTGCCTACATCGGATGGATCAATGGATAGGGTCATTTATAACCCATTGAGATTCAACATATTTTAGCAATCCGCTGTTCAACTATATGCCGGTTTACATCACGGTCAAATATGGAGAATCTCAAGCCGACTCCTCGAGTCGTCTTAAGACTCGGGGGCTATAATGATATGACTCAGCAAGCCTTGCCAGTTTCAGCAAATTCAAGAACACGGACGTTGAAGGGGAAGATAAACCGGTCCCGGAGGCTGCTGCCATATTGATGAAAATTTAAAGGCCGTCAGAAAATTTCCGGCTCAAAATGAAGATTCCGGTTTAAAATCCGTCTCAAGAGACATCTCTCTCCCATAAAGCTTTGAAGCTCTCAATATCCGGTTTAACATCCGGTTAAAAAAGAATACATCTCTCACAAGTTCGAGTTCTCAGGAAAAACTAAAAGGTTGCCAAAGAGAATTTGCTGCCATGATGCGCGGTTCAAACATGGGTATCCTGCCTTATTGGCTTAGCTTATTGGTCACTTGGGGGCTTCCTGTTCAAACATAGGTGTATTCACCAAACAGAACATAGCATTACTACCCTCTTGACCGAATATGTCACTTGGGGGCTTCCTATTCAAACATAGGTGTATTCACCAAAGAGAACATAGCGTTACTACCCTCTTGACTGGGTTATCT
This sequence comes from Aegilops tauschii subsp. strangulata, assembly GCF_002575655.3. NCBI lineage: Eukaryota > Viridiplantae > Streptophyta > Magnoliopsida > Poales > Poaceae > Aegilops > Aegilops tauschii. Next base: position 229,616,242 of record NC_053039.3, read on the forward strand.
TGTTCAAACATAGGTGTATTCACCAAAGAGGACGTAACCCTTCCGGGTTATCCTGCCTGTATGTCAGATGCTTCTCCACCAGGTAATCCTGATTGACCTGCCGAACTCTTAACAGTCAATCTTTTAAACAAGACCCTGAACTCGTTAAGGTTAAAATGCCGGTTTGTCATGTGAGGGTACGGCTTACGGATAGCGAGGATGAACCCAGGCTATTAAGCCGCCTTCATTGAAACTTGGTTAAACCTGCCTGTGTGCATGATGCTACTCCGACCTCGTGTACTCTCGATAAGTCAATCCATATGGACCCTGAACTTATCCAGGTTAAAACATCGATTGGGTTAGGTGAGAGCCGGCTTACAGAAAGCAAGGATAAACCAGTGGCTATCATGCTAGTTTCATTGAAGTAAGATTCAAGCTTCAAAATCTGACATTTTTACTCTGTTTTCATACGCATACATCATCATCATATATTGCATCATCATTGCATCATCATAGCATGTGTCATATATGCATGGATATACTAGTTTATATTGCAGGAACCGGTTTTCAACCCAGGTTATATTATTCAAATCTTTAATAGCCAACATGGCTGGATTTTTATTATGGTTGTCAATAACCAGTATTATGATTGAGGTTTACAAAGCCGCTTCAGAGTAATGGCTATTATTTCCTCATCCAAGAATACCAGCTCGCACCAAGTAGTATGGTTCAATATTGATATGCAAGGCATTCAACAATATCATACAGACAGTGGATATGATTTATTTACAATGGAAGAGATCAAGATTACGACCCGGCACTTGGGGGCTACATTATTCAGATCATGATTATCTCAAATATGGAAGTCCCATGTCGCTGCAAGCATGCACCATGACACTTGGGGGCTAATGCAAGGTCATTTATTGTTTGCCTCGTTGAAGACCCGATTCATCACATTGTAATGGGCCGGCCCTTGGGGGCTACTAATTGTTCCTGTCAAAAATTCAAAGTACACAAGCTAAATCCATTATATTGAAAGGTTCTTTGCTCAGTTGGTAAAGCACAAGGCTCTTAACCTTGTGGACGTGGGGTCAAGCCCTACGATGGAAGCTACATCATATGATGTTATTTTCAATGAAATATAAATAAAGTCCCAGCTCAGTATTATCTTACTGAGTCGGCCCTTGGGGGCTACACAGGTTGAAGTTTTTTATGAGCATAAGGCAATTACAAGTCCCAGGCTGCTGCAAGCATGACAACCCGGTACTTGGGGGCTACATATGTGGAATATTCAGTTTTGACTAGTGATTGAGATGAACAACCTGGATTTCTTCAAGGTTGCAACATTTATATTGAAGCGAGTCTTAAGCTGTTACTACACTCCCTTCTTAAGACTTGGGGGCTACAAGTGATATGCATATAAGGAAGTTCTACATCTTCAAGCTGGCTGAAAATCAGTGAGTATTTCAAGACCAATATTTTTTGCATTGGGAGCTCAATCAAATGAATTATTCTTCACAATATTTCTCTGTGAGAAACCAACGTCAGCAAATTGAGTATGAAGCTGGCCTATTGAAGAAGGAAATGACAAGGAATTAAGATGATCAGGTACCGACTTACAAGAATTCTTAACCCGGAGCACAATCTGTAAAATTTGTTCTTGTGTTTGTTTTACAGGATTAGTATAACATGGATAAATCCAAATTAAACTGGGGGCTAATGTCGGGGATATACCCCGTGGTATGACCCGGCCGGAGATATGACCCGGCCGGGACTTGGTATTTCATTGATGACAAGACAGTTATAAGCCAGATTGTAAGCCGGCGGACAGTTAAAAGCCAGATTGTAAGCCGGCAGACAGTTATAAGTCAGGTTGTAAGCCGGCAGATAGTTATAAGTCAGATTGTAAGCCGGCAGATAGTTATAAGCCAGATTGTAAGCCGGCAGACAGTTATGACCCGGCAAGTACTTAGCCATGAAAGTGAGTCGCCTGAAGTTAAGAAGCCCAAGACGTTAAGAAGCCCGTGGTGAGAAGCCCATGAAGAGAAGCCCGTGAAGAGAAGTAAAAATAGTTTAAGTCCTAATCCGAGTTGGACTCTACATGTAACCCGCCCCTTCAACTTATATAAGGAGGGGCAGGGCACCCCAAGAGGGACAGGTTGAATAATCTTAAGGCTAGACACAACTAAGAGAGCCGGAGATACAGCGACTCCCATGTGATGATAATGAGACCTATCCACAAACAACATGTAGGGTTGTTGCCGGATGATGTTTCCCGGGGCCCGAAGCTGTCTAAACCCTTGTCTTGTGTTGCGTCTCTCGATTTCGATCAAACCCTCTGAAGCTATCACATAGATGCGTTGGCCTCCCGACTAAGTCCTCACACTAGGACATCTGCCATGACAAATCCACGACACTGCCCTCCACCAACAATCACAAGCCATGGCTAGCCAAATCCTCGGGTACCCTCCATACCAACAACAACCGGAGGAATTTTGTTTCATTATAATATTTTGATTTTGACCATAGGATTGGGCATCCCGATTACCAACCAATTTCTCGTGAATGACAAGCAAATAAACACTCATCGTGAGAATAACCTACCTAGCATGGAAGATACTGACAACCCCCAGTTGCTACATGAGCGATTCGAGCATACAAAACTGATTATTATTTGAAGATTTAGAGTTTGGCAGATGCAAATTTACTTGGAACAATAGGTAAATACCGCATAAAGGAAGATATGGTGGACTCATATGGAACAACTTTGGGTTTATGGAACTGGATGCACAAGCAGTATCCCCGCTTAGTACAATTGAAGGCTAGCAAAAAGTTTGAGAAGCGACCAACTAGAGAGCGAGAATGGTCATAAACATGCATTAAGGTTAATGAACATTGGGTATAAGCTTGAGTCAGATATAAATCACCATGAGCATAAATATCGTGGAGGCCATGTTGTTTTTATTCAACTACATGCGTGAACATGTGCCAAGTCAAGCCACTTGAATCATTCAGAAGAGGATACCATCCTGTCATACTACATTGATCATAACCATTTTAAATGCATGTTGGGACACAAGATAAACCATTATCTACTCCTAGCTAATTAGGCATGGCATGAGTAACTATAATATCTAATTGTCACTTCAAACATGTTTCATTCATAATAGGCTGAGTCAAGAACGATGAGCTAATCATATTTACAAAAATAAAATAGGTTGAGTTCATACCAGCTTTTCTTCATCTCAACCATCTCATCAAAATATCATCATTATTGCCTTTCACTTGAACAACCGAACGATGTGAATAATAATAAGAGTGCACGTATGAAAGTGCGTTATATCGACTAGAGGGGTGAATAGGCGATTTTTTACAAATTCATCACTGAGGAAATAGTACTCGAGGAATTTGCTAAGTGATGAAATACAAGCAGCGGATAATGTACTCAAGTGCATGCATAACAAAGTAGTAGCATAGTCATGATGATGAAATGAAACATACACAAAGCACAGAAAGCGTCTAAACAGGATAAGCAGGTAGGAGACAAGGTGACTCAAGAAATAGGATTGAGGAAATTGAGAAAGTCTTTAGTCAAAGTCTTCAAACAGTAACGATCAATTTCATCAACACATAAGCGAGGAAATGAAAGAGTTGAGGAAATAGAACCAGTAGCTCGGTGAAGACAGTGATTTGGTAGACCAGTTCCAACTGCTGTGACAGTTGTATGTATGGTTGGAGCGGCTTGGTATTTAAACCAAAGGGCACACATTCCTTACCGTATTCTCCTTGGGCTAAGGTCACACAGACCTTGACCAATCACTTGTGGTAAGTCTTCAAGGTGACTTCCAAACCTTCACAGACTTGGTCACTCGATGATCCACAATTCCTCTTGGATGCTCTAGACCATGACGCCTAACCATCTGGAAGATGCACAGTATTCAAAGGTAACAAGCATCGGTTCCACACAGGAACAATCTCTTCAGTGATGCTCAATCACTTTGGGTTGTAGGTGTCGGTGTTTGGGGTTTTTCCTCGCTGATGATTTTCTCTCAAAGTCCTCGGAGCATGGGATGCTCTAAATGACAAGTGTTAGTTTCTCTTGGAGCAACCAACCAGCTAGTGGTCGAGGGGAGCGGCTATTTATAGTCGGGGAGCCCGACATGATAAGACATAAATGCCCCTAATGATATGATCTTTATGTGGATAAGATATTTGGGGCAGCTGGCGTGAAGCACAACAACGGTCGGAAATTTGAGCTCTCAAATTCCTTAGGGCTATCATGTTCCTCACTTTAGACAATTAGCACTGGCGAATTCCTAACTCCTCAGTCAAAACAAATTCCTCAGAGATTAGAAGATCTTTGTCTCTGTCACTGAAGAAATTGACTGAACTATATGAGATTTCCAAAGGCTTCACTCTAAGGATTGAGTATGTGTAGGCTTTGATATGAGCATCACTTGGAAATTTTTCTTTAGTATTACCTCGACCCCCTTTTAACAGTACGGTGTTTCCTATGACTCAAGAAAGGAAAATAAACTACGAAAACAGAAGTCATCACACTTCATAGTCCTCGCATCAATATCAATATCTTCAAGGTCACACCAATTTCCTCATTTTCAAAGTCTTCAAAAAAACCAAAGTGTTCAAATGAAGACAATCATTTTTCGGGGTCGACTTTCTTCGGATATATCAAACTCCTCAGAGACTTATAATACATGTGTACACTCAAAAATACATTAGTCCCTTAACCTATAAGTCTTCAATACACCAAAATCACTAAGGGGCACTAGATGCACTTACAATCTCCCCCTTTTGGCGATTGGTGACAAACAGGTTAATTTTTCAAGGGATAAACAATGAAGTGTAAATACTGATTTTGAGGAATTTGATTGCAAGATATAGAAGAACCCCCCCCCCCCCCCCCCGTGAAGATGTGCGTATTTTAGGAATTTGCTTTGGACTGCAAATGCACATGGTAGGATAAAATCTTGGAGATCTCCCCCTATATCTTGTAATCCATTCACACATTTAACATATAGTATGAGGAATTTGAAATGCATGATGAAAAATGGTGTCTGACGAAATTCAACATACGTGCATTAAGGTACTTGAGGAAATAAGCACGCAGAAAGCAGTTAAAATGTATTAGACCACCATCGGACTTAAGTTTACAAGTCATCAAGCAAACACTTCAGAATAACAAGAGTTGTAACTTAACGAAAAACAGCCCATATATAGAGACCTGCTTGAAGACTAACTAAATTTCTCCCCCTTTGTCATCAAATGACCAAAAGGGACGAAACTTGAGGACTAACGCCCCTGAAGAATATCAGCTTGAGGTCGGTGGAGGAGCGCCAGCGTTGTCGAGATCCTCAGCTTCATCCATCTCACACGATGAAGAAAATGAACTTGTCACCAACTGAGGAACTTTGACCTTCTTGAATTTCTTCGAAGGAGGATGTGACCGGTCAAAGTTCTGTTGAAAGTCCATCTGCTTGAGGTCTTCATCACTGTAAAGATGAGAAAGTATGTCCCAAGTGCGATCGAAGATTCATGCGCATAATAATGATTCTTCTTCATAGTGTTCCGAGTGACAGTCATGTTCTGAAGAATTGAGCCAAATTGACGCTTGACCCACTTGTGGTTGCGATCGACCTTCTGGTGAAGACTTAGAAGAAGCTCACGATCAGTCATCACTCGTGGGGCAGTAGCTTGAGGATTTTGCTCAGTGGCTTTAGCCGCAGAGTCCTGTGTTGCAGAGTCATCATTGGTGGAGTAAGATGCAGCCTTACGAAATTGACCATCCAATGGACGAGTGCCTTCATCAATAACAGTGGCATTGCCTTTTTCATCAACTAAGGAAATAGTCCTTTGAGGACTTCAATAGGAGGCAGAAAGCTAAAGTGATTCTGAAAATCAGCCTTGTATGGAATTGAAGATCTGGTTCTGATGAACCTCATAATCCAAGGAGCATAGGGCTTCAATTCAAACGGCGGAAGAGCAACATTGTCCAAAGTCCTCATGAAGAAATCGTGATAGTTAATGGAATATTAATCCCGTGAATGATGTTGAACAACAGATTCTTCATGATGCCAACAACTTCTTCTTCAGAATTGTGGCCTTTGATCGGGCTGAGGGTTTTGGTCAAGATGCGGTAGACTGTCCTTGGCACATACAACAAATACTTCACGAGGAAAGTGGTTCTTGGAGCTTAGCCAGGCCACAAAGGCTTCATCAATACTTGCATGAGATGATTTTGAAGTTCAGGTTCCTCAAAGATAAGCCTTGCACCTTCTGTAGGAGGGCTGACTGGAATGGCATGAAGCAATTCAGAGGCTGGAGCTTTGTAGTGAGTGTTCTCAGTCATCCAGTCTAGCACCCATGAATTGACATCTAATACATTTCCAATGAGCTCTTCATTCCAATCATAGATATCAGTGCAGAAGGTGAGGAGTCCAGCTTCGTGAAGAACATTCAAAATGGGTTGAAAGCATGGAATGGACTCCATATCCACATGAGGAATTTGACGGTGTTGGAAAACTTTGTTCTTGTCAAATAGAACAGAGGCATAAAAATTCATCTAACTTGCAGTCCAAAACCTCTTGCGCCTTAATCTTGCGGAGTCATAAGGATTTTCATCAGTGAATAAATGATGCTCAACGAAGAAATCGGCATTCTTGAATTTTGACCTCCTTGTGCCAGACTGAGGATTTTGAGGTTTGGGCTGAAGATTTGCAGTAGTGGGCCTCACAACCTCTTTAGTCACAACCTCTCGTGTAGCAGACTGAGGAATTGAAGTGGCACTTTCATCAACAGCAGTTTGGTTCTCCTTTTCTTCAGCTGATGCAGCTGGAATTTCTTTAGGAATAGATTGGAGAGAAGTTTGACGTCCTTCAGACCCTGTAATATTTCTTCAGTCTGCACAGGGGACTGAGGAATTTGTTGGAGAGGTGTAGCAATTGGAGAATTAGGGTGAAGATTTTCCCAAAATCCATCATTTAACACTGGGGTGGTTGAGCCAATATGCACATCTTCGACGCCCACCTCTTCAGCAGTGAACTGAGGCATAGGCGATGATACCAGTGGGGTTAAAGCATTTGCTTCCACCTCAATTTCTTTGTCCATCTGCTTTGAGGAAGCACCAAAGTGATTTTCTTCATTATTTTCATCATCAGGAATGACATATTCTTCACCAAACAGAACTAATTCCTTTGATGGAACAATAGAAATTGGAACAACATCAATTGGTTCACTGAAAGATCTCATCAAAGTCCTCACTTTCTTGGGAGCTGAGGATTATGTAGAGGTTGTTGCTTTCCTTTTCTTCGCAGCTACCTTCTCTGCAGCTTTGGCTTTCTTCACTTCTGATACAGAAGGAAGAGTTGTTTTCTTCACATTTGAAGATTTTGTAGGAGGAGCAGAGGATGAAGTTGGTGCATTTTCTTCAGGAACGACTAATGCAGTCGCCCTGGCATTCTTAGTTTCTTCAGGCGCAGCAGATTCTTCAGCTGGCTTGGGTTGTTCTTCAGGCGTAACATTGGGAGTTGCCCTGTCAGTGTCTTCAGGAGCAGTAATTTCTTCAGCTGCCCTGGTAGCTTCTTCAGTAGCCTGAATTTCTTTAGTCGCGCTTTCATTTTCTCCAGCAGGCTGAGCAAAAACTTCAGTCTGAGGAATTTGTTGTTGCGATGGAGCTGCAACATTTGCCTTGAGGTTCTTGGCAATTTTGACAAATCTGACCTTGTCTCCTAGCCAATCAACATGGTATCGGTCAAATTCATCACTAAGGACATTGATTTCCTTCTGAACTCCGACAAGTTCTTCAGGAGACAAAGTGAGAGTGTTGTTCCTCAGAAATCGTTCCTTCTTGTACCGGTCCTTCTTGACTGGGCTGACCTTCTCAAATTTCCATTTTTCCTCGCCTATGAAGGCAGTCAACATGTGATTTTGACCAGGAGTCAGATTCAGGTCATGGAGTGGAGTGTTTGGATCCTTGTGCCATATGTCAATGAAGTTGAGGATCTTCTTCGGATCCAGCATTAGAGGAACAGAGCTGCCTTTGGCTCTTGCAGCCCTTCCTTGTCTATCCTTGATGATTTCAGCAAGTTCTTCATCATCAACTTCATCATCAGCAGATGGAACTTGAAAAGACACTTGCTTCTTGTGAGGACTTGGCCTCTTTCCACGTCCAGCAGTGGACTTGACCTTCAGCAGAGATGGACCACTTGAGGATTGTGGTTGAGCTGAGGAAGTTGCAGATGCCCCTGGGGCAATTGAGAATCCAGCAGCCAGCCGACACGTTGCAGGATGCACAGGTGTTGAGGACTTTGCAGTAGCAGCTGAGGATTTTGCTACAACAAAAGGGGTTGGTGCAGCCCTTGAGGAAGTTGCCTGAGGGCTTTGCTATTGGGGAACTTGAAGACTTTGGCTTCAAAGCTGGTTTCTTCTGCATTGCCTTCTTTGGCGCTATTCTATTGGCAGAGGCCTCAGCAGCAGTAGCTTGAGAGTCCTCATTGAATTTCCTCACAGCCTTAGCAACCATCTTTTGAAGCTTTGCTTGGCGCTTGGCCCATTCTTTAGGAAATTCCTCACCACGCTTAACGTTGGTAGGATCAGCTCGTTGGCCAGCAGCCAGAGGTGGTCTTGAGCAAGGAGGATTTATAACGAATGTCTTCATGTACTTGGGAGTAACACAACGATATACCTTCCATTCCTCTGCCCATCTTCTCTCAATCCTTGTATGCACACTTTGCGCTGTGTCTTGGTCTCCTTCCCATGAGTTTCTTCATCTGGTGTGCAATATTCATCATAGATGTCCTCATGGAGTTGTGTTGGTTTCAGGCCTCTTTCCTCCTTTCTGAGTTCTTTTCCCATCTGCCCTTTTCCTCACTTGAGGATTTTGAACTTTTGAAGGTTCTGAGGAAGTATGCAATTTTTCTTCAAGGAACGCTGGAAATGAGTTAAGTTGATGAGAACCTAGAGATTCATCAGCAGGCATTTTTGTACCTGTGAATAGAGTACAGGTGCGAAGAATTTGAAGAGGTCATATGCGTTCTTAGAGAATTTTCAAAAAGTATCAAGTTGAGGAATTTGACCATAGATGTCTTGAGGATTTTCGCTAAGCATTCTTGACTCGGGTTCCAGAGTTGTACAGATTTGAAAATCCACACAATTCAGGAATCCTGAGGAAATCCATAGCTTAGAGAAATAGATCAAGGGAAAGAAGCATTGCGGTGTTTAAGGAGTAGATTGTTGAAGAATAAACACCTTTTGAGGATTTTGTGAAAATCATAAGAATCAAAGTAGGGCAGTAAAATCAGATTTTAATTACCCTTGATGACGAACACGACGAACTGGGAGTTAGAACTGGGAAGTTCGTCTGTCCAGATCTCCCACGCCCTAACTCGGCGGCGAGAGACAACTACGGCAGCGGCAGAGTGAAGATTTTCGCGGCCGGCGCGAGTACGACAGCGACGAGGTCGAGGCAGTGAAGCTCTTCCTCACCGACGACAATGGAGTTCAGCGGCGGCGCTAGGTCACAGCTCGAGCAAGGAGAGACGAGGTCGAGCGGAGTAAATGAGGTCAGAGGAGGGCAAGGGGTATTTATAGCCGAAGTGAAAAACTGTTCGCCCGAAGAATTTGGACGGACATTGTCAGATTTCGGGTTCCGTCAAACCCTTGAGGTTCGAACACTAGGGTGCGCACGAAGATCTCTCTCTCCCTAGATCGCTCTCGCAACGATCGCAAGGCCTAGCTCGACGAACCCAAAGAACGAGAGGCACAAGAGTTTATACTGGTTCGGGCCGCCAATGTGGTGTAATACCCTACTCTAGTGTGGTGTGGTGGATTGCCTCTTGGGCTGAGGATGAACAGTTACAAGGGAAGAACAACCTCCTAAGGAGAGGTGCTCTTGTGCTCGGTGAACTTGTGTGTGGCTATGGATGGAATGGCTCCAATCCAAGATCACATCCCTCCTATGGTGGTGGCTAGTCCTATTTATAGAGGCCCTGGTCCTCTCCCCAAATATTGAGCGGGAAGGGATCCAACAGCGGCCAAATTCGAAGGCAGACAGCCAGTACAAGTTATCCCGACTAAAGGTGGTCTTCGCCTGCCAAAGGCTCTGGTGGTGACGCCGTCTTGAGCTCCACGGTGACCTCCGTCCTGCCGTCCTGCTGGTCTTGGTCTTGTAGCACCGATATGGAAACCTTTGTCTGATGCCTCGGGACTCCTCGCCTGCGCTTGCCTTTTAGCACCAAAGAGGAAATGAGGACACTGCGTGCGCTGGCGCCCACCTGGTGCCCGCCAGACCTCGGTCGTCATGGCCTGCGTCACAGGAACCTCGCGAGGTGCTCCTTGCCTTGATCTCTCCGCCCCTCGCGAGGCAGCCTGGTGAGGCCACCCCCGAGGAGGTATTGTGTCGTCCGCCTCGCGAGGCTTGGCCCCTCGCGAGGGTCTTGAGTGTTTGCTGGTGAAGATGGGCCGTATAGGGCCGCTGGAGGAGCCACGCCGTGGGCCGCAGGCAGGCAAGTCTGGGGACCCCCGTTCCCAGGACACCGACAGTAACCCCCGGGCCCAAGGCGCGCTCGGAGTTGGCTTCGAGGCGAAGCCAAAGGGCAAGTGCAGAGCGCCGCGGGCCCCAACAGCCTGCGGCCTCGTTCGACGCGTGGTGATTGATTGGACGTGGGCGTCCCTGCTTCCCCACGCAGCCTTGATATCCGCCTGGCTAGGCGGCCACGGCGTCCTACACAATTATTTCCCCATTGCTGGCGGCGCACTCCTCCAACTCCTCCGCCTCCTCGAACCTCAGCTTCTTCTCCCAATCCGACCCGAGCTCAGCCTTCTCCATCGCTGTCGGTGTCAAAACCGGCGGATCTCGGGTAGGGGGTCCCGAACTGTACGTCTAAGGTCAATGGTAACAGGAGACAGGGGACACGATGTTTACCCAGGTTCGGGCCCTCTCTATGGAGGTAATACCCTACTTCCTGCTTGATTGATCTTGATGAATGTGAGTATTACAAGAGTTGATCTACCACGAGATCGTAATGGCTACACCCTAGAAGTCTACCCTGTATGACTATGGTAATGAGTATATCCTTTCCGGACTAAACCCTCCGGTTTATATAGACACCGAGGGGGATCTAGGGTTACATGGAGTCGGTTACATAGAAAGGAATCTTCATAGTTGATCGCCAAGCTTGCCTTCCACGCCAAGGAGAGTCCTATCCGGACACGGGTACAATCTTCGGCCTTCATGTCCTCACAGCCCATCCGTCGGGCCCATGGATAACAGGCCGGACGCCCGAGGACCCCTTAGTCCAGGACTCCCTCAGTAGCCCCTGAACTTGGCTTAAATGACGAGGAGTCTGGCGCGCAGATTGTCTTCGGCATTGCAAGGCGGGTTCCCTTCTTTCCGAAATCCAAGATAGTCTTCGGAAGCGATGATAGTATCCGGACATGTCACACACACCATACACAACCGCAGAGAGAATATAATTTTACACGAGTCCAATCCGCTGAAAACTTTTTGTAGCGTGACATCACGTCTGACCGGTCATAATTCCGAACCATTTTGTGTTCGCCGCTCCATGTTCCGAGACACGGTTGCCATTGCCACGTCTTGTCAAAGCAGAGATCGTGTTCCCTTATTGTGGGATTCTCATCAATGCGGGCATGGGTAACCCAACCGTGCCGTTTACACAGGCCTTGGAAATAGGCGAGCTTTTAGGGCGAGTGGGGAGGCGCTTGATATTCGCGGCTTTTATAAGGGGATAAGGATTCCCTTTTTCACCCACGCCCTTTCTCTCCCTCAGCCCTTCCATCCTTGAGCTCCAGCGCCCAAGCTTTAGCTTTTCCTCGTCCGAGAAAGCACTCCAAACATGTCCGGATCCGGAGCTGGAGGCAAGTGGATGGCCTCTTCTGTTAAGAAGAAGGACATCAAGGAGCTCCGGGAGGCCGGATACCTGGCCAAGGAGATTGCTCACCGACTCCCGGCCAAAGGACAGATCTTCCCCACTCCAGAACCCCATGAGAGGGTTGTGTTTCTCACACATTTTGTCTGCGGGCTGGGATTCCCTCTCCACCGGTTCGTCCGCGGACTGATGTTTTACTACGGGCTAGACTTCCATGACCTAGCCCCCAACTTCATTCTCAACATCACGACATTCATTGTCATGTGCGAGGCCTTTCTCCGCATCCCACCTCATTTTGGCCTATGGCTGAAGACCTTCAATGTGAAGCCGAAGGTGGTGAGCGGCCAACAAGCAGAGTGCGGAGGCGCCATGGTGGGCAAGATGCCCAATGTTACCTGGCCCGAAGGCTCCTTCGGAGACGGTGAAGGGGTGGCAGTCGGAGTGGTTCTACATCACCGAGACGCGCGACACTGATTGGGCGGCGGCCCCTGAATTCTGATCCGGAATCCCGATGCGGCTCACCTCCTGGCAAGAGAGGGGCCTAACCTGGGGTCCCTCGACCGAGTTGACTGGGCTCCAGACATGGGTCCAGAACATGATAGACAGGAAAATCAAGCTTGTCAACGTGATCCAGGTCATGCTCATTCGTCGGGTCCTTCCGTGCCAACGCCGGACTTGCTATCTGTGGGAGTACGATCCGGCCAAGCACCAGATGCTACTAGAGCTCTTCGGCACGACGCACGAAGACATCTGGAAAGTGCTCTTCAAGGCCGGCGAGACGCCACCGCCCACGACCGAGGATCGCGGGCTCAGCTTAAAACGCCAGGCTAATTCGGTAAGTTCTTTCATGTTTTCAAGGTATACCCTTTACTAGCATATTTTGAGGAAAAAGCCTAAGCCTTCCTATCCTTGTTTTCAGGCCTGGATCGAGGTAGCATGGGGGATTAACTGTCCGGCTCCGCTGCCCGAAGACCAAGAATTCCCATCACTGACGAAAATGTTGTTTCCAGCACCTTATGAGGTGTCGGAGAAGACGGCCAAGAAACCGGCCAAAGGGGCCCGGAGGGGCCCTCGCCGAAAAGGCGCTTCAGACGTGATGTCCGAAGAGGAAACTCACTCTTCGTCCGCCGAAGACGATGACGAGGAGGAGGAAGAAGAAGACGACTCCCCACCCGAGGTGGGGAGGAAGAAGAGAGCGGCCTCCACGAATCTGGAGGCGATGGCACCCAAGAGGGGGAGGGGCTCCCGCGCGGATAACTTCGCGTGGGATGTCGATAGTAGTCCAGAGCGACTTCCCCGGAACAAGCCTCGGGCCGCATCGTAAGTACCAAAATCCTTATGCGCGCCCAAACGCCCGGGCCTTTCAGGTTTTTAATATTGACATGTATAAATTGTGTTATTCTAGTCCGGCCCACGACGGCTCCCCGCGATCCTCGACAGAGGGTTCGCTAGACTCTAAGGAGATGGCTAGCATGTCTCCGCCGCCTGCTCATTCTGTCTCGCCAAAGGGTGATGACGGGGTGGTGTCTCAAAGGACATTCCAAGACCGGGGGGAGGTTCCGGAGATCGTCAGGGTGGCACCCCAGGATGACTCCTCGCCCGCCGGACACATGGAGGGAAAAGCCCCCATGGGAACTGGTGATGGGGGCCGGGTTCCATTCGGCCTTCAGCCGGATACCATTCCGGAGACCTTCACGGCTCCGGAGTCCAGCGAACGGCCTTCCCCGAAAGGAGGAGGTGTGCCTGTTCCGCCGGTGACCTCTGTCCAACCAGAGGCACCGGATAATCTGCTGGAAACGCCGTGAGGCGCTTCCATTATGGATGAACACCGTACCCTTATGGGTACTGTGATCGAAAAGGTTAAGTTTGCCAAAAACGGACTGACCGAAGCCTACGCTAGCCTTCTAACAGGCTTTGAGGTGAGTAATGTAATTGTAGGAAGAATATCACAGTGTAGACAGTAGCCCCTGATGCTCTGTTCGGTGTTCGTAAAGAAAAAGCCGAACAAAGGATCAAAAATAATTTTCGCAGGAGTCTAACATAAGGTGTCTATGTGAATAAGCAGGCATCACTGCGGGCTGTTACCGCTCATACTGCGGAGGTCTCCGGACTGAAGCAGAAACTGGAGCGGGCCGAGGAAGAGCTCGCCTCGTGAAGGAGCAGCTGGAGGATAGCCAAGGTATGTAATAACCTGTGTGTTCATTTAATAAGGATGAATGGTCCGTGCGGACTAAAGTGTCATGAACTTTATTAGGGGCCACGACCGAGGTGGCAGCCCTCAAGAAGGCGTTAGCCGAGGCCGAGGACAAAGCGGCCAAGGAACGCGCCGCGCGCGAGAAGCACGAGGCCCTGGTTAACAAGGCCCAACAAGAGCTCCAAGACGCCGTCGAGAAGCTCGAGTCCTTGGAGCGCGATTTTAGGGCGCAAGAGTCCGAACTTGCGAAGGCCCGCCAGGGCGCGCAGGATGCCGGAGCCGAAGCCCAGAGCACCCTCCAGGAGATTCAGGCGGCCAAGAAGATTGCGGCGGGTAAGTCGTTCGCTATGTGTCGTGGTTTTGTCACAGTAGATGTCCTAGTGAAAGGACTTAGTCGTGGAGCCATCGCGACGGGTTAGCTTAAAGGGGTTAAAGCGGAACAAAGGACACAAGGAGTTTATACTGGTTCGGCCCCTTGCGGTGAAGGTAAAGGCCTAATCCAGTTTATGTGGAATTGCTGGGGTTTCGATGACCAGGGAGCGAATCCGCTATGCCTGGCTCTCGAGTTGTTGTTTCTTGTCCCTAAACCACCGCCGGGTCGTCCCTTTATATACATAGGTTGACGCCTGTCGGTTTACAGAATCCCGAGGCCGGCTCATAAACGTGTCCGGCTCGGTTTCTACCCTTTCCTATCTTACAACACAAGTTACATATCAAACGGCGGTTTATGTCTACAGGCCTTAATCCACCCTTGGGCCCTGGGCCTTCATGTTAAATCTCCTTCGTAAAGTGCCATATTCCTTATCTTCATGGGCTTCAATATGAATAACTCTTTATGGGTATAACCCGGCCCCTCCTGGCCGGTTTATACTCAATAGTAATATCCCCAACATTAGGCCCCAGATTGATTTGAACCTGTTCATGTCAATCTTCAACACTTAGGAAAATTCCCCTTTTAGCGCCTTCGTATAACCTTGTAATCCGCCATGACATCATCTTCCAAGATTGTAATAAACCACCATGACGTCACCTGTTATTAAAATTTGTATATATCTCACCTTCATTAATGAGCCTCCGACAATCGAGGCGACGGCTCTGTCACATATCTAACTTTTGGGCTCCTCAATTTTCGCGCGTGTCACTTATCCCTTCGCCTTATAAATAAGACCAGGAGGGTCCTTTTCATTCCCCCCCCGTGCGTTCTCACTTCTTCTTCTTCTTCCTTGCGCCGACCTAACCCACACGTGCGGCCGCCGTCGTCAAGCTCCGCCCTTGACCTCAACTCCGGCCACTGCATCAACCTGAACGCACCAGAGAAACGCGACGCTCTCCCGCTGTTCCGTCAGCATCAGTAAGTTTCCCTTTTCCTTGCCCTAGATCCGCCATTAGGGTTTCAGTGTTCATCGAAGCTCGAAGTTGTTCTTCCCTGTTCATATCTGCACCACGGTTCTTGATCTAAACCTTGATGTTTATCCTGTATAAAGATAGCCATGATCCTTCGTTTCCGCTAATGCATCTCTCTTTAAGTAGAAAATCCCATCTGAATCCTCGACTGTTCAAGTATCAGAATATTTAACCCTGAATATTTTTCCATTTTCTGTCACACGGTAGATCCAAATTTGCAACACCAAATTACGAAACCTGTTTTTCCATCACATAGTTATTTTAGATCTGTACCTTCCGTACCTGCATAGGCGGTTTAAATTTTATAAAATGATAATCCGGCAGGTACCATTAGCCCTCTTTTAAACCGCCGATTCCTTTAACCTTTTAATGTCAGACTCCGGTTTAACAATGTGTATACACCTCATGTTTTCTCCTTCTGATCTTGCGTCGCTTTATACTTGTCAGTCATGAATCTTAAACCGGCATTAATCTTTTTCCAGCTTTTCATTGAAATGGCCAAACAATTTTCTGCTTGTAACTGGGTCCCCTCCCCGGTTACTAAAGAAAAACTGAATGGATGCGTTGCAACCGACGCCTTAGCAAAGAAAGATGTCATACACTGGAGGGGCCCCGGTCCAGCAAATCCTCCTGAACCCAAGGATGGAGAAGTGATTGTATTCATTGATCACCTGGGTCGAGGGTTCAGTCCCCCCGGATCAAAAAATTTCCGTGATGTGCTTGCTAGCTTCCAACTCCACCCTCAAGATATTGGGCCCAACTCTGTGTCCAATATCTGCAACTTTCAAGTGTTCTGCGAAGCTTATCTGCAGGAAGAACCCATGGTTGAACTGTTCAGAGATTTCTTCTATCTGAACCGTCGTACTGAATTTACAGATGGGCCTAATACTGAACTTGGCGGGGTTTCAATTCAAAAAAGGAAAGATGTCAGTTTTCCTCATGCCAAACATCATACTCATCCCAAAGATTGGAACCCGACTTGGTTCTATTGCCGAGATACGTCTCCCATTGAAGAAAATCCTCTGCCGGGTTATTGTGCTCACCGGCTTACCAATACACATCCATTCCCTCAACGGCTGATTGCAAAGGAACGGTCCAACTATGCACCTCAACTCTCCAAGCTCAGAGCCTTTGTTGCGAACGATTTAACATGCGTTGACTTTGTTCGCTGCTGGATATCTTGGAGCATTCTGCCATTAAGCCGTCACCCTGGTTTAATGTGCGAATATACATGGAACTTACAAGATCCTCAACGGCATATCAACATTCAGCTAACTAATACTGAAATTACAGAAGCTGTGAAAAAGATATTGGATGAACCGGTGGCTGTCTGCAGCAAAACAGGGCTTAGTCCCTTCTGCGTTTTCAATAAACCGCCAGCTATAAGAATTGCCTAACTCTTACTTTTAATCCGACCCTCATAATCTTCCCTTATATCTTTCATCAATTTTTGACAGGACGATGATCTATTCTGGAAAAAGAAATCGCAGGATAAACAGGCGAAGACACCTTGCCCCAAAACAAAGGTTATCAAAAAACCTGCCAAGAAGAAAAATGCTGAACCATCTGACGCAAACGTTGATGATGATCTGGATAATCCGGATTCAGAGGTAGAACTTGACTCTCTTGGTTCATTTTTCATACACCTCATTGACAATGACTATTATCAGGATGACGCTGAAGGCAGTCATGCTGACGATGTAGAGGTAATTATCCTTTCCTCCGATTCAGATCCTCTGCCAACACAGAAAATCCGTCAAGCAAACCGGAAAGTAAGATTTTCTCACCCCCTAGCTCACTTGGACCCAAACTTTCTTTTGAAGAAGCAGCAACACGAAGCTCGCCGCACAACCCGGCACAGCGGCCAGGTAGTTACCTCTGCCGGTTTACCGAATACTCTAGTCCGGAAACGTCGATCAGAGGTCTCTTATATTCCTGACAGCCTCTTAATCCGTCTGATTTGAATTATCAGGGAACACCTCATTCATCCTCTGGCAAGTCAACGGCCACACAACTTCCACCCCTCAAGACGGTTCCTGGGTGAGTTATGTTTTAATTTTATCCTTAATATATTATAGTCGCCCGATGTATTGACATTTATGTTTGTTCTCCTCAGTGCCAAGCCTAGACCCAGCAAGAAGGCCCGGTTAAATAAACCGGCTGATGATAATGTGGTTATTGAACCGGAAAAAAACTCCAGACCCGGAAGGAACAAATGCTGACGTCATGCTTAATGATCCGCCACCGCAAGATTATGACTTTGTTGTTGAACAAATGGAAGTTGATCCAATGGGCCATGCTGATAAAACGACAAGCCCGGTCCGAGCCACTGATAAACCGTCAAGCCCAGTCAAGGCTATGGATGACAAGGTAGATGATGTTATGATTACTGGCTTTGGCCACACCGCGCCTGGTAATCCTGTTGCTTTATCAAAGCATAGTGCCAAGGAAGAGCTTTCTGCTATGAGCAAAGGCAAGTGGAATGCAGACTTGTCAAGCTACGCCCATCTCAATGCCCAAGACATTCATTCTGGCTTCTTGAACCGTCTGTACACAAGCCGCGACTATGAAGCCGGCTTAGTGAACTTGATGAAAGAACGATATGAGGTAACTACTGCTTAACTCTACATACCTGTTTTTCTCTTGTATCCAAATATCAACTCCAGTAGCCCCCAAGGGCCGGTTTATGATATCAATCTAAACCGGGACTTTAGAATACCTCAACTTTGTTTGCGTAGCCCCCAAGGGCCGGTTTATGATATCAATCTAAACCGGGACTTTAGAATACCTCAACCTTGTTTGTGTAGCCCCCAAGGGCCGGTTTAACTTATTAAGATGAACCGAGACTTTAGAATAATAACCTTGTCACTTTCGACTGTGTAGTCCCCAAGGGCCGGTTTATCTTTTCAAGCTGAACCGGGACTTTTACCAATGTTTACTCTGAGCAAATATACATTAGCCCCCGAGTGCCAAGAATAATACTTGTATTGTGCTTGGGACTTGAAAAAAAATTCTGATAACGAGCAAATAGGCATTAGCCCCCAAGTACCAAGTGTATAACTTGTTATGTGCTTGGTACTTCAAATATGTACTGCTAACTCATGATATGTCTGTCTCTTATAGGCTGAACTGAGCAAAAAGGAAGCCCAAAATGCTGATCTTCAAGAAAACATAAAGTCCCAGCAAGCAGAAACCTCCAAAGCCAAAGAGGAACTGACCAGTGCCTTAGCAGCCATGGAGAAGTTGAAGGAAGATTTCAAGAAGGAACAGGTGGATTGGGACATAGAGAAAATCACGTTGCAAAAGAGAGCTGAGGATGCAGAAGCAGCCCTTAAACCGGTGGCAGAAGAGCTGACTGGTTTAAAGCGGCAGATAAATGCCATGACCATTGCTGTGTTTGGTAAATATCCTCGCTTTAAGTCTTCAACATATATTATCCCATCAGTTGCCGGTTTACTGATGCTCGTAATGATGCAGGAACTCGCATTACCCATCTGGGCTCTGACATGCAGAAGAAATTGAAGGCTGCCTATACTCTTATAGAGCAATTATATACCGGCACGCAACAGATCATATGCACTGCTTCTCATAACAAGCTGCCCCCAACCTTAATCAAGGAAACCTTAGAAAGGTTGTCAATGCTGCCTGCCAGGTTTGAAGAGTTAAAAAGATCGGCTGCAAGGGCAGGTGCTCTGACCGTGCTAAAGCATGGGTGCCTGATCTTGATCCGGTGGATGTGGGTAAAGGTTATCCAAGCTTAAGGGAAGACGGATCAGATTTTGACAATGATGACCTCTGAGCCATAACCAGGGAAATGCCTCCACTGTCTTGCCAATTGGCTGAAAAAACTGATCTTTCACACTATCATGGAATTTATGACGTCAACAACAAACGGGTTGCTGCACCAACTCCTGTCGCTCAAAATCTTATCCCGCCAATCCGTAAGCATACTTATGCCCCTGACATTGAACCGTCCACACTTATAAGCGATGAAGCTGTATTCCAAGCCCTAACTGGGATCGATTGGGCAACCATTAACTTCCAGCCACTGGGTAGAGAGGAGGATGAACCGGCGCAAGATGATCCACAGCCGTCAAGTCAGCCTGGTGACAAGTCATGATCCGGAGGCCGGTTTAGCCTTCTGCGTACTGCAACACTTGCCGAAAACAATTACTCTTTTGGGCATTAAAGCGCCTTGTAATAGGCTAGTACAAACACTTGGTCCGCTATGCCATCGGGCATATTTATTTTGCTTGACACTGTTAATCCGCCATGCTTAGGATATATTATGTTCATAATCCGTAGCGGTTTATTCAAACTGTTCCTGCATACAACAAGTTGAAAGTGTCCTGGCGGTTTACCGCCGGACGGGTCATGATGCCCAAATATATAGCCAGGGTTTAACCAAGGCTGTATTTGAAAATAATCAAATATGAAATAGATGATACCTGTGACATTGAATCACATCGTTGGTTGACCAACTATTTGTAGTAAGGGTGATAACCCCAATCTTGAGTACTGATAAATCCTTCCATATTGTGCCGGTTCATGATAAAACCGTACCGGGTTGTAATAAACACCAGAGCATCCATATAGCACTGGCGACTTGTAGTCGAAACCAGACCGGGTCAATAAACGCCGGTTTATCATAAAATATTACAAATCTCATCAAAGGAGAAAATACTTGGCAAATAAAAGCATAAAAGAACACACGAGGCTTTTCATGGGCTGCCAGGCCCAAAATCGAGGCTTTTCATGGGCTGCCAGGACACTGAGTTAAACCATTTTACGAAGCCTTTTAAGATGGACCTCACATTAACCAATCGTCGTTTTAACTTTGACAAGTTCAGGATCTATGAGATTGACTTGTCAAACGTTCGGCGGGTCATACCAGGATTACCTGGACGGAGTGGCTTACTTAAAGAAGGTAGGATAACCCGGGGTTTTAGGTGAATACACCTGGCTTCCAAGCCTGGCTTGATAGCCTATTACAAGGGTGTAGACTCTTTGCTCTTTGAGAAGCAAAGAGTCCCCAAGCAATATTTTGAGCTGTGCTTAGTGGGTGCCCATGTTTGAGTTGTGCCTTTGCAACACTCTCTTTGGCCCCTAAGTTATTTCCTTTTGGCCTTAAGTCGATCAAGAGGTGTAGCTATGGTTCGAATACGACCAAGCCCCCAAGTGATTTCCCTGGTGGCCTGACGCCGATCAAGAGGTGTAGCTATGGTTCGAATACGACCAAGCCCCCAAGTGATTTCCATGGTGGCCTTATGCCGATCAAGAGGTGTAGCTATGGTTCGGATACGACCAAGCCCCCAAGTGATTTTTTTATATATGTGGCTGTATAAGCCGGATCAATGGGAAAACAGGATTCCGCTTTATAAACAGAAGCCCACATGTCACCACACATGATTGAAGAAAAACAACAGAGACCCCGCTTTAGCTGAGGCTCCGGTTTATTAACTTGACTATAATATATGCATCGTCATAACTATGTACATAAGAAGAGCCTGTGGCTCAAGTATAGTAAGGCCGAAGATGAGCGATATTCCATGGCCGGTTGGTCTCCTCCTCTGATTTACGTGAGTCTTTGTGCTCTCGAACATCGATAAGGTAGTATGATTTGTTATGCAGATTCTTGCTGACCACAAAGGGCCCTTCCCAAGGCGGGGATAACTTGTGCATATCAGTCTGATCCTGGATGAGTCGGAGCACCAGATCGCCTTCTTGAAAAGTTATGGTTCTAACCCGGCGGCTGTGATAGCGATGCAGATCTTGCTGGTAAATCGCCGAATGAGCTGCTGCCATGTCACGCTCCTCATCTAACAGGTCAAGTGCTTCCTGTCATGCCTTCTCATTGTTAGCTTCAACATAAGCCGCCACACGAGGCGAGTCATGACGGATGTCACTAGGGAGAACCGCCTCTGCTTCGTAAACCATGAAAAAAGGCGTGTAACCCGTAGATCTGTTGGGCGTGGCATCGATGCTCCATAACACAGAAGGTAATTCCTCCACCCAACAATCCGGCGTCCGCTGTAAAGGAACCATGAGCCGGGGCTTGATGCCTCTCAGGATCTCTTGATTGGCTCTCTCCGCTTGACCATTGGACTGGGGGTGAGGCTCACTGATGATACGTCAAGCCGGATGTGCTCACGTTGACAAAATTCTTTCATAGCACCCTTGGACAGATTAGTGCCATTATCAATTATAATGTTGTGTGGAAAGCCAAACCGGAAAATCACCTTCTTGATGAATTGAACCACCGTAGCTGCATCACACTTACTGACTGGCTCTGCCTCCACCCACCACTACAAAAAAAAGACACATCCATGACATTTTGGGCCGAACGAAATTTTTTTCTGTCATACATATGACACTGCTATGACGATAATTGTGACAAAACCCGGTATCATCATAGATGTGGTGGGCTCCTACTTCTATGACAAAAAATCATGACAGAAAATGGGCTTTTCATCCTGGGCGGGCCGGAGACGCAGCTGCATGACATTCTTTGGGCCGTCCATGACGGAAAAAACCGTGGTAGAAGCGAGGGCGAGGAAAATTTCGGGGAGTTCCCGGTTACGGTGGGAGGTCGGGGGCCGAGCGATGCGCGTTTCTCTCGTATACGTACGCACGTGTGTGCGAGGCGTTGGCTCTAACTGAACCCGAGCGAGGCGTTGGGCTCTAACTGAACCCGAGCGATTGCACTGCAGGCTACGCGTTACTGAACCCGAGCGATCGATCGAAGGTTGTTAACTGAAACCCGATCGAGCGATTCCTTCGCTACTGCTGCTAACTGAAGCCGATCGATGCTGCCTCTGGGATGAACAGTGAGCGTTGCGGGGGGTTTGGATGAACAGTGAGCGGTGGCGTTGCCTCTAGATGAACAGGACCCCGTGGTGTGGTGGAGGGCTGGATGAACAGTAGACGGTGGAGGGGTGCCCGTGGAGGGGTGGTTGAACAGGACCCCGTGGTGTGGAGGGCTGGATGAACAGTAGACGGTGGAGGGGTGCCCGTGGAGGGGTGGTTGAACAGTAGCCGGTGGAGTAGCGCGTGGTGGAGGCTGGATGAACAGGAGCCCGTGGAGGCTGGAGGAGGTCGACGGTGGAGATGAACAGTATCCCGGGGAGTCCCGTTTTGCGGTACGCCACACCCCTCCCGATGAACAGGACCCCTGTTTCTACCGTAGGAGGCCCGTTTCGTCCGTTTTGCGGTACGCCACACCCCTCCCGATCAACAGGACCCCTGTTTCGACCATAGGAGGTCCGTTTCGTCTATTTTGCGGTACGCCACACCCCTCCCGATCGACAGGACCCCCGTTTCGACCGTAGGAGGTCCGTTTCCTCCGTTTTGCGGTACGCCACACCCCTCCCGATCAACAGGACCCCCGTTTTGACCGTAGGAGGTCCGTTTCCTCCATTTTGCGGTACGCCACACTCCTCCCGATCAACAGGACCCTCGTTTCGACCGTAGGAGGTCCGTTTCCTTCGTTTTGCGGTACGCCACACCCCTCCCCATGAACACGACACATTCCGTTGCCTCCCCATGAACACGACGCATTCTGTTGCCTCCCCATGAACACGACGACGACGCTGTCTCTCCGTTCCGACCCAGCCATGTACACGAGCCCTGGCCGTACGTATGCGCGAGTAGGCGTTCGAGACCCCGCCCGTATGTACACATATGTGGCCGTATTTTCTTTCTTGCACCCTGGCCGTTGTACGTACGTGTACATGCTACGTGCGCGCCTCTACTACGACACGTGCACGCCTCTTCATCCACCAGTATATATGTACGTACACGTTCGCGGCCAGAATGACAACGCTACATACGCTTCGACCAGGTGGGTCCCGACTGTCAGGCACTTCCTTGCCTGCGAAGATGTAGCTGGTGGGTCCCAACAGTCAGGGGGGCGAATCGTTTTTTTTGCCCGAACGCACTTCCTTGCGTGCGAAGATGTAGCTGGTGGGTCCCACAGTCAGGGGCAAACGTTTTTTCACGAAATACGGTGGCCCGTCCGGTGGGTCCCCGCTGTCAGGTGGAGGAATAATTATTTTGCACGTAATAAGGACGCACTTCCTTGCTGCGGCCGTGGACCCAGCTGTCAGCCTCTCCATGTACAGTCCACGTCTGATGGAAGCCGTTCCTTGATCACGTTGACCACGCCGCGCCGAGAGCACCAGGGCGGTGGACGACGGCGAGGCCTAGGAAGGGGACGACGCGGAGCCGGGGAAGACACGGCAGTGGATGCCCACGCGTAGAGGAGTACGAGGGTTCACTGGTTCACTACGGTGTGAGGCTACCGTCGTCGCAGAATAACAGGGGGTGTGGGTGAGTAGAGGGATGGCCTGGCCAGCGGTGGGAGTAGTAGGGGGCGGTGAGGCCTCCGCCGCATCGCAGCCGGCCACGGGAGGCAGGAGCACGAGGCATGACCGGCGCTGGTTTGGGCGGCTGGAGCAAGAAGACCAGAGGTTGAAGAAGCACTACTGTTGTTGGATGGACATCGTACAGTCACTGGAGCTAGAATCGTGCATATTGACTAAGTTGACAAAGCCCTCCATCCCCGTCAACTTAGTAGGCCCACAAGTCAGCCTGCCACTATACTGGGTCCCAGCTAACAGGGGGATTATTCATTTTTTTTGTGCGTAATAAGGAGGCACTTCCTTGCGTGCGAAGATATAGCTGGTGGGTCCGAGCTGTCAGCGGCGGTAACGTTTTTTTCGCGAAATACAGAGGCCCTTTCGGTGGGTCCCTGATGTCAGGTGGAGGAATCATTATTTTGCGCGTAATAAGGAGGCATTTCCTTGCGTGCGGCCGTGGACCCAGCTGTCGGCCTCTCCACGTACAGTCCACTTCAGATGCATGTCAGTCGTTGACCACGTTGACCAGGCCGCGTCGAGAGCACCAGGGCGGTGGACGACGGCGAGGCCTAGGAAGGGAACGACACGGAGGCAGGGAAGACTCAGCAGTTGTTTCCCACGCGGAGGGGAGTACGACTATACGAGGGTTTACTGGTTCGTCTGCCGTCGCCGGAGAATAACAGCAGGTGTGGGTGAGTAGAGGGATGGCTAGGCCAGCGATGGGAGTACGGTGGGGCGGTGAGGCCTGCGCGGCAGCAGAGCCGGCCGCGGGGAGGAGGGAGCAGGCAGTCCCACCGGCGCTTGTTTGAGCGGCTGGAGCAGGAAGAGCAGAGATGGAAGAAGCACGACGGCCGTTGGATGGCCATCCAACAGTCACTGCTTGTGCGTCAACCTTTTTTTAGGAAAGCCTAAAATAATTGGAAAACAGCATACAGCCCATCAGCCATTATTTCTAATAATTTACAGCCCATTTGCTAATTATTAAGGGTTTTTTGGAGCCCATATTCTTTTTGTTAGCATTACAGCCCATATTGTGGCCACGGTTAAAAAATTATACGAAATTTTGAATATTTCGGTGCAGTCCGAACTGTTTTTAATCCCGAATTTTTGACTCACATTCAAACTGATTTAAAAATAAATGTATATCAATATAAAATCCAACAAATTCTCCATGCATAAAAATTAATGTAATTTAAAATCTCGAAATGAAAAAAAAATATTTGAAACTAATTGCCGGTTTGATGTGTTTTAAAAATGTACAACCCATTTCTCATTACTGATGGGCCATTTTCTCGGCCAGCCGAATGAAAGCTCTCCTCGTCTTGAAAGATTTGCAGCCCAACAGGCCTGACAAAGCGACTTACTTGGCAAATCACAAAAAAACTGGGATGTGGCCGTGGACCCAGCTATCAGCCTCTCCACGTACAGTACTCTTCCGATGGAAGTCGTTCCTTGACCACGCCGCGCGGAGAGCACCACGGCGGTGGACGACAGCGAGGCCTAGGAAGGGGATGACGCGGAGCCGGGGAAGACGCGGCAGTGGAAGCCCGCGCGGAGAGGAGTACGAGGGTTCACTGGTTCGGCTGCGGTGTGAGGCTGCCGTCGCCGCAGGGCCTGGCCAGCGATGGGAATAGTAGGGGCGATGAGGCCTCCGCGGCAGCACAGCCGGCCACGGGAGGCAGGAGCATGCAGCACGACCAGCGCTGCTTTGGGTGGCTGGAGCAAGAAGACCAGAGGTTGAAGAAGCACTACGGCCGTTGGATGGACATCGTACGATCACTGGAGCTAGAATCGTTCATATTGACTAAGTTGACAAAGCCCTTCGTCCCCGTCAACTTAGTAGGCCCACAAGTCAGCCTCCCACCATGGTGGGTCCCAGCTAGCCGGGGGAGTATTCATTTTTTTGTGCGTAATAAGGAGGCACTTCCGGTGGGTCCGAGCTGACAGCGGGGGGAACGTTTTTTTCACGAAATACGGTGGCCCGTCAGGTGGGTCCCAGCAGTCAGGGGGCAAACGTTTTTTTCGCAAAATACGGTGGCCCGTCCAGTGGGTCCCTGCTGTCAGTTGGAGGAATCATTATTTTCCTCGTAATAAGGAGGCACTTACTTGCTGCGGCCGTGGACCCAGCTGAGACTCTCCACGTACAGTATACTTCCGATGGAAGTCGTTCCTTGACCACGTTGACCTCGCCGCGTTCCGTTGCATGCATGCGTCCATGGGCGTGGTGCGTCCCCACTGTCAGCCTCTCACATACAGTCATCTTCCGATGACTCTCGGTTGTTGATCACGTTGACCACACCGTGCCGAGCGCACCCAGACTGGAACGACCCGGAGATGGGGAAGATGGGGTAGTGGAGTCGCAGATGGAGAGGAGTGGGAAACTTCACTGGTTTGGGTGCGCGGCAGCACAGCGGCGGTGCCGCCCACGGGAGACAAGAGCAAGAACAGAGGTTGAAGAAGGAGCACGGCTGTTGGATTAACATCCAACGGTCCAGCTACTAGAATCATTTGTTGATTAAGTTGACAAAGCCGTGCATACACGTCCGCTTAGTAGGCCCACAAGTCAGGCACCAAATCTAACGGGTCCCAGCTGTCAACGGGATGAATAATTTTTTTCGCAAAACAAGGAGGCACTTCCTTCCATGTGAAGATACAACTGGTGGGTCCTAGCTGTCAGGTGGAGAAATAATTTTTTTCGCAAAACAAGGAGGTCCCTCCTGTAGCTGGTTCGAATCCAAACCTAGACTATGACTATATATGGTGCTATGCTAC
Organism: Aegilops tauschii subsp. strangulata; assembly: GCF_002575655.3. Classification (NCBI taxonomy): domain Eukaryota; kingdom Viridiplantae; phylum Streptophyta; class Magnoliopsida; order Poales; family Poaceae; genus Aegilops; species Aegilops tauschii. Next base: position 229,642,854 of record NC_053039.3, read on the forward strand.
TCTGCAAGTAATGAAACTGACATATCCAACGTTCGCTTCTCCTCTTCTCTACTTACTCTGCCTAGCATCAGAAGCTCTGGCCGCAGCAACCATGTCCGCTGGCTGCTCGTCCACCTGCTCTTCAGCAGGCAACAACCAGATATGCGCCAAGTCGCCACCCGTACCATCGCCTGTGGGTCTCATCACACCCCTGCCGGCACGCGCACCGCAGCCGATTGCTCATCACAACCCGCTGCCGTTGGTGTGGTGCCACTGCTGCAAATCACGCAGAGTCATCCGTCGCGTATCAACCACAATCCGCAACCCTGGCCGAGTCTTCTACAAATGCCCGAATCATGGGGTAATAATATGTTTAAGTGTTGTTCTGCTACTTTCAGTTGCTGATTTTTTTAATAGTTTGGTTGATGATCTTCCAGTTTGATTCATGCAGAAAAGGGAAGATTCGTGGATTTGTATTTCTGGGAAGTTGCTAATGTGGGGGAATGCACCTATGCTGATTATTTGGTTAGCTGAGGAATCCCAATACCAGCAGGTTGGGTGTTGGACAAGTAACTGAAGGAACGGCAGAAGAGGAAGATGCAGAGCAGAAGGTTAAAGATGCAGTTCCTCTGATCATGGCCAAGCAACAGCTGCTGAACGGCCTTGACAGCAATGAGGAGATGAAAGAGCTTGTGAAGATAAAGGGAAAAATCAATGTGCTCTGTAGGATGATTGTCTCTTTATTTGCAGTGTATGTAGCACTCGTGATGTATTCAGTGGCTACGACATGAGCACTTTGCTGAAACTAGTAATGAATGAAACCTGTGTAGCATGCTGGGCGTAGTGTTGTGAACATCTAATGATTTCTATTAACGGAAATCAGGGGGTATCCCCTTTTTCTCATATAAATAAATAAATAGCAGAGGCCCTGTCGGGTCAGCTTTGTTCTCATTCGAAGACGTCGAGCAAATTGCAGTCCAACTGTAAACTATGTCATCAAATTCAAGTTTCACAGCCAAATATGAGTACAACTAAACAACAATGTCATCATGTTTTAGTTGTCATACAATCACCAAACACAAATCAGCATACATAACAAGTGATGTTCTCACAGCAAAATACTAAACAACATGTTCATCAGGTTTCAGTTGTCATAGCAAACACAATTTCACATAGTAGATAAAAAAACGTCTTCTGACAGGCAAATACGACAAAAGCAATGTAATCATCATCCGCAGCAGCAGCGTCAACATCTTCGCCATGTGTATCAGTCTGAATCGTAATTCCCCACGGTGTCATCTTCTTCTTCGTCCTCAACGTCCTCGAACGTTGGCTTCATCTTGATCAACTCTTGTATGTCCACAACACGACAGGCAATCTTTTCACCGGCGTCATTGACGTGATGTTTCTCAAAGATATTAGGAACATCTGTGTTATCTTGTACATCAGGAGCAGTGTAAGCATCGTCTTGTTGTGCAACTTCATTAAACGAATTCCTCTGCTCAAACCTTTGCAATACTCTCCAGTCATCACTACGTGCAAATGTGTCTCCAAGAAAAATATCTGTGTTGCTTGATTTGCCAAAATAAAAGGCTCGTTGGTCTAGTACGCCGCCTTGACATTGATGGATTTGAAATAATCATCAACTCTGGGTTTTGCGATCCTGGAAAACAGGTTATACCAACGACAGCACAACAGAACCACACACCGATGATCCTCGAAACTGGAGATATACTGCAACTGAACAATGTCTGTTATGTTAGCATACATTTCAGTTGTCTCTTTGTCATACGTATCCGTGCTCATGATGGCACTGTTTTGTGTCTTCCTGCCTTCGTCTCGTGCAAGGGTGTTGTAGCGCACATCTCCAACAACGCAAGATTCATAATGTCTTACCCGAGTATCAGGACCCATTGCTAGTGAGTAAAGGGCATCATCAACTGCCTGCCCATCCTCCCGCATCTTCTTAACCTATGGTTAATAGACAAGCTGATCATCTTATGTACTCAATATATTAAAAAAACTGACAGTGCACTTCAAAAGCTTACATGGTTCTTGAACCATTTCGCAAATCCTTCCATAACCAGTTTGTCAATGTTTCTTGGATTTTGCGGCAGTAACTCCTCTTTGTAGATGCTGCACAACATAGTGATCGCATCAAACATCTAAATATATAAGAATGTGCTGCAAGTTTAGTAGATTACGATGTATAAGCTGCAGTACTGCACTTACTTGATATAAGGTAGTATCTCAGGACAGTTATTCAACACATACCAAACCATTTTGTCCAAATCTTTAGGTTTGTCCTCTTGTCGACTCTTCCCTGTAACTCGAACAGAATAATCGAAAACATTGAGCCCGGGATTGTCTTCACCCACCTCTTTGCTAAGCTGATCAGCTGTTTCAATGTATTTTGAGCAGAATGTCAATGCTTCTGTAGCAATGTAGGCCTCTGCAATGGAACCCTCGGGTCTAGCTCTATTCCTAACATAGCCCTTGAAAGTGCCTAGCCGCCTTTCAATAGGGTACATCCAGCCATACTGTACTGGACCTCTAAGTAGTGCCTCATCAGGTAGATGAATAGCCAAATGCACCATCACATCAAAGAAGGCTGGAGAATATATCTTCTCAAGGTCGCATAGGATAGTTGGTATCTTGTCTCTAAGACGCTCCAAAGCATCTATCCTGATATTCCTACTGCAAAGTTCCCTGAAGAATTGTCCCAACTCTGCAACTGCTCTGTATAAGTCTGGGCGGCCCAATCCTCTAAGGATAACAGGTAAAACCCTTTGAAGTAGGACGTGGCAGTCATGAGTTTTCAACCCTTGTACCTTGTTTCCATCTGCACTGACTCTCCTTTCAGGGTTGGAAGCAAATCCATGTGGGAATCTCACACGTGACAGGACCTCGCAGAATTCTTTTCTTTTTACATTGTCCAAGACGTACACAGCTGGTGCCATATCCCGTGGTTTACCTTCATCTTGCACCTGCAAATCCTTTCTGATACCCAGGTGTGTCAAATCAATCCTAGATTTTAAGGTATCTTTCGTCTTGCCTTCAATATTACGAAGTGTGCCGATAATGTTGTCACATATATTTTTCTCGATGTGCATCACATCAAGATTATGCCGCAGATCCAAATCTTTCCAATACTCCAAGTCCCACAAAGTGGACCTGCGGGTAAACAATAATCTCTCTTCTACCCTCCCACGCTTCCTTTTCCCGCTGCCATTACTAGGATGGTTTCCTGGTGTAATATGCCTGACCTTCTCTAATTCCACTTGCAACTCATCGGCGGTGAGCCTCTTTGGCGCATCACGGTTTTCATGCTTTGCATTGAACACATGTCTTCGGTATTTTCTAGGATGCGGCTTGTCCTTGGCAAGGAAACGGCGGTGTCCAATGTAACAGATCTTGCTAAGTATTGCGTATGACAGCGGATTCCTGTCACAACGAGCACATGCATTGTAACCATGTGTCGTTCGCCCTAACATAGTGCCCAAAGCCGGATAATCATGGATGCACCAAATTATAACAGCACACATAAAGAAATCAGCTGGTGGGCTGCTATATAGGTCTCGAGTGAGAACACCCTTCCATAGCTGTTGAAGTTCCTCCACAAGAGGCTCCATGAACAAATCAAAATCCTTTCCAGGACTTTTTGGACCTGGGATGAGAAAGGCCATCATGTAGTTTGATTCTTTGGTGTAGATATTTGGAGGCATGTTGTAAGGGATAACAAGCACTGGCCACATGCTATATGTGGCGCTCTGGTGGCCAAATGGGTTAAATCCATCTGAAGCTAAGCCAAGTCTAATGTGTCTCGGGTCAGCAGCAAACTCTTTGTGTTTATCATTGAAGCTTTTCCACTCACTACCATGAGATGGATGGCTCATTACATTCTGACCTCTGTACTTCTGGTTCCTAGAATGCCACAGTACATCCTCTCTTGTTTCAGCATCATGAAACAACCTCTGCAATCTTGGTATAATTGGAAAATGTCTCAGAACATTATGAGGAATCCTCTTCACAGCATCGCCATCTTTCCATATTCATGATTTGCATTTCGGGAATTCACTTAAGTTGGCATAATCCTTCTGGAACAGAACACAATTATTCTTACAAACATGGATCATATCATATCCAATTCCAACTGCACGAAGGAAATTCTTCATTTTACTGTAGGCGTGTGGCAGCTCAGACGCATCTGGGAAAGATTCTCGGAAAGCATCCAACATCGCATCGAATGATTTGTTGGTCATCCGCTCAGATGTCTTCACCTGAAGAAAGGTGACCATAGCTGAGAATACTAACAGCTTATTTCCTGGGGTGACAACAACGTTGCATTGTTCCAACATGCGGGCCCACCGTTTTTCTTCTGCAGGTGAAAGTTCACGGAATGCACGAGCATTTCGTGGCATTGTTTCAATGTTGGCCAAACTCACTGGCTCCGCCACCACCACCTCCTCCTCCTCTTCCACCTGAGCATCAGGCAGATCAAGATGGTGATCTGCTGCTTCCACGTAGTCAATAACATTGACGTTCACAGCTTCACCATGATGAACCCACCTAGTATATGTGACCGACATCCCATACAAGTGTAGATGATTTTGCACAGTTGACTGGGGTCTTGTAACTGAATTCATACAACTGCTACACGGGCAGAGCACATCTGATTTCGGACCACCGTACTCAGCTCTGATAAAGTTCATGAAGTTTTCAACCCCCTCAACATATGCAGCGGAGAATCTTCGAGCAGAAGTTATCCAAGTCATGTCCATCTGTTAGACATACAAATTAGTTCTTCTACTAGATATTACAGGAAAAACATATATGCTTTTTTATGAAGTCCAGAAAAAATACCTAGGTCGATGTCTAAAGCTATGGCAAGATATTTGGACTAGCAGATCTAAGTAACGAAATATATGTAAAGCTAATTCAGCAAACAGATTTGAGTGCCAAATTATGGCAGGCTGTTTCAGCAGTCAATGAGGCCGAGCACACAGCCATCGAACTATCGAAGGCCATCGCAGTAACGAAGATCGAGTATAAAACGGTGTAGAGCTATTTCACCTAACACATTGGCTACTAGACCATGGCAATCTACGTCACAATAAATATATGGCAGGATATTTTAGCAACTAATCGGCCTTGGCATGCCATCTCAGCTAAGCAGATTGAGTGCAGAACAGGGCAAGGAAGCTTCTTAAGCAGAGCATATTGACAGTAAACTACTTCGGCAAATAGTGAGATTAACAGCGTCTATCAGCTAACATTCAGTGCTACACCGACATGAACGGGGCCTTAGTCTAGAATGCGCGTACCGTGGGAGAAGCTGACCGCCGTGCGTCTCCACACGAACGTCGCCAGCGGTGGCGGCGCTGACCGCCGTGCGCCTCCACAAGAACGTAGCCAGAGGTGGCGGCGCGGCTAGAGGACGGCAGTCTACGAGAGCGTACTATGGGAGCGAGAGGATCGCCGAACCGCGGCGCCGACGTATCGGCGCGGTGGGGAGGGCGGCTTTGGCGGAGCAAATGGAGTGGAGGGGGACAGGGGGGAGGGGGGTTTGGGGAATATTATTGGCTAGTTGGCCGAAGGGCGGTTGAATCGGATTTGGGGGGAATATTTGGGTGTGGGGGGGGGGAGGATTTTCGCGCGGTGGGCGGGGGGAGTTTGGCGCATGGTCGGTTTCTCCAAGTGCAGTCCCACGTGTCAGTGAAGAGGCAAGCCGAAGCGCGTTCCGTTTGCGTGAGCCGTGTGTAGGACCGAACGTGTGTGGGGTGCAATGCGACCGCGACAGGAGTGTTGTGAGTGTACCACCTTTTTTCCTTTTAAACTAGGTGCTTCGCCCCCTCAAAAAAAAATTTTGTTGCTTCGCACGATCCATCGATACTACTACTAGTAATCCGGTAATCCCGACTAAAACGGCGCGGCTGGGTCTTTTCCCGCGCGATATGCTGGGAGGTTGGCTTAGTTGGTTTTTTTAGGACGAGTAATGCTACACCTATGTAATCCCAGTTACGTAATTAACATAATGTGAAACTTGTGAGCTGTTGATTGTAGATTGGGGGGAGGGAGGGGCCCACCACCATGAAAATCAGGGAGGAGAGAGAGAGGCAATTTACGTTAACCCTTTCGTAGGTTCCCGTAGATGTAGAAAGATGTGAAATGCGTGAATGTGTAGTGGACGTACTATTGGAGTGCCTAAGATAATTTGTGTATGTATAGACCCTATGTGTTTATTTTACTTCGCATGTTAGATTTTTCTCGGTTCAATAAAAAGCAGAGTTGGTGATGATGGTGTGCCTGTCATCCTGCAATATAGGCCGTCCGATCTATATCCAACGGATATGAAGGAAACTATGACAATTTACCCGCACTCCTCTCCACATTTGCATATAAGGCTTTCCCTCGTTCATCCTTTTCTCCCACAAGATCTTGATCTTCCGTGCAACACACGGGCATCTTGCTAGTACTCCTACAATATGTATATTAGTGTGAAAGTTCATATACACCGGCCGAGATTAATGCAAACACGACAGATTTTCATTACATTTCGAACTTTTATAGGACAGAAAAATAAAAGAAACCCAACCCTAAACCTATTCTACGGCGGCGACCGACGTCCTCCATCTGCGATCTCTATGTACGGGGGCGGGGTTCAAGACCCGTGAAGTGAAGGTGCGGTCTCCGGCAAGGAAGAGTAGAACACGGGATACGGACCGGCCAGTTGGCACACCATGCCCTGCCGCCTCCCATGCCCTACTCATCCTCGAAGGAGTCCCCGACCTCGGCGGTGTCGGACGTTGGACGGCGGCAAGTAGGACGCGTGGCTGACGGTGCTCCCGTCGTCGGCCGCCAGCGTGGCCACCGCTTGTGTGGTCGCATCCGCGTCCGGCTACGCCGCTATTGCGTCGCGAGAGGCGACTTGAGCGATGGCGGCGACCTCGAGCTTCATCCCCGAAGACAAGCTCTCCCGCAGAGCGTTCGAACTTGCGGTCATGGCGGATGTGGTGCCAGGTAGGAGGACGATGCGCGATGGTGTGGAGGTTAGCTGGGCGTTGCCACTTTAAGTAGCGCATTCCGGTGAGGCCAAGCGTCCGGGTGCGTCATTAAGTTGCCGGAGTTGGTTCCTCGGGCACCGAGCCTCTTAACGAGGACATATGAACGGACGACATGAATGCGGGCAGCTGGCGCCAGCTGGGAACGCACCGCACGACGGCGCGAGGGACGAGGGTTTTGGTGTGCCAGGGTAGTCAGCTGCGGTCATGGCAACGTTGGAGATGCCCTTTGCTCACATGCGATCCCCGCATGTCATTGAAAAAGCAAGACGACCCGGCATGGTCTCAGGTCTAGAGGATGCAGTTGGCCGCGCTACACCACTCCGCGGACGCGTCGCGGCGCCCCGTGCATCCTCGACGAGCCGGGTGTTGGGGTGTGTTTGGATTGTGGCCAAAGTGCACCTTACCAAAATTTTGGCCATGACCCAAAGATTGGTCTTTGTTTGGATGGTTGCCATTTTTTTGGCATGCCAATGAACTCTAGCCAACTCTAGTTCATTTTTCTTGCTAATGTCGGCCAAATCATGGGCAACCAATACCTCAACCAAAATTTTGGTCATGACCCAAAGATTGGTCTTTGTTTGGATGGTTGCTATTTCTTTGGCATGCCAATGAACTCTAGCCAACTCTTGTTCATTTTTCTTGCCAATGCCGGCCAAATCATGGGCAACCAATACCTCAACCAAAATTTTGGCTACACAATGCTTTGATGGGGCAACCTTGGGCACAAACCAAACATACCATTGGTCGTGCCACGGCACTAACGCCACCCTCGGCACACTGAAACCGACCGTGTCTAGCGACGGTATGAGCGTGCCGCTCACCGCGGTCGCCGTGTCCAGAGGCGATGCTGGAGCTGCGCCCCGTTGTTGGCCCCAACGACCCACATGAACGGTTGTTGGTGGCGAGGAGGTCGTGGGCCAGCTCCTCCATTGGACTAGTCTGCGCTACGTCGTCCCGACGGGTGTGCCCCACATGTCAGTTTCCCTGTTTTCCTGGCCATATTCGAGCGTCAGTGCTCTGCGTTGCGCATTAGGCCTTTCACTATGTAGGCCAAGCGAGACAACTTATTGTTTATTTGAGCCGTTCAAGTATAATCATGTGGCGTTTGCTTATTTCTCATTCCTCTCCAACCCTCTTCTCCATCGATCATGTCGCCCTCCAGTCGAGTCCATCCTCCCGCATGCCTCATTTGAACATTCTGCCGAGTATCATTCGCCTGTACCCACCCTAGTCCTCTTTCAATAGATCTCCGGACCCGAGATGAAATCGAGAGGGAACGAGTGGGGGCACGTGATACCTAATGCGGATTCAAAATTTTGAACTGGTGATCATAGCATTCGCAAATCATATATAAAGGGTATTCAATGTTCGTTTCGTTTTTGAACGTACAATATACTCCCCCTATCCTTTCTAGTTTACATATAAGTTTTATGTGTAGTCAAAGTATCTCTACTTTGATCAAAAAGGTATCAACATTCAACAATGCCCAATCAATATTGTTAGATTCGTACGTACTCCTAGATTTGTACTCGAGATGGTTTCCAATTTGACTATTGACAAGATTAATAGTACATGAGATGTATAATGTGAAAATTATATCATTGGAAACTCCTTTCACATACGAATTTGACCATATGCTTTGTGTAAGTTGCATGTCATATATTATTACTCTAACATTTGGTCAAAGTTAGCCTCGAAAAACGCATTAGACCCTGTATGCTTTGTGTAAGTTGCATGTCATATATTATTACTCTAACATTTGTGTAATTTGCATGTCATATATTATTACTCTAACATTTGGTCAAAGTAGTATAGTGGAAGTGGATCCTCTGACGTAGGTATCCCTGCCTTACCCTCCCTTTCGGTCAGATACTGGCGGACCCCATGCTTGCTAGGCCCCGCATGTCAGTTACTCAATGGGTTCGGCCACGTCAGGGGATCCTCATCCGTAGTATACTCCCTCTGTTTTTATTTACTCCGCATAAAACGGAGGGAGTGGTGGTATAATAAATGACGCAGGCGGGAGAGGGGGAGGGACGTCGGTTTGCTCTCAACTGCGGTCCCACAAGCGAGCGAAAACGCAAGACGAAGCGCGTTCCAATCGGTGAGCGACGTGGAGGGTCCAGCGTGCCGGGCTGCAACGCGAACGCGACAAGAGCGATGTACAGTCAAAACCGATTGACCGGTTGTCACCGGAACCACTATTCACACCAGAACCTTCGCTGCTCGGCCTACGCCAGCCACTGCCCTAAAACCACACCAAATCTCCAGCCCATTCCCCCACCTTTTGATCCCCTAGCCCGCATCAAGCGTCCCCTAGTTCGCCGGAAAGCCATGGTGCGCCGCAAGATCACTTACTACAAGATGCTGACGCCGGAGCGCCGCGCAGAAATCGGTCGGCGCCACAGACCTCCGTTCCCAAGCTCGCTTTGCAACGGGCCAATCCCCGAGTTCTCTGGAGCCAAGCTACAAGGAGGAGGAAGCCGATCCAATGTTCATGGTGGAGGTCACGGCGCAGAAGGCCCCCGATGGGTATGAGACAATGGACGTCGACTTCGTGCCGGCGTCCGAGTCCCCCATGGTGCAGGCGGACCATCGGTTCAACATGGCGATACTAAAGGAGGACCGGGAGGCAGAGGCTCAACTCGACGTGGAGCGCGCGCATGCCGCTGCCATCGAGGCTCTCCTGCAGGCGGAACCGGATGTCGTGGATGTGAACCGGGCGGCGGAGGCTCAACTTGAGGCGGAGCGCGCGGATGCCGCTGCCATCGAGGCCCTCCTGCAAGCGGAACCGGACGTCCTGGACTTGAACCGGGCGGCAGAGGCTCGACTCGACGCAGAGCGCGCGGATGCCGCTCTCATCGACGCCCTCCTGCAGGCGGAACCGGGCGGCGGAGGCTCGACTCGATGCGGAGCGCGCGGATGCCGCTGCCATCGAGGCCCTCCTGCAGGCGGAACCGGACGTCCTTGACTTGAACCGGGCTGTGCTCTCGTCCGTGCAGAGCGCCTGCACGCTCCGCTTGAACGAGTAGCTGGAGGCCGAGGACAACCACGGTGCGGAGACACACGTCGGCACCGACGGCTGGTTCGCGCCGGCAGCCAAAGACGACGAGGCCGTCTCTTTCCGCGAGCAGTGATAGTTTTTCTTTATGTTGTTGTTTTTATGGATCTTTTGCTGTGTAAAAACATATATTTGTTATGCAAGTCGCCTAACTTGGGTCAGTCTACCATTTCAGGCGGTTGGATGAATATCCTACGTCTCCTAACCCTTCTTTCCTTCTTCCTCACCTCTTCTTCTTCCACAACAGACCACCGCACGGGCCGTACGGATACTCCCCAACATGCGGTTGGATAAACATACTCTATGAATGAAAATTATGTGTCAGCGATAGGATGGCTGAGTTTGGTTTGTTCACATGCGACAACACATGTCAGTGAGGGTGCGTTCCCTTGGTTGGTTTTGTGGCGTGCAGGAGCAACTGTGTGAGGGTGCGGTGCGACCGCGGCGTGCAGGAGGGGCCGTGTGAGGGTGCGGTGCGACCGCGACAGCCGTGCGCAAGTGTACCTCCTTCTCATTTTGAAAACTTTAGGCAAGCTTGGCAAAAATGTGTGGCGAAGTTTGGCAATGCAAGGCCTAGACCCAAACAGGATAAGTACGTACGTACTAGGAGTACTAGTGTTAAAAAAGAAAGGCGGGGTTTTCCTTCGCGGGATTTAATCGATACAAATCCTCGTTTCACGTGTCAATTAATGCGTATTTTTTCTCCAAAGACCAAAGAGCTAACCATCTCACTCCTCATCGCTTGATTAATGCAGCGCCATGCAAACCAACCTTCTCACTTCCGCATGCATGCAGGGGATATTAATGTCCTTGGTTGCTAACCCCATCAATTTTGCCTCGATTAGTGTTAGTGGCCCTTTGCAAATTGTAATTTTGATATATTGGCCTTGTGTACAAAAAAATGGAGGTAGTAACTATATTTGACTTCCTTCCCCATTGTGGTGACGTCGACGATATCTTTTTTTTGGTGGTTTGGCGAAGTGCGTTCGACGGAGAACACCATTGAGGGAGACCACGGTAAGTCATTCGCAAGTGCCGCCTGCAAGCCGAGACAACCGCCTTATTTGCATCCAACAAGTCCTTTACTAGTACTACTAGGAGTACTAGTGCGGTGAGATGGTTTCTCAAAGAAGACGATGGAGAAGCAGAGTCAGCGAAGAGTGAAATGATGGTTGCTTCGTCCGTGCTTTTGTGATTTGACGCCTCACTGCTTTGTGATTTGTGATAGAAGGGACAGGGGAGTAGACTCTGTGCTCTATACTGTACTACATGCGTCCAAGCATGGGAGAAAGAGGAGAGACGTTGCATTTTTCTATTCCTTCAATCAATCAATCAGGGAGCTTCGGTTCCATCTTTTTGGCTTTGGCAACACCGTCCACAATGGTTCCCACGATGCCAAAAGCTATTTTCACATGTGGCTACACATTGTGGATGCCCTTAACCGTACCACTTGGTTTTGCTCCTGTGTGCTATCTATACAAATCTCAATTATATTGATCTAAAAAATTATAGAATCAAGATTAGTAAAAAGGAGGTGATTTGCCGCGCGGATGGCGGGGAGGTTTCTTATTTGAGCAATGCTACATCCACGTAATGGTTTACGTAAACTTACGAACTGATGTAATGTGGGACTATTTGATTGGATTAAAGGAGATGATTAGGCCGACCCCACCTGAAAATCAGGGGGGCATATATAGATTAGATGGAAAGTATACGTAGCAGCTACGTAGCCCTTTGTAAGTCTAGGATTAGGCTTCTTATTTTCGGAGGACGTTGTCCTGGCGGTTTGCTAACATGCGGTCCCACGTGTCAGTGCTTTACCAAGCCGATCCGCTTCCCACATGAGGCAGAACAACGGCAGAAGCAACACGTGGTTAAGTTGAAGAAGATGAGGGAGAAGCGGATTCAGCAACGAGTGAAATGATGGTTGCTTTGTCCCTCCAACTTAACTGCGGGAAAGGTGCAGCTTGTGATTTGACGCCTCATTGCTCATTACTACGACAGCGCCATGACTGGGGTGCTTCACCCCGGCTGCTCTGCACTGTATTCCGGTATGGCACGTGGACCCGGTAGCTTGATGTCCCACATGTCGGCGAAAGGGACTAGAAGATTTATGAAAGCGAGCGCTCCACTCTTACGACGGAGGAGTAGACGACACGACGGCCCAGTGAACTGTCACTTGTAGTACTGTATAGTACTATAGTTTTGCTGTTTCGCATGATCCATCAATACAAACCCGATTAAACAGGAAAGGGCGGGATTTTTCCCGCGCGGTAGATGATACTGGCCATACATTTCAAAGGCAATTTTAATGTATGCAAACTGAATAATTATAAGTAACAATATGATATCTAGTAAAACTAAAAACACATATGATTTATTGTGTTAGAGTGTAGTAGTAGTGTTGTATTGCATAGTTGTTAGATGTAACATGCGAGAACGTGTAGAGATGTAGTTTTGGAGGGCCTACAGAGAGAAAAGCGTAATACGGTCACCGAACTTCAGAATAAGCTGATTACGGTCACTATACACGTTTTGCGGTGATTATACGGTCACTTGCTCACAGTTCAGCATCGGATTACACTCTGTTGACCGGCCAAATAGTCTGCGTGGCGCCATGTTGACTAGTTAAATTGACCACGTTCCTTGTGGGTCCCACCTGTCAGTTTGCATAGGCAAAAGGTCAGATAAACACAAATTTATGCAGGCGCGACGAGGCTCCAACCCGTGCGCGGGAATCACCTGGTTGTGTATGTGTCTATCAAGGCCTGATGTGTGCGCATGCACGTGTAGGTTGAGCACTTGAGCGTGAGAGTGTGTGTTGGTCGTGTGGTGTACTGGTGTGTGCATGCATGCGTGCGTGTGAGTGTTGTGTGCGTGCGTGGCTGCGTGTGTACGTGTGAGTGTTGCGTGCGTGCGTGGGTGCATGTGTTTGTGTGAGTGTTGCGTGGATGCAGTTCGTATGCATGCGTGCGTGTGTGTATAATCACCACACCAGCTCCTGTGTGTTAAAACAGACGGCTCGGCATACCAATACAAGGCCACCTTGTCCGCTGTGCCCGCGGTCATGACTTCGAACCACCGTCCAAATATTTTTTTGTCGTTTGTTTTCATTCTTACTAGCAAGATGCCCGTGCGTTGCACGTAACATCAAGATGCATGTGTATGACTTGTTTATCTTGTGAGAGAAAAAGGATGAACGAGGGAAGGCCTTATTTGCAAATGTGGAGAGGTGTGTGGGTACCTTTTTCCAAAATTGCCATAGTTTCTTTCCTATCCATCAGATATAAATCGGACGGCCTATATTGCAGGATGGCAGGCACACCATCATCACCAACTCTGTTTTTATAAGAGTGTATTTTATGTATTTTATAAGAGTGTAGATGTAGAGTAGATACAAGTCGACAGGTGGGCACGATGGTAGTGAGATAATGTGATGCAACACTAGAGGTGCCACGTGGAGCGTTTAACTGGTCAACTAGTCATGTCATGAGCAAATACAGAGTTGTACGGTGAGCCCGTGACTGTATAATAACCACTAAACTTAAATGGTGACCGTAATGAGTGGATTCTGAAGTCCAATGTATGTATCGTGCTTTCGCTTCAAATACAATGATCGTCATTGCATATATCGCGAGAGAAAGATGAAACATGCGTGAATTTTCTGGGGGCTTACTTTTAGAGGACCTGGAGATAGTTTTGTGTGCATACGTGAAAGGGCGTACAGGGGGTATGCGATGGAGAAAGAGATGCTCTTCGTTTCTCTTTATTATGACTAACTTTGTATATAGTATAAAAATATACAAATTCACAGTGCGGAATAAATATCATTATGGGCACCATGCAATGCAAATTAGCGTTTGTACTCCTCCATATAACTTTGTAATGTTGTATATGTAGAAACTCTAAAATATTTTTTTGGCCACACTTTATTCAAAAGGAATGTTGTATGCGAAATAAACGTGAAGAGTGGGCTTTTTAGATCAATGGGGTACGTGATGTAACATGTGTGAATGTGTAGTTGATGCATTTGGCGGGGCCTAGAGAGGTATGTGTGTGTATTACGTATTCGAGAGAGGCATGGATAGAGGGGCCGACGGGGGGGCGTGGGAGAGATAGCACAAGAAATGAGAGTGGTCTAGAGAGAGAGAGACGAATATGACGTCACGACAAGAGATTCCATTCCCTTGAGTGTGTATATGCAAGGGGGGGAGGGAATAGAGGCACCAGGAGAAATTTTCTGTGTGTGTGGTGTTTGTGTTGGTATGTGTGGGTGTGAGAAGATAATGAGACGTGGGGGTAGAGGGTGTGTCACCGCGTGAGGTTCGGTGGGTCGAGGTGAGGCCCTTTGTTCGGTTCCGACCTGCGCCACATTGGTCGGCCCGTGACGCATTTAGGAAGACCCATGGATGACTAGTCGTACAAGACAAAGATAGTAGAATTGTGAAGGACTCTATGTCCACTGACAAAGCCGGCTAGGATTTGTAACCTTAGGTTCTCGGACTAAGGTAACCCCTTTATCTCTGATATTACTATTCATCCAACCTAACTTTAAGGCGCATCCTACAGAATGCTCTGCTAGAATCATACTTGTCGATTAGGAAGAGAGGTGTGAGACAATGCGTGAGAGACAGGCGTAAAGATAATGTGCGTACATGAGACACGTAGGCAGGTCCATGTATATAGAAAGGGTTGATGAGGATTGTGCGTGTGTATGTTTGCGAGAGGAAGAGTGCTTGTGATCAAGGTTAGTGAAAACAGTTGTAAATGGTTACGAGAGGGGGAGGGTTATATCTAGAGCATGTGTGCGAGAAAGACACCTCGGGAGAGAGTGTGTGAGCATGTGTGAGAGACCACCGATGGAGAGTGAAACTACACGTAAAAGACTGCTCTACACATTGATTAAAGATATAAATTGTATCCAAATATTAGGATGGGATCATGATATTTGCCATTCGCGTAAGGAACGGTCATTGATCCATCAGACATCTAGATTCTATCGAATTTGAGCATGTCTATGTTATTATTCGACACAATTGATCCACATAGTTAGTATTTTGAACTCCAGACAATGCATCGCTTTAGCAATCGAATATAAACGTGAGTATAGTTCATGTTGTGTGTGTAAAGCACATTATACATACGAAAGTTACACAATGGACATTATAAATAGCTACCTATGAACTAGCATACATTTGAATTCAACTTAAGGTGGTTTAAAAAAAATCAAATTCAACATGAAGTCCATTCAATTATTTGAATTTGATATCATGGCATTTGTAAACCATACCTAAATTATGGGGGCACCAATCTTTGCTCTGATTTTGTACATAATAGCATATGTAGTCGTGTACAAAATAGATTCAAATTTAGCTCCTCCATTCCAAAATAATCGTAGTTATAGGATTTTCAAGTGTCAAAATTTCAAAAAGAAGCGGATAATTTAATGAGGTTTTGAAACATACAAGGTCAAATATAACGTTGTCTATTTAGGTCAATCCTCATAGTTCAAGAGTACTCTAAACGTGAATGCTTGTGTTTCAAAATTTCGAACGAAGCGCCAAAAGAGCCTCTACTCGCCCGAAACCGCGTGAGACCAATGTTTGGTAGTACAAGGAAATTACTTTTCTAACAACTCCGACCCGTGAAACCTACCGGCCCGACGTCCAAAGGTCTAAACCGGGGTAGGTTTGTAGCTTCATCTAGACGCCACGCAACCACATCCGAAAAAATTCATACACAATGGCCGCCTAAGCACACATGCGCGCGGCCGAAATCGCTCCCGCCCACTATTTGGGACACCTGGGATTACCATCCTACCCCCGACCCGCAGTAGGTCCAAAATTTAAGAGGGGGGCAAAGTTTGTACTTTCCCCAAATTTCAAACAAGCGTGTCCCATCTTCTGTTCAAAAAAGCCAAAAACAAGCGCGTCCCAGACCGAAACATGGTTCCCCCCACCCGTCCGATTCCCCATTTGTACTCCGTGGGCGCCAAAACTACCTCTCCACCAGCCGCGAAACCCCGGCGTCCTCCGTCCGCCACCCCATCCCACCCACCAACCGCCGCCCTCCTCCATCACGCCGGAGCCGATACCCCGACGTCGTCGTCCACCGCAACCTCAACCGCAACGCCCTCCATGGCTAGTAGTCGAAGCCGAGGCCGAGCCGTCCGTACCCGAGCCAGTTCAACCACGCCGTCCTGCGCCTCACCGCTGCCGCTCCAACTTCGCCACCCTCCACCGCACCGGAGCTGTTCCTGCTACGCCGTCCTTCGCCGCCTCGGATCTGCTTCCCCTCCGCCGACATACGGCCACGGCAACACAGTCAACAATTTGGCCATGGGTTCGTCCAAGCCTGCACCCTCCAGAACATCGGTTTCCCCGGTAAAAAGAAGAAGACCGGCGCGACATGTGGAGGTGACCACACCGGCAACCGAAAAAGGTACTCCTCTTCCCTTATTCGTGCAAATCTTACGTCTCTGCTTGCACGGTATTCATCCCACAGAAGACACTAGTTGACCGCTTCTTCTTGATACTAGATGTTCCTAGTAACTCGCGGTGCACAAGGTTTCTCCTCATATACTATTTCACCTTAGCTAGAGGTCTGTCGCCCCCCTGAATTTCAATTTTTGGCCAGTTGATTCCCAATTAACGGAAGCATTCCCCAGCATAACAGGCGCTAGTACGCCTATCACGCCGGGGAAGCAGCGCCTTGGTGTTTATCTTAGGGGCGTGTGCGGCCTAGAGCTACTGGCGCCCGATCTGGAGGTCGGCCGGGATTAAAGGGATGGCCTGGGGGCGCTGCCAAGCACGGCGGTGGTGTGAGGTCGATGGGAGGGCGGGGCGGCAGAGGCAGGGGTCTGGGCCGGTGGTCGCTGGCGGTTCGAGAAAGATCGTCAACAGTGACTGGCGGGAGGTAGACGAAGGCCATCTGCCCGTTCCTTATAGATCGGACGGTTCATTAAAAAAATGACTGACCTATTTATTTTCAGTCGACTGTTATCTTAGATATGACCACATGTGGTGGTGTGCTGGAGGAGTACCTGCATTTCCTGTGCTCATATATTACAAAATCATACGGAGTAGAATCTAATTTTGTTTGCCATGCAATGCTGTAGAGCTATCATATGTCTCCTGTCATTTATTTTTCAGCCACCTGCTATCTGCTACTTTTACAGTGCACTAGTTCTGCACACACTTCACCCTTACTCTCACTATTGTGTTTTTATGCAAGGGTATTTCAGACTTTGCTGCCATGAGAGAAGCCAAAAAGAAAAGAGAGAATTCGCTCCAGCTTGGTGTGCAGGTAGGCAAGACACGTTACAGCGCTATAAAGGGTGCAGTGTGAGCAGATGGAGACGGTAAACGTAGCTCTGGAGTTGATGACCTCGCTCGCAATGAACCACCATCCCAGGTGCTTGCTTTAACTTTGCGGTGTCATATGTGGTTGCATGTTCCATATGGTGTCTATCTTGTATTCGAAAGGCCGAAGTCGGTAAGATAAGGAAAGATTTTTTTTACATGAACCACCATCCCGTGAGCACCAGAGGACAAATAGCTAGTCAGGGCACTGGCCGAGCCAGTGACAAGCCCAACAAAGATAGGCATCACCTGGAAGCCAACTAAAAAGTTGTGATGGTGGCGAAGCAGCCCACCTCCCACCAGGCTCTCAGGTCCTAGATGATCATGCTCACCACTCCAGCCGGATGTCTAGCTTGTATTGCTTCCAATTTGGTTAAATTGCATCTGCTTAGCTTACACATTATACCTTTGAATATGACATGCCTTTCTGTTTTTGGTACATACTAGTACATCTGTGTATTAACCACGTTCTTACATCAAACTAATGTTCTTGTGTATCCCTCATCAATCACTTATGACGAGGCAGGCAGGCAAGGGGACTACTCCTCATTTAAAGAATGCAGCGTCAGCCTCCCGACATGATTCTCAAGAAACAGAAATGCTAGATGAAGATAGTGAACGTAGCTCTGTAGTTGATTACAGCATTTCCCCTACACTAGCATCGCAGGTGCTTGCTCTAACTTGGCAGCGTGATATGTGGTTGCATGTTGCATATGGTGTCTAGATTGTAATTCTTCCAATCTGGTTAAACTGCATGTGCTAGTCTGCTGAGCTTATACATTATACCTGTTAATGTGACATGCCTTCCTGTATTTAGTACATAGTACATCTGTCTATTAAGCATGTCCTTACATAAAACTATTGTCTTTTTTGTATCCCGCATCAATCAACATGACGAGACACCTTTAGTATATGCAGTGCGATATTAGTTGCATCTTTCATATGATTTATAGCATGCGCTGCTTCTAATTTGTTGAAATTCCATTTATGATGGGACGCTTTTAACTTGGCAGAGTCATATTGGTTGCATCTTTCATCTGGTGTCTAGCTTGCATTGCTTCTTATTTGCTGGAATGGTTTCTGCTTAGTTTACACAAACAGTTGTGAACATGCCATCTCGTCCTGTTTTTCATACATATTCCATCCTGGTATCATGTGTTTGCCTTACATCAAAGTAGTGATTGTCAGTATCATGCATGAATGAGTTATGAAGAGAGAATTTTATTGCTTTTTCTTGTCGGTTTTACTTGACAATTCAAAATCAATAAAGCAGAAGGAAGTTAGCAAGGCAGCGGATAAAGGTGCTCCTTCCGAACGGAGGGCCTCTACAGTTTCTACTCCTCCACACCCCCAAGATGATTTCCAAGACAACACATGCATAGACACTCAACAAATCTGTGTTTATGATGAGCACGTCTCCCCTAGTGCAGCATCACCGGTGCTCCCTCTAACTTGGAACTGTTATATGTGGTTGCATGTTATGTGTGATGTCTAGCTTGTATTGCTTCTAATTTTGTTGAATTCCATCTGCTTACTTTACACATTATAGTTGAATAAGACACGTGTTCCTGTTTCTAGAACATACAATATCTGTCTATCACACCATGTTCTTACATCAAATTACTACTGTTGTGTAACCTGCAACAATCACTTATCATAAGACACGTTTGACTTCGGAGTGTGATATAGGTTACATCTCACATTCTTTTCTAGCTTGTACTACTAATTTGTTGAAATGGCACTTATGACGAGACAGTTTTAACTTGGTAGAGTGATATTCGTTGCATCTTTCATATGGTGTCTAGCTTTCATTGCTTCTAATTTGTTGAAATGCCTTCTCCTTAGTTTACACATCATAAGCTGTGAATATGCAATGGCACTAATGATGAGAGACCTCTAACATGGTCGTGTGATGTTGTTTGCATCTTGCATATGATTTATTTCTTGTACTGCTTCACATTTGTTTAAACGCCATTTATGATGAGACACTGTTAACTTGGCAGAGCGATATTTGTAGCATCTTTCATATGGTGTCTACCTTCCATTGCATTGCTTCTAATTTGGTGACATGTCTTCTTCTTAGTTTACACATCATAGTTCTGGTTATCTCTTCTGTCCTGTTTTTCATACATATTACATCCTCCTATCATGTGGTTGTCTAACATCAAAGTTCAGTTCGTCTGCATCACGCATCAATTTGTTCTGAAGAACTAAATTGTTATTTGTTTTTCTTGTCGGCTTGACTTAACATGGCACAGAGAAAGAGGAAGAAACACAGAATGGCAGGGAATGAGAAGCGGATGAATCCTGCAGATTCTGCTGGTACTGATGGTGCAATAGAAGGTCAAAGTCCAGCGGAAAATTCTACAAACACGGCATCCCATGCTACACGAGCTGCAAAAAAATCCAAACAGAAACAAATAGCTGCCACCAAACAAGCAGGGACAACCCTAGTTCTTGCAACACCTACCACAGTACTACCAGCTGCACGACTTACTCGTGCGTCAACTGAGCTAGCAGCACGTTCCCAAGCTCCCTTGCCACCTGACACTACTTCCCAAGCACTCTTGACACAAGACGAGTTGGCAATATCAGATGAACCTTGTGAGCTTCAACAGCAAGAAGGTAGTTGCTGGAGTCAAGTTACAGTTGCATGCTTCTTTATATGTAGTCTCACAGTTTGATGTACACTAACACTTCCTATGTTCGTTGTTGGACTGGCACCTAGGTGCAAGAGGAAACAAACATCAGGGATAATGCTAGATAGGTTAACTAAATCTAGAGGAGGAAGAATGGAGATCCGTTTTGAGGCAGGTTTAAAAAGGCCACGTGATGCTACAGAGTCAGCCAAGTTAGTATCAGAGGCAGCGGTTGCCATTAGGTGTCATGTACGTATCCTCCCAACATGGATTCAGTACAGGAATGACAAAGACGAAACCCAGTTCAACACCTTCCTCGACCATTTATCTGTAAGTATGGTTATGTATGGAAACTAGTAATATCGTCTTGCTCTATCCCATACTTTCTAGGTTGCTGATAATGAGACTCCCATAATTTTCAACAGATGAGGTTCAAGTTGGATAGCCAAGATGATGCAACCAGACAAGCTTGCACCCATGTTTTCAAGTCTGCTCTGCGACAGTATCGGTATAACTTGAGGAAAACTCACTTTGAAGGCAAGGCTAATAGTGAACTTTCCCAAACATCTCCAGTGGAAAATATATCGGATGAAGACTGGAGGGGCCTTGTTAAACACTGGTCTGATCCGAAGTATCAGGTACATTATATATATGTGATCAGATCACATGTTGAACTCCTATTTACGCATGTGCCACACAAATCTATCGTCTTGTAGGTGAACTGTTCAAAGAACAAGGCCAACCGTACGAAAGTGAAGTTCCAACAGACGACAGGATCTCGTAGTTATATTGCACACTACGAGGCTCTTGTAATTAGCTGCTGTTTCACTCTTTTCGCTGTACCATATTATCAGATCTATATTGACTTGTTCGAAATGCAGAGGAAAGCCCGCAAGGACCAAAAAGTACCTGAACCAAATGTTGTGGAAATCTTTAAGGACTGTCACACCAGCAAGAAGAAGGGCATGACTACACCAGTCAAAGCCGCTGTTGTAAGTCCTTAATCCTCATGCCTTTTAACTACTACTTACTCTGACTTGTGCCTTGAACTGCATGGTTTGCAGCCAATGTCTATTACTCTTTTCAATTTTATACACAATTGTCTTAGCGTATCATTGCACCTTACAAGGTTTAAAAGAGAGGGGTGATGTTCCTTTGACCTTGACCTGTAATCTGGTTCCGTGCTGGACTTGCCCACACAACGTTACAATTGCATGTTTGTCTGTTCTCAGTTGTTTTGTGATATGAATGATGTCATACTATGCTTACCGTATTATAAACTTCGTCTCTTTATCCTTAGCCCTCAATACAATGTGAAGAAATAGACAATACATTAGCGATGGTACATGGTCATATGTTTGGAACCTGGTTTTATTATGTACTTTGCAATAAAATACAACTAATATTTTACATGGGTTCACCAGAATAAGTTATGTATATAGACCAAAGCTATTTTGTTTGGTTTTGCTGCCTCCTTAATATCTTCTGTTCTGGTACTACTGATGTAAAACCTCAACTTTTCAGCAAGCTATGGAAAAAATGGTGGAACCGCCACCTTTTGAAGGTGGCGAGGCAACTATAACCACAATGTCAGCTCTTGCTGCAGTGGGTCAGTACCTGTCCACTAATAGTGCCAAAAGCACGTTCCTGCGTAATACTGGGTTGGTTGTTAAGGCAATATCGTCCAAATTGCCTCATGATCAAGATATGCAAGCTCAAAGCAATGTTGTATCTGCGCTCCAGACACAAGTACATTCCCTAACAGAGACCCTTTGTGAAACAAGGAGAAACATTGCTCAATGTCGTCAAGATATGCATGGTTTTGAAACCAGACCATCAGACATTTGCTATGTTGTTCAGGAGCCTAGGGGAAATGAAGGCGAGGGTTATGGTGCTCCATCGGACAATACAACATGAAAACGTAACAGTCAGGTCAAATGAACTGAGCTTCTGAACTTCTGGTGGTGCATTTATCTGCTAGACTATTAAGTTTTATGCCAACCTTCCTTTTGTTATATAGTTGTAATTTGTTTTGGTGCGATACAAAATTTATTCTTAACGTGCAGCCACCGGCTGAAGAAAACAGCAAGCCATTTTTGTATAGTGTAGGGTGTTCCCTATATTTGCACTCGCCTTATTTATTTCCTAGTCTTCTTTTTCCCTGGTTTGCTAGTGGCCGCAACTACCATGGGCCATATACGGGCCGTAGGATCCATGGGTCTCCTACGGGCCATCGATAAATGGGCCTGTAATCGGTGGGCCTCGGGCCGTCGGATAAATGGGTCTACATGGGCCGTAATCGGGCGTAATTGGTATTGGCCCAGCACGATAACAGGCCGTTAACAGGCCGTAGGAAAACAAAGGCTTAATTCTATCACAGGCATAACGGGTCGTTAATGGGCCAGAATATAGGATGGGCTGGAAACGGCGCAATGGGTTAACAGGCCAGAAATGGGCCGACTCTTGCCATGGGCCGAATTTGGCCCATTAGGGTAACAGGCCAATAACGGGCCGACTCTTGCCATGGGCCGAATTTGGCCCATTAGGGGAACATGCCAGTAACGGGCCGACTCTTGCCATGGGCCGAATTTGGCCCATTAGGGGAACAGGCCAGTAACGGGCCGGAAGTAATCGAGGGCCGAAAAGGAGCCCAAGAACTTATGGGCCGTCAATAGGCCGAAAGCTAACACGGGCTGAAAACGGCCCATGTAAATCATGGGCCGTTAACGGGTATAAAGAAAATTACTGTTCATTATGGGCTAGAGTCACCGTGGGCCTGTAAAGGTCCGAAAGATACGAAGGCCTCATATGGGCCGAAAGACGTCGTGGGCCATACATGGGCCGAAAGTGAAATGGGCTGGTGTTATATTCGACGACCCACATGACGTTGTTGGGCCGATTTCCTTTAGGGCCTAACGGGCCGTGAGTTAACGGGTCGTAAAATGGGCTATTTGCGAAGAGACCGTTAACAGGCTTTTCATGGGCCAGCCCGTTAACTTTTGACCAAGTCAAACGGGCCGGCTTTGTAAGCTAAATGGGCCAGTGGTGGGCCGTGGCACGTGTCGACATATCATAGGCGCCTATCTGACCCACTGACGAGCTGACACGTGTTTCGTTCGGCCAATAAGAATTTTACACGTGGAAATTTCCCATTGGTCGGGGCTGTTAACGGGTTATCGGATCCAAAACCCGACCCGATAGCTTAACGGCGTTCCGTTATGGTGGATGCCACGTGTCGGTCACCCTTGACGAAAGCACTTCTGTGACGCGCGATTTATCGTCATGGAAGTGGAAACTTCCGTGATGATAATTTTGTTAATGTCATGGAACACTTCTACGACAGCACAGGTATGACTATCTTGATTCTGCCATAAAATCGTCATGGATGTACATGCATGAAAAAAAACACGACCTACTGTGACAAACACGTATCATCATGCAAGTGTATTTTTTTGTAGTGCACTTAGTGAACTTATCAACCGCCACCAGAAGGTGGGTCTTCTTATCCTTAGATCTCTTAAAGGGCCCAACCATATCCAGCCCCCAAGTCGCAAACGGCCAAGTGATTGGAATCATCCTCAACTCTTGAGCCGGTACATGAGCGCGCCGTGCGAATTTCTGACAGCCATCACACTTTTTGACCAAGTCCTCAGCATCAGCATGAGTCGTCAGCCAATAGAAACCGTGACGAAAGGCCTTGGCTACCAGAGATTTTGAACCGGCATGGTGACCGCAATCTCCTTCATGGATTTCACGCAAAATCTCACGGCCTTCTTCAGGAGACACGCAACGCTGAAACGCCCCTGTCACATTGCAATGATGTAATTCTCCATGGATAATGGTCATTGACTTGGACCGCCGGATTATCTGCCTGGCCAAAGTTTCATCCTTCGGTAACTCGCCCCGGTTCATATACGCCAAATATGGGACCGTCCTATCTGGGATGACATGGAGAGCCGCCACCAGCTGAGCCTCTGGATCAGGAACACTTGACTGCGCGAGCGCTGCCTTGGTGGCATCAGACTCTGCCGGGGGCCTTGCCTTGCCGGCACCAGGTTCTGCCGTCGCCACTATCTCCTCGTCGACCTCCCTCTGTGCCACCAGTGCGGCGCTGACCACTTGATTCGTCGCCGCCAGATACAGCAGCAATGGCTCTTGTGGTTTAGGCGCAACCAGTATTGGCGTGGAGGAAAGGTATTTCTTCAGATCCTGCAACGCCGCCTCGGCTTCTGGGGTCCACTCCATTGGGCCTGCCTTCTTCAAGATTTTGAAAAAGGGAAGGGCACGCTTGGCGGACTTGGAGATGAATCGGATCATGGCGGCGACGCAGCCGGTGAGTCGACGCACATCTTTGATCCGCTTGGGCGCCTCGATCTGCTCAATAGCTCTGATTTTGTCTGGGTTTGCCTCGATCCCGCGCTGCGACACAAAGAATCCGAGAAGCTTGCCAGAAGGAAGGCCGAAGACACACTTCTCAGGGTTCGGCTTAAGGTCGATCTTGCGCAGGTTGGCAAATGTCTCTTCCAGATCTTGCACAAGAGTTGCCCCGTCCTTGTTTTTGACCACTATGTCATCCATGTATGCTTCCATATTTCTATGGAGCTGGGGTTCAAAACCAATTTGGACTGCTCTTGCAAACATCGAGCCAGCACTCTTCAACCCGAAAGGCATCCGTAAAAAGCAATACGTACCACATGGGGTGATGAATGTTGTCTTCTCTTCATCCTCTCTTGTCATGAAGATTTGGTGGTAGCCTGAGTAGGCATTGAGGAATGACAACAGATCACACCCGGCGGTGGAGTCAACAATCTGGTCGATGCGCGGCAACGGGAAGGGGTCCTTAGGACACGCCTTATTGATATCTGTGTAGTCAATACATAGCCTCCACTTCCCATTTGCCTTGCGCACCACTACCGAATTGGCCAACCACGTCGGGTGGAGCACTCCCCTCACCAAACCTGCCGCTTCCAACTTCCTGATCTCCTCTGTGATGAACTCCTGCCTCTCCAGAGCTTGCTTTCTGAACTTCTGCTTGACGGGTCGCGCATGAGGGCAGACAACTAGGTGGTGCTCAATCACCTTCCTGGGAACACCGGGGATATCGGATGCTTGCCACGCAAACACGTCGACATTCGCCCACAGGAAGGTGACGAGCGCGCCTTCCTATTTGCTGTCGAGGGTGGAGCCTATGGTGAAGGCCCCTCCCGTGCCATCCTCCCTGACGGACACCTTCTTGGTCTGCGGTGGCTCAGCTCTGGATTTCTTGCTCTTGCTGGTAGAGCTCTCTGGCACGTCCTCGACGGTAGTGCAACACTCTGAGGAGGTGCGCTTGCCGGAGTGGGTGCGAGAGGTCTTGTCGGGCTTCTTCTTCCCTCCCGGGCCTTCATCGGCGGGAGCAAGTGCCTTGACGGCAGCTGCTGAAACTGCTTCCCGGTAGAGTTGGTCGGCGCAAATCAGCGCGTCCTTCTTGTCGGAGGGGACGAAGATGATGCTCAACGGCCCGGGCATCTTTAGCATGTTGTAGGCGTAGTGTGACGCCGCCATGAACTTGGCTAGTGCCGGGCGGCCGAGGATCCCGTTGTAGGGCAAGGGGATCTCGGCCACATCGAAGACGATCCTCTCCGTCCTGTAGTTCAACTCTCCTCCAAACGACACGGGCAGTGTGACCTTCCCCTTCGGCTGGCTCCTCCCCGGATTGACCCCTTGAAACGTGCCCGTTTCCTCGAGGTCTCCATCAGGAATTTGTAGCCTTTTGATCACGACGGGCGAGATCAAGTTCAGGCCGGCCCCACCTCGACCAACATCTTGTTCACCTTGAGGTTACGTATCGTTGGTGAGACCAACAATGGCAAACACCCGACCGCGGTTGTGCGGTCAGGGTGGTCCTCGGCGTCAAAGATGAGGGGCGTGCTGGACCACTTCAGCGGCTTCTGAGCGTCGAACAATGGCTCCGCTGCTGTAATCTCACGCGCCCACTGCTTGAGCTGGCGGTGGGAAGTGTGCAGCGAGGCGCCACCATCAACGCACATGGCCTTCGTTGCCTTCTGGAACTCTTGCTCACCGGACTCATCGTCCTCGTCGTGATCATTGTCTTCTTGTTTCTTGTCACGGCCCTGGGCGGGCCTTTCTTGCTGGTTGTCCTTGCCGGGGCGGCTTCCTTGGCCGCCACGCTTCTTGTTGGATCCCTCGGCACTGTCCTGACCTTTCTCCTTGTCCCACCTCTCATACTCGGCCTTTTGCTTTTCAGCAAGCAGCTCGACTTGCCGGCAGTTCTGGAGGTCGTGGATCTTGCAGTACTGCTTGCCGGAGCCCCCTGGCTTGTCGGCAGCTGCTAAGGCCCGGCAGGCGGCGCACCCAGCAATATCCTTGCCGGGGCCGTCTGCCTTGACCTTTTTGGCAGCGCCGGTGTCGTCAGATCCTTCAACGGCAAGTACGGCCTTGCCCTTGCGTTTCCTGTTGCGACGCCGGCCCTTCTTCGTCGAGGCGGCGGTGTCTTCGTCGGTAGAGTCGGTTTCCGCGCCGGCGTCTTCGCCAGGGTACTTCCTTCCCTCTTCAGCCCGGGCGCATCTATCGGCTAGAACGTAGAGTTCGGCCACATCCTTAACCTTGGTCATCACCAGCTCTTCGCGCATCTTGCGGTTGCGCATGTTCTGATGGAACGCGCTGATCACAGCGGCAGGATGAACGTCGGGGATGTTGTACTGCACCCGGCTGAACCTCTGGATGTACTTGCCCAGGGTTTCCCCTTCCTTCCATCCCCGACTTAGGAGCCCCCTGCTTGATCGAATCGCTGGCGTTGTTGAGTCTAGAACAAAAATGTTTTGAGTCTTAGGATTATATATATCGGAGAGTAGGATTCTTTTTACTCCTCAGTCCCTTCGTCGCTCTGGTGAGGTCTCCTGACGTAGAAGTTTTGACTATCCTCTCCTCAAATTTCACTAAAAAAAATTTAGGATCACGCGGGTATCTTGGAATCGTTCCGATGGTTTTGTGACGAGAACATTGTTCTTGGTGCCTCCTGACATTTTGGGGTTGTGGCAGTGTCCCGGGGAGTTGAGCTCCAAGGTGTTGTCGTCACAATTTTATCGTCGCAGTTCTGGAATACCTGAGTTTCGCCGACATCGAAATCTCTTTTATGCAGTTGTTGGTGAGATCACCTCGACGCCACCCAGTACTGGTGCGGGAGTTCGGGAGTATTGCCATAACTTGTATAACGGATGTTTTTCGAAGGTTGAGGTAAATGATTTCCGAAGGTTTCTTGGTTATGTGTTGACGGATGGATACAGCTGGATCTAGGGATTGCTAGTTTGGGTGATATATTTTGTGTCCCCTGTATCCCCTACACCAGATTGCATAACCAGAAAGTTTCGGGAGTTTATAAGTGGGAATTCTAGTAGCCTTAGGATATCTTTCCGACAGACGCATGATATGAGATTGGGGTTCGACGTCTAGTGGTCCGCCTGTACACGGTTGATTTTACAGTGGTCTCGTAGTGTCTTAAAGAGTCCATGGCTATGCCGACTCGGGGACGCTTCGTATGTCATGTGCACAGCCTTGTACATGATGGTGCTGTACGATTGAGCCCGTGTGGGCCCCACCACGAAAACTTCAGACGAAATCTCTATCATATGTTTGTTCCGGCTTATTCTGCAAGCCAATACTTTGTTTTGTTTTGTATTGTGGTATTCGAGTTGCTTCGAAGTCATATGTTGATTCCATATCTTTTTCAAGTGGCTTCTCAACTTATGGAAGTGTGATGTTTTACTATGGAATTCATTCGTTCATCTTCGTTCGAATGTTTATTGTGAAGACTATATGTTGCAATTTCTATCTGTTGATTCTACTTATCTTTTTGTCTATCAAGATGCTAACGGATGTCACCCTCTTCAGGATGGCTCCGCCAACGCGTCAGAATCCGGATCGCAATGAAGGGAGTCAAGCGAACCCTCCGCCACCACCTCCACCTCCGGAGGCATGGCAAGCTATCATGGCAGCTACCAACGCCAATGCTCAGATGATTCTGCAACTCTTGCAAGAACGTAATCAAGGGCAAGGCAATCAAGGCAATCAAGGTCAAGGCAACAATCAGTTTCACTTTGCTACTCTCAACCAGTTTCTCGCAAATCATCCCAAGTCTTTCAGCTACTGTGCCGAGGCCACGGATGCCGATGATTGGCTCGTGGACATCAACAAGCATTTTGAATGTAGCAATGTCAGGCCTGAGGACAATGTCAAGTTCGCTTCTTTCCAGCTCAAGGACCAAGCTGCTGATTGGTATCAACAATACAAAGATTCCAGAGGAGGTCGTGTGATCACTTGGACTGACTTCTGTCGGGACTTCAAAGCGCACCACATTCCACAAAGTGTTGTTGAGAGCAAGCGTGAGGAGTTCCGCAATCTCAAGCAAGGCAACATGTCTGTGTATCAATACAACATTCAGTTTTAGAAACTTGCTCGCTTCGCTAAACAAGACGTTCCTGATGAAAAGAGCATGATTTATCACTTCAGAGGTGGCCTTAAAGAGGATCTGCAGTTAGCTCTCGTTCTTGTTGAGCCTACTCATTTTGATCAATTCTATAATATGGCACTGAAGCAAGAGGCTGCTCAGCTCAAGTGTGAGGCTTCTAAGAAGAGAGTCAGAGACGCAGTTCAGTCTTCTTCTTCCTCACTTGTGACAGCTAAGCAACAGAAGTTCTGGTTGCCTCCTCCTCCTCTGTTTCGTCAGCCTTACCAGCAGAAGAACAAACGTGGCCATGGTTCTTCCAACTCTTCCAACTCTGGCTATCAGAACAAGTCTCAGAATCAAGCTCCAAAGTCCAATGCTCCTTATCACCGTCCACTCTCAGAGGTGACTTGCAACAAATGTCAGCAGAAAGGTCACTATGCTAACAAGTGCTTCAACCAAAGGCGTCTTCCTCCTCCTCCTCCTCTCAGATCTTCCAGCAATGCAGTGGTCAAGCATAATCCAAAGTCTGCTAAGGTGAACATGATGAATGCAACTCAAGCGGAGGAATCTACTGATGTGATAATGGGTAATCTCTCAGTTAATGATATTCCTACAAAAGTTCTTTTTGATACTGGTGCATCGCTTTGTTTCATGTCAAGACCTTTTTTGCCAAGCATGAATTCACTTGTTCTCATCTGAGTAAACCCATGGATGTCGTTTCTCTGGGTAAACGTTTGAGTTCTAGTATGATGGTTCCGGATGTTTCCATCAAGATGGGCGACTATGATTTTCAGTCTTCTCCAATTGTTCTTGGTGACTCGGATATTGATCTTATTTTCGGGATGGACTGGCTTTCTAAGCACAAGGCTCAACTCGATTGTGCTGCCAGGGAAATTCAATTGACACACTCTTCTGAGGATGTGATTATTTTTGCCGCTCGTGATGAAACCATTCAGTTTTTCTCTCTCAATGAGAAGGGCGAATTGAATGCCATCTCTCAAATTCTAGTCGTTTGCAAGTATCAAGATGTCTTTCCAGAAGAGCTTCCGGGTATGCCTCCTCATCGGCCAGTTGAGTTCGTTATCGAACTAGAGCCTGGTATTGAACCCGTTTGCAAGCGTCCATACAAGCTTGGACCTAACGAGCTGAAGGAATTGAAGAAACAGCTCGATGAACAAGAGCGTCTGGGTTTGATCAGACCGAGTTCTTCTCCATGGGGTTGTGGTGTTCTTTTTGTCAAGAAGAAGGATGGCACGAACCGACTTTGTGTCGACTACCGTCCATTGAACAAGAAGACAATCAAGAACAAGTATCCACTTCCCAACATCAATGAGATATTTGAGCAACTCAAGGGTGCTAAAGTATTCTCGAAGCTTGACCTTCGTATGGGGTATCATCAGATTCGCATTCGTGAAGAAGATATTCCCAAGACAGCATTCAGAACAAGCTTTGGCTCTTACGAATATACTGTCGTGTCTTTCGGTCTTGTCAATGCTCCTCCAGATTTCTCTCGGATGATGAATTTCATCTTCAACCCCTATACCAATGAATTCGTCCTGGTGTATCTCGATGATATCTTGGTCTTCTCCAAGAATAAGCAGGATCATGCCAAACATTTGCGATTGGTGCTCGACAAGCTCAGAGAGTATCAATTCTATGCGAAGTTCTCCAAATGTGAGTTTTGGCTCGATGAAGTTCTTTTCCTTGGTCACATCATCTCTGCCAAGGGCATCGCTGTTAACCCCGAGAAGGTGTCCGCAGTTGTGAATTGGGAACCTCCTCAAAATGTCAAGCAGCTCCGCAGTTTTCTGGGTCTTGCAAGCTATTGCTGAAGATTCGTTGAGAATTTCTCCAAGATCGCAAAGCCTCTTTCCAACCTCCTACAGAAGCATGTGAAGTATGTCTGGTCTCCTGAGTGTGACGTTGCTTTAAACACTCTCAAAGAGAAACTAGTCACAGCTCCTGTCTTGACTCCTCCTGATGAATCCAAGCCATATGAAGTTTTATGTGATGCTTCTCTCCAAGGTCTCAGTGCTGTGTTAATGCAAGAGAAGAAAGTTGTGGCCTATACCTCCCGTCAGTTAAAGCCCAACGAGAAGAACTACCCCACTCACGATCTTGAGTTGGCGGCAGTTGTCCATGCATTGATAACGTGGAGACATCTCTTGTTGGGAAGACAAGTGGACATTTTCACTGATCACAAGAGTCTCAAGTACATCTTCACTCAGCCCAACCTCAACCTCAGGCAGACTCGCTGGGTCGAAATGATTCAAGAGTACAATCCGAGTATTGAATATACTCCAGGCAAAGCAAATGTCATTGCAGATGCTTTAAGCAGGAAGGCTTATTGCAACAGCTTAATTCTCAAGCCTTTCCAACCGGATCTTTGTGAAGCTTTCCGCAAGCTGAATCTCCAAGTTGTTCCTCAAGGCTTTCTTGCCAACCTCATAGTATCTCCTACTTTGGAAGATCAAATTTGTGAGGCACAACTCCTTGATGCCATGGTGAAGAAGGTGAAACGTGGTATCGACAAGGGTCTCTCCAAATACAAGTGCTATCGCATTGATGACAGAGACACTTTGTTCTTCGAGGACCGGATTGTGGTTCCTAAAGGTGATCTAAGGAAAGTCATAATGAATGAGGCGCACAATTCTCTCCTTTCCATTCATCCTGGAAGTACGAAGATGTATCATGACCTCAAGCAGTCGTATTGGTGGACTCGAATGAAGCGAGAATTGCTCAATTCGTGAATGAATGTGATGTCTGCCGAAGAGTGAAAGCAGAACACCAACGACCAGCTAGTCTCCTCCAACCTCTTGCTATCCCGGAGTGGAAGTTTGATCATATCGAAATGGACTTCGTGACTGGATTTCCCAAGTCCAAGCGCGGAAATGATGCTATCTTCGTTGTCATCGACAAGCTTTCTAAAGTGGCTCATTTCCTTCCAATCAAAGAATCCATCACAGCAGCTCAGTTGACAGAGCTATACACCTCCAGAATTGTCTCCTTGCACGGCATTCCACAATTGATTTCTTCAAATCATGGAAGCATCTTCACCTCTAAGTTCTGGGACTCCTTCCAGAAGGCCATGGGCACAAACATTCGCTTCAGCACAGCTTTCCATCCTCACACTAGTGGCCAAGTCGAGCGAGTCAACCAAATTCTTGAAGATATGCTCAGGGCTTGTGTCATTTCCTTTGGCATGAAATGGGAAGATTGTCTTCCTTATGCTGAATTCTCCTACAACAACAGCTTCCAAGCGAGTTCGGGCAAGGCCCCATTCGAGATTCTCTATGGCAGAAAGTGCCGTACTCCTCTCAATTGGTCAGAGACTGGTGAACGCCAACTTCTTGGCAATGACTTAATCACTGAAGCTGAAGAAATGTGTAAAGTCATCCGTGATACTCTCAAAGCCGCGCAATCGCGCCAGAAGAGTTACTATGATAGTAAGCACCGTGATTTGGTTTTCGAGATCGGAGACCATGTCTACCTCCGCGTCTCTCCAATGAAAGGCACTCGTCGCTTCGGTATCAAAGGGAAGCTTGCCCCTAGATACGTGGTCCTTTCAAGATCATTGGCAAAAGAGGCGACCTCGCCTATCAACTTGAGCTTCCTTCCAACTTCGCGAACGTGCACGATGTGTTCCACGTGTCACAGCTCCGCAAGTGCTTCAAGACGCCTGAGCGCACTATCAACTTCGAAGAGATTGACCTTCATCAAGATCTGTCTTATCATGAGCACCCCGTTGCTATTCTTGAAGAAACTGAGCGCAAGACTCGCAACAAGTCAATCAAATTCCTGAAAGTGAAGTGGTCGCACCATTCCGACCGAGAAGCCACCTGGGAACGCGAGGACCATCTCCGTTCCGAATATCCGGAGTTCTTTCAGTCCTAGATATCGGGACGAGATCCTCTTGTAGTGGTGGAGTGTTGTAACACCCCGGATGTAAACTTCCATCTTTGACAATGTATCCAACCTTATTCTTCATCCAATTCCTTTTGGGTCCAATCCTTTTTGGTCTCTTTTGTTTTGTTTGTTGGTTTGTACTTATTGCATTGTCTTGTCATCACTGTCATCTTCTTTATGCACTTGCCATCTTATGTTGCATCATGGCCTCATCTTAGTGTTGCATTTCATCATCCTCTTCATGTGCATTGTGTGTGTCATGCATGTTATATTGTTGCTTGACCCATGTGTGATCCATACATGACTACCTCCATGCATCACCACCTCTTCTTCTCTTTTCTTTCTTGTTGGAAGTGCCATTTTTGTCCTCCTCCATAAATGTTCAATTTTTTTTCCACATTAAATCTTGCATCATGTCATAAACCTCTATGCCAAATTTCACTTCCTTTGGACTTGGTTTGGTTGGGTTCAAAAAGGTTCAAGTTTGAATTTAATTCAAACTTGAATTATTTTTCTGCCTCTAAAAATCCCCAAGCCATTTTATTTAAATAGTACCCATTTCCAGGAGCTTGGAGGTATTTTTATTTCTGCCAAATACCTCTCCTACCTCCCTGCATTTTTTCCTTTTCTACAGCTGCGAATTTAAATTCACAGAACTAAGTTAAAGGGGGAAGCCCTCCTAGTGCAGCAACTTGGGCCTTTTCCCCTCTCCCGCAGCCCAACAGAGCGCATCAACCGCAGCCCAGTCAGCCCACGCGTACAGGAGCTTCGTCCTCCTGTACGGCAATGCATCCAGCGTGTCCACGTCGGACATGGGCGTGATTTGACGGCCGTCCGGCGTCCCTAGCCCCTATATATCATGTCACCGGTTCCCTAGGGTTCCTCCTCGACCGATTCCCCTCCTCTCCTTCCCTCGCCGCCGCCAGGTAAGGCTAGCCACGCCACGCTGTTGCCCTGCCCACCATGTTCCGGCCGAGCTTGAGCTCGTGCTCGGAGTAGCTCGTCGTCGCGCCTCCGACCCTCCTGTTGCCGTGGAGAGGACCGTCAAGTCCTTCTTCGTCCCCTACCACCACGCCCGCACCTCTACGGCCCCTGGATCGACTACCACGACGACATCTTCCTCCTCTGCTTCGCGGACAGCAGCCCCACCAAATTCAGAGCTCCCTCTCATCGCCTCCGGCTCGTCTCCGTCGACCCCGTCATGTCCTAGGGTGAGCTGGGTAACGCATCTCCCTCTCCCATCCATCCCATGGCATGTAAGCACTCATAGGACTCGCACGATCCATGTATTTGCTGCGCCAGCAGTGCTCCGGCGAAGTCTGAAGATTTCTGCCGTGTGTGTACCTGCTGTAGCACGCCCGTGCGTCCCCGCGCTCCGGTTCCCGCCTAGCTGCGTTCTCCTCGCTACACTTTCCCACTTGCTTGCAGCCCGCATGCCACAGCCACCATGGTCGCACGGCAAGTTCGTGTACTGCCTTTGCCTGCTCTCGTCCACGCACACACGCAGCTTGCGTTCCACCGGCTCCTGCTCGAGCGTTTGCAAGCGCACCACTACACCCGCACTCTCTTGCACTTCCCGCAGGCCCGATGCTGCTCTGCATCGCAAGTCGTCGCCTTCTAGCTCGTCACCGCCGGCGCCGGTGATTTCTGTGTTGTCACGGCCAAAGGCTCGGCCTTCTGGCCCTGGTTCAAAAGGAGCCAGGCGCCTCTCTCAGTACATGCACTCCCCTCTAGCGCACTGGTTAGCACGCCTCTTTCCTACCTAGGAGACCTGGGTTCGAGTCCCAGGTTCCACGTTTTTAGTGGTGGCCTTTTATTTTCACTGTGACTATGACGCCTTGGTCCCATATTCATCCACACACACTCACAGGCCCACATGTCATGCTCTCACATCCCTCGTATCTATTTCTTTTCCTTTATTAATCTTTTATTCCAGCGATTTCCATTTCTGAATATGCTAGCTTTCCTTTTCAGGCAAGTCCAGATCTGGACATTCCAAATATGGAAATTGCCAATTCTGTCATATTCCCTTTTAGGGCAGTTTCTCACTTATAGCATTTGTGATGATTTTTTCTACAGCAACCTAGACATATTATATATGTTTTGGGGTAGAAAAATCCCACCAATCCAGTGGTGGCATTATTTTCTGCATTTAAGCAAGTTTGCATACATGTCATTTTACATCATGATGCTGTCTTGTCATTTTTGTGCGGTTTATTTCAAGCATGCTATGAGGTGGTTTTGCACATGGATAGTTTCATTTTCATGCCTACTCTATGCTAGATTTATTTCAGGCCATGATATGCTATGTAGTGAGTTAATCAAGCTTGTTAACATGCCTACATGAATCTGTTTTTGCCATGTCCTGAAATTTCATTGTCTGAATCTGTTTATAAAACTTGCTATGTTTACATGGTTGCCATCATATCTTCTGGTCCTTTTTGGCTTATGGTCAGTAAGGGACTTTTGTCATGTGCTTTTAGTAGAACACTTCCATGCCTTGTTTTGCTATGTTAAGTTCCTGTAGCATGTTGATTTCGTGCTCTAAACATTGCTACCTGATGCTGGTTTTCTGCCATGTCCAGTTTTTCACTAAGTCTGTGATCCCGTTATCTTTTGCACTTTTGACATGCTTGTTTGAGCTTGTTATGTTGTGATCTAGCCGTAGCTCAGTGTTCATCTTTTGTCAAGAATCTCCTGTAGATTACTGCCATATGCTTTGTTGCTACGTTGGAGTGCTGTAGCATTGTTGCTTGTTGCATCTAAGTGCTATCATGCTGTTAATCACAAATTCGGGTCATTCTTGTTTTGCTTGCCATTTGCAAACCGTGCATCCGTTTCCGGTGATCTTTATATCGATTTCGACCGAAATCATCTCATCTTTCCAGTGGCATGCTTGGTTTGCCAAGTTACTGCCTTGTTCATCATTTTCCTTCCGGAGCACGCATATGCATCGCATATCATATCTTGCATATCATACATGTTTTGCATCATGTTGCTTGCGCATTTCTCGTTGTTGATTGTGGTTCCGTTTGTTTGTGTTCTTGTCTTGGGTAGAGCCAGGAGACGAGTTCGTGAACGAGGAACCTGTCGAGTACGCTTACGAGGATCAAGCTTTCGACAACTCTGAGAACCTTGCAGGCAAGATGACCACCCCTCGAAATCACTTCTATCTTTGCTTTGCTAGTTGTTCGCTCTATTGCCATGCTCCGCTACCTATCACTTGCTATATCATGTCTCCCATTTTAGCCATGTCAGCCCCTAACCATCCTCTCCTAGCAAACCGTTGTTTGGCTAAGTTACCGCTTTTGCTCAGCCCTTCTTATAGCGTTGCTAGTTGCAGGTGAAGTTGAAGTTTGTTCCATGTCGGAACATGGATATGTTGGGATATCACAATATCTCTTATTTAATTAATGCATCTATATATATTTGGTAAAGGGTGGAAGGCTCAGCCTTATGCCTGGTGTTTTGTTCCACTCTTGCCGCCCTAGTTACTGATATACCGGGATTATGTTCCTTGAGTTTGCGTTCCTTACACGGTCGGGTGATTTATGGGACCCCCTTGACAGTTCGCCTTGAATAAAACTCCTCCAGCAAGGCCCAACCTTCGTTTTACCATTTTCCACCTAAGCCTTTTCCCCCGGGTTTTCGCGAGCCCGAGGGTCATCTTATTTTAACCCCCCCCCCCCCCCGGCCAGTGCTCCTTCGAGTGTTGGTCCGAACCGAGCAGCCTGCGGGGCCACCTCGGGGAAACTCGAGGTCTGGTTTTACTCGTAGCTTGACTTATCCGGTGTGCCCTGAGAACGAGATATGTGCAGCTCCTATCGGGATTTGTCGGCACATTCGGGCGGCTTTGCTGGTCTTGTTTTACCATTGTCGAGATGTCTTGTAAACCGGGATTCCGAGACTGATCGGGTCTTTTCGGGAGAAGGTTTATCCTTCGTTGACCGTGAGAGCTTATGATGGGCTAAGTTGGGACACCCCTGCAGGGTATTATCTTTCGAAAGCCGTGCCCGCGGTTATGAGGCAGATGGGATTTTGTTAATGTCCGGTTGTAGATAACTTGTCACTTGACCCAATTAAAATACATCAACTGCGTGTGTAGCCGTGATGGTCTCTTCTCGGCGGGGTCCGGGAGGTGAACACGGTCTGTGTTATGTATGACGTAAGTAGGTGTTCAGGATCACTTCTTGGTCATTGCTAGATGACGTCCGTTCCGTTGCTTCTCTTCTCGCTCTCATTTGCGCAAGATAGCCACCATATATGCTTTTGCCGCTGCAGCTCCACCTCATTACACCATTCTTTCCTATGAGCTTAAATAGTCTTGATCTCGCGGGTGTGAGATTGCTGAGTCCTCGTGACTCACAGATTCTACCAAAACAGTTGCAGGTGCCGACGATGCCAGTGCAGATGATGGCGTCGATCTCAAGTGGGAGTTCGACGAGGAATGTGGCCTTTACTATGTGTCTTTTCCTGATGATCAGTAGTGGGCATCAAGTTGGGACGATCGGGGATCTAGCATTTGGGGTTATCTTATTTTCATCTGGATCTTGACCGTAGTCGGTCTATATGTTTGTATTTTGGATGATGTATGATTAATATTTATGTATTGTGTGAAGTGGCGATTGTAAGCCAACTCTTTATCCCATTCTTGTTCATTACATGGGATTGTGTGAAGATGACCCTTCTTGCGACAAAACCACTATGCGGTTATGCCTCTAAGTCGTGCCTCGACACGTGGGAGATATAGCTGCATCGTGGGCGTTACAGATATGCAGATCGCTGGCCTGGCCATGAGCCTGGTGGCCTCCCGTGAAGGCGCCAACGAACTCATGGCACAGATCCGACCAAGAAAAATGGAATCCGCCGGCAAGTGCATCAACCAAGACATAACATTGGGCGGTGCCAGCGGGAAATAATTGGCAAGCACCTTGTCGTCGCGAGCTCCGGCAGCCTGCATCGCGATGGTGTAGATGCTGAGGAACTTGAACGGATGGGTCTTGCCAGTGTACTTCTCGCCGACGTCGGGCTTGAACGTGCGGTGGGACGGCCACTGGAACTGCCGCAGCTCGCGGGTAAAGGCCGGGCAGCCCACCTCATAAGGTAGGCCGCCGGAGCCCCCCGGTGCTGGGTGGTCCATAGTGGGTCCCGCCCGCTTGTCCGACTGGTGGCGTGTATCACGCTAGCGCTCAATAGTGGTTCGAGCATCTTCATGAGCTCGTTCTCGAAGAACTTGGCGCTAGTCATGGTGGGTCCGCGGGTCGGATGATGCTATTGAGATGTTATCACAAGCGTCATCACGACGGGCCGACGCCCGCGGCAGCTGGCGAGGAGGGGGAGAGTGCACCGTGACCGCAGCACCCCCGGTCCTCCCAGCGCTGGCATGTGGTGGCTTGATGGAGCGCCGGCCCGAGGGTCCCGCCGGTCGCGGATCGTCTTTGTTGGCGACAGCGACGAGGCTCCGGATGGTGGCCCTCCACTCGTCAAGCTTCTCCGCAGCAGGAGGGAAGTCGAGGAGCAGCTGCGCGCGTGCCAAAGCTTCTGCTGGTGTGGGTGGCGGCGACAGCTGCGTGGACCGTGGCGCGCTTCGACTTCTAACCACGTTAGAAAGAGCTCCATCACGACCCAGCGGCTGCGCGCCATTCCTGCCAGCAGTTCGGCGGGCATGCTGAACTCCTTCATCCCGCGGACGACGCACGGGGCTCTTCCCATGGCGGTGCCCAGGGTCACCGGCGTGGTGACGCTGCTCATCGTGCACATCATGGGAAGAGAGCGCAGTGGTCGCCGGCGTGGGCGTCTTGGAGGTTGCTGCGCCGCCCGTGGGTGGCACAACGACACTCCTGGAGGGCCCCGCGCCGCCCGCGAGGGGCCCAGCCCCATCTTTAGACTTGGTGATGTGCGGCCCGTCGCCTGGCGCGCGAACGGCGCCGCTCGCCAGGCTCTGACTGCCAGGGCGATGCTGGTGCTCGCGGACCGCGGCTCGGGTTATGTCTGCGACCGGGCCGCTGCTCGCCCGTACTAGCATGGGCTGTTCGGCCCCCGACGAGCCGATCGTCGTGGCCGTCTTCTTCTTGGGAGCCATGGCGATGAAGAATGCTAGGCTAACTACTAGACCAGATTCTCACAATTGCGCCCCCTACCTGGCGCGCCAAAGATGTCGGTGGGAAACGACACCTATGGGATCACAAGAATCCCTACTACGGTTGCCGGGGCGCAGGGTTGCAAGAAGAGCAGGATTAGTAATCAGCACAAGGATCGTTTACCCAGGTTCGGGCCGCGAGGATGCGTAAAACCCTAGTCCTGCATTGGTGGATGTATTGAGTGTTCTTGAGCCCTCCAACTAGCTATGGTAGTTGAGCCGTTTCACAGAGCCGAATCCTTCTCCAGTATGCCATGGGCCTCCTTTTATAGTCGAAAGGGGCTGCCACAGTTGTCGGATGTGGGGTTCCGGCAAAACCCTTAAGGTTCGAACTCTGGGGTGCGCGCGAAGTCTTTCCCTCCTACCGATCTACGCCCTAGCTCACTAAGAACTCGCGGACGAACTCGCGACACAGAAAGACACGAGATTTATACTGGTTCGGGCCACCGTTGTGGTGTAATACCCTACTCCAGTGTGGTGGTGGTGGATTGCCTCTTGGGCTGATGAGGAACAGTACAAGGGGAAGAATAGCCTCCTGAGGTTGAGGTGTTCTTGTGCTCTGTGGACTAGTGG
Source organism: Aegilops tauschii subsp. strangulata (assembly GCF_002575655.3). Taxonomy (NCBI): domain Eukaryota; kingdom Viridiplantae; phylum Streptophyta; class Magnoliopsida; order Poales; family Poaceae; genus Aegilops; species Aegilops tauschii. The sequence continues at coordinate 229,682,022 of NC_053039.3, forward strand.
GTGAGAGCTCGATGAACTCCCTGCCCCCCCCCCCCGCCTACTGTGGTGGCTAGCTCTACTTATATAGGCCCTGGTCCTCTTCCCAAATGTTGAGCGGGAAGGGACCAACAACGGCGGGCGAATTTGAAGGGGGGCAGCTAGTACAAGCTATCCTGACAAAAGTGGTCTTCGCCTGCCAAAGGCTCTGGTGATGACGCCGTCTTGGGCTCCACGATGACCTCCGTCTTGCCGTCCTTCTGGTCTTGGTCTCGTTGCACCGATATGGCAACCTTTGCCTGATGCCTTGGTACTCCTCGCCTGCGCTTGCCTCCTTAGCACCAAAGAGGAAACAAGGACGCTGCGCGCGCTGGCGCCCGCCTGGTGTCGATCGTCATGGCTCACGTCACGAAAGCCTCGTGAGGTTTGCCTCGCCTTGATATCTCCGCTCCTCGTGAGCCTGCCTAGAGGGGCCATTCCTGAGGAGGTCTTGCGTCGTTCGCCTCACGAGGCTTGGCCCCTCGCGAGGGTCTTGGATGCCTTGTTGATGAAGATGGGCCGTACGGCCCACCGACTTAGCCACGCCGTGGGCCGCAGGCAGGCAAGTCTGGGGACCCCCGTTCCCAGAACGCCGACAGTAGCCCCTGGGCCCAAGGCGAGCTCGGGCTTGGCTTCGCGGCGAAGCCAAGGGTCAAGTACGGAGCGCCGCGGGCCCCAAAAGCCTGCGGCCTCGGTCGACGCATGGCGGTTGATTGGACGTGGGCGTCTCCGCTTCCCCACGAAGCCATTGAATTCGCCTGGCTATGCGGTCCCCGCAACTTACACAGTTATTCCTCCGTCGTCTGTGCCTTGCTTCTCCAATCTCCCTGCTTCCTCGAGACTCTATTTCTCTTCTCCAATCTGACCTGCCCTCCGCCCGCTTCGTTGCCATGTCGCCAAAACAAGAAGATAAGGGAAAGAAGCCCTTGTCTCCGCTAAGCGCTCCACCGGTCGTCGAGCCGGCGCTAGGTCGATCCCGAGTGCTCAACGATGAGGCTATGGACAAGATGCGTCCGATGCTTGCTTCTAGCTTCAACGAGTGGGGAGAGACTGTGGCTTGGCCTGCGTCTCGCGCTCGTATGGCTCGGGCAGCCACTGAAGTCCCAATCTTCATAGACGCCCTCTGGGCTGGCCTGATTCCTCCCTTCTTCGCCTTCTTCAACGCGGTGCTAGAGCATTATCAGATCCACATGCTGCACCTTGACCCTCAATCTGTGACCCTTCTTGCCGTTTTCGCCTTCTTGTGCGAAGCCATGGTGGGCATCGCTCCCTCGGTGGCCTTCCTACGTCATTTCTTGTCGTTGCATCTGGCCGATTCTCGTCAGAGCTCGGGGTGCGTGAGCTTCCAGGCCGTGGCCGCGACTGCGGGCGCGGGTATTGACTTCGAGCTTCCTTCATCCACGAGTGAGTTCCGTACACGATGGGTGTTTGTTGACGCTCGGCGTGCTCAGCCCCCTGCTCCAAGTTCCGGCGGGGCCTGCTGTTCCAAACTCCGGCTGGGGCCATCAGAAGCTCATGAGCCCCCGCCTCGCCCCCGTCTGGGCCAGGCTGAGGAGGTTGAAGGACCGCGGCGTGACTGCGCCTATGGTGGTGAAGGAGTTTGTCAAGTGTCGAGTCGCTCCGCTTCAGCGCCACTCCCGCCCGATGTGGGACTTGCTCAGCAGCCAGGACCATATGAGGTTTCAGGAGAAGGGGCTTCCTCTTGCGACGTGGCAAACGGTGCTTACAGTCCTATCGGGTGTCCCTTTGCCGGACGACATGCCCAGGAATAGCTGCCTGCTGTACCGCTGCGAGAACAAGGCCGCATTTGCCGCGAGCATGCCTTCCTTCGATGAGTGGGGGCTGCGCCCAATCGGCCTGGTGGGGCCACGTGAGAACCCCATCGACGTGGTCCCCTTCCTCGCCGCTGGTGCCGAGCTCGCCCCAGGTGAGGGTGCAGGAGGGCGAGCTCCGACGGTGGCCGGTGGCTCGAATGCTGAGGAGCACATGCTGCGTGGTGATCCTGGAGCATCGTCCTTGGGAGCTTGCAACCCCTCCCCTGGGGCGTCGGTGGCCGAGGCGACGCTGCATGCGGCTCCCGAGACCAAGGCCCTGTCAGCCCCGGGAGGTTGTGGTGAGACGGTGCCCGGCTGTTCGCCGCAGCCGGGCACCCCTGAAGCTGTCCTTCCCAGCTCTTCTTCGGCCCCGCCGCGCACCGGCCGTCACGTCCAGCGCTTCGATCGTCTTTGCATGGACTTCGAGGAGCTCCGCAAGAGGAAAGGATCCCCAAGCGGCAGCAACATCTTTGGGCCGCTGAAGCGGAGGAAGTACATCACCGTCGACGTGTAAGTACCGTATCACTGTGGCTCCTTGTGTGTTGTTACCATTTCTTGACATTAGTTCTTCAGGGCTCATTCCATTGAGGCGGTTGCGTCTTCTGAGAAACGGCCTCCTCCTTCATCAACTCCCCCATCGGACTTGAGCGCCCCGAGTCCGCTTGAAGCCCCTGGAGCAGGGTTGTTTGAAGGAGCGCTCTTGCCTTCACGGCGCGCTGAACCCGCGGCTTGGTCGCTCCTCCCCCATAGTCTGGTGTGGAGCTTGGCGTGCATGCCCAAATCCCCTCCTTTGGTCATGGGCGACAACTGGTTGGCTCCGATCTTTGGTTCCTCTGCAAGCAGTGAGCCCCAATTGGCTTGGGCTCCTCGCGAGGACTGGTTGACGTTAGGTGCAGCGCCAGCCCCCAGCCCCCTGCCGAGAGGTGGCGCGCCGCTTGATACCCCTCCTGCAGCCCCTGAGGCGGTGGACGAGGCGGGTCGTGCGTTCGAGTTCGAGTGTGGGAAGAGCGCAGTCCGCTATGAGCTCTTCCAGGAGGCAATGGGCGCAATGAGCCGACTTGGTGAAGAGCTCGCGGGTGTTGACGCGCGCCTTGAGGCTGAGGGTCTTCGGCTGGTGGAGGAGCGGCGCAATCTGAGGGTGGCTATCAACCTCGGCCACTATCATCGTGACCTTGAGAATGCGAAGGCCGAGGCGTCCCTCAAGGTTTCCCGTGAAGCCCGCTCGCGAGCTTTGGAAGAGGCTCGCGAGGCTGACCGCCGTCGCGAGGCTGCGGAGAAGCACGCGTGGGAGCTCCAGGCTTGGAGTGCGTCCCTTGAGCAGCAGGTGGAGGTGCGCAGAGCCGCTCTTGCATCGCTTAGGGGGACACCCGCAGAGGAAGAGGAGGTCCGGAAGCGCGAGGAGGCGCTGGCCTTGGAAGCTGTGGAGCGCAGCCTCGAGCTCCAGCAACTGGAGACGAGGGAGCGTCAAGTTGCACAAGCAGAAGATGCCGTCGGGGCTCGCGAGGCCAGGGTCCAGGAGGAGGTCGACCGCCAGGTGGCCGAGGTTCACGCAAACCTGGAGGGTAGGTACGACTTGAAACTGAAGCTCGCGGGTATGGAGGATGCGGGCAGGACCGCTGCCCGCAGGCCCAGGTTGGATGAGGCTGAGAGGCGTGCGGAGGCCACGGCCGCTGCCCTGGTTACGGTGCAGGCGGACTTGGCCTCCGCCCGCACCGAGCTGCTTTCTCTTCGGAAGCGGGTCGATGACGCTGAGGCCGTCGCACGGCAAAACAGGGAGGAAGTGCTCCAACGACGAACGCCGGAGCGCGAGCATGCCCCCATGCTCCAAGATCTTCGGAATAGGGCCAATACCGCCCTGGGCCATATTTGCGACGAGGATGCACCGGCCCCTCACTCAAATGACTACGCCAGCCACCTGACCTTCTTCACCGAGGTGGTGACGCGCCTGGAGGCCCAATCTGACAGAGCTCGCCAGCTTGTGGAGGAGAGGAGTCGTGGCCTGCTTGAGCGTGCTTTCTCCCGTGTCTTCAGCCACCTTCTGAATGCCAACCCCAACTTTGATTTCGACGCCGCCATCGCCCCCGTACCACCGGCCGTCCGGGGTGACCTGGCACGTTGGGTTGAGGACAATGTGGACGCGTTGGTCAGGGCCTTCACTTCGGAGGATGACGCGGTGGTGGTCGTCGCAGATGAAGGTGACGTGGTTGACGACGGCGATGGGGGCGTCGCCGAAGGCGGCGACGGTGCCGACGAAGATGATGACGACGCGAGTGACGCGTCCGAGGGTGATGTAGCGAGCGACATTTCTGGCTGATCCCATGCTCTCCTGTCGTTTTACCCTGCACGCAAAACTCGGGCGTGGCCCTTGGAGAACTTGTAAGAGCATTTTGAGAGGGGGAGCCCCTCATGTAAGCAAGTTGCAGCCTTTACTTTCCTATGCGGTATTGAATATGTGCCCTCGTGAACTCGTGAATCCAGGGGCGAGTTTTCCATCGTGGATTACCTTAGTCGGTGCCAGCTTCGAGCTGGGTCGCGAGGCGACGAGTTTCTGAGAATCTTGCGGAGCTTGTTGCGCCGACAGAAGGGGCCCCACAAGAGGCAAGCGCCCGTTGCAGCGTTAGCGCGCGCTCGGCGCGCGTGTGCTTCACGCAGTCCCGCTCGCGAGGGGCTCGTGAGGGGAAGGCGACAGACATGAGTCCCAGACAAAACGAAATCCAGAAAGCAAGAAACTTCTCGAACGAGAAGAGGCACCCCCCGCGCGTATCGACAAAACTCGGCTTCAACTTAAATCCAGATCCAGAAAGCAAAGCTACAGAAAGAGAGATCCAAAGCAAATGGCCGCGTCCGGCACCTAGTCTAATCTTCTGGTCTTCAAGTCTTCTCACCAACGCGGAGCTAAGTCCTGCCACTAGGCGTGGGAGGGAGCCCCAGGGCCTGAGGCCGACACCCCTGAGACTCCGGGGCGTGTACAGCCCCAACTCATTATTACGTGAGAGTGTCACGGGCGGCGAGCTTCACAGGCGCTGGGCCTTCTTCACAGGTACCGGCCTTGCTTCATATCGCCTGACGAGGGCCCCGCCTTGTGCCACCCTTGACCTCCTTTGAGCCGACCGGCTACCAGGATGACACAAAAGAGGGAAAGGGGACGCCAGTGGCGCCCTCGGCGACCACGGGTCCTCTGCCGGGGGAAGGGTTGTCGAGGCCTCCCCGGCAGAGGGCCTACCTCCGGACGTCACTCGGCTTTGCGCGGCGTGGGGAGGGGGCCTGCTCCTGGCTCCCTCCGCGCAGCCCCCAGCGTGTTTCCCCCGGCGGAAAGGATGCTGCTGTGCCGGGGTCGTCGACCGACGCCGTGACCTGATTCACTTGTGGCCCACGGTTAGCGTAAGCCTACTCCTAAGAGATTAGTGGTACCCTGTAGTTGTCGTTGCCGGCGCGATTGTTGTGGTTCCCTGTCGGTTCCTGGAATGCTTCCACTTCTTGCGTCCCTTCTTCCCAATCTTCTTCGAGGAACGAGTTGGGGTCGCCTTCTAGAGCGTACTCCTGGTCCATCATGCGGGGCACGTAAGCTTCCGGGGCCGTTACCACTACTAGGAAAAGGCCTGCTAGTGGCGCACCTGTTTTGCCTACTAATGGCGCACTACAGGTGCGCCACTAGCACCACGCCATTAGATTTTATTACTAATGGCGCACCACAGGTGCGCCATTAGTATACCAGATACTAATGGCGCACCATGTGGTGCGCCATTAGTATGCCATTCGGTGCTCCACTAGTATTCCCTCCAGGTGCGCCACTAATAACCTTATAGGTGCGCCACTAGTAATAAAGGAAGGTGCGCCACTAATAAGGGCTTAAATGCGCCACTAGTAATGTATTTGGAAAACAAAAAAAATCTAAATTTACAGAAAACAACCTATAAGGAAAAATAATTTAAAAACAAAAAATGAAATAGAATCATAATTTTTATTATAGTAAGAATATTACAATGTCTTTACAAGTTTCCAATAAAAGGAAAATTGCAAGGAAATAAAAGAAAATCCTAAAACTAATCTTCTAGTAATATTTTCTTCTTTTTCTTCACTTTATCCCTGCAAAATGTAACAAAATAAACAGAAAGACAAACAAACTATTTATAACATGTCAATACTGTCATTTTTTATGCAGAACTAGATATGAGCATATATTTCCAGAATTACATGGTGTGAATATTGTATGAGTAAGATAATAATGGAAATGAATTTTGATAGGAGCCCTAGTGGCTATAGGTAGGCTTGAAGAATTCTCATCAGTTCAAAGCATTGAAAACGCCAAATCATTGTACTTATTTTTCTCCCGCAACCATCCTGTTTATGGCTCAAGTAAATCTTTCATGTACAACAACCATGATTGGGAACACTAAGATCCTGATTGAGACATTGCATATGGCATCCTCTCATCCTAACGAATTTGGGTCTCCATTTGTGTGTGAAAAAATGTTACTCTACTGACATTGGTGGTATAGGCATAAATGCTGATGTGATGACGTCCGATCAGGCTCCATTTCATGATCCAAATTCCTTCAAATCAAACCGGAGCTCATTTTGTAACAAGGAAAATGTCAATAATTATGACTCAGCGTGACGACTTAGAGACCCCATTTGAGAACCTATTCAACATCACCAACTCAGGTAAGTAACTTAAATATATCACCAACTCGAGCCTACGTAAAGATTTCGTCCACGTAGGCCAAATGGCAGGTCCTAAAGAGTTGAAGAGACAAAGGGAAAGGGAGAGGTATGCACTAAACAGGGCTCATAAGAAAGCTACATCTACTATTCTTAATGCAGAACACACCCCATCTAGGACACCCGCGGCAATATCACCTGGTTTGTCCATTATATTCTATTCTTTATATATGACTGAGCAATCAGAAGTATAATCAAATATATGATTAGGTGGTTTCTTTTGCCGGATTTTCACACCGCCGAGAGGCCCACTGCGCAATCTGCTATCATCCAACTACGATACACACCAGGTGCTGAAGGTGATGTTCGTTCTAACCTTAGAATATCTTCATTTGTGTGTGAATAAATGTCACTGTAGAAACATTGGTAATGTAGGCATACCTGTTGATGTGATGACAGCAGATCAGACTCCATTTTGTAAAAAAGAAAAGGTGTGCATAATGAAGCCTCTGGCAGCAGATTCTTCGCAATGTTTTGGGTTGCAATCGCCACTTGAATCCTTAAACTGCAGCTTGGGTAACAGAGCATGCCAGGTGAGCAACTAAGCGCCACAAATAAAAAAGCAAAGACAGGGAAGCCAGTAAAAGAGTAAATAAAACATTAGAAGAAATTATGCAAACTTTGAGATCACAATAACCATAGGAGCGTCCTTTCCATGTAAAGACCAAGTATTCTTTTTTCCTTTCTGTTCTGAGACAAGGATAAGCACACGAGATGTATAAAAAAGAAAGCATCCTATTCTTTCTGAGCACCCCAAGCACAAAACTATGTGCCTCATCAGCTGAAATTAATGAGAAAATATTTCGATTTTCTAAGCTAATCATCTCATGAGAGTTGAGGTAGTTACCAAAAATCTTCATGGTACAACCGTACATCTTGATCTCCAAAAGTTCAAAGCATGGTTGACAACGCCGGTAATTTTGGTTGATGAGTACTATCATTAGCCCCTGCATTCCTCAAGCTTCTGCTGCAGCCTCACGTTGTGCTTTAACTACAGAGTAGTGGCAAGATATGTTAAAACACAACAAATTAATTGTTCCTGATCATATATTTTAGCAGTCTTCACCAAATTTGTTGAAACATGAACGAAATGTTTTAGCAGTACCAATGATACATGTCAAATTAATTGTTCCTGTCATGACAATGTAAAAGTAGTACTTGCATGCCAATGAAGACTTGCTAGTGTCAGATGCTATGAGGTTCAGGACATGTATAATTGTGCCAAGTTCACTTGTAATGCCATTATTCATGATCTGAACTTTATCCTCCACAAAATAAAATAACAGTTGATCCATGCGAATGATACTTAATTTTGAAGCTACTGTTAATTTATAAACTGAATATAAAGTGAGTTTATAAATTCAGAAACAGAAAATTCAGTTAGGCTACTGTTAACTGAATTTTGCAGTGTATACTTAACAAAGGCTTCATTTGAATGTACAGTCAAATTAAAAAAATGTGTTCATGGGGAATGTATTCTTGAGGCAGCAAGCAAGCAAACAATGCAACGATGTTTATCTCATTATAAGCACTAGGGTGTGACAGCAATAGCAGCAAGTTGAATTCTGCCAAGCATGTGAGTGGATTCAGACCAGCAGCAAACCAAGCAATTTGTTTCAGACTTTAAACAGGCAGAGTATTTGTAGAGTTGAATCACATGAGAAAAACAGTGACCACCATAGGCTGCCTAAGAATGCTAGCTAATCTGGACGGCCATGAGTAAGAGCAGCAACAAGCAAGCAAATAGGAAGTAAGTAAGCACATGAGGTAACCCAAGCCAGCCTAGGATCTCAAAACGAGAGAGGAGTGGAGGAGAAAAATCGACCTTGAGCTGCTGCTGCTCCTCTCCATGGACGGGCACATCATGTGAGTGGACTTCTCCTGCAGCACATCACGAACAGGGCAGACAGAGAGGCGTGAGGAACCCACATCCACATCCGCGGCTGCCAGACCGAATCAAACAGAGAAGGGGGAGCACCTTGACCTCGAGTTGCTGGACGATGGCGCCGTGGAGGTCGGGATCCAGGTCGTAGAAGCCCTCGACGGTGGCGGCCTTGGGGGCTAGGTGCGCCCCACCTGCTCCTGCTCCTCCTCCTCGAGTAGGAGGAGGCCAGCGGCTGTAGCGTGAGGAGAAGGGAGCCCTGCCCCCGAATCCGGCGCCCTCGTCTCCGGCGCTTGGCCCGCCCGCGCCATGCCCGACCTCCAGAAAAATGGACAGGGGGCGGAACCCTAGCCGCGGGTGAGACTGGAGGCCGCGAGCGCCGGATGCGTGGAAGGTGCTGGGGGAGGGGAGGAAAGGGGAGTGCTACGCGCCGCCGGGTCTCGTGGGAAATGGCCGGCGTTCGTGGCGGCGGCGACGAGGAGTCAGTGGCCGGGGCTTCCCGATCTAGATCGAAGTCGAGGGAGGTGGGTGGGTGTGTCAGGAGGAAGGGGAGGGGAGAGAACATGACTAGAGGGAGGGGATAAGGGGTGATAGCAATGGCGCACTGGTAGGGGGTGCGCCATACGTATAGATAGCAATGGCGCATCTCTTACTGGTGCGCCATTACTAGTTAAAACTAGTAATGACGCACTATCCCCCGGTGCGCCATTAGTACTTTTGAAGAAAAAAAATTTACTAGTGGCGCACCGTGGATGTGGTGCGCCATTAGTATTTGGACACTAATGGCGCACCAACACACGATGCGCCATTAGTATATAGTAGTGGCGCACCACATGTGTGGTGCGCCATTAGTGTCCATATTATCTATAGCCCTTTTCCTAGTAGTGACCCCGAACACCTTCGTCGTAGTGCCCCACACTCCACGTTGCCCGGCCCAGCGTGGCATCCTGAGGATGATAGCGTGGCATCCCACATGGGCCATGGGAGGCGACGCTTGTGCCCATGCTTGTCGCGGGCGGCATGGGGGTGGCGGAGCCCCCGACGCCACTGGCCGTGCTGGTGTTGACGAAGCCCCCAAGCGTGCCCGTGGTCGCGCGGTTGTGGTGAGTCCCGCCGTTAGGCCCTGCAGCGGCCTGAGGAGAAAGCCGGTAGCAGAAAGGCGGCGCTCCCGATGCCGCTGCGTCCAGCAGCTCGGTGACGCGCTCCAGCAGTGCATCCCGGCCGCTCTCCAATAGCCGGCACCGCAGCAGCTCCCTCGCTACCGTGAGTGCTGCCCGCATGTTTGCTTGCTCCCGCCGTGAGTGTGGTGCCGTCTCTGCGGCGTGGCTTGCTGCTCTGGCAGTGGCTTGTACTTGCCGTGGAGTGAGGGTGGGCGACGCCTGGCCGCGTCGCCCGTGCCCCGCAGAATTGGACAGCGCTCGTGCCGTTTGGAGCGCGGGGTCGAGGTCTTCATGGGCAGGTGGCGCCGCCCGGGTTGTCCAAGCTGCCCAGCGGTCGGAGTCAGCCCTTGGGTCGCCGGACATCATGGCCGCGGAGCGTCGACAAGTCGATTGGCAGAGAAGAAGCTCCGGCGCACCCCTACCTGGCGCGTCAAATGTCGGATGTGGGGTTCCGGCAAAACCCTTAAGGTTCAAACTCTGGGGTGCGCGTGAAGTCTTTCCCTCCTACCGATCTATGCCCTAGCTCACTAAGAACTCACGGACGAACTCGACGAACTCGCTACACAGAAAGACACGAGATTTATACTGGTTCGGGCCACCGTTGTGGTGTAATACCCTAGTCCAGTGTGGTGGTGGTGGATTGCCTCTTGGGCTGATGAGGAACGGTACAAGGGGAAGAACAGCCTCCTGAGGTTGAGGTGTTCTTGTGCTCTGTGGACTAGTGGGTGAGAGCTCGATGAACTCCCTGCCCCCCTACTGTGGTGGCTAGCTCTACTTATATAGGCCCTGGTCCTCTTCCCAAATGTTGAGCGGGAAGGGAGCCAACAACGGCGGGCAAATTTGAAGGGGGACAGCTAGTACAAGCTATCCTGACAAAAGTGGTCTTCGCCTGCCAAAGGCTCTGGTGGTGATGCCGTCTTGAGCTCCACGATGACCTCCATCTTGCCGTCCTTCTGGTCTTGGTCTCGTTGCACCGATATGGCAACCTTTGCCTGATGCCTTGGTACTCCTCGCCTGCGCTTGCCTCCTTAGCACCAAAGAGGAAACAAGGACGCTGCGCGCGCTGGCGCCCGCCTGGTGTCGATCGTCATGGCTCACATCACGAAAGCCTCGTGAGGTTTGCCTCGTCTTGATATCTCTGCTCCTCGTGAGCCTGCCTAGAGGGGCCATTCCTGAGGAGGTCTTGCATCGTCCGCCTCGCAAGGCTTGGCCCCTCGCGAGGGTCTTGGATTCCTTGTTGATGAAGATGGGCCGTACGGCCCGCCGACTTAGCCATGCCGTGGGCCGCAGGCAGGCAAGTCTGGGGACCCCCGTTCCCAGAACACCGACAACAGTGGCACATAGGAGGTGGAAAGGCATACAGTGCTACGAGCTTATCGCTCGTATTACAGGACAAGACACATTTAATGCATCGCTTAGGTGTCCCCTTGCTTTATTGGGGGCGGGAACGAGGACCGTCCTGTCCGTCGCCACTCCTCCTTGCTTCGACACGCGCCCTGGCCAGCGATGCATGCGGCGCCATGTAGGCAGGTAGGCAGCTGAGGTGGTGCGGTGGTAAAGTCTTCACGAAGATCTGCATACCGCCACGCAGGCACATGCTGAGTTGGCCTGGAAGCTGCATGTTGCCACGCAGGTGCCTGCCCAACTGGTTGGGCTGGCAGCTGCATGCGAACGGCGGTGGAGACTTGGCTGGTGTGGGCCTGGAAGTGGCCCTGCTGGCGCTCTTGGTGAGGGCCTTGCCGGGTGTCCCAGCAAGGGCCTTGCCGTGGCGTGCTGTCGTCCCCGGCAAGGATCTTGCCGGGGGTCTTGTGGTTCCCCTCAGCAAGGATCTTGCCGTGGATCGTTGTCTCTTAATCCTCATCTGATCTTGAATATTCCTTGTCTTCACAAAGATCTGCATGCCACCATGGAGGTGCCTCCCGAGCCCTGGCCCAATGTGGTTGATGGTGTTGGAGACCGTGGGCTCAAGGGTGGTGCGCTCCGCTGGTGTTGGACGAGCCGCCCTGTCAAGGGCCTTGCCGGGGCCGCGGAGGCTGCCCCGGCAAGGGTCTTGCCGGGGGAACCTGCTTCGTCCCTCTGCGCTTTGTGGTCTCGGTCTTGGTGTTGCTCTGGCTGTCTTGGGCTTTGGTTTTACCTCGGTTCACCTCCCCTGTTCTACTTGGTGCGGCCATGGGCGCGGCTCCGGCTGTCCATGCACAGGTAAAGGGGTACAAAGGTGTGCCTCTTCTTTTGTACACCGACACGGCCGTTTACCCAGGTTCGAGCCACCTTGCGAGGTAAGACCCTACTCCTACTTCGTGGTGGATTAGCCTCACGAGGGGTTGAGGATGAACTAGTACATTGGAAGAACAACCACGCGAAGTCTGCTCTGGTGTGGGTGTGAGTCGATGATGTGTGGATTCGATCCCCCCTCTTGGTGGTGGCTAACCTATACTTATAGTGGCCTCGGTCCTCTTCCCCCCAAAATGAAGGCGGGAAGGGATCCCACAATGGCCAATTTGAAAGGGGACAAGTAGTACATCTTATCCTGACGAAAGGTGGTCATCGCCTACAAAGCTTCTGGTCGTGACGCTGCGGTGGGCTCGGTGATGACATCTGTCCTGCCATCCTGGCGGTCTTGGTCTCGTTGCACGGGAATGGAAACCTTTGGCTGATTCCTCGGGCCCCCACGTCTGCGCTTGCCTCCTTAGCACCAAAGAGGAAACTAGCTCCTCTGCACCCGCTGGCGCCCGCCTGGCCTTGGTCGTCATGGCTTGCGTCACCGCAGCCTCATGAGGTGGGCACCTGCATAGAAATCTCCGCTCCTTAGGAGGCGGCCCGAGGAGGCCGCTCCCTCCAGAGGCCTTGATGTCGTCCGCCTCGCGAGGCTTGGCCCCTCGGAAGGGTCTTGTCTTGGCAGTGTCGTAGATGGGCCGTACCAGGCCGTCGATGGAGCCACCCCATGGGCCGCAGGCAGGCAAGTCTGGGAACCCTGGTTCCCAGAATGCCGACAGTAGCCCCCGGGCCCAAGGCGCGCTCGAACTTGGCTTCGAGGCAAAGCCAAAGGGCAAGGGCGAAGCGTCGCGGGCCCCAATCGCCTGCGAACCAAGTCGACGCATGGCGCTTGATGGGATGTGGGCGTCTCCACTTCCCCACGCCGCCTTGGCAACTGCCCAACTTGACAGCTGCCTGGCGCATGTAGAGAGGTCATCATTGCTTGGAGCGTGAGAGGCCGACGGTTAGCCTTCCTCTGGCTATGAATGGGAGAGGGGCGGAGCCCCCAGCTCATCTTCATCTTCTCGCCGCTTTCTCCTTCTCCTTCTTCGCTCCGTCATCTCGCCAGAGCATCCATGGCACCAGTGAGGATTCTCCGCTGCGGAGACAGGAAAGGCTCCCAAGGACCGGGCTCGCCGTCGCCCAAGAGAGGCCGTGGCTGTCCCCGGAAGTACGCCGCGACACCGGCGGTGGCTCCCCGAGGGCGTAGGCGCACCCCTTCAAGGCTGGCACCGCCTCCGTCAGCCGTGGGGGTGCTTCTTCCCGCGGTGGAAGTTGTCGCGGCCAGAGTGGCCACGTCGACGGGGGGAGGCATGTAGCAGCCATTCGGCCGCCGCGTTCGCAATCCCACTCGGCCGACGTGTCCTCGGAGTTTGTGGTGTGGGCAGAGAGGCCTGCGGGCGTCTGGTTCCAGCTCCCGCACTTCTTTGTAGGCACGCTGCCGGCCGGGGGACCCGGTGGCCTCTGGCTGCAGGCCGATGGCTGCTGCAGCAGGGCCTTGTGGGTGGAGGTCGAGGTCACCTCCGCCGGCAACGTGTTTCTGAACCGCGGCTGGGAGCCGTTTGCCCGCGCGCGCGGCCTGTAGGGGAGGTGTACCCTCCACTTCAGGTATAATGGCGTCGCGACCCTCTACGCCAGGGTCTTCGGGGAAGATGGCCGGCGCCTGGGGTGCTATCCGGAGAGTGACAGCAACGACAATGACGTCCACCCCTCCGATGATGATAGCCAGAGGGGTGGTAGCATGTCCGGCGGTGAGCTTGCTCTCGGTGACGGTCACGAGGTCTCCAGCGGTGGCGGCTCCTCCTCCGGGGAGAGCACGAGCGACGGTGACTACGATGAGCCGCCACGCCGTCGAGCTCGGACTTAGGAGGGCGATGAGCTACCTCGCCGACGTGCCCCGGTGAAGCAGGAGGAAGACTCTGACTGAGCTCGGGCGCTACCGGAGCTGGATCTCATGAGCCGCTGGAGTCGCGCGGCTGCTTTTGCTTCTTTCTTTCCCATGCACCAGAAAAGTAGAAGGCCCTGTGGGGGCGTGTAATGAACCACGGCGCTTGCGCCATTATATTATCATTTTTATATCGCGTCCTGATACCCGTGTTGCTGCTGATTGTGATTGGGGTGACTTAGCTTAGTGTGCTTGCGGTTGACTCCCGTGCTGCGAGAGCATGCCCTTTTGGGGCTTCGACTTCCTGCATGCCCCTCGTTTCGGAGAGGTCCTCCAGGGGTTGCCTTCTCGAAGATTCAAAAGTCCGCGAGCCCCCGAGAGTGGGTCGGTCGCCGCTGGTACGCTGCGTTGCGATGCCTGGAGGCACGGACTCAGGAGGGCGTGTGTGCCCATTGGCTCGTTTGAGAGCACCGCGCGAGGATTAAGACGCCAAAGGCTAGGACACCGAGGCTTTGGCGAGGTGTGTTTGCGGGCAGGCCCGAGCGCACACACCATGCCCAGCCCCCACGCGTGCGACGCACGAGGAAGAGCAACGGGAAACTATTACTCTCCCCAAGGCAAGACCTGAAAGAGTGAAAACTGTGAGGAGAAAAAATTCCCAGCCCTTTCAAATAAAATATGCGAGAACTTCAAATTTCATTCCAAGAAGTTGCAAATCAGCTACAGAAAGCAAGCAAAAGAACAGCCGCGTCCGGCACCTATGCTAGTCTTCTGGTCTTCACGCCAGCGCGGAGCTGGGGCCTCCACTAGGACATCAGTGGGAGCCCCCGTGAGGCCCAGGGGCGGCGCTCAGGAGACTCTGGAGCTTGTACAGCCCACTCATTATTACGTGAGAGTTTCACGGGCGGAGACTTGAGAGGTGCATGGCCTTGATCACGGATAGAACTTCCGGAGGTGCTGGATGTTCCAGGCATTCTGGATGGGGACCCCGTCCTGTGTCTCCAGGCGCGCGGCGCCAGGCCTGGAGATACGGGAGATTCTGAACGGGCCCTCCCACATAGGCGAGAGCTTGTGAAGCCCCTCCCTGGAGAGCACCCATTTTAGGACGAGGTCATCCACCTCGAGGGTCCTGGAGCGGACGCTACGACAGTGATACCGTTGCAGCGCCTGATGGTACCTCGCAGCACGGAGCGAGGCTTGGCGGCGGCCCTCCTCCCCAGCATGAGGTCCATCCCCTGTGAGGTGTCCTGGCGTGCCTCGTCAAACACCAAGACCCGCGGGGAGCGATGTTTGACCTCATGAGGGAGGACCACCTCAGCCCCGTAGACGAGGAAGAATGGGGTCTCGCCCATGGGCTTGGTCGCGGTGGTGCGGATGGACCATAGCACGGACTGGAGCTCATCGAGCCAGCCCATGCCGCAGGCCTCGAGTTTCTTCTTGAAGATCCTCTCCTTGAGGCCCCTCAAGACCTCTGCGATGGCGCGCTCGGCTTGGCCGTTGCTCCATGGATGTGCCACCGAAGCGTAGCATATCTGCGTTCCAAGATTAGCACAATATGTTTTGAAAAGGTTGCTCATGAACTAAGAGACATTGTCAGTGATGATATGGTTGGGGACCCCAAAGAGGCTCACAAGGCCCTTGATGAACTTGACGACCGAGCCAGCTGGGATGGTGCGCATAGGCTCCACCTCCGCCCACTTGGTGAACTTGCCGATGGCGACGTAGAGGTAGTGGTAGCCCCCGGCTGCTCGAGGAAACAGCCCAGGATATCCAGCCCCCAGACCACGAACGGCCATGATAGCGGAATGGTCCGGAGGCCCTGAGTGGGCTGGTGGATCTGTTTGGCATGGAATTGACATGCCTCGCAGGATCTCACCAGCTCAGTGGTGTCATTGAGCGCCGTGGGTGAGTAGAACCCGCTGCGGAACGCCTTGCCCACGAGGGTGCGTGACGAGGAGTGATGCCCGCAATCCCATCCGTGGATGTCAGCCATCATCTCGCACCCCTGCTCCTTGGAGATGCACTGCAGGGAGACGTCGTTTGGGCGCTTTCGGTAGCTCGCCGTCCTGGATGCAGTAAGCAGTGGCCTGGCGGGCCACGCGTTCTGCATCTTCCTCCTTCTCCGGCAAGGTGCCTCGGAGCAGGTACGCCTTGAACTCCTCAGTCTAGCACCCCTCCTGAGGTTCAATGCAAGGAGCAAGCGAGCTCCCGAGGTTGGGCCGCAGGCTGGGGCGCCCGAGGAGGGTGCCATGGGCGGTTCCTCCCGAGGTAGCGCCAGGCCTGCAATGGGGGGAGCCGCTGATGGCTTGAAGAACTGCTCTTCAAAGACGCCAGGCTTCTGGGGTTCGTGCCGGGATGCCCTCTTGGCAATTTCGCCCGCCTCCTTGTTCGTGCCACATGGTACGTGCTGCAATTCCAAGCCCAAGAACCGTTTTTCAATTTTGCGTACCTCTTCTAGGTATGCCTCCATGTGCTCGTCTTTTGGTTTGTACTCCTTGTTGAAGAAGTTGACAAGGAGCTGAGAGTCGCCCTTGATGGTGAGACGCCTGACCCCCAAGGCCGCCACAGCCTTGAGGCCAGCGATCATGCCCTCATATTCTGCGATGTTGTTGGAGACTTTCTCACCATGTTGAAAGAAGAGTTGCACGGCGTAGTAGAGCTTGTCTTGGGTAGGTGAGATGAGCACGGCTCCAGCCCCTGCGCCCTGGCGCGCGAACACGCCGTCAAAGTACATGACCCAGCCATCCGATACTTCGTCTCCGGGCGTGAGGGAACGGTCTTCGCCCACTCCTCGGTCAGGGGCGTCAGTCCATTCCGCCACGAAGTCAGCGAGGGTCGCGCCCTTGATGACTCTGGTGGTGCTGAACTCTAGCTGGAACACCTGCAGCTCGATGTTCCACTCAGCAAGCCTTCCCATGGTGTTGGGGCTCCGGAGCACCTTCCCCAGGGGGTATGTAGAGACAACCTTGATGGGGTGGCCTTGGAAGTAGTGGCGCAGCTTCCTGGAGGCGACGAGGAGTGCGAGCAGGAGCTTCTGTGGCATGGGGTAGCGTGCACGCACGTCACACAACACCCTGCTGACGAAGTACATGGGATTCTTGATGAAGGAGGAGGCGTCGATGGCATCCTTCCCCTCTTGAGATGAGGGAGCCTCAGGAGCCTTGCTATCCGGTGGGGTAGCTGGGGCCTCAGGAGCGCCGTCCTGAGGCTGAAGTGGCGCGGTCGGGCGCGGGGCGCTACGTCGCACCCCCGCATCCACGCGCTCTTCCCGGACTGCCACGAGTGTTGTGCTGGCCGAGTGGGGCATGGCGGCCAGGTAAAGCACCAGGGGCTCAAGAGGACGAGGTGCCACCATTACCGGCGGGCTGGTGAGGTACCTCTTGAGAACTTGGAAGGACGCCTCGGCCTCCGGAGTCCATTCAAACGGGCCCTTCTTCTTCATCAGTTTGAAGAACGGGAGGGCACGCTCGCCTAGCTTGGAGATGAAGCGCCCCAGTGAATACTACAAAAAAAAGACACATCCATGACATTTTGGGCCGAACGAATTTTTTTCCTGTCATGCTTACGAAACTTCTATGACGACAATTATGACAAAACCTGGTATCATCATAGATGTGGTGGGCTCCTACTTCTATGACAGAAAATCATGTCAGAAAATGGGCTTTTCGTCCTGGGCGGGCTGGAGACGCAGCTGCATGTCATTCTTTGGGCCGTCCATGACGGAAAAAACCGTGGTAGAAGCGAGGGCGAGGAAAATATCGGGGAGTTCCCGGTGACGGTGGGTGGTCAGGGCCGAGCGATGCAGTGTGGTTTGCGCGTTTTTCTCATGTATGCACGTGTGTGCGAGGCACTGGCTAACTGAACCCGAGCGATCGATCCCTTGGCTGTTAACTGAACCCGAGCGATTCATTCGCTGCTGACTGAACCCGAGCAATTCCTTCGCTGCTGCTGCTAACTGAACCCGAGTGATTGATCACTACTGCTGCTTACTGAAGCCGATCGAGCCCCCATGCGAGACGTGGACAGCGGGAGTCCTGGATTAGGGGGTCCTCGGACAGCCGGACTATATACCTTAGCCAGACTGTTGGACTATGAAGATACAAGATTGAAGACTGCGTCCCGTGTCCGGATGGGACTCTCCTTTGCTGGAAGGCAAGCTTGGCGGTTCGGATATGTAGATCTCCTCCCTTGTAACCAACTCTGTGTAACCCTAGCCCCCTCCAGTGTCTATATAAACCGGAGGGTTTAGTCTGTAGGACAAGAACAATCATAATCATAGGCTAGCTTCTAGGGTTTAGCCTCTACGATCTCGTGGTAGATCAACTCTTGTAATACTCATATCATCAAGATCAATCAAGCAGGAAGTAGGGTATTACCTCCATCGAGAGGGCCCGAACCTAGGTAAACATTGTTTCCCCCGCCTCCTGTTACCATCCGCCTTAGACGCACAGTTCGGGACCCCCTACCCGAGATCCGCCGGTTTTGACACTGACATTGGTGCTTTCATTGAGAGTTCCACTGTGCCGTCACGATAAGGCTTGATGGCTCGCCTTGTTGTCAAGGGCAACATTACCTCTGGGGGAGCCCTGGTTGTAGGCCAAACTCTCCGACTAGGCGGCTTCGTCATGACCGCCCGTTCGGCCGTCGCGCCGACGATGACTTCTCAGGTCATCAAAAACAGCCTCCACGTCGGCTCGGAATTCGCCGAGCAGATGGACCCAATGGACCTCTCTTCTTTGAACGAGCTCTTGGATCGCATCGCTGACCTGGGAGTCGCTACGGACTATGATCGGATCGGGCTCAAACCCGACCAAAGGGAGATTAACTCTCCGCCGGTCACCCATCAGATAGCGGTGGTGGAGGAGCAATGTAGCGATTCTTCCTCTATTTTGAGGACAAACTATGTCCGGATTCCCGAGCTCTCTGAGCCGGATACCCGTCTACGGGAGGACATGGCCCAGGCTTCGAACTTAGAGTCAGGCATTGGGCCAGAACTATTGGGCAACATCCCGGAGCCCGAACTTCCAAGCTCGGAAACTCCTCTGCCCCTGGGTTTCAGATCGGGTCAGGGTTTGGACCTAAATCTACCCACCCACCCAGACATAAATGATCTTTCCCACATTAGACAAGAGCCCCAAGAGACAGTACATCACTATTGGACCAGATTCCTCCTTGTAATGAACAAGGTCAAGGACTGTCGCAAGGAAGACGCAATTTCATTCTTTTGCAAAAATTGCACGGACAAGGGAATCCTCAACGCCATAAGTCGCCGTGACATAGCACACTTCGCTGACTTGGCGGCCATAGTACGGAAGTACTGTGCGATGGAAAGCGCCTGGAAAACCCAAGCAAAATTCTGGGATCCCCCGGCTCTCACTAGAAACCCCGTCCGAATTAAAAGGGTGTACTCTCGTAAGTCACCCGATCCAATTACAAAGAAACCAAAGCCCACTACAGGGCGTGGAACTATATTGGAGGGATGGCTCAATGGGCCATGAAAAATTCACAGTACACCGGATACCATACCAACACATAGCCTTAAAGCATGTTGGATACTCCGGCAGGTGGCCAAGAGCGGTGAGGATCTCCTCATCAACAATACCACAGAGCACCATCCCATGGAAAATAACAATACAGTACTGACAGCCTTCGAGACCTTCGCCTCAAACAATAGGCGCAAGCGAGCACTCCACAGCCTCGCCGAAGTCTGCCACGTTGCAGCAATAAATCCATGGAACGACACGGCCATAACCTTCAATGCCAGTGACGAACCTCAATTCCAAACAGCCCGAGCACCAGCCGCCTTGGTCCTTAGTCCAATTGTGGATGGCTTTCGGCTTACTAAAGTGTCATGGACGGTGGCAGCGGATTAAACCTCATCTATGAGGAGACTCTTAACAAAATGGAAATAGACAAGAGCCGCATTGAGCAAAGCAGCATGACCTTCAGAGGAATCATCCCTAGTCGGGAGGCACGATGTGCGGGAAAAATCACACTAGATGTGGTATTCGGCACACCGGAGAATTATAGGTCCGAAGAAATCACATTCCAAGTGGCCCCATTCAGTAGCGGATACCACGCCCTTTTAGGGCGGGAGGCATTCAGGATCTTCCAAGCTATACCCCATTACGGGTACATGAAGCTCAAAATGCCCGGGCCCAATGGAATCATCACTCTAGCTAGTGATCCGGACATAGCACTCCGCGCCGAAAATTAAACTGCCGCACTAGCCCTCGAAGCGTTATCCGAAGCCCTCGCGGCCGAAGAACTAACTGCGCTGCGCTCCATAGTGGACAGGGACGACGTGATACTCGACAAAAGACCCAAGTCCACCTCTTTTAAACCAGCGGACGAAATAGTAAAATTCCAGGTCCACCCAACGGACCCTACAAAAACAGCATCCATCGAGGCACAGCTGAACCCCACAACAGACGCCGCACTGTGGGAGTTCTTGCGCGAGAATTGGGACATATTCGCCTGGCATCCTTCAGACATGTCAGGAATCCCATGCAGGCTGGCCGAGCACAGCCTTAATATTCTAAAGGGGTTCAAGCCGGTCAAGCAGACTCTCCGGCATAAGACCATTTGCCCGCTCAACCTGACCGTTTGTTTGGGGGCTACGGACCACGCTGAATCGCACTACCGGATACACACCGTTTTTCATGGTGTACGGCGCAGAGGCGGTACTGCCCTGCGACATTATTCATGACTCACCTCGAGTGCGCATGTACAAAGAGAAAGAAGCTGAGCTTGATCGGCAGGACAGCTTGGACGCCCTGGAGGAGGAGCGTGACGTGGCAAAAGCCCGCTCCACATTCTATCAGCAACAGGCTCGACGGTATCAAAGCAGAGAAGTACGGGTCAAAACTTATAACATTGGTGAATTAGTTCTACGCCTACCAGAGAAGAAAAAGAACAAGCTCAAGCCCAAATGGGAAGGTCCCTTCATTATTGACAAAGTTCTGACTGGTGGAGCGTACCATCTGCGGGATGCATCGGACAATCGACTCGAGCCAAACCCATGGAACGCGGCCAGACTCCAAAGGTTTTACGCCTAGCGCCGGACTCTCTGTTCGTCTCCTTACCTCCGTCAATTTTTTATATGTATCTGTTATCTGTCTTTTCTTTCTTTCTTTTCTCCCTTTTTCCTTCACGGTCTTAAAAGGTTAAAATGTGTCTTGGCTACACAATCTTGACGCGCTAGGCGTGCTCATTATACCTGGGAGCTTCTTATACAGAAGCTTAATATAACTATGTTCCGGGCTCTATGCCCCCCGCACATGTGTTACTTTTCCACATGTACCTTTTCTTCGCCATTATATGCATCAGTATGACTTAAGTTTTGGCCAAGCTGGGTTGCCTGGCTCTTGTATTTATGCCCTACGTTCCCGTTAATTCGGCTAGGGCATAAGGGGAGCACCTCTGCGATTGTTACTGTCGGGTCAGCTGGATGTGTGCCTCAGACTGGGTGAAGCCGAAAGCTAGCGTTCTTAAGGGAATATTCGGTCGGTGAACAAAAGATGACTTTTAATTATTGTAATACATGCCCCCAGATGTTTATATCCTGCGTCTCTTTTCGTAGTTCAGACATGCACATTAATGCATGCGTACCCAGGGAAAGGAACCCTTAACGGAACTATTCTCCCTGGAAGATATTTCTTACTATCCATGTAATATAACATAGCTAGTTGGGTACTTGTCTGTTCAAGCACTTATGACCCCTACGCCTGGTTTCCACGCATACCCCGGTTTTTGCATAACTGAGCGGGTATTCGGATACACTCCGGACTGTCGGGTCCGGAGGTCGAAGCGAAAAGGTTCGCCATGACAAATGATTTACAATCCGGCTAGGGACAATTTATGTCAGTTGAAGTACACAGTCACTTAGACTGACTAAATTCTTCTTCTATACCATCCAACAGGCTGTCTAGCCTACAATCCTGTTGGGGATACTTTGCGGCTAATTTCACCTGGTCATACACCAAACTGACGGGGATCTCTTTCCCATCAGACCCCACAGGTCCGACTTCGGCCATATGGTTCGGGTCAGCCTTGGTACATCGAGTCTTCACCATGGCCCAGGCTTCCCTCGCACCTTGTCGGCAGGAAAATATCTTCCATAATCGGAAGCACCCGCTGCGCTCCCTTGAGCATCTCTACGAGCTCCCCCATGCCTCCTGGCAGGGAGGCGGATGGCCACAAGGCCTGGGCAATGCCCTGCATCACCTGTCGAACTTGTTCGTGCAGTTGTGAGAGCTCGGGCAGAAGATCACCTGCAGACCCGGGTATCTCCTCTGCGGGACGACCCGTCAGCATACCAACAGATGTAACTCTGTTAGCCGGTTTCTTCGCCGAACTCTATAAAAGTTTGTTTAAGCACTTACTAAAAATGCCGCGTCGAAGCCTCTTATTCTCCTTTACGGAGTCAGCAAGCTGGGCCCGAACATCTTTCAGTTCAACGCTTAGCCGGATATTGGCATCTTGGAGATCGTTTTTCTCCCGCCTAACCTGCTTAAGCACGCGCTCTCCAGCTTTTAACTGTCGTTGAGCATGTTGCTCATCCCCTCGCACGACCTCCAGATTCATTCCGGGATCATCTGCAGAATCTATTGTTAGATTTGCATACATGCCGCATACTAACCGGTACATGTCATTCTTTTTGATAGAGACAAGTGTTACCAGAGGGGGCCTTCTCGGACTCCTTCATTGCGGCAACTGTGGCCCGTAGCTGGGCTTTGCATTCCTCCAGCTCTTGAGACAACTGGGTATTCTTCTCCGTAAGAACCTACACAAATAATGATCCTTAAATCAGTTGTGTCAACTGTTTCAAGTCTCAGGGGCTACTGATATACATAATTATCAGATTTTGTTACCCGTATATCCTTTACATACTGGTCCGTGGCTCTGGCAAGACCATTTTGAGCAGCTCGGATGTACGCGTCTCCTGAGTTGAAGGCATCGAACGCCTCTTCAGAGAAACCAGGGTCGCGAAGTACGGCCCGGCGGCGCCTGTGATTCATGGCACTCTCCACTTCGAAATTTGTAGCGGACAGCCTATCTGCATCCTCTGTAGGAGGAACATCCGGTGTTGTCTTCACGCTACCATCTGCCTCTGGGTCCGGCTCTGAAGCCCGGCTGTTGGAGGCATGGCCGGCAGGCTCTCCGGATACAATCCGGCGAGCATTTTTTCTGCCAGGAACCATGGACGTTATTATATTTTAAAGACGACAACCATGGAGCAGGGTCCTTTTTCATACCTCTGCGACGGCGTCTCAGTCTTGACCGCCTTCCTTTTAAGCCTACCCGGTTCTGGTGCCCCTTGTTGGTGAGTCACTGAGGGTTCGACATGGCATCCCGAGGGCCTTCCCTGTAAGACACCAAATGTGTGCAGTAGGTGAAGTGCAAAGAAAGGGATCCTTCTCGGAAGTTGGGACTCTGGTTTTACTTACATGCGATGCAGGGAGCAGTCCGGGATAATCGGCTATGATGGCCACCAAGGCGCCATCGCAGCTTAACTGATAGAACGTCCTGTCGATGAGCTCCACAAATGTGTCCGGATCTTCTTCGAGTCCGGGGTCGAGGGCCCGGTCAGGGTCCTCTGGTTGTGGAGACGGGTTGTGGACCTCCCTCACAGCTTTTTCGCAGTTCCTGCTATGAAATAGCAAGGTAAATACTTATGACGAAGAATGCGGGAAGGTCTGAAGTAAAAAGTAGCAGCTCACCCAGTTTGGGGGGTTGTACATGGAGAATCCATCCCGTGGCTTAATGCGGATGAACTCCTCTTCCTCTCCTTTATATAAATCGGACAGTATTTTCGCTAGAGCAGTGACGGAGTCCGGACCTTTACGACCGCAGCGGGTGGCATCGTCTTCTCCATTGAAGTGCCACATGGGTTGCCCCCGATATTGAAGTGGCTGCACCCCCCCCCCCCCCCCCGCATTATACATATTGACATAACCTCGATTATTGTCAATCCTGATTTGGCCAGCGTTTGTATCCGGCTCATCAGGTAAAGGACCTCTCTGTTATCCTTCTCCTGGGGGCTCCGAGGGCGCCAGCTGCGGCGTTTCTTCAAAGGGGCGTTATTAAACTCAGGAAGGCCCATCCAAACAGGGTCCAGAAGGGGGACGTCCTCCATATAAAACCACTCCGAAGGCCAGTCCTTGGATGTCTTCTTCGGAGTACCGGACAGGTATCCGGTCCCGACGATGCGCCATATCTCGGCTCCACCCACTTGATATATTGACCCCTCCTGTGTATGGGGTACGAGGCAGAATAGCCTCTTCCATAGCTCGAAATGAGCTTCGCGGCCAAAAACAGCTCGCAAAGGGCGACATAGCCAGCGATGTGTAATATGGAGGTAGGAGTAAAATTATGCAGCTGGAGGCCGTAGAACTCCAGGAGCCCGCGGAGGAACGAATGGATTGGAAATCCAAGTCCCCTCAACAAGTAAGGGACAAGGCATGCCCGCTCCCCCATGGATGGGTTGGGAAAGCACTCCGCTTGCTCCCCGCCATTGTAAGTGGCTAGTCCTGTTCGGACGGGGACCATATACGCGGGAGGGAGAAACCCCTGGGTCTGTAACTCTACTAACTGTCTGTGGGAGACGGAACACTTCTTCCAATTGCCTGACTTCGGGCTATGGGAGCGAGAGGAGGAGCTGCAATGGCCGGCCATGATGGGATGGATTTTTCCGGGTGCGCTCTGATGGATACTCGCTGAGGGAGGATAGTGTGATCTGGATCTGAGGATCCCCGGCCCTTTAAATAGACGATTTACTCACATGGTTAGGGTGGCAAGTGTAAAAATGCCCCGACTTCTCGCATTCGCTCGACACATGGAAGACAGCCATTATTAGGCACGGAAGCCAAGGAGTGCAACATTTATGGGAAGCCAGACACTACTCGACGGGTACTCAGAATTTGGAGAAGAACCCGCCTTGCAATGCCGAAGACAATCTGCGCGCCGGACTCATCGTCATTGAAGCCTGGTTCGGGGGCTACTCAGGGAGTCCTGGATTAGGGGGTCCTCGGACAGCCGGACTATATACTTTAGCTAGACTGTTGGACTATGAAGATACAAGATTGAAGACTTCATCCCGTGTCCGGATGGGACTCTCCTTTGCATGGAAGGCAAGCTTGGCAGTTCGGATATGTAGATCTCCTCCCTTGTAACCGACTCTGTGTAACCCTAGCCCCCTCCGGTGTCTATATAAACCGGAGGGTTTAGTCCGTAGGACAAGAACAATCATAATCATAGGATAGCTTCTAGGGTTTAGCCTCTACAATCTCGTGGTAGATAAACTCTTGTAATACTCATATCATCAAGATCAATCAAGCAGGAAGTAGGGTATTACCTCCATCGAGAGGGCCCGAACCTGGGTAAACATTGTGTCCCCCGCCTCCTGTTACCATCCGCCTTAGACGCACAGTTCGGGACCCCCTACCCGAGATCCGCCGGTTTTGACACCGACACCGGTGTTGGGTTGCCTCTCGATGAATAGTGACCATTGCTACCATGCGCGCGGTAGATAGAATGAGTCGAGACGTGGTGAGTCGAGCCGGTTGGTTGGTTGTGGATGAACAGTTCCCAATGGGGGTTGGATGAACAGGACCCCATGGTAGTAGGCCATTGCCGCTGGATGAACAGGACCCCGAGGAGGCCGCCGCACCCCAGCCGGTTGGGGGTGGATGAACAGGACCCTGTGGAGGGTCTATGAACAGTAGCCAGGTGTAGCCGTGGATGAACAGTAGCCCGTGGAGGCTGGAAGAGGTCGACGATGGATGGACCGTAGCCCGTGGAGGCTGGAGCGAGGCAGTAGACGGTGGATGAACATGACCTCGTTTCGACCGTAGGCGCTCCAACACAAGTCCGTTTCCTCCGTTTTGCGGTATGCCACACCCCTCCCGATCGACAGGACCCCGTTTCGACCGTAGGCACTCGAACACAAGTCTGTTTGCTCTGTTTTGCGGTACGCCAGACCCCTCCCGATGAACAGGATTCTGTTTCGACCGTGGACGGTCGAACAGAAGGCCATTTCCTCCGTTCTGCGATATGCAAGACCCTGTTTCGGCTGTTCCGTCCAAGCCAGTTGGCTCCCGTTGAACAGGATGCATTCCGACCCAGTCGGTTGCCTCCCGATGAACGGGACGTTGTTTCTCTGTTCCGACCCAGCCGGTTCGCTGCCCGATGAACAGGACACCGTTGCTGCTGTCTGTTGCCTCTCCATGTACACAAGCCCTGGGCATCCGTATATATGCACGAGTACGCGCTCGAGACCCCCCCTATGTACGTACGTGGCCGTATTTTTTGCCCCGTGGCTGTACATACGTGTACAGGACTTAGACGAGACTGGTGAACTGCTATGTGGGGTGCTCTACGACGACACGTGCCGCTACTTACTCGGCCATGGTTCATACTTGCACAGGGACTGATCGACCAGTATGTACGTACACGTTCGCGACCAGTCAGACAACGCTACATACACTTTGACCGGGTGTGTCCTAGCGGTCAGGGAGGATAAGGGCACACTTCCTTGTGTGCGAAGATATAGGTGGTCGGGCCCAGCTGTCAAGGGGAGGAATCGTTTTTATTTTGCGAGTAATAAGGAGGCACTTCCTTGTGTTCCAAGATGTAGCTAGTGGGTCCAGCTGTCAGCCTCACCGCCTAAAGTCCTCTTCCAATGGCTGTCCTTCGTTGACCACGTTGACCATGCCACACCGAGAGCACCAAGGCGGTGGAAGACGGTGAGGCCTAGGAAGGGAACAACGCGGAGCTGGGGAAGACGCAGCAGTGGATGCCCACACGGAGGGGAGTATGTGGGTTGACTGCTTCGGCTGCGGTGTGAGGCTGCCGTCGCCGGAGAATAACAAGAGGTGTCGGTGAGTATAGAGGGATGGCATGGCCAGCGGTGGCAGCACAGCCGGACATGGGCGGCAGGAGTAGGCTGAAGGAAATATGCCCTAGAGGCAATAACAAAATTATTATTTATTTCCTTATATCATGATAAATGTTTATTATTCATGCTAGAATTGTATTAACCGGAAACTTAGTACTTGTGTGAATACAATGACAAACATAGTGTCACTAGTATGCCTCTACTTGACTAGCTCGTTAATCGAAGATGGTTGAGTTTCCTAGCCATGGACATGAGTTGTCATTTGATTAACGGGATCACATCATTAGGAGAATGATGTGATTGACTTGACCCATTCCGTTAGCTTAGCACTTGATCGTTTAGTATGTTGCTATTGCTTTCTTCATGACTTATACATGTTCCTATGACTATGAGATTATGCAACTCCCGTTTACCGGAGGAACACTTTGCGTGCTACCAAACGTCACAACATAACTGGGTGATTATAAAGGTGCTCTACAGGTGTCTCCGAAGGTACTTGTTGGGTTGGCGTATTTCGAGATTAGGATTTGTCACTCCAATTGTCGGAGAGGTATCTCTGGGCCCACTCGGTAATGCACATCACTATAAGCCTTGCAAGCATTGTAACTAATGAGTTAGTTACGGGATGATGTATTACGGAACGAGTAAAGAGACTTGCCAGTAACGAGATTGAACTAGGTATTGAGATACCGACGATCGAATCTCGGGCAAGTAACATATCGGTGACAAAGGGAACAACGTATGCTGTTATGCAGTTTGACCGATAAAGATCTTCGTAGAATATGTGGGAGCCAATATGAGCATCCAGGTTCCGCTATTAGTTATTGACCGGAGACGTGTCTCGGTCATGTCTACATAGTTCTCGAACCCGTAGGGTCCGCACGCTTAAAGTTCGGTGACGATCGGTATGATGAGTTTATGTGATTTGATGTACCGAAGGTAGTTCGGAGTGCCGGATGAGATCGGGGACATGACGAGGAGTCTCGAAATGGTCGAGACATAAAGATCGATATATTGGACGACTATATTCGGACATCGGAAAGGTTCCGAGTGATTCGGGTATTTTCGGAGTACCGGGGAGTTACGGGAATCCACCGGGAGAAGTATTGGGCCATACGGGAATAGAGAGAGGCCAAAAGGAAGGAGGCCCCCCCCCCTCTGGTCCGAATTGGACAAGGGGTGTAGCCCCCTTTTCCTTCTCCCTCTCCCCCTCTTTCCTTCTCTCCTACACCGGAAAGGAAAGGGGAATCCTACTAGGACTTGGGAGTCCTCGTAGGACTCCCCACACTTGGCGCGCCCCCTTTAGGGCCGGCCTCTCCCTCCCTCCTTTATATACGGGGCAGGGGGCACCTCTAGACACAACAATTGATCTCTTGATCTCTTAGCCGTGTGCGGTGCCCCCCTCCACCATAATCCACCTCGATCATATCGTAGCGGTGCTTAGGCGAAGCCCTGCGTCGGTAGCATCATCATCACCGTCACCACGCCGTCGTGCTGACGGAACTCTTCCTCGAAGCTCTGCTAGATCGGAGTTCGTGGGATGTCATCGAGCTGAACGTGTGCTGAACTCAGAGGTGTCGTGCTTCGGTACTTGGATCGGTCGGATCGTGAAGACGTACGACTACATCAACCACGTTGTGCTAACGCTTCCGCTTTCGGTCTACGAGGGTACGTGGACACACTCTCCCCTCTCGTTGCTATGCATCACCATGATCTTGTGTGTGCGTAGGAATTTTTTTGAAATTACTACGTTACCCAACAGTGGCATCCGAGCCTGGTTTTATGCATAGATGTTATATGCACGAGTAGAACACAAGTGAGTTGTGGGCGATACAAGTCATACTGCTTACCAGCATGTCATACTTTGGTTCGGCGGTATTGTTGGATGAAGCGGCCCGGACCGACATTACGCGTACGCTTATGCGAGACTGGTTCTACCGACGTGCTTTGCACACAGGTGGCTGGCGGGTGTCAGTTTCTTCAACTTTAGTTGAACCGAGTGTGGCTACGCCCGGTCCTTGAGAAGTTAAAACGGCACTAACTTGACGAACTATCGTTGTGGTTTTGATGCGTAGGTAAGAATGGTTCTTGCTCAGCCCGTAGTAGCCACGTAAAACTTGCAACAACAAAGTAGAGGACGTTTAACTTGTTTTTGCAGGGCATGTTATGATGTGATATGGTCAAGGCATGATGCTATATTTTATTGTATGAGATGATCATGTTTTGTAACCGAGTTATCGGCAACTGGAAGGAGCCATATGGTTGCCGCTTTATTGTATGCAATGAAATCGCCCTGTAATTGCTTTACTTTATCACTAAGCGGTAGCGATAGTCGTAGAAGCAATAGTTGGCGAGACGACAACGATGCTACGATGGAGATCAAGGTGTCGCGCCGATGACGATGGTGATCATGACGGTGCTTCGGAGATGGAGATCACAAGCATAAGATGATGATGGCCATATCATATCACTTATATTGATTGCATGTGATGTTTATCTTTTATGCATCTTATTTTGCTTTGATTGACGGTAGCATTATAAGATGATCTCTCACTAAATTTCAAGATAAAAGTGTTCTCCCTGAGTATGCACCGTTGCCAAAGTTCATCGTGCTGAGACACCACGTGATGATCGGGTGTGATAAGCTCTACGTTCATCTACAACGGGTGCAAGCCAGTTTTGCACACGCAGAATACTCGGGTTAAACTTGACGAGCCTAGCATATGCAGATATGGCCTCAGAACACTGAGATCGAAAGGTCGAGCGTGAATCATATAGTAGATATGATCAACATAGTGATGTTGACCATTGAAAACTATTCCATCTCACGTGATGATCGGACATGGTTTAGTTGATTTGGATCACGTGACCACTTAGATGATCAGAGGGATGTCTTTCCAAGTGGGAGTTCTTAAGTAATATGATTAATTGAACTTTAATTTATCATGAACTTAGTCCTGGTAGTATTAGCATATCTATGTTGTAGATCAATAGCTCGCGTTTAGCTCCCCTGTTTTATTTTTGATATGTTCCTAGAGAAAAATAAGTTGAAAGATGTTAGTAGCAAAGATGCGGACTAGCTCCGTGATCTGAGGATTATCCTCATTGCTGCACAGAAGTATTATGTCCTTGATGCACCGCTAGGTGACAGAACTATTGCAGGAGCAGATGCAGACGTTTTGAATGTTTTGACAAAAGCTCGGTATGATAAGTACTTGATAGTTTAGTGCACCATGCTTTACGGCTTAGAATCGGGACTTCAAAAAGGTTTTGAACGCCACGGATCATATAAGATGTTCCAAGAGTTGAAATTGGTATTTCATACTCATGCCCGTGTCGAGAGGTATGAGACCTCTGACATTACTTTGCCTACAAGATGGAGGAGAATAGCTCAACCAGTAAGCATGTGCTCAGATTGTCTGAGTACTACAATCACTTGAATCAAGTGGGAGTTAATCTTCCAGATAAGATAGTGATTGACAGAGTTCTCTAGTCACTATCACCAAGTTGCTAGAACTTCGTGATGAACTATAATATGCAAGGGATAACGGAAACGATTCCCAAGCTCTTCGTGATGCTGAAATCAACGAAGGTAGAAATCAAGAAAAGCATCAAGTGTTGATGGTTAACAAGACCACTAGTTTCAAGTAAAGGGAAGAAAAGGGAACTTCAAGAAGAACAGCAAGGAAGTTGCTGCTCAAGTGAAAAAGCCCAAGTCTGGACCTAAGCCTGAAACTGAGTGCTTCTACTGCAAAGGGACTGGTCACTGGAAGCGGAACTGCCCCAAGTATTTGGTGGATAAGAAGGATGGCAAAGTGAACAAAGCTATATTTGATATACATGTTATTGATGTGTACTTTACTAGTGTTTATAGCAACCCCTCGGTATTTGATACTGGCTCAGTTGCTAAGATTAGTAACTCGAAACGGGAGTTGCAGAATGAACAGAAACTAGTTAAGGGCGAGGTGACGATGTGTGTTGGAAGTAGTTCCAAGATTGATATGATCATCATCGCACACTCCCTATACTTTCGGGATTAGTGTTGAACCTAAATAAGTGTTATTTGGTGTTTGCGTTGAGCATGAATATGATTTGATCATGTTTATTGCAATACAGTTATTCATTTAAGTTAGAGAATAATTGTTGTTCTGTTTACATGAATAAAACCTTCTATGATCATACACCCAATGAAAATGGTTCGTTGGATCTCGATCGTAGTGATACACATATTCATATTATTGAAACCAAAAGATGCAAAGTTAATAATGATAGTGCAACTTATTTGTGGCACTGTCGTTTAGGTCATATTGGTGTAAAGTGCATGAAGAAACTCCATGCTGATGGGCTTTTGGAATCACTTAATTATGAATCACTTGATGCTTGCGAACCATGCCTCTTGGGCAAGATGACTAAAACTCTGTTCTCCGGAACAATGGAGCGAGCAACTGACTTATTGGAAATAATACATACTGATGTATGTGGTCTGATGAATATTGAGGCTCGCCGCGGGTATCATTATTTTCTGATCTTCACAGATGATTTGAGCAGATATGGGTATATCTACTTTATGAATCACAAGTTTGAAACATTTGAAAAGTTCAAAGAATTTCAGAGTGAAGTGGAGAATCATCGTAACAAAAATAAAAGTTTCTACGATATGCTCGCAGAAGTAAAATATTTGAGTTACAAGTTTGGCCTTCAGTTAAAACAATGTGAAATAGTTTCACTACTCACGCCACCTGGAACACCATAGTGTAATGGTGTGTCCGAACGTCGTAACCGTACTTTATTAGATATGGTGCGATCTATGATGTCTCTTACCGGTCTACCACTATCGTTTTAGGGTTATGCATTAGAGACAGCTACATTCACGTTAAATAGGGCACCATCTAAATCCGTTGAGACGACACCGTATGAACTATGGTTTGGCAAGAAACCTAAGCTGTCGTTTCTTAAAGTTTGAGGTTGCAATGCTTATGTGAAAAAGTTTCAACCTGATAAGCTCAAACCCAAATCGGAGAAGTGCGTCTTCATAGGATACCCAAAAGAAAATGTTGGCTACACCTTCTATCACAGATCTGAAGGCAAGATATTCGTTGCTGAGAATGGATCCTTTCTAGAGAAGGAGTTTCTCTCGAAAGAAGTGAGTGGGAGGAAACTAGAACTTGATCAGGTAACTGTACCTGCTCCCTTATTGGAAAGTAGTTCATCACAGAAACCGGTTCCTGTGACACCTACACTAATTAGTAAGGAAGCTAATGATGATGATCATGAAACTTCAGATCAAGTTTCTACCGAACCTCGTAGGTCAACCAGAGTGAGATCCGCACCAAAGTGGTACGGTAATATTGTTCTGGAGGTCATGTTACTTGACCATGACGAACCTACGAACTATGAGGAAGCGATGATGAGCCCAGATTCCGCAAAATGGCTTGAGGCCATGAAATCTGTGATGGGATCCATGTATAAGAACAAAGTATGGACTTTGATTGACTTGCCCAATGATCGGTGAGCCATTGAGATTAAATGGATCTTCAAGAGGAAGACGGACGCTGATAGTAGTGTTACTATCTACAAAGCCAGAATTATCGCAAAAGGTTTTCGACAAGTTCAAGGTGTTGACTACGATGGGAGTTTCTCACTCATATATATGCTTAAGTCTGTCCGAATCATGTTAGCTATTGCCGCATTTTATGAAATCTGGCAAATGGATAAACAAAACTGCATTCCTTAATGGATTTATTAAAGAAGAGTTGTATATGATGCAACCAGAAGGTTTTGTCAATCATAAAGGTGCTAACAAAATATGCAAGCTCCAGCGATCCATCTATGGACTGGTGCAAGCATCTCGGAGTTGGAATATACGCTTTGATAAGTTGATCAAAGCATATAGTTTTATACAGACTTGCGGTGAAGCCTGTATTTACAAGAAAGTGAGTGGGAGCACTACAACATTTCTGATAAGTATATGTGAATGACATATTGTTGATAGGAAATAATGTAGAATTATTCTGCAAAGCATAAAGGAGTGTTTGAAAGGAGTTTTTCAAAGAAAGACCTCGGTGAAGCTGCTTACATATTGAGCATCAAGATCTATAGAGATAGATCAAGACACTTGATAAGTTTTTTCAATGAGTACATACCTTCACAAGATTTTGAAGTAGTTCAAAATGGAACAGTCAAAGAAAGAGTTCTTGCCTGTGTTACAAGGTGTGAAATTGAGTAAGACTCAAAACCCGACCACGGCAGAAGATAGAAAGAGAATGAAAGTCATTCCCTATGCCTCAGTCATAGGTTCTATAAAGTATGCCATGCTGTGTACCAGATCTATTGTATACCCTACACTGATTTTTGCAAGGGAGTACAATAGTGATCTAGGAGTAGATCACTGGACAGCGGTCAAAATTATCCTTAGTGGAATAAGGATATGTTTCTCGATTATGGAGGTGACGAAAAGGTTCGTCGTAAAGGGTTACGTCGATGCAAGTTTTGACACTGATCCAGATGACTCTAAGTCTCAATCTGGATACATATTGAAAGTGGGAGCAATTAGCTAGAGTAGCTCCGTGCAGAGCATTGTTGACATAGAAATTTGCAAAATACATACGGATCTGAATGTGGCAGACCGGTTGACTAAACTTCTCTCACAAGCAAAACATGATCACACCTTAGTACTCTTTGGGTGCTAATCACATAGCGATGTGAACTAGATTATTGACTCTAGTAAACCCTTTGGGTGTTGGTCACATGACGATGTGAACTATGGGTGTTAATCACATGGTGATGTGAACTATTGGTGTTAAATCACATGGTGATGTGAACTAGATTATTGACTCTAGTGCAAGTGGGAGACTCAAGGAAATATGCCCTAGAGGCAATAATAAAATTATTATTTATTTCCTTATATCATGATAAATATTTATTATTCATGCTACAATTATATTAACCAGAAACTTAGAGTAGAATATGTGGGAGCCAATATGAGCATCCAGGTTCCGCTATTGGTTATTGACCGGAGACGTGTCTCGGTCATGTCTACATAGTTCTCGAACCCGTAGGGTCCGCACGCTTAAAGTTCGGTGACGATCGGTATTATGAGTTTATGTGATTTGATGTATCGAAGGTAGTTCGGAGTCCCGGATGAGATCGGGGACATGACGAGGAGTCTCGAAATGGTCGAGACGTAAAGATCGATATATTGGACGACTATATTCGGACATCGGAAAGGTTCCGAGTGATTCGGGTATTTTCAGAGTACCGGAGAGTTACGGGAATTCACTGGGAGAAGTATTGGGCCTTATTGAGCCATACGGGAATAGAGGAGAGAGGCCAAAATGAAGGAGGCGCGCGCCCCCCCTCTCGTCCGAATTGGACAAGGGGTGTAGCCCCCTTTTCCTTCTCCCTCTCCCCCTCTTTCCTTCTCTCCTACTCCGGAAAGGAAAGGGGAATCCTACTAGGACTTGGGAGTCCTCGTAGGACTCCCCACACTTGGCGCGCCCCCTCTAGGGCCGGCCTCTCCCTCCCTCCTTTATATACGGGGCAGGGGGCACCCCTAGACACAACAATTGATCTCTTGATCTCTTAGCCGTGTGCGGTGCCCCCCTTCACCATAATCCACCTCGATCATATTGTAGCGGTGCTTAGGCGAAGCCCTGTGTCAGTAGCATCATCATCACCGTCATCACGCCGTCGTGCTGACGGAACTCTCCCTCGAAGCTCTGCTGGATCGGAGTTCATGGGATGTCATCGAGCTGAACGTGTGCTGAACTCGGAGGTGCCGTGCGTTCGGTACTTGGATCGGTCGGATCGTGAAGACGTACGACTACATCAACCGCGTTGTGCTAACGCTTCCGATTTCGGTCTACGAGGGTACGTGGACACACTCTCCCCTCTCGTTGCTATGCATCACCATGATCCTGTGTGTGCGTAGGAATTTTTCTGAAATTACTACGTTACCCAACACAGGCGGCACGGCCGGCGCTGGTTTGGGCAGCTGGATCAAGAAGACCAGAGGTCGAAGAAGCATGACAGCCGTTGGATGGACATCGTACGTTCACTGCAGCTAGAATCGTTTATATTGACTAAGTTGACAAAGCCCTTGGTACGCGTCAACTTAGTAGGCCCATAGGCCAGCCGCTGAAACGGTGTGCCTAGATGTCAGGGGGAGAAATCATTTTTTGGGAGGCTGAAGCAAGAATATCCGAGATTGAAGAAGAAGCACGACATCCGTTGGATGGACATCCAACAGCCACTGCTGCTAGAACCGTGTGTTGACTATAACTTGACAAAGCCTTGCGTACGTGTCAACTTAGTAGGCCCACAAGTGTGTGGCAGAGAACATATAGCCCATTTGTGATTTGTAAGAATGTACAACCCATTTTTGAATTCTAATGGAATTTACTACAGCCCATTTACAGTTTGTTAAAAGTACAACCCATTTTCTAGCTAGGACAATGATTACTAATTTCAACCAACCGCTCAAAACAGAATTCAATAAAATTTCCCATATTTTGATGGGATCCGAAATGTTTTTATCCCAAAATTTCTAGCCAGCTTGAAAAAAATTAATATCTGGGCTAGATATTTGGCCTGGGCTAGACGGGCCACAGCCCGCCCAGTTGATACCCTGCTCTCCTCTGAACAACAACAAAAATATCACTCAAGATAAACTATACAGTGCTCACACCTCAAAAACACAAATACTGCTTGAGCTGCTTGGTCCCAGCTGTCGGCCGCTCCTTATGCAATTCTCTCGTTTATTGACTACATAGGTTGACAATGGTGTGGGACTGTGATGTCAGGAAACCAGGAGGAAGCAAAAAAATTATAGTTGTATGTAATAAGGAGGCACTTGCGTATGTGCGGCTATGGCCCTGGTGGGTCCCCACTATCATCCTCTCGAAGTAAAGTCATCTCCTCATTCCTCATATCCATTGACCATGTTGACAGCGGAGACGGCGGTGCCACGACGAGCGCAACAACTCGAAGGATGACGGAGAGGGCCTCGCGGGCCCTACAGATGGTCTAATACAGCGCCTGCTGCTCATTCAGGAAGCCAGGATCATAGGGCCACATGTCCGCGACGACATTGTCGTTCGCTTGTTCGCTGGTGCTCGCTGAGGAGACGGAGGTTGCAGCACAGGTCCTCCTGCGCTGGTAGCTCCTCCGCCATTAGGGCGTCGAAGTGCGGCCGCACCTGCTCTATGGTGAACACGGCATGAAATGGCTTGGAGGTGGCGCCGACTCCTGGTCGGAAGCTACGTCCATCGTCTGATTGTCATCGCTTAGCTCGGCGAGTTCGCTGGCGAGCCAGCATGTCCGGCTACTGGACGGACCCGCTGCCAAGCACGAGTCTGACCGCGCTGGCCCACCCAGACCGCCTCCCTCGCCCGCACGCGCTTTCCGCCCGAAACGGTCAGCGCCGCCCGCGCCGCTTCCTGGTGCAAGCGATTGCTCCGCGTTCAAACGACACAAGTGCCGTCCGTCCGTCCGTCTGCCGCCCACATTAATGATACGCGATTGCCGAGGCGGCTACTCTAGCGCCACCCGTCCGTCCCTCCGCCGCCCACCATTGCTATATAAACTGCTGCGCTGGCCATAGCCGCGGTCATCCGCCTCCGTTCCCTTTCTCCTTTCCACGCCACTACTGCCCACCATGGCTTCCTCGCGCTCCAGCGCTCTTCGGGATGGGCAGACGACGGACCACAAGGAGATGGCAGCCATTGCTGTCAACTGGCTTGCCGGCGGGCAGCCGGAGGACGACGACATCCCAATGGAGAACATGGTAGTCGACGATCCGGCGCCAACCCCCTCCTTCGCGCCATCCTCGCTGGTGCATTGCACCATGACCATCGGTGAGGCCCGTGCCCAATACATGGACACGGTCAGGCACAAGTGTCAGGAGCAGTTCCGGGAGGCGCAGGCCGACGCCGCCTACAGCCACCATCTCCTCCAGGAGCACCTGCAGGCAGAGGAGCGGATCGCTTCGGAGCGGGCGGAGCAGGAGCGCTGCTCAACTTGTACCGCTCCACCCGCGAGAGCCACCTCGCGCGCTGACGGTACCGCATGCGGGTGGCGAAGGTTGCGGCTGCCTAAAAAGAGGGCGATGAAGCGGGCGAGGCGCTGTTTGGCAAGACCGAGGACGAGACGGAGGACAATGTCGGCTCCGCCGAGTCCCCGCTCTGCTGGCGTCGACGAGGCCCTGCCCCGCCGAGGCCCCTCCGCGCCAATAATGAGGCAGAGGACACCGCCGGATCTATCGATGACCCGCCTCGCTGGCACCGAGGCGGAGGATTTCGCCGGCTTCTGCGAGGCCCTGCTCCGCCGAGGCCCCGGCCCGCCGGCACCGAGGCGGAGGACTTTGCCGGCTTCGGCGAGGCCCTGCTCCGCCGAGGCCCCGCCCCGCCAACAACGAGGCAGAGGATATCGCCGGCTCCACTGAGTCCCCGCCCTGCCGGCAACAAGGGGGAGGACTTGCCCTGCTCCGCCGAGGCGCCGCCCCGCCGGCAACGAGACAGAGGACATCGCCTGCTCCGTCGAGGCCTGCCCCGCTGCCAATGAGGCCGCGCTACATAGAAAACGAGGAAGAGTAGAACATGGTAGGTCGCCGCCGCTCGGGTCCAAGTAAGGCGACCGCTGCTACCCTCCGGTTGAAGCCAAGCTTGGCGGGTTGACCATTGGCGGCCGCTTAGCTTCTTGTCGGCGACATGGAGTCGGAGAGTTGTGCTGGAGAAGGTCACTACTTCAGTGACTTAACTGAAGTGTAGTTGGGTCACTGACATGTGGGGGCATCTGGCCCACATGTCGGTGACCCAACTGCAACTGCAGTTAAGTCACTGAAGATTCTGTTCGACTGAGCCGGACACTGGTGGGTAGCTTCGGTTAATTAATTATACCTCCAGCGCACCCCTTTTTAGTTGAAGAATGTATGAAATGTAATGAAATCCTGCATGTTTATATGAAATCCGGCCGTGTATGAATGAATTTAGTTCGATTAGTTCGAATTCTTGTATCACTGGCATTGGATGAACATGCAAAACAATACGTACTAGCATTATGTCGGCGTTCTGGGAACGGGGGTCCCCAGACTTGCCTGCCTGCGGCCCACGGCGTGGCTAAGTTAGCGGGCCGTACGACCCGCCTTCATCAACAAAGCATCCAAGACCCTCGCGAGGGGCCAAGCCTCATGAGGTGGACGACTCAAGACCTCCTCGGGAGTGGTCTGACCAGGCAGACTCACGAGGAGAGGAGATATCAAGGCGGGGCAAACCTCACGAGGCTTTCGTGACGTGAGCCATGACGATCGACACCAGGCGGGCGCCAGCGCGCGCAGCGTCCTTGTTTCCTCTTGGTGCTAAGGAGGCAAGCGCAGGCGAGGAATACCGAGGCACCAGGCAAAGGTTGCCATATCGGTGCAACGAGACCAAGACCAGACGGACGGCAAGACGGAGGTCACTGTGGAGCCCAAGACGGCGTCACCACCAGAGCCTTTTGCAGGTGAAGACCGCTTTTGTCAGGA
Source organism: Aegilops tauschii subsp. strangulata (assembly GCF_002575655.3). Classification (NCBI taxonomy): domain Eukaryota; kingdom Viridiplantae; phylum Streptophyta; class Magnoliopsida; order Poales; family Poaceae; genus Aegilops; species Aegilops tauschii. Next base: position 229,720,169 of record NC_053039.3, read on the forward strand.
TAGCTTGTACTAGCTGTTCCCCTTCAAATTTGCCCGCCGTTGTTGGCTCCCTTCCCGCTCAATATTTGGGGAGAGGACCAGGGCCTATATAAGTAGAGCTAGACACCACAGTAGGGGGCAGGAGGTAGTTCATCGAGCTCTCACCCACTAGTCCACAGAGCACAAGAACACCTCAACCTCAGGAGGATGGTCTTCCCCTTGTACTGTTCCTCATCAGCCCAAGAGGCAATCCACCACCACAACACTAGAGTAGGGTATTACACCACAACGGTGGCCCGAACCAGTATAAATCTCGTGTCTTTATGTGTTGCGAGTTTGTCGAGTTCGTCCGCGAGATCTTAGCAAGCTAGGGCGTAGATCGGTAGGAGGGAAAGACTTCACGCGCACCCCAGAGTTCGAACCTTAAGGGTTTTGCCGGAACCCCACATCCGACATTTGGCGCGCCAGGTAGGGGTGCGCCGTAGCTCCTCTTCACCAGCCTACGCCCCGCGCCGTCGCACTTCACCCCCATGGAAGGTGCCCCGCCATCCACTCCCGCGGCCAGCATTGACAGCGGGGCATCTGGGTACCGAGCCCTGGCCCCCGCCCTGCGGCGGGTACGGTGGCCGACCAAGTTCAAGCCAGAGATGCCGCCGTGTTACGACAGCGTGGCAGACCCGTCGCCGTTCCTGCTAGAGTACGAGGAGGCTGTCCTCAAGGCCGGAGGCGACGACAAGATCATGGCCAACTGGTTCCCCATGGCCCTCGCCGGTGAGCCACGCGCCTGGCTGCTCAACCTCCCTGGATCCACGGTGACGTCCTGGGGGGAGCTCTGTGACCTCTTCGCTGCTCGCTACGCGGTGTCGGTGCACCACGCAGTCGCGGCCCTGCTGGGCGGCTCTCAAGCACCGCCTTCCGATCGCCACGTCAAACCGTTCCTCCGCCAGATTGGGGCTGCCTCCAAGCACCCGGGGGCTCCGCCGGGTTGGGCCGCGCCAGAGGCCGACCTTACTTTCGGCTTAGAAGACCACCCCGACTCCACCGCCGGCTCGGGCATGCTCCCAATGCTTTGCACGCCCACCATTTTCAATGTGGCTGTTACCAAGACCCTCATCGACGGTGGTGCCGGCCTCAACTTGCTCTCCGTAGAAGCCTTCAGCCTTCTTCACGTGTCGCTCAAGCGGCTCAGCCTCAGCAAGCCCTTCTCGGGAGTTGGTGGCGGAGCTGCCCACTCTCTGGGGCAGATCCGTCTCCCCGTCACCTTCGGCACACACGACAACTACCGCACCAAGCTGGTTGACTTCGACATCGCCCGCATCGGTCTCCCGTACAACGCCATCCTCAGGTACCCAGCTCTCGCTCAGTTCATGGCGGCGACTCACCCGGCCTACAACCTCATGAAGATGCCTGGGAGCAGAGGCATCCTCACCATCAAGGGGGACACCAAGGAGGCCGTGACGGCACTCAGGCTTGCCTTCAAGACCGCGGCGGCAACACAGCCTGCCGTCGCCGGTACCCCCGAGGCCAAAGAGGCCGCACCTACCAAGAAGTAGTTGTTCACCCAAGACAAGGCGGAAACCAAGCAGGTGCCGGTCAACAAGGACGGATCTTCGGGAGCCACCTTTACCATAGGCACCAGCCTCGACCTGGGTCAAGAGGAGGCACTTGTGAGGTTCTTGTGCGCAAACAAGGAGATATTCGCGTGGGAGCCTAATCAGCTGGTAGGGGTCCCGAGGGAGGTGATTCAGCATCATCTAAGGGTATGCCCCAACATACGCCCCGTGAAGCAGCGAGCAAGACGGCAGTCCACTGAGAAGCAGGCCTTCATCGTCCAGGAGACCCGCAAGCTGGAGGCGGCGGGTGCCATTCGCGAAGTTCGATATCCCGAATGGCTGGCGAACCCCGTCGTAGTGCCAAAGAAAGGCGGGAAGGAACGGATGTGCGTCGACTTCACCAACCTTAATAAAGCCTGCCCCCAAGATCCGTTCCCGCTACCGCACATCGACCAGATCGTTGACTCCACCGCCGAGTGCGACCTGCTGTGCTTCCTGGATGCGTTCTCAGGGTATCATCAGATCAAGATGGCGGTGGAAGACGTGGAGAAGACAGCCTTCCTGACACCATGTGGGGTGTACTACTACACCTGCATGCCCTTCGGGCTGCGCAATGCAGGCGCAACTTTTCAGCGGCTGATGCACATCGCCCTGGGGCAGCAGCTCGGGAGAAACAAAGAGGCCTACGTCCACGACATAGTGGTAAAGTCTCGCGAGGCGAGAACATTGATCCAAGACTTGGAGGAGACCTTCGAGAGCCTACGCCAGGTAAACTTAAGGCTCAACCCGGAGAAGTGTGTGTTCGGCGTCCCCTCCATCAAGCTGCTGGGATTCCTGGTATCACACAGGGGGATTGAGGCGAACCCGGAGAAGATCAAGGCCATCGAGGACATGAGCCCACCACAGACCCTCAAAGAGATGTAGAAGCTAGCGGGGCGGGTGACCGCATTGGGGCGTTTCATCTCCAAGCTAGGGGAGCGCGCCTTACCCTTCTTCAAGCTCATGAAGAAGAAGGGCCCGTTCGAGTGGACCCCGGAGGCCGACCAAGCCTTCCAAGACCTCAAGAAATACCTTACCAGCCCGCCGGTGATGGTGGCACCATGGCCTCTCGAGCCCCTAGTGCTCTACCTTGCCGCCACCCCGTACTCCGCCAGCGCGGCGCTGGTGGCGGTTCGGGAGGAGCGCCAAGCAAGGGGCGCACTGTGCCAAGCCGGAGCTAAAGTGGTGTAGGGTCAGGAAGGCGCAGCAAGGGCCTCAGCGGCAGAAGACCAAGCTCGGCAGGACAAGATCGCTGAAACTCCTGAAGACAGTCAGGTCTCAGGAACCCCTCCACCTCTGGAGATGCCCCAATCTCCGCAGGACCCGGGCCTTGACAGTGTGCCAGCTCTCGTCGAACACCCGGTGTACTTCGTCAGTACCGTGCTACAGGACGCGAGGGCACGCTACCCCATGCCTCAGACACTCCTGCTCGCACTCTTGGTGGCCTCACGCAAGCCGCAACACTACTTCCAGGGCCACCCCATCAAGGTCGTCTCAGCCTACGCATTGGAGAGGGTGCTCAGGAGCCCCAACTCAGCTGGAAGGGTCGCTGAGTGGAACATCGAGTTGCAAGCATTCCAGTTGGAGTTCAGCACGACCATGGTCATCAAGGGGCCCGCGCTCGCTGATTTTGTGGCAGAATGGACGGATGCCCCGACGCTTGAAGAAGGCGAAGACCGATCCACCTCACCAGGGAGCGAGGCTCCATACGGCTGGGTCATGTATTTCGATGGCGCCTTCGCGCACCAGGGCGCGGGGGCTGGAGCAGTGCTCATTTCGCCCACTCAGGACAAGCTCTACTACGCTATGCAACTCTGCTTTCAGCACGGCGAGAAGGTCTCCAACAATATCGCGGAATACGAAGGCCTCATAGCTGGCCTGAAGGCTGCGACGGCTCTAGGGGTGAAGCGCCTTACAGTCAGAGGTGACTCGCAACTCCTTGTCAACTTCTCCAACAAGGTATACGAGCCAAAGGACAAGCACATGGAGGCATACCTCGCGGAGGTGCGTAAGATTGGAGAAGCAGTTCTCGGGCCTGGAGCTGCAGCTCGTGCCCCGGGGCACCAACAAGGAAGCCGACGACATCGCCAGGAGAGCATCCACGCGGCAACCGCAAGAGCCCGGCGTCTTTGAGGAGCGGCTCCTCAAGCCATCAGCTACACCGCCACTTTCAAGCACGACTCAGCCCCGGGAGGAGCTCCCACAGCCTCTAGCCACGGGAGCCCCAGCCTGTGGCCCAACCTCAGGAGCTCGGCTACTCTTAGCGCTCGGGCCCCAGGATGAATGCTGGACCAAGGAATTCAAGGAGTACCTGATGCAAGGGACGCTACCGAAGAAGGAAGAGGACGCAGAGCGAGTGGCCCGGCAGGCCACGGCATACTGTATCCAAGATGGTGAGTTGTACAGGAAACGACCGAACGATGTCACGCTGTGCTGCATCTCCAGTGATCAAGGAAGGGAGTTGCTGATTGACATACACGGCGGGGACTGCGGGCACCACTCGTCGTCACGGACCCTCGTCAGCAAGGTGTTCCGAAGTGGATTCTACTGGCCTACAACACTCAACGACGCAGCCAAGCTGGTGAAGTCCTGCGAAGCTTGCCAATTCCACGCCAAGCAAATCCATCAGCCAGCTCAGGGCCTCCAGACCATCCCGCTCACATGTCTGTTCGCGGTCTGGGGGCTGGACATCTTAGGCTCGTTCCCTCGGGCGTCAGGGGGCTACCGCTATCCCTATGTCGCCATCGACAAGTTCACCAAGTGGGCGGAAGTGGAAGCCGTTGGTACCATCCCGGCCGGCTCTGCTGTCAAGTTCATCAAGGGCCTCGTGAGCCGTTTCGGGGTCACCAACCGCATCATCACAGATAACGGCTCGCAGTTTACTAGTAACCTCTTCAAAACCTACTATGCTAACCTTGGAACACAGATCTGCTACGCTTCGGTGGCGCACCCCAGGAGTAATGGTCAGGCTGAACGCGCCAACGCAGAGGTCCTAAGGGGCCTCAAGACCAGGACCTTCAAGAAGAAGCTAGAAGCCTGCGGCAGGGGATGGCACGACGAGCTTCAGTCCGTGCTGTGGTCCATCCGCACCACCGCCACCAAGCCAACGGGCGAGACTCCATTCTTCCTTGTCTACGGAGCTGAAGCAGTCCTTCCTCACGAGGTCAAGCATCGCTCCGCGCGGGTCCTAGCGTTCGACGAAATGCAGCAGGACGCCACGCGGGGGATGGATCTCGTGCTAGGGGAGGAACGCCGTCGCGAAGCTGCATTGAGGGCGGCAAGGTACCAACAAGCACTGCGGCGATACCACTGCCGCAACATCCACTCCAGGACGCTCGAGGTGGGCGACCTCGTCCTGAGGCGGGTCCTCTCCAGGGAAGGGCTGCACAAGCTTTCGCCCATGTGGGAGGGCCCGTTCAGGGTCGTCCATGTCTCCAGGCCTGGTGCAGCGCGCCTGGAGACGCAAGACGGGATGCTCATCCAGAACGCCTGGAACATCCAGCACCTCCGGAAGTTCTACCCATGAAGCAAGGCCCAGAGCCTGTGAAGAAGGCCCGGTGCCTGTGAAGAATCGCCGCCCGTGACACTCTCACGTAATAATGAGTGGGGCTGTACACGCCCCGGAGTCTCAGGAGCGCCGGCCTCAGGCCCTGGGGCTCCTGCCCATGCCTAGTGGCAGCACTTAGCTCCGCGCTGGTGAGAAGACTTGAAGACTAGACTAGGTGCCGGACACGGCTTTTCATTTGCTTTCCGTAGTTGGCTCGTTTTTCCTTAATCGAAGTTTGCCTTTGGTGTTCCTTGCTGATTCGATTCCCTCGCCTCTTACTGCGTTTTCGGGCTCTGGTTCGCTCGTGTTCTCTCACTCGCATACCTCGCGAGGGGGCTAGGCAGGTGCCCTCGCGAGCGTTTTTCTCCTCTCTGCCTTCTCGCGAGCCACCCTCATTCGAGCCTGAAAACCGGCACATCTCTCCTAGTCCGTGCCCCTCGGGTACCGCGATACAAAGCGTCGGGTCAAGGCTTGGGTGAACGACAAGTCTCCTGGCAAGCTCCCTAACAATTTTTTTGCAGTTCCTGAGCAATCGCAGACCACAAGGTCAGGACGGACACGAGGAAATAAACGTCTCGTAAGGAGGAGGGCGCCCCGAACGCACCAGGCTAAGTTGTCTTTGCGCAAAATAGCCACACAACGCTGAGATAACAAGCATAGCATAATGATTAATAAGTTATGGTTCGATACACGCCCCTCCGGGCCCATGCTGGTTTCGTTTCGATGTAGGAAGGAAAAGGAGAACATAACAAAAGCGGCGATCGCCCCTGCGGCAGCCGACGGGGGCGGGCCTCGACGACGTCCCGGGTCTAGTCGGACCCCTCCTCGCGCTTCATCGATGCGCGGCGGCGAGACGACCCGCTACCACCTTCGAAGCGGGCGCGACGGCATGGCGGCTGATCAAGGCCGCCGTTGCTGGAGCTGTCGCCAAGGGAGGAGCCGCCATAGCCAGACGAGGCGCGGCCGGTAGGCTCGTCCTCCTCCTCGTCCCGACCATCGCCAAGGCCGAGCACCTCCTCGCCGTCGTTCACCTCAGGGCAGCATCCGGCGCGGCGACCGTCTTCCCCGAACACCCTCATGAAGAGGGTCGTGTCGCCGTCGAACTTGAAGTGGAGGGTGCACCGCCTGCCCAGGCCGCGCGCGCGGGCGAACGTCTGCCAACCGCGGGCCAGAGCTATGTTGCCCGCGACGGAGACCTCGACCGCGACCCAAGAAGCCCTGCTGCAGCAGTCGTCTGCCTGCAGCCAGAGCCCGCCTGGACCGGAGGCCGGCAGCTCGTCGGCAAAGAAGCGGGGAAGCTGGAGCCAGCTGCCGGCCGGGTCCTCCGACCAAACAACGAACTCCGGTAGCACCTCTGACGCATGGAACCGCGGCCGGGGAGGTCGCGCAACCACGGCACGTCTCCTCTCGTCAACAGGACTACCGCGACTGGAGCGGCCCCTGCAACGCACTGCGGCGCCGCCCCGAGAGCCGGGGGCCGCAGCGGGGGTCGCGGCATGCTTGCGGGGACGGCCACGTCCTCGTTTGGGTGCCGGGGAGCCGGGTCCCTCCCGAGGGGCTTTGCCCTTCTCCGCGGTGGAGAACCTCTTCGGCAACGCCATTACTGCTAGCGGTGGAGCAAGGAGGAGGAAGCAAGCGACCAAGGAAGAGATGGGCGACGGGGGCTCCGCCCCCCTCCCCATTTATAGCAAAAGAAGGCCAACCGGAGCCTCCCACGATCACAGGTAATGATGGTTTTCCTTGCATGTCGCAGGGACTTGTCAAGTCGAGCAGTTGCCGAGGCAGCATGGGGAAGCGGAGACGCCCACGTCCAATCAACCGCCACACGTCAACCGAGGCTGCAGGCTTTTGGGCCCGCGTCTCTCCGCACTTGACCCTTGGCTTCGCCGCGAAGCCAAGCCCGAGCGCACCTTGGGCCCGAGGGTTACTGTCGGCGTTCTGGGAACGGGGGTCCCCAGACTTGCCTGCCTGCGGCCCACGGCATGGCTAAGTTAGCGGGCCGTACGACCCACCTTCATCAACAAAGCATCGAAGACCCTTGCGAGGGGCCAAGCCTCGCGAGGCGGACGACTCAAGACCTCCTCGGGAGTGGCCTGACCAGGCAGACTCACGAGGAGTGGAGATATCAAGGCGGGGCAAACCTCACGAGGCTTTCGTGACGTGAGCCATGACGATCGACACAAGGCGGGCGCCAGCGCGCGCAGCGCCTTGTTTCCTCTTTGGTGCTAAGGAGGCAAGCGCAGGCGAGGAATACCGAGGCATCAGGCAAAGGTTGCCATATCGGTGCAACGAGACCAAGACCAGAAGGATGGCAAGACAGAGGTCTCCGTGGAGCCCAAGACGGCGTCACCACCAGAGCCTTTTGCAGGCGAAGACCGCTTTTGTCAGGATAGCTTGTACTAGTTGTTCCCCTTCAAATTTGCCCGCCGTTGTTGGCTCCCTTCCCGCTCAATATTTGGGGAGAGGACCAGGGCCTATATAAGTAGAGCTAGCCACCACAGTAGGGGGCAGGAGGTTGTTCATCGAGCTCTCACCAACTAGTCCACAGAGCACAAGAACACCTCAACCTCAGGAGGCTGTTCTTCCCCTTGTACTTTTCCTCATCAGCCCAAGAGGCAATCCACCACCACCACACTAGAGTAGGGTATTACACCACAACGGTGGCCTGAACCAGTATAAATCTTGTGTCTTTCTGTGTTGTGAGTTCATCGAGTTCGTTCGCGAGATCTTAGCAAGCTAGGGCGTAGATCGGTAGGAGGGAAAGACTTCGTGCGCACCCCAGAGTTCGAACCTTAAGGGTTTTGCCGGAACCCCACATCCGACACATTATTCCCAGGGTGATCACCTCGTTTGCAGTAGTTTCACACGTACTCCCTCCGGTCCTTTTTAGTCTGCATATAAGTTTTGTCTGAAGTCGAAGTATCTCTACTTTGACCAATCTTATAGAAAAAAGTATCAACATTCACAACGTAAAATCTGCTGACTTGAAAGAAATCTAATATGTGAAGTAAAAAGGAACAGAGGGAGTACAAAAAGTTTGAGCAGCTTTTTAGCGTTCCTGTACATTGCAATCAAACACACAGGCCTGGCAATTCATAGGGAACATTCAAAACAATCGATGATTATGCATCTCACAGATTCACATGTCAGAGCCAATATTTACTTCAGAACTAAATAATAAAGAAAAATCGATCGATGATGCTGACAGCAAAGGGCGTCCCATTCGAAAATATCAAATGCGTGTCTTCTTGCTAACATCAATGAGCAAGATTTGACAAGGTTGTCCCATTCCAAAATGTCAAATGTGTATTGTTTTGCGTACATCAACGAGCAAACTTTGACAAGGTTTTCTCATTCCAAAATATCAAATGCCTACGATTGTGGAATGGACAGGGTTTGCCATCAGTTCGGACATTGACATGGCACCTCGTGCTAAATAAACCAACTGTTCTTTTTGTGCAGTTCCACCAAAATCAACCAAATTCGCGCGTAGCTTGTATGATTTCGCCTTTTATATGTTGCAACGCCTTGAACATATCAGCACCTCCTTTCTTGTGGTGGAAATGAATGATTCCCATTGAAATCAAGCTGAGCACCCCTGTTTGCATAAATACAAAAATGATGAGTAAAGCAAATTGTATTATGAATTTACAATTTAAATAGGCACCTACATGGTCCATGTAGAGCACACTTTTAAAAAATGGAACTCACCGAAAAGAATCCTAGAACAACATTGTACTTGCCCATCACAGCAAAAAAGATGGAAATCTGTGAGTCCTTCTGAGCTGAAGTTAGTTTGGTCTTGTGGGGAGTAATGTAACTGCATCCTTCAACTTCTCCTTCTGATGAGAAGATAGACTGGGCTTCTTCATCCTGGCATAATCGGAACTAGTCACTTCACGTACTCCATATTGTTCTTCAGAGGAGGATGATCCTGCTGTGCAAAGACAAGAGAACAATTGAATGCTAGCATCTGTTTGCTCAAAAAAGGGAAAGAAAATACTTAAAACAACCATTACATTAACAAAGGGAGTAACTGATGAAATGTATAGTCACAAAGAGATGCATCTCCTCATTATCCTCATAGGAAATGATATGATACCAAACACAGCAGCTCAACTTGAACTGTATTATTACTTAATTTTAATAGTGGCTATAACGGTGGCAAACCGGTGGATCAATTTATTAGCAGCCTTAGATTAACATGTGAAACAATACCACTTTCTCATGAGAGTAGCTAAACAGTAGCACAACACCAATAGAGATGACAAAGCTCAATCATATGGATGAAATCCGTGGGCCGGTACCAACCTTTGTCAGGAGGCTAATTGTGTAGAGCTAGCAGATGAACTCTGTGAAGGGATGACCCTTTTTAATGAGTGTACGCATATCTTGATGCGTGAGACCATTATTGCTAAATTGAGAACGTACTTGATGAACTCTATGATCTAATAGTAGCCCATGATTACTTTCATGATGATTATAAGTCCTCCACATTGCAGTTGTTAAAGGTGCTCAAAGGGGAAGCACTCTTCATCAAGTAATGACCCCTCGACATGGTTCTCTTGACGCGCCCTAGTATACTCTACTTGTTCACCTGTGTCGGTTTGGGGATAAATTTTTTACTCCGCGAGAAATTGAACAAAAAGCTGTCGAATTGGCCTAATTTTGAAAGAAGATTAAATAACTATTTATGCTAGTTTATCGAAGGTTTCAACTCACAAAAGGGCAAGCAAAGAAATTAATCCCCCTAAAAATCAAAAAATGCTTTTATAAAATAATTCATGCCGAGATTCATGTTTGGCATGCATATCATACAAAAAGATGAGATGAGCCTATAGCATGTCTCAATGACAGGAGACTTGATTATATAAAGAATATAAAGTCCCGAAAATAATAAGAGGAAAAGAATAGCTTCTTGCCCGGTTGAAACAACGATGAACTAGGATATGAAGTTGTTACCTGTTCACAATAAAATTGAGCGACAAAATGTGGATGTCTGCATGATCCTTATCATGGTGAATATGAGCTACCATTTGTTACAAATATCACATCTCAAATCGTTCCTTTAGAACAGTGATGGACTCATGCTTCTACATATCTGTATCTCATAAACACAAGGCTGGCCTTGTTTTTACAAGCCATGGTACTTGCTCAGGGACGAGCAAGACTTAAGCTTGGGGGAGTCGATGAGTCCAATTTATGTGATGTTTTTACAAAGTATTTTGTGCCTACGTAGTAGGCTTTGTGGAATTTTACCGCGTTCGCGCACTTCGTTTTGTTGATAGTCCCTCAAGTAACATCTTTTGAATCAATTATCATTTAGTGGAGAAAATCCTCATAAATGGTGGTTGAATCACGTATTTAAGGTGATGATCACTTTCCATAAGAGAATCAAGCAATAAGGCCAAAGGAATGGACGTCGCCGTGCTTTCAGCATGAAAGACGGTGTTCCATACGACCGCAAGCACCCGCGAGCGGTCGTATGGCACGCCGCAGCTGGATCAAGTATTTTCACCCCGTCAAATCGGATCGTGAATCAGATGCTCAGAGACACCAGAAACTCATCCTTTTCACTGTGGAAGAGGACAACGTCATCACCACCATCATCGTCATCCACTACATCATCATCATCATCCACATCCTTATCATCTGCAACATCAAGAAGCCTAGTGGATCCTTCGGTGTATCATATGAATCTCTCATTCATGTATTCCATTACCATTGTCATGATGTTTGTTGCCCTCATGTGTGAGTAGACCCCAAGTTCTCGGGGATATGGATGAACCTTGGTATGTGTAGGATCTAAAACGTTTATTGTGGATATGAGATCCTCTGTTGAATGCGTAGTTTAATAACTTCATGAATGTTGTGAAGGGCCCCCACTCAGAATTTGTGCCTTATGACCATGAAGTATATCACTGCCATTGTAAAGGTTTAGGACGTGGGGGTAATTCGAGGTGACAGTAAAAGCCTACCGCTCCTAGCCTTTGCAATTGACCAGGGAATCACGGAGAACCCTTAGAGAGGCCACGTCCATGGGTAAACCCTTAATTATCATGAGTTGTAACCCTCCGGGGGAGACTATGATGGTGGCGTGCGTGGCACAAAGTCTACCACGAGTAGAATGTGTACTGTACCCGGCTCCGCCCAGCATAATCGCCAACAGTGGCTCAAGTATCTGGTATATACTATGCTTATGCATATGTGCGTTAGAAACATACCAATGGGGATTCCGAACTCCCTGAGAGTTTCCTTTTTATTCTGTTGTTGAACTAGTCATCACAATCCTCGCACTTCATTTAATTTTTATGTTATTTAGTTACAAGTTACAAACACTACTCAAGAATCCTTTTTATCTGCCCTCAATCTGCTTTAAGTCTACAATTGTTTACAGGCACAAAAAAACATAGTTCTCTACAAGAGGCAAAAGTCTGATTCCTGTGCTCCATGTGGGATCCATAATCTTACTTTGAAAAGGTGATAACCCACAAGTATAGGGGATCACAACTGTTTTCGAGGGTAGAGTATTCGACCCAAATTTATTGATTCGATACAAGGGGAGCCAAAGAATATTCGCAAGTATTAGCAGTTGAGTTGTCAATTCAGCCACACCTGGAGGACTTAATATCTGCAGCAAAGTGATTAGTAGCAAAGTAGTATGGTAGTTTGATAGTAACGGTAGCAGTAGCAATTTTGTAGTGATCGTAACAGTAGCAATGACAAAAATAACTTAGCAAAGATCAATATATGAAAAGAATAGGCATTGGATCAGTGATGGATAATTGCGTTGGATGGCATTCATCATGAACAGTTATAACCTAGAGTGACATAGAACTAGCTCTAATTGATCAATGTAATGTAGGCATGTATTCCGTATATAGTCATACGTGCTTATGGAAAAGAACTTGCATGACATCTTTTGTCCTACCCTCCCGTGGCAGCGCGGTCCAAAAGGAAATTAAGGGATATTAAGGCCTCCTTTTAATAGAGAACGGGAACAAAGCATTAGCACTTAGTGAATACATGAACTCCTCAAACTACGGTAATCACTGGAAAGAATCCCAATTATTGTCACCTTGGGGTATGTGGATCATAACTCGTAATAGGTGCATATAACTTGAAAGATAGGATCAAGAACGCACATATATTCATGAAAACATAATAGGTTTAGATCTGAAATCGTGGCACTCGTGCCCTAGTAACAAGCATTAAGCATAGCAAAGTCATAGCAACATCAATATCAGAACATACTGGACACTAGGGATCAAGCCCTAACAAAACTAACTCGATTACATGACAGATCTCATCCAACCCATCACCGTCCAGGAAGCCTACGAAGGAATTACTCACTCCCTGCAGTGAGCATCATGAAATTGGTGATGGAGGAAGGTTGATGACGACAATGGTGTCGAATCCCCCTCTCCGGAGCCCCGAACGGACTCCATATCATCCCTCCCGATGAAGAACATGAGGTGGCGGTGGCTCCATATATCGTAAAACGCGATGAATCCTTCACTCTGATATTTTTCTTGGTGAATAGGTATATATGGAGTTGGAGTTAGGGTTGCCGGCGGTCCAGGGGCCCCACAAGCTTGTAGGGCATGCCCCCTGAGCTTGTGGCTCCTGGATGGCCCCCCTCTGGTATATTTTCCACCAGTATTTTTTTATATTCCATAAAAATTCTCCATAAATTTCCAGGTCAATCTGAGAACTTTGATTTCTACACAAAAACAACACAATGGAATTCTGCTGAAAACAGCGTCAGTCTAGGTTAGTTTCATTCAAATCTTGTAAGTTAAAGTCCAAAACAAAGAGCAAAAGTGTTTGGAAAAGTAGATACAATGGAGATGTATCAAAAGGCTACAACTAAACCCTATGTACTTGCTGGTTATCAGTGTCCGGCCGGATCAGTGTGAAAGACGATGCTACCGAATGTGAAAAGTTGGGCGGGGACGTATATGTCACTGCAACAGATGTCGCCGTTGGTCTGAAGACGAGCCATTGATCCTTCTTGGCCACACAAAGGGACCTGTATGGGTCACCAATGCCGGTGCTAAAACCAACAGATCTCGGGTAGGGGGTCCCGAGCTGTGGGTCTAGGAACAATGGTAACAGGAAGACGAAGGGGACGATGGTTACCCAGGTTCAGGCCCTCTTGAGGAGGCAAATCCCTACTTCCTACTTTGATTATATTGCTGCGATGGAGTACGGAGTACAAGATGATCTACCTCGAGATCGTATGATTGTGTTCTAAACCCTAAGGCTGGTAATCGTGCCTCTAAAGACTAAACCCCTCGTCTTATATATGCACCGGGGGTACATAGGTTACACACATGGTCGGTTGCCAACGTGTCGGCTATAGAGCAATCCCTGAAGTACCCATCTTGGTGACGCTGAGGTTCGTAGCTTCGGTAATCCTTCCCTTTAGGGATTGGGGGGCATAAGCCCGACCCATGGACTGCAGGGCGCACCGGTTAGTACCCCTTAGTACATGACACAAATACCTGTTCTGTTTCTTATCCATCTCATCACAAACGGAGAGCAAATCTAGGCGAGAAATGGGTCTCAAACAGATAGAAATGGGCACTCGCTTCGCTCTCATCGCCCACTGGTGTCTGCCCTGGTCCTACATATCAGCGACCGAGCATGAGCTGGCTCTCCCTCCACGACCGATGCGACCAGGAACGGCGAGGGCACCGATGTAGGACGCCGCCGCGTGCACCGGCGAGGCCACCTACGCAGGATGCCGCTTCGCGCACCAGCGAGGCCACATGTGCGCAGGCTTCCATCTCCCAATTTCCTCTTGAAGGAAATATGCCCTAGAGGCAATAATAAAGTTATTATTTATTTCCTTATACCATGATAAATGTTTATTATTCATGCTAGAATTGTATTAACCGGAAACATAATACTTGTGTGAATACATAGACAAACAGAGTGTCACTAGTATGCCTCTACTTGACTAGCATGTTGATCAAAGATGGTTATGTTTCCTAGCCATTGACATGAGTTGTCATTTGATTAACGGGATCACATCATTAAGAGAATGATGTGATTGACTTGACCCATTCCGTTAGCTTAGCACTCGATCGTTTAGTATGTTGCTATTGCTTTCTTCATGACTTACACATGTTCCTATGACTATGAGATTATGCAACTCCCGTGTACCAGAGGAACACTTTGTGTGCTACCAAACGTCACAACGTAACTGGGTGATTATAAAGGTGCTCTACAGGTGTCTCCGAAGGTACTTGTTGGGTTGGCGTATTTCGAGATTAGGATTTTTCACTCCGATAGTCGGAGAGGTATCTCTGGGCCCACTCGGTAATGCACATCACTTAAGCCTTGCAAGCATTGCAACTAATGAGTTAGTTGCGGGATGATGTATTATAGAACGAGTAAAGAGACTTGCCGGTAACGAGATTGAACTAGGTATTGGGATACCGACGATCGAATCTCGGGCAAGTAACATACCGATGACAAAGGGAACAACGTATGTTGTTATGTGGTCTGACCGATAAAGATCTTTGTAGAATATGTGGGAGCCAATATGAGCATCCAGGTTCTGCTATTGGTTATTGACCGGAGACGTGTCTCGGTCATGTCTACATAGTTCTCAAACCCGTAGGGTCCGCACGCTTAAAGTTTCGATGACAGTTATATTATGAGTTTTGATGTACCGAAGGTTGTTCGGAGTCCCGGATGTGATCACGGACATGACGAGGAGTCTCAAAATGGTCGAGACATGAAGATTGATATATTGGAAGCCTATATTTGGATATCGGAAGTGTTCCGGGTGAAATCGGGATTTTACCGGAGTACCGAGGGGTTACCGGAACCCCCCGGGGGGTTAATGGGACATAGTGGGCCTTAGTGGAGAAGAGGAGATGCGGCTAGGGCAAGGGCCGCGCGCCCCTCCCCCCTAGTCCAAATAGGACAAGGAGAGGGGGGCGGTGCCCCCCCTTTCCTTCTTCTCCTCCACTTCTTTCCCCCCCTTCTCCTATTCCAACAAGGAAGGGAGGGAGTCCTACTCCCGGTGGGAGTAGGACTCCTCCTGGCGCGCCTCCTCCTGGCCGGCCGCACCTCCCCCCTTGCTCCTTTATATACGGGGGCAGGTGGCACCCTAGAGACACAACAATTGATTTGATCTTTTAGCCGTGTGCGGTGCCCCCCTCCACCATAATCCACCTCGATAATACTGTAGCGGTGCTTAGGCGAAGGCCTGCGTCGGTAGAACATCATCATCATCACCACGCCGTCGTGCTGACGAAACTCTCCCTCAACACTCAGCTGGATCGGAGTTCGAGGGACGTCATCGGGCTGAACGTGTGCTGAACTCGGAGGTGCCGTGCGTTCGGTACTTGATCGGTCGGATCATGAAGACGTACGACTACATCAACCGCGTTGTGCTAACGCTTCCGCTTTCGGTCTACAAGGGTACGTGGACAACACTCTCCCCTCTCGTTGCTATGCATCACCATGATCTTGCGTGTGCATAGGAATTTTCTTGAAATTACTACGTTCCCCAACAGTGGCATCTGAGCCAGGTTTTATGCGTAGATGTCATATGCACGAGTAGAACACAAGTGAGTTGTGGGCGATATAAGTCATACTGCTTACCAGCATGTCATACTTTGGTTTGGCGGTATTGTTGGATGAAGCGGCCCGGACCGACGTTATGCGTACGCTTACGCGAGACTGGTTCTACCGACGTGCTTTGCACACAGGTGGCTGGCAGGTGTCAGTTTCTCCAACTTTAGTTGAACCGAGTGTGGCTACGCCCGGTCCTTGCGAAGGTTAAAACAGCACCAACTTGACAAACTACCGTTGTGGTTTTGATGCGTAGGTAAGAATGGTTCTTGCTAAGCCCGTAGCAGCCACGTAAAACTTGCAACAACAAAGTAGAGGACGTCTAACTTGTTTTTGCAGGGCATGTTGTGATGCGATATGGTCAAGACGTGATACTATATTTTATTGTATGAGATGATCATGTTTTGTAACCGACTTATCGGCAACTGGCAGGAGCCATATGGTTGTCGCTTTATTGTATGCAATGCAATCGCCCTGTAATGCTTTACTTTATCACTAAGCGGTAGCGATAGTCGTAGAAGCATAAGATTGGCAAGACAACAACGATGCTACGATGGCGATCAAGGTGTCGCGCCGGTGACGATGGTGATCATGACGGTGCTTCGGAGATGGAGATCACAAGCACAAGATGATGATGGCCATATCATATCACTTATATTGATTGCATGTGATGTTTATCTTTTATGCATCTTATCTTGCTTTGATTGACGGTAGCATTATAAGATGATCTCTCACTAAATTTCAAGATAAAAGTGTTCTCCCTGAGTATGCACCGTTGCCAAAGTTCGTCATGCCCAGACACCACGTGATGATCGGGTGTGATAAGCTCTACGTCCATCTACAAGGGTGCAAGCCAGTTTTGCACACGCAGAATACTCAGGTTAAACTTGACGAGCCTAGCATATGCAGATATGGCCTCGGAACACTGAGACCGAAAGGTCGAGCGTGAATCATATAGTAGATATGATCAACATAGTGATGTTCACCATTGAAAGCTACTCCATTTCACGTGATGATCGGTTATGGTTTAGTTGATTTGGATCACGTGATCACTTAGAGGATTAGAGGGATGTCTATCTAAGTGGGAGTTCTTAAGTAATATGATTAATTGAACTTAAATTTATCATGAACTTAGTACCTGATAGTATCTTGCTTGTCTATGTTGATTGTAGATAGATGGCCCATGTTGTTGTTCCGTTGAATTTTAATGCGTTCCTTGAGAAAGCAAAGTTGAAAGATGATGGTAGCAATTACACGGACTGGGTCCGTAACTTGAGGATTATCCTCATTGCTGCACAGAAGAATTACGTCCTGGAAGCACCGCTAGGTGTACCACCTGCGCCAGCAACTGCAGACATTGTGAATGCCTGGCAGTCACGTGTTGATGACTACTCGATAGTTCAGTGTGCCATGCTTTACGACTTAGAACCGGGACTTCAACGACGTTTTGAACGTCATGGAGCATATGAGATGTTCCTGGAATTGAAGTTAATATTTCAAAAGAATGCCCGGATTGAGAGATATGAAGTCTCCAATAAATTCTACAGCTGCAAGATGGAGGATAATAGTTCTGTCAGTGAGCATATACTCAAGATGTCTGGGTACTGCAATCACTTGATTCAACTGGGAGTTAATCTTCCGGATGATAGCGTCATTGACAGAATTCTTCAATCACTGCCACCAAGCTACAAGAGCTTCGTGATGAACTATAACATGCAAGGGATGGATAAGACGATTCCCGAGCTCTTCGCAATGCTAAAGGCTGCGGAGGTAGAAATCAAGAAGGAGCATCAAGTGTTGATGGTCAATAAGACCACCAGTTTCAAGAAAAAGGGCAAAGGGAAGAAGAAGGGGAACTTCAAGAAGAACAGCAAGCAAGTTGCTGCTCAAGAGAAGAAACCCTAGTCTGGACCTAAGCCTGAGACTGAGTGCTTCTACTGCAAGCAGACTGGTCACTAGAAGTGGAACTGCCCCAAGTATTTGGCGGATAAGAAGGATGGCAAGGTGAACAAAGGTATATGTGATATACATGTTATTGATGTGTACCTTACTAGAGCTCACAGTAGCACCTGGGTATTTGATACTGTTCTGTTGCTAATATTTGCAACTCAAAACATGGACTACAGATTAAGCGAACACTGGGCAAGGACGAGGTGATGATGCGCGTGGGAAACGGTTCCAAAGTCGATGTGATCGCCGTCGGCACGCTACCTCTACATCTACCTTCAGGATTAGTATTAGACCTAAATAATTGTTATTTGGTGCGAGCGTTGAGCATGAACATTATATCTGGATCTTGTTTGATGTGAGACGGTTATTCATTTAAATCAGAGAATAATGGTTGTTCTATTTATATGAGTAATATCTTTTATGGTCATGCACCCTTAAAGAGTGGTCTATTTTTGATGAATCTCGATAGTAGTGATACACATATTCATAATGTTGAAGTCAAAAGATGCAGAGTTGATAATGATAGTGCAACTTATTTGTGGCACTGCCGTTTAGGTCATATCGGTGTAAAACGCATGAAGAAACTCCATACTGATGGACTTTTGGAACCACTTGATTATGAATCACTTGGTACTTGCGAACCGTGCCTCATGGACAAGATGACTAAAACGCCGTTCTCCGGTACTATGGAGAGAGCAACAGATTTGTTGGAAATCATACACACAGATGTATGTGGTCCGATGAATGTTGAGGCTCGCGGCGGGTATCATTATTTTCTCACCTTCATAGATGATTTAAGCAGATATGGGAATATCTACTTAATGAAACATAAGTCTAAAACATTTGAAAAATTCAAAGAATTTCAGAGTGAAGTTGAAAATCATCGTAACAAGAAAATAAAGTTTCTACGATCTGATCGTGGAGGAGAATATTTGAGTTACGAGTTTGGTCTACATTTGAAACAATGCGGAATAGTTTCGCAACTCACGCCACCCGGAACACCACAGCGTAATGGTGTGTCCGAACGTCATAATCGTACTTTACTAGATATGGTGCGATCTATGATGTCTCTTACCGATTTACCGCTATCATTTTGGGGTTATGCTTTAGAGACGGCTACATTCACGTTAAATAGGGCACCATCGAAATCCGTTGAGACGACGCCTTATGAACTGTGGTTTGACAAGAAAAACCAAAGTTGTCGTTTCTTAAAATTTGGGGTTGCGATGCTCATGTGAAAAAGCTTCAACCTGATAAGCTCGAACCCAAATTGGAGAAGTGTGTCTTCATAGGATACCCAAAGGAGACTGTTGGGTACACCTTCTATCACAGATCCGAAGGCAAGACATTCGTTGCTAAGAATGGATCCTTTCTAGAGAAGGAATTTCTCTCGAAAGAAGTGAGTGGGAGGAAAGTAGAACTTGATCAGGTAACTGTACCTGCTCCCTTATTGGAAAGTAGTTCATCACAGAAACCGGTTCCTGTGACGCCTACACCAATTAGTGAGGAAGTTAATGATGATGATCATGGAACTTCAGATCAAGTTGTTACTGAACCTCGTAGGTCAACCAGAGCAAGATCCGCACCAGAGTGGTACGGTAATCCTGTTCTGGAGGTTATGTTACTAGACCAGGACGAACCTACGAACTATGAAGAAGCGACGCTGAGCCCAGATTCCGCAAAATGGCTTGAGGCCATGAAATCTGAGATGAGATCCATGTATGAGAACACTTTGGTTGACTTGCCCAATGATCGGCAAGCCATTGAGAATAAATGCATCTTCAAGAAGAAGACTGACGCTGACGGTAATGTTACTGTCTATAAAGCTCGACTTGTTGCAAAAGGTTTTCGACAAGTTCAAGGGATTGACTACGATGAGACTTTCTCACCCGTAGCGATGCTTAAGTCTGTCTGAATCATGTTAGCAATTGCCGCATTTTATGATTATGAAATTTGGCAAATGGATGTCAAAACTGCATTCCTGAATGGATTTCTGGAAGAAGAGTTGTATATGATGCAACCGGAAGGTTTTGTCGATCCAAAGGGAGCTAACAAAGTGTGCAAGCTCCAGTGATCCATTTATGGACTAGTGCAAGCCTCTCGGAGTTGGAATAAACGCTTTGATAGTGTGATCAAAGCATTTGGTTTTGTACAGACTTTTGGAGAAGCCTGTATTTACAAGAAAGTGAGTGGGAGCCCTGTAGAATTTCTAATATTATATGTGGATGACATATTGTTGATTGGAAATTATATAGATTTTCTGGATAGCATAAAAGGATACTTGAACCAGAGTTTTTCAATGAAAGACCTCGATGAAGCTGTTTATATATTGGGCATCAAGATCTATAGAGATAGATCAAGACACTTAATTGGACTTTCACAAAGCACATACCTTGATAAAGTTTTCAAGAAGTTAAAAATGGATCAAGCAAAGAGAGGGTTCTTGCCTGTGTTACAAGGTGTGAAGTTGAGTCAGACTCAACGCCCGACCACTGCAGAAGATAGAGAGAAAACGAAGGTCATTCCCTATGCTTTAGCCATAGGTTCTATCATGTATGCAATGCTGTGTACCAGACCTGATGTGTGCCTTGCTATTAGTTTAGCAGGGAGGTACCAAAGTAATCCAGGAGTGGATCACTGGACAGCAGTCAAGAACATCCTGAAATACCTGAAAAGGACTAAGGATATGTTTCTCGTTTATGGAGGTGACAAAGAGCTCGTCGTAAATGGTTACGTTGATGCAAGCTTTGACATTGATCTGGATGACTCTAAGTCACAAACCGGATATGTATTTATATTGAATGGTGGAGCTGTCAGTTGGTGCAGTTCTAAACAAAGCGTCGTGGCGGGATCTACGTGTGAAGCGGAGTACATAGCTGCTTCGGAAGCAGCAAATGAAGGAGTCTGGATGAAGGAGTTCATATCCGATCTAGGTGTCATACCTAGTGCATCGGGTCCAATGAAAATCTTTTGTGACAATACTGGTGCAATTGCCTTGGCGAAGGAATCCAGATTTCACAAGAGAACCAAGCACATCAAGAGACGCTTCAATTCCATCTGGGATCTAGTCCAGGTGGGAGACATAGAAATTTGCAAGATACATACGGATCTGAATGTTGCAGACCCGTTGACTAAGCCTCTTCCACGAGCAAAACATGATCAGCACCAAGGCTCCATGGGTGTTAGAATCATTACTGTGTAATCTAGATTATTGACTCTAGTGCAAGTGGGAGACTGAAGGAAATATGCCCTAGAGGCAATAATAAAGTTATTATTTATTTCCTTATATCATGATAAATGTTTATTATTCATGCTAGAATTGTATTAACCGGAAACATAATACTTGTGTGAATACATAGACAAACAGAGTGTCACTAGTATGCCTCTACTTGACTAGCTCGTTGATCAAAGATGGTTATGTTTCCTAGCCATTGACATGAGTTGTCATTTGATTAACGGGATCACATCATTAGGAGAATGATGTGATTGACTTGACCCATTCCGTTAGCTTAGCACTCGATCGTTTAGTATGTTGCTATTGCTTTCTTCATGACTTATACATGTTCCTATGACTATGAGATTATGCAACTCCCGTTTACCGGAGGAACACTTTGTGTTCTACCAAACGTCACAACGTAACTGGGTGATTATAAAGGTGCTCTACAGGTGTCTCTGAAGGTACTTGTTGGGTTGGCGTATTTCGAGATTAGGATTTGTCACTCTGATAGTCGGAGAGGTATCTCTGGGCCCACTCGTTAATGCACATCACTTAAGCCTTGCAAGCATTGCAACTAATGAGTTAGTTGTGGGATGATGTATTACAGAACGAGTAAAGAGACTTGCCGGTAACGAGATTGAACTAGGTATTGGGATACCGACGATCGAATCTCGGGCAAGTAACATACCGATGACAAAGGGAACAACGTATGTTGTTATGCGGTCTGACCGATAAAGATCTTCGTAGAATATGTGGGAGCCAATATGAGCATCCAGGTTCCGCTATTGGTTATTGACCGGAGACGTGTCTCGGTCATGTCTACATAGTTCTCGAACCCGTAGGGTCCGCACGCTTAAAGTTTCGATGACAGTTATATTATGAGTTTATGAGTTTTGATGTACCGAAGGTTGTTCAGAGTCCCGGATGTGATCACGGACATGACGAGGAGTCTCGAAATGGTCGAGACATGAAGATTGATATATTGGAAGCCTATATTTGGATATCGGAAGTGTTCCGGGTGAAATCGGGATTTTACCGGAGTACCGAGGGGTTACCGGAACCCCCCGGGGGGTTAATGGGCCATAGTGGGCCTTAGTGGAGAAGAGGAGAGGCGGCCAGGGCAAGGGCCGCACGCCCCTTCCCCCTAGTCCGAATAGGACAAGGAGAGGGGGGCGGCGCCCCCCTTTCCTTCTTCTCCTCCACTTCTTTCCCCCCTTCTCCTATTCCAACAAGGAAGGGAGGGAGTCCTACTCCCGGTGGGAGTAGGACTCCTCCTGGCGCGCCTCCTCCTGGCCGGCCGCACCTCCCCCCCTTGCTCCTTTATATACGGGGGCAGGGGGCACCCTAGAGACACAACAATTGATTTGATCTTTTAGCCGTGTGCGGTGCCCCCCTCCACCATAATCTACCTCGATAATACTGTAGCGGTGCTTAGGCGAAGGCCTGCATCGGTAGAACATCATCGTCGTCACCACGCCGTCGTGCTGACGAAACTCTCCCTCAACACTCGGCTGGATCGGAGTTCGAGGGACGTCATCGGGCTGAACGTGTGCTGATCTCGGAGGTGCCGTGCGTTCGGTACTTGATCGGTCGGATCGTGAAGACGTACGACTACATCAACCGCATTGTGCTAACGCTTACGCTTTCGGTCTACAAGGGTACGTGGACAACACTCTCCCCTCTCGTTGCTATGCATCACCATGATCTTGCGTGTGCGTAGGAATTTTTTTGAAATTACTACGTTCCCCAACACCTCTTTCACCGGTCGTGGCCCTCTTAGGAGAGGAGGCGTCGTGGCCTACTGTGGTCTACTGAGGATTCGAGGTTCAATGCCGCCCAAGCAGCATGTGCGCCATGGGCGGGGGGAGCAATAGGAGCGGGGAACCGGCACCTCGGCGACGCGCGCGACCTTGGCCAGCCGCGGCGACTGGCAGACGGCCTGGGCCATTCTCGGCTCCGAGAACACCGTCCCTAGCCATCATTGCTGTCGATCGTGCTCCATTCGGCATGCGGCGCTCGGTAGTATCCAGGGGTTGTTGGCCGGGTTGTCCTCCTAGGTGTCCATGGCGACGCCGCAGAACTCCTCCTGGTCGACGCGCACAAACTGCCTGGACAGCGTGGCTGATAGTGGCCATGGGTGCATGACCGTCCTTGGTGGTGCACGACGGCGTGCACGTGTTCCCTCGCTGCTACGAGGTGAGCGTGACAGGGCGGGTGCTCGCTGGTGTAGGTGGGTGCTTGCTGGTGCAGGTCGGTGCTCACGACGTAGATCCAACTCATCCCCATTGTCCCCGGTGGCAGAGGCTTGGCACCTGGGCATGCACGGCCACGCTCCGTAGCAGTCGGTCTGTCGAGGCACCGGGCTTGAGGCGGCGGCCTCCCTGCTCGGCGCGCAGCTCGACGGCTACTCCAATAGGCGTGGCCCAGCGACCATTGCGGAGCTACAACAAGGCCAAATGGGCCATGGCCCACCCAGCCTATGTTCAAAACACTGAAGAGTGTATGAAAAATTGGGCCTTCTTGAGAGAAAAAATGTGTGTTTCCTTCAGGTTGGGCTACCTGGGCCCGCCCAACAATTTCTAGGCAGCTTCGCCACTGCCGGCGACAATTTATGGCGCGTTTGGTTCCTCGCATCACTTTTTGCACATTTGCATACTTGTCCCAGTTGGGCCTGGCTGAGCATATGCAGACAAAAAATCAACATCTGCATGTTGATTGGTTGTCTGCATGTCCTCTCCCTGCATCGTAGCGACGCCTCTATACACCACGTTTGGTTGCTCGCATTGTATGTGCTCACACGAGTGCACGTTGTTTGGTTACATACGAGCATAGAGTTGTGCTCACCTTGTACCCTACTTGATGAGCTTACCAATACTACTACACCTTACACACGTTCACACTGAGCACACCAACGCCACAACACTGCTATTACGATGAACTGGACGAAGATGATGAAGTTCTTCAGCCCTAACGGTCGATCCACCTTGCCAACCTCAACCTTACTGCATGAATGCTCTTGCACATACTTGAAGTAAGCATCTTCTGCCACCTGCATAATCTTAAACCCCCCTCTGTGGTTGCTGTCGATGTATCCTTAAACTTCTTTGTTGCAAGCCTCCCATGAACTGTAAACCCCTAGAACCCTACCTTCGAACACCACATACCACTTGCCCTAGCAGTGCAAACGAGCAATAAGTTCAAGCAACAAGCATCGGAACACACAAACAACAAGCAATGAAGAACTCTAGGAGCAAGCAATGGAGTGGAAGAGCACTAGTAAGCATGCACGATCATAGCAAGTTCAACCTACCACTACTTTGGCGTCATCCTACTACCACATCCAAAAGAGGGTGTAAACCTCTCAATCAGGAGGCATCTGGTTCATAGGAGGTTGGGAGTCCTCAATGTAGGACGACGGGAACTGGCTCTCGGACACCATGATGGTCTGACTAAATTCTTGTGTGGTCATGTTCTACAAATGTATGCGTCATCAACACCACAAGACACTACAGATGGATAGTAGGAACTAGCAGTACAACAAGGATAGATCGAACTAGCAGTAACACATGCACACATGGATGATCTAGTTGAAGACAACACTACCAACTCCATCAAAGCATACCACAGCTCAACACAGCATAACAGAGCACTAATCATGAACACATGGATGATCTTGTTCAACACTTGCACACTAGAATACCACCAATCCATCCATGACCACTAGCTACCAACACTTGCCCACATGGAAACAACCCCTAGCATGCTCCAAATCCATCACAACTAGCTACTACAACATCACAGTCAAACAGATCGGACGACCTAACCCTAGCACATTGACAAATCTAGCTATAACTAGTAGAGAGGACGTGGTGATTGAACTTACAGACGCCATCGAAACGACCGCGGAGGAGGTGCCTGACACGTCGGAGAGGAGGAGGAGTCGACCCGCCGCCGCAGTCAACCGGTCGCTGGAGCAGTTCCGCCGCTTACCTCGTCGTCGAAGTGGATCCGCTCTGGAGGGAAAGCTTGAGAGGGGGGAAATGGTGACGGGAGTTTTGCCATGGCGGTCACCCTCGATATATAGGGTGACCGAATCAGCTGGCGGTGACTCGAATTCGTCCCGCCGCTTTTTTGGAAATGCGCCATCGCTCCCGCCATCTCCCTCCCCTGCACGGCGCGACGTTCCCCTTCCCTGCATCGCTCGAGCCTGGCTCGCTGGAAACGGCCGAGGCCGTTCGTAGCGGGCCTGACTGAGGGGTGCTTTAAGGTTCGTGCTATGCAGGCCAAACAGTAAACACATACATCCAAGCAGCCCATTTTCATCCCGCGCGGGCCTGGCCCGATCTAATGCACGCGCCGTTACTTTCTGGTCCACGTCTTTCTCGTTCCTTTAAAATGCGTCTTCCGCATTGGACACATACATGCTCTTCGGATGCGTCTGCTGTCCGTTTTGACGACTCAAACAGATTAAAAAAAACAAAATTTGTGTTTGTTTGGGTCGCTGTGTTGGAGTTTGGCTAATTTTGTGGAGATGCTTTAGAAGGATTAGAAATCAACCTTCCTTGGGAAGAAACGAGGATGGTAGGTTTGAACAGAGAGGAAATGCGCACGCGTGAACAAGAAGCGAGAAGCATGTTCCTCCGTGCGTGCACATCCTAAAAAGAAGGGGGCAGCAGGAACACTAACCAGAGTTATGATGACGAGCTGGTCCCAATCCCAATCCCACCCCCTCCCTTCAATCCAACTCCATCTCCTCGGAAATCCCATCCTTTCTCGACCAAACATCCCCGCTGATTAGATTAGGTCGCCCCCAGCTCAAAAAAATTGCATCTCTTCTGGGCCAAAGACCCCGTCTGGAGCTGAGAAAAATCCCTTCTTTCGTCGTACATTCACGGCGCTCCGATTGTTTCCCCCCATTCAATCGATTCATTGGTCGCGATCTGCGTGGCGGATTTGGATCCCATCTAATCGCAAGCATAGAAACACGTCCTGAATAGCGAGCGATCCACCAAGAACTCCACCACAAGAGTTCCCCAATCATTCCTCGCCGCTGCATTTGGCCCACTCCAGGAAATCCCCACTGGGCTCGCCCCCCAAGCCGCACCGGATTACAGCTCACAAGGGCCAGATTTTCAGAGCAGGGCAGGGAAAAGGAGGAAGCAATGACGGAAGTGGCGCTTCTCCGGGGCCCGACCAACCTCGCTTCCCCCGCAAGCCGCGGCCCCTCCTCCTCCCTGCGCTATTTAGCCAATGCCGACAGCGACGTGCTGCAGAGAGGCGGCAGCGGAGAGAGCCCTACAGGATCCGCAGGACGGACTGAGCGAGAGGTGCAAGGATCGGAGGAAGAGGAGCGGTGGTCTTTCTTGGCGCTGCTGCTTGCGCTGCTGCGGAAGTCGTTTCTTGGTTGCAGGGAGGAGGGCGGCCAGGGCGAAGGTTGCGCGATGGAGATCGGGTGGCCGACGGAGGTGCAGCACGTGGCGCATGTCACCTTTGATAGGTTCCATGGATTCCTGGGGCTGCCCGTCGAGCTCGAACCCGAGGTGCCCCGCCGCGCTCCCAGTGCCAGGTCTGTCGCTGGCTCTCTTCATCAATTCAACGATGTGATTTTGTTCTGAATCCGAGGGCATCTGAGCGATCAGTTTTATAATTCCAGTCTGAATTTGATGTTTTTCCTTCAATGATTTGAATTTGAATTTAACGCCTGCTTCGTAATTAAAATCCTACTGGCTTGAAATGGGGTAGTTACACAAATGTAGTAGTCTTAAGCAATAAATGGCGCTGTTTGCATATTTGGATTTTATCTGGTGTGATTCTCTCTCTCTTTCTCTACGCCAGTGCTTTTATTTAGTAGAGAGGGAATTTCATTTTCTTTTTTCAGGTGGAATGTTAGTTCCCTGTTTTTGGCGTTTTCAGGTGGAATGTTACACTCCACTCCACTCAATTTTACTTTAGTGACTCCACTCAATTTTATTTTAGTGCATTATAATTTGAGCCCCTTTTTGTTGGGCAGCCGTAGCCGGATTTATACAGTGGTAGATCAATTATGTGCACAACTTGTTACTTTTGCAACCTCTCCATGTTCTATTAATAATTGGTCAATCATGTCACTTGATGTAATCTTACCTGATAGTGTGAGATTTTCATGTAGCTTCTTGCCTCATTAAATCGAAACAAAACATGATATAAACATTAAACAAGGCTGTAAATGAACTGTTATTTTTGCTTCGAAATGAGGCTGGTGTAAATGTAATCAGCGTAGTTGCTGTAAATAGAAAACCATTGCCACAGATCTCGAAAATCATTGCCACAGGTGCTTCTTTAGTTAGTACTAAAAGCTTATAGCTAGACAGAGAAAATAAGCACAAGTGTTCTAGTAGAATTTTTCAATCTTAATGGTGGCCATTCGGTCTGGCAGCTTCCTTAAATACTACTGATGTGCTTGTATTCCGTTTTCATCCCTTTTATTTCAGTTCGTTTTTGACTTTCATAAAACTACCAAAATAATTTTAATGTTCTTCAGTTCATTTTGAAATTACCTATGTTTTTAATACTGGTTCCAATTTCTTATTTCTAAAGCAGTATACTTACATTTTTCAATAGGGAAAAGAACTTACCTGATAAGTTTAAAGAACTTACATTTTTCTGTTTGTGCTATATATTAAATATTTGCTTATGCTTGCTATGAAAGTGCATAGGGGTGCATTGTTTAGTATTTTTTGTTCAGTCTTCCTAGAATGTCTAGAAAGAATGGAAGAAATGGCTCCATACGCAGTTTCTACTTTATAGGAAGACGGGACCTAGAGTAGTATCTTCAATACAAGATAATGTGGCACAAACACCAATAGGAGCTCGTCCAACTGGAGGATTTATGGTAGTTTATCAATAAAACTGAAGCATATGGTCATGCTCATTCAGCCATAGGAAAAATTCTTGAACGGCCAAATGGCCTCAAAAATTCAGAAAATAGTTCTCAGATAGTTACAGACCTAAAATATCAAATCAGCATATGCAGTGCCTAAATTAGAATAAAATTGTTTGCATCCTTACATTCATGCCATTGTTGCTATAAATTGTTTTGGAACCGTCTAAAATATTGAAATCTGGTTCTTGCATCCTTAACTTTGCAGCACATTTTGTTTACTTTGGTTATTGCTGTCCCTCAGCTGATTGAAACTTGAAATGCAGTGCAAGTGTCTTTGGAGTTTCAACAGAATCAATGCAGTGTTCGTATGATTCGAGAGGAAACAGTGTTCCGACAATTCTCTTGATGATGCAGAGACGTCTTTATGAACAAGGTGGTCTTCGGGTATGGCCTTTCAGTAATGAGTTTGAGTATTACTTGCTTTTTGTACGTGCTTGTATCTTTTTTCTGACAAGTAAATATCATCTTGCTTGTAATGTGCAGGCAGAAGGTATTTTTCGTATAAATCCAGAGAATAGCCAGGAGGAGCTTGTGAGAGACCGGTTAAACAGCGGAATCGTGCCGTATGGTATTGATGTCCACTGTTTGTCAGGTCTAATAAAAGTAAGCTTCTTTTTTTCATGTAAGCTATGTGATTCTGTCGAAATCAGTAGTTTCCTAAGCATATGTATAGTAATCAGAGAGTTATTAATGGTTGTGATTATATTCATTGGTGAAAATTTATATCAACACCTATCGGAGAATACAGACATCCTTTCTGAGTGGAACCTAATCTTTTATTTTTCTCACAAAGATATTGTCACAGGTTTATTGTTTATTCTAAATATACACAAGTTGAGCAATCTTCTGTTGCAGAATAAAATTTTGCTTTTGGAACCAGTTATGGCTGCTGTCAACTATGTTGACATTGACTGTTTATTCTCTTGAGCTAGTAAACTTTACTTGCTTGCCGACATACTTGATGACAAAAGGTAGGTCATCATCTCATCTGCTTTCCAATCCTTTCCAGGCATGGTTTAGAGAACTGCCGAGCGGGGTGCTGGACCCTATTCCACCTGAACAGGTGATGCAATGCCAATCTGAAGAGGATTGTGCTCGGGTTGCCAAATGCCTCCCACTAGCTGAAGCGGCCTTACTTGACTGGGCCGTTAATTTGATGGCTGATGTCGTCCAAGAAGAAAAGATAAACAAGATGAATGCTCGAAACATTGCTATGGTTTTTGCACCAAATATGACTCAGGTGACAATGGTCCTAGCAGCAAACTGGCAATATGTTTACTGCTAAAATTTGATAGTCATATGGTTAGGTGAATGCTTACTGGTGACACATATCATGCAGATGGCAGATCCTTTGACTGCACTAATGTATGCAGTCCAAGTGATGAATTTTCTGAAGATGCTAATAGAGAAGACCCTGAAGGATAGAGAGGAGTCCAATCTGGACGATGTGTCTTTGCCCCAAAAGGACCCGTCTGATGAAAACGGGCATCATAACCCTGGCTTTGCCGTCGATGCTCACCGTGCGGAAGGATCAAGGCGTCCTTCTTTCTTCAGCGAGGAACCCCTTCTGAACAGCCCTGCACACAGCACCGAAGACAAGCCTAACGAGACCAATCCTACCGGAGGAGACTCTGCACCTTCTGGCCAGAAATTCATGAACACAGAGGGCTCTTGTCGATGGTCCCAACCTCTGCCTGCTGCTTCAGCCACCACTGATATTTCCTGTGCTACAACATTGAACTCACTGCAAGGCAAGGGGAGCCGTAGCCTGAATAGTAGTAGGAGGACAAGGAAGGGCAAGGGGCAGTCTGCAACGCCCGCCGTCGCTCCGCCAACCGAGAAAAAATCACGAGGTGGAAGCATCGTGAGCCGGTTAAACTCCACGGTCGAACGGATCGAAGCGTGGAGATGAATGAGCTCAGATGCTACTGTCGACCCTCTTGTGTCGTAGATGACTGACCCGGTGTGTTCCTGCGTACATGATCGACCGAATTTTGATGTGGTTTTCATTTCCTGTCAGGTCATGATCGTTGTATTCCTTTATTTGATTTGCTTCCACACGTACGCTAACTTTTGTATCTTGCTTATCAGTTGTACTTCTCACTGTTTTGAGTAAATTAAACACAGGCCGTTGCTTTCCGCCGTACAAAAGTTTGTTGAAAACCCCGAAATTCTCATTGCGTCTTGCATCTTATTCCGGTGGCTATCTTTCACTCTTGGTGTTATTGGAATGGTCAACTGTTAACCCACTATGATCTTTTCAGAAAGAATATGTACACGGTTGCTGATATCATCCTTCCTTTTGATTTCAAAAGTAGATGATATACTTTGGCCATAAAAAGTTCTACAGGTTCAGTTCAGGAACTTATTCCCTGTTAAAGAAACCATAAAATGAATTTATTCCCTGTTAAAGAAACCACAGAGGCCGCTAATACCAGACTAGTCTTCGCCCACGTCATCCTGACTAGTGGGTCGATTGTCACGGTCCACCCGTCAGGGAGCCGGAACTGGTGAGTAGATGTACATCAGCTAAAGTCAGACCCTACAGTGTAGTTGCCCCCGAATCTGTCTTGACATGAGATCGATTTTTTTTAGGAGACAAAACAAGTTCAAAAATTCTTAAAAAACATGCAGACGCACATCAATGTTTGATGTACAACCTCAAAAAGTTTCAGCTACTAATCCAACCTGCACTTATAGAAAAAAAGAAGACAAAATCGAATGTGAATAGTGTCAAATACTATTCACTCGAAGATGACACTATTCACAATTGAATTTGTCATTTTTGTATCTCCAATTGTTGATTGAGTTTTGAACTGGGTTTTTCTAGTTGTAGACATACAACATAGGTATGTTGTCAAATAATTCCAGAATTTTTTGAATTGTCTAAATATGAATTTTTTGGGTTGATCCTATGATTCTCATTTAAAGGGCAGATTCTATTCTAGTCTCCGCCACTTTTTATCCTTCTAGTTTCTTGGATCTTGCCAAAAATAAAAGTTTATTGGAGCAACGTCACCGACCTCACAATTTTTTCTTTTGCGGGGTACCAGCCTCATAATCTTTATTCAAAGAAGCAGACGTAAATAATTTCCCTAGACATGAACTGCCTGAACTGAACTCTCACTCACTACTGAGCCATGGCAATATGGCATCCATCCATCCATCCATATGTCCCCTCGTCGTAACTATCAGAATCGGGTAGCTTTATTCCATTCTGCATTGTTTTCCTTCACTCTTTTCGTTATTCCCAGTGCACCGCCACCACTGGTGGCACCGTTGTCGACGTACATACCTGAAATCCCTGGCTGAAATTTTCTCACTGCCACGCACGCGCACACCCACACTGAAAGCAGAAGCAGCTGGTGCCAAGTTAGAGATTTCATGGTCCCAAAAGACAGATCCATAGATAGATATCTCACTATCTACCCATGTGAGCTGCAGCATTACAGCACCGTATTCTTATTTTACCTGCATATTTGCTCTCACTCTGCAGTGTTGGATCGGTCCACTTGTGTGAAAAGAAGGAAATATTCCGAATTCCATAGCCACAGAAAATGCCTAAATTTCTTATTTTGCAAAATGACAAGAAATGCCCGTATCTTCTTGGCCTCGCCTTTTCTCTGACTATATATGTGCCGGCCGTTCCTCGCAAGTGAGAAGAGCACAGGAAGATAGAAATCTCTTCTGCAAATTCTTCAAAAACCTTGTCCGGATTGACGGCCCGTGCAGGTGTTCACTCAGGTGAGCGAAGTGATCATCTCTCCATGGCATGCATGGTCACTTGGCATTCGTGCGTTTACCGAAATTTTTCATACTGATCAAGTGCAATTTCGTTTTTAGCTTCCTGTTTGCAGTGCAAAGATTTCATTTCAAGGTCAGGGGAGATAGACATGGCGGCGGACGGCGGGTTGAGGAGGCTGTTCGAGAAGCCACTGCCGGAGAACCCGACGCTGCTGGAGGCGCTGTCGGCGTGGAACCGCGTCCACCCCAAGAGGCCCGTCGACCCGACATCCTTCACCGAGATCTTCGGCGAGCTCCACTTCCAAGAGAAGCAGCAGCCGCAGCCGGACCACGTCGCCCGGGGCGGTGTCCTGCCGGCGCCGCGTCCGCCACCTTCACCTCCTCTTGTTCGCGCGACCACGGTGTCGTCCTCGTCGTGGATCGACGCCGCCGAGAAGAGCAAGGACGACTCGTCTCTCGACGCGCTCCTCAGGTCGCCGAAGCCCACGCCGACGGTGAAGAGGAGCGCGAGCTTCTCCATGAAGAAGAGCCCGTCCGCGTCGTCCCTGCTGCTCTGCACAGAGGGGCTCGGGTCCGAGAGCACCGTGGAC
The DNA here is from genome assembly GCF_002575655.3 of Aegilops tauschii subsp. strangulata. Classification (NCBI taxonomy): domain Eukaryota; kingdom Viridiplantae; phylum Streptophyta; class Magnoliopsida; order Poales; family Poaceae; genus Aegilops; species Aegilops tauschii. The sequence goes on from NC_053039.3 coordinate 229,752,303, forward strand.
GTGCTGAGGGATGACGACGACGAGCTAGCCGCCGCGTTCCGCCGCCAGGTGGAGACAGGCGACGACGCGTACGTCGTCGACGCGAACCAGGAGGAGAAGGAGAACCAGCGGCCTCCGCCGTCGTTCCCGCCCCCGATACGGTCGATCAGCGTGCGCGGCGGGAAGCCGAGCGTGTGCTTCCGGTCGTTCCGTGCGGACGGCAGGTTCGTGCTGGTGGAGGTTGTCATCCCCGGGAAGGAGCTCCTGCGGGCGTCGCGCGAGGGCGGTCGGCTCAGGCTGCAGTTCGCTGGCGCCACCGCACACGCGTAGACCAAGACAGGACAGCACGATGTTTACTGGAAACACTGGCTGGATCATGCAAGAACACAGGACAGGATAATCATCTTGCTGCGTCTACGACGCACATATTGTATCGTATATATCGGGGTGTGAATTTGTCTTTTTGAGAGTACTACTATCAACGAATTCAGAATCCTTTTCGCATCATGGCTCGTTGGATGGCATGCCGCCATTGTAATGTGAGAGTTAAAAAGCATGGCGACGCACAAAGGAATGCTTTTGTCTATGAAAAAGGGGATGCTTTCCTTTCCGGATCCTTAAATCTGAAGTTTTTCTTTCTTCTTAGGCCTTCTTTAGTTTGTATATATATGAATTTTCGCTGGTGCAATTAACGTCATCACATTACGGTTAAAATCTCCTATTGCTCACACGGTCACGAAACGTCGTCCCACGATGATGTGCGATGGGGGTACATCACACACGCCACAGGATAAATAAGTGCGATAAGGTTCCAGGATGTTAGATAGTTTGGCAAAAGCAATCGTATACGATGATTGAATCTATGGCACACGTGATTCTAGAGGTACCCGTTTGCCATACATCCAACGTCTTGAATGTTTTGTTCGTGGAGATTGTGTCTGATGATAGGCCTATCACACACCCTATATCATGGCGCAAAGTTTTCTTTTCTTTTCTTTTTTACAAAAAAGCTGACAGCGCAGCGTTTTCATTGATAAAGGAGTGGGGGGGGGGGGGGTTAGAAATACAAGGTATTTACAGCAAACACCATCACGGGAAGACGACTCGAGCCTCCTCTACATCAACCTAGTCTGGTTGCCTAGGTCTATCTAGCAGTGAGTTGACCCTCCATCCGCCTGCCCTACTCCAAACGGCTGCCTCCTCTACGATCTTGGCGATCAGAGCCACGGCAGGAGAGCGTTGGTTCCTGAAAATCCTTGCGTTCCGTTCGATCCATAAGTTCCACCATACGAGCTGAACCAGGGAGCTCCAAGCTTTCCTCTCCTTTGCTGGGAACATGCCATAGGAGTGGTCTGACCAAATCATCAGAGAGGTGGTGGTGGCAGAGGGGGCAAGGCCGAGCGACAGGTTGCATCTTCGCAAAACCCCCTGCCAGATCTGGACGGAGAACGGGCAGGAGGCGAGAAGGTGGGCGGCGTCTTCCATCGGCCCAGCACAAAGAGCGCAGGCAGGGTCGTGCGGCCAACCCTTTTTGGCGAGCATGTCGGCAGTGTTGCAGCGTCCAAGGAGAGCGAGCCACCCGAATACTTTGCTCTTCCCAGGGGCGTCCGAATTCCAAATGAATTTGTCGAAGCTAGCCCGGCAGCTACCCTCGAACTGAATGATATACGCCGATCTCAAGCACTGTAAACCCCATCAGCCGTCCATCTCCACGAGACCGAGTCTGGCTCCGTACTCAGCAAGGTCGGGCTGATTTCAGTCCAAAGGCTTGTGAACTCTCTCGTGGCCTCCGGTGTGAGCATAGGCTGGAGGTGCCGGATCCATCTGCCCTCTTGCAGTGCTTGAGATACGGTAATGTTTTTCCTTGTGCACTGTCGAAAGAGGTGAGGGAAGCACAGTTGGAGACAGACTCCGTTGTGCCAGGGATCCCTCCAGAAGGATAGCCGTGCCCCATCTCCGAGATGAAATTTGACGGAGGCATTGAAGAGGGCTCTAACCGTCGGGTCAACCGGAAGCTCTAGTCCGAGCCATGGCTTGTTAGGGTCCGTCCAAGCTTGCCATAGCCATCGGACACGCAAAGCAACGCTGTGCTTGGCCAGGTCGAGGACACCGAGGCCACCGAATTCAGTCGGCCGGCAAACCAGCTTCCAATTGGCGAGGCATTTGCCGCTCGAGGAAATCTCCTGCCCTCCCCAAAGGAAATCTCCAATTGGCGAGGCATTCATCGACACCAGATGAGCTTGGGTTCACAAAGCAAAGTTTGCAATGCACCTAAGATCGAAGACGGTTTGCGAGTAGGAACATGTATGATAAGGGGCCTATCATGTCGAATATCCATTTCTGAACCCAAGCTCATCTGGTGTCGATGAATGGTAAAATAAATAAAAAATCTGTTTGATGAGGACATCCCAGGTTCACCTAGTTTGTCATCTTTTCTTTTTTTGAGGATCAACAGTTTGTCAACTTCTTTTCATGATAAAACTAAGCTCTCGAATAAAGCTGCTACAAAGAAGACCTATTTGGGTCCCATGACAAGGAGTCGTGCCAAACAAATAGAACAAGAGGTGGATGCGCTCCTAGCTGATCATAATTCAACTATCCATGAGAAATTTATACTGCCTAAATATTGTGTGTTGATTTTACTCAGGTACAATATTGAGGACAACCAACAACTTTCAGCACATGAAGAAACAAGTTCTGAAGCCCATACAAACAATTTTGAAGAGAACAAGTTTCAACTATGATGTAAACCATGTTTTGATGACAAGGGCGACTAGTTACACATCAAGGAAGAATATCAATCCATCTTAACACTCTATTGTTGCTTGCAGAGTTCCAGAATTCTTCCTAGAACTTGTTGCATCATGCAACACAAATATATGAGTATCCAGCACGCGTGGAAGTACAAAATGGACAACATATGAAGTCTACTTTCATGAAAATCAAATGGGGCATCATTTTGTAGTCCCGAGTCAAAGGATATAAGAGTTCTAATGCAAGCTGTCCAGAGCATTAATTGCTTCACAAGGCTCCATGAGTTTACTCCCTTGACCAGCTGGTTATCACAAATTTGGGCCCCTCTTTTCGATTGGTTCCGCACCTAAGCTAGGAGGGATGTTCCTAGTATAAATACCCCTTCCCCCACTTCAGCCACAACTCTTTGGAAATTTGATTTCAACATAGGTTAGCTAAGTGCAACCAGAATCTTGTTTGAGAGTTCACTTTCTCCTTAGCTCTTGTAATCTTGCCTTGTGAGAGGTTAACTCACTTCGTGATTTTACAACAGTAGCCGTTGAGGCAGCTACCAATTTGTACTTCCAACTTCGTGTGTGGTTGCGTGGATTGAAAACTAAGAGTGTGGGGGCGAATATTTGTTGTTGGTGTTGCATATGAAATAGTTGTCTTCGGTCTCGTCAGGTTACACTAGTTATCCATTACCCGACATCATTGTTGGCTGGGACCGAGGGTTTCCTTCGTACCCTTCAGGCGGTGTTGATTCGTTCCTCAAGCAGATCCTCCATGAAGATCGGGCAACCCCATATTACTATTTTTGCATAAAAGATGTTTGAGTGTGTGAGGTTCATGCCAATTTTCAGGTCGTTCGAACATCTGAGTAGCTCTTAGAAAAAAGTTGCTCCAAACAGTGCATGAACGATAAACTTTTTTGCATACCCCCATTTTTTCTGAGAGTTTCTCAGATGTCCAAAGTAGCTGAAAATTAACACGAACCTCACGCACATATACATCTCCTTTCTAGTATATTTTTTATTTTACCGTTCACACGCAGGAGGAGCTAAGCCAGGGAGCCATTTAGCCGCTCTCCCTATCACACACACTATACTCTTGTGCGCCATCTGCGATGCACTTCATACTGCACATGTTTAATAATAGGAAAGTATTTTTGTGCTATACTTGTCACAGGCATTTTGTATGAACTGGGCATGTAGGATAAGTGAGCCTATCACACACGCTCTTTAATAATGCGTCATTTTCGATGCATTTTTTTTGAAGAACTAGCAGGAGCACTGCCTTTTTCTTATAGAAGGGATGGCGAAAGGACGCAATTTACAGAGGGGCAAGCGTTTTTAGGGAACGTCACAAAAACCGCAAAAGACCGACCTAGTAACTAGCTTAGCCAATGCCCACGTTTGGCAGGCTTTCGGCAAACACCATGTCACGCTGATTAATTGCGTCGAGGGCAAGTTCCGCCACCTCGCGGTGCGTCAGCCGATGTCCAGTGAACAGACACCTATTCCGCTGCTTCCAGATCGACCATAGCATGTAGATGATTCTCCCACTGCGCCTCTTGCGCACCTGTTTGGACTGTGATGTTAGTGTCTTGTCCCACCAGTTAGACACGTTTCCTGACTCCGGGAGGAAGCCCGAGATTGGAACTCCTTCATTTGTCCATGTGTTCACCTGGTTCCAGACCGCAACCGTGAAGGGACAGTCCTTGGAGAGGCGAGTTGCAGTTTCTGGCTGCTGAAGACATAGCAGGTGTTGGGGAACGCAGTAATTTCAAAAAAAATTCCTACGCACACGCAAGATCCATCTAGGTGATGCATAGCAACGAGAGGGGAGAGTGTTGTCTACGTATCCTTGTAGACCGAAAGTGGAAGCGTTATGACAACGCGGTTGATGTAGTTGTACGTCTTCATGATCCGACCGATCCTAGTACCAAAAGTACGGTACCTCCGTGATCTGCACACGTTCAGCTCGGTGACGTCCCACGAACTCTCGATCCAGCTGAGTGTCGAGGGAGAGCTTCGTCAGCACGACGGCGTGATGACTGATAACCCACAAGTATAGGGGATCGCAACAGTTTTCGAGGGTAGAGTATTCAACCCAAATTTATTGATTCGACACAAGGGGAGCCAAAGAATATTCTCAAGTATTAGCAGTTGAGTTGTCAATTCAACCACACCTGGATAACTTAATATGTGCAGCAAAGTATTTAGTAGCAAAGTAATATGGAAGTAATGGTAACGGTAGCAAAAGTAACATTTTTGGGTTTTGTAGTGATTGTAACAGTAGCAACGGAAAAGTAAATAAGCGAAGAACAATATGTGAAAAGCTCGTAGGCATTGGATCGGTGATGGAGAATTATGCCGGATGCGGTTCATCATGTAACAGTCATAACATAGGGTGACACAGAACTAGCTCCAATTCATCAATGTAATGTAGGCATGTATTCCGAATATAGTCATACGTGCTTATGGAAAAGAACTTGCATGACATCTTTTGTCCTACCTCCCGTGGCAGCGGGGTCCTAATGGAAACTAAGGGATATTAAGGCCTCCTTTTAATAGAGTATCGGACCAAAGCATTAACACATAGTGAATACATGAACTCTTCAAACTATGGTCATCACCGGGAGTGGTCCCGATTATTGTCACTTTGGGGTTGCCGGATCATAACACATAGTAGGTGACTATAGACTTGCAAGATAGGATCAAGAACTCACATATATTCATGAAAACATAATAGGTTCAGATCTGAAATCATGGCACTCGGGCCCTAGTGACAAGCATTAAGCATAGCAAAGTCATAGCAACATCAATCTCAGAACATAGTGGATAGTAGGGATCAAACCCTAACAAAACTAACTCGATTACATGATAAATCTCATCCAACCCATCACCGTCCAGCAAGCCTACGATGGAATTACTCACGCACGGCGGTGAGCATCATGAAATTGGTGATGGAGGATGGTTGATGATGATGACGGCGACGGATTCCCCTCTCTGGAGCCCCGAACGGAATCCAGATCAGCCCTCCTGAGACGGCGGATCCGTATCGTAAAACGCGATGAATCCTTCTCTCTTATTTTTTTCTCCCCGAACCCGAATATATGGAGTTGGAGTTGAGGTCGGTGGAGCAACAGGGGGGGCACGAGGCAGGAGGGCGCGCCTGGGGGGCAGGCGCGCCCCCACCCTCGTGGACAGGTGGTGGGCCCCCTGGCCTTGATTCTTTCGCCAATATTTTTAATATTTTCCAAAAATAAGTTCGGTGGAGTTTCAGGTCATTCCGAGAACTTTCGTTCTTGCACATAAATAACACCATGGCAATTCTCCTGAAAACAGCGTCAGTCCGGGTTAGTTCCATTCAAATCATGCAAGTTAGAGTCCAAAACAAGGGCAAAAGTGTTTGGAAAAGTAGATACGACGAAGACGTATCAACTCCCCCAAGCTTAAACCTTTGCTTGTCCTCAAGCAATTCAGTTGATAAACTGAAAGTGACAAAGAAAAACTTTTACAAACTCTGTTTGCTCTTGTTGTTGTAAATATGTAAAGCCAGCATTCAAGTTTTCAGCAAATATTATGACTAACCACATTCACAATAACTCTTAGGTCTCATGTTTACTCATATCAATGGCATAATCAACTATCGAGCAATAATAATAAATCTCGGATGACAACACTTTCTCAAAACAATCATAATATGATATAACAAGATGGTATCTCGCTAGCCCTTTCTGAGACCGCAAAACATAAATGCAGAGCACCTTTATAGATCAAGGACTGACTAAACATTGTAATTCATGGTAAAAGAGATCCAGTCATAGTCATACCCAATATAAATTAATAGTAATGAATGCAAATGACAGCGTTGCTCTCCAGCTGGTGCTTTTTAATAAGAGGGTGATGACTCAACATAAAAGTAAATAGATAGGCCCTTCGCAGAGGGAAGCAGGGATTTGTAGAGGTGCCAGAGCTCGATTTTGAAATAGAGATAAATAATATTTTGAGCGGCATACTTTCATTGTCAACATAACAACCAAGAGATGGCGATATCTTCCATGCTACACACATTATAGGCGGTTCCCAAACAGAATGGTAAAGTTTATACTCCCCCTCCACCACAAGCATCAATCCATGGCTTGCTCGAAACAACGAGTGCCTCCAACTAACAACAGTCCCGGGGGAATTTTGTTTGCAATTATTTTGATTTGATTTGCTTAAAGCATGGGACTGGGCATCCCGGTGACCAGCCATTTTCTCGTGAGTGAGGAGCGGAGTCCACTCCTCTTGAGAATAACCCGCCTAACATGGAAGATACGGACAACCCTAGTTGATACATGAGCTATTCGAGCATACAAAACAGAATTTCATTTGAAGGTTTAGAGTTTGGCACATACAAATTTACTTGGAACGGCAGGTAGATACCGCATATAGGAAGGTATTGGTGGACTCATATGGAATAACTTTGGGGTTTAAGGGATTGGATGCACAAGCAGTATTCCCGCTTAGTACAAGTGAAGGCTAGCAAAAGACTGGGAAGCGACCAACTAGAGAGCGACAACAGTCATGAACTTGCATTAAAATTAATAAACATTGAGTACAAGCATGAGTAGGATATAATCCACCATGAACATAAATATCGTGAAGGCTATGTTGATTTTGTTTCAACTACATGTGTGAACATGTGCCAAGTCAAGCCCCTTAAATCATTCAAAGGAGGATACCACCCCACTATACCACATCACAACCATTTTAATAGCATGTTGGCACGCAAGGTAAACCATTATAACTCATAGCTAATCAAGCATGGCACGAGCAACTATGATCTCTAATTGTCATTGCAAACATGTTTATTCATAATAGGCTGAATCAGGAACGATGAACTAATCATATTTACAAAAACAAGAGAGGTCGAGTTCATACCAGCTTCTGTCATCTCAATCAGTCCATCATATATCATCATAATTGCCTTTCACTTGCACGACTGAACGATGTGAATAATAATAAGAGTGCACGTGCATTGGACTAAGCTGGAATCTGCGAGCATTCAATAAATAGGAGAAGACAAGGCAATATGGGCTCTTGGTTAAATCAACAATAATGCATATAAGAGCCACTTCAACAATTTAACCATGGTCTTTTCCTATCGACCCCCAAAGAAAAGAAAAGAAATAAAACTATTTACACGGGAAAGCTCCCAACAAGCAAAAGAAGAACGGGAAATATTTTTGAGTTTTCTTTTTAATTATTACTACTACAGCATGAAAAGTAAACTAGCTAAAGCTACAACTAATTTTTTTCTTAAGGTTTATTAAACATACAAGAAGAAAGCGAGAAAAAGAAAATAAACTAGCATGGATATTACAATGAAAGAGTATGAGCACCGACATCTAGCAATGAGTGTGTGAACATAAATGTAATGTCGGTGGGAAATACGTACTCCCCCAAGCTTAGGCTTTTGGCCTAAGTTGGTTTATTGCCACGGATGGCCTGGCGGATATCCAAAGTTATAGCTGGGGTCGTACTGAGATGCAACAGCTATCGCATCGTGGGCTGCAGCTTGAAGACGAGCTGCCCTCGTCCTCCTTTCGTACTCATTTGCCTCCTCCCTGGTTATAAAATGTCTCCCCTTTGCCTGAAAGTCAAAGAGAGTAGGGGCAGGGAGAACAATATTGACGGCGTGACGCCTGTCAAAGATTAGTCGGTACTAGAGAGGTGGTTCATTCCTCTCGACAACCTGATGGTGAACCATAGAATTAAAGTCTAGATAAGTAGGAGGCAACTCAATATCATCATCACGTATGGCTACATCAAGAAAATCAGCTATGCAGGTTGCATAAATTCCACCAAAGAAATCTCCATTAAATTTATTATTATGCAACCTACGTGTGACAATGGCTCCTAAATTATAATGTTTATCTCCCAACACAGCACTCCTGAGAACACTGAGGTCAGGGACACACATGTGACATGCTTCATCCTTACCATTTATGCACCTACCTATGAAGAGAGCAAAATAATGTATAGCAGGAAAATGAATACTCCCTATGGTAGCTTGTGTTATGTCTCTAGATTCACCCACAATTATACTAGCAAGAAAATCTCTAAATTCAGATTTGCGAGGTTCACTAGCACTACCCTATTGTGGAAGTTTGCAAGCAGTGGTAAAATCCTCTAAGTCCATAGTATAAGATTTTTCATAAAGATCAAACAGGACACTCTGAGAATTGCGTGAAGATGAAAATTCAAACCTCCTTACAAAGGAACTAGTGAGATAGTGGTACTGGCGGCACTTTTCTGCCTCAAAGCTCACAAGATCAGCGTTACGCAAATATGCGTTAAATTCGTCCTTAATTCCTGCTCGATCCATGAAGTCCTCTGAAGGCCATTCACAAGGCCGCACTGGAGCGTTCCTTGGTGGCTCATCATCGGCATCACGCATTGCAAGCCTGGGTCCTTGTTTCCTTGAAGAACCACCTTGGTACATTTTCCTAAGCATATTTCTTCCTCTGAAAAATTTCTGAATTTTTTAGTAAATTCAAATAAAAGTGAACCAAGCTCAACAAAATTGATAGCAACTACTCCTACAAGTGCCTAGAGACTATATCATGCATTAGAACTACTTGGAACCATATAAATTTGACATGCAAGCTCAAGAACATGGTCACCTAGGCAGCACAAATTTGCAATGAATAAGGCACTAGAACAAAAACTAATTGGACCAATGGAGGAGTCACATACCAAGGAACAATCCCCCAAAGCAGTTTTGTGAGAGGTGCTTTGAGCAAGGAGATCAAAAATCGCAGGAAAATGAGCTAGAACTCGTGCTTGAGCTGGATGGTGATTTTTTGGGAGGAAGAAGTGTGTGGGTGCAGGAATAAGTGCAGGGGAGCCACCGCGGGCCCACGATGCAGGGGGCGCCCCCGGGGGGGGGGGTGGGCACGCCCTGGACCCTCGTGGCCAGGTGCTTGCTCCCCCAGCTATGTTCTCAGTGCCAGATATTCTCAAATATTCTAGAAAAAATCATATTAAATTGGCAGGGCTTTTGGAGAACTTTTATTTTCGGGGTATTTTTATATTGCACGAATAATTCAGAAAACAAACAGAAAAATACTATTTTACTTTATTTCAACTAAATAACAGAAAATAAAAGGAGGGTACAGAAGGTTGTGCCTTCTAGTTTCATCCATCTCATGCTCATCAAAAGGAATCCACTAACAAGGTTGATCAAGTCTTGTTAACAAACTCATTCCGAATAACATGGAACCGGAGGAATTTCGAATAACACTATGTTACCTCAACGGGGATATGCACATCCCCAATAATAAGAATATCACATTTCTTCTTGACAGTAGGAAGAGGAAATTCAGAACCTCCAAAAATAATCGATGGAATTTTTCCAATAGAATTGATACTGTGGACCTGAGGTTGTTTCCTTGGAAAGTGTACCGTATGCTCATTACCATTAACATGAAAAGTGACATTGCCTTTGTTGCAATCAATAACAGCCCCTGCAGTATTCAAAAAGGGTCTTCCAAGAATAATAGACATACTATCGTCCTCGGGAATATCAAGAATAACAAAGTCCGTTAAAATAGTAACGTTTGCAACCACAACAGGCACATCCTCACAAATACCGACAGGTATAGCTGTTGATTTATCAGCCATTTGCAAAGATATTTCAATAGGTGTCAACTTATTCAAATCAAGTCTATGATATAAAGACAGAGGCATAACACTAACACCGGTTCCAAGATCACATAAAGCAGTTTTAACATAATTTCTTTTAATGGAGCATGGTATAGTTGGTACTCCTGGATCTCCAAGTTTCTTTGGTATTCCACCCTTAAAAGTGTAATTAGCAAGCATGGTGGAAATTTCAGCTTCCGGTATCTTTCTTTTATTAGTAACAATTTCTTTCATATACTTAGCATAAGGATTCTTTTTGAGCATATCAGTTAATCGCATACGCAAAAAGATAGGTCTAATCAGTTCAGCAAAGCGCTCAAAATCCTCATCATCCTTTTTCTTGGATGGTTTGGGAGGAAAAGGCATGGGTTTCTGAACCCATGGTTCTCTTTCTCTACCGTGCTTCCTAGCAACAAAGTCTCTCTTATCATAACGTTGATTCTTTGATTGTGGGTTATCAAGATCAACAGCAGGTTCAATTTCTACATCATTATCATTACTAAGTTGAGCATCATCATGAACATTATCATTAACATTTTCATTAGGTTCATGTTCATTACCAGATTATGTTTCAGCATTAGAAATAGAAATATCACTTGGATTCTCAGGTGTTTCAGCAATAGGTTCACTAGAAGCATGCAAAGTCCTATCATTTTTCTTTTTCTTCTTTTTAGAAGGACTAGGTGTATCAATGTTATTTCTCTGAGAATCTTGCTCAATTCTCTTAGGATGGCCTTCAGGATACAAAGGTTCCTGAGTCATTTTACCAGTTCTAGTAGCCACTCTAACAGCATAGTCATTATTCTTACTATTCAATTCATTGAGCAAATCATTCTGAGCTTTAAGTACTTGTTCTACTTGAGTGGTAACCATAGAAGCATGTTTACTAATGAGTTTAAGTTCACCTTTAACTCTAGACATATAATCACCCAAGTGTTCAATCATATAAGCATTTTGTTTTAATTGTCTACCAAAATAAGCATTAAAATCTTCTTGCTTAACCATAAAATTGTCAAACTCATCTAAGCACTGTCTAGCAGACTTATAGTGAGGAATATCACCTTCATCAAATCTATAGAGAGAATTTACCTTTACTACCTGTGTCGGGTTATCAAGACCATGAGTTTCTTCAATAGGTAATAGATTGAGATCATATATTTCTTCAACAGGCGGTAAATCAAGACCATGTATCTCTTCAATAGGAGGTAAATTCTTAACATCTTCAGCTTTAATACCCTTTTCTTTCATAGATTTCTTTGACTCTTGTATATCTTCAGGACTGAGAAATAGAACACCTCTCTTCTTCAGAGTTGGCTTAGGAATAGGCTCAGGAGTTGGCTCAGGAAGTGTCCAATTATTTTCATTGATCAACATATTATTCAATAGAATTTTAGCTTCATCCGGTGTTCTTTCCCTGAAAACATAACTAACACAACTATCCAGGTAATCTCTGGAAGCATCAGTTAGTCCATTATAAAAGATATCAAGTATTTCATTTTTCTTAAGAGGATGATCAGGCAAAGCATTAAGTAATTGGAGAAGCCTCCCCCAAGCTTGTGGGAGACTCTCTTCTTCAATTTGCACAAAATTATATATTTCCCTTAAAGCAGCTTGCTTCTTATGAGCGGGGAAATATTTAGCAGAGAAGTAATAAATCATATCCTGGGGACTACGCACACAACCAGGATCAAGAGAATTAAACCATATCTTAGCATCACCCTTTAATGAGAACGGAAATATTTTAAGGATATAAAAGTAGCGAGTTCTCTCATCATTAGTGAACAGGGTGGCTATATCATTTAATTTAGTAAGATGTGCCACAACAGTTTCAGATTCATAGCCATAAAAAGGATCAGACTCAACCAACGTAATTATATCAGGATCAACAGAGAACTCATAATCCTTATCAGTAACAAAGATAGGTGAAGTAGCATAAGCAGGATCATATTTCATTCTAGCATTCAGAGTTTTTTGTTTAAGCTTAGCTAATAGTTTCTTAAGATCACTTCTATCATTGCAAGCAAGAAAGTCTCTTTTAGTTTCTTCATCCATAACATAGCCCTCAGGCACAATAGGTAATTCATATTTATTAGGGGGAGAGTCTTCATCATCACTATCATCAATATTATAAGTTTCAATAATTTCATTCTCTCTAGCCCTAGCAAGTTGTTCATCAAGAAATTCACCAAGTGGCATAGTAGTATCAAGCATAGAAGTAGTTTCATCATAAGTATCATGCATAGCAGAAGTGGCATCATCAATAACATGCGACATATCAGAATGAATAGCAGAAGCAGGTTTAGGTGTCGCAAGCTTACTCAAAACAAAAGGTGAATCAAGTGCAGAGCTAGATGGCAGTTCCTTACCTCCCCTCGTAGTTGAGGGATAAAATTTTGTTTTCTCGTCTTTCAAGTTCCTCATAGTGACCAGAAGATATAAATCCCAAGTGACTCAAAGAATAGAGCAATGCTCCCCGACAACGGCGCCAGAAAATAGTCTTGATAACCCACAAGTATAGGGGATCGCAACAATTTTCGAGGGTAGAGTATTCAACCCAAATTTATCGATTCGACACAAGGGGAGCCAAAGAATATTCTGAAGTATTAGCAGTTGAGTTGTCAATTCAACCACACCTGGATAACTTAATATCTGCAGCAAAGTATTTAGTAGCAAAGTAATATGGAAGTAACGGTAACGGTAGCAAAAGTAATATTTTTGGGTTTTGTAGTGATTGTAACAGTAGCAACGGAAAAGTAAATAAGCGAAGAACAATATGTGAAAAGCTCGTAGGCATTGGATTGGTGATGGAGAATTATGCCGGATGCGGTTCATCATGTAACAGTCATAATATAGGGTGACACAGAACTAGCTCCAATTCATCAATGTAATGTAGGCATGTATTCCGAATATAGTCATACGTGCTTATGGAAAAGAACTTGCATGACATCTTTTGTCCTACCCTCCCGTGGTAGAGGGGTCCTAATGGAAACTAAGGGATATTAAGGCCTCCTTTTAATAGAGTACCAGAACAAAGCATTAACACATAGTGAATACATGAACTCCTCAAACTATGGTCATCACCGGGAGTGGTCCCGATTATTGTCACTTCGGGGTTGCCGGATCATAACACATAGTAGGTGACTATAGACTTGCAAGATAGGATCAAGAACTCACATATATTCATGAAAACATAATAGGTTCAGATCTGAAGTCATGGCACTCGGGCCCTAGTGACAAGCATTAAGCATAGCAAAGTCATAGCAACATCAATCTCAGAACATAGTGGATACTAGGGATCAAACCCTAACAAAACTAACTCGATTACACGATAAATCTCATCCAACCCATCACCGTCCAGCAAGCCTATGATGGAATTACTCACGCACGGCGGTGAGCATCATGAAATTGGTGATGGGGGATGGTTGATGATGACGACGGCGATGGATTCCCCTCTCCGGAGCCCCGAACGGACTCCAGATCAGCCCTCCCGAGAGAGTTTAGGGCTTGGCGACGGCTCCGTATCGTAAAACGTGATGAATCCTTCTCTCTTATTTTTTTCTCCCCGAACACGAATATATGGAGTTGGAGTTGAGGTCGGTGGAGCAACAGGGGGCCCACGAGGCGGGGGGCGCGCCTGGGGGGCAGGCGCGCCCCCACCCTCGTGGACAGGTGGTGGGCCCCCTGGCCTTGATTCTTTCGCCAATATTTTTAATATTTTCCAAAAATAAGTTCGGTGGAGTTTCAGTTCATTCCGAGAAATTTCGTTCCTGCACATAAATAACACCATGGCAATTCTCCTGAAAACAGCGTCAGTCCGGGTTAGTTCCATTCAAATCATGCAAGTTAGAGTCCAAAACAAGGGCAAAAGTGTTTGGAAAAGTAGATACGACGGAGACGTATCAACTCCCCGAAGCTTAAACCTTTGCTAGTCCTCAAGCAATTCAGTTGATAAACTGAAAGTGACAAAGAAAAACTTTGACAAACTATGTTTGCTCTTGTTGTTGTAAATATGTAAAGCAAGCATTCAAGTTTTCAGCAAATATTATGACTAACCACATTCACAATAACTCTTAGGTCTCATGTTTACTCATATCAATGGCATAATCAACTATCGAGCAATAATAATAAATCTCGGATGACAACACTTTCTCAAAACAATCATAATATGATATAACAAGATGGTATCTCGCTAGCCCTTTCTGAGACCGCAAAACATAAATGCAGAGCACCTTTATAGATCAAGGACTGACTAAACATTGTAATTCATGGTAAAAGAGATCCAGTCATAGTCATACCCAATATAAATTAATAGTAATGAATGCAAATGACAGCGGTGCTCTCCAGCTGGTGCTTTTTAATAAGAGGGTGATGACTCAACATAAAAGTAAATAGATAGGCCCTTCGCAGAGGGAAGCAGGGATTTGTAGAGGTGCCAGAGCTCGATTTTGAAATAGAGATAAATAATATTTTGAGCGGCATACTTTCATTGTCAACATAACAACCAAGAGATGGCGATATCTTCCATGCTACACACATTATAGGCGGTTCCCAAACAGAATGGTAAAGTTTATACTCCCCCTCCACCACAAGCATCAATCCATGGCTTGCTCGAAACAACGAGTGCCTCCAACTAACAACAGTCCCGGGGGAATTTTGTTTGCAATTATTTTGATTTGATTTGCTTAAAGCATGGGACTGGGTATCCCGGTGACCAGCCATTTTCTCGTGAGTGAGGAGCGGAGTCCACTCCTCTTGAGAATAACCCGCCTAACATGGAAGATACGGACAACCCTAGTTGATACATGAGCTATTCGAGCATACAAAACAGAATTTCATTTGAAGGTTTAGAGTTTGGCACATACAAATTTACTTGGAACGGCAGGTAGATACCGCATATAGGAAGGTATTGGTGGACTCATATGGAATAACTTTGGGGTTTAAGGGATTGGATGCACAAGCAGTATTCCCGCTTAGTACAAGTGAAGGCTAGCAAAAGACTGGGAAGCGACCAACTAGAGAGCGATAACAGTCATGAACATGCATTAAAATTAATAAACATTGAGTACAAGCATGAGTAGGATATAATCCACCAACATAAATATCGTGAAGGCTATGTTGATTTTGTTTCAACTACATGTGTGAACATGTGCCAAGTCAAGCCACTTAAATCATTCAAAGGAGGATACCACCCCACTATACCTCCCAATTAGGATTGGGCTTGGGGGGGCCTCCTTGGCCTCCTCCTCCTATCTCCCAACAAGGCCCAATAAGGCCCATACACTCCCCGGGGGGTTCCGATAACCTCCCGGTACTCCGGTAAATATACCCGAACTCACTCGGAACCATTCCGATGTCCAAACATAGCCATCCAATATATCGATCTTTATGTCTCGACCATTTCGAGACTCCTCGTCATGTCCGTGATCACATCCGGGACTCTGAACAACCTTGGTACATCAAAACACATAAACTCATAATACCGATCGTCACAGAACGTTAAGCGTGCGGACCCTAAGGGTTCGAGAACTATGTAGACATGACTGAGACTCATCTCCGGTCAATAACCAATAGCGGAACCTGGATGCTCATATTGGTTCCTACATATTCTATGAAGATTTTTATCGGTTAAACCGCATAACAACATACGTTGTTCCCTTTGTCATCGGTATGTTACTTGCCCGAGATTCGATCGTCGGTATCTCAATACCTAGTTCAATCTCGTTACCAGCACGTCCCTTTACTCGTTCTGTAATGCATCATACCACAACTAACTCATTAGTCACATTGCTTACAAGGCTTATAGTGATGTGCATTACCGAGAGGGCCCGAAGATACCTCTCCGACAATCGGATTGACAAATCCTAATCTCGATCTATGCCAACTGAACAAACACCATCGGAGACACCTGTAGAACATCTTTATAATCATCTAGTTACGTTGTGACGTTTGATAGCACACAAAGTGTTCCTTCGGTATTCGGGAGTACCATAATATCATAGTCATAGGAACATGTATAAGTCATGAAGAAAGCAATAGCAACATACAAAACGATCAAGTGCTAAGCTAATGGAATGGGTCAAGTCAATCACATCATTCTCTAATGATGTGATCCCGTTAATCAAATGACAACTCATGTCTATGGCTAGGAAACTTAACCATCTTTGATTCAACGAGCTAGTCAAGTAGAGGCATACTAGTGACACTCTGTTTGTCTATGTATTCACACATGTACTAAGTTTCCAGTTAATACAATTCTAGCATGAATAATAAACATTTATCATGATATAAGGAAATATAAATAACAACTTTATTATTGCCTCTAGGGAATATTTCCTTCAGTCTCCCACTTGCACTAGAGTCAATAATCTAGATTACACAATAATGATTCTAACACCCATGAAGTCTTGGTGTTGATCATGTTTTGCTCGTGAGAGAGGCTTAGTCAACGGGTCTGCAACCTTCAAATCCGTATGTATCTTGCAAATCTCTATGTCTCCCTCCTTGACTTGATCGCGGATGGAATTGAGGCGTCTCTTGATGTGCTTGGTTCTCTTGTGAAATCTAGATTCCTTTGCCAAGGCAATTGCACCAGTATTGTCACAAAAGATTTTCATTGGACCCGATGCACTAGGTATGACACCTAGATCGGATATGAAATCCTTCATCCAGACTCCTTCATTTGCTGCTTCCAAAGCAGCTATGTACCCCGCTTCACACGTAGGTCCCGCCATGACGCTTTGCTTAGAACTGCACCAACTGACAGCTCCACCATTCAATATAAATACATATCTGGTTTGTGACTTAGAGTCATCCGGATCAATGTCAAAGCTTGCATCAACGTAACCATTTACGACGAGCTCTTTGTCACCTCCATAAACGAGAAACATATCCTTAGTCCTTTTCAGGTATTTCAGGATGTTCTTGACTGCTGTCCAGTGATCCACTCCTGGATTACTTTGGTACCTCCCTGCTAAACTAATAGCAAGGCACACATCAGGTCTGGTACACAGCATTGCATACATGATAGAACCTATGGCTAAAGCATAGGGAATGACCTTCGTTTTCTCTCTATCTTCTGCAGTGGTCGGGCATTGAGTCTGACTCAACTTCACACCTTGTAACACAGGCAAGAACCCTTTCTTTGCTTGATCCATTTTTAACTTCTTGAAAACTTTATCAAGGTATGTGCTTTGTGAAAGTCCTATTAAGCGGCTTGATCTATCTCTATAGATCTTGATACCCAATATATAAGCAGCTTCACTGAGGTCTTTCATTGAAAAACTCTGGTTCAATTATCCTTTTATGCTATCCAGAAAATCTATATAATTTCCAATCAACAATATGTCATCCACATATAATATTAGAAATTCTACAGGGCTCCCACTCACTTTCTTGTAAATACAGGCTTCTCCAAAAGTTTGTATAAAACCATATGCTTTGATCACACTATCAAAACATTTATTCCAACTCCGAGATGCTTGCACCAGTCCATAAATGGATCACTGGAGCTTGCACACTTTGTTAGCATCCTTTGGATTGATAAAACCTTCGGGTTGCATCATATACAACTCTTGTTCCAGAAATCCATTCAGGAATGCAGTCTTTACATCCATTTGCCAAATTTCATAATCATAAAATGCAGCAATTGCTAACATGATTCGGACGGACTTAAGCATCGCTACGGGTGAGAAGGCCTCATCATAGTCAACTCCTTGAACTTGTCGAAAACCTTTTGCAACAAGTCGAGCTTTGTAGACAGTAACATTACCGTCAGCGTCAGTCTTCTTCTTGAAGATCCATTTATTCTCGATGGCTTGCCTATCATCGGGCAAGTCAACCAAAGTCAACACTTTGTTCTCATGCATGGATCATATCTCAGATTTCATGGCCTCAAGCCATGTTGCAGAATCTGGGCTCATCATCGCTTCCTCATAGTTCGTAGATTCGTCATGGTCAAGTACCATGACCTCCAGAATCGGATTACCGTACCACTCTGGTGCGGATCTTACTCTGATTGACCTACGAGGTTCAGTAGTAACTTGATATGAAGTTATATGATCATCATCATTAGCTTCCTCACTAATTGGTGTAGGAGTCACAGGAATTGATTTCTGTGATGAACTACTTTCCAATAAGGGAGCAGGTACAGTTACCTCATCAAGTTCTACTTTCCTCCCACTCACTTCTTTCGAGAGAAACTCCTTCTCTAGAAAGGATCCATTCTTAGGAACGAATGTCTTGCCTTCAGATCCGTGATAGAAGGTGTACCCAACAGTCTCCTTTGGGTATCCTATGAATCACATTTCTCCGATTTGGGTTCGAGCTTATCAGGTTGAAGCTTTTTCACATAAGCATCACAGCCCCAAACTTTTAGAAACGACAACTTGGGTTTCTTGCCAAATCACAATTCATAAGGTGTCGTCTCAACGGATTTAGATGGTGCCTATTTAACGTGAATGCAGCCGTCTGTAAAGCATAACCCCAAAATGATAGAGGTAAATCAGTAAGAGACATCATAGATCGCACCATATCTAATAAAGTGCGGTTACGACGTTCGAACACACCATTACGCTGTGGTGTTCCGGGTGGCGTGAGTTGTGAAACTATTCCGCATTGTTTCAAATGAAGACCAAACTCGTAACTCAAATATTCTCCTCCATGATCAGATTGTAGAAACTTTATTTTCTCGTTACGATGATTTTCCACTTCGCTCTAAAATTCTTTGAACTTTTCAAATGTTTCAGACTTATGCTTCATCTAGTAGATATACCCATATCTGCTCAAATCATCTGTGAAGGTGAGAAAATAACGATACCCGCCGTGAGCCTCAACATTCATCGAACCACATACATCAGTATGTATGATTTCCAAAAAATCTTTTGCTCGCTCCATTGTTCCGGAGAACGGCGTTTTAGTCATCTTGCCCATGAGGCATGGTTCGCAAGTACCAACTGATTCATAATCAAGTGATTCCAAAAGTCCATCAGAATGGAGTTTCTTCATGCGCTTTACACCAATATGACCCAAACGACAGTGCCACAAATAAGTTACACTATCAGTATCAACTTTGCATCTTTTGGCTTCAATATTATGAATATGTGTGTCACTACTATCGAGATTCAACAAAAATAGACCACTCTTCAAGGGTGCATGACCATAAAAGATATTACTCATATAAATAGAACAACCATTATTCTCAGATTTTAATGAATAACCGTCTCACATTAAACAAGATCCAGATATAATGTTCATGATCAACGCTGGCACCAAATAACAATTATTCAGGTCTAAAAGTAATCCCGAAGGTAGATGTAGAGGTAGCGTGCCGACTGCGATCACATCGACTTTGGAACCATTTCCCACGCGCATCGTCACCTCGTCCTTAGCCAAACTTCGCTTAATCCGTAGTCCCTGTTTCGAGTTGCAAATATTAGCAACAGAACCAGTATCAAATACCCAGGCACTACTGCGAGCATTAATAAGGTACACATCAATAACATGTATATCACATATACCTTTGTTCACCTTGCCATCCTTCCGATCCGCCAAATACTTGGGGCAGTTCCGCTTCCAGTGACCAGTCCCTTTGCAGTAGAAGCACTCAGTCTCAGGCTTAGGTCCAGACTTGGGCTTCTTCACTTGAGCAGCAACTTGCTTGCCGTTCTTCTTGAAGTTCCCCTTCTCCCCTTTACCCTTTTTCTTGAAACTGGTGGTCTTGTTGACCATCAACATTTGATGCTCTTTCTTGATTTCTACCTCCGCAGCCTTTAGCATTGCGAAGAGCTCGGGAATTGTCTTATCCATCCCTTGCATATTATAGTTCATCACGAAGCTCTTGTAGCTTGGTGGCAGTGATTGAAGAATTCTGTCAATGACACTATCATCAGGAAGATTAACTCCCAGTTGAATCAAGTGATTGTTATACCCAGACATTTTGAGTATATGCTCACTGACAGAACTGTTCTCCTCCATTTTGCAGCTGTAGAACTTATTGGAGACTTCATATCTCTCAATCCGGGCATTTGCCTGAAATATTAACTTCAACTCCTGGAACATCTCATATGCTCCATGACGTTCAAAACGTCGTTGAAGTCCCGGTTCTAAGCCGTAAAGCATGGCACACTGAACTATTGAGTAGTCATCAGCTTTGCTCTGCCAGACGTTCATAACATCTGGCGTTGCTCCTGCAGCGGGTTTGGCACCTAGCGGTGCTTCGAGGACGTAATTCTTCTGTGCAGCAATGAGGATAATCCTCAAATTACGGACCCAGTCCGTGTAGTTGTACCATCATCTTTCAACTTAGCTTTCTCTAGGAACGCATTAAAGTTCAACGGAACAACAACACGGGCCATCTATCTACAACAACATAGACATACAAAATACTATCAGGTACTAAGTTCATGATAAATTAAAGTTCAATTAATCAAATTACTTAAGAACTCCCACTTAGATAGACATCCCTCTAATCATCTAAGTGATCACGTGATCCAAATCAACTAAACCATGTCCGATCATCACATGAGATGGAGTAGTTTTCAATGGTGAACATCACTATGTTGATCATATCTACTATATGATTCACGCTCGACCTTTCGGTCTCAGTGTTCCGAGGCCATATCTGCATATGCTAGGCTCGTGAAGTTTAACCCGAGTATTCTGCGTGTGCAAAACTGGCTTGCACCCGTTGTATGTGAACGTAGAGCTTATCACACCCGATCATCACGTGGTGTCTCGGCACGACGAACTTCCGCAATGGTGCATACTTAGGGAGAACACTTGTACCTTGAAATTTAGTGAGAGATCATCTTATAATGCTACCGCCGAACTGTAGCGACCCGACCTCAAACGGTCAAGTCTCTGTGCTTCAGTGCCATCCCTGGATCGGTAATGCTGATACACACAGTACTCGAAGGATTTATAACAGAGTAGCAATCACACACTTATTACATCGAATGTCTCAAAAGAGAACTTATTACAATAAATATGGCTTAAGGCCATCTAATACGATAACAGCGGAAGGCTTGGAAGATAAAGTGAGTCCATCAACCCCAACGGCATAGCTGAGCTGCACGGCAACGACCTAACGAACCTTACTCCTTGTTTGAAAAGTCTGCAACATAATACGTTGCAGCCCGGAAACGGGTCGGCACATGGAATATGCTGGCAATATAACACAGTAGAGCAAGTACAGAATAATGCTATCACTACATGCATATTTGGCTGGTGGAAAGCTCTATGGTTACAGTTTTGCGAAAAGCCAATTTTTCCCTACAACAAAGGAATAAGTTTTATTTTAACTATCATGGTAGTTGAAACATCATTGAGAAGGTTCCTCCAACTCAATCCCAATTAAAAGTAATTATCAACCCAACAATGTTAATTTAGAGTGATGAGATACTTATGATAATCCAAGTACTAGATACTCAAGATGTCCATAACCGGGGACACGGCTAACCATGATTAGATTGTACACTCTGCAGAGGTTTGCGCACTTTTCCCCACAAGACTCGATCGCCTCTGTTGGATTTCTCGCACTACTTGGTGTTTGAGAAACGGATGACCGAGACAGAGTCTTTCAAAAACATTAACTCTTTACTTCGGGTAGACCATACCAACCTACATCCCTCTACCTGTCGATCCACCTCTTCAAGAGCTCATGCAACTTACTCAACTATGCTAGAGCCCATAATAGCTTGTGGCTACACACGGAAGTTTCTAGCATGAAAATATCTCAGTTCCCTTGGAGCCTGGGTGGCGGACCTTAGGATGATCGCACGGGTACTCCGGGATATCCTAGGACAACACTGGATTCTCCAGGTGCCCGACAATCAATCCACCCATATGTGTTATTAAAGTTGCCACCTTAAGTTGAACCATTAATTAATCATCTCACATCTGTCATGGATTCACTCACCCAAACCACTTCTACGAGCATAGCATAGCAATATAAGCAATACGTAGAAGTAACTCCCAAGGGTTTGAATATAACAGGGCAATAGGTTCTACCTCATCAACTACTTCCCAATACCCACAAGTTAATCATATCCTAATCATGCAGTGTTTGAGGATTGGAGGTAATGCATAAAAACTGGGTATGAAAAGAGTATGATCAATGTGTTACTTGCCTTGCTGATGATCCGCAAAACCTAGGGACTCGTAGTAGCACGCTTCGCACTCCGGGATTCTATAGCAAACAAACAATAGCATACATAAGCAATCAAGCAAAGATGCACCGGCAAAACTCAAATAAAAAGAATTGACTAGGAAGTTCAACTTAAGAACTCCGGTTTGCAAAAAGAATCAAACCAAATGGAGCAACGAAACTCAAACTATGAAAGAAACAAGATCCGTTTGCTAATCTGAACTAAAGTCAAATTTTACAGTACCAAAATCTTGTTCAAGTTGATTAAACAGAAAGAGGGTTTCGAGACGAAGATCTAGGCGCTTGAATCGCCTGATTCTGATAAACGAGCGAAAAGATAAACTGAAACGAAAATCGGATCAGAAATCGCGATCGAAAATAATCCCGGAAAATCCGAGAAAAAGAAAAACTAAAGAACAGGCTAACGAATGAACGTTCGCTGTCTGCGGCTAACGAGTGAACACCGTTCGTTAAAACGAACGAACGTCCGCTAAATAAACTAAACTGAGAAAACCGGTGAACCGATAAAAAAACGAACCTAGGGTTTTCTAAAAAAACCGAACCGGTTTTAAAAATAAAACCGAACGGCGGCAACGGCGGCTTATACCTCCGGCGAGGTCCAGCGAGGTGGGGCGGCTCCGGCGAGGTCCGGCTGTGGCGGCGAGTGGCGCGAGTGGCGACGGCGCTAGGCGGCGGCGGCTGCAAGCGGCGGCGGCGGGGGTCGGGTGGTGGTGGTGGGGGTCGGGGCGGCGTATATAAGGAGGGGGCTAGCTTGGGGAGGGGGCAAGGCGGCGCGGGACAGAGTCCCGGTCGGACTCGGCTTGCGGCGTCGGCGGTCTCCGCGTCGGGGACGGTTCGGGCGGTGGGCTGGGCTGGCTGGCTGGGCTTCGGCCCAGTCGGCGAGGATATTTTTTTTAAAAATAATTTTGCCGAAACTTAAATAAATCCTAGAAAATAAAATAAAAATCCAAAAATTCCAAAACAAATTTTCGCCGTCTAAATAAAATATTTAGAACAAGATGAACATTTTCTTGGCCCTAAAATATAACTTTGAAAAACATGCAATTTTCTAATGCAAATAAAATAGCAATAAACTCCGAATAAAATCAAATATTTGATTTTAATATTTTTCCTCCAATACTTCATTTATTTTGGAGAAGTCATATTATCTCCTCTCATATATTTTAATATGAAATATTTTCAGAGAGAAAAATAATTAAAACCAAAAATCCTCGTTTCAATATTTGATAGAATTCAAATATGAAAACAGTGAAATCCCCAACTCTCTCCGAGGGTCCTTGAGTTGCTTAGAATTTCGAGGATCACGAAACGAAATGCACCAAAATATGATATGCAGGAATGATCTATGTATAACATTCCAAATTGAAAATTTGGGATGTTACAAACGTACCCCCCTTAAGATGAATCTCGCCCTCGAGATTCGGGTTGGCTAGAAAATAGGTGTGGGTGGTCTTTGCGAAGATCATCCTCTCGTTCCTAGGTGGTTTCATCCTCGGTATGGTGGCTCCACTGAACTTTGCAAAACTTGATAACCTTGCTGCGGGTGACTCGGCTGGCAAATTCAAGAATCCTGACTTGCTTTTCCTCATAGGTCAGATCACTGTCCAACTGAATCGCCTCCAAGGGCACTGTATCTCGTAACGGTATATCGGCCATCTCAGCATGACACTTCTTCAGCTGTGAAACATGAAACACATCATGAACTCCTGACAGTCCTTCAGGTAACTCCAACTTGTAGGCAACTTCTCCCATACGTTCCAAAACACGATACGGTCCTACAAATCTCGGGGCTAACTTTCCCTTGACTCCAAAACGTTTCACTCCTCGCAGAGGTGACACTACGGGCTCTATCTCCAATTTCATAGGTTACTTCCTTGCGTTTCGAATCTGCATAACTCTTCTGCCTGGACTGATCTACCTTTAATCTATCGTGAATCAACTTAACCTTCTCTTCAGACTCCTTGATCAGGTCTGGTCCAAACAACTGTTGATCTCCAACTTCATCCCACATCAACAGTGTTCCGCACCTTCATCCGTACAGGGCTTCGAACGGTGCCATCTTCAAACTGGCTTGGTAGCTATTGTTGTATGAGAACTCTGCATAGGGCAAATTGTCATCCCAACTAGATCCATAATCCAGCGCACAAGCTCTCAACATATCCTCCAGATTCTGGTTGACTCTCTCGGTCTGTCCATCTGTCTGCAGGTGGAATGCTGTACTGAACTCCAACCTTGTCCCCAAAGTCTGGTGCAGCTGATGCCAAAACTTTGAAGTAAACTGTGTTCCTCTATCTGATACAATGGTCCTCGGAACTCCATGCAGACATACGATCCTGGTCATATATATCTTGGCCAACTTCGCACTTGTATAGGTCGTTTTCACTGGGATAAAGTGAGCCACTTTAGTCAAGCAATCAACTACTACCCATATAGAATCATATCCTGATTTGGTCCTGGGCAATCCAGTGATAAAATCCATGCCAAGTTTATCCCACTTCCATTCGGGTATCGGCATAGGCTGTAACAATCCTGCTGGCTTTTGATGCTCTGCCTTCACTCTCTGACATACATCACATACAGCTACATACTCGGAAATATCCTTCTTCATACCAGTCCACCAGAAACGTTCCTTCAAATCCAAATACATCTTGGTGTTTCCGGGATGTATCGAGTATGGTGAGTCATGCGCCTCCTGAAGTATTAACTTTCTGATCTCTGTGTTATTGGGCACATAAACACGGTCCTCAAACCATAAGGTGTCGTGCTCATCCTCACAAAAACCTTTGGCCTTTCCTTTGCTCATTCTCTCTTTTATCTCGGCAATCTCTTTGTCATCCTTCTGAGCTTCTCAAATCTTTCCTAAAAATGTAGACTAAACCTCCATTGTTGCAACAAAACCTCTAGGAACAATCTCCAATCGAAGTTCCCTGAGATCCTCTGCTAACTCCTTTGGCAATCCCGTGCTTACTAGGGTGTTAGCATAACTCTTCTGACTCAAAGCGTCTGCTACGACATTGGCCTTGCCTGGATGATAGTGAAGCTTGATGTCATAATCCTTAATATGCTCCAACCATCTCCTATGCCTAAGGTTCAGCTCCTTCTGGATGAAAATGTACTTCAAACTCTTATGATCCGTGTACACATCACAACGGTTTCCAATAAGGTAATGTCTCCAAGTCTTTAACGCATGCACTACGGCAGCCAACTCCAAATCATGTGTGGCATAATTCAATTCGTGCGGTTTTAGTTGTCGTGAGACATACGAAACAACTCTTCCGTCCTGCATAAGCACACTTCCAAGTCCTAGGCGAGAGGCGTCGCAATACACTTGGAAATCCATGCGTATATCCGGCAGAATCATCACTGGGGCTGTAGTCAAACGTTTCTTTAACTCCTGAAAACTCGCCTCACATTCTTCCGTCCATTTAAATTTGGTATCCTTCTTCAATAACTCCGTCATTGGCTTCGCAATCTTGGAAAAATTCTCAATGAATCTCCGATAGTATCCTGCGAGTCCAAGAAAACTGCGGATCTCACTAACTGAAGTGGGTGCCAACCATTCAGTGACTGACTGAACCTTGGTGGGATCTACTGCTATACCTTCTCCTGATATAACATGTCCAAGGAATCTGACTTCCTTCAACCAAAGCTCACATTTGCTGAACTTGGCATACAACTGATGTTCCCTGAGTTTTTCGAGAACTAAACGTAAATGCTCCTTGTGCTCCTCCTCATTCTTCTACTATACCATTATATCATCAATGAACACCACAACAAACTTATCCAAATATTCCATGAACACCTTGTTCATCATGCTCATGAAGTAAGCAGGGGCGTTAGTCAGTCCAAATGACATGACCGTATATTCATACAACCCGTACCGTGTGGTGAATGCTATCTTTGGTATATCCTTCTCTCGAATCTTTAGTTGGTGATATCCCGATCGTAGATTGATCTTTGAAAACACCTTAGCTCCTTGCAGCTGGTCGAACAAATCATTGATCATCGGCAGTGGGTATTTGTTCTTGATCGTCACCTCATTCAACACACGATAATCAACAACAATTCTTAGAGACTTATCCTTGTTCTCAACCAAAAGCACTGGGGCTCCCCATGGGGATGAGCTCCGTCGAATGTAACATTTCTCCAATAACTCCTTGATCTGCTTCTTAATCTCCTCCAGATCATTTGCAGGCATCCGGTAGGGTCTCTTTGATATTGGCCCTGTGCCTGGCAATAGCTCTATCAAAAACTCGATGTCTCGATCCGGTGGCATGCGTGGTAATTCCTCTGGAAAAACATCTGGGTAATCCTGTACTACATGCACTTCCTCCTGAACGACTCCCGTGAGGGTATTTACTTGGCTCCTCCTAGGTGCATGCCTAGATACATACTTAATCATTTTTCCCTCAGGGGTGGTGAGATAAATTGACTTACTAGCACAGTCAATGCTTCCTCCATACTTTGACATCCAGTCCATGCCTAATATCACATCCAATCCTTGTGACTCCAAAATTATTAGGTCTGACGGGAAAACATGGCTACCAATGGTTAAGGGTATCTAGTCACACCATCGGCTAGCCATATACTCTGCTCCAGGTGAACTCACTAACATAGGGGTCCTAAGGGTTTGGGTTGGTAGTTTAAACTTATCCACGAATCCCCTTGATATGTATGAATGTGATGCACCGGTGTCAAAAAGAACAAGGGTGGTAAAAGACTTAACCAAAAACTTACCGATAACCGCGTCTGGCTGCTCTTCAACCTCCTCCACGTTAACGTGGTTCACTTGTCCTTTGTTGAATGAATTGGGCTTCTTCCCAGCGCTCCCATTACCGCTTCCATTCTTCGCTTCAGGGCACTCCGTGGCATAGTGTCCAGTCTTTCCGCACTTGAAGCAAGTAATGTGACTTAGGTCTCTCTTGGCGGGTGTGGCTGGATTGGAGCGGTTCTGATTGTTGCTTGTTCCGTTCCCAGTCCCATTCTTAGAACCATTGTGGTTATGCGAACTTCCTCCGGTGTGGTTATGACCTCCATGGTTATGAACTAGTCCTCCCGAGTTCGGGGTTAGACGAGGCTTCTGCTGAGCTCCGGAGTTGTATCTTCCTTGCCCATACTTCCTCTTACGGCTTTCAATCTGCTGCTGCTTCCCTTCAATCATAAGAGCCTTATCTACCAACTCCTGGTAGTTGTTGAATGTTGCCACCATCAACTGCATGCTCATCTCATCATTTAGCCCTTCCATAAACTTCTCCTGCTTCGCGGCATCCGTGGCCACATCATCAGGGGAATAGCGAGATAACTTGCTAAACTCATCCACGTACTGAGCTACAGTACGGTTCCCCTGGCGTAAGTTGCGAAACTCATGCTTCTTCATATTCATAGCTCCAGTTGAGACATGGGCCGTGCGGAAAGCTTGCTGAAACTGATCCCAAGTGACGTTGGCTATGGGGAAAGTGACCGTATAGTTCTCCCACCATGAGGCTGCTGGTCCATCCAATTGATGTGCGGCAAAGCGCACCTTCTCAGCATCTGTGCAACCTGCGGTGGTCAACTCCCTTCCAATACGGCGTAGCCAATCATCTGCAACTATAGGCTCGGTGCTACTGGAAAACACCGGCGGCTGCAACCTCAGAAATCGAGCTAAGTTGTCAACTGGAGGCGGGTTGTTGTTGTTGTTGTTGTTGTTGTTGCCTTGGTTCTGGACTAACAATTGCATCAAGGCATTCTGCTGCTGGATCAACTGAGTGAGCTCTGCGGGAAGGCAAATCCGGTGTCACGTCTCGGAGGCATCTGGCGGGTTTAGAGGGGAGAGATTAGAATAGAAAAGGGGTCTAGTGAGAAAGCACTACCCATATGCACATGAGACAAACACAATCATTTCACTCAATCAATCAAGCAAGGGCATACAAACGGTCTAGAACTATCGTATAAAGTGCTCAACTACTACTATATACATGGGGGAATACTACTAATCATTTGGTGGTCATCTAGAAATTTTGATCGGTGGAAGACTCCATGATGTCTGCTCCAGCTTTGTCTTCAAAGTCATCTTCACTGGGGTCGGAGTCGGTGTCGTCGATGATGATGTAGTTCTCCGAGCAAGTGGAATCGTCGTCCTCTCCTCCCGGCGCGGGGTCTCCCATGAATACTCCGATCTTCTTTATCAAGTCGTCATTCTTCTCCAATAGTGTTGCAATTTCCTCCTCATATCCATCGCGTGTAGACTTAAGTTCTTCTTCCAGCTCGATGATCCTTGTCTTCGCCTTCTTCAAATCTATCATATCTGCGCACATCTGGTTCTCCTAGCGTCAAATGTGTTGGTTTAACTCCTGGATGAAAGCTGCAATGGATCTGTCCTTCTTGGTGCTGATCATCTCCCATTGCTCATCTCGGCGCACACATATCTGATAGATAGTGTCCGTAAGATCCTTGTTGTAGACTTCTCCAATGCGTCCCATGGTAATGTGGGCTGCCATGCTCTTGCCTAGGCTCCAGGTGGGTGCTTCAAAAGAAAACTCTATGGGCTTAGTGGTTGGCCAGAACGTCTTTCCTGGTACTTGAACTTGAATCATCCAGCGCTCCTCTTCTGGTAAAGTGGCGTTGTAAGTCCCGGTGAAGCTTGGTATTCCGATGTTCAGGTACCTAGTGACTTCCTTCAAGTGGCGTCCAAAGGGGGTGCCTTCATCCGGTTGTGCAAACTTGTTCCTTGAATCCGCCAGCCTAAGAGTAGAAAATGGAGAGGAGTCAGAAATGAGTAGAGAAGAGTGACCTATGGGTTTTATCTTAGTGGTCGTGTCCTACACTCAGTGTGTGCTCTGATACCACCTTGTAGCGACCCGACCTCAAACGGTCAAGTCTCTGTGCTTCAGTGCCATCCCTGGATCGATAATGCCGACACACACAATACTCGAAGGATTTATAACAGAGTAGCAATCACACACTTATTACATCGAATGTCTCAAAAGAGAACTTATTACAATAAATATGGCTTAAGGCCATCTAATACGATAACAGCGGAAGGCTTGGAAGATAAAGTGAGTCCATCAACTCCAACGGCATAGCTGAGCTGCACGGCAACGACCTAACGAACCTTACTCCTCGTCTGAAAAGTCTGCAAAATATTACGTTGCAGCTCGGAAACGGGTCAGCACATGGAATATGCTGGCAATATAACACAGTAGAGCAAGTACAGAATAATGCTATCACTACATGCATATTTGGCTGGTGGAAAGCTCTATGGTTATAGTTTTGCGAAAAGCCAATTTTTCCCTACAACAAAGGAATAAGTTTTATTTTAACTATCATGGTAGTTGAAACATCATTAAGAAGGTTCCTCCAACTCAATCCCAATTAAAAGTAATTATCAACCCAACAATGTTAATTTAGAGTGATGAGATACTTATGATAATCCAAGTACTAGATACTCAAGATGTCCATAACCGGGGACACGGCTAACCGTGATTAGATTGTACACTCTGCAGAGGTTTCCACACTTTTCCCCACAAGACTCGATCGCCTCCGTTGGATTTCTCGCACTACATGGTGTTTGAGAAACGGATGACCGAGACACAGTCTTTCAGAACCATTAACTCTTTACTCCGGGTAGACCATACCAACCTACATCCCTCTACCTGCCGATCCACCTCTTCAAGAGCTCATGAAACTTACTCAACTATGCTAGAGCCCATAATAGCTTGTGGCTACACACGGAAGTTTCTAGCATGAAAATATCTCAGTTCCCTTGGAGCCTGGGTGGCGGACCTTAGGATGATCGCACGGGTACTCCGGGATATCCTAGGACAACACTAGATTCTCCAGGTGCCCGACAAGCAATCCACCCAGATGTGTTATTAAAGTTGCCACCCTAAGTTGAACCATTAATTAATCATCTCACATCTGTCATGGATTCACTCACCCAAACCACGTCTACGAGCATAGCATAGCAATATAAGCAATACGTAGAAGTAACTACCAAGGGTTTGAATATAACAGGGCAATAGGTTCTACCTCATCAACTACTTCCCAATATTTAATCATATCCTAATCATGCAGTGTTTGAGGATTGGAGCTAATGCATAAAAACTGAGTATGAAAAGAGCATGATCAATGTGTTACTTGCCTTGCTGATGATCCGCAAAACCTAGGGACTCATAGTAGCACGCTTCGCACTCCGGGAATTCTATCGCAAACAAACAATAGCATACATAAGAAATCAAGCAAAGATGCGTGGGCAAAACTCAAATAAAAAGAATTGACCAGAAAGTTCAACTTAAGAACTCCGGTTTGCAAAAAGAATCAAATCAAACGGAGCAACGAAACTCAAACTGCGAAAGAAACAAGATCCGTTTGCTAATCTGAACTAAAGTCAAATTTTACAGTACCAAAATCTTGTTCAAGTTGATTAAACAGAAAGAGGTGGAGGAGGGGGGGGCCCTCTCTATGGCGCGCCCTAGGGGAGTCCTAGTCCCACCGGGAGTAGGATTGCCCCCTTTCCAAGTAGTAGTAGGAGAGGAAGGAAGGAGGAGAGAGGGAGGAAGGAAAGGGGGGCCGACACCCCTCCCAATTCAGATTGGGCTTGAATCGCCTGATTCTGATAAACGAGCGAAAAGATAAACTGAAACGAAAATCGGATCAGAAATCACGATCGAAAATAATCGCGGAAAATCCGAGAAAAAGAAAAAACTGACGAACAGGCTAACGAACGAACGTTCGCTGTCTACGGCTAACGAGTGAACACCGTTCGTTAAAACGAACGCACGGACGAACGTCCGCTAAATAAACTAAACCGAGAAAACCGGCGAACCGATAAAAAAACGAACCTAGGGTTTTCTAAAAAACCGAACCGGTTTTAAAAATAAAACCGAACGGCGGCAACGGCGGCTTCGGTGAGGCGGGGCGGCTCCGGCGAGGTCCAGCTGCGGCGGCGGGTTGCGCCTGCAGGCGGCAGCGCGGTGCTAGGCGGCGGCTGCAAGCGGCGGCGGCGGCTTCGGCAGGCGGCGGGGGTCGGGTGGTGGTGGTGGGGGTCGGGGCGGCGTATATAAGGAGGGGGGCTAGCTTGGGGAGGGGGCAAGGCGGCGCGGGGACAGAGTCCTGGTCGGACTCGGCTTGCGGCGGCGGCGGCCTCCACGCCGGGGACGGCTTGGGCGGTGGGCTGGGCTGGCTGGCTGGGCTTTGGCCCAGTCGGCGAGGAGATTTTTTTTAAAATAATTTCGCCGAAAGTTAAAGAAAGCCTAGAAAATAAAATAAAAATCTAAAAATGCCAAAACAAATTTTCGCCGTCTAAATAAAATATTTAGAACAGGATGAACATTTTCTTGGCCCTGAAATGCAACTTTGAAAAACGTGCAATTTTTCTAATGCAAATAAAATAGCAATAAACTCCGAATAAAATCAAATATTTGATTTTCATATTTTTCCTCCAATACTTCATTTATTTTGGAGAAGTCATATTTTCTCCTCTCATATATTTTAATATGAAATATTTTCGAAGAGAAAATAATTAAAACCAAAAATCCTCGTTTCAATATTTGATAGAATTCAAATATGAAAACAGTGAAATCCCCAACTCTCTCTGAGGGTCCTTGAGTTGCTTAGAATTTCGAGGATCGCGAAATGAAATGCAGCAAAATATGATATGTAGGAATGATCTATGTATAACATTCCAAATTGAAAATTTGGGATGTTACACGAACTAAGCAAAATAAGATGCATAAAGGATAAACATCACATGCAATCAAAATAAGTGATATGGTATGGCCATCATCATCTTGTGCCTTTGATCTCCATCTCCAAAGCACCGTCATGATCACCATCATCACTGGCTTGACACCTTGATCTCCATCGAAGCATCGTTATCGTCTCGCCAACTGTTGCTTCTACGACTATCGCTACCGCTTAGTGATAAAGTAAAGCAATTACATGGCGATTGCATTTCGTACAATAAAGCGACAACCATATGGCTCCTGCCAGTTGCTGATAACCCTGTTACAAAACATGATCATCTCATACAATAAAATTTAGCATCATGTCTTGACCATATCACATCACAACATGCCCTGCAAAAACAAGTTAGACGTCCTCTACTTTGTTGTTGCAAGTTTTACGTGGCTGCTACGGGCTGAGCAAGAACCATTCTTACCTACGCATCAAAACCACAACGATTTTTCGTCAAGTGTGTTGTTTTAACCTTCAACAAGGACCGGGCGTAGCCACATTTGATTCAACTAAAGTTGGAGAAACTGACACCCGCCGGCCACCTGTGTGCGAAGCATGTCGGTAGAACCAGTCTCGCGTAAGAGTACGCGTATTGTCGGTCCGGGCCGCTTCATCCAACAATACCGCCGAATCAAAGTATGACATGCTGGTAAGCAGTATGACTATTATCGCCCACAACTCTTTGTGTTCTACTCGTGCATATAACATCTACGCATAGACCTGGCTCGGATGCCGCTGTTGGGGAATGCAGGAATTTCAAAAAAAATCCTACGCACACGCAAGATCCATCTAGGTGATGCATAGCAACGAGAGGGGAGAGTGTTGTCTATGTACCCTTGTAGACCGAAAGCGGAAGCGTTATGACAATGCGGTTGATGTAGTCGTACGTCTTCACGATCCGACCGATCCTAGTACCGAAAGTACGGCACCTCCGCGATCTGCACACGTTCAGCTCGGTGACGTCCCACGAACTCTCGATCCAGCTGAGTGTCGAGGGAGAGCTTCGTCAGCACGATGGCGTGATGACAGTGATGATGAAGCTACCGGCGCAGGGCTTTGCCTACGCACTACGATGATATGATCGAGGTGGATTATGGTGGAGGGGGGCACCGCACACGGCTAAGACAATGATCAACTTGTGTGTCTATGGGGTGGCCCCCTCTCCCGTATATAAAGGAGTGGAGGAGGGGGAGGGCCGGCCCTCTCTATGGCGCGCCCTAGGGGAGTCCTAGTCCCACCGGGAGTAGGATTGGCCCCCTTCCAAGTAGTAGTAGGAGAGGAAGGAAGGAGGAGAGAGGGAGGAAGGAAAGGGGGGCCGACCCCCCTCCCAATTCAGATTGGGCTTGGGGGGGCGCCCCTTCCTAGGCCGCCTCCTCCTCTCTCCCACTAAGGCCCAATAAGGCCCATACACTCCCCGGGGGTTTCGGTTACCTCCCGGTACTCCGGTAAATGCTCGAACTCACCCGAAACCATTTTGATGTCCATACATAGCCATCCAATATATCGATCTTTATGTCTCGACCATTTTGAGACTCCTCGTCATGTCCGTGATCACATCCGGGATTCCGAACAACCTTCGGTACATCAAACACATAAAATCATAATACCGATCGTCACAGAATGTTAAGCGTGCGGACCCTACGGGTTCGAGAACTATGTAAACATGACTGAGACTCATCTCCGGTCAATAACCCATAGCGGAACCTGGATGCTCATATTGGTTCCTACATATTCTATGAAGATCTTTATCGGTCAAACCGCATAACAACATACGTTGTTCCCTTTGTCATCAGTATGTTACTTGCCCGAGATTGGATCGTTGGTATCTCAATACCTAGTTCAATCTCGTTACCGGCAAATCTCTTTACTCGTTCTGTAATGCATCATCCCGCAACTAACTCATTAGTCACATTGCTTGCAAGGCTTATAGTGATGTGCATTACCGAGAGGGCCCAGAGATACCTCTCCGATAATCGGAGTGACAAATCCTAATCTCGATCTATGCCAACTCAACAAACACCATCGGAGACACCTGTAGAGCATCTTTATAATCACCCAGTTACGTTGTGACGTTTGATAGCACACAAAGGGTTCCTTCGGTATTCGGGAGTTGCATAATCTCATAGTCATAGGAACATGTATAAGTCATGAAGAAAGCAATAGCAACATACTAAACGATCAAGTGCTAAGCTAACGGAATGGGTCAAGTAAATCACATCATTATCTAATGATGTGATCCCATTAATCAAATGACAACTCATGTCTATGGCTAGGAAACTTAACCATCTTTGATTCAACGAGCTAGTCAAGTAGAGGCATACCAGTGACACTCTGTTTGCCTATGTATTCACACATGTACTAAGTTTCCGGTTAATACAATTCTAGCATGAATAATAAACATTTATCATGATATAAGGAAATATAAATAACAACTTTATTATTGCCTCTAGGGCATATTTCCTTCAGCAGGCACCTAGGGTCGTGAGGCCATCCTCTCACAGCCAGCATATCCGTGGTGAGGATTCTTCCGTGTAGAGCTAGCCAGGCAAAGAACTTGCATTTGGGCTCAGCGTTTGCGGACCAGATCTTGTACATGTCAAAACGTGAGTAGGAGCCAAAGAATTGTGCGCTGTAGGCAGAGGCAGCAGAGTATGCCCCAGAGGTGGTTAAGTTCCAGTGAATGTTGTCCTCCTGGGCAGGAAGGAGGGTAATTTGACTGATCTGATTCCAGAGAGACACAGATTCTCCCAGTTGCTGAATGGTTTGGAGTCTGGCCACCACCCTGATCCAGTTCTCGTTCCTTAGCTCGTTGTGCACCGATCTGTTTTTTTGGGAGGTAATCTTGTAAAGCTCTGGAGCTAGAAGCATGAGGGGCCATTTCCGGTCCAGTTATCATGCCAGAAGAGGGTCTTTGGCCCATTGCCCAGCGTAATAGAGGTGCACGCACGAAAGAGGCTCATGTATGCTTGGTCACATGGTAACTCCAATCCCACCCATGGCCTCTCTGGATCAGTCCATTGCAGCCAAGGCCACCGGAGGCGCAGGGCACGGCTGAATCTCTCCAGGTCCATGATCCCAAGACCGCCCAAATGCCTCGAGCGGCAGACGGTCTTCCAGTTAGCAAGGGAGTGTCCGTCCAAGGTCTGAGATTGGTCCTCTTTTTTGCCAGATGAAGGCCCGAATGATTTTGCCAATCTTCCTCAAAGTCCCCTTCGATAGGCTAAGAGCAGTGATGTGGAAGGCAACCATGGCCGCGAGGACAGGCTGTGCGAGTGCCACCCTGCCAGGCTTGTTGAGCAGTTTTCCTTTCCATCCTGGAAGTCTGCCCGCGAACCTATCGATGAAAGGTTGCAGATCAATCCCTTGAAGACTGCGATAATGTAGGGGGAGCCCCAAGTAGCGCCGGGGAAGGTGACGATCTTGGCGGGGAACACTGACAGTACATCCTAGAGGTCGATGCCGGCACATCTGATTGGGAAGACCTCAGTCTTGCTCAAGTTTGTGATCATTCTGCTTGCATCCCCAAAGGTCTTCAGTATTGCAGAAATCGCACGAAGATCATCCTTGTCTGGGTTTGCAAAAATGCCCGCATCATCAGCGTAAAGGGAGATCCTGCATCTGGCCATCCTTGCACGAATGGGCTTGAGGATGCCTTGTCGGGAGGCAAGCTGAAGGATCTGCTGAAGAGGCTCAATGGCCAGGATGAAAAGCATCGGAGATACAGGGTCACCCTGACGGAGGCCCTTTCCGTGCCTGAACTTTCTTCCGGGGTTTCCGTTAAGCAGTACTCTTGATGAAGACGAAGATAGGGAGATATAGATCGAGTCTCGCCAGCGTTACCCAAAACTGAGGCGTTGCATGACCTCAAGCAGGAAGGCCTAATTGACAGAGTCAAAAGCTTTCGAAATGTGAAGCTTGAGGAAGAGGCCCGGGATGTTCCGATGATGCAGGTCCTTTATGAGATTTTGTACATGCAAGAAGTTGTCGTGGATGGAGCGCTTCTGCACGAAGGTGCATTGGCATTTGGAGACCAGTGTGGGCAGGATTAGAGCCAATCTGTTGGCCAGGAGCTTGGAGAAGATCTTGGATAGACTATGAATGAGGCTGATTGGTCTATAGTCCCCGACCACACGAGCGTCAGCCTTCTTTGGGAGC
Organism: Aegilops tauschii subsp. strangulata; assembly: GCF_002575655.3. Classification (NCBI taxonomy): domain Eukaryota; kingdom Viridiplantae; phylum Streptophyta; class Magnoliopsida; order Poales; family Poaceae; genus Aegilops; species Aegilops tauschii. The sequence continues at coordinate 229,788,747 of NC_053039.3, forward strand.
ACAATGATGTTCGCTGAGTTGATGAGCGAAGCACCATCACCGCGGAGGTTAGCAAGCTGAAGGATTGCTTGAACAACGTCACTCTGAATGATCTCCTAGCATGCTTTTAAGAAGGCTCCAATAAACCCATCTGGGCTAGGCGCTTTGACGGAGGGCGGGAAAAAACCCACGTCTTTTATCTCGTCCTCATCGAAAGGTGTATCGAGCTCCGAGAGATCATGTGAAGTTATCTCCAGGTTGTCCCAAATTAAGCTCGAGTTCCAGAGTGTGGGGATGCCCAAATGTTCTTGTAAATGGGAAAGGAGCACTTGTTCCTTATCTTCGGCCATGATGGCAACCCCGTGGTTCGAGTGAAGCGTCTGAATGTAGTTTTCCTGCCGACGCCCATTCACCTTGGCGTGGAAAAACTTTGAGTTGATGTCTCCAAGCCTGATGCCCGTGAGGCATGCGCGTTGGCGCAGCTTGACCTTCTGGAAGGATAGTAATCCAAGATATGAAAGCTTAAGTCTGCGTCTGAGCCCTAGTTCTGCTGGGGCGAGAGACCTCCCCTCCTTGGCTAGGTCAAGCCTCCAGATTACCTCCTTTGCGATGTCAATCTGAGTTCTGAGGACTCCAACTGTATCTCTTTGCCATTTCTTGAGAGCCTTTGCAGTCTGAGCCAATTTGATGTGAACCTTGCGGATTGCGTTAGTTGACTGGACATGCTTATTCCAGGCCGTGGCCACTATTTCCTTGAAACCTGGTAGACGAAGCCAGGACTCTTCAAACTTGAAAGACGGGCGCCGACGCACCTCAGTATCCCCTTGGAGGAAAAGCAGGGCATGGTCCGAGCAAGAAGAGGAGATGGCTTGAAGGTGTGCATTGGAAAAAGCTCATCCCAACCATCGGAGTGGAAAAAATGATCTATCTTTGTTAGCACCGGGTTCTCTTGAGCACTGGACCATGTGAATTTTTGGACTGAGAGCCACATCTCTTTTAGTTGCAGGTGGTTTAGCACAGAACGGAAACTGCCAATGAGGTGGTTGTTGATGTTTTGGTTGTTCTTGTCAGCCGCTTTGGTGATCAGGTTGAAATCACCAAGAATGAGCCACCGGGGCTTCACAACATACTTCAGCCCCCTGAGCTCATTTAAGAATAGCAGCTTCTCTTGATCCCCCTGAGGGCCATAGACGCATGATAGGGTCCAGTCGAGGCCATCAGCTAGCATGGTGACGGTAGCCGAGATGGATCCATGCGTTGCCTGGAATTCTGAAAGCCTGAAGAAAGCGTCGGATACGGCCATGATCATATCCCCCTTGAACCAACAGCCGGGAGGACTTGGTAGTTTGTAGTAAAGGAGGGCCCGATCATGCTTGCAATCAGAATATTGTCGACGTGTTCGAGCTTAGTCTCTTGGAGGCACACGATGGTAGCACTGTAGTCTCGGACAAGGTCCTACACGGCGTCGCGACGGGCAGGGCGTTAAGGCCACGCACATTCCAGCGCAGAAGCTTGACATTAGGTTGCGCCATATGAGGAAACATTGATCATGCATGGTCCATAGACAAATAACAGGTGATGAGGGGCGCACAGGGATGCCATGTCGCAGTTGTAGGGACGCGGAGTTGCACACACAAGGACGGAAGAACTCTAAAGGAAGCAGCGAAGACAGTGCTGCGAGCTAAGACACACACGGCAGTAAGAAGCTTGAAGGGGGAACGGCTACACATTGGCAACATCGGCGGCTTCGCTGGCGGCGGTTTTCTTCTTTCCTGGCTTGGTCTTGGATGCCTTGACATGCTTCGCGAGGGTCTCGATCGCTTGGATGACCAGAGCAGCAAGGGGCGTGTTGAACAGAGCCTCATAGGCCGTCTGAACCCCATCATCCATCTCCGACTCCGGGTCGAGAAGGTTGCATTCCCGAGAAATCAGCTCCTGGACCGCCGAACTGCCCTGCATGCACTGGCGCGTCTTCTTTTGTGTGAGCCTCCCGCTCCTACGAGGCGAGGAGAGGTTGACGCCTCTGGCGCCTCTGGTCTTGGCAGGTTTCGGCACTGGGGCGGGCAGCAGGGGCGCTGCAGAGGGCGACGATGGAGTCCAAGAACCGTCTGAGTGCACCGGGAGCAGGCGTGGATGTGATCTCCGGTGCCGATGCAGCAGCGTCTTCATGGCCCGATTGGACAGAGGAGGCCAGCGTGTAGATCTTCTCGGGCGCATCAGCCGCGTCTCCGCCCAAGCCCGCGTGGACAGAGGTGGCCGGCGTCAGGGGCGCCACGGGCGTCGCGCGGAAGGGCCCCAGCAGCGCCTCAGCCGGCAGGGGCGAGGCCACTGGAGTGCCTCCAGGGGAGTCGCTGCATGGAGGCGAGTCGACCGTGGTCGTTGAGGGGTGAGCAGGGGAACCGCAGCGGCTCGCCAGCGCCAGGCCGGTCAGAGGAGGCAGGTCGCCGAAACCCGGGGGGGGGGGGGGGGGCGTCGTCGATGGAGAGTGCTCCCGGAGCACCACATGCACCATCGAACCAGGCTTCCTTCCCCTTGGCCGTAGGCGCGGGCGTGTCGGCCTCCAAATGCCTCCAAATGCAGCGAAGACGCCGGACCAGCCCTAGCAGGAACCGCGGCAGGCGCAGCCGGCAGGGCGATGAAGCGGTGCAGCTCTGCCGCCTTCCTAAGCACCACCTCGTGCAGCGCCAGGCGCTCGTCCGCCAACTTGCCGCCAAAGACCCGCCGGACCTTGGCCTCGGCCAAACCCACCATGCCCAAACAGCCCACGTCCGTGGAGGGACCAGCAGCGTGGCGCCTCCCGCCGTTGTCCCGCCGGCTGCCCTCACGACCGTCGCGTCGGCGTGGGGAGCACAAGCGGGGACGCGCGATGGCCTCACCGTGGCCGCGCCCAGGACACCTGCCTCCTGGATCACCTGACCGGTCGTCGTAGTCGTCGCCCTTGTCATCACGCCACCACGGACGCGTCTATATCATCACACATATTTGGAGACAATGAAATATATGTACTCTAGGGGTTAACCAATGTTTGGGGATAGGAAACGTATGTGTTGTACCGGGTCATCACGCACATTTACTTTGTATAACTGTGTGCACCATAATGACCAGCACAACTGGGGTTTTCCCTATAATTTAATCCCTGCAATTGAACATCTTCAGATTTGAATTTGAAAGTACGCAACCACATATTCATATCCATGATACATACACAATTTACGTAACTTCAACCATCGTTGCATAATTCAAATCATGATAGCATATGTTCAACCATTACAGAAGGCACCAAATTAAAACAAGAACCACTATAGCATTAAAGATAGTAAAGAGAAAGACAAAAAACATTCTGGTTGTTGGTGTAGGTGAAGAAGCGGAATGTTGCTATTGTACCTCCTTCATGCCAAAAACGCGCACAACTTTTGTCCAACTCATTGTGAAGACTGTTCATCCGTCCTTTACCATCTTAAGGAAGACTTCTAGTTCATCATTCACTACAAAAAAGAAACACTGTCGTGATAATACGTGTTTGTCACAATAAGTCACATTTTCTGTCACGCATGTAAATCTGTGATGATTTTATGATATAATCAAGATAGTCATATATGTGTTGTTGTAGAAGTGTTCCATGATATTGTGTTTTCTATTTGCATTTTGCTTCATTTTTTGAGACATTTTTCTGAGGATCGGTCTGCTGGGAATATAGATGCATCCTGGAGAATGCACTTCCTTCCTATGTTTGTACTACTCTACCATGTTATAGCACACAACGATCCAGACAAATCTATTGCATATGGTAATGGCTATTAGGCGAGGTTGCATTGGGAGCACCCTCAGCCTAGGCATCATGGAGTGACGAGTGGCCAACTCCGCCGCTGATTTGACTGTTGGGGTGCCTCAAGCTGGATTATGTCGGCTAATTCTTCTGTGACATGCCGGCTTGGCATGGGGTCATTGCTTCCCTTTTTTGGAAGGTGTGTTTTGGGATGTCTACCCTGCCTTTGACCACTATGGTCTGGTCAGGAACTTGTAGACAGTTCATCGAAAATCATTCTAATAGTTCTCGGTTGCATGCTACTTCTTGAGCTTTCATTGGTTTTTCCCTTGAAGATGAAAGGGTGATGCAGCAAAGTAGAGATAAGTATTTCCCTCAGTTAAGAATCAAGGTATCAATCCAGTAGGAGAAGAACGCGCAAATCACCAATACATGCACAAATAATCAAACACTTGCACCCAACGCGATAAAGGGGTTGTCAATCCCGTCACGGTCACTTGCAAAGGTGTGATGTGATAGAGATAGATAAATAAAAGATAAAATATTTTTGGGTCTTTTGGTTTATAGATCTGAAAATAAAAGACTGCAAAATAGTAGATCGGAAACTAATATGACGGAAAATAGACCCGGGGGCCATAGGTTTCACTAGAGGCTTCTCTCATGAAGGCAAATAATACGGTGGGTGAACAAATTACTGTCGAGCAATTGATAGAAAAGCGCAAAGTTATGACGATATCCAAGGCAATGATTGTGTAATATAGGCATCAAATCCGTTTCAAGTAGACCGACTCCTGCCTGCATCTACTGTTATTACTCCACACATCGACCGCTATCCAACATGCATCTAGAGTATTAAGTTCATAAAGAACGGAGTAACGCCTTAAGTAAGATGACATGATGTAGAGGAATAAACTCATGCAATATGATGTAAACCCCATCGTTTTATCCTCGATGGCAACAATTAAATACGTGTCTCGCTACCCCTACTTTGTCACTGGGTGAAATCACGCAAGATTGAACCCAAAGCTAAGCACCTCTCCCATTGCAAGAAAAACCAATCTAGTTGGCCAAACCAAACCGATAATTCCAAGAGAAATACAAAGATATCAAATCAAGCATATAAGAATTCAGAGAAGATTAAAATAATATTCATAGATAAGCTGATCATAAATTCACAATTCATCGGATCTCGACAAACACACCACAAAAGAAGATTACATCGGATAGATCTCCAAGAACATCGAGGAGAACATGGTATTGAGAATCAAAGAGAGAGAAGAAGTTGTCAGCTACTAGCTATGGACCCGTAAGTCTGTGGTAAACTACTCATGCTTCATCGAAAGGGCAATAGAGTTGATGTAGATGCCCTCCGTGATCGAGTCCCCCTCCGGCAGGATACCGGAAAAGGCCCCAAGATGGGATCTCATGGGAACAGAAGGTTGCGGTGGTGGAAAAGTGTTTTCATGGATGTTTCTGGTGGTTTGGGAATATATGTTAATATATAGGAGGAAGAACTAGGTCAGGGGGTCACGAGGGGCCCACAAGGTAGGGGGCGCACCCCCCTAGGGCGCGCCCTCCAAGCTTGCCGCCGCGTCATGGCTCTTCTGACTTGAACTCCAGGTCTCCTGGGTGTCTTCTGGTCCAAGAAAAATCATCGCGAAAGTTTTATTCTGATTGGACTCCCTTTGGTATTCCATTTCCGCGAAGCGCAAAAACAAGGAAAAAACAGAAACTGGCACTGGGCTCTAGGTTAATAAGTTAGTCTCAGAAATAATATATAATAGCATATTAATACATATAAAACATCCAAAACAGATAATATAATAGCATGAAACAATAAAAAAATATAGATACATTGGAGACGTATCAAGCATCCCCAAGCTTAATTCCTGCTCGTCCTCGAGTAGGTAAATGATAAAAATAGAATTTTTGATGTGGAATGCTACCTAACATATTTATCCAGGTATTTTTATTTATTTTGGCATGAATGTTCAGATCCATAAGATTAAAAAAAGTTTAATATTGACAGAAAAACAATAATACTTCAAGCATACTAACAAAGCAATTATGTCTTCTCAAAAAAACATGGCCAAAGAAAGCTATCCCTACAAAATCATATAGTCTGGCTATGCTCCATCTTCATCACACAAAATATTCAAACCATGCACAACCCCGATGACAAGCCAAGCTATTGTTTCATACTTTTGATGTTCTCAAACCTTTTCAAATTTCACGCAATACATGAGCGTAAGCCATGGATATAGCACTATAGGTGGAATAGAATATGGTGGTTGTGGAGAAGACAAAAAAGAAGGAGATAGTCTCACATCAAATAGGCGTATCAACGTCTATGGAGATGCCCATCAATAGATATCAACGTGAGTGAGTAGGGATTGCCATGCAACGGATGCATTAGAGCTATAAGTTTATGAAAGCTCTAAAGAAAACTAAGTGGGTGTGCATCCAACTTGCTTGCTCACGAAGACCTAGGGAAATTTGAGGAAGCCCATCGTTGGAATATACAAGCCAAGTTCTATAATGAAAAATTCCCACTAGTATATGAAAGTGACAACATAGGAGACTCTCTATCATGAAGATCATGGTGCTACTTTGAAGCACAAGTGTGGTAAAATGATAGTAGCATTGCCCCTTCTCTCTTTTTCTCTCTTGTTTTTGTTTGGCTTCTTTGGCCTTCTTTTTTTGTTGGCTTCTTTGGCCTCTTTTATTTTTTTCTCCTCACATGGGGCAATGCTCTAATAATGAAGATCATCACACTTTTATTTACTTACAATTCGATACATAGAACAAAATATGACTCTAAATGAATGCCTCCGGTGGTGTACCAGGATGTGCAATAACTCAAGAGTGACATGTATTAAAAAATTTATGAAAGGTGGTTTTGCCACAAATACGATGCCAACTACATGATCATGCAAAGCAATATGACAATGATGGTATGTGTCATAATAAAGGAACGATGGAAGTTGCATGTCAATATATCTCGGAATGGCTATGGAAATGCCATAATAGGTAGGTATGGTGGCTGTTCTGAGGAAGGTAATAGGTGGGTGTACGGCACCGGCGAAAGTTGTGCCGTGCTAGAGGGGCTAGCAATGGTGGAAGGGTGAGAGTGCGTATAATCCATGGACTCAACATTAGTCATAAAGAACTCACATACTTATTGCGAAAATCTATTAGTCATCGAAACAAAGTACTACACACATGCTCCCTGGGGGGTAGATTGGTAGGAAAAGACTATCTCTCGTCCCCGACCGCCACTCATAAGGAAGATAATCAATAAATAAATCATGCTCCAACTTCGTTACATAATGGTTCACCATACATGCATGCTACGGGAATCACAAACTTCAACACAAGTATTTCTCCAATCCACAATTACTCACTAGCATGACTCTAATATCACCATCTTTATATATCAAAACAATCAAAAGGAATCAAACTTCTCATAGTATTCAATGCACTTTATATGAAAGTTTTTATTATATCCCTCTTGGATGCCTATCATATTAGGACTAAATTCATAACCAAAGCAAATTACCACGCTGTTTAGAGAGACTCTCAAAATAATATAAGTGAATGATGACCCACAAGTATAGGGGATCTATCATAGTCCTTTCGATAAGTAAGAGTGTCGAACCCAACGACTAGCAGAGGGAAATGACACGCAGTTTACAACAAGGTATTCTTTGCAAGCACTGAAATTATCGGTAGCAGATAGTTGTGTGATAAGATAATTCGTAATGGGTAACAAGTAAAAAAAGTAAACAAGGTGCAAGGTGGCCCAATCCTTTTTGTAGCAAAGGACGAGCCTGGACGAACTCTTATATAAAGAAAAGCGCTCCCGAGGGCACATGGAAATTGTTGTCAAGCTAGTTTTCATCATGCTCATATGATTCGTGTTCATTACTTTGACAATTTGATATGTGGGTGGACCGGTGCTTGGGTGCTGCCCTTCCTTGGACAAGCCTCCCACTTATGATTAACCCCTCTCACAAGCATCTGCAACTACGAAAGAAGAATTAAGATAAATCTAACCATAGCATTGTAACATCCCAAAATTCTAAATTTTGGAATGTTATAATAACAGATAGATTGGATTGATTGTTTGATTGATTGACTGAAAGTGAGTGAAATTCGAAATCTTTTGAAAGTTAAATGAGAGGGAATAAAAGGACTTTCCCAAACTTTCATTTTTGCTTTTATGATCTCCATGAATTCAAATTCTTTTCACCACAAAACCCTGGAGAGAAGATGACATGACTTCTTCCATTTATTTAAATGACAAGGGGTGTTGAAAATATTTGAATTTCATTTGAAAATATTTCCCATTTCTGAAACTTTATGCAACTCAATGATTTTCACGAGAGAAGATAAAATGACTTCTTCAAAACAAATGAAATATGAGTTGGGAGTTTCAAAGGATTTATTCAAAGTCCCATTGAAATTATTTTTCAATATTGGAGTTATTGAGTTTTATTCAAATTATTTTTCTCCAAAAATAAAATATACAGAAAATAGGGTAACATGATTCCCTACATCAGAAAATTGGAGAGAAATAAATTTGAAATCATTTTGGTATTTTTAAAATGATCTTTACTGGATTTTATTGGAGCAGTAGCACTCTTTGCTTTATTTAAATTTGTGTGAATTTTATTTGGCATTGTAAAAATGTTCACGTTATAGGAAATCTTTTTCTGAAAATTTTGATATATTATATGCCTATATAATATTTTCATTTTCTTTTGTTTTTATTATTTCCTATTCTGTTTGTAAAAAAAAATCCCTCTGGACCGACCGGACCGGGCCGGCCCAGCTCGCCAGGCCACGGCCCAGCCGGCCCACGCCAGTGCCCCGTCGTCCCCGAGCTCCCGCAGGAGTTCGTCTCCCGCACGGGAGCGCCGCCGCTGGAGTCCGACCGGACTCCGCGTCCGCCTTGCCCCTTCCGCACGCGAGAGCCACCGCCTCTCCCTCCTATAAAGCCGCCCCTCTCTCTCGCCTCACCTCGCAATCCGAGCCGCCACCGCCGCATATCGCCGCCGCCGCCCGTGCCCAATCCGAGCCGCTGCCGCCGCTTGGTTCGCCGCCGCCGCCTGCTGCTGCCGCTGTTACCGCCGCCGCCGCACGCGCGCCGCCTCGCCTCGCCCCCGCCGCCGACGCCCGTCGCCAGACTCACCGGAGCCGCCGCTCGCTGTTCGCCGTCCCGCCGGCGGTTTTCTCCGCCTAAACCACCAAGCCGGCTGAACCGGTATAACCCCGATCCGGTTTTTTTACTTTTCGGTTTTTCTTTTTAGTCCGGTTTAGTTTTTTTAGTTAGATCTATTCAATGAACATTCTCTGTTTAGAACTAGTTAACGGACGTTCGCTATTTAGCTTTTTCTTTTTCTGTTATTTTCGCCAGGGACCTAGTTGTAGTTATTTTATTTACAGATTAGTCCCTGATTTTCAAACGATCACTACTTTTTACTCGTTTGTCCAAACCCAACGAAACCAACGCCCACGTCTTCGTTATGATCCCCTCTATCCAGTAAAACAACTTAAACATGTTTTTGAAAGTTTTAAAATTTGAATTAGATCAGATTTGAATTCAAACTTCGTTTGATCATAACTTAAGTTCCGTAACTCCGTTTGAGTTGATTCTTTTTGCAAATCGAAGCTCTTGACCTAAAATTTCTGATAAGGCCAAATTCACATAATTTTGGTACTGTTAGAAATTGTTTTATGTTGCAAGAGTTATTCGCTTGGTTTTGATGTTTTTACGAAGTGTCTTCTTCGTTCTTCTCGATCTTCTGAGTGATTGCTTATGTGTGGTTACTATTGCTTGCTCTCGATAGATTGACCGGAGTATGACGAGTAGATCTATCCAGAGTATTGAGTGCGAATCATCTTCATCAACATTGCAGGCAAGTTCACACTTTGATCATATCCCGTTCATACCCAGTTTTTGTGCATTAGATTCAACCCTCAAACATTGCATGGTTAGGATCTAATTTTAAATTGAGGGTATTGGGAAGTAGTTGAGGTAGTACCTATTACCTGTTTTATTTATCAAACCCTTGGGAGTTACTTCTACGTTGCTATTATGTTGCCATGCTATGCTCGTAGACGTGGACTGGGTTTGAGAGATATTCATGACACATGTGAGATTGTTAATAATGGTTTACTTAAGGTGGCAACTAAAACTCACATCTGGGTGGATTGAGGCACCTGGAGAACCCAGTGTTGCCTGTTTGTATAAGGACCGCCACCCAGGCTCAAAGGGATCATAAGATTATTCATGCTAGAAACTTCTGTGTGCAGCCACAAGCTATTATGGGCTCTAGCATAGTTGAGTAAGTTGTGGGAAACCTTTCCATGATGGGCTAGCAGATGTAGGGGATTGTAGGTGTACCGGCCTATCTATCGGTTAAGGGGACCTCTTCGGAAAGACTGTGTCTCGGTCATCGTTTCTCAAACATCATGCAGTGCGAGAATCAAGCGGAGGCGATCGAGTCTTGTGGGGAAAAGTGCGCAAACCTCTGCAGAGTGTACAAACTAATCATGATTAGCCGTGTCCCCGGTTATGGACATCCTGAGTATCTAGTTCTTGGATTATCCCGTTGATCTCATCATGTTACTTTAATTAATATTGTTGGGTTAATGATGATACTTAATTAGGATTGAGATGCTGTCAACCATCTCAATGTTTCACAACCACCATGATAGTTAAATAAAATTTATTCCTTTGAAGTAGGAAAAAAATGGCTTTTCGCAAAAACATTATAACCATAGAGCTTTTCCACCAGCCATATATGCATGTAGTGATAGCCTTTGTTCATCATTTCTCTATGGTGTGAATTTGCCAGCATATTCCATGTGCTGACCCGTTTTCGGGCTGCAACGTTTCATGTTGCAGGATTCTTACGACGAGTAAGTGATACGTAAGGGTTACGATTTCTACACTCAACTTTGCTGTTGGTGTTGATGGGAATCCGCAACCTGGTTACTTCCGCTATTTGGATTGAGGTAATGGTATTTACGTTACTTTATACATGTGATTTACCTCTGTTATAAATCCTCGAGTACTGTGTGTGTCAGCATACCGATCCAGGGATGACACTTAAGCACAGAGACTTGATCCATTCGGGTCGGGTCGCTACAAGCATGAAACATGTGGATCCAAATCAGCCCCTTACAAAGCAACGCATAAACTAGGGTTTAAGCTTCTGTCACTCTAGCAACCCATCATCTACTTATTACTTCCCAATGCCTTCCCCTAGGCCCAAACAATGGTGAAGTGTCATGTAGTCGACATTCACATAACACAACTAGAGGAAAGACAGCATACATCTCATCAAAATATCGAACGAACACCAAATTCACATGATTACTTATAACAAGACTTCTCCCATGTCCTCAGGAACAAACGTAACTACTCACAAAGCATATTCATGTTCATAATCAGAGGAGTATTAATTATCATTATGGATCTGAACATATGATCTTCCACCGAATAAACCAACTAGCATCAACGACAAGGAGTAATCAACAGTACTAGCAACCCACATGTACCAATCTAAGGTTTTGAGACAAAGATCTGATACAAGAGATGAACTAGGGTTTGAGAGGAGATGGTGCTAGTGAAGATGTTGATGGTGATTGACCCCCTCTCGATGAGAGGATTGTTGGTGATGACGATGGGACGATTTCCCCCTCCTGGAGGGAAGTTTCCTCGGCAGAATAGCTCCACCGGAGCCCTAGATTGGTTCTGCCCAGGTTCCGCCTCGAGATGGTGGCGCTTCGTCCCGAAAGCTTCTTTCTGATTTTTTCATGTCAAAACAGACCATATAGCAGAAGATGGGCGTCGGGGGCCTGCCAGGGGGCCCACAAGACCGGAGGGCGCGCCCTCCACCCTTGTGGATTGCAGGTGGCCCGCTCCGGTGCTTTCTTCGCCCAATATTTTTTATATATTCCAAAAATATTCTCCGTGAAGTTTCAGGACTTTTGGAGTTGTGTAGAATAGGTCTCTAAAATTTGCTCCTTTTCCAGTCCAGAACTCCAGCTGTCGGCATTCTCCCTCTTCATGTAAACCTTATAAAATAAGAGAGAATAACATTAAGTATTGTGATATAATGTGTAATAACAGCCCATAATGCAATAAATATCAACATAAAAGCATGATGCAAAATGGACGTATCAACTCCCCCAAGCTTAGACCTCGCTTGTCCTCAAGCGAAAGCCGATATCGAAAAATATGTCCATCTATTTAGAGATAGAGGTGTCAATAAAATAAAATACAGACATGATGGCATCATGATTATCTTTAGGAAAACAACATATATTGTCATATAATTTCTTATGGTAAAGTAACAATTCATTCACAGGGTAAAGTATGAATCAGAAACTTCATTGCAAACTAACAAACTATGATCTCAGTCATTGCAGCAATTGCAATTTATCATAACATCGGAAAGAGTCAATTCAAGAGCTTTTCAGCAAGTCCACATACTCAACTATCACTTAATCATTCACAATTGCTAACACTCACGTGATACTTATGGGTTCAAAGTTTCAATCGGACACAGAGAAAGATAGGGGCTTATAGTTTCGCCTCCCAACCTTTTACCTCAAGGGTAATGTCAACAATAATACTTTATGATAACCTACATCCAAGCGGATATATATATATATATATCCGAAACTCTCCAACACATATTGCTTGCCAAAGGAAAAAGTGTAAAAAGGAAAGGTGATGATCACCATGACTCTTGTATAAGGATAGAAGATAAAAGTAAAAGATATGCCCTTCGTAGAGGGAAGCAGAGGTTGTCATGCGCTTATATGGTTGGATGCACAAAATCTTAATGCAAAAGAATGTCAGTTTATATTGCCGCTTGTGATAAAGAACTTTATTATGCAGTCCGTCACTTTTATTTATTCCGTATCACAAGTTCGTATAAAGCTTATTTTATTCACACTAATAGATCATACATATTTAGAGAGCAATTTTTATTGCTTGCACCGATGACAACTTACTTGAAGGATCTTACTCAACCCATAGGTAGGTATGATGGACTCTCATGGCAAAACTGGTTTAAAGGATGTTTGGAAGCACAAGTAGTATCTCTACTTGGTGCGAAGAATTTGGCTAGCATGAGAGGGAAAGGCAAGCTCAACATGTTGGATGATCCATGACAATATAACTTCTATTCGGATATAAGAAAACATAACCCATTATGTTGTCTTCCTTGTCCAACATCAACTTTTCAGCATGTCATATTTTAATGAGTGCTCACAATTACAAAAGATGTCCAAGATAGTATATTTATATGTGAAGCCTCTCTTTCTTTATTAATTCCTATTAATTGCAACAATGACCAAAACTATGTTTGTCCACTCTCAACAACTTTCATTCATCATACTCTTTATATGTGAAGTCATTACTCTCCATAAGATCAATATATGGTCTTTTTATTCTTTCCTTTATTTAATTCCCTCAAGATCATAGCAAGAAAGCAAAGCCTTCAACTCAAAACTACTCTTTATTATATATAACTCATGGACTCGATTACATAGATAGAGATTGAAACAAAACTCAAAGCTAGATCATACTAAAAACTTCATTCTACTAGATCAAGATATAACCAAAAGAATCGAACTAAGAAAACTGATAAAGAGAAAAGTGTGATGGTGATACGATACCGGGGCACCTCCCCCAAGCTTGGCAGTTGCCAAGGGGAGTGCCCATACCCATGTATTTATGTCTCTTTCTTCGGAGGTGGTGATGATGGAGTTGTTGATGAATCCGTTAGCTTCATTAATGCACCTTTCAGAACTTGCCGTTCTTGGAGCACACGTTGGAGTATATTTGCATTCTTCTGAATTTCCTCCATCAGATGCTTATTTTCCGGCCCCCAAGAACTATTCCCTGCATTGCTTTCACTTGGACAGGATATGTCCCAATTGGAGGGTATATGTGTACGAGGGGTGTTCTCCACTCCGTAATTATGAATCAAATTATGAAAGTTGTTCTGATGTAACCTGTGTAAGGACCTCCTAGGGGGAAGCCCTTCTCGAACCTCTTGGTCTTCATGGTTGTTTTTGGTTCCTAATGCTTGATGGGGACTTGGGATAGCGGAGATGCCCGCAGAGTACCCCTCTCCGTTGCCGGAGGTTGTTCCTCAAGCGAATCCCCTTCTTCCTTCTCCATCATGGCTCCCTCGGCATCCTACCTTCTAAGTTCCATCTGCATCGACCAAGCATCACCGTCCATATTGTTGGAGGAGGAGGATGACATAATGCATGGCCTTGGAAACTCTGGCAAAAAAAAACAACTCAAAACGAAAACAGGGAATTTTGCCATGGTACGGTGGTCAAAAGCTTCGGGAGATTATATAATGAATTTTTATTGACCAAAAGAAGTATTGCGCAAGAAAACAGAGTCTGAAGGGCACACGAGGTGGCCACAAGGCAGGGGGTGCGCCCAGGGGGGTAGGGCGCGCCCTCCACCCTTGTGGTCTCCTTGTGCAACTTTCGGACTAGTTTTAATTTTCCTAATTTTTTAAATAATCCAAAACAGTGAAAAATTGCCATTGGGAACGTTTTGGAGTCGGTTTACTTACCGTACTGCATACCTATTCCTTTTCGGAGTCTGAAACATTCTGGAAAGTGTCCCTTATGTACTCCTCTGGTGTTACGGTGTCAATTATATTGGTCTCAACATTTATGGGATTACCTGAGATATAATGTTTGATTCTTTGGCCGTTCACCACCTTCGGATTTGTGCCTTCGGCATTGTTGATTTTGATGGCACCGGAATGATAGACCTCCTCGATAATGTAAGGACCTTCCCATTTAGAGAGAAATTTTCATGCATAAAATCTTAAACGAGAGTTGTATAGCAAAACATGATCAGCTACATTAAACTCACACTTTTGTATCCTTTTGTCATGCCATCTTTTAGCTTTTTCTTTAAACAACTTGACATTCTCATAGGCTTGGGTTCTCCATTCATCAAGCGAGCTAATGTCAAATAACCTCTTCTCACCGGCAAGTTTTAAATCATAATTGAGCTCTTTAATAGCCCAATATGCCTTATGTTCTAATTCGAGAGGTAAGTGACATGCTTTTCCATAAACCATTTTATACGGAGACATACCCATAGGATTCTTATAAGCAGTTCTATAAGCCCATAATGCATCATCAAGTTTCTTAGACCAATTCTTTCTAGATCTATTAACAGTCTTTTGCAAAATCAATTTAATATCTCTATTGCTCAATTCTACTTGATCACTAGACTGAGGATGATATGGAGATGCAATTCTATGGTTAACATCATATTTAGCAAGCATTTTACGGAAAACACCATGAATAAAATGTGAACCACCATCAGTCATTAAATATCTAGGGACTCCGAACCTTGAAAAAGTAACTTCTTTAAGCATCTTAATAGAAGTGTTATGATCAACACTACTAGTTGGAATAGCTTCTACACACTTAGTAACGTAATCAACAGCAACTAAAATATGTGTATACCCATTAGAGGAAGGAAAAGGTCCGATATAATCAAAGCGCCAAACATCAAATGGTCCAATAACAAGTGAATAATTCATAGCATTTCCTGACGTCTACTAATATAGCCAATTCTTTGGCACTCATCACAAGACAAGACAAACTTACGAGCATCCTTGAAGAGAGAGGCCAATAAAAACCAGATTGCAATACCTTGTGTGCAGTTCTATCTCAAGCGTGGTGTCCTCCGTAAGACTCGGAGTGGCACTTGCGTAGGATATGTCCCTGTTCATGCTCAGGTACACAACCTCTAATAACACCATATACTCCTTCTTTATAAAGGTGCGGGTCATCCCAAAAGTAATGTCTTAAATCATAGAAAAACTTTTTCTTTTGCTGGTATGTGAAATTAGGTGGTCTAAATTTAGCAACAATGTAATTAGCATAATCAGCATAGCATGGAGTATTACGAGAAGCATTTATGACAGCTAGTTGTTCATCTCGAAGGCTATCATCAATAGGCAGTGGGTCATTAAGAACATTTTCTAACCTAGACAAGTTGTCAGCAACAGCGTTCTCAGCTCCCTTTCTATCAATAATATGCAAATCAAATTCTTGTAGCAAGAGAACCCATCTAATAAGTCTAGGTTTAGCATCTTTCTTTTCCATAAGATATTTAATAGCAACATGATCAATGTGAATAGTTACTTTGGAATCAACAATATAAGATCTGAACTTATCACAAGCAAAAACAACTGCTAAAAATTCTTTTTCAGTAGTAGCATAATTCCTCTGGGCACTGTCTATTGGTTTACTAGCATAATGAATAACATTCAATTTCTTATCAACTCTTTGTCCTAGAACAACACAAATAGCATAATCACTAGCATCACAGATAATTTCAAAGGGTAAATTCCAATCAGGTGGATGAGCAATAGGAGCAGAAATCAAGGCTTTCTTAAGTATTTCAAATGCTTCTACACAATTATCATAAAAAACAAAAGGAACATCTTTTTACAAGAGATTAGTGAGAGGCCTAGAAATTTTAGGGAAGTCTTTAATAAACCTCCTATAGAAACCAGAATGACCAAGGAAACTTCTTATACCTTTGATATCTTTAGGACACGACATCTTTTCAATAGCATCTACTTTAGCTTTATCAACTTCAATACCTCTTCCAGAAATTTTATGCCCCAAGACAATACCTTCATTAACCATAAAGTGGCACTTCTCCCAATTTAAGACAAGATTAGTTTCTTCACATCTCTGCAAAACTCGATCAAGGTTGCTTAAGCAATCATCAAAAGAAGTTCCATAAACAGAGAAATCATCCATGAAAACCTCAACAATCTTTTCACAAAAAATAGAGAATATAGTAGTCATACATCTTTGAAAGGTAGGAGGTGCATTGCATAAACCAAAAGGCATACGTCTATAAGCAAAGGTACCGAAAGGGCAAGTAAAAGTGCTCTTTTCCTGATCATCTTTTGACACAGGTATTTGAGAAAACCCGGAATAACCATCTAGAAAGCAAAAATGTGTATGTTTGGATAGTATTTATAGCATTTGATCAATAAAAGGTAGGGGGCAATGATCTTTCCTAGTAGCTTTATTCAATTTGCAAAAATCTATTACCATTCTATAACCTGTAACAATTCTTTGTGGAATCAATTCATTCTTATCATTAGGAATAACATTAATACCTCCCTTCTTAGGGACACAATGAACGGGACTTACCCATCGACTATCAGCAATAGGATAAATTATGCCTGCCTTTAGAAGCTTTAGTATTTCATTTCTTACCACCTCCTTCATCTTAGGATTTAACCGTCGTTGGTGATCAACAACTGGTTTAGCATCATGCTCCAAATAAATTTTGTGCTGACATAGAGTGGGACTAATGCCCTTAAGATCATCAAGAGTATATCCAATAGCGGCACGGTGCTTCTTCAGAGTTTTCAATAATTTGTTTTCTTCATGCTATGAAAGGTTAGCACTATCTTATTTTCATCAAGATAAGTATATTTCAACGTATCAGGTAATTGTTTAAGCTCAAACACGGGATCACCCTTGGGTGGAGGAGGATCCCCCACTGGTGCGCGTCGGTCCTAAACAAACGGGTTTTTACCCCTTTCCGGGATGGCATTTGGAACCGTCGCCAAGTGAGTGTGTGCGATAGGGTGTCCTTCCCACACGACCCAGAAATCGTCGGGCCTCCTGGGACCCAGGCTAGGGCCGTGTGCGATCGAGCGAGGCATCGAAACCCAATCATTTCCGAGGTATGTACATCCCACACGGTAATCCGAGAAAATCATTTCCGTACGTATGTACATCCCACACGGTAATCCGAGAAAATCATATCCGTAGGTATGTACATCCCACACGGTAATCCGAGAAAATCATTTCCGTACCTATGTACATCCCACACGGTAATCCGAGAAAATCATTTCCGTAGGTATGTACATCCCACACGGTGAATCCTAGAAAAACATTTCTATTCGTATGTATATCACACACAGTCAATCCAAGGAATACGTTTATGTTATTATGTACATCCCACACAGTCAATCCAGGGAAAACGTTTCCGTTCGAACGTAAATCCCACACAGTTTTATGTGTAGGCTCGTGTGTGAAAGGTGTAACTATCACACACGGTCTTCCTTGGTTAACTGTTTGCTTTTATCAACTATATCACACACGATTTGATGAAGAAAACTGTGTGGCATTGGGCTATCCATCGGAAGCGCTTTTACTGCTAGAACCGTTTGCAAAGGTCCATGACACATTTAGCAGGTTTATTAGTTTACAATTAATAATTCCAGTATTACACAAATTGACATTTCATATCGAACAACTGTTTGCCAATTTCATATCAGGCACATAAATATATTATAACATCACAGTACAATAGCTAATGAAAACAACACAGTACAACATATAGCTGGTTCAACTTCATAAGAACAATATATTCATTTCCCTAATCGAGATCATCCAGGCTCGTCTTATCCACCTCTGCTTTCTATTCAGTAAGAACCCGTTTTGCACGGGCCAATTGAGAAAGTGCCTCCTCCTTCGCCAACACCATCTTAGCAAAGTCTCTAAAAAAATCTGAGCTCATTCTCCACCTTCAACTTTTTATCCCGCATCTTGAAATATGCTTCAGCGTTGACAAGACTTTCTCTAAGCCTACGTGTGTTCACTTCCTCATACATGCTCCAGAGCTTCGTTAGGCACATCTTCAAAGACTGTGGCCACTCTTGATCAACCCACTCCAAGTAAGAACACTTCCGTTCATCCTATAATATTTAAAACTAGATCAGTAACAATTGTAGGGGAAACAGCTTTATAGCAACATAGAAAATGACCAATGCTTATTTTGAAAAACTGAAGAAACATGTTAATTATGACATATCTTTTCAAAAAGATCAATGTGCAAATGAAATAATTGGTACTGAGACAACAACCAAATTCTGGAACATCAGAAGCTATAATTAACTACAACGATGCTACAAGTTCTTACTCATGTACAATAAATAACAAATTGAACATTTTATGAGGAAGGTAAATATATCTGCAACATCATAGCGACAGTGTTTGGATGACAGCAAATTGATACTAACAGGTGTGTGATGCACAAATTTAGTAACATAGAACTAATAGCACTAAGGCCGTCCACTATGTATGCCAAAACTGGTGTAAAGACAACTGTTGCTACATCTCGCACTGGTGCCCTCAACTGGCGAGCCGATGCAGCGGGAAAAAAATCAGGGACCAGGACTCCGGAGCACGTAGTTGCTCCGATGC
Organism: Aegilops tauschii subsp. strangulata; assembly: GCF_002575655.3. Lineage (NCBI taxonomy): Eukaryota > Viridiplantae > Streptophyta > Magnoliopsida > Poales > Poaceae > Aegilops > Aegilops tauschii. The sequence goes on from NC_053039.3 coordinate 229,807,804, forward strand.
CAAGTGCCTTCGTGCCATAAAGATTTAGTATTTTACTGCTTGGCTGCTCGGATGTGTGGACCAAAGTTGGCTGCACAAACTGCTAAAGCGGTGCCAAATAATTTTCTAATGGCACTGCTGATGAGATGGGAACAATTTAAGATACTAGGTACAAACTGTGACACTGTCTTAGGATGCATTTGGTTGAAGGTGTGGTATGAATGGGTTGGGACCGTGACAGTGTCTGAATCACATCTAACAAATGATTTGTAACAATGGAAGAGGGTCTAACCTTCTTTGCACATGCGAGAAACTTCCTCCCAGTGTTGATAGAATCAAACGCAAGTAGCTTCACGCATGGAGATTGATGGTGACAACGAGCAGATAGATCTTTAGCCACCCCGCTCCATTCGTTGCCACTGATGGTCTTGGGGAGCTACAAGAGGAAGAAACGACTCAAATCGACATCCGGGTAAAAATCCTTCATTCCAAGTCATAGCCCGAGAGAGAGAAGAGAGGCATACCAGGGTGGTGAAGGAGTAGTCGCCGGAAGAGGAACCACTGGAGATGTCTTTGAAGAAGACCATGGCGACCCCGGCGGTAGGATGCGAGATGGCGAGAGCGAGGAAGCGGCTATAGCTTAGCAAGGAAGGAAGGAAGGAGGAAACAGGGGAAATGTGACTTGTGGTCGGGGAGAAAAGGGGGTGGGGAAGGGGGGAAGGGGGGCGGGGGTAGATATTTTGGCGGTAGGCCAAAATTTTGGAAATGTGGAGGGAAACTTTGTGCGCGGTGCCACCGGACCATTCTCTTTGAACGATTGTGTGCATCGCAAATGATTGTTCTGCTTTACGTGCATGGATGAGTTTCATAATTCAAATTTTGGTCTCAAGGCATGGGCACATTCACTTTGTACGCGCGCGGTGCCGCCGCACCATTCACTTTGAACGATTGTGTGCATCACAAATGATTCTTCTGCTTTACACGCATGGGATGAGTTTAATAATTCAAATTTTGGTGGAAATTTCCCCGGGTACGTCATTGCATAATTTAACATCGCTTGCTAATTTGGGCACACAAAAGAGCGTACAACAAACAGACCACACTTACTGAATCGAGCAATTTTAGTAATTACACAGAGCCAGTTGACCTAAACATTACTCTAACAAAATACCAGCATTAAAAACAAAGCCTAAGTGCGCATAATTAAAAATCCACCGCCGCGCCGGCCTATGCATCGCCGGTGTGAGATGAGACGTCGATGACTTGTCCTGGCGACATGCTGCCGTTGGTGGACTCCGTGCCCCCCTGCTGAAGTCGACCGCGTCCTCGTCCTCGTCCTCGGCGCCGCCCTCATGGTTGTAGTACTCGTAGTAGTGGCTGCGCCAGAGCTCGCATTGGTACTCCAACGTTGATTCCTCGACGGACAGACTCTTCTCTACCTCGACCTCGGCCACGCGCAACTCCTCCTCCCGGCGCTCCTCGATCTCCGCCGCCTCCTCCAGCTCCCGCTCAGCGACCTCATGAGGAAGCAGGTGCTCCATGGCCACCACCGCCTTTTCAGAGGTGGGTTGCATGCTGGAGTCCGAGGTGTCCTGGAATATCTTGGCGTGTGCATCCTCGATCTTGGCGTAGATGGCCTCGACCCAGGACAGGGCGACATCAGCGGCACGGACGGCAGCTCGAGCGCTCTCAGCGTTTGCAGCCGCCGTCGCAGCAGCACTTGCAGCCATCTCGGTTGCTGCAGCTGCCCTGTGGGCTGCCGCAGACGCCCTCTCGGCGGAACCGGCCGCGCTCAATGCGGATGCGGCGGCACTCTCGGCGTAGGCGGCCGCGCTCTCGGCGCAGGCGGCGGTGCTCGGGGGGGATGCGGCCATCGTACGGGCCTTCACGAAGTGTTTCCACGGCCTCATCTTTGCAAGAAGGGGGTGCAGGAATGGGGATCGGGATTCGTGGATTCGGGGGTTGCTGGCACTAGAGCAGACGAGCCGGCGAAGCATAAGGAGGGAGACTTAAATAGACCCAGATATTTTCATCGCAAACGGTTCCTAGAAAACAACTCGGTGTGATGTTGTACATATTTTATATTAGCTGTGAAAGAAGAATTTGGAATGAAGTGCCAACGGATGGTGTTTTAAATGAACGAGAAATTTTGTAGTACTAATACAACTGTCATGTCAAATTTTGGAAAATTTCAGGGGTCATTTGACCTTCTAAGACATTTAAGTGATTTTCTAGCCATTTAATGACCGTAATTGAAATTTGAACTACATGTACATGCAACAGCTAACCATAACGGTTTGAAAACTGATATTTCGTGTACTTGTGTGCGATTTAATTCCATGTGCAGTAAATTGGAAGGAATTTTCAACATATTAGTCTAACGGCTATGACACTATTAAGCATGGAGTGACATGGCATTTTAATTCCAAAAAATAAAAAAAATCAGAAACACATGAAACCTTGGTTGATGTAATGTCATGCCACCAAGATGATGTGGTAAAAAAATTGGCATGTTTGACCAAAGTTTGGACACACACCCCTCACAAACCGGAGCAAGTCACTAGAAGGTTCGTGCTGCCGAGAGGGAACAATGCATGTTTGATGACGAATGGGAGATAGCTTCCTCCTACGGCCTTCAAATTTTTTTCTACGTCTAACGTGCACTACTACAACTGTAATGTGAAATTTTTGAAAATTCTAGGGGTCATTTGACCTTTCAAAGACATTTAAGTGATTTTCTAGCCATTTAATGACCGTAATTCAAATTTGAACTACATCTACATGCAACGCGTAACCGAAACGGTTTGAAAAATCATATTTGCGTACTTGTATGCGAGTTAATTCCATGTGCAGTAAACTAGAAGGAATTTTCAAACATATTTGTATCACGACATGGACACATATGCATGAATACGTATGCATGGAGTGGCATGGCATTTTAATTCCCAAAAAAAATCAGAAACACATGAAACCTTGGTTGATGTAATGTCATGCCACCAAGATAATGTGGTAAAGAAATTGGCATGTTTGACGAAAGTTTGGACACACACCCCTCACAAACCCGAGCAACTCGCTAGAAGGTTCGTGGTTCCGAGAGGGAACAATGCATATTTGATGACGAAAGGGAGATAGCTTCCACTTACGGCCTTCAAATTTTTTCTACGTCTAACGTGCACTACTACAACTGTAATGTGAAATTTTGGAAAATTCTAGGGGTCATTTGACCTTTTAAAGACATTTAAGTGATTTTCTAATCATTTAATGACCGTAATTCAAATTTGAACTACATCTACATGCAATGCCTAACCAAAGCGGTTTGAAAAATCATATCTGTGTACTTGTGTGCGAGTTAATTCCATGTGCAGTAAATAAGAAGGAATTTTCAAACATATTGGTTTCACGACATGGACACATGCATACGTATGCATGGAGTGACATGGCATTTTAATTCAAAAAAATAGAAAAATGATCAGAAACACATGAAACATTGGTTGATGTAATGTCATGCCACCAAGATGATGTGGTAAAGAACTTGGCATGTTTGACGAACGTTTGGACACACACCCCTCACAAACCGGAGCAACTCGCTAGAAGGTTCGTGGTTCTGAGAGGGAACAATGTATGTTTGATGATGAACGGGAGATAGCTTCCTCTTACGGCCTTCAATTTTTTTCCTACGTTTAACGTGCACTAATACAACTGTCATGTGAAAATTTGGTAAATTTCAGGGGTCATTTGACCTTTTAAAGACATTTAAGTGATTGTCTAACCATTTAATGACCGTAATTCAAATTTGAACTACATCTACATGCAACGCCTAACCATAACGGTTTGAAAAATAATATTTTTGTGTACTTGTGTGCGAGTTAATTCCATGTGCAGTAAATTAGAAGGAATTTTCAAACATATTGGTGTCAAGGCATGGGCACATGCATGGAGTGCATGCCATGGCATTTTAATTCTAAAAAATTAAAAAATGATCAGAAAAACATGAAACCTTGGTTGATGTAATGTCATGCCACCAAGATGATGTGGTAAATAAATGGGGATGTTTGACGAAAGTTTGGACACACACCCCTCACAAACCGGAGCAACTCGCTAGAAGGTTCGTGGTTCCGAGATGGAACAATGCATGTTTGATGACGAACGGGAGATAGCTTCCTCTTACGGCCTTCAAATTTTTTCTACGTCTAACGTGCACTACTACAACTGTAATGTGAAATTTTGGAAAATTCTAGGGGTCATTTGACCTTTTGAAGACATTTAAGTGATTTTCTAACCATTAAATGACCGTAATTCAAATTTGAACTACATCTACATGCAACGCCTAACCAAAACGGTTTGAAATATCATATCTGTGTACTTGTGTGCGAGTTAATTCCATGTGCAGTAAATTAGAAGGAATTTTCAAACATATTGGTCTCACGATATGGACATATGCATACGTATGCATGGAGTGACATGGCATTTTAAAAAATAATAGAAAAATGATCAGAAACACATGAAACCTTAGTTGATGTAATGTCATGCCACCAAGATGATGTGGTAAAGAAATTGGCATGTTTGACGAACGTTTGGACACACGCCCCTCACAAACCAGAGCAACTCACTAGAAGGTTCGTAGTTCCGAGAGGGAACAATGTATGTTTGATGACGAATGTGAGATAGCTTCCTCTTACGACCTTCAATTTTTTTCCTACGTTTAACGTGCAACTGTCATGTGAAAATTTGGTAAATTTCAGGGGTCATTTGACTTTCTAAAGACATTTAAGTGATTTTCTAACCATTTAATGACCGTAATTCAAATTTGAACTACATCTACATGCAACGCCTAACCAAAATGGTTTGAAAAATCATATATTTGTGTACTTGTGTGCGAGTTAATTCCATGTGCAGTAAATTCGAAGGAATTTTCAAACATATTGGTGTCAAGGCATGGGCACATGCCATGGCATTTTAATTCCAAAAAATTAAAAAATGATCAGAAAAACATGAAACTTTGCTTGATTTAATGTCATGCCACCAAGATGATGTGGTAAAAATATTAACCTGTTTAACTAAAGTTTGGACACACACCCCTCACAAACCGGAGCAACTCACTAGAAGGTTCGTGGTTCTGAGAGGGAAGAATGCATGTTTGCTGACGGACGGGAGATAGCTTCCCCTTACGGCCTTCAAATTTTTTCCTACGTTTAACGTGCACTAATACAACTGTCATGTGAAAATTTGGAAATTTTCAGGGGTCATTTGACCTTTTAAAGACATTTAAGTGATTTTCTAACCAATTAATGACCGTAATTCAAATTTGAACTACATCTATATGCAACGCCTAACCAAAACGGTTTGAAAAATCATATTTTGTGTACTTGTGTGCGAGTTAAAAAATCATCAGACGATGTAAATATCTGGTGTTCAAAAAAGAAAATGTAAAGATCTGGCAAGACAACCGGCCCCCACACGATTGACACTCTATCTCGCGGCTCAAGGTTTGGTAGGTGATTGGCGGGGATCATTAATCAGACACGGTTCTGTATTGGAAACCGTCAGCTATTATGTTCACACACGGATTTGCTGCGGGAATTGTGTGTAATTCAAACTACAGTACTCGTAAATTCCAGCGACCGGCGTGTGTACTGTCCCCGTCGATCTAGATTCCGGCCGCCAATAAATACTACCTTGCTCACGTCGTCCCGCCTGCATTCTCATCTACATCCTCCCCTCGCTCGCCCTCTCTCTTTCTCTCTCTCAAATCTCTGCCATGGCACCGCCGGTCTGCCCACGCGCCGACGAGGAGTCCCTGCCCCTCGAGGACGCTCACTCGATTAGCAGCGATGAGGAGCCCTACGCGCCGCCTGATGAGGTTGCGCCGGACCCCCCAACTTTGGATTGGTTTTGGGGCCAGTACAATCTTTTTCTGTGGAAGTCGCTGCCGCCGGCTGAGAAAGCCAGGCAAGTGGCGTTCAAGAATGAGATGGCGGAGGAGGAAGCCAGGTACCAGGCGGCCTATGAAGCCCGTGATGCCGCCTGGAAAAAGGAGGCGACGGGGCTTTGGGGGCGGGTGCGTCATCGTGCCGAGGAGGTGTATGAAGAGAGGTACTTCGCGAGGAAGGTCATAGGCGCTGGGCGCCTCGTTGCTGCGTGGAGGTGGGCCGATAAGCTCCAGCATGCCATCGACGAGGAGCTCCGGTGGGCGCCCAACGAAATGGCAAGATCGGCCGCGCGCGTCCACCAGCAAGAGGCAGATCGGTACGTCAAGCGCTGCAAGGCGGAGGAGTCGGAGTACTGCCTCCGCACTAGGAAGAGGCCGCGCACCAGGGAGCTGCTGGCGAGGGGCTGCCGGAATACTGGCCCTAGGAGGGATTATTAGTTTTAGTATTGTTCGTCTTCAATTTTATGCATTGTACCTAGTAGTTAAGTATCATCACGTCTATGTGATATTATATATATATATTCTGTGATGATCTAATGAACAATTAATATATATATATATATATTATGAATTCCATTTTCTATCTGTTTTTGTATACTCATTTGAATCTAGCTGTTATCATCCACATATACAGAATGGAAAGCGTATATACACACATTGAAACAGAACATAACATAACATAACATATAAGAATGGAAAACAGAGTACACACATTGAAACAGAGCAATAAACAGAGCAATACTATGATTGCTGTGAATACATAGCTATCCACGTTGAAACGACTTTCCAAAATAAAACGCATCCATGAGACCATGACCAGCATCCCTTGCCTAGGGTAGCTTTTGGCTCTACCTGAACTCGTGCAGGCGTTCGTCCAAGCAGCCGACACGCTCGCGGTACATCTGGAGCGCGATCTCGAGCTCCAAGTTGGCTATTTCATCGGAGATCACCAGCTCGAGGATGCGACGGCCATGTTCCTCTACTGCGCCTAGGTGGAAACTTGGGCCAAGGAGGCGGTCGAGCCTACGGACCAGTGCATTGGCATCCAGCGGGCCGCGGACAAGGCGAACGGCGACACCCACGCGAACGGTGTAGCGGGCGTCCGGTGCAAGTACGGCGCGGCCAGCCTCTGGTGCAAGTACGGCGCTGAGGGCCTCTGCCCACTCCTGGCGAGGAATGGGGGTACTGACGGGACGTGTACCCAGCTGCGACGCCGTGTCGACAGCACGCAAGCGCCGATGGATCCACTGTTGCTGTGCGGTGCACCGTGCCTCTCGCTTTGTGGCGCTCCAACGGTCTCGTCGTGCGGCGAGCCACAGCCTATCGGCGCGGACGTGCCTAGCTTGCTCTGCGGCGCGCCATAGATCATTTTTTGCGGCGAGCTGCAGCCTGTTGGCGCTGACATGCCTATCTTGATCCGCGGTGCTCAAGCGCCATGCGCCAAAGGTCTGCTCAACCCTGGCGATGACGCGCATCACGGCGTCGTCCATCGCGTTGCCGGGGAGCGCCTCGGCCTCGAGGGGCCATGGCGCCTGCTCGTTTTCCTCGTCGACGAGGTTGATGGCAGAGGCGGCGCTTTGGTGGGTTGGCATGCTTGGAAAAGGTGGATGTGCTACAGCCTGCGCTTGTCGCCTCCATGCGTCGTGCCCCCCTATGCGCAATATAGCAGGGTGGCGGGAAAGGTGAGGAAATGGCGGGAAACGGTGGCGTGTTCATAAAATGCCATCAATTAATGGAAACTTAGCATCGAGCTAGCACAAGTAATAGATGATGATCACATGAACACGAACCACACCAGGGAACCCGTCGGTGATGAATTCATCAATCTCAAACGGTTGAATACTAGCAAGCGTTTTCCCCCAACACACACGGCCTATTCCATCACAAATAGGTCGGATGGATCAACTGTATGCCACGTATCGCACATTGTCAAAAAGTAATGCGGTAGACCTTCTTTAATGCGTGTTAAAAAATAAAAAATAAATAAAAAACAAGGACCTCGAGGTTAAATTAGCTGAGGGAATGGGGCATTTCGGTCATTTGACCGAAATGACCCATCCCATCACCTAATTTAACATCGACACAACTACCCATCCACTCACCCATCTGATGGCTGCTCCAGCCTGAGCACACTTAACTTGATAGTTTTCTTACATGAGCTACTGCTGGAACAACTAGTCCTTGCTGATAGGAATGCCTCTTCACATCCTTATGGCTACTGGATGAGATGCTGCAGAAAGGATACATCCGTCCAAGCTCTTCACCATGGGGATGACCAGCAATCTTCATGGACAAAAAGGATGGCAGTCTATGAATGTGTGCAGACTACCGACAGCTGAATGACGTCACCATCAAAAACAAGTATCCACTGCCGAGGATCGACGATCTGTTTGATCAACTTAGTGGGGCCAAAGTATTCTCAAAAATTGATTTGAGGACTGGATATCATCAACTTAAGATAAAGAAGGAAGATATCCCTAAGACCGCGTTCACCACTCGGTACGGTCTTTATGACTACACCGTTATCTCCTTCAGCCTCACCAACGCTCCTGCATTCTTTATGCATATGATGAATAAGGTGTTTATGGACTTCTTGGATAAATTTGTGGTGGTGTTCATTGATAACATCCTCATTTACTCCAAGAGCAAGGACGAACACAAGGAGCATCTTCGAGCAGTTCTGCAAAGGCTTCGCGACCATCAACTTTATGCCAAATTCAGCAAATGTGAGTTCTGGCTCCAACAAGTGGGATTCCTCGGGCATGTCCTCTCGGCAGAAGGAATCTCAGTGGACCCAAGCAAGTTGAAGGATGTACTTGATTGGTCCGCACCCATCACAGCCTCAGAAATCCGGAGTTTCCTTGGACTAGCAAGATATTATCGCCGTTTTATCGAAGGCTTCTCGAAGATCGCCAAGCCAATGACTGAGCTTCTGAAGAAGGATAAGAAGTTCGTATGGACTGAGGACTGCGAGCGGAGTTTCAATGGGTTAAAAATCAGGCTGACATCGCACCAGTATTAACTCTTCCAGACATCTACCGCAGTTTTGATGTCTACTGCGACGCATCCAGAAGAGGACTGGGGTGCATACTCATGCAAGATGGCAAAGTGGTGGCATATGCATCTCGCCAACTGCGACAACACGAAGGAAACTATCCTACCCATGATTTGGAATTGGCCGCGGTGGTGCACGCTTTGAAGATCTGGAGACACTATCTGATTGGAAAGAAGTGCCAGATATTCACCGATCATAAGAGTCTCAAGTATATATTCACTCAGCCCGATTTGAACCTTCGATAGCGAAGATGGCTCGAATTGGTTAAGGACTACGACCTCAGGATAAATTATCACCCGGGCAAAGCTAATGTGGTGGCTGACGCCCTCAGCCGCAAACCAGCCAACCTTAATGCGCTAATGGATTCACTGCCTCTTGAGCTCTATGAAGAAATCATGCAGCTCAATTTGGTAATCACCGACGCCCGTCTTGTCAATATATTGGAGGTTGCCCTACTCTCAAAGAAGAAATCCGCAGTGCACAAGCAAATGATGAGCGGTTAATAATATATGTTCGGAAGGTGCACCAAGGGCGTGCACCAGATTTTTCTATGGATCAGCAAGGTTTACTAAGGTTCCGAGGAAGACTCTGCATACCCAACCAAGAAAGTCTGAAGAAGGAAATATTGGCAGAAGCGCATGAAGCACCATACTCAATTCATCCCGGTGGTACCAAAATGTATGAGGACCTTCGTCAGGTATTTTGGTGGGATGGAATGAAGAAAGACATCGCATACTTTGTGGCCTATTGCGACATATGCAACAAGGTAAAGGTGGAACACCAAAAATCCGCCGGACTCCTCCAACCTCTGTCGGTATCCCAATGGAAATGGGATGATATCTGCATGGACTTCATCACCGGACTACCAAGGTCTCATCGAGGAAATGACGCAATATGGGTCATAGTGGACACCTTAACAAAGGTGGCACACTTCCTTCCTATCCGGACCACATACCGTGCAAATCAACTCGCACAGCTGTATGTGTCAAGAATCGTCAGTCTGCATGGAGTACCCAAGACGATCACCTCCGACAGGGGATCTCTCTTCACCTCCGCATTTTGGTCCCGACTACATCAAGCCTTGGGGACCGCTTTGAAATACAACACGGCCTATCATCCTCAGACAGATGGACAGACTGAGCGAGTAAATCAAATACTCAAAGATATGCTCAGTGCATGTAAATTGGCCCAAGGAACCAAGTAGGAAGACTGTCTGCCCTACGCCGAGTTTTCCTACAACAACAGTTTCCAGGCCAGCTTAAAGATGTCACCCTATGAAGCCCTGTATGGACGGAAATGCCGCACTCCATTGATCTGGTCTCAAACCGGAGACAACCGCATTTTCGAGACTGATTTAATGCTCGAAGCGGAGAAGCAAGTCAAGGAAATCCGCAACAGTGGCCAAATCTCAACAGAAGAGCTACTATGATGCCAAACATCGTCAGATCAGCTTCGAACCCGGAGAACAGGTATATCTCCGAGTCACCCCTATGAAAGGAGTAAAGAGGTTTCAAACCCGTGGAAAATTGGCACCTAGATATATCGGTCCATTCCCCGTCGTGGCTAGAGTCGGTACGGTTGCATATCAGTTGGAATTGCCACCGGAACTGTAAGAAGTACACAACGTGTTTCACATATCACAGCTAAGAAGATGTATCTCGCCACCGGAGAAAAGGACTGATATGGCAGAGATAGAATTGTCTAAGGATTTGACTTATGAGGAAAAGCCAATCATAATATTGGATCAGACAGAAAGGGTCACCCGCAGCAAAGAAATAAGGTTTTACAAGGTTCAGTGGGAGCACCACACCGAAGAGGAAGCGACCTGGGAAAGAGAGGAATTTTTAAGGACTGCATATCCAGAATGGTTTTCCCAAGCAACCGAATCTCGAGGACGAGATTCATCTTAAGTGGGGGAGGTTTGTGACAGCCTGGATTTTGCCTTCTCTCTTTTTCCGGACTTGCCTTCTCTCTCTTTTCCAGACTTGGTTTTATCGTGGCTTTTGCCCTGACTTGATTCGGATTTTGAATCATTTCAAATGGACTTGACTTGGGCATATCCTTGACTTTCACCCAAGTGACCTATCTACTTTATTCCTCTGATAAATCCTCAAAATAATCAAATGAATATTCTTCATAAAAGAAAAATATTCATTTTTCTCTTTGAAACTCACTTCAGAAACTTGTGCTCCAAAGCAACCTCATTTTTTCTTGCTCAGAAAAATCTGAGATAATTCCTGAATATTCTTAGAACCTTGGCACACCTTCCCATGCAAAAATATTGCACCACTTTTTGGAATATTTTTGCTGTAGAAAATCATTTCTATTCTGGCCCAAACTTCCGGTTTGTACAACAAGTACATTTTTCCTTGAGCTTTTAGCCTTGATCTTTCTTGAGCTTAATCAACCTCCTAAGAAACCCTAAACCCCAGGAGATGAGCCCTAATGGCCTTCTAGAAGGTGGTCAAACTTGGCGACCAAGTTTCTGGACAGAAACTTCTCAGCTTAGTAGAGTTAAGTCTGGTCGGCCTGGGCATGAACCATCACTTCTCCTAGACTAAACACTACACGGTCGAATGCGTAGACAAGGTTTGGCCGCTCCTGGGCATCATTTTGACCATGCCAGCTTGGTGACCGTGCGAGGACACGGCGCTTGGCAGCGTCTCGACGCGCTCTGGCTGGCGCCTTGCCCTCTGTTTTGCGCGTGCTCGTTCCAGCGCTCGCCGCCGACTACCGCACCGCGCCAAAAGCCCCGACCCATCACCCTTGACCGCTCCCTGGCGCTCGCCGACACTGGAGCCGCCGCAACAAACATGGGCGTGTCGCGGCCAAAACACCACAGTGCGCGCGTGCGCTTGTCCACTTCCCCAACCGCCTCCTGTGCTCGTCCGCGAGCGTGGCCAAGCTCCTGCGTTGACGCTGAGCCTTTGCCCCCTCGCCTTGGAGCTTCTTGTCACCGTTCGTCGCGTGTCCAGAGAGCTCCGACGGCGACACGTCTCCCCTTGCTCCGGCTATATAAAGCAACCCCGCCTCGAATCCTGGCCAAGCACCACTCCACACAACCCCCACGAACACGTAGAACAACCGCAGCTCGGTCGGGCAGGCCTCTGGCCGTCGCCCCGACCCGAGGACTCCGGCGATCCCCGCAGGCCAGCCGCCGTTCTCCAGGGCCTCTCGAGCTCAAGTAGATGCTTGGGCGGGGCCTTGGTGGTTCGTTGGTGCTGCCTGGACGCCGCCAAGCCCTCGGAGCCGCCCCTAGCCATCGTCTTCAACCTCTCCGGCGAAACCCGTCCGCCACCGTAGCTTGCGAGCTCAACCTCGAGCAGCTCCGTCCACCTCTTGCCAAGCCACAGGTACGGGCAGGTGCGCCTCGAGCCCCGCTTCAATCCTATCCCTCTAGCCTAGCCCCAAACCCCCTCATTGCCGGCGTAAGCTCCGGCGAAGCTCCGCCTCTCTGATCTCGCTCGCCCCCTCTCTCTCCTGACGTGCGGGACCCACCTGTCGGTCTCACCACTCACGCCCGAAGTGGTACGAGTGGGGGCATATTTCTGTTTTACGCCTTCGACGTCACCCCCCAGGATTTCTATTTCATTCAAATATTATTCAGAAATTTGACTGAACTTTGACCAGCCACCATTTCTAAACCAGAAGTCCAAATGATTTGATTCTTTTTGCATTGTCTTTGTTTCAGAAAGCTCTAGCAGCACACCAAAAGGTGGATTTTTCCTTGCTGCCTAGAATTTCTGGTGATTTTCAGAATGTGTTTTGACAAATATTTTTGTGGTTTTAAATTCTTTTTCAGAAGGAGAAGCTTGTCTTGAAGCAAACGAAGAGGGGTGTGATCCTCCTCTACACTAAGGCAAGCCACACCAGCATTTGGATGGTGTTATTTCAATATCTATGATTTTCTACTTGAATATGAGTGTTTATTTGCATTTAAAATTTGATAAATAAATTTAGTTAATTTCTAGTTACTTTCCCATGCTTGACATGCTTGTTTTAGTTACTGGTTGAATGCATGAACTTGTTTGGATAAGTAGAGTAATATTTTGCACTATGCATATTGCTATGGAAATTAATGGTAGTTATTTTACTAAGTGATAGTTTCATTTAAATAAAGAACTAATAAAAAATATTGCTTGATAAATAAAAATGAGTTATAACCAGAGAAGTTTTGGTTCTAAGTATTGCAAGATGTATATATTGTTAAGTTTGATCCATGAATATGAGTTGTTTGCTTTGTATGACGAGTAGTTGCATGATTCTTTTTGTGTTATATCATGTTGATGATAAGAAGTTTTTATCAAAGCTAAACTTGATTAAGTTCAACTTGAATATGATGTTGATCACATCATGGTGCCACTGAATCGGGTTTTTAATTCAGTGCGACCACATTTACCTTATGGGAAGGTCTTGATTCGGTCCTTTGTTGTGGCTCTCACCGGTGCCTCCCGCGAGGGAAGGTTATTGGCGTGCATACCCTGGCCCGGTAGGCAGACATAACCTTGTGTGCTCGTTTTTGTTTTTATGGTACTTTGTCCCTGTTTGGGACCGTTTTTGCCACGACGGTGGCCGTTGGTGTCTTTGGTAGACATAGGGCCACCCAAGACCTAGCCCTAAGGGGGAGTTGGTCGGAGTGGCCGGGGAGAGTGCATGACAAAGGGAGGGTTTCGTCGGAATGCTTTGGTCCACCCGAATGGGAATGCGAGGCCAGGTGTTCCGTGGTGTGGGTAAAGTGCGCTACCTCTGCAGAGTGTATTTAATCTATCGATAGCCGCGTCCTCGGTTATGAGCATAACTCGTGAGTAAGTCAGACCATGGATCAACTTTTCTAATAAATCCTGCAAACTAAGTTATTGTTGTGATGCATTGGTTCGTGGTGAAGCATGAACACTTGAGGTGTTCATGAGTGATTGGTTTCAGGTGTGAATGGGAATGTGAGGCCAGGTGTTCCGTGGTGTGGGTAAAGTGCGCTACCTCTGCAGAGTGTATTTAATCTATCGATAGCCGCGTCCTCGGTTATGAGCATAACTCGTGAGTAAGTCACACCATGGATCAACTTTTCTAATAAATCCTGCAAACTAAGTGATTGTTGTGATGCATTGGTTCGTGGTGAAGCATGAACACTTGAGGTGTTCATGAGTGATTGGTTTCAGGTGTGACCCAGGTATGGTCACCGTTTGGTTACGAGGTAACCGTCTGGTAAGCGAGTCCGTGGGACTCATTGCATGAATCGTTTGTTTTCCATCGAAGTAGTTTTTGCATTGCATTAACCTGTTTAAATATCTTGATATTGTCTGTCATCGTGCTTATGTTTGTTGTGAGCTTGCAAGTACATTCAATGTACTAACCTGGCGTGTTATGCCAGCTTTCAGGCAAGTCGGTTCTCATCGGAGCGCATCTCGTGTCTAGGCCGTGTCCATGTCGGTGTCCCTGTGCTATGGAGTTCCACTTCGTCGTTCTTCCGCTGCCGCGTAGTTCGTGTGATCGAGGCCCCGTCATGTTCATTAAATAATGTACATATTGTCCAGCAGCACCGTGTGTGCCGCTTGGCCTCGAATCTCGATGTAATATCAGACCTATGTAATCCGCTAGCATCAATAAAGCAGTTGTTTATGTACCATGTTGTTGTGTATTGCCAGAAGACTTGATCTATGGGCTGGCAATGCAAGGTAAACCGGTTGCTCTGAGCCGGGGTGGCACATCATTGCAAACAGGATATTATATCTAGTTAAATTGTGTTTTAAAATAGGTCTATTAAAATCCTTGGGCAAATTGTGTTTTAAAATAGGTCCCTAATTAAAGAATATTATATCTATTTCCCTCCTTTCATTCATAAACATATCATTTTCATGGTCTAGTAAATATTGTTCTAAAGGATCAGTAGGTGGCACGACAATAGAAGCAAGACCAATAATTTCATCCTTACTAGGCAATTCTTTATCATGGGGTTGTCTACGAAATTTAGAGAAATTAAAATCATGAGACATATCCCCGGTGATGACCATAGTTTGAAGAGTTCATGTATTCACTATGTGTTAATGCTTTGGTCCGGTACTCTATTAAAAGAGACCTTAATATCCCTTAGTTTCCATTAGGACCCCGCTGCCACGGGAGGGTAGGACAAAAGATGGCATGCAAGTTCTTTTCCATAAGCACGTATGACTATATTCGGAATACATGCCTACATTACATTAATGAATTGGAGCTAGTTCTGTGTCACCCTATGTTATGACTGTTACATGATGAACCGCATCTGGCATAATTCTCCATCACCGATCCAATGCCTACGAGCTTTTCACATATTGTTCTTCGCTTATTTACTTTTCCGTTGCTACTGTTACAATCACTACAAAACCCAAAAATATTACTTTTGCTACCGTTACCGTTACTTCCATATTACTTTGCTACTAAATACTTTGCTGCAGATACTAAGTTATCCAGGTGTGGTTGAATTGACAACTCAACTGCTAATACTTGAGAATATTCTTTGGCTCCCCTTGTGTCAAATCAATAAATTTGGGTTGAATACTCTACCCTCGAAAACTGTTGCGATCCCCTAAACTTGTGGGTTATCAAGACTATTTTCTGGCGCCGTTGCCGAGGAGCATAGCTCTATTCTTTGAGTCACTTGGGATTTATATCTGCTCGTCACTATGAAGAACTTGAAAGACGCAAAAACAACAATTTATCCCTCAACTACGAGGGGAGGTAAGGAACTGCCATCTAGCTCTGCACTTGATTCACCTTCTGTTTTGAGTAAGCTTGCGACACCTAAACTTGCTTCTGCTATGCATTCTGATATGTCCCATGTTATTGATGATGCCACTTCTGCTATGCATGATACTTATGATGAAACTACTTCTATGCTTGATACTACTGTGCCACTTGGTGAAGTTCTTGATGAACAACTTGCTAGGGCTAGAGAGAATGAAATTATTGAAAATGATAATATTGATGAAAGTGATGATGAAGACTCTCCCCCTAATAAATAAGAATTACCTGTTGCTCCTGAGGGTTATGTTATGGATGAAGAAGCTGCTAGAGCTATTTTAGCTTGCAATGATAGATATGATCTTAAGAAGTTATTAGCTAAATGGAAGCAGCAATCTCTTAATGCTAGAATGAAACCTCACCCTGCTTTTGCTACTTCACCTATCTGTGTTACTGATAAGGATTATGAATTCTCTGTTGATCCTGATATAATTACTTTGGTTGAATCTGATCCTTTTTATGGCTATGAATCTGAAACTGTTGTGGCACATCTTACTAAATTAAATGATATAGCCACCCTGTTCACTAATGATGAGAGAACTCGCTATTTTATATCATTAAAATATTTCCGTTCTCATTAAAGGGTGATGCTAAGATATGGTTTAATTGTCTTGATCCTGGTTGTGTGCGTAGTCCCCAGGATATGATTTATTACTTCTCTGCTAAATATTTCCCTGCTCATAAGAAACAAGCTGCTTTAAGGGATATATACAATTTTGTGCAAATTGAAGAAGAGAGTCTCCCACAAGCTTGGGGAGGCTTCTCCAATTACTTAATGCTTTGCCTGATCATCCTCTTAAGAAAAATGAAATACTTGATATCTTTTATAATGGACTAACCGATGCCTCCAGAGATTACTTGGATAGTTCTGCTGGTTCTGTTTTCAGGGAAAGAACACCGGATGAAGCTGAGATTCTATTGAATAATATGTTAACAAATGAAAATAATTCCTGAGCCAGCTCCTGAGCCTATTCCTAAACCAACTCCGAAGAAGAGGGGTGTTCTATTTCTCAGTCCTGAAGATATGCAAGAGGCAAAGAAATCTATGAAAGAAAAAGGTATTAAAGCTGAAGATATTAAGAATTTACCCCCTATTGAAGAAATAAATGGTCTAAATTTACCGCCTGTTGAAGAAACATATGATCTTAATCCCTCACCTATTGAAGAAACTCATGGTCCTAATAACCCGACACAGGTAGTAAAGGTAAATGCTCTCTATAGATTTGATGAAGGTGATATGCCTCGTTATAAGTCTGCTAGACAATGCTTAGATGAGTTTGACAATTTTATTGTTAAACAAGAAAACTTCAATGCTTATATTGGTAGACAATTGAAATACAATTCCGATACGCTAGAACACTTGAGTAATTACATGGCTAATGTTAAAGGTGAACTTAAACTCATTAGTAAACACGCTTCTATGGTTACCACTCAAGTAGAACAAGTACTTAAAGCTCAGAATGATTTGCTCAATGAATTTAATAGTAAGAATAATGATTATGCCGTTAGAGTGGCTACTAGAACTGGTAAGATGACTCAGGAACCTTTGTATCCTGAAGGCCACCCTAGGAGAATTGAACAAGATTCTCAGAGAAATAATATTGATGCACCTAGTCCTTCTAAAAAGAAGAAAAAGAAAAATGATAGGACTTTGCCTGCTTCTAGTGAACCTATTGCTGAACCACCTGAGAATCCAAATGATATTTCTATTTCTGATGCTGAAACACAATCTGGTAATGAACATGAACCTAGTGAAAATGTTAATGATGATGTTCATAATGATGCTCAACTTAGTAATGATAATGATGTAGAAATTGAACCTGTTGTTGATCTTGATAACCCACAATCAAAGAATCAACGTTATGATAAGAGAGACTTTGTTGCTAGGAAGCATGGTAAAGAAAGAGAACCATGGGTTTAGAAACCCATGCCTTTTCCTCCCAAACCATCCAAGAAAAAGGATGATGAGGATTTTGAGCGCTTTACTGAAATGATTAGAACTATCTTTTTGCGTATGCGATTAACTGATATGCTCAACATGAATCCTTATGCTAAGTATATGAAAGAAATTGTCACTAATAAAAGAAAGATACCGGAAGCTGAAATTTCCACCATGCTTGCCAATTGTAATTTTAAGGGTGGAATACCAAAGAAACTAGGAGATCCAGGAGTACCAACTATACCATGCTTCATTAAAAGAAACTATGTTAAAACTACTTTATGTGATCTTGGAGCCGGCGTTAGTGTTATGCCTCTCTCTTTATATCGTAGACTTGACTTGAATAAGTTGACACCTACTGAAATATCTTTGCAAATGGCTGATAAATCAACTGCTATACCTATCGGTATCTGTGAGGATGTGCCTGTTGTGGTTGCAAACGTTACTATTTTAACGGACTTTGTTATTCTTGATATTCCCGAGGACGATAGTATGTCTATTATTCTTGGAAGACCCTTTTTGAATACTGCAGGGGTTGTTATTGATTGCAACAAAGGCAATGTCACTTTTCATGTTAATGGTAATGAGCATACGGTACACTTTCCAAGGAAACAACCTCAAGTTCATAGTATCAATTCTATTGGAAAAATTCCATCGATTATTTTTTGAGGTTTTGAATTTACTCTTCCTACTGTCAAGAAGAAATATGATATTCTTATTATTGGGGATGTGCATATCCCCGTTGAGGTAACATAGTGTTATTCGAAATTTCTCCGGTTCCATGTTATTCGGAATGAGTTTGTTAACAAGACCTGATCAACCTTGTTAGTGGATTCCTTTTGATGAGCATGAGATGGATGAAACTAGAAGGCACAACCTTCTGTACCCTCTCTCTACTTTCTGTTATTTAGTTGAAATAAAGCAAAAATAGTATTTTCCTGCCTGTTTTCTGAATTATCCGTGCAATATAAAAATACCCCGAAAATAAAAGTTCTCCAAATGCCCTGAAAATGAAATATGATTTTTTCTGGAATATTTGAGAATATCTGGAACTGAGAACACAGCAGGGGGAGCAAACACCTGGCCACAAGGGTCCAGGGCGCGCCCACCCTACAGGGCGCGCCCCCTGCCTCGTGGGCCCATGGTGGCTCCTCTCCACTTATTCCTGCACCCACACACTTCTTCCTCCTCCCAAAAAAATCACCACCCAGCTCAAGCACGAGTTCTAGCTCATTTTGCTGCGATTTTCGATCTCCTTGCTGAAAGCACCTCTCACAAAACTACTTTGGGGGATTGTTCCTTGGTATGTGACTCCTCCATTGGTCCAATTAGTTTTTGTTCTAGTGCTTTATTCATTGCAAATTTGTGTTGCCTAGGTGACCATGTTTTTGAGCTTGCATGTCAAATTTATATGGTTCCAAGTAGTTCTAATGCTTGATATAGTCTCTAGGCACTTGTAGGAGTAGTTGCTATCAATTTTGTTGAGCTTGGTTCACTTTTATTTGAAGTTACTAAAAATTTCAGAAATTTTTCAGAGAAAGAAATATGCTTAGTAAAATGTACCAAGGTGGTTCTTTAAGGAAGCAAGGACCCAGGCCTGCAATGCGTGATGTTGATGATGAACCACCAAGGGACGCCCCAGTGCGGCCTTGTGAATGGCCTTCAGAAGACTTTATGGATCGAGCAGAAATCAAGGAAGAATTTAACGCATATTTGCGTAACGCTGATCTTGTGAGCTTCGAGGCAGAAAAGTGCCCCTAGTACCGCTATCTCACTAGTTCCTTTCTGAGGAGGTTTGAATATTCATCTTCACGTAATTCTCAAACTGTCATGTTTGATCTTTATGAAACTTCTTATACCATGGACCTAGAGGATTTTACTACTGCTTGCAAACTTCCACAATGGGGTTGTCCTCTTGAACCTCGCAAATATGAATTTAGAGATTTTCTTGCCAGTATAACCATGGGTGAATCTAGAGACATAACACAAGCTACCATAGGGAGTATTCATTTTTCCTGCTATACTTATTTTGCTCTCTTCATAGGTAGGTGCATAAATGGTAAAGATGAAGCATGTCATATGTGTGTCCCTGACCTCAGTATTCTTAGGAGTGCTGTGTTAGGAGATAAATCTTATAATTTGGGAGCTATTGTTGCACATAGGTTGCATAATAATAAAATTAATGGAGATTTCTTTGGAGGAATTTATGCAACCCGTCTAGCTAATTTTCTTGAGGTACCTATACGTGAGTATGATGTTGAGCTGCCTAATGTTTATTTAGATTATAATGCCATGGTTCATCATCATTTTCTTGAGAGGAACGAGCAGTCCCTCCAGTATCGCTTAATCTTTGACAGACGTCGTGTTGTCCATATTACTCTCCCTGCTCCTGCCTTCTTTGATTATCAGGCAAAAGGAAGACATGTTATTACCAGAGAGGAGGCAGATGAGTACGAGAGGAGGGCGGAGGCAGCTCGCCGCCATGCTGCAGCCCAGGAGGCAATAGCCGCTGCATCTCAGTACGACCCCAGCTACAACTATGGATATCCGCTAGGCCATCCGTGGCAATAAACCAACTTAGGCCAAAAGCCTAAGCTTGGGGGAGTACGTATTTCCCACCAACATTACATTTATGTTCACACACACTCATTGCTAGATGTCGGTGCTCATACTTTTTCACTGTAATATCCATGCTAGTTTATTTTCTTTTTACGCTTTCTTCTTGTGTGTTTAATAAACCTTAAGAAAAAAAATTAGTAATAGCTTTAGCTAGTTTACTTTTCTTGCTGTAGTAGTAATAATTAAAAGAAAACCCAAAAAGATTTCCCGTTCTTCTTTTGCTTGTTGGGAGCTTTCCCGTGTAAATAGTTTTATTTCTTTTCTTTTCTTTGGGTGTCGATAGGAGAAGACCATAATTAAATTGTTGAAGTGGCTCTTATATGCATTATTGTTGATTTAACCAATAGCCCATATTGCCTTGTCTTCTCCTTTGTATTGAATGCTCGCAGATTCCAGCTTAGTCCAATGCACGTGCACTCTTATTATTATTCACACCGTTCGGTCGTGCAAGTGAAAGGCAATTATGACGATATATGATGAACTGATTGAGATGAGAGAAGCTGGTATGAACTCGACCTCTCTTGTTTTTGTAAATATGATTAGTTCATCGTTCCTGATTCAGCCTATTATGAATGAACATGTTTGCAATGACAATTAGAGATCATAGTTGCTCGTGCCATGCTTGATTAGCTATGAGTTATAATGGTTTACCTTGCGTGCCAACATGCTATTAAAATGGTTGTGATGTGGTATAGTGGGGTGGTATCCTCCTTTGAATGATTTAAGTGACTCGACTTGGCACATGTTCACACATGTAGTTGAAACAAAATCAACATGGCCTTCACGATATTTATGTTCATGGTGGATTATATCATACTCATGCTTGCATCCAATGTTTATTAATTTTAATGCATGTTCATGACTGTTGTCGCTCTCTAGTTGGTCGCTTCCCAGTCTTTTGCTAGCCTTCACTTGTACTAAGCGGGAATACTGCTTGTGCATCCAATCCCTTAAACCCCAAAGTTATGCCATATGAGTCCACTATACCTTCCTATATGCGGTATCTACCTGCCGTTCCAAGTAAATTTGTATGTGCCAAACTCGAAACCTTCAAATGAAATTCTGTTTTGTATGCTCGAATAGCTCATGTATCAACTAGGGCTGTCCGTATATTCCATGTTAGGAAGGTTATTCTCAAGAGGAGTGGACTCCACTCCTCACTCACGAGAAAATGGCTGGTCACCGGGATGCCCAGTCCGATGCTTTATGCAAATCAAATCAAAATAATTGCAAACAAAACTCCCCCTGGGACTGTTGTTAGTTGGAGGCACTCGTTGTTTCGAGCAAGCCATGGATTGATGCTTGTTGTTGGAGGGGGAGTATAAACTTTACCATTCTGTTTGGGAACCGCCTATAATGTGTGTAGCATGGAAGATATCGCCATCTCTTGGTTGCTATGTTGACAACGAAAGTATGCCGCTCAAAATATTATTTATCTCTATTTCAAAATCGAGCTCTGGCACCTCTACAAATCCCTGCTTCCCTCTGCGAAGGGCCTATCTATTTACTTTTATGTTGAGTCATCACCCTCTTATTAAAAAGCACTAGCTGGAGAGCGCTGCTATCATTTGAATCCATTACTATTAATTTATATTGGGTATGACTATGATTGGACCTCTTTTACCATGAATTACAATGTTTAGTCAGTCCTTGATCTTTAAAGGTGCTCTGCATTTATGTTTTGCGGTCTCAGAAAGTGCTAGCGAGATACCATCTTGTTATATCATATCATGATTGTTTTGAGAAAGTGTTGTCATCCGAGATTTATTATTATTGCTTGCTAGTTGATTATGCCATTTATATGAGTAAACATGAGACCTAAGAGTTATTGTGAATGTGGTTAGTTGTAATCTTTGCTGAAAACTTGAATGCTGGCTTTACATATTTACAACAACAAGAGCAAACAGAGTTTGTAAAAGTTTTTCTTTATCACTTTCAGTTTGTCAACTGAATTGCTTGAGGACAAGCAAAGGTTTAAGCTTGGAGGAGTTGATACGTCTCCGTCGTATCTAGTTTTCCAAATACTTTTGCCCTTGTTTTGGACTCTAACTTGCATGATTTGAATGGAACTAACCCGGACTGACGCTGTTTTCAGCAGAATTGCCATGGTGTTATTTATGTGCAGAAACAAAAGTTCTCGGAATGACCTGAAACTCCACGGAACTTATTTTTGGAAAATATTAAAAATACTGGAAGAAGAATCCACCTCAGGGGGGGCTCCACCTGTTCACGAGGGTGGGGGCAGGCGCGCCCCCTGCCTCGTGGGCCCCCTGACGCTCCACCGACCTCAACTCCAACTCCATATATTCGTCTTCGGGGAGAAAAAAATCAGAGAGAAGGATTCATCGCGTTTTACGATACGGAGGCGCCGCCAAGCCCTAAAACCTCCCGGGAGGGCTGATCTAGAGTCCGTTCGGGGCTCCGGAGAGGGGAATCTGCCGCCGTCGTCATCATCAACCATCCTCCATCACCAATTTCATGATGCTCACCGCCGTGCGTGAGTAATTTCATCGTAGGCTTGCTGGACGGTGATGGGTTGGATGAGATTTATCATGTAATCGAGTTAGTTTTGTTAGGGTTTGATCCCTAGTATCCACTATGTTCTGAGATTGATGTTGCTATGACTTTGCTATGCTTAATGCTTGTCACTAGGGCCCGAGTGCCATGATTTCAGATCTGAACCTATTATGTTTTCATGAATATATGTGAGTTCTTGATCCTATCTTGCAAGTCTATAGTCACCTACTATGTGTTATGATCCGGCAACCCCGAAGTGACAATAATCGGGGCCACTCCCGGTGATGACCGTAGTTTGAGGAGTTCATGTATTCACTATGTGTTAATGCTTTGGTCCGGTACTCTATTAAAAGGAGGTCTTAATATCCCTTAGTTTTCGCTAGGACCCCGCTGCCACGGGAGGGTAGGACAAAAGATGTCATGCAAGTTCTTTTCCATAAGCACGTATGACTATATTCGGAATACATGCATACATTACATTGATGAATTGGAGCTAGTTCTGTGTCACCCTATGTTATGACTGTTACATGATGAACCGCATCCGGCATAATTCTCCATCACCGATCCAATGCCTACGAGCTTTTCACATATTGTTCTTCGCTTATTTACTTTTCCGTTGCTACTGTTACAATCACTACAAAACCCAAAAATATTACTTTTGCTACCGTTACCGTTACTTCCATATTACTTTGCTACTAAATACTTTGCTGCAGATACTAAGTTATCCAGGTGTGGTTGAATTGACAACTCAACTGCTAATACTTGAGAATATTCTTTGGCTCCCCTTGTGTCGAATCAATAAATTTGGGTTGAATACTCTACCCTCGAAAACTTTTGTGATCCCCTATACTTGTGGGTTATCAATTATCTTGTGGGGAACCAAGAACAAGATAATCAGTAGGGTATTTTATTTTCCCACACAAGACTTCAACATCTCTAAGAATCCCAATTGGTGATATAGTATCTCTATTGGCAAGCTTAATAGTAACATCAATATCTTCTATCTCAGCAGGTGCAATATCAGTCATGATTTCTTGGTATAAGGTATAAGGAATTGCGCTCACACTAGCACCCACATCACATAAGCCGTGATACAATGATCTCCTATTTTAACGGAAACAATAGGCATGCCAACAACAAGTCTATGTTTAACTTTAGTATCAGGTTTAGCAATTCTAGCAGCTTCATCACAGAAATAAATAACATGCCCTTCAATATTATCAACCAAGAGATCTTTAACCATAGCAATGCTAGGTTCAAATTTAATTTGCTCAGAGGGTGTAGGTGTTCTAGTATAAGTCTTACGAACCACAACTGAAGCTTTAGCATGATCCTTTATTCTAACAGGAAAAGGTGGTTTCTCAATATAAGCAGTAGGAACAATAGGATCAACATTATAAGTAATAGTTACTTCTTCAACTTTAATAGGTTCTACTACTTTCACTTCAATGGGAGGATAATATTTAAACCACTTCTCCTTAGGGAGATCAACATGAGTAGCAAGTGATTCACAAAAAAAGCTACTATCTCAGAGTCAAGTCCATATTTAGTGCTAAAATCACGAAAAGCATCGGTATCCATAAAAGATTTAACACAATCAAACTTAAGGTTTATACCTGACTCTTTACATTCATCGAGTTCCCAATCTTCATAGTTGCGTTTAGTTCTTTCCAATAAATCCTATTTGAATTCAATATCCTTCTTCATAAAAGAACCAGTACAAGAAGTATCGAGCATGGATTGATCATTATGAGAAAGCCGAGCATAATTTTTTTGAATAATAATTTCTCTTGAGAGCTCATGATTGGGGAATGAATATAACATTGACTTAAGCCTCCCCCAAGCTTGAGCGATACTTTCTCCTTCACGAAGCCAAAAATTATATATATATATAATTCCGATTACGATGAACCAGATGCATAGGATAAAACTTCTGATGAAATTCCAAATTCAATCAGTTGTAGTTCCAAGATCCAATATCATCACATAGACTATACCATGTCAATGTCTTTCCCTTCAAAGATAACGGGAATACCATCTTCTTGACAACATCCTCGGGCATACCTGCGAGCTTAAATAATCCACACACTTCATCCACATAGATAAGGTGCATATCAGGATGTAATGTTCCATCTCCTGCATAAGGATTAGCTAGCAGTTTCTCTATCATACCCGAAGGAACTTGATAATAAATATTTTCAGTAGGTGTAGTAGGTTGAGGAGCAACTCTTTGCTCTTCCAGTCAAGGTGAAGATACCCCGAACAAGCCCCTCAAAGGATTATTTTCCATAGTAACAAGTGACAGTAAATTTCAACACACTATATAAATGTTTCCATACCAAATTCCACTTACCAAAGGCGCTTCACTCCCCGACAACGGCGCCAGAAAAGATTATTGATGACCCACAAGTATAGGGGATCTTTCATAGTCCTTTCGATAAGTAAGAGTGTCGAACTCAACGAGGAGCAGAAGGAAATGACAAGCGGTGTTCAGCAAGGTATTCTCTGCAAGCACTGAAATTATCGGTAGCAGATAGTTGTGTGATAAGATAATTCATAACGGGTAACAAGTAAAAAAAGTAAACAAGGTGCAAAAAGGTGGCCTAATCCTTTTTGCAGCAAAGGACAAGCCTGGAAAAACTCTTATATAAAGCAAAGCGCTCCCGAGGACACATGGGAATTGTTATCAAGCTAGTTTTCATCATGCTCATATGATTCGCGTTCGTTACTTTGATAATTTTATATGTGGGTGGATCGGTGCTTGGGTGCTGCCCTTCCTTGGACAAGTCTCCGACTTATGATTAACCCCTCTCGCAAGCATCCACAACTACGAAAGAAGAATTAAGATAAATCTAACCATAGCATGAAACATGTGGATCCAAATCAGCCCCTTACGAAGAAATGCATAAACTAGGGTTTAAGATTCTGTCACTCTAGCAACCCATCATCTACCTATTACTTCCCAATGCCTTCCTCTAGGCCCAAACAATGGTGAAGTTTCATGTAGTCGACGTTCACATAACACCACTAGAGGAAAGACAACATACATCTCATCAAAATATCGAACGAGTACCAAATTCACATGATTACTTATAACAAGACTTCTCCCATGTCCTCAGGAACAAACGTAACTACTCACAAAGCATATTCATGTTCATAATCAGAGGAGTATTAATTATCATTATGGATCTGAACATATGATCTTCCACCGAATAAACCAACTAGCATCAACGACAAGGAGTAATCAACACTACTAGCAACCCACAGGTACCAATCTGAGGTTTTGAGACAAATATTGGATAGAAGAGTGGAACTAGTGTTTGAGAGATGGTGCTGGTGAAGATGTTGATGGTGATTGACCCCCTTTCGATGATCGTTCGTGATGACGATGGCGATGATTTCCCCCTCTCGGAGGGAAGTTTCTCCGGCAGAACAGCTCCGCCGGAGCCCTAGATTGGTTCTGCCCAGGTTCCGCCTCGAGATGGCGGCGCTTCATCCCGAAAGCTTATTTTTGATTTTTTTCAGGTCAAAACACACCATATAGCAGAAGATGGGCATCAGGGGACTGCCAGGGGGCCCACAAGACCGGAGGGCGTGCCCAGGGGGGTAGGGCGCGCCCTCCACCATTGTGGATGGTAGATGGCCCCCCTTTGGTGCTTTCTTCGCCCAATTTTTTTATATATTCTGAAAATATTCTCCGTGAAGCTTCAGGACTTTTGGAGTTGTGCAGAATAGGTCTCTAATATTTTCTCCTTTTCCAGTCCAGAATTCCAGCTGCCGGCTTTCTCCCTCTTCATGTAAACCTTATAAAATAAGAGAGAATAGGCATAAGTATTGTGATATAATGTGTAATAATAGCTTATAATGCAATACATATCAACATAAAAGCATGATGCAAAATGGACGTATCAATGAAGCATGAGAGTTCAATAATTTCTACAAAATAAAGCCACCGTCGTGCTCTAAAAACATATAAGTGAAGCACTAGAGCAAAATTGCTTAGCTCAAAAGATATAAGTGAAGCACATAGAGTATTCTAATAAATCGCGATTCATGCGTGTCCCTATCAAAAGGTGTGTACAACAAGGATGATTGTGGCAAACTAAAAAGTAAAGACTCATAACATACAAGACGGTCCAAGCAAAACACATATCATGTGGTGAATAAAAATATAGCCTCAAGTAAATTTACCGATAGACGAAGACGAAAGAGGGGATGCCATCCTGGGCATCCCTAAGCTTAGGCTCTTGGTTGTCCTTGAATATTACCTTGGGGTGCCTTGGGCATCCCCAAGCTTAGTCTCTTGCGATTCCTTATTCCATAGTCCATCAAATCTTTACCCGAAACTTGAAAACTTCACAACACAAAACTCAACAGAAAATCTCATGAGATCCGTTAGTATAAGAAAATAAATCACCACTTTTGGTACTGTTGTGAACTCATTCTTTATTTACATTTGTGTAATATCTATTGTATTCCAACTTTTCCATGGTTCATACCCCCCGATACAACCCATAGATTCATCAAAATATGCAAACAACACATGGAAAATAGAATCTGTCAAAAACAGAACAGTTTGTAGAAATCTATAACTCTCGAATAATTCTATAACTCCAAAAATTCTGAAAAATTAGGACAGCCTGGGCAATTTGAGTACCAATCTTGTGCAAAATGAATCAGATCAAAAGCACGCTTCTAAAAAAATGAGAATTATTTTCCTGAGCGCAAAAGTTTCCGTTTTTCAGCAAGATCAAAACAACTATCATCGTAAGCCATCCCATAGGTATTACTTGCCACAAACACTAATTTAAACACAAAAACAAATCTAACCAGAGGCTAGATCAAAGATTTATTCCTAAACAGGAGCAAAAAGCAAAAAACTAAAATAAAATTGGGTTGCCTCCCAACAAGCGCTATCGTTTAACGCCCTTAGCTAGGCATAAAAACAAGGATAGATCTAGGTATTGTCATCTTTGGGATGCAACCATAAGTAGCTCTCATAATAGATTCATATGGCAACTTAATTTTCTTTCTAGGAAAGTGTTCCATGCCCTTCCTTAACAGAATTGAAATCTAATGTTTCCTTCTTTCATATCAATAATTGCACCAATCGTTCTAAGGAAAGGTCTACCAAGAATAATAGGAGATGTAGGATTGCAATCTATATATATCAAGAACAATGAAATCTACGGGCACACAATTCCTATTTGCAATAATAAGAACATCATTAATTCTTCCCATAGGTTTCTTAATAGTGGAATCTACAAGATGCAAATTTAAAGAACAATTATCAAATTCACGGAAACCTAACACATCACATAAAGTTTTTGGAATAGTGGAAACGCTAGCACCCAAATCAAAGCAAGGCACTCATAATCTTTAATCTTAATCTTAATAGTAGGTTCCCACTCATCATAAAGTTTTCTAGGGATAGAAACTTCCAATTCAAGCTTTTCTTCAAAAGATTTCATCATAGCATCAACGATATGTTTAGTAAAAGCTTTATTTTGATTATAAGCATGAGGAGAATTCAACATGGATTGCAACAAGGAAATACAATATATTAAAGAACAATTATCATAATTAAATTCCTTGAAATTCTCAGCGTTCTAGGAACGGGGGTCCCTAGACTTGCCTGCCTGCAGCCCATAGCGTGGCCAAGCAGCAGGCCGTACGGCCCATCTTCGTCAACAAGGCACCCAAGACCCTCGCGAGGGTCCAAGCCTCGCGAGGCGGACGACGCAAGACCTCCTCTGGAGTGGCCTAGCCAGGCAGGCCCACAAGGAGCGGAGATATCAAGGCAAGGCGAACCTCACGAGGCTCTCGTGACGTGAGCCATGACGAACGGTACCAGGCGGGTGCTAGGCGGGCGCCGGTGCGTGCAGCGTCCTTATTTCCTCTTTGGTGCTAAGGAGGCCAGCGCAGGCGAAGAGTACCGAGGCATCAGGCAAAGGTTGCCATATTAGTGCAATGAGACCAAGACCGAAGGACGGCAAGGCGGAGGTCATCGTGGAGCCCAAGACGGCGTCACCCTAGAGCTTTTCGCAGGTGAAGACCGCTTTTGTCAGGATAGCTTGTACTAGCTGCCCCCCTTCAAATTTGCCCGCCGTTATTGGCTCCCTTCCCGCTTGATATTTGGGAAGAGGACCAGGACCTCTATAAATAGGACTAGCCACCACAGTAGGAGAGAACGGATCCGGAACTAGTTCAGATCATCCTCAACTACACAAACACAAGAACACCTCAACCTCAGGAGGCTGTTCTTCCCTTGTACTGTTCATCATCAGCCCAAGAGGCAATCCACCACCACCACACTGGAGTAGGGTATTACACCACAACGGTGGCCCAAACCAGTATAAACCCCGTGTCTTTCTGTGTTGCAAGTTCGTCGAGTTCATCCGCGAGATCTTAGCGAGCTAGAGCGTAGATCGGTAGGAGGGAGAGACTTCGCGCGCACCCCAGTGTTCGAACCTTAAGGGTTTGACAGAACCCCACATCCGACGTTTGGCGCGCCAGATAGGGGTGCCCCGTAGTTTCCCTTCCATCAGTTCGTTGCTCCATCGCTCCATCGTTTCCATGGCGAACGCTCGCCGTGCTCGAGCTGAGCGTCGGGCTGCCCTCTCCGCCCGCGTCACTCAGACGGCTCCCGTAGGTGGGCCACCTCGTTGTTCTCCGTCTCCCGCCTCCAACGCTGCCACTGGCCCGGCGGGGAATGAGCAGCAGGCGTCCTCGCTGCATCCTTCGGTGCGGCAAGACGGCTGCACCGCTACTCCATCACTTACCCCTGCCGGTTCTTCGTCTCACGCGCACCGCGCTCCCATGGAGGCACGGGCCACGCTCATCGCGGCGAACTTGCTCCTGCGTTACCGCCCCGTCGACGACCTCTATGAGGAGTGGCTCGACCGCGTCGCTGAGCTCGTCCTCGCCGCAGGGTGCTCTCCGGCGCCGTCCCACTCTTTGCCTCCCCCTCAACCAACCGCGAGCGACGGGGCTCATGGCATGCCTCCACCACCTCAACCCCAAGACGGTGCCTTGGCACCAAGGCGTGCGCCTCCGCGGCGTGATCCACCGCGCCCGGCGCCCGCTCGTGAAGAAAGAAGCTGCCAAGAAATCCCGCGGCCGCGAGAAGCTGCACCGGCGCTCCCCGCGCCACCTCGTCAAGACCACGTGCCGCCTGCAGTGGCACAGCGCGGACCACGCCAAGACCAAGCTCCACCTCAGAGGCGGGCCCCGGTGACCATGGCCGGCTGCCGCGCCTTCACCCCCGAACTGTGCAGCGTCGCCTGGCCAGGCAAGTTCAAGCTAGATCTGCCTCCTCGCTACGACGGCACCGCGACCCCGCGGACTTCCTGCAGCTCTATGAGCTAAGCATCGAAGCGGCCAACGGCGACAAAAAAGTCATGGCGAACTGGTTTCCCATGGCTCTCAAGGATGGGGCCCGCTCCTGGCTCCTGAACCTGCATCACAACTCGATCTCCTTCTGGGACGAGATGCGCGACCGCTTCGTCGCCAACTTCCAGGGCACTCGCGACCGCCCGCCGGCCGCGGGTGATCTACGCTGCATCAAGCAACAGCCAGGAGAGACCCTCTAGAAGTACATCCAGCGCTTCAACAACACCCGCCTCAAGATCCCCAAGGTCACGGACGAAGCCATCATCTCCGCGTTCTCGGACGGCGTCCATGACGTTAAGATGAAGGAAGAGCTCGCTATCCATGAGGAGCTTTGCACATCTCAGGAGCTGTTCAACCTGGCGACCAAGTGCGCAAGAGCTGAGGAGGGGCGCCTCTCTCTCCTTGAGCTGCCAGCTGCAGGAGCGTAGGAGAAGAAGGCCAAGGCCAAGGACGTGAAGCGCAAAGAGGAAGTGGTGCTCGCAGCGGAGCCCGACACCAAGCGAGGCAGAGATCAGCCCGAGTCATCAAAGAACGGCTGACCGTTCTGCGCCTTCCACAACCTGAACACCCACAACACCAGCGACTGTCAAGAGCTCAGAGCCATACGGGAAGGATGCTACGGTCGATGCCCCAAGCGCAACGACCGGGGCTATGGCCGCGGAGGAGGACGCGTAGGCGGACGCTGGGACGACTGTGGCCCGCGCCAGGAGTGGCGCGCCGGCCTCGTGAGGACCGCTGGCAGGACCAACCTCGCGAGGGCGCCTGGAGGGACCCGCCTCGTGAGGATCGCCCCCAGGGCAACGCCGGTCTTCCCCCGCTGCCGCCACCAAGAAGGAACGACGACCACCACCAGGACGAGGGGGCTGGGGGCTTCCAGGAGCCGCGTGCGATCGCTTGCATCTTGGGCGGTGCCCAGGCCCCAGTCTCTCAGTGCATCTTCAAACAGTTCGCTCGCGAGGTGAATGCAGTGCTCCCCAAGCTCGAGGCCACGTGCCTGCTCAGGTGGTCCCAATGTGCCATCACCTTCAACTCGGCAGACCAGCTCAAGTGCGCAGCCACCGCTGGCGCCCTCCCTATGTTGTGCTCCCCAGTCATCGGCAATGTGCAAGTCACCAAGACTCTGATCGACGGCGGCACAGGGCTCAACGTCCTATCCGTCGACACGTTCGACAACCTCCAAGTGCCATATGAGCAGCTCCAGCCAACCAAGCCTTTCTCAAGAGTGACCGACGGTTCCAACACACCGATAGGGCAGGTCCGCCTACCTGTCACCTTCGAGGAGCGCAAGAACTATTGCACCGAGCTCATCGACTTCGACGTCGCGCACATCCGCCTGCCGTACAATGCCATCCTCGGGTATCCAGCCCTGGCCAAGTTCATGGTAGTCACTCATCACGGCTACAATGTTCTCAAGATGCCAGGAAGCGGAGGAATCATCACGGTCCCGTGCAAAGAGAGGGATGCGGTGTGCTCCCTTGAGCGCGCCTTTCAAGCCGCAGCAGTCGACAACCCCGACAGCAGAAGTGAAGGCCCTCCGGAGACCATCCCCAAGAAGAAGCTGCCGCGCCGCACAGGACCCCAAGAAGATGGCGTCGCGGCAGGAGCCTCGTCAGGATCAGCGCCCGCTCCAGGGGCGCCTCCCTCCATCGCATAGGAAGGCGCGCCCGGCGCCCTCCTCGGGCAGGGCTCGGGGCTCTCTTCTGGAGGACCTCAGACCTTGCCAACCTCACGAGGGAGGCGCTTGGGCACCACTTGGAAGCGTGCCTCACGGCACACCTTCCTCTGGGGGTTCAGGAGGTTCCCTGAAGACCGTCTCCATCTCCTCCAGGACGGCGTGGAACCTGGCCTCCTGAGCCGCCAGGACTTGCCGCACGTTGCGCTGATAGGCCGACGCCACGCTTGGCAAGCCGAAGGGCATGCGAAGGACGTTGCGCTGATAGGCTGACGAGGCTCAGGGTCCCGGTGGCTCATGAGGAGCCATTCCTTCAACGCGCGGCTTCAGCTGCACCAACTCTACTTCGTCTACAGAACCAGGTGACATCTTCCAAGTTCGTTTAAGCTGGGAGCGCCCCTCGTGCCGCATTATTCCCAGGCCACATGGGTCCGTCCCTGTGGCATATATCCCTTTTGCTTAAGTCTTTAGCTTACCTTGCTGGGGGCGCCCCTCGGGCTGCATCATCCCTAAGCCACTCGGGCCAGACCCGGTGGCATGTATCTTCCTGCATTTATCCAAGTTGATCTGCTCTTCATGCTTAACCTGCCAACGGCTATCGCCTGCTCGATTGCCGCCCGCCACGGGCCTGTTCGTCCTATGCAATTCACTTGCACGTTAAAAGGGGGTCTCCTGAGCATCGCGACTCAGGAGATCTTACTGGCTCTCCAGCCCTCACCCCCTGGCCTTGACCACGGCATCGTGACCTGACATACCAGCGGCGGCTGAGCTCGCTCGAGGGCCGGGACCTAAGGATGTAGAGTGCTTGCATCTAACTGCCTTGCAGGAACACACAGTCGCCAAGACTCAAGACCAGGCGCAACCCGCCTTGAGGTAGGGCCTCGTGAGTCCCGCGCTGGCTCACGAGTGCCCAGATACACCTCGCAGCCCTGCCGTGCAAGCCACGTGTCAGGGCGGGGCTGTACACGCCCCGGGGGCTCCTCCCGGAGGGGGGCCCCCATCCCACGCCCAAGTGGAAGCACCATGCTCCGCGCTGGCTGTCGACACTGCCGAGGAGCGACTATGCCCGTGCACAAGCGGAAGCACTATGCTCCGCGCTGGTGATAAACAACTGAGGGCGACCCCACGGTCGTGCTAACCTCAGGGAGCCCAGAGCTCAGCGCCCAGCCTTACAGCAACGCCTCCCCTCGGGAAAGTTGCGCATGGGGGCTGGGCATGGGGGCTGCGCTCGGGTCACGCCCAAGCGCACGCCACCTAACCAGGTCCCCCGGACATGGGCATCGCGCGCCCCTCCCAAGGCCTCGGCGAGGGCATGTATGGGAATTGTGTGCACGTCGAGGGGGACTCATCGCGACTCAGGAGCCTAACCGGTCACGTAGCCCCTCACTCCTTGGTCCGTCCTGGTCTCCGGTCGGCCCAATGGCGGTTGAGGTATGCGCGGGGCCGGGCCCTGCCGACGTAGAACATTAATCTACCCCCACGAACTCTCCCTATATGTTGTTTGCACGTCAAGGGGGACTCCTGAGCATCGCGACTCAGGAGCCTAACTGGTCACGTAGCCCCTCACTCCTTGGTCCGTCCTGGTCTCCGGTCGGCCCAATGGCGGTTGAGGTATGCGCGGGGCCGGGCTCTGCCGACGCAGAACGCAAAGCAAATAGGAGGGAAATCACAAAATCTCAGCAAATATTACAAGCATATTGTCCTCACAGTACCAAATTAAAAAGTCTAAACGCCTCCACGAGGCCTGATACATGTCACAGGAATGGAACGAGAAGAATGGCCGCGGGTCACCTCTAGATGTCGCCGTCGCCTGCGGAAGGCGCTCCCTTGTGAGCGGTTTGGTCTTCACCACCAGCCGCAAGGTCGACGATGCCGGGCAGAGGAGCGGAGACAAAGCCGCGGAACCTCCTCAGCAAGGCACCCACCTGATCCTGCACGGCCGCGGCAGCCGCCTCGTATTGGTCTTCAGCTACAGGCTCCAGCAGCTCGTCAAGGCAAGCGTTGGGGTCGCGAAGGTGCAGGTGGCTAAAGACGCGAGTCAGCGCGGCTGAAGACAGGACGCGAGCTTCTGCCTCCGCCATGGGACCGAGACCATCAACGACCTCCTCAAGCGCCTTCACCACGAGAGGAAGCAGCTGGGCGGGGCCGTCCTCGTCGGTGTCCAGAGGCTTCTCCAGGCCGTGCTCGTAGAGCGTCTTCAGCGCCTTGCGAGACCTCTTCTCGAGATCGGCAAAGGCCACGCGGTCTTCCGCCAATACTCGCGCCTTGGCATCAAGATCGGCCTCCCTCGTCCTCATCTTCCGCTCCAACTCTTCCAACTGGTTGCGCTTGGCGGCCTGCTTCTTCCCCAGCTCCGCCAACTCTGCATCATGGTTCTTGACGGCTTCCTCCCGGGCCTTCATCTCCTCCTCCTTCGCTTGGCGGCAGCGCACATCTTCGGCGTGCTTGTCGCGCAGGCTCTGCAGCTCGCCCTCCGACACTTGGCAGTGGTCACGGGCGGCCTTGGCATCCTTTAGCGCCGCCTCACGATTGGCCAAAGCGTTGGCGGCTCCTTGCTTCTCCCTCTCGGAAGCCGCAGCAGCCTGACCCAGCGCCGCGCGAACTGCCAAGTCGGAGTGAAGCCAGCCAGAGCCCAACTCCAGACGCCTGGCCACCAGGCGCGGGTCCGCGCTCAGGACATCCGCCTGCAGCTGGGTCATCTCTGGGATTGCACGCTCCAAGACGGCGGCAAGAGCAGAAGGACCAGGGAGTGGAGATGCAGCAGTGGGATGAAGCGGCATCATCACTAGGGCTTGGGAGACCGTGGGTTCCGGAGCAGCTGGGACCTCGTCAGCCGCGCCAAGTACCGGCACCTCCGGAGCCAGTGGGGCCATGGGGGCTGACTCCACGCGGCGATGCTCCTCTTGGCCTTGCGAGGACGATCGAGCCGGGGAGATGCGGGCGTTGTTGCCTCCTTTCTCCGCGGGAGGCATGGCCGCGGGGTCTTCCTTCCTCCTCTTCATCGAAGATGTCGGCCTGATCAACCAGGGGCGAGTATCAGGAAACAACGAGTACAAACAAGAACAAGGCGAAGCTTAAGACACTTACCGATCCACTGCGATGTATTCCACCGACCGCTTGGGAAGCTTGAAGCCTGACAGCTTCGGGACCTGAGGAGCACGCGTCCGGGCTCCGGCGGCGCCAGGCGGAGTAGAGACAGAACCGAAGCCCGCCTCAAGAGGCGCCAGGACGGGGGCGGCACCACGGGCTACCAGCGACGACCTACCCTTCATCGGGATGAGGGGTTGCTCCCTCTCCCCTTGGAAGGCGTCGGCCTCGGCATCGTCAGGAAGGGCGCGGAGAATCTCGGCCTTGCTCCGGGGGGAAGTCTCCCCCACCTCTTCCAGAGTCTTCTCCAAGTCCTCCTCCTCTTCTCCCTCTCCGCGGGACTCACCAGAAGACACCTCCACCGGTTTCTGCGTCGTAGGAACTCCCGGAGGCGTTGACGGCACCAGCCCGCGCGCATCAAAGGTCGGCCTGGAGGCGACAAATTCCTCCCAGTCCCTACGTTGGAACAGGGGAACGAAAGCGCTAGGCGGGTACTCCTCGTTGTCCCCGACTATGAGGCGCAGGACGGCGCCCAATTCATCGCCAGGCAGGTCCCCTGGCCTCAGGCGGGTCTTGTTCTCCTCTTCTTCAAGCTCCCAGAGGGGGCGCGCGCGTGCCTGGAGTGGAGCAACCCGCAGCGTCAAGAACTCCCTGAGGACCATCGCCCCCGTTACCTTGGCCACCCTCGCGTTGCCTGGCCTCAGGTCGGTCACCATCTGCCCCAACACCAACGATGCCCGCTCGTCGACAAGCTCCGCCTTGGGCCACCCCCCATTGGGAGGGGGCGCCGCTGTTGGTAACGCCAGACGCGGGTCGGCGCGCTAGGCATCCATCATGACCCATTTGGATCAGATGTTGTCGGCCCTCTTCCCGGTGCTCGAGATCGAGTTGGCCTTGCCGCATGCAACAAAATTAGCACACCCGGAGGTGTGCTCGCCGCTGACGCGGAGGAAGAAGAAATGGCGAAGGAGCGCCACGGACGGCATAACGCCAAGGTACGCCTCGCAGTAGTAGGCAAAGATGGACATGAGGAGGACAGAGTTGGGATGGAGATGCAACGCCTGCAACCCGTAGTGGTCGAGGACTTCATAAAAGAAATCAGAGAAGGGAGGAACCAACCCGACGGCGACGCTGCTCGAGAAGAAGGGGAAGAAGGTGCTCCCCTCAGGCTCTGGCTCGTCGGACGCGAGCCGGAGCTCCGTCTTCCCCCACTCATTGCTCTCGCCCGCTGTCAGCAGGCGCACGGAGGCGAGGCTTTCTCCGTGACGGTGGGCGCCTCGAGGGCCGGCTCATACCAAGCCGGTGCTGAGGAAGTCTTGACCTTGCGCCGCGCCATGGGCGGCAGATGCAGAGCAAGGAGGGAGCAGATCTGGAGATAGCGGAGGCAAAGAGCGAGAAAGGGGATCTGGAGCGAGGCAAGGAAGAGGCAATGAAGGAAAGAACTGCCCGCGCCAGCCTTTGTCAGGGCAAGCAGTTGCCGAGGCAGTGTGGGGAAGCGGAGACGCCCACGTCCAATCAACCGCCACGCGTCGGCCGAGGCCGCAGGCTTTTGGGGCCCGCGGTGCTCCGAACTTGACCCTTGGCTTCGCTGCGAAGCCAAGCCCGAGCGCACCTTGGGCCCGGGGGCTACTGTCGGCGTTCTGGGAACGGGGGTCCCCAGACTTGCCTGCCTGCGGCCCACAGCGTGGCCAAGCAGCAGGTCGTACGGCCCATCTTCGTCAACAAGGCACCCAAGACCCTCGCGAGGGTCCAAGCCTCGCGAGGCGGACGACGCAAGACCTCCTCTGGAGTGTCCTAGCCAGGCAGGCTCACGAGGAGCGGAGATATCAAGGCAAGGCAAACCTCACGAGGCTCTCGTGACGTGAGCCATGACGAACGGTACCAGGCGGGTGCCAGGCGGGCGTCGGTGCGCGCAGCGTCCTTATTTCCTCTTTGGTGCTAAGGAGGCCAGCGTAGGCGAAGAGTACTGAGGCATCAGGCAAAGGTTGCCATATTAGTGCAACGAGACCAAGACCGGAGGACGGCAAGGCGGAGGTCATCGTGGAGCCCAAGACGGCGTCACCCCAGAGCTTTTCGCAGGCGAAGACCGCTTTTGTCAGGATAGCTTGTACTAGCTGTCCCCCTTCAAATTTGCCCGCCGTTATTGGCTCCCTTCCCGCTCGATATTTGGGAAGAGGACCAGGACCTCTATAAATAGGACTAGCCACCACAGTAGGAGAGAACAGACCCGGAACTAGTTCAGATCATCCTCAACTACACAAACACAAGAACACCTCAACCTCAGGAGGCTGTTCTTCCCTTGTACTGTTCATCATCAGCCCAAGAGGCAATCCATCACCACCACACTAGAGTAGGGTATTACACCACAACAGTGGCCCGAACCAGTATAAAACCCGTGTCTTTCTGTGTTGCAAGTTCATCGAGTTCATCCGCGAGATCTTAGCGAGCTAGAGCGTAGATTGGTAGGAGGGAGAGACTTCGCGCGCACCCTAGTGTTCGAACCTTAAGGGTTGCCGGAACCCCACATCCGACAGAAATCCAAAAGAGTGGGTTCATCGCTACTTAAAGTTTTGACCTCTTCAATCCCACTTTTATCAATTTTTGCATCAAGATCTAAAAATTCTGAATCATTGGGACGCCTTTTAACTAAAGTTGACTCATCTCCAGTCCCATATTTATCAAGATTTATATTGGAAAATTAAAGATTCAATAGGAGTCACATCAGTCACTTTAAGATCTTCATCATTATTTAAAGACTCCAGTTTCGCGGCCATCTTGTTTACTAAGGTAGCTTGTTTATCAGAAATTTGGCCTACTAAATTTTCAAGATGAGCAAACTGAGATTTCAAACCATGAAATTCCTTAGACATATCATCGAGCTCTTTATTCATATACTCCATAAAAGTTTTCTGCTCCTTAAGCTCGTTTCTAAAGAAGCTATTATGCTCAAATTGTAAAGACATGAAGCTCCTAACATTATTTTCAATTTCTTCCAACCTCCTATTGTAAGTACCAACATCCTTTGGTTGAGCCATAAAGGCAGGTAAGCACAGTTGGGGAACGTCGTAATTTCAAAAAAAATCCTACGCACACGC
Source organism: Aegilops tauschii subsp. strangulata (assembly GCF_002575655.3). Taxonomy (NCBI): domain Eukaryota; kingdom Viridiplantae; phylum Streptophyta; class Magnoliopsida; order Poales; family Poaceae; genus Aegilops; species Aegilops tauschii. The sequence goes on from NC_053039.3 coordinate 229,845,862, forward strand.
GGGATCATGGTGATGCATAGCAACGAGAGGGAAGAGTGTATCCACGTACCCTCGTAGACCGAAAGCGGAAGCGTTAGCACAACGCAGTTGATGTAGTCGTACGTCTTCACGATCCGACCGACCAAGTACCGAACGCACGGCACCTCCGAGTTCTGCACACGTTCAACTCGATGACGTCCCTCGAACTCTGATCCAGCCGAGTGTTGAGGAAGAGTTTTGTCAGCACGACGGCGTGGTGACGATGATGATGTTCTACCGACGAACGGCTTCGCCTAAGCACCGCTACGATATTATCGAGGTGGATTATGGTGGAGGGGGGCACCGCACACGGCTAAGAGATCAAGAGATCAATTGTTGTGTCTCCAAGGGGTGCCCCCCTCCCCGTATATAAAGGAGTGGAGGAGGGGGAGGGCCGGCCCTCTCTATGGCACGCCCTAGGAGGAGTCCTACTCCCACCGGGAGTAGGATTCCCCCCTTCCAAGTAGTAGGAGTAGGAGTCAAGGAAAGGGGAGAGAGAAGAGAAGGAAGGCGGGGGCACAGCCCCTCCCCCTAGTCTAATTCGGACTAGGCCTTAGGGGGGGGCGCCCAGCCTCTCCTCTCTCTTTCCCCTAAAGCCCAATAAGGCCCATATACTCCCCGGCGAATTCCCGTAACTCTCCGGTACTTCGAAAAATACCCGAATCACTCGGAACCTTTCCGATGTCCGAATATAGTCGTCCAATATATCGATCTTTACATCTCGACCATTTCGAGACTTCTCGTCATGTCCTCAATCTCATCCGGGACTCCGAACTACCTTCGGTACATCAAAACACATAAACTCATAATATAACCGTCATCGAACTTTAAGCGTGCGGACCCTACGGGTTCGAGAACTATGTAGACATGACCGAGACACGTCTCCGGTCAATAACCAATAGCAGAACCTGGATGCTCATCTTGGCTCCCACATATTCTACGAAGATCTTTATCGGTCAGACCGCATAACAACATACGTTGTTCCCTTTGTCATCGGTATGTTACTTGCCCGAGATTCGATCGTCGGTATCTCAATACCTAGTTCAATCTCATTACCGGCAAGTCTCTTTACTCGTTCCGTAATACATCATCCCGCAACTAACTCATTAGTTGCAATGCTTGCAAGGCTTATAGTGATGTGCATTACCGAGTGGGCCCGGAGATACCTCTCCGACAATCGGAGTGACAAATCCTAATCTCGAAATACGCCAACCCAACAAGTACCTTCGGAGATACCTGTAGAGCGCCTTTATAATCACCCAGTTACGTTGTGATGTTTGGTAGCACACAAAGTGTTCCTCCGGTAAACGGGAGTTGCATAATCTCATAGTCATAGGAACATGTATAAGTCATGAAGAAAGCAATAGCAGAATACTAAACGATCGTGTGCTAAGCTAACGGAATGGGTCAAGTCAATCACATCATTCTCCTAATGATGTGATCCCGTTAATCAAATGACAACTCATGTCTATGGCTAGGAAACATAACCATCTTTGATCAACGAGCTAGTCAAGTAGAGGCATACTAGTGGCACTCTGTTTGTCTATGTATTCACACGAGTATTATGTTTCCGGTTAATACAATTCTAGCATGAATAATAAACATTTATCATGATATAAGGAAATAAATAATAACTTTATTATTGCCTCTAGGGCATATTTCCTTCAGTCTCCCACTTGCACTAGAGTCAATAATCAAGTTCACATCGCCATGTGATTTAACACCAATAGTTCACATCACCATGTGATTAACACCCATAGTTCACATCGTCATGTGACTAACACCCAAAGGGTTTACTAGAGTCAGTAATCTAGTTCACATCGCTATGTGATTAACACCCAAAGAGTACTAAGGTGTGATCATGTTTTGCTTGTGAGATAATTTTAGTCAACGGGTCTGTCACATTCAGATCCGTAAGTATTTTGCAAATTCTATGTCTACAATGCTCTGCACGGAGCTACTCTAGCTAATAGCTCCCACTTTCAATATGCATCCAGATTGAGACTGAGAGTCATCTGGATCAGTGTCAAAATTTGCATCGACGTAACCCTTTACGACGAACCTTTTGTCACCTCCATAATCGAGAAACATATCCTTATTCCACTAAGGATAATTTTGACCGCTGTCCAGTGATCTACTCCTAGATCACTATTGTACTCCCTTGCCAAACTCAGTGTAGGGTATACAATAGGTCTGGTACACAGGATGGCATACTTTATAGAACCTATGGCTGAGGCATAGGGGATGACTTTCATTCTCTTTCTATATTCTGTCGTGGTCGGGCTTTGAGTCTTACTCAATTTTACACCTTGTAACACAAGCAAGAACTCTTTCTTTGACTGTTCCATTTTGAACTACTTCAAAATCTTGTCAAGGTATGTACTCATTGAAAAAACTTATCAAGCGTCTTGATCTATCTCTATAGATCTTGATGCTCAATATGTAAGCAGCTTCACCGAGGTCTTTCTTTGAAAAAACTCCTTTCAAACACTCCTTTATGCTTTGCAGAATAATTCTACATTATTTCCGATCAACAGTATATCATTCACATATACTTATCAGAAATGCTGTAGTGCTCCCACTCACTTTCTTGTAAATACAGGCTTCATCGCAAGTCTGTATAAATCTATATGCTTTGATCAACTTATCAAAGCGTATATTCCAACTCCGAGATGCTTGCACCAGTCCATAGTTGGATCTCTAGATCTTGCATATTTTGTTAGCACCTTTAGGTTTGACAAAACCTTCTAGTTGCATCATATACAACTCTTCTTTAATAAATCTATTAAGGAATGCAGTTTTGTTTATCCATTTGCCAGATTTCATAAAATGCGGCAATTGCTAACATGATTCGGACAGACTTAAGCATAGATACGAGTGAGAAACTCTCATCGTAGTCAACACCTTGAACTTGTTGAAAACCTTTTGCGACAATTCTAGCTTTGTAGATAGTAACAGTACTATCAGCATCCGTCTTCCTCTTGAAGATCCATTTAATCTCAATGGCTCGCCGATCATTGGGCAAGTCAATCAAAGTCCATACTCTGTTCTCATACATGGATCTCATCTTAGATTTCATGGCCTCAAGCCATTTCGCGGAATCTGGGCTCATCATCGCTTCCTCATAGTTCGTAGGTTCGTCATGGTCAAGTAACATGACCTCCAGAACAGGATTACCATACCACTCTGGTGCGGATCTTACTCTGGTTGACCTACGAGGTTCGATAGTAACTTGATCTGAAGTTACATGATCATCATCATTAGCTTCCTCACTAATTGGTGTAGGAGTCACAGGAACAGATTTCTGTGATGAACTACTTTCCAATAAGGCAGCAGGTACAGTTACCTCATCAAGTTCTATTTTCCTCCCACTCACTTCTTTCGAGAGAAACTCCTTCTCTAGAAAGGATCCATTCTCAGCAACAAATAACTTGCCTTCGGATCTGTGATAGAAGGTGTACCCAACATTTTCTTTTGGGTATCCTATGAAGACGCACTTCTCCGATTTGGGTTTGAGCTTATCAGGTTGAACTTTTTCACATAAGCATTGCAACCTCAAACTTTAAGAAACGACAGCTTAGGTTTCTTACCAAACCATAGTTCATACGGTGTCGTCTCAACGGATTTAGATGGTGCCCTATTTAACGTGAATGTAGCTGTCTCTAATGCATAACCCCAGAACGATAGTGGTAAATCGGTAAGAGACATCATATATTGCACTATATCCAATAAAGTACGATTATGACGTTCGGACACACCATTATGCTGTGGTGTTCCAGGTGGCACGAATTTGTGAAACTATTCCACATTGTTTTAATTGAAGACCAAACTCGTAACTCAAATATTTGTCTCCGCGATCAGATCGTAGAAACTTTATTTTCTTGTCACGATGATTTTCCACTTCACTCTGAAATTCTTTGAACTTTTCAAATGTTTCAGACTTATGTTTCATCAAGTAGATATACCCATATCTGCTCAAATCATCTGTGAAGGTCAGAAAATAGCGATATCCGCCGCGAGCCTCAACACTCATTGGATCGCATACATCAGTATGTATTATTTCCAATAAGCCAGTTGCTTGCTCCATTGTTCCGGAGAACGGAGTTTTAGTCATCTTTCCCATAAGGCATGGTTTGCAAGCATCAAGTGATTCATAATCAAGTGATTCCAAAATCCCATCAGCATGGAGTTTCTTCATGCGCTTTACACCAATATGACCTAAACGGCAGTGCCACAAATAAGTTGCACTATCATTATTAACTTTGCATCTTTTGGCTTCAATATTATGAATATGTGTATCACTATGATCGAGATCCAACAAACCATTTTCGTTGGTGTGTATGACCATATAAGGTTTTATTCATGTAAACAGAACAACAATTATTCTCTAACTTAAATGAATAACCGTATTGCAATAAACATGATCAAATCATATTCATGCTCAACGCAAACACCAAATAACACTTATTTAGGTTCAACACTAATCCCGAAAGTATAGGGAGTGTGCGATGATGATCATATCAATCTTGGAACCACTTCCAACACACATCGTCACTTCACCCTTAACTAGTCTCTGTTCATTCTGCAACTCCCGTTTTGAGTTACTACTCTTAGCAACTGAACCAGTATCAAATACCGAGGGGTTGCTACGAACACTAGTAAAATACACATCAATAATCTGTATATCAAATATACCTTTGTTCACTTTACCATCCTTCTTATCCGCCAAATACTTGGGGCAGTTCCGCTTCCAGTGACCAGTCCCTTTGCAGTAGAAGCACTTAGTCTCAGGCTTAGGTCCAGACTTGGGCTTCTTCACTTGAGCAGCAACTTTGCTTGTCGTTCTTCTTGAAGTTCCCCTTCTTCCCTTTGCCCTTTTCCTTGAAACTAGTGGTCTTCTCAACCATCAACACTTGATGCTCTTTCTTGATTTCTACCTTCGTCGATTTCAGCATCACAAAGAGCTCGGGAATTACTTTCGTCATCCCTTGCATACTATAGTTCATCACGAAGTTCTACTAACTTGGTGATGGTGACTAGAGAATTCTGTCAATCACTATTTTATTTGGAAGATTAACTCCCACTTGATTCAAGCAATTGTAGTACCCAGACAATCTGAGCACATGCTCACTGCTTGAGCTATTCTCCTCCATCTTTTAGCTATAGAACTTGTTGGAGACTTCATATCTCTCAACTCGGGTATTTGCTTGAAATATTAACTTCAACTCCTGGAACATCTCATATGGTCCATGACGTTCAAAACGTCTTTGAAGTCTCGATTCTAAGCCGTTAAGCATGGTGCACTAAACTATCAAGTAGTCATCATTTCGAGCTTGCTAAAATGTTCATAATGTCTGCATCTGCTCCTGCAATAGTTCTGTCACCTAGCGGTGCATTAAGGACACAATTCTTCTGTGCAGCAATGAGGAAAATCCTCAGATCACAGACCAAGTCCGTATCATTGCTACTAACATCTTTCAACTTTGTTTTCTCTAGGAACATATCAAAAATAAAACAGGGGAGCTAATCACGAGCTATTGATCTACAACATATATATGCTAATAGTACCAGGACTAAGTTCATGATAAATTAAAGTTCAATTAATCATCTTACTTAAGAACTACCACTTAGATAGACATCCCTCTAATCTTCTAAGTGATCACGTGATCCATATCAACTAAACCATGTCCGATCATCACGTGAGATGGAGTAGTTTCAATGGTGAACATCACTATGTTGATCATATCTACTATATGATTCACGCTCGACCTTTCGGTCTCAGTGTTTCGAGACCATATCTGTTATATGCTAGGCTCGTCAAGTTTAACCTGAGTATTCCGCGTGTGCAACTGTTTTGCACCCGTTGTATTTGAACGTAGAGCCTATCACACCCGATCATCACGTGGTGTCTCAGCATGAAGAACTTTCGCAACGGTGCATACTCAGGGAGAACACTTATACCTTGATAATTTAGTGAGAGATCATCTTATAATGCTACCGTCAATCAAAGCAAGATAAGATGCATGAAAGATAAACATCACATGCAATCAATATAAGTGATATGATATGGCCATCATCATCTTGTGCATGTGATCTCCATCTTCGAAGCACCGTCATGATCACCATCGTCACCGGCGCGACACCTTGATGTCCATCGTAGCATCGTTGTCGTCTCGCCAACTTATGCTTCTACGACTACCGCTACCGCTTAGTGATAAAGTAAAGCATTACAGGGCGATTGCATTGCATACAATAAAGCGACAACCATATGGCTCCTGCCAGTTGCCGATAACTCGGTTACAAAACATGATCATCTCATACAATAAAATTTAGCATCATGCCTTGACCATATCACATCACAACATGACCTGCAAAAATAAGTTAGACGTCCTCTACTTTGTTGTTGCAAGTTTTACGTGGCTGCTACGGGCTAAGCAAGAACCGTTCTTACCTACGCATCAAGACCAGAACGATAGTTCGTCAAGTTAGTGATGTTTTAACCTTCTCAAGGACCGGGCGTAGCCACACTCAGTTCAACTAAAGTTGGAGAAACTGACACCCGCCAGCCACCTGTGTGCAAAGCACGTCAGTAGAACCAGTCTCGCGTAATCTCGGTCCATGCCGCTTCATCCAACAATACCGCCGAACCAAAGTATGACATGCTGGTAAGCAGTATGACTTGTATCGCCCACAACTCACTTGTGTTCTACTCGTGCATATAACATCTACGCATAAAACCTGGCTCGGATGCCACTGTTGGGAACGTAGTAATTTCAAAAAAAAATCCTACGCACATACAGGATCATGGTGATGCATAGCAACGAGAGGGAAGAGTGTCTCCACGTACCCTCGTAGACCGAAAGCGGAAGCGTTAGCACAACACGGTTGATGTAGTCGTACGTCTTCACGATCCGACCGATCAAGTACCGAACGCACGGCACCTCCGAGTTCTGCACACGTTCAACTCGATGACGTCCCTCGAACTCCGATCCAGCAGAGTGTTGAGGAAGAGTTTCGTCAGCACGACGGCGTGGTGATGATGATGATGTTCTACCGACACAGGGCTTCGCCTAAGCACCGCTATGATATTATCAAGGTGGATTATGGTGGAGGGGGGCACCGCACACGGCTAAGAGATCAAGAGATCAATTGTTGTGTCTCCAAGAGGTGCCCCCCTCCCCGTATATAAAGGAATGGAGGAGGGGGAGGGCCGGCCCTCTCTATGGCGCGCCCTAGGAGGAGTCCTACTCCCACCGGGAGTAGGATTCCCCCTTCCAAGTAGTAGGAGTAGGAGTCAAGGAAAGGGGAGAGAGAAGAGAAGGAAGGAGGGGGCGCAGCCCCTCCCCCTAGTACAATTCGGACTAGGCCTTCGGGGGGCGCCCAGCCTCTCCTCTCTCTTTTCCCTAAAGCCCAATAAGGCCCATATACTCCCGGGTGAATTCCCGTAACTCTCCGGTACTCCGAAAAATACCCGAATCACTCGGAACCTTTCCGATGTCCGAATATAGTCGTCCAATATATCGATCTTTACGTCTCGACCATTTTGAGACTCCTCGTCATGTCTCCGATCTCATCCAGGACTTTGAACTACCTTCGGTACATCAAAACACATAAACTCATAATATAACCGTCATCGAACTTTAAGCGTGCGGACCCTACGGGTTCGAGAACTATGTAGACATGACCGAGACACGTCTCCGGTCAATAACCAATAGCGGAACCTGGATGCTCATATTGGCTCCCACATATTCTATGAAGATCTTTATCGGTCAGACCGCATAACAACATGCGTTGTTCCCTTTGTCATCGGTATGTTACTTGCCCGAGATTCGATCGTCGGTATCTCAATACCTAGTTCAATCTCGTTACCGGCAAGTCTCTTTACTCGTTCTGTAATACATCATCCCGCAACTAACTCATTAGTTGCAATGCTTGCAAGGCTTATAGTGATGTGCATTACCGAGTGGGCTCGGAGATACCTCTCCGACAATCAGAGTGACAAATCCTAATCTCGGAATACGCCAACCCAACAAGTACTTTCGGAGACACCTGTAGAGCACCTTTATAATCACCCAGTTACGTTGTGACGTTTGGTAGCACACAAAGTGTTCCTCCGGTAAATGGAGTTGCATAATCTCATAGTCATAGGAACATGTATAAGTCATGAAGAAAGCAATAGCAGAATACTAAACGATCGTGTCCTAAGCTAACGGAATGGGTCAAGTCAATCACATCATTCTCCTAATGACGTGATCCCGTTAATCAAATGACAACTCATGTATATGGCTAGGAAACATAACCATCTTTGATCAACGAGCTAGTCAAGTAGAGGCATAGTAGTGACACTCTGTTTGTCTATGTATTCACACAAGTATTATGTTTCCGGTTAATACAATTCTAGCATGAATAATAAACATTTATCATGATATAAGGAAATAAATAATAACTTTATTATTGCCTCTAGGGCATATTTCCTTCAAGCACACCAACACACAGGCAAATGAAAAGCAAACAAAAAGACGAACGGAAGAAGGGCGAATAAAAAGGCAAATCTTTTCAAAAATCGTTTTAGAAGTGGGGGATAGGAGAATGGGAGGCAAATGGCGAATAATGTAATGCAAGAGATGAGAGTTTATGATGGGTACTTGGTAGGCTTGATGTAGATTTTGACTTGGCGTAGATCTCCCCGGCAACGGCTGATACGTCCATTTTGCATCATGTTTTCTTACTGTTATTTAAGATTTTTTATCCATAATAATGATTTTTGGAGTAATTCTAATGCCTTTTCTCTCATAATATGCAAGGTATACACAAGGAGGGAGAATTCCGGCAGCTGGAAATCTATTCTGCACAACTCCAAACAAGCTGAAACACCACGGAGATTTTTTATGGAATATTTGAGGAATATTGGAGCAAATAACTACCAGAGGGGGCCCACCAGGTGGGCACAACCCACCTGGGCGCGCCCTGGTGGGTTGTGCTCACCCAGGCCCACCTCTGGTGCCCATCTTCTGGTATAAAGGTCATTTTGACCTAGAAAAAATAAGGAGAGGACTTTCGGGACGAAGCACCGCCGTCTCGAGGCGGAACTTGGGCAGGAGCACTTTTGCCCTCCGGTGGAGCGATTCCGCCGGGGGAACTTCCCTCCCGGAGGGGGAAATCATCGTCATCATCATCACCAAAAACTCTCCCATCTTGGGGAGGGCAATCTCCATCAAAATCTTCAACAACACCATCTCATCTCAAACCCTAGTTCATCTCTTGTGTTCAATCTTGTTACCGGAACTATAGTTTGGTGCTTGTGGGTGACTAGTAGTGTTGATTACATCTTGTAGTTGATTACTATATGGTTTACTTGGTGGAAGATTATATGTTCAGATCCAATATGCTATTTAATACCCCTCTGTCTTGAGCATGATTATTATTTGTGAGTAGTTACTTTTGTTCTTGAGGTCATGGGAGAAATCATGTTGCAAGTAATCATGTGAACTTGATATGTGTTCGATATTTTGATAGTATGTATGTTGTGATTCCCTTAGTGGTGTCATGTGAACGTCGACTACATGACACTTCACCATATTTGGGCCTAAGGGAATGCATTGTGGAGTAGCAATTAGATGATGGATTGCGAGAGTGACAGAAGCTTAAACCCATGTTTATGCGCTATTCCATAAGGGACCGATTCGTTCCAAAAGTTTAATGCTATGGTTATAATTTATTCTTAATACTTTTCTCGTAGTTACGGGAACTTGCAGGAGGGTTAATCATAAGTAGGAGGTTTGTTCAAGTAAGAACAGCACCTAATTACCGGTCCACCCACATATCAAATTATCAAAGTACCGAACACGAATCAAACCAACATGATGAAAGTGACTAGATGAAATTCCCGTGTACCCTCAAGAACGCTTTGCTTATCATAAGAGACCATTTTGGCCTATCCTTTGCCTCAAAAGGATTGGGCTACCTTGCTGCACTTTTGTTACAACTATCGTTACTTGCTCGTTACAAATTATCTTGCTATCAAACTACTCTGCTACTTACAATTTCAGCACTTGCAGACATTACCTTGCTGAAAACCACTTGTCATTTCCTTCTGCTCCTCGTTGGGTTCGACACTCTTACTTATCGAAAAGAGCTACAATTGATCCCCTATACTTGTGGGTCATCAATGCTATTTTCTGGCGCCGTTGCCGGGGAGTGAAGCGCCTTTGGTAAGTGGAATTTGGTTAGGAAACATTTATATAGTGTGCTGAAATTTATTGTCACTTGTTACTATGGAAAACAATCCTTTGAGGGGTTTGTTCGGGGTATCTTCACCTCGACCGGAACCACAATTAGCTACCCCTCAACCTACTACACCTACTGAAAATATTGAATATGAAATTTCTTCGGGTATAATAGAACAACTGCTAGCTAATCCTTATGCAGGAGATGGAACCGAACATCCTGATATGCACTTGATATATGTAGAACAAATTTGTGGATTATTCAAGATTGCAAGTTTACCCGAAGATGAAGTTATGCAGAAGGTTTTCCCTTTATCTTTGAAGGGAAAAGCATCTGCATGGTATAGGCTATGCGATGATATTGGATCTTGGAATTGGAATCGTTTGAAATTGGAGTTCCATCAAAAAAATTATCCTATGCATCTAGTTCATCGTGATTGGAATTGTATATGTAATTTTTGGCCTCGTGAAGGATAAAGTATCACTCTAGCTTGGGGGAGGCTTAATTTAATGTTATATTCATGCCCCAATCATGTGCTCTCAAGAGAAATTATTATCCAGAATTTTTATGCTCGGCTTCCTCGTAATGATCAAACCATGCTTGATACTTCATGTGCTGGTTCTTTTATGAAGAAGACTATTGAATTCTGGTCGGATCTTTTGGAAAGAATTAAACACAACTCTGAAGATTGGGAACTCGACGAAGGTAAAGAGTCAGGTATTAAACTTAAGTATGATTGTGTTAAATCTTTTATGGATACCGATGCTTTTCAAAAGTTTAGCACTAAATATGGACTTGACTCTGAGATAATAGCCTCCTTTTGTGAATCATTTGCTACTCATGTTGATCTCCCTAAAGAGAAGTGGTTTAAATTTCACCCACCTATTAAAGAACCGGTACTAGTTAAAGAAGAAACTATACTTTACAATGTTGATCCAGTAGTTCCTTCTGCTTATATTGAGAAACCACCTTTCCCTGTTAGGATAAAGGAACATGCTAAAGTTTCAACTGTGGTTAACAAAAGCTATATTAGAACATCTAAACCTGGTGAACAAATTAAAGTAGAACCTAGTATTGGTATGGTTAAAGATCTCTTGGAAGAAGATATGGATGGGCATGTTATTTACTTCTGTGAAGAAGCTGCTAGAATTGCCAAACCTGATAAAAAGGATAAACATAGACCTGTTGTTGGCATGCCCGTTATCTCAGTTAAAATAGGAGATCATTGTTATCATGGTTTATGTGACATAGGTGCTAGTGTGAGTGCTATTCCTTACACCTTATATCAAGAAATTATGAATGACATATCACCTGCAGAGATAGAAGACATAGATGTTACTATTAAACTTCCTAAAAGAGACACTATATCACCAATTGGGATTGTTAGAGATGTTGAAGTCTTGTGTGGGAAAATAAATACCCTACTGATTTTCTTGTTCTTGGTTCCCCACAAGATGATTTTTGTCCCATTATCTTTGTAGACCTTTCTTGAACACCGTTAATGCTAAGATAGATTGTGAGAAACAAACTGTCGGTGTTAGTTTTAGTGATGAGTCTCATGAGTTTAGTAGAAAGCTTCATGAAAAAGAATTGCCTAGTAAGGATGAACTAACTGATCTTGCTTCTATTGATGTACCACCTACTGATCCTTTAGAACAATATTTGCTAGACCATGAAAATGATTTTCATATGCATGAAAGAAATGAAATAGATAAGATTTTCCTTGAACAACGTCCTCTACTTAAAAACAACTTGCCTATTGAAACTCTAGGAGGTCCTCCTCCACCTAAAGGTGATCCTGTGTTTGAATTAAAACAATTGCCAGACACTTTTAAATATGCTTATCTTGATGAAAAGAAGATATATCCTGTTATTATTAGTGCTAACCTTTCAGAACATGATGAAGAAAGATTATTGAAAGTTCTAAGGAAGCACGGGGCTGCTATTGGATATAGTCTTGATGATTTAAAGGGCATTAGTCCCACTCTCTGTCAGCACAAAATTAATATGGAACCTGATGCTAAACCCGTTTTTGATCACCAACGTCGGTTAAACACGAAGATGAAAGAAGTGGTAAAATCGGAAATATTAAAACTTCTGGAAGCAGGTATAATCTATCCTACAGCTGATAGTAGATGGGTAAGTCTTGTTCATTGTGTCCCTCAGAAAGGAGGTATAACTGTTGTTCCTAATGATAAGAATGAACTTATTCCACAAAGAATTGTTACAGGCTATAGAATGGTAATAGATTTTAGAAAATTAAACAAAGCAACTAGAAAATATCATTACCCTCTGCCTTTTATTGATCAAATGCTTGAAATATTATCTAAGCACACACATTTTTGCTTCCTTGATGGATATTCTGGTTTTTCAAAAATACCTGTTTCTCAACCTGATCAAGAAAAGACCACTTTTACTTGTCCCTTTGGAACATATGCTTATGGACATATGCCTTTCGGTTTATGTAATGCACCTGCTACCTTTCAAAGATGTATGACTACTATATTCTCTGACCTTTGTGAAAAGATTGTTGAGATTTTCACGGATGACTTCTATGTTTATGGGAAGTCTTTTGATGATTGTTTAAGAAATCTTGAGCGAGTTTTGCAGAGATGTGAACAAACAAATCTTGCCTTCAATTGGGAGAAGTGCCACTTTATGGTTAATGAAGGCATTGTCTTGGGTCATAAAATTTCTGAAAGAGGTATTGAAGTGGACAAAGCTAAGGTTGACGCAATTGAGAAAATACCATGTCCTAAAGATATAAAAGGTATTCGTAGTTTCTTAGGTCATGCTGGTTTCTATAGGAGATTTATCAAAGACTTCTCTAAAATTTCTAGGCCTCTTACGAGTCTTTTGCAAAAGGACATTGCTTTTGTTTTTGATGATGATTGTTTAGAAGCCTTTGAAACACTCAAGAACGCCTTAATTTCTGCACCTATTGTTCAACCACCTGATTGGAACTTGCCTTTTGAAATTATCTGTGATGCTAGTGATTATGCTGTTGGTGATGTTCTAGGACAAAGAGTTGATAAGAAATTGAATGTTATTCATTATGCTAGTAAAACTCTAGACATCGCTCAGACAAATTATGCTACTACTGAAAAAGAATTCTTAGCAGTGGTGTTTGCTTGTGATAAATTTAGACCTTATATTGTTGATTCCAAAGTAACTGTTCACACAGACCATGCTGCTATTAAATATCTAATGGAAAAGAAAGATGCTAAACCTAGACTTATTCGATGGGTTCTCTTGTTACAAGAATTTGATTTACATATCATTGATAGAAAAGGAGCTGAGAACCCAGTAGCTGGTAATTTATCTAGGCTTGAAAATGTGCCTGATGACCCACTACCTATTGATGATAGTTTTCCTGATGAGCAGTTAGCTGCAATAAATGTTGCTCATAATACTCCTTGGTATGCTGATTATGCTAATTACATTGTTGGTAAATATTTACCACCTAGTTTTACATACCAACAAAAGAAAAAATTCTTTTATGATTTAAGACATTAATTTCGGGATGACCCACATCTTTATAAAGAAGGAGTAGATGGTATTATTAGACGTTGTATACCTGAGCATGAATAGGGACAAATCCTATGGAAATTTCACTTAGAAGCTTATGGAGGGCATCATGTTGGAGATAGAACTGCTCACAAGGTATTGCAATCTGGATTTTATTGGCCTACTCTCTTCAAGGATGCCCGTAAGTTCGTCTATTCTTGTGATGAATGCCAAAGAATAGGTAATATCGGTAAGCGTCAAGAAATTCCTATGAATTATTCTCTTGTTGTTGAACCATTTGATGTTTGGGGATTTGATTACATGGGACCTTTTCCTTCCTCTAATGGGTATACACATATTTTGGTAGCTGTTGATTATGTTATTAAATGGGTAGAATCTATCCAACCAGTAGTGCTGATCACAACACCTCTATTGAAATGCTTAAGGAAGTTATTTTCCCAAGGTTTGGAGTCCCTAGATATTTAATGACCGATGGTGGTTCACACTTTATTGATGGTGCTTTTCGTAAAATGCTTGCCAAGTATGATGTTAACCATAGAATTGCATCACCTTATCATCCTCAGTCTAGTGGCCAAGTTGAACTTAGCAATAGAGAAATAAAATTAATTTTGCAAAAGACTGTCAATAGGTCCAGGAAGAATTGGTCTAAGAAATTAGATGATGCACTTTGGGCTTATAGAACAACATATAAAAATCATATGGGTATGTCTCCTTATAAAATGGTTTATGGAAAAGCTTGTCATTTGCCTCTTGAGTTAGAACATAAAGCATATTGGGCCATCAAAGAGCTCAATTATGATTTCAAACTTGCTGGTGAAAAGAGGTTATTTGATATTAGCTCATTAGATGAATGGAGAACCCAAGCTTATGAAAATGCAAAATTATTCAAAGAAAAGGTTAAAAGATGGCATGACAAAAGAATCCAAAAGCGTGAGTTTAAAGTTGGAGAATATGTTCTTTTGTACAACTCTCGTTTTAGATTCTTTGCAAGAAAACTCCTCTCAAAATGGGAAGGCCCCTATGTTATCAAGGAGGTTTATCAGTCTGGAGCCATCAAAATAAATAATTCCGAAGGTACTAACCCGAAGGTTGTCAATGGGCAACGAATAAAACATTATATCTCAGGTATGCCCATTAATGTTGAAAGTAATATTATTCAAACTTTGACACTGGAAGAACACATAAAAGAGTCCGTCTGGAACACTCCAGAATCGCGAAAATAAGGAGGTATGTGATACGGTAAGTCAACGGACTCCGAAAAATCCACAAAAATAATTTTTATCAGTTTTGGAATATTTAAAAATTTATGAAGTAAAGAAACTTCCAGGAAGCGTACCCTGGTGGGCACAAGACACCAGGGCGCGCCAGGCTTGCCTTGCGTGCCTAGGTGGGTTGTGCCCACCTGGGACACCTCCCGGACTCCGTTTTTCTACAACTTGCTTGTCCTCCAAGATAAAAAAAATTATATATACTTCCCGAACCTGTTAATCACCATATCTCGAAGAAATCCTCTGTTTTCTTTTCTTGATGTTTTTTGGCAGATTCAGCTAGACCAACATCATGTCTTCCTCACCTTTCAGTAATGGAGAAGAAGACACAAGGGTGGTTCGGGAGGATCTAAGGAGAGATGAAGCTGGAGAGGCTGCTATGGAGGTAGAGGAGGGAAATCCTTTTGGGGTTCACTCTCTGGCCTCCGAGAGAGGCACACTAGCCGGCATCTCTACTCACCCTAATCCTCATCAAGTCATGGGATCATCAAACAATCAAGCGATCCTGGAAATGCAAGAAGAACTCCCACCGAGGAGGCCCTTACATGGGTTACATTGTAACAACTTTCGCAATTTGATTCACAATTATGGGTTCGAGAACACTCCTCGTAGGCACATACCGTCCAACTGGGACATATCCCGGCCAAGAGAAAATAGTGCAGGAACAAAACCGTGGGGCCCGGAGAATAAACACATAATGGCTGAGGTGAAGAAAAATAGCGAATTAATTCATCAAGCCCTTCGGGAGATCCAGGGTTTGAAGGATCTACTCATGGTTATATTGGAGAATACTACTTCATCACCACCATCATCCTCTTCACCACCAAAAGAGAACTGAGTATCGGGTATGGGCACTCCCCTTGGCTTCCGCAAAGCTTGGGGGAGGTGCCCCAAAATCGTATCATCCCACTATCTTTTTGCCTTTATTTATTTCAGTTCGATATTTTTCTTTAGATGAATAAAAGTTTAGTTTGATCCTTTCTTCTTTGAGAGTTTGCTTAGTGATCTATCCTTGTAATCGTGTGCAAGTTATATAATAAAGTTTAGTTTGAGTTTTTGCTTTCTTTACTTTCATGTTGCAAATAAAAGAAAAGAAATAATAAGGAAAAGAGAAAGGAAATAAATAAAAGAAAGGACATAAATGAAGAAAAGAGCATATACTAATCTTATGGTATGTGATGACACCACATAAGGAAAAGTATAAGTAGAAAATTTTATTAGAGATTGAAAAACATAGCATTAGTCAATGATGCAACTCATGAAAGAATTAATAAGGGAAGAGAAGATTCACATATAAATATACTATCCTAGAAATCTTTTGTGATTGTGAGCCCTCATCAAAATATTATATGCCAAAATTGTTGATGTTGGACAAGGAAGACAACTTAATGGTTTATGTTTGTTTATATTCACATAGAAGTCATATTGTCATGGATCCTTTAACATGTGGTGCTTGCCCCCTATCTTTACTAGCCAAAAATTCCTTACTAAGTAGAGATACTACTTGTGCATCCAAAAACCCTTAAACCCAAATCTTATTTTCAAGTGTCCACCATACCTACCTAGGGATTGAGCAAGATCCCTCAAGTAAGTTGTCATGGGTGCAAAAAGGCAATAAAATTTGCTTCTAAAAGTGTGAGATCATTTACTATAAGAGAAAATTGAGCGTTGCATGAACTTGTGATGGTGAAGAATAAAAGCGTCAGACTGCATAATAAAGGTCGCTATCACAAGGGGCAATGCAACGTGACGTTCTTTTGCATTAAGGGGCTGAGCATACAAACAAATAAGCGCATGACAACCTCTGCTTTCCTTTGCGAAGGGCCTATCTTTTACTTTTATGTATTTACTTTTATGCAAAGAGTCAAAGTTTTCCTTCTATCCCTTTTTATCTTTCTCCTTTGGCAAGCATCATGTGGTGAGGAAAGATCTAGGCACGTATGTCCAGTTGAATATAGACAACATGAGTTATTATTGTTGACATCACCCTTGAGGTGAATACGTTGGGAGGCGAAACTATAAGCCCCTATCTTTCTATGTGTCCGGTTGAAACGTTTTGCTCATGTGTACGCGAAGAGTGTTAGCAATCATAGAAGACAATATGATGGTTGAGTATGTAGACTTGCCTAAAGGGCTCCGATACGTGACCCTTCCTGAAAAGATGATGAATTGCAGTTGCAAAGTTGACTAAGAGCATAATTTGTTGGTTTTTAATAGAGTTTTTTATTTATACTTCAATTGTGTGATGAATTGTTACTTATTCATGAGAAGTATATGATAAAGGTTCTATGATAAAAGTCTTATGTTTAATTTTGTTGCTGTTATAATAATCAACATGATGCTTCTATGTCTGTATTTTGTTTTTATCGACACCTCTCTCTCTAAGCATGTGGACATGTTTTTCGATTTCGGTTTTCGCTTGAGGACAAGCGAGGTCTAAGCTTGGGGGATTTGATGTTGGGGAATGTAGTAATTTCAAAAATTGTCCTACGCACACACAGGATCATGGTGATGCATAGCAATGAGAGGGGAGAGTGTGTCCACGTACCCTCGTAGACCGAAAGCGGAAGCGTTAGCACAACGCGGTTGATGTAGTCGTACGTTTTCACGATCCGACCGATCAAGTACCGAACGTACGGCACCTCCGAGTTCTTCACACGTTCAACTCGATAACGTCCCTCGAACTCTGATCCAGCCGAGATTTGAGGGAGAGTTCCATCAGCACGACGGCATGGTGACGGTGATGATGTTGCTACCGACGCATGGCTTCGCCTAAGCACCGCTACGATATGATCGAGGTGGGTTATGCTGGAGGGGGGCACCGCACATGGCTAAGAGGTCAAGAGATCATTTGTTGTGTCTATGGGGTGCCCCCCTCCTCCGTATATAAAGGGGGAAGGAGAGGGCCTGCCAAGGGGAGGAGGCGCGCCCAAGGGGGGAGTCCTACTCCCACCGGGAGTAGGACTCCTCCTTTTCCTATTTGGAGAGGGAGAGGGAAGGAAGAGGAAGGAGGGAGGAAGGAAAGGGGGGCCGGCCCCCCTCCCAATTCGGATTGGGCTTGGCGGGCGCGCCCCCTCCCTTGCTCCTTTCCCCTCCTTTCCACTAAAGCCCATTAAGGCCCATATACCTCCCGGGGGGTTCCGATAACCTCCCGGTGCTCCGGTATTATCCCGATCTCACCCGGAACCATTCTGGTCTCCAAATATAGTCGTCCAATATATCGATATTTATGTCTCGACCATTTCGAGACTCCTCGTCATGTCTGTGATCACATCCGGGACTCCGAACTACCGTCGGTACATCAAAACACATAAACTCATAATATAACCGTCATCGAACTTTAAGCGTGCGGACCCTACGGGTTCGAGAACTATGTAGACATGACCGAGACACGTCTCCGGTCAATAACCAATTGCGGAACCTGGATGCTCATATTGGCTCCCACATATTCTACGAAGATCTTTATCGGTCAAACCGCATAACAACATACGTTGTTCGCTTTGTCATCGGTATGTTACTTGCCCGAGATTCGATCGTCGGTATCTCAATACCTAGTTCAATCTCGTTACCGGCAAGTCTCTTTACTCGTTTTGTAATACATCATCCCGCAACTAACTCATTAGTTACAATGCTTGCTAGGCTTATAGTGATGTGCATTACCGAGTGGGCCCCAGAGATACCTCTCTGACAATCGGAGTGACAAATCCTAATCTCGAAATACGCCAACCCAACAAGTACCTTCGGAGACACCTATAGAGCACCTTTATAATCACCCAGGTACGTTGTGACGTTTGGTAGCACACAAAGTGTTCCTCCGGTAAACGGGAGTTGCATGATCTCATAGTCATAGGAACTTGTATAAGTCATGAAGAAAGCAATAGCAGAATGCTAAACGATCAAGTGCTAAGCTAACGGAATGGGTCAAGTCAATCACATCATTCTCCTAATGATGTGATCCCGTTAATCAAATGACAACTCATGTCTATGGCCAGGAAACATAACCATATTTGATCAACGAGCTAGTCAAGTAGAGGCATACTTGTGACGCCCCCGATTCAATCGTACACTAATCATACATGCAAACGTGTACGATCAAGATCAGGGACTCACGGGAAGATATCACAACACAACTCTACAAATAAAATAAGTCATACAAGCATCATAATACAAGCCAGGGGCCTCGAGGGCTCGAATACAAGTGCTCGATCATAGACGAGTCAGCGGAAGCAACAATATCTCAGTACAGACATTAGTAAACAAGTTTGCCTTAAGAAGGCTAGCACAAACTGGGATATAGATCGAAAGCAGCGCATGCTTCCTGCCTGGGATCCTCCTAAACTACTCCTGGTCATCGTCAGCAGCCTGCACGTAGTAGTAGGCACCTCCGGTGTAGTAGGAGTCGTCGTCGACGGTGGCGTCTGGCTCCTGGACTCCAGCATCTGGTTGCGACAACCAGGTAGAATGGAAGGGGGAAAAGAGGGAGAAAAGCAACCGTGAGTACTCATCCAAAGTACTCGCAAGCAAGGAGCTACACTACATATGCATGAGTATAGGTGTAAAGGGCCATATCGGTGGACTGAACTGCGGAATGCCAGAATAAGAGGGGGATAGCTAATCCTGTCGAAGACTACGCTTCTGGCCACCTCCATCTTGC
This sequence comes from Aegilops tauschii subsp. strangulata, assembly GCF_002575655.3. Classification (NCBI taxonomy): domain Eukaryota; kingdom Viridiplantae; phylum Streptophyta; class Magnoliopsida; order Poales; family Poaceae; genus Aegilops; species Aegilops tauschii. The sequence goes on from NC_053039.3 coordinate 229,865,557, forward strand.
AGCATGTAGAAGAGAGTAGATGGTAAGTTCACCAAGTAGCATCGTATAGCATAATCCTACCCGGCGATCCCCTCCTCGTCGCCCTCTAAGAGAGTGATCACCAGGTTATATCTGGCACTTGGAAGGGTGTGTTTTATTAAGTATCCAGTTCTAGTTGTCATAAGGTCAAGGTACAACTCTGGGTCGTCCTTTTACCGAGGGACACGGCTATTCGAATAGATAAACTTCCCTGCAGGGGTGCACCACATAACCCAACACGCTCGATCCCATTCGGCCGGACACACTTTCCTGGGTCATGCCCGGCCTCGGAAGATCAACACGTAGCAGCCCTACCTAGGCACAACAGAGAGGTCAGCACGCTGGTCTAAATCCTATGGCACAGGGGTCGGGGCCCATCGCCCATTGCACACCTGCACGTTGCGTGGGCGGCCGGAAGCAGAACTAGACCCCCTTAATACAAGAGCAGGCTTATGTTCCAATCCGGCGCGCGCCGCTCAGTCGCTGACGTCACGAAGGCTTCGGCTGATACCACGACGTCGAGTGCCCATAACTGTTCCCGCGTAGTTGGTTAGTGTGTATAGGCCAGTGGCAGACTCAGATCAAATACCAAGATCTCGTTAAGCCTGTTATTATGAAGTAACCGCGGACGCCGACCAGGGCCAGGCCCACCTCTCTCCTAGGTGGTCTCAACCTGCCCTGTCGCTCCGCCACAAAGTAACAGTCGGGGGCCATCGGGAACCCAGGCCCACCTCTAGCGGGATGGAGCCACCTGTCCTTTCAGCCCCCTCATCAGAATCACTTGCGGGTACTCAACGAGCTGACCCAACTTTAGTCACCACATGTGTCATGTATATAAAGTATATAGTATATACCCGTGATCACCTCCCGAGTGATCACGGCCCGATAGTATAGCATAGCATACGGGCAAGAATGTAGGGCCACTGATGGAACACTAGCATCCTATACTAAGTAGTAGGATAGCAGGTAAGGGTAACAACTGTAGCAACAATGACAGGCTATGCATCAGAATAGGATTAACCGAAAGCAGTAACATGTTACACTACTCTAATGCAAGCAGTAGAGAGGAGGAATAGGCGATATCTGGTGATCAAGGGGGAGGGGGTTTGCCTGGACGCTCAGCCAAGAAGGAGGGGTCGTCAACACCGTAGTCGTACTGGGTAGCAGCGGCGTCGGTCTCGGTGTCTAACGAGAGAAGAGGGGGGAGAAACAATAAACATAATGCAAACATATGCACATCGATGCATGACAAGACAAGTAACGGTGCCAGGTGTGCCCTACGCGGTAGGAGGTGATACCGGCGAAGGGGGAAAACATCCGGGAAAGTATCCCCGGTGTTTCGCATTTTCGGACAGATGAACCGGAGGGGAAAGTTGCGTGTTTGCTATGCTAGGGATGTGTGGCAGACGAACGGGCTACGTATCCGGAATCGTCTCGTCGTTCTAAGCAACTTTCATGTACAAAGTTCTTCCATCCGAGCTACGGTTTATTTTATATTAATTTTAAAAGATTTCAAACGATTTTCTAATTTCTGGATTTAATTTAATTCGAAATTAAATTTGTATTTAAATGCTATGGGTACACAGGAAGTGTACCCAGAGTGTGTCTAAGGGGCTGACAGGTGGGGCCCTAGTCAAATGCCCAGTCAGCGTTTGACTGGATCGTTGACTGGTCAAAAGGGCCCATGGGACCCGCATGTCATCGATACATGTTTTACTAAACAACATTTGATTAACTAATCTGGTTGATTATGTTATTAAGCAGGTTATTTAAGTTAACTAATTAACTTACTAACTAATTAATTAATTAATTAACAATTATTATTTAATTAATCCTTTTTTTGTTTTATTTTTGGGCGTGGGCCCCATCTGTCATAGGCACAGGGGGCCTATCGGGCGTCGGGTTACGGGCGCGGGCCTGCGGGCGCCAGCCAGCCAAGGCGCTCGCCCAGGCCATCCGTGGCGCAGCGGGGCACCGGCGGCCACCGCAGCAAGCTGCAGCAGCCGTAGGGGAAGGAGAGCAGCAGCACGGCCGCGCCGGTGCGGGGCGACGGTGGTGCTGGGCAGCAGCGGTGAAGGTGGTGGCGAGGTCGGACGGGCGCGGCCCCGGCGGAGCGGCGTGGCAGGATGCGGCCACGGAGTGCAGACGCAGCAACAGCGCAGGCTGCGCGGGCGGCACCGGAGCGGGGCAAGCCAGCAAGGCGGGCGGCAAGCCGCAGGCGGAGGTCGGGGCGCCGTGGTCGACGGCGGGCGTCGTAGGCTGTTGGGCACGACAACCAGGGCGAGGGCCGTGCGTGAGGGGGCTCGGCCATGCGCGAACGTGCGTGGCCGTGGCGAGGGCGCGCCCGAGCGCGACAGCGGCGAGCATAGGGAGAGGCGGACGCGCGGGTTGCCGGCGACAGAAGAGGAGAAGGGTAAGGCGGAGGCCGACGGCCTCACCAGCGTTGCAGGGGCACAGGGTCGGCGAGGCGCGATGGCGGCCGGCGTGGAGGAGGATGAGGACGCGGGCGACGAGGTCGGAGACGCAAGGCGGTAGGCGACCCGGGCGACGAGGGAGGTAGGAGACGGCAGGGCCTTCGGGCGGTGATGGTGGCACAAGGCGACGACAAGCGGGTGTGGCCCCGTGACGAGGGGATGACGGAGAGGAGATGAGGATAGGGCGGAGGAGCTCCGAGCAGTGGCGATAGGGCGCCGGGTTCGAACCCCTCCCGATCCAGATGGGATCGAGAGGTGGGGGCTAACGAGAGGGAGTGGGGGGAGTGGGTGTGATGTGGGGGTTAGGGTTTCGGGGGTGAGTGGATAAGGGGGATTGGCCGGCTGGGCCTGGTGGGTTGGCCCAGTGGGGCTGATGGCCTGCTGGGCCGGAGCCCGGGGGGTTCCTTCCTTTTTTGTATTTATTTGTTTTCTGTTTTAAATCACTTTAAAAATTTAGGCAATTTCTAAAAATGAGTTTTCCCCACAATAATTACCAGTGCAATATTTGGCACCCACTGGACATTTTTGTTTCAATGTTTGAAAACTTTTGTTGCGTGTCATATTTTGAATTTATTTTTGAATCGGTTTTTAACTAACGAAAGATTAGCAACAGTAAGGAAGGTGACGTGGCATCATTAGCAGAGTTTTACTGTCGCTTAATTATCCGGGCGTCACAATTCTCCTCTACTACAAGAAATCTCATCCCGAGATTTAGGAGCGGTTATAAGTGGGAAGGGATCTGGTTACGAAATTCTAACGATTCTTCTCGGTCATAGTTGCTCTTCTCAAAGAGGTCGATCCATTACATTGATGTCTTCAGTCCTCTGCTTCAGGTCATCATGATGAAGTTTGTCGTCCTTCCTTTAGGATCTTCACCGTACTTACAAAAGGGTGAGAAGGGAAAACCCTATAAGGACGGATTCTAACAGGATCGAGCATCAGACGGTTAACTCAGGGGAAGAAGCATAAGTATCTCTTGAATTGAAACTTAAGAAGATGTCGAGAGCAAAGTAAGAAGGTACCATGAGAAGTTTCAAACCGATAGGCAAGCGTTCGATGCCTATCAGAAGGTGAAAGGGGTTCAGAGCAACGAGAATAAGTATTGCGTCTGATACCCAAATAGATCAATTGGCAGGTGGCCCGTGAGTTACATAAGAAGTCAAGCGCGAGGAATAACTTTGGAAACCGGGGGTGTACAGGACAGTCAGGTTTCGATCCTGTGGAACTGTGGGTTATGGGCCCACCATGTGGTTAAAAGTAGGAAGGTCGGTGACATCTTGCATGATCATGTAAGCAAGGCATGTCAGAGGATAGTCTGTCGGTTATGTCGGCAACAACATCGGTACCAAGGGCGAGGGACCAAGAGAACCATTTTCCTGCTCGTTGAACGAGGCGGACCAATAGGCAAGGTTCTCGTCCATCGGTGACTACCAGAATGTCATCAACAATAGTAACAGGGTCTTACTGACAAAGTTGTACACCGAGGTGTTTACATAAGCAGCAGAATATTACTGCTTAGATCATATAGCTCACCAGAAAGGTTAAACAAAACAATGGAAAGGAAAAGGTGATCATCAGATTAAACAGAACAATGGAAAGAAAAATGTGTTTAAACACATGTTTCAGCGATATATCCTTCTCAAGGACAAGCAGAGCATGATATCCATGACAGGATAGAAAGTAGAAAACCCTTTAGATAAGAGGAGAGAAATTTCATGACATTACCCATACAACGGTGTTTGGGTAATTTCAACAAGAAACATTTAGCATGGTGCTTCAGATGTTCTTATTGAAAATCGGAGTACCATAGACATGCTTCAAGATAGCACTGACATGTTCTTCAAGCAAAGGTCAAACTTGGATACACAAAGGATTCATCAGGAACAACATATAGAATAAGTCTTACGATTTCCTCATGGAAGAATGGTTAACCTTGCTAAATAGGAAACTATAACAATAGGTTCTCCGGCCAGGTGTGCTAGGCATGACATCACCTTACCGGTCATATAAAGACCAATGTTATAACTCTTGAAAATATGTTCCAACCATCATATCTGACCGAGATTCAGATCTGATTGGTGTCAGTATACCTCAGACTCAGTATGCCTAAGAAGAAAAGGTGCGATACAGATTGACGAGATGACATTGTAAGATTCTCGAGAATTGAACTATGGAAGCGAGTTCTGAAACAAGAGTTCATCATCAAATCAAGGAGAGGTGAGGAGGTGACTGATTGACTTAGCGACAATCCATTGACATTTCCAAAAAGGATGGATTTCCACAACTATGTGAACAAGGAGATAACAATTGTCAGAACAAATGATATAATGATGTATGCTCGAGGAAAACAAACACAATTAAACATTGATTGGAAGGTGCACCCAAATATGGGATGGGTAGCATTATCAATGTTTAGAATGGTGATTCAATAACCAATACACAAAGAATGAAACTATCATTCATTAACTTACAAGTAATAGGGTTGCTAGAAGTTTGGAATTTTACACCTCACAGTCCGTTTGTCGATATTCCGGTTAGAAACAACACGGAGACCAAGAAATGAATGGAGATGGCGATAAGTATTACTATACCAAGAATTCTTAAGAGGTGGAGCAATCCTCACAACATCCTTGATATTAAAGGATGGTAATACTCCAAGGTTAAGAAGAACAAATGCTGGATAGCAAGGATCTCAAGGTATAACACAAAACACAACAAATTTGTGTTGAACGGAAGGCAATAATGTGGTCGATGATAATAAAATTCATCGAGGGCAAGGATGGTATTTCTCATCATGAATTCAATTGATATCCAGGAAGGAGTCAAGATGTTGATGATGATCACGACAAATTTTGTTGAGAGGCTCCACGAAGATGTAATAGATCGGCGATGACATCAAGTCAAAGGAATGATGCAGCAAAAGGTTAATGGAACCAAGGGTACGACACAAACTCCAAAGCAAGCTTGCTGTCCAAAGCGAAATGATATGATGAGGAAAGATCGACATAAGCTTAGCTCATCGTCAAAAAATTGTGCTCTGGGAAGAAGGACCAGGTAGCACAGTTAAAATCGGCACGACAAGGATATAGCCAAACAGGCTAGGAATGACGTGATTGAGTTCAAACTCGTAAGTAATGAAGGTTACCAAGAGTTGCTTAATCGCGATGCGGACTCGAGTCAGTTATCGGTGTCTTTGAGTGTTTAATAACTCAGAGCCCGTGAAAAATTGGAATCAATGAGAATGTAGCACTTGATGAAGAAGTCATAAGAAGTTATGCAGTTCCGTGATAATCTCGAGATACCAGGGGGGTAATACTCGACGACAAACCAAAGTAGAGGTTGGACTGGGGTATTGCTCTGCAGAAGACAAGTGCTTAAACTTGTATGAGAAATGGTATTTAAAGGAGAACATGGTCGGAAACCACGATCATAAATGATCGAACCGCGGTTACAAGATGAACTTATAACAAGGGGGTAATTATTTTTACGAGCAGCTTCCATGATAAGTTATACATCGTGTCCATGGGCATGAACGCAAGGTTCAAGGTCGACTCCCACTTCTCCAATACACAACTTCTCATTTACTGCTCTCGGTTAAGAATGTTTAGAGTTTGAAAGTTTAACTGGCGGAATACCAGAAGGTTATGACCCATGAAGACTTTTGGGTTCACACAATTTAAGGAAGGTATATGTTCAACCCATCGGGGCATCATAGAAACATATACCACAATTCCAGGAGTAATTCATACAAGCTCGAAAGCATAGCATGGTTGACAAAGGGAGAGGATACAGTTTACCAAAGGCATTATGTATCAGGGAAAGAACTTCCAAAGTGATTGAATATGAAGGACGTAGCCGGATAAAATCCAACAAGGTTCTTATGGTCCATAAAGGATCTGATGTGAGTATCGGCTCACAACCAGAGGAAGAATCAATGCAGAGACATTGGATTATAGAAACAACTGAGTAACTTAGAGCTCAATTGCAAAGGAATTATGATTTACAAAGCAAAGGATCAGAAGCAGACGCTCTGATCAAGGATGGATAAGTTCAATAGACTTAGGGGCACAATCGACGACAATTTGATTGGCGAGAACCAGCTCACGTTTAAAATGACGTCTGAGCCGGAAGGATGAATTCTAGGATCTGATTGAGGATTGCGAGCATTCGCAACAAATTGAATCAACGGACTCAAAATGATAATGACAAGAGATGCCAATAAGATTATAGACTTATGGGATTAACCATAATGCAAGCAAGTAAGAATTTCAAGAGCAATAGGCTACTCAGGATTTTCGGAAGTTCAAATAGTATTTTGAAGACTTTTGTGAAATACATGAATCAACTGGGGATGAGCAAATATCCGGTGAGTGCTAGAAATTATCCATAGTGGTATTCATGTGGCAAAGAACAGCAAGGCGGTAAGCTCAAAGGATTCTCGGAGCAACAGAGAGAATTTTGGGGTATCTTGTAATAACAAGATCAGCTGGGAAGCATTGTATGAATGGCGAGTATACGTGGTTATTCACAGGGGTTTCTCGATGGAAGGGAATTGCAAAAGCGACGCCATAAAGTCTCAAGAGAACATCGGAGAGTATGTTCGGATTCTTCTGGTGCAGCAGACGATCATCTATAATAAGGGGCTCTCCGGGAGAAAGTATTATCGAGAACCTAGAGACAGAGTTAGTAAAATCTTTTAATCCGAATAGAAGAGAGTTCAGAGTCCCAGAGTAAAGGTCGAGGAATAAAAGATCCTACTACCACCCAATGGCGACGTGGGCCCGTAAACCGCACAGCCATGTTAGTAAAATTTTCCCCTACAGGCAGTCGGCTCTGATACCAACTTGTGACGCCCCCGATTCAATCGCACACTAATCATACACGCAAACGTGTACGATCAAGATCAGGGACTCACGGGAAGATATCACAACACAACTCTAAAAATAAAATAAGTCATACAAGCATCATAATACAAGCCAGGGGCCTCGAGGGCTCGAATACAAGTGCTCGATCATAGACGAGCCAGCGGAAGCAACAATATCTGAGTACAGACATTAGTAAATAAGTTTGCCTTAAGAAGTCTAGCACAAACTGGGATACAGATCAAAAGAGGCGGAGGCCTCCTGCCTGGGATCCTCCTAAACTACTCTTGGTCGTCGCCAGCGGCCTGCACGTAGTAGTAGGCACCTCCGGTGTAGTAGGAGTCGTCGTCGACGGTGGCGTCTGGCTCTTGGACTCCAGCATATGGTTGCGACAACCAGGTAGAATGGAAAGGGGGAAAAGAGGGAGAAAAGCAACCGTGAGTACTCATCCAAAGTACTCGCAAGCAAGGAGCTACACTACATATGCATGAGTATAGGTGTAAAGGTCCATATCAGTGGACTAAACTGCGGAATGCCAGAATAAGAGGGGGATAGCTAATCCTGTCAAAGACTACGCTTCTGGCAACCTCCACCTTGCAGCATGTAGAAGAGAGTAGATGGTAAGTTCACCAAGTAGCATCGCATAGCATAATCCTACCCGGCGATCCCCTCCTCGTCGCCCTGTTAGAGAGCGATCACCGGGTTATATCTGGCACTTGGAAGGGTGTGTTTTATTAAGTATCCTGTTCTAGTTGTCATAAGGTCAAGGTACAACTCCGGGTCGTCCTTTTACCGAGGGACACGGCTATTCGAATAGATAAACTTCCCTGCAGGGGTGCACCACATAACCCAACACGCTCGATCCCATTCGGTCGGACACACTTTCCTGGGTCATGCCCGGCCTCGGAATATCAACACGTCGCAGCTCTACCTAGGCACAACAGAGAGGTCAGCACGCCGGTCTAAATCCTATGGCGTAGGGGTCTGGGCCCATCGCCCATTGCACACCTGCACGTTGCATGGGCGGCCGGAAGCAGAACTAGCCCCCTTAATACAAGAGCAGGCTTATGTTCCAATCCGGTGCGCGCCGCTCAGTCGCTGACGTCACGAAGGCTTCGGCTATACCACGACGTCGAGTGCCCATAACTGTTCCCGCGTAGTTGGTTAGTGCGTATAGGCCGGCGGCCAGACTCAGATCAAATACCAAGATCTCGTTAAGCGTGTTATTATGAAGTAACCGCGGACGCCGACCAGGGCCAGGCCCACCTCTCTCCTAGGTGGTCTCAACCTGCCCTGTCGCTCCGGCACAAAGTAACAGTCGGGGGCAGTCGGGAACCCAGGCCCGCCTCTACCGGGATGGAGCCACATGTCCTTTCAGCCCCCTCATCAGAATCACTTGCAGGTACTCAACGAGCTGACCCGACTTTAGTCACCACATGTGTCATGTATATAAAGTATATAGTATATACCCGTGATCACCTCCCGAGTGATCACGTCCCGATAGTATAGCATAGCAGACGGACAAGAATGTAGGGCCATTGATGGAACACTAGCATCCTATACTAAGTAGTAGGATAGCAGGTAAGGGTAACAACTGTAGCAACAATGACATGCTATGCATCAGAATAGGATTAACCAAAAGCAGTAACATGTTACACTACTCTAATGCAAGCAGTAGAGAGGAGGAATAGGCGATATCTGGTGATCAAGGGGGGGCTTGCCTAGAAGCTCAGCCGAGAAGGAGGGGTCGTCAACACCGTAGTCGTACTGGGTAGCAGCGGCGTCGGTCTCGGTGTCTAACGAGAGAAGAGGGGGAAGAAACAATAAATATAATGCAAACATATACATATCGATGCATGACAAGACAAGTAACGGTGCCAGGTGTGCCCTACGCGGTAGGAGGTGATACCGGCGAAGGGGGAAAACATCCGGGAAAGTATCCCCGGTGTTTCACGTTTTCGGACAGATGAACCGGAGGGGGAAAGTTGTGTGTTTTCTATGCTAGGGATGTGTGGCAGACGAACGGGCTACGTATCCGGAATCGTCTCGTCGTTCTGAGCAACTTTCATGTACAAAGTTCTTCCATCCGAGGTACGGTTTATTTTATATTAATTTTAAAAGATTTAAAATGATTTTCTAATTTCTGGATTTAATTTAATTCAAAATTAAATTTGTATTTAGATGCTATGGGTACACAGGAAGTGTACCCAGAGTGTGTCTAAGGGGCTGACAGGTGGGGCCCTGGTCAAATGTCCAGTCGGTGTTTGATTGGACCGTTGACTGGTCAAAAGGGCCCATGGGACCCGCATGTCATTGATACATGTTTTACTAAACAACATTTTATTAACTAATCTAGTTGATTAGGTTATTAAGCAGGTTATTTAAGTTAACTAATTAACTTACTAACTAACTAATTAATTAATTAACAATTATTATTTAATTAATCCTTTTTTCGTTTTATTTTTGGGCGTGGGCCCCATCTGTCATAGGCACAGGGGGCCTATCGGGCGTCGGGTTACGGGCGCGGGCGTGCAGGCGCCAGCCTGCCAAGGCACTCGCCCAGGCCATCCGTGGCGCAGCGGGGCACTGGCTGCCACCGCAGCAAGCTGCAGCAGCCGTAGGGGAAGGAGAGCAGCAGCACGGCCGCGCCGGTGCGGGGCGACGGTGGTGCTGGGCAGCAGCGGTGAAGGTGGTGGCGAGGTCGGACGGGCGCGGCCCCGGCGGAGCAGCGCGGTAGGATGCGGCGGCACGGACGCGGGCACGGAGTGCAGATGCAGCAACAGCGCAGGCTACGCGGGAGGCACCGGAGCGGGCAAGCCAGCAGGGCGGGCGGTAAGCCGCAGGCGGAGGTCGGGGGCGCCGTGGTCGACGGCGGGCGTCGTAGGCCGTAGGGCGTGGCAACCGACGTCGGGGGGGAACCAGGCGAGGGCCATGCGTGAGGGGGCTCGGCCATGCGCGAACATGTGTGGCCGTGGCGAGGGCGCGCCCGAGCGCGACAGCGGCGAGCATAGGGAGAGGCGGACGCGCGAGTTGCCGGCGACAGAAGGGGAGAAGGGTAAGGCGGAGGCCGACGCCCTCACCAGCGTTGCAGGGGCACAGGGTCGGCGAGGCGCGATGGCGGCTGGCGTGGAGGAGGATGGGGACGCGGGCGACGAGGTCGGAGACGCAAGGCGGTAGGCGACCCGAGCGACGACGGAGGTAGACGACGGCGGGGCCTTCGGGCGGTGATGGTGGCGCACGACGACGACAAGCGGGTGCGGCCCCGTGACGAGGGGATGACGGAGAGGAGATGAGGACGGGGCGGAGGAGCTCGGAGCAGCGGCGATAGGGCGCCGAGTTCGAACCCCTCCCGATCCAGATGGGATCGAGAGGTGGGGGCTAACGAGAGGGATTGGGGGAGTGGGTGTGATGTGGGGGCTAGGGTTTCGGGGGTGAGTGGATAAGGGGGAGTGGGGGGAGTGGCCGGCTGGGCCTGGTGGGTTGGCCCAGTGGGGCTGATGGCCTGCTGGGCCGGAGCCCGGGGGGGTTCCTTCCTTTTTTTGTATTTATTTGTTTTCTGTTTTAAATCACTTTAAAATATTTAGGCAATTTCTAAAAATGAGTTTTCCCCACAATAATTACCAGTGCAATATTTGGCACCCACTGAACATTTTTGTTTCAATGTTTGTAAACTTTTGTTGCTTGTCATATTTTGAGTTGATTTTTGAATCGGTTTTTAACTAACGAAAGATTAGCAACAGTAAGGAAGGTGACGTGGCATAATTAGCAGAGTTTTACTGTCGCTTAATTATCCGGGCGTCACAATACTAGTGACACTCTGTTTGTCTATGTATTCACACAAGTATTATGTTTCCGGTTAATACAATTCTAGCATGAATAATAAACATTTATCATGATATAAGAAAATAAATAATAACTTTATTATTGCCTCTAGGGCATATTTCCTTCAGTTGATACGACCATTTTGCATCATGTCTTCTTACTGTTATTTAAGATTTTTTATCCATAATAATACTTATTGGAGTAATTCTAATGCCTTTTCTCTCATAATATGAAAGGTATACACAAAGAGGAATAATTCTGGCAGCTGGAAATCCGGTCCTGGAAAAGCTACGTCAAGCTACCTATTCTGCACAACTCCAAACAAGCTGAAACTTCACGGAGATTTTTTATGGAATACTTGAGAAATATTGGAGCAAATAACTACCACAGGGGGCCCACCAGGTGGGCACAACCCACCTGGGCGCGCCAGGGAGCCCAGGCGCGCCCTAGTGGGTTGTGCTCACCCAGGCCCACCTCCGATGCCCATCTTTTCGTATATAGGTCATTTTGACCTAGAAAAAAAATAAGGAGAGGACTTTCGGGACGGAGCCCCGCCGTCTCGAGGCGGAACTTGGGCAGGAGCACTTTTGCCTTCCGGTGGAGCGATTCCGCCGGGGGAACTTCCCTCCCGGAGGGGGAAATCATCGTCATCATCATCACCAACAACTCTCTCATCTTGGTGAGGGCAATCTCCATCAACATCTTCAACAGCACCATCTCATCTCAAACCCTAGTTCATCTCTTGTGTTCAATCTTGTTACCGGAACTATAGATTGGTGCTTGTGGGTGACTAGTAGTGTTGATTACATCTTGTAGTTGATTACTATATGGTTTACTTGGTGGAAGATTATATGTTCAGATCCGATATGCTATTTAATACCCCTCTGATCTTGAGCATGATTATTTTTTGTGAGTAGTTACTTTTGTTCTTGAGGTCACGGGAGAAATCATGTTGCAAGTAATCATGTGAACTTGATATGTGTTCGATATTTTGATAGTATGTATGTTGTGATTCCCTTAGTGGTGTCATGTGAACGTCGACTACATGACACTTCACCATATTTGGGCCTAAGGGAATGCATTGTGGAGTAGCAATTAGATGATGGGTTGCGAGAGTGACAGAAGCTTAAACCCCATTTTATGCGCTATTCCGTAAGGGACCGATTGGATCCAAAAGTTTAATGCTATGGTTAGAATTTATTCTTAATACTTTTCTCGTAGTTGCGGATGCTTGCGGGAGGGTTAATCATAAGTAGGAGTTTTGTTCAAGTAAGAGCAACACCTAAGCACCGGTCCACCCAAATATCAAATTATCAAAGTACCGAACACGAATTAAACCAACATGATGAAAATGACTAGATGAAATTCCCGTGTACCCTCAAGAACGCTTTGCTTATCATAAGAGACTATTTTGACATGTCCTTTGCCTCAAAAGGATTGGGCTACCTTGCTGCACTTTTGTTACAACTATCGTTACGAATTATCTTGCTATCAAACTACTCTGCTACCTACAATTTCAGCACTTGCAAACATTACCTTGCTGAAAACCACTTGTCATTTCCTTCTGATCCTCGTTGGGTTCGACACTCTTACTTATGGAAAAGAGCTACAATTGGTCCCCTATACTTGTGGGTCATCAACGGCGCCATAAATTCTTCCTGCTACTTCTTGAGCTTTCGTTGGTTTTTCCCTTGAAGAGGAAAGGGTGATGCAGCAAAGTAGAGATAAGTATTTCCCTCAGTTAATAACCTAGGTATCAACCAGTAGGAGAAGAACACGCAAATCACCAATACCTGCACAAACAATCAAACACTTGCATCCAACGCGATAAAGGGGTTGTCAATCCCTTCACGGTCACTTGCAAAGGTGAGATCTGATAGAGATAGATGATAGAGATAGATAAATAAAAGATAAGATATTTTTGGTTTTTTTGGTTTACAGATCTGAAAATAAAAGATTGCAAAATAGTAGGTCGGAAACTAATATGTTGGAAAATAGACCCGGGGGCCATAGGTTTCACTAGAGGCTTCTCTTATGAAGGCAAATAATATGGTGAGTGAACAAATTACTGTCGAGCAATTGGTAGAAAAGCGCAAAGTTATGACCATATCCAAGGCAATGATTATGTAATATAGGCATCGCGTCCGTGTCAAGTTGACCGACTCCTGCCTCCATCTACTACTATTACTCCACACATCGACCGCTATCCAGCATGCATCTAGAGTATTAAGTTCATAAAGAACGGAGTAACGCCTTAAGTAAGATGACATGATGTAGAGGAATTAACTCGTGCAATATGATGTAAATCCCATCTTTTATCCTTGATGGCAACAATTCAATACGTGTCTCGCTACCCCTACTTTTTAACTGGGTGAAATCACGCAAGATTGAACCCAAAGCTAAGCACCTCTCCCATTGCAAGAAAAACCAAACTAGTTGGCCAAACCAAACCGATAATTCGAAGAGAAATACAAAGATATCAAATCATGAATATAAGAATTCAGAGAAGATTCAAATAATATTCATAGATAAGCTGATCATAAATCCACAATTCATCGGATCTCGACAAACACACTACAAAAGAAGATTACATTGGATAGATCTCCAAGAACATCGAGGAGAACATGGTATTGAGAATCAAAGGGAGACAAGAAGCCATCTAGCTACTAGCTATGGACCCGTAGTTCTATGGTAAACTACTCCTGCAGGGCAATAGAGTTGATGTAGATGTCCTCTGTGATCGAATCTCCCTACGGCAGGATGCCGAAAAAGGCCCCAAGATGGGATCTCACGGGAACAGAAGGTTGCCGCAGTGAAAAAGTGTTTTCGTGGATGCTTCTGGTGGTTTGGGAATATATGTGAATATATAGGAGGAAGAACTAGGTCAGGGGGGTCACGAGGGGCCCACAAGGTAGGGGCGCCCCCCTATGGCGCACCCTCCACCCTTGCTGCCGCCTTGTGGCTCTTCTGACTTGAACTCCAAGTCTCCTGGGTGTCTTGTGGTCCAAGAAAAATCACCGCGAAAGTTTTATTCCGTTTGGACTCCGTTTGGTATTCCTTTTCTGTGAAGTTCAAAAACAAGGAAGAAATAGAAAACTCGCACTCACACTTGGCTCTAGGTTAATAAGTTAGCCCCAAAAATAATATAAAATAGCATATTAATGCATATAAAACATCCAAAACAAATAATATAATAGCATGGAACAATAAAAAATTATAGATACGTTGGAGACGTATCATTGCACCTCCTGCAGATTATTCATAACATATGTTTTTCATCAAGTTGCTTGGCTTCTTGGCTGATATGTTACGCCCTTGGCGCAAAAAAATAACGACGTCGACTGTAGAGACGATAGAATACGTACGAACCATACAAGCATCGTTGCCGGCGAGTGCATTTTGTGGTGGAGACACCTTGTGAGGACCTTGTCCGGATATCCTACCCATGGCCGGGATAGTGGTGTACCCAGCTCGAAGTCTGTTTCTCTGGAATGGTTTGCTTCCTTGTCGCCTACCCAACTCGTGCATAGGTGGATCTATGGTGGTTCGTTCCTTTTCTGCCCGGCATGCAAAAATGGCGCGCCACCGCATAGGTTAATGTCGTGCTTTTATATGGTTCGCAAAGGATTTTACACTGCATGTGCTTACTGACCGCATTGTTCTGTGTCCCCCGCCGCGATTCTCTTTTGCAGTGTGGTTTCCTCTATGTCCTAGTCTACCCTCTCCTTCTTTAAGTTTTCCTTCAGTTTCTCCCTGGCTGCTAAGGCACTGGTGAGCTCTTCTTTGGCTTTGGAAGTTTCTGCTTGTTGGGACTTGATATTTTCTTGAAGGTCAGCGGTTTGAGATTCCTTTTTCCTCAGCTCAGCCTGTAAGAGACATACATGTTATGAGTTGGCAGCATAATGCTTCTTATCAAAATTTTCTTATAAGTCCCAAGATCAATTCAAGTATTATTCTTGGCACTTGGGGGCTAATGTATATTTTCTCAATAATACAGTCCCGGTTCATCTTGAAGAGATAAACCGGCCCTTGGGGGCTACACAGGCAAAAGTTGCAAGATTAATATTCTAAAGTCCCGGTTCATCTTGAAAATATAAATCGGCCCTTGGGGGCTACGCAAGCAAAGTTGAAGTATTACAAAGTCCCGGTTTACATTGATATCATAAACCAGCCCTTGGGGGCTAGTGGAGTTGATATTAGAAATTGGACACAAGAGGGAAACAATTATGCAGAGTTAACAATATTTACCTCATATCGTTGTTTCATCAGGTTCACTAAACCGGCTTCATAGTCGCGGCTTGTGTACAGGCGGTTTAAAAACCCAGAGTGTATATCTTGGGCGCTGAGGTGGGTATAGCTTTCCAAATCTGTTTTCCACTTGCCCTTATCCATAGCAGCAAATTCTTCCCTGGCACTATGGTTTGATAAAGCAATGGGGTTGCCAGGACTTGTGTAGCCAAAGCCAGTAACAATAACATCATCCGTTTTGTCATCAGCCGCTTTGACTGGGCTTGACGGTCTATCTGCAGCTTTAGCCGGACTTGGCGGGTCAGCAACACGGCCTATGGGATCATCTTCCATCTGTTCAGCAAAGGTTTCATGATGTTGCGGTGGCAGATCATCAAGAATAGCATCAGCATTTGGCTCAAACTGTTCTGGGATCTTTTCCGGTTCAGTGGTCGGGTTATCATCGGCCGGTTTATTCAATTTGGCCTTTTTACTAGGTCTGGGCTTGGCACTGAAAGGAATGAATACAAAAGTTGGTACCATGAGTAAACATAAGATATTAAGGGTTAGTTTGAACATGCTTACCCAGGCCATTTTGAGGGTTGGCAGTTGCGTCTCTGTTGATTCGCCAGAAGAGGAATGGGAAGTTCCCTGATAACTTGAATCAGACGGAGTAAGAGGTTGCCGGAAATAACCCGCCTTAGGATAACGTGGGTCAGAAGTATAAGAGACCTCTGGGCGATGTTTACGAACCGGCGTGTTCGGTAAACCGGACGAAGTTACCACATGGCCGCTATGCCGGGTTGTGTGGCGAGCTTCATGTTGCTGTTTCTTCAAAAGAAAGTTTGGATCCATGTGAGCTAGAGGGTGAGAAAATCTTACTTTCCGGTTTGCTTGACGGGTTTTCGGAGTTGGCAGAGGTTCTGAGCCGGAGGAAAGAATAATTACCTCTACGTCACCAGCTTGACTAGCCTCTGCGTCCTCCTGATGATAATCATTATCAATAAGATATATGAATAAGGAACCAAGTGAATCAAGTTCTACCTCTGACTCGTGATTTTCATCGTCGTCATCAAAGTTTAAATCGGTGGAGTCGGCGGTTTTCTTTTTGGCAGGCTTCTTGGTAACCTTGGTCTTGACACGAGGGGTTTTTGCAGGTTTATCCTGCGGTTTCTTCTTCCAGAACGGGTCATCACCCTATCAAAGATCGGCAAAAGTTATAAGGGAATAGTTAAAAGGGACGGATTAAAATAAGAGTTAAGCAATTCTTACAGCTGGCAGTTTATTGGAAACGCGGAAAGGACTAAGCCATGTTTTAGTACATTCGGCCACCGGTTCATCCAACATTTTCTTAACAGCTTCAGTAATTTCAGCATCCGATAGCTAGATATCAATATGGTGTTGAGGGTCTTTTAAATCCCCTATGTATTCACACATTAAATCGGCGCGACGGCTTAGAGGCAAGATACTCCAAGAACCCAGCAACGGACAAAGTCGACGCCAGTTAAACCGTTTGCCATAAAGGCTCGGAGCTTCGAAAGCTATGGTGCATATTTGGCTCGTTCCTTTGCGCTCAGTCGTTGGGGGAATGGATGTGTACTGGTAAGCCTGTGAGCCCGATAACCCAGCAGAGGATTTTCTTCAGCGGGAGACGTATCTCGGCAATAGAACCAAGTCTGATTCCAATCTTTGGGGTGACTATTGTGTTTGGCATGAGGGAAACTTACATCCTTCCTCTTCTGAATTGAAAGCCCGCCAAGTTCAGTGTTGGGCCCGTCTGTAAATTCAGTACGGCGGTTCAAATAGAAGAAGTCCCTGAACAATTCAACAGTGGGTTCTTCTTGCAGATAAGCTTCGCAAAACACTTGAAAATTACAAATATTGGACACGGAGTTCGGTCCAATATCTTGAGGGCGGAGTTGGAAGCTAGCAAGCACATCACGAAAAAACTTTGACCCGGGAGTGCTAAACCCTCGACCCAGATGATCAACAAACACAATTATTTCTCCATCCTTGGGTTCAGGAGGATTTTCTGGGCCAGGGGCTCTCTAGTGGATAACTTCCTTTTTTGCTAAAGCGCCGGTTGCGACGCACCCGTTCAGTTGGTCTTCAGTAACCCGGGAAGGAACCCAGTTGCAAGCATAAAAGGACTTGGCCATTTGAACAACAACCTGAAGGAAGGTTTGTGTTGGTTTAAGATTCATAATTGACAAGCATAAAGTGTTACAGGTGAAAGAGACAAAAGTTATTCAAACATGCAAGATTATTAAACCGGAAGTCGATGTTATCAGAATCATAATGACAAGCGATTGGCGGTTTAAGAGGGGACTAATGGTACCTGGCGGGTTATCATTTTCTAAAATTAAACCGCCTATATTAGCATTAAAGGTATAGATCTGAAATAATTATGTGATGGAGAAACAGGTTTTACAAATTAGTATTACAAATCTGGATCTACCGCGTGCCAGAAAATGGAAAAATATTCAGGGTTAAACATTCTGGTACTTGAGCAGTTGAAGGATCCAGATGGGATTTTCTACTTAAATGAGACGCGCTGATGGAAAGAAGGACTATGGCCATTGCTATACATATTGGATATTGAGGTTTAAATCAAAAAACCACTTCGCAAAGATGAACACCGATGAACGCTCAAACCCTAAAGATAGATCTATGGGGAGGAAAGAAGGCTTACAGAGGCTGGTGGAACAGCGGAGAGGCGCCGTGATTCTCTGGTAAGCTCAGGGTGATGCAGCGGCCGGAGTTGAGGTCGAAGACGAAACTTGGCAGCGGCGGCTGAGCTCGAGCGCTAGGTCGACGCAAGGAAGGAGACGAAGTGAAGAGGCACGGAGGGTAAAATGAAAGGGACCATCGGCCCTATTTATAAGGCGAAGGGATAAGCGATAGGCGCGAGAATCGAGGAGCCCAAAAAATGGATATATGACAGAGTTGTCGCCTCGATTTTCGGAGGTCATTAATAAGGTGAGGTATATACGGTTTTTTAATAAACAGGTGACCTCATGGCGGTTTACTATAATCTTGGAAGATGACGTCATGGAGGATTACAAGGTTTACGTGAAGGTGCTGAAGGATGAATTTTCCTAAGTATTGAAGAATGACATGAACAGGTTCAAATCAATCTGGGGCCTAATGTTGGGGATATAACTACTGAGTATAAACCGCCCAGGAGGGACCGGGTTCTACCCATAATGAGTTATTCATATTGAAGCCCATGAAGACAAGGAGTATGGCGCTTTACGGAGGAGACCTAACACAAAGGCCCAGGGCCCAAAGGCGGATTAGGGCCCGTAAACATAAACCGCCTATGATGTAACTTGTGTTGTAAGATAGGAAAGGGTAGACACCGAGCCGGACACGTTTATGAGCCGGCCGGGATTCTGTAAACCGCCGGGCGTCAACCTGTGTATATAAAGGGACGACCCGGCGGCGGTTCAAGGACAAGAAACAACAACTCGAGAGCCAGGTCAAGCGGATTCGCTCCCTGGTCATCGAAACCCTAGCAATTCCACATCAACTGGATTAGGCCTTTACCTTCACCGCAAGGGTCCGAACCAGTATAAACTCCTTGTGTCCTTTGTCCCGCTTTAACACCTTTAAGCTAACCCGTCGCGATGGCTCCACGACTAAGTCCTCACACTAGGACATCTGCCGTGACTAATCCACGACACGTAGCAACTTCCAGACGGTGTGTGAAAAACATCATTCAAATGGCTCACCTAGGTTCTCGCTTGCATAAGATGATTTGACCCTTTGATGATGATTCAAAACAAAATGTTGTTCATAAGTTGCTTCACTTTTGGGCTCCTGTTGAGTCTTGAGTGATGTGGTTTGGCTGGACGACGTGTTTTGGGATATCTACCTGGCCTTTGACCGCTATGGCACACTGGGTGGTATGTTTTTCCATGTATGTCCGGGCTTTGAACGTCGTGGACTGGCCAACTGGCGTGTACGCTGCAAGTGCTCATTGATTGCACTGTTCCCTGCCCCGTCAATCATTTGGTCGGCTCGCCTGGTTTCCCTGCTCGTGCGGTTCCGGGTGGGAAGGCCTAGTTCTGATTGTTCAGCCAAAGAAACACGTGGCCCACGATCATCGTTGTGTGGTGTTAGTTAATACAAGTCATACACAAACGCAATATGAACGTAATCACTTGCAGACAATTCATGAAAAACATCCTTCAGATAGCTAGTCTAAGCGATTTGTTTTGCCCCTTTATGATCATTCGTAAAGTACGCCATTCATAATTTACTATGCCTCTTATCTCTAGTTGCAGACAAACACTTAACCATCTAAGAAGTAGCCCAGCAATGGTCGAAGCACAGTGGAAGAGCGAGCATGCCTCACACGGCGCACGAGAAAATGCCCGAGACGGTGCACACGAGTAGGGAAATCGATTATCAGGTAGACAGAAATCCAGGGCGAGCGCCCTCGCGAAATTATAGCAAGTAGAGAAGAGAAGCGGGCTACAAGCTTACAGTCAGCTGTACCACGAGCTACAACACCCTTTGTGGGCCATATTAATGATATAGCATACTAGTATGACTAACTATTGTATGGCTGAGCTATTAGGTTGGCTACAAGTGACATGGCAACTTCATATAGCCGGTTGTTTGCTATACTATTAACCATGGTCTTAAAAGCACAAGGGAGGGCAAGCAAGCTAATAGGGCAGACCTGGACTCACCACGTGCGGCCCAGGCGACATTGGACATCATTATCTATCCTGATCTAATCAGTGATGTCGTTCATGGATGTTACAAAAACTTAGCGACTCATTCATAAGACATTTTGTCCATAGGTTGCTTCGCTTCATTGCTGCAATTGGCCGCGTGCACTTTTGGCTGGGCCCGTCCGCCCGGACCACGACCGGCTACCCCACCCAAGGGACAGATGGTAATGTACCCGGTTCACAATCTATTTCCCTGAAATTGGTTTGCCTCCTTGTTGCCTACGTGTCTCGTGCTTTGCGTGCCCCAGTGGTGGGGCCTATCCTGCTAAGACCACGACCAGCTATCCCCCCCATCGATCGGATGGTAATATACCCGGTTCATAGTCTGTTTTCCTAAAATCAGTTTGCCTCCTTACTGCCTACCCGACTTGTGCATAGGTGAGGTTGTGGTCGTTCGGTCCTTTTATGTCTAATACGCAAAGACGACTTATCATCGGTTAGGTTAACATACTGGCTTCAGGTGAATCTGCTGCATGGTTTCCTGGGTTATTCTTTCTAATGAGTTGCTTACCTTTTAAGTTGCGTTCTTTATAATCTATTTCATAAACTTGACTTTCCTTCTTTGTTGCTTATTAATAGTCGACTAGGGAACCAAACACCCGTGATGGTATGCCACGACCTAATGTTCGTTTGGCATACCAACGCATGGGCTAACGCTGTAGTTGGAGCAGATCTGTACTCACAGTTGCTTTATGAATGGCACAACGGGTCATCTAGTAGTAATAAGGGGGAGAGGTTGGAGGCGTTGACGGCTTCAATGATGTGACCGCCCGACCAAGGTTATGTTTTTATAGCGCAGTGAGGCGTTCGCACACTAGAACGAGAGGGGTGCGTGCAAGAACAAGGGCACCGATCATGACATCTGCCCCAGGTGGACGTGACACATGTGCGGAGGGTAGGCCAGGAGGACGCAGGAGAAGAGGACGTGGCGATGCGTGGCGGCAATCCGATGAGCTACCATGGGAATCCGAGGGAGCGATCGCGTGTCATTAGTAGTCGGGTGCCTATCATTGGTGGTGCGTTGAAGGTTGGGTTGCTTCATATCTCATGCATGACACGAGGAGGAAAAAGCTAAAAAAATTCCTCCCACGCAGACAGTTGGATTTGAAGCGAGATCCAAACGAGGCTCCAAATATAGGCTCCAAATACGAAAAGAGTGAGCCCGCATATGAAGGGTACTACAAAAAATGGCAATTGAGAGGTGGATGGAGACTCTATTAGGATGGGTTTTAAGCCTCTTGTCTGCATATTAATGGTTATTATGCAATTCAAAAGCTTTTGGTGAGTTTCCTAAAGTTGCACTTAGGCGAATTTTCAAGAGTACTACGGAAACCAGTCAAGAACCAGGTTGAACTACATATGTATGATCGGATGAAGACAATGAACTCATCATTCTCAAGGCTTTCACTACACCTTTGGTAGCTAAGATAGAAATCACTATTTTGACCTTTTACAAAAGTTTAACACGACCCCTCAAAAAGTTTATCACGATCAAACCCTTTTTTGTGACGCCGTCCACCGTGGTGTTTGGGTTCCATGTTTCTTTCCTGTCGTTTCCCCCATGGGACTTGGCATCTCTAGCAAGGGTTGAAACAACACGGACCATAACGTCTTCCATGCAACGCAAATGCCACGATAGTGACGTCACCAAAAAGAGTTAGATTGTGCTAAATTTTTAAAGGGGATCAAATCGTGTTAAACTTCGACAAAGGGTCAAAACAACAATTTTACCCACAGCTGACATGAACTATAGCAAACTCTGCAAATCAAGGAGGCATGTCACAAATCCTCCATACATGCAACACAACACACACACGCACAACAAATAATTCCTGCCACTCGGGTAGAGTACCAGTAGGGAGGAGTATGTGACAGGTCTATGCGATAGAGTGAAAGTACTGCTGAGCTCATGTCCTCAAGCTCCTTAGCTCCTCACAGTGCATTCACATTCTTAGGCCAACCCCAACGCATGACCCCAAATGGTCCAGCCACGTTTGTTTTGGGGCTAAACAGACACAAAACGCGGCCCAACGCGCGGGAGCACAAAGATAAACATCCTTTTTTTTGTTCACTTTCGACCCATTTTCGACGCAAATTTGGGTCGCATTTGCATCAAAACAGACATCACGCAGACAGGCGGGACGCGTGCCATTGTCCTCCCCTGGGCCGCCCATCGGGGACAAAACCCCCTTTTCTCTTTCCCTGCTCCTTCCTTCGTCCCCCCCCCCCCCCCGCCCACCATAGCCATTGCCACCCATTTTTTCGGTCGCCTCCTTTCCTGCCCGGGCGCCCTAACCATGACCATGCCATGCCATAGCCGCCCCACACCTGCATTTCGGAGGAGTTTTTTCCCGGCATTCGTGGCTCTTTGTCGCTATATCCGGTGCGAGGGAAGTACTACCACGGACGACACCTGTCGACCACAATACCTTCCGGCAGGCGCTACATAGCCGCAGGGTGCCGACCGCCAGTGCCAACCTTTGCCTGTTGCCTGTGAGGGGAGCTCGAGGGGCTCTTCCCGGCGCATCTCCACCATGACCGCAAGGTTTTCGACACTTTGCTCACAATGTACCATGTATAGTGGGGATGAATATTTTTCCCACAACTTCATTTTCTCATCGGATGATTCGTCCTCGGATGACGAAGAGCTTGTGGTGTCTGCATTGGTCATCAATGACCACATTACTAGGCAGCGGCCTCAGTTCAGGGGATCAATCACTGGTCATGCTCCGGCCTTGAACCACAATAGGGAGAGTGGCCACGCCCTGCTCTATGTCGATTACTTTGAGAATGGCCCGCTCTACAAACCACATCAATTCCGTTGCCGCTTCCCTATGATGAGACATGTGTTCAATCGTATTTGGGAGGGAGTGGTAGCATACGAATCATACTTTGAGTGCAAAGAGGCTGCCCTTGGCAAGCTTGGCTTCTCCTCTTAACAGAAATGCACTGCGGATATTCGCATGCTTTCTTACTGAATTCCGGGCGATCTTGTGGATGAGTACATACGTATAAGTCAGTCTACATGCCTCCTATCAATGTACAATTTTTGCAAGGTTGTGGTGGTAGTGTTCGGCCCTGAGTACGTGAGAGAGCCAACTGCCACTGATACAGAGAGGTTGTTGGAGATCAATGCCGATAGGGGTTTTCCGGGCATGCTTGGTAGTATAGATTGTATCACGAAAAAGGGTTTCCCCCCGCTTTATATTATAAAGCAACAACACTAAGCATCCAACAACAAGTCAAGACAGGTTCAAGTACAAGTAAGTCTCAAATAATCGTCGGGGGCACAGCAAAACAAGCCCCAAACATAAGAGTAAACAAGAGTTAGTCCGGCTCGGGAGGGGGTGGCGGTGGTGGTGGTGCTACGCCGAAGCAGAAGAGCGAATACCCGAGATGGTGTTGTCGATGACGTCCCGATCACGCCGCTTGCTAAGCGGTCTCCATAGCTGTAAGAAGCCACACATTTTGTAGATTGCGTCAGTCACATGGCAAGGGATCACGCGTTCGATGACTAATTTATTGCGGATGCACCAAAAGGTCCATGCGAGGGTACCCATAGCCACCCAGATGGGGGCACGCCTAGGGATGGGGAGCCTAAGGATCTCCCCAATCATGTCCGGAAGGTTGTCATGGCACAAAACACCACCAACAACCTCCCGGAAGCAGCTCCAAAGGAACCGAGCCGCTGGGCACCGGAAGAAAATGTGATTGGAGTCTTCTGGTACAATGCAAATGGGGAAGAGGCCGTCCTCGGGGCCATTATGCTTACGCACCTCCGTGCCCGAAGGCAGACGGCCGCGAATCTATTGCCAAAGTAATATGCGGATTTTCATGGGGAGCTTGATCTCCCATATCACCGAAAGCTCAATAGGCCTAGGAGTGGGCTCAATAGCCTGGTACAAGGACCTAATGGAGAACCTGCCATTGGGCTCAAGGTGCCAGGTAAGGGAATCAGGCTCGAGGGAGGGGGTGTGTAGTGTAATACACTCGAGCAGATCCTCCCATTGTGCGTGTTCCGCCACCCAAAGGTACGCCGGAAGGCAATAGAGCCCAGGTCAGCCAATGCCACGCCCATCATAAGCTGTGAGCGGGCGCATACAGAGAATAATGTGTAAAACCGCTCCGCAAAGGGTCTAGTTCCGGACCATCTATCCAGCCAGAATAAGGTACCGGAACCAGTGCCCACCTTGATGGAGGTCCCAATACGTAGGATCAGCATCAGTTGGATAACCGATTGCCAAAATTGGGACCCTCAAGTTCTAGAGGCGAACGCCAGAGGTTGTCCTCGCAGGTACTTCGCGCGGATGATCTCCAGCCAAAGTCTACCTTCGCCGGTCTGAATGCGCTAAAGCCATTTGGAGAGGAGGGCAATCACTACTACAGGATGCTTCTAACGCGACACTATGATCAGAGACCCTTCGAAGAAACTGTGTGCGATGCAATAATCTCAAACGGTGGTGTAAAAAAACCGTCAAAAAGGTGCAAAACATTTGCGATGGCGGATGCATCAAACATGGTTCAGATTTTAGTTGCATGTGTGATGCAGGGCATACGGTTCAATTCAATTAACTGTTTGCGATGAGGAGGAACAAAAGAAATGGGCAGCCAGATGAAGGTGTGTGCGATATACATTATACGGTTCACTCGGATGAACTGTTTGTGATTAGGCAACACAAAAGAAACGGTCAGCCAGATCAAGGTGTGTGTGATATACGGCATGCGGTTCACTTAGATGAACTGTTTGCTTTGATCCAACAGAATAGAAACGGTTCAATATAACAAGACGTGTGTGATATGCGGCAAACAGGTCTGTAATCGGAAACATGTGGGAAGACCTATAACAACACAGATGATTCCTGTTAACAAGCCGTGTGTGTTGTGAGCAAACGATTGCTGGTATACAAACACAGATAACATTTCCACACACCAAAGTAAGCAATTACATGCATACTAAACTAGGAGAAACGAGGATCTAATCATCTATTTATTGTTGCGACGACGCTTTCCATTGCTCTCCTTCCGGCTGGATCCCTGGCCGTTTTGGGGAAGGAGGCACTTCCTCATGTCAACGATCCGCCTGTACATGTCGTAGCTCATGTACGCCTCCTTGGCCACGCACACGACGTGAGCTTTGTCGAGTATCTCCATCCAGGCCGAGTGCCAGCCACGCTTGTCCTTGTTCCAGGAATCCTTCATGTCTCTATAGTAGGGGTCGATGATGGCCTCGGCGAGGTGAACCAGTGAGTCCGTCTTGTGCTCCTTGCTCCCCCAGATCTTGTATTGGTCCTGGATGTCGACAAGATTCTGGCAGGCGATGCCCGAATTCTCGAGCGCCTTTACATCATTGGTGATGTCCACCATAGCGAACATGTAGTGGGGGCTGTTGACAAACTTGGCAAAATGCTCGCAAGGCCTTGTGGCCAGGCAGTAGTGGTCGACGAGGACGTGGTGACGCACGCACATCTGGGCGACAGCGACCTTGGGACGAGACCCGGCATGAGCACGGGTGTACTCGAGGTCGAACCCGACCACCTTGTACTTCTCCTCGGCAAGCAACAACTCCATGATGTGGATGGAGTGCTCCACCCAGTCCGGGTCATTGGTGTACACCACCGAGAGGTCCGTGAACCATCTGTGGGTGTCCACCATGGCATGCATGGTGAACTGCTGCTCGTCGTCGGCAGCCACTCGGAGCGCCATTGGAGCCGCGTGGGATACCCTATAAGATTTTCTCATGGTGGGTGTGCTTCTTGCAATGGTGGGGTGCAATCAAAAGGTTGTAGAGACACAAGGGTTAAATGACCGCTGTAATAAATGGGGGCCGGCCGGTCTGTAATCTCACGTCTTGTCACGACGTTCATAGCGGAGGATTCCAGTGCACGCTTGACAACACCGCGCCGCACGCGTTTCGTTTGACCACGGTAGGCTCGAAGAGGCGCCAAATGTATCATCGGCTAGCTTCCACCCGACTAGTTTGGCCATGCCTCGGCTAGAAGAGGGACAAATCATGGGCATTTATTGGCAAAAAGCTTTGTAAAAACGAAATGTGTGGAATGACTTCGGTCATAATTTTACCCGTGGGTGATGAGGTCAAAGTTACACAGAAGGGTGATGATGGACACTCGAGTGCGATAATTAATTCTGCGCTCTACAGGGCACATGGTTGAAGAAACCAACTGTGTGCAATAATGTCGAAGATTGCACTCGAGTTAGCTATACAGATCGTGTGCTGTGGGACCGACAAGGTAAACAGATTCGAGAATGGTTAATAAAATCTAAAACCATTGCATATTAAGGTTAAAATAGTGCAACCAATATACGAGTCTCATACGATGCCATTTTAACGATTGTACCACAAAAGCTCGAAATATTACAATGTTCAAATTCCAGAGTTATATGGCTCAAATTCGAAGATTACAAGGTTCAAACAGATATTAGAAATGAAATTTAGCTTATCAGCTGCAAACGCTCGCGCTGATCCACTGAACATGGATATCAGAGAGGTTCAAACTAATATTACCACTTCTAAGTCTGGTTTCAAAACCTGATAATTTTTGCAAAGGGGTCAGCCACTGAGAATTCATGTATGGGGTTGACACGATGACTTCCGATTACTCTGTCATCTGAAGTTCCAAAATGAAATTCAGCATTTTCGGAGCCTATTCCATTCTGCTGCAGGCGCCGGCGCTGATCAACAAACCATTCATTTTTGCGAAATAAATGTAGGGCAAACCTCATTACCTTCAACACCTTTGCTCTCAAAACAAAGAACCTGGCGAATATAATCTCCGGTAAGGTCCCTCGGTAGGAGTTCAAAGTAATTTCTGAGAGATGTAGATCTAGGCATTCGACGTGATTGTTATCACTGGTGCGCGTCGGTCCTAAACAAACGGTTTAAAACCACTTTCCGCGACGACATTTGGAACCGTCACCAAGTGAGTGTGTGCGATAGGGTGTCCTTCCCACACGACCTAGAAATCGTCGAGGATAGGCCCTCCTAGGACCCAGGCTGGGGCCGTGTGCGATCGGGCGAGGCATCGAAAGAAACCCAATCATTTCCGTAGGTATGTACATCCCACACTGAATCCCATAAATCATTTCCGTATGTATGTACATCCCACACGGTGAATCCCAGAAATCATTTCTGTAGGTATGTACATCCCACACGGTGAATCCCAGAAAAACATTTCCGCTCGTATGTATATCACACACGGTCAATCCAAGGAATACCTGTCGGATTTCGGGTTACGGCAAAACCCTTGAGGTTCGAACACTGGGGTGCGCGTGAAGATCTCTCCCTACCTAATCACGCCCTCAGCCTCACCGTGTCAAAGCTTAGCTCGACGAACTCGCAACACAAGAGACACGAGATTTATATTGGTTCAGGCCACCGTTGTGGTGTAATACCCTACTCCAGTGTGGTGTGGTGGATTGCCTCCTGGGCTGAGGATGGACAGTTACAAGGGAAGAACAGCCTCCTGAGGGGAGGTGTTCTTGTGCTTGGTGAGTGTGAGGATGGTCTGAATCCGTCCGTTTTCAGTTGCCTCCTACTGTGGTGGCTAGTCCTATTTATAGAGGCCCTGGTCCTCTCCCCAAGTATTGAGCGGGAAGGGAGCCAACAACGGCCAAATTCGAAGAGAGACAACTAGTACAAGTTATCCTGACTAAAGGTGGTCTTCGCCTGCCAAAGGCTTTGGTGGTCACGCCGTCTTGGGCTCCACCGTGACCTCCGTATTGCCGTCCTGCTGGTCTTGGTCTCGTTGCACCGATATGGAAACCTTTGCCTGATGCCTCAGGACTCCTCGCCTGCGCTTGCCCCTTTAGCACCAAAGAGGAAACGAGGACACTGCGTGCGCTGGCGCCCGCCTGGCTCCGGTCGTCATGGCTTGCGTCAGAGGAACCTCACGAGGTGTTCCTTGCCTTGATCTCTCCGCCCCTCGCGAGCCAGCCTGGTGAGGTCGCTCCTGAGGAGGTC
Source organism: Aegilops tauschii subsp. strangulata (assembly GCF_002575655.3). Classification (NCBI taxonomy): domain Eukaryota; kingdom Viridiplantae; phylum Streptophyta; class Magnoliopsida; order Poales; family Poaceae; genus Aegilops; species Aegilops tauschii. The sequence goes on from NC_053039.3 coordinate 229,893,683, forward strand.
TTGTGTCGTCTGCCTCACGAGGCTTGGCCCCTCGCGAGGGTCTTGAGTGTTTGCTAGTGAAGACGGGCCGTACAGGGCCGCTGGTGGAGCCACGCCGTGGGCCGCAGGCAGGCAAGTCTGGGGACCCCCGTTCCCAGGACGCCGACAGTAGCCCCCGGGCCCAAGGCACGCTCGAACTTGGCTTCGAGGCGAAGCCAAAGGGCAAGTGCGGAGCGCCGCGGGCCCCAACAGCCTGCGGCCTTGGTCGACGCGTGGTGATTGATTGGACGTGGGCATCTCCGTTTCCCCATGCTGCCTCGGCAACTGCCCTTCTGACAAAAGGCTGGCGCGGGCTACGCTTGCCTTCATTGCTTTCCTTCGCCCTGCTCCAGATCCCCTTTCTCGCTCTTTGCTTCCGAAATCTCCAGATCTGCTTCAATCCCCTTCCGAGCTTTCGACCAATGGCGCCTCGCAAGGTCAAGGCCGCTTCGCCGCCGGCTTGGTACGAGCCGGCTCTGAACGCGCCCAACGTCTCGGAGAAGAACCTTGCCACTACGCGCCTGCTGACGCGGGGGAGAGCAACGAGAAGGGGGAGACCGAGCTCCGGGCCGGCTCCGCCGAGGCGGAGGCCCAGGGGAGCACCTTCTACCCCTTCTTCATGAGCAGCATCGTCGCGGGCCTGGTTCCCCCTTTCTCCGACTTCTTCTATGTCGTCCTCTGCCATTATAGGTTGCAGGCCCTTCACCTCCATCCCAACTCCATTCTTCTCTTGTCGATCTTCGCTTTCTACTGTGAGGCGTATGTCGCCGTGATCCCGTCCGTGGCTCTGCTACGCCACTTCTTCTTCCTCCGCATCAATGACGGTCGTACCTCTGGGTGCGCCAACTTCATCGTGGCCGGCAAGGCCAACGCGACCCCGAAGGCTGGGAAGAAGGCCGACGGCTTCAGGAGCAAGTGGGTCATGATGGACGCCAATTGCGTCCACCCACGCTTGAGGCTGCCGACGGAGATGCCCCAGTCCGACGAGGGGTGGTCTTGCGCCAAGCTTACTGATGACCGGGCGAAGCCTATGATGGAGAAGATGACTGCCGACCTGAAGTCGGGCAACGCGAAGGCGGCGAAGCTGACGGGGGCCATGCTCCTGAGGGAGTTCATGATGCTGCGCGTGGCCCTGCTCCAGGCGCGCTCGCGCCCCTTGTGGACGCTTGAGGGTGCTGAAGATAAGCTCCGCTTGAGTCCGGCGGCCTTGTCTGACGAAGAGCTGGCCGTGGCTCTCCTCCTCTTGGTCGGAGATGATCAGGAGTACCTGCCGAGCGCCTTCGTTCCTCTGTTCCTTCGCCAGGACGGGGCGCAGGTCGCGGCCGCCATGCCCACCTTTGACGGGGGCGGGCTGGTGCCGCCGGCGCCTACTGGGGTCCCGGTGGTGACGACGCTGGTGGACATGTCTTCAGGCGATTCCCACAGGGAGGGGGAAGAGGAGGAAGATGAGGAGCGCGACTCGGAGGCGACCCCCGAGGGGATGGGGGAGACCTTCCCCTTGCGGAAGGCCGACATCCTCCGCACCCTGCTTGATGACGACGACGAGGCCGATGTTCTCCAGAGGGGGGAGCCGCCCGTGATCCCGACGAGGGACAGGTCGGCGCTGATCTCCCGAGATGACGCTCCTGCTCTGACGCCGCCTGGGGCTGCTTCTGGCCCATCTGTCGCCCCTCCTTCAGCTCCCGGAACCCACGCGCCCGCACCCCAGGTTGCGAGGCTCTCATGCTTCAAGCTTACGAAATGGAGGGACTACACCGCGGTAGACCAGTAAGTGCTCTTGTCCCATTTTGTTCTTGCTTATGCCACTGATCCTTTACGCTACTCCGTTGTGCAATTAGGCCGATGCCCGCACCGAAGAAGAGGAGGGAGGAAGCGGTGGTGCTGCCCATGACCAATTTGCCTGCTGCGGCTGCGCCTCCCTCCGTGGAGAAGGGCAGCATTGGCGCTCACGCCTCTCCGGCTCGATCATCCTCACGAGGCCCGGGGGAGCATCCTCTGGAGGAGGAGTCAGCCCCCGTGGCCCCGCTGGCTCCGGAGGCACCGGTGTCCGGTTCGGCTGCTCAGGTCCCCAAAGTTCAGGAGGCCCCAGTCTCTTAGGCTATGGTGACGATGCCGCCTCCTCCTCCTCCTGCTGCTGCACGGCTGATTCCATGTCCTTCCGCCTCGCGCGACGTCTTGGAGCGCGCTCTTTCTGAGATGACCCGGCTGCGAGAAGATCTTCAGGGTGCAGACCCCAACCTGGTAGCTGGGCGCCTGGAGCTGGTCTCTGGCTGGCTTCATTCTGACGTGTCCGTTCGGGCGGCGCTGAGCCTGGCCACGGCGACCTCCGAGAAGGAGAAGCAGGCCGCCGCTAAAAGCAGCGGCCGCTCGCGAGGTGGTGCTCAAGGATGTCGAGGCCGCCCAGGATCGCTGCGGGGTGCTGGAGGCCGAGCTAAAGACCCTGCTCAACGAGCGTGCGGAAGAAGCCCGTAGCCACAAGGCGGAGGAGGTAAAGATGAAGGCCCGGGAGGACGCCATCAAGGGTCGCGACGCCGAGCTGGAGGAGTTGGCGAAAGCGCAGGCCGCGGAATGCAGCCGGCTCAGGAAGATGGAGCAGAAGGTGGAGGCGGAGAGGGCTGATCTTGACGCCAAGGCAAAGGTCCTGGCTGAGGACCGCGAGGCCTTCAAGCTCCTCGAGGTGAGGTCTCGGACGGTGCTGCGGTCGCTCTACGAGATGGGCTTGGAGGAGCCGCTGGCCGCCAGCAACGAGGGCCCCGCCCAGCTGCTTCCTTATCCGGTTGATGCGCTTGAGGACGTCGTGAGCGGTACCGGACCCATGGCAGAGGGGGAAGCCTGCGTTCTTTCCTCAGCCGCGTTGACGTACGTCTTCAGCCACCTCCATCTTCGCGATCCCGCCGCCTGCCTTGATGAGCTGCTGGAACCTGTGGACGACGAGCACTGCGCAACCGCCGCCACAGCTGTGAAGAGCCAGGTGGAGGCCCTGCTGGAGAAGTCCCGCGCCTTCGCTCCCGCACCCTCGACTGGCGGTGCTGCTGATCTCGCCACTCCACCAGGCGGTGCAGGTGAAGGCGACTCCACCAAGGAAGGAGCGTCCCTTGCGGGTGACGGCGGTGTCCAGGGATGACTTGCTCGCGGCTCTTTTCCTGTTTAAACTCGTGCAACATGTACCGTGCCTCATGGAGGTGTTTAAACTTGCGTTTGGTATTGGAGAACAATATGTTTTGTAATATTTTCTTTGAGATTTTGCGATTTCCTTCCCATTTGCTTTACGTTCCATGTCGGCAGAGCCCGACCCCGCGCATACCTCATCCGCCGTTGGGTCGTCTGGATCACCAGGACGAGACCAAGGAGTGAGGGGCTACGTGTCCAGTTAGGCTCCTGAGTCGCGATGCTCAGGAGTCCCCCTTGACGCGCAAACAGCTTACGGAAAGGAGAAGCAGGGGTAGGTCTAGTGTTCTACGTCGGCAGGGCCCGACCCCGCGCATACCTCAACCGCCATTGGGTCGTCCGGATCACCAGGACGAGACCAAGTAGTGAGGGGCTACGTGGCCAGTTAGGCTCCTGAGTCGCGATGCTCAGGAGTCCACCTTGACGCTCAAACGACCTTCCTACCTTTGCCCTCGCCGAGGCTTGGCTCTGGAGGGGCGCACGACGACCAGGTCTGGGGGACCTGGCTGGGTGGCGTACGCTCGGGCATGACTCGAGCGCAGCCCCCGTGCCCAGCCCCCTAGCGCGACTCTCCCGAGGGGAGGTGTTGCGATGAGGCCAGACACTGAGCTCGAGGGCTCCCTCAGGTTGATACGGCCATGAGGCCGTCCTCAGTTGTTTATCACCAGCGCGGAGCATAGCACTTCCACACCTGCACGGGCATAGCCGCTCATCGGCAGTGTCGACGGCCAGCACGGAGCATTGTGCTTCCACTGGTACGTGGGAGGGGACTCCCTCCTGCGGAGAGCCCCCGGGGCGTGTACAGCCCCGCCCTGACACACGTGGCTTGCACGGCAGGGCTAGACGAGGTGTGTCTGGGCACCTGTGAGCCAGCGGGACTCACGAGGCCCTACCTCAAGGCGGGTTGCGCCTGGTCTTGGCTCTTGATGGGTGTGGTGGTCCTGCGAGATGGTTAGACAACCTGCGCCGAACGAATCTCCTGAGGTTATCGCGTGAGAAGGCCAAGCACCAACGACCCCAGGAGGTGACGTGAACGGGGCCGGCCCGCCAGCCAGAGCTCAGCCATTGGATTTATCGACGCTGCAGGGACGGGCCCGAGCACAGATGCTGTGCCTAGCCTTCTTATGCGAAGGGCCTTGAAGAAAGACGAACGGCGCGCGGCGCCCATGGTGGGTGACAATCAAGCAGGTGGTAACCATGGATAGATTAAGCATGAAAAGCAGACTAGCTCAGATAAATGCAAGAACGATACATGCCACTGGGCTGGACCCGAGCGGCTCGGGGATGATGCAGCTCGAGGGGTGCCCCCAGCAAAGCAAGCTAAAGACGTAAAATGATAATGCCGCAGGGACAGACCCACGCGGCCTGGGAATGATGCAGCCCGAGGGGCGCTCCCAACTAAATAAACTCGGAAGATATCACCTGGTTCCGTTGTCGAAGCGGTGTTGGGGCAGCTGAAGACGCGTGGTGAAGGGGTTGCTCCTCACGAGCCACCGGGGCCCTGAGCCTCGGGAGGCTCTGGGGGTCCAGGCGGTTCCTTGAGGACCGTCTCCACCTCCGCCAGGACTGCGTGATGCCTGGCTCCTGAGTCGCCAGGATGCTCCGCAGGTTGCGCTGGAAGGCGGACTCCACGCTCGGCAGGCCAAATGGTATGTGAACATAACTATGAGGTGGGCCCTCACAGCGTCCCACGCGCGAAGGCTAGAAAAGCTCCTGAGATGCGGCCCTGTTGAGTCCTGGGATGTCGACGCAGACGCGCAGCCCGCCATCCTCGTCTGGATGGGGAGCCGCGCCAGGTGAGCGGCGGTCGCCGCGCATGGCTCTTTCGTACTGCAGTTCCTGATTGGTCTTGGCAATGAACTCCTGAGCACCAGGTGCTCCATGCCTGGAGTCCTCCTGAGGGAAACATGCTGCGAAGCACGCCTCCACGTGGTGCCCGAGCGCCTCCCTCGTGATGTTGGCTAGGTCTGAGGCCCTCCAGAAGAGAGCCCCCGAGCACTGCCCGAGGAGGGCGCTGGACGTGCCTTCCTATGAGAGGGAGGGAGGCGGCCCAGGCGCGGGCGCCGATCCTGACGAGGCACCACTTGCGGCGCCGTTCCCCTGAGGCCCTGTGCAGAATAGCTGCTTCTTCTTGGGGACGACCTCAGGAGGGTACTGCGCTGCATTGTTGTCGGGGTCTTCGATTGATGCTGCTTGGAAGGCGCGCTCGAGGGAGCACACCGCATCTCTTTCTTCGCAGGGGACTGTGATGATCCTGCCGCTTCCTGGCATCTTGAGGACGTTGTAGCCGTGGTGTGTCACTGCCATGAACTTGGCCATGGCCGGATACCCGAGGATGGCGTTGTACGAAAGACGGATGTGGGCGACGTCGAAGTCGATGAGCTCGGTGCGGTAGTTGTCGCCCTGTCCGAAGGTGACAGGGAGGCGGACCTGCCCTATCGGGGTGGTGGAGCCGTCGGTTACTCCTGAGAAAGGCTTGGTAGGCTGATCATATGGCACTTGAAGGTTGTCGAACGTCTCGACGGACAAGACGTTAAGCCCTGCGCCGCCGTCGATGAGGGTCTTGCTGACTTGCACGTTGCTGATGACGGGTGAGCAGAGCATCGGGAGGGCGCCAGCGGTGGCCGCGCACTTGAGTTGGTCTGCTGAGCTGAAAGTGATTGCACACTTGGACTACCTGAGCGGGTGCGTGGCCTCGAGCCTGGGAAGGACCGCGTTCACCTCGCGAGCAAACTGCTTGAAGATGCGCTGAGAGGCTGGGGCAAGCGCGCTCTTTCTGAGATGACCCGGCTGCGAGAAGATCTTCAGGGTGCAGACCCCCACCTGGTAGCTGGGCGCCTGGAGCTGGTCTCTGGCTGGCTTCATTCTTACGTGTCCGTTCGGGCGGCGCTGAGCCAGGCCACGGCGACCTCCGAGAAGGAGAAGCAGGCCGCCGCCCAAGCAGCGCCCACTCGCGAGGTGGTGCTGAAGGATGTCTAGGCCGCCCAGGATCGCTGCGGGGTGCTGGAGGCCGAGCTAAAGACCCTGCGCAACGAGCGTGCGGAAGGAGCCCGTAGCCGCAAGGCGGAGGAGGTGAAGATGAAGGCCCGGGAGGACACCATCAAGGGTCGCGACGCCGAGCTGGAGGAGTTGGCGAAAGCGCAGGCCGCGGAATGCAGCCGGCTGAGGAAGCTGGAGCAGAAGGTGGAGGTGGAGAGGGCTGATCTTGACGCCAAGGTGAAGGTCCTAGCTGAGGACCGCGAGGCCTTCAAGCTCCTCGAGGTGAGGTCTCGGACGGTGCTGCGGTCGCTCTACGAGAAGGGCTTGGAAGAGCCGCTGTCCGCCAGCAACGAGGGCCCCGCCCAGCTGCTTCCTTATCTGGTTGATGCGCTTGAGGACGTCGTGAGCGGTACCGGCCCCATGGCAGAGGGGGAAGCCCACGTTCTTTCCTCAGCCGCTGTAACATCCCAAAATTTTCCAAATTTTGGAATGTTAATAATAAGATATTAATGAGTGAATTGCTATGATTTTCATGGAAAATTAAAACCTTTTGATTCTTGTTTCAAATATTTCATTCAATTGCTTTTCTTTTGGACACCTATGAAATATTTTGAAACCACAAATAAAAACGGAGTGGAAATAAAATGACTTTCTCAAAATGTGACGAATAAATATTTCATTTGAAGTCCTTTGAATTTGGATTTCTATTTGAAGATGGATCTTATTTGGAGTTATAGTGTCATATAAATATTTCCAAATTACTAAAAAAAATAAAAAAATGAGAGGAGATAATATGACTTCTCCAAAAATATGATTGGAAGTATTTAATATTTCTTCTTTGGAATTTTTGGCATTCATAAGATACTAAGAACTATGTTGGTAAAATTATGAAGCCCATAGTGCATTATCGAAACATGTACGTACACAAAATTATTGCTTACTTATTTATGAAACCACTTTTTCTAAGCTAGAAATAATCAATCAGAATATGTGAACATATTTCTCAGATCTAAATAATAATTCTGAGAGAGCGAGCCATTTATTCATTGATTATCTAGTCTAATATTTATTATTAGTTATGCTTTCTCTCTATCAGCCCATCTAGCCCATCTATCTCTTCTATTGTTTTTTTTTCCCTTGGGCCACCTTTCCCACTAAGGCCCATCTCTCTTTCACTTAGCGCAGGCCCATGCGCTGGTCTTCGTCTACCTCTCTGTTCGTTCAATCTTCAGGAACACAGAGAGACTGTCATGGCACCTCCACCTCTTCCTCTCCCTCTAGTGCTAACCACAGACATCCTTTCGACTTTCCACCAACACGAAAATTAAAGAGGAATGCAAGTAGAACTCATTCAGGAAATTAAAACCCAACATTGTTGCGTTAATTGGACGCATGGAGCCGTGAAACGTACACGCACAAAACAGCCATTAATGGCCACGTTGAGCCCCTTGATCTGCCTGTACCGACCTCCCCTGACCCTCTATATAAGCTTAGGGCGTCGCCCATAATCTCCTCATTCGAAGCCCTCTCCTTCGGGAGCATATACCCCTGCCCATCGTCGTAAATTGCTCGCCGGAGTTGCTTGAGACCGCGGCTGTTCGTGGAAGTTTCCGGCGAGTTCGAGGTGAAGCAGACATTCTAACTCTTCCATCCTTCATATCTCGATATTGGGCATCTTATGGACCCTGTTTTCTTTGGAAAACTGGGAGCCGGAGCACGAGTTCTTCGTTGTCCGCTTTCGGCCGGAGTTGCGCCCAACTCCGGCCACATCTAGCAGCCACTTGAAGGCGAACCAGGAGCCGACGTTGTGTTCTGAAGACTCACCCCGACTTCCTCTCCCTCTTTGCCGGAGATCACCGCATCACCTCACGTCTGAGCCGCCGCTGCCGGCCATCTCCACCTCCGGTGAGGCCAGCCCTCTTTCTCTGTTAAAAAAACGAAACAGTATTAGCCTATAGAATTCTGCCACGTGGTGACTCTTTTTCTTACCTCGTTTCTTTTCCAGAAAATTAGCCCAACTTAGAAAAATCACATCTTTTAAACCGCTTATCCAAATTTGACAAATAAGATATCCCTGGATAGCTGCAGACCTCTAGTTTATTATAAAAAATTTAAATCTCACTTTTGTGCAAATTAAAATTTAGTTTTGATTTAAATACGAATTTTAGTAATTTTGCTATATCTTTTATTCTGTAAACCATATAAAAATGTTTTATATATGGAAGTTGGACCTTAGGACCTAACCTTTCTGTTGGACTGATGGATTAGTTTTCCAACATAGTTTAGATGTTTTTTTATCATCAACACCTTGGTTTGACCTTCTTGGATCATCATTTAATAACTTAGTTAAAATAAAATTTGACTATAGGGTAAAACTCTTAGATTGATCCCTAGGGAACCTCTCTGGACATTTGATATCACCACAAAACTTTGAAGTTACAAGAAGGATTTAATCCTTTTATCTTGAAACTTATGCCACGCCAGTTTTATTTAAACCAAGTCAAATATTCCGAATAATCTCATGATAGAATTTGTTGTAAGAACTTGTCTCACAACCCATCTTCTATATCAAACCAAGATCTTCAGTTAGTATCATTTCCAACCCTAGAATATTACTATGTCATATTTTCTTCCAAGACCACACCTGATTCTATATCAACCCTAACCGTGCCCTAGAAATTATGATAGTGGCAATCGAATAATTTGTGTTGTTATTTGGATTTTCACTTGGATGTTATTTGTGTGTTGAATGCTTGCTTGAATCATTGTTATGTGAACGTGGATATGCCGAGTGTCTTACTTGAGTTATTTATCGCGTTAGATTGCGACGAGTGCGAAGGTGAATTCTACGAGGAGGTAGAACTTTGTGACTACAAAACCGAAGGCAAGTTGCAAATTGATCATGCTTCAACCTATATTTTCATACTATGCATAACTCTTTAAATTTTAATACTATGCATATTTTATAAGAGTTTTGCAAAGTATTATTTTTAGCTAGAGCCATAAGGACTAACTACCATGCTTGGTCGCGCTTGCACAAATGGGTGGGTTGAAAATCAAACAAGTTTTAAACGAATAACCTTGCCCTCTTTTGGGGCAATGTTTTGAGAAAACTTTTGAAAATCAAAACTATATACTATTTTACTTCTACTCCCTGGGCGGAATGGTATTGATGGGAGCGTCTACAAGTGATTGCGCCCATCGGGGTCTTGTAGTGAATGCGCCCGACTGGGGTCTTGCACACAGGTTTTTGGTGGGGATTGCCGTCCAGGGGAATGAGATCTTCCAAGTACAGTTTGATGTAGCTTCCAGTACAGCCACATGCTACTATGGGCTCTGGCTTAGCTTAGTACTAACGGGAAACCCTTACCTCAGGACCGCCATCGGAGAGGGGCTTTCATTGCCTAAGTTGCGGGCGGCTTGGTCAGGTATGGGGCTGTTACGGAAAGGCTTCGTCGCAATATCCTCCTAGTCATACACCCAAGTGTGTAACGATAAATGGGGTTGGTTGTGTCATGTGGGGAACGTGTACGACCTCTGCAGAGGGTTTTACCTAATCGATTAGCCGTGCCCCCGGTTACGGGCAATTTGAGCAACTGAAGACTTGGACTGAAGAAGAATCTCCCCTCTCTTCTCTAAAAATATGTTTTAAGGGTTAAAGTTGAGGAATGAGCACAGTGAATGTGTTTCACTTCAACCTTATGTATGTTTTAAACTATTTTTGGAGAATGAGCACTGGTGCGTATATCCAAGTGTCTCACTCCTACCTTTTATACTAAAAACTATTTTTTTAAAGAAGTTTATAAAAATATAGCATAGAAGAAAATTGGCTTTATGAAAAGGAACCCTCCACCAATACCTACCCTGCATATATAATCTGTTATACTTACCTTTGCAACTTGCGAGTACATTCCACGTACTCATGTGCACCTGTCATGTGCAGATCTCGACAGATTAAGAGATGATAGGGTTATGGTCTACACTCAACGAGCCCAGTGGCGTTGATGGAGCCTAACTTAGTGACTACGTATAATTCCGCTGTATTATCTGCCAGCTTGAGTTGTGCCTAAGGTATGATTTATATATATCTGGATCTACCGTTGTAGTAGAATGATGTATGTCTTACTGATATTCATTTTTGTTACTGTGTGTGCTATCTATGATCCAGGGATAGCACAGTAAGCACAGAGACTTGGATTCTGCCAAATCCGGGTCGTGACAGTCGCATTGACGTGCGTCTTCAGCCACCTCCATCTTCGCGATCCCGCCGCCCGCCTTGACGAGCTGCTGGAGCCTGTGGACGACGAGCACTGCACAACCGCCGCCGCAGCTGTGAAGAGCCAGGTGGAGGCCCTGCTGGAGAAGTCCCGCGCCTTCGCTCCCGCACCCTCGACTGGCGGTGCTGCTGATCTCGCCACTCCACCAGGCGGTGCAGGTGAAGGCGACTCCACCAAGGAAGGAGCGTCCCTTGCGGGCGACGGCGGTGTCCAAGGATGACTTGCTCGCGGCTCTTTTCCTATTTAAACTCGTGCAACATGTACCGTGCCTCATGGAGGTGTTTAAACTTGCGTTTGGTATTGGAGAACAATATGTTTTGTAATATTTTCTTTGAGATTTTGCGATTTCCTTCCCATTTGCTTTACGTTCCATGTCGGCAGAGCCCGACCCCGCGCATACCTCATCCGCCGTTGGGTCGTCCGGATCACCAGGACGAGACCAAGGAGTGAGGGGCTACGTGGCCAGTTAGGCTCCTGAGTCGCGATGCTCAGGAGTCCCCCTTGACGCGCAAACAGCTTACGGAAAGGAGAAGCAGGGGTAGGTCTAGTGTTCTACGTCGGCAGGGCCTGACCCCGCGCATACCTCAACCGCCATTGGGTCGTCCGGATCACCAGGACGAGACCAAGGAGTGAGGGGCTACGTGGCCAGTTAGGCTCCTGAGTCGCGATGCTCAGGAGTCCCCCTTGACGCTCAAACGACCTTCCTACCTTTGCCCTCGCCGAGGCTTGGCTCTGGAGGGGCGCACGACGACCAGGTCCGGGGGACCGGGCTGGGTGGCGTACGCTTGGGCATGACCCAAGCGCAGCCCCCGTGCCCAGCCCCCTAGCGCAACTCTCCCGAGGGGAGGTGTTGCGATGAGGCCAGACACTGAGCTCGAGGGCTCCCTCAGGTTGATACGACCGTGAGGCCGCCCTCAGTTGTTTATCACCAGCGCGGAGCATAGCACTTCCGCACTTGCACGGGCATAGCCGCTCCTCGGCAGTGTCGACGGCCAGCAAGGGGCATGGTGCTTCCACTGGTACGTGGGAGGGGACTCCCTCCTGCGGAGAGCCCCCGGGGCGTGTACAGCCCTGCCCTGACACACGTGGCTTGCACGGCAGGGCTAGACGAGGTGTGTCTGGGCACCCGTGAGCCAGCGCGGGACTCACGAGGCCCTACCTCAAGGAGGGTTGCGCCTGGTCTTGGCTCCTGATGGGTGTGGTGGTCCTGCGAGATGGTTAGACAACCTGTGCCGAACGAATCTCCTGAGGTTATCGCGTGAGAAGGCCAAGCACCAACGACCCCAGGAGGTGACGTGAACGGGGCCGGCCCGCCAGCCAGAGCTCAGCCGTTGGATTTATCGACGCTGCAGGGACGGGCCCGAGCACAGATGCTGTGCCTAGCCTTCTTATGCGAAGGGCCCTGAAGAAAGACGAACGGCGCGCGGCGCCCATGGTGGGTGACAATCAAGCAGGTGGTAACCATGGATAGATTATGCATGAAAAGCTGACTAGCTCAGATAAATGCAAGAACGATACATGCCACTGGGTTGGACCAGAGCGGCTTGGGGATGATGCAGCCCGAGGGGTGCCCCCAGCAAAGCAAGCTAAAGACGTAAAATGATACATGCCGCAGGGATAGACCCACGCGGCCTGGGAATGATGCAGCCCGAGGGGCGCTCCCAGCTAAATAAACTCGGAAGATATCACCTGGTTCCGTTGTCGAAGCGGTGTTGGGGCAGCTGAAGACGCGTGGTGAAGGGGTTGCTCCTCACGAGCCACCGGGGCCCTGAGCCTCGGGAGGCTCTGGGGGTCCAGGCGGTTCCTTGAGGACCGTCTCCACCTCCGCCAGGACTGCGTGATGCCTGGCCTCCCGAGTCTCCAGGATGCTCCGCAGGTTGCGCTGGAAGGCAGACTCCACGCTCGGCAGGCCAAATGGTATGTGAACATAACTATGAGGTGGGCCCTCACAGCGTCCCACGCGCGAAGGCCAGAAAAGCTCCTGAGATGCGGCCCTGTTGAGTCCTGGGATGTCAACGCAGACGCGCAGCCCCCCATCCTCGCCTGGATGGGGAGCCGCACCAGGTGAGCGGCGGTCGCCGCGCATGGCTCTTGCGTACTGCAGTTCCTGAGTGGTCTTGGCAATGAACTCCTGAGCACCAGGTGCTCCTTGCCTGGCATCCTCCTGAGGGAAACATGCTGCGAAGCACGCCTCCACGTGGTGCCCGAGCGCCTCCCTCGTGATGTTGGCTAGGTCTGAGGCCCTCCAGAAGAGAGCCCCCGAGCACTGCCCGAGGAGGGCGCTGGGCGTGCCTTCCTATGAGAGGGAGGGAGGCGCCCCATGCGCGGGCGCCGGTCCTGACGAGGCACCACTTGCGGCGCCGTTCCCCTGAGGCCCTGTGCGGAGTAGCTGCTTCTTCTTGGGGACGACCTCAGGAGGGTACTGCGCTGCATTGTTGTCGGGGTCTTCAATTGATGCTGCTTGGAAGGCGCGCTCGAGGGAGCACACCGCATCTCTTTCTTCGCAGGGGACTGTGATGATCCCGCCGCTTCCTGGCATCTTGAGGACGTTGTAGCCGTGGTGTGTCACTGCCATGAACTTGGCCAGGGCCAGATACCCGAGGATGGCGTTGTATGAAAGACGGATGTGGGCAACGTCGAAGTCGATGAGCTCGGTGCGGTAGTTCTCGCCCTGTCCGAAGGTGACAGGGAGGCGGACCTGCCCTATCGGGGTGGTGGAGCCGTCGGTTACTCCTAAGAAAGGCTTGGTAGGTTGAAGCTGATCATATGGCTCTTGAAGGCTATCGAACGTCTCGACGGACAAGACGTTGAGCCCTGCGCCGCCGTCGATGAGGGTCTTGGTGACTTGCACGTTGCTGATGACGGGTGAGCAGAGCATCGGGAGGGCGCCAGCGGTGGCCGCACACTTGAGTTGGTCTGCTGAGCTGAAAGTGATTGCGCACTTGGACCACCTGAGCGGGCGCGTGGCCTCGGGCCTGGGGAGGACCGCGTTCACCTCGTGAGCAAACTGCTTGAAGATGCGCTGAGAGGCTGGGGCCTGAGCTCCGCCCAAGATGCAGGTGATAGCACGCGACTCTTGGAAGCCCCCAGCCCTCGTCCTGATGGTGGTCGTCGTTCCTTCTTGGCGGTGGCGGCAGCAGAGGAAGGCCAGCGTTGCCCTGGGGGCGGTCCTCGCGAGGCTGATCCCTCCATGCGACCTGACGAGGCTGGTCCTGCCAACGATCTTCGCGAGGCCGGTCGCACCACTCCTGGCAAGGGCCACGATCGTCCCGGCGTCCTCCGCCACGTCCTCCTCCTGGGCCGTAGCCCTGGTCGTTGAGCTCGGGGCGTCGACCGAGGCGTCCATCTCGAATGGCCCTGAGCTCTTGACAATCGTTAGTGTTGTGACTGTGGACGTTGTGGAAGGCGCAGAACGGACAGCTGCTCTTGGACGACTCGGGAAGGTCCCGTCTGCGCTTGGTCTCCGGCTCCGCTGCAAGCACGGCCACCCCCTTGCGCTTCACGTCCTTGGCCTTCGCCTTCTTCTCCTCAGGGTCGGCAGCCGGGAGCTCGAGGAGGGAAAGGCGTCCTTCCTCAGCTCTTGCGCACTTGGTCGCCAGGTTGAACAGCTCCAAGGTTGTGAACAACTCCTCGTCGATGGCGAGCTCCTCCTTCATTTTGACACCGCAGACGCCATCAGAAAACGCGGAGATGATGGCCTCGTCCGTCACCTTGGGGATCTTGAGGCGAACGTTGTTGAAGCGCTGGATGTACTTTTGCAGGGTCTCTCCTGGCTGCTGCTTGATGCGGCGCAGGTCACCCGCGGCCGGAGGGCGGTCGCGAGTGCCCTGGAAGTTGGCGACGAAGCGGTCGCGCATCTTGTTCCAGGAGGAGATCGAGCCCGGGGGTAGGTTCAGGAGCCACGAGCAAGCGCCATCCTTGAGAGCCATGGGGAACCAGTTCGCCATGACTTTTTCGTCGCTGTTGGCCGCCTCGATGCTCAGCTTGTAGAGCTGCAGGAACTCCGCAGGGTCGGGGGTGTCGTCATAGCGAGGAGGCAGGTCTAGCTTGAACTTGCCCAGCCAGGCGACGCTACGCAGCTCGGGAGTGAAGGCGCGGCAGCCTGCGGCGGCCACCGGGACCCTTTGCTGATGCGGGGCCTGCCCTTGATGCCCGCGCACCGCCGCCGCAAGCGGCGCACGGTCTTGTCGCAGTGGTGTTGGGAGTGCGGGAACATTCTGTTGCGGCCGGGGAACTTCTTGGTAGCTTCCTTCTTCTCACACAGGCGCCCGGCGCGGTGGGTCACACCGGGGGGCCGCACGCCTTGGTGCCAGGACGCCGTCTTGGTGCAGGGTGGTGGAGGCGCTCCGTGGGCCACGTCGCCCATAGCTGGCGGAGGGCGAGGCAGCGAGAGGGATGGCGCAGGAGAGCCCCCTGCGGCACTGACGAGCTCGGCGATGCGGTCCAGCCAATCTTCGTAGAGGTCGTCGACGGGGCAGTAGCGCAGGAGCTCGCGTGCCATGAGCAGCGCGGCCTGCGCGTCCGTGGGAGCACGACGAGCGTGAGACAATGAGCCGGCCGGGGTCAGCGACGGAGTGGCGGTGCGGCTGTCCCGCCGCACCGAGGGGTGCAGCGAGGATGCTTGCTGCTCGCTCCCGCCGGGCCAGTGGCGGCGTTGGCGGCAGGCGACGAGGAACGGCGGGGAGGCCCGCCGACAGGAGCGATCTGAGCGACGCGGGTGGCGAGGGCGGCCCGACGCTCAGCGCGGGCTCGACGAGCGTCCGCCATGGATGCAATGAAGCGACAGGACGCGGATCGACGGAAGAAAAGCTTCGGCGCACCCCTACCTGGCGTGCCAAATGTCGGATTTCGGGTTCCGACAAAACCCTTGAGGTTCGAACACTGGGGTGTGTGCGAAGATCTCTCCCTACCTAATCACGCCCTTAGCCTCACCACAATCTCAAAGCTTAGCTCGACGAACTCGCAACACAAGAGACACGAGATTTATACTGGTTCGGGACACCGTTGTGGTGTAATATCCTACTCCAGTGTGGTGTGGTGGATTGCCTCTTGGGCTGAGGATGAACAGTTACAAGGGAAGAACAGCCTCATGAGGGGAGGTGTTCTTGTGCTTGGTGAGTGTGAGGATGGTCCGAATCCATCCGTTTTCAGTTGCCTCCTACTGCGGTGGCTAGTCCTATTTATAGTGGCCCTGGTCCTCTCCCCAAGTATTGAGCGGGAAGGGAGCCAACAACGGCCAAATTCGAAGGGAGACAACTAGTACAAGTTATCCTGACTAAAGGTGGTCTTCGCCTGCCAAAGGCTCTGGTGGTGACGCCGTCTTGGGCTCCACGGTGACCTCTGTCTTGCCGTCCTGCTGGTCTTGGTCACGTTGCACCGATATGGAAACATTTCCCTGATGCCTCGGGACTCCTCGCATGAACTTGCCCCTTTAGCACCAAAGAGGAAACGAGGACACTGCGCGCGCTGGCACCCGCCTCGCTCCGGTCGTGATGGCTTGCGTCACAGGAACCTCGCGAGGTGTCCCTTGCCTTGATCTCTCCGCCCCTTGCGAGCCAGCCTGGTGAGGTCGCTCCTGCGGAGGTCTTATGTCGTCCGCCTCGCGAGGCTTGGCCCCTCACGAGGGTCTTGAGTGTTTGCTGGTGAAGAAGGGTCGTACAGGACCGCTGGTGGAGCCACGCCGTGGGCCGCAGGCAGGCAAGTCTGGGGACCCCCGTTCCCAGGACGCTAACAATACGTTTCCGTTCTTATGTACATCCCACACAGTCAATCCAGGGAAAACGTTTCCGTTCGGATGTACATCCCACACGGTTTTATGGATACGCTCGTGTGTGAAAGGTGTAACTATCACACACGCTCTGCCTTGGTTAACTGTTTGCTTTCATTAACTACATCACACATGATTTGATGTAGAAAACTGTGTGGCATTGGGCTATCCATCGCAAGCGCTTTTACTGCTAGAACCATAAAGGTCCATGACCGTCTGTTCTATTTTTATTTTTGCCTGTAATTTATTATTCTAATTGGAAATTTTGAAATATGAAACGTGCAATTCAAATTCTCAGCACAATGGTTCAACAACGAATCCATAAATAAATTTGCCAGTACAATATGTTCAGTAATTACAGGATTAGGCAGCAATTAACTATGATGAACCGTAGTATTTAAAAGCGGTAAAGGTGAAGAGACAAGTGTAAATCATTTTGATTGCCGATGGTGTTGAAGAAGCGGAATGCCCATAATGTGCCTTCCTGCATGCCATAGGCACGAACCACTTTTGTCCAACCCCTTGTGATGATCGCCCGCCCATCCTTCACCGCCTTCAGGAAGACTTCTAGAGCATTATCATGGTAGCATGAATTATATACTTTAACCTTAGTTGCCTCCACTCCGGTCATGTAGTTTGCAAGGTAATCATCAGTAAATAGCTTCGGAAACCACTGAAAAGAGAAAAATATCAGATATTGAGGTCTAATAGAGTAACTTGTTGTGGGCAGGGGGAAAAGGCAACACATTACTTACCATCCTAAAGTTCACTGTTGTCTTCGACAAAGTGTAAATAAAGAGCTTAATTCCAATCACCCGTTTCTTTCGCCTAACAATCTTTCTTCGACAAAGTGTAAATAAAGAGTTTTCATGAATATCTCATTGCCCCATAGGCAAAAGGGATCGAAGCGTGGATCAGTACCCCTCATATATGTACCTACAAGCAACCAGTAAATGTTAGAAGCTAAACTGAGATTGCACAAATGATGTAAAATACAACTACCTATGTTCCTAAGTACAAGTATTTTTTGAGATTTCAATATGAACTACATACAGATGTATATAGAATTATAGATATAGTTTAGATTAGATTCACTCATTTTGCTCCTTATGTAGTCTATATTGGAATCTCTAAAAATACTTATATTTAGGAATAGATGGTGTATAAGACATGGGATGCAGCTAACCTCGACGGCAAACAACAACATCGCCCATTGTAGCCTTGTGTAAGTACATGGAAAACCAATGTTAACTACAACAGGGTTAACATCCACCAAAAATAGCAAATGGTAATAAAACGGCAGCATCTGTAGTGATATCTGCATTTCGAAAGAGTAGCACGGTAGCAAAGGGACGGATTAAAAAATGGATACAACTGTTAATTGCAACAGGCTTAACAACATCCTAATTCATGTTTTGTAAGTTTGTAGCCAATGAAATACAACTCTTTAAAAATGGATACAACTGTTAATTGCAACATGCTTAATGGCCATTGAAACCGGTACTGATAAAAATGCAATTGGCAGATTTAAACATCACAGGGCAGGTGCTGCCAGAGGAGATAATGGCCCAGTTGTCTATAAAAAGGTAGGGAAAATAGCTCAAACGTGTTAGGCATGTTTACTACAACATGCTTAATACATCGACAGTACAAAACATAGCCATTAATTGCAACTGATATTGGTAAGATTGAACTGGTGGGTACATACTTGGTAACTCCTGAGAGGTAGTTGCTGGGGCACTTCATCTTGGCTAGAGCCCGCCCAAAGTCAGCGGCGGCGGAAACGAGCTGTTCCTCCGGGTCGAAGCGTGGATCAGTGCCACTGACATGTGTATCTACATGCAACCAGTAAATGGTAGACGTTAAACTGCAATTGCACAAATGATGTGAAATACTGTAAGACATGGGATGCAGCTAACCTTGACGGCAAACAACAGCATCGGCCGTTATGACCCTGTGTAAGTACATGGACAAGCATGTTAAGTACAACAGGGTTAGCATCCACCAAAAATAGCAAATGGGGCAGCATCTCTAGTATATCTTCATTGCGGAGAGTAGCATGGTAGAAAATGGACAGATTAAAAAATGGATACAACTGTTAAATGCAACAGGCTTAACAACATCCTAAGTCATGTTTTGTAAGTTTATAGCCATTGAAATGCAACTGTTTAAAAATGGATTCAACTTTTAATTGCAACAGGCTTAATAGACATTGAAACCGGTACTGATAAGAATGCAATTGGCATAGTTAAACATCAGAAGGTAGGTGCTGCCAGAGCAGAGAATGGCCCAGATGTCTATAAAAAGGTAGGGATAGTAGAAAAAATGTGTTGGGCATGTTTACTAGAACATGCTTAATACATCGACCGTACAGAACATAGCCATTAATTGCAACTGGTATTGGTAAGATTGAACTGGTGAGTACATACTTGGTAAGTCCTGAGAGGTAGTTGCTGGGGCACTTCATCTTGGCCAGAGCTCGCCCAAAGTCAGCGACGGCGGAGGCGAGCTGTTCCTCCGGGTCGAAGCGTGGATCAGTGCCACTGACATGTGTACCTACAGGCAACCAGTAAATGGGTAGAAGTTAAACTGCAATTGCACAAATTATGTGAAATAATGTAAGACATGGGATGCAGCTCACCTCGACGGCAAACAAAAGCATCGGTCGTTATGACCCTGCGTAAGTACATGGACAGGCATGTTAAGTGCAACAGGGTTAGCATCCACTAAAAATAGCAAATGGGCAGCATCTCTAGTGATATCCTGAGTCATGTATTGTAAGTTTGTTGCTGGTATTGGTGAAATTGAGCTGGACACGATAATATTTGAACATCACACACTGTGTAGTACTAAAATAAACAAGGTACGAACATGCTTAATACATCAACTGTACAAATCATAGCCGTTGTAAGTGGTATTGGTAAGATTTAGCTGGTCAGATCTTACCTGTTAAGTCCTGGGGGGTAGTCGCTGGGGGATTTCATCTGGGCTAGAGCCTGCACCATGTCGGCGGCGGCGGAGGCGAGGTGTTCCTTCGGGTCAACACGCACAGCGGCCATCGCGCCATGGACCGCCATCAGCTCCTGGCGGGGGGGATTTGGAGGCATGAGGATGTTTCGCAGGCGCCATTTAAGCAATCAGGCCGGGGACGTGATAGAGATCGGTGGGTTACCTGACTGGATCCGAGCAGAACATAGGTGTGGTTGAAGCTGTGGTTGCGGCGGCAGCGGTTTGAGATGCTGGTAGGGGGAGGCGCGAGGGAGGGGGGATACTGAGGGGAAGGGGATGTGGTTGGAGGAATGAATTCTGAAATCGGGCGCCTAATGAAAATTTCGGTGCGAAATTTGAAACTTGGGCGAGGGAAACACACAACGCACAGGAAGCGCGTAAAATACTTGTGTGCCAGAAAAAAGAAAGTTGGCAGATCCCGTCTCCAAAAAAATGTACATGTGTACTTGATTTTTTCGGTCAATGGTATGCCTAGTTTATTAGGAAATATCGCACAGGTAACTGACTTATGGGTCATTAACGCAAAAAACACAGACGGGTACAGCTTAGAAACCGTGTGTTTTGTGATCTTCTAATGATTAACGCAAAAAAACGCACACGGGCACACATGCTAATCAATGCTCAAAGCCCTCAAAGGATGCTCTTACTGACATTGTACGTTAATACTACAAACTTAAAGTACTACTGGTAATTTGCTCTAATACTACAAACTTAAAGTACTTCTCACATGCTGCCATCAGGGCATGCTGGCCAGACGCCGGCATTCTCCTTCCCGGCCTTGTAGGCGGCAGCCCACCGTGCTTCGATCTCCGCCAAGCTCTCCTCACCACGGCGTGCGGCCTCTTTTTTCTTGCGGCGGTTGGACTCTCTTTTCTTGACTGCTTTCTACCTTTTCCGCTCCTTCTGTGCGGCTTTGGCCGCCTCTAGATCCACCACCCATTCGGCCATGGCAGCCTCAAAGTCCGCCCATGTAACTGTCTGGCCGCCGGCGGCGATGAACTTCGCGCGGCGAGATGCCATCGCTTCCTTACCATGTGCGCGGTCGCGGGTGGCGAGGAACGTGGCGCGGCGGGATGCCATCGCTTCCTTACCAGTTACAGTGCGCCGCGGTGCCATGGACGACACCTGGAGAGAGCTCTGGGCCGGAGGGGCCGGGCAGCCGAACAGTGCGGTGGTATTCAAGAGCTCAACCACAAACGACAACAGAAATTTGGCTTCCCTTACAATTTCACTCGTTCATTATCGCACACGGTTCATCTCCGTCGCTTCCGGAAACAGTGTGCGCTGAGCCTATTGTGTGTTGCATTATGATTGGCCGGACCACGGCCACGCGGATCGCGCGTGTGCACTGTTGGATGCGCCGCAATCGAACGGCAATCCACATCCCTCACATCACACCCGTGCACCTGTAGCTGGATTGGATTTATATGCGCTAAATGCCTAGAAAATGCACATAATCCCCTAAATATGGTAATGAGCCTCGAAAAATGTCAAATTTGAACACGGTGATTTGCAGGGTGTATGTTCGTCGTAGAATCCATGGCAAAGAATGAAGAAAATGTGGATTCCCTTTCAATCTTCAGGATTTCCCTTTCGAAAGGATGGAACTTCCTCGGTGATGGTTCGATTTATGAAGGGCGTGCGTGACAACATAAGCCAAACCTTCTCAATTTTTTACCAAGGCATGGTGAGGTCATACCATGGCACCATGCCAGGCGTCATGTTTTTTAAGCATTTATTTCATTTTTTATAGTTGAAAACCCAACAAACAGACATTTGTGGTTGACTATTGCCACACATTTCATCGAAATATCTGTCCATTCCTTGTAAAAGGCATGAGAATTTACTAAATGGCACGAGCATGGTTTTCTAGGCCGTTCTTGTGGACCCTTTCATGCATCGATTGTTTGAACTTGAATTATGCGCACTAATTCCTAGGAAATGCACATAATCCCCTAAATATGGAAAATGAACCCGGAAAAGTGCCAAATTGAACACGGTGATTTGCAGGTTGTATGTTCATCGTAGAAAAAACTCGTGGACAAAGGACAAAGGAAATTTGGACCCCCCCCTTCAATCTTGGTGATTTCCCCTTTGAAACCATAAAACTTCCTCGGTGATGGTTCGATTTATGGAAGGCGCGCATCACGGCATAAGGAAAACATTCTCCAATTTTTACTAGGGCATGGTGAGGCCATACCATGGCACCAAGCCAGGCGTCATGTTTTCCAACCATGTGTTTCATTTTTTGTATAGTTGTTAACCGAGTAAACGACGCGTTTATGGTTGACTATTGCCACACATTTCCTTAAAATATCTGCCCATTCCTTGTAAAAGGCATGAGAATGTGCTAAATAACACGAGCATGGTTTTCCAGACCGTTCTTGTGCTCCTTTTCATGCACCGATTGTTCGAATTTTAATTATGTCCATTAATGCCTAGAAAATGCACATAATCCCCTAAATATTGTAAATGAGCCCAGGAAAATGTCAAATTTGAACATGTTGCATTTGAGGTGGTATGTTGATCGTTGGAAAAAAACTGCATGACAAACTAGGACGGAAATTAGGATTCCACTTCAATCTTGGGGATTTTCCCTCTCGAAAGCATGGAACTTCCTCGGTGATGGTTCAATTTATGAAGGGAGTGCATGACGACATAAGCCAAACCTTCTCAAATTTTTACCAGGGCATGGTGAGGTCATACCATGGCACCATGCCAGGCATAATATTTTTAAGCATTTATTTTATTTTTTCTATGTTGAAAACCCAACAAACAAACATTTGTGGTTAACTATTGCCACACATTCCATCAAAATATCTGTCCATTCCTTGTAAAAGGCATGAGAATTTACTAAATGGCACGAGCATGGTTTTCTAGGCCGTTCTTGTGGACCCTTTCATGCATCGGTTGTTTGAACTTGAATTATGCGCATTAATGCCTAGGAAATCCACATAATCCCCTAAATATGGCAAATGAACCCAGAGAAGTGCCAAATTTGAACACGGTGATTTGCAGGTTGTACGCTCATCATAGAAAAAAACTCGTGGACAAAGGACAAAGGAAATTTGGATTCCCCTTCAATCTTGGTGATTTCCCCCTCGAAACCATGAAACTTCCTCGGATGATGGTTCATTTTATGAAAGGCGCGCATCACGACATAAGGAAAACATTCTCCAATTTTTACCAGGGGCATGGTGAGGCCATACCATAGCACCACACCAGGCGTCATGTTTTCCGACCATGTGTTTCATTTTTTGTATAGCACGAGCATGGTTTTCCAGACCGTTCTTTTGCACCTTTTCATGCACCGATTGTTCGAATTTGAATTATGTGCATAATTAATGCCTAGAAAATGCACACAATCCCCTAAATATGGTAAATGAGTTCGGAAAAATGTCAAATTTGAACACGTTTCATTTGAGGCGGTATGTTGATCATTGGAAAAAAACTGAAAGACAAACTAGGACGGAAATTTGGATTCCCCTTCAATCTTGGTGATTTCCCTCTCGAAAGCATTGAACTTCCTCGGTGATGGTTCGATTTATGAAGGGCATGCATGACGACATAAATCAAACCTTCTCAGCTTTTAACCAGGGCACGGTGAGGCCATACCATGGCACCATGCCAGCCGTCATGTTTTTCAAGCACATATTTCATTGTTCTATAGTTCATAACCCAGTAAATGACGCGTTTGTGGTTGACTCCATTGAAATCTCTGCCCATTCCTTGTAAAAGGCTTGAGAAATTACTAAATACCACGAGTGTGGTTTTTCTAGACCGTTCTTGTGCACCCTTTCATGCACCAATTGTTTGAATTTGAATTACGTGCATTAATGCCTACAAAATGCACATAATTCCCTAAATATTGTAAATGAACCCGGAAAAGTGTCAAATTTGAACACGGTGATTAGCAGGGTTTATGTTCATCGTAGAAAAAAACTCATGGATGAAAGACAAAGGAAATTTGGATTCCCATTCAATCTCGGTGATTTACTATCGCACACAGTTCATCTCCGTCGCCTCTGCGAACTGTGTGTGTTCATTGACACATGCAAAAGGAAAACAAAACCCTCGCGCACTTCGTCCCCACTCACTCGCCGCGTACTCCTCCACAACTCTGCACCCTAAGCTGGACGGCTGTTGGCGGCGGCCGTAGGTCGCGCTCCAAACGGCACCGGATTTCGCCTCCACCGCTTTCCGCCGCCTATCTGCACCGACAATCTAGACTCTGGTCGACTGGGGTCTTCTGTGGGATTGGGCCGAGGATTTTTCTCATGGAGAAGGTAATCAACTTAATTAGTGAAATATTCACTCATCTCTTATCGCAGTCCGTCCGTCACTGTTAATCAACCGGCGGAAATCGCCGTGGAATCATTTTTGTTCTAGCTGATTCGTGGGTGTTCATTCATGTGTGCACAGTGCGAGCACAAATCGGGCAACTGTGGTCATGGTCAGTCGGAAACGAAGTTCTATCTCACCATTCCGGATGACTTCAGGGAGCGCTCAGTATATTCAATATCAACCTACCACGGTCGGCATGGCCTAAAATTGTGAACATATACCGTCTGTTCCTACATTATCTATATATTTGCATCATTATGGTGTCGTCCGCATACTGGAGGTGGGTCAGACCTCCGTCGCCTATGAGATGGGGGCAAATCCCCTAATATGGCCAGCTCGTTTGGCCAAGTCTAGGATCGTTGCCAAAGCATCGACCACAAGATTGAAGAGAAATGGGGAGAGAGGGTCTCCTTGCCGCACCCCTTGTCTTGTCAGGAAATACGGGCCGACCTCCCCATTTATGTTGACAGCCGTGCGCCCACTCGTGACAAGCTGCATAACCCGCACAATCCAGTGCGGGTAGAAGCCACGCTTCATCAGCACCTCCCAATGGAAGGACCAATGTACAGTGTCGTACGCCTTATGGAAGTCAATTTTGAGGAACACCGCGCAGAGGCGTTTGCTCTTGACTTCATGAATGACCTCATGGAGAACGAGGATCCCGTCCAAAATATACCGTCCTTTCGTGAAGGCCGTATGGTTCGGATGGTGGATCCGGGGGCGATCAGGTCCGCCCTAGTGGCGTACCCTTTGGCCAGAATCCGAAAAAGTACGTTGAGAACCGTGATTGGTCGGAACTGCCTAATGTCTGACGCGCCCGGGTCCTTCGAGATCAAGGAGATGATCCCGTAATTGAGGCGAGAGACATCCAAAGTTCCTCGAGAGAGCTTAAGGAACAGGTCGAGGATTACATCTTTGACCATAGGCCAGAATGCCTGGAAGAAGCGGACCGGCAGACCATTGGGACCCGGGGCCGAGGCCGGGTTCATTGCTTTCACAAAAGTCTCGACCTCGGTGGCATCGAAGGGAGCGAGGAGAGCAGCATTCTCCGCTGGGGAGATTTGTTGGCTAGGCGTCCATATGTGGTCTGCTAGAGAGACACCACCCCTAGGTCGCCCGGCAAATAGCGACTTATAGAATCCGTCCACATGGGTCCGGATCGCTGGTGGGTCCTGAAATAGCTATCCTCCTTCCCACAAAAGGGGAATGGAGCAGCGTCTACGACGGCCATTAGCAATGGCTTGGAAGTAGGCAGTGTTGGCATCGCCAAACAGCTCCCAGTTCATAGAACCCCGTTGGCGCCAATATTCCTCTTCTTTAGAGTAGATGTCCATAATAGAATCTTCGAGGTTGTATCTATGAGTCCATTCTTCTGCAGAGATGCCCGAGGTGTCCGCACGAAGGTCAAGGGAGTGAATCTCCTCAAGAAGGGACGCCTTCTGGACCCGAAGGTCCCTCCCTACGTTGGCGCCCCAACCCTTCATGAATTGCCTAGAGCGCTTGGACAGGTGGTGCCACTCGTCCAAGATAGACATCTACCTATGAGGCTCATTCTGCGACAATGTCCAATGCGCCTGGATGGCCGCAATGAAGCCTGGCTGTCGGAGCCAGAAAGCCTCGAACCGGAAGCGAGGGGGAGGGCGAGGTCTCTCATCCCTGGAGGATAAGAGGAGAGACACATGGTCGGAACCGATGCGCGTAATAGCCTGAAGAGAAGCCAAGGGGAACCGAAGTTCCCAGTCAGGGGTAACGAATAACCGGTCAGGAACACTAAGGGTCGAGGCAACCTGTCTATTAGTCCAGGTAAATCTAGCCCCGACCCTGTCAAGCTCCCGAAGGCCTATGTCCGCAACCCAGTCGTTAAACCACTGGCTCTCTGCAGGATCAATCCGAGAGTTACTCTTCTCCGCAGCAGAGCGGAGGAGGTTGAAGTCCCCTCCCAGCACCACCGGAAGGTAGCAGACGCGATCTTGGAGTGGAGATCAACCAAGAAAGCAGTCGAGCGACTATGGTCAGCCAGACCGTAGACCACGATGACCTCCCATTTGAAGTTCATATCGCGCTCCCAGACTTCCATACTGACGAAGTGAGATCCACGATCCATGGATCCCACTACAAAGGTGGTGTCCTTCACACCTAGAAGGATGCCACCGGAGTGACCCGCCACTCCACTAGATGGCAGCCAGTGCCAAGCAAACAGGTGTCTACTAAGACGTTCGAGCTCTACTAGGGAGAACTCGGTGCGCATCGTTTCCTGAATCGCTACCACATCTACGGACTCATCACGCATGTACTCAATGAGTTGCCTGCGGCGGCCATCGTGGCTGAAGCCCCACAGGTTCCAGAAAAGGGCGCGCATGACTATTCACCCAACGGGTCCTCCCTGGACCCTATGGTAGTGGAAGCTCTAAGTGCCCGACGCAACTGAGCAGTGCGGGACCGCGTACGACCGCGGGGGTCGGTCTCAAAGAGGCCCCGGCCTCCTACCGGGCGGGGAGTAGGAGGTGGAACCTCCGCGGCTTCTGCCGCCTCGCGCGCTCGGGTGGCCGCGAGATGGCCCTCCAGAACCTCCTTGGCCTAGAGGGACGCGAGCTGCTCTAAAACCAGACCCTTCTCGCCATGGAAAACTATAGCCGAATCGGCAGCAACCTTGGTTAGGTGGTCAAGCGGAATGCCAACTAGTGCAGAGAATGAATCGTCGTAGATGTCATCAGAGTCAAGAGAGGGAGCCTGGGTGGTGGACGAACCTGCGCCGAGGTTGCGGATGGCGGCACGACGCGACGCCTTCTCCACCGCGTTCGGCGAGGCCCCCTCCAGCTGGGGGCCGCCCCAAGCCGAGCACTCTTCCGGGCCGACGAGACCGGTGTGGAAGCACAGTGGGGGCGGCACCTGGACTTGGGCGGCCACGAGGAGGCAGGCGGGGAAGCATCCGCAGGCCCGAGATTCGCGGGAGCTCGTGCAGAAGAGCCCTCC
The DNA here is from genome assembly GCF_002575655.3 of Aegilops tauschii subsp. strangulata. Classification (NCBI taxonomy): domain Eukaryota; kingdom Viridiplantae; phylum Streptophyta; class Magnoliopsida; order Poales; family Poaceae; genus Aegilops; species Aegilops tauschii. The sequence goes on from NC_053039.3 coordinate 229,920,218, forward strand.
AGCACGCGCACCAGAGACATGAGTCGCAGGGAGGACAGGGGGTGCACATACAGGCTCACCCGACTGTCCCCACTTCCTTCCTCGTCAGATGACGACATCGTAGTAGGAAGGAAGGGAGTAGGCAGGTTAGCGCCGGGAGGGAGGGTAGCGGCCTCGTCCAGCATGGCCGCGATGGCCTCGATGTCCTCAGACTCCTCCCCGGCGCTGGCCTCACGGGATCCGAGCCCCGAGCAGTGGGCAGACGAGGGGCGGGTGGAACTGGCCGGAGGAGGAGCGTCACCAGGGTCCGTAGAGTCATCATCGAAGGCCTCAGAGCGTGGAGAGCGACTGCGGGAGCGACGGTGGTTGCCACGGGGAGCAGCGCTCCCACCCTGACCAGGGGGGCCCAGCTCAGGATCGGCACCACCCCCATCCTCCAGGCTGAGGGGATCAGTGGGAGTCCCACCCTCAATCAAGATGCAGAGATCGTAGCCGACGTCGTTGAAGAACATCTGAATCGTCGTCCTGAGCTTGGAGGGGTCTGGAGACTTGATTTGCACCCGCACGGCCGGGCCCTTGACCAAGGAGGTACCGTCGACAGCAACAAACTTGCCAAGCAGACGGGACATGCCACGGATGACGCCCTCATCCTTGGCATTAGGAGGAAGCCCGCGAATCTGTACCCACACCGTGCAGAGGGTGGCCACCACGAGGGGGTCAACCAAAGGAACCGAGATGCGGACAAAGAGCTGGTTGAGGGCCGGGGTCAGCCTGGCGTTGTGGGTGCCGTAGCGAAAACTGACCGGGTCAGGGAACACCGCGGTGAACTCCTGGTCCGAGATCAGAGCCACCTCCCAATCCCAGCCCGGGTTGAACAGGTGGCGAAGCTCCTCAGAGATGATGGAAGGGGATGCCGTCTTGCCATCCAAGACCGAGATGAGAGTGGTCATGGGCAGGGTGGCCCGAGCCTCGGGGAGGTCCATCTAGAAGAAACCCAGGTCATCCAGCGCGTAGCCGAACAGACTAAGCGCGCCAATGGGCTGATGGTCGGGGCAAAGCCCCGCGGGGTGATCCGTCTTCTTGCAGAGGAAGCAGGCCGGGGGCTGAGTGCAATCCACCTGGCAGTGCGTGGCCAACCCACAGTTGAAGCAGGAGGCCACCACCGCGGCGGACGGAGGCACAGCCGCAACCGTCGGGTTGGTGACCGAGGAAGCCGGGCCACCCGGCTGCGGATGAGCACCCCGCTTCTTCTTCTTCTTCTTCTTCTTCTTCTTCTTCTTCTTCTTCTTCTTGGCAAAACCCCCAGCCATTGCGGTTGTTGTTGTTGGGGCCGGCCAGGGGGGACTCTGCTTGGCGCCGGAGGGTCATAGCGCCGAGGGGGGAAGCCTTCGAGCGCCCGAAACGGGGGGAGACCGGGAGCGGCGGGGAGGGGAGCAGCGGTCCCGGTCCCGACCGCGGCCACACCACGCCTCAGGGGAGTGGTCACGGGTGCGCGCAGAGCGCCAGTCGGAAGCCTCCGCCGCGGCCGGTTCCTTGCCGGGGAGCATGGTCTCTCGGAGCTCCGCCTCCCGCCTCGAGCCGTCCGGCGAGGGGCGTCGCGACTCCTGTGGGGGAGGAGCCTCCCGGCCCACCGCACATCGCTTGGGGCGCGGCCCCACGTCTCCGGCCTCGCGGGTCATCGGAGAGGACCGGCCGGGAGAGGAGGGCGGCAAGGACGGCGGGAGGGGACGAGGGAAGGAGACAGCGCGAGGGGCGGGTGGGGAGCAGAGGACGATGTGGCACTGGGGATCGAACGCGCCTAGGAGAACCCTAGAGAGGGCGTCCCAGCTGGGCCAGAAGGGGGAGCAGGCCCTGAGGCCCATAGTGGGCCGGCCCAGCTGAATGGGCTTGAGGAAGAGAGGGAGTACCCCCTGGCGCAGGCGGCCCAGAAGGCCTGCGTCGGCCCAGCCCATCGCTCGGGGTTCCGAGGAGGGACGGAAGGGTTTCCCCATCCACACCGGGAGCGGGGAGCTACAGCGGCGCCACCGCCAGGGGCGTGGCCGGCGAGGCCGAAGAGGGGCGGAAAGCCCGGAACTTGGGTGCCCCTAGGGACCCAAGGGACGGATTGGACGACGAGGGGAGCAAAGCCCGCGGCGGACCCAGCCGCGCCGACGAGTCCCACCATCATGAGACCGCGGCCAACCCCAAGTCCGCTCTCCCGGCCACCCCCCAGGACAAAGCCCGGGCCCCACGGCCTCGACGGCCAGCCCCGTGGCTGGCGCCATGGCACGATGAGGAAGGTGGTGCAGCAAGGGCGTGCGGTCCTTTCTGCAAAGGAAGAGGGAGGGGAAGGGGGACGGGGGGACGGGGACGACGACGGAAGGGCAACGGGAAGGACGCCGGTGACGGCCTCCATGAGGCGGTCACCGAAGCACCGGGCCGGGCGAAGCATCCCAGCGGCAGCCGCCGCCGCATCAACGCGGTCCTCCTCAGCCGCCACATCTGCCCACCGCGGGCCGCCCGGGCGAGCGAGCGCGAGGAGAGGCGAGGGGGAGGCAGCGGAGACGGGGGAGGAGGAGGCATCCGTGCGGGGGGCTCGGGAGGGGGGCGGAGGCAGGGAGGGAGGCGCCGGCGGGAGCGGCAGCGGCGTCGCCACCGCGGTCGCCTGAGGGCCTCAGCGCGGTCGCCTCGGCCATCCGTCAAGCCCCCGACTCGTTTCTGTAGTGGAAAAATTGTTCATTTTCTTGGCAGGGGCGGTACAAGGGGAATGTGAAAGGTGCCATTGTCATACTAGAAGCAGTGGGTTCACAAGATCTCTGGATATGGCATTCTTTCTTCGGCATGGCTGGTTCTCACAATGATATCAACATGCTTCAGCGTTCTCCAGTGTTCGCAAGCTTGTAGAAGGCCACTCCTCAAAGGTCAACTTTGAGATCAATGGCCACCATTAAAACAAAGGATACTACCTAGCTGATGGTATATATCCTCAGTGGTCAACTCTTGTGAAGACAATACCCAATCCGTAAGGAGAGAAGAGGCAAAGATTTTCCCAAATGCAAGAGAGTGCTAGGAAGGATGTGGAACGTGCTTTTGGTGTGCTTCAATCTCGATGGGGTATCGTTCGAAACCCTAGACTGACATGGTGCACCGAGAAGCTTTGGGAGTTGATGCTGCTTGTGCGATCATGCACAACATGATCGTGGAGGATGAGCGTGATGACAACATCTACGATCAAGGGTTTGATTTTCAGGGTGAAAGTGTTGAGCCTGAGCACCAAGAACCGGCAACGTTTGAACAGTTTGCCAATTTCATCGTGAAATGCGTGATTGGCATACTCATATGCAGCTCCATGCTGACTTGGTTGAACACATGTAGAGCGTGGGTGGTGGAGCCGTGGTCGAGGTAGCCGTGCGAAGAGCGCCGTGGTCGATGTCGAGTCGGGGTGGCCGGTGTCGAGGAAATCGCCTTGGAGCCGCGGCCGCAAGGGGGCGCCGAGTTAGCTTGGGTGCATTGGTGTCGAAGTAGTGGTGCGCCGGGAAGAAGATGTTGTTGATGACGCGTCGCGACGGCTTTGCCAAGCCCGAGGACACATCGTGGATGAAGGCACGCACCGGTGTTTCCAGCACCGCGCATGCATAGACGAACGAAGACGAAGTTGATGAAGCGCCGACCAGGCTTGCCAGGCCCGGGGACACGTCGTGGATGAAGGCACGCATCGGTGTTGCCAGCACCGGGCATGCGTAGACGAGGGGCCTGCATGAGCTGTACGCCGTGTCGGAGAAGTCGGAGGGGGCAGCAGAGAAGAACTCAACGACAATTACGGCGTCCATCGGCACGGGGCCGATGTCACCAACGGTGGTCAGAGTAGACGAAGTGACCGGGATAGATGACGGCGACGCTGGCGACGAGCTGGTGCTTGGACGAAGACGAAGGGGGGACGGGCGGTGGAGGCGGCTACGGAGGTGGCGGCGGCGGCCAAAGAAGAGCGGCGACGGCGGCCTGACGGCGGCGGCGGCTAGGTTAGGAGTGTGGCGGCGGTGCTCGATGTAGGCGAAGAACCCTGACAGCGTGACGAAGACATGCGCGGACGGTGGCGTTCCCCCGCCAAGGAAGCTGGCGCGGCGCATACCATGAGAGGTCGACACGCGGGGACGGCGATGGGCAGCGGGCCGCGGCGCTACGGCCCGAAGGGGTGCCGCAGCGGCGGCGGGGAGGTCGGGGCGTCGGCGGAATACCTCGGGGCGGTTGCGGCCACCCGTGCGGCGGAACACCTCGCTGACGCAGCTAGTGTTTTTGGATTTTTTCACCGGGAAAACCCTACAAAATGTATAAAATGTCAGAACTCAATTAAATTTTCTATCATGGATGCTTGTCATGGTGATACTAGTGTGTGGAAAATTTAGGTCAATTATATTGATGTGAGCATTTTTTAAAGAACAAAAATGAAAAGAAAAGGAACAAGAATGAAAAAGAAACAAAAATCGAACAATAAACCCGTCGCTGATTGATATATTTTAATTATTATTTTTCTATTTAATAAATGTTCAGAAATTTAAGAAGTGCTCTATTTTTTATGTGAGCGTGTTTATATTTAAACAAACAATAAACAGATTTTTTTAATCAAACAATAAACAAACAACTTTTATATTTAATAGATGTTCATAAATTTAATTATATTGATGTCAGCATTTTTTATTTAAACAAACAATTGTTGACATATTCTGTACAATTTTCTTAAATGCAAATATTTGTACTTTATGAACAATATTTAAAAAGCGAACATTTTTGGAACTTCTGAGATAAAAGTTATATGTGTGAGGTTTGTTTGAAAGAATGAAACGAAAAAAGAAAAATGAATAATGGAACAAAACATAAATAGTGATAAACGGACTTGTTCAACAATGGGCCGGCCCAGCCGCAAACTGAAGTAGAATAAAACAAGGAAAATAAGTGAATAAGCACATGCACTAGGGTGTCCTAGTTGGTTAGAGTGGTGTTCCTTAGACCAAGAGGTCTTGGGTTTAAATCTTGTCACATGTGCTTATTTTTCAAGTTTAATAAAAAGTGGGTACGATGCCTCATAAATGCTACATATACGTATGAGTATACGGCTTGATGAAATGACCATAATATTCCTACACGGTTTGTAGAGGAGGGGGGTCTACCTAAGCAGGCCTGTATATATTTCATACGAAAAATGACTGAAAATGCGAGATGCAAACACGCGTCATGTTCAGAGTTTTCTGGATGCTTCTTCAATCTGACGACCACACTATAAACACTCAAAAAAGAAGAAAACTCTAAGAAGATTCCTACATACTATACTCCCTCCATCATGAACTACCAAAATGACTTGTATTTAAAAATGAAGGGAGTATAAACACGTGGAGTACTATGTTTTTTATTAAAAAAGGATTTACATTGTTCGTTTTTCTTCAGACTGAATACTCAATTCTGGCATCTTTTCCGGCTTTCCGTGGTAGTAAGCGGAAATTGAACACATATCAATATTCCGGCACGACACAACAGATCGAACTCATGAATTGAATTGACTCGAGATTGCAATTGACCGTGAACTGCAGACTACGTCACCAGCAGTCAAGTGAGCCCAAAGTCTAATCCAATTAATCGATCTATTCGCGTCCTATCCATTTCCTCCAGTCGAAGATCATCCTACGCAAAAGGCCAATCGCCTCGCGTCGTCGCCTGCAACGCAAATCATCATGTGTGGTGTGGGCAACATTATTATTATTATTATTATTATTATTATTATTATTATTATTATTATTATTCGGGAGCACATAATTCTAGTGACACTTCTAGTCGACCTAAGGGCTTAGGGCACTCCCAATGCCTGGTTCTTAGCGCGACGTCATAGACAAATCCTAGCCGCCCCCCCTCCTCCTCCCCCTCCTCCCTAGCCGCCCCTCCTCCTCTTCCCTTCCTCGCCGTCGCCTGAGGCAGCCGCCGGGCAAGCCCGGGGCGCCAAGGATGGTGATGGCGGGGCCTTGCTTGCCCTGCCTCTGCGTGGGGAACCCCAAATCTGGAGCGGCGGTTCCATTGGCAAGGCACGGCCGACTAGCAGCCGTGCGGGCGGTAGATCTGGCGTCCCGGCCGTGCGGGCGGCGGGATCCGGTGGTCGTTGGCGGCCGGCGGCGGTTTCTGCGGTGGTCGGTGCGCGCGATTTGGCGCCTCCCCTCTTCCCCTGTTCGGCGTGCGGGCCGCGCTTCCTTGGGTCGCCGGTTCTGTACAGGAGGGGCTGCTGGTGGCGGGGATCTAGTTCGGGCGAAATCCTTGGTCAGCCATGGCCGGCCGCGTCGACGGCGACGCCTGAGGGCGTTGTTCCCCTCCTTGGAGGCGTCGGTATGGACTGATCCCCTCACTACCCCTTCCCCTAGGTCTCCTGGGCGAAAGCCCTAACTTTGTTGGGCGGCGACGGCGCTCACGGCGTCGTTCCCTTCTTGAAGGCGCCGCTTTGGGAACCTTGGGGTTGGGTGATGATTGTGGGTGATGGGTGACGGCGGTGGTGCGGTTCTATCCTAGCATGGATCTGCGTCCGTTGCTTGGAGATGGACTCGCGAGGTGGAGGTCGTCGTTTGGCGTCATGGTGGCATCGATGGCGGAGGCACCTGCCAAGGTTGGCACCTCAATCTGCTCTGAAGATGGACCAGTAGAAGATGGTGGCGATGACACATGTGAGTGCCTCGGACCGGTTTGTCCTTCGGACCCGGTATGTGCCTCGGTCGAGGCCTCCGGCTTTAGATGTTAGGCTAGGTGAGAAGTCTGGGTATTTGGCCCAGCTTACACCCCTTTATCATATGGATTGGAGTAGCGGCAAATGTTGCCAGGATGACGGATTCAGGCTTATTGTTGTACTACTTTGTAAGGTCCTCGAGAATAATCAATAAAATAGCCGCATGCATCTCCCAGATGCAAAGGCCGGGGTCATCCTCCTTTAAGAAAAAAGACATAGAAAAAGAGAGAGGAGGTGTATGTTAGTGAAGATAAGACTCTTAGCTCATTTTCCTATATAGTGTAATTAATGCATTGATCCGATGTGCTAGTCTCTTTATTTTTTATTCTTTTTCTTCTCTCTGCAACTAGAGAACAAGTTTGAGATGTAAATATGATTCCTAAACCAAGCAAATGTAATACTCCCTCCATTCAATGTGGTGCGTCCGAGCTTTTTGAGATCTAAGTTTGATTATAAAATTTAACCAACGAGACCGACTGCGACGGTAGCAAAAATTATATCACTGAATTCGAATTTCGATACAAATTCAGTGGTATAATTTTTTGCCCACCGCAGTCGGTCTTGTTGGTTAAATTTATGGTCAAACTTAAATCTCGGAAAACACGGGCGCACTACATTGTGAAATGAGGAAGTATGATAAAGGTGATACAGCTCTCCGATATCCCTACACCCTCTATGAACAGTAAATTCGAACAAATGGAAAAAAAAATCTGAAACTTTGCGACATCAAATATACTCAAACGTTTCAGGTGTTTGCAAATTTTAATAACGAAATATCGTATAGAGAAAGGTGTACACATGAGAAACAGATATTAGAGCTCCTGGAATGTTTTTTCAGCATATCTGAAACTTGCAAGCACCCACAAAGTTTGAGCATATTTGATGCCGCAAAGTTTCAGATTCTTCTAATTTCTTTTCTATATTTTTTGAATTTACTGCTAATAAAGGGTGTAGGGACAAACCTTGGAGTTGAAAAACCACTATATGATTGATTACGTGTGGTGGTTGTCTCCAAAAACTTTCCACTATATATGATTGATTTATGTGTTAAGAGACAATGCATTGGATGTGCCCTTATATAGTTTATTAGACATGCATTGATCCATGTTCTTAGTCAACCTAATTAGAGTACTTAATTGGACTTTTGTATGAGGGTTGGGAGTAATGAAAGTTATTTTCTGTGAAAAAGTTGGACTTTCAGTTTGGACAAGTGGTCAAAAGTTCGCGCAACCAGGCAGCTTAAGCTTTCATCCGTTTAAAATAACTAGCACAAATGCCCGTGCGTTGCAACGGGAGACAAAAAACCCACTTTACTAATGCAATGGCCCACATCATGAGACATGATGATATCTACAAACTCCTTGAAATCCTCCACATTGTCACATGAGAAACAACATCATATGAGGAGCATTTTACAAAGATCACACATCTTTACTATGATATAACAGAGAAAAGTGTGGAGTTTGAGTCGCACACAGTAGGACTCTGAGTCCGATTCCTAGTACATTGGTGACGGGTGCTAGTGAGTTGATCAGAAAAATAAGAGTGAAGATGTTTTCTGTTCTCAGAAAAGTATAGCACATGACCAACAAAAAATGAACACCTTTTTATTGTGATTTAGACTTTTTTTTGCATGTGTTATACGTAATATTTTTCTCTTGAGTTAAAAATTTCGGTATGTCAAATATTAGTATTACAACGTCATATCTTAGTTCTTGACGTCAACAGTTCTGATATAAAGAAGTGGTTCAACTGTGGCATATGCACCTAAACAAAACACCTACCAATTCAGTTACAAACGAAGCGGTTCAATAAATTTAGACACAAAAGAAGAAATTCATCGGCCTCGACCATGTAGGTAAATTATGATATTTTTGCACCAGACCGTCTGATCTGGTAGACCGGTCGCACATGTGATGATGATCCAATTGCATGGTCCTATCATGTCCGCCGTGGGTGATGTTGTGTAAGCCGTGCGTTCGCACATCACATTAATTTTTTGAATAACTCCCCCCGCAAATTTTTTTTTAATAACTCAAAATCATGATTGGCCACGATCTAAGTTTTTCTCCGGTGCAAAGACATCTAATTTTGTATATGCTCATTTTTTTTTTGTATGTGCTCAAGTCTCAACTTGCATGTTCCATAAAAAAATTGCACGCATGTTTTTATATATATTTCTGACTCATAATGGAGTGTGGCGTACATGATTTTTGTTCCAAATATGGTTTCTCCTTATTCTCTCAATGCCTCTTTCCTTCCTTATTCTCATTCCTTGTTTGGTTTTTAATCACATCTGAAATCTCTCATTCTTTCCTTATTATCTCAATCCCTCTTTCTTTCCATATATTCTCTCAAGGCCTCTTTCCTTTCTTATTATGAGACGTCTGATTTTCTCCGTAATGATTCCTGGGATGGCTCCTCGATATCCAAAAGAAAATCAAGACGTATATAAATTAGGAAAATTAGATCTAAGGGAGCGAGGTGGGACTATTTAATAGGTTAATCAACATTGTATTCTCATATGTTGCCATCCAGCTTAGTCCAGATTTTTTTTTTGCATCGGCCGCCTGGGATTATTTGACAGGCGTGAAACCTTTGGTTCAAACATGAAAACATCCTAGCTCAACTGGCGACGGCTTGGCATGTTAGGTCTGGAGGTTTTGAGTTCGATCGCACCGAAGAACAGTTTTTTTCTGCCTTCTTTTATACAGAAGTTGGGCCGGCTGACTTGGGCCAGATAAAAGTTTTGACGGTGGATGAAATCATGGTAATGACGGACGAAACTACAGACGGTTCCCCGAATTAGTACCACCTCACGTATATGTTTTAAATTCAAACTGAAAAGCGTAAATTCACGGGAAGAAACGTATTGTGACGGTGAACTCGACAAAGTCAATCCATACTTTATTATTAGAGAAAGATGTGCAAAGTACCCAGCAAAAGGAAAATATGCAAAGTAGGCTGCCTACTAGATCACCAACCGTACCCCCTAGCTCGTATTCTTCCCAACCATCCACAACAAGTTTGAACTAACTCAACCATCCTCCCTGACACCGCATGCAGCGCTCTCGTCATACTAAATCCTAACATGTTGGCGCGTGAACGACGCACGTGTGCAGCTATATAGCCCCTGCACCGCACCTGTTCGATCTCAAGTAGCCACAAGTGATCGGAGGTGCGTAGCTTGCGCAATGTCGTTAGCCATGGAAGTCGAGGCCATCGGCCAAGAAACCTTCGGTGCAATCACGATGATCGAGGACGGCGACGATGACGAGGTGCTCACCAGCGACGACGGGGGCAGCGACAGTCACGGAGAGATGATCGTCACCGACGACGACGAGCTGTTCGAGCTCGACATCACCTTCCTCCGCGGCGACAACGAGGACGGCCAAGGCCGACACGATACGCACAGCGCTGGTGATGGCGCCCATGCCCTGATGGCCAACTGCCTGCTGCCAGTGAGCTCGGTCAGCATGGCGGTGCCGGTCACGGGCAGCAACATTGTCTCATCCTACTATGCCTTCTCCACGTACAGCAGCTCGAGGAAGTCCGGCATCAGCGGCGGTGGCAGGAGGAGACTTGGGCGCGCAGCTGCTGACGGCCGCAACTCCACTTGGGCGAGGTTTCGCCTCTCGAGCAGGGGATTCGCAACCATGGGGAATTTTCAGAGATAGCAGCTCCGTGTATGCGCGAAGGAAAGGTCAGATACTCAGATGTAAATGTGAAATAGCACGGACCAAGTGAAGAAATAGAAACAGATTTTTCAGATGTAAAGGTCAGATTTAACTCTTGTGTTCAGATTTCAGAAACGTGATTGTAAAACCGAGGGCACCATTGGAACCAGGACAAGACTCACAGGAAACTGGGAACTTGTGGGTCAGCTCATGGAGGGAGGGCTTTTCTTGAAGAGGTGAAGATGAACCCTTAACTGGAGGATGAAGTTCATGTGATCACATTCCTTCTGTAATGCTAGGGTTGGTGAATTTAGTTGCTTTGTAATAACTCTGAGATGTTTTCAACGATGACTTTCCTGAATTTAGTATTTTACTTTGCCGAATGTTTTGAACGTGGGACAAATCCAGTCCTGGTGAACCTTGTGGATCGTGAGACGGTTGTAGCACGGGTTTCGTTTTCTAAATGAATAGATGGAGATATACACCCTACAAACCTGACTGGATCATCTTCAAACCTGACTGGATTCGCCGATTTCCACGCTCTTGTGAGTAGCACTCGGTGAGTTGACCACAACCTTGCATGGAAGCCGTTTGCAGCCATTGCTTGGTTATCATGGACTACTAGAAATAAAGTCTCTCAACCATCTTGCTGACATCATCTACAAATTGCTTTCTCTTTTACGGCTCTGGAGACTGTTGCCAATACATGGGAGCTACAGTCACTTAACCGGGTCCTCGCCAGCATGCGTGCAAGGATGGCAACATCACGGAGGGCACCGCGTCATGACAAGATAGCCTAAGGAGCTATAGAGATTGTGGTGGCTTCCACTTCCCTTCGTATGGCATTAAGCATTTTGATGGTTGTATTGGGTCCTTGCGACCATGCATCATACTCCCTCTGTAAACTAATATAAGAGCATTTAGATTTCTAAAGTAGTGATCTAAATGCTTTTATATTAGTTTACGGAGGGAGTATTTTTTACGCCAACTCCACCGCGCGACCCCAACCGGATGTCCGTTTTGCCCGGATTCTGTCCGTTTGGGTAGGGCAATAGGGTCGTGTCCGGACCGTTTCTGGAATGCGGTGGCCGTGCGTCCAACGCGCGGACGCATCCGGCCGCATCATGTCCGCGCACTTTTTTCTTTGCAAGCCTTTAAACCTTTTTTCATCATTCATTCTTGGTACATGGAAATACATCATCAAATTTTGACTAAAAAAGCAAGACCAAAAAAACAAAAACCACAAGAATACATTTTAGAAGATATCCAACTTCCATAACTGCTCCTGTAAGTAGGATTAGTGGATCTCGATGCATTCATTGTTGATCTGCGGAAGAGCCGCCTCCATCTTGCGTGTTTCTTTTTTCTTCGAGTCTAAAGAAGTAGAGGTTGCTTCCTCGCATCTAGTCTCGTGTCTAGCCTCTAATCTAGCAACAAGTGCACTTGTCTCATTTATAGCCTCTATGCTAGCTAAAAGTGCACGAACATCTACTAAATTGCGCTCTATCAATATATCGATGTACTCTTCTTCCCAATACCAAAACTTGCATCCATTCTACACAATAAAATTTGAAGTTAGCACAACTAGTCAAATCTAAAGCACAAACAAGCTAAAAAGAGCACATACCCCAGCGTTTAAGCACTTGATGAACACCCATCCAGGATGTTCCGGCGTTGTAGACACGCGGCGCACGACCTTCTTTGGGCAGTGGTCGCACTTAATGAGCGGCAACGGTGCGCCGACGAGCTTTTGGGCTAGCACCGAGCCCGGCCGACCGCCATTCGTCTATCTGCCGGCGGACCACCGACGGTGTAGATCCGAGCGGCTAGAGAAGGAGCCACTGCCTACATGTGGCCTTGCGGCCCTGCCAGGGCCTTCCGGCCCGGTGCCCGGCCAGTCCATGGCGCGCACGGCCTCCCACAGTCGGGCGAGCTCAAGACCGACCGGATCCGCCCCAAATCCGGGAGGCGGGTGCGCAAATCAGGTGGCCGTGGTTGGGTAGCTCGGGGCGCCGAGGGGAAGGGGCTGGGCGAGCGCGCGTCCGAGCTGCGCAACTACAATGGCAGCGGCGGCGGCGGCGAGGGAAGAGTGGGGAAGAGTGGAGAAGAATGGAGGGCGTGCGGCCGGAGGGAGGGAGGGGCGGATAGAAAAAGGCGCCCCTGTGCCACTGACGGGCGGGCTAGGGGAGGACACGCGCAGACAGCCCGCGCGTCCGCGTGCTGTCCGTTTCACCCCAAAAGTGGCGCAAAATTGTGCCGGGGATGGGTCAAAAGCGGACAGAAAACGGACAAAAATCTGTTTGCGCCCGCGCGCTGGGCCGTCTGGTTCGTCCGTTTTACCCCCAAACGGACGCGCGCAGACAGGATGGGGTCGCGTGGTGGAGTTGGCCTTAGTTGTCTATATGGCTCTGGAGAGGACGGGGCGTCGATCCGTTGGCTGGGCAGCTGAGGTTGCTGCCAGCCCACCCGAGTTCAAGTCCCGGCTTGGATGCGTGGTGCTCGCGGAGTTTCTCCTATAAAAGAATGCCAACGAGGGTTAGCCCTTGGGTTGGTCTCATTTTTTTTCTATATGGCTCTGGAGACTGTTGCGAAGACAATGGGAGTTAGGGCAACTTCAACGCACGATCCCATTCGGACGTTTGTTTTGTCCGGATTTCATATGTTTGGGGTGGGAATGGGGAGGCGGTTGTCCGCGTCGGGCTGGGCTGGCATCGAGGCGCCCAACGTGCGGCCCCAACCGCAAATTGTCCGTAGTGGACAAAGGAAAAAAACACATGCAAAAGCAAAATAAGGCATTTTAACATAGCTAAAAAACTTAAGAACACATTTAAAAGTCCGCCGTCCTCATGGCCCAACCACAACACTTAGTTTAATTAACATTAAACAAAAAAAAGAAAGCAAAAGATAAACAGCCGCCCTGCGCGCCACAGAAGACCTCACCATCGTCGCTGATGTCGTCGCAGCGGCCATCTTTAGGCTCCACCATCCTCGTGGTCGCTCGTGATGTCGATGTAGGGTGGCGGCATCCAAAGGTGCGGCGGCGGCCCCCAGATTGGGCTAGGGGCATACTGTGCAGGCGGCGGTGGAGGCCGAGGCATCGGCTCTAGGGGTGGAGACCACGGCGCCAGTGCACGCTCCTCCGCAGGCTCCGCCTTCACCTCCTCCTTTGCCTCCTGCTTGACGTCCAGCTCTGGGACGTAGACGTCCCCGGAGGCCGAGAGCTCAAGCATGAACTGCAGGCCCTGCCACTCCTCCTCCTGTTGGCGCCTGTACTCCCTCTCGGAGTCCTCCATGACGGCCTGCAGGAGCCGTTCCTCCTCCACGGCCGTCATGGCGGGAGGTTAAGGTGGTGGCGGCGATGGGGAGGGAGACGGCGTCGGCGTCAGGCCATGGATCCGCGTGTGGCCGCATACGCTTGGCGGGCTCGGCGCGCGCGCATGAGCTGCAGCACGCGCATTGTGGGACACGCGGGGCGGGCTCCGATGACCGGCAAAAAAGGTGATGCGGCACATGTCGTGCTCATCTTGAAACCAGGTGTCCCACAGTGGTGAGTCCACGGTGTACCTGCGGTCGGCGAGGAGCTCGCGCAGGACCCCAGCGTGGCGACAGGCGATCTCGTGCAGGCGAGCGCGGCCTATCGCCGGCACAGGCGGGATGGGCACCTGATCTAGGCTCAAACGCCACCCATTGGGGAGGTCGGCATCTGACCACGGCAGCGGAGTGCTTGTCTCCCGGTACCGGCGGCACACCTCGACGCCGATGAAGCGTGGCACGGCCGCCGGAGGGGAGATGGAGAACGGAGCCGGAGATGTCGAGTGGCTGGCCACGCTACCAGAAGATGAGCCCGCCTAGTTGTCGTTCTTGGCCTTCTTGCCTGGGTGCCACTTCCAAAACCCCATGGACGGCAGGGGAGCGAGGTCGAAGGTGGCCAGGGTTTCGGTGTCTCCGATGGGGGAGGCAATGATGGGGCAGTGGGGAAGTGGATGGGGATGGCGACTGGAGTCCACGACTTGCCCATTGAAAAGGACGTGGACGCGGGCGTCTGTGTGGCTGACTTGCGGGCCCAACCACCTATGCGCATTGACTGCAAGTGGTGGGAGGTAGTTGGGCCACTGACACGCGGGCCCGACGCGGACGCGGAGAGGACCTTTTAGTTGTCTATATGCGTTGAGTCGCATGTTGTGTTTTTTTACCTTGTATTGAATCTTTTACCTTACTGTATCATTCTTAAGGCCCACATCGGCCTTCGTTCTAAAAAAATATCAACATAGTTTTCATATTAATAGTGAGCAATTGGCACAATAATATGTGTAGTTACCATACAATAGTTTTGTATGTTTTTAGACAGTGCACCCTACACATAGCTAGAGTGATTAGGTGCTAAGAACAAAATATGAGTGGCATCAATCCACAACCCACACAACTTCCACAAATGCTAGTTTGGTGCACATTGTATTAAAGTTTGAGAGAGTAATGGCAATTAAAAGAAGTCAATAACTTGTAAGGTAGGTAAATATAACCTGAAAAGTATGGACAAAAACAAAAGTTATCGAAAGGAGGTGACACGAGAACTAGTTTCTAAGAACTCGCCATGACAAACCCAACTTTGTAAGCATATCGTCAATCGGGTTAACGATATGAAAGATAAACATTTTTTTGGAATTTTGACTCCATGTACATCTTGCATATGTGCACACATGCATCCTCTGTGTTCAACTTTTTTCCGAAACTTCAATTTAAAATTGACCCTAAATAGATTGTTTACTATCTCGAGAAGGTTGTCTGAAAAGCAGAAAAAATACTTACATTATCAAAGTTGGAGCGCCAAGAAATTTGGTGATATCAAGGACAAAATGTTTGGGCTAATGGGCGGTCGTATGGAGTGCCAACACCGCCGCCGGATCAACTATTTCCACCCCGTGAAATCGGATCATGGATCAAACGCCCAGAGAGATCAAAAACTCTTCTACAAGGCAAAACCCTAGCCTCCGGAGTTCATTCGTAGGAGGGATTGGCAAGAAGAGGAGGGCCATATTCCTCCTCACGCACAAGGGGGCTACATCATCATTACCACTGTCATCATCATCATCACCACCACCATCATCATCATCAGCAGCGACATCCACATCCTTAGCATTGTAACATTAGGAACCCTAGTGGATCATCTTGTGTGTTATTTGAATCATCCATACATGTATGCCATCACCCTTGTCATGATCCTTGTTATCCCCATGTGTGAGTAAACCCCTAGTTCTCAGGGATATGGATGAACCTTGGTATGTGTAGGATCTGAAATGTTATTTTGGATATGAGATTCCCTGTTGAATGCTTAGTTTAATAACTTCGTGAATGTCGTGAAGGGGCCCCACTCGGTATTTGTGCCTTATGGCCACGAAGTATATCATTGTCGTTGTAAAGAGCTAGGATGTGAAGGTAATTCAAGGTGACATTAAAAGCCTTTTGTCCTAACCTTTGCAATTAATAGGGGAATTACGGAGAACCCTTAGAGAGGTCGCGTCCACGGGGTAAACTCTTAATTATCATGAGTTGTAACCGTTGGGAAACGTAGCATGCAATTTCAAAAAAAAATCCTACGCTCACGCAAGATCTATCTAGGAGATGCACAGCAACGAGAGGGGGAGAGTGTGTCCACATAACCTCGTAGACCAAAAGCGGAAGCGTTTTGTTAACGCGGTTGATGTAGTCGAACTTCTTCTCGTTCCGACCGATCAAGCACCGAACGTACGTCACCTCTGAGTTCTGCACATGTTCAGCCCGATGACGTCCCTCGAACTCTTGATCCAGCAAAGTGTCGAGCGAGTGTTCCGTCAGCACGACGGCGTGGTGACGGTGATGGTGAAGTGATCCGTGTAGGGCTTCGCCTAAGCACTACGTGAATATGACCGAAACTATGGAGGGGGGTGCCGCACACGGCTAACAATTGTTGTAGTGTGTTCTAGCAGTGCCCCCATATATATATATATATATATATATCTATATATATATATATATATATATATATATATATATATATATATATATAGGTTGGAGGGGAGGAGAGGCAGCCAAGGGGGCGCCCCAAGTAGGAGGAATCCTACTTGGGTGCCTCCCCAATTCGGCCTCCCCCTTCCATTTGTTCCAGAGGGGGAAGGAAGGAGGAGGGAGGAGGGAAGGAAGGGGGAGGCCGAATCCCTCCCCTTCCTTCTCTCTTCACCTCTTTCCTTCTCCTCCTATTTTGGCCTATATGGGGGCGCACCAGCCCCTTAGGGGCTGGTCTGTCCCCCTCTTGGCCCCGTAGGCCCATACAGTTGCCGAGGGGTGCCCGGAACCCCTTCCGGTGACCCGATATGTATCTGGTACCCCTAGAACACTTCTGGTGTCCTAATATCATCGTCCTATATATGGAATCTCTACCTCTCGACCATTTTCAGACTCCTTGTCATGTTCGTAATCTCATCCGGGACTCCGAACAACATTCGGTCACCAAATCTCATAACTCATATAATACAAAATCGTCATCGAACGTTAAGCGTGCGGACCCTACAGGTTCGAGAACTATGTAGACATGACCGAGACACATCTCCGGTCAATAAACAACAGCGAAACCTAGATGCTCATATTGGTTCCCACATATTCTACGAAGATCTTTATCGGTCGTACCGTAATGACAACATACGTTATTCCCTTTGTCATCGGTATGTTACTTGCCCGAGATTTGATCATCGGTATCTTCATACCTAGTTTAATCTCGTTACTGGCAAGTCTCTTTACTCGTTCCATAATACATCATCCCGCAACTAACTCATTAGTCACCTTGCTTGCAAGGCTTCTTATGATGTGCATTACCGAGAGGGCCCAGAGATACCTCTCCGATACTCGGAGTGACAAATCCTAATCTCGATCTATGCCAACCCAACAAACACCTTCGGAGATACCTGTAGAGCATCTTTATAATCACCCAGTTACGTTTTGACGTTTGATAGAACACAAGGTATTCCTCCGGTATCCGGGAGTTGCATAATCTCATAGTCAAAGGAATATGTATATGACATGAAGAAAGCTATATCAATAAAACCGAACGATCAATATGCTAAGCTAACGGATGGGTCATGTCCATCACATCATTATCCTAATGATGTGATCCCATTCATCAAATGACAACACATGTCTCTGGTTAGGAAACTTAACCATCTTTGATTAACGAGCTAGTCTAGTAGAGGCTTGCTAGGGACACTGTGTTTTGTCTATGTATTCACACATGTATCAAGTTTCCGGTTATTACAATTCTAGCATGAATAATAAACATTTATCATGATATAAGGAAATATAAAATAACAGCTTTATTATTGCCTCTAGGGCATATTTCCTTCAGTCTCCCAGTTGCACTAGAGTCAATAATCTAGATTACATTGTAATGATTCTAACACCCATGGAGTCTTGGTGCTGATCATGTTTTTCTCGTGGAAGAGGCTTAGTCAATGGGTCTGCCACGTTTAGATCCGTATGTATTTTGCAAATCTCTATGTCACCCTCCTTGACTTGATCAAGGATGGAGTTGAAGCGTCTCTTGATGTGTTTGGTTCTTTTGTGAAATTTGGATTCCTTTGCCAAGGCAATTGCTCCAATATTGTCACAAAAGATTTTCATTGGACCTGATGCACTAGGTATTACACCTAGATCAGATATGAACTCCTTCATCCAGACTCCTTCATTCGCTGCTTCCGAAGCAGCTATGTACTCCGCTTCACACGTAGATCCCGCCACGACGCTTTGCTTGGAACTGCACCAACTGACAGCTCCACCATTCAATATAAATACTTATCCGGTTTGTGACTTAGAGTCATCCGGATTAGTGTCAAAGCTAGCATCCACGTAACCATTTATGACGAGCTCTTTATCACCTCCATAAACGAAAAACATAGCCTTAGTGCTTTTCAAGTACTTCAGGATGTTCTTGACCGCTGTCTAGTGATCCACTCCTGGATTACTTTGGTACCTCCCTGCTAGACTTATGGCAAGGCACACATCAGGTCTGGTACACAGCATAGCATACATGATAGAACCTATGGCTGAGGCATAGCGAATGACTTTCATTTTCTCTCTATCTTCTGCAGTGGTCGGGCATTGAGTCTGACTCAACTTCACACCTTGTAACACAGGCAAGAACCCTTTCTTTGACTGATCCATTTTGAAATTTTTCAAAACTTTATCAAGTTATGTGCTTTGTGAAAGTCCAATTAAGCGTCTTGATCTATCTCTATAGATCTTGATGCCCAATATATAAGCAGCTTCACCGAGGTCTTTCATTGAAAAGCTCTTATTCAAGTATCCTTTTATGCTATCCAGAAATTCAATATCATTTCCAATCGACAATATGTCATCCACATATAATATTAGAAATGCTACAGAGTTCCCACTCACTTTCTTGTAAATACAGGCTTCTCCGAAAGTCTGTATAAAACCATATGCTTTTATCACCTCATCAAAGCATATATTCCAACTCCGAGATGCTTGCACCGGTCCATAAATGGATCACTGAAGCTTGCACACTTTGTTAGCACGTTTAGGATCGACAAAAACTTATGGTTGCATCATATACAACTCTTCTTTAAGAAATCCATTAAGGAATGCAGTTTTGACGTCTATTTGCCAGATTTCATAATCATAAAATGCGGCAATTGCTAACATGATTCAGACAGACTTAAGCATCGCTATGGGTGAGAAAGTCTCATCGTAGTCAACTCCTTAAACTTATCGAAAACATTTCATGACAAGTCGAGCTTTGTAGATAGTAACATTACCATTAGCGCCAGTCTTCTTCTTGAAGATCCATTTATTCTCTATGGCTCGTCGATCATTGGGCAAGTCAACCAAAGTCCATACTTTGGGATCATATCTCAGATTTCATGGCCTCAAGCCATTTATCGGAATCTGGGCTTGATGACCCACAAGTATAGGGGATCTATCGTAGTCCCTTCGATAAGTAAGAGTGTCGAACCCAACAAGGAGCAGAAGGAAATGACAAGTGGTTTTCAGCAAGGTATTCTCTGCAAGCACTGAAATTATAGGTAACAGATAGTTTTGTGATAGGATAAATCGTAACGGGTAACAAGTAATAGAAGTAAACAAGGTGCAGCAAGGTGGCCCAATCCTTTTTGTAGCAAAGGACAAGCCTGGACGAACTCTTATATAATGCAAAGCTCTCCCGAGGACACATGGGAATTATTGTCAAGCTAGTTGTCATCATGCTCATATGATTCGCGTTCGTTACTTTGATAATTTGATATGTGGGTGGACCAGTGCTTGGGTGCTGCCCTTCCTTGGACAAGCATTCCAGTTATGATCAACCCCGCTCGCAAGAATTCGCAACTACGAAAAAGGTATTAAGGCAAACCTAACCATAGCATGAAACATGTGGATCCAAATCAGCCCCTTACGAAGCAACGCTTAAACTAGGGTTTAAGCTTCTGTCACTCTAGCAACCCATCATCTACTTATTACTTCCCAATGCCTTCCCCTAGGCCCAAATAATTGTGAAGTGTCATGTAGTCGACGTTCACATAACACCACTAGAGGAAAGAAAACATACATCTCATCAAAATATCGAAGGAATACCAAATTCACATGATTACTTATAACAGGACTTCTCCCATGTCCCCAGGAACAAACGTAACTACTCACAAAGTATATTCATAATCATAATCAGAGGTGTATTAATTATCATTAAGGATCTAAACATACGATCTTCCACCGAATAAACCAACTAGCATCAACTCCAAGGAGTAATCAACACTACTAGCAATCGACAGGTACCAATCTGAGGTTTTGGGACCAAGATCGAATACAATAGATGAACTAGGGTTTGAGAGGAGATGGTGCTGGTGAAGTTTTTGATGGAGATTGACCCCCTCTCAATGATAGGATCGATGGTGATGACGACGGCGATGATTTCCCCCTCCCGGAGGGATGTTTCCCCGGCAGAACAGCTCCGCCAGAGCCCTAGATTGGTTCTGCCCAGGTTCCGCCTCGAGACGGCGGCGCTTCATCTCGAAAGCTTCTTCTTGATTTTTTTCCAGGCTAAAAGACACCATATAGCAGAAGATGGGCACCGGAGGCCTGCCAGTGGGCCCACAAGGTCAGGGGGCGCGCCCAGGGGGTGTAGGGCGCGCCCTCCACCCTTGTGGCTGGCTGGTGGCCCCCCTCTGGTTCTTTCTTAGCCCAATATTTTTTGTATATTCCAAAAACATGCTCCATGAAGTTTTAGGACTTTTGGAGTTGTGCAGAATAGGTCTCTAATATTTGCTCCTTTTCCAGTCCAGAATTCCAGCTGCGGGCATTCTCCCTCTTCATGTAAACCTTGTAAAATAAGAGAGAATAGGCATACGTATTGAGATATAATGTGTAATAACATCCCATAATGCAATAAATATCAATATAAAAGCATGATGCAAAATGGATGTATCAACTCCCCCAAACTTAGACCTTGCTTGTCCTCAAGTGAAAGCCGATATCGATAAATATGTCCACATGTTTAGAGATAGAGGTGTCGATAAAAATAAAATACGGACATGAGGGCATCATGATCATCTTTAGAACAGCAACATATATTGTCATATAATTTCTTATGGTAAAGTAACAATTCTTTTACAAGATAGAGTATAAATCGGAAACTTCATTGAAAACTAACAAACTATGATCTCAGTCATTGAAGCAATTGCAATTTATCATAACATCGAAAAGAGTCAATATACGAGATTTTCAGCAAGTCCACATACTCAACTATCATTTAGTCTTTCACAATTGCTAACACTCACGCGATACTTATGGGTACAAAGCTTTCAATAGGACAGAGAGAAAAATAGGTGCTTATAGTTTCACCTCCCAACCTTTTACCTCAAGGGTAATGTCAACAATAATACTTTATGATATCCTACATCCGAGTGGATATATATATCCGGATCTCTCCAACACATAGAGCTTGCCAAAGGAAAAAGTGTAAAAAGAAAAGGTGAAGATCACCATGACTCTTGTATAAGGGTAGAAGATAAAAATAAAAGATAGGCCCTTCGTAGAGGGAAGCAGAGGTTGTCATGCGCTTTTATGGTTGGATGCACAAAATCTTAATGCAAAAGAACGTCACTTTATATTGCCGCTTGTGATAAAGACCTTTATTATGCAGTCTGTCGCTTTTATTTCTTCCATATCACAAGTTCGTATATAGCTTATTTTCTTAACACTAATAGATCATACATATTTAAAGAGCAACTTTTGTTGCTTGCACCGATGACAACTTACTTGAAGGATCTTACTCAATCAATAGGTAGGTATGGTGGACTCTCATGGCAAAACTGGGTTTAGGGATGTTTGGAAGCACAAGTAGTATCTCTACTTGGTGCAAAGAATTTGGATAGCATGAGAGGGAAAGGCAAGCTCAACATGTTGGATGATCCGTGACAATATAACTTCTATTCGGATATAAGAAAACATAACCCATTATGTTGTCTTCCTTGTCCAACATCAACTTTTTAGCATGTCATATTTTAATGAGTTCTCACAATTATAAAAGATGTCCAAGATAGTATATTTATATGTGAGGCCTCTCTTTCTTTGTTACATCCTATTAATTGCAATAATGACTAAAACTAAGTTTTTCAACTCTCAACAACTTTTAGTCATCATATCTTTATATGTGAAGTCATTACTGTCCATAAGATCAATATATGATCTTTTTATTTCTTTCTTTATTCTTTCCTTCTTTATTTAATTCCCTCAAGATCATAGCAGGAGAGCAAAGCCCTTTACCCAAAACTACTCTTTATTATATATCTCACGGACTCGATTACATAGAGGAAACATAAAGCAAAACTCAAAACTAGATCATACTAAAAACTTTATTCTACTAGATCAAGATATAACCAAAAGGATCGAACTAGAAAAGACAAAGATAAAGATGTGATGGTGATACGATACCGGGGCACTCCCCCAAGCTTGGTAGTTGCCAAGGGGAGTGCCCATGCCCATGAATTTAGATCTCTTTCTTTGGAGGTGGTGACGATGGAGTTGTTGGTGAAGCAGGCTTGTCTTTCAACATTGAACGTAGGAGGTGCTCCAGTTTACGAATAATGCCCTTGAGTTCAGTGATATGCTCTTGCAACAGAATATTTTCACAAGTTAGATACTAGTTTTGCACCCGAACTATTTCAATCATCTTGAAAGCTTCAATTTCAGTAGGGGTAAGATGATTGTAGTAAGGTTGAAGGATGTCTTCTTCTTCTGCTGCCGGAACTTGATCCTCCGCGGCCTTCTTGGTCTTGTCACCCTTGTTGATCTCCCCAAGTTCTTTTCTCTTCATCTCTATATTCATTAGCCAAACATCGTCGCCTGCGTTGTTGGAGGAGGGGGACGACATGATGCATGGCCTTGAAAACTCAGGCAGAAAACAGCTCAAAGCAAAAATAGGAGACATCGTCGTGGTACGGTGGTCGAAACCTTCGGGAGATTATATAATGAATTTTTACCGACCATAAGAAGTATTCTGCAAGAAAACGGAGTCCGGAGGGCACACGAGGGAGCCACAAGGTCGGGGGGCACCCAGGGGGTAGGGCACGCCCTCCATCCTAGTGGTGGCCTCGTGTCTCTTTTGGACTACTTTTAATTTTCCTAATTTTTTAAATATTCCAAAATGGAGAAAATAAACGTTTTGGAGTTGGTTTACTTACCGTACCACATACCTATTCCTTTTCGGAGTCTGAAACATTCTGGAAAGTGTCCCTTATGTACTCCTCCGGTGTTACGGTAACAATTATATTGGTCTCAACATTTATGGGAGCACCTGAGATATAATGTTTAAGTCTTTGACCATTTACCACCTTCGGATTTTTACCTTCGACATTATTGATTTTTATGGCACCGGAACGATAGACCTCCTCGATAATGTAAGGGCCTTCCCATTTAAAGAGAAGTTTTCCTGCAAAAAATCTTAAACGAGAGTTGTATAGCAAAACATGATCACCTACGTTAAACTCATGCTTTTGTATCCTTTTGTCATGCCATCTTTTAACCTTTTCTTTAAACAACTTGGCATTCTCATTGGCTTGGGTTCTCCATTCATCAAGTGAGCTAATGTCAAATAACCTCTTCTCACCGACAAGTTTGAAATCATAGTTGAGCTCTTTAATAGCCCAATATGTGTAACGCCCCGGACACACTCGCCGGTGGTCGTTACTCCTGGCGGGATCTAGACTGGCCCCACAGATCAATACTAGTTTTTTCCTGCGCACTTTGTCCTCACTCGTGCGCACCCGGGAGCAACTTCCCGGTCGGTCACCCATCCTGAAACTACTCCAAGCTGAGCACACTTAACTTTGGAGTTCTGTCCGAATGGGCTCCCGGAAAAGAAGGAATTCCTTATTGATATGAGTAGTCTATGCTCCCTAATAAGCCAGGCTATCACATACACCCCCACTCAATGGAACCACGTCCTCGTTGGGCCACAGGAACGTTCCCTCTTGGCACATAGGTCTGTGCATGCAGTCCGGTACATGTGCCATGCCGTGTACCACGACGGGTCACAAACGTCATGAACAACATGACCGCGCACCTGTCTGCAAACATTCGTGTAACCGCGAGGGTCGGCTCTGATACCAACTTGTAATGCCCCAGACACACCCGCCAGTGGTCATTACTCCTGGCGGGATCTAGACTGGCCCCACAGATCAATACTAGTCTTTTCTGTGCACTTTGTCCTCACTCGTGCGCACCCGGGAGCAACTTCCCAGTCAGTCACCCATCCTGAAACTACTCCAAGATGAGCACACTTAACTTTGGAGTTCTGTCCGAATGGGCTCCCGGAAAAGAAGGAATTCCTTATTGATATGAGTAGTCTATCATCCCTAATAAGCAAGGCTATCACAATATGCCTTATGTTCTAGTTCAAGAGGTAAATGACATGCTTTTACATAAACCATTTTATATGGAGACATACCCATAGGATTCTTATAACCAGTTATATAAGCCCATAAAGCATCATCAAGTTTCTTAGACCAATTCTTTCTAGATCTATTAACAGTCTTTTGCAAAATTAATTTAATCTCCCTATTGTTCAATTCTACTTGACCACTAGACTGAGGATGATATGGAGATGCAATTCTATGATTAACATCATATTTAGCAAGCATTTTACAGAAAGCACCATGGATAAAATGTGAACCACCATCAGTCATTAAATATCTAGGGACTCCAAACCTCGGGAAAATAACTTCTTTAAGCATCTTAATAAAAGTGTTATGATCAGCACTACCAGTTGGAATAGCTTCTACTCACTTAGTAACGTAATCAACAGCAACTAGAATATGTGTATACCCATTAGAGGAAGGGAAATGTCCCATATAATCAAAGCCCCAAACATCAAATGTCAATAACAAGTGAATAATTCATAGGCATTTCCTGACGTCTACTAATATTACAATCCTTTGGCATTCAGCGCATGACAAGACAAACTTACGAGCATCCTTGAAGAGAGTGGGCCAATAGAAACCTGATTGCAATACCTTGTGTGAAGTTCTATCTCCAGTGTGGTGTCCTCCGTAAGACTCGGAATGGCACTTGCGTAGGGTCTGTTCTTGTTCATGCTCAGGTACACACGTCTAATAACACCATCTACTCCTTTATAAAGGTGTGGGTCATCCCAAAAGTAATGTCTTAAATCGTAGAAAAACCTTTTCTTTTGCTGGTATGTGAAACTAGGTGGTATAAATTTAGCAACTATATAATTAGCATAATCAGCATACCATGGAGCATTACGAGAAGCATTTATGACATTTAATTGTTCATCAGGAAAGCTATCATCAATAGGTAGTGGGTCATCAAGAACATTTTCTAACCTAGACAGGTTGTCTGCAACGGGGTTCTCAACTCCCTTTCTATCAATAATATGCCAATCAAATTCTTGTAGCAAGAGAACCCATCTAATAAGTCTAGGTTTAGCATCTTTCTTTTCCATAAGAAATTTAATAGCAGCATGATCAGTGTGAACAGTTACTTTAGAATCAACAATATAGGGTCCAAACTTATCACAAGCAAAAACAACTGCTAAAAATTCCTTTTCAGTAGTAGCATAGATTCTCTGGGCACTGTCTAGAGTTTTACTAGCATACTGAATAACATTTAATTTCTTATCAACTTTGTGTCCTAGAATAGCACCAATAGCATAATCACTAGCATCACACATAATTTCAAAAGGTAGGCTCCAATCAGGTGGCTGAACTATAGGTGCAGAAATCAAGGCTTTCTTAAGTATTTGAAATGCTTCTACACAATCATCATCAAGAAGAAAAGGAATATCTTTTTGTAAGAGATTAGTGAGAGGCCTAGAAATTTTAGAGAAGTCTTTAATAAACCTCCAATAGAAACCAACATGACCGAGGAAACTTCTTATACCTTTAATATCTTTAGGACACGACATCTTTTCAATAGCATCTACTTTAGCTTTATCAACTTCAATACCTCTTTCAGAAATTTTATGCCCCAAGACAATACCTTCATTAACCATAAAGTGGCACTTCTCCAAATTCAAGACAAGATTAGTTTCTTCACATCTCTGCAAAAATCGATCAAGGTTGCTTAAGCAATCATCAAAAGAAGTTCCATAAACGGAGAAATCATCCATGAAAACCTCAACAATCTTTTCACAAAAGTCGGAGAATATAGCGGTCATACATCTTTGAAAGGTAGAAAGTGCATTGCATAAACCAAAAGGCATACATCTATAAGCAAAGGTACCGAAAGGGCAAGTAAAAGTGGTTTTCTCTTGATCCTCTTCCGACACAGGTATTTGAGAGAAACTAGAATAACCATCTAGAAAGCAAAAATGTGTATGTTTGGATAGTCTTTCTAGCATTTGATCAATAAAAGGCGGAGGGTAACGATCTTTTCTAGTAGCTTTATTCAATTTGCGGAAATCAATTACCATTCTATAACCTGTAACAATTCTTTGAGGAATCAATTCATTCTTATCATTTGGAACAACAGTAATACCTCCCTTCTTAGGGACACAATGAGCAGGACTTACCCATTGACTATCAGCAATAGGATAAATTATACCTGCCTCCAGGAGCTTTAGTATTTCATTTCTTACCACTTCTTTCATCTTAGGATTTAACCGTCGTTGATGATGAACAACTGGTTTAGCATCTTTCTCCAATTTAATTTTTTGCTGACATAGAGTGGGACTAATGCCCTTAAGATCATCAAGAGTATATCCAGTAGCGGCACGGTGCTTCTTCAAAATTTTCAATAATTTCTTTTCTTCATGCTATGCAAGGTTAGCACTAATAATAACAAGATATATCTTCTTTTCATCAAGATAAGCATATTTTAGGGTATAAGGTAATTGTTTAAGCTCAAACACGGGATCACCCTTAGGTGGAGGAGGATCCCCAAGGATTTCAACACGCAAATTGTGTTTCAGAATAGGTCCTTGTTTAAAGAATAATTCATCTATTTCCCTTGTTTCATTCATAAACATATCATTTTCATGGTCTAGCAAAAATTGTTCTAAAGGATCAGCAGGAGGCACGGCAATACAAGCAAGACCAATAATTTCATCCTTACTAGGCAATTTTTTTTATCATGGGGTTGTCTACGAAATTTAGAGAAATTAAAATCATGAGACATATACCCCAAACAAACAGTAACAATATCTTTCTCGCGGTCTATCTTAGCATTAATAGTATTCAAGAAGGGTCTACCAAATATAATGGGACAAAAATTATCTTGTGGGGAAGCAAGAATAAGAAAATCAGTAGGATATTTTATCTTCCCACACAAGACTTCAACATATCTAACAATCCCAATTGGTGATATAGTATCTCTATTAGCAAGCTTAATAGTAACATCTATATCCTCTATCTCAGCAGGTGCAATATCATTCATAATTTCTTTATATAAGGTATAAGGAATTGCACTCACACTAGCACCCACATCACATAAGCCATGATAACAATGATCTCCTATTTTAACAGAAACAACAGGCATGCCAACAACAGGTCTATGTTTATCTTTAGTATTGGGTTATGCAATTCTAGCAGCTTCATCACAGAAATAAATGACATGCCCGTCAATATTATCAACCAAGAGATCTTTAACCATAGCAATACTAGGTTCAACTTTAATTTGTTCAGAGGGTGTAGGTGTTTTAGTATAACTCTTACGAACCACAGTTGAAGCTTTAGCATGATCCTTTATTCTAACAAGGAATGGTGGCTTCTCAATATAAGCACTGGGAACAATTGGATCAACATTATAAATAATAGTTTCTTCTTCAACTTTAATAGCTTCAACTACTTTAATAGGCTCAATGGGAGGATGATACTTGAACCACTTCTCCTTAGGGAGATCGACATGAGTAGCAAATGATTCACGGAAAGAAGCTACTATCTCAGAGTCAAGTCCATATTTAGTGCTAAAATCACGGAAAACATCGTATCCATAAAAGATTTAACACAATCAAACTTAAGGTTTATACCTGACTCCTTACCTTCGTCGAGATCCCAATCTTCAGAGTTGCCTTTAATTCTTTCCAATAAATACCATTTGAATTCAATATCCTTCTTCATATAGGAACCAGTACAAGAAGTATCGAGCATGGATCGATCAATATGAGAAAACCGAGCATAATTTTTTTGAATAATAATTTCTCTTGAGAGCTCATGATTGGGGCATGAATATAACATTGAATTAAGCCTCCCCCAAGCTTGAGCGATGCTTTCTCCTTCACGAGGCCAAAAATTATATATATAATTCCGATCACGATGAACCAGATGCATAGGATAAAAACTTTTGGTGAAATTTCAATTTCAATCGGTTGTAGTTCAAAGATAAAGGGAAGAATTTCTTCTTCATAACATCCTCGGGCATACCTGCAAGCTTAAATAATCCACAAACTTCATCCACATAGATTAGGTGCAATCGGGATGTAATGTTCCATCTCCTACATAAGGATTAGCTAGCAGTTTCTCTATCATACCCGAAGAAATTTCATAATAAATATTTTCAGTAGGTGCAGTGGGTTGAGGAGCAACTAATTGTGGCTCTGGTCGAGGTGAAGATACCCCGAACAAACCCCTCAAAGGATTATTTTCCATAGTAACAAGTGACAGTAAATTTCAGCACACCATATAAATGTTTCCTTAC
Source organism: Aegilops tauschii subsp. strangulata (assembly GCF_002575655.3). NCBI lineage: Eukaryota > Viridiplantae > Streptophyta > Magnoliopsida > Poales > Poaceae > Aegilops > Aegilops tauschii. Next base: position 229,948,799 of record NC_053039.3, read on the forward strand.
CAAAGGCGCTTCACTCCCCGGCAACGGCGCCAAAAAAGAGTCTTAATGACCCACAAGTATAGGGGATCTATCATAGTCCTTTTGATAAGTAAGAGTGTCGAACCCAACAAGGAGCAGAAGGAAATGACAAGTAGTTTTCAGCAAGGTATTCTCTGCAAACACTGAAATTATCGGTAACAGATATTTTTGTGATAGGATAAATCATAACGGGTAACAAGTAATAGAAGTAAACAAGGTGCAGCAAGGTGGCCCAATCCTTTTTGTAGCAAAGTACAAGCCTGCACGAACTCTTATATAAAGCAAAGCGCTCCCGAGGAGACATGGGAATTATTGTCAAGCTAGTTTTCATCATGCTCATATGATTCGCGTTCGTTACTTTGATAATTTGATATGTGGGTGGACCAGTGATTGGGTGTTGCCCTTCCTTGGAGAACCCCTCTCGCAAGCATCCGCAACTACGAAAGAAGTATTAAGGCAGACCTAACCATAGCATGAACCATGTGGATCCAAATCAGTCCCTTACGAAGCAACGCATAAACTATGGTTTGAGCTTCTATCACTCTAGCAACCCATAATATACTTATTACTTCCCAATGCCTTCCCCTAGGCCCAAATAATGGTGAAGTGTCATGTAGTCGACGTTCACATAACACCACTAGAGGAAAGACAACATACATCTCATTAAAATATCAAACGAATACCAAATTCACATGATTACTTATAACAGGACTTCTCCCATGTCCTCAGGAACAAACGTAACTACTCGCAAAGCATATTCATAATCATAATCAGAGGAGTATTATTTATCATTAAGGACCTGAACATATGATCTTTCGCCGAATAAACCAACTAGCATCGACTACAAGGAGTAATCAACACTACCCAGCAACACACAGGTACCAATCTGAGGTTCTGGGACCAAGATCGAATACAAGAGATGAACTAGGGTTTGAGAGGAGATGGTGCTGGTGAAGATGTTGATGGAGATTGACCCCCTCTTTATGAGAAGATCGATGGCGATGATTTCCCCCTCCCGGAGGGATGTTTCCCCGGCAGAACAGCTCCACCAGAGCCCTAGATTGGTTCTGCCCAGGTTCCGCCTCGAGACGGCGGCGCTTCGTCTCAAAAGCTTCTTCTTGATTTTTTTCCAGGGTAAAAGACACCATATAGCAGAAGATGGGCACCGGAGGCCTGCCAGTGGGCCCACAAGGTCGGGGGGCGCGCCCAGGGGGGTAGGGCACGCCCCCCACCCTTGTGGCTGGCTGGTGGCCCCCTCTGGTTCTTTCTTCACCCAATATTTTTTATATATTCCAAAAACATGCTTCGTGAAGTTTCAAGACTTTTGGAGTTGTGCAAAATAGGTCTCTAATATTTGCTCCTTTTCCAGTCCAGAATTCCAGCTGCCGGTATTCTCCCTCTTCATCTAAACCTTGTAAAATAAGAGAGAATAGGCATAAGTATTGAGATATAATATCTAATAACAGCCCGTAATGCAATAAATATCAATATAAAAGCATGATGCAAAATGGACGTATCAGGGCTCGTCATCGCTTCTTCATAGTTCGTAGGTTCGTCATGGTCTAGTAACATGACTTCCAGAACAGGATTACCGTACCACTCTAGTGCGAAACATGCGTTGGTTGACCTACGAGGTTCCGTAGTAACTTGATCTGAAGTTTCATGATCATTATCATTAGCTTCCTCTCTAGTTGGTGTAGGCATCACGCGAATATTTTTCTGTGATGAGCTACTTTCCAATTCGAGAGAAGGTACAATTACCTCATCAAGTTCTACTTTCCTCTCACTCACTTCTTTCGAGAGAAACTCCTTCTCTAGAAAAGATCCATTCTTAGCAACAAAGAGCTTGCCTCGGATCTGTGATAGAAGGTGTACCCAACAGTTTCTTTTGGGTATCCTATGAAGACGCACTTCTCCGATTTGGGTTTGAGCTTATCAGGCTGAAGCTTTTTCACATAAGCATCGCAACCCCAAACTATAAGAAACGACAGCTTAGGTTTCTTGCCAAACCACAGTTCATACGGTGTCGTCTCAACGGATTTAGACGGTGCCCTATTTAATGTGAATGCAGCTGTCTCTAATGCATAACCCCAAAGCGATAGTGGTAAATCGATAAGAGACATCATAGATCGCACCATATCTAATAAAGTACGGTTACGACGTTCGGACACACCCTTAAGCTGTGGTGTTTCAGGAGGCGTGAGTTGTGAAACTATTCCACATTGTTTTAAAAGAAGGCCAAACTCGTAAATCAAATATTTGCCTCCACGATCAGATCGTAGAAACTTTATTTTCTTGTTACGATGATTCTCCACTTCACTCTGAAATTCTTTGAACTTTTCAAATGTTTCAGACTTGTGTTTCATCAAGTAGATATACCCATATCTGCTCAAATCATCTGTGAAGGTCAGAAAATAACGATACCCGCCGCGAGCCTCAACACTCATCGGACCACATATCGGTATGTATTATTTCCAATAAGTCAGTGGCTCGCTCCATTGTTCCGGAGAACGGAGTCTTAGTCATCTTGCCCATGAGGCATGGTTCGCAAGAATCAAATGATTCATAATCAAGTGATTCCAAAAGTCCATCTGCATGGAGTTTCTTCATGCACTTTACACCAATATGACCTAAACGGCCATGCCACAAATATGTTGCACTATCATTATCAACTTTGCATCTTTTGGCATCAATATTAAGAATATGTGTATCACCACGATCGAGAATCAACAAAAATAGACCACTCTTCAAGGTTGCATGACCATAAAAGATATTACTCATATAAATAGAACAACCCTTATTCTCTGATTTAAATGAATAACCGTCTCGCATTAAACAAGATCCAGATATAATTTTCAAGCTCAACGCTGGCACTAAATAACAATTATTCAGGTCTAAAACTAACCCCGAAGGTAGATGTAGCGGTAGCGTGCCGACGGCAATCACATCGACCTTAGAACTATTCCCGGCGTGCATCCTCACCTCGTCCTTAGCCAATCTTCGTTTAATCCGTAGCCCCTGTTTTGAGTTACAAATATGAGCAACCGAACCGGTATCAAATACCCAGGCACTACTACGAGCATTAGTAAGGTACACATCAATAACATGTATATCAAATATATCTTTGTTCACTTTGCCATCCTTCTTATCCACCAAATACTTGGCGCAGTTCCACTTCCAGTGACCAATCCTTTTGCAGTAGAAGCACTCAGTTCCAGGCTTAGGTCCAGACTTGGGCTTCTTTCCGGGAGTGGCAACTTGCTTGCCATTCCACTTGAAGTTCCCCTTCTTTCCTTTACCCTTTTTCTTGAAACTAGTGGTCTTGTTAACCATCAACACTTGATGCTCCTTCTTGATTTCTACCTCCGCAACTTTAAGCATTGCGAAGAGCTCGGGAATTGTCTTATCCATCCCTTGCATATTATAGTTCATCACGAAGCCTTTGTAGCTTGGTGGCAGTGATTAGAGAACTCTGTCAATAACACTATCATCTGGACGATTAACTCCCAGCTGAGTCAAGTGATTATGGTATCCAGACATTCTGAGTATGTGTTCACTGACATAACTGTTCTCCTCCATCTTGCAGCTATAGAACTTGTTGGAGACTTCATATCTCTCAACTCGGGCATTTGCTTGAAATACTAACTTTAATTCTTGGAGCATCTCATATGGTTCATGATGTTCAAAACGTCCTTGAAGTCCTGATTCTAAGCCGTAAAGCATGACACACTGAACTATCGAGTAGTCATCAGATCGAGCTTGCCAGACGTTCATAACATTAGCATCTGCTCCTGCAGTAGGCCTTTCACCTAGCGGTGCATCAAGGACATAATTCTTCTGTGCAGCAATGAGGATAATTCTCAAGTTACGGACCCAGTCCGTGTAGTTGCTACCATCATCTTTCGACTTAGCTTTCTCTAGGAACACATTAAAATTCAAGGGAATGGTAGCACAGGCCATTGATCTACAACATAGATATGCAAAAACTACCAGGACTAAGTTCATGATAAATTAAGTTCAATTAATCATATTACTTAGGAACTCCCACTTAGATTGACATCCCTCAAGTCATCTAAATGATACGTGATCCAAATCAACTAAACCATGTCCGATCATCTAGTGAGATGGAGTAGTCATCAATGGTGAACATCTCTATGTTGATCATATCTACTATTTGATTCACGTTCGACCTTTCGGTCTCTAGTGTTCCGAGGCCATGTTTGTACATGCTAGGCTCGTCAAGTTTAACCCGAGTATTCCGCATGTGCAAAACTGTCTTGCACCCGTTGTATGTGAACGTAGAGCCTATCACACCCGATCATCACGTGGTGTCTCAGCACGATGAACTGTCGCAACGGTGCATACTCAGGGAGAACACTTATAGCTTGAAATTTTGTTAAGGGATCATCTTATAATGCTACCGCCGTACTAAGCAAAATAAGATGCATAAAAGATAAACATCACATGCAATCAAAATATGTGACATGATATGGCCATCATCATCTTGTGCTTTTGATCTCCATCTCCAAAGCACCGTCATGATCTCCATCGTCACCGGCTTGACACCTTGCTTCTATTGTAGCGTCGTGGTCGTCTCGCCAACTATTGCTTCTACAACTATCGCTAATGCATAGTGATAAAGTAAAGCAATTACATGGCATTTCATACAATAAAGCGACAACCATAAGGCTCCTGCAAGTTGCCGATAACTTTTACAAAACATGATCATCTCATACAATAACGTATATCACATCATGTATTGACCATATCACATCACAACATGCCCTGTAAAAACAAGTTAGACGTCCTCTACTTTGTTGTTGCAAGTTTTACGTGGTTGCTACGGGCTTCTAGCAAGAACCATTCTTACCTACGCATCAAAACCACAACGGTGATTTATCAAGTTTGATGTTTTGACCTTCAACAAGGATCGGCCGCAGTCAAATTCGACTCAACTAAAGTTCGAGAAACAAACACCCGCCAGCCACCTTTATGCAAAACTAGTTGCATGTCTGTCGGTCGAACCGACCTCATGAACGTTGTCATGTAAGGTTGGTTTGGGCCGCTTCATCCAACAATACCGTTGAATCAAAATAAGACATTGGTGGTAAGCAGTATCACGATCACCACCCACAACTCTTTGTGTTCTACTCGTGCATATCATCTACACATAGACCTGGCTTGGATGCCACTGTTGGGAAACATAGCTTGCAATTTAAAAAAATCCTACGCTCACGCAAGATCGATCTAGGAGATGCATAGCAACGAGAGGGGGAGAGTGTGTTCACGTACCCTCGTAGATCGAAAGCGGAAGCGTTTTGTTAACACGGTTGATGTAGTCAAACTTCTTCTCGTTCCGACCGATCAAGCACCGAACGTACGACACCTCTCATATGTTCAGCTCGATGACATCCCTCAAACACTTGATCCAGCAAAGTGTCGAGGGAGAGTTCCGTCAGCACGATGGCATGGTGACGGTGATGGTGAAGTGATCCGTGTAGGGCTTCGCCTAAGCACTACGTGAATATGACCGGAGGCGTCAACTATGGAGGGGGCGCCGCACACGGCTAACAATGGTTCGTGTGTGTTCTAGCGGTGCTCCCCCCCCCACATATATATATATATAGGTTGGAGGGGAGGAGAGGCAGCCAAGGGAGCGCCCCAAGTAGGAGGAATCCTACTTGGGCGCCTCCCCAATTCGGCCTCCCCCTTCCAAATGTTCTGGAGGGGGAAGGAAGGAAGACGGAGGAGGGAAGGAAGGGGGAGGCCGACTCCCTCCCCTTCCTTCTCTCTTCCCCACTTTCCTTCTCCTCCTATTGCGGCCTATATGGGGGCGCACCAGCCCCTTAGGGGCTGGTCTGTCCCCCTCTTGGCCCATTAGGCCCATAAAGTTACTAGTTAAATAAATAAAATGCCATGTTTTGTCTGTTTTCTGAATTTCCCGTGCAATAAAAAAAGACCCAAAAATAAAAGTTCTCAGAATGCTCTGAAAAATTAATACGATTTTTTCTGAATATTTCTGAATTACTGGTGCAAATAATATCAGAGGGAGGTGCACCAGGTGGTCACAACCCACCTGGGCGCGCCCTGGTGGGTTGTGGTCCCCACGTGGGCCCCTCACTTATCTCTTCATCCCACATCATCACTTATCTCCAGAAAAAAATCCATTGCTCTCTCTCTCTCGTGTTCTTTCTCTCAAACCCGCGGATTTTGATCTCTTTGCTCGAAGCTCCGTTTCCGAAACTGTTTCGGGGGATTGTTGCTTGGTATGTGACTCCACCATTTGTCCAATTAGTTTTTATTTTAGTGGTTTATATTTTTAATAATTAGCTACTCTTGGTGCTACTGTAGATGAGCTTGCATGTTGAATTCTTAGAGTTATAAGTAGTTTGAATGCGGTCTATGGCCTCTATGTATCCCTAGGAGTAGTTGCTACCAATTTAATAAAGTTTTGTTGACAAATTTTTGTCACCCAATAATTTTTAGAAAATTGTACGCAGACATGAATATCTTTAGGAAGTTTGGCTCCAAGAAGAACTCTAAGGGTGTTATTGGGGAGTCATCTGATAATGATCTCCATCCTCGGAGGTTGGCGGAGGTGCGGCTGTGCGAATGGCCGCACACCCAATTCATGGAAGAGGCTGGGATCCTTTAGGATTTCACACAATATGCTGCTAATGTCGGCCTCACCGACTTAATCGCAGATAAGTGTGAACAGCATCAAATCCTCACAAATATCTTTGTTCAGAGTTTTACTTTCCTACCTAGAAATAATCCTCCTGAAGTGAGCTTTGATTTATATGCTGAAAACCATTAGATACCACTTACTGAATTTTGTGACATATGCATGATCCCTTCTGATGGGAGCTTAGTTGAGCCTAGGCCGGCTGGGTTTGATGATTTTAATCGCACTTTGACAGTGGGAGATGAGAGAGGAGTGCCAGCTACTACTGCCACTAGCATACACTTTCCTATCGTACATTATTTTGCCCTATTTGTTGCTGAGTGTCTGCTTGCTAGAAAGAAAGTAGGTGCGCGACGGGCACTAGGGGGCGACAACACTCATAGCTTGGGAGCTATTGTGGCTCGTCGCCTCCATCTTAATAAATCCAAGGGTGAAATACATGGTGGGATTTTTGCTACTCGTTTGGCGGCTCACTTCAATGTTGAGATACGCCTCATGATTACCCTCTGACCAAGGTTTACCTAGACCGCGCAGCCATGGATCACCACCATTTCACTGATAACAACTCCCCTGGCATTCCTATTCCCTATAACCTGGTTTTTAGCATTAAAACTCATGATATTATTCCTTTGCCTGCACCTGCTTTGTTTAATTCTGTTGCCAGGGGCGGATATAGGATTATGCCTGCGGACATCATCGCCTACCGGAACGCTCAGGCTGCTGCAAAGGCAGAGGAGGAGCCTCAGCAGTGGGATGAGTGGATGCCTGCTCCTCAGGATCCCTACTACCATCCAGGCTACTGATCGACTACCAAGCTAGGCCAAAAGCCTAAGCTTGGGGGAGTACGTGTTTCTCACCGACATTACATTCATGTTCACACATTTCATTCCAGTTGTCGGTGTTCACACTTTTTCATTGTATCATCCATGTTAAAATTTATTTTCTTGCTTTCTTCTTGTGTGTTTGAAAAACTTTAGAAAAACCAAAAAAATTAGTTGTAGTAGTTTACTTTCTATGCATGCTTAGTAGTAATACTAAAAAAAGAAAATCCAAAAAGATATCCTTGTTTTTCTTTTGCCTGTTGGGAGCTTTCTCGTGTAAATAGTTTTTCTCGTTTTTGCTTTTCCCTTTTATTTGCTTGTTCAAGAAAACCAAAAACTCCAAAAATATTTCAGTGTGTTTCTCTGAATTTCTTTTCTTTTTATTCGAGTTGTACCGAGGAGAAGACCACGATGAAAATATTTAGTGGCTCTCATATGAATAAATGTTAATCTAATAAAGAGCCCATTTTACCTTGTCTTCTCCTGTTGAATAACATGTTTGCACATTCCAGCTTAGTCCACGACACTCTTGCACTATTATCATTTTGTTAACGTTCGGTCGTGCAAGTAAAAGGCAATAATGACGATATTCGATGAACTGGCCGTGTCAGAGAGAAACTGGTATGAACTCGACTTGTTCTGTTTGTGTAAATATGTTTAACCTAGTATCCATGATTCAGCCCATTATGATTAAACATGTTTGCAATGACAATTAGAGATTATAGTTTCTCATGCCATGCATAAGTAGCTGGAAGTGGATAATGATTTATCTTGTATATCAACATTGCATTAAAATGATTGTGCTGTAGTATGATGATACGGTATCCTCCTCTGAATGTTCAAGTGGCTTGACTTGGCACATGTTCATGCATGTAGTTGAATCAAAACCAACATAGCCTCTATGATATTTATGTTCATGGTGTTCATATCCTACTCATGCTAGTGTCCAATGTTACTTATGCATAATGCATGGTTATGATCGTTGTTGCTCTCTAGCTGGCCGCTTCTCAATCTATTTGCTAGCCTTCGCATGTACTAAGTGGGAACTCTGCTTGTACATCAAAAACCTTGAACCCGCAGTTATTCCAGATGAGTCCACCATACCTACCTATATATGGTATTCCCCTGCCGTCCTAAGTAAATTTGCGTGTGCCACCTGTAAAAACTTCTTAAAATTATCCTTTTTGTGTGTCTGGATTCATGGAACGACAAGAGGTGGTCGATATCTTCCATGCTAAGCGGGTTATTCTCAGGTCGAGTGTTTATTCACTCGCCATCGCACGAGAAAAGGGCGGTAATAGGGATGCCCAGTCCCAAACTTCAAACATGAAACAAAGTTAATCTCTCAAATAATCAAGCAAAAACTCCCAATGGAGTCAAAACCTTTACTTTTATCGCTTGGGAACCGCCACTAGCGTGTTTAGTATGGAAGATATTGATAACTGATGGTCGTGAAGTAAATGAGAAGGGTGCATGTCTCAAAATATCATTTATCTCTGTTTTAAAACTTGATCTCTGGCACCTCTGCAAATCACTGCTTCCCTCCGCGAAGGGACTATCTATTTACTTTTATGTTGTGTCATCACCTTCTAAAACAAGCGTTAGAACCTGAGAGCACATCTGTCATGGTTTATGCATTATGTGTAGCTAATGTTGGGTGCATCATGACTGGATCTTTTCTACCATGAATTACAATGTTTAGTCGCTGCTTGAACTTTAGAGGTGCTCTGCATTTATGTTTTGTGGTCTCAGAAAGGGCTAGCGAGATACCACTATTGTCATATTATATCATGGTTGTTTTGACAACGTGTTGCTGTTTGAGATATCTTATTATTGCTCGCTAGTTGATTATGTCATTGATATGAGTTAACATAATCTTTAAGAGTTATTGTCGGCATGGTTAGATATAATGTTGGCTAAAAACCTGGGTGTTGTTTAAGCTTATTTATGCAAACAAGAGCAAAAAAGTTCGTAAAAGCTTTCTTTTTCACTTTCAGTTTATCAACTGAATTGCTTGAGGACAAGAAAAGGTTTAAGCTTGGGGGAGTTGATACGTCTCCAACGTATCTACTTTTCCTAACGCTTTTCCTCTTGTTTTGGACTCTAATTTGCATGATTTCAATGAACTAACCCCGGACTGACGTTGTTTTCAGCAGAACTACCATGGTGTTGTTTTTGTGCAGAAATAAAAGTTCATGGAATGGAATGAAACATTGCAAGGATTTTTTATACAATAAAAGAGAATTTCTGGAGCCAAGACCTGCCAGAGAGGGGCACCTGGGTGGGCACAACCCACCAGGGCACGCCCCCCTCTCCTGGCGCGCCCAGGTGGGTTGTCCCCACCTGGTGGCCCGACCTTGAAACCGATGCTATAAAATCCTATATTTCTAGAAAAAATAATGAGGGAGAAAGAATTATCGCGATCCATGAGACGGAGCCGCCGTCACCTCTTGTTCTTCATCAGGAGGCCAGATCTGGAGTCCATTTGGGGCTCCGGAGAGGGGGATCTTCGTTCTTCATCATCACCAACCCTTCTCCATCGCCAATTCCATGATGCTCCGCACCGGGAGTGAGTAATTCCTTCATAGGCTCGCTGGTCGGTGAGGAGTTGGATGAGATTCATCATGTAATCGAGTTAGTTTTGTTAGGGCTTGATCCCTAGTATCCACTATGTTCTTAGATTGATGTTGCTATGACTTTGCTATGCTTAATGCTTGTCACTTTGGGCCCGGGTGCCATGAATTCAAATCTGAACCGTTCATGTTATCATCATTATATTTATGTTTTAGATCCGATCTTGCAAGTTATAGTCACCTACTACGTGTTATGATCCGGCAACTCCGGAGAGACAATAGTAGGGACAACTTCCGGTGATGACCGTAGTTTGAGGAGTTCAAGTATTCACTATGTGTTAATGCTTTGTTCCGGTTCTCTATTAAAAGGAGGCCTTAATATCCCTTAGTTTCCAATATGGACCCCGCTGCCACGGGAGGGTAGGACAAAAGATGTCATGCAAGTTCTTTCCATAAGCACGTATGACTATTTACGGAATACATGCCTACATTATATTGACGAACTGGAGCTAGTGTCGTATCCCCCTAGGTTATAACTGTCTCATGATGAATATCATCCAACAAGTCATCGATCCAATGCCTATAATTTATCTTATATTGTTTCTGCTAAGTTACTACTACTATCATCACTATTACACTTGCTACACAATATTTCTATCACTGTTACTGTTACCGTTGTTGCTGTTACTACTATCAAAACTATCATACTACTTTTCTACTGATTACTTGCTGCAGATAGTTAATCTCCAGGTGTGGTTGAATTGACAACTCAGCCGCTAATACCTTCAAATATTCTTTGGCTCCCCTTGTGTCGAATCTATAAATTTGGGTTGAATACTCTACCCTTGAAAACTGTTGCGATCCCCTATACTTGTGGGTTATCATGCGCTATTACTCATTATTTGGTGGGAGATGTTTAATTGGTCAAGGGGAGAGTGGACGCCGTAGTGCTCCAGACCTTGCATTTTGCGCCATGCTTTGCTTCGTGATAGAACTTTCAGTTTGGGCGCTATGGTTGCTAAACGGTTGAGTATAAACCGTACAAAGAGTCCTATTTTTGGAGGTATCTTCGCCTCCCGCCTTTCCAAACACTTTGAGATACCCATTTGGCATTACGAAAGAGAGGAGAAATTGCTACCCGCTATATATTTAGATTATGACAGCATGGTAGCACATAAGTTTATTTGCCATGATGAGGAAAAGAGACTCATTTATAACTTGATATTTAGCAAGAATACTTTTTAGATTATTACCTTGCATGCGCCTATTTTGTTCGATATTCATTCAGGCAGGTACTTTGTTTTGCCCACGAACATTCATGCATACTGGGAGGGGACACGATCTCCACCTCCTGAGCCAGAGCCATCACCTGATCCATATCAGGAGTCTATTTATCAGTGGAATCCACAGGAGCTCGCTAACCAGTGGAACCCCCGGGATCCTCCTCAGTACACCAGAGAGGGCTACTTTGATCCATGGGCGTAGACCAACTTAGGCCAAAAGCCTAAGTTTGGGGGAGTACGTATTTCTCTCCGACATTACATTCATGTTCACACACTCATTTCAGTTGTCGGTGTTCATACTCTTTCATTGTATTATCCATGCTAGTTTATTTCCTTTTTCCGCTTTCTTCTTGTGTGTTTGAATAACTTTAAGAAAAACCAAAAAAATTAGTTGTAGTTAGTTTACTTTCTTTGCTTGCTTAGTTGTAGTATTAAAAGAAAACCCATAAATATTTCTCGTGTTTGTTGGGAGCTTTCCCGTGCAAATAGTTTTTCTCGTTCTTGTTTTACTTTCTTCAGATAAGGAGAAACTCCAAAAATATTCCAGTGTGTTTCTTTGAAATTTCTTTCCTTTTCTTTGGGGGTCGAGAGGTGAAGACCACGATGAAAATGTTGAGTGGCTCTCATTTGCATTATTGTTGATCTAATAAAGAGCCCATATTACCTTGTCTTCTCCTCTGAATAAATGTTTGCAGATTCCAGCTTAGTCCAATGCACGTGCACTATTATTATTATCCACACCGTTCGGTCGTGCAAGTGAAAGGCAATAATGACGATATATGATGAAATGATTGAGATGAGGAAAAGCTGGTATGAACTCGACCTATCTTGTTTTTGTAAATATGATTAGTTCATCGTTCCTGATTCAGCCTATTATGAATGAAGCATGTTTGCAATGACAATTAGAGATTATAGTTACTCATGCCATGCTTAATTAGCTAGGAGTTTATAATGGTTTACCTTGCGTGCCAACATGGAAATTAAAATGGTTGTGATATAGTATGATAGGATGGTATCCTCCTTTGAATGATTCGAGTGGCTTGACTTGGCACATGTTCACGCATGTAGTTGAAACAAAATCAACATAGCCTCTACGATATTTATGTTCATGGTGATTTATATCCTACTCATGCTTGCACTCAATGTTGGTTACTCTCAATGCATGTTTATGACTGTTGTTGCTCTCTAGTTGGTCGCTTCCCAATCTTTTTTCTAGCCTTCACTTGTACTAAGCGAGAATACTGCTTGTGCATCCACTTCCATAAACCCAAAGTTGTTCCATATGAGTCCACCATACCTTCCTATATGCGGTATTTACCTGCTGTCCCAAGTAAATTTGCAAGTGCCAAACCCTAAACCTTCAAATGATAATCTATTTTGTATGCTCGAATCGCTCATGTACCAACTAGGGTTGTCAATATCTTCCATGCTAGGTGGGTTATTCTCACGATGAGTGGACTCCGCTCATCATTCACGAGAAAATGGCTGGTAACCGGGATGCCCAATCCCATGCTCAAATCAAATCAAAATAATTGCAAACAAAACTCCCCTGAAACTGTTGTTAGTTTGACGGTACCCGTTGTTTCGGACCAGCCGTGGAGTGTGCTTGTTGGTGGTGGCGGAGTATAAACTTTACCATTCTGTTTGGGAACCGCCTATAATGTATGTAGCATGGAAGATACCAAGATCTCTTGGTTTTTATGTTGACAATGAAAGCATACCACTCAAAATATTATTTATCTCTATTTCAAAACTCGAGCTCTGGCACCTATGCAAATCCCTGCTTCCCTCTGCGAAGGGCCTATCTATTAATTTTATTGTTGAGTCATCATCCTCTTATAAAAAGCACCAGTTAGAGAGCACCACCATCATTTGTATGCATTGTTATTAATTTATATTGAGTATGACTGGATCTCTTTTACCATGATTACAATGTCTAGTCAGTCCTTGATCTTCATGGGTGCTCTTTATTCATGTTTTGCAGTCTCAGAAAGGACTAGGGAGATACCATCTTGTTATATCATATCATGATTTTTTTGAAAAAGTGTTGTCATCCAAGATTCATTATTATTGCTCGCTAGTTGATTATGCTATTGATATGAGTAAATGTGAAACCTAAATGTTATTGTGGATATGGTTAGTTCATAATCTTTGCTGAAAATTTGAATGCTGGCTTTACATATTTACAACAACAAGATCAAACAGAGTTTGTAAAAAAAATTCTTTATCACTTTAAGTTTGTCAACAGAATTGCTTGAGGACAAGCAATCGGTTAAGCTTGTGGGAGTTGATATGTCTCCGTCGTATCTACTTTTCCAAACTCTTTTGCCCTTGTTTTGGACTCTAACTTGCATGATTTGAATGTAACTAACCCGGACTGACGCTGTTTTCAGCAGAATTGCCATGGTGTTATTTTTGGTGCAGAATAAAAAGTTCTCGGAATGACCTGAAACTTCACGGAGATAAATTTTGGAATTAATATAAAATATTGGCGAAAGAATCAAGTGAAGGGGCCCCACACCCTGTCCACAAGGGTGGAGGCATGCCCACCCCCCTGGGGCGCACCTCCCGACCTTGTGGGCCCCCTGGACCCCCACCGACCTCAACTCCAACTCCATATATTCACGTTCGGGGAGAAAAAAATCAGAGAGAAGGATTCATCACGTTTTACGATACAGAGCCGCCGCCAAGCCCTGTTCTTCCTCGGGAGGGCAGATCTGGAGTCCATTCGGGGCTCCGGAGAGGGGAATCTGTCGCCATCGTCATCATCAACCATCCTCCATCACTAATTTCATGATGCTCACCGCCGTGTGTGAGTAATCCCATCGTAGGCTTGCTGGACTGTGATGGGTTGGATGAGATTTACCATGTAATCGAGTTAGTTTTGTTAGGGTTTGATCCCTAGTATCCACTATGTTCTAAGATTGATGTTTCTATGACTTTGCTATGCTTAATGCTTGTCACTAGGGCCCGAGTGCCATGATTTCAGATCTGGACCTATTATGTTTTCATGAATATATTTGTGTTCTTGATCCTATCTTGCAAGTCAATAGTCACCTACTACGTGCTATGATCTGGCAACCCCGGAGTGACAATAGTCGGGACCACTCCCGATGATGACCGTAGTTTGAGGAGTTCATGTATTCACTAAGTGCTAATGCTTTGGTCCGGTACTCTATTAAAAGGAGGCCTTAATATCCCTTAGTTTCCAATAGGACCCCGCTGCCACGGGAGGGTAGGACAAAAGATGTCATGCAAGTTCTTTTCCATAAGCAGGTATGACTATATTCGGAATACATGCCTACATTACATTGATGAATTGGAGCTAGTCCTGTGTCACCCTATGTTACAACTGTTGCATGATGAATGCCATCCGACATAATTATCCATCATTGATCCATTGCCTACGAGCTCGTTTCATATTAATCTTTGCTCCGTTATTTTCCCGTTGCCACCGTTATGATTGCTACACAACTACTATTGTTACTTTTGCCACTGTTACCTTTACTTCCGTACTACTTTGCTACTAAATACTTTCCTGCAGATATTAAGTCTTTCAGGTGTGGTTGAATTGACAACTCAGCTCCTAATACTTGAGAATATTCTTTGGATCCCCTTGTGTCAAATCAATAAATTTGGGTTGAATACTCTACCCTCGAAAACAGTTGCAATGCCCTATACTTGTGGGTTATCACTCGTCATGTTCGTGATCTCATCCGGGACTCCGAACAACATTCGGTCACCAAATCACATAACTCATATAATACAAAATCGTCATCGAACGTTAAGCATGCGGACCCTACGGGTTCGAGAACTATGTAGACATGACCGAGACACATCACCGGTCAATAAACAACAGCGGAACCTGGATGCTCATATTGGTTCCCACATATTCTACGAAGATCTTTATCGGTCGTACCGTAATGACAACATACATTATTCCCTTTGTCATCGGTATGTTACTTGCCCGAGATTCGATCGTCCGTATCTTCATACCTAGTTCAATATCGTTACCAGCAAGTCTCTTTACTCTTTCTGTAATACATCATCCCGCAACTAACTCATTAGTCACATTGCTTGCAAGGCTTCTTATGATGTGCATTACCGAGAGGGCCCATAGACACCTCTCCGATACTCGGAATGACAAATCCTAATCTCGATCTATGCCAACCCAACAAACACCTTCGGAGATACCAGTAGAGCATCTTTATAATCACCCTGTTACGTTGTGACGTTTGATAGCACACAAGGTATTCCTCCGGTATCCGGGAGTTGCATAATCTCATAGTCAAAGGAATTATGCATATGACATGAAGAAAGCTATAGCAATAAAACTGAACGATCAATATGCTAAGCTAATGGATGGGTCATGTCCATCACATCATTCTCCTAATGATGTGATCCCGTTCATCAAATGACAACACATGTCTATGGTTAGGAAACTTAACCATCTTTGATTAACGAGCTAGTCTAGTAGAGGCTTACTAGGGACACTATGTTTTGTCTATGTATTCACACATGTATCAAGTTTCCAGTTAATACAATTCTAGCATGAATAATAAACATTTATCATGATATAAGGAAATATAAAATAACAACTTTATTATTGTCTCTAGGGCATATTTCCTTCAGTAACCCTATTGGGGAGAGTGTGATGGTGGCGTGCGTGGCACGAAGTCTACTTCCAGTAGAACGTGTTCCGTACCCGGCGCCGCCCAGCATAATCGTCAACACTGGCTTAAGTATTCGTCCCATACTATGCACATGCATAGGTGCGCTAGAAACATACCAATTGGGATTTCGTACTCCCTGGAACGCCTTACTCCTCTATTGTTCCATCAGTCACTCTAGCTATATGTTGTTCTTTATTTACTTTTATGTTATTTACTCCAAAGTTTGTTCCACCACTCGATCAAAATTTATTTTCGCCCTTACTTTGCTTTAAGTCTACAATTATCTGCAAGCATAAAAATACATAATTCACTACAATAGGCAAAAGTCTGATTCATGTGCTCCCTGTGGGATCAATACTCTTACTTCAAAAAGGCTACAACTAAACCATGTGCACTTGCAGGCCATCAGGCGACGGAGGAGACAAGTGAGCGCATGGGAAGATGGTGACGCGGGCGCGGGCGCAGTGGCTGCCACAAGAGGAAGAGGACAGGGGACTTGGACGTGAGTGGTTAGCTAGTTTTACGTGTTGTGGGCTGGGTAGAAAAATTCTTCAAGTGGTATGAATCAACAGTGATTGGTCACTAAGATTGGCCGGTACCCCTAAAAAAATTAAGATTGGCCGGTCAGTGATGATGTGTCATCAAAGTGACCCCCCATATGAAACGACCGGTCAGTGATGAGCCTCATCTAGTCATCTTTGACCGGTGACAATTCATCAGTGACCCCCATAAGAGTGGCCGCTCAGTGATGAGGTGTCTACCAATTGGTCGGTCAATGACGAAAACACCAATGATGCACATTTCATGGCGGGCCAGTGTTGACCCTTATAATTGACGCTTGGTTAAGGCCAGTCTGTGATGAGGGGTCAGTAGTATACAGTTTGTAGTAGTGGAGTCTACCATAGTTAACTGCTTCGTTAACTCCTGAGAATAGCTTGGCCTTCCCCTTGCAGTCTTGCTTGATATGATTCGTAAGCCTCTGTTGGAGGTAAGTCGGAATTTCTTGCTTGATTCGGGGCAACCAGTTTGCTCTTCTACGGAGAATAGAAGGACCGGTGCCATCAATGTAATAGTCAAAACCGAAACCTGTGTTGGATCTTTTTCGGCGGAATGGCAGATCTAGAGGTTGTGCTTTGACATGGGGATCTTGAGAATTGGAGCCCACGGTTTGAAGATGCTAGCCGAGTACCTTTAACTGGTGGGATGAAATGCTCATGCATAGTGTCACACTTGAACTTATGTTTAAGATGACGGACAAGGAAAGCTGGATCCATGGAGCAAAAGGTTTCGTCACAAACATATCAGCCACAAACAACACGAGCCAAATTGAAGGATATTACTCATTACCCCTTAGATGACGACATGATCTCCTTTTTTGTATAAAGGATATTGGTCATAATAAAATAGATGTGAGCATAAGAAATGCCAACTCTTCTACCTTGGAAACAGTCAGCGACACAGGATACATGTCCCATGGGCTTGCTAAAAGATGTAAATTGTATAGCATCAGAAGACATGTCGAAAGGTGCTCGGGCTTCCCCAACAGTAATTCGTGGAAGTTCGGGAGAAAGATCCGGACCCGTTCCAAAAATATCAGCATCCCGAGCACCATCAACCACGGTGGACCGTCCAAGGTCTGGTAAAACAGTAAGAACGGGCTTGAGAAGTCTACTCGAATTTGTTCTTGTGCCGACCGACGCAAATAATGCAAACCTGCATACGTGCAGCAGTTTACCGCTCGTAGATATTCACCATGAATCTACAATTCATCGGTTCATCGCGTTTCAAGACGATATCACTCGACGCATGCGCCATGGCGGCACTGAGGGCACTCAGCGAGCGAGGATACATCCGAAAGACGAGTACTTATAAAAAACAGGCCAAAGCGAGTAAATTGCATAAAACTACTACTCTCAAGGTTAGGTTTGCGAAAAACATTGTGATACATTTTCTTTACAGAAAACGTCATGTCTTAGGATTTTTTTTTTTTGCAAAAAACACTAATCAACGGATTTGGCTCGGTTGAGCATGCTTATGACGGTTGGGGCCCCTTTTTCGCTAACGTGGCATAACGTTTTGCCAAAGATAGCGTTAGATGTGTCGAAAAGCAAAAACACCACCGACATTCTTTCCCCGTGCCTCCCAGGCCCTTCCCCAGACTTCGTCAGCCTCGCTCCCACAGCCGCCGGAGGAGAGGAGCTCCTCATCCTACACGCCGCCGCAAGTAGTAGCTCGCCGGAGCAGACGAAGCCGGCGAACTGCGGGGGAGGGCACACGGTCTAGTTCCTGGACTTGCAGTCGAACACCCACAACTTGTGCCGGCCGCAGCGTTCCTCGGAGTCGATGGCGCGTGGTGGCGCTGCCGTCGCTCGATTGTGCATGTCGTGCCGACCTTGAGACCAGGCGCGTAAGGGCCCACCTCGAGCCAGCCCCAGCACTCCCCGCGCCACTCCACCATGGTGGTGGTGCCCTCGATGAACCACATGCGGCCACGCACCACCACATGAGCTCCCTACAGCGATGCGCGCACGCGCTCCAGGCGCCACCACCTCCGGCGAGGATGCCGCGTTGTCGCCCTGATTTGCCCCCGGCGCCGCCACCTCGCCGGATCCTGTGAGGGATGTCACGTCGCCGTCCCGATTTGGCCTCCAACGTGAAGAGACGCCCAGCGCCAGCTACTGGATCCGGTTAGGTATGCCGCGCCGCCGCCCCGCTTGGCCTCCAGCGCGAGGAGGCGCCCACCACCGGCTGTCGGATCCGGCGAGGGATGCCGCCGATGCCCCGATTTGGCCTCCTGCGCGAGGAGGCGCCTAGCGTAGGCTACGTTGACCACCCAAACCCAACCAATGACGAGGATGCACGTCGTCTGATTGCATTTTTTTTCCTTTTTTTGATTTAGGGGTGTCTATGTAAAATTTATGGACTAGTTTGTACAATTAGATTAAAATTGACCTGACATGAAATGTTACACCACGTAGGCAAAATGGGGCCCCAACTGTCATAAGCGTGCTTAACCGAGCCAAATCCACTGATTAGTGGTTTTTAAAAAAAAATCACAAGACATAGTGTTTTCTGCAAAGAAAATGTATCGTAGTGCTTTTACCGAAAAAGGGTTTCCCCCGCTTTGTATTCCAAAACAACCAACACCGATACAGGATCGCAGGGGCGAACAGCACAACAAGCCCAAAAGAAAAAGAAGAAGAAGCAAATGCCAACAACGGCAGCTCGACAAAGCGCGGATGACCCGCCACCGCTACGCCCACCAGACACAAACCACTACAACCCGAGGCTCTGGACCACCGCGTACAAAACAGCACCTCCAAGAAGGAAAGCGACGCCGACGACGCTGCTGCCCGGACATGTCCTAGGGTTTCCCCGACACGCGGAGGGAGGAGGGGGATGGATATCACCGACACCCTCCAGGAAGGAATGGTGGCACCCGCAAGTGTCACCGCATCGGGGCGGAAGACCGGCAAGGATTTTTCCCGTACTCCAATCCCCACCGCCCCACGGACCGGAGCTGACCAGCCAGACCGTCGCCCACCACCATGCGCCATCGCGGTTGCGCCGTCACCCACGCCGCCTCACTGCGAACACCAACACGAGGCCAAGAGGATCGGGGAGAAGCGCCCCACGGAGGGAGAAGCAGCACCGAAGCTGAACGGGAGGGAACCACCTCCACCGCCGTCGTGCGGGAGGCCAGAACCTCCGGCACCGCCGCGGTAGCCATCCGGACGCGGCAGCAGGGCATGCCAGGCCACCCCTGGCCCGGCCAGGCCCGAAACGGGCCCGCTATGCCCCGCCGCCACACTGCAGCAAGCCGGCGATGGCGCCGCCAGCACCCTGCCGCTCATCGTCTCTCCCCCGCCTCCCTAAAGCCACGAAGCAGACCCGCCCCGCCGCCGGCCCGCCCAGGCCCAGATCTGGGCCGAGCAGGCGCCGCCAGGCCGCGCCGCCGCGTCACCCCGCCGCCAATGGCGACGCCGCCGTCCAGAAGTCCGCCCCCGCTCGCGTCGGGAGCCCCCGCCGCCGCGCTGGACCGCCGCCGCCTAGAAGCACCGCCCGGGGTCGCCCCGTCCCGCGCCGGTGGACACCCGAGAGGGGGAAAGCCAGAGGGCCGCCGCCACCAGCGTCGCCCGGGCCAGGCCCGCAGCGGGCGCCGACGACGGCGGCAGAGAGGAAGGGGGAGGGAGAGGCGCGCGGGGGAGAGGGCTGGGCGCGGCCGGCCGCCCGCGGGGGCGGCGCGGTCGCGAGAGAGAAGAGGAGAGGAAATTTGGATGCTAGCTGCCCTTTCCATTATAGTGTTTTTCGTAAATATAATCTTTAAAGTGGTGGTTTTATGCGATTTACTTGGCCAAAGCCTGTTTCGAGATTGATTTTGTGTTTCGAGATTGATTTTGTGAGCCTGATGACCGTCGTCGATCTCAAGGTTGTTCGGCGCCAATACCAAGTTACCAACAGATGCTTCCATATAATAATCTTAAAATAAAATATCACCCGCAAAGAAAAATATCTACAACACCTATAGTAATATTATAATCGCTTCGGAGTTCTGTCGTCGTTTACAACCTCGTCCTCGTATGGAACGAGGGTAATGAACTTATTTATGCCATGATTGAGAATAATTTGAAAATGACAAACTCCTCTAACTTTCCTCGCACGAAAATTGGGGTTGAACAACCGAAGGCAAAGAAACGGAGAAAATGACACATACGCTCCTCGCGATCACAACAGCCCAACAGCACAAACTCCTCTAAACCAAGCCGCACACGCCACGGGCCGCCGAGGAGAAACGATATTCCAGCCTTCCCCGCCCCGGCACACCATCGCGCCTCTCCACCCTCTCCCCATGGCCGCCGCACGCGACCTTGCCGACAACCAGCCCGGATCCACCCGCGTCTGCACCGGAGAAGACGTCGCCTGGTTGGACGTCACAGGCGTCTACGACCGCGACGATTCCCTCAAGGAGAACACCAACCCTAAATGCTTCATCGACAAGAACTACCCCGGCCACAAGGCCGGCAACGGCGCGGCGCAGCGGTTCTCGGGCAACCTGAAGCCTACGGCGGCGCCCATCATCGGGATCTCCGGAAACCTCGGCCAGGGGTGTGCCCGGCGGCACCGCCCACCTGCGATGTTCCCAAAGAATGCCAAGACCGGCGGCGGCGGGCGCAACCCGAAGCCGGCGGTGCCGGAGCCGGGATCGCCCAAGGTGTCCTGCATGGGGAAGGTTCTATCGGGACGAGAGCGCGACCGCCGCCGGGAGCTGATCTCCCCGGAGAAGATGAATGGCGGCTGCTGCCCCTGGTTCGGTTTCCCGATCCGTCGCAGCCGCTCGAGGAAGAGCGCCGTGGAGAGCGTCGACTGGTCTCCGCCTCCCAGGCTGCCTCTGGCCTATGTGGAGCGTAAGATGGAGGCGAAGGAGGTAAGCACGGATCAGGCAGCGCCGCCCGCGCCGGCGCCGGCGCTGGCAGGGATGAGGCGGTTCGCATCTGGTAGGCGCGTGGCGGATTGGGCGGCCGGGACGGAAGAGGATGGACGCTTGGCGAGATCTGGGCCGTTGTAGCGCGTGTAGGGCTGGTGAATACTACTCGAAGACTTGTAGTAGATGACAGTCTGGTTCGTGGCTTTCTGTTGGTTGTTTCTATGCTTTGTGTAGATTTGCCAGAAAAAAGCGTGTAAGATGAGGATTGAGTTTGAGGTACCATGTAGATAATAAAATTAGGACTCAGAGATACTCCCTCCGTTTCATAATGTAGTGCCTATAGATTTTTTGAAAAGTCAAATCTCACAAACTTTGACCAAGTTTGTGGAGAATTTTTTTTACATCTAGAGTATGAAACATATATCACTAGATTCATTGTAAGATGTAGTTTCACATTATATATTTTTGCTTTTGTAGATATAAATATTTTTCTCTACAAACTTGGTCAAAGTTTACAAAGTTTGACTTCTCAAAAAATCTATAGGCACTACATTATGAAACGGAGGGAGTATGTGACATAGATTGGCAGATGATACAAATTTCAGCTTCGTCTACGCTATCCCGAAGATGTGTGGCTGTTTAATTATATATTTTCTCATCACTTTGTATCAGTTCAGCTGTTTAGGCTTTATATATAAAGCTGAACGAAACATGTTTCAAGGATGATGGTATCTTGGCAAAGAAATCCTATCAGTCGGAGGTAAGGGGTTAACTATACCATGACTGTCATATACTATCTCCATCCTGGTTTATTGGTCCTCATTATAATCAGTGCTTAATTTTAACGATAAATTTAACTAATAAAATGTTCATGCATGTCATCAAAAATTATATCATTAAGAACAATGTCCAAATACAAAATCAGCAATATAATTTTTGTTGACATGCACCAACATTTTGTCAGTTAAATCTTTGATAAAATTTTAGCATAAATTACAAAGGGAACCAATAAACCAGGGTGGAGGTAGTAACAGCTAGTGGTTTCGATGAAGATTTGAATTCTATCCATGGGAAGCCAACTCGATATGTTAATTTACTTTCTGAGAGTCGTACTTGGGTCGACAAACCCCCTATCCTTTTGTCAATTTTAAATGATGCAATTTCATTCCATAATTGAAATGGCTAGATGGCTTAAAAAACAAACAGAGAAACAAAGCTTCCTTCAAAAAAGAACAAGAGAAACAATCTATAAATCTGAGAAAGGGAAACGGAAGAGGCCATAATCATCACAAGGGGGCTAAAGTACCGGACACGACTATGTCTCCCATCACGCGAGACAGAGTGAGCTCTCACCTGAAGGACCTCACGAATGGGCCAACCCAGAGTTGCTCGGGGTTTTCTCCTGTTTTTTGTTTCAATTTTTGCTTCTTCTTTTTTTAACTTTTGTTTATACTTTTAAATATTCTAAATAAATATATTACAAAAAAACTTTGCATAAAATATTTGAAAAAAATAACCAAGTATTTGAAAAAATCTTAAATGTAGAGAAAATGTCTCTCATGTATACAAATAATATATTATGTGTGTGAAAAAGGTTGATCATGTATTAAAAAATAATAATCAAGAGTAAAAAAATGTTAAATGAGTATTTAAAAAACATTAAATATGTAGAGAAATGTTTTTCACCATGTATTCATAAAATGTTAATCTAGTATTTTAAAAATGTTAAATGTGCATAGAAAAATGTTGACATATATTCAAAAACTATTAATCTTGTATTTGAAAAATATTGATCAAGCATTTGAAAAAAAAGTTCACTATGGACAAAAATGTTAAATCTTGTATATAAAAATATTAAACGTGTTAGAAAAATGTATTAGATACATATTAAAAGTCTATAATGTGTATGGAAAAAGTAGAATAAAATGCAAATTTAAAAAAATATTAATAGTGTATTTCAAAATAATAAATGTTCACATAAAAAAGTTTCTGATGTTTATGGAAAGTGTTGAATGTGCACTGAAAACACAATTTTGATGTGTTGAAAAATCATAAACTGAAGAAACTCAACAAAAAAGGAAAGAAAAGCGAAGAAAACCAATAAAAAGAAAAAAAGAAAACAAAGGAAATGAAAAACTGAAGAAACCAATGCAACAAAGAATGGAGATAGAAAACTGAGATGAAAAGAAAGAAAGAGGATGAAATAGAGAAAGAAACAAACAAAACCAAAGACAAGAAAAGGAAAACCCAGTGAAATCGAGAGAAAAAAACAAAGAAAACCAAAGAGAAAAAGAAAGGAAAGAAAAAACCCAGTGAAAACCAAGAAAGAAACAAAGAATACCAAAGAAAGAACAAAGAAAAGAAAAAAAATGCAGTGAAACAGAGGAAGAAACGAAGAAAACCGATGAAAAAAACGATAAAACAAGTTAAAACCGAGAAAGAAACGAAGAAAAATGGATATAAAATAAATAAAAATAGAAAAATCCAAGAAACTAGTATGGCGAGAAAGAAAGAAATCCAAAAGGCCAAAAGAACTAGCAAAACCACGGGCGAACCGCAGCGAGAGACCTTGAAACCAGGGGAAAAAGTACCACTTACGAGCATAGCTCCAAACGGTTATTCCAAACCAAGCAAAACAAAAGGGTAAGCTGACTGGAGCTAGGAGAATAGAAAGACACCCAACAACATCCACCATGCAACTTGTTAATTCGGAAGATTTCTCATATTCAGCTGGATCTGTCTCATTAGTGCTTAGTAGCAAATTCTGAGGAGGATCGGTGCCATTAGCAAAGTAATAGAATTCTACTCAATTCTAAAGAGTCTGCAAGTTTTGAAGAAAACTGTGCTATTAGGACTTTATTTCGAACAGATTTCTGTTTCACCTAAATTGGTATATTTCAAGACAGAATCAATTTTAGGTCACAACATGAAAGATCAAGATAATTTCTAGTTGATCATCTAAGTGTACTAAATTTCTTCACTTCGTAAAGCGGATCAAGATTTATATCAGGTAGAAAGATTAGTCTAGAAAAGGATTCAGGATTCAGACTAAAGGGGGGAGCTAATTTTATTTCTTTTGGAGAGTCGTAGCTACACTTGACCAGTTGTCATGGTTAGTTATGGACTAGTTCTAAGATTGATGGCCAAGGAAGTCTAGGAACTAATGGGGACGAAATCTACAAAGAATCCCATCTAATAAGTCAAAATTTTGAGGTTTGGTCCCCATTAGTTCCTAGACTTCCTTGGCCATCTTGTGCTCTAGACTCTCTGGTAAAACGGTCATTATTTCTTCATATGGACTCGAAATTTGACTTTCTTGGGCTTGTTGGAATTGTACAACGACGCTGATGCACTTATGGTATTAGATCTGATTTGAAGCACTTTGAAAAAATTAACTTTTTTGCTGTCCAAAATACCTAAGTCGGTGTCTGGATGTCCTCCGTTATATCCTTTTCATAATGCTAAGTGCGTGGGAGTTCCTCATCACCTACAAAACATACAAAAAAGAAAACTAAAAAAATAACAACAAATGAATATTATGCAATGCTCATGGTGAAAAAGGGCAAGTACTAGAAATCATGAATATGGACATGTAATTGGCTCAATCAGACATGATATACGGTGATAATATGCAACAAATGGGCTCTAAAATACGTAAAATATGGAACCATCACAAGGTGTGGCTAGAACTCCTCCCCCAGAGGAATCCCTCCTTACAGAAGGATCTCATCCTGGCGTGCAAGTCAAGAAAAAAACCTCGTCTGATCAGAACTCTAGTTCTTTTAGCAAACAATGTAACACTATGTCTCGTCCCTGTTTATAAGGCGAGACCGCATGGGTAGTTCTAGGCATGTGACAACATACTCATAATCTTGATAGCATCATCTCTACACATATTGTAGCCCCCTGTGACGCCCGGGTAATTAAGCTACAGTGAACCGTTGCTAATGATGCCATGTCACCTCGGTTACTGTCGATAAACTCGCGTTAGTTTAAAACCGATTCAAATTCAAATTCAAAATAAAGCAAACAATAAAAGTTTTCAAATATTAAAACTAAAATGTTCATCATGTGGCAAATAATCCCTAACTAGTTTTGGTGGTGGAACCAACCTTTTTCAAAGTGTTTAAATGTCCTAAAACTAATTAAAACCAGTGGCTAAAATAATAATTTATTTGCTTTTGAAAATATAGAAATATTAAACTAATTTATTTTGGGTCCAAACTAGGTTTGGTAGTGGCCTATTTTGATGATACTAATTTAGGGCTAACTTAGTACTTTAAAGAAACTAAAAATATCAGAAACTAAAATGAAAACAGAAAATCAAACGAAGAGAAAACAAAACAAAGAAAAGAAAAGAAAGTACCCCCCCCACAGGGCTCCGGCCCAGCAGGCCACCGGCCCAACCTGGCAAAGGCCAACCGGCCAGCCCACTCCTGCTCCCTTATCCACCCACCTACCGAAACCCTAACCGAATCCCCCCACTCTCCCTCTCCCTCAGATGCAATCGGGATCGGGGCGCACAACACCGGTGCTGCCTCGTCTCCACACCGATGCCGCCCCGTCCACACCTCGCTCCCTCGTCCCTCTTGGCGCCGTCCCGACCGCATCGCCCCCGGCGCCGCCACCCGTCGCCCGAAGCCGTCCCCGGCGCCACCGGACCTCGTCACCGCCGCCCCAACTGCGTCACCTCCTCCGTTCCCTCCCTGACCTGGACGCCCCTCGCGCTGCACCCGACCATGCCGTCGCTCCGGATGGTGGGCTCCATGCCGAGAGCGCCCGTCCTCGACGCCCGAGCTCGCCTCCCCGTCCTCGCCCCCTTCCCGATCCATAACTGGATCGGGGCACGACCCCGACGCCGCCATCGCCCCGCGTGCCTCGGCCTCCTCCTCGTCCCGTGCCGGGGCCGCCGTTCCTGCGCCGCGCCATCGACCCCGTCGTCTCGCCGCACTCGTCGCCGGCGACCCGGACACCGCCCCTTCGTCGTCCTCCTCCCCGAGCCCATTGCCCATCCCCTACGGCCATCGTGAGCCCCTCCTCTCCTCTCTTTCCCCCGCGCCGTCGCTCACCCGCTCCGGCGCCCGTCGCACGCGAGCCCCGCTCACTTGCCGCCCTTGCCGTCCGCCGTCCCGCTTCGCTCTGCTCGCGGACGCACCCTGCCTCGCTTCGAGACCACGCCTGCGACCTCCCGTGGCCGCGCCCGTCGGGCTCGCGACCTCCCGTGGCCGCGCCCGGAGTTCTGCTCCCCTGCGCCTGCTCCACTCCCTCCGCCGCCCTGCGCCACTCCGGCCGGCCGTGCCTTGCCGGCGCCGAACGCAAGCCTCGCCGTGGCTGGCCTGGGCCAGTGCGCAGTCGGGCTAGCGCCCGCGCGCCCGCGCCCTTATGGCCAGGGCCACTTACCATTGGGCCAGTGCCCCCCGGCCCAATGACATATGGGGCCCAACGCCCAGAGAACGTTTAAAAAAATGAATTAAAAAAAATAACAAAAATAAATTTAATTAATTAATTAACTAAATTAATTAAGTTAATTAATCCTGTTTAAATTAATCTAATTAATTAGTTAATTTAATTAAATAGTAATTAATTAGATAAACCCTAATTAACCTAAACAGAGAATGACAGGTGGGTCCCATTGGACCCACATGTCAGTTTGACTTAGTCAACCCCTGTTGACTGCTGATGTCAGCATGACATCATGCTGATGTCATAAATCCAATTTCGAATTAAATTAAATGATTAATTAAATTCCAGAAATTAGTAAATCTTTAGAAAATCATATCTTTTAAACCGTAGCTCAGATGAAAATACTTTCTACATGAAAGTTGCTCAGAACGACGAGCCGAATCCGAATACGCATTCCGTTCGTCCGCCAGACGTCCCTAGCATAGCAAACTTGCAACTTTCCCCCTCCGTTTCATCTGTCCGAAAAATACAAACTTCGGGAAAACTTTCCCGGATGTTTCCCCCCTTTGCCGATATCACCTACTACCGCGTTAGGGCACACCTAGCACCGCGTATTGTCATGTTACGCTTTTTGTTGTTTTGATTGCTCTGTTATTTATTGTGTTCCCCCTCTGTTACTTCTTTCCGGTAGACCCCGAGACTACCGGCGACCCCTAGTTCGACTCCGGAGTTGACGACCCCTACTTGCCAGAGCAACCAGGCAAGCTCCCCCCTTGATCACCAGATATCGCCTATTCTTCTCTATACTGCTTGCATTAGAGTAGTGTAGCATGTTACTGCTTTCCGTTAATCCTATCCTGATGCATAGCCTGTCATTGTTGCTACAGTTGTTACCCTTACCTGCTATCCTACTTCTTAGTATAGGATGCTAGTGTTCCATCAGTGGCCCTACACTCTTGTCCGTCTGCCATGCTATACTACTGGGCCGTGATCACTTCGGGAGGTGATCACGGGTATATACTATATACTTCATGTACATGACACATGTGGTGACTAAAGTCGGGTCGGCTCGTTGAGTACCCGCAAGTGATTCTGATGAGGGGGCTGAAAGGACAGGTGGCTCCATCCCGGTAGAGGTGGGCCTCGGTTCCTGACGGCCCCCGACTGTTACTTTATGGCGGAGCGACAGGGCAGGTTGAGACCACCTAGGAGAGAGGTGGGCCTGGCCCTGGTCGGCGTTCGCGGATACTTAACACGCTTAACGAGTTCTGGGTATTTGATCTGAGTCTGGCCATTTGGTCTATACGCACTAACCATCTACGCGGGAGTAGTTATGGGTATCCCGATGTCGTGGTATCAGCCGAAGCCTTCGTGACGTCAGCGACTGAGTGGCGCGCGCCGGATTGGACTGGAACGCCACTAGGCTAGGTCTGCTTCCGGCCGCGTACGCAACGTGCAGGTGTGCAATGGGCGATGGGCCCAGACCCTGCGCCCATATGAGTTAGACCGACGTGCTGACCTCTCTGTTGTGCTTAGGTGGGGCTGCGACGTGTTGATCTTCCGAGGCCGGGCATGACCCAGAAAAGTGTGTCCGGCTAAATGGGATCGAGCGTGTTGGGTTATGTGGTGCACCCCTGCAGGGAAGTTTATCTATTCGAATAGCCGTGTCCCTCGATAAAAGGACGACCCGGAGTTGTACCTTGACCTTATGACAACTAGAACCGGATACTTAATAAAATACACTCTTCCAAGTGCCAGATACAACCCGGTGATCGCTCTCTAATAGGGCGACGAGGAGGGGATCGCCGGGTAGGATTATGCTATGCGATGCTACTTGGAGGACTTCAATCTACTCTCTTCTATATGCTACAAGATGGAGATGGCCAGAAGCGTAGTCTTCGACAGGACTAGCTACCCCCCTCTTATTCTGGCATTCTGCAGTTCAGTCCACTGATATGGCCCTTTACACATATACCCATGCATATGTAGTGTAGCTCCTTGCTTGCGAGTACTTTGGATGAGTACTCACGGTTGCTTCTCTCCCTCTTTTCCTCCTTTCCTTTCTACCTGGTTGTCGCAACCAGGTGCTGGAGTCCAGGAGCCAGACGCCACCATCGACGACGACTCCTACGACACTGGAGGTGCCTACTACTACGTGCAGCCCGCTGACGACGACCAGGAGTAGTTAGGAGGATCCCAGGCAGGAGGCCTGCGCCTCGTTCGATCTGTATCCCAGTTTGTGCTAGCCTTCTTAAGGCAAACTTGTTTAACTTATGTCTGTACTCAGATATTGTTGCTTCCGCTGACTCGTCTGTGATCGAGCACTTGTATTCGAGCCCTCGAGGCCCCTGGCTTGTATTATGATGCTTGTATGACTTATTTATGTTTTAGAGTTGTGTTGTGATATCTTCCCGTGAGTCCCTGATCTTGATCGTACACATTTGCGTGCATGATTAGTGTACGGTCAAACCGGGGGCGTCACAAGTTGGTATCAGAGCCAGGTTTCGATCCTGGGACCTGTGGGTTATGGGCCCACGTCGCCATTGGGTGGTATTAGGATTTTTTACTCCTTGTCTATACTCTGGGACTCTGATCTCTCTTCTATTCGGGTTAAATGAATTTTGCTAAATCTAACATTAGGATCTCGTTATCACTTTCACCCGGAGAGCCCCTTATTACTGATGATCGTCTGCTGCACGTGAAGACCCTGAAGATACTCTCCGCTGATAACCCAAGAACTTGTGTTCATCGCTTTTGCAATTCCCTTTCATCGATAAACTCCTATGGATAACCACGTATACTCGCCATTCATACAATGTTTCCCAGTTGATCTTGTAATTATAAGATACCTTGATATCCTCTCTATTGTTCCGAGGATACTTTGTGCCTACTGCATTGCAGTTCTTTGCCACATTAAATACCCCTACGGATAATTCCTCGCACTTACCGAGTATCTGGTCATCCCCAGTTGTTCAGGTGTTTCACAAAAGTCTTCGAAATACTACCCGATCTTCCGGTAGTCCTTCTGCAAATACTTGTCTGCTTGCAGTTTGGACAATTCCATTTGACTAACAATAACCATTAAAATCCTTGTGATTGACATTCTGATCGTGTTGATTCAACATGTGTGTAAATACACACAATCATCCGTTATTCCCTGGAAATTTCCTTCCGGCTCAGACATCATTTTAAACGTGAGCTGTTTCTCAAGCAATCCAATTGCCGTCGATTGTACCCTAAGCCTACTCAACTTATCCATCCTTAATCAGAGTTTTTGCCTCTGAGCCCTTGATTTGGAAATTATGATCCTGTGCCTTTGAGCTTTGAGTTAGTCAGTTGTTTCTATAATCTAAGGCCCTTGCCTTGATTCTTCCTCTGGTTGTGTGCCGATGTTCACATCAGCTCCGTTATGAACCATCAAGCCCTTTGTTGAATTATCATCTGACAGTGTCCTTCGTATACAAAAACCTCGAGAAGCTCTTTTCGGGATACATAATACAATTGGTAAATCCCGTTCCATGATTTGGCCAACCATGCTCTACTTTCGAGCTGGTGATATTTACTATTGAAGCTTGTGGTATATGTTTCCACGATACCCTGACGGGTTGAACCTATGCCTTCCTTAATATGTGTGAACTTGAAAGTTTTCATGAGTCATACTCTTCTGGTATTTTGCCAGATAAAATTTCAACACTACAACTTCTTTGAAAAATGAGAAGTGAATGAAAGGTTATGCATTGGAGAAGTGGGAGTCGACCTTGAACCTTTGTGTTCATGCCCATGGACACGATGTAGATCCTATCATGGGAGCTTCTTATAATAATAACTATTTCCCTGGTATAATATCATCTGGTATCGGTGAATTGATCCTTTGCAATCGTGGTTCCGACCATGTTCTCCTTTAAATACCATTTCCTATGCAAGTTTAAGTAATTGTCTTCTATAGAGCAATACCCCAATCCACCCTCTAGTTTGATCTGTCGTCGAGTATTTCCCCCTGGTATCTCGAGATTATCACGGAACCGCATAACTTCTTATGAGTTCTTCATCAAGTACTACATTCTCACGGATTACTATTTTTCCCGGGTTTTGAGTGGTTAACCACTCGAGTACCCCGATAATTGAATCGAGTCCGCACTACGGTTCAACAACTTTTAGTAATGTTCCTTACTTACGAGTTTGTACCCGATCGCGTCATTCCTAGCCTGTTTGGCTATATCATTATCTTGATGATTTTAACTGTGCTACCTGGTCCTTATTCCCGGAGCACCACTTTCGACGATGAGCTAAGCTTACGTCGATTTTCCTCGTCATATCGTTTCACCTCGAACAACAAACTTGCCCCGAGTTTGTGTAGTATCCGTGGCTCCAATAATCTTTTGTTGCATCAGTCCTTTTGCTTGATGCAGTCGCTGATCAATTGCTTCTTCGTGGATCCCCTCGACAACAAAATGTCATGATCATCATCAACATTTTGAGCTCTTCCAGGATATCACTCGAAATTCAGGATGAGAAATACCATCCTTGCCCCTCGATGATTTGTGTTATCATCGGCAACGTTATTGCCCCCCCTCCAAGTCAGACTTGATCATGTTATGGAGCTCTTTCCTATATAGCTTATGTTATGTTCTACATTGAAGTATTACCGTCCTTCATGTCAAGGATGTTGTGAGGATTGCCCCACCTCTTAAGAATTCTTGATATAGTAATACTTCTCGCCATCTCCATTCATTTCCAGGTTCAGGTGTTGATTCTAACCGGGATACCAACAGGTGAACTGTGTTGTTTGGATTCTGCCCTTCTAGCAACCTTATTCCTTTGAAGTTAATGGTCGGCCGTTCATTCTTAGACTATTGATTACTGAATCACCATTCCGACGTTGGTCGTGCAACCCAGCCCATATTTCGGGTGCACCTTTCAACCAATGTTTAATTGTGTATGTTTTCCTCGAGCATACATCATTATATCATTTACACTGACTAATGTTATCTCCTTGTTCACATAATAGTGGAAATCCATCTTTTTGGAAATCTCGAGGAATTGTCGCTGAGTCCATCAGCCACCCCCTCATCCTCTCCTTGATTTAATGACGAACTCTTGTTCCGGAACTCGCTTCCATGGTTTAATTCCCGAGAATCATACAATGCCACCTCGACAATTTGTGTTGCACCTTTCTTCTCAGGCATCCTGACACCAATCTGATCTGAATCTTGGACAGAAATGATGGTTGGAACGTAATTCCAAGAGTTATAACATTGGTCTTTATATGAACCGGTAAGGTGATGTCATGCCCAGCACACCTGGCCGGAGGACCTACTGTTATAGTTTCCTTTTTAGCAAGGTTATCCATTCTTCCATGAGAAAATTGAAAGACTTATTCTATGAGTTGTTCCTGATGGATCCTTTGTGTATCCCAAAGTCCGACCTTTGCTTGAATACCATGTCGATGCTATCTCGAAGCATGTCTATGGTACTCCGATTTTCAATAAGAGCATTTGAAGAACAATGCTAAATTTTCTTTGTCCATTATCCAAACACCGTTGTTTGGGTTATGACATGAAATTCCTCTCCCCTTACCTCAATGGTTTTCTACATTATATCCTGTCGTGGATATCATGCTCTGTTTATCCTTGGGAAGGATATACCCGTGAATAATGTGTTTAAACACATTTTCCTTTCCATTGTTCTATTTAATCTGATGATCACCTTTTCCTTTCCATTGTTTTGTTTAACCTTTCTGGTGATCTATATGATCTAAGAAGTAATATTCTGCTGCTTATGTAAACACCTCGGTGTACAACTTTGTAAGTAAGACCCTGTTACTATTATTGATGACATTCCAGTTGCCACCGATGGACGAGAACCTTGCCTATTGGTCCGCCTCGTTCAACGAGCAGGAAAATGGTTCTCTTCGTCCCTCGCCCTTGGTACTGATGTTGTTGCCGACATTACTGATAGGCTATCCTCTGACATACCTTGCTTACATGATCGTGTAAGACGTCATCGCCCTTCCTACTGTTAACCCACATGGTGGGCCCATAACCCACAGTTCCACAGGATCGAAACCTGACTCTCCTGTACACCCCCTGTTCGCAAGGTTGTTCCTCGTGCGTGGCTTCGTATGTAATTCACGGACCACCTTCCTAGTGCTCTATTTTGGTATCAGACGTTATACTTACTCTCGCTGCTCTGAACCCCTGTCACATTTCGTATCAGGCAACGAACGATTGTCTATGCACTTGAAACTTCTATTTTGCACCTTCTTACTTGCTCTCGATAATGTCTTATGTTTCAATTCGAGGGTTACCTCCCGCCACCTTCCCTGATGTTATCTACTAGATAAGCAAACATTGTAGCGGTCCGTTCTTCCGTAATACCCCCTTATCCTTTCGTAAGTACGATGGAGTTCTTGAAGAAAGGACGACAATTTGATCATGGTGCATTGATGCATAGGAATGAAGACATCAATGCTATGGATCGACCTCTTCGAGAAGAGCAACCTAGGCCGAGAAGACTCGTTAGAATTTCGTAACCAAATCTTTTCCCCATTAGTCCCCTCTTGAATCTCGGGACGAGATTTCTTGTAGTGGAGGAGAACTGTGACGCCCGGGTAATTAAGCTACACTGAACCGTTGCTAATGATGCCATGTCACCTCGGTTACTGTCGATAAACTCGCGTTAGTTTAAAACCGATTCAAATTCAAATTCAAAATAAAGCAAACAATAAAAGTTTTCAAATATTAAAACTAAAATGTTCATCATGTGGCAAATAATCCCTAACTAGTTTTGGTGGTGGAACCAACCTTTTTCAAAGTGTTTAAATGTCCTAAAACTAATTAAAACCAGTGGCTAAAATAATAATTTATTTGCTTTTGAAAATATAGAAATATTAAACTAATTTATTTTGGGTCCAAACTAGGTTTGGTAGTGGCCTATTTTGATGATACTAATTTAGGGCTAACTTAGTACTTTAAAGAAACTAAAAATATCAGAAACTAAAATGAAAACAGAAAATCAAACGAAGAGAAAACAAAACAAAGAAAATAAAAGAGAGTACCCCCCCACAGGGCTCCGGCCCAGCAGGCCACCGGCCCAACCTGGCAAAGGCCAACCGGCCAGCCCACTCCCGCTCCCTTATCCACCCACCTACCGAAACCCTAACCGAATCCCCCCACTCTCCCTCTCCCTCAGATGCAATCGGGATCGGGGCGCACCACACCGGCGCTGCCTCGTCTCCACACCGATGCCGCCCCGTCCACACCTCGCTCCCTCGTCCCTCTTGGCGCCGTCCCAACCGCATCGCCCCCGGCGCCGCCACCCGTCGCCCGAAGCCGTCCCCGGCGCCACCGGACCTCGTCATCGCCGCCCCAACTGCGTCACCTCCTCCGTTCCCTCCCCGACCTGGACGCCCCTCGCGCTGCACCCGACCATGCCGTCGCTCCGGATGGTGGGCTCCATGCCGAGAGCGCCCGTCCTCGACGCCCGAGCTCGCCTCCCCGTCCTCGCCCCCTTCCCGATCCATAACTGGATCGGGGCACGACCCCGACGCCGCCATCGCCCCGCGTGCCTCGGCCTCCTCCTCGTCTCATGGCGGGGCCGCCGTTTCTGCGCCGCGCCATCGACCCCGTCGTCTCGCCGCACTCGTCGCCGGCGACCCGGACGCCGCCCCTTCGTGGTCCTCCTCCCCGAGCCCACTGCCCATCCCCTACGGCCATCGTGAGCCCCTCCTCTCCTCTCTTTCCCCCGCGCCGTAGCTCACCCGCTCCGGCGCCCGTCGCACGCGAGTCCCGCTCACTTGCCGCCCTTGCCGTCCGCCGTCCCGCTTCGCTCTGCTCGCGGACGCGCCCTGCCTCACTTCGAGACCACGCCTGCGACCTCCCGTGGCCGCGCCGGTCGCGCCCGCGACATCCCGTGGCCGCGCCTGTCGCGCCCGCGACCTCCCGTGGCCGCGCCCGGAGTTCTGCTCCCATGCGCCTGCTCCACTCCCTCCGCCGCCCTGCGCCACTCCGGCCGGTCGTGCCTCGCCGGCGCCGAACGCAAGCCTCGCCGTGGCTAGCCTGGGCCAGTGCCCAGTCGGGCTAGCGCCCGCGCGCCCGTGCCCTCTATGGCCAGGGCCACTTACCACTGGGCCAGTGCCCCCTGGCCCAATGACATATGGGGCCCAACGCCCAGAGAACGTTTAAAAAAAAGAATTAAAAAAATAAATAAAACAAGTAATAAAAATAAATTTAATTAACTAAATTAATTAAGTTAATTAATCCTGTTTAAATTAATCTAATTAATTAGTTAATTTAATTAAACAGTAATTAATTAGATAAACCCTAATTAACCTAAACAGAGAATGACAGGTGGGTCCCATTGGACCCACATGTCAGTTTGACTTAGTCAACCCCTGTTGACTACTGATGTCAGCATGACATCATGCTGATGTCATAAATCCAATTTCGAATTAAATTAAATGATTAATTAAATTCCAGAAATTAGTAAATCTTTAGAAAATCATATCTTTTAAACCGTAGCTCAGATGAAAATACTTTCTACATGAAAGTTGCTCAGAACGACGAGCCGAATCCGAATACGCAGTCTGTTTGTCCGCCAGACGTCCCTAGCATAGCAAACTTGCAACTTTCCCCCTCCGTTTCATCTGTCCGAAAAATGCAAACTTCGGGAAAACTTTCCCGGATGTTTCCCCCCTTTGCCGATATCACCTACTACCGCGTTAGGGCACACCTAGCACCGCGTATTGTCATGTTACGCTTTGTGTTGTTTTGATTGCTCTGTTATTTATTGTGTTCCCCCTCCATTACTTCTTTCCGGTAGACCCCGAGACTACCGGCGACCCCCAGTTCGACTACAGAGTTGACGACCCCTACTTGCCAGAGCAACCAGGCAAGCCCCCCCCCTTGATCACCAGATATCGCCTATTCTTCTCTATACTGCTTGCATTAGAGTAGTGTAGCATGTTATTGCTTTCCATTAATCCTATCCTGATGCATAGCCTATCATTGTTGCTACAGTTGTTACCCTTACCTGCTATCCTACTTCTTAGTATAGGATGCTAGTGTTCCATCAGTGGCCCTACACTCTTGTCCGTTTGCCATGCTATACTACTGGGTCGTGATCACTTCGGGAGGTGATCACGGGTATATACTATATACTTCATGTACATGACACATGTGGTGACTAAAGTCGGGTCGGCTCGTTGAGTACCCGCAAGTGATTCTGATGAGGGGGCTGAAAGGACAGGTGGCTCCATCCCGGTAGAGGTGGGCCTGGGTTCCTGATGGCACCCGACTGTTACTTTATGGCGGAGCGACAGGGCAGGTTGAGACCACCTAGGAGAGAGGTGGGCCTGGCCCTGGTCGGCGTTCGCGGATACTTAACACGCTTAACGAGTTCTGGGTATTTGATCTGAGTCTGGCCATTTGGTCTATACGCACTAACCATCTACGCGGGAATAGTTATGGGTATCCCGACGTCGTGGTATCAGCCGAAGCCTTCGTGACGTCAGCGACTGAGTGGCGCGCGCCGGATTGGACTGGAACGCCACTAGGCTAGGTCTGCTTCCGGCCGCGTACGCAACATGCAGGTGTGCAATGGGCGATGGGCCCAGACCCCTGCGCGCATAGGAGTTAGATCGGCGTGCTGACCTCTCTGTTGTGCTTAGGTGGGGCTGCGACGTGTTGATCTTCCGAGGCCGGGCATGACCCAGAAAAGTGTGTCCGGCCAAATGGGATCGAGCGTGTTGGGTTATGTGGTGCACCCCTGCAGGGAAGTTTATCTATTCGAATAGCCGTGTCCCTCGGTAAAAGGACGATCCGGAGTTGTACCTTGACCTTATGACAACTAGAACCGGATACTTAATAAAATACACCCTTTCAAGTGCCAGATACAACCCGGTGATCGCTCTCTAATAGGGCGACGAGGAGGGGATCGTCGGGTAGGATTATGCTATGCGATGCTATTTGGAGGACTTCAATCTACTCTCTTCTACATGCTGCAAGATGGAGATGGCCAGAAGCGTAGTCTTCGACAGGACTAGCTATCCCCCTCTTATTCTGGCATTCTACAGTTCAGTCCACTGATATGGCCCTTTACACATATACCCATGCATATGTAGTGTAGCTCCTTGCTTGCGAGTACTTTGGAGGAGTACTCACGGTTGCTTCTCTCCCTCTTTTCCCCCTTTCCTTTCTACCTGGTTGTCGCAACCAGGTGCTGGAGTCCAGGAGCCAGACGCCACCATCGACGACGACTCCTACGACACTGGAGGTGCCTACTACTACGTGCAGCCCGCTGACGACGACCAGGAGTAGTTAGGAGGATCCCAGGCAGGAGGCCTGCGCCTCGTTCGATCTGTATCCCAGTTTGTGCTAGCCTTCTTAAGGCAAACTTGTTTAACTTATGTCTGTACTCAGATATTGTTGCTTCCGCTGACTCGTCTGTGATCGAGCACTTGTATTCGAGCCCTCGAGGCCCCTGTCTTGTATTATGATGCTTGTATGACTTATTTATGTTTTAGAGTTGTGTTGTGATGTCTTCCCGTAAGTCCCTGATCTTGATCGTACACATTTGCGTGCATGATTAGTGTACGGTCAAACCGGGGGCGTCACACCCCCTCATGCGAGGTGTTTCTCCCCCCACCCCATTAGTCAAATCTAAAGCAGGATTAGGGTATTACCTCCACGATGATGATACGAACCTGGGTACACCACTGCATGCGACCCTTCTGGTACTTTCGGTCTTGCACACCATCCTATTGGGACTACTGATGATTTTCAGTAGCATTAATAATCCATTGTTCAGTTGTGAAGAAGTGCACCACTTTTCTCTAGGTGGATGTTCAACCATATGCGGTTTCCACTAAGAATACTAGTACATCAAAAGAAATTTTCTCTAGGTGGATGTTCAACCTTATGTGGTTTCCACTAAGAATACTAGTACATCAAAAGAATGTTTGGAACTGAGGATAGCACTATGGGCCTTCGAAATATGGTGGGTGATTGTTAAATTATAGGCAGGCTTGTGCCCATAAATGAAATAATTCTTGAAAATCTCAAAGCCCATGTGTGATGTCATGACATGGTGGGAAATTTAGTACCACCCAGGACTGGATGAGAGTCGAGACCTCCTTATAAATGATTCTTTTCCACATATTATTGGAGAATGAGAAGATGAGTGGTTTTCACACGCTCCTCCTCCTCTACCCATCTCGCCACGCCACACATGTGCATGGTGTTTTGTAAACGAG
The DNA here is from genome assembly GCF_002575655.3 of Aegilops tauschii subsp. strangulata. Taxonomy (NCBI): domain Eukaryota; kingdom Viridiplantae; phylum Streptophyta; class Magnoliopsida; order Poales; family Poaceae; genus Aegilops; species Aegilops tauschii. Next base: position 229,986,931 of record NC_053039.3, read on the forward strand.
TCAAGCCGAGCTCAGACCTATGCTACGTGTACGCTTTATTTTTGCCTGTCAAGAACGGATAATTACGAGTCATTAATGGGTGCGCTATGAATCTGAGATGTCGAATCATGGGATCATAGGCTGTTGTTGAATTGGTCGTATGCCCTAGTCCCACGTCCCCTAGCCCGACTGTATGTATATTGAAGGTGGTGGCAACCCTAGCTGTCACCTAATCAGATCGCATCCGCTCTAACTTCTCACGCACAATCCACTGTTGTTCCTCTCGTTGACGCCGCTTCCGGTGATCCCATCCCATCAACCGCGTGCACGTCTGTACAACAGAGAAGGCCTCCGAAACCCCACCATTTGTGATCCTGCACAGGGAGAAGCATGATTGTGTTTTGGGGGAACGTCTAAGGTGTGACTGCTCGTTGTTGTTCCACTACTTCGAATATGTCCTCGAGCTTTATGACATTGCCATGGGTGAACAATTTGAAGTCGCTAGGTAGAAGGCCACCGGTGAGGTTGTTGTCGCCGTCATGGCTTTGTCTAGGCCTACTGGAGGGTATTGATATGTTTATCCCTATTTACTAGTTTATGTGCTAGGCGTATCGATAAATCACGAGTGGACATGGTTCCACGCGAGGATGGTATCACCCCCGTCCGTTGCCACGTGATCCCAGCATCGTATCAATGTCTTTAGTCCATGTATTACAGGTCAATAAATGTGTGTCCCACGCCTACCACACAATAACTGCACTGATCCCATGTTATTGTTTACAGAAGAGTTAATGGGCAACCTGCACCTCCGCCTGCATTTTCTCCCCATCCTTTCATCATCCAGCAGCTCCTCTTTCACCCATGCTCCTTCTCTAGTTCATGGACTCTGTTCATCCTCATTCTCTAGTTCATGCACTATGTTCATGTTCATAGCTAGCTAAAACACATCCATGGAGATATAGAGCACCTTATTTTTTGTAAAAATGGAGATGTAGACTCGTAGCTATACTGCTCTCTCTCTCTCTCTGCGTCGTAGCACTAGCACCTTCAACGCCAGTATTTTATATTTATGTCCTAGTAGCACTAGCACCTTCAACATCAGTGTCCCAGTTCTTTAGCTCCTCCAGCGACGCCCATGGCGATGTAGTTCCTCTATTCCCACTAGTCTGGTTGCTCTATCCCCACTAGTCATCACAAGTTGAGGTTCATACCGTGGAGTTAAACGTTCAGATGTACTAGACATAATTAGCTAGTACTAGTAGTTTACCCTTTTTTATTCTGTTGAGTGCTAATGTTCTAAGCGCCTAAATGTAATATTTCCCAGCAAGTTAATTAAAATATTCGATGCTAGTGTCATGTGAGTTGTTGTTTATACATGCTAAAAAATTAAATTTCTTTCTATTTTCTTGTTCTTTGGAGATTGAAAACTTCTTTGTACTGTAAATGATGTAGTTCCTGGACAGACTTTTTCCATTGTTTATTTATAATATAAATGTAATGTACGAGGGGCTCCTCCTACTGTTCATGCGTAAAAAAAATCTGCCGCAAATATTTATAATCAAAACATATGAACTCTCTATCCAAACCGTCGTCCACACTCGGGAGGGAGCAGTAATGCATGGCGGAATCCAAATGCACCATTAATTGAACATGACCCCATACATATTGATGACATGCAAGAAATGAACAACCCACGTACACCACTGACTCACTGATGCATAGCTCAACCCACGTACTTCACGTATCACTGACGCGTATTCACCAAATTAAACCACTGTATCATTTTTGTATTCATTAATTCACTGTATTAAGTGCCGATCTCGTAGCACGGATGGGCAGCTCAGATTTCATCCTCGCGTGACAGCATGTCCCAAAAATCCGTGTCCCTAGGCGTACTTGCTATTTTCATAGTTGTTCTCGTTTTATGCTTAGTAGGTGCTCACATGTGCATATACCAGAATGATATTAGAGGATCCACAACCAGAGCCCTCAATTTGTCCCCAAACGTACGGTCGGATAGCCCAATCAGGGCATCTCCAATGGTTGTAAGATAGTTATTGGTAGACTTTGCCACATAGGATTTTTGATGATGTGTCATACAATAAATGAGAGAAGAGAGGAAGATTGTATGTACATAACACCCTTTGCACAAGCTTCAATGTAGAATGAGAGAGCACCTTATTTATTATCTCACATCCTATTGGGCAAACTAGATACAACCTATTGGAGTTGTTGTATGTTAAGGTGTTGGTTAATGACATGGCATATTTTACTAACAAGCTAACATACAAACTGTTGGAGATGTCCTCAGTGCACGAACGGGAGAGAAGAAAAAAAATCCAGCCAATCAGACTCCTTACTTTGTTTGAACTGTGCACAAATCCCCATACCCAACTCATATATGAGGATGTCCAAGCGTGTCCAGTGTCCAGAAATGTGTCACATACGATTTGGCCTACTGCGGACCATCTTTTCGCTTTTTGTATTTTTTTTCTCTCTCTTCATCTCCATCAATCATATGCATGTGAGAGACATATAGAAAAAAGTGGGGAGCATGGTTTGCCTGCATGGACAAATAGAGGCTCAATGAGGGCATGACCGGACATTGACATGACGCATCAATTTGCGGTTGTAGATGCTCTTAATATTATTATTATTGTCATCGTCATCATTTATTTATAATGAATTAAACCTATAAAAAATTGATAACTACCAACAGTTCCTATCGAGAGCCAGTCCACTCGGCCAATCGTGCTACCGAGTCTACGGAACCCTGCCTAGCAAGTAACAGCGCATGAAGCACGCGAACTCAGATCGACACGAAATCCAAACAGAAGAGACATCCCCTCTGGTGAGCAGTCTCCGAAAGAGGAAAAAAGAGGCCCCACGCGTGCTGAAAGCAGAACAGAACGGCATTGATTTACACACTTTCTGAGATTCCCTCTTGCCCATTTGGAGTTCCCCGGCAAGCCAGCCCGAGAGATACGCTGAGGTTGACCTTCACGCGTTGCGCATCGCGTACGCTTACCAAATGCGTACGACCTTTTTGTACAAGACCAGCCATGTCTACACTACATCCCCAAAGTGAGCTGCGAGAGCTAGAGGATAAACACATGCTGCTTACGTACATGCGTGGATACGGATCGGGATTTCGGGAAGTCGGCCGAGCACATAGTATGCAGTCTACCTTTTTTCTCCTAAGATAAGAAATTACTCATAGGTATAGATACAGCGTTAATATTAAACGGGTCAGAAATCAGTCTACACGTACACGTAAGTACTCCTACATCTCAGTTTACTCGACTTACACGTCTTCGGCTTGCAATTACGTAGAAAGAAAGGAAGAGGAATGTAAACTAGAGAAAGAATTATAGTAAAAAAATCGACGGGAAACAAAAGATAAATGCAACACGCCCAAACAGAAGTCGATTATAGTATGCGCGCATGCAAACTGTACTGCCAAAAGCTAGCAGCGTTCATAGCATCATGCCGTCTAAGTCGGAGCCCAAAGCGTACACCTTGCCGTCTAAGTCTCCGCCGGTTTCTCTCGACGACGGCGACGTGTGCGTGTGTCGAGTGGTGGTGGTGCACCGATCTGTATAGTCTTTGCGGCGGTGCCGCCCCACTAGATCGGCGGCTTGGCGATGCATATAGTGGAGGCCTCCATATAGTGCATTCGTGAGCCGCTGCGTCACGGCCCGCCGCCCGGCCGTCTCTTTCCCGGCAAGGAATAAAAGAGCAGGTCCGCGTCCGCGCGCGGCTAAAAGCGTTCAACGGGCAGGCCATGAGAGGGTCATATGCATGTACCGGCCACGGGCTATGGCCAACGGTCGTCTACTACTACCACCTAGTTAGTGATACTACTGGTAATTATGGGTCATTGTTTTGATAAAACTTTCGATCTTTTCATCATCACTCATGATAGTAATATAACAGAAATAATAAAAATTACAATCAGATCTGTAGACCACCTAACGACGACTACAAGCACTGAAACAAGCTGAATACGCGCCACCGTCATCGCCCCTCCCTCACTGGAGCCGGAAAAACTTGTTTTAGTAGACAGTCGGGAAGTCGTCGTGCTAATGCCCTATAGGACCATGATGCGGAGCATCCTAGGGGCATCACCATGTCAAGAGTCCGTTTGGCAAGTGACACGTGCGACATCTACTTCACATACACAAAGGTGAATCATTTCCTTTACACGTGCTCACTTGACCCCTTCGAGGATGGTATACTACTTGACACCCCTCTTGTGTGCATGCATAGGTATTGTCGGAACGCTACGGACGACGAGGAGGAGTGCAAGCGCCAAGGAACACCTACACTATCCGCGAGGGAAGCGTGGAAGCGAAGACGGAAGAAGACGGAGCTGCAGAATCTACAGCAGCCGGACGTCCGACACTCTACAGCGCCCGGATGACCGACGTCCACCGGACGTCCGACGCGACCACGCCAGGACCAGCCAGGAGATCTACAGCGGCCGGACGACCGACAACCTCCGGACGACCAACGCCGACCGGACGATCGGTGCCACCGGACGAGAGAAGAATCGTCGAAAGTCTGACGCCCTCCGGACGTCCAGACCCCCGCAAGCGACCGGACGTCCGACCCCGACCGGACGTCCGACACTGCCTGTGCGCAGCCGGGCCTTTGGCCTTGTATCCCTCTCCCACTTACCCCTTCGTGGCTTAGACTATAAATAGACCACCTCCACCTCCTTTCTAAGGTTAGCAGAGTGATAGCTCATTTGTATGTGAGCTTTGCTCCTACCTTCTCCTCTTGAGAGAGAGAGACCACCACTCCCATGGAGTTCAAGACCTCCATGTGAGAAGATCCTGCGGGATATATCGATCAAGACCCCCTCACGGGCGGCCCCCTTCAAGACCTCCTCATGGAGATGAACTTTACCTTGTAACTTTTTCTTTTTTGTTCATGTACCTTGTGGATCTTGTGTGTTTGATTGTCTAGCGGATGTGTGATTGGACTTGTTCTTGAGTGTTCCCCCTTGTGTTTCCTCTTCGTTCTTCCTCGTGTTCTTCGTGTTCTTCGAGGGATCCCACTCCAATCGTGAAAGATCGGCCTACACCGGGTTAGCCCGTATCATATGGTATCATGAGCCACGTTGATCACGTATTTGGAGTCCCTCCCACCGTTTTCTAGCCTTAGTTTGCTTGATTTCATCCTAAATTTCGAAAATCCCTACAAAAAATAGCCCCAATTTTTTTTCGTGATTTGTTGGTTTGATAATGTTTTGTTGATTTTGATCCATGGATTTGCTTGATTTCGAGTGGGTCTAGCATCTCCCTAAGTTTCTCCATCTTCCATCCACGAAATTTGCTCAATTTTGACCCCAAAATCCCCATTTTCCGTCCAAAATCGCGTCCCGAATCTGAAATTTCGCGTTGACCCCGACCCACCGGACGACCGACACTTTACCGGACGTCCGGGGCCCCAGGAACCACCGGAAGTCCGACACTTACCGGATGACCGGAACCCCGACCCCGAGCTGAAATTAGCGGATTTCCGACCCGACCGGACGTCCGGGGACCGGACATCCGTCCATTTACGGACGTCCGATACCTGTAGATATTGACTTCGGCTGATTCTTGTTTCGGCCATAACTAATTCATCCGAACTCCGATTTTGACGTTCTTTAGCTCGTTTTGAAGCTATTGACATCCCCCTTCCCACAAAATTACTTCCAACATCATTTGACTCCATCAAATTTTGACAACTTTGATATCGTTGCCTAGGGCTTCCACCACATCATCCGCTACACCACCATCGACTTCCGCAACCTTACCCATTTTGTTCCCATTGCCTATGTGGTTGCTTGAGTAGTGATTCGAGTCTCCTAAGGTGTTTCGGCTACTTAGGGACGGCTGCTTCCTCATCAACCACCACCACCACTTCCGCATAGGCTTACCCACCATACACTTCCACCACCTCAACTTAACCCAATTTTGTTTGAGCTTATTTGAGTTGTGGCTTGTGTCTCCTAAGGTGTTTCGGCTACTTAGGGACGGAAACTTCAACTTCGACGTGCATAACCCGTCATCCCACTTCCTCATTGCCAAGTGCAAAACTACCACCGCTTTCCGCTACCACCATTTGACTTTTGACGTTTGAGATTTTGAGTTGTGGTTTTTCCGTTTCCTAAGGTGTTTCGTCTAATTAGAAACGGTTGTACATCAAGAACACCGCCACTCATCATCGCCACGAGGTCGTCATCTTTAAGGACGGTAACCTCAACGACACCATTGTATACTCCCCTTGCCATTGCATTGATAACCCCTACTTGCCTATCGGGACTAGCCATTTGAGTATTTTCGGCAACATTACTTGTGCACATTAGTGATCATTGGTCTACACCTTCCATATCATTTTGGTATCATATCATCCATTGTCACAAGATTGTTCCCGCATATACACAATTGCTATCTTGGTTTGTGCATTTCGCATTGTGGCCATATCAAAAAGAAAGCTTTTAAGCAAAAAGAAAGAGCAAAGTGCTTGTAAGCAATAGCCATAGTATCATACCACATTGCATAAGATTGTCATATCCGATCATCTTGGATCAAACACCGGGAACCATACATACATAGCATACTTGGGATACAAGTTTATCCATTTTGCATCTTATAGGTTGTGCACATATGTCGTATCCGCCTATCGAGCAATCGTGCTAGCGTCTCTCTTGAGTTGTGCAACACGAGCGTTTTCCGTGGATTCCACATTTTGTGCTCAATCCTTGGTTGCACGACCCCATTTATCTATCCGTGTGCACATATTGCTATTGGTCTACTTGTTTCACTTGCGAATTTGTGAATCTTTTTCAACATTATTGACTCTTGCTAACATTTTGCATTAAATTTTTGTGCCACTATCTTCACCGAGCTACTCCATAACCTTTACTTGATAGGTGTGAGTGAACAAGTCCGGAACCAATTCCACTATTCTTTCATCTCACATTGAGTGAAACGGGATACATCCTCAACTTTGGGAAAAGGTAACTTGGTATCTGATACGTCTCCAACGTATCTATAACTTTTTATTGTTCCATGCTATTATATTATCTGTTTTGGATGTTTGTGGGCTTTATTAAACACTTTTATATCACTTTTGGGACTAACCTATTAACCCAGAGCCCAGTGCCAGTTCCTGTTTTTTCCCTTGTTTCAGTGTTTCGAAGAAAAGGAATATCAAACGGAGTCGAAACGGAATGAAACCTTCTGGAGAAGTTATTTTTGGAAGGAAAGCTACCCGATAGACTTGGAGTGCACGTCAGGAAAGAAACGAGGGAGCCACGAGGTAGGGGGCGCGCCCACCCCCTAGGGCGCGCCCTCCACCCTCGTGAGCCCCTCGTGGCTCCCCTGACGTACTTCTTCCTCCTATATATACCCATATACCCTAAAACGATCGGGGAACAGAAGAGATCTGGAGTTCCGCCGCCGCAAGCCTCTGTAGCCACCAAAAACCAATCGGGACCCTGTTCCAGCACCCTGCCGGAGGGGGGGAACCCTCACTGGTGGCCATCTTCATCATCCCGGCGCTCTCCATGACGAGGAGGGAGTAGTTCACCCTCGGGGCTAAGGGTATGTACCAGTAGCTATGTGTTTGATCTCTCTCTCTCGTGTTCTTGATTTGGCACGATCTTGATGTATCGCGAGATTTGCTATTATAGTTGGATCTTATGTTTCTTCTCCCCCTCTACTCTCTTGTAATGGATTGAGTTTTCCCTTTGAAGTAATCTTATCGGATTGAGTCTTTAATGATTTGAGAACACTTGATGTATGTCTTGCAGTGCGTATCTGTGGTGACAATGGGATATCACGTGATTCACTTGATGTATGTTTTGGTGATCAACTTGCGGGTTCCGCCCATGAACTTATGCATAGGGGTTGGCACACGTTTTTGTCTTGATTCTCCGGTAGAAACTTTGGGGCACTCTTTGAGGTTCTATGTGTTGGTTGAATAGATGAATCTGAGATTGTGTGATGCATATCGTATAATCATACCCACGGATACTTGAGGTGACATTGGAGTATCTAGGTGACATTAGGGTTTTGGTTGATTTGTGTCTTAAGGTGTTATTCTAGTACGAACTCTAGGGCTGTTTGTGACACTTATAGGAATAGCCCAACGGATTGATTGGAAAGAATAACTTTGAGGTGGTTTTGTACCCTACCATAATCTCTTCGTTTGTTCCCCGCTATTAGTGGCTTTGGAGTGACTCTTTGTTGCATGTTGAGGGATAGTTATATGATCCAATTATGTTATTATTGTTGAGAGAATTTGCACTAGTGAAAGTATGAACCCTAGGCCTTGTTTCCAAGCATTGCAATACCGTTTGTGCTCACTTTTACCACTTGTTACCTTGCTGTTTTTATATTTTCAGATTACAAAAACCTATATCTACCATCCATATTGCATTTGTATCACCATCTCTTCGCTGAACTAGTGCACCTATACAATTTACCATTGTATTGGGTGTGTTGGGGACACAAGAGACTCTTTGTTATTTGGTTGCAGGGTTGCTTGAGAGAGACCATCTTCATCCTACGCCTCCCACGGATTGATAAACCTTAGGTCATCCACTTGAGGGAAACTTGCTACTGTCCTACAAACCTCTGCACTTGGAGGCCCAACAACGTCTACAAGAAGAAGATTGTGTAGTAGACATCAAGCTCTTTTCTGGCGCCGTTGCCGGGGAGGTGAGTTCTTGAAGGTATATCTTTAGATCTTGCAATCGAATCTTTTTGTTTCTTTTTTTAGCACTAGTTTAGTTTATAAAAGAAAACTAAAAAAATGGAATTGAGTTTGTCGCATACGCTTCATCTTTTTAATATCTTTCGTGAGTATGATGGAAAAGAAAATTGTGCCAAAGTGTTAGAAGAAGAATGCATTAAAATGTTTGGCACTAAATCTTTGAACGATGAGCATGACTGCAATGTTGTTAGTATGAACTCCTTGAAAATCCATAGTACTAATGATGATTGCACTAGTTATGATGAAAATGTCTCCTATAAACATGTCAATTTTTGTGGAGTGCATTAGGTTTGCAAGTATACACCAAGTAGGGAAGATAGATATTGCAAGAGGCATAAGTATTTAGAAACTAAATTGTTGCAAGAAAGGCTAGATGTTTGTGCTGAAAATTTAAATTTTCTTGGCCATACTTGTGAACTTTGCAATGAAAGTGGCCATTTAGCTATCCGATGCAAATTGTTTCATGATCTAATCGTGTCCAAAAATTGTGATGAGTTGATTTCCCTTGCACATTATAATGAACTTAGCTTGCTTATGGGCTGCGAAGAAATGAAACATATAACTAGGCATCTTCTAGAATCTGCCCGTTATGAACTTCTTGGTTTTGATCTAGTAGAAATTTATATGTATTGTGCGGTGAATTGCATTGAAAATCCTTATGTTGCCAATTACATAAAGAAAAAAACAAATAGAAGATGAAGAGAATACTAACGAAAAGGAAGAGACTTCCCAATATTCTCCTATTATTTCTTATGATGAATCAGGTAACGAGGAGGAGCCTTCTATTCAACCAATCTCATTAATAAGGAGCTCCAAAAAGTGGAATGAACCCACACATGAGGTGAAGAAGAAGAAAAGAAAAAGGAAGAGAGGTAAAAAGATATCTCTCCCAAATAATGTTGCTCCTATTATTGCTGTGCCTCATGAAAATGAATCAAAAATAATTGTGGAAGATGACGCACTTGATGATGATCTAGTTATACCTACTGCTTATTGTGATGATTATGATTGGGAAGATAATGATACTTCTTATGATATTGAAAATCTTTTTGGCACTTGCTTGGAAGAATATGATAATTGCTATACTATTGGTGCTATCCATACTATTAATGATGAGAGTGATTATGCTTATGATATGAAAAGGCCCAAGCTTGGGGAAGCTATGTTTGATAAGGATGACATTTTTGAGAATATATTTGCTGCAATTAATGTTTGTCCCAAGCTTGGGGATGCTACGTTTAATGAAGATGATATTTTTAGTCTCCCAAGTTTTGATATGCAAAGTTGTTATGATGATAGCATGCCTTCTACTTATGATGATTATATTGATGAAAGTGGGTTTGGAAGAGTGTCAACTTTAGGAAGTAGTGATCCCACTATTTTGGAGGATGTTGAATCTTATTGTAATATTTATGAAAGTGGATTTGGAGAGGTCATGACTTTATTTAGTGATGTATCCACTATTTCGGAAGAGGTTTCAATTGATTATGATGAGAACAAAGTTGCTACTTATAATGATTATTGTGATGAAACTTATGCTATAAAAAGTAGTGATGATTATATTTATAAAACTTGTCATGATTATGATTACCCTTTTTCTGAACATTACTCTTTTAATGTGGAAACAATTTATAGTATTCAAGTCTCTTATGATACTCCCGCTATTCCGAATAAGAAGAATTTTGCTTGTGTGGAGAATAGTAAATTTTCTATGCTTGTAGATCATGAAAAGAATGCTTTAAGTGCTGGTTATATTGTTGAATTCATTCATGATGCTACTGAAAGTTATTATGAGGGAGGAATGTATGCTTGTAGGAATTGCAATAATATCAAGTTTCCTCTCTATGTGCTTAAATTTTCGAAGTTATGCTTGTTTTGCCTTCCTATGCTAGTTGATTATTGTTCCCATAAGTTGTTTGCTCACAAAATCCCTATGCATAGGAAGTGGGTTAGACTTAAATGTGCTAGTCATATTCTTCATGATGCTCTATTTATGTTTCAATTCTTATCTTTTATGCGAGCATCATTGAAATCATCATGCCTAGCTAGGGGCGTTAAACGTTAGCGCTTGTTGGGAGGCAACCCAATTTTATTTTAGTTTCTTGCTTTTTGGTTCTGTTTAGTAATACATAATACATCTAGCTTCTGTTTATATGTGGTCTTATGTTTTAATTTGTGTTTGTGCCAAGTAGAACCTTTGGAAAGACTTGGGTGAAGTCTTTATGATCATGCTGTAAAAAACAGAAACTTTAGCGCTCACGAGATTAGCTTCAACTTTTTACTGGAGAGTGCTATTTAGTTTATTATTTTTGCAGGTAATTACTAGACAAATTCCCCAGGTCCACACATTTATTTTAGAATTTTTGTAGTTCCAGAAGTTTGCGTTAGTTACAGATTACTATAGACTGTTCTGTTTTTGACAGATTCTGTTTTCATTGTGTTGCTTGCTTATTTTGATGAATCTATGGCTAGTAAAATAGTTTATAAACCATATAGAAGTTGGAATACAGTAGGTTTAACACTAATATAAATAAAGAATGAGTTCATTACAGTACCTTGAAGTGGTGTTTTGTTTTCTTTCGCTAACGGAGCTTACGAGTTTTCTGTTAAGTTTTGTGTTGTGAAGTTTTCAAGTTTTGGGTAAAGATTCGATGGACTATGGAATAAGGTGAAGGAAATATGCCCTAGAGGCAATAATAAAGTTATTATTTATTTCCTTATATCATGATAAATGTTTATTATTCATGCTAGAATTGTATTAACCGGAAACATAATACATGGGTGAATACATAGACAAACAGAGTGTCACTAGTATGCCTCTACTTGACTAGCTCATTGATCAAAGATGGTTATGTTTCCTAGCCATAGACATGAGTTGTGATTTTATTAACGGGATCACATCATTAGGAGAATGATGTGATTGACTTGATTCCGTTAGCTTAGCACTCGATCGTTTAGTATGTTGCTATTGCTTTCTTCATGACTTATACATGTTCCTATGACTATGAGATTATGCAACTCCCGTTTACCGGAGGAACACTTTGTGTGCTACCAAACGTCACAACGTAACTGGGTGGTTATAAAGGTGCTCTACAGGTGTCTCCAAAGGTACTTGTTAGGTTGGCGTATTTCGAGATTAGGATTTGTCACTCCGATTGTCGGAGAGGTATCTCTGGGCCCACTCAGTAATACACATCACTATAAGCCTTGCAAGCATTGTGACTAATGAGTTAGTTGTAGGATGATGTATTACGGAACGAGTAAAGAGACTTGCCGGTAACGAGATTGAACTAGGTATCGAGATACCGACGATCGGATCTCGGGCAAGTAACATACAGATGACAAAGGGAACAACGTATGTTGTTATGCGGTCTGACCGATAAAGATCTTCGTAGAATATGTAGGAACCAATATGATCATCCAGGTTCCCCTATTGGTTATTGACCGGAGAGGTGTCTCGGTCATGTCTACATAGTTCTCGAACCCGTAGGGTCCGCACGCTTAACGTTACGATGACAGTTATATTATGAGTTTATATGTTTTGATGTACCGAAGGTTGTTCGGAGTCCCGAATGTGATCGCGGACATGACGAGGAGTCTCGAAATGGTCGAGACATAAAGATTGATACATTGGAAGCCTATGTTTGGACATCGGAAGTGTTCCGGGTGAAATCAGGATTTTTCCGGAGTACCGGGAGGTTACCGGAACCCCCCAATAACTTAATGGGCCTTAGTGGGCCTAGGTGGAAGAGAGGAGAGGAGGCCAGGGCAGGGCCGTGCGCCCCTCCCCCCAGTCCAAATAGGACATGGAGAGGGGGGCGGCGCCCCCCCCTTCCTTCCTCCCCTCCACCTCTTCCCCCTCTCTCTCCTAGTCCAACATGGAAAAGGGGGGAGTCCTACTCCCGGTAGGAGTAGGACTCCTCCTGGCGCGCCTCTCCTCCTTGGCCGGCGGCCTCCCCCTTGCTCCTTTATATACGGGGGCAGGGGCCACCTCTAGACACACAATTGATCAACGATCTTTTAGCCGTGTGCGGTGCCCCCCTCCACCATATTACACCTCGATAATATCGTAGCGGTTCTTAGGCGAAGCCCTGCGTCGGTAGAACATCATCATCATCACCACGCCGTCGTGCTGACGAAACTCTCCCTCAACACTCGGCTGGATCGGAGTTCGAGGGACGTCATCGAGTTTAACGTGTGCTGAACTCGGAGGTGCCGTGCGTTCGGTACTTGATCGGTCGGATCGTGAAGACGTACGACCACATCAACCGCGTTGTGTTAACACTTCCGCTTTCGGTCTACGAGGGTACGTGGACAACACTCTCCCCTCTCGTTGCTATGCATCACCATGATCTTGCGTGTGCGTAGGAATTTTTTTGAAATTACTATGTTCCCCAACAGTGGCATCCGAGCCTGGTTTTATGCGTTGATGTTATATGCACGAGTAGAACACAAGTGAGTTGTGGGCGATATAAGTCATACTGCTTACCAGCATGTCATATTTTGGTTCAGCGGTATTGTGAGATGAAGCAGCCCGGACCGACATTACGCGTACGCTTACGCGAGACTGGTTTCACCGTTGCGAGCACTCGTTGCTTAAAGGTGACTGGCGGGTGTCTGTCTCTCTCACTTTAGTTGAACCGAGTGTGGCTACGCCCGGTCCTTGCGAAGGTTAAAACAACACCAACTTGACAAACTATCGTTGTGGTTTTGATGCGTAGGTAAGAACGGTTCTTGCTAAGCCCGTAGCAGCCACGTAAAACTTGCAACAACAAAGTAGAGGACGTCTAACTTGTTTTTGCAGGGCATGTTGTGATGTGATATGGTCAAGACATGATGCTATATTTTATTGTATGAGATGATCATGTTTTGTAACCAAGTTATCGGCAACTGGCAGGAGCCATACGGTTGTCGCTTTATTGTATGCAATGCAATCGCCATGTAATTGTTTTACTTTATCACTAAGCGGTAGCGATTGCATGTGATGTTTATCTTTTATGCATCTTATCTTCCTTTGATTAACGGTAGCATTATAAGATGATCTCTCACTAAAATTTCAAGATAAAAGTGTTCTCCCTGAGTATGCACCGTTGCGAAAGTTCTTCGTGCTGAGACACCACGTGATGATCGGGTGTGATAGGCTCTACGTTCAAATACAACGGGTGCAAAACAGTTGCACACGCGGAATACTCAGGTTAAACTTGACGAGCCTAGCGTATGCAGATATGGCCTCGGAACACGGAGACCGAAAGGTCGAGCGTGAATCATATAGTAGATATGATCAACATAGTGATGTTCACCATTGAAACTACTCCATCTCATGTGATGATCGGACATGGTTTAGTTGATATGGATCACGTGATCACTTAGAGGATTAGAGGGATGTCTATCTAAGTCGGAGTTCTTAAGTAATATGATTAATTGAACTTGAATTTATCATGAACTTAGTACCTAATAGTATCTTGCTTGTCTATGTTAATTGTAGATAGATGGCCCATGCTGTTGTTCAGTTGAATTTTAATGCGTTCCTTGAGAAAGCAAAGTTGAAAGATGCTGGTAGCAATTACACGGACTGGGTCCGTAACTTGAGGATTATCCTCATTGTTGCATAGAAGAATTACGTCCTGGAAGCATCGCTGGGTGCCAGGCCTGCTGCAAGAGCAACACCAGAAGTTATGAACGTCTGGCAGAGCAAAGCTGATGACTACTCGATAGTTCAGTGTGCCATGCTTTACGGCTTAGAACCGGGTCTTCAACAACGTTTTGAACGTCATGGAGCATATGAGATGTTCCAGGAGTTGAAGTTAATATTTCAAGCAAATGCCCGGATTGAGAGATATGAAGTCTCCAATAAGTTCTACAGCTGCAAGCTGGAAGAGAATAGTTCTGTCAGTGAGCATATACTCAAAATGTCTGGGTATAATAATCACTTGATTCAACTGGGAGTTAATCTTCCGGATGATAGCGTCATTGACAGAATTCTTCAATCACTGCCACCAAGCTACAAGAGCTTCGTGATGAACTATAACATGCAAGGGATGAATAAGACAATTCCCGAGCTCTTCGCAATGCTAAAGGCAGCGGAGGTAGAAATCAAAAAGGAGCATCAAGTGTTGATGGTCAATAAGACCACTAGTTTCAAGAAAAAGGGCAAAGGGAAGAAGAAGGGGAACTTCAAGAAGAACAGCAAGCAAGTTGCTGTTCAGGAGAAGAAACCCAAGTCTGGACCTAAGCCTGGGACTGAGTGCTTCTACTACAAGCAGACTGGTCACTGGAAGCGGAACTGCCCCAAGTATTTGGCGGATAAGAAGGATGGCAAGGTGAACAAAGGTATATGTGATATACATGTTATTGATGTGTACCTTACTAATGCTCGCAGTAGCACCTGGGTATTTGATACTGGTTCTGTTGCTAATATTTGCAACTCGAAACAGGGGCTACGGATTAAGTGAAGATTGGTTAAGGACGAGATGACGATGCGCGTGGGAAATGGTTCCAAAGTCGACGTGATCGCCGTCGGCACGCTACCTCTACATCTACCTTCGGGGTTAGTATTAGACCTAAATAATTGTTATTTGGTGCCACCGTTGAGCATGAACATTATATCTGGATCTTGTTTGATGCGAGACGGTTATTCATTTAAATCAGAGAATAATGGTTGTTCTATTTATATGAGTAATATCTTTTATGGTCATGCACCCTTGAAGAGTGGTCTATTTTTAATGAATATCGGTAGTAGTGACACACATATTCATAATGTCGAAGCCAAAAGATGCAGAGTTGATAATGATAGTGCAACTTATTTGTGGCACTGCCGTTTAGGTCATATCGGTGTAAAACGCATGAAGAAACTCCATAATGATGGACTTTTGGAATCACTTGATTATGAATCACTTGGTACTTGCGAACCGTGTCTCATGGGCAAGATGACTAAAACATCGTTCTCCGGTACTATGGAGAGAGCAACTAATTTGTTGGAAATCATACATACAGATGTATGTGGTCCGATGAATATTGAGGCTCGTGGCAGATATCGTTATTTTCTCACCTTCATAGATGATTTGAGCAGATATGGGTATATCTACTTAATGAAACATAAGTCTGAAACATTTGAAAAGTTCAAAGAATTTCAGAGCGAAGTTGAAAATCATCGTAACAAGAAAATAAAGTTTCTACGATCAGATCGTGGAGGAGAATATTTGAGTTACGAGTTTGGCCTACATTTGAAACAATGCGGAATAGTTTCGCAACTCACGCCACCCGGAACACCACAACGTAATGGTGTGTCCGAACGTCGTAATCGTACTTTACTAGATATGGTGCGATCTATGATGTCTCTTACTAATTTACCGCTATCGTTTTGGGGTTATGCTTTAGAGACGACTGCATTCACTCTAAATAGGGCACCATCAAAATCCGTTGAAACGACACCTTATGAACTATGGTTTGGCAAGAAACCAAAGTTGTCGTATCTTAAAGTTTGGGGTTGCGATGCTTATGTGAAGAAACTTCAACCTGATAAGCTCGAACCTAAATCGGAGAAATGTGTCTTCATAGGATACCCAAAGGAGACTGTTGGGTACACCTTCTATCACAGATCCGAAGGCAAGACATTCGTTGCTAAGAATGGGTCCTTTCTAGAGAAGGAGTTTCTCTCGAAAGAAGTGAGTGGGAGGAAAGTAGAACTTGATGAGGTAACTGTACCTGCTCCCTTATTGGAAAGTAGATCATCATAGAAATCAGTTTCTGCGACTCCTACACCAATTAGTGAGGAAGTTAATGATAATGATCATGAAACTTCAGATCAAGTTATTACTGAACCTCGTAGGTCAACCAGATTAAGATCCGCACCAGAGTGGTACGGTAATCCTGTTCTGGAGGTTATGTTACTAGACCATGACGAACCTACGGACTATGAAGAAGCGATGGTGAGCCCAGATTCCGCAAAATGGCTTGAGGCCATGAGATCCGAGATGGGATCATTATATGAGAACAAAGTATGGACTTTGGTTGACTTGCCCGATGATCGGCAAGCCATTGAAAATAAATGGATCTTCAAGAAGAAGACTGACGCTGACGATAATGTTACTGTCTATAAAGCTTGACTTGTTGCGAAAGGTTTTCGACAAGTTCAAGGGATTGACTACGATGAGACCTTCTCACCCGTAGCGATGCTTAAGTCTGTCCGAATCATGTTAGCAATTGCCGCATTTTATGATTATGAAATTTGGCAAATGGATGTCAAAACTGCATTCCTGAATGGATTTCTGGAAGAAGAGTTGTATATGATGCAACCGGATGGTTTTGTCGATCCAAAGGGAGCTAACAAAGTGTGCAAGCTCCAGCGATCCATTTATGGACTGGTGCAAGCCTCCCAGAGTTGGAATAAACGCTTTGATAGTGTGATCAAAGCATTTGGTTTTATACAGACTTTTGGAGAAGCCTGTATTTACAAGAAAGTGAGTGGGAGCTCAGTAGCATTTCTGATATTATATGTGGATGACATATTGCTAATTGGAAATGATATAGAATTTCTGGATAGCATAAAGGGATACTTGAATAAGAGTTTTTCAATGAAAGACCTCGGTGAAGCTGCATATATATTGGGCATCAAGATCTATAGAGATAGATCAAGACGCTTAATTGGACTTTCACAAAGCACATACCTTGACAAAGTTTTGAAGAAGTTCAAAATGGATCAAGCAAAGAAAGGGTTCTTGCCTGTACTACAAGGTGTGAGATTGAGTAAGACTCAATGCCCGACCACTGCAGAAGATAGAGAGAAGATGAAAGATGTTCCCTATGCTTCAGCCATAGGCTCTATCATGTATGCAATGCTGTGTACCAGACCTGATGTGTGCCTTGCTATAAGTTTAGCAGGGAGATACCAAAGTAATCCAGGAGTGGATCACTGGACAGCGGTCAAGAACATCCTGAAATACCTGAAAAGGACTAAGGATATGTTTCTCGTTTATGGAGGTGACAAAGAGCTCATCGTAAATGGTTACGTTGATGCAAGCTTTGACACTGATCCGGACGATTCTAAATCGCAAACCGGATACGTGTTTACATTGAACGGTGGAGCTGTCAGTTGGTGCAGTTCTAAGCAAAGTGTCGTGGCGGGATCTACGTGTGAAGCGGAGTACATAGCTGCTTCGGAAGCAGAAAATGAAGGAGTCTGGATGAAGGAGTTCATATCCGATCTAGGTGTCATACCTAGTGCATCGGGACCAATGAAAATCTTTTGTGACAATACTGGTGCAATTTCCTTAGCAAAGGAATCCAGATTTCACAAGAGAACCAAGCACATCAAAAGACGCTTCAATTCCATCCGGGATTTAGTCCAGGTGGGAGACATAGAAATTTGTAAGATACATACGGATCTGAATGTTGCAGACCCGTTGACTAAGCCTCTTCCACGAGCAAAACATGAGCAGCGCCAAGACTCCATGGGTGTAAGAATCATTACTGTGTAATCTAGATTATTGACTCTAGTGCAAGTGGGAGACTGAAGGAAATACGCCCTAGAGGCAATAATAAAGTTATTATTTATTTCCTTATATCATCATAAATGTTTATTATTCATGCTAGAATTGTATTCACCGGAAACATAATACATGTGTGAATACATAGACAAACAGAGTGTCACTAGTATGCCTCTACTTGACTAGCTCGTTGATCAAAGATGGTTATGTTTCCTAGCCATAGACATGAGTTGTCATTTGATGAACGGGATCACATCATTAGGAGAATGATGTGATTGACTTGACCCATTCCATTAGCTTAGCACTCGATCGTTTAGTATGTTGCTATTGCTTTCTTCATGACTTATACATGTTCCTATGACTATGAGATTATGCAACTCCCGTTTACCGGAGGAACACTTTGTGTGCTACCAAACGTCACAACGTAACTGGGTGATTATAAAGGTGCTCTACAGGTGTCTCCAAAGGTACTTGTTGGGTTGGCGTATTTCGAGATTAGGATTTGTCACTCCGATTGTCGGAGAGGTATCTCTGGGCCCACTCAGTAATACACATCACTATAAGCCTTGCAAGCATTGTGACTAATGAGTTAGTTGTAGGATGATGTATTACGGAACGAGTAAAGAGACTTGCCGGTAACGAGATTGAACTAGGTATCGAGATACCGACGATCGGATCTCGGGCAAGTAACATACCGATGACAAAGGGAACAATGTATGTTGTTATGCGGTCTGACTGATAAAGATCTTCGTAGAATATGTAGGAACCAATATGAGCATCCAGGTTCCGCTATTGGTTATTGACCGGAGAGGTGTCTCGGTCATGTCTACATAGTTCTCGAACCCGTAGGGTCCGCACGCTTAACGTTACGATGACAGTTATATTATGAGTTTATATGTTTTTATGTACCAAGGTTGTTCGGAGTCCCGGATGTGATCACGGACATGACGAGGAGTCTCGAAATGGTCGAGACATAAAGATTGATATATTGGAAGCCTATGTTTGGACATCGGAAGTGTTCCGGGTGAAATCGGGATTTTTCCGGAGTACTGGGAGGTTACCGGAACCCCCCGGTAACTTAATGGGCCTTAGTGGGCCTAGGTGGAAGAGAGGAGAGGAGGCCAGGGCAGGACCGCGCGCCCCTCCCCCCTAGTCCGAATAGGACAAGGAGAGGGGGGCGGCGCCCCCCTT
The DNA here is from genome assembly GCF_002575655.3 of Aegilops tauschii subsp. strangulata. Taxonomy (NCBI): domain Eukaryota; kingdom Viridiplantae; phylum Streptophyta; class Magnoliopsida; order Poales; family Poaceae; genus Aegilops; species Aegilops tauschii. The sequence goes on from NC_053039.3 coordinate 230,006,358, forward strand.
CCTTCCTCCCCTCCACCTCTTCCCCCTCTCTCTCCTAGTCCAACATGGAAAAGGGGGGAGTCCTACTCCCGGTAGGAGTAGGACTCCTCCTGGCGCGCCTCTCCTCCTTGGCCGGCGGCCTCCCCCTTGCTCCTTTATATACGGGGGCAGGGGGGCACCTCTAGACACACAATTGATCAACGATCTTTTAGCCGTGTGCGGTGCCCCCCTCCACCATATTACACCTCGATAATATCGTAGCGGTGCTTAGGCGAAGCCCTGCGTCGGTAGAACATCATCATCGTCACCACGCTGTCGTGCTGACGAAACTCTCCCTCAACACTCGGCTGGATCGGAGTTCGAGGGACGTCATCGAGCTGAACGTGTGCTGAACTCGGAGGTGCCGTGCGTTCGGTACTTGATCGGTCGGATCATGAAGACGTACGACTACATCAACCGCGTTGTGTTAACGCTTCCAGTCTACGAGGGTACGTGGACAACACTCTCCCCTCTCGTTGCTATGCATCACCATGATCTTGCGTGTGCGTAGGAATTTTTTTGAAATTACTACGTTCCCCAACATAAGGAGTGGCAAGAGCCTAAGCTTGGGGATGCCCAAGGCACCCCAAGGTAATATTCAAGGACAACCAAAAGACTAAGCTTGGGGATGCCCTGGATGGCATCCCCTCTTTCGTCTTCGTTCATCGGTAACTTTACTTGGAGCTATATTTTAATGCACCACATGATATGTGTTTTGCTTGGAGTGTCATTTTATTTTCTTTTGTTTTGCTTGCTGTTTGAATAAAATATCAAGATCTGAAATTATTAAATGGGAGAGTCTTCACATAGTTGCATAATTATTCGACTACTCATTGATCTTCACTTATATCTTTCGGAGTACTTTGTTGTTTGCTCTAGTGCTTCACTTATATCTTTTAGAGCACAATGGTGGTTTTATTTTGAAGAAATAGATGAACTCGCATGCTTCACTTATATTATTTTGAGAGTCCTAAACAGCATGGTAATTTGCTTTGGTTATGAATTTAGTCCTAATATGATGGGCATCCAAGAGGGATATAATAAAAACTTTCATATAAAGTGCATTGAATACTATGAGAAGATTGATTCTTTATGATTGTTTTGAGATATGAAGATGGTGATATTAGAGTCATGCTAGTTGAGTAGTTGTAAATTTGAGAGATACTTGTGTTAAAGTTTGTGATTCCCGTAGCATGCACGTATGGTGAACCGTTATGTGATGAAGTCGGAGCATGCTTTATTTATTGATTGTCTTCCTTATGAGTGGCGGTCGGGGACGAGCGATGGTCTTGTCCTACCAATCTATCCCCCTAGGAGCATGCACGTAGTACTTCGTTTCTATAACTAATAGATTTTTGCAATAAGTATGTGAGTTCTTTATGACTAATGTTGAGTCCATGGATTATACGCACTCTCACCCTTCCACCATTGCTAGCCTCTCTAATACCGCGCACCTTTCGCCGGTATCATACACCCACCATATACCTTCCTCAAAACAGCCACCATACCTACCTATTATGGCATTTCCATAGCCATTCCGAGATATATTGCCATGCAACTTACCACCGTTCGGTTTATTGTGACACGCTTCATCATTGTCATATTGCTTTGCATGATCATGTAGTTGACATCGTATTTGTGGCAAAGCCACCTTCATAATTCTTTCATACATGTCACTCATGAGTCATTGCACATCCCGGTACACCGCCGGAGGCATTCATGTAGAGTCATATTGTTGTTCTAAGTATTGAGTTGTAATTTTTGAGTTGTAAGAAAATAAAAGTGTGATGATCATCATTATTAGAGCATTGTCCCAAGTGAGGAAAGGATGATGGAGACTATGATTCCCCCACAAGTCGGGATGAGACTCCGGACGAAAATAAAAAAAAGAAAAGGAAAAAGAGGCAAAAAAAAGGGGGAAAAGGCCCAAACAAAAAAAACAAAAAAGAGAGAAGGGACAATGCTACTATCCTTTTTCCACACTTGTGCTTCAAAGTAGCACCATGATCTTCAGGATAGAGAGTCTCCTATGTTGTCACTTTCATATACTAGTGGGAATTTTACATTATAGAACTTGGCTTGTATATTCCAATGATGGGCTTCCTCAAAATGCCCTAGGTCTTCGTGAGCAAGCGAGTTGGATGCACACCCACTTAGTTTCTTTTGTTGAGCTTTCATATACTTATAGCTCTAGTGCATCTGTTGCATGGCAATCCCTACTCACTCACATTGATATCTATTGATGGGCATCTCCATAGCTCGTTGATACGCCTAGTTGATGTGAGACTATCTTCTCCTTTTTGTCTTTTCCACAACCACCATTCTATTCCACCTATAGTGCTATGTCCATGGCTCACGTTCATGTATTGCGTGAAGATTGAAAAAGTTTGAGAACATCAAAAGTATGAAACAATTGTTTGACTTGTCATCGGGGTTGTGCATGATTTAAATATTTTGTGTGATGAAGATAGAGCATAGCCAGACTATATGATTTTGTAGGGATAACTTTCTTTGGCCATGTTATTTTGAGAAGACATGATTGCTTTGTTAGTATGCTTGAAGTATTATTGTTTTCATGTCAATATTAAACTTTTGTCTTGAATCTTATGGATCTGAATATTCATGCCACAATAAAGAAAATTACATTAAGAAATATGTTAGGTAGCATTCCACATCAAAAATTCTGTTTTTATCATTTACCTACTCGAGGACGAGCAGGAATTAAGCTTGGGGATGCTGATACGTCTCCAACGTATCTATAATTTTTTATTGTTCCATGCTATTATATTATCTGTTTTGGATGTTTATGGGCTTTATTAAACACTTTTATATCACTTTTGGGACTAACCTATTAACCCAGAGCCCAGTGCCAGTTCCTGTTTTTTCCCTTGTTTCAGTGTTTCGAAGAAAAGGAATATCAAACGGAGTCGAAACGGAATGAAACCTTCTCGAGAAATTATTTTTGGAAGGAAAGCTACCCGATAGACTTGGAGTGCACGTCAGGAAAGAAACGAGGGAGCCATGAGGTAGGGGGGCGCGCCCACCCCCTAGGGCGCGCCCTCCACCCTCGTGGCTCCCCTGACGTACTTCTTCCTCCTATATATACCCATATACCCTAAAACGATCGGGGAACAGAAGAGATCTGGAGTTTCGCCGCCGCAAGCCTCTGTAGCCACCAAAAACCAATCGGGACCCTGTTCCGGCACCCTGCCGGAGGGGGGGGGAACCCTCACCGGTGGCCATCTTCATCATCCCGGCGCTCTCCATGACGAGGAGGGAGTAGTTCACCCTCGGGGCTGAGGGTACGTACCAGTAGCTATGTGTTTGATCTCTCTCTCGTGTTCTTTATTTGGCACGATCTTGATGTATCGCGAGCTTTGCTATTATAGTTGGATCTTATGTTTCTTCTCCCCCTCTACTCTCTTGTAATGGATTGAGTTTTCCCTTTGAAGTAATCTTATCGGATTGAGTCTTTAATGATTTGAGAACACTTGATGTATGTCTTGCCGTGCGTATCTGTGCTGACAATGGGATATCACGTGATTCACTTGATGTATGTTTTGGTGATCAACTTGCGGGTTCCGCCCATGAACTTATGCATAGGGGTTGGCACACGTTTTCGTCTTGATTCTCCGATAGAAACTTTGGGGCACTATTTGAGGTTCTATGTGTTGGTTGAATAGATGAATCTGAGATTGTGTGATGCATATCGTATAATCATACCCACGGATACTTGAGGTGACATTGGAGTATCTAGGTGACATTAGGGTTTTGGTTGATTTGTGTCTTAAGGTGTTATTCTAGTACGAACTCTAGGGCTGTTTGTGACACTTATAGGAATAGCCCAACAGATTGATTGGAAAGAATAACTTTGAGGTGGTTTCGTACCCTACCATAATCTCTTCGTTGGTTCCCCGCTATTAGTGACTTTGGAGTGACTCTTTGTTGCATGTTGAGGGATAGTTATATGATCCAATTATGTTATTATTGTTAAGAGAACTTGCACTAGTGAAAGTATGAACCCTAGGCCTTGTTTCCAAGCATTGCAATACCGTTTGTGCTCACTTTTACCACTTGTTACCTTGCTGTTTTTATATTTTCAGATTACAAAAACCTATATCTACCATCCATATTGCACTTGCATCACCATCTCTTCGCCGAACTAGTGCACCTATACAATTTACCATTGTATTGGGTGTGTTGGGGACACAAGAGACTCTTTGTTATTTGGTTGCAGGGTTGCTTGAGAGAGACCATCTTCATCCTACGCCTCCCACGGATTGATAAACCTTAGGTCATCCACTTGAGGGAAACTTGCTACTGTCCTACAAACCTATGCACTTGGAGGCCCAACAATGTCTACAAGAAGAAGGTTGTGTAGTAGACATCAGTATCGTTTATCTCATTATCTACTCACCTCTACTCGAGTCTTGTGATGCATAGGCAAGGCATTTCACCTTCGGTCTACAACAACAACGACGAGTTCGATGCCACGAACAACTCCAACGACGCGAAGATGCAAGCTCAAATGGAGGATATCAAAGCCCTCATCAAGTCCTACAAGCGATCTTCCTCATCTTCGAGAAGACGCTCAAGAGCACATGCTTTCGAGCTACCATCTCCGGCAAGATCACATCGGCATCGACACCATCACCAACAAGAACGTGCAGGTCAAGAGCTCAACACCAACAACCGCTTAACGACTTCACCATCTCCCTTGGCATCTTCGCCCAGCGACTTCAAGGCATCTTCGCCTACGGACATACGGCATCTTCGCCAACAAGAACCTCAAGGCTACGCTCAAGAGAAGCTCCCCAAGCTCAAGTCCGTGACTTCCACGAGCTACTACAACCTCGACATCGACCACACGATTCCTTTCTATGGGACTTAAGAACCCGAGGAGTATGTCGAGTGGGAGCGCCTAATGGACGACTATAGGGGTGGAATTCGAGCCGAGTCGAGCCAGCTCGACTCGACTCGCTAAAGCTCGTTTCATTAACGAGCTAGCTCGACTCGACTCGTTACTATAACGAGCTCAAATTCAAGATTGGCTCGACTTGTATAACTCGCGAGCTGGCTCGTTTAGCTTGTTCAGCTCGTTAAAGATATGAACATAAAACCTTACGAATACGAAAAAAAGATTAATAGGAATTTAACATGGACATATATGGTCATGTACGTGTGAGTCTCCTGGGTGACCAGGCCTTGAGTGGTTGGGCCTTGTGCTTGGACTCAAGGTGTTTAGTGACTATTTTTTACTGCCCATCAAGAAACACTGATTCTTTTACCAAGCCTAACGAGTTATACGAGTACTTGTGCGATCAGCTTGTTTAACTCGGTTCGTAAACGATCTTAAACTAAAGCTCGGCTCGACTCGTTATTGCTCGAGTTCGAGTTGATTCGAGCCGAGTCATGAGCTACTCGTTTAGCTCACGAGCTTCAAGCTTTTTTCCAGCCCTAGACGACTACCTCAAGCTACATCAAGTTCCTCTCGAAGATCAAGTGAAGTGCGCCTCAAGAAACCTCCACGACTACGCATCGACATGGTGGCTTCACACACCTTCGGAGAGCTACGACTTGAGTTGGCCCAAGACGAAGAGAGAATTGCGGCGAGAGTTCGTGCCTCCAACCTACACGGAACAACTTCTACGCCAATTGGAGAACACCACCCAAGGATCCAAGTCCATCGACGCGTACTTCAAGGAGATGAAGATTGCCTTGCGACGAGCCGGCGTGGACGACCCCATGTCGATGAAGTTCCACTTCATGATGGGATTGCACGACGACATCTCCAAGACTATCTTCCTCAAGAACTACAAGTCCATCGACGACAACTACATTGGTGCTCTCAAGGCGGGACAAGAACTCATGAAGGCCAAGGCTTCTCCACCCCAAGCTCACTTCGCGACGACCAAGCTCCATGAGAACGAGCATGAGGATAGTACCACCAAGATGTCCAAACTCGACGAGCTCCAAGACAATCTTCCCAAGTTCGACTTCACCGCCATCCCTCTTTGTGGCATTGATTATGCCGAGTCTACTTCGACTCTTTTTCAAGATGGTGCGGTGACGACTACGACTACGGAGACCATCAAGGACCAAGCTTTGGAGGCGAGCGACATGGCGACGAGCAAGGATGATGCTTCCATCTTAGGAGGCGAGAGTGATGATGTGCCATCTTCGGCCTTCATCCATGGTGACGGTGACGAGATGATTGAGCATGGGATTTTCCCTTCGGTCATGGAGGAGAGCGATGATGTGCCATCTTCGGCCTTCATCCACGACGACGGCGACGAGATGGTTGAGCATGGGATTTTCCCTTCGACCACGGCGACGTATGATGACTTGAGTGACTTGTGCCACCATATTGAGAGTGAGAGTGACTTCACCACTAGCCCCATATATGATGTGTTTCCCCAATTCCCATGTGAGGAGAGCCACAACACCCACCACTTGATTGAGATGAGTGACTCCACCATATGTGACATTGAGTGCACCTATTTTGAGGGAGTGAGTGAACCACCACATAGAGAGAGTGTGATAGTTGATAGGTCTCGTGAGGCCATTTGCATTTCTAACAACTTGACCTCTACCTCTATTGTATCTTCTCATTTGGTGCTAGGTCCCATATATGATGACGCGCCGATTCGCGATGACTATGTCCTCCCTTTGGACAAGAAGATGGCCATGGTGGAATATGATGCACCCCCCACATGGTTCCATCAAGATGAATATGACCATCATTTGGTCTTTCCCACCTCCCCTACATCACTTGAGTGGAATGAACAAGGTAACATAGGTGAAGGTGATGCTCTAATCCCACTAGTGGACATTCTTGACATTGATTGCTTGCATGATGTTGATCAACCTATTACCATGCTTCATGCTAGTGCGATTTCCCCATGTGATGATTTACCCATTTATGATGAGTATGATGATTGCCATGTGGAGTCTATTAGTTGTGATGCCATGTTACATAGGATTTCTTGTGACAATTCTTTAGGTCACATCATGTTTGACAATCTGCTTGACTTGTCATATGCTATGCATGAGATCAATCATATGTCATATTTGCAATCTCATCGTAGTGACTATGCATATGCCATTAAAATAAACCCAATTTGCACTTATGGCATAGATGACAAGCCCATGGTTATTGGCATTTGTTTTTCTTGCGATGATATTGATATGCTCCCTTTGCATCATTTATCTCATATGCCATGCCATGACCACCTAGCTTCGGATATGCATTGTTTTGGAGGTTGTCCATTTTCTCCATATGATGTTTCCAGTATTGCTCATGAGGAGACCCTCATAGTTTCCTCATACATTTTAGGAGATTCTGATTCATCCTATCCATTGCATGATCCCAATACTTGTGTGCACAATATGCTCCCCATGAATGAAAATGCTATTGATGTGCCATATACTTGTATGCTAAATTTGCATCCCCATCGTGTCATACATAATAACTATTCTTTCATGATGGATGACATGTTCTTATACCATGCATCAAATTTCTTTGAGCGATACTTATCTTGTGCTAACACTCACATGCACATACACATCATGATGGATGATGTGTACATTTACCACACGCACAATTTCTTTGGTTTGTGTCTTTTTTGTGTAGGTACCCATGAATACTTGTCAACCTCACAATCCCATGAATTGAAAAAACGAGCCCTAGAGTGCAATGATGACTTGGGATCCCATGGATTGCCTTTCCCACACCTATCTTCGCGCAAAGACTTCGCGCATTCCTTCTACACGGCCCTCACTTGGCTATGGGTTATTGTCCATTTATATCATTTGCCCATATTGCCATGTTAACTTTGCATGATATGCTCATTCCTATGCCTTTGCCATGCATTTGTGAACCATGCTTTGCATTACACATGATGATTGATTCTATTACTTGTATGTGTATTTGCAAACTTGGTGGAGATATTGCTTGTTATTGCCATGTTCCATTTGTGACCCATTCCTATGATGATACTATGATCTTGCTTTGCGTTCGTGCTTGTGATATGTCATGTGCATTGCATATGCCTATTATTTGCTCACATGACATGATTTCCATGATTTCCTCTAGTATGTTGCATCTTCGCACTACTAGTTTGCACGACTTGATTACTATGCTTGCTTATGTTGCATCACCAATGAGTCATAATTGCTCCTTTCGTGCGGTTGATGACAACCATTTACATGTTTTGCACATGATTGTTATTGCTTCTTGTCATATATCTCCATATGTTGCCTCTCTCATGCTAGATGATTTGCCATGTATTGAGTGCAACTATGCCTTTAGTCTTGATAATGAGTTTGCCCCCATAGCATTCTCACATATATTTGGAGATTTTGACATATTTCTTATGAAGCATGCTTGTCTTACCTCTTTGCACCATATACCTAGTGCCATGAATATTGCCATTGTTGCATCATATTATTCATGCACTTGTGCATTTAATGGTTATGTGCAAGAGAAGAAAAACATCATGATGGATGATGTGTTTATCTACCATGTGCATATGTTCTTTGCCTTGTTTTGTGCATGTGTAGGAAACTTGGACCTCGTGTCAACTTCCACGTCACGTGAATTGACAATCCGAGCTCTTGAGAGCGAACCACCTTCCACCACGACGATTCTACATCGCACTTGCTTGTGTTTCGGGATTGTGAAGAATGAACAAGGACACGCCTTCAAGGTGACATCTTTCTTGAGCATGGATATTGCGGATCATACTACTTGTGTTGCTTGCACCATGAGACTTATTGGTCATCTTAGACCACTTGATTGCACACTTGTTAGAGATCTTGCTTGGTCTTGCCATTTTCACACTTCCATGCATCATGATATATACGCCTTGTGTGTTGCATCCAGTTATTGGATTACTTACTCCTATCACATGTTTGGTTGCAACAATGTCATTCCTTCACATATGCCATGTCCCATTGATTGCTACATGCTTGCCTTGATTGCCTCACACATGATGAACACTTGATCTTTCTATTGTGTTGGGTGCCATACTATCTTCACTACACCCTATGCACGTTATGCTTGTATTGCCTTGCACTTGACCCATGTGTTTAGACACTTCATTTTATTTGGTGATGTGAATGATTCCTATGCCTGCCATAGACCTTTCATTGAGCAATTTATGAATGCTTGCTATGACCTCAAGGTAGATGCTTATTCTCTTGCCACACCTATTTGCATCACTACCTCACAATTGCATACTTGTCCCCATGATGACCTTGATTTTGCTCAATTTATGTGCTTACATGCCATGTCACAATCCTTTGTCAAACCATATGCTTTGCATGATGACGTCACTTGTTGGGTGAATCACCACTTGAATGCTTGGTTTTGCACTAATGCTAACCACATTTGTTTTTCCAAGTGTTTGTTGTCGTTGCTCCTTTTGAAGGAATCACTAGACGGTGCGACATTGGAGAGTGCCCATTGCGGGCTTGAAGATGATGAGTACTTGGTGAACGTCCGCTTCTACACGGAGAAGCCATCTCTTTCCCATGGTGATTTGGTTTTCGATCCGAGGTCGGATCTTTCCCAAGGGGGGGGGGAGATGATGTGGAGCATCCTACGGGCATCACCATGTCAAGAGTTCGTTTGGCAAGTGACACGTGCGACATCTACTTCACATACACAAAGGTGAATCATCTCCTTTACACGTGCTCACTTGACCCCTTCGAGGATGGTATACTACTTGACACCCCTCTCGTGTGCATGCATAGGTATTGTCGGAATGCTACGGACAACGAGGAGGAGTGCAAGCGCCAAGGAACACCTACACCATCCGCGAGGGAAGCGTGAAAGCGAAGACGGAAGAAGACGGAGCTGCAGAATCTACAGCGGCCGGACGTCCGACGTGCCACCGGACGTCCGACACTCTACAGCGCCCGAACGACCGACAAGTACCAGCGACCGGACGACCGACAAGTACCAGCGACCGAACGACCGACGCCGACCGGACGACCGGTGCCACCGGACCAGAGAAGAATCGTCGGAAGTCTGACGCCCTCCGGACGTCTAGACCCCCGCGAGCGACCGGACGTCCAACACTGCCTGTGCGCAGCCGGGCCTTTGGCCTTGTATCCCTCTCCCACTTACACCTTCGTGGCTTAGACTATAAATAGACCACCTCCACCTCCTTTCTAGGGTTAGCAAAGTGATAGCTCATTTGTATGTGAGCTTTGCTCCTACCTTCTCCTCTTGCGAGAGAGAAACCACCACTCCCATGGAGTTCAAGACCTCCATGTGAGAAGATCCTGCGAGATATATCGATCAAGACCCCTTCACGGGCGGCCCCCTTCAAGACCTCCTCATGGAGATGAACTTTACCTTGTATTTTTCCTTTTGTTGTTCATATACCTTGTGGATCTTGTGTATTTGATTGTCTAGCGGATGTGTGATTGGATTTGTTCTTGAGTGTTTCCCCTTGTGTTTCCTCTCCGTTCTTCCCCGTGTTCTTCGAGGGATCCCACTCCAATCGTGAAAGATCGGCCTACACCGGGTTAGCCCCGTATCAGACCAGCACACCAAAACAACAACTGCCGCCATTGAGGAGAAACTTAGATCAAAAGGAACCAGCCTGTCGACACACGAACATAGACGAACAAATACCGCATCCACGTGGATCCACCGAAGACAAACATCCCGACCGAATCCCGCGAGATTTGCCGGAGACAAACCTCCACACGCCCTCCGGTGATACTGGAAGCACCACCAGGACAAGGGCTAGACAGGAAGAGCAACCGTCGCCTCGTCTCTCTGAGCATGACACAAACCCTAAGAAAACTCAGAAAAGCATAAAAAAACGAAGCCCTCCCATTGGCAAAGGCCGGGATCCACCATATCTACATGGCCCTAAGGCCACGGGAGACGAGGCAGATCGACGTCAGCGTCTGTGGGAGGCAGAAGAAACTCTAGCGGCAGGTGGTCTAGCGGCGGGTGGGTAGGAGCGCTCTTTCTTGGCGCTAGTAATTAGGAGTCATTTTCTACTTGGAAATTAAGTATGGTCGTAAGCCATGACTAATCTGCTACCAGTCCACTAGCCTAGTGGAGTACTACTAGCTAGTAGGGGCTAAGAATATGCTCCACCAAGTCTAATATTTTCTCAACAAGATTTATAATCAATGCGCCCTAGATATAGAAAACGCCGAGTTTTTTAATGACAACACATGATCTAGTTACTTTGACGCAGTCACGAGTTTGCAAATATCTCAACCTAATAAGATCGGCTTGGAGAAGGAGTCAGATAATATAATGGTTTCTCGCAAAAGAAAAAGGAAACTCTCACTAGATCTATTCGTGAGATAATATAATGCCCTACATCACGTTGAGTAGTATGTACATACATAAGAGCATCTTCAATAGTAAATAATGTAGCAAAACTTATAGCAAAAGAAGGATTATAGGGTATGAGAGAGAGAGAGAGAGAGAGAGAGAGAGAGAGAGAAAAGGTTTTTGGGCATCGTGACTGTTGTTGCTTTTTCACATAGCCCAAAAATGATGCACAAAAAATTGGAAAAGCAATTGAAACATGAGACCCAACGGTGAGGAGGCCGGGATGTGGATATGACGCTCGTCGGGAGCCAAGCTCGATTTCGACCGCAGAGGTCGCCCACGCTTAGATGGTCGTGCATATGGTTTTTGAACTATTTAAAATAAAGTGCTCCAATGCACCCGTGCTATAAAAATCCATAGTCAAGAAATAAGTCACTCTGGTGATTTTGATGATGATATAAGTAACTATACGTGAGCTACACAAAAATGATAAATCATTATTTCGAAAATGATGAACAGTGCATATATTATTCGCTAATTAGCAATCATTGTTTTTCATTTTTTTTATTTTTATGCATCTCACACGTTTATTTATTTCATCACCAAACTTTACGTGTAACATACATCCATATGAACATGCTAAACTGTTTTTCATTTTTTATATACTTTTTAAATGTGATTTTTGAACTATTCAAAATAAAGTGCTCCGATGCACCCGTGCTCCAAAAATCCACACTCATGGGTTAAGTAGGTACTAGTAGCCAAAAGAAATGCATGATATGCATCTGTAGTACTCCAATAGAAATTGCTTTGGTAGGACGAATATCCATTCATTGTACCAAAAATATCGTTATCAGATTAGAAAATGATACGACAAAAGTTTAGTGTGTCATATAAACAATTCAAAAAATATTTGTTCTGGTTTTATGAAACATACAATGTGTGTTGCCTAAATTGATGGGGCACAATGCACATGATACCAGTTTAGTACAATAAGAACTCCCCAATGCAATAGTGTAGCACTTTATTTGTTCATTTGTAGAATCTCAACACAAAGTTGTCGCTTGGATTTATGCGAAATTAAAATTTTCTTCTCTTTTCATGTGCTATGATGTTGTATCATAAGGCTGCCCGTAATGGGAGTATTATAAGCACATGAAAAGTGGCGGCGCTCCCGCCTCCGCTGGATGCGGCGATCCTCGTTGGTGATTAGCCGCGGGGGAGGCTCGAGTTCCTACGCTTGCTCGCACGTCCGCGCGTCCGAGAAGTTCATCTGCGCCCGTGGCCTCCTGAGACGCCACGCTGCCTCATCGTATGCACGGGCGGTCTCGAACGTCTCGAGCCCGAGGCGTGTATCGCCTGGAGCGTATCTCCGCGTAATACACGCCGGAGGGGCGGAGGCGGACGCCGCGGAACCCAGAGCTGCTCCGAGGGCGCAGCGGCATGGCGACGACGGGGGAAGAAGGCGCGGCGGCGGCGAGGCATCGGAAGAGGCGAGGAAGAAGGCGCGGCGGGAAGACGAAGATGGCGGTTGGCGCGCGCCCATGTGCGGCTTTTATCCAGCACGCTGGACGACGCGCGCCAAAATTGCCCTGCGCGATGCCGCTTTTTCCCGCGCGCGCCATTTTTCCCGCACGCCGAACTTTTGCGCGTATGCTAGAGCGCGCCAAACGGACGCGCGCGCCAAATTGTCATTTTTTACAATGCACGGGTAATTTACCGCGCCTGTTGGAGATGCTCTTACTAGTACTCACTCCGTTATTATTTAGTTTGCGTATTAGCTTTGGTCAAAGTCAAAAGCTTTGTAAACTTTGACAAAGTTTATAGATCAAAATATTAACATATACAATGACAAATCAATACCATTAGATTCATTATTGAAAGTACTTTCACAACATATAGATTTTTTATGATAAATGATTATAATTTTTTAAATAAACTTGATCAAAGTTTACAAAGTTTGACTTCAGTCAAACCTAATATGCAAAGTAAATAAAAACGGATGGAGTATATGGTACTTCCCGTTACGAGCAGCCTAAGTATGATATTGCAACTCTCTTTTACATCATTAATTGCAGTGCCATGTCATACGTCTGCTTAGACACACTCGACGTGCTTAATTACCCACTCTCTAGAGGTTTTGAATTGGTCTTCTAAGGTAGTTTTGACTGAGCAAGTCAGTGCCCATATCACTTTATTTTGTCCGTCCGTGATGATAACAAAATCCCCATGTTACCGCGAAAAAGGTCCCATAGTGCGCACTAGAGAGATAAAATGTGCAGACGAAGAAAAGTGCAGGCAAAGATGACAGAAAGGAGGATCGTAGTGGGGCTTGGGAATGTGCTGATGGCTACTTGATGTGATGGACGCGCTTTTGTTGTCTTGCGCTAGATTCGATCTCCTGCTTACGTCGTGCCAACGAGAAAAACGGCTCATGCTTGCTCAAACAATCTAGCCGGCCGTGCGATAATGTGGTGTGGACGCCTTTCTTCTTACAAATTTTACACTAGTATGATATTAAGAAAATAGTTCTCATGGTAAATCTAACAATTATAGATTGCATGAAAAAATTAAATAAACCTGAATCACTTCTTTTTTTCCATTTCCTCTTTTGCAGTATATTAGATAAAAACATCCCTTACAAGAGCACCATTAAAAGAATATGAAATCACAAGCAAGTCCTTGATGAAATCAACACCATATTTCCTTCTACATCCACCGGCAGTATGCCGTGGGCAAAGCTTGTAGCCACCTTATCAGAGCAACCTTAAAGAAGCGGTTGCTGGGAAGCCGTTGATGTAAAACAGAAGACACCAACGACCAAAATGTGAGCAAATCGCCATCCCGAAGAAGCTGGCACCGAGAAGGGGTAGAAGATAATCCCATCTCCGGAGAGAGCAAGGAAGGGGATACAAACCTCTCAAGTCCCCAACAGAGCCACATATGACTGAGCCTCGTCGGAAGGGGAAGAAACCAGAGAACAAAAACACATGGCGACGTTGTTCCCTTTGTAGGACGCCATCGATCATGTAGATGAGACGAAGACAAAAACAAATCCCAAGATTCGGCCTTGATTGAAGCTCAACATGCCCTCCAAGAGATGGGTCTCCAAATTCCTGTATATACGATGTGTAACAACATTAACGCTATGTACCATACTCGCTCATTTGGGTTTATATTTGTTAGAGTTGTGTCGAATATAGTGTACAAGGTAGGTTACAGTTGGACTATGAGTTGTGTTGTGTTTACAGGGTACGGAGTCGTGTCCTGGTAGGACACTTGTATCCTAGGTCTCTCATATATAGTGGGGGTAGACACACGATGTAACATATGCCAACATAATAGCACAGGAACGCAGGGGAAGCCAGCGGCATGTGCCGGCGTCCAGGGCGACCGGGTGCGGTATTGTAGCGGTGTCATGGGGAGGAGCACCCATAGTCAGGCCCCAGGGATGTAGCCATATCGGTGAACCTCGTTAACAAATCTCGGCATCGTGCTCGTGTGATTGGTTTGGTCATCGGGTAATCGACGGGGCCTCGAATTTATTCTAACAATATTCTTACAATACAATAAATGGAAACAAAGCAAGAAAAGGCTTACCACGCTATGAGAAATGAACTTAACTTTGTGCAAAGAAAATTATTATTTTTGCTTGTGCACATGTGAATTCATGTTACTCCCTCCTTCCATATATATATATAGGGACTAATATATTTTTTGAGGTTGTCTTTGACTATTATAAGATTAATAATATGTGAGATGTATAATGTGAAAATTATATCATTAAAAGCTCTTTTCCCGTACGAATTTAATGGTGTGCTTTGTGTAACTTGCATGTCATATATTATTGACCTAACATGTGATCAAAATTAGCCTTCAGAACGCATTAGGCCCTATATACATGGGAAGGCCCTATATACATGGAAGGAGGGAGTACGAGAAAAATGATAATGTATTTTTTAAGTTACTTTACTATAATCTCTTCTTTTGAGGGTTTTACATAATTAAGTTGACACACGAACAAATCATGGGCTAGAATTTTGCCAACTAATGGCACTAAATGTAAAGTTTGATTTTATGATAATTATGGACATACTCGAGATGACCGAAAGGCCATGTAATTTCAAAAGATTAACAGAACACGTGTTTTGTACTCATGTAGATATTATCATAAATGTTGCAATTTAATAGTTTCCAGAACCTACCTATGCAGACCATGTAAAGGAACACACATAACACATCAAAGGTGCACGTTTAGGCATACAGAAAAATCGCTGATTAATTAAGAATTACTTACTAATTAAACATAAAACGATATGGTGGAATTGATGTTTTCATAGGTTGGTAGTGGTGACAATTTGGTATCATCATCACGTAGCGCTAATGGAGTGAGGTTGTTTTCTGTGCCCATAATTATCACCACTACACGCGCACAAAATTTCGGAATGATGTTTCATGTTTCAGCTGCAAAGTTGGAAACATGCAAATGATTCTTAGCTCCACTACATTCTACTCCCTCCGTTCCTAAATATAAGCCCTTTTAGAGATTTCAATACGAACTACATATGGAGCAAAATGAATAAATCTACATTATAAAATGCGTCTATATACATTCATATGTAGTCTTTATTTAAATATCTAAAATGATTTATATTTAAAAACGGAGTGAGTACTCCCTCCGTTCTAAATATAAGTCTTTTTAGAGATTTTAATATAGACAAGTACATAGACATATTTTAGAGTGTAGATTCACTCATTTTGCTTGGTATCTAATCCATATTAGAATCTATAAAAAGATTTATATTTAGGAACAGAGAGAATATAAAAGATAGCACAATTACAACATGGATTAGGCCTGCCCCAAAATGTTGGGCCCCGCATGCATGCATGCTAATGTGTTCTCACCTCTTACTTACAGCACATATGGTAGGTTGTTGCTATTGCCGACTTCAATTCCCTCCCAAGAAATTATTCCCCTTACTGCCACTAATTACCATCATGTCCAGCATGTAGTCACTATAGGTATCCATGAAGGGAGGGATATGCCACATAAATTAGCGAACAGTTCAAGGCTCAATTTAAATTGAGACTGACTGTGTTACTACCTTCTTTCCAGTTTATAAGGTTTGCATGTATTCCTAGATTTATAATTTGACCAACATAAGATGAGTTATATAGTCTAAAAATTATATCATTAGAAAGTAAAAGATTCAAAGTTTTTAATGATCTATATTTTGTGATATATAACTTGTATTACGTTGGTCTACAAAGTTAAACTGTTTAAGAAAAAAAAATTGGTGCTTTTCGGTGCCTATATATTATGTGGGACCCCGTGACTTCCATCCGGCCAAGAAGATGGTGCCACATCTGTCCATAAACTTCAATCCATAAACAATGAGAATTGTTCATAACTGTAGCATTTCTCGTGAAAAGTGCGCTCGCTCTTGTAATGGTTATAGCATGTTGTACCGACGGCGCACCGGGGCGGGTCGACGGCGGCGGCGCGGTGATGGAGGGCGCGCCTTGGTGGCCGGGATTAGCGAGGTCGAGGCCAGATCTGGGGCCGGGCGGCGTAGGCTGTTGGTCTCCGCCCCTGCCATGGCCACGATAGGTGGTGGTGCGCCGCCACAGCGGCTGGCTGGTGGGCGGGCCGGAATCCGAAGGCTACTACGGCTGGACGGCGGCAGGCAGAGTAGCTGGGCTCCTCGGTGGGCTTCCTTCGCGATTGGCGGTGGTCCTTCGGGTCTCTTCTTGCCGGGGGGAGAGTGTATGTTGGTGGCCTCGTGTGGAGCTGTGCTCGCCGCCGAGGTAGGGCGACACAGGAGGTGTCCGATGGGGAGACGGGCTGGAGGGATGGGATGCACCAACGAGCTCGGGCCACCCGTCGTTGGCACAGGGGTGTGCCGGCCTGGATGCGTCTGCTCCCCGTCCTTCCGCGTTCCCCGGCTGTGTGTGGGCTGGCAGGCTTCGGCGTTGTTCGAGGCGGGACGTATGCTGCGGTCTGTTCGGCTGGGTGTGCCCTTTGGCCCAAAGCCGGTCACTTTGGTCGGTCTTGGGGGTGTCTGGATGCAGGGCGGCGACCCTGGCGGCGGGAGGCACGACGTTCATGGGCGGAACTTGCGCCTCGGGTGCGGGCGAGCGGCCATGGCCACTTGGGTGGGTGGTCGCTAGTGGTTGGCGAAGCTAGGATGCGTCGGAGGGGTGGGCGTGCTGGGGTACATCACTTGCCCAATCTTGAATTGGCCGACGGCGGCGGCGTCCGTGGACACCCTATCCTTCCTGAAGGCTCGGTTGCGGTGCCCCTACTCCTTCGAATTGCTCCGAGTGAAAACTCGATCTTTGGGATCGGATGGTGGCGGCTATCAGTGGTCGTTCCCTTCTAGGAGACACCATCTTGGAGTCCTTGTTCCGTCATTTTTCGTCTCACCTCTCCCCGGAGGATTGGAGGTCTCTGTTGGCTCCAAGCAGATCATCCTCGTGCATGTGTAGTGGCTTGGTAGTCGTTGGGGTGATGTGGTGATGCTCGGCACCCTTGTATCTTGCCTTGGGTGTGTGTGTCGAAAGCCTTTTTTGATGTTGTTGTACGGAGGAGGCAACTTCACTTCACTTAAGGTAGGCTAAGGTCCAAGGCCGCTTTATTAAAAGGCAGAAAGAGAATTTCTCGCAAAAATGAAAGTAAGTAGAGAAATGGCATTCGTGAAATAAGATCTTAAATATTTGGACATTCTCTACCATCACTTCTTTTCTTTTTTTCTTTTCTTTTTTTGCGGGGGCTACCATCACTTCTTTAAATAGAGCACTCCACTGGTCCGTCCAACCCCCCACTTACACACACTGCACACGAGCACTTGCGAATTGTGATCTTTCCACTGCGCGTGCTTCCCTCGTAGCTCACCACCAATCTGCTCGCAGCTCAGCTCATCGTCGGCCATGGGGAACTGCCTGGTGATCCAAGACAGAAAGGAGATCAAGGTGATGAGCGTCGTCGACGGCGAGATCCTCAAGGCGCTCCCGCCACCCCTCTCTAAGGGCGCCCCCGCACGCGTCTCCGGCTCAGACCCCGACGACGAGCTCCGGGCGCAGAAACAACACCTCAACCACGTCCGGGTGGGCGACTTGGGGCAGCTGCATCGTTTGTTCCCCTCCGACGTGAAGGCGCCTTCCGCCGCCGCTGACCCTGGCGCCGTCATGAGGGTGAAGCTTGTCATCAGCAAGCAGGAGCTCAGGCGGATGCTGGGCAAGGACGACATGGTGGCTCTCATGCGAAGAGGATCGGAAGATCAGCAGCAGGAGGAGATCGGTTGCTGCAGAGGGTGGCGGCCTGCCTTGCACAGCATACCTGAAGGCAGCGGTGATTTATTCTATTAGCAGAAGAAATTAACTGGCGATTTTGGGAGCTTGCTGGAGAAAATGCATATTGGATAATAAGCATCAGAAAATATGCATGTGTGTATGTATATATTTATATATTCACATAGGAAAACAGAGATCATAGTTGGCTAGATTTGCTAGTAGTTTTGAGATAGGGGTTATCTTCAGGTTGTCTTGTTAGGTAGGTGCATGCATCCATGTAAGACAAGGTGAAGATAGTCTTGGAAATCAAACGAGACAATATAAACTTAATTATTGATGGCATATTCTCGTTGTTAATAAGCTTTTTTCCCATTATTTCACACGTGTTCTAGTTTGCTATGTGTCAGTAATGCCAAGCCTCGCCCTTCTTGGCGATCGAGATTCATCAAACAGAGATTAATTTTGGGCATGTATAATGGTTGATAAGTTAGTTTTATTTTAAACCTGTCATGTAATCTAGAGAAGGCAATAAAAATACGATGTATAATGGATTATTCATTATATCTCTAGTAACTAGTCTATACCTAAATATGTGGTTAGAGATATTGTTGCTAAGAGATCATCCCTTAATTAAGAGAAGGTAAGCCTTTTTTCTGGCTTCTCTCTCCACCTCATCATTTATCTCACATGTCACTTCCTATGATAACACGGGAAATGCCCTTTGGCTCTCAGTTGATTTATGTGAGCAAAAGGCCTCGCAGTAGTTTCAAACATACTGTAACTCACCTGTTTGTCAGGAAAATTGACTTGCACAGAGGAACAATGATCCACGATGTAGGCAACACCGACTTGTCCAAACTATATAATCATAATTCGAGTCAGGATCAGTAGAAGTGACGAGAAAATATAACCATTGTTGGCAGAAGTCCTAGCTCACTTCTACTTCAATGAATACATATCCCTTTTTCTGCAGAAATAAGTCAAACAGATATCCAACAGCTTAGCAGATACTGAACTGTATACGGATTGCTGGCATATAACACACACACTTCCATGTGTTGCTAGTGGTGTTTAGTAGTATGCTGAAGCGGTGGGTAGGGCTATTTAAATGGATCAAATCATACTGGTTCTGCCTGAGATTGCTGCCTCAAGTACTGTGCAAAGAAATTAGGCTCTGAAGTTCCTTTGCGGCCTCATGCCTCAGAAACTGGAACACTCTGCCATTTCAAAGATGCTGAAGGCAAAACAGTGAACATCTACTGGCATGCTTCGTGTAGCATTCTTGTTCTGATGATTCTTTGGGAAGGCATGACACTCTCAGCACAGCGCAAGCTGGTCTTCAACAGGATCCACTACAACACGCATATGATCAAAAAGTTTGTCCAGCGTCCCATATATCTCATTTGCCTCACAGTGAGACGTGTCATCAGCAACAAACATGTGCTTCGCATTCTGCACCTCGATCCAACTGCAAGCTTGGTCCTTCTTCAAACCCTTCTCCTTCATAATCCCCCTGATACGGCGGGCATCATCCCACTGACCTGCCGCTGCGTAAATGTTTGACAACATGACATACCGACCGCTGTTTCCAGGCTCCAACTGGAAAAGGGACTCCGCCACTTCCTCTGCAATCTCAATATTGCCGTGAACACGGCATGCGCCAAGAAGCGCCCCCCACGACCCAGTTGTACCTGGACCAATCCTGGATGACAAACCTTTGATGAACTCGCTTGCTTCTTCCAGTTGATGGTTCCGACCAAGAGCATCTATGAAGGAGGCATAGTGTTCCGCCCTTGGTTCAACACCATGGTACTTCATTGATTCAAGAATCTGACGGCCATCAGAGACTAGACCGGCATGACTGCAAGCCGTTAGGACAGCAAGAAAAGTAACATAGGTTGGCTGCACTTCAGCTTCAAGCATCCTTTTGAACACAGCAAGTGACTGCTTCCCCTGGCCATTGTGCGAGAACCCTGTCACCATGGAGTTCCAGGAGATGAAGTCCCGTTCAGGCATCCGTGCAAACACTAACATGGCAGTCGCCATGTCACCGCACTTGGAGTACATGTCAATGAGGGCATTGTGGATGAAAATGTTGAAAGGGTCTGAACCGATGCAGCGGCGCAACATGAAACCATGCACTTCCTTCCCTCGAATAACAAGCCCGAGCTTGGCGCATGCACCAAGAGACGACACCAAAGCAAACGGTGTTGGTGCCATCCCCTGAACCAGCATCTGTCGAAAAAGTTCCAGAGCGGCATCCTCCTCACCATTCTGCTCGTGCCCAGAGATGAGTGCCGTCCATGCAATTGTGTCCTGCTCCGGCATCATGTGAAATACCCGGACTGCCTCATCGATCCTCTTCGCACGGCAGTACCCTGCAATCATCGATGTCCAAGAGACAGTGTCCCGGATGCTCATCTGGTTGAACAACGTCCTGGCGTCCTCCACCCTCCCGGCCTTGCTGTAGGCATCCACCATTGCATTGGCCATAATGACCGTCACCTCCACCCCGGACACCACTACCGCGCCATGCATCTCTCGGAGTGGCCTCACGGCTCCCATCCCAGCGCAAGCGCTCGCCACGCTGACCACTGCAAAACGGTCGACGGCCACCTCCGGCCCCAGGCACCTGTCCCTGGCCAACCGGGCGAACACACAGAGTGCTTCCCTCTGCCGGCCGTGCCGCGCTAGGGCCGAGATGACGGTGTTGTAGGATACAACGTTGCGAGAGGAGGCAGGCATTGCGTCAAGCAGGTGGAGGGCGTCGGGGAGGGTGGCGGGGCCGCGTGAAAGCGCGGCCAGGAGGTTGTTGTAGGAATGGGCATTCCTGTACGGGAGGTCTTCGAAGGCTGCGCGGGAGGCCGCCGGGGAGTTTAGCGTGGCGTAGAGCTCGACGAGACGGTTGGAGAGGAGGGTGTGATGGTTGAGCGCCGTCTTTACGAGGAGCGCGTGCGCGGCACGGCCGAGGCGGCGGACGTCGCCCACGGAGATGGCACGTTCGATGTGGTGGAGCACCGTCTCGACGTTGACGCCGGCGGCGGTGGCGGGTGGAGTAGCCGCGGGCGTGGGGCATGGCGGCAGGTGGACGGCGAGCGTCGGCAGGAGACGGCGCATGCCAGAAGCAGAGTAGCGGCAACTATCGGGCCGGCCGCCCATACCCTACGAATGCTGCCCGGTCTTGGGCCACGAGGGCTCGCACAAACTTGGGTTGAAAGTGAAACCGTGCTTCTCGTATAGAGAGATGAGATGTACTCCAACCTGGCGCTCAAGGGGCTAGCAGGGTTTCTCGTACCGCTCTTGTCATCATCTGAGTATTTTTGTCCCCTCGCTTTCAGCTGCCACCTTGACGCTGAGAGACGGGGGACATCAGATTTTCAAAATCTTTTATATCCTTCGTCAATATTTAATGATCACCATAGTTTTATAGAATATAAATTTTTCTCGTTCTTTTTGGCACTGCCACGAGGTTAGAGAATTTTCTGTCCTTGTAAATTCGACTATTCGGATTTGATGATGTTGCTGTGTCAATTTTTTTGTTGGTTTGATTTTTTATGGAGGTGAAACTTTTCATCGACATCATGATAAAGATATAGTGATTCGACGCCCTACACTCTTATTATTGGGCGACTCAATGTGCTTTCAAAAACCATTATTGATAATGTTGTGCGGGTGAAAGAGTGACAATATCGTTACTCCAGTCTAATTACAACCTCTTTATCAAAGTCTTTGTAGTATTTCTTCGAACAGAGATTGATACCGCAAAAAAGGTGTTTATAAGAGGTTTCATTGTAATTCTTAGTCATAGAAGTTACTTTGTATTTTCTTAAATCTTAGATTCAAATCAGTGTATCTGTAATTATTATGAGTATCAATAAAGTTAGAGTTGTTTCTTAAAAAAGTTATGAGTATCAATAGAGGTGTACCTTATGTGGTCGTTCTTTATTGTGACCTAATAATAAAGCACGAAGTGCTTTGCCTGCTCACCGTCGTGTCATTTTACAAAAAGGAAACCCTTTATTTTCTCTATTTTTTGCATTTAAAAAAACCCCGACATTTCATGTAATCAACCCGTCGTCCATAGTTAAGTCAGCTGAATCGTTTGTTTGTTTTAACAGAAAACCCTTAACTTTTCGGTTAATCAATCCGCAGTTTATCTAAAACAAAATTATCCATATCTTTTAAACAGTAACTCTCATTTTAACATGTTATATATGAAATTTGATTAAAAAAATGTGTAGAATCTAAATATGATGTTATTTTCAGATATTAGTATTTCTAAAATATTAGTTTTGGTGCAAACTTAATCTATAATGCACGGTCCATTTTTCTTTCATAACGGCAGCTATCCGAATTGCAAATAATCACCCATAAAAACCAGATTAAGAGGAAAGAGGAAATAAAATATCTATAACTACGCATGCACACCTCTGAAAAACCTCACGGGAAAAACAACATATTTCTCATCTTATTCCGAGCGAGTGTGCGCGCGCGGAGAGAGAGACCTTAGGACTGACCACATTCAAACATATTTTCGTTGTGTGAGCACTGAGGCCAAAATCGGCAACACAAATGTGATTCCATGTGAAAATAAAGGACGTGAACTTATTAGGGTCTTGAGTCATTGCTATTGGGTTAAGAGTGTGTATTATTTTCTCTCCTGTTGCAATGCACGGGGTTTCTTGCTTGTTATTTTTTACAGGAGTATCAACAATCTTTACAGGTGGATCTTTCATCCACCCCACACACACCTTACTTCTAACTAGTTTGCCTAAATCATGTGCAACATAATTGGACTCTCTAGGAGCATGCTAAAAAATAATATGCGGGAAATCACACGCAAGGTGATATATATCATAAAAACTGCCGCCGGTAGACCAAAAGAGCGACCTCCATTCTTCATTGTCTCTATCACCTCGATGTTGTCGGAGTTCACCTCTACGCGGTTACACCCGATTGTAGTTGCCAGATTAAGACCAAACCGTAAGGCCAGTGCCTTGGCCATAAGTGCATCTCCGCACCAATCAATTTCCCCGTTCCTGCCGCAATGAGTCTGCCATTCGAGTCTCTGATGGCAGCGCCATACATGCCCTTGAGTAAGTCTGGGTCAAAATCCCCATCCACGTTTAGCTTCACATAATTGCTCCTTGGTATTTCCTAGCAATGTCGCTTGATCGTCGCCTTTGCATCACTCGTCGTAATATAGTTAGCAACCAAAGCTCTGATTGACATTGCTGTGAACTTAGGTTCCTGGACCTTTTCATTATGCACTAACTTTCTCCTCTCCCATCATAAATACCAGGAACTAATAGCAATTACTTCCGTTGAATTTCCCATACTGACGACCACACATTCTTCAGCTGGTTGTAGCAATAAATATTCTAGCACAACTTCTCCCACATGACCCACAACACCTGCTTTACCAATAGCAAAGTCCAAACCTAGTAACCGCCATACCTCTTTAGCTTTTGCATAAGTGAATAACAACTGCTTGGTATTCTCCACTGCTATACCGCATGCAGGACATTGTCCACTGATTTTTACATGTCTGTTAGCCAAAGTTACCCGACATGGTAGCGATCCTAACAAAGTTCGCCAGAGAAAAAAAATTAACCTTGGTAGGACAGCTTAAGCTCCAGATCGACCCCATTCATACGTCTCCAACGTATCTATAATGTTTTATTGTTCCATGCTATTACACTATCAATCTTGGATGTTTTATATCCAATTATATGCAATTATATATTATTTTTTGGACTAACCTATTAACCTGGTGTAGGGGAACATTGCATGGAAAAAAATTCTACGCACACGCAAGATCTATCCATGGAGATGCATAGCCACGAGAGGGGGAGAGCATCTACATACCCTTGTAGATCGCTAAGCGGAAGTGTTTATCAACGCGGTTGATGTAGTCGTACTCTTCGCGATCCGATCACGATCCAACCGATCTAGCTAGTGCCGAACGGACGACACCTCCGAGTTTAGCACACGCATGGCTCGATGACATCTCCTGCTCCTTGATCCAGCAAGTGGGAGAGGAGAAGTAGATGGGATAACAACCAACACGACGGCGTGGTGGTGATGGTGGCGGTGGAGCACCGACAGCGCTTTGCTAAGCGTCGCCGGGACGAGGTGGTGGAACTACGGAGTAACGGGAGAGAGAGAGGGGCGCCAAGGTCTTGGTGTGGGAAACAACCCCTCCAAGTCCTAGGACGTAGCTAAGGGGGAGAGGACTTGTACTCCAAGTCCAATCCTATTCCTACTAGGACTCCTTCCTTTTTTGCCTTCCCTAGCCACATGGGCTTTTGAGGACTTGGTGCGCCTAGCCCAATAAGGCCAGGGCGCCTACCCGAAGCCCATGCTAGCCCTTGGGTCATGGTGAACCTACTTGTGGACTTCCGTACTCCTTCGGAATCCTCTGGAAGCTTCCTGGTACAATACCGAAAAAACTGCACCTTTTTCTGGAACCCAAAATATGACTTCCCATATATAAATCTTTACCTCTCGAACATTCCGAGACTCCTCGTGACGTCCATAATCTCATCCGGGACTCCCAACAACATTTGGTTACCACTCATCAAACATCCCAATACTACTCTAGCGTCAACGAACGTAAGCGTGCGACCCTGCAGGTTCGGGAATTATGTAGTCATGGCCGAGACACCTCTCCTGTCAATAACCAATTGCGGGACCTGGATGCCCATATTGATTCCTACATATTCCACGAAGATCTTTTATCGGTTGAACCTTTATGACAACATACGTAATTCCCTTTCTTTGTCGGTATGTTATTTGCCCGAGATTCGATCGTCGGTATCTCTATACCTAGTTCAATCTCGTTACCGGCAAGTCTCTTTACTCGTTCCGTAATACATCATCTTATAACTAGCTCCTTAGTCACTTTTCTTGCAAGCTTCTTGTGATGCTGTATACCGAGAGGGCCAAGAGATACCTCATCAAGTATCCTTTTATGCTATCCAGAAATTCTAGTAGATACAATGGAGACGTATCATAGAGCTGGTGCTATGTCAACTGGCATCATCATATTGTTTGCTACAGTTGGGGTCTGCTGAGTTGGGGCATCAGAGATGGCCAGTGTAGTAGGGCTAGAGTCTACTAGAGTTGTGGCCGTGTTTTCTGGGTCTGGTGATATTGCAACTACACCTAATGGGCTATTTGATTTATCAGGTGTCACTACCTTTTCCAAATACTTTGTTCGTGCTCCTTCGCGATCAGCAATCGCCCTCTTCCTTTTGAATGTCTAATACACAAGAACAACATTTGAATGGAAAAATATGGTATGATGACAGATGGAATATGTACTGAAAATGGATAGACAGGGCGTATTCACACACACGATGTGTAAACTAAGCTAATGGCAGTGCAACAAAGTAGAAGAAATGCAAAGCATCAGTTGCAAGATATGTACGGCCAATATAACCTTGGAAAGTTAGAGCAAGCACCTTGACGGGTGAATAAGATAGGGCATCTGCCTCTGACTCCTCCACTAGGGAGCTATATTGACTTAGGTCTCCCTCTAGCTCAGAATCATTGTTAGGATCATATTCTGAGCATAAATCTGTAGGTGGACAACGTTTGCATTGTATTGCATCCAGACTTGATTTCAATCCATCAATGCCAAGTTTGACAGCCATGGCATTGTTCTGCTATATTCTTTTCTTGTGCGCAATCTCATAATCTGTAACACCCCGGATGTAACTTTCCATATTTGTAACTCCAACTCTTGCCATTTTCGGCTATGTGTTATGATATTCCCTCCGTGTTCGGGTTTTGTTTGACGTTTTGTATTTTTGTTCATGTCATGCATTTCATATCATGTCATCTTGTGCATTGCATTTGCATACGTGTTCGTCTCATGCATCCGAGCATTTTCCCCGTTGTCCGTTTTGCAATCCGGCGCTCCCATCTCCTCCGGCGCACCCCTCTTGTTTTCTTTCGTGAGCGGGTGTCAAACGTTCTCGGAATGGACCGAGGCTTGTCAAGTAGCCTTGGTATACCATCGGTAGACCACCGGTCAAGTTTCGTTCCATTTGGAGGTCGTTTGGTACTCCAACGGTTAACCGGGCATCCGCAAAGTCCATTTGTGTGTTCCAGCAAAACCCCCTCTCTAAACAGCCTAAAACCCAGCAAAATCTCTTCCATGCTGTAGGTCGTTCGATCACGATCGTGTGGGCGAAAACCGCACCTCATTTGGAGCCTCCTAGCTCCCTCTACCTATTTATATGTGAGTCCCCCCGAAAACATCCGCAGACGAAACCCTAAAAATCTCATCCGCGCCGCCGGACGCGTCTTCCTCAGCGCCGGACACGTCCGCCGCCGCCTCCTCGCCCAACCAGCCGCCGCCACGTCACCTGGGCCGCCGCCCGTATGCCCGCGCCGCCGCGGCCCGCCGAAGCCCGGGGCCGGCCCCCGCGGCCCACGGCGCCCCGCCGCCCGCGCCTGCCTCCTCCCCCGCGCCCGACGCCTCCTCCCCGCCACGCGCCTCGCATCGCCGCCGCCGGCGCCGCCGTGCCCCGCCGCCTCGCCGCCCCACGTCGCCGGTGCCGTCCGCCGCGGCCCGCGGGCACCAACGCCGCCGCCTCGCCGCCGTCCTCCTTCCTCCTCGCCGTCATCTCCCCCGGGCCCCGGCACCTCCTCCTCCTCCGCGCCGCCGCGGGCAGCGGCCCAGCTCCGGCCACCGTCGTCCTCGGGCTCGATCCGATCTGGAGAGCTCCGTGCGTTGACTTTCTCCTCGACCCTCGAATTTTCCTGTCTTTGATTTTTTACAATAAGTACCTCTGTTCATCATGGCATAACTCTCTGCATATAGCTCCGTTTCGCGCGTGTAATATATCGAATTGTTCGCCTCGTGATGCTCTACATTTCGTTCAATTGCACCATGTTCATTAGAGGCCTTCTTGATGCCCAAATCTCTGGTGCAAGAGTGGCAGTTGCTGTTGTCTGCTGGTTCTTAGCAGAACTTGGAGATTTGTTATTTTTGTATCATTTAATCTGTGCATCTTATGGGATGAGCTCTACATGTGTTTTGTTGTATGTCATGCCATCTTTCAAAAGGTGTATGTCATGTATTTTTGTGATCTCTGTGGTGACTAGCACAAGCATGCAAACTAGGCCCCGTAATGTTTCTGATTTCAGGGACTTAGTGATTTCTCTAAGTCTTTGTCTGGTGTTATTTTTTTCCATGTAAACTTGATGCTACAGAGAGATCCATGCATATTTTGGAGATGTTCATTAAGGATGTTTTGTAGATATTATTGTAATTGATCCATTCCTGCCCTTGTTTTCAATTATGGAGTGTCATAGCATGACTCAATCTTGCTCTACTTTTGCTATAAAATATTTCTGGCAGATTCTTAACATGATATGCAATTTTGCCAAGCTTGTTGTAGTTGATCCCTACATGCTATGTATTTGTTCTTGCCATGGATAGCTTCATAAACATGCCATCTTGCTGTAGGTATGTTTGTTTTGTCATGCATTGCTTTGTGGTGAGTGCATCAAGCTCACCAAGATGCCTTCATATTATTGTTTCTGCCATGCTCTGTTTTCTGCTAAGTCTGTAACCTGTTAACGAAACTTGCTATGTTTACATGGTTGACATCATATCTTCTGGTCCTTTTTGGCTTATGGTCAGTAAGGGACTTTTGTCATATGCATTTAGTAGAATACTGCCATGCCTTATGTTGCCATGTTAAGTTCCTGTAGCATGTTGATTTCGTGCTTTGAACATTGCTGCCTGATGCTGTTTTCTGCCATGTCCAGTAATTTCACCAAGTCTGTGAACCTGATATCTTTTGCACTTTTGCCATGCTTGTTTGAGCCTGTTATGTTGTGATCTAGCCGTAGCTCAGTGTTCATCTTTTGTCAAGCATCTCCTTTAGATTACTGCCATATGCTTTGTTGCTACGTTGGAGTGCTGTAGCATTGTTACTTGTTGCATTTTAAGTGCTATCATGCTGTTAATCGCAGATTCGTGTCATTCTTGTTTTGCTTGCCATTTGCAAACCGTGCATCCGTTTCCGGTGATCTTTATATCGATTTTGACCGAAATCATCTCATCTTTCCAGTGGCATGCTTGGTTTGCCAAGTTACTTCCTTGGTCATCATTTTCCTCCCGGAGCACGCATACGCACCGCATATCATTTATTGCATATCATTCATGTATTGCATCATGTTGCTTGTGCATTTCTCGTGATTGATTGTGGTTCCATTGCTTGTGTTTTTGTCTTGGGTAGAGCCGGGAGACGAGTTCGTGAACGAGGAACCTGTTGAGTATGCTTACGAGGATCAAGCTTTTGACAACTCTGAGAACCTTGCAGGCAAGATGACCACCCCTCGAAATCACTTCTATCTTTGCTTTGCTAGTTGTTCGCTCTATTGCCATGCTGCGCTACCTACCACTTGCCTTATCATGCCTCCCATATTGCCATGTCAGCCTCTAACCATCCTTTCCTAGCAAACCGTTGTTTGGCTAAGTTACCGCTTTTGCTCAGCCCTTCTTATAGCGTTGCTAGTTGCAGGTGAAGATGAAGTTTGTTCCATGTTGGAACATGGATATGTTGGGATATCACAATATCTCTTATTATATTAATGCATCTATATATTTGGTAAAGGGTGGAAGGATCGGCCTTATGCCCGGTGTTTTGTTTCACTCTTGCCGCCCTAGTTCCTGTCATACCGGTATTATGTTCCTTGAGTTTGCGTTCCTTACGCGGTCGGGTGATTTATGGGACCCCCTTGACAGTTCGCCTTGAATAAAACTCCTCCAGCAAGGCCTAACCTTGGTTTTACCATTTGCGACCTAAGCCTTTTTCCCCCGGGTTTTCGCGAGCCCGAGGGTCATCTTTATTTTACCCCCCCGGGCCAGTGCTCCTTCGAGTGTTGGTCCAAATCGAGCAGCCTGCGGCGCCACCTTGGGGAAACTCGAGGTCTGGTTTTACTCGTAGCTTGACTTATCCGGTGTGCCCTGAGAACGAGATATGTGCAGCTCCTATCGGGATTTGTTGGCGCATCGGGCGGCTTTGCTGGTCTTGTTTTACCATTGTCGAAATGTCTTGTAAACCGGGATTCCGAGACTGATCGGGCCTTTTCGGGAGAAGGTTTATCCTTCGTTGACCGTGAGAGCTTATGATGGGCTAAGTTGGGACACCCCTGCAGGGTATTATCTTTCGAAAGCCGTGCCCGCGGTTATGAGGCAGATGGGAATTTGTTAATGTCCGGTTGTAGAGAACTTGTCACTCGACCCAATTAAAATACATCAACTGTGTGTGTAGCCGTGATGGTCTCTTCTCGGCGGAGTCCGGGAAATGAACACGGTTTGAGTTATGAATGACGTAAGTAGGAGTTCAGGATCACTTCTTGGTCTTTACTAGATGACGACGGTTCCGTTGCTTCTCTCCTCGCTCTCATTTGCGTTTGTTAGCCACCATATATGCTTATTGCCCGCTGCAGCTCCACCTAATTACACCATCCTTTCCTATAAGCTTAAATAGTCTTGATCTCACGGGTGTGAGATTGCTGAGTCCTCGTGACTCACAGATTCTACCAAAACAGTTGCAGGTGCCGACGATGCCAGTGCAGATGATGGG
The DNA here is from genome assembly GCF_002575655.3 of Aegilops tauschii subsp. strangulata. NCBI lineage: Eukaryota > Viridiplantae > Streptophyta > Magnoliopsida > Poales > Poaceae > Aegilops > Aegilops tauschii. The sequence goes on from NC_053039.3 coordinate 230,036,589, forward strand.
ATCGATCTCAAGTGGGAGTTCGATGAGGAACGTGGTCGTTACTATGTGTCTTTTCCTGATGATCAGTAGTGGAGCCCAGTTGGGACGATCGGGGATCTAGCATTTGGGGTTATCTTATTTTCATTTGGATCTTGACCGTAGTCGGTCTATGTGTGTATTTTAGATGATGTATGAATTATATTTATGTATTGTGTGAAGTGGCGATTGTAAGCCAACTCTTTATCCCATTCTTGTTCATTACATGGGATTGTGTGAAGATGACCCTTCTTGCGACAAAACCACAATGCGGTTATGCCTCTAAGTCGTGCCTCGACACGTGGGAGATATAGCCGCATCGTGGGCGTTACATAATCATTATGATGTTGTTCAGTATCTGAGATTCATGAAAACATAAAAAGTAGTCAGATTATCTATGGAATGCATTGCGGATTCAACTGGAAGAGTCCCCTGTGTATACAAAGTTCACCCCAACTGTGCTGACCAGACCACACACAGAAATATGAACCTCTTATGTCTCTATAACAGGTAGACACACATTTCAAAACTGAAGTAGGAACATTAGAATCATATCAAATTCGTATTTGAACAAATAAACTAAGGAATTATGAGTGGCATAATGTTTAGCTTCAAGGGTGGAGTGCTGGCAGTGCGACACAAAGCAAGTAGGTAGATTGTATTCCATGTAAAAGATCGCAGTCTATGTAAAAGGTGGATATGACACTTTCTTTCTATACAATGCAGTGTTCGTTTCCCACACATGACGGAAGAGATAACACAGAGAAATACTATTCACTCATGTCTGTGGTTCCGGTATTTTGAAACAGGGCGGTCCACCCTAAAAGAATATTGACAACAGATATGACAAGGAAAGCATATATAGAGGTAGTGAATCAATCATTACTTGTGACCTTACTAGGACAAGTATGCAGAATTGTAACTGCAGTAAGAGACTGTCCAAAATCAGAATCAAGAAGTTGGTCTGGCACTTATTGTTTGCAACTAATCGACATCAATAATTGGATATCATATCGAATGAGTAATAAAGACAAGTAAAATTGTCAACAAACCTGGCCTGCAGTAGTAATCTGGGTCAATGTCACTATGACCAACAATCCAACATGACTAGTGTCTGTTTCTAGGGATGGAATTTTGAAACCCTGTGAACTTTACAGGTACTAAAGATTACTGAAATACATCTGAACCATTAAGTGTAGGTAGCACTCAGTACACAACAAACCCTAATGACAGTCCTTCCTAATGAGTAACGAATCAATTAGAAAATGGGTGATGAGGAGTGGCTGCTGAGTGTATCTCATGATAAATCGGGTTGGCTTAGTGGCTGCTGCACGCCTGAGCCCTGAACGGACTGGGAAGGTAGGCACGGCGGCACACCCGGGCAGCGGTCACGCTGTTGGGCGAGCGGCTCCCGACCTCCTGTTAGTTCGGCATCTCCTCCTAGAGTCATGCCGTATGGGGACGGCAAGTCGCCGATGAGGCAGGCGGTTGGGGGTGAGTAGAGATCGGAAGCGCAGCAGAACAAAGGGGAATCGGGGTCTGGGCCGACCCAAAATCCCAGGGGTGGGCTGCGGCCCACCGTGGGCACCCTGTAGATGGACACCCAAGCGGTGTACATGCATTTTCGAAACTAAATTAGGAACATTTAGCTGACCAATTAAATGACTCTGTTTTAATAGTATCATATTCGTATTTGAACAACTAAGCTTGTTTAGCTTGATGGATGGAGTAGTGCTATTATGACACGAAGCATGTATGCTGGTCGTATAGTGATCATAAAAGGGGGAAAACCCTAACAATGATCAATTAAACCCTATTATGACTGTGCCATGGCATATTTGAAGCTGCATACCACAGAAATGCTATTTAACAACCATTGTTTGCTTCAAACTAAGAAGTAAATTCTAAGAGCTGAAAAGAAAATACAGTAACCAAGTTACGATCTATTTTCTGCTTGAGATCAAAAAGTTGAGCAGATATGAAGTAGTACCACCTCTCTTGCGGTGCCGAGTAGGCATCGGGGGTGTGATGGCTGTCGGTGGTGTTGAAGCAGATTTGCGACGGTAGACGGGTGCATCGGGGGATACGTCCTGTTGCAGTGGACGAGAAGGTCGTGGGAGTGGCCCCGGCAAGGAGGAGGACGACGCCGATGAAGCGAGAGGACACGATGCAAGGATCCTAGTCCGTCTCCGTGGATGAGAAATGTCCATCTCTAGCAGTGGACGACGCGGTCTTGGTAGGCGCTCTGGCATGGTGGAGGACGGGGAGATGGATGGGGTGGAGGACGCCGGTGATGGATGGGGTGGCAGACGGAGGAGGCTGGTGTGGGGATGGTGTTCTAGCACGAACAGTGTATGAATGGGAAAATGGAGGGAGAGATACGGGGAACCATGTTTTTGGGGCGCATCTGTCTGAAATATGGGAAAGTTACGAACTTAGCCCCCGTTTAAAATTTGGACGTCTCATCGGTTGGGGATAGGACGGTAATCTCACATCTCCCCAATATTTGCCTAGAGCGATTTCGAGCGACGAGAGGGTGTTTTGGCGCCCACGGTTGGCACCCACGGTGTATTAATGGGGCTGACAGGTAGGGCGATTGTGTCACGTCTGAGTGAAGTTACAAACCTGCCCCTATTGAAAATATTTGCCTACATCGATTTCGCCTGATTCGAGTTTATTTTGCCGTCCACCGTGTATGAATGAGGAAATGGAGGGAGAGACGGAGGTATTTAGGACGAGCTTGAATCAAATGTGTTTTGTCGCCCACGTTTGGCACCCACCGTGTCTAAATGGGCTCAGAGGCGGTCGTGTCACGTCTAATTGAAGTTACTAACCTACCCCTATTGAGAGCAGTGGAAATCGGGCCGATGGATTGTCCATGTAAGGGGTAAACAGTAATTTCCATCTCGCAAACACTGGCTTCGGGCAGCCATGGGAGTGGATATTTTGCCGCTTCTTTCAAATTTTGGGACAATAAGCATGCACGTTTACCCTGGCAACTAAATTCGAATCCATTTTGTATTCTTATATGAATCTTTATAAATCATTCTATGTTTTTTAGTTATCTTCAAAAGCACAACAAAGATGTATTCCACTGTCATATATGAATATGATTTACAAATGCCGATACTCGAATTCAGAAGCTAGAATCTAGTTTAAGGTGAACTCGAATATTTGAAACCACTTTATGTCCAACTCAAGTGTCACATGCAGCATAATGTGTACTCCCATTTAGATATGTACACAAGCATGTCTCAAGATTCAAAATACCGAGTCAGTCAACCAATAATGTACAAAACTAACAGACATATAAACACTTATAGAGTATATGGATCAATAATATCAACTAACATACATAAGCCAGGCCGCTGTACTTTTTTTGCTAGAAGAGCATCATTTTTTAGCGAAGCTAGTACAACATCTTGGCCCTTTCAGATGCGTGCCACTTAAGGACCATCTATATTACTATTGTTGCTGAATGCACATTCAACCCGACTAGCATATTTGTAGGTCAGGCACATCAATCGAAATGAAATGTCTCAGAGTCTTATCAATTAATTCAGACTCGTGCTAAAAAAATACAAACCAAGAAACAAAAAACAATTATTACATGATCTCTAAAACAAATGGTTTGATCAATTATATGAACAAACAACATAAAGGTTATTCAACGATGGAAAAAAATTCAACAATGGTTTACCAAGTGGGAATTTAATTTCCTTTTTTTCCTTCAGGACCTTAACAAAGTGGTCAGTCTCAGTTGGCTTCGTTTTGAAATCCACCAAATATTTAATGCTTGTCTTGAGTGCTACTTGTGATTGTGCTGTTTGCTTCCTCAACATGTCAACTTCATCTCTAAGTGCAGAAGTAGAATCTCTTTCTACCAACAGTTTAGCCTCTAGAGCATCAGTAGTTGGCAATTCATGATGCACGATTGGGCCGGTGCCACTGTTGTGGGATGATACATCGTCCATGGGGACCTCGCTCTTTGATCTTGGGCTAACCTGTTTTGCCAGTGAAGTTCCGATTAGATTCCGAAAAGTTGAAGTTAGCAAAACATCTCAACTGGGAGTTAGAACAGCAAACCCGTTAAACAAACAAGGAATTAAAGAGTTTCAATTGGATGCTGAAAAGTAGTTATTAACATCATTGTAACCAGTTGCAGTAGCGAAGCAGTTAAAAAAATAAGTTTGGCAAAAGGTACCTGTTGTGGTATTGGAGTTTCTCTTGGATCATGAAAAGTTGAGTAGATAATAACATGATTAGACCAATCGGTTGCAGCAGTAAAGCAGTTAAACAAAAAAGTTTTGCAAAAGGAACCTGTTGTGGCATTGGAGTTTCTCTTGGATCCAAAAAAGTTGAGTAGTCAGTAACTTGATTAGAGCAACAAGTTACAGCAGTAAACCTGTTACACAACTATATTTTTGAAAATGTACCTGTTGTGCAATTGGTCTTCCAATTGGATCCTGAAAACTTGAAGTTGGTAAGATGATTGCAGCAACAAGTTACAGCAGCAAACCAGGTAAACAAGGAAGTTCCTGAAAACATACCTGTTGTGCCAACGGAGTTTCAGTTGGATCCTGCAAACTTGAATGTTAGCAATCATGAATAAAGTGTTGCAAGAGCCATAAGAAACTAACATCAAACTAGTAAAACTAACCAGTTTTGCCAACATATTTAATTACACATGAACTAGTAAAACTAATAAGGCAACGTATTAAAGTAACAAGTAGGTACCGTTTACCAGCAACACGGAAATCTATAAATTTCTTTGATGTAGGCAAAATGATTCCGACACATATGTATATAAGTTAAAAAGACGTTGTCCCTCATATAAACTTGACAATTGTCTATCTATGAACATGCAAACATTACTAGTGCTACAAGTGATAATAGCAAACCATTTAAAAAAACAGGGTATCAGAATGTAAATTACAAGTGAATTTTGCTGCACCTAGAAGTACATATGACCAGCTATCTACGTGCTTAAGTAGCTACTTAAGTTTAGTCAAACAGGTAATTCTTAACAGTAAGTATCAAACACATAGGTAGGCGCAGTCTATAATAGGATTAACAGGCTATGGCATTATGTAACCAATAGCAAACTAAATTATGCCAAGCAACATAATTGAACAATTTTGCAATTAATGGCTAACTAAAATTCCGAGAGAGGGGTAACTGGACTTATGCTAGCTCTTTGTACAGGCACACTACAACTTCTTTTTCGCTTACAAGGTTCTACGAAGGAGTCCATGGCATCAATTGCTTGGATACGCAGTCCCAGTACTTCTTTGTTCCCATACTGCATTGGTAAGTCGAATGGTTAATCTGATAAGATGGTGCGTCCTTGATATATTATATGAGGACGGGTTGTGAGACTAGTTGTAGCAACACACGTCACACTGTCTTTTACTGTATATTTCATGCAATTTCATTTGGCATATCGAGATCTAAGCAATCTAAAATAGGATGAAAAGACTGGCACCCATCACATTATTGGCGAACTCAGTTCATAGAAACAAGCAATTCAACCATTCTGTGGGTAAATCAAAAGCGCCACTGCAATATTTTTCACTACCCCAATCATACATGAAAAAAGGGGTGACGCCATCGTAGGGGCTGGTATGGGCGGGCGCGTCGGGTGGCTGCAAAGTGTGCACCTAGTTTGAGTCGTTCAGGTTGGCCCAGGCTGGTTTTGTTCATCCCAGCGCACGAGGAGACAATGTAAAAAATCAAAAAAAAGTTTCAATTTGGATGGGCCAATAACGTAAGTGCAAGGCAGACCCTATAGCAGGCTCGTGGCCCAAACAAGCGCCTCCCATATCGATCAACAACAGGAAAAATCCTCAATTCGTTCGCTCCAGCCTCCAGTCCGGTTTGCTCCTAACCTAGCCGCCGCTGGACAGACCTACACATCACTTCCTCACGCCCTCGTTGGACGCCGGTCATCGGGCTTCAAGCGAATGGAAGGACAAGAAGATGAAGATCCAACCCTGGGTGTGGCCTGCGTGGGAGGCAGCGGCGACAGCATGGGCATGGCATCGAGCTTGTGCAAATGGACAGTCGCAGCTTGCAAGAGCAGCATGCGCAATGAGCAGGTACATCACATCCCTGATTATATCTAATTCAATTGTTCAATTTCTGGCCAATAGTTAAACTTGACGGTGTTGTAAAACTGCTTGTATGTTGGGAATCTATAAGAAAATGAAACCAATTTCTGCTTATTTTATAACTCCCCCAATCAATACTGAACTGACTGAACCTGATGTATCTAATCAAGTTTCCGGTGCAAACATACAAGCTCATGTTGTTCTTGAGCCTGAAGTGTCTAATGAACAGACTGCTAATGAAGGATTTGATGCAAACATTTTACATGCTCCTGGTGATGAACATATAGGGATCTAATGCAAGCATCTTGCAAGCTCCCATTGAAGGATTTAGTGTCTAATGATGATTTGCTATGTTGAGAGAGAGAGAGACAGATTTGCAGGAATTGATGACAAGCAAATTATAGTACATTTTCATGGCTTGAGTAAATGTCGAGGCCATCTACCACGAAGTCCCCATATCATGACAACGCAGCATAAATACTTTTCTAATCTATTGTTTGAAACTATTGGCATACTTGTGCATGATAGATATAGTGATATGCAGTTTGCGCACTAGTTATAGGTGCAATTACACTTTGATATTTTCAGCCAGAGAACGAATAATTCAAGCAGGTACAATCCATGTTAGTAGTCCTTGTACACGATGTAGCATTTTGTTTTTTTGGTGCTTACATCATTTAGTGTTTTATAATCTGGAACTACTTTCGATTGTTAGCTAGTTTTCAAAGTGCATGTAGCTTCACATTTCTCAAGTTATGTTGATTTCCGGAGTGCAAGTGCCTTCGTATTTTTTAAGTTAAATTTTCGGCCCTGGTAACTTGAATTCATGGACCCGCCACTCCACACAAATCATACACGCATGCCAGTACGAATTAAATGAAATGCAGTGACTTACGCTAGCTCGTTGTATAGGCTCACTGCAGCTCTGCTTGCGCTTGGGATGTTCCATGTACATGTGTATGTTACCACTTGCTTGGATGTGCAAGACTTGTGCTCCTTGCATCCCCCTATGCATTTTTGACATGGTGAATGGTTGATCAAATAAGAGGAATCGACCTTGCTATTGTACCGAAGGACGGGTACTTGCAAGGTTATACCGGTGTGCAGGATGTGTACCAGATCCCGTAGCGCCGTCATGCTTCGCAAAAAAATGGTTTTGCTTGTTTCAGATGATATCTCCAGAAGAAATAAGAGTTAAAGTCAGAGTTGCATAGCCGTGTAAGCTAAGAGAGCAGTAAAAGGATATCCAAACATCGTCGGAACAGTGCACAAGGGAGTGATATGTGGATACCTAGTTCGGGCCGACGTTTGGGCATGCTCACCTAGCTAGAGTGCGGCTCACTTCAGAGCCGTTGAGGGTGATGCGCTGGTGTTGGCTGGCCGCACACGGATGCAGATCTTGAGCGGCCGCGGAGGGCTATGATGCGGTGGGCGAGGCTATTGGTGAAGCCCCAATGGCCTCGGCGGTTGGAGGTGCGAAGATGTGCTCGGTGAAGTAGCCCCGGTTAGGTGGGAGACGACATCGGTGAAGCGCACCTGATGCGGTGGAAGTCGGTGTCTGTGAGGAACATCGGTTGCAGCGGCCGACGTTGTCGGTGGACGACCCGGTGCGGTGGACGAGGCCGTCGATGAGGTAGCTCCGGTGCGGTGGTGGGGCACGACCATCGTCTTCGTCGTCGTCGTCCTGCACAGAGGTGGGGAAAGAGACGAGACGAGCGGTGATTCGAACGTTGCTTGGGTTGGCGGCGAATTAGGGATTTGAGCGCTCTGGGCGCGGAAGTGGGCGGTGGAGAAGGGAGATTTTGTAGGGCTGGAATTGAGGCCACCAGATATCTCAATCCGAAACATGGAAGCGCGAACTTTTTTTGTCGTTGTTCTCTTTTTTGGGGGCAGGGGGAGGGAGGGGGTGGGTGGCTGGGTGCTAGCGTCCGTACGACACACGCGACCACCACGATATGACCCTGGTCTGACTGGTGCGCCTACATTTGAGAATGCAAATGAATCTTCTTTCCTTTGCAAACGAATTTGTATGTATTACCATGCCCGTGTTTTCCTAGTAAATAATTAGTCATTCAAAACGAGATACTATAAATTAATTAATGAGGAGTTATTTGAATTAGAGTGTGTGTCACATAGCGATCTCCAATTCTAACGTGGATTTTGCATTTCACGGTCTCCACGCTACTGTTTTAATACAAATTCATATGTATAAGATGAACACCATGGTAGTGAGAAAAATTTGGATGGATTCAAACATATGAAATAGCACAACAATCGAGTCAGTGTCAACTTTTCCAGACCTAGTATGGCACGAATTCAAAATAATTACAGAAGCCATATGCATAGTCCTCAATTCAAATCTTACAATGTACACTAAATTGAAACGTCGATATTAAGTCTAGTACTATCTACATTCAAATGTTATTTTTAGCCCCCACCCCCCCCCTTGGCACACACTCTACATACTTCCTGTATCGATCAATCTTCCTCTCCTAACCACCTTAGAAAGCTATTGGTTTTCGACACACGTTCATTCTTTCTCTCCATGTTTCGATCTCTAACTCTCTCAACTACACAACCCCCCTTTTCCACTCTGTTACCAAATGTATCTCTCTCACACACCCGCCATTGCACTCCATGCCGAGCTCTCTCTCTCATGCATTGCCTATCTAGAGCCCCCCTCTCGTGCGCATGCACGCACATTGTCTATCTAGGTCACCCTCTCGAGAATGTCTCACTCTTTCTTCCGCACGGCAGCCCACACTCGCTCAATATCTCTCTCTCTCTTTATCTAAGTCTAGATTAACCTCGCTTTCTCTCTCACACAAATGATATATCTCCCTGTTCGGGCCTCGATCGACACACTCTATACTCTCTCACGTAGAGTCTATCTAGGTCAGTCCATCCAAGCTGCCACACTCTTTCGACCTCATGGTAGCCCACGCTCGCTCAATCTCTCTCTCTCTCTTTATGTATGTCTCGGTTGACCTTGCTCTTTCTCATACACAAATGATATACCTCCATGTTTGAGCCCAATTCGACATATTCGTATTGTATACTCTCTCACGCACATTGTCTATCTAGGTCATTCTCTCCAACCCGTCTCACTCTTTCGATCGCATGACGACCCACACTCACTCAATCTCTCTCCCTTTATCTATGTATCGATTGACCTTGCTTCTTCCCACGCACAAAATATATCTACATGTCTGTGATTGGATCATCTCTCAAGCTCTATCATACAGCCCTCACCCTTCTAAAAAGCTCAATCGGACAATATCTCTCCATAGCATATATATCTTTTCAACGAATGCCGGAACACACTCACTTTGTCTCTCTATCTATCTGTGTCTGTATTGACCTCGCTTTCTCATGCCGTATCTTCGACACATTGAAGCTACCTCTCCATCCCTCGTAGAGCCGGAGTTATTTACATTGTGAGGGAGACTACAACCTTGGATTAATTTGTGAAGGCATTTATTCCGGTGGATTTGGATTATATTTTCGTTGCATTCGGCCCACAAGTACTCCAAACACCATTGCAACACCCGCACCTCCCCGAATTGATTTCCCTTTGGCTCGGTCACCGCTCTCTCGCATGTCCTTTCTCACCTTCCACGTTGCACCATGGTATTTTTGCAAAAAACTTTGTTGTTCTATTTAATTATTACAAATAAGCTACAACCTACACATCGATAGTTCACCTGTAATGGAGCAAATTTCGACCCAGAAATTAAAGTGCTACAAACTACACACCGAGGGGCCCACCTATCATGGAACAAATCTGGACCCATATATAAAAAATGAGAAAGGACGAGGATCGAACATGTGACCAGGGCCTTCAAGCCGCATGTCAATAGGCAACATAGTAGCAACGTTTGTTGTACCCCCCTTTGTTGATATAGTGTTTTTATATTACCACATCCTATTTAATGGACAACATGTTTTAATATTAATTTCAGTACATTAGTGGGACTGGCTCATTAGCATGTACTATCCGCCTTCACTTAATGGTGGTTTCCATGTCTGCTCTCTCTCTCTCTCCTCCCCTTCTACATTTAGACGCATGGGCAAACACGAAGAACGCGTGGGTGATGTTGCCGTTGACCATATCTGGACGCATTCACAAGTTACGGCACCAGTTTCACGTACTAGTAGTATTATACATGTAACAAGTTTAGGAACAAAAGTGACCATGACGGACAAGTTAGGCTAGTTGTAGTACTATTTATCTACTACTCTGTAATAATGAAATGCGTGGATAAATAAATGTATCGCCTAGTGCTCGAACAAGGGGACTGGTCGCGCCCTACAAGTATTTGGAATTGACTTCCCTGAAAAAATATTTGGAATTGATGTGGTATTTAATATGAAATGTTTGCGATGAGAAGGAATACATGTGGCTTGATGACGTTTTATATTTAATTTGATACGGCTCTAGCAGAACATCCAATCAATCAAACCATAGATTTCATTCAGTCCGACTCCGACTTTACATTCATACGATGATCGAACTAAAATAAACGGAAATAATAAATCCCAAACGTTCGGATCTTAAGCATGGCAATCCGAACGTTTTTCATGGCAAATTTGGAAGCGGCTCCTCTGCCATACTCCGTGTATCGTCGGGCCACTGACCGACGGCGACGGCGGGGGCGTCTTGCGGTGGGAAGCGGCTCCTCTGCCATACTCTGTGTATCGTCGGGCCACTGACCGACGGCGACGGCGGCGTCTTGCGCCGTTGTTGGCATACTCCTGGATGTTGGCCCTAGGTTCAAGGAAGGCCAGAATGTTCTAGACTTCGGCTTCCAGGAGTGAGTCAACTAGCTGGAGGAGGCGACTGACGTTGGTGCAAGGAAGCGATCGATGGCGCCGATCCATGCCGCTGAGGGGGGGCACTGGCACCCGCGCGGGGACAGGTGCTGGCAACGGCGCGACAGAGACATTCGTGTGCACGGGCACCGGCAATGGCGCGAGCATCAATGCACGCGTAGGCGCATGCGGTGGCAGGTGCACAGGCACGTGAAAGTCGGTGGGGACCTCGTGGAACCCCGTGGCATCAAGCTCAGTGACAATGTGCGGCTCCCAGCCCATCAATGCCACGGGGATGGACGCTGGCACAGTCGGGGCGACGGGAGCCGGAACAGGAGTGGGGACAGGCGCGACGTCTTCCACTACAAAAAAATACACTTCCGTGATGATACGTGTTTGTAACAGTAGATCACGTTTATGACAGAATCAAGATAGTCATATCTGTGTTGTCATAGAAGTGTTCCATGACATTACCAAATTATCATCACGGAAGTGTCCACTTCCATGATGATAAATCACGCGTTACAGAAGTGCTTTCGTCAAGGGTGACCAACACGTGGCATCCACCGTAACAGAACGCCGTTAAGCTATCGGATCCGGTTTTTTGGATCCGATAACCCGTTAACAGCCCCGACCAATGGGAATTTTCCACGTGTAAAATCATCATTGGCTGGAGGAAACACGTGTCGGCTCACCGTTGGGACATATGTCATCCACTCATTGGACCCAAAGCGCCTATGATACGTCGACACGTGGCACGGCCCAACAGAGGCCCATTCTTGTGAAAAGGCCGGCCCGTTTGACTTGGTCAAAAGGTGGCGGGCCGGCCCACGGCAAGCCTGTTAACGGCCTGTTTGCATATAGCCCATTTATAGCCCGCTAACCCAGGGCCCGTTTACGGCCTATCCGAATTAGGCCCAATAGCGTCATCTGGGCCGTCCAATATAATTCCAGCCCTTTTAACTTCCGGCCCATGTATGGGCCATGACGTCTTTCGGCCCATATAAGGCCCTTTGTAACCCTCGGCCCCTTAACGGCCCGTGGTAAAACTGGCCCGTAATGAACAGTGTATCACTTTATACCCATTAATGGCCCATTATTCCGTTGGGCCGTTTCCAGCCCATGTTATCTTTCGGCCTTCTCAGGGCCCATTTATTCTTGGGCTCATTTCCAGCATTCGTTTACTTACGGCCCGTTACTGTCATTTTCTGCTTGTGGGCCAAATTCAGCCCGTGGTTACAGTCGGCCCGTTTGTGGCCCGTTAATACGTTGGGCCGTTTTCATGTCAAAAAAAACCCGTTGGGTTGTTTTCATAGAGTTATCAAATACGGCCTATTAACGGCCCGTTATTGTCCACGAATAGTACGACCCATGATTGGCGAAATGATGATACGCCCCTTAGAAGGCCCATGGATCGTACGACCCGTAGAAGGCCCATGGATCCTACGGCCCATATAGAAGGCCAATGGATCCTACGGCCCGTAGAAGGCCCATGGATCATACGGCCCGCAGGAGGCCCATGGTTACAACAGTCCGTGTGTTGCCATGATTATTTTGGCCTAGTTTCCAAAAATAGGTTATTGTGGCCACTAGAAAAATACAGAAAAAGAACTGCAGTGACTACAAGCAAACAACTAAACAAGACAATAAGGAAATAAATAAGCAAGCAATTAACGCTAGCCTATTACCGCTATTACACATATTACATCCGCTGGGCATCAAAGTTTGCTACCAGTGCAAATATAGGGAACAAAGCAGCATATTACATACACTGGCCGTCAAAATTGGCCACCAGTGCAAATAAATGCGGCAGCAAAACAAGAGCATAACTGAAACAACTTCAGAAGAGCTCAAGAAACGTTATCCTGGGTATCCACCATGCTGGCAATAAGCTTAGCAAGCTTATTAGCTTTGTCCTGTTTGGCGCTAAAATCCTCCAACGCTTGCTGTTGCACCAGAAAGTATGCATCTGAATGCTCTAGGGACTTCCGCAGTCCTTCCGCTTCTTGTCGCAGCACAGCTGATCGATGTCTTTCAGCTTGTAGTTGAGACTCAAGAAACCGAACTGATTCAGACAGTGAGTTTGAATAGCTTGTGCAAGCGGTAGTGGCTAGTAACTCCAACACTAAACCAAGACAGGACTTTGGGGTTGTCTCACTGTCTTCGAGATAGTCTTCCTTAGCTGTTTTATCAGCTTTGTTGGAGACCAACAAGGATGTATCACCATCCTGAACCTTATCTGCATTACTTCCTTTACCATTGCTTAATAAGGCACTCTTCCCCAATATTCTATCAGCATTCTAAAAGAACACAAGCAGACACATAACAGGTTTAGCATGTACTAGTATATGAAACTCATTTCGGTGAACCAGTCCATTAGTAAGGTGGACAGGATTAAACTACCAAGTCTTCTATTCCCAAGTACTAGTACATAATAAAAGCATCAAACAAACATATATCTATGTCCTATGGTCACTGCATTGTCTTGCCAAATCAAAATAGAGACACGGTTCAAATCATATTAGTTCAAGACAAAGCAGCAGTGAAAGAATACAAAGCATGGGAAACTACACGGTACAACAAGATTTTAGATGGGTACCACGGGTCTACATGTACAACAACACTATTGGCTCTGTTGTGATGCTAGTAATGTGCATGATATGAGAAGTCAACTGTATACACAACTGAAATTGAAATCAACAGAGTTATTGATAAGAGCAAGCCTGTTAAAGAAACATGCGTGAACATACCTGCTGTGCCATTGGAGTTTCGATTTGATCCTTCAATTTAAAAATAAGTTTGTATGAGTAAAAACAGTGATACAAGAGCAAAGCAGTATGCACGATAGCAATCATAGTTAAAAAAAGGCGCGCCTAAGCGAGCGCTTAAGCGCGCCTAGGCTCTAGGCGTTGGGAAAACGCATTGCGCATAACTACGCTTAATCTGTGCATAACTGCGCATAAGCATGCGCTTTGGTCAGTAAAGCGCAAGGCGGTGGCAAAACGCACAATTAATGCCTAGCGCTTTTTTGAACTATGATAACAATGGAATCTTAAATTAGAACAGTTGTTCTTCAGGTTTAGGCACTTGTTCTACATGAACAGAGTACAGTAAGACGCAAGAATATAGTACTTAAAAATAGAAAATGAGCTCATAGACCTTACCACATTCTTGGTTCGGGACCAGTACAGACCAAGGCGTTCCCAGTCATCGTCCAGTAAATGTGTCTCAGGAGAACGTAAGGGAATTTGATGAGTTTCTTTACCGGTGAAGTACGTTTTCTTCAGGTAATTCCGATACTGCTACCAAGCATTCCTGAAGATAGCAGAGGTATTACCACATGTTACCTCATCCTGAGTTTCCAAATCGGTCCTTCTCTATAGAGAAAAATGGGAAAATTTGCTGTATTATAACCATCATGGAGGTAGGATGTATGGGACAAAGTAAAGTAATTGCCATGAATAACATTACTTACACATAACTCCTGGACAAACACCTGCAACTGGCATTTTCCTTCATCTTCAGTATAATATTTCCAAGATGGGAAGATACGCACATACGATTTAACAACATCAAATGCGATAGATGCTAAACTACGACTACTTGGTTGTGCTTCCTCCACAGGAATAGGCGTACTAACTGGTGGAGTTGGGGTTCGCCCTGGTAGTACTGGCCCTTTGGGCACTGGAGCTGCCTTACTAACTGCTCTTGTTTGGGAGCTCTGTGGTGGAGATGGTGCTGTGTCAACAGGAACTGGGTTACTATCTGCTGGGGTTGGGGTTAGATTGGGTGAAGCTGGTTCTCTGTCCATCGCAGTAGGGGTACAATCTACGAGAGTTTGGGTTATGTGTGGTAGGGCTGGTTCTCGTGCATGTACAACCGGGGTGCTATCTCCACCAAGAGGTAGCACTGTTTTATTTCAAGATCGTGTTTTTAGTCCGCTAGATACTGGCATCACCCGCTCCAATTCAAATGGCTGATAAACAGGAAACATAGTTGAATGTACAAACATTGTATGAGAGACAGATGCAATAGATAGTGTGGAAAAAAGTGGACATGAAATAGTTGACATGTATATTGTTTAACTAAAACGGATAGCATGACATAATTTCACATATATGATGTCTATCTAAACTGGATAGCATAGCATAACATAATTCAAAGATATGATGAATAACTAAACAGGATCGCATGACATAATTCACCTACATGTTATCTAAGTAATCAGGATGGCATCATTTAATTCACATATGTGATTTATATGCTAAACAGAGGGCATTAGATATGATGTCTGAACTAAGAACATGGTGTTGAATATTGTGTATATGATGTCTAAACTATGCAATGCAAGACACCATATGCATGATATGAGCAGTATAATCGTGCCAAGTTAGAGCATACACCTCGGTGGGGGAATAGGACTGGTCATCTGTCTCTGAATCCACCTCTGAGGAGCTATCGGGACCAAACAAGAGATCTGCTTCGACAGGTAGCACTGTGTGCTCTGAAGGCCTTGTTTTCACTCCAGATTTTTCAATCTCCCACCCAAATGGCTGATTCACAGGAAGAGTAGTTTAATGTACAAACATTGTCGGCAAATGGAAATGTAATGAAGAAAAGGATGGGCAAGATATCATTCAAATATATGATGCCTGGTTAAACAGGATGGCATTGCACATTTCACATATATTATGGTTGGCTAAAAGACATGAGACTGCATAATTCCCATATATGATATAGAAACTAAACAGGTGGCATTACAGAACATGTCTAAACTAAGCAGATGATATATATGATGTAAAAAGTAGGCACTGCAAGGCAGCATATGCATGATATGACTAACATCATCATGCCATGGTAGAACAAACACCTTGGGGGTAAATAGGAGTGGTCAGCTCTGTCTGAATCCACCTCAGATCAGATATCTTCCTCTGGATTACAATCTGGAGAGGGGTGGGGAGTGTTTGCCATTGAACCCACCATGGAGCGATGTCTGCATGACATTGTATTGCCACGCAAAACTCTTCTCTTTTTCTCTACATGTTCAGCATGACTGTGTACAATATCTGACATGCATACGAAAAAAACATGGTGAGATTATGTAAGGAGAGCATGCAGAAATTTAGAGTGATGGTAACAACCAGTGGATGGATCCAAAAACAATGATAGCAGGCTTATGATTGCTTTAATTTAATAAAAAGACAGATGATGATTGCTTTACTATTTGTTTCCCACCCAAGATGAACAACATAGGCATACCCTAGGTGAACTAGATATTAGATAGAGATACTATTCATTGCTTCCTCGATATGTGCCCCACAACTAATTTAGAACTCAAGTTTGAACATTAATTTGGACCTGACTTGGAGTCCAAGAGGTGAACAGGATGATAAAGTAGTAGGTAATTTTAAGCAATGCATAACATAAGCAGAAACAAAAGAGTGCGACCTCTCTTGTGGACCTGTGTACTCCTCAGGTTCATCTGCTGAGTCGATGATGGTGATGCCGTTGCGGTGGGTGCCGGCGGCAGGGAAGGAGATCTGAGGCGGCGAAAGACGGTCAGGAGTCGTGATGTCTAGTTTGGTGGATGTTTCTGTCGATGGAGCAGCTCAGGTGAGGTGGACGACGTCGCGGCAGGAGCAGGACAAACCACACAAAGTTCCCTTCGACACCTACCTGTAACTGAAGTAATTCTGTAAGGGTTCATTTGGCTTGCATGATTCTAAAAACGCAGGGATAGGAAAAACACCGGAATAGGATAGGAATGCACATGGTAAACAGAGCATTTGTAAACATAGGATTTCTGTCAACTTGGGTGTTTGGTTTACAGGAATTGGAAGAGCAAAGGAATGCAAAGAAACATGGCTAAAATAAAGTGAAACCATATGAAAGCATGTACAGTTAGAATGTTATTCTGCCACTAATGCACTTGGTCTTGTTTTCATGCATAGGATTTTGAAAAGTAGGTCCAGGTGGATGTTTTGCTTCATTCCTTTCAACAAAATGCATGAATAATTGAATAGTAGAGTGCCATTGGAAAATTCCCTATTGCTATATTTTTTCGTTGAACCAAAATAGCCCTAATGGATCGACATGAATGTATAGTAATAAGTGATGCAACAAGTGTACAACCTCTTTGCCGTAGCCGTGTCGACCTCAGCATCATTGGGTTGGTCGCTAAAGCAGTTGAGGCAGAGGTGGCTGTCGGACGTGTGGAGGAAGATCTGAGGAATCTGTAGATGGCGTCCAGGGCACTGCTCTGTTGTGATGGATCGTTCTGTCGTTGGAGCAGCTCCGGTGAGCCGTAAGACGTCAAGGTTGAAGCAGCACAAGACAGACATCGTCAATCTCAAGTGGGATTCTAATAGCATCTCCAATAGATGATGTAAAATTTACATCACCAAAAACCACCTGACTACAACAGATGAGGTAAAAACTGTTGACTCTGAACTTAACTGTCGAAACTGAAATTTACTGTGGAATCTGAATGTTACTGTCGAAACTGAACGCAATGGTAGCATAGAGGCACTTGACATGTAGTTTAGGGAGGGCCTACAGTTCATCTTCAACCTGCACCCCCCTGAGCTGCCAACCACCACCGGCCGAACCGCCGGCCCCAATGCCGCCTCGCCGCCCCGAAACAACTCCCCACCGCCGGTCCGCCGCCGCCCCGGCCAGCCTCTAGGCCCCCGGCCCCCACCCTGAACCCTAAGATAGATAGTGGGGTACCTCTCCGGCGAGCCCCCGTCCCCGCTGCGGGTGGTTCTTCCTTAACTCCGGCGAGCCCCCCCACCCCCTAAAAATCGACTGACCCAAAAGTCGATTCAGTCGACTGAAGTGTAGCTAAATCAGAGCAGAGCAGCAGCACGAGCGAGGGGAAGAGCAGTAGCAGCAGCGCGAGCGAGCGAGCGAGAGCCGGAGCAGCAGCAGCTGGGCGAGCGAGCGATCAAGCGAGAGCGAGAGCAGCAGCAGCAACGCGAGCGAGCGAGAGCCGAAGCAGCAGCAGCAGATCTGGCTGGTATGGACGCCGCCGCCGAAGGGGCCTCGCACTGCGGGAGAGCCGCTGTGGAGATGTCGCCCGCGGCGCCGGCTTCAAGGTAGCCGCTCCATGGGGGTGCGGGATGGAGCACCGTCGGCGCGGGGAGGTCAAGTTAAGGAGAAGGTGCGATGCAATGAGTGTACAACCTCTTTGGTGGTGCCGAGTAGGCCTCGGCTTCGTCCAAGGAGTCGGTGAGGATGCTGCGGTTCCGGTGGAGCAGGTTAAGGCGGCGCTGTGGGATGGAGCAGCCGCGATAGACGAGGCGATCGTCGGAGCAGCTCCTTGGAGGTGGAGGACGGGGCGGCTGAACCGGCGGGACGACGAGATGGACGACGGATCCTCATCCGGGGAGGTGGACGAGGGACGTCGAGTTGTTGTGGAGGACGACGTCGTCGGGGAAGAGGCTCCGGCTGGGCAGCGGTGAGGTGGCAGATGGAGGAGGGTGGGGTTTCGCGGCTGGAGCGGAGAGGTTATGGCGGCATGGGATTTTGAATGGCAAAAAGGAGGCGATGGGGGGGGGGTGAACCATGACTTAGGGACGCACTTGTCCAAAATGTAGGGTGTGTTACAAAAGTACCCCCACCGATTTGAACTAGCGGCCCTTTCGGCTTAGGGTTAGAAGGGGGATTTCGTGTGTCGGGATTTGGCAGCTGGAGGGAGTTTTCGCGCGCGTTGTAATTTCGGGATAGCAAGGCGCGGGTTGTGAAGGCGCCAGTTTTGGGAGCACGATATCTGAATTTTCAGGATATAACAAGGCGCGGGTTGAATTTTAGGGACAAGCCTAACGTGTAATATTGTACTTGTACGTACCAAATCAATTCGCACTTCCCTCAACCAAAAAGAAAACGAAAAAATAAAATTATTCACACCACATAAAGAGAGAGTCTCGCCCCGTTTTACTATAAAAATGCTATTCAAAGCTACTCCCTCCTTCCATCTATATAGGGCCTAATGCGTTTTTCCATGCTAACTTTGACCAAATATTAGAGCAATAATATATGACATGCAACTTACACAAAGCACACCGTTAAATTCGTCTGTGAAAGGTTCTTTCAATGATATAATTTTCACATTGTGCATGTCATGTACTATTAATCTTGTCAATAGTCAAAGGCGGTCTTAAAAAACGCATTACGCCCTATATAGATGGAAGGAGGGAGTATGAATCCATGTTATGTCCAATTAAAACTTTTCGCTTGCTGTATAATGCATGTAACCTACTCATACCAACATTTTAGTGCATTCGAAATGTCTATACAACCGCTGCAATTCGAACTGAATTTGAATTCGTTTCTCTATTTCAATAAGAATCTACAATCATGATTGTTGCCAACTTCAACCATCATTCTTGTATTACCTTAATAACACACCACATGATTACTATAGAGATAGATATGAACTATGTGTACTACATGAACTCGAATTCTATTTTTTGAATACACTTGATGTTGATTCCAATAGTACATTTGATGTACTAACTATATATTCATAATCTAAACCATGTTCCATACGTACACCGTGTTTATCACACATAGTATAGTGCCCCGCCCCCTACATTATGACAAGTATTTAGACCTGAGCTACAAAAGCCACACATTAGCCCAAATTATGATCAATGTTCTATATATTATACGTAGTACTAGCAAGATGCCCATGTGTTCCACAGAACATCAACATGATCAAGGGGAGGCCTAATTTGCAAATATGGAGAGGGGTGTGGGTATCTTTTTTCAAAATTGCCATAGTTTCCTTCCTATCCGTCAGATAGAAATCGGACGACCTATATTGCAGGATGGCAGACACACCATCATCAACAACTCCGTTTTCTATAAGAGTAGAGATAAAATATATTATATATAGTATAACATGTTCATAACCACACCATGTGTATCACCGTTATATATATTCACACATGCGTCGGTTTAAAACACTATGATAAATTCTTAAAATATCCGAATTCGCTTTTTATAATGATGTATGATCTCTATTCGTCTTTTACACCCACACAATCCTCTTATCCTTGTAGCTAGCGCTAACTTTCTCTCGTGCATGCACACGCCCGCATCCCTCTCACCGTCCCTCAGCATTCTCTAGCTCCATCGCGCAAATTCGTCTTTTCACTTTAGGTCGTTCACCCATGGTGTGTGTAGCCCCCCCCCCCCAGCTCCTTCTTTACGGCACACATCGATCGATATGCCTCTTTAGCCAGGTGTGCGTAGCACATACACAAGCTTCCCCTCTTCTCTTATCACCGTCCATGCCTCACTCCCACCACTCTTTTCATCGATCTCGTACTCGCACACTCCTCCCCCCTCGATATAGTATGACTCTCGCACCACCTCCTAGATGCATCCCTCTCTCTCTCTATCCTTCTCCCCGTGCCTCATTTGCTTCTAACACACACATGCATGTATACCGATCGATCTCCCAACATATACCTAGGTCAACTTTAACTATTCCCCCCATCGATCGACGTACCTCACAAGTTATCTCTCTTCTTTCTCTGACAAAGGACGATTGATCTTCCTATGTAGTTATGTCTGCTTACCACAGCCATATCGTCCCCCCTCATCATTTGTGCATGCCTCCTGAACCGTCTCTCACACGCACGTGCACAGACAGGCAGCCATCCCCTCTCTTATTGATATTGCAGGCGTGTCCTCCGGTTGTCTAGCAAGGCTATCCCACCATTTGTTAGAAGCAACTCCACTACCACCCCCTCCAACACTCTAGCTCTGTCTCTCTCCCAACCTTATTCCTCTCCTACACATATGCATGGATGTCGATCGATCTCCCTTAATACATCAGGTAGATCGATCTCCCTTAATACATGAGGTAGGCCTCTCTCCTCCTCCACACATATACCAGCCATTGTACCTCTATAGTTAATTAGGACTCCCTCCCCCCCACCACACACCGATAGTCGAGCGCTGTAGGTAGGTATCCATGCCACAGAGACAAGCTACACCTGTCCCCTCTCACGTTCCAGTAGGCCAGCCACTCTATATCTTTGACGTGGGCACACACAAATTCGATGGCACTCTTCATCGATCGCGCGCGCGCACACACACACACACATCATCATCCCTCTCTTCGATTCTATGGACACCTCAAGCCGATGATACCTCCACTCTCTTCTCGTGGATCGCCCCCTCTATATATATGATATATCCAGGACTCTATTTCACACACATTGCATATGTTACATTTTTTGATTGACCCCCTCCCCCCCCCCAAAGAAAACTCTCACGAACCCACACACTATATCTCTCTATGTTTGTATCTCTCTCACACAACCCCACGTAGGTGGTGTACGTATACAAGAAGAGAATAGGTGCACCATGCACGTACTCACGCTTCGTGCCCAGCCACACCCGCGCGGGTACACGGTGGAGCTCATTTCTGTACGAAATGGCAGCCCACGTGCTAATTTGAACGCGTGTAGCGGTTGTTTACCTACGGAGGTCGTGTATCACACATGCACGAAACAAAGTTCGACTTGATGCGTTGGCGCGTTATTTTAAATAAAGTTATATCGCTCAATGGCACGTACACAGAATATAAAACGATTTTTATGGAGAAAAAGGTAGTCCGCTCCACTATATACAATGGAGCCTGCCTGCCTGGTTTGTCTCTCTTCAGAGTATCTCACACAAGGCTGCGGTGGCCTCTCTCTCTCTCTCACCGTTGGTCACTGATCCGGCCGCATCCCGTCCACCGGCGGAAAGGGAGGACATGCATCGTTTCTCCGTTCAACGGCGCCGAGGCAGGACGTCCCGATCTGCGGTACACGTCGTTCTCTCTGACCAAGCTCTGGCGCGGTAGGGCCTACGCCACCTGCTCGCTGCCGCAGTATGGTTAGATTCCGCCCGCCGCCGCTCACCTAGTTACATCCCGACGACCTCCAGGTATCCCCTTCGGCCTTGCTCCACTGCCCTTGTTCCCACGTCGCTGCATGTGGATCTTCCATAGTTCTTTGCCCAAAACGTAGCTCGTCCGGCGTACTTTCCATATTGCAATCTCGTCCTCACACTGTTTTAGACAAACACAACCGTGTTTTTATCCTCCCTTAGGACAAGGAATATGCTTCTTTTTTGTCGTCGCATGTGTCATCAACTGTTATTGGCCAGTAATTGTTTCCTTTCTACCTCTTTTTTTGCAAACAAGGCTATCCATTTCACCTTGTTGCTATTGCGACCTTTTGGTGAACTGCACAAATCACTTTTTTCTTAAGAGTGTTTTGTGCAGTTCTACCAAAATGTCACACGGGCAACGTCTCTACATTTCAGTGCGACTGCACAAAGGGAGATTGGTTTTGCTCTATCCTCCTAATCCAACTCCGAGCCTAATCTTCTCCAAATAGTTAGTCTTAAGAGAGACTGCAAAGGTGACCGGCTTCTATTTGTGTGTTTATTGTTTCATCAGCAGTCCTCTATTATCGTAATCACACTTAATATCTTTGAAACAGGGACGCTCAGCTCTATTTTAGTGGAACTGCACAAAATGATCGGAATGTTGCATGCTCCAGACAGCTACTTTTTTCCCAACATGCCTTGTTGATTTAGACAGAGCTGGGGGGACGTTGCTGCCAATGAAAGCATGGATCAATTTTAATTTAACACCTTCTCACAACTTTGTCTTCAGTTGTGATGTAAATATTAGCTCTGATATGCTAATAATTGAGATGCATTAGCAAGGAAGTTAGTTTTTTATTGTTTCCGAAAGAGCATCGATGGCAAGACACACGAAACAAAAGCTGAAAGCTCACACCATTGTACAATTTCATATCGCTGGAAAATTATTTGTATAGTACATCAATTATGTAAACAAATGCTGGAAGCTTGATAGCATTGCCAGAAGCCTCTTCGGCATCCGGGTCCATGTGCCATGCACAAAATTATACTCCTTCGTTCCTAAATATTTGTATTTTTACAAATTTCAAATGGGCATATTTTAGAGTGTAGATTCACTCATTTTGCTTCATATGTGTACTCCCTCCGTTCCTAAATATTTGTCTTTCTAGAGATTTCAACAAGTGACTACATACGGAGCAAAATGAGTGAATCTACACTCTAAAATATGTCTATATACATCCGTATGTAGTAGTCCATTTGAATCTCTAAAAAGACAAATATTTGAGTAGTCACTCGTTGAAATCTCTAGAAAGACAAATACTCCGGAGTATATTTAAGAACCGAGGGGGTACTGCACAGCCGCATGGGAGACTCAGCCTGGTCGTTGCGCCGCATTAATAGTGAGTAATGAGCTGTCAAATCATAAGCCCCACCTTTCACACTGTAAGTTGCAGAAGAAGCAACCATCAATACGCTCTTCTTTGAATCCGCTCATACTACTCCATCCATCACTGTTTATAGAGCGCGCTTCAGAAAAAGAAAAAATCTCTGGGACCAAGGCGACTACCGATCGTCCTGAAAAATAGCATTGGTAGTTATAGCACGGCGTCTATTACTAGAGGAAATAATGCGTACACACATGCATGCAGTGCTTCCACCCCGGGTACACACATGCATGCACTTACTCCACTCCATAGTACATTGAGAGAAAATTGTGGACTTGATTGCGGTTACCATGCCCTAATTAATTGAGCATTAAACCAAACGCGTCTAAAGTCTCTCTGGTGGTGGAAATGCATTGAGAGAAATGCATCATAATGAAACGCGCCCTGTAAACTGTGACGGAGGAAGGAGTAGTATGAAGGTGCAAAACCAAGTATGCGTATGGCCAGTCGGTCAATGCACCTCCTCTTGGCATATCACTGACATGTGGGACCGGAGTGTGAGCAAACCGATCTCAATTGACGGCAAAATGGCCAACCCGCCATTCCTTGAGAGAGACGAGGAGCGAGAACACACAGACGGGCTCGCACGGAGGCCAAGATATATTCGAGCATGGTTGATTGATATCATCATTACATGTTGGGTTGCCGTTTTCCGCCCTTCTCTGGAATAAATGTGTACTTTATCAGAGATTAAAAAAATAAGAGTACAGAGGCTCCACCATGCGGTTCTAGTAGTAGTACTACTCGTACTACTAAACCTTGTGCTTGGCTCTTCGCCTCTTTCTGAAGTCGAACAATGATGGTACTCCGCATGTTCGGTACTACAGTGTATGCCTCTGGCAATCTGACACCGAATGAACTGATGCATGTCCACCGCCTGGGCGAGGGTACGTTGCATTAGTCAAAAGGCGTAAGCGAGCTTCACCTTGTCCTGCAAGCTTCTCCTCGTTCTGCGAGTTGACGGGACACACCAAAAAGTAGTGCTAGTCCATACTCCCTCTTTTCTGGTTAATATGGCTTAATCTTTTTTGCGTGTAAATGAGAGAGCTTTATTCATATATAAGCATTCTTAGGACGATCAGCCAAGACACTGGTCACTAGGAAGCGAGGTACCCCGCAAAAAAAGTAGGAAGCGAGGTGTTTCATCAAGCCAGCTCTCGGCCACATTCAAAGTGCAGCAAGCACGGTTCGCACAAAGATGCGCTGCAAGGTTTGTTGACCTGTTTACATGCTGAATAACAAAAAAAGAGGAAATATTACCGAGCGCTCCTATTTGTAACAGGATATGAGCCAGAATTAAGCGAGAATTGTGGCGAGTGTTCCATGCAATCAACTTCCATTATCACATGCGAGAACCCTCGAAGAGAACCAAATGTGTTGAAGATTGCTTTATCACATTTTAAAAATATAATAAGAGTGCAGACGCTCCTCCATCCGGTTCCTAGTACTAGTATAGTACATACCTCTATAGACTATAGTAGTAGTACTAGTACTAGTAAACTTCGCGCTTGGCTGTTCGCCTCTTCAGGAAGTCGAACAATAATAGTACTAGTATAGTGTATGCTTCTGGCAATCTGACACCGAATTAACTGTTTCGCGTCCACCGCCTGAGCGAGGGAGAGCTTGCATTAGTCAAAAGTTTCTCCTTGTCCTGCGAGCCACCGCGCGCAAGCTTCTCCCGTCCTGCAAGCTTCTCCTCGTTTGGCAAGTTGGCGGGACACAACAAAGTAATGCTAGTTCATACTGCCTCCTCTCCGGTTAATATGGCTTAATTTCAAACGAGATAAATACACTGTCTGTCACTGTATATTTGTAAAAATACAGTCAGTGGACTTCAAAATACGCTCATTGCGCTCAATATATACATTTTTTCCGGTGTTTATACGGTCACTAGCTCACCCTGGCTGAGTATGTGTGTGCATGCACGTGTAGGTTGAGTACTTGAGCGTGACCGTGTGTGTTCCGTCGTGTGCTCATACATGCATGCATTAGGGTGTCTCGCGCGTTTTTGCGTCCATGTGTACGTGTGACTGTTGCATACACGTAGGGGGAGTACGTGTAGGGGCCACTAAAGGAGCAGTCAAATCACACAGTAAGTTTGTCGGAAGAAGCAACCATCATTTCACTCTTCAATGACACGTACGCAATATAAAATGGTTGATATGGAGAGAAAAAGAAAACCACTATATATACACTAGCAGAAGCCTAAGCTACATGCCTGCTTGCTTGGGTTGCTCTCTTCACAAGCATAGAACGACGGTGGCCACACCGCTGGTCACATATCCGGCCTGATCCCGCAGCTGGGGGAAGGGAACAATGTTCTGCGTAGACGCGGTCGACATCGGCGAGGGAGAAAATCCACAGTCGGTGCGTCCCAATCGGGGGTCACTGCGGTATGGGCCGATGCCGCTTCCCAACCTCCCTTCTAGCTACAGCCCGACGTCCGTTTCAAAAATATTAGTGCATGTCAACAAAAATTATACTATCGCTGTTCCATTTCGAAAAAAGCATATAAGCTGTTACTTCTTACCCAAAGGATCTTTATATCCAACAGACACAAAATATCCATTCGACTGTTCGAAATTACTTTCACTGCTGATCTGATGTCAAGGTAATTGCTGCATCGCCACCAAAACCCACCATCTCTTAAGCTAAAGTAGACCGAGCTAACCCCTATATTAGCATATTACTAAGATAAATAGAAGGCACTGTAGAATCATTTAGGACGTGAGCTTGTCAATCTGAATGTGGAGGGACACCAGCTTAGCCCCGGCCAGCAGCTTGGGTGGAACTGTGAAGAAGGTCAGCTCCTGCACGGCGACGTCACCGGGATCCCTGCTGCTTGTCACCTCCATTTCCACCTTGACGGCATCGGTCCTGCCTTTGGGCACCCCCGGCGGGCCGTTCGCCCACAGCTTGGCCATGTAGTGCGGCAGTGGGGACACCGCCGCTCTGATGCAGACGACCGACACTGCGGTAGGCGCGCCGATGTCGAGCACGCCGCCGACCAAGAAAAACGTGCGGCCGTCCTCCTCCGCGAACAGCAAGAGCCGTGGCTCCGATGGTGGCACTTGCAGTTGGAGCGCCTTGCCGTACTGGATCCAGTGCACGAGCATGGGATGCACGGTCCTGATGTGGTGGGAGAGCACCGGCGGCGGGCCTTCGTAGCTGCAGACGGGCACTGGGCATTTGCAGGGCGCGAGCGGACACACGCTCTGGTGATCGGCGACCTTGTGGTAAGTGACGTAGAGCCCACATCCCTCGTGCGGGCACTCCACCCTCACCGAGGAGAGGACGGCGTCCACCTCCGTGTTCCGCACGTCGAAGCCACTGCCGCGCTCGCACTTCTGGCACTGCCGTTGGTTCCCAGGGCGCTCGACGCAGCAGTCCGCGCAAGCCAGGTGCCCTCCCTTGCACTGCACAAATCAATCGAACAACACATCAATCAAGAAACCTGCACCTTGCTCGATCAGCCGAACGGACGAGGTGTATTCGAACCTCATACACTGGACGCTTCAAGGGGCGGAGGCACAAGGGGCAGTGGAGCAAGGTGAGGTCTATCGAGACCATAGAGAGCTCCATCGTCGGGTCCTGTTCCGTCTGCATGATCTCGCCCTCCTCGTGCACAACCATCTCTCGCTTTATTAGGGCCGGGGCATTACAAAGCTTTACTGTCACAATATTCATAGTACTTCAAGGTGCATTAAATCAACACATGCAAGTATCAAAAGGAGAGTCACGGCATGCATGCGTTGTAATTAATGCATCGGTAAACGCAAATTATTGAAATATATTGAGTGCAGTGCTTTGATGTGTCACGTCAACTCGTACAAGACCGAGAAGTTTGATTACTACAACGCCCTCTCGCCTTAACCGCACCTGCCTTTGGCTGCATGACAGGTGGGCCACCGACCTGTTGGGCCCACCTGTCATAGACGCAAAGGCAGGAGCAGTAAGTCAATGAAGCTGCGTCCCTCCCTCGCCCATGAGCGTGGTGGCTGGCAGGACTAGGAGAAGCTTTCGTTCGCTACACGCTCTCCCTCCCGCACGCGGTGGATGGGCAACAATTCAGTTGGTGTCAGATGGCCAGAACCATACTGTAGTACTCCTCCACTGCAGTAGTACTCCATCATTATTTGACTTCCCGAAGAGGCGAAGAGCCAAGCGCAGCCCGGACGCTCGTGTGGCAGTTTCATGTGTAGAGTAGTCTAGGATAGCGTGTACTGTGCCTGTAAGCTTAAAATCGTTGGGGTCGGCTCCATGCTATATATTTTTATTAAAATAATCTTCTGGCCCTACCTGTCATACTGGTGATTCTAGTTTGCACGCTCATCTGGTCAAGACAGGAATATATATTTTAATTTGTGGTGGGGTAAATATTAGAGGTTGCAGCAAATGGAGTATTGTACACACTGCGGGTCTTTTAGCCAAGTTTAGAGGCAACCATGTGGGGCCAGTGCTATGATGTGTCGCGTCAACTCGTACAACGAGGAGAAGCTTGATTTTACTACTACACGCCTTCTCCCTCGCCCATGCGCGCGGTGGCTCACAGACGAGAACAGGCTTTTGCTTATAGTACTACAACAAGCTATCCCTCCCGCTCGCGATGGACAGACATGCAACAGTGGATTCGATACTGTAGAAGCAGTAGTAGTAACATCATTGTTCGTTTTCTCGGAGAGGCGAAGAGCCAAGTGCAACCCGAACGTGGCAGTTGCGAACCTTGGAGCACGCATATAGCCAGGCTCTTGCATGAGACAAAATTGCTATGTGAGCCCACTATTGTAGTACTTGCTAGTATAGCCCTGTAAACCAGAAAGGAGTATTTGCCTTTCTAGAGATTTCAACAAGTGACTAGACTACACCGAGACGGAGTACATATGGAGCATGAGTGAATCTACACCGTAAATAAATACGTAGTTCTCTCGTTTTCCTCTCGGCCTTGGTCGCGGTGCACAATATTGAGTATACTAGTACTATCATCTTGAAATTTATGAAGTCACCATAGGCACCTCGTCGTCGACAGGAACGTCTCCTGACACGCGATAGACGTGAGCGGCAGTCGCCTCCATAGGTGCTTGAATGCCAAGGAGGGAGAGGGTAGCGGTTCCCGAGACGTTGAACGGTCAATGATGCATCCTCAAATTACATGCAGAGGGAATTAATTGGAGAAGCAGAATAGATCCAGCACGATGTGAATGCAACAGAGTTCGGATTCTCATATAAAGGCGCCCCACCACTGCAATCCATCTACTCCTTAGTCTCTACGCAACACTGCTCACTCCAATCCAAGACCAAGTGACCAGAAGCCAGAAGCACCTATGGAGGGAATGGACGCGAGCGGCAGTCGGCTGTGCCAAATCATCCAAGGCGCCGGCCTGCGGCCCCGCACCGTGCAGCGTTTCCAGACGGTGCTGGCGACCGCCGGCGTCGTAGCCCTCGCCGATGCCGGCTTCGCCTCTCGCATGGACGACATGATGGTCAACTCCATCCACAAGTTCGCCGCCGTCAAGAAGCGCGTAGCGAAAGCTCCTACTAGTCCTGCCAGCTACCACGCTCATGCGCGAGGGAGGGACGCAGCTTCATTGACTTACTGCTCCTGCCTTTGCGTGTATGACAGGTGGGCCCAAAAGGTGGTTGGCCCACCTGTCATGCAGCCAAAGGCAGGTGCAGTTAAGGCACCGGAGCTCAGTCCGCGAGGGAGAGGCGTTGTAGTAATCAAACTTCTCGGTCTTGTACGAGTTGATGCGACACATCAAAGCACTACACTCGATATAAGTCTTTTTACACATTTCAAATGGACTACAACATATGGATGTATGTAGACATATTTTGCTTCATATGTAGTCACTTGTTGCAATCTCTAAAAAGACTTATATTTGGAAACTGAGGGAGTACAATGCATGCATGCATGCATGCCGTGACTTCCCTTTTGATACTTGCATGTGTTGATTAGATGCACCTTGCCAAATTTTGACTATAAATTTAACTAACCAAATTTTCATGCATGTCAGAAAAAATTACGGGGCTGTTTGTATTGTGACTATGTTTGTCCTATGTTGCCACATTATTTTTCCCACACTTGCCACCCTTGCCTAACTTGAGTTGCTCAAATTGTTAGACACACTTTGCCTTGCCTAAGGGAATCTTTCCACACTTTTTGTGTCTATGACATGTGGGGTTCACTGCTAATAAAAAAATCTTGTCTTAGGTGCGGCTAATAAAAAAGACTTCTATTTAGGAACAGAGGGAGTAGAAAATATAAATAATAATGCATGTTGGGGCAACCCATGTTTCTGATAATTTTAGCCGTGGGCTTGTTCACAATTTTTACGAGGGGGTGGTTGTTCATTTAATGGGGGGACTTGTACCAGACTTGAATGATACAAAGTGCGACCTGGCACACCATAACACCACTTGGAACAAGCGGGTAGCTATCTCAAAAAACTATCAACAACTAAAAAAACGGCGACCTGGCACGTAGTACACAATTTTAAACGATTGTTTTGATGGAGTAAAAAAGGAAAACTACCCCACTACGTATATATAGGCTGGAGCCTCCGCGCTTGCTTTCTAGGGTTGCTCTATTCACACACTCTCATCCTCTCTAGATCTAAACAAGATAGGGGTGGTAACACTGTCTTTCTATCCTCACCGCTGGTTACAGATCCGGATGTATCCCCCTCCACCGGTGAAGGGGAGGAGGGGCAGCGTTTAGGCCGTCGTCAACAGCGAGGGAGGAGACACACTGCCGGCCGCACCGTTATCTCTGGCCGAGTGCCAGCGCGGGAGGTCCTCCGATCCCTTCGTCGTTGCCCTAGTGTGGGCGGATCTGGCCTCCCGCCGCACACCTATCCACATCCCGACGACCTTCAGGTATATCTTCCTTCGAAACCGCCTTAGCTCTACTTCCCCAGCTCCCTACGTCGCTGCATGTGCATCATTTTCTACCTCTCAGCCCCTCTCGATCGGATGGTCCAACGTCACCTATTTTTTTCTTCTATTGTTAGAGGTAAAGCTACTTCATGGAGTCGAATCTTGTAGTTGGTCCAAACAAGAAATAAAGTGGGGGTGGGGGAATTTAGTATGTAGTACTCCCTCCATCCGAAAAAACTTGTTATCAAAATGGACAAAAAAAGGTGTATCTAGAACTAAAATACATCTAGATACATCCCCTTTTATTCATTTTGATAACAAGCATTTCCGGACGGAGGGAGTACATCGGACTTGGTAAAACAGGAAGGAAAGGGGGTGAAAGTAGTACAGACTGGTCATCCAACCGGTCTCTTGGTCGAAAAGGGAAATATAGGGGTAACGTTGTACACAGTGGTATGACCAGGACTAGATTTGGTGTCCACACATAGGAGTAGGTGGCTAGAGTGAACAAAAATGGGACCAACCCAGATATGTTTCTTGGATGTTTGTTTCTCTGGGCAACAAACTATGAATCACCACTTTATGCCCCTGTTTAGGTACATGGTGCTGGAATGCTGGTGCACCCGCTGTCCCATGCCCTTATACCAAATATTTAGCTGTTCTTAATCTAATGCCCCTGGTAAAAATGAAGCCATGCCACTGTTATCAGCCATGACAAGTTTAGCCAAATGTTTTTGCTTGTAATTGTTTGAGACTCTCACTGTTTCCTCTGTAGCTTTTTGTGCAAACAGGGATATCCATTTCACCTGGTTGCTGTTGTGACCTTTTGGTGCACTGCACAAAACTCTTCTTAAAAGAAGTGACTTTTGTGCTATTTAACTGGAATGTCAGAATGGAACAGTTGGTTCATTTCGGTGGAACTGCACAAAGGGAGATCTGTGTTCCAATTCTCATTATCCATATTGGCACCATAACCTTCCTTTAGGTAAGAATGATATTTAATGCATGTGTTCATCTCTATTTTGCGACTGCCATGAGAAAATAATGCTATTTTTACTAGTACACTTGTACTCCCTCACTGACAAAACCAATTCTGAAATAGAAGGCCAATCATGTACTTGGTTTCACCAACTGGTGAGGAGAATGAGAAACAGGGCATGAAGAGGAGGAAGAAGAAGAGTAAACAGTGCCAAGGCGATCTTGCTGAAGCCAGAGGCCTCAGTCGAGGCCATTCAAGGGCTCCGGCAACGACTACCTTACATGTGAGACGATCCTCCAGGGAGCCCCTCCAGTTCTGCTGTCTCACTTAATTAATTAGGAGTACTTAAGTACCACTAATTTCTTGCTGCCTAATTTTCCTGTCGAAGTTAAACAAATCTTTAGTAGCACCCTATGCTGAATCATGTACGTGTGTATGTTTGTCTATGGAGGTGAATCATGTGGTGGAGCGGGGAGGGAATGCTATATTTACCCATTAAGATAATGAGGGTGCTTCTATTTGTTAGTGTATGTTTCATCAACTAGTCCCACTATTACAGTAATCTCACTCTCTCAATATATGTGCCAACAGGGATGCTCGATTTTGGTGGAACTGCACAAAAACTTTGGGTGCTTCATTGCCTCGACAGCTTCCTTCCTTTCCCGTTAGTCGCTAATCTCGGCTTGCATTCTTCCTTTGCTGTCAGTCGCTTGGCTTATCTCGGCTTCCAATCAAAGGAAATAGTAATTGATATGCTACCTCACACAGGTTGGTACTGGTCTTTATCCTGATTATTGTGCTTGTCATATGTATTGGTAATTTGGTATTGTGCTACTGTTTGCCGATTTCATAAAGGAGTAACTTGGATCCTGAACTCGCAGGCAAATCATTACATCGGGTGATTTCAGTAGAACTGCACAAAAAGATCAGATGGACAGGTACTTATGCTGCTGCTATGTACTCCAAAGTTCACTCAGACAAGCATCGATGTTGACAAGAAGAAGTGCCTATATTCATTCGAGTATCAACCGGCATCAACCAATTGTCAAACTCCAAGTATTAGGAGAGTGAACGCCAAAAATATTGCTTGGCGCATAGCCCAGAAAAACGCAGTCCAGTCTTTGGTCCCAACTTGTGCCTTTTGGTTATCGGCACATATGGTAGCGAACAGTATGGCATGGAGTCTAAAGATTCTAGACAAGTTGGTTGACGCGTATATTCATCTGGCACTTAATCAGTCTGCACGCCAGGGATGCTCCATTTCAGTTGAGCTGCACAAAAAAATTGGGTGGTTCATTTTCTCAACCGCCTCCTTTCTCGTCTGCAATGTAGAATTTTGGCGAGCTATAGGACCAGGATGAGCCGGTAAACTAGTTGGATGAAAGTAGTGGCCAAGTTTCTCAAACCTCCCTCGGCACGAGGCCACTATTTGAGGATAAACCTACAAGCAAAGTTCAGATTGTTTGTGCTGCCTCTTATGTACTCGAAAGTTTACTCGTACGAGCATTAATTTTAGCAAGAAGACCTCCGACTGAACACCATTTACCAGTCTGCAATGTAGAATTTTGGCGAGCTGCAGGACCAAGATGAGCCAGTAAACTAGTTGGATGAAAGTAGTGGCCAAGTTGCTCAAACCTTCCTCGGCACGAGGCCACTATTTGAGGATAAACCTACAAGCAAAGTTCAGATTGTCTGTGCTTCCTCTTATGTACTCGAAAGTTTACTCGTACAAGCATTAATTTTAGCAAGAAGTACCTTCGACTGAACACCATTTACCAGTCTGTACCCTAGGTAATTAAAGTTCGACCATGGATCATATTGGCTATGATCTCAATCATTTGGATGCATAAACATACTGAACATGTGTATATCTGAATCTTTTTGTGAATTATCTATGAATATTGTTGTGTGATCGATCAATCATTTGGATCCATAGACATGCTGAACTTGTGTATATATGAATCTTTTGAGTTGTTGATAGTGAATATTGGCTATGAATATGAACATGTCCTGTGAACCTGAGTTTGATACGAATGTTTACCTTTTCTGTTGTACTTGTGTGTGAACTTGTTAGTATGCCTACTGTGGGGTATGTGACGTGTGGGTGTCAATGTCACACCTTCTTCCCGAGAAGAATTGCACATGCTTTGTTAGGGTAGCAATGGTGCATCAGCTCTTTTTAATCTTTTTGCTCTGTCTTGCCCCCTCCCCCACTCAACCCCTGCCGTAATGTTTTCGGCCTCAAAACAAACATAGTACTGCGTTGTTTTTGGGGCTCGATGAAAAATCAAGTGCTGGTTTCTGTCGGTTGGCCCACCCAGCAAATGGGCTGCTGGTCCACCACGGACTGGGAGGCTAAAAATACAAGTTGTATGGTGCAGAGGCAACTAAAAAAACGCCATCGAGAGCCATCCACTGAAGAAGAAGAAAATCGCTCCTGATGTGCTTCTTCAGTCGTGCCGCCGGCCCCCTCTTTAATCTAGTTCGCTCGGGGATCTGGTGTCATTTTTTTCCAGAGGGCGAACAAGTATCAGCTAGGCTTAGGTTTTGTATTTTAACATGCGTAGCCCACGACATACGGTGACAGTGGTTTCAACTTATTTTTTGAGGTCCATACCGGCCTATGGGCTTTTTCTTAAAGATCGGCAACCCAATGTATTTTTTAACCACATTATCTATATTTATATTATTACTATTATCTTATATTTTATAGAGACTTATATATACATTATAAAAACATCCCACGTGTTATTAACTTATAAAAGTAAATGTTTAACAGAAGTTGGCAAGGAAAATCCTGGTTGTTTTTGACTCACAGGCAAGGAAAATCCTGGTGATTGCGTACAAAAGCTTGCGAAGATTTTAAGGACCAATTTAATAATAACGTGCTCATTTTTATTTTGAGCAATAACTCGCTAATTTGTTAATTATGTATATAAAAAATGTGCCTCTCCGGTTTATTTTTTGATATTAATTGCTCCTTCTAATATAATATTATATATATAACGAGCCCAGCTAATTCGTGTATTTGAAGGAAGTGCAAATGGGCTGGGATTTCTTAGATAATATAAATGGGCCGCATTGACGCGAAATTATTTGTTCACTCAGCCCAGCAAATGGACTGTACATTCTAGAAAACATGGGTTAAATATATGCCACATTTTTGCAGGCTGACATGTGGGCCAATAGGTCGAAGCCTACGCAGGGCGTTGTCAACTTGGTTGGCATGCACCTTCAATCTCTCGTCTTCTTCCTTCAGCATCGCCGAGACCGCCAGGTCCGGCCACCGGCGGCTAGCGGCTCTGCTTAGCACGCATCGCTGTGAAGCGCTACCCCACCGCCGGCCAGGCTATCCCTCCACCCCTCCACACCTCCTGTTATTCTCCATCGACTGCAGCCCCACGCCGCACCAGAACCAGTTATAACCCTTCTCGTCCACTCAATCTGCGACTCCACTGCCGCGTCTTCCCATCTACGAGTCGTTCCCGTCCGGGGCCTCGCCGTCGTCCACCGCCTCGCTATGCTCGGTGCGGCGTGTTCAACAAACGAGAGTCATCAGAAGAGGACTGTACGTGGAGAGCCTGACGGCCGGGACCCACGAGGTCCATGTCGCACGCAAGGAAAGTTCCTCCTTATTAAGCTGAAAAAAATGTTTCCTCCACCTGACAGCTGGGACCCACCGGCTGTATCTTCGCACGGAAGGAAGTGCCTCCTTGTTATGCGAAAAAATTATTCCTCCCGTTGACAGCTGGGACCCGTCAGATTTGGTGGCTGACTTGTGGGCCTACTAAGCGAACGTGTACACAGGGCTTTGTCAACTTAATCAACAAATGATTCTAGCAGCTGGACCGTTGGATGTCAATCCAACAGCCGTGCTCCTTCTTCAACCTCTGTTCTTGCTCCTGTCTCACGTGGGCAGCACCGCGGTTGTGCTGCCGCGCACCCGAACCAATCAAGTTTCCCACTCCTCTCCATATGCGACTCCACTGCCCCGTCTTCCCCATCTCCGGCTCGTTCCAGTCCGGGGCCTCGCCGTCGTCTACCGGCCTTGGTGCACTCGGCACGGTGTGGTCAACGTGGTCAACAACGGAGAGTCATCGGAAGATGACTGTACGTGAGAGGCTGGTAGTGGGGACGCACCACGCCCATGGACGCATGCATGCAATGGAACGCGGCGTGGTCAACGTGGCCAAGGAACGACTTCCATCGGAAGTGTACTATACGTGGAGAGGCTGACAGCTGGGTCCACGGCCGCAGCAAGGAAGTGCCTCATTATGCGGAAAATAATGATTCCTCCACCTAACAGCAGGGACCCACCGGACGGGCCACCGTATTTTGCGAAAAAACGTTTCCCCCCTGACTGCTGGGACCCATCGGACGGGCCACCGTATTTCGTGAAAAAACGTTCCCCCTGCTGTCAGCTCGGACCCACCGGAAGTGCCTCCTTATTACACAAAAAAAAATGAATACTCCCCCTGCTAGCTAGGACCCACCTTTGTGGGAGGCTGACTTGTGGGCCTACTAAGTTGACGGGGATGGAGGGCTTTGTCAACTTAGTCAATATGAACGATTCTAGCTCCAGTGACCGTACGATGTCCATCCAACGGCCGTAGTGCTTCTTCAACCTCTCGTCTTCTTGCTCCAGCCGCCCAAACCAGCGTCGGTCGTGCCGCGTGCTCCTGCCTCCCGTGGCCGGCTATGATGCCGTGGAGGCCTCACCGCCCCCTACTACTCCCACCGCTGGTCAGGCCATCCCTCTACTCACCCACACCCCCTGTTATTCTGCGGCGACGGCAGCCTCACACCGCAGCCGAACCAGTGAACCCTCGTACTCCTCTCCGCGCGGGCTTCCACTGTCGCGTCTTCCCCGGCTCTGGGTCGTCCCCTTCCTAGGCCTCGCCGTCGTCCACCGCCCTGGTGCTCTCGGCGCGGCGTGGTCAACATGGTCAAGGAACGACTTCCATCAGAAGAGTACTGTACATGGAGAGGCTGACAACTGGGTCCACGGCGGCCACAAGGAAGTGCCTCCTTATTACGCGCAAAATAATTATTCCTCCACCTGACAGTAGGGACCCATCGAACGGGCCACCGTATTTCGTGAAAAAAAGTTTCCCCCCTGTCTGCTGGGACCCACCAGCTACATCTTCGCACGCAAGGAAGTGCGTCTGGGCAAAAAAATGATTCGCCCCCTGACTGCTGGGACCCACTAGCTACATCTTCGCACGGAAGGAAGTGCCTGACAATCGGGACCCACCTGGTCGAAGCGTACGTAGCATTGTCATTCTGGTCGCGAATGTGTACGTACATACTGGTCGATGTAGAGGCGCGCACGTAGCCTGTACACGTACGTACAGCGGCCAGGGTGCAAGAAAGTAAATACGGCCACATACGTACATACAGGCGGGGTCTCGAACGCCTACTCGCGCGTACGTACGGCCAGGGCTCGTGTACATGGCTGGGTCGGAACGGAGAAACTGCGTCGTCGTCGTGTTCATGGGGAGGCAACGGAATGCGTCGTGTTCATCAGGAGGCAACGGAACGCGTGGGAGCCAACCGGTTTGGACGGAACAGCCGATGGAAACGAGGCCCGGCGTACCGCAGAACGGAGGAAACGGCCTTGTGTTCTACCGGTCACGGTCAAAACGGTATCCTGTTCATCGGGAGGGGTCTGGCGTACCGCAAAACGGAGGAAACGGACCTCCTACGGTCGAAACGGGGGTCCTGTTGATCAGGAGGGGTGTGGCATACCGCAAAACGGAGGAGACAGACTTGTGTTGGAGCGCTACGATCGAAACGGGGGTCCTATTCGTCAGGAGGGGTGTGGCGTACCGCAAAACGGGACTCCACGGGATACTGTTCATCTCCACCATCGACCCCCTCCAGCCTCCACGCGCTACTGTTCATCCACCGTCGACCTCCTCAAGCCTCCACCTGAGCTGTTCATCCACGGGCTCCTGTTCATCCAGCCTCCACCGCGCGCTACTCCACCGGCTACTGTTCAACCAGCCCTCTCCACGGGCTCCTGTTCAACCACCCCTCCACGGGCTACTGTTCATCCATCCCTCCACCGTCTACTGTTCATCCAGCCCTCCACGGGGTGGCCCTGTTCATCCAGCCCTCCACGGGGTCCTGTTCATCCAGCCCCAACCGGCTCGATCAATCGGGGTCCTGTTCATCTAGAGGCAACACCACGGGGTCCTGTTCATCCACCCCCACCGGGAACTATTCATCCAAACCCCCCCCAGCAACGCTCACTATTCATCCAGAGGCAGCATCGATCGGCTTCAGTTAGCAGCAGTAGTGAAGGAATCGCTCGATCGGGTTCAGTTAACAGCCATCGATCGATCGCTCGGGTTCAGTAACGCGTAGCCTGCAGTGCAATCGCTCGGGTTCAGTTAGAGCCCAATGCCTCACTCGGGTTCAGTTAGATCCCAACGCCTTGCACCCACGCGCGTGCGTGTATGAGAGAAACGCGCATCGCTCGGCCCCGACCACCCACCGTAACCGGGAACACCCCGATATTTTCCTCGCCCTCACTTCTACCACGGTTTTTTCCATCATGGACGGCCCAAAGAATGTCATGCAGCTGCGTCTCTGGCCCGCCCAGGACGAATAGCCCATTTTCTGTCATGATTTTTTGTCATAGAAGTAGGAGCCCACCACATCTGTGATGATACCGGGTTTTGTCACAATTATCGTCATAGAAGTGTCATAAGTATGACAGGAAAAAAATTCGTTCGGCCCAAAATGTCACGGATGTGTCTTTTTTTTGTAGTGTTCCCGCAAGGCCAGTTCAAGCTCTTTTTTTGACCTGGAAATATTTTTTTTGACCTGGACCAGTTCAAGCTCTTCCCAAAGCACCTTATGTTCTTGAGACTCCGGCTGGGTGTCTTCCTTAGGAAACTGGAAGACTAAGGGCAGTCCATCGTGATGCGGCATGGCGTATGGTCAGGTCAGGCTGGTTGGAGGTAGACGACAGGAGAATTGGAGAGGAAGAGAGAAGATTGTAGCGATACCAGGTAGTGCGGGGGTGATTTTAAACTACGGCGCCGACACCATTAAAAGTGGGGGCAGTTGGGACGAAGGTGGATGGCGAAGCCTGGTCAAAGGGCTCGCCTCCCAGTGAGCCTGCGCAGGGGCCTGCTCGTACACCTCCCGGTCAGCCGGCGCAGCGGTCTGCTCGCACGCCTCCCGTCTACTCACACGCTTGCTCGGATGACACCTGCCGATGATAAGCGGGACTCGTGGCGTTAACGTACCCACGGTTTGAATAGTGAAACCGTTCGCGTTAACATGATAGGTCTTTGTTCCAAAATACCTTGGCTCTTCATTTGTGCAACTTTTCATAAGCAGCTTGTCTCAAATTGAACAAAAAATTACGATAGCATATTTATGCCATATCACGAGACCATGCTCATTTTCATGAATTTTAGGTCACTTTTGGATTTTCTGAAATTTAAAATCCAGGATTCGAAACAATATCATAACCTGCATCATGCAATAAATTTTCAAGTGATACATCTTTACTGTTGTAGATGTTAATATTTCTTAAGAAAGGATTTGGTCAAATATTTTTCTTAGTTAGACTTCATACAAGTTATATATGCAGAGTAAAAGGATAATCCCTCTGTACCGGTGCATTGCCTGATATAGTAACTCTAGTACTAGGCACAGACAAACGGGGCTCAATTCTATGCTCATCCTGGTGTAGTACTCCTATTAGTACTAGGCAATGGAGTTGAAAGGTGACCTTGGGTAGCGGCGACCGAGGAAATTGTACCATGCTCGGCACGGTAGGTAACGTTGTCTAGTTACTAAAGCATCCCTCCATTGTTCATCGGTAGTCATTATGGACCAGGGACATGAGGGGAATTTCCTAAGGCTGGAATTCTGGCCGCAAGATATTTCGACTCAAAACACGGAGGCTCGAGTGGAGGCTTGAGTGGTTGGGGTTGGGTAATGTGCGTACCACGCACGCCACCAGAAGGACACGAGCCTGGTTTTTTTTTGAGGATCAACACGAGCCCGGGTCTGGCTAGTACACCGTCGGGTGCTACCATTCGAGAATACGGAAGGAATCTTTTAAATTGCCGAATGAATCTATATGTATTACAATGCCTGTATTTTCCTTGCAAGTTAATGGTCATTCCAAAAGGCACGGTAATTGATTTATGACGAGTTCTTGAATTAGAGTGAGTTTGTGATATAGTGATCTCAATGTGGATTTCACATTTCATGGTATCCCCAGTAAGTTTTTCATTGCAAATTCAAATTTAAAAGATGAACAGTATGGTGGTGAGAAAACTCTGTATGTATCAAGCATATGACCACACACACACACACACACACACGAATACAACAACAATCCAGTAAGTATAGTGCATCTATTTTTCCAGACCATGCATGATGACACAAATTCAAAAATACTCCCTCTGTTCCGAAATATTTGTCTTTTAGAGATTTCAACAAGTGACTACATACGGAGCAAAGTGAGTGAATCTACACTCTAAAATATGTCTATACACATCTGTATGTGACAGTCCAATTGAAATCTCTAAAAAGACAAATATTTAGGAACGAAGGGAGTAAAATGTAAGCCATGCATGGTCCTCAATTCAATATTTAAAATGCACAGTAAACTGAAACATGAATATGAAGTCTAGTACTACATACATGCAAATGTTGTGTTTAGGTCTCTCCATCGACCCCCCCCCATCACACACACTTCATGTATCGATTGATGTGCATTTCTTTGTTAACAGAGCTATTGGTATCCGACACACGCGCGCTCATTATTGCTCTTCATGTTTCGATCTCCATTTATGTCATTCCCGCCTCACACTCTCAAAAAATGTATTTCTCACACACAACCTCATCGTGCCCTCCATGACAAACGCTCCCTCTCTCTCAAGACACATGTGTTGCCTTTGTAAAACACCTTCACCATGCGCGCACACACAAAGTCTATCTAGGCCACTCTCTCAGTAACTATCTCCCTCCAGCCCTCACCACAGCTTCGCCGCATGATATCTTGGTGTATCGTCTTTAACATTCGAGTGTACGCTAGGCCACACTCCCTCGATCTGTCCCTCTATAAATGACTCGATTGACCTCGCTTTTTCACGTTGTCTCTCTCACACATAGGCGCTCGCACTACACCTATTGCATAGGCGGAGCTATGTAGATTGTCGGTGGTTAACCCCTCGACCTTAGATAAAATTGTGAGGTTCTATTTAAGATTGTTTTGATTATATTTTTTGAACATTATATTTGTCCCCACCCTCCCAAACACGGATGGGTTGTGCACCCCCCTCCCCGGGAGAATTTCATGTGCCCCCACACCTTAGATGCTATATGCTGATACGAGTTCCTTGGAGCTTGTAGATCTGAGATATAGCAGCTCACAGGATGTCTTAATATTCTTACACGAAACCTTAATGAGTTTGAGAATTGCACACAATGTGTACAAAAACTACTCAGATGCCCTTGGATCCCATATCCAACGAACTTGAAGCTCGTATCACCGTAGCATCTAAGATGAAGGAGGGCCTCATATTCTCATGTATGTAAGAATATCATGTGCTACCACACCTTAGATGCTTTGGTGATACAAGCTCTTCGGAGCCGTTGGATCTGTGATCCAACAACTCCTTGGTGGTTTGAATTTTATTTTTGCAGAAAAGCCCCCCAAAGAGTTCGGGCACCACTCAGAAGCATAAAGACTTCTCAGATGTCAGTGGATCTCAGATCAAACGACCTCAAAGCTCATATCACCGTAGCATCCAAGCTGCGAGAGCACCTGATGTTTTCTCGCACGGGAGAATCTGAGGTGCTTCCACATCATAGATTCTATCGTGATACAAGTTCCCGGGAGATTTAACGGCTCACAGTAGGAGGTTTGAATGTTTTTGCAATATAGGCCTCAAAGAGTTTGGGATTGCGCAGAAAGTATAAGTACAACGCATGTGGCATCTGATCATAGATCATACGACCTAGATGCTCGTATCACCGTAGCGGCTAATTAAGTTGCGGGGAGCACCTAATATGAGCTACTGGGAGCCGTTGGATCCAAGATGCAGCGGCACACACGACGCATGAATGTTTTATTTGCAAAAAAAACCTTGGAGAGTTTGGAAATTGCGCATAATTACAAAGACTACTCCCAACCCATTGGATCTCAAATCCAACGACATAAAAACTCATATCACCATAGCATCTAAGCTGCGGGGTGGATGTGATATTCTATGTCGCTATCATTTTTGTTCCTAAACTTGCAAAATATGTGTAACTGGTGTCGTAACTTGTTTAACCGCGCAAAGTGTTTGTGCAAAAGATCCATCCTACATTGAAATATCGGAACAACACACAGGGGTCCCACTTGTCATTAATCAAATTTGGACCTGAAACTAACGAATCTGAAAGACGAGATTCGAACTGGCAACCTAGACTACAAAGCGTAAGTCGATAGCCTGAAACATCAACAGTTGTTGGCTTTGTCGCATAACTTGATTTTATAGAGTATTACGTTCAGTAGAGTAGAGGGAGTGGCTCGTCAACACGTGCATGACCGCTGGCTCACTTACTGGTGGATCCCATGTCTGCGATCTCTGTCTCCTCTCCATCATCTAACCTTTAGACACATGGGCACACACGAAGAGCGGCGCGAGCTTGCCGTGGTGTTATTATAACGAAAAAAATGCTTGGAAAATAGTAGAATCGCCTAGAATAAGAGGCATTGTGGCTGGTCGAGACGGAGCTAACCACACCTATCCTCTGTGCCACATTAGCATGATGAAGCTGTGTAGCCAGTGGGGTGTTTTCGACTGACTAGCTGGGTCCCGAGGTCGAACCATAGGTAGTACATCTATTACAGTATATTTTTACACACACATTTTTCCTCCGTGCCGAGACATGGCACACCCTACCGCGTGGTTTCTAGGTCCTCCCGGATGGTGCACGCATATTTTATTCCTTGCCGAGACGTGGGATGGCCTACCGCGTGTTTTCTAGGTCCTCCTCGGTCGTAGCACCGAAGCAAGTAAATGAGTCATCAAATCACAAAAGCCCACCTTTCCTGCCGAGTACATCAGTGAAGCACAATGGCTAGCTAGTTGGGCTAGTGCGACCGATTACCTAGGCTGCCACCACATTTGTTTTTGCACCCCTTTTTTCTCTCCTTGCCAGCAGGTAAATATAAATATCCACCTTGGCATTGCTCGGGTCTCTAGGTGCGGCAGGTGCGACATGATTTTTATTTTTCATTGACGGGAGCAGGCGAGACAGCAATTACTCATGATGACTCAGCCTATAAAACCCACTGCTCCCTGATGTGAAAAGTCGTCGACTAGTGTTTTCTGATGGTGAAAACCAAAATATTCACCCTGCTCCTTGGCTGGCTCCCTCCGCCTTCCCGTAGATTGCATTGCCTTTCATCTGTTTCGCCCCCTTTGCTTGCTTCTACTTGGTTCCATGGCGGCACACCAGATCATGGAGTCTGAGGTGAGGCACCTGACACAGGAGCTCCAAGCCAAGGATGCGGAGCTCAGG
The DNA here is from genome assembly GCF_002575655.3 of Aegilops tauschii subsp. strangulata. NCBI lineage: Eukaryota > Viridiplantae > Streptophyta > Magnoliopsida > Poales > Poaceae > Aegilops > Aegilops tauschii. The sequence goes on from NC_053039.3 coordinate 230,079,266, forward strand.
GCTAAGCACGTGGAGCTCCGTGAGCTCAAGGAGGAGAGGAGTGTCATGCTCCTCCTTTATGTGTGGGAGTTCCGGAGCTTCAAAAGCGACGCGTTGTTGCAGAAAGCGGGAGATACGATAGGCAGTCAGGCGAGCCGGCTGGAGTGCGAGCAGGCCAATCGTGATGAGGTCTAGGATCGCCTCAACCACTTGGTGGACCATTTTTCCATGCACGTGTTGTGGCTGCACAATGCCTACCGTCGTGCCAACGCGACCATGCCGGCCGCAGGCTAAACCCATTTAACCACCCCGTCGACTTCAACGAGATCGGCTTCCTGACCTAGTCTCCTTCTTCACCTATATCTCTGAGGAGCTAAGCCGTCTCCACGCGATGGTGGGGGCGGAGCTGGACAAGGAGGGGTTGCGGGCGGCCGTCGCCGTTGCCGGGCGAATCCTCTAGGGGCTTCGTCACCGGAATCCATTCGTGCCATTGGACGCCGTCTTTGAAGAGCTGGCTCCCGTCGACCGGGAGCGGGCTCTGCGGGTGGTGGCACCCTGCATCACCAACGTCGTGCGCCTCGAGAAGCATAGGGACTTCGGTGGTGTTTAGGCATCCTTGATACATCTCCGTAGTATCTACTTTTCCAAACACTTTTGCCCTTGTTTTGGACTCTAACTTGCATGATTTGAATGGAACTAACCCGGACTGACGCTGTTTTCAGCAGAATTGCCATGGTGTTATCTTTGTGCAGAAACAAAAGTTCTCGGAATGACCTAAAACTTCACGGAGATTATTTTTTGAAATAATGAAAAATACTGGCGAAAGAATCAAGGCCAGGAGGCCCACACCCTTTCCACGAGGGTGGGGGGCACGCCTGCCCCCTGGGCGCGCCCACCTGCCTCGTGGGCCCCCTGGAGCTCCACCGACCTCAACTCCAACTCCATATATTCGTGTTCGGGGAGAAAAAAATCAGGGAGAAAGATTCATCGCGTTTTACGATACGGAGCCACCGCCAAGCCCTAAACTCTCTCGGGAGGGCTGATCTGGAGTCCGTTCGGGGCTCCGGAGGGGAATCCGTCGCCATCGTCATCATCAACCATCCTCCATCACCAATTTTATGATGCTCACCGCCGTGCGTGAGTAATTCCATCGTAGGCTTGCTGGACGGTGATGGGTTGGATGAGATTTATCATGTAATCGAGTTAGTTTTGTTAGGGTTTGATCCCTAGTATCCACTATGTTCTAAGATTGATGTTGCTATGACTTTGCTATGCTTAATGCTTGTCACTAGGGCCCGAGTGCCATGATTTCAGATCTGAACCTATTATGTTTTCATGAATATATGTGAGTTCTTGATCGTATCTTGCAAGTCTATAGTCACCTACTATGTGTTATGATCCGGCAACCCCGAAGTGACAATAATCGGGACCACTCCCGGTGATGACCATAGTTTGAGGAGTTCATGTATTCACTATGTGTTAATGCTTTGGTCCGGTACTCTATTAAAAGGAGGCCTTAATATCCCTTAGTTTGCGCTAGGACCCCGCTGCCACGGGAGGGTAGGACAAAAGATGTCATGCAAGTTCTTTTCCATAAGCACGTATGACTATATTCGGAATACATGCCTACACTACATTGATGAATTGGAGCTAGTTCTGTGTCACCCTATGTTATGATTGTTACATGATGAACCGCATCTAGCATAATTCTCCATCACTGATCCAATGCCTACGAGCTTTTCACATATTGTTCTTCGCTTATTTACTTTTCCGTTGCTACTGTTACAATCATTACAAAACCCAAAAATATTATTTTGCTACCGTTACCCTTACTTCCATACTACTTTGCTACTAAATACTTTGCTACAGATACTAAGTTATCCAGGTGTGGTTGAATTGACAACTCAGCTGCTAATACTTGAGAATATTCTTTGGCTCCCCTTGTGTCGAATCAATAAATTTGGGTTGAATACTCTACCCTCGAAAACTGTTGCGATCCCCTATACTTGTGGGTTATCAAGACTATTTTCTGGCGCCGTTGCCGGGGAGCATAGCTACTAGAACTGGTAAAATGACTCAGTAACCTTTGTATCCTGAAGGCCATCCTAAGAGAATTGAGAAGGATTCTCAGAGAAATAATTTAGATGCACCTAGTCCTTCTAAAAAGAAGAAAAACAAAAATGATAGGACTTTGCATGCTTCTAGTGAACCCGTTGTTGACACACCTGAGAATCCCAATGATATTTCTATTTCTGATGCTGAAACACAATCTGGTAATGAACATGAACCTAGTGATAATATTAATAATGATGTTCATGTTGATGCTCAACCTAGCAATGATAATGATGTAGAAATTGAACCTGCTGTTGATCTTGATAACCCACAATCAAAGAATCAACGTTATGATAAGAGAGACTTTGTTGCTAGGAAACACGGTAAGGAAAGAGAACCATGGGTTCACAAACCTATGCCCTTTCCTCCTAAACCATCCAAGAAAAAGGATAATTAGGATTTGGAGCACTTTGTTGAAATGATTAGACCTATCTTCTTGCGTATGCGTTTGACTGATATGCTCAAAATGAATCCTTATGCTAAGTACATGAAAGAAATTGTTACTAATAAAAGAAAGATACCAGAAGCTGAAATTTCCACCATGCTTGCTAATTATACTTTCAAGGATGGAATACCAAAGAAACTTGGAGATCCAGGAGTACCCACTATACCATGCTCCATTAAAAGAAATTATGTTAGAACTGCCTTATGTGATCTTGGAGCCAGTGTTAGTGTTATGCCTCTCTCTTTATATCGTAGACTTGATTTGAATAAGTTGACACCTACTGAAATATCTCTGCAAATGGCTGATAAATCAACTGCTATACCTGTCGGCATTTGTGAGGATGTGCCTGTTGTGGTTGCAAATGTTACTATTTTAACGAACTTTGTTATTCGTGATATTCCCGAGGATGATAGTATGTCTATTATTCTTGGAAGACCCTTTTTGAATACTGCAGGGGCTGTTATTGATTGCAACAAAGGTAATGCCACTTTTCATGTTAATGGCAATGAGCATACGGTACACTTTCCGAGGAAACAACCTCAAGTTCATAGTATAAACACTATTGGAAAATTTTCATCGATTATTTTTGGACGTTTTGAATTTCCTCTTCCTACTGTCAAAAAGAGATATGATATTCTTATTATTGGGGACGTGCATATCCCCGTTGAGGTAACATAGTGTTATTCAAAATTTCTCCGGTTCCATGTTATTCGGAATGAGTTTGTTAACAAGACTTGATCAACCTTGCTAGTGGATTCCTATTGATGAGCATGAGATGGATGAAGTTAGAAGGCACAACCTTCTGTACCCTCTTTTTACTTTCTGTTATTTAGTTCAAATAAAGCAAAAATAGTATATTCTGTCTGTTTTTGATTTATTTGTGCAATAAAAAATACCCCGGAAATAAAAGTTCTCCAAATGCCCCGAAATTGAAATATGATTTTTTCTGGAATATTTGAGAATATCTGGCACTGAGAACACATCAGGGGGAGCAAGCACCAGGCCACGAGGGTCCAGGGCGCGCCCACCCCCCTGGGCACGCCCCCTGCCTCGTGGGCCCATGGTGGCTCCCCTCCACTTATTCCTGCACCCACACACTCCTTCTTCCTCCCAAAAAAATCACCAACCAGCTCAAGCACGAGTTCTAGCTCATTTTGCTGCGATTTTCGATCTCCTTGCTCAAAGCACCTCTCACAAAACTGCTTTGGGGGATTGTTCCTTGGTATGTGACTCCTCCAATGGTCCAATTAGTTTTTGTTCTAGTGCTTTATTCATTGCAAATTTGTGCTGCCTAGGTGACCATGTTCTTGAGCTTGCATGTCAAATTTATATGGTTCCAAGTAGTTCTAATGCATGATATAGTCTCTAGGCACTTGTGGGAGTAGTTGCTATCAATTTTGTTGAGTTTGGTTCACTTTTATTTGAAGTTACTAAAAATTTTAGAAATTTTTCAGAGGAAGAAATATGTTTCGAAAAATGTACCAAGGTGGTCCTTCAAGGAAGCAAGGACCCGGGCTTGCAATGCGCGATGCTGACGATGAACCCCCCATGGACGCTCAAGTGCGGGCTTGTGAATGGCCTTCGGAGGACTTCATGGATCGAGCAGGAATCAAGGAAGAATTTAACGCATATGTGCGTAACGCTGATCTTGTGAGCTTCGAGGCAGATAAGTGTCGTCAGTACCACTATCTCACTGATTCCTTTGTGAGAAGGTTTGAATTTTCATCTTCACGCAATTCTCAAACTATCCTGTTTGATCTTTATGAAAATTCTTATACTATGGATTTAGAGGATTTTATACTACTTGCAAGCTTCCACAATGGGGTAGTCCTAGTGAACGTCGCAAATCTGAATTTAGAGATTTTCTTGCTGGAATAACTGTGGGGGAATCTAGAGACATAGCACAAGCTACCATAGGGAGCATTCATTTTCCTGCTATACATTATTTTGCTCTCTTCATAGGTAGGTGCATAAATGGTAAGGATGAAGCATGTCACATATGTGTCCCTGATCTCAGTGTTCTCAGGAGTGCTGTATTGGGAGATAAACATTATAATTTGGGAGCCATTGTTGCACGTAGGTTGCATAATAATAGATTTAATGGAGATTTCTTTGGTGGAATTTATGCAACCCGTTTAGCTAATTTTCTTAATATACCCATACGTGAGTATGATGTTGAGTTGCCTCCTGTTTATTTAGATTATGAGGCTATGGTTCGTCATCAGTTTGTTGAGAGGAACGATCAGTTCCTCCAGTACCGACTAATCTTTGACAGACGACGCACCTATCACGCCGCTCTCCCTGCTTCTACTTTCTTTGACTTTCAAGCAAAAGGGAGATATTTTATAACCAGAGAGGAGGCGGACGAGTATAAGAGGAGGACGGAGACAACCCGCCTCCAAGCTGCAGCCCACGATGTGATAGCCGCTGCATCTCAGTACGACCCCAATTACAACTATGGACATCCGCCAGGCCAGCCGTGGCAATAGACCAGCTTAGGCCAAAAGCCTAAGCTTGGGGGAGTATGTATTTCTCACCGACATTACATTCATGCTCACACACTCATTGCTAGTTGTCGGTGCTCATACTCTTCCACTATAATATCCATGCTAGTTTATTTTCCTTTTTCTTGCTTTCTTCTTGTGTGTTTGAAAAATCTTAAGAAAACCAAAAAAATTAGTTGTAGCGTTTAGCTAGTTTACCTTTCTTGCTATAGTAGTAATAATTAAAAGAAAACCCAAAAAGATTTCTCGTTCTTCTTTTGCTTGTTGGGAGCTTTCCCGTGTAAATAGTTTTGTTTCTTTTCTTTTCTTTGGGGTCGATAGGAGAAGACCATAATAAAATTGTTGAAGTGGCTCTTATATGCATTATTGTTGATTTAACCAAGAGCCCATATTGCCTCGTCTTCTCCTGTTTATTGAATGCTCGCAGATTCCAGCTTAGTCCAATGCACATGCACTATTATTATTATTCACATCATTCGGTCGTGCAAGTGAAAGGCAATTATGACGATCTATGATGGACTGATTGAGATGAGAGAACCTGGTATGAACTCGACCTCTTTTGTTTTTGTAAATATGATTAGTTCATCGTTCCTGATTCAGCCTATTATGAATAAACATGTTTGCAATGACAATTAGAGATTATAGTTGCTTATGCCATGCTTAATTAGCTAGGAGCTTATAATGGTTTACCTTGCTTGCCAACATGCTATTAAAATGGTTGTGATGTGGTATGATAGGGTGGTATCCTCCTTTGAATGATTTAAGTGACTTGACTTGGCACATGTTCACACATGTAGTTGAAACAAATCAACATAGCCTTCACGATAGTTATGCTCATGGTGGATTATATCCTACTCATGCTTGCACTCAATGTTCATTAATTTTAATGCATGTTCATGACTGTTGTCGCTCTCTAGTTGGTCGCTTCCCAGTCTTTTGCTAGCCTTCACTTGTACTAAGCGGGAATACTGCTTGTGCATCCAATTCCTTAAACCCCAAAGTTATGGCATATGAGTCCACTATACCTTCCTATATGCGGCATCTACCTGCCGTTCCAAGTAAAATTGTATGTGCCAAACTCTAAACATTCAAATGAAATTTTGTTTTGTATGCTCGAATAGCTCATGTATCAACTAGGGCTGTCCGTATCTTCCATGTTAGGCGGGTATTCCCAAGAGGAGTGGACTCCGCTCCTCACTCATGAGAAAATGGCTGGTCACCGGGATGCCCAGTCCCATGCTTTATGCAAATCAAATCAAAATAATTGCAAACAAAACTCCCCTGGGACTGTTGTTAGTTGAAGGCACTCGTTGTTTCAAGCAAGCCATGGATTGATGCTTGTTGGTGGAGGGGGAGTATAAACTTTACCATTCTGTTTGGGAACCGCTTATAATGTGTGTAGCATGGAAGATATCGCCATCTCTCGGTTGTTATGTTGACAATGAAAGTATGCCGCTCAGAATATTATTTATCTCTATTTCAAAATCGAGCTCTGGCACCTGTACAAATCCCTGCTTCCCTCTGCGAAGGGCCTATCTATTTACTTTTATGTTGAGTCATCACCCTCTTATTAAAAAGCACCAGCTGGAGAGCACCGCTGTCATTTGCATCCATCAGTGTTAATTTATATTGGGTATGACCATGACTGGATCTCTTTTACCATGAATTACCATGTTTAGTTAGTCCTTGATCTTTAAAGGTGCTCTGCATTTATGTTTTGCAGTCTCAGAAAGGGCTAGCGAGATACCATCTTGTTATATCATATTATGATTGTTTTGAGAAAGTATTGTCATCCGAGATTTATTATTATTGCTCGCTAGTTGATTATGCCATTGACATGAGTAAACATGAGACCTAAGAGTTATTGTGAGTGTGGTTAGTCATAATCTTTGCTGAAAACTTGAATGCTGGCTTTACATATTTACAACAACAAGAGCAAACAGAGTTTGTAAAAGTTTTTCTTTATCACTTTCAGTTTGTCAACTGAATTGCTTGAGGACAAGCAAAGGTTTAAGCTTGGGGGAGTTGATACGTCTCTGTCGTATCTACTTTTCCAAACACTTTTGCCCTTGTTTTGGACTCTAACTTGCATGATTTGAATGGAACTAACCCGGACTGACGTTGTTTTCAGCAGAATTGCCATGGTGTTATCTTTGTGCAGAAACAAAAGTTCTCGGAATGACCTGAAACTTCACGGAGATTATTTTTGGAAATAATGAAAAATACCGGCGAAAGAATCAAGGCCAGGGGGGCCACACCCTTTCCACGAGGGTGGGGGGCGCGCCTGCCCCCTGGGCACGCCCCCTGCCTCGTGGGCCCCCTGGAGCTCCACCGACCTCAACTCCAACTCCATATATTCGTGTTCGGGGAGAAAAAAATCAGGGAGAAAGATTCATCGCGTTTTACGATATGGAGCCACCGCCAAGCCCTAAACTCTCTCGGGAGGGCTGATCTGGAGTCCGTTCGGCGCTAATACTAAGTTATCCAGGTGTGGTTGAATTGACAACTCAGCTGCTAATACTTGAGAATATTCTTTGGCTCCCCTTGTGTCGAATCAATAAATTTGGGTTGAATACTCTACCCTCAAAAACTGTTGCGATCCCCTATACTTGTGGGTTATCAGTCCTCTGCATGGGCATGTCCATGTCTCGGTGCAACATGACTGTTGGATCAAACTCAGATGGTGCAGATCAGTCACTGTAGCACAAAGCGTGTGGGTGTGTTTGGTTGCATTCTCATCTCAATATAGTTGTTCCCTTTTCGTGCATGCTCATCTCAGCACCCCTCTTCATGCATGCTCCTAGTGTATTTGTGTTAACCTACTACTGTGGACTCATGCACCCTTCACACACTCTGCCAAACACCCAAAAGTGGGCTGAGAAGGGAACTTTTGCTCCCATCCCATGCACCCTTTTTACACCCTACCTAACACTGATTCATGCTTCATATGGTTCATGTTCCGTGGAGTACTGTAGCACCGTACTCTCGGTGTGCTGTAGACCTAGTTCTGCTAACATTTATCTCACCGTTCATTCTCGACCGAATAGTCAAAAAAGGGCATGTTACATTATTGTTCATATAGTTGACATGCGCACAACATCCTTTGTTATCATCATATCTTACTACACTAGCAACAAGATTATATAGTACTGACGTATGAACCACTTCACATGCCTAGTAGTAGGAGTACTGTGTAAGTTCAAGTGTCTACTGTGTTTCGCACTCCTCCGTCGTAAGAGTGGAAATGCTTGTTGTAATCACTTTTTTTGAAATAGTGGACACGCTCTACCGTGCGGATCCTCCTCGACGATCGTCGGGAACCTTGCTACTCACTTTCGCCAACGTGTGGGACAACCAGCATCGGGGTCCACTTGACATGCACTAAATTACTCCATACTGGTGCACAACTACATGGTAGACTACACCAGTCGAAGCGCCACAATAATGCCCAATGAGCCATCAAATCACAAAACCCCCACCTTTCCAGCCGTAAGTTGGACGGATGAAGCAACCATCATTTCACTCTTCTCCCTCATCTTCCTATCTTGAAGAAAACCCCAACTCGCTTCTCCCTCATCTTGTTCCTCATTTCTTCAAGAAAACCCCGACGCGCTTCTGCCATTATTCTTCTCTCCCAAAGAAGGAAAGGTGAGTGCATCGATGGTGTTGCTTCTGGCCAAGGCCCAGTCTTGCAACCCCGCGACTGATCCTATATCTCCCTCTCTGTTCTTCTTTTGGGTTTGTGATTATGGTTTCTTTTCTTTTATTTCTATTTGACAGTTTCTTGATGGACCCTGGAGCACCGGCCGAAGTGATGTCCATGGCCCTGGCCAAAACCATCGAGGCTCTGGGTACGAAGAAGCGCAAGCACCCCGCCGAGACTACCGCAGACAAGCTAAAGGACATCGCCCTGTCCAAGCCCCCCTCTCCGGGATCCCTCGTTAAGACAGTCCATGTAATATCTCTTCTTGACGATCTTGATCGTGTTTTTTCATCTAAATGTAGTACTAGTACTAGTGGTACAACTTTCTAGGTGATCTTGCATGTGATTTTTGCGTGCCAAATGACGGTTCTAAATTGCTCTTTTGACCAAAACATGCGAGAGTTTCACATACATATGATTATTGCACATAACACTGATTTCTTATAGATTACTTTGGACTACTTTATGAACAACAATGCTAGTTGTAGGAAATGCAAGATTTTAGCTCTCATGCCTTTGAAGAGAATATAGTAGCCTCAGTAACTTGTATTATGGATATTGCAAGCCCGTCTGCTCTCATGCCTTTGAATACATGTTCTAATGTCTTTGTTCACTCATTTCTATCCATATATGTAGTCTTATATGGAGTAAAATATTGAAAATCATCTTATATTTCTGAACGGAGGTAGTAATAAAATATTTGGTTTCTATTTGAATTAGAACCAGGTCCGTGGTGGAGATGAAGTTCTCAGAGTCATATGCGTGTGAACTGGAAGACCTGAGGATGAGTTCTACTACTAAACTATCCAGCTGCTCTGTCCTTATCGCCATGTGTCGTGAACAAGTGTGAAAGGATCGATATAGTTGACTAGAGGGGGGGTGAATAGGCAACCAACAATTTTTAGCTTTTCCTTACCAAATTAAACTTTGCATCAAAGTAGGTTGTCTAGATATGCAACTAGGTGGGCAACCTATATGATGCAACAACAACAAGCACACAAGCAAGCAAGGGATACTACTCAAAACAAGCTTGCACAAGTAAAGGTGAGAGATAACCAAGAGTGGAGCCGGTGGAGACGAGGGTGTGTTACCGAAGTTCCTTCCCTTTGAGAGGAAGTACGTCTCCGTTGGAGTGGTGTGGAGGCACAATGTTCCCCAAGAAGCCACTAGGGCCACCGTATTCTCCTCACGTCCTCACACAATGAGAGATGTCGTGATTCCACTATTGGTGCCCTTAAAGGCGGCAACCGAACCTTTACAAACAAGGTTGGGCCTCTCTCCACAAGCGAATTGGAGGCTCCCAACGAAACCACGGAGCTTCACCACAATGGAATGTGTCTACGAGGTGACCTCAACCTTCTAGGGTGCTCAAACACCCAAGAGTAACAAAATCCACACAAGAAAGTATGGGGGAATCAAATATCCTTTGGTGGAAGTGTAGATCTAGGTCTCCTCCCTCAATCCCTAGCAAATCAACAAGTTTGAGTGGCTAGAGAGAGAGATCGGGCAAGAAAGCTTGAAGGGCATTAATGGTGGAGAGAGAGAGGCAATAGGTAAAGGAGGTAGGTAGAAGAACCTCCTTTATATAGGAAACCCTAAATTCCAACCGTTACTGCAAAAACAACACTGCAGCGGTACAACCGCTCCTCGTCCCGGTACAACCGGGACTCACGGGTATACTACAGAAACCCTAACATGCAGTACAACCGGACACCCGAGCGGTTGTGCCAGTTAACATGATTAACCAGAACAACCGCCCGTCTACCGCCCAACAACCGCTAAAAAACAGAAGGGAGTCACCCCAGTGAGCGGTGGTTGAGCGGCAGTGGGCCGGAACTACCGCCTGCCCCTGGTACTAGCAGTGGCCAAGTCCTAAGCGGTAGAACCGCTTAGGACACCGGTAGTACTGGTGTGCAAGGCACTACCGGAACAACCGGGCTACTACCGCCCAAGTACCGCCCCAACACATAAGCTAGTCCGGTTGTTGGGCAGTACGTGGCCGGTACAACCGCCAAGGATGCAACACCCATTTCTTTTGAGCAAGGTGGCGGTACCACCACCCTGGGGCAGCGGTACAACCGCTCTGGCGACACTGGGTGGTCCAACCTCTGGGTATCACCCCTGGGGCGGTGGTTAGGCCGGTACCACAGGCCAGCGGTACAACCGCTCGAGCGAGCGGTACAACCGCTGAGAGTTCATAGCAACAGTTCAAAAGAAGGAGAACTCTCTCTCTCTCTCTCAAACAAGAAATGTAAGGTGAGGGTGGGTGAGAGAAATGCGTACGTGCAATGATTCACCCAAAGCCTTCCGATGTGGATTCCCTCTTAATAGTATGGGTTTCCTACGACCAACAAGATAAACACGTAGAAAAACACTATTTTCAATCTTTTCCTTCCAGGGAGAATGACTAATTGATGCATACCTAAACACCGAGAAACTGAAGCACATATCACACGATTATACCAACAGAGAGTTGTCATCATCATCCAAAACACAAAGACGGGAAATGACCTAACAATCTCCCCCTTTTTGGTGGATGATGACAACAACACAATTTGCATAAGAGGTCTAGAAAATATAGACGGGACTCCCCCTAGATGTGTGCACTATTTTGAATTTGCTTTTGGAATGCAAAGGCACACATTAGGAGCAAGACTCCCCCTAGATTTTATAGACCCACCACTTCTACTAGACATGCGAAGATAAGCAGTAAGCGCATAATAAGAAAGTAAAGACTTAAAAGGATAGCCGACATTAATGATAGAGAGAGGAGCGCATGTCTCACACCATGGAAGTCGAGATAAGTAACAAGGTCCACAAACTGAAGTCCAACACTAAGCACGAAAAAACACAAACCCAAGCAAATCCCATGCAAATCCCGAGACCTAACAGAACTCTCTCCCCCTTTGGCATCAAGACACCAAAAAGGAAAAGAGCGAAGCTAGCGCCCCAGAGCTCAGTAGTCCTCCTCTGACTCCTCGGTCGCATCTGGATCCTCACCATTAGACTCCTCATCGTCGTCCTTATCAGCGTCCTCCATGAGATCATCATCAGCAGCAAAAGATGAAAAAGGCTGGCCAGGAGCCTCATCATTCGACCATGTGCTATGCGCAGAGATCCACCGGTCCTCAGGGGTGATGCTCTTCTCAGATCCACTCTTGACAGGCATGTTGAGGTGCTTCATCATAGCAATCTGACGATGCCTGGCAAGCTTCTCATTGACATGGGCCTCATACATTGTCACATCCCTAGTTCTGGTCTGACCTAGGCTAGCTTCCTTGTGAGAATCATGTTTAAATTCAAATGAAATTTGAATTGAGGAATTCTCAAAGCCTCAGAAACCTTCTAATAATAATCAACATTTAAAACTTATCAAATGAGTCCAAGAAAATGTTCCTATTATTCTGTGAAAATATTGGTAAGAGGTAAAATCCAAACCAATATTTTCGGAATCACAGAAATATTTATTTTGGGCCTTTTGAATTAAATCAATGACATATTTGAGTTGAATTTATTTCTGTTATATAAGAAATAAAGTTCAAATATTTTTGTAAGTTGCTTGTGACCTTGGACTAGTTTCTGAGCTCACATAACAATTTACAGAAAGTTCAAAAAAATGATTTGATGTTTTAAAATAAAATCAAAACAAAATGCAAAGAAATAGAAAACTAAAACAAATAAAAGAGACAGAGAGAGAGGACTACCTGGCCATCTACCTGTAGCCGGCCCAGCTCACTGGCTCAGCCCACCTGGCGCCTCCTGTCGCCTTCCTCCTGCCAATAGGAGCAGCTGCGTGCTCGCACGCGCGCGGCCGAGGAGGTCAGCTCCTTCCTGCCTGCCTGCCGCTTCCCCGACGCGTCTGGACGACGCCACGCGCCACCCCGGTCCCTCTCTCCCACTCCCTCGCCCTTCCCCGCCTCTGCCGCTCTCTCTCCCGAAACCGAACGTAGCCATCGCCGCCGATGAGCTCCACCACGGCCACAGCTATCTCCGAGCCTCTCCGACGAGCCCCCGAGCTCCGCCGTGACGTCCCGTTCCTCTTCGCCGAGCCACATGACGCCGGAGCGCCCCGCAGCGCCGCTATCGCTGTTGTCTTCTTCCTCTGCTCCGAGCGCCGCCCCGTTCGATTCGTCACCGTCCGGGCTTCCCCGACCTCTCCGACGATGCCATAGAGTTCACTGTGAGCTCCTGTTGCTTCCCCCTCACTCTCCCCCTCCATTCTCGTCCCCCAGCCCCGTCTTCCGACCGAGCCCGAGAGCTCACCGCTGCCGGCCATGGCACCGCCCGTAGCACCATCGCACGCCCCTCGCCGTGCTCTCTAGCGACGGGTTCGACTACACCCGTACCCCGGCAACCGCACAGCTCGTCGCCGGCGTCGATTCCGGCGACCCCGAGCTCCACCACCACCACCAATTGATGCGGCTCGTTCCCAGCTGCGTGTAGATGCTCTCCGCCGCCCATTTGGTCGCCGGAGCACGGATCCCGCACCCCACCGCCGCGTCTGGCCTCGCCGGCGGCTAAACGCCGGCGAGTTGACCCCGTATGACCCAGGCTGACCCCCTCCCCTGAGTCAATGACAAGTGGGGCCCACCTGCTAATTAACCTGGATTAACTTTTAATTAATTCTAAATTAGTTAGTTTACTAACAGTGACACTGACGTGTGGACCCCACATGTCAGGTTTGACCTGGACGACCCCGCTGACCAGCTGACGTCACCCTGACGCAATGCTGACGCATTAATTTAATTACTGGAATTATTTTTATACAGGAAATTCCAAAAAATACCCAAAACTTCTAAAATTCATAGAAATTCAACCATAACTCCAAATGAAACAAATTATATATGAAAAATGATCAGAAAAATCCAATCTATCCATCTGTATCACTTTCATGCATGTCAAACTAAGTTATACCTGCTGTATAGGTGAAAACATGATAATGACATTTTAAATGCTAAATGTGGAGTTTGCATATGAACCCTTAGTTCATATGGACTTCATTTAAACTGTTGTTAGATGCATTAATGTAAATAATAACATTCTTGACATGTCACGACCATGCATCATATTGTTGCATTGCATTGATTGTGTTTCCTCTCTGTTGCCGGTAATTGTCCCCTCTCGATAGCCGTGATTCCGACGATGAGTTCGATGACACCGATGAAGAACTATAAAGTCTTCAAAAGTGCCAGGCAAGCAAAACCCCCTTGTTCATTCCGACACAATCCCAACCTCTCGCTCATGCTCTCTTTTACTGCATCAGGACAACAACGATTCAACTATTACATGTTGCGGTAGTTGAACCCCCTTTCCTCTGCATGACCTGTCATTGCCACAGTAAATAGATGAAACCCACTAGCATGAGTAGGAGTTGTTTGAGCCCTGATGTGCCTACTCATTCATGCTTGTTGTCATGCCTGCTACTGCTTAGAGTTGAGTCGGGTCTGATTCATCGGGGATGAATTGTAATGTGGTGAACATGTCCTAATGTTGAGAGCTAAGTGTGTGAACACGATTTGGTAAAGGTAGCGGTGAGAGGCCATGTAGGAGTACATGGTGGGTTGTCTCATTGAAACCGTCCTCAGGAACTGAGTTCTGTGTTTGTGATCCATGAACAACTACTACCACGCATTGGAATGCTTAAGTGCCCCTCTCGACTTATTAATCAACATGATCTCTGTCTAGGAGTTGCAACTAGTTTCTGGTGTTTGTAGGTAGTGTTAGTAGTCTACCAAGTGGCACCCGGTACAGGTGGGCTTGGGACAGACTAGGCACCGTGGCCGGGTATACCAAGCGCCGCCTGTTTGGTGGGCTTGGAACCCTGTACACATCGTTTGGGGCCATGAGCGACACCCCGGCCGGATCTCCTTGCGGATGGAACCCGAATAGGCGATAAACCTGGACTAGAGACTTGTGTGGTTAGTCAGGTCGTGGCCGACTCCCTCGCCAGGCTTCCTCTTGAAGGTTGCCGAGATACACGATGTGTACATGGTGGTAAGTGGCAAGAGCGTGTGTGAAGAAGTACACCCCTGCAGGGTTAACATCATCTATTCGAATAGCCGTGTCCGCGGAAAAGGACTTCTGGGTTGCCTATAACAGTTCATAGACAAGTGAGAGTGGATACTCTAAAATGCGCAAGATAAGCGTGAGTGCTATGGATGGCGTTCTCGTAGGGAGACGGGAGCAGATCCATAGTGGAGTATTGATATGGTGAATATGTGGACTCGTGTGCGCCACCTCAAAGGAGTTACTTGCAGTCGTAGTTAGGATAGCCACCGAGTCAAAGCTGGCTTGCTACAGTTAAACTCCACCACCCCTTTGTTGATATCGATGCATATGTAGATAGTTCTGATGTAAGTCTTGCTGGGTACATTTGTACTCACGTTTGCTTATTTATGTTTTTGCAGAGAGACGTCAGTCTCGCTAGTAGTTCCGTGTGGACTTCGACGTTTAGCTTGATACCTCAGCTATGATCTTGTGCCCTCGGCAGGATCTAGTAAATAGTCAGGCTTCTCAGCCTTTTCATTTGTAGATGTCTGTACTCAGACATGTTAAGCTTCCGCATGTGTTTGACTTGTATGCTCTGAATGTTGGGTCATGAGACCTATGTTTGTAATATCTCGCTCCTCGGAGCCTAATGAATAAATACTCTGAGTCATAGAGTCTTGTTGTGATGCCATGTTGTATTTGCACATATCGAGCATATTGTGTGTATGATTGAAATGCTTGGTATGTGTGGGATCCGACAACCTAGTTGTTTATCCTTGGTAGCCTCTCTTATGGGGAAATGTATTCTTGTGCTTCCATGAGACATAGTAGTCCGCTACAGCCCGGTTCACCGGAGTCCTGCTAGCCCAGCACTACTGCTCCGGAACACTTGACTGGCCGGCATGTGATTCACTTCGTTCCTGTGTCTGTCCCTTCAGGGAAATGTCACGCGGTGACATCCGGAGTCCTGCCTAGCCTGCTACAGCCCGGTTCACCGGAGTCCTGCTAGCCCAGTGCTACATCCCGGATTCGCACGCTGCTGACCGACATGCTCGATGTTGATTCATGTATGCCTGTCCCCGTAAGTTAGTGCCACTTTGGGTTCACGACTAGTCATGTCGGCCCGGGTTCTCTGTCATATGGATGCTAGCGACACTATCATATACGTGAGCCAAAAGACGCAAACGGTCCCGGGCCACGGTAAGGCGACACCTGTGGGAATACCGTGCGTGAGGCCGCAAAGTGATATGAGGTGTTACCGGCTAGATCGATGTGACTTGGAATTGGGGTCCTGACAGCTTTGGTATCAGAGCCTGACTGCCTGTAGGATTACCAAGCCAAACTGGTCGAAGTTGAGTCTAGAAATGCTTTAGTTATATAAGGGAATTGATTGTGGATGGGAACGTAAGGCTCTTTTTACTCCTTATACCTTATGCCCTTCTGATCTGAGTCACCCTCTTCTTTTCTGCGGGGATTAAGAACTAGGCTTCTCGTCTATCTATCAGGATCACGTGTTACTAATCTGTAGACTTATAAGATTGTTGGTTCCAGGCCTCAGTTCAGTTTCTACTACTTTTAGTATGTTGTCAGTTGAACCAGAACCTTGATATTATGATGTTGTTGAGTGGTTATGCCACCATTTTGCAGGATGTCTCAAATATTTTTGAGCATTTACAGCCGTTATGTTGTCCGAGTCACCCCAGGTTTCTAAATAGTCTGATGCATTTGCAAATCCCTTCTTTCCGACCCCGATATCCTTTTGGGCCAGATTAACCACACTAATTGCTGAGTTGAGGTACTCTGTTGCCTCGACATATATGTTGGAGCTATTATTATGACCCTAGGTGTCCTAGAGAACCACCTAATAATCTAGCCATGTTTTGTGTTCCCAGTGTGATGATTCTGGCCATTATTCTCGAAAGCATCCCGTATGATGCTATTTAGTAGTAGGTATTCTACTCCTGGGTTCTTGACCCGAGATTCACTCTACTTACCTCGTGTTGATAGTGTTGCTCGTACCTTTAGGATATTAGTAACCTTTGCGATAGTCCTCGAGGTCTGTGGTATATTGTTCTTCCAATACCATGAACCATTATGGCAGAAGTTCTTTGAACCAAAAGATCACAACCAGAGTGCTCTTGATGAGTTCTCCATTCTGCATTGTGAATCTGCCAGTCCTACCTTTCTGCATGGATTATCTGGAAGAAATATGTTGAACTTGTTTGACATACTAAATCTATGCATCCGCAACTTAGAAAATTATATGTTCTTTTGGATTGTCCCTCTTTAGTTGTATTCCGACCCCCGTCTATCAATTGATAGTCAGGACTAGTTGTGCATCCGTGTTATCGATGCCTATTATTCTTGTGGTCCGTCAAGCCATTCTATTCCGGAATGACTAGGAGAAACAAACTCCGGTACCTCGTCCATATCTAGGATTGGGTCAAAGTAGTTGTATTCCACAGATCAAAATGCCAATCCTGTTTTTGTTTTGCTCTACCTTGGAGTGTTACCATCTTTATGTCAAGAGTGTCATGAGAATTGCACCACCTCTTATGAATTCTTGATTAAGTGATACTCCTCGCCATCATCGTTCATTCCTCGGTTCCCGTGTTATTATAACCGGAATACCGACAAGTGAATTGTGATGTGTGAAATCAATACTCCTAGCAACTCCGTTGCTTGGTAGTTAATGGACAATACTCTCATCCTTAGTATGTCGGTTATTGAATCGTCATCTTAAGATTTATCGTGCGGCCTAGTCCATTTTCCCTAGTGCACTCCTCGATTAATGAGATAGGATTGTGTCAATCCATCACTCTCTTGGTCATATCGTCTTGCCCTGAAAAGCAAGATTGTTCTCGAGCTTAGCAACATATCGGTGGTACGTGATTTTCCGAATATCTTCTCGGAAGTATCACCAGGTCGTCACCTGACCGCTATGTTGAGTTCGTGATCATGTTGGTATTCTTGTAAACCACCCTTTCTCCAAGAATCTGTGTTGGATACCCCTGAGCTAGTTGGTTAAGCCAAACAACAACTTGGAGAGTTGGAAGATAAAAGCTTGCCTGGCTTAGTTCATTTTAAGGGATATCTTTTTGTGAGTGTGTTGAAGAAAGATGATATCTTCATTGATTGATCCTCGTGATCAATTGTTGGATCTATTGTCTCGTCCAAACTTTGATTTGAGTGTGGGCTATCCTTAAATCAAATCAGAGCCAACGATATTCGTAATGTTGTCTTACTCATGGTGGTTTCCTCGAGCATACACCATTATATTCTTTGGGTCTGACCAATGCTATAACCTTGTCCACATAGTTGTGGAAGTCCATCTCCATTGGAATTTTGATAAATTGTTGCTGAGCCCATCGGCAACATTCTTATCTTCTCCATGACTCGTGTTGAACATTAAGTTAGTGTTGGAAACTTGTGCTAGCATTTTCTTCGTGCTATCTCATGAAGGATATGTTTGGATGAAAGAAGTGACTTTCTTTAATTCACGTGCACTTGATGTAAGGTGTCGCCGTGGATCCGAGAAAGATTGTTTTTGTATTCTTTGGAACCATCCCAAGTCAGTCATGTATGTGCGAAGTATGCTATGGTTTGATAGGCTCGCTACCTCCATTCCATATGTGTCCCTAGCACACCAAGCCACTGACTGATTTGTTCAGGGAGAAGAAGTTCCTTCCTAAGAGCAAGACTTATGTTAGGAATTCGATATCCTCGATGATGGTTCCTTACCAGAACTCGGTAGTGTTGTATTGTAAGACTACTACATTGTCATGCTTGTCTGGGACAGCGTGTTCAAAGGTTGTAGCAGAACCAGCTCGTTTTGGAGTTTGCTATCGTAGTTCATCTCCCGAGAATCTCGCAACATCATCTCGTCGGTTTGTGTTGCAAACTTTCTTTTCCAAACACGTTGTCTGAATTATCCTGTTACCAACCAGATTTGAATCTCAGGCAGATATAATGGTTGGGACTTCTTCCAAGAACTATGATATAGGTTCCAGTGAAGTGGACGCACCTAGCTGGAAGCACCATTATTGTAGTATCTTGATTAAGCCATTTGGTCACTTCCCATGAGGATTTCATATGACTTATCCCACAAGTTGTTCCTTATGGATTTTTGTGCCTTCGAAGTCCGACCTTTACTTGATGGCCATGTTGATGTTTTTTTAGCATAACCGTGGTAGCTAGAACATCAAGGAGAACATTAGAAGCGGAGTGCTAAATGTCTCTCGGTCGATCATCCAGATTTGCTTCTTTTGCATTGCTAAGGAAAAATCTGAGAAAGTGTTGTCCTCCTTTGCACCTGCATCCTCCATCACCGCTCATCATGGTAGTATGATGTGTTGCCAGGATCCTCGGCACGGATGTTGGTAAAACCTTGATGAATATGGAAATGCTCAAGTTCTTGAAAGCATGCTCAGTCACTAGGTTATATCCTTGGAATCAACTGGAATGTGCCTTCCATTTGCCGAGTTGTTCTATAACCATAGTTTCCTTTCCAAATTGAGTGTGCCATTCTTTTGAATTCTTTCAAACGATCATTTGTAAATTGCCTTACGCTGGTATGAAGAGTTTCAATGATCTCTGAATCAAAAGTAATTCTTTTTGCCACTTAAGGGAATAATTCTACGAGTCACCTTTCCCAAGGTGCCCCATTATGGAATCATGGCAATTTTCCTCGCTGCTTTGAAACCCTCGTCAAATTGTTTCTTCCGCCCCTCCTGTTGCATGTTTTGCCTCTCAGCTCCAGAGATGTTTCTATATCTCATTCCGTGAATTGATCATGTGATCATTAAGATGATCCTAAGTTGCACGAATCTCAGAAAGATCGATTCTTCTAAAATTCTCTCTTTCTATTCGTTGTTATGTTGGATGTAGTTCTCAAAGCAAGACGTCGAGATCAAGGTGATGCAATGAATCAACATCTTTGAGAAGAGCAATTGGATCATGAAGATTGTGTTAGTTTGTGTCCCCTCTGCCTTCTTACCTCACGTCTTGAATCTCGGGACGAGATTCTTGTTTAGTGGGGGCGAGTTGTCACATCCCTAGTTCTGGTCTGACCTAGGCTAGCTTCCTTGTGAGCATCATGTTTAAATTCAAATGAAATTTGAATTGAGGAATTCTCAAAGCCTCATAAACCTTCTAATAATAATCAACATTTAAAACTTATCAAATGAGTCCATGAAAATGTTCCTATTATTCTGTGAAAATATTGGTAAGAGGTAAAATCCAAACCAATATTTTCGGAATCACAGGAATATTTATTTTGGGCCTTTTGAATTAAATCAATGACATATTTGAGTTGAATTTATTTCTGTTATATAAGAAATAAAGTTCAAATTGTAAGTTTCTTGTAACCTTGGACTAGTTTATGAGCTCACATAACAATTTACAAAAAGTTCAAAAAAATGATTTGATGTTTTAAAATCAAATCAAAACAAAATGCAAAGAAATAGAAAACTAAAACAAATAAGAGAGAGAGAGAGAGAGAAGGACTACCTGGCCATCTACCTGTAGCCGGCCCAGCTCACTGGCTCAACCCACCTGGCGCCTCCTGTCGCCTTCCTCCTGCCAGTAGGAGCAGCTGCGTGCTCGCACGCGCGCGGCCGAGGAGGCCAGCTCCTCTCTGCCTGCCTGCCGCTTCCCCGACGCGTCTGGACGACGCCACGCGCCACCCCGGTCCCTCTCTCCCACTCCCTCGCCCTTCCCCGCCTCTGCCGCTCTCTCTCCCAAAACCGAACGTAGCCATCGCCGCCGACGAGCTCCACCACGGCCACAGCTATCTCCGAGCCTCTCCGACGCGCCCCCGAGCTCCGGCGTGACGTCCCCGTCCTCTTCGCCGAGCCACATGATGCCGGAGCGCCCCGCAGCGCCGCTATCGTTGTTGTCTTCTTCCTCTGCTCCGAGCGCCGCCCCGTTTGATTCGTCACCGTCCGGGCTTCCCCGACCTCTCCGACGACGCCATAGAGTTCACTGTGAGCTCCTGTTGCTTCCCCCTCGCTCTCCCCCTCCGTTCTCGTCCCCTAGCCCCGTAGCTAGAGCGCATCCACGACGCATTCGAGCCCACTCCCGTGCTCAGCGAGTCCGCAGGACTCCGTAGCAACCCGCAGCTCGTCTTCCCGTGCACCAAAACGCTGTGTCCGAGCGTGCCCGTACTCCGGCCGCCGCGGAAGTGCTCGTCGCCGACGAGGCTCCGGCCATCCAACGGTCGCACCACCATGGCCGTTAGCTTCACCGCATTGCCAGGAGCCCGTAGCACCATCGCACGCCCCTCGCCGTGCTCTCTAGCGACGGGTTCGACTACACCCGTACCCCGGCAACCGCACAGCTCGTCGCCGGCGTCGATTCCGGCGACCCCGAGCTCCACCACCACCACCAATCGATGCGGCTCGTTCCCAGCTGCGTGTAGATGCTCTCCGCCGCCCATTTGGTCGCCGGAGCACGGATCCCGCACCCCACCGCCGCGTCTGGCCTCGTCGGCGGCTAAACGCCGGCGAGTTGACCCCGTTTGACCCAGGCTGACCCCCTCCCCTGAGTCAATGACAAGTGGGGCCCGCCTGCTAATTAACCTGGATTAACTTTTAATTAATTCTAAATTAGTTAGTTTACTAACAGTGACACTGACGTGTGGACCCCACACGTCAGGTTTGACCTGGACGACCCCGCTGACCAGCTGACGTCACCCTGACGCATTAATTAAATACTGGAATTATTTTTATACAGGAAATTCCAGAAAATACCCAAAACTTCTAAAATTCATAGAAATTCAACCATAACTCCAAATGAAACAAATTATATATGAAAAATGATCAGAAAAATCCAATCTATCCCTCTGTATCACTTTCATGCATGTCAAACTAAGTTATACCTTCTGTATAGGTGAAAACATGATAATGACATTTTAAATGCTAAATGTGGAGTTTGCATATGAACCCTTAGTTCATATGGACTTCATTTAAACTGTTGTTAGATGCATTAATGTAAATCATAACATTCTTGACATGTCACGACCATGCATCATATTGTTGCATTGCATTGATTGTGTTTCCTCTCTGTTGCCGGTAATTGTCCCCTCTCGATAGCCGTGATTCCGACGATGAGTTCGATGACACCGATGAAGAACTATAAAGTCTTCAGAAGTGCCAGGCAAGCAAAAACCCCTTGTTCATTCCGACACAATCCCAACCTCTCGCTCCTGCTCTCTTTTACTGCATCAGGACAACAACGATTCAACTGTTACATGTTGCGGTAGTTGAACCCCCTTTCCTCTGCATGACCTGTCATTGCCACAGTAAATAGATGAAACCCACTAGCATGAGTAGGAGTTGTTTGAGCCCTGATGTGCCTACTCATTCATGCTTGTTGTCATGCCTGCTACTGCTTAGAGTTGAGTCGGGTCTGATTCATCGGGGATGAATTGTAATGTGGTGAACATGTCCTAATGTTGAGAGCTAAGTGTGTGAACACGATTTGGTAAAGGTAGCGGTGAGAGGCCATGTAGGAGTACATGGTGGGTTGTCTCATTGAAACCGTCCTCAGGAACTGAGTTCTGTGTTTGTGATCCATGAACAACTACTACCACGCATTGGAATGCTTAAGTGCCCCTCTCGACTTATTAATCAACATGATCTCTGTCCAGGAGTTGCAACTAGTTTCTGGTGTTTGTAGGTAGTGTTAGTAGTCTACCAAGTGGCACCCGGTACAGGTGGGCTTGGGACAGACTAGGCACCGTGGCCGGGTATACCAAGCGCCGCCCGTTTGGTGGGCTTGGAACCCTGTACACATCGTTTGGGGCCATGAGCGACACCCCGGCCGGATCTCCTTGCGGATGGAACCCGAATAGGTGATAAACCTGGACTAGAGACTTGTGTGGTTAGTCAGGTCGTGGCCGACTCCCTCGCCAGGCTTCCGCTTGAAGGTTGCCGAGATACACGACGTGTACATGGTGGTAAGTGGCGAGAGCGTGTGTGAAGAAGTACACCCCTGTAGGGTTAACATCATCTATTCGAATACCCGTGTCCGCGGAAAAGGACTTCTGGGTTGCCTATAACAGTTCATAGACAAGTGATAGTGGATACTCTAAAATGCGCAAGATAAGCGTGAGTGCTATGGATGGCGTTCTCGTAGGGAGACGGGAGCGGATCCATAGTGGAGTATTGATATGGTGAATATGTGGACTCGTGTGCGCCACCTCAAAGGAGTTACTTGTAGTCGTAGTTAGGAGAGCCACCGAGTCAAAGCTGGCTTGCTGCAGTTAAACTCCACCACCCCCTTTGTTGATACCGATGCATATGTAGATAGTTCTGATGTAAGTCTTGCTGGGTACATTTGTACTCACGTTTGCTTATTTATGTTTTTGCAGAGAGACGTCAGTCTCGCTAGTAGTTCCGTGTGGACTTCGACGTTTAGCTTGATACCTCAGCTACGATCTTGTGCCCTCGGCAGGATCTAGTAAATAGTCAGGCTTCTTAGCCTTTTCATTTGTAGATGTCTGTACTCAGACATGTTAAGCTTCCGCATGTGTTTGACTTGTATGCTCTGAATGTTGGGTCATGAGACCTATGTTTGTAATATCTCGCTCCTCGGAGCCTAATGAATAAATACTCTGAGTCATAGAGTCTTGTTGTGATGCCATGTTGTATTTGCACATATCGAGCATATTGTGTGTATGATTGAAATGCTTGGTATGTGTGGGATCCGACAACCTAGTTGTTTATCCTTGGTAGCCTCTCTTATGGGGAAATGTAGTCTTGTGCTTCCATGAGCCATAGTAGTCCGCTACAGCCCGGTTCACCGGAGTCCTGCTAGCCCAGCACTACTGCTCCGGAACACTTGACTGGCCGGCATGTGATTCACTCCGTTCCTGTGTCTGTCCCTTCGGGGAAATGTCACGCGGTGACATCCGGAGTCCTGCCTAGCCTGCTACAGCCCGGTTCACCGGAGTCCTGCTAGCCCAGTGCTACAGCCCGGATTCACACGCTGCTGTCCGACATGCTCGATGTTGATTCATGTATGCCTGTCCCCGTAAGTTAGTGCCACTTTGGGTTCACGACTAGTCATGTCGGCCCGGGTTCTCTGTCATATGGATGCTAGCGACACTATCATATACGTGAGCCAAAAGACACAAACGGTCCCGGGCCACGGTAAGGTGACACCCGTGGGAATACCGTGCATGAGGCCGCAAAGTGATATGAGGTGTTACCGGCTAGATCGATGTGACTTGGAATCGGGGTCCTGACATACATCTTGTTCTGAATGTCAGTCTGAATGCAGAAAGTCTTCTTCACTTTAGCAGTGAGCTTGGTCACGCAAGAAGGCTTGGCCCCTGGATCCATCTCAAAGTCCTCATCATCTGAAGTGGCATAGACATCCTCGGGATCATTAGCAGGAAAGTGAGGCTCGGCATGCTTCTTCTTCTTGAGTTGCTTGACCTCATGCACAGTGAGGTTATCTGGAGAAGTGAGAAGCTCTCCCGGGCGGCGAACAACCCAAACTAAGTTCAGAAAGGACATGACAAAAGGAGCATAAATGGGGACCTTTCTATAGATGACCATGTTGTACATCTCGTGCCACATCCAGTTGGACACATCAAAAGTAGCACCAGAACCCACCTTGGTCTTCATAGCAACAAGCAAGTCAACAAGGTACCCATAGACCTCATCCTGATTTACAACCTTGGGCAAAAGCACATTGCAAAACACCCGACGCATGATATCATAGACCTTCTCAAGATCCTTGGATTCTCCAATAATGCCTCGTCCCCGTATGTATAGAGGAGCAAGTTTCTCCTTAGTCATAGAATGGGGATGGTCGTGAGGACGAATGCCACCATTCCCTTCGAGACCGGTATCCTCATACCCAATGACATTGCAGAAAGCCCTCCAGGGAACTTGAAAGAGCTCAACACGGCACATGAACAAGAGAGTGCGAGCGTCATCTTCTCCAAAATGAACAGTGGCATAAAACTGATGGATAAGATGAACATCAAAGTCACAGTTGACGGACATGAGCTTGACCAAGTCAAACTCCTCACAAAGAGCCAAGGCCTTGCTAAAGTAATCCAAGTTGCTCCTCCAGTGATCAAGATCAATGGTCCACTGCTTGCCATACCGGTTCTTGTTGTGCTCAAACAGCTCATGAACAATCCTTACTTGCACCTCATTCCGGAACTGAACAGTGGTCCAACGAGGCGCAACAAGAACCATCATTGTCCGGAAGGCTTCCCATTCCTTGGCTTTCCATTTGTGCAGAGGCATGACCACACGTTGCTTGGCAGTGGCAGACTTCTCACGGCGAGTAGGCTTGGTGGGAATCACAACTTCTCCTTCTTCATCAGTCTCAACCGGGCGCTAGCATCTCCGAGCCCTCTTCTTGGTCTTGCTACGAGGAGCAGAGCGAGAACCAGAGCCTCCTGCACACACACACACACACACACGGGAAGAACACAAGAAACATAGCAGAGATGAGAGGATTGCACACAAGAGCAGAGGAATAGATTGCTTGCAAAACAGAGAAGATAGAACGGTGCTATGTGGTTCAGACATCGCGGTTGTACCGGTTCTACAACCGGTAGTACTGCTCCAGTGGTTGTACCGCCCCTAGAGGAGGTAGAACCGCTGGGAGAGCAGCACTACCTGTAGTAGAATGACTACCCACGAGATTTGAATCAAACTAACAATATTCTAACTTCTAAGACAATGCAAACAAAGCAGGAGGCATATAGATCTCTTCCACTCAATAGTTTGAACAATAAACGCGGAATGTCAAGCAATGACCTAGAAGAAGGGAAGGAAACCCTAGAGAGAAAAGAAATGGGGCATTACCGGCATCCATGGGAAGAGATCGGGAAGGAGGGGGCCTCCACGGAGCGGATCCATGGAGAGCCCACGGATCTGGAGCACGACGAGCACTCTGGGGCAGGGACAATGGCGACTGGTGGCTAGGGCAGGAGAAGGAAAGGGGATAAGGGGAAAAGAAAACCCCTTCGGCCCCGACCCTTATATATGCCCACAAACGCGAAGCGGTTGTACCGCTCCTAGGAGCGGTTGTACCGCTTCCTGATACGTACCAGTGGTTGCAGGCGGTACTTCCGTTGCTTGGAAGGCAGCGGTAGTACCGCCTGTAACCGAGCGGTAGTACCGGCCAGGAGCACGACCTGGGGTCGACCGGTGGAACCGCTCAGACAGCCCTGGGAGTCCTCCTGGGACGGTACAAACCAAGTGTACCAGCGGTTGAACCGCCAGGGACACCGGTTGTACCGCCCAGTCAACATTACCCATACCAAGATCAAGATGTGTGCAATTGGATTAGATGTTTAAGAGGTAGAGAAAGGCTTGGGATGGAGCAAGACACTAGAATGTGGTGAGATGATCTCCAAGAGAGCAAGAAGCAACCAACGAGAAAACCCCCAACTTGGAGATCACAACACCTAGGACCTAACAAAGGACTAAGCAAGAACGAAAAAGACCCAAGGAAACCAACTCCGCTCCTAAAGAAAAAGGGCGATGGTCGAGGCCACCTATGTTTGAGTGTAAAGGTATGGCACCGCGAAGATTTTAACCTTGGGCCCATGACCAAAACTCATCTTTAAAGCACAAGTACCATAAAAAATGGCTAATGTGAAAGACTTGGTCAATTCATGCATAATGGGGGCAGGAAGAGTTCATTGAGAGAACAATACTCCCCCTATGTCCATGCCTACACCTAAAATAGGACATCACGATGAGTATGGTGGGGTGTGCAAAGGTTCAAGCCACATTGCTCGAATCAATTATATTTAGCTCATGCCTTAACTCGCAAAATCTTGCTTCATCCAAGGGCTTCGTGAAGATATCTGCAAGGTTATCATGAGTGTTGACAAAGTTTTGCTCGATCTCCCCTCGCCTAATGTGATCCCGGATGAAGTGATAGCGAATCTCAATATGCTTTGTCTTGAAGTGTTGCACCGGGTTGAGAGAAATCTTGATGGCACTTTCATTGTCACACCAAAGAGGCACTTTGTCACAAATGACACCGTAATCCTTTAAGGTTTGCCTCATCCATAGAGTTGTGCACAACAACTATCGGCGGCCACATACTCCGCTTCGGTGGACCAGAGAGACACACAACTTTTCTTCTTAGAAGACCAACTCACCAAAGAGCAACCAAGAAATTGGCACCCTCCGGAAGTTGACTTCCTATCCACTTTGTCTCCCACAAGGTTGAAGTTAGCTCCTCTTGGGGTACCATAAGCCAAAGTTTGGGGTATGAGCCTATCGAAAGATTCGCTTGACCGCCACATAGTGACTTTCCTTAGGTGCGACTTGAAACCGTGCACAAATTCCCACACTCAACATGATATCCGGTCTAGACGCACAAAGGTAAAGCAAGGAGCTAATCATGGAGCGATATACCTTTTGATCCACCGCTTTACCATTGGGATTGATGTCAAGTTGGCATTTGACGGGCATTGGAGTGGAAGCCGGCTTGACATCACTTAGCTTGAATCTCTTGAGCATGTCTTGAGTGTATTTGGCTTGGTTGATGAATGTTCCTTCTCTTCTTTGCTTGATTTCGAACCCGAGAAAGAACTTCAACTCTCCCATCATGGACATCTTGAACTTTGAGGTCATGAGAGCGGCAAATTCCTGACTGAAAGCTTTGTTTGGGGAACCAAAGATAATATCATCGACATATAGTTGGCATACAAACAACTGCCCTTTGACCATCTTAGTAAAAAGAGTGGGGTCGATTTTCCCAATTTCAAACCCATGATCTTGCAACAACTCGGAAAGGTGCTCATACCACGCACGTGGGGCTTGTTTAAGGCCATAGAGTGCCTTATCGAGTTGGTACACATGATTGGGGAACTCGGGATCCTCAAACCCTGGGGGTTGTTTGACATATACCAACTCATTAATAGGACCGTTAAGAAAAGCACTCTTCACATCCATTTGTTGCAACTTGAAGTTATGATGAGAATCATAAGAAATCAACAAACGAATTGATTCAAGGCGAGCAACGGGACCAAAGGTTTCACCATAGTCGATACCCTCGACTTGGGAGTAGCCTTGTGCTACCAAACGAGCCTTGTTGCGAACGATAATTCCATCAGGATCTTGCTTGTTCTTGAATATCCACTTGGTTGCAATGACATTATGGTTCCCCGTTGGCCTTGGCACCAATCACCACACCTTGTTGTGCTCGAAGTTGTTGAGTTCTTCATGCATGGCATTGAGCCAATCCGGATCCTCGAGCGCCTCATAGACCTTTTGGGGTTCAACACAAGAGACAAACGCGTGATGTTCACAATAGTTTGCTAATTGTCTACGAGTGCTTACCCCCTTTCTTAAGCTTCCAAGCACATTCTTCATGAGATGATCTTTGGTAGTGAGCTTGGAGGCAATCTTGGCGGCATGACGCTCCAACTCCTCCTCAAGAGAGAGTTGAGGAGCGGTAACTTGATCATCTTGAGAGTCGTCTTGAGCTTGTTCTTGATATTGAGCTTGGTCTTGATCTTGAACTAGCTCGGTGGTGAGAACTTGACCTTGGGCATTGAGGGAGTCCTGGACTAAGGGGTCCTCGGGCGTCCGACATGTTAGACATGGGCCGGAATGATGGGTTGTGAAGATACAAAGACCGAAGACTCTCTCCCGTGTCCGGATGGGACTCTCCTTGGCGTGGAAGGCAAGCTTGGCATCCAAATATGAAGATTCCTTTCTCTGTAACCAACTTTGTACAACCCTGATCCCCTCCGGTGTCTATATAAACCGGAGGTCTTAGTCCGAAGGGACTATCATAATCATACAGGCTAGAATTCTAGGGTTTTAGCCATTACGATCTCGTGGTAGATCAACTCTTGTAATACTCATATTCATCAAGATCAATCAAGCATGAAGTAGGGTATTACCTCCATAGAGATGGCCCGAACCTGGGTAAACATTGTGTCCCCTGTCTCCTGTTACCATCAACCTTAGACGCACAATTCAGGACCCCCTACCCGAGATCTGCCGGTTTTGACACCGACAGGCATCACTTGGTGGTTCACCACCATCTTGAAGTTGATCTTGCCCTTGATCTTGTTCATTTGGTTGAGGGCCTTCACTTTGTTCTTCGGAAGCATGTGGGTTTTGGGTTGGTGATGGTTCCACATTGGTTCCACATTGTCCTTCTCCTTCGGCCACAAGGGGTTCCTCAATGGGTAGGATATGACCAACACCCATTCTTCTTATGGCTT
The DNA here is from genome assembly GCF_002575655.3 of Aegilops tauschii subsp. strangulata. Classification (NCBI taxonomy): domain Eukaryota; kingdom Viridiplantae; phylum Streptophyta; class Magnoliopsida; order Poales; family Poaceae; genus Aegilops; species Aegilops tauschii. Next base: position 230,108,221 of record NC_053039.3, read on the forward strand.
GGGTAGGAATTTCATCACCTACATCTCAACTACCACTTTTCTCCACTTGGGAGCCGTTATTCTCATCAAACTCCACGTTACACGTCTCCTCAATGAGTCCAGTGGACTTGTTGAGGACACGGTAAGCATGAGAGTTTGTAGCATAACCAACAAATATGCCCTCATGAGCTCTAGCCTCAAATTTAGACAAACGAACACCTTTCTTGCGAATGAAACACTTACACCCGAACACCCGGAAGTACTTGAGGTTGGGCTTGTTGCCGGTGAGTATCTCATATGAAGTCTTGTTCAAGACTTTGCAGAAATAGAGCCAATTGGATACATGACAAGCGGTGTTGATGGCTTCGGCCCAAAAGTTGTATGGAGACTTGAACTCCGCCATCATGGTCCTTGCCGCATCCATCAATGTCCGGTTCTTCCTCTCTGCTACACCATTTTGTTGAGGGGTGTAAAGTGCGGAATATTGATGCTTGATCCCCTCATCACGAAGAAACTCATCCAAGGTGTAGTTCTTGAACTCGGTGTCGTTGTCACTTCGTATCGTCAAGATCTTTGCATTCTTATGGCGTTGAGCTTCATTTGCAAAGTCGATGACGGTTTGTTGGGTCTCACTCTTCCTCTTGAAGAAATATACCCAAGTGTATCTTGAATAATCATCCACAATCACCAAGCAATACTTTCTACCCCCAAGACTATCAAAGGATGGGAGTCCAAAGAGATCCAAGTGAAGGAGCTCCAAGGGCCTCTTCGAGTAGATGATAGTCGTGGGAGGGTGAGCCTTCTCATGTAGCTTTCCTACGATACAAGCACTGCTAGCATGATCTTTGGCAAAATAAACATTTGTTAGGCCACGGACATGGTCCCCCTTGAGAAGACTTTGCAAAGATCTCATATTGACATGGGCTAAACGGCGATGCCAAAGCCATCCCACGTCAACTTTAGCCATTAGGCATGTCACGGTCTTAGTGGGTCGCTCTGAAAAGTTAATCACATAAAGACTGTTCTCGACATTCCCAACAAAGGCTACTTTAAGAGTATTGCTCCACAAGAGGGCCATGGTATCAATATCAAAGAAGTTGGCAAAGCCCATGAGTGCAAGTTGACGAACAGAAAGTAAATTGTATGCAAGGGACTCAACAAGCATGACTTCTCGATCGTGAGATCATGAGAAATGACAACCTTGGCAAGACCCAATACCTTAGAAGACGAGGCATCACCCCACTCGACATTGGCGGGCATAGATGAAATCTTGTGCACGTCCACCACCAAGTCCTTGCTTCCGGTCATATGATTTGTGGCTCCACTATCGAGCAACCATGATCCCCCACCAGAAGCAAACACCTACAAGAGATCAATGCTTGGTTTTAGGTACCCATTTTGTAATGGGTCCTTTGATGTTAATAACAAGGGTCTTAGGAACCCAAATAGACCATTCAATATACTCATAAGGGGAACCAACAAATTTGGCATAAACATGCCCATCACTAGCACGGCATAACACATAAGAAGGGTTAAAGTCGCCGGCTTGGTTGGGAGGGGTGGCATTGCCCTTCTTGACACCACCACCCTTCACATTGTTCTTCTTCTCCTTAGGAGCACCCTCTCCCTCCTTCACAAAAGTTTACTTGAGAGGGGGAGGTCGTTTGGCCTTGTCATTCTTCTTCTTGTTCTTGGACTTGTGTGCAAACCCAATTCCCTCCTTGCCCACAACTTCCTTTTGATTGCTCAAAAGGTCGTTGAGGTTCTTCTCACCTTGTATGCAAGACACAAGGCCTTTCTCAAGTTGCTCCTTCAACTTTGCATTCTCCTCCACAAGATGCACATGCTCACAACATGGGTTAATAGCATTTGCATTATCAATTAAAACCATATGAGGAAATGTAGCTTTTTCCTTGGTTAGCTTCACTTGGAGTTGATCATGAGACTCCTTGAGGCTAGCATGAGCACCCTTCAAGGCCTTGTGAGCCTTGTCAAGTATATCAAACTCCTCCTTGAGTCTAGCATGGTCAACCCCAAGTTTGGCCTTCTCGGAATTTAGCACACGAGAAACAACAAGAGCATGATCAAGATCTTTCTTTAATTTAGCATGATCATCGTTATATGACTCCTCAAGAGCCAAACGATGACCACGCTCTTCCTCAAGCGCATTAGAGAGATCCGATATCTCATCGGCATACTCACGACTATGCCCTTCCAGCTTAGAGATGGTTTATTCATGAGCCTCGATCATGTCATTGGCTTCACCAAGTTGTTCCAAGAGAGCAACAAGGTGCTTCTTGGATTTACCCTTGAGCTTACTCATAAAAGACCCAAATTCATTTTCTTCCTCATTTGACCCCTCACATTCATCTATGCAATCCGTCGAAGAAGGATTAGTCACTGGTGTGCGTCGGTCCTAAACAAACGGTTTTAACCCCTTTCTGCGACGGCATTTGGAACCGTCGCCAAGTGAGTGTGGGCGATAGGGGGGTACTTCCCACACGACCCAGAAACCGTTAGGGATAGGGATCCTTGATGCATACAGTTGTCCCTATATAGCCGTTTCTGATATCTCGAACATCCCAAACGCTTCACCCTTCCTACTCGTTTGTGCTCGCATTGCCATCGTAGTCGGAGTTTTGTGGTTCTGCCTAAAACCAGGCAGATTCCAGGCACGCGAGTTTTCCAGACAGATTCTAGGCACGGGAGTTTTACGATGCCTAGCACATCACAATCAGTTCATGATTATAAACCGTGTATGATGGGTAGACAATCACACACATTTAGTTTTCCCGCACCGTATGTGATAGTGTCTGACATCACACACGCTTTGCAAACGGCAACTGTGTGCATGCTTGCACACGTTTCCTCTCTGTGAACCATCTCGGATTATGGTGTATATAGCAAACGTTTGTGTTTTACCAACCGTGTGTGCCGTAATGACCCGCACGACGTAATTTCGCCCTAATATAATTGCTGCTATTTAAAATTATACCTAATTTGAATTTGAATGTATACTACAGCTTTATTCATATCCATCAGGTTCAAACAACCAATGCATTATTCGATTCACAGGTACATACGTTTAAGAATTACATAAGAACCAAATAAACAATGATGTACCAGGGTTCTATACTTGTACTATTACAGATGGTAAATAAAGAGGCGATAGACATTCCAGTTGCTGAACAAGGTGAAGCGGAATGGCCCTATTGTGCTCTCCTGGATGCAGAAGGCATGCAGGACTCTAGTCCAACCCCTTGTGATGACCGGCCGCCAATCATGTAGTTTGAGAGGTAATCTTCAGTAAACTGCTTCAGGATCCACTGCAAAAGAAAAAAGATTCAGATATTGTCATCTAACACAACTCATTATGGGCAGTAAAAAGAAGGCCACAGGGTTCTTACTTACCATCATGCAGTTCACTGTTGTCTTGCATAAAGTGTAAACAAATAGTTCGGTTGACATCTTTTGACCCATTTTAATAACAATCTTTATCAGTTTCCTCACTTGATGCTAGTTCATGAATATCTCATTGCTCCATATGCAGAAAGGGTCGAAGTGTGGATCTTTGACAATTGATATATGTACCTAAAAGTACCAAGTTCATATTAGAAGCTAAACAACAATTGAAAAATGATGTAGTACAACACTCCATCCATCCCATTATATAAGATTTTATTACATGTATATCTAGACATCATCAGAACATTAAGGTAGCACTCTTCCTTGTTGCTATGTAGCCTGGGATTGCATATTACGTCATTCAGTACAATGCATGTTCCTAAACAACAATTGAAAAATGAAAAGGCATGTTAACTGCAATATCCTTAACAGCAACCAAATATAGTAATTCATAGTGGTATTGGTGAAACTATTATTGATGAAATTGAACAACACGGCAAATAGTTGCACATATAGAGCATCACATTGTGAAGAACTGAAATAAACAAGTCATAAGGACATCTCTAGGCGATCCTTAAAAAGTTAAAGGACAAAAACCCTTAGTGGATATATATATACTCCAGCAATTTTTGGCCTTTTCTAGTCGATCCCCTAAACTTAAGGTTGTAAATTTCAATTTGATGAAGTTCAAAGCAGGTTCAACCGAAAGTAGCATGCATTCAAACATAAAAATAGATAATTTTGCATAACCGAACATAAAACATAAATTTAAACTAAGCTAAACTACTTTCGGTCGAAGTAGAGGTCGAGTCAATCCTTCCTCGTCATGTATGGTGTGCCGCGAGCCAGGTCCAGACCAGTACCGTCGTCGGGGTCGTTGGGGAAGGCAATCCTCCACTCGTCGACGTCGATCTCCTCGTCCTTGGGGCCCACCTCGATGCCCTCCGCGCCGACGTTGCCGCCGCCTTCGACCTCGCCTTCATAGGAGAGCGCGATAACCTCGCCGCCGTCCTCGCCACCTTCGACCTCGTCGTCGGAGGAGAGCGCGATAACCTCGCCGCCCTCCGCACCGGCAAAGATCTCCAACTCCGCCTCCACGAGCTCCGGGTGCTGCCGGCGGAGCTCTTGCATGTAGGCCTCATCGGCGGCCTCGGCCTCGAGGCGCTCCCACGCCTCGCGGTCCTCCCGCGCCATAGCCGAGCTCACCACCCCTGGCTCCGGCGGAACGAGGTGAACCGGACATGTGCGGAAGGGGAAATTGAGCCTAGCCGCCGCGCCGTGGTAGCGGACTTGCCAGCGATCGTACTCCATGGCCGCGAGCTCGGCCGTGTGGAAGCTGCCGAGCCACCGGCGGGTGTGGGTCTCTCGATCTGTAATCTCGGCGACCCACATCCCCCACCGCCGCTACCGGACCCTGAGGTAGGACTTCGTCAGCTGCCGGGTCCGAGGAAGGATGGGGAAGTCCTCGAACCGGCGTAGGGGCGCAGCGGCGGGCGGATCGGGGGACCGGCGACGACGGATCGGGCCATCGGAGGACGACGGGGACACCTCGGTGGCCAACTCGCCGGCGTCGGGCGAAAAGGCCGCGATAAACCTCTTTTTGGCCATTGGCTCCTCGAGCTCCCCGGCACACACGCAGAGGTTGAGGATGGAGGTGCCGGTGATGGCGGCGACCTACCAATGGTTTCGAGGGTTGTGTGTGTCTGTGTGACCGGAGGTTTTGGGGTGTGTGTGGAGGGGGGGCAAGATTGTGTTTGAGAAAATACTGCGGCAACTGAAAATATTACTAGGTGGGAGTAACTAGGCGGGCCTACCAAAAATTTGGATCAAGGGAGAGCAGATATTTTTGAGATTGCGAGGGATGCAGAGGCAGGAGTAAAATGCCGGGGCTACTGAAAATTTGAATCAAGGGACTGAAGCAGGCGGGAGTAACAGACATCGCACATGGTGCGCACATACTAAACGTGTGCTATCAAACATTAAAACCTTCCAAGCGGTAGATATTTTTGAGATTACGAGGCAGTAATATTTTCGAGATTGTGAGGGGATGCAGAGGCGGGAGTTTTTGGGGAGTGAGCTAGTGTGCTTGACACGCCGGCTGTGGACTATAGCCGACGCACCTTCTCGCGTAGGCCATAGGCGTACTATACACCGACGGTGCTCCAAGATATTTTGTACTACATCTCAGGCGGTTGGTGATAATAAACTGTGTGGGATCTACTTGATTTGAATTACAAAATGGGGTCATAGCAGCAATGGACGCTGTTTGAATTGCTAGACCTTTTATCTACAGTGAACATGCAACTATATGTGTGTCGTAAGAGAATTGGAACTATTCAGGGTTCGTTTGGACATTTTATACACTAAATTGGTTTTCTAGCGATTTCACGTGCATAATTCAAAATTAAACTACATGCACATGCTCCGGTGCATACAAATTGGTTGAAAAATCAAATATGTGTCCTTCAGTGCATGCTCAGGTCCCATGCAAGAAATGGGAATGAATTTTGCGGAGTTCGTTTGGCCTTTTTTATACATTAACTGGGTTTTCTAGGCATTTTATGTGCATAATTCAAATTTGAACTACAGGCACGTGCTCCAATGCACCAAAGTTGGTTGAAAAATCACATGTGTGTCCTTGGGTGAATTTCTAGGTCCCATGCAAGAGATGGGAATGAATTTCAAACACCAGGGCACTGTTGATTGCCGGCAAAATGTTGAGATACCTGGTTTTTAAATTCTAGTAAATCCAAAACTCATTTGAAATTCATGAAACTTAGCATGCTATCATGGAGCGGCATCAACATGCCGTGGTGAAAATTTTGTCCCATTTGGGGCAGGTTTGGGTATAAGCTTCTCAAAAACCAGAGCTTCTCACAACAAGCATGATGGTTTCAATAGGGAACGTACCACCTTTGGGGACGGGACGATATCCGTTGCCTCTTATTGCTTTCAAAAAATTTCTAGTGTCAATATAGAACAACAGGAGTGTTGTGTCTAATCTTGGAATTTTTCGGGATTCGTTTTGATCTTTTTTATACATTAACTGGGTTTTCTAGGCATTTTATGTGCATAATTCAAATTTGAACTACAAGCACATGCTCCAATGGACTAAAGTTGGTTCAAAAATCACATGTGTGTCCTTGGGTGAATTTCTAGGTTCCATGCAAGAGATGGCAATGAAATTTAAACACCGGGGCACTGTTGATTGTCGGCAAAACGTTGAGATGCCTGGTTTTTAAATTCAAGTAAATCCAAAACTCGTCTAAAATTCATGAAACTTGGCATGCTATCATGGAGCAGGATCAACATGCCGTGGTAAAAAATTTGTACCATTTGGGGCAGGTTCGGGTATAAGCTTCTCACAAACCAGAGCTTCTCAAAACAAGCGTGATGGTTTCAATAGGGAACGTCCCACCTTTGCGGACGAAACAATATCCATTGCCTCTTATTGCTTTCAATTTTTTTCTCGTGTCAACATAGAACAACAGGAGTGTCGTGTCAATTTTTTGTGATTTTTTGGGGTTCGTTTGGACATTTTTATGCATTAACTGAGTTTTCAATGCATTTATGTGCATAATTCAAATTTGAACTACATGCACATGCTCTAGTGCATATAAATTGGTTGAACTACGTACATGCACATGCTCCAGTGCATTTAAATTGGTTTAAAAATCAAATATGTGTCCTTGGGTGCATGCTTAGGTCCCATGCAAGAAATGGGAATGAATTTTTTGGGGTTCATTTGGCCTTTTTTATACATTAATTAACTAGGTTTTCTAGGCATTTTATGTGCATGATTCAAATTTGCACTACAAGCACATGCTCCAATGCACAAAAGTTAGTTGAAAAATCACATGTGTGTCCTTGGGTGCATGCTTAGGTCCCAAGCAAGAGACGGAATGAATTTCAAACACCAGGGCACTGTTGATTGCCGGAAAAACGTTGAGATACCTGGTTTTTAAATTCTAGTAAATCCAAAAGTTGTCTGAAATTCATGAAACTTGGCGTGCTATCATGGAGCGGCATCAACATGTCGTGGTGAAAATTTTGTCCCATTTGGGGCAGGTTTGGGTATAAGCTTCTCACAACAAGCATGATGGTTCCGATAGGGAACATACCACCTTTGGGGACAGGACGATATCCGTTGCCTCTTATTGCTTTCATAAAATTTCTAGTGTCAATATAGAACAACAGGAGTGTTGTGTTTAATCTTGGAATTTTTCGATGTTCGTTTGGCCTTTTTTATACATTAACTAGGTTTTCCAGGCATTTTATGTGCATAATTCAAATTTTAACTACAAGCACATGCTCCAATGCACTAGCTGGTTGAAAAAAATCACATGTGTGTCCTTGGGTGAATTTCTAGGTCCCATGCAAGAGATGGGAATGAAATTCAAACACCAGGGCACTGTTGATTGATGGCAAAACGTTGAAATGCCTGGTTTTTAAATTCTAGTAAATCCAAAACTCGCCTAAAATTCATGAAACTTGGCATGCTATCATGGAGCGGCATCAACATGCCGTGGTAAAAAATTTGTCCCATTTGGGGCAGGTTCAATAAGCTTCTCACAACAAGCATGATGGTTTCGATAGGGAACGTCCCACCTTTGGGGACGAAACTATATCCATTGCCTCTTATTGCTTTCAAATATTTTCTAGTGTCAACATAGAACAACATGAGTGTTGTGTCAATTTTTGTGATTTTTCAAGGTTCGTTTGGACATTTTTATGCATTAACTAGGTTTTCTAGGCATATTATGTGCATAATTCAAATATGAACTACAGGCACATGCTCCAATGCACTAAAGTTGGTTGAAAAATCTAATCTGTGTCCTTGGGTGAATTTCTCGGTCCTATGCAAGAGATGGGAATGAAATTCAAACACCATGGCACTGCTGATTGCCGGCAAAACGTTGAGATGCCTGGTTTTTAAATTCTGTAAATCCAAAACTCGTCTGAAATTCATGAAACTTGGCATGCTATCATGGAGCGGCATCAACATGCCGTGGTAAAAAATTTGTCCCATTCGGGGCAGGTTCGGGTATATGCTTCTCACAAATCAGAGCTTCTCACAACAAGCATGATGGTTTTGGTAGGGAACGTCCCACCTTTGGGGACGAAACGATATCCATTGCCTCTTATTGCTTTCAGAAAATTTCTTGTGTCAAGATAGAACAACAGGAGTGTTGTGTCAATTCTTGGGATTTTTCGGGGTTCGTTTGGACATTTTTATGCATTAACTGAGTTTTCAATGCATTTATGTGCATAATTCAAATTTGAACTACATGCACATGCTCCAGTGCATATAAATTGGTTGAAAAATCAAATCTGTGTCCTTGGGTGCATGCTTAGGTCCCATGCAAGAAATGGGAATGAATTTCAAACACCAGGGCACCGTTGATTGCCGGCATAACGTTGAGATGCCTGGTTTTTAATTCTAGTAAATCCAAAACTCGTTTGAAATTCATGAAACTTGGCATGCTATCATGGAATAGCACCCGACATGCTGTGGCATTTTTTGTGTCCATTTTGAGAGAAGGCGCACTCGAATAATGACAGCCAACAAAGGCATTTTGAAAAAATAGCTGCCACTTCAATATCTCAAACGTTTGTATAATTCAAACCGTGTGCGTTCTGTTAACCATTCACGTGACGCCACGTGTCTTGGTTTTATTGGCTGTAGGAGGTGCCGTGCGGACAGCTGCTTGACCTTGACTGAACGGGAGGCGCGCGAGCGTAGTCCGGTGCGCATGCTGACTGAGAGGCGTGCAAGTTGTCCTCCAATGCGCAGGCTCACCGGGAAGCGTGCGAGTTGTACACTGCGCAGGCTCACTCGGAAGTGAGCCCTTTGACTTCCATGGCCGCCCGCTTTCTTCTCCATTAATGGCGCCTGAGCCGCTGATTAATACGGGTGGCCTTACTGTTCGCCTCCCATTCCCCTCCCTCCCGCAGACCTCCACCAACGCCATGGCGCAGAACGATCATCTGCCACTAGTCTTCAAGTTTTGTGAAGTCAACTCCAAGCCGGAGGAGATAGAAAATAAGAAGGAATGGGGCCTCATGGACATGTGGCCCAGAACGAGCTGGCCGTGGCGGTTGCTGCCCCCGCTCCCGTCCAAGCTCCCATCCCCGCGCCCGCGCCAGCGACCATCCCCGTAGCATTGACGGGCTGGTCGCCGAGCACTATCACAGAGCCGGAAGCCGCAGGCGTCAGCGAGGTCTCCGTGGACCCGCGCGAGCTCGTGTACATGCAAGCGCCAGCACCCGTGCCCCTGCCCGTGCGCGCCCCTCCACCCACCGTGGCGCCGGCCCCCGTGCGTTTGGCTACACCCGCCGCGCCCATGCCCGTGCGCGCGCCCCTCAGCGGCATGGGACGCTGCCGTCGACCGCTAGCTCTTAGCGGTGCCAGTTGCCGTCCTCCCGCGCCATTCTCGTCGATCGTGCGACGACATGATGTTTGATTTACAAGTGAAGAACATTTTGTGCTGCCTTGAAGACTTCAACAACATCGTCCCGGAGGACGACAACGACAACGACGGCGTGACACGCCGCGTCCGCCACCGCCGAAAATAGTTTTGAACGAACTTGCGTTTTTCCCTCTTAATGTACAGACTTCTCAAACGATTTTCTTTTGAAAAAAACGTCAATGGTTTTTAAATATAAAACACTCATCACAAATGTTTTAGTTAGAACACCCGTATGCAAACCGACACCTTCCCCAGGAAGCCAAGGGAAAATGTGTCGAGCAGTATTTCTGCATCCCTTCAACGCAAACGGTTGTTTTGCATGACCCTTGTGCAACCACGTACAAACAATTGGGTAAAATTTGCATATATGTCAGTTTGGGTATGTTGCCATTTGTCAAACTGGAAAGATTGACATTTGTTTATCTAGTAACATTGCCATTTGTCAACCTTGTAACACTGCGATTTGTCAAAATATGCAGCTAAAAATCACTAGCACTATCTAATTTTTGCAACTAAAATCACTAGCGCTGTTCATATGGACACCACTAGCAGGCGTGAGTTGATGGACGCATATGCAAATGTACCATTGATTACATACAACAAGTCATCAGCCCACAACGACAACGAGGATACACGTTGAATTATAGATCATTTCCAACAAAACATTCTATTATAGTTTTTCTCACACAACAAATAACAAAGCGATGAAATGAACTTCAGCTCAACCACTCGTCGGCGTTGGAAATGCTTGCTTTGAACCAAAAGTGATTCTCTGGGAAGGGCTAGCTACTGTCAATCTCGAGACCAACGCAGGACTGATCATCCAGGCTGAAGTGGCCTATGTCAGGACCCATATTGGGACGGTAGGGAAGCATAGCAATGTCCGAGGTATAGATACAGTTGCCTCTCATAAATGGTAGTAACGTTGTGTCCACAGCAGCTGGATCGCCTTCCACCATCATTGGATAGTTTTGTCCAAGGAAGAGCGAGTTTCCTCCAAGACTTTCAATACTGAACCAGGGAGAAGGTGTTGGCGCTAGTACACTAGTATCCATCCTGAATAACCCTGCAGCGGATGTTGGAATAGGTCCGGAGAGTGCGACCATGCGAGACAACACCTGCTTCCTTAGTAACATCAGCAGTGCCCTGTATACAGACAAGAAGAGGTGATCCATCGGAATAAGTTGCCAGGCGCCACTGAGTATATCATGCAAAAATAGTGCCACGAGTGGTGGTAGCAAACACAAGACCCTCGTATTGAATTGCATCACAGTACTCATCCGTGTACAGAAATTGATTTTTGAGCAATATCCATCGAGGCGTGGAAGTAAGGATGGCAACAAGCTTGTCAAAGATAGCAAAAACTTCATAGTTCGTGTAATCCCAAGAGCGGTTGGGAACTCAACAAATTGCTATCTTCCGTAGACGACAGTCACCATGATCGTATTTGAACTCACGTAGAATACCGGCGTACTCAACCTCTGGGCAGTCGTCTGAGATTTTTGGAAGTGGAACCCGGTGACAAGTTACACATTTACAAGTTCCCACTTGTAGTTGTACCCAATGTAAACAACCCAATCTCCATTTGCGCCTACCCAAGCCATGCCCTCAAGCGATGGCATCTTAACATCATACATATCATTATCAAGCGACATCAACTTGCACAAGGCGAGGCTTCCCTCGTCCCCGCGCCAGTCAGCAGGGTCACGGCGAAGAAGATAGGGGAGATCAAACCGCTCCTAGACCCTTGGGTTCCCTGTAATGATGTTATTAGTTGAGTCGAGAATGGTCTTGAACGAACCTGCCATGCAAGATGAGGTGATGACGTCGCACCGATCAATGAGTTCCTCCACCACGTCATCTTTCATATCGGGGCAAGAATAACGGGGTCGTTTCCGGCCTGTTCCCTCCATGGAGACGATGATCGAATAATGGAAGAAGGAAGGGTGAAGGCAAATGGAGGGAGGGAGAGCATGCGACAGCAGTTCCAAATCGAGAGGGAAAGGCGAAGAGGCGGTGGACAGTTGCCACGGTACACAAAGAGGCGCTTGGGGAGCGAACGGTTGTCACAGAGGTCACACACTGACGACAAGGGCCGAGTGAACTACAAGCGTATATCGCACACACCTTGATCTGGCTGACCATTTCTTTCGTGTTGCCTAATCACAAACAGTTCATCCGAGTGAACTGTATGCTGTATATCACACACACCTTCATCTGGCTGCTCGTTTCTTTTGTGTTGCCTAATCACAAATAGTTCATCCGAGTGAACTGTATGCTGTGTATCGCACACGCCTTCATCTGATTGCCCGTTTCTTTTGTTCCTCCTCATCGCAAATAGTTAATTGAACTGAACCGTATGCCCTTCATTACACACGCAACTAAGACTTGAACCGTGTTTGATGCATCCGTCATCGCAAACATTTTATACATTTTTGACGATTTTCATACACCACCGTTTGCGATTATTGCATCGCACACAGTTTCTCAAAGGGCCTCTGATCATAGTGTCGTGTTAGCAGCATCCTGCAGTAGTGAGTAGTGATGGTAGTTTTTATGTTGGGGGTTACCTTGTTGGTGGCTTTGGCCATGAGGCACTTGGCAGTGATGTTCTCATTGGGTGAATCAAAGAGGGACGCCCGTGGAGTTGAGGCAATGGCAACGGAGGCCATGGCAACCGTCTCACCGTCATCATCATCATCATCATCATCCTCATTGTACTCTTCTTGTGCCACCAACCCCTTGGGAGGAGTCTTCTTGGTGAAGTTGTTCTTGTTGGGGAAGGACTTGGCCTTGTCTTTTCGGATAAGCTTGCCACCATTGTCTTCCCTCTTCTTGTAAGGGCAATCCGCAACAAAGTGGCTCACATTGCCACAATTATAGCATGTCCTCACATGTTGCTTGCCCTTGGCGCCACTTGAGTTGTTCTTGTTGAAGTTGGGCCTTGAGTTCTTCTTGCTCCAAAATTGTCGTGAAGCAAGAGCCATGTGCTCATGATATGCATACTTGGTATCTTCGGGGCAGCACTCCTCTTCTTCTTCTTCACCCTCTTCTTCCACACTAGCCTTTGCCTTCAAGGCAATATTGGGCTTCTTTGCTCGTTGTGAATGCAACACCGCATTGTTGGCGGTCTTGTCCAAGATCCTCATTGCCACAAACTCATCCAAGACTTCACTTGAGGACAAGGTGTGGAAGTCCGGCCTTTGACGGATGATGGAGGACTTGGCCTTATGGTAAGGCATTATGGCCTTGAGAAACATGCGCTTGATCCAATTGTCATCCGTATCCTTGCTCCCATGATCTCGGAGTGAGACTGCGAGAGTGGTCTATCTCCGGTAAAGCTCACGAGGTTCTTCATCTTCATTCATTGCAAACTCATCGGCTTCATCTTGCACCACTTCATAGTTGGAGCGTTGAATGCTTGCGCTTCCCTTGTAAATGGAAACAACATGTTGCCATGCTTCCTTGGCCACGGTGAAAGGTCGGAGATGCACAATATCTTCGGAAGGAATTGCATCTTGGATGATGAAGAGAGCGGACTCGTTGAATTGATTATCCGCGACTTCTCTAGGGGTGAAGTTGCTTGGGTCATGCGGGTAGAAACCTTGCTTAATGATTCTCCAAAGATTAGTATTACTATTATTTAAGTGATGTTTAAAGCGATAGATCCAAGAGGCAAAATCCTCATTTTTCACAAATTTAGGAGGACGACCAACATGATTTAAATGAGTGGAGGGAACCGGTCCTCCATAAGTAAGTGGAGGTTCAACATGGGCAAAGATGCCATTTCCACTTCTACCACTAGATAGAGGAACTTTGTCACTAGTAGCTTCCCCCTTGTCGGAGTTAGCATCCGTCACCTTGTTAGCGGGATCACCCACTTTCATTGGTGTGGTGGATAATTTAAGGCCTTCTAAAAACTTGCTGAACATGCTTTCAGCCTCGGTCGTCATGGAGGTTTTCAATGTGTCCAAAGCCGCATTGAACTCCTCATGAGAGACCGAGGATCCCCCATCGACCATAGACGAGGACGGAATCACACCAGGGTGCTCCTCCCCACCGTCTACGGTGTCAACCATACTCTTCCGACGGTAAAGTCTTTAATAAAGAGACGAGGCTCTGATACCAATTGAAAGGATTGATATAGTTGACTAGAGTTCGGACCTGGCCCAATGGCATAATCAATCAGTTCAGATCCGTTCCAATAGGCCGAACATAATTCAGAATAGTTTCCTCCATAATTCAAAATGGGCCTCACAGCCCAGGAATAGCTCGCAAAGAGCGACGTAACCCGCGATGTGCGGGATGGAGGCAGGAGTGAAGTTGTGCAGTTGGAGGCCATAATACTCCAGAAGCCCTCGGAGGAACGGATAGATTGGAAATCCGACGCCTCTTAGCAAGTAGGGAACAAACCACACTCATTCCCCCCTGGATGGATTGGGGAAATTCTCTGCCTGAGCCCGGCCGTTGAAGGAAGTCAATCCTGCTCAAACGGGAACTAGATCCGCGGGGGGAAGAAATCCATGTGTTTGCAGCTTCACTAGCTGAACGTGGGATACGGAACATCTCTCCCAATCACCTTTTTCGGAGCCGTGGGGACGGGAGGAAGAACTGGGAGCGCTAGCCATGTTGGGGTGATTCCTCCTAGCAAGCTCGAAGGAATTTCCGCGTGGTGTGGAACGGATTTGAGATTCAATCCCTTTAAATAGACGCTTTTCTTACATGGCCGGGGTGTTATGTGTAAAAATACCCTGACCTCTCGTATTCGCTTGACACGTGGAAGCTGAAGTCGTAGATACACAGAAGCCGAGGGGTACGACATTAAATGGAAGGCCGAATACATCTCTTTGAAGTCATCGGAGGAAGAACCCGCCTTGCAATGCCGAAGACAATCCGCGCGTTGGACACATCATCATTGAAAGCCTGGTTTGGGGGCTACTGAGGGAGTCCTGGACTAAGGTCCTCGGGTGTCTGGCCTATTGGACGTGGGCCGGACTGATGGGCTATGAAGATACGAGACCGAAGACTCTCCCCGTGTTCGGATGGGACTCTCCTTGGCGTGGAGGGCAAGCTTGACGATCGGATAAGAAAATTCCTTTACCTGTAACCGACTTTATACAACTCTAGTCCCCTCTGGTGTCTATATAAACCGGAGGGCTTAGTCCGTAGGGGCAATCATAATCATACAGGCTAGACTTCTAGGGTTTTAGCCATTATGATCTTGTGGTAGATCAACTCTTGTAATACTCATATTCATCAAGATCAATCAAGCAGGAAGTAGGGTATTACCTCCATAGAGAGGGCCCGAACCTGGGTAAACATCGTGTCCCCTATCTCCTGTTACCATCGACCTTAGATGCACAGTTTGGGACCCCCTACCAGAGATCTGCCGGTCCCTCGGTCGCGAGCTTGACGGCGTTCATCTTCGCCC
Source organism: Aegilops tauschii subsp. strangulata (assembly GCF_002575655.3). NCBI lineage: Eukaryota > Viridiplantae > Streptophyta > Magnoliopsida > Poales > Poaceae > Aegilops > Aegilops tauschii. The sequence continues at coordinate 230,123,506 of NC_053039.3, forward strand.
ACTGCATCTTGACGCGGGCGAAGGCCATCCACGCACCCTCGATGCAGACCGATCGCTTGATAACGTCAAGCCGGGGGCAGGCATCGACCAGCCGCTTCACGAGCCCGAAGTAGCTACTAGGTATAGCTTCGGCAGGCCACAGCCGGATTATTAAATCCTTCATGGCTAGTTCAGCCACCCTATGCAGCTCGACCAGCTATTTTAGCTGGTCGCTAAAGGGCACCGAATGTTCTGGCGCAAGGTACTGCGACCAAAACAGCTTCTCCGTCGAGCTCCCCTCTTCGGCTTGGAAGAATTCCGCAGCGTCAGAAACACTGCGCGGCAAATCCACAAACGCCCCTGGAGAACTCCAAATCCGGGTTAGTAAAAGGTACCTCTTCTTCACATATTTGCTCTGCATAATGAAGGCCTTACCCGGCCGCAATCTTCTTGGCTTCTCGAATCTCCTGGAGAGCGCCCTGGGCTTCAACCCGGGCATCTTGTGCGCTTTGGCGAGCCTTGGCGAGTTCGATCTCTTGAGCTGTAATATCACGCTCGAAGGACTCACATTTCTTCACGGCATCCTGGAGCTCTTGATGGACCTTATCGAGCCTGGCCTCATGCTTTTCGCGGGCGGCTTGTTCCTTGGCAGCTTTCTCCTCGGCCTCGGCCAGCGCCTTTTTAAGGGCATCGACCTCGGTTGCCACTCCTACAAATATTATGGCACTATGGTCAATACGATTCATTTATTCTTTCTGAACATACAACAGGTCATTACATACCTGGCTTATCCTCCAACTGCTTCCTTGCTTGGCCGAGCTCGTCCTCGGCCCGCTCCAGCCTCTGCTTCAGTCCGTAGACTCCGGCAGCATGGGAGGTCGCAGTCAGCAATGACGCCTGCTCAATCACATAGACACACCGGCAACGATTCTTTGATCCTCTTTTCGGCTTTTCTTTCCGAACACTGAACAGAGTCTCAGGGGCTACTGTCTATACTATGACATTCTTTTTACATAATCACGTTGCTTACCTCAAAGCCTGTTAGAAGGCTTGTGCAGGCTTCGGTCAGTCCACTCTTTGCGGACTGAATCTTTTCAATCACCGTACCCATGAGGGTACGGTGTTCCTCCACAATGGAAGCACTTCGCAGCGCTTCCAGGAGAGCATCTGGTGCCTCTGGTTGGACATAGGTCACTGGCGGAATAGGCACACCACCTTCTTTTGAAGGAGGCTGCTCACTGGATTCCGGAGCCGTATAGGTCTCCGAAATCGTATTCGGCCGTGGATCGAACGAAATACGGTCCCCATCGCCGGAATCCATGGGGATTTGCTCCCCCATGTGTCCGGCGGCCGAGGTTTTACCCTCCGACGCCGCCCTGGCAGCCTCCTGAGTCTCTCCCCGGCCTGCGATCCTTCGGGACAACACCTCGGTGTCATCCATGGCCTTGGGAGAGGAGGCCGCCGGGAGGGACCCACTGTCCATCGCCTTCGGGTCCAGCGAATTCCCCGAGGATGAGGATCGCTCGAGGTCGGACCGAGCCGGACTGTAAGTGCATGATTCTACATGTTAAGACTATGAAGTAGAGAGGCCGGATATATGGATGCATCCGGGTTTTTTAGTAATCATGATTCGGCCAAGGGCTTGTTTCGGGGGCGCGGCTCTGGGCTGTTGTCGACGTCCCACGCGGAGTTATCCGCGAGGGAGCCCTTCCCCCTCTTGGACGCCTCTGCCTCCAGATTTGTGGAGGCCGCCCTCTTCTGCCTTCCCCCCTTAGGGGGAGATTTGCTCTCTTCCTCCTCCTCGTCGTCGTCTTCGGCGGCGGAGGAGTGAGTCTCGTCGTCTTCGGACGTCACGTCCGAAGCACCCTTGCGGCGGAGGCCACCTCTGGCCCCCTTGGCCTTCTTCTCCGGCGCCGGGACCAACATCTTCGTCAGAAGCGGGATGGCTGGTTCCTCAGGCAGCGGAGCCGGACACCGAATCCGCTCCGCCTTCTTTGTCCAGCCCTGAAAAAAATAAATGGTGAGGCTTTGGTATCTTCCTTGAACAAGCAAGTAATACACCTTGAAACGCGAAAGACTTACCGCACTGGCGGGATGAGCCAGGGCGTGCCCACGTTCCTCGGTCGTCTCCGGCGGTGTCTCGTTGCCCTTGAAGAGCACCTTCCAGATATCTTCGTGCGTAGTTTCGAAGAACCATTGCAAGGTCTGGTGCTCGGCCGGATTGAACTCCCATAAATGGCAAGTCCGGCTTTGGCATGGAAGGATCCGGCGAACTAGCATCACCTGGATCACATTGACGAGCTTGATGTTTTTGTCCACCATGCTCTAGATGCGCTGTCAGCTCGTCCGACGAAGACCAATTCAGGCCCTTCTCTAGCCAGGAGGAGAGCCACGTTGGGGCTCCAGACTTGAATTCAGGAGTCGCGACCCAGGTAGCGTCGCGGGGCTCTATGATATAGAACCACAGTTTCTGTCACTCTTTGACGATCTCCACAAAGGTACCTTTGGGCCATGTGACGTTGGGCATCTTGCTCACCATGGCACCTCCGCACTCTGCGTGTTGACCATCCACCACCTTCGGCTTCAGGTTGAAGATCTTAAGCCACAGTCCGAAGTGGGGTGGAATGCGGAGGAAGGCCTCGCACACGACAATAAATGCCGAGATGTTGAGGAAAGAGTTTGGGGCTAGATCATGGAAATCTAGCCCGTAATAGAACATGAGTCTGCGGATGAAAGGTTGGAGAGGGAACCCTAACCCACGGACGAACTGGGGGGTGAACATCACCCTCTCATTGGGCTTTGGGGTAGGGACGATCTGCCCCTTTGCCGGAAGCCGGTGGGCAATTGCTTCCGCCAGGTACCCGGCCTCCCGAAGCTCGGTGATGTCCTTCTCCCTGACGGAGGAGGCCATCCACTTGCCTTGCGCTCCAGATCCGGACATGATCGAGTGCTTTCTTGAGGCGGAAAAGATGAGGACTTGGGCGCTGGAGCTCGAGAATGGGAGGGCAGAGAGAGAGAGAGAGAAGGCGTGGGTGAAAGAGAGGAATCCTTATCTCCTTATAAAGGCAGTGAATATCAAGCGCCTCCCCACTCGCCTATTCCCAAGGGCTGTGCAGACGGCACGGTTGGAAACGATCTCGCTTCGACAAGACATGCCAATGAAACCGCATGAACGGCAGGACGAAAATGGTTCGAAATAATGACTGGGCAGAGACGTGATGTCACGCTACAAAAGTTGTCAGCGGATTGGACTCGTGAAATATTATACTCTCTGCGGTGGTGTGTGGTAATTTTTTTGCAGAGCCGGACACGTTCGTTGTGTTCGAAGACTGTGTTGGAGTATTCGGAGAAGGAACCCGCCTTGCAATGCCGAAGATAATCAGCGCGTCGGACACCTCGTCATTGATGCCTGGTTCAGGGGCTACTGAGGGAGTCCTGAATTAAGGGGTCCTCGGGCGTCCGGACTATGATACGTAGGCCGAACTGATGGGCTGTGAAGATACACGACCGAAGACTCTCTCTCGTGTCCAGATGGGACTCTCCATGGCGTATAAGGCAAGCTTGGCGTCCAAATATGAAGATTCCTGTCGGCGTTCTGGGAACGGGGGTCCCCAGACTTGCCTGCCTGCGGCCCACAGCGTGGCCAAGCAGCAGGCCGTACGGCCCATCTTCGTCAACAAGGCACCCAAGACCCTCGCGGGGGTCCAAGCCTGCAGACGATGCAAGATCTCCTCTGGAGTGGCCTAGCCAGGCAGGCTCACGAGGAGCGGAGATATCAAGGCGAGGCAAACCTCACGAGGCTCTCCTGATGTGAGCCATGACGAACGGTACCAGGCGGGTGCCAGGCGGGCGCCAGCGCGCGCAGCGTCCCTATTTCCTCTTTGGTGCCAAGGAGGCCAGCGCAGGCGAAGAGTACCGAGGCATCAGGCAAAGGTTGCCATATTGGTTCAACGAGACCAAGACCAGGAGGACGGCAAGGCGGAGGTCATCATGGAGCCCAAGACGGCGTCACCCCAGAGCTTTTCGCAGGCGAAGACCGCTTTTGTCAGGATAGCTTGTACTAGCTGTCCCCCTTCAAATTTGCCTGCCGTTGTTGGCTCCCTTCCCGCTCGATATTTGGGAAGAGGACCAGGGCCTCTATAAATAGGACTAGCCACCACAGTAGGAGGCAACTGATCTCGAACTGGTTCAGATCATCCTCAACTACCCAAGCACAAGAACACCTCAACCTCAGGAGGCTGTTCTTCCCTTGTACTGTTCACCATCAGCCCAAGAGGCAATCCACCACCACCACACTGGAGTAGGGTATTACACCACAATGGTGGCCCGAACCAGTATAAACCTCGTGTTTTTATGTGTTGCGAGTTCGTCGAGTTCGTCCGCGAGATCTTAGCGAGCTAGAGCGTAGATCGGTAGGAGGGAAAGACTTCGCACGCACCCCAGTGTTCGAACCTTAAGGGTTTGCCGGAACCCCACATCCGACAATTCCTTTCTCTGTAACCGACTTTGTACAACCCTAGTCCCCTCGAGTGTCTATATAAACCGGAGGGCTTAGTCCGTAGAGATAATCATAATCATACAGGCTAGACTTCTAGGGTTTTAGCCATTACGATCTCGTGGTAGATCAACTCTTGTAATACTCATATTCATCAAGATCAATCAAGCAGGAAGTACAGTATTACCTCCATAGAGAGGGCCCGAACCTGGGTAAACATCGTGCCCCTTGTCTCCTGTTACCATCGACCTTAGACGCACAGTTCGGGACCCCCTACCCGAGATCCGCCGGTTTTGACACCGACAGGGGGGTGAATAGGCAACTAACCATTTTTAGCTTTTCCTTACTAAATTAAACTTTGCATCAAAGTAGATTGTCTAGATATGCTACTAGGTGGGCAACCTATATGCTAAAACAACAACAAGCACACAAGCAAGCAAGGGATAAAACTCAATACAAGCTTGCACAAGTAAAGGTGAGAGATAACCAAGAGTGGAGCCGGTGGAGATGAGGGTATGTTACCGAAGTTCCTTCCCTTTGAGAGGAAGTACGTCTCCGTTGGAGCGGTGTGGAGGCACAATGCTCCCCATGATGCCACTAGGGCCACCGTATTCTCCTCACGCCCTCACACAATGCGAGATGCCGTGATTCCACTATTGGTGCCCTTGAAGGCGGTGACCGAACCTTTACAAATAAGGTTGGGGCCCTCTCCACAACCGAATTGGAGGCTCCCAACGAAACCACTGAGCTTCACCACAATGGAATGTGGCTCCGAGATGACCTCAACCGTCTAGGGTGCTCAAACACCCAAGAGTAACAAAATCCACACAAGAAAGTATGGGGAATCAAATATCCTTTGGTGGAAGTGTAGATCTAGGTCTCCTCCCTCAATCCCTAGCAAATCAACAATTTGAGTGGCTAGAGAGAGAGATCGGGCAAGAAAGCTTGAGGGGCATTAATGGTGGAGAGAGAGAGGCAAGAGGTAAAGGAGGTAGGTGGAAGAACCTCCTTTATATAGGAAACCCTAAATTCCAAACATTACTACGAAAACAGCGCTGCAGCGGTACAACCGCTCCTCATCCCGGTACAACCGGGACTCACGGGTATACTACAGAGCCCCTAACAGGCGGTACAACCAGACACCCGATCAGTTGTGCCGGTTAACATGATCAACCGGAACAACCGCTCGTATACCACCCAACAACCGCTAAAAACAGAAGGGAGTCACCCCAGTGAGTGTTTGTTGAGCGGTAGTGGGCCGGAACTACCGCCTGCCCCTGGTACTAGCAGCGGCTAAGTCCTAAGCGGTGGAACCGCTTAGGACACCGGTAGTACCGGTGTGCAAGGCACAACCGGAACAACCGGGCTACTACCGCCCAAGTACCGCCCCAACACAGAAGCTAGTCCGGTTGTTGGGCGGTACCTGGCCGGTACAACCGCCAAGGATGCAACACCCAGTTCTTTTAAGCATGGTGGCGGTACCACCGCCCTGGGGCAGCGGTACAACCGCTCTGGCGACACTGGGCGGTCCAACCCCTGGGTATCACCCCTGGGGCGGTGGTTAGGCCGGTACCACAGGCCAGCGGTACAACCGCTCGAGCGAGCGGTAGAACCGCTGAGAGTTCACAGCAACAGTTGAAAAGAAGGAGAACTCTCTCTCAAACAAGAAACGGAAGGTGAGGGTGAGTGAGAGAAATGTGTACGTGCAATGATTCACCCAAAGCCTTCCGATGTGGATTCCCTCTTAATAGTACGGGTTTCCTACGACCAACAAGATAAACACATAGAAAAACACCGTCTTCGATCATTTCCTTCCAGAGATAATGACTAATTGATGCGTACCTAAACACCGAGAACCTGAAGCACATATCACATGATTAGACCAACTGAGAGTTGTCATCATCATCTAAAACACAAAGATGGGAAATGACCTAACAAAGTGGTTTCTTGTAGTATTTTTGCAGGCGTGTTCTCGAGGGTGTTCTTCACCACAACAATTTCCTAGACGTGCCTTCGATGCCGAAGGGTGTGGTTCTAGTAAAGCTTCCCGACAAATCATGCGGACTGCCTTCATTGTCATGTTTATGAGTGGAAAGACCACTCTGTTAGGTTCTCCAAGGTTGACGAGATGGTGATGGTGCCGGTAGACATCTCTCACGAAGTCCATGGCCTAGTTAGCTATGTGGAGTACATCCCATAGGTCGGTGGCAAGAAATAGTCTGCAGAGTTTAATTAGGTCAACTTTGCTTGTATGTAGTAAGTACTATTGTTCAGTACTTGATTTATGTGTGTGCACCTTGTATTGTTTAGTACTGCCGCTTTTGTTGTGTGGTGAGTCCTGAGAACAATATATGTTAATTTATGTCCACTCAATTAAATCTTTATATTTTGAAGTATCCATATCGTCTTTTTTGTGAGGACGGTTTATCAATTATGGTTACACTCCAATATCTGTATGCATTGCAGGGTTTATCACACCCACTAGGATTTCTTTTCCCATGGATGTTCGCTCAATACGAGTTATTACGACCTTTTGACTGTCCTGCTTGTGGGAGTAAGCAGGGGCCCTGCATGCCACCCGTAATTGGACGATCAACCTTCAATTTAGAACTTGACATAGTGATTTCCTGGTAAGGATTCACTCGTGTCACATCAAGTAAATCTTATTGATTTACTGTCATGTTTTCTTACTTTTGCTGCAATTTTACGATGCAGGATATTTTACATTCGTTATAGAATAAACCGTTTGGTTTGCTCTATGATGGTTATTTTTGCAGGTTTCACTTCTTATGTCGTGTCACTAACGAAGGCACTGTCCATCACTTATATTACTGGACACAATTGGATCAGTCTATTGTCTGAGTACAATCTGAAGCCCTATGACGAACTGCAGTTTGTTTTAACGAACACGCCACAATTAGTCCTTCTCGCGTTTAAAAGATGTGAAGAAGAAGACTGGATCAAGGTCATGGAGCATAGTGAAGTTAGAAAGCTGAAGTATGAAATCATAGCAGACTAGAGACGATCGTTCTGTCTCGCACATAGGTACCACCTTCAGCATCGGAACGAGCACCGGCACCTGCTCCCATGGCACTGGGTCTAGCACTGAGAGCGTCAACAACTCAGTCTGATCCACCAGAGGATTGGGAACCGACCGCATCATCGGATCAGGTTGATCTACCGGAGGATCGGGCACCGACACGGGCACCTGCTCCGACGCCGCCACCAGCTCCACAAGGAGCACCATCTCCGGCAGCAGCTGCGGCACTACTAGTCACATCGGCACGGGCACCAGCAACGGCTCCGGCACCTGCACCAACACTTGAAGTTGCACTTGCATCTGCTCCGGCCCGTGCAGCGGCAACGGAACCAACACTTGAACCAGCAACAGACTGGGCTGCAGTTCGCACTACATATACCAAATTCCTTACACAAACCGACATCTCCACCTTCTTGGTAAGCATGGCAGCCCAAGTGCTTCATTCTTTTTTATTTCCATCTTGTTTCACATGATTCACTATGTTGATCTAACTGTTTGTGTATGTCTTCTTATTAGCAAACAGATAATTCCTAGAGCAACGAGGGAGTCGTTCAATAATCCGGGCGACCGTGGCCAAGTTTCTCTTACCATGCGCAGCCTTCGTGTGAATGAACTTGCTCAATATACCGTAAGTACAAAGGATGGTCGCATGATGATTGATGCTAAAGGATGGTCAAGGTTCGAAACTCTATCAAATCTTGCGGTAGGGGATGATGTCAAAATTGAACTTTCTCGGTAAGGAGAGCTGGTCCAAATCAACTTTGAAATCAAGCACGCAAATGCTGAACTGGTCAATCCTCCGAGAGCTTTTGATGTAATAATATGGCATGGTGAAACAAGTGTCCAATGAGTATAAGTAGTACGACAATATTATCTATCATGTAGGATATCGTGAAAGAATTGCAACTCTGATTGCTAGTTAGGAACTATCGTTCAATTTCATTCTAACAGCCGCCGTGCTTTATTTAATTTTCTGTATTTGCCTTGCAATAGCATCTAAAACCAGCGACGTACCGGTCGCTTGCAATAGGAAATGCGCCGAGTTAGAACACATGGGCCCCCAAACATGCAGGCCCACCGGCTTGTGGCCCAAAGTCCAAAACCGTCAGCCTATCTGAGTATTATATTCTCATCTGAACCGCCATATTATGTTATATATATATATATATTCCCCTTGATTTTTCTTATGTATAAAGTTATTTTGTTTTGCGGGGTTCTTATATATAAAGTTGTGATATATAAGTTTTTTATATTTCTTTACAGAGGAAGTATCTCTCTATCAAAAACATATTTATGTGTAACTAGTTACTCCTGCCTTTCTACTTCCTTTCGCTGATATGCGGGGCATCCGACAACGGGGTCCACGTGCCATGCGCCAAATTAGAGTGCCCAACTGCACGGTAGACTCACCCTGGTCGTAGCACTGCTATAATGCCCAATGAGCCATCAAATCACAAAAAAACACCTTTCCAGCAGTAGCAGTAAGATGGACGGACGAAGCAGCAATATTTCACTGGGCCTCAATCCCCTTCTCCCTCGTTTGCTTGTTCAAAGAAAACCCCCTCTCGGCGATTGCGTAGGGTTTTCTCATGGAGAACCAGGTACAACTTTTCATCCATCCATGATAAATCCTAGTCCCTTGGTCACGGGTAATCCTAGGATACCAGCCGCCACCGTTGATGCATTTTTCTTCCTACTGAATCTAGTGTGATTCATTTGCAGTGCCCAAAGTGCGAGGACCCTACAGGTTTCTGCGCCCTCGGCGAGACGCCACACTTGTTCCTTCTCATCCTAACACAGGATTTTAAAACATGCACAATATGTTCCTAGAATCCTCTTTTCTATCCGGGAGGGTGGGGGTTTTTGAACATGCTGTCGACTAATTAGGAAATTTGGATTGCTATATTTGGATAAAAGGCACTAGTACCATGGTCAATACTGACGTGAAAGAGGAAATTATTTCTGATTTGGATAGCGAATACATTGTGTTCTCATATTATTTCCTGCAGTGCATTCCTTGCTCTGCCAGAACACATGTACTCAAGATAGCCGGCCTTGCTGATAAAAGTTCCAAGTTGGGTTCATGAACCAATAAGATCGCTGCTTTTTTATGGCCGAACTTGGAGAAACTTTCTCATGTGTTACGGACTGAAAGTTGGTGCATGAATGTTGATGGAAATAACAGAACCTGGTCTCATCTTCACTGTGATCTCCCACCCCGACGTCGTTCCAGTAGTTCATCCATGTTAGTTTTGTATCTCGTTCTTGCATGTTGCCTCGATTACTTTTTAATCCACCTATTCTGTCTAACTAATCACAATTTGACATTAAAAGTAGCAACGATTTGTGATTCCCTTCTCTCACGAGGATGTTACTTCTAACAAATATTTCTAATAATTGGTGGCACGTGTAGGTTATTTCAAAGTTCGGCACACTACTCGTTTGTTATTGTATAAGAACTCGATTGTTACTGATGGCACTAAAGTTGAGTGGGACGACATCCACCAGTTCCTACACTTCATTGATCGTCTTGAGGTCCTTGTGGGGCGTTTCAATGGTGGAAGGCCATGTGGGATATGTGTGCCACTTGTGCACACATTGAACATGTCCAATTGTGTCAAGAAACTTATGGTACGAGCTATTTTTTGTTATATGTGTTGTTCATAAACTCTTGATTATACACAGTTTTACAGTTGTGATCTTCCTGAAATAGAAACTGTCCAGTTCTATTGTTCCTATACAGATGCCTGACCATGATTGGGTCAGACTTGAGCTGGTCACAACATGATGTTTATGTCGACCTACTCCATTTCCCTTGGAAGCGAAAAGACACTTATTCATGGGTGGTCTCAAATAATGAAGGCACGCCCATCTTGGAGAATAGGACAGAAGGTTATGCTCATGCTTTTCCATGGCTCTAAAGTAAATATCCTGTTTATTGACCACATTTCGAGATGATGCCACTTTCAGAAAGTTGTGGATGCACAGGGTGCCGCCTGGGCCTTGTCCTGGGGCTTGGTGGCCTCACCCTGGTTAACTATTGTTGGGGAACGTAGCATGCAATTTCAAAAACATTCCTACGCTCACGCAAGATCTATCTAGGAGATGCATAGCAACGAGAGGGGAGAGTGTGTCCACCTACCATCGTAGACTGAAAGCGGAAGCGTTTGACAACGCGGTTGGTGTAGTCGAACTTGTTCTCGTTCCGACCGTCACCTCTGAGTTTTGCACATGTTTAGCTCGATGACGTCCCTCGAACTCTTGATCCAGCAAAGTGTCGAGGGAGAGTTTCGTCAGCACGAGGCGTGGTGACGGTGATGGTGAAGTGATCCGCACAGGGCTTTGCCTAGGCACTACGACAATATGACCAGAGGCGTAAACTGTGGAGGGGGGCCCCGCACACGGCTAGGAATCAATGTTGTGTGTTCTAGAGGTGCCCCCCACATATATATAGGTGGGAGAGGGAGAGGGGCAGAAAGGGGCGCCCCAAGTAGGATTAATCCTACTTGGGCGCCTCCTACAAGTCGGCCTCCCCCCCCCTTCCATAAGTGTCGGAGGGGGAAGGAAAGAGAGGGGGGAGGGGAAGGAAAGGGGGGGCGAATCCTCCCCTTTCCTTCTCCCTTTCCTCCTTTCCTTTCCCCCTTATTTCGGCCTATAGGGGGAGCACCAGCCCCTTAGGGGCTGGTCTGTCCCTCTCTTGGCCCATTAGGCCCATATAGTTTGCTGGGGGTTGCCCGGAACCCCTTCCGGTTACCCGATACGTACGCGGTACCCCCGGAACACTTCCGGTGTCGAAATACTATCGTACTATATATGAATCTTTACCTCTCAACCATTTCAAGACTCCTCGTCGTGTCTGTGATCTCATCCAAGACTCTGAACAACATTCGGTCACCAAATCACACAACTCATATAATACAAAATCGTCATCGAACGTTAAGCGTGCGGACCCTACGGGTTCGAGAACTATGTAGACATGATCGAGACACCTCTCCGGTCAATAACCAACAACGGAACCTGGATGCTCATATTGGTTCCTTCATATTCTACGAAGATCTTTAACGGTCAAACCGTAATGACAACATATATTATTCCCTTTGTCATTCGGTATGTTACTTATCCGAGATTCGATCGCCGGTATCTTCATACCTAGTTCAATGTCGTTACCGGCAAGTCTCTTTACTCGTTCCGTAATGCATCATCCCGCAACTACTTCATTAGTCACATTGCTTGCAAGGCTTATTATGATGTGCATTACCGAGAGGGCCCAGAGATACCTCTCCGATACTCGGAGTGACAAATCCTAATCTCAATCTATGCCAACCCAACAAACACCTTCGGAGATACCTGTAGAGCATCTTTATAATCACCCAGTTACGTTGTGATGTTTTATAGCACACAAAGTGTTCCTCCGGTATTTGGGAGTTGCATAATCTCATAGTGAGAGGAATATGTATAAGTCATGAAGAAAGCAATAGCAATAAAACTGAACGATCAATATGCTAAGCTAACGGATGTGTCTTGTCCATCACATCATTCTCCTAATGATGTGATCCCGTTCATCAAATGACAACACATGTGTATGGTTAGGAAACTTTACCATCTTTGATTAACGAGCTAGTCTAGTGGAGGCTTACTAGGGACATGGTGTTTTGTCTATATATCCACACATGTATCAAGTTTCCGGTTAATACAATTCTAGCATGAATAATAAACATTTATCATGATATAAGGTGTCGGTGTACAAAAGAGGGGGCGCACTTTTGTACCCCTTTACCTATGCACGGACAGTCGGAGCCGCGTCCACGGCCGTACCAAGCAGAGCGGAGGAGGTGAACCAAGGTAAAACCAAAGCTCAAGACGGCCAGAGCAACGCCAAGATCAAGACCGCAAAGAAGCAAAGAGGCGAAGCAGGTTCCCCCGACAAGATCCTTGCCGGGGGCAGCCTCAGCGGCCCCGGCAAGACCCTTGCCGGGGCGGCTCGCCCACACCAGCGGAGTGAGCCACCCTCGAGCCCACGGGTTCCAACTCAGCCAACCACGTTGGAACTAGGGCTCGGGAGGCACCTCCATGGTGGCATGCAGATCTTTGTCAAGACCAAGGAATGTTCAAGATCAGATGAGGATTAAAAGACAACAGCCCTCGGCAAGATCCTTGCCGAGGAAGGCCACAAGACCCCCGGCAAGATCCTTGTCGGGGACGACAGCGCGCCACAGCAAGACCCTTGCCGGGCCACCCGGCAAGGCCCTCACCGAGGACGCCAGTAGGGCCACTGCCAGACCTGCACCAACCAAGTCTCCGCCGTCGTTCGCATGCAGCAGCTAGCTCAACCAACTGAGCAGGCACCTGCGTGGCAACATGCAGCTCCCAGGCCAACTCATCAAGCGCCTGCGTGGCGGCATGCAGATCTTCGTGAAGGCTCCACCACCGCGCACCCTCAGCTGCTTGCCTACATGGCGCCACACGCATCGCTGGCCAGGGCACGTGTCGAAGCGAGGAGGAGCAGCGACGGACGGGACGGGCCTCGCCCCCGTCCCCTATAAAGCTAGGGGACACCTCAGCGGCGCATTAAATGCGTCTTGTCCTGTAATATGAGCGATAAGCTCGCAATACTGTACGCCTTTCCACCTCCTGTATGCCACTGTGGTAGCCCCTTCGACTATAAAAGGAGGCCCATGGCATACTGGAGAAGGATTCGGCTCTTTGGAACCACGCACCCACCATAGCTAGTTCAAGAGCTCAAGAACTCTCTGAAATACATCCACCAAAGCAGGACTAGGGTTTTACGCATCCTCGTGGCCCGAACCTGGGTAAATGATCCTTGTGCTGATTACTAATCCTGCTCTTCTCACAACCCTGCGCCCCGGCAACCGTAGTAGGGATTCTTGTGATCCCATAGGTGTCATTCCACACAGACATCTTTGGCGCGCCAGGTAGGGGGCGCAATTGTCAGAATCTGGTCTAGTAGTTAGCCTAGCGTTTCTTCATCGCCATGGATCCCAAGAAGACGGACACGGCAATCGGCTCGTTGGGAGCCGAACGTCCCGTGCCAGTGGGGATGAGCAGCGGGCCGGTCGTGGACAGGACCCGGGCCGCGGTCCGCGAGCACCAGCATCGCCCTTGCAGTCAGAGCCTGGCAAGCAGCGTCGTCCGCGCGCCAGACGACCGGCCGCACGTCGCCAGATCGAAAGAGGGAGCTGGGCCCCCCGCAGGCGGCGCGGGGCCCTCCAGGAGTGTCGTTGTGCCACCCCCGGGCGGTGCAGCAACCTCCAGGACGCCCACGTCGGCGCCCACGGCGCGCTCTTCCCAGGGTGCGCGCAACGAGCAGCGTCACCGCACAGAAGACCCCGGACACCGCAGTGGGAAGAGCCATGTGCATCGTCTGCGGGACGAAGGAGTTCAGCATGCCCACCGAAGTGCTGGTGAAAATGGCGCGCGGCCGCTGGGTCATGATAGAGCTCCTTCTAACATGGTTAGAAGTCGAAGCGTGCCACAGTCCACGCAGCTGTCGCCGCCACCCACGCCAGCAGAAGCTTTGGCGCGCACGCAGCTGCTCCTCGACTTCCCTCCTGCTGCGGAGAAGCTCGACGAGTGGAGGGCCACCATCCGGAGCCTCATCGCCGTCGCCAACAAAGATGATCCGCGGCCGGCGGGACCCTCGGGCTGGCACCCCACCAAGCCACCACATGCCAGCGCTGGGAGGACCGGGGGTGCTGCGGTTACGGTGCACTCTCCCCCTCGCCAGCCGCCGCAGGCGTCGGCCCGTCATGACGACGCTTGTGATAACATCTCCGTAGCGTCGTCCGACCCGTGCACCCGCCGCGACCAGCGCCAAGCTTTTCGAGAACGAGCTCACGAAGATGCTCGAACCACTATCGAGCGCCGGCGTGAAACACGCCACCAGTCGGACAAGCGGGCGGGACCCGCTATGGACCACCCAGCGCCGGGGGGCTCCGGCGGCCTACCTTACGAGGTGGGCTGCCTAGCCTTTACCCGTGAGCTGCGGCAGTTCCAGTGGCCGTCCCACCGCACGTTCAAGACCGACGTCGGCGAGAAGTATACTGGGAAGACCCATCCATCCGAGTTCCTCAGCATCTACACCATCGCGATGCAGGCTGCCAGAGCTCGCGACGACAAGGTGCTTGCCAATTACTTCCCGTTGGCACTGAAGCCCAATGTTATGTCTTGGTTGATGCACTTGCCGGCGGATTCCATTTCTTCTTGGTCAGATATGTGCCATGAGTTCGTTGGCGTCTTCACTAGGGGCCACCAAGCTCATGGCCAGGCCAGTGATCTGCATATCATTCCCCAGAAGGAAGGGGAAACCCTGCACAAGTACATCCAGAGATTCAGCCGAGTGCATTACAACATCCCCGACGTTCATCCCGCCGCTGTGATCAGCGCGTTCCATTAGAACATGCGCAACCGCAAGATGCATGAAGAGCTGGCGATGACCAAGGTTAAGGATGTGGCCGAACTCTACGTCCTGGCCGACAGGTGCGCCCGGGCTGAAGAGGGAAGGAAGTACCCCGGCGAGGACGCCGGCACAGAAACCGACTCTACTAATGAAGACACCGCCGCCCCAACGAAGAAGGGTCGGCGTCGCAACAGGAAACGCAAGGGCAAGGCCGTGCTTGCCGTTGAAGGGTCTGACGACACCGGCGCTGCCAAGAAGGTCAAGGCAGACGACCCTGGCAAGGAGATTGCCGGGTGCGTCGCCTGCCGGGCCTTAGCAGCTACCAACAACCCAGGGGGCTCCAGCAAGCAGTACTGCAAGATCCACCGCACCAAAGGCCACAACCTCCAGAACTGCCGGCAAGTCGAGCTGCTTGCTGAAAAGCAAAAGGCTGAGTATGAGAGGCGGGACAAGGAGAAGGGCCAGGACGGAGCCGAGGGATCTGGCAAGAAGCGTGGCGGCCAAGGAGGTCGCCGCGACAAGGACAACCAGCAAGAGAGGCCCGCCCGGGGCCATGACAAGAAGCAAGAAGACGATGATCATGACGAGGACGATGAGTCCGGTGAGCAAGAGTTCCAGAAGGCTAGAGAGGCCATGTGCGTCGAAGGTGGCACCTTGCTGCAAACTTCTCACCGCTAGCTCAAGCAGTGGGCACGAGAGGTTACAGCAGCGGAGCCGTCGTTCGACGCACAGAAGCCGGTGAAGTGGTCCAGCACGCCCCTCATCTTTGACGCCGAGGACCACCCTGACCGCTGATGTCTACTACACAACCTTCTTCTTGTAGACGTTGTTGGGTCTCCAAGTGCAGAGGTTTGTAGGACAGTAGCAAATTTCCCTCAAGTGGATGACCTAAGGTTTATCAATCCGTGGGAGGCGTAGGATGAAGATGGTCTCTCTCAAACAACCCTGCAACCAAATAACAAAGAGTCTCTTGTGTCCCCAACACACCCAATACAATGGTAAATTGTATAGGTGCACTAGTTCGGCGAAGAGATGGTGATACAAGTGCAATATGGATGGTAGATATAGGTTTTTGTAATCTGAAAATATAAAAACAGCAAGGTAACTAATGATAAAAGTAGCGTAAACGGTATTGCAATGCTAGGAAACAAGACCTAGGGTTCATACTTTCACTAGTGCAAGTTCTCTCAACAATAATAACATAATTGGATCATATAACTAACCCTCAAAATGCAACAATGAGTCACTCCAAAGTCACTAATAGCGGAGAACAAACGAAGAGATTATGGTAGGGTACGAAACCACCTCAAAGTTATTCTTTCAGATCGATCTATTCAAGAGTTCGTACTAGAATAACACCTTAAGACACAAATCAACCAAAACCCTAATCTCACCTAGATACTCCAATGTCACCTCAAGTATCCGTGGGTATGATTATACGATATGCATCACACAATCTCAGATTCATCTATTCAACCAACACATAGAACCTCAAAGAGTGCCCCAAAGTTTCTACCGGAGAATCAAGACGAAAACGTGTGCCAACCCCTATGCATAGGTTCATGGGCGGAACCCGCAAGTTGATCACCAAAACATACATCAAGTTGATCAATAGAATACCCCATTGTCACCACGGGTATCCCACGCAAGACATACATCAAGTGTTCTCAAATCATTAAAAGACTCAATCCGATAAGATAACTTCAAAGGGGAAACCCAATCCATTACAAGAGAGTAGAGGGGGGGAAACATCATAAGATCCAACTATAATAGCAAAGCTCGCGATACATCAAGATCGTGCCAAATCAAGAACACGAGAGAGAGAGAGAGATCAAACACATAGCTACTGGTACATACCCTCAGCCCCGAGGGTGAACTACTCCCTCCTCGTCATGGAGAGCGCCGGGATGATGAAGATGGCCACCGGCGAGGGATCCCCCCTCCGGCAGGGTGCCGGAACAGGGTCCCGATTGGTTTTTGGTGGCTACAGAGGCTTGCGGCGGTGGAACTCCCGATCTAGGTTATTTTCTGGAGGTTTCAGTATTTATAGGAATTTTTGGCGTTGGTCTCACGTCAGGGGGGTATCCGGGTTGTCCACGAGGCAGGGGCCGATGCCCAGGGGGTGGGCGCGCCCCCCACCCTCGTGGGCAGCCCGGGACTCTCCTGGCCCAACTCTTTTTCTCCGGGGTCTTCTTTTGGTTCATAAAAAATCTTCAAAAATTGGCACATCCATTGGACTCCGTTCGGTATTCCTTTTCTGTAAAACTCAAAAACAAAGAAAAAACAGAAACTGGCACTGGGCTCTAGGTTAATAGGTTAGTCCCAAAAATCATATAAAATAGCATATAAATGCATGTAAAACATCCTAGATGGATAATATAATAGCATGAATACTTCATAAATTATAGATACGTTGGAGACGTATCAGCATCCCCAAGCTTAATTCCTGCTCGTCCTCGAGTAGGTAAATGATAAAAGAAATAATTTATGAAGTGTGAATGCTAGCAGGTGCACAAGTTTGATCAATGATAATTTCAATCACCTTTTCTAGCATCATCATATGTCATAACGGTAGCTCAACTCATAGAACTTTTCATGATCAAGTAACAAACTATTCACATGTTAAAGTATAGATCATAAACTTTCTTGAAAACTAACAAACTATGTTCTCAGTCATCAAACAATTGCAATTCATCTTATTTGCAGGAAGGGTCTATGTAAGAGCTTTGATTTAGCAAATCCCACATACTCAACCATCATGTAGTCTTCCATGATTGCTACCACTCAAAGCATATTTTTAGAACAAATAGTATTCATCGAACACAGAGAAAGATAGGGGCTTAATGTTTCGCCTCCCAAACTTTTACCTCAAGGGTAATGTCAACAATAATAATTCATGCTCAAATATATTTGAATGGCCATATATGCTTAGATCTTTCCATCACATGATGCTTGCCAACTAAAGAGTGGGTTGGAATGAGAAGGAATACTACTGACTCTTGCATAAAAGTAAAAGATAGGACCTTCGCAGAGGGAAGCAGGGATTTGCAGAGGTGCCAGAGCTCAAAGCAAAAAAACAGAGATGAAAATAATTTTGAGAGGTATGCTTTCATTGTCAACATAACGACCCAGAGTTCCAATATATTCCATACTAGACACATTATAGGCAGTTCCCAAATAGAAAGGTAAAGATTTTACTCCCCCTCCACCAACAATCACACTCCACGGCTTGTCCGAAACAACGGGTGCCGTCCAACTATCAACAAACCTGGGGGAGTTTTGTTTAAATTATTTGCGAATTTGTTTTTGATCTTTTGATCATAGGACTGGGCATCCCAGTTACCAGCCATTTTCTCGTGAATGATGAGCGGAGTCCACTCATCGTGAGAATAACCCACCTAGCATGGAAGATACTGCTAGCCCCTAGTCGCTACATGAGCTATTCGGGCATACAAAACAGATTATTATTTGAAGGTTTAGAGTTTGGCACATGCAAATTTACTTGGAACGACAGGTAAATACCGCAAAAAGGTAGATATGGTGGACACTCATGGAATAAACTTGGCTCAAGGAATTTGGATGCACAAGCAGTATTCCCGCTTAGTACAGATATTTTGGCTAGCAAAGGATTCTAAATAGCAAGCACCACATGTTAGAGGATCCATAACAATATAACTTCTATACAAATATACCCAAGCATAACTCATTATGTTGTCTTCCTTGTCCAATTTCAACTAATTTGCTCAGGTTTGAAAATAATTAATGGGGCTCACAATCATAGAAGATGTCCAATATAGTATATTTATATGTGAAATCTCTCTTCCTTCAATATTCTTTCATGAATTGTTCAAGTGACCAATACAATGTTTGCTAACCTTCAATAAATTTACCACCTCTACTTCTTATATGTAAAGGCATTACTCCCCATGGGAAAGGCATATGAAACATATATAATTTCAGATTTATGTCATTCAAATCATTCAACCATTTACTCATAGGATATAAGTGAAGCACACGAGTAAATGACAAACTACTCCAAAAAGATATAAGTGAAGATCAATGAGTAGTTAAATAATTATGTAGCCATGTGAAGACTCTCTCTCATTTAAGAATTTCAGAACTTGATACTTTATTCAAACAGCAAGCAAAGCTAAAGAAAATAAAATGACGCTCCAAGCAAAACACATATCATGTGGTGAATAAAAATATAGCTCCAAGTAAAGTTACCGATGAACGAAGACGAAAGAGGGGATGCCTTCCGGGGCATCCCCAAGCTTAGGCTCTTGGTTATCCTTGAATATTACCTTGGGGTGCCTTGGGCATCCCCAAGCTTAGGCTCTTGCCACTCCTTATTCCGTAGTCCATCGAATCTTTACCCAAAACTAGAAAACTTCACAACACAAAACTTAACAGAAAATCTCGTGAGCTCCGTTAGCGAAAGAAAACAAAACACCACTTCAAGGTACTGTAATGAACTAATTATTTATTTATATTGGTGTTAAATCTACTGTATTCCAACTTCTCTATGGTTTATAAACTATTTTACTAGCCATAGAGTCATCAAAATAAGCAAACAACACGTGAAAAACAGAATCTGTCAAAAACAGAACAGTCTGTAGTAATCTGTAACTAACGAAAACTTCTGGAACTCAGAAAATTCTACCAAAATAGGAAGACCTAGATAATTTTATTATTGAACTTCTTCAATTGGAATCAATATTTTATCACGTTCTGGTGATTTTTAACAATTGTTTTCGTGAACAGAAAGTTTCTGGAATTTTCAGCAAGATCAAATAACTATCATCCAAGAAGATCCTATAGGTTTAACTTGGCACAAACACTAATTGAAACATAAAACCACATTTAAACAGAAGCTAGATGGATTATTTATTCCTAAACAGAACCAAAAAGCAAGAAACGTAAATAAAATTGGGTTCCCTCCCAACAAGCGCTAACGTTTAACGCCCCTAGCTAGGCATGATGATTTCAATGATGCTCACATAAGAGATAAGAATTGAAACATAAAGAGAGCATCATCAAACAAATGGCAAGCACTTTTAAGTCTAACCCACTTCCTATGCATAGGGATTTTGTGATCAAAAAACTTATGGGAACAAGAATCAACTTGCATAGGAAGGCAAAACAAGCATAACTTCAAAACCTTAAGCACATAGAGAGGAAACTTGATATTATTGCAATTCCTACAAGCATATATTCCTCCCTCATAATAATTTTCAGTAGCATCATGAATGAATTCAACAATATAACCAGCACCTAAAGCATTCTTTTCATGATCTACTTGCATAAAAAATTTACTACTCTCCACATAAGCAAAATTCTTCTCATTCAGAATAGTGGGAGTATCATAAGAGACTTGAATACTATAAATTGTTTCCATATTAAAAGAGTAATGTTCGGAAAAAGGGTACTCATAATCATGACAAGTTTTATAAATATAATCATCACTACTTTTTATAGCATAAGTTTCATCACAATAAT
Source organism: Aegilops tauschii subsp. strangulata (assembly GCF_002575655.3). NCBI lineage: Eukaryota > Viridiplantae > Streptophyta > Magnoliopsida > Poales > Poaceae > Aegilops > Aegilops tauschii. Next base: position 230,143,936 of record NC_053039.3, read on the forward strand.
CATCATAAGTAGCAACTTTGTTCTCATCATAATCAGTTGAAACCTCTTCCGAAATAGTGGATACATCACTAAATAAAGTCATGACCTCTCCAAATCCACTTCCATAAATATTATAAGATTCAACATCCTCCAAAATAGTGGGATCATTAATTCCTAAAGTTGACACTCTTCCAAACCCACTTTCATCAATATAATCATCATAAATAGGAGGCATGCTATCATCATTATAAATTTGCATATCAAAACTTGGGAGACTAAAAATATCATCTTCATTAAACGTAGCCTCCCCAAGCTTGGGACAAACATTAATTGCAGCAAATATATTCTCAAAAACATCATCTTCATCAAACATAGAATCCCCAAGCTTGGGCCTTTTCATATCATAAGCATAATCACTCTCATCATTAATAGTATGGATAACACCAATAGTATATCTATTATCATATTCTTCCAAGCAAGTGCCAACAAGATTTTCAAGATCATAAGAAGTATCATTATCTTCCCAATCATAATCATCACAACAAGCAATAGGCATAACGAGATCATCATCAAGTGCATCATCTTCCACAATTACTTTTGATTCATTTTCATGAGGCACAACAATAATAGGAGCAACATTATTTGGGAGAGATATCTTTTTACCTCTCTTCCTTTTCCTTTTCTTCTTCTTTACCACATCATGTGTGGGTTCAATCCTCTTTTTGAAGCTCCTTATTAATGAAATTGGTTGAATAGAAGGCTCCTCCTCGTTACCTGATTCATCATAAGAAATAATAGGAGAATATTGGGAAGTATCTTCCCTTTCATTAGTATTCTCTTCATCTTCTATTTGTTTTCTTTTCTTTATGTAATTGGCAATATAAGGATTTTCAATGCAATTCACCGCACAATACATATAAATTTCCTCTAGATCAAAACCAAGAAGTTTGTCACGGGCAAATACTGGAAGATAGTTAGTTATACGTTTCATTTCTTCATAACCCATAAGCAAACTAAGTTCATTATGATGTGCAAGGGAAATCAAGTCATCACAATTTTTGGAAACGATTAGATCATGAAACAATTTGCATCGGATAGTTAAATGACCACGTTCATTGCAAAGTTCACAAGTACGGCCAAGAAAAATTAAATTTTGAGCACAAACATCTAGTCTTTCTTGCAACAATTTAGTTTCTAAATGCTTATGCCTCTTGCAATATCTATCTTCCCTATTTGGTGTGTACTTGCAAACCCAATGCACTCCACAAAAATTGACATGTTTATAGGAGACATTTTCATCATAACTAGTGCAATCATCATTATACAATGGATATTCAAAGAGTTCATACTAACAACATTGCAATCATGCTCATCATTCAAAGATTTAGTGCCAAACATTTTGTAGACTTCTTCTTCTAACACTTTGGCACAATTTTCCTTCCCATCATACTCACGAAAGACATTAAAAAGATGAAGCATATGAGGTAGACTCAATTCCATTTTTTTGTAATTTTCTTTTATAAACGAAACTAGTGCTAAAACAAGAAACAAAAAAGATTCGATTGCAAGATCAAAAGATATACCTTCAGGCACTCACCTCCCCGGCAACGGCGCCAGAAAAGAGCTTGATGTCTACTACACAACCTTCTTCTTGTAGACATTGTTGGGCCTCCAAGTGCAGAGGTTTGTAGGACAGTAGCAAATTTCCCTCAAGTGGATGACCTAAGGTTTATCAATCCGTGGGAGGCGTAGGATGAAGATGGTCTCTCTCAAACAACCCTGCAACCAAATAACAAAGAGTCTCTTGTGTCCCCAACACACCCAATACAATGGTAAATTGTATAGGTGCACTAGTTTGGCGAAGAGATGGTGATACAAGTGCAATATGGATGGTAGATATAGGTTTTTGTAATCTGAAAATATAAAAACAACAAGGTAACTAATGATAAAAGTGAGCGTAAATGGTATTGCAATACTAGGAAACAAGGCCTAGGGTTCATACTTTCACTAGTGCAAGTTCTCTCAACAATAATAACATAATTGGATCATATCACTATCCCTCAACATGCAACAATGAGTCACTCCAAAGTCACTAATAGCAGAGAACAAACAAAGAGATTATGGTAGGGTACGAAACCACCTCAAAGTTATTCTTTCGGATCGATCTATTCAAGAGTTCGTAGTAGAATAACACCTTAAGACACAAATCAACCAAAACCCTAATGTCACCTAGATACTCTAATGTCACCTCAAGTATCCGTGGGTATGATTATACGATATGCATCACACAATCTCAGATTCATCTATTCAACCAACACATAGAACCTCAAAGAGTGCCCCAAAGTTTCTACCGGAGAATCAAGACGAAAATGTGTGCCAACCCCTATGCATAGGTTCATGGGCAGAACCCGCAAGTTGATCACCAAAACATACATCAAGTGGATCAATAGAATACCCCATTGTCACCACGGGTATCCCACGCAAGACATACATCAAGTGTTCTCAAATCATTAAAAGACTCAATCCGATAAGATAACTTCAAAGGGGAAACTCAATCCATTACAAGAGAGTAGAGGGGGGAAAAACATCATAAGATCCAACTATAATAGCAAAGCTCGCGATACATCAAGATCGTGCCAAATCAAGAACACGAGAGAGAGAGAGAGAGAGATCAAACACATAGCTACTTGTACATACCCTCGGCCCCGAGGGTGAACTACTCCCTCGTCATCATGGAGAGCGCCGGGATGATGAAGATGGCCACCGGCGAGGGATCCCCCCTCCGGCAGGGTGCCGGAACAGGGTCCCGATTGGTTTTTGGTGGCTACAGAGGCTTGCGGCGGCGGAACTCCCGATCTAGGTTATTTTCTGGAGGTTTTAGTATTTATAGGAATTTTTGGCGTTGGTCTCACGTCAGGGGGGTCTCCGGGTTGTCCACGAGGCAGGGGCCCACGCCCAGGGGGGTGGGCGTGCCCCCCACCCTCGTGGGCAGCCCGGGACTCTCCTGGCCCAACTCTTTTGCTCCGGGGTCTTCTTTTGGTTCATAAAAAATCGTCAAAAATTGGCACGTCCATTGGACTCCGTTTGGTATTCCTTTTCTGTAAAACTCAAAAACAAGGAAAAAACAGAAACTGGCACTGGGCTCTAGGTTAATAGGTTAGTCCCAAAAATCATATAAAATAGCATATAAATGCATATAAAACATCCTAGATGGATAATATAATAGCATGAATACTTCATAAATTATAGATACGTTGGAGACGTATCAACCGCACAACTGCGGTCGGGTGTTTGCCGTTGTTGGTCTCCCTAACGATACGCAACCCCAAGGTGAACAAGATGTTGGTCGACGGCGGGGCCGACCTGAACTTGATCTCGCCCGTCGTGATCAAAAGGCTGCAAATCCTGATGGCGACCTCGAGGAAACGGGCACGTTTCAAGGGGTCAATCCGGGGAGGAGCCAGCCAAAGGGGAAGGTCACGCTGCCCGTGACGTTTGGTGGGGAGTTGAACCACAGGACAGAGAGGATCGTCTTCGACGTGGCCGAGATCCCCTTGCCCTACAACGGGATCCTCGGCCGCCCAGCACTAGTCAAGTTCATGGCAGCGTTGCACTATGCCTACAACATGCTAATGATGCCCGGGCCGTTGATTATCATCTCCGTCCCCTCCGATAAGAAGGACACACTGATTTGCGCCGACCAACTCTACCGGGAAGTAGTTGCAGCAGCTGCCGCCAAGGCACTTGCTCCTGCCGCTAAAGCCCCGGGAGGGAAGAAGGAGCCCGGCAAGACCTCTCGCACCCACTCCGGCAAGCGCACCTCCTCGGAGTGTTGTGCTACCGTCGAGGACGTGCCAGAGAGCTCTACCGGCAAGAGCAAGAAATCCAGAGCTGAGCCACCGCAGACCAAGAAGGTATCCGCCAGGGAGGATGGCACAGGAGGGGCTTTCACCATAGGCTCCACCCTCGACAGCAAATAGGAAGGCGCGCTCGTCACCTTCCTGCGGGCCAATGTCGACGTGTTTGCGTGGCAAGCATCCGACATCCCCGGTGTTCCCAGGGAGGTGATTGAGCACCACCTAGCTGTCTGTCCTCATGCGCGGCCCGTCAAGCAGAAGGTCATAAAGCAGGCTCTGGAGAGGCAGAAGTTCATCATAGAGGAGATCAGGAAGTTAGAAGCAGCGGGTTTGGTGAGAGGAGTGCTCCATCCGACGTGGTTGGCCAATCCGGTAGTGGTGCGCAAGGCAAATGGGAAGTGGAGGTTGTGTATTGACTACACAGACATCAATAAGGCTTGTCCTAAGGACCCCTTCCCATTGCCGCGCATCGACCAGATTGTCGACTCCATGGCCGGGTGTGATCTGCTGTCATTCCTCGACGCCTACTCAGGCTACCACCAAATCTTTATGACGAGAGAAGATGAAGAGAAGACAGCATTCATCACCCCATGTGGTACATATTGCTTTTTACGGATGCCTTTCGGGTTGAAGAGTGCTGGCTCGACGTTTGCAAGGGCAGTCCAAATTGGTTTTGAACCCCAGCTCCATAGAAATATGGAGGCATACATGGATGACATAGTGGTCAAAACCAAGGACGGGGCAACCCTTGTGCAAGATCTGAAAGAGACGTTTGCCAACCTGCGCAAGTTCAACCTTAAGCTGAATCCTGAGAAGTGTGTCTTCGGCGTTCCGTCCGGCAAGCTTCTCGGATTCTTTGTGTCGCAGCACGGGATCGAGGCAAACCCAGACAAAATCAAGGCTAATGAACAGATTGAGGCGCCCAAGCGGATCAAGGATGTGCGTCGGCTCACCGGCTGCGTCGCCGCCATGAGCCGATTCATCTCCAACCGCCGAGCGCCCTTTCCTTCTTCAAAATCTTGAAGTAGGCCGGTCCGATGGAGTGGACCCCTGAAGCCGAGGCGGCATTGCCGGATCTGAAGAAATACCTTTCCTCCACGCCAATACTGGTTGCGCCTAAGCCACAAGAACCGTTGCTGCTGTACCTAGCGGCAACGAATCAAGTGGTCAGCGCTGCACTGGTGGCACAGAGGGAGGTCGACGAGGAGGCAGTGGCGACAGCAGAACCAGCGGACGGCGAGCCAAAGATTCCCCCGGCAGGACCTGGTGCCGGCAAGGCAAGGCCCCCGGCAGAGTCCGACGCCGTCGGGGCAACACCCGCACAGTCAAGCGAAGTGGTGCAGAAGAAGAAGATGATGCAGCACCCGGTTTACTTTGTCAGCTCCCTCTTGCAGGGGGCTAGGTCGAGGTACTCCGGTGTGCAGAAATTGCTCTTCGGCCTCCTTATGGCCTCGAGGAACCTGCATCATTACTTCCAAGCCCACGAGATCACTATAGTCACCCGCCTCCCGCTACAACGGATACTGCACAACTCAGATGCGACCGGAATGATTGTGGAATGGGCCTTGGAGTTGTCAAGCTTTGGGATGAAGTTTTAAAGTACTTCAACAATCCAGAGTAGAATCTTGGCAGAGTTCATTGCAGAATGGACCTCAACACCTAACGAAGAAATCCAAGAGACCGCTCTCCCCGGCAAGGAAGCAGACCGCGACTGGATCATGTAGTTTGATGGGGCTTTCTCGCTGCAAGGCGCCGGTGCCGGTGTGCTGTTTGTCGCACCCACAGGAGAGCACCTCAAGTACGTGATCCAGATGCACTTTCCCAGGGAGATGTCCACAAACAACACTGTTGAGTACGAGGGGCTGCTTGCCGGTCTCAGGATCGCGGCGGACCTCGGGGTGAAGAAGCTCATCGTCAGAGGTGACTCGCAGCTTGTCGTTAGACAAGACAACAAGGATTACCAGAGCCAATTGATGGAGGCCTATGTAGATGAAGTGAGGAAGCTGGAGGAGCGCTTTGACGGTATCCAAGTGGAGCACGTTCCCCGAGTGGAGAACGACATCGCCGATTACCTGTCGAAGCATGCTGCATTCAAGCTACCTGTGGAACCAGGTACCTTTTTGCTCCGGTTAACTCAGCCATCCGTCGAACCATCAACAGGGTGGAACAAGCGAAGGAAATCAGGTCCCGGCAAGTACTTTCCTACCGAGCCCCCTGGGGCTGCCGGCAAGGATGCTGCCGTGGACGCTGAGCCTGCCAAAGAGCAACTGGCTCCGGCAGGGTGTTGAGCCCTCGCTGTAGAGACAGCCGCTCCCATGGCAGAGGAAATGCCTTTGGTCCTTGCCGTCGAGCCCCAGGCTCCGGCGTGGGCGCAGCATACTGTCTGATTCCTCCAAGCAGGGGAACTTCCTGAGGAGCAGGAAGAAGCGGAAAAAGTAGCCCGTCGGTCTGCCATGTACCAGTTCGTCGATGACGTCCTGTACAGGAGAAGGTTGAACGGTGTGAAATTGAAGTGCATCTCCCGGGAGGAAGGACAGGAGCTGTTGGCAAAGATACATGGAGGCATACGTGGCTCCCACATAGGGTCGAGGGCCCTTGCCGGGAAGGCGTTCCATCAAGGTTTCTTCTGGCCCACCGCCCTCCAGGGTGTGACGAAACTAGTAACCAAGTGTGAAGCGTGTCAGTTCCATTCAAAGAAGCTTCATCAACCGGCTCAAGCCCTTCAAACGATCCCTCTCTCCTAGCCATTCTCGGTCTGGGGGCTCGACATACTGGGCCCTTTCCCCCATGATGTCGGGGGCTTTGAGTACTTGTACGATGCAATCGACAAGTTCACAAAGTGGCCAGAGGTGGAACCAGTGAGGAAGGTCATAGCCCAGTTTGCCGTCAAGTTCTTCAAAGGACTAGTCTGCCGTTTTGGTGTGCCAAGCAGAGTCATCACCGACAACGGCGCGCAGTTCACAAGCCACACCTTCATGCAGTACATTCAAGACCTCGGCAGCAAGGTCTGTTTTGCTTCCGTGCCACACCCCCGGAGCAACGGCCAAGCAGAGAGGGCGAACGCTGAAGTGTTGCGAGGCCTGAGAACGAAGATCTTTGACAGGCTGCACAAGAGCGGAAGGCGCTGGATTGATGAGTTGCCGGTGGTTCTTTGGTCAATCAGGACGACGCCAAATCGAGCCACCGGTCAGACACCCTTTGCCCTAGTATACGGGGCGGAGGCAGTTCTCCCCACAGAACTCATATACGGGTCACCTCGAGTGCTCGCTTATGATGAGATTGAGCAAGAGCAGTTGCGGCAAGATGACGCGATGCTCCTTGAGGAAGATATTCTTCGGGCGGCTGTGAGAGCAGCACGCTACCAGCAAGCCTTGCGCCGCTACCATAGCCGCAAGGTTCATGCCCGAAGCTTTGAGGAAGGCGACCTTGTTCTTCGGCGCGTTCAGTCGGCCAAGAATTCCAACAAGTTGACGCCGAAGTGGGAAGGCCCTTATCGGGTAATACGAGTCACCAGGCCCGGCGCAGTCCGCCTGGAGACCGAAGATGCCGTTCCAGTGAGCAACTCCTGGAACATTGAGCATCTTCGCAAGTTTTACCCATAAGGCGCGGCTTGCCGGGCCCCCCGACAAGCCACCTTTTGTACAAGCCTTGCCGGCAAGGCATGTAACCCTTTGTACAAAGCCAGGCACAGACCCTGAGCACAAATAAATGAAGCGCTGGCGCCCTAAGTTATAGCATGCATGCTAGGTCGAGTCTCTTCCTTGGTTACAGTTGATAGTGCCTAGCGGCGACTAACCCCTAGCCTAGAGGTCGAGTGCGCGTCTCTCTATTCTTTTCTATCCTCCTTTGGTTCGCAGGGCACATAAGCACTTCTGCTGAGCTACTTGGAAGAAAGAGAACGGACCGGTGTCCCGACCCCGGCAAACCAGAGTTGTCGGGGTTTGCAAGTACAAGGATCCAACCGCGGCGAGACAAGGTTTCCAGGGGCTGCAGATCCAGATAAGTCTTTCATCCTCCGTCATGCATTTCGGAACAGAACTGGGGCATGTGAAACCTCGTTTTATCTCCAAGCTACCGTGCTCCCCTTTTTCCTATACCTAAGGATTATATCTCCTATGTCCGGATTTGGTTGTAGCCGCGGCGGCAAGGAGATAGAACGAGGAGCCTAAGCCCACTTCATCCCTGCCTCCGCCAAGAGCGCGAGAATGGTCGAGTGAAGTGAGGGGGACCGCAAGGCCTGTTGCCGGGCGAAAAATGTTTATCTTAAATAATAAAAAGGATTTACTCCTTGTAGCGGGGTCTACCCGCGAACGAAAAACCCAGCAAACATCCCTTTTTCATTAAAAACATCCCATACAGGTACAGTTCATATGGAATGAAAAACATGAGCAAGGGGACTACAAGTTCTAAATTTAACGAAGGCCCGCAGCTTACAAACTAAAAAAGAGATAAGATGCTCGTAATCCCTTTCTTATCCCTCTCCTCAGGAGGCGGGTCAAGAAGGCTAAAGGGCAAAAGGGGCGCCTAGGTGAGCTACGAGCAGCAGAAAGCACCATGAGAACACCTCAGTGGCTACCCAAGGGTGGGCTGGTGATGACGGTGCCGGGAAAGGAGCTGGAAGACGAGGCGGCAGGACCGGCAATACGCGACGAAGGCGTCGGTGCCCGCGTATTCCGAGTTGAAGGCCTTGCCGCCCGCCCTCTTCCTCTTCCGCAGCCTCCCGACGCCAGCCGCTCAAGGAGACGGGCCCGAGAAGTTCAAGGAGCCAGCCCCTCCCCCGGCGAAACCCCGCCGGAGGAGCGGCCAGGTGCAGAAGCTGCTGCTGCCGCACCCGCCCAGGCGCGGGGCGTCCGACGCCTAGTCGGACTTGTCCCCGTCATCTGCCTCGCTGTCCTCCTCGTCACTATCGCTCGAGGAAGAGCTTCCATCGTCGGAGTATCCGTCGGAGGAGCTCTCCACGCAGCACTTCAGGCGAGTTCCAAACTCTCCGAAGACCTTGACGGAGAGCAGGCCGTCCTCCATTAATTTGAAGTAGAGGACGAGCCCCGCCGTCAGGCTGTGGATGCGAGCGAACGTCTTCCATCCACGGCGGACATACATGACCCGAGGAGCCGGGAAGTCAACGTCGACCCGCGTGCCCCCATTCCCACAGCCCCTCATGTGCAACCTGAGTGTCTGGGGCGGGTCACGCCCCATCACCCGAGCAAACGGGGCGGGTAGACGAAGACGACGACGCGGAGGCCGACACAGCCTAATGAAGAACTCGTAGGGCTGGTCTTCAACGTGGCCCTCCGTCGGGAAAGGCATCATTGGCGGGGGCGAGGCCGGCGCGCCGCCCCGTCCTCCTCTTCCCGAGCACCACGACCTCTACCGCGGCCGCGCCCACGGCCTCGCCCCCTCCCCCTTCCCCTCGTGGCTGGCTCCACCACCACGAGCTCAGGAGGAGGAGGGACGCGTTGTCGAGCGGCGACCCTCGCCACCACTGTCGAGGGACCGGGATTCCCCTTCTCCATGGCGGGTGAGAGGAAGAAGCAGAAGCAGGAGGAGATAGAAGATAGAAGAATGCGGGATGCCATCCCCCCTTCCCTCTCCTTATAAAGGCGCGGGGACGGGGCTCGGCCGCCCCGCTCGACGAATCCAGGCACCAGAGGCGCAGGGGATCGAGACCGACCCGCTGCCCCAACCAGCGACGGCCCGGTTTCCCGCCTCCACTGCTTTCCACCCCAGGCGCATGAAGGATGCGTGGCGAACGTGCAGAACCAAGGGGACGGGTGAAGCGACCTCTCCCCACCCCATGATCGTGGGGTGTGGACGCCTTGAAGACCACAAACCGGCCCCATTCAGTAAATGAGCCGCGCCTCCACGCCTCCCTCTTTTTACGGGGAAGGCGCGAGCCGCCTCTTTACTGCGATGTGACGCATGCGTGCGGAAACCGCCCCATGCATGCCGCCCACGTCACGCGCACCCCTCCACATCGCGCATTCAACACAGGCCGTGGGAAGCGTGGCGCGCGAAAAGTTTTACCGCGGTAAAAACCGCCCCGCCTGCCCGCGCACCGTTTTGGGCCTGGCCCAACAACGTGTCGCGCTTATGTGTGGCCCAGGCCCGAGGGCTCCTGTCGGTGTACAAAAGAGGGGGCGCACTTTTGTACCCCTTTATCTATGCACGGACAGTCGGAGCCACGCCCACGACCGCACCAAGCAGAGCGGAGGAGGTGAAAACCAAGGTAAAACCAAAGCTCAAGACGGCCAGAGCAACGCCAAGATCAAGACCGCAAAGAAGCAGAGAGGCGAAGCAGGTTCCCCCGACAAGATCCTTGCCGGGGGCAGCCTTAGCGGCCCCAGCAAGACCCTTGGCGGGGCGGCTCGCCCACACCAGCGGAGTGAGCCACCCTCGAGCCCACGGGTTCCAACTCAGCCAACCACGTTGGAACTAGGGCTCGGGAGGCACCTCCATGGTGGCATGCAGATCTTTGTCAAGACCAAGGAATGTTCAAGATCAGATGAGGATTAAAAGACAACAGCCCTCGGCAAGATTCTTGCCGAGGAAGGCCACAAGACCCCCGGCAAGATCCTTGCCGGGGACGACACCGCGCCACGGCAAGACCCTTGCCGGGCCACCCGGCAAGGCCCTCACCGAGGACGCCAGCAGGGACACTCCCAGACCCGCACCAACCAAGTCTCCGCCGCCGTTCGCATGCAGCTGCCAGCTCAACCAGCTGAGCAGGCACCTGCGTGGCAACATGCAGCTCCCAGGCCAACTCATCAAGCGCCTGCGTGGCGGCATGAAGATCTTCGTGAAGGCTCCACCACCGCGCCACCTCAGCTGCCTGCCTGCCTACATGGCGCCGCACGCATCGCTGGCCAGGGCGCGTGTCGAAGCGAGGATGAGCAACGACGGACGGGATGGGCCTCACCCCCATCCCCGATAAAGCTAGGGGACACCTCAGCGGCGCATTAAATGCATCTTGTCCTGTAATATGAGTGATAAGCTCGCAATACTGTACGCCTTTCCACCTCCTGTATGCCACTGTGGCAGCCCCTTTCGATTATAAAAGGAGGCCCATGGCATACTGGAGAAGGATTCGGCTCTTTGAAACCACGCACCCACCATAGCTAGTTCGAGAGCACAAGAACTCTCTGAAATACATCCACCAAAGCAGAACTAGGGTTTTACGCATCCTCGCGGCCCGAACCTGGGTAAACGATCCTTGTGCTGATTACTAATCCTGCTCTTCTCGCAACCGTAGTAGGGATTCTTGTGATCCCATAGGTGTCGTTCCACACCGACATAAGGAAATATAAAATAACACCTTTATTATTGCCTCTAAGGCATGTTTCCTTCAATCTCCCACTTGCACTAGAGTCAATAATCTAGTTCACATCCCCATGTGATTTAACACCAATAGTTCACATCGCCATGTGACCAACACCCAAAGGGTTTACTAGAGTCAATAATCTAGTTCACATCGCTATGTGATTAACACCCAAAGAGTACTAAGGTGTGATCATGTTTTGCTTGTGAGAGAGGTTTAGTAAATGGGTCTGCCACATTCAGATCCATGTGTATTTTGCAAATTTCTATGTCTACAATGCTCTGCACAGTGCTACTCTAGCTAATTGCTCCCACTTTCAATATGTATCCAGATTGAGACTTATAGTCACCCGGATCAATATCAAATCTTGCATCAACGTAACCCTTTATGATGAACTCTTTTTCACCTCCATAACCGAGAAACATTTCCTTAGTCCTCTAAGGATAATTTTGACCGATGTCTAGAGATCTACTCCTGGATCACTATTGTACCCCCTTGCCAAACTCATGGCAAGGTACAGAATAGGTCTGGTATACAGCATGGCATACTTTATAGAGCCTATGGCTGAGGCATAGGGAATGACTTTCATTCTCTCTCTATCTTCTGTCGGGGTCAGGTTTTGAGTCTTACTCAACTTCATACCTTACAACTCAGGCAAAAACTCCTTCTTGGACTGATCCATTTTGAACGCCTTCAAAGTCTTGTCAAGGTATGTACTCATCGAAAGTCTTATCAAGCGTCTTGATCTATCTCTATAGATCTTGATGCCCAATATGTAAGCAGCTTCACTGAGGTCTTTCTTTGAAAAACTCTTTCAAACACTCCTTTATGCTTTCCAGAAAATTCTACATCATTTTCGATCAATAATATGTCATTCACATATACTTATCAGAAAGGTTGTAGTGCTCCCACTCACTTTCTTGTAAATGCAGGCTTCACCGCAACTCTGTATAAAACTATATGCTTTGATCAACTCATCAAAGCGTATATTCCAACTCCGAGATGCTTGCACCAGTCCATGGATGGATCGCTGGAGCTTGCACACTTTGTTAGCACCTTTAGGATTGACAAAACCTTATGGTTGCATCATATACAACTCTTCTTTAATAAATCCATTAAGGAATACAGTTTTGACATCCGTTTGCCAGATTTCATAAAAATGCGGCAATTGCTAACATGATTCGGACAGACTTAAGCATTGATACGAGTGAGAAAATCTCATCGTAGTCAACACCTTGAATTTGTCAAAAACCTTTTGCGACAATTCCAGCTTTGTAGATAGTAACACTACCATCAGTGTCCGTCTTCCTCTTGAAGATCCATTTATTCTCAATGGCTTGTCGATCATCGGGCAAGTCCACCAAAGTCCACACTTTGTTCTTATATATGGATCCTATCTCAGATTTCATGGCCTCAAGCCATTTATCGGAATCTGGGCTCATCATAACTTCTTCATAGTTCATAGGTTCGTCATGGTCTAGTAACACGACTTCCAGAACAGGACTACTGTACCACTCTGGTGCGAAATATGCTCTGGTTGACCTACGAGGTTCGGTAGTAACTTGATCTGAAGTTCCATGATCATAATCATTAGCTTCCTCTCTAGTTGGTGTAGGCATCACAGGAACGGTTTTCTGTGATGAGCTACTTTCCAATTCGATAGAAGGTACAATTACCTCATCAACTTCTACTTTCCTCCTACTCACTTGTTTCGAGAGAAACTCCTTGCCTAGAAAGGATCCATTCTTAGCAACAAAGATCTTGCCTTTGGATGTGTGGTAGAAGGTGTACCCAATAGTTTCTTTTGGGTATCCTACGAAGACGTACTTCTCCAATTTGGGTTTGAGCTTATCAGGCTGAAGCTTTTTCACATAAGCATCACAACCCCAAACTTTAAGAAACAATAGCTTAGGTTTCTTGCCAAACCACAGTTCATACGGTGTCGTCTTAACAGATTTAGACGGTGCCCTATTTAACGTGAATGCAGCTGTCTCTAATGCATAACCCCAAAACGATAGTGATAAATCGGTAAGAAACATCATAGACCGTACCATATCTAATAAAGTGTGGTTACGAAGTTCGGACAGACCATTACGCTGTGGTGTTCCAGATGGCGTGAGTTGTGAAACTATTCCACATTGTTTTAAATGAAGGCCAAACTCGTAACTCAAATATTTGCTTTCGCGATCAGATCATAGAAGCTTTATTTTCTTGTTACGATGATTCTCCACCTCACTCTGAAATTCTTTGAACTTTTCAAATGTTTCAGACTTGTGTTTCATCAAGTAGATATACCCATATCTGATAGAATCATATGTGAAGGTCATAAAATAACGATACCCGCCGCGAGCTTCAACACTCATCGGACCGCATACATCGGTATGTATTATTTCCAATAAGTCATTAACTCGCTCCATTGTTCCGGAGAACGGAGTTTTATTCATCTTGCCCATGAGGCATGGTTTGCAAGTATCAAATGATTCATAATCAAGTGATTCCAAAAGCCCATCTGCATGGAGTTTCCTCATGTGCTTTACACCAATATGACCTAAATGGCAGTGCCACAAGTATGTTGCACTATCATTATCAACTTTGCATCTTTTGGCATCAATATTATGAATATGTGTATCACTACGATCGAGATTCAATAAACCATTTATATTGAGTGTATGACCATAGAAGGTTTTATTCATGTAAACAGAACAACAATTATCCATTGACTTAAATGAATAACCATATTGCAATAAACATGATCCAATCATATTCATGCTCAACGCAAACACCAAATAACATTTATTTTAGGTTCAACACTAATCCCGAAGGTAAAGGGAGTGTGCGATGGTGATCTTATCAACCTTGGAATCACTTCCAGCACACATCGTCACTTTGCCCTTAACTAGTATCTGTTCATTTTGCAACTCCTGTTTCGAGTTACAAATCTTAGCAACTGAACCGGTATCAAATACCCAGGGGCCACTATGAACACTAGTAAAGTACACATCAATAACATGTATATCAAATATACCTATGTTCTCTTTGCCATCCTTCTTATTCGCCAAGTTTTTGGGGCGGGTCCGCTTCTAGTGACCATTCCCTTTGAAGTAGAAGCACTCAGTTTCAGGCTAAGGTCCAGCTTTGGGCTTCTTCACGGGAGTGGTAACTTGCTTTCCATTCTTCTTGAAGTTCCCTTTCTTTCCCTTGCCCTTTTTTGTTGAAACTAGTGGTCTTGTTAACCGTCAACACTTGATGCTATTTCTTGATTTCTACCTTCGCCGATTTCAGCATCGCGAAGAGCTTGGGAATTGTTTTCGTCATCCATTGCATATTATAGTTCATCACGAAGTTCTAGTAATTTGGTGATAGTGACTAGAGAACTCTGTCAATCACTATCTTATCTGGAAGATTAACTCCCATTTGATTCAAGCGATTGTAGTACCCAGACATTCTGAGCACATGCTCACTCCCTGAGCTATTCTCCTCCATCTTGTAGGCAAAGTACTTGTTAGAGGTCTCATACCTCTCGACACGGGCATGAGTCTAAAATACCAATTTTAGCTCTTGGAACATCTCATATGCTCTGTGGCGTTCAAAACATTTTTGAAGTCCCGGTTCTAAGCCGTAAATCATGGTGCACTAAACTATCAAGTAGTCATCATACTGAGCTTGTCAAACGTTCATAACGTCTGCATCTGCTCCTGCAATAGGTCTGTCACCTAGCGGTGCATCAAGGACATAATTCTTCTGTGCATCAATGAGGATAATCCTCGGATCAGGGACCGAGTCCGCATCATTGCTACTACCATATTTCAACCTAGTTTTCTCTAGGAACATATCAAAAATAAAACAGGGGAGCTATACGCGAGCAATTGATCTACAACATAGATATGCAAAAACTATCAGGACTAAGTTCATGATAAAATAAGTTCAATTAATCATATTACTTAAGAACTCCCACTTAGATAGACATCCCTCGAGTCATCTAAATGATCACGTGATCCATATCAACTAAACCATGTCCGATCATCACGTGAGATGGAGTAGTTTTTAGTGGTGAACATCTCTATGTTGATCATATCTACTATATGATTCACGTTCGACCTTTCGGTCTCCAGTGTTCCGAGGCCATGTCTGTACATGCTAGGCTCGTCAAGTTTAACCCGAGTATTCCGCATGTGCAAAATTGTCTTGCACCCATTGTATGTGAATGTAGAGCTTATCACACCCGATCATCACGTGGTGTCTCAGCATGACGAACTGTCGCAACGGTGCATACTCAGGGAGAACACTTATACCTTGAAATTTAAGTAAGGGATCATCTTATAATGCTACCGCCGTACTAAGCAAAATTAGATGCATAAAAGATAAACATCACATGCAATCAAAATATGTGACATGATATGGCCATCATCATCTTGTACCTTTGATCTCCATCTCCAAAGCACCGTCATGATTTCCATCATCACCGGCTTGACACCTTGATCTCCATCGTAGCGTCGTTGTCATCTTGCCAACTGTTGCTTCTACAACTATCGCTAACGCATAGTGATAAAGTAAAGCAATTACATGGCGTTTGCATTTCATACAATAAAGCGACAATCATAGGGCTCGTGACAGTTGCTGATAACTTCTACAAAACATGATCATCTCATACAATAACGTATATCACAACATGTCTTGACCATATCACATCACAACATGCCCTACAAAAACAAGTTAGACGTCCTCTACTTTGTTGTTGCAAGTTTTACGTGGCTGCTACGGGCTTCTAGTAAGAACCGTTCTTACCTACGCATCAAAACACAACGGTGATTTATCAAGTTTGTTGTTTTAACCTTCAACAAGGACCGGCCACTGTCAAATTTGATTCAACTAAAGTTGGAGAAACAGACACCCGCCAGCCACCTTTATGCAAAACTAGTTCCATGTTTGTCGGTGGAACCAGTCTCATGAACGTGGTCATGTAAGGTTGGTCCGGGCCGCTTCATCCAACAATACCGCCGAATCAAAAAAAGACAATGGTGGTAAGCAGTATGATGATCACCACCCACAACTCTTTGTGTTCTACTCGTGCATATCGTCTACGCATAGACCTGGCTCGGATGCCACTGTTGGGGAACGTAGCATGCAATTTCAAAGAAATTCCTACGCTCACGCAAGATCTATCTAGGAGATGCATAGCAACAAGAGGGGGAGAGTGTGTCCACGTACCCTCGTAGACCGAAAGCAGAAACATTTGACAACACGGTTGATGTAGTCGAACTTCTTCTCGTTCCGACCGATCAAGCAACGAACGTACAGCACCTCCGAGTTCTGCAGACGTTTAGCTCGATGACGTCCCTCGAACTCTTGATCCAGCAAAGTGTCGAGGTAGAGTTTTGTTAGTACGACGGCGTGGTGACGGTGATGGTGAAGTGATCCGCGCAGGGCTTCGCCTAAGCACTACGACAATATGACCGGAGGCGTAAACCGTGGAGGGGGGCGCCACACACGGCTAGAAATCAATGTTGTGTGTTCTAGCGGTGCCCCCTCACATATATATAGGTGGGAGAGGGAGAGGGGCAGAAAGGGGCGCCCCAAGTAGGAGTACTCCTACTTGGGAGCCTCCTACAAGTCGGCCTCCCCCCTTCCATGTCAGAGGGGGAAGGAAAGAGAGGGGGAGGGGAAGGAAAGGGGGAGGCGAATCCTCCCCTTTCCTTCTCCCTTCCATCCTTTCCTTTTCCCCTTATTTCGGCCTATAGGGGGCGCACCAGCCCCTTAGGGGCTGGTCTGTCCCTCTCTTGGCCCATTAGGCCCATATAGTTTGCCGGGGGTTGCCCGAAACCCCTTCCGGTGACACGATACGTACCCGGTACCCCCGGAACACTTCCTGTGTCCAAATACTATCGTCCTATATATGAACCTTTACCTCTCAACCATTTTGAGACTCCTCGTCATGTCTGTGATCTCATCCGGGACTCCGAACAACATTCGGTCACCAAATCACATAACTCATATAATACAAAATCATCATTGAACGTTAAGTGTGCGGACCCTACGGGTTCGAGAACTATGTAGACATGACCGAGACACCTCTCCGGTCAATAACAAACAACAGAACCTGGATGCTCATATTGGTTCCTACATATTCTATGAATATCTTTATCGGTCAAACCGTAATGACAATATACGTTATTCTCTTTGTCCTCGGTATGTTGCTTGCCCGAGATTCGATCGTCGGTATCTTCATACCTAGTTCAAACTCGTTACTGGCAAGTCTCTTTACTCGTTGTGTAATGCATCATCCCGCAACTAACTCATTATTTACATTGCTTGCAACGATTATTATGATGTGCATTACCGAGAGGGCCCAGAGATACCTCTCCGATACTCGGAGTGACAAATCCTAATCTCGATCTATGCCAACCCAACAACCACCTTCAGAGATACCTGTAGAGCATTTTTATAATCACCCAGCTACGTTGTGACATTTGATAGCACATAAGGTATTCCTCCGGTATCCGGGAGTTGCATAATCTCATAGTCAAAGGAATATGTATATGAGATGAAGAAAGCAATAGCAATAAAACTGAACGATCAATATGCTAAGCTAACGGATGAGTCTTGTCCATCACATCATTCTCCTGATGATGTGATCTCGTTCATCAAATGACAACACATGTCTATGGTTAGGAAACTTAACCATCTTTGATTAACGATCTAGTCTAGTAGAGATTTACTAGGGACACGGTGTTTTGTCTATATATCCACACATGTATCAAGTTTCCGGTTAATACAATTCTAGCATGAATAGTAAACATTTATCATGATATAAGGAAATATAAAATACCAATTTTATTATTGCCTCTAGGGCATATTTCCTTCAACTATAGGCAAAGTAGCACTATTCGAGGCGTGCTTTGTACGGTTCAACCTGTATAAGTGCTCATACTGCTTTCAGCTATGGTTGTTAAGTGCCCTTGCTGGTTTCAGTTAAGGTTGTTAAGTACTCCTATTGCTTTGACAGTCTATCGTGTTTCTTCAGTCTCCTCTTCCTCCGGCCGCCAAAACCAAACCAGCGCCGGCAGGGCCGCCTGCTTCTACCTCCCACGGCTGGATGCGCCCCAGAGCATGTATCATCGCCCCATCATCTCCTAAATTGTTAACGCCGACGTCTGAGGCCTCGCCATCGTCCTTCGCGTGCTTTAGTGCACTCGTTGCGGTGCCGCCCTCTCACGTTGTCAACATGGTCAACAAACAAGAGGAATCAGGAGAGGACTGTACGTGGAGAGGATGACAGTAGGGACCCACCATGTCCATGGCCGTACTCAAGCAAGTTCTTCATTTTTTGTTATATATACTCCATTGTCAGCATATAGACAAAGAAAATGTCTCCTCCTAGTGGTTTGCTGACATCTGGGACCCATGACATTGTCAGCATATAGTCAATAGACAAGAGAACAGCACAAGATCAGCTGACACCTTGGACGTAGCTGCTCGAGCAGTAGTTTTTTGTTATTATTGAGACGGAGCAGGGTTTCAACTGAGTTGTGGCCCGTCTAGCCCAGGCTTCTATTTTACGTTCACCACATGACCAGCCCAGCTATTTTCTCTTTGTGAAAATGGCTACGCCAGTTTATTTTTTCTGAAGAATACCCAATCCAGGCCTACTTATTTTTCTCCGCCCTGCTGGGCTGCAATTCTTTCAAGACGGCTGCAAATCTTAAAAGTAATGTCAAATGTGCTGTAAATATTAAAAACACACGACAAATTGGCAATTACTTTCAAATTTCTGAATTTTTTCACATTTTCAGATTCCAATTTAACTGGGCTTTAACCTAATTTAAATATATCTTAAAAGTACTTTAAATCTGGCTCGACATTTTGGTATTAAAAATAGTTTGGACCCCACCGAAATATGTGAAATTCGTTTACATTTTTAACCCTGGCCCTGGCAAACAAAAAGCCGGACTGCAATAAATTGCATAAGAAGTTACAATGAGCTGTAAATTATGAAAAAAATATGGAATGGGCTGACATGTGGGCCTATTAAGTTGACGCGTATGCAAGATTTTTTTACTTATTATATACGTTAACAAACGATTCTAGCATAAGTGACCGTTGGATGTCAATCCAATGGCCGTCATGCTTCTTCAATCTCTGATCTTCTTGCTCCAGCCGCGAAATCCAGCGCCGGCGTGACCGCCTGTTCCCGCCTCCTGTGGCCGGCTGTACTGCCGCGCAGGCCTCACTGCCCCCTACTACTCCCACCGCTGGTCAGGCCATCCCTCTACTCACCCACATCCCTGCACTGTTGTGGTTTCACAGCCTCCGGATCATTCCCTTCCTGGGTCTCGCGGTCGTCCATCGTGTTGGTGTTCTCGGCACGGCGTGGTCAACGTTGTCAACAAACGATAACATCGGAAGAGGGTTGTACATGGATAGGCTGACAGTTGGGACCCACATGGTCCATGGCCGCACGCAAGCAAGTACCTCCTTATTACGCCAAAAAAGAATGAATCCTCCCCATGACAGCTGGGACCCACCATCTATATCTTGGCACGGAAGGAAGTGCCTCCTTATTAAGTGAAAAATAACAAGTGCTCCCCATGACAGCTGGGGCCCACCAGATTTGGAGGCTGACTTGTGGCCCTACTAAGTTGACGCATACGCAGGGCTTTGTCAACTTAGTCAACAAACGATTCTATCACCAGCGACCGTTGGATTGTTAACATCCAATGGTCGTCCTGCTTCTTCAACCTCTGATTTTCTTGCTCCAGCCGTCCAAACCACCGCGTGCTCCTACCTCCCGTGGCCGGCTGTGCTGCCACGCAGGCCTCACCGCCCCTACTACTCCCACCGCTGGCCAGGCCATCCCTCTACTCACCCACACACCCTGTTATTCTGCGGCGACGACAGCCTCACACCGCAGCTGAACCAGTCAACCCTCGTACCACCCTCTACGTGTTCCCAGGCTCCGCGTCATTCCCTGCCTCCCCGTCGTCCACCGCCTGGTGCTGTCTGCGCGGCGTGGTCAACATGGTCAATGGACGACAACCATCAGAAGAGGACTGTACGCGGTGAGGCTGACAGATGGACCCACCAGCTACATCTTCGCACGCAATGAAGTGCCTCCTTATTACGCGCAAAAAAAGTATCCTCCCCGTGTCAACTCGGACCCACCATCAATATCTTCACACGCAAGGAAGTGCCTCCTTATCCTCCCTGATAGCCGGGACCCACCCGGTCGAAGCGTATGTAGCGCTGTCATTCTCGTCGCAAACGTGTACATACATACTGGTCCATCGGTCTTTCTGCCACGATGAACCGTGGCCTAGTAAGGAGCGGTAGCTGTTCAGACAATCCCGTCTATATCATGTACACGTACGTACCATGCTGCAAGAAAGTAAATGCGTCTACATACGTACATACGGGCGGGGTCTCGAACGCGTACAACGACGGCGTCCAGTTCATCGGCAGCCAACCGGCTGGGTCGGAATGGAGAAACAACATCGTGTTCATCGGGAGGCAACAGACTGGGTCAGAATGCATCGTATTCATTGAGAGCCAACCGGCTTGGATGGAACAGCCGAAACGGGGTCTAGTGTACCGTAGTATGGAGGAAACGGCCTCCTGTTCGACCGACTATGGTCGAAACGAGATCATGTTGATCTGGAGGGGTGTGGCGTACCGCAAAACAGAGGAAACCGACTTGTATTGGAGCGCCTACGGTCAAAACGGGGTCTTGTTCGTCGGGAGGGGTGTGGCATACCACAAAATGGGACTCCACGGCCTACTGTTCGTCCACCGTCTAGTGCCTCGCTCCAGCCACCATGGGCTACTGTTCATCCACCGTCGACTTCCCCCAGCCTCCACTTGCTACTGTTCATCCATTGGGTCTTGTTCATCCAGCCTCCACCGGCTACTGTTCAACCAGCCCCTCCACGGGGTCCTGTTCAACCAGCCCTCCATCGGCTACTATTCAATCAGCCCTCCATGGGGTCCTGTTCATCCACCCCCAGCCGGCTCGGGTGTGTGTGGCGGCCTCCTCGATCGGGATCCTGTTCATCCAGCGGCAACAACCTCTATTACCATAGGGTCCTGTTCATCCAACCCCCACTGGGAACTATTCATCCAACCCCAACAATGGTCACTGTTCATAAAGAGGCAGCAGCAATTTCGATCGGCTTCAGTTAGCAGGAGTAGCGAAGGAATCACTCGGGTTCAGTTAACAGCCAGGGATCGAACGCTCGGGTTCAGTAACATAGCTAGTGCCTCGGGTTCAGTAAGCCAATGCCTTGCTCGGGTTCAGTTAGAGCCCAATGCCTCGCACACACGCGCGTACGTGTACGAGAGAAACGCGCAAACCTCCATGCATCTCTCGGCCCCGACCACCCACCGTAACCGGGAACTCCCCGATATTTTCCTCGCCCTTGCTTCTACCACGATTTTTTCTGTCACGGATGGCCCAAAGAATGTCATGCGGGTGCTTCCCCAGCCCGCCCAGGATGAAAAGCCCATTTTCTGTCATGATTTTTTGTCACGTGCTTTTGTCACAATTATCGTCATAGAAGTGTCATAAGCAAGACAGGAAAAAAAATTGTTCAGCCCAAAATGTCACGGATGCGTCTTTTTTTGTAGTGGGGGAGGCTTCTCCAATTGCTTAATGCTTTGCCTGATCATCCACTTCAGAAAAATGAAATACTTGATATCTTCTATAATGGACTAACCGATGCTTCTAGGGATTTCCTAGATAGTTGTGCTGGTTGTGTTTTCAGGGAACAAACTGTTGAACAAGCTGAGGAATTATTGAATAACATATTGAAAAATTATGATGATTGGACTCTTACTAAACCACTGCCTAAACCCACTCAGAAGAAGAGGGGTATCTTATATCTCAGTCCTGAAGATATGCAAGAGGCAACGAAAAGTATGAAGGAAAAAGGTATTAAAGCAGAGGATGTTAAAATTTTACCACCTATTGAAGAAATACATGGACTTGATACGCCACCACCAAAGGTGGTAGAGGTAAACTCTTTAATGAAATAGGATGAAAGTGACATCCCTTACAATATGCATCCTAGTCAATGCCTTTATGAGTTCGATAAATACATTAGAAAACAAGATCACTTCAATGAGAATGTTATGAAACAATTGAAATACAACTATGATATGATTGCTCGCTTGAGTAACTTATTATTTAGAATCACTAATGATGTTAGAGGTGTAGGAAAACATGCATGTATGGTTCAAACCCAGCTAGAACAAGTTGCTAAATCTCAAAGAGAATTACTTCATGAAATGAATAATAATATGAATGATCATGCTGTTAGAGTAATGACTAGAGGAGGTAGAATGACTCAGGAACCACTTTATCTTGAGGACACCCTAAAAGAATTGATCAAGACTCCCAAATAATTAATATTGATGCACCTAGTCCATCTAAAAGGAAAAAGAAAAAGAAAATTGATACGACTTTGCATACCTCTAGTGAACCTGAAATAGAAAAACCTCGTAAAGATAATAATGATGTCTCTATCTCTAATGCTGAAACTCAATCTGGTAATGAACATTCACCTAGTGATAATAAAAAAGATAATGATAATGTTCATGAAGACACCCAACCAGACAATGATAAAGAACCAGATAATGATGTTGAGATAGAACCTGCCGTTGATCTTGATAACCCACAACCTAAAAATAAAAGATATGACAAAAGAGACTTTGTGGCTAGAAAACATGGTAAAGAAAGAGAACCGTGGGTTCAAAAACCCATGCCCTTTCCACCTAAACCAGCTAAGAAAAGAGATGATGAAGAATTTGAACGCTTTGCTGAAATGCTCAGGCCAGTCTTTTTGCGCACTCGCTTGATTGATATTTTAAAGATGGGCCCATATGCAAAATACAAGAAAGACATCATCACTAATAAGAGAAAAATACTTGAAGCTAAAATCTCCAACATGCTTGCTAATTATTCTTTTAAGGATGGAGTGCCTAAAAAACTTGGAGATCCAGGAATACCAACTATACCTTGCTCCATCAAAAGAAATTTTGTTAAAACTGCTTTGTGTGATTTAGGAGCTGGTGTTAGTGTTATGCCTTTCTCCTTATATAAAGGACTTGATTTTAATAAACTCACACCTACTGAAATATCTTTGCAAATGGCTGATAAATCAACTGCCATGCCTATCGTATTTGTGAGGATGTGCCCGTTGTTGTTGCAAATGTTACTATCTTAACAGACTTTGTTATACTTGAGATGCCCGAGGACGACAACATGTCGATTATCCTTGGTAGACCCTTTTTGAATAATGTAGGGGCTGTTATTGATTGCAATAAAAGCAAGGTCACTTTTCATATCAATGGTAGTGAACATACGGTGCACTTTTCGAAGAAACAATTCCAAGTGAATGGTGTTAATGTTATTGAAAGATCTCCGACACTCACTATTGGAAGTTTTCAACTACCTCTACCTACTGCCAAAAAGAAATATGAAATGCTTATTGTTGGGGACATGCATATCCCCGTTGAGGTAACTTAGTGTTTTACGAAAGTTCTTCGATTTCATGCTAATCGAAGGTGGTTGTTAATAAGATTTGATCAACCTTATTAATGGATCATTTTTAGAGGTATGAAGTTGATGAATTTAGTAGGCACTACCTTCTGTCCTTACTTTTTGTTCTTTGTTTTTCTTAGTTAAATAAAATAAAATGCCATGTTTATCCTATTTTCTGGATTTTCCGTGCAATAAAAAAATTACCCAAAAATAAAAGTTCTCATAATGCCCCGAAAATTTAATATGATTTTTTCTGAATATTTTTGAATTTCTGGTGCAAATAACATCAGAGGGGGGTGCACCTGGTGACCACAAGACACCAGGGCGTGCCAGCAACCCCAGGCGCGCCCTGGTGGGTTGTGGTCCCCACGTGGGTCCACTCACTTACTTCTTTAGCCCATGTCATCTCCTACCTCCAGAAAAAAATCACCATTGCTCTCTCTCTCTCGTGTTCTTGCTCTCAAACCCGTGAATTTTGATCTCTTTGCTCGAAGCTCTGTTTCCGAAACTGTTTTGGGGGATTGCTACTTGGTATGTGACTCCTCCATTGCTCCAATTAGTTTTTGCTTTAGTGGTTTATATTTTGAAGAATTAGCTACTGATGGTGCTGTTGTAGATGAGTTTGCATGTTGAATTCTTAGAGTTCTAAGTAGTTTGAATGCTTGATATGGCTTCTGTGCATCCTTATGAGTAGCTGCTAACAATCTTGTGAAGTTTTGTTGACAAAAATTTTGTGTCCCAATTTTTTTCAGAAATTGTTCGCAAATAAAATGCAATTCTTTAGGAGTTCTTCGAGGAAGAGGTCTATGGAAGCATCATCCAGTAGTGGCTCAATACGTCGATCTTATGTTAAACCAAGCGCAAGAGAAATGCGGGATGCGGCTATCAAATCATGCCTATGGCCGTGTAACAATTTCATGGTGAGCGCAGGTATTAAGGAAGAATTTGAGCAGTATGTTCACAACACCGAGCTCGGTCCCTACATTGAAGATAAGTGCATTCAGCATCTCAACCTCACAGAAACTTTCACTAAGAAATTTAAATTTCATCCACGTGAGTCTAGAGTTTCATTTAGTCTTTATAATCATCCGTGTACCATCCCTCTAGAGATGTTTTGTAATGCCTGCAAAATTCCATATTGGGGTTCACTAGATGAGCCACCAAGATCTGAATATGAGTCATTTTGACTAGCCTTTGCTACGGTGTGGATAGAGGAGTGACTCAAGGTAGAATAAAAAGTATTCATTTCCTCAAATCAATACTTTGCACTCTTTAATGGCAAATGCATCGTAGGCAAGCAAGATTGTAGCACACTATGTGCTCCTGACTTGAGCCTCATACACACTGCTCTTACCAGTATTAAACGTTATAATCTTGGAGCGATTGTTGCACGAAGATTGCAACACAACACTTGTAGTGGTTGTTTTTATTGTGGGATTTATGCTTCTTGTTTAGCTAGAGAGGTTGGTGTAACACCTCTGCCCAATGACCCCATCCTACCTACTCAGTACTTAGACTTTGATGCCATGAAACGTCATAAGTTCCTTACAAGCACGCCCACTAATTATACTTATAACTTGAGGTTTAATAAGGAACCTATAGTACCGGTTGTTTTGCCTGCTCCTGTTCTTTTTGATTATCACAGCAAAAGAAGATATTTTGTCCTGGAGAACGAGCCTCGCGCGTACAATGCGGAGGTTGAGGCAGCCAGACGGGTTGAGTTGGTCGCACTAAGAGCCTCCATGAGCTATCACTCAGATTATTATCCAGGCCGTGAGTGGCGATTACCAGGCTAGGCCAAAAGCCTAAGCTTGGCGGAGTACGTATTTCCACTGACATTATATTCATGTTCACACATTTCATTCTAGTTGTCGGTGTTCACACTTTTTCATTGTATTATCCATGCTAGATTTATGTTTTTGCTTTCTTCTTGTGTGTTTGAAAAACTTTTAGAAAAACCAAAAATATTTCTTGCTTCTTTTCAGCTTTTCTTACTAGTTTAATTAGTTGTAGTATTAAAAAGAAAACCCAACAAGATTTCTCGATTCTTCTTTTGCTTATTGGAAGCTCTCGCGTGTAAATAGTTTTCCTCGTTCCTTTGTTTTCCTTTTCTTTAATTTGCTTTCTTCCAGAAAAACTAAAAAACTCCAAAAATATTTCAGTGTGTTTCCCTGAAATTCTTTTCTGTTTGTTGAGTCATACCAAGGAGAAGACCACGATGAAAATATTGAGTGGATATCATATGCATGACTATCGATCTAACAAAGATCCCAAATTACCTTGTCTTCTCCTTTTGAATAAAATGTTTGTAGATTCCAACTTAGTCCACGGGTCGTGCAAGTGAAAGGCAATAATGACGATATTTGATGAAGTGACTATGGCACAGAGAAACGGGTATGAACTCAACTTGGTCTGTTCTTGTAAATATGACAATTAGAGATTATAGTTTCTCATGCCATGCTTAAGTAGCTAGGAGTGCATAATGATTTATCTTGGATGTCAACATTGCATTAAAATGACTGTGTAGTATGATGATATGGTATCCTCCTCTGAATGTTTCAAGTGGCTTGACTTGGCACATGTTCATGCATGTAGTTGAATCAAAACCAACATAGCCTCTACTGTCGGATTACGGGTTCCAGCAAACCCTTGAGGTTCAAAAACTAGGGTGCGCACGAAGATCTCTCTCTCCCTAGCTCGCTCTCGCAACGATCTCAAGGCCTAGCTCGACGAACCCAAAGAACAAGAGACACGAGTGTATATACTGGTTCGGGCCACCGTTGTGGTGTAATACCCTACTCCAGTGTGGTGTGGTGGATTGCCTTGTAGGCTGAGGATGAACATGTACAAGGGATGAATAGCCTCCTGAGGAGAGGTGTTCTTGAGCTCGGTGAGCTTGTGTGTGCGAGGATGGTCTGAATGATCCATCCCCCTGCTAGGGTGGTGGCTAGTCCTATTTATAGAGGCTCGGGTCCTCTTCTCAAATGTTAGGCGGGAAGGGATCCCACAACGGCCAATTTTGAAGGGGGACAACTAGTACAAGCTATCCTGACAAAAGGTGGTCTTCGCCTGCCAAAGGCTCTGGTGGTGACGCCGCCGTGGGCTCCGCGATGACCTCCGTCCTGCCGTCCTGCTGGTCTTGGTCTTGTTGCACCGATATGGAAACCTTTGCCTGATGCCTCGGGACTCCTCGCCTGCGCTTGCCCCCTTAGCACCAAAGAGGAAACTGGTACACTGCGCCCGCTGGCGCCCGCCTGACCCTGGTCGTCACGGCTCACGTCACGCGGACCTCGCGAGGTGCCCCTTGCACAGATATCTCCGCTCCTCGGGAGCTAGCCTAGCGAGGCTGCCCCTGAGGAGTTCTTGGTGTCGTCCGCCTCGTGAGGCTTGGCCCCTCACGAGGGTCTTGAGTGGTTGCTGCTGAAGATGGGTCGTACCAGGCCGTTGGTGCAGCCACGCCCTGGGCCGCAGGCAGGCAAGTTTGGGTACCCCCGTTCCCAGGACGCCGACAGTAGCCCCCGGGCCCAAGGCGCGCTCGGAGTTGGCTTCGAGGCGAAGCCAAAGGGTAAGTGCGGAGTGCCGCGGGCCCCAATAGCCTGCGGCCTTGATTGATGTGTGGCGACTGACTGGACGTGGGCGTCTCCGCTTCCCCATGCTGCCTCGTCAACCGCCTGGCTAGGCAGCCACTGCGTCTACACAGCTCCGCCTCCATTACACGCAACGCGCTCCTTAGCTCCCTCGTCTTCCGAAAGACAGCGGATCCCTTCCCCCGGCCGGATCTGACACCAACTCCCCCTGCCGCCATGGCACCAAGCCGGAAGAAGAAGGGGAAGAAGGAGTCCCGTACCTCGGCCCCCATGCCGCCGGTCTTCGAGCCCACCATCGAGCGGTCGGTGGTGCTCAACCAGGAAGCGATGGACAAGGTGGGCCCAGCGCTCGCCGCCGATTCCAATGAGTGGGGGGCGATGATGGCCTGGCCTGCTTCCCGCGCTGCAATTGACAGGACGGCCACCGAGGTCCCCATCCATCTTCACGCCCTCTGGGCTGGTCTGATCCCTCCCTTCCCCGACTTCTTCAATGCGGTGCTCTCGCATTATCAGATCAATGCACCGCACCTCGATCCCCAATCCATCATCCTCCTTGCTATCTTCGCCTTCGTCTGCGAAGCCATGGTTGGCATTGCTCCTTCCGTGGCCTTGCTTCGCCACTTCTTCTTGCTGCATCTGACAGATGCTCTCCAGCGCTTGGGGTGCATATCCCTTCAGGATGTTGCGGTGACGGCTGGCTCAGGGATCGATTTCGAGCTCTCGCCAGTCGTCGGAGGTTTTCGGAAGCGGTGGGTGTTCATGGATGTTGGCGTGCGTAGCCCCCTGCTGCTGCTCCCGCGGATTCCGGCTGGGGGCACCCGAAGTTCACCGACCGGCAGCTCACCCACGTCTGGCACCGGCTGGCAAGGCTGAAGGGCCTCGGGGTGACGGCGCCTATGGTGGTGAAGGAGTTCATCCGGTGTCGCATTGCTCCGCTTCAGTGCCACTCCCAACCGATGTGGACCTTCTCCAGCTACAGGGACCGCATGAGGCTTCTGGTGCTTGCTCTTGCCCCTGAGGCGCGGCGCACGGTGCTGGAGCTCCTGACGGGCGACCCAATGTCAGCCAACCTGCCAGAGGAAGGCTGCCTTCTGTACTGCTGCTCGAACAAGGTGGAGTTTCCGAAGTAGATGCCCCCTTCGACGAATGGGGATTGCGTCCGGTTGGCCTTGAAGGGCCTCGCGAGGGCCCTGTCTTCGTGGCCCCCTTGCCCGCTGCCAGCACGGTGCTCGTACCAGAAGTGGGCGCAAGGGGGCGGTCGCTGTCAAACGATAGCGGCGCTGCCGCTGAGGAACTGGCGTCGCTCGGGGCTCCTAAAGTGTCATCCCCCGGGGCCCGAGAGAGCCGTCCTGCGGAAGCGGCCGGGGGGACGAGGCAGTCCGATACTCCTAAGTCTCAAGCCCCCAAGGCCCCAGCGAGTCGCCATGAGGTGGAGACCGAGGGCTCCACGCAGCCCAGCACCCCTGAGGTCGCCTCCTCAGGAGCCGCACCAGCCGCGCCCGGCATTGGTGACCGCACCCAGGGCTTCGGCCGGCTCCGACCGAACTTCGAAGTGCTCTACAAGAGGAAGGGGTCTCCAAGATGCAGCAGCGACGCCCTCCGGCCATTGAAGCAGAGGAAGTACATCACTATTGACAAGTGAGTACCTTATCGTTGTCATTTCTTGAGCGCCGCTTCTCCTCCTGACCGCAGTTCCTTAGGGTCCCTTCCGCTAGGGCGATGAAGTCTCCCGAGAAGCGACCTCCGCCTGCTTCGGGCTCTCCGCTGACCCTGAGCGCCTCATGTCGGCCTGCCGCGCACGACGCGAGGCCTGCCGGGGAGGCGGACGTGTCGGCCTGGCGTCTTGACCCTGCGCTCTTGTCGTCCCTCCTCCGTGGTCCTGCCTGGGGTGCGGAGAGTGTGCCGAGGGCCCCACCACTGGTCCTTGCCCGCGGCTGGGCGACCTCGGCCCTGGCCTCACCTACGAGCAACGAGGCTCCGCCACACCGGGCCTCCGCCGAGGCCCGAAGGGCGGACGGAAAGGCACCGGCCTC
This sequence comes from Aegilops tauschii subsp. strangulata, assembly GCF_002575655.3. Taxonomy (NCBI): domain Eukaryota; kingdom Viridiplantae; phylum Streptophyta; class Magnoliopsida; order Poales; family Poaceae; genus Aegilops; species Aegilops tauschii. Next base: position 230,173,239 of record NC_053039.3, read on the forward strand.
CAGCCCCCTACCGGGAGCGGGCGAGCCACTTCGAACTTCTCCAACAACCCTTGGCGCGGAGGACAGACATGGCCGCGCGTTTAAGCTTGCACGCGAGCACGGGTCTGTCCGCCATGAGCTCTTCCAGGAGGCGATGGGCGCGCTGAGCCGGCTCAGGGAGGAGCTCGTGGATGTTGACACCTGCTTTGAAACCGAAGGCCTTCGGCTGGCGGACGAATGGCATCAACTGAAGGTGGCCATCGACTTCGGGAGTCTCCAGCGCCAACGCACCAACGCAAAGGCCGAGGTATCCCTCACTACCTCGTGTGAGGCCAGCGCCCGGGCCTTAGAGGAGGCCAGGGAGGCTGACCACCGCTGCGAGGCCGCAGAGAAGCGCGAAGGCGAGCTCCGGGCTCTGAATGCCTCTTTGGAGCGGCAGGTCGAGGCGCGCAGGGCTGCCTTGGCGTCGATGAAGGGGGCGCCTACCGAAGAGGGGGAGATCTTGAGGCATGAGGAGGCGCTGATGTTGGAGGCCACGGAGCGCAGCCTCGAGCTTGAACGGTTGGAAACGAGGGAGCGTCAGGTCACCGAGGCGGAGGAGGCCGCCAGTGCGCGCGAGGCCAGGATCTAGGAGGAAGTTGACTGTAGGGTGGTGGAGGCTCGTGCCGATCTCACCAACAGGCACGACCTAAAGCTGAAGCTCGTGGAAGCCGAAGCTGAGGGCAGAACCACCGCCCTCAGGTCAAAACTGGACGAAGCGGAACATCACGAGAAGGCCGCTGCGGCGGCCCTGATCTCTGTCCAGGCCGAGCTGGCCTCAACCCGTGCCAAACTGCTCCCGCTTCAGCGGTGGGTCGCCGATACTGAGTCCCTTGCGCAACAGAGCAGGGAGGAAGTGCTCTGCCGACAGATGCTACTACGCGAGCACGCTCCCATGCTCCGGGCCCTCAGGGTGAGGCCCAACCAGGCGCTGGATGCCATCTGCGACGAACACGCCCCTCATCCCCACACAGAAGACTATGCCAACCATCTTCGCTTCTTTACCGACGTCGTGACGCGCCTGGAGGACCGGGCCGAGAGGTCTCGCGAGCTTGTTGAAGAAAAGAGCCGGGGCCTCCTTGGGCTTGCGTTTTCCCGTGTCTTCAGTCATCTTCAGAACATCGATCCCCACTTCAACTTCGACGCCGCCATCGCCCCAGTGCCCGGAGCCATCTGGGACAACCTGGCGCGTTGGGTGGACGATAATGTGGATGCTCTGGTCAGGGCTTTTGCTTCCGAGGACGACGCGGTGGTGGTCGTGGCGGATGAAGGCGACGTGGTTGATGACGGTGAAGACGACGCTGGGCACAGCGCCAGCAGCGTGTCCGGGAGTGACTCGAAAGATGCCGCGAGCGACAGTTGAGCCCACACTCCTTTGCTTTGAACCTGCACGCAAAAGCTTGGGGACGGCCCCTCAAGGTATAAGAGCATTTTGGGGAGGGGGAGCCCCTCATGTAATCAGACTACTGTTTTATTCCTCAAGCCAGAATTGAAGCATGCTTTTGCGAGCCCACATGCTCTTCCACGGGCTTGCTGCTGTAACTTACCTCAGTCTAGGCAGGCCTTGACCTGGTCCTGTAGTCGCCGATGTGTGCTTCTCCCGAGGGGAGCCCTTCGCGGGCTCACGAGGTTTTGGGCTTCTAAGGAGCCTGCTAGTCCGCCTGAGAGGGCCTCGCGAGAAGCGAGCGCCAGATCATGACAAGATGTGCGCGCAGCACGCACATCCCACGCCCAGCCCCCGCTTGCGAGGTGCTCGCAAGGGAAGGGGTAGCAGGCGCGAGCCTCGAAGTAAGGTGCAAAACCAAAAAACTAGGAAAATCGACACGAACGAGAAAAGACGCCCCCACCCTTGCCAACAGAAACGCGACTTTAAGTTCAGATCCAAAAGGCGGCAAATCGAGCTACAGAAAAGGGGTTGAAGGCAAATGGCCATGTCCGGCACCTAACTTGTCTTCTTGTCTTCCCACCAGCGCGGAGCTAAGTGCTTTCACTGGCTGTGAGCATAGTGCTGGGTAACATAGTATTTCAAAAAAAATTCCTGCGATCACGCAAGATCTATCTAGGAGAAGCATAGCAACGAGCGGGGAGAGTGTGTCCATGTACCCTCGTAGACCGAAAGTGGAAGCGTTAAGTAACGCAGTTGATGTAGTCGAACGTCTTCGCGATCCAACCGATCAAGTACCAAACGCACGGCACCTCCGCGTCCGCACACGTTCAGCTCGGTGACCTCCCTCGAACTTCTAGATCCAGCTGAGGTCGAGGGAGAGTTTCGTCAGCACGACGGTGTGTTGACGGTGATGATGAAGTTACCGACGCAGGGCTTCGCCTAAGCACTACGACAATATGACCGAGGTGGAAATATGTGGAGGGGGGCACCGCACACGGCTAAGAATCAACTTGTGTGTCTATGGGGTTCCCCCTCCCCCTTATATAAAGGAGGGGAGGAGGGGGCCGGCCGGACTCATGCTGCGCCCCCAAGGGGGGATTCCTAATCCTACTAGGAGTAGGTTTCCCCCCTTTCGTAGTCCAACTAGGAGGGGGAAGGAAGGGGAAGAGGAGAGGATGGAAAGGGGGGCCGGCCCCCCTCCCAATTCGGATTAGGCTTGGGGGCGCCCCTCCTCTTGGCCGCCTCCTCTCTCTCTTCCACTAAAGCCCATGTAGGCCCATTAAGCCCCCGGGGGGTTCCGGTAACCCCTCGGTACTCCTGTAAATGCCCGAACTCATCCGAAACCATTCCGGTGTCCAAACATAACCTTCCAATATATCAATCTTCATGTCTCGACCATTTCGAGACTCCTCGTCATGTCCGTGATCACATCCGGGACTCCGAACTACCTTTGGTACATCAAAACACATAACCTCATAATACCGATCGTCATCGAACGTTAACCGTGCGGACCCTACGGGTTCGAGAACTATGTAAACATGACGGAGACTCATCTCCGGTCAATAACCAATAGCGGAACCTGGATGCTCATATTGGTTCCTACATATTCTACGAAGATCTTTATCGGTCAAACCGCATAACAACATACATTGTTCCCTTTGTCATCGGTATGTTACTTGCCCGAGATTCGATCGTCGGTATTATCATACCTAGTTCAATCTTGTTACCGGCAACTCTCTTTACTCGTTCCGTAATGCATCATCTCGTAACTAACTCATTAGTCACATTGCTTGCAAGGCTTATAGTGATGTGCTTTACCGAGAAGGCCCAGAGATACCTCTCCGACAATCAGAGTGACAAATCCTAATCTTGACCTACGCCAACTCAACAAACACCATTGGAGACACCTGTAGAGCATCTTTATAATCACCCAGTTATGTTGTGGCGTTTGATAGCACACTAAGTGTTCCTCCGGTATTCGGGAGTTGCATAATCTCATAGTCATAGGAACATGTAGTTATGAAGAAAGCAATAGCAATAAACTAAACGATCATAGTGCTAAGCTAACAGATGGTTAAAGTCAATCACATCATTCTCTAATGATGTGATCCCATTCATCAAATGACAACTCATGTCTATGGTTAGGAAACTTAACCATCTTTTATTAACGAGCTAGTCAAGTAGAGGCATACTAGTGACACTCTGTTTGTCTATGTATTCACACATGTACTAAGTTTTCGGTTAATACAATTCTAGCATGAATAATAAACATTTATCATTATATAAGGAAATATAGATAGCAACTTTATTATTGCCTCTAGGGCATATTTCCTTCAGTCTCCCACTTGCACTAGAGTCAATAATCTAGATTACATAGTAATGATTCTAACACCCATGGAGTCTTGGTGTTGATCATGTTTTGCTCGTGAGAGAGGCTTAGTCAACGGGTCTGCAGCATTTAGATCCGTATGTATCTTGCAAATCTCTATGTCTCCCTCCTTGACTTGATCGCGGATGGAATTGAAGCATCTCTTGATGTGCTTGGTTCTCTTGTGAAATCTGGATTCCTTTGCCAGGGCAATTGCACCAGTATTTTCACAAAAGATTTTCATTGGACCCGATGCACTAGGTATGACACCTAGATCGGATATGAACTACTTCATCCAGACTCCTTCATTTGCTGCTTCCGAAGCAGCTATGTACTCCGCTTCACATGTAGATCCCGCCACGACGCTTTGCTTGGAACTGCACCAACTGGCGGCTCCACCATTCAATAAAAATACGTATCCGGTTTGTGACTAGAGTCATCCGGATAAGTGTCAAAGCTTGCATCGACGTAACCGTTTACGACAAGCTCTTTGTCACCTCCATAAACGAGAAACATATCCTTAGTCCTCTTCAGGTATTTCAAGATGTTCTTGACCGTTGTCCAGTGATCCACTCCTGGATTACTTTGGCACCTCCCTGCTAAACTAATAGCAAGGCACACATCAGGTCTGGTACACAACATTGCATACATGATAGAACCTATGGCTGAAGTATAGGGAATGACTTTCATTTTCTCTCTATCTTCTGCAGGGGTCGGGCAATGAGTCTGACTCAACTTCACACCTTGTAACACAGGCAAGAACCCTTTCTTTGCATGATCCATTTGGACTTCTTCAAAACTTTATCAAGGTATGTGCTTTGTGAAAGTCCAATTAAGCGTCTTGATCTATCTCTATAGATCTTGATGCCCAATATATAAGCAGCTTCACCGAGGTCTTTCATTGAAAAATTCTTATTCAAGTATCCTTTTATGCTATTCGGAAATTCAGCATCATTTCCGATCAACAATATGTCATCTACATATAATATCAGAAATGCTACAGAGCTCCCACTCACTTTCTTGTAAATACAGGCTTCTCCAAAAGTCTGTATAAAACCATATGCTTTGATTACACTATCAAAGCGTATATTCCAACTCCGAGAGGCTTGCACAGTTTGTTAGCACCTTTTGGATCGACAAAACCTTCCGGTTGCATCATATACAACTCTTCTTTAAGATATCCATTAAGGAATGCAGTTTTGACATCCATTTGCCAAATTTCATAATCATAAAATGCGGCAATTGCTAACATGATTCGGACGGACTTAAGCATCGCTACGGGTGAGAAGGTCTCATCGTAGTCAACTCCTTGAACTTGTCGAAAACCTTTCGCAACAAGTCTAGCTTTGTAGACAGTAATATTACCGTCAGCACCAGTTTTCTTCTTGAAGATCCATTTATTCTCTATGGCTTGCCGATCATCCGGCAAGTCAACCAAAGTCCATACTTTGTTCTCATACATGGATCCCATCTCAGATTTCATGGCCTCGAGCCATTTCGCAGAATCTGGGCTCATCATCGCTTCCTCATAGTTCGTAGGTTCGTCATGGTCAAGTAACATGACCTCCAGAACAGGATTACCGTACCACTCTGGTGTGGATCTTACTCTGGTTGACCTACGAGGTTCGGTAGTAACTTGATCAGAAGTTTCATGATCATCATCATTAGCTTCCTCACTTACTGGTGTAGGAATCACTGGAACTGATTTCTATGATGAACTACTTTCCAATAAGGGAGCAAGTATAGTTACCTCATCAAGTTCTACTTTCCTCCCACTCACTTCTTTCGAGAGAAACTCCTTCTCTAGAAAGGATCCATTCTTAGCAACGAATATCTTGACTTCGGATCTGTGATAGAAGGTGTACCCAACAGTCTCCTTTGGGTATCCTATGAAGACACATTTCTCCAATTTGGGTTCGAGCTTATCAGGTTGAAGTTTTTTCACATAAGCATCGCAACCCCAAATTTTAAGAAACGACAACTTGGGTTTCTTGCCAAACCACAGTTCATATGGTGTCGTCTCAACGGATTTAGATGGTGCCCTATTTAACGTGAATGTAGCCGTCTCTAAAGCATAACCCCAAAAGATAGCAGTAAATCAGTAAGAGACATCATAGATCGCACCATATCTAATAAAGTACGATTACGACATCCGGACACACCATTATGCTGTGGTGTTCCGGGTGGCGTAAGTTGTGAAACTATTCCGCATTGTTTCAAATGGAGACCAAACTCATAACTCAAATATTCTCCTCCACGATCATATCGTAGAAACTTTATTTTCTTGTTACGATGATTTTCCACTTCACTCTAAAATTCTTTGAACTTTTCAAATGTTTCAAACTTATGTTTCATCCAGTAGATATACCCATATCTGCTCAAATCATCTGTGAAGGTCAGAAAATAACGATACCCGCCGCGAGCATCAACACACATCGGACCACATACATCAGTATGTATTATTTCCAACAAGTCTATTGCTCGCTCCATTGTTCCGGAGAACGGAGTCCTAGTCAACTTGCCCATGAGGCATGGTTCGCAAGCATCAAGTGATTCATAATAAAGTGATTCCAAAAGCCATCAGCATGGAGTTTCTTCATGCGCTTTACACCAATATGACCTAAACGGCAGTGCAACAAATAAGTTGCACTATCATTATTAAACTTATATCTTTTGGCTTCAATACTATGAATATGTGAATCACTACTATCAAGATTTAGTAAAAATAGACCACTCATCAAGGGAGCATGACCATAAAACATATTACTCATATAAATAGAACAACCATTATTCTCTGATTTAAATGAATAACCGTCTCGCATCCAACAAGATCCAGATATAATGTTCATGCCTAACGCTAGCACCAAATAACAATTATTCAGGTCTAAAACTAATCCCGAAGGTAGATGTAGAGGTAGCGTGCTGACGGCGATCACATCGACTTTGGAACCATTTCCCACGCGCATCGTCACCTCGTCCTTAGCCAATCTTTGCTTAATCTGTAGCCCCTGTTTCGAGTTGCAAATATTAGCAACAGAACCAGTATCAAATACCCAGGCGCTACTGCGAGCATTAGTAAGGTACACATCAATAACATGTATATCAAATATACCTTTCACTTTGCCATCCTTCTTCTCCGCCAAATATTGGGGCAGTTCCGCTTCTAGTGACCAGTCCCTTTGCAGTAGAAGCACTCAGTCTCAGGCTTAGGTCCAGACTTGGGCTTCTTCACTTGAGCAGCAACTGGCTTGCCGTTATTCTTGAAGTTCCCCTTCTTCCCTTTGCCCTTTTTCTTGAAACTAGTGGTCTTATCGACCATCAACACTTGATGCTCCTTGATTTCTACCTCCGCAGCCTTTAGCATTGCGAAGAGCTCGAGAATTGTCTTATCCATCCCTTGCATATTACAGTTCATCACGAAGCTTTTGTAGCTTGGTGGCAGTGATTGAAGAACTCTGTCAATGACACTATCAACTGGAAGATTAAGTCCCAGCTGAGTCAAGTGATTTGGTACCCAGACATTCTGAGTATATGCTCACTGACAGAACTATTCTCCTCCATTTTGCAGCTGTAGAACTTATTGGAGACTTCATTTCTCTCAATCCGGGCATTTGCTTGAAATATTAACTTCAAATCCTAGAACATCTCATATGCTCCATGACGTTCAAAACGTTGTTGAAGTCCCGGTTCTAAGCCGTAAAGCATGGCACACTGAACTATCGAGTAGTCATCAGCTTTGCTCTGCCAGACGTTCATAACATCTGGCGTTGCTCCTGCAGTAGGTTTGGCACCTAGCGGTGCTTCCAGGACGTAATTCTTCTGTGCAGCAATGAGGATAATCCTCAAGTTACGGACCCAGTCCGTGTAATTGCTACCATCATCTTTCAACTTAGCTTTCTCTAGGAACGCATTAAAATTCAACGGAACAACAACACGGGTCATTTATCTACAACAACATAGACATGCAAAATACTATCAGGTACTAAGTTCATGATAAATTAAAGTTCAATTAATCATATTACTTAAGAACTCCCACTTAGATAGACATCCCTCTAATCATCTAAGTGATCACGTGATCCATATCAACTAAACCATGTCCGATCATCACGTGAGATGGAGTAGTTTTCAATGGTGAACATCACTATGTTGATCATATCTACTATATGATTCACGCTCGACCTTTCGGTCTCAGTGTTCTGAGGCCATATCTGCATATGCTAGGCTTGTCAAGTTTAACCCGAGTATTCTGCGTGTGCAAAACTGGCTTGCACCCGTTGTATGAAAACGTAGAGCTTATCATACCCGATCATCACATGGTGTCTCGGCACGACGAACTGTAGCAACGGTGCATACTTGATACGTCTCCAACATATCTATAATTCTTGATTGTTCCATGCTATTATATTATCTGTTTTGGATGTTTAATGGGCTTTATTATGCTCTTTTATATTATTTTTTGGGACTAACCTATTAACCGGAGGCCCAGTGCCAGTTGCTGTTTTTTTGCCTATTTCAGTGTTTCACAGAAAAGGAATATCAAACGGAATCCAAACGGAACGAAACGTTCGCGAGGATCTTTCTTGGAACAAACGCAATCCAGGAGACTTGGAGTGGAAGTCATAGACGCAACGAGGCGGCCACGAGGTAGGAGGGCGCGCCCAGGGGGTAGGCACGCCCCCACCCTCATGGGCCCCTCGTAGCTCCATCGACCTACTTCTTTCGCCTATATATACTCTTATACCCTGAAAACATCCAGGAGAGCCACGAAACCACTTTTCCACCGCTGCACCCTTCTGTGCCCGTGAGATCCCATCTGGGGCCTTTTCCGGCGATCTGCCGAAGGGGGATTCGATCACGGAGGGCTTCTACATCAACACCATAGCATCTCCGATGATGTGTGAGTAGTTTACCATAGACCTTCGGGTCCATAGTTATTAGCTAGATGGCTTCTTCTCTCTCTTTGGTTCGCAATACAAAGTTCTCCTCGATGTTCTTGGAGATCTATTCGATGTAATACTTTTTGCGGTGTGTTTGCGAAGATCCGATGAATTGTGGGTTTATGATCAAGATTATCTATGAAGAATATTTTGTTCTTCTCTGAATTCTTATATACATGATTTGATATCTTTGCAAGTCTCTTCGGATTATCGGTTTAGTTTGTCCTACTAGATTGATCATTCTTGCAATGGGAGAAGTGCTTAGCTTTGCGTTCAATCTTGCGGTGCCCTTTCCCAGTGACAGTAGGGGCAGCAAGGCACGTATTGTATTGTTGCCATCAAGTATAAAAAGATGGGGTTTATATCATATTGCTTGAGTTTATCCCTCTACATCATGTCATCTTGCCTAATGCGTTACTCTGTTCTTATGAACTTAATACTCTAGATGCTTGCTGGATAGCGGTCGATGTGTGGAAAAATAGTAGTAGATGCAGAATCGTTTCGGTCTACTTGACACGGACGTGATGCCTATGTTCATGATCATGCCTAGATATTCTCATAACTATGCGCTTTTCTATCAATTGCTCGGCAGTAATTTGTTCACCCACCGTAATATATGCTATCTTGAGAGAAGCCACTAGTGAAACCTATGGCCCCCGGATCTACTTTACATCATATAAGTTTTTGATATATAATTCTCGTTTACTATCTATTTATTTTGCAATCTTTACTTTCCAATCTATACAACAAAAATACCAAAAATATTTATCTTATTATCTTTATCAGATCTCACTTTTGCAAGTGGCCGTGAAGGGATTGACAACCCCTTTATCGTGTTGGTTGCAAGGTTCTTGATTCTTTGTGCAGGTACTAGGCGACTAGCGTGTAGTCTCCTACTAGATTGATACCTTGGTTCTCAAAAACTGAGGGAAATACTTACGCTACTTTGCTGCATCACCCTTTCCTCTTCAAGGGAAAACCAACGCATGATCAAGAGGTAGCAAGAAGGATTTTTGGCGCCGTTGCCGGGGAGATCTACGCACAAGTCAAGACATACCAAGTACCCATCACAAACTCTTATCCCTCATATTACATTATTTGCCCCGGAAGGCATCCCCTCTTTCGTCTTCGTCTATCGGTAACTTTACTTGAGGTTATATTTTTATTCACCACATGCTATGTGTTTTGCTTGGAGCGTCTCGTATGATTTGAGTCTTTGATTTTCAGTTTACCACAATCATCCTTGCTGTACACACCTTTTGGGAGAGTCACACATGAATCGGAATTTATTAGAATACTCTATGTGCTTCACTTATATCTTTTGAGCCAGATAATTTTGCTCTAGTGCTTCACTAATATCTTTTAGAGCACGGTGGTGGTTTTATTTTATAGAAATTATTGATCTCTCATGCTTCACTTATATTATTTTGAGAGTCTTTTAGAACAGCATGGTAATTTTCTTTGGCTATAAAATTAGTCCTAATATGATAGGCATCCAAGATGGGTATAATAAAAACTTCCATATAGAGTGCATTGAATACTATGAGAAGTTTGATACTTGATGATTGTTTTGAGATATGAAGATGGTGATATTAGAGTCGTGCTAGTTGAGTAATTGCGAATTTGAGAAATACTTGTGTTGAGGTTTGCAAGTCCCGTAGCATGCACGTATGGTAACCGTTGTGTAACAAATTTGAAGCACGAGGTGTTTCTTTGATTGTCCTCCTTATGAGTGGCGATCGGGGACGAGCGATGGTCTTTTCCTACCAATCTATGCCCCTAGGAGCATGCACGTACTGCTTGGTTTTGATGACTTGTAGATTTTTGCAATAAGTATGTGAGTTCTTTATGACTAATGTTGAGTCCATGGATTATACGCAATCTCACCCTTCCATCATTGCTAGCCTTTTCGGTACCGTGCATTGCCCTTTCTCACCTCGAGAGTTGGTGCAAACTTCGCCGGTGCATCCAAATCCCTTGATATGATACGCTCTATCACACATAAGCCTCCTTATATCTTCCTCAAAACATCCACCATACCTACCTATTATGGCATTTCCATAGCCATTCCGAGATATATTGCCATGCAACTTTCCACCGTTCCGTTTATTATGACACGCTTCATCATTGTCATATTGCCTTGCATGATCATGTAGTTGACATCGTATTTGTGGCAAGGCCACCATGCATAATTTTTCATACATGTCACTCTTGATTCATTGCCCATCCCGGTACACCGCCGGAGGCACTCATATAGAGTCATATTTTGTTCTACTATCGAGTTGTAATCCTTGAGTTGCAAATAAATATAAGTGTGATGATCATCATTATTAGAGCATTGTCCCGTGTGAGGAAATAAATAAAAACAGAGAAAGGCCAAAATAAAAAAGAGAGAAAGGCCAAATAAAAAAAAGAGAAAGGCCAAAAAAAGAAGGCCCAAGAAATGAGAGAAAAAAAGAGAAGGGGCAATGTTACTATCCTTTTTCCACACTAGTGCTTCAAAGTAGCACCATGATCTTCATGATAGAGAGTCTTATTTTGTCACTTTCATATACTAGTGGGAATTTTTCATTATAGAACTTGGCTTGTATATTCCAACAATGGGCTTCCTCAAATGCCCTAGGTCTTCGTGAGCAAGCAAGTTGGATGCACACCAACTTAGTTTCTTTTGTTGAGCTTTCATACATTTATAGCTCTAGTGCATCCGTTGCATGGCAATCCCTACTCCTCACATTGACATCAATTGATGGGCATCTCCATAGCCCGTTGATTAGCCGCGTCAATGTGAGACTTTCTCCTTTTTTGTCTTCTCCGCACAACCTCCATCATCATATTCTATTCCACCCATAGTGCTATGTCCATGGCTCGCGCTCACATATTGAGTGAAAGTTGAAAAAGTTTGAGAATACTAAAGTATGAAACAATTGCTTGGCTTGTCATTGGGGTTGTGCATGATGAGAGCATTTTGTGTGACGAAAATGAAGCATGGCCAAACTATATGATTTTGTAGGGATGAGCTTTCTTTGGCTATGTTATTTTGAGAAGACATAATTGCTTGATTAGTATGCTTGAAGTATTATTATTTTTATGTCAATATTAAACTTTTGTCTTGAATCTTTCAGATCTGAACATTCATGCCACAATAAAGAAAATTACATTGAAAATATGTTAGGAAGCATTCCACATAAAAAAATTCTGTTTTTATCATTTACCTACTCGAGGACGAGTAGGAATTAAGCTTGGGGATGCTGATACATCTCCAACGTATCTATAATTTTTTATTGTTCCATGCTATTATATTATCTGTTTTGGATGTTTAATGGGCTTTATTATGCTCTTTTATATTATTTTTTGGGACTAACCTATTAACCGGAGGCCCAGTGCTAGTTGCTGTTTTTTTGCCTATTTCAGTGTTTCGCAGAAAAGGAATATCAAACAGAATCCAAACGGAACGAAACCATCGCGAGGATCTTTCTTGGAACAAACGCAATCCAGGAGACTTGGAGTGGAAGTCAGAGACGCAACGAGGCGGCCACGAGGCAGGAGGGCGCGCACCCACCCTCATGGGCCCCTCATAGCTCCACCGACCTACTTCTTTCGCCTATATACTCTTATACCCTGAAAACATCCAGGAGAGCCACAAAACCACTTTTCCACCGCCGCAACCTTCTGTACCTGTGAGATCCCATCTGGGGCCTTTTCCGGTGATCTGCCGGAGGGGGATTCGATCACGGAGGGCTTCTACATCAACACGATAGCCTCTCCGATGATGAGTGAGTAGTTTACCACAGACCTTCGGGTCCATAGTTGTTAGCTAGACGGCTTCTCCTCTCTCTTTGGTTCTCAATACAAAGTTCTCCTCGATGTTCTTGGAGATCTATTTGATGTAATTCTTTTTGCGGTGTGTTTGCGAAGATCCGATGAATTGTGGGTTTATGATCAAGATTATCTATGAACAATATTTCGTTCTTCTCTGAATTCTTATATGCATGATTTGATATCTTTGCAAGTCTCTTCGAATTATCAGTTTAGTTTGGCCTACTAGACTGATCTTTCTTGCAATGGGAGAAGTGCTTAGCTTTGGGTTCAATCTTGCGGTGTCCTTTCCCAGTGACGGTAGGGGCAGCAAGGCACGTATTGTATTGTTGCCATCGAGGATAAAAAGATGGGGTTTATATCATATTGCTTGAGTTTATCCCTCTACATCGTGTCATCTTGCCTAATGCGTTACTCTGTTCTTATGAACTTAATACTCTAGATGCTTGTTGGATAGCGGTCGATGTGTGGAGTAATAGTAGTAGATGCAGAATTGTTTCGGTCTACTTGACACGGACGTGATGCCTATGTTCATGATCATGCCTAGATATTCTCATAACTATGCGCTTTTCTATCAATTGCTCGGCAGTAATTTGTTCACCCACCGTAATATATGCTATCTTGAGAGAAGCCACTAGTGAAACCTATGGCCCCGGGTCTACTTTACATCATATAAGTTTTCGATCTATAATTCTCGTTTACTATCTATTTATTTTGCAATCTTTACTTTCCAATCTATACAACAAAAATACCAAAAATATTTATCTTATTATCTTTATCAAATCTCACTTTTGCAAGTGGCCGTGAAGGGATTGACAACCCCTTTATCGCGTTGGTTGCAAGGTTCTTGATTGTTTGTGCAGGTACTAGGCGACTTGCGTGTAGTCTCCTACTGGATTGATACCTTGGTTCTCAAAAACAAAGGGAAATACTTACGCTACTTTGCTGCATCACCCTTTCCTCTTCAAGGGAAAACCAACGCATGCTCAAGAGGTAGCAATACTCAGGGAGAACACTTGTACCTTGAATTTTAGTCCGAGATCATCTTATAATGTTACCGCCGTACTAAGCAAAATAAGATGCATAAAGGATAAACATCACATGCAATCAATATAAGTGATATGATATGGCCATCATCATCTTGTACCTTTGATCTCCATCTCCAAAGCACCGTCATGATCACCATCGTCACCGGCTTGACACCTTGATCTCCATCGTAGCATCGTTGTCGTCTCGCCAACTATTGCTTCCACGACTATCGCTACCGCTTAGTGATAAAGTAAAGCAATTACATGGTGATTGCATTTCATACAATAAAGCGACAACCATATGGCTCCTGCCAGTTGCTGATAACTGTGTTACAAAACATGATCATCTCATAAATCAATTTATATAATCATGTCTTGACCATATCACATCACAACATGCCCTGCAAAAACAAGTTAGACGTTCTCTACTTTGTTGTTGCAAGTTTTATGAGGCTGCTACGGGCTCTAGCAAGAACCGTTCTTACCTACGCATCAAAACCACAACGATTTTTCGTCAAGTTTGTTGTTTTAACCTTCAACAAGGACCGGGCGTAGTCACACTCGATTCAACTAAAGTTGGAGAAACAGACACCCACTAGCCACCTGTGTGCGAAGCACGGCGGTAGAACCAGTCTCATGAACGCGGTCATGTAATGTCGGTCTAGGCCGCTTCATCCAGCAATACCGCCGAATCAAAGTATGACATGCTGGTAAGCAGTATGACTATTATCGCCCACAACTCTTTGTGTTCTACTCGTGCATATAACATCTACGCATAGACCTGGCTCGGATGCCACTGTTGGGTAACGTAGTATGTCAAAAAAATCCTACGATCATGCAAGATCTATCTAGGAGAAGCAAAACAACGAGCGGGGAGAGTGTGTCCACGTACCCTCGTAGACCGAAAGCGGAAGCGTTAAGTAACGCAGTTGATGTAGTCGAACGTCTTCGCGATCCAACCGATCAAGTACCAAACGCACGGCACCTCCGCGATCTGCACACGTTCAGCTCGGTGACGTCCCTCGAACTTCTAGATCCAGCTGAGGTTGAGGGAGAGTTTGGTCAGCACGGCGGTGTGTTCACGGTGCTGATGAAGTTACCGATGCAGGGCTTCGCCTAAGCACTACGATAATATGACCGAGGTGGAAATATGTGGAGGAGGGCACCGCACACGGCTAAGAATCAACTTGTGTGTCTATGGGGTGCCCCCCTCTCCCGTATATAAAGGAGGGGAGGAGGGGGCCGACCGGCCTCATGGTGCGCCCCCAAGGGGGGATTCCTACTCTTACTAGGAGTAGGTTTCCCCCCTTTCCTAGTCCAACTAGGAGGGGGGAGGAAGGGGAAGAGGAGAGGAAGGAAAGGGGGGTCGGCCCCCCTCCCAATCCGGATTGGGCTTGGGGGGCATGCCCCTCCTCTTGGCCGCCTCCTCTCTCTTCCACTAAAGCCCATGTAAGCCCATTAAGCCCCCGGGGGGTTCCGGTAACCCCCCGGTACTCCGAAAAATGCCCGAACTCATCCGAAACCATTTCGGTGTCCAAACATAACCTTCCAATATATCAATCTTCATGTCTCGACCATTTCGAGACTCCTCGTCGTGTCTGTGATCACATACGGGACTCCAAACTACCTTCGGTACATCAAAACACATAAACTCATAATACCAATCGTCATCGAACATTAAGCGTGCGGACCCTACGGGTTCGAGAACTATGTAGACATGACCGAGACTCATCTCTGGTCAATAACCAATAGCGGAACCTGGATGCTCATATTGGTTCCTACATATTCTGCGAAGATCTTTATCGGTCAAACCGCATAACAACATACGTTGTTCCCTTTGTCATCGGTATGTTGCTTGCCCGAGATTCGATCGTCGGTATTATCATACCTAGTTCAATCTCGTTACTGGCAAGTCTCCTTACTCGTTTCGTAATGCATCATCTCATAACTAACTCATTAGTCACATTGCTTGTAAGGCTTATAGTGATGTGCTTTACCGAGAAGGCCCAGAGATACCTTTCCGACAATCGGAGTGACAAATCCTAATCTCGATCTACGCCAACTCAACAAACAGCATTGAAGACACCTGTAGAGCATCTTTATAATCACCCAGTTACGTTGTGACGTTTGATATCACACTAAGTGTTCCTCCGGTATTCGGGAGTTGCATAATCTCATAGTCACAGGAACATGTATAAGTTATGAAGAAAGCAATAGCAATAAACTAAATGATCATAGTGCTAAGCTAACGGATGGGTCAAGTCAATCACATCATTCTCTAATGATGTGATCCTGTTTATCAAATGACAACTCATGTCTATTGTTAGGAAACTTAACCATCTTTGATTAACGAGCTAGTCAAGTAGAGGCATACTAGTGACACTCTGTTTGTCTATGTATTCACACATGTACTAAGTTTTCGGTTAATACAATTCTAGCATGAATAATAAACATTTATCATGATATAAGGAAATATAAACAACAACTTTATTGTTGCCTTTAGGGCATATTTCCTTCACATAGTCATTGGGGGACAATGTCGACGGCTAGCGCGGAGCATGGTGCTTCCACTAGGACGTGGGCGGGAGCCCCCGAGGCCCGAGGGCGGCTCTCCGAAGACTCCGGGTGTGTACAGCCCCACTCATTATTACATGAGTGTCACGGGCAGAGACCTTCATAGGCGTGAGCCTTGCTTCATATCGCCAGGCGAGGGCCCTGCCCTGCGCCACCCTCGACCACCGTTGGGGCGTCCGGAAACCAGGACGGTGCCAAGGGGCAAAGGGGACGGGGGGAGGGCTCACTAGCGCCTCCCCGGCAGAGGACCTACCACCGGGCGACGCCTTGCTCTGTGCGACACGGGGGAGGGCCTAGCTGCTGACCCCTCCCGTGCAGCCCCCAGTGCGCTACCCCTGGTTGAAGCGGGGCTGCCGCCCTAGGGTCGCCGTCTGCCGTTGTGGCCTGGTCCACCTGCGGTCCATGGTTAGTGTGAGCCTGCTCCTGAGATATCAGTGGTACCCTGTAGTTGTTGTTGCTGGTGGGGTCGGCGAGGCTCCCGGGTGGCTCGTGGAAGGCCTCAGCTTCCAGCATCTCTTCTTCCCAGCCCGGCTCGAGAAACGAGCAGGGGCCATCCTCTGGCGTGTACTCCTGATCCACCATGCGGGGCACATAGGCTTCCGGGGTCGCCGCTCCGGAAATCGAGCCGAGGCGCCATGCGCCCCGCGCCATCGGGCCTAGCGTGAGGGTGGAAGGCGTCGGTCCGTGCCGACCGCGTCCTATGGCGTTTGGCGGTGCGCGGGCCGCCTGGAGTGCGGAGTTGAGGTCTCCCTGGGCGCACGGCGCTGCCCTGACGGGCCAAGCAGCCCAATGATCGGCGTTGGTCCTTGGGTCGCCAGACATTGGAACTATGGGGTGTTGGTGGGTCGCTTGACGGAAGAAAGGCTTCTGCGCACCCCTACCTGGCGCGCCAAATGTTGGATTACGGGTTCCGGCAAACCCTTGAGGTTCGAACACTGGGGTGCGCACGAAGATCTCTCTCTCCCTAGCTCGCTCTCGCAACGATCTCAAGGCCTAGCTCGACGAACCCAAAGAACAAGAGACACGAGAGTTTATACTGGTTCGGGGCACCATTGTGGTGTAATACCCTACTCCAGTGTGGTGCGGTGGATTGGCTTGTAGGCTGAGGATGAACTTGTACAAGGGATGAACAACCTCCTGAGGAGAGGTGTTCTTGAGCTTGGTGAGCTTGTGTGAGCGAGGATGGTCTGAATGATCCGTCCCCCTGCTAGGGTGGTGGCTAGTCCTATTTATAGAGGCCTGGGTCCTCTTCCCAAATGTTAGGCGGGAAGGGATCCCACAACAGCCAATTTTGAAGGGAGACAACTAGTACAAGATATTCTGACAAAAGTTGGTCTTCGCCTGCCAAAGGCTCTGGTGGTGACGCCACCGTGGGCTCCGCGATGACCTCCGTCCTGCCGTCCTGCTGGTCTTGGTCTTGTTGCACCGATATGGAAACCTTTGCCTGATGCCTCGGGACTCCTCGCCCGCGCTTGCCCCCTTAGCACCAAAGAGGAAACTGGTACACTGCGCCCGCCTGACCCTGGTCGTCATGGCTCATGTCACGTGGACCTCGCGAGGTGCCCCTTGCATAGATATCTCCGCTCCTCGGGAGCTAGCCTAGCGAGGCCGCCCCTGAGGAGGTCTTGGTGTCGTCCGCCTCGCGAGGGTCTTGAGTGGTTGCTGCTGAAGATGGGTCGTACCAGGCCATTGGTGGAGCCACACCCTGGGCCGCACGCAGGCAAGTCTGGGTACCCCAGTTCCCAGGACGCCAACATCTACGATATTTATCTTCATGGTGTCCATATCCTACTCATGCTAGTGTTCAATGTTAATTATGCATAACGCATGTTCATGACCGTTTTCGCTCTCTAGCTGGCCGCTTCTCAACCTATTTGCTAGCCTTCGCCTGTACTAAGTAGGAATACTACTTCTGCATCAAAATCCTTAAACCAAATTTATTCCAGATGAGTCCACCATATCTACCTATATGCGGTATTACACTGTCGTTCTAAGAATTTGCATGTGCCACCTCAAAAAACTTCAAATAAACATATGTTTTTGTGTGCCTGGATTGTTCATAAAGCGACAGGGGGTAGTCGGTATCTTTCAGGCTAAGTGGGTTATTCTCATGATGAGTGTTTATTCACTCATCCTTGCATGAGAGGGGCGTTAATAGGGATTCCCAGTCCCGAAAAAAATGCAAATAATTAAACAAAAATCCCGCAGGATTGTTGTTGCTATGGAGGGTACCCGTTGATTTGACTAGCCGTGGAGTGTGTTTGTTGGTGGAGGGGGAGTAAACATTTACTTTTATCACTTGGGAACCACCACTAATGTGTTTAGTAGGGAAGATATTGATAACTTTTGGTCGTGATGTAAACATGAAGGGTGCATTTCCCAAAAAATCATTTTCTGTTTTTTAAAACCTTTAGCTCTGGCACCTCTGCAAACCCATGCTTCCCTCTGCGAAGGGACTATCTATTTAATTTTATGTTGAGTCATCACCTTCTCAAATAAGCGCTAGATCTAAGAGCACTATTGTCATCCTCATGCATTGTGTATAGTTAATGTTGGATGCATCATGATTGGATCTTTTCGACCATGAATTACAATGTTTAGTCGCTGCTTGAACTTCGGAGGTGCTCCGCATTTATGTTTTGTGGTAGCAGAAAGGGCTAGCGAGATACCACTGTTGTCATATTATATCATGATTGTTTTGACAAAGTGATGGCATTTGATATATTTTATTATTGCTCTCTAGTTGATTATGCCATTGATATAGTTAATATAATTTTTAGGAGTTATTGCTGACATGGTTAGTCATGATCTTTGCTGAAAACCTGGGTGCTACTTAAGCTTGTTTATCTAAACAAGAGCAAAAGAGTTCGTAAAAGTTTTTCTTTTCCACTTTCAGTTTATCAACTGAATTGCTTGAGGACAAGCAAAGGTTTAAGCTTGGGGGAGTTGATACGTCTCCGTTGTATCTACTTTTCCTAATGCTTGTCCTCTTGTTTTGGACTCTAATTTGCATGCTTTGAATGAAACTAACCCGGACTGACGCTGTTTTCAGCAGAACTACCTTGGTGTTGTTTTTGGTGCAGAAATAAAAGTTCTCTGAATGGAACGAAACTATTTGGAGAATTATTCCAGAATATATATAAAATGTTGGCATGAAGAACCATCAGGGGGACCCCTGGCTGGGCACAAGACACCAGGGCGCCCCCCCCTTTGGCGCGCTCTGGTGGGTTGTGCCCACCTGGTGGCCCCGCAGACACTAATTCCGACGCTATAAAATCCTATTTTTGGAGAAGAAGATCGGAGAGAAAGTTGCATCGCGTTTCACGATACGGGGCCGCCGCCACCTCATGTTCTTCATTGGGAGGCTAGATCTAGAGTCCGTTCGGGGCTCCGGAGAGGGGAATCTTCGATCTTTGTCCTCACCAACCCTCCTTCATCACCAATTCCATGATGCTCCCCACCGGGAGTGAGTAATTCCTTCATAGGCTCGCTGGTCGGTGAGGAGTTGGATGAGATTCATCATGTAATCGAGTTAGTTTTGTTAGGGCTGGATCCCTAGTATCCATTATGTTCTGTGATTGATGTTGTTATGACTTTGCCACGCTTAATGCTTGTCACTTTGGGCCCGGGTGCCATGATTTCAGATCTGAACCGTTTATGTTTTCACCATTATATCTATGTTCTAGATCTGATCTTGCAAGTCATATTCACCTATTATGTGTTATGATCCATAAACCCCAGTGTGACAGTAATTTGGATACTTTCCGGTGATGACCGTAGTTTGAGGAGTTCATGTATTCACTATGTTAATGCTTTGTTCCATTTCTCTATTAAAAGGAGGCCTTAATATCCCTTAGTTTCCTTATGGACCCCGCTGCCACGGGAGGGTAGGACAAAAGATGTCATACAAGTTCTTTCCATAAGCACGTATGACTATTTACGAATTACATGCCAACATTATATTTATGAACTGGAGCTAGTGCCGTATCGCCCTAGGTTATAACTGTTATATGATGAATATCATCCAATGAATCCACGCCAATGCCTATGAATTTTCCACATGTTGTTCTTGCTAAGTTAGTATTGCTGTTGTTACTGTTACACTTGTTAGAAAATCTTTGTTATCACTGTTACCATTACTACTATTGTTACCACTATTATCAAAACTATCATATTATTGTGCTACTGATCACTTTGATGCAGATATTTAATCTCTGAGTGTGGTTGGATTGACAACTCAACTACTAATACTTACAAATATTCTTTGGCTCCCCTTGTGTCGGATCTTTAAATTTGGGTTGAATACTCTACCCTCGAAAACTGTTGCGATCCCCTATACTTGTGGGTTATCACATTCCATATCAAAAATTCTATTTTTACCATTTACCTACTCGAGGACGAGCAAGAATTAAGCTTGGGGATGCTTGATACGTCTCCAATGGATCTATAATTTTTGATTGTTTCATGCTATTATAGTATCAATCTTGGATGTTTTATATGCAATTATATATCATTTTTTCGGACTAACCTATTAACCTAGTGCCCAGTGCTAGCTGTTATTTTCTACTTGTTTTTGGATTTTTAGAAAATCAATATCAAACAGAGTCCAAAGAGAGAAAAAAAATTGGATTAATTTTTCTGGACCAGAAGGGACCCTAGAAGGTTTGGGAGAAGACCTAAAGAGCCATGAGGGAGCGACAAGTTCAGGAGGCGCGCCCCGAGGCTTGTGGGCCCCTCGTGGCACCTCTTGAACAAATCCCACCTCTATAAATTCCCAAATATTCCCAATGCATCAAAGAGCCACCCAAAATACTTTTTCTGCCGCCGCAAGTTTATGTTCTTTCGCGATCCCATCTAGAGGCATTTCCGGTACTCTACCGGAGGGGGAAACGATCACGGAGGGCTTCTACATAAACCTTTCCGCCCTTCCAATGATGTGTGAGTAGTTTACCACAAACCTACGGGTCCACAGCTAGTAGCTAGATGGCTTCTTCTCTCTCTTTGATCTTCAATACAATGTTCTCCTCGATGTTCTTGGAGATTTATTCGATGTAATCTTCTTTAGCGGCGTGTTTGTTGGGATCCGATGAATTTTGGGTTTATGATCAGATTATTCCAGAATATTATTTGAGTCTTTTCTGAATTCTTATATGCATGATTGCTATAGCTTTGTATTTCTCTCTGATCTATCTGTTTGGTTTGGCCAACGAAATTCATTTATCTTGCAATGGGGGAGGTGCTTTGTAATGGGTTCAATCTTCAAGTGATCTATATCCAAGTGACAGAAGGGGACAAGACACGTACTTGTATTGTTGCCATTAAGGGGAAAAGACGGGGTTTATTCATATTAGTTGGATTTACTTTGTCTACATCATGTCATCTTGCATAAGGCGTTACTCCGTTTCTTATGAACTTAATACTCTAGATGCATGTTGGATAGCGGTCGATGGGTGGAGTAATGTAGTAGATGCAGGTAGGAGACGGTCTACTTGTCTCGGACGTGATGCCTATATACATGATCATTGCCTTGAATATCGTCATAACTATGCACTTTTCTATCAATTGCCCATAGTAATTTGTTTACCCACCGTATGCTTTTTGTTCAAGAGAGAAGCCTCTAGTGAAAATTATGGTCGTCGGGTCTACCTTTACCATATATTAAAATCCAAAACTACCTTGCTGCAATTTATTTACCGTTCTTTTATTTTATGTTTTTTATCTATCTACCATTATCAGACTTGATCCTTGCAATTAACCACCAAGGGGATTAACAACCCTCTTGATCGCGTTGGGTGCAAGTATTTGTTCTTTTGTGTGTAGGTGATGTTCACGAGGTTTCGCGTGGTTCTCCTACTGGATTGATAATCTTGGTTCTTAACTAAGGAAAATATTTATCTCTATTGTACTGCATCATCCTCTCCTCTTCGAGGAAATCCCAACGCAGCTTACAAGTAGCAGGAAGAATTTCTGGCGTCATTGCAGGGGAGACATCACCAGAACCTATCAATTACCTTCGCATAAACTCTCATCTACTTGCATTTACTTCCATTTGCCATTTGCCTCTCGTTTCCATCTCCTACACTTCTAAAACATTTTCACAAAAACACAAAAACATTTTTGCAGATTTAGTTTTTAATGTTTTATCTCTTGAACTATGCGTCCAAATCACGAACCGTTTTTGTCATTGGGTTTCTCGCATCATGATCTTAAAAAAAATTCCACATTAATTACTAGGAAAAACAGGAAACAGCAAAAAACTGGAAACCATTAACAATGAAAACCAAAAAGGAAAAAAGGGACCCCAAAAAAATGAAAACCCAAAATCAAGAAAGCACAGTTGTGCTTTTCAAAAAAATTGGAGCACATTTGTGGTTTTTCACTTTTCAGGAAGCACATTTATGCTTCACGGGGAGCACATTTGTGCCTTTTCATTTTTTGGAAGCGCGGTTGTGCTTCCCAAAAATACAGATATGCTTCACTGTGAAGCACGTTTGTGTTTTTCATACAAGTGCCTCACGCAAGGAATAAATATATTTTGCAAAAACATAGGAGAAAAGCACAAACCGAAAACCTGAAAAGAAAAGCTGAAAATACATGCATAAAAAGAAAATTAAAAAGGGTTTCCCGTGGGCGCGGCTAGCGCACGACACATGGCAACACTGGTGTGCACCACATGTTGCGCTGGGAGTGCTCCCGCGCATAACAATTGCCCCTGGAAACAACCCCCCACCCCCCGAAGGGTTACCCGCTAATTAGGTGTCCCTTGGGTTAAAGGCAAATCGGTACGCGATGCGCACCCCAACCGTGTGTACACTTTCTAAGTGGCTCGACCCATCAAGGGGTAATGCTTATACACAAGTTGCAACTAGTTTCGGGAAGCTTCTAGAAGGTTTTTGGTCAGGTTTTTTCTTTTGTCCTTTTTAGTTGGTTTTTCCCTTTTTCTAATTCAAATGTGTGTATTTTCTCAATTCATGGGATATTTCCAAATTTGTGACTTTTCAGATTCATAATTTTTTAAAGCTCACGAACTCTTTTTCCCAATTTATGAAGTTATTTTAAATTGTAAACTTTTTAAAATTCAGAAAAAATATCTTTGCAAGTTGTTTTCAAATTTATGAACTTTTCTCAAATTCGTGAACCTTTTTTCTAGATTCATGTTTCTTTTAAAGTTAACGATGGAAGGTCAAATGGTCAACCCAGAAAAACAAGGCAAGAACAACATAGGAGGGAAGCGACATAACTATAACAAACCAATAGTGTTAGATGGGACGGCTCATATAGGTGGCTCGAGGTGCTATAAGGGCAAATTGGCGCCTGAAGCATGGTACAAGAGGGCTCAGTGGCAATTCCTCATCCATGCATCATACGATTCTCAAAAGAGAAAATATAACGAAATACTTCTATTCAGCTTGTTGATAGGACGTAGAACGTTAGGCGCACTGTCCGCACGCCATGTGTCCCTGGTGAATTGTCTGTAACATGACTCTTGTTGCGAAACTGAGATTGATAACAAGGCTTTTGTTGCAACACAACTGACCGTACGACGACAGCCATGGCGCGAGACAAAGATGGTTTTTACAACAAGGATTATGTTGCGGACAAAGTTTTGCAATGAGACACTTGTTGCGAACGGCAACAACACCGACGACAGTGCTGCAACATTTTTTTGATTGAAAAAATTTATGCAACATTATCCATGTTGCACCGCAACGTCATCTATGCTGCCAAATGGTGAAAGGCAAAAAATAATAACTTTGCAACACAACCATTGTTATAAATATTTTTCCGTAACACGACCTTTGTTGCACAAATGACGCTTAAGTAAATAGCGCTTCAAGCTCAAAAAGAGAGCAAATAATGATTTCATGTGGCTTTGCAGACATCAAACTTAGTATAAAAGAAGAGGAAACCGCTGTTACAGAGCGAGCATCGCAACAGCCAGTTTATTGCAATTTGTAGCACACACATTTGGGGAAGATCGTGTCGGGCCCTTGGGACTGGGGGTACCTAGGCTTTTCTGCCTGCGGCCTAGGGCGCGGCACCAGCAGAAGGCCCATGCTAGCCCATCTTTGGACTTCAAGAGCAAGGCCCTCGTGAGGACCCCCTCCTCGCGAGGCGCACATCATCAAGCATCGTAGACCGCCTTGCGAGGCCCTCTCGCAGGGCGGCTTCCCGAGGCCCCTCACAAAGGCGTGTAGACAAAGGATCAAGTGGAGGAGTCACGCTGCCCCGCATGCTCACATGGGTGACGCGCGTGATGACAAGCAGAGCCAGAGAGGCGCCAGTAGGCATGGATGAGGAGACTTTCCTTTTTCGTGCTAAGGGAGCATGGACAGCGCGTTGGTTCCCGAAGCAATCCCCAAAGGTTACCACTTTGGTGCAAGAAGACGAGGACATCAGGCTCGCCAGGACGGAGGTCGTCACCGAGCCCACCAGCGCGTCATAGCAGGGGCTTGAGCAAGCGAACGCCACCTTTAGTCAGAATAAGTTGTACTCATGTTCCTCTTCAAAATTGGCCGTTGTGGCAACCCTTCACGCCTAGTGTTTTCGGGGGAAGAGGACCAGGGCCAGTATAAGTATAGGCTAGACGCCACGGTAGAGGAGGATCAATCCCTCGAGCCACCCGAGCCTCCCGAGGCAGTTCGTCCTCCTTGTTCACACACACACTCATCCTCCCTCGCGAGGCAATCAAACCACAAAGTAGGAGTAGGGTCTTACACCGTAAGGTGGCCCAAAGCTGGGTAAACTATTGCGTTTGTATTTTGTGTTTCCCCTCAATTGAGCACGCCGGAGCATCGTCGTGAGGTAGTGAGCAGTGAGTTGGGGCTCAGTGAGGTTATGCGAGCACAACCCAGAGTTCGAACCTTACTTGGGTCCGCGGAGCCCCGATTCTGACATTTGGCGCTCCGGGTACGGGTGCGCCTCTTCCGCTTCGCTCCGGTTCCTGCTCCATCGTCCCCATGGCTGACGCTCGTCGTGTTCGTGCTGAGCACCGAGCGGCTCGTGTCGCCTAGACAGAGCCCACGGGCCGTGGTGATTGTCGTCACTCCACCTCGGCTGCGGCCAACGCCGCCACCGACCCTGCTGCTCACGAGCAGCTGGATTCCTCCATGCAACCTTCCGTGCAACCCGACGGCCGCACCACCAAACCTTCCCTCACCCCAGCTATGGCTTCGTCCTACCACACCCGTCGTGGGCCGGTGAATGCGCAGGCTGCACTGCTCATGGCACGCGAGCTAATGCGCTACCGCCCGGCCAACGAAGGCTACGACGCCTGGCTTGGCCACATCACTGAGCACGTCAACGCCGCGGGCGAGGCCCCGACGCCTTCCCACTCGCTTCGTCCTTCATCGTCCCGTGCTGGCGATGTGGCGCACGGCGCGCCTCCACCTCCTCCCTTGCGCGGTGACGACGCCGAATCTCGGCATGATGCGCGGCCGCGCGACCCACCGGGAGGAGCGCATGCGCCGGCCCGAGATGAGGCCAGCTGCCCAATCGTGAACCGTGCGCTGCTTAATGCACGTGCATCCCTCGAACGGCCTGGACCGGGTCGCCCAAGACGTCGCAGCGGTAGGGCGCCAAGACCACGCCGCCCACGCACGAGGTGCGCCCATGAGCACCGCCGGCTACCGGGTCTTCACTCGCGTGTTGCGTCGGGTGGTTTTTCGAGTCAAGTTCAAGCCAGAACTGCCCCCACGCTACGACGGCATCCCCGACTCCGCGGAGCATTGAGGCAGCA
The DNA here is from genome assembly GCF_002575655.3 of Aegilops tauschii subsp. strangulata. Classification (NCBI taxonomy): domain Eukaryota; kingdom Viridiplantae; phylum Streptophyta; class Magnoliopsida; order Poales; family Poaceae; genus Aegilops; species Aegilops tauschii. The sequence continues at coordinate 230,199,106 of NC_053039.3, forward strand.
AACAGCAACGACAAAGTCATGGCGAATTGTTTTCCCATGGCCCTCAAGGATGGCGCATGCTCCTGGCTCATGAACCTGCACAAGGGTTCTATCTCTTCGTGGGATGACCTCCACGAACAGTTTATCGCCAACTTCCAGGGCACTCGTGACCGCGCCCTCACCATTAACGACCTACGACGTGTGAAGCAACGCCCTAGCGAGACCCTCCGCAAGTACATTCAGCACTTCACCTAGGTGCGCTACAAGATCCCGAAGGCCTCGGACGAAGCCATCATCTCGGCATTCACCAATGGCGTCATTGACGTCAGTATGTCAGAATATCTCACCATCAACGATGACCTGAGCTCAGCACTAGAACTATTTAACATGGCCGATAAGTACGCCATGGCGGAGGAGGGTCGCCTCTTCCTCCTCAACAACCTCTACACCGAGCCAAACGACAAGAAGACCAAGGACAAGGCCAAGGAAGTAAAGCGCAATGGCCCCAGCGTGCTGGCGACGGAGCCTGAGCAGAAGCGCGGGCGCGGTCGTGACGAGCCCGTCAAGGATAGCTGCCTGTTCAGCGTCTACCACAACATGCACACCCACAACACCGACGACTGCCAGGAGCTCAAGGCACTCTGCGACGAGCACTTCGGCCGTCACCCCTGTCAGCGTTCTGGGAACGGGGGTACCTAGACTTGCCTGCATGCGGCCCACGGCGTGGCTCCATCTACGTCCTGGTAAAACCCATCTTCAGCACCAGCAACACAAGACCCTCGCGAGGGGCCAAGCCTCGTGAGGCGGACGACACCAAGACCTCCAGAAGGAGTGGCCTCTTTAGGCTGGCTCCTGAGGAGCAGAGATTTCCATGCGAGCCCCCACCTCGTGAGGTTCGGCTGACGCGAGCCATGACGACCAAGGCCAGGCGGGCGCCAGCGGACGCAGTACAGCAGGTTTCCTCTTTGGTGCTAAAGAGGCAAGCACAGGCGCGGAGTCCTGAGGAATCAGCCAAAGGTTTCCATTTCCAGGCAACAAGACCAAGACCGCCAGGACGGCAGGACAGAGGTCATCGCCGAGCCCACCACGGCGTCACGACCAGAAGCTTTGCAGGCGCAGACCACATTTTGTCAGGATAAGATGTACTAGTTGTCTCCCTTCGAATTTGGCCATTGTGGGATCCCTTCCCGCCTTCGTTTTGGGGGAAGAGGACCAAGGCCACTATATATATAGCCTAGCCACCACCGTAGAGGAGGATCCGGATCCAGGCTATCCACACCCTCACCAGCTCACACAAACACAAGAACACACCTCCTGAGGTTGTTCTTCCACTGCACTAGTTCATCCTCAGCCCATCTCCAGGCTAATCCACCACAAAGCAGGAGTAGGGTATTACACCGCGAGGTGGCCCGAACCTGGGTAAATTGCCTTGTTCCATTTCCTTCCAGTTCATCGAGCTAGGCCATGAGATCGACGAGTTGGCATGCTGGGGAGGTTGAGTTCTTTGCACGCACCCCAGAGTTCGAATCTATCTTGGGTCTGCGAAGCCTGAATCCGACATTTGGCGCGCCAGATAGGGGTGCGTCGGAGCCTCTCTTCCTCATGTCAATTCGCCATCGTTTCATCGTTCCCATGGCTGATGCTCGTCGAGTTCGTGCTGAGCGCCGGGCCGCCCTCGCTGCACGCGTCGCCCAGGCAGCGCCTGCAAGCGACGGCACTCCCCGTCGTTCTCCATCGCCTGCGGCCAACGCTGCCACCAGCCCCGCGGCCCATGAGCAGCAGGCTTCGTCGTTGTAGCCTTCTGTGCGGCGTGACGGGCGCACCGCCACTCCGTCGCTGACTCCGGTGGCTGCTTCGTCTTCGCATGCTTGTTGCGGGCCGGCGAATGTGTAGGCCGCGTTGCTCATGGCACGCGAGCTTCTGCGCTACCGCCCGACCGACGACCTCTATGAGGACTGGCTGGACCGCATCGCCGAGCTCGTGAGCGCCACGAGAGAGGCCCCTGCGCCGTCCCGCTCGTTGCCTCCCCCGCCGCCTCTCGCGGACGACGTGGCCCACGGTGCGCCTCCTCCACCTCCCAGGAAGACGTTGTCCCTGAGCTAAGGCATGAGGCTCCACGGCATGACCCGCCACGCAGGGCGCCGGCGCGCGGTGAGGAAAGCTGCCAGGTGGTGCAGCGGCCACCAGGAGACGCGCGTGCACTCCTAGCACCGCCATGTCAAGACCGCGCGCCGCCTAAGGCGGTGGTGCGCGAGTGCCAAGATCAGGTTCCACTTCCACGGCGGGCTCCGGTGAGTGCGGCAGGCTGCCACACGTTCACCCCGGAGTTACGCCGTGTCATCTAGCCAGGGAAGTTCAAGTCGGACGTGCCTCCATGCTACGACGACACCCCCCGACCCTGCCGAGTTCCTGCAGCTCTACGAGCTGAGCATCGAGGCGGCCAACGGCGATGAGAAGGTCATAGTGAACTGGTTTCCCATGGCCCTCAAGGATGGCGCCCGCTCGTGGCTCCTGAACCTCCTCGCGGGATCGATCTCCTCCTAGGATGAGATGCGAGAGCGTTTCATCACCAACTTCTAGGGCACTCGCGACCGCGCGCCTGCTGCGGGTGACCTGCGATGCATCAAGCAGCAGTCAGGAGAGATCTTGCACAAATACATCCAGCGCTTCACCAACGTTCGCCGGAAGATCCCCAAGGTGTCGGACGAGGCCATCATTTTGGCGTTCACCAATGGCATCCGAGACGTCAAGATGAAGGAAGAGCTCGCCATACACGAGGACCTGTGCTCGACCCTAGAGATGTTCAACATGGCAACCAGGTGCGCGAGGGTCGAGGAAGGTCGCCTCTTCCTCCTTGAGCTTCCGGAGGCTGACCCAGAAGATAAGAAGGCCAGGGCCAAGGATGTGAAGCGCAAGGGTCCAGCTGTGCTTGCGTCCGAACCTGAGATGAAACGCGGTTGCGACCACCCGGAGTCATCCAAGGGCAGCCACCCATTCTGTGTCTTCCACAACGTGCACAAACACAACACCAACAACTACCAAGAGCTCAGGGCTATCCGCGATGGGCGCCTCGGTCGTTGCCCTGAGCGCAATGACCGAGGCTATGGCCATGGAGGAGGCCGAGGTGGGGACACTGGGACAACCGCGACCCCCGCTAGGATTGGCACGATCAGCCTCGTGAGGACCGCTGGCAGGGCCAGCCTCACGAGGGCGCCTGGAAGGATCAGCCTCGCGAGGACCGTCCTCAGGGCAATGCTGGCCTTCCTCCGCTGCCGCCGCCACCAAGGAGGAACGAAGACCACCACCAAGATGATGGGGCTGGGGGCTTCCAAGAGCCTCGCGCCATCTCTTGGATCTTAGGCGGTTCTCAGGCCCCTGCCTCCCATCGTATCTTCAAGCAGTTCGCTCGCGAGGTGAACGCGGCCCTCCCCAAGCTCGAGGCGACCCGTCCGCTCAGGTGGTCCAAGTACGCCATCACCTTTGACTCCACTGACCAGCTCAAGTGCTTGGCCACAGCCGGCGCCCTCCCAATGCTCTGCTCGCCTACCATCAGCAACGTCCTCATTACCAAGACACTCATCGATGGCGGCGCGGGGCTCAATAATCTCCCCGTCGAGACGTTCGGCAAGCTTCAGGTGCCGTATGACCAGCTTCTGCCTACCAAGCCCTTCTCAAGAGTGACCGATGGCTCCACCACCCCGACAGGGCAGATCCGCCTCCCTGTCACCTTCAGCAAGCGCGACAACTACCGCATTGAGCTCATCGACTTCGACGTCGCCCACATTCGCCTCCCGTACAACGCCGCCCTTGGGTATCCGGCCCTGGCCAAGTTCATGGCTGCGAATAATCATGGCTACAATGTCGTCAAGATGCCAGGGAGCTGCGGCATCATCGTGGTCGCCTGCAATGAGAAGAACGCGGTGTGCTCTCTCGAGCGCGCCTACCAGGCTGCGGCGGTCGAGGACCCAGATGACGAGGGTGTTGTCTACCCTCCTGAGGCCGTTCCCAAGGAGAAGAAGCTGCTGCTTTGCCTAGGACCTCAGGAGGATGGGGCGTCCGACGGCTGCGCCTCATGACCTGCGCCCACTAACGGGGCGCCTTCCTCTCTCCCGTAGGAAGGCGCGCCCGGTGCCCCTCTCAGGCTGGGCTCGGGGGCTCTCCTCTGGAGGGCCTCTGGCCTGGCCAGCATCACGAGGGAGGCGTTCGGGCACCATGTGGAGGCATGCTTCAACGCGCGTTTCCGCAAGGAGGACGCAGGGCGCGAGGCGCCAGGTGCTCAGGAGTTCATCACCAAGGCAACCAAGGAGCTTCAGGAGGCAAGATCTATGCGAGGAGAGCGTCGCCCCGCACCACCCAGCGCGGCTCCCTCCCCCGACGAGGGCAGCGAGCTGTGCGCCTGTGTCAACATCCTAGGGCTCAACGGGGCTGCGTCTCAGGAGCTCTTCTAGCCGTCCCACGTCGGCCGGTGCGAGGGCCCCCCTCACAGCTACGTTCGTATGCCTTTCGGTTTGCTGAACAGGGCTGCCACGCACCAGCGCCACATGCGGGGCATCCTGGTGGCTCATGAGGCCAGGCACCAGGCGATCCTATCGGAGGTGGCGTGGGATCCTCGTGAGCCCCCCGGGCCTCCAGAGCCTCACGAGGGTCATGACCTGGGCAACTTGTGCGGAGCGACTTCTCCAGCATGCGTCTTCAGCTACTCCAACACTTCTTCAGCAACGGTGCTAGGTGACACTTTTTGGTTTGTTCAATTGGGGGCGCCCCTCGGGCTACATTATCCCCAAGCTGTGTGGGTCCGTCCCTGCGGCATGTATCGTTCTTTACATCTATCAGAACTGGCTTTACCATTTCCATGAATTGCTTTGTGGTTATCACCTGTCTGTTCGGTGCTTCGTCGTCTTTTGTGGCCTCCGAGCGTTGCTAACCCGCCTCTTGCTCATCCCGCAACAGGGGCTACACATGCTGGCACGACGCTCGTGCTCGGGTCCGTCCCTACGACGCTGATAAATCTGAGAGATCGAGCTCTGGCTCGCGGCCTGCTCCGCGCACGTCACCTCACCAGATCCTCGGTGCCTTCATATTCTTGCAAAAATATTAGTGGCAAGACGACAAGCGCGGTTATGTGCTATGTTCTCCTCCTCGGACTAACTCGCAGGAACCTCTGGAGCCTGACTACGAGCGGCCCCGTTGGCCACTCCTTTTTCATGCAATTTGCTTGTGCATTAAAGGGGGGCTCCTGAGCATCGCGCCTCAGGGGCTCCTACTGGCTCTCAAGCCCTTGCCCCTGGCCTTGACCACGACATCGCGATCTGGCATACCAATGGCGGCCGAGCTTTGCTCGAGGGCCGGGACCCGAGGATGTAGAGCATTCAGATGAGCAAGAAAAATGTGGACCGACGAGCCCTACCCAGAAGCGCCACCACCAGGCCACAGTCAGGCGTCGCGCAAGGGAATCACCGCAGGCTCGCCAAGATAAGTCACCCCATACATGTAAACTTGAACCTCATGACCCAGTATTTCGACTCTTGCGATCTCGCTCGGGCAATGCCGATTTCCCTCTCGGCCTTCAGGGAGCTATTTGCACGCTAAAGGGGACCTCCTGAGTATCGCGCCTCAGGGGCTCTTACCAGACCTCGGGCCGCTCACCTCCTGGCCTTGACCACGGCATCGCGACCTGGCATACCAGCGATGGCTGAAGCCTGCGTGGGAACTGGGTCCTGTCAGCGTAGAGCATTAAGCTACCGCGAGGACGAAAAGGAGCACCATGCCGAAGCAAGATACGCAATCACAACACTGAACTAGGAATAATAACATTAAGGCAAAAGCATTACAATTTCTTACGCACCCCCACTGGGCTCGTCACAATCCGCGCAGGAAAAAAAAGAAGAGGGCCTTGAAGAACCCCGGCCGCAGGGTGTCACCGATGATGCCGGGCGGACGCCGCTGCCGCGCTCCTGGCGCGGCGAGTGCTCGGCGGCGAGTGCTCGGCGGCTCGTAGTTGTCGTCATCACTAGACTTCGGAGAATCGTTGGCTTCTGGGGAGTCGCTGCTGCTGCTGGCAAGGCCAAGGGCAAGTTTAGCGCCCGTGGCCGTGCAGCGTTCGCCTCTCCCAGAGCAGCACTCCAGGCACCGGCCGGCCTCGCCGAAGACCTTGAAGAAAAGCGTGGAGGCTCTGTCGTATTCCAAATGGATGGCGAGGGCCCCCTCCGGACAGCAGGCATGGGTGATCTCGCCCCACCCTCGCGTCATGAAGACGTCGCCCGGGGGGACGACCTCGACCTCCGCTTCCATAGCTTGCCTGCAGCACCCAGCGTGTTGCAGCCACAGCTCGGCGGCCCCCCTAGGCGACATCTCCTCCATAAAGAACTGCGGAAACCAGATCCACGTGCACGACGGCATTGCCGCCCACACCACGAACTCGCGCGCCGTGCCTTCGGCATGGGTGTACGTGTTGGGTGGCCGCGCAGCACCTCCGGGCTCTGGCCTGTGCGGCGCTGGACGTTGCCCCCGTGCGTAGGGCTTTGTGCGTGGGCGTACCTAGGGATCGGGAAGCCTGGTGGAGGCCGCTCATACCAAGTCCGCGTCACCTCAGGCCCCCCAGCGGCGTCGCGAGATCGGCCGAGCCTTTTCTTCGGCGGAAGAGGCCCTAGCTCCTCCCGAGGGGTCTTTCCCTTCTTCGCCGCGGAAAACCTCCTTATCGGCACCATGGACGCTTCAGCAGGACAGCGAGACAAGAAAGCGGAAGAAGGAGCAAGCAGCAAGAAGATGGAGATGAGCAAGGGGCTCTGCCCCTCTCCCCATTTATAGCCAGAGGGAGGCCAACCGCCGGCCTCCACGATCCCCCATAATGATGATCTTTCTGCATGCAGCAGGGTCTTGTCAAGTCGAACGGTTGCCGAGGCAGCGTGGGGAAGCGAAGACACCCACGTCCCATCAAATGCCACGCGTCGACCTGTTCCGCATGCGTTGGGGCCTGCGGCGCTTCGCCCTTGCCCTTTGGCTTCGCCTCGAAGCCAAGTCCGAACGTGCCTTGGGCCCGGTGGCTACTGTCGGCTTTCTGGGAACGGGGGTACCCAGACTTGCCTGCCTACGGCCCACGGCATGGCTCCATCGACGGCCTGGTACGACCCATCTCCAGCACTAGCAACACAAGACCCTCGCGAGGGGCCAAGCTAGCCTCGCGAGGCGGACGACACCAAGACCTCCAGAAGGAGTGGCCTCTTTAGGCTGGCTCCTGAGGAGCAGAGATTTCCATGCAAGCCCCCACCTCGTGAGGTTCGGCTGACGCGAGCCATGAGGACCAAGGCCGGGCGGGCGCCAGCGGACGCAGTACAGCAGGTTTCCTCTTTGGTGCTAAAGAGGCAAGTGCAGGCGCGGAGTCCCGAGGAATCAGCCAAAGGTTTCCATTTCCATGCAAAAGACCCAAACCGCCAGGACGGTAGGATGGAGGTCATCGCCGAGCCCACCAAGGCGTCACGACCAGAAGCTTTGCAGGCATAGACCACCTTTCGTCAGGATAAGATGTACTAGTTGTCTCCCTTCGAATTTGGCCATTGTGGGATCCCTTCCCACCTTCATTTTGGGGGAAGAGGACCAAGGCCATTATAAATATAGCCTAGCCACCACCGTAGAGGAGGATCCGGATCCATGCTATCCACACCCTCACCAGCTCACACAAACACAAGAACACACCTCCTAAGGTCGTTCTTCCACTGTACTAGTTCATCCTCAGCCCACCTCGAGGCTAATCCACCACAAAGCAGGAGTAGGGTATTACACCGCGAGCTGGCCCGAACCTGGGTAAACTGCCTTGTTCCATTTCTTTCAAGTACATCGAGCTAGGCCGTGAGATCGACGAGTTGGCATACTGGGGAGGTTGAGTTCTTCGCACGCACCCCAGAGTTCAAATCTATCTTGGGTCCGCGGAGCCCTGAATCTAACAACCCCGACCGGAACGATCGTGGCTTCGGCCGCCGAGGCGGCCAAGGTGGAGGCCAGTGGGACAACCACAACCCCGCCAGGGCTGGCGCCACCAGCCTCGCGAGGGCAGCTGGCGTGATCAGCCTCGCGACGTTGCCTCGCGCGATCAGCCTCGTGAGGCATGCCGTCAGAACAGCGTAGGCCTTCCCCCGCTGCCATCGCCGCCCAGGAGGAACGACAACAACAGCAAGACGAGGGGGCTGGGGGATACTAGGAGCCTCGCGTGATAGCCTGCATCCTCGGCGGAGCTCAGGCTCCCGTGTCCAACCGCCTCTTCAAGCAGTTTTCTGGCGAGGTGTACGCTACCCTCCCAAGGCTTGAGGCTGTACGGCAGTGGTCGTAGTACGCCATCACCTTCGACTCCAAGGACCACCTTAGGTGCTCGGCCACCACTGGCGCGCTCCCCTTGTTGTGCACTCCCACCAGCAACAATGTCTCTGTCACCAAGATCCTCATCGACGGGGGTGATGGCCTCAATGTGATCTCCATCGCAACCATTGAAACGCTTCAGGTGCCCTACGACCAGCTCATGCCCACTAGGCCCTTCTCGGGGGTGACCGACGGCTCCACCACTCCCCTGGGGCTACATCATCCTCATGTGACTTTTTGGTTTGTTCAATTAAGGGCACCCCCTCGGGCTACATCGTCCTCAAGCTGGTCAAGCCCCCGTGCAGCCCTATCATTTTTTATTGTGTACTAAACTTGGTCGTGCTTTCATGAGTTTATAAATCTTGTATAACTTCATTGTTGGTGCCGCGTCACATTTGGAGGCGCAGCCCCTTGGGGCCCCTCGCGCCCACAGATCCCCTCCTGACCGTCCCATGAGTGGGGGCTATTGGCACGGCGCATGTGCTTGGGTCCGTCCCGGCAGCGCTGATAAACCTAAGCGATCGAGCTCTCACTCACGGGTCGGCCCCGTGCACGTCACCTCACCATGTCCTTAGTGCCTTGTCTCCTCATGGAACAATCACGAATGGACCAGCAGAGCGTGCGTCATCCCTATACTTCGTAACCTGTCAACATGCAGCAGCTTCACGAGTCGGATGTCATATGGATAGCACCTCGCGTCGCCTCAGGAGGCCCAGCTTCGAGCAGGCGGCGGTCCGACCCACGCCACCAATCGCGAGAAGCTAAGTGCCATCACTTCACACGGTGCGCCGTTGCTGTTTGGAATTCCTTCTCCCCACGGCCCTGGTGAAGCATGTCGCCTCTTTTCACCTAAGGCACTTGCACGTTGAAGGGGGGCTCCTAGAGCATCACGCCTCGGGGGCTCTCACTGGCTCTCGTCCCCCTCACCCCCTGGCCTTGTCCCAGGCATCGCGACTTGACATGATAGCGGTGGCTGAGGCTCGCTCGAGGGCTGGGTCCTGAGGACGTAGAGCATTTTGGCAAGTAAGAAAAAGAGGAGCAAGCCTCGCGAGGGAGCATGGGAGGAGATTCACAATTTAATCGCGAAGGCATCAGCTAAGGCACAAAGGGCATCAATTTCGCACGCACCCCTCACGGGGCTTACATTGACCTACCACCGATAGAAGATGGACGGAAAACCAAACTTCAAAGGGACGTGTCCTCACGTCACGAGAGCTTCCCAGGAGCCGTGGCTCAGTGACCTTTTGATAGCGCTCCTTCTTTTCATGATCTTGTCCAAGGCAGAGGCCTCTTCTCTCAGATGAGACGCTTGCACGTCAATGGGGACCTCTGAGCATCGCGCCTCAGGAGCTCTTAATGAACCTCGGGTCCCTCACCTCCTGGCCTTGTCCCAGGCATCGTGACCTAACATACCAACGAAGGCTGAGGCTCGCCCGGGGCTGGGGCCTAGTGACGCAGAGCACTAGTGCGATCGTGAAGAAGGGGCCAAGTCTAAACGAGAAGCGCTAAGATCGAACTTAGTTTTGAGTCGCAAAAGCATTAAATTTAAGGCGCAAGCGCCATAGTTCCTTACACGTCCCCACGAGGCCCATGCCATTTCAATGCAGGAAGAAGAAGAAGAAAACAAAAGAAAGACTCCGGACGAAAGCCGTTGCCCCCAAGGCGCTGACTTGGGCGTCGCTCACACCCTAGTCGGAGTCCTCTTCCTTGATCTTGACACTGTGGGAGCCACCGCTGCTCCAACTTCCATCAGAGGGGGACGTGTCGTCATCGTCACCGGTGGAGTCGCTGACGTCGCTCTCCATGCAGCACTCAGGCAGCAGCCGGTGACCCCGAAGATCTTCAGGAAGAGCATGGCGGCCCCTTCGTACTTGAAGAGGAGGATGTGCCCCTGCTTTAAGCCGCGGGCAAGGGCGAATGACTTCCACCCCTGCCTCAGGAACATGAAGCTGGAGGGGTGAGGTCTGTCGCCACCCAGGAAGGGTTGTCATTGCAACAGCCATCCGGCTGCAGCCACACGCCCAGAGGCGCGTGCTCCGCCATCTCCCTCGCGAAGGCATCGGGGAGCCGGAGCCAGGTGCAAGAATCGCGGTGCATGCTCACAATGAACTCGCGGGAAGCGTCAGAGGAGTGGCTCCAGGCCTGGGGCGGCCCGTAGCGCCGCTCCGCCCACTCCGGCCACGGCCACCACGTCCCCCGCGCCCGCTGAGGGAGTCCTGGATTAGGGGGTCCTCGGACAGCCGGACTATATCCTTTGGCCGGACTGTTGGACTATGAAGATACAAGATTGAAGACTTCGCCCCGTGTCCGGATGGGACTCTCCTTGGCGTGGAAGGCAAGCTTGGCAATTCGGATATGTAGATCTCCTCCCATGTAACCGACTCTGTGTAACCCTAGCCCCCTCTGGTGTCTATATAAACCGGAGGGTTTTAGTCCGTAGGAGAACAACAATCATAATCATAGGCTAGCTTCTAGGGTTTAGCCTACACGATCTCGTGGTAGATCAACTCTTGTAATACTCATATCATCAAGATCAATCAAGTAGGAAGTAGGGTATTACCTCCATCGAGAGGGCCCGAACCTGGGTAAACATTGTGTCCCCCGCCTCCTGTTACCATCCGCCTTAGACGCACAGTTCGGGACCCCCTACCCGAGATCCGCCGGTTTTCACACCGACATTGATGCTTTCATTGAGAGTTCCACTGTGTCGTCATCATAAGGCTTGATGGCTCGTCTCGTTGTCAAGGACAACATCACCTCTGGGGGAGCCCTGGTTGTAGGCCAAATTCTCCGACTAGGTGGCTTCGTCATGACCGCCCGCTCGGCCGTTGCGCCAACGATGACTTCTCGGGTCATCGAAAACAGCCTCCGCGTCGGCTCGGAATTCGCCGAGCAGATGGATCCAATGGAGCTCTCTTCCTTGAACGAGCTCTTGGATCGCATCGCCGCGTTGGGAGTCGCCATGGACTATGATCGGATCGGGCTTAAACCCGACCAAAGGGAGATTAACTCTCCGCCGGTCACCCATCAGATAGCGGTGGTGGAGGAGCAACGCAGCAATTCTTCCTCTATCTTGAGGACAAACTATGTCCGGATTCCCGAGCTCTCCGAGCCGGATACCCGTCTACGGGAGGACATGGCCCAAGCTTTGAACCTAGAATCAGACAGCGGGCCAAACCTATTGGGCAACATCCCGGAGCCCGAACTTCCAAGATCGGAAACTCCTCCGCCCCTGGGTCTCAGATCGGGTCAGGGTTCGGACTTAAATCCACCCACCCACCCAAATATAAGCGATCTTTCCCACATTAGACAAGAGCCCCAAGAGACAGTACATCACTGTTGGGCCAGATTCCTCCTTGTAATGAACAAGGCCAAGGACTGTCGCGAGGAAGACGCAATTTCATTCTTTTGCAATAATTGCACGGACAAGGGAATCCTCAACGCCATAAGTCGCCGTGACATAGCACACTTCGCTGACTTGGCGGCCATAGTACAGAAGTACTGTGCGATGGAAAGCGCCTGGAAAACACAAACAAAATTCTGGGATCCTCCGGCTCTCACTAAACCCCCCGTCCGAACTAAAAGGGTGTACTCTCGTAAGTCACCCGATCCAATTACAAAGAAACAAAAGCCCACTGCAGGGCGTGGAACCGTATTGGAGGGATGGCTCAATGGGCCATGCAAAATTCACAGTACAGCTGATACCATGCCAACACATAGCCTTAGAGCATGTTGGGTACTCCGGCAGGTGGCCAAGAGTGGCGAGGATATCCTCATCAACAATAACAGAGCACCGTCTGGTGGAAAATAACAATACAGTATTAACAGTCTTTGAGACCTTCACCTCAAATAATAGGCGTAAGCGAGCACTCCGCAGCCTTGCCGAAGTCTGCCATGTGGCAGCAGTAAATCCATGGAGCGACACGGCTATAACCTTCAATGCCAGTGACGAACCTAAATTCCGAACAGCCCGAGCACCAGCCACCTTGGTCCTTAGTCCAATTGTGGACGGCTTCCGGCTTACTAAAGTGCTCATGGACGGCGGCGGCGGATTAAACCTCATCTACGAAGAAACTCTTAGCAAAATGGAAATAGACAGGAGCCGCATTGAGCAAAGCAGCACGACCTTCAGAGGAATCATCCCTAGTTGGGAGGCACGCTGCGCGGGAAAAATCACACTAGATGTGGTATTCGGCACGCCGGAGAATTATAGGTCCGAAGAAATCACATTCCAAGTGGCCCCGTTCAGTAGCGGATACCACGCCCTTTTAGGGCGGGAGGCATTCACGATCTTCCAAGCTATACCCCATTATGGGTACATGAAGCTCAAAATGCTCGGGCCCAATGGAATCATCACTCTAGCCAGTGATCCGGACATAGCACTCTGCGCCAAAAATAAAACCGCCGCACTAGCCCTCGAGGCGTTATCCGAAGCCCTCGCGGCCGAAAAACTGACGGTGATGTGCTCCATAGTGGACAGGGACGACGTGATACTCGACAAAAGATCCCAATCAACCTCTTTTAAACCAGCGGATGAAATAGTCAAATTCCAAGTCCACCCAACGGACCCTACAAAAACAGCATCCATCGGGGCACAATTAAACCCCACAGTAGACGCCGCACTACGGGAGTTCTTGCGTGAGAATTGGGACATCTTCGCCTGGCATCCTTCAGACATGCCAGGAATCCCCCGAAGGCTGGCCGAGCATAGCCTTAACATTCTAAAGGGATTCAAGCCGGTCAAGCAAACTCTTCGACGCTTCTATGAGCCTAAGCGACAAGCCATGGGAGAGGAGCTAGCCAAGTTACTGGAGGCCGGATTCATTCGAGAAATAAAACATCCGGACTAGCTAGCAAACCTGGTGATGGTACCAAAGAAGGACAAATCCTGGCGCCTATGTGTCGACTACAAGGACCTTAACAAGGCTTTCCCCAAGGATCCCTTCCCCCTCCCTCGCATCGATCAAATTATCGACGCTACCGCAGGACACGACTCATCGTGTTTCCTCGACGCATACTCCGGATACCATCAAATTAAGATGGCGGAGTCCAACCAAGCCGCAACGGCATTTATCACTCCATACGGCCCCTTTTGTTTCAACATCATGCCTTTCGGACTCAAAAACGCTGGTGCAACCTATCAACGCATGATTCAGACATGCCTGGAAACACAAATAGGCAAAACAGTGGAGGCATATGAACGGGGTCATCAAAACTAGACACGTCGAATCCTTAATAAATGACTTGAGGCTCACATTCGACAATCTCCGAACATACGACATCAAGCTCAATCCGGACAAATGTGTTTTCGGCGTGCCCGCCGGAGAGCTCCTGGGCTTCATCGTCTCCAGTAGAGGAATTGAAGCAAATCCGGCTAAAATCCGAGCTCTGTCATAGTTGGCCATCCCAACAGACCTCAAGCAAATCCAGAAATTAACTGGATGCGTGGCTGCCTTAAGCCGCTTTATCTCCCGATTAGGAGAAAAGGCACTACCCCTTTATCGCCTTCTTCAGCGCACCGAACACTTTGAGTGGACGGATGCGGCCACGGCCGGATTGGAAGAAATAAAAGCCATCCTGGCCACCAACCCAATCTTGGCCGTGCCAAATGTCGGTGAACCAATGTTGTTATATATAGCGGCAATGCACCAAGTTGTAACCGCAGTACTCGTCGTCGAACAAGAGACGGAAGGACATAAGCTCCCGCTTCAACAGCCGGTATACTATGTATCCACTGTCCTCACTCCATGCAAATCACGGTACCCACATTATCAAAAGATAGCATACACGGTCTTCATGGCATCCCGGAAATTATGGCACTACTTTCAAGAGTGTTCAATTACGGTGGCCTCGGAGGTACCACTCAATGACATAATAAATAACCGCGATGCCACGGGCCGGATTGCTAAATGGGCTATTGAGCTCCTCCCGTTCGACATAACATACAAACCACGGCGAGCCATTAAGTCACAAGTACTGGCTGATTTCGTTGCCGAATGGACGGAAGCCGAACTCCCTAAAGAGTACAGCGTGTACTCCAATCGGATCATGCACTTTGACGGCTCCAAGATGCTGGCTAGTCTGGGGGCAGGCGTCGTCCTGACATCCCCCACAGGAGATACGGTCCAATACATACTCCAAATATTATACACAGACTCCAACAATGCAGCAGAATATGAGGCCTTGTTGCATGGTCTCCGGATGGCAATCTCCATGGGCATTCAACGCCTAGAGGTGCGGGGCGATTCGAACCTCGCAATATCTCAAATAAATGGAGACTTTGACGCCAAGGACCCAAAAATGGTGGCTTATCGCAACGCCGTCCTCAAAATGTCAGCTCGGTCGAGGAGCTTGAATTCCACCATGTGGTCCGGGAAAACAATCAGGCGGCGGATATCCTCGCCCGCATCGGCGCTAAGCACGACCCTGTCCCACCTAATATCTTCTTGGAAAGGCTGTTTAAGCCATCTGTGGTATGGGAAGGAGAGACCGGCAATAATAGTCCAGACCCGGCCACAACGCCAGATCCCGAACACTCTGCGTAATCGGAGGCTCAGCCACAGAAATAACACCTTCGGCCCACATGATTATGGTCGTCATCGCCCCATGGACAGAACCTGTCACGACCGGTTTTTCAATAAAATATTTATTGAGAGACCAATCCCTTTTACGGACCAGTAAAGAAGAATTCCTTCTCACTGGTAGACAATATCTTGGTCACAGAAGAAAAAAAATACCAGGAGTACTGAATATAATACAAGGTTGGGCGGAGACTGCTCAACAATTTATTACATGAACGCCAATAAAACATAACGGCGGATAGGGTGGCATAACTACTAACTCACGATAACAACAGTGGTGGGAATATCACCGCGAAGTGGGTGATATGACTCTTGAAAACTACAGCTCTTCGAGCGTCGGAGAGAGGCTCAAGGAGACTTATTGCGGGTGGCGGAAGCATATATAATACAAGTGACCAATATCCGGGATCGCACAGGACTGACTGGGACTCCTCTAGGCGTCGGACGCACTATCAAACTCTTCATCCAAGAGATCGCCTTCGTCAACATCTGGCCAAATCAACAAGCCAGGTGAGTACTATGAAAGTACTCGCAAGACAGTTCGGACATAAGATATAACAAATGTAAACATGAAGCATATGAACAGATTAACAAGTGCGTTCAGACATAGAGATAATAATGCATGGGAAAATAACAAAGAAGTCGGGCGGTAGTCCTCCCGAAATCCCAAAATAAATACTGGGTGCCAAACGAGGGTCTGAATGACTCCTCGAGAGGAAACTGCAAGAATAATAATGCCGCAGTCGGGCGTCAGGGCGACACCACATAAAGGGCTTATAAAAGGAAATAAAAGATAGTGCATGCCACAGTCGGACGTCTGAGCGACATCACATAAAGGGCTTATATCAAAAGTAAATAATCAATATGCCACAGTCGGACGTCTGAGCGACATCACATAAAGGGCTTGTAAAAGGAAATAAAAGATAGTGCATGCCACAGTCGGACGTCTGAGCGACATCACATAAAGGGCTTATATCAAAAGTAAATAATCAATATGCCACAGTCGGACGTCTGAGCGACATCACATAAAGGGCTTGTATTGGAAATAAAAGACAAACATGCCACAGTCGGACGTCTGAGCAACATCACATAAAGGGCTTCATAACTTAACATCTTATTAGCTCAAGAATTTAAATCATATCCAGAGAATAATCAGGCATGAGATAAACAACAGGGTTAGTCCATCCACAGGAGTAACGTTCAGCCAAGTCTACTACTCATGCTCACTTACCGGAAGGAAGAACAAACCATGAGGACTTGACATAGATATGGATACACTGATTCACGATACTTGACCATGGATACGATGACTCGAAAGGATTTGACTCTGCAGAGTTTGTACTTTAACCACAGCCAACGGATTTCAGTAGTCACGGGGACTAGTTCCGTCTACGGTGTTTTGGAAGAAACACGTCTAACCAGTACACACCCAATTAACATTCCGAAGCCAGGAATCACCCTCGGCAACGTTCAAGAAAAACCTTGAGACGGGGAGGCTACAACCTCGCGTAGCATGGGATCAAAATTTCTATACGCGCGCTCTAAGGGGTGCCCCCCTCTCGGTCCCAACCGGAAACACCCATGCCCCCTGACCGGATGACTGGCTTTAATCCAGGGCCATGGAACCATCATCCCGGCCCCTCTGTTTGGTGTGTACACGGAAAGAGGTTACCAACTTACTAAACCGCATTCTGGCAGAAAACATGTGGTAGCACGGAAGGGGAAAGAACGATAACGTGACTCCGTCCACGTTAACGTCGGAATTTAACGGATGACGTAAGGCTGGCATGCTACAACAGTACCACCTTACTGCCCTTCATGTCACCACATGACTAGGCCATCTCTCATCAGAGACCACCGTAACTTTGGAACACACGGGTAGTTGCCTCACATGCAACGAGGTGCTCACCGATACTCGTATGCCATGCACAACCTTTCACGCAATCATGCAAACACCTATCATATCAAAGGTTCAAACATGCTTGCCTGGTTCGGAGAAGTCGGAGTCTAGCTCGGCGAAGTTCGCGGCTGCGTCACCTCTTCCGAAACCTACGGTATATCGAAAAAGCATACTAACGTGAAAACCAACGCGTGCATAAAAGTTGTTCCAAATTTTTTTCAAATAAATCCCATAAAAAACTAGACAAAATTTTAAGACTGTCAGAAAAAGAATCACTCAAAAATCACTTTTCATTAAAACGTTATAAGGGTTTCTGTCTAGGGACTCATCTGTAATGAAACAGAAAAGTTCCAGGGGTTTAACTGAGAAAACAGAAAACGGTTCGAATAGAAACGCGCAAGCCCACAGAGAAAACGTACTCTGCCCGAAGGCGCCAACAGAAAATGGTTCGCGGGGAAAGAAAGAGAGGCTGACGTGGGGGGTCCACATGTCAGGTTTGAAAGACCTCGCCGGCGCCCGAAGGCTGCTGTGGTCGCCGGCGTCGAACCACGGCGAGTCAGGGAGATCGGAGTGTACCAAGAGTATCAGCGTGTCCTTCCGTGTCGGTGGGTGGTGGACTTGGGCATCAAGGAGCACCACGTCGACGGCGACACTTTCTCCGGCGGACGGCGGCTCGGGCGATGGTGGGGAACTCCGGTGGTGTGCTGCAAACTTCGAATTGAAGCGCGGGTCAGAAGGAGGGATGCACTAGAGAGCTACTGGCAAGAGATGGGAGGCAGAGGTGCACGCACGGGAGCGAATCGAGCTGGAACCCATGGCGGGTCGCGGCGGCTGGAGTTGAGGAACGAGACTTCCTCGGGGCTCTTCCAGTGGCTAGGCAGGGTCTTGGTGGAGTGTAGAGGTGGTGTGGGTACTAGCGGGAGCTCGGGGCCTCTATTTATAGGCGGCTCGAGGGGGTGGCCGTGAACGGGGTTGCTCCGGCGAGCAATTATGGCGAGGCAGCGGCTTGACAAGGAGTTTAGGTGGCCAGGCAGCATCAGTGAGGTGTATTGGTGCCGTTTCCCCGCTAATCCTGGTCGGTCTTGGCGTAATGGCGCCGGTCCATGGTGGGGTGGCCGCACGGGCACGACGGCGGCAGAGAGCGCGCTTCACGCCCAGCGGTTCACGACGAGGGTTGCAGCGCGCACTGGGGAGTGGAAGACCACGCGGCGCTCTCCGGTGGCTTGGGCGGCGCTGGGTGGCGCCGTCTGCGCTGCGCCTCTCTCTGGCGGCCGCAAAGCCACCGCTGTCGTCGGTCACGGGGCGGCGCACCTCCTCCAGTTCGTCGCCGATGCCTGCAAGCATCCAGGCGCTCGTGCGGTGCAGAGGACAAGGGGGAGGGGACAGGAAACACGCTGAAGAAAACGACAGTGATACAGCCACTGTTAACTGAATTTGACTGAACCTGATATTGACAGTGCTCTGAAGGTGTTCGATGAAATGATTAGGTATGAAGAAAATTTTTCCTGGAGCTGGGGCTTGGTGAGGTGACCACTCAAAGCACCCAGAGGCTCCCTGATTTTACTCAGAATTTTTGGAGAAGAATTTGAATGAATTTCATCAAATTTGGCAAATCTGGTCCAAACTTGCAGCATGCATAGTTTGAAAAATTTGAACTGGAGACCAGTGGATCTTCATGGATCTTGGTTGAGGGTTCAAAGGACTAGGAAGGGAAAAAGGTTTGGGGGCAAAAATCAAAGCAGAAAGAGTAGTTCCTTTGTAAACCTCCAATGATCAAGATATAAGGTAGAAATTGTTTTGATAAGAAATAAGTGGAAAATAAAAATATGGAGAGGTCCAACTTGCTGGATTTGAAGTAAATCATGATCCAAAGATAAGGAAAGGTTTATGAGAGTGGATTTGCACTAAGGTCATGGCATGAGAGATTTGTTGAAAGTGGTAAAGGATCATTCCAAAAGTTATAGGGCATTTTCAAAGAAATTTTCAAAAGACATTTTTCCCAAGTGAAAAGCATTTTGGTTTGAGTCCAAAATAAAAAGCAAGAACTTCCAAGACCAAAAACAAGTCTTGGGTGAATCCAAATAAAACTCTTGCCAAAAAAAATATTTTGAAAGGGAGGGTTCTTTTGAAGAAATTTTTTAAATCACCTCCCTCAAGTCAAGTAAAAATTTTGAAAAATCCAAATGAAATTTTGGGTGTCACAACACCTACCCCCTTAGGAAAAATCTCGTCCTCGAGATTTCAGCTGATTCTCGAATAGATATGGATATTCTGCCTGAAGAAAATCTTCCCTTTCCCATGTAGCTTCATCCTCAGTGTGGTTGCTCCACTGAACTCTGAAAAATTTGGTCGTTTTCTGACGGGTCCTCCGTTCAGACACTTCCAGTATCTTTACTGGCCGCTCTCTGTAGGTGAGATCTGGTTGTATATCAATGTTTTCATGAGATACATGCTTCTCCGGGTTACTCACACATTTTCTCAATTGTGAGACGTGGAATATGTCATGGACGTCTGACAGCTCCTTGGGTAAGTCTAGTTTGTAGGCCACTGTGCCTCTTCGTGCCCCTATACAGAATGGTCCGATAAATCTCGGGGCTAGCTTCCCCTTAATTTTGAACCGTTGTAGGCCCCGCATAGGAGACACTCGTAGGTATACAGAATCACCGGGTTCAAAGCTGACCTCACGATGTTTTTGATCGTAGTAGCTCTTTTGTCGGCTCTGCGCTGTCTTGAGTCTGTCCCTGATCTGCTTAACTTTCTCCTCGGCCTCTTTAAGCATGTCTGGGACGAAGATACGGCTGTCACCTGTTTCTGACCAATTCAGTGGGGTATGACACCTCCGTCCGTCCAATGCTTCAAAGGGTGCCATTTGCAAGCTGGCCTGGTAACTGTTGTTGTAAGCAAACTCGGCATATGGTAAACTTTCCTCCCAACTGGATCCATAGGTGAGCACACAGGCTCTCAGCATATCCTCTAGGATTTGGTTCACACGTTCCGTTTGTCCATCAGTCTGAGGGTGGTACGCTGTACTGAAAGCTAGCTGCGTGCCCAGAGCTTGTTGCAGGTGATCCCAAAATTTGGAGACAAATTGTGTGCCTCGGTCGGATATTATAGTCTTTGGGACTCCATGCAAACAAACTATACAGGAGAGATAAAGTTTGGCCAGTCTCTTTGTGGAGTAGGTAGTCTTCACGGGAATGAAATGAGCAACCTTGGTTAGTCAGTCTGTGATGACCCAGATGGCGTCATTTCCGCGTTGCGATCGTGGTTGTCCGATGATGAAGTCCATTCCTATTTCATCCCATTTCCACTCCGGTATCTTGTTTGGCTGGAGTAGCCCTGCTGGCTTTTGATGCTCGGCCTTGATGCGCTGACATGAATCGCAACAAGCAATAAATGCGGCTATATCCCTTTTCATACCGTGCCACCAAAATCTTTCCTGAATGTCTTTGTACATTTTGGTTCCTCCAGGATGGATCGAGTATGGAGCGGTGTGGCTTTCGGTTAGGATTTGTTGCTTGAGTTCCTCAATATTAGGTACGCAAAGTCTGTCTCCGTACCATAATATTCCTTCACTGTCTGTGACGAACTCTGAAGCCTTACCAAGGTTCATTTTCTTCTTTATTCCTTCGATGCTGGGATGTCCCTGTTGAGCCTTCTTAATTTGTTCCACTAGGGTGGGTTGTATCTCCAGATTTGATACGGTGCCCTCAGAGACTAACACCATGTTGAGCCTAGCGAACTCTTGCTGAAACTCAGGCCTCAAGTTTTGCGGACCGTCGTTGTCCGGGCTGGGGTTTCGACTAAGGGCATCAGCCACTACATTTGCTTTCCCTGGATGGTAGTGAATGCCGACATCATAGTCCTTGACCAATTCCAACCAGCGTCGTTGGCGTAAATTTAGTTCTGGCTGTGTGAAAATATATTTGAGGCTCTTATCAACCGTATATATTTCACAGCGATTTCCCAACAGAAAGTGCCTCCACTCCTTGAGTGCATGTATGACTGCTGCTAGCTCCAAGTCATGTGTTGGGTAATTTTCCTCATGTTTTCGCAGCTGCCTGGAGGCATACGCGACAACTTTGCCATCCTGCATTAGTACACATCCGAGGCCTTTTCGGGAGGCGTCACAATATACTTCAAAACTCTTGTGTATGTCTGGCACGGTTAATACCGGTGCGGTTGTTAGCTTCTTCTTAAGTTCTTGGAAGCTTCTCTCGCATGCTTCCGTCCATACAAATTTCTTGTCTTTCTTGAGCAACGGTGTTATTGGTTTTGCCACAGTGGAGAATCCTTCAATAAATCTTCTGTAATATCCGGCCATTCCCAGGAAACTCCGCACATCTGTAACGTTGGCGGGTGGCTTCCAGTCAAGTATGGCTTTGACTTTTTCTGGGTCTACGGCCACGCCTTCTTGGTTCAATATATGGCCTAGGAAACCAACCTGCCTTAGCCAAAACTCACACTTGCTAAATTTGGCGTACAACTGATGTTTCCTTAATTCTCCCAAAACAATTCTGAGATGCTTAGCATGCTCTTCTGGTGTCCTTGAATATACCAGAATATCGTCGATGAACACCACAACAAATTTGTCCATGAATTTCATGAACACCTTGTTCATGAGGTGGACGAAATATGCGGGGGCGTTTGTTAGACCAAAAGGCATCACTGTGAACTCATATAATCCGTATCTGGAGGTGAATGCTGTTTTAGGGATATCTTTTGTCCGTACTTTCAATTGATGATATCCCGATCTCAAATCAATTTTTGAGAACACCTTGGCTTGTGCGAGCTGGTCAAACAAATCATTTATCCTTGGCATCGGATATTTGTTTTTGATGGTGACCATATTGAGAGCTCGATAGTCTATACACAGTCTCAGTGTCCCATCCTTTTTCTTGGCGAACAACACTGGCGAACCCCATGGCCAGGAGCTGGCTCGAATAAATCCTTTGTCCAATAATTCCTTTATCTGCTTCTTCAACTCCACCAATTCTGAGGGTGCCATTCTATAAGGTTTCTTATAGATGGGAGCGGTGCTAGGTGCTAGTTCGATGCTGAATTCTATCTCTCGGTCTGGTGGCATGCCTGGCAATTCTTCAGGAAATACGTCAGGAAACTCGCATACCACTGGAACTTTTCTCAGTTCTGTAATGTCCACTTTGTTCAGTTTTGGTTGCCGTGACCGTGGCCTTTCTTGAGCTGTAACCTTTATAGTCTTGCCGTGATGGTGAGTGAGAATCACGGTCCGATTGAAACAGTCAATGAATCCTTTGTTGGTGGTTAACCAGTTCATCCCTAAAATGACATCCAGTCCTTTATTTTCCAACACGATGAGATTTGCTTGGAACTGTAGTCCTTCAAACTCAATGATTACTCCTTGGCAGTAACTCTGAGCGATTTGCTTATTTCCGGGGGACTTGATGATCATAGATTTTTCCAAGGGAAGTATCGGAAAACCATGTTGCAAAACAAAACTCTTCGAAACGAACGAATGGGAAGCTCCAGAATCAAACAAAACCGTGGCAGGTACTGTGTTGACAGCGAACGTACCGAGCACGATGTCTAGGGCATTCTGCGCTTCTTCCCTGGTCACATGGTTCAGGTGACCCTTCCTGTGGTTGTTGTTGGGATTGAGATTGTTGCGCTTGGGGGCTGGATTATTCCCACCATTGTTTGGCTTGGGGGCCGAGTTCCTCGGCTTTGGGCACCTGTTTAGCATAGTGCCCTTCTTCACCAAAAGCATAGCAGGTGACCCCTGGACGGTACGTGAACTCCTTGTCCCTGGCATGAAACTGTCTGACGGGCCTTAGATCAGTAGTCGTGGATTTCCTTGCTTCTGTCCTTGGAACCTCAGTCTTGCTTCGGTTGTTGCGAGCAAGAGTCGTCTTGTCCCTCTTTCACTTACGGAGATCTTCCAGACTACGGTGCTCATTCTCCAAGGTAATGGCCTTGTCAACCAGAGTTTTAAAATCCGGGAAAGTGTGTACAACCAGTTGGCATTTTAGTGCCGGTGCCAGGCCGTCCAGGAATTTTTCCATCTTCTTGTTCTTTGTCATGTGCTCGTCGTAGGCATAACGAGATAGCTGGGTAAACTGACCGTTGTATTCTGTCACTGACATGCCTCTTTGCTTGAGATCGTCAAATTCTCTCTTCTTGATTTTTATGATGCTCCTGGGGATGTGTGCCCCATGAAAGCCTTCCTTGAATTCTTCCCAGGTGATGTTGTGTTCACTGGGATGCATGTGTAAGAAGTTCTCCCACCATGCTGCAGCTGCTCCAGTAAGGTAGTGTGGTGCATAAAGCACCTTCTCATTATCTGAGCACTGAGCAATAATCAGCTTCCTCTCGATATCACGAAGCCAGTCATCGGCTTCCAGCGGCCTATCAGTGTGAGCAAAAGTTGAAGGGCGAGTCTTCTGTAACTCAGATAACTTGGAATGTGGTTGATAGGGTTCACGGTGGTTTCCCATATTGATGACGTGATTCATCATCTCTTGGTGCTGCTGCTGGCTTTGTTCGAAGAGACGGCATACTTGAGACAAGGCTGCTTCGCTGTCTTGTTGACTGGACTGTCCCTGAGTGAAGTTGTTGCTAGTCTGTGTCCCATAAACTTCTTATGGCTGATTGGGCATGGAGCGAGTCCACAGACGAGACATTTTTTTCCAGTCTGGGGTATTATTTTGCAAAACCCATGAGAAGAACTGTGTGGCACAAGGAAAATCTTGCAAAGGCAACAATTTAAAAGACCTCAAGGATTTCAAGAAAACATAAACGATTTGCGCGGAGAAGAACTGCTTAGCATATATCTTACACGCGAAAAGCAAACACGCGATACAGCACTCAGGATGTGCGTACACAATCCTGACATGTTGTTTAGACTAGCATACTCCTCCGGAATGCAGCGAACGCACTAATACAAACTAGCGTACAGATAAAACACATCATACAAGCAGACATAACGCGCGGTTACTCGGCGCTCTCAATCGGAGATGGTGACGATGTCCTTCCCTTTGCCGAGGGCAAGACTCAGCGGTGCAGGAGATTCAACCTCCACCTCCTCTCTAGCTGGCTCCTGGCGCGTAACACTGCGCTGCGGTGATGGTGCGGGGGGCGACAGGCGGTAGTGCGGGTATGGCAGGCGGTGCAGCTTTGACTGGAGTAGGAGCGATGACTCGGTCGAACTCCTCAGTGGTAGGCAGACGGCGAGCAGTGGCCAAAACGGCCGGTGCATAAGAGGCTGAAGACGAGACGAATGTCAGAGGCGGTGCTGTGAGGAGAAGCTCCTTCCTGCTGGCAGGACCGCCCCGGACTAAGTCCATGCGGGCAGCCACAAGATCGTCCACGAGGTTGTCGAAAGACTCCTCCAGAGCCTTGAGATACTCCACAACCATCTCGATGGCTTCATCTCGCTCTCCCCGATGGCAGGCAAATGCATAGTGACAGGTATATGGCACATGGCATGGGAGGTAGCGGTAGCGACGAGTCTTCATCATAGGAAGGATGTCCCGAAGATGAGCTATCGCCTCACGGGCCGCCATCTGCATGGCATGCCTCTCCGTAGGCATGGCCCTTCCCACAAAACGGAAGTGGCGAGTTGCAGAACGTCCTCCCTTGAATTGCACCACAGCTTGGTGCATAGACACGTCGTCACTAAGCTTGTGCTGGTAAAGCATGAACTCCGGACGAGTCGCTGGCCCGATCGCGAGCTTGGTGATGGAGACGAGGAGTTTGACAAACCCCTCGGGCACGTTCGTGAACACTCGAGTCTCGCAGTTGCTGCCAGCCATCTACAAAAGTAGGCAAAATTCTGAGTAGTCAAGTCATAAATTTATGATGACCAACAGAAAATAGCTACAATTGCAAAATGCTGAAAAAGCACAAAAGATGCTAATAACCGATTAGCGATCGCACCTAGTGGCTTCCTACAGTCAGCCTGGTTCTGATACCAAGCTTGTCACGATCGGTTTTTCAATAAAATATTTATTGAGAGACCAATCCCTTTTACGGACCAGTAAAGAAGAATTCCTTCTCACTGGTAGACAATATCTTGGTCACAGAAGAAAAAAATACCAGGAGTACTGAATATAATACAAGGTTGGGCGGAGACTGCTCAACAATTTATTACATGAACGCCGATAAAACATAACGGCGGATAGGGTGGCATAACTACTAACTCACGATAACAACGGTGGTGGGAATATCACCGCGAAGTGGGTGATATGACTCCTGAAAACTACAGCTCTTCGAGCGTCGGAGAGAGGCTCGAGGAGACTTATTGCGGGTGGCGGAAGCATATATAATACAAGTGACCAATATCCGGGACCGCACAGGACTGACTGGGACTCCTCTAGGCGTCGGACGCACTATCAAACTCTTCATCCAAGAGATCGCCTTCGTCAACATCTGGCCAAATCAACAAGCCAGGTGAGTACTATGAAAGTACTCGCAAGACAGTTCGGACATAAGATATAACAAATGTAAACATGAAGCATATGAACAGATTAACAAGTGCGTTCAGACATAGAGATAATAATGCATGGGAAAATAACAGAGAAGTCGGGCGGTAGTCCTCCCGAAATCCCAAAATAAATATTGGGTGCCAAACGAGGGTCTGAATGACTCCTCGAGAGGAAACTGCAAGAATAATAATGCCGCAGTCGGGCGTCAGGGCGAGACCACATAAAGGGCTTATAAAAGGAAATAAAAGATAGTGCATGCCACAGTCGGACGTCTGAGCGACATCACATAAAGGGCTTATATCAAAAGTAAATAATCAATATGCCACAGTCGGACGTCTGAGCGACATCACATAAAGGGCTTGTAAAAGGAAATAAAAGTTAGTGCATGCCACAGTCGGACGTCTGAGCGACATCACATAAAGGGCTTATATCAAAAGTAAATAATCAATATGCCACAGTCGGACGTCTGAGCGACATCACATAAAGGGCTTGTATTGGAAATAAAAGACAAACATGCCACAGTCGGACGTCTAAGCAACATCACATAAAGGGATTCATAACTTAACATCTTATTAGCTCAAGAATTTAAATCATATCCAGAGAATAATCAGGCATGAGATAAACAACAGGGTTAGTCCATCCACAGGAGTAACGTTCAGCCAAGTCTACTACTCATGCTCACTTACCGGAAGGAAGAAGAAACCACGAGGACTTGACATAGATATGGATACACTGATTCACGATACTTGACCATGGATACGATGACTTGAAAGGATTTGACTCTGCAGAGTTTGTACTTTAACCACAGCCAACGGATTTCAGTAGTCACGGGGACTAGTTCCGTCTACGGTGTTTTGGAAGAAACACGTCTAACCATTACACACCCAATTAACATTCCGAAGCCAGGAATCACCCTCGGCAACGTTCAAGAAAAACCTTGAGACGGGGAGGCTACAACCTCGCGTAGCATGGGATCAAAATTTCTATACGCGCGCTCTAAGGGGTGCCCCCCTCTCGGTCCCAACCGGAAACACCCATGCCCCCTGACCGGATGACTGGCTTTAATCCAGGGCCATGGAACCATCATCCCGGCCCCTCTGTTTGGTGTGTACATGGAAAGAGGTTACCAACTTACTAAACCGCATTCTGGCAGAAAACATGTGGTAGAACGAAAGGGGAAAGAACGATAACGTGACTCCGTCCACGTTAACGTCGGAATTTAACGGATGACGTAAGGCTAGCATGCTACAACAGTACCACCTTACTGCCCTTCATGTCACCACATGACTAGGCCATCTCTCATCAGAGATCACCGTAACTTTGGAACACACGGGTAGTTGCCTCACATGCAACGAGGTGCTCACCGATACTCGTATGCCATGCACAACCTTTCACGCAATCATGCAAACACCTATCATATGAAAGGTTCATACATGCTTCCCTGGTTCGGAGAAGTCGGAGTCTAGCTCGGCGAAGTTCGCGGCTCCGTCACCTCTTCCGGAACCTACGGTATATCGAAAAAGCATACTAACGTGAAAACCAACGCGTGCATAAAAGTTGTTCCAAATTTTTTTCAAATAAATCCCATAAAAAACTAGACAAAATTTTAAGACTGCCAGAAAAAGAATCACTCAAAAATCACTTTTCATTAAAAAGTTATAAGGGTTTCTGTCCAGGGACTCATCTGTAATGAAACAGAAAAGTTCCAGGGGTTTAACTGAGAAAACAGAAAACGGTTCGAATAGAAACGCGCAAGCCCACAAAGAAAACGTACTCTGCCCGAAGGCGCCAACAGAAAATGGTTCGCGGGGAAAGAAAGAGAGGCTGACGTGGGGGGTCCACATGTCAGGTTTGAAAGACCTCGCCGGCGCCCGAGGGCTGCGGTGGTCGCCGGCGTCGAACCACGGCGAGTCAGGGAGATCGGAGTGTACCAAGAGTATCAGCGTGTCCTTCCGCGTCGGTGGGTGGTGGACTTGGGCGTCGGGGAGCACCACGTCGACGGCGACACTTTCTCCGGCGGACGGCGGCTCGGGCGATGGTGGGGAACTCCGGTGGTGTGCTGCAAACTTCGAATTGAAGCGCGGGTCAGAAGGAGGGATGCACTAGAGAGCTACTGGCAAGAGATGGGAGGCAGAGGTGCACGCACGGGAGCGAATCGAGCTGGATCCCATGGCGGGTCGCGGCGGCCGGAGTTGAGGAAGGAGACTTCCTCGGGGCTCTTCCAGTGGCTAGGCAGGGTCTTGGTGGAGTGTAGAGGTGGGTGGGTACTAGCGGGAGCTCGGGGCCTCTATTTATAGGCGGCTCGAGGGGGTGGCCGTGAACGGGGTTGCTCCGGCGAGCAATTACGGCGAGGCAGCGGCTTGACAAGGAGTTTAGGTGGCCAGGCAGCATCAGTGAGGTGTACTGGTGCCGTTCCCCCGCTAATCCTGGTCGGTCTTGGCGTAATGGCGCCGGTCCACGGTGGGTTGGCCGCACGGGCACGACGGCGGCAGAGAGGGCGCTCCTCGCCCAGTGGTTCACGACGAGGGTGGCAGCGCGCACCGGGGAGTGGAAGACCACGCGGCGCTCTCCGGTGGCTTGGGCGACGCTGGGTGGCGCCGTCTGCGCTGCGCCTCTCTCTGGCGGCCGGAAAGCCGCCGCTGGCGTCGGTCACGGGGCGGCGCACCTCCTCCAGTTCGTCGCCGACGCCCGCAAGCATCCAGGCGCTCGTGCGGTGCAGAGGACAAGGGGAGGGGACAGGAAACACGGCGACGCCGGGCACTGGCGAGATCGACAACAGACACTGAAGAAAACGACAGTGATACAGCCACTGTTAACTGAATTTGACTGAACCTGATATTGACAGTGCTCTGAAGGTGTTCGATGAAATGATTAGGTATGAAGAAATTTTTTCCTGGAGCTGGGGCTTGGTGAGGTGACCACTCAAAGCACCCAGAGGCTGCCTGATTTTACTCAGAATTTTTGGAGAAGAATTTGAATGAATTTCATCAAATTTGGCAAATCTGGTCCAAACTTGCAGCATGCATAGTTTGAAAATTTTGAACTGGAGACCAGTGGATCTTCATGGATCTTGGTTGAGGGTTCAAAGGACTAGGAAGGGAAAAGGTTTGGGGGCAAAAATCAAAGCAGAAAGAGTAGTTCCTTTGTAAACCTCCAATGATCAAGATATAAGGTAGAAATTGTTTTGATAAGAAATAAATGGAAAATAAAAATATGGAGAGGTCCAACTTGCTGGATTTGAAGTAAATCATGATCCAAAGATAAGGAAAGGTTTATGAGAGTGGATTTGCACTAAGGTCATGGCATGAGAGATTTGTTGAAAGTGGTAAAGGATCATTCCAAAAGTTATAGGGCATTTTCAAAGAAATTTTCAAAAGACATTTTTCCCAAGTGAAAAGCATTTTGGTTTGAGTCCAAAATAAAAAGCAAGAACTTCCAAGACCAAAAACAAGTCTTGGGTGAATCCAAATAAAACTCTTGCCAAAAAAATATATTTTGAAAGGGAGGGTTCTTTTGAAGAAATTTTTTAAATCACCTCCCTCAAGTCAAGTAAAAATTTTGAAAAATCCAAATGAAATTTTGGGTGTCACAGAACCCTTCTTGGCTTACCTAACTAGGCAGGAACTACCTGAGGACCCACACGAGGCACGTTGCATTGTGCGACGGTCTAAAGCCTACAAGGTCCACGAGGGAGAGCTTTATAAGAAAAGCGCTACCGGAGTCCTTCAAAGGTGCATCTCCGAAGAGGAAGGACGGCAACTTTTGGCAGAAATTCATGCTGGACTTGGCGGCCACCACGCCGCAGCTCGGGCCCTTGTAAGCAAGGCCTTCCGTACAGGTTTTTACTGGCCGACAGCCCGAGCAGACGCACAGGACCTCGTTCAACGTTGCGTCGGTTGCCAGCTTTTCGCAAACCAAAGCCATATGCCACCTACCGCTCTCCAAACAATCCCCATCACTTGGCCCTTTGCGATCTAGGGGCTTGATATGGTTGGACCCATTAAAGGGGGAAGCCATAAGAAAAAAATACCTATTGGTGTGGACAAATTCACCAAATGGATAGAAGCCAAACCAGTTAAAACGGTCGAATCCGGACCAGTGATAGACTTCATATCCGAGGTTGTACACCGTTATGGCGTTCCCCACAGCATCATCACCGATAACGGCTCGAACTTTACAGCCGACGAGGTAAAACTTTGGTGCAGCAACATGGGCATTAAGCTCGATTATGCTTCTGTCTATCACCCGCAAACTAACGGTCAAGTCGAGCGAGCAAATGGCCTTATCATGAGCGGCATTAAACCCAGATTAGTGCGATCCTTGAAGGAATCCGATATGCACTAGGTAGAGGATCTCGACTCCGTACTATGGGGGCCGCGGACCACGCCGAATCGCACTACCGGATACACACCGTTCTTTATGGTGTACGGCGCAGAGGCGGTACTGCCCTGCGACATAATTCATGACTCACCTCGAGTGCGCATGTACGAAGAGAAAGAAGCCGAGCTTGATCAGCAGGACAGTTTGGACGCCCTGGAGGAGGAGCGTGACATGGCAAAAGCCCGTTCCGCATTCTATCAGCAACAGGCTCGAAGGTATCAAAGTAGAGAAGTACGGGCCAAAACTTATAACATTGGCGAACTCGTTCTACGCCTACCGGAGAAGAAAAAGAACAAGCTCAAGCCCAAATGGGAAGGTCCCTTCGTTATTGACCAAGTTCTGACTGGTGGAGCGTACTGTCTGCGGGATGCATCGGACAATCGACTCGAGCAAAACCCATGGAACGCAGCCAGACTCCGAAGGTTCTATGCCTAGTGCCGGACTACGTGTTCGTCTCCTTACCTCCGTCAATTTTTTAATATCCGTTATCTATCTTCTTCTCTCTTTCTTTCTCCCCTTTTTTTCTTCACAACCTTAAAAAGTTGAAATGTGTCATGACTACACAATCTTGACGCGTTAGCCACGCTCATTATACCTGGGGGCTTCTTATACAGAAGCTTAATATAACTATTTTCCGGGCTCTATGCCCCACACATGTGGTACCCTTCCACATGTACCTTTTTTCGCCATTATATGCATCGATATGACTTAAGTTTTGGCCAAGCTGGGTTGCCTGGCTCTTGTGTTTATGCCCTACGTTCCCGTTAATTCGGCTAGGGCATAAGGGGAGCACCTCTGTGATTGTTACTGCCGGGTCAGCCGGATGCGTACCTCAGACTGGGTGAAGCCGAAAGCTAGCGTTCTTAAGGGAATATTCGGTCGGTGAACAAAAGATGACCTTTATTTATTGTAATACATGCCCCCCGGATGTTTATATCCTGCGTCTCTTTTCGCAGTTCGGACATGCACATTAATGCATGCGTACCCAGGGAAAGGAACCCTTAACGGAACTATTCTCCCTGGAAGATGTTTCTTACTATCCATGTAATATAACATAGCTAGTTGGGTACTTGTCTGTTCAAGCACTTATGACCCCTACGCCTGGTTTGCACGCGTACCTCGGTTTTTACATAACTGAGCGGGTGTTCGGATACACTCCGGACTGTCGGGTCCGGAGGTCGAAGTGGAAAGGTCCTCCATGACAAATGATTTACAATCTGGCTAGGGACAAATATATATCACTTGAAGTACACAGTCACTTAGACTGACTAAATTCTTCTTCCATACCATCCAACAGGCTGTCTAGCCTACAATCCTGTTGGGAATACTTTGTGGCTAATTCTACTTGGTCATACACTAAACTGACGGGGATCTCTTTCCCATCAGACCCCACAGGCCTGACCTCGCCATGTGGTTCGAGTCAGCTTTGGTATATCGTGTCTTCACCATGGCCCAGGCTTCCCTTGCACCTTGTCGGCAGGCTGATATCTTCCATACTCGGAAGCGTCGCCGCGCTCCCTTGAGCTTTTCTACAAGCTCTCCCATGCCTCCTAGCAGGGAGGCGGATGGCCACAAGGCTTGGGCAATGCCCTGCATCACCTGCCGAACTTGTTCGTGCAGTTGTGAGAGCTCTGGTAGAAGATCACCTGCAGACCCGGGCATTTCCACTGCGGGACGACCCGTCAGCATACCTGCAGATATAACTCTGTTAGCCGGTTTCTTCGCCGAACTCTATAAAAGTTCGTTTAAGCACTTACTAAAAATGCCGCGTCGAAGCCTCTTATTCTCCTTTACGGAGTCAGCGAGCTGGGCCCGAACATCTTTCAGTTCAACACTCAGCCGGATATTGGCATCTTGGAGATCGTTTTTCTCTTGCCTAACCTTCTTAAGCACACGCTCGCCAGCCTTTAACTGTCATTGAGCATGTTGCTCATCCCCTCGCACGACCTCCAGATTCATTTCAAGATCATCTGCAGAATCTATTATTAGATTTGCATGCATGCCGCACACTACCTGGTACATGTCATAGAAACAAGTGTTACCAGATGGGGCCTTCTCGGACTCCTTCACTGCGGCAACTGCGGCCTGAAGCTCGGCTTTGCACTCCTCCAGCTCTTGAGACAACTGGGTATTCTTCTTCGTAAAAACCTATGCAAAACAATGATCCTTAAATCAGTTGTGCCAACTGTTTCAAGTCTCAGGGGATACTGATATACATAATTATTAGATTTTCTTACCCATATATCCTTTACATACTGGTCCGTGGCTCTGGCAAGACCATTTTGAGCAGCTCGGATGTACGCATCTCCTGAGTTGAAGGCATCGAACGCCTCTTGGGAGAAACAAGCATCGCGGAGTACGGCCCGACGACGCCTGTGATTCATGGCGCTCTCCACTTCGGAATTCGTAGCGGACAGCCTATCTGCATCCTCTGTAGGAGGAACATCCGGTGTTGGCCCCATGTTAGCTTCCGCCTCTAAGTCCGGCTCTAGAGCCCGACTGGTGGAGGCGCGGTCGGCAACCTCTCCGGATATAGTCCGGCGAGCGTTTTTCCTACTAGGAAACATGGGTTTTATTATATTTTAAAAAGACGACAACCACGGAGCGGGGTTCTTTTTCATACCTCTGCGATGGCGTCTTAGTCCTGACCGCCTTCCTTTTAAGCCTACCCGGCTTCGGTGCCCCTTATTGGTGAGTCACTGCGGGTTTGGCATGGCGTCCCGAGGGCCTTCCCTGTAAGACACCATATGTGTGTGATAGGTGAAGTGCAGAAAAAGGGATCCTTCTCGGAAGTTGGGACTCCGGTTTTACTTATATGCGATGCAGGGAGTAGTCCAGGATAATCGGCTATGATGGCCACCATGGCATCGTCGCAGCTCAATTGATAGAACGTCCTGTTAATAAGCTCCACAAATGTGTCCGGATCTTCTTCGAGTCCGGGGTCGAGGGCCCGGTCAGGGTCCTCTGGTTGTGGAGGCGGGCTGTGGACCTCCCTCACAGCTTTTTGCAGTTCCTGCTATGAAATAGCAAAGTAAATATTTATGACAAAGAACACGGGAAGGTTTGGAGTAAAAGGTAGCAGCTCACCTAGTTTGGGGGGTTGTACATGGAGAATCCATCCCGTGGCTTGATGCGGATGAACTCCTCTTCCTCTCCTTTATACAAATCGGATAGTATTTTCGCTAGAGCAGCGACGGAGTCCAGACCTTTACGGCCGCAGCGGGTGGCATCGTCTTCTCCATTAAAGTGCCACATGGGCTATCCTCGATATTGAAGTGGCTGCACCCCCCGCATTATACATATTGACATAACCTCGATTATTGTCAATCTTGATTTGGCTAGCGTCTTTATCCGGCCCATCAGGTAAAGGACTTCTCCGTTATCTTCCTCCTGGGGGCTCCGAGGGCGCCAGCTGCGGCGTTTCTTCAAGGGAGCGTTGTCGAACTCAGGAAGGCCCATCCGAATAGGGTCCGGAAGGGGGACATCCTCCATATAAAACCACTCCGAAGGCCAGTCTTCGGATGTCTTCTTCGGAGTACCGGATAGGTATCCGGTCCCGGCGATGCGCCATATTTTGGCTCCGCCCACTTGATATATTGACCCCTCCTGTGTACGGGGTACGAGGCAGAATAGCCTCTTCCATAGCTCGAAATGAGCTTCGCAGCCCAAAAACAGCTCGCAAAGGGCGACATAGCCAGCGATGTGTAATATGGAGGCGGGAGTAAAATTATGCAGCTGGAGGCCGTAGAACTCCAGGAGCCCGCGGAGGAACGGATGGATTGGAAATACGAGCCCCCTTAGTTTAAGGGACAAGGCATACCCGCTCCCCCATGGATGGTTTGGGAAAGCTCTCCGCTTGCTCCCCGCCATTGTAGGTGGTGAGTCTGGCTCGAACGGGGACAATATACGCTAGAGGGAGGAATCCCTGGGTTTGTAACTCTACTAATTGGCTGTGAGGGACGGAACACTTCTCCCAATTGCCTGGCTTAGGGCTACAGGAGCGAGAGGAGGAGCTGCGATGGCCGGCCATGATGGGATGGGCTTTTCCGAGCGTGCTCCGATGGATACTCGCTGTGGGAGGATGGTGTGATCTGGATCTGAGGATCCCCGCCTCTTTAAATAGACGATTTACTTACATGGTTAGGGTGGCAAGTGTAAAAATGCCCCGACTTCTCGCATTCACTCGACACGTGGAGGATAGCCATTATTAGGCGCAGAAGCCAAGGAGTGCAACATTCATGGGAAGCCGGACACTACTCGACAGGTACTCAGAATTTGGAGGAGAACCTGCCTTGCAATGCCGAAGACAATCTGCGCGCCGGACTCATCGTCATTGAAGCCTAGTTTGGGGGCTACTGAGGGAGTCCTGGATTAGGGGGTCCTCGGACAGCCGGACTATATCCTTTGGCCGGACTGTTGGACTATGAAGATACAAGATTGAAGACTTCGTCCCGTGTCCGGATGGGACTCTCCTTGGCGTGGAAGGCAAGCTTGGAAATTCGGATATGTAGATCTCCTCCCTTGTAACTGACTTTGTGTAACCCTAGCCCCCTCCGGTGTCTATATAAACCGGAGGGTTTTAGTCCGTAGGACAACAACAATCATAATCATAGGCTAGCTTCTAGGGTTTAGCCTACACGATCTCGTGGTAGATCAACTCTTGTAATACTCATATCATCAAGATCAATCAAGCAGGAAGTAGGGTATTACCTCCATCGAGAGGGCCCGAACCTGGGTAAACATTGTGTCCCCCGCCTCCTGTTACCATCCGCCTTAGACGCACAGTTCGGGACCCCCTACCCGAGATCCGCCAGTTTTGACATTGACACCCACGCCCACGGGTGGAGTGGTTTCCGCAGCTGTTGGAGCTGGTGTAGGGCGTGAGCGGAGGGCGCTCGCGTCCCCGGGGATCCACCTCGGACGTGGCGGCGTATGTGCGAGGGCAGCCCCGCCCCCTCACTGGCCTTGGCGGCTACACCTCTTCTAGCGTTGCCTTCCCCTTCTCGGCGGCAGAGAACCTCCTCAAGAGTGACCCCTTGCCCTTATATAGCACTCGCGGGAGACCGCTCCATGCCCTTCACCTTGGAGCAATGATGGCCCCGTGCGACACCCACCAAGCTTTATGTCAGCCCTGGCAGTTATCGAGGCGTCGTGGGAGAAGTGGGGCGCCCCACGCCCCGTCGTGCACCCCGCGTCGAGCCAGGCCCGCAGGCGGTTTGCGCCCATGTTGTTTCACCCCCTTCCACCTTCCGTCGCAGGCAGAGTCGTGCACGCCTTGGGCCCAGGGGCTACTGTCGGGCTCGGGGGACTGGGGGTACCTAGGCCCGTCTGCCTGCGGCCCAGGGCGCGGCGCCAGCAAAAGGCCCATGCTGGCCCACCTTTGGACTTCGAGAGCAAGGCCCTCGTGAGGACCCCCACCTTGCGAGGCGCGCATCATCAAGCATCGTCGACGGCCTCGCGAGGCCCTCTCGCGGGGTGGCTTCCCGAGGCTGCCCCTGAGGCCCCTCGCAGAGGCATGCAGACCAAGGATCAAGTGGAGGAGTCACGCGGCCCTGCATACTCACGTGGGTGAAGCGCGTGACGAAGAGCGGAGCCAGAGAGTGGCAGTGAGGCTTTCCTCTTCCGTGCTAAGGGAGCATGGACGGCGCGCCGGTTCCCAAAGCAATCCCCAAAGGTTGCCACTTTGGTGCAAGAAGACCAGGACAACGGGCTCACCAGTACGGAGGTCATCACCGAGCCCACCAGCGCGTCATGGCAGGGAGCTTTAGCAGGCGAAGACCACCTTTAGTCAGGATAAGTTGTACTCCTGTCCCCCTTTAAAATTGTCCGTTGTGGCAACCCTTCCCGCCTAGTTTTTTTGAGGGAAGAGGACGAGGGCCAGTATAATATAGGCTAGATGCCACTTTAGAGGAGGATCGATCCCTCGAGCCACCCCGAGCCTCCCGAGGCAGTTCGCCCTCCTTGTACACACACACTCATCCTCCCTCGTGAGGCAATCAAACCACAAAGCAGGAGTAGGGTCTTACACCGCAAGGTGGACCGAACCTGGGTAAACTGTTGCATCTGTGGTTCGTCTTTCCCCTTGTTCGAGCACGCTGGAGCATCGTCGTGAGGCAGTGAGCAATTAGTTGGGGCTCAGCGAGGTTCTGTGCGCACACCCCAGAGTTCAAACCTTTCTTGGGTCCGCGGAGCCCCAATTCCGACAGATCCAACGGCTATTTTTGCGTTAGTCACACAGCACCGAATGCGGTCGATGTTTTTGTGTTGTTCTCTACACCCACATATCATACTAGTACCAATAGTATGTTGGTTTCCCCTAAAAAGAAGCAATAACTTGCTAATTATCATTATACTAGTACTATGGACGTTCAAATTGCTTCATATTAATACCAATAGCTTGCGTCGAAGGTTCTTGCACTTCGACTCCGTCCTATATTGGATGAGATTATCTCTGAGGTGCAAAGTACCTTTTTCCCGCGCAGGCTCATATCTGACAATGTGCTTATTGCATATGAATGTATACACTATTTGAAAAAGAAAGAAAGAAAAAGGTGTGGAATGTGCAATGAACCTAGATATGGCAAAAGCATACGACCAGGTGGAATGGCCATACTTGAGGGCAATTATGCACAAGCTGGGCTTTGCGGACATGTGGATTGCTAGAGTTATGGCATGCGTGGAGTCTGTCTCTTTTTCTGTCAAAGTCAATAGAGTTTTATGAAGTTTTTAAGCCTTCTAGAGATATCCTGCAAGGGGAACCCATCTCTCCTTATTTATTTTTAATTTTCTCTGAAGGTTTATCATGCTACATAAGAGAATTGGAAAAAGACATTTATCAAGGGGCATAAGAGTGGGGATTCATGCACCATGGATCACACATCCATTGTTTGCAGATGATTGCTTAATTTTCACTCAGGCCTCGGATGATGGCACTAGAAGAATTCATGATATCCTGGAAACCTACAGGAGAGGATCTAGTCAGTTAGTTAATAGATCAAAATCAGCTATATTTTTCAATGCTAACTGTGAGGACGATATGAAGCAGACAGTACATGAGGTATCTGGTATTGCCACTGAAGCACTTATATGGAAAGGTATCTCGGGCTTCCTACAGCCCTAGGTAAGTCTACAGATTCACAATTCGAAGGTATTGTCTCATCCATCAAAAAGTTATGCAATGGATGGATGCCACATATGTTGAACAGTGTTGGGCGCGAGGTTCTTGTTAAACCTATATGCCAAGTGATCCCTACCTTCCCCATGAGCTACACCGGTTATCAAAAAATATGTGTAAAAAGATAACGGGTTTGTTAGCCCAATTTTGGTGGGGAGGTGATGACAAAAAGAGGAAGATGCATTAGAAGAAATGGCTGGACATTGCAACACCGAAGGAGAAGGCGGTATGGGTTTTAAGGATATACAATTGTTTAATCAGGTGATGCTTGCTAAACAAGGTTGGAGATTACTAACAACTCCTGACTCCTTGTGCGCGAGAATTCTCAAGGGCAAATATTTTCATGATTGTGAATCCAAAAAGCAACGAACAAATGGAACACATCACACACTTGGAGAGCTATATTGCACGGTCGAGAGCTACTCAGCAAAGGCTTGATCAAATGGGTGGGAGATGGAATCTTGATATCGCTGGACTACGTCGGTATTTCCCCAAAGAGGAAGCGATGATGCAGTACAACTACGGTAGGTATTTCCCATAGTTATGAAACCAAGGTTATCAATCCAGTAGGAGAACCAAGCAACACTATGTAAACGGTACATGCACACAAAGAACAAATACTTGCAACCCGACGCTTATGAGGGGTTGTCAATCCCTATACGGGTAACGGTACCAGAAATTGTCAAGTTGCCGGGATAAAATTGTGATAGATTGGATAAATAGACTTCATAAAACGCGAAATAAAAGATGCAAATAAAAAGTGCAGCAAAGTATTTTTGGATTTTTTGGAATAATAAATCTGAAAACAAAAGCAAATAAAAATATATCTCAAAGCAAATATGATAAAGAATAGACCCGAGGGCCGTAGATTTCACTATTGGCTTCTCTCAAGAAATAGCACACAGTGGGTAAACAAATTACTGTTGTGCAACTGATAGAAGATCGAATAATTATGATGATATCCAAGGCAATGATCAATATATAGGCATCACGTCTAACATTAGTAGACCAACTCCTGCCTACATCTACTACTATTACTCCACACATCGACTGCTATCCAGCATGCATCTAGTGTATTAAGTTCATGGTGAAATGGAGTAATGCAATAAGAACAATGACATGATGTAGACGAGATCTATTCATGCAGGAATAGCCCCCATCTTGTTATCCTTAATAGCAACGATACATGCGTGTCTTGCTCCTCCTTCTGTCACTGGGAAAGAACACCGCATGATCGAACCCATCACAAAGCACCTCTTCCCATGGCAAGAAAAATCAATCTAGTTGGCCTAACTAAACCAAAGATTCGAAGAAGAAATATGAGGCTATAAGCAATCATGCATATAAGAGATCAAAAGAAGACTCAAATAATATTCATGGATATAGATCTGATCATAAACTCAAAGTTCATCAGATCCCAACAAACACATCGCAAAAAGAGTTACATCAAATAGATCTCCAAGACCACTGTATTGAGAATCAAGAGAGAGAGAGAGAGAGAGAGAGAGAGAGAGAGAGGAAGCCATCTAGCTACTTCCTACGGACCTGTAGGTCTATGATGAACTACTCACGCATCATCGGAGAGGCACCAGTACGATGATGAACCCCTCCGTGATGGTGTCTAGGTTGGATCTCGTGGTTCTGGAACTTGCGACGGCT
This sequence comes from Aegilops tauschii subsp. strangulata, assembly GCF_002575655.3. Taxonomy (NCBI): domain Eukaryota; kingdom Viridiplantae; phylum Streptophyta; class Magnoliopsida; order Poales; family Poaceae; genus Aegilops; species Aegilops tauschii. Next base: position 230,237,590 of record NC_053039.3, read on the forward strand.
GGAATTTTGTTTCATCAACTCCCTAGGGTATCTGGAATATTTGGGTATTTATAGGGCGAAGAGGCGGTGCGGGAGGCCACCGAGGTGGGCACAACCCACCTGGGCGCGCCCTGGTGGGTTGTGCTCCCCTCGGAGCCCCCCTCTGGTACTTCTTTGGCCCACTTGATGTCTTCTGGTCCCAAAAAAATCTCCAAAAATTTTCGCTGCATTTGGACTCCGTTTGTTATTGATTTTCTGCAAAGTAAAAAACAAGCAAAAAACAGCAACTGGCATTAGGCACTATGTCAATAGGTTAGTCCCAAAAAATGATATAAAGTTGCTATAAAATGATTGTAAAACATCCTAGAATGATAATATAACAACATGGAACAATAAAAAATTATAGATACGTTGGAGACATATCAAAGCTCTATTCGAATTTGGGAAGATCCTTGGATACATGAAAGTTACAGTAAACGTCTGTCGGTCAAACTACCGAATGCAATAGTGACTCCAGTGGAGGAATTGCTACAAGGAGATTTGGGAGGATGGGATACGCACAAGTTGGAAGGAAATTTTCTTGAACCATATATCTCCATCATTTTTAGAATCCCCATTGGCATGGTCCAAGAGGACTTCTGGGTGTGGCTTGAAAATTTTCCAGTGGGATATGCTTATAAGCTAAGTGTGCAACTACGCCGGGATGTTGTTTCACCTACAGGCTTGGGAGGACCGGATAAGAAAATTGGAAGAAATTGTGGCGATTATAGGTTCCTCCCGAAGTCCAGAACTTTTGGTGGCGGGTGATCAAAGGTTTTTTTCCAACCAGAGTTGTACTATGTCATAGGCATATTGAACAAATTGGTTTCTACCACACATGTAGGCAGTAGGAAACTATTCGACACGCTCTGTTCGAATGTACCTGGGCAAAGCTTTTTGGCAAGAAATCAAGCAAATTACCTCGACCAAGTTACCAATCCTTCACCCAGATACTTGGGCGATGGACATAGTGGAAGGGGAGGCGATGAGCTAGTCACCGACATGCATCTTTTTATGTGGCTCATTGATGCGGAGCATCCTACGATCATCCTCATGGACCTACATATGTTTCCCCAAGTGCCAAGTGGACCGATGACACGAGCATGTGCAAGAGCTCTTGAGACCGAGGTGACATTTCTCCTTAGCGACATTCCGTATGCCCCACGTGAGACATGGATGCTACCTCAACCTAGAATGCTATGTGTGCTTGACCCTCTCAATGATGCTCAGAATGATGGACAAGCCACAAGTGCAAGTACGACGACACACAAGAAGGAGGACCGTCGAGATGCTACACGATCCGGACATCTGGCCCCAGGAGACTTCAACCACAGCAGCAGCCTAGACACCAAACATCTATAGGCACCGGACATTCGGCCCAGCCCCGGACATCCAGCCCGATGCCCGGGAATCCGGCCCCCTCTATTCAGAGAGCGTCTGGAAACGGCCGAAGCCGGCCCGGACATCCGGCCCTGTCTACGCATAGTAAACGGACTGAAGGCCCATGTACCCTCCAACTCGCCCCCAACTTGTACTAGCACTATATATAGACCTCTCCCCTCTCCATCTAGGGCCAGCAAAGGATTAGATCATTGATATAGACCTTTGCTCATCCACTTACCCCTACTCCCATGGAGATCAAGGCCTCCATGTGAGAAGATCCCCCAAGTGGATTCAAGATCCCTTCATGGGAAGATCGTCCTAGGATTCAAGACCTCTTTCCTCACGGATTGGGATGAACTAGCTACTGTTTGTATCCTCCCTTGTTAATTTTGGATCGTGTATCTGTCCATGTGTATGCTGATATAGCCAATGTGTGACTGTGTCTTGTCTATTTGAGTGATTTCCCTCTTGTGTTCTTCGTGTTCTTCCCCGTCTTCCCCTCCAATCATGAAAGTGTTGGGGATCGTAACAGAAATTTAAAATTTTCTACGCATCACCAAGATCAATCTATGGAGTCATCTAGCAACGAGAGAGAAAGGAGTGCATCTACATACCCTTGTAGATCGCGAGCGGAAGCGTTCAAGAGAACGGGGTTGATGGAGTCGTACTCGTCGTGATCCAAATCACCGATGATCCTAGCGTCGAACGGACGGCACCTCCGCATTCAACACACGTACGGAGCGGAGACGTCTCCTCCTTCTTGATCCAGCAAGGGGGAAGGAGAAGTTGATGGAGATCCAGCAGCACGACGGCATGGTGGTGGAAGCAGCGGGATTCCAGCAGGGCTTCGCCAAGCGCTACTGGAGGAGGAAGAGGTGTCACGGGAGGGAGAGGGAGGCGCCAGGGCTTAGGGTGCGGCTTCCCTCCCTCCCCTCCACTATATATAGGGGCTAGGGGGGGAGATCCCATCTAGAGGGGGCGGCGGCCCCTCGGGGGGGCAACGGCCCCCTTACCAGGGGGGCGCATGCCCCCTCGGGGGGCAACGGCCCCCTAGGGTTTCCAACCCTAGGCGCCTTGGGCCCTTGGGTGGGGCGCACCAGCCCACCAGGGGCTGGTTCCCACGCCACTTCAGCCCATGGAGCCCTCCGGGATAGGTGGCCCCACCCGGTGGACCCCCGGGACCCTTCCGGTGGTCCTGGTACAATACCGGTGACCCTCGAAACTCTCCCGGTGGCCGAAACTGGACTTCCTATATATAAATCTTTACCTCCGGACCATTCCGGAACTCCTCATGACGTCCGGGATCTCATCCGGGACTCCGAACAACTTTCGGTTAACCGCATACTAATATCTCTACAACTCTAGCGTCACCGAACCTTAAGTGTGTAGACCCTACGGGTTCCGGAGACACGTAGACATGACCGAGACAACTCTCCGGTCAATAACCAACAGCGGATCTAGATACCCATGTTGGCTCCCACATGCTCCACGATAATCTCATCGGATGAACCACGATGTCGAGGATTCAATCAATCCCGTATACAATTCCCTTTGTCTATCGGTACGATACTTGCCCGAGATTCGATCGTCGGTATACTGATACCTTGTTCAATCTCGTTACGGAAAATCTCTTTACTCGTTCCCTTAACACATCATCCTGTGAACAACTCCTTGATCACGTTGAGCTCATTATGATGATGTCCTACCGAGTGGGCCCAGAGATACCTCTCCGTCATACGGAGTGACAAATCCCAGTCTCGATTCGTGCCAACCCAACAGATACTTTCGGGGATACCCGTAGTGTACCTTTATAGCCACCCAGTTACGTTGTAACGTTTGGCACACCCAAAGAACCCTTACGGTATCCGGGAGTTGCACAATATCATGGTCTAAGGAAAGGATACTTGACATTAGAAAAGCTTTAGCAAACGAACTACATGATCTTGTGCTATGCTTAGGATTGGGTCTTGTCCATCACATCATTCTCCTAATGATGTGATCCCATTATCAATGACATCCAATGTCCATAGTCAGGAAACCATGACCATCTGTTGATCAACGAGCTAGTCAACTAGAGGCTCACTAGGGACATATTGTGGTCTATGTATTCACACATGTATTACGGTTTCCAGTTAATACAATTATAGCATGAACAATAGACAATTATCATGAACAAGGAAATATAATAATAACCATTTTATTATTGCCTCTAGGGCATATTTCCAACAGTCTCCCACTTGCACTAGAGTCAATAATCTAGTTCACATCACTATGTGATTGTAATGAATTCAACACCCATGCGGTTTGATCATATCTCGCTTGTGAGAGAGGTTATTAATCAACGGGTCTGAACCTTTCAGATCCGTGTGTGCTTTACAAATCTCTATGTCATCTTGTAGATGCAGCTACCACGCTCTATTTGGAGCTATTCCAAATAACTGTTCTACTATACGAATCCGGTTTACTACTTAGAATCATCCGGATTAGTGTCAAAGTTTGCATCGACGTAACCCTTTACGACGAACTCTTTTACCACCTCCATAATCGAGAAAATTCCTTAGTCCACTAGTTACTAAGGATAACTTTGACCGTTGTCTTGTGATCCACTCCTGGATCACTCTTGTACCCCTTGACTGACTCAGGGCAAGGCACACTTCAGGTGCGGTACACAGCATAGCATACTGTAGAGCCTACGTCTAAAGCATAGGGGACGACCTTCGTCCTTTCTCTCTCTTATGCCATGGTCAGGTCTTGAGTCTTACTCAATACTCACACCTTATAACACAGCCAAGAACTCCTTCTTTGCTGATATATTTTGAACTCCTTCAAAAACTTGTCACGGTATGTATTCATTTGAAAGTACTATTAAGCGCTTTGATCTATCCTTATAGATCTTGATGCTCAATGTTCAAGTAGCTTAATACAGGTTTTCCATTGAAAAACACTTTTCAAACAGCCCTATATGCTTTCCAGAAATTCTACATCATTTCCGATCAACAATATGTCAACAACATATACTCATCAGAAATTCTATAGTGCTCCCACTCACTTCTTTGGAAATACAAGTTTCTCATAAACTTCGTATAAACCCAAAATCTTTGATCATCTCATCAAAGTGTATATTCCAACTCCGAGATGCTTACTCCTGTCCTTAGAAGGATTGCTGGAGCTTTGCATACTTGTTAGCATCTTATAGGATTGACAAAACCTTCTGGTTGTATCATATACAACCTTTCCTCAAGAAAATTGTTGAGGAAACAATGTTTTTACATCCTATCTGCAAGATTTCATAAATAATGCAATAACCGTTAATATAATTCCAACAGACTCTTAGCATCGCTACGAGTGAGAAAGTCTCATCGCAGTCAACTCCTTGAACTTGTCGGAAAACATCTTAACGACAAGTCGAGCTTTCTTAATGGTGATACTTAGCATCATTGTCCGTCTTCCTTTTAAAATCCATCTGTACCCAACAGCCTTACGACCATCAAGTAGTTCTTCCAAAGTCTATACTTTGTTTTCATACATGGATCCTCTCTCGGATTTTATGGCCTCGAGCCATTCGTCGGAATCCGGGCCCACCATCGCTTCTCCATAGCTCATAGGTTCATCGTTGTCCAACAACATGACCTTTAAGACAGGGTTACCACTCAGAAGTTGTACACACCCTTGTCGACCTATGAGGTTCGATAGTAACTTGATCTAAAGCTCCATGATCATCATCATTAGCTTTCTCTTCAACTGAGGTAGGTGCCACAGAAACATTTTTCTATGTTGTGCTACTCTTTGGTTGAAGTAAAGGTTCAACAACCTCATTAAGTTCTATCTTCCTCCCACTCAATTCTTTCGAGAGAAACTTTTCCTCGAGAAAGGACCCGATTCTAGAAACAATCACTTTTGCTTCCGGATCTGAAATAGGAGGTATACCCAACTGTTTTGGGTGTCCTATGAAGATGCATTTATCCGCTTTGGGTTCGAGCTTATCAGGCTAAAACTTTTCCACATAAGCGTCGCAGCCCCAAAGTTTTAAGAAACGACAGCTTAGGTTTCTCTAAACCATAGTTCATACGGTGTCATCTCAACGGAATTATGTGGTGCCCTATTTAAAGTGAATGCGGTTGTCTCTAATGCCTAACCCATAAACGATAGTGGTAATTCGATAAGAGACATCATGGTATGCACCATATCCAATAGGGTGCAACTATGATGTTCGGACACACCATCACACTACGGTGTTCCAGGCGGTATTAGTTGTGAAACAATTTCCACAATGTCTTAATTGTGTACCAAACTCGCAACTCAGATATTCATCTCTATGATCATATCATAGACATTTTATCCTCTTGTCACGAAGATCTTCAACTTCACTCTGAAATTACTTGAACCTTTCAATAATTCAGACTTGTGTTTCATCAAGTAAATATACTCAGCATCTACTCAAATCATCTGTGAAGTAAAAACATAACAATATCCACTGCGTGCCTCAGCACTCATTGGACTGCACACATCAAAATGTATTACTTCCAACAAGTTGCTTTCTTGTTCCATCTTACTGGAAACGAGGCCTTTTAGTCATCTTGCCCATGTGGTATGATTTGCATGTCTCAAGTGATACAAAATCAAGTGAGTCCAAACGATCCATCTACATGGAGTTTCTTCATGCGTACATACTAATAGACATGGTTCGCATGTCTCAAACTTTTCAAAACGAGTGAGTCCAAAGATCCATCAACATGGAGCTTCTTCATGCGTTTTCTACCAATATGACTCAAATAGCAGTGCCATAATTAGGTGGTACTATCATTACTATTTTATATCTTTTGGCATGAACATGTGTATCACTACGACCGAGATTCAATAAACCATTCATTTTAGGTGCAAGACCATTGAAGGTATTATTCAAATAAACAGAGTAACCATTATTCTCCTTAAATGAATAACCGTATTGCGATAAACATAATCCAATCATGTCTATGCTCAACGCAAACACCAAATAACAATTATTTTGGTTTAACACCAATCCCGATGGTAGAGGGAGCATGCGATGTTTGATCATATCAACCTTGGAAACACTTCCAACACACATCGTCATCTCACCTTTAGCTAGTCTCCGTTTATTTCGTAGCTTTTTATTTCGAGTTACCAACACTTAGCAACCGAACCGGTATCTAATACCCTGGTGCTACTAGGAGTACTAGTAAAGTACACATTAATATAACGTATATCCAATATACTTCTGTCGACCTTACCAGCCTTCTCATCTACCAAGTATCTAGGGTAGTTCTGCTTCAGTAACCGTTCCCCTCATTACAGAAGCACTTAGTCTCGGGTTTGGGTTCTACCTTGGGTTTCTTCACTAGAGCAACAACTGATTTGCCGTTTCATGAAGTATCCCTTCTTGCCCTTGCCCTTCTTGAAACTAGTGGTTTTACTAACCATCAACAATTGATGCTCCTACTTGATTTCTACTTTCGCGGTGTCAAACATCGCGAATAGCTCAAGGATCATCATATCTATCCCTGATATGTTATCATTCATCACGAAGCTCTAGTAGCTTGGTGGCAGTGACTTTGGAGAACCATCACTATCTCATCTGAAAGATTAACTCCCACTCGATTCAAGCGATTGTACTCAGACAATCTGAGCACATGCTCAACGATTGAGCTTTTCTCCCTTAGTTTGCGGGCTTAAGAAACTTGTCGGAGGTCTCATACCTCTTGACATGGGCACGAGCCTGAAATCCCAATTTCAGTCCTTGGAACATCTCATATGTTCTGCGACGTTTCAAAAACGTCTTTGGTGCCTCAATTCTATACCGTTTAACATTACGCACTGAACTATCACGTAGTCATCAAAACGTGTATGTCAGATGTTCACAACATCCACAAATGACGCTCGAGGTTCAGCACACCGAGCGGTGCATTAAGGACATAAGCCTTCTGTGCAGCAATGAGGACAATCCTCAGTTTACGGACCCAGTCCGCATAATTGCTACTATCAACTTTCAACTAAATTTTCTCTAGGAACATATCTAAAACAGTAGAACTAAAGCGCAAGCTATGACATAATTTGCAAAGACCTTTTGACTATGTTCATGATAATAAAGTTCATCTAATCAAATTATTTAATGAACTCCCACTCAGATAGACATCCCTCTAGTCATCTAAGTGATACATGATCCGAGTCAACCAGGCCGTGTCCGATCATCACGTGAGACGGACTAGTCATCATCGGTGAACATCTCCATGTTGATCGTATCTACTATACGACTCATGTTCGACCTTTCGGTCTCTTGTGTTCTGAGGCCATGTCTGTACATGCTAGGCTCGTCAAGTCAACCTAAGTGTTTTGCATGTGTAAATCTGGCTTACACCCGTTGTATGTGAACGTTAGAATCTATCACACCCGATCATCACGTGGTGCTTCGAAACAACGAACTTTCGCAACGGTGCACAGTTAGGGGGAACACTTTCTTGAAATTTTAGCGAGGGATCATCTTATTTATGCTACCGTCGATCTAAGCAAATAAGATGTAAAAACATGATAAACATCACATGCAATCAATCAAATAGTGACATGATATGGCCAATATCATTTTGCTCCTTTCGATCTCCATCTTCGGGGCGCCATGATCATCATCGTCACCGGCATGACACCATGATCTCCATCATCATGATCTCCATCATCGTGTCTTCATGAAGTTGTCTCGCCAACTATTACTTCTACTACTATGGCTAACGGTTTAGCAATAAAGTAAAGTAATTACATGGCGTTATTTAATGACACGCAGGTCATACAATAAATTAAGACAACTCCTATGGCTCCTGCCGGTTGTCATACTCATCGACATGCAAGTCGTGATTCCTATTACAAGAACATGATCAATCTCATACATCACATATATATCATTCATCACATCCTTTTGGCCATATCACATCACACGGCATATGCTGCAAGAACAAGTTAGACGTCCTCTAATTGTTGTTGCAAGTTTTTTACGTGGCTGCTATAGGTTTCTAGCAAGAACGTTTCTTACCTACGCCAAAACCACAACGTGATATGCCAATTGCTATTTACCCTTCATAAGGACCCTTTTCATCGAATCCGATCCGACTAAAGTGGGAGAGACAGACACCCGCTAGCCACCTTATGCAACTAGTCCATGTCAGTCGGTGGAACCTGTCTCACGTAAGCGTACGTGTAAGGTCGGTCCGGGCCGATTCATCCCACGATGCCGCCGAATCAAGATAAGACTAGTAACGGCAAGTAAATTGACAAAATCGATGCCCACAACAACTTGTGTTCTACTCGTGCATAGAAACTACGCATAGACCTAGCTCATGATGCCACTGTTGGGGATCGTAATAGAAATTTAAAATTTTCTACGCATCACCAAGATCAATCTATGGAGTCATCTAGCAACAAGAGAGAGAGGAGTGCATCTACATACCCTTGTAGATCGCGAGCGGAAGCGTTCAAGAGAACGGGGTTGATGGAGTCATACTCGTCGTGATCCAAATCACCGATGATCCTAGCGTCGAACGGACGGCACCTCCGCGTTCAACACACGTACGGAGCGGAGACGTCTCCTCCTTCTTGATCCAGCAAGGGGGAAGGAGAAGTTGATGGAGATCCAGCAGCACGACGGCATGGTGGTGGAAGCAGCGGGATTCCAGCAGGGCTTCGCCAAGCGCTACTGGAGGAGGAAGAGGTGTCACGGGAGGGAGAGGGAGGCGCCAGGGCTTAGGGTGCGGCTGCCCTCCCTCCCCTCCACTATATATAGGGGCTAGGGGGCGCATGCCCCCCTTGGAGATCCCATCTAGAGGGGGGCGGCGGCCCCTCGGGGGGCAACGGCCCCCTTAGGGTTTCCAACCAGGGGGGCGCATGCCCCCTCGGGGGGGCAACGGCCCCCTAGGGTTTCCAACCCTAGGCGCCTTGGGCCCTTGGGTGGGGCGCACCAGCCCACCAGGGGCTGGTTCCCACGCCACTTCAGCCCATGGGGCCCTCCGGGATAGGTGGCCCCACCCGGTGGACCCCTGGGACCCTTCCGGTGGTCCTGGTACAATACCGGTGACCCTCGAAACTCTCCCGGTGGCCGAAACTGGACTTCCTATATATAAATCTTTACCTACGGACCATTCCGGAACTCCTCGTGACGTCCGGGATCTCATCTGGGACTCCGAACAACTTTCGGTTAACCGCATACTAATATCTCTACAACTCTAGCGTCACCGAACCTTAAGTGTGTAGACCCTACAGGTTCGGGAGACACGTAGACATGACCGAGACAACTCTCCGGTCAATAACCAACAGCGGGATCTGGATACCCATGTTGGCTCCCACATGCTCCACGATAATCTCATCGGATGAATCACGATGTCGAGGATTCAATCAATCCCGTATACAATTCCCTTTGTCAATCGGTACGTTACTTGCCCGAGATTCGATCGTCGGTATCCCAATACCTTGTTCAATCTCGTTACCGGCAAGTCACTTTACTCGTACTGTAATGCATGATCCCGTGACCAGACACTTGGTCACATTGAGCTCATTATGATGATGTCCTACCGAGTGGGCCCAGAGATACCTCTCCGTCATACGGAGTGACAAATTCCAGTCTCGATTCGTGCCAACCCAACAGATACTTTCGGGGATACCCGTAGTGTACCTTTATAACCACCCAGTTATGTTGTGACGTTTGGCACACCCAAAGTACCCTTACGGTATCCGGGAGTTGCACAATCTCATGGTCTAAGGAAAGGATACTTGACATTAGAAAAGCTTTAGCAAACGAACTACACGATCTTGTGCTATGCTTAGGATTGGGTCTTGTCCATCACATCATTCTCCTAATGATGTGATCCCGTTATCAATGACATCCAATGTCCATAGTCAGGAAACCATGACCATCTGTTGATCAACGAGCTAGTCAACTAGAGGCTCACTAGGGACATATTGTGGTCTATGTATTCACACATGTATTACGGTTTCCAGTTAATACAATTATAGCATGAACAATAGACAATTATCATGAACAAGGAAATATAATAATAACCATTTTATTATTGCCTCTAGGGCATATTTCCAACAGAAAGATCGGCCCCACTCCACATCACTCATGGGCAGTATGGACGAAAAGAAATGCGCGCACTCATGAAGAATGTACCTGATCCATATCACAGTATGCTAAATGGGAGGTTGATGTAGCAACAGATCTCCCGGGTACAGGAAACCAACAAGCTACAAAACCGATCAAGGAGTAATATAAGTGGAACCCCCCAGAGGAGAGCTTCATTAAAATTAATGTGGACACTGCCTTTTATGAAGATACTCATGAAGGGGGTACAGGTCTTGGTGTGTGTTCGGACCGATGAAGGGAATTTGATTAGAGCACAAGCCATTTAGTATGAAGCGGGTCTTAATGCAAAATCAATGAAAGCATATGCCATTAGAGATGGCATACAACTAGCTTCTAATCTAGGGTATCAAAGGGTTATAACTGAATCACATGCCCAATAGGTTGTTAAATAAAGCAATTCTCCGGGTGTAGACCGATCGGAGATAGCTGGTACTGTCGGCAAGATTCAAAAGCTTTGCGGAAACTTTGAGGAACTTCGTTTGGTCTTCATCGAACTTCATTTGATTCTGTCGGCCACCCTTCCTCCCGGCCCTCACGTCACCCCCTTGGGCGACTCGGGGGCGACTAGGGTTCCGCGGCCGCCACCATACCCTCCACTCCCTTCCTCCCCTCGCCGCTACCAGAGACGGCCGTCGGGAAGCCCGCGCGGGCGCCGGTGAAGGTGGCGGCGGGGATCTCGGCACTCCATCCCCTATCGTAGGCCAGCGGTTCCTGGGCGGCAGCCCCAGCCGGAGAAGCGGCACCGTCGGGCGGTTGGCGACGTTTGCAGGGGTGCTGGCCAACGTGCTTGGCGGTGGGCGGCGGGTGGCTGGTGGAATCCGGCCGTGATGCGAAGTTTCTTCGTCAGATCTGGAGGTTCGAAATCCCTCTCCCTGCTGCCTCTCTCTCGTTGTCAGCGGAGGCTAGTGATTTGTTCTCTAGCTTCGGTGTTGGTGCGTGTTGGTGGCCAGCTAGGGGACCGGGGGAAACCTTGGCCGATCCGGCCGGCCCGACGGCGGCAACGCCCAAGGGCATTGCTTTCCTCCATGGGGGCACAGCCGAGGTCCCCTGCTCTCCACCCCGACGCCCCTGCCCGGGTGAAAACTGTTTATCCACTGTGGATTTGGCGGCGCCGCCGCCGCCTTGTGCGTCGTGACCTTGCTAGGCGTCGTTAGGGGTGTTGGGCGTGGTCGGGAGGCTCTGCAGGTGAGGGATTGAGCTGCCTTCATTTCGTCGTCCGTTTCGTGAAGCTTGTTGATGACCCACAAGTATAGGGGATCTATCGTAGTCCTTTCGATAAGTAAGAGTGTCGAACCCAACGAGGAGCAGAAGGAAATGATAAGCGGTTTTCAGCAAGGTACTCTCTGCAAGCACTGAAATTATAGGTAACAGATAGTTTTGTGATAAGATAATTTGTAATGAGCAACAAGTAACAAAAGTAAATAAAGTGCAGCAAGGTGGCCCAATCCTTTTTGTAGCAAAGGACAAGCCTGGACAAACTCTTATATAAAGGAAAGCGCTCCCGAGGACACATGGGAATTATCGTCAAGCTAGTTTTCATCACGTTCATATGATTCGCGTTCGGTACTTTGATAATTTGATATGTGGGTGGACCGGTGCTTGGGTGCTGTCCTTACTTGGACAAGCATCCCACTTATGATTAACCCCTGCAAGCATCCGCAACTACAAAAGAAGTATTAAGGTAAACCTAACCATAGCATGAAACATATGAATCCAAATCAGCCCCTTACGAAGCAACACATAAACTAGGGTTCAAGCTTCTGTCACTCTAGCAACCCATCATCTACTTGTTACTTCCCAATGCCTTCCTCTAGGCCCAAATAATGGTGAAGTGTCATGTAGTCGACGTTCACATAACACCACTAGAGGAGAGACAACATACATCTCATCAAAATATCGAACGAATACCAAATTCACATGACTACTAATAGCAAGACTTCTCCCATGTCCTCAGGAACAAACGTAACTACTCACAAAGCATATCCATGTTCATAATCAGAGGGGTATTAATATGCATATAGGATCTGAACATATGATCTTCCACCAAATAAACCAACTAGCATCAACTACAAGGAGTAATCAACACTACTAGCAACCTACAGGTACCAATCCCAGACTTAGAGACAAGAATTGGATACAAGAGATGAACTAGGGTTTGAGAGGAGATGGTGCTGGTGAAGATGTTGATGGAGATTGGCCCCCTCCCGATGAGAGAAGCGTTGGTGATGACGATGGCGATGATTTCCCCCTTCCGGAGGGAAGTGTTCCCGACAGAACAGCTCCGCCGGAGCCTTAGATTGGTTCCGCCAAGGTTCCGCCTCGTGGCGGCGGAGTCTCGTCCCCAAAGCTTGCTTATGATTTTTTTCTCGGACGAAAGACTTCATATAGCAGAAGATGGCCACCGGAGGGCCACCAGGGGGCCCACGAGGCAGGGGGGCGCGCCCAGGGGGTAGGGCGCGCCCCCACCCTCGTGGCCAGGGTGTGGGCCCCCTCTGGTATTTTCTTCGCTTAGTATTTTTTATTATTTCCAAAAACAATTTCCGTGGAGTTTCAGGACTTTTGGAGTTGTGCAGAATAGGTCTCTAATATTTGCTCCTTTTCCAGCCCAGAATTCCAGCTGCCGGCATTCTCCCTCCTTATGTAAACCTTGTAAAATAAGAGAGAATATGCATAAGTATTGTGACATAATGTGTAATAACAGCCTATAATGCAATAAATATCGATATAAAAGCATAATGCAAAATGGACGTATCACTTGTCTCCAACTAGTTGGGCATGGACCATGGCGGAGCGGCCGGCTAGGGATATCCCAAATCGAAGTGGTCGCACTATGTCCACTTACAATGTGTGGGTGGCATTCTTCCAGCTCTAGCGCAAGCTTCTCGAAATCCCGACGGTGCGGCGCCTACGAGCCATGGCCAGGGGGTAGGTTCCTCTTCGTGATAGAGAAGGAATATCTTGTTCGCCTTCTTCTCTAGGTGTTCGTGGAGCATGGCCATCTTCGAAGGTCGGCTATGTCCTGCTTTGCTGCTCCGCTCTGCTACTTATGATCCTAGTGTGGAGTGCTCAGCCTTTGCAAGCTGTAATCTTAATTTCCATTTCATTAGCTGCTTGTGGAGGTTGTAGTCAATGTTTCTGTCCAGTGTTCCCCATTGTATCGTTCTGGCCGTTGTAATTTGGGTTGTTTGTTATAACTCCTGGCCGGTTGATGACTTTGTTAATTCAAAGCCGGGCTCCTCACAAGTCTTCGTTCTAAAAAAACAAGAAAAGCAAATGAACTAGTGCATCTTTGCGCTAAACATTATAGTTCCTCTTGGAGAAGATGTCTTTGATAAACTATATTCCATCCTTCCTCACCGCTTGTGTAACAAAGGAATGTAATTCTGTTAACTAATCGATAGAGCTCTTGATTTATTTATTTATTTGCTATGATAAAAAATATGACGTCAGATTCATAGAGAAATCCAAAGAAAATATAAATATAATATACTACTCCCTCCGTTTCATATTACTTATATTAAATCAGTGATAAGTAATATGGAACGGAGGGAGTAGTACCAACAGCAGCATGCCAGTTTCCCTCCAAAAAAGAACCATCAGCTTGCCAATTATTGTTATCTCCAGAGTCCAGAATCATCACCCAGCTGAGTCCGTCCGCTGTGATTGCTCAAGAGAAAAAGTATCATTTCGCCTACATGATCCGCCCCCAAAACGTCCCTCCATTAGAATAAAACCAGGAGCCAAGCTAGTTGCACACGCAATCCATGTCTGCCGCTACTTGCAACACCGAAGCGAGGCTCATTGGCATTACGGCTACTTTTCGAAAATATTTTTTTATTTCTGTTATCAGAGAATATACGTACCAATTGGCTTGAAGCTCTTCTTTCGCTGGCACAGCAACTTTTTACTACTACCTCATCTAAAAAAAAGCTTTTTACTACCTCAAAACAAAAACAAAACTGTTTACTACTGTATGAGTTTTAGCTTGCTGGTACAGGTGTCGTCATCCGTGTGGTGTGTGTGTCAGAAAAGAGCACGGCCGGTGCGGCGTTGCGAGTGCAGCCGTTGATGTGCTGCCAAGGTCGTCAGCACCCACCGGCGCGACCCCGTAGCACGCGACGGGACAAGTGCGAGGGGGCTAGCTAACCTGGATGACGTACTGGAAGTGGGACGTTTCCCGCACAAGAAAACAAGGGTGTGTCCCTCCCGTCGCCCAAGTGGGCGCACGAAAAGAAATCTCACGTCCCACTCACCATCTACGCGGCTGGCCACCACGACGGTCCCCTTTTCTCCCCCTCCCCCTCCGTCCCACCCCGACTGCCTACCAACACCAAACCGAAGCACACCGCGACTGCGCCACTCCCTGCGTTCCGAGTGACAGAGGCCATGGCGCTCGCCACCTCCCACCGCCACCTCGTCCGCCCCGCCGCCGCGGCCCCTCGCGTGCCGCTGCGTCCCCTCCGCTTCGCCGCCCCCCGATCTCTCCCGAGGTGAGCGATCTGAGCCGCCCTCCGCGCGCTCGGTTTCTCCCGATTCTGAACCCGGTCCTGTGATTCCATCCCTGTTCCTCCTACTGTGTGCTGTGCCTCGGCGCGCCTCGCTAGCTGTTGTTGGATTGGTTCGAGTCTAGGACGATCGGGGTGGCGCTTTCTGAATGAGAGCGGAGCCAGTGCCCAGTGCTGCCTTCGACCAGTTTGGGGCTTGGAACGGGATCAGTCGATTGATCCCGTTTCGTCGCTGCGGTTCCACTTTCTCCTCACTGGGTTGAATAATGGGTGTTGAAAGGTGAACCATGATGTGTCGTTGAGCGTTTCGGTTCTGCGAGCTAGTCATCTGCCCGTTAGATTAGCTCAGCTCAGGGAAATCCTATGGGAGGAATAGATGCTACCGTTGACTTCAGGATGTGTTGCTCGGTTGTTCACGGCCTTCCTAGATGAGTATGCATTCTATCTCACTGACCATAAATCCATGATTATCCTATAACTTTGAGACTTAGATTGGATATGATTGTGATGTGCTCTGTATTGTTATATTTGACGAAGAATAGTTCCAAATATCCCTGTTCATATGTTGAGGCCTGTAAGCCTGTTACATATTTGCATTGTTCGCACTGAATTCAGTGCATGGATGTGGAAATACGACATGTCAAATTTGAAGTTGTAGTAACCATTTTGTTAGGAGCAGTAGAATGAACACAATTGAGAAGGAAATTTTATGCATAGAATAGAATTGCAGCTTTCATCCGAATCGGATCAGCACAAAGTAAAAAATGCACTTCCGTTTCTTTCTTGTAATATGTAAACGAATAAATGACAAGTGAGGACCAATTTTCCTGCACAAGGATTTCCGATTGCTCTGTCTGTTTTCTCTCAAAAGGCTATATCTTCATTTTAAGATACGATGTGCAAAGCCCAGTTGTGTTCCGTTCATATTTGTGCTGGAAGAAGTGCCAAACAAGGACGTGGTGCACCTACAGACCGGGAGTGCAGCTGCAGCGCAAGGTTCCTGACTTCTTTCGCTCCTGCCAGTCTCCAGACTCCAGGGAGCTGCCTCGTTAAGAATCGATTCCACCAGGTCCTGACAGGATTTGTGCACCATTGAAAACATATGAATTCTAGCTGTGTTCATATGTGAACCTACATAATGATAACTATATTTTAAGTAAAATTTTGTGCTTATAACCAGGAAACCTGTAAAGGGTAGTGGCACAAGTCTTCTGCCTGCCGTGTTTTTAGATAAATCCTGATACCATTCTGAGTTTCTCATGCTTTAATTAATTGTCTGTATTGGCTTTGCTGCCAATGTCCTCTGCAGTATATCAGTGTTCTGTCCTACATTGTTTCCATGTGCTAATATTTTTTTAATTTTGCCATCCTTCTAGGATTTGTTGCCAATCTATCAACTCAGCTAACGTGTTGGGAGCTTCCTCAATGGTATATTTGCATGACTACATCTCTCAAATTACCACAACTTTGTGGAACATATGGACTGTGGCACTGCAGTATATTCTTCAGCCTTGCAAATTCGCATAAAAATGTGTCTAAGACTCATATTCCTGAGCAATGAAATATTTATGGACAACTCAGACCACTTTCAGTTTTAGAAAATCTCAGTCTACCTATTAGGTCTCACTGTACAATTTATTCTTCTGAGGACCGACGTGAAGCAATATGGTCCTAGACATCAGATGTCAAAGTAGTTCTGCTTATACCAAGAGTTGCTACATATTTCAACAATTCATTGTATGGATAGAGATGCCAACATTCTGATATACTGAAATGATTAGTTTTTTCTTTGGAAAGTTCTTTTTTTATTCTCGGCATTTTTGTTCTTCTTACATGCTGGCATTCTATTATTTGAACACACACTCAACTGATGATTTCAAACGTGCATTTTTTTAAAACAAATCTATATCACAGACAGCTGACGACGCAGTTCCACAGCCAGTTGTACTGATAGACCAAGACTCAGACCGTGATGCAACCATTGTGCAACTGAGTTTTGGAGATCGTTTGGGGGCACTACTTGATACGGTATGCATTTTATTGTGCCGGGGATGCCCTTTTTTTGGTCTGGCCTTGCTTAGATATGCTTTAATGATTTATAAGTTACAGATTTTCTGTATCTATAAATTATTGCGTCGTGGTGTTCACTGTTTGCAGATGAAGGCACTCAAGGACCTGGGCCTTGATGTGACGAAAGGAAGTGTGGCAACTGATTCATCTGTCACACAAACAAAGTTCCACATCATGCGATTGTGGGTGCATGCAACTTTCTGTTTGCTGCAATTTCTTATACAGCATTTAGTTGTTTGTTTGCACTTTGAGAAGTAAAGGAGGGTATATGTATGCTTGATTCATCACTTTTGGATGCTACACTTTGTGCAACTGTGCAATGTCCACATATTATTACTGATATTTTAGTTTAGCTGCCTTGTGGTCTATTTTCTGTAATTACCATTGAACACATTGCACATGCATTCATCAAAGTACTGTTTCTCTCTTTTTTTTTACTGACTTTATGGAAGGATGCCTTGACACACTAAAATTTCAAAATATTCCTTAGAAATTGCACCTGTGATTATCATACTAAGACAGTTGTGGTGATTTGGTCATGTTCTAATATTATTTATCTGTTTATATCATCTGTCTCTGTCCAGAGGGCGTAAGGTTGAGGACCCTGACATGTTGGAAACAATACGGCTGACCATCATTAACAACCTTCTGCAGTATCATCCCGTATGTTTCAGAATTCAAGTTCTTCAGTTGTGTTTTAGATTTTGGTGTTTGGTAGCTTTAGATTGGTTATCGTTTTGATTAATCGAAATATCAGAATAATATGCAATATGTGTATAGGAATCAAGCGAGAAGCTAGCTATGGGTGAATTTTTTGGAATTAAAGCCCCTGAGAAGAAGGTGAGTTCGGTGGATGTTCTCATCCTGCTAATTCAGCGCTGATGCTGGTCCATGCTTTTTTAGGCATATTTTCGTTATAGGGATGGATTCTCCTCAGTGTTTACACACTGGATATTTTAAAACAGACATCCAAGTGTTATGCTGTTAATTTTAATTTTTCCCTATATCTTGAGCAATTAATTAATTTATGTTCTCTATGGCAGGTTGATGTTGACGTAGCAACACATGTAATTGTGCAAGATGATGGACCGAAAAGAAGGTTTGATCATGATAGCTTCTAATTACTGTATGCCGCTTGTGTAGCATGATGTCAGCATGTACGGTGACTAATTAGTTGTCATGCATATTATCCCATATATGTTACTTCTGTGGCATGCACATGCATGGTATTGTGTGTTGTGTGCTATTCCTGCACATTGGCTAACTAAATTCACTAGTACGTAATAGTTGTCATATGGTGACATCACACATATGTTACACCACGGTTTGCCGTATGGTTGTATCTTGTATATGTACCAAAGCACTATTCGTACACATTTGACTAACTGAGTCTCTAGCTATCGTCTGCTAATGCTGCCAAAACTAATATTCACGTGATTGTTACCTAGTATCATAATGGAGGGTTTTACATGGGCAGTGACTACAGTTTCTTGAGGCCTAGTTATCTTGTTGAGCATTTGAAATTTTAAATCACCGACATAATTTCCCGTAAAAGGAATCACCTGACATAATAAGCAGGTGCATTTGACTAGTAGTAAGGTATGTGCCTCCCAAGTTTGGGCCAAGCTGCAAAATTTTGTTCTTGCGTTGGAGGCATCCTTGCATTATAAACATGTCTAGGCTAGTCGGGTTCAGGCATTATCGTACATCTCTCATAGGACACCTTTAAAATGAAAAATGGGATGGTTTGGTATAGAAAGGACAGGCTAGGTACATATCGGTCTGCTGGATTTGGTTGTGTTTGGGCAAGTCGCCATGCTGACGGAACTTGTTGATTCTTGGGTACTGCACCTTGCGTAATACTCCCTCCGTTCCAAAATAAGTGTTTTGGAATGGAGGGAGTAGTTGATTGTGTTTGACACAACTTCATATGTTAGAAAGCAAATGTGTTTATCCATTTGCCAAGAATCACATCTTATAGAACCTGAATAATCTGTTTCTGATTTTTCTTGGTTTGATGTACATCATCTACTTCCTCACCAGTTTTAGTTGAACATGTGCAGCATGCTTTACATAGAGACAGCTGATCGACCAGGCTTACTCTTGGAAGTAATCAAGATCATTACTGACGTAAACGTTGATGTGGAATCAGCTGAGATTGATACTGAGGTATGCCAGTTTCTGTCTCTTTGTTATGGTAGTCACTCAGCTATGAAGGCCCTTCCTTAGTTCATGCCGGTTGTCTTATTCAGGGCTTGGTTGCCAAGGACAAGTTTCATGTGAGTTACAGAGGCGCAAAACTTAACAGCTCGTTATCTCAGGTATATACCCACGCCAAGATTAGCACATTTAGTAACCTTCTTGCTCGTCTCAGCAATATTGAACTCTTGATAATTCCGTTTTACAGGTGCTGGTTAATTGTTTGCGCTATTACCTCCGGAGGCCCGAGACAGATGAAGACAGCTATTGATGATTGTTCTGTGGCGGCTCGTTTTGAGTTCCTGCCTATGAAGCCTTTTGCACTTCAATTTCTGTTGTAAGCAAAACAAAATATGGCACATGTGTTCCGAAAATGCATTAAAACTGGGCCGTCTGATGCAGTTATGTTCTATGGTTGGACATGTGGCCCTTGGGAGCTTTAGCAGCCCCATCCCATTGGTTTCCTAGAGGAATCACATTGGAAAGCATTCACGCGTGCCGAGTGTGGTCTGTAAGTTCATAGTACTATAATTCATGTGCATGTAAAAAACCAGGTTACGTATGTGAAGATCGTGTCTTGCTTAATGTCACATGGTGATGGGAACTTCTAGCGTTTTTTTTTTTTGCGGATAGGGAACTTCTAGCGTTGGCACACAAATTTACCAGCATGCCGTGTCATTGGTTTGAGGCTGCTGGTCTCGGCACTATCTTCCTACTCTGGACACGGGCTACTTTTCTATCTTCTCCATCAAGTGTGGTGCATGATCCTTCCAGACCTCCACTTTTTTTGATAGCTTCCAGAGCTTCAACTTCCTTCATGTGTGTTAGAGATACCAGACAAATAGATCTTTTGCAAATCTGCCCCTCTGCCCAGTGCAGTGGGCAAAAATGCCATCCTCTGAATCTGAATCTTAGAGCAAACCTGGTTTGCTCACCAACCAGGACAAGACTTCTAAGGTGCTTCGGCGATGCTAGTGGTTTGCTCACCAACCCATGACAGAAATTTTCCTAGACGCCGCGTGGATGATCTGCAAGATTGTCTCCCTCACTTCCCGGTGAAGATGTGCTCTTTCCCATGCACCTATTGGTACATGATCGAAGTCATCAAAGTACTGTTTGTGTCCAATCTTTATAAATTGTAGCTGGATTGGAGGATGAACACGAAAGGAAACTTGAGGACAACTAGCACAAATCAACGCACGTAGATGCAATAAAAGATACACATGGATAGATTCTTGATCCAAATCATACAAGGAGGGAGATGAAACAAGATAGGGTTCTTCATCAAGTCCTAAGACAAAGATGGCTTGAATTCCATGCAGGAATCTTCCCCAAAATTGAAGGTCTTGCTACTCCTATGGAGTCATCCCCTCAAGAGAAGCTCCTCACCTCTATGAGAGGAGCCATCTCCATGAAGGAGTAATCCCACGAGGGGGAGTATATAGCCACAAACTAGCACTTTTGCGGCTAGGGTTGCCAAAAACCACCACGTTTTGCGACTGGAGATTAAAAAGATACCACTTTGGGGTTAATTTTCGCAATACTTACCGGGCTGTACTATTTACCATTTGGACTAAACTAATCATGATTATGACATGGATGACCCACCCATCAGGGATAACGTGGTAGAAAAGTCGTTAGTAGTCCGGCAGAGCTTCGACGTCCAGGGAGAAGAACCGCGAGAAAACTAGAGAGAGAGAGATATATATATATATATATATATATATATATATATATATATATATATATATATAGAGAGAGAGAGAGAGAGAGAGAGAGAGAGACTAGCGACTCTTCTCGTCTAATTAGGAGTCTAATTCTATTAGACAAATTAGACCGTGATTAGAGCCCATCTAATTAGGAGCCTAAAAACTTAAGCCGATTAGATTGGGAGAGTGTGGACCTATGCGGGAGGAGGCGCCAAAGGAAGGGGAATCCTTCTCCTCTTCCACTTGGTGGAAGAAGGGAAGGATTAATTCCCTTGCCCAATTCGGCATAGGCCTGCCATAGCCCTGTGGCGCCCCTTCTAGGCCCCACGAGGCCTACTAGGGGTCGTCATGTCATGACGGTCCTTCACATTTTTCTTCCACAAATAAAATCCTGGATTTTTTGGATGTCTCCGAAACCCATTCCGATGACCCCGAAAACTTTTCATATAGAGATTCGGACTCTTCGAAATTATGCTATACCTTTTCGAAATTCCGGTAACCCTTCTGGAATCATCCAAAAACACTTCCGGAACTATCGGAAACTCTTCTGTGCTCTTTTTAACTCATTTCTCATTTCACCAGTAATCTGGACTAGAATCCGTTAAACATGTGACCCTACAGGTTTGGAAATAAGCGGCCATGTCCCGGAACCCCTTCCGGACAATAGTTAACAACAGGATCTAGACACCCATTAAATCCCACGTATTCACGAAATTCTCGAGCGAACGTTTGTTTACGAATATCATTCCCTTTGCTTTGCGATACATTTACGAAACCCAAGGAGAGATTATCGTATCCCCGTGATCAACTCCGTGATCACTATACCGGTTATCCTCGTTACCGGTTTCATTCTCTTTACCCGTATCCATGTTACGGTATCCCGTGATCATAGTCACAAGTGTCTGGCCAGAAAATAATGACACCGTAACACTGAGTGGGCCCAGAGAGTATCTCTCTATTGTGAGAGGAGCAAATCCCAGTCTTGAACTATCGCTACCGAGACATACGTTTCCCGTATACCAGTAGGCCACCTTTATTCACATCCATTTACGGAGTGACATGTGGTAAACCCCAAACTAACCATCCGATATGTTGATATGCAATATTCTCATGGTCTAAGGAACAATACAAACATGAACAAGTTATATGAATTACCGATAACATAACAATGATGACATCTCTAAGTAATTCATAAGTTGGGTCTATCCAACTCCGTTTTTATCATGACAACGCTGTTCTCATATATTGATAGCATCATTGTTACACTAACAATGTTCATGACCAGGAAACCAAGACTATCATCAATACATGAGCTAGTCTTAGAGGCTAGACTAGGGATCTCTTGGTGTTTATATTTCCACACATCTATTTGGGTTTTCCTCCGAATCTCATATTTAAGAACCAATAATAACATTTATTATTGCCTCTAGGGCATATTTCCAATGTTAGGTCAACAATGACATCGGTCATTACTTCCAAACCCAGAAGGGATTGGGGCAAGGTGACCCAGGTCGCTGACCTTATTTTATATTGTGGCACATATGTTGGCTATTCTCTAGCAAGAGCTAGGGAGGATGGTTAGTTTGGGGCTGATGACCCACAAGTATAGGGGGTCTCAATAGTCTTTAAGGAAAGTATTTCAAGCCAAACTTATCGATTCGACACGAGGGGAGCCAAAGAATATTTATAATCTTTAGCAGTTGAGTTGTCAATTCAACCACACCCGGAGAGATGACTTGCTTGCGGCAATTTATTAGTAGCACAGTAATTCGATAGTAGTAGTGATAGTAACGTTAACAGAAATAGTAGCAAGAGCAAAGCACTGGGAAAGTACGGTAGTAGTAGTAGTTAACGAAAACAATAGCAGCAAAAGTGTAGGCATGGAGTAAGCGATGGGGTTTCTCGGATGATATTCAATATACAATGGTCATAAGCTAGAGCCATAACAAACTAGCTCTAATTCATCAATCATAGGCAGCATTCCATATATAGTTATACGTGCTTGTGATCAGAACTTGCATAACATCTTTTGTCCTACCCTCCCGTGGTAACGGGTTTCTAATGGAAACTAAGGGTAATTAAGGTGCTCGTTTTAATAGAGAATCGGAACAAAGCATTAACACATAGTGAATACATGGTCATCCCCATCGATATCCCAATTTGTTGGAAATATGCCCTAGAGGCAATAATATTGTATTATTATATTTGCATTTTCATAATTGAGAGTTTATATTTCATGCTATAACTGCTGTGATACTGGAATATGTGATTCAGTGGAAAACTCATATGCACATGTGGAATGATAAACGGTAAAATAATAGGTTCCCGGTCTTGCCTCTATGACTGGCTCATGTGTTGTTGGTGATCATTTTTTCCGAATCTTAGGATATTGTTAAGTGTAACGGTAGTCCTGAAAAACAACATTGAGAGTATGAAAATAAAAGAACGATCATATTGAATCGACCCAATCTTGTTTGTTATACTTTGAGATAATATCGTCTAAAATCAATTGTTATAACATGGAGTGTTAGCATGTGTTTTAGTTCCTCAGACCATGAGAGTATCGCAGTCACTTCCTACTGTACGGTGGACTTTGGAGTTGCTCAAACGTCATCATTAACACGGTGATCATAACGACAACTTACGGGTTCACCGGAAAGTTCGACAAGGGATTAGATACCTCAAGAGTGGGATTTGCTCCTCCGATGATGGATAGATATTCTTAGGGACCTCTCCGTGTGATGGCATCCATCATCATCTGGCCAAAAACAGGTGACTACGTCACGGGGATGTCGAAAGACTTCAACGAGAAAGAAGATCAAAACCAGTAATGGGATCAACAATATAGTGAGCATGTGCATGACTCAAGATGATACCGATGCATCCCGTGTTTTGTAAAGTATCGCGAAGCAAAAGGAACATCTCATGATAACCAAAGGTTCACTCGAATGTCATCATGTAATCATAGGGATCGATATGGATGTCCACAGTTTCCGCTATCGGTCATTGAACAAAGGGATTTTGTTCATGTCTATGATTTATCAAACCCACAAGGTCACAAGCTTAAGGTAATCATGGTCTACTGAGTGTTAGTAGGACGAGAGTACCGAGGATTTATTTGTGAAATTTTTTCATTAATATTTGAAATAGTTTTGAGAGGAACCGGAAGCGTTTCGGGGTCACCGAAAGGGTTTCAGAGTTTATTGGGCAATACCGGGTATTACCGATAATTAATATATAGGTGGAAAATGTTTCGAGTGATATTAAATTATATATATATAAAGGGTCTAGTAATTATTAGGAGGCTTATATTTCATTAAATATCAACGAGCCTTAAAAGTCCAAGAGGTGGAAGGCAACTTGGGCCACAAAGGCCCAAGTGGAGGAGGCGCCCCCTTTCCTTGTGTGTGTGTGGCGAGGGGGGGGGGAATCCTACTAGGGGAGGTGTCCAACTCCTCCCCCCCCTTTGGCTGGCTCCCCAAGGAGGCTTTCCCTCCTTTGTGGCTGCCTCTGCCTCCCTCTCTAACCTATATATACTTGAGGTATTGGCCATAATTGAACAGACAAGTTTTGGAGCCTCCTCTAGTTCATCTAGTTCTAGTTCTAGTTGGTCCTTGTTGACTAATTAGAGCTAGACCTAGTTCCTCTAATCCTCATAATTAGTAGCCCAGTGTGGTTCTAATCTCCTCGCTCTACCGGATCGTGAAGACCGTACGCTTGCAACCAAGTAGAGAGGTCGTGCTTTTGGTCTTCCGTTTGAGGGTGGTTCACGGGATCGTCATCAATGGTTCGAGGGACTCCAAGTATGATCTACACCAACTCGTCTACTCCTGCTGCAACTCTGAAATCGGTAACTATCATTGATCCAAACCCTATATGCATCTTCGTATTGTTCCTGGGTGATCATAAGACGAATTTTTTTCTACCACGTTTCCCAAACAAAGTTATTGTCACTTTGGGGTCTAGAGTTTAGAACGATAACATGTGCATACAACTTGCATATAAGATCAAGAACACAATCATTTTCATGAAAAGATAGAGGGTTTAGATATGAAATCATGGCAATCGGGCCCTAGTGACAGGCATTAAGCATAGCAAAGTCATAGCAACATCATTTCAAGAACATAGTGGATACTAGGGATCAAGCCCTACAAATCTGACAATGATTATATAAGACATCTCATCCAAATCCCATCTACTTCCATATTGTTGGGAAACATTGCATGGAAAACAAAAAAAATTATATGCACACGCAAGATCTATCCATGGAGATGCATAGAAACGAAAGCGGAGAGTGTGTCTACGTACCCTCATAGACCGTAAGCGGAAGTGTTTAGTAATGCGGTTGACGTAGTCGAACTTCTTCGCGATCCAACCGATCAAGTACCGAACATACGACACCTCCGCGTTCAGAACACGTTCAGCTTGGTGACATCCTCGCCTTATTGATCCAGCAAGACGGGCGAAGTAGTAGATGAGTTCCGGCAGCACGACGACGTGGTGATGGTGGTGATGCAACTATCTCCGCAGGGCTTTGCCGAGCACTATGAAAATATGACTGAGGATGAACTAGAGGGAGAGGGGCGCCGCACACGGCTAGCAAATCGTGGTGTGTGTTGCCCTTCTCCCTCCTCTCATATATATAGGTGGAGGAGGGAGGGGAGGCAGCCCCTAGGGCACCCCAAGTGGCCGGCGGCTGCCCTAGGGCGCCTGCCCTGGCCGAATCCGCCCCTTCCATATTTGTGCATGGGGGGAAGGAAAGGGGGGGCTGGCTGCCTTTGGGGCGCCTCCCCCTTCCTTCCCCCCTCTTTGGTGCGTGGGCAAGGGGTGGAGGGGCGCACCAGCCCCCTTGTGGGCTGGTGCGCTTCCCCCCTTTGGCCCATAAGGCCCACCGCTTACCGATGACCTCCCGGAACCCCTTCCGGCACCCCAATAAAATACCCGGTACTTCTGAAACCTTTCCGGTGACCAAATACTATCTTCCTATATATCAATCTTTACCTCCGGACCATTCTGGGGCTCCTCGTCATGTCCGTGATCTCATCCGGGACTCCGAACAACATCCAGTCGTCAACTCACATAACTCATACAACACTAAACATTAAGCGTGCGGACCCTACGAGTTCGAGAATGATGTAGACTTGACCGAGACACCTCTCCGGTCAATAACCAATAGCGGAACATGGATGCCCATATTGGTTTCTACATATTCTACAAAGATCTTTATCGGTCGAACCTTATGACAACATATGTAATTCCCTTTGTCTGTCGATATGTTACTTTCTCGAGATTCGATCCTTGGTATATCTATACCTAGTTCAATCTTGTTAATGGCAAGTCTCTTTACTCATTCCGTAATACATCATCTCGTAACTAACTCCTTAGTTACTTTGCTTGCAAGCTTCTTATGATGTGTATTACCGAGAGGGACCAGAGATACCTCTCCGATACACAGAGTGACAAATCCCAATCTCGATCCATGCCAACTCAACAGACACCCTCGGAGATACTTGTAGAGCATCTTTATAATCACCTAGTTACGTTGTGACGTTTGATAGCACACAAGGCATTCCTCCGGTATCCGAGAGTTGCATGATCTCATGGTCGAAGGAACATGTATTTGACATTTAAGAAAGCAGTAGCAATAAACTGAACGATCATATGCTAAGCTAACGGATGGGTCTTGTCCATCACATCATTCTCCTAATGATGTGATACCGTTATCAAATGACAACTCATGTCAATGGTTAGGAAATCTTAACCATCTTTTGATCAACGAGCTAGTCTAGTAGAGGCTCACTAGGGACACAATATTTTTTTATGTATCCGCACATGTATTTAAGTTTCCAGTCAATACAATTCTACCATGAATAATAAACCTTTATAATGATTAAGGAAATATAATAATAACCATTTCATTATTGCCTCTAGGGCATATTTCCATCAGTCTCCCACTTGCACCAGAGTCAATAATCTAGTTCACATCGCCATGTGATTAACACGCATAGTTCACATCGCCATGTGACCAACACCCGAAGAGTTTACTAGAGTCAATAATCTAGTTCACATCGCCATGTGATTAACACCCAAAGAGTACTAAGGTGTGATCATATTTTGCTTGTGAGAGAAGTTTAGTCAACGGGTCTGTCACATTCAGATCCGTATGTATTTTGCAAATTTCTATGTCTACAATGCTCTGCATGGAGCTACTCTAGCTAATTGCTCCCACTTTCAATAAGTATCCAGATTGAGACTTAGAGTCATACGAATCGGTGTCAAAGCTTGCATCGACATAACCCTTTACAAGGAACTCTTTATCACCTCCATAACCAAGAAATATTTCCTTAGTCCTCTTAGGTAACTAAGGATAATTTTGACCGCTGTCCAGTGATCTACACCTAGATCACTATTGTACCCCCTTGCCAAACTCATGGCAAGGTACACAATAGGTCTGGTACACAGCATGACATACTTTATAGAACCTATGGTTGAGGCATAGGGAATTACTTTCATTCCCTCTCTATCTTCTGCCGTGGTCGGGCTTTGAGTCTTACTCAACTTCACACCTTACAATACAGTCTAGAACTCCTTCTTTGACTGATCCATTTTGAACTCCTTCAAAATCTTGTCAAGGTATGTACTCACTGAAAATCTTATCAAGCGTCTTGATCTATCTATATAGATCTTGATGCCTAATATGTAAGCAGCTTCACCGGGGTCTTTCATTGCAAAATTCTTATTCAAGTATCCTTTTATGCTATCCAGAAATTCTATATCATTTCCAATCAGCAATATGTCATCCACATATAATATCAGAAATGCTACAGAGCTCCCACTCACTTTCTTGTAAATATAGGCTTCACCATAAGTCTATATAAAACCATATGCTTTGATCACCTCATCAAAGCGTATATTCTAACTCCGAGATGCTTGCACCAGTCCATATATGGATCGCTGGAGCTTGCACACTTTGTCAGCACCTTTAGGATTGACAAAACCTTCTGGTTGCATCATATACAACTCTTCTTTAAGAAATCAGTTAAGGAATGCAGTTTTGACGTCCATTTGCCAGATTTCATAAAATGCGGCAATTGCTAACATGATTCGGACAGACTTAAGCATCGCTACGGGTGAGAAAGTCTCATCGTAGTCAACCCCTTGAACTTGTCAAAAATCTTTTGCAACAAGTCGAGCTTTGTAGATAGTGATATTACCGCCAGCGTCCGTCTTCCCCTTAAATATCCATTTATTATTTATAGCTTGCCGATCATCGGGCAAATCCACCAAAGTCCACACTTTGTTCTCATACATGGATCCTATCTCAGTTTTCATGGCCCCAAGCCATTTTTTGGAATCTGGGCTCATCATAGTTTCTTCATAGTTCGTAGGTTCACCGTTGTCCAACAACATGACTTCCAGGACAGGATTGTCGTGCCACTCTGGTGCGGAACGTGTTCTGGTTGACCTACGAGGTTCAATAGTAACTTGATCTGAAGTTTCATGATCATCATCATTTGCTTCCTCTATGGTTGGTGTAGGCATCACGGGAATGGCTTTCTCTGATGTACTACTTTCCAATTCGAGAGAAGGTACAATTACCTCATCAAGTTCTACTTTCCTCCCACTCACTTCTTTCGATAGAAACTCCTTCTCTAGAAAGGGCCCATTCTTAGCAACAAAGATTTTGCCTTTGGATCTGTGGTAGAAGGTGTACCCAATAGTTTCTTTCGGGTATCCTATGAAGACGCACTTCTCCGCTCTGGGTTCGAGCTTATCAGGCTGAAGCCTTTTTGACATAAGCATCGCATCCCCAAACTTTTAAGAAACGACAGCTTAGGTTTCTTGCCAAACCACAGTTCATACAGTGTCATCTCAACAGATTTAGATGGTGCCCTGTCTAATGTGAATGCGGCTGTCTCTAATGCACAACCCCAAAATGATAAAGGCAAATTGGTAAGAGACATCATAGAATGCACCATATCTAATAAAGTACGATTACGATGTTCGGACACACCATTACGCTGTGGTGTTCCAGGTGGCGTGAGTTGTGAAATAATTCCACATTATTTTTAAATGAAGGCCAAACTCGTAAATCAAATATTCACCTCCACGATCCGATCGTAGAAACTTTATTTTCTTGTTACGATGATTCTCTACTTCACTCTGAAATTCTTTGAACTTTTCAAATTTTTAAGACTTGTGTTTCATCAAGTAGATATACTCATACCTACTCAAATCATCTGTGAAGGTGAGAAAATAACGATTTCTGCCGCATGCTTCAACACTCATCGGACCGCATACATCATTATGTATTATTTCCAGTAAGTCATTGGCTCGCTCCATTGTTCCGGAGAACGGAGTTTTAGTCATCTTCCCATGAGGCATGGTTCGCAAGTATCAAATGATTCATAATCAAGTGATTTCAAAAGTCCATCCGCATGGAGTTTCTTCATGCGCTTTACACCAATATGACCTAAACGGCAGTGCCACAAGTATGTTGCACTATCATTATCAACTTTGTATCTTTTGGCATCAATATTATGAATATGTGTATCACTACGACTGAGATTCAATAAACCATTCACATTGGGTGTATGACCATAGAAGGTTTTATTCATGTAAACAGAACAACAATTATTCTCTGACTTAAATGAATAATCATATTGCAATAAACGTGATCTAATCATATTCATGCTCAACGCAAACACCAAATAACATTTATTTAGGTTCAATACTAATCCCGAACGTAGAGGGAGTGTGCGATGGTGATCGTATCAACCTTGGAATCACTTCCAACGCACATCGTCACCTCGCCCTTAACTAGTATCTGTTTATTCTGCAACTCTTGCTTCGAGTTACTAATCTTAGCAATTGAACCGGTATCAAATACCCAGGGGCAACTACGAACACTATTAAGGTACACATTAATAACATGTATAGCAAATATACCTTTGTTCACTTTGCCATCCTTCTTATCCGCCAAGTATTTGGGGTAATTCCACTTCCAGTGACCATTTCCTTTGCAGTAGAAGCACTCAGTTTCAGGCTTGGGTCCAGCTTTGGGCTTCTTCATGGGAGTAGCAACTTGCTTGCCATTCTTCTTGAAGTTTCCTTTATTTCCCTTTCCCTTTTTCTTGAAACTAGTGGTCTTGTTAACCATCAACACTTGATGCTCCTTCTTGATTTCAACCTTCGCCGATTTCAGCATCGCGAAGAGCTCGGGGATCATTATCGTCATCCCTTGCATATTATAGTTCATCACGAAGCTCTAGTAGCCTAGTGATAGTGACTGGAGAACTTTGTCAATCACTATCTTATCTGGAATATTAACTCCCACTTGACTCAAGCGATTGTAGTACCCAGACATTCTGAGGACATGCTCACTGGCTGAGCTATTCTCCTCCATCTTGTAGGCAAAGTACTTGTCAGAGGTCTCATACCTCTCAACATGGGCATGAGCCTAAAATACCAATTTCAGCTCTTGGAACATCTCATATGCTCCGTGGCGTTCAAAACATTTTGAAGTCCCGGTTCTAAGCCGTAAAGCATGGCACACTAAACTATTAAGTAGTCATCATATCGAGCTTGCCAAACGTTCATAACGTTTGCATCTGCTCCTGCAATGTGTCTGTCACCTAGCGGTGCATCAAGGACATAATTCTTCCGTGCAGCAATGAGGATAATCCTCAGATCACAGACCTAGTCCGCATTATTGCTACCATCATCTTTCAATTTGTTTCCTCTAGGAACAAATCAAAATTATAGGGGAGATATATTGCGAGCTATTGATCTACAACATAGACATGCAATAAGACTAAGTTCTGTTGGGAAACGTTGCATGGAAAACAAAAAAATTCTACGCACACGCAAGATCTATCAAGGAGATGCATAACAACGAGAGGGGAGAGTGTGTCTACGTACCCTCATATACCGTAAGCGGAAGCATTTGACAATGCGGTTGATGTAGTTGAACTTCTTCGCGTCCCAACCGATCGAGCACCGAACGTACAACAACTCCGTGTTCAGCACACGTTCAGCTCGATGACGTCCTCCGACTTCTTGATCCAGCAAGACGGCGAGGTAGTGTGTCAGGACCCGGATTCCAAGTCACATCGATCTAGCCGGTAACACCTCATATCACTTTGCGGCCTCACGCACGGTATTCCCACGGGTGTCGCCTTACCATGGCCCGGGACCGTTTGCGTCTTTTAGCTCACGTATATGATAGTGTCGCTAGCATCCATATGACAGAGAACCCGGGCCGACATGACTAGTCGTGAACCCAAAGTGGCACTAACTTACGGGGACATGCATACATGAATCAACATCGAGCATGTCGGTCAGCAGCGTGCGAATCCGGGCTGTAGCACTAGGCTAACAGGACTCCGGTGAACCGGGCTATAGCAGGCTAGGCAGGACTCCGGATGTCACCGCGTGACATTTCCCCAAAGGGACAGACACAGGAACGAAGTGAATCACATGCCGGCCAGTCAAGTGTTCCGGAGCAGTAGTGCTGGGCTAGCAGGACTCCGGTGAACCGGGCTGTAGCGGACTACTATGGCTCATGGAAGCACAAGACTACATTTCCCCATAAGAGAGGCTACCAAGGATAAACAACTAGGTTGTCGGATCCCACACATACCAAGCATTTCAATCATACACACAATATGCTCGATATGTGCAAATACAACATGGCATCACAACAAGACTCTACGACTCAGAGTATTTATTCATTAGGCTCCGAAGAGCGAGATATTACAAACATGGGTCTCATGACCCAACATTCAGAGCATACAAGCCAAAGCACATGCGGAAGCTTAACATGTCTGAGTACAGACATCTACAAATGAAAAAGGCTGAGAAGCCTGACTATCTACCAGATCCTGCCGAGGGCACAAGATCGTAGCTGAGGTATCAAGCTAAACGTCGAAGTCCACACGGAACTACTAGCGAGACTGACGTCTCTCTGCAAAACATAAAATAAGCAAACGTGAGTACAAATGTACCCAGCAAGACTTACATCAGGACTATCCACATATGCATCGGTATCAACAAAGGGGGTGGTGGAGTTTAACTGCAGCAAGCCAGCTTTGACTCGGTGGCTATCCTGAACTACGACTGCAAGTAACTCTTTTGAGGTGGCGCACACGAGTCCACATATTCACCATATCAATACACCACTATGGATCCGCTCCCGTCTTCCTACGAGAACGCCATCCATAGCACTCACGCTTATCTTGCGCATTTTAGGGTATCCACTTTCACTTGTCTATGAACTGTACAGGCGACCCAGAAGTCCTTTACCGCGGGCACGACTATTCGAATAGATCATATTAACCCTGCAGGGGTGTACTTCGTCACACACGCTCTCGCCACTTACCACCATGTACACGTCGTGTACCTTGGCAACCTTCAAGCGGAAGCCTGGCGAGGGAGTCGGCCACGACCTGACTAACCACACAAGTCTCTCGTCCAGGTTTATCGCCTATTCGGGTTCCATCCGCAAGGAGATCCGGCCGGGGTGTCGCTCACGGGCCCAAACGATGTGTGCAGGGTTCCCAAGCCCACCTCGACGGATGGATCTACGCTTGGTACACCGTGCCACGGTGCCTAGTCTGTCCCAAGCCCACCTGTACCGGGTGCCACTTGGTAGACTACTAACACTACCTACAAACACCAGAAACTAGTTGCAACTCCTGGACAGAGATCAGGTTGATTAATAAGTTGAGAGGGGCACTTAAGCATTCCAATGTGTGGTAGTAACTGTTCATGGATCACAAACACAGAACTCAGTTCCTGAGGACGGCTGCAATGAGACAACCCACCATGTACTCCTACATGGCCTCTCACCGCTACCTTTACCAAATCGTGTTCACACACTTAGCTCTTAACAGTAGGACATGTTCACCACATTACAATTCATCCCCGATGAATCAGACCTGACTCAACTCTAAGCAATAGCAGGCATGACAAACAGGCATGAATGAGTAGGCACATTAGGGCTCAAACAACTCCTACTCATGCTAGTAGGTTTCATCTATTTACTGTGGCAATGACAGGTCATGCAGAGGAAAGGGGTTCAACTACCGCAGCATGTAACAGTTGAATCGCTGTTGTCCTAATGCAGTAAAAGAGAGCAGGAGCGAGAGAGTGGGATTGTATCGGAATGAACAAGGGGGTTTTGCTTGCCTGGCACTTCTGAAGATAGCATTGCGTCTTCATTAGTGTCAACGATCACAACGCCGGAACATCGTCTACCGAGAGGGGACAAATATCGTCAACAGAGAAGAAATTCAATCAATGCAATGCACAATATGATGCATGATCATGACATGGCAATATGAATGTGTTCTGGGCTAATGCAAGCTAGAACAGATTGAGATGAGTCCATTTGAACCAAAGATTCAAATGCAAACCCATTTTATAAAGTCATATAAGTGCATTATCTTGTTTCACCTAAACAGCAAGGTCAGGTTGCTCTAACATGCATGAAACCAGTACAGATGGATAGGTTGGATTTTTCTGATCATTTTTCATATATAAATTATTTCATTTGGAGTTACGGTTGAATTACTATGATTTTTAGAAGTTTGGCAATTTTCTGGATTTTCCTGTACAAGAATAATTCCAGTAATTAAATTACTGCGTCAGCATTGCGTCAGGGTGATGTCAGCATTGACCAAAGTCAAACCTGACTGGTGGGACCTACCTGTCAGTGTAACAGTGCTAATTATGTGGCTTATTAAATCCTAACTAAAAATAATTAGCTCGGCGGGGCCCACTGTCGGTGACTCTAGGGGGGTTAGTTAGGCGCTGATGACGGTGCCACGTCACCAGCCACCGGAGTCCAGCCGGCGGCGACCACAGAACACGGCGGGGCACGCCGGACTTGCGCTAGAGGCGTCAGCTTGGCACGCTGAGGGCACCAGGGGATAGCCCTTGATCTTGCGCATCCAAAGGACCAAGTGAGAGGTCGCGGGGTCACCGGAATTCATGCCGGCGACGAGCTTTGGCGGCAGCGGTGTTCGGTGGTGCACGGGCGCGTCGCTACGGTGTATCAGTGAGCAAATGGAGGGGCTGGGCAGCACCTGCTAGGCATGGGGAGCACTAAGAGCAGCACGGTGAGGCCAGGGAAGCACGGAGGCTATGCGTGCAGCGGCAATGGCGGACGGCGGCTTCGGTGCTCGTGGGGAACGGTGCTACGGCAACCAAACGGGGGCAGGGTTAGGGGGAAATGACCGGGGGCTCACCGCGGTCACGAAGAGCTTCTCGGCGAGCTCGGGGAGGCACGGACGGCGTCGAATCGACGGTGGGGTTGCCGGCGACCGAAGCTCG
The DNA here is from genome assembly GCF_002575655.3 of Aegilops tauschii subsp. strangulata. Taxonomy (NCBI): domain Eukaryota; kingdom Viridiplantae; phylum Streptophyta; class Magnoliopsida; order Poales; family Poaceae; genus Aegilops; species Aegilops tauschii. The sequence continues at coordinate 230,271,948 of NC_053039.3, forward strand.
AAGACGATGACGATGCAGTCGTTGCAGGGCGTCCGGAGTGGCTTCTTTCGGTGGAGAGGCGTAGCGCGAGGTGGCGGAGCTGCTGGGCATCCTAGCTAGGCGAGGGGGGGGGGCTCGGTGGCCACGGCAACGGCGAGCGGCGTCGACGAGCTCCACTCGGGCAGAGAGGGAGAGAGAGCAGAGAAGGGAAAAGAGGTCGGGAGTGAGTGAGAGAGTCCCAGGGGGGCGCGTGGCGACGTCCTGGTGTCGAGGCAGCGGCGGAAGCAGGAGGTGGCCAGGCGCATGGGCGCACGCGGCGGGCACACACCCCTCGTCCTTCTGGCGAGAGGAGGGAGACGACTGGCATCGGCCAGCTGGGCTGGGCCGGCTCCTGGGCCGCACAGGTAAGTGGCCCAGGTACTAACTCTCTCTCTCTGTTATTTAATTTGTTCTGGTTTTCTATTTATTTTGTTCTGTTTTGAATTAGTAAAATACCAATTCATTTTGTAAAATCCTGAAAATAATTGCGGGCACTTTTGAAAATATCTCCAATAGCCCTGAAATGCTTTCAAGATTATTTGGACAGTTAAAATATTCTATAGAATTATGTCCAAATTCAAATACTTATGATTTAATTCAAAAATCCAGAATGTCCTAGAAAAGTGTGCACCATTTTTGCCAGGGGTTTTAGCCCAATCCAGAAATGATGAACATTTTGTGAAGGGCATTTTGGGTTCATTGAAACCAATTTTAGTAGACCCTAGTTGGTTTCAGGGGGGTGCTGGGGGTTCTGTCATCCCCATTTCAACTTTCTTTCAAGATTAAACATGATGCACACATGAGGCTAGCCTAGTGCATTACCAGAGGCTAGGGATGTGACATAGTGGATGAGTTCCGGTAGCACGACGGCGTGGTGATGGTGAAGTGATCTCCGCAGGGCTTCGCCTAAGCACTACGAAAATATGACCGGGGTGTAAACGGTGGAGGGGGGTGCCGCACACGGTAACCAATTTGTCTGTTATGTGCTAGGCGCCCCCTCCCACATATATATAGGTGGGAGGGAGGGAGGAGCAGCCAAGGGGGCGCCCAAGTAGGAGGAATCCTACTTGGGGTCTCTCCAAGCCGCGCCCCCTTGCCTTATTTGGAGCGCGGGAGGAAGGAAGGAAGGAGGTGGCGCCTCCTCCTTTACTTTCTCTCCTGAGGAGGGAAAGGCACGAGGGGACACCCCTCCCCTTTCCTTCCCCATAGGGCCGTCCAGCCATGGGAGGGGCGCGCCATCTCCCTTGTGGGCTGGTCTGTCCCCTCCTTTGGCCCATAAGGCCCATATCTTCCTCTTGGGGGGGGGGGGTGCCCGGAACCCCTTCCGGTGACCCGATTCCTTCCCGGTATGTCCCGAAACACTTCCGGTGTCCAAATACCATTGTCCTATATACCAATCTTTACCTCTCGACCATTTCGAGAATCCTCGTCATGTCCGTGACCTCATTCGGGACTCCAAACAACATTCAGTCACCAAAACATATAACTCATATAACACTATATCGGCAGCGAACGTTAAGCGTGCGGACCCTACGGGTTCGAGAACTATGTAGACATGACCGAGACACCTCTCCGGTCGATAACCAATAGCGGAACCTGGATGTCCATATTGGTTCATGTATATTCTAAGAAGATCTTTATCGGTTGAACCGTTATGACAACATACGTAATTCCCTTTGTCCATTAGTATGTTACTTGCCCGAGATTCGATCGTCGGTATCTCCATACCTAGTTCAATCTCGTTACCGACAAGTCTCTTTACTTGTTCCATAATACATCATCTTGCAACTAAATCATTAGTCACTTTGCTTGCAAGGCTTCTTATGATGTGTATTACCGAGAGGGCCCAGAGATACCTCTCTGATACTCGGAGTGACAAATCCTAATCTCGATCTATGCCAACTCAACAAACACCTTCGGAGATACCTATAGATCATCTTGATGATCACCCAGTTACATTGTGACGTTAGATAGCACACAAGGTATTCCTCCGGTATCCGGGAGTTGCATAATCTCATAGTCGGAGGAATATGTATTTGACATGAAGAAAGCAATAGCAATAAACTGAACGATCAATATGCTAAGCTAACGGATGGGTCTTGTCCATCACATCATTCTCCTAATGATGTGCTCCCGTTATCAAATGATAACACATGTCTATGGTTAGGAAACCTTAACCATCTTTGATCAATGAGCTAGTCCAGTAGAGGCTTACTAGGGACATGCTATTTGATTATGTATTCACACATGTATTTAAGTTTCCGATCAATACAACTCTAGCATGAATAATAAACCTTTATCATGAATAAGGAAATATAAAATAACAACTTTATTATTGCCTCTAGGGCATATTTCCTTCAGTCTCCCACTTGCACTAGAGTCAATAATCTAGTTCACATCGCCATGTGATTAACACCCATAGTTCACATCGCCATGTGACCAACACCCAAAGAGTTTACTAGAGTCAATAATCTAGTTCACATCGCCATGTGATTAACACCCATAGTTCACATCGCCAAGTGATCAACACCCGAAGAGTTTACTAGAGTCAATAATCTAGTTCACATCGCCATGTGATTAACACCCAAAGAGTACTAAGGTGTGATCATGTTTTGCTTGTGAGAAAATTTTAGTCAACGGGTCTGTCACATTTAGATCCATATGTATTTTGCAAATTTTTATGTCTACAATGCTCTGCATGGAGCTACTCTAGCTAATTGCTCCAACTTTTAATACGTATACAGATTGAGACTTAGTATCATCTGGATCGGTGTCAAAGCTTGCATCGACGTAACCCTTTATGACGAACTGTTTATCACCTCCATCACCGAGAAACATTTCTTTATTCCAAAGGATAATTTCGACCGCTCTCCAGTGATCAAGTCCTGGATCACCATTGTACCCCCTTGCCAAACTCATGGAAAGGTACACAATAGGTTTGGTACACAGTATGACATACTTTATAGAACCTATGGCTGAGGCATAGGGAATGAATTTCATTCTCTCTCTATCTTCTACCGTGGTCGGGCTTTGAGTCTTACTCAACTTCACACCTTACAATATAGGCTAGAACTCCTTCTCTGACTGATCCATTTTTAACTCCTTCAAAATCTTGTCAAGGTATGTACTCATTGAAAATCTTATCAAGTGTCTTGATCGATCTCTATAGATCTTGATGCCTAATATGTAAGCAACTTTACCGAGGTTTTTCATTGAAAAATTCTTGTTCAAGTATCCTTTTATGCTATCTAGAAATTCTATATCATTTCTAACCAGCAATATGTCATCCACATATAATACCAGAAATGCTACAGAGCTCCCACTCACTTTCTTGTAAATACAGGCTTCACCGTAAGTCTGTATAAAACCATATGCTTTGATCACCTCATCAAAGCGTATACTCTAACTCCGAGATGCTAGCACCAGTCCATAGATGGATCGCTGGAGCTTGCACACTTTGTTAGCACCTTTAGGATTGAAAAAATCTTCTGGTTGTATCATATACAATTCTTCTTTAAGAAATCCATTAAGGAATGCAGTTTTGACGTCCATTTGCCAGATTTCATAATCATAAAATGTGGCAATTGCTAACATGATTTGGACTGATTTAAGCATCGCTACGGGTGAGAAAGTCTCATCATAGTCAACCCCTTGAACTTGTCAAAAACCTTTTGCAACAAGTCGAGCTTTGTAGACAGTGATATTACCGTCAGCGTCCGTCTTCCTCTTAAAGATCCATTTATTCTTTATGGCTTTCCGATCATTGGGCAAATCCACCAAAGTCCACACTTTGTTCTCATACATGGATCCTATCTCAGATTTGATGGCCTCAAGCCATTTATTGGAATCTAGGCTCATCATAGCTTCTTCATAGTTTGTAGGTTCGCCTTGGTCTAGTAACATGACTTCTAGAACAGGATTACCGTACCACTCTGGTGTGGATCGTGCTCTGGTTGACCTACGAGGTTCAGTAGCAACTTGATCTGAAGTTTCTTGATCATTATCATTTGCTTCCTCTCTAGTTGGTGTAGGCATCACGGGAACGGTTTTCTGTGATGTGCTACTTTCCAATTCGATAGGTACAATTACCTCATCAAGTTCTACTTTCCTCCCACTCAGTTCTTTCGAGAGAAACTCCTTCTCTAGAAAGGTTCCATTCTTGGCAACAAAGATCTTGCCTTCGGATATGTGGTAGAAGGTGTACCCAATTGTTTCCTTAGTGTTGAGGATATAGACCTGGGAGTCACCCGCCAGGAGGGCCGGGTTACACTAAGGGTCATTGCCAGAAGCCCGGAGCTAAGTTTCAAGATAATGGGCCAGAGATGGGCTGAGACCCGGCGATGGCTTAAAGCCCGTAGTACAATCTTTATTGTTATAGTAGACTTGTAATGCAAGGCAAGTATTGTTTAGAGTCCGAGCCGGACACTCTTATGAGCCGGTCGGGACTCTAAGGGCCGCTGGGTGTCAACCTCCCTATATAAAGGGACGACCCGGTAGCGGTTTAGGGACGACAACAATCTGATCGAGAGCCGGGCATAGCTGTTTAGCTCCCTGGTTATCGAAACCCTGATTAATACCACCTCAACTGGACGTAGGCTTTTACCTTCACCGTAAGGGGCCGAACCAGTATAAACCCTCGTGTTCCTTGTCCCACTTAACCCCTTCAAGCTTCCTAATTGCGATGGCTCCACGACTAAGTCCTAACTCGAGGACATCTGCCGTGACAATTCAACGACAGTTGGCGCCCACCGTGGGGCTGGCGCACGGTGGATTTGAGTTCTTGAAGGGCAGCTTCGAAGGCTCAAGGGATACGCTGTGGGCCGGATGACCAAGAGTCGTCGCGGCAAGCTCTACATCGACGATGCGGACTGGGGCCCCGACGCCGGCTCAGTGGAGTACGGGTACCGGGTCCCCTTCGGTGGAATTCATGTCTTCATCGGCAAGATTGGTGAGCCGGGCCCCGAGCCGGATCCCCGCGCCGATCTCATCGAAACGGCTTAGCGCGCACGACCCGCCCGGGCCCGGCCTGCCTTAAGGCGCGCTTTTGTGGGATGCATCCACGGAGGGCCCTCTGATCCATCCGGGTCTGGTGATGAGGCGGCCGCCGGCTCTGACGGCGAGTCGGCCGCTGATGAGTCAAACTCGCTGTACCAACTTCAAGATGGCAGGCTCATGAGTTATTCCGATGGCAACAGTATTCCGGACCTTTTTGAGCCGCCAAGTCAGGTCGGAGTTTTTATGGCTGGTGCGCAGCCTGTTCAGAACCCCGCTGCCGGATCAGAAAACCCGGTGCCTTCCCCAGCTCAGGTGCTGATGGGTCTCACGGATAAGATGACGGCCCTGTTAACCGCCACGGTCGACCCGGCGGATCAAGTTCAGCATGATGCGGCGGTGGCACAGCTAAAATTGGATCTGATAAAAGCTAAAGAGGACCTTGCAGCGGAAGGGATCAGGCTGGCTGCGGAGCTTGCGGCTCTCGATGCCCAGACCCAGCTGATTCAGGCGCAGTCCTTCCAACTCACGATGGATCAGAACGCGGCCAATGAGGTCATGAGAAGGAGGCATCAAAAGGCTCAATCTCGACTCCCGCCGGTCTATGATCCGCGCAACCTCTTCAACACGCCAGGTGCAGGGTCTAGTCACCCGCTAGGGGTCGTAGCACCCGGGTCTGGACCCCTTATTCAACCATGAGTGATGGGGCCTCCCCAGGGGCCCCTTGCCCCGCCTCAGTATGTGCCAATACCCCCGGGCCATTATAATAACCCGCTGGAGAACATGGTCGCCGCGGCGGCACGGCTGGCGGCTCTGCCCGTTGATGGCGACTCTCCGACGGCTATTGAGACCCGCCGGGTCAGAGAACTCCTTCATACAGCACTGGCGCAACAAGAGGCGTACTCCTACAGCCGGGATAGGATCCACTCAACCCCTCGTCCAGGGCAGAGCCCGAGTTACAGCCGGCACATGGTCTCGGCGACCGGCTCAAGTAATGTCCGACGCCATGACCCGCCCCCTGGTCATGGCCCGGCTCATAATGGAGCCTTCTACGTAGCAGACCAAGCACGCCAGGAGGCGGAGCAGGCGCCTCAATTGACGGCTTACCAGACCCCCCCGGCTTATCCGACGACGTCCGTTGATGCGGGTATCCCTACCAGAACCGGGGGTGTCCCTTGTTTGGTGCCAGCTATCCGTAATGAACGTCTACCCAAGGACTTCAAAGGACCTAGGAAGGTGCCTAACTATACAGCAGACTTACAGCCTGCAGCCTGGATTGAGAGTTATGAGATGGCTATGGAATTACTTGAAGTCAGTGAGGCGGCCATGGCCAAATATTTCACCATGATGTTAGATGGAACTGCCCGCACGTGGTTGAAAGGGTTACCGCCGAACTCCATTGGGTCTTGGGCTGAGCTGAAAGCCCGGTTCATTCAAAACTTCAAAGATACCTGCAGGCAATCTATGTCAATCGTGGATCTGACTAACTGTAAGCAGCAGGAGGGTGAATCCACGACCCATTGGGTTCGCCGGGTCAAGGAGATCATACATTCATCGGATAAGATGGATGCCGGCTCTGCAGTCTTGATGTTGGAACAGAACTGTCGCTTTGTGCCCCTAAAGATGAAACTTGGGCGGCTTAAATGCGACTGCACGGATATGGGTACGCTAATGGCGGCTCTTGTCAAGTACGCCGATTCTGATGGTACCAAATATCCCCCTTCAGATGATGAAAGGACAGGGAAGGGAAAGAAGAACGGCAATGGCAAGAGTCCTCAGTTTAACCCGGGGAATCAAGGAGGAGGCAAGCGCAAGGCCGATGGCAGCCTGGAGTTCGTAGCCAACACCCAAGGCAACAACCAGCGACGCAAGGGGAGGCCCCCTCCCCGAGGCGGCGGGTCAGGACCTTCTCTGGAGCAGCTGTTGAATGAACCTTGTCCGAGACATGGCTCTAGAGGGAAGCCAGCGACTCATCTGTGGAAGGATTGTGCTATCATGAAGGCCTTTAAAAACTACAACGGCCCGGGCGGCGGCTCAGGCGCCGGCGGCTCCGGCGCTGGCGGCTTTCATGGCCCGGGAGGCGGCTCAAACCCCGGTCCTCAGAACGGTCGAGGGGGCTTTAATCAACAAGTCTAGTCAGGGTCATCAACAGCAGCAGGGGGGTTATCAGACCAACCCAAAGCAGCTTAGCGGTGGGCAGTATCATGTGTTTACCACTAGTTTGTGCAAACGAGATCAGAAGCTTCACAAGAGGACTGTGAACGCTGTTGAGCCGGCAATCCCGGGTCTTTCAGGAAGGCGACCTGGTGCTCCGGCTCATCCAGGATCAAACAGATGCACACAAGTTATCCCCACCTTGGGAAGGGCCTTTTTGTGGTCAGTAAGAACTTGCACAACGGGTCATATTACCTCATTGATATCCGGGAGCATAAAGACTCGCGTAAATCTGAGGAGGAGACCCGTCGGCCGTGGAACATAGCTCAGCTTCGGCCTTACTACACTTGAGCTACCGGCTCTTGTGGTGTATATATTTATCTCAGCCATGTATATATCATGATAAAGCAATAAAGCAGGGCCTCTGTCCTTTGCTCTCTTCCAAATATGTGTGTTGCTGACTTACAGAAGATCCGGCTTATGATCATCTTCGAATCTAGCTGTAAGCAGTAAAGTCACTTGGGGGCTTCCTGTTCACACATGGGTCGTATTCGAACCCAAGAGAACATAGCTGTCGATACCCATTTGATTGGCAAAGTGCCGAGCTCATTGGGAAGTTGCCTCTGGTCATATTTGAATCATAGTGTAACCCCTCTGAGAACCGACGTGGATCGTATTCGAATCGGCGTCGTTAAACAATTTTCAGAATCACTTGGGGGCTTCCTGTTCAAACATGGGTCGTATTCGAACCAAAGAGAACATAGCTGTCGATACCCTCTTGATTGGCATCGCCACACCCGCTGGGGGCTATATGATCGTATCCGAATCTTAGCTTAACCCCTTTGGACCGAGTTTCTGGTCGTATTCGAACCGGAAGCCCCTCAGTTTTTACATTTTATCACAAGTCTACTCTGATCATGTCAAAGTATGTACTGCCGGGTCTCACTTACCGGCTTAATTTTGGTTTATCTTGTTAGTTGAACATCATGGATGTCATCAAGACAAGTGAATTCGAGTTAAGGTACCAACCGTGCTACCCGGGTTATTTAAACCGGAAGTATGCTTACAGGCTGTTAAGTGTGTTATCACAGCTATGTTCAGAGTATAGTTAAGGGCCAGTCTTTTCGGTTCGTATTCCGGGTTATCCATCTCAAACACCTGATTCTCAGGGCGGTAAGCCGCCTTGCGATTTGTGATTTACCTTTCTATGCAGATACTTAAAGGCACCTTTTAAGGTTGAGAAGGACAAAGGGATAATTACGACCCGGAAGAACACCAAAAGGATAACATTAAGGGATTGCAGCATTCATTACATGCATGATGGCACGGCAGAGATAAATTGTTGCACCTATTCTATTACAAAATTCACCAAGTCTCAAGGACGGAGCGTTGTTCGGTGAACCGCCAGCCGCTTTATGGCGCTTGTTGAGTTGAAGTCCCCGGCTCGTCTTCTGCTCCGGCTGATCCCAAGACTTCGAAGGTTGACGACTTCCAGTCGATGCCGCTGAGAGCCTCGAACTGGGCTTCTTCATCAATTAACCCGGCCGGGTCAATTTCGGGGGCGAAGGTGTGCTGGCGAGCCGGAGGAATCAGACTGAGAGCTTCATAGCGAGGGGTTGGAATTCTCTGATTTTCCGCGTTGTACCCCGGCTGATACTTGGTTAAGTCGGTGTCGTTCCCGATGATGGTGGCCACCGGGCGTACAGCCTTAACACATGCCGCGAAGTCCTGCTGGTCGAAGGTGGAGCCATCTTCCTTCAAGCTCGGGTAACCCAGTGCGATGTCTGCCGGGTCTAGCTCCGGCAGGAATGCTTTGGCCCGGCTCAGCGCGGCAATTGCTCCGGATCTTGCGGAGGCTCGGCGTAGCTCCTGGATCCGCTGTGGCAGAACAGCGAGCCGGCGCAGGACTTCGGCCAGATGGGTTGGCACCTCGTTGGATAGGGCCACCACAGCTAAAGCGCGCTGTGACCCGGTGTAGAGTTGTTCCACCAGGGTGTACACGGCCTTTAGCTTGGTGACCACGCTCTGGTTCAAGTTGGTGCTTCTGGAACCTATTTAACAACATCAGATGACCCGGTGATAAGGATGAATCAGGAGATGTAAACATTCTAACATGAATGAAAGCCGGTGAGGCAACTTACCGAAGATGGCAGCCACCATTTGGGACACTTGGCGCTTTAGGCTGGAGAGTTCGGCGGTTTTTTCAGAGAGTGCCTTCTCCGCCTGTTCTGCCCGGGTCACCAGTGCGGCTTTCTCCTCAGCCCAGGCCTTCCGCTCAGCGTCGAATTCAGTCTTCAATTTCTCCTGAGCGGCGATGCTGGAGACAAACTTGGCATTCGCCTTCCGGGTTTCCATCTCTTGAGTTTTTAACCGGCTCTTGAGATCCGCCAGGTCCGACTCTAATTTCTTGCCAACAGCCTGCATATATTTCCGGGTTATTAACAGTCATTCTATAAAGTCCCAAGCGCTTTCCAAGCAAAGACACTTAGCACTTGGGGGCTAATGCATATTGAACGTATCTATCTATGTACGGCCGGCTCAGTTCAGTAAGCCGGAATCTAAGTCTACAACGTATTCAAGTATAAGTGCTAGACTTGGGGGCTAGGATGACAAGGATCACTATGCAGAAATAAGAAAACAGCAGAAGGTTACCTCAGATTTCTGTTGGATCTGGTTGACCATGGCGATCTCGGCGTCTCGGCTCTTGTGAACTTGGCTGATGTAGCCTGAGACAAGCTCTCCAATGCTTAAATCGGTGTAGCTGGAGAGATCCAGATTCACGCGATGGGGTTGCAGCAACTCCCCCTTCGCGGAGCATTTGGCCAGTGCGGTCGGCCTCCCCGGCTCAACATACTCCGTCCGGGTAATTACCACATCCGGGTCGTTAGCTGGTGGGGCTGAGCCGGACGCCTCCGGGTTAGCTGACGCTTCGGTTGTTCTCTTGGTGGTCGGGGCAGGGGCTTCAGGCGCCGTGTCCATGGGAATGGTGGCTTCGGGGGCGGAGGCGGCTCTTGAGCTGTTGTCTCCATCTCAGGCAAGTCTGGCACTCCGGCTGACCTGGTCTTCTTTGATCTTTTGGTGAGCTTTGCCTGGGCACTGAAAAGACAGAAGTGTTAGGTATACAAAAAGTAAGTACAGACAGATAATGTAAGGAGATTGTTATTACCCGGGTGCAGTCTTGAAGGCCGGCAGACTTGACTGCATGGAGTCACCCGAAGAGGGGGAGGTCTCCTGGTAATTGGAGTCAGAAGAGTTGAGTGGCTGACGGATGACACCCGCCAACGGATGAAAAGGGTACAGGTGAGAAAAAACCTCAGTGCGGCGCTTCCTTGTTGCGTCGGGTAACCCGGTGGAGAGGTCGGTGTCCTTGCGGGCCCGGGTGTGACGTCGGCTCTCGTGAACCTGCTGCTTCAAAAGAAATTGAGGGTCTTGATGAGCTAATGGATGGGAAAAGCTTACTTTCCGGGTTACCCTTCGGACTTTCAGCTGTGGTAAGGGCTCCGAGCCGGAGGAAAGTGATGTTACCTCTTCAACCACCGGGTTACTGGCGCCGGTGTCATCCTGTCAATAAGCAAGTGTTGATAAGGCGGACAGCATCAGACAACATATACAGCAATAATTTAAAGGTTTAAGGGTTACCTCTGACTCGGAGCTATCGCTTAATTGCAGCAGCTCCGAAGCAGTGGGTCTGTTTCCCTTTTTGCGAGGGGCGGCTCTCTTGGCGGCTTTCTTCGCCTTCCTGGCCTTCTTGGCCGCCTCATGGTCATACTTGACCCGCCAGAATTTATCATCAGCCTGAGAAATACAGTAATGAATTCTTGAAATGGTTCAGAGCAAGGTGACATATCAAAGAAGTTGAAAGGTTAAAGGTCAGCGGTTTACCGCAGGGGCCGGATTGGTCTTGCAGAACGGGGCTAGCCCGGTCCTTCCACAGTCTGCCAGGCTCTCGTTTAACAGAGCCTTGGTCTCTTCTTCAGCAACGTCTTCTAGAAGATCATTGCGACTGTGTCTCTGCGGGTCATCCTTTCGCCCGGTGTACTCACACATTAAGCCGGGGCGGCGGCTCAATGGGATCACCCGCCATGAGATCCAGACCCGGACCAGGTCTATTCCGTTTAGACCGTTGCCTAGCAGGGCCTTGATCTTATTGATTGTTGGAAGCAGAGGCTGGCGTTCCGCGGCAGTCAGCTTGTCGGATAGCGGATGAGTCGGCTCCAGGCGCGTTGGGCGAAAGCCGGGCAGCGGGCTCTCATCAGCCGGGGACGTGTCTTGGCAGTAGAACCAAGTCATGTTCCAGTCCTTGGGGTGACTTGGCAGTTCTGCGTAAGGAAATAGACAGTCCCTGCGCCGTTGGATGGAGATGCCGCCTAACTCTAGACTTGGACCGTTTGCGCACTCGGTTTGGCGGTTCAAATAGAACAGATCTCTGAAGAGCAGCAGACTCGGCTCTTCTCCAAGATATACTTCACAAAAGACTTGGAAGTTGCAGATGTTGGATATGGAATTGGGTCCTATATCCTGAGGTCGAAGGTCAAAGAAGTTGAGCACATCCCGGAAGAATTTTGAGCCGGGCGGTGCGAAGCCCCGGCTCATATGGTCCGCAAAGATCACTACCTCCCCCTCCCTCGGCTGTGGTTTCTCTTCTGACGGATCAGGGGCACGGTAGGACATCACTTCCTTCCTGGGCAGATATCCGGACTTAACGAAGTTGGTCAGGGTCTCATCAGTGACGTTGGATCTCATCCAGTTGCAAGTGATGGGAGCTTTGGGAGGCATGGTGACGGTTGGCGGTCTATGATAAAGAGGAAAGTGTCCGGGTTAATTATAAGCCGGAGTTTATCATTCAAACTACAATGACGGCTTATGAAGGGGACTAATGGTATGTATTGATACGATGGGTTATCTAAGCCGTCGGGGCATTCAGGATGAGTTGGTCATCTACGGCTTACTGCGGTTAAGTCGGAAGATACTACAGAGCATGGTTCTCTTTAAACCGGAAAGTTCTACGGCGCGTGTTTTCTTTAAGTCGGAAATATAAGCCGCCAAGATTCAAGGGATGCAGTTTTTACTAAGTGTGGTAAAACAGATTTCACATATTACAGTAACTTTTTCGGATCAAAATGGTTGGGCAAGATGAAAATTTTCTAGACCTAAGGAAACAGGAGCAGGAGAAGTTCTTAAGGTGGAACATGGTTTTTAAGCAGTAAAAAGAGGATTTTTTGCAGATGGAATGGATCTCGAACATTTACCGCAAAGGTTCTACGAAGAGTTAAGATCAATGGGGGCAGTGACTACAGGGGTTACTGAAACTTGCGGCCATGGTGAAGAACGCGAAGAACACAAGATGAACCCTACAAGCAGATCTGTCTGGCAGAGCGAAGAAGACTTACCGGGGTTGGAAAGAGCGGAGGTCGCCGCCGTTATCTGGTCCGGGTCAGGGTGATGCAGCGGCCGGGTCGATGAAGATCAGGGGCGCGACGGCGGCGGCAGAAGCTCGGGCGGAGGAACGACAGCGCGAGGAAGAAGAAGGAGAGTGTGAGAAGAGAGTGCCGGGCTGGCCTATTTATAAGGTAAGTCATAAGTGGGCGCGAGATTCAAGGAGACCACGGCGTGGTTATCTCCCCCTCACGGCGCCTCGATTTTCGCAAAGACAGTAAAAGCAGAGATCCGTTGTGGATCTGGCGGAGTAAAAAACGGACTTAATGGAGGATGACGTCACGGCGGATTATCCGGAGTCCGGAGAATGACGTCACTCCGGGTTATGGCCTTCACACGAACGGTAAGCCAGAGATTTTTCTGTCGGCAGAGTTGAAGATTGACACGAGCCGGCTCAAGTCAATCTGGGGCCTAATGTTGAGGATATAGACCTGGGAGTCACCCGCCAGGAGGGCCGGGTTACACTAAGGGTCATTGCCAGAAGCCCGGAGCTAAGTTTCAAGATAATGGGCCAGAGATGGGCTGAGACCCGGCGATGGCTTAAAGCCCGTAGTACAATCTTTATTGTTATAGTAGACTTGTAATGCAAGGCAAGTATTGTTTAGAGTCCGAGCCGGACACTCTTATGAGCCGGCCGGGACTCTAAGGGCCGCTGGGTGTCAACCTCCCTATATAAAGGGACGACCCGGTAGCGGTTTAGGGACGACAACAATCTGATCGAGAGCCGGGCATAGCTGTTTAGCTCCCTGGTTATCGAAACCCTGATTAATACCACCTCAACTGGATGTAGGCTTTTACCTTCACCGTAAGGGGCCGAACCAGTATAAACCCTCGTGTTCCTTGTCCCACTTAACCCCTTCAAGCTTCCTAATTGCGATGGCTCCACGACTAAGTCCTAACTCGAGGACATCTGCCGTGACAATTCAACGACACTTAGGGTATCCTATGAAGACACACTTCTCCGATTTGGGTTCGAGCTTATCAGGCTGAAGCCTTTTGACATAGTGTCGCAACCCCAAACTTTAGGAAACGACAGCTTAGGTTTCTTGCCAAACCACAGTTCATACGGTGTCGTCTCAACGGATTTAGACGGTGCCCTATTTAACGTGAATGCAGCTGTCTCCAATGCAAAACCCCAAAACGATAGTGGTAAATCGGTAAGAGACATCATAGATCGCACCATATCTAATAAAGTACAGTTACGACGTTCGGACACACCATTACGCTGTGGTGTTCCAGGTGGTGTGAGTTGTGAAACTATTCCACATTGCTTTAAATGAAGGCCAAACTCATAGCCCAAATATTCGCCTCCACGATCAGATCATAGAAACTTTATTTTCTTGTTACGATGATTCTCCACTTCACTCTGAAATTCTTTGAACTTTTCAAATGTTTTAGACTTGTGTTTCGTTAAGTAGATATACCCATACCTACTCAAATCATCTGTGAAGGTTAGAAAATAACGATACCCGTCGCGTGCCTCAACACGCATCGGACCGCATACATCAGTATGTATTATTCCAATAAGTCATTAGCTCGCTCCATTGTTCCGGAGAATGGAGTTTTAGTCATCTTGCCCATGAGGCCTGGTTCGCAAGTATCAAATGATTCCAAAAGCCCATCTGCCTGGTGTTTCTTCATGCGCTTTACACCAATATGACCTAAATGGCAGTGCCACAAGTATGTTGCATTATCATTATCAACTTTGCATCTTTTGACATCAATATTATGAATATGTGTATCACTAGAATCGAGATTCAACAAAAATAGACCACTCAGCAAGGGTGCATGACCATAAAAGATATTACTCATATAAATACAAAAACCATTATTCTCTGATTTAAATGAATAACCGTTTCACAATAAACAAGATCCAGATATAATGTTCATGCTCAACGCGGGCACCAAATAACAATTATTCAGGTCTAAAACTAATCCCGAAGGTAGATGTAGAGGTAGCGTGCCGACGGCGATCACATCGACCTTGGAACCATTTCCAACGCGCATCGTCACCTCGTCCTTAGCCAATCTTCGTTTATTCCGCAGCTCCTATTTCAAGTTACAAATATGAGCAACCGAACCAGTATCAAATACCTAGGCGCTGCTACGAGCATTAGTAAGGTACACATCAATAACATGTATATCAAATATACCTTTTTTCACTTTGCCATCCTTCTTATCGGCCAAGTATTTGGGGCAGTTCCGCTTCCAGTGACCAGTCCCTTTGCAGTAGAAGCACTCAGTTTCAGGCTTGTGTCCAGCTTTGGGTTTCTTCCCGGAGTGGCAACTTGCTTGCCATTCTTCTTGAAGTTCCCGTTCTTTCCCTTGCCCTTTTTATTGAAACTAGTGGTCTTGTTAACCATCAACAGTTGATGCTCCTTCGTGATTTCTACCTCCGCGGCCTTAAGCATTGCGAAGAGCTCAGGAATCGTTTTATTCATCCCTTGCATATTATAGTTCATCACGAAGCCTTTGTAGCTTCGTGGCAGTGATTGAAGAACTCTGTCAATAACACTATCAACTGGAAGTTCAATTCCCAGCTGAGTCAAGTGGTTATTATACCCAGAAATTTTGAGTATGTGTTCACTGATAGAACTGTTCTCCCCCATCTTGCAGCTATAGAACTTGTTGGAGACTTCATATCTCTCAACCCAGTCATTTTCTTGAAATACTAACTTCAACTCTTGGAACATCTCATATGCTCCATGACGTTCAAAACGTCTTTGGAGTTCCGGTTCTAAGGCGTAAAGCATGGCAAACTGAACTATTGAGTAGTCATCAGATCGAGCTTGCCAGACGTATATAACATTAGCTTCAGCTCCTTCAGCAGGCCTTTCACCTAGCGGTGCATCAAGGACATAATTCTTCTGTGCAGCAATAAGGATAATCCCCAAGTTATAGACCCAGTCCGTGTAGTTGCTACCATCATCTTTCAACATAGCTTTCTCTAGGAACGCATTAAAATTCAGGGGAACGGTAGCTCTGGCCATTGATCTACAACATAGATATGCTAAACTATAAGACTAAGTTCATGATAAATTAAGTTCAGTTAACAAATTACTAATGAACTCCCACTTAAATAAACATCCCTCAAGTCATCTAAGTGATACGTGATCCAAATCAACTAATCCATGTCCGATCAGCACGTGCGATGGGGTAGTCATCAATGGTGAACATCTCTATGTTGATCATATCTACTATATGATTCACGTTCGACCTTTCGGTCCAGTGTTCCGAGACCATGTCTGTACATGCTAGGCTCGTCAAGTTTAACCCAAGTATTCTGCATGTGCAAAACTGTCTTACACCCGTTGTATGCGAACGTAGAGTCTATCACACCCGATCATCACGTGGTGCTTCGAAACGACGAACTTTTGCAACAGTGCATAATCGGGGAGAACACTTTTAGCTTAAAATTTAGTGAAGGGATCATCTTATAATGCTACTGCCATTCTAAGCAAAATAAGAGGCATAAAGGATAAACAACACATGTAATCAAAATATCTGACATGACATGGCCATCATCATCTTGTGCTTTTGATCTCCATCTCCAAAGCATCGTCGTGATCTCCATCGTCACCGGCTCGACACCTTGATCTCTATCGTAGCGTCGAGGTTGTCACGCCAACTATTGCATCTACAACTGTCGCTAACGCATAGTGATAAAGTAAAGCAATTACATGGCGTTTGCATTTCATACAATAAATAGACAACCCTAAGGCTCCTACCGGTTGTCGATATTACAAAACATGATTATCTCATACATCAATATATATCGCATCATCTCTTGACCATATCACATCACAACATGTCCTGCAAAAACAAGTTAGACATCCCCTACTTTGTTGTTGCAAGTTTTACGTGGCTGCTACGGGCTTCTAGCAAGAACTGTTCTTACCTACGGGAAAAACCACAATGGTGATTCATCAAGTTTGTTGTTTTAACCTTCCTCAAGGACCGGCCGTAGTGAAATTCGATTCAACTAAAGTAGGAGAAATAGACACCCACCAGCCACCTTTATCAAAACAAGTTGCATGTCTGTCGGTGAAACTGGTCTCATGTGCGTGGACATGTAAGGTTGGTCCGACCGCTTCATCCCACAATACCACCGAATCAAAATAAGACGTTGGTGGTTGATACGTCTCCAACATATCTATAATTTTTAATTATTCCATGCTATTATATTATCTGTTTTGGATGTTTTATATGCATTAATATGCTATTTTATATTATTTTTGGGACTAACTTATTAACCTAGAGCCCAGTGCCAGTTTCTGTTTTTTCCTTGTTTTTGAGCTTCGCAAAAAAGGAATACCAAACGGAGTCCAAACGGAATAAAACTTTCGCGATGATTTTTCTTGGACCAGAAGACACCCAGGAGACTTGGAGTTCAAGCCAGAATAGCCACGAGGCGGCGACAAGGGGGGCGGCGCCCCCCTGCCTTGCGGGCCCCTTGTGACCCCCCTGACCTAGTCCTGCCGCCTATATATTCACATATATTCCCAAACCATCAGAAGCATCCACGAAAACACTTTTCCACTGCCGCAACCTTCTATTCCCGTGAGATCCCATCTTGGGGCCTTTTTCGGCATCCTGTCGGAGGGGGATTTGATCACGGAGGGCATCTACATCAACTCTATTGCCCTTCCGATGAAGCGTGAGTAGTTTACCACAGACCTACGGGTCCATAGCTAGTAACTAGATGGCTTCTTCTCTCTCTTTGATTCTCAATACCACGTTCTCCTCGATGTTCTTGGAGATCTATCTGATGTAATCTTCTTTTGCGGTGTGTTTGTCGAGATCCGATGAATTATGGATTTATGATCAGCTTATCTATGAATATTATTTGAATCTTCTCTGAATTCTTATATGCATGATTTGGTACCTTTATATTTCTCTTGAAACTATCGGTTTGGTTTGGCCAACTAGATTGGTTTTTATTGCAATGGGAGAGGTGCTTAGCTTTGGGTTCAATCTTGCGGTGTCCTCACCCAGTGACAAAGTAGGGGTAGCGAGGCACGTATTGTATTGTTGCCATCGAGGATAAAAAGATGGGGTTTATATCATATTGCATGAGTTTATTCCTCTACATCATGTCATCTTACTTAAGGCGTTACTTCGTTCTTTATGAACTTAATACTCTAGATGCATGCTGGATAGCGGTCGATGTGTGGGTAATAGTAGTAGATGCAGGCAGGAGTCGGTCTACTTGACACCCACCGTATAATCATTGCCTTGTATATCGTCATAACTTTGCGCTTTTCTATCAATTGCTCGATAGTAATTTGTTCACCCACCGTATTATTTGCCTTCATGAGAGAAGCTTCTACTGAAACCTATGGCCCCCGAGTCTATTTTCTATCATATTAGTTTCCGATCTAGTATTTTGCAATCTTTATTTTCAGATCTATAAACCAAAAACCCAAAAATATTTTATCTTTTTGTTTAGTTTTATTTATCTATCTCTATGAGATCTCACCTTTGCAAGTGACCGTGAAGGGATTGACAACCCCTTTATCGCGTTGGGTGCAAGTGTTTGATTGTTAGTGCATTGGTGACTTGCGCGTTCTTCTCCTACTGGATTGATACCTTGCACTACTGCAGGATACTGCTAACGCGACACTACGATCAGAGACCCTTTGCCGAAACTATGTGTGATGCATTAATCGCAAACGGTGGTGTAAAAAACCCGTCAAAAAAGGTGCAAAATGTTTGTGATGGTGGAGCCACAAACATAGTTCAGATTTTAGTTGCGTGTGCGATGCAGGGCACATGGTTAATCCATTCAAACTATTTCTGATGAGGCAGAACAACAGAAATGGGCAGCCATATCAATGTGTGTGCGATGCAGGGCACACGGTTAATCCATTCGAACTATTTGCGATGAGGTAGAACAATAGAAACGAGCAGCCATATCAATGTGTGTGCGATATACGGCATACGGTTCACTCGGATGAACTGTTTTCGATTAGGGAACACAACAGAAACGGTTCAACTTAACAAGATGTGTGTGATATGCGGCATACAGTTCACATGGATGAACTGTTTGTGATGAGCCAAAAGAACACAAATGAGTCGTGCAAACAAGATGTGTGTGATACATGGCAAACAGCCGACTCGGATGAACTGTTTGCGATGAGAAATTACAACACAGACGGTTAATACAGTTAGTTCGTGTGCGATTCTGTG
This sequence comes from Aegilops tauschii subsp. strangulata, assembly GCF_002575655.3. NCBI lineage: Eukaryota > Viridiplantae > Streptophyta > Magnoliopsida > Poales > Poaceae > Aegilops > Aegilops tauschii. Next base: position 230,290,737 of record NC_053039.3, read on the forward strand.
TGTACAAAAAACTTTGAAAATGCAAACTAGTTGCTTGCGGTGGCTAGGAGTATCGCACACGATACGTCTGCGAGTACTCATGTGCGATGATTAGTATGTTACACATACGTTTCCTTATGTTAACATGTGTGTGAATTTTCAATATGGACAGTTAATATGCAAATGCCTTCTGGACATCGGGCACACGCTTAAACTCAATGAACTCTGTGCGATACTAATACTTTCCATGAAAATTTAAGAACTTGGGTAACAGTATTTGAGTAACATATATATAGTGGTTACACTATTCGACAAAAGGAGGATCTTTGTAACACGGTTTTGACAACCATATGGTCCATATCTACATACTTAACATAGTAACAACTATCACATTTTAAGAGGCTAAGGGCCAACAACCATATGGTCCATATCTACATACTTATAACATAGTAACATCTAGCACATTTTAAGAGGCTGAGGGCCAACAACCACAACTATCCGCTGGAAGCAGCTTGATCACGACGACTCGGCATCTCGTCAATGAAAAGAAAGAGCCCTCCTGTGCCTTGGTAGAGCATGAGTAGAACAGTGTCTCCAATTTTCCAATATGGATGCATTGCCAGGAGAAGCGAGAACTTGTTAATTGAATGGTTCCATTTCTGTGGGAAATGCAGTACCTTGCAATCACTTTGGCGTTATTAGCAAGCACAAGTGTAATTCGACCACGCCGGGAAATCGATCCAGGAACTGCTACAACGGGAAATTTCCGTTGACATGTAGAATAAAAACCAATTGTAACATATCGTTGAAGATATATATAGTTTATGAGCATCAACATTAAAATAAGACTTTTTACCAACATTTTGTGCACACAATTGGTCTTGTTCAGTGTGTGCACCATAGGTCTAATTAATCCCATCCAAAATCCAGCGTTCATACACTGTGCTATCTCTGTCAGATTATCAACAAAGTTTATGACATGCTTCAAGTCCTTCCAGTGAAATTTGGTATGCTTAGTAACATACAGATCGTTCACTATGCATCCAACATATCCTGCTTAAAAGGTGGAAAGGTATTATTTATTCAGAACATGGCAGAAGAATATATAGTGCGCATAAATTGGTAAATAGAATTTGTTACTGCCTAGGAACGGAGTTAGAATATGAAATCAAAATTGGTTGCTTAAATAGTGATCAATTAGTCAGAACAAATACCCCAATTTTGCTAAGTAATATGACAATATGGAGAAAGTTGAAAGGACACTAACCTCGATCAGACTTTGATCGGCTGATGACGTTGGGGAAGTAAACATCCATGTTAATTAGACCAGGCTGTGGTGCACGCACTAGAATTTTATTGCCAGCTTTCAGTTCATAACACTTAGACATTTTTCTCCAAAGGTCCATATTCAAATAGGAGTGACCATCTTTATCAAGTTTTATGCTAACCATCATTGTAAATCCATGTTGCTTTATCAATATAACATCCTGGGAGTCATCAACAAAGCCCAAAATTTCCTTCTACTCCTGTTCTTGCAAAGTAAGGGATGTACTGCTTGAAATGAAAATTAAGATCGTAAATTAGATATATTGAAATAACAGAGCAAGATGCAAATATGGGAGTAACTGATAGAACAGATCAATATATAGATGAAAGCAAAGTACAAAAATATAGAATTAAAAATAGATAATGTAACAAAGATTTGATGCAAATATATAGATAATGTAGCAACAGACGATATATGTTCACAAATTTAGGCCATGCCAACCGTGGTAGGTTGAGATTGAACATAGCGAGCGCTCCCTGAAGTCATCTGGAATGGTGAGATAGAACTTCGTTTCCGACTGGCCACGACCACATTTGCCCGATTTGTGCTCGCACTGTGGACACATGAATGAACACCCACGAATCAACTAGAACAAAAATGATTCCACGGCGATTTCCACCAGTTGATTAATAGCGACGGATGGACTGCGATAAGAGATGAGTGAATATTTTGCTAAGTTGATTACCATCTCCATGAGAAAAATCCCCGGCCCAATCTCGCAGAAAACCCCAGTCGACCAGAGTCTAGAATGTCGGTGCAGATAGGCGGCGGAAAGCAATAGGGGCGAAATCCCGTGCCGTTTGGAGCGCGACCTACGCCCGCCGCCAACAGCCGTCGAGCTTAGGGTGCAGAGTTGCGGAGGAGTCCGCGGCGAGTGAGTGGGGACGAAGTGGGCAAGGGTTTTCTTTTTTCCTTTTGCATGTGTGAGTGAACACACACGGTTCACAGAGGCGACGGAGATGAATCGTGTGCGATAGTAAATCACCGAGATTGAATGGGAATCCAAATTTCCTTTGTCCTTCATCCATGATTTTTTCTACGACAAACATAAACCCTGCTAATCACCATGTTCAAATTTGACACTTTTCCGGGTTCATTTACAATATTTAGGGATTATGTGCATTTTGTAGGCATTAATGGACATAATTCAAATTCAAACAATTGGTGCTTGAAAAGGTGCACAAGAACGGTCTGTTAAAACCGTACTCGTGGTATTTAGTAATTTCACAAGCCTTTTACAAGGAATGGGCAGAGATTTCAATGGAATGTGTGGCAATAGTCAACCACAAACGCGTCATTTACTGGGTTATCAACTATAGAACAATGAAATATGTGCTTGAAAAACATGATGCCTGGCATAGTGCTATGGTATGGCCTCACCGTGCCCTAGTTAAAAGCTGAGAAGGTTTGATTTCTGTTGTCATGCATGCCCTTCATAAATCGAAACATCACCGAGGAAGTTCAATGCTTTCGAGAGGGAAATCACCAAGATTGAAGGGGAATCCAAATTTCCGTCGTAGTTTGTCATTCAATTTTTTTCCAACGATCAACTTACCACCTCAAAAGCAACGAGTTCAAATTTCACATTTTTTTGAACTCATTTACCATATTTAGGGGATTATGTGCATTTTCTAGGCATTAATTATGCACATAATTCAAATTCGAACAATCGGTGCATGAAAAGGTGCACAAGAACGGTCTGGAAAACCATGCTCGTGCTATTTAGTACATTCTCATGCCTTTTACAAGGAATGGGCAGATATTTCAAGGAAAAGTGTAGCAATGGTCAACCATAAACGCGTCATTTACTGGGTTAACAACAATACAAAAATGAAATACATGCTTGGAAAACATGACGCCTGGTGTGGTGCCATGGTATGGCCTCACCGTGCCCTGGTAAAAATGTCGTCATGCACGCCTTTCGTAAATCGAACCATCACCGAGGAAGTTTCATGGTTTGGAGGGGGAAATCACCAAGATTGAAGGGGGATCCAAATTTCCTTTGTCCTTTGTCCACGAGTTTTTTCTATGATGAACATACAACCTGCAAATGACCTTGTTCAAATTTGGCACTTTTCCGGGTTCATTTGCCATATTTAGGGGATTATGTGCATTTCCTAGGCATTAATGCACATAATTCAAGTTCAAACAATCGGTGCATGAAAGGGTGCACAAGAACGGCCTGGAAAACCATGCTCATGCCATTTAGTAAATTCCCATGCCTTTTACAAGGAATGGACAGATATTTCGATGAAATGTGTGGCAATAGTCAACCACAAATGTTTGATTGTTCGGTTTTCAACTATAGAAAAAATGAAATAAATGCTTAAAAAACATGATGCCTGGCATGTGCCGTGGTATGACCTCACCATACCCTAGTAAAAATTTGAGAAGGTTTGTCTTATGTCGTCATGCACGCCCTTCATAAATCAAACCATCACCGAGGAAGTTCCATGTTTTCGAGAGGGAAATCACCAAGATTGAAGGGAAATCCAAATTTCCGTCCTAGTTTGTCATTCAGTTTTTTTCCAACGATCAACATACCGCCTCAAATGCAAAGTGTTCAAATTTGACATTTTTCCGGGCTCATTTACCATATTTATGGGATTATGTGCATTTTCTAGGCATCAATGCACATAATTCAAATTCGAACAATCGGTGCATGAAAAGGTGCACAAGATCGGTCTGGAAATACATGCTCGTGTTATTCAGTACATTCTCATGCCTTTCACAAGGGATGGGCAAATATTTCAAGGAAATGTGTGGCAATAGTCAACCATAAACGCGTCGTTTACTGGGTTAACAACTATACAAAAAATTAAACACATGGTTGGAAAACATGACGCCTGGCGTGGTGCCATAGTATAGCCTCACCGTGCCCTGGTAAAAATTGGAGAATGTTTTCCTTATGTGGTGATGCACGCCTTTCATAAATCGAACCATCACCGAGGAAGTTTAATGGTTTTGAGGGGGAAATCACCAAGATTGAAGGGGGGGGTCCAAATTTCCTTTGTCCTTTGTCCACGAGTTTTTTTCTATGATGAACATACACCCTGCAAATCACCGTTTTCAAATTTGGCACTTTTTCGGGTTCATTTACCATATTTAGGGAATTATATGCATTTCCTAGGCATTAATGCACATAATTCAAGTTCAAAATATGGGTGCATGAAAGGGTGCACAAGAACACCCTAGAAAACCATGGTCGTGCCATTTAGTAAATTCTCATGCCTTTTACAAGGAATGGACAGATATTTCGATGAAATGTGTGGCAATAGTCAACCACAAACGTTGGTTTATTGGGGTTTCAACTATAGAAAAAATGAAATAAATGCTTGGAAAACATGACACCTGGCATGGTGTGCCATGGTATGACCTCACCACGCCCTGGTAAAAATTTGAGAAGGTTTGGCTTATGTCGTCATGCACACCCTTCATAAATCGAACCATCACCAAAGAAGTTCCATGCTTTCGAGAGGGAAATCACCAAGATTGAAGGGGAATCCAAATTTTCTTCATTCTTTGCCCTGGAGTTTTTTCTACGCCGAACATACACCCTGCAAATCACCGTGTTCAAATTTGGTATTTTTCCGGGCTCATTTACAATATTTAGGGGATTATGTGCATTTTTTAGGCATTTAGCGCATATAAATCCAATCCAGCTACAGCTGCACGGCTGTGATGTGAGGGGCGTGGATTGTCGTTCGATCGCGACGCATCCTACGGTGCACACGCGCGATCCGCGTGGCTGGGCTTCCAACCAATCATAACGCAACACACAATAGGCTCGGCGCACACTGTTTCCGGAAGCGACGGAGATACCGTGTGCGATAATGAACGAGCAAAATTGTAAGGGAAGCCAAATTTCTGTTGTCGTTTGTCGTTGAGCTCTTGAATACCACCGCACTGTACGGCTGCCCGGCCCCTCCGTCCCAGAGCTCTCTCCAGGCGTCGTCCATGGCACCACAGCGCACAGTAACTGGTAAGGAAGCGATGGCATCCCGTCGCATCGCGTTCCTCGCCGCCTGCGACCGCACACATGGTAAGGAAGCGATGGCATCTCGCCGCACCGAGTTCATCGCCGCCAGCGGCCAGATAGTTACATGGGAGGACTTTGAGGCTGCCATGGGCGAATGGGTGGTGGATCTAGAGGCGGCCAAAGCCGCACAGAAGGAGCGAAAAAGGCAGAAGCAGTCAAGAAAAGAGAGTACCGCCACCGCAAGAAAGAAGAGGCCGCACGCCGTGGTCAGGAGAGCTTGGCGGAGATCGAAGCACGATGGGCTGCCGCCTACAAGGCCGGGAAGGAGAACGTCGGCGTCTGGCCAGCATGCCCTGATGGCACCATGTGAGAAGTAGTTTAAGTTTGTAGTATTAGAGCAAATTACCAGTAGTACTTTAAGTTTGTAGTATTAACGTACAATGTCGGTAAGAGCATCCTTTGAGGGCTTTGAGCGTTGATTAGCATGTGTGCCCGTGTTTTTTTTGCGTTAATTATTAGAAGATCACAAAACACACAGTTTCTATGTCGTATCCGTCTGCGTTTTTTGCGTTAATGATTCATAAGTCAGTTACCTGTGCGATGTTTCCTAATAAACCAGGCGTACCATTGGCCAAAAAAATCAACTACATGTGTACATTTTTTGGAGACAGGATCTGCCAACTTTCTGTTTTCTTGCACACGAGTATTTTACGCGCTTCGTCTGTGTTGTGTGTTTCCCCCGCCGAAGTTTCAAGTTTCGCAGCAAAATTTTCATTAGGCGCGCGATTTCATAATTTATTCCTCCAACCACATCCCCACCCTTAGTATCCCCCCTCGCGCCTCCCCCTATCGGCATCTCAAACCGCCGCCGCCGCAACCATAGCTTCAATCACAGCTAGGTTCTGCTCAGATCCAGTCAGGTAACCCACCGATCTCTATCACGGCCCCGGCCTGATTGCTTAAATGGCGCCTGCAAAACATCCTCATGCCTCCAAATCCCCATTGCCAGGAGCTGATGGCGGTCCATGGCGCGATGGCCATTGTGCATGTTGACCCGGAGGAACACCTCGCCTCCGCCACCGACATGGTGCAGGCTCTGGCCCAGATGAAGTGCCCCAGCGACTACTCCCCAGGACTTAATAGGTAAGACCTGACCAGCTAAATCTTACCAATACCACTTGCAACGGCTATGATTTGTACGGTTGATGTATTAAGCATGTTCGTGCCTTGTTTATTTCAGTACTGCACACTGTGTGATGTTCAAATATTACTGTGTCCAGCTCAATTTCACCAATACCAGCAACAAAATTACAATACATGACACAGGATATCACTAGAGATGCTGCCCATTTGCTATTTTTAGTGGATGCTAACCCTGTTGTACTTAACATGCCTGTCCATGTACTTACGCAGAGTCATAACGGCCGATGTTGTTGTTTGCCGTCGAGGTTAGCTGCATCCCATCTCTTACAGTATTTCACATCATTTGTGCAATTGCAGTTTAACTTCTACCATTTACTGGTTGCCTGTAGGTACACATGTCAGTGGCACTGATCCACGCTTCGACCCGGAGGAACGGCTCACCTCCGCCGCCGCTGACTTTGGGCGGGTTCTGGCCAGGATGAAGTGCCCCAGCAACTACCTCTCAGGACTTACCAAGTATGTACTCACCAGTTCAATCTTACCAATACCAGTTGCAATTAATGGCAATGTTTTGTACGGTCGATGTATTAAGCATGTTCTAGTAAACATGCCTAGCCCGTTTTAGCTACTTTCCCTACCTTTTTATAGACATTTGGGCCATTCTCTGCTCTGGCAGCACCTGCCTTGTGATGTTTAACTATGCCAATTGCATTTTTATCAGTACAGGTTTCAATGGCTATTAAGCCTGTTGCAATTAATAGTTGAATCCATTTTTAAACAATTGTATTCCAATGGCTACAAACTTAAAAAACATGACTTAGGATGTTGTTAAGCCTGTTGCAATTAACAGTTGTATCCATTTTTTAATCTGTCCATTTCCTACCATGCTACTCTCCGCAATGAAGATATACTAGAGATGCTGCCCATTTGCTATTTTTGGTGGATGCTAACCCTGTTGTACTTAACATGCCTGTCCATGTACTTACGCAGGGTCATAACGGATGCTGCAGTTTTATTACCATTTGCTATTTTTGGTGGATGTTAACCCTGTTATAGTTAACATTGGCTTTCCATGTACTTACACAGGGATACAATGGGCGATGCTGTTGTTTGCCGTCGAGGTTAGCTGCATCCCATGTCTTATACACCATTTATTCCTAAATATAAGTATTTTTAGAGATTCCAATATAGACTACATAAGGAGCAAAATGAGTGAATCTAGATTCTAATCTAAACTATATCTATAATTCAATATACATCCGTATGTAGTTCATATTGAAATCTCAAAAAAATACTTGTATTTAGGAACATAGTTAGTTGTATTTTACATCATTTGTGCAATCTCAGTTTAGCTTCTAACATTTACTGGTTGCTTGTAGGTACATATATGAGCGGTACTGATCCATGCTTCGATCCCTTTTGCGTATGGGGCAATGAGATATTCATGAACAAGCGTCAAGTGAGGAAACTAAGAAAGATTGTTAGGCGAAAGAAACGTTGATTGGAATTAAGCTCTTTATCTACACTTTGTCCAAGACAACAGTGAACTTTAGGATGGTAAGTAATGTGTTGCCTTTTTTCCCTGCCCACAACAAGATACTCTATTAGACCTCAGTACCTGATATTTTTCTCTTTTCAGTGGTTTCCGAAGCTATTTACTGATGATTACCTTGCAAACTACATGACCGGAGTGGAGGCAACTAAGGTTAAAGTATATAATTCATGCTACCATGATAATGCTCTAGAAGTCTTCCTGAAGGCGGTGAAGGATGGGCGGGCGATCGTCACAAGGGGTTGGACAAAAGTGGTTCGTGCCTATGGCATGCAGGAAGGCACATTATGGGCATTCCGCTTCTTCAACACCATCGGCAGTCAAAATGATTTACACTTGTCTCTTCACCTTTACCGCCTTTAAATATTGTGGTTCATCATAGTTAATTGATGTCTAATCCTGTAATTACTGAACATATTATACTGGCAATTTTATTTATGGATTCGTTGTTGAACCATTGTGCTGAGAATTTGAATTGCATGTTTCATATTTCAAAATTTCCAATTCGAATAATAAATTACAGGAAAAGATAAAAATATGCAGGAGCTAATAAAATAATATGCACATGGTTAGAAAGAAAATAGCATGTGCGATGTAAAAAGAGAACAGACGGTCATGGAACTTTGCAAACGGTTCTGGCAGTAAAAGCGCTTGTGATGGATAGCCCAATGCCACACGGTTTTCTTCATCAAATCGTGTGTGATGTAGTTGATAAAAGCAAACAGTTAACCAAGGCAGAGCGTGTGTGATAGTTACACCTTTCACACACGAGCCTCCACATAAAACTGTGTGGGATGTACATACGAACGGAAACGTTTTCCCTGGATTGACTGTGTGGGATGTACATAAGAACGGAAACGTATTCCTTGGATTGACTGTGTGTGATATACATACAAACGGAAATGTTTGTCTGGGATTCACCATGTGGGATGTACATACGAACGGAAATGATTGGGTTTCGATGCCTCGCCCGATCGCACACGAGCTCATTTCGCCCCAGCCTGTGTCCTAGGAGGGCCTATCCCCGACGATTTCTAGGTCGTGTGGGAAGGACCCCCCCTATCGCCCACACTCACTTGGCGACGGTTCCTAATGCCATCACGGAAAGGGGTTAAAAACCGTTTGTATAGCACCGACGCGTACCAGTATTGGTTCTTAACTGAGGGAAATACCTATCTCTACTTTGCTGCATCACCCTTTCCTCTTCAAGGGAAAAACCAACGCCGGCTCAAGAAGTAGCAGGAAGAATTTCTGGCGTCGTTGCCGGGGAGATCTACGCCAAGTCAAGACATACCAAGTACCCATAATAAACTCTCGTCTCTTGCATTACATTATTCGCCATTTGCCTCTCGTTTTCCTCTCCCCCACTTCTAAAATGATTGCCTTTTTATTCGCCCTTCTTCGGTTCATCTTTTCTCTTGCTTTTGGTTTGCTGTTTGCTAGATCAACTTGTTGCCACCATGTCTGAATCTGGGGAGGTTATCGTTGAAAATAATAGTAGTAATAATGAGGAAAACCTGGATAATTTTGCTAATATTGATCCTCATGAAGAACCTACTATCTTGCATTCTAAAAAACTTCGCATAGGTAGCGGCAATATTATTGGAAAAGGGGTTATTCAAGATTTCTTTACTTATGCCGGCGCGCTACCCACGTTAGGTGGATCTATTCTCCATAAAACTAATAGTCTCGTATATGCTATACCTTTGCTTGTAATTGAACTTTAAAGACAATTGTTCACATGCATCCATGCATACAATGGATTTTTCTAGAGTTCTCTAATATTGAGCGTTCTTCTGTTAAACACGCCGCTACCATATTTCTAGCTCATGAGTTTATATTCATTATGAAAGAAGCTAGTGAAATTTTTGCGCATTACAAAATATATGGTGGTCGGCCTCCCATAGAGGGGATTCTCTTTAATCAAGAAGAAATAATGCGTTTACGATCTCTTGATCATGTTGCTTATAACAAAAATTTAAGAAAAAGGGTCCGTACTGATGTTTTAGTTGAGAGAATTTTTGAACTTAATGATAATTTTGCTATACAAAACAACGGATTAGGTTTCTCTCTAGAAAATAAGCTCATGACTTTTTGCCAAAAGAACGCTTACAATGATGAGTTGATCATACAATACGAGGGGCCAAAGGAGGAGCCAATTCCTCCCGAAGTTGATCTTAGGGATCCTTACCCTATTAAATTTAGCCCTTTTGATTACTTTTGCTTACCACAAAGAAAACTTGCTGCTGACGAAGAGAGTATGAGATGAGCATACACTACTGTAGAATGCTGCTAACGCAACACTATTATCAGAGACCCTTCGAGAAACTGTGTGCGATGCAATAACCGCAAACGGTGTTGTATGAAAACCGTCACAAATGGTGAAAACGTTTGCGATGGAGGATGCATCAAACACGATTCAGATTTTAGTTGCGTGTGCGATGAATGGCATACGGTTCAGTTCAATTAACTGTTTACGATGAGGATGAACAAAAGAAACGGGCATCTAGATGAAGGCGTGTGCGATACACAGCATACGGTTCACTCGGGTGAACTGTTTGTGATTAGGCAACACAAAAGAAACGGGCAGCCAGATGAAGGTGTGTGTGATATACAACATACGGTTCACTCGGATGAACTGTTTGTGATTAGGCAACACAAAAGAAATGGTCAGCCAGATCAAGGTGTGTGCGATATATGGCATGCGGTTCACTCGGATGAACTGTTTGCGTTGACACAAGAGAACAGAAATGGTTCAACTTAATGAGACGTGTGTGTTGTGCGATGGGATTGCATGCGGTTCACTCGGCCCTTGTCGTCAGTGTGTGACCTCTATGGCAACCGTTCGCTCCCCAGGCGCCTCTTCGTGTACCGTGGCAACCGTCCACCGACTCTTCGCCTTTCCCTCTCGATTTGGAACTACTGTCGCACGCTAGCTCTTCGTCCCTCCTCCATTTGCCTTCACCCTTCCTTCTGCCATTGTTTGATCGTCTTCTCCATGGAGGGAACAAGCCGGAAACGACCGTTATTCTTGCCCCGATCTGAATAATAACGCGGTGGAGGAACTCATTGATTGGTGCGACATCATCACCTCGGCTAGCATGGCAGGTTCGTTCAAGACCATTCTCGACTCAACTAATAACATCATTACAAGGAACCCAAGGGTCCAGGAGCGGTTTGATCTCCCCTATCTTCTTCGCCGTGACCCTGCTGACTGGCGCGGGGACGAGGGAAGCCTCGCCTTGTGTAAGTTGATGCCGCTTGATAATGATACGTATGATGTTAAGATGCCATCGCTTGAGGGCAAGGCTTGGGCAGGCGCAAATGGAGATTGGGTTGTTTATATTGGGTACAACTGCGAGTGGGAACTTGTGAATGTGTACACTCGTCACCGGGTTCCACTTCAAAAAATCTCAGACGACTGCCCAGAGGTTGAGTACACCGGTATTCTAAGTGAGTTCAAATACGATCTTGCTGACTGTCGTCTACGGAAGATAGCAATTTGTCGAGTTCCCAACCGCTCTTGGGGTTATAGGAATGCTTATGTTGTCGCTATCTTCGACAAGCTTGTTGCCGTCCTTCATGGTTTGACTCGATGGATATTGCTCAAAAATCAGTTTCTATACACGGATGAGTACTGTGATGCAATTCAATACGAGGGTCTTGTGTTTTCTGCCACCACTCGTGGCACTGTTTTTGCATGGAATCCTTATGATTTCGGTACGTTTGTCTTCCACCGTAATTATAATTGTTTCATCCACATGCATGCGGGTTAGCTAGTTTCCCTTCACTAATTAACCTTCTTGTATTTCCAAGGTCCTGTGAACATTCCACCACCTATACTTGAAAATTTTATTCACGAGCATGAGGACGAGCAGGACCCATATACTCAGTGGCGCCTGGCAACTTATTCCGATGGATCACATCTTCTTGTCTGTATACGGGGCACTGCTGATGTTACTAAGGAAGCAAGTGTTGTCTCGTATGGTCGCACTCTCCTTACCTATTCCAACATCCGTTGCAGGGTATTCGGGATGGATACTAGTGTACTAGCGCCAACACCTTCTCCCTGGTTCAGTATTGAAAGTCTTGGAGGAAACTGTCTCTTCCTTGGACAAAACTATCCAATGATGGTGGAAGGCGATCCAGCTGTTGTTGACACAACGTTACTACCATTTATGAGAAGCAACTGTATCTATACCTCAGACATTACTATGCTTCCCTACCATCCTAATATGGGTCCTGACATAGGCCGCTTCAGCCTCGATGATCAGTCCTGCGTTGGTCTCGAGATTGATAGTAGCTGGCCCTTCCCAGAGAATCACTTCTGGTTCAAAGCAAGCATTTCCAACGCCGACGAGTGGTTGAGCTGAAGTTCATTTCATCGCTTTGTTATTTTTTGTGTGAGAAAAACTTTACTAGAATGTTTTGTTGGAAATTATCTATAATCCAACGTGTATCCTCGTTGTCATTGTGGGTTGATGACTTGTTGTATGTAATCAATGGTACATTTGCATATGCGTCCATGAACTCACGCCTGCTAGTGGTGTCCATATGAACAGTGCTAGTGATTTTAGTTGCAAAAATTAGATAGTGCTAGTTGTAGCTGCATATTTTGACAAATCACAGTGTTACAAGGTTGACAAATGGCAATGTTACTAGATAAACAAATGTCAATCTTTCCAGTTTGAGAAATGGCAACATACCCAAAATGACAGATATGCAAATCTTACCCAATTGTTTGTACGTGGTTGCAGACGGGTCATGCAAAACAACCGTTTGCGTTGAAGGGATGCAGAAATCCTGCTCGACACATTTTCCCTTGGCTTCCTGGGGAAGCTGTCGGTTTGCATACGGGTGTTCTAACTAAAACGTTTGCAATGACTATTTTATATTTAAAAACCGTTGACATTTTTTTCAAAAGAAAATCATTTGATAAGTCTGTACATTTAGAGAGAAAAACGCAAGTTCGTTCAAACCATATCTTTCATTCAGTCACACTGCGAATTTATATTCATATGATCGAGAATTCGAGATACAGTATTAAACCCCAAAAGAACTATTTCCGGCGGCGGTGGAGGCGGTGTGCCGCGCCGACGTTGTCATTGTCGTCCTCCGGGATGCCGTTGTTGAAGTCTTCAAGGCAGCACAAAATGTTCTTCACTTGTAAATCAAACATCATATCGTCGCGCGATCGACGGCGGGGCGCGGGAGGACGGCAACTGGTGCCGCAGAGAGGTAGCGGTCGATGGCAGCGTCCCATGCCGCTAAGGGGGGGGGGCGCACGGGCACAGGCGCGGTGGGTGTAGCCAAACGCATGGGGACCGGCGCCACGGTGGGTCGAGGGGCGCGCACGGGCCGGCGGGTGCAGCCAAACGCACGGGGACCGGCGCCACGGTGGGTGGAGGGGCGCCACGGTGGGTGGAGGGGCGCGCACGGGCACGGGCGCTGGCATGTACACGAGCTTGCGCGGGTCCGCAGAGACCTCGCTGACGCCCGCGGCTTCCAGCTCTGCGATAGTGCTCGGCGACCAGACCGTCAATGCTACGGGGATGGTCGCTGGTGCGGGTGCAGGGATGGGAGCTGGGACGGGAGCGGGGGCAGCAACTGCCGTGGCCAGCTCGTTCTGGGCCATGTCCATGATGCCCCATTCCTCCTTATTTTCTATCTCCTTCGGCTCGGAGTCGACTTCACTAAACTAGAATACTAGTGGCAGATGATCATTCTGTGCCATGGCGGTGGAGGTCTGCGGGGGGGGGGGGGGGGGGGGAATGGGAGGCGAACAGTAAGGCCGCCCGTATTAAACAGCGGCTCGGGCGCCATTAATGGAGAGGAAGGCGCACGGCCATGGAAGTCAAAGGGCTCGCTTCCCAGTGAGCCTACGCAGCGCACAGCTCGCACGCTTCCCGGTGAGCCTGCGCATTGGAGAACAGCTTGCACGCCTCTCGGTCAGCCTGCACACCAGACTGCGCTCGCACGCCTCCCATTCAGTCAAGGTCAAGCAGCTGTCCGCACGGCACCTCCTACAGCCATTAAAACCAAGACACATGGCGTCACGTGAATGGTTAATAGAATGCACACGGTTTGAATTATACAAACATTTGAGATATTAAAGTGGCAGCTATTTTTTCAAAATGCCTTTGTTGGCTGTCATTATTCGAGTGCGCCTTCTCTCAAAATGGACACGAAAAATACCACATCATGTCGGGTGCCATTCCATGATAGCATGACAAGTTTCATGAATTTCAGACGAGTTTTGGAATTACTAGAATTTAAAAACCAGGCATCTCAATGTTTTGTCGGCAATCAACGGTGCCCTGATGTTTGAGATTCATTCCCATTTCTTGCATGGGGCCTAAGCATGCACCCAAGGACACAGATTTGATTTTTCAACCAATTTATATGCACTGGAGCATGTACATGTAGTTCAAATTTGAATTATGCACATAAATGCATTGAAAACTCAGTTAATGCATAAAAATGTCCAGAAGAACCCCAATAAATCACAAAAATTGGCACAACACTCCTGTTGTTCTATGTTGACACGAGAAAAAATTTGGAAGCAATAAGAGGCAGTGGATATCGTTTCGTCCCCAAAGGTGGGTCGTTCCCTACCGAAACCATGATGCTTGTTGTGAGAAGCTCTGGTTTGTGAGAAGCATATACCCAAACCTGCCCCAAACGGGACAAAAAATTTACCACAGCATGTTGATGCCGCTCCATGAAAGCATGCCAAGTTTCATGAATTTCAAACGAGTTTTGGATTTATTAGAATTTAAAAACCAGACATCTCAATGTTTTGCCGGCAATCAACGGTGCCCTGGTGTTTGAAATTCATTCTCATTTCTTGCATGGGACCTAAGCATGCACCCAAGGACACAGATTTGATTTTCAACCAATTTATATGCACTAGAGCATCTGTATGTAGTTCAAATTTGAATTATGCACATAAAATGCCTAGAAAACCCAGTTAATATATAAAAAGGCCAAACGATCCCCGAAAAATTCATTCCCATTTCTTCCATGGGACCTAAGCATGCACTGAAGGACACAGATTTGATTTTTCAACCAATTTGTATGCACCGGAGCATGTGCATGTAGTTTAATTTGAATTGTGCACCTGAAATGGCTAGAAAACCAGTTTAATGTATGAAATGTCCAACCGAACCCTGAATAATTCCAATTCTTTTACGACACACATACAGTTGCATGTTCACTGTAGATAAAAGGTCTAGCAATTCAAACACCGTCCATTGCTGCTGTGACCCCATTTTGTAATTCAAATCAAGTAGATCCCACACAGTTTATTCTCACCAACCGTGTGAGATGTAGTAGAAAATATCTTGGAGCACCGTCGGTGTATAGTACGCCTATGGCTTACGCGAGAAGGTGCATCGGCTACAGTCCACAGCCGGTGTGTCAAGCACACTAGCTCGCTCCCCCAAAACTCCCGCCTCTGCATCCCTCGCAATCTCGAAAATATCTACCGCCTGGAAGGTTTTAATGTTTGATAGTACACGATTAGTATGTGCGGACCGTGTGCGATGTCTGTTACTCCCGCTCTGCTTCAGTCCCTTGATTCAAATTTTCAGTAGCCCCGGCATTTTACTCCCGCCTCTGCATCCCTCGCAATCTCGAAAATATCTGCTCGCCCTTGATCCAAATTTTCAGTAGCCCCGCCTTTTTACTCCCGCCTACTAAAATTTTCAGTTGCCGCAGTATTTCCTCAAACACAACCTCCGCTCACACAGACACACACAACCCTCGAAACCATTGGTAGGTCGCCGCCATCACCGGCGCCTCCATCCTCAACCTCTGCCTGTGTGCCGGGGAGCTCGAGTAGCCAATGGCCAAAAAGAGGTTTATCGCGGCCTTTTCGCCCGACGTGGGCGAGGTGGCCGCCGAGGTATCCCCGTCGTCCTACGCGGGCCTGATTCGCCGTCGCCGGTCCCCCGATCCGCCCGCTGCCACGCCCCTACGCCGGTTCGAGGACTTCCACGTCCTCCCCCGGACCCAGCAGCCGACGAAGTCCTACCTCGGGGTCCGGCAGCGACGATGGGGGATGTGGGTCGCCAAGATTACAGATCGAGAGACCCACACCCGCCGGTGGCTCGGTAGCTTCCACATGGTCGAGCTCGCGGCCATGGAGTACGACCGCTGGCAGGTCCGCTACCACAGCGCGGCGGCTAGGCTCAATTTCCCCTTCGGCACACGTCTGGTCCACCTCGTTCCGCCGGAGCCAGGGGTGGTGAGCTCGACTATGGCGTGGGAGGACCACGAGGCGTGGGAGCGTCTCGAGGCTGAGGCCGCCGACGAGGCCTACATGCAAGAGCTCCCCGGCAGTTCTCGGAGCTTGTGGAGGCAGAGCGGGCGATCTTTGCCGGTGCGGAGGGCGGCGAGGTTATCGCGCTCTCCTCCGGTGACGAGGTCCAAGGCGGCGAGGACGGTGGCGCGGAGGGCGGCGAGGTTATCGCGCTCTCCTCTGATGACGAGGTCGAAGGCGGCGGCAACGGTGGCGCGGAGGGCATCGAGGTGGGCCCCGAGGACGAGGAGATTAATGTCGACGAGTGGAGGAGTGCCTTCCCCAATGACCCCAACGACGGTACTGGCCCGGACCCGGCTCGCGGCACACCGTACATGATGAGGAAGGATTGGCTCGACCTCTACTTCGACCGAAAGTAGTTTAGCTTAGTTTAAATTTATGTTTTATGTTCGGTTATGCAAAACTATCTATGTTTATGTTTGAATGCATGCTACTTTTGGTTGAACCTGCTTTGAACTTGATCAAATTGAAGTTTACAACCTTAAGTTTAGGGGATCGACTAGAAAAGGCCAAAAATTGCTGGAGTATATATATATCCACTAAGGGTTTTAGTCCTTTAACTTTTTACGGATCGCCTAGAGATGTCCTTATGACTTGTTTATTTCCATTCTTCACAATGTGATGCTCTATATGTGCAACTATTTGCCGTGCAGTTCAATTTCATCAATAACAGTTTCAAAAATACCATTATGAATTATGATATTTGGTTGCTGTTAAGGATATTGCAGTTAACATGCCTTTTTGTTTTTCAACTGTTGTTTAGCAACATGCACTGTACTGAATGACTAAATATGCAATCCCATGCTACATAGCAACAAGGAAGAGTGTTACCTTAATGTTCTGATGATGTCTAGATATACATGTAATAAAATCTTATATAATGGGATGGATGGAGTGTTGTATTACATGATTTTTCAATTGTTGTTTAGCTTATAATATTAACTTGGTGCTTTTAGGTACATATATCATTGCCAAAGATCCACACTTCGACCCTTTCTGCGTATGGGGAAATGAGATATTCATGAACCAGCATCAAGTGAGGAAACTGATAAAGATTGTTACTAAAATGGGTCAAAAGATGTCAACCGAACTATTTGTTTACACTTTATGCAAGACAACAGCGAACTGCAGGATGGTAAGTAAGAACCCTGTAGCCTTCTTTTTACTGCGCGTAATGAGTTGTGTTAGATGACAATATCTGAATCTTTTTTCTTTTGCAGTGGATCCTGAAGCAGTTTACTCAAGATTACCTCTCAAACTACATGATTGCCGGCCGGCCATCACAAGGGGTTGGACTAGAGTCCTGCATGCCTTCTGCATCCAGGAGAGCACAATAGGGCCATTCCGCTTCACCTTGTTCAGCAACTGGAATGTCTATCGCCTCTTTCTTTACCATCTGTAATAGTACAAGTATAGAACCCTGGTACATCATTCTTTATTTGATGCTTTTGTAAGTCTTAAACATATGTACCTGTGAATCGAATAATGCATTGGTTGTTTGAACCTAATGGATATGAATAAAGCTATAGCCTACTTTCACGTTTAAATTAGGTACAATTTTAAATAGCAGCAATTAAATTAGGGCAAAATTACGTTGTGCAGGTCATTACGGCACACACGGTTGGTAAAACACAAACGTTTGCGATATACACCATAATCCGAGACGGTTCACAGAGAGGAAACGTGTGCAAGCATGCACACAATTGCCGTTTGCAAAGCGTGTGTGATGTTGGACACTATCACATACGGTGCGGGAAAACAAAATGTGTGTGATTGTCTACCTATCGTACACGGTTTATAATCATGAACTGTTTGTGATGTGCCAGGCATCGCAAAACTCCCGTGCCTAGAATCTGCCTAGAAAACTCCCGTGCCTGGAATCTGCCTGGTTTTAGGTAGAACCACAAAACTCCGACTGTGATGGCAATGCGAGCACAAACGAGTAGCAAGTATGAAGCGTTTGGGATATTCGAGATATCGGAAACGGTTATACAGGGACAACTGTATGCATCAAGGCTCCCTATCCCCGACGGTTTCTAGGTCGTGTGGGAAGGACCGCCCTATCGCCCACACTCACTTGGAGACGGTTCCATATGCCGTCGTGGAAAGGGGTAAAAAACCGTTTGTTTAGGACCGACATGCACCAGTGATACGTGATATGCCTTATTATTATTATGGTAATACTTAGATCTCTATAGTTTTGATGCCTAGCTAAGGGCGTTAAACAATAACGCTTGTTGGGAGGCAACCCAATTTTATTTTTGTTCTTGCTTTTTTGATTCTGTTTTGCAATAAATAATTCATCTACCCTCTGGTTAGATTTTTTGTGTTTTAATTAGTGTTTGTGCCAAGTATGACCTTTGGGATGGCTTACGGTGATAGTTGTTTGATCTTGCTGAAAAATAGAAACTTTTGCGCCCAGGAAAATAGTTCTCATTTTTTACAGAAGCATGTTTTTGATCTGATTCTTTTCGCACAAGATTGGAACACAAATTGCCCAGGTTGTCTCAATTTTTCTGAATTTTTGGAGTTATAGAAGTATTCGAGAGTTACAGATTGCTACAGACTGTTCTGTTTTTGATAGATTCTGTTTTCTATGAGTTGTTTGCTTAATGAATCTATGGGTAGTATCGGGGGGGGGGGGTATGAACCATGGAAAATTTGGAATATAGTAGATATTACACCAATATAAATAAATAATGAGATTTTCTGTTGAGTTTTGTGTTGTGAAGTTTTCGAGTATTGGGTAAAGATTTGATGGACTATGGAATAAGGAGTGGCAAGAGCCTAAGCTTGGGGATTCCCAAGGCACCCCAAGGTAATATTCAAGGACAACCAAGAGCCTAAGCTTGGGGATGCCCCGGATGGCATCCCCTCTTTCGTCTTTGTCTATCGGTAAATTTAGGCTATATTTTTATTCACCACATGATATGTGTTTTGCTTGGAGCTTATTGTATGATATGAGTCTTTACTTTTTAGTTTGCCACAATCATCCTTGCTGCACACACCTTTTGAGAGGGACACGCATGAATCGTGATTTATTAGAATACTCTATGTGCTTCACTTATATCTTTTGAGCTAGGCAATTTTGCTCTAGTGCTTCACTTATATCTTTTTAGAGCACGATGGTGGCTTTATTTTGTAGAAATTATTGAACTCTCATGCTTCACTTATATTATTTTGAGAGTCTCTCTAAACAGCATGGTAATTTCCTTTGGTTATGAATTTAGTCCTAATATGATAGGCATCCAAGAGGGATATAATAAAAACTTTCATATAAAGTGCATTGAATACTATGAGAAGTTTGATTCCTTATGATTGTTTTGAGATATAAAGACGGTGATATTAGAGTCATGCTAGTAAGTAATTGTGAATTGGATAAATACTTGTGTTAAGGTTTGTGATCCCCGTAGCATGCACGTATGGTGAACCATTCTGTAACGAAGTTGGAGCATGATTTATTTATTGATTGTCTTCCTTATGAGTGGCGGTCGGGGACGAGCGGTGGTCTTTTCCTACCAATCTATCCCCCTAGCTAGGAGCATGCGCGTAGTACTTTGTTTCGATAACTAATAGATTTTTGCAATAAGCATGCGAGTTCTTTATGAATAATGTTGAATCCATGGATTATACGCACTCTCACCCTTCCACCATTGCTAGACTCTGTAGTGCCGCGCAACTTTCGCCGATGCCATACACCCACCTATTACCTTCCTCAAAACAGCCACCATACCTACCTATTATGGCATTTCCATAGCCATTCCGAGATATATTGCCATTCAACTTCCACTGTTCCGTTTATTATGACACATACCATAGTTGTCATATTGCTTTGCATGATCATGTAGTTGGCATCGTATTTGTGGCAAAGCCACCTTTCATAATTTTTCCATACATGTCACTCTTGAGTCATTGCACATCCCGATACACCGCCGGAGGAATTCATATAGAGTCATATTTTGTTCTAAGTATCGAGTTGTAATTCTTGAGTTGTAAGTAAATAAAAGTGTGATGATCTTCATTATTAGAGCATTGCCCCATGTGAGAAAAAAAAGAGGCCAAAGAAGCCAAACCAAAAAAATGAGAGAAAACAGAGAAGGGGCAATGTTACTATCCTTTTCCACACTTGTGCTTCACAGTAGCACCACGATCTCCATGATAGACAGTTTCCTATGTAGTCACTTTCATATACTAGTGGGAATTTTTTATTATAGAACTTGGCTTGTATATTCCAATGATGAGCTTCCTCAAATTGCCCTAGGTCTTCATGAGCAAGCAAGTTGGATGCACACCCACTTAGTTTTCTTTTGAGCTTTCATAAACTTATAGCTCTAGTGCATCCGTTGCATGGCAGTCCCTACTCACTCACATTGATATCTATTGATGGGCATCTCCATAGCCTGTTGATACACCTAGTTGATGTGAGAGTATCTCCTTCTTTTTTGTCTTCTCCACAACCACCATATTCAATTCCACCTATAGTGCTATGTCCATGGCTCACGCTCATGTATTGCGTGAAAGTTGAAAAGGTTTGATAACATCAAAAATATGAAACAATTGCTTGGCTTGTCATCGGGGTTGTGCATGATTTGAATATTTTGTGTGATGAAGATGGAGCATAGCCAGACTATATGATTTTGTAGGGATAACTTTCTTTGGCCATGTTATTTTGAGAAGACATAATTGCCTTGTTAGTATGCTTGAAGTATTATTGTTTTTATGTCAATATTAAACTTTTGTTTTGAATCTTATGGATCTGAACATTCATGCCATAATAAAAAAATTACATGGATAAATATTTTAGGTAGCATTCCACATCAAAAAATTTGTTTTTATCATTTACCTACTCGAGGACGAGCATGAATTAAGCTTGGGGATGCTTGATACGTCTCCAACGTATCTATAATTTTTGATTGTTCCATGCTATTATATTATATATTTTGGATGTTTTATATGCATTAATATGCTATTTTATATTATTTTTGGGACTGACTTATTAACCTAGAGCCCAGTGCCAGTTTCTGTTTTTTCCTTGTTTTTGAGCTTCGCAGAAAAGGAATACCAAGCGGAATAAAACTTTCACGATGATTTTTTATGGACCAGAAGACACCCAGGAGACTTGGAGTTCAGGCCAGAAGAGCCACGAGGCGGCGACAAGGGGGGAGGGCGCGCCCAGGGGGTTAGGGCGCCCTCTGCCTTGTGGGCCCCTCGTGACCCCCCTGGCCTAGTTCTGCTCCTATATATTCCCAAACCACCAGAAGCATCCACGAAAACACTTTTCCACTGCAGCAACCTTCTGTTCCCGTGAGATCCCTTCTTGGGGCCTTTTCCGGCATCCTGCCAGAGCAGGATTCGATCACGGAGGGCATCTACATCAACTCTATTGCCCTTCCGATGAAGCATGAGTAGTTTACCACACTACAAAAAAAAGACACATCCGTGACATTTTGGGCCGAACGAATTTTTTTCTGTCATACTTATGACACTTCTATGACGATAATTGTGACAAAACCCGGTATCATCATAGATGTGGTGGGGTCCTACTTCTATGACAAAAAATCATGACAGAAAATGGGCTTTTCGTCCTGGGAGGGCCGGAGACGCAGCTGCATGACATTCTTTGGGCCGTCCATGATGAAAAAACCGTGGTAGAAGCGAGGGCGAGGAAAATATCGGGGTGTTCCAGGTTACGGTGGGTGGTCGGGGCCGAGCGATGCACGTTTCTCTCATACACGCATGCCCGTGGGTACGAGGCCTTGGGCTCTAACTGAACCCGAGCGAGGCGTTGGGCTCTAACTGAACCCGAGCGATTGCACTGCAGGCTACATGTTACTGAACCCGAGCGATCGATCGATGGCTGTTAACTGAACCCGATCGATCGATTCCTTCGCTACTGCTGCTGACTGAAGCCGATCGATGTTGCCTCTGGATGAACAGTGAGCGTTGCTGGGGGGTTTGGATGAACAGTTCCCGATGGGGGTGGATGAACAGGACCCCGTGGTGTTGCCTCTGGATGAACAGGACCCCGATCGATCGAGCTGGTTGGGGCTGGATGAACAGGACCCCATGGAGGGCAGGATGAACAGTAGATGGTGGAGGGCTGGATGAACAGTAGCCCGTGGAGGGGTGGTTGAACAGGAGCCCGTGGAGAGGGCTGGTTGAACAGTAGCCGGTGGAGTAGCGCGCGGTGGAGGCTGGATGAACAGGAGCCCGTGGATGAACAGTCGCAGGTGGAGGCTAGAGGAGGTCGACGGTGGATGAATAGTAGCCCGTGGAGGCTGGAGGGGGTCGACGGTGGAGATGAACAGTATCCCGTGGAGTCCTGTTTTGCGGTACGCCACACCCCTCCCTATGAACAAGACCCCCGTTTTGACCGTAGTACTCCAACACAAGTCCATTTCCTCCGTTTTGCGGTACGCCACACCCCTCCCGATCAACAGGACCCCCGTTTCGACTGTAGGAGGTCCGTTTCCTCCGTTTTGCGGTACGCCAGACCCCTCCCAATGAACAGGATCCCGTTTCGAACATGGCCGGTCGAACACAAGGCTGTTTCCTCCGTTCTGTGGTACGCCAGTCCTCGTTTCCATCGGCTGTTCCGTCCAAGCCGGTTGGCTCCCACGCGTTCCGTTGCCTCCCGATGAACACGACGCATTCGTTGCCCCCCATGAACACGACGACGATGCAGTTTCTCCGTTCCGACCCAGCCATGTACACGAGCCCTGGCCGTACGTATGCGCGAGTAGGCGTTCGAGACCCCGCCCGTATGTACGTACGTGGCCGTATTTTCTTTCTTGCACACTGGCCGTTGTACGTACGTGTACATGCTACATGCGCGCCTCAACTACGACACGTGCACGCTCTACATCGACCAGTATGGACGTACACGTTCGCGACCAGAATGACAACGCTACGTACGCTTCGACCAGGTGGGTCCCGACTGTCAGGCACTTCCTTGCGCGCGAAGATATAGCTGGTGGGTCCCAGCAGTCAGGGGGGCGAATCGTTTTTTCTGCCCAGATGCACTTCCTTGCGTGCGAGATGTAGCTGGTGGGTCCCACCAGTCAGGGGGGAAACATTGTTTTGCGAAATACGGTGGCCCGTCCGGTGGGTCCCCGCTGTCAGGTGGAGGAATAATTATTTTGTGCGTAATAAGGAGGCACTTCCTTGCTACGGCCATGGACCCAGCTGTCAGCCTCTCCACGTACAGTCCACGTCCGATGGAAGCCGTTCCTTGACCACCTTGACCACGCCGCGCCGAGAGCACCAGGGCGGTGGATGACGGCGAGGCCTAGGAAGGGGACGACGCGGAGCCGGGGAAGACGCGGCAATGGATGCCCACGCGTAGAGGAGTAGGAGGGTTAACTGGTTCGCTGCGGTGTGAGGCTGCCGTCGCCGCAGAATTGTTAGAAATATGCCCTAGAGGCAATAATAAATTGGTTATTATTATATTTCCTTGTTCATGATAATCGTTTATTATCCATGCTAAAATTGTATTGATAGGAAACTCAGATACATGTGTGGATACATAGACAACACCATGTCCCTAGTAAGCCTCTAGTTGACTAGCTCGTTGATCAATAGATGGTTACGGTTTCCTGACCATGGACATTGGATGTCGTTGATAACGGGATCACATCATTAGGAGAATGATGTGATGGACAAGACCCAATCCTAAGCCTAGCACAAGATCGTGTAGTTTGTTTGCTAAGAGCTTTTCTAATGTCAAGTATCATTTCCTTAGACCATGAGATTGTGCAACTCCCGGATACCGTAGGAATGCTTTGGGTGTACCAAACGTCACAACGTAACTGGGTGGCTATAAAGGTGCACTACAGGTATCTCCGAAAGTGTCTGTTGGGTTGGCACGAATCAAGACTGGGATTTGTCACTCCGTGTAAACGGAGAGGTATCTCTGGGCCCACTCGGTAGGACATCATCATAATGTGCACAATGTGACCAAGGAGTTGATCACGGGATGATGTGTTATGGAATGAGTAAAGAGACTTGCCGGTAACGAGATTGAACAAGGTATCGGGATACCGACGATCGAATCTCGGGCAAGTACTATACCGGTAGACAAAGGGAATTGTATACGGGATTGATTGAATCCGTGACATCGTGGTTCATCCGATGAGATCATCGTGGAACATGTGGGAGCCAACATGGGTATCCAGATCCCGCTGTTGGTTATTGACCGGAGAACGTCTCGGTCATGTCTGCATGGTTCCCGAACCCGTAGGGTCTACACACTTAAGGTTCAATGACGCTAGGGTTATAGGGAATAGATATACGTGGTTACCGAATGTTGTTCGGAGTCCCGGATGAGATCCCGGACGTCACAAGGAGTTCCGGAATGGTCCGGAGGTAAAGATTTATATATGGGAAGTCCTGTTTTGGTCACCGGAAAAGTTTCGGGTGCTATCGGTAACGTACCGGGACCACCGGGAGGGTCCCGGGGGTCCACCAGGTGGGGCCACCGGCCCCAGAGGGCTGCGTGGGCCAAGTGTGGGAGGGGACCAGCCCCAGGTGAGCTGGTGCCCCCCCCACCAGGGCCCAAGGCGAAGAGAGAAGGGAAAAGGGGAAACCCTAGGCTCAGATGGGCCTAAGGCCCACCTAGTGGTGCGCCCCCCTCTCTCCCCCCTTGGCCGCCCCTCCAAGTCCCATCTAGGGCTGGCCGCCACCCCTAGAGGTGGAAACCTAGGTGGGGGCGCAGCCCCTCCCTTTCCCCTATATATAGTGGGGGTTTGGGGCTGCCATAGACACGAGAACATCTCCCTCATGGCGCAGCCCTACCCCTCTCCCTCCTCGTCTCTTGCGGTGCTTGGCGAAGCCTTGCTGGAGTGCCACGCTCCTCCACCACCACCACACCTTTGTGCTGCTGCTGGACAGAGTCTTCCCCAACCTCTCCCTCTCTCCTTGCTGGATCAAGGCGTGGGAGACGTCACCGGGCTGCACGTGTGTTGAACGCGGAGGAGCCGTGGTTCGGCGCTTAGATCGGAATCAACCGCGATCTGAATCGCTACGAGTACGACTCCTTCATCCGCGTTCTTGCAACGCTTCCGCATCGCGATCTTCAAGGGTATGAAGATGCACTCCCCTCTCTCTCGTTGCTAGTTAATCCATAGATTGATCTTGGTGATGCGTAGAAAATTTTGAATTTCTGCTACGTTCCCCTACAAGAATAACAGGGGCTGTGGGTGAGTAGAGGGATGGCCTGCCCAGCGGTGGGAGTAGTAGGGGGTGATGAGGCCTCCGCCGCATCGCATCCGGCCATGGGAGGCAGGAGCACGAGGCACGACCGACGCTGGTTTGGGCGGC
This sequence comes from Aegilops tauschii subsp. strangulata, assembly GCF_002575655.3. Lineage (NCBI taxonomy): Eukaryota > Viridiplantae > Streptophyta > Magnoliopsida > Poales > Poaceae > Aegilops > Aegilops tauschii. Next base: position 230,316,358 of record NC_053039.3, read on the forward strand.
TGGAGCAAGAAGACCAGAGGTTGAAGAAGCACTACGGCCGTTGGATGGACATCGTACGGTCACTGGAGCTAGAATCGTGCATATTGACTAAGTTGACAAAGCCTTCCGTCCCCGTCAACTTAGTAGGCCCACAAGTCAGCCTACCACTATACTGGGTCCCAACTAGCAGGGGGAGTATTCATTTTTTTGTGCGTAATAAGGAGGCACTTCCTTGCGTGCGAAGATATAGCTGGTGGGTCCAATTTGTCAGCGGCGGCAACTTTTTTTCACGAAATACAGAGGCCCTTTCAGTGGGTCCCAGATGTCAGGTGGAGGAATCATGATTTTGCGCGTAATAAGGAGGCATTTCCTTGCGTGCGGCCGTGGACCCAGCTGTCAGCCTCTTCACGTACAGTCCACTTCAGATGCATGTCGGTCGTTGACCACGTTGACCAGGCCGCACCGAGAGCACCAGGGCGGTGGACGACGGCGAGGCCTAGGAAGGGAATGACATGGAGGCAGGGAAGACTCGGCAGTTGTTTCCCACGCGGAGGGGAGTACGACTGTATGATGGTTTACTGGTTCGTCTGCCGTCGCCGGAGAATAACAGCAGGTGTGGGTGAGTAGAGGGATGGCTAGGCCAGCGATGGGAGTACGGTGGGGCGGTGAGGCCTGCGCGGCAGCACAGTCGGCCGCGGGGAGGAGGGAGCAGGCAGTCCCGCCGGCGCTTGTTTGAGCAGCTGGAGCAGGAAGAGCAGAGATTGAAGAAGCACGACGGCCCTTGGATGGAAATCCAACAGTCACTGCTTGTGCGTCAACCTTTTTTTAGGAAAGCCTCAAAACTGTGGAAAACAGCATACAACCCATCTGCCATTATTTCTAATAATTTACAGCCCATTTGCTAATTCTTAAGGTTTTTTTAGCCCATATTCTTTTTGTTAGCATTACAGCCCATATTGTGGCCACGGTTAAAAAATTATACGAAATTTTGCATATTTCTGTGCGGTCCAAACTGTTTTTAATCCCAAAATTTCGAGTCACATTCAAACTGATTTTAAAAATAAATGTATATCAATTTAAAATCCAACAAATTGTCCATGCATAAAAATCAATGCAATTTAAAATCTCAAAATGAAAAAAACAAATTTCAAACTAATTGCCGGTTTGATGTGTTTTAAAAATGTACAGCCCATTTCTCATTACTGATAGGCCATTTTCTCGGCCAACCGAATGAAGCTCTCCTCGTCTTGAAAGATTTGCAGCCCAACAGGGCTGTGGCCGTGGACCCAGCTGTCAGCCTCTCCACGTATAGTACTCTTCCGATGGAAGTCGGTCGTTGACCACATTGACCACACCGCGCAGAGAGCACCAAGGTGGTGGACGACGGCGAGGCCTAGGAAGGGGACGACGCGGAGCCAGGGAAGACGCGGCAGTGGATGCCCACGCGGAGAGGAGTATGTGGGTTCACTGGTTCGACTGCGGCGTGAGGCTGCCGTCGCCGCAGAATAACAGGGGGTGTGGGTGAGTAGAGGGATGCCCTGGCCAGCGGTGGGAGTAGTAGGGCGCGGTGAGGCCTCCGCGGCATCACAGCCGGCCACGGGTGGCAGAAGCACGTGGCACGACCGACGCTGCTTTGGGCGGCTAGAGCAAGAAGACCAGAGGTTGAAGAAGCACTATGGCCGTTGGATGGACATCGTACGGTCACTGGAGCTAGAATCGTTCATATTGACTAAGTTGACAAAGCCCTCCGTCCCCGTTAACTTAGTAGGCCCACAAGTCAGCCACCCATATGGTGGGTCCCAGCTAGCAGGGGGTATTCATTTTTTTGTGCGTAATAAGGAGGCACTTCCTTGCGTGCGTAGATATAGCTGGTGGGTCCGACCTGTCAGCGGGGGGAACGTTTTTTTTGCGAAATACAGAAGCCCTTCCCACGTACAGTCCACGTACAGTGCGTAATAAGGAGGAACTTTCCTTGCGTGCGACCATGGACCTCGTGGGTCCCAGCCGTCAGGCTCTCCACGTACAGTCCTCTTCTGATGACTCTCGTATGTTGACCACGCCGCGCCGAGTGCACCGAGGCGGTGGACGACGGCGAGGCCCCAGACTGGAATGACCCAGAGATGGGGAAGACGCGGCAGTGGAGTCGCAGACGGAGAGGAGTGGGAAACTTGACTGGTTCGGGTGCGGGGTGGGCCTACACTCGGCAGAGAATAACAGGAGGTGCGGAGTGGAGGGATGGCCTGGCCGTCGGCGGGGTAGCGTTCCGCTAAGGAGCGCAAAACAACGCCGCTGGACGCTGGAGGCTAGAGCAGGCGGTCCCGACAACGCTGGGGGAAGAAGACGAGAGATTGAAGAAGAATGTTGGCCGTTGGATGTAAATCCAACGCCTTCTTAGGCTTCGACCTACTGGCCCACATGTCAGCCAGTCCATTTGTTTTTAGTCCATTTGGTGGGCTGGGTGAAACAATGTTGTAGCATCTATGCAGCCCGTTTATATATATGGTAGAATTTAAAGCCCATTTGCATTTTTCTCGAAATCCACGGACTTGCTGGGCTGGGTGAAAATATCATGTTGGGCTAGACGGAGAAATTTTATAAAAACATAAACACATGATTGCACATCTATTACTGCATTGGTCAGTAAAATCTTTGCAAGCTTATGTACGCAATCACTAGGAGTTAACTTGCCAAGTTATATATAAACAATTATTATTATTATTTTGTAAGAACTTTCAACTTACGAAATAAAATATCATTTAAATTTGATGAGTTAATAGTATGTAGGGTATTATTATTTTTTAGGCTAGACGTGGGACAGTTGAGTTGGTTCTAGGGAAAAGTAATGGAGAAAACTCAGTTTACATCGAAAAAGAAAGTGGGAGAAAATTCAGGGCAAATTTTAGCATGGTCCCTCTTACCTCCCCTTTTCACATGAGAAGTAAGAGTACATAATAGATCTGAGCCATTGATTGGATTAAATAGTGGTCTGATATACTCTTACCTTCTTACCTCCCATGTGAAAAGAGGGGGTAAGAGGGAGCATGTTAGAATTACTCAAAATTCAGATATAGGATTAATGAAAACGAAAAATAGAACTGAGCTGTATAGGAAGAGGACGAAAGATTGAACAAAATAAAGAAATACAAATGGATAGGTGGTTGGTCCCATATGTCTGTGTACGAGACCTACTGGGTCCACCTGAGGAGGGGAATATGTTGGGAGGAAGGAGATTCAAAGCATGGCAGCCGAGTGAACTAGTTTTTTTAATGGACAAGTGAACTAGTTACATACATAAGCAAATAGCCACTAAAAACCAAACAGGTTAATGGGTTCTTAAAAGAAATATTTCGGTCAAAACAGATAATTACGACACTTAGGCTAATGCATGAAACACTCAGATGATAAAGGTGCTTATAAACAAATAAAGTACAACATCTAGACCTTCCTGGCACGCTTGATCATGATGCTGCGGCTGTCCGTGTACTCGTCGGTTACGGGAAGCAGACACACCCTCATGTCCAAGATCTGCCTGTACATGTCGTAGCATGCGTATGCGTCCTTGGCCGCGTAGGTTATGTAGGCTAGATTCAGAGGTACCTCCCACATGTTCAGGTCCTTGGTATCGTTGTCTTCTTTGATGTTGGCGTATCAGGGGTCGATGATGGTCTCGGCGAGGTCAACCACGGAGTCCTTCTCCTACCCGTTGCTGATGATCTTGTATTGCTTCTGGATGTCGACAAGCTTGTTGCACCAGATGGCTGAATTGTCGCTTTCTTCCTTCTCTCCACCGTAGCGAAGGTGCAGTCGGCGCTACTGATGAAACGGGCGAATGCTCCAGAACCTCTGATGGCCCTACAGAAGTGGTAGATGAGAACCTTGTCCCGCACACATACCTGGGCGACGGCGATCCGCTGGTCCCTGTCAGGAGACGAATGGATGGGCACAAGGTCTAGTCCTGCAACCTTGTGCTTTCTCGTCCTGTAGGTACTGCTTGAACTCAGCGAGGCAGAGCTTCACCGAGTCCGGATCGTTGGTGTACATCACATTCAACTTGGTGCAGCCATAGGACTGAACGGCGAACTCAAAGGGGAACTCCTTGCTTAAGTCCATATCCAGCAGGCTCACCCCTCGGATCGCCATTGGAGTCTCTTCAAGTGAACGAGTGTGTAGGCGGCGGCGGCAGTTCGTTTTTCAGCTCTTGGGGAACTAGATTCAACAGTAAACTGAGTGTGTGCAGGCGACAACAGTTACTACCCTTCCCTCGTTCGCTGCACGCCCGGCAGAAGATGCACCCTCGGCGCATTCAAACGCCTCCATTAAGAAACTTACCCCGGCCACACGTCGGTTCACGAGCGGGTTTGTATTGGTACTGTATTAACAGGAGTTAGTGGTCACTTTACTTAAATTTAATTAGCTTTAATAGAAATTTATACTTAAAACAAGCAATGCATTGGCTCGTTCTATCAGTGCCACAGGATCAACATGCACAACAATTAGAATTATTATTCTTAGGACGCACACGATCAGCACATTTGTCGCACTTTCACAAAGATAATACTACCAAGTTTGAACTGCTTGTTATGGTTGTTGTCCTCTGCATCATCATGCCGTGTTTCCCAGCTTGCAAGATTCAGAACCAACAAATAATATCCAAATAATAAGTACAACAAAGATGCCTACACATCTCATTGATTCCAGCTTGCAAGATTCAGAACCAACAAATAAGATCCAAATAATAAGTACAATAAAGATGCCTACACATCTCATTGATTCCCAGCTTGCAAGATTCAGAACCAACAAATAAGATTCAAATAATAAGTACAACAAAGATGCCTACACATCTCATTGATTCCCAGCTTGCAAGATTCAGAACCAACCCATTAGAGCCTTTTGATAAAGTGAATATCGGGATTAAATCCATCTTGGCTAGCCATGTCATACAATCGAAGAACTTGGCGAATGCTCTTGACCATCACAACATCTGTAGTTGAGTATTCCTGTTTGCACAACACAAACCAGGAGAGCATGATTTCACTTTAATAGTGGCCTCCTTTACTCAACCTGTAGCTCCACTCGGATGAGGCCTGCCTGGAGTTCCATGATTCAATTCATGCGCCTTTTTCTGCAGTTCACCTGAAATGAAGGAAAGATTGCATCATTCAGCTAGCAAGAAGTACTTGCTCTCGTGAGCTGGCAGGTTCTTCTTTAGTGGTTGTACTAAAATTGAGGAACATTAAGGTTGGCTGTCTGGCTCATGTAAGGTGCAACTATAATTTTCCTATCCTTTTGTGCAGTTCCACTAAAATAAAGTGCCATTGTGGTGACAGTGATGACTCATCTTGCAAAGGCTAATAAAATGTTGCACGAGATTACCAGCAGAACTTGACGGAGATTTTGGAAACTCCAATCACCATTTTGTGCAGTTCCACCAAAATTGAGGGATGTTGCCCACGTGACATTTTAGTTGAACTGCACAAGACACTCATTCCAAAAAAAGTGTTGAGTGCAGTTCACCAAAAGGTCACAATAGCAACAAGGTGAAATGGATATCCCTATCTGCACAAAAAGATAGAAAGTAAACAGTTGCTGGTCAATAAGAATATACGAAACATATACGAAATGAAAAGAAGCATCTTAATTATGTTCATGGCAATCACGCAAGGACAGTAGAAATTTTAAAATGTCAGCAATGCTTCATGTTACCAGAAGCATTACGATCAACAATGAGATTCCTCAAATATGGGATTACTTTAATGGTGGCATTGCTTGTTTACCAGATATAGTAAATCAACAGCAGCTAAAGAGTTGGTTTAAGGGCATGGGACCGTGGGGACACCATGACACTCAGCAGTGTAAAGGAGCAACTTACTTATCATACTGGGGAAAACAGCAGGAGTGCCATTTGTAACACAGTTTAATTGCATCTTATCACTGGAGGCATTAGATTAACAATAACACTGGTTAGACATGTCCCTAAGGTAACAGTGTGATCGCTTCATTTTACATGCGCCCTTACATTAACAACAGCAAAAGGTTGGTATAAGGACATGCGAGAGTGGACGCATCAGCACAATGTACCTACAAGGAGGCATAAAGTGGTGATGCAGAGTTTGTTCATGCTATGTGAGGGCAGCAAATCTAATCCTGGAGACCTTTTACTATGTGAGGGCAGCAAACCTAATCCTGGAGACCTTGTACTATGTGAGGGAAGCAAATCTAATCCTGGAGACCTTTTACTATGTGAGGGCAGCAAATCTAATCCTGGAGACCTTTACTATGTGAGGGCAGCAAATCTAATCCAGAGACCTTTTACTATGTGAGGGCAGCAATTCTAATCCTGGAGACCTTTTACTATGTGAGGGCAACAAATCTAATCCTGGACATACTCTGTTGACTTGTCCACCAGCCGCCACTTTCTATCCTTTTTTCAACCAATAATAGATCTGTTCCTTATCCAGTTTGTACTGCGTTTTCCCATTATTTCCCTTTTCAACCAAGAGACCGGTTGGGTATCCGGTCTCTACTACTTTCACCATATTATTTCCTCTTTGAATCAAGTCCTAGATTCATGCTACAACTTTCCCCCTTTCTTCGTTGTTTGAACAAAGCCCTAGATTCGAATGCATGAAGTAGCTTTACCTCTAATAATACTAAAAATTTAGGTGGCTTTGGAAGAGCTGATGGGAGTAGGAAAAGATGCACATGCAGACATGTGGGGAGCTGGGGCAGTCGAGCAAGGCCGCTTTCGAAGAACTTATACCTGAGGGTCGTCGGGATGTCGGCAGCGGCAGGTCGGATCTGCGGACAATACGGGAGGGAGGAAGAAGGGTCGGAGGACCTCCCGAGCCGGCGTTGTGTCGGAGAGAACGGCACGGGCAGAGGATCGGGCCCGTCCGGCAGCTGTGGGTTTCCTCCCTCGCCGGTGATGACCGCATGAACGATGCACCTAGTCCTCTACACACACCAGCCGAAGGGATCCGGCCGGATCTGTGACCAGTGGTGAGCAGAGAGAAAATGTCGCTACCGCTGTCTTGTTTATATCTGGAGAGGATGAGAGAATGAAGAGAGCAACCATAGTAAAGCAAGCGCTCAGGCCCCTGCGTACATATATAGTGGAGTGATTATCTTTTTCTCTCCACAACAAGCGTTTCAATTTGTGTACGTGGCATTAAAGAAAAGAAACTCTCTATTTAAGGTGACTACCTGTACGACTCCTACTTACTACAACTACTAGTAGTATTGTTCACTTGTGCTCCCCGGCCCTCCCTTCATTGAACAACCCCACGGGTGAATAAACATACAGTACTAGTATTTATATAGAACTAACAAGCTCGAACTATTTTCGCGTAGTTAAAAGTTGAGGGCGGGGCTTTTCCCGGGCAGTACGTGCGGCAGTTTTCGTGTAGGCGGTTTGACAGAGAGGCGAGGAGGGTGAGGGAGTAGCGGATTCAACTTACTTACTGCTGGAAAGGTCAGGCTGTGCGATTTGATGGCGCGTTACTGTTTGGATCCATGTGTTAGAGTTAGTTTGGGTTAGTTTGAACTCAACTAACCCAAAAATATCCAAACAGGAGGGTTAGTTTGGGTTAGTTTGAACTCAACTAACCCAAAAATATCCAAACAGGAGGGTTAGTTTGGGTTACTGTTTGGATCCACGTGTTAGAGTTAGTTTGCGTTAGTTTGAACTCAACTAACCCAAAAAAATCTAACCCACCCAAGAGGTGCTTATTTGGGTTAGTTCTTCTCAGGGCAATAAAAAACACATTTTTCTCTCGCTCTCCCCGCAGCAGATCCCTCCCCACTTCCTCGAAGCTTCTCGTCCTCTCCCTCCCTCCCTCTCGCACCGCCCATGAAGGCACCTCGCCGCATCCGCGCTCCATCTAACCCTGTCATCCAAACACCTCTTTCGCTAGAGTTACTTCAGGGTTAGTTCAGGATTAGAATCTAACTCTAACCTTTAACTGAGTTAGAGTATCCAACAGGGCCTTTGAGAGAGACGAGGAGGGAGAAGCGATACGGACTGTTGCATTACTAGAGATAGGTGTCGCACGGAAGCCAAGAAATATGGTGATAGCGTGGGTTAGCCATGTACTAGTATGATGTAACTACACTGGGCTGCTGTGTTTCGTACTCTTCCAGTCCACTGTGGAGATGATTGGTTGATTTTATATCGCTGAATAATATAAAATATTATGAGTGCAGACACTCCACCCCGAGGTTCCTTGCTCCTTCTCGGTCGTCGGGAATCTATGTTCTTCCACTCTATTTTTTTACATGAGCTTTGTTCATCCTTTTGCCAACACGCGACACATCTAGCATCAAGGTGCACGTGTCATGCAAGGATCGTTCCATCTATATGAAGAACACGTGGGACTGGAACTACGAGACGGACATGTACCCAGGAGTGGACGTGCGAACCTGTGTAACGTAGCACAGTAAGTGAAGTAGAAAGGCACAAATAGTATGAACATGTGTGGCATATAGGCATTTGTCTCTTACTACCACTAAATGTTGTATGTGCAATGCCCGGTGATGTTATGGTGTACGTGACTAAGTACTCTACTACTACTATATTAATTGGAGGCACATATTAGGTTTTATATTTGTTTACGTGTATGCCCCGAGACCTTCCAACTAGACGTGTCTTTCTATCCGGGTCGCACTTTGTATCGTTCATACCACTAGTACATTAGTACTACTACGTGTGGTCTCCGACCCATAAGTGGAGACGCTCTACCACGCTGTTCATGTCCCACTCCTTTCGCTGACGTGTGCGACATCCAGCACGTGCCGTGTGTTTGGCACTCCTTCGTCGTAAGAGTTGAAACGCTAGCATTCATTAGAAATAAAAAATAAATATAAATCACCAGTGATACTATACCACACGGTTTCCTTGCTCCTCGATATTGGAAAGAATACTTCCGCTCGCCGACATGTGGGACTTCGACCGTCCTGGTCCACTTGACATGCCCGCAGAACTCCAAGGGAGAGTCACCCCGGTCGTCGTGCCGCAGTAATTACTAATGAGCCGTCAAATCACAGGCCCAACCTTACCCACTGTGAAGTTGCTCGGACGAAGGAACCATCATGACTTTGAATATCGCTTCCTGAAGAAAACTACTGTACCAGCAGTACTGCTAGCTACAGTAGTTACTCCAGCAGAGGCCTCCTTTGGTTCATAGGATAGGAATTTTATAGGAATATGAAAATCATAGGAAGTGAGATGATAGAGGCAAAGGTGTCCCGACGTTTCGATGAGATGGTGGCTATCGTTTTCTGTGGGAGTCGACCTTGACGATCCGACTACGAACGTGCGAGACGTCGCACCTTAGCAATCGCTAAACCAACTTCCGAGGGTTATTGACCACGCCGGAGCACGATCAACCTGACCACGAGGGCCTGTTTCCTGCGAGCAAACGAAGAATAAGCAAGAAACTAAGATTGCAATCTGGATATTGCGAATATAAGAGGAAAGCTTTATTAATGAAGGTGGGGTTCTGTGACGTCTTGGTCTGGTCGTTGAACACAAACGAAGTACGCGAAGTTGCAACTATGGCGAACTTTTGATCTAAACAAAACCCAAGGAAAAAGCTACTAGATGGATCTACTTATATAGGAGCAAGGGGTGGCGGCCAAGGAGGTGGGAGGACGTCCCAAGGCAGCCTAAAACTAACCCTAGGTCGTACAAGGCCAATGGGCCCAAGTGGAGGTGATGCAACATCTTTGGACTTGTAGTTTGACTCGGATTCTGCTGCAGCATCAGATTGTTTCGTTCATAACTCAACGCTCCGGACGAAATTGAAGGTGAATCTAATTGGGTTGGAAAGAGCACGGAATCTATTTTCCAACAGAAAAAGAATCACCCACTTCGGAGTCCGTATGAAAGAGTTATTTCCGTTTTGAGTCAGGTATGTCTGTGCAGTCCGAATCTGAATCCAGAACGTGAGAGACTTGGACTCTATCTTCTCTTGGTCCAAAAGTGACGTGAGAGGACTTTTTGAACAGCACCTAAACTTCTCTTTTTCCCTTATCTTCATATGTGGATTGTACAAATATACCGTACACCTGCAATTAGACAAAACACAAAAGTGTGTGAAGTATTTTTGTTCTAGATAACATAAATAGATTATTAAATAGTTTGCACTAGAAATCACCTAACAAATATGCATGTATGCAATATTTTTGGTCGTATCCAAGGTAGTCATGTCCTCATCATCCTTCCCTTTTTGAAAACAAAGTCATCCTCGGCGTTGCTTAATCTGAAATGTGGCTAACAAAAGAGACAAGGTGTACATGTTGTATATGTATATGTCATTCATTTTTACTTCCCTTGATTTTTGCACATATGACACATGTATACATGAGTAACTTTCATAGATCATAAAATATAAAGCCAAAATATTATCATAAGTAGAAGGCATGCAAATATTGCAACTCAGTTTGCACATATAAGTGAAGCTCTTATTCATATCAAAAGATAGATAATATTCATCATTAAACCATCCCAACATTGGTGAATAAACCTTAAGTGCATCAAATTTACATGCTACAACATGCTTAAATAAGAAAACATGCAATAAGTCATTTGACACAGAATGATCACCAAGATTAGAGGTCATATGAAAATGATTAAACATTGGCACAATTATTTTAAAATGTATTTGATCCAAATCTGATTTATTTCCTGATTCACATGGTTCTTTGACATCAACAGTTAATTCAATGGGCGCACTCAAATTTGTTGGTATTTCAGTCATTTGATCACATGATGCATTCATGACAGTAACATGATTCTCTAAAATAGGTGGCGTGCTCAAATCAATAGGTAACACAACACATGATGTATTTAAGTTAATTAGGCATGCATCATTCTCATGTGAAGTTATATCATCAATACCTTTACTGTTACCTTGTCGCAAAGACGTAGCTTATGTAGGTATGGACAATGACAATGTACCATACACTTGAGATGATGTTGCACTCAAAATCTGAGGTGTGGCTGCTCTAGTAGGTGCAATGGTGGAGGAATCAACCGATGGTAGTGAGCATGAATTGGAATAGTAGTTGTTATAGTCACCCAATGCATCCTCCTGTAACTGTCTCTCAAAGGTACAAGCACGAACATACATACCAGTAATGCAACGAGGAATATACTGAAATCTTGCTTGAATATCATGGTTCAAACCACCAAAAAAATCTATTCATTGCATCATCCTCAGATTTTTCTATGTCACAATGATGCATATAAGATTTGAACTCTTGGTAGTAAGCATGAACAGTGTTGTTGCCTTGTTTAAATTGTTCAAATTTGTGAAGCAATTCACGACGATAGTAAGGAGGGAAAAATTGTTGTCTCATTACATCTTTCAAATCTTTCCAAGTTGTGGGTTGGTTATCAATGTTTTTCTTACAATGCACACTCCACCAAACAGAAGCAAAACCAGTAAATGCTCTAGTGGCAGCTCGTACTCGCCCAAATTCAGAAAAGTCATGGTGACTAAAAACTTGTTCTACTTCAAGCTCCCAAGATAGATAAATAGCAGGATTAAATCTACCCTCAAATGACGGTAAAGAGATAACCTGAGCATGTGCTTGTGTGTGTTGTCCCAACTCTCGTGATGGTGAAGATGTGTCCGTCGTCCAAGAACTTCTATCTCCGGAACCTGTCATGATTAGTAGAAACAAGAAACAAAATCATAGGAAGTGAGATGATAAAGGCAAAGGTGTCCCGATGTTTCGAAGAGATGGTGGCTATCGTTTTCTGTGGGAGTCGACCTTGACGATCCGACTACGAACGTGCGAGACGTCATGCCTTAGCAATCGCTAAACCAACTTCCGAGGGTTATTGACCACGCCGGAGCATGATCAACCTGACCACGAGGGCCTGTTTCCTGCGAGCAAACGAAGAACAAGCAAGAAACTAAGATTGCAATCTGGATATTGCGAATATAAGAGGAAAGCTTTATTAATGAAGGTGGGTTCTGTGACGTCTTGGTCTGGTCGTTGAACACAAACGAAATACGCGAAGTTGCAACTATGGCGAACTTTTGATCTAAACAAAACCCAAGGAAAAAGCTACTAGATGGATCTACTTATATAGGAGCAAGGGGTGGCGGCCAAGGAGGTGGTAGGACGTCCCAAGGCAACCTAAAACTAACCCTAGGTCGTACAAGGCCAATGGGCCCAAGTGGAGGTGATGCAACATCTTTGGACTTGTAGTTTGACTCGGATTCTGCTGCAGCATCAGATTATTTTGTCCATAACTCAACGCTCTGGACGAAATTGAAGGTGAATCTAATTGGGTTGGAAAGAGCACGGAATCTATTTTCCAACAAAAAAAGAATCACCCAATTCGGAGTCCGTATGAAAGAGTTATTTCCGTTTTGAGTCAGGTATGTCTGTGCAGTCCGAATCTGAATCCAGAACGTGAGAGACTTGGACTCTATCTTCTCTTGGTCCAAAAGTGACGTGAGAGGACTTTTTGAACAGCACCTAAACTTCTCTTTTTCCCTTATCTTCATATGTGGATTATACAAATGTACCATACACTTGCAATTAGACAAAACACAAAAGTGTGTGAAGTATTTTTGTTCTAGATAACATAAATAGATTATTGAATAGTTTGCACTAGAAATCACCTGACAAATATGCATGTATGCAATATTTTTGGTCGTATCCAAGGTAGTCATGTCCTCATCCTGAGATGACATGCATCTCAATTCCTATAGAGAAAGATATGCCATTTGATGCATAGGATAGGAATTTTTTCATTGAGTCTAGGCTAACGTACTAGTAATTTGCTCTAAAAACTACAGTAGTAACTAGTAGTACTATTACATGCTCGTAATTAATTAAACAAACGTATGGGCGACACAGACACACACACTAACTACTTGTACTACTACTTCTCACATGCTGGCCAGACGCCGTCGTTCTCCTTCCCGGCTTTGTCGGCGACACCCCACCGTGCTTGGATCTCCGCCGACCTCTCCGCAGCAGCGCGTGCGTCCTCTTCTTTCTTGCGGCGGCGAGCCTCTCTTTTCTTGAGTGCTTTCTGACTTTTGCGCTCCCTCTGTGCGGCTTTGGCCGCCTCTTGCTCTATCGCCCATTCGGCCTTGGCAGCTTCAAATTCCGCCCACATAGGTGTGAGGTCGCAAGCGGGGATGAACTCGGCACGGCGGGATGCCACCGCTTGCCTACCATTCTGTGTGCGGTCGTGGGCGGCGAGGAACTCGGCGCGGCGGAATGCCATCGCTTCCTTACCGGTTAATGTGCGGCGCGGTGGCATGAACGGCGCTTGGTGACAGCTCTGGGGTGGAGTGGCCGGACAACCGTAAAGTGCATTGGTTTGTCAAGAGCTCAAGGATAGAAGACGAAGGAAATTTGAATTCCCCTTCAATCCTGGTCATTTATTACCGAGTAAAATGCATTGGCGGTCATTGAACTTGTCTTGATAGCTCACTTTGATCATTGTATACGAGATATGGTGATTATACGGTCACTGGCTCAGCGTATAGCTCCGTATTTGTCTGGTTGACCAGTCAAACAGTCCGCATGCGCCTCATCAACTCGTGTTCTTTATCTATCTATCTATGCGGGCCTACCTGTCAGCGGAGAAAGAAATAAAAACCAAAATTATGCGTATGTGACATTACTGTTTAGACGTTTGCTGGAGGCCTCCGCGAACACCGAGCATGTATTCACCTGGCTCAACACCAACGGTCATACTCGTGACTCGGCGCCTTGCTCATGTATATCGTCCATCACAACGACAATCTATAAAACAACCTAGCTAGAGAGGGTACTATGGTGCGGAGTATGTACTATCGTGAGCAACCGATCATAGTGCCACTGCACACGAGTGTGTGTCTGATCGATCCGTCCATTATTCGTAAGTTATGTATGGTTGTGTGGTGTCTAATGGTGGTCGTCGAATGCTAGCTGGCGACAAGAGCGGTTGCATGGACGCCTGGTTGTCAATACGTGCCGCATACGCTTCAAAGGCTCGTCATCCATGAGTTCACATTTTACCACCACGCCAGCGTCTGACCGCCCTGGCCTACCGAAACCCCTTCCATTGCTAGCGCACGCTTACCGCCTGAAACGATCACCGTCTCCCCAGAACGTCAATGCCGCATTCACCGGCCTTAACTGCAGGTGCAGTTGGTGTGTCACTGACATGCGGGCCTGATGCCTGTTGGGCCCACATGTCAGTGAGACAACGCACCTGCGGTTAAGTCCCTGAAGCAGCGTCCGCATTCACGCCCGACGCGACCTCTCACTGGCGCCGACATTGTAGAAGTGCGACGGCCGAGAGAGCGCCACCCGCGCGGCATCCCGGTGCAAGCGACTGCTCCGCGTTAATGACACCACGGCTACCGACGAACCTACTCCGGTGCCAGCCGTCCATCCGTCTGCCGCGGCTCATTGCCATTCGCCCGCTATATTAACTTGAGCCCCAGCTCCCAGCCATAGCCAAAGACCCACACTCATTCTCCTCCGGTCCCTTCCTTCTGTTGGCACCACTCCAACAATGGCCTCTGGGCACTCCAAAGCTCTCTTGGACGTACTGTCGCAGGAGCAGACGAAGGACATCGGTGGCTCCGCTCCGGGCGTGCTCCAAAGCTCTCTTGGATGTACTCTCGCAGGAGCAGACGAAGGAGATCGCCGGCTCCCCCCCCGGCCGCCCTCCGCCGCCACGAACACGAAGCCGGCGCACGTGCGCGAGCGCAGCCGGCAGCGAGGAAGAGTAGTACACGGTAGGTCGCCACCGCTCTGGTCCCAGGAAGGCCACCGCTCCTCCACTCAGTCGACGCCAAGCTTGGTGGGACAAAAATTGGCGGCCGATTAGCCACTTGACGGCGACGTGGAGGCAAAAATCTACATAACCTTGTGCTCCGGAGGAGGAGAATATCAAGGCGGATAAGGAGGAGGCAAAGGCAATGGTCGGCTTTCTCGGGTTCATGGCCGGACATGGTGGTCGGGGCCCGGCGATCGTTTAGATTAGGTTTACAGTAGGTTTTAGTATGGTTTGTGCAAGATATGTAATGAATTTCGTCCAGTTTATAGGAAAAGTTCTCGAAATGTAATGAATTTCATCCGGTCAATTTGAAATTTGCTTTGTTTGCACGAATTTTGTCCGGTTAGTTCATATAGTTGTCGAAAGGTATGCGGGCAGCATTGGATGGCATCCACCAGTGTCCTCGGACAAATGTCGGTGTAAATTTGAGGGCCAGCGCTGGAGATGCCCTAACTATCATGCTATAATCGCTAACAGTGCTCCATTATTTCACAGGGAACAGTTATCCCTTGATCAAAATCAGATCCGCCGTGTTTCGCACTCCTCCCACGTAAGAGTGTAGACTCTTTCTTACATAAAAATGGAGCAAGTGGACGGCACTATAGCACGTCATATCACTCAAACTAGCCCGCCTAAGGTGCGGGAAAGCACCACCCTTGTCATTTTGTTCTGGATTTCTATCAATCGATCGCACGAAAATGTTACGCTTTGCAAGTTCAAAAGGAAAAGGCAGCACACTTATAACTCGTACGCATCGCATTCACGTCGCACTCCCGACAGTCCGGCTCGCACGCCGCTCACCAGAGGGGACACGCGTTGTCTTGCATTTTCACTGACATGTGGGACTGCAATTGAATAAACCGTCGATAGCCGAAATCTAATCGCTCGGCGGGCGTCGGCTGAGAGGAGAGAGACGGGGGAGGGAGAAGAGATCGCCCGCCCGCCGTGCACGGACTCCAAGAAATATGTGGTGATAATGTGAGGTGGGCCATGCGGGAGTCCGCACCGCTTCCAAGCCCGCTTCTTACTGCCCTGGCCCACCAGAACCCCTCCCCCACCCCACCACCTCCCCTCGCGCGCTCCCCCTAAGAGGCCAGCTGCCCGCATTCATAGCAAGTAGTACTAGTAAAATTCTGGGCTATAAAGGGCATGTACAATGATTGATAAGATAGTCTTATCATAAGTCTTGCATGTAATTTAGAGATGACAAAAAAACATGTGTACAATGGATCATCTCTTAGCCTTATCTTCAATAACTAGTTATTCCTAAAAACATGGTGAAACATATTCTGCTAAGAGATCATCTCTTGTCTTCTCGACAAGCCCGCTTATGTGGAGGAGAGAGAGGCATTGACAAAGTCAAGGAGTGGGATCTGCAGGAGCTCGTCTCTACACGTGCTCCTAGGTATAAAAAAACTAATTCTAAAAAAAGAGGCATAAAAACAATTGTGCCTAAAAAAGAAAGGTAAAACCATTTGAGAGGAAATAGATAGAGAGAAAGTGAGAAAAAGTTGTAACCTTATAGTCAACACTATGGTAGTATTACATGAGGAAGGAGGGAGTGGTGCACATGCCAAGTTCACTGGGCTGCCGTGTTTCACACTCCTCCGTCGTAACAATGGAGACAATAGGTTTCATCAAAAATAAACAATGAATACTCGTTGCTTGTCCACTATATCGGAAAGAATACTTTCATTCACCGACATGTGGGATGTCGACCATCCTGGTCCACCTGCCATGCACAAAATTATCCTGGTCCACCCAGGTCGTAGCACAGGCTCAACCTTTCCCACTGTAAGTTAGTCGGACGAAGGAACCATCATGACTTCGTTGAATTCCGCTTCTTCAAGAAAACTTACTCTACCCACAATACTGCTACCACACGCGAAGACTGGACGGCACTGTACCACGTCATATCACTAAAACCCACTAGGCCAAACTAGCCTGCCTAGGATCTGTACTCCCTCCGTTTCAAAGTTAGTAGTACAAAGTTGACTCATCTATTTTGAAACGGAGGGACGTCTCTGTACTGCTATGATTTTGTGTTGTACGTCTCTGTACTTTTGCTACGATTTTCCTAACCTATGAACGAAATGAGGCCTGAATGTATCCGTGTCGACTATTGTCTGATCGATCGCTAAGCCTACAATTTTAGGAGCTTGGGCTATTGGCCGATCGACGACGGATCAGTATAAGCGTACCATGAGCTCATCAGCCCCAACATTTCTCTTCGGTGAGTGTTTTGCAAGTACTATAGCTCGCACAGTAGCTAGCCTACTAACACCGAGAATCATCAAATAAGCCCTGCTAATATGATAAACAGTTCAAACTTACATCTAAGCATGCCATATATTACATCAAAAGTTGGTGAGGATACATCTGTTTCCATAACTCGGAGAGGGTTCGCATGATTCACTATCAAACAAAAGTAGCAAGTACCGCCCACACAAGACAATGCACTAGCCCTAAGATGGTTTGATAACACGCATCGTTCTGGTAATGAAACACAGGGCAATGCAAACTACCCTGAAGGATTAGCGCAACCAACTATTTCTTGTCATCGATCTCTCGGGCAATGACCACAGCACGGACAGCGGCATGGGAATCGATCTCTGGGGCGATGTCCACAGGACTGACCGTGACATCGGAATCACTCTCTGGGGCGATGTCCATAGGATGGCCAGCGGCATCGGAAGCGATCTCCGGGGCGATGCCAACAGGACGGACCGCAACATCGAAAACGATCTCTGGGGCGTTGTCCACAGGACGGGCCGCGACATCGGAATCATCAAGGACGTCCACCGGCACCTGCACAACCCTAACATATTAGCAAACACATTGCAAATAATCAAAAACCACAACTTTCGGTAATAAGCCATTATTTTTTACCTTGTGCAGCTCACCGGGGGATCCCATCCCTCCGGGGGCCATCTCCTCGTCCTCGATGGGGGCCATCACCTTGCCAGGGGAATACTACTTCTCAACGGTGACTATCTCCTCAAACTCGGCCTTGAGCCTCGCAAAGGTGGCCATCCGAGTTTCTGGGGTAGGCACGGTGGGGCCCTTGCTGTTCTTCCAACTTTCTTTGAGGAGTTCGTCCGCCAACGTCGTCAACTCTTTGGCCAGTGCTTGTTTCTTGGAGTTCTTCATCTCCATGGGTTGGCCCGCCAACATGGTCAACTCGTTGGTCGGTGCTCGCTTCCTGGAGATCACTGTCTCCAGGGGGTTGTCCGCTGGCAACTCTTTGCCTAGTGCTCCAGGATCCATCAATGAACTGACAAACAAAAAGCAACCGAAAGGAAACCACAATCGCAATGAAAACGGGAAAACAATAGGCTGTGAGAATCGGTCGGTGCTTCGCAAAAAGAAGATTCTTGGAATGAAAATATAGCAGCATCACTGATTCACCCACCTTTCCTTCGTCGGTACAGAAGAAAAATGGCAGAAGTGAGTAGCCTGGAGTGAGGTTTTCTTCAAGAAAGGGGAGAAAGGGCTTCAACGAGCGTTCCAGTGAAATGATGGTTGCTTCGTCCAGTCCAACTTCGAGGCCACTTTACCACTGCTGGTAAAGGTGTGGGTTTTGTGATATGACGGGTCATGACGGCCACACCGGGGTGACCGGTGAGTTTCGACTATAGCACCTCGCTGTGATTTGGTGGATGGCACGCGGGCCCGAATGCTTTGATGTCCCGCATGTAGATAGAGCGGCTAGTGATATAGGAGTGGTCAATATTGTGCACCGCGACCAAGGCGGAGAGGAAAACGAGAGAACTACATAATTAATGCATGAGTTTAATTAGGGTAGTTTTGTAAAGTACGAGATACATTCCTCCAATCGCAAAATGCCTTGGTTGATGAGATTTCAGATTTGAGCCCTATAAACCGGAAGGGAGATTTGAGATTTGAGATACTGCACGCGGTGTAGTCTAGTCACTTGTTGGAATATCTAGAAATACTTATACCGCATGATTCTTTGCTTCTTCTTAGTACTACGTACTACTTCGCCGACATGTGGGATAGCCAGCAGCATCCGGGTCGACGTAATACGTGTCATGCACCAGATTAGAGTGCGGAACGGAAGGGGGGCATCACCCCGGTCGATGGCCAGCCTCGACGCAGAGCAGTCGGTGCACCGGGAAGCGGCGCTCTCTCGGCCATCGCGCCGCTTCAAAGCCGGCACCAGTGAGAGGTCGCCTCCGCTCTGGACGGGCATTAATGCGGCACTGACGCTTTAGGGCGACGCTGACCGTTTCACGCGGGAAGCGCGCGCTGGCAAGGGAGTATAGGTTTTGAACAGTTTCATGTGTAGTACTGGTAGTTTGCAAAACTACTCAATTATTGGACTCAGTTTCCTAAGAAATTGTGGTAAAAAACGTTACTCCATAGCCCGCTTCCCTTCTCCTTCCTCTTCCACCGCCCACGCACGTCCGCGGGAAGCGACCGGTCAACCCTTATATAGGAGTGCTAGCACAAAAAGATGCATGCATGACCACTAAAATTTCTAGATTAAACAGCCACTCCGGCGGGAGTATGGTGTATGTTGTTACCTTCGGCCAAGCCATGGCTACCGGGCGACGGCGACCAGAGAAGAGGCGACGGGAGGGGAATGAATGCAGCTACTGTTTGGGTTCGCCGTCCGGCTTAAATAAATGCGCAGCATCACGTGTACCCGCGGATGCACAAATTGTAACATACGTGTCTGCTTAAGTGGGCGTCACGTAACTGGTGTGTGTGTGTGTGTGATTCTGAGAGACAGAGTGCGTGTGTGCGACTCTACTCTTCGGACATGTACTCAACCTTTTGCATCGGGATATAAGTATAATGGTATTTACTTTAGCTAGCGATTACGTGGCCATGTTAACGTGGTAAAAAAAATGTCACTTCCTGCTCGTGATTTGCGTTATATAATTACAAGCAAGATGCTCGTGCATTGCACGGAACATCAATATGCATTTTTTTACAAAACACATGTTGTGATTTACCCATGCAGGAGTAATCCCATGTGTAAAAACAAATGATATTTCGAGAATTTTATCGGAAAACTGGTATCTCGAGAATGTCATCGAAAAAATGAAAGATGAGAGATAAGGTGAGGAGGAGTGGAGCGTGGTGGTGACTGGTGGTCGGAATGGGTGGAGGCATGGGGATGGACGGCGCCGGCAGGCGGCAGCGGCCACCATGCTTGATTGTTCCGGAGACTTTCTTTTTTAATTGCTCAGCAATGAGGTGTGGGAGATAAGGATGTGGAGAGAGGTGCGGCTATCTTTTGTAAAATTATTATAGTTTGCTTTCTATCCGTCAGATATAGATCAGACGGTCTATATTACAAGATGGCAGGCACACCATCATCGCCAACTCGGTTTTTTATAAGGGTACAAATGATAAGTTTGCTAACTACTAAAGTAAAGTGGAATTTGTCCATGTTATACAAGTAAATTAAGGTGATTGTTTATCATATGGGTAAGGGTGGATGAAGGGTGGTAGGAACAAATGCTCCGCCTAGAGCATGTGTGTGTGAGATGGAGTCTCAGTGTGTGTGTGTGTGTGTGGGAGAGAGAGAGAGATGGAGTCTTAGTGTGTGTGTGTGTGATGGAGTCTTACTGTGTGTGTGTGTGGGTGGGTGGGTGGGTAGGTGCGTGCGTGTGTGTGTGTGTGTGTGTGTGTGTGTTTGTTTGTGTGTGTGTGTGGGTGTGTGTATGTGTCGCGGGGTCCTCGGTGGCGGATGTAATTTAAGTGTGCATGGCTTCATCATAGAGAGGTGATGTGTATGGCAGAGGCCACCAACGATGGGGTGCGAGAGAGAAAATGCCCGTAGAGAGGGAAGAGAAGGTGTGTGCGCGTGAGAGTAGTCGACATCGAGAGAACGTGTTTGTTCGAGAGACACCAAGGAAGACTAGTATATATCGATGGTGCATGTAGGCGGGAATTAAACGAAGGGATGGTCTTATTGGTTTCGGGATATAGGGGAAGAGTGAGAGGGGGGTAGCTACAAGGAGATTGTTAAGTGTGAGTGTGTGTTTTACCCATCCAGGCGGAAGTTATGTGCACACAAGAAGAGAACGATTCGATGTGGCGTTAGGGTTGAGGGTAATTAACTACGCATGGAGACATAGAGACCTTCAACGTGCATGTGTGAGAGGTATACATGTATACGTGGGATGTGTGTGTGTGCACGCGCGCGTGATCGAGATAAAAGAAAGAAGACATAAGTCATAAGCTAAGATCAACGACATGGGAGAGACGGATCGTTATGACAATATGCATGCATGCGAGAATGCAGGGAAGAAGGCCCGACAATTGAGCATGTGTTTTTGTCTTTAAGAGATAGTGGCGTGGGCTGGAGCATGCATCTATGGAGAGCAGAGGGAGTGAGGCACAACGATTGTGCAAAAGAGATCAACCTATAAATGAAACATGGTTGATGGAGAAACAGATAAATAGAAAGATAAATATGCTAGCTAGTGTGCGTTAGAGATAGGAGTCAAGTGGATCAGAAGGCTGAGTTATGGGTGTGGGTGTGAGAGAGATGAAGAAAGGGTGCATGTGACTCACATACAAACAAATATCAGAGAGAAATGAGATCCCGAGAGACGGAGTTTTGTGTCTGCAAGAGAGAAAGATATTTCAAAACGAGAGTGATAGCTAGACAAACATATGAGGGAACACAAGATATCTCTAGGGAGAGACAGTGTGTGTGAGCGACATGCAAGAGAACAGTGGAGAAATATGAGACCCTGGGAGACAGAGTTTGTGTTTGTGTTTGAGAAAGAGATATTTAAGAGGAAGAGTCGTAGGTTCTCATACCTAAGGAGCGAAAGACATCTCTGTATTAGGGGTGTGCGAGTGGCACACAGGGGAATAGTAGAGATAAATGAGACCCCGGAAGACAAAGTTTTGTGTTTGTGTGAGAGAAAGAAATTCCACATGGAGAATCATAGGTAGAGACACATAGCAGGGAGCGAGATATACTTAGAGAGAGATAGAGTGATGAAGGTCGAGGGAGAGAGTACGTCAGTGTGTTACGAGGATAAAAGATCACTGTCGACATACAGGTAGCACGAGAGATACCCGAGAGACGATGAACGCGGATAGGTCTAGAGAGATAGTCCTATATAAGCATGAGTGATAGTTATATGAGACGAATATCTGGATTAAATGGGATTCAAATATTTAAACTGGAGATCACGACATCGATAATATCATAACGCAAATTGGTGTATCAAACATGCATATTCATTTGAATTTGGGGACACGTGTAATGTTATATAGTTTATCAATATTGGTGATCCGTAGCTTCTTTAATTAGAAATAATGCATGGTTTATATGCAATTAATGTCTAAACGGGATACACTATATGTTGCGTGTGTGAAACACATTATACATGTTTGAGAAGTAAAAAAAACGCATGAAACACACATTAATTGGAGACAGTTAGCGAGGAATGCATACATTGGATTTCAACATAAAGTGGTTTCAAATATTTGAAAATCCAAATTGATGGATACAACCTTATGAATCTGAGATCATGCCATTTGTAAACCATATTTATGTATAAAGGGTGTTATGCTTTTGAAAGTATATATAAAAAAATGATGTATATAGAATTTTATTCCAATCGAAAATGGATCCCGCCCGAAAAAAATAGAATACAAACGGGATTCGAATTGAGTTGGCACGGTAAACGTGCATTCTGCAAAATTTGAACGAAGCGGGGAAAGTCGCAGTAACCACCCAAAACCAAAATCTGCGAGATGGAAATTACTACTGCCTATCCCTGCCACGCAAAGCCTATCTGCTCAATTTCTGTAGGTTTCGATAGGGGTAGGTTTGTAATTTCACTCAAATGTGACATAACCGCCTCTCACCCGGATTCATACACGGTGGGCGCCAAAACACAGTGTGTCCTCGGCCAAAATCAACTCCCTCCCCGATTCATACACGGTGGGCGCCAAAAACAAACTCTCGTCGGCAAATATTCGGTGTATGCGAGATTACTGTCCTATCCCCAACCGACTAATATTGCTGTGATGTAGGAAATTTGAAACGGGGGCTAAGTTAGTAAATTTCCTCGCATTTGAGACAAGCGCGCTCTGAACACATGGTTCCCCCTTCCTCTCCACCTCCATTTCCCCATTCGTACTCCGTGGGCGCCAAAACACCCTCTCCACCCCAGCCTCCTCCGTCCGCCACCCCATCCACCGCCGTCCTCCTCCACCATGCCGGAGCTGATACCCCGACGCCGTCGTCCATTACAAGAGATCGGCCTCTCTCATCCACGGCTTCGGACCGGGATCCTTGCATCCCGTCCTCTCGCTTCATCCCCGACGTCGTCCACCTTGCCGGCGCCGCTCCTACGGCCGTCTCGTCCACCGCGCCCCGCCGCCACCGTCTACCCTCCTAGATCTGCTTCCACGCCGCCGATAGCCATCACTACTGCAGCACCGTCAAATTCTCAGCAGATGCATACACGGCGCCGCACCAGAGGCGGTACTCTTTCGTATCTGCTCAACTTATTTATCGCAGCAAGAAAATAGATCGCCACTACTTTACTCTGATTTCTTGTCCATCACATACTTCCTAGTTGAGAGCAAACATTGGTTGCGAAGTTGCCTTTGTCCGGTTTGCACCTTCAGATCCGCCATGGCACGCTCAACACTATACTCCCAATGCTTATGGTTTTCCCCTTTTATATTCCACACTAGTTAAATCACAGTAGACTAAATTTCAAAATTGGGTCAGTCGATTTTTCAGAGCTCGCTGGAGTTCGCCGGTGCGAACGAAGGGGCTCGGGTGGGGACTTTGGTTGGGGGGGGCTGTGGTGGGGCCTCGCCGAATGAAGAAAACTCGACGCGGGTGGGGGCGGGGGTGGGGGTGGCGAAGGAACACAGGCGATGGGGGGCGATGGTCCGGCCGGCGGCCCGTGCGGTGTTCTGTATGGGAAGAATCAGAGACGAGGAAGAAGAAGGGTTAGGAGATGTAGGATCTTCATCCAACCGCCTGAAATGGTCGACTGACCCAAATGCAGACATGCCTTTATATTCAGTACCATCATCGTACCTGCTTAGCACTGCTCCTGAATCCATCAAGCTAAACAACGTGCCACTCATAATTCCAAACTTGTTGCTCAAATACGAATCTGATATGATGCTGATATTACTAAAACAGATAACATTTAATTGGGCAGCTAATGTTCCTACTTTACTTTCGAAAAAGCACGTGCACCACATATAGAGAGATAGCAGGGAGTTGCTTTCTTAATGCGCTCTGGTTCATCATGTGTGGGCATTGCGCAACGAATATTTTATTATCCAAAATCTGCTTTCTCTTCTTTAGCATGTTCCTCTTCCGTTCTTCTTTAATAAGTACTCTCTCCGTTCCTAAATACAAGTCTTTGTATAGATTCCACCATGGACTACATATGGAGCAAAATGAGTGAATCTACACTCTAAAATGTATCTGGATACATCTTTATGTGATCCATAGTGGAAATCTCTACCAAGACTTATATTTTGGAACGGAGGGAGTATGATAGTAGTACAGTATGTTCCTTGTAGTGAAGATGAGCAGGGACATTTGCAGTGTAGAGGTCTATACGGTCGATTGGTATGGACACTTTGAACTCGTCGGGCCTCTTTGATTCATAGGATTTTGTAAACATGGGAATAGGATTTGTAGTGGCCCGCCCACTTGAATCCTATAAGAATAGCAAGGAAATGCGGGGAGCTGTGTCGCCTTTGAGAGTTACACTAATATTAACAGTACCACACCTTCAGTTGAAGAGAGCTGGTATCCGAAGCCTTTCTAGCCGTACCGGCAATACTAGCACATATATTCCAGCAAGTTCCACTTTGCTGATTTTACTCAGATGCTTATGGTTTTCCTGTTATATCTACACTATGATCTGTGTAGCTGCTTTGTGTCGCACTAGCAGCAGTCCACTCTTGAAGCTAAACACCGCAATGACTTACAAAATTGGCTCCAAGGCATTGAGTGCCATTTTGGATGCAATGAAACTCATACTCTCCCCACCTGTTGACTCTTGTTCAGAATATGATCCTAATGACTCTTGTTCAAAATTGCCACACATAGAGAGACAACATGGAATTGCATTTCTTTGGGCGCTGTGATTCATCATGAGTGGGCAACCAACATTGTATGCAATTAAGCGGAACCTCAAGAATATGCTTCCTCTTCTGTTCTTTAACATGTTCCTCTTTTGTTATTCTGTATTTAGTATGTATAGTATGTTCCTTGTCAGGAAGGGGAGCAGGGACATCTGCAGTCAACAGCTGATAGAGCTGGCATGTACTTGATCGATAGGCTTTCAATTACTAGCGGCAATACAACACCGTATTTTCAAGCCAGTTCCACTTTCCCGATTTATATATCGTGGTTATGGTGTACCCCTTTTATGTACACTATGATCTGCCTAGTTGTTGTGTGCTCTTGTTATCATGGTTTGGCAATAAACTCTCTATACAGTATATTTTGAACCTATCATCTGCCAACCATCCTTACTTCTGGAGCCTATTTTTTGTGTACTTCTGCCAGATTATATAAATGCATGCACCATATTACAGCACACATGAACTCTCTCATCAGAATCCAGTGATAGCACACAAGTGTTTACAGGGGCGCCCCTATATTAGAATATCCTCTGCATTACAAAGATAAAGTCACAACTATTTATGTTTTCATGGTTCTCAGATATTATACGTAATTACAGTGAATATCAGAATCCGCGCATCAGAAGAATATTGTGGAACACTGCAATGACTTACAAAATTGGCAACAAGGCATTGAGTGCCATTCTGGATGCAATGAAACTCATACGCTCCCCACCTGTAGATTTTTGTTCAGAATATGATCCTAATGACTATTCTAACCTCGAGGAGTCAAAGGCAGATGGCCTGTCATGTTCACCCATCAAGGTGCCTGCTCTAATTTGGCAAGGTTTTATTGATTGCACGTATCTTGCATATGTTGTCTTGCATTTCTTCTACTTTGTTGCACTGCCATCTGCTTAGTTTACTCATCATATATGTCGAGATGCCATGCCCATCCATTATCAATACATATTCCATCTGTCATCATACCATGTTTTTCCACTCAAATGTTGTTCTTGTGCATCAGACATCAAAAAGGAAGAGGATGATTGCCGAACCTGAAGGAGCACCAGCAAAGTCCTTGAAAAACGTGGTTGTGCCGGAGAAATCAGACAGCACCCCACTTATATTGGCTGTACAACTAGTGACACAAAACGTAGGACCGACTCCAGCAGACTGTACCCATACTTCACTGGCCACACCACTAGCCCCACCACACAGGGCCTGCACTCCAGCAAAAGGTATGCCAATTTCAGTTGCCATAGCACCAGTCGTACCACAGAAAAATCCCACTCCAGCAAAAAGTACGGCAAGTCCACCAGCCGAAGACCTATCCCAACTGCAGAGACGGCCAATTCCTGCAGATTGGAACCCCATTCCAATTATTCCTAGTTTAAAAGACAATGCTTTCAATGTTGTTAGGGACTACATGCATATATTCCCATCATTGGAAGATTATAGTGAAGACAAACACTATTTTCACATCTTCCTGTCCCACTTACGTGTAAGTGCTATTATTCATGGTGATTATTTTTCCTGTTTTCTGCTGATTGAACACATCAATGATTTACATTACATTGTTGTAAGTAGGCGAGGGTCAATCTAGATAGTCATGACGAGCAAAGCTTGCTTGCGCTTTTCAAGGAAGCATTGCAGTAGTATTGGTGTTACCTGAGGAAATCACACTTTGATGGCAAGTCTATAAACGAATTTTTGGTGAAGTCTCCTGTGCTAAATTTAGAAGACATTGAATGGAAACCTTGTTATGCACTAGTCTCGTTCCGAGGATGAGTTACTGTCTATGATATCGCATGACAATTTGAACTTCTAATTTTTCGCACGTGCCTTACAGATCTTTTTTGCAGGAAATCTGCTCGAAAAAGAATTTCGGTTTGAAAAGAACGACAGGATATCGCAAATATGCTGCCCGCTGCTTCGCTCTTGTTAGTACCTGTTGTCGTGTTTCACTGTACTTGCATACATACCTGGTTCATTATGTGACAGCAGTATGCATGATAGCTTGCTTATCAATTGTTCGCTCCAAATTATCTGATCTGTATGAATGGTTACATTAGTGTAGAATATATCCAATGCCAATGAATTTTTTTAGCTCTGCATGTTCTTGTAAGTACCTGCTGTCCTTTATCAGTGTACTTATATTGACAGGTAGTTATTCATGTACCATCACTCTGCAGCTTATTTTCCTTTGCCCTTCATTTTCTACACATAAGATCTATATTTACTCTTACCATAAGGTTGGATAACACCGATGGTACTGAAGAAGTTTAGCTCTGCATTGCTCTTGGCTGTACCTTTTGCCTGTATCACTGTACTTACATTTATAGCTACTTGGTTATGTAGCATCACTCTTCATCTTATCTTAAATATTCTCCTTTTTTTCTTATATTGTCACATCTATATTTACTCTTAACAAAATGTAGAATAAAGGCAATGCTTATGAAGAAGATTCTGTGGTAAACTTCTTGAATTGCCCCCCCCCATCAGCATGGACAAGGGCTTTATAGAGCCTGCCTTCACCAATAATGTAAGTTTGTCCTTCTCAAGCCTTCAAACTTTGTTGTGTATATTTGGTTAGGTATGACTGCAATAGCTGTTTATTTTTGGTGTTTGCATCAAATTGCATGTTTAAAGTTTATTATGTACTCCAGTTCATAATCAAAAGTTTGTCCTTCTCAATTTAAGTTTTCAGTTGTACAACCAAGTTCCTTCTTCATACCATGTAAATTAAACTATACAGAGCAAGTGATCTTATTTTGCCAATCTGAAATGGGATAAATTGACAGCACACTAACCATTGATACTTATGAGTTCTTGATCTGTGATCCAGTGGTGTCGTGAAGCTGCCAACTCCTTCACAATGTCATTTCCTGCCATGTCTTGATCTGAACAATACCATATTGTGTTAATGCTATTTTAAACTGTGTCACTTTATTCGTCAGTAAGAAATGTGATGAATAGTCAGCACTGATACTTATATGTGCAAAACCTGTCATCTGTCTGCTTGTTTATCTTTCAGAGTGAGGAGGATATAAGTGTCAAAAAAGTGCAGTCTCACCAGCTTGCTCAGCTGCTTGCGCTGCAGCTCCCGAGCAGGGCTAACCTTTCTTGAACTCTATTGAAGTGATGTCGGTTTTGTATATTATTTTGTCGGCGTGTTTAGTTGCACTGGTGGCGATCTTTGATGCCCAGTGTATGTAATCTGTTGTCTGCTTGTGCTTTATTATCATAGTGCCGAACTTTGATGCCTAGTGGATGTAATATGCCGTAATTTCTTTATTGTATAGTCTAGGTTTTTTCTTATTCACAATGCTGCAGTTATTTTACTGTATATATATCCTGTCTTCGCAGTAAACCGGCCAAACCGTAAAATTACGGTACATAATCGGGCCGTCATGCAAATCACCATGTATGATCCGCATCATGGGCCCCATCATCTTGGTCCATTAACAGGCCTAAATGTAAACTGGCCCACTAGTAGATTCGGTCCTTTAATAGGCCGAGTAAACCGCCGGACTATTTTCCCAAGAAAACTCAATGGGCCTGTAGGAGGCTGAAAAGTAGGTTGGGCCTGAAACGTGCCGAACAGCTCACGGGCTGGCAGCAGGCCGAAATAGACCCCGGCCCATGAATGTGCCAATCAAATCATGGGCTTATAACAGGCCAAAATTGTCTCGGTCCTTGTTTGGCCCAATCAGATTATCGGCTGCGAGCACGCCGGATGCAAACCGGGCCATAGTTAGGCCCAACTATATGATGGGTTTTTAACAGGCCAAAATTAATATAGGGCCGAAATGTTAAACGGGCCCTTAACAGGCCGAAACTAATATCAGGCCGAATTACTAAATGGGCCTTTAGCAAGTGGGCCCAAAAGCATAGCGTCGAGTTGACGGGCCGGATCTGATATGGGCCATAATTTAGCCCAAAGCCTCTGAAAGGGCCGGACCTAATCTGGGCTGTAATTTGGCCCAGAACGTGGTAGGCTTTTAATGGGCCGGATCTCATATGGGCCATTATTAGGCCCGGAACGTGGCAGGCCATTAATGGACCGGATCAAATATGGGCCGGCATTTGGCCCAAAACATGGCAGCCAGTTAATGGGCCGGCCTACTAGGGTCCTCAAAATCTTGTGGTCCTACAGCTGGGCCGGCCCATTAATGTCGGCGAAATCTCATGGGCCTTTAGCTGGGCCAGCCCATTATGGTCCACAAAATTCTTGTGGGCCTTCACCTGGGCCGGCCCATTATGGCCCGCAAAAATCTTGTGGGCCTTTACCTGGGCTGGCCCATTATGGCCCGCAAAATCTTGTGGGCGTTTAGTTGGGCCGACCCATTATGGTCCGCAAAATCTTGTGGGCCTTTAGTTGGGCCGGCCCATTTAAACTTAATGGGCCACTTTTGGGCCGGTCCACGTGTCAACATATCATAGGCGCATCTCGCCCATTGGATGAGTGACACCTGTGCCAACACGGAGCTGACACGTGTTTCCTACAGCCAATGATGATTTTACACGTGGAAAATCCCCATTGGTCTGGGCTGTTAATGGGTTATCGGATCCAAAACCGGACCCGATAGCTTAATGGCGTTCCGTTACGGCGGATGCCACGTGTTGGTCACCCTTGACGAAAGCACTTTTGTGACGCGCGATTTATCGTCATGGAAGTGGACACTTCCGTGATGATAATTTTGGTAATGTCATGGAACACTTCTACGACAGCACAGGTATGACTATCTTGATTCTGTCATAAATTTGTCATGGATGTACATGCATGACAGAAAACGTGACCTACTGTGACAAACACGTATCATCACGGAAGTGTACTTTTTTTGTAGTGCCACAGACCTACGGTTCCATAGCTAGCAGCTAGATGGCTTCTTCTCTCTGTTTGATTCTCAATACCATGTTCTCCTCGATGTTCTTGGAGATCTATATGATGTAATCGTCTTTTGCGGTGTGTTTGTCGAGATCCGTCGAATTGTGGATTTATGATCAGCTTATCTATGAATATTATTTGAATCTTCTCTGTATTCTTGTATGCATGATTTGGTATCTTTGTATTTCTCTTCGAACTATCGGTTTGGTTTGGCCAACTAGATAGGTTTTTCTTGCAATGGGAGAGGTGCTTAGCTTTGGGTTCAATCTTGCGGTGTCCTCACCTAGTGAAAAAGTAGGAGTAGCGAGGCATGTATTGTATTGTTGCCATCGAGGATAAAAAGATGGGGTTTATATCATATTGCATGAGTTTATTCCTCTACATCATGTCATCTTACTTAAGGCGTTACTCCGTTCTTTATGAACTTAATACTCTAGATGCATGCTGGATAGCGGTCGATGTGTGGAGTAATAGTAGTAGATCCATGCAGGAGTCGGTCTACTTGACACGGACATGATGCCTATATTGCATAATCATTGCCTTGGATATTGTCATAACTTTGCGCTTTTCTATCAATTGCTCGATAGTAATTTGTTCACCCACCGTATTATTTGCCTTCATGAGAGAAGTCTCTAGTGAATCCTATGGCCCCCGGGTCTATTTTCCATCATATTAATTTCCGATATACTATTTTGCAATCTTTATTTTCATATCTATAAACCAAAAACCCAAAAAGTTTATCTTTTGTTTAGTTTTATTTATCTATCTCTATCAATCTCACCTTTGCAAGTGACTGTGAAGGGATTGACAACCCCTTGATCACGTTGGGTGCAAGTGTTTGATTGTTTGTGTAGGTATTGGTGATTTGCGCGTTCTTCTCCTACTAGATTGATACCTTGGTTCTTAACTGAGGGAAATACTTCTCTACTTTGCTGCATCACCCTTTCCTCTTCAAGGGAAAAACCAATGAAAACTCAAGAAGTAGCAGTGGTAAGCAGTATGACTATCACCGCCCACAACTCTTTGTGTTCTACTCATGCATATCATCTAAGCATAGACCTAGCTCTGATACCACAGTTGGAAAACATTGCATGGAAAACAAAAAAAATCTACGCACACGTAAGATCTATCAAGGAGATGCATAGCCACGAGATGGGAGAGTGTGTCTACATACCCTCATAGACCGTAAGCGGAAGCGTTTGACAACGTGTTTGATGTAGTCAAACTTCTTTGCGTTCCAACCGATCGAGCACCAAACATACAACACCTCCGCGTTCATCACACGTTCAGCTTGATGACGTCCACCGCCTTCTTGATCCAGCAAGACGGAGAGGTAGTGGATGAGTTTTGTCAGCACGATAGCATGGTGACGGTGATGGTGAAGTGATCTCCGCATGGCTTTGCCTAAGCACTACGAAAATATGACCGGGGGTGTAAACGGTGATGGGGGGCGCCGCACACGGCTAATCACTTTTCTGTTATGTGTTAGGCGCCCCATCCCACATATATATAGGTGGGAGGGAGGGAGGATCATCCAAGGGGGTCGCCCAAGTAGGAGGAATCCTACTTGGGGTCTCTCCCAAGTCGCACCCCTCCTTACCTTATTTGAAGCGCGGGAGGAAGGAAGGAGGAGGTGGCGCCCCCTCCTTTCCTTTCTCTCCTGAGGAGGGAAAGGCAAGAGGGGCCACCCCTCCCCTTTCCTTCCCCATAGGGTCGGACAGCCATGGGAGGGGCGCGCCAGGCCCCTTGTGGGCTGGTCTGTCCCCTCCTTTGGCCCATACGACCCATATCTTCCCAGGGGGTGCCCGAAACCCCTTCTGGTGACCTGATTCCTTCCTGGTATGTCCCAAAACACTTCCGGTGTCCAAATACCATCGTCCTATATATCAATCTCGACCATTTTGAGACTCCTCGTCATGTCTGTGATCTCATTCGGGACCCCGAACAACATTTGGTCACCAAAATATATAACACTATATCGTCAACGAACGTTAAGCGTGCGGACCCTACAGGTTTGAGAACTATGTAGACATGACCAAGACACATCTCCGATCAATAACCAATAGTGGAACCTGGATGCCTATATGCATTCTGACATAATCTACGAAGATCTTTATTGATCGAACCGTTATGACAACATACGTAATTCTCTTTTTCCATCGGTATGTTACTTGCCCGTTCATACCTAGTTCAATCTCGTTACTGGCAAGTCTCTTTACTCGTTCCATAATACATCATCTTGCAACTAACTCATTAGTCACTTTACTTGCAAGGCTTCTTATGATGTGTATTACCGAGAGGGCCCAAAGATACCTCTCTGATACTCAGAGTGACAAATCCTAATCTCGATCTATGCCAAATCAACAAACATTTTCCGAGATACCTGTAGAGCATCTTTATGATCACCCAGTTACATTGTGACGTTTGAAAGCACACAAGGTATTCCTCCGTATCCGGGAGTTTCATAATCTCATAGTCGGAGGAATATGTATTTGACATGTGTAACAGCCTGATTTTTGGCCCTTTCTTTTTCTTTTGTTTTTCTGAGATTTTTGCCTGAGATTTCCTTTTTCCGTGGCTATGTGGTCTGGAAACTGAAGAAGATGCCCTCTTCTTTGTTTCCAGAGTGGCTTGCCATTCCCAAATTCTTCCCTAGACCCTGTCATTTTCATCCTAGCCCAAATCCCAATATTCTTTTCACTGGGAATATTCCTTTTCTATTAAAGGGATAACTCAAATTGCCCTAGGTTGTGAAGCAACCTTTATTTACATCACTCCTAAAATTCCCAAATAATTCTCACAAATTGTTTGGGTCATATGTTTCTCAAATATGGCAAAATATTTCATTTGTCATGTTTATCATCATGCTCAAATAATTCATTTCCTATTCTACCCTAAATGGCACATTGTGAAGCAAGTGCTATTTTCCTTTTCCCAATTGACCTCAAACTCCTTGGACACATTTTCCTGTCCATATCATTGCCACATGCCAAAATGCAACCTCATTTGCCTAGTAATAATTTAATTATGATTTTCCAAAGTTTCTATCCAGAAAGAAGCTTTGTGAAGGAGGAGCAAGCTAGGCATATCCAAATGAGTTGCCATTTTGCATGATCCCTCATATCGTCATATCATAGCTCTCCACCAAAGTAGAGCTCTTTTCATGCCTCCATGTGAGCTCACCTTCAATTCTTTGATTCTGTCCAAAATTTCAGCTTGTGAAGCAAGTATATTTTATCTTGCTCCATTATGGCTGCCAATTTTTCTAGGCCTTCTATTATCCATATAACCTACCTCCACCCATTTTGGGCATGGTTCATAAAGCCATTATTCCTCTAGAATTTTTGCAAGTTGCTGTCCAGAGGAGATGTTTGTGAAGCAAGTACCAGTTTGGCTTGGCCAATTGGTATGAGACTTTTTGAGCATCTTCATAGGACCAAATGACTCTGCCTTGCCCAATTTGAGCTCAATTTGACACTCCATGTGAGTGCATCATCCTAATCTAGTTTCTGGACCAGTTTATGTGGTTGTTAAGCAACTACATTAAATCTTGATCCTAATCCTCTCCAAGTTACCAGGGTGAAAGTCCTTCTTACCCTAAACCTACCACACAACTCCATTGCTTCCAAACTCCTTCCTGTTGATTAGCAGTTCTCATCCAAGTTTACTGCAGTAAACTTCAGAGGTTAATTACCATTCAACTGGAGCTCTTTTCACCAAACTACAACCTCAGTTGAAACCTCCCCTGGATGAACTACGCACTAGACAACGTTTGCAAGCCTTTGGCACTTTCTCCTCGCCAGCTCACGCGGTCACCACCTCTCTGGCATGCCATGGCCGCGTCCAGGATGGATTCTTGCTTGGGCCCCTCTCCCTCTCGTCGTCTTCGCGCTCTTGAGCATGTCTCACCGTTTTACCGCGTCGTCGCCGTCCTCCTGGAGCCACTTCCCCCTCCATCATCCCCTCCGTCAGCTCTCGTCGCCGCGCGCCCACGGACGCACTGTGGCCGACCGAGCTTTAATGGCACCGTGGCCGCTTCTCCTCTGCGCCCTCGGCCCCTCCTTCCCTATACACCTCTGTAGCTCGTCTGCACTCCCCCTCGTCGTGTTCCCACGCCCTCCCGTGATCGCTGGCCGTCGCCAGAACGTTGGCCGGATCCCTGCGGCGACACCCGAGCCACGGCCACGCGTCTGCAGCCTCCCCTCATCGCCCCGGCTATATATAGGCCTTCCCCGAGCCATTCAACCTCACCAGCCTCCTCACCGAAGTCCTCTACGCCGCCCCGACCACCAAACCGAGCTCGAGGAGCTCCCGTTCCACTCCTCTGTCCGCCATTGCCGCCATCGGGCCTCGCTCAAATTTGAGCTAGGCAGAGCCCCTCCCCTCCTCTTTTCCACTCTAGAACTCCTCCTCCACTCCCGCAAGACCACCCTGGCCCTCGGCTCGTCGCCGGAGCGCCCGTCGGGCCGTGCCCGACGCCAACCAGAGACGACGTCCACCCCGTCTTCGACCGTCGCCTTGCAGTCCCTTCTCGGCGTCCCCAGCTGGTCCATGTGGGTGCGGCGCCTTGCCCTGGTCCCACCGTTGCCCTCCCCTTGGCCGGAGTTGGCCGGAGCCGCTAGGCCAGC
The DNA here is from genome assembly GCF_002575655.3 of Aegilops tauschii subsp. strangulata. Taxonomy (NCBI): domain Eukaryota; kingdom Viridiplantae; phylum Streptophyta; class Magnoliopsida; order Poales; family Poaceae; genus Aegilops; species Aegilops tauschii. The sequence continues at coordinate 230,350,763 of NC_053039.3, forward strand.
GCCGGCGCCCCTCCCTCTATTCTGCGCCCGCGTCGGGGGGAAGAAGAGGAGGAGCGGGAGGAGGGAGTTGACCGAGCCCGTGGACCCCGCGGCCCCACCAGTCAGTGACCCGGGGGGTTGACCCCGCTGACACTGACGTGGCAAGTGGAGACGTATTCGGCCGTCTGCGTTTTCATCTGTAGAAAGCGTATCGTATGAAGTGCGCTTCCTCTTTGGGTAAGCGTATTCCGTTTGTTCTTCGGGCGCAAATGCGCTTTCCTCTCTGGAAAGCATATTTGCCGAAATCTGCTTCTGCCTTATCCTCTCAGGGGCTTGTTTGTGATGATATTTTTGCAGATTAGTCCCTGAACTTCCTCACCTCACAACTTTTTACTCGTAACTGCAAATGAGGTGAATCCAAAGCCCACGTTTTCGTTTCGTCGAGCCCATTCTGTTGGCCACACTTCCACCTTGTGTTAATATTCTATAAATGACATTTTTGCCCTTGCACATAAACAGCCCCTCCGGGAAAGAACTATTTCCGGCAAATCTTTTCGCGGCTTCACCGCACTTCTTCCCCGTGCCTTCTTCATCCCCAGGCAAGCCACAATACCCACTTGCATGGTAGTCATGCAGTAGCCATGGTTTTCAACTTGAATATTTATTAAATGATGGCTTGTTTAAAACATGATTATCGTTGTTTCGGTAATGCTTCTGGGTTAGTGCTTACTTGCTTGCTATGTTGTTATGCACCTGGTTAGCATGCCCTACTAGTTGCTAGTATTACTTTCATATTACCATACTTGATAGTAGTACATGTTGGGTTGGTCATGTTCTTCGGTGCATGACTAACGTCGGTTATCGAGTACTGTTAATATGCGTTGTTCCTTTGCTGTTAGTTGGTTAAGTGTTACTCGGTAATGTTATTGATGAGTTCTTGCATGGTATTTATGGTTGATGCTAGTGGTCATGTTATACTATGAGTAGTGTTGCACTTGTAATATTTATGCTCGTCATTATGCCATGTTCAGTTGGAGATTATTCATAGTTGATATGGTGGATAGTTATGTTGCATCCCGTGCTTATGTTGATATCATGCTCATGCTTTGTATATGCATCATGTTATTTTATCATGGCTCGGCATATTGCATTCAAGTTTAACCGGATTTAATCGAACCTGGACAACTGTTGGCTGAGTCATGGTGCCACCATATCGAAACTGACCAGTGCAACCACGCTTACCTTTATGGGAAGGTCCTAACTGGGTCTATTGTCATGCCTCTCGCCGGTGCCTCCAACGAGGGATGGTTATGGGCGCACGCTACCCTGATCAGGTAGGCGGACATAACCTTGTGTGCCCGTTGTTGTTATTATGGATCCGATCCCCGTGAGGGACGTTTTGGCCACGACGGTGGTCGTTGTGTCTTTGGTAGACACGGGGCCACCCAGGACTAGCCCAGTGGGGAGTGAGTCAGAGTGGCCGGGAGAGTGTCATGGCAGTAGATCGGTTTTGTCGGAACGCCGTTGGTCCACCCGAATGGGAATGCGAGGCCATGGGTTCCGTAGTGTGGGTACAGTGTACTAACCTCTGCAGAGTGTATATTAAATCTATCGATAGCCGTGCCCGCGGATAAGGGCCCAGTTCATGTCGGTCACACCGTGAGTCAAGAATATTAATAATAACTTCATTAATGACAACCCCGGTTCGATGATGAGATAAGTTGGTTGTGATCGCCGGAAATATCACCGTTTGAGACCAAGTGTTGGTCATGGTTGTGATCGCCGGAATGATCACCGTGGTATCGATGATCACCGAGTTGTTGTATATTCGTGATGTTGTGCGAGAATCGTGGGTAAAAATCAAGCTCCTTGTGGGCATTTAATGATTACTACGGTATTGTTTATACCAATCTTGATTTGATCCTGAGATACTCGTGTGATGTCCGAGGTTGGTAAGTGATGCATGTGATGGTTACGTAGTAACCCGAGCAGAATAAATAGTGCATATAGTGTCATCATGTTGCATGCTAGTATCGTGAGATTCATATGTTCATGCCATGCTCATGTTGTTCTAGTTGTATCATGTTCATGTTGCTCATGACATGTTGTTATGAGGATCTCATGTTAATTGCTGCTTAACCTATAAATGCCATGCTGATGTTTGTCTTGAATGCTTCTGGTTATTGTGAGCTTGCAAGTACATTTAATGTACTGACCTGGCATGTCATGCCAGCTTGCAGGTCGTGCCTGGATTGCTTGCTTGTATTTGGTATTGTTCATGTGTTCACGAGCTAGGATAAGCGTTCCAGCCAGAGTCCCTGCGGAGTGGAGTTCACCACCGTCGTCGTTGTTCCGCTGCCAGTAGTTTTTCCGCTGCTTCGAGTTGTTCTGCTACTTGCATAGAGCACTTGAGGATGGCGTAGTGTCGCCGTGCGGATGTTATTCATTGTAATATCGGAGACCTTGTATTCATATCCGTGTAATAATAGAAAGCTGGTTTGTTCTATGCTAAGTAGTGCCATATTCCAGAAGACTTCTCCTGGATCTCTGGGCTGGAATACGGGGCGTTCCGGTTTCTCTGAGCCGGGGTGCCACAGGCTTGGTTTTCAGAGCAGGTCTGGCTATAGGATGTCTTAGCCTGCGCGAACGTTAGAAAGCGGTAGTATAGACCTCAGTTGGTTTGTTGCACTTGATTGTTGCATTTGTTTGTCGCATAGCATGCATATAGATTATTATTTTGTCACTAACGGTTGATCTTGTGAGTGTAGGCGGCATCGTTTTCGGTCCACCGCCTGCACCCTTCTTCTTAGCATGTCTGCTCTTTGGTGTTCGGCATCATCTCTGTCCTAGCATAGTGATGCCCTGGTACCCAGAGTTCCAGGCACCATTTGCAGGAGTTATGCTCAGGTATCGCGTATATTTTTCTGCCACCCACTGATGACCCACAAGTCTATCGTAGTCCTTTTGATAAGTAAGAGTGTCGAACCCAACGAGGAGCAGAAGGAAATGATAAGCGGTTTTCAGCAAGGTATTCTCTGCAAGCACTGAAATTATAGGTAACAGATAGTTTTGTGATAGGGTAATTTGTAACGAGCAACAAGTAACAAAAGTAAATAAAGTGCAGCAAGGTGGCCCAATCCTTTTTGTAGCAAAGGATGAGCCTGGAAAAACTCTTATATAGAGAAAAGCGCTCCCGAGGACACATGGGAATTATCGTCAAGCTAGTTTTCATCACGTTCATATGATTCGCGTTCGGTACTTTGATAATTTGATATGTGGGTGGACCGGTGCTTGGGTGCTATTCTTACTTGAACAAGCATCCCACTTATGATTAACCTCTATTGCAAGCATCCGCAACTACAACAAAAGTATTAAGGTAAACCTAACCATAGCATGAAACATATGGATCCAAATCAGCCCCTTACGAAGCAACGCATAAACTAGGGTTTAAGCTTCTGTCACTCTAGCAACCCATCATCTACTTATTACTTTCCAATGCCTTCCTCTAGGCCCAAATAATGGTGAAGTGTTATGTAGTCGACGTTCACATAACACCACTAGAGAATAGACAACATACATCTCATCAAAATATCGAACGAATACCAAATTCACATGACTACTAATAGCAAGACTTCTCCCATGTCCTCAGGAACAAACGTAACTACTCACAAAGCATATTCATGTTCATAATCAGAGGAGTATTAATATGCATAAAGGATATGAACATATGATCTTCCACCAAATGAACCGACTAGCATCAACTACAAGGAGTAATCAACACTACTAGCAACCTACAGGTACCAATCCCAGACTTAGAGACAAGAATTGGATACAAGAGATGAACTAGGGTTTGAGAGGAGATGGTGCTGGTGAAGATGTTGATGGAGATTGCCCTCCCCCGATGAGAGGAGCGTTGGTGATGACGATGGCGATGATTTCCCCCTCCCGGAGGGAAGTGTCCCCGGCAGAACAGCTCTGCCGGAGCCCTAGATTGGTTCCGCCTCGTGGCGGTGGAGTCTCGTCCCGAAAGCTTTCTTCTGATTTTTCTTTGGACGAAAGACTTCATATAGCAGAAGATGGGCACTGGAGGGCCAACAGGGGGCCCACGAGGCAGGGGGCGCGCCCAGGGGGGTAGGGCGCACCCCCCACCCACGTGGCCAGGTGGAGGCCCCCCTGACGTATTTCTTCCGCTCAATATTTTTTATTATTTCCAAAAATAACTTTCGTGTAGTTTCAGGACTTTTGGAGTTGTGCAGAATAGGTCTCTAATATTTGCTCCTTTTCCAGCCCAGAATTCCAGCTGCCGGCATTCTCCCTCCTTATGTAAACCTTGTAAAATAAGAGAGAATAGGCATAAGTATTGTGACATAATGTGTAATTGTCGGCGTTCTGGGAACGGGGGTCCCCAGACTTGCCTGCCTGCGGCCCACAGCGTGGCTGAGCCAGCAGGCCGTACGGCCCATCTTCATGAACAAGGCATCCAAGACCCTCGCGAGGGTCCAAGCCTCGCGAGGCGGACGACGCAAGACCTCCTCTAGAGTAGCCTAGCCAGGCAGGCTCACGAGGAGCGGAGATATCAAGGCGGGGCAAAACCTCATGAGGCCCTCGTGACATGAGCCATGACGAACGACACCAGGCGGGCGCCAGCGCGTGCAGCGTCCTTATTTCCTCTTTGGTGCTAAGGAGGCCAGTGCAGGCGAAGAGTACCGATGCATCAGGCAAAGGTTGCTATATTGGTGCAACGAGACCAAGACCAGGAGGACGGCAAGACGGAGGTCATCGTGGAGCCCAAGACGGCGTCACCACCAGAGCTTTTCGCAGGCGAAGACCGCTTTTGTCAGGATAGCTTGTACTAGCTGTCCCCCTTCAAATTTGCCCGCCGTTGTTGGCTCCCTTCCCGCTCAATATTTGGGAAGAGGACCAGGGCCTCTATAAATAGGACTAGCCACCACAGTAGGAGGCAACTGATCTCGAACTGATTCAGATCATCCTCAACTACACAAGCACAAGAACACCTCAACCTCAGGAGGCTGTTCTTCCCTTGTACTGTTCATCATCAGCCCAAGAGGCAATCCACCACCACCACACTGGAGTAGGGTATTACACCACAACGGTGACCCGAACCAGTATAAACCTCGTGTCTTTCTGTGTTGCGAGTTCGTCGAGTTCGTCCGCGAGATCTTAGCGAGCTAGGGCGTAGATCGGTAGGAGGGAAAGACTTCGCGCGCACCCCGGTGTTCGAACCTTAAGGGTTTTCCAGAACCCCACATCTGACATTTGGCGCGCCAGGTAGGGGTGCGCCGGAGCTTCTTCTCCACCAACCAGCTCGTCGACGCTCCACAGCCACGATGTCCGGCGACTCAAGGGCCGGCTCCGATCGCTGGGCAGCCTGGCCAGCCCGGGCAGCGCTGCCTGCCCATGAAGATTTTGACCCCTCACTCCAGACGGCGCGAGCGCCGCCAAACTCCGCCGGGCACGGACAGCGCGGCCAGGCGTCATCCACCCTCACCCCGCGGCAAGTACGAGCCGCGGCAAGAGCGGCGAGTCATGCCGCAGCAACGGCGCCGCACTCACGGTGGGAGCAAGCAAACATGCGGGCGGCACTCACGGTGGCAAGGGAGCTGCTGCGATGCAGGCTGATGGAGAGCGGCCGGGATACGCTGCTGGAGCGTGTTGCCGAGCTGCTGGATGCAGCGGCGTCGGGAGCACCACCCTTCTGCTATCGACTTCCTCCTCAGGCCACTGCAGGGCCGCCGGTGAACCTCACCACATCCGTGCGCCATCAACTACGCCCGGGGGCTTCATCAACATCAGCACGGCCAGTGGCGTAGGGGGCTCCGACTCCCCCATGCCGCCCGCGACAAGAACGAGCGCAAGCGTCGCCCTTCATGGTCCCAGCCGGATGCCATGCTACCATCCTCAGGACGACACCCTGGGCCAAGCAACATGGAGCGTGGGGCACCATGGCGAGGTGTTCGGGGTGACGGCCCCGGAAGCCTATGTGCCCCGCATGAGGGATCAAGGGTACGCACCAGAGGACGACCTCGGCTCATTCATTGGAGAAGATTGGGGAGAGGGGGCGCTAGGAGCCGAAGCCTTCCAAGGACCAACGGAGAACCACAACGATCGTGCCGGCAACAGCAACTACAGGGTACCGCTAATCTCTCAGGAACAGGCTTATGCTAACCATGCGCTGCAGATGAATCAGGTTGCAGCGTCGATCGACGACCCTGGCACGGCGGCACCCGTTCCCACAAGGGAGACACGCTGGGGGCCGCCGGGAGGGAGCCAGGAGCAAGGCCCCTCCCCTCGGCGCGCGACGCCTGGCGACACCCGGAGGTAGGCCCTCTGCCGGGGAGGCCTCGACAACCCTTCCCCCGGCAGAGGACCTGTGGTCGCCGGGGGCACTGCTGGCATCCTCTTTCCCTCCTTCGAGTCGTTCCGGTGACCGGTCGGCTCAAAGGAGGTCAAGAGTGGCGCAAGGCGGGGCCCTCGTCTGGCGATATGAAGCAAGGCCGGTACCTGTGAAGAAGGCCCAATGCCTGTGAAGCTCGCCGCCCGTGACACTCTCACGTAATAATGAGTTGGGGTTGTACACGCCCCAGAGTCTCAGGGGTTCCGGCCTCAGGCCCTGTGGCTCCCTCCCACGCCTAGTGGCAGCACTTAGCTCCGTGCTGGTGAGAATACTTGAAGACCAGAAGACTAGACTAGGTGCCGGACGCGGCCTTTTGCTTTGGATCTCTCTTTCTGTAGCTTTGCTTTCTGGATCTGGATTTGAGTTGAAACCGAGTTTTTATCGATGCGCGCGGGGGGAGCCTTTTCTCGTTCAAGCAATTTCTTGCCTTCTGGATCTCGTTTTATCTGGGACTCATGTCCGTCGCCTTCCCCTCACGAGCTCCTCGCGAGCGGGACTGCGTGAAGAACGCGCACGCCAAGCGCACGCTAGCACTGCAACTGGAGCTCACCTCTCGTGGGGCCCCTTCTGACGGGGCGACAAGCTCCGCAGGATTCTCAGAAACTCGACGTCTCGCTACCCAACTCAAGCCGGCACTGACTATGGTAAACCATGATAGAAAACTCGCACCTGGATTCACGAGTTCGCGAGGACACAAACTCGCGTTGCATAGGAAAGTAAAAACTCCAGTTTGCTTACATGAGGGGCTCCCCCTCTCAAAGTGCTCTTACAAGTTTTCTAAGGGCCACGCCCGAGTTTGTGCGTAGGATGAAGTGACAGGAGAACAAGGGATCAGCCAGAAATGTCGCTCGCTGCGTCACCCGCGGATGCGTCACTCGCGTCGTCGTCGTCTTCATCGGCATCGTCGCCGCCGTCGGCGACGCCCCCATCGTCGTCGTCAACCACGTCGCCTTCGTCTGCAACGACTACCATCGCGTCATCCTCAGAAGTGAAGGCCCTGACCAGCGCGTCCACATTGTCCTCAACCCAACGCGCTAGGTCACCCCGGACAGTCGTGGGTACGGGGGCGATGGCGGCGTCGAAATCAAAGTTGGGGTCGGCATTCAGGAGGTGGCTGAAGACACGGGAGAAAGCGCGCTCGAGCAGGCCACGACCCCTTTCCTCTACAAGCTGGCGAGCTCTGGTAGATCGAGCCTCCAGGCGCGTCACCACCTCGGTGAAGAAGGTCAGGTTGCTGGCATAATCATTCGAGTGAGGGGCCGGCGCCTCCACGTCGCAAATATGGCCCAGGGCAATATTGGCCCTGTTTCGGAGATCCTGAAGCATAGGGGCATGCTCTCGCTCCAGCGTTCGTCGTTGGAGCACTTCCTCCATGTTTTGCCGTGCGGCGGCCTTAGCGTCATCAACCCACCTTCGAAGGGAACGCAGCTCGGCGCGGGCGGAGGCCAAGTCCGCCTGCGCCGTAACCAGGGCGGCGGCCGTGGCTTCCGCGCGCCTCTCAACCTGAGGGCAGCGGCCCTGCCCGCATCCTTTGTACCCGCGAGCTTCAGCTTCAGGTCGTACCTACCCTCCAGGTCTGCGCGAACCTCGGCCACCCGGCGATTGACCTCCTCCTCGACTCTGGCCTCGCGAGCCCCGACGGCATCTTCTGCTTGAGCAACTTGACGCTCCCTCGTCTCCAGTCGCTCGAGCTCGAGGCTGCGCTCCACGGCTTCCAGGGCCAGCGCCTCGCCGCGCTTCCGGACCTCCTCATCCTCCGCGGGCGTCCCCCTCAGCGATGCAAGAGCGGCCCTGTGCGCCTCCACCTGCTGCTCAAGGGACGCGCTCCAGGCCTGGAGCTCCCACGCGCGTTCCTCCGCGAGCCTCTTCCAAGGCTCGCGAGAGGGCTTCATGGGCAATCTTGAGGGACGCCTCGGCCTTCGCACTCTCAAGCTCGCGCTGATAGCGGCCGAGGTTGATGGCCACCTTCAGCTTGCGCTGCTCCTCCACCAGCCGGAGACCTTCAGCCTCAAGGCGCGAGTCAACACCAGCGAGCTCTTCACCCAGTCGACTCATCGCGCCCATCGCCTCCTGGAAAAGCTCGTGGCGAACTACGCTCCGCCCGCGCTCGAGCTCGAACGCTCGGCCCACCTCGTCCTCCACCTCCGGGACAGCGGGCGGGGTACCAAGTGGCGCGCCACCTCCCGGCAGGGGGCTGGGGGCTGATGTCGTACCCGACGTCAACCAGTCCTCACGAGAAGCCCGAGCCGATCGGGGCACACTGCATGAAGAGGAGCCGAAGATCGAAGCCAACCAGCTGCCGTCTATGAGCAAAGGAGGGGTCCTGGGTATGCCCACCAGGCTCCACGCCAGACCGTGGGGGAGGAGTGACAAAGCCACGGGCTCAGCGCGCCACGAAGGCGGAGATGCTCCCCCAACCGACCCTGCTCCAGGGGCGGTAAGCAGACCAGGTACGCTCAAGGCCGATGGGGGAGTCAAGGAAGGAGGAGGCCGTTTCTCAGGAGGCGCGGCCGCCTCGATGGAAGGAGCCCTGAAGAACTGACGTCAAAAGATGAAAAACAGCACACAAGGAGCCACAGCGATACGATACTTACACGTCAACGGCGATGTACTTCCTCCGCTTCAGCGGTCCAAAGATGTTGCTGCCGCTGGGGGGTCCTTTCCTCTTGCGGATCTCCTCGAAGTCCACACAAAGACGACCGAAACGCTGGACGTGACGGCCGGTGCGCAGCGGGGCCGAAGAAGAGCTCGGAAGGATATCTTCAGGGGTGCCTGGTTGTGGCAAACAGCCGGGCACTGTTTCACCACGACCTCCCGAGGCTCCTGGAGCCTTGGCCTCGGGAGTCGCATGCTGCATCTCCTCAGCAACCGACGCCTCAGGAGGGGGTTGGCAGGCTCCTGAGGACGATGCCCCAGGATCCCCACTCGACACGTGCTCCTCAGCACTCGAGCCACCGGCCTCCGCCGGAGCTCGCCCACCTGCACCATCGCTTGGGGCGAGCTCAGCACCAGGTGCAAGGAAGGGAACCACAACGGCGGGGTTCTCACGAGGCCCCTCCAGGTCGATCGGCCGTGGCCCCCACTCGTCAAATGGAGGCATGTTCTCTGCAAATTGATCCTTGTTCTTGCAGCGGTACAGTAAGCAATTCTTCCCAGGCAGTTCGGCCGACAAAGGGACACCCGTCAGGACCTTGAGCACTGTCTGCCGTGTCCCGAGAAGGAGCCCAAACTCCTGAAACCTCATGTGGTCCTGGCTGTGGAGCAAGGTCCACATTGGGCGAGAATGGCGCTGAAGCGGAGCAATCCGACGCTTGACGAATTCCTTCACCACCATTGGCGCGGTCACGCCGCGATCCTTCAACAACCTCAACCTGAGCCAGACGTGGGCAAGGCCGCGGCTCGTGAGCCGTTGATGGCTCCAGCCGGAGTTAGGAACAGCGGGCCCCGATGGAGCCTGAAGCAGAGGACTGAGCACGCCGGCATCAACGAACACCCATCGTGTCCAGAATTTGCTCGTGGGTGGAGGAAGCTCGAAGTCGATCCCCTCGCCCGCCGTCGCAGCCATGGCATGGAAGCTCACGCATACCGAGCTTTGTTGGGGTTCGATCAGATGCAATGAGAAGAAATGGCGAAGGAGGGCCACAGAAGGGGCTATGCCAGCCATAGCTTCGCACACGAAGGCGAAGACGGCGAGAAGAGTCACAGACTGAGGGTCGAGATGTAGCATGTGGATCTGATAATGCTCAAGCACCGCGTTGAAGAAGGCGGAGAAGGGAGGAATCAGGCCAGCCCAGAAGGCATCTATGAAGATTGGGACTTCGGTGGCCGCCTGAGCCGTGCGAGTGCGAGACGCAGGCCAAGCCACCGTCTCCCCCCACTCGTTGAAGCTGGAAGCCATCGGGCGCACCTTGTCCATGGCCTCGTCGTTGAGCACCCGAGACCGGCCGAGCGCCGGCGCAAAGGACGGAGGTGCAGCAGGCAGAGATAGAGGTCTCTTCCCCTTTTCAGCTTGTTTCGGCGCCATGGCGATGGAGCAGGCAGAGCGCAAGTCAGATTGGAGAAGAGAAACAGAGTCTCGAGGAAGCAGGGAGATTGGGGAAGCAAGGCGCAGACGACGGAGGAATAACTGTGTAGGCCGCGGGGGCCGCATAGCTAGGCGGGTTCAAAGGCGGCGTGGGGAAGTGGAGACGCCCACGTCCAATCAACCGCCACGCGTCAACCGAGGCCGCAGGCTTTTGGGGCCCGCGGTGCTCCGAACTTGACCCTTGGCTTCGCCGTGAAGCCAAGCCCGAGCGCACCTTGGGCCCGGGGGCTACTGTCGGTGTTCTGGGAACGGGGGTCCCCAGACTTGCCTGCCTGCGGCCCACAGCGTGGCTGAGCCAGCAGGCCGTACGGCCCATCTTCATCAACAAGGCATCCAAGACCCTCGCGAGGGTCCAAGCCTCGCGAGGTGGACGACGCAAGACCTCCTCTGGAGTAGCCTAACCAGGCAGGCTCACGAGGAGCGGAGATATCAAGGCGGGGCAAAACCTCACGAGGCCCTCGTGACGTGAGCCATAACGAACGACACCAGGCGGGCGCCAGCGCGCGCAGCGTCCTTATTTCCTCTTTGGTGCTAAGGAGGCCAACGCAGGCCAAGAGTACCGAGGAATAAGGCAAAGGTTGATATATTGGTGCAACGAGACCAAGACCAGGAGGACGGCAAGACGGAGGTCATCGTGGAGCCCAAGACGGCGTCACCACCAGAGCTTTTCGCAGGCGAAGACCGCTTTTGTCAGGATAGCTTGTACTAGTTGTCCCCCTTCAAATTTGCCCGCCGTTGTTGGCTCCCTTCCCGCTCAATATTTGGGAAGAGGACCAGGGCCTCTATAAATAGGACTAGCCACCACAGTAGGAGGCAACTGATCTCGAACTGATTCAGATCATCCTCAACTACACAAGCACAAGAACACCTCAACCTCAGGAGGCTGTTCTTCCCTTGTACTGTTCATCATCAGCCCAAGAGGCAATCCACCACCACCACACTGGAGTAGGGTATTACACCACAACGGTGGCCCGAACCAGTATAAACCTCGTGTCTTTCTGTGTTGCGAGTTCGTCCGCGAGATCTTAGCGAGCTAGGGCATAGATTGGTAGGAGGGAAAGACTTCGCGCGCACCCAAGTGTTCGAACCTTAAGGGTTTGTCGGAACCCCACATCCGACGGTAATAACAGCCCATAATGCAATAAATATCGATATAAAAGCATGATGCAAAATGGACGTATCAACTCCCCCAAGCTTAGACCTCGCTTGTCCTCAAGCGAAAGCCGATAACGATAAATATGTCCACATGTTTAGAGGTAGAGGTGTCGATAAAATAAAATACGGACATGAGGGCATCATGATTATTCTCATAACAGCAACATATATGGATATTGTCATATGATTTCTTAAGCTCAAGTAATAATCTGTTCACAATGCAAAGTATGAATCAGAAACTTTATTGAGAACTAACAAACTATAATCTCAGTCATTGAGGCAATTGCAATTTATCATAACATCAGAAAGAGTCTATGTCAGAGCTTTCTAGCAAGTCCACATACTCAACTATCACTTAGTCTTTCATAATTGCTAACACTCACGCAATACTTGTGGTTACGGAGTTTTAATCGGACACAGAGAAAGATAGGGGCTTATAGTTTCGCCTCCCAACCTTTTACCTCAAGGGTAATGTCAACAATAATAACTCATGCTAACTTACATCCAATTTATATATATATATATATATATATATATATATATATATATATGGATCCTTCCAACATCCTGTGCTTGCCAAAGGATAAAATGTAAAAAGGAAAGGTGAAGATCACCATGACTCTTGCATAAGGTAGAAGGTAATAGTAACAGATAGGCCCTTCGCAGAGGGAAGCAGAGGTTGCCATGCGCTTTCAGGGTTGGATGCACAAAATCTTAATGAGAAAGAACGTCACTTTATATTGCCACTTGTGATATGAACCTTTATTATGCAGTCTGTCGCTTTTATTTCTTCCACATCACAAGATCGTATAAAGCTTATTTCCTCCACACCAATCAATCATACATATTTAGAGAGCAATTTTTATTGCTTGCGCCGATGACAACTTACTTGAAGGATCTTACTCAATCCATAGGTAGATATGGTGGACTCTCATGGCAAAACTGGTTTTTAAGGGTTTTGGATGCACAAGTAGTGTCTCTACTTGGTGCAAAGAATTTGGCTAGCATGAGGGGGAAAGGCAAGCTCAACATGTTGGATGATCCATGACAATATACTTTATCTCAGATATAAGAAAACATAACCCATTACGTTGTCTTCCTTGTCCAACATCAACTCCTTAGCATGTCATATTTTACTGAGTGCTCCCAATCATAAAAGATGTCCAAGATAGTATATTTATATGTGAAACCTCTCTTTCTTTATTACTTCCTATTAATTGCAACGATGACCAAAGCTATGTTTGTCAACTCTCAACAACTTTTAATCATCATACTCTTTATATGTGAAGTCATTACTATCCATAAGATCAATATGATCTCTTTATTTCTTTTTATTCTTTTCTCTTTTCTTTTATTCACTCAAGATCATAGCAAGATAATCAAGCCCTTGACTCAACACTAATCTTTATTATATATATAGCTCACGCACTCGATTACATAGAGGGATCATAAAGCAAAACTCAAAACTAGATCATGCCAAAACTTTATTCTACTAGATCAAGATACTACTAAAAGGAACGAACTAAGAAAAACGGTAATGATAGGAGTGTGATGGTGATACGATACCGGGGCATCTCCCCCAAGCTTGGCAGTTGCCAAGGGGAGTGCCCATACCCATGTGATTATATATCTTTTGCTGGTGAAGGGATTGTTGATGATGTAGGCTTGTCGTCCATCTTCCAAGGCATTGGCTCGCCATCATAGAAGGATGATCGAGTCTCCGGGATCCTTAAATTTGCAGCCAAACTCATCCTTTGGAATCTATATTCATACTCACAGTTTTGGTTTTGCAGGCCATAGATTTGGGCTTGGAAGTGCTCGATTTTCTCGTGGATCTTGAAGATGGCCTCCCCAATGTCCTTGGCATCCAGCTTGTGGTTGTTGGTGAACTCCATGATCATTATGTGATTGGAGTCAAGTCCACGCTCCACCATCTCCTGGCACTTAAAAACTTGTTGCTCCATTGCTTCAAGCCTTGTCTCCACGCTTCCGGTCCTCCGTGGTCCCTCAACATCGCGGATGTGCAGCAACCCATCATGCATCTCAATGGTTTGAGGGTGTTGCAGCACCTCCGCGAGATAAGGATTGATGACCTTCTCGAAGAACTTGTCCTTGGGGGCGCTTGGAGACGTCATGGTGATCTAGATCTGTCAGAAAAACAGCTCGAAACAAGAACAGAGGATATTTGCGTGATACAGGAGTCAAAACCTTCGGGAGATTATATAATGAATTTTTACCGACCAAAATACGCATCGTGCAAGAAAACGGAGTCCGGAGAGCACACGAGGTGCCCACGAGGTAGGGGGCGCGCCCAGTAGGGTAGGGCGCGCCCTCCACCCTCGTGGAGGCCTCGTGTCCTTCCCGGACTGCCTCTTATTTTTCTATTTTTATAAATATTCCAAAACGGAGAAATATTGCCATAAAAACTGTTTTGGAGTCGGTTTACTTACCGTACCACATACCTATTCCTTTTCGGAGTCTGAAACGTTCCGGAAAGTGTCCCTTATGTATTCCTCCGGGGTTATGGTTTCAATAACATTGGTTTCAACATTTATAGGATTACCTGAGATATAATGTTTGATTCTTTGTCCGTTCACCACCTTTGGATTTGTGCCTTCGAAGTTGTTGATTTTTATGACACCGGAATGATAGACCTCCTCGATAACGTAAGGGCCTTCCAATTTAGAGAGAATTTTTCCTGCAAAAAATCTTAAACGAGAGTTGTATAGCAATACATAATCACCTACATTAAACTCACGCTTTTGTATTCTTTTGTCATGCCATCTTTTAACTTTTTCTTTAAACAATTTGGCATTCTCGTAGGCTTGGGTTCTCCATTCATCAAGTGAGCTAATATCAAATAACCCCTTCTCACCAGCAAGTTTGAAATCATAATTGAGCTCTTTAATAGCCCAATATGCCTTATGTTCTAGTTCGAGAGGTAAGTGACATGCTTTTCCATAAACCATTTTATACGGAGACATACCCATAGGATTTTTATATGCAGTTCTATAGGCCCATAATGCATCATCAAGTTTCTTGGACCAATTCTTTCTAGATCTATTAACAGTCTTTTGCAAAATTAATTTGAGCTCTCTATTACTCAATTCTACTTGACCACTAGACTGTGGGTGATAAGGAGATGCAATTCTATGATTAACATCATATTTAGCAAGCATTTTTCGGAAAGCACCATGAATAAAATGTGAACTACCATGAGTCATTAAATATCTAGGGACTCCAAACCTTGGGAAGATAACTTCTTTAAGCATCTTAATAGAAGTGTTATGATTAGCACTACTAGTTGGAATAGCTTCTACCCACTTAGTAACGTAATCAACAACAACTAAAATATGTGTGTATCCATTAGAGGCAGGAAAAGGTCCCATATAATCAAAGCCCCAAACATCAAATGGTTCAATAACAAGTGAATAATTCATAGGAATTTCTTGACGTCTACTAATATTACAAATTCTTTGGCATTCATCACAAGATAAAACAAACTTACGGGCATCCTTGAAGAGAGCAGGCCAATAAAAACCGGATTGCAATACCTTATGTGCAGTTTTGTCTCCAGCGTGGTGTCCTCCATAAGCCTCGGAGTGACACTTGCGTAGGATCTGTTCCTGTTCATGCTCAGGTACACAACGTCTAATGACACCATCTACTCCTTCTTTATAAAGATATGGGTCATCCCAAAAGTAATGTCTCAAATCATAGAAGAACTTTTTCTTTTGTTGGTATGTGAAACTAGGTGGTATAAATTTAGCAACAATATAATTAGCATAATCAGCATACCATGGAGCAGTACGAGAAGCATTTATGACATTTAATTGTTCATCCGGAAAGCTATCATCAATAGGTAGTGGGTCATCAAGAACATTTCCTAACCTAGACAAGTTGTCTGCAACGGGGTTCTCAGCTCCCTTTCTATCAATAATATGCAAATCAAATTCTTGTAGCAAGAGAACCCATCTAATAAGTCTAGGTTTAGCATCTTTCTTTTCCATAAGATATTTAATAGCAGCATGATCAGTGTGAATAGTTACTTTAAAATCAACAATATAAGGTCTGAACTTATCACACGCAAATACAACTGCTAAGAATTCTTTTTCAGTAGTAGCATAATTTCTTTGAGCATTTTCTAGAGTTTTGCTACCATATTGAATAACATTTAATTTCTTATCAACCCTTTGCCCTAGAACAGCACCTACAGCATAATCACTAGCATCACACATAATTTTAAAGGGTAAATTCCAATCAGGTGGCTGAACCATAGGTGTAGAAATCAATGCTTTCTTAAGTATTTCAAATGCTTCTACACAATCATCATCAAAAACAAATGGTATATCTTTTTGTAATAAATTAGTCAGAGGCCGATAAATTTTTGAGAAGTCCTTAATGAACCTCCTATAAAAACCGGCGTGACCAAGGAAACTTCTTATACCTTTGATGTCCTTGGGACATGGCATCTTTTCAATAGCATCAACCTTGGCTTTATCAACTTCAATACCTCTTTCAGAAACTTTATGCCCCAGGACAATACCTTCATTAACCATAAAGTGGCACTTTTCCCTATTCAAGACAAGATTAGTTTCTTCACATCTCTGCAAAACTCGATCAAGGTTGCTCAAGCAATCATCAAAAGAGGATCCATAAACGGAGAAGTCGTCCATGAAAACCTCACAAATCTTTTCACAAAAGTCAGAGAATATAGCCATCATGCATCTTTGAAAGGTAGCAGGTGCATTACATAAACCAAAAGGCATACATCTATAAGCAAAAGTACCAAAAGGGCAAGTAAAAGTAGTCTTTGATTGATCATTGGCTGACACAGGTATTTGAGAGAAACCAGAATAACCATCTAGAAAGCAAAAATGTGTATGTTTGGATAATCTTTCTAGCATTTGATCGATAAAAGGTAAGGGGTAATGATCTTTTTTAGTAGCCTTATTTAATTTGCGGAAATCAATTACCATCCTATAACCTGTAATAATTCTTTGCGGGATCAACTCATCTTTAATATTAGGAATGACAGTAATACCTCCCTTCTTAGGGACACAATGGACAGGACTTACCCACTGACTATCAGCAACGGGATAAATTATACCTTCCTCAAGGAGCTTTAGTATTTCTTTTCTTACCACTTCCTTCATCTTAGGATTCAGCCGTTGTTGATGATCACGAACTGGTTTGGCATCGTCCTCCAAATTTATTTTATGTTGACATAGAGTATATCCTTAAGATCATCAAGAGTATATCCAATAGCAGCATGGTGCTTCCTCAGAGTTTTCAATAATCTTTCTTCTTCATGCTCTGAAAGGTTAGCACTAATAATAACAGGATATATCTTTTTCTCATCAAGATAAGCATATTTAAGAGTATCAGGTAACGGTTTAAGCTCAAACACGGGATCACCCTTGGGTGGAGGAGGATCCCCTAGGATTTCAACAGGCAAATTGTGTTTCAGGATGGGTTCCTGTTTAAACAATACTTCATCTATTTCCCTTCTTTCATTCATAAACATATCATTTTCATGGTCTAGCAAATATTGTTCTAAAGGGTCACTAGGAGGTACGGCAATAAAAGCAAGACCAATTATTTCATCCTTACTAGGCAATTCTTCTTCACGGTGTTGTCTACGAAATTTAGAGAAATTAAACTCATGAGACATATCACCTAGACCAATAGTAACAACATCCTTTTCGCAGTCTATCTTAGCATTAACAGTATTCAAGAAGGGTCTACCAAATATAATGGGGCAAAAGCTATCTTGTGGGGAACCAAGAACAAGAAAATCAGCAGGATATTTAGTTTTACCACACAAGACTTCAACATCTCTAACAATTCCAATTGGCGATATAGTATCTCTATTGGCAAGCTTAATGGTAACATCAATATCTTCTATCTCAGCAGGTGCAATATCATGCATAATTTCTTTCTATAAGTCATGAGGTATAGCACTAGCACTAGCACCCATATCACATAAACCATGATAACAATGATCTCCTATTTTAACAGAAATAACAGGCATGCCTACCATAGGTCTATGTTTATCCTTATCACAAGGTTTGGCAATTCTAGCAGTTTCATCACAGAAATAAATAACATGCCCATCAATATTATCAGACAAGAGATCTTTAACAATAGCAATATTAGGTTCAACTTTAATTTGCTCAGGAGGTGTATAAGTTCTAATATTGCTTTTACGAACCACAGTTGAAGTTTTAGCATGATCCTTTATTCTAACAGGGAAAGGTGGTTTCTCAACATAAGAAGTAGGAACAATAGGATCATTATAAGTGATAGTCTTTTCTTCAACTTTAATAGGTGCAGCTACTTTTACTTCTATGGGAGGATGATATTTAAACCACTTCTCCTTAGGGAGATCAACATAAGCAGCAAAAGATTCACAGAAACAGGCTACTATCTCAGAGTCAAGTCCATATTTAGTGCTAAATTTATGGAAAACATCGGTATCCATAAAAGATTTAACACAATCAAACTTAGGTGTCATACCTGACTCCTTACCTTCATCGAGATCCCAATCTTGAGAGTTGCGTTTAATTCTATCCAATAAATCCCATTTGAATTCAATAGTCTTCATCATAAAAGAGCCAGCACAAGAAGTATCGAGCATGGTGCGATTGTTATCAGAAAGCCGAGCATAAAATTTTTGAATAATCATTTCTCTTGAGAGCTCATGATTGGGGCATGAATATAACATTGATTTAAGCCTCCCCCAAGCTTGAGCGATACTTTCTCCTTCGCGAGGCCAGAAATTATATATATAATTGTGATCACGATGAACAAGATGCATAGGATAAAATTTCTGATGAAATTCCAATTTCAATTGTTTGTTGTTCCATAATCCCGTATCATCACATAGCCTATACCATGTCAATGCATATTCCTTCAAAGATAAAGGAAAGACCTTCTTCTTAATAACATCACCGGGTATACATGCAAGCTTAAATAATCCACAAACTTCATCCACATAGATTAGGTGCTCATCAGGATGCTTTGTTCCATCTCGTGCAAAAGGATTAGCTAGCAGTTTTTCTATCATACCCGAAGGAATTTCAAAGTGGACATTTTCATCTTTAGTAGGTTCGGTAGGTTGAGGAGCAACTCTTTGCTCTACTGGTCGGGGTGAAGATACCCCGAACAAGCCCCTCAGAGGATTACTTTCCATAGTAACAAGTGACAGTAAATTTCAGCACACTATATAAATTTTTCCTTACCAAATTCCACCTACCAAAGGCGCTTCGCTCTCCGGCAACTGCGCCAGAAAAGAGTCTTGATGACCCACAAGTATAGGGGATCTATCGTAGTCCTTTCGATAAGTAAGAGTGTCAAACCCAACGACGAGCAGAAGGAAATGATAAGCGGTTTTCAGCAAGGTATTCTCTACAAGCACTGAAATTATAGGTAACAGATAGTTTTGTGATAGGGTAATTTGTGACGAGCAACAAGTAACAAAAGTAAATAAAGTGCAGCAAGGTGGCTCAATCCTTTTTGTAGCAAAGGACGAGCCTGGACAAACTCTTATATAGAGAAAAGCGCTCCCGAGGACACATGGGAATTATCGTCAAGCTAGTTTTCATCACGTTCATATGATTCGCGTTCGGTACTTTGATAATTTGATATGTGGGTGGACCGGTGCTTGGGTGCTGTTCTTACTTGAACAAGCATCCCACTTATGATTAACATCTATTGCAAGCATCCGCAACTACAACAAAAGTATTAAGGTAAACCTAACCATAGCATGAAACATATGGATCCAAATCAGCCCCTTACGAAGCAACGCATAAACTAGGGTTTAAGCTTCTGTCACTCTAGCAACCCATCATCTACTTATTACTTTCCAATGCCTTCCTCTAGGCCCAAATAATGGTGAAGTGTTATGTAGTCGACGTTCACATAACACCACTAGAGAATAGACAACATACATCTCATCAAAATATCGAACGAATACCAAATTCACATGACTACTAATAGCAAGACTTCTCCCATGTCCTCAGGAACAAACGTAACTACTCACAAAGCATATTCATGTTCATAATCAGAGGAGTATTAATATGCATAAAGGATATGAACATATGATCTTCCACCAAATGAACCGACTAGCATCAACTACAAGGAGTAATCAACACTACTAGCAACCTACAGGTACCAATCCCAGACTTAGAGACAAGAATTGGATACAAGAGATGAACTAGGGTTTGAGAGGAGATGGTGCTGGTGAAGATGTTGATGGAGATTGCCCTCCCCCGATGAGAGGAGCGTTGGTGATGACGATGGCGATGATTTCCCCCTCCCGGAGGGAAGTGTCCCCGGCAGAACAGCTCTGCCGGAGCCCTAGATTGGTTCCGCCTCGTGGCGGTGGAGTCTCGTCCCGAAAGCTTTCTTCTGATTTTTCTTTGGACGAAAGACTTCATATAGCAGAAGATGGGCACTGGAGGGCCAACAGGGGGCCCACGAGGCAGGGGGCGCGCCCAGGGGGGTAGGGCGCACCCCCCACCCACGTGGCCAGGTGGAGGCCCCCCTGACGTATTTCTTCCGCTCAATATTTTTTATTATTTCCAAAAATAACTTTCGTGTAGTTTCAGGACTTTTGGAGTTGTGCAGAATAGGTCTCTAATATTTGCTCCTTTTCCAGCCCAGAATTCCAGCTGCCGGCATTCTCCCTCCTTATGTAAACCTTGTAAAATAAGAGAGAATAGGCATAAGTATTGTGACATAATGTGTAATTGTCGGCGTTCTGGGAACGGGGGTCCCCAGACTTGCCTGCCTGCGGCCCACAGCGTGGCTGAGCCAGCAGGCCGTATGGCCCATCTTCATGAACAAGGCATCCAAGACCCTCGCGAGGGTCCAAGCCTCGCGAGGCGGACGACGCAAGACCTCCTCTAGAGTAGCCTAGCCAGGCAGGCTCACGAGGAGCGGAGATATCAAGGCGGGGCAAAACCTCATGAGGCCCTCGTGACATGAGCCATGACGAACGACACCAGGCGGGCGCCAGCGCGTGCAGCGTCCTTATTTCCTCTTTGGTGCTAAGGAGGCCAGTGCAGGCGAAGAGTACCGATGCATCAGGCAAAGGTTGCTATATTGGTGCAACGAGACCAAGACCAGGAGGACGGCAAGACGGAGGTCATCGTGGAGCCCAAGACGGCGTCACCACCAGAGCTTTTCGCAGGCGAAGACCGCTTTTGTCAGGATAGCTTGTACTAGCTGTCCCCCTTCAAATTTGCCCGCCGTTGTTGGCTCCCTTCCCGCTCAATATTTGGGAAGAGGACCAGGGCCTCTATAAATAGGACTAGCCACCACAGTAGGAGGCAACTGATCTCGAACTGATTCAGATCATCCTCAACTACACAAGCACAAGAACACCTCAACCTCAGGAGGCTGTTCTTCCCTTGTACTGTTCATCATCAGCCCAAGAGGCAATCCACCACCACCACACTGGAGTAGGGTATTACACCACAACGGTGACCCGAACCAGTATAAACCTCGTGTCTTTCTGTGTTGCGAGTTCGTCGAGTTCGTCCGCGAGATCTTAGCGAGCTAGGGCGTAGATCGGTAGGAGGGAAAGACTTCGCGCGCACCCCGGTGTTCGAACCTTAAGGGTTTTCCAGAACCCCACATCTGACATTTGGCGCGCCAGGTAGGGGTGCGCCGGAGCTTCTTCTCCACCAACCAGCTCGTCGACGCTCCACAGCCACGATGTCCGGCGACTCAAGGGCCGGCTCCGATCGCTGGGCAGCCTGGCCAGCCCGGGCAGCGCTGCCTGCCCATGAAGATTTTGACCCCTCACTCCAGACGGCGCGAGCGCCGCCAAACTCCGCCGGGCACGGACAGCGCGGCCAGGCGTCATCCACCCTCACCCCGCGGCAAGTACGAGCCGCGGCAAGAGCGGCGAGTCATGCCGCAGCAACGGCGCCGCACTCACGGTGGGAGCAAGCAAACATGCGGGCGGCACTCACGGTGGCAAGGGAGCTGCTGCGATGCAGGCTGATGGAGAGCGGCCGGGATACGCTGCTGGAGCGTGTTGCCGAGCTGCTGGATGCAGCGGCGTCGGGAGCACCACCCTTCTGCTATCGACTTCCTCCTCAGGCCACTGCAGGGCCGCCGGTGAACCTCACCACATCCGTGCGCCATCAACTACGCCCGGGGGCTTCATCAACATCAGCACGGCCAGTGGCGTAGGGGGCTCCGACTCCCCCATGCCGCCCGCGACAAGAACGAGCGCAAGCGTCGCCCTTCATGGTCCCAGCCGGATGCCATGCTACCATCCTCAGGACGACACCCTGGGCCAAGCAACATGGAGCGTGGGGCACCATGGCGAGGTGTTCGGGGTGACGGCCCCGGAAGCCTATGTGCCCCGCATGAGGGATCAAGGGTACGCACCAGAGGACGACCTCGGCTCATTCATTGGAGAAGATTGGGGAGAGGGGGCGCTAGGAGCCGAAGCCTTCCAAGGACCAACGGAGAACCACAACGATCGTGCCGGCAACAGCAACTACAGGGTACCGCTAATCTCTCAGGAACAGGCTTATGCTAACCATGCGCTGCAGATGAATCAGGTTGCAGCGTCGATCGACGACCCTGGCACGGCGGCACCCGTTCCCACAAGGGAGACACGCTGGGGGCCGCCGGGAGGGAGCCAGGAGCAAGGCCCCTCCCCTCGGCGCGCGACGCCTGGCGACACCCGGAGGTAGGCCCTCTGCCGGGGAGGCCTCGACAACCCTTCCCCCGGCAGAGGACCTGTGGTCGCCGGGGGCACTGCTGGCATCCTCTTTCCCTCCTTCGAGTCGTTCCGGTGACCGGTCGGCTCAAAGGAGGTCAAGAGTGGCGCAAGGCGGGGCCCTCGTCTGGCGATATGAAGCAAGGCCGGTACCTGTGAAGAAGGCCCAATGCCTGTGAAGCTCGCCGCCCGTGACACTCTCACGTAATAATGAGTTGGGGTTGTACACGCCCCAGAGTCTCAGGGGTTCCGGCCTCAGGCCCTGTGGCTCCCTCCCACGCCTAGTGGCAGCACTTAGCTCCGTGCTGGTGAGAATACTTGAAGACCAGAAGACTAGACTAGGTGCCGGACGCGGCCTTTTGCTTTGGATCTCTCTTTCTGTAGCTTTGCTTTCTGGATCTGGATTTGAGTTGAAACCGAGTTTTTATCGATGCGCGCGGGGGGAGCCTTTTCTCGTTCAAGCAATTTCTTGCCTTCTGGATCTCGTTTTATCTGGGACTCATGTCCGTCGCCTTCCCCTCACGAGCTCCTCGCGAGCGGGACTACGTGAAGAACGCGCACGCCAAGCGCACGCTAGCACTGCAACTGGAGCTCACCTCTCGTGGGGCCCCTTCTGACGGGGCGACAAGCTCCGCAGGATTCTCAGAAACTCGACGTCTCGCTACCCAACTCAAGCCGGCACTGACTATGGTAAACCATGATAGAAAACTCGCACCTGGATTCACGAGTTCGCGAGGACACAAACTCGCGTTGCATAGGAAAGTAAAAACTCCAGTTTGCTTACATGAGGGGCTCCCCCTCTCAAAGTGCTCTTACAAGTTTTCTAAGGGCCACGCCCGAGTTTGTGCGTAGGATGAAGTGACAGGAGAACAAGGGATCAGCCAGAAATGTCGCTCGCTGCGTCACCCGCGGATGCGTCACTCGCGTCGTCGTCGTCTTCATCGGCATCGTCGCCGCCGTCGGCGACGCCCCCATCGTCGTCGTCAACCACGTCGCCTTCGTCTGCAACGACTACCATCGCGTCATCCTCAGAAGTGAAGGCCCTGACCAGCGCGTCCACATTGTCCTCAACCCAACGCGCTAGGTCACCCCGGACAGTCGTGGGTACGGGGGCGATGGCGGCGTCGAAATCAAAGTTGGGGTCGGCATTCAGGAGGTGGCTGAAGACACGGGAGAAAGCGCGCTCGAGCAGGCCACGACCCCTTTCCTCTACAAGCTGGCGAGCTCTGGTAGATCGAGCCTCCAGGCGCGTCACCACCTCGGTGAAGAAGGTCAGGTTGCTGGCATAATCATTCGAGTGAGGGGCCGGCGCCTCCACGTCGCAAATATGGCCCAGGGCAATATTGGCCCTGTTTCGGAGATCCTGAAGCATAGGGGCATGCTCTCGCTCCAGCGTTCGTCGTTGGAGCACTTCCTCCATGTTTTGCCGTGCGGCGGCCTTAGCGTCATCAACCCACCTTCGAAGGGAACGCAGCTCGGCGCGGGCGGAGGCCAAGTCCGCCTGCGCCGTAACCAGGGCGGCGGCCGTGGCTTCCGCGCGCCTCTCAACCTGAGGGCAGCGGCCCTGCCCGCATCCTTTGTACCCGCGAGCTTCAGCTTCAGGTCGTACCTACCCTCCAGGTCTGCGCGAACCTCGGCCACCCGGCGATTGACCTCCTCCTCGACTCTGGCCTCGCGAGCCCCGACGGCATCTTCTGCTTGAGCAACTTGACGCTCCCTCGTCTCCAGTCGCTCGAGCTCGAGGCTGCGCTCCACGGCTTCCAGGGCCAGCGCCTCGCCGCGCTTCCGGACCTCCTCATCCTCCGCGGGCGTCCCCCTCAGCGATGCAAGAGCGGCCCTGTGCGCCTCCACCTGCTGCTCAAGGGACGCGCTCCAGGCCTGGAGCTCCCACGCGCGTTCCTCCGCGAGCCTCTTCCAAGGCTCGCGAGAGGGCTTCATGGGCAATCTTGAGGGACGCCTCGGCCTTCGCACTCTCAAGCTCGCGCTGATAGCGGCCGAGGTTGATGGCCACCTTCAGCTTGCGCTGCTCCTCCACCAGCCGGAGACCTTCAGCCTCAAGGCGCGAGTCAACACCAGCGAGCTCTTCACCCAGTCGACTCATCGCGCCCATCGCCTCCTGGAAAAGCTCGTGGCGAACTACGCTCCGCCCGCGCTCGAGCTCGAACGCTCGGCCCACCTCGTCCTCCACCTCCGGGACAGCGGGCGGGGTACCAAGTGGCGCGCCACCTCCCGGCAGGGGGCTGGGGGCTGACGTCGTACCCGACGTCAACCAGTCCTCACGAGAAGCCCGAGCCGATCGGGGCACACTGCATGAAGAGGAGCCGAAGATCGAAGCCAACCAGCTGCCGTCTATGAGCAAAGGAGGGGTCCTGGGTATGCCCACCAGGCTCCACGCCAGACCGTGGGGGAGGAGTGACAAAGCCACGGGCTCAGCGCGCCACGAAGGCGGAGATGCTCCCCCAACCGACCCTGCTCCAGGGGCGGTAAGCAGACCAGGTACGCTCAAGGCCGATGGGGGAGTCAAGGAAGGAGGAGGCCGTTTCTCAGGAGGCGCGGCCGCCTCGATGGAAGGAGCCCTGAAGAACTGACGTCAAAAGATGAAAAACAGCACACAAGGAGCCACAGCGATACGATACTTACACGTCAACGGCGATGTACTTCCTCCGCTTCAGCGGTCCAAAGATGTTGCTGCCGCTGGGGGGTCCTTTCCTCTTGCGGATCTCCTCGAAGTCCACACAAAGACGACCGAAACGCTGGACGTGACGGCCGGTGCGCAGCGGGGCCGAAGAAGAGCTCGGAAGGATATCTTCAGGGGTGCCTGGTTGTGGCAAACAGCCGGGCACTGTTTCACCACGACCTCCCGAGGCTCCTGGAGCCTTGGCCTCGGGAGTCGCATGCTGCATCTCCTCAGCAACCGACGCCTCAGGAGGGGGGTGGCAGGCTCCTGAGGACGATGCCCCAGGATCCCCACTCGACACGTGCTCCTCAGCACTCGAGCCACCGGCCTCCGCCGGAGCTCGCCCACCTGCACCATCGCTTGGGGCGAGCTCAGCACCAGGTGCAAGGAAGGGAACCACAACGGCGGGGTTCTCACGAGGCCCCTCCAGGTCGATCGGCCGTGGCCCCCACTCGTCAAATGGAGGCATGTTCTCTGCAAATTGATCCTTGTTCTTGCAGCGGTACAGTAAGCAATTCTTCCCAGGCAGTTCGGCCGACAAAGGGACACCCGTCAGGACCTTGAGCACTGTCTGCCGTGTCCCGAGAAGGAGCCCAAACTCCTGAAACCTCATGTGGTCCTGGCTGTGGAGCAAGGTCCACATTGGGCGAGAATGGCGCTGAAGCGGAGCAATCCGACGCTTGACGAATTCCTTCACCACCATTGGCGCGGTCACGCCGCGATCCTTCAACAACCTCAACCTGAGCCAGACGTGGGCAAGGCCGCGGCTCGTGAGCCGTTGATGGCTCCAGCCGGAGTTAGGAACAGCGGGCCCCGATGGAGCCTGAAGCAGAGGACTGAGCACGCCGGCATCAACGAACACCCATCGTGTCCAGAATTTGCTCGTGGGTGGAGGAAGCTCGAAGTCGATCCCCTCGCCCGCCGTCGCAGCCATGGCATGGAAGCTCACGCATACCGAGCTTTGTTGGGGTTCGATCAGATGCAATGAGAAGAAATGGCGAAGGAGGGCCACAGAAGGGGCTATGCCAGCCATAGCTTCGCACACGAAGGCGAAGACGGCGAGAAGAGTCACAGACTGAGGGTCGAGATGTAGCATGTGGATCTGATAATGCTCAAGCACCGCGTTGAAGAAGGCGGAGAAGGGAGGAATCAGGCCAGCCCAGAAGGCATCTATGAAGATTGGGACTTCGGTGGCCGCCTGAGCCGTGCGAGTGCGAGACGCAGGCCAAGCCACCGTCTCCCCCCACTCGTTGAAGCTGGAAGCCATCGGGCGCACCTTGTCCATGGCCTCGTCGTTGAGCACCCGAGACCGGCCGAGCGCCGGCGCAAAGGACGGAGGTGCAGCAGGCAGAGATAGAGGTCTCTTCCCCTTTTCAGCTTGTTTCGGCGCCATGGCGATGGAGCAGGCAGAGCGCAAGTCAGATTGGAGAAGAGAAACAGAGTCTCGAGGAAGCAGGGAGATTGGGGAAGCAAGGCGCAGACGACGGAGGAATAACTGTGTAGGCCGCGGGGGCCGCATAGCTAGGCGGGTTCAAAGGCGGCGTGGGGAAGTGGAGACGCCCACGTCCAATCAACCGCCACGCGTCAACCGAGGCCGCAGGCTTTTGGGGCCCGCGGTGCTCCGAACTTGACCCTTGGCTTCGCCGTGAAGCCAAGCCCGAGCGCACCTTGGGCCCGGGGGCTACTGTCGGTGTTCTGGGAACGGGGGTCCCCAGACTTGCCTGCCTGCGGCCCACAGCGTGGCTGAGCCAGCAGGCCGTACGGCCCATCTTCATCAACAAGGCATCCAAGACCCTCGCGAGGGTCCAAGCCTCGCGAGGTGGACGACGCAAGACCTCCTCTGGAGTAGCCTAACCAGGCAGGCTCACGAGGAGCGGAGATATCAAGGCGGGGCAAAACCTCACGAGGCCCTCGTGACGTGAGCCATAACGAACGACACCAGGCGGGCGCCAGCGCGCGCAGCGTCCTTATTTCCTCTTTGGTGCTAAGGAGGCCAACGCAGGCCAAGAGTACCGAGGCATAAGGCAAAGGTTGATATATTGGTGCAACGAGACCAAGACCAGGAGGACGGCAAGACGGAGGTCATCGTGGAGCCCAAGACGGCGTCACCACCAGAGCTTTTCGCAGGCGAAGACCGCTTTTGTCAGGATAGCTTGTACTAGTTGTCCCCCTTCAAATTTGCCCGCCGTTGTTGGCTCCCTTCCCGCTCAATATTTGGGAAGAGGACCAGGGCCTCTATAAATAGGACTAGCCACCACAGTAGGAGGCAACTGATCTCGAACTGATTCAGATCATCCTCAACTACACAAGCACAAGAACACCTCAACCTCAGGAGGCTGTTCTTCCCTTGTACTGTTCATCATCAGCCCAAGAGGCAATCCACCACCACCACACTGGAGTAGGGTATTACACCACAACGGTGGCCCGAACCAGTATAAACCTCGTGTCTTTCTGTGTTGCGAGTTCGTCCGCGAGATCTTAGCGAGCTAGGGCATAGATTGGTAGGAGGGAAAGACTTCGCGCGCACCCAAGTGTTCGAACCTTAAGGGTTTGTCGGAACCCCACATCCGACGGTAATAACAGCCCATAATGCAATAAATATCGATATAAAAGCATGATGCAAAATGGACGTATCAACTCCCCCAAGCTTAGACCTCGCTTGTCCTCAAGCGAAAGCCGATAACGATAAATATGTCCACATGTTTAGAGGTAGAGGTGTCGATAAAATAAAATACGGACATGAGGGCATCATGATTATTCTCATAACAGCAACATATATGGATATTGTCATATGATTTCTTAAGCTCAAGTAATAATCTGTTCACAATGCAAAGTATGAATCAGAAACTTTATTGAGAACTAACAAACTATAATCTCAGTCATTGAGGCAATTGCAATTTATCATAACATCAGAAAGAGTCTATGTCAGAGCTTTCTAGCAAGTCCACATACTCAACTATCACTTAGTCTTTCATAATTGCTAACACTCACGCAATACTTGTGGTTACGGAGTTTTAATCGGACACAGAGAAAGATAGGGGCTTATAGTTTCGCCTCCCAACCTTTTACCTCAAGGGTAATGTCAACAATAATAACTCATGCTAACTTACATCCAATTTATATATATATATATATATATATATATATATATATATATATATATGGATCCTTCCAACATCCTGTGCTTGCCAAAGGATAAAATGTAAAAAGGAAAGGTGAAGATCACCATGACTCTTGCATAAGGTAGAAGGTAATAGTAACAGATAGGCCCTTCGCAGAGGGAAGTAGAGGTTGCCATGCGCTTTCAGGGTTGGATGCACAAAATCTTAATGAGAAAGAACGTCACTTTATATTGCCACTTGTGATATGAACCTTTATTATGCAGTCTGTCGCTTTTATTTCTTCCACATCACAAGATCGTATAAAGCTTATTTCCTCCACACCAATCAATCATACATATTTAGAGAGCAATTTTTATTGCTTGCGCCGATGACAACTTACTTGAAGGATCTTACTCAATCCATAGGTAGATATGGTGGACTCTCATGGCAACACTGGTTTAAGGGTTTTGGATGCACAAGTAGTGTCTCTACTTGGTGCAAAGAATTTGGCTAGCATGAGGGGGAAAGGCAAGCTCAACATGTTGGATGATCCATGACAATATACTTTATCTCAGATATAAGAAAACATAACCCATTACGTTGTCTTCCTTGTCCAACATCAACTCCTTAGCATGTCATATTTTACTGAGTGCTCCCAATCATAAAAGATGTCCAAGATAGTATATTTATATGTGAAACCTCTCTTTCTTTATTACTTCCTATTAATTGCAACGATGACCAAAGCTATGTTTGTCAACTCTCAACAACTTTTAATCATCATACTCTTTATATGTGAAGTCATTACTATCCATAAGATCAATATGATCTCTTTATTTCTTTTTATTCTTTTCTCTTTTCTTTTATTCACTCAAGATCATAGCAAGATAATCAAGCCCTTGACTCAACACTAATCTTTATTATATATATAGCTCACGCACTCGATTACATAGAGGGATCATAAAGCAAAACTCAAAACTAGATCATGCCAAAACTTTATTCTACTAGATCAAGATACTACTAAAAGGAACGAACTAAGAAAAACGGTAATGATAGGAGTGTGATGGTGATACGATACCGGGGCATCTCCCCCAAGCTTGGCAGTTGCCAAGGGGAGTGCCCATACCCATGTGATTATATATCTTTTGCTGGTGAAGGGATTGTTGATGATGTAGGCTTGTCGTCCATCTTCCAAGGCATTGGCTCGCCATCATAGAAGGATGATCGAGTCTCCGGGATCCTTAAATTTGCAGCCAAACTCATCCTTTGGAATCTATATTCATACTCACAGTTTTGGTTTTGCAGGCCATAGATTTGGGCTTGGAAGTGCTCGATTTTCTCGTGGATCTTGAAGATGGCCTCCCCAATGTCCTTGGCATCCAGCTTGTGGTTGTTGGTGAACTCCATGATCATTATGTGATTGGAGTCAAGTCCACGCTCCACCATCTCCTGGCACTTAAAAACTTGTTGCTCCATTGCTTCAAGCCTTGTCTCCACGCTTCCGGTCCTCCGTGGTCCCTCAACATCGCGTATGTGCAGCAACCCATCATGCATCTCAATGGTTTGAGGGTGTTGCAGCACCTCCGCGAGATAAGGATTGATGACCTTCTCGAAGAACTTGTCCTTGGGGGCGCTTGGAGACGTCATGGTGATCTAGATCTGTCAGAAAAACAGCTCGAAACAAGAACAGAGGATATTTGCGTGATACAGGAGTCAAAACCTTCGGGAGATTATATAATGAATTTTTACCGACCAAAATACGCATCGTGCAAGAAAACGGAGTCCGGAGAGCACACGAGGTGCCCACGAGGTAGGGGGCGCGCCCAGTAGGGTAGGGCGCGCCCTCCACCCTCGTGGAGGCCTCGTGTCCTTCCCGGACTGCCTCTTATTTTTCTATTTTTATAAATATTCCAAAACGGAGAAATATTGCCATAAAAACTGTTTTGGAGTCGGTTTACTTACCGTACCACATACCTATTCCTTTTCGGAGTCTGAAACGTTCCGGAAAGTGTCCCTTATGTATTCCTCCGGGGTTATGGTTTCAATAACATTGGTTTCAACATTTATAGGATTACCTGAGATATAATGTTTGATTCTTTGTCCGTTCACCACCTTTGGATTTGTGCCTTCGAAGTTGTTGATTTTTATGACACCGGAATGATAGACCTCCTCGATAACGTAAGGGCCTTCCAATTTAGAGAGAATTTTTCCTGCAAAAAATCTTAAACGAGAGTTGTATAGCAATACATAATCACCTACATTAAACTCACGCTTTTGTATTCTTTTGTCATGCCATCTTTTAACTTTTTCTTTAAACAATTTGGCATTCTCGTAGGCTTGGGTTCTCCATTCATCAAGTGAGCTAATATCAAATAACCCCTTCTCACCAGCAAGTTTGAAATCATAATTGAGCTCTTTAATAGCCCAATATGCCTTATGTTCTAGTTCGAGAGGTAAGTGACATGCTTTTCCATAAACCATTTTATACGGAGACATACCCATAGGATTTTTATATGCAGTTCTATAGGCCCATAATGCATCATCAAGTTTCTTGGACCAATTCTTTCTAGATCTATTAACAGTCTTTTGCAAAATTAATTTGAGCTCTCTATTACTCAATTCTACTTGACCACTAGACTGTGGGTGATAAGGAGATGCAATTCTATGATTAACATCATATTTAGCAAGCATTTTTCGGAAAGCACCATGAATAAAATGTGAACTACCATGAGTCATTAAATATCTAGGGACTCCAAACCTTGGGAAGATAACTTCTTTAAGCATCTTAATAGAAGTGTTATGATTAGCACTACTAGTTGGAATAGCTTCTACCCACTTAGTAACGTAATCAACAACAACTAAAATATGTGTGTATCCATTAGAGGCAGGAAAAGGTCCCATATAATCAAAGCCCCAAACATCAAATGGTTCAATAACAAGTGAATAATTCATAGGAATTTCTTGACGTCTACTAATATTACAAATTCTTTGGCATTCATCACAAGATAAAACAAACTTACGGGCATCCTTGAAGAGAGCAGGCCAATAAAAACCGGATTGCAATACCTTATGTGCAGTTTTGTCTCCAGCGTGGTGTCCTCCATAAGCCTCGGAGTGACACTTGCGTAGGATCTGTTCCTGTTCATGCTCAGGTACACAACGTCTAATGACACCATCTACTCCTTCTTTATAAAGATATGGGTCATCCCAAAAGTAATGTCTCAAATCATAGAAGAACTTTTTCTTTTGTTGGTATGTGAAACTAGGTGGTATAAATTTAGCAACAATATAATTAGCATAATCAGCATACCATGGAGCAGTACGAGAAGCATTTATGACATTTAATTGTTCATCCGGAAAGCTATCATCAATAGGTAGTGGGTCATCAAGAACATTTCCTAACCTAGACAAGTTGTCTGCAACGGGGTTCTCAGCTCCCTTTCTATCAATAATATGCAAATCAAATTCTTGTAGCAAGAGAACCCATCTAATAAGTCTAGGTTTAGCATCTTTCTTTTCCATAAGATATTTAATAGCAGCATGATCAGTGTGAATAGTTACTTTAAAATCAACAATATAAGGTCTGAACTTATCACACGCAAATACAACTGCTAAGAATTCTTTTTCAGTAGTAGCATAATTTCTTTGAGCATTTTCTAGAGTTTTGCTACCATATTGAATAACATTTAATTTCTTATCAACCCTTTGCCCTAGAACAGCACCTACAGCATAATCACTAGCATCACACATAATTTTAAAGGGTAAATTCCAATCAGGTGGCTGAACCATAGGTGTAGAAATCAATGCTTTCTTAAGTATTTCAAATGCTTCTACACAATCATCATCAAAAACAAATGGTATATCTTTTTGTAATAAATTAGTCAGAGGCCGATAAATTTTTGAGAAGTCCTTAATGAACCTCCTATAAAAACCGGCGTGACCAAGGAAACTTCTTATACCTTTGATGTCCTTGGGACATGGCATCTTTTCAATAGCATCAACCTTGGCTTTATCAACTTCAATACCTCTTTCAGAAACTTTATGCCCCAGGACAATACCTTCATTAACCATAAAGTGGCACTTTTCCCTATTCAAGACAAGATTAGTTTCTTCACATCTCTGCAAAACTCGATCAAGGTTGCTCAAGCAATCATCAAAAGAGGATCCATAAACGGAGAAGTCGTCCATGAAAACCTCACAAATCTTTTCACAAAAGTCAGAGAATATAGCCATCATGCATCTTTGAAAGGTAGCAGGTGCATTACATAAACCAAAAGGCATACATCTATAAGCAAAAGTACCAAAAGGGCAAGTAAAAGTAGTCTTTGATTGATCATTGGCTGACACAGGTATTTGAGAGAAACCAGAATAACCATCTAGAAAGCAAAAATGTGTATGTTTGGATAATCTTTCTAGCATTTGATCGATAAAAGGTAAGGGGTAATGATCTTTTTTAGTAGCCTTATTTAATTTGCGGAAATCAATTACCATCCTATAACCTGTAATAATTCTTTGCGGGATCAACTCATCTTTAATATTAGGAATGACAGTAATACCTCCCTTCTTAGGGACACAATGGACAGGACTTACCCACTGACTATCAGCAACGGGATAAATTATACCTTCCTCAAGGAGCTTTAGTATTTCTTTTCTTACCACTTCCTTCATCTTAGGATTCAGCCGTTGTTGATGATCACGAACTGGTTTGGCATCGTCCTCCAAATTTATTTTATGTTGACATAGAGTATATCCTTAAGATCATCAAGAGTATATCCAATAGCAGCATGGTGCTTCCTCAGAGTTTTCAATAATCTTTCTTCTTCATGCTCTGAAAGGTTAGCACTAATAATAACAGGATATATCTTTTTCTCATCAAGATAAGCATATTTAAGAGTATCAGGTAACGGTTTAAGCTCAAACACGGGATCACCCTTGGGTGGAGGAGGATCCCCTAGGATTTCAACAGGCAAATTGTGTTTCAGGATGGGTTCCTGTTTAAACAATACTTCATCTATTTCCCTTCTTTCATTCATAAACATATCATTTTCATGGTCTAGCAAATATTGTTCTAAAGGGTCACTAGGAGGTACGGCAATAAAAGCAAGACCAATTATTTCATCCTTACTAGGCAATTCTTCTTCACGGTGTTGTCTACGAAATTTAGAGAAATTAAACTCATGAGACATATCACCTAGACCAATAGTAACAACATCCTTTTCGCAGTCTATCTTAGCATTAACAGTATTCAAGAAGGGTCTACCAAATATAATGGGGCAAAAGCTATCTTGTGGGGAACCAAGAACAAGAAAATCAGCAGGATATTTAGTTTTACCACACAAGACTTCAACATCTCTAACAATTCCAATTGGCGATATAGTATCTCTATTGGCAAGCTTAATGGTAACATCAATATCTTCTATCTCAGCAGGTGCAATATCATGCATAATTTCTTTCTATAAGTCATGAGGTATAGCACTAGCACTAGCACCCATATCACATAAACCATGATAACAATGATCTCCTATTTTAACAGAAATAACAGGCATGCCTACCATAGGTCTATGTTTATCCTTATCACAAGGTTTGGCAATTCTAGCAGTTTCATCACAGAAATAAATAACATGCCCATCAATATTATCAGACAAGAGATCTTTAACAATAGCAATATTAGGTTCAACTTTAATTTGCTCAGGAGGTGTATAAGTTCTAATATTGCTTTTACGAACCACAGTTGAAGTTTTAGCATGATCCTTTATTCTAACAGGGAAAGGTGGTTTCTCAACATAAGAAGTAGGAACAATAGGATCATTATAAGTGATAGTCTTTTCTTCAACTTTAATAGGTGCAGCTACTTTTACTTCTATGGGAGGATGATATTTAAACCACTTCTCCTTAGGGAGATCAACATAAGCAGCAAAAGATTCACAGAAACAGGCTACTATCTCAGAGTCAAGTCCATATTTAGTGCTAAATTTATGGAAAACATCGGTATCCATAAAAGATTTAACACAATCAAACTTAGGTGTCATACCTGACTCCTTACCTTCATCGAGATCCCAATCTTGAGAGTTGCGTTTAATTCTATCCAATAAATCCCATTTGAATTCAATAGTCTTCATCATAAAAGAGCCAGCACAAGAAGTATCGAGCATGGTGCGATTGTTATCAGAAAGCCGAGCATAAAATTTTTGAATAATCATTTCTCTTGAGAGCTCATGATTGGGGCATGAATATAACATTGATTTAAGCCTCCCCCAAGCTTGAGCGATACTTTCTCCTTCGCGAGGCCAGAAATTATATATATAATTGTGATCACGATGAACAAGATGCATAGGATAAAATTTCTGATGAAATTCCAATTTCAATTGTTTGTTGTTCCATAATCCCGTATCATCACATAGCCTATACCATGTCAATGCATATTCCTTCAAAGATAAAGGAAAGACCTTCTTCTTAATAACATCACCGGGTATACATGCAAGCTTAAATAATCCACAAACTTCATCCACATAGATTAGGTGCTCATCAGGATGCTTTGTTCCATCTCGTGCAAAAGGATTAGCTAGCAGTTTTTCTATCATACCCGAAGGAATTTCAAAGTGGACATTTTCATCTTTAGTAGGTTCGGTAGGTTGAGGAGCAACTCTTTGCTCTACTGGTCGGGGTGAAGATACCCCGAACAAGCCCCTCAGAGGATTACTTTCCATAGTAACAAGTGACAGTAAATTTCAGCACACTATATAAATTTTTCCTTACCAAATTCCACCTACCAAAGGCGCTTCGCTCTCCGGCAACTGCGCCAGAAAAGAGTCTTGATGACCCACAAGTATAGGGGATCTATCGTAGTCCTTTCGATAAGTAAGAGTGTCAAACCCAACGACGAGCAGAAGGAAATGATAAGCGGTTTTCAGCAAGGTATTCTCTACAAGCACTGAAATTATAGGTAACAGATAGTTTTGTGATAGGGTAATTTGTGACGAGCAACAAGTAACAAAAGTAAATAAAGTGCAGCAAGGTGGCTCAATCCTTTTTGTAGCAAAGGACGAGCCTGGACAAACTCTTATATAGAGAAAAGCACTCCCGAGGACACATGGGAATTATCGTCAAGCTAGTTTTCATCACGTTCATATGATTCGCGTTCGGTACTTTGATAATTTGATATGTGGGTGGACCGGTGCTTGGGTGCTGTTCTTACTTGAACAAGCATCCCACTTATGATTAACATCTATTGCAAGCATCCGCAACTACAACAAAAGTATTAAGGTAAACCTAACCATAGCATGAAACATATGGATCCAAATCAGCCCCTTACGAAGCAACGCATAAACTAGGGTTTAAGCTTCTGTCACTCTAGCAACCCATCATCTACTTATTACTTTCCAATGCCTTCCTCTAGGCCCAAATAATGGTGAAGTGTTATGTAGTCGACGTTCACATAACACCACTAGAGAATAGACAACATACATCTCATCAAAATATCGAACGAATACCAAATTCACATGACTACTAATAGCAAGACTTCTCCCATGTCCTCAGGAACAAACGTAACTACTCACAAAGCATATTCATGTTCATAATCAGAGGAGTATTAATATGCATAAAGGATATGAACATATGATCTTCCACCAAATGAACCGACTAGCATCAACTACAAGGAGTAATCAACACTACTAGCAACCTACAGGTACCAATCCCAGACTTAGAGACAAGAATTGGATACAAGAGATGAACTAGGGTTTGAGAGGAGATGGTGCTGGTGAAGATGTTGATGGAGATTGCCCTCCCCCGATGAGAGGAGCGTTGGTGATGACGATGGCGATGATTTCCCCCTCCCGGAGGGAAGTGTCCCCGGCAGAACAGCTCTGCCGGAGCCCTAGATTGGTTCCGCCTCGTGGCGGTGGAGTCTCGTCCCGAAAGCTTTCTTCTGATTTTTCTTTGGACGAAAGACTTCATATAGCAGAAGATGGGCACTGGAGGGCCAACAGGGGGCCCACGAGGCAGGGGGCGCACCCAGGGGGGTAGGGCGCACCCCCCACCCACGTGGCCAGGTGGAGGCCCCCCTGACGTATTTCTTCCGCTCAATATTTTTTATTATTTCCAAAAATAACTTTCGTGTAGTTTCAGGACTTTTGGAGTTGTGCAGAATAGGTCTCTAATATTTGCTCCTTTTCCAGCCCAGAATTCCAGCTGCCGGCATTCTCCCTCCTTATGTAAACCTTGTAAAATAAGAGAGAATAGGCATAAGTATTGTGACATAATGTGTAATTGTCGGCGTTCTGGGAACGGGGGTCCCCAGACTTGCCTGCCTGCGGCCCACAGCGTGGCTGAGCCAGCAGGCCGTACGGCCCATCTTCATGAACAAGGCATCCAAGACCCTCGCGAGGGTCCAAGCCTCGCGAGGCGGACGACGCAAGACCTCCTCTAGAGTAGCCTAGCCAGGCAGGCTCACGAGGAGCGGAGATATCAAGGCGGGGCAAAACCTCATGAGGCCCTCGTGACATGAGCCATGACGAACGACACCAGGCGGGCGCCAGCGCGTGCAGCGTCCTTATTTCCTCTTTGGTGCTAAGGAGGCCAGTGCAGGCGAAGAGTACCGATGCATCAGGCAAAGGTTGCTATATTGGTGCAACGAGACCAAGACCAGGAGGACGGCAAGACGGAGGTCATCGTGGAGCCCAAGACGGCGTCACCACCAGAGCTTTTCGCAGGCGAAGACCGCTTTTGTCAGGATAGCTTGTACTAGCTGTCCCCCTTCAAATTTGCCCGCCGTTGTTGGCTCCCTTCCCGCTCAATATTTGGGAAGAGGACCAGGGCCTCTATAAATAGGACTAGCCACCACAGTAGGAGGCAACTGATCTCGAACTGATTCAGATCATCCTCAACTACACAAGCACAAGAACACCTCAACCTCAGGAGGCTGTTCTTCCCTTGTACTGTTCATCATCAGCCCAAGAGGCAATCCACCACCACCACACTGGAGTAGGGTATTACACCACAACGGTGACCCGAACCAGTATAAACCTCGTGTCTTTCTGTGTTGCGAGTTCGTCGAGTTCGTCCGCGAGATCTTAGCGAGCTAGGGCGTAGATCGGTAGGAGGGAAAGACTTCGCGCGCACCCCGGTGTTCGAACCTTAAGGGTTTTCCAGAACCCCACATCTGACATTTGGCGCGCCAGGTAGGGGTGCGCCGGAGCTTCTTCTCCACCAACCAGCTCGTCGACGCTCCACAGCCACGATGTCCGGCGACTCAAGGGCCGGCTCCGATCGCTGGGCAGCCTGGCCAGCCCGGGCAGCGCTGCCTGCCCATGAAGATTTTGACCCCTCACTCCAGACGGCGCGAGCGCCGCCAAACTCCGCCGGGCACGGACAGCGCGGCCAGGCGTCATCCACCCTCACCCCGCGGCAAGTACGAGCCGCGGCAAGAGCGGCGAGTCATGCCGCAGCAACGGCGCCGCACTCACGGTGGGAGCAAGCAAACATGCGGGCGGCACTCACGGTGGCAAGGGAGCTGCTGCGATGCAGGCTGATGGAGAGCGGCCGGGATACGCTGCTGGAGCGTGTTGCCGAGCTGCTGGATGCAGCGGCGTCGGGAGCACCACCCTTCTGCTATCGACTTCCTCCTCAGGCCACTGCAGGGCCGCCGGTGAACCTCACCACATCCGTGCGCCATCAACTACGCCCGGGGGCTTCATCAACATCAGCACGGCCAGTGGCGTAGGGGGCTCCGACTCCCCCATGCCGCCCGCGACAAGAACGAGCGCAAGCGTCGCCCTTCATGGTCCCAGCCGGATGCCATGCTACCATCCTTAGGACGACACCCTGGGCCAAGCAACATGGAGCGTGGGGCACCATGGCGAGGTGTTCGGGGTGACGGCCCCGGAAGCCTATGTGCCCCGCATGAGGGATCAAGGGTACGCACCAGAGGACGACCTCGGCTCATTCATTGGAGAAGATTGGGGAGAGGGGGCGCTAGGAGCCGAAGCCTTCCAAGGACCAACGGAGAACCACAACGATCGTGCCGGCAACAGCAACTACAGGGTACCGCTAATCTCTCAGGAACAGGCTTATGCTAACCATGCGCTGCAGATGAATCAGGTTGCAGCGTCGATCGACGACCCTGGCACGGCGGCACCCGTTCCCACAAGGGAGACACGCTGGGGGCCGCCGGGAGGGAGCCAGGAGCAAGGCCCCTCCCCTCGGCGCGCGACGCCTGGCGACACCCGGAGGTAGGCCCTCTGCCGGGGAGGCCTCGACAACCCTTCCCCCGGCAGAGGACCTGTGGTCGCCGGGGGCACTGCTGGCATCCTCTTTCCCTCCTTCGAGTCGTTCCGGTGACCGGTCGGCTCAAAGGAGGTCAAGAGTGGCGCAAGGCGGGGCCCTCGTCTGGCGATATGAAGCAAGGCCGGTACCTGTGAAGAAGGCCCAATGCCTGTGAAGCTCGCCGCCCGTGACACTCTCACGTAATAATGAGTTGGGGTTGTACACGCCCCAGAGTCTCAGGGGTTCCGGCCTCAGGCCCTGTGGCTCCCTCCCACGCCTAGTGGCAGCACTTAGCTCCGTGCTGGTGAGAATACTTGAAGACCAGAAGACTAGACTAGGTGCCGGACGCGGCCTTTTGCTTTGGATCTCTCTTTCTGTAGCTTTGCTTTCTGGATCTGGATTTGAGTTGAAACCGAGTTTTTATCGATGCGCGCGGGGGGAGCCTTTTCTCGTTCAAGCAATTTCTTGCCTTCTGGATCTCGTTTTATCTGGGACTCATGTCCGTCGCCTTCCCCTCACGAGCTCCTCGCGAGCGGGACTACGTGAAGAACGCGCACGCCAAGCGCACGCTAGCACTGCAACTGGAGCTCACCTCTCGTGGGGCCCCTTCTGACGGGGCGACAAGCTCCGCAGGATTCTCAGAAACTCGACGTCTCGCTACCCAACTCAAGCCGGCACTGACTATGGTAAACCATGATAGAAAACTCGCACCTGGATTCACGAGTTCGCGAGGACACAAACTCGCGTTGCATAGGAAAGTAAAAACTCCAGTTTGCTTACATGAGGGGCTCCCCCTCTCAAAGTGCTCTTACAAGTTTTCTAAGGGCCACGCCCGAGTTTGTGCGTAGGATGAAGTGACAGGAGAACAAGGGATCAGCCAGAAATGTCGCTCGCTGCGTCACCCGCGGATGCGTCACTCGCGTTGTCGTCGTCTTCATCGGCATCGTCGCCGCCGTCGGCGACGCCCCCATCGTCGTCGTCAACCACGTCGCCTTCGTCTGCAACGACTACCATCGCGTCATCCTCAGAAGTGAAGGCCCTGACCAGCGCGTCCACATTGTCCTCAACCCAACGCGCTAGGTCACCCCGGACAGTCGTGGGTACGG
Organism: Aegilops tauschii subsp. strangulata; assembly: GCF_002575655.3. NCBI lineage: Eukaryota > Viridiplantae > Streptophyta > Magnoliopsida > Poales > Poaceae > Aegilops > Aegilops tauschii. Next base: position 230,390,281 of record NC_053039.3, read on the forward strand.
GGGCGATGGCGGCGTCGAAATCAAAGTTGGGGTCGGCATTCAGGAGGTGGCTGAAGACACGGGAGAAAGCGCGCTCGAGCAGGCCACGACCCCTTTCCTCTACAAGCTGGCGAGCTCTGGTAGATCGAGCCTCCAGGCGCGTCACCACCTCGGTGAAGAAGGTCAGGTTGCTGGCATAATCATTCGAGTGAGGGGCCGGCGCCTCCACGTCGCAAATATGGCCCAGGGCAATATTGGCCCTGTTTCGGAGATCCTGAAGCATAGGGGCATGCTCTCGCTCCAGCGTTCGTCGTTGGAGCACTTCCTCCATGTTTTGCCGTGCGGCGGCCTTAGCGTCATCAACCCACCTTCGAAGGGAACGCAGCTCGGCGCGGGCGGAGGCCAAGTCCGCCTGCGCCGTAACCAGGGCGGCGGCCGTGGCTTCCGCGCGCCTCTCAACCTGAGGGCAGCGGCCCTGCCCGCATCCTTTGTACCCGCGAGCTTCAGCTTCAGGTCGTACCTACCCTCCAGGTCTGCGCGAACCTCGGCCACCCGGCGATTGACCTCCTCCTCGACTCTGGCCTCGCGAGCCCCGACGGCATCTTCTGCTTGAGCAACTTGACGCTCCCTCGTCTCCAGTCGCTCGAGCTCGAGGCTGCGCTCCACGGCTTCCAGGGCCAGCGCCTCGCCGCGCTTCCGGACCTCCTCATCCTCCGCGGGCGTCCCCCTCAGCGATGCAAGAGCGGCCCTGTGCGCCTCCACCTGCTGCTCAAGGGACGCACTCCAGGCCTGGAGCTCCCACGCGCGTTCCTCCGCGAGCCTCTTCCAAGGCTCGCGAGAGGGCTTCATGGGCAATCTTGAGGGACGCCTCGGCCTTCGCACTCTCAAGCTCGCGCTGATAGCGGCCGAGGTTGATGGCCACCTTCAGCTTGCGCTGCTCCTCCACCAGCCGGAGACCTTCAGCCTCAAGGCGCGAGTCAACACCAGCGAGCTCTTCACCCAGTCGACTCATCGCGCCCATCGCCTCCTGGAAAAGCTCGTGGCGAACTACGCTCCGCCCGCGCTCGAGCTCGAACGCTCGGCCCACCTCGTCCTCCACCTCCGGGACAGCGGGCGGGGTACCAAGTGGCGCGCCACCTCCCGGCAGGGGGCTGGGGGCTGACGTCGTACCCGACGTCAACCAGTCCTCACGAGAAGCCCGAGCCGATCGGGGCACACTGCATGAAGAGGAGCCGAAGATCGAAGCCAACCAGCTGCCGTCTATGAGCAAAGGAGGGGTCCTGGGTATGCCCACCAGGCTCCACGCCAGACCGTGGGGGAGGAGTGACAAAGCCACGGGCTCAGCGCGCCACGAAGGCGGAGATGCTCCCCCAACCGACCCTGCTCCAGGGGCGGTAAGCAGACCAGGTACGCTCAAGGCCGATGGGGGAGTCAAGGAAGGAGGAGGCCGTTTCTCAGGAGGCGCGGCCGCCTCGATGGAAGGAGCCCTGAAGAACTGACGTCAAAAGATGAAAAACAGCACACAAGGAGCCACAGCGATACGATACTTACACGTCAACGGCGATGTACTTCCTCCGCTTCAGCGGTCCAAAGATGTTGCTGCCGCTGGGGGGTCCTTTCCTCTTGCGGATCTCCTCGAAGTCCACACAAAGACGACCGAAACGCTGGACGTGACGGCCGGTGCGCAGCGGGGCCGAAGAAGAGCTCGGAAGGATATCTTCAGGGGTGCCTGGTTGTGGCAAACAGCCGGGCACTGTTTCACCACGACCTCCCGAGGCTCCTGGAGCCTTGGCCTCGGGAGTCGCATGCTGCATCTCCTCAGCAACCGACGCCTCAGGAGGGGGGTGGCAGGCTCCTGAGGACGATGCCCCAGGATCCCCACTCGACACGTGCTCCTCAGCACTCGAGCCACCGGCCTCCGCCGGAGCTCGCCCACCTGCACCATCGCTTGGGGCGAGCTCAGCACCAGGTGCAAGGAAGGGAACCACAACGGCGGGGTTCTCACGAGGCCCCTCCAGGTCGATCGGCCGTGGCCCCCACTCGTCAAATGGAGGCATGTTCTCTGCAAATTGATCCTTGTTCTTGCAGCGGTACAGTAAGCAATTCTTCCCAGGCAGTTCGGCCGACAAAGGGACACCCGTCAGGACCTTGAGCACTGTCTGCCGTGTCCCGAGAAGGAGCCCAAACTCCTGAAACCTCATGTGGTCCTGGCTGTGGAGCAAGGTCCACATTGGGCGAGAATGGCGCTGAAGCGGAGCAATCCGACGCTTGACGAATTCCTTCACCACCATTGGCGCGGTCATGCCGTGATCCTTCAACAACCTCAACCTGAGCCAGACGTGGGCAAGGCCGCGGCTCGTGAGCCGTTGATGGCTCCAGCCGGAGTTAGGAACAGCGGGCCCCGATGGAGCCTGAAGCAGAGGACTGAGCACGCCGGCATCAACGAACACCCATCGTGTCCAGAATTTGCTCGTGGGTGGAGGAAGCTCGAAGTCGATCCCCTCGCCCGCCGTCGCAGCCATGGCATGGAAGCTCACGCATACCGAGCTTTGTTGGGGTTCGATCAGATGCAATGAGAAGAAATGGCGAAGGAGGGCCACAGAAGGGGCTATGCCAGCCATAGCTTCGCACACGAAGGCGAAGACGGCGAGAAGAGTCACAGACTGAGGGTCGAGATGTAGCATGTGGATCTGATAATGCTCAAGCACCGCGTTGAAGAAGGCGGAGAAGGGAGGAATCAGGCCAGCCCAGAAGGCATCTATGAAGATTGGGACTTCGGTGGCCGCCTGAGCCGTGCGAGTGCGAGACGCAGGCCAAGCCACCGTCTCCCCCCACTCGTTGAAGCTGGAAGCCATCGGGCGCACCTTGTCCATGGCCTCGTCGTTGAGCACCCGAGACCGGCCGAGCGCCGGCGCAAAGGACGGAGGTGCAGCAGGCGAGATAGAGGTCTCTTCCCCTTTTCAGCTTGTTTCGGCGCCATGGCGATGGAGCAGGCAGAGCGCAAGTCAGATTGGAGAAGAGAAACAGAGTCTCGAGGAAGCAGGGAGATTGGGGAAGCAAGGCGCAGACGACGGAGGAATAACTGTGTAGGCCGCGGGGGCCGCATAGCTAGGCGGGTTCAAAGGCGGCGTGGGGAAGTGGAGACGCCCACGTCCAATCAACCGCCACGCGTCAACCGAGGCCGCAGGCTTTTGGGGCCCGCGGTGCTCCGAACTTGACCCTTGGCTTCGCCGTGAAGCCAAGCCCGAGCGCACCTTGGGCCCGGGGGCTACTGTCGGTGTTCTGGGAACGGGGGTCCCCAGACTTGCCTGCCTGCGGCCCACAGCGTGGCTGAGCCAGCAGGCCGTACGGCCCATCTTCATCAACAAGGCATCCAAGACCCTCGCGAGGGTCCAAGCCTCGCGAGGTGGACGACGCAAGACCTCCTCTGGAGTAGCCTAACCAGGCAGGCTCACGAGGAGCGGAGATATCAAGGCGGGGCAAAACCTCACGAGGCCCTCGTGACGTGAGCCATAACGAACGACACCAGGCGGGCGCCAGCGCGCGCAGCGTCCTTATTTCCTCTTTGGTGCTAAGGAGGCCAACGCAGGCCAAGAGTACCGAGGCATAAGGCAAAGGTTGATATATTGGTGCAACGAGACCAAGACCAGGAGGACGGCAAGACGGAGGTCATCGTGGAGCCCAAGACGGCGTCACCACCAGAGCTTTTCGCAGGCGAAGACCGCTTTTGTCAGGATAGCTTGTACTAGTTGTCCCCCTTCAAATTTGCCCGCCGTTGTTGGCTCCCTTCCCGCTCAATATTTGGGAAGAGGACCAGGGCCTCTATAAATAGGACTAGCCACCACAGTAGGAGGCAACTGATCTCGAACTGATTCAGATCATCCTCAACTACACAAGCACAAGAACACCTCAACCTCAGGAGGCTGTTCTTCCCTTGTACTGTTCATCATCAGCCCAAGAGGCAATCCACCACCACCACACTGGAGTAGGGTATTACACCACAACGGTGGCCCGAACCAGTATAAACCTCGTGTCTTTCTGTGTTGCGAGTTCGTCCGCGAGATCTTAGCGAGCTAGGGCATAGATTGGTAGGAGGGAAAGACTTCGCGCGCACCCAAGTGTTCGAACCTTAAGGGTTTGTCGGAACCCCACATCCGACGGTAATAACAGCCCATAATGCAATAAATATCGATATAAAAGCATGATGCAAAATGGACGTATCAACTCCCCCAAGCTTAGACCTCGCTTGTCCTCAAGCGAAAGCCGATAACGATAAATATGTCCACATGTTTAGAGGTAGAGGTGTCGATAAAATAAAATACGGACATGAGGGCATCATGATTATTCTCATAACAGCAACATATATGGATATTGTCATATGATTTCTTAAGCTCAAGTAATAATCTGTTCACAATGCAAAGTATGAATCAGAAACTTTATTGAGAACTAACAAACTATAATCTCAGTCATTGAGGCAATTGCAATTTATCATAACATCAGAAAGAGTCTATGTCAGAGCTTTCTAGCAAGTCCACATACTCAACTATCACTTAGTCTTTCATAATTGCTAACACTCACGCAATACTTGTGGTTACGGAGTTTTAATCGGACACAGAGAAAGATAGGGGCTTATAGTTTCGCCTCCCAACCTTTTACCTCAAGGGTAATGTCAACAATAATAACTCATGCTAACTTACATCCAATTTATATATATATATATATATATATATATATATATATATATATATATATATATATATATATGGATCCTTCCAACATCCTGTGCTTGCCAAAGGATAAAATGTAAAAAGGAAAGGTGAAGATCACCATGACTCTTGCATAAGGTAGAAGGTAATAGTAACAGATAGGCCCTTCGCAGAGGGAAGCAGAGGTTGCCATGCGCTTTCAGGGTTGGATGCACAAAATCTTAATGAGAAAGAACGTCACTTTATATTGCCACTTGTGATATGAACCTTTATTATGCAGTCTGTCGCTTTTATTTCTTCCACATCACAAGATCGTATAAAGCTTATTTCCTCCACACCAATCAATCATACATATTTAGAGAGCAATTTTTATTGCTTGCGCCGATGACAACTTACTTGAAGGATCTTACTCAATCCATAGGTAGATATGGTGGACTCTCATGGCAAAACTGGTTTAAGGGTTTTGGATGCACAAGTAGTGTCTCTACTTGGTGCAAAGAATTTGGCTAGCATGAGGGGGAAAGGCAAGCTCAACATGTTGGATGATCCATGACAATATACTTTATCTCAGATATAAGAAAACATAACCCATTACGTTGTCTTCCTTGTCCAACATCAACTCCTTAGCATGTCATATTTTACTGAGTGCTCCCAATCATAAAAGATGTCCAAGATAGTATATTTATATGTGAAACCTCTCTTTCTTTATTACTTCCTATTAATTGCAACGATGACCAAAGCTATGTTTGTCAACTCTCAACAACTTTTAATCATCATACTCTTTATATGTGAAGTCATTACTATCCATAAGATCAATATGATCTCTTTATTTCTTTTTATTCTTTTCTCTTTTCTTTTATTCACTCAAGATCATAGCAAGATAATCAAGCCCTTGACTCAACACTAATCTTTATTATATATATAGCTCACGCACTCGATTACATAGAGGGATCATAAAGCAAAACTCAAAACTAGATCATGCCAAAACTTTATTCTACTAGATCAAGATACTACTAAAAGGAACGAACTAAGAAAAACGGTAATGATAGGAGTGTGATGGTGATACGATACCGGGGCATCTCCCCCAAGCTTGGCAGTTGCCAAGGGGAGTGCCCATACCCATGTGATTATATATCTTTTGCTGGTGAAGGGATTGTTGATGATGTAGGCTTGTCGTCCATCTTCCAAGGCATTGGCTCGCCATCATAGAAGGATGATCGAGTCTCCGGGATCCTTAAATTTGCAGCCAAACTCATCCTTTGGAATCTATATTCATACTCACAGTTTTGGTTTTGCAGGCCATAGATTTGGGCTTGGAAGTGCTCGATTTTCTCGTGGATCTTGAAGATGGCCTCCCCAATGTCCTTGGCATCCAGCTTGTGGTTGTTGGTGAACTCCATGATCATTATGTGATTGGAGTCAAGTCCACGCTCCACCATCTCCTGGCACTTAAAAACTTGTTGCTCCATTGCTTCAAGCCTTGTCTCCACGCTTCCGGTCCTCCGTGGTCCCTCAACATCGCGGATGTGCAGCAACCCATCATGCATCTCAATGGTTTGAGGGTGTTGCAGCACCTCCGCGAGATAAGGATTGATGACCTTCTCGAAGAACTTGTCCTTGGGGGCGCTTGGAGACGTCATGGTGATCTAGATCTGTCAGAAAAACAGCTCGAAACAAGAACAGAGGATATTTGCGTGATACAGGAGTCAAAACCTTCGGGAGATTATATAATGAATTTTTACCGACCAAAATACGCATCGTGCAAGAAAACGGAGTCCGGAGAGCACACGAGGTGCCCACGAGGTAGGGGGCGCGCCCAGTAGGGTAGGGCGCGCCCTCCACCCTCGTGGAGGCCTCGTGTCCTTCCCGGACTGCCTCTTATTTTTCTATTTTTATAAATATTCCAAAACGGAGAAATATTGCCATAAAAACTGTTTTGGAGTCGGTTTACTTACCGTACCACATACCTATTCCTTTTCGGAGTCTGAAACGTTCCGGAAAGTGTCCCTTATGTATTCCTCCGGGGTTATGGTTTCAATAACATTGGTTTCAACATTTATAGGATTACCTGAGATATAATGTTTGATTCTTTGTCCGTTCACCACCTTTGGATTTGTGCCTTCGAAGTTGTTGATTTTTATGACACCGGAATGATAGACCTCCTCGATAACGTAAGGGCCTTCCAATTTAGAGAGAATTTTTCCTGCAAAAAATCTTAAACGAGAGTTGTATAGCAATACATAATCACCTACATTAAACTCACGCTTTTGTATTCTTTTGTCATGCCATCTTTTAACTTTTTCTTTAAACAATTTGGCATTCTCGTAGGCTTGGGTTCTCCATTCATCAAGTGAGCTAATATCAAATAACCCCTTCTCACCAGCAAGTTTGAAATCATAATTGAGCTCTTTAATAGCCCAATATGCCTTATGTTCTAGTTCGAGAGGTAAGTGACATGCTTTTCCATAAACCATTTTATACGGAGACATACCCATAGGATTTTTATATGCAGTTCTATAGGCCCATAATGCATCATCAAGTTTCTTGGACCAATTCTTTCTAGATCTATTAACAGTCTTTTGCAAAATTAATTTGAGCTCTCTATTACTCAATTCTACTTGACCACTAGACTGTGGGTGATAAGGAGATGCAATTCTATGATTAACATCATATTTAGCAAGCATTTTTCGGAAAGCACCATGAATAAAATGTGAACTACCATGAGTCATTAAATATCTAGGGACTCCAAACCTTGGGAAGATAACTTCTTTAAGCATCTTAATAGAAGTGTTATGATTAGCACTACTAGTTGGAATAGCTTCTACCCACTTAGTAACGTAATCAACAACAACTAAAATATGTGTGTATCCATTAGAGGCAGGAAAAGGTCCCATATAATCAAAGCCCCAAACATCAAATGGTTCAATAACAAGTGAATAATTCATAGGAATTTCTTGACGTCTACTAATATTACAAATTCTTTGGCATTCATCACAAGATAAAACAAACTTACGGGCATCCTTGAAGAGAGCAGGCCAATAAAAACCGGATTGCAATACCTTATGTGCAGTTTTGTCTCCAGCGTGGTGTCCTCCATAAGCCTCGGAGTGACACTTGCGTAGGATCTGTTCCTGTTCATGCTCAGGTACACAACGTCTAATGACACCATCTACTCCTTCTTTATAAAGATATGGGTCATCCCAAAAGTAATATCTCAAATCATAGAAGAACTTTTTCTTTTGTTGGTATGTGAAACTAGGTGGTATAAATTTAGCAACAATATAATTAGCATAATCAGCATACCATGGAGCAGTACGAGAAGCATTTATGACATTTAATTGTTCATCCGGAAAGCTATCATCAATAGGTAGTGGGTCATCAAGAACATTTCCTAACCTAGACAAGTTGTCTGCAACGGGGTTCTCAGCTCCCTTTCTATCAATAATATGCAAATCAAATTCTTGTAGCAAGAGAACCCATCTAATAAGTCTAGGTTTAGCATCTTTCTTTTCCATAAGATATTTAATAGCAGCATGATCAGTGTGAATAGTTACTTTAAAATCAACAATATAAGGTCTGAACTTATCACACGCAAATACAACTGCTAAGAATTCTTTTTCAGTAGTAGCATAATTTCTTTGAGCATTTTCTAGAGTTTTGCTACCATATTGAATAACATTTAATTTCTTATCAACCCTTTGCCCTAGAACAGCACCTACAGCATAATCACTAGCATCACACATAATTTTAAAGGGTAAATTCCAATCAGGTGGCTGAACCATAGGTGTAGAAATCAATGCTTTCTTAAGTATTTCAAATGCTTCTACACAATCATCATCAAAAACAAATGGTATATCTTTTTGTAATAAATTAGTCAGAGGCCGATAAATTTTTGAGAAGTCCTTAATGAACCTCCTATAAAAACCGGCGTGACCAAGGAAACTTCTTATACCTTTGATGTCCTTGGGACATGGCATCTTTTCAATAGCATCAACCTTGGCTTTATCAACTTCAATACCTCTTTCAGAAACTTTATGCCCCAGGACAATACCTTCATTAACCATAAAGTGGCACTTTTCCCTATTCAAGACAAGATTAGTTTCTTCACATCTCTGCAAAACTCGATCAAGGTTGCTCAAGCAATCATCAAAAGAGGATCCATAAACGGAGAAGTCGTCCATGAAAACCTCACAAATCTTTTCACAAAAGTCAGAGAATATAGCCATCATGCATCTTTGAAAGGTAGCAGGTGCATTACATAAACCAAAAGGCATACATCTATAAGCAAAAGTACCAAAAGGGCAAGTAAAAGTAGTCTTTGATTGATCATTGGCTGACACAGGTATTTGAGAGAAACCAGAATAACCATCTAGAAAGCAAAAATGTGTATGTTTGGATAATCTTTCTAGCATTTGATCGATAAAAGGTAAGGGGTAATGATCTTTTTTAGTAGCCTTATTTAATTTGCGGAAATCAATTACCATCCTATAACCTGTAATAATTCTTTGCGGGATCAACTCATCTTTAATATTAGGAATGACAGTAATACCTCCCTTCTTAGGGACACAATGGACAGGACTTACCCACTGACTATCAGCAACGGGATAAATTATACCTTCCTCAAGGAGCTTTAGTATTTCTTTTCTTACCACTTCCTTCATCTTAGGATTCAGCCGTTGTTGATGATCACGAACTGGTTTGGCATCGTCCTCCAAATTTATTTTATGTTGACATAGAGTATATCCTTAAGATCATCAAGAGTATATCCAATAGCAGCATGGTGCTTCCTCAGAGTTTTCAATAATCTTTCTTCTTCATGCTCTGAAAGGTTAGCACTAATAATAACAGGATATATCTTTTTCTCATCAAGATAAGCATATTTAAGAGTATCAGGTAACGGTTTAAGCTCAAACACGGGATCACCCTTGGGTGGAGGAGGATCCCCTAGGATTTCAACAGGCAAATTGTGTTTCAGGATGGGTTCCTGTTTAAACAATACTTCATCTATTTCCCTTCTTTCATTCATAAACATATCATTTTCATGGTCTAGCAAATATTGTTCTAAAGGGTCACTAGGAGGTACGGCAATAAAAGCAAGACCAATTATTTCATCCTTACTAGGCAATTCTTCTTCACGGTGTTGTCTACGAAATTTAGAGAAATTAAACTCATGAGACATATCACCTAGACCAATAGTAACAACATCCTTTTCGCAGTCTATCTTAGCATTAACAGTATTCAAGAAGGGTCTACCAAATATAATGGGGCAAAAGCTATCTTGTGGGGAACCAAGAACAAGAAAATCAGCAGGATATTTAGTTTTACCACACAAGACTTCAACATCTCTAACAATTCCAATTGGCGATATAGTATCTCTATTGGCAAGCTTAATGGTAACATCAATATCTTCTATCTCAGCAGGTGCAATATCATGCATAATTTCTTTCTATAAGTCATGAGGTATAGCACTAGCACTAGCACCCATATCACATAAACCATGATAACAATGATCTCCTATTTTAACAGAAATAACAGGCATGCCTACCATAGGTCTATGTTTATCCTTATCACAAGGTTTGGCAATTCTAGCAGTTTCATCACAGAAATAAATAACATGCCCATCAATATTATCAGACAAGAGATCTTTAACAATAGCAATATTAGGTTCAACTTTAATTTGCTCAGGAGGTGTATAAGTTCTAATATTGCTTTTACGAACCACAGTTGAAGTTTTAGCATGATCCTTTATTCTAACAGGGAAAGGTGGTTTCTCAACATAAGAAGTAGGAACAATAGGATCATTATAAGTGATAGTCTTTTCTTCAACTTTAATAGGTGCAGCTACTTTTACTTCTATGGGAGGATGATATTTAAACCACTTCTCCTTAGGGAGATCAACATAAGCAGCAAAAGATTCACAGAAACAGGCTACTATCTCAGAGTCAAGTCCATATTTAGTGCTAAATTTATGGAAAACATCGGTATCCATAAAAGATTTAACACAATCAAACTTAGGTGTCATACCTGACTCCTTACCTTCATCGAGATCCCAATCTTGAGAGTTGCGTTTAATTCTATCCAATAAATCCCATTTGAATTCAATAGTCTTCATCATAAAAGAGCCAGCACAAGAAGTATCGAGCATGGTGCGATTGTTATCAGAAAGCCGAGCATAAAATTTTTGAATAATCATTTCTCTTGAGAGCTCATGATTGGGGCATGAATATAACATTGATTTAAGCCTCCCCCAAGCTTGAGCGATACTTTCTCCTTCGCGAGGCCAGAAATTATATATATAATTGTGATCACGATGAACAAGATGCATAGGATAAAATTTCTGATGAAATTCCAATTTCAATTGTTTGTTGTTCCATAATCCCGTATCATCACATAGCCTATACCATGTCAATGCATATTCCTTCAAAGATAAAGGAAAGACCTTCTTCTTAATAACATCACCGGGTATACATGCAAGCTTAAATAATCCACAAACTTCATCCACATAGATTAGGTGCTCATCAGGATGCTTTGTTCCATCTCGTGCAAAAGGATTAGCTAGCAGTTTTTCTATCATACCCGAAGGAATTTCAAAGTGGACATTTTCATCTTTAGTAGGTTCGGTAGGTTGAGGAGCAACTCTTTGCTCTACTGGTCGGGGTGAAGATACCCCGAACAAGCCCCTCAGAGGATTACTTTCCATAGTAACAAGTGACAGTAAATTTCAGCACACTATATAAATTTTTCCTTACCAAATTCCACCTACCAAAGGCGCTTCGCTCTCCGGCAACTGCGCCAGAAAAGAGTCTTGATGACCCACAAGTATAGGGGATCTATCGTAGTCCTTTCGATAAGTAAGAGTGTCAAACCCAACGACGAGCAGAAGGAAATGATAAGCGGTTTTCAGCAAGGTATTCTCTACAAGCACTGAAATTATAGGTAACAGATAGTTTTGTGATAGGGTAATTTGTGACGAGCAACAAGTAACAAAAGTAAATAAAGTGCAGCAAGGTGGCTCAATCCTTTTTGTAGCAAAGGACGAGCCTGGACAAACTCTTATATAGAGAAAAGCGCTCCCGAGGACACATGGGAATTATCGTCAAGCTAGTTTTCATCACGTTCATATGATTCGCGTTCGGTACTTTGATAATTTGATATGTGGGTGGACCGGTGCTTGGGTGCTGTTCTTACTTGAACAAGCATCCCACTTATGATTAACATCTATTGCAAGCATCCGCAACTACAACAAAAGTATTAAGGTAAACCTAACCATAGCATGAAACATATGGATCCAAATCAGCCCCTTACGAAGCAACGCATAAACTAGGGTTTAAGCTTCTGTCACTCTAGCAACCCATCATCTACTTATTACTTTCCAATGCCTTCCTCTAGGCCCAAATAATGGTGAAGTGTTATGTAGTCGACGTTCACATAACACCACTAGAGAATAGACAACATACATCTCATCAAAATATCGAACGAATACCAAATTCACATGACTACTAATAGCAAGACTTCTCCCATGTCCTCAGGAACAAACGTAACTACTCACAAAGCATATTCATGTTCATAATCAGAGGAGTATTAATATGCATAAAGGATATGAACATATGATCTTCCACCAAATGAACCGACTAGCATCAACTACAAGGAGTAATCAACACTACTAGCAACCTACAGGTACCAATCCCAGACTTAGAGACAAGAATTGGATACAAGAGATGAACTAGGGTTTGAGAGGAGATGGTGCTGGTGAAGATGTTGATGGAGATTGCCCTCCCCCGATGAGAGGAGCGTTGGTGATGACGATGGCGATGATTTCCCCCTCCCGGAGGGAAGTGTCCCCGGCAGAACAGCTCTGCCGGAGCCCTAGATTGGTTCCGCCTCGTGGCGGTGGAGTCTCGTCCCGAAAGCTTTCTTCTGATTTTTCTTTGGACGAAAGACTTCATATAGCAGAAGATGGGCACTGGAGGGCCAACAGGGGGCCCACGAGGCAGGGGGCGCGCCCAGGGGGGTAGGGCGCACCCCCCACCCACGTGGCCAGGTGGAGGCCCCCCTGACGTATTTCTTCCGCTCAATATTTTTTATTATTTCCAAAAATAACTTTCGTGTAGTTTCAGGACTTTTGGAGTTGTGCAGAATAGGTCTCTAATATTTGCTCCTTTTCCAGCCCAGAATTCCAGCTGCCGGCATTCTCCCTCCTTATGTAAACCTTGTAAAATAAGAGAGAATAGGCATAAGTATTGTGACATAATGTGTAATTGTCGGCGTTCTGGGAACGGGGGTCCCCAGACTTGCCTGCCTGCGGCCCACAGCGTGGCTGAGCCAGCAGGCCGTATGGCCCATCTTCATGAACAAGGCATCCAAGACCCTCGCGAGGGTCCAAGCCTCGCGAGGCGGACGACGCAAGACCTCCTCTAGAGTAGCCTAGCCAGGCAGGCTCACGAGGAGCGGAGATATCAAGGCGGGGCAAAACCTCATGAGGCCCTCGTGACATGAGCCATGACGAACGACACCAGGCGGGCGCCAGCGCGTGCAGCGTCCTTATTTCCTCTTTGGTGCTAAGGAGGCCAGTGCAGGCGAAGAGTACCGATGCATCAGGCAAAGGTTGCTATATTGGTGCAACGAGACCAAGACCAGGAGGACGGCAAGACGGAGGTCATCGTGGAGCCCAAGACGGCGTCACCACCAGAGCTTTTCGCAGGCGAAGACCGCTTTTGTCAGGATAGCTTGTACTAGCTGTCCCCCTTCAAATTTGCCCGCCGTTGTTGGCTCCCTTCCCGCTCAATATTTGGGAAGAGGACCAGGGCCTCTATAAATAGGACTAGCCACCACAGTAGGAGGCAACTGATCTCGAACTGATTCAGATCATCCTCAACTACACAAGCACAAGAACACCTCAACCTCAGGAGGCTGTTCTTCCCTTGTACTGTTCATCATCAGCCCAAGAGGCAATCCACCACCACCACACTGGAGTAGGGTATTACACCACAACGGTGACCCGAACCAGTATAAACCTCGTGTCTTTCTGTGTTGCGAGTTCGTCGAGTTCGTCCGCGAGATCTTAGCGAGCTAGGGCGTAGATCGGTAGGAGGGAAAGACTTCGCGCGCACCCCGGTGTTCGAACCTTAAGGGTTTTCCAGAACCCCACATCTGACATTTGGCGCGCCAGGTAGGGGTGCGCCGGAGCTTCTTCTCCACCAACCAGCTCGTCGACGCTCCACAGCCACGATGTCCGGCGACTCAAGGGCCGGCTCCGATCGCTGGGCAGCCTGGCCAGCCCGGGCAGCGCTGCCTGCCCATGAAGATTTTGACCCCTCACTCCAGACGGCGCGAGCGCCGCCAAACTCCGCCGGGCACGGACAGCGCGGCCAGGCGTCATCCACCCTCACCCCGCGGCAAGTACGAGCCGCGGCAAGAGCGGCGAGTCATGCCGCAGCAACGGCGCCGCACTCACGGTGGGAGCAAGCAAACATGCGGGCGGCACTCACGGTGGCAAGGGAGCTGCTGCGATGCAGGCTGATGGAGAGCGGCCGGGATACGCTGCTGGAGCGTGTTGCCGAGCTGCTGGATGCAGCGGCGTCGGGAGCACCACCCTTCTGCTATCGACTTCCTCCTCAGGCCACTGCAGGGCCGCCGGTGAACCTCACCACATCCGTGCGCCATCAACTACGCCCGGGGGCTTCATCAACATCAGCACGGCCAGTGGCGTAGGGGGCTCCGACTCCCCCATGCCGCCCGCGACAAGAACGAGCGCAAGCGTCGCCCTTCATGGTCCCAGCCGGATGCCATGCTACCATCCTCAGGACGACACCCTGGGCCAAGCAACATGGAGCGTGGGGCACCATGGCGAGGTGTTCGGGGTGACGGCCCCGGAAGCCTATGTGCCCCGCATGAGGGATCAAGGGTACGCACCAGAGGACGACCTCGGCTCATTCATTGGAGAAGATTGGGGAGAGGGGGCGCTAGGAGCCGAAGCCTTCCAAGGACCAACGGAGAACCACAACGATCGTGCCGGCAACAGCAACTACAGGGTACCGCTAATCTCTCAGGAACAGGCTTATGCTAACCATGCGCTGCAGATGAATCAGGTTGCAGCGTCGATCGACGACCCTGGCACGGCGGCACCCGTTCCCACAAGGGAGACACGCTGGGGGCCGCCGGGAGGGAGCCAGGAGCAAGGCCCCTCCCCTCGGCGCGCGACGCCTGGCGACACCCGGAGGTAGGCCCTCTGCCGGGGAGGCCTCGACAACCCTTCCCCCGGCAGAGGACCTGTGGTCGCCGGGGGCACTGCTGGCATCCTCTTTCCCTCCTTCGAGTCGTTCCGGTGACCGGTCGGCTCAAAGGAGGTCAAGAGTGGCGCAAGGCGGGGCCCTCGTCTGGCGATATGAAGCAAGGCCGGTACCTGTGAAGAAGGCCCAATGCCTGTGAAGCTCGCCGCCCGTGACACTCTCACGTAATAATGAGTTGGGGTTGTACACGCCCCAGAGTCTCAGGGGTTCCGGCCTCAGGCCCTGTGGCTCCCTCCCACGCCTAGTGGCAGCACTTAGCTCCGTGCTGGTGAGAATACTTGAAGACCAGAAGACTAGACTAGGTGCCGGACGCGGCCTTTTGCTTTGGATCTCTCTTTCTGTAGCTTTGCTTTCTGGATCTGGATTTGAGTTGAAACCGAGTTTTTATCGATGCGCGCGGGGGGAGCCTTTTCTCGTTCAAGCAATTTCTTGCCTTCTGGATCTCGTTTTATCTGGGACTCATGTCCGTCGCCTTCCCCTCACGAGCTCCTCGCGAGCGGGACTACGTGAAGAACGCGCACGCCAAGCGCACGCTAGCACTGCAACTGGAGCTCACCTCTCGTGGGGCCCCTTCTGACGGGGCGACAAGCTCCGCAGGATTCTCAGAAACTCGACGTCTCGCTACCCAACTCAAGCCGGCACTGACTATGGTAAACCATGATAGAAAACTCGCACCTGGATTCACGAGTTCGCGAGGACACAAACTCGCGTTGCATAGGAAAGTAAAAACTCCAGTTTGCTTACATGAGGGGCTCCCCCTCTCAAAGTGCTCTTACAAGTTTTCTAAGGGCCACGCCCGAGTTTGTGCGTAGGATGAAGTGACAGGAGAACAAGGGATCAGCCAGAAATGTCGCTCGCTGCGTCACCCGCGGATGCGTCACTCGCGTCGTCGTCGTCTTCATCGGCATCGTCGCCGCCGTCGGCGACGCCCCCATCGTCGTCGTCAACCACGTCGCCTTCGTCTGCAACGACTACCATCGCGTCATCCTCAGAAGTGAAGGCCCTGACCAGCGCGTCCACATTGTCCTCAACCCAACGCGCTAGGTCACCCCGGACAGTCGTGGGTACGGGGGCGATGGCGGCGTCGAAATCAAAGTTGGGGTCGGCATTCAGGAGGTGGCTGAAGACACGGGAGAAAGCGCGCTCGAGCAGGCCACGACCCCTTTCCTCTACAAGCTGGCGAGCTCTGGTAGATCGAGCCTCCAGGCGCGTCACCACCTCGGTGAAGAAGGTCAGGTTGCTGGCATAATCATTCGAGTGAGGGGCCGGCGCCTCCACGTCGCAAATATGGCCCAGGGCAATATTGGCCCTGTTTCGGAGATCCTGAAGCATAGGGGCATGCTCTCGCTCCAGCGTTCGTCGTTGGAGCACTTCCTCCATGTTTTGCCGTGCGGCGGCCTTAGCGTCATCAACCCACCTTCGAAGGGAACGCAGCTCGGCGCGGGCGGAGGCCAAGTCCGCCTGCGCCGTAACCAGGGCGGCGGCCGTGGCTTCCGCGCGCCTCTCAACCTGAGGGCAGCGGCCCTGCCCGCATCCTTTGTACCCGCGAGCTTCAGCTTCAGGTCGTACCTACCCTCCAGGTCTGCGCGAACCTCGGCCACCCGGCGATTGACCTCCTCCTCGACTCTGGCCTCGCGAGCCCCGACGGCATCTTCTGCTTGAGCAACTTGACGCTCCCTCGTCTCCAGTCGCTCGAGCTCGAGGCTGCGCTCCACGGCTTCCAGGGCCAGCGCCTCGCCGCGCTTCCGGACCTCCTCATCCTCCGCGGGCGTCCCCCTCAGCGATGCAAGAGCGGCCCTGTGCGCCTCCACCTGCTGCTCAAGGGACGCGCTCCAGGCCTGGAGCTCCCACGCGCGTTCCTCCGCGAGCCTCTTCCAAGGCTCGCGAGAGGGCTTCATGGGCAATCTTGAGGGACGCCTCGGCCTTCGCACTCTCAAGCTCGCGCTGATAGCGGCCGAGGTTGATGGCCACCTTCAGCTTGCGCTGCTCCTCCACCAGCCGGAGACCTTCAGCCTCAAGGCGCGAGTCAACACCAGCGAGCTCTTCACCCAGTCGACTCATCGCGCCCATCGCCTCCTGGAAAAGCTCGTGGCGAACTACGCTCCGCCCGCGCTCGAGCTCGAACGCTCGGCCCACCTCGTCCTCCACCTCCGGGACAGCGGGCGGGGTACCAAGTGGCGCGCCACCTCCCGGCAGGGGGCTGGGGGCTGACGTCGTACCCGACGTCAACCAGTCCTCACGAGAAGCCCGAGCCGATCGGGGCACACTGCATGAAGAGGAGCCGAAGATCGAAGCCAACCAGCTGCCGTCTATGAGCAAAGGAGGGGTCCTGGGTATGCCCACCAGGCTCCACGCCAGACCGTGGGGGAGGAGTGACAAAGCCACGGGCTCAGCGCGCCACGAAGGCGGAGATGCTCCCCCAACCGACCCTGCTCCAGGGGCGGTAAGCAGACCAGGTACGCTCAAGGCCGATGGGGGAGTCAAGGAAGGAGGAGGCCGTTTCTCAGGAGGCGCGGCCGCCTCGATGGAAGGAGCCCTGAAGAACTGACGTCAAAAGATGAAAAACAGCACACAAGGAGCCACAGCGATACGATACTTACACGTCAACGGCGATGTACTTCCTCCGCTTCAGCGGTCCAAAGATGTTGCTGCCGCTGGGGGGTCCTTTCCTCTTGCGGATCTCCTCGAAGTCCACACAAAGACGACCGAAACGCTGGACGTGACGGCCGGTGCGCAGCGGGGCCGAAGAAGAGCTCGGAAGGATATCTTCAGGGGTGCCTGGTTGTGGCAAACAGCCGGGCACTGTTTCACCACGACCTCCCGAGGCTCCTGGAGCCTTGGCCTCGGGAGTCGCATGCTGCATCTCCTCAGCAACCGACGCCTCAGGAGGGGGGTGGCAGGCTCCTGAGGACGATGCCCCAGGATCCCCACTCGACACGTGCTCCTCAGCACTCGAGCCACCGGCCTCCGCCGGAGCTCGCCCACCTGCACCATCGCTTGGGGCGAGCTCAGCACCAGGTGCAAGGAAGGGAACCACAACGGCGGGGTTCTCACGAGGCCCCTCCAGGTCGATCGGCCGTGGCCCCCACTCGTCAAATGGAGGCATGTTCTCTGCAAATTGATCCTTGTTCTTGCAGCGGTACAGTAAGCAATTCTTCCCAGGCAGTTCGGCCGACAAAGGGACACCCGTCAGGACCTTGAGCACTGTCTGCCGTGTCCCGAGAAGGAGCCCAAACTCCTGAAACCTCATGTGGTCCTGGCTGTGGAGCAAGGTCCACATTGGGCGAGAATGGCGCTGAAGCGGAGCAATCCGACGCTTGACGAATTCCTTCACCACCATTGGCGCGGTCACGCCGCGATCCTTCAACAACCTCAACCTGAGCCAGACGTGGGCAAGGCCGCGGCTCGTGAGCCGTTGATGGCTCCAGCCGGAGTTAGGAACAGCGGGCCCCGATGGAGCCTGAAGCAGAGGACTGAGCACGCCGGCATCAACGAACACCCATCGTGTCCAGAATTTGCTCGTGGGTGGAGGAAGCTCGAAGTCGATCCCCTCGCCCGCCGTCGCAGCCATGGCATGGAAGCTCACGCATACCGAGCTTTGTTGGGGTTCGATCAGATGCAATGAGAAGAAATGGCGAAGGAGGGCCACAGAAGGGGCTATGCCAGCCATAGCTTCGCACACGAAGGCGAAGACGGCGAGAAGAGTCACAGACTGAGGGTCGAGATGTAGCATGTGGATCTGATAATGCTCAAGCACCGCGTTGAAGAAGGCGGAGAAGGGAGGAATCAGGCCAGCCCAGAAGGCATCTATGAAGATTGGGACTTCGGTGGCCGCCTGAGCCGTGCGAGTGCGAGACGCAGGCCAAGCCACCGTCTCCCCCCACTCGTTGAAGCTGGAAGCCATCGGGCGCACCTTGTCCATGGCCTCGTCGTTGAGCACCCGAGACCGGCCGAGCGCCGGCGCAAAGGACGGAGGTGCAGCAGGCAGAGATAGAGGTCTCTTCCCCTTTTCAGCTTGTTTCGGCGCCATGGCGATGGAGCAGGCAGAGCGCAAGTCAGATTGGAGAAGAGAAACAGAGTCTCGAGGAAGCAGGGAGATTGGGGAAGCAAGGCGCAGACGACGGAGGAATAACTGTGTAGGCCGCGGGGGCCGCATAGCTAGGCGGGTTCAAAGGCGGCGTGGGGAAGTGGAGACGCCCACGTCCAATCAACCGCCACGCGTCAACCGAGGCCGCAGGCTTTTGGGGCCCGCGGTGCTCCGAACTTGACCCTTGGCTTCGCCGTGAAGCCAAGCCCGAGCGCACCTTGGGCCCGGGGGCTACTGTCGGTGTTCTGGGAACGGGGGTCCCCAGACTTGCCTGCCTGCGGCCCACAGCGTGGCTGAGCCAGCAGGCCGTACGGCCCATCTTCATCAACAAGGCATCCAAGACCCTCGCGAGGGTCCAAGCCTCGCGAGGTGGACGACGCAAGACCTCCTCTGGAGTAGCCTAACCAGGCAGGCTCACGAGGAGCGGAGATATCAAGGCGGGGCAAAACCTCACGAGGCCCTCGTGACGTGAGCCATAACGAACGACACCAGGCGGGCGCCAGCGCGCGCAGCGTCCTTATTTCCTCTTTGGTGCTAAGGAGGCCAACGCAGGCCAAGAGTACCGAGGCATAAGGCAAAGGTTGATATATTGGTGCAACGAGACCAAGACCAGGAGGACGGCAAGACGGAGGTCATCGTGGAGCCCAAGACGGCGTCACCACCAGAGCTTTTCGCAGGCGAAGACCGCTTTTGTCAGGATAGCTTGTACTAGTTGTCCCCCTTCAAATTTGCCCGCCGTTGTTGGCTCCCTTCCCGCTCAATATTTGGGAAGAGGACCAGGGCCTCTATAAATAGGACTAGCCACCACAGTAGGAGGCAACTGATCTCGAACTGATTCAGATCATCCTCAACTACACAAGCACAAGAACACCTCAACCTCAGGAGGCTGTTCTTCCCTTGTACTGTTCATCATCAGCCCAAGAGGCAATCCACCACCACCACACTGGAGTAGGGTATTACACCACAACGGTGGCCCGAACCAGTATAAACCTCGTGTCTTTCTGTGTTGCGAGTTCGTCCGCGAGATCTTAGCGAGCTAGGGCATAGATTGGTAGGAGGGAAAGACTTCGCGCGCACCCAAGTGTTCGAACCTTAAGGGTTTGTCGGAACCCCACATCCGACGGTAATAACAGCCCATAATGCAATAAATATCGATATAAAAGCATGATGCAAAATGGACGTATCAACTCCCCCAAGCTTAGACCTCGCTTGTCCTCAAGCGAAAGCCGATAACGATAAATATGTCCACATGTTTAGAGGTAGAGGTGTCGATAAAATAAAATACGGACATGAGGGCATCATGATTATTCTCATAACAGCAACATATATGGATATTGTCATATGATTTCTTAAGCTCAAGTAATAATCTGTTCACAATGCAAAGTATGAATCAGAAACTTTATTGAGAACTAACAAACTATAATCTCAGTCATTGAGGCAATTGCAATTTATCATAACATCAGAAAGAGTCTATGTCAGAGCTTTCTAGCAAGTCCACATACTCAACTATCACTTAGTCTTTCATAATTGCTAACACTCACGCAATACTTGTGGTTACGGAGTTTTAATCGGACACAGAGAAAGATAGGGGCTTATAGTTTCGCCTCCCAACCTTTTACCTCAAGGGTAATGTCAACAATAATAACTCATGCTAACTTACATCCAATTTATATATATATATATATATATATATATATATATATATATATATATATATATATATATATATATATATATATATATATATGGATCCTTCCAACATCCTGTGCTTGCCAAAGGATAAAATGTAAAAAGGAAAGGTGAAGATCACCATGACTCTTGCATAAGGTAGAAGGTAATAGTAACAGATAGGCCCTTCGCAGAGGGAAGTAGAGGTTGCCATGCGCTTTCAGGGTTGGATGCACAAAATCTTAATGAGAAAGAACGTCACTTTATATTGCCACTTGTGATATGAACCTTTATTATGCAGTCTGTCGCTTTTATTTCTTCCACATCACAAGATCGTATAAAGCTTATTTCCTCCACACCAATCAATCATACATATTTAGAGAGCAATTTTTATTGCTTGCGCCGATGACAACTTACTTGAAGGATCTTACTCAATCCATAGGTAGATATGGTGGACTCTCATGGCAAAACTGGTTTAAGGGTTTTGGATGCACAAGTAGTGTCTCTACTTGGTGCAAAGAATTTGGCTAGCATGAGGGGGAAAGGCAAGCTCAACATGTTGGATGATCCATGACAATATACTTTATCTCAGATATAAGAAAACATAACCCATTACGTTGTCTTCCTTGTCCAACATCAACTCCTTAGCATGTCATATTTTACTGAGTGCTCCCAATCATAAAAGATGTCCAAGATAGTATATTTATATGTGAAACCTCTCTTTCTTTATTACTTCCTATTAATTGCAACGATGACCAAAGCTATGTTTGTCAACTCTCAACAACTTTTAATCATCATACTCTTTATATGTGAAGTCATTACTATCCATAAGATCAATATGATCTCTTTATTTCTTTTTATTCTTTTCTCTTTTCTTTTATTCACTCAAGATCATAGCAAGATAATCAAGCCCTTGACTCAACACTAATCTTTATTATATATATAGCTCACGCACTCGATTACATAGAGGGATCATAAAGCAAAACTCAAAACTAGATCATGCCAAAACTTTATTCTACTAGATCAAGATACTACTAAAAGGAACGAACTAAGAAAAACGGTAATGATAGGAGTGTGATGGTGATACGATACCGGGGCATCTCCCCCAAGCTTGGCAGTTGCCAAGGGGAGTGCCCATACCCATGTGATTATATATCTTTTGCTGGTGAAGGGATTGTTGATGATGTAGGCTTGTCGTCCATCTTCCAAGGCATTGGCTCGCCATCATAGAAGGATGATCGAGTCTCCGGGATCCTTAAATTTGCAGCCAAACTCATCCTTTGGAATCTATATTCATACTCACAGTTTTGGTTTTGCAGGCCATAGATTTGGGCTTGGAAGTGCTCGATTTTCTCGTGGATCTTGAAGATGGCCTCCCCAATGTCCTTGGCATCCAGCTTGTGGTTGTTGGTGAACTCCATGATCATTATGTGATTGGAGTCAAGTCCACGCTCCACCATCTCCTGGCACTTAAAAACTTGTTGCTCCATTGCTTCAAGCCTTGTCTCCACGCTTCCGGTCCTCCGTGGTCCCTCAACATCGCGGATGTGCAGCAACCCATCATGCATCTCAATGGTTTGAGGGTGTTGCAGCACCTCCGCGAGATAAGGATTGATGACCTTCTCGAAGAACTTGTCCTTGGGGGCGCTTGGAGACGTCATGGTGATCTAGATCTGTCAGAAAAACAGCTCGAAACAAGAACAGAGGATATTTGCGTGATACAGGAGTCAAAACCTTCGGGAGATTATATAATGAATTTTTACCGACCAAAATACGCATCGTGCAAGAAAACGGAGTCCGGAGAGCACACGAGGTGCCCACGAGGTAGGGGGCGCGCCCAGTAGGGTAGGGCGCGCCCTCCACCCTCGTGGAGGCCTCGTGTCCTTCCCGGACTGCCTCTTATTTTTCTATTTTTATAAATATTCCAAAACGGAGAAATATTGCCATAAAAACTGTTTTGGAGTCGGTTTACTTACCGTACCACATACCTATTCCTTTTCGGAGTCTGAAACGTTCCGGAAAGTGTCCCTTATGTATTCCTCCGGGGTTATGGTTTCAATAACATTGGTTTCAACATTTATAGGATTACCTGAGATATAATGTTTGATTCTTTGTCCGTTCACCACCTTTGGATTTGTGCCTTCGAAGTTGTTGATTTTTATGACACCGGAATGATAGACCTCCTCGATAACGTAAGGGCCTTCCAATTTAGAGAGAATTTTTCCTGCAAAAAATCTTAAACGAGAGTTGTATAGCAATACATAATCACCTACATTAAACTCACGCTTTTGTATTCTTTTGTCATGCCATCTTTTAACTTTTTCTTTAAACAATTTGGCATTCTCGTAGGCTTGGGTTCTCCATTCATCAAGTGAGCTAATATCAAATAACCCCTTCTCACCAGCAAGTTTGAAATCATAATTGAGCTCTTTAATAGCCCAATATGCCTTATGTTCTAGTTCGAGAGGTAAGTGACATGCTTTTCCATAAACCATTTTATACGGAGACATACCCATAGGATTTTTATATGCAGTTCTATAGGCCCATAATGCATCATCAAGTTTCTTGGACCAATTCTTTCTAGATCTATTAACAGTCTTTTGCAAAATTAATTTGAGCTCTCTATTACTCAATTCTACTTGACCACTAGACTGTGGGTGATAAGGAGATGCAATTCTATGATTAACATCATATTTAGCAAGCATTTTTCGGAAAGCACCATGAATAAAATGTGAACTACCATGAGTCATTAAATATCTAGGGACTCCAAACCTTGGGAAGATAACTTCTTTAAGCATCTTAATAGAAGTGTTATGATTAGCACTACTAGTTGGAATAGCTTCTACCCACTTAGTAACGTAATCAACAACAACTAAAATATGTGTGTATCCATTAGAGGCAGGAAAAGGTCCCATATAATCAAAGCCCCAAACATCAAATGGTTCAATAACAAGTGAATAATTCATAGGAATTTCTTGACGTCTACTAATATTACCAATTCTTTGGCATTCATCACAAGATAAAACAAACTTACGGGCATCCTTGAAGAGAGCAGGCCAATAAAAACCGGATTGCAATACCTTATGTGCAGTTTTGTCTCCAGCGTGGTGTCCTCCATAAGCCTCGGAGTGACACTTGCGTAGGATCTGTTCCTGTTCATGCTCAGGTACACAACGTCTAATGACACCATCTACTCCTTCTTTATAAAGATATGGGTCATCCCAAAAGTAATGTCTCAAATCATAGAAGAACTTTTTCTTTTGTTGGTATGTGAAACTAGGTGGTATAAATTTAGCAACAATATAATTAGCATAATCAGCATACCATGGAGCAGTACGAGAAGCATTTATGACATTTAATTGTTCATCCGGAAAGCTATCATCAATAGGTAGTGGGTCATCAAGAACATTTCCTAACCTAGACAAGTTGTCTGCAACGGGGTTCTCAGCTCCCTTTCTATCAATAATATGCAAATCAAATTCTTGTAGCAAGAGAACCCATCTAATAAGTCTAGGTTTAGCATCTTTCTTTTCCATAAGATATTTAATAGCAGCATGATCAGTGTGAATAGTTACTTTAAAATCAACAATATAAGGTCTGAACTTATCACACGCAAATACAACTGCTAAGAATTCTTTTTCAGTAGTAGCATAATTTCTTTGAGCATTTTCTAGAGTTTTGCTACCATATTGAATAACATTTAATTTCTTATCAACCCTTTGCCCTAGAACAGCACCTACAGCATAATCACTAGCATCACACATAATTTTAAAGGGTAAATTCCAATCAGGTGGCTGAACCATAGGTGTAGAAATCAATGCTTTCTTAAGTATTTCAAATGCTTCTACACAATCATCATCAAAAACAAATGGTATATCTTTTTGTAATAAATTAGTCAGAGGCCGATAAATTTTTGAGAAGTCCTTAATGAACCTCCTATAAAAACCGGCGTGACCAAGGAAACTTCTTATACCTTTGATGTCCTTGGGACATGGCATCTTTTCAATAGCATCAACCTTGGCTTTATCAACTTCAATACCTCTTTCAGAAACTTTATGCCCCAGGACAATACCTTCATTAACCATAAAGTGGCACTTTTCCCTATTCAAGACAAGATTAGTTTCTTCACATCTCTGCAAAACTCGATCAAGGTTGCTCAAGCAATCATCAAAAGAGGATCCATAAACGGAGAAGTCGTCCATGAAAACCTCACAAATCTTTTCACAAAAGTCAGAGAATATAGCCATCATGCATCTTTGAAAGGTAGCAGGTGCATTACATAAACCAAAAGGCATACATCTATAAGCAAAAGTACCAAAAGGGCAAGTAAAAGTAGTCTTTGATTGATCATTGGCTGACACAGGTATTTGAGAGAAACCAGAATAACCATCTAGAAAGCAAAAATGTGTATGTTTGGATAATCTTTCTAGCATTTGATCGATAAAAGGTAAGGGGTAATGATCTTTTTTAGTAGCCTTATTTAATTTGCGGAAATCAATTACCATCCTATAACCTGTAATAATTCTTTGCGGGATCAACTCATCTTTAATATTAGGAATGACAGTAATACCTCCCTTCTTAGGGACACAATGGACAGGACTTACCCACTGACTATCAGCAACGGGATAAATTATACCTTCCTCAAGGAGCTTTAGTATTTCTTTTCTTACCACTTCCTTCATCTTAGGATTCAGCCGTTGTTGATGATCACGAACTGGTTTGGCATCGTCCTCCAAATTTATTTTATGTTGACATAGAGTATATCCTTAAGATCATCAAGAGTATATCGAATAGCAGCATGGTGCTTCCTCAGAGTTTTCAATAATCTTTCTTCTTCATGCTCTGAAAGGTTAGCACTAATAATAACAGGATATATCTTTTTCTCATCAAGATAAGCATATTTAAGAGTATCAGGTAACGGTTTAAGCTCAAACACGGGATCACCCTTGGGTGGAGGAGGATCCCCTAGGATTTCAACAGGCAAATTGTGTTTCAGGATGGGTTCCTGTTTAAACAATACTTCATCTATTTCCCTTCTTTCATTCATAAACATATCATTTTCATGGTCTAGCAAATATTGTTCTAAAGGGTCACTAGGAGGTACGGCAATAAAAGCAAGACCAATTATTTCATCCTTACTAGGCAATTCTTCTTCACGGTGTTGTCTACGAAATTTAGAGAAATTAAACTCATGAGACATATCACCTAGACCAATAGTAACAACATCCTTTTCGCAGTCTATCTTAGCATTAACAGTATTCAAGAAGGGTCTACCAAATATAATGGGGCAAAAGCTATCTTGTGGGGAACCAAGAACAAGAAAATCAGCAGGATATTTAGTTTTACCACACAAGACTTCAACATCTCTAACAATTCCAATTGGCGATATAGTATCTCTATTGGCAAGCTTAATGGTAACATCAATATCTTCTATCTCAGCAGGTGCAATATCATGCATAATTTCTTTCTATAAGTCATGAGGTATAGCACTAGCACTAGCACCCATATCACATAAACCATGATAACAATGATCTCCTATTTTAACAGAAATAACAGGCATGCCTACCATAGGTCTATGTTTATCCTTATCACAAGGTTTGGCAATTCTAGCAGTTTCATCACAGAAATAAATAACATGCCCATCAATATTATCAGACAAGAGATCTTTAACAATAGCAATATTAGGTTCAACTTTAATTTGCTCAGGAGGTGTATAAGTTCTAATATTGCTTTTACGAACCACAGTTGAAGTTTTAGCATGATCCTTTATTCTAACAGGGAAAGGTGGTTTCTCAACATAAGAAGTAGGAACAATAGGATCATTATAAGTGATAGTCTTTTCTTCAACTTTAATAGGTGCAGCTACTTTTACTTCTATGGGAGGATGATATTTAAACCACTTCTCCTTAGGGAGATCAACATAAGCAGCAAAAGATTCACAGAAACAGGCTACTATCTCAGAGTCAAGTCCATATTTAGTGCTAAATTTATGGAAAACATCGGTATCCATAAAAGATTTAACACAATCAAACTTAGGTGTCATACCTGACTCCTTACCTTCATCGAGATCCCAATCTTGAGAGTTGCGTTTAATTCTATCCAATAAATCCCATTTGAATTCAATAGTCTTCATCATAAAAGAGCCAGCACAAGAAGTATCGAGCATGGTGCGATTGTTATCAGAAAGCCGAGCATAAAATTTTTGAATAATCATTTCTCTTGAGAGCTCATGATTGGGGCATGAATATAACATTGATTTAAGCCTCCCCCAAGCTTGAGCGATACTTTCTCCTTCGCGAGGCCAGAAATTATATATATAATTGTGATCACGATGAACAAGATGCATAGGATAAAATTTCTGATGAAATTCCAATTTCAATTGTTTGTTGTTCCATAATCCCGTATCATCACATAGCCTATACCATGTCAATGCATATTCCTTCAAAGATAAAGGAAAGACCTTCTTCTTAATAACATCACCGGGTATACATGCAAGCTTAAATAATCCACAAACTTCATCCACATAGATTAGGTGCTCATCAGGATGCTTTGTTCCATCTCGTGCAAAAGGATTAGCTAGCAGTTTTTCTATCATACCCGAAGGAATTTCAAAGTGGACATTTTCATCTTTAGTAGGTTCGGTAGGTTGAGGAGCAACTCTTTGCTCTACTGGTCGGGGTGAAGATACCCCGAACAAGCCCCTCAGAGGATTACTTTCCATAGTAACAAGTGACAGTAAATTTCAGCACACTATATAAATTTTTCCTTACCAAATTCCACCTACCAAAGGCGCTTCGCTCTCCGGCAACTGCGCCAGAAAAGAGTCTTGATGACCCACAAGTATAGGGGATCTATCGTAGTCCTTTCGATAAGTAAGAGTGTCAAACCCAACGACGAGCAGAAGGAAATGATAAGCGGTTTTCAGCAAGGTATTCTCTACAAGCACTGAAATTATAGGTAACAGATAGTTTTGTGATAGGGTAATTTGTGACGAGCAACAAGTAACAAAAGTAAATAAAGTGCAGCAAGGTGGCTCAATCCTTTTTGTAGCAAAGGACGAGCCTGGACAAACTCTTATATAGAGAAAAGCGCTCCCGAGGACACATGGGAATTATCGTCAAGCTAGTTTTCATCACGTTCATATGATTCGCGTTCGGTACTTTGATAATTTGATATGTGGGTGGACCGGTGCTTGGGTGCTGTTCTTACTTGAACAAGCATCCCACTTATGATTAACATCTATTGCAAGCATCCGCAACTACAACAAAAGTATTAAGGTAAACCTAACCATAGCATGAAACATATGGATCCAAATCAGCCCCTTACGAAGCAACGCATAAACTAGGGTTTAAGCTTCTGTCACTCTAGCAACCCATCATCTACTTATTACTTTCCAATGCCTTCCTCTAGGCCCAAATAATGGTGAAGTTTTATGTAGTCGACGTTCACATAACACCACTAGAGAATAGACAACATACATCTCATCAAAATATCGAACGAATACCAAATTCACATGACTACTAATAGCAAGACTTCTCCCATGTCCTCAGGAACAAACGTAACTACTCACAAAGCATATTCATGTTCATAATCAGAGGAGTATTAATATGCATAAAGGATATGAACATATGATCTTCCACCAAATGAACCGACTAGCATCAACTACAAGGAGTAATCAACACTACTAGCAACCTACAGGTACCAATCCCAGACTTAGAGACAAGAATTGGATACAAGAGATGAACTAGGGTTTGAGAGGAGATGGTGCTGGTGAAGATGTTGATGGAGATTGCCCTCCCCCGATGAGAGGAGCGTTGGTGATGACGATGGCGATGATTTCCCCCTCCCGGAGGGAAGTGTCCCCGGCAGAACAGCTCTGCCGGAGCCCTAGATTGGTTCCGCCTCGTGGCGGTGGAGTCTCGTCCCGAAAGCTTTCTTCTGATTTTTCTTTGGACGAAAGACTTCATATAGCAGAAGATGGGCACTGGAGGGCCAACAGGGGGCCCACGAGGCAGGGGGCGCGCCCAGGGGGGTAGGGCGCACCCCCCACCCACGTGGCCAGGTGGAGGCCCCCCTGACGTATTTCTTCCGCTCAATATTTTTTATTATTTCCAAAAATAACTTTCGTGTAGTTTCAGGACTTTTGGAGTTGTGCAGAATAGGTCTCTAATATTTGCTCCTTTTCCAGCCCAGAATTCCAGCTGCCGGCATTCTCCCTCCTTATGTAAACCTTGTAAAATAAGAGAGAATAGGCATAAGTATTGTGACATAATGTGTAATTGTCGGCGTTCTGGGAACGGGGGTCCCCAGACTTGCCTGCCTGCGGCCCACAGCGTGGCTGAGCCAGCAGGCCGTACGGCCCATCTTCATGAACAAGGCATCCAAGACCCTCGCGAGGGTCCAAGCCTCGCGAGGCGGACGACGCAAGACCTCCTCTAGAGTAGCCTAGCCAGGCAGGCTCACGAGGAGCGGAGATATCAAGGCGGGGCAAAACCTCATGAGGCCCTCGTGACATGAGCCATGACGAACGACACCAGGCGGGCGCCAGCGCGTGCAGCGTCCTTATTTCCTCTTTGGTGCTAAGGAGGCCAGTGCAGGCGAAGAGTACCGATGCATCAGGCAAAGGTTGCTATATTGGTGCAACGAGACCAAGACCAGGAGGACGGCAAGACGGAGGTCATCGTGGAGCCCAAGACGGCGTCACCACCAGAGCTTTTCGCAGGCGAAGACCGCTTTTGTCAGGATAGCTTGTACTAGCTGTCCCCCTTCAAATTTGCCCGCCGTTGTTGGCTCCCTTCCCGCTCAATATTTGGGAAGAGGACCAGGGCCTCTATAAATAGGACTAGCCACCACAGTAGGAGGCAACTGATCTCGAACTGATTCAGATCATCCTCAACTACACAAGCACAAGAACACCTCAACCTCAGGAGGCTGTTCTTCCCTTGTATTGTTCATCATCAGCCCAAGAGGCAATCCACCACCACCACACTGGAGTAGGGTATTACACCACAACGGTGACCCGAACCAGTATAAACCTCGTGTCTTTCTGTGTTGCGAGTTCGTCGAGTTCGTCCGCGATATCTTAGCGAGCTAGGGCGTAGATCGGTAGGAGGGAAAGACTTCGCGCGCACCCCGGTGTTCGAACCTTAAGGGTTTTCCAGAACCCCACATCTGACATTTGGCGCGCCAGGTAGGGGTGCGCCGGAGCTTCTTCTCCACCAACCAGCTCGTCGACGCTCCACAGCCACGATGTCCGGCGACTCAAGGGCCGGCTCCGATCGCTGGGCAGCCTGGCCAGCCCGGGCAGCGCTGCCTGCCCATGAAGATTTTGACCCCTCACTCCAGACGGCGCGAGCGCCGCCAAACTCCGCCGGGCACGGACAGCGCGGCCAGGCGTCATCCACCCTCACCCCGCGGCAAGTACGAGCCGCGGCAAGAGCGGCGAGTCATGCCGCAGCAACGGCGCCGCACTCACGGTGGGAGCAAGCAAACATGCGGGCGGCACTCACGGTGGCAAGGGAGCTGCTGCGATGCAGGCTGATGGAGAGCGGCCGGGATACGCTGCTGGAGCGTGTTGCCGAGCTGCTGGATGCAGCGGCGTCGGGAGCACCACCCTTCTGCTATCGACTTCCTCCTCAGGCCACTGCAGGGCCGCCGGTGAACCTCACCACATCCGTGCGCCATCAACTACGCCCGGGGGCTTCATCAACATCAGCACGGCCAGTGGCGTAGGGGGCTCCGACTCCCCCATGCCGCCCGCGACAAGAACGAGCGCAAGCGTCGCCCTTCATGGTCCCAGCCGGATGCCATGCTACCATCCTTAGGATGACACCCTGGGCCAAGCAACATGGAGCGTGGGGCACCATGGCGAGGTGTTCGGGGTGACGGCCCCGGAAGCCTATGTGCCCCGCATGAGGGATCAAGGGTACGCACCAGAGGACGACCTCGGCTCATTCATTGGAGAAGATTGGGGAGAGGGGGCGCTAGGAGCCGAAGCCTTCCAAGGACCAACGGAGAACCACAACGATCGTGCCGGCAACAGCAACTACAGGGTACCGCTAATCTCTCAGGAACAGGCTTATGCTAACCATGCGCTGCAGATGAATCAGGTTGCAGCGTCGATCGACGACCCTGGCACGGCGGCACCCGTTCCCACAAGGGAGACACGCTGGGGGCCGCCGGGAGGGAGCCAGGAGCAAGGCCCCTCCCCTCGGCGCGCGACGCCTGGCGACACCCGGAGGTAGGCCCTCTGCCGGGGAGGCCTCGACAACCCTTCCCCCGGCAGAGGACCTGTGGTCGCCGGGGGCACTGCTGGCATCCTCTTTCCCTCCTTCGAGTCGTTCCGGTGACCGGTCGGCTCAAAGGAGGTCAAGAGTGGCGCAAGGCGGGGCCCTCGTCTGGCGATATGAAGCAAGGCCGGTACCTGTGAAGAAGGCCCAATGCCTGTGAAGCTCGCCGCCCGTGACACTCTCACGTAATAATGAGTTGGGGTTGTACACGCCCCAGAGTCTCAGGGGTTCCGGCCTTAGGCCCTGTGGCTCCCTCCCACGCCTAGTGGCAGCACTTAGCTCCGTGCTGGTGAGAATACTTGAAGACCAGAAGACTAGACTAGGTGCCGGACGCGGCCTTTTGCTTTGGATCTCTCTTTCTGTAGCTTTGCTTTCTGGATCTGGATTTGAGTTGAAACCGAGTTTTTATCGATGCGCGCGGGGGGAGCCTTTTCTCGTTCAAGCAATTTCTTGCCTTCTGGATCTCGTTTTATCTGGGACTCATGTCCGTCGCCTTCCCCTCACGAGCTCCTCGCGAGCGGGACTACGTGAAGAACGCGCACGCCAAGCGCACGCTAGCACTGCAACTGGAGCTCACCTCTCGTGGGGCCCCTTCTGACGGGGCGACAAGCTCCGCAGGATTCTCAGAAACTCGACGTCTCGCTACCCAACTCAAGCCGGCACTGACTATGGTAAACCATGATAGAAAACTCGCACCTGGATTCACGAGTTCGCGAGGACACAAACTCGCGTTGCATAGGAAAGTAAAAACTCCAGTTTGCTTACATGAGGGGCTCCCCCTCTCAAAGTGCTCTTACAAGTTTTCTAAGGGCCACGCCCGAGTTTGTGCGTAGGATGAAGTGACAGGAGAACAAGGGATCAGCCAGAAATGTCGCTCGCTGCGTCACCCGCGGATGCGTCACTCGCGTTGTCGTCGTCTTCATCGGCATCGTCGCCGCCGTCGGCGACGCCCCCATCGTCGTCGTCAACCACGTCGCCTTCGTCTGCAACGACTACCATCGCGTCATCCTCAGAAGTGAAGGCCCTGACCAGCGCGTCCACATTGTCCTCAACCCAACGCGCTAGGTCACCCCGGACAGTCGTGGGTACGGGGGCGATGGCGGCGTCGAAATCAAAGTTGGGGTCGGCATTCAGGAGGTGGCTGAAGACACGGGAGAAAGCGCGCTCGAGCAGGCCACGACCCCTTTCCTCTACAAGCTGGCGAGCTCTGGTAGATCGAGCCTCCAGGCGCGTCACCACCTCGGTGAAGAAGGTCAGGTTGCTGGCATAATCATTCGAGTGAGGGGCCGGCGCCTCCACGTCGCAAATATGGCCCAGGGCAATATTGGCCCTGTTTCGGAGATCCTGAAGCATAGGGGCATGCTCTCGCTCCAGCGTTCGTCGTTGGAGCACTTCCTCCATGTTTTGCCGTGCGGCGGCCTTAGCGTCATCAACCCACCTTCGAAGGGAACGCAGCTCGGCGCGGGCGGAGGCCAAGTCCGCCTGCGCCGTAACCAGGGCGGCGGCCGTGGCTTCCGCGCGCCTCTCAACCTGAGGGCAGCGGCCCTGCCCGCATCCTTTGTACCCGCGAGCTTCAGCTTCAGGTCGTACCTACCCTCCAGGTCTGCGCGAACCTCGGCCACCCGGCGATTGACCTCCTCCTCGACTCTGGCCTCGCGAGCCCCGACGGCATCTTCTGCTTGAGCAACTTGACGCTCCCTCGTCTCCAGTCGCTCGAGCTCGAGGCTGCGCTCCACGGCTTCCAGGGCCAGCGCCTCGCCGCGCTTCCGGACCTCCTCATCCTCCGCGGGCGTCCCCCTCAGCGATGCAAGAGCGGCCCTGTGCGCCTCCACCTGCTGCTCAAGGGACGCGCTCCAGGCCTGGAGCTCCCACGCGCGTTCCTCCGCGAGCCTCTTCCAAGGCTCGCGAGAGGGCTTCATGGGCAATCTTGAGGGACGCCTCGGCCTTCGCACTCTCAAGCTCGCGCTGATAGCGGCCGAGGTTGATGGCCACCTTCAGCTTGCGCTGCTCCTCCACCAGCCGGAGACCTTCAGCCTCAAGGCGCGAGTCAACACCAGCGAGCTCTTCACCCAGTCGACTCATCGCGCCCATCGCCTCCTGGAAAAGCTCGTGGCGAACTACGCTCCGCCCGCGCTCGAGCTCGAACGCTCGGCCCACCTCGTCCTCCACCTCCGGGACAGCGGGCGGGGTACCAAGTGGCGCGCCACCTCCCGGCAGGGGGCTGGGGGCTGACGTCGTACCCGACGTCAACCAGTCCTCACGAGAAGCCCGAGCCGATCGGGGCACACTGCATGAAGAGGAGCCGAAGATCGAAGCCAACCAGCTGCCGTCTATGAGCAAAGGAGGGGTCCTGGGTATGCCCACCAGGCTCCACGCCAGACCGTGGGGGAGGAGTGACAAAGCCACGGGCTCAGCGCGCCACGAAGGCGGAGATGCTCCCCCAACCGACCCTGCTCCAGGGGCGGTAAGCAGACCAGGTACGCTCAAGGCCGATGGGGGAGTCAAGGAAGGAGGAGGCCGTTTCTCAGGAGGCGCGGCCGCCTCGATGGAAGGAGCCCTGAAGAACTGACGTCAAAAGATGAAAAACAGCACACAAGGAGCCACAGCGATACGATACTTACACGTCAACGGCGATGTACTTCCTCCGCTTCAGCGGTCCAAAGATGTTGCTGCCGCTGGGGGGTCCTTTCCTCTTGCGGATCTCCTCGAAGTCCACACAAAGACGACCGAAACGCTGGACGTGACGGCCGGTGCGCAGCGGGGCCGAAGAAGAGCTCGGAAGGATATCTTCAGGGGTGCCTGGTTGTGGCAAACAGCCGGGCACTGTTTCACCACGACCTCCCGAGGCTCCTGGAGCCTTGGCCTCGGGAGTCGCATGCTGCATCTCCTCAGCAACCGACGCCTCAGGAGGGGGGTGGCAGGCTCCTGAGGACGATGCCCCAGGATCCCCACTCGACACGTGCTCCTCAGCACTCGAGCCACCGGCCTCCGCCGGAGCTCGCCCACCTGCACCATCGCTTGGGGCGAGCTCAGCACCAGGTGCAAGGAAGGGAACCACAACGGCGGGGTTCTCACGAGGCCCCTCCAGGTCGATCGGCCGTGGCCCCCACTCGTCAAATGGAGGCATGTTCTCTGCAAATTGATCCTTGTTCTTGCAGCGGTACAGTAAGCAATTCTTCCCAGGCAGTTCGGCCGACAAAGGGACACCCGTCAGGACCTTGAGCACTGTCTGCCGTGTCCCGAGAAGGAGCCCAAACTCCTGAAACCTCATGTGGTCCTGGCTGTGGAGCAAGGTCCACATTGGGCGAGAATGGCGCTGAAGCGGAGCAATCCGACGCTTGACGAATTCCTTCACCACCATTGGCGCGGTCATGCCGCGATCCTTCAACAACCTCAACCTGAGCCAGACGTGGGCAAGGCCGCGGCTCGTGAGCCGTTGATGGCTCCAGCCGGAGTTAGGAACAGCGGGCCCCGATGGAGCCTGAAGCAGAGGACTGAGCACGCCGGCATCAACGAACACCCATCGTGTCCAGAATTTGCTCGTGGGTGGAGGAAGCTCGAAGTCGATCCCCTCGCCCGCCGTCGCAGCCATGGCATGGAAGCTCACGCATACCGAGCTTTGTTGGGGTTCGATCAGATGCAATGAGAAGAAATGGCGAAGGAGGGCCACAGAAGGGGCTATGCCAGCCATAGCTTCGCACACGAAGGCGAAGACGGCGAGAAGAGTCACAGACTGAGGGTCGAGATGTAGCATGTGGATCTGATAATGCTCAAGCACCGCGTTGAAGAAGGCGGAGAAGGGAGGAATCAGGCCAGCCCAGAAGGCATCTATGAAGATTGGGACTTCGGTGGCCGCCTGAGCCGTGCGAGTGCGAGACGCAGGCCAAGCCACCGTCTCCCCCCACTCGTTGAAGCTGGAAGCCATCGGGCGCACCTTGTCCATGGCCTCGTCGTTGAGCACCCGAGACCGGCCGAGCGCCGGCGCAAAGGACGGAGGTGCAGCAGGCAGAGATAGAGGTCTCTTCCCCTTTTCAGCTTGTTTCGGCGCCATGGCGATGGAGCAGGCAGAGCGCAAGTCAGATTGGAGAAGAGAAACAGAGTCTCGAGGAAGCAGGGAGATTGGGGAAGCAAGGCGCAGACGACGGAGGAATAACTGTGTAGGCCGCGGGGGCCGCATAGCTAGGCGGGTTCAAAGGCGGCGTGGGGAAGTGGAGACGCCCACGTCCAATCAACCGCCACGCGTCAACCGAGGCCGCAGGCTTTTGGGGCCCGCGGTGCTCCGAACTTGACCCTTGGCTTCGCCGTGAAGCCAAGCCCGAGCGCACCTTGGGCCCGGGGGCTACTGTCGGTGTTCTGGGAACGGGGGTCCCCAGACTTGCCTGCCTGCGGCCCACAGCGTGGCTGAGCCAGCAGGCCGTACGGCCCATCTTCATCAACAAGGCATCCAAGACCCTCGCGAGGGTCCAAGCCTCGCGAGGTGGACGACGCAAGACCTCCTCTGGAGTAGCCTAACCAGGCAGGCTCACGAGGAGCGGAGATATCAAGGCGGGGCAAAACCTCACGAGGCCCTCGTGACGTGAGCCATAACGAACGACACCAGGCGGGCGCCAGCGCGCGCAGCGTCCTTATTTCCTCTTTGGTGCTAAGGAGGCCAACGCAGGCCAAGAGTACCGAGGCATAAGGCAAAGGTTGATATATTGGTGCAACGAGACCAAGACCAGGAGGACGGCAAGACGGAGGTCATCGTGGAGCCCAAGACGGCGTCACCACCAGAGCTTTTCGCAGGCGAAGACCGCTTTTGTCAGGATAGCTTGTACTAGTTGTCCCCCTTCAAATTTGCCCGCCGTTGTTGGCTCCCTTCCCGCTCAATATTTGGGAAGAGGACCAGGGCCTCTATAAATAGGACTAGCCACCACAGTAGGAGGCAACTGATCTCGAACTGATTCAGATCATCCTCAACTACACAAGCACAAGAACACCTCAACCTCAGGAGGCTGTTCTTCCCTTGTACTGTTCATCATCAGCCCAAGAGGCAATCCACCACCACCACACTGGAGTAGGGTATTACACCACAACGGTGGCCCGAACCAGTATAAACCTCGTGTCTTTCTGTGTTGCGAGTTCGTCCGCGAGATCTTAGCGAGCTAGGGCATAGATTGGTAGGAGGGAAAGACTTCGCGCGCACCCAAGTGTTCGAACCTTAAGGGTTTGTCGGAACCCCACATCCGACGGTAATAACAGCCCATAATGCAATAAATATCGATATAAAAGCATGATGCAAAATGGACGTATCAACTCCCCCAAGCTTAGACCTCGCTTGTCCTCAAGCGAAAGCCGATAACGATAAATATGTCCACATGTTTAGAGGTAGAGGTGTCGATAAAATAAAATACGGACATGAGGGCATCATGATTATTCTCATAACAGCAACATATATGGATATTGTCATATGATTTCTTAAGCTCAAGTAATAATCTGTTCACAATGCAAAGTATGAATCAGAAACTTTATTGAGAACTAACAAACTATAATCTCAGTCATTGAGGCAATTGCAATTTATCATAACATCAGAAAGAGTCTATGTCAGAGCTTTCTAGCAAGTCCACATACTCAACTATCACTTAGTCTTTCATAATTGCTAACACTCACGCAATACTTGTGGTTACGGAGTTTTAATCGGACACAGAGAAAGATAGGGGCTTATAGTTTCGCCTCCCAACCTTTTACCTCAAGGGTAATGTCAACAATAATAACTCATGCTAACTTACATCCAATTTATATATATATATATATATATATATATATATATATATATATATATATATATATATATGGATCCTTCCAACATCCTGTGCTTGCCAAAGGATAAAATGTAAAAAGGAAAGGTGAAGATCACCATGACTCTTGCATAAGGTAGAAGGTAATAGTAACAGATAGGCCCTTCGCAGAGGGAAGCAGAGGTTGCCATGCGCTTTCAGGGTTGGATGCACAAAATCTTAATGAGAAAGAACGTCACTTTATATTGCCACTTGTGATATGAACCTTTATTATGCAGTCTGTCGCTTTTATTTCTTCCACATCACAAGATCGTATAAAGCTTATTTCCTCCACACCAATCAATCATACATATTTAGAGAGCAATTTTTATTGCTTGCGCCGATGACAACTTACTTGAAGGATCTTACTCAATCCATAGGTAGATATGGTGGACTCTCATGGCAAAACTGGTTTAAGGGTTTTGGATGCACAAGTAGTGTCTCTACTTGGTGCAAAGAATTTGGCTAGCATGAGGGGGAAAGGCAAGCTCAACATGTTGGATGATCCATGACAATATACTTTATCTCAGATATAAGAAAACATAACCCATTACGTTGTCTTCCTTGTCCAACATCAACTCCTTAGCATGTCATATTTTACTGAGTGCTCCCAATCATAAAAGATGTCCAAGATAGTATATTTATATGTGAAACCTCTCTTTCTTTATTACTTCCTATTAATTGCAACGATGACCAAAGCTATGTTTGTCAACTCTCAACAACTTTTAATCATCATACTCTTTATATGTGAAGTCATTACTATCCATAAGATCAATATGATCTCTTTATTTCTTTTTATTCTTTTCTCTTTTCTTTTATTCACTCAAGATCATAGCAAGATAATCAAGCCCTTGACTCAACACTAATCTTTATTATATATATAGCTCACGCACTCGATTACATAGAGGGATCATAAAGCAAAACTCAAAACTAGATCATGCCAAAACTTTATTCTACTAGATCAAGATACTACTAAAAGGAACGAACTAAGAAAAACGGTAATGATAGGAGTGTGATGGTGATACGATACCGGGGCATCTCCCCCAAGCTTGGCAGTTGCCAAGGGGAGTGCCCATACCCATGTGATTATATATCTTTTGCTGGTGAAGGGATTGTTGATGATGTAGGCTTGTCGTCCATCTTCCAAGGCATTGGCTCGCCATCATAGAAGGATGATCGAGTCTCCGGGATCCTTAAATTTGCAGCCAAACTCATCCTTTGGAATCTATATTCATACTCACAGTTTTGGTTTTGCAGGCCATAGATTTGGGCTTGGAAGTGCTCGATTTTCTCGTGGATCTTGAAGATGGCCTCCCCAATGTCCTTGGCATCCAGCTTGTGGTTGTTGGTGAACTCCATGATCATTATGTGATTGGAGTCAAGTCCACGCTCCACCATCTCCTGGCACTTAAAAACTTGTTGCTCCATTGCTTCAAGCCTTGTCTCCACGCTTCCGGTCCTCCGTGGTCCCTCAACATCGCGGATGTGCAGCAACCCATCATGCATCTCAATGGTTTGAGGGTGTTGCAGCACCTCCGCGAGATAAGGATTGATGACCTTCTCGAAGAACTTGTCCTTGGGGGCGCTTGGAGACGTCATGGTGATCTAGATCTGTCAGAAAAACAGCTCGAAACAAGAACAGAGGATATTTGCGTGATACAGGAGTCAAAACCTTCGGGAGATTATATAATGAATTTTTACCGACCAAAATACGCATCGTGCAAGAAAACGGAGTCCGGAGAGCACACGAGGTGCCCACGAGGTAGGGGGCGCGCCCTCCACCCTCGTGGAGGCCTCGTGTCCTTCCCGGACTGCCTCTTATTTTTCTATTTTTATAAATATTCCAAAACGGAGAAATATTGCCATAAAAACTGTTTTGGAGTCGGTTTACTTACCGTACCACATACCTATTCCTTTTCGGAGTCTGAAACGTTCCGGAAAGTGTCCCTTATGTATTCCTCCGGGGTTATGGTTTCAATAACATTGGTTTCAACATTTATAGGATTACCTGAGATATAATGTTTGATTCTTTGTCCGTTCACCACCTTTGGATTTGTGCCTTCGAAGTTGTTGATTTTTATGACACCGGAATGATAGACCTCCTCGATAACGTAAGGGCCTTCCAATTTAGAGAGAATTTTTCCTGCAAAAAATCTTAAACGAGAGTTGTATAGCAATACATAATCACCTACATTAAACTCACGCTTTTGTATTCTTTTGTCATGCCATCTTTTAACTTTTTCTTTAAACAATTTGGCATTCTCGTAGGCTTGGGTTCTCCATTCATCAAGTGAGCTAATATCAAATAACCCCTTCTCACCAGCAAGTTTGAAATCATAATTGAGCTCTTTAATAGCCCAATATGCCTTATGTTCTAGTTCGAGAGGTAAGTGACATGCTTTTCCATAAACCATTTTATACGGAGACATACCCATAGGATTTTTATATGCAGTTCTATAGGCCCATAATGCATCATCAAGTTTCTTGGACCAATTCTTTCTAGATCTATTAACAGTCTTTTGCAAAATTAATTTGAGCTCTCTATTACTCAATTCTACTTGACCACTAGACTGTGGGTGATAAGGAGATGCAATTCTATGATTAACATCATATTTAGCAAGCATTTTTCGGAAAGCACCATGAATAAAATGTGAACTACCATGAGTCATTAAATATCTAGGGACTCCAAACCTTGGGAAGATAACTTCTTTAAGCATCTTAATAGAAGTGTTATGATTAGCACTACTAGTTGGAATAGCTTCTACCCACTTAGTAACGTAATCAACAACAACTAAAATATGTGTGTATCCATTAGAGGCAGGAAAAGGTCCCATATAATCAAAGCCCCAAACATCAAATGGTTCAATAACAAGTGAATAATTCATAGGAATTTCTTGACGTCTACTAATATTACCAATTCTTTGGCATTCATCACAAGATAAAACAAACTTACGGGCATCCTTGAAGAGAGCAGGCCAATAAAAACCGGATTGCAATACCTTATGTGCAGTTTTGTCTCCAGCGTGGTGTCCTCCATAAGCCTCGGAGTGACACTTGCGTAGGATCTGTTCCTGTTCATGCTCAGGTACACAACGTCTAATGACACCATCTACTCCTTCTTTATAAAGATATGGGTCATCCCAAAAGTAATGTCTCAAATCATAGAAGAACTTTTTCTTTTGTTGGTATGTGAAACTAGGTGGTATAAATTTAGCAACAATATAATTAGCATAATCAGCATACCATGGAGCAGTACGAGAAGCATTTATGACATTTAATTGTTCATCCGGAAAGCTATCATCAATAGGTAGTGGGTCATCAAGAACATTTCCTAACCTAGACAAGTTGTCTGCAACGGGGTTCTCAGCTCCCTTTCTATCAATAATATGCAAATCAAATTCTTGTAGCAAGAGAACCCATCTAATAAGTCTAGGTTTAGCATCTTTCTTTTCCATAAGATATTTAATAGCAGCATGATCAGTGTGAATAGTTACTTTAAAATCAACAATATAAGGTCTGAACTTATCACACGCAAATACAACTGCTAAGAATTCTTTTTCAGTAGTAGCATAATTTCTTTGAGCATTTTCTAGAGTTTTGCTACCATATTGAATAACATTTAATTTCTTATCAACCCTTTGCCCTAGAACAGCACCTACAGCATAATCACTAGCATCACACATAATTTTAAAGGGTAAATTCCAATCAGGTGGCTGAACCATAGGTGTAGAAATCAATGCTTTCTTAAGTATTTCAAATGCTTCTAGACAATCATCATCAAAAACAAATGGTATATCTTTTTGTAATAAATTAGTCAGAGGCCGATAAATTTTTGAGAA
Organism: Aegilops tauschii subsp. strangulata; assembly: GCF_002575655.3. Lineage (NCBI taxonomy): Eukaryota > Viridiplantae > Streptophyta > Magnoliopsida > Poales > Poaceae > Aegilops > Aegilops tauschii. The sequence continues at coordinate 230,430,954 of NC_053039.3, forward strand.
GTCCTTAATGAACCTCCTATAAAAACCGGCGTGACCAAGGAAACTTCTTATACCTTTGATGTCCTTGGGACATGGCATCTTTTCAATAGCATCAACCTTGGCTTTATCAACTTCAATACCTCTTTCAGAAACTTTATGCCCCAGGACAATACCTTCATTAACCATAAAGTGGCACTTTTCCCTATTCAAGACAAGATTAGTTTCTTCACATCTCTGCAAAACTCGATCAAGGTTGCTCAAGCAATCATCAAAAGAGGATCCATAAACGGAGAAGTCGTCCATGAAAACCTCACAAATCTTTTCACAAAAGTCAGAGAATATAGCCATCATGCATCTTTGAAAGGTAGCAGGTGCATTACATAAACCAAAAGGCATACATCTATAAGCAAAAGTACCAAAAGGGCAAGTAAAAGTAGTCTTTGATTGATCATTGGCTGACACAGGTATTTGAGAGAAACCAGAATAACCATCTAGAAAGCAAAAATGTGTATGTTTGGATAATCTTTCTAGCATTTGATCGATAAAAGGTAAGGGGTAATGATCTTTTTTAGTAGCCTTATTTAATTTGCGGAAATCAATTACCATCCTATAACCTGTAATAATTCTTTGCGGGATCAACTCATCTTTAATATTAGGAATGACAGTAATACCTCCCTTCTTAGGGACACAATGGACAGGACTTACCCACTGACTATCAGCAACGGGATAAATTATACCTTCCTCAAGGAGCTTTAGTATTTCTTTTCTTACCACTTCCTTCATCTTAGGATTCAGCCGTTGTTGATGATCACGAACTGGTTTGGCATCGTCCTCCAAATTTATTTTATGTTGACATAGAGTATATCCTTAAGATCATCAAGAGTATATCCAATAGCAGCATGGTGCTTCCTCAGAGTTTTCAATAATCTTTCTTCTTCATGCTCTGAAAGGTTAGCACTAATAATAACAGGATATATCTTTTTCTCATCAAGATAAGCATATTTAAGAGTATCAGGTAACGGTTTAAGCTCAAACACGGGATCACCCTTGGGTGGAGGAGGATCCCCTAGGATTTCAACAGGCAAATTGTGTTTCAGGATGGGTTCCTGTTTAAACAATACTTCATCTATTTCCCTTCTTTCATTCATAAACATATCATTTTCATGGTCTAGCAAATATTGTTCTAAAGGGTCACTAGGAGGTACGGCAATAAAAGCAAGACCAATTATTTCATCCTTACTAGGCAATTCTTCTTCACGGTGTTGTCTACGAAATTTAGAGAAATTAAACTCATGAGACATATCACCTAGACCAATAGTAACAACATCCTTTTCGCAGTCTATCTTAGCATTAACAGTATTCAAGAAGGGTCTACCAAATATAATGGGGCAAAAGCTATCTTGTGGGGAACCAAGAACAAGAAAATCAGCAGGATATTTAGTTTTACCACACAAGACTTCAACATCTCTAACAATTCCAATTGGCGATATAGTATCTCTATTGGCAAGCTTAATGGTAACATCAATATCTTCTATCTCAGCAGGTGCAATATCATGCATAATTTCTTTCTATAAGTCATGAGGTATAGCACTAGCACTAGCACCCATATCACATAAACCATGATAACAATGATCTCCTATTTTAACAGAAATAACAGGCATGCCTACCATAGGTCTATGTTTATCCTTATCACAAGGTTTGGCAATTCTAGCAGTTTCATCACAGAAATAAATAACATGCCCATCAATATTATCAGACAAGAGATCTTTAACAATAGCAATATTAGGTTCAACTTTAATTTGCTCAGGAGGTGTATAAGTTCTAATATTGCTTTTACGAACCACAGTTGAAGTTTTAGCATGATCCTTTATTCTAACAGGGAAAGGTGGTTTCTCAACATAAGAAGTAGGAACAATAGGATCATTATAAGTGATAGTCTTTTCTTCAACTTTAATAGGTGCAGCTACTTTTACTTCTATGGGAGGATGATATTTAAACCACTTCTCCTTAGGGAGATCAACATAAGCAGCAAAAGATTCACAGAAACAGGCTACTATCTCAGAGTCAAGTCCATATTTAGTGCTAAATTTATGGAAAACATCGGTATCCATAAAAGATTTAACACAATCAAACTTAGGTGTCATACCTGACTCCTTACCTTCATCGAGATCCCAATCTTGAGAGTTGCGTTTAATTCTATCCAATAAATCCCATTTGAATTCAATAGTCTTCATCATAAAAGAGCCAGCACAAGAAGTATCGAGCATGGTGCGATTGTTATCAGAAAGCCGAGCATAAAATTTTTGAATAATCATTTCTCTTGAGAGCTCATGATTGGGGCATGAATATAACATTGATTTAAGCCTCCCCCAAGCTTGAGCGATACTTTCTCCTTCGCGAGGCCAGAAATTATATATATAATTGTGATCACGATGAACAAGATGCATAGGATAAAATTTCTGATGAAATTCCAATTTCAATTGTTTGTTGTTCCATAATCCCGTATCATCACATAGCCTATACCATGTCAATGCATATTCCTTCAAAGATAAAGGAAAGACCTTCTTCTTAATAACATCACCGGGTATACATGCAAGCTTAAATAATCCACAAACTTCATCCACATAGATTAGGTGCTCATCAGGATGCTTTGTTCCATCTCGTGCAAAAGGATTAGCTAGCAGTTTTTCTATCATACCCGAAGGAATTTCAAAGTGGACATTTTCATCTTTAGTAGGTTCGGTAGGTTGAGGAGCAACTCTTTGCTCTACTGGTCGGGGTGAAGATACCCCGAACAAGCCCCTCAGAGGATTACTTTCCATAGTAACAAGTGACAGTAAATTTCAGCACACTATATAAATTTTTCCTTACCAAATTCCACCTACCAAAGGCGCTTCGCTCTCCGGCAACTGCGCCAGAAAAGAGTCTTGATGACCCACAAGTATAGGGGATCTATCGTAGTCCTTTCGATAAGTAAGAGTGTCAAACCCAACGACGAGCAGAAGGAAATGATAAGCGGTTTTCAGCAAGGTATTCTCTACAAGCACTGAAATTATAGGTAACAGATAGTTTTGTGATAGGGTAATTTGTGACGAGCAACAAGTAACAAAAGTAAATAAAGTGCAGCAAGGTGGCTCAATCCTTTTTGTAGCAAAGGACGAGCCTGGACAAACTCTTATATAGAGAAAAGCGCTCCCGAGGACACATGGGAATTATCGTCAAGCTAGTTTTCATCACGTTCATATGATTCGCGTTCGGTACTTTGATAATTTGATATGTGGGTGGACCGGTGCTTGGGTGCTGTTCTTACTTGAACAAGCATCCCACTTATGATTAACATCTATTGCAAGCATCCGCAACTACAACAAAAGTATTAAGGTAAACCTAACCATAGCATGAAACATATGGATCCAAATCAGCCCCTTACGAAGCAACGCATAAACTAGGGTTTAAGCTTCTGTCACTCTAGCAACCCATCATCTACTTATTACTTTCCAATGCCTTCCTCTAGGCCCAAATAATGGTGAAGTGTTATGTAGTCGACGTTCACATAACACCACTAGAGAATAGACAACATACATCTCATCAAAATATCGAACGAATACCAAATTCACATGACTACTAATAGCAAGACTTCTCCCATGTCCTCAGGAACAAACGTAACTACTCACAAAGCATATTCATGTTCATAATCAGAGGAGTATTAATATGCATAAAGGATATGAACATATGATCTTCCACCAAATGAACCGACTAGCATCAACTACAAGGAGTAATCAACACTACTAGCAACCTACAGGTACCAATCCCAGACTTAGAGACAAGAATTGGATACAAGAGATGAACTAGGGTTTGAGAGGAGATGGTGCTGGTGAAGATGTTGATGGAGATTGCCCTCTCCCGATGAGAGGAGCATTGGTGATGATGATGGCGATGATTTCCCCCACCCGGAGGGAAGTGTCCCCGGCAGAACAGCTCTGCCGGAGCCCTAGATTGGTTCCGCTAAGGTTCCGCCTCGTGGCCGCGGAGTCTTGTCCCGAAAGCTTGCTTCTGATTTTTCTTCGGACGAAAGACTTCATATAGCAGAAGATGGGCACTGAAGGGCCAACAGGGGGCCCACGACGTAGGGGGCACGCCCAGGGGGTAGGGCGTGCCCCCACCCTCGTGGCCAGGTGGAGGCCCCCCTGACGTATTTCTTCCGCTCAATATTTTTTATTATTTCCAAAAATAACTTTCGTGGAGTTTCAGGACTTTTGGAGTTGCGTAGAATAGGTCTCTAATATTTGCTCCTGTTCCTGCCCCAAATTCCAGCTGCCGGCATTCTCCCTCCTTATGTAAACCTTGTAAAATAAGAGAAAATAGGCATAAGTATTGTGACATAATGTGTAATAACAGCCCATAATGCAATAAATATCAATATAAAAGCATGATGAAAAATGGACGTATCAGCCACCCATATTATTTCGGTGATAGACTTGTTTCTATCCCGAATCATGCCATCCATCTCGTCCCTCTGGCAACCCTTACTGATCTTGGTTATCAGAAAAGGGCAATGCCAGCGAGCCTTGTTTTTCCACCGCTACCCTACTCAGTCATTCTATTCTTTGGACGTGTACGAATCCCTTGCGTACGTTTGATGATGATGTGGTCATGACTTTTGTGTCTCGCTACTTGATCGTCAAGTCCGTCCTCACTGGTGTATCCATCCAGATCCAGCCACTGTTCAGCCAGAGCTTGGTGTAGCTTCGGTTACGCCAACTCCTTCCTTACATGGATATAATTTTCGTGCACACCGCCACAGCATATTAGACCGTAATACCGGAGTTTCCGTGCGATTTTGTGTGCTTAGGTGTGCATGCATATTATGGTGTGAGTAGCAGTAATATGTGATGATTGCTTGATTAATTATATTAGTAGTATGCTTGTGTGCTTTTGTTTTAGTCGTTTATTTTGTTTCTTTCTCTGGGCCTTCGGTGTTACAAATTTTCCCCCTATTAAAGTTGCTTGTCAGCCAACACCGACCCGAAGAGTCAGCAAGAAATGCATATATTTGGAAACTCAGCTAAACAAAATGGAATTGTCAGCAAACTGTAGTGAAATTGGAAATAGCTCGTCTGAATACAAAAGATCCTGGATGGAATGTCAGTATAAAGTTTGCATTAACGTGCACTCCTCACAACAGTATGGAATTCTCAGTCGACTGCATTCATATTGGGGGATATCTGATCATGTTATTGAGTGTCAAGTCTCCCTCAGCGTGCACTCCTCATAGCAGAAATGATCAAATCAGCAAGAAGATAAATTGTGTGCAAGGTTGATAGAATACTATCAAAGGTATGGCTCAGATACAAGTTTAATTTTTCGTTGGGGATGATTTTGGAACCCGATGTACCTGGAAGCAAGCAAAAATATGGCATGTACTCAGAAAGGAGGATAGTCCTGCAAAACCCCGTTTCATACAAGAAATCAAGAACAAAAATATTAAGATGGTTATATATGTGGAAATCGGTCCGCATATCACAATAAGAAGCTTCTGGTGTAAGCAACCCAATCTTCCCTCGCAAGATACCTGAGAAGCTTCCAAGGCAAGATTCATCTATCTTCCTCAGTACGATATATGGATGATTTCCCGTACAAGGTACTCTGCCTTCTTCAGTAAGCAACCGCAAAAGCTTCCGGCATAAGGTACTGAGTATTTCCCCAGCAAAGTCTTTAAGGGGGTAAGCTTCTGAAGCACGATACCCAGTCTTCTTCAGCAAGCTGTCCGATGAAAGTTTCGAGCACAAACCAGCCAATCTTCCTCAGTAAAACATTGGTACAAGGTAGTACGCTGTGAATTGATAGCATATGGCAGTGAATCCCAAGAATCAGATCCGTAACATTTTGGTCGGAAGCAAGAATCAGTCATAATGCACGTCTATCTCGGGAATCAGATTCTCATATATATATGCGCGGTGAGCATACTACCAAGATCTTACATGTCACTCAGATGAGGATCTGACAACCACGTGAGGATGGTTAAGAGAAGAAAGCCAGTATACACCGCAGTGTGATAAAGGATTTTGAGGATTGACGACATCAATGAGCTCAATGCAAGTACCTGTGAACCTGGAAAATGATCCTGATGAGCCCTTGTCCCCTTTTTCTCAAATGACGGCACCGCGCCTCTGATCTAAGCTGTTTTTAGCTATCCGTGGTGGATGCCGATTTTTATTTCTCTCTTCAACGACTGTCATGAGTTCTGAGCTGCTTTTCGGCCGTCTCGTACAGCTGTTGAGTTTCTTTTTGTGACAGTAGCCCTATAGCTGCTTTTTGGCTATTTTAGGGAGCTGCCATCTTCTTCTTATCAACCTGGTCTCATGTTCTGAGCTGATTTTCGGCTGTCCTGAGCCATGGTTAAGTTATTTCAGTAATGTCCCAGATCTGAGTTGTAAAGACCGTTCTGGTGGCTACTGATTTATTTGCCGATTTCTTGCAAAGGTTCGGATGATTATTTTCCTGCGGTCAGAACTTGAGGGGTGTTGAACCTGCCATTTAATGGGGTACCCTGTCAAAAAAATGAGGATAATCTGCGATTGCCGAAAAATTGCACCGACAGTACCTATGGTGGTACAAAGAAGCAATATGACCCAGCTCTTTCAAGCCAAGGATCCAGGCCAAGAAAACAATAATGAAGGAGCAAGACCAGTGATGCAGGTATGAAAATTGTTGCAAGACCCGCGTGGTGCAGAACCACCGTCAGTCAAGTCTGCAGATATTATCATGCAGGTCAAACTCTTATGCTAGCCACGACATGCGACAATCAAATATTTGGTACGGATTCGATACTCAAGACAGTGGAACCAGTTAAGATGATTCAGAAACTTCCGCGATAAGCCAGAATCTGTCAGGAAAGCGGTTATGACCCAACTCACTATTTGGAACCCGAAGGACCTGCATTTAGTGGAGAAACCCAATGCAAGGAGTTAGAGCTTGGGTGTCCACTAGAAAAATCTGATCACCACTTCATGAAAGATTGTCAGTGCCGAATGACACACCCAGCGGAAATCACTCTTGGATTTGTGAGACCGACATATATTTCAGTCATGAGAATCAATCACAGTCAGCTAAGTCAGCAGGTCTAAAAAGAAATTGGAGCATGTATAAGCATGAACAAGCAAGGTAAGATCTGTCAGAATATGGATATATTAAAGCAAACCACCCCAGGGCCAGTCAGATAAAAATTTAGTGGGAACAAAAATAAGAAAAAGGATACCCGAGTTGGAAACGGTTTCCTTAAGTCAATATCTTCATACTTGTTCCCTGAGCACCCAAATCTCGAGGACGAGATTTCTTTAAGGGGGTAAGGTTTGTAATAGCCAGATTTTTGGCCCTTTCTTTTTCTTTTGTTTTTCTGAGGTTTTTGCCTGAGATTTCCTTTTTCTGTGGCTATGTGGTCTGGAAGCTGAAGAAAATGCCCTCTTCTTTGTTTCCAGAGTGGCTTGCCATTCCCAAATCCTTCCCTAGACCCTGTCATTTTCATCCTAGCCCAAATCCCAATATTCTTTTGATTGGGAATATTCCTTTTCTATTAAAGGAATAACTCAAATTGCCCTAGGTTGTGAAGCAACCTTTATTTCCATCACTCCTAAAATTCCCAAATAATTCTCATAATTTTTTTGGGTCATATGTTTCTCAAATATGGCAAAATATTTCATTTGTCATGTTTATCATCATGCTCAAATAATTCATTTCCTATTCTGCCCTAAATGGCACATTGTGATGCAAGTGCTATTTTCCTTTTCCCAATTGACCTCAAACTCCTTGGACACCTTTTCCTGTCCATATCATTGCCACATGACAAAATGCAACCTCATTTGCCTAGTAATGATTTAATTATGATTTTCCAAAGTTTCTCTCCAGAAAGAAGCTTTGTGAAGGAGGTGCAAGCTAGGCATATTCAAATGAGTTGCCATTTTTCATGATCCCTCATATCATCATATCATATCTCTCCACCAAAGTAGAGCTCATGTCATGCCTCCATGTGAGCTCATCTTCAATTATTTGATTCTGTCCAAAATTTCAGTTTGTGAAGCAAGTATATTTTATGTTGCTCCATTACGGCTGCCAATTTTTCTAGGCCTTCTATTATCCATATAACCTACCTCCACCCATTTTGGGCATGGTTCAGAAAGCCATTATTCCTCTAGAATTTTTGCAAGTTTCTGTCGAGAGGAGATGTTTGTGAAGCAAGTACCAGTTTCGCTTGGCCAATTGGTATGAGACTTTTTGAGCATCTTCATAGGACCAAATGACTCTGTCTTGCCCAATTTGAGCCCAATTTGACACTCCATGTGAGTGCATCATCCTAATCTAGTTTCGTGACCAGTTATGTGGTTGTTAAGCAACTACATTAAATCTTGATCCTAATCCTCTCCAAGTTACCAGGGTGAAAGTCCTTCTTACCCTAAGCCTACCAGACAACTCCATTTCTTCCAAACTCCTTCCTGTTGATCAGCAGTTCTCATCCAAGTTTACTGCAGTAAACTTCAGAGGTTAATTACCATTCAACCGGAGCTCTTTTCACCGAACTAACACCTCAGTTGTAATCTCCCCTAGATGAACTACGCACTAGACAACGTTTGCAAGCCTTTGGCACTTTCTCCTCGCCAACTCACGCGGTCACCACCTCTCTGGCATGCCATGGCCGCGTCCAGGATGGATTCTTGCTCGGGCCCCTCTCCCTCTCGTCGTCTTCACGCTCTTGAGCATGTCTCACCGTTTTACCGCGTCGTCGCCGTCCTCTTGGAGCCACTTCCCCCTCCATCAGCTCTCGTCGCCGCGCGCCCACGGACGCACTGTGGCCGACCGAGCTTTAATGGCGCCGTGGCCGCTTCTCCTCTGCGCCCTCGGCCCCTCCTTCCCTGTACACCTCTGTAGCTCGTCCGCACTCCCCCTCGTCGTGTTCCCACGCCCTCCCGTGATCGCTGGCCGTCGCCAGAACGTTGGCCGGATCCCCGCGGCGACACCCGAGCCACGGCCACGCGTCAGCAGCCTCCCCTCATCGCCCCGTTTATATATAGGCCTTCCCCGAGCCATTCAACCTCACCAGCCTCCTCACCGATCTCCTCTACGCCGCCCCGACCACCAAACCGAGCTCGAGGAGCTCCCGTTCCACTCCTCTGTCAGCCATTGCCGCCATCGGGCCTCGCTCAAATTCGAGCTGGGCAGAGCCCCTCCCCTCCTCTTTTCCACTCCAGAACTCCTCCTCCACTCCCGCAAGACCACACTGGCCCTCAGCTCGTCGCCGGAGTGCCCGTGGGGCCGTGCCCGACACCAACCAGAGACGACGTCCGCCCCGTCTTCGGCCGTCGCCTCGCAGTCCCTCCTTGGCGTCCCCAACCGGTCCATGTGGGTGCGGGCCTCGCCCTGGTCCTGCCGTTGCCCTCCCCTTAGCCGGAGGTGGCCGGAGCCGCGAGGCCAGCGCCGGCGCCCCTCCCTCTATTCTACGCCCGCGTCGGGGGGAAGAAGAGGAGGAGCGGGAGGAGAGAGTTGACCGAGCCCGTGGACCCCGCGGCCCCACCAGTCAGTGACCCGGGGGGTTGAACCCGCTGACACTGATGTGACAAGTGGAGACGTATTCTGTCGTGTGCGTTTTCATCTGCAGAAAGCGTATCCCGTGAAGTGCGCTTCCTCTTTGGGTAAGCGTATTCCGTTTGTTCTTCGGGCGCAAATGCGCTTTCCTCTCTGGAAAGCGTTATTTGCCGAAATCTGCTTCTGCCTTATCCACTCAGGGGCTTGTTTGTGATGATATTTTTGCAGATTAGTCCCTGAACTTCCTCACCTCACAACTTTTTACTCATAACTCCAAATGAGGTGAATCCAAAGCCCACATTTTTGTTTCGTCGAGCCCATTCTGTTGGACACACTTCCACCATGTGTTAATATTCTGGAAATGACCTTTTTGCCCTTGCACGTAAACAGCCCCTCCGGGAGAGAACTGTTTCCGGCAAATCTTTTCGCAGCTTCACCGCACTTCTTCCCCGTGCCTTCTTCATCCCCAGGCAAGCCACAATACCCACTTGCATGATAGTCATGCAGTAGCCATGGTTTTCAACTTGAATATTTATTAAATGATGGCTTGTTTAAAACATGATTATCGTTGTTTCGGTAATGCTTCTGGGTTAGTGCTTACTTGCTTGCTATGTTGTTATGCACCTGGTTAGCATGCCCTACTGGTTGCTAGTATTACTTTCATATTGCCATGCTTGATATAGTACATGTTGGGTTGGTCATGTTCTTCGGTGCATGACTAACGTCGGTTATCGAGTACTGTTAATATGTGTTGTTCCTTTGCTGTTAGTTGGTTAAGTCTTACTCGGTAATGTTATTGATGAGTTCTTGCATGGTATTTATGGTTGATGCTAGTGGTCATGTTATACTATGAGTAGTGTTGCACTTGTAATATTTATGCTCGTCATTATCCCATGTTCAGTTGGAGATTATTCATAGTTGATATGGTGGATAGTTATGTTGCATCCCGTGCTTATGTTGATATCATGCTCATGCTTTGTATATGCATCATGTTATTTTATCATGGCTCAGCATATTGCATTCAAGTTTAACCGGATTTAATTGAACTTGAACAACTGTTGGTTGAGTCATGGTGCCACCATATCGAAACTGACTGGGTCTATTGTCGTGCCTCTCACCGGTGCCTCCAACGAGGAAAGGTTATGGGCGCGCGCTACCCTGATCAGGTAGGTGGACATAACCGTGTGTGCCTGTTGTTGTTATTATGGATCCGGTCTCCGTGAGGGACGTTTTGGCCACGACGATGGTCGTTGTTTCTTTGGTAGACATGGGCCACCCAGGACTAGCCCAGTGGGGAGTGAGTCGGAGTGGCCGGGAGAGTGTCATGGTAGTAGATCGGTTTTGTCGGAACGCCGTTGGTCCACCCGAATGGGAATGCGAGGCCATGGTTTCCGTAGTGTGGGTACAGTGTACTAACCTCTGCATAGTGTATATTAAATCTATCGATAGCCACGCCCGCGGATAAGGGCCCAGTTCGTGTCGGTCACACCGTGAGTCAACAGTATTAATAATAACTTGATTAATAACAACCCCGGTTCGATGATGAGATAAGTTGGTTGTGATCACCGGAAAGATCACCGTTTGAGACCAAGTGTTGGTCATGGTTGTGATCTCCGGAATGATCACCGTGGTATCGATGATCACCGAGTTGTTGTATATTCGTGATGTTGTGCGAGAATCATGGGTAAAAATCAAGCTCCTTGTGGTCATTTAATGATTACTACGGTATTGTTTATACCAAGCTTGATTTGATCCTGAGATAATCGTGTGATGTCCGAGGTTGGTAAGTGATGCATGTGATGGTTACGTAGTAACCCGAGCAGAATAAATAGTGCATATAGTGTCATCATGTTGCATGCTAGTATCGTCAGATTCATATGTTCATGCCATGCTCATGTTGTTCTAGCTGTATCATGTTCATGTTGCTCATGTCATGTTGTTATGAGGATCTCATGTTAATTGCTGCTTAACCTGTAAATGCCATGCTGATGTTTGTCTTGAATGCTTCTGGTTATTGTGGGCTTGCAAGTACATTCAATGTACTGACCTGGCGTGTCATGCCAGCTTGCAGGTCGTGCCTGGATTGCTTGCTTGTTTGGTGTTGTTCCTGTGTTCGCGAGCTGGGATAAGCATTCCAGCCAGAGTCCCTGCGGAGTGGAGTTCACCACCGTCATCGTTGTTCCGCTGCCAGTAGTTTTTCCGCTGCTTCGAGTTGTTCTGCTGCTTGCATAGAGCAATTGAGGATGGCGTAGTGTCGCCGTGCCGATGTTATTCATTGTAATATTGGAGACCTTGTATTCATATTCCGTGTAATAATAGAAAGCCGGTTTGTTCTATGCTAAGCAGTGTCGTATTCCAGAAGACTTCTCCTCGATCTCTGGGCTGGAATACGGGGCGTTCCGGTTTCTCTGAGCCGGGGTGCCACAACATGAAGAAAGCAATAGCAATAAACTGAACGATCAATATGCTAAGCTAACGGATGGGTCTTGTCCATCACATCATTCTCCTAATGATGTGATCTATGTATTCACACATGTATTTAAGTTTTAGATCAATACAATTCTAGCATGAATAATAAACCTTTATCATGAATAAGGAAATATAAAATAACAACTTTATTATTGCCTCTAGGGCATATTTCCTTCAACTTCATGATAAATTTAAGTTCAGTTAATCAAATTACTAATGAAATCTCACTTAAATAAACATCCCTCAAGTTATCTAAGTGACACATGATCCAAATCAACTGACCCATGTCCGATCATCACGTGAGATGAGTTAGTCATCAATGGTGAACATCTCTATGTTGATCATATCTACTATATGACTCACATTCGACCTTTCGGTCTCCACTGTTCCGAGACCATGTCTGTACATGCTAGGCTCGTCAAGTTTAACCCAAATATTCCGCGTGTGTAAATCTAGCTTACACCTATTGTATGTGAATATAGAGTCTATCACACCCGATCATCACGAGGTGATTCGAAATGACGAACTTTGGCAACGGTGCATACTCGGGGAGAACACTTTTATCTTGAAATTTAGTGAAGGGATCATCTTATAATGCCACTGTCGTACTAAGCAAAATAAGATGCATAAAGGATAAACATCACATGCAATCAAAATATGTGACATTATATGTCCATCATCATCTTGTGCTTTTGATCTCCATCTCCGAAGCATTGTCATGATCTCCATCATCACCGGCTCGACACCTTGATCTCCATCGTTGCGTCGGGGTCGTCTCGCCAACTATTGCTTCTACAACTATTGCTAATGCATAGCAATAAAGTAAAGCAATTACATGGCATTTGCATTTCATACAATAATTAAGAGACAACCCTAAGGCTCCTACCAGTTGTCGATATTACAAAACATGATCATCTCATACAACAACGGATGTCACATTATGTCTTGACCATATCACATCACAACATGCCCTACAAAAACAAGTTAGACGTCCTCTACTTTGTTGTTACAAGTTTTACGTGGTTGCTACGGGCTTCTAGCAAGAACCGTTCTTAACTACGCAACAACCACAACGGTGATTATCAAGTTTGATGTTTTAACCTTCTTCAAGGACCGGCCGTAGTCAAATTCGATTCAACTAAAGTAGGAGAAACAGACACCCGCCAGCCACCTTTATGCAAAACAAGTTGCATGTCCGTCGGTGGAACCGGTCTCATGTGCGTGGACATGTATGGTTGGTCCGGGCCGCTTTATCCCACAATACCGCTGAATCAAAATAAGACGTTGGTGGTAAGCAGTATGACTATCACCGCCCACAACTATGTGTGTTCCACTCGTGCATATCATCTACGCATAGACCTGGCTCGGATGCCACTGTTGGGAAACGTTGCATGGAAAACAAAAAAATTCTACGCACACGCAAGATCTATCCATGGAGATGCATAGCAATGAAAGGGGAGAGTGTGTCTACGTACCCTCGTAGACCGTAAGCGGAAGCGTTTAGCAACGCGGTTGATGTAGTCGAGCTTCTTCGCGATCCAACCGATCAAGTACCGACCGTACGACACCTCCGCGTTCAGCACACGTTCAGCTTGGTGACATCCTCGCCGTCTTGATCCAGCAAGACGGGGCAAGTAGTAGATGAGTTTCGGCAGCATGATGGCGTGGTGATGGTGGTGATGCAACTATCTCCGCAGGGCTTCGCCGAGCACAACGAAAATATGACCGGGGATGAACTAGATGGAGAGGGGCGCCGCACACGGTTAGCGAATCGTGGTGTATGTTGCCCCTCTGCCTCCTCTCATATATATAGGTGGAGGGGGAGGGGAGGCAGCCCCTAGGGCGCCCCAAGTGGCCGGCGGCTGCCCTAGGGCGCCTGCCCTGGTCGAATCCCCCCTTCCATATTTGTGCGTGGGGGGAGGAAAGGGGGGCTGGCTGCCTTTCGGGCGCCTCCCCCTTCCTTCCCTCCCTCTTTTTGGTGCGTGGGCAAGGGGTGGAGGGGCGCACAGCCCCCTTGTGAGCTGGTGTGCTTCCCCCCTTTGGCCCATAAGGCCCACCGCTTGTCGGTGACCTCCCGGAACCCCTTCCGGCACTCCGATAAAATACCCGGTACTTCCGAAACCTTTCCGGTGACCAAATACTCTCGTCCTATATATCAATCTTTACCTCCGGACCATTTTGGAGCTCCTCGCCATGTCCATGATCTCATTTGGGACTCCGAACAACATTCGGTCATCTACTCACATAACTCATACAATACTATATCGTCAATGAACGTTAAGCGTGCGGACCCTATGGGTTCGAGAATGATGTAGACATGACTGAGACACCTCTCCGGTCAATAACCAATAGCGGAACCTGTATGCCCATATTGGTTCCTACATATTCTACGAAGATCTTTATCGGTCGAACCTTATGACAACATACATAATTCCCTTTGTCTGTCGGTATGTTACTTGCCCGAGATTCGATCGTTGGTATCTCTATACCTAGTTCAATCTTGTTACTGGCAAGTCTCTTTACTCGTTTTGTAATACATCATCCCGTAACTAACTCCTTAGTTACTTTGCTTGCAAGCTTCTTATGATGTGTATTACCGAGAGGGCCCAGAGATACCTCTCCGATACATGGAGTGACAAATCCCAATCTCGATCCATGCCAAATCAACAGACACCCTCGGAGATACCTGTAGAGCATATTTATAATCACCCAGTTATGTTGTGACGTTTCATAGCACATAAGGCATTTCTCCGGTATTCGGGAGTTGCATGATGTCATGGTCGAAGGAACATGTATTTGACATTTAAGAAAGCAGTAGCAATAAATTGAACGATCATATGCTAAGCTAACTGATGGGTCTTGTCCATCACATCATTCTCCTAATGATGTGATCCTGTTATCAAATGACAACTCATATATATGGTTAGGAAATCTTAACCATCTTTTGATCAATGAGCTTGTCTAGTAGAGGCTCACTAGGGACACGGTATTTGTTTATGTATCCACACATGTATTTAAGTTTCCGGGTAATACAATTCTAGCATGAATAATAAACCCGTATCATGATTAAGGAAATATAATAATAAACATTTTATTATTGCCTCTAGGGCACATTTCTATCACAGATGCCTACTGAATAATTTCTCACACATGGATGAGAGCATCATAATATTGTTGATGGAGAAGCGTATGACGACGACGATAAATCCCTCTCTCTGGGCCTAGAAACATACTCCAGATTATAGGGATCCGGAAGAAGAATATGAGGTGAGGGCGACTTCGTATGTTAAAATGCGGTAACAATTTTTGGGATTTCTATTTTTGTGCCCTCAGTTGCTTAGTACTCCTCAGTTTTGCTCCACCCAACTAACGTCCCTCACATTTCCCCTCCACCACTCGCCCCACACTCAAATATTCCCAAAACAGAGCATTTCCATCGGGCCAATGTAGTTGAACGTTACCTGGCGCATATACTGACGCGTGGGACACCTAGGACCCGCCTGTTAATGTCTAGTTTATTATGAAAAATAGTGGAATATACCGACGCTTGGGACACCCCAGGACCCACATGTCAGTGTACGATTTATTTGCATAATGAAGGGTGGAATATAATGCCGCTCGTGGGGGTCAAACTCGAGAGGAATACTTTAATATGCATCGTGCGAGCCATTTCAGCTGTGTGCATCTATGTGCTTATGGGCAAAGCTCGGGCTATTTGATCTGATGTTTTCTACGTTACAAAGGGGACCACGAATCAGTGGCCCTGGAAAGATAGAACGCGGTGATACGTCTCCAACGTATCTATAATTTTTGATTGTTTCATGCTATTTTATTGTCAATCATGGATACTTTATATGTCTTTTGTGCTATTTTATATCATTTTTTGGGACTAACCTATTAACCTAGTGCCTGGTGCCAAGTGTAGTTTTCTGCTTGTTTTTGATTTTCCAGAAAATCAGTAGCAAACAGAGTCCAAACACTATGAAACTTTTTGACAATTTTTTCTAGACAAGAGAGACCCTAAAAGCTTTGGGAGCAGACCAGATGACGAACAAGGAGACGGCAAGGCAATAGGGTGCGCCCTGGGGGGCGTCATATTACCTTGTGCGCCCCACGAGGCTCCATCTGACCTAATTCCACTTCTATAAATTCTCAAATACTGGGAAACCAACAGAGAGCTACCTAAAACCCTTTTCCTGCCGCCGCAAGTTTATGTTCTTCCGTGATCCCATCTGGAGGCCTTTTCCGGTACTCTGCCGTAGGGGGGATCGGTCACGAAGAGCTTCTTCATCATCCTTGCGGTCTTTCGATGATGCGTGAGTAGTTCACCACAGACCTACGGGTCCATAGCTAGTAGCTAGATGACTTCTTCTCTCTCTTTGATCTTCAATACCATGTTCTCCTCGATCTTCTTGGAGTTCTATCCGGTGTAATCTTCTTTTGCGGTGAAACAAGTGACGATCTACTTTCTGGGTGAGATCAATAACTTAAGCAGATATGCAAGAGTACCACCTCTCTTGCAGCGCCATGCAGGCCTCTACTGATATGTTGAGGGTGCTACGGGTGCGATGGCTATCAACGGCGCAGAAGCAAATTTGAGACGGAAGGCGACGACATCGGGGGATAAGTCCTATTGTCGTGGATGAGCGGTCGTAGGCGCAGCCACGTCAAGGTGGACGACGAGCGGATGAAGCGAGAGGACGCGGTGAAACGATCCTGGTCCAGTGCCATGGATGAGAGATATCCATCTCTTGCAGTGGACGACGAGGTAGGGTTAGCGGCTCCGGTATGGTGGAGGGTGGAGTGGCGGACGGAGTAGGTTGGCCGGTGTGGGGAGGGTGTTTTGGCGCCAACGGTGTATGAATGGGGAAGTGGAGGGGGAGGGGGGGCACTTTGGGACGCGCTTGTCTGAAATGTGGAAAAGTTACGAACTTATCCACCGTTTAAAATTTCGGACGTCTCATGGTTAGGGATAGGACGGTAATGTAGCATCTCCCCACTATTTTCCGAAAGCGGTTTCGGGCGAGGAGAGGGTGTTTTGGCATCCACGGTTGGCGCCCATCTTGTATGAACGGGGCTAACAGGTAAGGCGGTTGTGTCACGTATGAGTGAAGTTACACACCTGCCCCTATTTAAAATATTTTCCTAGATCGATTTCGGCCGAGGAGAGTTTGTTTTGCTGCCCATTGCGTATGAATGGAGAAATGGAGGGAGACAGAGAGGTCTTTCGGACGAGCTTGAATCAAATGTGTTCTGCTACCCATGTTTGGCGCCCATCGTGTGTGAATGGGGTGAGAGGTGGTCGTGTCATGTCTGATTGAAATTACTAACCTACCCCTATTGAGAGAAGTGGAAATCGGGCCGATAAAATGTAAAGTGTCAGGGGTACACAATAATTTCCATCTCGCAAACACTGGTTTCGGGAAGCCGACAAGGGAGTGGGTGTTTTGCCGCTTCATTCAAATTTTGTGATAATAAGCATTCACGTTTACCCTGACACCTAAATTTGAATCCATTTTGTATTCGATTACGAATATTCGTACATCATTCTATGTTTTCTTATATATATATATATATCTTCAAAACCACAACAAAGATTTATTCCACCTTTATATATGAATATGATTTAGAAATGCCGTGATCTTCAAATTCAGTATGTTGGATACACTTTGAGTCAAACAGTTATTTCATCCAATACAATCTGCTCACACAAAAACAGTTCACCTTATGTCCACTCATACAAGTACTGAGGATTACCTCGCCTAAAAAATTCAGATCATTACAAGACATGGGCAACAAATATGGGGTCTTACAACATAATCCATTCACACTAATATAATGAAAATTTCAACTTGTATCTAAAGAAGAACTGGGATTACCCTGGGCTTCACATAGCAGAAGCAGCAGGACGAGCGTTGTCTTCAAATGCAACATTGTTACTTCCTCCAATTCTTGGTTTGCTTGCATAATGCGTGCAGCTAATTGCATAATTTCCAGCCTCAAGATCAGAATTACCTCGTTCATGGCAGCCATGCCGTCTCTTTCTACCTCTAGTAGAGTCACAAGAACTATAATATTTGCACTCTCCATTGGTGTTGCCTCTGAACTGCTACCATATGGTAACATGGAAGGTGCACTGCTTCCAATAGATCCCGGGGGTGTACATTGTGTTCTAGTTTGAACTGCATCCTAAAAGGTTTTCGCTAGACATAAGTAAGAGATAATTATCGCATGATCCAGGTAGTAAGCTTACATGGTAAATGACATACAAATTATTGTTGAGCATGGCAAGCTATATTTAAATGGTTCGAGGTTCCATCAGCCAAGAACAAATTAAAATGGTAAGATAAAAGGCAGTGTACCACTTGTGACGCCCCTGATTCAATCGTACACTAATCATACATGCAAATGTGTACGATCAAGATCAGGGAATCACGGGAAGATATCACAACACAACTCTAGACATAAATCAAAATAATACAAGCTTTATATTGCAAGTCAGGGGCCTCGAGGGCTTGAATACAAGCTCGATACACAAGAGTCAGCAGAAGCAACAATATCTGAGTACAGACATAAGTTAAACAAGGATGCCTTAAGAAGGCTGGCACAAAAGCAACACGATCGAAGAGGCAAGGCCTCCTGCCTGGGACCTCCTAACTACTCCTGGTCGTCGGCGGTCTCCATGTAGCAGAATCCATTGGTGGTGGCATCTGGCTCCAGGGATCCACCATCTAGTTGCATCAACCGGAAAGAAGAAGGAAGGGGGAAAAGGGGTAGCAAAGCAACCATGAGTACTCATCCAAAGTACTCGCAAGCATCAGATCTATACTAAGTATGCATTGGTATCAAATGGGAGGGTTATATCTATGGACTGAACTGCAGAATGCCAGAATAGAGGAGAAGGCCTAGCCTATCGAAGACTAGCATCTTCAAGCAGCTCCAAGCATCTTGTAGCATGTAGAAGAGTAAAGAATAGCAGTTAATAATTATCAAACATGTTGTAACATTAATGCCCAGAGATCCCTCCTCGACTCCCTGCGAGAAAGCAATCTCGGAGCCACATATCCATCACTGTCGGATGTGGGGTTCCGGCAAACCCTTAAGGTTCGAACACTGGGGTGCGCGCGAAGTCTTTCCCTCCTACCGATCTACGCCCTGGCTCGCTGAGATCTCGCGGACGAACTCGACGAACTCGCAACACAGAAAGACACGAGATTTATACTGGTTCGGGCCACCGTTGTGGTGTAATACCCTACTCCAGTGTGGTGGTGGTGGATTGCCTCTAGGGCTGATGATGAACAGTACAAGGGAAGAACAGCCTCCTGAGGTTGAGGTGTTCTTGTGGCTAGGGTAGGATCTCGATCGGGTTGGATCAAGCTGAGATGAGATGCCTCTAGTATGGTGGCTAGCTCTACTTATATAGGCCCTGGTCCTCTTCCCAAATATCGAGCGGGAAGGGAGCCAACAACGGCGGGCAAATTTGAAGGGGGACAGCTAGTACAAGCTATCCTGACAAAAGTGGTCTTCGCCTGCGAAAGGCTCTGGTGGTGACGCTGTGTTGGGCTCCACGATGACCTCTGTCTTGCCGTCCTCCTGGTCTTGGTCTCGTTGCACCAATATAGCAACCTTTGCCTGATGCCTCGGTACTTTTCGCCTGTGCTGGCCTCCTTAGCACCAAAGAGGAAACAAGGACGCTGCGCGCGCTGGCGCCCGCCTGGTGTCATTCGTCATGGCTCACGTCACGAGGGCCTTGTGAGGTTTTGCCCCGCCTTGATATCTCCGCTCCTCGTGAGCCTGCCTGGCTAGGCTGCTCCAGAGGAGGTCTTGCGTCGTCCGCCTCGCGAGGCTTGGACCCTCGCGAGGGTCTTGGATGCCTTGTTGATGAAGATGGGCCGTACGGCCTGCTGGCTTAGCCATGCTGTGGGCCGCAGGCATGCAAGTTTGGGGACCCCCGTTCCCAGAACGCCAACAGTAGCCCCCGGGCCCAAGGTGCACTCGGGCTTGGCTTCACGGCGAAGACAAGGGTCAAGTTCGGAGCACCGCGGGCCCCAAAAGCCTGCGGCCTCGGTCGACGCGTGGTGGTTGATTGGACGTGGGCGTCTCCGCTTCCCCACGCTGCCTTTGAATCCGCCTAGCTATGCGGCCCCCGCGGCCTACACAGTTATTCCTCCGTCGTCTGCGCCTCGCTTCCCCAATCCCCCTACTTCCTTGAGACTCTGCTTCCCTTCTCCGATCTGACCTGCCCTCCCCCTGCTTCGTTGCCATGGCGCCAAAACAAGCGGACAAGGGGAAGAAGCCAATGTCTCCGTCAGGCGCATCTCCGGCTGTCGAGCTGGCGCTAGGCCGATCCCGGGTGCTCAACGACGAGGCCATGGACAAGGTGCATCCGATGCTCACTTCCAGCTTCAACGAGTGGGGAGAGACGGTGGCTTGGCCTGCGTCTCGCACTCGCATGGCTCGGGCAGCCACCGAGGTCCCAATCTTCATCGATGCCCTCTGGGCTGGCCTGATTCCTCCCTTCTCTGCCTTCCGCAACGCGGTGCTGGAGCATTACCAGATCCACATGCTGCATCTTGACCCCCAATCGGTGACTCTTCTTGCTGTCTTTGCCTTCGTGTGCGAAGCCATGGTGGGCATCGCTCCTTCGGTGGCCCTCCTCCGTCATTTCTTCTCATTGCACCTGGCTGACCCTCAGCAATGCTCAGGGTGCGTGAGCTTCCAGGCCGTGGCCACGACCGCGGGCGCGGGGATTGACTTCGAGCTCCCTTCATCCACGAGCGAGTTTCGTACGCGATGGGTGTTTGTCGATGCCGGCGTGCTCAGCCCCCTGCTTCGTCTCCCGACGGGGCCCGCTGTTCCAAACTCCGGCTGGAGCCACCAGAAGCTCTCGAGCCCCCGCCTTGCCCTCGTCTGGGCCAGGCTGAGGCTGCTGAAGGACCGCGGCGTGACCATGCCGATGGTGGTGAAGGAGTTCGTCAAACGCCGGGTTGCTCCGCTTCAACGCCACTCTCGCCCAATGTGGACCTTGCTCAATAGTCAGGACCACATGAGATTCCAGGAGTCTGGGCTCCCTCTTGGGACGCGGCAAACAGTGCTCAAGGTATTGACGGGTGTCCCTTTGCCGGCCGAAATGCCTGGGAAGAATTGCCTGCTGTATCGCTGCAAGAACAAGGATGAGTTTGCAGCGAGCATGCCTTCCCTCGGCGAATGGGGGCTGCGGCCGATCGGACTGGTGGGGCCCCGCGAGAACCCCGTCGTCGTGGTTCCCTTCTTCGCCGCCGGTGCCGAGCTCGCCCCAGGTGAAGGCGCGGAAGAGCGAGCTCCGACGGGGGCCGATGGCGAACACACGCCGAATGGTGATCCTGGGGCGTCGTCTTCGGGGGCGTGCGACCCCCCTCCTGAGGCACCGGTTATTGAGGAGGTGCAGCATGCGGCTCCCGAGGCCAAGGCTCCAGGAGCCTCGGGAGGTTGTGATGAAACGGTGCCCGGCTGTTCGCCGCAACCGGGCACCACTGAAGATATCCTTCCGGGCTCTTCTTCGGCTCCGCTGCGCACCGGCCATCACGTCCAGCGTTTCGGTTGTCTTTGTGTGGACTTCGAGGAGCTCCGCAAGAGGAAAGGATCCCCTAGAGGCAACAACATCTTCGGGCCGTTGAAGCGGCGAAAGTACATCGCCATTGACGCGTAAGTACCTTGTTGTCACGGCTTCCTGCGTGTTGCCTCCTTATCCTGACGTCAGCTCTCCAGGGCTCCTTCCGTTGAAGCCGTTGCGTCTCCCGAGAAGCGGCCTCCTCCTTCATCAACTTCCCCATCCGCCTTGAGCGTTCCTGGTCTTCCTACCGCGGGGAGCATCTCTGCCTTCGTGGCGCGCTGAGCCCGCAGCTTGGCCATCCCTCTCCCACAGTCTGGCGTAGAGCTTGGCGGGCGTACCCAAGGCTCCTCCTTCGCTCATGGGCAGCGGCTGGCTGGCTTCGATCCTTGGTTCCTCTTCAAGCAGTGAGCCTCAGCCGGCTTGGGCTCCTCGCAAGGACGAGCTGGCGTCAGGTGCGGCGTCAGCCCCCAGCCCCCTGCCGGGGGGTGGCACGCCGTCTGGCGCCCTGCCCGCGGCCCCCAAGGCGGAGGACGAGGAGGGTCGAGCATTCGAGCTCGAGCGCGGGCGGAACATGGTCCGTCACGAGCTCTTCCAGGAGGCGATGGCGCGATGAGCCGACTTGGTGAAGAGCTCGCTGGTGTTGACTCGCGCCTTGAGGCCGAAGGTCTCCGACTGGTGGAGGAGCGGCGCAAGCTGAGGGTGGCCATCAACCTCGGTCGCTATCAGCGCGACCTTGAGAACGCGAAGGCCGAGGCGTCCCTCAAGATCGCACATGAAGCCCACTCGCGAGCCTTGGAAGAGGCTCGTGAGGCTGACCGCCGTCGCGAGGCTGCGGAGGAACGCGCGTGGGAGCTCCAGGCCTGGAGCGCATCCCTTGAGCAGCAGGTGGAGGCGCGCAGGGCCGCTCTTGCGTCGCTGAGGGGGACACCCGCGGAGGATGAGGAGGTCCGGAAGCGCGGTGAGACGCTGGCCCTGGAAGCCGTGGAGTGCAGCCTCGAGCTCGAGCGACTGGAGACGAGGGAACGTCAAGTTGCTCAAGCAGAAGATGTCGTCGGGGCTCGCGAGGCCGGAGTTGAGGAGGAGGTGAATCGCCGGGTGGCCGAGGTTCGCGCGGACCTGGAGGCTAGGTACGACCTGAAGCTGAAGCTCGTGGGTACGGAGGATGCGGGCAGGGCCGCTGCCCTCAGGCCCAGGTTGGATGAGGCTGAGAGGCGCGCGGAGGCCACGGCCGCTGCCCTGGTTACGGCGCAGGCGGACTTGGCCTCCGCCCATGCCGAGCTGCGTTCCCTTCGTAGGCGGGTTGATGACGCTGAGGCCATCGCACGACAGAACACGGAGGAAGTGCTCCAACGACGAACACTAGAGCGCGAGCATGCTCCTATGCTTCAGGATCTTCGGAACAGGGCCAACAACGCCCTGGGCCATATTTGCGACGTGGAGGTGCCGGCCCCTCACTCGAATGACTATGCCAGCCATCTGATCTTCTTCACTGAGGTTGTGACGCGCCTGGAGGCTCGATCTGCCAGAGCTCGCCAGCTTGTGGAGGAAAGGGGGCGTGGCCTGCTTGTGCACGCTTTCTCCTGTGTCTTCAGCCACCTTCTGAATGCCGACCCCAACTTTGATTTCGACGCCGCCATCGCCCCCGTTCCAACGGTCGTCCGGGATGACTTGGCGCGTTGGGTTGAAAACAACGTGGACGCGTTGGTCAGGGCCTTCACTTCGGAAGATGACGGGGTGGTGGTCGCAGCAGACAAAGGCGACGTGGTGGACGACGGCGTCAGGGGCGTCGCCGGCGGTGGCGACGTTGCTGATGAAGATGATGATGATGCGAGTGACGCCTCCGCGGGTGATGTAGCGAGCGACATTTCTGGCTGATCCCATGTTCTCCTGTCGTTTCATCCTGCACACGAAGCTCGGGCATGGCCCTTGGAAAACTTGTAAGAGGATTTTGGGAGGGGGAGCCCCTCATGTAAGCAAACTGCAGTTTTTACTTTCCTATGCGATGCGAGTTTGTGCCCTCGTGAGCTTCGTGAATCCGGGTGCGAGTTCTCTGTCGTGGTTTACCTTAGTTGGTGCCAGCTTCGAGCTGGGTCGCGACGCGTCGAGTTTCTGAGAACCCTGCGGAGCTCGTCGCCTCATCAGAAGGGGCCCCACTAGAGGTGAGCACCAGTTGTAGTGCTAGCGCGCACTTGGCGTGCGCGCTTCGCGCTGCCCCGCTCGCGAGGAGCTCGTGAGGGGAAAGCGACGGACATGAGTCCCAGATGAAACGAGGTTCAGAAGGCAAGAAATTGCTCGAACGAGAAAAGGCTCCCCCCGCGCGCATCAAAAAAAACTCAACTTCAACTCAAATCCATATCCAGAAAGCAAAGCTACAAAGAAAGAGATCCAAAGCAAAAGGCCGCATCCGGCACCTAGTCTAGTCTTCTGGTCTTCAAGTCTTCTCACCAGCGCGGAGCTAAGTGCTGCCACTAGCCGTGGGAGGGAGCCCCAGGGCCTGAGGCCGGCACCCCTGAGACTCCGGGGCATGTACATCCCCAACTCATTATTATGTGAGAGTGTCACGGGCGGCGAGCTTCACAGGCACAGGGCCTTCTTCACAGGTACTGGCCTTGCTTCATATCGCCAGACGAGGGCCCTGCCTTGTGCCACCCTTGACCTCCTTTGAGCCGACCGGTCACCGGGATGACACGAAGGAGGGAAAGAGGACGCCAGCGGTGCCCCCGGCGACCACAGGTCCTCTGCCGGGGGAAGGGTTGTCGAGGCCTCCCCGGCAGAGGGCCTACCTCCGGGTGTCGCCAGGCATCGCGCGCCGTGGGGAGGGGCCTTGGTCCTGGCTCCCTCCCGGCGGCCCCCAGCGTGTCTCCCTTGTTGGAACGGGTGCTGCCGTGCCAAGGTCATCGATCGACGCTGCAACCTGATTCATCTGCAGCCCATGGTTAGCATTAGCCTGTTCCTGAGAGATTAGCGGTACCCTGTAGTTGTTGTTGCCGGCGCGATCGTTGTGGTTCTCCGTTGGTTCTTGGAAGGCTTCGGCTCCTAGCGCCCCCTCTCCCCAATCTTCTCCAATGAATGAGCCGGGGTCGTCCTCTGGTGCGTACTCTTGGTCCATCATGCGGGGCACGTAGGCTTCCGGGGCCGTCACCCCGAACACTTCGCCGTGGTGCCCCACGCTCCATGTTGCTTGGCCCAGGTGGCGTCCTGAGGATGGTAGCGTGGCATCCGGCTGGGACCATGGAGGGCGACGCTTGCGCTCGTGCTGGTCGCGGGTGGCATGGGGGAGTCGGAGCCCCCGACGGCGCTGGCCGTGCTGATGCTGATGAAGCCCCCGGGCGTAGTTGATGGTGCGCGGATGTGGTGAGGTTCACCGCGTGGCCCTGCAGCGGCCTGAGGAGGAAGTTGATAGCAGAAGGGCGGTGCTCCCGACGCCGCTGCATCCAGCAGCTCGGCAGCACGCTCCAGCAGCGTATCCCGGCCGCTCTCCATCAGCCTGCATCGCAGCAGCTCCCTTGCCACCGTGAGTGCCGCCCGCATGTTTGCTTGCTCCCGCCGTGAGTGCGGTGCCGTTGCCGTGGCATGACTCACCGCTCTTGCCACGGCTCGTACTTGCCGCGGGGTGAGGGTGGACGACGCCTAGCCGCGCTGCCCGCGCCCGGCGGAGTTTGGCGGCGCTCGCGCCGCCTGGAGTGTGGGGTCGAGATCTTCATGGGCAGGCGGCGCTGCCCGGGCTGGCCAGGCTGCCCAGCGATCGGAGCCGGCCCTTGAGTCGCTGGACATCGTGGCTGTGGAGCGCTGGTGAGCTGGTTGGTGGAGAAGAAGCTCCGGAGCACCCCTGCCTGGCGCGCCAAATGTCGGATGTGGGGTTCCGGCAAACCCTTAAGGTTCGAACACTGGGGTGCACGCGAAGTCTTTCCCTCCTACCGATCTACGCCCTGGCTTGCTAAGATCTCGCGCACGAACTCGACGAACTCGCAACACAGAAAGACACGAGATTTATACTGGTTCGGGCCACCATTGTGGTGTAATACCCTACCCCAGTGTGGTGGTGGTGGATTGCCTCTAGGGCTGATGATGAACAGTACAAGGGAAGAACAGCCTCCTGAGGTTGAGGTGTTCTTGTGGCTAGGGTAGGCTCTCGATAGGGTTGGATCAAGCTAAGATGAGATGCCTCTAGTATGGTGGCTAGCTCTACTTATATAGGCCCTGGTCCTCTTCCCAAATATCGAGCGGGAAGGGAGCCAACAACGGCGGGCAAATTTGAAGGGGGACAGCTAGTACAAGCTATCCTCACAAAAGTGGTCTTCGCCTGCGAAAAGATCTGGTGGCGACGCCGTCTTGGGCTCCACGATGACCTTTGTCTTGCCATCCTCCTGGTCTTGGTCTTGTTGCACCAATATAGCAACCTTTGCATGATGCCTCGGTACTCTTTGCCTGCGCTGGCCTCCTTAGCACCAAAGAGGAAACAAGGACGCTGCGCGCGCTGGCGCCTGCCTGGTGTCATTCGTCATGGCTCACGTCACGAGGGCCTCGTGAGGTTTTGCCCCGCCTTGATATCTCCGCTCCTCGTGAGCCTGCCTGGCTAGGCTGCTCCGGAGGAGGTCTTGCGTCATCCGCCTCGCGAGGCTTGGACCCTCGCGAGGGTCTTGGATGCCTTGTTGATGAAGATGGGTCGTACGGCTTGCTGGCTTAGCCACGCTGTGGGCCGCAGGCAGGCAAGTCTGGGGACCCCCGTTCCCAGAACACCGACAATCACATATCTCAAGTATCCATTTCTAGTTCTATAAGATTCGGATACAACTCTGAACGTCCATTACCGTGGACACGGTATTCAAATATATCTTCCTGCTGGGGTGCACCACGCTACCCAACACGCTCGATCACTCTGGCCGGACACACCTTTCTGGGGTCAATGCCCGGCCTCGGAAGATCAACACGTCGTAGCCCTACCTAGGCTCAGCAGAGAGGTCCCCCCCGGTCTACATCCTAAGCACTCCGGGGTCTGGGCCCATCGCCTGTTGCACTCCTGGTCTTTATGCGACGAGCCGGGACGAGCACCTCCTCATACTGGATGGCACTGGCCCGACAAGCCCACAATGCTGAACTGGACGTCTGACAAAGCTTCGGCTGATACTGCAATGTCGAGGCCCATAACTATTCTCGCGTGGTGGTTAGTTCGTAAAGGCCAAAGGCCAACTCAGAACAAATACCCAAACCTGTTAGTGCATTGGGGGCTCGCGGAGATGAGAAGAGACTCATGATACGTCTCCGTCGTATCTACTTTTCCAAACACTTTTGCCCTTGTTTTGGACTCTAACTTGCATGATTTGAATGGAACTAACCCGGACTGACACTGTTTTCAGCAGAATTGCCATGGTGTTATCTTTGTGCAGAAACAAAAGTTCTCGGAATGACCCGAAACTTCACGGAGATTATTTTTGGAAATAATAAAAAATACTGGTGAAAGAATCAAGCCAGGGGGCCCACACCCTTTCCACGAGGGTGGGGGCGCGCCCCCTGCCTCGTGGGCCCCCTGGAGCTCCACCGACCTCAAATCCAACTCCATATATTCGTGTTCGGGGAGAAAAAAATCAGAGAGAAAGATTCATCACGTTTTACGATATGGAGCCGCCGCCAAGCCCTATACTCTCTCGGGAGGGCTGATCTGGAGTCCGTTCGGGGCTCTGGAGAGGGGAATCCATCGCCGTCGTCACCATCAACCATCCTCCATCACCAATTTCATGATGCTCACCGCCGTGCGTGAGTAATTCCATCGTAGGCTTGCTGGACGGTGATGGGTTGGATGAGATTTATCATGTAATCGAGTTAGTTTTGTTAGGGTTTGATCCCTAGTATCCACTATGTTCTAAGATTGATGTTGTTATGACTTTGCTATGCTTAATACTTGTCACTAGGGCCCGAGTGCCATGATTTCAGATCTGAACCTATTATGTTTTCATGAATATATGTGAGTTCTTGATCCTATCTTGCAAGTCTATAGTCACCTACTATGTGTTATGATCCGGCAACCCCGAAGTGACAATAATCGGGACCACTCCCGGTGATGACCGTAGTTTGAGGAGTTCATGTATTCACTATGTGTTAATGATTTGGTCCAGTACTCTAATAAAAGGAGGCCTTAATATCCCTTAGTTTCCGCTAGGACCCCGCTGCCACAGGAGGGTAGGACAAAAGATGTCATGCAAGTTCTTTTCCATAAGCACGTCTGACTATATTCAAAATACATGCCTACATTACATTGCTGAATTGGACCTAGTTCCGTGTCACCCTATGTTATGACTGTTACATGATGAACCACATCCGGCATAATTCTCCATCACCGATCCAATGCCTACGAGCTTTTCACATACTGTTCTTCGCTTATTTACTTTTCCGTTGCTACTGTTACAATCACTACAAAACCCAAAAATATTACTTTTGCTACCGTTACCGTTACTTCCATACTACTTTGCTACTAAATACTTTGCTGCAGATACTAAGTTATCCAGGTGTGGTTGAATTGACAACTCAACTACTAATACTTGAGAATATTCTTTGGCTCCCCTTGTGTCGAATCAATAAATTTGGGTTGAATACTCTACCCTCGAAAATTGTTGCGATCCCCTATACTTGTGGGTTATCAACTCACGATAATGTGACCCCGTCACCCCGTCTCATGGACTTACAGCAAGGGACCAGACTGCCCGGCCGTGCCACGTAGAAAACTCGCGGGTGCTCAACGGGCCCGCCCGACTTTCACATGAACTCGCGGGTACCCCTCAGGGCCGACCCGACTTCAACAATGGTCTCTAGTAAAGTCAAGGTAACCGTGTGTCCAAACATCAAGGGGAAAACCCGAGGAATCACCCACGGAGGATTCCATTCGATGTAATCATCAAGGTGAACGTAAGAGGATCCACCCTCGACGTTCACACTTGAGGTGTTACACGACAGAGCCGTATCGGGAATGGTGAAAGAGGAACCACCCCCGTTGACCACGACCGAATAGCTACACTACAGAATTATCATCAGGAGTGCGTTATGAGGGATCACCCTCGGCACTCGATAGTAGCTCTGCAGAGTCGAGCAACTAAAGGGGCATGATGTGATGTGAGGTGTCAGGCTCTGGTCATCGATCACGTTGACCGAGTCGTCAAAGATGAAGCAGGGGCAACAAGGACAAGGTGGGGGTCACTGATGGATCACTAACCAACCTATACTAAGCAGTCAACAGGGTTGTTGACTGGGTCAAACTTATAGGTGGGTCCTGCTATCATTGACACAACTTAGTTAACAGTTTTAATTAACATATTAACTATTTATAAAAACAGTTTATTAGAGTGGGGGCCACATGTCATAGTCAGTAATTTCAACTAGTGGTTTATTTCAACAGGGGGGTTGATTAAGTGGCGGGGGACCCACCTGACAGTGTCCCATTAGGTTTATTAACTAGGCAGTTTTAATTAAACCAAAGTAATTACGGGTGGGGGCCGCTATCAGTGGCACGAGCTGGCCACCACGGCATGGCCGTGCACGCATGCGTGCACACGGCAAGGGGTGAGACCGTGGCCGGAGCTAGCAGGTTAGGGAGGTGTGGCCAGTGCCGGGGAGGGGTAGCCGCGGCGGACGGTGGAGGGTGTCGCGCGACACAGTGAGGATGGCTTGGGGCGCGCATGGGCGGCCGTGTGCGCGGGCGCGAGCGGGGCTGCGGCCGAAGCGCAGCGCGCGACGAGGGCGAGGCGCGGTCGGGCACGGAGCAGGGCGCGTTGACATCCGGGGACAGGGAAGAGAGGAAAAGGGGTCCTCACCCCCATTGAAGGCGTACGGGGCGGCGAGGCTCGACGATGACCGTCGATGGAGAGGCGGGCGGGGTCGAGGAGGCGGTTCGGCGGGGTCCAACGACGGCGTGAGGTGGCGGCGATGTCGATGGCGTCGAGCAGGCGTTGGGCCACGAGGGAGAGAGGACGGGGCCGCGAGGAGGAGGTCGAGGAGGACGGCGACGAGGTGGCAGGGCGACGCTGGGGTGGGCTCCGACGTCGGGGCGCGGGTTGACGGTTCGCCGGGGTCGGGGGTTCGAGCGCCCCCGATCCAGATCGGGTCGGGGGGAATGGGGATCATGGGGAGAGGGGTTAGGGTTTCATCGGGGGGAAGCCGGGCCATATAGGCCAGGGAGGGGTGTGGGGAGTGGGCCGGCCTGACTGGTGGCCAGGTTGGCCGTGGCCCATTAGGGGGGTTCTTTTCCCCTTTTTTTGTTTCTTTTCTTTCAAAAATAACTTTTCTATTTTATTTAATCTTAGAGCATTTAGTCATTTTGTAAAAACATGATTTCTCCACTAATATTACCAAAATGATTATTTGCAACAACTTGAACATTTTTTTGTTTGCGTGTTTGATAAACTTGAAACTTGACTTTAATTTGCATTTGAAATTTAAAAGATGTTTGAAAGCCAGTGAGGATTTGCAACAGTAAGATCGATGACATGGCATCATTAGTAGGGGATTACTGTAGCTTAATTACCCGGGTGTTACAAATCTCCTCCACTACAAGAAATCTCGTCCCGAGATTTGGGAGGTAGTAGGAAACAAAGCGGGGTATTCATCGCGCAGGCGATCCTCGCGTTCCCAAGTGGCTTCGTCTTCAGAGTGGTGCGACCACTGGACCTTGAGGAACTTGATCGCCTTCTGACGTGTGCGGCGTTCAACTTGGTCGAGAATGCGGACCGGATGCTCTTTATACGAAAGGTCTTGTTCCAACTCAAGCACTTCATGATCCATTGCTCGGATTGGGTCCTTGAAGCAGCGGCGGAGCTGTGACACGTGGAACACATCGTGGACCTGAGAAAGGTTCGATGGAAGTTCCAACTGGTATGCCACTTTTCCACGCCTTTCGAGAATAGTGGATGGAACAATATAGCGAGGAGCTAGCTTGCCCT
The DNA here is from genome assembly GCF_002575655.3 of Aegilops tauschii subsp. strangulata. Classification (NCBI taxonomy): domain Eukaryota; kingdom Viridiplantae; phylum Streptophyta; class Magnoliopsida; order Poales; family Poaceae; genus Aegilops; species Aegilops tauschii. The sequence continues at coordinate 230,461,494 of NC_053039.3, forward strand.
TGATCCCGAAGCAGTGTGCACCCTTCATTGGTGTGACTCGAAGATAAGCCTTTTCGCTAGGTTGATAGACCATGTCTTTATGATGACGGTCATAATTACTCTTTTGACGTGACTGAGCAGTCTTGAGATTCTCGTGAATGACGGGGACTTGTTCTTTGGCGTGTTGGATAATATCCGGACCGAAGAGTGGACGTTCCCCAGTTTCTGACCAGTTCAGAGGGGTTCGACACTTTCGTCCATATAACACTTCGAAGGGAGCCATCTTCAAACTAGCTTGAAAGCTATTGTTGTAGGAGAACTCGGCATACGGGAGAGATTCCTCCCATTTCCTGCCGAAGGAAATAACACAAGCTCGAAGCATGTCTTCGAGAACTTGATTGATGTGTTCAACTTGTCCCTGCGACTGGGGGTGAACAGCAGTGCTGAAAGACAGATGAGTTCCCATAGCTTCTTGGAAACTTGCCCAAAATCTTGAAATGAATAAGTTGCCACGGTCTGAGCTGATTACCAGCGGAATACCGTGAAGTGAAACAATTCTGGACATATAGAGAGTTGCCAACTGACTAGCAGTGATGGTTTCTTTGACGGCCAGAAAGTGTGCAACTTTAGAAAGCCGGTCAATGACGACAAGAATAGCATCATTACCTTTCTGCGATTTGGGAAAACTGGTGACAAAGTCCATTTCGACATGGTCCCATTTCCATTGAGGAATAGAGATAGGTTGCAGAGTTCCAGCAGGCCTTTGATGTTCTGCTTTGATACGACGGCAAACATCACATTCAACAACATAACGAGCAATGTCTTGCTTCATATTTGACCACCAGAATCTCTGACGAATGTCTTGGTACATCTTGGTGCTACCGGGATGAATAGACAAAGGCGTATCGTGAGCTTCTTTCATAACCTCCTTTGTCATATCCAGGTTTTTCTCCTTACACAGCACCACTAGGCGGCCTTTGAAGTACAAAGTGCTATCATCAGCAACAGTGAAGAATGAGGGCTTTCCTTCTGCGAGGTAGTGTTTAATCTTCTCAACTTGAGAGTCATATCCCTGCATTCTCTTGATGGAGTCCAAGAGATCTGGTTCGACAGCCAGGGTATTGAGGGAACCCTGGGAAACAACGCGGAAATTCATCTTGCAGAATTCTGGAGGAGGGGGTGCGAGTGCACCAGGACGAACAATATGGAGGTTCACCTTCCTGAATTCTTCAACAAGCGAGGGCTGAACTTTATGAACCTGGAGGTGGTTGCAATAGGACTTGCGGCTCAAGGCATCAGCCATTACATTAGCCTTGCCTGGTGTATAAGAAATTCCCAAGTCAAAGTCTGCTACCATCTCCATCCACCTCTGCTGGCGGAGGTTAAAATCTGGCTGAGTAAACAGGTACTTCAAACTTTGGTGGTCGGTGAAGATCTCGCAACGATTACCGAGGAGGTAATGTCGCCACTGTTTGAGTGCATGTATGACAACAGCAAGCTCGAGGTTGTGAACTGGGTTTCTCTTCATGAGGGTGCAACTGGCGAGATGCATAAGCAATCACTCTGCGCTATTGCATTAGGACACAGCCTAATCCTTGACGTGAAGCGTCGCAGTAAATGACAAAATCCTTCTTAGTATCTGGAGGAGCAAGCACTGGGGCAGAAGTCAGCTTGTCATTGAGTGCTTGGAAACTTTCCTGACACTTTTCTGTCCAATCGAACTTGACGCCTTTGTGAAGCAGACAAGTCAGGGGCTTGGCGATCTTGGAGAAGTTCTCGACAAATCAACGGCAATAGTTGGTGAGTCCGAGAAAACTTTTGACTTGTTTGACATTCTTCGGAGGAGTCCAATCGAGAATAGCCTGAACTCGCTCTGGGTTGATGGCAATACCATCCTTGAAGATGACATGCCCAAGGTAGGTCACTTTGGGTAGCCAGAATTCACACTTGGAATACTTAGCACATAGTTGATGTTCTCGAAGCTTTTCTAGAACAAGTCGAAGGTGTTCAACATGTTCTTCTTTATTCTTGGAATATACAAGGATATCATCCAGATAAACCATGACGAACTTGTCGAGGTATTCCATGAATATATAGTTCATTAGACGAGAGAATGTCGCTGGAGCATTGGTCAAGCCAAAATACATGACGGTGTACTCGTATGAACCATAGTGAGTAACGAAGGCGGTCTTGGGAATATCCTCTTCACGAACCCGAATATGGTGGTAACCCAACCTCAAATCAAGTTTAGAGAATACTGGAGAACCAGCAAGTTGATCATATAGGTCGTTGATTCTGGGAAGCGGATACTTGTTCTGAAATGTTGCCTGGTTGATAGGTCGGTAATCTTGGACCAAACGATTCGTACCATCCTTCTTCTTGACAAAGAGAGAAGTGCTCCCCAAGCAGAGGAACTAGGACGAATGAATCCCTTATGAAGAGATTTGTCGATTTCCTCCTTAAGTTCAAGGAGTTCATGTGGCGGCATCTTGTATGGCCGGTTGGCAATAGGAGTAGTTCCCGGTTTCAAGTCTATGACGAATTCGACAGCTCTAGCAGGGGGTATTCCTGGAAGTATTTCTCGTAAGACATCTTTGAATTCACGAACAACTGGAATGTTCTCTATTCCCTCAAGAGGTGAAGCATTCAATGCATTCAGAACATATATTTGATTCTCGGCATCCTGAGCTGCTCGGGCTGAGTATTGGACTGTCTGGCCAGAAGGGTGAGTGAGTTGGACTGTCTCAGCTGCACAGTCAATCAGGGTTTGGTGAGGACCCAACCAATTCATGCCTAGAATGACATCTATGGTAGAAACCTTGAGGGCCATAAGTGAAGCAGTGAATAATAACCCTCCAATTTCAATGTGGTTGTTGTGGGCTATCATCGAGGTATCCCACCTGGAGCCTGGAGAGCTAACCACCAGTGGAGGGTACATATTTTCGAACGATAATTCTTGCTTGCGAGCAAATGCTTCAGAAATGAAAGAATGTGATGCTCCCGAATCAAAAAGAACAGAAGCTGGGACTGAATTCACTAGGAGGATACCCATCACAATTTTGGGGTCCCATCGAGCTTCTTCAACCTTTACATGATTAACATGACCATGACTGAGTGCAGGCGGCCTGGCATTTGGGTTTCTGGGTTGACGAGCTCGTGCCTTTTGATTCCGTGCTAGGCGGCAGCTGGCAGCACGGCGCCCTGGCTGTCCACACTTGCGGCATAAACCATCATTATGAGGAGGAGCTACAACATTGGACTGTCCACCCTGAATCTTTAGTTGTCTCAGCGGCGGAGGCAGACAAGGTGCAACATAAGATGGCCTCGGTGTTGGAGCAGGTCGGTGATGAACATTGTGTGGGATCCAGACTCGACGTTTCTGAGCAGGCTGACTCGAGGATGGGCCAACATCTTTGGTACGCTTGAGCGACTCCTGGTACTCAGTTAGACCAGTTTCAGTTCGGAAAGATTGGCTGACAAGCGTCGCAAAGTCTGAGCAATCATGAGCAACAAGGGCGAGCTTTATATCAGGACACAGTCCTTCACGGAATTTCTCCTGCTTGCGAGCGTCAGTGCAGACGTCATCCGCAGCATAGCGAGATAATTCAAGGAATTTGCTCTGATATTCATCCACAGTCATTGTGCCCTGTGAGAGTTTGCGGAACTCCTTCTTCTTCTGGTCCATCAGACCTTGAGGAATGTGCCGTGCACGGAAGGCTAACTGAAATTCCTGCCAAGTGGTTACAGTCTCTGCAGGCAGCATACCCCTGTGGCTTTCCCACCATTGAGCGGCTGAACCCTTCAGGTGAAATGTCGCAAAGGTGACATAACTGGCAGGGGTAACATTAGCTGACTCCATCTCAAACATGATGTCACGAAGCCAATCATCAGCATCCATAGGATTGGTGGAGTTCCGGAAAATGGACGGGTTGAGGCGCACAAATTCTGGCAGTGTTATTGGGGCAGGCTATTGATGAGCATTCTGGTTTGGAAACTGAGCCATTACTCCAGTCATAAACTGATGATTCAGCTCAAACTGCTACATCATTGCGGCAATATAGGGTGGAGGTGGAGGATCGTTAGCCATCCTGCTAGAAACATCAGGGAGCAGTTTAACAAGGGGTGGAGCAGGTGTATGGAGTCATTCATGATGTAACTTGAACAATGAGCAAAGGCGCAGTATGTACAAACTAGTAGTCATTAAAGACATACATATACATATACAGAGCCCTTTACACGTTGTTAGTATGAGTTCGGACAAGAGAATCATCCTAGACATACTAGGCGGCACGCTGGCACGCGGTGGAAGGATACAACAACGAGACATAACAAAGGCTACATCCACGTCGGAGAAAACCACTAGAGCGAGGAATCTGCAGGGGACGACGCAAGGTGCCCTCGATAAAAGGATCCTGCGGCCCGTGAACAATGTGAAGCAGATCCTGGCCCACAATTCAAGAAAGGCATAATACAAATCTCCGGATGGATGTGATCACGAGAACCTAGGATAGAGTTAGCAAAATCATTTAACACGAATAGAAGAGAGATCAGAGTCCCAGAGTATAGACGAGGAATAAAAGATCCTAATACCACCCAATGGCGAAGTGGGCCCATAAGCCTCACAGCCATGTTAGTAAATCAGTTTTTTAAAGACTAGACTCAACTTCGGCCAAGGAGTTGGAAAGAGGATTCCTACAGGCAGTCGGCTCTGATACCAACTTGTGACGCCCCCGATTGAATCGTACACTAATCATACACGCAAATGTGTACGATCAAGATCAGGGACTCACGGGAAGATATCACAACACAACTCTAGACACAAATCAAAATAATACAAGCTTTATATTACAAGCCAGGGGCCTTGAGGGCTCGAATACAAGCTCGATACACAAGAGTCAGCGGAAGCAACAATATCTGAGTACAGACATAAGTTAAACAAGGATGCCTTAAGAAGGCTAGCACAAAAGCAACACGATCGAAGAGGCAAGGCCTCCTGCCTGGGACCTCCTAACTACTCCTGGTCGTCGGCGGTCTCCATGTAGCAGAATCCGTTGGCGGTGGCATCTGGCTCCAGGGATCCACCATCTGGTCGCATCAACCGGAAAGAAGAAGGAAGGGGGAAAAGGGGTAGCAAAGCAACCATGAGTACTCATCCAAAGTACTCGCAAGCATCAGATCTATACTAAGTATGCATTGGTATCAAATGGGAGGGTTGTATCTGTGGACTGAACTGCAGAATGCCAGAATAGAGGAGAAGGCCTAGCCCATCGAAGACTATCATCTTCAAGCAGCTCCAAGCATCTTGCAGCATGTAGAAGACTAAAGAATAGCAGTTTATAATTATCAAACATGTTGTAACATTAATGCCCAGAGATCCCTCCTCGACTCCCTGCGAGAAAGCAATCTCGGAGCCACATATCCATCACATATCTCAAGTATCCACTTCTAGTTATATAAGATCCAGATACAAGTCTGAACGTCTATTACCGTGGACACGGTATTTGAATATATATCTTCCCTGCAGGGGTGCACCACGTTACCCAACACGCTCGATCACTCTGGCCGGACACACCTTTCTGGGGTCAATTCCCGGCCTCGAAAGATCAACACGTCGTAGCCCTACCTAGGCTCAGCAGAGAGGTCCCTGCCGGTCTACATCCTAAGCACTCCGGGGTCTCGGCCCATCGCCCGTTGCACTCCGGGTCGTTGTGCGACGAGCCGGGACGAGCACCACCTCATACTGGATGGCACTGGCCCGACAGGCCCACAATGCTGAACTGGATGTCTGACAAAGCTTCGGTTGATACTGCGACGTCGAGGCCCATAACTATTCTTGCGTGGTGGTTAGTGCGTAAAGGCCAAAGGCCAACTCAGAACAAATACCCAAACCTGTTAGTGCATTGGGGGCCCGCGGAGATGAGCAGAGACTCACGATAATGTGACCGCGTCACCCCGTCTCATGGACTTACGGCAAGGGCCCAGACTGCCCGGTCGTGCCACGTAGAAAACTCGCGGGTGCTCAACGGGCCTGCCCGACTTTCACATCAACTCGCGGGTACCCCTCAGGGCCGACCCGACTTCAACAATGGTCTTAAGTAAAGTCATGGTAACCGTGTGTCCAAACATCAAGGGGAAAACCCGAGGAATCACCCACGGAGGATTCCATTCGATGTAATCATCAAGGTGAATGTAAGAGGACCCACCCTCGAGGTTCACACTTGAGGTGTTACACGACAGAGCCGTATCGGGAATGGTGAAAGAGGAACCACCCCCGTTAACCACGACCGAATAGCTACACTACAGAATTATCATCAGGAGTGCGTTATGAGGGATCACCCTCGGCACTCGATAGTAGCTCTATAGAGTCAAGCAACTAAAGGGGCGTGATGTGATGTGAGGTGTCAGGCTCTGGTCATCGATCACGTTGATTGAGTCGTCGAAGATGAAGCAGGGGCAACAAGGACAAGGTGGGGGCAAGTGATGGATCACTAACCAACCTATACTAAGCAGTTTAGGATAAGCAGGTAGGTAACAATAGCAGGTACAAAAGCAGGTTATGCATCATAATAGGAGCAATCAATTAAAGTAGCAAAATCTAATGCAAGCATGAGAGAATGGAATGGGCGATATCGGGATGATCAAAGGGGGGGCTTGCCTGGATGCTCCGCTGAAAGGGAAGAGGGGTCGTCGTCGACGTAGTCGATCACAGGGGCATCGGCATCGGTCTCGGGGTCTACCAGAGAGAAGAGGGGGAAGAAACAGTAAATACAGAGCAAACATATCCATGACAAGCAATAAGCAGCGCTAGGGGTGTTCTAACGCGGCACTACATGATACCGGCGAAGGGGGTAGCATCGGGGAAAGTTTTCCCGAAGTCTGGCATTTTTGGACAGATGAAACGGAGGGGAAAGGTTGCATGTTTGCTATGCTAGGGGCATGTGGCGGATGAACGGACTGCGTAGTCTTATTCGTCTCGTCGTTTTGAGTAACTTTCATGTACAAAGCATTTTAAACCGAGCTACAGATTATTCAATATTAATTTCTAAAGTTTTAATTTTTTTTGGAATTAACAGATTTAATTAAAAGGAAAACAGGGTTATGACATCAGCATGATGTAAGGAGTCAACAGGGCTGTTGACTGGGTCACACTTATAGGTGGGTCCTGCTGTCATTGACACAACTTAGTTAATAGTTTTAATTAACATATTAACTATTTATAAAAACAGTTTATTAGAGTGGGGGCCACATGTCATAGTCAGCAATTTTAACTAGTGGTTTATTTCAACAGGGGGGTTGATTAAGTGGCGGGGGACCCACCTGACAGTGTCCCATTAGGTTTATTAACTAGGCAGTTTTAATTAAACCAAAGTAATTACGGGTGGGGCCGCTATCAGTGGCATGAGCCGGCCACCATGGCGTGGCCGTGCATGCATGCGTGCACACGGCAAGGGGCGAGACCGTGGCCGGAGCTAGCAGGTCAGGGAGGTGCGGCCAGTGCCAGGGAGGGGTAGCCGCGGCGGACGGCGAGAGCGTCGCGCGGCACAGCGAGGATGGCTTGGGGCGCGCATGGGCGGCCGTGTGCGCGGGCGCGAGCGGGGCTGCGGCCGAAGCGCAGCGTGCGACGAGGGCGAGGCGCGGTCGGGCATGGAGCAGGGCGCGTTGATGTCTGGGGACGGGGAAGAGAGGAAAAGGGGTCCTCACCCCCGTTGAAAGCGTACGGGGCGGCGAGGCTCGACGACGACCGTCGATGGAGAGGCGGGGCGGGATCGAGGAGGCGGTCCGGCGGGTTCCGATGACGGCGTGAGGTGGCGGCGATGTCGATGGCGTCGAGCAGACGTCAGGCCACGAGGGAGAGGGGACGAGGCCGCGAGGAGGAGGTCGAGGAGGACGGCGACGAGGTGGCGGGGCGACGCTGGGGGTGGGCTCCGGCGTCGGAGCGCGGGTTGACGGTTCGCCGGGGTCGGGGTGTCGAGCGCCCCCGATCCAGATTGGGTCGTGGGAGGGAGATGGGGATCGTGGGCAGAGGGGTTTGGGTTTCGTCGTGGGGGCGGGCCATATAGGCCTGGGAGGGGTGTGGGGAGTGGGCCGGCCTGACTGGTGGCCAGGTTGGCCATGGCCCATTAGGGGGGGTTCTTTTCCCCTTTTTTGTTTCTTTTCTTTCAAAAATAACTTTTCTGTTTTATTTAATCTTAGAGCATTTAGTCATTTTGTAAAAAGATGATTTCTCCACTAATATTACCAAAATGATTATTTGCAACAACTTGAACATTTTTTTGTTTGCGTGTTTGATAAACTTGAAACTTGACTTTAATTTGGATTTGAAATTTGAAAGATGTTTGAAAGCCAGTGAGGATTTGCAACAGTAAGATCGATGACATGGCATCGTTAGTAGGGGATTACTGTAGCTTAATTACCCGGGTGTTACACCACTGCTATATTTAAGTTGCCTAGGCATATAAATAGTTGAAATATTCTGAGGAAGCACTTAAACAGTGCCTCATATAAACTAGCAAGACAGTCTTGTGATGGAGTTCATAGGAAAAGTTAAGGAGTCAAATGAATCAGGCATGCATTTCTTTATGATAGTACGGCAGACACTGCTGACACATTGGCCAACTCAGGTATAGCCTAACAAGTAACAAACAAAGCATTCCAATCAAGCAATACAGCAAAGCACGCAACTGGACTATTTGTAATTCTATAGGATTACAGGTTGAGGGCACTGATACGTCCATTTTGCATCATGGTTTGTTACTGTTATTTATAATGTTTTTATCCATAATAATGCTTTTTGGAGTAATTCTAATGCCTTTTCTATCATAATATGCAAGGTGTACACAAAGAGGGAGAATTCTGGCACCTGGAAATCTGGACCTAGAAAAGCTATGTCAGGCTACCTATTCTGCACAACTCCAAACAAGCTGAAACTTCACGAAGATTTTTTATGGAATATTTGAGGAATATTGGAGCAAATAACTACCAAAGGGGCCCACCAGCTGGGCATAACCCACCTGGGCGCGCCAGGGAGCCCAGGCGCGCCCTGGTGGGTTGTGCTCACCCAGGCCCGCCTCCGGTGCCCATCTTCTGGTATATAGGTCATTTTGACCTAGAAAAAATAAGGAGAGGACTTTTGAGACGGAGCTCCGCCGTCTCGAGGCGGAACTTGGGCAGGATCCCTTTTGCCCTTCGGCGGAGCGATTCCGCCGGGGGAACTTCCCTCCCGGAGGGGGAGACCACCGTCATCATCATCACCAACAACTCTCCCATCTTGGGGAGGGCAATCTCCATCAACATCTTCAATAGCACCATCTCATCTCAAACCCTAGTTCATCTCTTGTGTTCAATCTTGTTACCGGAACTATAGATTGGTGCTTGTGGGTGACTAGTAGTGTTGATTACATCTTGTAGTTGATTACTATATGGTTTATTTGTTGGAAGATTATATGTTCAGATCCATTATTCTATTTAATACCCCTCTGATCTTGAGCATGTTTATCATTTGTGAGTAGTTACTTTTGTTCTTTAGGTCACGGGAGAAATCATGTTACAAGTAATCATGTGAACTTGATATGCGTTCGATATTTTGATAGTATGTATGTTGTGATTCCCTTAGTGGTGTCATGTGAACGTCGACTACATGACACTTCACAATATTTGGGCCTAAGGGAATGCATTGTGGAGAAGTAATTAGATGATGGGTTGTGAGAGTGACAGAAGCTTAAACCCCAGTTTATGCACTATTCCGTAAGGGGCCGATTGGATCCAAAAGTTTAATGCTATGGTTAGAATTTATTCTTAATACTTTTCTTGTAGTTGCGGATGCTTGCGGGAGGGTTAATCATAAGTAGGAGGTTTGTTCAAGTAAGAACAACACCTAAGCACTAGTCCACCCACATATCAAATTATCAAAGTAGCAAACACAAATTAAACCAACATGATGAAAGCGACTAGATGAAATTCCCGTGTACCCTCAAGAACGCTTTGCTTATCATAAGAGACCGTTTTGGCCTGTCCTTTGCCTCAAAGGGATTGGGCTACCTTGCTGCACTTTTGTTACTACTATCGTTACTTGCTCGTTACAAATTACCTTGCTATCAAACTACTCTGCTACTTACAATTTCAGCACTTGCAGACATTACCTTACTAAAAACCACTTGTCATTTCCTGCTGCTCCTAGTTGGGTTCGACACTCTTACTTATCGAAAAGAGCTACAATTGATCCTTGATACTTGTTGGTCATCAAGGCTATTTTCTGGCACCATTGCCGGGGAGTGAAGCGCCTTTGGTAAGTGGAATTTGGTAAGGAAACATTTATATAGTGTGCTAAAATTTATTGTCACTTGTTACTATGGAAAACAATCCTTTGAGGGGTTTGTTCAGGGTATCTTCACCTCGACCGGAACCACAATTAGCTACCCCTCAACCTATTGCACCTACTGAAAATATTGAATATGAAATTCCTTCGGGTATGATAGAACAACTGCTAGGTAATCCTTATGCAGGAGAAGGAACCGAACATCCTGATATGCACTTGATATATGTAGAACAAATTTGTGGATTGTTCAAGCTTGCAGGTTTACCCAGAGATGAAGTTATGAAGAAGGTTTTCCCTTTATCTTTGAAGGGAAAAGCATTGGCATGGTATAGGCTATGCGATGATATTGGATCTTGGAATTGGAATCGTTTGAAACTGGAGTTCCACCAAAAAAATTATCCTATGCATCTAGTTCATCGTGATCGGAATTATATATATATATTTTTTCCTCGTGAAGGAGAAAGTATCGCTCTAGCTTGGGGGAGTCTGAAGTCAATGTTATATTCATGCCCCAATCATGAGCTCTCAAGAGAAATTATTATCCAAAAAATTTATGCTCGGCTTTCTTGTAATGATCAAACCATGCTTGATACTTCCTCTGTTGGCTCTTTTATGAAGAAGACTATTGAATTCCGGTGGGATCTTTTGGAAAGAATTAAACGCAACTCTGAAGATTGGGAACTCGACGAAGGTAAAGAGTCAGGTATTAAAATTAAATATGATTGTGTTAAATCTTTTATGGATACCGATGCTTTTCAAAAGTTTAGCACTAAATATGGACTTGACTCTGAGATAGTAGCCTCCTTTTGTGAATCATTTGCTACTCATGTTGATCTCCCTAAAGAGAAGTGGTTTAAATATCACCCACCTATTAAAGAAGAAATCAAAGAACCGGTACCAGTTAAAGAAGAAACTATACTTTACAATGTTGATCCAGTTGTTCCTTCTGCTTATATTGAGAAACCACCTTTCCCTGTTAGGATAAAGGAACATGCTAAAGTTTCAACTGTGGTTAACAAAAGCTATATTAGAACACCTAAACCTGATGAACAAATCAAAGTAGAACCTAGTATTGCTATGGTTAAAGATCTCTTGGAAGAAGATATGGATGGGCATGCTATTTACTTCTGTGAAGAAGCTGCTAGAATTGCCAAACCTGATAAAAAGGATAAACATAGACCTGTTGTTGGCATGCCCGTTGTCTCGGTTAAAATAGGAGATCACTGTTATCATGGTTTATGTGACATAGGTGCTAGTGTGAGTGCTATTCATTACACCTTATATCAAGAAATTATGAAAGACATATCACCTGCAGAAATAGAAGACATAGATGTTACTATTAAACTTGCTAATAGAGACACTATATCACCAATTAGGATTGTTAGAGATGTTGAAGTCTTGTGTGGGAAAATAAAATACCCTACTGATTTTCTTGTTCTTGGTTCCCCACAAGATGACTTTTGTCCCATTATCTTTGGTAGACCTTTCTTGAATACGGTTAATGCTAAGATACATTGTAAGAAACAAACTGTTGGTGTTAGCTTTGGTGATGAGTCTCGTGAGTTTAATTTTTTCAAGTTTAGTAGAAAGCTTCATGCAAAATAATTGCCTAGTAAGGATGAATTAATTGGTCTTGCTTCTATTGTTGTACCACCTACTGATCCTTTAGAACAATATTTGCTAGACCATGAAAATGATTTACATATGCATGAAGGAAATGAAATAGATAAGATTTTCTTTGAACAACGTCCTCTGCTTAAACACAACTTGCCTATTGAAACTCTAGGAGGTCCTCCTCCACCTAAAGGTGATCCTGTGTTTGAATTAAAACAATTGCCAAATACTTTGAAATATGCTTATCTTGATGAAAAGAAGATATATCATGTTATTATTAGTACCAACCTTTCAGAACATGAAGAAAAAAAGATTATTGAAAGTTCTATGGAAGCACCGAGCTGCTATTGGATATACTCTTGATGATTTAAAGGGCATTAGTCCCACTCTATGTTAGCACAAAATTAATATGGAACCTGATGCTAAACCCGTTGTTGATCACCAACATTGGTTAAATCCGAAGATGAAAGAAGTGGTAAGAATGGAGATATTAAAACTTCTGGAAGCAGGTATAATCTATCCTATAGCTGATAGTAGATGGGTAAGCCCTGCTCATTGTGTCCCTAAAAAGGGAGGTATTACTATTGTTCCTAATGATAAGAATGAAGTTATTCCACAAAGAATTGTTACAGGCTATAGAATGGTAATTGATTTAGAAAATTAAACAAAGCAACTAGAAAAGATCATTACCCTCTGCATTTAATTGATCAAATGCTTGAAAAAATATCTAAGCACACACATTTTTGCTTCCTTGATGGATATTCTAGTTTTTCACAAATACATGTTTCTCAACCTGATCAAGAAAAGACCACTTTTAATTGTCCCTTTGGAACCTATGCTTATAGACGTGTGCCTTTTGGTTTATGTAATTCACCTGCTACCTTTCAAAGATGTATGACTGTTATATTCTCTGACTTTTGTGAAAAGATTTTCGAGGTTTTCATGGATGACTTCTCTGTTTATGGGAAGTCTTTTGATGATTGTTTAAGCAATCTTGAGCGAGTTTTGCAGAGACGTGAACAAACAAATCTTCTCTTGAATTGGGAGAAGTGCCACTTTATGGTTATTGAAGGTGTTGTCTTGGGTCATAAAATTTCTGAAAGAGGTATTGAAGTGGACCAAGATAAGGTTGATGCAATTGAGAAAATGCCATATCCTAAAGATATAAAAGGTATTCCTAGTTTCTTAGGTCATGCTAGTTTCTGTAGGAGATTTATCAAAGACTTCTCTAAAATTTCTAGGCCTCTTATTAGTCTTTTGCAAAAGGATATTCCTTTTGTTTTTTATGATGATTGTTTAGAAGCCTTTGAAACTCTCAAGAAAGCCTTAATTTCTGCACCTATTGTTCAACCACCTGATTGGAACTTGCCTTTTGAAATTATGTGTGATGCTAGTGATTATGTTGTTGGTGCTGTTCTAGGACAAAGAGTTGATAAGAAACTGAATGTTATTCATTATGCTAGTAAAACTCTAGACAGTGCTCAAAGAAATTATGCTACTACTGAAAAAGAATTCTTAGCAGTGGTGTTTGCTTGTGACAAATTTAGACCTTATATTGTTGATTCCAAAGTAACTGTTCACACAGACCATGCTGTTATTAAATATCTTATGGAAAAGAAAGATGCTAAACCTAGACTGATTCGATGGGTTCTCTTGTTATAAGAATTTGATTTACATATCATTGATAGAAAAGGAGCTGAGAACCCAGTAGATGATAATTTATCTAGGCTTGAAATTTGCCTGATGACCCATGATACGTCTCCAACGTATCTATAATTTTTTATTGTTCCATGATATTATATTATATGTTTTGGATGTTTAATGGGCTTTATTATGCATTTTTATATTATTTTTGGGACTAACCTACTAACCAAAGGCCCAGTGCAAATTGTTGTTTTTTTGCCTATTTCAGTGTTTCGCAGAAAAGGAATATCAAACAGAATCCAAACGGAATGAAACCTTCGGGAGAGTTATTTTTGGAACAAACGCAATCCAGGAGACTTGCAGTGGACGTCAAGGAAGCAACGAGGCAGCCACGAGATAGGGAGGCGCGCCCCCCACCCTCGTGGGCCCCTCGTGGCTCCGCCGACCTACTTCTTTCGCCTATATATACTCATATACCCTGAAAACATCCGAGAGCACCACGAAACCCTATTTACACCGCCGCAACCTTCTGTACCCGTGAGATCCCATCTTGGGGCCTTTTCCGGCGCTCCGCCGGAGGGGGAATCGATCAGAGAGGGCTTCTACATCAACACCATAGCCTCTCTGATGATGTGTGAGTAGTTTACCACAGACCTTCGGGTCCATAGTTATTAGCTAGATGGCTTCTTCTCTCTCTTTGGATCTCAATACAAAGTTCTCCTCGATTCTCTTGGAGATCTATTCGATGTAATTCTTTTTGCGGTGTGTTTGTCGAGATCTGATGAATTGTGGGTTTATGATCAAGATTATCTATGAACAATATTTGGTTCTTCTCTGAATTCTTATATATATGGTTTGATATCTTTGCAAGTCTCTTCGAATTATCAGTTTGGTTTGGCCTACTAGATTGATCTTTCTTGCAATGGGAGAAGTGCTTAGCTTTGGGTTCAATCTTGCGGTGTCCTTTCCCAGTGACAGCAGGGGCAGCAAGGCACGTATTGTATTGTTTCCATCGAGGATAAAAAGATGGGGTTTATATCATATTGCTTGAGTTTATCCCTCTACATCATGTCATCTTTCCTAATGTGTTACTCTGTTCTTATGAACTTAATACTCTAGATGCATGCTCGATAGCGGTCGATGTGTGGAGTAATAGTAGTAGATGCAGAATCGTTTCGGTCTACTTGTCGCGGACGTGATGCCTATATACATGATCATGCCTAGATATTCTCATAACTATGCGCTTTTCTATCAATTGCTCGACAGTAATTTGTTCACCCACCGTAGATTATGCTATCTTGAGAGAAGCCACTAGTGAAACCTATGGCCCCCGGGTCTATTTTCCATCATATAAGTTTCCGATCTATTTTATTTTGCAATCTTTACTTTCCAATCTATATCATAAAAATACCAAAAATATTTATCTTATTATCTCTATCAGATCTCACTTTTGCAAGTGGTCGTGAAGGGATTGACAACCCCTTTATCGCGTTGGTTGCAAGGTTCTTATTTGTTTGTGCAGGTACAAGGCGACTTGCGTGTAACCTCCTACTGGATTGATACCTTGGTTCTCAAAAACTGAGGGAAATACTTACGCTACTTTGCTGCATCACCCTTTCCTCTTCAAGGGAAAACCAACGCATGCTCAAGAGGTAGCAAGAAGGATTTCTGGCGTCGTTGCCGGGGAGGCTTACGCCAAGTCAAGTCAAGATTTGATCTCCTGGCAACTAGCCATTTCTGGCACCGTTGCCGGGGAGATCTACGCACAAGTCAAGACATACCAAGTAGCCATCACAAACTCTTATCCCTTGCATTACATTATTTGCCATTTGCCTCTCGTTTTCCTCTCCCCCACTTCACCTTTGCCGTTTTATTCGCCCTCTTTTTCTAGTCATCTCTTTTCGCTTGCTTCTTGTGTGCTTGTGTGTTAGATTGTTTGTCACAATGGCTCAAGACAATACTAAATTGTGTGACTTTTCCAATACCAACAACAATGATTTTCTTAGCACTCCGATTGCTCCTATTACCGATGCTGAATCTTGTGAAATTAATGCTGCTTTGCTGAATCTTGTTATGAAAGATCAATTCTCTGGCCTTCCTAGTGAAGATGCTGCTACCCATCTAAACAACTTTGTTGAATTGTGTGATATGCAAAAGAAGAAAGACGTGGATAATGATATTGTTAAATTGAAGCTATTTCCGTTTTCGCTTAGAGATCGTGCTAAAATTTGGTTTTCGTCTTTGCCTAAAAATAGTATTGATTCATGGAATAAGTGCAAAGATGCTTTTATCTCTAAGTACTTTCCTCCCGCTAAGATCATCTCTCTTAGAAACGATATTATGAATTTTAAGCAACTTGATCATGAACATGTTGCACAAGCTTGGGAGAGGATGAAATTAATGATACATAATTGCCCTACACATGGTTTGAATTTATGGATGATTATACAAAAAAATTATGCTGGATTGAATTTTGCTTCTAGAAATCTTTTGGATTCGGCCGCAGGAGGCACTTTTATGGAAATCACTTTAGGAGAAGCTACTAAACTCCTAGATAATATTATGGTTAATTATTCTCATTGGCACACCGAAAGATCTACTAGTAAAAAGGTTCACACGATAGAAGAGATTAATGTCCTGAGTGGAAAGATGGATCAACTTATGAAGTTGTTTGCTAATAACAGTGTTTCTTCCGATCCTAATGATATGCCTTTGTCTACTTTGATTGAGAATAATAATGAAACGATGGATGTGAATTTTGTTGGTAGGAACAATTTTGGTAACAACGCGTATAGAGAAAACTTTAATCCTAGGCCGTTTCCTAGTAATTCCTCTAATAATTATGGTAATTCCTACTACAACTCTTATGGAAATTTTAATAATATTCCCTCTGATTTGGAGACTAGTGTTAAAGAATTTATGATTTCGCAAAAGAATTTCAATGCTTTGCTTGAAGAAAAATTGCCTAAGATTGATGAGTTGGCTAGGAACGTGGATAGAATTTCTCTTGATGTTGATCCTTTGAAACTTATATCTATTCCACCTAAGCATGATATTAATGAGTCTCTCAAAGCTATGAGAATTTCCATTGATGATTGCAAAGAAAGAACCGCTAGGATGCGTGCTAAAAAAGATTGCTTTATGAAAGCGTGTTCTTCTAGTTTTCATGATAATAAGGATGAAGATCTAAAAGTGATTGATGTGTCTCCTATTAAATATTTATTTTGCAATATGAATCTTGATAATTATGGGACTGGAGATGAGTTAACTTTAGTTAAAAGGCGTCCCAATAATTCAGAGTTTTTAGATCTTGATGCAAAAATTGGTAAAAGTGGGATTGAAGAGGTCAAATTTTTTACATAGCAATGAACCCACTATTTTGGATTTCAAGGAATTTAATTATAATAATTGTTCTTTAATAGATTGTATTTCCTTGTTGCAATTCATGTTAAATTCTCCTCATGCTTATAGTCAAAATAAAGCTTTTACCAAACATATCGTTGATGCTTTAATGCAATCTTATGAAGAAAAACTTGAATTAGAAGTTTCTATCCCTAGAAAACTTTATGATGAGTGGGAACCTACTATTAAAATTAATATTAAAGATCATGAATGCTATACTTTGTGTGATTTGGGTGCTAGTGTTTCCGCGATTCCAAAAACTTTGTGTGATGTGTTAGGTTTCCGTGAATTTGATGGTTGTTCTTTAAACTTGCATATTGCGGGTTCCACCATTAAGAAACCTATGGGAAGGATTAATGATGTTATTATTGTTGAAAATAGGAATTATGTTCCCATAGATTTCATTGTTCTTGATATAGATTGCAATCCTACATGTCCTATTATTCTTGGTAGACCTTTCCTTAGAACGATTGGTGCAATTATTGATATGAAAGAAGGAACTATTAGATTCCAATTTCTGTTAAGGAAAGGCATGGAACACTTTCCTAGAAAGAAAATTAAATTACCTTATCAATCTATCATGAGAGCCACTTATGGATTGCATACCAAATATGACAATACCTAGATCTATTCTTGCCTTTATGTCTAGCTAGGGGCGTTAAACGATAGCGCTTGTTAGGAGGAAACCCAATTTTATTTTTGTTTCTTGCTTTTTGTTTCTGTTTAGTAATAAATAATTCATCTAACCTCTGGTTAGATGTGGTTTTATGTTTTAATTAGTGTTTGTGCCAAGTAAAACCTATAGGATCTTCTTGGGTGATAATTATTTGATCTTGCTGAAAAGACAGAAACTTTCTGCTCACGAAAACAATTGTTAAAAATTACCAGAAAGTGCTAAAATACTGATTCCAATTGCCGTAGATCAATAATCAAATTATCTAGGTCTTCCTATTTTGGTAGAGTTTTCTGAGTTACAGAAGTTTGCGTTTGATGCAGATTACTACAGACTGTTCTGTTTTTGACAGATTCTGTTTTTCGCGTGTTGTTTGCTTATTTTAATGAATCTATGGCTAGTATCGGGGGGTATGAACCATAGAGAAGTTGGAATACAGTAGGTTTAACACCAATATAAATAAATAATGAGTTCATTACAGTACCCTAAAGTGGAGATTTGTTTTCTTATACTAACGGAGCTGATGAGATTTTCTGTTGAGTTTTGTGTTGTGAAGTTTTCAAGTTTTTGGGTAAAGATTTGATGGATTATGGAAAAAGGAGTGGAAAGAGCCTAAGATTGGGGATTCCCAAGGCACCCCAAGGTAAAATTCAAGGACAACCAAAAGCCTAAGCTTGGGGATGCCCCGGAAGGCATCCCCTCTTTCGTCTTCGTCTATCGGTAACTTTACTTGAGGCTATATTTTTATTCACCACATGATATGTGTTTTGCTTGGAGCATCTTGTATGATTTGAGTCTTTGATTTTTAGTTTAACACAATCATCCTTGCTGTACACACCTTTTGGTAGAGACACACATGAATTGTAATATATTAGAATACTCTTTGTGCTTCACTTATATCTTTTGAGCTAGATAATTTTGCTCTAGTGCTTCGCTTATATCTTTTAGAGCACGGTGGTGGTTTTATTTTATAGAAATTATTGATCTCTCATGATTCACTTATATTATTTTGAGATTCCTATAAAACATCATGGTAATTTGCTTTGGCTATAAAATTAGTCCTAATATGATGAACATCCAAGATGGGTATAATAAAAACTATCATATAAAGTGTGTTGAATACTATGAGAAGTTTGATTCTTTATGATTGTTTTGAGATATGAAGATGGTGATATTAGATTCATTCTAGTTGAGTAGTTGTGAATTTGAGAAATACTTGTGTTAAAGTTTGTGATTCCCGTAGCATGCACGTATGGTGAACCGTTATGTGATGAAGTCGGAGCATGATTTATTTATTGATTGTCTTCCTTATGAGTGGCGGTCGGGGACGAGCGATGGTCTTTTCCTACCAATCTATCCCCCTAGAAGCATGCGCGTAATACATTGTTTCGATAACTAATAGATTTTTGCAATAAGTATGTGAGTTCTTTATGACTAATGTTGAGTCCATGGATTATACACACTCTCACCCTTCCACCATTGCTAGCCTTTCTAATACCGCGCACCTTTCGCCGGTATCATACACCCACCATATACCTTCCTCAAAACAACCACCATACCTACCTATTATGGCATTTCCATAGCCATTCCGAGATATATTGCCATGCAACTTTCCACTGTTCTGTTTGTTATGACACGTTTCATCATTGTCATATTGCTTTGCATGATCATGTAGTTGACATCGTATTTGTGGCAAAGCCACCTTTATAATTCTTTCATACATGTCACTCTTGATTCATTGCATATCCCGGTACACCGCCGGAGGCATTCACATAGAGTCATATTTTGTTCTAAGTATTGAGTTGTAATTTTTGAGTTGTAAGTAAATAAAAGTGTGATGATCATCATTATTAGAGCATTATCCCAAGTGAGGAAAGGATGATGGAAACTGTGATTCCCCCACAAGTCGGGATGAGACTCCGGACGAAAAATAAAAAAGGGAGAAAAAAGGCCATAAAAAGAGAAAAAGGCCCAAATAAAAAAATGAGAGAAAAAGACAGAAGGGACAGTGTTACTATCCTTTTACCACACTTGTGCTTCAAAGTAGCACCATGATCTTCATGATAGAGAGTCTCCTATGTTGTCACTTTCATATACTAGTGGTAATTTTACATTATAGAACTTGGCTTGTATATTCTAATGATGGGCTTCCTTAAAATGCCCTAGGTCTTCGTGAGCAAGCGAGTTGGATGCACACCCACTTAGTTTCTTTTGTTGAGCTTTCATACACTTATAGCTCTAGTGCATCCATTGCATGGCAATCCCTACTCACTCACATTGATATTTATTGATGGGCATCTCCATAGCCCGTTGATACGCCTAGTTGATGTGAGACTATCTTCTCCTTTTTGTCTTCTCCACAACCACCCTTCTATTCCACATATAGTGCTATGTCCATGGCTCACGCTCATGTATTGCGTGAAGATTGAAAAAGTTTGAGAACATCAAAAGTATGAAACAATTGCTTGGCTTGTCATCGGGGTCATGCATGATTTAAATATTTTGTGTGATGAAGATAGAGCATAGCCAGACTATATGATTTTGTAGGGATAACTTTCTTTGGCCATGTTATTTTGAGAAGACATGATTGCTTTGTTAGTATGCTTGAAGTATTATTATTTTCATGTCAATATTAAACTTTTATCTTGAATCTTTCGGATCTGAACATTCATGCCACAATAAAGAAAATTACATTGAGAATTATGGTAGGTAGCATTCCACATAAAAAATTCTGTTTTATCATTTACCTACTCGAGGACGAGCAGGAATTAAGCTTGGGGATGCTTGATACGTCTCCAACGTATCTATAATTTTTGATTGTTCCATGCTATTATATTATCTGTTTTGGATGTTTAATGGGCTTTATTATGCATTTTTATATTATTTTTGGGACTAACCTACTAACCAAAGGCCCAGTGCAAATTGCTATTTTTTTGCCTATTTCAGTGTTTCGCAAAAAATGAATATCAAACGGAATCCAAACGGAATGAAACCTTCGGGGAGTTATTTTTGGAACAAACGCAATCCAGTAGACTTGGAGTGGACGTCAAGGAAGCAACAAGGCGGCCACGAGATAGGGAGGCGCGCCCAGGGGGGTAGGTGCGCCCCCCACCCTCGTGGGCCCTCGTGGCTCCGCCGACCTACTTCTTTCGCCTATATATACTCATATACCCTGAAAACATCCGAGAGCACCACGAAACCCTATTTCCACCGCCGCAACCTTCTGTACCCGTGAGATCCCATCTTGGGGCCTTTTCCGGCGCTCTGCCGGAGGGGTAATCGATCACGGAGGGCTTCTACATCAACACCATAGCCTCTCCAATGATGTGTGAGTAGTTTACCACAGACCTTCGGGTCCATAGTTATTAGCTAGATGGCTTCTTCTCTCTCTTTGGATCTCAATACAAAGTTCTCCTCGATTCTCTTGGAGATCTATTCGATGTAATTCTTTTTGCGGTGTGTTTGTTGAGATCTGATGAATTGTGGGTTTATGATCAAGATTATCTATGAACAATATTTGGTTCTTCCCTGAATTCTTATATGTATGATTTGATATCTTTGCAAGTCTCTTCGAATTATCAGTTTGGTTTGGCCTACTAGATTGATCTTTCTTGCAATGGGAGAAGTGCTTAGCTTTGGGTTTAATCTTGCGGTGTCCTTTCCCAGTGACAGCAGGGGCAGCAAGGCACGTATTGTATTGTTTCCATCGAGGATAAAAAGATGGGGTTTATATCATATTGCTTGAGTTTATCCCTCAACATCATGTCATCTTGCCTAATGCGTTACTCTGTTCTTATGAACTTAATACTCTAGATGCATGCTGGATAGCGATCGATGTGTGGAGTAATAGTAGTAGATACAGAATTGTTTCGGTCTACTTGTCGCGGACGTGATGCCTATATACATGATCATGCCTAGATATTCTCATAAATATGCGCTTGTCTGTCAATTGCTTGACAGTAATTTGTTCACCCACCGTAGATTATGCTATCTTGAGAGAAGCCACTAGTGAAACCTATGGCCCCCGGGTCTATTTTCCATCATATAAGTTTCCGATCTATTTTATTTTGCAATATTTACTTTCCAATCTATATCATAAAAATACCAAAATATTTATCTTATTATCTCTATCAGATCTCACTTTTGCAAGTGGTCATGAAGGGATTGACAACCCCTTTATCGCGTTGGTTGCAAGGTTCTTATTTGTTTGTGCAGGTACAAGGCGACTTGCGTGTAACCTCCTACTGGATTGATACCTTGGTTCTCAAAAACTGAGGGAAATACTTACGCTACTTTGCTGCATCACCCTTTCCTCTTTAAGGGAAAACCAACGCATGCTCAAGAGGTAGCAACCCACTACCTATTGATGATAGTTTTTCTGATGAGCAGTTAGCTGCAATAAATGTTGCTCATAATACTCCTTGGTATGCTGATTATGCCAATTACATTGTTGCTAAATATTTACCACCTAGCTTTACATACGAACAAAAGAAAAAATTCTTCTATGATTTAAGACATTACTTTTGGGATGACCCACATCTTTATAAAGAAGGAGTAGATGGTATTATTAGACGTTGTGTACCTGAGCATGAACAGGGACAAATCCTACAGAAATTTCACTCCGAAGCTTATGGAGGGCATCATGCTGGAGATAGAACTGCTCACAAGTGAAAGGATCGAGAAGAGGTGTCTAGAGGGGGGTGAATAGACTCTAATCAAGAAAAGTTGCAGTTTTTAATTCTCTTAAGTTGAAGTGGAGTATTAGCACAAGTTTAAACATTCACAATACATATCAAGCAAGCATGCAAGCATACAAAGAGTATATGAGCAGCGGAAAGTAAAGCATGCAAGTTGCAAGAATGTAAAGAGAAGGGATTGGAGTGTGCAAACGCAATTTGGAGACACGGAGATTTTTATCTGTGGTTCCGATAGGTGGTGCTATCGTACATCCACGTTGATGGAGACTTCAACCCACGAAGGGTAACGGTTGCGCGAGTCCACAGAGGGCTCCACCAACGAAGGGTCCATGAAGAAGCAACCTTGTCTATCCCACCATGGCCGTCGCCCACGAAGGACTTGCCTCACTAGGGTAGATCTTCACGAAGTAGGCGATCTCCTTGCCCTTACAAACTCCTTGGCTCAACTCCACAATCTTGTCAGAGGCTCCCAAGTGACACCTAGCCAATCTAGGAGACACCACTCTCCAAGAAGTAACAAATGGTGTGTTGATGATGAACTCCTTGCTCTTGTGCTTCAAATGATAGTCTCCCCAACACTCAACTCTCTCTCTCTCTCATAGGATTGGATTTGGAAGAAAGAAGATTTGAGTGGAAAGCAACTTGGGGAAGGCTAGAGATCAAGATTTATGTGGTTGGAATGGAATATCTTGACCTCAACACAAGTGTAGGTGGTTCTCTCTCAGAAAATATGTATTCGAAGTGTAGGCATGTTCTAATGGCTCTCTCCACGAATGAAGAGTGGGTGGAGGGGTATATATAGCCTCCACACAAAATCTAACCGTTACACACAAATCACCAAACTCGGTGGGACCGATTCAGAGAACTCGGTCAGACCGATTTGGTTCATAATGTGACCATTAGGTGTTTCAGTGGGACCGACATTTCAACTCGGTGGGACTGATATCATTAGGGTTAGGGCATCACGTAATCTCGGTGAGACCGATTACACAAACTCGGTGAGACCGATTTTGGTAATAGACTAACAGAGAGTTGGTCAGGCAAACTCGGTGGGACCGATTCGCTCATCTCGGTTAGACCGAAACGTTACGAAGGGGTGACAGAGAGTTTGCATTGCAATCTCGGTGCGACCGATTGCAAATTTTGGTGAGACCGAAATTATTGCAATAGGCAACAGAGAGTTTGCAATCCCATCTCGGTGAGACCGAGATCCCTATCGGTGAGACCGATTTGATTAGGGTTTCTGGCAGTGGCTATGTCAAGATAACTCGGTGGCGCCGGATAGAAAGAATCGGTGGGTCCGAGTTTGACTTTTAGGTTTGGGACATATATGGATATGAGAAAGTGGTTGAGGGCTTTGGAGCATATCACTAAGCACTTTGAGCAAGCAAGCCATTAAGCAACACCTCATCCCCTCTTAATAGTATTGGCTTTCCTATGGACTCAATGTGATCTTGGGCCACTAAAATAGAAAATGTAGAGTCCTGAGCTTTGAGCTTGAGCCAATCCTTTGTCTTCAGCATCTTGAAGGGGTTCCACATCCTCTAGTCCATGCCACTCCATTGTTGAACTCATCTGAAACATACTACATAGAAGCATTAGTCCAACAAGAGATATGTTGACATTAATTACCAAAATCACCCAGGGAGCACTTGTGCTTTCGATCTCCCCCTTTTTGGTAATTGATGACAACATACATCAAAGCTTTAGATAAAGATATAGAGAACAACAAGTAGAGTTTTGGAAAGACATGTAACATGCATAGGCTGTTGGGGAACGTAGCAGAAATTCAAAATTTTTTACGCATCACCAAGATCAATCTATGGAGTACTCTAGCAACGAGGGGAAGGGGAGTGCATCTATATACCCTTGTAGATCGCGAGCGGAAGCGTTCAAGAGAACGGGGTTGATGGAGTCGTACTCGTCGTGATCCAAATCACCGATGATCCTAGCGCCGAACGGACGGCACCTCCGCGTTCAACACACGTACGGAGCAGCGATGTCTCCTCCTTCTTGATCCAGCAAGGGGGGAGGATAGGTTGATGGAGATCCAGCAGCACGACGGCGTGGTGGTGGAAGTAGCGAGATCCCGGCAGGGCTTCGCCAAGCGCAAGCGGGGAGGAAGAGGTGTCACGGGAGGGAGAGGGAGGCGCCAGGGCTTGGATTGCTGCTGCCCTCCCTCCCCCCCACTATATATAGGGCCAAGGGAGAGGGGGGGCGCAGCCTTGGCCCTTCCTCCAAGGAAGGGTGCGGCCAGGGAGGAGTCCTTCCTCCCCAAGGCACCTCGGAGGTGCCTTCCCCCTTTAGGACTCTCCGTTTATCTTATCTCTTGGCGCATGGGCCTCTTGGGGCTGGTTCCCTTGGCCCATATAGGCCAAGGCGCACCCCCCACAGTCCATGTGGCCCCCCCGGGGCTGGTGGACCCCCGGACCCCTTTCGGCACTCCCGGTACAATACCGATAAAGTGCGAAACTTTTCCGGCGACCAAAATAAGACTTCCCATATATAAATCTTTACCTCCGGACCATTCCGGAACTCCTCGTGACGTCTGGGATCTCATCCGGGACTCCGAACAACTTTCAGGTTACCGCATACTAATATCTCTACAACCCTAGCGTCATCGAACCTTAAGTGTGTAGACCCTACGGGTTCGGGAGACACGCAGACATGACCGAGACGACTCTCCGGTCAATAACCAACAGCGGGATCTGGATACCCATGTTGGCTCCCACATGCTCCTTGATGATCTCATCGGATGAACCACGATGTCGAGGATTCAATCAATCCCGTATACAATTCCCTTTGTCTATCGGTATGGTACTTGCCCGAGATTCGCTCGTCGGTATCCCGATACCTTGTTCAATCTCGTTACCGGCAAGTCTCTTTACTCGTTCCGTAACACATCATCCCGTGATCAACTCCTTGGTCACATTGTGCACATTATGATGATGTCCTACCGAGTGGGCCCAGAGATACCTCTCCGTTTACACGGAGTGACAAATCCCAGTCTCGATTCGTGCCAACCCAACAGACACTTTCGGAGATACCTGTAGTGCACCTTTATAGCCACCCAGTTACGTTGTGACGTTTGGTACACCCAAAGCATTCCTACGGTATCCGGGAGTTGCACAATCTCATGGTCTAAGGAAATGATACTTGACATTAGAAAAGCTCTGAGCAAACGAACTACACGATCTTGTGCTAGGCTTAGGATTGGGTCTTGTCCATCACATCATTCTCCTAATGATGTGATCCCGTTATCAACGACATCCAATGTCCATGGTCAGGAAACCGTAACCATCTATTGATCAACGAGCTAGTCAACTAGAGGCTTACTAGGGACATGATGTTGTCTATGTATCCACACATGTATCTGAGTTTCCTATCAATACAATTCTAGCATGGATAATAAACGATTATCATAAACAAGGAAATATAATAATAACCTATTTATTATTGCCTCTAGGGCATATTTCCAACAGTCTCCCACTTGCACTAGAGTCAATAATCTAGTTCACATCACCATGTGATTAACACTCACAGGTCACATCACCATGTGACCAACATCCAAAGAGTTTACTAGAGTCAACAATCTAGTTCACATCACTATGTGATTAACACTCAATGAGTTCTGGTTTGATCATGTTATGCATGTGAGAGAGGTTATTAGTCAACGGGTCTGAACCTTTCAGATCCGTGTGTGCTTTATGAATATCTATGTCATCTTGTGGATGCTACCACGCGCTACTTGGATCCATTTCAAATAACTGCTCTACTATACGAATCCGGTTTACTACTCAGAGTCATCCGGATTAGTGTCAAGTTCGCATCGACGTAACCCTTTACGACGAACTCCTTTTCACCTCCATAATCGAGAAAATTCCTTAGTCCACTAGATACTAAGGATAAGTTCGACCGCTGTCATGTGATCCATTCCCGGATCACTATTGTACCCCTTGACTAACTCATGGTAAGGCACACTTCATGTGCGGTACACAACATAGCATACTGTGGAGCCTACGTCTAAAGCATAGGGGACGACCTTCGTCCTTTCTCTCTCTTCTGCTGTGGTCAGGTCTTGAGTCTTACTCAATACTCACACCTTGTAACACAGCCAAGAACTCCTTCTTTGCTGATCTATTTTGAACTCTTTCAAAATCATGTCAAGGTGTGCGTTCTTTGAAAGTATCATCAGGCGTCTTGATCTATCTCTATAGATCTTGATGCCCAATATGTAAGTAGCTTTATCCAGGTCTTCCTTTGAAAAACTCCTTTCAAACAACCCTTTATGCTTTCCAAAAAATTTACATCATTTCGGATCAACAATATGTCATTCACATATACTTATCAGAAATGTTGTAGCGCTCCCACTCACTTTATTGTAAATACAAGTTTCTAACAAACTTTGTATAAACCCAAAAACTTTGATCACTCCATCAAAGCATATATTCTGACTCCGAGATGCTTACTCCAGTCCTTAGAAGGATCGCTGGAGCTAGCATACCTTTTAGCATCCTTAGGATCGACAAAACCTTTCTGATTGTATCACATATAACCTTTCCTTACGAAAACTGGTAAGGAAACTTGTTTTGACATCCATCTGCCAGATTTCATAAATGCATCTCATGCTAACATGATTCCGACGGATGTAAGCATCGCTACGGATGAGAAAATCTCATCGTAGTCAACTCCTTGAACTTGTGGAAATACTCGTTGCCACAAGTCGAGCGTCATATACGGTAACATTACCGTCCACGTCTGTCTTCTTCTCAAAGATCCATTTATCTCGGATTTCATGGCTTCTAACCATTTGTCGGAATATGGGCCCACCATCGCTTCTCCATAGCTCATAGGTTCATCCTTGTCCAACAACATGACTTCCAAGACAGGATCACGTACTACTCTGAAGTATTACGCATCCTCGTCGTCCTACGAGGTTTGGTGGTGACTTGATCCGAAGTTTCATGATCACTATCATAAGCTTCCACATCAATTGGTGTAGGTGCCACAGGAACAACTTCATGTGCCCTGCTACACACTAGTCGAAGTGACGGTTCAATAACCTTATCAAGTCTCCACCATCCTCCCACTCAATTCTTTTGAGAGAAACTTTTCCTCGAGAAAGGACCTGTTTCTAGAAGCAATTACTTTTGCTTCCAGATCTGAAATAGGAGGTATACCCAACTGTTTTGGGTTTTCTATGAAGATGCATTTATCCGCTTTGGGTTCGAGCTTATCAGCCTGAAACTTTTTCACATAAGCATCGCAGCCCCAAACTTTTAAGAAACGACAACTTAGGTTTCTCTAAACGGTGTCGTCTCAATGGAATTGCGTGGTGCCCCTTTTAAAGTGAATGCGGTTGTCTCTAATTCCTAACCCATAAACGATAGTGGTAATTCGATAAGAGACATCATGGTATGCACCATATCCAATAGGGTGTAGTTATGATGTTCGGACACACCATCACACTATGGTGTTCCAGGCGGTATTAATTGTGAAACACTTTCCACAATGTCTTAATTGTGTGCCAAACT
The DNA here is from genome assembly GCF_002575655.3 of Aegilops tauschii subsp. strangulata. Classification (NCBI taxonomy): domain Eukaryota; kingdom Viridiplantae; phylum Streptophyta; class Magnoliopsida; order Poales; family Poaceae; genus Aegilops; species Aegilops tauschii. The sequence continues at coordinate 230,489,352 of NC_053039.3, forward strand.
CGTAACTCAGATACTCATCTTATGATTATATCACAGACATTTTATCCTCTTGTCACGACGATCTTCAACTTCACTCTGAAATTACTTGAACCTTTCAATAATTCAGACTTGTGTTTCATCAAGTAAATACACTCAGCATCTACTCAAATCATCTGTGAAGTAAGAACATAACGATATCCACTGCATGCCTCAGCACTCATTGGACTGCATACATCAAAATGTATTACTTCCAATAAGTTGCTCTCTTGTTCCATCTTACTGAAAACGAGGACTTTCAGTCATCTTGCCCATGTGGTATGATTTGCATGTCTCAAGTGATTCAAAATCAAGTGAGTCCAAACGATCCATCTGCATGGAATTTCTTCATGCATATATACCAATAGACATGGTTTGCATGTCTCAATCATTTCAAAAACGAGTGAGTCCAAAGATCCATCTACATGGAGCTTCTTCATGCGTTTTATCCCAATATGACTCAAATAGCAATGCCACAAGTATGTGGTACTATCATTACTTTTGGCATGAACATGTGTATCACTACGATCGAGATTCATTTTAGGTGCAAGACCATTGAAGGTATTATTCAAATAAACAGAGTAACCATTATTCTCCTTAAATGAATAACCGTATTGCGATAAACATAATCCAACCATGCTCAACGCAAACACCAAATCTCGATGGTAGAGGGAGCATGCGATGCTTGATCACATCAACCTTGGAAACACTTCCAACACATATCGTCATCTCACCTTTAGCCAGTCTCCATTTATTCCGCAGCTTTTATTTCGAGTTACTAACACTTAGCAACCGAACCGGTATCTAATACCCTGGTGCTGCTAGGAGTACTAGTAAAGTACACATTCATATAATGTATATCCAATATACTTCTGTCGACCTTGCCTGCCTTCTTATCTACCAAGTATCTAGGGTAGTCCTGCTTCAGTGACCGTTCCCCTCATTACAGAAGCACTTAGTCTCGGGTTTGGGTTCAACCTTGGGATTCTTCACTAGAGCAGCAAACGACTTGCTGTTTCATGAAGTATCCCTTTTGCCCTTGCCCTTCTTAAACTAGTGGTTTTACTAACCATCAACAATTGATGCTCCTTCTTGATTTCTACTTTTGCGGTGTCAAACATCGCGAATAGCTCAAGGATCATCATAACTATCCCTGATATGTTATAGTTCATCACGAAGCTCTACTAGCTTGGTGGCAATGACTATGGAGAACCATCACTATCTCATCTGGAAGATTAACTCCCACTCGATTCAAGTGATTGTAGTACTCAGACAATCTGAGCACATGCTCAACGATTGAGCTTTTCTCCCTTAGTTTGCAGGCTTAAGAAACTTGTCAGAGGTCTCATACCTCTTGACGTGGGCACTAGTCTGAAATCCCAATTTCAGTCTTCGGAACATCTCATATGTTCTGCGACGTTTCAAAAAACGTCCTTGGTGCCACAATTCCAAACCGTTAGCATTACGCACTGAACTATCACGTAGTCATCAAAACGTGTATGTCAGATGTTTCGCCACATCTACAGACGACGCTAAGGTTCAGCACACCGAGCGGTGCATTAAGGACATAAGCCTTCTGTGCAGTAATAAGGACAATCCTCAGTTCACGGACCCAGTCCGCATAATTGCTACTATCAACTTTCAACTAAATTTTTCTCTAGGAACATATCTTAAACAGTAGAACTAAAGCGCAAGCTATGACATAATTTGCAAAGACCTTCTGACTTTGTTCATGATAATTAGGTTCATCTGATTAATGAACTCCCACTCAGATAGACATCCCTCTCGTCATCTAAGTGATACATGATCCGAGTCAAACTAGGCCATGTCCGATCATCACGTGAGACGGACTAGTCATCATCGGTGAACATCTCCATGTTGATCGTATCTACTATACGACTCATGTTCGACCTTTCGATCTCTTGTGTTCCGAGGCCATGTCTGTACATGCTAGGCTCGTCAAGTCAACCTAAGTGTTTCGCATGTGTTCCGAGGCCATGTCTGTACATGCTAGGCTCGTCAACACCCGTTGTATTCGAACGTTAGAATCTATCACACCCGATCATCATGTGGTGCTTCGAAACAACGAACCTTCGCAACGGTGCACAGTTAGGGGGAACACTTCTCTTGAAATTTTAGTGAGGGATCATCTTATTTATGCTACCGTCGTTCTAAGCAAATAAGATGCATAACATGATAAACATCACATGCAATCAAATAGTGACATGATATGGCCAATATCATTTTGCTCCTTTGATCTCCATCTTCGGGGCACCATGATCATCTTTGTCACCGGCATGACACCATGATCTCCATCATCATGATCTCCATCATCGTGTCTTTATGAAGTTGTCTCGCCAACTATTACTTCTACTACTATGGCTAACGGTTAGCAATAAAGTAAAGTAATTACATGGCGTTATTCATTGACACGCAGGTCATACAAAAAATAAAGACAACTCCTATGGCTCCTGCCGGTTGTCATACTCATCGACATGCAAGTCGTGATTCCTATTACAAGAATATGATCAATCTCATACATCACATATATCATTCATCACATCTTCTGGCCATATCACATCACATAGCACATGCTGCAAAAACAAGTTAGACGTCCTCTAATTGTTGTTGCAAGTTTTTACGTGGCTTGTATAGGTTTCTAGCAAGAACGTTTCTTACCTACGTAAAACCACAACGTGATATGCCAATTTCTATTTAACCTTCATAAGGACCCTTTTCATCGAATCCGTTCCGACTAAAGTGGGAGAGACAGACACCCGCTGGCCACCTTATGCAACTAGTGCATGTCAGTCGGTGGAACCTGTCTCATGTAAGCGTACGTGTAAGGTCGGTCCGGGCCGCTTCATCCCACAATGCCGCCGAAACAAGATAAGACTAGTAGCGGCAAGAAGAATTGACAACATCGATGCCCACAACTACTTTGTGTTCTACTCGTGCATAGAAACTACATAGACCTAGCTCATGATGCCACTGTTGGGGAACGTAGCAGAAATTCAAAATTTTCTACGCATCACCAAGATCAATCTATGGAGTACTCTAGCAACGAGGGGAAGGGGAGTGCATCTATATACCCTTGTAGATCGCGAGCGGAAGCGTTCAAGAGAACGGGGTTGATGGAGTCGTACTCGTCGTGATCCAAATCACCGATGATCCTAGCGCCGAACGGACGGCACCTCCGCGTTCAACACACGTACGGAGCAGCGACGTCTCCTCCTTCTTGATCCAGCAAGGGGCGAGGAGAGGTTGATGGAGATCCAGCAGCACGACGGCGTGGTGGTGGAAGTAGCGAGATCCCGGCAGGGCTTCGCCAAGCGCAAGCGGGGAGGAAGAGGTGTCACGGGAGGGAGAGGGAGGCGCCAGGGCTTGGATTGCTGCTGCCCTCCCTCCCCCCCACTATATATAGGGCCAAGGGAGAGGGGGGGCGCAGCCTTGGCCCTTCCTCCAAGGAAGGGTGCGGCCAGGGAGGAGTCCTTCCTCCCCAAGGCACCTCGGAGGTGCCTTCCCCCTTTAGGACTCTCCGTTTATCTTATCTCTTGGCGCATGGGCCTCTTGGGGCTGGTTCCGTTGGCCCATATAGGCCAAGGCGCACCCCCCACAGCCCATGTGGCCCCCCCCCCGGGGCTGGTGGACCCCTTGGTGGACCCCCGGACCCCTTTCGGCACTCCCGGTACAATACCGATAAAGTGCGAAACTTTTCCGGCGACCAAAATAAGACCTCCCATATATAAATCTTTACCTCCGGGCCATTCCGGAACTCCTCGTGACGTCTGGGATCTCATCCGGGACTCCGAACAACTTTCAGGTTACCGCATACTAATATCTCTACAACCCTAGCGTCATCGAACCTTAAGTGTGTAGACCCTACGGGTTCGGGAGACACGCAGACATGACCGAGACGACTCTCCGGTCAATAACCAACAGCGGGATCTGGATACCCATGTTGGCTCCCACATGCTCCTCGATGATCTCATCGGATGAACCACGATGTCGAGGATTCAATCAATCCCGTATACAATTCCCTTTGTCTATCGGTATGGTACTTGCCCGAGATTCGCTCGTCGGTATCCCGATACCTTGTTCAATCTCGTTACCGGCAAGTCTCTTTACTCGTTCCGTAACACATCATCCCGTGATCAACTCCTTGGTCACATTGTGCACATTATGATGATGTCCTACCGAGTGGGCCCAGAGATACCTCTCCGTTTACACGGAGTGACAAATCCCAGTCTCGATTCGTGCCAACCCAACAGACACTTTCGGAGATACCTGTAGTGCACCTTTATAGCCACCCAGTTACGTTGTGACGTTTGGTACACCCAAAGCATTCCTACGGTATCCGGGAGTTGCACAATCTCATGGTCTAAGGAAATGATACTTGACATTAGAAAAGCTCTGAGCAAACGAACTACACGATCTTGTGCTAGGCTTAGGATTGGGTCTTGTCCATCACATCATTCTCCTAATGATGTGATCCCGTTATCAACGACATCCAATGTCCATGGTCAGGAAACCGTAACCATCTATTGATCAACGAGCTAGTCAACTAGAGGCTTACTAGGGACATGATGTTGTCTATGTATCCACACATGTATCTGAGTTTCCTATCAATACAATTCTAGCATGGATAATAAACGATTATCATAAACAAGGAAATATAATAATAACCTATTTATTATTGCCTCTAGGGCATATTTCCAACATAGGCATGACAGAGTAATCCATGTGTTACATGTATCTTGGCCATATGCATCAGAGCAACTGATTTGAATATAGGAAATGTAACTTCATGCTCATGAGTCCTTCTTGCAAACAGTATGTACAACAGCAAGAGATCCTCATACACATGACTGTGATGCATATACTTACCTTGTGGTCTTGAGTTGGCTTTGTAAAGAATGAACCTGAGTAAACAAGGTTAGATAACACAGATACATCTAATAACCAGAGCAAATAGAAGAAACCACAAGAGTACCAAGACTGGGATGACATATAGAGAGTGAGTACTGAGTACTCTATTGGATAGAGACATGTCCCCAAAGGTAAAGATGTGCAAAGAATTCGAGATTTCCTTCCCTTAGATGTCTTGCTCCCCCTGAATCTTGCATGGAATATTGGGAGAAGATAGGGAACAGAAAATCAGAGCAAAAGAAAAGAAATAGAGCTAATGCAAGCAATAAAATATGAACATGTCTTTCCCCTCTTAAAGACATGTAATTTCTCTCCTCTTGAACACCAAGCATCTGAGGTCTGAGGTTTCTTACACACACACTCCCCCCGAGTATCCTCTCCCCCTATAGAAATGATTAAGCATAGAGCTTTGATGTGATCCCTCTCTCCCCCTTTGACATCAATTTCCAAGAAGGGCTCTTCTGGATTTTTGTTTTATTGCAAAAGGGTTTGGTCCTTGAGTCACAAAGCAAAGCGACTGTGATGCTGGTAGAGAACAAGAGTCATTGAGTGGAGCTGGAGCAAAAAGACTACAAAAATAAGTAGCAAGTTGTCTTTCCTGTAGTGAAATCGGTAGCACCGAGTTGTGTGCTTCGGTGGCACCAAGAGAATTCGGTTGGGCCGAAGAAAACAAACCGGTGTGACCGAGTTCATCACAGTAAAACATTGGTCACCTCAGCTAACTAGGCACTTTAAGATCTCACAAGGATTTGCAAGGAATTAGCTGAAAGATTTGCAAAGAATTGGATGCAGAAAATGCAGAACAAAAAGAAAAGAAATAACAAGATCTAGATGAATTTTTTTAAAGAAGGAAACACACTTGTACAAGAGACAAATGCAAGAGGAAACACAAGAGAACTTCATCTAGAATTGGGTGGTGACAAGGTCACCTATGTTAGAGTATATTGACTTAGGAGTCAACTGAGAGCGCTTGATCATAGGTCATACTCATCGTTTAAGCTCAAAATGGGGTTACCATTTTTCGTTTAAGCATCTTGATGTATTCACATCTTGTTGAGTTGCTTTGCCCCATGATTTGGAGTAAAGATTCTCTAAGATGGAATAACATACCTTGGGTGACGGTGTTGATCTAGATCATGTAGTTGAACTTGTGTGGGTTGCTCAAGGTTGATGTAGCTCATCGAGAGTTGGGAGCACCACTTGGAATTTGAGTTCATCTTCCTACATGGGTTAGCTTTGCAAGGAAGAGCACTTGTGTATCCAAAATGACAATCATAAATCTTAATGTAGAATTTGTCAAAGGATATGTTTGAAGAGTTTTGTGTTTCCTTGTCTTCAACCACCATTGTGTAGAGACTTGATGATGTAGAGATCGCTCAAGATGTGAGTGAGTTGGAATCTCATGGATTTAGATTCATCCAAGCACCTACAAGGGTTAGATAGCATGCAAGGGTACAAAAATATCCAAGACATATAGATAGCATCATGAAAGAAGTATCAAGGATTAGTCAAAGACTCATGCCTTGCATGTATCTAAATGGAGTTCCTACTCCAAGTTTGAAGCATCAATGATGTTCAATTCACCTCTCAAACGGCAAAAGACTTTCTCATCAAGCGGTTTGGTAAATATATCCGCTAATTGCTTATCGGTGCGAACATGCTTAAGATCAATGTCCCCTTTGGCAACATGATCTCGAATGAAATGATGATGAACTTCAATATGCTTAGTTCGAGAATGTTGCACGGGATTGTGAGCAATCTTAATAGCACTTTCATTGTCACAAAGCAATGGAACATGTTTCACATATATCCCATAATCTTTAAGAGTTTGGGTCATCCAAAGTAATTGAGCACAACATGATCCAGCAGCAATGTATTCTGCTTCGGCGGTGGATAAGGATACCGAGTTTTGTTTCTTGGAGGACCAAGACACAAGAGATCTACCAAGAAATTGACAAGTACCCGAAGTGGACTTTCTATCAACCTTGTCTCCGGCATAGTCCGAATCGGAGTAACCAACAAGATCGAAAGAAGACCCCTTAGGATACCAAATGCCAAAATTTGGTGTGTGTATTAAGTATCTCACTATCCTTTTCACAGCCTTAAGATGACACTCTTTAGGGGCCGCTTGATATCGTGCACACATGCACACACTTAGCATAATATCAGGACGAGAGGCACATAGATATAACAATGAACCAATCATAGAGCGGTAAACTTTTTGATCAACCGGTTCACCATCCTTAGTCAAGTCAAGATGTCCACTAGTAGGCATGGGTGTCGACATACCTTTGCATTCTTGCATATTGAACTTCTTGAATAAGTCCTTGGTGTACTTTGTTTGAGAAACAAAGGTACCTTCCTTAGTTTGCTTGATTTGCAAACCGAGAAAGAATTTGAGTTCACTCATCATAGACATCTCAAACTTCTCCGACATTAGCTTTCCAAACTTCTCACTAAAATGAGGGTTAGTTGAACCAAATATAATATCATCAACATAAATTTGGCACACAAATAGTTCTCCATTAACCCTTTTAGTAAAAAGAGTAGAATCAATTTTTCCAATTTCAAAGCCTTTTTTCAATAAGGAACTTGGTCAAGCATCTATACCACGCTCTGGGAGCTTGTTTAAGACCATAAAGGGCTTTGTGAAGTTTGTAAACATGATTAGGTTTCTTAGGATTGACAAAGCCGGGAGGTTGCTTAACATAAACTTCCTCCTCAATTTCACCATTTAGAAAAGCACTTTTAATGTCCATTTGGTACAAGGTGATATCATGGTGATTAGCATAAGCAAGTAAGATGCGAATGGACTCAAGTCTAGCAACGGGAGCATATGTCTCACAATAGTCCATACCTTCGACTTGAGTGTAGCCTTGGGCGACTAGACGTGCTTTGTTGCGGACGACTTGACCATCTTCATCTTGTTTGTTGCGAAACACCCATTTGGTACCAATGATGTTGTGGTTGTTGTCGGGCTTCTCGACCAATGTCCATACTTGATTTCTCTCAAAGTTGTGTAGCTCTTCATGCATAGCGTTTATCCAATCCGGATCTTCCAATGCTTCTTCAACCTTCATAGGTTCAATGCTAGAGATGAATGAGTAATGTTCACAAAAATTATCCAAACGAGTTTTAGAGCGAGTGATTCTCCCGATTTGGATATCATTGTAGATTTGCTCGACGGGATGATCTTTTGCGATTCTTGCTCGAACTCGTGGGAGCTTTGGCTTGGCTCGGGGTGGAACATCTTCTTCATCTTGTTCTTCTTCTTGGCCTTCTTCATTGTTGACGTTGTCATTCTCTTGTCTTGGTGGAGAAGGAGGTTGTTGATGTTCATCTTGGTGTATTTCCTCGTTTTCTTCGTCTTGGTGTGTCCCACTTGTGGATGCTTCTGTATCAATTCTTGGTTCACCTTGTTGTGAGGTAGAAGCTTCCACTTGGACGGACGAGGTACTCTCCTTTACCTCCGTTGGATGAATCTTGCCAATAGACAAGTCTTGAATTGCTTCCGAAGGGTCTTTGTCTCCTACATCAATTGGCAATTGCTCTAATTGCGAGCCGTTAGATTCATCAAACTTCACATCTACCGTCTCTTCAACCTTTCGGGTGAAATTGTTGTAGACACGGTAAGTGTGAGAGTTTGAGCCATAACCAAGTAGGAAACCTTCATGAGATTTAGGAGCAAATTTAGAACGACAATGCTTATCAAGAATGTAGCACTTTGAGCCGAACACTCGAAAGTATCCAACTTGGGGTTTGTTACCGGTGAGGAGCTCGTATGCCGTCTTGCCGAGTAGCTTGTGAAGATACAAGCAATTTGTTGCATGACAAGCTGTCTCAACCGCTTCCGCCCAAAAGTGTTTTGGAGTCTTGTACTCATCAAGCATTGTTCTTGCCATCTCAATAAGAGTCCAGTTCTTCCTCTCAACAACTCCATTTTGTTGAGGTGTGTACGTAGCCGAGAACTCGTGTGAAATCCCCTCTTCGTCAAGAAAGGTATCCACATTTCCGTTCTTGAACTCCGTTCCGTTGTTGCTCCGAACCTTCTTGATCTTCACATCAAATTGATTTTGGGCCTTCCTAGCGAAGCTTTTGAAGATCTTTTGGACCTGTGATTTGTCATCAAGAAAGAACACCCACGTAAATCTTGAAAAATCATCAACTATGACTAGACCAAATGAGTTACCACCGAGACTCTTGTAGTCATTTGGACCAAAGAGATCCATGTGAAGTAGCTCGAGTGGTCTTCTCGTGGTCATGATGTTCTTTGCGCGATGACTTCCTCCAACCTATTTCCCTGCCTGACAAGCACTACAAAGTCTATCCTTGTCAAATATGACATCTTTTACTCCAAGGATATGATCACCTTTAATAAGCTTATCAAGATTTCGCATGCCCACATGACCTAGCCTTCTTTGCCACAACCAACCCTTAGAAGATTTAGCAATTAAGCAAGTTCTAGGTTGATCCTTTTTAGTGAAATCAACTATGTAAAGATCACCTCTACGTATACCGGTAAAGACCATTTTATGATTGTCTCTTCGAAACACTTGGCAATCTACCTCAGTAAACAGGACATTGAAACCGAAATCAGCAAGTCTAGATACTGAAAGTAAATTGTACCCAAGGGATTCAATGAGCATGACATTTTGTATGGATCTATCATGTGAGATGGCCACCTTACCTAGGCCAACCACCTTACCCTTTGAGTTATCACCAAAAGTGACATACTTTCGAGGGCCGTCGTTTTCAACAAGCTCACGGAACATATCTTTATCTCCGATCATATGATCAGTACATCCACTATCAAGGACACATTCCTTTCCTCCAGCCATGTAGCCGCGAAGATTTGCCATAAGACCAAAGTGTCTCATCGCATCATCAAGATCATAGTCACTATCATCATCCTCATCATAGTATCCATGTTCAACATCATCTTGTGATTGATCAACTCCTAGAGAGGGTAATTCATTAGATAAATGATCATTTCTATGGTTATCTTTATGAATTCTAATAGCTTCGAAAATGATATTGCTAATGATCCCAACATCTCCTATGGCATGCATGAGATTGGTAAGCTAAAATAAACAATCACCAAAGCTAGGATCACTAGAATTCATCTTACTAAAGGAAATAGACTTATGGAGAATTTCGTCTAAATTTTTCAAGGAATAATTTGGAAATCGTTCTCAAGAAATCTCCGTATAGTATAGGCACAATCAAAAGTAGGCAAGCTAGCAATCAAATTTTTGGGCAAACCTCTTATGATAAGATTGATAGTTCTAAGATTGCGAATCATGTCAAGATCCTCTTCGGGTGTGGGATGCAAAGGATCAATATGAGGTGCACAAGGGCTAGTAATGTACTTGTTCAAGTGATATTCATTGAAAATCTCAAGCATTTCATTTTTCCACTCATGAAAATATTCTCCATCAAGAATAGGCACTCTACATCTAAGACTCCCCAAAGTAGACACATCCATCTTCCTCCAAAGGTGTTTAAACCAAGGCAATGGAGACCAAAGCTCTGATACCAATTGAAAGGATCGAGACGAGGTGTCTAGAGGGGGGTGAATAGACTCTAATCAAGAAAAGTTACAGTTTTTAATTCTCTTAAGTTGAAGTGGAGTATTAGCACAAGTTTAAACATTCACAATACATATCAAGCAAGCATGCAAGCATACAAAGAGATATGAGCAGCGGAAAGTAAAGCATGCAAGTTGCAAGAATGTAAAGAGAAGGGATTGGAGTGTGCAAACGCAATTTGGAGACACAGAGATTTTTATCCGTGGTTCCGATAGGTGGTGCTATCGTACATCCACGTTGATGGAGACTTCAAACCATGAAGGGTAACGGTTGCGCGAGTCCACGGAGGGCTCCACCAACGAAGGGTCCATGAAGAAGCAACCTTGTCTATCCCACCATGGCCGTCGCCCACGAAGGACTTGCCTCACTAGGGTAGATCTTCACGAAGTAGGCGATCTCCTTGCCCTTACAAACTCCTTGGTTCAACTCCACAAACTTGTCGGAGGCTCCCAAGTGACACCTATCCAATCTAGGAGACACCACTCTCCAAGAAGTAACAAATGGTGTGTTGATGATGAACTCCTTGCTCTTGTGCTTCAAATGATAGTCTCCCCAACACTCAACTCTCTCTCTCATAGGATTGGATTTGGAAGAAAGAAGACTTGAGTGGAAAGCAACTTGGGGAAGGCTAGAGATCAAGATTTATGTGGTTAGAATGGAATATCTTGACCTCAAAACAAGTGTAGGTGGTTCTCTCTCAGAAAATATGTATTGGAAGTGTAGGCATGTTCTGATGGCTCTCTCCACGAATGAAGAGTGGGTGGAGGGGTATATATAGCCTCCACACAAAATCTAACCGTTACACACAAATCACCAAACTCGGTGGGACCGATTTGGTTCATAATGTGACCATTAGGTGTTTCGGTGGGACCGATATCATTAGGGTTAGGGCATAACGTAATCTCGGTGAGACCGATTACACAAACTCGGTGAGACCGATTTTGGTAATAGACTAACAGAGAGTTGGTCAGGCAAACTCGGTGGGACCGATTCGCTCATCTCGGTTAGACCAAAACGTTACGAAGGGGTGACAGAGAGTTTGCAATGCAATCTCGGTGCGACCGATTGCAAATTTTGGTGAGACCGAAATTATTGCAATAGGCAACAGAGAGTTTGCAATCCCATCTCGGTGAGACCGATTTGATTAGGGTTTCTAGCAGTGGCTTTGTCAAGATAACTCGGTGGCGCCGGATAGAAAGAATCGGTGGGTCCGAGTTTGACTTTTAGGTTTGGGACATATATGGATATGAGAAAGTGGTTGAGGGCTTTGGAGCATATCACTAAGCACTTTGAGCAAGCAAGCCATTAAGCAACACCTCATCCCCTCTTAATAGTATTGGCCTTCCTATGGACTCAATGTGATCTTGGACCACTAAAATAGAAAATTTAGAGTCATGAGCTTTGAGCTTGAGCCAATCCTTTGTCTTCAGCATCTTGAAGGGTTCCACATCCTCTAGTCCATGCCACTCCATTGTTGAACTCACCTGAAACATACTAGATAGAAGCATTAGTCCAACAAGAGATATGTTGACATTAATTACCAAAATCACCCAGGGAGCACTTGTGCTTTCAACAAGGTATTGCAATCTAGATTTTATTGGCCTACCGAAAGTGCAACTATCCCTGGGTGGTTTTGGTAATTCCTAACAACATATAGCTCATTGAACTAATGCTCTTTCAAGATGATCATTTCAGAAAGTTCAATGATTGGCATGGCATGGACTAGGAATGTGGACCCCTAAAAATGCTAAGGACACATATTGGCTCAAGCTCAAGACTCTACATTTTCACTTTAGTGATCCAAGATCACATTGGGTCCATAGGAAAAGCCAATACTATTAAAAGGGGATGAGGTGTTGCTTAATGGCTTGCTTGCTCAAAATGCTTAGTGATATGCTCCAAAATTCCTCAACCACTTTCTCATTTCCACATATGTCCCAAACCAAAAGTCAAACTCGGCCCCACCGATTTGATCTATCTGGCGCCACCGAGTTCATTTGACATAGCCATAGCCAGAAACCCTAATCAGTTTGGTCTCATCGATAGGGATCTCGGTCTCAGCGAGATGGGATTTCAAACTCTCTGTTTCCCTTTGTAATGTTTCGGTCTAACCGAGATGAGCGATTGGTCCCACCGAGTTCGCAATGCAAACTCTCTGCTTCCTTTTCCTAACATTTCGGTCTCATCGAAATGAGCGATCAGTCCCACCGAGTTTTCCTGACCAACTCTCTGTTTGCCTATTACAGAAATCGGTCTCACCAAGTTTATGTGATCGGTCTCACCGAGATTACGTTATGCCCTAACCCTAATGAAATCGGTCCCACCGAGTTGACATGTCGGTCCCACCGAAAATCCTAACGTTCACATTTTGAACTAAATTGGTCTAACCGAGTTTGAGTATTCGGTCTCACCGAGTTTGGTAAATTGTGTGTAACGGTTAGATTTTGTGTGGAGGCTATATATACCCCTCCACCCTTCCTCCATTCATGGAGAGAGCCATCAGAACGTGCCTACACTTCCAGCATTCATTTTCTGAGAGAGAACCACCTACTCATGTGTTGAGACCAAGATATTCCAATCCAACCACAAGAATCTTGATATCTAGCCTTCCCCAAGTTGCTTTCCACTCAACTCTTCTTTCCACCAAATCCAAATCTGTGAGAGAGAGTTGAGTGTTGGGGAGACTATCATTTGAAGCACAAGAGCAAGGAGTTCATCATCAACACACCATCTATTACCTTTTGGAGAGTGGTGTCTCCTAGATTGGTTAGGTGTCACTTGGGAGCCTCCGTCAAGATTGTGGAGTTGAACCAAGGAGTTTGTAAGGGCAAGGAGATCGCCTACTACATGAAGATCTACGCAAGTGAGGCAAGTCCTCCGTGGGCGATGGCCATGGTGGGATAGACAAGGTTGCTTCTTTGTGGACCCTTCGTGGGTGGAGCCGTCCATGGACTCGCGCAGCCGTTACCCTTCATGGGTTGAAGTCTCCATCAACGTGGATGTACGATAGCACCACCTATCGGAACCACGCCAAAAATCTCTGTGTCTACATTGCATTTGCTCCCTTCAAACTCCTCCCCTTTACCTTTATATGCAATGATTTACATTCCGCTGCTATACTCTTAGATTTGCATGTGTAGATTGATTGCTTGACTTGTGTTAAGTTGCTAAAATCTGCCAAGACTTCAAATTGGGAAAAGGCTAGAATTTTATTTAGTTAAGTAGTCTAATCACCCCCCTCTAGACATACTTTCGATCCTACAAGTGGTATCAGAGCTTTGGTCTCCATTTGCCTTGATTTCCATAGCTTTGGTGATCATAGCCTTGGTTTCACAACCTAGGAGAGTATTGTGTCTAGTGAGGGAAATTACCACCGTAGAGGTCCTTACTTTGATGGTACTAATTTTTCTAGTTGGAAGCATAAGATGAAAATGCATATTCTTAGACATAACCCCGCCGTTTGGGCTATTGTGTGTATTGGCTTGCAAGGTGAATTCCTTGATGGGAGAGAACCGAACCGTGAAGCTACCGCGGAAGAGTTGAGGATGCTACAATATAATGCTCAAGCTTGCGATATCCTCTTCAACGGATTGTGCCTCGAAGAATTCAACAAAATCAACCGTCTTGAGAATGCAAAGGAAATTTGGGATACTTTGATTGATATGCACGAAGGTACCAACTCCGTCAAGGAATCCAAATTGGATGTGCTTCAAAGTCAGCTTGACAAGTTCAAAATGAAGGATGGTGAAGGTGTCACTGAAATGTACTCTAGGCTTGCACTCATTACAAATGAGATTGCCAGCTTAGGAAGTGAAGAAATGACCGACAGATTCATCATCAAGAAGATCCTAAGAGCCTTGGATGGAAAATATGATACCGTGTGCACATTGATCCAAATGATGCCCAACTACAAAGATCCCAAGCCAACAGAAGTCATTGGAAGAATTGTTGCTCATGAGATGTCACTCAAGGATAAAGAAGAGCTTCACAAAAAGTCTAGTGGTGCTTACAAAGCCTCATGTGATGCTCCTACATCATCAAGTGAGAAACAAGCCTTTAATGAGGAATTGAGCCTAATGGTGAAGAATTTCAACAAGTTCTACAAGTGTAGAAGCACGGAAAGAAGTTCCAAGTCAAGGTCCTACAATGACAAAAGATCTTCTAGTCGTGAGCGTAATTGCTACAGTTGTGGAAAACCCAGACACTACTCCAATGAGTGTACGGCTCCCTACAAAAGAAGAGAAGACTCACCTAAAAGGAGAAGTAGAAGAGAAGAATCACCTCCAAGAGAGAGAAGGAGTAGAGATGATCGTTATGAACGAAGAACCTCTCGCAGAAGCAAGGATTCGGAAAGGAAGGACAAGTCATCAAGGAGCTACACAAAACGAAGACATCAAGCTCACGTTGGTGAATGGGTATCCGGCTCCGACTCCGACCATCACTCCGAAAGAAGTTATCACTCCGACTCCGAATATACTCAAGATGAAGGTGTTGCCGGTCTAGCACTTGTGTCAACCAACTCCTATGACATATTTGACTCACCAAATGAAGGAATTGGAAGATGCTTCATGGGTAAATGCCCAAAGGTATCACACCCCGAGTATGTTGATTTCAATAGTGATGAAGATGATTTGCTAGGTGATGATGATTTACTTGTTGACAACTCTAGTGATGAAAACTATGATGAACTTACTATTAATCATGCTAATCAAGATAAAACGACGATGATAAGGAGGAGATTGAGCGTCTAACTAAAGAACTAAACACTCTTAAGTTAGCTCATGAAACTACCTTAGAGGATCATCGAGAGCTTTTAAAGACTCATGAGAAGCTATGCTTTGAAAAGCTCAACCTTGAGCAAGAGCAAGTGTTCTTAAAGGCAATCAATGATGATCTTCGTAAGAAAAGTTCTTCTTACATTGTCAAGCGTTTACTCTTGTCTACTTACATGCCACAAGTAAAATCTAGCAACAAGAGCAAGAAAGATTCTTCTTCTAGTAGTAACAATAATCATGTTAAATCCAATATTGTTGCTTCTAGTAGTTCTCTTGATTCCACTAATGATTCTCTTATCCAAGTTACACCTGAGCAAGAAAATAGCTTATTGAAGGGAATTATAGAGAAAGGTGTTTACAAGAGCCTTGCCGGAAGTAAGCAATTTGAGGAAATTGTACGCAAGCAAGGAAGGCACCAGAAGAATCAAGGTGTTGGTTTTGAATGAAAGTTCAATGCCAATGGAGTTGAGTGGGAAGAAGATCAATACCCCAAGACGAAGTTTGTTCCTCAACAAGAGAAGTATGATCCTATTTCTTTCAAGTGGACACAAGCTCAAGAGGATCTTCCACCACAAGACCACAAGCAAAAAGGCAAGGACAAGCTTCAAGAGGATATTGATGCATTTGAAGAAGCTCCCAAGGCCTTGGTCAAGTGGGTTCCCAAGACTACATCAAGTTCTACCTCATCAAGTACGACTACGACTCCAAGGATCCCCATCAAGTTGATGTGGATCCCGAAGAAGAAGAACTAGAGAGTTCTTGAGGGTGACTCCGTCAACATACTTCACTCATATCATTTTGGCGAGAACAAGTGCAAACAACTTTCACATCTTGCACTAGTTCAAGGAGTCACAAACCCTCTTTTTGGTAAGACAAGGGACAAGGTAACCTAACGCTTTCATGGACATCATCTTGTGTGAACTTCACTCTATGTCTATGGATATCCTTGTTTGTTCCTTGTGGGACTAACCCGTGTAGGTATTGAAAGTGCAACTCACTCCAATGGATTGCTCCAAATGATCTACATCAACATTGAGCATCCACATCTTCAACATCTACATGAAGTCATCATCGACAAAACCCAAGGTTAGTTCATCCCTCTTAGGGGGGATATCACATCTAGGGGAGCTTTACTCTAAGAATTGAGCTAAAGCAACTCTAATGGTGTGAACACAACAATGCTTTATGTAAAAGTGGTAACCCCACTTGTGCTTAAACGACGAGTATGACCTATGATAAAATGTTCTCATTTGATTCCTAAGTCAATATACTCATATATAGATGGCCTAGTCATCGCCAATTGCTTGATAGATGTTAGAGTGTTTGTGCATGCTTTGTCACATATTTCATTTGCCATTTTATTGTGTGAGCATGTTGATTGCATATTTTACTCGACATCCATTTGTTGCTTTCATTGTTTGGCTCTTTTTATTTTGCCAAATGGATGGACAAGAATGCCTAAGAACTTCCTCTAGCTATCTATGTTTTTCTCGTCTCAAACTCTAATCATGCTACATCACAAAGTTTGATCAAGTCAGATTCGAACCCTCTGGGTGAGGAGCACTCGGAGTCACCGATTCGTCATAGACTTAAACTTCCAAAACCTCTCTGTGCATTTCGGTCTGACCGATTCATCCTTCTCGGTCAAACCGACTTCACTGGGTTGATCTAGGTTTTCAATCTTGATGCAGCCGATTAGAACCTTTCGGTCACACCGAGTTGCAGTAACCGCTTGCGATTTGGCATCTTGGTGCCACAGAGTTGTTCCACTCGGTCACACCGGCAGGGTCAGGATATATATATACCGACATGTCAAATTTTGGAAATTTCTTTGAACCTATTCGCCCGCACGTATCCTGCTCTGCCGACTAGGGTCTCCGGATTGTCCTCTCGTCGCCAGCGACCTCCCACCGCTGGTTTCCGTCGCCGTCAACGGAATTCTACACCGCCGTTGCCGTTGTAGCGAGCTCATCACCGAGCTAGGGTATGAGTTCAAACCTCTGTGCTATCCTTATCTCCGATTCTTAGCACAAAGTCAATGCCATGTTTCTGACCACGTATGAAATCAATCTATCCAATAAAAACTTCCTTTAGATTAGATTTGATTCAAAAATTTAGGGTTAGGTTTCCACCGAACTCATCTCGGACCGATCGAGTTGTGGAAATCGGTCCCACCGATTTGGCTTAGGCCATTGCACTTGCAATTTTTGGTCTGACCGAAACTTGCAAATCGGTGTGACCGAGTTCAACTCTCAGTGAAACCCTAGCAATCTCGGAGTCTCCGAACTATGTCTCGGTCTGACCGATTTCACTAGTTTAGATTCCAAAAGTTGCTTTGGTGTCACCGAGTTTAACAAATCGGTAGCTCTGAAATGCTTTTTGTGGAAAACTAAAACTAAGTTTTTGACTCACTTGGTTTGCAAAATCTCTGCACTTTGTGATGCTCATCCACTCTATCTCATCTATAACTATTCACAGGGTCAGCTATCAGTTTGCAGTGCCAGAATGTCTGTTCAGAGTGATAGCCAGAACAGGTTAGAAGAGCAGGTGAATCTGAGTGAGGGCACTAGTCCCCCTGGCAGTTATGATGAAGGCAACAGAAGTACTACTAGCAACCCGCCTAAGGCTGCTACTAGGCAGAGGAGGAAGAGGAATTCTGATTCTGAAGATGAAGACTATGTAGCTGCTGATGAGGATGTCGGCTCCAAGAAGAAGGTTGTCAAGAAGGAATTTGGCACAGCTACATCTACAAAGCCTAGATTGAACAAGAAGGCTCCTGCAAAAAGAGTGCCTATGTCTAAAGCCATAGCCTCAACACAGGAAACAATTGAGTTCACTCTTGAACCAAAAGAGGCTGGTGAAGGCAAGAAGAGGAAGGAAAGAGTCAAGAAGACCATGGCCAGAGTCATTGGGAGATCCTCTATGATGAGAGATCCAGCTGAGGATGAAGAGGAAGAGGAAGAGGATACTGCACCAGCACCCAAAACTCAAAAGCTAATGGGGGATGCCATCAAGTCTGGGGCTGCCCCTTCTAAGCCCAAGACAACCCCCAAAGCTTCTGCTCCAGCCCCTAAGACTGCACCAAAGAGGAGCACAAGGAATATACCAGCTGCTGAGAAGAACAAGGCCCCAGTGCCTGAGATTGAAGAAGAAGAAGATGCTGAAGCCCAAGTGCTTAGGAAGCTAAATCCCAAGATCCCTGACCATGATGACAATCATCCAGTGGCAGAAAATATGAAAATCAGAAAAGATGCAGGTCTCAGACTATGGAGAGAATCTGATCCATATGCTATGAGGAGAAGGACTGCTATGGATTATAGGTTTCACACCAAGGAGCAGGAGGACTTCTATGAGACTATTCTGCTAGATAAGAAGCCAATTGTCTGTGATATGAAGTGGGCAGACTGGAAGTACATCGACAATAATGAAGACCACTTCCCAAGAGTGCATGAGAGCTTCAGAATATGTGGAGTAGACACTTTTGTGGGTCAAAAACTCACCAAGTGGAATGATGAGCTCATTATGAAATTCTATTCTACAGCTCATTTCTATCATGATGGAAGGATTGTTTGGATGTCTGAAGGTACAAGGTACCAATCAACAGTTGCTGAATGGGCCCTGATAAATGCCCCTGCAGAGTATGAGGATGACATAGATGTCTATGCCAAGAAGAAGAAAGATCGCAACTCCATGGCTAACATGTTTAAGGAAATTCCTGACAAAGCCTTGGAGACTCACAAGATGGGCTCTGTATATTATCTATTGTCTGATCTGACCACCATCAACACTATCTTGAGGCATACCTTGTTGCCCAAATCAGGAGATCATAGAATGATCAAAGGTCATTCCATAAACTTGCTGCAGTTGTTTGATGTGCCCCAAAAGTTCAAAGTGATGAGTCTGATTGTTGAGACAGTCAAGAGAACAGCTGCAGATCAGAAGAGATCGTGTGGGTATGCTCCACACATCCAGATGCTCATCAACTCCAAGATGGGCACATGCACATACTTATTGGACAAGGAACATCTTCCCTTGAGGCCTGACTTTGAGGACAACATAGTTGTCATGAATGATGAAGATCCCACATCTGTAGAGGCTCAAGAGAAGAGGGAGAAAGCAAAAGCTGAGAAGGCAGCCAAGATGCCAAGTGTTGAAGAGGCTTCACAAGTGTTCCTCAAGACAAAGCAAGATCAACTTGGATATCTTATTCAAGCAACTTTGAGGATTGAGAAAGGACTGGCCACCCTGACTCAGAATCAAGAGAGCCAGGAGAGGATCATTGAAACAAAGTTCTATGATCTTGACTTGAAGGTGACAGAGATGCAGACAGTTGTTGAGTAGCTCCAGGAAGAAGCTGAGGAGAAGAAAGGGAAAGCTACCACAGATGCCTTTCAGAGAGTGCCTAGGGTACAGAGATCTATAGCAGTTCCTGTGACTGACACAAGAGCTACTACATCAGCACCTGCAGCCACAGCATCAGTAGCACCTCCAGTTGCCACTCCACCAGCTCCAACAACTTCAACAGATGCATTCGTCCTTGGAGTCCTCTCAATGCCACCTATCGAAGATCAAGCCTAGAGAGACGTATAGCACTATGCATTTTCGAGCTTTTTGGTAACTTGTTGCCAAAGGGGGAGAAAGTGTATAGATCATAGGCTTTGAGAGAGAGAGAGAGAGCTTGCTTCTTTTTGCTATCTCTTTTTGCTATTTGGTTGATACTTATTTGTGTGCTTGCTTGGATGATACTATATGTGTGTGAGATACTTGTATGGTCATGTGTTTGATCATATCATACCTTAATGCTTGTGCTTGAATGATGCCATTACTTATCTCTCATATTTGATCATTAATTCACTTTTCCTTGGTGATGAGTGCATATTTTACTTTCTATCATTTTGAGCGCTCCACCAAGATGTATGTGACATAGAAGAGTAACCCATAATTCTAATCGATTGTGCATTTGCATTCAAAAGCAAAGTTTAAATAATGCACAAATTTAGGGGGAGCTCTTGCTTATCACATACTTCTCAAAGCGACAATGTACTTCAATCTTATTATCATTTGTCGAAGCTTTGATCTATATGTTGCCATCAATTACCAAAAAGGGGGGGGATTGAAAGTGCAATTATCCCTGGGTGGTTTTGGTAATTCCTAACAACATATAGCTCATTGAACTAATGCTCTTTCAAGATGATCATTTCAGAAAGTTCAATGATTGGCATGGCATGGACTAGGAATGTGGACCCCTCAAAATGTTAAGGACACATATTAGCTCAAGCTCAAGACTCTACATTTTCATTTTAGTGATCCAAGATCACATTGGGTCCACAGAAAAAGCCAATACTATTAAAAGGGGATGAGGTGTTGCTTAATGGCTTGCTTGCTCAAAATGCTTAGTGATATGCTCCAAAAGCCCTCAACCACTTTCTCATTTCCACATATGTCCCAAACCAAAAGTCAAACTCGGCCCCACCGATTTGATCTATCTGATGCCACCGAGTTCATTTGACATAGCCATAGCCAGAAACCCTAATTAGTTCGGTCTCACTGATAGGGATCTCGGTCCCACCGAGATGGGACTGCAAACTCTCTGTTTCCCTTCGTAACGTTTTGATATAACCGAGATGAGCGATCGGTCCCGCCGAGTTCACAATGAAAACTCTCTGTTTCCTTTTCGTAACGTTTCGGGCTCACCGAAATGAGCGATCGGTCCCACCAAGTTTGCCGGACCAACTCTCTGTTTGCCTATTACAGAAATCGGTCTCACCATGTTTATGTGATCGGTCTCACCAAGATTACATTATGCCCTAACCCTATGAAATCGGTCCCACCGAGTTGACATGTTGGTTCCACCGAAAATCCTAACGTTCACATTTTACTAAATCGGTCTGACCGAGTTTGAGTATTCGGTCTCACCGAGTTTGAGTATTCGGTCTCACCGGGTTCGGTAAATTGTGTGTAACGGTTAGATTTTGTGTGCAGGCTATATATACCCCTCCACCGTTCCTCCATTCATGGAGAGAGCCATCAGAACGTGCCTACACTTCCAGCATTCATTTTTTGAGAGAGAACCACCTACTCATGTGTTGAGACCAAGATATTCCAATCCAACCACAAGAATCTTGATCTCTAGCCTTCCCCAAGTTGCTTTCCACTCAAATCATCTTTCCACCAAATCCAAATCTGTGAGAGAGAGTTGAGTGTTGGGGAGACTATCATTTGAAGCACAAGAGCAAGGAGTTCATCATCAACACGCCATCTATTACCTTTTGGAGAGTGGTGTCTCCTAGATTGGTTAGGTGTCACTTGGGAGCCTCCGTCAAGATTTTGGAGTTGAACCAAGGAGTTTGTAAGGGCAAGGAGATCGCCTACTTCGTGAAAATCTACCCAAGTGAGGAAAGTCCTTCGTGGACGATGGCCATGGTGGGATAGACAAGGTTGCTTCTTTGTGGATCCTTCGTGGGTGGAGCCCTCCATGGACTCGCGCAGTCGTTACCCTTCGTGGGTTGAAGTCTCCATCAACGTGGATGTACGATAGCACCACCTATCGGAACCATGCCAAAAATCTCCGTGTCTACATTGCGTTTGCTCCCTCCAAACTCCTCCCCTTTACCTTCATATGCAATGATTTACATTCCGCTGCTATACTCTTAGATTTGCATGTGTAGGTTGATTGCTTGACTTGTGTTAAGTTGCTAAAATCTGCCAAGACTTAAAATTGGGAAAAGGCTAGATTTTTATTTGGTCAAGTAGTCTAATCACCCCCCCTCTACACATACTTTCGAACTTACACCTACTCTCTTCAAGGATGCATGTAAGTTCGTCTTATCTTGTGATGAATGTCAAAGAATAGGTAATATCGGTAAGCGTCAAGAAATGCCTATGAATTATTCACCTGCTGTTGAACCTTTTGATGTTTGGGGTTTTGATTACATGGGACCTTTTCCTTCTTCTAATGGGTATATACATATTTTGGTTGCTGTTGATTATGTTACTAAATGGGTAGAAGCTATTCCAACCAGCAATGCTGATCACAACACCTCTATTAAAATGCTTAAGGAAGTTATTTTCCCAAGGTTTGGAGTCCCTAGATATTTAATGACTGATGGTGTTTCACACTTTATTCATGGTGCTTTCCGTAAAATGCTTGCCAAGTATGATGTTAACCATAGAATTGCATCACCTTATCATCCTCAGTCTAGTGGTCAAGTTGAACTTAGCAATAGAGAAATAAAATTAATTTTGCAAAAGACTGTCAATATGTCCAGGAAGAATTGGTCTAAGAAATTAGATGATGCACTTTGGGCTTATAGAACAGCTTATAAAAATCCTATGGGTATGTCTCCTTATAAAATGGTTTATGGAAAAGCTTGTCATTTGCCTCTTGAGTTAGAACATAAAGCATATTGGGCCATCAAAGAGCTCAATTATGATTTCAAACTTGCTGGTGAAAAGAGGTTATTTGATATTAGCTCTTTAGATGAATGGAGAACCCAAGCTTATGAAAATGCAAAATTATTCAAAGAAAAAGTTAAAAGATGGCATGAAAAAAGAATCCAAAAGCGTGAGTTTAAAGTTGGAGAATATGTTCTTTTGTACAACTCTTGTTTTAGATTCTTTGCAGGAAAACTCCTCTCAAAATGGGAAGGCCCCTATGTTATCGAGGAGGTTTATCGGTCTCGAGACATCAAAATAAATAACTCCGAAGGTACTAACCCGAAGGTTGTCAATGGGCAACGAATAAAGCATTATATCTCAGGTACGCCCATTAATTGTAGCGACCAGACCTCAAACAGTCTGTGCTCCTGTGCACCAGTGTCCTCCCTGGATCAGTAATGCTGACACGCACAGTACAAATGGAGGATTTATAACAGAGTAGAAATCACACACTTATTACAACGAGTATCTCAAAAGAGAATAAGTATGATAAATATGGCTTAAGGCCATCTAAATACGATAACAGCGGAAGACTTGGAAGATAAGTGAGTCCATCAACTCCAACGGCATCACTGAGTATAAGACCACGACCTAAGGCACCTTACTCGTCGTCTGAAAAGTCTGCAACATGAAACGTTGCAGCCCGAAACGGGTCAGCACATGGAATATGCTGGCAAAATAACACATAGAGAGTAATGAACAGAATGATGCTATCACTACATGCATATTTGGCTGGTAGAAGGCTCTATGGTTACTGTTTTGCAAAAAGCCAATTTTTCCCTACTGCAAAGGAATAAATTTTATTTAACTATCATGGTGGTTGTTAAACATTGAGAATGGTTGACAGCATTCTCAATCCCAATTAAGTATCATCATTAACCCAACAAAATTAATTAAAGTAACATGATGAGATTCACATGATATTCCAAGTACTAGATACTCAAGATGTCCATAACCGGGGACACGGCTAACCATGATTAGATTGTACACTCTGCAGAGGTTTGTGCACTTTTCCCCACAAGACTCGATCGCCTCCGCTTGATTCTCGCACTACATGATGTTTGAGAAATGGATGACCGAGACACAGTCTTTCAGAAGCGTTAGCACCTTACGAATGGGTAGACCGGTACACCTACATCCCCTACATCTGCTAGTCTACCACTGTAAGAGTTCACACAACTTAATCAACTATGCTAGAGCACATAATAGCTTGTGGCTGCACACGGAAGTTTCTAGCATGAATAATCTCATGATCCCATAGAACCTGGGTGGCGGTCCAAAAGAAACAGGCAATCCTGGAATACCCGGGTACCTCAATCCACCCAGATGTGAGTTTTAGTTGCCACCTTGAGTTTAACCATATATTAACAATCTCACATCTGTCATGGATACACTCAAACCCAATCCACGTCTACTAGCATAGCATAGCAATATAAGCAAACGTAGAAGTAACTCCCAAGGGTTTGATAATAAAACAGGTAATAGGTACTACCTCAACTACTTCCCGATACCCACAATTTAATTAGATCCTAACCATGCAATGTTTGAGGATTTGTCTAATGCAATAAAACTAGGTAGTAAAAGAGGTATGATCAAAGTGTTACTTGCCTTGCTGATGATCCGTGAAACCTAGAGATTCGAAGTAGCAAGCGACGCACTCCGGGTACTCTATCGCAAACAAACAAGCAAACAATAAGCACTCATCTAATGCACAGGTAAAACTCAAATAAAGATCTAACCAGAAAGTTCAACTTAAGAACTCCGGTTTGCAAAAAGAATCGAATCAAACGAAGCAACGAAAGTCAAACGGCGAAAGAAACAAGCTTCGTGTACTAATCTGGATCTAAGTCAAATTTTACAGCAAAAACTTGTTTGAGTTGGTTAAACGGAAATAGAATTTCGAGACGAAACTCTAGGCGCTTGAATCGCCTGATTCTGATAAACGATCGAAAAGTTAAACCAGAACAAAAATCTGATCAGAAATCGCGATCTGGAATAATCGCGGAAAAACCGACGAAAAAGAAAACTGACGAACAGTTAAACGGACGGACGTTCGTTAACAGCGACTAACCGGTGAACATGTTCGTTAAAACAAACGGATCGGTGAACGTTCACTAATTAATTAAACAATAAAATAAACCTAGGGTTTCGAAAAAAAATAAACCGAGCAGTTTAAAAAAAACCGGGCGGTTCGAACGGCTCGGCTACCTCGTCGGGACGGGCTCCGGGGGGGTCGGACGGGGCTCCGGCGGGTCGGGCGAGGGGCGGCGGGGCTCCGGCGGCGAGGGGCGGCGGCGTACGGGCTCCGGGGCGGCGGCTCCTTCGGCGGCGGGGTCGGGCGGCTCCAGCGTCGGGCTTCTCCGGCGGCGGCGGCTTCGGGAACGGGGTGTGGTGAGGCGGCGGGGTGGGGGAGTATATATAGTAGGGGGGTGCCATGGGGGAGGGGGCAAGGCGGCGGCGGCGGCGACGTGTCCTGGAGGGACACGGGCGGCGGCGGGAGTCCGTCTCCAGGTCGGGGACGAGTCGGGGTGGGCTGCTGGGCCGCGCGGCTGGGCTTCGGCCCAGTCGGCGCTCGAGCGATTTTTTTTTAAATAATTTCGCCGAACCTAAGGAAAATCGTAGAAAAATAAATAAAATCCAAAAATGCCAAAACAGATTTTCACCGTCTAATTAAAATAATTAGAACGAGGTGAACATTTTCTTGGCCCGAAAATGCAGTTTTGAAAACGTGCAATTTTTTCCAATGCAATTAAAATTGCAAATAAACTCCGAAATAAAATCAAATATTTGATTTTAATATTTTTCCTCCAATATTTCAATTATTTTGGAGAAGTCATATTTTCTCCTCTCATTTATTTTAATATGAAATATTTTTCGGAGAGAAAAATAATTAAAACCAAAAATCCTCGTTTTATTATTTGATAAAAATCAAATATGAAAACCAGGAAAAATCCCCAACTCTCTCCGAGGGTCCTTGAGTTGCTTAGGATTTTCGAGGATTTGCCAAAATGCAATAAAATATGCTATGCAATGATGATCTAATGTATAACATTCCAAATTGAAAATTTGGGATGTTACAAACCTACCCCCCTTAAGATGAATCTCGCCCTCGAGATTCGGGTTGGATAGAAAATAGGTGAGAGTGGTTCTTCCGTAGATCTTCCTCTCGCTCCCAATTGGCTTCGTCCTCGGTGTGGTGACTCCACTGAACTTTGCAGAACTTGATAACCTTGCTACGGGTGACTCGGCTGGCATACTCGAGAATCTTGACTGGTTTCTCCTCATAGGTCAAATCACTTTCCAACTGAATCGCTTCCAACGGCACTGTATCTCTCAGTGGTATATCGGCTATATCTGCGTGGCACTTCTTCAACTGGGAAACGTGAAATACATCATGAACTCCTGACAATCCTTCAGGCAATTCCAGTTTGTAAGCAACTTCTCCCATACGCTCCAAAATTTTGTATGGTCCTACAAAACGTGGCGCTAACTTTCCTTTAACTCCAAAGCGCTTAACTCCTCGAAGTGGTGATACTCGTAGGTAAACTCTGTCTCCGACTTCGTGAACTGTCTCCTTGCGTTTAGAATCCGCATAACTCTTCTGCCTGGACTAGGCTACCTTGAGCCTATCGCGAATCAACTTCACCTTCTGTTCTGATTCCTTAATCAAATCTGGTCCAAACAACTGGCGGTCTCCAACTTCGTTCCACAACAATGGTGTTCTGCACCTCCTTCCGTACAAAGCTTCGAAAGGGGCCATCTTCAAACTGGATTGGTAACTGTTGTTGTACGAAAACTCTGCATACGGCAAATTGTCGTCCCAACTAGATCCATAATCTAGCGCACAAGCTCTCAGCATATCTTCCAAAATCTGATTGACTCTCTCGGTCTGTCCATCTGTTTGTGGGTGAAAAGCTGTACTGAATTCTAGCCTGGTTCCCAAAGTTTCATGTAACTGATTCCAAAACTTCGAGGTAAACTGGGTTCCTCTATCTGATACAATGGTCCTCGGAACTCCATACAAACATACGATCCTGGTCATGTATATCTTTGCCAACTTAGCACTGGTGTAAGTGGTCTTCACTAGGATGAAATGAGCTACTTTCGTCAAACGATCGACTACAACCCATATTGAGTCATAGCCTGAACGAGTCCTGGGCAATCCCGTGATAAAATCCATGCCTAGTTTATCCCACTTCCATTCGGGTATCGGCAATGGCTGTAGCAATCCTGCTGGCTTCTGATGCTCCGCCTTTACTCTCTGACATACATCACAAACTGCTACATACTCCGCAATATCCTTCTTCATTCCGGTCCACCAGGAAGTATCCTTCAAATCCAAATACATCTTGGTATTTCCTGGGTGAATCGAATACGGCGAATCATGGGCCTCTTGCAAGATCAACTTCCTGATCTCCGGATCATTGGGCACATAAACGCGGTCCTCAAACCATAAGGTATCGTGCTCATCCTCATGAAATCCCTTGGCTTTTCCTTTACTCATCCTTTTCTTTATTTCTGCAATCTCCTAGTCTGTCTTTTGAGCTTCCCTGATCTTTTCCATCAAGGTAGACTGAATCTCCAACGTTGCTACGTAACCTCTCGGTACTATCTCCAAACATAGCTCGCGAAGATCCTCGGCTAATACTTTCGGTAACTCTTCGGTCATGAGTGTGTTGACATGGCTCTTGCGGCTCAACGCGTCTGCTACTACGTTAGCCTTTCTGGGGTGATAATGCAATCTCATATCATAATCCTTTATGAGTTCCAACCATCTCCTCTGCCTGAGATTCAACTCCTTTTGCGTGAAAATGTACTTCAAACTCTTGTGATCCGTGTACACCTCACAGTGATTTCCGATGAGAAAATGTCTCCATGTCTTCAACGCATGCACTACGGCTGCTAACTCCAAATCATGGGTGGCATAATTCTTCTCATGGGGTTTAAGTTGTCGTGAAGCATATGAAACAACTCTTCCTTTCTGCATAAGCACTGCTCCAAGTCCTCGACGAGAAGCGTCGCAATAAACTTCATAATCCTTGCGTTGGTCTGGCAGAATCAACACTGGTGATGTAACCAAACGTTTCCTCAACTCCTGAAAACTAGCTTCACAATCCTCAGTCCAATTGAACTTGGTGTCCTTCTTTAACAGCTCTGTCATGGGCTTAGCAATCTTCGAGAAATTCTCAATGAACCTCCGGTAGTATCCTGCAAGTCCAAGAAAACTCCGGATCTCTCCAACTGACGTGGGTGATTCCCAGCTTGTTACTGTGTCAACTTTGGCGGGGTCTACTGCTATTCCTTCTCCGGATATAACATGTCCGAGGAATCCAACTTCTTTCAGCCAAAACTCACATTTGCTAAACTTGGCGTATAACTGATGTTCTCTAAGCTTCTCAAGTACCAAACGCAAATGCTCCTTATGCTCCTCTTCGTTCTTTGAGTAGACCAAAATATCATCAATGAACACCACGACGAACTTATCCAAAAACTCCATAAACACTTTGTTCATCAGGTTCATGAAATAGGCAGGTGCGTTAGTCAGACCAAAGGACATAACGGTATACTCATACAGCCCATACCTGGTGGTAAAAGCCGTCTTAGGTATATCCTGCTCTCGAATCTTCAACTGATGGTATCTTGATCGTAGATCGATCTTGGAAAATACCTTAGCTCCTCAGCGGTCAAACAAATCATTGATCATCGGCAGTGGGTACTTGTTCTTGATGGTCACTTCGTTCAATCCTCGATAATCAACAACCATCCTCAACGATCCATCTTTCTTCTCCACTAGAAGTACGGGTGATCCCCAAGGTGATGAACTTGGGCGAATATAGCCTTTATCCAGTAATTCCTTAATCTGCTTCTTAATTTCTTCCAAATCCTTTGCGGGCATCCTGTACGGTCTCTTACATATTGGCCCTGTGCCTGGCAAAAGTTCAATCAAAAACTCAATGTCTCTATCCGGTGGCATGCCTGGCAACTCTTCTGGAAATACATCGGGGTAATCCTTCACCACTGGTACTTCCTCCTGTACAACTCCTGATAAGGAATTCACTTGAGTCCTCTTCGGCACATGCCGGGATACATACTTAATCCTTCTTCCTTCTGGGGTGGTAAGCGAAATCGTCTTACTGGCGCAATCGATGTTTCCTCCGTACATCGATAGCCAATCCATACCCAAAATTACATCCAAACCTTGCGACTCCAAGATTATCAAGTCTGAGGGAAAAAACATGCCTACCTATGGCCAATGGCATCTGAAAACATCCTTGGCTTGCCATATACTCTGCTCCTGGTGAACTTACTAACATAGGTGTTTTAAGAACATTGGTGGGCAGTTTATACTTATCCACAAATCCCCTTGATATGTATGAATGCGATGCACCAGTATCAAAAAGAACGAGTGCAGTAAATGACTTAACCAAAAACTTACCTATTACTGCATCAGGCTGTGCTTCAACCTCCTCCACGTAAACGTGGTTCACTTGTCCTTTGTTAAAAGGGTTCGGCTTGTTTCCAGAGCTTCCATTGACATTTCCATTCTGGGCTTCAGGACATTCATTGGCATAATGTCCAGTCTTCTGGCACTTAAAGCAAGTGACTTGGCTCAGGTCTCTCTTAGCTGGGGTTAAGGGTTGGTACGGTTCTGGCCGTTGCTTCCTCCATTCCCATTACCATTCTTGGGGCCATTATGGTTGTGCGAACTACCTCCTCCATGGGTATGCTGAAACTGTCCTCACGATTTTGGGGTAAAACGTGGCTTCTGCTGAGCTCCAGAATTGTACTTCCCTTGTCCATACTTCCTCTTACGGTTTTCAATCTGATGTTGCTTCCCTTCAATCATGAGAGCTTTATCTACCAACTCCTAGTAGTTGTTGAAGGTTGCTACCATCAACTGCATGCTCAGCTCATCATTCAGTCCTTCAAGAAACTTCTCCTGCTTGGCTGCATCTGTAGCAACGTCATCTGGAGCATAACGTGCTAACTTACTAAAGTCCTCCACATACTGGCCTACGGTGCGTCCTCCTTGGCGTAGGTTGCGAAACTCACGCTTCTTCATACCATGGCTCCTGCTGAAACATGGGCAGTACGGAAAGCTTGCTGAAACTGGTCCCATGTGACAGTGTCAATAGGGTGTGTGGCTGTGTAATTCTCCCACCATGATGTTGCGGGTCCATCAAGCTGATGTGCGGCAAAACGCACTCTCTCCGCATCTACGCATCCTGCAGTGGTCAACTCCCTTCCAACCTTGCGGAGCCAATCATCTGCAACAATCGGCTCGGTGCTGCTGGAAAACACCGACGGATTTAGCCTCAAGAAACGGGCTAAGTGATCAACAGGTGGTGGTGGGTTGTTGTTGTTGTTGTTGTTGCCTTGGTTCTGTACTAACACTTGCATTAGGGCATTCTGCTGCTGAATCAACTGAGTGATCTCTGGTGGGAAAACAAATCCGGTGTCGCGTCTCGGAGGCATCTGATAGGTTTACAAAAGATGAGAATTTAGAATAGAATGAGGTCTAGAGGAAAAACACTACCCATATGCATATGAGACAAACACAATCAATATCACTCAATCAATTCAAACAAGGCATACAATCGATCTAACTATCGTTACAAAAGTGCTCGGACTATACTATTTACATGGGGGAAATACTACTACTGACTATGGGGGGTCTACTAGAAATTTTGATCGGTCGAAGACTCCATGATATCTGCTCCAGCTTCATCAACAAAGTCATCTTCACTAGGGTCTGAGTTGGTGTCGTCGATGATGATGTAGTTATCCGGGCAAGTAGAATCGTCATCTTCTCCTCCTGGAGCTGGGTCTCCCATGAATACTCCGATCTTCTGTATCAGGTCGTCATTATTTCCCAACAACGTAGCGATCTCCTCCTCATATCCATCGCGCGTAGACTTGAGTTCTTCCTCCAACTCCGTGATCTTGGTCAATGCCTTCTTCAGTTCTATCATGTCTACGCACATCTGGTTCTCCTGGCGACGAATGTGTTGGTTTTGCTCCTGGATGAAAGCTGCAATTGATCCATCCTTCTTGGTGCTGATCATCTCCCATTGCTCATCTCGGAGTCCACAAATCTGATAAATAGTATCCTTAAGCTCCCTGTGGTAGACTTCTCCAATGCGTCCCATAGAGATGTGGGATGCCATGCTCTTCCCTAAACTCCAGGTTGGTGCATCAAAGGAAAACTCTATAGGTTCAGTGACTGGCGTAAACGTCCTTCCTGGAACTTGAACTTGAATCTTCCAGCGCTCCTCTTCTGGTAGTGTGGCTTTGTAAGTCCCGGTGAAGCTTGGTATTCCGATGTTCAGGTACTTAGTGACTTCCTTCAAGTGTCGTCCAAAAGTTGTCTCTTCATCCGGTTGCATGAACTTGTTCCTTGCATCCGCCATTCCTAAAAGAGTAGAAAGTGGAGAGGAGTCAGAAATGAGAAGAGAGTAGTGTTATAGGATTTAAGCTTAGTGGTCATGTCCTACAGTCAGCGTGTGCTCTGATACCACCTTTGTAGCGACCAGACCTCAAACAGTCTGTGCTGCTGTGCACCAGTGTCATCCCTGGATCAGTAATGCTGACACGCACAGTACAAATGGAGGATTTATAACAGAGTAGCAATCACACACTTATTACAACGAGTATCCCAAAAGAGAATAAGTATGATAAATATGGCTTAAGGCCATCTAAATACGATAACAGCGGAACACTTGGAAGATAAGTGAGTCCATCAACTCCAACGGCATCACTGAGTATAAGACCACGACCTAAGGCACCTTACTCGTCGTCTGAAAAGTCTGCAACATGAAACGTTGCAGCCCGAAACGGGTCAGCACATGGAATATGCTGGCAAAATAACACATAGAGAGTAATGAACAGAATGATGCTATCACTACATGCATATTTGGCTGGTAGAAGGCTCTATGGTTACTGTTTTGCAAAAAGCCAATTTTTCCCTACTGCAAAGGAATAAATTTTATTTAACTATCATGGTGGTTGTTAAACATTGAGAATGGTTGACAGCATTCTCAATCCCAATTAAGTATCATCATTAACCCAACAAAATTAATTAAAGTAACATGATGAGATTCACATGATAATCCAAGTACTAGATACTCAAGATGTCCATAACCGGGGACACGGCTAACCATGATTAGATTGTACACTCTGTAGAGGTTTGTGCACTTTTCCCCACAAGACTCGATCGCCTCCGCTTGATTCTCGCACTACATGATGTTTGAGAAACGGATGACCGAGACACAGTCTTTCAGAAGCGTTAGCACCTTACGAATGGGTAGACCGGTACACCTACATCCCCTACATCTGCTAGTCTACCACTGTAAGAGTTCACACAACTTAATCAACTATGCTAGAGCCCATAATAGCTTGTGGCTGCACACGGAAGTTTCTAGCATGAATAATCTCATGATCCCTTAGAACCTGGGTGGCGGTCCAAAAGAAACAGGCAATCCTGGAATACCCAGGTACCTCAATCCACCCAGATGTGAGTTTTAGTTGCCACCTTAAGTTTAACCATATATTAACAATCTCACATCTGTCATGGATACACTCAAACCCAATCCACGTCTACTAGCATAGCATAGCATAGCAATATAAGCAAACGTAGAAGTAACTCCCAAGGGTTTGATAATAAAACAGGTAATAGGTACTACCTCAACTACTTCCCGATACCCACAATTTAATTAGGTCCTAACCATGCAATGTTTGAGGATTTGTCTAATGCAATAAAACTGGGTAGTAAAAGAGGTATGATCAAAGTGTTACTTGCCTTGCTGATGATCCGTGAAACCTAGAGATTCGAAGTAGCAAGCGGCGCACTCCGGGTACTCTATCGCAAACAAACAAGCAAACAATAAGCACTCATCTAATGCACAGGTAAAACTCAAATAAAGATCTAACCAGAAAGTTCAACTTAAGAACTCCGGTTTGCAAAAAGAATCGAATCAAACGAAGCAACGAAAGTCAAACGGCGAAAGAAACAAGCTTCATGTACTAATCTGGATCTAAGTCAAATTTTACAGTAGCAATAACTTGTTTGAGTTGGTTAAACGGAAAGGGAATTTCGAGATGAAACTCTAGGCGCTTGAATCGCCTGATTCCGATAAACGAGCGAAAAGTTAAACCAGAACGAAAATCTGATCAGAAATCGCGATCTGGAATAATCGCGGAAAACCGACGAAAAAGAAAACTGACGAACAGTTAAACGAATGGACGTTCGTTAACAGCGACTAACCGGTGAACACGTTCGTTAAAAGGAATGGATCGGTGAACGTTCACTAATTAATTAAACCAAAAAAAATAAACCGATCTAAAAAAATAAACCTAGGGTTTCGAAAAAAAATAAACCGAGCGGTTTTAAAAAAAGCGGGCGGTTCGAACGGCTCGGCTACCTCATCGGGACGGGGCTCCGGCGGGTCGGGCGAGGGGCGGCGAGGGGCGGCGGGGCTCGGGCGGCGAGGGGCGGCGTCGGCGGCGGCGTACGGGCTCTGGGGCGGCGGCTCCTTCGGCGGCGGGGTCGGGCGGCTCCGGCGTCGGGCTTCTCCGGCGGCGGCGGCTTCGGGAACTGGGTGGGGTGAGGCGGCGGGGTGGGGGAGTATATATAGTAGGGGGCGCCGTGTCCTGGAGGGACACGGGCGGCGGCGGGAGTCCGTCTCCAGGTCGGGGATGACTCGGGGTGGGCTGCTGGGCCGCGCGACTGGGCTTCGGCCTGTCGGCGCTCGGGCGATTTTTTTTTAAATAATTTCGCCGAACCTAAGAAAAATCGTAGAAAAATAAATAAAATCCAAAAATGCCAAAACAAATTTTCACCGTCTAATTAAAATAATTAGAACGAGGTGAACATTTTCTTGGCCCGAAAATGCAGTTTTGAAAACATGCAATTTTTCCAATGCAATTAAAATTGCAAATAAACTCCGAAATAAAATCAAATATTTGATTTTAATATTTTTCCTCCAATATTTCAATTATTTTGGAGAAGTCATATTTTCTCCTCTCATTTATTTTAATATGAAATATTTTTCGGAGAGAAAAATAATTAAAACCAAAAATCCTCGTTTTATTATTTGATAAAAATCAAATATGAAAACCGGGAAAAATCCCCAACTCTCTCCGAGGGTCCTTGAGTTGCTTAGGATTTTCGAGGATCTGCCAAAATGCAATAAAATATGCTATGCAATGATGATCTAATGTATAACATTCCAAATTGAAAATTTGGGATGTTACATTAATGTTGAAAGTAACATTATCCAAACTTTGACACTGGAAGAACACATAAAAGAGTCCTTCCGGAACACTCCAGAATCGTGAAAATAAGGAGGTACGTGATACGGTAAGTAAATGGACTCCGAAAAATCCACAAAAATATTTTTTATCAGTTTTGGAATATTTAAAATTATGGAAATAAAGAATCTTCCAGGAAGCGTACCCTGGTGGGCACAAGACACCAGGGCGCACGCCCAGGTGGGTTGTTAAAAGAGCAATCATGCCCTTACATCATGTTTTGATGTTGATGACAATATACATGTAGGGGACTAACAATGGTTGTCAAGTAAATCTCACATATTAGTCCCCGGTTCATCGATGTGTGTGGATCAAGAGCTTATAAGTGATTTTACTCAAGGATGGAGCATAAAAATCGATTTCACATTTGTTTTCTTGAGTATAGGATCCCGCACTATTAAGAGGGGATCGATAGGGTTAGTAAAAGACTTGCTCCTGCCATGATATTTCTTCTACTTGACTCATTTGATCTATCGCCCCTCTGTGGTTTATTCTGCCCCTGGGAGTGCCGGATGTCCGGGCTGCTCCTCGGATATCCGGCTCTGGCGCCGGATGTCCGGGCTTACCCTCCTTCATATCCAGAAGGTTTCTGGTTCCATGCCGGATGTCCGGGCTTTCCCCGGATGTCCGGGACTTCCTGATACACCGGATGTCCGGGCCCTCTCCCGGATGTCCGGCCTCTGCTAACCGTGGAACAACTGAGGTTCTGTTACTAGTTCGTAATCGCGCCGGATGTTCGGCCGTCTGCCGGATGTCTGGGCCTTCCTGTTTTGCCGGATGTCCGGGCTTGGCCCCCGAATGTCCGGCCCCTCTGTTTTTCTGTTCTGATTCAACCTTGTTCCTCGTAGCTTGCCAGGCCGGATGTCCGGCCCCTAGCCCGGATGTCTGGCCTGCTCATTCACTTACACTACAACGGCCATATTTGTTCTCACACTATATATAGCCCTTCTTCCCCACGGGAGAGGGCTGACCACTCACTTTGAACAAACCCTAGAACACATTTCACTCTCTCTCTCACTCCTCCACACCAAATCTTAGATCCCCAAGGGATTTGAGAGCATTTGAGAGAAGTTCTCCGATCAAGTGATAGATCCACTCCTTCTCCTTCTTTGCCAAAGGAATTCGTGATTTGAGCAAGTCTTGAGCTTTTCCCCATCGTTCCTATTACTCTTGGAGGTTGGAGACTCCTAGGTGGTAGGAGTCTTTCGGAGAGGAATCGACGTTTGTGATTACCCCCGGAAAAGTTTGTGAGGGTTTGGAGACTACCCCAAGGTCTACCACTAGTGGTTGAGAAACGCCTCTGTGGTGTTGTCTCAAAGGGAGAATAGGGTGAGCCTTCGTGGCGTTGGTGTGCCTTCGTGGTAACATCCACCTCTCTAACAGTGACGTAGCTTCCCTCCAAGGAAGTGAACATCGGCATACATCCTCGTCTCCCGGTGTTGTGGTTATCCCTAACCCTAACTCTCTACTTGTGGTTACTTGTCTCTTAGCACTTACTTATATCACTTTGTGTTTGCTTACTTACTACTTGTGTTACTTGCTTAGCACTTAGTACTTCACTTGCAATTGTTAGGCTCACTTTCATATTCCGCATTATTGCCTAAAATTGCTAAGTAACAATTAAAATTTGTAGTTGTACCTATTCACCCCTCCTCTAGGTCCGTCTCGATCCTTTCAATTGGTATCAGAGCCTCGTGCTCTATTCTTGTGGCTTAACCGCCCTAGAGCGAGATGAACCCCGATGGGACTCCCCGTGTTGTAGATCCAAAGGATAAAGGCGACGATTCATTAGAATCAAGTCCTTTACTTCTGAGGATCTGGAATGGGCCCTTGCTAAGCAAAAAGAGGAGCATGATGCTTCTCTTGAGGCCTTGGTCCAAATGAGAATAGCCACGTTGTCCACGGTGCTTGCACCACTTTCGGGTGGTGCGGCTTCGAGGCCAACTGTGCCTACTCCGTCACTTGGTCAACAACCTCCTAGAAATTAACACTCCAGTGTTCCTTGGCTTTATGCAAGACCCCAAGTTGAGAAACCGAAATATAACCCTCAAGGCAAACCTCCTTTACTTGATGCCACTTCCGATTTTGCCTTGTGGAGAGTTGCTATGCAGGATCATCTTCGATATGGAAATGATGAGATGCTGGAGATCTTGGAGTATGGTTACCATGTGGTTGATCCAAAGAATCCTACACCAAGAGAAATTTATGACAAGAATCTCAATGACACTGCAACCATGTGTATAAGGAGAGGTATGGTTGAAAAGCAAAGGAGACCTTTCATACACATCACAAGTGCCAAGGAACTATGGGAAAGTATTATAAGATCCAAGACCGGTACCTCCACCCTCCGGAGTGCTCAATATGAAATTGCCAAGGGGCAATTGCGGAACTTTTGTATGGAGAAAGGTGAAACTCCCAATCAACTCCTTGAGCATCTCATGACTCTCACCGCTGACATTGAGTCGTGTGAGTGTGACAAGACACAAGATGGATTCAACATGACTAAGTGGTTCCTTGTGGACAAGTTGCTTCATGCTCTTGCCCCATATCACCATCAAATGGTGTGGGACATAAGACAACACCATGCCTTCAAGGAAATGACTACAGATGACATCATATCCACTTTCCAACTATTTGAAGAGTCGAAGGTAAATGCTACAAAACATCTTGCCATGCATGGTACTCCAACATCAAAGATCAATCTTGCATTGAAGGCCAAGCATGTATGTGAAGATGAGCAAAGTGAAGAAGAAGAAGATGATGATGATGATGAAGATGGTGACGAGGTTGAATCCGATGAGGGCCCTTCATATGAAGACATGGCTCTCTTTGTCAAGAAGTTTAGTGCGGGAAAATTCAAGGGAAGATTTCAAAAGAAGAAAGTAAGAAAATGCTACAACTGTGAAGACACCAACCACTTCTCCAACGAGTGCCCTTATGAGAAGAGAGAGGGTAAACCAAGGTTTCCCAAGACCTTTCCTAAGAAGAAGTTGCCAAATACTTTGAACTCCAAGCTCAAGAAGAGAGATGGGAAAGCAATGGTTGCTCAAGAAGAATCCGATCCGGATGATGTTAGTGGTGTTGTCGGAGTTGCTCAAGATTCTCTAAACACATTGAGGCTAGTCAACAAGAGTGGTGATGTTGTCACCTACAACTACATGAAGGACTACAAGGGCAACGCTCACAAGTGCCTCATGGCAAAAGCCGTGGTAGAAGATGGAGAGGACCAACACTCTCCTAACAAGGTCAAGGTAACCCCACGATCAAACCCTCCTCTTTTCACTCCTCCTACTCCTAGTGATGAGTATCTTGATGCGGAGGATAGTTATGAGGATGACGATATAAATGATCCTATGCTTGCTAAACTAAATAAGTTCATGTGCTCCCTTAAAGGAAAGAAGCTCACTATGTTTCGTATGCTTATGGAGATGGTGAGTAAGCACACCATTTCCATTAAGGAACTTGAAACCCTCGTCACCGAGGAAAAGGAAAAATATGAAATCCTTGAGCGGAAAGTCCAATATGAGGAAGCACGAAATGATGAACTATGCTTAAAAATTGGTGCAAACATTGATGTTCATACTAAAGATCTTGCCTCCTTGAAAAAGGCTATTAACTCTTGCGAAGAGTTGATGAATGATAAAAATAAGCTTGAGAAGTCTAATGCTTCTCTCTCTAAGGATTGTGAGCTCCTATCCGTGTCCCTCAATACTAAGGAAGAAGAGCTCACCCTTCTTACAAAGAGTTTTGAGACACTCAAACTTACTTATCTTGAAACTCTAGCCAAGGCTTACTCTTCTCCTATTATCAATGTTGATGCTTGTACTACTAACTCTAGTAGTGATCTAGCATCTATTCTTGAGGAGAATTGTTTTCTCAAGGCTCAAATCGAGAAAGGGCTCATGACATGTGCTCAAGGGCAAAAGAACCTTAATGATGTGTTGAGCCAACACAATGAAGTGTTTGCCAAAGAGGGACTCGGGTTTGACCCAAGCACAAGCAAGAAGAAGACGTCCTCTCAAAAGTGCACCACCCCTCTAAAAGAAACTTTTGTATGAGAAGGGCACAAGGAGAAAGGTAAGGTTGTTAGTGGGAAGGCCACAAGGGGCATGCCCACTCTCAACAAGCCAAAAGAGTTCATGCCTCCATCCTATGTACTTTGTAAGACTAAGGATGGAGAAGTTTATGCAAAGTTTGTTGGTCCTCGAAATGCATTTCGGTTTTATGCTATTTGGGTCCCTAAGACCCTTGTGACTAACTTGAGAGGTCCCATTGCAAAATGGGTGCCTCTAACCAAGTAATAATTGTGTGTAGGTTGCCTTCTCCGGTGGAGTAAAACGGGTGATTGATAGTGGATGTACCAATCATATGACCGGAGATAGCAAATTGCTCTACAATTTCATGGAAGCCAAATTATGTTTGGTGGAGGATCAAAAGGACAGGTACTCAGGTGGGTAAGGTGGCTATCACAAATGACATGTCTCTTGCAAATGTCATGCTTGTCCAATCTCTTAAATATCATTTGCTTTATGTTCGCCAATTGGCTTCTGTTGGTTATGATACACTATTTGGACTAACGGATGTGAAAGTCTTTAAGAGAGATACTCTCGAAGTGGCTTTTGTTGGAGAGTTGGATGGCAACCTTTACACAGTTGATTTCTCGAAAGAAAGCACATTCCATGCAACTTGTCTAATGGCCAAGGTCGACAAGGAGTGGCTATGGCATCACCGGCTAGCCCATGTCGGCATGAGA
Source organism: Aegilops tauschii subsp. strangulata (assembly GCF_002575655.3). Lineage (NCBI taxonomy): Eukaryota > Viridiplantae > Streptophyta > Magnoliopsida > Poales > Poaceae > Aegilops > Aegilops tauschii. The sequence goes on from NC_053039.3 coordinate 230,528,159, forward strand.
AATCTTCAAGATCTTAAAGGGTAATCACATCCTTGGACTAACAAATGTCTCTTTTGAGAAAGATCGTGTGTGTAGTGCATGCATAGCCGGGAAGCAACATCAATCAAAGCACCCACCCAAGAATATTGTGTCTACTTCAAGACCCTTGGAGCTCCTTCATGTGGATCTTTTTGGGCCTCCTTCATGGGATAGTCTTGGTGGGAAAAAGTATGGGCTTGTCATTGTTGATGATTACTCAAGATATACATGGGTCTTCTTCCTCAAGTCCAAGGACGAGACGAAGATCACCTTCATTGATTTTGCCAAGCAAGCTCAACGCAAGTTTGACAAAGAAATCTTAGCAATAAGAAGTGATAATGGCTCTGAGTTCAAAAACTACACCTTGGAAGAATTTCTTAGTGATGAAGGGATTGAGCATCAATATTCAGCTCCATACACTCCCCAACAAAATGGTGTGGCAGAAAGGAAGAACCGCACACTTGTGGAGATGGCAAGGTCCATGTTGGATGAATACAAGTCACCACATAGTTTTTGGGCCGAAGCTGTCAACACTGCATGCCATGCATCAAACCGGCTCTTCATCCGCACTATATTGGAAAAAACTCCATATGAGCTCCTAACCGGGAACAAGACAAATGTCAAGTACTTTCGTGTATTTGGGTGCAAATGCTTCATCCTCAACAAAAGAGAGTGATACGTCTCCAATGTATCTATAATTTATGAAGTATTCATGCTATTATATTATCTGTTTTGGATGTTTATGGGCTTTATTAAACACTTTTATATTATTTTTGGGACTAACCTATTAACCCAGAGCCTAGTGCCAGTTTCTGTTTTTTCCCTTGTTTTAGTTCGCAGAAAAGGAATATCAAACGGAGTCCAAACGGAATGAAACCTTCGGGAGTGTGATTTTTGGAACGAACGTGATCCAGGAGACTTGGAGTTGAAGTCAAGGAAGCTTCGAGGTGGCCACGAGGCAGGGAGGCGCGCCTGCCCCCTGGGTGCGCCCCCACCCTCCTGGGCCCCTCGTGGCTCCCCTGAGCGACTTCTTTCGCCTATATATATCCATATACCCTAAAACTTCGGGGAATATAATAGATCGGGAGTTCCGCCGCCGCAAGCCTCTGTAGCCACCAAAACCCAATCGGGACCCTGTTCTGGCACCCTGCCGGAGGGGGGATCCCTCACCGGTGGCCATCTTCATCATCTCGGAACTCTCCATGACGAGGAGGGAGTAGTTCACCCTCGGGGCTGAGGGTATGTACCAGTAGCTATGTGTTTGATCTCTCTCTCTCTCTCTCGTGTTCTTGAGGTGGTACGATCTTGATGTATCGCGAGCTTTGCTATTATAGTTGGATCTTATGATGTTTCTCCCCCTCTACTCTCTTGTAATGGATTGAGTTTTCCCTTTGAAGTTATCTTATCGGATTGAGTCTTCAAGGATTTGAGAACACTTGATGTATGTCTTGCATGTGCTTATCTGTGGTGACAATGGGATATCACGTGATCTACTTGATGTATGTTTTGGTGATCAACTTGCGGGTTCGGTGACCTTGTGAACTTATGAATAGGGGTTGGCACACGTTTTCGTCTTGACTCTCCGGTAGAAACTTTAGGGCACTCTTTGAAGTTCTTTGTGTTGGTTGAATAGATGAATCTGAGATTGTTTGATGCATATCGTTGAAGGAAATATGCCCTAGAGGCAATAATAAAGTTATTATTTATTTCCTTATATCATGATAAATGTTTATTATTCATGCTAGAATTGTATTAACCGGAAACATAATACTCGTGTGAATACATAGACAAACAAAGTGTCACTAGTATGCCTCTACTTGACTAGCTCGTTGATCAAAGATGGTTATGTTTCCTAGCCATTGACATGAGTTGTCATTTGATTAACGGGATCACATCATTAGGAGAATGATGTGATTGACTTGACCCATTCCGTTAGCTTAGCACACGATCGTTTAGTATTCTGCTATTGCTTTCTTCATGACTTATACATGTTCCTATGACTATGAGATTATGCAACTCCCGTTTACCGGAGGAACACTTTGTGTGCTACCAAACGTCACAATGTAACTGGGTGATTATAAAGGTGCTCTACAGGTGTCTCCGAAGGTACTTGTTTGGTTGGCGTATTTTGAGATTAGGATTTGTCACTCCGATTGTCGGAGAGGTATCTCTGGGCCCACTCGGTAATGCACATCACTATAAGCCTTGCAAGCATTGCAACTAATGAGTTAGTTGCAGGATGATGTATTACAGAACGAGTAAAGAGACTTGCCGGTAACAAGATTGAACTAGGTATTGAGATACCGACGGTCGAATCTCGGGCAAGTAACATACCGATGACAAAGGGAACAACGTATGTTGTTATGTAGTCTGAACGATAAAGATCTTCGTAGAATATGTGGGAGCCAATATGATCATCCAGGTTCCGCTATTGGTTATTGACCGGAGACGTGTCTCGGTCATGTCTACATAGTTCTCGAACCCGTAGGGTCCGCACGCTTAAAGTTTGATGACAGTTATATTATGAGTTTATGTGTTTTGATGTACCAAAGATAGTTCGGAGTCCCAGATGTGATCACGGACATAACGAGGAGTCTTGAAATGTTCGAGACATAAAGATTGATATATTGGAAGCCTATATTTGGATATTGGAAGTGTTCCGGGTGAAATCGGGATTTTACCGGAGTACCGGGGGTTACCGGAACCCCCCGGGGGTTTAATGGGCCTACATGGGCCTTAGTGGAGAAGAGGAGGGGCGGCCAGGGCAGGCCGCGCGCCCCCTCTAGTCCGAATTGGACAAGGAGGGGGGGCGGCACCCCCCTTTCCTTCCTCTCTCCCTCCTCCTTCCCCCTTCTCCTACTCCAACTAGGAAAGGAGGGAGTCCTACTCCCGGTGGGAGTAGGACTCCTCCTGGCGCGCCTCCTCCTTGCCGGCTGCCTCTCCCTCCCTTGCTCCTTTATATACGGGGGCAGGGGCACCCCATAGAGACAACAATTGATCTCTTGATCTCTTAGCCGTGTGCGGTGCCCCCCTCCACCATAATCCATCTCGATAATATCGTAGCGGTGCTTAGGCGAAGCCCTGCGTCGGTAGAACATCATCATCGTCACCACGCCGTCGTGCTGACAGAACTCTCCCTCAAAGCTCGGCTGGATCGGAGTTCGAGGGACGTCATCGAGCTGAACGTGTGCTGAACTCGGGGGTGTCGTGCGTTCGGTACTTGATCGGTCGGATCGTGAAGACGTATGACTACATCAACCGCGTTGTGCTAACGCTTCCGCTTTCGGTCTACAAGGGTACATGGACAACACTCTTCCCTCTTGTTGCTATGCATCACTGATACGTCTCCAACCTATCTATAATTTATGAAGTATTCATGCTATTATATTATCCATGTCGGATGTTTAATGGGCTTTACTATGCACTTTTATATTATTTTTGGGACTAACCTATTGACCCAGAGCCCAGTGCCAGTTTCTGTTTTTCCCCTTGTTTCAGTGTTTCGCAGAAAAGGAATATCAAACGGAGTCCAAACGGAATGAAACTTCGGAAAAGTTATTTTTGGAAAGAAAGCAATACAGGAGACTTGGAGTGCACGTCAGGGGATCAACGAGGAGAGCACGAGGCAGGGGGCACGCCCACCCCCCTGGGCCCGCCCTCCACCCTCGTGGGCCCCTCGTGGCTCCCCTTACTGACTTCTTTCGCCTATATATTCCCATATACCCTAAAACCTTCGGGGAACAGAATAGATCGGGAGTTCCGCCGCCGCAAGCCTCTGTAGCCACCAAAAACCAATCGGGACCCAGTTCCGGCACCCTGCCGGAGGGGGGATCCCTCACCGGTGGCCATCTTCATCATCCCGGCGCTCTCCATGAAGAGGAGGGAGTAGTTCACCCTCGGGGCTGAGGGTATGTACCAGTAGCTATGTGTTTGATCTCTCTCTCTCTCTCGTGTTCTTGAGGTGGTACGATCTTGATGTATCACGAGCTTTGCTATTATAGTTGGATCTTATGATGTTTCTCCCCCCTCTACTCTCTTTGAAGTTATCTTATCGGATTGAGTCTTTAAGGATTTGAGAACACTTGATGTATGTCTTGCGCGGGATCCCCGTGGTGACAATGGGGTATTCTATTGATTCACTTGGCGTATGTTTTGGTGATCAACTTGCGGGTTCAGTGACCTTGTGAACTTATGCATAGGGGTTGGCACACGTTTTCGTCTTGACTCTCCGGTAGAAACTTTGGGGCACTCTTTGAAGTTCTTTGTGTTGGTTGAATAGATGAATCTGAGATTGTGTGATGCATATCGTATAATCATACCCACGGATACTCGAAGTGACATTGGAGTATCTAGGTGACATTAGGGTTTTGGTTGATTTGTATCTTAAGGTGTTATTCTAGTACGAACTCTATGATAGATCGAACGGAAAGAATAGCTTCGTGTTATTTTACTATGAACTCTTGAATAGATCAATCAGAAAGGATAACTTTGAGGTGGTTTCGTACCCTGCCATAATCTCTTCGTTTGTTCTCCGCTATTAGTGACTTTGGAGTGACTCTTTGTTGCATGTTGAGGGATAGTTATATGATCCAATTATGTTATTATTGTTGAGAGAACTTTCACCAGTGAAAGTATGAACCCTAGGCCTTGTTTCCTAGCATTGCAATACCGTTTACGGTCACTTTATCATTAGTTACCTTGCTGTTTTTATATTTTCAGATTACAAAAACCTATATCTACCATCCATATTGCACTTGTATCACCATCTCTTCGCCGAACTAGTGCACCTATACAATTTACCATTGTATTGGGTGTGTTGGGGACACAAGAGACTCTTTGTTATTTGGTTGCAGGGTTGCTTGAAGAGACCATCTTCATCCTACGCCTCCCACGGATTGATAAGCCTTAGGTCATCCACTTGAGGGAAATTTGCTACTGTCCTACAAACCTCTGCACTTGGAGGCCCAACAACGTCTACAAGAAGAAGGTTGCGTAGTAGACATCAGAGAGCAGTTAGGAAAATTTCAATCTAAAACCGTTGAGGGCATATTTGTTGGATATGGATCAAACTCTCACGCATATAGAGTCTACAACAAATCCAATGGATGTGTTGTAGAAACTTGTGACGTGGTGTTTGATGAATTTAATGGCTCCCATGGGGAGCAAGTTTATCTAAGTGATGATGGTGAAGAAGATTCTTCTCAAGATATCTTGACCATGGGCATTGGTGCACTTATTCCAATGGAACAAGAACCTCATGATGATGAAGAAGAAGAAGATGGAAGCTTCACACATCATCAAACTACTTCAACACCCGTACCACCAGAAGCTCCTATTGCTCAACCAATCCCCGTAGTCCAAGTACAAGATGATGATCAAGTTCCTCTCCATGATAATCATCAAGAACAATATCATCCTCAAGGGCAAGAACAAGAAAGTGCAATCATGGACAATGAACCTCAACAAATGCAAGAGGAAGAAGAAGATTTTCCACCACACATTAATGATCCATATGCTGAGGACATGGATGACGGACATGAAGCTGAACCTCGTGAAACCTTAACCTCCATCATGCCTCGAGTGGCCGGTCGTGTTGATGTTGACAAAATTCTCACCGGCATATCAGAAGGTAGAGTCACTCGTAAACAATTGACCAACTTTTGTGCTCACTTCTCGTTTGTGTCTAGTGTTGATCCTCTCAAGGTACAAGAGGCATTAATGGACAATGATTGGCTCGTTGCTATGTAAGAAGAGTTGAACAGCTTTGAGCGCAACCAAGTGTGGTCATTAGTCAAGAGGCCAACTACGGAACACAACGTCATTGGAACAAACTGGATTTTCAAGAACAAGCAAGATGAGAATGGTGTAATCATCCGCAAGAGGCAAGGTTAGTGGCACAAGGGTACTCACAAGTTGAAGGTTTGGACTTTGGTGAGACCTTTGCCCCCGTTGCCCGTCTTGAATCCATTCGCATCTTACTTGCTTATGCTGCTTTCAATGGTTTTACATTACATCAAATGGATGTGAAGAGTGCTTTCCTTAACAGTACTCTACAAGAAGAAGTATATGTATCACAACCACCTGGGTTCGTTGGTCCCGATCACAAAGACTATGTGTATAAACTTCATAAGGCTTTGTATGGCCTCAAACAAGCACCTCGTGCTTGGTATGATCATCTTAAGAAGTTTTTACTCGATGATGGTTTTGTGAAAGGGGTGATCGATCCCACTCTTTTTACTAAGAGGGAAAATGGTGATTTGATCTTATGCCAAATCTATGTAGATGATATCATTTTTGGTTCTCCTAACATTCATTTGTGCAAGAAGTTTGCGGCGTCAATGACCAAGAATTTTGAAATGTCACTCAATGCGGATTTGAAGTTCTTCCTCGGATTTCAAATTCAACAATTTCAAGAAGGAATTTTCTTGTCCCAAGAAAAATACCTCAAGGATATCCTCGAGAAGTTTGGCATGTCTGATGCTAGTCCATGTAAGACACCTATGCCAACCAAAATTGCACTCACTGAAGACACAAATGGTATTCCGTTCGACCCATCTATTTACAGCTCTATGATTGGTTCATTGCTTTATCATTGTGCATCTAGACCAGACATCATGTTTAGTGTATGCATGTGTGCTAGATTTCAAGCTTCCCCTAGGGAAAGTCATCATAAGGCGGTTAAGCATATTCTTATATACCTTGTTCACACCCCAAAGTTGGGTCTATGGTACCCCAAGGATGCTAAGTTTGATCTCATTGGGTACACGGATGCGGATTGGGCCGGAGACAAAGTGGATCGTAAGTCCACCTCTGGTGCATGTCAGTTTCTTGGACGCTCCTTGGTAAGTTGGTCCTCAAAGAAACAAAATTGTATTGCCCTCTCTACCACAGAAGCTGAATACATTGCAACCGCTAGTTGTGCAACTCAATTACTATGGATGAGGCAAACTTTGAAGGATTACGGTATCACCTATAGACATGTGCCTCTTCTATGTGATAATGAAAGTGCCATCAATATTGCCGAGAACCCCAAAGATCATACCTGCACCAAGCATATTGATATTAGGTATCACTTCTTGAGAGATCATGTGGAGAAGGGTGATATTGACATTGCTCATGTTGGCACACAGATATTTTCACCAAGCCATTGGATGAAGCAAGGTTTTGTCAACTAAGGCGTGAACTTGGTATCTTGGAGCTTGACAACATTATGTGAAATCTATACCCATTCATGCATAAACTTAATATCTTGTCTTGATGTAGGCATATATTTAGGGGGAGACATTCAATTCATGAGTACTCTCACCTTACATAATGCATAAATAGAACAAACACTCTCAAAGTTATCATAGTTTCTGAACTAGGGTACTTTAACATGATGGAGTCGTGACCATGTGCTCAAAGTCTACATCTTTGCGGTACTATGTTCCATATACTCAAACATGGTGACCTCGGTCACCGCTTGTACAATGCTTGTATGGACCTTTTTTACATAATAATTTTTGATTGATAAGTACATCTTAGTATGGCCTTAGATTTCTTAGGTTTTCACCCCTATTAATCTCTAAAAACTCCTTGGCGGAGTCTATATCAAATTATACTTTTTGGCCCCCTTCACATCTTTCCCTTGCCCTGCTCTTCTGTCCAGTGGCCGGACATCCGACTCCCCAGCCGGACATCCGGGCCCTGGGAAAATTTTCCTGCCACTCAAAACGATCATCAACCACTTCCAGTGGCCGGACATCCGGGCCTTAGCCGGACATCCGGGCCCTGAACCCATGCTGCCTGACTTCCTCATGCCGGATATTCGGGCTTATACCCGGATGTCCGGGCCATTGGCACTGCTTCTTCTGTTCTCTGACTTCCGCTCACCGGATATCTGGGCCTTGCCCCGGATGTCCGGCCCGTCGCCCGCAGCAACGTATAACTAGGGAGGGGCGTGGGATTTGGGGTGCAGTTCCTCACTTCTTTCGTTCCTATCCACATCTCGCCTCCCAGCCACCGCCGTCGGGCCGTCGCTCCAGTGCTGCCCCGGCCCTCTCCTCCGACCTCCGTCCCCGATCTCCTGCTCACGGCTTCTCCTCCTCCCGATCTACGATTCTATCCAATCCATTTCTTGGGTTGTGGTGTGAATCCCTCGGGAGGGACCGGTGTATTGTGGGCGTGACCGCCGGAGTTCCTCATGGCACGGACCAAGAACTGCGGTCCCAATCGGCCCGAGCCTTCTTCCCGGGGTATGGATGCTACCTCTCCTCCATTCTACCCTTATGGTGACCTAAAAATCTTAGGGTTTCATTCTCTCATGCATTTATTAGCGTCTATATCTCTCTAGAATTTTGGTGTCTCTTGCCTAAGCCTAAAAATCTTTCTATGTACTCACCTAATCAATTTAAATCATGGACATGTCGCAATTTTTGATCTACCACTCGACTTGTTCTATGGTCATGATCAAAAATGTTCATCCCATTGTTTAAATATTTTATCCGTGTTCATACTTGTTGGCTTCTTCTCATCGAGACCTATCATTATCCATTCCAGTTGTTCGCCGGCAAGGCTCAACCGACTCCGATGAGCATGCTCGGCCTAAGAAGAAGAAGAAGTGGGCACCATCCACTAGTCCGTCGGCCTCAGATCCAGATGATGCGGACTATGTTGGGGAGGAAGAGGATGACAGTGCACCAAGACATTCCGTTGGACAGTCCAAGCCTGGTACTAGGAGGGCTCCAGTGCCTCAAGTTCGTGGGTTTGCGATGCCCGTTGTCCATGGCCGTCGCATCTCCATGGAGCTTCCTGACAGTGGGGATCGCCCCACTCACGACTTCACCACTGTGGGGGCGGGTCAATATCTTGTGTTTCGTCGGGATGTCAATCAATATGAGATGGCGGCTGATGTCGAGGATCCTCGGTTTCAGACTCGTATGCAGCAGGATCTCTATTCCAGTTTTGTTCATGGTCGAGGTCTTGCTCCTCACAAATACGTGGATCTCCAATTCCTACGCGACCATCCGGCCATGTTTCCTAACAATCCGGTCAAGATCATTGATGATATGACCCTAGGTCCTGCAATGACCTTCAGGTGTGATTGGAATGAAGCTGCCATTCTTCAGTTCTATGCCACCTGTTTCTTTGGTCCGGACAACACTCTCACATGGATGACCGACGACACTACATTGAGTATCACCTATGATCGGTTTGTTCAGATTTTGGGCCTCTTTGGAGTTGGACATTGCATTCACTGTATGGATCCAGAGTATAAGCCCAAAGGGATTGATGCTTGCTTGCCTCTGGTGAAGCCTACCTCTCAGCTCACTGAAGAGGAATGTGGATATCCTCTCAATGAGGTATCCATCTTCTGTGCTCCTTACTTCATCCTTTATCAGTGTGTGCTTCGCGCCCTCTATCCTAAGAAGGGAGATCGCTCACGGGCTCGCAATTACTGTATTGACTTGATGGTTCGAATGCTTGACGAACCCACTCTGCCTTTGGACACAACCCATTTCATTTGGCATGAGATTCGTCTTTGCAGCTTCATTCAGTCGCGCCAGTTTCCTCATGCTCCATTTATTCAGGCACTGATTGATCACACTGCTCCCTTTGAGGTGGTTAAGACTGATGTGCACTCCATTTGGACGCCTCCTCCTCATATGCGTGTGGTGGCTAGTGCCCAGACTGCTGCTCCTACTCAGCCTAGGAGGTCTGCTAGTGGGAATATGCCACATGGTTCCTCTGCTCCATCTTCCTCGACCACTCCTCGTGGCCGTCTTGCATCGTTCTTGGGCAAGGCTCAGTCTGCTATCATGAAGGCAATCACTTTCAGCTGTCAGCAGAATCATGATGTTCAGAAGCGCCTTGTCATCTTTAAGAATCAGCTCAAACAGCGCCTCCGTGACCGTGGGAGTCCCGTTAACGATGATGATCCTCTTCCCGCGGCTCCGTCCTCGTCCACCTTCGGCTTTCCATCTCGTGTCGAGTACCCCGAGTTCTTTGATGATGATGATGACATCCGCCAAGAGTGATTGAGTCCGTTTAGTTCTTCGCCCCCTTTTACTTGTTGCCGTCAAAGGGGGAGAAGTAGTATCCCAGCAGTAATCTTAGGTTATGCTATGTTATGTTGGCTATTCGTGTTAACTACTATTCGAACTTGTTATGTTGCTACCTAGTTCGGTACTTGATCGTGTGAGACTATGATATATATTATCTTGGATTATCGTGTGGTTATGAAATGGTTTTAAGTCTATGAGTAATTGTTTATTGTGGTTTCATATGTACATGTCTCTCACATTTATATCTAGCTACATATGCCACCTTACGGAGATTGTGATGTACCTCTTAACATAGTCATTCCATGCACACAATGAGGGGGAGCTAAAAGCAAATAGAAACATAAACTTATTCTGTACTTCTGCTCTCATGATTGTCAATGCTAAGATTATTTATTGCATCTATGATACTACATGTATGGTTGCCATCATCAAACAAAAAGGGGAGATTGAAAGAGCAATCATGCCCTTACATCATGTTTTGATGTGGATGACAATATACATGTAGGGGACTAACAATGGTTGTCAAGTAAATCTCAGGTATTAGTCCCCGGTTCATCGATGTGTGTGGATCAAGAGCTTACAAGTGATTTTACTCAAGGATGCAGCATAAAAATCGATTTCACATTTGTTTTCTTGAGTATAGGATCCCACACTATTAACAGGGGATCGATAGGGTTAGTAAAAGACTTGCTCTTGCCATGATATCTCTTCTACTTGACTCATTTGATCTATCACCCCTCTGTGGTTTATTCTGCCCCTGGGAGTGCCGAATGTCCGGGCCTCATGCCGGATGTCAGGGCTGCTCCCCGTATATCCGGCTCTTGCGTCGGATGTCTGGGCTTACCCTCCTTCATATCCAGAAGGTTTCTGGTTCCATGCCGGATGTCTGGGCTTTCCCCGGATGTCCGGGACTTCCTGATAGACCGGATGTCCGGGCCCTCTCCCGGATGTTCGGCCTCTACTAACCGTGGAACAGCTGAGGTTCTGTTACTAGTTCGTAATCGCACTGGATGTCCGGCCGTCTGCCGGATGTCCGGGCCTTCCTGTTGCGCCGGATGTCTGGGCTTGGCCCCCGGATGTCCGGCCCCTCTGTTTTTCTGTTCTGATTCAACCTTGTTCCTCGTAGCTTGCCAGGCCGGATGTCCGGCCCCTAGCCCGGATGTCTGGCCTGCTCATTCACTTACACTACAACGGCCATATTTGTTCTCACACTATATATAGCCCTTCTTCCCCATGGGAGAGGGCTGACCACTCACTTTGAACAAACCCTAGAACACATTTCACTCTCTCTCTCTCACTCCTCCACACCAAATCTTAGATCCCCAAGGGATTTGAGAGCATTTGAGAGAAGTTCTCTGATCAAGTGATAGATCCACTCCTTCTCCTTCTTTGCACCAAAGGAATTCGTGATTTGAGCAAGTCTTGAGCTTTTCCCCATCGTTCTTGTTACTCTTGGAGGTTGGAGACTCCTAGGCCGTAGGAGTCTTTCGGAGAGGAATCGACCTTTGTGATTACCCCCGGAAAAGTTTGTGAGGGTTTGGAGACCACCCCAAGGTCTACCACTAGTGGTTGAGAAACGCCTCCGTGGTGTTGTCTCAAAGGGAGAATAGGGTGAGCCTTCATGGCGTTGGTGTGCCTTCGTGGTAACATCCACCTCTCTAACGGTGACGTAGCTTCCCTCCAAGGAAGTGAACATCGGCATACATCCTCGTCTCCCGGAGTTGCGGTTATCCGTAACCCTAACTCTCTACTTGTGGTTACTTGTCTCTTAGCACTTACTTATATCACTTTGTGTTTGCTTACTTACTACTTGTGTTACTTGCTTAGCACTTAGTACTTCACTTTCAATTGTTAGGCTCACTTTCATATTCCGCATTATTGCCTAAAATTGCTAAGTAACAATTAAAACTTGTAGTTGTACCTATTCACCCCCCCTCTAGGTCCATCTCGATCCTTTCAGTTGTGCCCACCTGGGACACCTTCCGGACTCTGTTTTTCTACCGTATGCTTGTCCTCCAAGATAAAATATATATATACACTTCTCGAACCTGTTGATCACCGTATCGCGGAGATATCCTCTGTTCTCTTTTCCTATTGTTCTTGGTCAGATTTATCAAGCCATGCATCATATGTCTTCCTCCTCCTCCAACAACATGGAAGAAGATGCTTGGTTGATGAAGATCGAGCTGAAGAGGGAGGAGCCTACGGACGTCGTCAAGGAAGGCAAGGGCAAGGAGGCTACCGTAGATCCAACCTCGGTGGCAGAACAAGCGCTGCCGGCCGAGGAGGAAGAGGAAGATATCCTTAAGCCTTACCTTGCTCACCTTACCCCTGCTGAGACTGAAGCCTTTCACATCATTGAAATAGTTCGCATACAAAATAAGTACCTTACTTGCGAAAATATTCTGCATCAAGAGCATATCATCCATCTCCGGAGCGTCATCCGTCATTTGGAGAATCTCTTGATCCTTAAGGATAGGATCGCTTCATCACCACCATCATCTTCTTCACCACCAAAGGAGAACTGAGTATCGGGTATGGGCACTCCCCTTGGCTTCCGCCAAGCTTGGGGGAGGTGCCTCGGTATCGTATCATCCCACTATCTTTTTGCATTTACTTATTTTAGTCTGATCTTTTTCTTTAGACGAATAAAATTTTAGTTCGATCCTTTCTTCTTTGAGAGTTTGCTTAGTTATCTATCCTTGTAAGTGTGTGCAAGTTATATAATAAAGTTTAGTTTGAGTTTTTGCTTTCTTTACTTTCATGTTGCAAATAAAAAAGAAAGAAATAAGAAAGAAAAAGAGAAAGGAAATAAATAAAAGAAAGGAAATAAAGGAAGAAAAGATCATATACCAATCCTATGGTAGGTGATGTGTCGGGGAAACGACACCTATGGGATCACAAGAATCCCTACTACGGTTGCCGAGGTGCAGGGTTGCGAGAAGAGCAGGATTAGTAACCAGCACAAGGATCGTTTACCCAGGTTCGGACCGCGAGGATACGTAAAACCCTAGTCCTGCTTTGGTGGGTGTATTTCAGAGAGTTCTTGAGCTCTCGAACTAGCTGTGGTGAGTGCGTGGTTCGAAAGAGCCGAATCCTTCTCCAGTATGCCATGGGCCTCCTTTTATAGTCGAAAGGGGCTGCCACAGTGGCACACAGGAGGTGGAAAGGCGCACAGTGCTATGAGCTTATCGCTCGTATTACAGGACAAAACGCATTTAATGCGCTGCTGAGGTGTCCCCTTGCTTTATCGGGACGGGGGCGAGGCCCGTCCTGTCCGTCGCCGCTCCTCCTCGCTTCGACACGCGCCCTGGCCAGTGAGGCATGCGGTGCCATGTAGGCAGGCAGGCAGCTGAGGTGGCGCGGTGGTGGAGCCTTCACGAAGATCTGCGTGCCTCCATGCAGGCGCTTGACGAGTTGGCCCGGGAGCTGCATGTTGCCACGCAGGTGCCTACTCAGGTGGTTGAGCTGGCAGCTGCATGCGAACGACGGTGGAAACTTGGTTGGCGCGGGCCTGGCGGTGGCCCTGCTGGCGTCCTTGGTGAGGGCCTTGCTGGGTGGCCCGGCAAGGGTCTTGCCGTGGCGCGCTGTCGTCCCCGGCAAGGACCTTGCCGGGGGTCTGGTGGCCTTCCTCGGCAAGGATCTTGCCGAGGATCGTCGTCTTCTAATCCTCATCTGATCTTGAATATGTCTTCACAAAGATCTGCATGCCACCACAGAGGTGCCTCCCGATCCCTGGCCCCATGTGGATGATGGTGTTGGGGACTGTGGGCTCAAGGGTGGCTCGCTCTGTTGGTGTGGGGCGAGCTGCCTCAGCAAGGGTCTCACCGGGGCTGCTGAGGCCCCCCCGGCAAGGGCCTTGCCGGGGGAACTTGCTTCGTCCCTCTGCTCTTTGTGGTCTTGGCCTTGGCGTTGCTCTAGTTATCTTGGGCTTCGGTTTTACCTTGGTTCACCTCCCCTGTTCTGCTTGGTGTGACCGTGGGCGCGGCTCCGACTGCCCGTGCACAGGTAAAGGGGTACAAAGGTGCGCCCCTTCTTTTGTACACCGACAGGAGCCCCCGGGCCTGGGCCACACATAAGCGCGACACGTTGTTGGGCCAGGCCCAAAACGGTGCGCGGGCAGGCGGGGCGGTTTTTACCGCGGTAAAACTTTTCGCGCGCGGTGCGGCGTGGCGTGGAGGGGTGCGCGTGACGTGGGCGGCATGTGTGGGGCGGTTCCTGCACGCATGCGTCACATCGCAGTAAAGAGGCGACTCGCGCCTTCCCCGTAAAAAGAGGGAAGCGTGGAGGCGCGGCTCATTTACTGAATGGGGCCGGGTCACGGTCTTCAAGGCGTCCACACCTCACGATCACGGGGTGGGGAGTGGTTGCTTCACCCGTCCCCTCGGTTCTGCACGCCCGCCACGCATCCTTCATGCGCCTGGGGTGGCAAGCAGCGGAGGCGGGAAACCGGGCCGTCGCTGGTTGGGGCAACGGGTCGGTCCCGATTCCCTGCGCCTCCGGTGGCTGGATTGGTCGAGCTGGGCGGCCGAGCCCCGACCCCGCCCCTTTATAAGGAGGGGGAAGGGGGATGGTGTCCCGCACTCTCCTGTCATCTATCTCCTCTCGCTTCTGCTTCTTCCTTCCACTCGTCATGGAGAAAGGGAATCCTGGTCCCTCGACGGTGGCGGCGAGGGTCGCCGCTCGACAGCACGTCCCCCCTCCTCCTGAGCCCGCGGTGGTAGAGCCGGCCGCGAGGGGAAGGGGAGGGGCGAGGCCGTGGGCGAGGCCGGGGCAGAGGTCGTAGTGCTCAGGGAAGAGGAGGACGGGGCGGCGCGCCAGCTTCGCCCCCGCCAATGATGCCTTTTTCGATAGAAGGCCATGTTGGAGACCAGCCCCGTGAATTCTTCATCAGGCTGCGCCGACCTCCGCGTCGCCGTCTTCGTCTTCCCGCCCCGTTTGCTCGGGAGATGGAGCGTGACCCGCCCCAATCCCTCAGATTGCACATGAGGGGCTGTGGGAATGGGGGCACGCGGGTCGACGCCGACTTCCCGGCTCCTCGGGTGATGTACCTCCGCCGCGGATGGAAGACATTCGCCCGCATCCACAGCCTGATGGCGGGGCTTGTCCTCTACTTCAAATTAATGGAGGACGGCCTGCTCTCCGTCAAGGTCTTCGGAGACTTCGGGACTCGCCTGAAGTGCTGCGTGGAGAGCTCCTCCGACGGAGATTCCGACGATGGAAGCTCTTCCTCGAGCGAAAGTAATGAGGAGGACAGCGGGGCAGATGACGGGGACGAGTCCGAGTAGGCGTCGGACGCCCCGTGCCTGGGTGGGTGCGGCAGCAGCAGCATGTGCACCTGGCCGCCCCTCCGGCAGAGTTTTGCCGGGGGTGGGGCCAGCTCCTTGAACTTCTCGGGGCCGTCTCCTTGGGCAGCTGGCGTCGGGAGGCTATGGAAGAGGAAGAGGGCGGGAGGCAAGGCCGTCAACTCGGAGTACGCGGGCACCGACGCCTTCATCGCATATTGCCGGTCCTGCCGCCTCGTCTTCCAGCTCCTTTCCCGGCACCGTCATCACCGGCCCACCCGTGGGCGACCACCGAGGTGTTCTCTTGGTGCTTTCTGCTGCTCGTAGCTCGCATAGGCGCCCCTTTTGCCCTCTCGCCTCCTTGACCTGCCTCCTGAGGAGAGGGACAAGAAAGGGATTACGGGCATCTTATCTCTTTTTTAGTTTGTAAGCCTGCGGGCCTTTGTTAAATTTAGAACTTGTAATCCCCTTGCTCATGTTTTTCATTCCGTATGAACTGTACCTGTATGGGATGTTTTTAATAAAAAAGGGATGCTTGCCGGGTTTTTCGTTCGTGGGTAGACCCCGCGACAAGGAGCGAATCCTTGTTATTATTTAAGATAAACGTTTTTCGCCCGGCAACAGGCCTTGCCGTCCCCCTCACTTCACTCGACCATTCTTGCGCTCTTGGCGAAGGCAGGGATGAAGTGAGCTTTAGGCTCCTCGTTCTACCTCCTTGCCGCCGTGGCTACAACCAAATCCAGACCTAGGAGATAATCCTTAGGTATAGGAAAAAGGGGAGCACGGTAGCCTGGAGATAAAACGAGGTTTCACATGCCCCGGTTCCGTTCTGAAATGCACGACAGAGGATGAAAGACTTATCTGGATCTGTAGCCCCCGGCAACCTCATCTTGCCGTGGTTGGATCCTTCTGCTTGCAGCCCCTGGCAACTCTGGTTTGCCGGGATCGGGACGCCGGTCTGTTTCCTTTCTTCCAAGTAGCTCAGCAGAAGTGCTCATGTGCCCTGCGAACCAAAGGAGGACAGAAGAGAAACAGATAGACGCGCACTCGACCTCTAAGCTAGGGGTTAGTCACTGCTGAGCACTATCAACCCTAACCAAGGAAGAGACTCGACCTAGCATGCATGCTATGACTTAGGGCACCAGCGCTTCATTTATTTATGCTCAGGGTCTGCGCCTGGCTTTGTACGAAGGGTTACATGCCTTGCCGACAAAGCTTGTACAAAAGATGGCTTGCCGGGAGGCCCGGCAAGCCGCGCCTTACGGGTAAAACTTGCAAAGATGCTCGATGTTCCAAGAGTTACTCACTGGGACAGCATCTTCGGTCTCCAGGCGGACTGCGCCGGGCCTGGTGACTCGTATTACCCGATAAGGGCCTTCCCACTTCGGCGTCAACTTGTTGGAATTCTTGGCCGACTGAACGCGCTGAAGAATAAAGTCGCCTTCCTCAAAGCTTCGGGCATGAACCTTGCGGCTATGGTAGCGGCACAAGGCTTGCTGGTAGCGTGCTGCTCTCACAGCCGCCCGAAGATGATCTTCCTCAAGGAGCATCGCGTCATCTTAGCGCAGCTGATCTTGCTCAAGCTCATCATAAGCGAGCACTCGAGGTGACCCGTATATGAGTTCCGTGAGGAGAACTGCTTCTGCCCCGTAGTCTAGGGCAAAAGGTGTCTGGCTGGTGGCTCGATTTGGCGTCGTCCTGATCGACCAAAGAACCGCCGGCAATTCATCAATCCAGCGCCTTCCGCTCTTGCACAGCTTGTCAAAAGTCTTTGCTCTTAGGCCTCGCAACACTTCAGCATTTGCCCTCTCCGCTTGGCCGTTGCTCCGTGGGTGTGCCACGGAAGCAAAACAGACCTTGCTGCTGAGGTCTTGGATGTATTGCATGAAGGTGTGGCTTGTGAACTGCGTGCCGTTGTCGGTGATGACTCTGTTTGGCACACCAAAATGGCAGACCAGTCCCTTGAAAAACTTGACAGCTGATTGAGCAATCACCTTTCTCACAGCTTCCACCTCCGGCCACTTTGTGAACTTGTCGATTGCAACGTACAAGTACTCAAAGCCCCCGACAGCGCGGGGGAAAGGGCCCAGTATATCGAGCCCCTAGACCGAGAATGGCCAGGAGAGAGGGATTGTTTGAAGGGCTTGAGCTGGTTGATGAAGCTTCTTTGAATGGAACTAACACACTTCACACTTGGTTACTAGTGCCGTCGCATCCTGGAGGGCGGTGGGCCAAAAGAAACCTTGCCGGAACGCCTTTCCGGCAAGGGCCCTTGACCCTATGTGGGAGCCACATATGCCTCCATGTATCTCCGCCAACAGCTCCAGTCCTTCCTCCCGGGGATACACTTCAATTTCACGTCGTTTGGCCTTCTCCTGTACAGGACGTCGTCGACGAACTGGTACAGGGCAGACCGACGGGCTACTTTCTCCGCTTCTTCCTGCTCCTCAGGAAGTTACCCTGTTTGGAGGAATCAGACAGTATGTTGTGCCCACGCCGGAGCCTGGGGCTCGACGGCAAGGACCAAAGGCATTTCCTCAGCCATGGGCGCGGCTGTCTCCATGGCCAGGGCTTGACGCCCTGCCAGAGCCAGTTGCCCTTTGGCGGGCTCAGCGTCCGGGGCAGCACCCTTGCCGGCAGCCCCAGGGGGCTCGGTAGGAAAGTACTTGCCGGGACCTGACTTCCTCCGCTTGTTCTGCCCCGTTGATGGTTCGACGGATGGTTGAGTTAACCGGAGCAAAAAGGTACCTGGTTCCACAGGTAGCTTGAATGCAGCAAGCTTTGACAGGTAATCGGCGGTGTCGTTCTCCATTCGGGGGACGTGCTCCGCTTGGATACCGTCAAAGCGCTCCTCCAGCTTCCTCACTTCATCTACGTAAGCTTCCATCAATGGGCTCTGGTAATCCTTGTTGACCTGCCTGACAATGAGCTGCGAGTCACCCCTGACGATGAGCTTCTTAACCCTGAGGTTTGCCGCGATCCTGAGACCGGCAAGCAATCCCTCGTACTCAGCAGTGTTGTTGGTGGACATCTCCCGGGGAAAGTGCATCTGGATCACGTACTTGAGGTGCTCTCCGGTGCGTGCGACAAGCAGCACACCGGCACCGGCGCCTTGTAGCGAGAAAGCCCCATCAAAGTACATGATCCAGTCACGGTCTGCCTCCTTGCCGGGGAGAGTGGTCTCCTGGATTTCTTCGTCAGGCGTTGAGGTCCATTATGCAATGAACTCCGCAAGACTCTGCTCTGAATTGTCGAGGTACTTTCAAACTTCAAACCGAAACTTGATAACTCCAAGGCCCACTCCACAATCCTTCCGGTTGCATCTGGATTATGTAGTATCCGTTGCAACGGGAGGCGGGTGATGACAGTGATCTCGTGGGCTTGGAAGTAATGACGCAGCTTCCTCGAGGCCATAAGGAGGCCGAAGAGCACTTTCTGCACACCGGAGTACCTCGATCTAGCTCCCTGCAAGAGGGAGCTGACAAAGTAAACTGGGTGCTGCATCATCTTCTTCTTCTGCACCACCTCACTTGACTGCGCGGGCACTGCCTCGGTGGCATCAGACTCTGCCGGGGGCCTCGCCTTGCCGGCACCAGGCCCTGTCGGGGGAATCTTGGGCTTGCCATCCGCTGGTTCTGCCGCCGTCACTGCCTCCTCGTTGACCTCCCTCTGTGCCACCAGCGCGGCGCTGACCACTTGATTCGTCGCCGCCAGATACAGCAGCAACGGCTCTTGTGCTTTAGGCGCAACCAGTATTGGCGTGGAGGAAAGGTATTTCTTCAGATCCTGCAATGCTGCCTCGGCTTCTGGGGTCCACTCCATTGGGCCTGCCTTCTTCAAGATTTTGAAGAAAGGAAGGGCGCACTCGGCGGACTTGGAGATGAATCGGCTTATGGCGGCAACGCAGCCGGTGAGCCGACGCACATCCTTGATCCGCTTGGGCGCCTCAATCTGCTCAATAGCCTTGATTTTGTCTGGGTTTGCCTTGATCCCGCGCTGCGACACAAAGAACCTGAGAAGCTTGCCGGATGGAACGCCGAACACACTTCTCAGGGTTCAGCTTGAGGTTGATCTTGCGCAGGTTGGCAAATGTCTCTTCCAGATCTTGCATAAGAGTTGGCCCGTCCTTGGTTTTGACCACTATGTCATCCATGTATGCCTCCATATTTCTATGGAGCTGAGGTTCAAAACCAATTTGGACTTCTCTTGCAAACGTTGAGCCAGCACTCTTCAACCCGAAAGGCATCCGTAAAAAGCAATACGTACCACATGGGGTGATGAATGCTGTCTTTTCTTCATCCTCTCTTGTCATGAAGATCTGGTGGTAGCCCGAGTAGGCGTCAAGGAATGATAACAGATCACACCCGGCTGTGGAGTCAACAATCCGGTCCATGCGCGGCAACGGGAAGGGGTCCTTAGGACAAGCCTTATTGATATCTGTGTAATCAATACACAGCCTCCACTTCCCATTCGCCTTGCACACCACTACCGGATTGGCCAACCACGTCGGGTGGAGCACTCCTCTCACCAAACCTGCCACTTCCAACTTCCTGATCTCCTCTGTGATGAACTCCTGCCTCTCCAGAGCCTGCTTTCTGACCTTCTGCTTGACGGGCCGCGCGTGGGGGCAGACAGCTAGGTGGTGCTCAATCACCTCCCTGGGAACACCGGGGATGTCGGATGCTTGCCATGCAAACACGTCGACATTCGCCCGCAGGAAGGTGACGAGCGCGCCTTCCTATTTGCTGCCGAGGGTGGAGCCTATGGTGAAGGCCCCTCCCGTGCCATCCTCCCTGGCGGACACCTTCTTGGTCTGCGGTGGCTCGGCTCTAGATCTCTTGCTCTTGCCGGTAGAGCTCTCTGGCACGTCCTCGACGGTAGCATAGCACTTCGAAGAGGCGTGCTTGCCGGAGTGGGTGCGAGAGGTCTTGCCGGGCTTCCTCTTCCCTTCCGGGCCTTCAGAGGCAGGAGCAGGTGCCTTGACGGCAGCTGCTATAACTGCTTCCCGATAGAGTTGGTCTGCGCAGATCAGCGCGTCCTTCTTGTCGGAGGGGACGGAGATGATGGTCAATGGCCCGGCATCTTTAGCATGTTGTAGGCGTAGTGTGATGCCGCCATGAACTTGGCTAGTGCCGGGCGGCCGAGGATCCCATTGTAGGGCAAGGGGATCTCAGCCACGTCGAAGATGATCCTCTCCGTCCTGTAGTTCAACTCTCCTCCAAACGTCACGGGCAGTGTGACCTTCCCCTTTGGCTGGCTCCTCCCCGGATTGACCCCTTGAAACGTGCCCGTTTCCTCGGGGTCTCCATCAGGGATTTGCAATCTTTTGATCACGACAGGCGAGATCAGGTTCAGGACGGCCCCGCCGTCAACCAACATCTTGTTCACCCTGAGGTTGCGTATCGTTGGTGAGACCAACAATGGCAAACACCCGACCGCGGTAGTGCGGTCAGGGTGGTCCTCGGCAACAAAGATGAGGGGCGTGCTGGACCACTTCAGCGGCTTCTGAGCGTCGAACGACGGCTCCGCTACTGTAATCTCACGTGCCCACTGCTTGAGCTGGCGGTGAGAGGTATGAAACGAGGCGCCGCCATCGACGCACATGGCCTCCATAGCCTTCTGGAACCCTTGCTCACCAGACTCGTCGTCCTCGTCGTGATCATCGTCTTCTTGTTTCTTGTCACGGCCTCGGGCGGGCCTCTCTTGCTAGTTGTCCTTGCCGGGGCGGCTTCCTTGGCTGCCACGCTTCTTGCCAGATCCCTCAGCACCCTCCTGGTCCTTCTCCTTGTCCCGCCTCTCGTACTCAGATTTTTGCTTCTCAGCAAGCAGCTCGACACAGTTCTGGAGGTCGTGGCCCTTGGTGTGGTGGATCTTGCAGTATTGCTTGCTGGAGCTTCCTGGCTTGTCGGTAGCCGCCAAGGCCCGGCAGGCGGCGCACCCGGCAATCTCCTTGCCGGGGGCGTCTGCCTTGACCTTCTTGCCGGCACCGGTGTCGTCAGATCCCTCAACGGCAAGCACGGCCTTGCCTTTGCATTTCCTGTTGCAACGCCGACCCTTCTTCGTCGGGGTGGCGGCGTCTTCATCGGTAGAGTCGGTTTCCACGCCGGCGTCTTCGCCGGGGTACTTCCTTCCCTCTTCAGCCCGGGCGCACCTATCGGCTAGAACGTAGAGCTCGGCCACATCCTTAACCCTAGTCATCGCCAGCTCTTCGCGCATCTTGCGGTTACGCATGTTCTGGTGGAACGCGCTGATCACAGCGGCGGGATGAACGTCGGGGTTGTTGTACTGCACCCGGCTGAATCTCTGGATGTACTTGCGCAGGGTTTCCCCTTCCTTCTAGGGAATGATATGCAAATCACTGGCCTGGCCATGAGCTTGGTGGCCTCCTGTGAAGGCGCCAACGAACTCATGGCACAGATCCGACCAAGAAGAAATGGAATCCACCGGCAAGTGCATCAACCAAGACATCACATTGGGCTTCAGCGCCAGCGGGAAATAGTTGGCAAGCACCTTGTCGTCGCGAGCTCCAGCAGCCTGCATCGCGATGGTGTAGATGCTGAGGAACTCGGACGGATGGGTCTTGCCAGTGTACTTCTCACCGACGTCGAGCTTGAACGTGCGGTGGGACGGCCACTGCAACTGCCGCAGCTCACGAGTAAAGGCCGGACAACCCACCTTGTAAGGTAGGCCGCCGGAGCCCCCCGGTGCCGGGTGGTCCATAGCGGGTCCTGCCCGCTTGTCCGACTGGCGGCGCATTTCGAGCCACGCTCGACGGTGGTTCGAGCGTCTTCGTGAGCTCGTTCCCGAAGGACTTGGTGCTGGTCGCGGAGGGTCCGCGGGTCGGACGACGCTATGGAGATGTTATCACAAGCGTCGTCACGACGGGCCGAAGCCCGCGGCGGCTGGCGAGGAGGAGGAGAGCGCACCGTGGCCGCAGCTCCCCCGGTCCTCCCAACGCCAGCATGTGGTGGCTCGGTGGAGCGCCGACCCGAGGGCCCCGCCGGTCGCGGATCGTCTTTGTTGGCGACGGCGACGAGGCTCCGGATGGTGGCCCTCCACTCGTCGAGCTTCTCCGCAGCAGGAGGGAAGTCGAGGAGCAGCTGCGCGCGCGCCAAAGCTTCTGCTGGCGTGAGCGGCGGCGACAGCTGCGTGGATCGCGGCGCGCTTCGACTTCTAACTACGTTAGAAGGAGCTCCGTTACGACCCAGCGGCTGCGTGCCATTTTCGCCAGCACTTCGGCGGGCATGCTGAACCCCTTCATCTTGCGGATGACGCACAGGGCTCTTCCCACGGCGGTGCCCAGGGTCACCAACGTGGTGACGCTGCTGGCACGCACATCATGGGAAGAGCGCGCAGTGGTCGCCGGTGTGGGCGTCTTAGAGGTCGCTGCGCCGCCCGAAGGTGGCACAACGACACCCCTGGAGGGCCCCGCGCCGCCTGCGGGGGGGGCAGCTTCGTCTTTGGATCTGGCGACATGCGGTCGGTCCTCTGGCGCGCGAACGAAGCCGCTCGCCAGGCTCTGACTGCCAGGGCGATGCTGGTGCTCACGGACCGCGGCCTGGATCCTGTCCGCGACCGGTCCACTGCTCGTCCGCACCGGCACAGGCCGTTCGGCTCCCAACGAGCCGATCACCGTGGCCATCTTCTTCTTAGGAGCCATGGCAACGAAGAACTGCTAGGCTAACTACTAGACTAGATTGTCACAATTGCGCCCCCCTACCTGGCGCGCCAAAGATGTTGGGGAAACGACACCTATGGGATCACAAGAATCCCTACTACGGTTGTCGGGGCGCAGGGTTGCGAGAAGAGCAGGATTAGTAACCAGCACAAGGATCGTTTACCCAGATTCGGGCTGCGAGGATGCGTAAAACCCTAGTCCTGCTTTGGTGGGTGTACTTCAGAGAGTTCTTGAGCTCTCGAACTAGCTGTGGTGAGTGCGTGGTTCGAAAGAGCCGAATCCTTCTCCAGTATGCCATGGACCTCCTTTTATAGTCGAAAGGGGCTGCCACAGTGGCACACAGGAGGTGGAAAGGCACACAGTGCTATGAGCTTATCGCTCGTATTACAGGACAAGACGCATTTAATGCGCTGCTGAGGTGTCCCCTTGCTTTATCGGGGACGGGGGCGAGGCCCGTCCTGTCCGTCGCCGCTCCTCCTCGCTTCGACACGCGCCCTGGCCAGTGAGGCATGCAGTGCCATGTAGGCAGGCAGGCAGCTGAGGTGGCGCGGTGGTGGAGCCTTCACGAAGATCTGTATGCTGCCACGCAGACGCTTGACGAGTTGGCCTGGGAGCTGCATGTTGCCACGCAGGTGCCTGCTCAGCTGGTTGAGCTGGCAGCTGCATGCGAACGACGGTGGAAACTTGGTTGGCGCAGGCCTGGCGGTGGCCCTGCTGGCGTCCTTGGTGAGGGCCTTGTCGGGTGGCCCGGCAAGGGTCTTGCCGTGGCGCGCTGTCGTCCCCGGCAAGGACCTTGCCGGGGGTCTGGAGGCCTTCCTCGGCAAGGATCTTGCCGAGGATCGTCGTCTTCTAATCCTCATCTGATCTTGAATATGTCTTCACAAAGATCTGCATGCCACCACAGAGGTGCCTCCCGAGCCCTGGCCCCATGTGGATGATGGTGTTGGGGACCGTGGGCTCAAGGGTGGCTCGCTCTGTTGGTGTGGGGCGAGCTGCCCCGGCAAGGGTCTCGCCGGGGCTGCTGAGCCCCCCCGACAAGGGCCTTGCCGGGGGAACCTGCTTCGTCCCTCTGCTCTTTGTGGTCTTGGCCTTGGCGTTGCTCTGGTTATCTTGGGCTTCGGTTTTACCTTGGTTCACCTCCCCTGTTCTGCTTGGTGTGACCGTGGGCGCGGCTCCGACTGCCCGTGCACAGGTAAAGGGGTACAAAGGTGCGCCCCTTCTTTTGTACACCGACATGATGACACCACATAAGGAAAAGTATAAGTAGAAAATTTTATTAGAGATTGACAAATATACTATCCTAGAAATCTTTTGTGATTGTGAGCCCTCGTCAAAATATTATATGCCAAAATTGTTGACGTTGGACAAGGAAGACAACTTAATGGTTTATGTTTGTTTATATTCACATAGAAGTCATATTGTCATAGATCCTTTAACATGTGATGCTTGTCCCCTATCTTTGCTAGCCAAAAATTCCGCACTAAGTAGAGATACTACTTGTGCATCCAAAAACCCTTAAACCCAAATCTTATTTTCAAGAGTTCACCATACCTACCTAGGGATTGAGCAAGATCCCTCAAGTAAGTTGTCATCGGTGCAAAAGGGCAATAAAAATTGCTTCTAAAAATGTGATATCATTTAGTGTAAGAGAAAATTGAGCGTTGCACGAACTTGTGATGGTGAAGAATAAAAGCGACAGACTGCATAATAAAGGTCACTATCACAAGGGGCAATGCAACATGACGTTCTTTTGCACTAAGGGGTTGAGCATAGAAACAAATAAGCGCATGGCAACCTCTGCTTCCCTCTGCGAAGGGACTATCTTTTACTTTTATGTATTTACTTTTATGCAAAGAGTCAAAGTTTTCCTTCTATTCCTTTTTACTTTTCTCCTTTGGCAAGCATCATGTGGTGAGGAAAGATCTAGGCACATATGTCCAGTTGAATATAGATAGCATGAGTTATTATTGTTGACATCACCCTTGAGGTGAATACGTTGGGAGGAGAAACTATAAGCCCCTATCTTTCTTTGTGTCCGGTTGAAACGTTTTGCTCATGTGTACGCGGTGAGTGTTAGCAATCATAGAATACTATATGATGGTTGAGTATGTGGACTTGCCTAAAGGCTCCGATACGTGACCCTTCCTGAAAAGATGATGAATTGTAGCTACAAAGTTGACTGAGAACATAGTTTGTTGGTTTTTAATAGAGTTTTTGCTTTATACTTCAACTGTGTGATGAATTGTTACTTATTCATGAGAAGTATATGATAAAAGTTCTATGATAAATGTCTTATGTTTAATTTTTTTGCTGTTATAATAATCAACATGATGCTTCTATGTCCATATTTTGTTTTTATCGACACCTCTCTCTCAAAGCATGTGGACATGTTTTTCGATTTCGGTTTTCACTTGAGGACAAGCGAGGTCTAAGCTTGGGGGAGTTGATACGTCCATCTTGCATCATGTTTTCTTACTGTTATATAATGTTTTTATCCATAATAATGCTTTTTGGAGTAATTCTAATGCCTTTTCTCTCATAATATGCAAGGTGTACACAAAGAGGGAGATTCCGGCAGCTGGAAATCTGGACCTGGAAAAGCTATGTCAGGCTACCTATTCTGCACAACTCCAAACAAGCTGAAACTTCATGGAGATATTTTATGGAATATTTGAGGAATATTGGAGCAAATAACTACCAGTGGGGGCCCACCAGGTGGGCACAACCCACCTGGCGCGCTAGGGAGCCCAGGCGCGCCCTGGTGGGTTGTGCTCACCTAGGCCCACCTCCGATGCCCATCTTCTGGTATTTAGGTCATTTTGACCTAGAAAAATAAATAAGGAAAGGACTTTCAGGACGGAGCGCCGCCGTCTCGAGGCGGAACTTGGGCAGGAGCACTTTTGCCCTCTGGCGGAGCGATTCCGTCGGAGGAACTTCCCTCCCGGAGGGGGAAATCACCGTCATCATCATCACCAACAACTCTCCCATCTTGGAGAGGGCAATCTCCATCAACATCTTCAACAGCACCATCTCATCTCAAACCCTAGTTCATCTCTTGTGTTCAATCTTGTTACCGGAACTATAGATTGGTGCTTGTGGGTGACTAGTAGTGTTGATTACATCTTGTAGTTGATTACTATATGGTTTATTTGGTGGAAGATTATATGTTCATATCCATTATGCTATTTAATACCCCTCAGATCTTGAGCATGTTTATCATTTGTGAGTAGTTACTTTTGTTCTTGAGGTCACGGGAGAAATCATGTTACAAGTAATCATGTGAACTTGATATGTGTTCGATATTTTGATAGTATGTATGTTGTGATTCCCTTAGTGGTGTCATGTGAACGTTCACTACATGACACTTCACCATATTTGGTCCTAAGGGAATGCATTGTGGAGTAGCAATTAGATGATGGGTTGCGAGAGTGACGGAAGCTTAAACCCCAGTTTATGCGCTATTCCGTAAGGGATCGATTGGATCCAAAAGTTTAATGCTATGGTTATAATTTATTCTTAATACTTCTCCCGTAGTTGCGGATGCTTGCGGGAGGGTTAATCATAAGTAGGAGGTATGTTCAAGTAAGAACAACACCTAAGCACCGGTCCACCCACATATCAAATTATCAAAGTAGCGAACACAAATTAAACCAACATGATGAAAGTGACTAGATGAAATTCCCGTGTGCCCTCAAGAACGCTTTGCTTATCATAAGAAACCGTTTTGGCCTCCTTTGCCTCAAAAGGATTGGGCTACCTTGCTGCACTTTTGTTACTACTGTCGTCACTTGCTCGTTACAAATTACCTTGCTATCAAACTACTCTGCTACTTACAATTTCAACACTTGCAGACATTACCTTGTTGAAAACCACTTGTCATTTCCTTCCGCTCCTCGTTGAGTTTGACACTCTTACTTATCGAAGAGAGCTACAATTGACCCCCTATACTTGTGGGTCATCAGGCACAAGCCAAGAAAGCAGCCCACCCGCATGACATTTCACATGTACTAAAACACATTGGCTTACCATATGTTGTTGTGAAGCCTCGTTGTTGTTGCAATGTTCTTTGAAGATGTCGTCAGCATCCCGTGCATGCAAATCTAGTTGTTGTAGTTTATTCTTCCCCCTCTATTTTGGTAAAACTAATTTTAATCACATGCACTGGTTCAAATTGATCATCAGTGGTTCATCTAAACTAATGAAAGAAGGGTGTGTGCCTACATGACAATATATGTGCTTCGCTCTATTTTTATGCTTGTTCGAGGTGCCAGACCCGAAAGAAAAAACATTTTGCTTGATGCGTTTGGCAGCTCCATAATGAATAAAAGCAACAAATTAGTCATGCAACTTGGGAAGATCAAGAACACACAAAAAGTTATGAATAAAGTCCCGGAGCAGTGCTGTAATATCTAGCATTGAAAATGTAGGTTAAGACGAACCAAAAGCAGCGGAACTACAAGCTAGTTTTCTTATGTGTAATTTAGCATAGAGAACATAAAAGAAGTCCAGTACAATAATTGTAACCAACAGGTGACATTAGAACAACACCATTATCATAAATATAGCATGTAAGAAGTAAAATAGGATGCAGTAATATCTAGGAAGTACAGTAATACTTAGGAAAAACAAAAGCATTGTAACTACATGTGCACTGATTTGTAATTTAGCACATGTAACCTATTCACCGCCACACATTTGGACCTACAGGTGCAAGCAGAATAACGCCTCTCATAAGAAAATGAATGGCGCCCTGAAGAAATTCGAAGGTGCGGTGCTTATCCTAAGAAAGTGAACATAGGTGTCTACCGCTGGAGAATAGTACCTGATTCTCGGCGGTGTATGGGCATCATTGTCATACGTGAAAGCTAAGTGTCATTGATGGTGCTCGTTTTGCGGTTGAGTTTGGGCCGACAGTTGCCATTGGTGAAGCGGCTCCGGTGCTTCGGTTGCGGCACCTGTCGACATCTAAGAAAGCTGATCTGTGGTAAATGAACTATTGTACAATAAAGACATGAAAAACCAAAGGAGTACAAATTGAAATAACCTGATGGGGTGGCAGCGTCGTAAAGCCGGGTCGATGGAGTTGAATATGGCATCCGTGGAGCAGGTCCGGTGCAGTGGATGAAGGCGTCGGCGAAGCACATTCGGCATGGTTTACAGTGCTATCGGTGAGGCATATCTGTTTTGGTGGACGAGGGATTCTATGAAGGGCCAGGAATGTGGCGGACGAGGGTGTCGGTGAAGGGCCTACACTGTGGTGGACGAGGGCGCTGGTGAAGAAAATCTGGTGCGGTGGACCATGATGGCGGTCAAGGAGATCTAGTGCGGTGGACAAGCTAGTCGCTGAAGCGGCTCCGATGCAGTGGTGAGTTGGCAGTTGGGTGTTCCAAGGTGTGGAAGGTAGATCCGGCGGGGTGTGAGGTGCACTGCTGCGGCGAAGGACTAGATTTGGCGGCTTGGGGGGAGGGAGGTGGGGAGGGGTTCTGGGGAAGAATGTTGGGGGCAAAGAGGGGAAAACAATGGAGTTATCAAAGCAACCCTTTTCCGTTGATGTGGCATGGGTAAAAGAGGAATATCGCAGGGCTAAACTTTCGGGCGCGAGATATTTCGACGTGAGCGGGAAGTTTGAAAGCTTTTGGCGGCTGAAATTAAGTGTTCTGCTCTTGTACAACCGACTATAATATCATGGCCGAGTTTTATTTGTTGTGCACGCAAAAAAGAGTGCAAGTTTCAAAAATCAATGTCTCCAACTCGAAATTTAGATTGTCCATTCAATTTAAATATGGATCATTGAGCTAGTGGAAGCAAATACCATCATATGCTCCAATTCAAATGAAATTTCGAATGTGTTTATCCTAAATATGATGACACAAACAAATCAGGGGCAGACCTAGAGAGAAAATGACCCGGTGTCCTAGCATCATATTTTTCATCTAAAGATGGGGTGTCACACACTATATTTTGCATGAAACTTACAAAGAAAACATTTTGCACCCGTTGTCCTGTGCACCCGGGTAGCTCAACTTGGGTACGCCCACATGAGGGTTCCTCATGCGAGGGATTACAATGATGATGATGGTTGCTACCAAGAGTTGTTCTTTTCTAGACGAGTTTAGATCTAATGCCCTAGGGGCTCCCCAACCTCCACTTATATAGACTGAAGAGGTTAGGGTTTTAAAGGGGGAGATGTGATCTAGGTTGACGCCCTCATTGTCTTGGGGAGTAAGTTTGCACAAGGCCGGTTCCGTCCTTGTTGGTCCCCTCTGGGATCTGGCCCATTCCTTCGCCTGATCCGGCTTGGTTAGCCATCCCCGGGTCTTGGCCCCATCACCCGCCACCCAAAGCGGCTCGAGTAGCCGGGCGATGTCCCCACCGCCCCAACTCTAGCTGATCCAGCTCGTGTGACGCATCCTCCTCCGCGGTGATCGCACAATCATCCTCTGAGGAAGAGGTGGTCCGCGACATCCTGCGGCGGTCCTTGACCATGTAGGAGTCCGCTGCCCGTTGCACCATCGGAAGAACGTGAAGGCACTCCGGGAGGGGCTTAGCCCTCCCCACCAACGAACAAGACCACTGCTTGAGCTCTCGCAAGACTGTATGAAGAGGGAGACGAGGACTCCGACAACCCCCACATTGCCCTCAACATTCACTTGCACTTTGGGAAACGCCGGTAAAGTTGTTGTCCTTTGTCCTGCTATGTCCTATGTGTTGTATGACCTCTGTGTCGTATGTCATTTGTTGAATGAACTCTATGTCCTATGAATTGATATGTTTTTTTTCATGTCAAGATGGCCTATGCCATAGGAGGTGAGGAGAAACAGGGCTCAACCATGTGTTGTTCGCAGACACATGGGGGAGCTTTCTTAACACTTGCCCTTGGAAGCACTCTAAGTGAAATGATAACTTGTGTGGGTTATTTCGTAAAGGCCAAGTGGTGTGTGCACTTAGCAAAAGAGTAAGGACATTTTCAAATCAATTTTAATGTGAATTTTGCTAAAGGTCTTCAATGATATTAATGAATCCGATGGTGATAGTGCACCTCACCGTCTTCCACGCACAAATCCCTATAAAGATCGCCCTTTGAACAAATCATTTGTGCTGGAAAATGTTTCCTCCTACCTAACAATCCTATCAAAGTCTAAGCATCCTTTCAAAAATTAAATAAATTTAGTAAGTATATTACGCGAGGAAGCAACACCAAAATTCAAATTCTCAATATATACATTTATATATTGCGAAAGAAAAACATGCGAACAGAGAGGTTGCTAGCTGTGAATTATACTCCCTCCGTTCCTAAATATTTGTCTTTCTAGATATTTTAACAAGTGACTACATACGAAGCAAAATGAGTAAATCTACACTATAAAATATGTCTATATACTTTCGTATATGGTAATCCATTTGAAATCTCTAAAAAGACAAATATTTAGGAACGGAGGTAGTAGTTTGTATGTAGAAAGCTAATGAAGCTGCTCATCATTGCGCCAAACAAGCCAAAAATATAGGGTTTACTAGCTGTGAACTATAGTTTGTATGTAGAAAAGCTAATGAAGCTGCTCATCATTGCTAATGAAGGCTCTCATTGTTTGCAAATTCGTTGTAACCCCTTGCTTTGAAGTAATATAAGCTCTTGATTGGCAAAAATAAAATAAAAATGAGAGGGTCAAATATAGCCACAGTGCACATTTTTCTCTAGAACACACGCACAAACCTATTTTTGGGTGAAATTCGCAGGTTTAGACATCAGCCCAGAGTTCGATTTTTGAGCCGGTGCATAAAGCACCCGTACTCAAAAGGGAATTTCCCTAATGCCATCTCATTTTCGGAAGAGCCCATATGCAATCAAATTATTACGGCCGTAGCCTCCTAAACTCGTATGCAAAAGAGAGGGCCACGCAGCCATCTTTCAGACCGCATCGAACTCCTCCTTTCCGCCGCCGCCGCCTCCGCCGCAGCCATTCATGGCGAGGCGCCGCCGGGGAGGATTCGAACATTAATCCATGCTATTCCCCACCCGTCCCTGTAAATCCCAAGCTCCTGCCGCCGTAGCTGCTATCTGCAGCCTCCGCCCCTCCTCCTCATCGCCGGCGCTTATTCCTCCCCCGTATCACGACGACAACCCATTCGCCTCACTACTCACTTCCGATCCCCCTCCGCCGGATCCGCTCCGCCAGGTTCTCGCCACGGGAGACGTCCACGGCGCGCTCCGCGGCCTCCCTGGCCTCGCTCGCCAGCTGTTCCGGTGGGCGGAGGGCACCCCGCACGGTTTCCCCCGCTCCGCCTCCGCATTC
Source organism: Aegilops tauschii subsp. strangulata (assembly GCF_002575655.3). Lineage (NCBI taxonomy): Eukaryota > Viridiplantae > Streptophyta > Magnoliopsida > Poales > Poaceae > Aegilops > Aegilops tauschii. The sequence continues at coordinate 230,559,474 of NC_053039.3, forward strand.
GCCGCCGTCCTTGTCCCGCTCGCTGAGGCCAGGCACAACGGCTCCGCTTATCCCGTCTCCCTCCGCGCTATCCAGGCTGGCCTTCTCCTTCCCCTCATCTCTCTCCTCCTCACGTATCCCCTGTCCCCCTCCTCCCACCACCTCCTCAACTTCCTCTTACGCATGTCCACCAAGTTTGTGCCCGAATGCCAAGCTCAGGACCCTGCGCTCACCAGCTGTTCGACGCAATGCCTTTCCGCCTTCCAAGAGATGGCGCGTCAAGGTGTCGCCCCTTACGTCAAGGTGTGCAACTGCGTGCTCTCTGTGCTGTGCGACGCAGCCAGGTGGGACGACATGCGTGCTGTGTATTCAGATATGCTTCAGCTTGGGGTTGAGCCATCCATTGTCACATACAATACACTGCTGGATTCTTTTTGTAAGGCAGGGAGGATCGATCAGGCTGTCATGCTGCTCAAGGATATGGAGGCCCAAGTTGCTGGGTGCTTGCCGAATGATGTCACCTATAATGTGGTGATCAGTGGGCTGGCCAGGAACGGTGAGCTGGACAAGGCGGCTCAACTGGTTGACAGAATGCGGTTGTCCAAACAAGCGTCAGCCTTCACATATAATCCACTTATCAGTGGGTTGTTAGCAAGGGGTTTTGTTGAAAAGGCTGATGCTTTGCAGCAGGAGATGCAGAATGATGGCATTGTGCCAACGGTGGTGACATACAATACATTGATTCATGGGTTATTTAAAAGAGGGAACGGGGAGGCGGCAGAGTTGAAATTTCTGGAAATGAGGGCAATGGGGTTGCAGCCAGATTTGATTACTTACAATTCCTTGATAAATGGACATTGTAAGGCATGTAATTTGAAGCAGGCACTTTGGTTGCTTGGTGATTTGAGACGTGCAGGGCTAGCACCAACAGTTATGACATATAACATCCTTATAGATGGCTATTGTAGATTAGGTAATTTAGGGGAGGCTATGAGATTCAAGGAGGAGATGAGAGCAGAGTGCTGCCTGCCCGATGTTTGTACATATACTATTCTTATGAATGGGTCATGTAAGGTCAAGAACATTGCTCTGGTAAGGGTGTTCTTTGATGAAATGCTGAGTAAGGGTTTAAAGCCAGACTGCTTTGCTTACAACACAAGGATTTCAGCAGAGCTGACTCTAGGTGCTATTTCCGATGCTTTTCAGTTGAGGGAGGAGATGATGCCGAGTGGAATTTCTTCCGATACAGTTACATATAATATTCTTATTGATGGACTGTGCAAGGCTGGTAGCCTGAAAGATGCCTATGTGTTGTGGATGAAGATGGTCAGTGATGGTTTACAACTTGACTGTGTCACATACACTTGCTTGATTCATGCACATTGTAAGTGGGGGCTTCTAAGGAAAGCAAATAATATTTTTCGTGGCATGGTTGCAAGTGGTTTGTCACCCTCGGCTGTGACCTATACCATTTTTATTCACACATACTGTAGGGTGGGAGATCTTGATTCAGCATATGGCTGGTTCCGGAAGATGCTGGAGGAAGGAGTGGAACCTAATGAAGTAACATATAATGTGCTCATGAATGCACTATGCCGGATAGGGAGAACTGAATTGGCTTATCAATATTTTCATGAGATGCTGGAGAGAGGATTGGTGCCAAACAAATACACATACACTTTGTTGATAGACGGGAACTGTAAAAAAGGTAACTGGGTGGAGGCTGTAAGGCTGTACTGTGAAATGCATCAGAAAGGTATTCATCCAGACCATTGTACACATAATGCCCTGTTTAAGGGATTTGGCGAAGATCACATGCACGACACAATTCAGTACTTGGAGAATGTTGTTTTGGGTGCATAGGACGGTCTTCAAGAAAGGATCGTCTTAGCCTTGCTTGGTGGAAAACTCTGTAAGAATTATCCCTATATGCATATTCTCTTTATCAGTAGTTTTTTAACGATGGTAATTTCTTCCAGCATATTTTGATTTTGCTTTCAATCAGCAGATGACAGATGGAATTTGGGGTGACACTCTGGATAAAGGAGCTATGTGATTTCCAGACAGATAACACAAACAGGTCCTTCTCTTGCTGTGTGAACTTCCTCACAATTTCCTGCTGGTCATATGCTCATGGTCATGGAGAAACAACCCCCATTGTTTTTTCTTTTCTTTCGATAAGGCATAATGGAAATCTTTTGACCATGCCTCCCCAGTATCTACTATCTCAAAAGTGAATGGCTATGGACCTTTTGGGCCGAGCTTCAACAATAACATATAGGCTTTCTCTTGGTAAGATACTACCAAGAATTTTGTAAAACGAATAATCCTTGTACCACAGATTCACGGTCAATTTTGCCATAGTCATCTGGCACACACATTGACTTGTCAGATATGTAACATTGTTCCCATTCTTTGGATCATTTAATGGATTCTCTTCTTCTCAATGATTAGTATGGTGGGTGGAGGGGAATTTTTGTCTCAACTCTCAACCGGTATCAGCCAAAACACGTCTATTTATGAGATTAAACTGCAGTGCAACGGCCCTTTAATTGAGCGAACCACATTAGCATTCTTTGTTTCATTTATTTGTGCTCTAAAGTCATTGCATAGCTTTTCTATACTGCTGCTAGATTGTGGAGCGGCTTGGCAGGAGGGGACTGCTGACCTACGGCAACTGCATTCTGCTCATTACACCGTGAAACCACCGATCACCTTTTGACCGGTTGTGGAGGAATTGCTGCCCTGGAGAGGTCTACAAGCCTGCACTCCAACGCTAGGGTGTGAATTCGGTCCTTGGTGGATTGAGAAACATGAGGGGATTCAACGCCTTTGTCCTGTTGATAGCCTGGACAATTTGGATTTTTTTTTTCGATATGGTTTCCAGTGAAAAAGCCTAGCCTGTTAAGCAGCTAGTGAGGACAGTCAAAGGCTATAATGCGCTAGGTGGTGTGAGGCTGGCTATAGCGAGATGAGAAAGGCTGCTTGTTCGTGGTGGTTTAGCAGAAATTATTTAGCCTTCCCTAGCTAGCCATGCTTCCGTACGGTCTGTTTTTTTTTTCTTTCTTTTACCCTTTCTTCCTGTGGCTTGATTCAATCCAAATTCGCTAGTTTGTTGCTCGGTTTGGGCCAAAGTTTTAAGTGTTGTTTCCTATCCTAATATAATGTCATGCAGGCCTACTGCATGTTCTCTTAAAAAGAGAGATTAGATTTGCAGTGCAAACCTGTTTAATTCACCTACAGTATGTCTTTCGGCGACTCTTCGAATGGTCAAATTCCATCCAACTTCTACTCCTAGAAACGTTCCACGAGATTAGGATGATAATCGTGTGCATAAGCCTGGGGTCATCTATGTTGATTAGTATGCTGATCCAGTGAATTCTGATATCTGGACCATCTGATTTATTTTCCTCCTGTTCTGTTTCTTCCGAAGTAATTCTGAAAAAATGATTTGTTTTACCTTGCGGTACTTTCCTATGGTTATTCTGACGGGACCAAATTCATCCTTGATACACAAAGATATTATCCAACCTATGCATGTTTGAATTTTAATGTCCAGTACCTTTCCATTTGTAAAGTTTAGGCACCTTGTCCGATATGTTATGGTTTGATGAATTACTGCATAGTCATTTTGGAAGGGCAGTAATTATGTCATGGTTGCATATGTCGATATTAACTACATACCATATGAACAGATGCTTTCTCTTAGGCCAACTACTCCCTCCGCTTGGGTTGATAAGCCGGGCATGGGTTTTTAGGTCATCAATTTGACTATGAAAACATGTATTATATTCTATAAAAAAAAATACTCCCTCCGTCCCACAATATAAGAGCGTTTTTGACACTACACTAGTGTAAAAAATGCTCTTATATTATGGGACGGAGGGAGTATATCTTTAGATTAGTTAGTTGTCAAATGTAATTTCTAACCATATAATTTGTGTGGTATATTATACATGTTTTATTAGTCAAATTGAAGACCTAAAAATCCGTGTCCGACTTGTAAACCCAACCGGAGGGAGTATTTTCAGTTTGTACTTGATCTTGGCTACATTACAATTTTTGAATTATGTGTTTACATCGTCTTGAACAAATAATACATCTTTTATTAAAGCAAACGGGAGAAGAGTTATGGGAAAAATGCCCACTTGCTCATTGTTAGAGGAGATATATATATTTGCGAGAGAAGAGTTATGGGCAGTTATGGGCAAAATGCCCACTTGTTCGTTGTTAAACAGGAGAAGAGTAGTACATTTGCGAGTGTGCCTCATGGGCAAACTAGGGTAGTAGAACTCATGGGACTATACATGACACTCTAACATTGCTTATATTTGATATACGCTAGCAAAACGGGAGAAGAGTTATGGGCAAAATGCCCACTTGTTCGTCGTCTGTTGTTAAACAGGAGAAGGGTAGTACATTTGCGAGTGTGCCTCATGGGCAAACTAGGGTAGTAGAACTCATAGGCCTATATACGCTACACTCTAACATTGCTTATATTTGATACACGATAGTAAACAACTAACTTTGTGTATGAAAAAAATCTAAAGTTCTTTTCTGAGTTTTATCCTTAAAGTTTTGCAATGTTCCTCTGCTTAGTGGTTCACCTAATAAAAACAACGTGGCAGTGTATGCAAGTGACATGGCGGAATTCAGAATCATCGAGCCTTTAACATTCATATGAACATTTGGTACTTCATATATCTTCACTCATGCCACACTAATTCACTAGTAGTGCATACTGCACATAGTTCACTCAAGTTTCTAATCCACTCAGGTTGTCATAATCTTCCCTGCTTGATATTTTGTTTCTCAAGGAAACACAAAAGTTATGCGTCTCGATGCATTGATGGAAGAAGAGAGTTTATATATATTCCTTGGACTAGGCCACAACACACGCACGCTGCTGCAGTACAAGGTGGATTAACCTCTGTAAAGATGAAGCATAATGCTACCACACCCGCAGAAACACAGTTCCTGCCCTCAGATTTTATCTTGTTTATTAAGTCTCCCAAGTCTTGTTTGCACCATCGAAGATCATACATATGATATGACCTCATGCCAGCTTCGGCTAGCAAACAAGCATTCAACAAGCAGGTCGCATAGCATGCAGGCCGCTGCATGTGGCAGGCCCTTTGATTTATTTACTCTCTTGTTGAATTGCATCTCTAAGCCTTCATTAAATCATTTGTTTGGAACACTGTGTATGTCTATTTTGTGTTCCCTAAAGAAAACAAGTATTGAGTACATGAATGCTGTTTATGCTATTGTGAATTTGGTTTCCGTCATTTGATTTATCAAAATTCAGTTAACTTCTTTATTGGGATTATGTTTTTATTATGTTGGCTTTCGATATATGTATGTAATACGATTGCAGGCTACTTGATTGAGTTCGGTATTTCATATGGCACATGAGTCTTGTAGCCTAGTGCATGGCAGAAATAAAATTTTGGGTGTGCACATGGAAATACTATGGACTAATTTTCCAGGGTGAATCACTAATGCCAAATTTATCCCAAAAGTTGGGAATTGAGTTAGTAATTTAATTTTGCAGGCAGAAACCCTTTAATAGTTTATGTTCAGAATTTGTGGCATCATCTATGTGCGCTTCAGTGTTTCTTTGCCTCTGCTTTACACACAAGAAATTTCCATGAGGTTTCAAATACTGGTAATCTTTTACCATGCAACTACCCCCTCTGTAAAGTAACACTACTTTAGTGATCTAAACGCTCTTATATTAGTTTACAGAGGGAGTACTTTTTATAGGTGTTGTTTAAAAAAAAAGCATTCATTGGTTTATTAAAATTATTTTTGTTTATTCTCCTGTTTGTTGAGAATTTCACATTGACTTGAAAGCTGAATCACATGCATGCTTATTGTTGCATAAGCATTACGAGCAAGCGGGCTGCTTTCTTAATACATGACTCGAAACATGATTTTATCCTTTAGCAAATGAAATGTTTGCAGTAAATGAAGTATTAGGCAGACAAATATTGAAATAATTTACTCTGATATTTGGTTAACATGGTGAACAAAGAAAGAAGTGACTTACTATATCTTAATGATGAATTTTTGTAGTATCTTGTTTGGTTATACTTATCAGAAGGTTTATTTATGGGGGGGAATAACTAATAAGAGGAGTTCAGATTTTGTTGCTCAGGATGACTTGTTTTTTCCTTGTCGTGAAGACCATGAATATCATTGTAAGGTTGTGTTTTCTGATGAATGTTAGTCATGATGTTAGAACACTAGGTGCTGCATGTTTTGTTCCCTACAGTGATATGAAATCACATGTTCGTTGGTTGCAATGAAAACTGGAATCCATCTATGCAATTAATAAATCCTGATGTGCCTTCATGATTTTCTCATATGGTATGTTCTCTAAGAAAAGGAAAATTGTCATGCTCTTCATGATTTTATCTAGAACATAACTCGAGATTGTCCAGAGTTCCATTCTTTTGTCAGATTTTTAAAATTCTGCCATCAATGTTATCTGCAAGAGGTAGCATTACATTTACTCTTATTAATTCAGTATTTTTTATGACTTGTGATTCATAAAATATCGAGAGTATGTTATCTAAAAAACAAGCAACAAGGTTTCACATATTGTAATTTCAATGTACTGGAGAACAATAGCTTGAAGTTAGCAAGTGAAGTATGATCTATCATCTGTTGAATTGGACAAATTTGGTGTCCCAAGGGATAAAACTTGGGGGGAAAAAGTTAGTAGCATCTGCACTGCCCAGCAGCAGCTCGAAGATGAATCTTTAGTCACATAGGTGATGCCTCTTCTCCTACCAAGAGTGCCTTGATAATTTTATCAGTCCATCCGTCCACCAGCATGAACATATGTCCACCTTCTTGGACTTCATGATACTGGATCCATGGAAGCTTCTTTGAAAGGTACCGCTGCAGCTCAACCAGCACCAACCTATCTTCATATCCTTGCCAGATGTGTACAGAACCCTCATTTGTAGGAAATGGATTTGTAATATTCATTAGATCGAACTCCCAATTCCCAAAAGCAACAAGTAAATCTCGATGGATTGATTCATAAATTCCTTGCTGCCTTGATTTATTCTAAAAAAGGAAGGCCAAATTAGCATTATCAACAAATCTGAACAAGGGGTAGTTAGTGTATATTTCCTGAAAATTTACATTTATATTATACTATTATTGTTCTCTACGGTGGGCATAGCAAGGAAACAGCAACTCCTAGGATTTTAGTGTTCATCGCAGAAAGGAGTCTAGTGTTGCACTTGTATATCTGTATTTCAAGTGTTCCATAAGCAGAATTTCACGTGGTTGAAGTATTTGTGACATTTATAACCGAGGCATAATTGTGATTTGATTTACCTCAATGGTTCTTGGCATTGCCATCATTTTCTGAATCACCTCCATATCATGGTCGCTAAATATTTCAGGATGATGCATGGCTGCCGCAGAAGAAGGGAGCCATTTCTGGGTCATCCACAAGTATAAAAAGTAAGGTGCATTGTGTGCGATCCAGAGGGTCCTCTGCTCTGGTACAATGAGCTTCTTGAAAGCCTGCCTGGACACCTCTGGCGGGAAAGAAGGCCACCAGTAATTGATAACTGGTACAACTAGCGCGGCTCCTGTGAGCCTGCATCGATAGCAAATTGTAGCTTTTACAACTCTGAAGAGTTTCATATTTCATGAAGATACATATGGCTGGAGTTTCTTTCTTTGCCTGTGAGGTATATACTGGAGGCAACCCCAAACTGTGTATCCTCCCATGGAGACACCCAAGACATGGAACTTCTGTCCAAGCTCCAGCTGGTCGGCGAGCTCCTCTATATCCAAGGCTTCACTTTTGACACTCCGACCGGGGTTTGGGTCACTTTCCCCGTACCCTGCTCTATCAAATGCAAGGAGGTAAATTTCCAGTTCTTCCACGAGCTCCTGATAATGACGAAAACAGAAACCAATCTTTAGGGAAAATATCGAGAGATAAACCAACGTCTCACTTGTATAAATTTCAATCTGATTATAATTGTGCTCTCTGCTTGTACCTTGGAAACAGGTGAGGGGAAGTCCTTGGTGCTATCAAATGCGTGCACTGTGATGATCTTGTACTTGGCCTTGTCTCTCTGCACACCGTCTTCCCGGTATGCGAGGTACCTCCCATCCCTGAGCTTGATCCTGGGAGATGTCACCGGAGGTCCACCCGCCGAGCCGCAACGTTTTGTAGGTGGTGGCCGGAGAATGGCCTGGAAGGCCAAACCAAGCAGCACCACTGGAAGAACGACGAGCAATCTTCGAGCCATTCTTCCCAGATCCAGTGCTTTCGGTGTCAGTTGTGGAGGTTTATGCGTGGCGGGGGCAAAGCTGCAATGTGGGCTGCTCTTTTACTCCACTCCACCGGTAGTGTGTGCGCATCATTGCACGGACGGGACCCCCTGACCCTGGCCTCTTTCTTTGTTTGCCTCCACTACTCTGGCTTGTTGCTGACTGTGTAAACAAATAATTATCATCATCACACCCACATGGTCCTTGATGACCTATATCTATTTCCCCACATCACCATCCATCTGGTGAAACTAGACCTCCTTCTAATTGGGCCTAAATTTGATTAGCTTTCTTAGGGTAAGGTTTCTTACACCAGTTTTATAAGTTTAATAAGGTCTAATATGGGTCCATGTACTTCTCTGGGCGATGATAGACGGGAGCTCCTGTTTGACGCTCTTTCGCGCAGGGTCTGTGAATGGGCCGCCAGCCCACTCTTGTATTTTGAAAACAGGGACGTTTTTTGAATATGTGAAAAAATTGAAATACAGAGACATTGTTCAGTTTTTTGCTTTCGTTTTCTGAAAAGAAATTTGAATATGTGAAAAAAGTTAAGGTCCATGTACTTCTTTGGGTGACGATATGCGCGATTCCTATTTGGCGCTTCCCCGCGCTGTGCCGGCCCATGTAGGGGACGCCCGAGGTGTTTTTTCCCCTAAATTTGATTAGCTTTCTTAGGGTAAGGTTTCTTACACCAGTTTTATAAGTTTAATAAGGTCTAATATGGGTCCATGTACTTCTCTGGGCGATGATAGACGGGAGCTCCTGTTTGACGCTCTTTCGCGCAGGGTCTGTGAATGGGCCGCCAGCCCACTCTTGTATTTTGAAAACAGGGACGTTTTTTGAATATGTGAAAAAATTGAAATACAGAGACATTGTTCAGTTTTTTGCTTTCGTTTTCTGAAAAGAAATTTGAATATGTGAAAAAAGTTAAGGTCCATGTACTTCTTTGGGTGACGATATGCGCGATTCCTATTTGGCGCTTCCCCGCGCTGTGCCGGCCCATGTAGGGGACGCCCGAGGTGTTTTTTCCCCTATGTTTTTAATCAGCAAAAAGTGCACGTATTTCAAAGCAATTCGTCTAACCAGGTCGAACAAAAAAGAAGAGGCAGAAAACAAAAAAGGGAAAATGAAAAAGTAAAAAAATGAAAAGGAGAGAATAAAAGAGGGAAAAGGTTATAAGTTATGAGAATCTGCTAGGTGCGGGGTGGTAACATCAACAAGTAGTGATGAGCATGGTCGCAGGTTCGAGACGCAACAACTCGTTCAATTTTTGCGGATTAAAAACATAGGGGAAAAAACACCTCGGGCGTCCCCTACATGGGCCGGCACAGCGCGGGGAAGCGCCAAATAGGAATCGCGCATATCGTCACCCAAAGAAGTACATGGACCTTAACTTTTTTCACATATTCAAATTTCTTTTCAGAAAACGAAAGCAAAAAACTGAACAATGTCTCTGTATTTCTTGTATTTTGAAAACAGGGTACAGAGACATTGTTCAGTTTTTTGCTTTCGTTTTCTGAAAAGAAATTTGAATATGTGAAAAAAGTTAAGGTCCATGTACTTCTTTGGGTGACGATATGCGCGATTCCTATTTGGCGCTTCCCCGCGCTGTGCCGGCCCATGTAGGGGACGCCCGAGGTGTTTTTTCCCCTATGTTTTTAATCCGCAAAAATTGAACGAGTTGTTGCGTCTCGAACCTGCGACCATGCTCATCACTACTTGTTGATGTTACCACCCCGCACCTAGCAGATTCTCATAACTTATAACCTTTTCCCTCTTTTATTCTCTCCTTTTCATTTTTTTACTTTTTCATTTTCCCTTTTTTGTTTTCTGCCTCTTCTTTTTTGTTCGACCTGGTTAGACGAATTGCTTTGAAATACGTGCACTTTTCTTCAACTAGATGAAATTATTTTTGAAAGTTGATGAACTTTTTTCATTTTTTGTGGTCTTTTTTTTGAAAATCCATGAACTTATTTTCAATTTTTGATGGACTTTTTAAAATTGATGACTTTTTTTCAAATACGATGATTTTTTTTTCAAAATCCATGAACTTTTTTCAATTTTGATGAACCTTTTACAAATTCGATGAACTTTTCAAAACCGATGAACTCTTTTTCAGAACTGATGATTTTTTTTCAAATTTGATGGACCATTTCAAGTTTGATGAACCTTTTTCAAATTTGTTGAACCTTTTTCAACTTTGAATGAACTTTTTTGAAGTTTGTAAACTTATTTTTCAAAATCCATCAAACATTGTTGAATTCATGAACTTTTTTCCTTTTTTGTGATTTTATTAAATTCATTTTATTTTAAAAAAAGTCAACACTTGACTGGTCAACTGGTCAAGCAGACCAGCATTTTTTCGCGTCAACCAGGCCAGCTAGAATCGAGCGAACCATTTTTTCGCGTCGTGGTTACTGCAATCGATCGAAGTTCACTTGGGCCCGCCTAGTAGCGTGATGCTTCGAGCGCCAGAACTCGAAACCGGCGTCAGGCACCGATGATTCCTATTTGGCGCTTCAGGCACCCGTTAGTATGTATTTTTTAAATAGGCGCCTGAAGCGCCCCGTGCTGGGTCAGCCCATGTAGGGGGCGCCTGAGGTTTTTTCCCTATGTTTTTAATCTGCAAAAAATGAACGAGCTAGTTGCAACTCGAACCTACGACCACACTCATCACTACATGTTGGTGTTACCACCCCCACCCAGCAGGTTCTGATAACTTACTGTTGGGAAATGTAGTAGAAAACAAAAAAATCACCCTATGAACACCCAGGAACAATATGAAGAAGCATATCGGGTTTGGATCAACGATCGTTACCGACTCCGAGAGTGTAGCAGAAGTAGACGAGTCGGTGTAAATCGCACTTGGAGTCTGATGTTGTTGGTGGAAACGACACCTATGGGATCACTGGGACCCCTTCTACGGTCGGCGGGCACGGGGTCGTGAGAAGAGCAGGTTTAGGAGCTAGCACAAGGATCGTTTACCCAGGTTCGGGCCGCGAGGATGCGTAAAACCCTAGTCCTGCTTTGGTGGATGTATTTCAGAGTGTTCTTGAGCTCTCGAACTAGCTACGGTGGATGCGTAGTTCAAAAGAGCCGAATCCCCCTCCAGTATGCCTCGGACCTCCTTTTATAGGCACAAGGGGTTGCCACAGTGACACACGGGAGGTGGAAAGGCGTACAGTGCGCGAGCTTATCGCTCGGTATTACGGGCAAAGCGCATTAAATGCGCTACTTAGGTGTCCATCAACTTTATCGGGGACAGGAACGAGGCCCATCCCGTCCGTCGCCGCTCTGCCTCGCTTCGACACGCGCCCAGGCCAGCGATGCATGCAGCGCCATGTAGGCAGGCAGGCAGCTGAGGTGGCGCGGTGGTGGAGCCTTCACGAAGATCTGCATGCCACCACGCAGGTGCTTGCTGAGTTGGCCTGGAAGCCGCATGTTGCCACGCAGGTGCCTGCCCAGCTGGTAGGGCTGGCAGCTGCATGCGAACGGCGGCGGAGTCTTGGTCGATGCGGGCCTGGATGTGGCCCCGCTGACGCCCTCGGCAAGGGTCTTGCCGGGGGCCCGGCAAGGGTCTTGCCGTGGCGTTGCAGTCATCCCCGGCAAGGCGCTTGCCGGGCGTCTTTTGGATTTCCTCGGCTAGGATCCCGCCGAGGGTCGCCGTCTTCTTGGTCGATGCGGGCTTGGAAACCGCATGCCACCACGGAGGTGCCTCCCGAGCCCTGGGTCCAACGTAGTTGTTGACGGCGTTTCGAACCCTTGGGCTCAAGGGTGGCTCACTCTGCTGGCATTGGGTAAGCTGCCCGGCAAGGCTCTTGCCGGGGCCGCAGAGGCTGCCCCGGCAAGGGTCTTGCCGAGGGAGTCCACCTCGCCCCTTTGCTGTCTTGTGTTTCTGGTCTTGGCGTTGTCTCAGTTGTCTTGTGCTTCGGCTTCTCTCCGGCTTCCCTCCTCTGCCCTGCTTAGTGTGGCCGCGGCGCGCAGCTCTGACTGCCCGTGCACAAGTAAAGGGGTCAAAAGGAGAGCCCCTACTTTTGTACACCGACAGGAGCCCCCGGGCCTGGGCCACACATAAGCGCGACGCGTTGTTGGGCCAGGCCCAGAACGGTGCGCGGGCAGGTGGGGCGGATTTTACCGCAGTAACTCTTCGTCCGCTGTGCTTCCCCACGACCCGCGTTGAACGCGCGACGTGGAGGGTCGTGCGTGACATGTGGGTCATGCGTGGGGCGGTTCCTGCACGCATGCGTCACATCGTGGTTAATGGGAAAAGAGGCGGCCCGCGCCTTCCCCGTAAAAAAGAATAACTGCGGGCGCGCTGCTCATTTACCCTCTGTGCTCTTCCCAATCTCGGAACCGCCGTCCCCTTCTTCCTCCTTCTCAAGATCTTGCCTTCACTCGCTGCCGCTGCGCCTTCGCCATCCTCCATTCCCCGCTTCCCGCAGCCGCCATGGCACCCAAGACCAGCAGAGGCAAGAGAGTGGCCAAGGACGTCGGGGAGAAGGAGCCGCCGGAGAGCGAGTTGGCGGTGCGGCGGACGCAGCACGCCTATTTCCCGTCGACGGTCGACGCGGTCGAACTCCGGAACTACTTCAAGCACCTGTGGGGGTGCAAGACGGGAAGCGAGACGATGGGGCATTCCGCCACGCGCGTCGTCCCCGCCGCCTTCGCCGAAGCCGGCCCGAATCAGTACCCGTTCTTCGTCGACTACTTTTCTTGCGGGCTCTGTCCCCCTTTTTCCGATTTCTTCAGTGACATCATGCACACCTATGGCTTCCGCCTCTTGGATTTTACTCAAATGCCGTGGCGTGCATGGCTCTTTTTGCGCACCTCTGCGAGGGTTTTGCCGGGGTGCATCCCAACACGGCGCTCTTCCGCCACTACTTCTTCCCTCGCATCCAGAAGGGGGCGCCATTTCCGGTTGTGTCGCCTAGATCCCAAGGACCCAGGAGAAGGGGACATATCCGGACGGCGCCCAGAAGGAGAGGTGGGAGGAGTGGCGGGGCCGTGATGCTGGATTGAAGAGAAGGATCCGCCGGACTTTTGCCGGGTCCGCCACGCACCGCCGGTCCGCAAGAGCGACTGGAGCGATGTCGATGTCAACGACAAGAAGCTCACGGTCGCTACCACCAGGATCCTTCGTCTCACCGAGGCCGGGCTCACCCTTGAGATGATCGGGGCGGATTTCATCCGCCGCCGAATCGCTCCGCTGCACAACCAGGGGAGGCCAGCCTGGCTCTTCATGAACGCCGCCGATATCATGAGGCTCCGCCCCGGCCTGGACCACAACCTCACGGTGATGGGGCACGCCCACTTCTGCCAGCGGCTCTTCCAGCTCGACGTGAACCGCGACGGTGAGGTCGAGCGGTCCGGCAAGGCCGCGAGGGCCGCCGCGAAGGCCGGCAAGCCCGCCAGGGGGCCCTTGTTCAAGTTGCCGGCGGGGGTGGTCCCGCTGAGCAACAACTCGCGTCGAAACGACATCATCGCCATGATGCCGGAGTTCAACGCGCACGGCCTCGTCCCAAGTTGGGCCGAGCCACGAGAGGATCAGGTGCAGGAGTTTTTCGACACTCTGGAGGAGAAGTACGTCAGTGCCGAGCCGCGGCTTGTCCAGGACACCACCCAAGCGGAGCTGGACTACATTGCCGCCAGGGCGGCGGAGGCGGAGCTCGCTAGGGAGGCCGGGAGCGTCGGCGGCGTGGAGGACAAGGCCGTGGTGGAGGCGGAGGAGAAGGAGCTCACCCAGTGGGCGGAGTCCGCTGGGGAGGCCAGTAGCGCCGGCACCGGGGCCCCTCTCGTCGAAGATGTGTTTGATGAATCGTCGTCGGAGGAGGAGGCCGAGGCTGTCGACCCTCCGGTCACGGGGAGAGGGCGAGTCCTGCGGCGGGCCACCTCTGGCGAGCCGGTCCGGCCCCGCAGGGCCGTACAATTGCAGCAAGCCCAGGAGGGGTCCGGGCGCCAGACAAGGGCCGCGGCGGCGAAGAAGTTGGTGAGGGCCGCGACGGCGAGGAAGGAGGCAACTGCCTCTTCTTCGTCCAAACGCCCTCGGACTCCATCAGCTTCCCCTCCTCCGGCAGATGATGACGCGGAGGTCATCTTCGACTTCGGGTCCCTCAGCCCAAGGAGGAAGAGGAAAGCAGTAGAGGTGGAGGACGAGTAAGTATCTTGTTCCTTTCTGTCATCTCCATCCCCTCAGACTGTGCCACTTATCTTGACTTGTTTTCATCTTTGCAGGGACGCCGAGACGCTGGCCCAGAGGGTGAAGAGGGCCAAGGCTTCGGCGGGCGGCCAGCCCCCGGCAGGCGCTGCTGGCACACCGCTGGTGGTGTTGAGCAGTCCAGACAGCAGCCCCCGGCACAACCCCCAGCGTAAGTTCATCACTCGCCCCTCGTCAACGTGTGCTAGGGGCACGATCCCTTGGTGCTAACCTTGCCGTGATTGCAGGAGGGGGACAGCAGCAAGAGGAGCCACAGAGGGCTACCCCCAACACGCCGCCCCATCGACCACGCCGCCCTGAGGGGCGTCCCCGGCAAGGGCGCCAAGCACCGAGCCCATGCACACGGAGGAGGAGGAGGCGAACTCGGGCGCTGGTGGCTTTGCCTCGGCGCCAAACGTTGGCGGGGAGGGGACCTCTACTTCCCAGCCTGGCACAGGTAAGTCACTCGCCTTCCGTCCCTGTTCTTTTTTCTGTTCTTTCTGAATCTTGATCTTGGCCTCGCCTCAGCCCCTTCTCGGTATCTATATTTCCCCTCGGTGGACCCAGAGGACATCGACACCGTCATTGAGGATGTCGCCAAGGATGCCGCTGAGGACGCCGCCAAGGGGTCTGCCGGGGAGCCTGGCAAGGGGCTTGCCGAGGAGGCCGACAAGGCCGCTACCGAGGAGGAGGTGGTTGATGACCAACCTTCCTCCTCCGCTGCCTCTGGCTCAGGCAGGTACCTGAGGGTGAGCGACGACCTATTCGTCCACCTTCCAGGGACGTCGAGCTCCAGGGCGCCCATCAAGGGCGAGGTGTTCGACGAGGAGGTGCTTGCCGCCGCCGGGCTCGAGGTTGTTGATGAGCCGAGCGTCGGTAGCGACGGTTCCCTGGAGGAGCGGCTTCTCCAGGCCATGGGCGCCAACTTTCGGAAGCTTCAGGCGCTCCACCGCGCCCGCCTAGACAAGGCCAAGTCCAGGATGGCAACGGTGGACAAGGCAGAGGCGGACCTCAAGGGACGCGTCGCCGAGATGCAAACTTGGTTCCGCCAAGCTTGTGAGGAGCTGAAGGCCGCCCAGGCGAGCTGGCCAAGCGTGATGTGGAGCTCACCATGAAGCAGGCCGACATCGAGAAGGCCCAGGAGACGACGAAGAACCTGGCCGCCGCAACCGAGGCCACTCGAGCCCAGCACCAGGCCGCGCTGAACTCCCAGGAGGAGGACCTTGCCGCTCGCGATGAGAAGCTTGCCGCAACGCTCCACGGCAAGGATGAGGAGGTGGAGAAGCTCGTCGTGCAGCGGACCCAGGAGCTGGGGCAGAGGCACAGGGAGGCACTCGATGCCCAGGCTCTGGTTCACGCTGACAAGGTGAAGGAGCTGGAGGTGGAACGGGACGGGCTGAAAGACCAGGTCCTGAAGCTGGCCGAGGAGAAGAACACACTCAACGGTGCCTTGGTGGAGGCGCAGGGCGCAGTCCTTGGCAAGGCTGAGCAGCTCTCCCAGGCCAACGACTCCATCAAAGATCTGAAGCTGAAGCTGGAGGGTCTTGGGAAGACGCTCTCGGAGGCCAAGGCCCGGGAAGGGACCCTGGCCAAGAATCTGGAGACCGAGAAGCTGCTGCGGAAGAATGAGACCGCCAACCACAAAGACTTTGTGGAGGGCGAGAATCGCTGGATCGGGCGCCTCGAGAACGTCGCCGGCAGGATCACCACGCAGCTGGCTACCATGGGGATGCCAAATGTGAGGTATACCCCGGAGCGCAACGTGAGCCCCAACGCCAAGCTGACCGTCTTCTTCGAGGGCGTCCTCGGGGCCCTAGAGCAGCTTCACTCCAACCGGGCGGCCTCCCTGGCCGATGAGTCCCGGAGGCTTTGCCGGGGTGCCAGTCCTCGCCAAAGTGGCGCACTGGAATCCTGACCTCGACTTTGAAGCCGCGCTGGAGAGCTTGCCGGAGGATGCGGACATCGCGGCGCTCAAGGAGCGTATCAAGCCCATCATCAGCCGCATCGACGGAATCCAGAGGGAGGAGGGCCAGCGCCGGGATTAGGCACCCCATTTCTCATTGCCGCTGCAGGTTCATGACCAAGACAATTTCTATCTTTAGTTAGAACTACGGCAACAATTTATGTAATATAACTCTGCAGTACTTTTGATATTATGCATGTTACTTTCCTGTTCGATCTTCCTTTGTATGTTCACCCTACGTTAACCGGGTAGGCTTGTCGGCGCGTAAACCCAGGGCGGCGTCTTGAGGACGGATCCCCAATGGCCTGACGGGTGTGCTTGCTGCCGGGCGAACCACCTTACCGCTCTTAACGTGGCCGCTCGAACTGTCGAGCTTGACTCGAGTCAGAATCGAGAGCGTTGCCAATTGCGGAAGGCTACCCTGCCACTCCCGATGCGGCCGCTTGAGCTGTTGAGCGGACTCGAAATAGAACAAGGGCGTTGTCAATTGTGGGAGGGCCCCTTTGTGTGCAGGTTTTCCATACAAAGAACGAGATCTTCGAGGGGAATAACCTTATATAAAAAGGAAATATTTAAAGTTCGGCATGACTTAGCTTTCCTGTCGCCACACTGGCGCCCTTCGCGCTTGTAGGCGGCGCCGTTCTCTTGGTCATCTTCTTCTTTAGAAACCATGGCCACGAGGAACTGCTAAGCTGGCTGCTAAACCAGATTCTCACCACTGTGGCCCCTACCTGGCGCGCCAAAGATGTCGGTGGAAACGACACCTATGGGATCACTAGGACCCCTTCTACGGTCGGCGAGCGCGGGGTCGTGAGAAGAGCAGGTTTAGGAACTAGCACAAGGATCGTTTACCCAGGTTCAGGCCGCGAGGATGCGTAAAACCCTAGTCCTGCTTTGGTGGATGTATTTCAG
The DNA here is from genome assembly GCF_002575655.3 of Aegilops tauschii subsp. strangulata. Lineage (NCBI taxonomy): Eukaryota > Viridiplantae > Streptophyta > Magnoliopsida > Poales > Poaceae > Aegilops > Aegilops tauschii. The sequence goes on from NC_053039.3 coordinate 230,576,831, forward strand.
AGTGTTCTTGAGCTCTCGAACTAGCTACGGTGGCCGCGTAGTTCAAAAGAGCCGAATCCCCCTCCAGTATGCCTCGGACCTCCTTTTATAGGCAAAAGGGGTTGCCACAGTGGCACACAGGAGGTGGAAAGGCGTACAGTGCGCGAGCTTATCGCTCGGCATTACGGGACAAAGCGCATTAAATGCGCTACTTAGGTGTCCATCAACTTTATCGGGGACGGGAACGAGGCCCGTCCCGTCCGTCGCCGCTCTGCCTCGCTTCGACACGCGCCCAGGCTAGCGATGCATGCAGTGCGATGTAGGCAGGCAAGCAGCTGAGGTGGAGCGGTGGTGGAGCCTTCACGAAGATCTGCATGCCACCACGCAGGTGCTTGCTGAGTTGGCCTGGAAGCCGCATGTTGCCACGCAGGTGCCTGCCCAGCTGGTTGGGCTGGTAGCTGCATGCGAACGGCGGCGGAGTCTTGGTCGACGCGGGCCTGGCTGTGGCCGTGCTGACGCCCTCGGCAAGGGTCTTGCCGGGGTCCCGACAAGGGTCTTGCCGTGGCGTTGCAGTCGTCCCCGGCAAGGCGCTTGCCGGGGGTCTTGTGGATTTCCTCGGCTAGGATCCCGGCGAGGGTCGCCATCTTCTAGTCCTCATCTGATCTCACATGTTTATGATCTTGACGAAGATCTGCATGCCACCACGGAGGTGCCTCCCGAGCCCTGGGTCCAACGTAGTTGTTGACGGCGTTTGGAACCCTTGGGCTCAAGGGTGGCTCACTCTGCTGGCATTGGGCAAGCTGCCCCGGCAAGGCTCTTGCCGGGGCCACGGAGGCCGCCCCGGCAAGGGTCTTGCCGGGGGAGTCCACCTCGCCCCTTTGCTGTCTTGTGTTTCTGGTCTTGGCGTTGTCTCAGTTGTCTTGTGCTTCGGCTTCTCTCCAGCTTCCCTCCTCTGCCCTGCTTAGTGTGGCCGCGGCGCGCGGCTCTGACTGCCCGTGCACAAGTAAAGGGGTCAAAAGGAGAGCCCCTACTTTTGTACACCGACAGATGTCTACTACACAACCTTCTTCTTGTAAATGATGTTGGGCCTCCAAGTGCAGAGGTTTGTAGGACAGTAGCAAATTTCCCTCAAGTGGATGACCTAAGGTTTATCAATCCGTGGGAGGTGTAGGATGAAGATGGTCTCTCTCAAGCAATCCCGCAACCAAATAACCAAGAGTCTCTTGTGTCCCCAACACACCCAATACAATGGTAAATTGTATAGGTGCACTAGTTCGGCGAAGAGATGGTGATACAAGTGCAATATGGATGGTAGATATAGGGTTTTTGTAATTTGAAAATATAAAAACAACAAGGTAACTATTGATAAACGTGAGCACAAACGATATTGCAATGCTTCGAAACAATGCTTAGGGTTCATACTTTCACTAGTGCAAGTTCTCTCAACAATAATAACATAATTGGATCATATAACCATCCCTCAACATGCAACAAAGAGTCACTCCAAAGTCACTAATAGCGGAGAACAAACGAAGAGATTATTGTAGGGTACGAAACCACCTCAAAGTTATCCTTTCTGATCGATCTATTCAAGAGTCCGTAGTAAAATAACATGAAGCTATTCTTTCCGTTCGATCTATCAAAGAGTTCGTACTAGAATAACACCTTAAGATACAAATCAACCAAAACCCTGATGTCACCTAGATACTCCAATGTCACCTCAAGTATCCGTGGGTATGATTATACAATATGCATCACACAATCTCAGATTCACCTATTCAACCAACACAAAGAACTTCAAAGAATGCCCCAAAGTTTCTACTAGAGAGGCAAGACGAATATGTGTGCCAACCCCTATGCATAAGTTCACAAGGTCACTGAACCCGCAAGTTGATCACCAAAACATACATCAAGTAGATCACGTGAATATCCCATTGTCACCATAGATAAGCACATGCAATACATACATCAAGTGTTCTCAAATCCTTAAAGACTCAATCCGATATGATAACTTCAAAGGGAAAACTCAATCCATTACAAGAAGGTAGAGGGGGAGAAACATCATAAGATCCAACTATAGTAGCAAAGCTCGCGGTACATCAAGATCGTGCCACATCAAGAACATGAGAGAGAGAGATCAAACACATAGCTACTGGTACATACCCTCAGCCCCGAGGGTGAACTACTCCCTTCTCATCATGGAAAGTGCCGGGATGATGAAGATGGCCACCGGTGAGGGACCCCCCTCCGGCAGGGTGTCGGAACAGGGTCCTGATTGGTTTTTGGTGGCTACAGAGGCTTGCGGCGGCGGAACTCCCGATCTAGGTTATGTTCTGGGGGCTTCTATATATATAAGAGGTTTTGGCATCGGGAACAAGTGAGGTGGGGTCTTCGAGGCGGCCACGAGGTAGGGGGGCGCGCCCAGGGGGTAGGGCGCGCCCCCACCCTCGTGGGCGCCTCGGGACTCTTCTGGTCCATCTCCGATGCTCCGTGGGCTTCTTCTGGTCCAAAAATAATCTCCGTCAATTTTCAGGTCAATTGGTCTCCGTTTGGTATTCCTTTTCTGCGATACTCAAAAACAAGGAAAAAACAGAAACTGGCACTTGGCTCTAGGTTAATAGGTTAGTCCCAAAAATCATATAAAATAGCATATAAATGCATATAAAACATCCTAGATGGATAATATAATAGCATGGAACAATAAACAATTATAGATAAGTTGGAGACGTATCAACATCCCCAAGCTTAATTCCTGCTCGTCCTCGAGTAGGTAAATGATAAAGCAGAATTTTTGATGTGGAATGCTACCTAACATATTTATGAATGTAATCTTCTTTATTGTGGCAAGAATATTCAGATCCATAAGATTCAAAACAAAAGTTTAATATTGACATGAAAACAATAATACTTCAAGCATACTAACAAAGCAATCATGTCTTCTCAAAATAAAATGGCCAAAGCAAGCTATCCCTACAAAATCATATAGTCTGGCTATGCTCTATCTTCATCACACAAAATATTTAAATCATGCACAACCCCATGACAGGCCAAGTAATTTTTTCATACTTTTGATGTTCTCAAACTTTTTCAATCTTCACGCAATACATGAGCGTGAGCCATGTACATAGCACTATAGGTGGAATAGAATGGTGGTTGTGGAGAAGACAAAAAGGAGAAGATAGTCTCACATCAACTAGGCGTATCAACGGGCTATGGAGATGCCCATCAATAGATATCAATGTGAGTGAGTAGGGATTGCCATGCAATGGATGCACTAGAGCTATAAGTGTATGAAAGTTCAAAAAGAAACTAAGTGGGTGTGCATCCAACTCGCTTGCTCACGAAGACCTAGGGCATTTTGAGGAAGCCCATCATTGGAATATACAAGCCAAGTTCTATAATGAAAGATTCCCATTAGTATATGAAAGTGACAACATAGGAGACTCTCTATCATGAAGATCATGGTGCTACTTTGAAGGACAAGTGTGGTAAAAGGATAGTAGCATTGCCCCTTCTCTCGTTTTCTCTCTTTTGTTTTGTTTTTTTGGGCCTTCTCTTTTTCTATGGCCTCTTTTTTCTCTTTTTTTATTATTTCTCTGGAGTCTCACCACGACTCGTGGGGGAATCATAGTCTCCATCATCCTTTCCTCACTGGGATAATGCTCTAATAATGATGATCATCACACTTTTATTTACTTACAACTCAAGAATTACAACTCGATACTTAGAACAAAATATGACTGTAGCGATCCAACCAAAGATGGTCAAATCTCTGTGTATAAGTGTCATCCCTGGATCGGTAATGCTGGCACACACAGTACTTGAAGGATTTATAACAGAGTGCAATCACACACTTATTACATCGAATGTCTCAAAAGAGAACTTATTACAATAAATATGGCTTAAGGCCATCTAAATAAGATAACTGCGGAAGCATCGAAGGTAAATGAGTCCATCAACTCCAACGGCATAGCTGAGTGCACGACAACGACATAGCGCACCTTACTCTTCGTCTGAAAAGTCTGCAACATGATATGTTGCAGCCCGAAACGGGTCAGCACATGGAATATGCTGGCAAGATAACACAATAGAGCAATGAACAAGTAAATGCTATCACTACATGCATATATGGCTGGTGGAGGTTCTATGGTTATAATGTTTTGCGAAAAGCCAATTTTTCCATACAACAAAGGAATATATTTTGTTTAACTATCATGGTAGTTGATAAACATTGAGAATGGTAACCCATCTCAATCCCAATTAACAAGTAATTAACATCCCAACAAGTTAATTTAGAGTGATGAGATCAACATGATAATCCAAGAACCAGATACTCAAGATGTCCAGAACCAGGGACACGGCTAACCATGATTAGTTTGTACACTCTGCAAAGGTCTGCGCACTTTTCCCCACAAGACTCGATCTCCTCCATTGGATTTCTCGCACTACATGGTGTTTGAGAAACGGATGACCGAGACACAGTCTTTCAGAAGCATTAACTCTTTACTCTGGGTAGACAGTACCAACCTACATCCCCTACATCTACTAGCCTACCACTGAAAGAGGTCATGCAGCATACTCAACTATGCTAGAGCCCATAATAGTTTGTGGCTACACACGGAAGTTTCTAGCATGAATAATCTTATGATCCCTTTGAGCCTGGGTGGCGAACCAAACGACAACACTGGTATATCCCGAGGTGCCCGCAACCAATCCACCCAGATGTGTATTTAAGTAGCCACCTTAAGTTAACCATTAATTAATAATCTCACATCTGTCATGGATACACTCAAACCCAATCCACGTCTACGAGCATAGCATAGCAACATGAGCATAACGTAGAAGTAACTCCCGAGGGTTTGATAATAAAAGGGCAATAGGTTCTACCTCATCATCTACTTCCCAATACCCACATGTTAATCAAATACTAATAATGCAGTGTTTGAGGATTGTAACTAATGCATAAAAACTGGGTAATAAAGGGGTATGATCAATGTGTTACTTGCCTTGTTGACGATCCGCAAACCCTAGAGACTCGTAGTAGCATGCTTCGCACTCCGGAAATTCTATCACAAACAAACAATAGCATACATAAGCACTCAAGCATAGATGCAAGGGTAAAACTCAAATAAGAAGATCCAATCTGAAAGTTCAACTGAAGAGCTTTGGTTTGCAAAAAGAATCAATCGAATCGGAGCTATGGAACTGAAACTACGGTCAAAAGAACTTCAAAAACAAATCTGCTTGAAACCAAATTTTAAATTGTCAAAATCATGTTCAAGTTGTTTAACTGGAAAGAGGGGTTCGAGACGAAGATTTTGGCGTTGGTTTCACTGGATTTGGACGAACGGTTAAATAGTTACGGGGGTTTGAAGATCAGGGGCTAATCTGCGATAAAAATAATCGTGGATAGGTCCCTGGTGAAAAATAAACGGAAAAAGAAAAATCTATCGGACGAACGTCCGCTAACAGAGACGAACGGGCGAATTCGTTCGTTAAAACGAACTACCCGAACGAACGCTCGCAAAATAACCTAAACCGAAGAAAACCGAACCGATCTGAAAACCGGCGGGTCGGCGGGGTCAACGGCGGCGGATGGCGAGGCGGCTCCGGCGGGGCTCCGCGGCTGTGGCGGCGCGGTGCAGGCAGCGGCGAGCGGCTCCGGCGGGGCTGCGGCGGCGCGCGGGCAGGCGGCGGCGGCTGCTGCTTGCTGTGGCTGCGGCGGGACGAGGTGGGGAGGGGCGGCGGCGCGGGGGGAGGGTTATAAGGGGGGGGGGGGGGCGGCCGACTTGGGCAAGGGGGCGACGGGGCGCGGCTCGGAGCCGGACTCCGGCCGGTGTCCGGGGCGGACACTGCGGGGAAGGCGGCGGCGCAACGAGCCGGCTGGGCCTTCGGCCCAGTGCGGTCCGGGACCTCCTTTTAAAAAAGAAAAATTCCACCAAAAAGGAAAAATCCTAAATAAATATAAGAATATTTCTAAAAATGCCAAAAACAATTTTCACCGTCTGAATAAAATATTTAGAACATAGTGAACATTTTCTTGGCCTAAAAATGCAATTTTGAAAAATGCATATTTTCTAATTCAAATAAAATAGCAGTAAAAATCCAAATAAAATAATTATTAGATTTAACATTTTTCCTCCAATATTTCTTTTATTTTGGAGAATTCATATTATCTCCTCGCTTTTATTTTTAATATTGGAAATATTTCGGAGAGAAAAATAATTAAAACCAAAATTATCCTCTTTTCAAATTTGAGATAAATTCAAATATGAAAATAATAAAATCCCCAACTCTCTCCGTGGTTCCTTGAGTTGCTTAGGATTTTTAGGATCAAAACCAAAATGCAAATAAAATATGATATGCACATGATGACCTATGTATAACATTCTAAATTGAAAATTTGGGATGTTACAAACCTACCCCCTTAAGATGAATCTCGCCCTCGAGATTCGGGTTGGATAGAAAATAGGTCTGGGTGGTCTTTCCGTAGGTCTTCCTCTCATTCATAGGTGGCTTCATCCTCGGTATGGTGGCTCCACTAAAGTTTGCAAAACTTGATAACCTTGTTGCGTGTGACTCGGCTGGCAAACTCGAGAATCTTGACAGGTTTCTCCTCGTAGGTCAGATCACTATCCAACTGAATTGCTTCCAGGGGAACTGTATCTCTCAGAGGATATCGGCCATCTCAGCATGGCACTTCTTTAACTGGGAAACATGAAACACATCATGAACTCCTGACAGTCCTTCGGGTAACTCCAACTTGTAGGCCACTTCTCCCATACGTTCCAAAACTCGGTATGGTCCTACAAATCTCGGGGCTAACTTTCCCTTAACTCCAAAATGTTTAACTCCTCGCAGAGGTGACACTCGAAGATATGCTCTGTCTCCGATTTCATAGACTACCTCCTTGCGTTTTGAGTCTGCATAACTCTTCTGTCTGGACTGAGCTACCTTCAGTCTATCTCGAATCAACTTAACCTTCTCTTCGGACTCTTTGATCAAATCTAATCCAAACAACTGATGGTCTCCAACTTCATCCCACATCAACGGTGTCTTGCACCTCCTTCCATACAAAGCTTCAAAAGGGGCCATCTTGAAACTGGCTTGATAACTGTTGTTGTATGAGAACCCCGCGTAGGACAAATTATCATCCCAACTAGATCCATAATCTAGCGCACAGGCTCTCAACATATCCTCCAGTGACTCTCTCGGTCTGTCCATCTGTCTGCGGATGAAAGGCTGTACTGAACTCTAGCCTGGTGCCCAAAGTCTGGTGCAACTGGTGCCAAAACTTCGAGGTAAACTGCGTTCCTCTATCTGATACGATGGTCCTCGAAACTCCATGCAGACATACGAACCCGGTCATATATATCTTGGCCAACTTTGCACTCGTATAAGTGGTTTTCACTGGGATAAAGTGAGCCGCTTTGGTCAAACGATCCACTACTACCTAGATAGAATCATATCTCGATCGGGTCCTGGGCAATCCAGTGATGAAATCCATGCCAAGCTTGTCCCACTTCCATTCGGGTATCGGCATAGGCTGCAGTAATCCTGCTAGCTTCTGATGTTCTTCCTTCACTCTCTGACATACATCACATACGGCTACATACTCGGCAATATCCTTCTTCATACCAGTCCACCAGAAATGCTCCTTCAAATCCAAATACATCTTTGTGTTTCCGGGGTGTATCGAGTATGGCGAGTCATGAGCTTCCTGAAGTATTAACTTCCTGATCTCTGCATTATTGGGCACATAAACACGGTCCTCAAACCACAAAGTGTCATGCTCATCCTCACGAAAACCTTTGGCCTTTCCTTTGCTCATCTTCTCCTTTATCTCGGCAATATCTTTGTCATCCTTCTGAGCTTCTCGAATCTTTCCCAATAATGTCGACTGAACCTCCATTGCTGCGACAAAACCTTTAGGGACTATCTCCAAATGTAGCTCCCTGAGATCTTCGGCTAACTCCTTTGGCAATCCTCCGCTTACGAGGGTATTGGCATAACTCTTCCGTCTCAAAGCGTCTGCTACGACATTGGCCTTGCCTGGATGATAGTGCAACTTCATATCATAATCCTTTATAAGCTCCAACCATCTCCTCTGCCTGAGATTTAGCTCCTTCTGAGTGAAAATGTACTTCAAACTCTTATGATCCGTGTACACATCACAACGATTTCCAATAAGAAAATGTCTCCAGGTCTTGAGTGCATGCACTGCAGCTGCTAACTCCAGATCATGCGTGGCATAATTCAACTCATGCAGTCGAAGCTGCCGTGAGGCATATGAAACAAATCTTCCGTCCTACATAAGTACACCCCCAAGTCCTAAGCGAGAAGCGTCGCAATACACTTGGAAATCTTTGTGTATATCCGGCAGAATCAGCACTTGGGCTGTAACCAAACATTTCTTCAACTCCTGAAAACTTGCCTCACATTCATCTGTCCATTTAAACTTAGTTTCTTTCTTCAGCAACTCCGTCATAGGCTTCAAAATCTTAGAAAAATTCTCAATGAATCTCCGATAATATCCCACGAGTCCAAGAAAACTGCGGATCTCTCCAACTGTGGTGGGTGATAGCCAATCACTGACTGACTTAACCTTGGTAGGATCCACGGCTATACCTTCTCCTGATATAACATGTCCAAGAAATCCTACTTCCTTCAACCAAAACTCGCATTTACTGAACTTGGCATATAGCTGATGTTCCCTGAGCTTCTCGAGAACTAAACGCAAATGCTCCTTGTGTTCCTATTCATTCTTCGAGTATACCAAGATATCATCAATGAACACCACGACAAACTTATCCACGAACTCCATGAACACCTTATTCATCATACTCATGAAATAGGCTGGGGCGTTAGTCAATCCAAATGACATAACCGTGTACTCATATAGCCCGTACCTTGTGGTGAAGGCTGTCTTGGGTATATCCTGTTCTCGGATCTTCAACTGGTGGTATCCTGATCGCAGATCGATCTTGGAAAATACTTTAGCTCCTTGCAACTGATCAAACAAATCATTGATCATCTGCAGTGGGTACTTGTTCTTGATCGTCACTTCATTCAATGCACGATAATCAACAACCATTCTCAAAGATCCATCCTTCTTTTCAACCAAAAGCACTAGGGCTCCCCACGGTGATGAACTTCGTCGAATGTAAGCTTTCTCCAATATATCCTTAATCTGCTTCTTAATCTCCTCCAGATCATTTGCGGGCATCCGGTATGGTCTCTTCGATATCGGTCCGGTGCCTGGCAACAACTCTATAAAAAACTCAATGTCTCGATCCGGCGGCATGCCTGGCAGCTCCTCTGGAAATACATCCGGATAATCCTTCACTACAGGCACTTCCTCCTGAACAACTCCTGAGAGGGAATTTACTTGGGTTCTCTTTGGCGCATGTCTGGAGACATACTTAATCCTTTTTCCCTCTGGGGTGGTGAGCAGAATTGGCCTACTAGCACAATCAATGTTTCCACCATACTTCGATAGCCAATCCATTCCTAGTATCACATCCAATCCTTGTGACTCCAGAATTATTAGGTCTGAGGGGAAAACATGGCTACCAATGGTTAAGGGTATCCGATCACACCATCGCCTGGCCATATACTCTGCTCCTGGTGAGCTTACTAGCATGGGTGGCCTAAGGGCTAAGGTGGGTAACTTAAACTTGTCCACAAATCTCCTTGATATGTATGAATGCGATGCACCAGTATCAAAAAGAACGTGGGCGGTAAATGACTTAACCAAAAACTTACCGATAACTGCATCTGGCTGCTCTTCAACCTCCTCCACGTTCACGTGGTTCACTTGTCCCCTGTTGAAAGGGTTGGGCTTCTTCCCAGAGCTTCCATTGCCATTACCATTCTTTGCTTCAGAACACTCATTGGCATAGTGTCCAGTCTTCCCGCACTTGAAACAAGTAATGTGACTTTGGTCCTTCTTGGAGGGTGTGGCTGGGGTAGAATGGTTCTGATTGCTACCTGCTCCATTCCCATTTCCATTCTTGGGGCCACTGTGGTTATGCGAACTTCCTCCATTATGGGTGTGGCCTCCATGGTTATGAGTATATCCTCCCGAGTTCGGGGTAAAACAAGGCTTCTGCTGAGCTTCTGAATTGTACTTCCCTTGTTCATACTTCCTTTTGCGGCTCTCAATCTGCTGCTGCTTCCCTTCAATCATAAGAGCCTTGTCTACTAACTCCTGGTAGTTGTTACATGTTGCCACCATTAACTGCATACTCATCTCATCATTCAGCCATTCCATAAACTTCTCCTGCTTAGCGGCATCTGTGGCCACATCATCTGGGGCATAGCGGGCTAACTTACTAAACTCATCCACGTACTGCCCCACAGTACGGTTTCCCTAGCGTAAGTTGCGAAACTCATGCTTCTTCATGCTCATAGCTCCAGTTGAGACATGAGCAGTGCGGAATGCTTGCTGAAACTGCTCCCAAGTGATATTGGCTATAGAGAAAGTGGCTGCGTAATTCTCCCACCATGAGGCTGCGGGTCCATCCAATTGATGTGCGGCAAAACGCACCTTCTCAGCATTTGTGCAACCTGCGGTGGTCAACTCCCTTCCAATCCTGCGTAGCCAGTCATCAGCAACTATTGGCTCGGTGCTACTGGAAAACACCGGCGGCTGCAACCTCAGAAAACGGGCTAAGTTGTCAACATGAGGTGGTGGCAGTGGGTTGTTGTTGCTATTGTTGCCTTGGTTCTGGACTAGTAGCTGCATCAAGGCATTCTGCTGTTGGATCAACTGAGTGAGCTCTGGTGGGAAGACAAATCCGGGGTCACGTCTCAGAGGCATCTGATGGGTTTAGAGGGGAGAGATTAGAATAGAATGAGGTCTAGTGGGAAAGCACTACCCATATGCACATGAGACAAACACATTCATATCACACCAAATCAATTCAAGCAAGGGCATACAATCGATCTAACTATCATTACAGTGCTCGGACTACTACTATATACATGGGGGAAATACTACTGATAATATGGTGGTCGACTAGAAATGTTGATCGATGGAAGACTCCATGATATCCGCTCCAGCTTCGTCTTCATAATCATCATCACTACTGTCGGGGTCGGAGTCGGTGTCATCGATGATGATGTAGTCTTCGGGATGGTCGTCATCTCCTCCTGGCGCGGGGTCTCCCATGAATACCCCTAGCTTCCTCGTCAGGTCGTCATTCTTCTCCACTAGTATTGCAATTTCCTCCTCGTAGCCGTCGCGTGTAGACTTGAGTTCCTCTTCAAGCTTCATGTTCCTGGTCATCACCTTCTTCACTTCTATCATACTTGCGCACATTTGGTTCTCCTGGCGACGAATGTGCTGGTTTAACTCCTGGATGAAAGCTGCAATGGACCTGTCCCTCCTGGTGCTCATCATCTCCCATTGCTCATCTCATCGCCCACATATCTGGTAGATGGTGTCCTTAAGATCCTTGTGATAAACTTTGCCGATGCGTCCCACGGCGATGTGGGCTGCCATGCTCTTACCTAGACTCCAGGTTGGTGCATCAAAGGAAAACTCTATGGGCTCAGTAACTTGCGTGAATGTCCTTCCTTGAACTTGAACTCAAATCATCCAACGCTCCTCTTCTGGTAAAGTGGTGGTGTAGGTCCCAGTGAAGCTTGGTATTCTGATGTTCAAGTACCTAGTGACTTCCTTCAAGTGTCTCCCAAAAGGCGCGTCTTCATCCGGTTGTGCAAACTTGTTCCTTGAGTCCGCCATCCTATAGCGTGAAAAATGGAGAGGAGTCAGAAATGAGTAGAGAAGAGTGACCTATGGCTTATCTTAGTGGTCATGTCCTACAATCAACGTGTGCTCTGATACCATCTTGTAGCGATCCGACCTCAGACGGTCAAATCTCTGTGTATAAGTGTCATCCCTGGATCGGTAATGCTGACACACACAGTACTTGAAGGATTTATAACAGAGTGCAATCACACACTTATTACATCGAATGTCTCAAAAGAGAACTTATTACAATAAATATGGCTTAAGGCCATCTAAATAAGATAACTACGGAAGCATCGAAGGTAAATGAGTCCATCAACTCCAACGGCATAGCTGAGTGCACGACAACGACCTAGTGCACCTTACTATTCATTTGAAAAGTCTGCAACATGATATGTTGCAGCCCGAAACGGGTCAGCACATGGAATATGCTGGCAAGATAACACAATAGAGCAATGAACAAGTAAATGCTATCACTACATGCATATATGGCTGGTGGAGGCTCTATGGTTATAATGTTTTGCGAAAAGTCAATTTTTCCCTACAACAAAGGAATATATTTTGTTTAACTATCATGGTAGTTGATAAACATTGAGAATGGTAACCCCATCTCAATCCCAATTAACAAGTAATTAACAACCCAACAAATTAATTTAGAGTGATGAGATCAACATGATAATCCAAGAACTAGATACTCAAGATGTCCATAACCGGGGACACGGTTAACCATGATTAGTTTGTACACTCTGCAGAGGTTTGCGCACTTTTCCCCACAAGACTCGATCTCCTCCATTGGATTTCTCGCACTACATGGTGTTTGAGAAACGGATGACCGAGACACAGTCTTTCAGAAGCATTAACTCTTTACTCTGGGTAGACAGTACCAACCTACATCCCCTACATCTGCTAGCCTACCACTGAAAGAGGTCATGCAGCATACTCAACTATGCTAGAGCCCATAATAGCTTGTGGCTACACACGGAAGTTTCTAGCATGAATAATCTTATGATCCTTTGAGCCTGGGTGGCAAACCAATGGACAACACTGGTATATCCCCAGGTGCCCGCAACCAATCCACCCAGATGTGTATTTAAGTAGCCACCTTAAGTTAACCATTAATTAATAATCTCACATCTGTCATGGATACACTCAAACCCAATCCACGTCTACGAGCATAGCATAGCAACATGAGCATAACGTAGAAGTAACTTCCGAGGGTTTGATAATAAAAGGGCAATAGGTTCTACCTCATCGTCTAGTTCCCAATACCCACATGTTAATCAAATACTAATAGTGCAGTGTTTGAGGATTGTAACTAATGCATAAAAACTGGGTAATAAAGGGGTATGATCAATGTGTTACTTGCCTTGCTGACGATCCGCAAACCCTAGAGACTCGTAGTAGCATGCTTCGCACTCCGAAAATTCTATCGCAAACAAACAATAGCATACATAAGCACTCAAGCATAGATGCAAGGGTAAAACTCAAATAAGAAGATCCAATCTGAAAGTTCAACTAAAGAGCTTCGGTTTGCAAAAAGAATCAATCGAATCGGAGCTACGGAACTGAAACTACGGTCAAAAGAACTTCGAAAACAAATCTTCTTGAAACCAAATTTTAAATTGTCAAAATCATGTTCAAGTTGTTTAACCGGAAAGAGGGGTTCGAGACGAAGATTTTGGCATTGGTTTCACTGGATTTGGACGAACGGTTAAAAAATTACGAGGGTGTGAAGATCAGGGGCTAATCCGCGATAAAAATAATCGCGGATAGGTCCCTGACCGAAAATAAACTGAAAAATAAAAATCTATCAGATGAACGTCCTCTAGCAGAGACGAACGGGCGAATTTGTTCGTTAAAACGAACTAACGAACGAACGCTCGCAAAATAACCTAAACCGAAGAAAACCAAGAAAACCGAACCAATCTGAAAAAAACCGATCTAGGGTTTAAAAAAAACATGGCGGGGGCTTTGCGGTTTTTACCGGTTCACTGAAGAAAACTGGCGGGTCGGCGGGGTCAACGGCGGCGGACGGCGAGGCGGCTCCGGCGGGGCTCCGCGGCTGCGGCGGCGCGGTAGCGGGGCGGCGGCGAGCGGCTCCGGCGGGGCTGCGGCGGGACGAGGTGGGGAGGGGCGGCGGCAGGGGGGTATAAAGCGGGGGGGGGGGGGGGGGGGCGACTTGGGCATGGGGGCGACGGGGCGCGGCTCGGAGCCGGACTCCGGCCGGCATCCGGGGCGGACACGGCGGGGAAGGCGGCGGCACAACGGCCGGCTGTGCCTTCGGCCCAGTGCGGTCCGAGACCTCCTTTAAAAAAATTCTGCCGAAAAGGAAAAATTCTAAATAAATATATAAAAAATTCTAAAATGCCAAAATAATTTTCACCGTCTAAATAAAATATTTAGAACATAGTGAACATTTTCTTAGCCTAAAAATGCAATTTTGAAAAATGCATATTTTTCTAATTCAAATAAAATAGCAATAAAAATCCAAATAAAATAATTATTTGATTTTAACATTTTTCCTCCAATGTTTCTTTTATTTTGGAGAAGTCATATTATCTCCTCTCTTTTATTTTTAATATTGGAAATATTTCGGAGAGAAAATAATTAAAACCAAAATGACCCTCTTTTCAAATTTGAGAAAAATTCAAATATGAAAATAATAAAATCCCCAACTCTCTCCGTGGGTCCTTGAGTTGCTTAGGATTTTTAGGATCAAAACCAAAATGCAAATAAAATATGATATGCACATGATGACCTATGTATAACATTCCATATTACCATGGGGTGCCTGGGGCATCCCCAAGCTTAGGCTCTTGCCGCTCCTTATTCCATAGTCCATCGAATCTTTACCCAAAACTTGAAAACTTCACAACACAAAAATCGTAAGCTCCATTAGTATAAAAAAATAAATCACCACTTAGGTACTGTTGTGAACTCATTCTAAATTCATATTGATGTAATATCTACTGTATTCCAACTTCTCTATGGTTCATACCCTCCGATACTACTCATAGATTCATCAAAATAAGCAAACAACACAATGAAAACAGAATCGGTCAAAAACAGAACAGTCTGTAGTAATATTTATCATTCGAATACTTATGTAACTCCAAAAATTCTTAAATAAATTGGTGGACGTGAGGAATTTGTCTATTAATCATCAGCAAAAAGAATCAACCTAAAATCACTCTCCAGTAAACAATGGCGGCTAATCTCGTGAGCGCAAAAGTTTCTGTTTTTTACAGCAAGATCGCATAGACTTCACCCAAGTCTTCCCAAAGGTTCTACTTGGCACAAACACTAATTAAAACATAAAACCACATATAAAAAGAGTCTAGATGAATTATTTATTACTAAACAGGAGCAAAAAGCAAAGAACAAAAATAAAATTGGGTTGCCTCCTAACAAGCGCTTACGTTTAACGCCCCTAGCTAGGCATGATGATTTCAATGATGCTCACATAAAAGATAAGAATTGAAACATAAAGAGAGCATCATGAAACACATGGCAAGCACATTTAAGTCTAACCCACTTCCTATGCATAGGGATTTTGTGAGCAAACAACTTATGGGGACAATAATCAACTAGCATAGGAAGTCAAAACAAGCATAACTTTAAAACTTTAAGCACATAGAGAGGAAACTTGATATTATTGCAATTCCTACAAGCATATGTTCCTCCCTCATAATAATTTTCAGTAGCATGATGAATGAATTCAACAATATAACTATCACATAAAGCATTATTTTCATGATGCACAAGCATAGAATTTTTATTACTCTCCACATAAGCAAACTTCTTCTCATGAATAGTAGTGGGAGCAAACTCACCAAAATAATTATCATGTGAGGCATAATCCAATTGAAAATTAAAATCATGATGACAAGTTTCATGGTTATCTTTATTCTTTATAGCATATGTGTCATCACAATAATCATCATAAATAGGAGGCATGCTTTCATCATAATAAATTTGCTCATCAAAACTTGGGGGACTAAACATATCATCTTCATCAAACATAGCTTCCCCAAGCTTGTGGCTTTGCATATCATTAGCATCATGGATATTCAAGGAATTCATACTAGCAACATTGCAATCATGCTCATCATTCACATATTTTATGCCAAGCATTCTATGTAATTCTTCTTCTAGTACTTGAGCACAATTTTCCTTCCCATCATTTTCACGAAAGTATTAAAAAGATGAAGCATATGAGGCACCCTCAATTCCATTTTTTCTGTTTGTAGTTTTCTTTTATAAACTAAACTAGTGATAAAACAAGAAACAAAAAGATTCTATTGCAAGATCTAAAGCTATACCTTCAAGCACTCACCTCCCCGGCAACGGCGCCAGAAATTGCTTGATGTCTACTACACAACCTTCTTCTTGTAGATGTTGTTGGGCCTCCAAGTGCAGAGGTTTGTAGGACAGTAGCAAATTTCCCTCAAGTGGATGACCTAAGGTTTATCAATCCGTGGGAGGTGTAGGATGAAGATGGTCTCTCTCAAGCAATCCTGCAACCAAATAACAAAGAGTCTCTTGTGTCCCCAACACACCCAATACAATGGTAAATTGTATAGGTGCACTAATTCGGCGAAGAGATGGTGATACAAGTGCAATATGGATGGCAGATATAGGTTTTTGTAATCTGAAAATATAAAAACAGCAAGGTAACTATTGATAAAAGTAAGCACAAACGGTATTGCAATGCTTCGAAACAAGGCCTAGGTTTCATACTTTCACTAGTGCAAGTTCTCTCAACAATAATAACATAATTGGATCATATAACCATCCCTCAACATGCAACAAAGAGTCACTCCAAAGTCACTAATAGCGGAGAACAAACGAAGAGATTATTGTAGGGTATGAAACCACCTCAAAGTTATCCTTTCTGATCGATCTATTCAAGAGTCCGCAGTAAAATAACATGAAGCTATTCTTTCCGTTCGATCTATCATAGAGTTCGTACTAGAATAACACCTTAAGATACAAATCAACCAAAACCCTAATGTCACCTAGATACTCCAATGTCACCTCAAGTATCCGTGGGTATGATTATACGATATGCATCACACAATCTCAGATTCATCTATTCAACCAACACAAAGAACTTCGAAGAGTGCCCCAAAGTTTCTACCGAAGTGTCAAGACAAAAACGTGTGCCAACCCCTATGCATAAGTTCACAAGGTCACTGAACCCGCAAGTTGATCACCAAAACATACATCAAGTAGATCACGTGAATATCCCATTGTCACCACAGATAAGCACATGCAAGACATACATCAAGTGTTCTCAAATCCTTAAAGACTCAATATGATATGATAACTTCAAAGGGAAAACTCAATCCATTACAAGAAGGTAGTGGGGGAGAAACATCATAAGATCCAACTATAGTAGCAAAGCTCGCGGTACATCAAGATCGTGCCACATCAAGAACATGAGAGACAGAGAGAGATCAAACACATAGCTACTGGTACATACCCTCAGCCCCGAGGGTGAACTACTCCCTCCTCGTCATGGAAAGCGCCGGGATGATGAAGATGGCCACCGGTGAGGGATCCCCCCTCCGGCAGGGTGCCGGAATAGGGCCCCGATTGATTTTTGGTGGCTACAGAGGCTTGCGGCGGCGAAACTCCCGATCTAGGTTATGTTCTGGGGGTTTCTGTATATATAAGAGGTTTTGGCGTCGGGAACAAGTCAGGGGGGTCTCCGAGGCGGCCACGAGGTAGGGGGCCGGCGCACCCAGGGGGGTAGGGCGCGCCCCCCACCCTTGTGGGTGCCTCGGGACTCTTCTGGTCCATCTCCAATGCTCTGTGGGCTTCTTCTAGTCCAAAATTAATCTCCGTCAATTTTCAGGTCAATTGGACTCATTTGGTTTTCCTTTTCTGCGATACTCAAAAACAAGGAAGAAACAGAAACTGGCACTGGGCTCTAGGTTAATAGGTTAGTCCCAAAAATCATATAAAATAGCATATAAATGCATATAAAACATCCTAGATGGATAATATAATAGCATGGAACAATAAAAAATTATTGATTCGTTGGAGACGTATCAGAGTCCCTCGAAAATCGATGACGATCCTGCAAACCGCCCTCGAACAGAAGACCGAAAGCACGACCTCTCTACTTGGTTGCAAGCGTACGGGCTTCACGATCCGGCAGCGCTTCGCCGTCCAGAGCTAATCGTCGCTGGAGAATTAGAGGGAGGAGATTAGAACCCCACGAGGATTCTAATTATGAGGATTAGAGGTGGCTAGGGATAGCTCTAATTAGTCAACTAGTACCAACAAGAATTAGAACTAGATCAACTAGAGGAGGCTCCAAAACTTGTGTTAACATAGGGTGGAAATCCTCTAGTATATATAGGATGGAGGGGAGGGAGAGGGCAGCCACCAAAAGGGGAAAGCCCCCCTTGGTGCGCCGGCCTAGGGGAGGAGTCCCACTCCCCCCCATAGTCCAATTCGCCCCACCCCCCACACAAGGAAAGGGGGGCGCCTTCCCTACTTGGGCCCTTGTGGTCCAAGTTACCTTCGACCTCTTGGCCTTTTAAGGCCCATTGATATTTAAATTAAATATAAAACGTTCTAAACATTTTCAGAGCATTATATATATAATTTAACATCCCCAGAAACATTTTCCACATATATATAATTAAACGGTAATACCTGATATTACCCGATATTCACCGAAACCCTTCTGGTGACCCCGACATGCTTTCGGAACCTCTCGGACTATTCCAGATATTAATGAAACAATTCCAAAAATATATTCTCATTACTCCCATCCCACTAACACTCAGCAAATCATGATTACCTTAAGCTTGTGACCCCGTAGGTTCGGTAAATCACAGTCATGAACGAAACTCCTTCGTTTAATGACCGATAAAAGAACCGTGGACATCCATACCGGTCCCTACGATTACATGAATGATATTAGAGTGAACCGTTGGTTATCATGTGATGTTCCCTTTGCTTCGCGATACTTTACAGAACCCGGTGTGCATCGGTATCCTCTTGAGTCATCACCATCCTCACTATACCGTTGCTCCCGTTACCCGTTTTGTTCTTCTTTCTCGTTGACGTGTTCCGGCATCCCTGTGATGTAGTCACCTGTGTCTGGCCAGACGATGATGGATGCCGTCACACCGAGAGGCCCCTAAGAATATCTCTCCATCATTAGAGGAGCAAATCTCACTCTCGAGCTATCCAGTCACTTGTCAAACTTTCCGGTGAGCTTGAAAGTTGTTGTTATAATCACCTTGTTACAAATGACGTTTGAGCGAGCCCAAAGTCCACTGTCTGGTAGGAAGTGACCGAGACACTCTCATGGTCTGATTAACTAAAACACATGCTAACACTCCGTTCTATAACAGATGATTTCAGATGATATAAGCACAAAGTATAATTGACAAGTATTGGGTCGATTCAATATGATCATTCTTCTAATGTCATACCCTCAATGTTGCTTTAGGACTATCGTTACACTTAATGATATCCTAAGATCCGGAAAACATTATCACCAACAACACTTGAGCAAGTCTAAGAGGTGAGACCGGGAACCTATGTTTATCATTTATTACTTCACATGTGCATATGAGTTTTCCACTGAATCGCATATTCAAGGATCATAGCAGTTATAGCATGAAATACAAACTCTTAATTATGAATAATGGAAATATAATAATTCAATATTATTGCCTCTAGGGCATATTTCCAACAGTCTTCCACTTGCACTAGAGTCAACGATCTAGTTTACATAGTCTCTTTAACACATATGGCTATCTGGTGTTGCTCATGTTTTGCTCGTGGTAGAGCCTTTGTCATCGGGTCTAACACATTCAAATCCGTGAGAACCTTGAGGACCTTCACAAAACCCTTCTCGGCATACTGTCGGATAATGTGATATTTGCGCTCGATATGTCTGGTCTTCATGTGGGATGATCTTGGTACCTTTGCTTGAGCAACAACACCACTATTATCCCAATAGAGCGCCATTGGGCTCATCGCACTTGGGACCTGAAAGTGCAATCATGCCCTTAATCATATTTTGATATTGTTGACAACATACATATAGGGAACTAATCATCTCTGTCAAGTGCATCTTAGGTTTAGTTCCCAAAAGATTATTGTGCGGATCATGACTGGCATATTCAAGATGCTCAAAGTATGGAGAAACAAGACAAAAAGCTCTAGCTCTTTTCAGTTTTCTCTTGAGTGTAGGGATCCCGCACTATTAAGAGGGGATCACTGGTACTCGCAAAAGACTTTCTCAAAATATAAGAAAACCTCTTGGTGGAGTTTTTACCCTGGCTGTGATGTTGGCCTCTGCCTCGTCCGGACGTCCGGAGGTTTCCGGACGGCCGGTGCGTCACAGTCCTCCGGCTGAGTGATGCTCTTTGGAAATTTGGTGCCATGTTAACAGAAAGAAATCCACGGATTTCTGGTCCTTCCAGACGACCGGCTTTCGGACGTCCGTGGGTGACCGGAAATCCGATGCCTCATCACCAGAGCCTAAATGACGGATGTCTGGTCCTCTCCGGACGACCGTACACTGGCGGGCCGACGTTCTTTGGTCGTCTGCACCCTGTGTTCCCAGTTCTTTCTGCTGCTGCGCTGACCCACTCCACATTCCAGTGGCCGGATGACCGACTCTGGTCGGACGTCCGGTCCTTCTTTTCTATCCGGATGTCCGGTGTCCTTCGGACGTCCGGCAACTGCGCAGCTTAAGTGACCTCCAACAACCATTTTCACACTACTACTATATATATCTTTCTGCCACCTTGAGTGAGTGTTGTCCAACACAGTGAAAAGATCCCAAGAACACCTTTCTCTCTTGCTTTCACCAAATCCTAGATCCCGAGTGCATTTGTGAGGATTCTTGAGTGTTGTTCCTGTTGGGAAACGTAGCATGGAATTTCAAAAAATTTCCTACGCTCACGCAAGATCTATCTAGGAGATGCATAACAATGAGAGGGGGAGAGTGTGTCCACATAACCTCGTAGACCGAAAGCGGAAGCGTTTGACAACGCGGTTGATGTAGTCGAACTTCTTCTCATTCCGACCGACCAAGCACCGAACGCACGGCACCTCCGAGTTCTGCACACGTTCAGCTCGATGACGTCCCTCGAAATCTTGATCCAGCAAAGTGTCGAGGGAGAGTTCTGTCATCACGACGGCATGGTGACGGTGATGGTGAAGTGATCCGCGCAGGGCTTCGCCTAAGCACTACGTGAATATGACCGGAGGCGTAAACTGTGGAGGGGGGGCGCACACGGCTAACAATTGTTGGGGTTTGTTCTAGGCGCCCCCTCGCCATGTATATATAGGTGGGAGAGGGGAGCAGCCTTGGGGCGCCCCAAGTAGGAGGAATCCTACTTGGGGGCCTCCTCCAATTCGGCCTCCCCCCTTTCCTTATTTCCGGAGGGGGGAAGGAAAGACGGGAGAGGGGAAGGAAGGGGGAATCCTATTCCCTCTATTTCCTTTCCTCCTCCCCTTTTCCTTTCTCCACTTAGGCCGGCCCATATGGGGGGCGCACCAGCCCCTTGTGGGTAGTGCATTTCCCCTCTTGGCCCATAAGGCCCATATCTTTTGCCGGGGGTGCCCGGAACCCCTTCCGGTGACCCAATATGTACCCGGTACCCTCCGGAACACTTCCGGTGCCCGAATACTATCGTCTTATATATCAATCTTTACCTCTCGACCATTTTGTCGGTGTACAAAAAGAGGGGCGCACTTTTGTACCCCTTTACCTGTGCACGGGCAGTTGGAGCCGCGCCCGCGGTCACACCAAGCAGAACAGGGGAGGTGAGCCAAGGTAAGACCGAAGGCCAAGATAATCAGAGCAACACCAAGGCCAAGGCCACAAAGAGCAGAGGGACGAAGCAGGTTCCCCCGGCAAGACCCTTGCCGGGGCAGCCTCAGCAGCCCCGACAAGACCCTTGCCGGGGCAGCTCGCCCCATACCAACAGAGCGAGCCACCCTTGAGCCCACGGTCCCCAACACCATCATCCACGTGGGGCCAGGGCTCGGGAGGCACCTCTGTGGTGGCATGCAGATCTTTGTGAAGACATATTCAAGATCAGATGAGGATTAGAAGACGACGATCCTCGGCAAGATCCTTGCCGAGGAAACCCACGAGACCCCCGGCAAGGTCCTTGCCGGGGACGACGGCGCGCCACGGCAAGACCCTTGACGGGTCACCCGGCAAGGCCCTCACCAAGGACGCCAGCAGGGCCATCGCCAGGACTGCGCCAACCAAGTTTCCACCGTCGTTCGCATGTAGCTGCCAGCTCAAACAGCTGAGCAGGCACCTGCGTGGCAACATGCAGCTCCCGGGCTAACTCGTTAAGTGCTTGCGTGGCGGCATGCAGATCTTCGTGAAGGCTCCACCACCGCGTCACCTCAACTGCCTGCCTGCCTACATGGCACCGCATGCCTCACTGGCCAGGGTGCGTGTCGGAGCGAGGAGGAGCAGCGACGGATGGGACGGGCCTCGCCCCCGTCCCCGATAAAGCAAGGGGACACCTAAGCTACGCATTAAATGCGTCTTGTCCTGTAGTACGAGCGATAAGCTCATAGCACTGTGCGCCTTTCCACCTCCTGTGTGCCATCGTGGCAGCCCCTTCCATCTATAAAAGGAGGCCCATGGCATACTGGAGAAAGATTCGGCTCTTTTGAACCACGCACTCACCACAGCTAGTTCGAGAGCTCAAGAACTCTCTGAAATACACCCACCAAAGCAGGACTAGGGTTTTAAGCATCCTTGCGGCCCGAACCTGGGTAAACGATCCTTGTGCTGGTTACTAATCCTGCTCTTCTCGCAACCCTGCGCCCCGGCAGCCGTAGTAGGGATTCTTGTGATCCCATAGGTGTCGTTTCCCCGACATCTTTAGCGCGCCAGGTAGGGGGCGCAATTGTGAGAATCTGGTCTAGTAGTTAGCCCATCAGTTCTTCGTCGCCATGGCTCCTAAGAAGAAGACGGCCACGGCGATCGGCTCGTCGGGAGCCGAACGGCCCGTGCCGGTGCGGACGAGCAGTGGACCGGTCGCGGACAGGACCCGGGTCGCGGTCCGTGAGCACCAGCATCGCCCTGGCAGTCAGAGCCTGGCGAGCGGCGTCGTTCGCGCGCCAGAGGACTGGCCCAAATCGCCAGATCTAAAGACGGAGCTGGGCCCCTCGCAGGCGGCACGGGCCCCTCCAGGGGTGTCGTTGTGCCAGCTCCGGGCGGCGCAGCGACCTCCAAGACGCCCACACCGGCAACCACTGCGCGCTCTTCCCATGGTGTGCGCGCCGAGCAGCGTCACCGCGCTGGTGACCCTGGGCACCGCCGTGGGAAGAGCCCTGTGCGTCATCCACAAGATGAAGGGGTTCCGCACGCCCGCCGAAGTGCTGGAGAAGATGGCACGCGGCCGCTGGGTCGTAACGGAGCTCCTTCTAACATAGTTAGAAGTCGAAGTGCGCCGCGATCCACTCAGCTGTCGCTGCCGCCCACGCCAGCAGAAGCTTTGGCGCACGCGCAGCTGCTCCTCGACTTCCCTCCTGCTGCGGAGAAGCTGGACGAGTGGAGGGCCTCCATCCGGAGCCTCGTCGCCGTCGCCACCAAATATGATCCGCGACCGGCGGGGCCCTCGGGTCGGCGCTCCACCGAGCCACCACATGCTGGCGCTGGGAGGACCGGGGGAGCTGCGGCCACGGTGCACTCTCCTCCTCCTCGCTAGCCGCCGCGGGCGTTGGCCCGTCGAGATGACGCTTGTGATAACATCTCCATAGCGTCGTCCGACCCGCGGACCCTCCGCGACCAGCGCCAGGTCCTCCGGGAACGAGCTCACGAAGATGCTTGAACCACCGTCGAGCGCCGGCGCGTAACGCGCCGCCAGTCGGACAAGCGGGCGGGACCCGCTATGGACCACCCGGCACCGGGGGGCTCCGACGGCCTACCTTACGAGGTGGGTTGCCCGGCCTTTACCCGTGAGCTGCGGCAGTTCCAGTGGCCGTCCCACCGCACGTTCAAGCCCGACGTCGGCGAGAAGTACACTGGCAAGACCCATCCGTCCGAGTTCCTCAGCATCTACACCATCGCGATGCAGGCTGCTGGAGCTCGCGACGACAAGGTGCTTGCCAACTATTTCCCGCTGGCACTGAAGCCCAATGTGATGTCTTGGTTGATGCACTTGCCGGTGGATTCCATTTCTTCTTGGTCGGATCTGTGCCATGAGTTCGTTGGCGCCTTCACAGGAGGCCACCAAGCTCATGGCCAGGCCAGTGATCTGCATATCATTCCCCAGAAGGAAGGGGAAACCCTGTGCAAGTACATCCAAAGATTCAGCCGGGTGCAGTACAACATCCCCGACGTTCATCCTGCCGCTGTGATCAGCGCGTTCCACCAGAACATGCACAACCGCAAGATGCGTGAAGAGCTGGCGATGACCAAGGTTAAGGATGTGGCCGAGCTCTATGTTCTGGCCGATAGGTGCGCCCGGCCTAAAGAGGGAAGGAAGTACCCCGGCGAAGACGCCGGCGCGGAAACCGACTCTACCAATGAAGATGCCGCCACCCCGACGAAGAATGGCCGGCGTCACAATAGGAAATGCAAAGGCAAGGTCGTGCTTGCAATTGAGGGATCTGACGACACCGGTGCCAGCAAGAAGGTCAAGGCAGACGCCCCCGGTAAGGAGATTGCCGGGTGCGCCGCCTGCCGGGCCTTGGCGGCTACCGACAAGCCAGGAAGCTCTGGCAAGCAATACTGCAAGATCCACCGCACCAAGGGCCACGACCTCCAGAACTGCCGACAAGTCGAGCTGCTTGCTGAGAAGAAAAAAGCTGAGTACGAGAGGCGGGACAAGGAGAAGGACCAGGACGATGCTGAGGGATCCAGCAAGAAGCATGGCGGCCAAGGAAGCCGCCCCGGCAAGGACAACCAGCAAGAGAGGCCCGCCCGGGGCCGTGACAAGAAACAAGAAGACGATGATCACGACGAGGACGACGAGTCTGGTGAGCAAGGGTTCCAGAAGGCTACGGAGGCCATGTGCGTCGATGGCGGCGCCTCGCTGCATACTTCTCACCGACAGCTCAAGTAGTGGGCGCGTGAGATTACAGCAGCAGAGCCGTCGTTCGACGCCCAGAAGCCGCTGAAATGGTCCAGCACACCCCTCATCTTTGACGCCGAGGACCACCCTGACCGCGCCACCGCGGTCGGGTGTTTGCCATTGTTGGTATCACCAACAATACGCAACCTCAGGGTGAACAAGATGTTGGTTGACGGCGGGGCCAGCTTGAACCTGATCTCGCCTGTCGTGATCAAAAGGTTGCAAATCCCTGATGGAGACCTTGAGGAAATGGGCACGTTTCAAGGGGTCAATCCGGGGAGGAGCCAGCTGAAGGGGAAGGTCACACTGCCCGTGACGTTTGGAGGAGAGTTGAACTACAGGACGGAGAGGATCACCTTCGACGTGGCCGAGATCCCCTTGCCCTACAACGGGATCCTCGGCCGCCCGACACTAGCCAAGTTCATGGCGGCATCACACTACGCCTACAACATGCTAAAGATGCCCGGGCCGTTGACCATCATCTTTGTCCCCTCCGACAAGAAGGACGCGTTGATCTGCGCCGACCAACTCTACCGGGAAGCAGTTGCAGCAGCTGCCGTCAAGGCACCTGCTCCTGCCGCTGAAGGCCCCGGGGGGGGGGGGGAGAAGAAGCCCGACAAGACCTCTTGCACCCACTCTGGCAAGCACACCTCTTCAGAGTGCTGTGCTACCATCGAGGACGTGCCAGAGAGCTCTACTGGCAAGAGCAAGAAATCCAGAGCCGAGCCACCGCAGACCAAGAAGGTGTCTGCCAGGGAGGATGGCACGGGAGGGGCCTTCACCATAGGCTCCACCCTTGGCAACAAATAGGAAGGAACGCTCATCACCTTCCTACGGGCGAATGTCGACGTGTTTGCGTGGCAAGCATCCGACATCCCCGGTGTTCCCAAGGATGTGATTGAGCACCACCTAGCTGTCTGCCCCCACGCGCGGCCCGTCAAGCAGAAGGTCAGAAAGCAGGCTCTGGAGAGGCAGGAGTTCATCACAGAGGAGATCAGGAAGTTGGAAGCGGCAGGTTTGGTGAGAGGAGTGCTCCACCCAACGTGGTTGGCCAATCCGGTAGTGGTGCGCAAGGTGAATGGGAAGTGGAGGCTATGCATTGATTACACAGATATCAATAAGGCTTGTCCTAAGGACCCCTTCCCGTTGCCGCGCATCGACCAGATTGTTGACTCCACGGCCGGGTGTGATGTGCTATCATTCCTCGACGCCTACTCGGGATACCACCAGATCTTCATGACAAGAGAGGATGAAGAAAAGACAACATTCATCACCCCATGTGGTACGTATTGCTTTTTACGGATGCCTTTCGGATTGAAGAGTGTTGGCTCAACGTTTGCAAGAGCAGTCCAAATTGGTTTTGAACCTCAGCTCCATAGAAATATGGAGGCATACATGGATGACATAGTGGTCAAAACCAAGGACGGGCCAACTCTTGTGCAAGATCCGGAAGAGACATTTGCCAACCTGCGCAAGATCAACCTCAAGCTGAACCCTGAGAAGTGTGTCTTCGGTGTTCCATCCGGCAAGCTTCTCGGGTTCTTTGTGTCACAGCGCGGGATTGAGGCAAACCCAGACAAAATCAAGGCTATTGAGCAGATTGAGGCGCCCAAGCGGATCAAGGATGTGCGTCGGCTCACCGGCTGCGTTGCCGCCATCAGCCGATTTATCTCCAAGTCCGCCGACCGCGCCCTTCCTTTCTTCAAAATCTTGAAGAAGGCAGGCCCAATGGAGTGGACCCCAGAAGCCGAGGCAGCATTGCAGGATCTGAAGAAATACCTTTCCTCCACGCCAATACTGGTTGCGCCTAAACCACAAGAGTCGTTGCTGCTGTATCTGGCAGCGACGAATCAAGTGGTCAGCGCCGCGCTGGTGGCACAAAGGGAGGTCAACGAGGAGGCAGTGACGGCGGCAGAACCAGCGGATGGCAAGCCCAAGATTCCCCCGGCAGGGCTTGGTGCCGGCAAGGCGAGGCCCCCGTCAGAGTTTGATGCCACCGAGGCAGTGCCCGCGCAGTCAAGTGAGGTGGTGCAGAAGAAGAAGATGATGCAGCACCCGGTTTAGTTTGTCAGCTCCCTCTTGTAGGGAGCTAGATCGAGGTACTCCGGTGTGCAGAAATTGCTCTTCGTCCTCCTTATGGCCTCGAGGAAGCTGCGTCATTACTTCCAAGCCCACGAGATCACTGTCATCACCCGGCTCCCGTTGCAACGGATACTGCATAACCCAGATGCAATCGGAAGGATTGTGGAATGGGCCTTGGAGTTATCAAGTTTCGGTCTGAAATTTGAATGTACCTCGACAATTTAGAGCAGAGTCTTGGTGGAGTTCATTGCAGAATGGACCTCAACGCCTGATGAAGAAATCCAGGAGACCACTCTCCCCGGCAAGGAGGCAGACAGCGACTGGATCATGTACTTTGATGGGGCTTTCTCGCTACAAGGCGCCGGTGCCGGTGTGCTGCTCGTCGCACCCACCGGAGAGCACCCCAAGTACGTGATCCAGATGCACTTTCCCCGGGAGATGTCCACCAACAATACTGCTGAGTACGAGGGGTTGCTTGCCGGGCTCAGGATCGCGGCGGACCTCGGGGTTAAGAAGCTCATCGTCAGGGGTGACTCGCAGCTCGTTGTCAGGCAGGTCAACAAGGATTATC
The DNA here is from genome assembly GCF_002575655.3 of Aegilops tauschii subsp. strangulata. Classification (NCBI taxonomy): domain Eukaryota; kingdom Viridiplantae; phylum Streptophyta; class Magnoliopsida; order Poales; family Poaceae; genus Aegilops; species Aegilops tauschii. The sequence continues at coordinate 230,604,306 of NC_053039.3, forward strand.
AGAGCCCATTGATGGAAGCTTACGTAGATGAAGTGAGGAAGCTGGAGGAGCGCTTTGACGGTATCCAAGCGAAGCACGTCCCCCGAATGGAGAACGACACCGCCGATCACCTGTCAAAGCGCGCTGCATTCAAGCTACCTGTGGAACCAGGTACCTTTTGCTCCGGTTAACTCAACCATCCGTCGAACCATCAACGGGGCAGAACAAGCGGAGGAAGTAAGGTCCTGGCAAGTACTTTCCTACCGAGTCCCTTGGGGCCGCCGGCAAGGGTGCTGCCGCGGACGCTGAGCCCGCCAAAGGGCAACTGGCTCCGGCAGGGCGCCAAGCCCTAGTGTAACGCCCACGATGCGGCTATATCTCCCACGTGTCGAGGCATGACTTAGAGGCATAACCGCATTATGGTTTTGTCGCAAGAAGGGTCATCTTCACACAATCCCATGTAATGAACAAGAATGGGATAAAGAGTTGGCTTACAATCGCCACTTCACACAATAAATAAATAAATCATACATCAATCAGAATACACACATAGGTCCGGCTACGGAACCAAAAGAAAAGAAGACAACCCAACTGCTAGATCTCTGATCGTCCCAACTGGGCTCCACTACTGATCAATAAGAAAAGAAACAACACAACGGACAAGATCTTCATCGAGCTCCCACTTGAGCTCGGTTGCGCCACCTGCACTGGTATCATCGGCACCTGCAACTGTTTTGGAAGCATCTGTGAGTCACGAGGACTCAGCAATCTCACACCTGCGAGATCAAGACTATTTAAGCTTAAAGGAAAGGATGGTGTAATGAGGTGGAGCTGCAGCAAGCACTAAGCATATATGGTGGCTAACATACGCAAAGGAGAGCGAGAAGAGAAGCAACGGAACGGTCGTGAACTAGCAATGATCAAGAAGTGATCCTGAACTCCTACTTACGTCAAAAATAACCCAGAAACCATGTTCACTTCCCGGACTCCGCCGAGAAGAGACCATCACGGCTACACACGCGGTTGATGCGTTTTAATTAAGGTCAAGTGTCAAGTTCTCTACAACCGGATATTAACAAATTCCCATGTACCACATAACCGCGGGCACGGCTTTCGAAAGATAATACCCTGCAGGGGTGTCCCAACTTAGCCCATTATAAGCTCTCACGGTCAATGAAGGATAAACCTTCTCCCAGGAAAACCCGATCAGTCTCGGAATCCCGGTTACAAGACATTTCGACAATGGTAAAACAAGACCAGCAAAGCCGCCCGATGTGCCGACAAATCCCGATAGGAGCTGCACATATCTCGTTCTCAGGGCACACCGGATAAGTCAAGCTACGAGTAAAACCAGACCTCGAGTTTCCCCGAGGTGGCCCCGCAGGCTGCTCGGTTCGGACCAACACTCGAAGGAGCACTGGCCCGGGGGGGGGGGTCTAAAATAAAGATGACCCTTGAGTCTGCAGAACCCAAGGAAAAAGGGGATAGGTGGTAGCAAATGGTAAAACCAAGGTTGGGCCTTGCTGGAGGAGTTTTATTCAAAGCGAGCTGTCAAGGGGGTCCCATAAATCACCCAACCGCGTAAGGAACGCAAAATCAAGGAACATAACACCGGTATGACGGAAACTAGGGCGGCAAGAGTGGAACAAAACACCAGGCATAAGGTCGAGCCTTCCACCCTTTACCAAGTATATAGATGCATTAATTAAGATAAGAGATATTGTGATATCCCAACATAAACATAATCCAACATGGAGCAATCTTCATCTTCACCTGCAACTAGCAACGCTATAAGAGGGCTGAGCAAAAGCGGTAACATAGCCAAACAACGGTTTGCTAGGAAGGGTGACAAAGGTTAGAGGTTCATGGCAATTTGGGAGGCTTGAAAAGCAAGTGGTAGGTAGCGCGGCATAGCAATAGAGCGAAAAACTAGCAAGCAAAGATAGAAGTGATTTCGAGGGTATGGTCATCTTGCCTGAGATCCCGCAAGGAAGAAGAACGAGTCCATGAAGAAGACAAACGAATGTAGTCGAACGAATTCTCACAACTCCGAATCGAAACCGAAGCTAACGAGAGAAGCAACCCGGAAAGAAGCAAACAACACGGTAAACACACAATCATAAACATGGCATGATGCACAATCAAGTATGATGCATGTCCGGTTTAATGAGGCATGGCATGGCAAAGTGCACATACGAAACTACAAGTTAAGTGGAGCTCAATATGCAACGAGTTGCATATTGACGAAACGCCACATCAATTATTTAGTTCTCTCTCATTATGTACCCAACAATATTAAATGTTATTAAACATGGCAAGGGGTGCATCATAATTAAACAACCTATCTAGGCAAGTTTAAATGAGGCCGGAACAACAAACAACAATTCCGATAACTCCTCATGTCAATTAGCAATTTAATACAAACACAATTTTAAACATTTTAAATGTTGTTATCATGATGCGGATGACACATGCAAGGTATATGCAATTTTATGAAAATGTTGACATGAAGATGATTAGGAGCATTTGGTCACCATGGCAGAAAGAATTGGGTGCCACGGCGATGAAAACGGAAACGATGCCATGGCAACGTCCCGGTTCCGATAACTCGTTGAGCGACCGGTGCAAACGAAGATGTGGATGTGCGGAACATGCAAAAGATGGTGGGGTGATCCCGGTTACCGGGTTCCCACGGGACGATGGCATGACAACGAGGAGGAACATGGAATGACAACTCGGAAACGGTGCAACCACGAGCATCTCATACAACACACATGCATTCGTTCACGGGCGTCGTCTCGGGGTTATACCTTTGAAGCATGCGTTTCGGGACGGATCAAGTTCGGTACGAGGTAGAGGAAGTAGTCGTTCACAAGTCGGAGAGGAAGTAGACGTTCATGTTCCGTAGATGCTCGGGGTCATGACAAGGAACTTGACGTCCACGGGGTCTTCGCGGGTCGATGGTAGTGGTACATGTTGTCGGGGTACTTGTTGGTCCGGTCTTGGTGACGGTAGTTGTACACAAGTAGTAGAGGAACTTGATGCATCCACGCGTAGGGGTACTTGGCGATCGACGGACGTCGTGGTACTTATCGGTCCGGGTCTTGCAAATCCAAAGTGCTCATGTGCGGGGACGTCTCGGTCATTCAACGAAGAGGCCGTGTAGACGAACCGAAGTGGCAGTAGACGAGTTACACGGCCACGGTAGTCTTGAGACTTGGAGTTTCGTCTAGTCGAACTTGAGGATGTTCCGGTGCGGCGCTTAGCGAACCAAAACAAGGCAGCAACAAATGTTCTTCGAGGGATTTGGCGCGCAGAGGAGGATCGAGGCGCGGTGGAGCCAGCGCGCGACGAGGAGACGCGGGAGGCAGCGGGTACGGCGACGCCTCGCTAGACTTGGCGCGGCCGCGGACGAGGGCTGGAGGTGAACGGCGGGTTGGTGGCGACGAGGAGAAGCAGGAGAAGAGGCGGCGGTGAGGAAGTTCGCGAGGGCCATGGCGAGGAGAGGTGGACTTGACGCGAGCTCCTGGCGACGGGGCGTGGTGTAGGGGAGGCAGACGAGGTCCCGGACGGCAGCCCGGGGTGGATCCGGGCGGCGGCTGCGCGACGAGCTTGAAGATGAAGACGGGAGGCAGCAGCAGCGGATGTGGACGGGGAGGTCGCGAGGGGAGGAGGCTGCTGCGGGCGGCCGGTGCTCGAGGAACTCCTCTCCTCGGGCGCTCGGCGACAGGGGGTCTCGCTCCTCTCCTCTCTCTGGGTGGCGGTGCAAGGGAGAGGATGAGAGGAAGAGGGTGAGGGGATCGGGAGGATGAGACAGGGGAGGCTGGCGGCGCTGCAGGGGAGATGAGGGAGAGATCGAGAGGAGGAAGTGGCGGCGCAAGAGGAGAATGAAGGGAGAGATGGGGATCGGGCTAGGTTAGCGAGGGGGCTGCTGGGCCTAGAGGTCGGCCCAGTGAAGAGGGAGGCTGCTGGGCTCTCCACTCCCTCTCTCTTCAAAACTCTTCTAAAAACAGAAAAAGCAAAGAAAGAAAAGGAGAGAAAAGGAAAGAGTGGACAAGAATTTGGACATGGGGATAATTTTCCCGGACTCACAAAAATGCGCTTGATCCAAGAAAAATAGAAGTGGCCTGATTGGACGATATAAATTCAAATGCATTTGAATTTAATTCAAATGATTTGAAGGAAGTGAGGGTTGGGAAGGTCCAAAAATGTTCGGATTTTTGGTGGGGCTCCGGAATAAGATGAAAAAAATATAATGCGAGGTTGGAGACCAAGAATTAAGATAACAAAGGCATTGGGATATTTGCAAGTGTGTTATGGTGAACTCCAACTAATGGAAAATTTATAATAGCTCCATAAATATTAGGAGGATATGTTATAAAGAGAAATCACCATGTGAATTCCCTCGATTTAAATGGATCGAAGATCCATGCAATTTACTTGGTTGAGTTTTAAAAATTAATGACATGATGGCATGATGACATGATGCAATGAAAAATAAGAGCAAGCACAAAAGAAACACACGGCGATCATGAAAAATAAGGAAGTCTTCTGAAGCGTCGGTCTTGGGGCGTTACAACACTCCACCACTACAAGGGTATCTCGTCCCGAGATCTAGGATGGCACCGGAGAAAAGCGAAAGAGGAAGAGGTAAAACAAATTGCTTCTTTGACAATTGAATGAAACCAAAGAACCTTGCGAGGTTGAACAAATTAAAAGAGAGAATACAACGAAGATGAACAAAGTTGAAAACAATCCGTTAGGAAAGAGGAGCAAGGAACATCACGAGAACCTTGTAGGTTGGAAGACATGAATGGAAAAACCAATGAACGAGAAATACATGCAAGCACTCCGGTTGAAACGAGATGTACAAGGAACGATAATGATCAATTACGATAACGCTCTGGTTGGAAAATGGAAGGGGTACAATATGGACTTGGCAAAATGAAAGCACTTGGATGAGACTTCGGTTAGAAGAGGAATGATTGACATCAACAGTCCGGTTAAAACAAGATAAAGAAGGAATGAGAATGGTATAATTTGGGCAGCACTCCGCCTGTAAATGGAAGGAATTGAACATGATCTTGACAAGATGAGAGGATACTCGATGAAATTAACAACATGTTGCCTCTGAAACTAATGAAAGAATGGCACAAGGGGTAAGAAAGATTTCAGACAGCACTCCGGTTGAGAAAGGAGACAAAACTTGATAAGATGAGAGAACTCGAATGAAAACACGACACTCCGGTTAAACGGATAAGAAAGGAAAAATTACATGATCTTGACAAAACAAGATGATTGGTCGAAGAGAGCAACATCACAATGCTTCCGGGATGAATGAATAGAAGATAGATCGTCGGAATAAGATAACGGAGAAGAAAAAGACAACTTCTGCCACAAATGAGCTTGGAAAGCACCCTTCGGAGAAGGTTAGAACGGAGTTGTTGGGAAAATCAACAACGAAAAAGAACAAACTTGTTGAGGGCTTATGGAACACATCTCAAAATTATGAGGTGACAACCCGCCACTAGCGGAAACAATTTCTTGCTTGAGATCAACGAAGAGATGAAAACTTCTCTTGCCGAGAGGATAGGAGAAAAACTTGGATCATTGTTAGACACCACAATTAGCAACATTCCTTAGGGACGGCTGTAGGTGAAATATAACCCAATATAACTCCAACAAAAAGATTGATTGGTTGAAAAGATCTCTTGGACGAACAGAAAATGATGGATTTAAATATGTCACTCTTGAAAACTTGTGAATCATGAAACGTGAAGGGAAATTATCAAAAATGACATAACACCATCTCAAAAGATAAGATAGAGAGAATTGCACTTCAGAATGCAAGATGAAGAATGCTTGAACTCCTCAAAACAGAGCATGTGTTGAGCACCATGTTTATTTTAGAGTATAGCTTGACGGATCATAACTCCGAGAGAAATCTTGAAGAACAATTGGAGAATGAAACGAATCCTTGATGAGCCACCATGTAGAGCCCCGATGAAGAACTCCGGTACTAAAAGTATGATCGAACGAAAGGGAAAATTGAAAAGAACTCCGGGAGAAGCCTTGCAATGATTAGATGAAGCTTTGAAATGATATAATTGAAATAACTTGGATCTCCGGAAAGAAAAGATGAACAACTTGGAACCGAGAATTTGATATCATGAACGAACTCCGGAAGAAAGAATTAATCACTTGGATGAAACAATAATAAGAATTATGTTATGCGTATCCTTCACCAATATAAATTGATGACAATCAACGGATTTGGCATACTACTTATTCTCGTAGAAAGGATTAAGATAGATATTGCGCAAACTTGTGAAGGTCTTCATCGAAACACCGGTAGGATTGAAACAACGAATAAATTGATATGATAACGAGGGAAGAGAAGCCTTGAACGAACCACCGTAAGAATTGAAAATAATTGAAGAAAAGAGGACGAAACACCGTAAGAATTAAAGAGGGCGCGAAAATACTCAAGGGAATTTGATACACGAGAACGAAGAGATCACGAGCTGATTAGATGATACTTGAATGATGCACCGGTAAGATTTGGAGAACAAGAGCTGAATGTTGAAAACGAATAAATCTTCTGAAATGATGGCCTTCGGAGAATCAAACTGAAAAGACTCATGAATAGCTCCGGATGGGTAAAAGAATTATCACAATCAAAAACAATTATGAGAGGATGGCATAAGCTAGAACTATGAATCTTGAAGAGAACGGAGCAAGATTCAAGAGAAATTCTTCTTCGGTCTTCAAATGTTGAGAATGACGATGCGAAACACCACCATGAATTATTGAGACACTCTGGAAGAATGGATAATAGAAATGATGAACCAACGATGAAAGAAATTGAAAGATCTAGGAGAAAGACATATGACTGATGAAAATTCATTCTTACGTCAAACTTTGCAATGAATTTGAGGATAACTCCGGAAAGAATTAGAAGAGTTAGGTAAGATCCTGGGAAAATACCTGTGGGTTAGGGCCCACTCAAAAGATACACCGTTGGAATGATTACTTGAAAATGAGATTGCACCGGTTGAATTAAATGGCTTGAATGAGGTAACAACCTCGAAATAGTTAGAATTGATGCGGAGTGGAAACACGAATCTTCAGAGATATCTTCAGCACTCCGGAACAATTGAATAGCAAGCGGGGAATGATTAAGAGATGCACCGACATACGAAAACACTTGAAACGAGGAAGGGAATATGATCAACATTGAAGGCTTGAATTTAGTCCACCGGAGAAGAAGAATAACGAAGAATAATAAACTTGAAGCTCCGTTAGTATCTTCATGGGAAAACACTGGATACGAACATTGAAAGAAAATAATGAAGAGACTTCGCATCAATAAAAAGGATACTTGATTAAGAATTCTGAGTCCTTGAAGAAAAAGGGTGGGAGGGTGGGAAAACAAAGGCAACTTGGGTCGGATGAAACGAACACCGTTGAGAAAAAGCTTAGAATTGATCTTGCGAATGTTGGAATGACTGGATGCACTTGAAGAGAAACACGCCGGTTGGAAAAGAATTAACATGACGATCTCGATGATCAAGAAGGATTATCATCCACATAGAAATATGAGAACACCACTTAGAATAAGGTATGGAATCAACACTTGTCATTGAAGCAACTCGAATACCACAAATAAAACAAAACAAAGGATTGGCTCGCAGAATAAGCCAGAACAAACATATGATAGAGATTTCGTCCGAAGTTTTCGTGGTGGGGCCCACACGGGCTCGATCGTACAGCACCATCATGTACAAGGCAGTGCACATGACATACGAAGCGTCCCCGAGTCGGCATAGCCAAGGACTCTTTAAGACACTACGAGACCACTGTAAAACCAACCGTGGAAAGGCGGACCACTAGACGTCGAACCCCAATCTCATATCATGCATCTGTCGGAAAGATGTCCTAAGAGCTACTTGAATTCCCACTTATAAACTCCCGAAACTTTCTGGTTATGCAATCTGGTGTTGGGGATACAGGGGACACAAAAATATATCACCCAAACTAACAATACCTAGATCCAGCTGTATCCATCCGTCAACACATAACCAAGAAAACTCCGGAAATCGTTTACCTCAACCTTCGAAAAGCATCCGTTGTACGAGTTATGGCAATACTCCCGAACTCCCGCCCCAGTACTGGGTGGCGTCGAGGTGATCTCACCAACAACTGCATAAAAGAGATTTCGATGTCGGCGAAACTCAGGTATTCCAGAACTGCAACGATAAAATTGTGACGACAACACCTCGGAGCTCAACTCCCCGGGACACTGCCACAACCCCTAAATGTCAGGAGGCACCAAGAACAATGTTCTCGTCACAAAACCATCGGAACGATTCCAAGATACCCGCGTGATCCTAGAATTTTTTTTAGTGAAATTTGAGGAGAGGAAGGTCAAAACTTCTACGTCAGGAGGCCTCACCAGAGCGACGAAGGGACTGAGGAGTAAAACTAATCCTACTCTCCGATATATATAATCCTAAGACTCAAAACATTTTTGTTCTAGACTCAACAATGCCAGCGATTCGATCAAGCAGGGGGCTCCTAAGTCGGGGATGGCTCTGATTACCAACTTGTAACGCCCACGATGCGGCTATATCTCCCACGTGTCGAGGCACGACTTAGAGGCATAACCGCATTGTGGTTTTGTCGCAAGAAGGGTCATCTTCACACAATCCCATGTAATGAACAAGAATGGGATAAAGAGTTGGCTTACAATCGCCACTTCACACAATACATAAATAAATCATACATCAATCAGAATACACACATAGGTCCGGCTACGGAACCAAAAGAAAAGAAGACAACCCAACTGCTAGATCTCTGATCATCCCAACTGGGCTCCACTACTGATCAATAAGAAAAGAAACAACACAACAGACAAGATCTTCATCGAGCTCCCACTTGAGCTCGGTTGCGCCACCTGCACAGGTATCATCGGCACCTGCAACTGTTTTGGAAGCATCTGTGAGTCACGAGGACTCAGCAATATCACACCCGCGAGATCAAGACTATTTAAGCTTAAAGGAAAGGATGGTGTAATGAGGTGGAGCTGCAGCAAGCACTAAGCATATATGGTGGCTAACATACGCAAAGGAGAGCGAGAAGAGAAGCAACGGAACGGTCGTGAACTAGCAATGATCAAGAAGTGATCCTGAACTCCTACTTACGTCAAAATAACCCAAAAACCGTGTTCACTTCCCGGACTCAGCCGAGAAGAGACCATCACGGCTACACACGCGGTTGATGCGTTTTAATTAAGGTCAAGTGTCAAGTTCTCTACAACCGGATATTAACAAATTCCCATCTGCCACATAACCGCGGGCACGGCTCTCGAAAGATAATACCCTGCAGGGGTGTCCCAACTTAGCCCATTATAAGCTCTCACGGTCAACGAAGGATAAACCTTCTCCTAGGAAAACCCGATCAGTCTCGGAATCCCGGTTACAAGACATTTCGACAATGGTAAAACAAGACCAGCAAAGCCGCCCGATGTGCCGACAAATCCCGATAGGAGCTGCACATATCTCGTTCTCAGGGCACACCGGATAAGTCAAGCTACGAGTAAAACCAGACCTCGAGTTTCCCCGAGGTGGCCCCGCAGGCTGCTCGGTTCGGACCAACACTCGAAGGAGCACTGGCCCGGGGGGGTCTAAAATAAAGATGACCCTTGAGTCTGCAGAACCCAAGGGAAAAGGGGATAGGTGGTAGCAAATGGTAAAACCAAGGTTGGGCCTTGCTGGAGGAGTTTTATTCAAAGCGAACTGTCAAGGGGGTCCCATAAATCACCCAACCGCGTAAGGAACGCAAAATCAAGGAACATAACACCGGTATGACGGAAACTAGGGCGGCAAGAGTGGAACAAAACACCAGGCATAAGGTCGAGCCTTCCACCCTTTACCAAGTATATAGATGCATTAATTAAGATAAGAGATATTGTGATATCCCAACATAAACATAATCCAACATGGAGCAATCTTCATCTTCACCTGCAACTAGCAACGCTATAAGAGGGCTGAGCAAAAGCGGTAACATAGCCAAACAACGGTTTGCTAGGAAGGGTGACAAAGGTTAGAGGTTCATGGCAATTTGGGAGGCTTGAAAAGCAAGTGGTAGGTAGCGCGGCATAGCAATAGAGCGAACAACTAGCAAGCAAAGATAGAAGTGATTTCGAGGGTATGGTCATCTTGCCTGAGATCCCGCAAGAAAGAAGAACGAGTCCATGAAGAAGACAAACGAATGTAGTCGAACGAATTCTCACAACTCCGAATCGAAACCGAAGCTAACGAGAGAAGCAACCCGGAAAGAAGCAAACAACACGGTAAACACACAATCATAAACATGGCATGATGCACAATCAAGTATGATGCATGTCCGGTTTAATGAGGCATGGCATGGCAAAGTGCACATACGAAACTACAAGTTAAGTGGAGCTCAATATGCAACGAGTTGCATATTGACGAAACGCCACATCAATTATTTAGTTCTCTCTCATTATGTACCCAACAATATTAAATGTTATTAAACATGGCAAGGGGTGCATCATAATTAAACAACCTATCTAGGCAAGTTTAAATGAGGCCGGAACAACAAACAACAATTCCGATAACTCCTCATGTCAATTAGCAATTTAATACAAACACAATTTTAAACATTTTAAATGTTGTTATCATGATGCGGATGACATATGCAAGGTATATGCAATTTTATGAAAATGTTGACATGAAGATGATTAGGAGCATTTGGTCACCATGGCAGAAAGAATTGGGTGCCACGGCGATGAAAACGGAAACGATGCCATGGCAACGTCCCGGTTCCGATAACTCGTTGAGCGACCGGTGCAAACGAAGATGTGGATGTGCGGAACATGCAAAAGATGGTGGGGTGATCCCGGTTACCGGGTTCCCACGGGACGATGGCATGACAACGAGGAGGAACATGGAATGACAACTCGGAAACGGTGCAACCACGAGCATCTCATACAACACACACGCATTCGTTCACGGGCGTCGTCTCGGGGTTATACCTTTGAAGCATGCGTTTCGGGACGGATCAAGTTCGGTACAAGGTAGAGGAAGTAGTCGTTCACAAGTCGGAGAGGAAGTAGACGTTCATGTTCCGTAGATGCTCGGGGTCATGACAAGGAACTTGACGTCCACGGGGTCTTCGCGGGTCGACGGTAGTGGTACATGTTGTCGGGGTACTTGTTGGTCCGGTCTTGGTGACGGTAGTTGTACACAAGTAGTAGAGGAACTTGATGCATCCACGCGTAGGGGTACTTGGCGATCGACGGACGTCGTGGTACTTATCGGTCCGGGTCTTGCAAATCCAAAGTGCTCATGTGCGGGGACGTCTCAGTCATTCAACGAAGAGGCCGTGTAGACGAACCGAAGTGGCAGTAGACGAGTTACACGGCCACGGCAGCGGGTACGGCGACGCCTCGCTGGACTTGGCGCGGCCGCGGACGAGGGCTGGAGGTGAACGGCGGGTTGGTGGCGACGAGGAGAAGCAGGAGAAGAGGCGGCGGTGAGGAAGTTCGTGAGGGCCATGGCGAGGAGAGGTGGACTTGACGCGAGCTCCCGGCGACGGGGCGTGGTGTAGGGGAGGCAGACGAGGTCCCGGACGGCAGCCCGGGGTGGATCCGGGCGGCGGCTGCGCGACGAGCTTGAAGATGAAGACGGGAGGCAGCAGCAGCGGATGTGGACGGGGAGGTCGCGTGGGGAGGAGGCTGCTGCGGGCGGCCGGTGCTCGAGGAACTCCTCTCCTCGGGCGCTCGGCGACAGGGGGTCTCGCTCCTCTCCTCTCTCTGGGTGGCGGTGCAAGGGAGAGGACGAGAGGAAGAGGGTGAGGGGATCGGGAGGATGAGACAGGGAGGCTGGCGGCGCTGCAGGGGAGATGAGGGAGAGATCGAGAGGAGGAAGTGGCGGCGCAAGAGGAGAACGAAGGGAGAGATGGGGATCGGGCTAGGTTAGCGAGGGGGCTGCTGGGCCTAGAGGCCGGCCCAGTGAAGAGGGAGGCTGCTGGGCTCTCCACTCCCTCTCTCTTCAAAACTCTTCTAAAAACAGAAAAAGAAAGGAAAGAAAAGGAGAGAAAAGGAAAGAGTGGACAAGAATTTGGACATGGGGATAATTTTCCCGGACTCACAAAAATGCGCTTGATCCAGGAAAAATAGAAGTGGCCTGATTGGACGATATAAATTCAAATGCATTTGAATTTAATTCAAATGATTTGAAGGAAGTGAGGGTTGGGAAGGTCCAAAAATGTTCGGATTTTTGGTGGGGCTCCGGAATAAGATGAAAAAAATATAATGCGAGGTTGGAGACCAAGAATTAAGATAACAAAGGCATTGGGATATTTGCAAGTGTGTTATGGTGAACTCCAACTAATGGAAAATTTATAATAGCTCCATAATTATTAGGAGGATATGTTATAAAGAGAAATCACCATGTGAATTCCCTCGATTTAAATGGATCGAAGATCCATGCAATTTACTTGGTTGAGTTTTTAAAATTAATGACATGATGGCATGATGACATGATGCAATGAAAAATAAGAGCAAGCACAAAATAAACACACGGCGATCACGAAAAATAAGGAAGTCTTCTGAAGCGTCGGTCTTGGGGCGTTACACCTGGCCATAGAGACAGCCGCGCCCATGGCTGAGGAAATGCCTTTTCTCCTTGCCGTCGAGCCCCAGGCTCCGGCGTGGGCACAACATACTGTCCGATTCCTCCAAACAGGGGAACTTCCTGAGGAGCAGGAAGAAGCGGAGAAAGTAGCCCGTCGGTCCGCCCTGTACCAGTTCGTCGACGACGTCCTGTACAGGAGAAGGCCGAACAACGTGAAATTGAAGTGCATCCCCTGGGAGGAAGGACTGGAGCTGTTGGCGGAGATACATGGAGGCATATGTGAATCCCACATAGGGTCGAGGGCCCTTGCCGGAAAGGCATTCCGGCAGGGTTTCTTTTGGCCCACCGCCCTCCAGGATGCGACGGCACTAGTAACCAAGTGTGAAGCGTGTCAGTTCCATTCAAAGAAGCTTCATCAACCAGCTCAAGCCCTTCAAACAATCCCTCTCTCCTGGCCATTCTCGGTCTGGGGGCTCGATATACTAGGCCCTTTTCCCCGCGCTGTCGGGGGCTTTGAGTACTTGTACATTGCAATCGACAAGTTCACAAAGTGGCCGAAGGTGGAAGCAGTGAGAAAGATGACTGCTCAATCAGCTGTGAAGTTCTTCAAGGGACTGGTCTGCCATTTTGGTGTGCCAAACAGAGTCATTACCGACAACGGCACGCAGTTCACAAGCCACACCTTCATGCAATACATCCAAGACCTCGGCAGCAAGGCCTGTTTTGCTTCCGTGGCACACCCACGGAGCAACAGCCAAGCGGAGAGGGCAAATGCTAAAGTGTTGTGAGGCCTAAGAGCAAAGACTTTTGACAAGCTGCGCAAGAGCGGAAGGCGCTGGATTGATGAATTGTCGGTGGTTCTTTGGTCGATCAGGACGACGCCCAATCGAGCCACCAGCCAGACACCTTTTGCCCCGGTCTACGGGGCAGAAGCAGTTCTCCCCACGGAACTCATATACGGGTCACCTCGAGTGATCGCTTATGATGAGCTTGAGCAAGGGCAGTTGCGCCAAGATGACGCGACGCTCCTTGAGGAAGATCGTCTTCGGGCGGCTGTGAGAGCAGCACGCTACCAGCAAGCCTTGCGCCGCTACCATAGCCGCAAGGTTCATGCCCGAAGCTTTGAGGAAGGCGACCTTGTTCTTCGGCGCGTTCAGTCGGCCAAGAATTCCAACAAGTTGACGCTGAAGTGGGAAGGCCCTTATCGGGTAATACGAGTCACCAGGCCCGCGCAGTCCGCCTGGAGACCGAAGATGCTGTCCCAGTGAGCAACTCCTGGAACATCGAGCATCTTTGCAAGTTTTACCCATAAGGCGCGGCTTGTCGGGCCTCCCGGCAAGCCACCTTTTGTACAAGCTTTGCCGGCGAGGCATGTAACCCTTCGTACAAAGCCAGGCGCAGACCCTGAGCATAAACAAATGAAGCGCTGGCGCCCTAAGTTATAGCATGCATGCTAGGTCGAGTCTCTTCCTTGGTTAGGGTTGACAGTGCTTGGCGGCGACTAACCCCTAGCTTAGAGGTCGAGTGCGCGTCTCTCTGTCCTTTTCTGTCATCTTTTGGTTTGCAGGGAACATGAGCATTTCTGCTGAGCTACTTGGAAGAAAGGGCACGGACCGGTGTCCTAACCCCGGCAAACCAAAGTTGCCGGGGGCTGCGAGTACAAGGATCCAACCGTGGCAAGATGAGGTTGCCGGGGGCTGCAGAGCCAGATAAGTCTTCATCCTCTGTCATGCATTTCAGAACAGAACTGGGGCATGTGAAGCCTCGTTTTATCTCCGGGCTACCGTGCTCCCCTTTTTCCTATACCTAAGGATTATATCCTAGGTCTGGATTCGGTTGTAGCCGCGGCGGCAAGGAGGCAGAACGAGGAGCCTGAGCCTACTTCATCCCTGCCTCTGCCAAGAGCGCGAGAACGGTCGAGTGAAGTAAGGGGGGCGGCAAGCCCTGTTGCCGGGGCGAAAAACGTTTATCTTAAATAATAACAAGGATTCGCTCCTTGTCGCAGGGTCTACCCGCGAACGAAAAACCCAGCAAACATCCCTTTTTCATTAAAAACATCCCATACAGGTACAGTTCGTACGGAATGAAAAACATGAGCAAGGAGATTACAAATTCTAAATTTGACAAAGGCCCGCAGGCTTACAGACTAAAAAAGAGATAAGATGCCCGTAATCCCTTTCTTGTCCCTCTCCTCAGGAGGCAGGTCAAGGAGGCGAGAGGGCAAAAGGGGCGCCTAGGCGAGCTACGAGCAGCAGAAAGCACCAAGAGAACACCTCGGTGACCGCCCACGGGTGGGCCGGTGATGACGGTGCCGGGAAAGGAGCTGGAAGACGAGGCGGCAGGACCGGAAATACGCGATGAAGGTGTCGGTGCCCGCGTACTCCGAGTTGACGGCCTTGCCGCCCGTCCTCTTCCTCTTCTGCAGCCTCCCGACGCCAGCTGCCCAAGGAGACGGCCCCGAGAAGTTCAAGGAGCTGGCCCCAGCCTGGCAAGACTCTCCAGGAGGAGCGGCCAGGTGCAGATGCTGCTGCTGCCGAACCGCCCAGGCGAGGGGCGTCCGACGCCTAGTCAGACTCGTCCCCGTCGTCTGCCCCGCTGTCCTCCTCGTCACTTTCGCTCGAGGAAGAGCTTCCATCGTCGGAATCTCCGTCAGAGGAGCTCTCCACGCAGCACTTCAGGCGAGTCCCGAAGTCTCCGAAGACCTTGACGGAGAGCAGGCCGTCCTCCATTAATTTGAAGTAGAGGACAAGCCCCACCGTCAGGCTGTGGATGCGGGCGAACGTCTTCCATCCGCGGTGGAGGTACATCACCCGAGGAGCCGGGAAGTCGACGTCGACCCGCGTGCCCCCATTCCCACAGCCCCTCATGTGCAATCTGAGGGATTGGGGCGGGTCACGCTCCATCTCCCGAGCGAACGGAGCGGGAAGACGAAGACGGCGACGCGGAGGCCGGCGCAGCCTGATGAAGAATTCACGGGGCTGGTCTCCAACATGGCCTTCTATCGGAAAAGACATCATTGGCGGGGGCGAAGCCGGCGCGCCGCCCCGTCCTCCTCTTCCTCGAGCACTACGACCTCTGCCCTGGCCTCGCCCCCTCCCCCGTCCCCTCGCGGCCGGCTCTACCACCGCGGGCTCAGGAGGAGGGGGACGTGCTGTCGAGCGGCGACCCTCGCCGCCACCGTCGAGGGACCAGGATTCCCTTTCTCCATGACGAGTGGAAGGAAGAAGCAGAAGCGAGAGGAGATGGATGATAGGAGAGTGCAGGACGCCATTCCCCCTTCCCCCTCCTTATAAAGGGGCGGGGTCGGGGCTCGGCCGCCCCGCTCGACCAATCCAGCCACCGGAGGCGCATGGAATCGGGACCGACCCGCTGCCCCAACCAGCGACGGCCCGGTTTCCTGCCTCCACCGCTTGCCACCCCAGGCGCATGAAGGACGCGTGGCGGGCGTGCAGAACCGAGGGGACGGGTGAAGCGACCTCTCCCCACCCCGTGATCGTGGGGTGTGGACGCCTTGAAGACCGCGACCCGGCCCCATTCAGTAAATGAGCCGCGCCTCCACGCCTCCCTATTTTTATGGGGAAGGCGCGAGTCGCCTCTTTACTGCAGTGTGACGCATGCGTGCGGAAACCGTCCATGCATGCCGCCCACGTCACGCACACCCCTCCACGCCGCGCCGCGCGCGCGCGTCGTGGGAAGCGCAGCACGCGAAAAGTTTTACTGCGGTAAAAACCGCCCCACCTGCCCGCCCACCGTTTTGGGCCTGGCCCAACAACGTGTCGCGCTTATGTGTGGCCCAGGCCCGGGGGCTCCTGTCGGTGTACAAAAAGAGGGGCGCACCTTTGTACCCCTTTACCTGTGCACGGGCAGTCGGAGCCGCGCCCGCGATCACACCAAGCAGAACTAGGGAGGTGAGCCAAGGTAAGACCGAAGCCCAAGATAATCAGAGCAACACCAAGGCCAAGATCACAAAGAGCAGAGGGACGAAGCAGGTTCCCCCGGCAAGACCCTTGCCGGGGCAGCCTCAGCAGCCCCGGCAAGACCCTTGCTGGGGCAGCTCGCCCCATACCAACAGAGCGAGCCACCCTTGAGCCCACGGTCCCCAACACCATCATCCATGTGGGGCCAGGGCTCGGGAGGCACCTCTGTGGTGGCATGCAGATCTTTGTGAAGACAAATTCAAGATCAGATGAGGATTAGAAGACGACGATCCTCGGCAAGATCCTTGCCGAGGAAACCCACGAGACCCCCGGCAAGGTCCTTGCCTGGGACGACGGCGCCCCATGGGAAGACCCTTGCCGGGCCACCCAGCAAGACCCTTGCCGGGTCACCCGGCAAGGCCCTCACCAAGGACGCTAGCAGGGCCACCGCCAGGACTGCACCAACCAAGTTTCCACTGTCGTTCGCATGCAGCTGCCAGCTCAACCAGCTGCGCAGGCACCTGCGTGGCAACATGCAGCTCCCGGGCCAACTCGTTAAGCGCCTGTGTGGCGGCATGCAGATCTTCGTGAAGGCTCCACCACCGCGCCACCTCAGCTGCCTGCCTGCCTACATGGCACCGCATTCCTCACTGGCCAGGGCGCGTGTCGGAGCGAGGAGGAGCGGCGACGGACGGGACGCGCCTCGCCCCCGTCCCCGATAAAGCAAGGGGACACCTAAGCTACACATTAAATGCGTCTTGTCCTGTAGTACGAGCGATAAGCTCATAGCACTGTGCGCCTTTCCACCTCCTGTGTGCCACCGTGGCAGCCCCTTCCGACTATAAAAGGAGGCCCATGGCATACTGGAGAAGGATTCGGCTCTTTCGAACCACGCACTCACCACAGCTAGTTCGAGAGCTCAAGAACTCTCTGAAATACACCCACCAAAGCAGGACTAGGGTTTTACGCATCCTCGCGGCCCGAACCTGGGTAAACGATCCTTGTGCTGGTTACTAATCCTGCTCTTCTCGCAACCCTGCGCCCCGGCGACCGTAGTAGGGACTCTTGTGATCCCATAGGTGTCGTTTCCTCGACACATTTTGAGATTCCTCGTCATGTCTGTGATCTCATCCGGGACACCGAACAACATTCGTTCACCAAATCACATAACTCATATAATACAACATCGTCATCGAACGTTAAGCGTGCGGACCCTACGGGTTCGAGAACTATGTAGACATGACCGAGACACCTCTCCGGTAAATAACCAATAGCGGAACCTGGATGCTCATATTGGCTCCTACATATTCTAAAAAGATCTTTATCGGTCGAGCCGTTATGACAACATGCATTATTCCCTTTGTCCATCGGTATGTTACTTGCCCGAGATTCGATCGTCGGTATCTTCATACCTAGTTCAATCTCGTTACCGGCAAGTCTCTTTACTCGTTCCATAATATATCCTCCTGCAACTAACTCATTAGTTACTTTGCTTGCAAGGCTTCTTATGATGTGTATTACCGAGAGGGCCCAGAGATACCTCTTCGATACTCGGAGTGACAAATCCTAATCTCGATCTATGCCAACCCAACAAACACCTTCGGAGATACCTGTAGAGCATCTTTATAATCACCCAGTTACATTTTGACATTTGGTAGCACACAAGGCATTCCTCTGGTATTCGGGAGTTGCATAATCTCATAGTCGAAGGAATATGTATTTGACATGAAGAAAGCAATAGCAATAAAACTGAATGATCATTATGCTAAGCTAACGGACGGGTCTTGTACATCACATAATTCTCCTAATGATGTGATCCCATTCATCAAATTACAACACATGTCTATGGTTAGGAACCTTAACCATCTTTGATTAACGAGCTAGTCTAGTAGAGGCTTACTAGGGACATGTTGTTTTGTCTATGTATTCACACATGTATCGAGTTTCCAGTTAATACAATTCTAGCATGAATAATAAACATTTATCATGATATAAGGAAATATAAAATAACAACTTTATTATTGCCTCTAGGGCATATTTCCTTCAGTCTCCCACTTGCACTAGAGTCAATAATCTAGTTCACATCACCATGTGATTTAACACCAATAGTTCACATCGTCATGTGATTAACACCCATAGTTCACATCGCCATGTGACCAACACCCAAAGGGTTTACTAGAGTCAATAATCTAGTTCACATCGCCATGTGATTAACACCCAAAGAGTACTTAAGGTGTGATCATGTTTTGCTTGTGAAAGAAGTTTAGTCAACGGGTGTGTCACATTCAGATCTGTATGTATATTGCAAATTTCTATGTCTACAATACTCGGCATGATCTACTCTAGCTAATTGCTCCCACTTTCAATATGTATCCAGATTGAGAATTAGAGTCATCTGGATCAATGTCAAAGCTTGCAACGACGTAACCCTTTACGACGAACTCTTTGTCACCTCCATAACCGAGAAACATTTCCTTAGTCCTGTTTAGGTACCTAAGGATAATTTTGACCGATGTCCAGTGATCTACTCCTGGATCACTATTGTACCCCCGTGCCAAACTCATGGCAAGGTACACAATAGGTCTGGTATACAGCATGGCATACTTTATAGAACCTATGTCTGAGGCATAGGGAATGACTTTCATTCTCTCTCTATCTTCTGTTGTGGTTGGGTTTTGAGTCTTACTCAACTTCATACCTTACAACTCAGGCAAGAACTCCTTCTTTAACTTATCTATTTTGAACTCCTTCAAAATCTTATCAAGGTATGTACTCATCGAAGGTCTTATCAAGCATCTTGATCTATCACTATAGATCTTGATGCCCAATATGTAAGCAGCTTCACCGAGGTCTTTCTTTGAAAAAACTGATTTCAAACACTCCTTTATGCTTTCTAGAAAATTCTACATCATTTCCGATCAACAATATGTCATTCACATATACTTATCAGAAAGGCTGTAGTGCTCCCACTCACTTTTTTGTAAATACAGGCTTCACTGCAAGTCTGTATAAAATTATATGCTTTGATCAACTCATCAAAGCGTATATCCCAACTCCGAGATGCTTGCACCAGTCCATAGATGGATCGCTGGAGCTTACACATTTTGTTAGCACCTTTAGGATTGACAAAACCTTCTGGTTGCATCATATACAACTCTTATTTAATAAATCCATTAAGGGATGCAGTTTTGATATCCATTTGCTAGATTTCATAAAATGCGGCAATTACTAACATGATTCGGACAGACTTAAGCATCGATACGAGTGAGAAAATCTAATCGTAGTCAACACTTTAAACTTGCCGATGTTGGGGAACGTAGCTTGCAATTTCAAAAAAATTCCTACGATCACGCAAGATCTATCTAGGAGATGCATAGAAACAAGAGGGGAGAGTATGTCCACCTACCCTCGTAGACCGAAAGCGGAAGCGTTAGTTTAACGCGGTTGATGTAGTCGAACGTCTTCGCGATCCAACCGATCAAGTACCGAACGTACGACACCTCCGAGTTCAGAACACGTTCATCTCGATGACATCCCTCGAACTCTTGACCCAGCAAAGTGTCAAGGGAGAGTTTTGTCAGCACGACGGCGTGGTGACAGTGATGGTGATGTGATCCGGGCAGGGCTTCACCTAAGCACTACGACAATATGACCGGATGAGTAAACTGTGGAGGGGGGCACTACACATGGCTAAGAAACAATTGATATGCTTTGGGGTGCCACCCTACCCCTGTATATAAAGGAGGAGAGGGGAGGAGGCGGCCTAGGGCCGCGCTGATGTCTACTATGCAACCTTCTCCTTGTAGACGTTGTTGGGCCTCCAAGTGCAGAGGTTTGTAGGACAGTAGCAAATTTCCCTCAAGTGGATGACCTAAGGTTTATCAATCCGTGGGAGGCATAGGATGAAGATGGTCTCTCTCAAACAACCCTGCAACCAAATAACAAAGAGTCTCTTGTGTCCCCAACACACCCAATACAATGGTAAATTGTATAGGTGCACTAGTTCGGCGAAGAGATGGTGATACAAGTGCAATATGGATGGTAGATATGGGTATTTGTAATCTGAAAATATAAAAACAGCAAGGTATCTATTGATAAAAGTGAGCACAAACGGTATTGCAATGCTAGGAAACAAGGCCTAGGGGTTCATACTTTCACTAGTGCAAGTTCTCTCAACAATAATAACATAATTGGATCATCTAACAATCCGTCAACATGCAACAAAGAGTGGCTCCAAAGTCACTAACAGCAGAGAACAAACGAAGAGATTATTGTAGGGTACGAAACCACCTCAAAGTTATCCTTTCTGATCGATCTATTCAAGAGTCCGTAGTAAAATAACACGAAGCTATTCTTTCCGTTCGATCTATCATAGAGTTCGTACTAGAATAACACCTTAAGATACAAATCAACCAAAACCCTAATGTCACCTAGATACTCCAATGTCACCTCGAGTATCCGTGGGTATGATTATACGATATGCATCACACAATCTCAAATTCATCTATTCAACCAACACAAAGAACTTCAAAGGGTGCCCCAAAGTTTCTACCGGAGAGTGAAGATGAAAATGTGTTCCAACCCCTATGCATAAGTTCACGAGGTTATGGAACTCGCAAGTTGTTCACCAAAACATACATCAAGTGGATCATGTGAATATCCCATTGTCACCACAGATAAGCACATGCAAGACATACATCAAGTGTTCTCAAATCCTTAAAGACTCAATCTGATAAGATAACTTCAAAGGGAAAACGCAATTCATTACAAGAGTGTAGAGGGGGAGAAACATAATAAGATCCAACTATAATAACAAAGCTCGTGATACATCAAAATCGTGCCAAATCAAGAACACGAGAGAAAGAGATCAAACACATAGCTACTGGTACATACCCTCAGCCCCGAGGGTGAACTACTCCCTCCTCGTCATCGAGAGTGCCGGGATGATGAAGATGGCCACCGGTGAGGGATCCCCCCCTCCGGCAGGGTGCCGAAACAGGGTCCCGATTTGTTTTTGGTGGCTACAGAGGCTTGCGGCGGCAGAACTCCCGATCTAGGTTTCTTTCTGGAAGTTTGGGTATATATAAGAGGTGTTGGCGTCGGGAACAAGTCAGGGGGTCCTCGAGGCGGCCACGAGGCAGGGGGCACGCCCAGGGGGGTAGGGCACCGCCCCCACCCTCGTGGTGGCCTCGGGACTCCCCTGGTCCATCACCGATGCTCCGTGGGCTTCTTCTGGTCCAAAAATAAGCTCTGTCAATTTTTAGGTCAATTGGACTTCGTTTGGTTTTCCTTTTCTGTGATACTCAAAAATAAGGAAAAACAGAAACTGGCACTGGGCTCTGGGTTAATAGGTTAGTCCCAAAAATCATATAAAATAGCATATAAATGCTTATAAAACATCCTAGATGGATAATATAATAGAATGGAACAATAAAAAATTATAGATACGTTGGAGACGTATCAAGCATCCCCAAGCTTAATTCCTGCTCGTCCTCGAGTAGGGAAATGAAATTTTTTTGATGTGGAATGCTACCTAGCATAATTCTCAATGTAATTTTCTTTATTGTGGCATGAATGTTCAGATCCGAAAGATTCAAGACAAAAGTTTAATATTGACATAAAAATAATAATACTTCAAGCATACTAACAAAGCAATCATGTCTTCTCAAAATAACATGGCCAAAGAAAGTTATCCCTACAAAATCATATAGTCTGGCTATGCTCTATCTTCATCACAAAAAATATTAAATCATGCACAACCCCAATGACAAGCCAAGCAATTGTTTCATACTTTTGATGTTCTCAAACTTTTTCAATCTTCACGCAATACATGAGCGTGAGCCATGGACATGGCACTATATGTGGAATAGAATGGTGGTTGTGGAGAAGACAAAAAAGGAGAAGATAGTCTCACATCAACTAGGCGTATCAACGGGCTATGGAGATGCCCATCAATAGATATCAATGTGAGTGAGTAGGGATTGCCATGCAACGGATGCACTAGAGCTATAAGTGTATGAAAGCTCAACAAAAGAAACTAAGTGGGTGTGCATCCAACTCGCTTGCTCATGAAGACCTAGGGCATTTTGAGGAAGCCCATCATTGGAATATACAAGCCAAGTTCTATAATAAAAGATTCCCACTAGTATAAAAAAAGTGACAACATAGGAGACTCTCTATCATGAAGATCATGGTGCTACTTTGAAGCACAAGTGTGGTAAAAGGATAGTAGCATTGCCCCTTCTTTCTTTTTCTCTCATTTTTTTATTTATTTGGGCCTTTTCTCTTTTTTATGGCCTCTTTTTTTCCTTTTTTTATTTTTCGTCCGGAGTCTCATCCCGACTTGTGGGGGAATCATAGTCTCCATCATCCTTTCCTCACTGGGACAATGCTCTAATAATGATGGTCATCACACTTTTATTTACTTACAACTCATGAATTACAACTCGATACTTAGAACAAAATATGACTCTATATGAATGCCTCCGGCGGTGTACCGGGATGTGCAATGAATCAAGAGTGACATGTATGAAAGAATTATGAAGGTGGCTTTGCCACAAATACGATGTCAACCACATGATCATGCAAAGCAATATGACAATGATGGAACGTGTCATAATAAACCGAACGGTGGAAAGTTGCATGGCAATATATCTCGGAATGGCTATGTGATACGTCCCCAACGTATCTATAATTTTTGATTGCTCCATGCTATATTATATGTTGTTTTGGACATTATTGGGCCTTATTATACACTTTTATATTACTTTTGGGACTAACCTATTAACCGGAGGCCCAGCCCAGAATTGCTGTTTTTTGCCTATTTCAGAGTTTCGCAGAAAAAGAATATCAAACGGAGTCCAAACGGAATGAAACCTTCGGGAACGTGATTTTTGGAACGAACGTGATCCAGAGGACTTGGACCCTACGTCAAGACATCAACCAGGAGGGCACGAGGTAGGGGGCATGCCTACCCCCTGGGTGCGCCCTCCACCCTCGTGGGCCCCCTGTTGCTCCACCGACGTACTCCTTCCTCCTATATATACCTACGTACCCCCAAACTACCAGATACGGAGCCAAAACCCTAATTCCACTGCCGCAACCTTCTGTACCTGTGAGATCCCATCTTGGGGCCTTTTCTGGAGCTCCACCGGAGGGGGCATCGATCACGGAGGGCTTCTACATCAACACCATAGCCTCTCCGATGATGTGTGAGTAGTTTACCTCAGACCTTCGGGTCCATAGTTATTAGCTAGATGGCTTCTTCTCTCTTTTTGGATCTCAATACAATGTTCTCCCCCTCTCTCGTGGAGATCTATTCGATGTAATCTTCTTTTGCGGTGTGTTTGTTGAGACCGATGAATTGTGGGTTTATGATCAAGTTTATCTATGAACAATATTTGAATCTTCTCTGAATTCTTTTATGTATGATTGGTTATCTTTGCAAGTCTCTTCGAATTATCAGTTTGGTTTGGCCTACTAGATTGATCTTCCTTGCAATGGGAGAAGTGCTTAGCTTTGGGTTCAATCTTGCGGTGTCCTTTCCGAGTGACAGTAGGGGCAGCAAGGCACGTATTGTATTGTTGCCATCGAGGATAACAAGATGGGGTTTATATCATATTGCATGAGTTTGTCCCTCTACATCATGTCATCTTGCTTAAAGCGTTATTCTGTTCTGATGAACTTAATACTCTAGATGCATGCTGGATAGCGGTCGATGTGTGTAGTAATAGTAGTAGATGCAGGCAGGAGTCGATCTACTTATATACATGATCATACCTAGATATCCTCATAACTATGCTCAATTCTGTCAATTGCTCAACAGTAATCTGTTCACCCACCGTAAATACCTATGCTCTTGAGAGAAGCCACTAGTGAAACCTATGGCCCCCGGGTCTATTTTCCATCATATTAATCTTCCAACACTTAGTTATTCTTATTGCTTTCTATTTTACATTGCATCTTTATTATAAAAATACCAAAAATATATCTTATCATATCTATCAGATCTCACTCTCGTAAGTGACCGTGTAGGGATTGACAACCCCTTATCACGTTGGTTGCGAGGATTTATTTGTTTGTGTAGGTGCGAGGGACTCGTGCGTGGCCTCCTACTGGATTGATACCTTGGTTCTCGAAAACTGAGGGAAATACTTACGCTGCTTTACCGCATCACCCTTTCCTCTTCAAGGGAAAACCAACGCAGTGCTCAAGAGGTAGCAAGAAGGATTTCTGGCGCCGTTGCCGGGGAGTCCATGCAAAAGTCAACATACCAAGTACCTATCACAAACCCTTATCTCCCGCATTACATTATTTGCCATTTGCCTCTCGTTTTCCTCTCCCCCACTTCACCCTTATTGTTTTATTCGCCCTCTCATTTCTGTTCTCCTCTTTTCCCGCTTGCTTCTTGTTTGCTCATGTGTTGGATTGCTTGTTTGTCTCGATGGCTCTACCAAGAGATCGAAAGGCTAGAAGAGATCGAAAGCAACGTTAGGAGTTGCATGGTCTTACAATTTGAACATAACAATTTCTTTAGAAACGAGCTTAAGGAACAGAAAAGCTTTATGAGTTATATGAATAAAGAGCTCGATGATATGTCTAAAGAATTTGATGGTTTGAGATCCCAAATTGCTCATCTTGAGAAGTTAATAGCTGAAATTTCGGATAATCAGGCCACCTTAGTTAATAAGATGGCCGCTAAACCGGAAAACTTTGAAAATAGAGATGAAGATCTAAAAGTTATTGATGTGTCCCCTATTAAATCTTTGTTTTGCAATATGAATCTTGATAATAATGGGACTGAATATGATCCACCTTTACCTAGAAGGCGTTCCAGAAATTCGGAGTTTTTAGATCTTGATGCTAAAATTGATAAAAGTGGGATTGAAGAGGACAAAACTCTAGATATTAATGAACCCACTATTTTGGATTCCAAGGAATTTAGTTATGATAATTTTTCTTTAATAGATTGTATTTCCTTGTTGCAATCCGTGCTAAATTCTCCTCATGCTTATAGTCAAAATAAAGCCTTTACCAAACATATCGTTGATGCTTTAATGCAATCTTATGAAGAAAAACTTGAGTTGGAAGTTTCTATCCTTAGAAAACTTTATGATGAATGGGAACCTACTATTAAAATTAAAATTAAAGATCATGAATGCTATGCTTTGTGTGATTTGGGTGCTAGTGTTTCCACGATTCCAAAGACTTTGTGTGATTTGTTAGGTTTCCGTGATTTTGATGATTGCTCTCTAAACTTGCACCTTGCGGATTCCACTATTAAGAAACCTATGGGAAGAATTAATGATGTTCTTATTGTTTCAAATAGGAATTATGTGCCCGTAGATTTTATTGTTCTTGATATAGATTGCAATCCTTCATGTCCTATTATTCTTGGTAGACCTTTCCTTAGAACGATTGGTGCAATCATTGATATGAAGGAAGGGAATATTAGATTCCAATTTCCGTTAAGGAAAGGCATGTAACACTTCCCTAGAAAGAAAATAAAATTACCATATGAATCTATTATGAGAGCCACTTATGGATTGCCTACCAAAGATGGCAATACCTAGATCTATCCTTGCTATTATGCCTAGCTAGGGGCGTTAAACGATAGCGCTTGTTGGGAGGCAACCCAATTTTATTTTTAGTTTTTTTGCTTTTTGCTTCTGTTTAGGAATAAATCTTTGATCTAGCCTCTGGTTAGATGTCTTTTTATGTTTTAATTAGTGTTTGTGCCAAGTTAAACCTATAGGATCTTCTTGGATGATAGTTATTTGATCTTGCTGAAAATTCCAGAAACTTTCTGTTCACGAAAATAATTGTTAAAAATAACCAGAACGTGATAAAATATTGATTCAAACTGCTTCTGATCAATAAACAAATTGTGTAGGTCTTCCTATTTTGGTAGATTTTTTGGAGTTCCAGAAGTTTGCGTTAGTTACAGATTACTACAGACTGTTCTGTTTTTGACAGATTCTGTTTTTCGTGTATTGTTTGCTTATTTTGATGAATCTATGGCTAGTAAAAGAGTTTATAAACCATATATAAGTTGGAATACAGTAGTTTTAATACCAATATAAATAAAGAATGAGTTCATTACAGTACCTTGAAGTGGTCTTTTGTTTTCTTTCGCTAACGGAGCTCACGAGATTTTCTGCTGAGTTTTGTGTTGTGAAGTTTTCAAGTTTTGGGTGAAAGATTCGATGGATTATGGAACAAGGAGTGGCAAGAGCCTAAGCTTGGGGATGCCCATGGCAACCCCAAGATAATATAAGGACACCTAAAAGCCAAAGCTTGGGGATGCCCCGGAAGGCATCCCCTCTTTCGTCTACTTCCATCGGTAACTTTACTTGGAGCTATATTTTTATTCACCACATGATATGTGTTTTGCTTGGAGCGTCTTGTATGATTTGAGTCTTTGCTTTTTAGTTTACCACAATCATATTTGCTGTACACACCTTTTAAGAGAGACACACGTGATTCAGAAATTATTAGAATACTCTATGTGCTTCACTTATATCTTTTGAGTTATATAGTTTTTGCTCTAGTGTTTCACTTATATCTTTCAGAGCACGGTGGTGGTTTTGTTTTATAGAAACTATTATTCTCTCATGCTTCAATTATATTATTTTGAGAGTCTTAAACAGCATGGTAATTTTCTTAAATAATCCTAATATGGTAGGTATTCAAGACTAGTAAAAACTTTCTTATGAGTGTGTTGAATACTAAGAGAAGTTTGATGCTTGATGATTGTTTTGAGACATGGAGGTAGTGATATCAAAGTTGTGCTAGTTGAGTAGTTGTGAATTTGAGAAATACTTGTGTCGAAGTTTGCAAGTCCCGTAGCATGCACGTATGGTGAACATTATGTAACAAATTTGAAACATGAGGTGTTCTTTGAGTGTCCTCCTTATGAGTGGCGGTCGGGGACGAGCGATGGTCTTTTCCTACCAATCTATCCCCCTAGGAGCATGCGTGTAGTGCTTGGTTTTTGATGACTTGTAGATTTTTGCAATAAGTATGTGAGTTCTTTATGACTAATGTTGAGTCCATGGATTATATGCACTCTCACCTTTCCACCATTGCTAGCCTCTTCGGTACCGTGCATTGCCCTTTCTCACATTGAGAGTTGGTGCAAACTTCGCCGGTGCATCCAAACCCCGTGATATGATACGCTCTTTCACACATAAACCTCCTTATATCTTCCTCAAAACAGCCACCATACCTACCTATTATGGCATTTCCATAGCCATTCCGAGATATATTGCCATGCAACTTTCCACCGTTCCGTTTATCATGACACGTTCATCATTGTCATATTGCTTTTGCATGATCATGTAGTTGACATAGTATTTGTGGCAAAGCCACCATTCATAATTCTTTCATACATGTCACTCTTGATTCATTGCATATCCCGGTACACCGCCGGAGGCATTCATATAGAGTCATACTTTGTTCTAGTATCGAGTTGTAATCTTTGATTTGTAAATAAATAGAAGTGTGATGATCATCATTAATAGAGCATTGTCCCCAAAAAAAGAAAGGCCAAATAAAAAAAGGAAGGCCCAAAAAAGGGGGAAATAAAAAGGGACAATGTTACTATCCTTTTTCCACACTTGTGCTTCAAAGTAGCACCATGATCTTCATGATAGAGAGTCTCTTGTTTTGTCACTTTCATATACTAGTGGGAATTTTTCTTTATAGAACTTGGCTTGTATATTCCAACAATGGGCCTCCTCAAGTGCCCTAGGTCTTCATGAGCAAGCAAGTTGGATGCACACCCACTTAGTTTCTTTTGTTGAGCTTTCATATATTTATAGCTCTAGTGCATCCATTGCATGGCAATCCCTACTCCTTGCATTAACATCAATCGATGGGCATCTCCATAGCTCATTGATTAGCCTCGTTGATGTGAGATTTTCTCCCTTTTTGTCTTCTCCACATAACCCCCATCATTATATTCTATTCCACCCATAGTGCTATATCCATGGCTCACGCTCATGTATTGCGTGAAAGTTGAAAAGGTTTGAGATTACTAAAGTATGAAACAATTGCTTGGCTTGTCATTGAGGTTGTGCATGATGAGAGCATTCTTGTGTGATGAAAATGGAGCATGACTAAACTATATGATTCTGTAGGGATGAACTTTCTTTGGCCATGTTATTTTGAGAAGACATAATTGCTTAGTTAGTATGCTTGAAGTATTATTATTTTTATGTCAATATTGAACTTTTATCTTGAATCTTTCGGATCTGAATATTCATACCACAATTAAGAAGAATTACATTGAACTTATGCCAAGTAGCATTCCACATCAAAAATTCTGTTTTTATCATTTACCTACTCGAGGACGAGCAGGAATTAAGCTTGGGGATGCTTGATACGTCTCCAACGTATCTATAATTTTTGATTGCTCCATGCTATATTATATGCTGTTTTGGACATTATTGGGCTTTATTATACACTTTTATATTACTTTTCGGACTAACCTATTAACCGGAGGCCCAGCCCAGAATTGCTGTTTTTTGCCTATTTCAGAGTTCCGCAGAAAAAGAATATCAAACGGAGTCCAAACGGAATGAAACCTTCGGGAACATGATTTTTGAAACGAACGTGATCCAGAGGACTTGGACCCTACGTCAAGACATCAACCAGGAGGGAACGAGGTAGGGGGGCGCGCCCTCCACCCTCGTGGGCCCCCTGTTGCTCCACCGACGTACTCCTTCCTCCTATATATACCTACGTACCCCCAAACTACCAGGTACGGAGCCAAAATCCTAATTCCACCGCTGCAACCTTCTGTAACCGTGAGATCCCATCTTGGGGCCTTTTCCGGAGCTCCGCCGGAGGGGGCATCGATCACGGAGGGCTTCTACATCAACACCATAGCCTCTCCGATGATGTGTGAGTAGTTTACCTCAAACCTTCGGGTCCATAGTTATTAGCTAGATGGCTTCTTATCTCTTTTTGGATCTCAATACAATGTTCTCCCCCTCTCTCGTGGAGATCTATTCGATGTAATCTTCTTTTGCGGTGTGTTTGTTGAGACCGATGAATTGTGGGTTTATGATCAAGTTTATCTATGAACAATATTTGAATATTCTCTGAATTCTTTTATGTATGATTGGTTATCTTTGCAAGTCTCTTCGAATTATCAGTTTGGTTTGGCCTACTAGATTGATCTTTCTTGCAATGGGAGAAGTGCTTAGCTTTGGGTTCAATCTTGTGGTGTCCTTTCCTAGTGACAGTAGGGGCAGCAAGGCACGTATTGTATTGTTGCCATCGAGGATAACAAGATGGGGTTTATATCATATTGCATGAGTTTATCCCTCTACAACATGTCATCTTGCTTAAAGCATTACTCTGTTCTTATGAACTTAATACTCTAGATGCATGCTGGATAGCGGTCAATGTGTGGAGTAATAGTAGTAGATGCAGGCAGGAGTCGGTCTACTTGTCTCGGACGTGATGCCTATATACATGATCATACCTAGATATCCTCATAACTATGCTCAATTCTGTCAATTGCTCAACAGTAATTGTTCACCCACCGTAAATACCTATGCTCTTGAGAGAAGCCACTAGTGAAACATATGGCCCCCGGGTCTATTTTCCATCATATTAATCTTCCAACACTTAGTTATTCTTATTGCTTTCTATTTTACTTTGCATGTTTATTATAAAAATACCAAAAATATTATCTTATCATATCTATCAGATCTCACTCTCGTAAGTGATCATGTAGGGATTGACAACCCCTTATCGCGTTGGTTGCGAGGATTTATTTGTTTGTGTAGGTGCGAGGGACTCGTGCGTGGCCTCCTACTGGATTGATACCTTGGTTCTCAAAAACTGAGGGAAATACTTACGCTGCTTTACTGCATCACCCTTTCCTCTTCAAGGGAAAACCAACGCAGTGCTCAAGAGGTAGCACTATGGAAATGCCATAATAGGTAGGTATGGTGGCTGTTTTGAGGAAGGTAATGGTGGGTGTATGGTACCGGCGAAAGTTGCACGATACTAGAGAGGCTAGCAATGGTGGAAGGGTGAGAGTGCGTATAATCCATGGACTCAACATTAGTCATAAAGAACTCACATACTTGTTGCAAAAATCTATTAGTTATCGAAACGAAGTACTACGCGCATGCTCCTAGGGGGATAGATTGGTAGGAAAAGACCATCGCTCGTCCCCGACCGCCACTCATAAGGAAGACAATCAAAAAAATAAATCATGCTCCGACTTCATCACATAACGGTTCACCATACATGCATGCTACGGGAATCACAGACTTTAACACAAGTATCTCTCAAATTCACAACTACTCCACTAGCATGACTCTAATATCACCATCTTCATATCTCAAAACAATCATAAGGAATCAAACTTCTCATAGTATTCAATGCACTTTATATGAAAGTTTTTATTATATCCCTCTTGGATGCCTATCATATTAGGACTAAATTTATAACCAAAGCAAATTACCATGCTGTTCTAAAGACTCTCAAAATAATATAAGTGAGGCATGAGAGTTCATATATTTCTTAAAAATAAAACCACCGCCGTGCTCTAAAAGGATATAAGTGAAGCACTAGAGCAAATGATAAACTACTCCAAAAGATATAAGTGAAGATCAATGAGTAGTTGAATAATTACGTAGCTATGTGAAGACTCTAACATTTAAGAATTTCATATCTTGGTATTTTATTCAAACAGCAAGCAAAACTAAAGAAAATAAAATGACGCTCCAAGCAAAACACATATCATGTGGTGAATAAAAATATAGCTCCAAGTAAAGTTACCGATGAACGAAGACGAAAGAGGGGATGCCATCTGGGGCATCCCCAAGCTTAGGCTTTTGGTTGTCCTTGAATATTACCTTGGGCATCCCCAAGATTAGGCTCTTGCCACTCCTTATTCCATAGTCCATCGAATCTTTACCCAAAACTTGAAAACTTCACAACACAAAACTTAACAGAAAACTCGTAAGCTGCATTAGTATAAGAAAATAAATCACCACTTAGGTACTGTTGTGAACTCATTATAAATTCATATTGTTGTAATATATACTATATTCCAACTTATCTATGGTTCATACCCTCCGATACTACTCATAGATTCATCAAAATAAGCAAACAACACATAGAAAACAGAATCTGTCAAAAGCAGAACAGTCAGTAGTAATCTGCATCAAACGCAAACTTCTGGAACTCAGAAAAATCTGCCAAAATAGGAAGGCCTAGATAATTTGATTATTGATCTACTGAAATTGGAATCAGTATTTTATCACTTTCTGGTGATTTTTAACAATTGTTTTCGTGAGCAGAAAGTTTCTGTGTTTTTCAGCAAGATCAAATAATTATCATCCAAGAAGATCCTATAGGTCTTACTTGGCACAAACACTAATTAAAACATAAAACCACATCTAACCAGAGGCTAGATGGTTTATTTATTACTAAAAACAGGAACAAAAAGCAAGGAACAAAAATAAAATTGGGTTGCCTCCCAACAAGCGCTAACGTTTAACGCCCCTAGCTAGGCATGATGATTTCAATGATGCTCACATAAAAGATAAGAATTGAAACATAAAGAGAGCATCATGAAGAATATGACTAGCACATTTAAGTCTAACCCACTTCCTATGCATAGGGATTTTGTGAGCAAACAACTTATGGGAACAATAATTAACTAGCATAGGAAGGCAAAACAAGCATAACTTTAAAACTTTAAGCACATAGAGAGGAAACTTGATATTATTGCAATTCCTACAAGCATATATTCCTCCGTCATAATAATTTTCAGTAGCATCATGAATGAATTCAACAATATAACCATCACATAAAGCATTATTCTCATGATGCACAAGCATAGAATTTTTATTACTCTCCACATAAGCAAATTTCTTCTCATGAATAATAGTGGGAGCAAACTCAACAAAATAACTATCATGTGAAGCATAATCCAATTGAAAATTAAAATCATGATGACAAGTTTCATGGTTATCATTATTCTTTATAGCATACATGTCATCACAATAATCATCATAGATAGGAGGCATGCTTTCATCATAATAAATTTGCTCATCAAAACTTGGGGGACTAAACATATCATGTTCATCAAACAGAGCATCCCCAAGCTTGTGGCTTTGCATATCATTAGCATCATGGGTATTCAAAAGTTCATACTAACAACATTGCAATCATGCTCATAGATATTTTATGCCAAGCATTCTATGTAATTCTTCTTCTAGTACTCGAGCACAATTTTCCTTCCCATCATTCTCACGAAAGATATTAAAAAGATGAAGCATATGAGGCACCCTTAATTCCATTTTTTGTAGTTTTCTTTTATAAACTAAACTAGTGATAAAACAAGAAACAAAAAGATTCGATTGCAAGATCTAAAGATATACCTTCAAGCACTCACCTCCCCGGCAACGGCGCCAGAAAAGAGCTTGATGTCTACTACGCAACCTTCTCCTTGTAGACGTTGTTGGGCCTCCAAGAGCAGAGGTTTGTAGGACAGTAGCAAATTTCCCTCAAGTGGATGACCTAAGGTTTATCAATCCATGGGAGGCGTAGGATGAAGATGGTCTCTCTCAAACAACCCTGCAACCAAATAACAAAAAGTCTCTTGTGTCCCCAACACACCCAATACAATGGTAAATTGTATAGGTGCACTAGTTCGGCGAAGAGATGGTGATACAAGTGCAATATGGATGGTAGATATGGGTATTTGTAATCTGAAAATATAAAAACAGCAAGGTATCTATTGATAAAAGTGAGCACAGACGGTATTGCAATGCTAGGAAACAAGGCCTAGGGTTCATACTTTCACTAGTGCAAGTTCTCTCAACAATAATAACATAATTGGATCATCTAACAATCCCTCAACATGAAACAAAGAGTCACTCCAAAGTCACTAACAGTGGAGAACAAACGAAGAGATTATTGTAGGGTACGAAACCACCTCAAAGTTATCCTTTCTGATCGATCTATTCAAGAGTCCATAGTAAATAACACGAAGCTATTCTTTCCGTTCGATCTATCATAGAGTTCATACTAGAATAACACCTTAAGATACAAATCAACCAAAACCCTAATGTCACCTAGATACTCAAATGCCACCTCGAGTATCCGTGGGTATGATTATACGATGTGCATCACACAATCTCAGATTCATCTATTCAACCAACACAAAGAACTTCAAAGAGTGCCCCAAAGTTTCTACCGGAGAGTCAAGACGAAAACGTGTGCCAACCCCTATGCATAAGTTCACGAGGTTACGGAACTCGCAAGTTGATCACCAAAACATACATCAAGTGGATCATGTGAATATCCCATTGTCACCACAGATAAGCACATGCAAGACATACATCAAGTGTTCTCAAATCCTTAAAGACTCAATCCGATAAGATAACTTCAAAGGGAAAACTCAATCCATTACAAGAGAGTAGAGGGGGAGAAACATCATAAGATCCAACTATAATAGCAAAGCTCGCGATACATCAAGATGGTGCCAAATCAAGAACACGAGAGAAAGAGATCAAACACATAGCTACTGGTACATACCCTCAGCCCCGAGGGTGAACTACTCCCTCCTCGTCATGGAGAGCGCCGGGATGATGAAGATGGCCACCGGTGAGGGATCCCCCCTCCGGCAGGGTGCCGGAACAGGGTCCCAATTTGTTTTTGGTGGCTACAGAGGCTTGCGGCGGTGGAACTCCTGATCTAGGTTTCTTTTTGGAAGTTTGGGTATATATATAAGAGGTGTTGGCATCGGGAACAAGTCAGGGGGGGTCCCCGAGGCGGCCATGAGGTAGGGGGCGCCCCCCACCCTCGTGGTGGCCTCGGGACTCCCCTGGTCCATCTCCGATGCTCCGTGGGCTTCTTCTGGTCCAAAAATAAGCTCCGTCAATTTTCAGGTCAATTGGACTCCGTTTGGTTTTCCTTTTCTGCGATACTCAAAAACAAGGAAAAAAAACAGAAACTTTCACTAGGCTCTAGGTTAATAGGTTAGTCCCAAAAATCATATAAAATAGCATATAAATGCTTATAAAACATCCTAGATGGATAATATAATAGCATGGAACAATAAAAAATTATAGATACGTTGGAGACGTATCACGCGCCAAGTGGGAGGAGTCCCACTTG
Source organism: Aegilops tauschii subsp. strangulata (assembly GCF_002575655.3). Lineage (NCBI taxonomy): Eukaryota > Viridiplantae > Streptophyta > Magnoliopsida > Poales > Poaceae > Aegilops > Aegilops tauschii. The sequence goes on from NC_053039.3 coordinate 230,639,017, forward strand.
GATTCCGAGTCCAATTCGGCCCCCTTCCCTTCATCGGAGGGGGAAAGGGGGAAGGAGAGGGAGAAGGAAAAGGGGGCCGTGCCCCCTCCCCTTGTCCAATTCGGACTCCCCATGGGGGGAGGGCGCCACCCCCTTGTGGGCCGCCCTCTCTCTCCCCTATGGCCCATGTGGCCCATTAATTTCCCCGGGGGGTTCCGGTAACCTCCCGGTACTCTGATAAATAGCCGAAACACTCCGGAACCATTCCGGTGTCCGAATACTATCGTCCAATATATCAATCTTTACCTCTCGACCATTTCGAGACTCCTCGTCATGTTCGTGATCTCATCTGGGACTCCGAACAATCTTCGGTCACCAAAACACATAACTCATAATACAAATCGTCATCGAACGTTAAGCGTGCGGACCCTACGGGTTCGAGAACTATGTATACATGACCGAGACACAACTCCGGTCGATAACCAACAAAGGAACCTGGATTCTCATGTTGGTTCCTACATATTCTACGAAGATCTTTATCGATCAAACCGCAATGACAACATACGTCATTCCCTTTGTCATCGGTATGTTACTTGCCCGAGATTCGATCGTTGGTATCTTCATACCTAGTTCAATCTCGTTACTGGCAAGTCTCTTTAATCATTCCGTAATACATCATCCCGTAACTAACTCATTAGTCACACTGCCTGCAAGGCTTATCATGATGTGTATTACCGAGAGGGCCCTGAGATACCTCTCCGATACTTGGAGTGACAAATCCTAATATCGATCTATGCCAACCCAACAAACACCTTCGGAGACACCTATAGAGCATCTTTATAATCACCCAGTTACGTTGTGATGTTTGATAGCACACAAGGTGTTCCTCTAGTATTCGGGAGTTGCATAATCTCATAGTCAAAGGAATATGTATAAGTCATGAAGAAAGCAATAGAAATAAAAGTGAACGATCATTATGCTAAGCTAACGGATGGGTCTTGTCCATCACATCATTCTCCTAATAATGTGATCCCATTCATCAAATGACAAAACATGTCTATGGTCAGGAAACTTAACCATCTTTGATTAACGAGCTAGTCTAGTAGAGGCATACTAGGGACACTTTGTTTTGTCTTTGTATTCACACATGTATCAAGTTTCCGGTTAATACAATTCTAGCATGAATAATAAACATTTATCATGAAATAAGGAAATATAAATAATAATTTTATTATTGCCTCTAGGGCATATTTCCTTTAGTCTCCCACTTGCACTAGAGTCAATAATCTAGATTACATTGTAATGACTCTAACACCCATGGAGTCTTGGTGCTGATCATGTTTTTCGCGTGGAAGAGGCTTAGTCAACGGGTCTGCAACATTCAGATCCGTATGTATTTTGCAAATCTCTATGTCTCCCTCCTTGACTTGATCACGGATGGAGTTGAAGCGTCTCTTGATGTGTTTGGTTCTCTTGTGAAATTTGGATTCCTTCGCCAAGGCAATTGCTCCAGTATTGTCACAAAAGATTTTCATTGGACCCGATGCACTAGGTATTACACCTAGATCGGATATGAACTCCTTCATTTGCTGCTTCCGAAGTAGCTATGTACTCCGCTTCACACGTAGATCCCGCCACGACGCTTTGCTTGGAACTGCACCAACTGACAGCTCCACCATTCAATATAAATATGTATCCGGTCTGCGACTTAGAGTCATCCGGATCAGTTTCAAAGCTAGCATCAACGTAACCATTTACGACGAGCTCTTTGTCACCCCCATAAACGAGAAACATATCCTTAGTCCTTTTCAGGTATTTCAGTATGTTCTTGACCGCTGTCCAGTGATCCACTCCTGAATTACTTTGGTACCTCCCTGCTAAACTTATAGCAAGGCACACATCAGGTCTGGTACACAGCATTGCATACATGATAGAACCTTCATTTTCTCTCTATCTTCCGCAGTGGTCGGGCATTGAGTCTGACTCAACTTCACACCTTGTAACACAGGCAAGAACCCTTTCTTTGACTGATTCATTTTGAACTTCTTCAAAACTTTATCAAGGTATGTGCTTTGTGAAAGTCCAATTAAGCGTCTTGATCTATCTCTATAGATCTTGATGCCCAATATATAAGCAGCTTCATCGAGGTCTTTCATTGAAAAATTCTTATTCAAGTATCCTTTTATGCTATCCAGAAATTCTATATCATTTCCAATCAACAATATGTCATCCACATATAATATTAGAAATGCTACGGAGCTCCCACTCACTTTCTTGTAAATGCAGGCTTCTCTGAAAGTCTGTGTAAAACCATATGCTTTGATCACACTATCATAGCGTATATTCCAACTCCGAGATGCTTGCATCAGTCCATAAATGGATCGCTGGAGCTTGCACACTTTGTTAGCACCTTCAAGATCGACAAAACCTTCTAATTGCATCATATACAACTCTTCTTTAAGAAGTCCATTAAGGAATGCAATTTTGACGTCCATTTGCCAAATTTCATAATCATAAAATGCGGCAATTGCTAACATAATTCGGACAGACTTAAGCATCGCTACGGGTGAGAAGGTCTCATCGTAGTCAACTCCTTGAACTTGTTGAAAACCTTTCGCAACAATTCGAGCTTTGTAGACAGTAACATTACCATCAACGTCAATCTTCTTCTTGAAGATCCATTTATTCTCTATGGCTTGCCGATGATCGGGCAAGTCAACCAAAGTCCACACTTTGTTCTCATACATGGATCCCATCTCAGATTTCATGGCCTCAAGCCATTTCGCAGAATCTGGGCTCATCATCGCTTCCTCATAGTTCATAGGTTCGTAATGGTCTAGTACCATGACTTCCAGAACAGTTACCGTACTACTCTGGTGTGGAACGTGCTCTGGTTGACCTACGAGGTTCGGTAGTAACTTGATCTGAAGTTTCACGATCATCATCATTAGCTTCCTCACTAATTGGTGTAGACATCACAGGAATGGTTTTCTGTGATGAGCTACTTTCCAATTCAAGAGAAGGTACAATTACCTCATCAAGTTCTACTTTCCTCCCACTCACTTCTTTCAAGAGAAACTCCTTCTTTAGAAAGGATCCATTCTTAGCAACAAATATCTTGCCTTCGGATCTATGATAGAAGGTGTACCCAACAGTTTCTTTTGGGTATCCTATGAAGACACACTTCTCCGATTTGGGTTCGAGCTTATCAGGTTGAAGCTTTTTCACATAAGCATCTCAACCCCAAACTTTAAGAAACGATAGCTTAGGTTTCTTGCCAAACCATATTTCATACGGTGTCGTCTCAACGGATTTAGATGGTGCCCTATTTAACGTGAATGCAGCTGTCTCTAATGCATAACCCCAAAACGATGGTAAATCGGTAAGAGACATCATTGATTGCACCATATCTAATAAAGTACGGTTACGACGTTCGGACACACCATTACGCTGTGGTGTTCCAGGTGGCGTGAGTTGCGAAACTATTCCACATTGTTTTAAATGACGACCAAACTCGTAACTCAAATATTTGCCTCCGCGATCAGATCGTAGAAACTTTATTTTCTTGTTACGATGATTTTCCACTGCACTCTGAAATTCTTTGAACTTTTCAAATGTTTGAGACTTGTGTTTCATTAAGTAGATATACCCATATCTGCTCAAATCATCTGTGAAGGTCAGAAAATAACAATACCCGCCGCGAGCCTCAACACTCATTGGACGACATACATCGGTATGTATAATTTCCAATAAGTCAGTAGCTCGCTCCATTGTTCCGGAGAACAGAGTCTTAGTCATCTTTCCCATGAGGCATGGTTCACAAGCATCAAGTGATTCATAATCAAGTGATTCCAAAAGCCCATCCGCATGGAGTTTCTTCATGCGCTTTACACCAATATGACCTAAACGGCAGTGCCACAAATATGTTGCACTATCATTATTAACTTTGCATCTTTTGGCATCAATATTATGAATATGTGTATCACCACAATCGTGATTCAACAAAAATAGACCACTCATCAAGGGTGCATGACCATAAAATATATTACTCATATAAATAGAACAACCATTATTCTTTGATTTAAATGAATAACCGTCTCGCATCAAACAAGATCCAGATATAATGTTCATGCTCAACGCTGGCACCAAATAACAATTATTCAGGTCTAAAACCAATCCCGAAGGTAGATGTAGAGGTAGCGTGGCGACGGCGATCACATCGACCTTGGAACCATTTCCGACGCGCATCGTCATCGGTATGTTACTTGCCCGAGATTCGATCGTTGGTATCTTTACCTAGTTCAATCTCGTTACTGGCAAGTCTCTTTACGCATTCCATAATACATCATCCCATAACTAACTCATTAGTCACATTGCTTGCAAGGCTTATCATGATGTGTATTACCGAGAGGGCCCTGAGATACCTCTCCGATACTTGGAGTGACAAATCCTAATCTCGATCTATGCCAACCCAACAAACACCTTCGGAGACACCTATAGAGCATCTTTATAATCACCCAGTTACGTTGTGATGTTTGATAGAACACAAGGTGTTCCTCTGGTATTCGGGAGTTGCATAATCTCATAGTCAAAGGAATATGTATAAGTCATGAAGAAAGCAATAGCAAACAAAATTAACGATCATTATGCTAAGCTAACGGATGGGTCTTGTCCATCACATCAATCTCCTAATGATGTGATCCCATTCATCAAATGACAACACATGTCTATGGTCAGGAAACATAACCATCTTTGATTAACGAGCTAGTCTAGTAGAGGCATACTAGGGACACTTTGTTTTGTCTATGTATTCACACATGTATCAAGTTTTCGGTTAATACGATTCTAGCATGAATAGTAAACATTTATCATGAAATAAGGAAATATAAATAACAACTTTATTATTGCCTCTAGGGCATATTTCCTTCAGTCGAAAACCTTTTGCGACAATTCAAGCTTTGTAAATAGTAACACTACCATCATCGTCTGTCTTCCTCTTGAAGATCCATTTATTCTTAATGGCTTGCCGATCATCGGGCAAGTCCACCAAAGTCCACACTTTGTTCTCATACATGGATCCTATCTCTGATTTCATGGCCTCAAGCCATCTATCGAAATCTGGGCTCATCATAGCTTTTTCATAGTTCGTAGGTTTGCCATGGTATAAAAACATGACTTTCAGGACAGGATTACCATACGACTCTGGTGCGGAACGTGCTCCGTTCGACCTACGAGGTCTAGTAGTAACTTTATCCGAAGTTTCATGATCATGATCATCAGCTTCCTCTCTAGTTGGTGTAGGCATCATGGGAATAGATTTCACTGATGTGCTACTTTCCAATTCGAGAGAAGGTATAGTTACCGCATCAAGTTTCTACTTTCCTCCCACTCACTTCTTTCAAGAGAAACTCCTTCTCTAGAAAGGTTCCATTCTAGGCAATAAAGATCTTGCCTTCGGATCTGTGGTAGAAGGTGTACCCAATTGTTTCCTTAGGGTATCCTATGAAGATCCACTTCTCCGATTTGGGTTCGAGCTTATCAGGCTGAAGCTTTTTCACATAAGCATGGCAACCCCAAACTTTAAGAAACGACAGCTTAGGTTTCTTGCCAAACCACAGTTCATACGGTGTGTCTCAACAGATTTAGACGGTGCCCTATTTAACGTGAATGCAGCTGTCTCTAATGCATAACCCCAAAACGATAGTGGTAAATCGGTAAGAGACATCATAGATCGCACCATATCTATTAAAGTACGGTTACAACGTTCGGACACACCATTATGCTGTGGTGTTCCAGGTGGCGTGAGTTGTGAAACTACTCCACATTGTTTTAAATGAAGGCCAAAGTCATAACTCAAATATTCACCTCTGCGATCAGATCGTAGAAACTTTATTTTCTTGTTACGATGATTCTCCACTTCACTCTGAAATTCTTTGAACTTTTCAAATGTTTCAGACTTGTGTTTCATTAAGTAGATATATCCATATCTACTCAAATCATCTGTGAAGGTTAGAAAATAACGATACTCGCCGCGAGCCTCAACACTCATCGGACCGCATACATCGGTATGTATTATTTCCAATAAGTCATTGGCTCGCTCCATTTTTCCGGATAACAGAGTTTTACTCATCTTGCCCATGAGGCATGGTTCGCAAGTATCAAATGATTCATAATCAAGTGATTCCAAAAAGTCCATCTGCATGGAGTTTCTTCATGTGCTTTACACCAATATGACCTAAACGGCAGTGCCACAAATATGTTGCACTATCATTATCAACTTTGCATCTTATGGCATCAATATTATGAATATGTGTATCACTAAGATCGAGATTCAATAAACCATTTACATTTGGTGTATGACCATGTAGCGACCAGACCCCAAATGGTCTGTGCTGCTGTGCATCAGTGTCATGCCTGGATCAGTAATGCTGACACGCACAGTACAAATGGAGGATTTATAACAGAGTAGCAATCACACACTTATTACATCGAATATCTCCAAAGAGATTAAGTATGATAACCATGGCTTAAGGCCATCTAATAACGATAACAGCGGAAGACTTGGAAGATAAGTGAGTCCATCAACTCCAGCGGCATCACTGAGTATAAGACCATGACCTACGGCACCTTACTCGTCGTCTGAAAAGTCTGCAACATGAAACGTTGCAGCCCGAAAACGGGTCAGCACATAGAATATGCTGACAATGTAACACATAGAGAATAATGAACAATAATAATGCTATACTACATGCGTATACGGCTGGTGGAAAGCTCTATGGTTACAGTTTTGCGAAAAGCCAATTTTTCCCTACTGCAAAGGAATAAATTTTATTTAACTATCATGGTGGTTGTTAAACATTCAGAAGGTACCTCCAACTCAATCCCAATTAAGTGTCATCATTAACCCAACAAAATTAATTAAAAGTAACATAGTGATGAGATTCAAATGATAATCCAGGTACTAGATACTCAATTTGTCCATAACCGGGGACACGGCTAATCATGATTAGTTTGTACACTCTGCAGAGGTTTGCGCACTTTTCCCCACAAGACTCGATCGCCTCCGCTTGATTCTCGCACTACATGATGTTTGAGAAACGGATGACCGAGACACAGTCTTTCAGAAACAATCACTCTTTACTCTGGATGGACCGGTACACCTACTTTCCCCTACATCTGCTAGCCCACCTCTTCAAGAGATCTTGTAACCTACTCAACTATGCTAGAGCCCATAATAGCTTGTGGCTGCACACGGAAGTTTCTAGCATGAATAATCTTATGATCCCTTTGAGCCTGGGTGGCGGACCTTATAAAATCAGACAACACTGGGTTCTCCAAGTGCCTCAATCCACCCAGATGTGAGTTTTAGTTGCCACCTTAAGTTGAACCAGTAATAAACATCTCACATCTGTCATGAATATCTCTCAAACCCAGATCCACGTCTACGAGCGTAGCATGGCAATAATAATAGCAACGTAGAAGTAACTCCCAAGGGTTTGAATAGAAAACAGGTAATAGGTACTACCTCAACTACTTCCCAGTTCCCACAATTTAATCAGATCCTAATCATGCAATTGTTTGAGGAATAGATCTAATGCAATAAAACTGGGTATGAAAAGTATGATCAAAGTGTTACTTGCCTTGCTGATGATCCGCAAAACCTAGCGATTCGAAGTAACAAGCGGCACACTCCGGGTACTCTATCACAAACAAACAAGCATACAATCAGTACTCATCTAATGCACAGGTAAAACTCGAATGAAAGATCCAACCAGAAATTTCAACTTAAGAACTCCGGTTTGCAAAAAGAATCAACTCGAAAGAAGCAACGAAAGTCAAACGGCGAAAGAAAGAAGCTTCGTTTACTAATCTGGATCTAGGTCAAATTTTACTGTAGCAAAAACTTGTTTGAGTAGGTTAAACGGAAAGAGAATTTCGAGACGAAACTCTAGGCGCTTGAATCACCTGATTCCGATAAACGAGCGAGAAGTTAAACAGAAACGAAGATTCGATCAGAAATCGAATCTGAGATAATCGCAGAAAAATCCGACGAAAAAGAAAAATGGACGAACGGTTAAAGAACGGACGTTCGTTACCAGAGAAAAACCGACGAACGCGTCCGTTAAAACGAACGGTTCGGTGAACGCTCGCAAAATAATAAAACCGAAAAAAAACCGATCTAGGGTTTTTTTAAACGAAAGGTTTTTTTTTAGAAAACCGGCAAAACGAACGGGGCAGTACCTCGTCGGGGCGGGGGCTCCGGCGGGGCTCCGGCAGCTCGGGGCGAGGGGCGGCGAGGGCGCGGGGTGCGGCGGGGGTGCGGGGTGCGAGGGGCGGCTCGGCGGCGGCTCGGCGGCGGCTCGGGCTCGGTCCGGCGGCGGCGAGGCGGGCAAGGCGGGCGGCGGCGAGATGAGAGGAGAGAAGAGGGGGGGTATATAAAGGGGGAAGGGGGGAGAGCTCGGCCTGGAGGAGGGGGCGGTCGGGCGGCGTGCGGCGGCGGGACTCGGCTCCCGTGCGCGAGGAGGACGACGCGCGGGCGGGCCGGCGGCCTGGCACGGCTGGGCTTGGCCCAGCGCGGGCGCGCGCGCAGTTTTTTTTTAAACATTCCACGGAAAATAATTCGTAGAAAAATAAATAAAAGTCAGAAAAATATATAATAAATTTTCCCCGTCTAGTTAGAAAATCTAGAATAGGGTGAACATTTTTTTAAATCAAAATAAATATTTTGAAAACATGCAATATTTTTAATGCAATAAAAATTGCAAATAAAATCCAAATAAATTCCAATAAATGATTTTAACATTTTTCCTCCAGTATTTCAATTGTTTTGGAGAAGTCATATTTTCTCCTCTCGTTTATTTTTAGAATGAAATATTTTTCCGGAGAGAAAATAATTAAAACCAAAATCCTCGTCTTATTATTTGATGAAAATCAAATATGAAAATTCGAGAAAAATCCCCAACTCTCTCCGAGGGTCCTTGAGTTGCTTAGGATTTATCGAGGATTTGTCAAAATGCAATAAAACATGATATGCAAAGATGATCTATGTATAACATACCAAATTGAAAATTTGGGATGTTACAAACCTACCCCCCTTAAGATGAATCTCGCCCTCGAGATTCGGGTTGGCTAGAAAACAGGTGGGAGTGGTCTTTCCGTAGATCTTCCTCTCGCTCCCAGGTGGCTTCATCCTCCGTGTGGTGACTCCACTGGACTTTGCAAAACTTGATAACCTTGCTGCGGGTAACTCGGCTGGCATACTCAAGAATCTTAACTGGTTTCTCCTCATAGGTCAAATCACTCTCCGGCTGAATCGCTTCCAGTGGCACAGTATCTCTCAGCGGTATCTCAGCCATTTCTGCGTGGCACTTCTTCAACTGAGAAACATGAAATACATCATGTACTCCAGACAATCCTTCGGGCAATTCCAGCTTGTAAGCAACCTCTCCCATACGTTCCAACACTCTGTATGGTCCGATAAAACGGGGCGCTAACTTTCCCTTAACTCCAAAGCGCTTCACTCCTCGAAGTGGTGATACTCGAAGATACACTCTGTCTCCGACTTCATGAACTGTCTCCTTTCGTTTAGAATCAGCATAACTCTTCTGCCTGGACTGGGCTACCTTGAGCCTATCGCGAATCAACCTCACTTTCTGTTCAGACTCCTTAATCAAATCTGGTCCAAACAACTGACGGTCTCCAACTTCGTCCCATAACAACGGTGTTCTACACCTCCTTCCATACAAAGCTTCGAAAGGGGCCATCTTCAAACTGGTTTGATGACTGTTGTTATAAGAAAACTCCGCATATGGCAAATTGTCGTCCCAACTGGATCCGTAATCTAGTGCACATGCTCTCAACATGTCCTCCAAAATCTGGTTGACCCTCTCGGTCTGTCCATCTGTCTGTGGGTGGAAAGCTGTACTAAATTCTAGCCTGGTTCCCAATGTTTCATGTAACTGCTTCCAAACCTTCGAGGTAAATTGGGTTCCTCTGTCTGATACAATGGTCCTTGGAACTCCATGCAAACATACGATCCTGGTCATGTAGATCTTGGCCAACTTAGCACTGGTGTAAGTGGTCTTCACTGGAATGAAATGAGCCACTTTCGTCAATCGGTCGACTACAACCCATATTGAGTCATAGCCTGAACGAGTCCTGGGTAATCCTGTGATAAAATCCATGCCTATTTTATCCCACTTCCATTCGGGTATTGGCAATGGTTGTAGCAATCCTGCTGGCTTCTGATGCTCTGCCTTCACTATCTGACATACATCACAAACTGCTACATACTCTGCAATATCCTTCTTCATTCTGGTCCACCAGAAAGTATTTTTCAAATCCAAATACATCTTGGTATTCCCTGGGTGTATCGAGTATGGTGAATCATGGGCTTCTTGCAAAATCAACTTCCTGATCTCCGGATCATTTGGCACATAAACGCGGTCCTCAAACCATAAGGTATCGTGCTCATCCTCACGAAATCCCTTGGCTTTTCCTTTGCTCATCTTCTCCTTTATCTCTTCAATCTCCTTGTCTGTCCTCTGAGCTTCTCTGATCCTTTCCATCAAGGTAGACTGAATCTCCAATGTCGCTAAATAGCCTCTTGGGACTATCTCCAAACATAGCTCGCGAAGGTCCTCGGCTAACTCCTGAGGTAACTCTCCTATCATGAGGGTGTTGACATGACTCTTGCGGCTCAACGCGTCTGCTACTACGTTAGCCTTTCCAGGGTGATAATGCAATCTCATATCATAATCTTTAATGAGCTCCAACCATCTCCGCTGTCTGAGATTTAACTCCTTCTGCGTGAAAATGTACTTCAAACTCTTGTGATCCGTGTACACCTCACAATGGTTTCCGATGAGAAAATGTCTCCATGTCTTCAATGCATGCACCACGGCTGCTAATTCCAAATCATGCGTAGCATAATTCTTCTCATGGGGTTTAAGTTGTTGTGAAGCATATGACACAACTCTTCCTTCCTGCATAAGCACTGCTCCAAGTCCTCGACGAGAAGCGTCGCAATAAACTTCGTAGTCCTTGCGTTGATCTGGCAGAATCAACACTGGTGAGGTAACCAATCGTTTCTTCAACTCCTGGAAACTAGCTTCACATTCCTCAGTCCAATTGAATTTGGTGTCCTTCTTCAATAGCTCAGTCATGGGCTTAGCAATCTTCGAGAAATTCTCGATGAATCTCCGGTAGTATCCTGCAAGTCCAAGAAAACTCCGGATTTCTCCAACTGTCGTGGGTGATTCCCAACTTGTCACTGTGTCGACCTTGGCGGGGTCTACTGCTATTCCTTCTCCAGAAATAACATGTCCAAGGAATCCAACTTCCTTCAGCCAAAATTCACACTTGCTGAACTTGGCATATAACTGATGTTCTCTGAGCTTCTCAAGTACCAATCGTAAATGCTCCTCATGCTCTTCCTCATCCTTGGAAAAGATTAAAATATCATCAATGAACACCATGACGAACTTATCCAAAAACTCCATAAACACTTTGTTCATCAGGTTCATGAAATAGGCAGGTGCGTTAGTCAGACCAAATGACATAACGGTATACTCATACAATCCATATCTGGTGGTAAATGCCGTCTTGGGTATATCCTGCTCTCGAATCTTTAAGTGATGATATCCTGATCGTAGATCGATCTTGGAAAATACTTTAGCTCCTTGTAGGCGGTCAAACAAATCATTGATCATCGGCAGTGGGTACTTGTTTTTGATGGTCACTTCATTCAATCCTCGGTAATCAACAACCATCCTCAGCGATCCATCTTTCTTCTCCACTAGAAGCACTGGTGATCCCCAAGGTGACGAACTTGGGCGAATATAGCCTTTATCCAGTAACTCCTTGATCTGCTTCTTAATTTCCTCCAAATCCTTTGCGGGCATCCTGTATGGTCTCTTAGATATTGGCCCTGTGCCTGGCAAAAGTTCAATCAAGAACTCAATGTCTCTATCTGGTGGCATGCCTGGCAACTCTTCTGGAAATACATCAGGATAATCCTTCACCACTGGTACTTCCTCCTGTACAACTCCTGATAAGGAATTTACTTGAGTCCTCTTCGGCATATGCCGGGATACATACTTGATCCTTTTCCCTTCCGGGGTGGTAAGCAAAATCGTCTTGCTGGCACAATCGATGTTTCCTCCATACAACGATAGCCAATCCATTCCCAAAATCACATCCAAGCCTTGCGATTCCAAAACAATGAGGTCTGAGGGGAAAACATGCCTTCCAATGGCCAATGGTATCTGAAAACATCCTTGGGTTGCCATATACTCTGCTCCTGGCGAGGTTACTAACATAGGGGTTTTGAGAACTTGGGTGGACATCTTAAACTTATTCACGAATCCCCTTGATAAGTATGAATGCGATGCACCAGTATCGAAAAGAACGGTTGCAGTAAATGACTTAACCAAAAACTTACCTATTACTGCATCAGGCTGTGCTTCAACCTCCTCCACGCTCACGTGGTTCACATGCCCTTTGTTGAACGGGTTCAGCTTCTTCCCAGAGCTTCCATTGCCATTTCCATTTTGGGCTTCAGGACAATCAGTTGCATAATGTCCCGTCTTCTGGCACTTGAAACAAGTAATGTGACTTAGATCCCTCTTGGTTGGGGTAGATGGGTTGGTGCGGTTCTGTCCGTTGCCTCCTCCATTCCCATTACCATTCTTGGAGCCATTATGGTTGTGCGAACTACCTCCTCCATGGGTATGCTGAAACTGTCCTCCCGGTTTCGGGGTAAATCGTGGCTTCTGCTGGGCTCCAGAATTGTACTTCCCTTGTCCATACTTCCTCTTACGATTTTCAATCTGCTGTTGCTTCCCTTCAATCATGAGAGCTCTATCTACCAGCTCCTGGTAGTTGTTGAAAGTTGCTACCATCAACTGCATACTCAGTTCATCATTCAGCCCTTCCAAAAAAATTTCCTGCTTGGCAGCATCTGTAGCAACGTCATCTGGTGCATAACGTGCTAACTTACTGAAATCCTCCACATACTGGCCTACGGTGCGTCCTCCTTGGCGTAGGTTACGAAACTCACGCTTCTTCATAGCCATAGCTCCTGCTGAAACATGAGCTGTACGGAAAGCTTGCTGAAACTGGTCCCATGTGACAGTGTCAATAGGGTGCGTGGCTGTATAATTCTCCCACCATGATGCTGCGGGTCCATCAAGTTGATGTGCGGCAAAACGCACTCTTTCCGCATCTGTGCATCCTGCAGTGGTCAACTCCCTTCCAACTTTGCGGAGCCAATCATCTGCAACAATCGGCTCGGTGCTACTGGAAAACACCGGCGGGTTTAGCCTTAAGAAACAGGCTAAGTGATCAACAGGTGGTGGTGGCGGTGGGTTGTTGTTGTTGTTGTTGTTGCCTTGGTTCTGCACTAACACTTGCATCAGGGCATTCTGTTGCTGAATCAACTGGGTGATCTCTGGCGGGAAAACAAATCCGGTGTCGCGTCTCGCAGGCATCTGATAGGTTTAGAAAAGATGAGAGTTAAGAATAGAATGAGGTCTAGAGGGAAAACACTACCCATATGCTCATGAGACAAATCAATCAATATCACTCAATCAAATCAAACAAGGCAAAACAATCGATCTAGCTAGCGTTACAAAGTGCTTGAACTATACTATTAAATGGGGGAAAACTACTACTGATATGGTGGTCTACTAGAAATTCTGATCCGTTGAAGACTCCATGATGTCTGCTCCAGCTTCATCAACCCAGTCATCTTCACTTGGTTCCGAGTCGGTGTCGTCGATGATGATGTAGTTATCCGGACAAGTGCATTCGTCGACTTCTGCTTTTGGCACTGGATTTCCCATGAATACTCCAATCTTCTTCTCCAGGTCGTCATTCTTCCCTACTAGTGCGTTGATTTCCTCCAAATAATCTTCGCGTGTAGATTTGAGTTCTTCTTGGAGCTCCTTGATCTTCGTTAATGCCTTCTTCAGTTCTTCCTTGTCCGTGCACATCTGGTTCTCCTGGCGACGAATATGTTGGTTCTGCTCCTGGATGAAAGCTGCAATTGATCCATCCGTCTTGGTTCTGATCATCTCCCATTGTGTGTCTCGGCGTCCACAAATTTGATAAATTGTATCCTTAAGCTCCTGGTGATAGACTTCTCCAATGCGTCCCATGGCGATGTGTGCGGCCATGCTCTTCCCTAAACTCCAGGTTGGTGCTTCGAAAACCAATCTTATGGGTTCAGTAACTGGCACAAACGTCCTTCCTGGAATGTGAACTTGAATCTTCCAGCTCTCCTCTTCGGGTAATGTGGCGTTGTAAGTTCCGGTGATGCTTGGTATTCCTATGTTCAAATACTTGGTGACTTCCTTCAAGTGTCGACCAAAAGGCGTGTCTTCATCTGGTTGCATGAACTTGCTCCTTGCATTCGCCATTCCTAAAAGAGTAGAAAAAGGACAGGGGTCAGAAATGAGAAGAGAGAAGCTTTCTAGGGCTTAGGCTTAGTGGTCGTGTCCTACAGTCAGCGTGTGCTCTGATACCAACTTTGTAGCGACCAGACCTCAAATGGTTTGTGCTGCTGTGCACCAGTGTCATCCCTGGATCAGTAATGCTGACACGCACAGTACAAATGGAGGATTTATAACAGAGTAGCAATCACACACTTATTACATCGAATATCTCCAAAGAGATTAAGTATGAGAACCATGGCTTAAGGCCATCTAATAACGATAACAGCGGAAGACTTGGAAGATAAGTGAGTCCATCAACTCCAGCGGCATCACTGAGTATAAGACCACGACCTACGGCACCTTACTCGTCGTCTGAAAAGTCTGCAACATGAAACGTTGCAGCCCGAAAACGGGTCAGCACATAGAATATGCTGGCAATGTAACACATAGAGAATAATGAACAATAATAATGCTATACTACATGCGTATACGGCTGGTGGAAAGCTCTATGGTTACAGTTTTGCGAAAAGCCAATTTTTCCCTACTGCAAAGGAATAAATTTTATTTAACTATCATGGTGGTTGTTAAACATTGAGAAGGTACCTCCAACTCAATCCCAATTAAGTGTCATCATTAACCCAACAAAATTAATTAAAAGTAACATAGTGATGAGATTCAAATGATAATCCAGGTACTAGATACTCAAGTTGTCCATAACCGGGGACACGGCTAATCATGATTAGTTTGTACACTCTGCAGAGGTTTGCGCACTTTTCCCCACAAGACTCGATCGCCTCCGCTTGATTCTCGCACTACATGATGTTTGAGAAACGGATGACCGAGACACAGTCTTTCAGAAACAATCACTCTTTACTCTGGATGGACCGGTACACCTACTTTCCCCTACATCTGCTAGCCCACCTCTTCAAGAGATCTTGTAACCTACTCAACTATGCTAGAGCCCATAATAGCTTGTGGCTGCACACGGAAGTTTCTAGCATGAATAATCTTATGATCCCTTTGAGCCTGGGTGGCGGACCTTATAAAATCAGACAACACTGGGTTCTCCAGGTGCCTCAATCCACCCAGATGTGAGTTTTAGTTGCCACCTTAAGTTGAAACATTAATAAACATCTCACATCTGTCATGAATATCTCTCAAACCCAGATCCACGTCTACGAGCGTAGCATGGCAATAATAATAGCAACGTAGAAGTAACTCCCAAGGGTTTGAATAGAAAACAGGTAATAGGTACTACCTCAACTACTTCCCAGTTCCCACAATTTAATCAGATCCTAATCATGCAATTGTTTGAGGAATAGATCTAATGCAATAAAACTGGGTATGAAAAGTATGATCAAAGTGTTACTTGCCTTGCTGATGATCCGCAAAACCTAGCGATTCGAAGTAACAAGCGGCACACTCCGGGTACTCTATCGCAAACAAACAAGCATACAATCAGTACTCATCTAATGCACAGGTAAAACTCGAATGAAAGATCCAACCATAAAGTTCAACTTAAGAACTCCGGTTTGCAAAAAGAATCAACTCGAAAGAAGCAACGAAAGTCAAACGGCGAAAGAAAGAAGCTTCGTTTACTAATCTGGATCTAGGTCAAATTTTACTGTAGCAAAAACTTGTTTAAGTAGGTTAAACGGAAAGAGAATTTCGAGACGAAACTCTAGGCGCTTGAATCGCCTGATTCCGATAAACGAGCGAGAAGTTAAACAGAAATGAAGATTCGATCAGAAATCGAATCTGAGATAATCGTAGAAAAATTCGACGAAAAAGAAAAACGGACGAACGGTTAAAGAACGGACGTTCGTTACCAGAGAAAAACCGACGAAATCGTCCGTTAAAACGAACGGTTCGGTGAACGCTCGCAAAATAATAAAACCGAAAAAAAACCGATCTAGGGTTTTTTTTTAAAACGAAAGGGTTTTTTTTTTAGAAAACCGGCAAAACGAACGGGGCAGTACCTCGTCGGGGCGGGGGCTCCGGCGGGGCTCCGGCGGCTCGGGGCGAGGGGCGGCGAGGGCGCGGGGTGCGGCGGGGGTGCGGGGTACGAGGGGCGGCGAGGCGGCGGCGAACGGCGGCGGCTCGGGCTCGGTCTGGCGGCGGCGAGGCGGGCAAGGCGGGCGGCGGCGAGATGAGAGGAGAGAAGAGGTGGGGTATATAAAGGGGGAAGGGGGGAGAGCTCGGCTTGGAGGAGGGGGCGGCCGGGCGGCGTGCGGCGGCGGGACTCGGCTCCTGTGCGCGAGGAGGAGGACGCGCGGGCGGGCTGGCGGCCTGGCCGCGGCGCGAGCGCGCGCGCAGTTTTTTTTTAAAGAACGTTCCACGGAAAATAATTCGTAGAAAAATAAATAAAAGTCAGAAAAATATAAAATAAATTTCCCCGTCTAGTTAGAAAATCTAGAATAGGGTGAACATTTTTTTAAATCAAAATAAATATTTTGAAAACATGCAATATTTTTAATGCAATAAAAATTGCAAATAAAATCCAAATAAATTCCAATAAATGATTTTAACATTTTTCCTCCAGTATTTCAATTGTTTTGGAGAAGTCATATTTTCTCCTCTCGTTTATTTTTAGAATGAAATATTTTTCCGGAGAGAAAATAATTAAAACCAAAATCCTCGTCTTATTTTTTGATGAAAATCAAATATGAAAATTCGAGAAAAATCCCCAACTCTCTCCGAGGGTCCTTGAGTTGCTTAGGATTTATCGAGGATTTGTCAAAATGCAATAAAACATGATATGCAAAGATGATCTATGTATAACATACCAAATTGAAAATTTGGGATGTTACAGACCATAGAAGGTTTTATTCATGTAAACAGAACAAGAATTATTCTATGACTTAAATGAATAACCGTATTGCAATAAACATGATCCAATCATATTTCATGCTCAACGCAAACACCAAATAACATTTATTTAGGTCCAACACTAATCCCGAATGTAGAGGGAGTGTGCGATGGTGATCTTATCAACCTTGGAATCACTTCCAACACACATCGTCACCTCGCTCTTAACTAGTCTCTGTTCATTTTGCAACTCTTGTTTTGAGTTACTAATCTTAGGAATTGAACCGGTATCAAATACCCTGGGGTTACTATGAACATTAGTAAAGTACACATCAATAACATGTATATCAAATATACCTTTGTTCACTCTGCCATCCTTCTTATCCGCTAAGTATTTGGGGTAGTTCCGCTTCCAGTGACCATTTCCTTTGTAGTATAAGCACTCAGTTTCAGGCTTAGGAATAGCTTTGGGATTCTTCACGGGAGTGGCAACTTGCTTGTCATTCTTCTTGAAGTTCCCTTTCTTTCCCTTGCCCTTTTCTTGAAACTAGTGGTCTTGTTAACCATCAACATTTGATGCTCTTTCTTGATTTCTACCTTCACCAATTTCAGCATCGCGAAGAGCTCGGGAATCATTTTCGTCATCCCTTGCATATTATAGTTCATCACGAAGTTCTAGTAGCTTGGTGATAGTGACTAGAGAACTTTGTGAATCACTATCTTATCTGGAAGATTAACTCCCACTTGATTCAAGCGATTGTAGTACCCAGACATTCTGAGCCCATGCTCACTGGCTGAGCTATTCTCCTCCATCTTGTAGGCAAAGTACTTGTCAGAGGTCTCATACCTCTCGACACGGGCATGAGTCTGAAATACCAATTTCAGCTATTGGAACATCTCATATGCTCCGTGGCGTTCAAAACGTTTTTGAAGTCCCGGTTCTAAGCCGTAAAGCATGGTGCACTAAACTATCAAGTAGTCATCATATCGAGCTTGCCAAACGTTCATAACGTCTGCATCTGCTCCTGCAATAGGTCTGTCACCTAGTGGTGCATTAAGGACATAATTCTTCTGTGCAGCAATGAGGATGATCCTCAGATCACGGACCCAGTCTGCATCATTGCTACTATCATCTTTCAACTTAGTATTCTCTAGGAACATATCAAAAGCTATAACGCGAGCTACTGATCTACAACATAATTTGCAAATACTATCAGGACTAAGTTCATGATAAATTAAAGTTCAATTAATCAAATTAATTAAGAACTCCCACTTAAACTGACATCCCTCAAGTCATCTAAGTGTAACATGATCCAAATCAACTAAACCATGTCCGATCATCACGTGAGATGGAGTAGTCATCAATGGTGAACATCTCTATGTTGATCATATCCACTATATGATTCACGTTCAACCTTTCGGTCTCCAGTGTTTCGAGGCCATGTCTGTACATGCTAGGCTCGTCAAGTTTAACCCGAGTATTCCGCATGTGAAAAACTGTCTTGCACCCATTGTATGTGAACATAGAGCCTATCACACCATATCATCATGTGGTATCTCAGCACGAAGAACTGTCGCAACGGTGCATAGTCAGGGAGAACACTTATACCTTGAAGGGATCATCTTATAATGCTACGACCGTACTAAGCAAAATAAGATGCATAAAAGATAAACATCACATGCAATCAATATATGTGACATGATATGGCCATCATCATCTTGTGCCTTTGATCTCCATCTCCAAAGCACCGTCATGATCTCCATCGTCACCGGCTTGACACCTTGATCTCCATCGTACCGTCGTGGTCGTCTCGCCAACTATTGCTTCTACAACTATCGCTAACGCATAGTGATAAAGTAAAGCAATTACATTGCGTTTGCATTTCATACAATAAAGCGATAACCATAAGGCTCCTGCTAGTTGCCAATAACTTTTACAAAACATGATCATCTCATACAACAACCTATATCACATCATGTCTTGACCATATCACATCACAACATGCCCTGCAAAAACAAGTTAGACATCCTCTACTTTGTTGTTGCAAGTTTTACGTGGCTGCTACGGGCTTCTAGCAAGAACCATTCTTACCTACGCATCAAAACCACAACGGTGTTTCGTCAAGTTTGCTGTTTTAACCTTCAAAAAGGACCGGCGGCAGTCAAATTCGATTCAACTAAAGTTGGAGAAATAGACACCCGCCAGCCACCTTTATTCAAAACTAGTTGCATGTCTGTCGGTGGAACCGGTCTCATGAACGTGGTCATGTAAGGTTGGTCCGAGCCGCTTCATCCAACAATACAGCCGAATCAAAATAAGACGTTAGTGGTAAGCAGTATGACTATCACCACCCACAACTCTTTGTGTTCTATTCGTGCATATCATCTACGCATAGACCTGGCTCTGATGCCACTGTTGGGAAACGTAGCATGCAATTTCAAAAAATATCCTACTCTCACACAAGATCTATCTAGGAGATTCATAGCAACGAGAAGGGGAGATCTATCCACGTACCCTCGTAGACCGAAAGCGGAAGCGTTTGACAACGCAGTTGATGTAGTCAAACTTCTTCTCGTTCTGACCGATCAAGCAGCGAACGTACGGCACCTCCGAGTTCTGCAGACGTTCAGCTGGATGATGTCCCTCGAACTCTTGATCCAGCAAAGTGTCAAGGGAGAGTTCCGTCAGCACGACGGCGTGGTGTCGGTGATGGTGAAGTGATCCGCGCAGGGCTTCGCCTAAGCACTACGTGAATATGATCGGAGGCGTAAACTATGGAGGGAGGCGCCGCACACGGCTAACAATTCTTGGGGTTTGTTCTAGGCGCCCCCTCCCCATGTATATATAGGTGGGAGGGGAGGGGATCAACCTTGGGGCGCCCCAAGTAGGAGGAATCCTACTTGGGGGCATCCTCCAATTCGGCCTCCCCCTTTTCTTATTTCCGGAGGGGGGAAGGAAAGAGGGGAGAGGGGGAAGGAAGGGGGAATCATATTCTCTCTATTTCCTTTCCTCCACCCTTTTTCCTTTCTCCACTTAGGCCGGCCCATATGGGGGCACACTAGCCCCTTCTGGCTGGTGCGTTTCCCCTCTTGGCCCATAAGGCCCATATCTTTTGCCGGGGGTGCCCGGAACCCCTTCTGGTGACCCGATATGTACCCGGTACCCTCCGGAACACTTCTAGTGTGCGAATACTATCGTCCTATATATCAATATTTACCTCTTGACCATTTTGAGACTCCTCGTCATGTCCGTGATCTCATCCGGGACTCTGAACAACATTCGGTCACCAAATCACATAACTCATATAATACAAAATCGTCATCGAACGTTAAGCGTGTGGACCCTACGGGTTCGAGAACTATGTAGACATGACCGAGACACCTCTCCGGTCAATAACCAATAGCGGAACCTGGATGCTCATATTGGCTCCTACATATTCTACGAAGATCTTTATTGGTCGAACCGTTATGACAACATACGTTATTCCCTTTGTCCATCGGTATGTTACTTGCCCGAGATTTGATCGTAGGTATCTTCATACCTAGTTCAATCTCGTTACCTTCAAGTCTCTTTACTCGTTCT
Organism: Aegilops tauschii subsp. strangulata; assembly: GCF_002575655.3. Classification (NCBI taxonomy): domain Eukaryota; kingdom Viridiplantae; phylum Streptophyta; class Magnoliopsida; order Poales; family Poaceae; genus Aegilops; species Aegilops tauschii. The sequence continues at coordinate 230,659,822 of NC_053039.3, forward strand.
GTAATACATCATCCTGCAACTAACTCATTAGTTACTTTGCTTGCAAGGCTTCTTATGATGTGTATTACCGAGAGGGCCCAGAGATACCTCTCCGATACTCAGAGTGACAAATCCTAATCTCGATCTATGCCAACTCAACAAACACCTTCGAAGATACCTGTAGAGCATCTTTATGTTACGTTGTGACGTTTGATAGCACTCAAGGCATTCCTCCGGTATCCGGGAGTTGCATAATCTCATAGTCGAAGGAATATGTATTTGACATTAAGAAAGGAATAGCAATAAAACTGAATGATCATGCTAAGCTAACGGATGGGTCTTGTCCATCACATCATTCTCCTAATGAGGTGATCCCTTTCATCAAATGACAACACATTTCTATGGTTAGGAAACTTAACCATCTTTGATTAACGAGCTAGTCTAGTAGAGGCTTACTAGGGACACGTTGTTTTGTCTATGTATCCACACATGTATCAAGTTTCCGTTTAATACAATTCTAGCATGAATAATAAACATTTATCATGATATAAGGAAATATAAAATAACAACTTTATTATTGCCTCTAGGGCATATTTTCTTCAGTTCCAATCAAAAGATAGATCACCCCTCTCCCCTCCTCTCAACCAAAAGAATTCATGATTTGAGAAAGTTTTGAGCGATCCTTTGATCTTGTTACTCTTGGAGGTTGGAGACTCCTAGGCGGTAGGAGTACTCTTCAAGAAACTTCTTGATCCAGACTGCTTCCTTTGAAGCTTCTGAAGCCGCAATGTATTCTACTTTTGTTGTCGAATCCGGAATAGTCTTTTGCTTGAAACTCTTCCAAACCACCGCACCACCATTAAGGGTGAAAAGATAACCCCATTGAGATTTATAGTCATCTATGTCAGTCATGAAGCTTGCATCGGTGTAACCATTTACAACGAGTTCTTCATCTCCTCCATAGACTAGGAGCATGTCCTTTGTCCTCCTGAGGTACTTAAGAATATTTTAATAGCTGCCCACTGAGCTAATCTAGAATTACTTTGGTACCCGCTACTAACACTTAGTGCATAAGAAACATCTGGTCTATTACATATCATAGCATACATGATGGATCCAATTGCCGAGGCATATGTGACTCCATTCTCTGCACTCACTCATCAACTTTCTTCGGACATTGATTCTTGCTAAGTTTTGTGCCATGTGACATTGGGAGAAAACCGTTCTTTGCATTCTCCATTTTAAACCTCTTTAAAATCTTGTCAATGTACGTGCTTTGGCTCAGCACAATTTGACGTCTCGATCTATCTCTATAGATCTTTATGCCTAGTATATATGCAGCTTGACCTAAATATTTCATTGAAAACACACTCTTCAAATAGTATTTTATTGTGCTAAGAAATTTTGTATCATTTCCAAACAGTAATATGTCATCCACATATAAGATTAAAAATGGTACATAGCCCCACTAAAGTTCTTGCATACACAAGCTTCTTCATAAATTTTACTGAAGCCAAACTATTTTACCACTTCACCAGAACGTTGATTCCAGCTCCTTGATGCTTGCTTCAAACCATACATTGACCTTTGAAGCTTGCACACTTTTCCGACATCCTTTGAATCGATAAAACCTTCTAGTTGTATCATGTATACATCCTCTTTCATAAATTCATTTAAGGAAGTGGGTTTGACATCCATCTGCCATATCTCATAGTCGAAATATGCTGCTATTGCCATCATAATCCATACAGACTTTAGCATTGCTACTGGAGAGAAAGTTTCGTCATAATCAACTCCCTCAACTTGCAAAAACCCCTTTCACTACTAGCCTTGCCTTATAGATGGTAGGATTACCATTCACATCTGTTTTTCTTTTGAAGATCCATTTGCACTGTATGGGTTTCACACCCTCTGGAGGATCAACCAAAGTTCCAAACTTGATTTTCGTACCTGGGCATCATTTCGGATTGCATGGCTTTATGCCATTCTTTTGGGCTGGGCACCGCCATCCCTTCTCCGTAGTGCGCAAGATAATCTTCTCCTTCTAAGATGAATATTTCGTTATGAAACGATTCAGGAGGTTCTATAACTCTGCCTGACCTACGCAGTTCAGTTACAATTTTAACTGATGTTTCTACAACTAGTGTAGTAACATCTGGTTCAGTTGTGTGGATATCTTTTGGAACAGATTCTGTTTTGTTAGTCCTCTCAACTTTTGGAGATTCAGTAATCTCATTAAGCTATACTGTCCTCCCACTTAATTCTTTGCGACAAACACTTTGTCTTCGGACCTTTGGTAGAAGGAATACCCAATTGTTTCTTTGGGATAAACTACAAAGTAACATTTGTCTGCTTTGGGATCGAGCTTATTTGGCTATAAACATTTTACATAAGTCTCGCAGCCCCAAATTTTGAGACGTGACAAGTTGGGTTTCTTCCCATTCCATAACTCATATGGTGTCGTCTCAACAGACTTAGACGATGCTCTATTTAGTGTATATGCTGTTGTTTCAAATGCATATCCCCAGAATGATAAAGGCAGATTGGTAAGAGACATCATTGACCTCGCCATGTCTAACAAAGTTCGGTTACATCTTTCAAATACTCCATTACTCTGTGCAGTTCTGGGAGGAGTAAGTTGTGAAACAATTCCACAATCACTTAGATGTTTGCTAAACTCATGACTTCGGTATTCCCCTCAGCGATCTCATTGTAGAAATTTTATCTTTTATCCACGATGATTCTCAACTTCGTTCTGAAATTCTTTGAACTTTTCAAATGTCTCAGACTTGTGTTTCATCGAGTAGATATAACCGTATCTACTTAAATCATCAGTGAAGGCTACGAAGTAGAAGTATCCAACGCACGTCGGAATACTCATTGGACCACATACATCACTATGTATTTATGTCCAATAATTCTTGCACTCATTCGGGATGACCTGTAAACGGCGTTTTGGTCATTTTATCCATCAGACAAGCTTCACATGTATTGAATGATTCAAAATCAAATGATGTTAATACTCCATCTTTATGAGGCATGTGTTTCTTTTCGATAAGACCAAGACAGCAGTGCCACATGTAAGTAGTATTATCAATCTTCTTAAGATGTTTAGCATTAATGTTAAAGATATCTTTCTCACGTTTAAGATCCATTATGAATAAACCACCAACAATGGGTGCAAATCCATAAGACATATCCTTATAATATATTGAACAACCATTGTCTTCTGATTTATAAGAATATCCGCCACTTATCAAACATGATCCAGAGATAATGTTCTTGCATAACTTCAGAATGAAATAACAATTATTCAGTTCTAAAATAAATCTTGAAGGTAAGCTCAAAGACATGACCCTGACGGCTTGAGCGGCAATCCCATCACCATTGTTGACTCGCATCATGACCTCATTTCTACTCAGCTTGCGAATCTTCTGTAGTCCCTGCATCATGTTGCAGATGTGAGCAACATATCCGGTATAAAATACCCATGACTTGGAGTTTTTAGCAAGCAGAATATCAATAATATTAACTTGTATAACTTTTATACCTTTACCAGAAGACGAGTTCTTCTTATCCGCTAGATACTTCAAGCAATTTCTTTTGCAGTGTCCATTTTCTTTGCAGTAGAAACATGTAGTCTCATGAGATGCTCCACCCTTTTTCCTTTTGGTGTTGCGTTTCTTCTTGAAACTTTCTGTTTTGTTCACCAATAACTTTTGTTGGTTCTGCAACCAGTCTCATTGGTTTTGAGCATTGCTTCATAAAGCGGAGTGAGGAGTAAGTCATTTTCTGGTGTGATGGGAAAATTAACTCCCATTATAGTTATACTATCATAATAGTCTGCAAGCCTAGCACCTTGCTTAACACCTTCAGTTATCGTGCACTCTTTCATTGCTTCAATCATCTCATGAACTTTAGCTAGTTCTTTGTGGTACAGAACTTCCAGTTTCTCGACAATCTTGATAGTACCTGATTGTTCAAAACATTTCTGTAACACAGTATCCATGCAAGCTAACATAATGTTGTTGACAACACTAAAATCGTTCGTGCGAGATAAAAACACGTTGATGACATCTTGTGACGCTTCAGGCGTCGGGTAGTCACCAAGTGGTTAATCCAGCACATATTCTTTCTTTGCACTCCTGAGAATACATCTCAGAGTGTGGATCCAATCCTCATAGTTTCTAACCATTCTCAGCTAACTTTTCTTTCTCAAACAATGGTGCTAAATTGGAACTATTGCAAGCCATTGGTCTACAACAATAAACACAAGATTCACTTTAGGCACAATTCATAATTAATATTGCACTAGTGTTTAAACAAGTTTTAATTTAAAGTGCACTCCCACTCAAATTAATATCTCTCATAATTAATAGTGAGTGATTCAAAATCCAAGTCCAGTTCTCAGCTATTGATGTGGACATCACTGATGATGAGAATTTTGACCGGTCGGCAAACTTTTGCCGATCATATCTTCATCTAACTCTTGTTCATCTTTCGATGCTTCGTGCTCCGAGCTCAGAACGATTCTGCTAGAACTTCATGACAACCGAGTGCTATCTGCATCCATGGTCTAACCACCCCCGTCATACACCTCGCGTCCCGTTTGTACTCATGTGGACCTGACACACTCCAGAATGCTACATGTTATAGACGGTTGCAACACTGAAAAGAGCACATTTTAACTTGATATTTACTATGAGAGATCACCCTAATAATTGACTACTATGCAATCAAAGGGTGCAAACAACAAAGGGATAAGCATCTCAGGCAATTCATAATAGCATGATATGGTATAGCCCTAGGCGCCGGGAGTTCTCCATGATCGTCTTCAATCTCCAGTTGAAGCGACCTGATGGCCAATATTTCATTGCCGTGGCAACCATTTCAAAAACGTTGCCGTGGTGGAAATCTCAAAAAACGTTGACGTGGCGGCCGTTTCATAAGACGTTGTCGTGGCACCAAAATATGAAATTCCGCCATGGCACGAAATTATAGCTCCTCGTCCCGCGCCTAGTACACCTTCTCCTCGCCGGGGTCCTCCATGTACGTCTTGCCACCGTCACCTGTAACCTATCTCTATGATATTTACATTAAGGTGGAAATCTCGTGGCTCCAGCAATCATGTCGTGACGCGTAGGCCACTTAACATTACAACATATAACCATCTCATACATAAACTTATTGTCATAACGAAGGCTATACCACATCATATGGAAACCCTGCAAAACCAAGTTAGATGTCCTCTAATTGATTTGGCAAATTTTAATTATGTGGCTTCTACGGTTTCCGGATAAACCTAGCTACCTACGTGCACACCATAAAGTGATAATTCTTGTTGCTAGATTAACTTTCAGTGTGTGTGAAAGAAGATACTTAATTAAAAAATCTTGTCCCCCCACACTAAACTTCGTCTAATACGCGTGACCCCCTAGAAGATCATCCATCTTCATTGCCCTCTTGTCTACGTGATGGTTCACTATTCTTGACTATGGTGAAGCCCAAGGAACTGTTAGTAGATCGTCGACAACCAGAGCCGAGCGATTGTCAGAACCTTGTTAAAAGCGACACCATGTCGTCAATGAACTGAATCGAAGCAACACTCAAGGGGAGAATAGCAAGAACATCACCCTCACAATCACATGTGATCTAGATCGAAACCTGCATATACTCATAGAACTGGTCATGATGCCACTGTTGTGGAACGTAGTAGAAAACAAAAAAATCGCCCTACGAATACCCAGGAACAATATGAAGATGCATATCATGTTTGGATAAACTATCGTTACCGACTCCGGGAGTGCAGCGAAAGTAGATGAGTCAGTGTAGATCATACTTGGAGTCCCTCGAATGTCGATGACGATCCCGCAAACCGCCCTCGAAGGATCCCTCGAACGGAAGCGAGAAAGCACTGCCTCTCTACTTGGTTGCAAGCATACGGTCTTCACGATCCGGCAGCGCTTCGCCGTCCAAAGCTAATCATCGCCAGAGAATTAGAGGGAAGATATTAGAACCACACGGGGCTTCTAATTATGAGGATTAGAGGTGGCTAGGGCTAGCTGTAATTAGTTAACTAGGACCAACAAGAACTATAACTAGATCAACTAGAGGAGGCTCCAAAACTTGTGTTAACATAGGATGGAAATCCTCTAGTATATATAGGTTGAAGGGGAGGGAGAGGGCATCCACCAAAGGGGGGAAGCCCCCTCTTTGTGCGCCGGCCCAAGGGAGTGTTGGGGAACATAGTATTTCAAAAAAATTGCCTACGATCACGCAAGATCTATCTAGGAGAAGCATAGCAACGAGCGGGGAGAGTGTGTCTACGTACCCTCATAGACCAAAAGCGGAAGCGTTTAGTAGCGCGGTTGATCTAGTCGAACGTCTTCGCGATTCGACCGATCCAAGTACCGAACGCATAGCACCTCCGCGATCAGCACACGTTCAGCTCGGTGACGTCCCTCGAACTGTTGATCCAGTTGAGGCCGAGGGAGAGTTCTGTCAGCATGACGGCGTAGTGACGGTGATGATGAAGTTACCGGCACAGGGCTTCGCCTAAGCACTACAACGATATGACCGAGGTGTGTAACTGTGGAGTGGGACACCGCACACGGCTAAAAGATCAACTTGTGTGTTTTAGGGTGCCCCCCTCCCCACGTATATAAAGGAGGGAGGGGGAGGCCGGCCGGCCCTAGGGGGCGCGCCCAAGGAGGGGAGTCCTACTAGGACTACTAATCCTAGTAGGATTCCACCACAAGGGAGAGAGGGGGAAGGAAGGAGAGGGAGAGGGAGTAGGAAAGGGGGGCGCCGCCCCCTTCCCTTGTCCAATTCGGACTGCAGGGGGCAGCCTGCCCTGGCTACCCTCCTCTCTCCCCAATAAGGCCCATGGTGGCCCATTAGTTCCCCCGGGGGATCCGGTAACCCCTCCGGCACTCCGGTTTTACCCGAAACTATCCGGAACACTTCCGGTGTCCGCATAACATGGTCCAATATATCAATCTTTATGTCTCGACTATTTCGAGACTCCTCGTCATGTCCGTGATCCTATCCGGGACTCTGAACAACCTTCGGTCATCAAATCACATAACTCATAATACAAATCGTCATCGAACGTTAAGCGTGCGGACCCTACGGGTTCGAGAACTATGTAGACATGACCGAGACACATCTCCGGTCAATAACCAATAGCGGAACCTGGATGCTCATATTGGTTCCTACATATTCTACGAAGATCTTTATCGGTCAAACCGCATAACAACATACGTTGTTCCCTTTGTCATCGATATGTTACTTGCCCGAGATTCGATCGTTGGTATCATCATACCTAGTTCAATCTCGTTACTAACAAGTCTCTTTACTCGTTCCGTAATGCATCATCCCGCAACTAACTCATTAGTCACATTGCTTGCAAGGCTTATAGTGATGATCATTACCGAGAGGGCCCAGAGACACCTCTTCGATACACGGAGTGACAAATCCTAATCTCGATCTATGCCAACTCAACAAACACCATCGGATACACCTGTAGAGCATCTTTATAATTACCCAGTTACGTTCTGACGTTTGATAGCACACTACGTGTTCCTCCCGTATTCGGGAGTTGCAAAATATCATAGTCATAGGAACATGTATAAGTCATGAAGAAAGCAATAGCAATAAACTAAACGATCATAGTGCTAAGCTAAAGGATGGGTCTTGTCCATCACATCATTCTCTAGTGATGTGATCTCGTTCGTCAGATGACAACACATGTCTATGGCTAGGAAACTTAACCATCTTTGATTAACGAGCTAGTTAAGTAGAGGCATACTAGGGACACTCTGTTTGTCTATGTATTCACAAATGTACTAAGTTTCCGGTTAATACAATTCTAGCATGAATAATAAACATTTATCATGATATAAGGAATATAAATAACAACTTTATTATTGCCTCTAGCGCATATTTCCTTCAGTCTCCCACTTGCACTAGAGTCAATAATCTAGATTACATAGTGATGATTCTAACACCCATGGAGTCTTGGTGCTGATCATGTTTTGCTCGAGAGAGAGAGGCTTAGTCAATGGGTCTGCAATATTCAGATCCGTATGTATCTTGTAAATCTCTATGTCTCCCTCCTTGACTTGATCGCGGATGGAATTGAAGCGTCTCTTGATGTGCTTGGTTCTCTTGTGAAATCAGGATTCCTTTGCCAAGGCAATTGCACCAGTATTGTCACAAAAGATTTTCATTGGACCCGATGCACAAGGTATGACACCTAGATCGGATATGAACTCCTTCATCCAGACTCCTTCATTTGCTGCTTCCGAAGCAGCTATATACTCCGCTTCACACGTAGATCCCGCCACGACGCTCTGTTTGGAACTGCACCAACTTATAGCTCCACCATTCAATATAAATACGTATCCGGTTTGTGACTTAGCGTCATACGGATTAGTGTCAAAGATTGCATCGACGTAACCATTTACAACGAGCTCTTTGTCACCTCCATAAAAGAGAAACATATCATTAGTCCTTTTCAGGTATTTCAGGATGTTCTTGACCGCTATCGAGTGATCCACTCGTGGAATACTTTGGTACCTCCCTACTAAACTTATAGCAAGGCACACATTAGGTCTGGTACACAGCATTGCATACATGATAGAACCTATGGCTGAGGCATAGGGAATGACTTTCATTTTCTCTCTATCTTCTGCAGTGGTCGGGCATTGAGTGTCATTCAACTTCACACCTTGTAACACAGGTAAGAACCCTTTCTTTGACTGATCCATTTTAATTTCTTCAAAATCTTATCAAGGTATGTGCTTTGTGAAAATCCAATTAAGCGTCTTGATCTATCTCTATAGATCTTGATCCCGAATATGTAAGCATCTTCACCGAGGTCTTTCATGGAAAAACTCTTATTCAAGTATCCTTTTATGCTATCCAGAAATTCTATATCATTTCCAATAAACAATATGTCATCCACATATAATATTAGAAATGCTACAGAACTCCCACTCACTTTCTTGTAAATACAGGCTTCTCCAAAAGTATGTATAAAATCATATGCTTTGATCACACTATCAAAACGTTTATTCCAACTCTGAGAGGCTTGCACCAGTCCATAAATGGATCACTGGAGCTTGCACACTTTGTTAGCACCCTTTGGATCGGCAAACCTTCTGGTTGCATCATATACAACTCTTCTTCCAGAAATCCATTCAGGAATGCAGTTTTGACGTCCATTTGCCAAATTTCATAATCATAAAATGCGGCAATTGCTAACATGATTCGGACAGACTTAAGCATCGCTACGGGTGAGAAGGTCTCATCGTAGTCAACTCCTTGAACTTGTCGAAAACCTTTTGCAACAAGTCGAGCTTTGTAGACAGTAACATTACCGTCAGCGTCAGTCTTCTTCTTGAAGATACATTTATTCTCTATGGCTTGCCGATCATCGGGCAAGTCAACCAAAGTCCACACTTTGTTCTCATACATGGATCCCATCTCAGATTTCATGGCCTCAAGCCATTTCGCGGAATCTGGGCTCATCATCACTTCCTCATAGTTCGCAGGTTCATCATGGTCTAGTAACATGACGTCCAGAGCAGGATTACCGTACCACTCTGGTGCGGATCTTACTCTGGTTGACCTACGAGGTTCAGTAGTAACTTGATCTGAAGTTTCATGATCATTATCATTAGCTTCCTCATTGATTGGTGTAGGAATCACTAGAACTGATTTCTGTGATGAACTACTTTCCAATTCAGGAGAAGGTACAATTACCTCACCAAGTTCTACTTTGCTCCCACTCACTTCTGTCGAGAGAAACTCCTTCTCTAGAAAGGATCCATTCTTAGCAACGAATATCTTGCCTTTGGATCTATGATAGAAGGTGTACCCAACAGTCTCCTTTGGGTATCCTATGAAGACACATTTCTCAGATTTGGGTTCGAGCTTATCAGGTTGAAGCTTTTTCACATAAGCATCGCAGCCCCAAACTTTAAGAAACGACAACTTGGGTTTCTTGCAAACCATAGTTCATATGGTGTTGTCTCAACGGATTTAGATGGTGCCCTATTTAACGTGAATGCAGCTGTCTCTAAAGCATAACCCCAAAACGATAGCGGTAAATCAGTAAGAGACATTATAGATCGCACCATATCTAATAAAGTGTGTTTATGACGTTTGGACACACCATTACGCTGTGATGTTTCGGGTGGCGTGAGTTGCGAAACTATTCCGCATTGTTTCAAATGAAGACCAAACTCGTAACTCAAATATTCACCTCCACGATCAGATCGTAGAAATTTTATTTTCTTGTTACGTTGATTTTCCACTTCACTTTGGAATTCTTTGAAATTTTCAAATGTTTCAGACTTATGTTTCATTAAGTAGATATACCCATATCTGCTCAAATCATCTGTTAAGGTCAGAAAATATGATACCCGCCGCGAGCTTCAACACTCATCGGACCGCATACATCAGTATGTATTATTTCCAACAAGTCTGTTGCCCGCTCCATTGTTCTGGAGAACAGAGTTTTAGTCATCTTGCCCATGAGGCATAGTTCGCAAGCATCAAGTGATTCATAATCAAGTGATTCCAAAAGCCCATCAGCATGGAGTTTCTTCATGCGCTTTACACCAATATGACCTAAACGACAGTGCCACAAATTAGTTGCACTATCATTATTATACTTATATCTTTTGGCTTCAATACTATGAATATGTGTATCACTACTATCGAGATTCAACAAAAATAGACCACTCATCAAGGGTGCATGACCATAAAAGATATTACTCATATAAATAGAACAACCATTATTCTCTGATTTTAAATGAATAACCGTCTCGCATCAAACAAGATCCATATATAATGTTCATGCTTAACACTGGCACCAAATAACAATTATTCAGGTCTAAAACTAATCCCGATGGTAGATGTAGAGGTAGCGTGCCGACGGCGATCACATCGACTTTGGAACCATTTCCCATGCGCATCGTCACCTCGTCCTTAACCAATCTTCGCTTAATCCACAACCCCTGTTTCGAGTTGCAAGTATGAGCAACAGAACCAGTATCAAATACCCAGGCGCTACTACGAGCATTAGTAAGGTACACATCAATAACATGTATATCAAATATACCTTTCACTTTACCATCCTTCTTATCCGCCAAATACTTGGGGCAGTTCCGCTTCCAGTGACCAGTCCCTTTGTAGCAGAAGCACTCAGTCTCAAGCTTAGGTCCAGACTTGGGCTTCTTCACTTGAGCAGCAACTTGCTTGCCATTCTTCTTGAAGTTCCCCTTCTTCCCTTTGCCATTTTTCTTGAAACTAGTGGTCTTGTTAACCATCAACACTTGATGCTCCTTCTTGATTTCTACCTCCGCAGCCTTTAGCATTGCGAAGAGCTCGGGAATTGTCGTATCCATCCCTTGCATGTTATAGTTCATCACGAAGCTTTTGTAGCTTGGTGGCAGTGATTGAAGAACTCTGTCAATGACACTATCAACCGGAAGATTAACTCCCAGTTGAGTCAAGTGATTGTGGTACCCAGACATTTTGAGTATATGTTCACTGGCAGAACTATTCTCCTCCATTTTGCAGCTGTAGAACTTATTGGAGACTTCATATCTCTCAATCCGGGCATTTTCTTGAAATATTAACTTCAACTCCTGGAAGATCTCATATGCTCCATGATGTTCAAAACGTCGTTGAAGTCCTGGTTCTAAGTCATAAAGCATGGCACGCTGAACTATTGAGTAGCCATCAGCTTTGCTCTGCCAGGCGTTCATAATGTCCGGCGTTGCTCCTGCAGCGGGTCTTGCACCTAGCGGTGCTTCCAGGACGTAATTCTTCTGTGCAGCAATGAGGATAATCCTCAAGTTACGGACCCAGTCCGTGTAGTTGCTACCATCATCTTTCAACTTAGCTTTCTCTAGGAACGCATTAAAATTCAAAGGAACAGTAGCATGGGCCATTTATCTACAACAACGTAGACATGCAAAATACTATCAGGTACCAAGTTCATGATAAATTAAAGTTCAATTAATCATATACTTATGAACTCCCACTTAGATAGACATCCCTCTAATCATCCAAGTGATCACGTGATCCATATTAACTAAACCATGTCCGATCATCACGTGAGATGGAGTAGTTTTCAATGGTGAACATCACTATGTTGATCATATCTACTATATGATTCACGCTCGACCTTTCGGTCTCAGTGTTCCGAGGCCATATCTGCATATGCTAGGCTCGTCAAGTTTAACCCGAGTATTCTGCATGTGCAAAACTGGCTTGCACCCGTTGTATGTGAATGTAGAGCTTATCGCACCCGATCATCACGTGGTGTCTCGGCACGACGAACTGTAGCAATGGTGCATACTCAGGGAGAACACTTATACCTTGAAATTTAGTGAGAGATCATCTTATAATGCTACTGCCGAACTAAGCAAAATAAGATGCATAAAGGATAAACATCACATGCAATCAATATAAGTGATATGATATGGCCATCATCATTTTGTGCCTTTGATCTCCATCTCCAAAGCACCGTCATGATCACCATCGTCACCCGCTTGACACCTTGATCTCCATCGAAGCATTGTTGTCGTCTCGCCAACTATTGCTTCTAAGACTATCGCTACCGCTTAGTGATAAAGTAAAGCAATTACATGGCGATTGCATTTCATACAATAAAGCGACAACCATAAGGCTCCTGCCAGTTGCCGATAACTTTTACAAAACATGATCATCTCATACAACAATTTATATATCATCACGTCTTGGCCATATCACATCATAGCAAGCCTTGCAAAAACAAGTTAGACGTCCTCTACTTTGTTGTTGCAAGTTTTACGTGGCTGCTACGGGCTTAGCAAGAACCGTTCTTACCTACGCATCAAAACCACAACGATTTTTCGTCAAGTGTGCTGTTTTAACCTTCAACAAGTACCGGGCGTAGTCAAACTCGATTCAACTAAAGTTGGAGAAATAGACATCCACTAGCCACCTGTGTGCGAAGCACGGTGGTAGAACCAGTCTCATGAACGCGGTCATGTAATGTCGGTCTAGGCCGCTTCATCCAACAATACCGCCGAATCAAAGTATGACATGCTGGTAGCAGTATGACTATTATCGCCCACAACTCTTTGTGTTCTACTCGTGCATATAACATCCACGCATAGACCTGGCTCGGATGCCACTGTTGGGGAACGTAGTATTTCAAAAAAATTGCCTATGATCACGCAAGATCTATCTAGGAGAAGCATAGCAACGAGCGAGGAGAGTGTGTATACGTACCCTCGTAGACCGAAAGCGGAAGCGTTCAGTAACGCGATTGATGTAGTCGAACGTCTTCGCGATTCAACTGATCCAAGTACCGAACGCACGGCACCTCCGCGATCAGCACACGTTCAGCTCGGTGACGTCCCTCGAACTCTTGATCCAATTGAGGCCGAGGGAGAGTTCCGTCAGCACGACGGCGTGGTGACGGTGATGATGAAGTTACTGGCGCAGGGCTTCGCCTAAGCACTACGACGATATGACCGAGGTGTGTAACTGTGGAGGGGGGCACCGCACACGGCTAAAAGATCAACTTGTGTGTTCTAGGGTGCCCCCCTCCCCACGTATATAAAGGAGGGAGGGGGAAGGCCGGCAGGCCCTAGGGGGCACGCCCAAGGAGGGGAGTCCTACTAGGACTACTAGTCCTAGTAGGATTCCACCACAAGGGAGAGAGGGGGAAGGAAGGAGAGGGAGAGGGAGTAGGAAAGGGGGGGGCGCCGCCCCCTTCCCTTGTCCAATTCGGACTGCAAGGGGGGACTGCTCTTGCTACCCTCCTCTCTCTCCAATAAGGCCCATGGTGGCCCATTAGTTCCCTGGGGGTTCCGGTAACCCCTCTGGCACTCCGGTTTTACCCGAAACTATCCGGAACACTTTCGGTGTCCGAATAACATGGTCCAATATATCAATCTTTATGTCTCGACCATTTCGAGACTCCTCGTCATGTCCGTGATCTTATCCGGACTCCGAATAACCTTCGGTCATCAAATCACATAACTCATAATACAAATCGTCGTCGAATGTTAAACACGCGGACCCTACGGGTGCAAGAACTATGTAGACATGACCGAGACACATCTCCGGTCAATAACCAATAGCGGAACCTGGATGCTCATATTGGTTCCTACATATTCTACGAAGATCTTTATTGGTCAAACCGCATAACAACATACGTCTTTCCCTTTGTCATCAATATGTTACTTGCCCGAGATTCGGTCGTTGGTATCATCTTACCTAGTTCAATCTCGTTATCGGCAAGTCTCTTTACTCGTTCCGTAATGCATCATCCCGCAACTAACTCATTAGTCACATTGCTTGCAAGGCTTATAGTGATGATCATTACCGAGAGGGCCCAGAGATACCTCTCCGATACACGGAGTGACAAATCCTAATCTCGATCTATGCCAACTCAACAAACACCATCGGAGACACCTGTAGAGCATATTTATAATCACCCAGTTACGTTGTGACGTTTGATAGCACACTAAATGTTCCTCCGGTATTCGGGAGTTGCATAATCTCATAGTCATAGGAACATGTATAAGTCATGAAGAAAGCAATAGCAATAAACTAAACGATCATAGTGCTAAGCTAACGGATGGGTCTTGTCCATCACATCATTCTCTAATGATGTGATCTCGTTCATCAAATGACAACACATGTCTATGGCTAGGAAACTTAACCATCTTTGATTAACGAGCTAGTTAAGTAGAGGCATACTAGGGACACTCTGTTTGTCTATGTATTCACACAAGTACTAAGTTTCCGGTTAATACAATTCTAGCATGAATAATAAACATTTATCATGATATAGGGAAATATAAATAACAACTTTATTATTGCCTCTAGGGCATATTTCCTTCAGGGAGGAGTCCCATTCCCTCCCCTAGTCCAATTCGCCCCCCCCATAAGCAAAGGGGGCCTTCCCTGCTTGGGCCCTTGTGGCCCAAGTTGCCTTCCACCTCTTGGCCTTTGAGGGACCATTGATATTTAAATTAAAATGTTCTAAACATTTTCAGTATATATATATATATATATATAATTTAACATCCCCGGAAACATTTTCCACCTATATATTATTAATTGGTAATACCCGGTATTACCCGATATTCACCGAAACCCTTCCGGTGACCCCAAAATGCTTGCGGAAGCTCTCGGAACTATTCCGGATATTAATAAACCAATTCCACAAAAATATTCTCATTACTCCCGTCCCACTAACACTCAGCAGATCGTGATTATCTTAAACTTGTGACCCTGTAGGTTCGGTAAATCATAGACATGAACAAAACCCGTTCGTTCAATGACCGATAGCGGAACCGTGGACATCCATATCGGTCCCTATGATTACACGAATGCCACTGAGTGAACCCTTGGTTATCATGTGATGTTCCCTCTGCTTCGCGATACTTTACAAAACCCGGTGTGCATCGGTATCCTCATGAGTCATTACCATGCTCATTATACCGTTGCTCCCGTTACCGGTTTTGTTCTTCTTTCTTGTTGACGTGTTCCGGCATCCCTATGATGTAGTCACCTGTGTCTGGCCAGACGATGATGGATGCCGTCACACCGAGAGGCCCCTAAGAATATCTCTCCATAGTCGGAGGAGCAAATCCCACTCTCGAGATATTCGGTCACTTGTTAAACTTTACAGTGAGCCTGAAAGTTCTTGTTATGATCACCTTGTTACAAATGACGTTTGAGCAACCCCAAAGTCCACCGCCTGGTAGGAAGTGACCGAGACACTCTCATGGTCTGAGGAACCAAAACACATGCTAGCACTCCGTGTTAGTGATTTCAGACTGTATAATCACAAACTATAACAGACAAGTATTGGGTCGATTCAATATGATCGTTCTTCTAACATCATGCCCTCAATGTTGTTTTAGGACCATCGTTACACTTAATCCTAAGATCCAGAAAACGTGATCACCAATAACACTTGTGCTAGTCTAAGAGGCGAGACCGGGAACCTATGTTTATCGTTCACTTCACACGTGCATATGAGTTTTTCACTGAATCGCATATTCCAGGATCATAGCACTTATAGCATGAAATATAAACTCTTTATGAATAATGAAGATATAATAATACAATATTATTACCTCTAGGGCATATTTCCAACCCTTACAACCTTTTCTCTCTTTTATTCTCTCATTTTCCTTTTTCTACTTTTTCTTTCCCTTTTTTCTTTTTTCTTCTTTGTTCAACCTAGTTCGAGGAATTGCTTTGACATACGTGAACTTTTTCTTCAAATTGAAGAAATTATTTTTGAAATTCGATGAACTTTTTCATTTTTGTGGTCTTTTTTTAAATCCATGAATTGTTTTTCAATTTTTGATGAAATTTTTCAAAATTGATGAATTTCTTTTGAAAATCGATGAACATTTTTTCTATTTTGATGTTTTTTCAAATTCGACGATTTTTTCTCAAAACCAACGAACTTTTTTTCAAACCAATGAACTCTTTTTTAGAACTGATGAACTTTTTTCAAGTTTGATGAACCATTTTCAAATTTGATTGAATTTTTTGAAGTTTGTGAACTTATTTTTCAAAATCCATAAAACATTTTGAATTCATGAACTTTTTTCATTTTTTTGTGATTTTTAAAAATTTGTTTACTTTCGAAAGTAAAAGCTTGACTCGTCTACTAGTCAAGAAGACCAGCTTTTTTCAGGTCAACTAGGCCAGCTGGAATCGAGCGAGCCATTTTTTAGCATCTTGCGAAGTTCACTTGTGCCGGCCCAGTAGCGTGGCACTTCGAGTGCCAGAGCTCGAACCGGCGCTTCAGGCGCCGGTTAGTGTGTACTTTGTAAACGAGCGCCTGGATAGCCCCGCGCTGGGCCGACCCATGTAGGGGGCGCCTAAGTTTTTTTTCTATGTTTTTAATCAGCCAAAAATGAACAAGCTGGTTGCGACTCGAACCTCCGACCACACTCATCGCGAGATGCTCGTGTTACCACCCCGCCACCCAGCAGGTTAGATAACTTACAACTTTCTCTCTCTTTTATTCTCTCTTTTTCCTCTTTTTACTTTTTCGTTCCTTTTTTTAGTTTTTTCTTCGACCTGGTTCGACGAATTGCTTTGAAATACTTGATTTTTTTCCTTCAAATTGATGATATTATTTTTGAAACTCGATGAACCTTTTCATTTCTTGTTGTCTTTTTTTTAAATCCATGAACTTTTTTTCAATTTTCGATGAACGTTTTTCAAAATTGATGGTTTTCTTCAAATTTGATGAACGTTTTTTTTAAATCCATGAATGTTTTTCAATTTTGACGAACTTTTTTCAAAACCGATGACCTTCTAATCAAAACCGATGAACTTATGTGAAAACCTACGTCTCGCCCTACGCGAGACTTAAGGCAGCGTCGCCTGATGGCGAGTGCGAGATGGCCTGGCCCAAGCGCGAGGGAGGCCACAGGCAACAAATTTTTTAAAGTTTTTGCTTTTTTAAATACGTTTATACTTGTAAATATATATTTGAAAAAGTTAAATGTTCACAAGCATTTGAAAAATGTTAAATGTGTATCAAAAAAATATTTTTCATGTATACAAAAAAATATACAATCTATATGAAAAAAATTGATCATGTATTTAAAAAATGTTAATCAAGCATTTGAATTCTTTTAATCAAGTATTTGGAAAATGTTATCAAGTGTTTGAAAAATGTTACCAAGCATTTGAAAAATATATAATGTGTATAGAAAAAATGTTTTTGATACACATGAAAAATATACACCGAAAATGTGAAACGTGGAAAATAATGTTTTTGACGTCTGTACAACTTATATTAAATAGAATTAGAGACATCCAATAGTGCGTATACGAAAAATGTTAAATGCATACTGAAAAAAATTGGCATGTGTCGAACAAAAAAGTAACCGATGAAATCGACAAAGAAACAGAGAAAAACGAAGAAATCCAATAAAAATAAAAAATAAAAATAAAAAATAAAAAAATGAAAATGAAAAGAAAGAAGAAAACCAATGAAAAAAATGGAAATAGAGAAAACCAAGAAAGAAATAACAAAAAAACCGATGAAAACCAAGAAAGAAACATAGAAAAAACAAAGCGAAGAAAGAAAAGTTAAAAAACTGTGAAACTGAGAAAGAAATAAAGAAAAAGGAAAATAAGAGAGAGAAAAGTAGTAAAAATAGGGAATAAAATAAAGAAAACTGATGAAAAACAAAACAGTGAAGAATACTGATGAAGAAACAAATAAAGCAAATAAAAAAGAAAATAAGTAAAAAAGAGAAAACCCATAGAAAAACACACCCAACACACCTAGGAGCGAGGGCGCGTGAGCGCACGCGAGTGAACCAGCGGTAGCCTAGTACTGCACTGCAGGGGAAAAAGATTCAGGTGAGTCCGAAGCTACTCTTGCTATAAATGAGATATAGCCCTCACAGATATGCTCGCTCGCAGCAACATAGCTTGTGTGGGTGCGGGCAGTCTCCCGCTAATGAGCCAGCCAAACAACACGGTTTATTTTCTTCTCTTGTTTTTTTCCTATGTGATTATTTTTACGTAGATCTTGTTTTTACCTAGGTTGGTTTTTATTTATAAAATTTCAATAATTACAAAAATCTAACAAATAAGTTCTTGAATTCAAGAAATATGTTTGCAATTGCAAAAAATCTAACAAATATTTATGTTTTCGTAAAATGATTGAGAACTTTTAAAAGTTACCGAGTTATGTAAATGAATTCAAAAAAAATCACATAATATATTTTCACGAAATCAATAATAAAAAGTTCAAAAATGTTTGTGAAGTTGGAAAATGTTTTTTAATTTGATCAATTATAAGCAGATTTGAAAAAAACTTAAATTCAAAAATGTTCAAGGTTTCTAAATAATTTTTGCAAAAGTGAAAGTATTTTGGAATTTATGAACATTACTTGAAACTAGAAACACTTTTTGAAAATTAGGAACGTTTTTCTAAAAAATGAGAATATTTTTAAAAATTCCAAACATATTTCTTGAAACATGAAGAGTTTTGGAAAACAGAAAAATTCTGAATAATTATTCAAAACAGGAACATTTTGTGAAATTTCAAACATGTTTTGATATGTGAGTTTATTGAGATGTATGAACATCTTTGGAATACATGAACAAAATTTGAAAAGGGAGCTTAGTTTTTCATTTGTGAACTACTGTCAAAATGGGAACATTTTTTGGAATTCTGAAACATTTTATTGAAAAATGTGAACCATTTTTAAATATGTGAAGAAATTTTGAAAACGGGCATATATTTTAAAGTTCTGAACAAATGTCGAAATTTGCATTTTTGGAATTTTGCAAACAATTTTGAATATGTGAACAAATTTTGTAAAGACGGGACATTTTTTGTAATTACAAACATTTTTATAAAACTTGAACAATGTTTGAAACATGAAGAATTTTTGAATTCTTCAACAAAATTTGTAAATGGGAACAATTTTTTTGAAATTTCAATCATCTTTTGAAGTCTTCCAAACTTTTTTTGAATGTGTGAATAAAATTAGAAAACGGGAGCATTTAAAAAACACATATTTTTTTAAATATGTGAACAAATTTCAAAATGAGAACACCTTTTGAAATTTCTGAACTAAAATAAAATGAAAATAAAAATAAACACACACAAAAAAATTTAAGAAAAAAGAAAGCAAAAAGATTTAAACAAAATTTGAAATTTTGAATACCTTTTAATTTCAAACATAATTTGAAGATTTTTTGAAATGTATGAATTAAAAATGATGTATGAAGAAATAAAGGAAAACGACCACAGAAGACAAAAAGGAAACTAAAAAAGCTGAAAAAGAACGGTTCAAGAACCTTCCATAAGGTTCTCAAAATCGGCTGACAAAGAACCTGTGCCGCAAGCTCGTACAATGTAATGGGCCGACCCGTTAGGAGCGACACTGTAGGCAATAAGCGACACATAACATTTGTCTTATTTCTTGTTACTCATGGCTACCTATTGTAATACACAAAGACCCCCCAGATCATTTTGTAAAACACACAAAATGATGGGTGGATGACCTGACCCTTAGTTTGCAGATCCAATGACACGTGTTGGAGTTTTGATGTTTCAGTTGGAAGGGTGATTTCCACTAGATACCTTCTCGAGTTTCTAGTTCTTTTTTGAGGGAATGCCATCATGACTAGCTTTATTAATCACCAAATAACTTGTATAACATTTATAATATTAGAAATAATATAACTCAAAGGCTCCTCAACCCAAATGTGTGGTTGTGACACAACCTCCCTAACTAAACAATGAGCGATAACGATGACATCTTATTACAGAAACTATATTCAACATGAGAGAACGAAGAAGCTTGGACACATAAATGATCAAAATAAGGAACAGTTGCAGTAGAAGAAAAGCCTCTGCCTTGAAGTGTTTCAATGGCTACCAAACAATCTGACAAAATAATTATATATCTAAAAGCAATTTCACTTGTCATCTATATTCCACGCCTAATAGTAAGCACCTGAGTAGTCATCACATCCAATGCATAATCAATAAAGTCACTACTAGCGGCAAGAAACTCGCCAATCTTGAGCCACCGCACCCGACCCTCCCTTGTTTGTGTTTTTGTCAAAATCTGCATGCACATTATCATCACAAAGTTCTCCCTCAGCTTCACCCAACAGTTCTTCTTGGTCAATTTTTTCTTTCACATCATTGGGATGTTGTTTGCTGTAATCACATGTATTGGCATTGTTGCTTGCGAGGACGGCGACACATCTTCCCCATGAATGAAACGCCTTCTACACTACCAAATATACCATGTTGCCGCCAGGATAATCTCTTTAAAATCCGCTATATCAATGTGAGTTAGTGTTATCTTACGTGCATGCAAGAACTCTTCCAACACCACACTTCCCGACCGATCGCCACACATCACCCTCTCAATGATATGCAGTAGCCCCATCTCCTCCAAACCTCCTTAGCATGGCTACATTAAAACAAACTATGCCAAATAACCTCGTAATGGATCGTCATCGAGGACAATGGCTCGACATTGAAATATGCTTATTTACTAAGACACCGAAATTGTTGGGAAGCATAGTAGATTTTTTATGTACCTGCATACAAGCACATGATCACTATGAAGATTGAAGAGAAGTTTGGATCTGATCTTTACCAACAAGAGTGCCGCGAAAATTCCCACAACTAGGATTTACAACCTCCCAACCACAAAAAATTTCCCCTCGAATGAAGATCGAATGCACAATCTCTATGCCAGTATCCACGATGTGGAACCACTGATCCGACAGGCCTTCACTGTCCAGAACAGAACACCGTTGGAGAACTAGAATGGAGGAGCAGCCTTGTGGCGTGGGGTGAGGAGGGGGTAGAGAGGGATAGGCACGGGCACACCAAAGGTGTGTTTGGAGCCTGCCCTTCCCCTCTATTTATAACAGCCATTGGGGTGGCTGACCTGGGAAGGGGGTCGGCTACCCCCAAGGAATGCACCCCATCCAACCCTAGTCGCCACTTGGTGGCCTTTCCTGCCAAGCAAGGGGGACACCACTTATGGGCCATGCGGCCAAATAAGGGCTACCCTAGTTGGCCCATGCCAAGTGGCAGCCCCCTGCCCCCCTCTAGAATTTTTTAGGAGGTTCTGAAAACTTTCAGAACCTTCCACAACCTACCGGAGACTTTCTAGGATTGCCCGGAACTTTTCCAGCTCTTCGTTTTTTCTGGTTTTCTCCAAAACCTTTCCAGTTCTCTCTTCAAAATATTTTCTTTTCTTCCGAAACTATTCCGGTGCAACTCACATAAGGTCCGCACTTCTAGTACCCAATAGATCGATGACCCTTAAGCGTGTGACCCCACAAGTTCGGGAAAATATAGACATGACCCGGAACTCATTCTGGACAATGATAGCTGAACCATGGACATCCATATTGACCCCTAAACTTACAGGAATTATTATCAAGTGAACCTATTGTTCTCGTATACAATTTCCATTGCTTTGTGGTATTTTACAAAACCCGAGGCGAGGCTTATAGATATCTATGTGAAGCAACTCTTGTTCACCATGCCAAATTATCCTCGTTATCGGTTTTGTTCTTTTTTCTTGTTTTCGTATTCTGTCATGCCCATGATCACATCATGCTGTGTCTGGCCAGATGAATGCGGGGACTTTTGTGTCACTAAAACTATGGTTTAGCCTCTCGAAACAAACATAGAGTTGTGCCAACAACTTGAACTAGGTGAACTCATCACATTATCTTTTTCCCGTGTCTATCTTTCTTTGTGATTGATGTGAAGACTTTGTTGGCATCTATCTTATTCTGTTGCATGACTAGGTGTTCAGCTTTATATTATGTTTAAATATTCTCAAGTGTATCTTCTTGTTTGTGAGACTTGAGCACTTGTACGGCTACCTGGTTCTCTTACTTGCTCACACTCTCCTGTCTCTATTTTAGGAGTTTTTATTTGCATGCTAAGTAATCTTTCTAGATATTCCTCTGATTTGCCTTTGTACGGCAACACTATTATCCTGTTATTTTATTTATTTCCTAAGTATTTCACATTTTGTATGAGTTTGTTATAATCTCCCATCCACCCCCTCTGGTCTTAACTTTTATATTACAAATCATTTGCCAGTTCCTCCTCAACAATGTCTACACCTTCGCTGGATTCTACATCGAAGGCGACAAAGAGATGATACAACAATAGGACATAATGGTTAAAATTTTGGACAACATCCAGACAGAATGGAGGATGTCGCACGCCACCAAGCCTCATGACTAGCTGGCGGATGCCGCGTCATCGATGGTGGATGAGTACTATGGTGGCATAACTAATAGATTCGATAAGGGCCATCACAACTACTTGTCAAATGCACCGATGTCTCGGATACACATTGACTACACAACTAGAACTATATATGCATGCTACCAGATATGGAATCACTTCGGAACTTCAAGAAAGATCTGGTTTTATGCACTTTGGGATTATTCTCCTCCTCCTAGAGTGCGAAATAGATGGATCAAGTGCAGTGAACCCGAATGAGGAGTATGTGTAGGAAGCCATATTGGAACTAAAGGAGGAGGAGGAGGATGATTCAAGAAAATTAGATAATACAGTTTACATTTTATCTGTGTTTTAGTATTATGAACAATTGTATTTTACTATTCTAGACAAATGTGTTGTCTTAGTTTGAACTTAGTGTATAGATTTACCTTATAAGTGGTACCTATTCTCGATAATATGTAAACATTTTCCTCCCCATGCGGTGACCCTAGTTTCATATAGTTAGCCTCGCTTACCAAATGCATTTGGTTTATGCACCATGGGTATGAGCTTTTAGAGTGAGCGCTTAGTCGGCGGTGAGGTCTCATGGGCGCGGTTGGGAGCGGCGGTGTGGTTCATGGAAGTCGCAAGAGCGGTGTCTATCATTCCCACCTGGTCTCACTTGGGCCCTGTCTCTATCGACGCGACAGGAAGTGCGAAGGGAGACAATTGCAAGATACAGATGGCATTGTTATATGACATCGGATATGGCGGTCGCGAATCGCGAACGGCATTGTCCATGCTGGAAAAGGGAGAGACCATTGCGATCTGAGGGCGAAAGCGTCTGATACGTCCATTTTGCATCATGCTTTTATATTGATATTTATTGTATTGGGCTGTTATTACACATTATATCACAATACTTATACCTTTTCTCTCTTATTTTATAAGGTTTACATGAAGATGGAGAATGCCGGCAGCTGGAATTCTGGACTGGAAAATGAGCAAATATTGGAGACCTATTCCGCACAACTCCAAAAGTCCAGAAACTTCACGGAGAATGTTTTTGGAATATATAAAAAATATTGGGCGAAGAAAGCACCAGAGGGGGCCACCTGCCATCCATAAGGGTGGAGGGCGCGCCCTACCCCCTAGGTGCGCCCTTCGGTCTTGTGGGCCACCTGGCAGGCCCCCGACGCCGATCTTATACTATATGGTGTGTTTTGACCTGGAAAAAAACAGAAGGAAGCTTTTGGGACGAAGCGCCGCCGTCTCGAGGCGGAACTTGGGCAGAACCAATTTAGGGCTCCGGCGGAGCTGTTCTGCCGGGGAAACTTCCCTCCGGGAGAGGGAAATCGAAGCCATCGTCATCACCAACATTCCTCTCATCAAGAGGTGGTCAATCTCCATCAACATCTTCACTAGCACCATCTCCTCTCAAACCCTAATTCATCTCTTGTATCCAATCTTTGTCTCAAAACCTCAGATTGGTACCTGTGGGTTGCTAGTAGTGTTGATTACTCCTTGTAGTTGATGCTATTGGTTTATTCGGTGGAACATCATATGTTCAGATCCTTAATGATAATTAATAGTCCTCTGATTATGAACATGAATATGCTTTGTGAGTAGTTATGTTTGTTCCCGAGGACATGGGAGAAGTCTTGTTATAAGTAATCATGTGAATTTGGTATTCGTTCGATATTTTGATGAGATGTATGTTGTCTTTCCTCTAGTGGTGTTATGTGAACGTCGAGTACATGACACTTCACCATGATTTGGGCCTAGGGGAAGGCATTGAGAAGTAATAAGTAGATGATGGGTTGCTAGAGTGATGGAAGCTTAAACCCTAGTTTATGCGTTGCTTCGTAAGGGACTGATTTGGATCCATTGTTTCATGCTATGGTTAGATTTATCTTAATTCTTATTTCGTAGTTGCGGATGCTTGTGAGAGGGGTTAATCATAAGTGGGAGGCTTCTCCAAAGAAGGTCAGCACCCAAGCACCGGTCCACCCACGTATCAAATTATCAAAGTAACAAACGCGAATCATATGAGCAAGATGAAAACTAACTTGACAGTAATTCCCATGTGTCCTCGGGAGCGCTTTGCTTTATATAAGAGTTCGTCCAGGCTTGTCCTTTGCTCAACAAAGGATTGGGCCACCTTGCTGCACCTTGTTTACTTTTGTTACTTGTTACCCGTTACAAATTATCTCATCATACAACTATCTGTCACCGATAATTTCAGTGCTTGCGGAGAATACCTTGCTGAGATTTGTCTAAATACGGATGTGATGGAGCGACCCCCGGAGCGCGCTGGCGATGGCGATGGCAACGCCGTGCCCCCCGCGGCCTGCGCCTCCATCGCCGCCCTGCCCTCCTCGGCCCCTCGCCGCCCCTCCCGCTGCTGGCGCCGCCCTCGCCGGAACCTTCTCCGCCCTCGCCGGCCGCCCAGGCCGCCCCGCATCGCGTTCGCTGGGCCGACCTAGCCGACGACGACCCCGCCTCCCCCGCCGAGCTCCAGCCCACCCCCTCCCCGACGCCCCATCGTGCTGCGTCACCCGACGTGGCTGGTGGCTCAGCCCCCCTTGTGCAGGGCTCTGCCGCTGGCTCGCGGCGGCCGCGGCCGATGGAGCCAGTGCGGAGCCCTACTCGATCCGCCGTGGCTCAAGCCGCCGCCTTGCGGGGTGGTGGCGCCCGTCGCCGACGCAAGCGCTCCTGGGGGGTTGCCGGCCGCTCGACCTCGGCCGGGCTCGGTCGTCTTGGCGTCGCTCGGTGGCCGGCTCCGGTCCCGCGTTGGCCTCGCCCACGCCGGTGGCTCGCCGTGCCGACCCTGTTCCAGCAACCACCGCCCGCACCTCCCCCTTCCGCCCCTTCATTGGTGCATTTGGATCCTCCCCCCTCAGATTCTCCATGCTCTGCTCCCTCCGACGTCCTGGTCTGGCCCCCGCCGGTGGTGGCGGCGGTGGCGTCTCCCACCCATCGAGGGGAAACCCTCCGGGCCGTGACCCCGCCCCGTTTCCTGTGCTTCGATCCCCTGGGCCGTGGCCTGCTGGGCCGCTGCCCACCCGGGCTGGCTGTGGCGTTGGATGGACCTGGCCTCGCTGGGCTCGGCCGGTCCCTAATGTATGGGCCTTCAGTCTGCCCTAGGCCCACCTCCCCCCAACCGGCAATTTGGCTCCCTCGCGCCGCAATCTCCCTCCCTGCCGCCACTGTCGTCTCGTCCTGCGTCCCTCCTCCTCCCCCGCTCGTTCCCGTGCCTCCTCCCCCCTCTCGTCCGGCCGTCTCCGCTGCTGCCTCCCCTCCTCCCTCGCCGGCTCGGGCCATGCCCCGCGAGTGGGACGACGGAGAGGTACGGCGCAAGAGGCGCCCTGATGACCGCCGCGACGCGCATCGCCCCTCCCCGGACGGTCTCCGCCGCGAAGAAGAACTCCGTCGCGAGCTCCACGATGGGCGCCGGGATGACCGGCGTTCTGCGAGGCGCTCGGACCGACGCGGCCGCTCTTGCCCCCCCCCCCCCCCGCGCGGCTTCGGGGGACTGGCGTTCCCGCCACCGCTCGCCCTCCCCCGACCCTCGCCACGGCCGGAGCCCCTCTCCCTCCCGCTCGGCGCGTCTGCCCTCTCCTCGCCCCAAGCCGAGCCGCCCGCCCGCTGCCTCATCCCGGGAATACGTGGCTCTAGGGCCGGCCAAGAAGAAGCAGCGTCGCGGGGAGCTTTGGGGCAACCCGGCCGCCACCCCCGCGCTTGCCCCAGACGGCTCTGCCGCCCCTGGCCCCGTCTCCGGGCTCCCCCGCCCCCCGTGCTTCAACTGCGGGGTGGCGGCTCACTCCCAAGTCAACTGCGTCAACCCCCAGTGCTGCTTCCTTTGCAAGGATACGACCCACCCTGCTCTTCTGTGCCCAGAGCAGCCGGTGACCTCTGAGCTCATGATGTACGGCCATGGCATCGAGGGGCTTGGCTTCTTCCACCTTGAGGTCCCCGACGTCCCGCCTCTCACTCCCACGATTGTCATGGTGGTGGATGGGGTGGCGTCGCCTGAGATGATCGAGGCCGAGCTCAACCACCTCTACCGCCGCCAGTGGGACTGGGCGGTCACCCCTCCGCTGACCACATCTTCACCGTGGTCTTCCCCGACGCCATCAGCTACGGCTACGCCACCCGCAGTGGTCAGATCACCCTTGCCCTCAATCAGCTCGTCGTCAACATCACCGAGCCCATCCTCGACCCGAACGCGGTGGCAGTCTTGGACACCGCCTGGATACTCGTGGCCGGACTCCCGGACATCGCTCATTCCGAGCTTGTCATCCGCTAGATGTCCAGGATCCTGGGCAAGGTGGTGGTGGTCGATGAGCTCTCCCTCCGAAAAGAGAAGGAGGTCTGGGTCAAAGTCAACTGTCTGGACTCCTCCAAGCTCCGCACCACCATTCATGTGTTCTTCAATGACCAAGGTTTCGACCTCCGGATTGACCCTGAGCCTCCCAACCACGTGGGTCACCCTCGCTTCTCTGACGACGGCCCTCCCAGTGGCAATCCGGGGACTGGCGGAGACTACCACGGCCGTCACCACCCCCGCTCCCACTGCTCTGAGGAAGAGGTGGGCTCGGAGGACTCCCGCTCTCCGTCACCGACGCCTCCTCCTTCTTCAGCGGGTGGTCGCAGCCGCCAGGCTGCCCTCGCTCCCCTGTCCTGTCACAACCCTAGACAGTGCTTGCATTAGAGTGATGCATCATGTTTAAAATTTCCAAAAACTTGAAATGGGGATGAACCAAACCCCAACACCACTTAAACCAACTAGGGTTACTAAAATATTTTCCCAATGAACCTGAAATGCCCTTCAAAAATGTTCATCACTTTTGTCTTAGTCTAGAACCTCTGCCAAAATTGGTTCACATTTTTGGCGGACACCTAAGGTCACTGGATTAAATCATGAGCTATTTGCATTTGGACATTTAAATGCTATAAAATATTTTAAATGTCCAAATAATTCTGAACTTAAGTGAGGGCTGTTGGAAATATTCCAAACAAAGCCCACAATTATTTTCATGATTTCTGAGAGTGCTCTGGCATTTTAAATAAGGACAAAAACATTTGCAGAAAATAGAAAACAGAAACTAGAATAAAAAGAGAGAGAGAAAGGCCAGAGGACACTTACCTGCACTGGGCCGGCCCACCTGGCCCGTGCTAGTCACCACCCACCTCTGCTAGTAGGCAGAGGAGGGACACCGCGACGCCGCCGAGCTCGCCACGCCACCTCCCTGCCTGCCTGCCCTCGCCCGCGCCAGCGCAGCACCTCGAAGGGCCTCCTCGGTGCCGCCCCAAGCCCCTGGACACCTCACTTTCCCTCCCTGCTCTCCCCCTCGCCTCTCCTCGCCATGGCCGATGCTGCCGCGCACGCGCCATGATACGTCCCCAACATATCTATAATTTTTGATTGTTCCATGCTATATTATATTATGTTTTGGACATTAATGGGCTTTATTATACACTTTTATATTATTTTTGGGACTAACCTATTAACCGGAGGCCCAACCCAGAATTGCTGTTTTTTTGCCTATTTCAGAGTTTCGCAGAAAAAGAATATCAAACGGAGTCCAAACGGAATGAAACCTTCGGGAACGTGATTTTCGGAACGAACGTGATCCAGAGGACTTGGACCCTACGTCAAGACATCAACCAGGAGGGCACGAGGTAGGGGGCGCGCCTACCCCCTGGGCGCGCCCTCCACCCTCGTGGGCCCCACGTTGCTCCACCGACGTACTTCTTCCTCCTATATATACCTACGTACCCCCAAACTACCAGATACGGAGCCAAAAACCTAATTCCACCAATGCAACCTTCTGTACCCGTGAGATCCCATCTTGGGGCCTTTTTCGGAGCTCCACCGGAGGGGGCATCGATCACGGAGGGCTTCTACATCAACACCATAGCCTCTCCGATGATGTGTGAGTAGTTTACCTCAGACCTTCGGGTCCATAGTTATTAGCTAGATGGCTTCTTCTCTCTTTTTGGATCTCAATACAATGTTCTCCCCCTCTCTTGTGGAGATCTATTCAATGTAATCTTGTTTTGCGGTGTGTTTGTTGAGACCGATGAATTGTGGGTTTATGATCAAGTTTATCTATGAACAATATTTGAATCTTCTCTGAATTCTTTTATGTATGATTGGTTATCTTTGCAAGTCTCTTCGAATTATCAGTTTGGTTTGGCCTACTAGATTGATCTGTCTTGCAATGGGAGAAGTGCTTGGCTTTGGGTTCAATCTTGCGGTGTCCTTTCCTAGTGACAGTAGGGGCAGCAAGGCACGTATTGTAGTGTTGCCATCGAGGATAACAAGATGGGGTTTATATCATATCGCATGAGTTTACCCCTCTACATCATGTCATCTTACTTAAAGCGTTACTCTGTTCTTATGAACTTAATACTCTAGATGCATGCTGGATAGCGGTTGATGTGTGGAGTAATAGTAGTAGATGAAGGCAGGAGTTGGTCTACTTGTCTCGGACGTGATGCCTATATACATGATCATACCTAGATATTCTCATAACTATGCTCAATTCTGTCAATTGCTCAACAGTAATTTGTTCACCCACCGTAATACTTATGCTCTTGAGAGAAGCCACTAGTGAAACCTATGGCCCCCGGGTCTATTTTCCATCATATTAACCTCCCGTCAAAAAGTTATTTCTAGCGTCGTCTTTATTTTGCTTTCTTTACTTTGCATCTTTATCATAAAAATACCAAAAATATTATCTTATCATATCTATCAGATCTCACTCTCGTAAGTGACCGTGAAGGGATTGACAACCCCTTTATTGCGTTGGTTGTGAGGATTTATTTGTTTGTGTAGGTGCGAGGGACTCGTGCGTGGCCTCCTACTGGATTGATACCTTGGTTCTCAAAAACTGAGGGAAATACTTACGCTACTTTGCTGCATCACCCTTTCCTCTTCAAGGGAAAACAACCGCAGTGCTCAAGAGGTAGCAAGAAGGATTTCTGGCGCCGTTGCCGGGGAGTCTACGCAAAAGTCAACATACCAAGTACCCATCACAAACCCTTATCTCCCGCATTACATTATTTGTCATTTGCCTCTCGTTTTCCTCTCCCCCACTTCACCCTTGCCGTTTTATTCGCCCTCTCTTTTCTGTCTGCCTTCCTCCCTCTTTTTGCCCCTTGCACTTTCTGCCGTTATGTCTGAAATTGGGGAAATTATTGTCGATATGGACAATAATAATATCATGGAAAATTCTGATGCTCCTGCTGAGGAACCCCCTATCTTACATACAAAAAAAATTCCGAATTGGTAGTGGTAATATTATTGGAAAATGAGTTATCCAAGATTTCCTTACTTGTGCCGGTGCTTTGCCTTCTATGGGTAGTTCTATTCTTCATAGAACTAGTAGTCTTGCGGACGCTATCACCATGCTTGTAGTTGAACTTGAAAGACAATTTATGCACATGCATCCTTGCATACAAAGGATTTTTCTAGAATTTTCTAATATTGAGCATTCTTCTGTTAAGCGTGCCGCTACTATCTTTTTGGCTCATGAGTTCATATTTATAATAAAAGAGGCCAAAGAAATCTTTGCGCGTTATAGGGTGGATGCTGGCCGTCCTCCCATTGAAACTATTTTATTTGATCAAGAGGAAATAATGCGTTTTCAATCTCTAGACTATGTTGCTTTTAATGAAAACCTTAGAAAAAAGGTTCCTACCAATATTCTAGTTGATAGAATTTCTGAACTTAATAATGATTTTGCTATTCGAAATAATGAGCTAGGATATTCTCTTGAATATAGGCTCACAAAGTTCTGTCAAAAGAATGCTTATAATGATGAATTGGTTGTGCAATACGAAGGGCCAAAGGAGGAACCTATACCTCCTAAAGTTGATCTTGGGGATTTTTGTCCCATTAAATTTAGCCCTTTTGATTACTTTTGCTTGCCTCATATAAAACTTTCTGCTGAACGTAGAGAATATGAAATGATTTTTAATGATCTATCTTGTTATTATGGCAATACCTAGATATATCCTTGCTATTATGCCTAGCTAGGGGCGTTAAACGATAGCGCTTGTTGGGAGGCAACCCAATTTTATTTTTATTTTTTTTGCTTTTTGCTTCTGTTTAGGAATAAATATTTGATCTAGCCTCTGGTTAGATTTGTTTTTATGTTTTAATTAGTGTTTGTGCCAAGTTTAACCTATAGGATCTTCTTGGATGATAGTTATTTGATCTTCCTGAAAATTGCAGAAACTTTCTTTTCACGAAAATAATTGTTAAAAATCACCAGAACGTGATAAAATACTGATGCCAATTTCTTCTGATCAATAAACAAATTTTCCATGTCGTCCTATTTTGGCTGAATTTTTTGACTTCCAGATGTTTGCGTTAGTTACAGATTACTACAGACTGTTCTGTTTTTGACAGATTCTGTTTTTCGTGTGTTGTTTGCTTATTTTGATGAATCTATGGCTAGTAAAATAGTTTATAAACCATATAGAAGTTGTAATACAGTAGGTTTCACACCAATATAAATAAAGAATGAGTTCATTACAGTACCTTGAAGTGGTGTTTTGTTTTCTTTCGCTAACGGAGCTCACGAGATTTTCTGTTAAGTTCTGTGTTGTGAAGTTTTCAAGTTTTGGGTAAAAGATTTGATGGATTATGGAACAAGGAGTGGCAAGAGCCTAAGCTTTGGGATGCCAATGGCACCCCAAGATAATCTAAGGACACCAAAAATCCAAAGCTTGGGGATGCCCCGGAAGGCATCCCCTCTTTCGTCTACTTCCATCGGTAACTTTACTTGGAGCTATATTTTTATTCACCACATGATATGTGTTTTGCTTGGAGCGTCTTGTATTATTTGAGTCTTTATTTGTTAGTTTGCCACAATCATCCTTGCTGTACACACCTTTTGAGAGAGACACACACATGATTCGGAAATTGTTAGAATACTCTATGTGCTTCACTTATATCTTTTGAGTTATATAGTTTTTGCTCTAGTGCTTCACTTATATCTTTTAGAGCACGGTGGTGGTTTTGTTTTATAGAAACTATTGTTCTCTCATGCTTCACTTAGATTATTTTGAGAGTCCTACAAAACAGCATGGTAATTTTCTTTAATTATGATAGGCATTCAAGATTAGTAAAAAAAATATGAGTGTGTTGAATACTATGAGAAGTTAGATGCTTGATAATTGTTTTGAGATATGGAGATGATGATATTAGAGTCATGCTAGTTGAGTAGTTGTGAATTTGAGAAATACTTGTGTTAAAGTTTGTGATTCCCGTAGCATGCACGTATGGTGAACCGTTATGTGATGAAGTCGGAGCATGATTTATTTATTGATTCTCTTCCTTATGAGTGGCGGTCGGGGATGAGCGATGGTCTTTTCCTACCAATCTATCCCCCTAGGAGCATGCGTGTAATACTTTGCTTTGATAACTTGTAGATTTTTGCAATAAGTATATGAGTTCTTTATGACTAATGTTGAGTCCATGGATTATACGCACTTTTCTTCCTTCCACCATTGCTAGCCTCTCTAATACCGCGCACTTTTCGCCGGTATCATACACCCACCATATACCTTCCTCAAAACAGCCATCATACCTACCTACCGTGGCATTTCCATAGCCATTCCGAGATATATTGCCATGCAACTTTCCACTGTTCCGTTTACTATGACACGCTCCATCATTGTCATATTGCTTCGCATGATCATGTAGTTGACATCGTATTTGTGGCAAAGCCACTGTTCATAATTCTTTCATACATATCACTCTTGATTCATTATCCCGGTACCGCCGGAGGCATTCACATAGAGTCATATTTTGTTCTAAGTATTGAGTTGTAATTGTTGAGTTGTAAGTAAATAAAAGTGTGATGATCATCATTTTTTAGAGCATTGTCCCAAGTGAGGAAAGGATGATGGAGACTATGATTCCGCCACAAGTCGGGATGAGACTCCAGACTAAAAAAAAGAGGCCATAAAAAAAAGAGAAGGCCCAAAAAAATGATGAGAGAAAAAGAGAGAAGGGACAATGTTACTATCCTTTTACCACACTTGTGCTTCAAAGTAGCACCATGATCTTCATGATAGATAGTCTCCTATGATATCACTTTCATATACTAGTGGGAAATTTTCATTATAGAACTTGGCTTGTATATTCCAATGATGGGCTTCCTCAAAATGCCCTAGGTCTTCGTGAGCAAGCGAGTTGGATGCACACCCACTTAGTTTCTTTTGTTGAGCTTTCATATACTTATAGCTCTAGTGCATCTGTTGCATGGCAATCCCTACTCACTCACATTGATATCTATTAATGGGCATCTCCACAGCCCGTTGATACGCCTAGTTGATGTGAGACTATCTTCTCCTTTTTTATCTTCTCCACAACCACCATTCTATTCCACATATAGTGCTATGTCCATGGCTCACGCTCATGTATTGCGTGAAGATTGAAAAAGTTTGAGAACATCAAAAAGTATGAAACAATTGCTTGGCTTGTCATCGGGGTTGTGCATGATTTAAATACTTTGTGTGGTGAAGATAGAGCATAGCCAGACTATATGATTTTGTAGGGATAACTTTCTTTGGCCATGTTATTTTGAGAAGACATAATTGCTTAGTTAGTATACTTGAAGTATTATTATTTTTATGTCAATATTAAACTTTTGTCTTGAATCTTTCGGATCTGAATATTCATACCACAATTAAGAGAATTACATTGAAATTATGCCAAGTAGCATTCCACATCAATAATTCTATTTTTATCATTTACCTACTCGAGGACGAGCAGGAATTAAGCTTGGGGATGCTTGATACGTCCCCAACGTATCTATAATTTTTGATTGTCCATGCTATATTATATTCTGTTTTGGACATTAATGGGCTTTATTATACACTTTTATATTATTTTTGGGACTAACCTATTAACTGGAGACTCGGCCCAGAATTGCTGTTTTTTGCCTATTTCAGAGTTTTGCAGAAAAAGAATATCAAACGGAGTCCAAACGGAATGAAACCTTCGGGAACGTGATTTTTGGAACGAACGTGATCCAGAGGACTTGGACCCTACGTCAAGACATCAACCAGGAGGACACGAGGTAGGGGGCGCGCCTACCCCCCTGGGCGCGCCCTCCACCCTCGTGGGCCCCATGTTGCTCCACCGACGTACTTCTTCCTCCTATATATACCTACGTACCCCCAAACTACCAGATACGGAGCCAAAAACCTAATTCCACCGCCGCAACCTTCTGCACCCGTGAGATCCCATCTTGGGGCCTTTTCCGGAGCACCGCCGGAGGGGGCATCGATCATGGAGGGCTTATACATCAACACCATAGCCTCTCCGATGATGTGTGAGTAGTTTACCTCAGACCTTCGGGTCCATAGTTATTAGCTAGATGGCTTCTTCTCTCTTTTTGGATCTCAATACAATGTTCTCCCCCTCTCTTGTGGAGATCTATTCGATGTAATCTTCTTTTGCGGTGTGTTTGTTGAGACCGATGAATTGTGGGTTTATGATCAAGTTTATCTATGAACAATATTTGAATCTTCTCTGAATTCTCTTATGTATGATTGGTTATCTTTGCAAGTCTCTTCGAATTATCAGTTTGGTTTGGCCTACTAGATTGATCTGTCTTGCAATGGGAGAAGTGCTTAGCTTTGGGTTCAATCTTGCGGTGTCCTTTCCCAGTGACAGTAGGGGCAGCAAGGCACGTATTGTATTGTTGCCATCGAGGATAACAAGATGGGGTTTATATCATATCGCATGAGTTTACCCCTCTACATCATGTCATCTTACTTAAAGCGTTACTCTGTTCTTATGAACTTAATACTCTAGATGCATGCTGGATAGCGGTCGATGTGTGGAGTAATAGTAGTAGATGCAGGCAGGAGTCGGTCTACTTGTCTCGGACGTGATGCCTATATACATGATCATACCTAGATATTCTCATAACAATGCTCAATTCTGTCAATTGCTCAACAGTAATTTGTTCACCCATCGTAATACTAATGCTCTTGAGAGAAGCCACTAGTGAAACCTATGTCCCCCGGGTCTATTTTCCATCATATTAACCTCCCGTCAACAAGTTATTTCTAGCGTCGTCTTTATTTTGCTTTCTTTACTTTGCATCTTTATCATAAAAATACCAAAAATATTATCTTATCATATCTATCAGATCTCACTCTCGTAAGTGACCGTGAAGGGATTGACAACCCCTTTATTGCGTTGGTTGCGAGGATTTATTTGTTTGTGTAGGTGCGAGGGACTCGTGCGTGGCCTCCTACTAGATTGATACCTTGGTTCTCAAAAACTGAGGGAAATACTTACGCTACTTTGCTGCATCACCCTTTCCTCTTCAAGGGAAAACCAACGCAGTGCTCAAGAGGTTGCACGCCAACGTGAAACTTGCAGCCACCGTCGCCCCCTCGTCGCCCCGCCGTGTCCAGAAGCTCTGCCACCGTCCGCTTCGTCGAGCAGATCGAGCCCCGAGCGCTCGTTCGCCCCGGAGCCACCGCATCGACCTTGCTTCGCCTCGCCGTCGCCGGAGATCCACTTCGCCGCCCTGCTCAGCTCGGACCGTCCCCGAGCTCGCCGACCATCTCGCTCGACTCGCCGTGAGCCACTGCCTATTCTCCCCCTCTCTGCTCTCTCCTTCGTGCGCCGTAGTCGCCGCACCTCGCTCACCCGCACGCGCCGCCGCCTCTGCACGTCGCCATCATGGCCACTGCCACGCGGGCTCGAGCCCGAGCGCGTCACCGCGTTCGCTGCACCCCCAGGAGCCCGCAACACCTCACCGCGCCCTCTGCCGTGCCCCCTGTCGGTGTCAAAACCGGCGGATCTCGGGTAGGGGGTCCCGAACTACGCGTCTAAGGCGGATGGTAACAGGAGACGGGGGACACAATGTTTACCCAGGTTCGGGCCCTCTCGATGGAGGTAATACCCTATTTCCTGCTTGATTGATCTTGATGATATGAGTATTAAAAGAGTTGATCTACCACGAGATCGTAGAGGCTAAACCCTAGAAGCTAGCCTATGGTATGATTGTTGTTGTCCTACGAACTAAAACCCTCCGGTTTATATAGACACCGGAGGGGCTAGGGTTACACAGAGTCGGTTACAAGGGAGGAGATCTACATATCCGTATTGCCAAGCTTGCCTTCCACGCCAAGGAGAGTCCCATCCGGACACGGGACGAAGTCTTGAGTCTTGTATCTTCATAGTCCAACAGTCCGGCAGAAGTATATAGTCCGACTGTCCGAGGACCCCCTAATCCAGGACTCCCTCAGTAGCCCCTGAACCAGGCTTCAATGACGATGAGTCCGGCGCGCAGATTGTCTTCGGCATTGCAAGACGGGTTCCTCCTCTGAATACCCCATAGAAGATTTTGAACACAAGGATAGTGTCCGGCTCCGCAAAACAAATTCACATACCACCGTAGAGAGAATAATATTTCCACAAATCTAATCTGCTGACGCATTTTGCAGCATGACATCACACGACGGCCCGGTCATTATTCGAACTGTTTTTCACAACCAGCCACTGCACATATTGCGAGGCGGTTTCCTTGGCACGTCTTGTCGAAGCAGAGATCATGTCCCCTTATCACGGGATTCTCATCAATACGGGTGTGGGTAACCCAACCGCGCCTGTTGGTATGACTCCTCGATTTTAGGCAAGTTCCAAACGGCCACGCGGAGGACGCTTGATATTCACCCTCTTTATAAAGGGGCCAAGGCCCGTCCTTTTCTTCTCGCGCTCAATCAAACCCTTCCCCCACCTCGAGTTCCAGCGCCCAAGGCTTAGGCTAGGCGCTTCGGACCTACAATCATGTCCGGATCCAACCTTCAAGGTCGGTGGATGCCCTCCTCTGTCACAGAGGAGGACAGCAAGAAGCTAAGAGAAGCTAGGTATTTCACCGGCGAAATCTCGCACAGGCTGCCTGCTCGAGGGCAGGTCATCCCCACTCCCGAACCCAACGAGAGTGTCGTATTTATTTCCCACTTCCTCCGAGGGCTAGGTTTTAGTCTAGATCCCTTTGTCAGAGGGCTCATGTTCTACTACGGGCTCGATTTCCATGATCTGGCTCCGGATTCCGTCCTTCACATTTCGTCGTTCATCGTCGTGTGCGAAGCCTTCCTCCGCATTACCCCACACTTCGGCTTATGGCTTAAGACCTTCAATGTGGAGCCGAAGATGATTGAGGGGCGACACACAGAGTGCGGAGGTGCCGTAATAAGCAAAGGCGCCGATGCTCCATGGCCAAAGGGTTCCTTCCCGGAGGTGTCCAGCTCGTGGCAACGGGAGTGGTTTTATATCACAGCTCCCTGAGGTACCAAGTGGGTAGCCGCCCCTGCCTTCCGCTCGGCCCCCCCCGCCTCAATTGGCGTCCTGGGTCAACAAGGGGCTGGACTGGGGACCAATGAATGATGTGCCGATATTGCAGAGTCGCATCCGAGATCTCCTAGAGAGAGATGTCAGCCTCGTTAAGGTAATGCAAGTCATGCTAGTTCGTCGAGTCGTGCCTTGCAAACGTCGACCTCTCCGTATGTGGGAGTTCAACCCGGAAGGACCGCGAACTATCCAGCACTTCTTCGGCATGACGCTCGAAGAGATGTACAAATTGTTCTTCGGATCACGAATAAAGTGTCCGTACATCACCGAGGATGCGGGTCTGAGCTGCAATCGTCCAGATACCCAAGTAATTAATTCCGCGGCCGAACATGCTGTCTTTTATTTGTCACAACATTGTTCTGAAAAGTCGCCTTTTGACCAGGACTGGATAAAGAAGGCAAAGATGATCAGGTGTTCGGTCCCCCTTCCCGAAGGCTCACCGGATCCCGTACTAGCCAGGATGCTTGAACTTGTGCCTTATCAAGCGCCATGAGGGGAAGATAAAGGGAGGAACAAAGAAGCCGAAAGCGAGCCTCACTCATTATTCATCCAGACCGGGGGAATTAGTGCCTCCGCGAAGGAGGATAACCGGGGAGAAGGATCTAAAATTCCCTCTCCCCAGGGAAGTAAGAGGACCGCCTCTGAAGACCTGGAAGCAATGGTCTCCAAGCGAGGGAAGAAACCTTTGTCAGGGGGCCCTACCCCGGAGGGCATCCTTACCGCACTATGCCCGCTAGGGGACCAGCCCTCCACCGAGCTGTAAGTAAACAAAAGTACTTTATAGTAATTATACCCTGCTTCATTTCTGAGAATAATAACCGAGACGTATGTTTTGTAGTTCGGATCGTAGCCCTTCTCGACAGAGTTCGTCTTCGGGGGATCTTCTTCCGGAGATGATGGAAAGCGAAACGCCTCCCCGCGCCTCCCCGCCTCGTGAAGCGGGCGACCCTGAGGTGTCGTCACGGAGGATTTCTCCTGATCCGCCAAGGCTAGAAGGTAACCCTTCGGCCACCCGAAGTCCGGGGTACTCGGCTCCTAAGGAGAGCAACAGAAAGAGTCCGGAACTGTCCGGTGTGCGA
Source organism: Aegilops tauschii subsp. strangulata (assembly GCF_002575655.3). Lineage (NCBI taxonomy): Eukaryota > Viridiplantae > Streptophyta > Magnoliopsida > Poales > Poaceae > Aegilops > Aegilops tauschii. The sequence goes on from NC_053039.3 coordinate 230,698,070, forward strand.
CCAGACGCACTGATGAATCTTCTGGAGCAAGCGGCTATCTCAGAAATGCATCGTACACTAATGGGTACGGTGGTTGAGAGGATTTCATCCGCCGAAAGCGGGTTGCATGAAGCTTTTGTGAGTCTGCTGAAAGGCTTTAAGGTGCGTAAAGTAATATATATTTTTTGACGATACCGCACACGCTAGGTGTGGCCTATGCAGATAGTACCCCCTGAGATTCTGGTTGCTGTCGAAAAAGACGGCAAATAGAGGATCATAGTCCCAGGTAATAACCGTGCTGCTTTCATGTGCAGGTGGCTGAGGGTCCGGTGGCTAGCCGGACTGGTGAGTTTGCCGAACTAAAGCGGCAACTTGATGCGGCAGATGCCGACATCGTGCTTGTAAACAAGCGGCTTGACGAGGCACATGGTATGTATTCTCCTAGGATCAATACATATTAAGAGGAGCATGATGCTAGTATCTGTAATATGCTTTGACTACAGATGGAGCTGTCGCCGTGGAGACCCTTCGGGCAGAACTTGCCCGAGCCAAGGAACAAGCCAGGAAGAGTGATGCGGCCGCCCTAAAGGCGGTCGAAGAGCTAAGAGCCAAACAGGCTGCCCATTGCCAGAGCAAAGAGAAAATAGCCAAGATGGCTATTGAGCTGAAAGATGCCGCCGGTCGGTATGAGCTTCTTGAAAAGGAAAGCCAAGCGAAGGCGGCGGACCTGAAGGAGGCCATGGAAGCGGCCAAGGAAACCCGTTCGCAAATCAGAGCGGCGAAGGAGGAACTCCGTCAAGCCGGAGATATTGCGGCTGGGAAGCCCTTTTTGTTGCGGAGAAGGTTTGGAGACCCGAAGTATGCCCCTCTGGATAAATTATGGAGTTCTGCAGACGCGTACTTAGATTTAGCAGCGAGTACCGGTGATGCGACCAAGTGTTTCAAAGATCAGAAAGATCATGTAGTGGAAAGGTTGTTCTGGTCACAGTTCCGCACTCCAACGCGTCCGCTGCTGTTAAATGAACAAATGGCCGAGTGGGCCGAGCTCCATAGGTTGTCCGGACTTGCTATGAGGTCCGTCGTGGATCACCTTTGGCCGGAGGGACCGAGGCCGAATAGTTATTTTGGTCTAGTGCAACGATTCCTTGGTGTTGTGCCGCAAATTGACGCTATAAAGAGGTCGGCGTGCATAGAGGGTGCGCGGATGGCTCTTGCCTGTGTTAAGACATACTGGGCTGAGATGGAGGCCACTGCTATTGCAACCCGAGGCCCGGCCATAGGCCAGGTCCCGGCCGAGCACTATTTTGAAGAAGTCCTAGAAGGCGCTCGTGTAATAGAGGCTCAATGCTCGAAGAGTATCATGTTCAAGTGACATGTATCCCGATTGTAAAAACAATGCTATTAAATTATAAAGGCTGTGGTTATACTTTTGCCTGAAAGTATCATGATGCCTCCTGTGCGGCCGTTTATGTATATATGTATATAACCTGAAAGTTTGCAGTCGTCGGCTTCAGCCCCCACGCATATAATGCGGGGGTGTTCGCAAAAATGCGTATTGACACTTGATCCAACGTCTTGGTCCATTAAGGAGGTGATAGCACATCGAACGAGGCAATCAAACTATATTGCTTTAACACTTCCACTTAGCCATAGGAGTTTGACGGTGGGACTACTATATAGCCCCTGGTACCTCCGCGCTCAACCGAATACGGGGCGCGTACATACATGACCAGGAAACGGCCCTTCGTTAATGCGGAGGAATCCCGAAGATTCCGCTAAGTCATTGAGTGGTTGACAAGTCTCGCGCTTTATCATGACAGTCAGTTTTCGGCTTTCTCTACTGAGGTGCTCGTCTGGATGAACCAGGGCACAATCGCAGTAGTTCTCCCGGTGCCACCTTAGCCGATAGAGCGGAACGTAAGGTAGCAAAACGCGGGAGCCGGGCAAACCCAACATTTGACCAAAGACATGATTCGGAGCTGATGCATATAAGGCCAAACTCGCGACGTCGAACACTCCCTAGGGTATTCGGTCTTTACAACATGTACGGGGCTGAACAACGCCCTTGATAATGATCCCTGAGTGTCCAGGTACGTGCATCATTCTGACATGCGAAATGCCAATAACGTCAGCATCGCTCTCGGTTATGCTGAGTACCCGGAGGATGTGAAGCAACAAGAGACAGTAAAAAAGGATTACCCAGGGTCTTAATCTAAAAAGAAACCTTTGAGCGGGGCCCTGCTGCACGTCTGCGCCTGTGTCTCCGTTGTGTCGTATCCTAGAAGGGTGTAGCACGATTACCATCTGTAAAAGAGAAGAACTTAGGTGAAAGTTGTCGTGCGAAAAATTGGTTATTCCCAATAAACCATTAAAAATCAAGATAAGTAAGGTCGAGCCGAACTGTAGTCCTTTTACATGCGGGAAGCCCCTGGTACCGCCTATGGGGGTATATCCATCAAACCAATCTCAGGTTTATCTAAGCTGTTACAGCTAGTGATGCGCCGGACTCGTCTAGCCGTGTCCGCGGTCTTGACGACCGATCGTTTATTCTGATTGGAGGGGCCGTTTAGTGTTCGGCTGCTAATGCCGCCACACGTTCTTCCGTGTGCAAGGAACACTCAATATTTCCGCTAATTGTGATGATGCCACGTGGACCGGGCATCTTAAGCTTAAGAGAAGCGTAATGCGGTACTGCGTTAAAACGAGCGAAAGCTGTTCTTCCGAGTAGTGCTTGATAGCCGCTTCGGAATGGAGCGATGTTGAAGGTTAACTTTTCACTTCGGAAGTTGTCGGGAGAACCGAATACAACCTCTAGTACTAGAGAGCCCGTACAGTGGGCCTCTGTGCCTGGTATTACTCCTTTAAAGGTAGTATTACTGTGGCTGATTCTTGTCGGGTCTATCCCCATTTTGCGGACTGTGTCCTGATATCAGATTAAGACTACTGCCGCCATCCATGAGGACTTGGGTGAGATGGTATCCGTCGATGATTGGGTCTAGCACCAAGGCAGCCAATCCTCCATGCCGGATACTTGTCCGGTGATCCCTGCTATCAAAAGTTATCGGGCGGGCCGACCAAGGGTTATACTTAGGGGTGACGGGCTCTACGGCACGTATGTCTCAGAGTGCATGTTTGCTTCTCCTCTTCGTCACGTGAATCATGTTCACTGTTTTGACCTCTGGTGGGAACTTTTTCTATCCCCCAGTGTTTTGCTGACGAGGCTCATCCTCGTCTTCGCTTGGTGTATCCCTCCCCTTGTGTTCGGCGTTTAACTTGCTGGCCTGCTTGAAGACCAGCATTCTCTGTGGGTATGATTTGCAGGTTTATCGGAGGTGCCATGAATCTGACATAATTTGTCTAGAATCTTGTTTAGGCTGGACGGTCCATCTCGGTTGCCTTTGAAAGGCTTTTTCCGTTGACCGGGTCTAGAGCCCCTAAATCCGGCGTTTACCGCCATGTTGTCTGGGCTGTCTTCGTTATTCCGACGCTTGCTTTTACTGTGTCGTGGTTTACCATTACCATCCCTGACTTCAGATGTGCCTGGGTCGCTGGTGCTATGACGGGCCAGCCAGCTATCTTCGCCCACGCAAAAGCGGGTCATAAGGCTTGTTAGGGCTGCCATTGTCCTTGGTTTTTCTTGGCCGAGGTGTCTGGCGAGCCATTCGTCTCGGACGCTGTGTTTGAAAGCTGCTAAGGCTTCGGCGTCCGGGCAGTCGACGATTTGGTTCTTCTTATTGAGGAATCTGTTCCAAAGCTTTCGGGCTGACTCTCCGGGCTGTTGAATTATGTGACTTAAATCATCTGCATCCGGAGGTCGGACATAGGTCCCTTGAAAGTTGGCCCTAAAAGCATCCTCAAGCTCCTCCCAACTTCCAATTGAATTTTCGGGGAGGCTCTTCAGCCAGTGCCGAGCTGGTTCTTCAGCTTGAGGGGCAAGTATTTGATGGCGTGGAGATCGTCTCCGCGAGCCATATGAATATGGAGGATGAAGTCCTCAATCCAGACCCCAGGGTCTGTTGTTTCGTCGTACGCCTCTATGTTCACGGGTTTGAATCCCTCTGGAAATTCATGATCCAGCACCTCATCGGTGAAACATAGGGGGTGCGTGGCACCCCTGTATTTGGATATGTCATGGCGTTCTGACGGTTGTAGTGTTCGGTTTTGATTATGCGCTGGAGCGCGCTTCCTAGATCCGTAGATGGATCTTGTCACACCGGCCTTTTGATGCGAGTCCTCGCATGGATCGTGTGCCGACTTATGTGCGGCCTCGTTAGCCGCCCTATCGCGGCCACGAGGTGGTCAATCCGACCGGTCGACCGTTTTATTTTTTGGTTGTGTGGGCTCTAAGGCCTCATCATCGAATTCGGGCAGCAGCTTGCGCTGTGGAAGCTCTTTGTGTGGCGACTGCCACCATACTTTTCTTCAGTGTCGAGCACTTTGTTCCATCTACTGTTGACCATATTCTGCGCGGCCTTAAGCCTTTGCTTCTGCTTCTTCAGACTCCTCGCGGTGGCAATAAGCCTTCTACGGAGGTTCTCTTGTTCCAAGTGCTTTTCCGGGATGATGTGTGCATCCTCGTCCAGACTGTTTTCCTCTCCGGAGAGAGGTTGATGAGTTTTATCCTCTGTGTCGCCGTGTTCGGACTGCGGCTTTGTACTATGTTCGCCGTCCGCTGGTTCATCCTGTTCTGTCGCTGGGTCAATGTGGTCGTCATTTCCTCTGGAGTCGACTGGGGTGTTATTTTCTCTTGCGCTGTTATCGCTGTTTTTGCCGAGGCGGGATTTGGAGCGGCGCCTACGCCGTCGCTTTTGTTGCTTCTCGAGGGAGCTATCCTTCGCTACATCCTTCCGTTCCTCATCATTGTTTTCTTTGGGGGTGTCCACCATGTATATGTCATACGATGAGGTGGCAGTCCAGCGCCCAGTGGGCGATGGTTCTTGTTCGTCTCCTGCATCATCGTCCATACCGTCGATGTCTTCGGAGCCGAAGTCGAGCATGTCGGTTAAATCGTCGATAGTGGCTACTAAGTGGGTGGTGGGTGGGGAGCGAATTTCTTCGTCGTCCACATCCCATTCTAGCCGGACATAGTTCGGCCAAGGGTCTCCTGACAAGGAGAGAGACCTCAATGAGTTTAGCACGTCGCCAAAGGGCGAGTGTGGAAGATATCCGCGGAGGTAAACTCCATGATCGGTGCCCAATCGGATTCGATAGGCACGGACGCAGGTGGCTCGGAGTCCGTGGCCAGGGACGAATCCAACAGTTCGGCAACACGGGTCTCGTAGGAGGTGAAGTCAGTATTCGGCTGTATCGCCACTGAGTGTGCAGCCTCCGTGGCAGGGTCCATCCACCCGTCCTCAGATGGCGCAATTTGTTCCGGATTGAGGGCCGGAGTGGTTGCAGGTGTGATCTCCCGAACACTGTCCGACGGCAGAGCTAAATCATGCTCGTCGTGATTGTGCGGCGCACCTGACATGGGCTCGAATCCGTCGAAGATCAAGTCTCCGAAGATGTCGGCAGTGTAGTTCAAGTTTCGAAACCTATCCTGATGGCCACGGGCGTAGCTCTCGATCTGCTCCAGATGGCCAAGCGAGTTGGCCCGCAGTACGAAGCCGCCGAATACGAAGATCCGTCCGGGGAGGAAAACCTCACCCTGGATCGCATCTTTGCCGATGATCGAAGGAGCCATCTAGCCTTATGGTGATGGCACAGTGGAACTCTCAATGAAAGCACCAATGTCGGTGTCAAAACCGGCGGATCTCGGGTAGGGGGTCCCGAACTGTGCGTCTAAAGCGGATGGTAACAGGAGGCGGGGGACACAATGTTTACCCAGGTTCGGGCCCTCTCGATGGAGGTAATACCCTACTTCCTGCTTGATTGATCTTGATGATATGAGTATTACAAGAGTTGATCTACCACGTGATCGTAGAGGCTAAACCCTAGAAGCTAGCCTATGGTATGATTGTTGTTGTCCTACGGATTAAAACCCTCTGGTTTATATAGACACCGGAGGGGGCTAGGGTTACACAGAGTCGGTTACGAGGGAGGAGATCTACATATCCGTATTGCCAAGCTTGCCTTCCACGCCAAGGAGAGTCCCATCCGGACACGGGACAAAGTCTTGAGTCTTGTATCTTCATAGTCCAACAGTCCGGCAGAAGTATATAGTCCGGCTGTCCGAGGACCCCCTAATCCAGGACTCCCTCACCCCCTAGCGCCGAACCCAAGCACGCCCGAGCTCCGGCTGCCGCTGCCGAGCTCGTGGCCGTCGTCACCAGCCGCCCTAGATGCCGCTGCTTGCTGCAACGGGCGCAGGTGAGCTCCAGCTCCCCGTAGCCGCTCTCCGCTGGCCATTTGGTCGCCGGAGCAGCGAGCTCGAGCCCTCCGCCTCGTCTGCTGCCGCCGCCGGCTAAACGCCGGTGGTTAGCCCCGGTTTGACCAGGGGGTTTGAGCTCCCCTGTGTCAATGACAGGTGGGGCCCCTCCCTGCCAACTAACCTAGGTTAGTGCTAACTAAGTTAGATTAGTTTAGTTAGTCACTGACACGCGGGACCCACTGGTCAGTTTGACCTGGACCATCCCCGTTGACCTGCTGACGTCAGAGTGACGCAATGCTGATGCAGTAATGCCTTTTCTAGATTTATTCTTATTCAGAAAATTCCAGAAATTGTTACAAACTTCAAAAAATCATAGAAATTAATCTATAGCTCAGAATGAAAAGATTTATATATGAAAAATGATCAGAAAAATCCAATCGATCCATCAGTACTGGTTTCATGCATGTTAGAGCAACCTAACCTTGCTGTTTAGATGAAACATGATAATGCACTTATATGAGTTCATAATTTAGGTTTGTATTTGAATCTTTGGTTCAAATAAGCTCAAACCACCCTGGTTGTAGTTGCATTAGCCAAAACACACTCATCTTGCCATGTCATATGCATGCATCATATTGTTGCATATCGCCATGTTTTGAATGTGTTACCGGTGTGATCTCCGTGGTAGGTTCTGCTCCCGAGGATATTCACGAGTATCCAGCTGAAGGGCAGTACCCCTCGAACACTCTGTCGGGCAAGCAACCACCCCATTTGATCATATCGATACAATCCCATGTTCTCGCTCCTGCTCTCATTTACTGCATTTAAGACAACAACGTTTCAAACTGTCGTGTGCTGCGGTAGTTGAACCCATTTCCTCTGCATGACCTGTCATTGCCACAGTAACTAGATGAAACCCACTAGCATGTGTAGGAGTTGATTGAGCCATGTCTGTGTTTCCTACCTTGCTATGCCTGCTATGCTTAGAGTCGTGTTAGGTCTGGTTCATCTGGGTGATGGGCTAGAGTGAAATGATTATGTCGGTAATGTGAGTGATGTGTTGAACACGATTTGGTAAAGGTATCGATGAGAGGCCATGTAGGAGTACATGGTGGGTTGTTACATTGGAACCGTCCTTAAGCACTGAGATCTGTATGTGTGATTTAAGATTCAGCTACTACCATGCATTGGGCCCTGAAATATGACCCCGCTTGACTTATTGACCGCCCTTGTCCTCTGTCTAGGAGTTGAAAGTAGTTTCTGGTGTTCATAGTATACTGGAGGCCGTGCGCAGCGTTGACCCTCGGGGTGGGCTGTGATGCGGTAGGTACGTGGCACGGTGTACCGGGTGCCCGTTTGGTGTCTCGGGAACCCTGCACACATCGTTCGGGGCCGTATGTGGAAACCTCGGCCGGACTCCCTGCGGATGGAACCTGGATAGGCGATAAACCTGGACTAGAGACTTGTGTGGTTAGTCAGGTCATGGTCTACACCCACGTCGGCTTTCGCTTGAAGTCTGCCGAGCACATGTCGTGTGCAGACGCTAAGTGGTGGAAACATGTATGAAGAAGTACACCCATGTAGGGTTAACATCATCTATTCGAATAGCCGCGTCCGCGGTAAAGGACTACTTGGTCGCTTATACAGTTCATAGACAAGTTAATGGGTACTCCTAAAAGCCTCAAGACAAGTGTGAGTGCCGTGGATGGCCCTTCCGTAGGATGACGGAGGAGGATCCGCGGTAGTGTATTGTTGTGGTGAGTAGTGGACTCGTGTGCGCAAAACATTTAGAAGTTGCTGTCTCATAGGATAGTCTAGCCAAGAGTCAAAGCTGGCTTGCTGCAATAAACTCCGCTATCCCTTTGTTGGTAATGTGCATGTATGTAGGATCTGATGTATGTCTTGCTGAGTACCTTTGTACTCATGTTTGCTTAAATACTGTTGCAGAAGAGAATGTCGTCCCTTCCGATGGGTTCTATGTAGATCTCGACATTGATGAGTAGCTTGATGCCCAGGTGGTGACCCTGAGCTTATGATGGGCCTTTGTAGATAGACAGGCTTCGTCAAGCCTTCTTTCTTTCTAGTTGTCTGAACTCAGACAAGTTTGCTTCCGCATGTGCTTGTATGTTTGTATGACTTGAGTGTTGGGTCGTGTGACCCCTACCTGTATGAACATGTTATGTATGGCTCTCTGGAGCCTTCTAAATAAAGTACTTGAGTTGTAGAGTTTTGTTGTGATGCCATGTTGTATTTGCACATATCGAGCATATTGTGTGTATGATTTGAAATGCTTGGTATGTGTGGGATCCGACAACCTAGTTGTCTATCCTTGGTAGCCTCTCTTATGGGGAAATGTAGTCTAGTGCTTCCAGTAAGCCATGGTAGTCTGCTACCACTACTAGGGAAAACCCTAGTAGTAGCGCGGGTTTTGAGGCTATCAGCAGCGCGGGCAGCCGCGCTACCAATAAGGCGCTACAGCTAACTGTTAGTAGTAGCGCGGTCTGTACCCGTGCTACTACTATTGACTATATCAGCAGCGCTTTTCCGGAACGCGCTACTATTAATTAGCTGTAGCGATTTCCTAGCCCCGCGCTACTGCTATATCTTTCATCATTTCCCCTGGGCTCCCTACCCCGTTTCAGCTTCAATAAACTGCAATTTCCAGATACTAGGTACTACTAGATATCAATTTCATAAAGCATTATAGGTACTAGGTAGTACTCCCTCGGTTCCAAATTACTCGTCGTGGTTTTAGTTCAAATTTGAACTAAAACCACGGGGAGTAATTTGGAACGGAGGGAGTACTAGATAACAATTTCATATATACTCAACTTGCATCCTCAAGCAGTACTAGGTGATATCGACGACGATCATCATATGTAGTTCTAGATGATATCGACAACGATCATCATATGTAGTTCTACATGATATCGACGACGATCATCATATGTAGTTCTAGATGATATAGCACACACACACATGTAGTTCTAGATGATATCGACGACGATCATCATCCTCAAGCCTGGGCGGTGGGTGTTCCTGATAGTAATTAGGATGGCCTGTCCAACACGAAGATTCTTGCCAACGAGGAATCTCTTCCACCCAACCGAGTTTAAGTGTGTGTGACCGTCTGTGTCCATGCGGTAAGTACAGGTGGTGACGGAGCCCCTTGCGGTAAGGCGTAGTCCAGCTGAGCCTTCTTCATCAGGCTCGATACCACAACTCACAGATAGGTTCTTTGGCAATTTCTGAATAAGAAAAACATAGCAATTAATAAATAGCCTCGCACATACTCTTGCAAATATATTTCTATTAAGTCTAGATTTCTACACTATCAAAAGACATAGTACTACACATTTGTACTAATTAATCATGAATTCTACTAATAAGTATATATGGATTATCTACACTATTAATAGTTCCTTGGATTCTACACTAATAAGCATGTGATCAGACTCTACACTAAAGCATATCATCGACTAGATTCCACAAAGCATATCATTGGACTCTACACTAAGCATATCATCGGATTCACTAAGCATATCATTGGACTCTACACTAAGCATATCATCGGATAATTTGCATTTGTAAGTATAACAATAAAGCATATATATATATATCATCAAATTACTACAGTCGGTATAACATACCATTTCATGCCGATCGACCATGGTACTTGTCAGGCGGGTCACGAATGGCACCCCGACAAAGTCATCACGTGGCGGAATTATGTCCCATAGGTTGCACACCTCCTCCTCGCTCAGCCTCATTCTTTGAGCTACGATGGCTTCATGAAGTGGGTTCTCATCATCTTCATCGAGTGGGTCCTCATTATCTGCATCATCTTCGTCATCTTCATCATCTTCGTCATCTTCATCATCTTCCACCAGGTTGAGGTAAATGATAGCCAGCTTGGGTCTTTCTGCTCTGAAGGAGAAGCTGATCAACTCACCACCAGTAAGACGCATGCGGGCGAGGAAACGGGCCCATCCATCTCGTCCAATCTGCGACATATTGCGTCCTTTCTCGACCTCCATAGTGTACGCCCCCCCCCCCAAGAGCCTCAAATGTCACAGTGTCTCCTGTCAGCTTGTTGAATTTCAACCTCACATTGCATGGGACGATCTGTGTAAAAAAGCAAAATGACACAATGTAGTAATGCCAACACTAAAAATAAAATAGTTGTTACATTTCATCTAATTTCTTACCGCCGCATGACGAAAACTCGGCTAGAAGTAGATGCCGAACAGCTTGCCAGTTGCAAGGCTGCTGGCGCACCTTGACTTGCACAGTCGACATATTGGCGGTGCTGGTGGCGCCATTTTCCTAAAGCAATATGAGCAAAGGATTAACGATCCACTTCACAGGAAAGAAAAACAGTAGCATGTGATATTTTTGGTTCTTCCGCGAGAAGCAATTTGATGGACAATTATAATCCTAAGATCTAGTAACATATTAGATGACAAGGTACCACCTACCAAAGCATTTCGGTGGCACCTATTGCCGAAAAAACTTTTCACAAATATCTACCAAATCAGGGTACCACCTACCAAGACGTTTCATCTAATTGGCCCCTATTGCCTAAGATAATTGATTAAAAAAACAAGTGGCAAATTTAACTAAATTGGCACCTACATTTTGCCAAAAAATAACTTATTACAAAAAAACAAAAGCATCTACCTATCCATGTACAGAAAAAATAACAATAAAATGGTGCATACTAAATCAACTAGCCTACTAAATCCACTAGCATACTAAATCAACTAAATCAAAATGTTCTAAATCAACAAAATCAACTAGCCTACTAAATCAAAATGTTCTAAATCAACTAGCCTACTAAATAAACTAAATCAAAATGTTCTAAATCAACTAAATCATATCAACTAAATCAAAATGTTGCATATGAACTAGCCTACTAAATCAAAATGTAGTAGGGAGGAGGGAGGAGGAGGGGCGACTCGAGGAGGGAGAAGAGAGTAGGACAGAGGAGGAAGGCGGAGCGAGGAGGGGCCGGCCGGCGGCGAGTGGAGGGAGGACGGAGGAGGAAGGCGGAGCGAGGAGGGGCCGACCAGCGGCGAGTGGAGGGAGGACGGAGGAGGAGGCCGGTACCGAGTCCAGCGAGGAGGAGGAGGTGACGGCGGCGCAGAGGGGGGAGGGGCGAGGGGGGAGGACCGGCGCGGGGGGTTGAGGGGGAGATCCAGTGAGTGTGTGAGTGTGAGTGGATCGAATAGAGAGAGAGTGGGGGTGGGGGATGGAATGGCTTAGGAGTAGCGCGCTATAGAGAAAAGCGCTACTGCTAAACTACCTAGCAATAGCGCCTTTCACAAAGAACGCGCTACTGCTATGTGTCAGCATGTAAAAATAGACATAAAAAATACATTGATCATCAACGATCTTTTTGTGTACAATCTGATTTGTCAATATGAGTCCTCACCGGTTTAGGAACCGGTGAAGACTCATATTGCGGCCACAAATTCTACACATAGAGTTCAATGAAGACCAAGTGCTTGTCAAAGTTTGAGAAGTAACATATTTAAGGTGGTAGAAACTCTCTTCACGGAGCGAGGTGGGACTAAATTTTTGTAGTAAACTTAGCAGTAGCGCTTATTGGTGAAATGCGCTGCTGCTATGATCCATAGCAGTAGCGCTCTTCGGGCTAACGCACTGCTGCTAGAACTAGCCTCGCAGCGGCGTCGTCGGAATTATAGCAGTAGCGCGTCTTAGAGCGGGCGCTACTGCTATATTTATTTCAACATCGAGTTTTGTTTGCGCGCGCTACTGCTACGTAGCAGCAGCGCCTTATTTTAAAGCGTGCTACTGGTAAGATTCTGTGTATAGGATTTTCCCTAGTAGTGTACAGCCCAGTTTACTGGAGTCCTGCTAGCCCAGTTACTACTGCTCCGGAACACTTAGACTGGCCGGCATGTGATCCACTTTGTTCCTGTGTTTGTCTCTTCGGGGAAATGTCACGCGGTGACTTCCGGAGTCCTGCTAGCCTGCTACAGCCCGGGTTCCAGGAGTCCTGTTAGCCCAGTTGCTACAGCCCGGATTCACACGCTGATGACCGACACGTTCGATGTTGGTTCATGTAAGCATGTCCCCGTAAGTTAGTGCCACTTTGGGTTCACGACTAGTCATGTCGGCCTGGGTTCTCTGTCATATGGATGCTAGCGACACTATCATATATGCGAGCCAAAAGGCGCAAACGGTCCCGGGCCAGGCAAGGTGGCACCCGTGGGAATACCGTGCATGAGGCCGCAAAGTGATATGATGTGTTACATGCTAGATCGGTGTGACTTAGAATCGGGGTCCTGACAGCGTTGGCATCAGAGCCGGACTTCCTGTAGGTTCATCAAGCCAAAATGGTCGATGTCGAGTCTAGAAATGCTTTAGTTATATGTAGGGGAATTGATTGTGGGAGGGAACGTAAGAATCTTTTTACTCCTTTACCTCATGACATTCTGATCTGAGTCAGTCCATTCTTTCCACGGGGGTTAAGGACTAGGATCTCATCTTTCTATCAGGTTCACGTGTTACTAATCCATAGGCTCTTATAGGATTGTTACAGGCCTCAGTTCAGTTTCTACTAATTTTAGTATGTTGTCAGTTGAACCAGAACCTTGATATGATGCTGTTGAGTGACTATGCAAATCCTTGTGAATGTCTCAAATCTTTTCCTGAGCATTTACAGCCGTTATGCTGTCCGATTTCTCCTAGGAATTCTAATGCCTTTGCATTACCTCGTGTTTCAGATGGCTCCCCGCACCCCACATCAGGTGGTTCGTTTGACTCGGTGCCTTGATGTACCTGGTCACACGACCATGCTGGTCCGTGTGATGATCGAGGCTGGCTACCGATGGTATCCTGAGTATACCGTCGAGGAGCAGTATCGAGATTTCAACCAGAGCCAGTACCTTTGTACAGTCAGGATATACCCTTCCTATCCTGGAGCCACTGAACCCCTCCATTGCTCATATGGACTTGGGGTTACTATCGAGATGTCCGTGCAGGATGCTGCTTACTCGATGATGACTATTATGCGGGCTAGGCTTCCCTTGCTTCGGAACACTGAGTTCCGCTATATGCCCGCATCACTCCCTGGGGCAGAAGGTTATTGCTCGGCTCTTTACATGTCTAAATCATTGTTTTGTTTTCCCTAGGATGGTCAATACCCGAAGCAACCCGGCTGCCCAGGAGCAGGGTGAAGCCAGTGGAGTTAGGGATGGGAATCTGCCTCATCCGCCTTCCCTGGCCGAAGTTATGCTGGAGGCAGAAAGGAACAAGCGCGAGACTAACCATCTGCTGGAACGCATTGAGCAGAACACTGCACATCACCAAAGGAATGACTTGGTGTCAATCAATGACTTTATCAAGTTGTACCCACCGACCTTCCATCATTCCGTCGAGCCCCTCGATGCGGATGACTGGCTTCGCAGCATCACCCATAAGCTACGTTCTGCCAATATAGCCGAAGCTGATAAGGTCACCTACGCTGCCTATCACCTTGAGGGCCCTGCTAGCCTTTGGTGGGAAAACTATGAGGCTATGCGCCCAGCTGGCCAGATCACCACTTGGGCTGAATTCAGCGAGGCTTTCTGTGAGCACCACATTCCGGAAGGTCTTATGGATTGTAAGAGGGAAGAGTTCTGCAATTTCACTCAAGGCAGACTGACCGTAGATGCATACAACTGTGAGTTTGGAAACCTGGCACGCTATGCACCTGAGGAAGTGTCCACCGACGCCAAGAAGCAAGCAAGGTTCCGCAAGGGACTTAGCCCTGAGCTTCGCCGTGACCTCCGTCTGCATGAGTGCACCTCCTTCCAGAAGCTTGTGAACAAGGCCATTAGTGCTGAAACTGGCCAGACTGACTATGAAGTTACACGCAAGCACTTCCTAGATTTTGGTTCTTCATCCGGTTCTGGCTCCCAGAAGCGCCGGGTGTGGGTTCCAAACACAGCTCTGCCACCCAGGTTCACTCCGAGGCCATCCTTTGAGGCGCCTCGCCCCAATCAGCAGTATGCACCGCCTAAGGCTTATGGTGGACCAGCCGCCAATGCTGCTCCGCGCACTAATGCTGTGACATGCTTCAAGTGCGGAGAGCCTGGTCACTACCTTCGAGAGTGTCCCCAGAACAACAACCCCAACCAGTCCAGGAAGTCCGTTGGCTGTGGTAAGCCAGCGGGAAAGGTGTTGTATGCCAAGCCAGCCACCTCTGCACGTGGCCATGTCAACTATGTCTCAGCTGAGGAGGCTCATGATGATCCCAACGTCGTCCTTGGTACGCTCCTTGTTAATTGTTATCCGGCATCTGTTCTTTTTGATACTGGAGCATATCATTCATTCATTTCTGAGAGCTATGCTCGACTTCACACCACCACATTTTGTGACATGCCCATTTCCATGGTAATTCAAACTCCGGGTTCCAAATGGAAAACTTCTAGGGTAAGCCATGGGAACGAAATTCTTGTCGATAGTCTGGTCTTCCTTGCATCATTGATAGCTCTCAAGTCCTCGGACATAAACATCATCTTGGGTATGGACTTGATGTCAACCCATTATGCTAAGATTGATTGTGCCACTAGAACTGTTCAACTTACACATCCATCAGGCAAGACAGTCAATGTCTTAACCCGAGTGTCTGAGCGTCAGCTCTACTCTCTCAATGCCAGTCCTCTCCAGACCTTGAAGATATACCGGTAGTCCATGACTTCCCGGATGTCTTTCCAGAAGAACTGCCAGGTGTTCCACCTGACAGAGATGTAGAGTTCGTGATAGATCTTGTTCCAGGAACTGTCCCAATCTCTACAAGACCCTATAAGATGGCACCCCTAGAACTAGCTGAGCTTAAGAAACAACTCGATGAGTCCTTGAAAAAGGGTTTCATCCGTCCTAGTTCTTCTCCATGGGATTGTCCCGTCCTCTTCGTCAAGAAGAAGGATGCTACGGATCGGATGGTTGTAGATTACCGACCTGTCAACTTGGTCACCATAAAGAACAAGTATCCGCTCCCCAGGATAAACGACCTGTATGATCAGCTCGCTGGATCCTCAGTCTTTTCCAAAATGGATTTGAGGTTGGGCTACCATCAAATCAAAATCAAGAACGGGGACATTCCCAAAATGGCCTTTGTTACTCGTTATGGCCAATACGAGTACACCGTCATGTCCTTCGGTTTAACCAATGCCCCAGCCACCTTCTCTTGGTTAATGAACTCGATCTTCATGGAGTATTTGGATAAATTCGTCATGGTTTACCTCGGTGATATACTCATCTATTCCAAGAATGAGTAAGAACATGCCGAGCATCTAAGGCTGGTATCGACAAAACTTCGAGAGCATCACCTATATGCCAAATTCTCCAAATGTGAATTTTGGTTGCCAGAAGTAACATACCTAGGCCATGTAATCTCTGGTAAGGGTATTGATGTCAATCCCGAGCGAGTTCTGGCCATTCTTAATTGGACTCCACCTGAATCGGTCAAGCAAGTTCGGAGTTTCCTTGGCCTAGCGAGCTATTGCCACCGCTCGAGAATTTCTCCAAGGTTGCTAAACCTCTAACTGAACTCCTCAAGAAAGATAAAACGTTCGAGTGGACCCCACAGTGCGAGTACAATTTTCAGGAACTGAAAAGATGCCTGACATCTGCTCCTGTACTGGTACCACCAGATTTCTCCAAGGACTTCGTTATCTATTGCGACGCCTCGCGACAAGGACTAGGTTGCATACTCATGCAAGATCATCATGTGATTGTCTATGCTTCAAGACAGTTGCATCCACATGAGGAAAACTATCCCACACATGATCTAGAGCTTGCAGCTGTAGTCCATGCACTCAAAACTTGGCGACATTACCTTCTCGGTAATCGTTGCGAAATCTTCACCGATCACCAAAGTCTGAAATACCTCTTCACCCAACCAGATTTGAATCTCACGAAAAGATGTTGGGTCGACTTGATCAAAGATTACGACTTAGGAATAACTTACACCCCGGGCAAACCCAATGTCATGGCTGATGCACTAAGTCGTAAATCTTATTGTAACAATCTGATGTTACAACAAAGTCAACCACTTCTCCACGAGGAATTTTGTAAGCTTAACCTTCACATCGTTCCTCGAGGATTCCTATCTACCTTGGTGGCGAAACCTACCCTTACGGATCAAATCATAGCTGCCCAGAAGCATAAGGGTATATCCCGCATCCAAGAGAACATTGCTAGCGGAGCTGCTAAATGTTTCTCTATGGATGACCGAGGTGTTGTTTTCTTCGAGAATCGCTTGGTGGTTCCCAAGAAACAACAACTACGGCAGTTGATCCTTAAGGAAGCTCATGAATCCCCTCTCACCATTCATCCCGGTAGTACCAAAATGTATCAGGACCTACGCCAGAGGTTCTGGTGGACTAGGATGAAGAGAGAAATTGCTCAGTATATTCCTAATTGCGACGTCTGTAGTCGTGTTAAAGCAGAGCATCAACGGCCTGCTGGCACCCTTCAACCCTTAGCTATTCCTGAATGGACATGGGATAAAATCGGTATGGATTTCATCACCGGGTTTCCCAGGACCAAGAGAGGGAATAATGCTATCTTTGTTGTCATCGATCGTCTTTCCAAAGTAGCCCACTTCCTGCCTGTTCGAGAGAGTATAACCGCTAGTCAGCTAGCAGACTTGTATATCTCCTGAATAGTGTCTCTTCATGGTGTTCCATTGGAGATTAACTTAGACCGTGGAAGTCTCTTCACCTCTCAATTTTGGGAAAGTTTCCAAAATGCTATGGGGACTCGTCTCTCCTTCAGCACCACCTTCCACCCTCAGTCAAGTAGAGCGCGTCAATCAAATTCTGGAAGAAATGCTCTGAGCTTCTGTTATCTCATTCGGAATGGATTGGGAGAAATGCCTTCCATTTGCCGAATTTGCTTATAACAATAGCTATCAATCTAGCTTGGGCAAAGCTCCTTTTGAGGTTCTTTATGGACGAAAGTGTCGAACGCCTCTTAACTGGTCAGAAACCGGGGAAAGACAATTCTTTGGCCCGGATATGATCCAGGAAGCGGAAGAGCAAGTTCGCATCGTTCGTGATAAATTGAAAACAACCCAATCTCGTCAGAAGAGCCAATACGATCGCAAGCATAAGGCCATGACTTATGAGGTCGGCGAGAAGGCTTACCTTCGGGTTACTCCTCTGAAGGGAACCCATCGATTCGGTATCAAAGACAAACTGGCTCCTCGCTACATTGGACCCTTTCGCATTCTTGCCAAACGAGGAGAAGTTGCCTACCAATTGGAACTACCTCCGCATCTTTCCAGAGTTCATGATGTCTTCCATGTTTCTCAACTCAGGCGTTGCTTCTCGGATCCTATCCGCGGAGTGGACCACGAAACGCTTGATCTCTAAGATAATCTCACATATCAGGAATATCCCGTTCGTATCCTTGATCAAGCCGAGCGTACCACTCGACGCCACAACATCAAGTTTCTCAAGGTTCAATGGTCACACCATTCCGAGAAAGAAGCTACCCGGGAAAGGGAGGATCGTCTTCGACATGAGTACCCCACTTTCTTCCCGACGGACCCTAAATCTCGGGACGAGATTTTTCTGAGTGGGGGTGAGTTGTCAAAACCCTAGTCAGTGCTTGCATTAGAGTGATGCATCATGTTTAAAATTTCCAGAAACTTGAAATGGGGAGGAACCAAATCCCAGCACCACTTAAACCAACTAGGGTTACTAAAATATTTTCCCAATGAACCTGAAATGCCCTTCAAAAATGTTCATCACATTTGTCTTGGTCTAGAACCTCTGCAAAAATTGGTTCAAAAATTTTCTAGGACACCTAAGGTCACTGGATTAAATCATTAGCTATTTGCATTTGGACATTTAAATGCTATAAAATATTTCAAATGTCCAAATAATTCTGACCTTAATTGAGGGCTTTTGGAAATATTCCAAAAATATCCCACAATTATTTTCAGGATTTTTGAGAGTGCTCTAGCATTTTAAATAAAGACAAAAACATTTGCAGAAAATAGAAAACAGAAACTAGAATAAAAAGAGAGAGAGAAAGAAAGGACAGAGGATACTTACCTGCACTGGGCCGGCCCACCTGGCCCGTGCCAGTCACCACCCACCTCTGCCAGTAGCCAGAGGAGGGACACCGCGACGCCGCCGAGCTCGCCACACCACCTCCCTGCCTGCTTGCCCTCACCCGCGCCAGCGCAGCACCTCGAAGGGCCTCCTCGGTGCCGCCCCGAGCCCCTGGACACCTCACTTTCCCTCCCTACTCTCCCTCTCGCCTCTCCTCGCCATGGCCGACGTTGCCGCGCTCGAGCCGACGTGAAACTCACAGCCACCGTCGCCTCCCCGTTGCCACGCCGTGTCCAGAAGCTCCGCCACCGTCCGCTTCGTCAAGCAGATCGAGCCCCGAGCACTCATTCGCCCTGGAGCCACTGCACCGACCTCGCTTCGCCTCGCCGTCGCCGGAGATCCACTTCGCCACCCTGCTCAGCTCCGACCGTCCCCGAGCTCGCCGACCATCTCGCCCGACTCGCCGTGAGCCACTGCCCGTTCTCCCCCTTTCTGCTCTCTCCTTCGTGCGCCGTAGTCACCGCACCTCGCTCACCCGCACGCGCTGCCGCCTCTGCACGTCGCCATCGTGGCCACTGCCACGCGGGCTCGAGCCCAAGCGCGTCACTGCGTTCGCTGCACCGCCAGGAGCGCGCAGCACCTCACTGCGCCCTCTGTCGTGCCCCCTAGCGCCGAATCCGAGCACGCCCGAGCTCCGGCCGCCACTGCCGAGCTCGTGGCCGTCGTCACCGGCCGCCCTAGCTGCTGCTTCTTGCTGCAACGGGCGCGGGTGAGCTCCAGCTCCCCGTAGCCGCTCTCCGCTAGCCATTTGGTCGCCGGAGCAGCGAGATCGAGCCCTACGCTGCGTCTGCTGCCACCGGCGGCTAAACACCGGTGGTTAGCCCCGGTTTGACCAGGGGTTTCACCTCCCCTGTGTCAATGACAGGTGGGGCCCCTCCCTGCCAACTAACCTAGGTTAGTGCTAACTAAGTTAGATTAGTTTAGTTAGTCACTGACACGCGGGACCCACTGGTCAATTTGACCTGGACCGGCCCCGTTGACCTGGTGAGATCAGAGTGACGCAATGCTGACGCAGTAATGCCTTTTCTGGATTTATTCTTATTCGGAAAATTCCAGAAATTGTTGCAAACTTCAAAAAATCATAGAAATTAATCTATAGCTCAGAATGAAAATATTTATATATGAAAAATGATCAGAAAAATCCAATCTATCTATCTGTACTGGTTTCATGCATGTTAGAGCAACCTCGCCTTGCTGTTTAGATGAAAAATGAAAATGCACTTATATGACTTCATAATTTAGGTTTGTATTTGAATCTTTGGTTCAAATAAGCTCAAACCACCCTGGTTGTAGTTGCATTAGCCAAAACACACTCATCTTGCCATGTCATATGCATGCATCATATTGTTGCATATCACCATGTTTTGATTGTGTTACCGGTGTGATCTCCGTGGTAGGTTCTGCTCCCGAGGATATTCACGAGTATCCAGCTGAAGGGCAGTACCCCTCGACCACTCTGTCAGGCAAGCAACCACCACATTTGATCATATCGATACAATCCCATGTTCTCGCTCCTGCTCTCATTTACTGCATTTAAGACAACAACTTTTCAAAATGTTGTGTGCTGCGGTAGTTGAACCCATTTCCTCTGCATGACCTGTCATTGCCACAGTAACTAGATGAAACCCACTAGCATGTGTAGGAGTTGATTGAGCCATGTCTGTGTTTCCTACCTTGCTATGCCTGCTATGCTTAGAGTCACGTCAGGTCTGGTTCATCTGGGTGATGGGCTAGAGTGAAATGATTATGTCGGTAATGTGAGTGATGTGTTGAGCATGATTTGGTAAAGGTATCGATGAGAGGCCATGTAGGAGTACATGGTGGGTTGTTTCACTCGAACCTTCCTTAAGCACTAAGATATGTATGTGTGATTTAAGATTCAGCTACTACCATGCATTGGGCCCTGAAATATGACCCCGCTCGACTTATTGACCGCCCTTGTCCTCTGTCCAGGAGTTGCAAGTAGTTTCTGGTGTTTATAGTATACTGGAGGCCGTGCGCAGCGCTGACCCTCGGGGTGGGCTGTGATGCGGTAGGTACGTGGCACGGTGTACCGGACGCCCGTTTGGTGTCTCGGGAACCCTGCACACATTGTTCGGGGCCGTATGTGGAAACCTCGACCGGACTCCCTGCGGATGGAACCTGGATAGGTGATAAACCTGGACTAGAGACTTGTGTGGTTAGTCAGGTCGTGGTCTACACCCACGTCAGCTTTCGCTTGAAGTCTGCCGAGCACATGTCGTGTGCAGACGCTAAGTGGTGGAAACATGTATGAAGAAGTACACCCCTGCAGGGTTAACATCATCTATTCAAATAGCCGCGTCCGCGGTAAAGGACTACTTGGTCGCTTATACAGTTCATAGACAAGTTAATGGATACTCCTAAAAGCCTCAAGACAAGTGTGAGTGCCGTGGATGGCCCTTCCGTAGGATGACGGAGGAGGATCCGCGGTAGTGTATTGTTGTGGTGAGTAGTGGGCTCGTGTGCGCAAAACATTTACAAGTTGCTGTCTCGTAGGATGGTCTAGGCAAGAGTCAAAGCTGGCTTGCTGCAATAAACTCCACTATCCCTTTGTTGGTAATGTGCATGTATGTAGGATCTGATGTAAGTCTTGTTGAGTACCTTTGTACTCATGTTTGCTTAAATACTGTTGCAGAAGAGAATGTCGTCCCTTCCGATGGGTTCTATGTAGATCTCAACGTTGATGAGTAGCTTGATGCCCAGGTGGTGACCCTGAGTTTGTGATGGGCCTTTGTAGATAGACAGGCTTCGTCAAGCCTTCTTTCTTTCTAGTTGTGTGTACTCAGACAAATTTGCTTCCACATGTGCTTGTATGTTTGTATGACTTGAGTGTTGGGTCATGTGACCCCTACCTGTATGAACATGTTATGTATGGCTCACTGGAGCCTTCTAAATAAAGTACTTGAGTTGTAGAGTTTTGTTGTGATGCCATGTTGTATCTGCACATATCGAGCATATTGTGTGTATGATTTGAAATCCTTGGTATGTGTGGGATCCGACAACCTAGTTGTCTATCCTTGGTAGCCTCTCTTATGGGGAAATGTAGTCTAGTGCTTCCACTGATCCATGGTAGTCTGCTATAGCCCAGTTTACCGGAGTCCTGCTAGCCCAGTTACTACTGCTCCGGAACACTTAGACTGGCCGGCATGTGATCCACTTTGTTCCTGTGTCTGTCTCTTCGGGGAAATGTCACGCGGTGACTTCCGGAGTCCTGCTAGCCTGCTACAGCCCGGGTTCCAGGAGTCCTGTTAGCCCAGTTGCTACAGCCCGGATTCACACGCTGATGACCGACACGTTCGATGTTGGTTCATGTAAGCATGCCCGGTAAGTTAGTGCCACTTTGGGTTCACGACTAGTCATGTCGGCCCGGGTTCTCTGTCATATGGATGCTAGCGACACTATCATATATGCGAGCCAAAAGGCGCAAACGGTCCCGGGCCAGGCAAGGTGGCACCCGTGGGAATACCGTGCATGAGGCCGCAAAGTGATATGATGTGTTACATGCTAGATCGGTGTGACTTAGAATCGGGGTCCTGACAGCGTTGGCATCAGAGCCGGACTTCCTGTAGGTTCATCAAGCCAAAATGGTCGATGTCGAGTCTAGAAATGCTTTAGTTATATGTAGGGGAATTGATTGTGGGAGGGAACGTAAGAATCTTTTTACTCCTTTACCTCATGACATTCTGATCTGAGTCAGTCCATTCTTTCCACGGGGGTTAAGGACTAGGATCTCATCTTTCTATCAGGTTCACGTGTTACTAATCCATAGGCTCTTATAGGATTGTTGGTTACAGGCCTCAGTTCAGTTTCTACTACTTTTAGTATGTTGTCAGTTGAACCAGAACCTTGATATGATGCTGTTGAGTGACTATGCAAATCCTTGTGAATGTCTCAAATCTTTTCCTGAGCATTTACAGCCGTTATGCTGTCCGATTTCTCCTAGGAATTCTAATGCCTTTGCATTACCTCGTGTTTTAGATGGCTCCCCGCACCCCACATCAGGTGGTTCATTTGACTCGGTGCCTTGATGTACCTGGTCACACGACCATGCTGGTCCGTGTGATGATCGAGGCTGGCTACCGATGGTATCCTGAGTATACCGTCGAGGAGCAGTATCGAGATTTCAACCAGAGCCGGTACCTTTGTACAGTCAGGATATACCCTTCCTATCCTAGAGCCACTGAACCCCTCCATTTCTCATATGGACTTGGGGTTACCATCGAGATGTCCATGCAGGACGCTGCTTACTCGATGATGACTATTATGCGGGCTAGGCTTGCCTTGCTTCGGAACACTGAGTTCCGCTATATGCCCGCATCACTCCCTGGGGCAGAAGGTTATTACTCGGCTCTTTACACCGACTCTGCTCATGAGGATTCGCTACTCCGCACTACCATAGAGTTGTTTGAGGATAAGGACCGCGAGAATCGTGCCTTGCGATTGGAGCTCTTCAACACTCGATCTGATCACTCTGCCACTCTGACGCGGTTTGCACCTGCTGTGCAGGCTGGGTATATGGATATGCGGGATTTGTACCCCGTGCGGTCTGGTCTGCTGGATCGTATGGACTGGTGTGATGTAGGAGGCATCACTCCTCCCCGTGGACCTCGTCTTCCACCGTTCGTTGGACCAAGGCCACATCCGAGTCCTTATGGATCGCAGGCTCCACAGGATCGACTGTTTCCAGATGATCACGTCCAGCTCCCAGGACATGGGGGTAATCTCTATGAAGATTACTACGGAGATGTCTGAGCTGATGGTAGCACTACTAGTATTGTAACAGTTGTATCATCCACAGTCCTGTGTGACTCGTGGGATATGACTTAGTGTGTACCAAATTCCGGAGGCGTAGATAAATAATGTATAGGAGCTTGGAATGCCTCTGATGAGATGTATCGTCTTTCACCGCAGTTGTACTTTAGCCTGGGCTTGTACTAAACTATGTATGGTGTGTATGACTGATGGTATATATATATATATATATATATATATGGCAGTTTCTATATTACCATGTCATACAAATGAACATCTCTGCATTCCGTGTCATCCATTACATTCTGCACTTCCTTGCCAGAATTTTGCCATCCATGTCTAAACCGTTGTTTTGTTTTCCCTAGGATGGTCAATACCCGAAGCAACCCTACTGCCCAGGAGCAGGGTGAAGCCAGTGGAGTCAGGGATGGGAATCTGCCTCATCCGCCTTCCCTGGCCGAAGTTATGCTGGAGGCAGAAAGGAACAAGCGCGAGACTAACCGTCTGCTGCAGCGCATTGAGCAGAACACTGCACATCACCAAAGGAATGACTTGGTGTCAATCAATGACTTTATCAAGTTGTAATCACCGACCTTCCATCATTCTGTCGAGCCCCTCGATGCGGATGACTGGCTTCGCAGCATCACCATAAGCTACGTTCTGCCAACGTAGCCGAAGCTGATAAGGTCACCTATGCTGCCTATCACCTTGAGGGCCCTGCTAGCCTTTGGTGGGAAAACTATGAGGCTATGCGCCCAGCTGGCCAGATCACCACTTGGGCTGAATTCAGCGAGGCTTTCCGTGAGCACCACATTCCGGAAGGTCTTATGGATCGTAAGAGGGAAGAGTTCTGCAATTTCACTCAAGGCCGACTGACCGTAGATGCATACAGCCGTGAGTTTGGAAACCTGGCACACTATGCACCTGAGAAAGTGTCCACCGACGGCAAGAAGCAGGCAAGGTTCCGCAAGGAACTTAGCCCTGAGCTTTGCCGTGACCTCCGTCTGCACGAGTGTAGCTCCTTCCAGAAGCTTGTGAATAAGGCCATCAGTGCTGAAACTGGCCAGACTGACTATGAAGCTACACACAAGCACTCCCGTGATGTTGGTTCTTCAACGGGTTATGGCTGCCAGAAGCGCCGGGAGTGGGTTCCACACACAGCTCTGCCACCCAGGTTCACTCCGAGGCTATCCTTTGAGGCGCCTCGCCCCAATCAGCAGCATGCACCGCCTAAGGATTATGGTGGACCAGCCGCCAATGCTGCTCCGCACACTAATGCTGTGACATGCTTCAAGTGCGGAGAGCCAGGTCACTACCTTCGAGAGTGTCCCCAGAACAACAACCCCAACCAGTCCGGGAAGTCCATTGGCCGTGGTAAGCCAGCGGGAAAGGTGTTGTATGCCAAGCCAGCTGCCTCTGCACGTGGCCATGTCAACTATGTCTCAGCTGAGGAGGCTCATGATGATCCCAACGTCGTCCTTGGTATGCTCCTTATTAATTGTTATCCGGCATCTGTTCTTTTTGATACTAGAGCATCTCATTTATTCATTTCTGAGAGCTATGCTTGATTGCACAACACCACATTTTGTGACATGCCCACTTCCATGGTAATTCAAACTCCGGGTTCCAAATGGCAAACTTCTAGGGTAAGCCATGGGAACGAAATTCTTGTCGACAGACTGGTCTTAGTTGCATCATTGATAGCTCTCAAGTCCTCGGACATAAACATCATCTTGGGTATGGACTGGATGTCAGCCCATTATGCTAAGATTGATTGTGCCACTAGAACTATTCAACTTACACATCCATCAGGCAAGACAGTCAATGTCTTAACCCGAGTGTCTGAGCGTCAGCTATACTCTCTCAATGCCAGTCCTCTTCCAGACCTTGAAGATATACCGCTAGTCCGTGACTTCCCGGATGTCTTTCCAGAAGAACTGCCAGGTTTTCCACCTGACACAGATGTAGAGTTCGTGATAGATCTTGTTCCAGGAACTGTCCCAATCTCTAGAAGACCCTATAAGATGGCACCCCTAGAACTAGCTGAGCTTAAGAAACAACTCGATGAGTCCTTGAAAAAGGGTTTCATCCGTCCTAGTTCTTCTCCATGGGCTTTGTCGGATGTGGGGTTCCGGCAAAACCCTTAAGGTTCGAACTCTGGGGTGCGCGTGAAGTTCTTTCCCTCCTACCGATCCACGCCCTAGCTCGCTAAGATCTCACGGACGAACTCGACGCACTCGCAACACAGGAAGACACAAGATTTATACTGGTTCAGGCCACTGTTGTGGTGTAATACCATACTCCAGTGTGTGGTGGTGGATTGCCTCCTGGGCTGATGAAGAACTGTACAAGGGGAAGAACAGCCTCCTGAGGTTGAGGTGTTCTTGTGCTCTGTGGACTTGTGGATGAGAACTCGATTAGTTCAACCTCTCCCTACCGTGGTGGCTAGCTCTACTTATATAGGCCCTGGTCCTCTCCCCAAATATTGAGCGGGAAGGGAGCCAACAACGGCGGGAGAATTTGAAAGGGGACAGCTAGTACAAGCTATCCTGACAAAAGCGGTCTTCGCGTGCAAAAGGCTCTGGTGGTGACGCCGTCTTGGGCTCCACTATGACCTCCGTCTTGCCGTCCTGCTGGTCTTGGTCTTGTTGCAACGATATGGAAACCTTTGCCTGATGCCTCGGTACTCCGCGCCTGCGCCTGCTTCCTTAGCACCAAAGAGGAAACAAGGACGCTGCACGCGCTGGCGCCCGCTGGCGCCCGCCTGGTGCCGATCGTCATGGCTCACGTCACGTGATCCTCGTGAGGTTTGCTCCGCCTTGATATCTCCGCTCCTCGCGAGGCAGCCTGGTGAGGCCGCTCACGAGGAGGTCTCGCGCAGTCCGCCTCGGGAGGCTTGGCCCCTCGTGAGGGTCTTGAATTCTTTGTTGATGAAGATGGGCCGTACAGGCCCGCTAGCGTAGCCACGCCATGGGCCGCAGGTAGGCAAGTCTGGGGACCCCCGTTCCCAAGACGCCGACAGTAGCCCCGGGCCCAAGGTGCGCTCGGGCTTGGCTTCACGGCGAAGCCAAGGGTCAAGTGCGGAGCGCCGCGGGCCCCAAAAGCCTGCGGCCTTGGTCGACGCGTGGCGGTTGATTGGACGTGGGCGTCTCCACTTCCCACGCTGCCTCGGCAACTGCCCGACCTGACAAAAGGCTGGCGCAGACAGCGTTTGCCTTCATTGTTTCTTCCTCGCCTTGCTCCAGATCCCCTTTCTCGCTCCTTGCCACCGGTACCTCCAGATCTGCTCCAATCTTGCTCCGCATCTGCGACCCATGGCACCGCGCAAGACCAAGACCTCCTCGGCACCGGCTTGGTATGAGCCAGCTCTTGAAGCGCCCACCAACACGGAAAAGAGCCTCGGCTCCGTGCGCCTGCTGACGGCGGGGGAGAGCAACGAAGGGGGGAAGACGGAGCTCCGACTTGCCTCCGACGTGCCGGAGCCTGAGGGAAGCACCTTCTTCCCCTTCTTCTCGAGCAGCATCGTCGTCGGGTTGGTTCCCCCTTCTCCGATTTCTTTTTTGAGGTCCTTGACCACTACGGATTGCAGGCGTTGCACCTCCACCCCAACTCTATCCTCCTCCTGGCCATCTTCGCCTACTACTGTGAGGCGTACCTGGGCGTGATGCCATCCGTGGCGCTTCTACGCCACTTCTTCTTCCTTCGCGTCAGCGAGGGACACATCTCCGGGTGCACCAATTTCATCAAATCTGGCAAGGCCAACTCAATCTCGAGCACCGCGAAGAGGGCCGAGAATATTCGAGCCAAATGGGTCATGATGGACGCCAAGCGCGCCCTTCCACGTTTCGCCTTGCCAACGGAGGCGCCCCAGTTTAACAAAGGGTGGCCCTGCGAGAAGCTCACTGATGAGCGAGCGTTGTGTGTGCTAGGGCAGATGCAGACCGACCTGAAGCCAGGCAACGCGAAGGCGGCGAAGGTCACAGGGGCCATGCTCCTGAGGGAATTCTTGATGCTACGCGTCGCCCCACTCCAGGCGCGGTCGCGCCCCTTGTGGAAGCTCGGAGATGGAGAAGACGAGATCCGCCTGAGGCCGGGGGCCCTGCCTGGCGACGAACTGGCTGCTGTCCTGCGCCTCCTGGTTGGGGACAACCAGGAGTACCCGCCGAGCGCCTTCACTCCTTTGTTCCTCCGCAAGGATTGGGAGCCGCTTGTGCTTTCCAGGCCGACCTTCGACACACGCGGGCTGGTGCCGCCTGCGCTCTCCGGAGCCCCAGCAGCACCAAAGCCGGTGGAGGTATCCTCCGACGAGTCTGGCGGGGGGAAGGAAGAGGAGGGGGACTCGGAGGCGACCCTCGAAGAGGTGGGGGAGAACTCCCCCTTGAGCAAAGCAGAAATCCTCCGCGCCCTTCCCGACGACGCCGAAGTTGAGGTCCGCCAAGAGGAGGGAGAACCGCCTGTCGTCCCGATGAGGAGTAGGTCGTCACTGATCCCTCGTTATGCTGCCCCCGACTTGGCGCCACCTGGGGCTGTCTCCAGCTCTCCTACTGCGGCACCTTCTACCGCTGGGGCCCGCACGCCCACTTCCCAGGCTCCGAGGCTTTCAGGCTTCAAGCTCCCCAAGCGGAAATATGTCGCGGTGGATCAGTAAGTGTTTGATCTCCATCTTGTTTTTGCTCATGTCGCTG
The DNA here is from genome assembly GCF_002575655.3 of Aegilops tauschii subsp. strangulata. Classification (NCBI taxonomy): domain Eukaryota; kingdom Viridiplantae; phylum Streptophyta; class Magnoliopsida; order Poales; family Poaceae; genus Aegilops; species Aegilops tauschii. Next base: position 230,725,957 of record NC_053039.3, read on the forward strand.
CTTCTTGACTTTCGTCTTTGGCTTTCCAGGCCGCTGCCTGCGGCGAAGAAGAGGAAAGAGGGTACGGTGGCTGCGCCCCCTTCTGCTGAGAAAAGAGGCGCCAGCGCCCACACCTCCCCAGCCCGGTCGTCTTCGCGAGGCCAGGAGGAACATCATCGGGAGGAGTCAGCCCCGATGGCCCCGCTGGCTCCGGAAGTGCCGGCGTCTGGCCCGGTTGAAGAGGTCCCAGCTGCTCCGGAGCCCGCAGTCTCCCAGGCCTTGGTGACGGTGTCGTCTCCTCCCATTGCTGCACCTCCACTCCCAGGTTCTTCTGCTCCTACTGCTGTTCTGGAGCGCGCTCTTTTGGAGATGACCCAGTTGCAGGCAGATCTCCTGAGCACGGACCCGCGCCTAGTGGCCGGGCGCCTGGAGCTGGCCTCTGGCTGGCTTCACTCCGACTTGGCGGTCCGCGCAACGCTGAGCCAGGCTGCGGTGTCTTCTAAGAAGGAGAAGCAGAGCACCGCCAACGCTGCAGCCGATCGTGAGGCGGTGCTGAAAGACGCCAAGGCCGCCCGCGACCGCTGCCAAGAGCTGGAGGACGAGTTGAAGGACCTGCGCGACAAGCATGCCGAAGAAGCACGCGGCCGCCTGGTGAAGGAGGAGGAGATGAAGGCCCGGGAGGACGCCGTCAAGAACCGTGATGCTGAGCTGGAGGAGTTGGGGAAGACGCAGGTCGCCGAGTGCAGCCGGCTAGAGGAGCTGGAGCGGAAGGTGAAGGCGAGGGAAGCCGATCTTGACGCCAAGGTGCGAGTCTTGGCCGAAGACCGCGTGGCCTTTTCTGATCTCGAGGAGAGGTCTCGCAAGGCACTGAAGACGCTCTACGAGCACGGCTTGGAGAGGCCACTGTCCATCGACGAGGACGGCCCCGCCCTGCTGCTTCCTCCCTTGGTGAAGGCGCTTGAGGAGGTTGTGGATGGTATCAGTCCCATGGCAGAGGCAGAAGCTCTCATCCTGTCTTCAGCTGCATTGACTCGTGTCTTCAGCCACCTGCACCTTCGCGACCCCAACGCTTGTCTTGACGATCTGCTGGAGCCTGTGGCTGAAGATCACTGCGAAGCCGCCGCCGCAGCCGTGCAACGTCAGGTGGAGGCCCTGCTGAAGAGGTTCCGCGGCTTTGCCTCCGCACCCTTTTCCGGCGATGCCGTCGATCCTGCGGCTGGTGGTGCAGGTGAAGACGTCGCTACCCGGGGAGGAGCATCTTCTGCAGGCGATGGCGGTGTCCAGGGGTGACCTGCAGCTGATCTCCAGTTTTGTTCCTGTAACATGCATCAGGCCTCATGGAGGCGTTAAACTTTCATTTGATATTGCGAGGACAATATGTTTTGTAATATTTGCTTCGAGATTTTGCAATTTTCTTCCTATCCGCTTTGTGTTCTGCGTCGGCAGAGCCCGGCCCCGCGCATACCTCGACCGCCGTTGGGCCGACCGGAGACCAGGACGGACCAAGGAGTGAGGGGCTACGTGACCAGTTAGGCTCCCGAGTCGCGTTGCTCAGGAGTCCCCCTTGACGCGCAAACAACTTATAGGGAGAGTACGCGAGGATAGACTAATGTTCTACATCGGCAGAGCCCGGCCCCGCGCATACCTCAACCGCCATTGGGCCGACCGGAGACGAGGACGGACCAAGGAGTGAGGGGCTACGTGACCAGTTAGGCTCGTGAGTCGCGATGCTCAGGAGTCCCCCTTGACGTGCAAACAATCTCCATACATTCCCTTGCCGAGGCCTCGGGAGGGGCGTGCGACGACCAGGTCCGGGAGACCTGTTTGGGCTGCGTGCGCTTGGGCGTGACCCGAGAGTAGCCCCAGGCCCGGGAGGCCTGGTTGGGTGGCGTACGCTTGGGCGTGACCCGAGCGCAGCCCCCCTGTCTAGCCCCCTCGCGCGGCTCTCCCAAGGGGAGGCGTTGCGGTGAGGCCGGACGCTGAGCTCTGGGGCTCCCTGAGGTTGGTACGACTGTGGAGCCGCCCTCAGTTGTTTATCACCAGCGCGGAGCATAGTGCTTCCACTTGTGCACGGGCATAGCCACTCCTCGGCAGTGTCGACGGCCAACGCGGAGCATGGTGCTTCCACTTGTGCGTGGGAGGGGGCCCCCCTCCGGGAGGAGCCCCCGGGGCGTGTACAGCCCCGCCCTGACACGTGGCTTGCACGGCAGGGCTGCGAAGTGTATCTGGGCACTCGTGAGCCAGCGCGGGACTCACGAGGCCCTACCTCAAGGTGGGTTGCGCCTGGTCTCGAGTCTTCGATGGCTGTGTGTTCCTGCGAGACGGTTAGGTGCAAGCGCTCTACGTCCTCAGGTCCCGGCCCTCGAGCGAGCTCAGCCACCATTGGTATGCCAGGTCACGATGCCGTGGTCAAGGCTAGGGGGTGAGGGCTGGAGAGCCAGTAAGAGCTCCTGAGTCGCGATGCTCAGGAGCCCCCCCCTTTTAACGCGCAAGCGGATTGCATCATAGAGGGGTGGACCCGTGGCGGGTGGCAACCGAGCAGGCGGTAATCATAGGCAGATTAAGCATGGAAGACAAATCAACTTGGGTAAATGCAGAAAGATACATGCCAGTGGGTCAGGCCCGAGCGGCTTGGGGATGATGCAGCCCGAGGGGCGCCCCCAGCAACGTAAGCTAAAGACATAAGCAAAAGGGATACATGCCACAGGGTCGGACCCACGCGGCCTAGGAATAATGCAGCCCGAGGGGCGCTCCCAGCTAAACGAACTTGGGAAATGTCACCTGGTTCTGTTGACAAAGGAGAGTTGGGGCAGCTGAAGGTACGCGGCGAAGGAATGGCTCCTCACGAGCCACCGGGGCCCTGAGCCTCGGGAGGCTCTGGGGGCTCGGGTGGTTCCTTGAAGACCGTCTCCATCTCTTCCAGGACGGCGTGGTACCTGGCCTCCTGAGCCGCCAGGACAAGCCACATGTTGCGCTGATAGGCTGATGCCACGCTCGGCAAGCTGAAGGGCATGCGAACGTAGCTGTGTGGTGGGCCCTTGCAACAGCCCACACGCGAAGGCCAGAAAATCTCCTGAGATGCGGCCCTGTTGAGCCCTGGGACGTCGATGCAGATGCGCAGCCCGGCATCCTCGCCTGGATGGGGAGCTGCGCCTGGTGAGCGGCGGTCGCCGCGCATGGCCCTTGCGTCTTGTAGTTCCTGAGTGGTCTTGGTGATGAACTCCTGAGTGGTGGGCACTCCTTGCCCTGTGTTCTCCTGAGGGAAACGTGCTGCGAAGCACACCTCCAAGTGGTGCCCAAGCGCCTCCCTCGTGAGGTTGGCAAGGTCCGAGGCCCTCCAGAAGAGAGCCCTCGAGCCTTGCCCGAGGAGGGCACCGGGCGCGCCTTCCTATCCGATGGAGGGAGGCACCCCTAGAGCGGGCGCTGATCCTGACGAGGCTCCAGCTGGGTCGCCACCCTCCTGAGATCCTACACGGCGCAGCTGCTTCTTCTTCTTGGGGAGGGCCTCAGGAGGGCCCTCGCCTTTGCTGTCGGGGTCGTCGATTGCTGCAGCTTGGAAGGCGCGCTCGAGGGAGCACACTGCATCTCTCTCTTCACATGGGACCGTGATGATTCCGCCGCTTCCCGACATCTTGAGAACGTTGTAGCCGTGGTGGGTGACCGCCATGAACTTGGCCAGGGCCGGATACCCGAGGATGGCTTTGTACGATAGGCGGATGTGCACGGCATCGAAATCGATGAGCTCGGTGCGGTAGTTCTTGCGCTCCCCGAAGGTGACAGGCAGGCGGACCTGCCCTATTGGTGTGGTGGAACCGTCGGTCACTCCTGAGAAAGGCTTGGTAGGCTGAAGCTGCTCATACGAGACCTGGAGGTTGTCGAACGTGTCGACGGATAGGACGTTGAGCCCTGCGCCGCTGTCGATGAGGGTCTTGGTAACTTGCACATTGCTGATGACTGGTGAACAAAGCATCGGGAGGGCGCCAGCGGTGGCTGCGCACTTGAGCTGATCTGCCGAGTTGAAGGTGATGGTGCACTGGGACCACCTGAGCGGGCGCGTGGCCTCGAGCTTGGGGAGCACTGCGTTCACCTCACGAGCGAACTATTTGAAGATGCGCTGATAGGCTGGGGCCTGAGCGCCGCCCAAGATGTAGGCGATAGCATGCGGCTCCTGGAAGCCCCCAGCCCCCTCGTCTTGATGGTGATCGTCGTTCCTTCTTGGTGGTGGCGGCAGCGGGGGAAGACCGGTGTTGCTCTGAGGGCGATCCTCACGAGGCTGGTCCCTCCAGGCGCCCTCGCGAGGATGGTCCTGCCAGCGGTCCTCACAAGGCCTGTCGCGCCACTCCTGGCGCGGGCCACGGTCGTCCCAGCGTCCGCCTCCATGTCCTCCTCCACGGCCGTAGCCCCGGTCGCTGCGCTCGGGGTGTCGACCAAAACGTCCTTCGCGAATGGCTCTGAGCCCTTGACAATCGCTGGTGTTGTGGGTGTTCAGGTTGTGGAAGGCGCAGAATGGTCGGCTGCCCTTGGATGACTCGGGCTGGTCTCTACCCCGCTTGGTGTCCGGCTCCGCTGCGAGCACAGCTGCTTCCTTGCGCTTCACGTCCTTGGCCTTGGCCTTCTTCTCCTCTGCACCCGCAGCTGGCAGCTCGAGGAGGGAAAGGCGCCCCTCCTCAGCTCTTGCGCACTTGGTTGCCAGGTTGAACAGCTCCTGAGAGGTGCACAACTCCTCGTGGATAGCGAGCTCCTCCTTCATCTTGATGTCGCAGACGCCATCAGAGAAGGCGGAGATGATGGCCTTGTCCGTGACCTTTGGGATCTTGAGGCGAGTGTTGTTGACACGCTGGATGTACTTCTGGAGGGTCTCTCCTGGTTGTTGCTTGATGCAGCGCAGGTCACCCGCGGCCGGTGGGCGGTCGCGGGTGCCCTGGAAGTTGGCGACGAAGCGGTCGCGCATCTCATTCCAGGAGGAGATCGAGCCGTGCTGCAGGTTCAGGAGCCAGGAGCGGGCACCATCCTTGAGAGCCATGGGAAACCAGTTCGCCATGACTTTCTCGTCGCTGTTGGCCGCTTCGATGCTCAGCTCGTAGAGCTGCAGGAACTCCGTTGGGTCGGCGGTGCCGTCGTAGCGAGGAGGCAGATCCGGCTTGAACTTGCTTGGCCAGGCGACGCTACGCAGCTCGGGGGTGAAGGCGCGGCAGCCGGCCGTGGTTGCCGGGGCCCGTCTCAGAGGTGGAGCTTGGTCTTGGTGAGGCCCGCGTGCCGCTACCGCAGGTAGCGTGCGGTCTTGGCGAGGTGGCGCGGGGAGCGCAGGTGCAGCTTCCCGCGGCCGAGGAATTTCTTGGCAGCTTCTCTCTTCGCGCGCGGGCACCGGGCATGGTGGATCACGCTGTGGGGCCGCGCGCCTTTGTGCCAAGGCACCGTCTTGGGGCAGAGGTGGTGGAGGCGCTCCATGAGCCACGTCGCCCGTGGCTGGCGGAGGGCGAGGCAGAGAGTAGGACGGCGCCGGGGAGCCCCATGCGGCGCGGACGAGCTCGGCGACGCGGTCGAGCTAGTCCTCGTAGAGGTCGTCGACCGGGCGATAGCGCAGGAGCTCTTTCGCCATGAGGAGCGCGGCCTGCGCGTCCATGGGAGCGCGACGTGCGTGGGACGAGGAACCGGCCGGGGTCAGCGATGGAGTGGTGGTGCGGCCGTCCTGCCGCACCGATGGGTGCAGCGAGGACGCTTGCTACTCGTTCCCTGCCGGGCCGGTAGCGGCGTTGGCGGTAGGAGACGGAGAACGACGAGGTGGCCCGCCGACGGGAGCCGTCTGAGAAAAGCGGGCGGTGAGGGCAGCCCGGCGCTCAGCTCGAGCGCGGCGAGCGTCAGCCATGGGGACGACGGAGCGACGAATCAACGGAAGGGAAGCTACGGCGCACCCCTACCTGGCATGCCAAATGTTGGATGTGGGGTTCCGGCAAAACCCTTAAGGTTCAAACTCTGGGGTGCGCGCGAAGTTCTTTCCCTCCTACCGATCCATGCCCTAGCTCGCTAAGATCTCACGGATGAACTCGACGCACTCGCAACACAGAAAGACACGAGATTTATACTGGTTCGGGCCACCGTTGTGGTGTAATACCCTACTCCAGTGTGTGGTGGTGGATTGCCTCTTGGGCTGATGAAGAACAGTACAAGGGGAAGAACAGCCTCCTGAGGTTGGGGTGTTCTTGTGCTCTGTGGACTTGTGGATGAGAACTCGATTAGTTCAACCTCCCCCTACCGTGGTGGCTAGCTCTACTTATGTAGGCCCTTGTCCTCTCCCCAAATATTGAGCGCGAAGGGAGCCAACAACGGCGGGCGAATTTGAAAGGGGACAGCTATTACAAGCTACCCTGACAAAAGCGGTCTTCGCCTGCAAAAGGCTCTGGTGGTGACGCTGTCTTGGGCTCCACGATGACCTCCGTCTTGCCATCCTGCTGGTCTTGGTCTTGTTGCACCGATATGGAAACCTTTTCCTAATGCCTCGGTACTTCGTGCCTGCGCCTGCTTCCTTAGCACCAAAGAGGAAACAAGGACGCTGCGCGCGCTGGCGCCCGCCTGGTGCCGATCGTCATGGCTCACATCACGTGAGCCTCATGAGGTTTGCTCCGCCTTGATATCTCCGCTCCTCGTGAGGCAGCCTGGTGAGGCCGCTCCCGAGGAGGTCTCGCGCCGTCCGCCTCGTGAGGCTTGGCCCCTCGCGAGGGTCTTGAATGCTTTATTGATGAAGATGGGCCATACATGCCCGCTAGCGTAGCCACGCCGTGGGCCGCAGGCAGGCAAGTCGGGGGACCCCCGTTCCCAAGACGCCGACAGGCTTGTCCCGTCCTCTTCGTCAAGAAGAAGGATGCTACGGATCGGATGGTTGTAGATTACCGACCTGCCAACTTGGTCACCATAAACAACAAGTATCCGCTCCCCAGGATCAACGACCTGTATGATCAGCTCGCTGGATCCTCAGTCTTTTCCAAAATGGATTTGAGGTTGGGCTACCATCAAATCAAAATCAAGAACGGGGACATTCCCAAAACGGTCTTTGTTACTCGTTATGGCCAATACGAGTACACCGTCATGTCCTTCGGTTTAACCAATGCCCCAGCCACCTTCTCTCGGTTAATGAACTCGATCTTCATGGAGTATTTGGATAAATTCGTCGTGGTTTACCTCGATGATATACTCATCTATTCCAAGAATGACGAAGAACATGCCGAGCATCTAAGGCTGGTATTGACGAAACTTCGAGAGAATCGCCTTTATGCCAAATTCTCCAAATGTGAATGTTGGTTGCCAGAAGTAACCTACCTAGGCCATGTAATCTCTGGTAAGGGTATTGATGTCAATCCTGAGCGAGTTCAGACCATTCTTAATTGGACTCCACCTGAATCGGTCAAGCAAGTTCGGAGTTTCCTTGGCCTAGCGAGCTATTGCCATCGCTTCATCGAGAATTTCTCCAAGGTTACTAAACCTCTAACTGAACTCCTCAAGAAAGATAAAATGTTTGAGTGGACCCCACAGTGCGAGTACAGTTTTCAGGAACTAAAAAGACGCCTGACATCTGCTCCTGTACTGGTACCACCAGATTTCTCCAAGGACTTTGTTATCTATTGCGACGCCTCGCGACAAGGACTAGGTTGCCTACTCATGCAAGATCGTCATGTGATTGCCTATGCTTCACAACAGTTGCATCCACATGAGGAAAACTATCCCACACATGATCTAGAGCTTGCAGCTGTAGTCCATGCACTCAAAACTTGGCGACATTACCTTCTCGGTAATCGTTGCGAAATCTTCACCGATCACCAAAGTCTGAAATACATCTTCACCCAACCGGATTTGAATCACAGGCAAAGACGTTGGGTCGAGTTGATCACAGATTACGACTTAGGATTAACTTACACCCCGGGCAAAGCCAATGTCATGGCTGATGCACTAAGTCGTAAATCTTATTGTAACAATCTGATGTTACAACAAAGTCAACCACTTCTCCACGAGGAATTTCGTAAGCTTGACCTTCACATCGTTACTCGAGGATTCCTATCTACCTTGGTGGAGAAACGTACCCTTACAGATGAAATCATAGCTACCCAGAAGCGTGATAAGGTTATATCCCGCATCCAAGCGAACATTGCTAGTGGAGCTGCTAAATGTTTCTCTATGGATGACCGAGGTGTTGTTTTCTTCAAGAATCGCTTGGTGGTTCCCAAGAAACAACAACTACATCAGTTGATCCTTAAGGAAGCTCATGAATCCCCTCTTGCCATTCATCCCGGTAGTACCAAAATGTATCAGGACCTATGCTAGAGGTTCTGGTAGACTAGGATGAAGAGAGAAATTGCTCAGTATATTGCTAATTGCGATGTCTGTCGTCGTGTTAAAGCATAGCACCAACGGCCTGCTGGCACCCTTCAACCCTTAGCTATTCCTAAATGGACATGGGATAAAATAGGTATGGATTTCATCACCGGGTTTCCCAGGACCAAGAGAGGGAATAATGCTATCTTCGTTGTCATCGATCGTCTTTCCGAAGTAGCCCACTTCCTGCCTGTTCGAGAGAGTATAACTGCTAGTCAGCTAGTAGACTTGTATATCTCTCGAATAGTGTCTCTTCATGGTGTTCCATTGGAGATTAACTCAGACCATGGAAGTCTCTTCACCTCTTGATTTTGGGAAAGTTTCCAAAATGCTATGGGGATTCGTCTCTCCTTCAGCACCGCCTTCCACCCTCAGTAAGTGGTTAAGTAGAGCGCGTCAATCAAATTCTGGAAGATATGCTCCGAGCTTCTGTTATCTCATTCGGAATGGATTGGGAGAAATTCCTTCCATTTGCCGAATTTGTTTATAACAATGGCTATCAATCTAGCTTGGGCAAAGATCCTTTTGAGGTTCTTTATGGACGAAGGTGTCGAACGCCTCTTAACTGGTCAGAAACCGGGGAAAGACAATTCTTTGGCCCGAATATGATCCAGGAAGCGGAAGAGCAAGTTCGCATCATTCATGAGAAATTGAAAACAGCCCAATCTTGTCAGAAGAGCCAATATGATCGCAAGCATAAGGCCATGACTTATGAGTCGGCGAGAAGGCTTACCTTCAGGTTACTCCTCTGAAGGGAACCCATCGATTCGGTATCAAAGGCAAATTGGCTCCTCGCTAGATTGGACCCTTTCGCATTCTTGCCAAACAAGGAGAAGTTGCCTACCAATTGGAACTACCTCCGCATCTTTCCAGAGTTCATGATGTCTTCCACGTTTCTCAACTCAGGCGTTGCTTCTCGGATCCTATCCGCGGAGTGGACCACGAAATGCTTGATCTCCAAGATAATCTCACATATCGGGAATATCCCGTTCGTATCCTTGATCAAGCCGAGCGTACCACTCGACGCCACAACATCAAGTTTCTCAAGGTTCAATGGTCACCCCATTCCGATAAAGAAGCTACTTGGTAAAGGGAGGATCATCTTCGACTTGAGTACCCCACTTTCTTCCCGACGGACCCTAAATCTCGGGACGAGATTTTTCTGAGTGGGGGTGAGTTCTCACAACCCTAGTCAGTGCTTCCATTAGAGGGATGCATCATGTTTAAAATTTCCAGAAACTTGAAATGGGGATGAACCAAACCCCAGCACCACTTAAACCAACTAGGGTTACTAAAATATTTTCCTAATGAACCTGAAATGCCCTTCAAAAATGTTCATCACTTTTTTCTTGGTCTAGAACCTCTGCCAAAATTGGTTCAAATTTTTCTAGGACACCTAAGGTCACTGGATTAAATCATTAGCTATTTGCATTTCGACATTTAAATGCTATAAAATATTTTAAATGTCCAAATAATTCTGAACTTAAGTGAGGGTTGTTGGAAATATTCCAAACAGAGCCTGTAATTATTTTCAGGATTTTTGAGAGTGCTCTGGCATTTTAAATAAAGACAATTTTTTTTGCAGAAAATAGAAAATAGAACTAGAATAAAGAGAGAGAGAGAGAGAGAGAGAGAGAGAGAGAGAGAGAGAGAGAGAGAAAGGCCACAGGCCACTTACCTGCACTGGGCCGGCCCACCTGGCCCGTGCCAGTCACCACCCACCTCTGCCAGTAGGCAGAGGAGGGACACCGCGACGCCGCCGAGCTCGCCACACCACCTCCTTGCCTGCCTGCCCTCGCCCGCGCCAGTGCAGCACCTCGAAGGGCCTCCTCAGCGCCGCCCCGAGCCCCTGGACACCTCACTTTCCCTCCCTGCTCTCCCCCTCGCCTCTCCTCGCCATGGCCGATGCTGCCGAGCTCGCGCCGTCGTGAAACTCGCAGCCAACGTCGCCCCCTCGTTGCCCCGCCGTGTCCAGAAGCTCCGCCACCGTCTGCTTCGTCGAGCAGATCGAGCCCCGAGCGCTCGTTCGCCCCGGAGCCACCGCACCGACCTCGCTTCGCCTCGCCGTTGTCCGTGTCAAAACCGGCGGATCTCGGATAGGGGGTCCCGAACTATGCGTCTAAGGTCAATGGTAACAGGAGACAGGGGACACGATGTTTACCCAGGTTCGGGCCCTCTCTATGGAGGTAATACCCTACTTCCTGCTTGATTGATCTTGATGGATATGAGTATTACAAGAGTTGATCTACCACGAGATCGTAATGGCAAAACCCTAGAAGTCTAGCCTGTATGACCATGGTAATGAGTATCTCCGTTTCCGGACTAAGTCCTCCGGTTTATATAGGCACCGGGAGGATCTCGGGTTACACAAGGTCGGTTACAAAGAAAGGAATCTACATATTCGGTCGCCAAGCTTGCCTTCCACGCCAAGGAGAGTCCCATCCGAACACGGGCGCAGTCTTCGGTCTTCATGCCTTCACAGCCCATCAGTCTGGCCCATGGCTAACAGGCCGGGCGCCCGAGGACCCCTTAATCCAGGACTCCCTCAGTAGCCCCTAAACCTGGCTTCAATGACAAGGAATCCGGCACGTAGATCTGTCTTCGGCATTGCAAGGCGGGTTCCTCCATCCAAACTGTAGCCCGAAATAGTCTTCGGACGCACCGACGTGTCCGGATCTGTAACACACACACACCACACACAACCGTAGAAAGAATACAATATTTCACGAATCCAATCCGCCGACAACTTTTTGTAACATGACATCACGTCTGCGGCTCCACGTTTCGAGACGTGGTTGCCATTGGCATGTTTTGTCGAAGCAGAGATCGTGTCCCCTGATTGCGGGATCCTCATCAATACGGGCGCGGGTAACCCAACCGTGCCGTTTACACAACCCTTGGGAATAGGCGAGTTTTAAGGCGAGTGGGGAGGCGTTTGACATTCGCAGCCTTTTTAAAGGGATAAGGATTCGTCCACATCCACCCATGCCTTCTCCTTCCTCTGCCCATCCATTCTTGAGCTCCAGCGCCCAAGCTCTAGCTTTCCCCGCCCGAGAAAGCACTCCAAACATGTCCGGATCCGGAGCTGGAGGCAAGTGGATGGCCTCCTCCGTTAAGAAGGAAGATATCAAGGAGCTCCAAGAGGCTGAATACCTGGCCAAGGAGATCGTTCACCGACTCCCAGAGAAGGGATTGATCGTTCCTACCCCCGAACCCCAAGAGAGGGTGGTGTCCCTTGTGCACTTCGTCTGTGGGTTGGGATTGCCTCTCCACCCGTTTGTCCGCGGACTGATGTTTTACTACGGGCTGGACTTCCATGATCTAGCCCCCAACTTCATCCTCAACGTCTCAGCATTTATAGTCGTGTGCGAGGCCTTTCTCCGTATCCCGCCCCACTTAGGCCTATGGCTGAAGACCTTTAATGTGAAGCCGAAGGTGGTGAGGGGCCAACAAGCAGAGTGCGGAGGTGCCATGGTGGGCAAGATGCCCCATGTCACCTGGCTCGAAGGCTCCTTTGTGAAGACGGTGAAGGGGTGGCACTCGGGGTGGTTCTACATCACCGAGCCGCGCGATACCAACTGGGCGGCAGCCCCCGAATTCCGATCTGGAGTTCCGATGCGGCTCACCTCTTGGCAAAAGAAGGTCCTGACCTGGGGACATTCGAACGAGCTGACTGGGCTCCAAACGTGCATCCAGAACATGATAACCAAGAAGATCAAACTTGTCAATGTGATCCAGGTTATGCTCATTCGTCGGATCCTTCCGTGCCAACGCTGGACCTGCTATTTGTGGGAGTTCAATTCGGCCAAGCACCAGACGCTGCTAGAACTCTTCGGCAGGACGCACGAAGACATCTGGAAAGTGCTCTTCAAGGCTGGCGAGACACAACCGCCTACGACCGAGGATCGTGGGCTTAGCTTAAAGCGCCAGGCTAATTCGGTAAGTTCTTTCATGTTTTCAAGGTATAGCCTTTACTGACATATTTTGAGGAAGGAGTCTAAGCCTTCCTATCAATTTTCTTTTAGGCCTGGACCGACATAGCGGGGCGGATTAATTGTTCGGCTCCGCTACCCGAAGACGAAGAAACTCCACTGCTGACGAAGATGTTGTTTCCGGCGCCTTATGATGTGCTAGAGAAGAAGGCCAAGAAAGCGGCTAAAGGGGCCAGGAGTGGCCTCCGCCGAAAGGTTGCTTCGGACATGTCGTCCAAAGACGAGACTGACTATTCGGCCGCCGAAGACGACGGCGAGGAAGAAAGCGACTCCCCCCTTCCCCAAGGGGGGAAGGAAGAAAAGGGGGGCCTCCACGAATCTGGAGGCGAAGGCGCCCTAGAGGGGGAAGGGCTCCGTTGCGGATAACTCCGTGTGGGATGTCGATAGCAGTCCGGAGCGAATGCCCTGGACCAAGCCTCGGGCGCCTCGTAAGTACCCCAAATCTTATGCACATCAGATGCCTGGCCCTTCCGCTTTGTAATAGTAATATGTTAAATTGTGCCATTGCAGTCCGGCCCGCGATAGTTCCCCGCGATCCTCGACAGAGGGTTCGCTAGACTCAAAGGAGATGGCTAGCATGTCACCGCCGCCCGCTCACTCTGTCTCGCCCAAGGGTGATGACGAGGTGGTGTCCCAAAGGACCGTCCCAGGCTGGGGGGAGGTTCCGGAGATCGTCAGGGTGGCGCCCTAGGATGACTCCTCGGCCCCAGACACATGGGGGAAAAAGCCCCCCTGGGGACTGGTGATGGGGGCCAAGTTCCATTCGCCCCCAGCCGGATGTCATTCCGGAAACCTACACGGTTCTAGCGAATGGCCTTCCCCGAAAGGACGAGGTGTGCCTGTTCCGCTGGTAACCTCTGTCCAACCAGAGGTACCGGATAATCTGCTGGAAGCGCTGCGAGGTGCTTCCATTGTGGATGAACACCATGCCCTTATGTGTAGGGTGACCGAAAAGGTTCAGTCCGCCAAAAGCGGACTGACCGAGGCCTGTGCTAGCCTTTTAACAGGCTTTGAGGTAATAATAGTAGAAAGAATATCACAGTGTAGACAGTAGCCCCTAATGCTCTGTTCGGTGTTCGGAAAGAAAAAGCTGAACAGAGGATCAAAACAATTTTTGCAGGAGTCTAACCTAAGATGTCTATGTGAATAAGCAGGCGTCGCTGCTGGCTGCTGCCGCTCATACTGCGGAGGTCTCCGGCCTGAAGCAGAGCCTGGAGCGGGCCAACGAAGAGCTCGGCCTCGTAAAGAAGCAGCTGGAGGACAGCCAAGGTATGTAGTAACCTGCGCATATATTTAAGGAAGGATTAATGTTTCGTGCGGACTAAAGCGTCATGAAGTTTGTTAGGGTCCACGACTGAGGTGGCGGCCCTCAAGAAGGCGTTAGCCGAGGCCGAGGACAAAGCGGCCAAGGAGCATGCCGCGCGCGAGAAGCACGAGGCCCGGTTCGGCGAGGTCCGGCAAGAGCTCCAGGACGCCGTCAAGAAGTACGAGTCCTTGGAGCGTGATTCTAAGACGCAAGCATCCAAACTTGCGAACGCCCGCCGGAGCGCACAAGAGGCTCGAGCCGAGGCCCAGAGTGCCCTTCGGGAAATTCAAGTGGCAAAGAAGATCGTGGCGGGTAAGGCTTTCATTATGCAAAGCAAATCTGTGAAGGAAGCGTTCCTTTTACTTACCCGAATTTGGAGCTCTCCAGGGGCGTTCACGGATTTGCCGCGTAGCGTATCAGATGCTATCGAGTTCTATCGAGCCGAAGAAGGGAGTTCTACGGAGAAGCTGTTCTTGTCTCAATATCTTGGACAAAAACATCCGGTGTCCTACAGCGACCAGCTAAAACAGCTGGTCGAGCTGCACAAGGCGGCCGAGCTAGCCATGAAGGAGCTGATAGTCCGACTATGGCCTGCCATACCCAGCAGCTACTTTGGACTTGTGAAGCGGCTTGTTGATGCCTGCCCACGGCTTGAAGTTATAAAGCGGTTGGTCTGTATCGAAGGTGCACGGATGGCCTTTGCCCGCATCAAGACGCATTGGGCGAAGATGGATGCCAAGAAGCTAATGACCGAGGGGCCGCCTGAGGGCAAGGAGCACCGCCGACCCGAGCTATATTTTGACGGTGTCCTGGAGGGATCCCGCCTTGCGGCGGAGCAATGTACGAAGGATGTTATATTCCCATCAAAACATTCGTATTATCCTGTCCTGTAATATGGAACAATGATGTTATGTAATATAATGCTTGTGATTTTAAAATTTTACCTCCTGTGCGGCCATTTATAAAATCTAAGGGTTGGCCAGTCGTCGGCTTCTGCCCCCATGTAGATAGTACAGGGGTGTTCGGGATAAATCTAAACACTCTTTACTCCATATTCTGGTCCTTAAAGGAGGTGTTTAGCGCAACGAACAAGGCAATCAGACTATACGGTCTTTATCGCCCTCACTTAGCCATAGGAGTTTGCCAATGAGAATTTTGGCGAAGCCCCTGGTATTCGGAGCGCCAAACTTGGGGCGTTACACGCACCTGATCGGATAAGAAACCGATTCCTCGCATAAAGTGGAAAAAATCTCTAAGGATTTGAAACCTCTCGAACAGCTGACCAGCTCGCGCTGCATCATGACAGTCAGTTTTCGGCTTTCTCTACTGAGGCGCTCGTCCGGAAGAACCGGGGCACAATCGCAGTAGTTCTCCCTTTACTACCCTAGCCGATATAGCGGAACGTAAGGTAGTAAGCACAGGATCCGGGCAACCCAACTATTGACCAAAGACATGATTCGGAGCCGATGCATATAATGCTATAAGTTCGGGGTGCCGAACTGCACTGAAAAAGGTGTTCGGACTTTATTGCCGTTTTGCGGGGCGCGAAAGCCCCTGGTGAAGTAAAATGTACCATAGTGTACGTGTGCAATGAGTAATAAATACAAAGGTAAGGAAAAAGGGAAAATTAAGTAATAAGCTGACGCTACCATTTATTTATCATTGTAATGTGATTAATACGTCGAGGCGTACTTGTACAAGTAATGCGATAAGCAAGTAAGGCTATTTAACATGCCATGACCAAGAGCGAGCTGCGTGCGGGTATGTAAAACAGGTATAGCAATCATTAGCAGAGACTAACGGGGGATTCCCTTGTACGCCAAAGCTCCTTGCCTCCTTGGTGTGTCCGACAAACGGGTTGTCAGAAGAAACCTCGAAAAGAGAAAAACCCAAAATGGTAAAGTGAAGGTGTGCGAATCTGAGGGTCGCTCGAGCCGCACTGTGGATCGTGAGCTAGCTATGCCTCCGTCGATACCCATGGGATTTTGAGTGCGTAGTTATGTACGCGTGGTACAAATGCCGCTGTTTGATCGGGACTGGGATGGAGGCCAAATTGCTAATTAAGCTCTTGACGAGCCGGGCTGTCTTGCTGCAGAATAGTCTAGACTCTTTTAATGGTGTCCGGGGGCTTGGCCGCTGAACTAAGGTTCTACTGGAAAAGGCCGCGCTATATTTCTGCTGCTAAGGCCGTTGTGTGCTCCTCGGTACGGAGGGAGCGTTCCGTATTTCCATTGATTGTTATGATGCCACGTGGTCCGGGCATCTTGAGCTTGAGGTAAGCGTAGTGAGGTGCCGCATTGAATCGAGCGAATGTGGTTCGTCCGAGCAGCGCGTGATAGCCGCTGCGAAAGGGGACGACATCGAAGATTAACTCCTCGCTTTGGAAGTTATCCGGAGATCCGAAGACAACTTCTAGTGTGATTGAGCCCGTACAGCGGGCCTCTACGCCAGGTATGACTCCTTTAAAGGTAGTCTTTGTGGGTTTGATCCGTGATGGGTTAATGCCCATTTTGCATACTGTGTCCTGATAGAGCAGATTGAGGCTACTGCCACCGTCCATGAGGACTCGTGTTAGGTGGAATCCGTCGATGATTGGGTCTAGGACTAGTGCGGCTGATTCGCCGTGCCGGATACTGGTCAGATGATCCCGACGATCAAAAGTGATCGGGCATGATGACCATGGGTTGAATTTTGGGGCGACTGGCTCTATCGCATAAACGTCCCTTAGTGCGCGCTTGCGCTCCCTTTTGGGGATGTGTGTAGCGTATATCATCTTCACTGTTTTTACTTGAGGGGGAAACTTCTTCTGTCCCCCTGTGGTTGGCTGCAGGGGCTCCTCGTCATCGTCCTCGCTCTGCGATCCCTTTTCCTTATTCTCAGCATTTAACTTGTCGGCTTGCTTAAAAACCCAGCAATCTCTGTTGATATGATTGGCTGGTTTGTGTGGGGTGCCATGGATTTGGCACGTACGGTCAAGTATGCGGTCCATGCTAGATGGTCCCTGGTTGTTTCTTTGATATAGCTTTTTCCGCTGACCGGACTTGGAGCCGCTGAACCCGGCGTTTACAGCAGTTTCATCGGTGTTATCGCCATTGCTTTGGCATTTGTGTCTGCTGCGTTGGAGCTTGCTGTTGCTGTTTTTGGCCTCGGAGGGGCCTGCCTCGCTAGCCGTATTTTTACTACGAGCCAGCCAGCTGTCCTCACCCGCACAAAAACGGGTCATGAGGGCTGTGAGGGCGGCCATAGATTTCGGCTTTTCTTGGCCGAGGTGGCAGGCGAGCCATTCGTCGCGGATTCTATGTTTAAAGGCCGCTAGGGCTTCTGCATCCGGACAGTCGACGATCTGGTTCTTTTTAGTTAGGAACCTAGTCCAGAATTTCCTGGCTGACTCCCCGGGCTGTTGAACTATGTGACTTAAGTCATCGGCGTCTGGCGGCCGGACATATGTACCTTGGAAGTTGTCAAGAAAGGCTTCTTCCAAGTCCTCCCAGCTGCCAATGGAATTTTCAGGCAGGTTGTTTAACCAATGCCGAGCTGGCCCTTTGAGTTTTAGTGGGAGGTATTTCATAGCATGGAGGTCATCTCCGCGGGCCATGTGAATGTGGAGAATAAGATCCTCGATCCATACCGCGGGATCGGTTGTTCCGTCGTATGATTCAATATTGACGGGTTTGAACCCTTTGGGGAATTCATGGTCCATTACTTCATCAGTGAAGCAAAGAGGGTGTGCGGCGCATCTATATCGGGCCGCGTCGCGACGTAGCTCCGATGGAGTCCGTCTATGGTTATCGGCTCGAGCGTGACTAGATTTGTCACGTCCGAACAGGTAGCCGTCGTCGCGTGTCAAGGCACGTCCTCGCGATCCGTAGATCGATCTTGTATGTCCTGCTCTATTTTCCAGGTCTTAATGTGACGCCCCCGATTCAATCGTACACTAATCATACACGCAAACGTGTACGATCAAGATCAGGGACTCACGGGAAGATATCACAACACAACTCTAAAACATAAATAAGTCATACAAGCATCATAATACAAGCCAGGGGCCTCGAGGGCTCGAATACAAGTGCTCGATCATAGACGAGTCAGCGGAAGCAACAATATCAGAGTACAGACATAAGTTAAACAAGTTTTCCTTAAGAAGGCTAGCACAAACTGGGATACAGATCGAAAGAGGCGCAGGCCTCCTGCCTGGGATCCTCCTAACTACTCCTGGTCGTCGTCAGCGGGCTGCACGTAGTAGTAGGCACCTCCGGTGTAGTAGGAGTCGTCGTCGACGGTGGCGTCTGGCTCCTGGGCTTCGGCATCTGGTTGCGACAACCAGGTAGAAGGGAAAGGGGAAAAGAGGGAGAAAGGCAACCGTGAGTACTCATCCAAAGTACTCGCAAGCAAGGAGCTACACTACATATGCATGGGTATATGTGTAAAGGGCCATATCGGTGGACTGAACTGCAGAATGCCAGAATAAGAGGGGGATAGCTAGTCCTGTCGAAGACTACGCTTCTGGCCACCTCCATCTTTCAGCATGTAGAAGAGAGTAGATGGTAAGTTCACCAAGTAGCATCGTATAGCATAATCCTACCCGGCGATCCCCTCCTCGTCGCCCTGTTAGAGAGCGATCACCGAGTTATATCTGGCACTTGGAAGGGTGTGTTTTATTAAGTATCCGGTTCTAGTTGTCATAAGGTCAAGGTACAACTCCGGGTCGTCCTTTTACCGAGGGACACGACTATTCGAATAGATAAACTTCCCTGCAGGGGTGCACCACATAACCCAACGCGCTCGATCCCATTTGGCCAGACACACTTTCCTGGGTCATGCCCGGCCTCGGAAGATCAACACGTCGCAGCCCCACCTAGGCTCAACAGAGAGGTCAGCACGCCGGTCTAAATCCTATGCGCGCAGGGGTCTGGGCCCATCGCCCATTGCACACCTGCATGTTGCGTATGCGGCTGGAAGCAGACCTAGCCCCCTTAATACAAGGGCGAGCTTACGGTCCAATGCGGCGCGCGCCACTCAGTCGCTGACGTCAAAAAGAGCTTCGGCTGATACCATGACGCCGAGTGCCCATAACTGTTCCCGCGTAGTTGGTTAGTGCGTATAGACCAAATGGCCAGACTCAGATCAAATACCAAGATCTCGTTAAGCGTGTTAAGTATCCGCGAACGCCGACCAGGGCCAGGCCCACCTCTCTCCTAGGTGGTCTCAACCTGCACTGTCGCTCCGCCACAAAGTAACAGTCGGGGGCCGTCGGGAACCTAGGCCCACCTCTACCGGGATGGAGCCACCTGCCCCTTCAGCCCCCATCTCCGAACAGTATCATAAGTAATATAACAGTATCAAGTATATAGCATATGCCCGTGATCACCTCCCGAAGTGATCACGGCCCAGTAGTATAGCATGGCAGACGGACAAGGGTATAGGGCCACTAATGGAATACTAGCATCCTATACTAAGCATTTAGGATTGCAGGTAAGGGTAACAACTGTAGCAACAATGACATGCTATGCAGCAGAATAGGAATAACCGAAAGCAGTAACATGCTACGCTACTCTAATGCAAGCAGTATAGAGAAGGAATAGGCGATATCCGGTGATCAAGGGGGGGGGCTTGCCTTGTTGCTCTGGCAAGAGAAGGGTTCGTCGTCGATGTAGTCGATCACAGGGGTACCAGCAGCGGTCTCGGGGTCTACCGGAAAGAAGTAACGGAGGGGAACACAATAAATAACAGAGCAATCAAAGCATCACAAAGCATAACATGGCAATACACGGTGCTAGGGGTGACCTAACGCAGTACTAGGCGATAGCGGTGAAGGGGGGAAACATCCGGCAAAGTATTCCCGGTGTTTCGCATTTTCGGATAGATGAACCGGAGGGGGAAAGTTGTGTGTTTGTTATGCTAGAGATGTGTGGCAGATGAACGGGCTGCGTATCCGGATTCGTCTCGTCGTTCTGAGCAAATTTCATGTACAAAGTTTTTCCATCCGAGCTACGGTTTATTTTATATTAATTTTAAAAGATTTAAAATGATTTTCTAATTTCTGGATTAAATTTAATTCGAAATTAAATTTGTATTTAGATGCTATGGGTACACAGGAAGTGTACCCAGAGTGTGTCTAAGGGGCTGACAGGTGGGGCCCTGGTCAAATGTCCAGTCAGCGTTTGACTGGACCGTTGACTGGTCAAAAGGGCCCATGGGACCTGCATGTCATTGATACATGTTTTACTAAACAACATTTGATTAACTAATCTGGTTGATTAGGTTATTAAGCAGGTTATTTAAGTTAACTAATTAACTTACTAACTAATTAACTAATTAATTAACAATTATTATTTAATTAATCTTTTTTCGTTTTATTTTTGGGCGTGGGCCCCATCTGTCATAGGCACAGGGGGTAATTAGCAGTGTTATTAGTGGCTAATCAGTGGATTAGCCGGCGGCTAAACGGCAACGGCCACCATGTGCGGTGGAGGCTCGCCGGAGCAGTGCTGGAGGCAGCAGTGGGATGAGTCAAGGGCACCAGAAGGTTGCCCTTGCTCGCTCGCATCTAGGGAAGCCCGTGGGGTCGTGGGGGGGGGGCAAAGACGATGGCAAAGATGAGTCGTGCGGCGACGGCAAAAGCAGCAGTAGCAGCATAGCGGCGGAGCAACAGGTGGTGGGAGCCGGACCATGCGGCGGGCGCAGAGGGGCGAGGCGCGCCCTGGGCGCGCGCGGGCGTGCGGAAGCCGCGACGCGCTGCCGCCACGCAGAGGCAGGCGCGGCGACGGGACGGCCTGGGGGCGCAGCGTTCGGAGGGGGGAGACGGACGGGGCCCAACGGGGAGCTCACCCCCGTTGAAGAGAAGAGGGCGGCGAGGCGCGGGGAGGACCGGCGAAGGAGAGGCGGGGACGGGGCAGTCCGGCTCGGCGGGGGCGAGGACGACGCAGTCTGGCGGGGAGGAGGATGGGGACGAGCGACGAAGACGGTGAGGCGGCGCCGACGACGTCGGGCGGCGGGGAGGATCTGGGCGGCGGTGGTCGGTGACAGGCGACGGGGCACCAGCGAGGGGCGCAGGGACGAGGCGCCCGATCCGATCTGGATTGGGGGTGGTTGAGAGAGAGGTCGGGGTGGGGGTTGTGCGGTCGTGGGCTAGGGTTTCGGTGGTGTTGGGGGGGGGGGTTAAGCAGGGGGCAGCGGGCCGGGCGGTTGGCCCAGCGGGGTTTCCCTTTTTTTGTTTTTGTTTATTTTCCTTTTCATTTATTTATTCTTTTCTATTTTACTTTAGTTTCTGATATTTTAGTTTCTTTAAAATACCAAGTTAGCACCTAAATTAGTATCATCAAAATAGGCCACTACCAAACCTAGTTTGGACCCAAAATAAATTAGTTTAATATTTTTATACTTTCAAAAGAAATTAAATTATTATCTTAGCCATTGTTTTTAATTAGTTTAGGGCATTTAAACACTTTGTAAAAGGTTGGTTCCACCACCAAAACTAGTTAGGGATTATTAGCCACATGATGAACATTTTAGTTTTAATAGTTGAAAACTTTTATTGTTTGCTTGATTTTGAATTTGAACTTGAATCTGTTTCGAACTAACGC
The DNA here is from genome assembly GCF_002575655.3 of Aegilops tauschii subsp. strangulata. Taxonomy (NCBI): domain Eukaryota; kingdom Viridiplantae; phylum Streptophyta; class Magnoliopsida; order Poales; family Poaceae; genus Aegilops; species Aegilops tauschii. Next base: position 230,747,181 of record NC_053039.3, read on the forward strand.
GAGATTAGCAACGGTAATCGAAGTGACGTGGCATCATTAGCATAGGGTTGCTGTAGCTTAATTATCCGGGCGTCACACTTAACGAAGGTCATATGTATAGCCCCGAGCTGTCTTATCACTGCCATTACGGCGAGGTGGGACTATCTGTTTTTCGGCTCGGGTTGCCGTTTTATCCTGGCCACGCGGTGGCCGATCGACCGCATTGCGTGATGCTGGTGCGGGCTCTGGCGCCTCATCATCGAACTGAGGTAGCAATTTGCGCTTCGGGTAACTTTTGGCTGGTCGTTTAAGGCCGTATTCTTCGGCTGCCAGGACCTCGGTCCAACTGTCATTGAGCAGGTCTTCATCAGCTTGAAGCTGCTGCTGCTTCTTTTTCAGGCTCCTCGCAGTGGCTATTAGCTGAAGCTTAAAGCGCTCCTGCTCGAGAGGTTCCTCAGGCACGATGAAGTCTTCGTTGCCGAGGCTCACCTCCTCCTCGGAGAGCGGATGGTAACTACCGTCCTCCGAGTCTTCTTCCGTGGCCTGTTCGTTAGGGCGGAATTGCCCCTCTTCCCGATGATCTTGTTCGCCAGTTTGTTCATCGGGTTCTTCTGTGTCTTCGGCACCATCCGGAGTGTTGTCGTCTCCTGTGTCGGTGTTGCTGTCCCTGCTGCGGCGGGATTTAGAGCGGCGCCGCTGACGCCGGCGCTTTGGTTGAGTTTTAGGAGGGTGTTCCTTTTTCGGGTTTTCCTTGTCATCGCTGCTATTATTTTTCGGCGTATCTACCATGTATACGTCACATGAGGAGGTGGCCGTCCATCGTCCGGTGAACGGCGGGTTCTGGGCCTCCTCGTCTCCGGCATCGTCGTCCATACCATCGATGTCTTCGGAGTCATAGTCAAGCATGTCGGTTAAGTCTTCGACAGTGGCTATGAAGTGGGTGGTGGGTGGGAGGTGAAATTCTCCCCCATCATCTGCCTCCATCTTGAACCGGACATAATTCGGCTGTGAGTCCCCCGCCAAGGACATATTTCTTAACGAATTTAGCACATCGCCCAAGGGCGAATGCTGGAAGATGTCTTCGGTGCTAAACTCAAAGATCGATAAGCGATCCAGTTCGGCGTCCGCGGATGCACATGGCTCGGAGTTTATGACCAGAGACGAGTCCGGAGTTCTGGTGACAAAGGCGTCGTGTGACTTTAGGTCTATGTTCGGCTCCAACGCCGTGGAATCTGCGGCCTCCGCGGTTGGGTTGAGCCCCCCGTCCTTGGATGGCGCAATATGCTCCAGATCTACGGCCAAAGCAGTTACAGGAGCAATCTCCTGGATGCGGTCCGATGACAGATTTAGGTCATGTTCATCGGGGTGACCAGGAGCGATCGCCGCGGTCTCGAATCCAGCGAAGATCAAGTCTCCGCGGACGTCCGCGACGCAGTTCAAGCTCCTGAATCTGACTTGACGGCCAGGGGCGTAGCTGTCGATCTGCTCCAGACGGCCAAGCGAGTTGGCCCGCAGCGCGAAGCCGCCGAACACGAAGATCTGTCCGGGGAGGAAGGTTTCTCCTTGGACAGCGTCATTGTTGACGATTGAAGGGGCCATCAAACCTTTTGAGGACAGCATAGTGGAACTCTCAATGAAAGCACCAATGTCGATGTCAAAACCAGCGGATCTCGGGTAGGGGGTCCCGAACTGTGCGTCTAAGGTCGATGGTAACAGGAGACAGGGGACACGATGTTTACCCAGGTTCGAGCCCTCTCTATGGAGGTAATACCCTACTTCCTGCTTGATTGATCTTGATGGATATGAGTATTACAAGAGTTGATCTACCACGAGATCATAATGGCTAAACCCTAGAAGTCTAGCCTGTATGACTATGGTAATGAGTATCTCCGTTTCCGGACTAAGTCCTCTGGTTTATATAGGCACCGGGAGGATCTAGGGTTACACAAGGTCGGTTACAAAGAAAGGAATCTACATATTCGGTCGCCAAGCTTGCCTTCCACGCCAAGGAGAGTCCGATCCGGACTTGGGCGCAGTCTTCGGTCTTCATGCCTTCACAGCCCATCAGTCCGTCCCATGGCTAACAGGCCGGACGCCCGAGGACCCCTTAATCCAGGACTCCCTCAGCCGTCGCTGGATATCCACTTCGCCGCCCTGCTCAGGCCGTCCCTGAGCTCGCCGACCATCTCGCCCGACTCGCCGTGAGCACTGCCCGTTCTCCCCCTCTCTGCTCTCTCCTTCCTGCACCGTAGTCTCCGCACCTCGCTCACCCGCACGCGCCGCCGCCTCTGCACGTCACCGTCATGGCCACTGCCACGCGGGCTCGAGCCCGAGCGCGTCACCGCGTTTGCCGCACCCCCAGGAGCCCGCAGCACCTCACCGCACTCTCTGCCGTGCCCCCTAGCGCCGAACCCGAGCACACCCGAGCTCCGGCCGGCGCTGCCGAGCTCGTGGCCGTCGTCACCAGCCGCCCTAGCCACTGCGTCTGCTGCCACCAGCGGCTAAACGCCGGCGGTTAGCCCCGGTTTGACCAGGGGGTTTGACCTCCCCTGTGTCAATGACAGGTGGGGCCCCTCCCTGCCAACTAACCTAGGTTAGTGCTAACTAAGTTAGATTAGTTTAGTTAGTCACTGACACGCGGGACCCATTGGTCAGTTTGACCTGGACCGGCCCCGTTGACCTGGTGACGTCATAGGGACACAATGCTGACGCAGTAATGCCTTTTCTGGATTTATTCTTATTCAGAAAATTCCAGCAATTGTTACAAACTTCGAAAAATCACAGAAATTAATCTATAGCTCAGAATGAAAAGTTTTATATATGAAAAATGATCAGAAAAATCCAATCTATCCATTTGTACTGTTTTCATGCATGTTAGAGCAACCTAACCTTGCTGTTTAGGTGAAACATGATAATGCACTTATATGAGTTCATAATTTAGGTTTGTATTTGAATCTTTGGTTCAAATAAGCTCAAACCACCCTGGTTGTAGTTGCATTAGCCAAAACACACTCATCTTGCCATGTCATATGCATGCATCATATTGTTGCATATCGCCATGTTTTGATTGTGTTACCGGTCTAATCTCCGTGGTAGGTTCTGCTCCCGAGGATATTCACGAGTATCCAGCTGAAGGGCAGTACCCCTCGACCACTCTGTCAGGCAAGCAACCACCCCATTTGATCATATCGATACAATCCCATGTTCTCGCTCCTGCTCTCATTTACTGCATTTAAGACAACAACGTTTCAAACTGCTGTGTGCTGCGGTAGTTGAACCCATTTCCTCTGCATGACCTGTCATTGCCACAGTAACTTGATGAAACCCACTAGCATGTGTAGGAGTTGATTGAGCCATGTCTGTGTTTCCTACCTTGCTATGCCTGCTATGCTTAGAGTCGTGTCAGGTCTGGTTCATCTGGGTGATGGGCTAGAGTGAAATGATTATGTCGGTAATGTGAGTGATGTGTTGAACACGATTTGGTAAAGGTATCGATGATAGGCCATGTAGGAGTACATGGTGGGTTGTTTCATTGGAACCGTCCTTAAGCACTGAGATCTGTATGTGTGATTTAAGATTCAGCTACTACCATGCATTGGGCCCTGAAATATGACCCCGCTCGACTTATTGACCGCCCTTGTCCTCTGTCCAGGAGTTGCAAGTAGTTTCTGGTGTTTATAGTATACTGGAGGCCGTGCGCAACGCTGACCCTCGGGGTGGGCTGTGATGCGATTGGTACGTGGCACGGTGTACCAGGCGCCTGTTTGGTGTCTCGGGATCCCTGCACACATCGTTCGGGGCCGTATGTGGAAACCTCGGCCGGACTCCTTGCGGATGGAACCTGGATAGGCGATTAACCTGGACTAGAGACTTGTGTGGTTAGTCAGGTCATGGTCTACACCCACGTCGGCTTTCGCTTGAAGTCTGCCGAGCATATGTCGTGTGCAGACGCTAAGTGGTGGAAACATGTATGAAGACCTGCAGGGTTAACATTATCTATTCGAATAGCTGCGTTCGTGGTAAAGGACTACTTGGTCGCTTATACAGTTCATAGACAAGTTAATGGATACTCCTAAAAGCCTCAAGACAAGTGTGAGTGCCGTGGATGGCCCTTCCGTAGGATGACGGAGGAGGATCCGCGGTAGTGTATTGTTGTGGTGAGTAGTGGACTCGTGTGCGCAAAAACATTTACAAGTTGCTGTCTTGTAGGATAGTCTAGCCAAGAGTCAAAGCTGGCTTGCTGCAATAAACTCCACTATCCCTTTGTTGGTAATGTGCATGTATGTAGCATCTGATGTAAGTCTTGTTGAGTACCTTTGTACTCATGTTTTCTTAAATACTATTGCAGAAGAGAATGCCGTCCCTTCCGATGGGTTCTATGTAGATCTCGACGTTGATGAGTAGCTTGATGCCCAGGTGGTGACCCTGAGCTTGTGATGGGCCTTTGTAGATAGACAGGCTTCGTCAAGCCTTCTTTCTTTCTAGTTGTCTGTACTCAGACAAGTTTGCTTCCGCACGTGCTTGTATGTTTGTATGACTTGAGTGTTGGGTCGTGTGACCCCTACCTGTATGAACATGTTATGTATGGCTCTTTAGAGCCTGCTAAATAAAGTACTTGAGTTGTAGAGTTTTGTTGTGATGCCATGTTGTATTTGCACATATCGAGCATATTGTGTGTATGATTTGAAATGCTTGGTATGTGTGGGATCCGACAACCTAGTTGTCTATCCTTGGTAGCCTCTCTTATGGGGAAATGTAGTCTAGTGCTTCCACTGAGCCATGGTAGTCTGCTACAGCCCCGTTTACCGGAGTCCTGCTAGCCCAGTTACTACTGCTCCCGAACACTTAGACTGGCCGACATGTGATCCACTTCGTTCCTGTGTCTGTCCCTTCGGGGAAATGTCACACGGTGACTTCCGGAGTCCTGCTAGCCTGCTACAGCCCGGGTTCCCGGAGTCCTGTTAGCCCAGTTTCTACAGCCCAGATTCACACGATGATGACCGACATGTTCGATGTTGGTTCATGCATGCCTGTCCCCGTAAGTTAGTGCCACTTTGGGTTCACGACTAGTCATGTCGGCCCGGGTTCTCTGTCATATGGATGCTAGCGACACTATCATATACGTGAGCCAAAAGGCGCAAACGGTCCCGGGCCAGGTAAGGTGGCACCCGTGGGAATACCGTGCATGAGGCCGCAAATTGATATGATGTGTTACATGCTAGATCGGTGTGACTTAGAATCGGGGTCCTGACATGTCCACTACGCCGCTCCCCCGGTCGTCCCTACGGACCCGGCAGCCGAACCATCGGACGGGAGTGACGCTTCGAGCGTGGGCCTGGTAGTCTTCCTGGCATCTTCACCGCGTTCCCCCGCCAACCTCCCAGCCGCTGGGCTTGGACTCGAGGTCGCTCTGGTCCCCCCCCCCCCCCGCGGTCTCGCCTGACCCAGTCACGGTCGTCTCCTCCCCGGCCCCCTTCTCGTTGGGTCGGCCGCCACTACGTCGATCCTCCCTCCGGACTCGCGCCCCCCTTCGTCGGCTCTCGCGGAGGACCCCCCGCCTCAGGTTGCGGTCCCCCTCCTTCACCGCTGCTTGAGGTGGCCCGGGTCCCTCCCCTCTCCTCCCCGTCGCCGGATGCGCCTTCTCCTCCGACCCTGCTCCTCAGCTGCACCGGGCTGGCGAGCCCCCACGCCCTGGTGTTGGACCCTGTCACGGAGGGTGGGACCCAGGTGACCACCCCGGTGGCAGCCCAGCCCCCCTCCGCGCTCCGCCACCTACTCCCGTCGGGGCCGGTCTTCCTCCACCCCGGTGACGGCCTCCCGCCGTAGCTCTCGGCTCGATGCTGCCCGGCCAGATGGTAGCCCGGCGCTGCCCATCCACGCATGGGCGGAGCTTCGGGCCGCGGCCCGGAATCTGGAGCCAGGTACTCGTGCCGCCCCCCCCTCTACTGCTACTTGATCATTTTCTGCGCTCGAATAGGTCCCGCTCGGTCACCTTGCGAAGGTCGCGAATGACTCCGCAATCATCTTCAGGGGGGAGGCTGCACCCCCCTTAGTCCAGATCACGGCCATCCAGGCTTGCGAGATTCTAGACCGTAGATTGGCAGAAGCCTGTGCGGCCCTGCTCTCCCCTCTCGCTCCCCCTGCTTCCTCGGAGGGTGCCACACCGGCTCCGCGTCGCAGAGCCGATGCTCCCCTCCCATTGGCGGCTGCGGAGCTTCGTGGCCGCACGCGCTCCTGTACCGCCACCCTCCGCGCGCAAAGCGCTTCTCGTGTCCTGGGGTCAAGCAGCCCCTCGATGGCGCCTTAATGCGTGCCCTTTTCTGGAACATCCGCGGCTTTGGCCATGACGGCCGGCGCCGCCAACTGATTGAGTACATGCGAGATGAACACATTGACATTGCCGCCATTCAAGAAACCATGCGAAATGATTTCTCTCTGCCCGAGCTTGATCGGCTGAGCTCCCACCTCTTTGCGTGGCACTGGCTTCCTTCTAGTGGGACGACCAGCCACTCGGGTGGCATCCTTTTAGGCGTCAAGGATGCCACCTTCGAGGTGGGTAGTATGGATAGGGGCCAGTCCTTTGTGAGCATGGAATTGTTTGAGCGGTCCCTTAACTTCAAGTGGGAGGTCATCCTCGTCTACGGCCCAGCCGACCATAGTCGGTCGGCCGCTTTCCTCGAGGAGCTTCACCGGAAGGTTTCGGCCGCAACCCTCCCCGTGGTAGTCGGGGGCGATTTTAACTCCTCTGCTGCGCAGAGGACAAGAGCAATGATCATGTCAACTTTGCACGGATGCAAATGTTTAATGACTGCATTGCTGATCTTGGTCTCCGAGAGATCGATAGGGTTGGTGCCAGGTTCACCTGGGCCAACCGGCAGGCTTCTCCGACCCAGTCCGTCCTGGACCGGGTCCTAGTGTCCCCGGATTGGGACATCCGTTTTGCCCCTTGGCTTCTCTTCGGGCCATCACCTGTATTGGCTCCGACCACGTCCCCCTCCTCCTGTCTTTCGCTGACGAACGACCGCCGATTCCACCTGCTTCCGGTTTGAGACATTTTGGCTGTCCCAAACAGGTTTCGTGGCGGCCGTCGGCGCTCACTAGGTTGAGGCGCGTGCCCACCCCAATCCCCGCCCCCCCTCGGCCATTGACGTGTGGCAGTTCTGTGCCAAACATGGCCGACAGTTCATGAAGAGTTGGGGCGCAAACCTGGGGCGTGATCTCCGTGAACGCAAGAAGGCCCTGCTGACCGCTATCCAAGCCTTGGACCTCCGCGCGGACACATCCAGCCTCTCCCCCGAGGAGTGGGTTTCCCGTTACGACTTGGAAGACCAACTCTCTATCATCTACACCGACGAAGAAGCCTATTGGCGCGTGCGTGGCTCCCAGAAATGGGCCCTGAAGGGCGACACGAACACGGCTTACTTCCAGGCCATTGTGAATGGCCGCCGTAGACGCAACACCATCCCTCTTCTATGGGATGGCGAGACCCTCATGCTGTCCCCGAGGAACATTAGGACCCACGTCGCCGGGTTCTATAGGGCCTTGTTCTCCTCCGCTCCTAGGAGCGGACTATCTCTGGCCCCCAATTGCTGGACTGGCAACCAGTTAGTCTCCGCTGCGGAGAACACGACACTCACGGCCCCCTTCTTCGAGGGCGAGGTTTTGGCTGGCATCAGAGGCATGAACCCTACCTCGGCCCCTGGCCCGGATGGTCTGCCGGTACAATTCTTCCAGTCCTTCTGGAATGTGATTAAGCCTGAGATCATGCTCATCTTCGATGAGTTCTACGTGGGATCCATTGACCTCGGACGCCTCAACTACGGGATCATTTCGCTCATCCCTAAAGTACCTGGGTCGTCCGACATCTGTCAGTTTCGGCCAATCACGGTTATCAACGTGATCTTCCAGATTCTGGCTACCCCAACCAGACCGCCTTCATTCAAGGTCGGTATATTCTGGATGGGGTGTTAGTCCTCCATGAAGTCCTCCATGTGGTCCGGTCCAAACACCTCAAGGCGGTCTTCCTAAAGATCGACTTCCATAAGGCATACGATACTGTTAGCTGGCCCTTCCTTTGAGAAGTTCTGCTCCGGAAGGGCTTCAACGACCGTTGGGTCACCCGAGTAATGCAGATGGTGTCCTGCGGTCACACTGCCGTGAACATCAATGGGGAGATCGGCCCTTACTTCCCCACTCTCTGCGGGGTTAGACAAGGCGACCCCTTCTCCCCATTCCTATTCAACATGGTGGTGGATGCGCTGGCCGCCATCCTGGACAAGGCTAAGGCTGCGTGTCATATTCGTGTGATCACCCCCACCTGGCCGGTGGCACCGGGATCTCCCTTCTCTAGTACGCCGATGATACCATCATCATGGTCGAAGGCTCGGAGACGAACATCTCCAACCTTAAGTTCCTCCTCCTCTGCTTCCAAAAAATGTCTGGCCTCAAGATCAACTTCGACAAGAGTGACGTGATGGTGATGGGCTACCCTCTGGAGGACTTCGAAAGCATTGCCAACCAACTGAACTGCCGTCTAGGCTCCTTCCCCACGACCTACTTGGGGACGCCCATTAGTGACTCTCGGCTTACCGTCGCGGACTTGCACCCGGCCGTGGCGAAGCTACAAATGCGTATTGAGCCCTGGTAGGGTAGGTGGCTCTCGAAGGCGGCCCGGACGATCCTCATTAACTCCTCCCTCTCCAGCCTCGTCTTATTCCTCATGAGCTTCTACAGCCTTCACGAGACTCTGCACCATGAGATCGCCAAAGTCCAGTCTCGGTTCTACTGGGCAGGCGATAATAATAAACAGAAATACCATATGGTTCGCTGGCCTGACATTTGCAAGCCTCGGGAGAAAGGAGGACTCGGTATCATGTGCTCTAAGTGCATGAACATTGCCCTCCTGTCCCACAGGCTCTGGCGCATATCGCAAGGGCAGGGCGGCCTCTGGCTTGACATCATTCAAAACAAGTACCTGCGTGGACAACCCCTTGCCTTCTGTCAAAGATCTGGCGGTTCAAAGTTCTGGCAGTCAGTTGTCCAACTACTCTCGGTCCTGCGCATTGGGACTTCCATCTCAGTTGGATCTGGGACTGCGACTCTGTTCTGGTTTGACTGTTGGGCTGGCGACGCCCCCTTCGCGGCACGCTTCCTCGACCTCTTCTCCATTGCTGTCGACCCATCCATTTCACTAGAAAGGGCCCTTATTGACTTAGGGCGCCTCGCTTTCCAGAGGCCGTTCGGTCCCCCGGAGACCGCCGCCTGGCGTGAGTTACTTGATTGCGTTGCTCTCCATGAGCTGGTTGTGGATGCGGGCCCGGACCAGCTTAAGTGGCGTCTTGAGTCGTCAGGCCAATTCTCCACCAAGTCCCTCTACCAGGCCATTGCCCCTTCCACCGCCCCTCCCCCCTCACGGCGATTTGGTCCATCCGCCTGCCCCTGAAGATCCGGATCTTCATGTGGCAATGGATCCATGGACGGACCCCGTCAGGGGTGGAGGTCCGCAAGCGAAATGGCCCTAGGACTGGCCTTTTCTCGCTTTGCGATGTCCCCGAAGACTCGATGTCCCCTGGAACTGCTTTAGAGAGGTGGTTAGTGGCAACTGGTGCTACACCAACTTCCCCGACCTATTCGCCGAACTCCAGGCCACCTCGTTGCCTTCTCGCCACATTAGGTGGCTTGAGATTGGCGCGCTTGCGTGGACCCTCTCGACGATCCGTAATAGACTTGTGATCCAGCGCATTCCTCTTCGACAGGCTACTGACGCTCTCTTCAAACTGTCTGGTTACTTGCAGCTTTGGCAGCCGCTTAGCCGCCCTCAGGACCAGGACGTCATCTCTGCCTTCATCGCCGACCTCCGCTCGATGGTCGTCCGTCTGTCGCCTCCGCTCCCACCGCCACCGCCGGAACCTGATTAGGCGCCGGACTTGTATCCGGCCCTTCCTATTTTCTTTTTTTATTAGGTCCTGTTGAGTTGTGCCCTTAGCAGAACCTTTATACTTCTTCGTGCGAGACTTGGGTGTGTGTCTTCTGAACTAGTGCTTGTATGTGTGCTCTTGGCGGTTTGCTTTATATATAAAGCAGGGCGAAAGCCTTTTTCGGTAATACCTTGCTGAAAACCGCTTGTCATTTCCTTCTGCTCCCCATTGGGTTTGACACTCTTACTTATCGAAGACTACGATAGATCCCCTATACTTGTGGGTCATCAAGACTCTTTTCTGGCGCCGTTGCCGGGGAGTGAAGCGCCTTTGGTAAGTGGAATTTGGTAAGGAAACATTGAAATTTACTGTCACTTGTTACTATGGAAAATAATCCTTTGAGGGGCTTGTTCGGGGTATCTTCACCTCGACCGAAAGAGCAAAGAGTTGCTCCTCAACCTACTGCACCTACTGAAAATATTTATTATGAAATTCCTTCGGGTATGATAAAGAAACTGCTAGCTAATCCTTATGCAGGAGATGGAACATTACATCCCGATATGCACCTAATCTATGTGGATGAAGTTTGTGGATTATTTAAGCTTGCAGGTATGCCCAAGGATGTTGTCAAGTAGAAGGTCTTCCCTTGATCTTTTAAGGGAAAGGCATTGACATGGTATAGGCTATGTGATGATATTGGATCATGGAACTACAACCGATTGAAATTGGAATTTCATCAGAAGTTTTATCCTATGCATCTGGTTCATTGTGATCGAAATTATATATATAATTTTTGGCCTCGTGAAGGAGAAAGTATTGCTCAAGCTTGGGGGAGCCTTAAGTCAATGTTATATTCATGCCCCAATCATGAGCTCTCAAGAGAAATTATTATTCAAAAATTTTATGCTCGGCTTTCTCATAATGATCGATCCATGCTCGATACTTCTTGTACTGGTACTTTTATGAAGAAGGATATTGAATTCAAATGGGATTTATTGGAAAGAATGAAACGCAACTCTGAAGATTGGGAACTCAACAAAGGTAAGGAGTCAAGTATAAACCTTAAGTTTGATTGTGTTAAATCTTTTATGGATACGATGCTTTTCATGATTTTAGCACTAAATATGCACTTGACTCTGAGATAGTAGCTTGTTTCTGTGAATCTTTCGCTACTCATGTTGATCTCCCGAAATTGTGAATAATATTGTACCTGCTGAGATAGAAGATATTGATGTTACTATTAAGCTTGCCAATAGAGATACTATTTTGCCAATTTGGATTGTTAGAGATGTTGAAGTCTTGTGTGGGAAAATAAAATACCCTACTGATTTTCTTGTTCTTGGTTCCCCACAAGATGATTTTTGTCCCATTATATTTGGTAGACCTTTCTTGAATAATGTTAATGCTAAGATAGACTGCGAGAAAGATATTGTTACTGTCGGTTTAGGGGGTATGTCTCATGATTTTAATTTCTCTAAATTTCGTACACAATCCCATGATAAAGAATTGCCTAGTAAGGATGAAATTATTGGTCTTGCTTCTATTGCCGTGCCTCCTACTGATCCTTTAGAACAATATTTGCTAGATTATGAAAATGATATGTTTATGAATGAAAGAAGGGAAATAGATGAAATATTCTTTAATCAAGGGCCTATTTTGAAACACAATTTGGCTGTTGAAATCCTAGGGGATCCTCCTCCACCCAAGGGTGATCCCGTGTTCGAGCTTAAACCATTACGTGATACTTTGAAATATGCTGTTGAAAAGAAGATATATCCTGTTATTATTAGTGCTAACCTTTCAGAGCATGAAGAAAATAAATTATTGAAAACTCTAAAGAAGCACCGTGCTACTATTGGATATACTCTTGATGATATTAAGGGCATTAGTCCCACTCTATGTCAGCACAAAATTAATTTGGAGCCTGATGTTAAACCAGTTGTTGATCATCAACGACGGTTAAATCCCAAGATGAAGGAAGTGGTAAGAAATGAAATACTCAAGCTCTTGGAGGCAGGTATAATTTATCCTATTGCTGATAGTAGATGGGTAAGTCCCGTTCATTGTGTCCCTAAGAAGGGAGGTATTACTGTTGTTCCTAATGATAAGAATGAATTGATTCCACAAAGAATTGTTACAAGTTATAGAATGGTAATTGAATTTCGCAAATTCAATAAAGCTACTAGAAAAGATCATTACCCTCTACCTTTTTATTGATCAAATACTAGAAAGACTATCCAAACTTACACATTTTTGCTTTCTAGATGGTTATTCTGGTTTTTCTCAAATACCCGTGTCAAAAGATAATCAGGAAAAGACCACTTTGACTTGTCATTTCGGTACTTTCGCTTATAGACGTATGCCTTTTGGTTTATGTAATGCACCTGCTACCTTTCAAAGATGTATGACTGCTATATTCTCTGACTTTTGTAAAAGATTGTTGAGGTTTTCATGGATGATTTCTCTGTTTACGAAACTTCTTTAGATGATTGCTTAAGCAACCTTGATCGAGTTTTGCAGAGATGTGAAGAAACTAATCTTGTCTTGAATTGGGAGAAGTGCCACTTTATGGTTAATGAATGCATTGTCTTGGGGCATAAATTTTTTGAAAGAGGTATTGAAGTTGATAAAGCTAAAGTAGATGCTATTGAAAAGATGACGTGTCCTAAAGATATCAAAGGTATAAGAAGCTTCCTTGGTCATGCTGGTTTCTATAGGAGGTTTATGAAAGAATTCTCTAAAATTTCTAGGCCTCTCACTAATCTCTTGCAAAAAGATGTTCTTTTATTTTTATGATGATTGTGTAGAAGCATTTGAAATACTTAAGAAAGCCTTGATTTCTGCACCTATTGTTCAACCACCTGATTGGAATTTACCCTTCGAAATTATGTGTGATGGTAGTGATTATGCTGTTGGTTCTATTCTAGGACAAAGAGTTGATAAGAAACTGAATGTTATTCATTATGCCAGTAAAACTCCAGACAGTGCCCAGAGAAATTATGCTACTACTAAAAAAGAATTTTTAGCAGTTGTATTTGCTCGTGATAAGTTCAGATCTTATATCATTGATTCCGAAGTAACTGTTCACACTGATCATGCTCCTATTAAATATCTTATGGAAAAGAAAGATGCTAAGCCTAGACTTATTAGATGGGTTCTCTTGTTACAGTAATTTGATTTACATATTATTGATAGAAAGGGAGCTGAGAACCCCGTTGCAGACAACTTGTCTAGGTTAGAAAATGTTCTTGATGACCCACTACCTATTGATGATAGCTTTCCTGATGAATAATTAGTTGTCATAAATGCTTCTCGCAATGCTCCATGGTATGCTGATTATGCTAATTACATCGTTGCTAAATTTATACCACCTAGTTTCACATACCAGCAAAAGAAAAAGTTTTTCTATGATTTAAGACATTACTTTTGGGATGACCCACACCTTTATAAAGAAGGAGTAGATGGTGTTATTAGATGTTGTGTACCTGAGCATGAACAGGGACAGATCCTACGCAAGTGCCACTCCGAAGCTTACGGAGGACACCATGCTGGAGAAAGAACTACACACAAGGTATTGCAATCCGGTTTTTATTGGCCTACTCTCTTCAAGGATGCTTGTAAGTTTGTCTTGTCTTGTGATGAATGCTAGAGAATTGGTAATATTAGTAGACGTCAGGAAATGCCTATGAATTATTAACTTGTTATTGAACCATTTGATGTTTGGGGCTTTCATTATATGGGACCTTTTCCTTCCTCTAATGGGTATACACATATTTTAGTTGCTGTTGATTACGTTACTAAGTGGGTAGAATCTATTCCAACTAGTAGTGCTGACCATAACACTTCTATTAAGATGCTTAAACAAGTTATCTTTCCAAGGTTTGGAGTCCCTAGATATTTAATGACTGATGGTGGTTCACATTTTATTCATGGTGCTTTCCGTAAAATGCTTGCTAAATATGATGTCAACCATAGAATTGCATCATATCATCCTCATTCTAGTGGTCAAGTAGAATTGTGAAATAGAGATATTAAATTGATCTTGTAGAGGACTATTAATAGATCTAGAAATAATTGGTCTAAGAAACTTGATGATGCATTATGGGCTTATAGAACTGCTTATAAGAATCCTATGGTTATGTCTCCTTATAAAATGGTTTATGGAAAGGCTTGTCACTTACCTCTTGAACTAGAACATAAAGCTTATTGGGCTATTAAAGAGCTCAGTTATGACTTCAAACTTGTGAGTGAGAAGAGGTTATTTGATTAGCTCGCTTGATGAATGGAGAATCCAAGCCTATGAGAATGCCAAGCTGTTCAAAGAAAAGGTTAAAAGATGGCATGACAAGAGGATACAAAAGCGTGAGTTTAATGTAGGTGATCATGTTTTGCTATACAACTCTCGTTTAAGATATTTTGCAGGAAAACTTCTCTATAAATGGGAAGGTCCTTACATTATCGAGGAGGTCTATTGTTCCGGTGCCATCAAGATCAACAACGCTGAAGGTACGAATCCGAAGGTGGTAAACGGTCAAAGAATCAAACATTATATCTCAGGTACTCCCATAAATGTTGAGACCGATATTATTGACACCATAACACTGGAGGAGTACATAAGAGACACTTTCCAGGACGTTTCAGACTCCGAAAAGGAATATGTATGTGGTACGGTAAGTAAACCGACTCCAAAACATTTCCAATGATAATTTTTCTCTGTTTTGGAATATTTAAAAAATTAGGAAAATTAATAGTAGCCCGAAAGAGACACGAGGAGACCACAAGGGTGGAGGGCGTCCCCTACCCCCTGGGTGCGCCCCCCTGCCTTGTGGCCACCTCGTGTGCCCTCTGGACTCCGTTTTCTTGCATAATACTTCTTTTGGTCAGTAAACATTCATTATATAATCTCCCGAAGGTTTTGACCACCGTACCATGGCAATATATCATGTTTTTGTTTTGAGTTGTTTCTGCAGCAGATTTAGAGCCAGATGTCTTCGCAAGAGTCGGTCGGGGAGAGCCGTGTATCTTACCCGACACCTGGAACAAGAGCATACAGCAAAGCTGACCACTTCGGGCAATCAACAGAGGAAGAGATGGAGGCTAACTTGAAAAGGGTGGATGCCATGGAGGAGGGTCAAGAAGCTACCTCTCGTCTTCAAACTAGATTCATGCTGGAGGAACTTCAAAGCTCAGCGATACCAAATTTGGTCATTCCTCCCAATGCTAGATTTCTTTCTTACGAAAATATGAAAAAGGGTGTTGCTTTTTCTCCTGCAGCTATGAAAAATCCATGGGTGAATGGAGCTCTAGCCGTCACAGGTAAACTTCGCAAGGAACTAATGGATCTTAAGCAGCAAATTAATAAGCTCGAGGAAGAGAATCGCATCCTAAGGGGCATCATCGCCAAGAATATCACATCACCACCTCCGAAGAAAGAGACATAAATACATGGGTATGGGCACTCCCCTTGGAAACTGCCAAGCTTGGGGGAGGTGCCCTGGTATCGTATCACCATCACACCTTTACCTTTATCTTTTTCTTAGTTCGATCCTTTTGATTATATCTTGATCTAGTAGAATAAAGTTTTGAGTATGATCTAGCTTTGAGTTTTGTTTTGATATCTATCTATGTAATCGAGTTCTTGAGTTATATATAATAAAGAGTAGTTTTTAGTTGAGGGCCTTTGCTTTCTTGCTATGATCTTGCAGGAATTAAATAAAATAAAAGAAATAAAAAGATCATATATTGACCTTATGGAAAGTAATGACTTCACATATAAAGAGTATGATGAATAAAAGTTGTTGAGAGTTGACAAACATATTTTTGGTCATTGTTGCAATTAATAGGAAGTAATAAAGAAAGAGAGGCTTCACATATAAATATACTATCTTGGACATCTTTTGTAATTCTGAGCACTCATTAAAATATGACATGCTAAAAGGTTGATGTTGGACAAGGAAGACAACATAATGGGTTATGTTTTCTTATTTCCGAATAGAAGTTATATTGTCATGGATCCTCCAACATGCTAAGCTTGCCTTTCCCTATCATGATAGCCAAATTATTTGCACCAAGTAGAGATACTACTTGTGCTTCCGAACATCCCTTAAACCAGTTTTGCCATGAGAATCCACCATACCTACCTATGGATTGAATAAGATTCTTCAAGTAAGTTGTCATTGGTGCAAGCAATAAAAATAGCTCTCTAAATATGTATGATCTATTAGTGTGAAGAAAATAATTTTTATACGAACTTGTGATATGGAAGAAATAAAAGTGACGGACTGCATAATAAATTTCTTTATCACAATCGGCAATATAAAGTGATGTTCTTTTGCATTAAGATTTTGTGCATCCAACCATAAAAGCCCATGACAACCTCTGCTTCCCTCTACGAAGGGCCTATCGTTTACTTTTATCTTCTACCCTTATACAAGAGTCATGGTGGTCATCACCTTTCCTTTTTACACTTTTTCCTTTGGCAAGCACTATGTGTTGGACAGATCCGGATATATATATCCACTCGGATGTAGGTTATCCTAAAGCATTATTGTTGACATTACCCTTGAGGTAAAAGGTTGGGAGGCAAAACTAAAATCCCCTATCTTTCTCTATGTCTGATTGAAGCTTTGAACCCATAAGTATCGCCTGAGTGTTAGCAATTGTGAAAGATTAAATGATAGTGTAGTATGTGGGCTTGCTGAAAAGCTCTTATATTGACTCTTTCCGATGTTATGATAAATTGCAATTGCTTCGATGACTGAGATCATAGTTTGTTAGTTTTCAATGAAGTTTCTGATTCATACTTTACCTTGTGAATGAATTGTTACTTTAGCATAAGAAACTATATGATAATATATGTTGTTGTTCTAAAGATGATCATGATGCCCTCATGTCCGTATTTTCTTTTATCGACACCTCTATCTCTAAACATGTGGACATATTTTTTGATTTCGGCTTTCGCTTGAGGACAAGCGAGGTCTAAGCTTGGGGAAGTTGATACGTCCATTTTGTATCATGCTTTTATATTGATATTTACTGCATTATGGGCTGTTATCACACATTATATCACAATACTTATGCCTTTTCTCTCTTATTTTATAAGGTTTACATGAAGAGGGAGAATGCCGACAGCTGGAATTCTGGACTAGAAAAGGAGCAAATATTATAGAACTATTCTGCACAACTGCAAAAGTCCTGAAACTTCACGGAGAATATTTTTGGGATATATAAAAAATATTGGGCAAAGAAAGCACCAGAGGGGGGCCACCTACCATCCACAAGGGTGGAGGGCGCGCCCTACCCCCTGGGCGCGCCCTCTGGTCTTGTGGGCCACCTGGCAGGCCCCCGATGCCCATCTTCTGCTATATGGTGTGTTTTGACCTAGAAAAAATCAGAAGGAAGCTTTCGGGACGAAGCGCCGCCGTCTCGAGGCGGAACTTGGGCAGAACCAATCTAGGGCTCCGGCGGATCTGTTCTGCCGGGGAAACTTCCCTCCGGGAGGGGGAAATCGAAGCCATCGTCATCACCAACGATCCTCTCATCAAGAGGGGGTCAATCTCCATCAACATCTTCACAAGCACCATCTCCTCTCAAACCCTAGTTCATCTCTTGTATCTGATCTTTGTCTCAAAACCTCAGATTGGTACTTGTGGGTTGCTAGTAGTGTTGATTACTCCTTGTACTTGATGCTATTGGTTTATTCGGTGGAAGATCATATGTTCAGATCCTTAATGATAATTAATACTCCTATGATTATGAACATGAATATGCTTTGTGAGTAGTTACGTTTGTTCCTGAGGACATGGGAGAAGTCTTGGTAATCATTTGAATTTGGTATTCGTTCGATATTTTGATGAGATGTATGTTGTCTTTCCTATAGTGGTGTTATGTGAACATAGACTACATGACACTTCACCATGATTTGGGCCTATGGGAAGGCATTGGGAAGTAATAAGTAGATGATGGGTTGCTAGAGTGACAGAAGCTTAAACCCTAGTTTATGCGTTGCTCCGTAAGGGGCTGATTTGGATCCATATGTTTCATGCTATGGTTAGATTTATCTTAATTCTTCTTTCGTAGTTGTGGATGCTTGCGAGAGGGGTAATCATAAGTGGGAGGCTTGTACAAGTAAGGGCAGCACCCAAGCACCGGTCCACCCACATATCAAATGATTAAATTAACGAACGCGAATCATATGAGCATGATGAAAACTAACTTGACAGTAATTCCCATGTGTCCTCGGGAGCGCTTTGCTTTATATGAGAGTTCGTCCAAGCTTGTCCTTTGCTACAAAAAGGATTGGGCCACCTTGCTGCACCTTGTTTACTTTTGTTACTTGTTACCCGTTACGAATTATCTCATCATACAACTATTTGTCACCGATAATTTCAGTGCTTGCAGAGAATACCTTGCTGAAAACCGCTTGTCATTTCCTTCTACTCCTTGTTGGGTTTGACACTCTTACTTATCGAAAGGACTACGATAGATCCCCTATACTCGTGGGTCATCAGCGTCATACTCTGCAGGACGTCATGCAACGTGGCTGATGAGAGGTTCCAACGAGAAAGGGCAGCACCCAATGCTAGTTGTTCCTCTTTCATCCTGATTGTTCGCCCACTACAAGACGTCATGATTAGGTCGCACTAAAACTGACACGAAGTTAATCTACTTATGCTTCCACTCCCATCATCCAATCCACAATCAAGGTTGAGATAGTGGAGATCTCCCAAACTCCACAGCCGTTTGACCTTTACCCATCATGCAACAACCAAACATGCCCAAGTAAAGGACGTGCATGATGCACCTCCAACACACCATGAGTCGGCAGCCGAGTCCCTTGTGTTGGGACACTATTTGGATGTTGTTAAGCTTCATACTAACGAATGCAACAAAATTCCAAAGTGATGGAAAGGGCTAGTGTAGGATTGAAAGTATGTCTAGAGGGGGGGGGAGTGATTAGACTACTTGACCAAATAAAAACCTATCCTTTTCCCAATTTTAGTTGTGGGCATATTTTAGTGATTATCACAAGTCAAGCAATCAACCTACACATGCAATTCTAGGAGTATAGCAGCGGGAAGTAAAACATTTCATATGAAGGTAAAGGGAAAGGTTTGGAGTATGCAAACACAATGGAGACACGGAGATTTTTGGCGTGGTTCCGATAGGTGGTGCTATCATACATCCACGTTTATGGAGACTTCAACCCACGAAGGGTAACGGTTGCACGAGTCCACTGAGGGCTCCACCCATGAAGGGTCCATGAAGAAGAAACCTTGTCTATCCCACCATGGCCATCGCCCACGAAGGACTTGCCTCACTCGGGTAGATCTTCACGAAGTAGGCGATCTCCTTGCCCTTACAAACTTCTTGGTTCAACTCCACATCTCAACGGAGGCTCCCAAGCGACACCTAACAAATCTAGGAGACACCACTCTACAAAAGGTAATAGATGGTGTGTAGATGATGAACTCCTTGCTCTTGTGCTTCAAATGATAGTCTCCCCAACACTCAACTCTCTCTCACAGATTTGGCTATGGTGGAAGAGGGATTTGAGTGGAAAGCAACTTGGGGAAGGCTAGAAATCAAGGTTCAAAAGGTTGGAATGGACTATCTTGATCTCAACACATGAGTAGGTGGCTCTATCTCGAAAAATGGATGGTGGAAGTGTAGGCATGTTCTTATGGCTCTCTCTCAAGTGGAGAAGGGGGTGGAGGGGTATATATGGCCTCCACACAAAATCCAACCGTTACACACTTTTGACACATCTTGGTGGCACCGATCAGAAAACTCGGTGAGACTGATCTGTTAAAAAATATGAACGTTACGAATCCCGGTGGGACCGACTGGAACAACTCGGTGGGACCAATGTGGTAGGGCTTAGGGCAAACATCATCTCGGTGGCGCCGATTTCATCAACTCGGTGAGACCGAAGCAAAGCAATAAGCAACAGAGAATCTGTCAAGCCAACTCGGTGAGACCAAAGCGAATGCAATAGATCACAGAGCAACGGCAAGGCCATCTCGACGAGACCGAGATTCGTATCGGTGAGACCGGATATTTTAGGGTTTCTGGCAGTGGCTATGTCAAGTAAACTCGGTGGCTCCGGGTAGGAACAATCGGTGGGAACAAGTTTGGATTTAGGTTTTGGACATATTTGGATGAAGAAAGTGGCTGAGAGTTTTGGAGCAATATCACTAAGCACTTGAGCAAGTAGACCATTAAGCAACACCTCATCCCCTTTTAGTAGTATTGGCTTTCCTATGGACTCAATGTGATCTTGGATCACTAAAATAGAAATGAAGAGTCTTGAGCTTTTGCCAATCTTTGTCCTTATCATTTTGAGGGGTCCACATCTCTAGTCCATGCCATGCCAATCATTGAACATCCTGAAATATTCATCTTGAATGGATATTAGTTCAGTGAGCTATATGTTGTTATGAATTACCAAAACCACCCGGGGATTAGTTGCACTTTCAGCTAGGCCATCCACATATTCACTTCAACACCCCCTCCCATGTGTGACGTTGGAAGTCAACACATGAGTAGACTTGGAGGTATGGCTCAAGATGCCTATACATGGACACAAAGGGGGGCAACAACAATTTTTGGATAAATTGCGAAAGCAAGGACTTGAACTGAAGACCTTAGGCTCCGATACCATGTCAAGCTTCATGCACACATATACACTCCAACAGATGTGACCCTCTTCGGCTACCAATGTGTTGCTGGAATGGCTGCCCGTGACTAACTTAGTCCACCGACCACGAGATGGCCCAGTACGGCAACCCTAACAAAGACTTACAGTGCATCACCATCTTTGTGTAAAAAACTAAGGATCCAACCCGGATTAGGTTAGATCACAACTCATCTTATATACCTCCATATTACTCATCATTCATTTCCACTATAGTTACATGTGGAGCCATGTAACTTCAAAGAGTAGTACATGAGCTCATGATCAATGATTTAAGTTCAAGATACACGAAGGTTCAAACATGTCAGCTTTAATATGACGAGTTTGTTGGATATGCGTTAAATATGTATATGCACGGGTTAGGCTATAGTTAAATCCTAATTAACACAAAGATATGTGTTTGAGTCAAACCATGTAATTCAGCCCTATTATATAAATGCACTACACTGTAGCCAAAAATAAATGAGATATGAGATGATAGGCTAGACAGAGATCATGAAAGGGATATTCCCGACGCCGATGACAGATCCAGGGGTGGTCGGACTGAAGGAAATGTGCCCCAGAGGCAATAATAAAGTTGTTATTTACATTTCCTTACATCATGATAAATGTTTATTATTCATGCTAGAATTGTATTAACCGGAAACTTAGTACATATGTGAATACATAGACAAACAGAGTGTCCCTAGTATGCCTCTTCTTAACTAGCTTGTTTATCAAAGATGGTTATGTTTCCTAGCCATAGACATGTGTTGTCATTTGATGAACGGGATCACATCATTAGAGAATGATGTGGTGGACAAGACCCATCTGTTAGCTTAGCACTATGACCGTTTAGTTTATTGCTATTGCTTTCTTCATGACTTATACATGTTCCTCTGACTATGAGATTATGCAACTCCCGAATACCAGAGGAACACTTAGTGTGCTATCAAATGTCACAACGTAACTGGGTGATTATAAAGATGCTCTACAGGTGTCTCCGATGGTGTTTGTGGAGTTGGCATAGATCGAGATTAGGATTTGTCACTCCGATTGTCGGAGAGGTATCTCTGGGCCCTCTCGGTAATGCACATCACTATAAGCCTTGCAAGCAATGTGACTAATGAGTTAGTTGCGGGATGATGCATTACGGAACGAGTAAAGAGACTTGCCGGTAACGAGATTGAACTAGGTATGATGATATCGACGATCGAATCTCGGGTAAGTAACATACCGATGACAAAGGGAACAACATATGTTGTTATGCGGTTTGACCGATAAAGTTCTTCGTAGAATATGTAGGAGCCAATATGAGCATCCAGGTTCCGCTATTGGTTATTGACCAGAGATGTGTCTCGGTCATGTCTACATAGTTCTCGAACTCGTAGGGTCCGCACGCTTAACGTTCGATGACGATTCGTATTATGAGTTTCTGTGATTTGATGTACCGAAGGTTGTTCAGAGTCCCAGATGAGATCACGGACATGACTAGGAGTCTCGGAATGGTCGAGACATAAAGATTCATATATTGAAAGGTTACATTCGGACACCAGAATGGTTCGGGTCATTTTGGATAAGTTTCGGAGTACCGGGGGTTACCGGACCCCCCCCCCCCCCCCCGGGAAGTTATTGAGCCTCATAGGCCAAGTGGTGGAAGAGAGGAGGCAGGCCAAGGTGTGGCGCGTGCCCCCCCTAGCCCAAACTGAACTGGACTAGGGCTAGGGGGGCCGGGCCCCCTTTCTTTCTCTTCTCCCTCTCCTTCCCCCCTTCTCCTTGTGGAAGTAGGAAAGGGGGGGGGCGAATCCTACTTGGAGTAGCACTCCCCCCTTGGGCGCGCCTCCTCCTGGCCGGCCTCCTCCTCCCTCCTTCCTTTATATACGTGGGGAGGGGGCATGCAAAGGCACAACAGACGATCTCTTAGCCGTGTGCGGTGCCCCCTCCACAGTTTTACACCTCGGTCATATCGTCGTAGTGCTTAGGCGAAGCCCTGCGCCGGTAACTTCATCATCACCGTCACCACGCCATTGTGCTGGTGAAACTCTTCCTCGGCCTCAGCTGGATCAAGAGTTCGAGGGACGTCACCGAGCTGAACGTGTGCAGATCGCGGAGGTGCCGTGCGTTCGGTACTTTATCGGTTGGATCATGAAGACGTTCGACTACATCAACCGCGTTACTAAACGCTTCTGCTTTCGGTCTACGAGGGTATGTGGACACACTCTCTCCGCTCATTGCTATGCTTCTCCTGGATAGATCTTGCATGGTTGTAGGCAATTTTTTTGAAATACTATGTTCCCCAACAGTGGCATCCGAACCAGGTCTATGCGTAGATGTTATATGCACGAGTAGAACACAAAGAGTTGTGGGCGATAATAGTCATACTTCTTACCAGCATGTCATACTTTGATTCGGCGGTATTGTTGGATGAAGCGGCCCAGACCGACATTACATGACCGCGTTCATGAGACTGGTTCTACCGCCGTGCTTTGCACACAGGTGGCTAGTGGGTGTCTGTTTCTCCAACTTTAGTTGAATCGAGTGTGACTACGCCCGGTCCTTGTTGAAGGTTAAAACAGCACACTTGACGAAAAATCGTTGTGGTTTTGATGCGTAGGTAAGAGCGGTTCTTGCTAAGCCCGTAGCAGCCACGTAAAACTTGCAACAACAAAGTAGAGGGCGTCTAACTTGTTTTTGCAGGGCTTGCTGTATGGTCAAGACGTGATGATATATAAATTGTTGTATGAGATGATCACGTTTTGTAACAGTTATCGGCAACTGGCAGGAGCCATATGGTTGTCGCTTTATTGTATGAAATGCAATCGCCATGTAATTGCTTTACTTTATCACTAAGCGGTAGCGATAGTCGTAGAAGCAATAGTTGGCGAGACGACAACGATGCTTCGATGGAGAGCAAGGTGTCAAGCCGGTGACGATGGTGATCATGACAGTGCTTTGGAGATGGAGATCAAAGGCATAAGATGATGATGACCATACCATATCACTTGTTTTGATTGCATGTGATGTTTATCTTTATGCATCTTATTTTGCTTAGTTCGGCGGTAGCATTTTAAGATGATCTCTCACTAAATTTCAAGGTACAAGTGTTCTCCCTGAGTATGCACCGTTGCGGCAGTTCATCGTGCCAAGACACCACGTGATGATCGGGTGTGATAAGCTCTACGTTCACATACAACGGGTGCAAGCCAGTTTTGCACACGCAGAATACTCGGGTTAAACTTGACGAGCCTAGCATATGCAGATATGGCCTCGGAACACTGAGACCGAAAGGTCGAGCGTGAATCATATAGTAGATATGATCAACATAGTGATGTTCACCATTGAAAACTACTCCATCTCACGTGATGATTGGACATGGTTTAGTTGATATGGATCACGTGATCACTTAGATGATTGGAGGGATGTCTATCTAAGTGGGAGTTCTTAAGTAATATGATTAATTGAACTTTAATTTATCATGAACTTAGTACCTGATAGTATTTTGCATGTCTATGTTGTTGTAGTTAAATGGCCCGTGCTACTGTGCCGTTGAATTTTAATGCGTTCCTAGAGAAAGCTAAGTTGAAAGATGATGGTAGCAACTATACGGGCTGGGTCCGTAACTTGAGGATTATCCTCATTGCTGCACAGAAGAATTATGTCCTGGAAGCACCGCTAGGTGCAAGACCCGCTGCAGGAGCAACGCCGGACGTTCTGAACGCCTGGCAGAGCAAAGCTGATGACTACTCAATAGTTCAGTGTGCCATGCTTTAGGGCTTAGAACCGGGACTTCAACGACGTTTTGAACGTCATGGAGCATATGAGATATTCCAGGAGTTGAAGTTAATATTTCAAGCAAATGCCCGGATTGAGAGATATGAAGTCTCCAATAAGTTCTACAGCTGCAAAATGGAGGAGAATAGTTCTGTCAGTGAACATATACTCAAAATGTCTGGGTATCATAATCACTTGACTCAACTGGGAGTTAATCTTCTGGTTGATAGTGTCATTGACAGAGTTCTTCAATCACTGCCACCAAGCTACAAAAGCTTCCTGATGAACTATAATATGCAAGGGATGGATAAGACAATTCCCGAGCTCTTCGCGATGCTAAAGGCTGCGGAGGTAGAAATCAAGAAGGATCATCAAGTGTTGATGGTCAACAAGACCACTAGTTTCAAGAAGAAGGGTAACTTCAAGAAGAACGGCAAGCAAGTTGCTACTCAAGTGAAGAAGCCCAAGTCTGGACCTAAGCCTGAGACTGAGTGCTTCTACTTCAAAGGGACTGGTCACTGGAAGCGGAACTGCCCCAAGTATTTTGCGGATAAGAAGGACGGCAAAGCGAAAGGTATATTTGATATACATGTTATTGATGTGTACCTTACTAATGCTTGTAGTAGCGCATGGGTATTTGATACTGGTTCTGTTGCTCATATTTGCAACTCGAAACAGGGACTACGGATTAAGCGAAGATTGTCTAAGGACGAGGTGACGATGCTCGTGGGAAATGGTTCCAAAGTCGATGTGATCGCCGTCGGCACGCTACCTCTACATCTACCTTCGGGATTAGTTTTAGACCTGAATAATTGTTATTTGGTGCCAGCGTTAAGCATGAACATTATATCTGGATCTTGTTTGATGCGAGACGGTTATTCATTTAAATCAGAGAATAATGGTTGTTCCATTTATATGAGTAATATCTTTTATGGTCATGCACCCTTGATGAGTGGTCTGTTTTTGTTGAATCTCGATAGTAGTGACACACATATTCATAGTATTGAAGCCAAAAGATATAAGTTCAATAATGATAGTGCAACTTATTTGTGGCACTTCCGTTTAGGTCATATTGGTGTAAAGCCCAAGAAGAAACTCCATGCTGATGGGCTTTTGGAATCACTTGATTATGAATCACTTGATGCTTGCGAACCATGCCTCATGGGCAAGATGACTAAGACTCCGTTCTTCGAAACAATGGAGCGAGCAATAGACTTGTTGGAAATAATACATACTGATGTATGTGGTCCGATGAGTGTTGAGGCTCACGGCGGGTATCGTTATTTTCTTACCTTCACAGATGATTTGAGCAGATATGGGTATATCTACTTGATGAAACATAAGTCTGGAACATTTGAAAAGTTCAAAGAATGTCGGGACCCCGATTCCAAGTCACACCGATCTAGCCTGTAACACCTCATATCACTTTGCGGCCTCACGCACGGTACCCCCACGGGTGTCGCCTTACCATGGCCCGGGACCGTTTGCGCCTTTTGGCTCACGTATATGACAATGTCGCTAGCATCCATATGACAGAGAACCCGGGCCGACATGGCTAGTCGTGAACCCAAAGCGGCACTAACGTATGGGGACAGGCATACCTGAATCAACATCGAACGTGTCGGTCAGCAGCGTGCGAATCCGGGCTGTAGCACTGGGCTAACAGGACTCCAGGAACCCGGGCTGTAGCAGGCTAGGCAGGACTCCGGATGTCACCGCGTGACATTTCCCCGAAGGGACAGACACAGGAACGATATGAAACACATGCCGGCCAGTCAAGTGTTCCGGAGCAGTAGTGCTGGGCTAGCAGGACTCCGGTGAACCGGGCTGTAGCGGACTACTATGGCTCATGGGAGCACAAGACTACATTTCCCCATAGGAGAGGCTACCAAGGATAAACAACTAGGTTGTCGGATCCCACACATACCAAGCATTTCAATCATACACACAATATGCTCGATATGTGCAAATACAACATGGCATCACAACAAGACTCTACGACTCAGAGTATTTATTCATTAGGCTCCGAAGAGCCAGATATTACAAACATGGGTCTCATGACCCAACATTCAGAGCATACAAGTCAAAGCACATGAGGAAGCTTAACATGTCTGAGTACAGACATCTACAAATGAAAAAGGCTGAGAAGCCTGACTATCTACCAGATCCTGCCGAGGGCACAAGATCGTAGCTGAGGTATCAAGCTAACGTCGAAGTCCACACGAAACTACTAGCGAGACTGACGTCTCTCTGCAAAACATAAAATAAGCAAACGTGAGTACAAATGTACTCAGCAAGACTTACATCAGAACTATCTACATATGCATCGGTATCAACAAAGGGGGGTGGTGGAGTTTAACTGCAGCAAGCCAGCTTTGACTCGGTGGCTATCCTAACTACGACTGCAAGCAACTCTTTTGAGGTGGCGCACACGAGTCCACATATTCACCAAATCAATACTCCACTATGGACCCGCTCCCGTCTACCTACGAGAACGCCATCCATAGCACTCACGCTTATCTTGCGCATTTTAGAGTATCCACTTTCACTTGTCTATGAACTGTTATAGGCAACCCAGAAGTCCATTTCCGCGGACACGGCTATTCGAATAGATGATGTTAACCCTGCAGGGGTGTACTTCGTCACACACGCTCTCGCCACTTACCACCATGTACACGTCGTGTACCTCGGCAACCTTCAAGCGGAAGCCTGGCGAGGGAGTCGGCCACAGCCTACCTAAACACTCAAGTCTCTAGTCCAGGTTTATCGCCTATTCAGGTTCCATCCGCAGGGAGTCCGGCCGAGGTTTCCACATACGGCCCCGAACGATGTGTGCAGGGTTCCCGAGACACCAAACGGGCGCCCGGTACACCGTGCCACGTGCCTACCGCATCACAGCCCACCCCTCGGTCAGCGCTGTCCACGGCCTCCAGCATACTACAAACACCAGAAACTACTTGCAACTCCTGGACAGAGGACAAGGGTGATTAAGAAGCCGAGAGGGTCCATTGGTTTCGGGCCCAATGCGTGGTAGTAACTGTATCATGGATCACAAACACAGAACTCAGTTCCTGAGGACGGCTTCAATGAGACAACCCACCATGTACTCCTACATGGCCTCTCACCGCTACCTTTACCAAATCGTGTTCACACACTTAGCTCACACACAGTAGGACATGTTCATCACCATTCCAATTCATCCCCGATGAATCAGACCCGACTCAACTCTAAGCAGTAGCAGGCATGACAAACAAGC
This sequence comes from Aegilops tauschii subsp. strangulata, assembly GCF_002575655.3. Classification (NCBI taxonomy): domain Eukaryota; kingdom Viridiplantae; phylum Streptophyta; class Magnoliopsida; order Poales; family Poaceae; genus Aegilops; species Aegilops tauschii. The sequence continues at coordinate 230,774,779 of NC_053039.3, forward strand.
ATGAATGAGTAGGCACATCAGGGCTCAAACAACTCCTACTCATGCTAGTGGGTTTCATCTATTTACTGTGGCAATGACAGGTCATGCAGAGGAAAAGGGGTTCAACTACCGCAGCATGTAACAGTTGAATCGATTTTCCTAATGCAGTAGAAGAGAGCAGGAGCGAGAGAATGGGATTGTATCGGAATGAACAAGGGGGTTTTGCTTGCCTGACACTTCCGAAGATAGTATAGCTCTTCATCGGTGTCATCGATCTCATCGTCGGAATCACGGCTATCGAGAGGGGACAATACCGGCAACAGAGAGGAAACACAATCAATGCAATGCACAATATGATGCATGATCATGACATGGCAATATGAATGTGTTTTGAGCTAATGCAGCTAGCAACATATTAAATGGAGTTGGTTTGAACCTTAGGTTCAAATTCAAACTCCATATAAGACATTTCAGATGCCATTTATTTAAATTGTCATATACAGTGGCTGTAAGTTGTTCAAACATGCATGAGGATGCCATAAACAGATTCTTTGGATTTTTTTGATAATTTTTCATATATATAAATCATTTCATTCTGAGCTACGGTTGATTTTATATGATTTTTAGAAGTTTATACTATTTTCTGGAATTTTCTGAATAAACTTAAATCCAGATAATGCTTTACTGCGTCAGCCTGACGTCATCACTGCGTCAGCGAGTCAACGGGCTGGCCAGGGTCAAACCTGACCCGTGGGACCTGCCTGTCAGTCTCTCAGTGCCTAATTAAGTTTAGGTTTTAAACTAAACTAACTTTTAACAGGGGCTGGCCCCACACGTCAGTGGGTCAGGGGGGAAGTCAAACCCCGGTCAAGCAGGGTCAAACCCGCCGGACTTGGTCCACGGCTCGTCGCTGGTGAAACCCGGGACGGCGGAGGGGCTCGGGATTTGCCCACGGTCGACCAAATCGACCGCGGTTTGGTCCTACGCGTAGCTGGGGCTCGCGCGCATCTAGTAGGCCAAGCGGGAGGAGCTGGGGTGGTCTAAGTCGACGGCGGCGAGCACGAATGCGGTGGCCGGAGTTCGGGCGTCGGTGGTTTTGCTGCTGTAGCGTGCTAGTGGGTGAATGGATGCACTAGCGAGACGCTACGAGGTGCGGTGAGTGTGTTAGGCACCGCGCGTGACCAAATGGTCACCGGAGTGATGCTGGCGTCGAGCTCGCGCGGCGGCGTGCTACGGTGAGCAAGGGGGCGGCGTCTACAATGAGCAAACAGAGCAGAGAGGAGGGGGGGTTCGACGCAGGGGCTCACAGTGAGTGCGGAGGCGTTCGGCGGGAAGAACAGAGGAGGGGGAGAGCGTTCGGGGGAGAGGTCGAGGCGTCGAGGGGGTATCGTGGCGCCGTCTAGGTGCAACGGGGAGGAGCCAGGCAGGCTGGGAGGGAGGAGGTGGCCGCGGCGTGTAGCTGCGCGCGTCGGGCACGCGCCCTCGCCTACTGGCGCGAGGAGGAAGGCGACAGGAGAGCGCCTGGTGGGCTGGGCCGCCAGCTGGGCCGGCCAGGTGGCTGTGGTGGGTGCCATGTAGGTATCTCCTCTCTCTGCTTTCTGTTTGTCTAATTTGTTTCTGTTTTCTAATTATTTTGATCTGTTTTGAATTAGTAAAAATACTAACTCATTTTGTAAAATCCTGATAAAAATTGTGGGCACTTTTGAAAATATTTCCAACAGCCCTCAACTAGTTTCAGAATTATTAGAGCATTTAAAATATTTATAGGATTTAAATGCCCCAATTCAAATACAATATGAGTTAATTCAAAAATCCAAAAATGACCTAGAAATATGTTTATCATTTTTGGCAGAGGTTTTTACCTTTATCAAAAATCATGAACTTTTCTAAAGGGCATTTGGGTTCATTGAAAATGTTTTTAAGTTGAACCTAGTTGAGTTCTTTTGGGTGCTAGGGATTGATCACCCCTATTTCAAGTTTAAGCAAAATTTAAACATGATGCATGAGGAACAAGCAAAGTCAGACAAGGGCTGATCTGGGGCTGTGACAAAGAATTTCAGAGTGAAGTGGAAAATCATCGTAACAAGAAAATAAAGTTTCTACGATCTGATCGTGGAGGTGAATATTTGAGTTACGAGTTTGGTCTTCATTTGAAACAACGCAGAATAGTTTCACAACTCACGCCACCCGGAACACCACAGCGTAATGGTGTCTCCGAACGTCGTAACCGCACTTTATTAGATATGGTGCGATCTATGATGTCTCTTACTGATTTACCGCTATCGTTTTGGGGTTATGCTTTAGAGACGGCTGCATTCACGTTAAATAGGGCACCATCTAAATCCGTTGAGATGATGCCATATGAACTGTGGTTTGGCAAGAAACCTAAGTTGTCATTTCTTAAAGTTTGGGGCTGCGATGCTTATGTGAAAAAGCTTCAACCTGATAAGCTCGAACCCAAATCGGATAAATGTGTCTTCATAGGATACCCAAAGGAGACTGTTGGGTACACCTTATATCACAGATCCGAAGGCAAAATATTCGTTGCTAAGAATGGATCCTTTCTAGAGAAGGAGTTTCTCTCGAAAGAAGTGAGTGGGAGGAAAGTAGAACTTGATGAGGTAATTGTACCTGCTCCCTTATTGGAAAGTAGTTCATCACAGAAATCAGTTCCAGTGATTCCTACACCAATTAGTGAGGAAACTAATGATGATGATCATGAAGTTTCTGATCAAGTTACTACCGAACCTCGTAGGTCAACCAGAGTAAGGTCCGCACCACAGTGGTACGGTAATCCTATTCTGGACGTCATGTTACTTGACCATGACGAACCTACGAACTATGAGGAAGCGATGATGAGCCCAGATTCCGCGAAATGGCGTGAGGCCATGAAATCTGAGATGGTATCCATGTATGAGAACAAAGTGTGGACTTTGGTTGACATGCCCAATGATCGGCAAGCCATAGAAAATAAATGGATCTTCAAGAAGAAGACCGACGCTGACGGTAGTGTTACTATCTACAAAGCTCGATTTGTTGCAAAAGGTTTTCGACAAGTTCAAGAGGTTGACTACGATGAGACTTTCTCACCCGTAGCGATGCTTAAGTCTATCCGAATCATGTTAGCAATTGCCGCATTTTAAGATTATAAAATTTGGCAAATGGACGTCAAAACTGCATTCTTGAATGGATTTCTAGAGGAAGAGTTGTATATGATGCAACCAGAAGGTTTTGTCAATCCAAAGGGTGCTAACAAAGTGTGCAAGCTCCGGCGATCCATTTATGGACTGGTGCAAGCCTCTCGGAGTTGGAATAAATGTTTTGATAGTGTGATCAAAGCATATGGCTTTATATAGACTTTTGGAGAAGCCTGTATTTACAAGAAAGTGAGTGGGAGCTCTGTAGCATTTCTAATATTATATGTGGATGACATATTGCTGATTGGAAATGATATAGAATTTCTGGATAGCATAAAAGGATACTTGAATAAGAGTTTTTCTATGAAAGACCTCGGTGAAGCTGCTTACATATTGGGCATCAAGATCTATAGAGATAGATCAAGACGTTAATTGGACTTTCACAAAGCACATACCTTGATAAGATTTTGAAGAAGTTCAAAATGGATCAGTCAAAGAAAGGGTTCTTGCCTGTGTTACAAGGTGTGAAGTTGAGTGAGACTCAATGCCCAACCAGTACAGAAGATAGAGAGAAAATGAAAGTCATTCCCTATGCCTCAGCCATAGGTTCTATCATGTATGCAATGCTGTGTACCAGACCTGATGTGTGCCTTGCTATAGGTATAGTAGGGAGGTACCAAAGTAATCTAGGAGTGGATCACTGGACAGCGGTCAAGAACATCCTGAAATACCTGAAAAGGACTAAGGATATGTTTCTCGTTTATGGAGGTGACAAAGAGCTCGTTGTAAATGGTTACGTCCATGCAAGCTTTGACACTGATCCGGATGACTCTAAGTTGCAAACTGGATACATGTTTATATTGAATGGTAGAGCTGTCAGTTGGTGCAGTTCCAAACAGAGCATCATGGCGGGATCTACGTGTGAAGCGGAGTACATAGCTGCTTTGAAAGCGGCGAATGAAGGAGTTCATATCCGATCTAGGTGTCATACCTAGTGCATCGTGTCCAATGAAAATCTTTTGTGACAATACTGGTGCAATTGCCTTGGCAAAGGAATCCAGATTTCACAAGAAGACCAAGCACATCAAGAGACGCTTCAATTCCATCCGTCATCAAGTGTCGTAAGGGGACATAGAGATTTGTAAGATACATACGGATCTGAATGTTGCAGACCCGTTGACAAAGCCTCTCTCACGAGCAAAACATGATCATCACCAAGACCCCATGGGTGTTAGAATCATTACTATGTAATCTAGATTATTGACTCTAGTGCAAGTGGGAGACTGAAGGAAATGTGCCCTAGAGGAAATAATAAAGTTGTTATTTACATTTCCTTTATTCATGCTAGAATTGTATTAACTGGAAACTTAGTACATGTGTGAATACATAGACAAATAGAGTGTCCCTAGTATGCCTCTTCTTCACTAGCTTGTTTATCAAAGATGGTTATGTTTCCTAGCCATAGACATGTGTTGTCATTTGATGAATGGGATCACATCATTAGAGAATGATGTGATGGACAAGACCCATCCGTTAGCTTAGCACTATGATCGTTTAGTTTATTGCTATTGCTTTCTTCATGACTTATACATGTTCCTCTAACTATGAGATTATGCAACTCCCGAATACCGGAGGAACACTTAGTGTGCTATCAAACGACACAACGTAACTGAGTGATTATAAAGATGCTCTACAGGTGTCTCCGATGGTGTTTGTTGAGTTGGCATAGATCGAGATTAGGATTTGTCACTCCGATTGTCGGAGAGGTATCTCTGGGCCCTCTCGGTAATGCACGTCACTATAAGCCTTGGAAGCAATGTGACTAATGAGTTAGTTGTGGTATGATGCATTACGGAATGAGTAAAGAGACTTGCCGGTAACGAGATTGAACTAGGTATGATGATACCGACGATCGAATCTCGGGCAAGTAACATACCGATGACAAAGGGAACAACATGTTGTTATGCGGTTTGACCGATAAAGATCTTCGTAGAATATGTAGGAGCCAATATGAGCATCCAGGTTCTGCTATTGGTTATTGACCAGAGATGTGTCTCAGTCATGTCTACATAGTTCTCGAACCTGTAGGGTCCGCACGCTTAACGTTCGATGACGATTCATATTATGAGTTTATGTGATTTGATGTACTGAAGGTTGTTCGGAGTCCCGGATAAGATCACAAACGTGACGAGGAGTCTCGGAATGGTCGATACATAAATATTCATATATTGGAAGGTTACATTCGGACACCGGAATGGTTCGGGTCGTTTCGGATAAGTTTCAGAGTACCGGGTGTTACCGGAACCCCCCCCCCCCCCCGGGAAGTTATTGGGCCTCATGGGCCTAGTGGTGGAAGAGAGGAGGCAGGCCAAGGTGTGGCGCCCCCCCCCCTAGCCCAAACTGAATTGGACTAGGGCTAGGGGGGCCGGGGCCCCCTTTCCTTCTCTTCTCCCTTTCCTTCCCCCCTTCTCCTTATGGAAGTAGGAAAGGGGGGGCGAATCCTACTTGGAGTAGGACTCCCCCCCTTGGGCGCGCCTCCTCCTGGCCGGCCTCCTCCTCCCTCCCTCCTTTATATACGTGGGGAGGGGGGCACCCAAAGGCACAACATACAATCTCTTAGCCATGTGCGGTGCCCCCCTCCACAGTTTTACACCTCGGTGATATCGTCGTAGTGCTTAGGCAAAGCCCTGCGCCGGTAACTTCATCATCACCGTCACCACGCCGTCGTGCTGACGAAACTCTCCCTCGGCCTCAGCTGGATCAAGAGTTCAAGGGACGTCACCGAGCTGAACGTGTGCAGATCGCGGAGGTGCCGTGCATTCGGTACTTGATTGGTTGGATCGTGAAGACGTTCTACTACATCAACCGCGTTACTAAACGCTTCCGCTTTCGGTCTACGAGGGTACGTGGACACACTCTCCCCGCTTGTTGTTATGATTCTCCTAGATAGATCTTGCGTGATCGTAGGCATTTTTTTGAAATACTACGTTCCCCAACACGGACATGCCGTGGCGGGTGATCAGAAACACTATGGGACAACCTCAATGGACTTGTCTTGTGTTGTACTATGTCAATTTATTACATTAGGAGAAGTTTGTAGGCATGCCACAGAGGAGTAGCCAATGTTTGTTTTGAACTCAAAGTGCCGATGTTCAACTAGTAAATTTGTATATTCAGAAACCTTTGAACTTTTCCAGCATGTTCCTTCCGCAATGTATGCTTGGAGACATCTCTGCGGGAAGTGATGCTGGTTGTTCCCGTGACTTGCTGATCGTGAAAGGTGTTGGGAAACGTTGCATGGAAAACAAAAAAAATCTACGCACACGCAAGATCTATCCATGGAGATGCATAGCTACGAGAGGGGAGAGTGTGTCTACGTACCCTTGTAGACCGTTAAGCGGAAGCGTTTATCCACGTGGTTGATGTAGTTGTACACCTTCACGATCCGCCCGATCGAGTACCGAACGTACGTCACCTCCGCGTTCAGCACACGTTTAGCTCGATGACGTCCTCACCTTCTTGATCCAGCAAGACGGGCGAAGTAGTAGATGAGTTCTGGCAGCACGACGGTGTGGTGACGGTGGTGATGCAACTATCTCCGCAGGGCTTCGCCGAGCACTACGAAAATATGACCGAGGATGAACTAGAGGGAGATGGGCACCGCACACGGCTTGGGGATCGTGGTGCGTTGCCCATCTCCCTCCACACACATATATAGGTGGGGGAGGAGGGGAGGCAGCCTAGGGCAACCCCAAGGGGGCCGGTGGCCACCCTTGGCCCCTGCCCTAGCCACGCCCCCCCTTCCCTCTTAGGCGCGCGGGGGAAGGCTGGAGGGGAGGCGCCCCCTTTCCTTTCTCACATGAGGGGAAGGCAGGAGGGGCTAGCCCTCCCCCTTTCCTTCTCTAGGGCCGGCGGCCTAGAGGTGGGGAGCTCCAGCCCCTTGTGGGATGGTGTGCTCCCCACTTTTTGCCGATATGGCCCAATAACCTCTCCCGGCCTCCCGGAACCCCTTCCGGTGATCCGGTGACTACCCGATACATTCCGAAACCTTTCCGGTGACCAAATAGCATCGTCCTATATATCAATCTTTACCTCCGGACCATTCTGGAGCTCCTCGTCATGTTCGTGATCTCATCCGGGACTCCGAACAACATTTGGTCATCAACTCACATAACTCATATAATACTATATCGTCAACGGACGTTAAGCGTGCAGACCCTACGAGTTCGAGAATGATGTAGACATGACCGAGACACCACTCCGGTCAATAACCAATAGCGGGACCTGGATGCCCATATTGGTTCCTACATATTCTACGAAGATCTTTATCGGTCGAACCTTTATGACAACATACGTAATTCCCTTTGTCTGTCGGTATGTTACTTGCCCGAGATTCGATCATCGGTATCTTCATACCTAGTTCAATCTCGTTACTGGCAAGTCTCTTTACTCGTTTGTAATACATCCTCTCGTAACTAACTCCTTAGTCAGTTTGCTTGCAAGCTTCTTGTGATGTGTATTACCGAGAGGGCCCAGAGATACCTCTCCGATACACGGAGTGAGAAATCCCAATCTTGATCCATGCCAACTCAACAGACACCTTCGGAGATACTGTAGAGCATCTTTATGATCACCCAGTTACGTTGTAACGTTTGATAGACACTAGGCATTCCTCCGGTATTCGGGAGTTGCATGTTCTCATGGTCGAAGGAATATGTATTTGACATTAAGAAAGTAGTAGCAATAAACTGAACGATCATATGCTAAGTTAACGGATGGGTCTTGTCCATCACATCATTCTCCTAATGGTGTGATCCTGTTATCAAATGACAACTCATGTCTATGGTTAGGAAACCTTAACCATCATTTGATCAACAAGCTAGTCTAGTAGAGGCTCTCTAGGGACACAGTTTTTTTATGTATGCACACATGTATTTAAGTTTCCGGTCAATACAATTATAGCATGAATAATAAACCTTTATCATGAATAAGGAAATATAATAATAACAAATTTATTATTGCCTCTAGGGTATATTTCCATCAGTCTCCCACTCGCACTAGAGTCAATAATCTAGATTACATAGTAATGAATCTAACACCCATGGAGTCTTGGTGCTGATCATGTTTTGCCCGCGGAAGAGGTTGAGTCAACGGGTCTGCTACATTCAGATCCGTATGTATTCTGCAAATTTCTATGTCTCCATCCTTGACCTTTTCACGAATGGAGTTGAAGCGTCTCTTGATGTGTTTGGTTCTCTTGTGAAAGCTGGGTTCCTTCGCTCAGGCAATTGCTCCAGTCTTGTCACAAAAGATTTTCATTGGACCCGATGCACTGGGTATTACACCCAGATCAGATATGAACTCCTTCATCCGCTGCTTCCGAAGCAGCTATGTACTCCGCTTCACACGTAGAACCCACCACAACGCTTTGCTTGGAACAGCACCAACTGACAGCTCCACCATTTAATATAAATATGTGTCCAGTTTGTGACTTGGAGTCATTCGGATCAGTGTCGAAGCTAGCATCAACGTAACCTTTTACAACGAGCTCTTCGTCACCTCCATAAACGAGAAACATATCCTTGGTCCTTTTCAGGTACTTTAGGATGTTCTTGACCATTGTCCAGCGATCCACTCCTGGATTACTTTGGTACCTCCCTGCCAAACTTATGGCAGGACACATATCAGGTCTGGTACACAGCATGGCATACATTATAAAACCTATGGCTGAGGCAAAGGGAATGACTTTCATTATCTCTCTATCTTCTGCCTTGGTCGGGCTTTGGGTCTGACTCAATTTCACACCTTACAACACAGGCAAGAACCCTTTCTTTGACTGGTCAATTTTGAACTTCTTCAGAACTTTGTCAAGTTATGTGCTTTGTGAAAGTCCTATTAGGCGTCTCGATCTATCCCTATAGATCTTGAAGCCCAATATATAAGCAGCTTCACCGAGGCCTTTCATTAAAAAATTCTTATTCAAGTATCCTTTTATGCTATCCAGAAATTCTATATCATTTCCAATCAACAATATGTCATCCACATATAATATCAGAAATGCTACAAAGCTCCCACTCACTTTCTTGTAAATACAGGCTTCACCGTAAGTCTGTATAAAACCATATGCTTTGATCACTTCATCAAAGTGTATATTCCAACTCCGAGATACTTGCACCAGTCCATAGATGGATCCCTGGAGCTTGCACACTTTGTCAGCACCTTTAGGATCGACAAAACCTTCTGGTTGCATCATATACAACTCTTCTTTAAGAAATCCATTAAAGAATGCAGTTTTGACATCCATTTGCCAGATTTCATAATCATAAACTGCAGCAATTGCTAACATGATTTGGACAGACTTAAGCATCGCTACGGGTGAGAAAGTCTCATCATAGTCAACCCCTTGAACTTGCCGAAAACCTTTTGCGACAAGTCGAGCTTTGTAGATAGTGACATTACCATCAGCGTCTGTCTTCGTCTTGAAGAACCATTTATTGTCAATGGCTTGCCAATCATCGGGCAAGTCCACCAAAGTCCACACTTTGTTCTCATACATGGATCCTATCTCAGTTTTCATGGCCTCAAGCCATTTATCAAAATCTGGGCTCATCATAGCTTCTTCATAGTTCGTAGGTTCACCGTGGTCTAATAACATGACTTCCAGGACAGGATTACCATACCACTCTGGTGTGGAACGTGTTCTGGTCGACCTATGAAGTTCAGTAGTAACTTGATTTGAAGTTTCATGATCTGAGCTTCCTCGCTAGTTGGTGTAGGCATTATGAAAACATTTTTTTTCTGGTGTGCTACTTTCCAATTCGAGAGAAGGTGCAACAACCTCATCAAGTTCTACTTTCCTCCCATTCACTTCTTTCGAGAGAAACTCCTTCTATAGAAAGGACCCATTCTTGGCAACAAAGATCTTGCCTTCGGATCTGTGGTAGAAGGTATACCCAATAGTTTCCTTAGGGTATCCTATGAAGACGCACTTCTCCGATTTGGGTTCGATCTTATCAGGTTGAAGCCTTTTGAAATAAGCGTTGCATCACCAAACTTTAAGAAACGATAGCTTAGGTTTCTTGCCAAACCATAGTTCATACGGGGTCGTCCCAAGGGATTTAGATGGTACCTATTTAACATGAATGTAGATGTCTCTAATGCATAACCCCAAAATGATAAAGGCAAATCGGTAATAGACATCATAGAACGCACCATATCTAATAAAGTACGGTTACGACGTTCGGACACACCATTACGCTGTGGTGTTCCAGGTGACATGAGTTGTGAAACAATTCCGCATTGTTTTAAATGAAGGCCAAACTCGTAACTCAAATATTCACCTCCACGATCAGATCGTAGAAACTTTATTTTCTTGTTATGATGATTCTCTACTTCACTCTGAAATTCTTTGAACTTTTCAAATGTTTCAAATTTGTGTTTCTTTAAGAAGATATACCCATACCTACTCAAATCACCTGTAAAGGTTAGAAAATAATGATACCCGCCGCGTGCCTCAATACTCATCGGACCGCATACATCGGTATGTATTATTTCCAATAAGTCATTAGCTCGCTCCATTGTTCCGGAGAACGGAGTTTTAGTCATCTTGCCCATGAGGCATGGTTCACAAGTATCAAGTGATTCCAAAAGTCCATCTACATGGAGTTTCTTCATGCACTTTACACCAATATGACCTAAACGGCAGTGCCACAAGTATGTTGCACTATCATTATCAACTTTGCATCTTTTGGCATCAATATTATGAATATGTGTGTCACTACGATCGAGATTCAACAAGAATAGACCATTCATCAAAGGTGCATGACCATAAAAGATATTACTCATATAAATAGAACAACCATTATTCTCTGACTTAAATGAATAACCGTCTCACAATAAACAAGATCCAGATATAATGTTCATGCTCAACGCTGGCACCAAATAACAATTATTGTGGTCTAAAACTAATCCTGAAGGTAGATGTAGAGGTAGCGTGCCGACGGCGATCACATCGACCTTGGAACCATTTCGGACGCGCATCGTCACCTCGTCCTTAGCCAATCTTTGTTTATTCCGACTCATGTTTCGAGTTACAAATATGAGCAACCGAACCAGTATCAAATACCCACGCGCTACTACGAGCATTAGTAAGGAACACATCAATAACATGTATATCAAATATACCATTGTTCACTTTGACATCCTTCTTATCCGCCAAGTATTTGGGGCAGTTCCGCTTCCAGTGACCATTCCCTTTGCAGTAAAAGCACTCAGTTTCAGGCTTGGGTCCAGCTTTGGGCTTCTTCACGGGAGCGGCAACTTGCTTGCCATTCTTTTTGAAGTTCCCTTTCTTTCCCTTGCCCTTTTTCTTGAAACTAGTGGTCTTGTTAACCATCAATACTTGATGCTCCTTCTTGATTTCTACCTCCGCGGCCTTGGCCTTAAGCATTGCGAAGAGCTCAGGAATTGTTTTCGTCATCCCTTGCATATTATAGTTCATCACGAAGCTTTTGTAGCTTGGTGGCAGTGGTTGAAGAACTCTGTCAATAACACTCTTAACTAGAAGATCAATTCCCAGCTGAGTCAATTGGTTATGATACCCAGAAATTTTGAGTATGTGTTCACTGACAGAACTGTTCTCCTCCATCTTGTAGCTATAGAACTTGTTGGAGACTTCATATCTCTCAACCTGGGCATTAGCTTGAAATATCAATTTTAGCTCTTGGAACATCTGATATGCTCCGTGGCATTCAAAACATCTTTAAAGTCCCGGTTCTAAGCCATAAAGCATGGCACACTGAACTATTCAGCAGTCGTGTCACCTAGCGGTGCATCAAGGACATAATTCTTTTGTGCAGCAATGAGGATAATTCTCAAGTTACAAACCCAGTCTGTGTAGTTGCTACCATCATGTTTCAACTTAGCTTTCTCTAGGAATGCATTAAAATACAGGGGAACGGTAGCACGGGCCATTGATCTACAACATAGATTTGCAAAAACTATTAAGACTAAGTTCATGATAAATTAAGTTCAATTAATCAAATTACTAATGAACTCCCACTCAAATCAACATCCCTCAAGTTATGTAAGTGATACATGATCCAAATCAACTAACCCATGTCTGATCATCACATGAGATGGGGTAGTAATCAATGGTAAACATCTCTATGTTGATCATATCTACTATATGACTCACGTTCGACCTTTCGGTCTCTAGTGTTTCGAGACCATGTCTGTACATGCTAGGCTCGTCATGTTTAACCCAAGTATTCTGCTTGTGCGAAACTGGCTTACACCCGTTTGTATGTGAACATAGAGTCTATCACACCTGATCATCACAGGGTGCTTCAAAACGACGAACTTTAGCACCGGTGCATACTCGAGGAGAACACTTTTATCTTGAAATTTAGTGAAGGGATCATCTTATAATGCTACCGTCGTTCTAAGCAAAATAAGATGCATAAAGGATAAACATCACATGCAATCAAAATATGTGACATGATATGGCCATCATCATCTTGTCCTTTTGATCTCCATCATCACCCGCTCGACACCTTGATCTCCATCGCTGCGTCGGGGTCGTCTCGCCAACTATTGCTAACGCATAGCGATAAAGTAAAGCATTTACATGGCGCTTGCATTTCATACAATAATTAAGAGACAACCCTAAGGCTCCTGCCAGTTGTTGATACTACAAAACATGATCATCTCATACAACAACGTATATCACTTCACATCTTGACCATATGACATCAACATACCCTGCAAAAACAAGTTAGACGTCCTCTACTTTGTTGTTGCAAGTTTTACATGGCTGCTACGAGCAATGTGACAGCCTGATTTCTGGCCCTTTCTTTTTCTGTTGTGTTTCCGAGGTTTTTGCCTAAGTTTTCTTTTTTTCGTGGCTTTGTGGTCTGGAAACTGAAGAAGATGCCCTCTTCTTTGCTTCCAGAGTGGCTTTTCATTCCCAAATATTTCCCTAGACCCTGTCATTTTCATCCTAGCCCAAATCCCAATATTCTTTTTATTGGGAATATTCCTTTTCTATTAAAGGAATAACTCAATATTGCCCTAGGTTGTGAAGCAACCTTTATTTCCATCACTCCTAAAATTCCAAAATAATTCTCATAAATTGTTTGGGTCATATCTTGCTCAAATATGGCAAAACTTTTCATTGCCATGTTCAAAAACAATCCTCCAATAATTCATTTCCAATCTTCCCTAAATGGCACATTGTGAAGCAAGTGTCATTTTTCTTTTCCTAATTGACCTCAAACTCCTTGGACATCTTTTCATGTCCATATCATTGCCACATGCCAAAATGCAACCTCATTTGCCTAGTAATTATTTAATTATGATTTTCCAAAGTTTCTGTCCAGAAAGAAGCTTTGTGAAGGAGGTACAAGCTACGCATATCGAAATGAGTTTCCATTTTTCATGATCCTTCATGTCATCATATCATAGCCCTCCACCAAAGTAGAGCTCATGTCATGCCTCCATGTGAGCTCAGCTTCAATTCTTATTTTCTGGTCAAAATTTCAGTTTGTGAAGCAAGTATATTTTATCTTGCTCCATTATGGCTGTAAATTTTTCTAGACCTTCTGGTATCAATATAACTTCCCTCCACCAAGATGTGGCTCAATCCCTTTGACCATTTGCCCTGTGGAAATTTTCCAATTTATGGTCAGAATAATACTTTCTGAAGCAAGTGCTATTTTGGTTCATCCAAATGGCATGAAACTCCTTGTGCATCTTAATATATTCAAATAATTGGGCCATAACCATTTTCATCTCTATTGATGCAACTATGTGAGTGCATCATCCAAATTCCCATTTCTGGCCATTATGGCATTTTCTACAGCAACCACCCTCTAAACTCCTCATGTTAAGCTTATTTCTTGTGATCGTAGTAACCTTAGTGTTTTATCATCACCAGACAAACTATTTACTGAATTGCCAAGATTGTGTCCCCACTGCACAGCACAAACACTTGGCTACTGGTTTGCTTTGGGATCTTCTGCAAATCACTTCTTTGCTCCTAGAACAATTTATTTCCTCAATTATACTAAGGTAACTAGGTTCATTCCACTAGACATGGTTGTCCACGCCAAAACCCTCCATTTGTTCGAGTGCCGGTGGTGATCACGCTGATGTCATGCAAATCGCGTGCTCTGGCTTCTTCCCGCCACTGTGTTCGTCTCCTCCCTCCTCTTCTAGACCTCCAACCATGTCTAGTAGCTGCCCCGTGATGCCCTGCATTTCCCTGCATCTATTTATCGTCGTCGTTCGCCTTAAATGCGTTGCAAAGGCCATGCCCGTGCCGCGCCCAGCCTCTGACCTCCATTAAAGCACTGCTCAAGCTCACTTGCGATGCTCCAGAGCCTTCCCCTCGGCTATATAAGCGTGCCCCGAGTCCTCCCTCAGCTCACAAGCCCCTCCTCGCCTCATTTGTCCACCGGAGTCCTCAGCCCCCTCCTCTTTTCGCCGGTGTTCGTCTCGGCCGCCGCGGTTCCTCCTTGGTTCCGGCGAGCTCGAGCCTCCTATCCTCCTCTAGAGCTGTCCACTAGCTCCCCCTCACTCCCGCAGTTCGCCCCACACCTTTAGTTCGTCGCCGGAGTGCCCGCAGCGCCGTCAACCTCCGCCTCCCGAAGCTTCCTGTCCTCCTCATGGCGCCGCCCCTCCCCTCCGTTCCACTCCTCCACGGTGCCCCCTTTGCCTCAAGATGGGTGCGCCTAGCCACCCCGCATCTGCCGGTGGCCTCGCCTCGGCCAATGGTGGCCGGAGCCGGCCGGACCACCACCGCCCCGCCGCCTCTGTTCCTCTCCATCGCCGCGTCCTCCTCTCCTCCCCAGGGACGGCTGACCCCCTGGACGGACGCGCCACGCCGGGCCGCGCCCGCCGGTGCCCGCGCCCTGGACGGAGCTGGCCTGGGCCGGCCGCCCCAGCGCCGCCCCTCCCCTGCTTCCTCTCCTCTGCTCACGGGAGCACAGGAGCGAGAGGAAGGAGACGAGCCGATCGCCCCCACCCCTTGCCAGCTCAGCGTAAGTGGAAACGTATTCTTGAAATTCGTTTCCGTTAGATGAAAACGTATTTCCTTCTTCTGTTACCCAAAGTACGTTTTCCAGTTCAGAAAGCATATTACTGATTTTGCGCCTCTGCCTTATCCACTCAAGGACCTGTTTGCTGAAGAAATTTTCATAGATTGGTCCCTGATCTTCATCATCTTATAACTCCGCAACCGTAACTCCAAATGAGGTGATTCCAAAGCCCACTTCTTCGTTCGTCGAGCCTTTTCTGTTGGTTTCATTTTCACTATGGTTTGACACTGTGAAAATGACCTTTTTGCCCTTGCGCGTAAACAGCCCCTCCGAGAGAGAACTGTTTCCGGCAAATCTTTCCGCGGCTTCACCGCACTTCTCCCCAGTGCCCTCTTCATCCCAAGCAAGCCACAATACCCACTTGCGTGATAGTCATACATCAGCCATGGTTTTCAACTTGAATCTTTATTAAATGTTTGCTTGTTGAAAAGATGGTTATCGTTGTTCCGGTGATGTTTAGATTTGCATGTTCACTATTGTGCTATATTGCTTTGTACTCTGTTATCATGGTCTACCTATTAGTATCTCCTTTCATATGTTTATGCTTGCTAGTAGTACATGTTGATGTTGGTGATGGTCTTCGGTGCATGACTTCCGTCTGTCCCGAGTACCGTTGTTATGCATGTTCCATTGCATCCAGTTGGTTAAATGCTTGCATGATGGCATCGTTGATATGTTCTTGCATGATATTTATTGTTGATGCTAGTGGTCATGCTATGTTTCAGAGAAGTATGTACTGTGATGTTCATGCTAGTCAGTATGTCGTACTCAGTGGCTATGATTCATTGTTGATATGGTGGATAGTATGTGATACCGTCATGATTATGTTGATATCATGTCCATGCATTGTAATTTGCATCATGTTATTTTATCATGGCTCAGCATATTTGCATTCAAGTTAACCGGATTAAATTGAACTTGAACAACTGTTGGCTGAGTCATGGTGCCGCTGAAACGATGCTGACCAGTACAACCACGCTTACCGGTATGGGACGGTCCTAACTGGGTCTATTGTTGTGCCTCTCGCCGGTGCCTCCAACGAGGGAAGGTTATGGGCGCGTGCTACCCTGATCATGTAGGCGGACATAACCTTGTGTGCCCGTTGTTGAGTTTTTTTGGATCCGTGTCCCCGTGTGGGACGGGCCACGACGGTGGTCGTTGTGTCTTTGGTAGACACGGGGCCACCCATGACTTAGCCCAGAGGGGAGTGAGTCGGAGTGGCCGGGAGAGTGTCATGGCAGTAGGACGGTTTTGTCGGAACACCGTTGGTCCACCCGAATGGGAGTGCGAGGCCATGGGTTCCGTAGTGTGGGTACAGTGTACTAACCTCTGCAGAGTGTATATTAAATCTATCGATAGCCGCGCCCACGGATAAGGGCCCAGTTTGAAAGTAGGTCACACCGTGAGTCAACAGTAATAAGAATAACTTGATTAAGGACAACCCGTGGTTGTGATCGCCGTAAGGATCACGGTTTGGGACCAAGTGTTGGTCGTGGTTGTGATCGCCGTAAGGATCACGATGGTATCGAGGATACCGAGTTGTTGGATATTCGTGATGTTGTGCGAGAATCGTGGGTAAAGATCAAGCTCCTTGTGGTCATTTACTGATCGCTACGGTATTGTTTATACCAAGCTTGATTTGATCCCGAGATGATCGTGTGATGTCCGAGGATGGTATGTGATGGTTACGAGGTAACCCGAGCAGAATAAATGATGCATGTAGCGTCATCATGTTGCATGCTAGTATCATCAGATTTATACGTTCTTGCCATGATCATATTGTTCTAGCAGTATTATGTTTATGTTGTTCATGCCATGTTATCCTGATGATCTCATGATAATTCCTGTTTAACTTGTAATTGCCATGCTATTGTCTGTCTTGAATGCTTCTGGTTATTGTGAGCTTGCAAGTACATTCAATGTACTGACCTGGCGTGTCATGCCAGTTTGCAGGTCATGCCGGATTTGATTGCTTGCTTGTCGTGGTTTTCGTTCGTGCGATCTAGGATAAGCGTTCCAGCCAGAGCCCCTGCGGAGTGGAGTTCACCACCGTCGTCGTTGTTCCGCTGCTAGAGTTATTCCGCTGCTTCGAGTTGTTCTGCTGCTTGCATAGAGCAACTAAGGATGGCGTAGTGTCGTCGTACCGATGTTATTCATTGTAATATCGGAGACCTTGTATTCATATTCGTGTAATAATAGAAAGCTGGTTTGTTCTATGCTAAGCAGTGCCGTATTCTAGAAGACTTCTCCTCGATCTCTGGGCTGGAATACGGGGTGTTCCGGTTTCTCTGAGCCGGGGTGCCACAGGCTTGGTATCAGAGCCAGGTCTGGCTGTAGGACGCCCTAGACCGCGCGAACGTTAGAAAGCGGTAGTATAGACCCCAGTTTGTTTGTTGCACTTGATTGCTGCATTTGTTTGTTGCATAGCATGCATATAGCCTTAGTATTTGTGATAACGGTTTATCTGGTGAGTGTAGCTGGCATCGGTTCGGATCCACTGCAACTCAACCTTTGCATTTCTCTAGTTCCTTTTTCTTTCGGTGTTTGGTGTCATTTCTGTCCCAGCAGAGTGATGCCAAGTGATCCCGACACTGTTTGCAAAAAAATGGTGCTCAGGTATCGCACCGATGTCTTTCTTTCAGTCCCGCCTATCATTTCGGTGATGGACATGTTTCTATCCCGGATCATTCTTTTATTTTGTCGTGTTGGCAACCCTTAATGATCTTAGTTATCAAGAAAGGGCAATGTCAGCAGCCTCAGCTTTTCCCCTCTATCCTATTTCTTGGACGAGTACGGATCTTTTTCCGTCCGCTTGATAATAATGTGGTTGCGACCTTCGTGTCCCACTGCATGATTACCGGGTACGTCCTTACCTCCGAGCTAGTTCAGGTTGCCACCTGGCTAAGCCAGCACTTGGTGTAGCGCTGTTTACACCAATTCTTCCACACATTTATTCGTCCTCGTGCACATCGTCACAGCATATTAGACCGCAATACTGGAGATTCCGCGAAATTTGTGTGCTTAAGTAGGCATGCATATTGTGTGACTAGCAGTAATATGTGATGATTGCTTGATTAATTATATTAGTATAATGCTTGCGTGCTTTTGTTTTAGTCGTTTCTGTTGTTCCTTTCTTTGGGCCTTCGGTGTTACAATTTTTTCCCCTATTAAAGTTGCTCGTCAGCCGACACTGGACCCGAAGAGTCAGCAAGAAATGCATATATTTGGAAACTCACCTAAACAGAATGGAACTATCAGCTAACTGCAGTGAAATTGGGAATATCTTGTCTGGATGCAAAAGAAATCCTGGATGGACCGTCAGTATCAAGTTTGCATTAGCGTTCACTCATCACAACAAAATGATTAAATCAGCAAGAAGATAAATTGTGTGCAAGGTTGACAGAATTTTATCAAAGGTATGGCTCAGATACAAGTTTAATTTTTTGTTGAGGATGATTTTGGAACTCGATGTACTTGGAAGCAAGCAAAAATATGGCATATACTCAGAAAGGAGAATAGTCCTGCAAAACCCCTTTTCATGCAAGAGATCAATAGCAAAAATATTAAAATGGTATGTATATGTGGAAATCGGTCCGCATATCACAATAAGAGGCTTCTGGTGTAAGCAACCCAATCTTCCCTCGCAAAATACCAGAGAAGCTTCCAAGGCAAGATTCATCTATCTTCCTCAGTACGATACATGGATGACTTCTCGCGCAAGGTACTCTGCCTTCTTCAGTAAGCAACCGCAAAAGCTCCCGGCGTAAGGTACTGAGTCTTTCCCCAGCAAAGTCTTTAAGGGGGTAAGCTTCTGAAGCACGATACCCGGTCTTCTTCAGCAAGCTGTCCGATGAAAGTTTCGAGCACAAGCCAGCCAATCTTTCTCAGTAAGACATTAGTAAAAGGTAGTACGCTGTGAACTGACAGCATATGGCAGTGAATCCCAAGAATCAGATCCGCAACATTTTGGTCTGAAGCAAGAATCAGTCAGAATACACGTCTGTCTCGGGAATCAGATTCTCATATATATGCGGTGAGCATACCACCGAGATCTTACAAGTCACTCGGATGAGGATCTGATAACCACGTGAGGATGATTAAGAGAAGAAAGCCAGTATACACCACAGTGTGACAAAGGATTATGAGGATTGACGACCTCAATGAGCTCAATACAAGTACCCGTGAAACTGGAAAATGATCCTGATGAGCCCTTGTCCCCTTTTTCTCCAATGACGACACCACGCCTGTGATCTGAGCTGTTTCTAGCTATCCGGGGTGGATGCTGATCACTATTGTTGCTTACTGAAGCCGATCTAGTCGGTGTTGGGTTGCCTCTCGATGAACAGTGACCGTTGCTACCGTGCGCGCGGTACGTAGAACAAGTTGAGACGTGCTGAGTCGAGCCGGTTGGTTGGTTGTGGATGAACAGTTCCCAGTGAGGGTTGGATGAATAGGACCCCGTGGTAGTAGGCCGTTGCCGCTGGATGAACAGGACCCCGAGGAGGCCGCCGCACCCTAGCCGGTTGGGGGTGGATGAACAGGACCCCGTGGAGGCTCTATGAACAGCAGCCGATGGAGGCTGGATGAACAGTAGCCATGGATGAACAGTAGCCCGTGGAGGGTGGAGGAGGTCGACGGTGGATGAACAGTAGCCCGTAGAGGCCAGAGCGAGGTGGTAGACGATGGATGAACATGACCCCGTTTCGACCGTAGGTGCTCCGACACAAGTCTGTTTGCTCCGTTTTGCGGTACGCCACACCCCTCCCGACCAACAGTACCCCGTTTCGACCGTAGGAGGTCGAAGAGAAGTCTGTTTCCTCCGTTTTGCAGTACGCCAGACCCCTCCTGATGAACAGGATCCTGTTTTGACCATGGCCGGTCGAACAGAAGGCCGTTTCCTCCGTTCTGCGGTACGCCAGACCCCGTTTCGGCTGTTCCATCCAAGCCGGTTGGCTCCCGTTGAACAGGACGCATTCCGGCCCAGTCGGTTGCCTCCCGATGAATAGGATGCTATTTCTCCGTTCCGACCCAGCCGGTTTGCTGCCCGATGAACATGACGCCGTTGCTGCCGTCCATTGCCTCTTCATGTACACAAGCCCTGGTCGTCCATATATATGCGCGAGTACGCGCTCGAGACCCTGCCCGTATGTACGTGTATTTTTTGCCCTGTGGTTGTACGTACGTGTACAGGACTTAGACGGGGCTGCGTGAACTGCTATGTCGGGTGCTCTACAACAACACGTGTTGCTACTTACTCAGCCACGGTTCATACTTGCAGAGGGACCGATCGACCAGTATGTACGTACACGTTCATGACCAGACAGACAACGCTACGTACGCTTTGACCGGGTGGGTCCCAGCGGTCAGGGAGAATAAGAACGTACTTCCTTGCGTGCGAAGATATAGCTGGTCGTCCGAGCTGTCAGGGGGAGGAATCATTTTTATTTTGCTAGTAATAAGGAGGCACTTCCTTGTGTTCGAAGATTTAGCTGGTGGGTCCAACTGTCAGCCTCACCGACTAAAGTCCTCTTCCGATGGCTATCCTTCGTTGACCACGTTGACCACGCCGCGCCGAGAGCACCAAGCGGTGGACGAAGGCGAGGCCTAGGAAGGGAACGACGCGGAGCCGGGGAAGACGCGGCAGTGGATGCCCACGCGGAGGGGAGTATGTGGGTTGACTGCTTCGGCTGCGGTGTGAGGCTGCTGTCACCGGAGAATAACAGGAGGTGTGGGTGAGTATAGAGGGATGGCATAGCCAGCAGTGGCAGCACAGCCGAACACGGGAGGTAGGAGCAGGCGGCATGACCGGCGCTGGTTTGGGCAGCTGGAGCAAGAAGACCAGAGGTTGAAGAAGCACTATGGCCGTTGGATGGACATCGTACGGTCAGTGCAGCTAGAATCGTTTATATTGACTAAGTTGACAAAGCCCTTGGTACGCGTCAACTTAGTAGGCCCACAGGTCAGCCTCCGAAACGGTGCGCCTCAGATGTCAGGGGGAGGAATCATTTTTGGGGCGGCTGAAGCAAGAATATCCGAGATTCAAGAAGAAGCACGCATCCGTTGGATGGACATCCAATGGCCACTACTGCTAGAACCGTGTGTTGACTATAAGTTGACAAAGCCTTGCATACGCATCAACTTAGTTTTTTTGGGGACGCGTCAACTAGTAGGCCCACAAGTGTGGCAGAGAACATATAGCCCATTTGCGATTTGTAAGAATGTACAACCCATTTTTGAATTCTAATGGAATTTACTACAGCCCATTTACAGTTTGTTAAAAGTACAACCCATTTTCTAGCTAGGACAACGATTAATAATTTGAACCAACCGCTCAAAACAGAATTCAATAAAATTTCCCACATTTTGATGGGATCCGAAATATTTTTATCCCGAAATTTCTAGTCACATTAAATATAATTTCAAAATAAATTTGTATTACGTAAAAATTCAACGAAATATTGCGCGCTCAACAATTAATGAAATTAAAATTTTCAAAATCCAATAATAATATTTTTTAAACTAATTACGTGTTTGGTGCATTTTTTTATAGTTACTGCCTAGTTTTTATAATTACATCCCATTTATTATTTCTTAAAGCCCATTTTCTTGTTAAGCCTAATGCATCCCTCCTAGGAAAGATTTGCAGCCCAGCAGGGCGGAGAATGACAAGTTGACCTTGCCTGGCTATTCCTCAAAAAGAAGTATAGCTGGACTAGCCATTTTTAGCTAGAAAAAAATTAATATCTTGTGTCGGAGTTATTGGCCATGGGTAGCCTCATCTGCCCCCCATGGCATTTCAAGACATCGGGGCCGACTGCGCCCCTCGAGCATCAAAGATTGATCGCCACCTTCTTGTGGCCGGCTGGTCCAAGCGGCCGGCTGCCAGAAGGCGGTGGACCCCAGAAGACGACCACGAAGTGGGCTGCCTCCTAGCAGGCGGCCTCCAGAGAGGCCGGCTCCTAGCAGGCGGCCCCAGGCGCCCTCAATGTCTGCGCCCTCATAAACACGACGGGACGGGGTGTGGCTACGGCGAAGCCTGCCACCCTTGAATCCAGGGCAAGTCGTGGCCACAATGCGCCGTACCAGCAGGAGATCTCCTGCACGACGCGACACTGTTGCCACTCCGCGCGTGACCTCACCCGAGTCAGAGGGGACCATGCTCCCACGACGGGCTGTCGGTACGGCCTGCAGGTGGCGGGCCCTACCTGCCCGTGAGAAACCAGAAGGCGGCAAGCCCCGGCCAGTCAGCCTAGGGGGAGGTCGGCACCCAGAAGGCGGCCCTCCCCCTTCCTAGGAGTTTGTGCACCATTAACCAGAAGAGATGGGGAATGGCTACAGTGAACGCCCGCCAGGCGGCGGAACTGTAGCCATGACTTCCCCGACAAAGCAAGCGTCATTAGAAGCACGACTACAGTGCTTAGCAGCCAGCAAGACCCGCAAGCGGCGGGCACGGCCTGTCGGCCAAGTACAAGATAGCCGGCGGGGCCCACCAGTTGGCGGGCCCCAGCAGCCAGCAGAGAAGCCGGCCACAAGAGACACTGACGGCCGGGGCCTACACCCGGCCAATTTACCATTGTACCCCTGGGGTTAGGCCTATATAAACCCCCCAGGGCACCCATGCAAAGGGCTCAGATCTTTAGCCAAACACACACACACACATAGAGAGAGGAGAGAGCTAGCCTTGCCCTTCTTCCTCCTCTAGCAAACAGCTCAAGGAGCAACTTGTAGCTACCTGTTGAGATAGTGATCATGCGGAGACCCCGCAGAGCAGGACTAGGGGTGTTATCTCCTAGGAGAGCCCCGAACCTTGGTAAAGTTTGCCGGCGTACGTGTCTACGCCTTATCCCGCTTCCTGGCACCGGCGACGTCTTACTATCCCCCACCATGATAAGCCACCCGTTGGCATATGTCGCACCAAAACCCCGACATTTGGCGCCCACCATGGGGCTAGGTGCACCGTCGTCCGGAGATCTGTTCTGGACGGGAACCCTCTTCCTTCCTGGCGAGCGCAGCCAGCCCGGCACGCCAGACGGCGTTTGCGCCGACGCGCTACATGGCGTGGAGGTCGCCTGCGCGGCGAGCTGCCTCGCTGACCTTGTTGGCGAGATCCGCCTCTCCGACGAGCCTGCATCCAACGCAGGTACAGATGGCCCCGAGAGCCGCCTTGTCAGCCTCCTCGACCAGCTCCACATCGCCAACGAGCCGGCCTACGACTTGGAGTCGATCGGCTCCACCGACCCGATGCTCGTCGACTCCGACACGGCATCGCTCGACGCGTTCCCCACCAATGTGGTGGTCATCGACGATCCGCTTCCTCGCGCGGACAGTGGCGGCAGCACCGTCACGGAGGTGCTTGTCATTGGCCATGGCGAGCACTCTGGTGAGGACGGCTAGGATCCGTTGTAGGCAGCATTGCAGGACTTGGCCGCACCCATCCCCGAAGACGCTGATGGCGAGACGCTGGAGGCACATCACAAAGCGCTCTTCGATAGCTCTAAGAAGTTGGCCACCATGAGACGCCTCTCTGAGTCCTACCAGTGTGAAGTCGGCCGCGCCATCGGTGGCATGCCGGCTGCTGGCGAGCCCAGCCGCGTGGGCGCCATCCGGCAATGCGGAGCCGCCATTGCCAGCATGCCGGGGGCTGACCGCCCGACTTACGCCACGCCCCAGGAGAACATTCGAGCTGCCCAGGCGGCAACAGAAGAGCTGGAGCACTTGGAGGGCGACGAGCGTCGCTGCATGATGGAGCGCGTGTAGCAGCTCCTTGATGCGGCTGCTGCGCAACAGGAGGCCGGCCACCGGGTGGTGGAGCCCGGCCTGCAAACTGAGAACCAGCCCCCTCGCCGAGAGCACGGCGCGACATCCCGGACGTCGACTGGCGGCACCCACGGACGAATAGACCGAGATCCGGCTGCAAGCCGCAGCCGGACGCATATCTCCATTGAGCGTGACCAAGACGGCCGCCCACGAGCAGTGGAACGACCAGGCGACTATCAGCCTCCTCAGCGCAGAGAAAGGCACGTCTCCCCGCCGCCTGTTGATCATCCGAGTCTCGGCAGCCGGCTTGGCCCCCGAGAAGGAATCGGAGAAAACGATGCCCGCCACCGGATCGACCGTCTCAATCGATCCCTGGCGCTAGAAGAAGAAGACGCGTTGGGCCCGCCTTGCTTCAGCCCCCGTATCCACGATGAACCCTTCCCCAAAGGGTTCACGCTCCCAAGAGACACTCCCAAGTACAACGGGTCAGTGAAGCCGGAAGACTGGCTGGTCGACTACTCCACGGCCGTCAACATAGCAAACGACAACAAGCGCGTTGCCGTGAAATATGTTCCTCTCATGCTCTAGGGCACCGCCCAGACATGGCTGAACAGCCTGAAACCCCGCAGCATCAACAACTGGGTAGATTTCACTGAAGCCTTCATCCGCAACTTCACCAGCACGTACAAGCGGCCGCCCAAGCCCCGCCAGCTCTCCTTGTGCGTCCAAGGCCCCAACGAATCGACTCGCGACTATCTCACGCGTTGGGTCGAGCTACGCAACTCTTGCGAAGGCGTGCATGAGGTACAGGCTATCGAGTACTTCACCACAGGGTGCAGAGAAGGCACCCTGCTCAAGCACCGACTCCTTTGCAACGAGCCGGCAACCCTCGACGAGCTGCTAATCATAGCCGACAAGTATGCCACGGCCGACTCCTTCATGAAGGCGGAGATTCAAGTTGATGCTTCCGGCAAAGTGGCTCCTCAGGCCCCTCGGACTCTGGCTGGTGACACCAGTCGGCGGCAGCAGCAGAACGACAACAAGCGCAAGGCGCCACAGCCGGCTTCCAGCAACCGGCAGGTGGCGACAGTCGAAGACCAGCAGCCGGATGGGCAGCCTGCTCCCAAGCGTCAGAAGGGCGGCAAGTCAAATTGGTTGCCCGCCTTCTCCTATGAGCAAACCCTTGATGCGCCCTGCCGTCCAACCACACTCGGAAGTGTCACTGGCTCACCCGAATCTCCAAGGGCGAAGGATTGCTGCCGCCGCCGCCTCCTCCTCCGTAGCAGGTGGCCCGGCCAGTTGCTGCCATTCAAGATGAGTACCCAGAAGAACAAGGAGCCTACATCGTCTTCACCAGTGTGGCTGACGACAAGCACAGCCGACGCCAGCAGTCTCAAGAGGTGAATGATGTAGCTTTTGAAGCCCCAGAGTTCATGCACTGGTCCGAGAGGCCGATCAGTTGGAACCGAGCTGACCACCCGGAAGTGATGTCTTCCCCGGGTTCCTACGCTCTAGTGTTGGATGCCACCTTTGCTACAGAAAGACGAGCAGCTCATTTCTCCTGAGTTCTGATAGATGGCGGTAGCAGCATCAACATCTTGTACCGCGATACCATGGAGAAGTTGGGCATCAAACAGAAGCAGCTCCAGCCCAGTCGGTCTGTCTTCCATGGCATAGTACCCGGCCTTTCGCACTCACCAATCGGCAAGATCAAGATAGATGTCCTCTTTGGAGACAAAGATCATTTCCACTGAGAGCCCGTCTGGTCTGAGGTAGTTGACCTCGAGAGCCCTTACCATGCACTGCTTGGCCGACCTGCCTTGGCCAAATTCATGGCGATACCGCGCTATGCCTACCTTAAGATGAAGATGCCGAGCACCAAAGGGATCATCACCATCTTCGGAGATTACAAGAAGTCATCCGCCTGTGCAGCTGCCAGCAGTCGGCTGGCTGAGTCCCTTGTGATTGCCGCCAAGAAGCGACTCCTTGACCGGGTTGTGGCCATGGCCGGCAAGCAGCTGGACATGTCCCCTGATCCCAAGGAGTCGGAAGCTGAAGGCTCCTTCAAGCTGGCCATGGAGACAAAGAAGATACCATTGGACCCGGAGCACCCGGAAAGGTACGCTGTCGTAGGTACAAACCTCGACAGCAAATAGGAAAGCGAGCTCATCGATTTCCTCCGTGAGAATCGGGACATCTTTGCGTGGTCTCCTAAGGACATGTCAGGTGTTCCGACTGATCTCGCCGAGCACAAGCTACACGTCCGACCTGACGCCAAGCCGGTCAAGCAACCCCTCCGCCGCCTGTCGGAGGAGAAGAGAAGAATTGTCGATGAAGAGATAGCCCGGCTCCTAGCAGTCGGCTTTATTATGGAAGTATTCTATCCGGATTGGCTGGCCAACCCAGTCCTTGTACTGAAGAAGAACAACAAGTGGCGCATGTGTATTGATTATACCAGCCTCAACAAAGCTTGCCCCAAAGATCCATTTGCCTTGCCACAGATCGATCAAGTGATAGAATCCACAGCCGGATGCGATCTGTTGAGTTTTTTGGATGCATATTCAGGATACCACCAGATCAAGTTGAACCCGGCTGATAGGCTGAAGACCTCTTTCATCACGCCATTCAGAGCCTTCTGCTACCTGACGATGACGTTCGGCTTGAGGAATGACGGCGCCACGTTTCAGCGTTGCATGCAGAAGTGCCTCCTCAAGAAGCTGGGCCGAAACGCCCACGTCTATGTGGACAATGTTGTGGTGAAGGCGGAGAAGTGTGGGACCCTCCTAGAAGATCTCAAGGATACTTTTGAAAATATGCGCCGGTTTCAGATCAAGCTCAACCCAGAGAAGTGCGTGTTCGGAGTACCAGCCGGCCAGCTCCTTGGCTTCCTGGTCTCAGAGCGCGGCATTGAGTGCAACCCTGTGAAGACCAAGGCCATCGAGAGGATGGAGAAGCCTACCCGACTGAGAGACATCCAGAAGTTCACCGGCTGCTTGGCATCCATCAGCCGCTTCATCAGCCGGCTAGGCGAGAAGGCCCTTCCCCTGTACCAACTCTTGAAGAAAACCACTCACTTCGAGTGGAATTACAAGGCGGATGAGGCTTTTCTCCAGCTCAATAAGATGTTGACCACGCCGCCTGTCCTGGCCGCGCCGGCTGCTAAGGAACCCATGCTAGTCTACATCGCCACCACCAGCCGGGTGGTCAGCACAGTCATAGTAGTTGAGTGCAAGGAAGAAGGCAAGGTTCAGCCGGTCCAGAGACTGGTGTATTACTTGAGTGAAGTGCTGTCGGCTTCCAAGCAGAACTACCCCCACTACCATAAGATGTGCTACGGCGTGCACTTTACCGCCAAGAAGTTAAAGCCCTATTTTCAAGAGCACCCCATCACAGTTGTTTGCACTGCTCCGCTTGCTGAGATCATAGGCAACCGAGATGCTTCAGGCCAAGTGGCCAAATGGGCCATCAAGTTGGCCCCCTACACCATCTTCTACCAGCCTCACACCATCATCAAGTCTCAAGCGCTGGCCGACTTCCTCGTTGACTGGGCCAAGACCCAGTACCTGCCGCCAACACCGGACTCCACCCATTGGCGGATGCACTTTGATGGTTTGAAGATGCGCACCGGTTTGGGAGCCGGCATCATCCTTACCTCTCCCAAAGGCGACAAGCTCAGATACACATTGCAAAATCCATTTTGCTGCCTCCAACAATGTGGCCGAGTATGAGGCACTAGTACACGGACTCCGGTTTGCCAAAGAGCTCAGCATTCGCCGGATTCTGTGCTACAGTGACTCCGACTTGGTGGTCCAACAGTCGTCTGGTGACTGGGACGCCAAGGATGCAAACATGGCAAGCTACCGCTTCCTCGTCCAGCAACTCCGCGGATATTTTGAAGGGTGCGAGTTCCTTCACGTGCCACGAAACGACAACGAACAAGCAGATGCCGGCACGGATTGGCTCCACCTGGCAAGCCATACCAGTCGGCGTGTCCCTCCAGCACCTCCTCAAGCCGTCCATCAAGCTTTCGCCAGAATCAGATTCTATCTTCGTGCCGGCTGCTCCTGAAACAGTCGGGTCCGACTCAAAGGCCGCAGCAGTCGGCTCGGGGACTTCAGCAGGCGGCTCGGGGACTGCAGCAGTCGCACCCGGCCCGGGGACTTCAGATCCTGGCCCGGGGACTACAGCAGTCGCACCCGTTCCGGGGACTTCAGATCCCGGCCCGGGGACTACAACAGTCGGCTCGGGGACTTCAACGACACAGCAAGCGGCGGCCGACTCCAACCCGCCACCTCCCAACCCAACCACCCCAATACAAGTGGCAGTACTAACGGTGGAGGAAATCACAGCACCATCATGGGCTCATCCCATCCTCAACTTTTTGGTGAACAAAGAGCTGCCAACCGATGAGATCTCGGCCTGATAGGTGCAATGTCGGGCAGCAGCATACACCATCGTCAACAGGGAACTCGTGAGGTGCAGTGTCACTGGTGTATACCAGCGCTGCGGAGAGCCAGAGAAGGGCCAAGCAATCCTCAAAGATATCCATCAAGGCGAGTGTGGCCACCACGCGGCCTCAAGATCACTTGTTGCCAAAGCTTTCCGCCATGGTTTATTCTGGACGACTGCTCTGGAAGACGCCAAAGACTTGGTCAAGAAATGTAAGGGATGCCAGAAGTTCAGTTCCAAGCAACATTTGCCGGCTTCTGCACTCAAGACCATTCCCCTTGCCTAGCCTTTTGCCGTTTGGGGACTGGACATGGTGGGACCGTTCAAGACAGCACGCGGCGGCATGACTCATCTGCTTATCGCCGTGGACAAATTCACCAAGTGGATTGAAGCGAAGCCAATCAAGAAGTTGAACGGTCCGACTGCTGTGACTTTCATCGCAGACATCACCACTCGGTACGGCATACCTCACAGCATCATCACCGACAATGGCACAAATTTTGCCAAAGGCGCCTTGGCCCGTTTCTGTGCGACGCAGGGCATCCGACTGGACTTAGCGTCCGTTGCCCACCCACAGTCAAACGGCCAGGTTGAGCGAGCAAACAGCCTCATTTTGTCCGGAATCAAGCCCCGACTGGTCGAGCCTCTGGAACGTTCGGCCGGCTGCTGGCTCAATGAGCTGCCGGCCGTCCTCTGGAGTCTGCGCACCACTCCGAACAAGTCAACCGGCTTCACACCCTTCTTCCTCGTGTATGGTGCCAAGGCCGTCATCCCAACTGACATCGAGTTCGACTCACCTCACGTCACCATGTACACTGAGGCGGAGGCAAAGGAAGCACGAGAAGACGGTGTTGATCTACTGGAAGAGGGCCGGCTGTTGGCACTCAGCCGGTCTGCCATCTACCAGCAGAGTCTATGCCGCTACCACAGTCGGAAGGTCAAGCCAAGATCCTTCCAAGAGGGAGACCTTGTGCTCGGGCTGATCCAGCGAACAGCCGGCCAGCACCAGCTCTCGGCCCCTTGGGAAGGCCCTTTCATCATCAGCAAAGCCTTGGGCAACGACTCCTACTACCTAATCGATGCCCAGAAGCCCAGGGTGCGCAAGAGGGATGACTCCGGCAAGGAAACAGAGCGCCCATGGAATGCAAATCTCCTTCGAGGATTTTATAGTTGATGCAGTATGTACCACGCTACCTTTTGTATTAAGTACGAGAAACTTTGGGTCCCTCGAGGAGCACTCGGGGGCCACCCCTTTTTATCTATATGATAAGTATTATGCCTATGAATGTGTTATTTCATTCCTCTGCCTAAAACCGGGTTCGACGAGTCGGCCCGGGGGCTTGCCGCCTTGTACTATGTCAGTGTTTCCTGCAGTCGGACAAGTAATGTGCCAGCACCTAAGCCCTCTCTTGCCACAAGCCGCAGCTCGCAAAGCGACTATTCGATTGGCAAGAGTTAAAGGCAAGAAACAAGTGCTCACATGAAAAATTGCTAAGGACCAAAACATTGACATAGGACAAGCCGGGCCCTCGCCTCACCGACTGGCTGCTGGCAGCCGGCCAAAGTACTTGTCCTCCCAAAATGGTGAAGTCCTTGACCAGGCCGTAGTCCGCAGAGCGGCTGTCTGGCTGGCAAGTGGAGAACCAAGGGAGGGCGGCAAAGGAAAAGGCCAAGGAACAAAAAGCAAGAAAAGTCGGAACTCGGCAAAAACACAGCTTGTGAGGGAAGTAATTTACATACCAAAAGGCCCTTGGCCAACATTCAACATAGTTTGAATACACCCTGCGGGTGGAATTGTGCAAATTTAACAAAAGTTTGTTGAGAAGACTACTAAGCAGGAAAAGCTACGATAAGTTGGCGGCCTAGACCAAAGGAGCAGTAGGCGAGTCCGGCAGGTTGGTCGAGTCGGGGGTGCCGACTGGTGGGGTGGCCGGCTGGCGAGTCTCGGCTTGGTCGCCTTCAGCAACAGTAGGCGTGCTTGCACGCGGCTCGGTGCTAGAGGCGCGGCCGAGTTGAGGCTGGCCGCCCACTCCGACCTCCGGCGCACCATCTTCATCAGCCTCGTCTTCCTCGTCTTCACCTTCGTCGCTCGAGGCGATTTCCTCTGCCGAGTCTTCACCATCATCTGGGTTCAGTCTGGACCATTCTGGCAGCGCCTCGGCGCCGTTCTCGTTCAGCTCAGGGACGAAGACACCGGTGTTGGTGTACTCACCGATCACCGATGCGCGGATACCGAGGGCACGCTCCACCGCCACCAACTCGGCGCTGGCCTCCTGCCGAAACATGGCCAGCTGGGCTAGATCTAGCCCAGGATACCATGCCTTGGCAAACTCCAAGGCCCGCCGCGTTCCTGCCCGGGCTGTGGAGCCCTTCCACGCCTCAAGACGGTCGGCGATCACTTCCAACCAGTCGGCGGTCCGACCGGGGGTGCGCAGGGCTTTCCTGTCTGGCCAGAGGGCGGAGATCGCCTGAGCCCCAGCACGCTGTAGCCGGCGGAGCATCCGGTGGGCCGGCTGGAGACGAGCTTGAATAATAAGGAGCTGCTCGCCAAGGGTCCGAGGGGCGTTGGTAGCAATCTCCGCGCCTTCCGGCCTTCACTCCTCGCGGCGAGCCTCAATGGCCTGGTTGGCGGTGATAGAATGGCCGGGGAAGAAGTCTGCGCAAGCAAAGCAATAAGTCAGAAATCAGAAGCTAGAGGCCGGCTCACTTAACAGCCGACAGCTGAGAGAAAGAGAAGAAAGCTCACCATCGACTATGTCTTCGATCTTGCCA
Organism: Aegilops tauschii subsp. strangulata; assembly: GCF_002575655.3. Taxonomy (NCBI): domain Eukaryota; kingdom Viridiplantae; phylum Streptophyta; class Magnoliopsida; order Poales; family Poaceae; genus Aegilops; species Aegilops tauschii. The sequence continues at coordinate 230,805,971 of NC_053039.3, forward strand.
TAGCCGGCAGTCAGCGCCGCCTCCGTCTCAGCCCAACCTGAGCGCTCGGTCTCAAACTCAGCCAGGAGCCTGGCTTCGTTGCCTTCCGCCTTCTTCAGGCCGCCTTGTGAAGTTCCGCCTGGTCTTTCAGTTCCTTGGCCAGGCGGTCGTGCTCCTGGGCCGCCCTGTTGCGCTCGTCCTCCTTGGCACGCAACGCGGTGTTGGCTTCGCCCAGTTGCTGCTGCAAGGCGGCGTTAGCTTTTGTAGGGACAAGAAAGAAAAGATATCAACAATCAAGAAGGAAGAAAAACAATTGCCGGAAGATCCGACCCGACTACTCAGCAGTCGGCCCGCATCTCGGGGACTACAGCCCGCGGGTGCGCTGACACGCCCCTGCAGAGAGAGAAGATGGAGTGCTTACTCCGGCTTTCCGTCAAGTCAGCGGTCCGTCGGTCCAGCTCCCGGACATTGGCATTGAAGGTGGCCGCGCGAACGTTGTGGTAATCCTGCAACAAAGCAACAGAAAGAGAAGTGAGTCAGAAGCCCAGAACCCACTATGAAGTTCCAGGCCGCCTGCTCAGCAACCGGTCCAGAACTCGGGGACTACACCCAGTGGGTGCGCTGGCGCGCCCGCACCGAAGATTACAGGAATCAAAAGCAGGAAGCAAGTCACGTACCCGAACGGTGGCCCGCGTCTTCACAAACGCCTTCATGCATTGTGAAAGGGTGGAGGATTCGGCTCTGAAATCGTCCTGGACGTCCTGCGCCGCCTTGATCAAGGCGCTCGTCCCGCCCCCATGCACCCACTCTGTCGGCGCAGCGCTGGTGGCTTCGGCTTCAGGGGCCGACGAACTGGCGCTCCCGACCTCCATCAGCCTCGGCGCCAATGCCGCTTTCTCCACACGACGGCGCACTAGAGTGCGGGCCGTGGGAGCCGACCCCACAACCAGCTCGCCTCCAACTGGCGGCACCAATGGGACAGCCGGCTGGCTGCCCTGCGCATCTGCAGTCGGCGGTTGCGGAGGCGCCATCGTCTCTGGCAAGACGGCTTCGCAGCCTTCCCTCTCCGTGACCGGCTGCTCGTCGCCGGCTCCTCCAGCTAGCACTGAGATCTCTGGCGCTGGTGGCGTAGAGCACAGGGGGTGATGAGCTGCGGGATCTGCTGGCGCGCGGCATCCTCTGCCCGCTTCTTCGCCACGGCGTTGGCTTGGGCCTTGGCCACGGGGTCTGCGTCCGCTTGCACCGCCTTGGCTGTGATGTCTACTACGCAACCTTCTTCTTGTAGACATTGTTGGGCCTCCAAGTGCAGAGGTTTGTAGGACAGTAGCAAATTTCCCTCAAGTGGATGACCTAAGGTTTATCAATCCGTGGGAGGTGTAGGATGAAGATGGTCTCTCTCAAGCAACCCTGCAACCAAATAAAAAATAGTCTCTTGTGTCCCCAACACACCCAATACAATGGTAAATTGTATAGGTGCACTAGTTCGGCGAAGAGATGGTGATACAAGTGCAATATGGATGGTAGATATAGGTTTTTGTAATCTGAAAATATAAAAACAGCAAGGTAACTAACGATAAAAGTGAGCACAAACGGTATTGCAATGCGTTGAAACAAGGCCTAGGGTTCATACTTTCACTAGTGCAAGTTCTCCCAACAATAATAACATAATTGGATCATATAACTATCCCTCAACATGCAACAAAGAGTCACTCCAAAGTCACTAATAGCGGAGAACAAACAAAGAGATTATTGTAGGATACGAAACCACCTCAAAGTTATCCTTTCTGATCGATCTATTCAAGAGTCCGTAGTAAAATAACATGAAGCTATTCTTTCCGTTCGATCTATCATAGAGTTCGTACTAGAATAACACCTTAAGGCACAAATCAACCAAAACCCTAATGTCACCTAGATACTCCAATGTCACCTCGAGTATCCGTGGGTATGATTATACGATATGCATCACACAATCTCAGATTCATCTATTCAACCAACACAAAGAACTTCAAAGAGTGCCCCAAAGTTTCTACCGGAGAGTCAAGACGAAAACGTGTGCCAACCCCTATGCATAAGTTCACAATGTTACGGAACCCGCAAGTTGATCACCAAAACATGCATCAAGTAGATCACGTGAATATCCCATTGTCACCACAGATAAGCACATGCAAGACATACATCAAGTGTTCTCAAATCCTTAAAGACTCAATCCGATAAGATAATTTCAAAGGGAAAACTCAATCCATTACAAGAGAGTAGAGGGGGAGAAACATCATAAGATCCAACTATAATAGCAAAGCTCGTGATACATCAAGATCGTGCCGAATCATGAACACGAGAGAGAGAGAGAGAGAGAGAGAGAGATCAAACACATAGCTACTGGTACATACCCTCAGCCCCGAGGGTGAACTACTCCCTCCTCGTCATGGAGAGCACCGGGATGATGAAGATGGCCACCGGTGAGGGATCCCCCCTCCGGCAGGGTGCCGGAACAGGGTCCCGATTGGTTTTTGGTGGCTACAGAGGCTTGCGGCGGCGGAACTCCCGGTCTAGGTTATTTTCTGGAGGTTTCAATATTTATAGGAATTTTTGGCATAGGTCTCAATCAAGGAGGTGCCCGAGTCGTCCACGAGGTAGGCCCACGCACCTGGGGGGGGGGCGCCCCCACCCTCTTGGACGGCCCGGGACTCTTTTGCCCCAACTCTTCTACTCCGGGGTCTTCTTTTGGCCCATAAAAAATCGTCAAAAATTGGCACGTCAATTGGACTCCATTTGGTATTCCTTTTCTGTAAAACTCAAAAACAAGGAAAAAACAGAAACTGGCACTGGCCTCTAGGTTAATAGGTTAGTCCCAAAAATCACATAAAATAGCATATAAATGCATATAAAACATCCTAGATGGATAATATAATAGCATGGAACAATCAAAATTATAGATACGTTGGAGACGTATCAGGCTGCGGCCGCCTTATCGGCCTCCGCCTTCTTGGCGGCGGCTTCTTTCTCCTCCCGCACCTCCCGTGCGTTCCTTTCCTGCGCCTCCCGGGGATCGGCGGCCGGATCTATACGGCGGTTGTTGGTGGAGCCCTCCGCCGCCCCGATGACGGAGGCTGAGGGTGACCGCTCAAGAGAGAGCGGGGCTCTGCTAAAAAGAAAAGGTAAAAAGGAGATTCAGAAAGAGTCGACAAGATAAAAGAATAAGAGAAGACACAATAGAAGTTGGAAACTTACGCCGACACCATCGGAGGCCGCTTGGGGGCCTTCTGGAACTTGGCCGCCTCCGTGGCGGCCTCACACCGCTTGGTCGTGGCGGCCGTGTCCTTGGCTGTGGCGGCCGAGTGCTTGGGGTTCTTGGGGTGGCTGCCGAACAGCAGCGCACCTCGGCGTTTCGGCCCACCGCCTGGTGCGGTCGGCACGGCTGAGGAGCTCGGTCCCGCCCTGTCGGCAGGCGGAGGGCGGCGTGGCACCTCCTCTTCATCCTCATAATTGTCCGGCCAGTCCTCTATGCCGCCTCCTCCTCCTTCGGAGCCGCCTGCCCCGCCACCTCTGCCTGTGGCGTCGTCCTCCAGGGCGGCCGCCCCCAAGTCGGGGTCCGCCACGTCGCTCACCTCCCGGTCTGGCATGTAGTCGACATTGGCCTCCGGCTGGGAGGGGAGGATCTGCATCATGGTCGAGCTAGTCAGTCGGAGAGAGAGTCCTGCAAGAAAGAACTCGACAAGACAGAACCCGACAAGAGGGAAAGAAAAGAATCAAGAGCTTACCATAGGCGGCGGATCTACGCGGGAGTACGGCCGCTTGCCGAACCGCCACTCCTCCTCCTCGAGCTTGAGGTCGGCGATCTCGTTCACCGGGTGGTCCACCTCTGCAGTCGGCATCTCCTTTGTGCACATCCGGCACGGGTCGTGATGCCTGCTCATTTGGCTCATCATATGAGGCCGGCCCTGAAGCGGGAGGATCCTGCGCACCACGAAGGCGATTAGCAATTCGGACGCCTTGAGGCCCTTCGACTCCGTCATCACCTTGAGGCGGGTGATAGCGGCGGATGCGTCGGCCGACAACGGCTTCGGCTTGAAGCCCCAAATTGTGCGGGGCTCGGCAGGCGGACTAGCCACATAAGGCGGCAGGTTGACGAAGTCAATCGCCGGGTTGACGTTCTTCACATAGAAGTACGACTTCTGCCATAGCTTGACCGACTGTATCAACTTGATGGCTGGAAAGGCGTTTCTAGCACCCGGACGCCACACCGCAATGAAGGCTCCACACTGGCCCGCCTCATCCTTGACGGCGGTGCCAAGCTTGGTGTAGAAAAAGGCCCCCCAGAGCTCGAGGGTGGGGAGGATGCCAAGATAACCCTCGCATAGGGTGACGAAAGCCGACAGCAGCACCACCGTGTTCGGTGTGAGGTGGTGCAGCTGGAGTCGGTACAAGGTCAAGAAAGAGCGGAGGAAGCCGCTCGCCGGCAGGCCGAAGCCACGGAGGAAGTGCGAGCGGAATATGACGCGCTCGCCTTCCTCCGACGCCGGCGAGATCTCATCGGCGGGCGGCACGCGTACCTTGACGTAGCCCGCGCCGGGCAGCCACCGCATGTCGCGGAGGAATGTGAGGTGGTCTTCATGGACGTTGGAGCCATCCCAGTCGCCGGAGTGCTCCATGTCGGCTCGAGCTCGACGAAGACGAAGGGCGGTGACGAGCGCGCGGGCCCACGGCGGAGCGAAGAAAGGTCTCAGGAAGAAGAAGCTCGACGACGACAGCGAGCGGCGGCAGCACTTCGGCGGAGCGCGGAGTGCGGCGGCGGCAAAGAAGAAGAAAGGGCAAGAAGAGGCAGGGGAGAGGAGGGCACGCGTGCTTCTGCCACTCTCCTCCTCCCCCTACTTAGGTTGCGAAGCCGAGGGGGCGGGGCGTGGGATCGTGGGATTAACTGCGCCCACGACCCCGCACTTACCGCGTAGTAATGGCGCATGGTAAAAGCGCACGGGATCCCAACCGCCCGCCTCGGCCGCAGCGGATCCACGCGCGTGCCGAGGCCTGGTAGTGGCGGGCCCGGCCTACAGCGACGTCCCGTCGCGCGTGGCGCGCGTGCAGCGGGCGGCAAGCCTAGATGCTTAGCTAGCGCGCCACATGGCTCCCGCCGCAACGGTTCAAAATTCACTAGTTAGCTTGCCTAGCCATGGCCGACTCCTGGCAGTCGGCGTTCCATAGGACGGACAAGACAGGCAACCGGGACCACATGGAGTAGGAAGCTGCCGGGCCACCCCGCCTTGTCAGCCGCGGTGACTCACCAGCTTCGGGGACTACTGTCAGAGTTATCGGCCATGGGTAGCCTCATCTGCCCCCATGGCATTTCAAGACATCGGGGCCGACTGCGTCCCTCGAGCATCAAAGATTGATCGCCGCCTTCTTGTGGCCGGCTGGTCCAAGCGGCCGGCTGCCAGAAGGCGGCGGACCCCAGAAGACGACCACGAAGCGGGCCGCCTCCTGGCAGGCGGCCTCCTGAGAGGCCGGCTCCTAGCAGGCGGCGCCAGGCGCCCTCAAAGTCTGCGCCCTCATAAACACGACGGGACGGGGTGTGGCTACGGCGAAGCCTGCCACCCTCGAATCCAGGGCAGGTCGTGGCCACAATGCACCGTACCAGCAGGAGATCTCCTGCACGGCGTGACACTGTTGCCACTCCGCCCGTGACCTCACCCGAGTCAGAGGGGACCATGCTCCCACAACGGGCTATCGGTACGGCCTGCAGGCGGCGGGCCCTACCTGCCCATGAGAAGCCAGAAGGCGGCAAGCCCCAGCCAGTCGGCCTAGGGGGAGGTCGGCACCCAGAAGGCGGCCCTCCCCCTTCCTAGGAGTTTGTGTGCCATTAACCAGAAGAGATGGGGAATGGCTATAGTGAACGCCTGCCAGGCGGCGGAACTGTAGCCATGACTTCCCCAACTGCATCTTTCAACCCTTTGACAGCTTGGATCTGGAAGTCCTCTTGTACAATGAAAATCAAAGTTTTTGCTTGGATGCTTATTATGCAGGTTGAACACCAAGGACATGGTGGATAGGAGGCATTGGCATTTGGAGGATGGAGTGAGCTGTGTCCTTTGCCCTTTGCAGACTAGGGAAACAAGAGATCATTTGTTCTTCAATTGCAACTTTAGTGTCAAAATTTGGAACTATCTGCAAATTGATTGGTCTTCTGGTGACTCCATGGCTCATTTGGTCCTTAATGCTAGCAGGAGTTTTAGGAAGCCCTTCTTCACTGAAGTGGTGTTCATTGCTTGCTGGAATATCTGGATCATCAGGAATGCTAAGGTCTTCAGGCATGAGAGGGCTAGATTTAATAAATGGAGATCTGCTTTTATACATGACATCAGCTTAATGCAATATAGAGTGAAAGCTGCCTACAAAGATGATCTTCTACGCTGGATTTCATTCCTGCCACCTTGAGGCCTTTAATATGTATCCTCTACCTTGTTTTTCTACTTCTTCCCCTAGATTCTTTGATTACCTCTTGTAATCCCCCCTTTTTCTGTACCTGTACTGTATATATTTTCTTAATAAAGTTTTGATATGCTGTGGGGGTTTCCCCTACAGTTCCCAGTCAAAAAAACAAAGCAAGCGTCATTAGAAGCACGACTACAGTGCTTAGCAGCCAGCAAGACCCGCAAGCGGCGGACACGGCCTGTCGGCTAAGTACAAGACAGCCGGCAGGGCCCACCAGTCGGTGGGCCCCAACAGCCAGCAGAGAAGCCGGCCACAAGAGACACTGACGGCCGGGGCCTACACCTGGCCAGTTTACCATTGTACCCCTGGGGGGTAGGCCTATATAAACCCCCCAGGGCACACATGCAAAGGGTTCAGATCTTTAGCCAAACACACACACACATAGAGAGATAGGAGAGAGCTAGCCTTGCCCTTCTTCCTCCTCTAGCAAACATCTCAAGGAGCAACTTGTAGCTACCTGTTGAGATAGTGATCATGCGAAGACCCCGCAGAGCAGGACTAGGGGTGTTATCTCCTAGGAGAGCCCCGAAACTGGGTAAAGTTCGCCGGCGTACATGTCTACGCCTTATCCCGCTTCCTGGCACCGGCGACGTCTTACTATCCCCCACCATGATAAGCCACCCTTTGGCATATGTCGCACCAAAACCCAGACATCTGGGCTGGATATCTGGCCTGGGCTAGAGGGGCCACAACCCGCCCAGTTAATACCCTGCTCTCCTCTGAACAACAACAAAAACATCGCTCGAAAAAAACTCTGAAGTGCTCACACCTCAAAAACAGAAATACTGCTCGAGCTGCTTGTCCCAGCTGTCGGCCGCTCCTTGTGCAATTCTTTCGTTTATTGACTACATAGGTCGACAATGGTGTGGGACCGTGATGTCAGGAAACCAGGAGGAAGCAAAAATATATATATAATTGAGTATATAATAAGGATGCACTTGCGTACGTGCCGCTATGGCCCTGGTGGGTCCCCATTGTCATCCTCTCCAAGTAAAGTCATCTCCTCATTCCTCATGTCAATTGACCATGTTGACAACGCGAGACGGTGGCGCCACGACGAGCGCAAAAACTCGAAGGATGATGGAGAGGGCCTCGCGGGCCCTACGGATGGTCTGATACAGTGCCCACTGCTCATTCAGGAAGCCAGGATCATAGGGCCACATGTCCGCAACGACATTGTCATTCGCTTGTTCGCCGGTGCTCGTTGACGAGACGGAGGTTGCAGCACAGGTCCTCCTACGCTGGTAGCTCTTCCACCATTAGGGCGTCGAAGTGCAGCCGCACCTGCTCTATGGTGAACATGGCATGAACCGGCTTGGACAATGGCGCCGGCTCCTGGTCGGAAGCTACGTCCATCGTCTGATTGTCGTCGCTCAGCTCAACGAGCTCGCTGGCGAGCCAGCATGTCCGGCTGCTGGACCGACCCGCTGCCAAGCACGAGTCTGACCGCCCTGGCCCACCCAGACCGCCTCCCTCACCCGCGCGCGCTTTCCGCCCTAAACGGTCAGTGCCGCCCGCGCCACTTCCCGGTGCAGGCGATTGCTCCGCATTCAAATGACGCAAGTGTCGTCCGTCCATTCATCTGCTGCCCAAATTAATGATACGCGGTTGCCCAGGAGGCTACTCCGGTGCCACCCGTCCGTCCCTCCGCCACCCACCATTCCTATATAAACTGCTGCGCCGGCCATAGCCGCAGTCATCCGCCTCCATTCCCTTTCTCCTGTCCACACCACCACTGCCCACCATGGCTTCCTCGCGCTCTAGCGCTCTTCGGGGCGGGCGGACGACGGACCACAAGGAGATGGCAGCCATTGCTGCCGACTGGCTTGCCGGCAGGCGCCAACAACGAGGCAGAGTACACTGCCGGCTCCGCCGATGCCCCGCCCCGCCGGCACTGAGGCGGAGGATTTCGCCGGCTTCGGCGAGGCCCTACATCACCGAGGCCCCGCCCCACCAACAACAAGGCAGAGGACATCGCCGGCTCCACCAAGGCCCCACCCCGCCGGCACCGAGGCGGAGGACTTCACCAGCTTCGGCGAGGCCCTACTCCGCCGGCACCGAGGCGGAGGACTTCACCAGCTTCGGCGAGGCCCTACTCCGCCGAGGCCCCGCCCCGCCAACAACGAGGCAGAGGACATCGGCAGCTCAGCCGAGGCCCCGCCCTGCCGGCAACAAGAGGGAGGATTTCCCCGCTCCGCCGAGGTGCCGCCCCGCCGGCAACGAGACAGAGGACATCGCCAGCTCCGTCGAGGCTCCGCCTCGCTGCCAACGAGGCCGCGCCACACAGAAAACAAGGAAGAGTAGAACACGGTAGGTCGCCGCCGCTCGGGTCCAAGTAAGGCCACCGCTGCTACCCTCCGGTTGAAGCCAAGCTAGGCGGGTTGACCATTGACGGCCAATTAGCTTCTTGGCGGCGACGTGGAGTCAGAGAGCTGTGTTGGAGAAGGAAACTGCTTCAGTTACTTAATTGCAGGTGCAGTTGGGTCACTGACACATGGGCCCAATAGGCATCTGGGCCACATGTCAGTTACGCAACTGCACCTACAGTTAAGTCACTGAAGCTCAGTCCGCTGGAGATGAAGCTTCTGTTCGGCTCAGCCGGACACGGGTGGGTAGCTTCGGTTAATTAATTATACCTCCAGCGCTCCCCTTTTTGGCTGAAGAATGTATGAAATGTAATGAAATCCGGCATGTTTATATGAAATCCGACCATGTATGAATGAATTTAGTTTGATTAGTTCGAATTCTTGTATCACTTGCATTGGATGAACATGCAATACGTACTAGCATTATTCCCAGGGTGGTCACCTCATTTGCAGCAGTTTCACATGTACTCCCTCTGGTCCTTTTTAGTCTGCATATAATTTTTGTCTGAAGTCAAAGTATCTCTACTTTGACCAATCTTATAGAAAAAAGTATGAACATTCACAATGTAAAATCAACTGACTTGAAAGAAATCTAATATGCGAAGTAAAAAGGAACAGAGGGAGTACAAAGAGTTTGAGTAGCTTTTTAGCTTTCCTGTATATTGCAATCAAACACACGGGCCTGGCAATTCATAGAGAACATTCAAAACAATCGATGATTATGCATCTCGCGATTCACATGTCAGAGCCAATATTTACTTCACAACTAAAGAATAAAGAAAAATCGATTGATGCTGCTGACAGCAAAGGGTGTCCCATTCGAAAATATCAAACGCATGTCTTCTTGTGTCGGTGTGGAACGACACCTATGGGATCACAAGAATCCCTACTACGGTTGCCGGGGCGCGGGGTTGCGAGAAGAGCAGGGCTAGTAGACAGCACAAGGATCGTTTACCCAGGTTCGGGCCGCGAGGATGTGTAAAACCCTAGTCCTGCTTTGGTGGGTGTATTTCAGAGAGTTCTTGAGCTCTCGAACTAGTTGTGGTCAGTGCATGGTTCGAAAGAGCCGAATCCTTCTCCAGTATGCCATGGGCCTCCTTTTATAGTCGGAAGGGGCTGCCACAATGGCACACAGGAGGTGGAAAGGCGTACAGTGCCCTGAGGTTATCGCTCGTATTACAGGATAAGACACATTTAATGCGTAGCTTAGGTGTCCCCTTGTTTATTGGGGACGGGGGCGAGGCCCGTCCCGTCCGTCGCCGCTCCTCCTCGCTTTGACACGTGCCCTGGTCAGTGAGGCACGTGGTGCCATGTAGGCAGGCAGCCAGCTGAGGTGGTGCAGTGGCGGAGCCTTCACGAAGATCTGCATGCCGCCATGCAGGCGCTCGATGAGTTGGCCTGGGAGCTGCATGTTGCCACGCAGGTGCCCGCCCTGTTGGTTGCGCTGGCAGCTACATGTGAACGGCGGTGGAAGCTTGGTTGGCGTGGGCCTGGCGGTGACCCTGCTGGCGTCCTTGGTGAGGGCCTTGCCGGGTGGCCCGGCAAGGGTCTTGCCGTGTGGCCCGGCAAGGGTCTTCCGTGGCACGCTGTCGTCCCCGGCAAGGGCCTTGCCGGGGGTCTGGTGGCCTTCCTTGGCAAGGATCTTGCCGAGGATCGTCGTCTTCTAATCCTCATCTGATCTTGAATATGTCTTCACAAAGATCTGCATGCCACCACGGAGGTGCCTCCCGAGCCCTGGCCCAACGCGATGTTGGAGACCGTGGGCTCAAGGGTGGCCCGCTCTGTTGGTGCGGGGCAAGCTGTCTCGGCAAGGATCTTGCCGGGGCTGCTGAGGCTGCCCCGGCAAGGGTCTTGCCGGGGGAACCTGCTTCGTCCCTCTACTCTCTGTGGTCTTGGCCTTAGCGTTGCTCTTATTATCTTGGGCTTTGGTCTTACCTTGGCTCACCTCCCCTGTTCTGCTTGGCGTGACCATAGGCGCGGCTCCGACTGCCCGTGCACAGGTATAGGGGTACAAAAACGCACCCCTCTTTTTGTACACCGACAGGAGCCCCCGGGCCTGGGCCACACATAAGCGCGACACGTTGTTGGGCCAGGCCCAAAATGGTGCGCGGGCAGGCGGGGCAGTTTTTACCGCGGTAAAACTTTTCGCGCGTTGCGCTTCCCATGACCCGCGCGCGCGGCGCGGCATGGAGGGGTGTGCGTGACGTGGGCGGCATGCGTGGGGCGGTTTCCACACGCATGCGTCACATCGCAGTAAAGAGGCGGCTCGCGCCTTCCCCGTAAAAAGAGGGAGGCGTGGAGGCGCGGCTCATTTACTGAGCGGGGCCGGGGCGCGGTCTTCAAGGCGTCCACTCCCCACGATCACGGGGTGGGGAGAGGTCGCTTCGCCCGTCCCCTCGATTCTGCACGTCAGCCACGCGTCCCCCATGCACCTGGGGTGGCAAGCGGTGGAGGCGGGAAACCGGGCCGTCGCTGGTTGGGGCAGCGGGTCGGTCCTGATTCCCCGTGCCTTTGGTGGCTGGATTGGCCGAGCGGGGCGGCCGAGCCCCGTCCCCACCTCCTTATAAAGAAGGGGAAGGGGGGAATGGTGTCCCGCACTCTTCCGTCATCTATCTCCTCTCGCTTCTGCTTCTTCCTCTCACTCTCCATGGAGAAGGGGAATCCTGGTCCCTCGACGGTGGCGGCGAGGGTCGCCGCCCAACACCGCGTCCCTCCTCCTCCTGAGCCCGCGGTGGTGGAACCGGCCGTGAGGGCGAAGGGGGAGGGGGCGAGGTCGTGGGCAAGGCCGGGGCAGAGGTCGTAGTGCTCGGGGAAGAGGAGGACGGGGCGGCGCGCCGGCTTCGCCCCCACCAATGATGCCTTTTCCAATGGAAGGCCATGTCGGAGACCAGCCCCGTGAGTTTTTCATCAGGCTGTGCCGGCCTCCGCATCGCCGTCTTCGTCTTCCCGCCCCGTTCGCTCGGGAGATGGAGCGTGACCCGCCCCAGTCCCTCAGATTGCACATGAGGGGTTGTGGGAATGGGGGCACGCGGGTCGACATCGACTTCCCGGCTCCACGGGTCATGTACCTCCGTCGTGGGTGGAAGACGTTCGCTCGCATCCACAGCCTGACGGTGGGGCTCGTCCTCTACTTCAAATTAATGGAGGACGGCCTGCTCTCTGTAAAGGTCTTCGGCGACTTCGGGACTCGCCTGAAGTGCTGCGTGGAGAGCTCCTCCGATGGAGATTCTGACGATGGAAGCTCTACCTCGAGCGAAAGTGATGAGGAGGACAGCGGGGCAGACGGCGGGGACGAGTCCGACTAGGCGTCGGATGCCCCGCGCCTGGGCGGGTGCGGCAGCAGCAACATCTGCACCTGGCCGCTCCTCCGGCAGAGTTTTGCCGGGGGTGGGGCCAGCTCCTTGAACTTCTCGGGGCCGTCTCCTTGGGCGGTTGGCGTCGGGAGGCTGCGGAAGAGGAAGAGGGTGGGCGGCAAGGCCGTCAACTCAGAGTACGCGGGCACCGACGCCTTCGTCGTGTACTGCCGGTCCTGCCGCCTCGTCTTCCAGCTCCTTTCCCGACACCGTCATCACCGGCCCGCCCCTGGGCGGTCACCGAGGTGTTCTCTTGGTGCTTTTTGCCGCTCGTAGCTCGCCTAGGCGCCCCTTTTGCCCTCTCACCTCCTTGACCTGCCTCCTGAGGAGAGGGACAACAAAGGGATTACGGGCATCTTATCCTTCTTCTTTAGTTTGTAAGCCTGCGAGCCTTTGTTAAATTTAGAACTTGTAATCCCCTTGCTCATGTTTTTCATTTCATACGAACTGTACCTGTATGGGATGTTTTTAATGAAAAAGGGATGCTTGCCGGGTTTTTCGTTCATGGGTAAATCCCGCGACAAGGAGTGAATCCTTGTTATTGTTTAAGATAAACGTTTTTCGCCCGGCAACAGGCCTTGCCGTCCTCCCACTCCACTTAATCGTTCTCGCGCTCTTGGCGGAGGCAGGGATGAAGTGGGCTTTAGGCTCCTCGTTCTACCTCATTGCCGCCGCGGCTACAACCAAATCCGGACCCAGGAAATAATCCTTAGGTATAGGAAAAAGGGGAGCACAGCAGCCTAGAGATAAAAACGAGGTTTCACATGCCCCAGTACTGTTCGGAAATGCATGACAGGGGATAAAAGACTTATCTGGATCTGCAGCCCCCGGCAATCTCATCTTGCCGTGGTTGGATCCTTGTGCTTGCAGCCCCCGGCAACTCTGGTTTGCCGGGGTCGGGACGCCGGTCCGTTTTCTTTCTTCCAAGTAGCCCGGCAGAAGTGCTCATGTGCCCTGCGAACCAAAGGAGGACAGAAGAGTAACAGATAGACGCGCACTCGACCTCTAAGCTAGGGGTTAGTCGCTACTGAGCACTATCAACCATAACCAAGGAAGAGACTCGACCTAGCATGCATGCTATGACTTAGGGCGCCAGCGCTTCATTTATTTATGCTCAGGGTCAGCGCCTGGCTTTGTACGAAGGGTTACATGCCTTGCCGGTAAAGCTTGTACAAAAGGTGGCTTGCCGGGAGGCCCGGCAAGCCGCGCCTTATGGGTAAAACTTGCGAAGATGCTCAATGTTCCAGGAGTTGCTCACTGCGACGGTATCTTCGGTCTCCAGGCGGGCTGCGCCGGGCCTGGTGACTCGTATTACCCGATAAGGGCCTTCCCACTTTGGCGTCAACTTGTTGGCATTCTTGGACGACTGAACGCTCCGAAGAACAAGGTCGCCTTCCTCAAAGCTTCGGGCATGAACCTTGCGGACATGGTAGTGGCGAAAGGCTTGCTGGTAGCACGCTGCTCTCACAGCCGCCCGAAGACGATCTTCCTCAAGGAGCGTCGCGTCATCTTGGCGCAACTACTCTTGCTCAAGCTCATCATAAGCAAGCACTCGAGGTGACCCGTATATGAGTTCCGTGGGGAGAACTGCTTCTGCCCCATAGACCAGGGCAAAAGGTGTCTGGCTGGTGGCTCGATTTGGCGTCGTCCTGATCGACCAAAGAACCGCCGACAATTCATCAATCCAGCGCCTTCCGCTCTTGCGCAGCTTGTCAAAAGTCTTTGTCCTTAGGCCTCGCAACACTTCAGCATTCGCCCTCTCCGCTTGGCCGTTGCTCCGTGGGTGTGCCACGGAAGCAAAACAGACCTTGTTGCCGAGGTCTTGAATGTATTGCATGAAGGTGTGGCTCGTGAACTGCGTACCGTTGTCGGTGATGACTCTATTTGGCACACCAAAATGGCAGACCAGTCCTTTGAAAAACTTGACAGCTGACTGAGCAGTCACCATTCTCACTGCTTCCACCTCCGGCCACTTTGTGAACTTGTCGATTACAACGTACAAGTACTCAAAGCCCCTGACAGCGTGGGGGAAAGGGCCCAGTATGTCGAGCCCCCAGACCGAGAATGGCCAGGGGAGAGGGATTGTTTGAAGGGCTTGGGCTGGTTGATGAAGCTTCTTTGAATGGAACTGACGCGCTTCACAACTGGTTACTAGTGCCGTCGCATCCTGGAGGGCGGTGGACCAGAAAAAACCTTGTCGGAACGCCTTCCCGGCAAGGGCCCTTGACCCTATGTGGGAGCCACATATGCCTCCATGTATCTCCGCCAACAGCTCCAGTCCTTCCTCCTGGGGGATGCACTTCAATTTCACGCGTTCGGCCTTCTCCTGTACAGGACGTCATCGACAAACTGGTACAGGGCGGACCGACGGGCTACTTTCTTTGCTTCTTCCTACTCCTCGGGAATCTCCCCTGTTTGGAGGAATCGGACGGTATGCTGCGCCCATGCCGGAGCCCGGGGCTTGACGGCAAGGACCAAAGGCATTTCTTCCGCCGTGGGAGCGGTTGTCTCTACGGCTAGGGCTTGACGCCTTGCCGGAGGTAGCTGCTCTTGGGCAGGCTCAGCGTTCGCGGCGGCACCCTTGCCGGCAACCCCAGAGGGCTCGGTAGGAAAGTACTTGCCGGGACCCGACTTCCTTCGCTTGTTCTGCCCCGTTGATGGTTTGACGGATGGTTGAGTTAGCCGGAGCAAAAAGGTACCCGGTTCCACAGGTAGCTTGAATGCGGCACGCTTTGACAGGTAATCGGTGGTGTCGTTCCCCATTCGAGGGATGTGCTCCGCTTGGATACCGTCAAAGCGCTCCTCCAGCTTCCTCACTTCATATACGTAGGCTTCCATCAATGGGCTTTGGTAATCCTTGTTGACCTGCGTGACAACAAGCTGCGAGTCACCCCTGACGATGAGCTTCTTAACCCCAAGGTCTGCCGCGATCCTGAGACCGGCAAGCAATCCCTCGTACTCAGCAGTGTTGTTGGTGGACATCTCTCGGGGAAAGTGCATCTGGATCACGTACTTGAGGTGCTCCCCGGTAGGTGCAACGAGTAGCACACCGGCACCGGCGCCTTGCAGCGAGAAAGCCCCATCAAAGTACATGATCCAGTCGCGATCTTCCTCCTTGCCAGGGAGAGTGGTCTCCTGGATTTCTTCATCAGGCGTTGAGGTCCATTCTGCAATGAGCTCCGCCAAGACTCTGCTCTGAATTGTCGAGGTACTTTCAAACTTCAAACCGAAACTTGACAACTCCAAGGCCCACTCCACAATCCTCCCGGTTGCATCCGGGTTATGCAGTATCCGTTGCAAAGGGAGGCGGGTGACGACAGTGATCTCGTGGGCTTGGAAGTAATGACGCAGCTTCCTCGAGGCCATAAGGAGGCCGAAGAGCAATTTCTGCACACCGGAGTACCTCGATCTAGCTCCCTGCAAGAGGGAGCTGACAAAGTAAACCGGGTGATGCATCATCTTCTTCTTCTGCACCACCTCACTTGACTGTGCGGGCACTGCCTCGGTGGCATCAGACTCTGCCGAGGGCCTCGCCTTGCCGGCACCAGGCCCTACCGGGGGAATCTTGGGCTTGCCATCTGCTGGTTCTGCCACCGTCACTGCCTCCTCGTTGACCTCCATCTTTGCTACTAGCGCGGCGCTGACCACTTGATTCGTCGTCGCCAGATACAACAGCAACCAGTATTGGCGTGGAGGAAAGGTATTTCTTCAGATCCTGCAGTGCTGCCTCAGCTTCTGGGGTCCATTCCATTGGGCCTGCCTTCTTCAAGATTTATAAGAAAGGAAGGGCGTGCTCGGCGGACTTGGAGATGAATCGGCTCATGGCGGCAACGGAGCCGGTGAGCCGACGCACATCCTTGATCCGCTTGGGCGCCTCAATCTGCTCAATAGCCTTGATTTTGTCTGGGTTTGCCTCGATTCCGCGCTGCGACACAAAGAACCCGAGAAGCTTGCCGGATTGAACGCCGAAGACACACTTCTCAGGGTCCAGCTTGAGGTTGATCTTGCAAAGGTTGGCAAATGTCTCTTCCAGATCTTGCACAAGAGTTGGCCCGTCCTTGGTTTTGACCACTATGTCATCCATGTAGGCCTCCATATTTCTATGGAGCTGAGGTTCAAAACCAATTTGGACTGCTCTTGCAAATTTTGAGCCAGCGCTCTTCAAACTGAAAGGCATCCGTAAAAAGCAATACGTACCACATGGGGTGATGAACGTTCTATTTTCTTCATCCTCTCTTGTCATGAAGATCTGGTGGTAGCCCGAGTAGGCGTCGAGGACTCCAGATCACACCCGACCGTGGAGTCAACAATCTGGTCGATGCGCGGCAACGGGAAGGGGTCCTTAGGACAAGCCTTATTGATATCTGTGTAATCAATACACAGCCTCCACTTCCCATTCGCCTTGCGCACCACTACCGGATTGGCCAACCACGTCGGGTGGAGCACTCCCCTCACCAAACCTGCCGCTTCCAACTTCCTGATCTCCTCCGTGATGAACTCCTGCCTCTCCAGAGCCTGCTTTTTGACCATCTGCTGGACGGGTCGCGCATGAGGGCAGACAGCTAGGTGGTGCTCAATCACCTCCCTGGGAACACCGGGGATGTTGGATGCTTGCCCTGCAAACACGTCGACATTCGCCCGTAGGAAGATGACGAGCGCGCCTTCCTATTTGCTGCCGAGGGTGGAGCCTATGGTGAAGGCCCCTCCCGTGCCATCCTCCCTGGTGGACACCTTCTTGGTTTGCAGTGGCTCGGCTCTGGATCTCTTGCTCTTGTCGGTAGAGCTCTCTGGCACGTCCTCGACGGCAGCACAACACTCCGAAGAGGTGCGCTTGCCGAAGTGGGTGCGAGAGGTCTTGCCGGGCTTCTTCCTCCCTCCCGGGGCTTCAGCGGCAGGAGCAGGTGCCTTGGCGGCAGCTGCTGCAACTGCCTCCCGGTAGACTTGGTCGGCGCAAATCAGCGCGTCCTTCTTTTCGGAGGGGACGGAGATGATGGTCAACGGCCCGGGCATCTTTAGCATGTTGTAGGCGTAGTGTGACGCCGCCATGAACTTGGCTAGTGCCGGGCGGCCGAGGATCCCGTTGTAGGGCAAGGGGATCTCGGCCACGTTGAAGACGATCCTCTCCGTCCTGTAGTTCAACTCTCCTCCAAATGTCACGGGCAGTGTGAACTTTCCCTTCGGCTGGCTCCTCCCCGGATTGACCCCTTGAAACGTGCCCGTTTCCTCGAGGTCTCCATCAGGGATTTGCAACCTTTTGATCACGACAGGCGAGATCAGGTTCAGGCCGGCCCCGCCGTCAACCAACATCTTTTTCACCCTGAGGTTGCGTATCGTTGGTGAGACCAACAATGGCAAACACCCGACCGTGGTAGTGCGGTCAGGGTGGTCCTCGGCGTCAAAGATGAGGGGCATGCTGGACCACTTCAGCGGCTTCTGAGCATCGAACGACGGCTCTGCTGCTGTAATCTCACGCGCCCACTGCTTGAGCTGGCGCTGAGAGGTATGCAGCGAGGCGCCGCCATTGACGCACATGGCCTCCATAGCCTTCTGGAACCCTTGCTCACCAGACTCGTCGTCCTCGTCGTGATCATCGTCTTCTTGTTTCTTGTCGCGGCCCTGGGCGGGCCTCTCTTGCTGGTTGCCCTTGCCGGGGCGGCCTCCTTGGCCGCCACGCTTCTTGCCGGATCCCTCAGCACCGAACTGGTCCTTCTCCTTGTCCCGCCTCTCGTACTCAGCCTTTTGCTTCTCAGCAAGCAGCTCGACTCGTCGGCAGTTCTGGAGGTCGTGGCCCTTGGTGCGGTGGATCTTGCAGTATTGCTTGCCGGAGCTCCCTGGCTTGTCGGTAGCCGCCAAGGCCCGGCAGGCGGCACACCCGGCAATCTCCTTGTCGGGAGCGCCTGCCTTGACCTTCTTGCCGTCACCGGTGTCGTCAAATCCTCAACGGCAAGCATGGCCTTGCCCTTGCATTTCCTATTGCGACGCCGACCCTTCTTCGTCGGGGTAGCGGCGTCCTCATCGGTAGAGTCGGTTTTCGCGCCGGCGTCTTCGCCGGGGTACTTCCTTCCCTCTTCAGCTCGGGTGCATCTATCGGCCAGAACGTAGAGCTCGGCCACATCCTTAACCTTGGTCATCGCCAGCTCCTCGCGCATCTTGCGATTGCGCACGTTCTGGTGGAATGCGCTAATCACAGCGGTGGGATGAACGTCGGGGTTGTTGTACTGCACCCGGCTGAATCTCTGGATGTACTTGCGCAGGGTCTCCCCTTCCTTCTGGGGAATGATATGCAGATCACTGGCCTGGCCATGAGCTTGGTGGCCTCCTATGAAGGCGCCAACGAACTCATGGCACAGATCCGACCAAGAAGAAATGGAATCCACCGGCAAGTGCATCAACCAAGACATCACATTGGGCTTGAGCGCCAGCGGAAAATAGTTGGCAAGCACCTTGTCGTCGCGAGCCCCGGTAGCATGCATCGCGATGGTGTAGATGCTGAGGAACTCGGACGGATGGGTCTTGCCAGTGTACTTCTCGCCGACGTCGGGCTTGAACGTGCGGTGGGACGGCCACTGGAACTGCCGCAGCTCACGGGTAAAGGCCGGGCAGCCCACCTCGTAAGGTAGGCCACCGGAGCCCCCCGGTGCCGGGTGGTCCATAGCGGGTCCCGCCCGCTTGTCCGACTGGCGGCGCGTTTTGCGCCGGCGTTCGACAGTGGTTCGGGCGTCTTCATGAGCTTGTTCCCAAAGGACCTGGTGCTGGTCGCGGAGGGTCCGCGGGTCGGACGACGCTATGGAGATGTTATCACAAGCGTCGTCACGACGGGTCGACGCCCGCGGCGGCCGGCGAGGAGGAGGAGAGTGCACCATGGTCGCAACTCCCCGGGTCCTCCCAGCAACAGTATGCGGTGGCTCGGTGGAGCGCCGACCCGAGGGTCCCGCAGGTCATGGATCGTGTTTGTTGGCGACGGCGACGAGGCTCCGGATGGTGGCCCTCCACTCGTCAAGCTTCTCCGCAGTAGGAGGGAAGTCGAGGAGCAGCTGCGCGTGCGCCAAAGCTTCTACCGGCATGGGCGGCGGCGACAGCTGCGTGGATCGCGGCGCGCTTCGACTTCTAACTACGTTAGAAGGAGCTCCATTACGACCCAGCGGCTGCGTGCCATTTGCGCCAGTGCTTCGGCGGGCGTGCTGAACCCCTTCATCCTGCGGACGACGCACGGGGCCCTTCCCACGGCGGTGCCCAGGGTCACCAACGCGGTGACGGTGCTCGACGCGCACACCATGGGAAGAGCGCGTAGTGGTCGCCGGTGTGGGCGTCCTGGAGGTCGCTGCGCCGCCCGGAGGTGGCACAACGACACCCCTGGAGGGTCCCGTGCCGCCTGCGGTGCGCGAACGACGCGGCTCGCCAGACTCTGACTACCAGGGCGATTCTGGTGCTCGCGGACCGCGGCCCGGGTCCTGTCTGCGACCGGTCCACTGCCTGCCCGCACCGGCACGGGCTGTTCGGCTCCCAACAAGCCGACCGCCATGGCCATCTTCTTCTTAGGAGCCATGGCGTCGAAGAACTGCTAGGTCAACTACTAGACCAGATTCTCACAATTGCGCCCCCTACCTGGCGCGCCAAAGATGTCGGTGTGGAACGACACCTATGGGATCACAAGAATCCCTACTACGGTTGCCGGGGCGCGGGGTTGCGAGAAGAGCAGGGCTAGTAGATAGCACAAGGGTCGTTTACCCAGGTTCGGGCCGCGAGGATGCGTAAAACCCTAGTCCTGCTTTGGTGGGTGTATTTCAGAGAGTTCTTGAGCTCTCTAACTAGCTGTGGTCAATGCATGGTTCGAAAGAGCCGAATCCTTCTCCAGTATGCCATGGGCCTCCTTTTATAGTCGGAAGGGGCTGCCACAGTGGCGCACAGGAGGTGGAAAGGCGTACAGTGCCCTGAGCTTATCGCTCGTATTATAGGACAAGACGCATTTAATGCGTAGCTTAGGTGTCCCCTTGCTTTATTGGGGACGGGGGCGAGGCCCGTCCCGTCCGTCGCCGCTCCTCCTCACTTTGACACGCGCCCTGGCCAGTGAGGCACGTGGTGCCATGTAGGCAGGCAGGCAGCTGAGGTGGCGCAGTGGCGGAGCCTTCATGAAGATCTGCATGCCACCACGCAGGCGCTCGATGAGTTGGCCTGGGAGCTGCATGTTGCCATGCAGGTGCCCGCCCAGCTGGTTGGGCTGGCAGCTGCATGTGAACGGCGGTGGAAGCTTGGTTGGCGTGGGCCTGGCGGTGACCCTGCTGGCGTCCTTGGTGAGGGCCTTGCCGGGTGGCTCGGCAAGGGTCTTGCCGTGTGGCCCGGCCAGGGTCTTGTCGTGGCGCGCTGTCGTCCCCGGCAAGGTCTGGTGGCCTTCCTTGGCAAGGATCTTGCCGAGGATCGTCGTCTTCTAATCCTCATCTGATCTTGAATATTTCTTCACAAAGATCTGCATGCCACCACGGAGGTGCCTCCCGAGCCCTGGCCCAACGTGATATTGGAGACCGTGGGCTCAAGGGTGGCCCGCTCTGTTGGTGCGGGGCAAGTTGTCCCGGCAAGATCCTGCTGAGGCTGCCCCGGCAAGGGTCTTGCTGGGGGAACCTGCTTCGTCCCTCTGCTCTTTGTGGTCTTGGCCTTGGCGTTGCTCTTATTATCTTGGGCTTTGGTCTTACCTTGGCTCACCTCCCCTGTTCTGCTTGGCGTGACCGTAGGCGCGGCTCCGACTGCCCATGCACAGGTATAGGGGTACAAAAACGCACCCCTCTTTTTGTACACCGACATCTTGCCTCAATGAGCAAAATTTGACAAGGTTGTCCCATTCCAAAATGTGAAATGCGTGTTTTTTTGCATACATCAATGAGCAAAGACAAGGTTTTCCCATTCCAAAATATCAAATGCCTACGATTGTGGAATGGGCAGGGTTTGCCATCAGTTCGGACATTGACATGGCACCTCGTGCTAAATAAACTAGCTGTTCTTTTTGTGCAGTTCCACAAAAATAAACCAAATTCGCGCGTAGCTTGTATGATTTCACCTTTATATGTTGCAACGCCTTGAACATATTGGCACCTCCTTTATTGTGGTGGAAATGAATGATTTGATATATTCATGAACATTTTGTGCAGTTCCCATTGAAATCAAGCTGAGCAGCCCTGTTTGCACAAATACAAAAAAAGTGATTAGTATAAAGCAAACTGCACTATGAATTGACAGTTTAAACAGGCAACCTACATAATCCATGCAGAGCACACATTTAAAAAAAATGGAACTCACCGGAAGGAATCCTAACACAACATTGTATTGGCCATCACAGCAACAAAGATGGAGATCTGTGAGTCCTTCCGAGCTGAAGTTAGTTTGTTCTTGTGGGAAATATGGTAACCATACTTCAACTACTCCCTTCTTAAGAAGAGAGGCTTGGTTTCTTTATCCTGGCATAATCGGAACTAGGCACTTCACGTGCTCCATATTCTTCTTCAGAGGAGGATGATCCTGTTGTGCAAATACAAGAGGACAACTAAATGCTAGCATCCCTGTTTGCTCGAGAAAAATGAAAGGAAATATTTAAAACAACAAAGATGAAGCACTTCTCAAGGACAATACCACTTTCTCATGACTGTATCTAAACAGTAGCAGAACACCAATAGAGTTGACAAAACTCAATGATATAGATGAAATCCGTGGGCGAGTACCAACGTTTGTCAGGAGGCTTATTGTGTAGAGCATACAGATCAAGCACTTCTCCAGAACCATCTGTTGTTATCTACTGTGGTTGCCATGCTTACTATATACTGCTCGATTAGTTTACACTGGTGCACGTCGGTCCTAAACAAACGGTTTTTAACCCCTTTCCACGACGGCATCTGGAACCATTGCCAAGTGAGTGTGGGCGATAGGGGGTCCTTCCCACATGACCCAGAAACCATCGGGATATGCCCTCCTGGCACACACGTTTGGCAAAATGAGGTCGTGTGCGACGGGCGAGCGCTCAAATAAGGAAATACATACAGTAGAGCTAAAAAAATACAATTATACGGCGAAATTGTTTCCAGTCGCAAGTACATCCCACACAGTTAGTCCCCACTAAACGTTTTCGTTCGTATGTACATCCCACACAGTCGCTCGAAGGAAAACGTTTCCGTGCACAGGTACATCACACACAATTTTTCCGGTTAAATCGTTTGTGATAGCGTTGCCATTGCACACGATATTAATAATTTTATCGTTTGCGTTATTAAATACATCACACACGGTGCGTAGAAAGAAACTGTGGGGCAAAGGCTGTCCATCACACACACTTTTTATGTGATAAACGTTTGCGCAAGGTGGCCTAACGCAAGCATTTTTCAAGAGAAAGTCGTGTGTGCAGTGGAGATTCATCGCACACGTAGTGGATCCTAGAAACGTTTCTGATCTCCACGTATATCGCAGACGTTTCGCTTTCACAAACCGTGTGCAGTGTAATCCATAATTAATCCAAATAATCCCTGATTTAAAAATCACATGTTATGAATTTGGAAGTAGGCAATCACTTATTTCATATCCAACCATGTTTATTACAAATATATGTTCAACCATGAATCCATAATTCAATGCACAGGTACATATACTGAAGAGCTACAGAAGCACCAAGTAAAGAATGATGAACCACAGTTGTACTAAAGACTATAAAGAGAGAGGCGAAAGACATTCTGGTTGCTGGAGAAGGTGAAGCGGAACGCCCATATTGTGCCCTCCTCCATGCGTAAGGCACGCACGACTCTAGGCCAACCCCTTGTGAGGGCTGCCCGTCCATCCTTCACTCTCTTCATTAGGACTTCTCGATGCTCATTGTAGTCTAGATGAAATACTTTAACCTTCATTGCGTGTCGACCAATCATGTACTTTGCACGGTAATCTTGAGTGAACTGCTTCGGGAACCACTGGGAACGAAAAAGATTCAGACATTGTTGTCTAACAACTCATTATGGGCAGTAAAAAGAGAAGGCTGCAGAGTTTGTAGTTACCATCCTACAGCTCACTGTTGTGTTGGATAGAGCATAAACAAATAATTTGCTTGCCACCATTCGTATCTTTTTGCTAATAATCCTTATCAGTTTCCTCACTTGATGCTTGTTCATCAATATCTCATTGCCCCATACGCAAAAAGGGTCAATGCGTGGATCCTTGCCAAGGGCATATGTACCTACAAGCAACAAGTCAATATTAGAAGCTAACTAGTGTCCAGGCCTGGATCTATATGCACTACATTATGGAACGACGAGGGGAGTACAAGCCGAGGGATGAAGCTAACCTCGGCGGAAAATGGTGGCCACTCCCGTTGTTGTCCTGCATAAGTAGTGGAAAGGCATGATAAGTACAGCAATCTTAACATCAAACAAATATAGCAAAGGCAAACAACATCATCTCCAAATGATAGCTTGAATGTGTTGGTTTCAGCATGCTGTTAAAGTAGATATAAAATGGAAGGCAATGTTACCGACAGCAGGCTTAACAGCCATCAAATATTGCAATTCAAACTGGTATTGTTGAAAATGAATAGAACGTAGGTAATGCTTAGACATCACACTGGATAAATGTGTAAAACTGAAATAAAGGGCATGTGTTAACTACACCAGGAATAACTGGAACCAAATATAGTCGTTCAAACTGGTATTGATGTAGTCGAGCGGCACAGTTCCGACTTGCACATAATGAACCACACATTGTGAATGACTGAAATAAACAAGACATAAATGACCAGTATAACAACCAAATATAGCCATTGAAAACTGGACAGAGTCTCACTGCAACCAACCTAACAAGCAAATACAGATAAACAAGGCATATGCTTGAAAACTGGACAAATGCTCACTGCAACCAACCTAACAAGCAGATAAAGATAAACAAGGCATCTGCTTGATAACTAGAGAAATGCTAAAAAAAACAACCTAACAACCAAATACAGATAAACAAGGCATCTGCTTGATAACTGGACAAATGCTATAAAAAAGCAACCTAACAACCAAATACATATAAACAAGGCATCTGCTTGATAACTGGATAAATACTCACTGACCAAACTAAGAACCAAATACAGATAAACAAGGCATCTGCTCGATAACTGAAAAATGCTCACTCCAACCAACCTAACAACCAAATACAGATAAACAAGGCATCTACTCACTATAAACAACCAAATATAGCCATTCGTGAAACTAAAGTGGACAATTCATACTTAAACATCACATAGACCAATTGAACAATACATTTTTGCATAACTTAAATAATTAAACAAGGCACAGTTAAAGCACCGCACGACAAATGCTACTACAACAAAGGGTACGGGTTGGCAAGCTAGAAAAGGTAATATTTGCTAATAGAATGTTGCCTCACATTTCATGGACGGGATCCTTCCAATTGTAAGAGCACAGACCCATGGTGCGCTCTCTGATGTCACAGATGGGCTGTTTCACCTTGGAAGAACCTTCGTGGGTGCCCTCCTCGTGGTCGTGGTCGTGGTCGATGAGATCTGACTTGGCAATTGACGATCCCAAGCCGCCGCCGTAGAACGTGTCCTTCAGAAGTGACAAAATGGGCTCGATGGCGTATAAAGCTCGCAAATCCTTGACTGCTTGGCGGAGGAGATCAGCGGCAGGGCCGTCGAAGAGATCGATGGCGGTCGAACCAGAGGGGTTGGGGATGGACCACTTAACCTGTGACACGGCCCGCGTGAAGCCGTCGGTGTGGACGAGCTTGATGTCGTAGCCAGCTTTCCCGAGATACGATAATACGCTAGCCCGCTGACATGAAGCCATCGGCATGGCAACATAGTCAACGCCTTCACCGGCTTCCGCGGCGACGTGTTGCTCCGGGATCGACAGGTCGGGGCGAACGGCGGCCACCTCGCCAACGTCCGCCGGAGAGGCCACGATAAACCTCTTCTTGGCCGAATGCTCGTCGGGCTCCCAGGGATACGTGGTCGAGCTTAGGCTGCGACATTCTGGAGCAGGGGATGTGGATCTGGTGGGGAGGGTCACTGCCGGCCTCATCTAAAAACTCAGGGGAGTGGCGAGACGGTATGGGAATCCATGGATAACCTGAACTTTATTATCTAAGCTAGGAGGAATGGGCAGACCGGCAGGGTTGGCGGCGGCGCCGGCGGCGGCCGTGAGCTAGGGTTCGAAGGGGGGAGGGGTGCGGGTGGGGGACTATGGTGGGGGTGGTGTTTGAGGATACGCCGCGGCTACTGAAAATTTTAGTAATGGTGGGTGGACATGGTGGTGGACGAGGGAGGGAGACGGTTCAAATGCCTCGGCTGCTAAAATTTTACTATAAGGTCGGTGCTAGAGGAGTGTGGGCGACGGTTGAAGTACGGCGGCTACTAAAATTTGGGTAAAGGAATTGATGTGGGGCGGGAGTGCCCAAGATTGCGCACGGTCCAATAACAATATGTGTCTATGATAGTAAGGAAAAGTGGCGCTGATCCGCCGATTTTTGCAACGCTCAAGGCGGGTAGTTTGTTTTTTATATTTCTAGCTAGCTGGTCTATCGCACACGGTTCGTCCTAATTTCCAAATAAACTTACCCACCTTTAGCTTCCACAGGTGCTGGTTTTACAGCGCACTTGCATCGCACACGGTTAAGCCAGTACCTCCACCCTTTGCTCGCGCTTGCGCGGTCGTGGTGATTTTAGCGCACTTGCATCGCACACGGTTGAGCCAGTACCTCCACCCTTTGCTCGCGCTTGCGCGGTCGTGGTGATTTCAGCGCACTTGCATCGCACACGGTTGAGCCAGTACCTCCACCCTTTGCTCGCGCTTGCGTGGTCGTGGTGATTTCAGCGCACTTGCATCGCACACGGTTGAGCTAGTACCCCCACCTTAATTTGCTCGCGCTTGCGCGGTCGTGGTGATTCACATCGCACTTGTATCGCACATGGTTTAGATATTATACCCCGTGTTCGTTGAGGATCATCAGAGTCTTTGCAGCAAAAAATAACGTTAGGGAGGGTCAAAAGACAGCCACACCAGCATGTGACCCAAATATATATGAGTGAAAAGGGTGGTATGTGATGTTCAAAATTCCAATGCACAACTTTGACCCCGCGGGTCCATGGTTGGGCGCGTCATTGAAGATCGATGAGAGGGGCCAGAAGTCAAGAACCACCTGGAAGTGGCCAAATATATGTACGAATATTGGGGATGTTTAAAACTTTAAATACACAATGCAAAGCTTTGGTGGCACCTGCCTCGCAAACCCGAAAGCACCCTAACAACCACCTAGCTAGGATATATATAATGACATAATGTCATACCTAGCTAGGATGCTTGGCCCACCACCTCCCACTTCGTGTCAGTGGGGCGGATGCACGTAATGATCGATACTTTGGTCATACATGCATGTCGCCATGACCTACCATAAGACGGACCAATGAATCCTTCGTTTGGTCAAATGACAGTTCTTGTTGTCGATAAACCGCTTGGGCCAATAGATTGAACCATCATAAACATCGCACGAGAGGGACCACAAAACCAACACCTCTTGCATGTGGCCCAAAATGATGTACGTTGGGAACGGGTGATGTGTGTTTTCAGTATAGAATAATGTACAATTTAGATGTGGTGCCTACCTCTCGATACAGACAACAACCATGAAGGCAAAGTAGTTAAGGATGAGATACGTACGCAGGGTTTGATGTAGGTCGAACCCAGCAATCCGAGCATCTCGGAGGGAATCCTGACAACGCATGAGCTCGAGCTTTGGTTGACCGACATTTGACGGTGACCGGCCCTAACATGAATTAGGAGGAATCCATTCATGGCCAACACATACCCCTCATTATCGGTCAAAGGGATGATATATATACACTCGGGGAGCCCACAAATATCCGTGTCATCACAAAAAACCGCACAAGGGAGACATGGTCGATCAGAAGACCCCGTATACACTGCATGCGGCCCGAAAATATGTATGGGTACGATGGTGTATGATGTGTTTAAATCCCAAATGCACAACTTCGATGGGCCACGCCAAGTACATTACAAACCGAACACCGTACCCAACTCCAAGCCTGGTTCAATACCTATGATTCCAGTTTCCCAACTTCGAGGCGGCAGCGGGGGGCGGGGGGGGGGGGGTCGTCCCACGCATGTGCTCAAACTTTATTTTGTCTAGCATGGGAGACATATATATATATATCTATACATCTATACACATATATAGTGTGGAATAACTATGAAAGTTGCTCGTTGGATGAAGCCAATCCGACGGTACAGAGATGGCAAATCCGAGC
Source organism: Aegilops tauschii subsp. strangulata (assembly GCF_002575655.3). Lineage (NCBI taxonomy): Eukaryota > Viridiplantae > Streptophyta > Magnoliopsida > Poales > Poaceae > Aegilops > Aegilops tauschii. The sequence goes on from NC_053039.3 coordinate 230,833,441, forward strand.
ACTACTGGCCGTTGGATATCATCTACATTCCACCAGATTCTACCACATGTACAATCTAGAAGACTCCATGGTTGAACTTAAGAATAATACACAAACCTCAAAACATAAGCACTTCTCCTTTGTTCTCTAGAATCTTCCATATCTTAATTGCCCAAACCTTTTTTTTCTAAATGAATTGTCACTTTTTGTTTTACCTTTACAATGCACAATTCCATGAATCTTAAAATAGTTTTTTTACAAAACTAATTGATTTTGGATGAGATGAACTATAAGAATTAAACGAACATCTACATCATGCATATCTGGGAGAAGAGGCGGGAAACCAATGAGAGGAGTGGCGAGAAACGGTAGCCTGTTTTGAATGAAAACCTAGTAGAGAAGGAAGCGTGAGCTACATGACGCATGCGCACAGTGCTTACCCATGTACTGCATGTGCTGTCGAAAGGCTCAGGGTTGCCGTTTGATCTGGGAGCTGAAGGAAATATGCCCTAGAGGCAATAATAAAGTTATTATTTATTTCCTTATATCATGATAAATGTTTATTATTCATGCTAGAATTGTATTAACCGGAAACTTGATACATGTGTGAATACATAGACAAACAGAGTGTCACTAGTATGCCTCTACTTGACTAGCTCGTTGATCAAAGATGGTTGTGTTTCCTAGCCATAGACATGAGTTGTCATTTGATTAACGGGATCACATCATTAGGAGAATGATGTGATTGACTTGACCCATTCCGTTAGCTTAGCACTCGATTGTTTAGTATGTTGCTATTGCTTTCTTCATGACTTATACATGTTCCTATGACTATGAGATTATGCAACTCCCGTTTACTGGAGGAACACTTTGTGTGCTACCAAACGTCACAACGTAACTGGGTGATTATAAAGGTGCTCTACAGGTGTCTCCGAAGGTACTTGTTGGGTTGGCGTATTTCGAGATTAGGATTTGTCACTCCGATTGTCGGAGAGGTATCTCTGGGCCCACTCGGTAATGCACATCACTATAAGCCTTGCAAGCATTGCAACTAATGAGCTAGTTGCGGGATGATGTATTACGGAACGAGTAAAGAGACTTACCGGTAACGAGATTGAACTAGGTATTGAGATACCGACGATCGAATCTCGGGCAAGTAACATACCGATGACAAAGGGAACAACGTATGTTGTTAAGCGGTTTGACCGATAAAGATCTTCGTAGAATATGTGGGAGCCAATATGGGCATCCAGGTCCCGCTATTGGTTATTGACCGGAGACGTGTCTCGGTCATGTCTACATAGTTCTCGAACCCGTATGGTCCGCACGCTTAACGTTACGATGACAGTTTTATTATGAGTTTATGAGTTTTGATGTACCGAAGGAGTTCGGAGTCCCGGATGAGATCGGGGACATGACGAGGAGTCTCGAAATGGCCGAGATGTAAAGATCGATATATTGGACGACTATATTCGGACTTCGGAAAGGTTCCGAGTGATTCGGGTATTTTTCGGAGTACCGGAGAGTTACGGGAATTCGTATTGGGCCTTAATCATACGGGAAAGGAGAGAAAGGCCCCAAAGGGTGGCCGCACCCCTCCCCATGGACTAGTCCGAATTGGAATGGGGAAGGGGGGCGCCCCCTTCCTTCTTTCTCCTTCTCCCTTCCCTTCTCCTATTCCAACAAGGAAAGGAGGAGTCCTACTCCCGGTAGGAGTAGGACTCCCCCCTTGGCGCGCCCTCCTCCTTGGCCGGCGGCCTCCCCCTTGCTCCTTTATATACGGGGGCAGGGGGGCACCCCATAGACACAACAATTGATCATTGATCTCTTAGCCGTGTGCGGTGCCCCCTCCACCATATTACACCTCGATAATATCGTAGCGGTGCTTAATCGAAGCCCTGCGTCGGAAGAACATCAACATTGTCACCACGCCGTCGTGCTGACAAAACTCTCCCTCAACACTCGGCTGGATCGGAGTTCGAGGGACGTCATCGAGCTGAACGTGTGCTGAACTCGAAGGTGCCGTGCGATCGGTACTTGATCGGTCGGATCGTGAAGACGTACGACTACATCAACCGCGTTGTGTTAAACGCTTCCGCTATCAGTCTACGAGGGTACGTGGACAACACTCTCCCCTCTCGTTGCTATGCATCACCATGATCTTGCGTGTGCGTAGGAATTTTTTTGAAATTACTACGTTCCCCAACAGTGGTATCAGAGCCTGGTTTTATGCGTTGATGTTATGCACGAGTAGAACACAAGTGAGTTGTGGGCGATATAAGTCATACTGCTTACCAGCATGTCATACTTTGGTTCGGCGGTATTGTGAGATGAAGCGGCCCGGACCAACATTACGCGTACGCTTACGCGAGACCGGTTTCACCGTTGCGAGCACTCGTTGCTTAAAGGTGACTGGCGGGTGTCTATCTCTCTCACTTTAGTTGAACCGAGTGTGGCTACGCCCGGTCCTTGCGAAGGTTAAAACAGCACCAACTTGACAAACTATCATTGTGGTTTTGATGCGTAGGTAAGAACGGTTCTTGCTAAGCCCGTAGCAGCCACGTAAAACTTGCAACAACAAAGTAGAGGACGCCTAACTTGTTTTTGTAGGGCATGTTGTGATGTGATATGGTCAAGACATGATACTGAATTTTATTGTATGAAATGATCATGTTTTGTAACCGAGTTATCGGCAACTGGCAGGAGCCATATGGTTGTCGCTTTATTGTATGCAATGAAATCGCCATGTAAATGTTTTACTTTATCACTAAGTGGTAGCGATAGTCGTAAAAGCAATAGTTGGCGAGACGACAATGATGCTACAATGGAGATCAAGGTGTCGCGCTGGTGACGATGGTGATCATGACGGTGCTTCGGAGATGGAGATCACAAGCACAAGATGATGATGGCCATATCATATCACTTATATTGATTGCATGTGATGTTTATGTTTTATGCATCTTATCTTGCTTTGATTGACGGTAGCATTATAAGATGATCTCTCACTAAAATTTCAAGATAAAAGTGTTCTCCCTGAGTATGCACCGTTGCGAAAGTTCTTCGTGCTGAGACACCACGTGATGATCGGGTGTGATAGGATCTACATTCAAATACAACGGGTGCAAAACAGTTGCACACGCGGAATACTCGGGTTAAACTTGACGAGCCTAGCATATGCAGATATGGCCTCGGAACACGGAGACCGAAAGGTCGAGCGTGAATCATATAGTAGATATGATCAACATAGTGATGTTCACCATTGAAACTACTCCATCTCACGTGATGATCGGACATGGTTTAGTTGATTTGGATCACGTAATCACTTAGATTATTAGAGGGATGTCTATCTAAGTGGGAGTTCTTAAGTAATATGATTAATTGAACTTAAATTTATCATGAACTTAGTCCTGATAGTATTTTGCAAATTATGTTGTAGATCAATAGCTCGCGTTGTTGCTTCCCTGTGTTTATTTTTGATATGTTCCTAGAGAAAAATTATGTTCAAAGATGTTAGTAGCAAAGATGCGGATTGGATCCGTGGTCTGAGGATTATCCTCATTGCTGCACAGAAGAATTATGTCCTTGATGCACCGCTAGATGACAGACCTATTGCAGGAGCAGATGCAGACATTATGAACGTTTGGCTGGCTCAATATGATGACTACTTGATAGTTTTGTGCACCATGCTTAACGGCTTAGAATCGGGACTTCAAAGACGTTTTGAACGTCATGGACCATATGAGATGTTCCAGGAGTTGAAGTTAATATTTCAAGCAAATACCCAAGTTGTGAGATATGAAGTCTCCAACAAGTTCTATAGCTAAAAGATGGAGGAGAATAGCTCAAGCAGTGAGCATGTGCTTAGATTGTCTGGGTACTACAATCGCTTGAATCAAGTGGGAGTTGATCTTCCAGATAAAATAGTGATTGACAGAATTCTCTAGTCACCATCACCAAGTTAGTAGAACTTCGTGATGAACTATAGTATGCAAGGGATGACGAAGGTAATTCCTGAGCTCTTCGTGATGCTGAAATCGACGAAGGTAGAAATCAAGAAAAACATCAAGTGTTGATGGTTAACAAGACCACTAGTTTCAAGAAAAGGGCAAAGGGATAGAAGGGGAACTTCAAGAAGAACGGCAAGCAAGTTGCTGCTCAAGTGAAGAAGCCCAAGTCTGGACCTAAGCCTGAGACTAAGTGCTTCTACTGCAAAGGGACTGGTCACTGGAATCAGAACTGCCCCAAGTATTTGGTGGATAAGAAGGATGGCAAAGTGAAGAAAGGTATATTTGATATACAGATTATTGATGAGTATTTTACTAGTGTTCATAGCAACCCCTCGGTATTTGATACTGGTTCAATTGCTAAAGAGTAGTAACTCGAAACGGGAGTTGCAGAATAAAAAGAGACTAGTAAAAGGCGAGGTGACGATGTGTGTTGGAAGTAGTTACAAGATTGATCATCATCGCACACTCCCTATACTTTCGGGATTAGTGTTGAAACGAAATAAGTGTTATTTGGTGTTTGCGTTAAGCATGAATATGATTTGATCATGTTTGTTGCAATATGGTTATTCATTTAAATTAGAGAATAATTTTTGTTCTGTTTACATGAATAAAACCTTCTATGGTCATACACCCAATAAAATGGTTTGTTGGATCTCGATCGTAGTGATACACATATTCATAATAATGAAGCCAAAAGATGCAAAGTTAATAATGATAGTGCAACTTATTTGTGGCACTGCCGTTTAGGTCATATTGGTGTAAAGCGCATGAAGAAACTCCATACTGATGGGATTTTGGAATCACTTGATTATGAATCACTTGATGCTTGCGAACCGTGCCTCATGGGCAAGATGACTAAAACGCCGTTCTCCGGAACTATGGAGAGAGCAACAGATTTGTTGGAAATCATACATACAGATGTATGTGGTCCGATGAATATTGAGGCTCGTAGCAGGTATCATTATTTTCTGACCTTCACACATGATTTGAGCAGATATGGGTATATCTACTTAATGAAACAGAAGTCTGAAACATTTGAAAAGTTCATATAATTTCAGAGTGAAGCGGAAAATCATCGTAACAAGAAAATGAAGTTTCTACGATTTGATCGTGGAGAAGAGTATTGGAGTTACGAGTTTGGCCTTCAGTTAAAACAATGTGAAATAGTTTCACTACTCACGCCACCTGGAACACCACGGTGTAATGGTGTGTCCGAACATCGTAACCGTACTTTATTAGATATGGTGCGATATATGATGTCTCTTACCGATCTACCACTATCATTTTGGGGTTATGCATTAGAGACAGCTGCATTCACGTTAAATAGGGTACCATCTAAATCCGTTGAGACGACATCTTATGAACTGTGGTTTGGCAAGAAACCAAAGTTGTCGTTTCTTAAAGTTTAGGGTTGCGATGCTTATGTGAAAAGGTTTCATCCTGATAAGCTCAAACCCAAATCGGACAAATGTGTCTTCATAGGATACCCAAAGGAGACAGTTGGGTACACCTTCTATCACAGATCCGAAGGCAAGCCATTCGTTGCTAAGAATGGATCCTTTCTAGAGAAGGAGTTTCTCTCCAAAGAAGTGAGTGGGAGGAAAGTAGAACTTGATGAGGTAACTGTACCTGCTCCCTTATTGGAAAATAGTTCATCACAGAAATCTGTTCCTGTGACTCCTACACCAATTAGTGAGGAAGTTAATGATGATGATCATGTAACTTCAGATCAAGTTACTACCAAACCTCGTAGGTAAACCAGAGTGAGATCCACACCAGAGTGGTACGGTAATCCTGTTCTGGAGGTCATGTTATTTGACCATGACGAACCTACGAACTATGAGGAAGCGATGATGAGCCCAGATTCCGCGAAATGGCTTGAGGCCATGAATCTGAGGTAAGATCCATATATGAGAACAAAGTATGGACTTTGATTGACTTGCCCAATGATCGGTGAGCCATTGAGATTAAATGGATCTTCAAGAGGAAGACAGACAGTGATAGTAGTGTTACTGTCTACAAAACTAGAATTGTCGCAAAAAAGTTTTCGACAAGTTCAAGGTGTTGACTACGATGAGAGTTTCTCACTCGTATCTATGCTTAAGTCTGTCTGAATCATGTTAGCAATTGCCGTATTTTATGAAATATGGCAAATGGATAAACAAAACTGCATTCCTTAATGGATTTATTAAAGAAGAGTTGTATATGATGCAACCAGGAGGTTTTGTCAATCCTAAAAGTGCTAACAAAATATGCAAGCTCCAGCGATCCATCTATGGACTGGTGCAAGCATCTCGGAGTTGGAATATACGCTTTGATAAGTTGATCAAAGGATATAGTTTTATACAGACTTGCAGTGAAGCCTGTATTTACAAGAAAGTGAGTGGGAGCACTACAGCATTTCTGATAAGTATATGTGAATGACATATTGATGATTCGAAATAATGTAGAATTATTTTGCAAAGCATAAAGGAGTGTTTGAAAGGAGTTTTTCAAAGAAAGACCTCGGTGAAGCTGCTTACATATTGAGCATCAAGATCTATAGAGATAGATCAAGACGCTTGATAAGTTTTTTCAATGAGTACATACCTTAACAAGTTTTTGAAGTAGTTCAAAATAGAACAGTCAAAGAAAGAGTTCTTGCCTGTGTTACAAGGTGTGAAATTGAGTAAGACTCAAAGCCCGACCACGGTAGAAGATAGAAAGAGAATGAAAGTCATTCCCTATGCCTTGGCCATAGGTTCTATAAAGTATGCCATGCTGTGTACCAGATCTATTGTATACCCTACACTGATTTTGGCAAGGGAGTAAAATAGTGATCTAGGAGTAGATCACTGGACAGCGGTCAAAATTATCCTTAGTGGAATAAGGATATGTTTCTCGATTATGGAAGTGACAAAAGGTTCGTCGTAAAGGGTTACGTCGATGCAAGTTTTGGCACTAATCTAGATGACTGTAAGTCTCGGTCTAGATACATATTGAAAGTGGGAGCAATTAGCTAGAGTAGCTCCATGCAGAGCATTGTAGACATAGAAATTTGCAAAATACTTACGGATCTGAATGTGACAGACCCGTTGACTAAAATTATCTCACAATCAAAACATGATCACACCTTAGTACTCTTTGGATGTTAATCACATAGCGATGTGAACTAGATTATTGACTCTAGTAAACCCTTTGGGTGTTGGTCACATGACGATGTGAACTATGGGTGTTAATCACATGGTGATGTGAACTATTGATGTTAAATCACATGGTGATGTGAACTAGATTATTGACTCTAGTGCAAGTGGGAGACTGAAGGAAATATGCCCTAGAGGTAATAATAAAATTATTATTTATTTACTTATATCATGATAAATGTTTATTATTCATGCTAGAATTGTATTAACCGGAAACTTGATACATGTGTGAATACATAGACAAACAGAGTGTCACTAGTATGCCTCTACTTGACTAGCTCGTTGATCAAAGATGGTTATGTTTCCTAGCCATAGACATGAGTTGTCATTTGATTAACGGGATCACATCATTAGGAGAATGATGTGATTGACTTGACCCATTCCGTTAGCTTAGCACTCGATCGTTTAGTATGTTCCTATTGCTTTCTTCATGACTTATACATGTTCCTATGACTATGAGATTATGCAACTCCCGTTTACCGTAGGAACACTTTGTGTGCTACCAAATGTCACAACGTAACTGGGTGATTATAAAGGTGCTCTATAGGTGTCTCCGAAGGTACTTGTTGGGTTGGCGTATTTCGAGATTAGGATTTGTCACTCCGATTGTCGGAGAGGTATCTCTGGGCCCACTCGGTAATGCACATCACTATAAGCCTTGCAAGCATTGCAACTAATGAGCTAGTTGCGGGATGATGTATTACGGAACGAGTAAAGAGACTTGCCGGTAACGAGATTGAACTAGGTATTGAGATACCGACGATCGAATCTCGGGCAAGTAACATACCGATGACAAAGGGAACAACGTATGTTGTTATGCGGTTTGACCGATAAAGATCTTCGTAGAATATGTGGGAGCCAATATGGGCATCCAGGTCCCGCTATTGGTTATTGACCGGAGACGTGTCTCGGTCATGTCTACATAGTTCTCGAACCCGTAGGGTCCACATGCTTAACGTTACGATGACATTTTTATTATGAGTTTATGAGTTTTGATGTACCGAAGGAGTTCGGAGTCCCGGATGAGATCGGGGACATGACGAGGAGTCTCGAAATGGCCGAGACGTAAAGTTCGATATATTGGACGACTATATTCGGGCTTCGGAAAGGTTCCGAGTGATTCGGGTATTTTTCGGAGTACCAGAGAGTTACGGGAATTCGTATTGGGCCTTAATGGGCCATACGGGAAAGGAGAGTGGCCGCACCCCTCCCCATGGACTAGTCCGAATTGGACTAGGAAAGGGGGGCGCCCCCTTCCTTCTTTCTCCTTCTCCCTTCCCTTCTCCTATTCCAACAAGGAAAGGAGGAGTCCTACTCCCGGTGGGAGTAGGACTCCCCCCTTGGCGCGCCCTCCTCCTTGGCCGGCGGCCTCCCCCTTGCTCCTTTATATACGGGGGCAGGGGGGCACCCCATAGACACAACAATTGATCATTGATCTCTTAGCCGTGTGCGGTGCCCCCCTCCACCATATTACACCTCGATAATATCGTAGCGGTTCTTAGGCGAAGCCCTGCGTCGGTAGAACATCAACATTGTCACCATGCCGTCGTGCTGACAAAACTCTCCCTCAACACTCGGCTGGATCGGAGTTCGAGGGACGTCATCGAGCTGAACGTGTGCTGAACTCGGAGGTGCCGTGCGTTCGGTACTTGATCGGTCGGATCGTGAAGACGTACGACTACATCAACCGCGTTGTGTTAAACGCTTCCGCTATCGGTCTACGAGGGTACGTGGACAACACTCTCCCCTCTCGTTGCTATGCATCACCATGATCTTGCGTGTGCGTAGGAAATTTTTTGAAATTACTACGTTCCCCAACAGGAGCATCCAATGGTGCACACATACGATCCGTGGGGTTTGGGTTCTGGCCAGTCAGAACACAGGACTTAGATCGAGCGCGCAGCAGGGGCGGGGGATATCATACGGAAACCAACATTCGGTGGAAACCGGTGAAAACCACGAGAAAAAGATGTTTTGAAGTTTCAAATATTTCAAAAAAATGCGGGATGTTAAGAGGATGATGTTTTATTGGCACACAAAATTTCAAGTTGAAACACATTAAGAGATGTGAGCTATGAAAAAGACAAAATCAGTGTTGAATAGTGCCGAATAGTAATGTCACTATTCAGGGCGGAATTTCTCTTTTTCATAGCTCACATCTCGTAATGTTTTTCAACTTGAAATTTTGTGTCGCAATAAAACATCACCTTCTTAACATCGCACTTTTTTTTCATATTTTTATGAAACTTTAAAATATGGTTTCCACGAAGTTTTCATTGAATATCGGCTTTCGTGAGTGAACCGTGTGCTATTTTAAAACATTTCGTGAGAAGAATCTCGGGTTTAAATCCCAGTAAATCCAAAACTAAGCTGAAAATCGTGAAACCTGCCATGGTGTCACGACATATATCGCACTTATATGTCGAGGAATTTTTTGTCCATTGTGGCACAAGTTTTATTACAAGCCTCTTACAAACCGGAGCTTCTCTCAAAGAAGCCTCGTAGTTCCGATAGGGTAACGTGTCCCCCTTGTGGGCGAAACGTAATCACTGCCTCTTTTCACCTTGTATTTTCATCTACGGGCAACATGGAACGATAGGATATCCGTGCTGTAATTTAAACTTATTCAGGGTTCGTTTGGCCTTTTTATACACTAATTGAGTTTCCTAGGCGTTTAATGTCCATAATTCAAATCTGAACTACAAATACATGCTCCAATTCACCAAAATGGCTAGAAAAATTATACATGTGTCCTTCTGTGCATGTTTAGGTTCCATGCCAGGAATGGGAACGAATTACAACCGTACTGGTGTCAAGGCTCGTACTCAAACATTTCGAATCTTGGTTTTTAAGTCCCCGTAAATCCTAAACTCACCAGAAAGTCATCAAAGGTGGCATGGTGTCACGTCATGGCACATATATGTCGTGGTAAAAACATTGTCCAATTTGGGCCAAGCTTTATTACAAACCTCTTACAAAAAATGGAGCTTCTCTCAAAGAAGCCTCGTGGTTCTGATAGGGAAACGTGTTCCCCTTGTGGGTGAAATGTAATCACTGCCTCTTTTTGCCTTGTATTTTCTTCCATTGGCAACATGGAACCACAGGATATCCGTGCTGAAATGTAAACTTATTCAGGGTTCGTTTGGCCTTTTTATACACTAATTGAGTTTCCTAGGCATTTAATGTCCATAATTCAAATCTGAACTACAAATACATGCTCCAGTTCACCAAAATGGCTAGAAAAATTATACATGTGTCCTTGGGTGCATGTTTAGGTCTCATGCCAGGAATGGAAACGAATTACAACCGTACCGGTGTCCAGGCTCTTCCTCAAACATTTCGAATCTCGGTTTTTAAGTCCCCATAAATCCTAAACTCACCAGAAAGTCATCAAAGGTGGCAAGGTGTCATGTCATGGCACATACATGTCGTGGTAAAAACATTGCCAATTTGGGCCAAGCTTTATTACAAACCTCTTACAAACCGGAGCCTGTCGCAAGAACCCTCGTGGTTTTGATAGGGAAACGTGTCCCCTTGTGGGCCAAACGATAATCACTCCCTCTTCTAGCCTCGTATTTTTTTCTACGCTGAACATATATTGCCAATTACACGAAACAACTGAAGATTCGCGCTGAACATTGAAATTATTCAGGGTTTGTTTGACCTTTTGTATTCATTAATTGAGTTTTCAAGGCATTTAATGTCCATCATTCAAATCTGAACTACAAATACATGCTCCAGTGCACCAAAATGGCTAGAAAAACGTTCATGTTTCCTTGGGGTGCATGTTTAGGTCCCATGGAACGAATGGGAACGAATTCAACCGTCTCGCCGTCCTGGCCTGGCCACAAACATTGCGAATCTCGGTTTTTAAATGTCTGTAAATCCAAAACTCACCAGAAATCATGAAACTTGGCATGGTGTCACTACATGGTATATATAATTGTCCAATTTGGGCAAAGCTATATTACAAGCCTTTTACAAACCGGAGCCTGTCGCAACCCTCGTGGTTCCGGTAGGGAAACATGCCCCTCTTGTGGGCGAAACGATAATCAATGCCTCTTCTCGCCTTGAACTTTGTTTTCTACAGGCAACATAGAATAACAGGAGTGTCGGGCAGAAATTCGAAACTGTTCAGGGTTCATTTGGCCATTGTATATATATTACTAATTACTAAGTTTTCTATGCATTTAATGTAGTCCATAATTCAAATTTGAACTACAACCACATGCTCCAGTGAAGCAAAATGGGTGGGAAATCGTACATGTGTCATTGGGTGCATGTTTAGGTCTCGTTTAAGGAATGAGAATGAATTACAAACTTGTCGTCATCCTGAAACAATGAGAATCTCGGTTTTTAAATCCCAGTAAATAAAAAACACACCCAAAAAACATGTAACTTGGCATGGTTTCATGACATGGCACATATATGCCGTGGTAAAAAAAAGCATCCAGTTTGAGAAGAGGCGCACACATTAGTAGCCAACGAAGTCCTTTTTGAAACAAAAAGCTGACACGTTAATATCGCAAACGGTTGTATTATATTTACCGTGTCGAAATTTAACCATACTCGGTGGCATGCGTGCAGCTGTTTGATTAGACGGGACGAGCGCGAGAAGTCTGCCGTGCAGGTTCAACGGGACGCGTGCGAGCTGTCCACCACGCAGGCTCGACGGGACACGTGCATCATGTCCACCTCGCAGGCTCGACGGGACACGTGCGAGCAGCAAGGCCGCCCATGTTCACCGGGAAGCGAGCTCTTTGACCTCCATGCACCAGCCGCCGCCTGCCTCGCTCACAACTTCTCCATTAATTGGTTAATTAAAGCACCTGGACGGAGGGTGTTTGCTTGTGATCCCATGGCAGCATTTGCTTTGTTCATCTTTTCAACTAGTAGTATTCCGCCCTAATTTAAATTGCCACATAGGGCAACGGATAATACGACCGCAAATAAAATGGCAACGGATAATACGACGACAAATTTACAATGGCGCACATAATAATTGTCTTACATATTCTGGATAATTGAAAATGCCACATGCGGCAAAGCCCGGAAGACACGGGGGCAAGAGAAGAAGGAAATTGCAGAACACGATCTGGGTCGCTACTGTCTCTACTCGTCGATGGATCGCCGGGCGGTGAAATCCTCCAGCCCCTTCTTCAATTCCTCACGACTTTGCTTGAAAGCAGCCATGGATTCCTCCACCTCCTGCTCGCGCTCGATCAGGAGCTTCCTCAAGCCACCCATCAGTTCCTCGACGACCGCTTTTAGCGTCATCTCCGAGGCACTGCTCTGCTCATGCAACATCTTCTAGCCGACGGCCTCCTCCTCCTTCTCGGCGACCAACTTGAGGAGCTTCGCATTGTCGTCCATGAGTTGCTCGACGAGGCCGGCCGCCTTGTCAACCGAGGCATCGCTGATCTTGAGCAGCTTCATCAAGCCATCGACCAGCTCCTGCTGCATAGTGACGCCAGCGAGAATGTCGTCATCGCCGGCGAAGGACTTCAGGAACGCCGGCTCGTCGCGATGGCCGACGCTGCGAATGCGCTTGTGAGAGCCCTGGCGTGCCCGTGAGAGCTCGTTCGAGGGCTCCGCGGCACGCCGGGACATCTCTCCTGCGGCTGCGGCTTCGCGGCGGGACCTCTCTAGTGCTTCCGCGGCCTTGGTCTTTGCTGCGTGGTTATATGTCCACCCTAAACTCCTCCTACCGGTCATGGCGGAACGATTTGACAGAGAAAACCAGTTTTGTGGGTGATGAGGAGAGGAACTGTGAAGTAATTTTCGAGTGGGTAGTTTTTATAACCCGGTGCTAAGTGTGAACACATATTAGTTTGATAGGTGTGAACAGATTTGCAATTACTTATTGTGTTGTAATCAGCAATGTGATGAGAAACAAGGTCAAACTTTATTGATGGCAGAAGGTTGACCACGTGGTTGCTTGCCGTTGAGGCGGCCGCGGCGTGCTCCGCTCTGGCGTCCCTGCGCGCGCTCTGCTCGCCGTTGAGGCAAAGTTACAATGACAACTGTTAATGATTCTTAATAATTGTCTTACATATTCAGGATAATTTAAAATGCCAAATGCGGCAAGGCCCAGAACACTCACGACCTACATATGCATACAATTATAATAAAATATAAGCTAAAAGGCTGAGTTGGCGGCCTTCCGACGATGGTCTTCTTGGACTCCATGATCAGCATAGCACCCTTGCGGCCATTCACTCCGAGTGTGCCGACCCGCCTCCGCCTACGGAGCTGCTGGCGCTGGGAGGCTCTTGGGGCTACTGGGCCTCTTCCAGAAGAGCTTGACAGCGTGCAATCGCGCGCATGACAACTCCGTGGAACCGCTCCATTTCCATGTCTCTAGCCTGGTAGCAAATTCTGTCGATCACCTGCATCCTCAAGATATCACGTTGGCGATGTTCTACTTCGTCGGGGACGTCAACTCCGCCAAGGATGTGCTCGAGCCTGGCAACCACATCATGGCCGCCGCGGTTGACACGGCCGCCACGGGCAATGATGAAGCCGTAGGCTGCCTTTATCTTGACTGAATCGCAGAGGTCCTCTGCCCATTCCTTGCGGGGCATCAGGCTCTCGATGAGCACTGGTGAAGGCAGCTCTTCGGGTGGGTCGTCGATCATGCCGCCGAGCAGCTCTGGATCTTTTGCACGGTGGATGGCAAACTGCTCATCACACCTCCTCTGCAATATGTCGATTGTGCTCCCAAGGACTGTGACGCCGATATCGCTGCCGATGGGCCATGGTGCCTGCACCGGCCGATGAAGCTCTTGCTCCCCTACCTGCTCCGGCTCGTTCTCCTCGCCGAAGATGTAACGCAGGTAGGCATCGACGTCGAAGCTTTGGTCGTTGCCTGGCATGCTTGGAATAACTAATGGTAGATGGGTGAGGACTAGATCTTCGCAGAGTATCGCGGCGGTGCGTTGCCTCCTGGGTTATATGCAGCAAGCCGTTAGCTGGTGGCGGGAAACCGGTGAGGGAATAGGCGTGGATTTTACAATTCATCCATGTGGAGCGTGGGAAGCATTCGCTGGACCCTGGGAAGACTAAGTGGAGCACACACACAACCCGAATACCATATCCGGTGCCATGTGTTATTTATCACACAAGTGTTAACATAAGGAAACGTGTGTGTAACTTACTAATCATTGCACACGAGTACTCGCAGACGCATCGTGTGCGATATTCCTAGACACCGCAAGCAACTAGTTTGCATATTTCAAAGTTTTTTGTACACACAGAATCGCACACGAACTAACTATATTAACCATCTGTGTTGTAATTTCTCATCGCAAACAGTTCATCCGAGTCGGCTGTTTGCCACGTAGTTTCTGTGTCGTTCGCTAATCGAAAACAGTTCATCCGAGTGAACCGTATGCCCAATATCACACACACCTTGATCTGGCTAACCGTTTATGTTGCACTCCCTAATAGCAAATGGTTCATCGGAGCGAACTGTATGCCGTATATCGCACACACATTGATATGGCTGCCCATTTCTGTTGTTCTGCCTCATCGCAAACAGTTCGAACGGGTTAACGGTATGCCCTTCATCGCACAACAACTAAAACCTGAACCGTGTTTGATGCACCCGTCATCGAAAATGTTTTATACATTTCTGACGGTTTTCATACAACACTGTTTGCGATTATGGCATCGCACACAGTTTCTCGAAGGGTCTCTGATTGTAGTGTCGCGTTAGCAGCATCCTGCAGTAGTGTTAATGTTTCCAACATCTTCTTGTGCAGTTCCACTAAAATATATGTTATCTTGAAAGAAGATCCCTGTTTGCACAAGTAGAGATAATTACATATTACATTAAGAGTGGCATCAAATCAGTGGCAAAACAATTGCTCGTTCCAGCCATAGCAATAAATTAAGATGCAAAACTATATCATTACTTGTGTCATCACAGTTCCGGTGCTTCATTACAGCACCGGGAGTTGATTTTTGTTTTTCTTCCGCTTGTTCTTCCCCTTCATCACTTGGTTCGATAACAGACAAGCTTCGCCTTCAATATAAGATTTGGCATGTCAATTATGGAGCACAAGTATAACACTAAACAACGACATTAATTTTCTGATGGAAGTGGCAAAATACAGGCCAACAGTTGTGAAATATCCTTATCTTACCTCAATGGGATATTATGGTGCACATACAGATTGGAAGTCTTGTCTCCATTTGTGCAGTTCACTAAAATCAAGCAACATTACCATATAAGTAGCACAACATATGGAAGCACACTGCACAATCATGTGAAAGAGGGCTAGTACTGACCTCTCATGACGCGGAATTCAAACAACTCACAAGAAGAAGATCTGAAACAAATTTGCCAACACGGATAGGAAGTCAGATCTCCTCTTGTGCAGTTCCACTAAGATCAAGAAAATCAGGCAACGTTGTCGGTGTGACATTTTGGTTGAACTGCACAAAACACTCTTAAAACAAAAGTGTTTTGTGCAGTGCAACAAAAGGTCACAATAGCAATGAGGTGAAGTAGATAACCCTGTTTTCACAGAGGTGCAAAGGAAACAACTAGTGGTCAATAACGGTGGATGACACAGAAGCCAACAAAAAGAAGCATCTAACTTATCTAAATTAGAAAGAAAGTAAGACAGTAGCATTTTGGTGGCATTGATTCATATTAAGAGAGAGATTATATTCACAATAAAATTTGTTAAACATGTAATTTGCTTTTAACTGTGGCATTGCTTCAATTGCCTAGCGGCATTATTAGAGGGTGTTTGTTTACAGGGACTTTTTGGTGTAGGGACTAAAAAAGTCCCTTTTAGTCCCATCTAAACCAAACAGGAGGGACTTTTAGGGACTAAAAGTGGGCATTGATGTCGCTTGAAGCTACATCGGTATTTCCCCAAAGAGGAAGGGATGATGCAGCACAGCGGCGGTAGGTATTTCCCTCAGATATGAAACCAAGGTTATTGAACTAGTAGGAGAACCAAGCAACACAACGTAAACAGCCCCTGCACACAAATAACAACCACTCGCAACTCGACGCGTTAAAGGGGTTGTCAATCCCTTTCGGGTAATGGCGCCAGAAATTGGTGCGTGGACAGGAGAAAGTTGTAATAGATTGAATAAATAGGTCGCAAATAAAATAAAGTGCAGCAAAGTATTTTTGTATTTTTGGTTTAATGGATCTGAAAATAAATGCAAAGGAACAGTGGATCGCACAGGCAAATATATGAGAAAAAGACCCGGGGTCGTAGGTTTCACTAGTGGCTTCTCTCGAGAAAATAGCAAAACGGTGGGTGAACAAATTACTGTTTTGAAATTGATAGAACTTCAAATAATCATGACGATATCCAGGCAATGACAATTATATAGGCATCACATCCAAGATTAGTAGACCGACTCCTGCCAGCATCTACTACTATTACTCCACACATCGACCGCTATCCAGCATGCATCTAGTGTATTAAGTTCATGGAAAAACGGAGTAATGCAATAAGAACGATGACATGATGTAGACAAGATCTATCTATGTAGAGATAGACCCCATCGTTCTATCCTTAGTAGCAACGATACATACGTGTCGGTTCCCCTTCTGTCACTGGGATCAAGCACCGTAAGATCAAACCCACTACAAATCACCTCTTCCCGTTGCAAGATAAATAGATCAAGTTGGCCAAACAAAACCCAAATATCGGAGAAGAAATATGAGGCTATAAGAGATCATGCATAAAAGAGATCAAAGAAACTCAAATACTTTCATGGATATAAAAAGATATAACTGATCATAAAATCAAAGTTCATCAGATCCCAACAAACACACCGCAAAAAGAGTTACATCATATGGATCTCCAAGAGACCATTGTATTGAGAATTCAGCGAGCGATAGGACGCCATCTAGCTACTAACTACGGACCCGAAGGTCTACAAAGAACTACTCACGCATCATCGGAGAGGCACCAATGGAGGTGGTGAACCCCATCCGAGATGGTGTCTCGATTGGCTCTGGTGGTTCTGGACTCTGCGGCGGCTGGATCAATATTTTGTCGACTCCCCGAGGGTTTTGGGAATATTGGGGTATTTATAGAGCAATGAGGCGGTCCGAGGGGCACCCGAGGTGGACACTACCCACCAGGGCGTGCCTGGGCCTCCTGGCGCGCCCTGGTGGGTTGTGCTATCCTCGGAGCACCCCCCAGGCGCAGCCAGGGCCCATTATGTGTCTTCTGGTCCATAAAAATTCTTTGTAAAGTTTCGTTGCATTTGGACTCCGTCTGATATTGATTTCCTGCGATGTAAAAAACATGCAGAAAACAAGAACTGGCACTTGGCACTATGTCAATAGGTTAGTACCAAAAAATGATATAAAATGATTATAATGTTGGGGAACGTAGCAGAAATTCAAAATTTTCCTACGTGTCACCAAGATCAATCTAGGAGATGCTAGCAACGAGAGGGGAGGAGTGCATCTACATACCCTTGTAGATCGCGAGCGGAAGCGTTCAAGAGAACGGGGTTGATGGAGTCGTACTCGTCGTGATCCAAATCACCGATGATCCTAGCGCCGAACGGACGGCACCTCCGCGTTCAACACACGTACGGAGCGGGGACGTCTCCTCCTTCTTGATCCAGCAAGGGGGGAGGAGAAGTTGATGGAGATCCAGCAGCACGACGACGTGGTGGTGGAAGTAGCGGGATCCCGGCAGGGCTTCGCCAAGCGCAAGCGGGGAGGAAGAGGTGTCACGGGAGGGAGGGAGGCGCCAGTGCTTGAGGTGCTGCTCCCATGCGCCTCCCCACTATATATAGGGGTGGAGGGGGCTGGTTTCTTGCCCTCCAAGTCCATTGGGGCGTTGGGAAAGGTGGGGGAAAGAAATCCCATCATTTCCCTTCCCCACCGATTGTTATCCCCCTTTTTTAGGGATCTTGATCTTATCCCTTCGGGATATGATCTTATTCCTTCTAAGGTGGGATCTTGGTGCACCTTGACCAGGGGTGTGGGGCCTTGCCCCCACTACCCACGTTCATGTGGGTCCCCCCATGCAGGTGGGCCCCACTTTGGAACCTTCTAGAACCTTCCCGGTGTAATACCGAAAAATCCCGAACATTTTCCGGTGGCCAAAATAGGACTTACCATATATAAATCTTTACCTCCGGACCATTCCGGAACTCCTCGTGACGTCCGGGATCTCATCCGGGACTCCGAACGACTTTCGAATTTCAGCATACTAATATCTCTACAACCCTAGCATCACCGAACCTTAAGTGTGCAGACCCTACGGGTTCGGGAGACATGCAGACATGACCGAGACGACTCTCCGGTCAATAACCAACAGCGGGATCTGGATACCCATGTTGGCTCCCACATGTTCCACGATGATCTCATCGGATGAACCACGATGTCGAGGATTCAATCAATCCCGTATACAATTCCCTTTGTCAATCGGTACGTTACTTGCCCGAGATTCGATCGTCGGTATCCCAATACCTTGTTCAATCTCGTTACCGGCAAGTCACTTTACTCGTACCGTAATGCATGATCCCGTGACCAAACACTTGGTCACATTGAGCTCATTATGATGATGCATTACCGAGTGGGCCCAGAGATACCTCTCCGTCATACGGAGTGACAAATCCCAGTCTCGATTCATGCCAACCCAACAGACACTTTCGGAGATACCTGTAGTGCACCTTTATAGCCACCCAGTTACGTTGTGACGTTTGGTACACCCAAAGCATTCCTACGGTATCCGGGAGTTGCACAATCTCATGGTCTAAGGAAATGATACTTGACATTAGAAAAGCTCTAGCAAACGAACTACATGATCTTGTGCTATGCTTAGGATTGGGTCTTGTCCATCACATCATTCTCCTAATGATGTGACCCCGTTATCAATGACATCCAATGTCCATGGTCAGGAAACCATAACCATCTATTGATCAACGAGCTAGTCAACTAGAGGCTTACTAGGGACATGTTGTGGTCTATGTATTCACACATGTATTACGGTTTCCAGTTAATACAATTATAGCATGAACAACAGACAATTATCATGAACAAGGAAATACAATAATAACCATTTTATTATTGCCTCTAGGGCATATTTCCAACAGTCTCCCACTTGCACTAGAGTCAATAATCTAGTTCACATCACCATGTGATTAACACTCAAAGTTCACATCTCCATGTGACTAATACCCAAGAGTTTACTAGAGTCAATAATCTAGTTCACATCACCATGTGATTAACACTCAATGAGTTCTAGGGTTTGATCATGTTATGCTTACGAGAGAGGTTTTAGTCAACGGGTCTATAACATTCAGATCCGTGTGTGCTTTACAAATCTCTATGTCATCTTGTAGATGCAGCTACCACGCGCTACTTGGAGCTATTCCAAATAACTCCTCTACTATACGAATCCGGTTCACTACTCAGAGTCATCCGGATTAGTGTCAAAGTTTGCATCGACGTAACCCTTTACGACGAACCCCCTTTCCACCTCCATAATCGAGAAAATTCCTTAGTCCACTAGATACTAAGGATAAGTTCGACCGCTGTCATGTGATCCCTTCCTGGATCACTATTGTACCCCTTGACTAACTCATGGCAAGGCACACTTCAGGTGCGGTACACAGCATAGCATATTGTAGAGCCTACGTCTAAAGCATAGGGGACGACCTTCGTCCTTTCTATTTCTTCTGCCGTGGTCAGGTCTTGAGTCTTACCCAATACTCACACCTTGTAACACAGCCAAGAACTCCTTCTTTGCTGATCTATTTTGAACTCCTTCAAAATCTTGTCACGGTATGTATTCATTTGAAAGTACCACTAAGCGTTTTTGATCTATCCTTATAGATCTTGATGCTCAATGTTCAAGTAGCTTAATCCAGGTTTCCATTAAAAACACTTTTCAAATAACCCTGGATGCTTTCCAGAAATTCTACATCATTTCTGATCAACAATATGTTAACAACATATACTCATCAAAAATTCTATAGTGCTCCCACTCACTTCTTTGGAAATACAAGTTTCTCATGAACTTTGTATAAACCCAAAATCTTTGATCATCTCATCAAAGCGTTCATTCCAACTCCGAGATGCTTACTCCAATCCTTAGAAGGATTGCTGGAGCTTTGCATACTTGTTAGCATCTTTCAGGATTGGCAAAACCTTCTGGTTGTATCACATACAACCTTTCCTCAAGAAAATCGTCGAGGAACAATGTTTTGACATCCCATCTGCAAGATTTCATAAATAATGCAGTAACTGCTAATATAATTCTAACAGACTCTTAGCATCGCTACAAGTGAGAAAGTCTCATTGCAGTCAACTCCTTGAACTTGCCGGAAAACATCTTAACGACAAGTCGAGCTTTCTTAATGGTGACACTTACCATCATTGTCTGTCTTCCCTTTAAAATCCATCTGTACCCAACAGCCTTACGACCATCAAGTAGTTCTTTCAAAGTCTATACTTTGTTTTCATACATGGATCCTCTCAGATTTTATGGCCTCGAGCCATTCGTCGGAATCAGGTCCCACCATCTCTTCTCCATAGCTCGTAGGTTCATTGTTGTCTAGCAACATGACTTCCAAGACAGGATTACGTACCACTCTGAAGTAGTACGCATCCTTGTCATCGTACGAGGTTTGGTAGTGACTTGATCCGAAGTTTCATGATCACTATCATAAGCTTCCACTTCAATTGGTGTAGGTGCCACAGGAACAACTTCCTGTGCCCTGCTACACACTAGTTGAAGTCATGGTTCAATAACCTCATCAAGTCTCCACCATCCTCCCACTCAATTCTTTCGAGAGAACTTTTCCTCGAGAAAGGAGTCGTTTCTAGAAACAATCACTTTTGCTTCCAGATCTGAAATAGGAGGTATACCCAACTGTTTTGGGTATTCTATGAAGATGCATTTATCGCTTTGGGTTCGAGCTTATCAGCCTGGAACTGTTTCACATAAGCGTCGCAGCCCCAAACTTTTAAGAAACGATAGCTTAGGTTTCTCTAAACCATAGTTCATACGGTGTTGTCTCAACGGAATTGTGTGGTGCCCTATTTAAAGTGAATGCGGTTGTCTCTAATGCCTAACCCATAAATGATAGTTGTAATTCGATAAGAGACATCATGGTATGCACCATATCCAATAGGGTACAGTTATGATGTTCGGACACACCATCACAATATGGTGTTCCAGGCGGTATTAGTCGTGAAACAATTTCCACAATTTCTTAATTGTGTGCCAAACTCGTAACTCAGATATTCATCTCTATGATCATATCACAGACATTTTATCCTCTTGTCACGACGATCTTCAACTTCACTCTGAAATTACTTGAACCTTTCAATAATTCAGACTTGTGTTTCATCAAGTAAATATTCTCAGCATCTACTCAAATCATCTGTGAAGTAAGAACATAACGATATCCACTGCGTGCGTCAGCACTCATTGGACTGCACACATCAAATGTATTACTTCCAACAAGTTGCTCTCTTGTTCCATCTTACTGAAAACGAGGCCTTTCAGTCATCTTGCCCATGTGGTATGATTTGCATGTCTCAAGTGATTCAAAATCAAGTGAGTCCAAATGATCCATCTGTATGGACTTTCTTCATGCATATATACTAATAGACATGGTTCGCATGTCTCAATCTTTTCAAAAACGAGTGAGTCCAAAGATCCATCAACATGGAGCTTCTTCATGCGTTTTATACCAATATGACTCAAGTGGCAGTGCCACAAGTATGTGGTACTATCATTACTATCTTATATCTTTTGGCATGAACATGTGTATCACTACGATCGAGATTCAATAAACCATTCATTTTAGGTGCAAGACCATTGAAGGTATTATTCAAATAAACAGAGTAACCATTATTTTCCTTAAATGAATAACCGTATTGCGATAAACATAATCCAATCATGTCTATGCTCAACGCAAACACCAAATAAAAATTATTTAGGTTTAACACCAATCTCGATGGTAGAGGGAGCATGCGATGCTTGATCACATCGACCTTGGAAACACTTCCAACACATATCGTCATCTCACCTTTAGCTAGTCTCCGTTTATTCCGTAGCCTTTTATTTCGAGTTACTAACACTTAGCAACCGAACCGGTATCTAATACCCTGGTGCTACTAGGAGTACTAGTAAAGTACACATTAATATAATGTATATCGAATATACTTCTGTCGACCTTGCCAGCCTTCCCATCTACGAAGTATCTAGGGTAGTTCTGCTTCAGTGACCGTTCCCCTCATTTCAGAAGCACTTAGTCTCGGGTTTGGGTTCAACCTTGGGTTTCTTCACTAGAGCAGCAACTGATTTGCCGTTTCATGAATTATCCCTTCTTGCCCTTGCCCTTCTAGAAACTAGTGGTTTTACTAACCATCAACAATTGATGCTCCTTCTTGATTTCTACTTTCGCGGTGTCAAACATCGCGAGTTTCTCAAGGATCATCATGTCTATCCCTGATATGTTATAGTTCATCACGAAGCTCTAATAGCTTGGTGGCAGTGACTATGGAGAACCATCACTATCTCATCTGGAAGATTAACTCCCACTCGATTCAAGTGATTGTAGTACTCAGACAATCTGAGCACATGCTCAACGATTGAGCTTTTCTCCCTTAGTTTGCAGGCTTAAGAAACTTGTCAGAGGTCTCATACCTCTTGACGCGGGCATTAGTCTGAAATCCCAATTTCAGTCTTTGGAACATCTCATACGTTCTGCGACGTTTCAAAACCGTCTTTGGTGCCACAATTTTAAACCGTTAACATCACACACTGAACTATCACGTAGTCATCAAAACGTGTATGTCAGATGTTCGCAACATCCACAAACGATGCTCGAGGTTCAGCACACCGAGCGGTGCATTAAGGACATAAGCCTTCTGTGCAGCAATGAGGACAATCCTCAGTTTACGGACCCAGTCCGCATAATTTCTACTATCAACTTTCAACTAAATTTTCTCTAGGAACATATCTTAGTAGAACTAAAGCGTAAGCTACGACATTATTTGCAAAGACCTTTTGACTATGTTCATGATAATTAAGTTCATATGATTATTTAATGAACTCCCACTTAGATAGACATCCCTCTAGTCATCTAAGTGATACATGATCCGAATCGACTAGGCCGTGTCCGATCATCACGTGAGACGGACTAGTCATCATCGGTGAACATCTCCATGTTGATCATATCTACTATACGACTCATGTTCGACCTTTCGGTCTCTTGTGTTCCGAGGCCATGTCTGTACATGCTAGGCTCGTCAAGTCAACCTAAGTGTTTTGCTTGTGTTCCGAGGCCATGTCTGTACATGCTAGGCTCGTCAACACCCGTTGTATGCGAACGTTAGAATCTATCACACCCGATCATCACGTGGTGCTTCGAAACAACGAACCTTCGCAACGGTGCACAGTTAGGGGGAACACATCTCTTGAAATTTTAGTGAGGGATCATCTTATTTATGCTACCGTCGTTCTAAGCAAATAAGATGTAAACATGACAAACATCACATGCAAATCATAAAGTGACATGATATGGCCAATATCATCTTGCGCCTTTGATCTCCATCTTCGAGGCGCGGCATGATCACCTTCGTCACCGGCATGACACCATGATCTCCATCATCATGATCTCCATCATCGTGTCTTCATGAAGTTGTCTCGCCAACTATTACTTCTACTACTATGGCTAACGGTTAGCAATAAAGTAAAGTAATTACATGGCGTTTTCATTGACACGCAGGTCATACAATAAATTAAGACAACTCCTATGGCTCCTGCCGGTTGTCATACTCATCGACATTCAAAGTCGTGATTCCTATTACAAGAACATGATCAATCTCATACATCACATATATAATTCAGCACATCCTTTTGGCCATATCACATCACATAGCATATCCTGCAAAAACAAGTTAGACGTCTTCTAATTGTTGTTGCATGTTTTACGTGGCTGCTATGGGTTTCTAGCAAGAACGTTTCTTACCTACGCAAAAGCCACAACGGTGATATGCCAATTGCTATTTACCCTTCATAAGGACCCTTTTCATCGAATCTGATCCAACTAAAGTGGGAGAGACAGACACCCGCTAGCCACCTTATGCATCAAGTGCATGTCAGTCGGTGGAACCTGTCTCACGTAAGAGTACGTGTAAGGTCGGTCCGGGCCGCTTCATCCCACAATGCCGCCGAATCAAGATAAGACTAGTAACGGCAAGCAAATTGAACAAATCATCGCCCACAACTACTTTGTGTTCTACTCATGCATAGAATCTACGCATAGACCTGGCTCTGATACCACTGTTGGGGAACGTAGCAGAAATTCAAAATTTTCCTACGTGTCACCAAGATCAATCTAGGAGATGCTAGCAATGAGAGGGGAGGAGTGCATCTACATACCCTTGTAGATCGCGAGCAGAAGCGTTCAAGAGAACGGGGTTGATGGAGTCGTACTCGTCGTGATCCAAATCACCGATGATCCTAGCGCCGAACGGATGGCACCTCCACGTTCAACACACGTACGGAGCGGGGACGTCTCCTCCTTCTTGATCCAGCAAGGGGGGAGGAGAAGTTGATGGAGATCCAGCAGCACGACGGCGTGGTGGTGGAAGTAGCGGGATCCCGGCAGGGCTTCGCCGAGCGCAAGCGGGGAGGAAGAGGTGTCATGGGAGGGAGGGAGGCGCCAGGGCTTGGGGGTGCTGCTCCCATGCGCCTCCCCACTATATATAGGGGTGGAGGGGGCTGGTTTCTTGCCCTCCAAGTCCATTGGGGCGTTGGCAAAGGTGGGGGAAAGAAATCCCATCATTTCCCTTCCCCACCGATTGTTATTCCCCTTTTTTAGGGATCTTGATCTTATCCCTTCGGGATATGATCTTATTCCTTCTAAGGTGGGATCTTGGTGCGCCTTGACCAGGGGTGTGGGGCCTTTCCCCCACTACCCACGTTCATGTGGGTCCCCCCATGCAGGTGGGCCCCACTTTGGAACCTTCTAGAACCTTCCCGATACAATACCGAAAAATCCCGAACATTTTCCGGTGGCCAAAATAGGACTTACCATATATAAATCTTTACCTCCGGACCATTCCGGAACTCCTCGTGACGTCCGGGATCTCATCTGGGACTCCGAACGACTTTCTAATTTCCGCATACTAATATCTCTACAACCCTAGCATCACCGAACCTTAAGTGTGTAGACCCTACGGGTTCGGGAGACATGCAGACATGACCGAGACGACTCTCCGGTCAATAACCAACAGCGGGATCTGGATACCCATGTTGGCTCCCACATGTTCCACGATGATCTCATCGGATGAACCACGATGTCGAGGATTCAATCAATCCCGTATACAATTCCCTTTGTCAATCGGTACGTTACTTGCCCGAGATTCGATCGTCGGTATCCCAATACCTTGTTCAATCTCGTTACCGGCAAGTCACTTTACTCGTACCGTAATGCATGATCCCGTGACCAAACACTTGGTCACATTGAGCTCATTATGATGATGCATTACCGAGTGGGCCCAGAGATACCTCTCCGTCATACGGAGTGACAAATCCCAGTCTCGATTTGTGCCAACCCAACAGACACTTTCGGAGATACCTGTAGTGCACCTTTATAGCCACCCAGTTACGTTGTGACGTTTGGTACACCCAAAGCATTCCTACGGTATCCGGGAGTTGCACAATCTCATGGTCTAAGGAAATGATACTTGACATTAGAAAAGCTCTAGCAAACGAACTACACGATCTTGTGCTATGCTTAGGATTGGGTCTTGTCCATCACATCATTCTCCTAATGATGTGATCCCGTTATCAATGACATCCAATGTCCATGGTCAGGAAACCATAACCATCTATTAATCAACGAGCTAGTCAACTAGAGGCTTACTAGGGACATGTTGTGGTCTATGTATTCACACATGTATTACGGTTTCCAGTTAATACAATTATAGCATGAACAACAGACAATTATCATGAACAAGGAAATATAATAATAACCATTTTATTATTGCCTCTAGGGCATATTTCCAACATATAAAACGTCCAAGATTGATAATATAATAGCATGGAACAATCAAAAATCATAGATACGTTGGAGACGTATCAGCATCCCCAAGCTTAACTCCTACTCGTCCTTGAGTAGGTAAGTGATAAAAACAGAATTTTTGATGTGGAATGCTTCCTATCATGTCATATCATATTCTTTTCTTTATAGCATGGACATTTGGACTTTTATGTGATACAGAACAATAGTCTAGTTTTGACATGATAATTTAAATACTCAAGCATATCAATAAGCAACCATGTCTTTCAAAATATGAATGCTAAAATAAGTTATCCCTGGCCCATCATGCTCAACCATTGATCCATTCATGAAACACACTCGCATATTAGCTACACCCAATACTCAAGTATGATCATATTGCCTCTTAGTTGGTGCTTTTATAAAAGAAGATGGAGACTCAAATTCAAAAATAAAAATTGCATAAAGTAAAAGAAAGAACCTTCGTAGAGGGAAGTAGGGATTTGTAGAGGTGCCAGAGCTCAAAGCAAAAAACTTAGAGATAAAACATTTTGGGAGGTGTATCCTTCCCACCAATGAAAACGACTTAGAGTTCCCAACACTTTCCTTGCTAGATATATCATAGGCGGTTCCCAAACAGAAAATAAAGTTTATTCCCTTTTCCACCATACTTTCACTTTCCATGGCTAGTCGTATCCACAGTTGCCCTCCATACCAACACTTTCCAAGGAATTTATTATTTGACAACATAAAGTAAATTCATTTTTCATTTCGAGACTGGGCATCCCTAAACCTTTGCCTTACTCTCGTGCAATGACAAGTGAATAAACACTCACCGTGAGAACAACACATCCAGCATGGAAAATATTAGACACCACTCACCGCTCCGTGAGCGAAACGAACACACAAAAGAGAAGTTTATTTTGAGAATTAGAGATGGCACATACAAAATTGCTTAGAACGGCAAAAGAATACCGCATATAGGTAGATATAGTGGACTCATGTGGCAAAACTGGTTTAAAGGATTTTAGATGCACAACTAGAGATCATACTTAGTGCAAAATGAAGGCTAGCAAAAGATTGGGAAGCGACCAACCAAGAAACGAATAATCTCATAGGCAAGCATTAAGCCTAATTAACACCGAATAATGCACCACAAGTAGGATATAATTTCATTGCATGACTATTGACTTTCGTACTTGCATAGGGAATCACAAACCTTAACACCAATATTCTTACTAAAGCATAATTACTCATCAACATAACTCACATATCACATCATCATATCTTAAAACTATTACTAAGGATCAAGTTTATTTTGTCCAATGATCTTCATGAAAGTTTTTATTATATCCTTCTTGGATATCTATCACTTTGGGACTAATTTTCATGTGTTGCTTTACATAAGCTCAAATAAATATAAGTGAAGATCATGAGCATAATTTTTCTTTCTCTCAAATTAATTTAAGTGAAGCAAGCAAGAATTTCTTGAAAATTTTACTAACTCTCAAATAAATCGCACCTTATCTCTATTAGTTCATTACTAGGGGTAACATGGTCTTTTAGCATATCATTTAATAACCTCTAGTCCATGTTTAGTCCCTGGAACCAAGCAAGTAGGGACTAGGGACTTTTTAGTTGGGACTAAAAAAGTCCTAGGACTTTTAACCAAATAGGGCCTTAGATTAATAACAGCTAAAGAGTTGCACGAGTCAGTGGACGCACCAGCACCATGTGCATCTACCGATGTATAAAGGGGTGATGCACAGTCTGTTGCAACAAAGAACAAACAACCAAGGAGCATATTTGTGTTGGTCCCAGTTTTGTTATCTTTAGACACCTTTCCCTATGTGAGGGCAGCAAATCTAGTCCTGCTCAGATTCTACAGCCTTGTCCCTCGAAACAAAAAGATCAATTCATTACAGATGTGCGTACTGCCTTTGTCATTGTTTTCTCTTTTCGACCAACGTAGGTGCTGTATAGCCAGTCTGTACTACTTTCCCCCTTCCTTTCCTCTTTGAACCACGTCCTAGATTCATGCTACCCACTACTTTCCCCCTTCCTTTCCTCTTTGAACCACGTCCTAGATTCATGCTATACAACTTTCCCCACTACTTTCCTGTTTGATCCAACACCTAGATCCGAGTGCAGAAGCAGAAAAAGCCCACATGCAGCTAGAGCAATGCATGTGGAATAAGTAAATTATACCTTAAGATTCTTGGGGTGTGGCTCAGTGGGCGGCCGGAGGCCGATCTGCCCATACTATGTATGGCAGCAAGGAAGAAGGGGTCGGAGGCCCTCCCGCGCCGCCGCTGGGTGAAAGAGAACAACTGCGCCGGTAGTGGATTCCCTCCCTCGCCGATGGCGACAGCGTTAAGCCTCCTTCCCTTCCCAACGGACTGATCCTGCCGGCTCTTTGACCAGCAGTGAGGGGAGAGAGAGAGAGAGGCCAACGAAGTCTTGTTTAGATCTGGAGAGGGTGAGAGAGTGTGAAGAGAGCAACTACAAGTGCTGAGGCTCCAGCGTGTATATATATAGTGGAGAGAGAGTGTGAAGAGTGCAAACCCTAGAAAACAAGCGCCGAGGCTGCAGCGTATATAGATGGAGTGGTTTTCTTTTTATCTCCATAAAAATCATTTTAAATGGTGCACAAAACGGAACTCTTTATTTAACGTAGTGAAGAAAAATACTAGGGGCAATGCTAATACGTGAAGAAAATTTAACGCTCAAAGGAGTCACCTCGCAACTAACGCTGCACGCCTCCCGGTCGCGCTACTAACGTTCACGTGTGGTACACAACCCTCCGAAGTGAACAACAACTGAACCACACACGATCAAAATATCGGAAAGGTGGGCTGCACCATCCTCCAATTTTAAAGATTTTGGGCACTTGTATTTGGCCTAAGTCAGTGTGCCACCGTATGTACTAAGGGTTACAATGGGTGCTAAGAAACTAGGGCGTATTGAGAGTAATTTCCATGGCGTTTATTTGTAGGGTCGCTTGCAAATTGTGAAACTCTATTCTCCTCTTATTTATTGGATGAGGCAAATCTTTTGCCTCCGTTTCGGAAAAATAAATGAGAAATTCAATTTTAATTATTTAGTTTGTACACTTTGCTCTCTTCCAATAATATTGGGCACTTGTATTTGACCTAAGTTAGTGTGCCACTGTATCTCGTACTACTCCCTCCGTCTAGGTGTAAGCCACGCTAGAAGGTGCAGTGGGACCAAGGTGCAAGCAGATTGGAGGAGAAGGAGAAACTTGACCGGTCCTTCCACCAATCAAAGCCCTGATTTCTGTATCTAAATGCAACAATTAATCACAACAATTAAGAGATGTCGTTTTAACTACCATGCAGGGCTGCATCATCTTACAGAAATGAGCTCCACCGTGTCACGTCTGTGGTTGGGGAAGACGCAAAAGACGCAAAGAGTGCTACTAGTACTACGTGCGTGGGTGCGTGCACCTCTTCTCTTCGAGAATGGTTATTAAAAGTATAGCCCACTACTGTACCACGCGGTTATTATATATGGGCAAAGAGTATAGGCAGTAATAATGACTAATAAGCCGTCAAATCACGAGGCCCACCTCTCTCTATGTTTGACCGAGGACGCAGCCATCATTTCACTCCTCGTTGAATATCCATCCGCTGCTACCTCCACAAATAAATAAAAATCCGCTTCTACCTCCGTAGCATGGTTAGTAATATAGCCATGTCAATCACGACGTAGAAATATCATTCACTAATACAATAGGGCTGGATCTAAGGCTGGTGACTTTTTTTTACTTTGTCTCTTTCTCTTTTTGTCTCATTTACTCATTTTACATAGGAGCACGTGTAGAGGATGGCTATTCCTTTCAATGGGACTTCTTCATGGGGTTTAAGACTAAGCAGCTCCGAATTATGCCCACTGCCCACCACTCTGAATCGTGCCATCTATGATAGGGAGTACTCCCGTTGCAACAATGAGGTCCACTAGGTCTAGCACGTCCTGTAAGAAGAGACTGTCACACAAAACATACATCTTGTTGCCTTCTTCCTCACACAATACGTACCACTGGTATGTAATACTAGTACTACTACTACTCGTTTTCTTATAAACCTTGCACTTGGCATCTCCAAAATATTAACCTTGCGCTTGGCTCTTCGCCTCTTCGGGAAGTCGAGCAATAATGGTACTGCAGTATATATCGTTCTGGCTATCTGAGACCAAATGATTTGATGCACGTCCACCATGTGGGTGAGGGTCGAGGGGCGGGGGCGAGGGAGAGTGCGTACTATTACGTCCGTTTCAATATGGACTACATACGGAGCAAAATGAGTGAATCTACACTCTAAAATACGTCTATATACATCAGTGTTTGGAGTATGTACTAGTAGTTCATATTGAAATCTACTAAAAGACATATATTTCAAATAGTATGATAATCTCTCTAACCAAGGTAGGGACGAGGAGTAAACGGACGGAGTAGTAAAATTTTCTCCTCGTCCTACGAGCCACAACGCGCGTGGGCGAGGGGGACGACGTACTAAGCAAGCTTCTCCTCATTCTGCGAGTTGACGTGACACATCAAAAATAATACGTACAGATCATCTCCAGTGTATAGAGCCTTGCCTCTAAGGTAGGCCCCACATGGTTTACCTCTTTTTAACATAACGCATTAAGTCGCAATTTGTTTGTTCACCTATGGTACACGATCCTCCATCAAGTGGACAACCAGTACACGTGTCAAATTACCACATGGGCTGCTTTTTCGTACAAAAATGAGCTCCACCGTGTACCCGCACGGGTGTGGTTGGGAAAGAGACGGGAGTACGTGCGCCGTGTGTGCACCTCTTCTCTTCGTGCACGTCCCCCACCTACGTGGGTGTGTGTGAGAGAGATACAAACCTAGACAGATGGCATGTGCGTTCGTGAGTGTTTTTTGTTGGGGTGTGATTTCGTGAATGTATTTGTGGGAATATGTGTCAAAGATATCTCAATCAAAATTTTGACACATGCAATGTGTGTGAAATAGAGGCCTATCTATATCATATATAGAGGGGGCGATCCACGAGAAGAGAGGGAGGGGTCATAGATATCAATAGAGTCGAAGAGAGGATCAAGTGGGTGGGTGCGGGATCGATGAAGAGAGCCATCGAAATTGTGCGTGTGCAAGTCAAAGATATAGGGCGACTGACCTACCAGAACGTCAGAGGGCACAGGGCAAGTTTGTGTGTGGCAGGGAGACATGACTAGAGCGCTCGATGTATCAGTGTGGGTGGGGGAGGGGGAGGCATAGACCTAACTAGAGAGGTAGATCGACTCGTATATGTGTTGAGAAGGAGAGACTCAGCTATGTCTTGAGGGAGATCGGTCGACATCCATACATAAGTGAAGGACAGGAAATAGGTTGGGACAGAGAGAGAGAGAGAGAGGGTGGGAGGGAGAGGGGTAGAGTGCTGGATGGGTGATGGAGTTGCTTCTCGAAGATGGTGGGAGAGGCCTACTAGACAAACTGAGGGTAGAACTGCAATATTATCAATAAGAGTGGGGATGTGTTTCTGTGTGTGCGTGTGCGTGATAGATGTGTCGGGACGCATGCATGGATGATGAAGGGGGACCATGTGTTTGGTAAGCAGACCTAACTAGATCGGTAGATCAATTGTTGTTTTTCGGAGGAAGGGAGAGACATAACTAATGAGGTAGATCGATGGACGCGTGCGAAAAACGAGTTATAACGACCTAGCTAGCTATATGTATAGCGGGAGATCGGTCGGTGTACATCCATTTGTTAGAGGCAAATAAGGCCCAGCGAGAGGGATAGACAGAGAGAATTGAGCTAGGAGGTGGTGCGAGAGGCCTACTAACTAGATAGGGGGAGGAGTGTGTGAGGGAGTCCTGGACTGAGGGGTCCTCGGGCGTCCGGACTGTTAGCCATGGGCCGGACTGATGGGCTGTGAAGACATGAAGACCGAAGACTACGCTCGTGTCTGGATGGGACTCTCCTTGGCGTGGAAGGCAAGCTTGGTAACCAAATATGTAGATTCCTTTCTTTGTAACCGACCTTGTGTAACTCTAGATCCTCCTGGTGCCTATATAAACCGGAGGACTTAGTCCAGAAACGGAGATACTCATTACCATCGTCATACAGGCTAGGCTTCTAGGGTTTAGCCATTACGATCTCGTGGTAGATCAACTCTTGTAATACTCATATCCATCAAGATCAATCAAGCAGGAAGTAGGGTATTACCTCCATAGAGAGGGCCCGAACCTGGGTAAACATCATGTCCCCTGTCTCCTGTTACCATAGACCTTAGACGCACAGTTCGGGACCCCCTACCCGAGATCCGCCGGTTTTGACACCGACATTGGTGCTTTCATTGAGAGTTCCACTGTGTTGTCCTCAAAAGGTCCGATAGCCCCTTCAATCGTCAACAATGACGCTGTCCAAGGAGAAACCTTCCTCCCCGGGCAGATCTTCGTGTTTGGCGGCTTCGCGCTGCGGGCCGACTCGCTTGGCCGTCTGGAGCAGATCGACAGCTACGCCCCTGGCCATCAAGTTAGATTCGGGAGCTTGAACTACGTCGCGGACGTCCGCGGAGACTTGATCTTTGCTGGATTCGAGACCGCGGCGATCGCTCCTGGTCACCCCGATGAACATGACCTAAATCTGTCATCGGACCGCATCCAGGAGATTGCTCCTGTAACTGCTGTGGCCATAGATCCGGAGCATATTGTGCCATCCAAGGACAGGAGGCTCAACCCCACCGCGGAGGCCGCAGATTCCACGGCGTTGGAGCCGAACATAGACCTAAAGTCACACGACGTCTTTGTCACCGGAACTCCGGACTCGTCTCTGGTTATAAACTCCGAGCCATGTGCATCCGTGGACGCCGAACTGGATCGCTTATCGATCTTTGAGTTTAGCGCCGCAGACATCTTCCAGCATTCGCCCTTGGGCGATGTGCTAAATTTGTTAAGAAATCTGTCCTTGGCGGGGGACTCACAGCCGAATTATGTCCGGTTCGAGCTGGAGGCTGTTGATGGGGGAGAATTCCACCTCCCACCCACCACCCACTTCATAGCCACTGTCAAAGACATAACCGACACGCCTGACTATGACTCCGAAGACATCGACGGTATGGACGACGATGCCGGAGACAAGGAGGCCCAAAACCCGCCGTTCACCGGAGATGGACGGCCACCTCCTCATATGACGTATACATGGTAGATACGCCGAAAAATAATAGCGGCGGTGACAAGGAAAACCCAGCAAAGGAGGACCCTCCTAAAACACAACCAAAGCGCCGGCGTCAGCGGCGCCGCTCTAAATCCCGCCGCAGCAGGGATAGCAACACCGGCACAGGAGACGACAACACTCCGGATGGTGCCGAAGACATAGAAGAACCCGATGAACAAACTGCCAAACAAGACAATCGGGAATCAGGGCATGCCAGCCCTGACGAACAGGCCATAGAAGAAGACTCGGAGGATGGTAGTTACCGTCCGCCCTCCGAGGAGGAGGTGAGCCTCGGCAACAAAGACTTCATCGTGCCTGAGGAGCCCCTGGAGCAGGAGCGCTTTAAGCTTCAGCTAATAGCCACTGCGAGGAGCCTGAAAAAGAAGCAGCAGCAGCTTTAAGCTGATCAAGACCTGCTCAATGACAGATGGACCGATGTCCTGGCAGCCGAGGAATATGGCCTTAAACGCCTAGCCAAAAGTTACCCGAAGCGCAGATTACTACCTCAGTTCGATGATGAGACGCCAGATCCCAGACCAGCATCACGCAAAGCGGCTGATCGGCCACCGCGCTGACGGGATAAAACTGCAACCTGAGCCGAAAACCAGACTATCCCACCCCGCCGTAAAGGCAGGGATAAGAGATCTCGGGGCGATACATACGACCTCCATCAAGACCTGGATAGTAGAGCGGAGCATACAAGATCGATCTACGGATCGTGAGGACGTGCCTTAACGCGCGGGGACAGCTATCTATTCGGGCGTGACAAACCTAGTCACGCCCGAGCCGAAAACCGCAGATGGACTCCATCAGAGCTACGTCGCGATGCGGCCCGATATAGAGGCGCCGCACACCCTCTTTGCTTCACTGACGAACTAATGGACCACAAATTCCCAGAAGGGTTTAAACCCGTAAACATCAAATCATACGATGGAACAACCGATCCCGCGGTATGGATCGAGGATTTTATTCTCCACATCCACATGGCCCGCGGGGATGATCTTCACGCCATCAAATACCTCCCACTAAAACTTAAAGGGCTAGCCCGACATTGGCTAAACAATCTGCCCAAGAATTCTATTGGCAGCTGGGAGGACCTGGAAGAAGCTTTTCTCGACAACTTCCAAGGTACAAAGGTTCGGCCGCCAGACGCCGATGACTTAAGTCACATAGTTCAACAGCCCGGGGAGTCAGCCAGGAAGTTCTGGACCAGGTTCCTAACTAAAAAGAACCAGATCGTCGACTGTCCGGATGCCGAAGACTTAGCGGCCTTTAAACATAGCATCCGCGACGAATGGCTCGCCCGCCACCTCGGCCAAGAAAAGCCAAAATCTATGGCAGCCCTCACGGCACTCATGACCCGCTTTTGCGCGGGTGAGGATAGTTGGTTGGCTCATAGCAAAAACACAGCCAGCGAGGCAGGCCCCTCTGAGGTTAAGAATAGTAACGGCAAGCTCCGACGAAACAGACACAAACGCCGAAGCAATAGTGATAATACCGACGACACTACGGTCAACGCCGGATTTAGCGGCTCCAAGTCAAGCCAGCAGAAGAAACCATACAAGAGAAACAATCAGGGACCATCCAGCCTGGACCGCATACTCGATCGCCCGTGCCAGATACATGGCACCTCAGACAAACCAGCCAACCATACCAACAGAGATTGTTGGGTTTTTAAACAGACCGGCAAATTAAACGTCGAGAACAGGGAAAAGGGATCGCAAAGCGAGGACGACGACGAGGAGCCCCGGCAACGGAACTCAGTGGGGCAGAAGAAGTTCCCCCCTCAAGTCAAAATGGTGAACATGATATATGCTACGCACATCCCCAAAAGGGAGCGCAAGCACGCACTAAGGGACGTCTATGCGATAGAGTCAGTCGCCCCAAAATTCAATCCATGGTCGTCATTCCCGATCACCTTTGATCGTCGGGATCACCCGACTAGTATCCGGCATGGCGGATCAGCCGCACTAGTACTAGACCCAATCATTGATGGATTCCACCTAACGCGAGTCCTCATGGACGGTGGCAGCAGCCTCAATCTACTCTATCAGGATACAGTGCACAAAATGGGCATTAACCCATCAAGGATCAAGCCAACGAAGACTACCTTCAAAGGAGTCATACCAGGTGTAGACGCCCGCTGTACGGGCTCAATCACACTAGAGGTTGTCTTTGGATCCCCCGACAACTTCCGAAGCGAGGAGTTAATATTCGACATCGTCCCATTCCGCAGTGGTTATCACGCACTGCTCGGGCGGACGGCATTCGCCCGGTTCAACGCGGTACTGCACTATGCTTATCTTAAGCTTAAGATGCCCGGTCCACGCGGCTTCATAACGGTCAACTGAAACACGGAACTCTCCCTCCGCACAGAGGAGCACATTGTCGCCCTAGCAGCAGAAGTACAGAGCGGCCTTCTCAAGCAGAACCGTAATCCGGCTGCCGAGCCCCTGGACATCATAAAGAGGGTCCGGACTACGCTACAACAGGACAGCTCGTCTCATCAAGAGCTCGACTAGCAATTTGGCCTCCGTCCCAGCCCCGATCAGGTAGTGGCATTCGTACCACGCGTGCATAATTGCGCACTAGAAATCCCATGGGCATCGACGGAGGCACAGCTAGCTTGTGGTCCACAGTTTGGCTCGACTGATCCCGGACACACATATACTGTCAATATTTCCTTTTTACTTTTCCAGGTTTATTTTACATAGGCCTTCTTCGACGGCCCGATCACCGATCGTGTCAAAGGATAAAAACACCAGGATGGCAAGAAGCAAAGACGTATAGGGGAAGCTCTAGAGGACAATTTAACGACCACTCTACCTGTTGTCAGGACCCACACGCAGCTCGCCCTTGGTCATGGCATGTTAAATAGCCGGATTGCTTATCGTACTATTTGTATTAATGCACTTCGACGCATTAATCCAATTATAATGGAAACAGTTCGTGGCTCAAGTTTAAGGGCCCAAGATATCACCTCTGCTTTCTTTCTGTTTTCCTTTAATAACTTATCTCCTAGCACCCATACACTTTGGTACACTTCATATTTGCTAGGGGCTCCAAGGCGCCCTACAATATGGCAACAAAGTCTGAACACTTTTTATAGTATAGTTCGGCACCCCGAATTTAGCATTATATGCATTGGCTCCGAATCATGTCTTTGGTCAATAGTTGGGTTGCCCGGCCCCTGTGCTTGCTACCTTATATTCCGCTATATCGGCTAAGGTAGTAAAGGGAGAACTACTACGATTGTGCCCTAGTTTATCCAAAGGAGCACCTCAGTAGAGAAAGCCGAAAACTGACTGTCATGATGCAGCGAGAGCCGGTCAGCTGTTCAGAGGTTGCAAATCATTCGAGATTTGTTCCGCGTTGCGCGAAGGATCGGCACTTCTCGATCAGTCGCATATAGCACTCTAGTTCGGAAACTAGGGGCTGCGTCAATGCTTTTATTGTCGAACTCCTATGGCTAAGTGAGGGCGTTACAGCCGAATAGTCTGGTTGCCTGGTTAGTTGCGCTAAACAACTCCTTCAAGGACCATATAAATGGATCAAGATTGTTTAGATTCCATCCCGAACACCTCCGTACTACCTACATGGGGGCAGAAGCCGACGGCTGGCCAACCCTCAGATTTCATATAAACACGGCCGCACAGGAGGTAAAATTAAAAACATAACAATCATTATATTACAAACCCACTTTGTTTCACCATACAAGGCAAAGACAACACGAATGTATTCATTCAAAAATAATGTCCTGCCCACACTGCGTTGCTACAATGCGAGACCCCTCCAGGATATCCGCGAAATAGCGCTCGGGTGTGCGGTGCTCCTTGCCCTCTGGCGGCCCCTGGGCCAGCTCGACGGCGTTCATCTTCGCCCACCACATCTTGCAACGGGCGAAGGCCATACGAGCACCCTCAATACAGGCCGATCGCTTCACGATGTCCAGCCGAGGACAGGCGTCCACCATCCGCCTCATGAGTCCGAAGTAGCTGTCGGGCATAGCTTCGGCTGGCCATAGCTGGATTATCAAATCCTTCATGGCTAGTTCGGCCACCCTATGCAGCTCCACCAGCTGTTTCAGCTGATCGGTGAAGGGCACGGGATGCTCTGGCACAAGATATTGCGACCAGAATAGCTTCTCCATGGAGCTCCCTTCTTCAGCTCGGAAGAACTCTGCGGCGTCGGACACACTTCGCGCAGATCAGCAAAAGCCCCTGGAGAACTCCGAATCCGGGTTAGTAAAAGATACTTACTCTTCGCATATTTGCTTTGCATACTGAATGCCTTACCTGCCGCAATCTTCCTTGCCTCCTAGACCTCTTGGAGGGCGCCCTGGGCCTCATTCCGGGCCGTCTCCGCGCTCTGATGAGCCTTGGAGAGTTAGGCCTCTTTAGCCGACGCGTCATGCTCCAAGGTTTCACACTTCTTCACCGCGTCGTGGAGCTCTTGTTGGACCTCGTTGACCCGGGCCTTGAGCTTCTTACGGGCAACCTCCTCCTTGACGGCCTTCCCCTCGGCTTCGCCCAGGGCCTTTTTCAGAGCCTCGACCTCGGTCGTTGCTCCTATTTATATCAAGACACTTCGGTCAATATATAACATCCTACTCTTTCTGAATACTTCTTGGGTTATTACATACCTTGATTCTCCTGGAGCTGCCTCATCACCTGGCCGAGCTCCTCCTCGGCCTTCTCCAGTCTCCGCTTAAGTTCGGAGACTTCGGCAGCATGTGAGGCCGCGGACAGCAGCGACGCCTGCATATTCATTCCTGACAAATTTAGTTAGTTTCCTACAAGTGAGGATCGACCCTCTGTCCGGCTTTTCTTTCCGAACACCGGACAATGTCTCAGGGGCTACTGACTATATTGGGATCTTTGCGTCGCTTACCTCAAAACCTGTCAGCAAGCTGCTGCAGGCTTCGGTCAGCCCGCTCTTGGCAGACTGAACCCTTTCAATCACTGTGCCCATAAGAACACGGTGCTCGTCCACAATGGAAGCGCCTCGCAGCGCTTCCAGAAGATTATCTGGTGCCCCTGGTTGGACAGGGGTCACCAGTGGAATAGGCATACCCCCTTCTTTCGAAGGAGGCAGCGTGCCGGATCCCAGAGCCGTATCGGTCTCCAAAATCGAGTCCGGTTGAGGGCCGAATTGAATACGGCCCTCATCCCCAGTCTCCATGGGGATTGACTCCCCCTGTCGTTCGGCGACGGGGGCTTCCCCTTCTGGTGCCCCTCCCTGGCCTGGGAACGTCCATAGGGAGAGCACCTCGTCGACTCCCTTGGCCTTGGGAGAATATGCGGCCGGCGGTGTCTTGCTGGCCATCTGCTTCGCGTCCAGTGAACCCTCTGATGAGGATTGCTGGGAGCTGTCGTGGGCCGGACTGTAATAGCATGATTGGCCATGTCAATACGACAAGGAGGAATGGTTAGATCTATGGGCATGTACGAGTCTTAGCACTTACGATGCGGCCCGAGGCTTAGTGCGGGGGCGTCGCTCCGGACAGCTATCGACGTCCCATGCGGAGCTGCCCGCAAGCTGGCCTTTCCCCTTCTTGGGTGCCTCCGTCTCCAGAATTGTGGGGGCCGCCCTCTTCTTCCGGCCCTCATCAGGAGGAGGGTTGTTCTCCTCCTCCTCATCATCATCTTTGTCATCTTCAGCGGCGGAGGAGCGGGTCTTGTCTACGGATGTCGCGTCCGAAGAGCCCTTGCGACGGGGGCCATGATAACCCACAAGTATAGGGGATCGCAACAGTTTTTGAGGGTAGAGTATTCAACCCAAATTTATTGATTCGACACAAGGGGAGCCAAAGAATATTCTCAAGTATTCGCAGTTGAGTTGTCAATTCAACCACACCTGGATAACTTAGTATCTGCAGAAAAGTATTTAGTAGCAAAGTAATATGGAAGTAACGGTAACGATAGCAAAAGTAATATTTTTGGGTTTTGTAGTGATTGTAACAGTAGCAACGGAAAAGTAAATAAGAGAGAACAGTATGTGAAAAGCTCATAGGCATTGGATCGGTGATGGAGAATTATGCCGGATGTGGTTCATCATGTAACAGTCATAACATAGGGTGACACAGAACTAGCTCCAATTCATCAATGTAATGTAGGCATGTATTCCGAATATAGTCATACGTGCTTATGGAAAAGAACTTGCATGACATCTTTTGTCCTTCCCTCCCGTGGCAGCGGGGTCCTAATGGAAACTAAGGGATATTAAGGCCTCCTTTTAATAGAGTACCGGACCAAAGCATTAACACATAGTGAATACATGAACTCCTCAAACTACGGTCATCACCGGGAGTGGTCCCGATTATTGTCACTTCGGGGTTGCCGGATCATAACACATAGTAGGTGACTATAGACTTGCAAGATAGGATCAAGAACTCACATATATTCAGGAAAACATAATAGGTTCAGATCTGAAATCACGGCACTCGGGCCCTAGTGGCAAGCATTAAGCATAGCAAAGTCATAGCAACATCAATCTCAGAACATAGTGGATAATAGGGATCAAACCCTAACAAAACTAACTCGATTACATGATAAATCTCATCCAACCCATCACCGTCTAGCAAGCCTACGATGGAATTACTCATGCACGGCGGTGAGCATCATGAAATTGGTGATGGAGGATGGTTGATGATGATGACGGCGACGGATTCCCCTCTCCGGAGCCCCGAACGGACTCCAGATCAGCCCTCCCGAGAGGTTTTAGGGCTTGGCAGCGGCTCCATATCGTAAAACGTGATGAATCCTTCTCCTTGATTTTTTCTCTCCCCGAAAGTGAATATATGGAGTTGGAGTTGAGGTCGGTGGAGCGTCAGGGGGCCCACGAGGCAAGGGGCGCGCCCCCACCCTCGTGGACAGGTGGAGGCCCCCCTGACGTGGATTCTTCTTCCAGTATTTTTATTATTTTCCAAAAATAAGTTCCGTGGAGTTTCAGGTCATTCCGAGAACTTTTGTTTCTGCACATAAATAACACCATGGAAAGTCTGCTGAAAACAGCGTCAGTCAGGGTTAGTTCCATCCAAATCATGCAAGTTAGAGTCCAAAACAAGGGCAAAAGTGTTTGGAAAAGTAGATACGACGGAGACGTATCAACTCCCCAAGCTTAAACCTTTGCTTGTCCTCAAGCAATTCAGTTGATAAACTGAAAGTGATAAAGAAAAACTTTTACAAACTCTGTTTGCTCTTGTTGTTGTAAATATGTAAAGCCCGCATTCAAGTTTTCAGCAAGGATTATGACTAACCACATTCACAATAACTCTTAGGTCTCATGTTTACTCATGTCAATGGCATAATCAACTAGCGAGCAATAATAATAAATCTCGGATGACAACACTTTCTCAAAACAATCATGATATGATATAACAAGATGGTATCTCGCTAGCCCTTTCTGAGACCGCAAAACATAAATGCAGAGCACCTTTAAAGATCAAGGACTGACTAGACATTGTAATTCATGGTAAAAGAGATCCAATCATAGTCATACCCAATATAAATTAATAATAATGGATGCAAATGATAGCAGTGCTCTCCAGCTGGTGCTTTTTAATAAGAGGGTGATGACTCGACATAAA
The DNA here is from genome assembly GCF_002575655.3 of Aegilops tauschii subsp. strangulata. Lineage (NCBI taxonomy): Eukaryota > Viridiplantae > Streptophyta > Magnoliopsida > Poales > Poaceae > Aegilops > Aegilops tauschii. The sequence goes on from NC_053039.3 coordinate 230,874,445, forward strand.
AGTAAATAGATAGGCCCTTCGCAGAGGGAAGCAGGGATTTGTAGAGGTGCCAGAGCTTGATTTTAAAGCAGAGATAAATAATATTTTGAGGGGCATACTTTCATTGTCAACATAACAACCAAGAGATGGCGATATCTTCCATGCTACACACATTATAGGCGGTTCCCAAACAGAATGGTAAAGTTTATACTCCTCCTCCACCAACAAGCATCAATCCATGGCTTGCTCGAAACAATGAGTGCCTCCAACTAGCAACAGCCCCAGGGGGAGTTTTGTTTGCAATTATTTTGATTTGATTTGCATAAAGCATGGGACTGGGCATCGCGGTGACCAGCCATTTTCTCGTGAGTGAGGAGCAGAGTCCACTCCTCTTGAGAATAACCCGCCTAGCATGGAAGATACGGACAGCCCTAGTTGATACATGAGCTATTCGAGCATACAAAACATAATTTCATTTGAAGGTTTAGAGTTTGGCACATACAAATTTACTTGGAACGGCAGGTAGATACCGCATATAGGAAGGTATAGTGGACTCATATGGCATAACTTTGGGGTTTAAGGGATTGGATGCACAAGCAGTATTCCCGGTTAGTACAGGTGAAGGCTAGCAAAAGACTGGGAAGCGACCAACTAGAGAGCGACAACAGTCATGAACATGCATTAAAATTAATAAACATTGAGTGCAAGCATGAGTAGGATATAATCCACCATGAACATAAATATCGTGAAGGCCATGTTGATTTTGTTTCAACTACATGCGTGAACATGTGCCAAGTCCAGCCACTTGAATCATTCAAAGGAGGATACCACCCCACTATACCACATCACAACCATTTTAATAGCATGTTGGCACACAAGGTAAACCATTATAACTCATAGCTAATCAAGCATGGCACGAGCAACTATAATCTCTAATTGTCATTGCAAACATGTTTATTTATAATAGACTGAATCAGGAATGATGAACTAACCATATTTACAAAAACAAGAGAGGTCGAGTTCATACCAGCTTCTCTCATCTCAATCAACCCATCATATATTGTCATTATTGCCTTTCACTTGCACGACTGAACGATGTGAATAATAATAATAGTGCGCGTGCATTGGACTAAGCTGGAATCTGCGAGCATTCAATAAACAGGAGAAGACAAGGCAATATGGGCTCTTGGTTAAATCAACAATAATGCATATAAGAGCCACTTCAACAATTTAATCATGGTCTTCTCCTATCGACCCCCAAAGAGAAGAAAAGAAATAAAACTATTTACACGGGAAAGCTCCCAACAAGCAAAAGAAGAACGGGAAATATTTTGGGGTTTTCTTTTTAATTATTACTACTACAGCAAGAAAAGTAAACTAACTAAAAGCTATACTAATTTTTTTTGTTTTTCTTAAGGTTTATCAAACACACAAGATGAAAGCAAGAAAAATAAAGTAAACTAGCATGGATATTACAGTGAAAAAGTATGAGCACCGACATCTAGCAATGAGTGTGTGAACATAAATGTAATGTCGGTGAGAGATACGTACTCCCCCAAGCTTAGGCTTTTGGCCTAAGTTGGTTTATTGCCACGGATGGCCTGGCGGATATCCATAGTTGTAGCCGGGGTCGTACTGAGATGAAGAAGACTCTGACTGCCACTGGTTGGCAATCATCTCCGGATCCACTGGTAATTAGACTGTCGTGGAGGTTCAAATTGTGGTTCCGGCTCCGTGACTGATGTAGGGTTCCGGTAGGCGTGAATGGTCGCCAGCGGAACGAGATACGGACCTGTAGATAAATCAAACAAGGAAGGAGCGGGCAAGGTAATAGTCTCAGGGTGATGTTTATCAAAGAACAATTTGTATTTAAGCGCCCCTTCCCTATTCTTAACAATAAAGTCATGTGCTACCATACTCTTATAATATAGATAAAGAGTGGGCAGCAATTTTTCTTCTTTTTCATAGTGCTTAATAGGTATGTTATAATGTGCAGCAAGGCGTGAAGCGTAAATACCTCCAAAGATGGGACCCTTTGTATGGTTCAAACTTAACCGTTTGGCAACAATACCGCCCATACTAACAGTATTATCACAGAATAAACCATGGAACAAAATAATAATATCAGGAACACTAAGGTTTCCACAGTTTCCGCGACCAATTAAGCAACGACTAGCAAATATGGCAAAGTACCGTAAAACAGGAAAAATGTATGCTAGTGATTCTTGCATCGGAAACCTTCCTAGTTTCCCCTACAGTAATAGTGTCAATAAACCCGTCCACATCTTTACGATGTGGTTCTTCTAAGCTACCCTCGAAAGGTATTTTGCAAACCTTGCAAAATTCATCTAGTGACATCTTCTTAACCACATCATATAAATGAAACTCTACTGAAGGAGGTGATTCCTTAGGATAATAGTAGAAGTTTTGCACAAAAGTACTGGTGAGTAAGAGATACTGTTCGCGTTGGTCGCGGAGGAAGTCGATGAGGCCTGCATTCTCAGCCAATTCATGAAAATCATCATAAACCCCGGCTGCTCTCAAGAAATCATTTGAGGGCCATTCACACGGCCGGACCTCCGTGGTGCGAGGCAAATTATATTTGGGCCTCTCTGCTTCTTCACTTTGCTTTTCCTTCGAGCTTCGGCTCGATGAGCCCCTCAAAAATCTCTTCATTATTTTCTGAAAAATTCTGAAATTTTTAGTAACTTCAAATAAAAGTGAATCAAGCTCAACAAAATTGATAGCAACTACTCCTACAAGTGCCTAGAGACTATATCAAGCATTAGAACTACTTGGAACCATATAAATTTGACATGCAAGCTCAAGAACATGGTCACCTAGGCAGCACAAATTTGCAATGAATAAATCACTAGAACAAAAACTAATTGGGCCAATGGAGGAGTCACATACCAAGGAACAATCTCCCAAAGCAGTTTTGTGAGAGGTGCTTTGAGCAAGGAGATAGAAAATCGCAGCAAAATGAGCTAGAACTCGTGCTTGAGCTGGATGGTGATTTTTTTTGGGAGGAAGAAGAAGTGTGTGGTTGCAGGAATAAGTGGAGGGGAGCCACCGTGGGCCCACGAGGCAGGGGGCGCGCCCTCTAGGGGTGGGCGCGCCCTGGACCCTCGTGGCCAGGTGCTTGCTCCCCCTGCTGTGTTCTCAGTGCCAGATATTCTCAAATATTCCAGAAAAAAATCATATTCCATTTTCAGGGCATTTGGAGAACTTTTATTTTCGGGGTATTTTCATATTGCACGGATAATTCAGAAAACAGACAGAAAAATACTATTTTTACTTTATTTCAACTAAATAACAGAAAGTAGAAGGAGGATACAGAAGGTTGTGCTTTCTAATTTCATCCATCTCATGCTCATCAAAAGGAATCCACTAACAAGGTTGATCAGGTCTTGTTAACAAACTCATTCCGAATCGCATGAAACCGGAGAAATTTCGAATAACACTATGTTACCTCAACGGGGATATGCACATCCCCAATGATAAGAATATCATATTTCTTCTTGACAGTAGGTAGAGGAAATTCAAACCTCCAAAAATAATTGATGGAATTTTTCCAATAGAATTGATACTGTGGACTTGAGGTTGTTTCCTCGGAAAGTGTACCGTGTGCTCATTACCATTGACATGAAAAGTGACATTGCCTTTGTTGCAATCAATAACAGCCCCTGCAGTATTCAAAAAGGGTCTTCCAAGAATAATAGACATACTATCGTCCTCGGGAATATCAAGAATAACAAAGTCCGTTAAAATAGTAACGTTTGCAACCACAACAGGCACATCCTCACAAATACCGACAGGTATAGCAGTTGATTTATCAGCTTTCAGTAGGTGTCAACTTATTCAAATCAAGTCTACGATATAAAGAGAGAGGCATAACACTAACACCAGCTCCAAGATCACATAAAGCAGTTTTAACATAGTTTCTTTTAATGGAGCATGGTATAGTTGGTACTCCTGGATCTCCTAGTTTCTTAGGTATTCCACCCTTAAAAGTGTAATTAGCAAGCATGGTGGAAATTTCAGCTTCCGGTATCTTTCTTTTATTAGTGACCATTTCTTTCATATACTTAGCATAAGGATTCATTTTGAGCATATCAGTTAATCGCATACGCAAGAAGATAGGTCTAATCATTTCAGCAAAGCGCTCAAAATCCTAATCATCCTTTTTCTTGGATGGTTTGGGAGGAATAGGCATGGGTTTCAGAACCCAAGGTTCTCTTTCTTTACCATGTTTCCTAGCAACAAAGTCTCTTTTATCATAACGTTGATTCTTTGATTGTGGGTTATCAAGATCAACAGCAGGTTCAATTTCTACATCATTATCATTACTAGGTTGAGCATCATCATGAACATCTTCATTGATATTATCACTAGATTCATGTTCGTTACCAGATTGTGTTTCAGCATCAGAAATAGAAATATCATTTGGATTCTCAGGTGTTTCAGCAATAGGTTCACTAGAAGCATGCAAAGTCCTATCATTCTTCTTTTTCTTCTTTTTAGAAGGACTAGGTGCATCATTATTATTTCTCTGAGAATCTTGCTCAATTCTCTTAGGATGGCCTTCAGGATACAAAGGTTCCTGAGTCATTTTACCAGTCCTAGTAGCCACTGTAACAGCATAATCATTATTCTTACTATTCAATTCATTGAGCAAATCATTTTGAGCTTTAAGTACTTGTTCTACTTGAGTGGTGACCATAGAAGCATGTTTACTAATGAGTTTAAGTTCACCTTTAACTCTAGACATATAATGACCCAAGTGTTCAATCATATAAGCATTTTGTTTTAATTGTCTACCAAAATAAGCATTGAAGTCTTCTTGCTTAACCATAAAGTCATCAAACTCATCCAAGCATTGGCTAGCAATTTTAGTAGGAGGGATTTCAGCTTTATCATATCTATAGAGAGAATTTACCTTTACTACCTGTGTCGGGTTATCAAGACCATGAGTTTCTTCAATAGATGATGGATTAAGACCATATGTTTCTTCAATAGGCGGTAAATTAAGACCATGTATTTCTTCAATAGGAGGTAAATTCTTAACATCTTCAGCTTTAATACCTTTTTCTTTCATAGATTTCTTTGCCTCTTGCATATCTTCAGGACTGAGAAATAGAACACCCCTCTTCTTCGAAGTTGGTTTAGGAATAGGCTCAGGAAGTGTCCAATTATTTTCATTTGTCAACATATTATTCAATAAAATTTCAGCTTCATCCGGTGTTCTTTCCCTGAAAACAGAACCGGCACAACTATCCAGGTAATCTCTGGAAGCATCGGTTAGTCCATTATAAACGAGTATTTCATTATTCTTAAGAGGATGATCAGGCAAAGCATTAAGTAATTGGAGAAGCCTCCCCCAAGCTTGTGGGAGACTCTCTTCTTCAATTTGCACACAATTATATATATATCCCTTAAAGCAGCTTGTTTCTTATGAGCAGGGAAATATTTAGCAGAGAAGTAATAAATCATATCCCGGGGACTACGCACACAACCAGGATCAAGAGAATTAAACCATATTTTAGCATCACCCTTTAATGAGAACGGAAATATTTTAAGGATATAAAGGTAGCGAGTTCTCTCATCATAAGTGAACAGGGTGGCTATATCATTTAATTTAGTAAGATGTGCCACAACAGTTTCAGATTCATAGCCATAAAAAGGATCAGACTCAACCAAAGTAATTATATCAGGATCAACAGAGAATTCATAATCCTTATCAGTAACACAAATAGGTGAAGTAGCAAAAGCATGGTCAGGTTTCATTCTAGCACTAAGAGATTGCTGCTTCCATTTAGCTAATAATTTCTTAAGATCACTTCTATCATTGCAAGCAAGAATGGCTCTAGCAGATTCTTCATCCAAAACATAACCCTCAGGCACACCAGGTAATTCATATTTATTAGGGGGAGAGTCTTCATCATCACTATCTTCAATATTATCAGTTTCAATAATTTCATTCTCTCTAGCCGTAGCAAGTTGTTCATCAAGAAATTCACCAAGTGGCATAGTAGTATCAAGCATAGAAGTAGTTTCATCGTAAGTATCATGCATAGCAGAAGTGGCATCATCAATAACATGCGACATATCAAAATTAATAGCAGAAGCAGGTTTAGGTGTCGCAAGCTTACTCAAAACAGAAGGTGAATCAAGTGCAGAGCTAGACGGCAGTTCCTTACCTCCCATCGTAGTTGAGGGATAAATTTTTGTTTTCGCGTCTTTCAAGTTCTTCATAGTGACCAGCAGATATAAATCCCAAGTGACTCAAAGAATAGAGCTATGCTCCCCGGCAACAGCGCTAGAAAATGGTCTTGATAACCCACAAGTATAGGGGATCGCAACAGTTTTCGAGGGTAGAGTATTCAACCCAAATTTATTTATTCGACACAAGGGGAGCCAAAGAATATTCTCAAGTATTCGCAGTTGAGTTGTCAATTCAACCACACCTGGATAACTTAGTATCTGCAGAAAAGTATTTAGTAGCAAAGTAATATGGAAGTAACGGTAACGATAGCAAAAGTAATATTTTTGGGTTTTGTAGTGATTGTAACAGTAGCAACGGAAAAGTAAATAAGAGAGAACAATATGTGAAAAGCTCATAGGCATTGGATCGGTGATGGAGAATTATGCCGGATGTGGTTCATCATGTAACAGTCATAACATAGGGTGACACAGAACTAGCTCCAATTCATCAATGTAATGTAGGCATGTATTCCGAATATAGTCATACGTGCTTATGGAAAAGAACTTGCATGACATCTTTTGTCCTTCCCTCCCGTGGCAGCGGGGTCCTAATGGAAACTAAGGGATATTAAGGCCTCCTTTTAATAGAGTACCGGACCAAAGCATTAACACATAGTGAATACATGAACTCCTCAAACTACGGTCATCACCGGGAGTGGTCCCGATTATTGTCACTTCGGGGTTGCCGGATCATAACACATAGTAGGTGACTATAGACTTGCAAGATAGGATCAAGAACTCACATATATTCATGAAAACATAATAGGTTCAGATCTGAAATCATGGCACTCGGGCCCTAGTGACAAGCATTAAGCATACCAAAGTCATAGCAACATCAATCCCAGAACATAGTGGATGCTAGAGATCAAACCCTAACAAAACTAACTCGATTACATGACAAATCTCATCCAACCCATCACCGTCCAGCAAGCCTACGATGGAATTACTCACGCACAGCGTTGAGCATCATGAAATTGGTGATTGAGGATGGTTGATGATGACGACGGCGACGGATTCCCCTCTCCGGAGCACCGAACGGCCTCCAGATCAGCCCTCCTGCTACCTCTTGAGCACTGCGTTGGTTTTCCCTTGAAGAGGAAAGGGTGATGCAGCAAAGTAGCGTAAGTATTTCCCTCAGTTTTGAGAACCAAGGTATCAATCCAGTAGGAGGCTACACGCAAGTCCCTCGCACCTACACAAACAAATAAATCCTCGCAACCAACGCGATAAGGGGTTGTCAATCCCTACACGGTCACTTACGAGAGTGAGATCTGATAGATATGATAGGATAATATTTTTGGTATTTTTGTGATAAAGATGCAAAGTAAAATAAAAGCAACGGAAATAACTAAGTGTTGGAAGATTAATATGATGGAAGATAGACCCGGGGGCCATAGGTTTCCCTAGTGGCTTCTCTCAAGAGCATAAGTATTTTACGGTGGGTGAACAAATTACTGTTGAGCAATTGACAGAATTGAGCATAGTTATGAGAATATCTAGGCATGATCATGTATATAGGCATCACGTCCGAGACAAGTAGACCGACTCCTGCCTGCATCTACTACTATTACTCCACACATCGACCGCTATCCAGCATGCATCTAGAGTATTAAGTTCATAAGAACAGAGTAACGCTTTAAGCAAGATGACATGATGTAGAGGGATAAATTCATGCAATATGATAAAAACCCCATCTTGTTATCCTCGATGGCAACAATACAATACGTGCCTTGCTGCCCCTACTGTCACTGGGAAAGGACACCGCAAGATTGAACCCAAAGCTAAGCACTTCTCCCATTACAAGAAAGATCAATCTAGTAGGCCAAACCAAACTGATAATTCGAAGAGACTTGCAAAGATAACCAATCATACATAAAAGAATTCAGAAGATTCAAATATTGTTCATAGATAAACTTGATCATAAACCCACATTTCATCGGTCTCAACAAACACACCACAAAAGAATATTACATCGAATAGATCTCCACGAGAGAGGGGGAGAACATTGTATTGAGATCCAAAAAGAGAGAGGAAGCCATCTAGCTAATAACTATGGACCCGAAGGTCTGAGGTAAACTACTCACCCTTCATCGGAGAGGCTATGATGTTGATGTAGAAGCCCTCCGTGATCGATGCCCCCTCCGGCGGAGCTCCGGAACAGGCCCCAAGATGGGATCTCGTGGGTACAGAAGGTTGCGGCGGTGGAATTAGGTTTTTGGCTCCGTATCTGATCTTTTGGGGGTACGTAGGTATATATAGGAGGAAGGAGTACGCCGGTAGAGCAACGTGGGGGCCACGAGGGTGGAGGGCGCGCCCAGGGGGGGTAGGCGCGCCCCCCTACCTCGTGGCTTCCTGCTTGATTTCTTGACGTAGGGTCCAAGTCCTCTGGATCATGTTCGTTCCGAAAATCACGTTACCAAAGGTTTCATTCCGTTTGGACTCCGTTTGATATTCTTTTTCTGCGAAGCTCTGAAATAGGCAAAAAAACAGCAATTCTGGGCTGGGCCTCCGGTTAATAGGTTAGTCCCAAAAATAATATAAAAGTGAATAATAAAGCCCAATAATGTCCAAAACAGAAGATAATATAGCATGGAGCAATCAAAAATTATAGATACGTTGGAGACGTATCAAGCATCCCCAAGCTTAATTCCTGCTCGTCCTCGAGTAGGTAAATGAAAAAAACAAAATTTTTGATGTGGAATGCTATTTGGCATAATTTCAATGTAATTCTTCTTAATTGTGGTATATATATTCAGATCCGAAAGATTCAAGATAAAAGTTCATATTGACATAAAAATAATAATACTTCAAGCATACTAACTAAGCAATTATGTCCTCTCAAAATAACATGGCCAAAGAAAGTTCATCCCTACAAAATCATATAGTTTAGTCATGCTCCATTTTCGTCACACAAGAATGCTCTCATCATGCACAATCCCGATGACAAGCCAAGCAATTGTTTCATACTTTAGTAATCTCAAACTTTTTCAACCTTCACACATTACATGAGCGTGAGCCATGGACATAGCACTATGGGTGGAATAGAATATGATGATGGGGGTTATGTGGAGAAGACAAAAAAGGAGAAAGTCTCACATAAACGAGGCTAATCAATGAGCTATGGAGATGCCCATCGATTGATGTTAATGCAAGGAGTAGGGATTGCCATGCAACGGATGCACTAGAGCTATAAATATATGAAAGCTCAACAAAATAAACTAAGTGGGTGTGCATCCAACTTGCTTGCTCACGAAGACCTAGGGCACTTGAGGAGGCCCATTGTTGGAATATACAAGCCAAGTTCTATAATGAAAAATTCCCACTAGTATATGAAAGTGACAAAACAAGAGACTTTCTATCATGAAGATTATGGTGCTACTTTGAAGCACAAGTGTGGTAAAAGGATAGTAACATTGTCCCTTCTCTCTTTTTCTCTCATTTTTTGGGGCCTTCTCTTTTTTTAGGGATAATTAGATTTATGCCCCTAGTTGTGTCCCACTCGTCTGTTTTACCCCTAATTCCCAAAAGTCACCGGTTCTGTCCAAGTCACTTTGATCCTCTTATGCTTTTGCCCTTTGACCGTTTGACCGTCAGTTTGAAAACTTCATAACTAATTCATACAAAAAAATGCAAATAAGATACCAAAATGTTCAGAAAAACATCACCTACATGTCAGTGTCATTTGCATTCATGAAAAAAGTGTTGGAAAGTGCACATCCGAGTTTTAGCTCTTTTGATACCACCATGAATAGTAAACTCTAAAAAAATACAAAAATATTCAAGAAAAATATGGTGGCAAAGAACGACAAGTGTTCTAAGTGCTTGCCAAGTTTCATTAGGGAACGACATTTGTGGAAGTCGTGGCAAAAAAATAATCTATTTTGGAGTGCTGATTGTTTTTTTGCCATGGCACCCACGCATGTTATTCCCTGATGAAACTTGGCAGGCACTTAAAACATTTGTCATTCTTTGCCACCAAATTATTTTTGAATTTTTTGAACTTTTTTAAATTTTACTATTCATGGTGGTAGCATAAGAGCTAAAACTCGGATGGGCACTTTCCAACACTTTTTTCATGAATGCAAATGACACTTACATATAGGTGATGTTTTTCTGAACATTTTGGTATCTTATTTGCATTTTTCTGATTTAGTATGAATTAGTTATGAAGTTTTCAAACTGACGGTCAAACGGTCAAAGGGAAAAAGCATAAGAGGAGCAAAGTGATTTGGACAGAACCGGTGACTTTTGGCAATTAGGGGTAAAACAGACGAGTGGGACACAACTAGGGGCATAAATCTAATTATCCCTTTTTTATGGTCTTTCTCCTTTTTTTCCCTCACTTGGGACAATGCTCTAGAAAAATGATGATCATCACACTTCTATTTATTTACAACTCAATGATTACAACTCGATACTAGAACAAAGTATGACTCTATATGAATGCCTCCGGCGGTGTACCGGGATATGCAATGAACCAAGAGTGACATGTATGAAAGAATTATGAACGGTGGCTTTGCCACAAATCCTATGTCAAATACATGATCATGCAAAGCAATATGACAATGATGAACGTGTCATGATAAACTAAATGGTGGAAAGTTGCATGGCAATATATCTCGGAATGGCTATGGAAATGCCATAATAGGTAGGTATGGTGGCTGTTTTGAGGAAGATATAAGGAGGTTTATGTGTGAAAGAGCATATCATATCACAGGGTTTGGATGCACCGGCGAAGTTTGCACCAACTCTCATTGTGAGAAAGGGCAATGCACGGTACCGAAGAGGCTAGCAATGATGGAAAGGTGAGAGTGCGTATAATCCATGAACTCAACATTAGTCATAAAGAACTCACGTACTTATTGCAAAAATCTACAAGTCATCAAAAACCAAGCACTACGCGCATGCTCCTAGAGGGATAGATTGGTAGGAAAAGACCATCGCTCGTCCCCGACCGCAACTCATAAGGAGGACAATCAAAGAACACCTCATGTTTCAAATTTGTTACATAACGTTTACCATACGTGCATGCTACGGGACTTGCAAACTTCAACAAAAGTATTTCTCAAATTCACAACTACTCAACTAGCACAACTTTAATATCACTACCTCCATGTCTCAAAACAATCATCAAGCATCAAACTTCTCTTAGTATTCAACACACTCATAAGAAAGCTTTTACTATTCTTGAATACCTAGCATATTAGGATTATTTAAGAAAATTACCATGATATTTAAGACTCTCAAAATAATCTAAGTGAAGCATGAGAGATCAATAGTTTCTATAAAACAAATCCACCACCGTGCTCTGAAAGATATAAGTGAAGTACTAGAGCAAAAACTATATAACTCAAAAGATATAAGTGAAGCACATAGAGTATTCTAATAATTTCTGAATCATGTGTGTCTCTCTCAAAAGGTGTGTACAGCAAGGATGATTGTGGTAAACTAAAAAGCAAAGACTCAAATCATACAAGACGCTCCAAGCAAAACACATATCATGTGGTGAATAAAAATATAGCTCCAAGTAAAGTTACCGATGGAAGTAGACGAAAGAGGGGATGCCTTCCGGGGCATCCCCAAGCTTTGGCTTTTTGGTGTCCTTAGATTATCTTGGGGGTGCCATGAGCATCCCCAAGCTTAGGCTCTTGCCACTCCTTGTTCCATAATCCATCAAATCTTTCACCCAAAACTTGAAAACTTCACAACACAAAACTCAGCAGAAAATCTAGTGAGCTCCGTTAGCGAAAGAAAACAAAAGACCACTTCAAGGTACTGTAATGAACTCATTATTTATTTATATTGGTGTTAAACCTACTGTATTACAACTTCTCTATGGTTTATAAAATCTTTTACTAGCCATAGATTCATCAAAATAAGCAAACAACACACGAAAAACAGAATCTGTCAAAAACAGAACAGTCTGTAGTAATCTGTAACTAACGCAAACTTCTGGAACTCCAAAAAATCAGCCAAAATATGAAGACCTAGAAAATTTGTTTATTGATCAGAAGAAATTGGAATCAATATTTTATCACGTTCTGGTGATTTTTAAAAATTATTTTCGTGAACAGAAAGTTTCTGGAAATTACAGCAAGATCAAATAACTATCATCCAAGAAGATCCTATAGGTTTAACTTGGCACAAACACTAATTAAAACATAAAAACACATCTAAACAGAGGCTAGAACAAATATTTGTTTTTAAACAGAAGCAAAAATCAAAAAAATAAAAATAAAATTGGGTTGCCTCCCAACAAGCGCTATCGTTTAACGCCCCTAGCTAGGCATAATAGCAAGGATAGATCTAGGTATTGCCATCTTTGGTGGGCAATCCATAAGTGGCTCTCATGATAGATTCATATGGTAACTTTATTTTCTTCCTAGGGAAGTGTTCCATGCCTTTCTTTAATGGAAATTGGAATCTGATATTCCCTTCCTTCATATCAATAATTGCACCAATCGTTCTAAGGAAAGGTCTACCAAGAATAATAGGACATAAAGGATTGCAATCTATGTCAAGAACGATAAAATCTATGGGCACATAATTCCTATTTGTAACAATAAGAACATCATTAATTCTTTCCATAGGTTTCTTAATAGTGGAATCCGCAAGGTGCAAGTTTAAAGAGCAATCACAAAATCAAGGAAACCTAGCAAATCACACAAAGTTTTTGGAATCGTGGAAACACTAGCACCCAAATCACACAAAGCATAGCATTCATGATCTTTAATCTTAATTTTAATAGTAGGTTCCCACTCATCATAAAGTTTTCTAGGGATAGAAACTTCCAACTCAAGCTTTTCTTCATAAGATTGCATCAAAGCATCAACGATATGTTTGGTTAAAGCTTTATTTTGACTATAAGCATGAGGAGAATTTAGCACGGATTGCAACAAGGAAATACAATCTATCAAAGAGAAATTATCATAATTAAATTCCTTGAAATCCAAAATAGTGGGTTTATTAATATCTAGGGTTTTGTTCTCTTTAATCCCACTTTTGTCAATTTTAGCATCAAGATCTAAAAACTCCGAATTTCTGGAACGCCTTCTAGGTAAAGCTGGATCATATTCAGTCCCATCATTATCAAGATTCATATTGCAAAACAAAGATTTAATAGGGGACACATCAATAACTTTTAGATCTTCATCTTTATTTTCATAGAAATTTGAAGAACACGCTTTTATAAAGCAATATTTCTTAGCACGCATCCTAGCGGTTCTTTCTTTGCACTCATCAATGGAAATTCTCATGGATTTGAGAGACTCATTGATATCATGCTTAGGAGGAATAGATCTAAGTTTTAAAGAATCAACATCAAGAGAAATTCTATCAATGTTCCTAGCCAATTCATCAACTTTAAGCAATTTCTTTTCAAGCAAAGCATTGAAATTCTTTTGCGAATTCATAAATTCTTTAACACTAGTCTCAAATTCAGAGGGCATCTTATTAAAGTTTCCATAAGAATTGTTGTAGGAATTACCATAATTATTAGAGGAATTGCTAGGATAAGGCCTAGGATTAAGTTTCCTCTATACGCGTTGTTACCAAAATTATTCCTACCAACAAAATTCACATCCAAAGATTCATTATTATTCTCAATCAAAGTAGACAGGGGCATATCATTAGGATCAGAAGAAACACTTTTAGTGGCAAATAATTTCATAAGTTCATCCATCTTTCCACTCAAAACATTAATTTCTTCTATCGCATGCACTTTTTTATTAGTAGATCTTTCAGTGTGCCATTGAGAATAATTAACCATAATGTTATCTAGGAGTTTAGTAGCTTCTCCTAAAGTGATTTCCATAAAAGTGCCTCCCGCGGCCGAATCTAAAAGATTTCTAGAAGAAAAATTCAATCCGGCATAAATTTTTTGTATAATCATCCACAAATTCAAACCATGAGTGGGGCAATTACGTATCATTAATTTCATCCTCTCCCAAGCTTGTGCAACATGTTCATGATCAAGTTGCTTAAAATTCATAATATCGTTTCTAAGAGAGATAATCTTGGCGGGAGGAAAATACTTAGAGATAAAAGCATCTTTGCACTTATTCCATGAATCAATACTATTTTTAGGCAAAGACGAAAACCAAGCTTTAGCACGATCTCTAAGAGAAAAGGGAAATAGCTTCAATTTAACAATATCATCGTCAACATCTTTCTTCTTTTGCATATCACACAAATCAACGAAGCTATTTAGATGAGTAGCGGCATCTTCACTAGGAAGGCCGGCGAATTGATCTTTCATAACAAGATTCAACAAAGCAGTATTGATTTCACAAGATTCAGTATCGGTAAGAGGAGCAATCGGAGTGCTAAGGAAATCATTATTGTTGGTATTGGTAAAGTCACATAATTTGGTATTATCTTGAGCCATCGTGACAAGCAAGCAATCCAACACACGAGCAAACAAGAAGCAAGCGAAAGAGAGGCGAACGAAAAAGAGAGGGCGAATAAAACGGCAACGGTGAAGTGGGGGAGAGGAAAACGAGAGGCAAATGGAAAATAATGTAATGCGGGAGATAAGGGTTTGTGATGGGTACTTGGTATGTTGACTTTTGCGTAGACCTCCCCGGCAACGGCGCCAGAGATCCTTCTTGCTACCTCTTGAGCACTGTGTTGGTTTTCCCTTGAAGAGGAAAGGGTGATGCAGCAAAGTAGCGTAAGTATTTCCCTCAGTTTTGAGAACCAAGGTATCAATCCAGTAGGAGGCTACACGCAAGTCCCTCGCACCTACACAAACAAATAAATCCTCGCAACCAACGCGATAAGGGGTTGTCAATCCCTACACGGTCACTTACGAGAGTGAGATCTGATAGATATGATAGGATAATATTTTTGTTATTTTTGTGATAAAGATGCAAAGTAAAATAAAAGCAACGGAAATAACTAAGTGTTGGAAGATTAATATGATGGAAGATAGACCCGGGGGCCATAGGTTTCCCTAGTGGCTTCTCTCAAGAGCATAAGTATTTTATGGTGGGTGAACAAATTACTGTTGAGCAATTGACAGAATTGAGCATAGTTATGAGAATATCTAGGTATGATCATGTATATAGGCATCACGTCCGAGACAAGTAGACCGACTCCTGCCTGCATCTACTACTATTACTCCACACATCGACCGCTATCCAGCATGCATCTAGAGTATTAAGTTCATAAGAATAGAGTAACGCTTTAAGCAAGATGACATGATGTAGAGGGATAAATTCATGCAATATGATAAAAAAAACATCTTGTTATCCTCGATGGCAACAATACCTGCCCCTACTGTCACTGGGAAAGGACACCGCAAGATTGAACCCAAAGCTAAGCACTTCTCCCATTGGAAGAAAGATCAATCTAGTAGGCCAAACCAAACTGATAATTTGAAGAGACTTGCAAAGATAACCAATCATACATAAAAGAGTTCAGAAGATTCAAATATTGTTCATAGATAAACTTGATCATAAACCCACAATTCATCGGTCTCAACAAACACACCGCAAAAGAAGATTACATCGAATAGATCTCCACGAGAGAGGGGGAGAACATTGTATTGAGATCCAAAAAGAGAGAGGAAGCCATCTAGCTAATAACTATGGACCCGAAGGTCTGAGGTAAACTACTCACACTTCATCGGAGAGGCTATGGTGTTGATGTAGAAGCCCTCCGTGATCGATGCCCCCTCCGGCGGAGCTCCGGAACAGGCCCCAAGATGGGATCTCGTGGGTACAGAAGGTTGCGGCGGTGGAATTAGGTTTTTGGCTCCGTATCTGATCGTTTGGGGGCACGTAGGTATATATAGGAGGAAGGAGTACGTCGGTGGAGCAACGTGGGGCCCACGGGGGTGGAGGGCGCGCCCAGGGGGGTAGGCGCGCCCCCCTACCTCGTGGCTTCCTGCTTGATTTCTTCACATAGGGTCCAAGTCCTCTGGATCATGTTCGTTCCGAAAGTCACGTTCCCGAAGGTTTCATTCCGTTTGGACTCCGTTTGATATTCTTTTTCTGCGAAGCTCTGAAATAGGCAAAAAAACAGCAATTCTGGGCTGGGCCTCCGGTTAATAGGTTAGTCCCAAAAATAATATAAAAGTGAATAATAAAGCCCAATAATATCGAAAACAGAAGATAATATAGCATGGAGCAATCAAAAATTATAGATACGTTGGAGACGTATCAAGCATCCCCAAGCTTAATTCCTGCTCGTCCTCGAGTAGGTAAATGATAAAAACAGAATTTTTGATGTGGAATGCTACTTGGCATAATTTCAATGTAATTCTTCTTAATTGTGGTATATATATTCAGATCCGAAAGATTCAAGATAAAAGTTCAGATTGACATAAAAATAATAATACTTCAAGCATACTAACTAAGCAATTATGTCCTCTCAAAATAACATGGCCAAAGAAAGTTCATCCCTACAAAATCATATAGTTTAGTCATGCTCCATTTTCGTCACACAAGAATGTTCTCATCATGCACAATCCCGATGACAAGCCAAGCAATTGTTTCATACTTTAGTAATCTCAAACTTTTTCAACCTTCACGCAATACATGAGCGTGAGCCATGGACATAGCACTATGGGTGGAATAGAATATGATGATGGGGGTTATGTGGAGAAGACAAAAAAGGAGAAAGTCTCACATAAACGAGGCTAATCAATGAGCTATGGAGATGCCCATCGATTGATGTTAATGCAAGGAGTAGGGATTGCCATGCAACGGATGCACTAGAGCTATAAATATATGAAAGCTCAACAAAATAAACTAAGTGGGTGTGCATCCAACTTGCTTGCTCACGAAGACCTAGGGCACTTGAGGAGGCCCATTGTTGGAATATACAAGCCAAGTTCTATAATGAAAAATTCCCACTAGTATATGAAAGTGACAAAACAAGAGACTCTCTATCATGAAGATTATGGTGCTACTTTGAAGCACAAGTGTGGTAAAAGGATAGTAACATTGTCCCTTCTCTCTTTTTCTCTCATTTTTTTGGGCCTTCTCTTTTTTTAGGGATAATTAGATTTATGCCCCTAGTTGTGTCCCACTCGTCTGTTTTACCCCTAATTCCCAAAAGTCACCGGTTCTGTCCAAGTCACTTTGATCCTCTTATGCTTTTGCCGTTTGACCGTCAGTTTGAAAACTTCATAACTAATTCATACAAAAAAATGCAAATAAGATACCAAAATGTTCAGAAAAACATCACCTATATGTCAGTGTCATTTGCATTCATGAAAAAAGTGTTGGAAAGTGCACATCCGAGTTTTAGCTCTTTTGATACCACCATGAATAGTAAACTCTAAAAAAATACAAAAAAAATTCAAAAAAAATATGGTGGCAAAGAACGACAAGTGTTCTAAGTGCTTGCCAAGTTTCATTAGGGAACGACATTTGTGGAAGTCGTGGCAAAAAAATAATCTATTTTGGAGTGCTGATTGTTTTTTTGCCATGGCACCCACGAATGTTATTCCTTGATGAAACTTGGCAGGCACTTAAAACATTTGTCATTCTTTGCCACCAAATTATTTTTGAATTTTTTGAACTTTTTTAAATTTTACTATTCATGGTGGTAGCATAAGAGCTAAAACTCAGATGGGCACTTTCCAACACTTTTTTCATGAATGCAAATGACACTTACATATAGGTGATGTTTTTCTGAACATTTTGGTATCTTATTTGCATTTTTCTGATTTAGTATGAATTAGTTATGAAGTTTTCAAACTGACGGTCAAACGGTCAAAGGGAAAAAGCATAAGAGGAGCAAAGTGATTTGGACAGAACCGGTGACTTTTGGCAATTAGGGGTAAAACAGACGAGTGGGACACAACTAGGGGCATAAATCTAATTATCCCTTTTTTATGGTCTTTCTCCTTTTTTTCCCTCACTTGGGACAATGCTCTAGAAAAATGATGATCATCACACTTCTATTTATTTACAACTCAATGATTACAACTCGATACTAGAACAAAGTATGACTCTATATGAATGCCTCCGGCGGTGTACCGGGATATGCAATGAACCAAGAGTGACATGTATGAAATAATTATGAACGGTGGCTTTGCCACAAATCCTATGTCAAATACATGATCATGCAAAGCAATATGACAATGATGAACGTGTCATGATAAACTAAATGGTGGAAAGTTGCATGGCAATATATCTCGGAATGGCTATGGAAATGCCATAATAGGTAGGTATGGTGGCTATTTTGAGGAAGATATAAGGAGGTTTATGTGTGAAAGAGCATATCATATCACGGGGTTTGGACGCACCGGCGAAGTTTGCACCAACTCTTATTGTGAGAAAGGGCAATGCACGGTACCGAAGAGGCTAGCAATGATGGAAAGGTGAGAGTGCGTATAATCCATGAACTCAACATTAGTCATAAAGAACTCACGTACTTATTGCAAAAGTCTACAAGTCATCAAAAACCAAGCACTACGCGCATGCTCCTAGGGGGATAGATTGGTAGGAAAAGACCATCGCTCGTCCCCGACCGCAACTCATAAGGAGGACAATCAAAGAACACCTCATGTTTCAAATTTGTTACATAACGTTTACCATACGTGCATGCTACGGGACTTGCAAACTTCAACACAAGTATTTCTCAAATTCACAACTACTCAACTAGCACAACTTTAATATCACTACCTCCATGTCTCAAAACAATCATCAAGCATCAAACTTCTCTTAGTATTCAACACACTCATAAGAAAGCTTTTACTATTCTTGAATACCTAGCATATTAGGATTATTTAAGAAAATTACCATGATATTTAAGACTCTCAAAATAATCTAAGTGAAGCATGAGAGATCAATAGTTTCTATAAAACAAATCCACCACCGTGCTCTGAAAGATATAAGTGAAGTACTAGAGCAAAAACTATATAACTCAAAAGATATAAGTGAAGCACATAGAGTATTCTAATAATTTCCGAATCATGTGTGTCTCTCTCAAAAGGTGTGTACAGCAAGGATGATTGTGGTAAACTAAAAAGCAAAGACTCAAATCATACAAGACGCTCCAAGCAAAACACATATCATGTGGTGAATAAAAATATAGCTCCAAGTAAAGTTACCGATGGAAGTAGACGAAAGAGGGGATGCCTTCCGGGGCATCCCCAAGCTTTGGCTTTTTGGTGTCCTTAGATTATCTTGGGGGTGCCATGAGCATCCCCAAGCTTAGGCTCTTGCCACTCCTTGTTCCATAATCCATCAAATCTTTCACCCAAAACTTGAAAACTTCACAACACAAAACTCAGCAGAAAATCTAGTGAGCTCCGTTAGCGAAAGAAAACAAAAGACCACTTCAAGGTACTGTAATGAACTCATTATTTATTTATATTGGTGTTAAACCTACTGTATTACAACTTCTCTATGGTTTATAAACTCTTTTACTAGCCATAGATTCATCAAAATAAGCAAACAACACACGAAAAACAGAATCTGTCAAAAACAGAACAGTCTGTAGTAATCTGTAACTAACGCAAACTTCTGGAACTCCAAAAAATCAGCCAAAATATGAAGACCTAGAAAATTTGTTTATTGATCAGAAGAAATTGGAATCAATATTTTATCACGTTCTGGTGATTTTTAAAAATTATTTTTGTGAACAGAAAGTTTCTGGAAATTACAGCAAGATCAAATAACTATCATCCAAGAAGATCCTATAGGTTTAACTTGGCACAAACACTAATTAAAACATAAAAACACATCTAAACAGAGGCTAGAACAAATATTTGTTTTTAAACAGAAGCAAAAATCAAAAAAATAAAAATAAAATTGGGTTGCCTCCCAACAAGCGCTATCGTTTAACGCCCCTAGCTAGGCATAATAGCAAGGATAGATCTAGGTATTGCCATCTTTGGTGGGCAATCCATAAGTGGCTCTCATGATAGATTCATATGGTAACTTTATTTTCTTCCTAGGGAAGTGTTCCATGCCTTTCTTTAATGGAAATTGGAATCTGATATTCCCTTCCTTCATATCAATAATTGCACCAATCGTTCTAAGGAAAGGTCTACCAAGAATAATAGGACATAAAGGATTGCAATCTATGTCAAGAACGATAAAATCTATGGGCACATAATTCCTATTTGTAACAATAAGAACATCATTAATTCTTTCCATAGGTTTCTTAATAGTGGAATCCGCAAGGTGCAAGTTTAAAGAGCAATCACAAAATCAAGGAAACCTAGCAAATCACACAAAGTTTTTGGAATCGTGGAAACACTAGCACCCAAATCACACAAAGCATAGCATTCATGATCTTTAATCTTAATTTTAATAGTAGGTTCCCACTCATCATAAAGTTTTCTAGGGATAGAAACTTCCAACTCAAGCTTTTCTTCATAAGATTGCATCAAAGCATCAACGATATGTTTGGTTAAAGCTTTATTTTGACTATAAGCATGAGGAGAATTTAGCACGGATTGCAACAAGGAAATACAATCTATCAAAGAGAAATTATCATAATTAAATTCCTTGAAATCCAAAATAGTGGGTTTATTAATATCTAGGGTTTTGTTCTCTTTAATCCCACTTTTGTCAATTTTAGCATCAAGATCTAAAAACTCCGAATTTCTGGAACGCCTTCTAGGTAAAGCTGGATCATATTCAGTCCCATCATTATCAAGATTCATATTGCAAAACAAAGATTTAATAGGGGACACATCAATAACTTTTAGATCTTCATCTTTATTTTCATAGAAATTTGAAGAACACGCTTTTATAAAGCAATATTTCTTAGCACGCATCCTAGCGGTTCTTTCTTTGCACTCATCAATGGAAATTCTCATGGCTTTGAGAGACTCATTGATATCATGCTTAGGAGGAATAGATCTAAGTTTTAAAGAATCAACATCAAGAGAAATTCTATCAATGTTCCTAGCCAATTCATCAACTTTAAGCAATTTCTCTTCAAGCAAAGCATTGAAATTCTTGTGCGAATTCATAAATTCTTTAACACTAGTCTCAAATTCAGAGGGCATCTTATTAAAGTTTCCATAAGAATTGTTGTAGGAATTACCATAATTATTAGAGGAATTGCTAGGATAAGGCCTAGGATTAAGTTTCCTCTATACGCGTTGTTACCAAAATTATTCCTACCAACAAAATTCACATCCAAAGATTCATTATTATTCTCAATCAAAGTAGACAGGGGCATATCATTAGGATCAGAAGAAACACTTTTAGTGGCAAATAATTTCATAAGTTCATCCATCTTTCCACTCAAAACATTAATTTCTTCTATCGCATGCACTTTTTTATTAGTAGATCTTTCAGTGTGCCATTGAGAATAATTAACCATAATGTTATCTGGGAGTTTAGTAGCTTCTCCTAAAGTGATCTCCATAAAAGTGCCTCCCGCGGCCGAATCTAAAAGATTTCTAGAAGAAAAATTCAATCCGGCATAAATTTTTTGTATAATCATCCACAAATTCAAACCATGAGTGGGGCAATTACGTATCATTAATTTCATCCTCTCCCAAGCTTGTGCAACATGTTCATGATCAAGTTGCTTAAAATTCATAATATCGTTTCTAAGAGAGATAATCTTGGCGGGAGGAAAATACTTAGAGATAAAAGCATCTTTGCACTTATTCCATGAATCAATACTATTTTTAGGCAAAGACGAAAACCAAGCTTTAGCACGATCTCTAAGAGAAAAGGGAAATAGCTTCAATTTAACAATATCATCGTCAACATCTTTCTTCTTTTGCATATCACACAAATCAACGAAGCTATTTAGATGAGTAGCGGTATCTTCACTAGGAAGGCAGGCGAATTGATCTTTCATAACAAGTTTCAACAAAGCAGCATTGATTTCACAAGATTCAGTATCGGTAAGAGGTGCAATCGGAGTGCTAAGGAAATCATTATTGTTGGTATTGGTAAAGTCACATAATTTGGTATTATCTTGAGCCATCGTGACAAGCAAGCAATCCAACACACGAGCAAACAAGAAGCAAGCGAAAGAGAGGCGAACGAAAAAGAGAGGGCGAATAAAACGGCAAGGGTGAAGTGGGGGAGAGGAAAACGAGAGGCAAATGGAAAATAATGTAATGCGGGAGATAAGGGTTTGTGATGGGTACTTGGTATGTTGACTTTTGCGTAGACCTCCCCGGCAACGGCGCCAGAGATCCTTCTTGCTACCTCTTGAGCACTGTGTTGGTTTTCCCTTGAAGAGGAAAGGGTGATGCAGCAAAGTAGCGTAAGTATTTCCCTCAGTTTTGAGAACCAAGGTATCAATCCAGTAGGAGGCTACACGCAAGTCCCTCGCACCTACACAAACAAATAAATCCTCGCAACCAACGCGATAAGGGGTTGTCAATCCCTACACGTCACTTACGAGAGTAAGATCTGATAGATATGATAGGATAATATTTTTGTTATTTTTGTGATAAAGATGCAAAGTAAAATAAAAGCAACGGAAATAACTAAGTGTTGGAAGATTAATATGATGGAAGATAGACCCGGGGGCCATAGGTTTCCCTAGTGGCTTCTCTCAAGAGCATAAGTATTTTATGGTGGGTGAACAAATTACTGTTGAGCAATTGACAGAATTGAGCATAGTTATGAGAATATCTAGGTATGATCATGTATATAGGCATCACGTCCGAGACAAGTAGACCGACTCCTGCCTGCATCTACTACTATTACTCCACACATCGACCGCTATCCAGCATGCATCTAGAGTATTAAGTTCATAAGAACAGAGTAACGCTTTAAGCAAGATGACATGATGTAGAGGGATAAATTCATGCAATATGATAAAAAAACCATCTTGTTATCCTCGATGGCAACAATACAATACGTGCCTTGCTGCCCCTACTGTCACTGGGAAAGGACACCGCAAGATTGAACCCAAAGCTAAGCACTTCTCCCATTGCAAGAAAGATCAATCTAGTAGGCCAAACCAAACTGATAATTTGAAGAGACTTGCAAAGATAACCAATCATACATAAAAGAATTCAGAAGATTCAAATATTGTTCATAGATAAACTTGATCATAAACCCACAATTCATCGGTCTCAACAAACACACCGCAAAAGAAGATTACATCGAATAGATCTCCACGAGAGAGGGGGAGAACATTGTATTGAGATCCAAAAAGAGAGAGGAAGCCATCTAGCTAATAACTATGGACCCGAAGGTCTGAGGTAAACTACTCACCCTTCATCGGAGAGGCTATGATGTTGATGTAGAAGCCCTCCGTGATCGATGCCCCCTCCGGCGGAGCTCCGGAACAGGCCCCAAGATGGGATCTCGTGGGTACAGAAGGTTGCGGCGGTGTAATTAGGTTTTTGGCTCCGTATCTGATCGTTTGGGGGTACGTAGGTATATATAGGAGGAAGGAGTACGTCGGTGGAGCAACGTGGGGCCCACGGGGGTGGAGGGCGCGCCCAGGGGGGTAGGCGTGCCCCCCTACCTCGTGGCTTCCTGCTTGATTTCTTCACGTAGGGTCCAAGTCCTCTGGATCATGTTCGTTCCGAAAGTCACGTTCCCGAAGGTTTCATTCCGTTTGGACTCCGTTTGATATTCTTTTTCTGTGAAACTCTGAAATAGGCAAAAAACAGCAATTCTGGGCTGGGCCTCCAGTTAATAGGTTAGTCCCAAAAATAATATAAAAGTGAATAATAAAGCCCAATAATGTCCAAAACAGAAGATAATATAGCATGGAGCAATCAAAAATTATAGATACGTTGGAGACGTATCACCTCCCGAGAGGTTTTAGGGCTTGGCGGCGGTTCCGTATCGTAAAACGGCATGAATCCTTCTCCTTGATTTTTCTCTCCCCGAAAGTGAATATATGGAGTTGGAGTTGAGGTCGGTGGAGCGTCAGGGGGCCCAGGAGGCAGGGGGCGCGCCCAGGGGGGCAGGCACGCCCCCCACCCTCGTGGACAGGTGGAGGCCCCCCTGACGTGGATTCTTCTTCCAGTATTTTTATTATTTTCCAAAAGTTAGTTCCGTGGAGTTTCAGGTCATTCCGAGAACTTTTGTTTCTGCACATAAATAACACCATGGAAAGTCTGCTGAAAACAGCGTCAGTCTGGGTTAGTTCCATCCAAATCATGCAAGTTATAGTCCAAAACAAGGGCAAAAGTGTTTGGAAAAGTAGATACGACGGAGACGTATCAGGCCACTCCGGACCCCTTTGGCCTTCCCCTTGGCCTTCTTCACCGGCGCCGTATAGGGCGCCGGCACCAGCATCTTCGCTAGACGCGGAATGACAGGTTCTTCAGGCAGCAGAGCCGGGCACTGGATCTTCTTCGCCCTCTCCATCCATTCCTGAAGAAGCAATGACAGTAAAAGTTCAGATTTCCTCCTTGAAACAAACAAGTAGAGGACGCGTTAAAAACTTACCTGACTGGCGGGGTGTTTAACATCATGCCCACGGTCCGAATCCGTGGCTGGCGGTATCTCATTGCCCTTGAAGAGCAACCTCCAGGCATCTTTGTGAGTGGTTTCGAAGAGCCTCTTCAGGGTATGGTGCTTCTTCGGATTGAACTTCCATAGCGGGAGGCTTCGGCTTTGGCACAGGAGAATCCGGCGAACTAGCATCACCTAGATTATATCGACAAGTTTGACATTCTTGTCTACCATGCTCTGAACGCGCGTCTGCAGCGCTATCAGCTCATCTGGCGAACACCAGTTCGGGCTCTTCTCGACCCAGGAGGTGAGCCGCATTGGAGCACCGGGGTTGAATTCGGCAGCCGCGGCCCAGTCGGTGCCGCGGGGTTCCGTAATGTAGAACCATTGTTTTTGCCATTCCTTGACAGTCTCCACGAAAGTGCCTTTCGGCCAGGAGACATTGGACAGCTTACTCACCATGGCTCCTCCACACTCCTCGTGCTGGCCATCCACTACCTTCAGCTTCACGTTGAAGACTTTGAGCCACAGCCCGAAGTGGGGTTGGATGCGGAGGAAGGCCTCACACACGACGATGAACGCCGAGATGTTGAGGAAGGAGTTCGGGGATAGATCATGAAAGTCTATCCCGTAATAGTACATCAGCCCACGGACGAAGGGGTGGAGTGGAAACCCTAGTCCGCGGAAGAAATGAGGGATGAATACCACCCTCTCATTGGGCTTCGACGTGGGGACGACCTGTCCCTCGGCCGGCAGACGATCGGCGATTTCCTTCGCCAAGTACCCAGCTGCCCGAAGTTCAATAATGTCTTTCTCCTTGACGGAGGAGACCATCCATTTGCCTTGGCCTCCGGATCCGGACATGGTTGAGTGCTAGCTTAAGTGGGAAGGAGATGAGAACTTGGGCGCTGGAGCTCAAGGGTGGAAGGGCGAAGGAAGAGAGAAGGCGTGGGAGAAGAGGGGGGAATCCTTATCCCCTTATAAAGGCAGTAAATATCGAACGCCTCCCCACTCGCCCTAAAACTCGCCTATTCCCAAGGGCTGTGTAAACGGCGCGGTTGGGTTACCCACGCCCGCATTGATGAAAATCCCGCAATAAGGGGACACGATCTCTGCTTTGACAAGACGTGTCAATGGAAACCGCATCTCGAAACACGGAACGGCAAACAAAAACGGTTCGATATAGTGACCGAACAGATGTGATGTCATCTTGCAAAAAGTTGTCAACAGATGGGACTCATGGGATATTATATTCCCTCCGCAGTTATGTGTGGTGCGTGTGTTACAGGTCCGGACACCATCAATACGTCCGAAGACTATCTTGGACTTCGGAAGGAGGAACCCTCCTTGCAATGTCGAAGACAGATCTACGCGCCGGATACCTTGTCATTGAAGCCAGGTTCAGGGGCTACTGAGGGAGTCCTGGACTGAGGGGTCCTCAGGCGTCCGGACTGTTAGCCATGGGCCGGACTGATGGGCTGTGAAGACATGAAGATCGAAGACTGCGCTCGTGTCCGGATGGGACTCTCCTTGGCGTGGAAGGCAAGCTTGGCGACCGAATATGTAGATTCCTTTCTTTGTAACCGACCTTGTGTAACCCTAGGTCCTCTCGGTGCCTATATGAACCGGAGGACTTAGTCCGGAAACGGAGATACACGTTACCATAGTCATACAGGCTAGACTTCTAGGGTTTAGCAGTTACGATCTCGTGGTAGATCAACTCTTGTAATACTCATATCCATCAAGATCAATCAAGAAGGAAGTAGGGTATTACCTCCATAGAGAGGGCCCGAACCTGGGTAAACATCGTGTCCCCTGTCTCCTGTTACCATCGACCTTAGACGCACAGTTCGGGACCCCCTACCCGAGATCCGCCAGTTTTGACACCGACAGTGTGCGATTGTGAGATCGATGAAAAGAGGGGCGAGAGTTTACACGTGTGTGGGACTGTATGAGAGACACGAGGCATGGACACGGAAAGGAGGAGATGGAAGGTGCGTGTGTGTGTTGTAGGCAGACATCGCTGGAGAGGTTTATCGATCGGTGTGTGTCGGAAAGGAGTTGTGGAGACCATGGGAGAACGTCCTAAAGAAAAAAATGAATGTGTGCGATGGATAGAATGCTGAGGGAGGGGGAGGGCGTGTGCATGCACGAGAGAAAGTTAGTGCTAGATACAAAGGTTAGAGGATTGTGTGGGTGTAAGAGACTAACAAAGATCATAATTCGATATGAAAGTGGATTCATATATTTGAATAGGAGATCATAGTGTTATAAACATATGCATGCATGAATATAGCGGTGATACGTGTGGTGTGGTTTTGGACATGTTATACCATAATGTGATAATGTGTGGTGTTTGCAACTCACAGGTAAATATCGAACAATCTAAACCATACTATACATCGAACAATCTCACATTTTATTTGAATTTATGATAATGTGTGGCGTTTGCAGCTCACAACTAAATACCGAACAATCTAAACCATACTATATATCGAATAATCTCACATTTTATTTGAATTTGTGGTAATTTGTGGTGTTTGCAACTCACATCTAAATACTTGTACGCGTAGGGGGCGAGCACCATACATTATGTGATAAACACATTATACATATGAGACATGGTTTAGATTATGAAGATCTAGCTGGAGCTTGAAATGTACTGTGATTTGAAATCAACATAAAGTGGATTCAAAAAATCGAGTTCGAGTTCATATAGTACACGTAGTAACGTGGAATACGACTAGTTTCTCCTACTATATGACAAGCAGTGAGGTACCACGCAACTTAGCTATCCGTGATGGACTCTCTTGAACGCCATCATTATTTATCTCTGCGCGTTTGAGCTGTGCATTTGTAGATGGGCCTGGGAGTTGAGCTAGTAGGGCGGTGGCCTGGGTCCAAAGTAGTAGAAGTAGCACAGAAACATTTTTTGAGTGTATGCTTTTCCCTGCTCATGCCTGCCTACTAGAATCGCCAGTGCTTGAAAGGAAAACTGAAGGAAAAACATATAAATTGGAAAGTTTCCTATGGTACTACTATTCATGCATTTGGTTCAAAGGAATGGAGCAAAGGAAAACTATAGGATTTGTTCCTTTATTGTCTCCTTGAAAGAAAAACCGTAGGAATTTTAATATCTAGTTGTCCTCCTTTTCAAATTCCTATTCATGAAGCACAAGACTAAGAGATAGTAGCATAATACCATTATAACCGTACATTTTCTTGTGGTATGACTTAATCTCACCATGCTTCTTTGCATCCTGTGATCTTCCAATTCTTGTGAACCAAACACCCAGATTGGCAGAAATCCTGTGTTTTTAAATTCTCTGTTTCGCACGTGCATTCCTATCCTATTACTGTGTATTTCCTATCCCTGCGTTGTTAGAATCCTCCAATTCAAATGAGCCCTTACAGAATTACTTCTCTTACAGATAGTTATCAAAGAAAACCTTGTGTGGTTTGTCCCGCTCCTGTTGCGTCACCGTCCACCCCAGCTCAGCTGCTCCAACGATAGAAGGCTCCAGCACAGCAGGGATCCGGCCTCCAGACTGTCTTTCGCCGCCTCAGATCTTCTTCCCCGCCGCCGGTAGCCACAACAACTGCATTACCATCATCAACCGAGCAGATGACCTGGAGGACAACACGGGTCCACAAGAGAGGTCGCACTCTTTCGTGTCTGCTTACGTTATACATCACTTAACATGCTCCTTTATCGTCCTGTTCACCGATTAGACTATGAGTCAGCTCCAAACTAATGGTCAAACTTGAGTTTTTAAATGGTTGTGGGGTACATATCGGAGCCGCAATCAATAGTATCTATCTACTATCTGATTAATCTCTGGTGTCTACTATGAGTTTCATGTTGGGTGGGAAACAAACAATAAAGAAGACATTATCTGTATTTTTTAACTGAAGCCATTATCTGCCTGCTATCATTGGTTTTGGGTCTATCCACAGGTTGCTACCATCACTCTGGATTTCTGCATGCACTCCTTACATAATCTCACTATGTTTTATTCCTATGCATGTCATTTATTATACACAATGGAACTGAACATGTAGAGCAAAAGAGACGAGCCTTGCATGGCCATAAAATTTCATGCAGACGTCGCTCCATGGTAGGCGCAAACGCAGCCCCCCTCCACCCATTTCGGATTGTAATCAAGAGGAAGATAACTGTTCTGAGGGGGATTCAGAAGGAGAAGACCACTCCTATTTACCCCCTGAGGTCTTTGGTCTAACTTGGCATGCTGATGTTGGTAATATCATGCATATGGTGCCATGCATTGCTTACTTTATACATCAAATATGTCATCTGCTTAGTTTAGACATGTTTTGTGTGAATACCATCTGTTTAGTTTCTTCATCGTATATGTGAATTATGCAACGCCATCTTGTTTAGCCAGGCATCATATATGTGAATTTTACAATGCCATCCTTCTTGGCCAGTCATCTTATATGTGAATTATATCAGGCCATCCTTTTTTTCATTACATATTACATTTGTCAACAATGTTAGTACATTCAACTACTCTTCGTGTGCATCAGCCATTTGACACGGTGATGGAAAATTCTGGAGTGAAGACAAGGTCTTCAAAGCAGACTATGCTATCTGACAAAGCGCATATCTCGCTGGTTACGGATAGCTCCCCAGAGGAGATTCAGAGACAGACGACCAGTCCTATTTTCCCCCCGAGGTGTATGCTCTAACTTGGCAGGGTTATGTTTCTCATATCGTGCGTATGGTGTCTTGCATTGCTATGTCATTTGATTAGTTTAGACATGCTTTGTGTGAATGCCACCTGTTTAGTGTCTAATTACCATATATGTGAATTATGCAATGCCATCTTGTTGCAAGACATTATATATGTGAATTATGCAATGCTATCTTGTTGCAAGGCATTATATATGTGAATTATGCAATGCCATGCTGTTTAGCCAATCATCATGTATGTGAATTATATCATGCTATCCTTTTTTGTATTACGTGTTCCATTTGTCGATAACATTTGTGTATTCAACTACTCTTCCCGTGCATCAGCCATTTGAAACGGTGATGGAAGTATCTGGAGTGAAAACAAGGTATTCAGAGCAGACAATTCTACCTGCTGAAGCAGACATCTTTCTGGTTACAGATAGCTCCTCAGAGGAGGATTCAGAGAGTGATGACCAGTCCTATTTCCCCCCTGAGGTCTATGCTCAAACTTGCCAGGGTTATATTACTCATGTCATGCATGTTGTCTTGCATTGCTTAGTTTTTACATCATATACGCAATTGCCATCTACTTACTTGCTTACTATGTAAATCATATATTTGAATTATATCATGCCATCATGTTTATATAGACATCATCTATTTGAATTATGGCATGCCAACCCATTTAATAAAGACATCATATAGTCATATCATCTCATCATGTTTACTGTTTACAGTCATCATATTTTGAATTATGTCATTCTATCCGTGAATTATATCATCCTATCATGTTTCCATAGGCGGCATGTATGTGAATTATGGCATGCCAACCTATTTAATAAACACATTATATAGTTATATCATGTCATCCGATTTACATAGTCATCATATTTTGAACTATATCTTTCCATGTTTTTTAGTTAGCCATCATATATGTGAAATTGTGTCATGCTATCCTGTTTAGTTAGCCATCATATATGTGAAATTGTGTCATGCTATCCTGTTTGGTTAGACAACATAAATGTGAATTATTTCATGCCCTCTTTTATTCCACACTGTCCATTGCACCTGTCTATCATACAATGTATGTACATTCAATTACTTTCCTTGTTTATCAGCCATTTGAATTGGAGAGGGTGATGGCAGTATCTAAGGGAGTAACAACATGGTCTTCAGAAAAGATAGTGCTACTAGTTGATGCAGATAGAACCATGGTTGTACTTGCCCAAGAACCAGCCCCACCACACATAACCCAGACTCTCGCAGATTGTACCCCTACCCAGTTGGACAGAGAACCAGCTACACCCCTTCTAACCCCAACCCCAGCTGATAGTAACCCAGTTCCAGTTGACACAACACTGTCTCCACCACAGAGCACCCAAACACGAGCAGTTAGTAAGGGAACTGCAGTGCCCAAAGCATGAGGACCACCACTCCAAATCCCGACTCAACGCTTAAAGCAGAAGAAGAATTGTTCTCAGGTCAGGTTCTGTAGCTATGGTTCATACTCATACCAACTATTTTCAATTTTGAAGGATGGAACTGAAACTCCAATGGCGCAACAGGTATGTTTTAAATCTGTTTCTTTAACTGGTTTACTGTTGTAACTTGCTCTATGTTGATTTTAGTTTCAATTGAATAAACAGTTATGTTCTCATGTCATGCACATTACAAGTGTTGTTATTGCTCTGTAGTTTCCCACACTTATACTCTGTCTATTCTGCTTTGTCTTGAACAAATATTATTTGAACTGTGTCTCTATCTTGATTTGGCAACAAAAACTAGAATGATATAGACCATAAAGTAACCATGGTACATAGATATATGTTTGTTTCATGTTGTTATCCTATCCACTTTACTACTGAACTGATTTACCAAAATGAGTTTCATATACAAAATGGTAAACCTGTGATGTGTCTGCTTGTTTCTCTTTTAGAATGCGGACGAAATATTGGAGAACAGTACCCCGTTATGCAATGGTAAAGGAAGTAAAGTGATACGTCTCCGTCGTATCTACTTTTTCAAACGCTTTTGCCCCTGTTTTGGACTCTAACTTGCATGATTTGAATGGAACTAACTCGGACTGACGCTGTTTTCAGCAGAATTGCCATGGTGTTATCTTTGTGCAGAAACAAAAGTTCTCGGAATGACCTGAAACTTCACGGAGATTATTTTTGGAAATAATAAAAAATATTGGCGAAAGAATCAAGGCCAGGGGGCCCACACCCTGTCCACGAGGGTGGGAGGCGCGCCTGCCCCCTGGGCACGCCCCCTGCCTCGTGGGCCCCCTGGAGCTCCATCGACCTCAACTCCAACTCTATATATTCACGTTCGGGGAGAAAAAAATCAGAGAGAAGGATTCATCGCGTTTTACGATACGGAGCCGCTGCCAAGCCCTAATCTCTCTCGGGAGGGCTGATCTGGAGTCTGTTCGGGGCTCCGGAGAGGGGAATCCGTCGCCGTCGTCATCATCAACCATCCTCCATCACCAATTTCATGATGCTCACCGCCGTGCGTGAGTAATTCCATCATAGGCTTGCTGGACAGTGATGGGTTGGATGAGATTTATCATGTAATCGAGTTAGATTTGTTAGGGTTTGATCCCTAGTATCCACTATGTTCTGAGATTGATGATGTTGCTATGACTTTGCTATGCTTAATGCTTGTCACTAGGGCCCCAGTGCCATGATTTCAGATCTGAACCTATTATGTTTTCATGAATATATGTGAGTTCTTGATCCTATCTTGCAAGTCTATAGTCACCTACTATGTGTTATGATCCGGCAACCCCGAAGTGACAATAATCGGGACCACTCCCGGTGATGACCGTAGTTTGAGGAGTTCATGTATTCACTATGTGTTAATGCTTTGGTCTAGTACTCTATTAAAAGGAGGCCTTAATATCCCTTAGTTTCCAATAGGACCCCGCTGCCACGGGAGGGTAGGACAAAAGATGACATGCAAGTTCTTTTCCATAAGCACGTATGACTATATTCGGAATACATGCCTACATTACATTGATGAATTGGAGCTAGTTCTGTGTCACCCTATGTTATAACTGTTGCATGAATAATCGCATCCGGCATAATTCTCCATCACCGATCCAATGCCTACGAGCTTTTCACATATTGTTCTTCGCTTATTTACTTTTTCGTTGCTACTGTTACAATCACTACAAAACTATCACTGTTACTTTTGCTACCGTTACCGTTACTATCATACTACTTTGCTACTAAATACTTTGCTGCAGATATTAAGTTATCCAGGTGTGGTTGAATTGACAACTCAACTGCTAATACTTGAGAATATTCTTTGGCTCCCCTTGTGTCGAATCAATAAATTTGGGTTGAATACTCTACCCTCGAAAACTGTTGCGATCCCCTATACTTGTGGGTTATCATAAAGCAGATAAGGTTCAAGATAGTGAGACACCCCTGTTGGTCTCCAAGAAAGCTGATAAAAACTATCTTGACGATAGTGAGACAACCCAAAAGTCTTGTCTTGATGTAGTGTTCGAGTTACTGACCACTACTGCGGGCACAAGCTCTTCAAACTCGCTGCCTGAATCAGTTCGTCTTCTTGAGTCTCAACTTCAAGTTGAAAGACATCGATCAGATGTGCTGCGATAGGAAGATGAAGGACCGAGGAAGTCCCTGCAGAATTCAGAGGCATACTTTCTGGTGCAACAACCTGCACTGGAGGATTTAAGCGCCAAACAAGAGAAAGTTAATAAGATTGCTAAGCATCTTGCCAGCATTATGGGTACCCAGGATATTCTTCCTTGAGCTCTTCTGAAGTGGTTTCAGTTCTGGACTTGTTTTGCTGCGGCGTTTATTTGCACCGGTCGCCAACTTTGACAACCAGTGTATGTGATATGCTGCTTTGTTCCCTATATTTGCACTGGTGGCGAACTTTGATGCCTAGTGGATGTAATATGTGTAATAGCCATGAATCTGTGATAGCCTAGCGTAAGTTGCTTGCTTATTTATTTCCTTGTTGTCTTGTTATTTGTTTGCTTGTAGTCAGTGCAGGTTTTTTTCGCGGTTTGCTAGTGGCCCAATAACCTATTTTTTAAAACTAGGCCACAATAACCATGGGCTACATATTTACTGTAGTGAACATGGGCCTCCTACGGGCCGTATAAACAATGGGCCTTTTACGGGTCGTAGAAATAACGGGCCTTCTACGGGTCGTGTGATGATTGGGCCTTCTACGGGCTGTATGATGACTGGCCAAACATTGGCCAATAATAGACCACATTATGGGTAGTAAACGGGCTAGAGTTGGAATCGTCCGTTCATGGGCCGATCGTAACGGGCCGTCGTTAATGGGCCATATTTGATAACGCTATGAAAACGTCCTAACGGATTAACGGGCCACAAACGGGCCGACTGTAACCACGGGCTGAATTTGGCCCACAAGCAGAAAGGGCCAGTAACGGGCCGTAAGTAACCGAATGCTGGAAATGAGCCCAAGAATAGATGGGCCCTGAGAAGGCCGAAAGATAACATGGGCTGGAAACGGCCCAATGAAATAATGGGTCGTTAATGGGTATAAAGCGATAGTTCATTACGGGCCAGTTTCACCACGGGCCGTTAATGGGCCAAGAGTTACAAAGGGCCTCATATGGGCCGAAAGACGTCATGAGCCATACATGGGTCGGAAGTTACAACGGGCTGGAATCATATTGGACGGCCTAGATGACGCTACTGGGCCTAATTCAGATAGGTCGTAACGGGACGTGACTTAGCGGGCTATAAATGGGCTATATGCGAACAGGTCGTTAACAGGCTTTCCGTGGGCCGGTCCGCTACCTTTTGACCAAGTCAAACGGGCCGGCCTTTTCACCGGAGTGGCCTCTGTTGGGCCGTGCCACGTGTCGACGTATCATAGGCGCCTTCGGTCCAATGAGTGGATGACATCTATCCCAACGGTGAGCCGACACATGGTTCCTCTGGCCAAGAATTTTACACGTGGAAAATCCCCATTGGTCGGGGCTGTTAACGGGTTATCGGATCCAAACCGGAACCCGATAGCTTAACGGCGACCCGTTACGGTGGATGCCACGTGTCGGTCACCCTTGACGAAAGCACTTCTATGACGCGTGATTTATCGTCATGGAAGTGGACACTTCCGTGATGATAATTTTGTTAATGTCATGGAACACTTCTACGGCAGCACAGGTATGACTATCTTGATTCTGTCATAAAATCGTCATGGATGTACATGCATGACAGAAAACGCGACCTACTGTGACAAACACGTATCATCACGGAAGTGTGTTTTTTTGTAGTGCTTATATCTTTTGAGTTAGGCAGTTTCTCATGTACTTCACTTATATCTTTAGAGGACGGCGGTGTTTATATTTTATAGAAATGATTTGCACTCTTATGCTTCACTCAAACCTTTTTGAGAGTCTATTAATAGGAAGTGGTAATGTGCATTGGTTATGAGACTAGTTCAAGAATGATAGGTATACAAGAGTGATATAATAAAAACTTTCATGTAGATCACTGAATATGAAACGTGTGACTTAATTATATTGATGTAGTAATATGAAAGGGTATTGTTTCATGGCCATTGGTTAGTAAAGATATCAATATTAAATCTTGTCATGTATTACTCATTTAAGTGTCTGTCATGCATGACGGGGATGTTCGAGCATTTTTTATTCCTCATTGAAATCCTTTGTGTTGTTCAAATCGGTGGTGCTTGATGGTTAATTCCTACCAACCTCCTCCCTAGAGGCATGCGAGTAGTAGTTTGCTTCGAGGGCTAATAGAACTTTCATAATAAGTATATGAGTACTTTATGTTTAATGTGAGTTCATGGACTAATACGACACTCCCACCTATCCACATATTGCTACCCTCTCTGGTACCATGCATTGCCCATTTTCACCTTGAGAATTGGTGCGAACTTTGCCGGTGCATCCAAACCCCGTGATATGATACTCTTTATCACACATAAGCCTTATTATATCCTTCCTCAAAACATCCACCATACCTACCTATCATGGCATTTCCATAGTCATTCCAAGATATGTTGCCATGCGACTTCCAAGGTTACTATCCACATGACATGTGTCTTCATCATCATGTTGCTTTGCATGATCATATAGATCTGACATGATATTTGTGGCAAAGCCACCATTCATCATTGTAATACATGTTACGCTAGATCATTGCACATCCTGGTACACTGCCAGAGGCATTGCTATAGAGTCATATTGTTCCAGTTTATCGAGTTGTAAGTAAAAAGAAGTGTGATGATCATTATTAGAGTATTGTCCCAGTGAGGTAAAGAATGATGGAGCTCGATGAGTCCTCCAAAAAGTGGGGATGAGGTTCATGATATTGTTCTAAAAATGAGAACAAGAAAAATAAAAAATAAATAAAAAGGAGAGAAAAGGAGAGAAGGGACCAGGGGCGGAGCTAAGGTCTGATCATCATTTCTTTAAATCCCGATCATCATTCTCTTTGCCATCCAAAGTGCTAAGACCGTGGCTCACGCTCAAGTAGTGCGTGAGAGTTGGAAGCTGAAGTGAGAAAAGTATGATTTAATTGCTTGGTTTGGCATCGGGATTTTTCATGAACTTTTGTCTTTATATTAGGAAGACTGAGCGTGCATGCTTATCATGATTAAGTGTTTGGGGAATTACATTCTTTAGCCGAAAGTCAATGATTGTTCATTCGTGCAATCATGTATTACTATCTTCGTGTCAAATTGATACTATTCCTTGAATCATTTGGGTCCTAAGTTCATACCATGAGTTATATTGATTGATTAAACATGTTAGGTAGCATTCAACATCAAAAATTATTTTTGTTTACCATTTACCTACTCAAGAACGAGTAGGAATTAAGCTTAGGATGCTGATACGTCTCTGGCGTATCTATAATTTTTGATTGTTTCATGCTATTATATTATCATTCTTACATACTTTTGCCATCATTTTATATTATTTTTTTGGACTAACATATTAAATTCAGTGCCTAGTGCTAGTTGTTTTTTTGCTTGTTTTTGGTTTTATAGAAAATCAATACCTGCAGAGGTCCAAACACGATGCCAATTTTTGACGGTTTTTTCTGGACCAAAAGAAACACTAGAAGCTTCGAGAGGAGACCGGAAGACCCACGAGGCTCCCACAAGGGTGGGCGGTGAGGCCTGGGGTGGCTCGCCACCCAGGCTTGTGGGGCCCCTGAGCCTCAGACTACCCTAATTCTTGTCCTATAAATTCACATATATTCAAAAACCCTCAGAGCGAGACCAGAAACAATTTTATCGCCGCCACAAGCCTTTGTTCCGAGGCGATCCAGTGTGGAGCCCTGTTCTGGAGTTCAGTCGGAGGAGGAAACCATTGGGGTGGCCATCTTCATCAAGCTTGCTGCCTCCATGATGGTGTATGAGTAGTTCCTTCAGGACCTACGGGTCTATTGTAGTAGTTAAATGGCTTTCTCTCTTTCTCTTTTAGATCTTCAATACCATGTTTTCTTCTGAGATCAATCTGGTGTAATTATTATGGTGTGTCCGTTGGGATCCGATGAATTGTGGATTTATGATCAAATTGTTCATTGGTTTATATCGAATCTCTTGAAGTTTCTTTGCTCATAATTAAATAGCTATGTATGCTTTCCAATCTACTTGTCTTCTCTGGCCAAGATAAAAGGGTAGTGCATCAGAGGGAGTGGTGCATAGTAGTGGGTTCAATCTTGCGATGATTTCTATATCGTAGTGACAGAAAGGGATAAGACACATATTTGTATTGTTGCCACTAAGGATAAAACGACGGGATTTAATCTCATTGCTAGATTTCTTCTTGTCTACATTATGTCATCTTGCTTATTGTGTTACTCTGTTTCTTGCAAACTTAATAATTCGAGATGCATGTTGGATAGCGGTCTTGGGGTAGAGCAATAGTAGTAGATGCAGTTGGATTAACAGTCTACTTATCACAGACATAATGCCTATGTGAGATTATGCCATGAATGATCATAGTTATAAATTACCACTATTCTGTCAATTGTCCAACAGTAATTTGTTCATGCCATTGTCTGATTTTGGGATAGATGCCACTAGTGAACTTATGGCCCTGGGTCCATTCTCCATCAATAGAAAACTCCAACAAAATTTGCTATTTTATTTTCCTTTACTTTTTGCCGTTTTGCTGCTACCACTATCTATTTGCGTTTAATATTATAGCCAGCAAGACAAGGGGCCTGACAACCTCCTTGCCAAGTTGGGTGCAAGCATTTGTATTGTGTGTGTACATGTGTTGTTTACATTGTTAGCTTGGTGACTCCTATTGGTTCGATAAACCTTGGTTCTTAACTAAGAGAAATACTTCTACTGTTGTGCTATATCACCTTTCCTCTTCGGGGAATCCAACAACTCCTACGGGAGTAGCAGTGCTCTGAAGCGACGGTGACCAACATGAATGCACAACAACCACTTCACATGGAAGGGTGCGAGAAAGGGTTTTGGGTGGGTCCGAGGTGTCAGACACGTACATGACAGCGGTCCAGACGCCAGGAAAGCCCCTCTGGTTTGCAGGAAAACAAACGTACAAATGGGTCCACAGACCGATGAGGTACTGTGTTGTATGCCAAACTGTGTCCAAATAGCTCTGTTCAAACGCTTGCGGGCGGGTTGAGGCTCCATGTTGAAGATGCTCTTAGAGCATCTCTAACTGATCCTCTCAAATTTAGAGAAAGATACGGTCGAGAATTGTTTAGAGGATCATATTTGCTCCTCTAAAAAAGCGATTTTTAACTGATCCCTTAAACTTAGAGGAGTAAAAATATTATTTTGCCAATTTTTTCTTTTTTGCCACCGACATAAACTTCACTACTATATTATTTTGTTAAGTGACATCTTGGTCACGTACTTCACCAATTTGAAAAGAAAAAATGCACACTTTAATAGAAAAGCATCTTCCCTAGCTGCTCCTACTAGTCCGATCAATGCTTTTTCCTATGGCTTCATTGCCTATATTGTTCTTTTTCTCTATTGGCTTATTGAACTTGTACACTTCTTTCTTCTTCGCCTCCTCATACTTGGACACTGCGTTCTCTCTAGTCTCATCTCTAACAAGTAGCGCACGAACATCTAGCAAATTTCTCGCTATCAATAGATCAATGTACCCTTCTTCCCAATACCAAAACTTACGTCCACCCTACATACAATTTTAAGCAAACAATGAGTTTCAAATTGCGACGAATCCAAAGAACACTCGTACAAAATGGCACTCACTCCGTCCTTTTCACACTTGTAGGACACCCATCCGGGATGTTTCGGCGTGCTCGAAACGCGGCACAACACGTGCGGTGGGGCAGTGGTCACACTTGATGACCGGCAGCGGCGAGCCGTCAACCTACTGAGCGAGTGTTGAGCCAGGCCGACGGTTGGACGCGGATGTGCCGGTAGTCAGTCAATGTGTGACATGCGAGCGCCAAGAGGGGAGGACATACTGCAAGGCCGTGCAGAGCGGTCGAGGGGGCTGCGCGGTTCGGTCCCCTTCGAATCCATCCAAAACGCGTCGGCGCCAGTGAGTCAGTTCGTATAATCCGGCGATGGCGTTGACAGTCATAGATCTACCGATTTAGGCCCTGCCGGCGACGAGAACCGACCAAATCGAGGTGGGGAGGAGCGCGACAGGTGTTACGGGGGTCGGCGGTGGCGTGTGGTGCCGGCAGAGGCAAGTAGGGGGGCACCGGAGTGGGTGCGACGTGGGGTGGGATAGGTGCGGTCGAAGGGTAGGGGAATCTTTTTTACTCCATGATTGGGCGACTGAATAAAAATTAGTGTTAGAGCGGCTGAGAAGGATAATTTTTACTCCTCCAAAGCTTTATCGAAAAAGGCTTTCGCCCCGCTTTGTAGATAAAGCAAATCGCCCGAGCCAAGCATCCAACAAGGTTCTCACACACACACACACACAAGGTCCACAAACACACAAAGTATCAAATGGGGTTAATGCTGAGGGCACAGCTCAACAAGCCCTGAAATGCAGAACACAAACACACGCACAGCAACCTGAAACATTAGGTATAATCGGGCTCCGGAGGAGGGGGCGGCGGCGGGGGCGCCACGCGGAAGGCCATCGATCAAAGGTCAGCGAGGAGGGTGTTGATGGCGTCCCGGTCCTGAGGGCAGCTAAGCGGCCGCCAAAGCTACAAGTAACCACACATTTTGAAGATCGCGTCAGTCGCACGTCGAAGAGGCACTTTCTGAATAACAAGCTTGTTGCGGATGGTCCAAAGTGTCCAGGCGAGGACCCCAACGCACATCCATCTAATATGGCGGTGGCGGGGGGCGGCGGTGTGGATCTCAGCAAGCAGGTCCGGGAAGTTGGTGTTGCACCACTGTCCACCGACCGTCTCGCAAAAGCATGACCACAGGAATTGGGCCGTGGAGCAGGAGAAGAAGATGTGATTAGCATCCTCCACCATGTCACACAGGGGGCACATTCCATCTCTTGGGCCATTACGCTTGAGGACTTCTACCCCGGAGGGAAGGCGTCCCCGAATCCACTGCCACAAGAAGATCCCGATCTTCAGAGGGAGTCTAATGTCCCAAATCAGCTAAAGGGCTCAGGAGCCGAGGAGGGAGTGATGGCCGAGTATAAGGATTTTGTGGAGAAGCGGCCAGTGGACTCCAGAAATTTAGAACTTTTTAAGGGATCGGTTAGGTATAGTTTAGAGGTGGAAAAGTGAAAATTTACTCTAGAACTTTTTATGGATCGGTTAGGATTACTCTTATGTGCTCTCTCAGAATCTGCGGAATATATCCTTGTACATTGTTCATCCATTGAGCCGCTTTTGCCTGCTGGTTCCGGCTCTTCTCTGGGTTGTCTTCAGACCTCAGCTGTACCGGGGTTTGTGAACTTCGTTCTACAGTGCTTATCTCCGCCCTATGGATTTTTTTTTTGAGACACCCCTATGGAATTGGTGGAAGCGCCACTACGCCAAGGTTTCCCGCAACAAAGATGTGCCGATGACTTGCCCAATCCTTCTCGCAAAGCTCTTGGTCAGGATTGGACATCAACTTTGCTGTCATTTCTCTGTGGCTTGCATAGTTGGTTTTAGCTGTTAGCTTTGGGCCTTTTCTCCCCGCTTTGCAGAATTTTGTTTATCTTTAACTGAAAAATTGTTCAGGACTGCTCTTGCCGGCGTAGTCCCTTTACAAGAAAGAAGAAAAGGACGTTGGGTAGCAAGTTGTTGGATAATGGAGATGCTATCACACATACAATTGTCGTGATATGTACGACTCTTGGCCATTGCTCAGTCCAGTGGACGTAAAAACAGTGGTAAGTTCAGAGGCGTGCGCGCGGTTGATATCATAAATTTCAAAACCACATGATCATATTCATGCGTAGTAACCACGTACTACTGCCCTCTTCCATGACCTTTGCTCGCATCCTTGCATTCTTGGGCTGCAACTTGTGCAAGTGGGTACTGAGAAGAATCTTTCAAACTGTAGACCACATGGTCCTTTCAGGCTGAGCAACTGTTGATGAAAAAGAAAAGACAGTGCCCAGTGAACTACAGTGTTTCGTCTGTTGTCAGGGGCTCAACCTCAAACACGGTCCACAAAAAAGCACGTTTTTTTACAAGTTTGGGAACCCACAGCGACAGGACTATACCATCGTAAATTTTCAGTCATCTAAATTGCTAAAGGAGATGAACATATATTGACATTTCAACTGATCCTTGGCTTGCCGTCAAGTGGGGGGTAAAAAGATAAATACTTTGATGACTCTTGGCCATTGACCATCTCATCCACGAACCAAATTCACACGGAGACGGAACTAACCTCACTGGCCTTTGTCAACTCCAGGCAGTTGCTGATATCTTTGTGTGCTTGGGTGCTGACTCATACTCAATCAAGAGGTGACACATTGACCCATGGAGATTCTGTGGAACAAGATATCCTCCCTCTGTAGTCTCACTGTCATCATCTGAGTATCCCCTTGCCTCCCCAAGTTGGCCCATAATGATCCTCCCACCAATGTGCATTCATGTGTTGCTTACCACTCTCCATGTTGAGTGAGGGACGGAAGATTGATGGGCGGCTCCTTTTGGCTGAAGCAATCCAAAGGTGTCGGGTAACGTTTATGACAGCAAACAGAAAACATCTACATCTGCATGGAAGCCAATAATTACTGCCACCCCAATCCCCCTCCTCTCTTTCATTCCGCGGTTCGTCTGCCGCAAGAGGAGTGAGGACCCCCCCCCCCCCCCCTGTTTTCCTAGTTTTAGTGAGTTATTATTTCCTTCATCACATCAACAAGGTCAGTGATGGTGTGTAGCCTCTCCCTATCTCGACGGCGTCTAATTTCGCATCAACGAAGAGAGCCTGTGTGACGGTCGGTGTTGCTAGATTTGTTGGCTCTATTCTGATCTTGGCAGCCAATGTATTTAATCAAGGCAAGCAGTTGGCTTAATCTTGATGCGGCCACTTCGACCTCTTCTTTTTAGTTGTTCTGCAGCATGACCGGGTTTCTCCAACCCTGTGGCGTGGTGGTGCAGGATAGCAAGCCAACATTCTGTGTGTTGATGCCCCTACCGATAATACTTCAACGGTTACCAGATCTGATTTCTAGCAGTGAGTGGCTATTGCAGTCTTTAAAGCCTAGCATGGGTAGGGCGTTTGTAGGAGTCCATTCAAACGTTGTTGCTGCATTTTTCCTACTCCGACGGGGGTCGCGCAATCTAAGGAAGAAGATGGCCACTATGGTTTTCTATGTAACTTTATTTTTCGCTTGTTGTTTTGTATCTTGTTGTCTTTTCATTGCATCATCTACTGTTTTTCTTGATAAATTTCAACTATAATATCCCTTTGGGTGTCTTTTAAAAAAATAATGCCTATCTTTTACGAATCAATGTAAAAGCTACTATGTAAGATACCCACTCGATTGCATTCTGTTATGAATCAATGTAAGAGCTACTATGGCCTAAAAGGCTAGCCAGAAATGAGGTTAAGGTATACACAGGGAACATAGTAAATGTTACTATACCTTCCATCGGTGTATTGCCGTCTGTATTTATTTTCATAATTCATTTAGAGTTTTACAAACTCTATCCCATTGCATAAGGTATCTTGCAAGAAGGTTGTTCATAAGAGAACTTTTTATGTTCGATATTATGAATAACACAAGGGCCATACTTTCATTATGAATGAGATGTATGTTATGAATATTGATAATAATACAATACCTCTGGGTTTACTTTCATAATTCATTTTAGAGTTTCATACACTCTAGCCCATTGCACAATGTTTGTTGCAAAAGAGTTGTTCATAAAAACAACAATTGTTGTTAAGTATTATGAATAACATGAAGGGCCATGCTTCCATCCAAGATGGATGTATGTTATGAATATTGATGGTAATATAATACATCCATAACACTGACGCTAAATGTCGCAAGACTATGAGAATACCACACATGTGTGGCACTGTATTTGGTCGCATTGGAGAAACCCGCATGGAAAAATTCCATTGTGATGGATTTTGAAGTCGTTTGATTTTGAATCATCTGACACTTGCAACTTTTCTCCAAAAAGTGAAGTGACTGAAATACCGTTCACAGACCATAAGGAACGAGCAACAAACTTATTGGTGATCATACATTTTGATGTGTGTAGTTCAATAAATGTTGTTGCAAGTAGTGGATTTATATATCTTCAGAAATGACTCAAGTAGATATATGGATATTTGCTTGATGAGACGTAAGTCTGGATCTTTTGAAATCATTCGAAAGGTTTTCAAAAATGAAGTAGAAGTTATTGTAACAAGAAAATTATGTTTCTGCAATTTGATTGCACAAAGGAATATTTGAGTTACATGTTTAGCGAATGTCTGATAAGTTGTGAAAGGGGTTTCATAACTTGCACCTCCCGGAACACCACTGCAAGTGAAAAGTCCGTGGAGATGTAATCTAACCATTTATGACATGGTAAGGTCAAAGATGACATAAATAAATTTGCCATTATCCTTTTTAAAGTGATGCTTTAGAGACTGCGGCTTTTACACTGAAAAGAGCTACATCGGGTCTGTTGAAATGAAGCCATGGTATGGTACGCCCAACCATGTTATATCTTTTCTTAACATTTGGAATATGGGGCTTGTGTAAAAGGTTACAAACCTATTCCAAATTAGACAAGTGCTACTTTGTAGGTTATACCAAAATGTTGGGTATTCCTCTCTCACTATACCGAGGCAAATAGTTTTGCCGCGAAACGGTGTGCTTTTAAAGAGAATGGTTCTTTCAAAAAGGTGAGTGGGAGAATAGTGCAACTCGACGAGATAAACAGTATCTTCGTCATCAGATCAAAGGAAAGAGACCTTGGAAGTAATTCCAGAGTTTCCTACTGCGACTGATACGGAAGTCTCTACAATAAAATGTATGAACTTCGGTTGAACTTGTAGCTGAACCACGTAGGCAAGGCTCGTGCAAACCTCTCAGGTGCGCAAACGAGATATTGTTGTTAGACAACATTATACCTATGATACACAAGGAAGCGTTGATGGGCCCTGACTCCGGAATTGGCTAAATGCCAATAAAACCCGAGTTAGTTTCCATATAAGTGGTTCAGGATTTAAACCTTGATACACCTTTCGGAAGACTTAGAGTCTAACGAATATTTATGGAACGTAAAACTGATACGGATAAAAATGTTTTATCCATAAAGCTCGACTTGTTGAAATAACAAGTTCAAGAGTTGACTACGATGAGGTTGTTTTCATCGTAGCGATGCTTAAAGTCGGTTCGGGTTGAACTAACAATTAATACATATTTCAATCATGAGATATGAAACATGGATGACAATAGGATTTCCATCTGATGGAAATGAAACCAAGGACTTGCATGTGTTACAGTCCAAGGCATTTTGTCTATCCAGAGGATGCTAGTAAGGGTGCAAACTTCAGAGTTCCAGCGATGGACAGAAGAGAGCAAAATGGAGTTGGAATCTTCGTGCT
The DNA here is from genome assembly GCF_002575655.3 of Aegilops tauschii subsp. strangulata. Lineage (NCBI taxonomy): Eukaryota > Viridiplantae > Streptophyta > Magnoliopsida > Poales > Poaceae > Aegilops > Aegilops tauschii. The sequence goes on from NC_053039.3 coordinate 230,918,722, forward strand.
TTGATGAAATGGTCAAAGGGGTTTGACTTCATCAATGGGTAACGAAGATGCTTGTAATTCAAGAAAGTAAGTGGGAGCATAATAATATTTCTAAAAACCTTGCGTGCTTGACACATTGTTAATTGGAAATAAATTTCTTGACACGAATTAGGACTTCATTTGAAAATAGTTTTTTGATGAAGTGCATAGGCTAAATAGCCTCAATATTAGGCATAATGATCTATGGAGATAGATTTACCTAATAGGGCTAAGCAATGAATACATATTGACAAGGTGCTAAAACCTTTTAGCATTTAAAACCGCCAAGGAGTGATTCTTGCCAGAGTCACATGGAAGAGTTTTTTGCAAGACTCGGTGTCGCAAAACACTGATGAGTAAACTACATGATGCAGATTCCACACACTTTTGTGTTTGGATTAATCATGTATTCCATGGTATGTAAAACAACCAGATATGTCCGATACTCCCAAGGTGTTGCGAGTATGGATACTAAAGTGATCAAAGTACTGATCGTGGGACAACAGTGAAAGATGTCATTGAGTACTAGAGTAAGTACCGATGATATGTTTTCTCGCAAGCGGAGATCATGAAGAGTTCGTTGTAAAATGTTACATCGATATAGTCTTCATCTTTTCTCCATGCGATTTTCGATTTAAGTTAAGAGTTTTGTGTAATACACAATATGGTGGCACGGTTGTTGGAAATTGTTCCCAACAGGATACTGTGGCGAATTCTATAACAAATGACTAAGTATGTTGACGCTTTAGAAGCGACAAACAAGATGTTGAATCATATAGTTCATTCATGAACTTAGTATGGTTCCAAGATGGCTTTTGTCAATGGGACACTACTGCAGGTAGTTTCTCCGTAACTCAGTTTGAGGAATCCAGGTTCGACCTGTGATTCACATACATAAAAGCCAAGTCCGCAAAAAATATGAATTTTGTGAAAGCGTGAAAATGCGAGGATATGCAGATATAGACACGGAGCTGAAGTTGTCAGATCTGATGGACATCAGGCTATACCACATGCAAAGCATTTTTTACACCAGTATGCCATAGGTGTGAAGTGCATTAGCATTAACTGGATTATTGACTCTAGTGCAAGTGGGAGTCTGTAGGAGATATGCCCTAGAGGCAATAATAAATGATATTATTTATCTCCGAGTTCATAATTATGTTTATGTTGCATGCTATAACTGCTATGGTTCTCGAGTCTGCAATAACACGAGGCTCGGAGGAAGACTCATATGCACGTGTGGAATAATAAATGGTAAGAAGTATTCCTAGTCTAGCCTCTAAGACTAGCTCAAGTGTTGCATGATGGTTCTGTTTTCCTGATCATGGGCATGTCTATGCCAGCAACTTTGAGGACACAATGTTAAGAGAACATTTGTGTTGAATCGACCCGGATTGATATTATGCTATGAGATTCATTCGTCACAAGTTTATGGTTGATAACACAGAGATGGTTAATGTTTGCATAATTCCTTAGACCATGAGAGTATCGAGTTTCTTCATACTTGCTTCATGAACTTTGGGGTTTGTTAAACATCATCTGTAAATGGGTGGCTATTACGGCGGCTTACGGGTTCATGGAAAAGTGTGTCAAGTAACTTGATAGCTCAAGATTGGGATTTGCTCCTCCGACGATGGAGAGATATTCTCGGGCCCTCTCGGTGTTATGGTATCCATCATCGTCTGCCCAGACACAGTGTGATTTGATCACATGGATGCCGGAACACGGAAACGAGAAAAGAGAACAAAACCGGTAACGATGTAACTTGCATGGTGGACAAATTGTTCGTCCACGGGGATGCAATAAATCTCACCTCGGGTGTTTGTGACATATCGCGAAGCAACAGGAATAGCTCACTGCAACTGGAGGTTCACTCGAATATTCATTCGTGTGGGTATAGGGGTCAATATGGGTGTCCACGGCTCCGATGTTGATCATTGATGGGAAGGGGTTCCGGGTCATGTCTATACTTCACCGAACCTATAGGGTCACACGCTTAAGGGTCATCTATCTGCTGAATACTAGACAGGGAGTCTGAGAGAAATTTGCCGAAAAAGCTTCGGAGACAATGGAAGAGTTCCGGAGAGAGAATAGCGAAATAGTTTCGTAAAACCGAAAAGTTGTTTCGGGATATACCATGAAGTCAAATTGGTTTCGGGACATGCCTGATAATTCTTGGAGGGTGTCAGAATTATTCTGGAAACTTCTGGGAATTTTTCGGGATAAAAACCGGAAATGTTCCGGAGCTGCCGGTACCGCTTTGGTTGTTTTTCGTAGATGAAATTCACTTATCTGAAATTGTTTCGGAACGAATCCAAAATCATTTTAGTGGGTACTGGAATTATTCTAAGACCCACAGAAATATTTTCGGATTTAATGGACGCGAAAAATTATCTTCATGAATAGTGAAAATGCATTCTTGTTTGCTTTTCGCAGATGAAAATCACTAAACCGAAATTGTTTCGGAATGCGTTGAAAATTGTTTTAGTGGGTACTGAAAATGTTCTGAGCCCACATAAATGTTTTCAGTCCGAACGGACGCTGAAAAATGTCGTCATGAATAGTGAAAGTGCTTTTTAGTTGGCTTCTTGGAGAAGCCACCTTGAGGGCCTTTTGGTATTATCCCCTTGGCTTCTTGGAGAAGTCACCCTTGGGCTTGGCCTATAAATAGGGGTGGAGGGGGCTGCCTAAAGACACACTCTTTCTCACATACAAGTGACATGCATGATCTGGCTTCTCTCTCCCTCCCAGCGAAATAGTTTCGTAGAGCCGAAAGGCTGTCTGGGTTCCGGCAGGAACTAGTTCTGGACGGCGAAGCCCTGCCGGATAGATGACATCGTATGTGTGCAACCCCGTAGAGAGGTCATAGTTTCGATCCTTTTGCCCGAGGGGCTTTTTTGAGAGTGCCTCCCGAAGGGCTGTCCAAGTGACGGTCCGAGTTCTGTGAGTCCTCCCGAAGGGCTATCCGAGTGACCGTCCGGGTTTCGAAGGTCCTCCCGAAGGGCTGTCCGCAACACCATCCGGGGGACTGTTCGACCGCCTCCCGGAGGGCTGTCTGAGGAGCAGATGAGGGTATACATCCTCGCGGTTGGGAGGTTGTAAATCCTAACTGTGGGGATCTGCACCGCCTATCGTCATCGTTTCTACTTCCCGCTGCGCTACGAGTCGGTAACGAAAAAGATCAAACCATGTATGCAGTCTCCATAGTGGTCCTGGGCTGGTGCATAGGTCAGAATTTTTTTGTTTTCTGCTGCGTTACCCTACATGTGCGCCGACGGATCCATCGACGAGATTGAGTGGACATGTAGGTCCTCGTTGTCCACAGCTTCGGCCCTTCCAATGGTGGTGATCATAGTGTTCAATAAGGTCTCTTCTGACGTCTTCTCCCGCTTCGGCAATGTGATGAGGACATGACTACCTTGGATACGACCAAACATATTGCATACATGCATATTTGTCAGGTGATTTCTAGAGCAAATTATTCAATAATCTATTTATGTTATCCAGAACAAAAATACTTCACACACTTTTGTGTTTTGTCTAATTGCAGGTTTTTGGGACATTTGTACAATCCACATATGAAGATAGGGGAAAAGGAGAAGTTTAGGTTCTGTTCAAAAAGTCCTCTCACGTCACTTTTGGGCCAAGAGAAGATAGAGTCCAAGTCTCTCACGTTCTGGATTCAGATTCGGACTGCACAGTTATACCTGACTCAAAATGCCAACAACTTTTTCATACGGACTCCGAATTGGGTGATTCTTTTTTTGTTGGAAAGTAGATTTCGTCCTCTTTCCAACCCAACTGGAATCACCTTTAAATTCGTCCGGAGCGTTGAGATATGTACGAAATAATCTGACGCTGCAGCAGAATCCGAGTCAAACAACAAGTCCAAAGGTGTTGCATCACCTCCACTTGGGCCCATGAGCCTTGTACGACCTAGGGTTGGTTTTAGGCTGCCTTGGGACGTCCTCCCACCTCCTTGGCCTCCACTCCTTGCTCCTATATAAGTAGATCCATCAAGTAGCTTTTTTGCTTGGGATTTGTTTAGTCAAAAGTTAGCCATTGCAACTTCGCGTACTTCGTTTGTGTCCAACGACCAGACCAAGACCACTTACGGATCCCCACCATTATCAATACTTCATATATATTCACAATATTCAGATTGCTTTATCATATTCTTGCTAGTTTTTCGTTTGCTTGCAGGAATAGACCTTCGTGGTCAGGCTGATCGTGCTTCCGGCATCGTCAGTAACCTCAGGAGATTGGTTTAGCGATTGCTAAGGCGCAACGTCGTGCATGTTTGTAGTCGGATCGTCAAAGTCGACTCCACCAAATCGATAGTTATCATCTCATCGAAAGATCGGGACACCCTCGCCTCTATCAAGTGGTATCAGTTTTCAAGTTATCCGGTGAGAATTTCCAGTTTCCCCTAGTTTAGATTTATTTTCTTACCTATTGTCCAAGAAAAAGCCACAAAAAAGTTAGATCTATTCATCTTTTTGTCCAAGCCTGTATGAGCCTTTGCAATTTTCTTTTCATTGTTTGCATTATTGAATTATCGGTTGCATCGTCGTGTCGAGTTGCTGGTCTTAGTGTCTAGTTCGTTTAGAGTTTTGAGTTCTGTTCACATTAGTCACGTCGCCGCTGCATCGCTATCCCTTCCGCTGTCCACCACACCATCCATCAATTTCTACCACGTGCTACCCATAGTTCATTGTTACAATCATAGTTGAGGTCGTTCACATCTTCGCTTGATCCAATTTGCATCTTATATAGTTTGTCTTGGAAAGAGGGAGAGAAAAAAAAAGACAGAGAAAAAAAGAGAAAAAAAAAGAAGTCAGAGAAAAAAAGAGAGAAAGAAAAAGAAAAAAAAATTGAGGAAAAAAAAGAGAAAAAAAAACAAAATTCGGATCTATCTAGACTCAATCTCGTAGTTGAATTCGAATTGGAATCTGTTTTGTGCACTGTTCAGTAAAACAGGCATAACTTCCTCACACGAAGTCCGTTTTGGCTCCGCGAGTACTAAAATGAAAGCTAGCGACGAGCCACATCTAAATAGTTGCAGAGACTAGTTCAATATTTGACACCTCAAAATCGTCTTCTAAATAGGTCTTTTTGCCCTCCGAAGTTCGCGGACACAGTTTATTCCAGTTTTTCAAGCCAGTTTCAGAATTCTTTGACTCCTCATATCAACTCGGAATTGAGTGATTCTTTTTGCATTGGAAAGCTTGAGTTAGTAGAATTCTTTGAAAAAATTTATCAGAAAATTGGCTCAAACTTTTCAAGAGGAAAGTTGGAGAGAGAGTTGTTGTATATCCTGCTTGGCAGTTGTAATTCATCATTATCTTTACTGCCGTTGTGATCTTCACTTATATCTTGCTATCCAGAGCTACTTAGTATCCTTCATTGATGCTAGTTGTGCTACGCCGTGACCTCATTAGTGTTCTAGGCTCGCGTCTCTAGTCCGGTCTAGCCTAGGACCAGCACAGTACCGTCGTTGAGCGTTTATTCAACATTGCATCTCTGAATTGATTATTGCTAATATTTTGCTACCATATATAGCCAACCCAGCTCCACATATTTCTGCACCGTGTATACGTACGTTCCCCTGGCAATCGCTTTACACAACCTTCAGAGTTATTTGACACCGCTGGTTGCCTGTCACTACCTGCTGCTTGGTAAGAACTTGTAAGATATTGATATTTGCTTTACTGTGAGCATTTTACAACCACATCCTAGTAGTTCATAGGAACATTATTCTCGAATTTTGTTTCTTGTTTCTACTAATCATGACAGGTTCCGGAGATAGACGTTCTTGGACGACGGACACATCTTCACCATCACGAGAGTTGGGACAACACACACAAGCACATGGTCAGGTTATCTCCTTACCGTCATTTGAGGGTAGATTTAATCCTGCTATTTATCAAGCTTGGGAGCTTGAAGTAGAACAAGTTTTTAGTCACCATGACTTTTCTGAACTTGAGCGAGTACGAGCTGCCACTAGAGCATTTACTGGTTTTGCTTCTGTTTGGTGGAGTGTGCATTGTAAGAAAAACATTGATAACCAACCCACAACTTGAAAAGATTTGCATGCTGTAATGAGACAACAATTTTTTCCTCCTTACTATCGTCATGAATTGCTTCGCAAATTGAAACAATTAAAACAAGACAGTAACACTGTTCATGCTTACTACCAAGAGTTCAAATCTTATATGCATCATTGTGACATAGAAGAATTTGTGGATGATACAATGAATAGATTTTTTGGTGGTTTGAACCATGATATTCAGGCACGATTTCAGTATATTCCTTGTTGCATTACTGGTATGTATGTTCGTGCTTGTACCTTTGAGAGACAGTTACAGGAGGATGCATTGGGTGACTGCAATAACTACTATTCTAGTTCATGCTCACCACCACCGCTTGGTTCCTCCACCGTTGCACCTACTAGAGCAGCCACACCTCAGATTGTGAGCGCAACATCATCTCAAGAGTATGGTACATTGCCATCATCCGTACCTACATCAGCTACATCTTTGCGACAAGGTAACTGTAAAGGTATTGATGATATAACTTCACATGAGAATGATGCATGCCTAGTTAACTTGAATACATCATGCGTTGAGTTACCTGTTGATTTGAGCGCGTCACCTATTTTAGAGAATCATGTTACTGTCATGAATGCGTCATGTGATCAAACAACTGAAATACCAACAATTTTGAGTGCACCCAATGAATTAACTGTTGATGCAAAAGAACCAATGTTTAATCATTTTGATATGACCTCTAATCTTGGTGATGATTCTGTGTCAAATGACTTATTGCATGTTTGCTTATTTAAGCATGTTGTAGCATGTAAATTTGATGCAAGTAAGGTTTATTCACCAATGTTGGGATGGTTTAATGATGAATATTGTCAATCTTTTCATATGAATAAGAGCTTCACTTATATGTGCAAACTGAGTTGCAATACTTTCATGCCTTCTACTTCTTGTGATAATATTTTGGCTTTATATTTTATTAACTATGAAAGTTACTCATGTATACATGTGCCATATGTGCAAAGTCCACGGGAAGTAAAAATGGATGACATATACATATATAACATGTACACCTTGTCTCTTTTGTTAGCCACATTTCAGATTAAGGAACGCCGAGGACGGCTTTATTTTCAAGAAGGGGAGGATGATGAGGACATGACTACCTTGCATACGACCAAACATATTGCATACATGCATATTTGTCAGGTGATTTCTAGTGCAAATTATTCAATAATCTATTTATGTTATCCAGAACAAAAATACTTCACACACTTTTGTGTTTTGTCTAATTGCAGGTGTATGGGACATTTGTACAATCCACATATGAAGATAGGGGAAAAGGAGAAGTTTAGGTTCTTTTCAAAAAGTCCTCTCACGTCACTTTTGGGCCAAGAGAAGATAGAGTCCAAGTCTCTCACGTTCTGGATTCAGATTCGGACTGCACAGACATACGTGACTCAAAACGCCAACAACTTTTTCATACGGACTCCGAATAGGGTGGTTCTTTTTTGTTGGAAAGTAGATTTCGTCATCTTTCCAACCCAACTGGAATCACCTTTAAATTCGTCCGGAGCGTTGAGATATGTACGAAACAATCTGACGCTGTAGCAGAATCCGAGTCAAACAACAAGTCCAAAGGTGTTGCATCACCTCCACTTGGGCCCATGAGCCTTGTACGACCTAGGGTTGGTTTTAGGCTGCCTTGGGACGTCCTCCCACCTCCTTGGCCTCCACTCCTTGCTCCTATATAAGTAGATCCATCAAGTAGCTTTTTGCTTGGGATTTGTTTAGTTAAAAGTTAGCCATTGCAACTTCGTGTACTTCGTTTGTGTCCAACGACCAGATCAAGACCGCTTACGGATCCCCACCATTATCAATACTTCATATATATTCGCAATATTCAGATTGCTTTATCATATTCTTGCTAGTTCTTCGATTGCTTGCAGGAATAGACCTTCGTGGTCAGGCTGATCGTGCTTCCGGCATCGTCAGTAACCTCAGGAGATTGGTTTAGCGATTGCTAAGGCGCAACGTCGTGCACGTTTGTAGTCGAATCGTCAAAGTCGACTCTACCAAATCGATAGTTATCATCTCATCGAAAGATCGGGACACCCTCGCCTCTATCACAATGTGTGCGCCATCAGATCTACTGACGAAATCAGGTGGATACGTTTACATTCATCTCTGTGGCAAAAAGGGGAGTTAGTTGTGTCATCGTCGGGTCAGTGCTACTACAGCAGCAACGACATAGATATGGATATTCCGTCTTAGGTGGACGTCTAGATATCATCGACCCAGTGTCATCTGCTTCTCCAAGCCATGGATCCATCAACATAGTCAGCACTTCCCCACAGAGGTCTGTTACTGGCGCGCCATTGGAATGTGCACGACAGAGAGGATGGACGGTTCCACAAGGAATGGATTGTATTTTCCTTTTCTTTTAGGTTTTTTTGTAGTGTTGGTGTTTCATTAATATAGAGCTTTGGCTCCTTTGGAAAAAATTCAACTGTATGGCGAGACTAAGGCTAGTGAGCATGGATTTGCAAGATAGCAAATGGAGGAGACCTTTCTTCTTCACTGATTTAATACAAGATACATGCATCGCATCCTGATAAAGTGGATCCTTAAGCCCTTGACCTTTCATAACACAATTAGGCTCCTTAGTTAGACCTTACCTAATTTAGTATAATGGGTTTCCTGCCAGAATAATAAACAATGGGATTTCCAAATTTATTTTCCCTAAGAGCAACTTCAATGGGGTGATCCATTTCGTCCGCCCGCGTCCGTTTGGATCAGCGCGGACAAAAGTGGCGGCCCAACGCGCCGACCCAAACGGACGTGCGTCCGTTTTTCGTTCGCGGGCGACCCATTCCCGGCCCAATTTTGAGCCGGATTTGCGTCGGCGCGGACACAAGACGGACGCGCGCGCGCCTACTCCTCCCCCGGGCCCGCCTGTCGGTCGGAGCCACCGCCATTCCCCCCCCCCCAAAACACTCCCGCCCGCGCGCGCTCCCGCCTCAACCAGCCATGGACGACGCCATCGACCTCGACGCCGCCGGCGGCCTCGCCTCCCTCGCCTCGTCCAGCGCCGCCGCGACCAAGACGAAGAAGCCTCGTGCCCCGCGCAAGACCGCTGCCGCGACCAAGCCGAAGAAGCCGCTGACGCCCGAACAGCGGGCAAGGGAGTCGGCCAAGAGGAAGGACCGGAGGCACGCCGCGGACGCGAGGGATGAGGCAGCCGCGCAGGCCGCCGTCGCCGCCGTGCAGCAGGAGTTCACCAACGCCCGCGTCGCGGCGGCAACGAGGGAGGCACTCTACATGCTAGGGGTAAACCCTAGCCAGCGCAGCCTCGTCCAAGCCGCCGTCGCCGTGGCCAGCACCGGCTCCTCGGCGTTTCCTCGGATGGTGCTGCCCGACTCACCCCGCGCGTCGGTTTGCAACCCGATCCCCGGCTTCCACGTCTACCCGCAGGCCTCCCGCCTCTCCGGGGAGTGCTCGCCCGACGTGAGCGTGGTCGCGCCTTCCACGCCCGCGCCCGCGCCCATCGACCTCAACGCCACCCCGGTGGTCGGTGGCTCATCATCCGGCGGCTTGAGGAAACGCGCGCGGCAGACGCCGGACGACGGGCTCCCGGACGCCCGTAACCTGTTCGAGGAAATGCCGTCCGCCGTCGACGAGGACTACATGCGGAACCTCATCTTCGAGGGTGGTGTTCCGGGCGCTGGCTACGATCCTGACGAGACACAAAGCCAGGACGGCCGCGGGGCGTTCACGCCGGCCGCTGGCTATGATCCCGATCAGGCGGCCTTCATGCGTGATCAGGTCGGCATCGACCTGGACGGCTTCCCCCTTGACCACGAGTTCCCGGGAGACTACGGGCTAGAGGAAGAGGACGAGTGCGATATCGAAGTGGAGCCTTTGTTCGAGGACGAGCTCGCCAACCAAGCCGCCGGTCCTAAGCCGAAGCGCAAGAGCAAGCGCATGAAGGCGTACACAGCTGCCGAGGACAAGCTTCTTTGCGAGTGTTGGCGCGACATCGGACAAGACCCCAAGACGGGCGCCGAGCAAAAGCATTCAACCTTTGGACTCGTGTCCACCGAGAGTTTCATGAGCGCAAGAAGTTCCCACCTTACCAATTTGTGAGCACGCGCGGGTGGGTCTCCATTTCCAAGCGGTGGAGGGTGATCCAACAAGAGTGCAACAAGTTTTGCGCCACCCTTGAGAGCGCCAAGGCCCGCCCCGTGAGCGGCATCGGCATGCAAGACATGGTATGGTAGCAAGCAAGCCGCCCTCTTTTGTGTCATCAAGATCATCCTTTGCGTGTTCATTTGCATATCACTTGCCCATATGCTTGCACGCAAATATTTTGTAGGCATTTCAAGCTTTGGAGGTATTCAAGGTTCAACACAATGGCAAGTGCTTCAACCTCTCCCATTGTTATCGGGTCATCAAGGACGAGGAGAAGTTCAAGGCACAAAATGCCGCACTCAAGGCACGTGGGGGAAGAAAGCCGTGGAGGATGTTGGGGAGGGCGAGCCGGCACGGCCGCGGGGGAAGACCAACTCCAAGAAGGAGGACAAGCGAGATGCGGCCACCAACGCCTTGATCGCAAGCGTGGACGGCATGATGAATAAGAAGGACTCAAGGGAGGAGGAGCGCCGACGTTTCAAGGCGGAGCAAATGGATGCTTTCATGGAGATCCAAAGGAGGAGGCTTGATCTGGACGCCGAGAAGCAAACCAAGATGTTTGAGCTCGAGGCGGAGAAGCAAGCCAAGATGCTAGAGATCGAGGCCGCCAACGCCAAGACCAAGGCCAAAGAAGTGGCTCTCGCAAGCATGATGACCGGGGTGAAGATCATGAAGGCGGATCTCAACAGCGTGTCGCCAAGGAAGAGGCCGTGGTTCGAGAAGATGCAGGCCAACATACTCAAGTTCAACGACGAGTGATCTACGGCGGCGAGGGCCATCTTTTTTATATGTCGGCAGGTGTGCCGGCATGACCACGGGATGGCGTGGTCGAACTCAAGTCCCACCCTTTTTTGTGTGCTGACATGTGTTCGGCCGGCTGGCGAGTGCGCCAGCATGAACTGTGGTATTTTCTGAAGCCGGCATTGTATGCCGGCGCTGGCATGGTGCCAGCATAAGACATGGCCGCTGGCATGATCGGCCGCGGGCCTTTTTTATTTAAAAGTTGAATACGGACATGAAATGGGTCGGCGCATTGGGCGCACTGCCGACCCAAATACAAAACTGGGCGGACGCCGGGCAGACGGCCAACCTAAACGAATAAAAAGCGGACAAATGCGCCGTCCGTTTGGATCGGCTCGTTGGAGTTGCTCTAATATTCTCCTCCTTTTCCCTAGAGTTTTGGACTCTCTGTGCACCATCTTCTCTTCATCGACTTGGACTCCACAATCTCCAATCGCAACTTGTCCAAGTGCTTCTGCTTGCTGTCCTGTCTGTCAGCATACCAAACAAAACTTGTACGGCGTAGGTCTCTATGAACTTTGGCAGGTGCCCAGTATTGTTTTAACTTCCATGCAAATGGGTATATATGCATATTTGACCCATTTTTCAAGTAATCCTTTTTCGACGAAGAATAGCGTGAAATTCAGTGAAATTAATTAGAAGTGGGAAAACAACTAACCAGAACCAGTGACCATGATGCATCTACCAAAAAAATATGCTGCTCATGGAGAGAAAACGATTACCACTGGTTGGAATAGCTATTCGATTCCACTACTTGAGGTAGGCCTAGGTGTCGAGAAACCAACATGGAATCAGAACGGAGCGGAAAATTTTCACACGCTGTACTTGACTCCACTACTCCCGGCACAAATGTCAAGCAGGCATGATGGCACTAGACCAGAACATAGTAACGCATAAAGCTGTACTTGGCTCCACTACTTATGGAAATGTAGAAAAATACAATTTTAATGCCTCAATCAAGACGACTGGCAATTTTATCATTGAGATGACATCTCGGCACTAGAGAGCACCCTACACAATGAAGTGGTGGCTGCACAGCATTCCATTGCTTTATTCTCTTCCATGGTGTGTTCCCTTACTACTCCAAAGAAGAGAATAAACAGCTAATAATGGTAATGCAGTTGGTATCGCCGGTTTTAGGAAAGATTCTAATTCCAGCAGCAATTAAACTCAACAACAACTTTTCTTTTCCTTAACAGAAAAAGAAACAGTTAAATGAGGCTTACCTAAACAACCAACGCTGCAAAGATGAGCATTTGAGGGTGAAGAGGCTTCCACGTGGGCAGTGCCGCATGTTTGTCTCCACTAGATAACTCAAAAATAATAGGGAAAACTTTGTTTTTGCCACTCTAGTTTTTGCCAACTTTGCTTATGCCACTCTAGAATTTGACATTTCACTTTTGCCACTCTTAGCTTTTGACAATATATCACTTTTGCCATTCCGTGGCAAAAGCAAAATTTTCAGAGTGGCAATTATGATACATTGTCAAAAGCTAAGAGTGGCAAAAGTGAAATGAAAAATTATCATTTTTGCCATGGAATGGCATTTGTGATGTATTGTCAAAAGCCAAGAGTGGCAAAAGTGAGACGTCAAAATCTAGAGTGGCATAAGCAAAATTGGCAAAAGCTAAAGTGGCAAAAACAAAGTTTTCCCAAAATAATACTTAGAGAGCGGAATATCAGAAAGCCAGACCATAAATTTCTGTAAACATCAAATCAAGTATGCAAAAATGAATTGATAGTTTAGAAAAGCATCATTCCAAAGTGTTTTGTTCCCTTCCTTTTCCATTTTCTCCACAAGGGCCTACTTCCTTGCCTTGCTGCAGACAATTGCATCTAGATGTATTTTTGTGACTAAGGTATTTTTGGTGTGCTCTCCAAAAAAAACAGATTTAGTGCAATGTGACTGCAAATTTGTGAAATGTTCCTTTGATAACATTTTGGAAATACTAATGATAGATGACAAAATGACAATGTGCAAAACTAAGCAGCACTATCTGCTGATACTCCTGCAAAAATAAAAAATAAAATGGCTGAGTACAACATAAGATAGTCAGCGACATAATCTTCAGAGACCCACTTGCATGAAGGTGTCTAATGTTTCCGAAAGAAATAACATGGAGATAGTGATTTAATACCTTTTCAGAGAACTCAACAGTGGTAAACCATCAGCTTTAATTATTATTTTTCATTTCAATCAAGACAAATATATTATTATTTTATCTAGTATATTAATACCAATACCAAACAGAAGAACTGAAGAGATGTACCAACAAACGAAGATAAAACAAGTGTGCAAATTTGTACTTATCATCATTGATACCTCATGATTCTAGTAAAAATAGTTATTGTCTAGAACTTAAAAGAAGACACATGAAGTATTACTTGTACAGATTCTGTGTGCAACTGTTCGAGAAGAAACAAGGCCTTTGGTTGGCTGTCTTGGAAAAAGTGGTTAGATCCTCTGTGTGGCCTTTTCAGTTCTTTCCACGCATACCCAACTAAAAAAGAACACACATACTACTCATGTCTCACACTTGAAGAAGCAGCGTTCTTGCCACTATAAATAGACGCTCATACTCTAGCAATGCCCAATAAGCAGCTCAAGGCACATCGAAGTATATTAGCTTCGCAACAACCAGACAGAGTATTTACCGTGCAAGACCAAAATACCTCCCTCCCCTTCCAACCATGTCTAGGTCGGTGGAACCTCTTATTGTGGGGCGGGTGATTGGAGAAGTTCTTGATACATTTAACCCATGTGTGAAGATGGTAACGACCTATAACTCCAACAAGCTTGTCTTCAATGGCCATGAGCTCTACCCATCAGCGGTTGTATCTAAACCACGAGTAGAGGTCCAAGGGGGTGACTTGCGTTCCATGTTCACACTTGTAGGTGCATTTAATTCAATCCGGGAACTCCATATTCAACTCTTGAGTATTATATACTTGTGTTTTCTTCCTAATGGCCACAATTATTCATATTTCAGGTTATGACAGACCCTGATGTGCCAGGGCCAAGTGATCCATATCTAAGGGAGCACCTTCACTGGTAATCTTTCTTCTGCACATTTCTTTCTGCTGGGTGGCCACTGATCAACTAGAAATTAGTATATGTTGCTAGATAGCAGCACATCTCCGTATTGCCTTCATATGAAGAAGACTGTTTTCTGAAGACTTCTAATTGGAGCCATTTTGTCATATATGTTACACTTACAGGATTGTTACTGATATACCTGGGACAACAGATGCTTCTTTTGGTAGGTCCCTTCGAACAAATTTGAATTGGTCTATTCCATGTTCTGCATTTTGATAAATAACCATCCAACTTTCCAACTGCAGGACGGGAAGTCATAAGCTATGAGAGCCCAAAGCCCAACATAGGCATCCACAGGTTCATTTTTGTGCTCTTCAAGCAGAAGCGAAGGCAGACTGTAACTGTGCCTTCCTTCAGGGATCATTTCAACACCCGTCAGTTTGCTGCGGAGAATGACCTCGGCCTCCCTGTGGCAGCTGTCTACTTCAACTGTCAGAGAGAGACTGCTGCCAGGAGGCGCTGAAAATCCAGCTCTCGTTGTCCCAGTTATGACAAATAAAGGCCTATGGAGTTCCAATCTTCTTTTCGAAGTGGATACTCGTCTGCTACATTACTTGCTCGTGAACCAATGCTTCCTTGCCACATTACTTGCTCATGGATCTACAAATAAATCAAATGCATTTTGCAGATTGTATTAGAATTAGATTGTTTTGTAAGCAGTAAGATTGATAATCATGTTGACAAATGCCAGTGCAGCAAGTGGTCCATGTTTGTGGTTCCAAGTCGTGTATTAGCCAGTTATCACGAAATCCAGGGTCAAGTAGACAATCCTAACTGGCAAAAAGGCTTTATCTACTGTATGTCGCATGCTGGTTCCAAGTTATGTGCACCTTTTCGGCTTTTCTGACAAGCAATCTCCTGTAACAGAACTTTGTTAGATATTGTTGCGTCACCTCATAGAACAATGAAAACCCTCCTAACTGTATTGCATTGCCACTATATTCAGAGAGGCATGGAGATATCCAACGATCTAGAGGATCACCCACTAGAAATGCCAAAAGTACGCCCCCACCCTATTTTGCCTTCATCATGTCCTTACACTCAGCGACAAAACAATATCCATTTGATACACATTGCATATTAATAATTTACTCAAATTTAGCTATAAACTGACCCTCTTTCCCCGTCCTCTAGGAATACTAGTATAATGCCCGTGCGTTGCCACGGGCTTTTGAGATATTTTGCTAGAATTATGTAAACATAATGCATATTATATTTCACATGTAAAAAAAGCACAGGTATAATTGAGTAATAATTTAAGTCAACTTCACTTACATTGTAAATCTTTTCCTAATAATAAAGCACGGGTTGAGCCTGTCGGGTTCACCGGCGTGGCAATTTTACATAAAAGTCCCTTCATTTTTAGGCAATTAAGCCGCAGACTATCATCAAGTCGGCAAAAAGAATCGTTTTTTTTTCTTTTTTTTAAAAATAAACCCCTTGACTTTCGGTCGTAGCATGCGGATGGATATCGACGACGAGGGCGGCCAGCCATGGCCACGGTTGCGGGGGGGCGGGGGGGGAGGTCGTCGGGCTTCTGCAGGAGCTGCTGGCGAGGTGGCTCGGGCGAGCTTGGCCAAGAGGCGCTCCAATGATGGTGGACTGCAGGGGAGGCAGCGGCTTGGGGCCAGAGGAGCCCGTTCTCGCTGCGGTGTTCGTGGCCGGCGGCAAGAGATAGCAGGAGGTGTACAAAGCGCAACGGCACGGGCAGCGCCATGGTTGCAGCCGATGTGAGGCAGAGCCGGCGGCTCGGGCGGCACCATGGTATGCTAATGTATAAGCTGACTGTCAATGGAGCAAACAGGGAACTACACGCAGGAGCTAAACAATAATTGGCAAGCCCAAGGACAAATACCTCGAGAGGAACGTATTGGAGCAGCAGTTGTGGGGACCCTGATGCCTCAGGGAGTGGTGCGGAGGAGGTGTCTTGCATTCAGTCAGTCATTCAAAGCAAACAACAACACCTCCTTCGATAAAATCCGCAACCTAGTGCATCATTCGTCGGCCGCCCACGTCGTAGATTTTAGACCACCATTTTTCTCAGGATGTTTGGTCTACTAAATCTTGTGCACCCAGCCTATAGCAACCCAATGCGTCATCAACCAGTGACAACACCTCGACATGTCTGATGGAAAATCAACCTAACACCAAAATAGCATGTCACATACCAGACACGGACCACATTAATTCCTAGTAATTTACCTAGAAACTGTCCAAACAGCCCACATCCCTTTTGGCAACACAAACATAAACATTGTATTATCAGTTTCTTTTCTTTGGAATGAGATTGGGAGCTGTCCTACTTAATTAAAAAAATGAACATTCAGGAGCTAACTTCACCAAAAATCATGCAACCCATTTTCACATGGGGCTGATTCAGTATAGTCCCTCTCGCAAAGGAAACTTCGTCAATGACTAACAGAGCTAGGCCTATAATTCTTTTTTTTTCTAGATACATAGTAAGAAAACATCTGAGCTAAGCATCAAAGTCATTTTCCCCTATCGCACAACAAACTCTGCAGTGCCTAATTAAGTTTTGCATACCATTTCAGGAACCATCACAACATTACTGCCAACAAAAACAATTGCGATTCAGACGGGTTCCAATTAATAAAATATAAGAACCAATAGTTGGAACAGTGCATTATTCTTTATGTGGAAAACTTACGCGTAGAAGATAAAAACATCACCTCAAATCCTTAACTTCTTATTATTCCAATGTAAATTTGGCAGGAATCCTTTGGCTGAACAAAGATTCCGATGAATGTGTGATCTCCTCTTTCATAATAGCATGTCCACTTTCAACGGCAATATACAATAGCAATTAGAGTCCATATAAAGAAATTTTCCTTCTTCGCTAACCAAATATGAACCAACTGGAGAACATTATTGGTGCATGTAAAGCACTACATAGTACATTCTCTTGCAATCTCTCAAACTTAATGTTCACATGTCATTACATCTGATTCCACGAGGTTCTCCCTCTCAATCAACTCCTAGCGGGATTGAAGTCATCACTGAAATTGGCAAGAAGAATACCATGGATCGGCAATCTGTCAGCATAAACAATCGTGACAAAAACAATCGAGATACTGCAATCACCTGATATAGTAGCTTGCCAATTACATAATGGGGTCCAAGAAAAATTGATTGGATTAATAAGAATAGAACCAAAAATTCTTTTATGTTAGGAAATCAGAAACTTTGTGTCGGCTTATTACCAAAAACAAAAACCAGTTAAGGTTGATTCATTCAACAACATGAGAGCTCAAACCAAGTTCAGGTGGCTTTCATTCAGTATTGTGTGATCATGAAGTGTTCAGCAAAAAAAGAGTGCATAGAAATTT
The DNA here is from genome assembly GCF_002575655.3 of Aegilops tauschii subsp. strangulata. NCBI lineage: Eukaryota > Viridiplantae > Streptophyta > Magnoliopsida > Poales > Poaceae > Aegilops > Aegilops tauschii. The sequence goes on from NC_053039.3 coordinate 230,936,217, forward strand.
TTCTAAACAACCGGAATAAGGACAAACACGCTCAGCAGCGGACGCCAGCACACAAAAATGCAAGGGCATAGCAAGCACACAAGCATGTACATAAACAAGCAAGCGTAGCAGCTAGAACAATTTCCCCAACAACCCAGTTGACATCATAACACCATTCCCCTCCTGTATATCTCACTCCCCTCTCCAGCCCCAGTGACATCCTGCCTTGCGGGCATCGTTCATCCCCAAACAGGGCGCCTCCGTCTCATCTCCTCTGGCCCAAGTGAAAGGACCAGTTTGGGAATTTGAAATGTTGTTAGGTACCTTGATGGAGCGGGCATGTGCGTAAGGCTAGGGTCGTCTTGAGAAGACGACCTTCCCCGTGAGCAGCTTCTGGAGCGACTTCACGTTGGCGCCCAACACCCTTTGGTCGAGGAGGCCGACAGGGAGCACCGCTAGGCATCAAGAGACCCAACCACGGAGGAAACTGAGGAGAAGGCCGGGTGAGCTCCACCGTTGTGCTCCTCCATGGATCCAGTAGCGACCACCGTGGCAACCTGGCTAGCATCGTCGGTTGTGGCCATGGCCAAATCCGTGGCACGACGACGGGAGGTCGGGGAGGGAGAAGAACGACGACTGTGGAGGTCTCCATCCGTCAAACTGGCCAAGTGTACAGATCCAACAGGGAGGAGATCGATGGAGATCGAGAGACGACGTCATGGAGGTGAGGGCTGGCCGGTGGCAATGGAGCGGGGGAGGAGGAATCCAGCGGCGGTGGCGACGGCTACCCCGGGACCTCGGCGGCGGCAAAGGGATCCGCAAGGGCGGCCCGTCCAGGACCTCGGCGGCGGCAAAGGGATCGGCGGCTAGGGCGTGGTTTCCATGGACGTAGCGAATAGATCAGCGGCAGCAAAGGGATCCACGAGGGTGGCTCGTCCAGGACCTCGGCGGCGGCAAAGGGATCGGCGGCTAGGGCGTGGTTTCCATTGACGTAGCGAATAGATCGGCGGCGGCGGAGGGATCGGCAGCAGCGAAGGCAGCTGGGCCGTGGTTATCGTCCTCGTAGCGAGACGAACAAGGGCAATCTGGATCGACAGTTTTTTCCGCGAGGAGGCCTCGCTCCCTCGTTCGTGTGAGTCGGGCCGATTTTTTTTCGTCGGTTTTTTTTCGTTCGTCAGTTTTTGTCTGAGTTTTTGTCATGCGAGGGGAATAGCTACGTGGTCTTTATTGTTTTTCTGGTGCGACGGGATGGTTGTGTGGACGTGGGAGGAGAGACGAAAAAACAGACGAAGGTGGGACGAAAATAAACCCGGAACGGAGACTACCAGCTGAGACATTAGGAGTAGAGATCAGAGCTCAAACCAAGTTCAGGTGGCTTTCATTCAGTATTGTGTGATCACGAAGTGTTCAGCAAAAAAAGAGTGCATAGAAATTTTTCTAAACAACCGGAACAAGGACAAACACGCTCAGCAGCGGACGCCAGCACACAAAAATGCAAGGGCATAGCAAGCACACGAACATGTACATAAACAAGCAAGCACAGCAGCTAGAACAATTTCCCCAACAAACCAGCTGACATCATAACACCGTTCCCCTCCTGTATATCTCACTCCCCTCTCCAGCCCCAGTAACATCCTGCCTTGCGGGCATCGGTCATCCCCAAACAGGGCGCCTCCGTCTCATCTCCTCTGGCCCAAGTGAAAGGACCAGTTTGGGAATTTGAAATGTTGTTAGGTACCTTGATGGAGCGGGCATGTGCGTAAGGCTAGGGTCGTCTTGAGAAGACGACCTTCCCCGTGAGCAGCTTCTGGAGCGACTTCACGTTGGCGCCCAACACCCTTTGGTGGAGGAGGCCGACAGGGAGCACCGCTAGGCATCAAGAGACCCAACCATGGAGGAAACTGAGGAGAAGGCCGGGTGAGCTCCACCGTTGTGCTCCTCCATGGATCCAGTAGCGACCACCGTGGCAACCTGGCTAGCGTCGTCGGTTGTGGCCATGGCCAAATCCGTGGAGCACGGCGACGGGAGGTCGGGGAGGGAGAAGAACGACGACTGTGGAGGTCTCCATCCGTCAATCTGGCCATGTGTACAGATCCAACAGGGAGGAGATCGAGAGACGATGTCATGGAGGTGAGGGCTGGCCGGTGGCAATGGAGCAAGGGAGGAGGAATCTAGCGGCGGTGGCGAAGGCTACCCCAGGACATCGGCGGCGGCAAAGGGATCCGCAAGGGCGGCCCGTCCAGGACCTCGGCGGCGGTAAAGGGATCGGCGGCGGCAAAGGGATCGGCGGCTAGGGCGTGGTTTCCATGGACGTAGCAAATAGATCAGCGGCAGCAAAGGGATCCACGAGGGTGGCTCGTCCAGGACCTCGGCGGCGGCAAAGGGATCGGCGGCTAGGGCGTGGTTTCCATGGACGTAGCGAATAGATCGGCGGCGGCGGAGGGATCGGCGGCAGCGAAGGCAGCTGGGGCGTGGTTATCGTCCTCGTAGCGAGACGAACGAGGGCAATCTGGATCGACAGTTTTTTCCGCGAGGAGGCCTCGCTCCCTCGTTCGTGTGAGTCGGACCGATTTTTTTTGTCAGTTTTTTTCGTTCGTCTGAGTTTTTGTCGTGCGAGGGGAATAGCTACGTGGTCTTCGTTGTTTTTCTAGTGCGGCGGGATGGTTGTGTGGAGGTGGGAGGAGAGACGAAAAAAAAGAAGAAGGTGGGAGGAGAGACGAAAAAAAATAGACGAAGGTGGGATAAAAATAAACCCGGAACGGAGACTACCAACTGAGACATTAGGAGTAGAGATCAGAGCTCAAACCAAGTTCAGGTGGCTTTCATTCAGTATTGTGTGATCATGAAGTGTTCAACAAAAAAAGAGTGCATAGAAATTTTTCTAAACAACCGGAACAAGGACAAACACGCTCAGCAGCGGACGCCAGCACACAAAAATGCAAGGGCATAGCAAGCACACGAGCATGTACATAAACAAGCAAGCGCAGCAGCTAGAAAAATTTCCCCAACAACCCAGTTGACATCATAACACCGTTCCCCTCCTGTATATCTCACTCCCCTCTCCAGCCCCAGTGACATCCTGCCTTGCGGGCATCGGTCATCCCCAAACAGGGCGCCTCCGTCTCATCTCCTCTGGCCCAAGTGAAAGGACCAGTTTGGGAATTTGAAATGTTGTTAGGTACCTTGATGGAGCGGGCATGTGCGTAAGGCTAGGGTCGTCTTGAGAAGACGACCTTCCCCGTGAGCAGCTTCTGGAGCGACTTCACGTTGGCGCCGAACACCCTTTGGTGGAGGAGGCCGACAGGGAGCACCGCTAGGCATCAAGAGACCCAACCATGGAGGAAAATGAGGAGAAGGCCGGGTGAGCTCCACCGTTGTGCTCCTCCATGGATCCAGTAGCGACCACCGTGGCAACCTGGCTAGCGTCGTCGGTTGTGGCCATGGCCAAATCCGTGGAGCACGGCGACGGGAGGTCGGGGAGGGAGAAGAACGACGACTGTGGAGGTCTCCATCCGTCAATCTGGCCATGTGTACAGATCCAACAGGGAGGAGATCGATGGAGATCGAGAAACGACGTCATGGAGGTGAGGGCTGGCCGGTGGCAATGGAGCGGGGGAGGAGGAATCCAGCGGCGGTGGCGACGGCTACCCCAGGACCTCGGCGGCGGCAAAGGGATCCGCAAGGGCGGCCCGTCCAGGACCTCGGCGGCGGTAAAGGGATCGGCGGCGGCAAAGGGATCGGCGGCTAGGGCGTGGTTTCCATGGACGTAGCGAATAGATCAGCGGCAGCAAAGGGATCCACGAGGGTGGCTCGTCCAGGACCTCGGCGGCGGCAAAGGGATCGGCGGCTAGGGCGTGGTTTCCATGGACGTAGCGAATAGATCGGCGGCGGCGGAGGGATCGGCGGCAGCAAAGGCAGCTGGGGCGTGGTTATCGTCCTCGTAGCGAGATGAACGAGGGCAATCTGGATCGACAGTTTTTTCCGCGAGGAGGCCTCGCTCCCTCGTTCGTGTGAGTCGGGCCAATTTTTTTTCATCAGTTTTTTTCGTTCGTCTGAGTTTTTGTCGTGCGAGGGGAATAGCTACGTGGTCTTCGTTGTTTTTCTGGTGCGACGGGATGGTTGTGTGGAGGTGGGAGGAGAGAAAAAAAAACAGATGGAGGTGGGATGAAAATAAACCCGGAACGGAGACTACCAACTGAGACATTAGGATTAGAGATCAGAGCTCAAACCAAGTTCAGGTGGCTTTCATTCAGTATTGTGTGATCATGAAGTGTTCAGCAAAAAAAGAGTGCATAGAAATTTTTCTAAACAACCGGAACAAGGACAAACACGCTCAGCAGCGGACGCCAGCACACAAAAATGCAAGGGCATAGCAAGCACATGAGCATGTACATAAACAAGCAAGCGCAGCAGCTAGAACAATTTCCCCAACAACCCAGCTGACATCATAACACCGTTCCCCTCCTGTATATCTCACTCCCCTCTCCAGCCTCAGTGACATCCTGCCTTGCGGGCATCGGTCATCCCCAAACAGGGCGCCTCCGTCTCATCTCCTCTGGCCCAAGTGAAAGGACCAGTTTGGGAATTTGAAATGTTGTTAGGTACCTTGATGGAGCGAGCATGTGCGTAAGGCTAGGGTCGTCTTGAAAAGACGACCTTCCCCGTGAGCAGCTTCTGGAGCGACTTCATGTTGGCGCCCAACACCCTTTGGTGGAGGAGGCCGACGGGGACCACCGCTAGGCATCAAGAGACCCAACCATGGAGGAAAATAAGGAGAAGGCCGGGTGAGCTCCACCGTTGTGCTCCTCCATGGATCCAGTAGCGACCACCGTGGCAACCTGGCTAGCATCGTCGGTTGTGGCCATGGCCAAATCCGTGGAGCACGGCGACGGGAGGTCGGGGAGGGAGAAGAAAGACGACTGTGGAGGTATCCATCCGTCAATCTGGCCATGTGTACATATCCAACAGGGAGGAGATCGATGGAGATCGAGAGACGACGTCATGGAGGTGAGGGCTGGCCGGTGGCAATGGAGCGGGGGAGGAGGAATCCAGCGGCGGTGGCGACGGCTACCCCAGGACCTCGACGGCGGCAAAGGGATCCGCAAGGGCGGCCCGGCCAGGACCTCGGCGGCGGTAAAGGGATCGGCGGCGGCAAAGGGATCGGCGGCTAGGGCGTGGTTTCCATGGACGTAGCGAATAGATCAGCGGCAGCAAAGGGATCCACGAGGGTGGCTCGTCTAGGAACTCGGCGGCGGCAAAGGGATCGGCGGCTAGGGCGTGGTTTCCATGGTAATAGCGAATAGATCGGCGGCGGCGGAGGGATCGGCGGCAGCGAAGGCAGCTGGGGCGTGGTTATCGTCCTCGTAGCGAGACGAACGAGGGCAATCTGGATCGACAGTTTTTTCCGCGAGGAGGCCTCGCTCCCTCGTTCGTGTGAGTCGTGCCGATATTTTTTCGTCAGTTTTTTTTCGTTCGTCAGTTTTCGTCTGAGTTTTTGTCGTGCGAGGGGAATAGCTACGTGGTCTTCGTTGTTTTTCTGGTGCGACGGGATGGTTGTGTGGAGGTGGAAGGAGAGACGAAAAAAACAGACGAAGGTGGGAGGAGAGACGAAAAAACAGACGAAGGTGGGACGAAAATAAACCCGGAACGGAGAGTACCAACTGAGACATTAGGAGTAGAGATCAGAGCTCAAACCAAGTTCAGGTGGCTTTCATTCAGTATTGTGTGATCATGAAGTGTTCAGCAAAAAAAGAGTGCATAGAAATTTTTCTAAACAACCGGAACAAGGACAAACACGCTCAGCAGCGGACGCCAGCACACAAAAATGCAAGGGCATAGCAAGCACACGAGCATGTACATAAACAAGCAAGCACAGCAGCTAGAACAATTTCCCCAACAACCCAGCTGACATCATAACACCGTTCCCCTCCAGTATATCTCACTCCCCTCTCCAGCCCCAGTGAGATCCTGCCTTGCGGGCATCGGTCATCCCCAAACAGGGCGCCTCCGTCTCATCTCCTCTGGCCCAAGTGAAAGGACCAGTTTGGGAATTTGAAATGTTGTTAGGTACCTTGATGGAGCGGGCATGTGCGTAAGGCTAGGGTCATCTTAAGAAGACGACCTTCCCCGTGAGCAGCTTCTGGAGCGACTTCACGTTGGCGCCCAACACCCTTTGGTTGAGGAGGCCGACAGGGAGCACCGCTAGGCATCAAGAGACCCAACCATGGAGGAAAATGAGGAGAAGGCCGGGTGAGCTCCACCGTTGTGCTCCTCCATGGATCCAGTAGCGACCACCGTGGCAACCTGGCTAGCGTCGTCGGTTGTGGCCATGGCCAAATCCGTGGAGCACGGCGACGAGAGGTCGGGGAGGGAGAAGAACGACGACTGTGGAGGTCTTTATCCGTCAATCTGGCCATGTGTACAGATCCAACAGGGAGGAGATCGATGGAGATCGAGAGACGACGTCATGGAGGTGAGGGCTGGCCGGTGGCAATGGAGCGGGGGAGGAGGAATCCAGCGACGGCTACCCCAGGACCTCGGCGGCGGCGAAGGGATCCGCAAGGGCGGCCCGTCCAGGACCTCTGCGGCGGCAAAGGGATCGGCGGCGCCAAAGGGAATGGCGGCTAGGGCGTGGTTTCCATGGACGTAGCGAATAGATCAGCGGCAGCAAAGGGATCCACGAGGGTGGCTCGTCCAGGACCTCGGCGGCGGCAAAGGGATCGACGGCTAGGGCGTGGTTCCCATGGACGTAGCGAATAGATCGGCGGCGGCGGAGGGATCGGCGGCAGCGAAGGCAGCTGGGCCGTGGTTGTCGTCCTCGTAGCGAGACGAACGAGGGCAATCTGGATCAACAGTTTTTTCCACGAGGAGGCGTCGCTCCCTCGTTCGTGTGAGTCGGGCCGATTTTTTTTGTCGGTTTTCTTTCGTTCGTCAGTTTTCGTCTGAGTTTTTGTCGTGCGAGGGGAATAGCTACGTGGTCTTCGTTGTTTTTCTGGTGCGACGGGATGGTTGTGTGGAGGTGGGAGGAGAGACGGAAAAAAACAGACGAAGGTGGGAGGAGAGACGGAAAAAAACAGACGAAGGTGGGAGGAGAGACGAAAAAAACAGACGAAGGTGGGATGAAAATAAACCCGGAACGGAGACTACCAACTGAGACATTAGGAGTAGAGATCAGAGCTCAAACCAAGTTCAGGTGGCTTTCATTCAGCATTGTGTGATCATGAAGTGTTCAGCAAAAAAAGAGTGCATAGAAATTTTTTTAAACAACCGGAACATGGACAAACACGCTCAGCACCGGACGCCGGCACACAAAAATGCAAGGGCATAGCAAGCACACGAGCATGTACATAAACAAGCAAGCGCAGCAGCTAGAACAATTTCCCCAACAACCCAGCTGACATCATAACACCATTCCCCTCCTGTATATCTCACTCCCCTCTCCAGCCCCAGTGACATCCTGCCTTGCGGGCATCGGTCATCCCCAAACAGGGCGCCTCCGTCTCATCTCCTCTGGCCCAAGTGAAAGGACCAGTTTGGGAATTTGAAATGTTGTTAGGTACCTTGATGGAGCGGGCATGTGCGTAAGGCTAGGGTCGTCTTGAGAAGACGACCTTCCCCGTGAGCAGCTTCTGGAGCGACTTCACGTTGGCGCCCAACACCCTTTGGTGGAGGAGCCCGACAGGGAGCACCGCTAGGCATCAAGAGACCCAACCTTGGAGGAAAATGAGGAGAAGGCCGGGTGAGCTCCACCGTTGTGCTCTTCCATGGATCTAGTAGCGACCACCGTGGCAACCTGGCTAGCGTCGTCGGTTGTAGCCATGGCCAAATCCGTGGAGCACGGCGACGGGAGGTCGGGGAGGGAGAAGAACGACGACTGTGGCGGTCTCCATCCGTCAATCTGGCCGTGTGTACAGATCCAACAGGGAGGAGATCGATGGAGATCGAGAGACGACGTCATGGAGGTGAGGGCTGGCCGGTGGCAATGGAGCAAGGGAGGAGGAATCTAGCGGCGGTGGCGAAGGCTACCCCAGGACCTCGGCGGCGGCAAAGGGATCCGCAAGGGCGGCCCGTCCAGGACCTCGGCGGCGGTAAAGGGATCGGCGGCGGCAAAGGGATCGGCGGCTAGGGCGTGGTTTCTATGGACGTAGCGAATAGATCAGCGGCAGCAAAGGGATCCACGAGGGTGGCTCGTCCAGGACCTCGGCGGCGGCTAGGGCGTGGTTTCCATGGACGTAGCGAATAGATGGGCGGCGACGGAGGGATCGGCGGCAGCGAAGGCACCTGGGGCGTGGTTATCGTCCTCGTAGCGAGACGAACGAGGGTAATCTGGATCGACAGTTTTTTCCGCGAGGAGGCCTCACTCCCTCGTTCGTGTGAGTCGGGTCGATTTTTTTTCGTCGGTTTTTTTTCGTTCGTTAGTTTTCGTCCGAGTTTTTGTCGTGCGAGGGGAATAGCTACGTGGTCTTCTTTGTTTTTCTGGTGCGACGGGATGGTTGTGTGGAGGTGGGAGGAGAGACGAAAAAAAAACAGACGAAGGTGGGAGGAGAGACGAAAAAAAACAGACGAAGGTGGGACGAAAATAAACTCGGAACGGAGACTACCAACTGAGACATTAGGAGTAGAGATCAGAGCTCAAACCAAGTTCAGGTGGCTTTCATTCAGTATTGTGTGATCATGAAGTGTTCAGCAAAAAAAGAGTGCATAGAAATTTTTCTAAACATTCGGAACAAGGACAAACACGCTCAGCTGCGGACGCCAGCACACAAAAATGCAAGGGCATAGCAAGCACACGAGCATGTACATAAACAAGCAAGCGCAGCAGCTAGAACAATTTCCCCAACAACCCAGCTGACATCATAACACCATTCCCCTCCTGTATATCTCACTCCCCTCTCCTGCCCCAGTGACATCCTGCCTTGCGGGCATCGGTCATCCCCAAACAGGGCGCCTCCGTCTCATCTCCTCTGGCCCAAGTGAAAGGACCAGTTTGGGAATTTGAAATGTTGTTAGGTACCTTGATGGAGCGGGCATGTGCGTAAGGCTAGGGTCGTCTTGAGAAGACGACCTTCCCCGTGAGCAGCTTCTGGAGCGACTTCACGTTGGCGCCCAACACCCTTTGGTCGAGGAGGCCGACAGGGAGCACCGCTAGGCATCAAGAGACCCAACCACGGAGGAAACTGAGGAGAAGGCCGGGTGAGCTCCACCGTTGTGCTCCTCCATGGATCCAGTAGCGACCACCGTGGCAACCTGGTTAGCGTCATCGGTTGTGGCCATGGCCAAATCCGTGGATCACGGCGACGGGAGGTCGGGGAGGGAGAAGATCGACGACTGTGGAGGTCTCCATCCGTCAACCTGGCCATGTGTACAGATCCAACAGGGAGGAGATCGATGGAGATCGAGAGACGACGTCATGGAGGTGAGGGCTGGCCGGTGGCAATGGAGCGGGGGAGGAGGAACCCAGCGGCGCTGGCGACGGCTACCCCAGGACCTCGGCGGCGGCGAAGGGATCCGCAAGGGCGGCCCGTCCAGGACCTCGGCGGTGGCAAAGGGATCGGCGGCTAGGGCGTGGTTTCCATGGACGTAGCGAATAGATCAGCGGCAGCAAAGGGATCCACGAGGGTGGCTCATCCAGGACCTCGGCGGCGGCAAAGGGATCGGCGGCTAGGGCGTGGTTTCCATTGACGTAGCGAATAGATCGGCGGCGGCGGAGGGATCGGCGGCGGCGAAGGCAGCTGGGCCGTGGTTATCGTCCTCGTAGCGAGACGAACAATGGCAATCTGGATCGACAGTTTTTTCCGCGAGGAGGCCTCGCTCCCTCGTTCGTGTGAGTCGGGCCAATTTTTTTCGTCGGTTTTTTCGTTCGTCAGTTTTCGTCTGATTTTTTGTCGTGCGAGGGGAATAGCTACGTGGTCTTTGTTGTTTTTCTGGTGCGGCGGGATGGTTGTGTGGAGGTGGGAGGAGAGACGAAAAAAACAGACGAAGGTGGGAGGAGAGACAAAAAACAGACGAAGGTGGGACGAAAATAAACCCGGAACGGAGACTACCAACTGAGACATTAGGAGTAGAGATCAGAGCTCAAACCAAGTTCAGGTGGCTTTCATTCAGTATTGTGTGATCATGAAGTGTTCAGCAAAAAAAGACTGCATAGAAATTTTTCTAAACAACCGGAACAAGGACAAACACGCTCAGCAGCGGACGCCAGCACACAAAAATGCAAGGGCATAGCAAGCACACGAGCATGTTCATAAACAAGCAAGCGCAGCAGCTAGAACAATTTCCCCAACAACCCAGCTGACATCATAACACCATTCTCCTCCTGTATATCTCACTCCCCTCTCCAGCCCCAATGACATCCTGCCTTGCGGGCATCGGTCATCCCCAAACAGGGCGCCTCCGTCTCATCTTCTCTGGCCCAAGTGAAAGGACCAGTTTGGGAATTTGAAATGTTGTTAGGTACCTTGATGGAGCGGGCATGTGCGTAAGGCTAGGGTCGTCTTGAGAAGACGACCTTCCCCGTGAGCAGCTTCTGGAGCGACTTCACGTTGGCGCCCAACACCCTTTGGTGGAGGAGGCCGACAGGGAGCACCGCTAGGCATCAAGAGACCCAACCATGGAGGAAAATGAGGAGAAGACCGGGTGAGCTCCACCGTTGTGCTCCTCCATGGATCCAGTAGCGACCACCGTGGCAACCTGGCTAGCGTCGTCGGTTCTGGCCATGGCCAAATCCGTGGAGCACGGCGACGGGAGGTCGGGGAGGGAGAAGAACGACGACTGTGAAGGTCTCCATCCGTCAATCTGGCCATGTGTACAGATCCAACAGGGAGGAGATCGATGGAGATCGAGAGACGACGTCATGGAGGTGAGGGCTGGCCGGTGGCAATGGAGCAAGGGAGGAGGAATCCAGCGGCGGTGGCGACGGCTACCCCAGGACCTCGGCGGCGGCGAAGGGATCCGCAAGGGCGGCCCGTCCAGGACCTCGGCGGCGGCAAAGGGATCGGCGGCTAGGGCGTGGTTTCCATGGACGTAGCGAATAGATCAGCGGTAGCAAAGGGATCCACGAGGGTGGCTCTTCCAGGACCTCGGCGGCGGCAAAGGGATCGGCGGCTAGGGCGTGGTTTCCATGGACGTAGCGAATAGATCGGTGGCGGCGGAGGGATCGGCGGCAGCGAAGGCAGCTGGGGCGTGGTTATCGTCCTCGTAGCGAGACGAACGAGGGCAATCTGGATCGACAGTTTTTTCCGCGAGGAGGCCTCGCTCCCTCGTTCGTGTGAGTCGGGCCGATTTTTTTCGTCGGTTTTTTTCCGTTCGTCAGTTTTCGTCTGAGTTTTTGTCGTGCGAGGGGAATAGCTACGTGGTCTTTGTTGTTTTTCTGGTGCGACAGGATGGTTGTGTGGAGGTGGGAGGAGAGACGGAAAAAAAAGACAAAGGTTGGACGAAAATAAACTGGGAATGGAGACTAACAACTAAAACATTAGGAGTAGAGATGGTAGTACCGTGTACACATTCATTATTTGTAGCACATTAACCAATTGTGTGCCCTTACAACATAATGGCTCAGCTCACAGTTCGGTACCTAATCATATAACCAGGTTAGTCTTTTATCTATTTGACATTTTGCTGAGTCCAAGCCATACAAGGTAGGAGGCATTTTAACGGCCTGGCAGTTCAGATCAAGCCTGACCTGGCACATGTCGAAGGATCCATTAGAGCAACCAGCCAACCAGTTCATTATTATTATTTGGGCCAATTCATCCTGAACCCAATTGATAAAAAAAAATAGGCAGGTAGACCTTGGCAAATGAATAAGACATGGTTTGCAACTTTCAAGCGGAGGAGGTAGATCAGGACGTACCATTTGCTCACGATGGTAAACTCGACCTATTTTGGACAATTAATGTAGAAAAACATGCAGGCAAATAAATGAGGGGAAACTATCATAGAAATGAACAGTTTTGGAGTTTTGGGAACTAAATGAAAGTCAATAGAACTGCTAGTGACTAGTATGTGACGCAAATATCTTCACATCAAACAAAATAGAGTATGATCCACGATCAATTCTGAATTTATCTTCTAAATATTTATAATACCCAAAAAGGCTTTCGCCCCGCTTTATATATAAAGCAATGACCGACCACAGCTCAGATACAAACGCACGCCATCACAACACACGCACACACCCAAGGCTGGATACATAAGCGCTGAGCGCGGCAACACTACCCCTAGTACTACAAGAGCAACCGGAGCCCTCAACAGCGGACACGCCAACGCGAAGAGAAGAAGCCGCATATGACGAACCGTGTGCTCCAAGGCGGCGCCTTCAGGAAGGTTACGACACCAGAGCGCCGTCACCGCCTGACCCGAGGATCAGAGTTTCCCTGGAGCAACACGACGGGCAATGAGAGCCACGACGACGCCTTCAAGAAGGGAGCGAGGTTTGCCGCCGCCAGTCCGTCCGAAGACAGATCAGGTTTTCACCCCGGCCAACACTCACCACCACCGGACGCCACATCCCGATGACCACGCCGCCCACACGGCCATGGCCACCGGCAGCACCTAACCACAGGCTCTGCCCAAGAGCACCGCGGAGCCACCCGCAGGGCCGCCGCCCTGGCATCCAAGACCTGGAATCCACCTCACTCGAGACCCACCGCTACCTCAACCAAAGATACGAGTGGAAAGGAACCGCCTTTCGCACCCCTGGGCTGTCCCTAACGCCAAAACCCAAAGGTCGGCCAAAATTGGACTCCATCGACCCATCCTGTTGCCGGGCGCGAGACGAGCACGGTCCTGCTACCGGGCGCGAGACGAGGTCGATCCTGCTGCCGGGCGCGAGACAAGATCGGTCCTGCTGCCGGGCGCGAGACGAGCTCGGTCCTGCTGCCGAGCGCGAGACGAGCGATGGACCATAGTCGGGGGAGGGCCGAACCTTCGACGGAGGTAGCAACCAGACGACAAGGAGAGGGCCGAAGGTCGAAACGGACCGCCAACAGACGAGCCGACGCCGGAAAGCCAGCCGCCGCCCCCGTCAACTCGCCGAGCTGCCGTGGAGCCGGCACAGTGAAGCCACCTCGCCGCCGCCACCCACAGCCGGGACCGCAGCCACGCCGGGCCAGGGCCCCAAACCCGCGCCGCCGGCCGGAAACAGGCGAAATCCGGCCGGCACGCACCACCACCGCCGCCACCATGCCGACGAGGACGAGCGCAACAGCCCCCGCACGCCGCCGGCAGGCCCTATCCGCCGCAGCCCGTGCCGCCCGCGAAGCGGCGGCCGGAGGATCCACCACCGTCCAGATCAGATCTGGGAAACCCTCGCCGCCACTCCGAGCACACCCCGCCACCGCATCCAAGCACGAGCACCATGCCCCGCAAGGCCCAGCAGCCCTCCACGCCACCACCCGTAGCCGCCGCCGTCGCGCCCTGCCAAGCGCCACGCATCAGCTCGAGGGGGGCAGCCCCGCGTCAGACCACCTCGAGGGACGGGAGACCAGGACCCCGCCGCCGCCTACGCCGGCGGCGAGGGGAAGAGGAGGGGAGAGAGGGCTAGCGGCGGCGCAGACGGGAATCCCCCCCCCCCCCCTCGCGGGAGCGGGTTGGGCGAGGGGTTCTCTAAATATTTATAATTTGGGACTATCAAACAAGCAGTATCATTTTCGCTATTCACCCATGTAAGAAGTTCGACGTTTAACAGTGAACAAGGCTCTTCCAATCTCAGTTATCTTAACTAAATAAAATTAGAAAGTCTAATCCTAGGATCACATCAATACGAATCATGTGTGTCAATAAGATGATCTTTGCAGCCAGTCCTAGCTCAGTTGGTGTGAGCCGTGGGTGTAAACTCCATCGGATGGATTAGGTTCCTCTTCGATTTGGATTTGGGTGCTTAATTCTTATTTGAAAATATACATGGTTCATCCTAGGTATTATTTTATTTTCAAGAAGATAATTCTCCCGAGTTTCAAATGGAATCACAGTTATATATACAAAAGGTTTGTGTTAAAATAATTTGTTGGCATGACAAGTTTCACCCTACCAGCAATGGTAGTTGGCAGTCACATGACATCTCTAGTTAGTATCTAAAAGCGGCGACAAATCGTGCAGAACATTTTCACACTGTTGGCTTTAAGTTGACCATTTGTTATAGCATCAAGCTTAGACCATGACATTCAGAAAAAGAATCAAAGTATACCAGCACGTACCAATCTCACAAGATTTTTTTCCAATTAATAAAACAAGTTTAGGAAGTGTAGTGCTTTATCCCAAATCAAAACAGGTATGATCCAAGAGGAGTTGTTTCACTGAAAACCACAAAAGACTACAGGTAAAAAGAAACATTTACATGTTTTCTGCGTAAGAAGGAAAGGATAAGCTCAAATTTTGGTTCAAAATGAGGCGTCTGTTAAGCTTCATGCACTAGCGAATGCAATCAAAAGTCCGAACTAATGGAAAAGGCTAGGCAATCCACATATACACTTCAACACCCCCTCTCACGTGTAACGCGGGAAGTCAACATGTGAATAGACTCAGAAGTATGGCTCAAGAGGCCTATACGTGGACACAGAGGGGGGCAGCAACAATTTTTGGATAAACCGCGAAAGCCAGGACTTGAACTCAAGACCTGACTCCCTGATACCATGTTAAGGTTCATGCAGTAGGTAACGCAACCAAAAGTGCGAACTGATGAAAAGAGCTAGGCAATCCACATATACACTTCAACAGCGTCTACAAAGTTCAAGAAGAGCACACGCAATTCTGTGCACGAGAACAAAATATTTTTGAAGTAAACATCAAACAAGGCGAGCTAAGTTTTCTGATTTAACCTGCAAGATCGTTCAGGTTTTATCCACTGAATCCATGGCAGAAAGAATTGCAGGTACAAACAATGTTGCACTTGACAATATCACATACTAATATTTTTAGATATTCAAATGTTTTAGATACAAACAACCAGAATCTGCACTTTCCAATGATGGTGTGTTCTGTTCGATGCCTGCAAACTATCATGATGTAGAAAGGCTACAAGGAGATTTACACAAATAGGTTGCGTGGAAACATAATGATTTGGATCCCACGGGCCATATCCTAGCTGTTTTGTCTTTTGTCCTATTATTTCTTTTCGGTGTTAGTGCAAGCATAACGAGCAGCTACATATATGTAGAGGGTACAACTGTTCCCTCAACAATAGTGGCGTTTTATTCCCTTTCTGATCCCTGTCAGTATATATTCCTACCCTTATCGCACTTTTTATCTCAATCCACCGATCCATAAAACACTTCTTCTTCGGTACAACCCCTGGAAACATCAACGGTCCAGATCGTCCTATACCCCTTCACCTGGAAACTTAAAAAAGGTAGGATGGTCATTGCCCCTTCCCCTCCCCCAGCCCCGCCCCCGCGACGTACCCGCGCGGCTCGTCGACGTACGTACGTGTACGCGCGTCCGACGGCATTTTTTTTACTGTGGCGACGTACGTACGTCTAACCGCGTCGGTGGTCAAAGAGCGTCGGTGGTCAATCCGCGCGTCGGTTGGTCAATCCGCGCGGCCCCCGGTGAAAGCACGTCGTGGCGCGTGAACTGCGGCCCGCCGCCCCGTCCCGTCCATCCCCTCGTCTGCCGCCCCGTCCCCTCGTCTGCCGCGCCGCCGCCCTCGACTGCCGGCCCGTCCGCCCGTCGCATTATCTGCCCACCCACCCGCCCGTCGCATTCCATCCCCGTCCGCCCACTGGCGACATGTCGTTCCACCACGGCAGCAGCTCCGGCACCGGCGGCGACGACGGACCGAGCGCGTGGCCGTCGAGCCTGAGCACGCCGGAGACAAAGGAGCTGTACCGGTTTGGGCTCCTCGTGCCGCCGGGTTGCCGTCTTCCGCACAACTGGAAACTCGACAAGGACGGGTACCCGAGGCGCGGGCCCGGCGCCTCCGCGGAGGAGAAGCGGACCGGCGGCCGCAACAACATCGCCGGCCGTCACGCGTTCTGGGACGGCAAAGAGTACGCCGCCGTCATTGGCGCGTACCGGTTGGCGGAGTCCGGCGTCACGCCAGACCTCATCGGCGACCGCCGCCGCCTTCTTGTCCCGCGCCCCCGTCCAAAAGCGCGCGGCCGTCGGGCCCCTCCACCACCTGCGCCGGCGCCCGCCGATCCCCCCGCCCCGCCGGAGGTGGAACTGCCGCCGGAGCACGTGGTTCTTCAGGAGGACGGCGATCCCGACGATACGCCGGGTTACCTCGTCGCCCTGCGGGTGTCGGTGGCTGCAGCGGCGGCTGCAGATGCGGCGGCGGCTGCGAGGGAGGCCGCCGAGCAGGCGGCGGCGGAGATTCCGCCGGTGGTCCCACAGGCAGAGGCGGAGGCGTCGGAGTCGTCGGACGAAGACGTCATCGACTGGGAGCGGTTGGCCCAGGTCAGCGACGACGACGACGGCGGTGACGGCGCGGCGGAGTTCATCGATCTCGCGGCTAGCGACGACGAGTAGGAGTAGTTGTTTATTTAAAAAAAAGTTATAAGTATGAACTATGTATCGTTTAGGTTCGGATAAACTCGTTTCGTTTCGGTAGTGTTGAATGGACTATGTAAAATATCTCTATGTTCAATCTAGTTTGTTCGAATCTTGTTTTAATTTGTCTTCAAAGTTTGTTCAAAAAATTAGCAAAATAATGAACGGTTATTTTGAAAAAATTTGGAAATTTTCCGACCCATGCATAAAAATGTTCACAATATATTAAAAAAAATTCCATCGAATATACATAGCACAGAATAAGGTATGCAATTATCGAAAAATTGTAGCACAAAAAAATCGTGAAAACACATAAAATAGAAAATCAAAAGTGTTCAGATTTTGTTAAAATATGTGCATATAGTAAAGCCCGTGGATGAAAAAATTGAAATTTTGAAATAAAAAATATAACAAATAAAAAACAAAAATAAAATTAAAAAGGCGAGATATTTTAATTCATTAACATTTTCTGAAATATTTTTAAATTCATTAACATTTATGAATCAGAGAATATTTTTAAATTCATTAACATATATGAATACGAGAATTTATAAATTCATTAACATTTTCCGAAATATGTTTAAATTCATTAACATATAGGAATACGAGAATTTATAAATTCATTAACATTTTCCGAAATATTTTTAAATAGAGAATATTTATAATTCATTAGTATTTATGAATCCGAGAATTTTTAAATTCATTAACATTATCAGAAATAGTTTTAAATTCATTAACATTTATGAATTTTCTGGAATATTTTTAAATATTTGTAAACCCAACTTTTTAAATATTTTCAGGAAAATCGTAGAAAATCCATACGGACTCGAAACGCCACAAATTTTTGCATGCGTGCCCTGCAAGGGCACTGTAGCACGTGGAAAAAAATGGGCATGTTTGGCGGATGCGAAGCGGAGACGTGCGACCGAGGGTCCCCTCTGCCCATACCGAAACCACCCCCTTCCACAGCAAGTACCTGAGCGGTTTCACGGAATACACCCAACTTTTGCCAGCGCGTGTGGGGCCCCATCCGGGCACCCCACGGCCAAAATGAACGAAATCCGACAACGAACGCACGTTGCGTCACGTCCGGGCAGTGTTTTAGGGGTTTTCGGTCCAGAAAATCGTAGAAAATCCATACGGACTCGAAACGCGACAAATTTTTGCGTGCGTGCCCTGCAAGGGCACTGTAGCACGTGGAAAAAAATTGGGCACGTTTGGCAGATGCGAAGCGGAGACGTGCGACCGAGGGTCCCCTCCGCCCATACCGAAACCACCCCCTTCCACAGCAAGTACTTGAGCGGTTTCACGGAATGCATCCAACTTTTGCCAGCGCGTGTGGGGCCCCACCCGGGCACCCCACGGCCAAAATGAACGAAATCCGACAATGAACGCACATTGCGTCACGTCCGGGCAGTATTTTAGGGGTTTTCGGCCCGGAAAATCGTAGAAAATCCATACGGACTCGAAACGCGATCAATTTTTGCGTGCGTGCCCTGCAAGGGCACTGTAGCACGTGGAAAAAATTGGGCACGTTTGGCGGATGCGAAGCGGAGACGTGCGACCGAGGGTCCCCTCCGCCCATACCGAAACCACCCCCTTCCACAGCAAGTACCTGAGCGGTTTCACGGAATGCACCCAACTTTTGCCAGCGCGTGTGGGGCCCCACCCGGGCACCCCACGGCCAAAATGAACGAAATCCGACAACGAACGCATGTTGCGTCACGTCCGGGCGGTATTTTAGGGGTTTTCGGCCCGAAAAATCGTAGAAAATCCATACGGACTCGAAACGTGACAAATTTTTGCGTGCGTGCCCTGCAAGGGCACTGTAGCACGTGGAAAAAAAATTGGGCACGTTTGGCGGATGCGAAGCGGAGACGTGCGACCGAGGGTCCCCTCCGCCCATACCGAAACCACCCCCTTCCACAGCAAGTACCTGAGCGGTTTCACGGAATGCACCCAACTTTTGCCAGCGCGTATGGGGCCCCACCCGGGCACCCCACGGCCAAAATGAACGAAATCCGACAACGAACGCACGTTGCGTCACGTCCGGGCAGTATTTTAGGGGTTTTCGGCCTGGAAAATCGTAGAAAATCCATACGGACTCGAAACGCACGCAAGTAATGTTTGTACTACGATGTACAATGAACTTTGTGCTAACACCACTTTTTTTCAGAGGTCAATTGATGATTCGAGAGAGGTAATGATAGCGCAACTTATCTTTTCGGAAAGAAACAAGCTTGATGAAGTGAAAAACAAAGTTATTCGGATATCAAAGAAGAAGAAATAGATGCGCCACGGAGGAGTTTGGCATGTAATTGGGTGGTACTGGAGGACTATATTTTTCAAACGCTTTGCGCACTTGCTTATAAATTTTATGTAATAGACATATTTATTGATTTTGCCACTATTTTGTTCCGAAAAGATTATACACTTAATTACGTTTTTTATGTCCACATGATATTTTGTTTCATAAATATTATATAATCAGTCTTTTTTTTTGTTTACATGAGTTTTTGTTTCCGAATAGTTATATGCGTACTTACCGTTTGTATGTGTACACGATATTTTGTTGAAGAAATATTTAATACTAACTTTTTTTTGACACTAATGTTACGATTACATATATGTAATACGATCTCGTTTATTTTCTGTACACTAAACTATGGTAGCGCATTATTAAAAAAACGCGGCGATTTTGTTTCGAAAAACAAAAAAAATAGTTTACAAAAACAACAATAATGTTTACATTTACATATATGTAATCGTGTCGTCGTTAAGTTTTTGTACAGTAAACTATGGCAGCACACTGCGTGTTATTTTGTTAGCAAAAAGTTGGTTTACAGCACACTGGGTGTTAGTTTAGTTTAGAAAAGCTAAAATAATATTTTAGGTAAAAAAATTGCCCGCCCGTCCACAACGTGTCTTAGTAAGCCCGTCGTTATCAAGCCCACCGGGCGACTACGACAGGCGTTTAAGAACACGCCATGTAAACTAGGCCCAACAGGGCAGCATCGACGGGGTACATCGACGGGGTAGTAACCAGAGGAGTTCAATGTGCCGATGGGAGCTGAGTATATAAGCTGGTCGTCGTCCCATTCGGCCGGCGAGGTGGGACTAAACTTGCGTCGGCCGCGGGGCGACGTGGAGACAGCCAGACGCGACGTGGGCCGGCCCAAAAAGGCCATGGACGGCGCGGACTTCTCGACGGCTCGACGCGCCGTGGGCCGGCCCAGTTAACCCCCGCTGAGACGACGCGCCAGGGAAACTAACGCTAGTTTAGTGCCACCTCGCCGGCCGAAGGCGACGACAACCAGTTTATATACCCAGCTCCCGTCGGCACATTGAACTCCTCTGGTCTACTACCCCGTCGATGCTGCCCTGTTGGGCCTGCTTTCCACGGCGTGCTCTGAAACGCCTGTTGTAGTCGCCTCGTGGGCTTAGTAAGACATGCTGTGGAGACGGGCGGGCATTTTTTCCCTTTTTTTCCTTTTCAACAATAATTCGCAGAGTACTTCTCTTATTTTAATATATTTGACAGCCGACGGAACTGTAGTAAATACATGCAGAATTCATAATATAAACAATGAATAGTGAATATTTATATCAACAATAATGATGTCTCAACATAACAATTGTCACCACAGTAATTTTATTGTAGTGGACAGAAAATAACAAGTCTCAAATAACAACGGTCTGTAGGCAATAATCTTGTTTCACACATATAAAATACTCAACACGAACATAAATCTAACAAATGTTTTTCATATAAATGGAATAGGTAAAACACTTGCATCGTCTTCACTTGAGTCTTCAAGCCCAGTTGCTGCATAGAATAAATAAAAAAATTGTGAGAATCAATGTACGGTAGATGAATCAACGAAACTAACATAAACAAAGCAAAAAGACATATAGTTACATATAAATGGATGCAGTAAAACAAATGCACCGTCCTCACTTCTGTCTTCAAGCCCAGTTGCTGCATAGAATAAACTATGAGAATCAATGTACCGTAAATGAAACAACAAAACTAACATAAACAAAGAATAGACATACTCTTCATTTTTGCTGCATGTGCTCCTGTTATGACCTGTGCCGCTGCATATGCTACATTTTCGTCCAGATTTCTCGTCAAATGCTTTAGGCCTCTCATTTTTTGTCACATCTAGGCCACCCTTACCGCGACCTCTACTGTTCTGCTTAGGTGCGCCCTTCGTCGAAACCTTTACTGAATCACGAACCAGAATATGATCTCGGTTAGGCTCAAATGGATTATTGTTCACAAACCTTCGCTGACTATCATCTTCATTTCCCTGAATGTCCTTATTCGCTATAATATCATCCAGAGTTGCCGTCAACTTGTCGAATAAGAAAGGATTACTACATGCGACATGACATGCTTCTGAAGATTTGATGGTCAACTCACTATATCTACCTCTGTCCTCACCACTGGACCAACCCCACGCAAATAGATCGCTGGTGCGCTTCACGGGCAGTCCAGCTCGTGCTTTTTTTGAGAATCTTCGCAGGACACAACACTTGGGTATCACAGGTAAGTTCAGTGCATTCAAAACATGAAGAATATGCTTGCAAGGAAGCCCTTTGCGAGTCATACTTCGGCAACTACACTTTATAGTTTCTGCCGAGTTACCTGGCGTATAGTCCACATTAAATCTGTGATCCTTGTTATTCTTCCACGCAACCACAAATCTCTGACTATCGGTCCCTGTCAGTCTATCAATTACCTCAAGCTCCTGTACCTTCTTCATATCTTGTTGCAACATATAAAAGTTTGCCTGCGTGAATGCTTTCGCAGCATACGACTCAATGGCCTGACACTCAGTCACTGTTACTGGAAGAGTCTGTGAGGCCATGTAGTCATCATAAGCTTCATTCTCACGGAGGCGAACAATACAATTCTCGTAGTGTACAATCATGTCAACGATCGGCATACCATAGTCAAGATGAAGGTGCAGGCTAGAGTTCAGACTCTCACTCCTCTGATTACTGCGCATACCAAGGAAAAACCCACCAGACAAATATGATGCAGCCCAAAGCGTCCTCTTCCTGTACATCCTATGGAGCCATGTTTTCATTCTCTCCGTCTGCCATTTGCGCACAAACGCGGCCCATCTCTCCTCAAAAACCTTATGTGTAGTGGCATAGTACAATAATGCCCTGAACTCCTTCAATGACTTGTGGTTGAGGTGTTTCTGCATATTCTTTTCAATATGCCATGAACATAGACGATGCCACACGTCAGAAAGCACCTTCCTGATAGCCCTTATCATCGCTGCATCTCCATCGGTAATTACAGATTTGGGCCTCTTCTGACAGTTAGCTTTCAAGAACGTGTTAAGCAACCAAACATATGTAGCCTCAGTCTCGTCTGAAACAATGGCGCAGGCGAAAACCATAGTGCAACGGTGGTTGTTCAGACCCACAAAAGGGATGAACGGCATTCCATACCTGTTCATCTTGTATGTGCTATCGAAGACGACAACATCACCATAGTCTAGATAATCCCGGCGTGACTGCGAATCACACCAAAACAGGTTTTGGAGCCTGCCTTCAGCGTCAACTGTGTGCTCAAAGAAGAAGTCTGGATCTCTGTCCTTTCTGGTCAACATGATTCCTATGGCAGTATCAGCATCACCTTGTGCAAGCAATTTCATCTTCTCCCTATAGCACATGTTATACAGCTTTGTCCTCTCAAACGGTGACTTTGCATAGGACCCATACCTGCTAACGACGTTGTCAAAAATGATATGTTTTCTTATCCCAGCTCCAGCCATAGCTAAGATCTCAGCTCTCTCAAATGCTTTGATCTGATTATGAGATCGGAGGAAAGGGACTTCGTCCGGTTGTGCAAGAGTGTGGCTGTGATCATCGGAGAAACTACTGACATACCAAAGATTAAGCTTTTTATCAAGCTTAACTGCCAAATGGGCTTCGCAGAAGAATCGACTCTCCGGTCTAAGCCTGCTGGTCCGGCCTTCCATGGTACAGAACTTGGCCTATCGTTTTCCTGCGGCGGAACAGAGATACCTCCTCAAGCGCACAGTCCTTGCGCGATCCTTTGAACGTTTTAGCGAGTCCTTCCTGATGCTGAACCCACATTCTCTCGCGTGCTTGTTGTAGAACGTGTACACCTCGTCTAATAACCTGAATGTCTTTACCATCACTGCCCAATGCCTATCAAGTGACTCTTGCTGATATTCACCATAGCACATGTCAAGGTCAAACTGATCATCATCGCTGTGCTCATCGTTCCCGCTAGGACCATCAACACCTCCCTGCAAAATATGAGATATAACATTGCATGTCAATCTGTTCTTGTATTGTTACTAACCATAAATAATGTAAAGAACTTACTTGGCAACCGCTCCCACTACGAGATGCATCGACCTCGCTCTCGGCATTGTCATCATCTATATTATTACGCTCATTGTCACCATTAGCATTTATCTGTGCACATGTAAAGTAAAATAAGTGGTCATACAATTTTAATGTCAATCATTGCCCTACAATTTTTTCAACATACCTGGCTCAGACTATCTACATAAAATTGTTCATCTATATCATATTCCTCATCGTCATCATTGCCATGTAGCTGTACAAATTTAAAAGGACATGTAAGTGTCAAATAACTAGTTTGTATTCAATATGTTTTGGTCAACATTGAAGGCACTTACATTACCACTGTACGATTCATCCTGACTCATATAGTTGTCTCCGGAAGGTTGGTTCGCATTCAATGACGAGGATCCATTATCGCTACCGGAATCATCACTGGCGTATCCGGTTACTTGCTCCATCTATGCACATACAAATAAGGTGTGAGATCAATGCCAACATTCCACAACATCATCGCGAATACAGTAAATTCGTCAATAGTGACATGACTATGTGGCATGCATACAAATTTGAAGATACAAAATCATTATGAGGTCATTAAGAGGTCACTACTCTCCTCTCTAATTTAGCTAATTTAGCTAAGTAGGGAATCATTTTGCATAAAAAATGCAATGGACAAATCAAAAAGAAAAAAAAGAGCCAGAGAACCTACTGTGCGCCGTCGAGGGGTCCTCGCCTGGGGTCGACGCCGATGCACTGCTGCCACCCACGTCGTGGAGGGCGCGTACCAGGACAGAACGTTGACGCGGGAGCACTGGGCGTTTCACCGGCGACACGGCGTGTGCGTGAATACGGACGCCGTCAGTGCTCGCGACTAGACGGGCACGTCGGGGTCGACGTCGTGACGGCGGTGGACCACGGCGGCGTTGATGCCGCTAGGGTTTCCTAGGCGGGGATGGGGTGTCGGTTTCACGCGACACCGATGACACGGCGCGTGGGTGACTACGGACGCCGCCCGACGTCGTGACGGCGGTGGACCACGGCGCCGTTGATGCCGCTAGGGTTTCGTACGCGGGGATGGGGTGTCGTTTTTTTTTCCTTTCCCGATCGCACTACCGAACCGCACGGTATGCGTACGACGCGGGCGTACGGGCCGGGACGTACACGGGCGGCCGGCGGCGGGTACACAAATACATAATTTAGTATGGACAATACTACCCCTTCTACGTTGGGGGGGGGGGGGGGGGGGGGTTGGTACCGAAGTACTTCTCTCCATAAAATGGATTAGACTAAACCCACTAATCATTCCCCACCTCCCCTAACATACAGCCTACACGGAACCTACAGGTATACATTCCTTTTGTATGCCAATCCGCAGTTCAGCCAACATTCTTCACGATTACAATTTTCTATCTATCTAGACTGTGCATAATTCCTTGAGAAACATCTACTACAGCGTGAACTTGTAATATTCCAAATTTCTCTAGAGCAGCCACCTGAAAGCACAGGGGCATCACACGTGCACCTTGTTGAGCAAATCAGCAGCAGCCAAGTTGCTGCCGACATATTCGAAAAAAGTTGCTACCGACATTGAACAGAACATTTTACGGAACAAATTTTGCTATTGTTGCTGGAATAAGATGATAGCCACATTAAAAGTGGCGTGCAGCCACCACACCGGCAAGGGGAGCTAGAGGATACAAGTGAGGCAATGGAGAATCCTACGACTTGAATCTGATGAGAGGGGAGTGCCGAGCGAATCCTCACCATGTCACCCACTACCGCTGCACTTGTCGGCAGAAGCGATCGCGGGGCAAGGAGAACCCGCGAGCGATCACACGGCGAAGGTGCGATCCCAAGTCAGCCCCGCAGGTTGGAGGCTTCGGCTGGCATCCTGCCTCCGGGAGCGGGCCCCCCAGCCTTCCCCAGCTGCCCTCCGGTGGCCCGTATTCCCACCTTCCACGATGTTCTGAGGCCCGTTTCCCTTGTCCCTAAGCCCAGTATCTAGAGCCGAAATCATTAATTAAGGAGCACTCGTTGCAAAGAACACTCCACCTTCCCAGGTCGTGACTAAGTGACGCACATGCAGCGTGCCACTTGTCGCAACCTGAGAGTTTTTTCTTTTTTCGTAGATCCGTTTATTCAAAACGTTTTATCTCTTAAACCGTGCGTCCAAATTTCGAACCGTTTTCACCATTGAATTCCTCGCGTCGAGATCTTCAAAACTAAATTCCATGTTGATAGGTTTTGGCAACTTTTTTTTATGAAAAAACCGGACGAAAAAAACAAACCGGAAGCACGGTTTTTTTAAGGAAATATGCCCTAGAGGCAATAATAAAATTGTTATTTATATTTCCTTATATCATGATAAATGTTTATTATTCATGCTAGAATTGTATTAACTGGAAACTTAGTACATGTGTGAATACATAGACAAACAGAGTGTCACTAGTATGCCTCTACTTGACTTGCTCGTTGAAATCAAAGATGGTTAAGTTTCTTAGTCATAGACATGAGTTGTCATTTGATTAACGGGATCATATCATTAGAGAATGATGTGATTGACTTGACTCATCCATTAGCTTAACACGATGATCGTTTAGTTTGTTGCTACTGCTTTCTTCATGACTTATACATGTTCCTATGACTATGAGATTATGCAACTCCCGAATACCGGAGGAACACTTTGTGTGCTATCAAACGTCACAACGTAACTGGATGATTATAAATGCTCTACAGGTGTCTCCGATTGTGTTTGTTGAGTTGGCATAGATCAAGATTAGGATTTGTCACTCCGATTGTCGGAGAGGTATCTCTGGGCCCTCTCGGTAATGCACTTCACTATAAGCCTTGCAAGCAATATGACTAATGAGTTAGTTGCGGGATGATGCATTACGGAACGAGTAAAGAGACTTGCCGGTAACGAGATTGAACTAAGTATTGAGATACTGACGATTGAATCTCGGGCAAGTAACATAACGATGACAAAAGGAACAACGTATGTTATTATGCGGTTTGACCGATAAAGATCTTCATAGAATATGTAGGAACCAATATGAGCATCCAGGTTCCGCTATTGGTTATTGACCAGAGACGAGTCTCGGTCATATCTACATAGTTCTTGAACTCGTAGGGTTCGCACGCTTAACGTTCGATGACGATCGGTATTATGAGTTTATGTGTTTTGATATACCGAAGGTTGTTCGGAGTCCCGGATGTAATCACGGACATGAAGAGGAGTCTCAAAATGGTCGAGCCATAAAGATCTATATATTGGAAGGCTATGTTTGGACATCGGAATGGTTTCGAGTGAGTTCGGGCATTTACCGGAGTACCGGGGGTTACCGGAACCCCCCGGGGAGTCATTGGGTCTTAATGGGCCTTAGTGGGAGAGAGGAGGAGGAGGCCAAGGTGGGACGCCCCCCCCAAGCCCAATCCGAATTGGGAGGGGGCCTGTCGTGGTTCTAAGTCTGGCAGTAGAATGGGGAGTAGGGATGTAAAGACAAGGTCCTAGCTATAGAGAAGCTGTACGCATGAGTTTTACGAGTTCAGGCCCTTCTCGGAGGAAGTAACAGCCCTACGTCTCGGAGCCCGGAGGCGGTCGACTGGATTATATGCGTGTGTGTTACAGGGGGTGCGAACCCTTGTGCCAATGGAGGGGGGTGGCTTATATAGAGTGCGCCAGGACCCCAGCCAGCCCACGTTACAAGGAGTTCAATGTTCATAAAGAAGGAGCGTTACAGGTAACGTCTGTAGTAAAGTAATATAAATGACTATTAAGTCTAAGAGTAAATGTCCAATCGTTGCTGCGCGGAGTGGCTTTAGGTCTTCTGCACGTCGAGTGGTTTAGTGGTCGAGTGACATCAACATGGGGGTCGTCGAGTGAATGGTAGGTCGAGTGGATTGCATTCAACCCCTTCGTTGGGTCCCCTCTATTTACTCCTGAACCTCTTTGCTTCTAGGACAAGGACCTTAGGTAGGAGGTATAGGTCAGGCCTATTACCCTATCCCAGGTCTATGTCCTCATCATTAGCCCCCGAATGGATTGAGGTCCGAGTGAAAAGAAGGTTGAAGTTGACCTTGCTCTGGCTCTTGCTTTCATCTCCAAATGGATGCCAGTTGTTGGAACTTCGGCTTCGTTTCAGTCGCCTTGATCGATTCAGAAATGACCGACTGGTTTTATAACGTCACCCGTCGAGTGTTATCTTTGACATGGAATCTTTGGCGTGATCGGTTGTAGAGGATCCCGGATTTCGCGGGATTCGAAATTTTGGTGGAAGCGCGCCAGGCGGAGCGTGCCGTGGTAAGAGGAGTAGATAAGTAGGGCGTTTCGATTTCCGCGCCACCTTTTTTGCCACGTATCCCGTGTGCGACTGTTAAGGGATTTGACAGGATCGCCCGGACCCACGCGTCAGCCACTCGGAAGTATGCCCTTAAAAGCGGCGAGGCCGAGGCGTCCGCACTGTGTGTGCCCATTCTCCTTCTTCTTCCTCTTGCTCCTTTGCCTCGTCCGGCTTCTCCACTCTCGACGCCGCCGCTCCGCCGCCATGGGGAAGGAGAAAACAGCGGCGCTGGAACACGCGAAGAAGGCGACGGGGGCGGCGAAAAGCAAGAAGGCGAATCGGGGATCTTCATCGCGCTCGGGGCTGCCGTCGGGTTGGATCCAGGGAGATTGGATCCGATCCTCACTTCAGCAGGAAGACTTGGATGATATGGCCGAGCTAGGGCTGATCGTCCATGAGTCTGCGCGGCTGTCGGAGGGGGAAACGGAGCCACAGCCGTGACCGGGTGAGTGTGTTCTGCTCGCCACTCATGTCGACTGCGGCTTCTCGCTTCCTCCACACTCCTTCTTTCGAGGTTTCTTGAATTTCTTCGGGGCTCAACTCCATCATTTCACTCCCAACACCATCACATATCTTGCCGCATTTGTGTCCATGTGCGAGAATTTCCTGGGGTGTCGACCGCACTGGGGTCTTTTTAAGCACATTTTCACTATCCGCTCCCAAACAGTGAAGAAAGCAAACTCGAACGACGAGAAAACCCATGTTATCCAGATGTGTGGGGGTCTGGGTATTCAGAAGAGGAAGAGGAGTTCCTTCCCTTCGATGACTCTTCCTGAGTCGGTCAGGGGCTGGCAGTCGACCTGGTTCTATTGCCAGGATATCGCGACCCCAGGCCACTCGACTGGACTTCCCCCTTTCTCTTTTGATCGTGTTCAGACTCCATCTTCGTTGAAAGTGACCGCCGCGGAGAAGGCGGAGACGGGCATGTTGGTCGAGAGGGTAGTTCAACTGATCAACCAAGGTGTCACCGGCATGGATCTGCTGGAGGTGTTCCTCAGTCGGCGCATTCAACCACTCCATGTGGATATACTCCGGGGCTGGTGATACCGCTCGGGTTCATCCGGAGGAGGTGACGGCCAAAACAGTGGCCGAGTGGCTGAGGGGCATCACCGGGAACAAGGACAACCCCAGGGGCGCCAGGAGAGTCAAACCTTTCAGCGACAGCAACCAGCCAGACAAGGTTTGGCCATTACAACTGATTGAATTTGGATGTGTTTTCTGACTGTTTGTTGATCCGACTGATTTCCACTCGGCCCCTTGTTTTGTAGATTTATACAGAGATGTACTCAATGCCCAATGGCGAACAAGCTCTGGAGTAGTACCATGAAGGCGAGGATAGCGCGGAGGAGAGCGGCGAGTGGGAGTCACCAGCCGACAATGATGAAGATGAGAGTGATAAGTCGGACGACGAGGAGGTAGCCGACTCACCACCTCGTTCTAAACGTCGATCCAAGCAGCACCATGATCCCACGGGCAGGCGCGGCAAGGCTGTGGCCTCGAGCGCTCCATCTCAAAAGCGCGCTCGGTCTTCGACTCCAGAATTGGCTGAGAAGGTCACCAAGCAGCCCAAGATCAATCCTTCGAAGGCTCGGAAGACCTTGCCTAGAATCAAGATGGACGTTCCTGTTGCTTATGGGTAAATGTTCTCCCCGTATTTTCTTGTTCTGACCGATTCTCTTGTACTGACCAAGTGGATGATGAACCTTTACAGCCCGGCCTCGGCTGCGACTGATATGGATATCGACAAGACCCCAGACAACGAGGAAACCGACGACGCAGCTACCTCCAAAGCCAGTAAGTCTGCTCGACTCGAGTTTATTTGGACGACTGGATTGTTTGTCAACTATTTCCTTGACTTTCTCTGTTTGTTGCAGCGCCACGGGACGTTGTTGTGCTCCCAGACGATGAAGAAGAAGTACCGCTGAGGGGAAGGAGGAGGAGGGACAAGAAACTGAGCGGGAAAGCGCCTGAGGCCCAGGTTCCTCAGTCGACTGAAATGCCTGGGACGGCAGTCGAACGATCGTCAGATCTGGCACGTAACAACGTCACTTTTGCTATCCCGCTGTCGACTGATTGCCCATCAGGATCAGCTGCTCAGACTTCTGCTGTACCAATACAACCCCACGCATCAGACCCAGCAGTTGCTCCGACTGCTCTGCCACCATCGCTTTTCACTGCGTATCAAACCCCGGACGACCCACCGTCTGCCGCCAAGGAAGCTCTTCTTCAGTTGAACCTTGTGATGGGGCAAATGAAAGTGGTGCATGAGGCCAGTCAGGTGGCCTTCAACGCCGGAGCTGCTCTGCGGACCAATGTCCAGGTTAGTTGATTTTCGATTGATCATATTTCTCGTCCGATCACCTATTGGGGTGTGACTGTTTTGAAGTTGCACGAGTCAATTTGAGTCGTCTTGGATTGAATCTTTGAACTAGTGGGGCACTCTTAGTGCATCCACTGGGTGTAGTCCCCGAGACCATAGTTGACTGCGGGCAGTCGACTGTGGTCTGAGAATCCAAATTTTGTCACTCGGTCTGGACTGGCCAGGTCGAATGACACCAGAGCCAGTGGGGGCACGCTAAGTGCACCCACTGGGTGTAGTCCCCGAGACCGTGGTTGACTGCGGGCAGTCGACTATGGTCTAAGAACTACTTTTTTTTTACTCTCGCACTGGGTAGACCATGTCGAGTGTTTATTCAAACCAGTGGGGGCACGCCAAGTGCACCCACTGGGTGTAGTCCCCGAGACTGCCGTTGAATGTTTGATTCGGCGGTAGTCTTAGAGTAGCTATCACTGTGATGTCTTTTTATCTCGGTCAACTGATATGGCTTAAACTGCAGAAATCTTGTGATCTTGGGGCTCAGCTTTCCGCAATGAACAAGCAGCAAATCAGCCTCAACCTTGATCTGGAATTGGCCCAGAAGAATCTCAAGACTGCTCGTGATGAAGTAGCTGCCATGGGAGGTAACCAATCGTCAACTGTCTTTCTCACTGCCGGCCCTTTTCCTTTCCATTTTTTGAACCAAGTGACTCCACTCGAGCAGATGTATGTAGTGAAAACCGTCAACTCCAAGCCCGTCTGAAGAATGTTATTTCTTTAGAGAAAATGAATCAGGCTTTGGAGAAGAAGGATCTGGATCTTGCTGCTGCACAGAAGGAAGAGCGAGAGAAAACGGCGCTTGCTGACAAGAAGCTTGCTTCAGTCGGCAAGTTAGAAGAGGAGAACTCCAAACTGAAGACTGTTGTCTCTGACGCCAATCGGGAGGTCGAGCGACTGAAGAAAGACAAGGACAGGCTGACTGACGAGCTTGGGAGCCTCAAGGCCAAGAAGGGCGAGTTGGAGTCTTATCTGGGCCAGCTTGCTGCAAAGCTGGTCCTAAAACTTGAAGGTACTGATGATTGACTGACTTATTACGGTCGACTATCCAGCTTGATTATATCGTCGACTCATCATTTACTCGACTGTGTAGAGCTTTGCCAAGACTTTGAAGCGGAAACTGGGCGGGTCGAGATGGGTCTCGATCCCATAAATTGTGCAGTCAAGGATGATGTTGCGATGAATTTGCTGCGGTTGGAATCTCGCATGGACAGCGCGGTT
The DNA here is from genome assembly GCF_002575655.3 of Aegilops tauschii subsp. strangulata. Taxonomy (NCBI): domain Eukaryota; kingdom Viridiplantae; phylum Streptophyta; class Magnoliopsida; order Poales; family Poaceae; genus Aegilops; species Aegilops tauschii. The sequence goes on from NC_053039.3 coordinate 230,966,979, forward strand.
GCTTATCTTGCTCGCCTGAAGGCAGCGATGACTCGGGTTGATGCTGAACTCTAGCCTCAGGCGGAACTGTCTCAAGACCTCGAGTCTCTGATGGCTCGACTGAATCAAATACCGGACCGAGTGTAAGAGTGGAAGAAGTCATCTACTCATTGTGGCGCTGATGTCGCGTTGTCCTTGGTCCGAGTGCACTGCAAAGACGTCAAAGAAGACAAGCTGGCGGAGCTCAAGGTTGCTAACACAAAGAGGCACACCTTCCAATCCTTCATGGACACTTTCCTTGACGCTGCCACTCGTATTGCAGACAGCATAGACATTGATAGTTTCTGCGACCCAGCCAGTCCTTCTCCTGACGCGTGACCAAAAATATTATGCTCCACCTTTATTTGCCTCGGAATGCCGAGTGATTGTGTAATCGTTAAACTTCTTCGGGCTTGATGCTCGAATACTTTTGATCCGTCGTCCGGAACTTTAGGATTTATCTGAACTTGGTTTATCTCTGAATATGCTTGTGTTTGCCTTCGAGTGGATTTTGCTTCTTCAATTGGAATAATCTTTGTACTTGAGATGCAGCTATTGTACTTAAGGCGCACCTCCGAAGGAGAAGGTCGCAGTCGACCTACACCTCATCGTCCTTGCGGACAGGGAGGGAGCACACGTTGTACTTGTGGCGCAGCTCCGAAGGAGAAGGTTACAGTCGACATGTACCTCGTCGTCCTTGCGGATAGGGCAGGAGCACACGTTGTACTTGTGGCGCAGCTCCAAAGGAGAAGGTTACAGTCGACCTGTACCTCGTCGTCCTTGCGGATAGGGATGGAGCGCACATTGTACTTGTGGCGCAGCTCCGAAGGATAAGGTTCCAGTCGACCTGCACCTCGTCGTCCTCGCGGATAGGGATGGAGCGCACATTGTACTTGTGGCGCAGCTCCGAAGGAGAAGGTTGCAGTCGACCTGCACCTCGTCGTCCTTGCGGATGGGGATGGACTTCGAACTTAGGCGAGTACTAGACTGCAGCTAAGCCCCCGAGTGGGAGGGTTGCTCACCACTCGGTAGGATTTTACAAACTTTGGCGAGTACTGGACTGCAGCTAAGCCCCCGAGTGGGAGGGTTGCTCACCACTCGGTAGGATTTTACAAACTTAGGCGAGTACTGGACTGCAGCTAAGCCCCCGAGTGAGAGGCTTGCTCACCACTCGGTAGGATTTTACAAACTTAGGCAAGTACTGGACTGCAGCTAAGCCCCCGAGTGAGAGGCTTGCTCACCACTCGGTAGGATTTTACAAACTTAGGCGAGTACAGGACTGCAGCTAAGCCTCCGAGTGGGAGGGTTGCTCACCACTCGGTAGGATTTTACAAACTTAGGCGAGTACTGGACTGCAGCTAAGCCCCCGAGTGGGAGGGTTGCTCACCACTCGGTAGGATTTTACAAACTTAGGCGAGTACTGGACTGCAGCTAAGCACCCGAGTGAGAGGCTTACTCACCACTCGGTAGGATTTTACAAACTTAGGCGAGTACTGGACTGCAGCTAAGCCCCCGAGTGGGAGGGTTGCTCACCACTCGGTAGGATTTTACAAACTTAGGCGAGTACTGGACTGCAGCTAAGCCCCCGAGTGAGAGCGTTGCTCACCACTCGGTAGGATTTTACAAACTTAGGCGAGTACTGGACTGCAGCTAAGCCCCCGAGTGGGAGGGTTGCTCACCACTCGGTAGGATTTTTCAAACTTAGGCGAGTACTGGACTGCGGCTAAGCCCCCGAGTGGGAGGGTTGCTCACCACTCGGTAGGATTTTTCAAACTTAGGCGAGTACTGGACTGCAGCTAAGCCTCCGAGTGAGAGGCTTGCTCATCACTGGGTATGATTTTACAAACTTAGGCGAGTACTGGACTGCAGCTAAGCCCCTGAGTGGGAGGGTTGCTCACCACTCGGTTGGATTTTTCAAACTTAGGCGAAACGGATTCGCGGCTAAGCCCCCGAGTGAGAGGCTTGCTCACCACTCGGTAGGATTTTTCAAACTTAGGCGAAACGGATTCGCGGCAAAGTCACCCACTAGGGGATTTCAGACGCAAACAAAAGTAACAACAACCATTTAGGAAGACTGTAAAGCTCTTGTCTTTCATAAACAAACTACAAAGGTATTTCTTATTACATCTCATCCGAATGAGTACTTAAGTATAAAAGGGGCGGAGCAGCTCCGCGTTCCAAGCCCGTGGCTCATCTTTCTGATGCTCGACATTGTAAAGATCATATGCTCCATTGTGGAGAACTCTGGTGACAATGAAGGGACCTTCCCAAGCAGGGGCGAGCTTGTGTGGTTTCTGCTGATCCACTCGAAGAACCAAGTCTCCCTCTTGAAAGGCTCGGCCCCTCATGTTTCTGGTGTGGAATCGACACAAGTCTTGCTGATAAATGGTTGACCGGATTAAGGCCATCTCTCTTTCCTCCTCTAGGAGATCGATTGCGTCCTGTCGGGCCTGTTCTGCTTCATCTTCAGAGAAGAGCTCGACTCGGGGTGCATTGTGAAGCAAGTCACTCGGTAGGACAGCTTCAGCTCCATAAACCAAGAAGAATGGAGTTCGACCAGTCGACCGATTGGGAGTTGTCCTCAATCCCCAAAGAACTGATGGAAGTTCATCAACCCAGGCGTCTGTTGCGTGCTTGAGATCACGCATCAGTCGGGGTTTCAGTCCTTTGAGAATCAAGCCATTTGCTCTTTCTGCTTGTCCATTCGATTGGGGGTGGGCGACTGAAGCATAGTCGACTCGTGTGCCTTGGGAAGCACAGAAGGCTCTGAACTCATCAGAATCGAAGTTCGACCCGTTGTCAGTAATGATGCTGTGCAGAACTCCATATCTGAATGCCAATTCTCTGATGAAGCTGACGGCAGTACTGGCTTCAAGATTCTTGATAGGCTTGGCTTCAATCCATTGGTAAACTTGTCGACTGCTACAAGCACATGAGTGAAGCCGCTCCTACCAGTCCTCAGGGGTCCAACCATATCCAATCCCCAAACAGCAAAGTGCCAGACGAGTGGAATAGTCTTCAGGGCTGACGCAGGCTTGCGGGAAATATTGGAGTAAAACTGGCAGCCTTCACATTTGTCGACTATATCTTTCGCCATTTCATTTGCTCGTGGCCAATAAAATCAGGCTCGGTATGCTTTGGCCACAATGGTCTGAGAGGACGCATGGTGACCACAGGTCCCCGAGTGGATGTCGTTGAGGATCACTCGACCTTCTTCTGGTGTGATGCATTTCTGGCTGACTCCGGTTACACTTTCCCTAAACAGTTGTCCTTTTATCACAGTAAACGCTTTGGATCGACGTACGATCTGTCGAGCCTCTTCTTCATCCTCTGGGAGTTCTTTCCTAAGGATATACGCAATGTATGGCACTGACCAGTCGGGAGTGATGACCAAAACCTCCATGATCAGGTCGACCACGGCTGGGACTTCGACTTCAGTCGGATCTGTGGCGCTCTTAGGCTGCGGGGGCTCTTTAGTGAAAGGATCTTCTTGAACTAAAGGTGTATGAATGTGTTCCAAAAAACACGTTGCTGGGAATGGCTTCCCTCTTGGAACCTATCTTTGCTATATCATCGTCTGCTAGATTTTTTAGTCGGGGTATATGATGGAGCTCTAACCCCTCAAATTTCTTTTCCAACTTCCTCACCGCATTGTAGTAACCAGTCATAGCTGGGCTTCTGACGTCCCACTCCTTCATCACTTGATTGACTACCAAATCTGAGTCCCCGTAGACCATGAGGCGACAGACGCCGAGTGAGATGGCCATACGTAACCCATATAAGAGTGCTTCATATTCTGCTTCGTTATTGGAGGAATCAAAGTGAATCTGGAGAACATATCTGAGCTTGTCTCCTCGGGGAGATACCAGTACCACCCCAGCACCGGAACCATTCAGCATCTTGGAACCATCAAAGAACATGGTCCAGTGCTCCGAGTGGACTTGAGTCGGCAATTGATGTTCGATCCACTCGGCGAGGAAATCTGCTATTGCTTGGGACTTGATAGCTTTCTTTGCCTCAAACTTGATATCCAAGGGAAGAAGTTCAATCGCCCACTTTGCCACTCGACCCGTTGCATCTCTGTTGTTCAGAATCTCTGATAATGGAGCGTCGCTGACGACTGTAATGGAGTGGTCAGAGAAATAATGTGCAACCTTCTTTGTGGTCATATAAATCCCATAAACAAGCTTCTGATAATGTGGATATCTTTGTTTTGATGGAGTCAAAACTTCAGAAACATAATATACTGGGCGCTGAACTTTATAGGCTTTTCCTTCTTCTTCCCGCTCGACCGTCAGTACTGTACTGACGACTTGTCCAGTGGCTGCAATGTAAAGCAGTAAAGACTCTTTGCTGATTGGGGCAGCAAGCACCGGCTGGGTGGAAAGCAGGGCTTTGAGCTCTGCAAATGCTGCATCAGCTTCAGGAGTCCACTCGAACTTATCAGACTTCTTCATTAGTCGGTAAAGAGGCAATGCTTTTTCACCGAGGCGAGAAATGAATCGACTTAAGGCGGCCAAACAACCTGTAAGCTTCTGAACATCGTGCACACGCACAGGGCATTCCATTCGGAGAATGGCACCAACTTTCTCTCGGTTAGCGTCGATCCCTCGTTCGGAAACGAGAAAACCGAGTAATTTTCCGCCCGGAACCCCGAATGTGCACTTTGATGGATTAAGCTTGATATCATACCTTCTGAGGTTGGCAAAAGTTTCAGCAAGGTCAGCCAGTAGGTCGGAACCTTTACGTGACTTGACCAAAATGTCATCCATGTATCCTTCCACATTCCGACTGATTTGACGGAGTAAACACTTCTGAATCATCCTCATAAATGTGGCTCCAGCATTCTTCAGGCCGAATGGCATGGTGACATAACAGAAGCACCCAAATGGAGTGATGAAAGCTGCTTTTATCTCATCGGGTCCATACAGTCAGATCTGATGATACCCGGAATAAGCGTCCAAAAAGGACAAGCGCTCACACCCTGCAGTCGAGTCGACTATTTGATCGATGCGGGGGAGAGGAAAGTGATCTTTCGGGCAGGCCCGATTGATATGCTTGAAGTCAATGCACATGTGAAGTGAGTCGTCCTTCTTGGGGACCATGACAACATTGTCTAGCCACTCGGAGTGGTAAATCTCTCGGATAAACTCAGCCGCTAGGAGCCGAGTTACTTCTTCACCGATCGCTTTTCTCTTCTGTATGGCGGACCGTCGAAGATGTTCTTTGACTGGTTTCACTTTTGGGTCGACTCGCAAACGGTGCTCAGCTAGCCCCCTGGGAACACCTGGCATGTCAGAAGGTTTCCATGCAAAGATGTCCCAGTTCTCACGGAGGAACTGGATGAGCGCTTCTTCCTATTTGGAGTCGAGCGTTGTCGAAATGTGAGTCGGAGCAGCATTGGGATCGGTCGGGTGAATATGAATCGGCTTCGTTTCACGAGACGACTGAAATGCTGAATCGGTGGCAGGCTTCTTAGCTCGCAACAAATCACTCGGATCTGCATTCTTTTGATACTCCTGCAATTCCACTACTGCCATTTGTGCATCGGCGATCTTTGAGCCCTTCTGGAAGCACTCTTCTGCCTTCTTCCGATTGCCAGTGATAGTGATCACTCCTTTGGGACCAGGCATCTTCAATTTGAGGTACACGTAGCATGGTTGAGCCATAAAACGTGCATAAGCCGGCCTGCCCAGAATAGCATGATAAGCACTCTGGAAATCAATGACTTCAAACGTCAAATTTTCTTTGCAGTAATTCTTGGAATCACTGAAAACCTTATCAAGGGCGATTTGGCCGAGTGACTCAGCCTTCTTGCCAGGAATAACCCCATGGAAACTCATATTGCTTTCACTGAGTCTGGACATCGGAATGCCCATTCCTTTCAAGGTCTCCGCATATAGTATATTCAGGCCACTGCCACCGTCCATCAGAACCTTAGTCAACCGAGTGCCTTCGACGACTGGGTCGACCACCAACGCTTGCCTCCCAGGGGTGGCTATGTGTGTTGGGTGATCAGACTGGTCGAATGTAATGGCAGTCTGAGACCACTTCAAATAACTGGGTGTCGCTGGGGCGACCATGTTCACTTCTCTGTTGATGACTTTCAGTCGACTTTTGCTCTCAACATCAGCAAAAATCATCAGAGTTGAATTGACGTGGGGGTAACCATCATCGTCCTCTTCCTTATCCTCAACCTTGTCTGATTCTTTCTCTTTCTCTTTGGGCTGTTTCTCTCGGAATTGCTGGATCAGGAGCCGACATTGTCGAGTGGTATGCTTCGGGTAAATGAGATTACCCTCCTCGTCTTTTTTGGTGTGAATGTGGCACAGTAAATCCAACACATCATTTCCATCTTGATCTTTTACCTTCTTGGGGTTCCATGGCCCTTTGGGCTTCCCCTTGAACTTTCCTTGAGTCACGGCTAAGGCTTCTCCGGGAGCAGCTGGCTCGGCTTTGCGCTTCTGCTTCCGACTGGAGTTCCCTCCCCCGGTTTCGTGGGCGACTGTTTTGTGCTTGCCACTCTGGAGCCGATCCTCCTCTTCACCATTAGCATACTTGGTGGCAATTTCCATCATTCGACTCAGAGACATATCTCCGGTCCGACCGAACTTCAGATTCAATTCCCGATACTTGACACCTTCTTGAAGGCACAAACTACTTGGTGATCAGACACATTCTCCACCGTGTGGTGCAACGTGATCCATCTCTGGATATAATCTCTCAAAGTTTCATTCGACTTCTGTACACAAGACTGTAGCTCTGTCACCCCTGCTGGTCGTTTGCATGTACCTTCAATGTTCTGACAAACACCCGAGCGAGCTCTTCCCAGCTATAAATACTGCCAGGTGCTAGCTGATTCAACCACGCTCTGGCCGAGCCCTCTAACATCAGAGGAAGGTGCTTCATGGCCACTTCATCATTACCACCACCAATCTGCACAGCCACTCGGTAGTCCTCAAGCCAAGTGTCAGGCTTGGACTCACCAGTGAACTTGCTGACTCCAGTCGCCAACCTGAAGTTGGGGGGAATCACTGCTGCTCTGATGGCTCTGCTGAAACACTCGGGACCTGAAATATGCACCCTGCTGCCGGTCGGGTAATCTCTATTGTGGCCATCTCTGTGTGCTCTGTTCCTGTCAACCAGACCTTGAACGAGAATGGATCTCGCGTCAAAGCCCGGCTCCCGGGGGTCGACTGGAATCCTTCGCCCACCACTGTGAGGGCATCTGTCATCGTGTTGCCGAGGCGCGTATGACCCACTCCTTGGGGGAGGCGTGGGTACTCGATGACGATCATACTGCTCACGGTTCATGTACTGATCCTATCGATCTCCACGTCCCTCACGCCTTGGAGGCGATCTTGGGCTGTGAGCCGACTAAACTGTGTCTGCCATCACAGATCTACTATGAATCCTATTCCGAGACTGTGACACTGATGTGTTCTACTCCCCCGCCGCCCGGAGCAAAGCCCGGATCTGCATCAAACCTCTACCAGCCTCTGACTGGGAAGGCTGAATCGATTCTGCTATTCGGGCAGCAGCCGTGAGATTCTGGATCGGAGTTCGATATACCTGGGTTGGAGGCGGAAAGAGTTGACGTCGACTGGATTCAGGAACTCGCTGCCGAGCACGCTCGTCGAGTGCGTGCTAGAGATTCTCTGGTCGAGTGCGCTCAGCCAAGTTGGCCAAGCACACCTCCTCCAAGGCCCGGGCCTCGGGGGATTCTCCAACGATAGGAGTGTGAAGTGCATCCATGTTACGGCGGCGAAGCTCTTCCCTCTGCTGCGAAGAGAGGGGCTCGGGGCGGTACTCCTTGTGGGCACGCGACGGATCGCCTCCGCCATCACCACCGTCGACGCGGGGGAAGCCAGGAGGACTGCACCGTCTGTTGACCATCAGGACTTCCACCGCAGGGTCACTACTGTCGCACTCGGATGCGGTCTCAACGGAGCCAGTCAACAGGTCGAACATGCCGTAGAGAGTTTTGTCGGGCTCGATTGCCGCGACTAGAGGGGTGGCCAACTGGCGAGCCACCACATGCCTCACCCACCGCTGGAGCCTCGACCGACCGAAACGCTTGTGCCGGCGGGCTGCAGGGAGTGAAGACGCCACAGGAGCCGACTGATACTGGGTCGACGGCTGCCGCAGGAGGACGCCGCGGACGCACGCGCGAAAGTGCGTTGTCCCGTGGACGGGGAGCGCCTCGACGTCGAGTGGAGCCTCTTGGAGCCAAGCGGAGTCGTCGGCGACGAACACGAGCGCATCGAGACGGATCTCGCGGCCCTCGGTCAATCCTCCGCCTGAAACCATGCTGATGGGGATCGGAAAAATTGCAACTTCTCCAACAAGTCGCTAAAACACCTTCCCCACGGTGGGCGCCAACTGTCGTGGTTCTAAGTCTGACGGTAGAATGGGGGGTAGGGATGTAAAGGCAAGGTCCTAGCTATGGAGAAGCTGTACGCACGAGTTTTACGAGTTCAGGCCCTTCTCGGAGGAAGTAACAGCCCTACGTCTCGAGCCCGGAGGCGGTCGACTGGATTATATGCGTGTGTGTTACAGGGGGTGCGAACCCTTGTGCCAGTGGAGGGGGTGGCTTATATAGAGTGCGCTAGGACCCCAGGCAGCCCACGTTACAAGGAGTTCAATGTTCATAAAGAAGGAGCGTTACAGGTAACGTCTGTAGTAAAGTAATATAAATGACTATTAAGTCTAAGAGTAAATGCCCGACCATTGCTGCGCGGAGTGGCTTTAGGTCTTCTGCACGTCGAGTGGTTTAGTGGTCGAGTGACATAAACATGGGGGTTGTCGAGTGAATGGTAGGTCGAGTGGATTGCATTTGACACCTTCGTTGGGTCCCCTCTATTTACTCCTGAACCTCTTTGCTTCTAGGACAAGGACCTTAGGTAGGAGGTATAGGTCAGGCCTATTACCCTATCCCAGGTCTATGTCCTCATCAGGGCCGGCCCCCCTTTCCTTCTCTCCCTCTCCCTCTTGCTTCTTCTCCTACTCCAACTAGGGCCATGAGAGGGCCGGCCCTCCCCTCCTCCACTCCTTTATATACAGGGGAGGGGGGCACCCCATAGACACACAAGTTCATTGTTTAGCCGTGTGCGGTGCCCCCTCCATAGATTTCCACCTCAGTCATATCGTTGTAGTGCTTAGGCGAAGCCCTGCGTCGGTAACTTCATCATCACTGTCGTCACGCCGTCGTGCTGACGAAACTCTCCCTCGATCTCAGCTGGATCTAGAGTTCGTGGGACGTCACCGAGCTGAATGTGTGCAGATCGCGGAGGTGCCGTACTTTCGGTACTAGGATCGGTCGGATCGTGAAGACGTACGACTACATCAACCGCGTTGTCATAACGCTTCCGCTTTCGGTCTACGAGGGTATGTGGACAACACTCTCCCCTCTCGTTGCTATGCATCACCTAGATGGATCTTGCGTGTGCGTAGGAAATTTTTGAAATTACTGTGTTCCCCAACAATGGCATCCGAGCCAGGTCTATGCGTAGATGTTATATGCATGAGTAGAACACAAAGAGTTTGGGCGATAATAGTCATACTGCCTACCAGCATGTCATACTTTGATTCGGTGGTATTGTTGGATGAAGCGGCCCGGACCGACATTACGCGTACGCTTACGTGAGGCTGGTTCTACCGACTGCTTTGCACACATGTGGCTGGCGGGTGTCAGTTTCTCCAACTTTAGTTGAATCGAGTGTGACTACGCCCAGTCCTTGTTGAAGGTCAAAACAGCACACTTGACGAAAAATCATTGTGGTTTTGATGCGTAGGTAAGAACGGTTCTTGCTCAGCCCGTAGCAGCCACGTAAAACTTGCAACAACAAAGTAGAGGACGTCTACCTTGTTTTTGCAGGGCATGTTGTGATGTGATATGGTCAAGACATGATGCTAAATATTATTGTATGAGATGATCATGTTTTCTAACAGAGTTATCGGCAACTGGCAGGAGCCATATGGTTGTCACTTTATTGTATGCAATGCAATCGCCCTGTAATTGTTTTTACTTTATCACTAAGCGGTAGCGATAGTCGTAGAAGCAATAGTTGGCGAGACGACAACGATGCTACGATGGAGATCAAGGTGTCGCGCTGGTGACGATGGTGATCATGACGGTGCTTTGGAGATGGAGATCAAAGGCACAAGATGATGATGGCCATATCATATCACTTATATTAATTGCATGTGATGTTTATCCTTTATGCATCTTATTTGGCTTAGTTCGGCGGTAGCATTATAAGATGATCTCTCACTAAATTTCAAGGTACAAGTGTTCTCCCTGAGTATGCATCGTTTCGAAAGTTCGTCGTGCCGAGACACCACGTGATGATCGAGTGTGATAAGCTCTACGTTCACATACAACGGGTGCAAGCCAGTTTTGCACACGCAGAATACTCGGGTTAAACTTGACGAGCCTAGCATATGGAGATATGGCCTCGGAACACTGAGACCGAAAGGTCGAGCGTGAATCATATAGTAGATATGATAAACATAGTGATGTTCACCATTGAAAACTACTCCATCTCACGTGATGATCGGACATGGTTTAGTTGATTTGGATCACGTGATCACTTAGATGATTAGAGAGATGTCTATCTAAGTGGGAGTTCTTAAGTAATATGATTAATTGAACTTTAATTTATCATGAACTTAGTACCTGATAGTATTTTGCATGTCTATGTTGTTGTAGATCAATGGCCTGTGCTACTGTTCCTTTGAATTTTAATGCGTTCCTAGAGAAAGCTAAGTTGAAAGATGATGGTAGCAATTACACGGACTGGGTCCTTAACTTGAGGATTATCCTCATTGCCGCACAAAAGAATTACGTCCTGGAAGCACCGCTAGGTGCCAGGCCTGCTGCAGATGCTGCTGATGACGTTAAGAACGTCTGGCAAAGCAAAGTTGATGACTATTCGATAGTTCAGTGTGCCATGCTTTACGGCTTAGAACCAGGACTTCAACGGCGTTTTGAACGTCATGGAGCATATGAGATTTTCCAGGAGTTGAAGTTAATATTTTAAGAAAATGCCCAGATTGAGAGATATGAAGTCTCCAATAAGTTCTACAGCTGCAAAATGGAGGAGAATAGTTCTGTCAGTGAACATATACTCAGAATGTCTGGGTACCACAACCACTTGACTCAACTGGGAGTTAATCTTCCTGTTGAGAGTGTCATTGACAGAGTTCTTCAATCACTACCACCAAGCTACAAAAGCTTCGTGATGAACTATAATATGCAAGGGATGGATAAGACAATTCCCGAGCTCTTCACGATGCTAAAGGCCGCAGAGGTAGAAATCAAGAAGGAGCATCAAGTGTTGATGGTCAACAAGACCACTAGTTTCAAGAAGAAGGGCAAAGGAAAGAAGGGGAACTTCAAGAAGAACAACAAGCAAGTTGCTGCTCAAGTGAAGAAGCTTAAGTCTGGACCTAAGCCTGAGACTGAGTTCTTCTACTGCAAAGGGACTGGTAACTGGAAGCGGAACTGCCCCAAGTATTTGGCAGATAAGAAGGATGGCAAAGTGAAAGGTATATTTGATATACATGTTATTGATGTGTACCTTACTAATGCTCGTAGTAGCGCCTGGGTATTTGATACTGGTTCTGTTGCTCATATTCACAACTCGAAATAGGGGCTAAGGATTAAGCGAAGATTGGCTAAGGACGAGGTGACGATGCGCATGGGAAATAGTTCCAAAGTCGATGTGATTGCCGTCGGCACACTACCTCTACATCAACCTTCGGGATTAGTTTTAGACCTGAATAATTGTTATTTGGTGCCAGCGTTAAGCATGAACATTATATCTGGATCTTGTTTGATGCGAGACAGTTATTCATTTATAACCGAGAATAATGGTTGTTCTATTTATATGAGTAATATCTTTTATGGTCATGCACCCTTGAAGAGTGGTCTATTTTTGTTGAATCTCGATAGTAGTGACACACATATTCATAATATTGAAGCCAAAAGATGTAGAGTTGATAATGATAGTGCAACTTATTTGTGGCACTGCTGTTTGGGTCATATTGGTGTAAAGCGCATGAAGAAACTCCATTCTGATGGACTTTTGGAATCACTTGATTATGAATCACTTGGTACTTGTGAACCATGCCTCATGGGCAACATGACTAAAACTCCATTCTCTGGAACAATGGAGCGAGCAACAGATTTATTAGAAATCATACATACTGATGTATGTGGTCCAATGAACATTGAGGCTTGCAGCGGGTATCGTTATTTTCTGACCTTCACAGATGATTTGAGCAGATATGGGTATATCTACTTGATGAAACATAAGTCTGAAACATTTGAAAAGTTCAAAGAATTTCAGAGTGAAGTGGAAAATCATCGTAACAAGAAAATAAAGTTTCTACGATATGATCGTGGAGGAAAATATTTCAGTTACAAGTTTGGTCTTCATTTGAAACAATGCGGAATAGTTTTGCAACTCACGCCACCCGGAACACCACAGCGTAATGTTGTGTCCGAACGTCGTAATCATACTTTATTAGATATGGTGCGATCTATGATGTCTCTTACTGATTTAGAGCAACTCTAGCAGACCCCGCAAAACGCCGGCCCGCAAAATGCGTTTGCAGTTCGCGCAAAACCGCTTTTGCGGGCCGGCGAGGGCTAGCACAGATGCAGACCTCCCAAACGGACCCGTAAAAAAGTTTATTCGCGGAATATGCTTTTTTACGGGTCGGCTATGCGGGTTTTGCTCAGGCAACAGCGCAACGACCCGCAAACAGCAAAACTGCAAATCTGAAATTTGTCATAGGGCTTCACAAACAAGTTCAATAAAATGACATAAACAGTTTGCGTGCGAATAAAAGCGAAGTTCATTACGCAAAAGAGGGCATGCAAAGGTATGCGCCCATGTCCGGCATCATCTTGAGGGTCGATCTTCACTCGGCGCCATGGAGTCCATCTTGAAGTTCGTCGGCGCCACCGTAGCCACCTCCGTCGCTTGTTCCAATTCCCGCACCGAAATCATCCACGTTGCCACCATATGGAGCAGAGAAAACATCACCGGAACTGGCAGACGGACCGGTCGAGGCGACCATTCTCCTCTTCAAGATGTCTGTCCTTGCCATATCATGCCATGCTTTGGTGACGTCGTCCATGTCATTGCGGTTCATTGACATGATCTTGTTCTCTTCGGCGAGCAACAATGACAGCGACTTGTTTTCAGAGGCGCGTACTTTTCTCTCCTCAATGTCAGCTCTGCGCAGCCCCTCTTCCTTGAGCATTTGCCATTTTTCTTGCTTCTCTTTTGCCTTCTTTTCAGCCAACTCTTTCTTGATCTCCAACGACTTCAACAACATTAACTCGTTTGATTGCACCATGGCATCAATCTTCTCCCTCAAGCTCGATGCTTCTTGCTCTCTCTTTATCTTCTCTCTAGTCTTCTTGTCACCATCGGGCTTGTTCAAATTTCTTGGGCCATCATCATCTTCATCTTCATCCATGTTTGTAAGTGAGCCTCTGTTTGGTGGGGACTCTTTGTCGATCAACTTCCACTTGTCGCACTTTTGGAGCCTCTCTTTAGGGACTCTTCGATCTTTGGCTTTTCCCAGCTTTTGCTTGTGAATTCTCAAACGCTTCCGCTTCAATCTCAGCCAAGTCGTCCGCACAACCATGGTCGTCCACGCCGCACTCTGTTTCATTGTAGTCGAAAGGTTCGAAGGGGGCTTGATCAATGTCAACCGCGTTCGTGTCCAACAAGTTCACGAACTCGGTTGTTGCAACCAAACGATAAGAAGTCACGAGCTATCGATAAACAATGGCGAAAATGAAAGAGAATCACCAAAGTCCGAAGAGATATACCTTCCGGCCATTTCGTCAAACACCTCACTCGCGGGGGGAGCGGCACCGTTGAACGGCATCGCCGGAGCACCTCCTTGCGGGGGGATGGAGTGAGAGGTTGAAGAAGATTTGTTCCTTGAAGTCGGAACCTTCCTCTGCTTTGCGCCCGCGACCTTGCCGGCCTTCTCCGGCGCCGGCCGGGATCGCATAGCGGCATTGCCGCCCGGAGCGCGGGCCATCGCGGAGGGGGCAGCCGGATTCCCGCCTTGCACAAGCACGTTGCCCTGCCGCTTGCGGGCAGGCGTGGCGTGTGCTTGGGCGACGTCGGCAGGGCCTACATGGCCGGCGACGAGATCCGCCCGAGGGGAAGGGGCGTGCGCGACCTCGACGGTGACGGGGGGCAGCATCGGGTCGTCCATGGCGGCGAGGGACGGCCGGGGAGGAGCGGCCGGAGCTTCGGAGGGGGGGCAATGGTGGCGGAGGGTGAGGGAAGCGGGAAAGGGGGCGCAGAAATGTCCCTCCCGCCAAATCTCGCGCCAGATGGGGGTTGAGCTCGGGTCGGCCTCCCAGCCCGTGAAGATAGAGGTTGGGGGAGAAGATTTGCCGCGCCCCACAAAACTTTTTGCGGGCCGGGGCGTTTTGCGGGGTCTGCTCGTGCAGATTTTTCGGCCCCGACCCGCAATTTGGCGGTTATTTTGCGGGCCGGGGCGTTTTGCGGGGTCTGCTAGAGTTGCTCTTACCGCTATCATTTTGGGGTTATGCTTTAGAGACAGCTGCACTCACATTAAATAGGGCACCATATAAATCCGTTGAGACGACACCTTATGAACTGTGTTTTGGCAAGAAACCCAAGTTGTCGTTTCTTAAAGTTTGGCGCTGCGATGCTTATGTGAAAAAGCTTCAACCTGATAAGCTCGAACCCAAATCGAAGAAATGTGTCTTCATAGGATACCCAAAGGAGACTGTTGGGTACGCCTATTATCATAGATCCGAAGGCAATACATTCGTTGCTAAGAATGGATCCTTTCTAGAGAAGGAGTTTCTCTCGAAAGAAGTGAGTGGGAGGAAAGTAGAACTTGATGAGGTAATTGTACCTGCTCCCTTATTGGAAAGTAGTTCATCACAGAAATCAGTTCCTGTGATTACTACACCAATTAGTGAGGAAGCTAATGATGACGATCATGTAACTTCAGATCAAGTTACTACTGAACCTCGTAGGTCAACCAGAGTAAGATCCACACCAGAGTGGTACGGTAATCCAGTTCTGGAGGACATGTTACTTGACCATGACGAACCTACGAACTATGAGGAAGCGATGATGAGCCCAGATTCCGCGAAATGGCTTGAGGCCATGAAATCTGAGATGGGATCCATGTATGAGAACAAAGTGTGGACTTTGGTTGACTTGCCCGAGGATCGGCAAGCCATCGAGAATAAATGGATCTTCAAGAAGAAGACTGACGCTGACGGTAATGTTACTGTCTACAAAGCTCGACTTGTTGCGAAAGGTTTTCGACAAGTTCAAGGAGGTGACTATAATGAGACCTTCTCACCCGTAGCGATGCTTAAGTCCGTCCGAATCATGTTAGCAATTGCTGCATTTTATGATTATGAAATTTTGCAAATGGATGTAAAGACTGCATTCCTGAATGGATTTCTGGAAGAAGAGTTGTATATGATGCAACCCGAAGGTTTTATCAATCCAAATGATGCTAACAAAGTGTGCAAGCTCCAGCGATCCATTTATGGACTGGTGCAAGCATCTCGGAGTTGGAATAAACGTTTTGATAGTGTGATCAAAGCATATGGTTTTATACAGACTTTTGGAGAAGTCTGTATTTACAAGAAAGTGAGTAGGAGCTCTGTAGCATTTCTAATATTATATGTGGATGACATATTGTTGATTGGAAATGATATAGAATTTCTGGATAGCATAAAAGGATACTTGAATAAGAGTTTTTCAATGAAAGACCTCGGTGAAGCTGCTTATATATTGGGCATCAAGATCTATAGAGATAGATCAAGACGCTTAATTGGAATTTCACAAAGCACATACCTTGATAAAGTTTTGAAGAAGTTCAAAATGGATCCAGCAAAGAAAGGGTTCTTGCCTGTGTTACAAGGTGTGGAGTTGAGTCAGACTCAATGCCCGACCACTGCAGAAGATAGAGAAAAAATGAAAGTCATTCCCTATGCTTCAGCCATAGGTTCTATCATGTATGCAATGCTGTGTACCAGACCTGATGTGTGCCTTGCTATTAGTTTAGCAGGGAGGTACCAAAGTAATCCAGGAGTGGATCACTGGACAGCGGTCAAGAACATCCTGAAATACCTGAAAAGGACTAAGGATATGTTTCTCGTTTATGGAGGTGACAAAGAACTCGTCATAAATGGTTACGTCGATGCAAGCTTTGACACTGATCCGGATGACTCTAAGTCACAAACCGGATACGTATTTATATTGAACAGTGGAGCTGTAAGTTGGTGCAGTTCTAAGCAAAGCGTCGTGGCGGGATCTACGTGTGAAGCGGAGTACATAGCTGCTTCGGAAGCAGCAAATGAAGGAGTCTTGATGAAGGAGTTCATATCCGATCTAGGTGTCATACCTAGTGCATCGGGTCCAATGAAAATCTTCTGTGACAATACTGGTGCAATTGCCTTGGCAAAGGAATCCAGATTTCACAAGAGAACCAAGCACATCAAGAGACACTTCAATTCCATCCGCGATCAAGTCAAGGAGGGAGACATAGAGATTTGCAAGATACATACGGATCTGAATGTTGTAGACCCATTGGCTAAGCCTCTCTCACGAGCAAAACATGATCAGCACCAAGACTCCATGGGTGTTAGAATCATTATTGTGTAATCTAGATAATTGACTCTAGTGCAAGTGGGAGACTGAAGGAAATATGTCCTAGAGGCAATAATAAAGTTGTTATTTATATTTCCTTATATCATGATAAATGTTTATTATTCATGCTAGAATTGTATTAACCGAAAACTTAGTACATGTGTGAATACATAGACAAACAGAGGTCACTGGTATGCCTCTACTTGACTAGCTCGTTGAATCAAAAATGGTTAAGTTTCCTAGCCATAGAAATGAGTTGTCATTTGATTAACGGGATCACATCATTAAAGAATGATGTTATTGACTTCACCCATCCGTTAGCTTAGCACGATGATCGTTTAGTTTGTTGCTATTGCTTTCTTCATGACTTATATATGTTCCTATGACTATGAGATTATGCAACTCCCGAATACCAGAGGAACACTTTGTGTGCTATCAAACGTCACAACGTAACTGGGTGATTATAAAGATGCTCTACAGGTGTCTCCGATGGTGTTTGTTGAGTTGGCATAGATCAAGATTAGGATTTGTCACTCCGATTGTCGGAGAGGTATCTCTGGGCCCTCTCGATAATGCACATCACTATAAGCCTTGCAAGCAGTGTGACTAATGAGTTAGTTGCGGGGTGATGCATTACGAAACGAGTAAAGAGACTTTCCGGTAACGAGATTGAAGTAGGTATTGAGATACCGACGATCGAATCTCGGGCAAGTAACATACCGATGACAAAAGGAACAACGTACGTTGTTATGCGGTTTGACCGATAAAGATCTTCGCAGAATATGTAGGAACCAATATGAGCATCCAGGTCCCGCTATTGGTTATTGACCAGAGACGAGTCTCGGTCATATCTACATAGTTCTCGAACCCGTAGGGTCCGCACGCTTAACGTTCGATGACGATCGGTATTATGAGTTTATGTGTTTTGATGTACCGAAGGTTGTTCGGATTCCCGGATGTGATCACGGACATGACGAGGAGTCTCGAAATGGTCGAGACATAAAGATCGATATATTGGAAGGCTATGTTTGGATATCGGAATGGTTCTGAGTGAGTTCGGGCATTTACCGGAGTACCGGGGGGTTACCGGAACCCCCCAGGGAGTCATTGGGCCTTAATGGGCCTTAGTGGGAGAGAGGAGGAGGCGGCCAAGGTGGGGGCGCCCCCCCAAGCCCAATCCGAATTGGGAGGGGGGCCGACCCCCCCTTTCCTTCTCTCCCTCTCCCTCTTCCTTCTTCTCCTACTCCAACTAAGGAAAGGGGGAATCCTACTCCCACCGGGAGTAGGACTCCCCCCTTGGGCGCGCCATGAGAGGGCCGGCCCTCCCCTCCTCCACTCCTTTATATACGGGGGAGGGGGGCACCTCATAGACACACAAGTTGATTGTTTAGCCGTGTGCGGTGCCCCCCTCCACAGATTTCCACCTCGGTCATATCGTTGTAGTGCTTAGGCGAAGCCCTGCGTCGGTAACTTCATCATCACTGTCATCACGCCGTCGTGCTGACGAAACTCTCCCTCGACCTCAGCTGGATCTAGAGTTCGTGGGACGTCACCGAGCTGAACGTGTGCAGATCGCGGAGGTGCCGTACTTTCGGTACTAGGATCGGTCGGATCGTGAAGACGTACGACTACATCAACCGCGTTGTCATAACGCTTCCGCTTTCGGTCTATGAGGGTACGTGGACAACACTCTCCCCTCTCGTTGCTATGCATCACCTAGATGGATTTTGCATGTGCGTAGGAAATTTTTGAAATTACTGCATTCCCCACATTTTCCCTTTCCGAAAGAGGCACGCCCGTGCCTCTCGTGAAATCACAACCGTGCCTTTCGTGGAAGCAAAGCCGTGACTCGTGGAAGGAAAAAAAAACAGAAAACGCGTTTTTTTCGTTTCCAGGAGGAACGGCCGTGACTCTCGCGAAAGCACAACCGTGCCTCTTGTGAAAGCAAAACCGTGACTCTCGCGAAAGAAAAAAAATAGAAAACGCGTATTTTTTCCCTTTCCGAGAGGCACGGTCGTGACTCTCGCAAAAGCACAACCGTGCCTCTCGCGGAAACAAAACCGTGACTCTCGCGAAAGAAAAAACAGAAAACACGTTTTGTTTTTCCCTTTCCGAGAGGCACGGCCGTGACTCTCGCAAAACCACAACCGTGCCTCTCGCGGAAGCAAAACCGTGACTCTCGTGAAAGAAAAAAAAAACAGAAAACGCGTTTTTTCTGTTTCCGAAAGGCACGGCCGTGACTCTCGTTAAAGCACAACCGTGTCTCTCACGGAAGAAAAACCGTGACTTTCGTGAAAGAAAAAAAACGCGTTTTTTCGCACAAAAACAATTTTCCCGAATTTTTTTGATCGAAAAGCTAAGGAAGAGCGGGGGAAAACCAAAACGTCGAAAAAAGGGAAAAAAATTGTTTAAAAAGCCGAAAACGCGTGCAGAAAAATAAAAATAAAATAAAATCCGGAGGGAGCGTCCAGAGCGCGACAGGTGGCGAATGGCTGAGAGTGCGCCAAGTGGCGCTGATCGTTGCAAGGCTGCCGAAGGAGCGCTCGTTAACTAGTTGCTCTCACCGAGAGCTCTTCTCTTGGACGCTAGTTGCGAGAACTCCTACGTGACGCGCGTTGCAGGGCGTGACTACGTCTCACTTGCAGCATCTCTAACAAGCACTTTAGATATGACGCGCGGAAAATAACACGGTTTTTCGGCGCGAGGCAAGTTGGCGCGGAAAAGTCTGCAGCGTTAAAAAAATTGTGCGCGCGAAAGTGGCAACGCGCGCGGCAGTTTTGACGTGTGGCATCCAGCGTACTCTATAAAACCCGCGTGCGGGCGCCCGCCAATCGCCATTTCGTCGCCTCTCCTTCCTTCTTTCCCGCCTCTGCCGATGCCCCGCCGCCGCCGCGCCCTTCTTCCTCGCCTTCAGCGCCCCTGCCGCCGCCCCGCCACCGCCATGCGGCCGCGCCCCCGGAGCCACTCCGGCTACCGCGGCGTCCGCACCTGCCGCTCCGGCATTTATTACGCGGAGATCGGCTCTGGTGATACCCGCCTTGTGCTCGACATGTTCGAGAACGCCCACGAGGCCGCCCGCGCGTACGACGCGGTGACGTGGCGCCTGCGGAGGCCACGGTCGCAGATGAGATTCTTCGATGTGTGGACGCGCCAGTAGGCGCAGGACCTCGCGCCTCCCCCGCGACTAATCACCGCGGAGGACCGCCGCATCCAGTAGAGGCGGGAGCGCCGCCTCCTCATCGCCGAGGCGGATGAGCACGCCATGGTGGTGTGGCGCAAGTGCTTCCAGCAGGATGTCGCCCTCGAGAACGAGTTCTGGGCGGAGAGAGCCGCGGAACAGGCGGACAGGCGTGAACGGAAGGCACTGGCGGAAGCCCAGTGCGAACTGGGACCTGTCGACCTGTAATGACAATGATCTTCGGTGGGAGGACGTTCGCCGGACTACACCACTGAGGAGGACAATAACGAGGAGTAGTTTTATCTAGTTTATCATCAACTCGTTTTATCTACTATATTTTCATCGTGGTATTGTTTTTATCTAGGTTTATTTGTATCGTATGGACTAGCTTGTGGTGTTGGCACTGAACTATGTTATGAATAAAAATCTATGTGTTGTTTCATATTTTTGGTATGTGTTGCATCGTGCGCGCGCATGATTTTGTAGCGCCTACTGGAGCAAGCGCTCTCCTGCGCCCTAAAAAAAGGCTATTTTGGCGCTGTAAAAATGATTTAGCGTGCCGCGCGGTTGCGCGCCAGTTGGAAATGCTCTTGAGACTTTCTTTTTTGAGCAGCCGCAAGAATGGACCGGTTCAACGTGGACCACAATCCTCCGTCGCTTCTTTTTCGTTCACTAGGTAAATGCCCGTGCGTTGCTACGGGGCATAGATGTTCTAATAGGGGATAATGCTACCAAGCTATAAATGGAGAAAAAACTATAACGAAAATAGTATGATTTAATTGAAGAACGTATATATTAGATGTCAAACGGAGGGTGGAATTCTATTATTAAAGAACATAAATCTCAGGAGGAAACTATACTTATAAGATACATGTTTTACTAATCTATCATTGTCAATATCATAGTGGAACCTAATATCGTAAAATAAATCATGATACATCTCCTTTATAAGCCGCCAAAAACTATAGAGACTAATCCATGGCATCACTGAAATTCCCCTACTAATCTTTTCCACTGGTTGAACAACATCTTCCTCAACTATGAGAAGGCCTCGCTTCTTATCAACCTACATCAACTCCATTTCAATGAATAAGGCATGCACCATTAGTATTCATGCTTGACATTTTTTTTGAAAAGGAGGCTTGCCCCAGCCTCTGCATGGGAACGATGCTGCAGCCATCTTATTAAAAAGTCTCAAAGTATTACAAAATCGTAAAAGTATTACAGCTTGCAAGCGGAGCAAAAAGGAAAATAAATGTGAATGCTCAAAATCACAACCGGTATGGCAAAGTAAAGGGCAAGCTCCCTAGACTCCTATCTTGTTATGCGATCGCCATCCAAACCGGTTAAATATAGACCGTGCTACCATCTTCCACTGGTTGCACCCAGTAACCAATGGCTCCCTGGAGTTCGTAGGAGTGAGTAAGGACCACGTACGGATCCATGCGGTAGCTCTAAAAATGACCTGCAAGAAAGTTAAAATATGTTGTCTATTAAAAATTATATCTTTCCTGCAATTCCATATAGCCCAAACAAGCGCACACATTCCAATCCGAATACGAGCCGCAGTAATATGATCAACCCCAGCTAACCACGTCCCAAATAACGATTTAATGTTAACTGGAGGAGTAATGTTAAAGGCTATATGGATCGTTCTCCAAAGTAATTTTGCGAGTGGGCACTCTAGGAATAAGTGTTGTATTGTTTCATCATGATCACAAAAACAACACCGTGAACTGCCTACTCACCGTCTTTTTAGTAAGTTATCTTTGGTGAGGATCACTTGCTTGTGTACGAACCACATAAAAATTTTAATACGCAAGGGAACCTTCACCTTCCAAATATGTAACGATCTCGAGATTGGGCCAGAATTAATTAGATCCATGTAAAAAGATTTCATCGTAAACACTCCATTTCTAACTAACTTCCAGTGCATCGAATCAGGTTGGTCGGATAATTGAACATCTATCAATTTCCATACCAAGTGCATCCAGGCATTCCAACGCTCCCCAACTAACGCTCGTCTGAACTGAATACTCAAGGGAATCGATTGAAATACTGTGCCTACGTAATCCTCCTTCAATTGCACAATGTTATATAGGTTGGGGTATTGTATGGCTAGTGGCGTCTCCCCTAACCATGTATCCTCCCAAAATCTTGTTGACATCCCATTGCCAACCAAGAATTTGACCCTACGAAAGAACAAATCTTTCGTTCGCATGAGTCCCTTCCAGAATGGCGAGTCAGTTGGTCTCGCGGTGACCTGGGCTAGCGTTTTCGATTGTAGATACTTGTTGCATAGTATATGTGCCCACATACCATCCGGCTCTGTCTCTAACATGTAGAGTCATTTACTCATAAGACATTTATTCTTAATTTCCAGGTTTTCAATACCAAGAACCCCCCCCCCCCCCCCCCGGTCCTTGGGTCGGCATAGAATATACCATCTCGCGAGACGGTACTTCTTCTTGGCCTCATCTGACTGCCAGAAGAATCAAGATCGAAAGAAATCAAGTCTCTTCCGCACCCCTTTCGGTACCTCGAAGAAATATAGTAGAAACATCGACATACTAGTAAGTATTGAGTTAATCAGCACTAGCCGACCTCCATACGACATTAGCTTGCCCTTCCAGCAACTAACCTTTTTTTCAATTCAATCTTCGATGCACTTCACTATTAGTAATCTTGTATGTACAAATGCTAGATGTTAAAAGTACGTACTGAGAAACAATTTCTTGTTCAAATTTCAACTTAATATTAATATGCACAAACAAACTTAAATATGTTTCTACATAAATAAATATGTTATACAAATTTGTTGCTTCACACCAGGAGCCGCCAAGAAAAAAGAGTGCTCCCATTAATTGAGCATGTGGAAGCCATGACATGTAATACTATTTGAGAAAATACATATTATGACCACAAAAAGATTTTATAAATCATATTTGTGTACACTTTTATCCAAACTCAGTGAAAATGCTATGCGTTATTTGCTCAAATTCACATCACCAATAGCAAACACAAACATAAGCAGAAGAGCAAGTCTCCCAAAGGAGGACCAAAACCTTTCGACCATGTCGCACATATCAGGGCCTGACTAATACTGCTTACTCGAAGATAAGCAACAGAGATCAATTTCTCTGCATTCTTTGCTACCTATTTGCTATCTTGGTCAATCTTATTTATATCTGGAGCATGAACTTTGAAGATACCCTGCAAATAACATGGGAAATACAAGTGAATTTGTACGACAAAGCTAATCCTATTGGAAACTTCCTATGAATTAAGGATGAGCTAGGTAAATCAAGGAGCAAATTAGATTTTATCATCCGCTTTGAAATTAATTGGAACACAGAGAGCAAATATCTCTTGGATGACTCCATGCGCCAAACAATGAGCACGTACAGTAGATAGTAGCAATCAAACTGGCAGTAAATATAACAAACAAAATCTGCAGCAGTATGGAAAGATACCGTAACCACTTACATATGCGCGCAGCTGGAGCTTGTTACACGATAAAGTTTAGACCATTACTCTTGAGCATGAAGCATCAATTAATCTGAGGAAGTAGATCCAAGTAAATCAAAAGTTTCTAACCATTGCATCATTAAAAATGCAGTCAAAAAGGTTCCAGTTCTTCCAATCTAGCGTACAATCAAAGAAATAAAGGAAATGTTGAACACAATAAAAATGTCTTGTAGAGGAGTTAATAAACTAAACTACCTTACACCGGTATATAATATTGAAAGCTCAATGGGGCGACCCATTTCGTCCGCTGGCGTTCGTTTGGATCGGCGCGGACACAAAAGACGGTCCAACGCGTCGATCCAAACGCATGCGCGTCCGCTTGGCATCCGCATGGCGACCAATTCCCGGCCCAATTTTAAGCCGGATTTGCGTCCGCGCGGACACGAGACAGACGCGCGCGCGCCTACTCCTCTCTGCGGGCCCGCCGGTCGGTGGCAGCCACCACCATCTCCCCCTATTTCCCCCAAAAACCCTCCCGCCCGCGCGCGCTCCCGCCCCACACCCGCCATGGACGACGACCTCGACCTCGACGCCGCCGCCGGCCTCGCCTCCCTCGCCTCGTCCGGCAAGATGACCGCCCCCTCCGGCAAAGGCAAGCCTCGTGCCCCGCGCAAGACCGCCGCAGCGCCCAAGCCAAAGAAGGCGCTGACGCCCAAACAGCGGGCAAGGGAGTCGGCCAAGAGGAAGGGCCGGAGGCATGCTGACGCGAGGGATGAAGCCGTCGCGGCTGCCGCCGCCGCGCAGCAGGAGGTCACCAACGCCCGCGTCGCGGCAGCAACGAGGGAGGCGCTCTATATGCTAGGGTTAAACCCTAGCCAGCACAGCCACCTCAACGCCGCCGTCGCCGCGGCCAGCACCGGCTCATCGGCGTTCCCTCGGATGGTGCTGCCCGACTCGCCCCGCGCGTCGGCTTGCAACTCAATGCCCGGCTTCCACGTGTACCTGCAGGCCTCCCGCCTCTCTGAGAAGTGCTCGCCCGACGTGAGTGTGGTCACGCCTTCCACGCCCGCACCCGCGCCCATCGACCTCAACGCCACCCGGTGGCCGGTGGCTTGTCATCCGGAGGCGCGAGGAAATTGTTGGAAATATGCTCTAGAGGCAATAATGAATTGGTTATTATTATATTTCCTTGTTCATGATAATCGTTTATTATCCATGCTAGAATTGTATTGATAGGAAACTCAGATACATGTGTGGATACATAGACAACACCATGTCCCTACTAAGCCTCTAGTTGACTAGCTCGTTGATCAATAGATGGTTACGGTTTCCTGACCATGGACATTGGATGTCGTTGATAACGGGATCACATCATTAGGAGAATGATGTGATGGACAAGACCCAATCCTAAGCCTAGCACAAGATCGTGTAGTTCGTTTGCTCAGAGCTTTTCTAATGTCAAGTATCATTTCCTTAGACCATGAGATCGTGCAACTCCCGGATACCGTAGGAATGCTTTGGGTGTACCAAACGTCACAACGTAACTGGGTGACTATAAAGGTGCACTGCAGGTATCTCCGAAAGTGTCTGTTGGGTTGGCACGAATCGAGACTGGGATTTGTCACTCCGTGTAAACGGAGAGGTATCTCTGGGCCCACTCGGTAGGACATCATCATAATGTGCACAATGTGACCAAGGAGTTGCTCACGGGATGATGTGAGTTACGGAACGAGTAAAGAGACTTGCCGGTAACGAGATTGAACAAGGTATCGGGATACCGACGATCGAATCTCGGGCAAGTAGCATACCGATAGACAAAGGGAATTGAATACGGGATTGATTGAATCCCCGACATCGTGGTTCATCCGATGAGATCATCGTGGAACATGTGGGAGCCAACATGGGTATCCAGATCCCGCTGTTGGTTATTGACCGGAGAACGTCTCGGTCATGTCTGCATGGTTCCCGAACCCGTAGGGTCTACACACTTAAGGTTCGATGACGCTAGGGTTATAGGGAAAGTATGTATGTGGTTACCGAATGTTGTTCGGAGTCCCGGATGAGATCCCGGACGTCACGAGGAGTTCCGGAATGGTCCAGAGGTAAAGATTTATATATGGGAAGTCCTGTTTTGGTCACCGGAAAAGTTTTGGGTGTTATCGGTAATGTACCGGGACCACCGGGAGGGTCCCGGGGGTCCACCAAGTGGGGCCACCAGCCCCAGAAGGCTGCGTGGGCCAAGTGTGGGAGGGGACCAGCCCCAGGTGGGCTGGTGCGCCCCCCCACCAAGGCCCAAGGCGCATGGGAGAGTGGGAGGGGGCAAACCCTAGGTCCAGATGGGCCTTAAGGCCCACCCTAGTGGCGCCCCCCTTCTCCTCCCCTTGGCCGCACCCCTTGGATGGGATCTAGGGCTGGCCGCCCCCCCTTGGGGTGGAAACCCTAGAGGGGGCGCAGCCCCCTCTCCCCCCTATATATAGTTGAGGTTTGGGGCTGCCCAAGACACGAGAACGTCTCTCTTTCGGCGCAGCCCTACCCCTCTCCCTCCTCCTCCTCTCCCGCGGTGCTTGGCGAAGCCCTGCGGGATTGCCATGCTCCTCCACCACCACCACGCCGTCGTGCTGCTGCTGGACGGAGTCGTCCTCAACCTCTCCCTCTCTCCTTGCTGGATCAAGGCGTGGGAGACGTCACCGGGCTGCACGTGTGTTGAACGCGGAGGCACCGTTCTTCGGTGCTTAGATCGGAATCAACCGCGATCTGAATCGCTACGAGTACGACTCCCTCATCCGCGTTCTTGCAACGCTTCCGCATCGCGATCTACAAGGGTATGTAGATGCACTCCCCTTCTCCTCGTTGCTAGAGTACTCCATAGATTGATCTTGGTGATGCGTAGAAAATTTTGAATTTCTGCTACGTTCCCCAACAGAAATGCGCGCGACAGGCGCCGGCCAGCGTGCTCCCGGACGCCTGCAACCTGTTCGAGGGAATGCCGATTTCCATCGACGAGGACTACATGCAGAACCTCATCTTCGATGGCGGTGCGCCGGCCGCTGGCTACGATCCCGACGAGACACAAAGCCAGCACGGCCGCGGGGCGTTCACGCCGGCCGCTGGCTATGATCCCGATCAGGCGGCCTTCATGCGTGATCAGGTCGGCATGGACCTGGACAGCTTCCCACTCGACCACGAGTTCCCGGACGACTACGGGCAAGAGGAAGAGGACGAGTGCGACATCGAAGTGGAGCCTTTGTTCGAGGACGAGCTCGCCAACCAAGCCGCCGGTCCTAAGCCGAAGCGCAAGAGCAAGCGCACGAAGGCATACATGGCTGCCAAGGACAAGCTTCTTTGCGAGTGTTGGCGAGACATTGGACAAGACCCTAAGACGGGCGCCGAACAAAAGCATTCAACCTTTTGGATTCGTGTCCACCGAGAGTTTCATGAGCGCAAGAAGTTTCTGTCTTACCAAATTGTGAGCACGCGCGGGTGGGTGTCCATTTCCAAGCGATGGAGGGTGATCCAACAAGAGTGCAACAAGTTTTGTGCCACTCTTGAGAGCATCAAGGCCCGCCCCGTGAGCGGCATCAGCATGCAAGACATGGTATGTTAGCAAGCCGCCCTCTTTTGTGTCATCAAGTTCATGCTTGCGTGTTCATTTGCATATCATTTGCCCATATGCTTGCATGGAGACATTTTGTAGGCATTTCAAGCTTTGGAGGCATTCAAGGTTCAACACAATGGCAAGTGCTTCAACCTCTCCCATTGCTTTCGGGTCATCAAGGACGAGGAGAAGTTCAAGGCACAATATGCTGCCATCAAGTTGTGTGGGGGAAGCAAGCCGTGGAGGAGGTTGGGGAGGGCGAGCCGGCACGGCCGCGGGGGAAGACCAACTCCAAGAAGGAGGACAAGCGGGATGCGGCATCCAACGCTTTGATTGCAAGTGTGGAGGGCATGATGAATAAGGACTCAAGGAAGGAGGAGCGCCGACGTTTTGAGGAAGAGCAAATGAACGCCTTCATGGAGATCCAAATGAGGAGGCTTGAGATGGACGCGGAGAAGCAAGCCAAGATGCTCGAGCTGAAGGCGGAGAAGCAAGCCAAGATGCTAGAGATCGAGGCCGCCAACGCCAAGACCAAGGCGAAAGAAGTGGCTCTCGCGAGCATGACGACCGGGGTGGAGATCATGAAGGTGGATCTCAACACCGTGTCGCCAAGGAAGAGGTCGTGGTTCGAGAAGTTGCAGGCCGACATGCTCAAGTTCACCGACGAGTGATCTCGTGGCCGCGAGCGCCTTCCTTTTTTGTATGCCGGCTTGTGTGCTGGCATGACCACGAGGCCGCGATGGCGTGGTCGAACTCAAGTCTCACCTCTTTTTGTGTGCTGGCATGTGTGCTGGCCGCTGGCGACTGCGCCAGCATGAACTGCGGTGATATTGTTTGAAGCCGGCAATGTATGACGGCGCTGGCATGGTGCCGGCATGATCTATGGCCGCTGGCATGATCTGTGGCCGCGGGCCTTTTTTCAAAATTAAGTGCGAACATGAAATTGGTCGGCGTGTTGGGCACACTGCCAACCCAAATGCAAAACTGGACGGACGCCGAGTGGGTGGCCGACCCAAATGGACCAAAAACGTACAAATGCGCCGTCCGTTTGAATCGGCCCGTTGGAGTTGTTCTTAGTTACCGCGCACCTTATCGCTGCCACCACCAACATTAGCACCCTCTTCATCTACAGTTTCTTCTCCACTCCTACTCCATAGCCCCTCCATCATTTGAACCTTCAAGGACATTCATTGGTACCTTCATGTTCAAACTGGAACCGAAACGCATATCTGATGGACAATTCAGAGTTTCGAACCACGACCGTGCTGGCGCCGTTCAGTCCGCGCCTCCGCGGCACAAACAACAGCGGGAGGAAGGACGGCCCAAAAACCCGACAATTAATATATTTGTCAAAATTATTACATGCTAATTTTTCCTAGATGCATACACATCTGTTGTGCTATTTTTTCTTCAAGCATCAAGCACATACAATTATGAATCAGCAGCACACACGCACCGTGCGAGCCGTATGCACCTCAATCTGCCTCCCCATGCTCCTCGATGAGCCGCTCTGCGTGCTTGCGTCGCCACTGCCGCCGCATGCCATTCCAAGAGAGATGGCCGAGAGGAGAGAGATGACGCAGGCTTAGGAAGAGAGGATGAATGGTTACCTCACATCCCGCCTTTTATGCACCATAAGCACGTCGCCCTTGCTGCCCCAGCGTCGCTCAACCTGTCACGCTGCCACAGGAGAATACACGAGATGGGGTCCGGTTTGTTCGGCGAGTTGATTGCGTCGAGTGGATCCGCAATTGAATTGATCGATCGTGCGACGGACAAAATCGGGGCTCAGAACAACATGGTGTTGTGACATGATTCCAACACCAAGTCATATGATCTGGACCAACACCACATCAGGTACGTGATGTGCCTGGTATGAATTTTGTCATTGGTGAGAGGTAAATGACGGTGATGTAGTGGTTAATTGTTTCTTGTGTTTGGAGATTGATTGCCGTCCGTGAACTAAGCTGGGCTACTGAAGAAGAATCTGATTGCGATACGTGAATTAATTTTTGTTGCCTTGTATCGATTGGTTTTGGTATTTGAAGATTGATTATTGTCTGTTAGTTAAGCTGTGTTACTAAAGATGAAATCAATCAAGTTCAAAAAAGAAGTAGAAATCAATCGCCATACGTGAACTGATTGTGTTACCAAATAAAAGTTGGGTTTGACCGGCTCTACCCAAATAAAGGTTGGGTTTGTCTGGCCAGATGAGAAAACCAGCGAAAAATGGTGGAGGGAGGAAGGAAAATCGGTGGAGGGGTGGGGGTCCGTATGAGGAGGGCTTGACCAAAGGTGAGACGACGTAAGATGGGAGAGGGAACCTTACATTTTTTTCAGGTAGTAGAGATTGTTTTTTCGTATCTATGCATTTATTTTTTTGCCATATTTTTCCTTTAGCTTATATTTCGAAAATTCTAATATATATATCATAAAAATCACTTTATACTCAAAAATGAAAATGTTAATCTCAAATTTGAAAATTGTGAAACACATATATAAAAATATTTCTCATGTACATAAAAATTATAAAGTATGTATGCAAAAATAGACATCAAAACATATATATGAAAAAACATTAATTATGTATTCAAAAAATGTTAAACATGTATATAAAAAATGTTCCCGATGTACGCAAAAAATGT
This sequence comes from Aegilops tauschii subsp. strangulata, assembly GCF_002575655.3. Lineage (NCBI taxonomy): Eukaryota > Viridiplantae > Streptophyta > Magnoliopsida > Poales > Poaceae > Aegilops > Aegilops tauschii. The sequence continues at coordinate 230,996,565 of NC_053039.3, forward strand.
ATGATGTGTTTGAAAAGGTATATATATATATAGGGTATATATATATTTAAAAAAAGTTGTTATAATGTATGACGTGTACATCAGTGCTTCAAAAAATAATTGGGTATAATACCACATATTATTAAAGTATGTACTCATATATTTCACACGGGGGTATGTAGAGAAATATGCAAAAAGAATTAGGTGTAATACCTATGTATTATTGGGGTATGTAATTGTAGAGAATAGGTATATAGTTGTAGAAAAATATTGGGGTATGTATGTTGGGGAACGTAGTAATTTCAAAAATTTCCTACGCACACGCAAGATCATGGTGATGCATAGCAACGAGAGGGGAGAGTGTTGTCCACGTACCCTCGTAGACCGACAGCGGAAGCGTTATCACAACGCGGTTGATGTAGTCGTACGTCTTCACGATCCGACCGATCAAGTACCGAACGCACGGCACCTCCGAGTTCTACACACGTTCAGCTCGATGACGTCCCTCGAACTCCGATCCAGCCGAGTGTTGAGGGAGAGTTTCGTCAGCACGACGGCGTGGTGACGATGATGATGTTCCACCGACGCAGGGCTTCGCCTAAGCTCCGCAACGGTATTATCGAGGTGTAATATGGTGGAGGGGGGCACCGCACACGGCTAAGAGATCTCAAGGATCAATTGTTGTGTCTCTGGGGTGCCCCCTTGCCCCCGTATATAAAGGAGCAAGGGGGAGGCAGCCGGCCAAGGGGAGAGGCGCGCCATAGGGGGGAGTCCTACTCCCACCGGGAGTAGGACTCCTCCTTTCCTTGTGGGAGTAGGAGAAGGGAAGGGGGGAAGGAGAAAGAAGGAGGGGTGCGCCCCCCTTCCCTAGTCCAATTCGGACCAGACCATGGGGAGGGGTGCGGCCACCTTTTGAGGCCTTTCTCTCCTTTCCCGTATGGCCCATTAAGGCCCAATACGAATTTCCGTAACTCTCCGGTACTCCGAAAAATACCCGAATCACTCGGAACCTTTCCGAAGTCCGAATATAGTCGTCCAATATATCGATTTTTACGTCTCGACCATTTCGAGACTCCTCCTCATATCCCCGATCTCATCCGGGACTCCGAACTCCTTCGGTACATCAAAACTCAATAAAACTGTCATCGTAACGTTAAGCGTGCGGACCCTTCGGGTTCGAGAACTATGTAGACATGACCGAGACACCTCTCCGGTCAATAACCAATAGCGGGACCTAGATGCCCATATTGGCTCCCACATATTCTACGAAGATCTTTATCGGTCAGATCGCATAACAACATACGTTGTTCCCTTTGTCATCGGTATGTTACTTGCCCGAGATTCGATCGTCTGTATCTCGATACCTAGTTCAATCTCGTTACTGGCAAGTCTCTTTACTCGTTCCGTAATACATCATCCCGCAACTAACTCATTAGTCACAATGCTTGCAAGGCTTATAGTGATGTGCATTACCGAGTGGGCCCAGAGATACCTCTCCGACAATCGGAGTGACAAATCCTAATCTCGAAATACGCCAACCCAACAAGTACCTTTGGAGACACCTGTAGAGCACCTTTATAATCACCCAGTTACGTTGTGACGTTTGGTAGCACACAAAGTGTTCCTCCGGTAAACGGGAGTTGCATAATCTCATAGTCATAGGAACATGTATAAGTCATGAAGAAAGCAATAACAACATACTAAACGATCGGGTGCTAGGCTAACGTAATGGGTCGTGTCAATCACGTCATTCTCCTAATGAGGTGATCCCGTTAATCAAATGACAACTCATGTCTATGGCTAGGAAACATAACCATCTTTGATTAACGAGCTAGTCAAGTAGAGGCATACTAGTGACACTCTGTTTGTCTATGTATTCACACATGTATTATGTTTCCGGTTAATACAATTCTAGCATGAATAATAAACATTTATCATGATATAAGGAAATATATAATACTTTATTATTGCCTCTAGGGCATATTTCCTTCAGTCTCCCACTTGCACTAGAGTCAATAATCTAGTTCACATCGCCATGTGATTTAACATCAATAATTCACATCACCATGTGATTAACACCCATAGTTCACATCTCTATGTGACCAACACTCAAAGGGTTTACTAGAGTCAATAATCTAGTTCACATCGCTATGTGATTAACACCCAAAGAGTACTAAGGTGGGATCATGTTTTGATTGTGAGATAATTTTAGTCAACGGGTCTGTCACATTTAGATCCGTAAGTATTTTGCAAATTTCTATGTCTACAATGCTCTGCACGGAGCTACTCTAGCTAATTGCTCCCACTTTCAATATGTATCTAGACCGAGACTTAGAGTCATCTAGATTTAGTGTCAAAACTTGCATCGACGTAACCCTTTACGACGAACCTTTTGTCACTTCCATAATGGAGAAACATATCCTTATTCCACTAAGGATAATTTTGACCGCTGTCCAGTGATCTACTCCTAGATCACTATTGTACTCCCTTGCCAAAATCAGTGTAGGGTATACAATAGATCTGGTACACAGCATGGCATACTTTATAGAACCTATGGCCAAGGCATAGGGAATGACTTTCATTCTCTTTCTATCTTTTGCCGTGGTCGGGCTTTGAGTCTTCACTCAATTTCACACCTTGTAACACAGGCAAGAACTCTTTCTTTGACTGTTCTATTTTGAACTATTTCAAAATCTTGTTAAGGTATGTACTCATTGAAAAACTTATCAAGCGTCTTCATCTATCTCTATAGATCTTGATGCTCAATATGTAAGCAGCTTCACCGAGGTCTTTCTTTGAAAAACTCATTTCAAAAACACTCCTTTATGCTTTACAGAATAATTCTACATTATTTCCGATCAACAATATGTCATTCACATATACTTATCAGAAATGCTGTAGTGCTCCCACTCACTTTCTTGTAAATACAGGCTTCACCGCAAGTCTGTATAAAACTATATCCTTTGATCAACTTATCAAAGTGCATATTCCAACTCCGAGATGCTTGCACCAGTCCATAGATGGATCGCTGGAGCTTGCATATTTTGTTAGCACCTTTAGGATTGACAAAACCTCCTGGTTGCATCATATACAACTCTTCTTTAATAAATCCATTAAGGAATGCAGTTTTGTTTATCCATTTGCCATATTTCATAAAATGCGGCAATTGCTAACATGATTCAGATAGACTTAAGCATAGATACGAGTGAGAAACTCTCATCGTAGTCAACATCTTGAACTTGTCGAAAACCTCTTTGCGACAATTCTAGCTTTGTAGATAGTGATACTACTATCAGCGTCCGTCTTCCTCTTGACGATCCATTTATTCTCAATTGTTTGCCGATCATCGGGCAAGTCAACCAAAGTCCACACTTTGTTCTCATACATGGATCTCATCTCAGATTTCATGGCCTCAAGCCATTTTACGGAATCTGGGCTCACCATCGCTTCTTCATAGTTCGTAGGTTTGTCATGGTCAAGTAACATAACCTCCAGAACAGGATTCTCGTACCACTCTGGTGCGGATCTTACTCTGGTTGACCTACAAGGTTTAGTAACAACTCGATCTGAAGTTTCATGATCATCATCATTAACTTCCTCACTCATTGGTATAGACGTCACAGGAACCGTTTCTTGTGATGAACTACTTTCCAATAAGGGAGCAGGTACAGTTACCTCATCAAGTTCTACTTTCCTCCCACTCACTTCTTTCGAGAGAAACTCCTTCTCTAGAAAGGATCCATACTAAGAAACGAATGTCTTGCCTTCGGATCAGTGATAGAAGGTGTACCCAACTGTCTCCTTTGGGTATCCTATGAAGACACATTTCTCCGATTTGGGTTTGAGCTTATTGGGATGAAACTTTTTCACATAAGCATCGCAACCCCAAACTTTAAGAAACGACAACTTTGGTTTCTTGCCAAACCACAATTCATAAGGCGTCGTCTCAGCGGATTTTGATGGTGCCCTTTTTAACGTGAATGTAGCTGTCTCTAATGCATAACCCCAAAACGATAGTGGTAATTGGTAAGAGACATCATAGATTGCACTATATCCAATAAAGTACGGTTATGATGTTCGGACACACCATTATGCTGTGGTGTTCCAGGTGGCGTGAGTAGTGAAACTATTTCACATTGTTTTAAATGTAGACCAAACTCGTAACTCAAATATTCTCCTCCACGATCAGATCATAGGAATTTAATTTTCTTGTTACGATGATTTTCAACTTCACTCTGAAATTCTTTGAACTTTTCAAATGTTTCAGACTTATGTTTCATTAAGTAGATATACCCATATCTCCTCAAATCATTTGTGAAGGTGAGAAAATAACGATATCCGCCACGAGCCTCAATATTCATCGGACCACATACATCTGTTTGTATGATTTCCAACAAATCTGTTGCTCTCTCCATAGTTCCGGAGAACGGCGTTTTAGTCATCTTGCCCATGAGGCACGGTTCACAAGCATCAAGTGATTCATAATCAAGTGATTCCAAAATCACATCAGTATGGAGTTTCTTCATACGCTTTACACCAATATGACCTAAACGGTAGTGCCACAAATAAGTTGCACTGTCATTATTAACTTTGCATCTTTTGGCTTCATTATTATGAATATGTGTATCACTACGATCGAGATCCAACAAACCATTTTCGTTGGTGTGTATGACCATAAAACGTTTTTATTCATGTAAACAGAACAACAATTGTTCTCTAACTTAAATGAATAACCGTATTGCAATAAACATGATCAAATCATATTCATGCTCAACGCAAACACCAAATAACACTTATTTAGTTTCAACACTAATCCCGAAAGTATAGGGAGTGTGCGATGATGATCATATCAATCTTGGAACTACTTCCAACACACATCGTCACCTCGCCTTTTACTAGTCTCTGTTTATTCTGCAACTCCCGTTTTCGAGTTACTACTCTTTAGCAACTGAACCAGTATCAAATACTGAGGGGTTGCTATAAACATTAGTAAGTACACATCAATAACATGTATATCCAATATACCTTTGTTCACTTTGCCATCCTTCTTATCCACCAAATACTTGGGGCAGTTCCGCCTCCAGTGACCAGTCCCTTTGCAGTAGAAGCACTTAGTCTCAGGCTTAGGTACAGACTTGGGCTTCTTCACTTGAGTAGCAACTTGCTTGCCATTCTTTTTGAAGTTCCCCTTCTTCCCTTTGCCCTTTTCTTGAAACTAGTTGTCTTGTTAACCATCAACACTTGATGTTTTTCTTGATTTCTACCTTCGTCGATTTCAGCATCACGAAGAGCTCGGGAATTACTTTCGTCATTCCTTGCATATTATAGTTCATCACGAAGTTCTACTAACTTGGTGATGGTGACTAGAGAATTCTGTCAATCACTATTTTATCTGGAAGATTAACCCCCACTTGATTTAAGCGATTGTAGTACCCAGACAATCTGAGCATATGCTCACTAGTTGAGCGATTCTCTTCCATCTTTTAGCTATAGAACTTGTTGGAGACTTCATATCTCTCAACTCGGGTATTTGCTTGAAATATTAACTTCAACTCCTGGAACATCTTATATGGTCCATGACGTTCAAAACGTCTTTAAAGTCCCGATTCTAAGCCGTTAAGCATGGTGCACTAAACTATCAAGTAGTCATCATATTGAGCTAGGCAAACGTTCATAACATCTGCATCTGCTCCTGCAATAGGTCTGTCACCTAGCGGTGCATCAAGGACATAATTTTTTCTATGCAGCAATGAGTATAATCCTCAGATCACGGATCCAATCCGCATCTTTGCTACTAACATCTTTCAACATAATTTTTCTCTAGGAACATATCAAAAATAAACACAGGGAAGCAACAACGCGAGCTATTGATCTACAACATAATTTGTAAAATACTATCAGGACTAAGTTCATGATAAATTTAAGTTCAATTAATCATATTACTTAAGAACTCCCACTTAGATAGACATCCCTCTTATCATCTAAGTGATTACGTGATCCAAAGCAACTAAACCATGTCCGATTAACACGTGAGATGGAGTAGTTTCAATGGTGAACATCACTATGTTGATCATATCTACTATATGATTCACGCTCGACCTTTCGGTCTCTGTGTTCCGATGCCATATCTGTATATGCTAGGCTCGTCAAGTTTAACCTGAGTATTCCGCGTGTGCAACTGTTTTGCACCCGTTGTATTTGAACGTAGAGCCTATCACACCCGATTAACACGTGGTGTCTCAGCACGAAGAACTTTTGCAACGGTGCATACTCAGGGAGAACACTTTTATCTTGAAATTTTAGTGAGAGATCATCTTATAATGCTACCGTCAATCAAAGCAAGATAAGATGCATAAAGGATTAACATCACCTGCAATCAATATAAATGATATGATATGGCCATCATCTCGTGCTTGTGATCTCCATCCCCGAAGCACCGTGCTCGTGATCTCCATCTCCGAAGCACCATCATGATCACCATCGTCACCGGCGCGACACCTTGATCTCCATCGTAGTATCGTTGTCGTCTCGCCAAATAATTTCTTTTACAACTATCGCTACCGCTTAGTGATAAAGTAAAACTATTACATGGTGATAGCATCTCATACAATAAAGCGACAACCATATGGCTCCTGCCAGTTGCCGATAACTCGGTTAAAAAACATGATCATCTCATACAACAAATTATATCACATCATGTCTTGACCATATCACATCACAACATGCCCTGCAAAAACAAGTTAGACGTCCTCTACTTTGTTGTTGCAAGTTTTACGTGGTTGCTACGGGCTTAGCAAGAACCGTTCTTACCTACGCATCAAAACCACAACGATAGTTTGTCAAGTTGGTGCTGTTTTAACCTTCACAAGGACCGGGCATAGCCACACTCGGTTCAACTAAAGTGAGAGAGACAGACACCCGCCGGTCACCTTTAAGCAACGAGTGCTCGCAACGGTGAAACTAGTCTCGCGTAAGCGTACGCGTAATGTCGGTCCGGGCCGCTTCATCTCACAATACCGCTGAACCAAAGTATGACATGCTGGTAAGCAGTATGACTTATATCGCCCACAACTCACTTGTGTTCTACTCGTGGATAGCATCAACGCATAAAACCAGGCTCGGATGCCACTGTTGGGCAACGTAGTAATTTCAAAAATTTCCTACACACACGCAAGATCATGGTGATGCATAGCAACGAGAGGGGAGAGTGTTGTCCACGTACCCTCGTAGACCGACAGCGGAAGCGTTATCACAACGCGGTTGATGTAGTCGTACGTCTTCACGATCCGACCGATCAAGTACCGAACGCACGGCACCTCCGAGTTCTACACACGTTCAGCTCGATGACGTCCCTCGAACTCCGATCCAGCCGAGTGTTGAGGGAGAGTTTCGTCAGCACGACGGCGTGGTGACGATGATGATGTTCCACCGACGCAGGGCTTCGCCTAAGCTCCGCAACGGTATTATCGAGGTGTAATATGGTGGAGGGGGGCACCGCACACGGCTAAGAGATCTCAAGGATCAATTGTTGTGTCTCTGGGGTGCCCCCTTGCCCCCGTATATAAAGGAGCAAGGGGGAGGCAGCCGGCCAAGGGGAGAGGCGCGCCATAGGGGGGAGTCCTACTCCCACCGGGAGTAGGACTCCTCCTTTCCTTGTGGGAGTAGGAGAAGGGAAGGGGGGAAGGAGAAAGAAGGAAGGGTGCGCCCCCCTTCCCTAGTCCAATTCGGACCAGACCATGGGGAGGGGTGCGGCCACCTTTTGAGGCCTTTCTCTCCTTTCCCGTATGGCCCATTAAGGCCCAATATGAATTTCCGTAACTCTCCGGTACTCCGAAAAATACCCGAATCACTCGGAACCTTTCCGAAGTCCGAATATAGTCGTCCAATATATCGATTTTTACGTCTCGACCATTTCGAGACTCCTCCTCATATCCCCGATCTCATCCGGGACTCCGAACTCCTTCGGTACATCAAAACTCAATAAAACTGTCATCGTAACGTTAAGCGTGCGGACCCTTCGGGTTCGAGAACTATGTAGACATGACCGAGACACCTCTCCGGTCAATAACCAATAGCGGGACCTAGATGCCCATATTGGCTCCCACATATTCTACGAAGATCTTTATCGGTCAGACCGCATAACAACATACGTTGTTCCCTTTGTCATCGGTATGTTACTTGCCCGAGATTCGATCGTCTGTATCTCGATACCTAGTTCAATCTCGTTACTGGCATGTATCTTTACTCGTTCCGTAATACATCATCCCGCAACTAACTCATTAGTCACAATGCTTGCAAGGCTTATAGTGATGTGCATTACCGAGTGGGCCCAGAGATACCTCTCCGACAATCGGAGTGACAAATCCTAATCTCGAAATACGCCAACCCAACAAGTACCTTTGGAGACACCTGTAGAGCACCTTTATAATCACCCAGTTACGTTGTGACGTTTGGTAGCACACAAAGTGTTCCTCCGGTAAACGGGAGTTGCATAATCTCATAGTCATAGGAACATGTATAAGTCATGAAGAAAGCAATAGCAACATACTAAACGATCGGGTGCTAGGCTAACGTAATGGGTCGTGTCAATCACGTCATTCTCCTAATGAGGTGATCCCGTTAATCAAATGACAACTCATGTCTATGGCTAGGAAACATAACCATCTTTGATTAACGAGCTAGTCAAGTAGAGGCATACTAGTGACACTCTGTTTGTCTATGTATTCACACATGTATTATGTTTCCGGTTAATACAATTCTAGCATGAATAATAAACATTTATCATGATATAAGGAAATATATAATACTTTATTATTGCCTCTAGGGCATATTTCCTTCAGTCTCCCACTTGCACTAGAGTCAATAATCTAGTTCACATCGCCATGTGATTTAACATCAATAATTCACATCACCATGTGATTAACACCCATAGTTCACATCTCTATGTGACCAACACTCAAAGGGTTTACTAGAGTCAATAATCTAGTTCACATCGCTATGTGATTAACACCCAAAGAGTACTAAGGTGGGATCATGTTTTGATTGTGAGATAATTTTAGTCAACGGGTCTGTCACATTTAGATCCGTAAGTATTTTGCAAATTTCTATGTCTACAATGCTCTGCACGGAGCTACTCTAGCTAATTGCTCCCACTTTCAATATGTATCTAGACCGAGACTTAGAGTCATCTAGATTTAGTGTCAAAACTTGCATCGACGTAACCCTTTACGACGAACCTTTTGTCACTTCCATAATGGAGAAACATATCCTTATTCCACTAAGGATAATTTTGACCGCTGTCCAGTGATCTACTCCTAGATCACTATTGTACTCCCTTGCCAAAATCAGTGTAGGGTATACAATAGATCTGGTACACAGCATGGCATACTTTATAGAACCTATGGCCAAGGCATAGGGAATGACTTTCATTCTCTTTCTATCTTTTGCCGTGGTCGGGCTTTGAGTCTTCACTCAATTTCACACCTTGTAACACAGGCAAGAACTCTTTCTTTGACTGTTCTATTTTGAACTATTTCAAAATCTTGTTAAGGTATGTACTCATTGAAAAACTTATCAAGCGTCTTCATCTATCTCTATAGATCTTGATGCTCAATATGTAAGCAGCTTCACCGAGGTCTTTCTTTGAAAAACTCATTTCAAAAACACTCCTTTATGCTTTACAGAATAATTCTACATTATTTCCGATCAACAATATGTCATTCACATATACTTATCAGAAATGCTGTAGTGCTCCCACTCACTTTCTTGTAAATACAGGCTTCACCGCAAGTCTGTATAAAACTATATCCTTTGATCAACTTATCAAAGTGCATATTCCAACTCCGAGATGCTTGCACCAGTCCATAGATGGATCGCTGGAGCTTGCATATTTTGTTAGCACCTTTAGGATTGACAAAACCTCCTGGTTGCATCATATACAACTCTTCTTTAATAAATCCATTAAGGAATGCAGTTTTGTTTATCCATTTGCCATATTTCATAAAATGCGGCAATTGCTAACATGATTCAGATAGACTTAAGCATAGATACGAGTGAGAAACTCTCATCGTAGTCAACATCTTGAACTTGTCGAAAACCTCTTTGCGACAATTCTAGCTTTGTAGATAGTGATACTACTATCAGCGTCCGTCTTCCTCTTGACGATCCATTTATTCTCAATTGTTTGCCGATCATCGGGCAAGTCAACCAAAGTCCACACTTTGTTCTCATACATGGATCTCATCTCAGATTTCATGGCCTCAAGCCATTTTACGGAATCTGGGCTCACCATCGCTTCTTCATAGTTCGTAGGTTTGTCATGGTCAAGTAACATAACCTCCAGAACAGGATTATCGTACCACTCTGGTGCGGATCTTACTCTGGTTGACCTACAAGGTTTAGTAACAACTCGATCTGAAGTTTCATGATCATCATCATTAACTTCCTCACTCATTGGTATAGACGTCACAGGAACCGTTTCTTGTGATGAACTACTTTCCAATAAGGGAGCAGGTACAGTTACCTCATCAAGTTCTACTTTCCTCCCACTCACTTCTTTCGAGAGAAACTCCTTCTCTAGAAAGGATCCATACTAAGCAACGAATGTCTTGCCTTCGGATCAGTGATACAAGGTGTACCCAACTGTCTCCTTTGGGTATCCTATGAAGACACATTTCTCCGATTTGGGTTTGAGCTTATCGGGATGAAACTTTTTCACATAAGCATCGCAACCCCAAACTTTAAGAAACGGCAACTTTGGTTTCTTGCCAAACCACAGTTCATAAGGCGTCGTCTCAGCGGATTTTGATGGTGCCCTTTTTAACGTGAATGTAGCTGTCTCTAATGCATAACCCCAAAACGATAGTGGTAATTGGTAAGAGACATCATAGATTGCACTATATCCAATAAAGTACGGTTATGATGTTCGGACACACCATTATGCTGTGGTGTTCCAGGTGGCGTGTGTAGTGAAACTATTTCACATTGTTTTAAATGTAGACCAAACTCGTAACTCAAATATTCTCCTCCACGATCAGATCATAGGAATTTAATTTTCTTGTTACGATGATTTTCAACTTCACTCTGAAATTCTTTGAACTTTTCAAATGTTTCAGACTTATGTTTCATTAAGTAGATATACCCATATCTGCTCAAATCATCTGTGAAGGTGAGAAAATAACGATATCCGCCACGAGCCTCAATAGTCATCGGACCACATACATCTGTTTGTATGATTTCCAACAAATCTGTTGCTCTCTCCATAGTTCCGGAGAACGGCGTTTTAGTCATCTTGCCCATGAGGCACGGTTCACAAGCATCAAGTGATTCATAATCAAGTGATTCCAAAATCACATCAGTATGGAGTTTCTTCATGCGCTTTACACCAATATGACCTAAACGGTAGTGCCACAAATAAGTTGCACTGTCATTATTAACTTTGCATCTTTTGGCTTCATTATTATGAATATGTGTATCACTACGATCGAGATCCAACAAACCATTTTCGTTGGTGTGTATGACCATAAAACGTTTTTATTCATGTAAACAGAACAACAATTGTTCTCTAACTTAAATGAATAACCGTATTGCAATAAACATGATCAAATCATATTCATGCTCAACGCAAACACCAAATAACACTTATTTAGTTTCAACACTAATCCCGAAAGTATAGGGAGTGTGCGATGATGATCATATCAATCTTGGAACTACTTCCAACACACATCGTCACCTCGCCTTTTACTAGTCTCTGTTTATTCTGCAACTCCCGTTTTCGAGTTACTACTCTTTAGCAACTGAACCAGTATCAAATACTGAGGGGTTGCTATAAACATTAGTAAGTACACATCAATAACATGTATATCCAATATACCTTTGTTCACTTTGCCATCCTTCTTATCCACCAAATACTTGGGGCAGTTCCGCCTCCAGTGACCAGTCCCTTTGCAGTAGAAGCACTTAGTCTCAGGCTTAGGTACAGACTTGGGCTTCTTCACTTGAGTAGCAACTTGCTTGCCATTCTTTTTGAAGTTCCCCTTCTTCCCTTTGCCCTTTTCTTGAAACTAGTTGTCTTGTTAACCATCAACACTTGATGTTTTTCTTGATTTCTACCTTCGTCGATTTCAGCATCACGAAGAGCTCGGGAATTACTTTCGTCATCCCTTGCATATTATAGTTCATCACGAAGTTCTACTAACTTGGTGATGGTGACTAGAGAATTCTGTCAATCACTATTTTATCTGGAAGATTAACTCCCACTTGATTCAAGGGATTGTAGTAGCCAGACAATCTGAGCATATGCTCACTAGTTGAGCGATTCTCTTCCATCTTTTAGCTATAGAACTTGTTGGAGACTTCATATCTCTCAACTCGGGTATTTGCTTGAAATATTAACTTCAACTCCTGGAACATCTTATATGGTCCATGACGTTCAAAACGTCTTTGAAGTCCCGATTCTAAGACGTTAAGCATGGTGCACTAAACTATCAAGTAGTCATCATATTGAGCTAGGCAAACGTTCATAACATCTGCATCTGCTCCTGCAATAGGTCTGTCACCTAGCGGTGCATCAAGGACATAATTTTTTCTATGCAGCAATGAGTATAATCCTCAGATCACGGATCCAATCCGCATCTTTCGGTCTCTGTGTTCCGAGGCCATATCTGTATATGCTAGGCTCGTCAAGTTTAACCTGAGTATTCCGCGTGTGCAACTGTTTTGCACCCGTTGTATTTGAACGTAGAGCCTATCACACCCGATTAACACGTGGTGTCTCAGCACGAAGAACTTTTGCAACGGTGCATACTCAGGGAGAACACTTTTATCTTGAAATTTTAGTGAGAGATCATCTTATAATGCTATCGTCAATCAAAGCAAGATAAGATGCATAAAGGATTAACATCACATGCAATCAATATAAGTGATATGATATGGCCATCATCTTGTGCTTGTGATCTCCATACCCGAAGCACCGTGCTCGTGATCTCCATCTCCGAAGCACCATCATGATCACCATCGTCACCGGCGCGACACCTTGATCTCCATCGTAGTATCGTTGTCGTCTCGCCAAATAATTTCTTTTACGACTATCGCTACCGCTTAGTGATAAAGTAAAACTATTACATGGTGATAGCATCTCATACAATAAAGCGACAACCATATGGCTCCTGCCAGTTGCCGATAGTTTGGTTAAAAAACATGATCATCTCATACAACAAATTATATCACATCATGTCTTGACCATATCACATCACAACATGCCCTGCAAAAACAAGTTAGACGTCCTCTACTTTGTTGTTGCAAGTTTTACGTGGTTGCTACGGGCTTAGCAAGAACCGTTCTTACCTACGCATCAAAACCACAACGATAGTTTGTCAAGTTGGTGCTGTTTTAACCTTCACAAGGACCGGGCATAGCCACACTCGGTTCAACTAAAGTGAGAGAGACAGACACCCGCCGGTCACCTTTAAGCAACGAGTGCTCGCAACGGTGAAACTAGTCTCGCGTAAGCGTACGCGTAATGTCGGTCCGGGCCGCTTCATCTCACAATACCGCTGAACCAAAGTATGACATGCTGGTAAGCAGTATGACTTATATCGCCCACAACTCACTTGTGTTCTACTCGTGGATAGCATCAACGCATAAAACCAGGCTCGGATGCCACTGTTGGGCAACGTAGTAATTTCAAAAATTTCCTACACACACGCAAGATCATGGTGATGCATAGCAACGAGAGGGGAGAGTGTTGTCCACGTACCCTCGTAGACCGACAGCGGAAGCGTTATCACAACGCGGTTGATGTAGTCGTACGTCTTCACGATCCGACCGATCAAGTACCGAACGCACGGCACCTCCGAGTTCTACACACGTTCAGCTCGATGACGTCCCTCGAACTCCGATCCAGCCGAGTGTTGAGGGAGAGTTTCGTCAGCACGACGGCGTGGTGACGATGATGATGTTCCACCGACGCAGGGCTTCGCCTAAGCTCCGCAACGGTATTATCGAGGTGTAATATGGTGGAGGGGGGCACCGCACACGGCTAAGAGATCTCAAGGATCAATTGTTGTGTCTCTGGGGTGCCCCCTTGCCCCCGTATATAAAGGAGCAAGGGGGAGGCAGCCGGCCAAGGGGAGAGGCGCGCCATAGGGGGGAGTCCTACTCCCACCGGGAGTAGGACTCCTCCTTTCCTTGTGGGAGTAGGAGAAGGGAAGGGGGGAAGGAGAAAGAAGGAAGGGTGCGCCCCCCTTCCCTAGTCCAATTCGGACCAGACCATGGGGAGGGGTGCGGCCACCTTTTGAGGCCTTTCTCTCCTTTCCCGTATGGCCCATTAAGGCCCAATACGAATTTCCGTAACTCTCCGGTACTCCGAAAAATACCCGAATCACTCGGAACCTTTCCGAAGTCCGAATATAGTCGTCCAATATATCGATTTTTACGTCTCGACCATTTCGAGACTCCTCCTCATATCCCCGATCTCATCCGGGACTCCGAACTCCTTCGGTACATCAAAACTCAATAAAACTGTCATCGTAACGTTAAGCGTGCGGACCCATCGGGTTCGAGAACTATGTAGACATGACCGAGACACCTCTCCGGTCAATAACCAATAGCGGGACCTGGATGCCCATATTGGCTCCCACATATTCTACGAAGATCTTTATCGGTCAGACCGCATAACAACATACGTTGTTTCCTTTGTCATCGGTATGTTACTTGCCCGAGATTCGATCGTCTGTATCTCGATACCTAGTTCAATCTCGTTACCGGCAAGTCTCTTTACTCGTTCCGTAATACATCATCCCGCAACTAACTCATTAGTCACAATGCTTGCAAGGCTTATAGTGATGTGCATTACCGAGTGGGCCCAGAGATACCTCTCCGACAATCGGAGTGACAAATCCTAATCTCGAAATACGCCAACCCAACAAGTACCTTTGGAGACACCTGTAGAGCACCTTTATAATCACCCAGTTACGTTGTGACGTTTGGTAGCACACAAAGTGTTCCTCCGGTAAACGGGAGTTGCATAATCTCATAGTCATAGGAACATGTATAAGTCATGAAGAAAGCAATAGCAACATACTAAACGATCGGGTGCTAGGCTAACGTATGGGTCATGTCAATCACGTCATTCTCCTAATGAGGTGATCCCGTTAATCAAATGACAACTCATGTCTATGGCTAGGAAACGTAACCATCTTTGATTAACGAGCTAGTCAAGTAGAGGCATACTAGCGACACTCTGTTTGTCTATGTATTCACACATGTATTATGTTTCCGGTTAATACAATTCTAGCATGAATAATAAACATTTATCATGATATAAGGAAATATATAATACTTTATTATTGCCTCTAGGGCATATTTCCTTCAATGTACGCATATATTTCAATTTCGCATACCTATTTTATTTTTTGACTATGTACTTCAAACAACAATAAGGTATAATACCTACATATTATTTGGGTATATATTCATATATTTCACGCCTGGGTATGTAGATGTAGGGAAATGTAAAACATATTAGGTATAATAACTACGTATTATTGAGGTATGTATTCATATATTTTACGCCAGGGTATGTAGCTGTAGAGTATTGGGATATATATACGTACACAAAAATCTAATGAGGATATACTCAGTTAAAAATCCCTACATACAAAAAAAACCAGTACATACGCAGTGCTTGAAGTTGTTACTATATTTTACACCGCAATATTATGTAAGCTTTTTAATAACTTGATCTCACTAATGGATAATTGATGACGGACATTAAATAAACAGATTTGGCTATTTCCATGTAAGGTACGCCATGCAAACATCTATGGAACGTAATCCATTGACACAATTAATACGCATCCGAGCCATGCAAACAAGTATGGAAAGTTTTTTTAATAAAGATATAAATTAAAATATAATCTCATGTGTTAACGGATCAAACCCAATAACCCACATACCCATCATCTGAACACAATCACGATGCAATCGAGTGACATCTAGGCAAGGTGCTCGGGCACCTAGGTGCCCCAAACAGCCGTCCGTTGGATCGTGTTCAGCGACTGATTTGGCAACAAATGTAAATGCCTTAATTACTAGTTAATTTGGCAGGCTTTAATTCTTTAACCATCCCATGCATGCATGTCACCTCATAGAAAAGGAAGGAGATTAAAATACCATACTAAATAAAAATTAACACTTATTGTTTCGTAGAATAAGTCACTAGGTATGTAAATACTCGTGTATTTTACGTAATTTCAGTAGTAGGCATAGACATACACACCACATAATTGGGTATATACATACTCGTACATATACTTTTTTGCATGGTAACCACATACATACATAATTTCGTTACTTGGTATATGCATACCCACGTATGTAAATAAAAATTTTAGTAGGTATATGCATACCCACGTATGTATATAATTTTGTTAGTAGGTATATGCATACCCGCGTATGTATATAATTTCGTTACTAGCTAGAACATAGAATAATTTATTATATACATACCCGCGTATTAGATACTCATATTGAATTGTTAGGAAACAAAAAAGAACATAGTAGTTTAGAAAATAATTTATTGGGTATATAATACCCGCTTATGTGCATAATTTCGTTAGTAAGTATTTGATACCCGTATTAGATAGTTAGGAGACAAAAATACGTGTATTAGATACCCATAGTAGGTCAGAAAAAATAAACAATAATACGATTTATTGTATGGCAAGTCTTGCATGCCTAATATTTAAAAATGGAAACAAAATGTAAGAATGGAAAGCCTTGCATGAAGAATAGTTAGGAAAGAAATCAAACAATCATTGTGCAGCGATACCTACCTAAAACAAGCAATGTGCCCGAGCACCTAGGTGTCCCAGATAATTTACATAAAGTTTTTTTTACGGCGAGTACATATTTTCTTACGTTCTCTTTTTATGTATGAAATAAGACAAAATTTACGAAACGTAAAAATACGGTGGATTGATGTCAAAATAGAGAGGGGGTGAAGAATAACTATTCCTCATGCAGGGCATACATAAGATATACAATGTTAATCATGTACTTTAAAAATATTAAACCTATATTTAAAAAATATTCCTAATGTATACAAAAGATATACAATGCGTATGGAAAAAGGTAGACATAAAAAATATATGTTTTCATAAGAACGTGTACATAATTTTTTTACTGATGTATACGAAAAATGTAGAATGTGTATGACAAAAAGTTGACATCAAAATATATATTTGAAATTTTTTGTTATAATGTATTTCAGAAAATTTTCAACAGCTACAGAATAATGTTAAACATGTATAAAACATTTGTTCCTATTCCAACGAAAAGAGAAAGAAACAAATCAATGAAATTTGACAAAGAAACAAAAAAAAAGTGCAAAAAGAATGGGAACAATGAAAACCAATAAAGAAACATAGAGAAATGAATGAAAACTAAGAAAGAAACAAAGAAAATGAAATAAAATAAAGAAAATGTGAAAGAAAAAAAAGGAGAAACAAACAAAGTAAAACGAAGGGGGGAAACCAAGTAAAAACTGATAAAGAATGAAGAAAACCAGTGAAAAAATGAAGAAACCAAAAAAACTGAAGAAAACCATGAAGAAACAAAGAAGAAGAAAAAAAAAACCGGATCAAAACCAAGAACAGCACACTATCGAGCGACGAGAAGCCAGTGACCGTAAAAACACACCAAAAAGGGGCCAGCCCAGAAACAAGGGAGAGGAAAATCCTTCACGGGATCTCCTGCCATCTCGCTATAAGCAAGATATAGCTCTCACGTGCGATGCGTCCAAAAGGTACACTTCGCAGAGGAGCACAATTCTATTAGTCGGCCCATTGGAGCCAGTGACGCAAGCAGGCATGCGCTGTACCACCGGTTCACAGAAGCGAGCCATGATACTGTAGCAAACTGTTTTTCCTTCTTTTTTAATTTCAAACATTAAAAAATGATTATTCTGGAAAACGCCAACAAATTTTAAAAATTTCCTGATTTGTTTCTGAATATGCAAATATCTTTTGAATTTGTGGACAAATTTTGTATATTTTGCAAATGGAAACATTTGTTGAAATCTGAATGATTTTTTAAAGCACGAACATTTTTCAAAATTATGAAATATTGGAAACAAAAACATTCTTTGAAATTAAGAACAATTTTCGAAAACACGAACAATTATTTAAATTGCCAAAAAATGAAACACAAACATTGTTTGATTTTACAAAAATGTGTTTTTCAATGTTAAGAACCTTTTCTGAAAATATTAATTTTTGTAAAGTCACAAACAATTTTTGAAAATTTCGAAATTTCGAAAAAAAGAGGAAAACCCAAAGAACAACCGGTAAAAGAAAACAAATGGTAAAAAATTAAATCCAATTTAGGAACCTTCTAGAAGGTTCCCCAAACCGGGCGTTTCGACCAATGGACCGGCCCAACACAGTTGGATCAGGTAGTTTACTCTGTGCAAAACAGCAACGATCTACCGTAAAATGCGGCAAATAGGATTTACCGCTCGTTGCGTCCAACAAGCGTCCAATAGGGGCGCGATGCACATAGGGGCAGTTCAACTGGGTTAATGTACTATGCATGTTTACTATAGCGGCGGTTTAAAAATATTGTGGGCAATTTTTTGAAAACAAAATGAAATTTTTACGAAAACATGAAAAATGCAAGTTTCTGAACATATTTTGAAAAATAGAAATAATTTCTGAAAAAACTGAAAAAAAACTAAAAAAATATGAAGAATTTTTAATTACAATTTCTCGAAAACTTTCGAACACTTCTTGAATATTGTGAACAACTTTGAACATTTTACAAAAATAATCAAATTTGGAAAACATGAACAAATTTGAAATTTTGTAATTCTGAATTTTTGGAATTTTTTTTTGAAATTCCAAACATTTTTTAAAACACGAAGAGTTTTTTCAATGTGAACAAAATTTTGAAACTCTTGCCATTTTTGGATTTTTTATTTTTCAATCTATGAAAAAAGAGAGAGAAAAATATAAAAGCAAAGAAAAACGAAAGTAGCTATAGCCACTCACGGGTGGGGCCGTCATCCACGTGTGCATTGTCAGCAATGGCTCGAGGGCCCATTGGTCAGTGTCTCACTAAACACAGAAAAAGGGCACCTAACCTGCGTAGAATGGGAATCGAGTCGACGTCACCTGGAATCGAATTGAAAAAGATAGCCACTCAGGCTACGAACGAAACCGACTCGTATGAGGCACGATCCAAATTGAGTTTAACCCAGGCCGCAAACAGATCGGACAGTGGGGGTTCAAACGGTGGCAACACTCACATCCGTGAAGCTGCGCGCTCGCGGTGAGCCAAACCAAAGTTGGAGATTGAAAGATCGCGGATGTCGCCTAGAGGGGGGTATAGGCGCTTTAAAATAATTACGGTTTAGGCTTGAAAGAATGCGGAATAAAACTAGCGTTTAATTTGTTAAGCACAAAACCTAAAACAATTAGGCTCACCTATGTGCACCAACAACTTATGCTAAGCAAGATAAACACTAAGTGATAGCAAGATATATGACATGAAACAATATGGCTATCATAAAGTAAAGTGCATAAGTAAAGGGCTCGGGAGATAGCGAGGCACGCGGAGACGACGATGTATCCCGAAGTTCACACCCTTGCGGATGCTAATCTCCGTTTGGAGCGGTGTGGAGGCACAATGCTCCCCGAGAAGCCGCTAGGGCCACCGTAATCTCCTCAAGCCCTCGCACAATGCAAGATGTCGTGATTCCACTAAGGGACCCTTGAGGGCGGTTACCGAACCCGTACAAATGGCAACCCTTGGGGGCGGTCACCAAACCCGTACACTTTGGCAACCCTTGGGGGTGGTCACCGGTACCCGTCAAAATGTTCGAGGCAATCTCCACAACCTAATTGGAGACCCCGAAGCTTGCTCGGAGCTTTACAACACAATGATTGAGCTCCTAAGCACCACCAACCGTTTAGGGCGCCCAAGCACCCAAGAGGAACAAGTTCTAGGGTACCAAGCACCCAAGAGTAACAAGCTACTCAACTTCACTTCCATGTATCACCGTGGAGAACTCAAACCGATGCACCAAATGCAATGGCAAGGACTCACAGAGTGCCCAAGTCCTTCTCTCTCAAATCCCATCAAAACAACTAATGCTAGGGAGGAAAATGAGAGGAAGAACAACGAAGAGAACACGAAGAACTCCCAGATCTAGATCCAAGGGGTTTCCCTCACATAGTGGAGAAAGTGATTGGTGGAAACGTAGATCTAAATCTCCTCTCTCTTTTTCCTTAAGAACTAGCAAGAATCATTGGAGGTATTGAGAGATAGCAAGCTCGAAGAAGGTCAACAATGGGGGAAGAACACGAGCTCAAAGGATAAGGTTCAATGGGGAAGAAGACCCATGAAAGTGCTAGTTATCGACTAGAGAGGGGGGGTGAATAGGCGATTTTTACGAAGTCTTCAAAACACGAGGTCTTTGAAGACAAACAATTAAATGGAACCTATATGATATGCAGCGGAAGAATGACTACACTAAACATGCCATAGTCAAGTAAGTAATAAAATGAAAGCACATAGACTAAAGCAGCTAGGTAGTACAGATCAGAATGGAAGACAGAATGAATCCAAACAGTAATAGTCTTCGCACAATGAAGTCAAACAGATCAGGCAGGCAGGCAAAGACTTCACGAGGACGAAATGAAATGTAAAGGAGGTGGGGGATAGAACCATAGCTTGGTGAAGACTA
Source organism: Aegilops tauschii subsp. strangulata (assembly GCF_002575655.3). Lineage (NCBI taxonomy): Eukaryota > Viridiplantae > Streptophyta > Magnoliopsida > Poales > Poaceae > Aegilops > Aegilops tauschii. The sequence continues at coordinate 231,017,290 of NC_053039.3, forward strand.
GGATTTGGTAGACCAGTTCCAGTTGCTGTGACAACTGTACGTCTCGTTAGGGAGGCTGAGATTGAACTCAGAAGACTGTGTCTTCACCTTATTCCCCTTGAGTTGAGGACACCCAGTCCTTGCCCAATCACTCTGGTAAGTCTTCAAGGTAGACTTCCAAACCTTCACAGACTCCGTTCACCGACGATCCACAATGACTCTTGGATCCTCAAAACGTGACGCCTAACCGGCTGGAGGATACACAGTCCTCAAGTGTAACAAGTCTTCAGGTCACGTGGACAGAAAGACTTCAGTGATGCCTAACACTATTTAGCTCTGGGTGTTTTGGGCTTTGTCCTCGTAAGGATCTCTCTCTCAAGGGCTTCGGAGGTGGTTGCTCTCAAACGACAAAAGTCGTGTACTAACTCTGAGCAGCCACCAATTTATGGTGTAGGGGGTGGGCTATTTATAGCCAGGAGGCAACCTGACATGGTATGTCTAAAATACCCTGGGTCACTAAGAAACCGACACGTGTCCAACGGTCGGATTTCAAACACACGCGACAACTTGGCTTGGGCTACAAGCAAAGCTGACTCATCCAACACTGGATAAGATTTGCTCTCATTGTTTTCGCTCGAATACATAGGATTTTGGTTGAGCGTCACGTCAGTCTTCTGACTTTGTTCACTTGGACCCCACTTAATAGTACGGTGGTTCCTATGACTCAATAAAGAAGAAAATGAAATTACGAAAGAAACTATGTCTTCGCACTCCATAGTCTTCAAATGAATGTCTTCACAGGTCATTATCTTCAATGTGACTGTCTTCATGAACCACCATTGTCTTCAATGTTTTCATACATTTTTAGGGGTCATCTTTGGTAGGAAAACCGAATCAATGAGGGACTTCTACCAGTGTTATCCTGCAATTCTCACAAACACATTAGTCCCTCAACCACGTTTGTCGTCAATACTCCAAAACCAACTAGGGGTGGCACTAGATGCACTTACAATCTCTCCCTTTTTGGTGATTGATGACAAACTGGTGGAAGTTTTCAACGGGGATAAAAGTATGTGAAAGTTAAAGTACATGGGTATTGGCTTCATAGGTTGAAAGAGGCTCCCCCTGAAGATGTGCATATAAATGTTTTGCCTTTGAATGCAAATGCACATGGCAGGTTTTGCTTTGTGGAGATCATCTTCAACACATGAAGACAATTCATCATGCATACACAAATATAATGAAGATAATGATATGCATAATGAAAAATGGGCGTCTGCGGAATGACTTCATGTGGGATTTATCATCGCATCATAAGGTAGCAACAAAAGTGGCACACGACCATCAAGTTTAAGTATTACAACTCAAAAGCCAACAGTTCAAAAACGAGAGTTGTAAAAACTTAGGCAAAATAAGCACCCTACCCATATATGGACCCGCTTGAAGACTATCAACTCATATGCTTCTCCCCCTTTTGTCAGTAATGACCAAAAAGGTTTGAAGACATAGAGTGTCTACTCGTTCCCAGGGGGTGAAGATGTTGGGGCAGGAGGATCGATTTTGGAGTTGGGCGGTGTAGAGGGGCCTGATGCAGAATCCTGGTGCAGTGAAGCCATCACTGGTGAAGTGGCGTCGTCCTCTTCATCTATGACTCGCACAACAACAGTTGGAGCCGAAGATGAATACTCGGAATCTTAAAGAGAAGGAGTTGGACGCCAACTTGCAGAATGTGGAGGCCGGGAGTCAAACTTGAAGCATTCAGTGAAGCCATCTGCTTGAAGATCATCTTCAGAACAGAGCATCGTGAGGCTCTTCTAGGACCGCCGACAGGCTTCATGGGCAACAAATGAGTTCTTGGTTGCAAGGTTGCGTATATGATTGACATCAATGAGCAGACTCTGCATCTGGCGCTTCAGCCAGTCATGATGCCTATCCTTCTTCTGGTGAAGTGATACCAGAAGCTCTGTGTCATTCAGGACACGAGCATGCTTCGGAGGCCTTTGAGCTACCGTGTTGGCTGTTGCATCTGTGTTTGCACGATGCGGCAGACAAAGCTGACCAGCAAGAGGACCAACAGGAGCAGGAGGATTCGGCACATGAACACCTTCAATAGGTTGTGTGAAGCTTTGAAAGGCGGCATTGTCTTCGCGTATTGGCTCCTTGGCAGGCATAGGATAAATAGCTTCATAAGACATGTCCACTTCAGGTAAGAATACAACATGGTTGCGCGCTGAAGCTTGATAGTTGATGGTTGAGTGAAGCTTTATCAGCCGCATGACCCATGGAGCATAAAACTTGAGGCCAAAGATATCAATGCCTGATGCTGCCAACTGACGGATAAAGAAGTCTTGAGTGTTGAACCTGATGCCATTGATGATATAGAAGACCAATGTCTTCATGGTGCCTTCAAGCTTGTGCTGGTGCACGTCGGTCCTAAACAAACGGTTTTTAACCCCTTTCCGCGACGCATTTGGAACCGTCGCCAAGTGAGTGTGTGCGATAGGGTGTCCTTCCCACACGACCTAGAAATCGGGGATAGGCCATCCTGGGACCCAGGCTGGGGCCGTGTGGGATCGGCCGAGGCATTGAAACCCAATCATTTCCGTAGGTATGTACATCCCACACGGTAATCCGAGAAAATCATTTCCGTAGGTATGTACATCCCACACGATGAATCCCAGAAAATCATTTTTGTTCGTATGTATATCACACATAGTCAGTCCAAGGAATACGTTTCCGTTCTTATGTACATCCCACATAGTCAATCCAGGGAAAACGTTTCCGTTCGGACATACATCCCACACAGTTTTATGTGTAGGCTCGTGTGTGAAAGGTGTAACTATCACACACGGTCTGCTTTGGTTAACTATTTGCTTTTATCAACTATATCACACACAATTTGATGAAGAAAACTGTGTGGCATTGGGCTATCCACTGCAAGCGCTTTTACTGCTAGAACCATTTGCAAAGGTCCATGACACATTTAGCAGGTTTATTAGTTTACAATTAATAATTCCAGTATTACGCAAATTCACATTTCATATCGAACAACTGTTTGCCAATTTCATATCAGACACATAAATAAATTATAACATCACAATACGGTAGCTACATGAAAACAACACAGTACAACATATAGCTAGTTCAACCTCATAAGAACCACATATTCATTTCCCTAATCGAGATCATCTAGGCTCGTCTTATCCACCTCTGCTTTCAGTTCAGTATGAACCCGTTTTGCATGGGCCAACTGGGAAAGTGCCTCCTCCTTCGCCAACATCATCTTAGCAAAGTCTGATTTAAAAAATCTGAGCTCATTCACCACCTTCAACCTTTTTATCCCGCATCTTGAAAATATGCTTCAGTGTTGACAAGACTTTCTCTAAGCCTACGTGTGTTCTCTTCCTCATACATGCTCCAGAGCTTCGCTAGGCACATCTTCAAAGACTGTGGCCACTCTTGATCAACCCACTCCAAGTAAGAACACTTCCGTTCATCCTATAATATTTAAAACTAGATCAGTAACAATTGTAGGGGAAATGGGTTTATAGCAACATAGAAAATCACCAATGCTTATTTTGAAAAACTGAAGAAACATGTTAATTATGACATATCTTCTCAAAAAGATCAATGTGCAAATGAAATAATTGGTATTGAGACAACAACCAAATTCTGGAACATCAGAAGCTATAATTAACTACAACGACACTACAAGTTCTTACTGATGTACAATAAATAACAAATTGAACATTTTATGAGGAAGGTAAATATAACTGCAACAGCATAGCGACAGTGTTTGGATGACAGCAAATTGATACTAACAGGTGTGTACATGCACAAATTTAGTAACATAGAACTAATAGCACTAAGGCCGTCCACTGTGTATGCCAAAACTGGGGTAAAGACAATTATTTCTACATCTCGCCCTGGTGCCCTGCACTGGCGAGCCAATGCAGCGGAAAAAAAATCAGGGACCCGGACTCCGGAGCACGTAGTTGCTCCGATGCCCAGTTCCTTTGTGCCATAAAGATTTAGTATTTTACTGCTTGGCTGCTCGGATGTGTGGACCAAAGTTGGCTGCACAAACTGTTGAAGCGGTGCCAAATAATTTTCTAATGGCACCGCTGATGAGATGACAACAATTTAAGATACTAGGTACAAACTATGACACTGTCTTAGGATGCGTTTGGTTGAAGGTGTGGTATGAACGGGTTGGGACCGTGACAGTGTCTGAATCACATCTAACAAATGATTTGTAACAACGAAAGAGGGTCTAACCTTCTCTGCACATGCCAGAAACTTCCTCCCACTGTCCACAGAATCAAACGCAACTAGCTTCACACATGGAGATTGATGGTGACAACGAGCAGATAGATCTTCAGCCACCCCGCTCCATTCGGTGCCACTGATGGTCCTAGGGAGCTACAAGAGGAAGAAATGACTCAAATCGACCGCCGGGTAAAAATCCTTCATTCCAAGTCATAGCCCGAGAGAGAGAAGAGAGGCACACCCGGGTGGTGAAGGAGTAGTCGCCGGAGGAGGAACCGCTCGAGAGGTCGTTGAAGAAGACCATGGCGACCCCGGCGGTAGGATGCGAGACGGCGAGAGCGAGGAAGCGGCTATAGCTTAGCAAGGAAGGAAGGAAGGAGGAAACAGGGGAAATGTGACTTGTGCTCGGGGAGAAAAGGGGGTGGGGAAGGGGGAAGGGGGCGGGGGTAGATATTTTGGCGGTAGGCCAAAATTTTGGAGATGTGGAGGGAAACTTTGCACGCGGTGCCACCGGACCATTCACTTTGAACGATTGTGTGCATGGCAAACAATTCTTCTGCTTTACGCGCATGGGATGAGTTTCATAATTCAAATTTTGGTGAAAATTTCCCCGGGTATGTCATTGCATAATTTAACATCGCTTGCTAATTTGGGCACACAAAAGAGCGTATAGCAGACAAACCACACTTACTGAATCGAGCAATTTTAGTAATTACACAGAGCCAGTTGACCTAAAGATTGCTCTAACAAAATACCAGCATTAAAAACAAAGCCTAAGTACGCATAATTTTAACAAATCCGCCGCCGCGCCGGCCTATGCATCGCCGGTGTGAGATGAGACGTCGACGACTTGTCCTGGTGACATGCCGCCGTTGGTGGACTCCCCGTCCCCCTGCTGAAGTCGATCGCGTCCTCGTCCTCGTCCTCGGTGCCGCCCTCAAGGTTGTAGTACTTGTAGTAGTGGCTGCGCCGGAGCTCGCATTAGTACTCCACCGCCGATTCCTCGACGGACAGACTCTTCTCTACCTCGACCTCGGCCACGCGCAACTTCTCCTCCCGGCGCTCCTAGATCTCCACCGCCTCCTGGATCTCCCGCTCCCGCTCGGCGACCTATTGAGGAAGCAGGTGCTCCATAGCCACCGCCGCCTTTTCAGACATGGGTTGCATGCTGGAGTCCGAGGTGGCCTGGAATATCTTGGCGTGTGCATCCTCAATCTTGGCGTGGATGGCCTCGACCCGGGCCAGGGTGACATCAGCGGCACAGATGGCAGCTTGAGCGCTCTCGGCGTTTGCAGCCGCCGTCTCGGCTACTGCAGCTGCCCTGTCGGCTGCCGCAGACGCCCTCTCGGCGGAAGTGGGCGCGCTCAATGCGGATGCGGCGGCACTCTCGGTGTAGGAGGCCGCGCTCGGGGGGGGGGGGGGGATGCGGCAATCGTACGGGCCTTCACGAAGCGTTTCCATGGTGTCATCTTTGCAAGAAGGGGGTGCGGGAATGGGGATCGGGATTCGTGGATTCGGGGGCTGCCTGCACTAGAGCAGACGAGCCGGCGAAGCTTAAGGAGGAAGACTTAAATAGACCTAGATATTTTCATCGCAAACGGTTCCTAGAAAACAACTGTGTGTGATGTTGTAGGTATTTTTTATTAGCTGTGAAAGACGAATTTGGAGTAAAGTGCCAACGGATGGTGTTTTAAATGAACGAGAAATTTTGTAGTACTAATACAATTGTAATGTCAAATTTTGGAAAATTTCAGGGGTCATTTGACCTTTTAAGACATTTAAGTGATTTTCTAGCCTTTTAATGACCGTAATTGAAATTTGAACTACATGTACATGCAACAGCTAACGATAACGGTTTGAAAACTCATATTTCGTGTACTTGTGTGCGATTTAATTCCATGTGCAGTAAATTGGAAGGAATTTTCAAACATATTGGTCTAACGGCTATGACACAATTAAGCATGGAGTGACATGGCATTTTAATTCCAAAAAATAAAAATATCAGAAATGTTGATGTAATGTCATGCCACCAAGATGATGTGGTAAAAAAATTGGCATGTTCGAAGAAAGTTTGGACACACACCCCTCACAAACCGGAGCAACTCACTAGAAGGCTCGTGGTTCCGAGAGGGAACAATGCATGTTTGATGACGAACGGGAGATAGCTTCCTCTTACGGCCTTCAATTTTTTTCTACGTCTAACGTGCACTACTACAACTGTAATGTGAAATTTTTGAAAATTCTAAAGGTCATTTGACCTTTTAAAGACATTTAAGTGATTTTCTAGCTATTTAATGACCGTAATTCAAATTTGAACTACATCTACATGCAACGCCTAACCAAAACGGTTTGAAAAATCATATTTGTGTACTTGTGTGCGAGTTAATTCCATGTGCAATAAACTAGAAGGAATTTTCAAACATATTTGTCTCACGACATGGACAGATGCATGTATACGTATGCATGGAGTGACATGGCATTTTAATTCCAAAAAATTCAGAAACACATGAAACCTTGGTTGATGTAATGTCATGCCACCAAGATGATGTGGTAAAGAAATTGGCATGTTTGACGAAAGTTTGGACACACACCCCTCACAAACCGGAGCAACTCACTAGAAGGTTCGTGGTTCCGAGAGGGAACAATGCATGTTTGATGACGAATGGGAGATAGCTTCCTCTTACGGCCTTCAAATTTTTTCTACGTCTAACGTGCAGTACTACAACTCTAATGTGAAATTTTGGAAAATTCTAGGGGTCATTTGACGTTTTAAAGACATTTAAGTGATTTTCTAACCATTTAATGACCGTAATTCAAATTTGAACTACATCTACATGCAACGCCTAACCAAAACGGTTTGAAAAATCATATCTATGTACTTGTGTGCGAGTTAATTCCATGTGCAGTAAATTAGAAGGAATTTTCAAACATATTGGTCTCACGAGATGGACGCATGCATACGTATGCATGGAGTGCCATGGCATTTTAATTCCAAAAAATAAAAAAATGATCAGAAAAATGAAACCTTGGTTGATGTAATGTCATGCCACCAAGATGATGTGGTAAAGAAATTGGCATGTTTGACAAACGTTTGGACACACACCCCTCACAAACCGGAGCAACTCGCTAGAAGGTTCATGGTTCCGAGAGGGAACAATGCATGTTTGATGATGAACGGGAGATAGCTTCCTCTTATGGCCTTCAAATTTTTTCCTACGTTTAACGTGCACTAATACAAATGTCATGTGAAAATTTGGAAAATTTCTGGGGTCATTTGACATTTTAAAGACATTTAAGTGATTTTCTAACCATTTAATGACTACAATTCAAATTTGAACTACATCTACATGCAACGCCTAACCATAACGGTTTGAAAAATCATATTTTTGTGTACTTGTGTGCGAGTTAATTCTATGTGCATTAAATTAGAAGGAATTTCCAAACATATTGGTCTCAAGGAATGGGCACATGCATGGAGTGCCATGGCATTTTAATTCCAAAAAATAAAAAAAGGATCAGAAAAACATGAAACCTTGGTTGATGTAATGTCATGCCACCAAGATGATGTGGTAAAGAAATTGGCATGTTTGACGAACGTTTGGACACACACCCCTCACAAACCAGAGCAACTCGCTAGAAGGTTCGTGGTTCCGAGAGGGAACAATGCATGTTTGATGACGAACGGGAGATAGCTTCCTCTTACGGCCTTCAAATTTTTTGCTACGTTTAACGTGCACTAATACAACTGTCATGTGAAAATTTGGAAAATTTCAGGGGTCATTTGACCTTTTAAAGACATTTAAGTGATTTTCTAACCATTTAATGACCGTAATGCAAATTTGAACTACATCTACATGCAACGCCTAACCATAATAGTTTGAAAAATCATATTTTTGTGTACTTGTGTGCGGGTTAATTCCATGTGCAGTAAATTAGAAGAATTTTTCAAACATATTGGTCTCAAGGCATGGGCACATGCATGCCATGGCATTTTAATTCCAAAAAATTAAAAAATGATCAAAAAACATGAAACCTTGCTTGATTTAATGTCATGCCACCAAGATGATGTGGTAAAAAATTGTCATGTTTGACGAAAGTTTGGACACACACCCCTCACAAACCGGAGCAACTTACTAGAAGGTTCGTGGTTCCGAGAGGGAACAATGCATGTTTGATGACGGACGGGAGATAGCTTCCTCTTACGGACTTCAAATTTTTTCCTACGTTTAACGTGCAGTAATACAACTGTCATGTGAAAATTTGGAAAATTTCAGGGGTCATTTGACCTTTTAAAGACATTTAAGTGATTTTCTAACCATTTAATGACCGCAATTCCAATTTGAACTACATCTACATGCAACACCTAACCAAAACGGTTTGAAAAATCATATTTTTGTGTACTTGTGTGCGAGTTAAAAAATCATCAGACGATGTAAATATCTGGTGTTCAAAAAAGAAAATGTAAAGATCTGACAAGACAACCGCCCCCCACACGATTAGCACTCTATCTCTGGCTCGAGGTTTGGTAGGTGATTGGCGGGGATCATTAATCAGACACGGTTCTGTATTGGAAACCGTCAGCTATTATGTTCACACATGGATTTTGCTGCGGGAATCGTGTGTAATTCAAACTACAGTAGTCGTAAATTCCGGCGACCGGCGTGTGTACTGTCCCCGTCGATCTAGATTTCGGCCGCCAATAAATACTACCTTGCTCACGTCGTCCCACCTGCATTCTCATCTACATCCTCCCTCGCTCGCCCTCTCTCTCACAAATCTCTGCCATGGCGCCGCCTGTCTGCGCACGCGCCGACGAGGAGTCGCCCCCCCGAGGACGCTCACTTGATTAGCAGCGACGAGGACCCCTACGCGCCGCCTCGCGAGGTTGCGCTGGACCCCCCAACTTTGGATTGGTTTTGGGGCCAGTACAATCTTTGTCTGTGGAAGTCGCTGCTGCCGGCTGAGAAAGCCAGGCAAGTGGCGTTCAAGAAGGAGATGGCGGAGCAGGAAGCCAGGTACCGGGCGGCCTGTGAAGCCCGTGATGCCGCCTGGAAAAAGGAGGCGGCGGAGCTTTGGGGGTGAGCGCGTCGTCATGCCGAGGAGGTGTACAAAGACGGGTACTTCGCGAGGAAGGTCATAGGCGCTGGGCGCCTCGTCGCTGCGTGGAGGTGGGCCGATAAGCTCCAGCATGCCACTGACGAGGAGCTCCGGTTGGCGCCCAACGAAATGGCAAGATCGGTCGCGCACGTCCGCCAGCAAGAGGCAGATCGGTACGTCAAGCGCTGCGAGGCGGAGGAGTCGGAGTACTACCTCCGCACTGGGAAGACGCCGCGCACCAGGGAGCTGCTGGCGAGGGCTGCCGGAATACTGGCCCCAGGAGGGATTATTAGTTTTAGTATTGTTCGTTTTCAATTTTATGCATTATACCTAGTAGTTAAGTATCATCACGTATATATGATGATATTATATATATATATATATATTCTGTGATGAACTAATGAACAATTAATATATATTATGAATTCCATTTTCTATCTGTTTTTGTATACTAATTTGAATCTAGCTGTTATCATCCACATATACAGAATGGAAAGCGTATATAGACACATTGAAACAGAAATATAAGAATGGAAAACAGAGTACACACATTGAAACAGAGTAATAAACAGAGCAATACTATGATTGCTGTGAATACATAGCTATCCACGTCGAAATGACTTTTCAAAATAAAACGCGTCCATGAGACCATGACCAGCAGCCCTTGCCTAGGGTAGCTCTTGGCTCTACCTGAACTCGTGCAGGCGTCCGTCCAAGCGGTCGACATGCTCGCGGTACATCTGGAGCGCGATCTCGAGCTCCAAGTTGGCTATTTCATCGAAGATCACCAGCCCAAGGATGCGACGACCATGTTCCTCTACTGCGCCCAGGTGTCGGCGATCGAGCCTACGGACTAGCGCATTGGCATCCAGCGGGCCGCGGACAAGGCGAACGGCACCACCCATGCAAACAGCGCGGCGGGCGTCCGGTGCAAGTACGGCGCGGTCGGCCTCTGGTGCAAGTACGGCGCTGAGGGCCTCGGCCCACTCCTGGCGAGGAATGGGGGTACTGACAGGACATGTACCCAGCTGCAATGCGCCATGTCGACAGCAGGGAAGCGCCGATGGATCCGCTCTTGCTGTGCGGCGCGTCGCGCCTCTCACCCTGTGGCGCTCCAACGGTCTCGCCGTGCGGCGAGCCGCAGCCTATCGGTGCGGACGCGCCTAGCTTGCTCTGCGGCGCGCCATCGATCATGTTGTGCGGCGAGCTGCAGCCTGTCGGCGCTGACATGTCTATCTTGATCCCCAGCGCTCAAGCGCCATGCGCCAAAGGTCTGCTCAACCCTCGCGATGACGCACATCACGGTGTCGTCCATCGCGTTGCCGGGGAGTGCCTCGGCCTCGACGGGCCGTGGCGCCTTGTCGACGAGGTTGATGGCAGAGGCGGCGCTTTGGTGGGTTGGCATGCTTGGAAAAGGTGGATGTGCTACAGGCTGCGCTTGTCGCCTCCGTGCGTCGCGTGCCGCCTATGCGCAATATAGCAGGGTAGCGGGAAACAGGTGAAGAAATGGCGGGAAACGGTGGCGTGTTCATAAAACACCATCAATTAACGGAAACTTAGCATAGAAGGAACATCGAGCTAGCACAAGAAGTAGATGATGACCAGATGAACACGAACCACACTAGGGAACCCGTCGGTGATGAATTCATCAATCCCAAACAGTTGAATACTAGCAAGCGTTTGCCCACAACACACACGGCCTATTCCATCACAAACAGGTCGGATGGATCAACTGTATGCCACATATCACACATTGTCAAAAAGTAATGCGGTAGACCTTCTTTAACATGTGTTAAAAAATAAAATAAAATAAAAAACAAGGACCTCGAGGTTAAATTAGCTGAGGGAATGGGTCATTTCGGTCATTTGACCGAAATGACCCATCCTATCAGTTAATTTAACATCAACACAACTTCCCATCCAGTCACCCATCTCATGGCTGCTCCAGCCTGAGCACACTTAACTTGATAGTTTTCTTACATGAGCTACTGGTGGAACAGCTAGTCCTTGCTGATAGGAATGCCTCTTCGCATCCTTATGGCGTATCCAGATGACCACCCGCCCCCCAGTGGCCAATAGATGTTGTGTAGACAGAGCATATCACATACGTCTTATTAGAAGCAATCGTCTGTGTTATTATCGGTCTTCGCACACATTTCTGATTACAGATCTATTTGCCGCGTATCACACGCATCTTGTTATATTGAACCGTTTCTGTTCTCTTGCCTAATCACAAACAGTTCATCCGAGTGAACCGTGTGTTGTGCATCGTACACACCTTGATCGGGCTGACTGTTTCTTTTGTGTTGCCTAATAACAAACAATTCATCCGAGTGAACCGTATGTTGTACATCGCACACACCTTCATCTGGCTGCCCGTTTGTTTTGTTCCTCCTCATCGCAAACAGTTAATTGAGCTGAAACGTATGCCCTGCATCACACACGCAACTAAAATCTGAACCGTGTTTGATGCATCCTCCATCACAAACGTTTTGCACCTTTTTTGACGGTTATTTTACACCACCGTTTGAGATTATGGCATCGCACACAGTTTCGTTGAAGGGTCTCTGATCGTAGTGTCACGTTAGCAGCATCCTGCAGTAGTGTTGGCATCAGGAGAATGCCCCTTGATTGGCCACAGAGTACACCTCAGAATGTGATAAATGGTGCGGGGCAGGTACTCGAGGTCTTTGACATAGAACTCCTTGGGATATTCATCATCAATGGGCAGTGGCTTCATCATACTTAGCATTTCGCTCATATTAGGCTCAGGCCTCTGGAATACACTTTGCAATTCTTGTTCATAAAGCTGACAACCTGGCTCATACAGATCACCAGGAGTGGGCAGGGAAGTTAGCTCGATGATATCCCGAGCTTTGGCTTCATGATGGACATCTCCTGTCATCCACTCAAGGACCCATGTCTTCGGATCCCTATTGTAGCCTGATTTGTGTGGAGTGGCATAGAATTGCAGAAGAAGCTCTTCATTCCAGTGCTCCTTGTCAATGACAAATGGGAGTAGACCAACTTCACGGAAGCAATCAAGGGCTTCTTCAAGGCATGGTAACCCAACAATGGCATCACAGTCAAGACGCTTGTGAGGAAAAAATCCTGTCTTGATTGTAGAGAATGCACGAATAGTAGCTCCTTTGCTGGTGGCTCCAGAACCTGTCAGATGAAATCTTTGACTTCCTGAAGGGGTTCTTGGCCTTGTCAAAGAAAGTGTTGTGCTCTTTGAAGCTGAGCACACTGAATGAGCCTTGTGTAGTGACCGCACTTGGAAGCGTTGGCAACCTGGGCTTTGGCTTCTGCGTCTGAGGCCTTTGCTCCACATGATAGTCGTATTGGGGACTAGGAGCAGTTGGAGGTGTCAAGATTGGCCACTTAACAGTAACAAGCTCACCATATGACAGAACACACGTTCCATGGTGTGAGGCACAGGGGGAGGAACAACCACATCCGAGGTGGATGGCTCTGCATTGTCTTCTGTGGCATCATGGACTTCAGGCCGCACATTATCTTTGGCCATGACAACGTCATTGGCTTCAGGAGTAGTGACATGAACATCATCAGATGCAGGAGCTTCAGTGGATGGAACAACGAGTGGGTTAGGCACAATCACTTCTTTTTGTACAACTGGTTCAACGGTAGGGGGTATGACTTCACGATCTTCTTCTTTTTCTTCATCGGCTGATGCAGCCGGAATATCTTCAGCCGCTTTGGCTTCAGATGCAGCCGGAATGCTGAACATGGAGACCGTAGGCCTAGGGCCTCTACGAAGTCTTCGGAAAGAGAGCGGTGCCTGTGGTGAAGGAGTGGTCTTCTCCATGTCTTCTGTAGCTTGCGGGGTCTCAAGCACCGGAGTGGTGACATGAGCGGGTGGAGTGCGAGGAATGACTTCATGCAACGGGGAGTTGGAGTGGTGCTCTTCCCAGAATACATCTTGTGTGATTGGCATCGTGGGACCGCCAATGCTTATCAGTTCACTGCTCGTAGGAGCAGGCGATGATACTGGGTTGGGCAGGATCTAAGGAAGGACTTCATCATCTTCAACATTGTCTTCATGACCAATGTCTTCAGCTACGGTGGGGTCAGCAGCTGGAATATCTTCAGACTCATGAGCCTCTGTGGAAGCAGGCTCATGCACAACGAGACGACGCTTGTGATTGGTGGAAGCTGGCAATGCTACTGAAATAGGCTCAACGAGCAATGGTTCTTGGGGAGCAGCACGTTCTTTGCGTGAAGACTTTGAAGACTTTGTCTTCAGCTTCTTTTGGGAGGGAGCAACATCAGAAGTATCATGGTGCTTCCTCTTCTTGGCTTTGGCCTCAGCCAGCTTAGTCTTCTTCTGCTCAGAAGCTGCAGAAGGGCCTTTGGCTTCGTGCTAGTCATACTGTCAGGGAAGATATGCTTGGTCTTTCCTGTCTTGGGGCTTCGGGTTCAGCTTCAGCAGGCTTCTTCTTCTTCTTGGCAGCCAGCTTGGGGTCAATGCCTGGATGCCCAAGAGCCTTTCTCTTCACAGCCTCATTGTGAGCATGGACGCTGATAATCTACAAGTATAGGGGATCGCAACAGTTTTCGAGGGTAGAGTATTCAACCCAAATTTATAGATTCGACACAAGGGGAGCCAAAGAATATTTGAAGGTATTAGCAGCTGAGTTGTCAATTCAACCACGCCTGGAGATTAATTATTTGCAGCAACGTGATTAGTAGCAAAGTAATATGATAGTTTTGATAATAGTAGCAACAACAATGGTAACAGTAACAATGATCGCAGTAATTTCGTAGCAAGTGCAACAGTAACAGTAGCAGTAGTAACTTAGCAAGAACAATATAAGATAAATTCATAGGCATTTGATCGGTAATTTGTTGGATGATATTCATCATGTGACAGTCATAACCTAGGGTGATACGGCACTAGCTCCAGTTCATAAATATAATGTAGGCATGTATTCCGTAAATAGTCATACATGCTTATGGAAAGAACTTGCATGGCATCTTTTGTCCTACCCTCCCGTGGCAGCGGGGTCCATATTGGAAACCAAGAGATATTAAGGCCTCCTTTTAATAGAGAACTGGAACAAGCATTAACACACGGTGAATACATGAACTCCTCAAACTACGGTCATCACCGGGAGTGGTCCCGACTATTGTCACTTCGGGGTTGCCGGATCATAACACGTAGTAGGTGACTATAACTTGCAATATCGGATCCAGAACATGGATATAATGGTGATAACATAAATGGTTCAGATCTGAATTCATGGCACCCGGGCCCAAAGTGACAAGCATTAAGCATGGCAAAGTCATAGCAACATCAATCTTAGAACATAGTGGATACTAGGGATCAGGCCCTAATAAAACTAACTCGATTACATGATGAATCTCATCCAACTCCTCACCGACCAGCGAGCCTACGAAGGAATTACTCACTCCCGGTGGGGGGCATCATGGAATTGGCGATGGAGAAGGGTTGGTGATGACGAAGAACGAAGATTTCCCTCTCTGGAGCCCCAAACGGACTCCAGATCTGGCCTCCCGATGAAGAACAGGAGGTGACGGCGGCTCCGTCTCATGGATCGTGATAATTCTTTCTCCCTGATTTTTTTGGAAAAGTAGGATTTTATAGCATCGGTTTCAGGGTCTGCGGGGCCACCAGGTGGGGAAAACCCACCTGGGCGCGCGCCCACCTAGGTGCCCCCCTCCGGTGGCTCTTGGCTCTAGAAATTCTCTTTATTGATATAAAAAATCCTTGCAAAGTTTCGTTCCATTCCGAGAATTTTCATTTCTGCACAAAAATAACACCATGGTAGTTCTGCTGAAAACAACGTCAGTTCGGGGTTAGTTTCATTCAAATCATGCAAATTAGAGTCCAAAACAAGAGGAAAAATGTTAGGAAAAGTTGATACGTTGGAGATATATAAACTCCCCCAAGCTTAAACATTTGCTTGTCCTCAAGCAATTCAGTTGATAAACTGAAAGTGAAAAAGAAAAACTTTTACGAACTCTTTTGCTCTTGTTTGCATAAATAAGCTTAAACAACAACCAGGTTTTTAGCCAACATTATAACTAACAATGCCGACAATAACTCTTAAAAATTATATTAACTCATATCAATGACATAATCAGCTAGCGAGCAATAATAAGATATCTCAAACGGCAACACATTATCAAAACAACCATGATATAATATGACAATAGTGGTATCTCGCTAGCCCTTTCTGAGACCGCAAAACATAAATGCAGAGCACCTTCAAAGTTCAAACAACGACTAAACATTGTAATTCATGGTAGAAAAGATCCAGTCATGATGCACCCAACATTAGCTACACACAATGCATCAGCATGACAGCAATGCTCTCAGGTTCTGGCGCTTATTTTAGAAGGTGATGACACAACATAAAAGTAAATAGATGGTCCCTTCGCAGAGAGAAGCAGTGATTTGCAGAGGTGTCAGAGCTCAGGTTTTTAAAATGGAGGTAAATGATATTTTGAGACATGCACCCTTCTCATTTACCTCACGACCATCAGTTATCGACATCTTCCATGCTAAGCACGCTAGTGGTGGTTCCCAAGCGATAAAACTAAAGGTTTTGACTCCATTGGGAGTTTTTGTTTGATTATTTGTAAGCTTTTTCTGTTTGCAGTTTGGGACTGTGCATCCCTATTACTACCCTTTTCTCGTGCGATGGCGAGTGAATAAGCACTCGACCTGAGAATAACCTGCTTAGCATGGAAGATACCGACCACCTCCTATCGTTCCATGAACGATCCAGGCACACAAAAAGGATATTTATTAGAAGTTTTTAGAGGTGGCACATGCAAATTTACTTAGGACGGCCGGGTAATACCGCATATAGGTAGGTATGATGGACTCATCTGGAATAACTTTGGGTTCAAGGTTTTTGATGTATAAGCAGAATTCCCACTTAGTACAGGCAAAGGCTAGCAATTAGGTTGAGAAGCGGCCAGCTAGAGAGCAATAGCGGTCATGAACATGCATTATGCATAAGTAACATTGGACACTAGCATGAGTAGTATGTGAACTCCATGAACATAAATATCATAGAGGCTATGTTGGTTTTGATTCAACTACATGCATGAACATCTGCCAACTCAAGCCACTCGAATATTCAGAGGAGGATACCATATCATCATACTACATCACAATCATTTTAACGCAATGTTGATATCCAAGATAAATCATTATCCACTCCCAGCTACTTATGCATGGCATGAGAAACTATAATCTCTATTTGTCATTGCAAACACGTTTAATCATAATGAGCTGAATCGTGGATACTAGGTTAAACATATTTACACAAACAGAACAAGTCGAGTTCATACCCGTTTCTCTCTGCCACGGCCGGTTCATCAAATATCGGCATTATTGCCTTTCACTTGCACGACCGAATGATGTGAAAATAATAACAGTGCAAGAGTGCCGTGGACTAAGCTGGAATCTGCGAACATTATGTTCAACAGGAGATGACAAGGTAAAATGGGCCCTTTATTAGATCAACAATTATTCATATGAGAGCCACTCAACATTTTAATTATGGTCTTCTCCGTGGTACGACTCGAATAAAAAGAAAAGAAATTCAGAGAAACACACTGAAATATTTTTGGAGTTTTTGGTTTTCTTGAACAAGTAAATAAAAGAGAAAAGCAAAAACGAGAAAAACTATTTACACGGGAAAGCTCCCAACAAGAAAAAGAAGAACAAGGAAATCTTTTTGGGTTTTCTTTTTAGTGCTACGGCTTAAACATGCACAGAAAGTAAATTAACTACAACTAATTTTTTTGGTTTTTCTAAAGTTTTTCAAACACACAAGAAGAAAGCAAGAAAATAAATTTAACATGGATGATACAATGAAAAAGTGTGGACACCGACAAACTGAATGAAATGTGTGAGCATGAATGTAATGTCGGTGGGAAACACGTACTCCCCCAAGCTTAGGCTTTTGGCCTAACTTGGTGATCGGTCAGTAACCTGGATAGTAGTCGGAGTGGTAGCTCACGGAGGATCTTGATGTGGATGCCTCGGCCTGCCGTGCTACCTCCACTGCCGCGTTGTGAGCTCGGGCCTCGCTCTCAAGAACAAAATATCTTCCTTTGCTGTGATAGTCAAAAAGAGCAGGCGTAGGCAAATATGTGTGCACAATAGATGTTTGGTTAAACAACAGATTGTAAGTGAAATTATGAAATTTTCCTTTGAGGATCTTATGAATTTTCAAGGCATCAAAGTCTAAATACTGCGTGGGTAGGATAGGGTCAAAGGGCTAAGGTGAAACACCCGGCCCTCGTGCTAAATGCGTGGCATATATTCCACCATAGAAATAGCCACTATTAGCGTTGTGCTGCAGTCTGCGTGCAACAATCGCTCCAAGGTTATAACTCCTTTCACCGGTGAGAGCGGTGCGTATGAGGCTCAAGTCTGGAGCACAAAGTGTATTTCAGTCTTGCTTGCCTACTATACATTTCCTGTTAAATAATGCAAAGTACTGAATTGCGGGAAAATGAATGCTCTTTATTCTACCTTGTGTCACTCCCCTCGTCTCACCGTAGCAAAGGCTAGTCAAGAATTATTGGTACTCAGCCCTTGGCGGTTCGTCAAGCGAACCCCATAATGGGAGTTTGCAGTGGTGAGCAAAACTCTCTAATGAAATGGTAAATGGATTTTCATAAAGTTTAAATGACACCCTAGACTCACGGGGATGGAATTTAAATCCTTTGACAAATGATTCAGTGAGAGTGTGGTGTTGTTCGCACTTATCTGAAATGTAGGGACCGAGACCGGCATTGTGAACATATTGCTGAAATTCCTCCTTAATGCCCACACGCATCATATAGTCATCGCAAGGCCATAAGCATGTTTTGGTGGCTGCATCTCAAAAGGAACTTTCACTTGGTTCAACATAAGACCTGCGAGCGGAGTTGTCACTAGAAGATGCCCCCGAGGATCTCCTCCTCAAAGAACTCCTTCCAAATAGGTTCATCACATTCGCGTACAATTTTCTGAAAAAATTTAGGTGACAAAAATTTATCAACAAAACTTCATACAATTGATAGCAACTACTCATAGGGATACATAGAGGCCATAGCAAGCATTCAAACTACTTATAACTCTAAGAATTCAACATGCAAGCTCATCTACTGCAGCACCAAGGGTAGCTAATTATTCAAAATATAAACCACTAAAACAAAAACTGATTGGACAAACGGTGGAGTCACATACTAAGCAGCAATCCCCCGAAACAGTTTCGGAAACGGAGTTTCGAGAAAAGAGATCGAATTCCGCGGGTTTGAGAGCAAGAACACGAGAGAGAGAGAGAGAGAGAGAGAGAGAGAGAGAGAGAGCAAAGGTGAATTTTTTCTAGAGGTAGGCGATGGTGTGGGATGAAGAGATAAGTGAGGGCGCCCACGTGGGGACCACAACCCACCAGGGCGCGCCTGGGGGTACTGGCGTGCCCAGGTGGGTTGTGCCCACCTGGTGCACCTCCCTCTGATACTATTTGCACCAGAAATTCTTAAATATTCAAAAAAAATCGTATTAAATATTCAGAGCATTCTGAGAACTTTTATTTTTGGGTCATTTTTTTATTGCACGAAAAATTCAGAAAACAGACAAAACATGGCACTTTATTTTATTTAACTAATAAAAACATAAAACAAAAGGTAGGGACAGAAGGTAGTGCTTACTAAATTCATCAACTTCATACCTCTCAAAAATGATCCATTAATAAGGTTGATCAGGTCTTATTAACAACCACTTTCGAGTAGCATGATACCGAAGAACTTTCATAAATCACTAAGTTACCTCAACGGGGATGTGAATATCCCCAATAACAAGCATTTCATATTTCTTTTTGGCAGTAGGTAGAGGTAGTTGAAAACTTCCAATAGTGATTGTCGGAGATTTTTCAATAACATTAATACCATTCACTTGGAATTGTTTCTTCGGAAAGTGCACCGTATGCTCATTACGATTGATAGGAAAAGTGCCCTTGCTTTTATTGCAATCAATTATAGCCCCTGCAGTATTCAAGAAGGGTCTACCAAGGATAATCGACATGTTGTCGTCCTCGGGCATCTCAAGTATAACAAAGTCAGTCAAAAAACAACAACGGGCACATCCTCATAAATACCGACAGGTATGGCAGTTGATTTGCCAGCCATTTGCAAAGATATTTCAGTAGGTGTGAGTTTATTCAAATCAAGTCTTTTATATAAAGAGAAAGGCATAACACTAACACCAGCTCCTAAATCACACAAAGCAGTTTTCACGTAGTTATTTTTGATAGAGCAAGGTATAGTTGGTATTCCTGTATCTCCAAGTTTTTTAGGTACTCCATCTTTAAAAGTATAATTAGCAAGCATAGTGGAGATTTCAGCTTCCGGTATTTTTCTCTTATTGGTGATAATGTGTTTCATATACTTTGCATAAGGAGGCATTTTCAGGATATCAGTCAAGCGAGTACGCAAAAAGACTGGGCTCAACATTTCAGCAAAGCGTTCAAATTCTTCATCATCTTTCTTTTTAGTTGACTTGGGTGGAAAAGGCATAGGTTTTTGAACCCACGGTTCTCTTTCTTACCGTGTTTTCTAGCAATAAAGTCCCTTTTGTCATATCTTGTATTTTGTTGTTGTGGGTTATCAAGATCAACTGGTGGCTCTATCTCAACATCATTATCTGGTTCTTTTTCATTGTTTGGTTGAGTATCTTCACGAACATTAGCACTATCTTTTTCATTATCACTAGGTGAATATTCATTACCAGATTGAGTTTCAGCATCAGAAATAGAAATTTCATTATCATATCAGGAGGTTTTTCTACTTTAGGTTCACTAGAAGCATGCAAAGTCCTATCATTTTTCTTTTTCTTCTTCTTTTTAGAAGGACTAGGTGCAGTTGAGTTGTTCCTTTGTGAATCCTGTTCAATTCTTTTTGGGTGTCCCTCAGGATAATGTGGTTCCTGAGTCATTTTACCTCCTCTAGTTGCAACTCTAACAGCAAAGTCATGTATGTTGTTATTCATTTCATCAAGCAATTCTCTTTGAGATTTAGCAACTTGTTCTAACTGAGTTTGAACCATAGAAGCATGTTTTCCAACACCTCTAACATCATTTGAGATTCTAAATAACAAGTCACTCAAGCGAGCAATCATATCAGAATTGTATTTCGATTGTTTCATAACATTTGCATTGAAGTGATCTTGTTTTCTAATATAGTTTTCAAACTCGTAAAGGCATTGGCTAGGGTGCATATTGTGAGGATTGTCATTATCATTGAATTCCATTAAAGAATTTACCTCTACCACCTTAGGCAGTGTTGGTGTATTAAGCCCGTGTATTTCTTCAATAGGAGGTAGATTATTGACATCCTCAGCTTTAATACCCTTTTCCTTCATAGATTTCTTTGCCTCTTGCATATCTTCGGGACTGAGATATAATATACCCCTCTTCTTCGGAGTGGGTTTAACCAGTGGTTCAGGAAGAGTCCAATCATCATAATTTTTCAATATATTATTCAATAATTCTTTAGCTTGCCCAACAGTTCATTCCCTGAAAACACAACCAGCACAACTATCTAGGAAGTCCCTAGAAGCATCAGTTAGTCCATTATAAAAGATATCAAGTATTTGATTTTTCTTAAGAGGATGATTAGGCAAAGCATTAAGTAACTGGCAAAGCCTCCCCCAAGCTTGTGGGAGACTCTCTTCTTTAATTTGCACAAAATTAAATATTTCCTGTAAGGCAGCTTGTTGCTTATGAGCAGGAAAATATTTTTCAGAGAGGTAATAAATCATATCCTGGACTACGCACACAACTAGGAGTAAGAGTACTGTACCAAGCTTTAGCATCACCCTTTAATGAGAACAGAAATAATTTGGGAATAAAATAATAATGAGTCTTCTCATCATGAGTAAAAAGGGTGGCTATGTCATTCAACTTAGTAAGATGTGCCACAACAGTTTCAGTTTCATAACCATGGAAAGGATCAGATTCAACCAAAGTAATTAACTCTGGGTCGATAGAGAATTCATAATCCTTATCATCAATAGATAGGTGAAGTAGCAAACTTAGGATCATATTGCATTCTAGCATTCAGAGATTTTTCTTTATACTTGCATAATAATTTCTTTAGATCATCTCTATCCTTACAAGCAAGAATGTCTCTAGTTGTCTCTTCATTCATAACATAACCTTCCGCTACCTTAGGCAATTCATATCTAGGAAGGCTAGTTCTAGCAGGTGTTTCAAGATTTTCAGTTTCCAGCTCATCATAAGACTCAACAACATCATGTTGTCTTACTCTAGCAATTTGTTCATCAAGAAAGTCACCAAGTGGCACATCATCATCATCAAGCAAGGTACTAGAATCATCATAAGCATCATTCATAGCAAAAGTAGCATCATCAATAACTTGCGACATATTAGGATTAATAGCATGTGGTAGTGTTGCAAGTTTACTTATAACAGAAGGTGAATCTAAAGCAGAACTGGATGACAGTTCCTTACCTCCCCTCGTCTTAGAGGGATAAATCTTAGTCTTAGCATCCTTAAGATTCTTCATAGTGATAGATTGATAATAGTCCCAAGTGACTCAACAAATATAGCTATGCTCTTCGGCAACGGCGGCAGAAAAAGGTCTTGATAATCCACAAGTATAGGGGATCGCAATAGTTTTCGAGGGTAGAGTATTCAACCCAAATTTATAGATTCGACACAAGGGGAGCCAACGAATATTTGAAGGTATTAGCATCTGAGTTGTCAATTCAACCACACCTGGAGATTAATTATCTGCTGCAGAAACATGATCAGCAGCAAAGTAATATGATAGTTTTGATAATAGTAGCAACAGCAATGGTAACAGTAACAGTGATAGCAGTAATTTCGTAGCAAGTGCAACAGTAACAATAGCAATAGTAACTTAGCAAGAACAATATAAGATAAATTCGTAGGCATTGGATCGGTAATTTGTTGGATGATATTCATCATGTGACAGCCATAGCCTAGGGCGATACGACACTAGCTCTAGTTCATAAATATAATGTAGGCAGGTATTCCGTAAATAGTCATACGTGCTTATGGAAAGAACTTGCATGAGATCTTGTGTCATACCCTTCCGTGGCAGCGGGGTCCATATTGGAAACTAAGGGATATTAAGGCCTCCTTTTAATAGAGAACCGGAACAAAGCATTAACACATGGTGAATACATGAACTCTTCGAACTACGGTCATCACCGGAGTGGTCCCGACTATTGTCACTCCTGGGTTGCCGGATCATAACACGTAGTAGGTGGCTATAACTTGCAATATCGGATCTAGAACATGGATATAATGGTGACAACATAAACGGTTCAGATCTGAGTTCATGGCACCCGGGCCCAAAGTGACAAGCATTAAGCATGGCAAAGTCATAGCAACATCAATCTCAGAACATAGTGGATACTAGGGATCAGGACCTAACAAAACTAACTCGATTACATGATGAATCTCATCCAACTCCTCACCGACCAGCGAGCCTACGAAGGAATTACTCACTCCCGGTGGGGAGCATCATGGAATTGGCGATGGAGAAGGGTTGGTGATGACGAAGAACGAAGATTCCGCTCTCCGGAGCCCCAAATGGACTCCAGATCTGGCCTCCCGGTGAAGAACAGGAGGTGACGGCGGCTCCATCTCGTGGATCGCGATAATTCTTTCTCCCTGATTTTTCTGGAAAAATAGGATTTTATAGCGTCGGTTTCAGGGTCTGCGGGGCCACCAGGTGGGGACAACCCACCTGGGCGCGCCTGGGAGGGCAGGCGCGTCCTGGTGGATTGTGCCCACCCAGGTGCCCCCCCTCTGGTGGCTCTTGGCTTCAGAAATTCTCTTTATTGATATAAAAAATCCTCGCAAAGTTTCGTTCCATTCCGAGAACTTTTATTTCTGCACAAAAATAACACCATGGTAGTTCTGCCGAAAACAGCGTCAGTCCGGAGTTAGTTTCATTCAAATCATGCAAATTAGAGTCCAAAACAAGAGGGAAAATGTTAGGAAAAGTAGATACATTGGAGACATATCAGATGCATTTCTCAGCATAGTACTTCATGCGCTCACGAGAGCCTTTGGCTTCCTCACGTATCTTTTTGAACTGAGCCTTGAGGTCAATCATCATTTGCTTGAAGTTCTGAACATCAACGACACTGAGCTTTGCCATATGTTTCTTGAACTCGGCCTTCTCATAGTCAATTTTTTCAGCTCAACAATCTTCTGAGCTATGGCAAGTTCCTTGGCTATGCAACCCTGAAATGTGAGACTGATGTCTATGGGCAGTTGCAGATCGTCAATGGTGAGAGTAGGATCTTCAAACCATTCATCAATGAAATTGTTGAGAATATCTGCATTAAAGGGAGGCAAATCCTTGAAGATCTCGGCCTCTTGCTTGCTCTTGATAAGCATTTCCAGAGCATCAGTAGCAAGATCTTCATCGCTTGACAGATTGATAACATTCTCTTCATTTCGCAGGATGCTAGCTGGAGTGAGGTCATGTCCAGAAATCTTCTTGGGCTTCTTGGACTTCTTGGAGATGCGGGATTGATCCTTAGACTGCACACTGCATTTAGGAGGTGCAGATTGCAATGGCTTCACTCTTTAAGCTTTTGGAGCTGCAGAAGATTTTGAAGCCTTAGACTTCTTCTTTGGCTTCGGGGGCTCAGGAACATCCTCATGCTCCTTTTCACCAGCAGCTTCGTCAACAGTGGCCCTTTGTACAGCGATGTGGGAGAGAAGCCCATCAAAGTCATTGAAGGGATGAATTATATTCTGATCAGCTTCACGACTGCCATCTGGCCTTGGAGTTGCTGGACCAGGGTTGAAGTCAATCCCCAGGTCCTTCTTGTTCTGCATAGCAGACGCCCTTGCAAACTGAAGATTTTGCTCAAACAATTCATCGTCGCGACACCATTGGAGACTGGATGGGTCAGCATCGTTAGGCTGAGGTCCTCTGACCATGCAAGGATAGAAGCCCATTGCAATGGCTTCAGCTTCGTCTTGGGGTGAAGCTTTTTGTACACAATATCGGCCCATGGTGGCCTCACAGCATTCTTCTTTGCATACTCAGGTGTAACAAAGTGGTACTGAAACCATTGCTCCGCCCAATATCTTCGAATCCATTGGACTCAAGTCTTGCATTCACCATAGGTTTCATCTAGGTCAGACTTGTATTGCTCATAGATATCTGGTGGTAGGTCCAAAGCAGTGTTGTCCCAGCGCTGCCTGCCACCCTTCTTTGTAGATTTTCTTGTTGCCATTGGATTCAAACTGAAAGGCTTAACGACAGTGTTTGGCTTCAATCTGCTTGTCAGACAAGAGGTGTCTTCAGGTGATTCAATATGATGCTGTAAGAACTCTGCAAATGAATGCAGACTATGAGAACCAAGGGATTCTCCCACGGACATGTACCTGTGACAGCATTAGAGATGCGAGGGAAGGGGAAGAGGTCATATGCATTCTCAGAAGATTTTGAAGATAAATCAGTTTGAAGACATTGACCTCATAGTGCAAAGACATTCACTTATCGATGTGAGTTGGTTCCAGATTTGTACGAATCCATGAATAAGTACAAGTGAGGAATCTAACTAGTTGTGATGCATAAGTGAACATACTTGCAAGTTATGGGATGCAGAAATAGAAAGATATAGATTTGGAAGTGTAGAATCAACTTTTGGAAGATGTGGACAGTTTCAATGGATCAAATAAGCGGTAAAAAGCGAGTTTTATTTACTGCACAATGAACTGCTAGACGAGGCGGAAGGAGGCCAAGAAGTCCAATCTCCCGCGCCCTAACTCGGCGGCAGAAGACACCTACGATGGCGGTGGAGAAGATGATGTCCACGGCCGGCGTGAAGACGACGTCGGAGAGGTCGCGGCAGCAAAGCGTTTCGTCTCCGGCGAGGACGGATGCTAGTGGTGGCGCTAGGGTTTGAGAGGGACGGTGAGGGGAGAAGAGATAATGACCGCGCGGGGTGAAGTATTTATATGGAGGAGGGACGACGCAGGTGCCCCTGGCAGTTCACATCTAAAGGACACGTGGCTAACATGCAACTTATTGAAGGTTGAGCCACGACCCCACGCACGCCTAGTTTGTCGGGTGGTCGTTCCGGCTTCTCCGGTATTCAGGCAAAAAAGGATAAGATCATTAAAACCAAATTTAAATGTGTGTCTTTGTATCTTCAGTTGACAAGGACACAGTGAAGACATTCGACATGTGTCAACAGAATGCATATGAAGAGACATAGAGAATTTGAGGGATAAGCACAGAAGGGGTTAGGGTCCGATCACATTCACTTAGTGTAGAAAAAACAACAACTTGAAAACATAACTATAAGTGAATGCTGTAGAGGACCTTGATGATAAACCAATGTTGAAGACAAACCAAATATGAAGATAATGCAATCATGACGCCAAATGAAAATCTTCAAGAAAATGTGGTGGTGGCGTTACCCACCGTATAGGGAATATTAGACCTAGAGACGACGCACAATTATCGTGGCGCTCTAAAGTCAAATTCCACATTAATGTATTCACACTCAGAGGGTAAGTCTTCATGAATTGAAGATATACGTTACTTCGTGTGTTGCACACCTAAGTCATCAATATGCATAAGCGTTAGGATGTGTGTCCATTCACATGACATTCGAGGATTCTAAGGTATTTAGCTCACACCACAGCTTGCAAAACCTTTTCTCATCCAAGGGCTTTGTGAAGATATCTGCCAATTGCACTTCAGTGTTGACGTGAATGATATCAATGTCTTCCTTCAACACATGATCTCTAAGAAAATGATGACGGATCTGAATGTGCTTTGTCTTCGAGTGCCGAACTGGATTGTGAGCAATCTTGATGGCGCTTTCATTATCACAGTAGAGGGGCACATGCTTCATGTTGATGCCATAATCCTTGAGAGTTTGCTTCATCCAGAGAAGCTGAGCGTAGTAAGATCCAGCAGCAATATATTCAGATTCAGCAGTGGAGAGTGAAACACAGTTCTTCTTCTTTGAAGACCAACAGACAAGAGATCGTCCAAGAAAGTGACATGTGCCTGATGTGGACTTGCGATCAACCTTGTCACCAGCATAATCAGCATATGAGAATCCAACTAGATCAAACTCTGAGCCCTTTGGATACCATAATCCTAGCGTTGGGATGTGAGCCAAATATCGAAGAATTCGCTTCACAGCGAGGTGATGCGATTCCTTTGGTACCGCTTGGAATCAGGCACACATGCAAACGCTAAGCATTATATCTGGCCTAGATGCACATAAGTACAATAAGAACCAATCATGGAGCAGTATACCTTTTGATCAAACTCTTTACCATTGTCGTCAGGGCCCAATTGGCCTTTGGTTGGCATTGGTGTCGTGTACCCTTTGCGGTCTTGCATTCCAAACTTCTTCAGACAATCTTTGAGGTATTTCTCTTGAGATATGAAGATGCCATTTCTCTGTTGACGGATTTGAAGACCAATAATGAATTTCAGTTCTCCCATCATAGACATCTGATATTGCTCTTGCATCATATGTCCAAACTCATCACTGTATCTCTTATCAGTGCAGCCAAAGATAATGTCATCCACATAGATTTGGCATACAAACAGTTCTCCATCATATGTCTTCATGAAGATAGTGGGATCTAGAGAACCAGGTTTGAAGCCTTTGCTCTTCAGGAAGTCTTTGAGTGTGTCATACCAAGCGCGAGGTGCTTGTTTGAGGCCATACAGTGCCTTGTTGATTTTCTACACCATATCAGGATGCTTTGGATCTTCAAAACCAGGTGGTTGAGCTACATACACTTCTTCAATTTTGCCGTTGAGGAAGGCACTCTTCACATCCATTTGGTACAGAAGAATGTTGTTGTGGTTAGCATAGGCTAGCAGTATGCGAATGGCTTCAAGCCTAGCCACATGAGCAAAGGTTTCATCGAAGTCAATTCCTTCCACTTGTGTGTAACCTTGGGCAACTACGCGAGCTTTGTTTCAGACAACTTGACCATGCTCATCCTGTTTATTGCGATAGATCCATTTGGTGCCAATAATATTGTGCTTGCGAGGATCGGGACGTTTGACTAGCTCCCAGACATTATTCATCTCAAACTGTTGAAGATCTTCTTGCATAGCTTGAATCCATTCAGGTTCCATGAAGGCTTCATCAACTTTCTTGGGTTCAGATATAGAGACAAATGCAAAGTGACCATAGAAATTTGCTAGTTGCGTAGCTCTTGATCGAGTGAGGGGACTAGGTGCATTGATACTATCAATGATCTTCTCAATTTGGACTTCATTTGCAACCCTAGGACGAACAGGGCGGAGATTTTGCCCTTGCCGATTGTTGTCTTCATCTTCAGCATTTGCTTCGGACTGAACACTGTCTTCATTTTGATTAGGTGCTAAAATGATGATTTCCTCCTCAGGCTGTTCCTCGGTGGGTATGATCTCTCCAGTACCCATTAGCTTGATAGATTCACTTGGTGTAGCTTCATCTAGCACATTTGGCAGGTGTTCTCTTTGCGAGCCGTTAGTCTCATCGAACCGCACATCTACAGTTTCAACCACTTTATAGCGAAAGAGGTTGAAGACTCTGTAGGTGTGTGAATCCTTTCCGTAACCAAGCATAAACCCTTTCTGTGCTTTTGCTGCAAATTTGGAAGTGTGATGTGGATCCTTGATCCAATACCTAGCACGAAAGACTTTGAAATAGCTAACGTTTGGCTTCTTACCAGTCAGGAGTTCATAGGATGTCTTCTTGAAGAAATTATGAAGATAAACTCTGTTGATGATGTGGCAAGCAGTATCAATGGCTTCAGGCCAGAACTTCCTTGGAGTCTTGTACTCATCAAGCATCGCACGTGCCATCTCAATGAGGGTTCTATTCTTTCGCTCCATGACGCCATTCTGCTGAGATGTGTATGGAGCAGAGAACTCATGTGTGATGCCCAATGTATCAAGATAAGTGTCGAGGCCAGTGTTCTTGAATTCTGTGCCATTGTCACTCTTGATGTGCTTGATCGTGATGCCATAATTGGTCATGGCACGATTTGCGAAGCGTCTGAAGACATCCTGCACTTCAGTCTTATAGAGAATTATGTGCACCCAAGTGTATCTTGAATAATCATCAACAATAACGAAGCCATAAAGATGTGCAGTGGTAGTAAGGGTAGAGTAATGAGTAGGGCCAAATAAGTCTATGTGTAGCATCTTGAAGGGGCTTGATGTAGTCATGATTGTCTTTGCGGGATGCTTGGACCTAGTCATCCCCGGCTTCACAAGCACCACATAAATGATCCTTCTTGAACTTGACGCCCTCGATGCCAATGATGTGCTTTTTCTTCACGAGAGTGTGCAAGTTCCTCATGCCCGCATGTCCTAGACTTCGATGCCAAAGCCAACACTCTGAAGCTTTTGCTAGAAGACATACGGCAAGCTATGGTCCTGTGGAGAAATCTACCATATACAGATCACCTCTTCGATACCCTTCAAAGACTAGAGATTTGTCAGTTTCCATAAGCACAAGGCAACAATATTTTCCAAATATCACAATCATGTTCGGATCACAAAGCATTGAGACGGACGTTAAGTTGAATCCAAGGGATTCAAAAAGCATCACTTTATCCATGTGTTGATCCTTTGAGATTACAACTCTACCTAGGCCCAATACCTTGCTTTTACCAGTGTCAGTGAACGTGATGTGACTTTTAGTAGATGAACGTAGGGTTGAATCCATGAGAAGACTTCGATCACCAGTCATGTGGTTAGTGCATCCACTGTCCATTATCCACTCAGTAGCTTTCGGAGTCGTACCCTACAGTGCAGTTAGCGGGATAGGCACCAAGAGTATTGTGAAGCACAAACATATAACGAACAAGCATATTCTCAAAGTTAAGATTCTTGTTTGGTAAGATAGGATGCTCGTCAAGAAACCCTGGGACAAAATAAATGGTAAGACCATTCTGGCACTTTATTTTGCGTCCCACAAGATGTTTTAGGTCCCCAACATTGGCGTCAGAAGTCTTTGATTTCCGGCTGGAGACCTTTCCCTGCAAGAGAAGTTGATTCGTCTTAACCACCCACATCTTCAGGGGTGGCTTAGAAGCAATAAGTCTAAGTGCAGCATCTGAGAACTTTGGCTTTAGAGCCCTAGTAAATAGTTTTATAGGAGGTGAATAATACTCATAAGAATATGCAG
Organism: Aegilops tauschii subsp. strangulata; assembly: GCF_002575655.3. Lineage (NCBI taxonomy): Eukaryota > Viridiplantae > Streptophyta > Magnoliopsida > Poales > Poaceae > Aegilops > Aegilops tauschii. The sequence goes on from NC_053039.3 coordinate 231,046,862, forward strand.
AAAAGTTCTGTGATTTGTGAACATAGCGGTTAGAAGAAACCCACTCATATTCATGAATCTGATTATAGTTTCCCTGCAAAACATTGGCGTTAGGATGACCTTGTGAGGTCCTCTCTCTGTATGAAGCCTTTGGGCCATGTGAAGCCTTTGGTCTAGGGTTTGTCTTTTTCCCTGGTGGTGTCATGATGACATTCACAAGAAGTTTCTCAAGACAACTCTTGGGCACCCAGATCTTCTTCAAAGGTGGCCCATTCCTGTAGTTAGTACCAATAAACCTGACAAACACTTCAGCATTCTGATTCTTAAACAGCTTATAATTGGAGTCAAAGGATTCATCAATGATAATGGGGTTAGCACAAGTGAAGCCAGATAAGGTGGATGGGTCCACTGAAGGATCCTTAGCAGCAACCCATGTGGTTTCGTGGTACTGCTCAGGCTTCCAGTAAGAACCATCAACATTCATTTTCCTCTCGAAACCAACACCCTCTTTCCTAGGGTTTCAGTTCAGAATCTGTTTCTTGAGGACATCGCATAGTGTCTGATGCCCTTTGAGGCTTTTGTACATGCCTGTTTCAAGCAATGTCTTCAACCTAGCATTCTCATCAGCAATAGTAGTGGTATGCTCAATAGAGGGGTTAGTTACCACATCAGTAGTTGAAGATATTGCAACATCAGAGGTAGTGGAACATTCAGCAATAGAGATAGCATTATCACGCTCAAGACATTTTAAACATGGTGGCACAAAATCTTCCTGAGCAGAACTGATCTGTTGAGCGAGTAGTGAATCATTCTCCTTTTGAAGATCTTCATGAGATGCTCTCAGTTTCTTTAGATCCGCTTCCTTTGAAGATAGTCATAGGAAAGCTTCTCATGAGTGGCTGAGAGGGTTTCATGACGACTTTCAAGTTCCTCGTACTTAACATGAAGGTTTTTGATGTCTTCGATTAAGGACTGAGTTCGATTCATTTCCTCATCCAACAGGTCATCGCTTTTGTCTAACAACTTTTGAATGTGTTCCATAGCAGTTTGTTGTTCAGTTACAATTTTAGCAAGTGTTTTATAGCTAGGTTTGGATTCACATTCAGAGTCAACTTCACCGGAGGTTTCAAAGTAACCATCGCGTGAGTTTACCTTGGCACCTCGTGCCATGAAGCAAAAGGTTGGAGCAAAGTCATCCTCATCATCGGCTTCAGCGTCGGCGGCATGACCATTGTCTTCAATGTTGAAGATGGACTTGGCGACGAATGCCGAAGCTAGAGCCAGGCTTGCCATGCCTAAATCAGACTCCACCTCCGCCTCCTCAGAAGCATACTCCTCCTCTGAATCCATCTCCTTGCCAATAAATGCACGAGCCTTGCCAGATGAGATCTTCTTGTGAGACGAAGACTTTGTAGAACACTTTGAAGATTTCTTCTTCTTCTTCTTCTTGTCGTCAGAATCATATTCCTTGCTCTTCTTATTCTTATTCTTCTTCTTAGATTCCTTGTCCCATTGAGGACACTCAGATATGTAGTAGCCTGGCTTCTTGCATTTGTGGCATGTTCTCTTCTTGTAGTCACGAGAGGAAGCCTCATCATTCTTGGAACTAGATCTTGAGGACTTTCCAAAGAGATTCTTCTTGGAGAGCTTTTGGAACTTGTTTACAAGCATTGCTAGCTCTTTGCCAATGTCTTCAGGATCATTAGAACTGCAGTCAGATTCTTCTTTAGATGAGGAAACAGCCTTTGCCTTCAAAGCGTGAGATCAGCCATAGTTGGGGCCATAGATATCTGTCTTCTCAGATAGCTGGAACCCATGTGTGTTGAGCCTCTCAAGTATATCAGACGGATCGAGTTCTCTGAAGTCAGGACGTTCTTGTATCATCAGGGCCAAAGTGTCAAATGAGCTATCAAGTGATCTCAGAAGCTTCTTCACGATTTCATGCTTGGTGATCTCAGTGGTGCCAAGAGCGCGAAGCTCATTTGTGATATCAGTGAGGCGGTCGAACATGAGCTGGAAATTTTCATTGTCATTTCTCTTGAAGCGGTTGAAGAGATTGTGAAGAACATCAATCCTTAAGTCTCTCTAAGTTGATACGCCTTCGTTGACCTTGGACAGCCAGTCCGAGACTAGCTTCACAGTTTCCAGTGCACTCATACGGCCATACTGTCCTTTGATCAGATGACCACAGATGATGTTCTTGGCGGTTCAGTCCAGTTGCGCAAACCTCTTGACATCAGCAGCGGTGACACCTTCACTGACCTTTGGAACGCCTGTCTTGACGACATACCAGAGGTCAATGTCAATGGCTTCAAGATGCATGCGCATCTTATTCTTCCAGTAGGGGCAATCAGTGCCATCGAAGACTGGGCACACATCGGAGACCTTGATTATCCCTGCAGTCGACATAGTTAAAACTCCAGGTGGTTAAACCGAATCACACAGAACAAGGGAGCACCTTGCTCTGATACCAATTGAAAGTGCTAGTTATCCACTAGAGGGGGGGGTGAATAGGCGATTTTTATGAAAGTCTTCAAAACATGAGGTCTTTGAAGACAAACAATTAAATGGAACCTATATGATATGAAGCGGAAGAAGGACTACACTAGACATGCCATAGTCAAGTAAGCAATATAATGAAAACACGTAGACTAATAGCAGCTAGGTAGTACAGATTGGAATGGAAGACAAAATGAAGCCATACAATAATAGTCTTTGCACAATGAAGTCAAACAGATCAGGCAGGCAGGCAAAGACTTCACGAAGACAAGCTGAAATGTAAAGGAGGTAGGGGATATAACCAGTGGCTTGGTGAAGATTAGGATTTGGTAGACCAGTTCCAGTTGCTGTGACAACTGTACGTCTGGTTAGGGAGGCTGAGATTGAACTCAAAAGACTGTGTCTTCACCTTATTCTCCTTGAGCTGAGGACTCCCAGTCCTTGCCCAATCACTCTGGTAAGTCTTCAAGGTATACTTCCAAACCTTCACAGACTCCGTTCACCGGCGTTCCACAATGAATCTTGGATCCTCAGAACGTGATGCCTAACCGGCTGGAGGATACACAGTCCTCAAGTTTAACAAGTCTTCAGGTCACGCAGACAGAAAGACTTCAGTACTGCCTAACTCTCTTTGGCTCTAGGTGTTTTGGGCTTTGTCCTCTCAAGGATCTCTCTCAAGGGCTTCAAAGGTGGGTTGCTCTCAAACGACAAAAGCCGTGCACTAACTCTGAGAAGCCACCAATTTATTGTGTAGGGGGTGGGCTATTTATAGCGAGGAGGCAACCCGACATGGTATGTTCGAAATGACCCTAGGTCACTAAGGAACCAACACGTGTCCAACGGTCGGATTTCAAACACACGCGGCAGCTTGGCTTGGGCTACAAGCAAAGCTGACTCATCCAACTCCGGATAAGATTTGCTCTCATTGTCTTCGCTCGAAGACATAGGATTTTGGTTGAGCATCATGTCAGTCTTCTGATTTTGTTCACTTGGACCCCACTTAACAGTACGGTGGTTCCTACGACTCAATAAAGAAGAAAATGAAACTACGAAAGAAACTATGTCTTTGCGCTCCATAGTCTTCAAGTGAATGTCTTCACAGGTTATTATCTTCAACGTGAATGTCTTCACGAAGCACCATTGTCAAACCGAATCAATGAGGGACTTCTACCTGTGTTATCCTGAAATTCTCACAAACACATTAGTCCCTCAACCACATTTGTCGTCAATACTCCAAAACCAACTAGGGGTGGCACTAGATGCACTTACAACCCCTTTTATAGGAGGGGGAAAATCCAACCGTTACCTTGCTCCCAGCCCGCACAGAGCAGTACTGCTCAACAGAATAGTACTACCGCTCGGGCGGTAGTAACCCAAATATTGTGGAATGGCACGAAGCCATGAGGCGGTAGTGTAGCCAGAGCAGTACTACCTCTCGCCCCAGCGGTGGTTGCAGCTCGGGGTTACTCAGAAGAAGAGGAGGAACAGGGTAGAAGCAGTAGAACTGCTACAGCGGTACTACCACCCACCTGAGCGGTACTACTGCTTATAGGCAGTAGTGATGCTCTCCACTACCGCTTCCCTTTTGCTGAGAGTGCATAGAGACCTGGAGGGAGCGGTAGTGCATCGGTAGTAGCGAGCGGTACTACCTCTTAAAGGCGGTACTACCGCTTTGCACTATTGTTGCACGTCCGCGCAAACCCGACACGAAAGCCGAGTTCCCAGAAGCAGCGGTAGTAGCCGCGGTACTGGACAATGGTACTACAACTAACCAGAGCGGTACTACTGCTTTTGGCCTCCAGCTCACAAGCACAACAACAGATGGCTACAAGAAAACCATAACTGCCATAACTTCTGCAAATGAGCTCCAAATTGAGCAAACTCAAGTATGTTGGATAGAGGACGACAAGAACTATCCAACACCAAAAACTCAAGCTTGTTGGTTATAGTAAGAAGAGGCAGGGGGAGTATGCCTAAGATATAGAGGAGTGAAACCTCTGTCGATGATGAACCGGCAAAAACTCCAACATCGAAAACATCATAGAAGATGCATACATGAACTCCGTTTTCGATGAACTCGAGCTTGTCATGAAGATGACCAAAACCTCTAAAACTCACACAGAGAAAAATCAAACAAGAACCAAGAAAGATGATGCAAGGATGCAATGGTTTGAGCTCTCTATGAACGATATGATCAAGCTACTAACTTCAGAGCCCCCCTTGATAGTACGACAAATGATCATATAACCTGGTCTCCCAACTACCACCTTGAGACTGGTAAAATAGAAAACCTATCAGGGCAAACCTTTGCCCTGCACATAGTCCACTTGAGCTTGATGATGACGATATTGACTTCCTCAAGTTGGACCACCTTTCTTGATTGAGTTGGCTCGATGAAGACTAGTTGATTGCTCCCCCATACTCCACTATCGGTGAGCTACTCTTTGGCACATCTTCACAAGTCCATTGTCACCACAATGGACGCCAAGCTTCACAAGTCCACTTGAACTTGCACACCGCAACCTTGATGACGATCACCACTTGATGTCATCCTCCATGGGTTATATGATATCTTCCTTTTGATGCACGACCATGGAAACATACCTAACCCCACAAACAACTCTCACATAGACCATGGGTTAGTACACAAAGCATAATGGACAATGCTTACCATACCATGGGATCACTTGATCCCTCTCGGTACATCTTGTATTGTGTGTTGATCAACTTGATTCACTCCTTGACTTAGTCTTGATCAACCTTGTATCATGTCTTCTCTCTGACCAAACTTTGGATAATTTCTTGAATAGAACCTTGGTCACTGATAAACTCCTTGAACCCAACACATGGACTTCAAGAAATGCCTATGGACAAACCCTTCACATATAACTCAAGGCAACCATTAGTCCATAGATAATGTCATCAATTACCAAAACCAGACATGGGGGCACCACATGTTCTTTCAGAGGTGTGCCGGATCGGCGTCCCTGACAACTAAAAGGTCATGTGTGTGGTGCAAGAGAAATATTAGAGTGAGCCACATCCAACCGTGCAATGTATACATTCAGACGACGATGGAATTGGTGTCGACAACGAGCTGTGGCGGTTGCTACGCTCGGGTGTGTGGTGCGCATAGGGTTGGAGCTGAAGATTGAGCTCGAATTAGTGCTAGGCGTGCTCTATGTGACCGAGCGAAGCGATGAAACGTCCCTTTTGCATCATATTTTTTCTACTATTATTTATATTGTTTTGAAGTTGTATTTCACTTTTAGATGCAATTCTAATGCCTTTTCTCTCTTAAATTGCAAGTTTCACCACAAGAGGAAGATTGCCGGCAGCTGGAATTCTGACCTAAAAAGAGCTACATCAGAGATAGCTATTCTCCGGAGCTCCAAATGGCCTGAAAATTTACGGAGATATATTTTAATATATATATATATATATATATAAGAAATACTAGAAGAAAAAGATACTGGAGGGGACCCACTTGTGAGCCACAAGCTTAGGTGCACACCCACCCCCTAGGGCGTGCCCTATGAGCTTCTGGGGCCCATAGCAAGCCTCCATGCATGGCCCATATTCTCATGTATGAAGCCCTTTGCCCTAGAAAAATAGAAGACTTTCCGGACGAGGCGCCGTCTCGAGACGGAACCTGGGCAGGAGCATTTTTGCTCTCTGGTAGAGTGATTCGGCCGGGGATACTTTCCTCCGGGAGGGGAAAATCGAAGCCATCGTCATCACCAATGCGCCTCTCATAGTGCGAGGACTCATCTCCATCAATATCTTCACCAGCACCATCTCATCTCCAAACTCTAGTTCATCTCTTGTATCCGATCTTTGTCTCAAACCTCAGATTGGTACCTGTGGGTTGCTAGTAGTGTTGATTATGTTTTGAAGTTGATGCTAGTTGATTTATTTGGTGGAAGATCATATGTTCAGATTGTTAATCATATATAATTCTCCTCTGATCATGAACATGATGATTTGTGAGTAATTCCGTTTGTTCTTGAGGACATGGGAGGAGCCTTGTTATAAGTAATCATGTGAAGTCGGTTTTCGTTCAATATTTTGATGATGTGTTATGTTGTTGTTCCTCTAGTGGTGTCGTGTGAAGGTCGACTACATGACACATTACCATGCTTGGGCCTAGGGGAAGGCATTGTGGGATTAGTAAGTAGATGATGGGTTTCAAGAGTGACAAAAGTTTAAACCCTAGTTTATGTACTACTCCGTAAGGGGTTGATTTGGATCCATATGTTTCATGCTATGGTTAGATTTATCTTAATTCTTCTTTCGTAGTTGCGGATGCTTGCGAGATGGGATAATCATAAGTGGGTTGTTTGTTCAAGTAAGAATATCACCCTAGCACCGGTCCACCCACATACCAACTTATCAAAGTAGTGAACGCTGATACGTCTTCAACGTATCTATAATTTTTGATTGCTCCATGCTATTATATATTCTGTTTTGGATGTTTAATGGGCTTTATTATACACTTTTATATTATTTTTGGGACTAACCTACTAACCCAATATCCAGTGCAAATTGCTGTTTTTTTGCCTATTTCAGTGTTTCGCAGAAATGGAATATCAAACGGAGTCCAAACGGAATGAAACCTTTGGGAGCGTGATTTTTGTAACAAACGTGATCTAGAGCACTTGGAGTGGACGTAAGGAAATGAACGAGGAGGCCACGAGGCAGGGAGGTGCGCCTGCCCCCTGGGCGTGCCCCCACCCTCGTGGGCCCCTCGTGGCTCCACCGACCTACTTCTTCCTCCTATATACCTGAGTACCCCGAAACTATCGAGGAGCACCACGAAACCCTATTTCCACTGCCGCAACCTTCTGTACTCGTGAGATCCCATCTTGGGGCCTTTTCCGGCGCTCCGCCGGAGGGGGCATCGATCACGGAGGGCTTCTAAATCAACTATGACCAGCCTTAGAGTACCACTACCTCCCTTCTAGTTTAAAGGGCTCGATTCAAAAATTTCACCTACTCTTAGCAAGATAGTATAGGCGGTGTAATAGTTTTTGAAGTCTGCAAAAGTACTCAACTAGTGTTGTCGTTCTTCACAAAAAATGTGTTTACCAATGCATGCATGAACACTAGTTACTCTAACCCCCCTCTCTTCTTTAATTCTTTGCCACATCAGCATGTTTGCTATTCCCGTGTGCATGATACCAGCTAAGATACCACCATTATGGCCAGCCTTAATCATCGCATGCAATAATTTAGTGCACCTTGAAATATGAACATGTGTGGGGTGTGTATGTTTTTAATGACTTGAGACTATACCTAGCCCGGCATGCAAGATGACTTATTATGCACCGTTCCCCATACCTGCAGGAAGCCCGTTCGTCTCCAAATCTTTCCCTCTCCATGTGTGGAAACAATATGCCTGCCAAACTCTCCTTCTCCCTCCGGCGGTCCCACCACTCCACCCCGTGTGAAAAAATCTGCATGCATGACTCTCCTCCCCCCAAGCTCGTCCAATCCGTTGTGACCAGCAATATTTCCACCCCTTCGCTCCCCCGTAATTTACTCCAACAAATATGCCCACGTAGCTGTTACTTAACTGCAGGTGCATTGGGTCACTGACATATGGGCCCAACAGGGGTCTGGCCCACATGTCAGTGACGCAACTAGACCTGCAGTTAAGTCAGTGCAGCTCAGTCCATATCTTACGTAGGTGTGCCATTGCTCGCTATAAATACTGCGCCTCCCACGACATCGCTATCTCCTCCCCCTCACGTTCACGTTCATCGCTATCTCCTCCCCCTCCCTCTCACGTCGACCACCATGGCATCGCCCCTCCCAAGCCCTAGGAGCCCCTCGCTACACCGCACGGACGGTCACGCGTCGCCGTTCCGTTCCTCGCCGCCACTAGTCGAGGAGGGCGCGTCGGTGTTCCGCTCCTCACCGCTACGCGACGCGTCGCCGTTCCGTTCCTCACCGCCACTAGTCGAGGAGGACGCGTCGGCGTTCCGCTCCTCGCCGCGACGCGTCGAGGTGGACGCGTCGGCGTTCCCAATCTCGCCAGCGCGCGCGCCGGAGGACGCGTCGGCTCCCCGCTACGAGGAGAACGCCGCGCCTCCCGCCGAGCCCCCCAGCCTTGAGGAGCTTTGGAAATAAATGGATGTCGCCTTGTGGGAGGCTTTGCCTCCAGCAGAGCGCGCCAAAATAGAGGCGGAGAAGAAGGCCGAGGAAGAGAAGCGCACCGCGGAACAAGCTACCTGGGAGGCCTATGTCGCATCCGAGAGAGTCAGGCAATTGGCTCTTTGGCAGAAGGCTCGTGCGAGGGCCGTGAGGGTGGCGGAGGACACCCGTGCCGACGCCCTGAGTGCAGTCAGGCCCAAGCGCCTCATCTACGCTTGGCGGTACGTGGACCGGGTGCATGCTTCCAGCGAGGAGGAGTACCTGTTGGCGCCGGATCACCACACCGGTGAGATCGCGCTCGCCTGCCGGCAAGCCGCCAATCAGCACCTCGCGAGTTGCGAGGATGAGGAAGAGGCGTTGTGTCGGCGCACTGGGAAACGGCCGCACACCAGGGCACTCGTGGCGCGCCGCAAGCGCTCCTGCGAGTGCCGTGGCTTTTAGGAGGAGTATAATTTTTGTTTTGTAAGGCGATCTCATTAGTTTTGGGACGCAAATGATAAATCTTGAACGTTCAGGAATTTTTAGCGTCCTTAATTAAGTATGTAAAAGGGAAAGTTTGGAAACCTTGTGTATTCGTACGCATTTTGCAAGTGCGTGCATATAGCACAAACTTTACTATATACTATCGCACTACAAGTCTCTCTCGATATATGCTTGCAGACTGTGCTACTCCCTCCGTCCAGGTCAATAAGTCATCTTTGGTTGTGCACCGTGACCAAGAAGGAGGGAAGACTTATACACCTAGACGGAGGGAGTACTACTATTACTTATGTACGTGCAAATGCACGTTTTAACATTACGATGCGTTTTTGTAAAAGTAGAAAAACAGCACTAGTCAAGCTTGTGAAACGATTCAATGCAAAACAAATGCAAAAATGCTCATTTGATTGTTTACTTTTAGCTTCCTTCTCTGTGGTTATTTCTCTGTCGTACTTTGTACGGAGTATCTCACTGGTTGGAAAGGCATGCAAATTCCAAAACCGCTTCCTACACCCTGTATAGAATTTTTTGCCTAACAAGTTGTGCCGTGCAATTGGAATTCCAACTTGAGTACTACTACTAGTAGGAGTACCAGGGGCCAGTTCTTTTAGGCTTCTAGATTAGTAATCCCATAACTACTACCTCCGTCCTGGTTTATTGGTCCCCATTGTAATCTGTGTCAAATTTTGATCATAAATTTAACTAATGAAATGTTAGTGCATGTCACATGCACTACTCCATCCGTCTAGGTGAGTAAGTCATCTTAGGTTGTGCACCGTGACCAGGGAGGAGGAGAAAACGAGAAACATTAATGTTTATTTGCTAATTAATAGTATTGCATGCAATGAACTAACCACTGCATGTCGTGTTTGATATCTCAAGTCATTAAAAGCATGCACACTCTTTATCTCTTATTGGTTGATATGTCAAGAAACAAGAAACGCGGAACGGAGTAGAAGTTAATGCACCGCGCCTAAGTGTTTTGGGATTATTTGGTTTTCGTAAGATGACTTACACACCTAGACGGAGGGATTACAATGGTGAGGAATAAACCAGTTAAATCTTTGGTCAAAATTTAGCACAAATTACAATGGTGAGGAATAAACCAGGATGGAGTAGTAGTTTAGAAGCCCAAATAAATGAGTGAGGCGCCTTATTGTTACTCTCCACTGTGACTAGTCTTGTGGGAAAAGCTGGGGAAGCCGCCAAAAGAACTGGCCCTAGCTAGGGATCGAGTGTGCGAGATGAACCGAAGAAAGTAAATGCAGAGAGATGAAATGCAAAAAAGACGGAGGGATGTGATGGTTGCTTGTCCGTTTATTTTACCAGGCCACTTATTACTGGGAGTGGTTGGGTTTTGTGATATGACGGCTTTACTGCCGCGCCACGAGCGGGGTGAGAGGTGAGACTCCCGTGCAGTGCCGCCCTCTACACTTGTACTACATCGGTCGTGGTTTATTAGTCCCCCATTGAATTTGACTGAAGATTTAACTGACAAAATGTTAGTGCATGTCAACAAAAACTATATCGTTGGATTCGTATTTGAACATAGTTTTGAATGATATAATTTTAGGTGACATGCATCAACATTTATCGTACTATATATAATGTTAGTTCAATTTTTGGTCATACTAATCTATAGTAGTAAGGTGCCCATGCGTTGCACCGAAGAGTGAAATGCATTGATTGGGGAGTTGTTTATTTTGACAAAGGATGTGGGGGTCATCTCATGTGTAACGGGTATCGATAGGTTTCTTCGGATATTATTTCATCTCTAGAGCTCACAAACATCCGGGTGAAATAGATAAAAAGGTATCTTTTGCAAACAAACGCGTTCAACTGTTCAACCTGCATCCAAAACTTGTGAAGAAATAACACTTATTGTGCTTTGCAAGAAATGATCTTTAAGAATTAGTTTTTGAGTATCGATTGTTATACATGTTGGCTACAGATGACATGGCACTTTCTTATAGTCAATAGTTGGCTATACTATTAAGTAAAATTAACCATGCCCTTATACACCTAGACGGAGGGATTAAATCAGGATGACTTGCAAGCGGGCAGAGGAGATGTAAGAAATGGTTCATCGTAAGTCTTTCACCAGTACTGTAGTAAAAATTCATACATGGAAGATTCTAGACTAAACCATAAACGGATACACTTTTATTCATGCGTGATACTCCAATAGAGCAAGATCCTGCATGGAAGTCTCCACATGCTTAGACAGCGGATTACATTGAGCGAAGACTAATGATCAACATTTAACTTGATAATGCGTATGTCCAGGTGAACCTCCTTGGAGTCCCCGTGCACCGCCTCGGCGGGTAAAGGATGCCATGGGTTTTCCAAGTCCACATTGGCGGGATAGTCCCAGCTCCCCAGAGTCCAAGTCCGTTCGATGAGGCCGGTGTCGCCGCCCACGCGACCCGGAGGGGTAGTAGCACTGACCACGCACCCGTACATCGGCCTCGTGTCAGTGTCAGCGTCAGCGGCGTCGCCCCTGACACACATTACAGAGACGGGGCGGCGGCCTGCGCGGGCCTCGCCGGTGCCCACGATCAAGAGGAAGACGCTGCCGTCCTCCTCCGAGACTAGCAGGCGGCAGTGACCCTCCAGCGACTCCGGCATGGTGAACGAGTAGCACGTCTCGTACTTGATGTTCTCCGCCAAGGGCCAGCAGTGACCGCTGCACACATCCGTGAGGTGATGCACCATGTCCGCCGGCGAGCCACAAAACGGCATCGGGCACTCATAGCAGTGGACGAAGGGCTCCTTGGAGGCATCGACCAGGCCGTCCAAGAAACGGGAGTGGCTGTAGAGGACGTTGCGCCAGTTGAATATATGAGCAAGTTACTATGAGATTTAATCCGAATAAGCACAAAATAAATCATGACGGCTATAACAGAGATGAAACTAATCATGTGGACTAGGATAGTAGTAGGATACAGAGTAGAAACATGAATTCTACCACGATTTCAAACAGGAAGGACAGAAACACATACGGTGCAACGGGAGCAGCTCCGTTGGCGTTGAGGTTGTCGCCCATGTCCAAACACCACGTAGACACAGTCCTTGAGCATGGTTCGTAGTTGTTCCACGCTCAGGCATTGAAGTTTGTAACTATTTTAGATTAGAATATAGTACTCCTCTGGTGCTAGTAGTAGAGCAGAGTCCTACTCTACTACTCTACTCAAGCAAGTTAGGGCATAGCACTGTAGGGAGTACCAGTACTGTGATCACTCAAGCAAGTTGTCTGGCATCGACATGACCCTACGCTACTGGTATGTGTCTCGTAAGTCAAGCGGCGTGCTGTAGTCATCATCACCTGTCCACTTCCCGCAGCACATATTCGCTTCTCCATCTTTGTCCGCACATAATCTCGTCCAATCTTCCATCCCCGCTAAGGCGCCTCCCCCCTCGTCCGAAACCCAAGCACTAACAATGGCAGAACCGAGCAGCGTCCGCCGAAAGAGTGGCTGGAATTCGCTCCCCACAGAGGTAATCAAGCTCATTGTTTCGCGTGTGGACAATCTCAGTACCATGCCGCTCGCCGCGTGCTCGTCGGGGTTGTACCGTTTACTCAAAGCCCTCAGGTCGGAGCTTTTTAAGCCAGCTCCTTGCTTGCTGATGCCGCCTGATCTTCAAAAACGGCGTGTCACGCAGCATAACGATCGTAGGGTGGCGAGCATCAACCCCCTTGACTGCGATCCGATCCCCGTCAGCCTCAACTACATTAACGGTATGTACTGGGTCGGCATGAACACGTCTTGGATGGTGCTCGTCGACGGTCGCGGGAGCTGAATGCTCGTGGAGGTCTACACCCGGTGATTGACCCCCCTTCCTTCGATTAACACTGCACTGCTTTGGCACCTAGGCCCAGAATACTCGGAATCTTACAGTAGCCAACATGATACCAAGTTTGATTTGCTCAAGGTTGTAATCTGCCAAGTGCCCACAAGATCTGCGAATTATAAAGACTTCAGGCTAATTGCGTTCTTCAACCGCGGTCTCGCCTATCTGACAGGTCACTGCGGTAAGTGGATAAATCTGCACGTCCATCGCAGGATCATACATCCTCCATGGTTCTCTGATGCCATTGAACACAAGGGCTTCATTTACGCTGTCGACTCCTTCTATGGCTGGACCTATTGCTGGCATACTCCAGTCATCGCTACAAACGACTGTTACAGCAGTATGTTACTTTCCTATGATATCATGATGGCTTGCTTATATTACTGTCAACATTTGCTAAAAAAATATTCATGCTCATAACATGCTGTTCTTAAGATTGACTAAATCAAGAGCCCTTTTTTATTTGACTCCAACTTGATATGATCCTGTAGGCCGCCTGGTGTCCCTACCCTTCCTAATCCCAGAACCTTTCAAAGAAAAGCGGCATGGCAGTTGCAGGTGGTTCCTCGCTCGATCAGACAACGACGAAAGATTGATGATCGTTCGCACGTACCGGACGTGTTGTTTCGCGGAATACAATCACAGTCACTGCAAGGACTTTGAGCAGGATCCGAGCTTCTCTGGGCCTTCAGGAATTTTTGACAAGAGGCTGGTAAGTAGCCTTGGTACACGCTCTCTGTTTGTCGGACTGAATTATTCGATTAACCAGGAGATAACCGACGGCAAGTATCATGATGGCAACGCGGTTTCGTTCATCAGGCAAAACTGTGTGTACATAGCGTACCATGCGTCTCTGCATGCACCATACCCTGATATGTGTCGCCACGCTCTGCAGCCCAAAGTAGGAGAGAGGGTCGCAAGTATCAGACTTCGACCTGCTGGCTGGAGTTTCCCCCGTCACGCACCCATCTGGTTCAAGCCGTCAGCCAATCTCCACAGCTTAATAAATAGTAACGTCTAACTAGCCAGTTAGTTAGATGCGTACACTTGGTGTAGTAGGATCTTTATTTAGTTTGATGCATACACTTGTTCTTTTTTGGTATCCCTTTTGTAATGATGGCTGATGTTTGGTTTGGAAGAGAGAGCTGCGTCTTCACTCTTCTGGCCTGCTTACTGCTTCTGTTGCACCCCCAGCCCTGGTTGCTGTTGCTGCTGTTTTCAATGTACAATCAGTAGTATATTTCGTCTGTTGGTTGAATAAATGTGTTGTTAGAACGACAAACACAATGTTTTGGAAGTCGTTGCACGGTTCGATCCTTTAGTGCCCCGTACCGTACGTAGCGCATACTATTTTTCGTACGGAACACATTTTCCACTTGTTGATAACATGCAGCCCACTGATGAAGGCCCAATAGAGAAGCCCATAATTAACTGGAAGGGAGGCTCTCACATGAATCCGGCCCAGGTACATGCTCATGGTCCCCTAAACATAAATAAGTAAATAAATAAATAATAAAGCTAAATGCTCATGCACCAGTTCTTTGGGAAAATAGGTAGCCCAGTATTTCTTTTTGAAGAATACCCAAGCTAGGCCTATTTGCTTTCTCCGAATTACTGGGCTGCAAATCTTTCAAGACGAGGAGGGATGCATTCCGGCCTGGCTTAAGAGTATGGTCAATGTCTGTTAAAAGTAATATCAAAAGGGGTTGAAAATTCCAAAAAAATTATAGCAAATGGGATATAAGTTTCTTTTTTTGTTTTTGTTCTTCACTGATATCTTATACGTATTTCATTGGATTTAACATGACATAGTACTAATTTATTTTTAAATTTGTTTTAGTATGGCTATTAATTTTAGGATTAAGAATATTTTGTTCCCCAGCAAAAATTTGCGAATTTTCAAAATTTCCCACATATTTAGTTAATTTTTTGACCTTGGTACTGACCAGAAAATGGCCAGCAATTCTAAAAATGGAAAACGGGCTGCAATAAATTCCATATGAATTAGAAAATGAGTAAAAATTATAAAAATAATAACAAATGGGCTATACACGCCACAGATTTCGAGGCTGACTTGTTTACGCAAGGCTTTGTCAGTGAACACACGATTCTAGCAGAAGTGACTGTTGGATGTCCATCCAACGGCTGACGTGCTTCTTCAATCTCTGATCTTCCTGCTCCAGCCACCTAAACTAGCGCCGGCGGGACTGCCTGCTCCCTCCTCTTGTGGCCCGCAGTGATGCCGCGCAGGCTTCCCAGGCCCACCCTACTCCCTCCGCTGGCCTGGCCGCACGCAATCAACTGCCTCCTTATTACGCGAAAAACAATGATTCCTCCCACTGACATCTGGGGCGCACCGGTTGGGAGGCTGACCTGTGGGCCTACTAAGTTGACGGATACGCAGGGCTTGTCAACTTAGTCAACAAACGATTCTAGCAGCAGTAACCGTTGGATTTGAATCGAACGGTCCTGCTGCTTCTTCAATCGCTGCTCTTCTTGCACCGGCCGCCCAAACCAGCGCCGGGGAGACCGCCTGCTCCTGCCTCCAGTGGCCGGCTATGCTGCCGTTGAGGCCTCATCGGCCCTACTACTCCCACCGCTAGCCAGGCCCTGCGGCGAAGGCAGCCTCACACCACAGCCGAACCAGTGAACCCACGTACTCCTCTCCGCGTGGGCATCCACTGCCGCGTCTTCCCCGGCTCCGCGTCGTCCCCTTCCTAGGCCTCTTCGTCGTCCACCGCCTTGGTGCTCTCGGCGCGGCGTGGTCAACGACATTCCATCGGAAGAGTACTGTACATAGAGAGGCTGACAGCTGGGTCCACGGCCACAGCCCAGTTTTTTTGTGATTTGCTAAGTAAGTCGCTTTGTTAGGCCTGTTGGGCTGCAAATCTTTCAAGACGAGGAGAGCTTTCATTCGGCTGGCCGAGAAAATGGCCCATCAGTAATGAGAAATGGGCTATACATTTTTAAAACACATCAAACCGACAATTAGTTTCAAATATCTTTTTTTCATTTCGAGATTTTAAATTACATTAATTTTTATGCGTGGAGAATTTGTTGGATTTTATATTGATATACATTTACTTTTAAAATCAGTTTGAATGTGAGTCGAAATTTTGGGATTAAAAACAGTTCGGACCGCACCGAAATATGCAAAATTTCGTATAATTTTTTAACCGTGGCCACAATATGGGCTGTAATGCTAACAAAAAGAATATGGGCTCCAAAAAACCTTAATAATTAGCAAATGGGCTGTAAATTATTAGAAATAATGGCAGATGGGCTGTATGCTGTTTTCCACAGATTTGAGGCTTTCCTAAAAAAAGGTTGACGCACAAGCAGTGACTGTTGGATGGCCATCCAACGGCCGTTGTGCTTCTTCAATCTCTGCTCTTCCTGCTCCAGCCACTCAAACAAGTGCCGGCGGGACTGCCTGCTCCCTCCTCCCCGCGGTCGGCTCTGCTGCCGCGCAAGCCTCACCGCCCACCGTACTCCCATCGCTGGCCTAGACATCCCTCTACTCACCCACACCTGCTGTTATTCTCCGGCGATGGTAGACGAACCAGTAAACCCTCGTACAGTCGTACTCCCCTCCGCGTGGGAAACAACTGCCGAGTCTTCCCTGCCTCCGTGTCGTTCCCTTCCTAGGCCTCGCCGTCGTCCACCGCCCTGGTGCTCTCGGCGCGGCCTGGTCAACGTGGTCAACGACTGACATGCATCTGAAGTGGACTGTACGTGGAGAGGCCGACAGCTGGGTCCACGGCCGCACGCAAGGAAATGCCTCCTTATTACGTGCAAAATAATGATTCCTCCACCTGACATCAGGGACCCATCGAAAGGGCCTCTGTATTTTGCAAAAAAAACGTTACCGCCATTGACAGCTCGGACCCACCAGCTATATCTTCGCACGCAAGGAAGTGCCTCCTTATTACACACAAAAAATGAATACTCCCCCTGTTAGCTAGGACCCCAGTATAGTGGCAGGCTGACTTGTGGGCCTACTAAGTTGACGGGGACAGAGGGCTTTGTCAACTTAGTCAATATGCACGATTCTAGCTCCAGTGACCGTACGATGTCCATCCAACAGCCGTAGTGCTTCTTCAACCTCTGGTCTTCTTGCTCCAGCCGCCTAAACCAGCGTCGGTCGTGCCTCGTGCTCCTGCCTCCCGTGGCCGGCTGCGATGCGGCGGAGGCCTCACTGCCCCTACTACTCCCACCGCTGGCCAGGCCATCCCTCTACTCACCCACACCCCCTATTATTCTGCGGCGATGACAGCCTCACACCGCAGTGAACCAGTGAACCCTCGTACTCCTCTACGCGTGGGCATCCACTGCCGCGTCGTCCCCGTCTCCGCGTCGTCCCCTTCCTAGGCCTCGCCGTCGTCCACCGCCCTGGTGCTCTCGGCGCGGCGTGATCAACGTGGTCAAGGAACGGCTTCCATCGGACGTGGACTGTACGTGGAGAGGCTGACAGCTGGGTCCACGGCCGCAGGAAGGAAGTGCCTCCTTATTACGTGCAAAATAATTATTCCTCCACCTGACAGTGGGGACCCACCGGACGGGCCACCGTATTTCGCGAAAAAAATGTTTTCCCCCTGACTGCTGGGACCCACCAGCTACATCTTCGCACGCAAGGAAGTGCCTGACAGTCGGGACTCACCTGGTCGAAGCGTACGTAGCGTTGTCATTCTGGTCGCGAACGTGTACGTACATATATACTGGTGGATGTAGAGGCGCGCACGTGTCGTAGTAGAGGCGCGCACGTGTCGTAGTAGAGGCGCGCACGTAGCATGTACACGTACGTACATCGGCCAGGGTGCAAGAAAGAGAATACAACCACATATGTGTACATACGGGCGGGGTCTCGAACGCCTACTCGCGCATACGTACGGCCTGGGCTCGTGTACATGGCTTGGTCGGAACGGAGAAACAGCGTCGTCGTCATGTTCATGGGGAGGCAACGGAATGCGTCGTGTTCGTGGGGAGGCGACGGAATGCGTCGTGTTCATGGGGAGGCAACGGAATGTGTCGTGTTCATCGGGAGGCAACGGAACGCGTGGGAGCCAACCGGCTGGGTCGGAACGGAATGCGTGGTCGTGTTCATCGGGAGGGCTTGGACGGAACAGGCGATGGAAACGAGGCCTGGCATACCGCAAAACGGAGGAAACGGACCTCCTACGTTCAGAACGGGGTCCTATTGATCGGGAGGGGTGTGGCGTACCGCAAAACGGAGGAAACGGACCTCCTACGGTCGAAACGGGGGTCCTGTTGATCGGGAGGGGTGTGGCGTACCGCAAAACGGACGAAACGGACCTCCTACAGTCGAAACGGGGGTCCTGTTGATCGGGAGGGGTGTGGCGTACCGCAAAACGGACGAAACGGACCTCCTACGGTCGAAATGGGGGTCCTATTCATCGGGAGGGGTGTCACGTACCGCAAAATGGGACTCCATGGGATACTGTTCATCTCCACCGTCGACCTCCTCCAGCCTCCATGGGCTACCGTCGACCTCCTCCAGCCTCCACGGGCTCCTGTTCATCCAGCCTCCACCGCGCGCTACTCCAACGGCTACTGTTCAACCACCCCTCCACGGGCACCCCTCCACCGTCTACTGTTCATCCAGCCCTCCACACCACGGGGTCCTGTTCAACCACCCCTCCACGGGCACCCCTCCACCGTCTACTGTTCATCCAGCCCTCCACACCACGGGGTCCTGTTCATCCAGAGGCAACGCCACCGCTCACTGTTCATCCAACCCCCCCTCCCCCGCAACGCTCACTGTTCATCCAATCGATCGGCTTCAGTTAGCAGCAGTAGCGAAGGAATCGCTCGATCGGGTTCAGTTAACAGCCATCGATCGATCGCTCGGGTTCAGTAACACGTAGCCTGCAGTGCAATCGCTCGGGTTCAGTTAGAGCCCAACGCCTCGCTCGGGTTCAGTTAGAGCCAACGCCTCGCACACACGCGCGTACGTGTACGAGAGAAACGCGCATCGCTCGGCCCCCGACCACCCACTGTAACCGGGAACTCCCCGAAATTTTCCTCCCCCTCGCTTCTACCACGGTTTTTTCCGTCATGGACGGCCCAAAGAATGTCATGCAGCTGCGTCTCCGGCCCGCCCAGGACGAAAAGCCCATTTTCTGTCATGATTTTTTGTCATAGAAGTAGGAGCCCACCACATCTATGATGATACCGGGTTTTGTCACAATTATAGTCATAGAAGTGTCATATGTATGATAGAATTTTTTTGTTCGGCCCAAAATGTCACGGATGTGTCTTTTTTTTGTAGTGAACTCCAGGCGGTTAAACCAAAATCACACAGAAATAAGGGAGTACCTTGCTCTGATACCAATTGAAAGTGCGTTATATCGACTAGAGTGGGGTGAATAGGCGATTTTTACAAATTCCTCACTGAGGAATTTCAGGGTGAGGAAATTCCTAAGCAACAAACTACTTAGCAGCGAAATAAGTACTCAGATGCAAACATAACAGAGTAGTAGCACAGTCATCATGATGGAATGAAAACAAGCACAGAGTACAAGTAGCATAAACACAGGATAAGCAGGCTGAAGACAAAGTGACTGAAGAATTAGGACTGAGGAAATTGAGAAAGCCTTCGGTCAAAGTCTTCAAATAGTAACGATCAAGTACAACAGCATATGAATGAGGAAATGAAAGGGTTGAGGAAATAGAGCCAGTAGCTCGGTGAAGACAGTGATTTGGTAGACCAGTTCCAACTGCTGTGATAGTCGTACGTCTGGTTGGAGTGGCTACGTATTTAAACCTGAGGACACAGAGTCCCCGACACATAGTCCCGGACACATAGTCCTTACCGTATTCTCCTTGAGCTAAGGTCACACAGACCTCGCCCAATCACTCGTGGTAAGTCTTCAGGTGACTTCCAAACCTTCAGAGACTCGGTCACTCGGTGGTCCACAATTTCCTCTTAGATGCACTAGACCATGACTCCTAACCGTCTGGAGGATGCACAGTCCTCAAAGGTAACAGGCGTCGGTTCCACACAGGAACAATCTCTTCAGTGATGCTCAATCACTTTGGGTTTGGGTTTTCCTCACTTGATGATTTTCGCTCAAAGTCCTCAGAGGATGGGATGCTCCCAATGAAAAGTGTCAGTTTCTCTCGGAGCAGCCAACCAACTAGTGGTTGTAAGGGGCGGCTATTTATAGCCTAGGGAGCAGCCCGACATGATAAGACATAAATGCCCTTCAATGATATGACCGTTAGGTGGGTAGATATTTTGGGACAGCTGGCGCATAGCACAGCAATGGGCGGATATTTGAGTATCAAATTCCTCAGGGCTATCATGTTCCTCACTTGTAGGCAATCCGCACTGGCGAATTCCTAACTCCTCAGTCAGAACAAATTCCTCAGAGATCAGAAGATCTTCGTCTCTGTCATTGAAGAAATTGACTGAACTGTATGAGATTTCTAATGGCTCCACTCGAAAGGATTGGGTAGGTGTAGGATTTTGAGATGAGCATCACTTGGAAACTTTTCCTTAGTTTTACCTCGACCCCCTTTAACAGTACGGTGTTTTTTCCTATGACTCAAGAAAGAGAAAATGAAACTAAGAAAACAAAATTCTTCATGCTTCATATTCCTCGCATGAATATCAAGTCTTCACGGTCACACCAATTTCTTCACTTTCAAAGTCTTCAAGAAAACCAAAGTCTTCAGTTGGAGATAATCATTTTTAGGGGTCGACTTTCTCTGTAAATATCAAACTCATCATAGACTTATAGACATATGTACACTCACAAACACATTAGTCCCTTAACCTATAAGTCTTCAATACACCAAAATCACTAAGGGGCACTAGATGCACTTACAAATATGTCTTACAATGGATGCCTTGTGCGATGCACGATTACAAGTATGAACTAGATGAGAGAGCTCTATGGTGGTGGAGATGGATATGGAGTTGAAAATGGTGGTGGCTAGGGTTTGTGGATGAAGATGATGATGAACATGTTTTGGCTGTGCTCGACGCTCCTCTTTCTCCCCTTTCTGTTGACATTTCGATGGGGTCCCCTTTATAAAACTTGTTTAGGTGGATAACCTGCCTCGGTTTCCACACCAAATGACTGCTCATGCGAGCGCGTGCAGTCGCATGGAACACCGTCTTTGGCTCTGGTAGCCTTCTAATGCGTCCTGGTGACTTATTTCTTCTCCATTTTCCTTCCTTTCCTTTCCCCCACGTGATTTCTTCCCTTTTAACCCATTTACTGGGAAAAATATCAGATTTGTGGAATCATTTGCATTCATTAGTCATTAGTGGCAATATCAGAGCGAATATCTCTCTTTTAATGAAATAATTTGGTTTAAACAAGGTTGAAAAGAGTGTAAAAATACCACTCATCACTCCCACTCAAATCACTATATCTCATAATTGAAAGTGAGTGATTCAAGATCCTGATTTTATTCACACCCATGGATGGAAGCATGTCATATAATGTGAATTTCAACCGGTAGGCAATCTTTTGCCAATCATATCTTCATATGACTCTTGTTCATCTTTCGATGCTTTGTGCTCCGAGTTTAGAGCTTTTCCGCTAGAATTTCAAGACAACTGAGCGTTTCTGCTGTGAAGTCCTACCTCACATGCCTTACACTTCACTTCTCATTTGTACTCATGGTAGCATGTAGTACTCCGAAAGGCCACACGTTATAGACGGTTGCAACACTCGGAAGATCACCTTTTAACTTGTTATTTACTCCAAGAGATCACCCTAATAATTGACTACTGCGCAATCAAAGGGTGCAAACAACAAAGGGATAAACATCTCAGGCAGTTCATAAAAGCATGATATGGTATAGCCCTGGGCGCTGGGAATCTCCGTGATCATCTTCAGTCTCTAGTTGAAGCATCGTGACAGCCAATATTTGTTGCCGTGGTAGCAATTTCAAAAACGATGCCGTGGCGGTAATTTCAGAAAATGTTGCCGCGGCGACATTTTTAGAAAACATTGTCGTGGCACCAAATTTAGAAATTCTGCCACGGCATGAAAGTATAGCTCCTTGTCCCGCGCCATCTACACCTTCTCCTCGTCGAGGTCCTCCATGTATGGTTGCCATCGTCACCTGTAACTTGTAGGCTATCTCTATGAAATTTTCATTAATGTGGCAATATCGTGGCTCCAGCCATCATGCTGTGACACGTAGGTCACTTAACATTACAACATATAACCATCTCATACATAAACTCATTATCATGACGAAGGCCATACCACATCATATGCATACCCAGCAAGGTTAGACATCCTCTAATCGGTTTTAGCAAAATTTTAGTTACGTGGTTAACCAGTTTCAACAATTAATACTAGCTACCTACGTCCACAACATAGGCGATGATTCTTGATGCTAGATTAAGTTTTGGGGTGTGTGAAACAAGAGACTTAATGAAAAATCTCTAGACCGACACTAAAATTCATCAATGCACGTGACCCCCTAGAAGATCATCCACCTTAGGCACCCTCTTGTGTACGCGACGGTTCACTATTATCAACTATGGTGAAGCCCAAGGAACTGTTAGCAGATCGTCAACATCTATAGCTACACCATGTCGTTGATGAATTGAACCGAAGCAACACTCAAGGGAAGCATAACAAGAACATCAACCTTCACAATCACATGTGATCTAGATCGCAACCTACACCTAATCATAAAATCACTCATGATGCCACTGTTGGTAAACGTAGTAGAAAGCAATAAATTGTGCACATGCGATCACCCAACATCCATATGAAGATGCATTGCGGGTTGGGATCACAATCGTTACCGTATCGAGTTGCAGCGAAAGAAGAACGTGTCAGTGTAGGTCGTACTTGGAGTCCCTCGAACCTTTGATGAATGATCCCTCGTGCCGCCCATGATTGATCCCTCGAAATGAAGACTGAAAGCATGACCTCTCTACTTGGTTGCAAGCGTGCAACCTTCATGATCCGGCAGCGCTTCGCCGTCCAGAGCTAATCATTGCCGAAGAGTTAGAGGGAGGAGATTAGAACCACACTGGTCTTAATTATGAGGACAGGAGGATTAGCCAAGCTCTGATTAGTCAACTAGGACCAACTAGAAGAACTAGAGGAGACTCCAAAAATTATATATTTCAAGAGACAAAAATCCTCTAGTATATATAGGTTAGAGGGGAGGGAGAGGGTAGCCACCAAGGGGGGAAGAGTCCCCCTTGGTGTGCTGGCCTAGGGGAGGAGTCCCACTCCCTCCCCTAGTAGGATCCCCCCCCCCAAGGAAAGGGGGCACAACCTCCACTTCGGCCCTTGTGGCCCAAGTTGCCTTCCACCTCTTGGCCTTTTAAGCCCCGTTGATATTCAAATTAAATATAAAATGCTCTAAATACCTATAGACCATTATATATATATATATATATATATATATATATTAACATCTCTGAACATATTCTCCACCTATCGGTAATACCCGGTATTACCCGATACTCTTCGAAACCCTTCCGGTGACCCCGAAACGGTTCTGGATCCTCTCGAAACTATTCCGAATATTCATGAAAATATTCCACAAATATATTCTCATGACTCCCGTCCTACTAAAACTCAGCATATCGTTATTGCCTTAAGCTTGTGACCACGTAGGTTCGGTAACTCATAGACATGAACGAAACTGTTCGTTCACTAACCGACAGCGGGACGTGGACGTCCGTATTGGTCCCTTAGGTTATCATGTGATGTTCCCTTTGCTTCGTGACACTTCAAAAAACCCGGGATGCATCAGTATCCTCCTGAGTCATCACTATGCTCGTTATACCGAAACCCTCATTACCGGTTTTGTTCTTCTTTCTCGTTATTGGGTTCCGCCATTCCCGTGACGAAGTCACGTATGTTTGGCCAGACGATGATTGATGTCGTCACACCGAGAGGGACCTAATAATATGTCTCCATCGTTGGAGGAGCAAGTCCCACTCTTGAGCTATCCGGCTAATTGTCAAACTTACCGATGAACCTGTAAGTTGTCGTAATGATCACTGTGTTACAGGTGACATTTGAGAAACCCCTGATGTCTACTACACAACTTATTCTTGTAGACTCGTGTTGGGCCTCCAAGCGCAGAGTTTTGTAGGACAGTAGCAATTTTCCCTCAAGTGGATGACCTAAGGTTTATCAAT
Source organism: Aegilops tauschii subsp. strangulata (assembly GCF_002575655.3). Lineage (NCBI taxonomy): Eukaryota > Viridiplantae > Streptophyta > Magnoliopsida > Poales > Poaceae > Aegilops > Aegilops tauschii. Next base: position 231,070,983 of record NC_053039.3, read on the forward strand.
CCGTGGGAGGCATAGAATGAAGATGGTCTCTCTCAAACAACCCTGCAACCAAATAACAAAGAGTCTCTTGTGTCCCCAACACACCAAATACAATGGTAAATTGTATAGGTGCACTAGTTCGGCGAAGAGATAGTGATACAAGTGTAGTAATGATAGTAGATATTGATTTTTGTAATAGGTGCACTAATTCTCTTATGCATTCTCTTCTATGATTGCTAGTACTCAAAGCATATTTTTAGAACAAACTGCATCGATCGAACACAGAGAAAGATAGGGGCTTAATGTTTTGCCTCCCAGCTCATTTATCATATAGATAATTGTCAACAATAATAATTCTTGATCGAATATATTTGACTGGCCATATGTGCCTAGATCTTTCCCCACCACATGATGCTTGCTAACTAAAGAATAATTGAGGTTGAAAATGAGAAAGCAAACTATTGACTCTTGCATAAAAGTAAATACTGAAAAGTAAAAGATAGGCCCTTCGCGGAGGGAAGCAGAGGTTGTTATGCACTTTTCTTTGGATGCACAACCTCTTAATGCAAAGGAACGTCACGTTATATTGCCCCTTATGATAGCAACCTTTATTATGCAGTCCGTCGCTTTTATTTCTTTGCCATCACAAGTTCGTACAACGCTTATTTTCTCTTGCAATAAAAGATCACTTATATTTTAGGAGGAATTTTTATTGCTTTTTGGTCCAATGAAAACTTACTTGAAGGATCTTATTCAATCCATAGGTAGATATGGTGGACACTCATGGCAATAAACTGGGTTTAAGGGTTTTTGGATGCACAAGTAGTATCTCTACTTAGTACGGTTTCTTGGCTAGCAAAAGATCCTAAGCAAACACCACATGTTGGAGGATCCATAACAATATAATTTCTATGCAAATATACACAACCACATTACGTTGTCTTCCTTGTCCAACTTCAACTAATTTGCTCAAATTTGAAAATAATTAATGGGTATTCACAATCATAAAATATGTCCAAGATAATATATTTCTATGTGAAAGTTCTCTTCCTTATACTAATCATTCATGAATTGCTTGTATGACCAATATTGTGATTGTCAAGCTTCAATAGATTTCACTTTATAAACCCAATGTGAAGCTACTACTAGGCATGATATGAACATATAATTTCAACTTCATGATATTAAATTCATTCAACAATTTACTCATATGATATAAGTGAAGCACAAGAGACAAACTACTCCAAAAAGATATAAGTGAAGATCAAGCGAGTAGTTAAGTAAATGGGTAGCTATTTGAGGAATCTCTCATTTAAAAACTTTCAGATCTTCATTAAAATAGCAAGCAAAACAAAATAAAATGACATTCCAAAAGTAGCACACATCATGTGAAGAAGCAAAAAACTTAGGCTCAACCGAGGCTAACCGATAATTCTTGATGAAGAAAGATGGGATGCCTACAGGGGCATCCCCAAGCTTAGATGCTTGAGACTTCTTGGAATATTATCTTGTGATGCCTTGGGAATCCCCAAGATTGAGCTTTTGTGTCTCCTTAATTCCTTTTATATCAAGGTTTCCCTAAATCTTAAAAACTTCATCCACACAGAACTCAACAAGGACTCGTGAGATAAGTTAGTATAAAATAATGCAATAACCTTATCATTCTCTACTGTAGAAAATCACTAAAATTATTACTTAACATTGCATACTATATGCCTCTGCCTATTTAATACTCCTATCCTCAAATAGAATCATTAAACAAGCAAACATATGAAAACAATGCAAACATAACAGCAATCTATCAAAACAGGACAGTCTGTAAAGGATGCAAGAAGATTCATACTTCTTTAACTCCAAAAATTCTGAAAAATTACCACACTATAGAAAATTTGTTTTATCTTATTGTGTAAAAATTTCAAGATTTTATCACGGTCTGACTTTCCACAAGAATTCAGACAATGATAGAAAACTTTCTATTTTCAAATAACAAGAAGTAGACTTGCAAAATAAGTATGGTAAAGGCTATACTTGACATTTTTATTGAAGTAAAAGATACAAAACATTATTCTAAATAGTAGCAAACAAATACAAATACAAATAAAACGACGCTCCAAGCAAAACATGTATCATGTGACGAATAAGAATATAGCTCCAAGTGAGGTTACCGATAATGTTGAAGACAAAAGAGGGGATGCTGTCAGGACCCCGATTCCAAGTCACACCGATCTAGCCTGTAACAGCTCATATCACATTGCGGCCTCACGCACGGTACTCCCACGGGTGTTGCCTTACCATGGCCCGGGACCGTTTGCGCCTTTTGGCTCACGTATATGACAATGTCGCTAGCATCCATATGACAGAGAACCCGGGCCGACATGGCTAGTCGTGAACCCAAAGCGGCACTAACGTATGGGGACAGGCATACATGAATCAACATCGAACGTGTCGGTCAGCAGCGTGTGAGTCCGGGCTGTAGCACTGGGCTAACAGGACTCCGGGAACCCGGGCTGTAGCAGGCTAGGCAGGACTCCGGATGTCACCGCGTGACATTTCCCCGAAGGGACAGACACAGGAACGATATGACTCACATGCCGGCCAGTCAAGTGTCCAGAGCAGTAGTGCTGGGCTAGCAGGACTCCGGTGAACCGGGCTGTAGCGGACTACTATGGCCCAAGGAGGCACCAGACTACATTTCCCCATAAGAGAGGCTGCTAAAGATAGACAACTAGATTGTCGGATCCCACACATACCAAGCATTTCAAACATACACACAATATGCTCGATATGCGCAAATACAACATGGCATCACAACAAAACTCTACAACTCAAGTACTTTATTTAAAGGGCTCCGGAGAGCCTTACATAACTTGTTCATACAGATAGGGGTCGCATGACCCGACACTCAAGTCATACAGTCATACAAGCACATGCGGAAGCAAACTGTCTGGGTACAGACACTAGAAAGAAAGAAGGCTTGACGAAGCCTGTCTATCTACATAGGCCCTTCACAAGCCTAGATCACCACCTGGGTGGCAAGTCACTCGTCGTCGTCGAGTTCTACGTAGAACCCGTCAGAAGGGGCGGTGTTGTCGTCTGAAAACAGTAATTAAAGCAACATGAGTACAAAGGTACTCAGCAAGTCTTACAACAGATCCTATTATACATGCTCATTCTCAAGAAGGTAGTGGGGTTATTGCAGCAAGCCAGCTTTGACTCTTGGCTAAGCTATCCTACGATACACCACTTGTGAAATAGTTTTCGCACACGAGTCCACTAATCACCAACTCAATACTCCACCGTGGATCCTCCCTCGTCATCCAACGAGAGGGCCATCCACGGTACTCACACTTATCTTGAAGCTTTTAGTAGTATCCATTTACTTGTCTATGAACTGCATAAGCGACCAAGTAGTCCTTTACCGCGGACGCGGCTATTCGAATAGTTTCATACCCTGCAGGGGTGTACTTCGTCACACACGCTCTCACCACTTATCGTCGCTACACGACGTGTACTCGGCAACCTTCAAGCGGAAGCCCAACGTGGGTGTCGGCCACAGCCTACCTAAACACTCGAGTCTCTAGTCCAGGTTTATCGCCTATTCGGGTTCCATCCGCAGGGAGTCCGGCCGAGGTTTCCACATACGGCCCCGAACGATGTGTGCAGGGTTCCCGGTCACCAAACGGGCGACTCGGTACACCGGCCACGAGCCTACCGCATCACAGCCCACCCCTTGGTCAGCGCTGTCCACGACCTCCAGCTTACTACAAACACCAGAAACTACGTGCAACTCCTGGACAGAGGACAAGGGTGAACAAGAAGCCGAGGGGGTCCATTGGTTTCGGGCCCAATGTGTGGTAGTAGCTGAATCTTAAATCACGCATACAGATCTCAGTTCTTAGGGACGGTCTCAATGAAACAACCCACCATGTACTCCTACATGGCCTCCCATCGATACCTTTACCAAATCGTATTCCACACTTCACTCTCATTACCGACACACGCACTTTCACTCTAGTTCATCACCCTGATGAGCCAGACCTGACACAACTCTAAGCGTAGCAAGCATAGCATTGTAGGAACACAACATGGCTCAATCAACTCCTACACATGCTAGTGGGTTTCATCTAGTTACTGTGGCAATGACAGGTCATGCAAAGGAAAGTGGGTTCAACTACCGCAACACACAGCAGTTTGAATCGCGTTGTCTTAATGCAGTAAACGAGAGCAGAAGCAAGAAGATGGGTTTGTATCGAAATGATCAATGGGTTGCTTGCCTGACAGAGTGGTGGTGGGATACTGCCCTTCAGTTGGATACCCGTGAATATCCTCGGAGGCAGGACCTACCACAATGAACACATCGAAGCACAATCAACGTCAAGCAAGTACAACAATATGATGCATGCATGGGACATGGCAAAATGGATGTATTGGGCTAATGCAACTAAGGCCAGAAGGGTTTGGACTAATTTGAATCAAAGATTCAAATTCCAAGTTCATAAATGGCCCATATTAGTGCTTTATCTTGTTCTGTATAAAACAGTAGGTTAACTTGCTTAATCATGCATGAAACCAGTACAGATGGATAGAGTGGATTTTTCTGATCATTTTTCATATATAAATCTTTTCATTCTGAGCTATAGATTATTTTCTATGATTTTTTGAAGTTTGTGATAATTTCTGGAATTTCCAATATAAGAATAATTCCAGTAAAAGCTTTACTGCGTCGGCCTGACGTCAGTGTGACGTCAGCAGGTCAACGGGGTCGTCCAGGTCAATCCTGACGTGTGGGTCCCCTGTGTCAGTGTCACTGTTAGGTAATTAGTTAATTAGGATTAGTTTTAACTCTAACTCAGATTAGTTAGCAGGCGGGCCCCACTCGTCAGTGACCCTGGGGGGGTTAAACCGCGGTCAAACCATGTTGACTCGCCGGCGTTTAGCCGCCGGCGACGTCCAGACGCGGCGGTGGAGTGCGGGATCCCCCCTCCGGCGACCAAAAGGACGACGGAGAGTACCTATGTGTAGCTGGGGGCGAACCGCGTCGACTGGTGGTGGTAGTGAAGCTCGGGGTCGCCGGAATCGACGCCGGCGACGAGCCGTGCGGCTGCCGGAGTACGGGCGTGGTTGAAACCGTAGCTAGAGAGCACGGCGAGGGACATGCGATGGCGCTACGGGTTCCTGGCGTTGCGGTGAAGCTAATGGCTACGGTGGTGTGGCCGTTGGATGGCCGGAGCCTTGTCGGCGACGAGCTCGTCCGGCGGCGCGTTCGGGTGAACTTCGTGCGGTGGCTGCAGAGCTCGAGAGAGAGAGAGGAGAGGACGGGAAGGTGGCCATGCTCACGGCGGTTGCGACGGAGCAGACGGCGAGGTCGGAGACGAGCTGTAGCAGTGGCGACGGCGGAGGGGATCTCCGACGGGGAGCGGCGAAGGCGAGGTAGGTGGCGGAGCTTCGGGGCAAACGAGCGCTCGGGGCTCGGCTTGCTCGAAGGAGTGGGCGACGGCGGTGCTGTAGGACACGTTAGTACGGCGCGAGGTCGACGGTGGCCGCGGTTACTCCGGTGAGGTGGCTGCGGCGGCGTCGGCCATGGTGGGGAAAGGGCGAGGGAGAGGCGATGGGGGAGAGTGACGATGTCCAGGGGCTCGGGGCGCGTCGAGGAAGGTCGTCCAGCTCGTCCGCGGCGAGGGCGGCAAGCAGCTGGCGCGGTGGCGAGCTCGCGCTCGCCGCGTCACCTGTCTGCCTGCTCTGGCGAGAGCAAGCAGCTCGCTGGCGCGGGCCAGCACAGTGCTGGGCCGCCAGGTGGGCTGCCAGGTAAGTTTCTGCTTTCTGTTTTCTTTTCTCTTTTTATTTATTTATTTCTGTACTGTGTTTTGAAATAGTAAAAATACTATTTCATTTGAAAAAATCCTGGAAATATTCTGAGGCACCTTTGGGATTATTCCCAACAGCCTAAAAATACCTTCAAGATTATTTGGACATTAAAAAATATTTATAGCATTTAAAATGCCCAAATGCAAATACTTATGGCTTGTGCAAAAATCCAAGATGGCCTCCAAAAATATGAAACCATTTTTGGCAGAGGTTTTAGCCAAGACCAAAGGTGGTGAACATTTATGGAGGGCATTTCAGGTTCATTGGAAAAATTTTAGTAAACCCTAGTTGTTCCAGGGGGGGTGCTGGGGGTTTCTGGCATTCCCATTTCAGGTTTCTGTGAAATATAGACATGATGCAACACTCTGATGCATGAACTAACTAGGATGTGACAGATGCCTTCCGGGGCATCCCCAAGCTTGACCGCTTGGATCTTCCTTGAATATTACCTTCGGGTGCCTTGGTCATCCCCAATCTTAGGGACTTGCCACTCCTTATTCTTCTCATATCGATATCTCACCCAAAACTTGAAAACTTCAATCACACAAAACTTAACGGAACTTCGTGACATAGGTTAGTATGATAAAGAGCAAATCATTCACTTGGTACTGTCAAAAACAAGATTCATAATTTTTATCACACAATGACTACTGTACCTTATCATTTACACAATTTATATCACTTAATATAAGTTATGGAAACACTAAAACAAGCAGACTATACATTGAAAGCAGAATCTGTCAAAAACAGAATAGTCTGTAATGATCTGGACAATGACCATACTTCTATAAATCCAAACAAAACTGCAAAATTATGAAAACGTAGGAAATTTGTATATCAATCATGTGTAAACAATTCAGAATTTTATCGCATCCTAGTGAATTACGGTAATTCCATAACTTGGCACAAAAGTTCTTGTTTTTGCACAGAATCAAGTCAACTATCATCCACACTATCCCAACGGCTTTACTTGGCACTTTACTAAAACAAACGAATGATTAATAAAGTAGCTTAATCATGTGAACACACAAAACAGTAGGTATAAGTGTTGGGTTGTCTCCCAAGAAACGCTTATCTTTAATGCCTTTTTAGCTAGGCATGATGATTTCAATGATGCTCACATAAAAGTAAATAATTGAACCAAAAAGAGAGCATCATGAATCACATGGCAAGCACATTTAACCCTAACACACTTCCTATGCAAAGGGATTTTGTGAGCAAACAATTTATGGGAGTAAGAATCAACTAGCATAGGAAGGCAAAACAAGCAATACTTCAAAACTTTCAACATAAAAAAGGGAACTTGGTATTATTGAGATATCTAAAAGCATATGTTCCTCTCTCATAGTAATTTTTAGTAGCATCATAAATGAGTTCAACAATATAACTATCACACAAAGCATTATTTTCATGATCCACAAACATAATTTTTTACTACTCTCCACGTAAGTAAATTTATTCTCATTCATAATAGTGGGAGCAAACTCAACAAAATAACTATCATGAGATACCGGATTGACATAACATAACCAATCTGAGCACTAAAATCATGATAACAAATTACATCGTTATCATTATTCTTATAGCATACATGTCATCACAATAATCATCATAGATAGCAACTTTGTTGTCATGATCAATTGAAAAATAGTGGATTCATCATTAAATAAAGTCATGACCTCTCCAAATCCACTTTCATAATTATTACAATAATATTCAACACCCTCCAGAATAGTGGGATCATTAGTACCTAGAGTTGACACTCTTCCAAACCCACTTTCATCAATATAATCATCATAAATAGGAAGGCATGCTTTCATCATAATAAATTTGCTCATCAAAACTTGGGGGACTAAAAATATCATCTTCATCAAACATAGCATCCCAAAGCTTATGGCTTTGCATATCATTAGCATCATGGATATTCAAAGAATTCATATTAGCAACATTCCAATCATGCTCATCATTCAAGGATTTTATGCCAAAAAATTTATTGAACTCTTCTTCTATCAATTGAGCACAATTTTTCGATCTACCATTTTCAAGAAAGACATGATAAAGACGAAGAATATGAGGCAACCTCACTTCCTTTTTTGTAGTTTTCTTTTATAAACCAAACTAGTGATAAAACAAGAAACAAAAAGATTCAATTGCAAGTTCTAACGATATAACTTCAAGCACTCACCTCCCCCGCAACGGCGCCAGAAAAGAGCTTGATGTCTACTACACAACTTATTCTTGTAGACTCGTGTTGGGCCTCCAAGCGCGGAGTTTTGTAGGACAGTAGCAAGTTTCCGTCAAGTGGATGACCTAAGGTTTATCAATCCGTGGGAGGCATAGGGTGAAGATGGTCTCTCTCAAACAACCCTGCAACCAAATAACAAAGAGTCTCTTGTGTCCCCAGCACACCAAATACAATGTAAATTGTATAGGTGCACAAGTTCGGCAAAGAGATGGTGATACAAGTGTAGTAATGATAGTAGATATTGATTTTTGTAATAGGAACAATAAAAAACAGCAAGGTAGCAAGTAACAAAAGTGAGCACAAACGGTATTGCAATGCTTTAAAATAAGGCACAGGGTTCATACTTTCGCTAGTGCAATCTCTCAATAATGCTAACATAATTAAATCATATGGCAATCCCTCAACACGCGACAAAGAATCACTCCAAAGTTCTTATCTAGCGGAGAACATAAGAAGAAATTATTTGTGGGGTACGAAACCACCTCAAAGTTATCCTTTTCGATCGATCTATCGAGCTATTCCTATAAGTGTCACAAACAGCCCAAGAGTTTGTACTAAAATAACACCATATGATACACATCAACCAACTCTAATGTCACCTAGATACTCCAATGTCACCACAAGTATCCGTGAGTTGATTATACGATATGCATCAAACAACTTCGGATTCGTAATATCCAATCCAACACAAAGAACTTCAAAGAGTGCCCCAAGATTTCTACCGAAGAATGCATCAACCCCTATGCATAGATTACCCCAATGTCACCTCGGGAATCCGTGAGTTGAGTGCTAAAACATACATCAAGTGAATCAATATAATACCCCATTGTCACCACGAGTATTCATATGCAAGACATACATTAAGTGTTCTCAAATCCATAAAAGTATTCAATCCAATAATAGTGAAACCTCAAAGGTAAAAACTCAATTCATCACAACAAGATAGAGAGGGAAAACACCATATGATCCAACTATATTAACAAAGCTCGCGGTACATCAAGATCGTACCAAATCAAGAATACAAGAGAGAGAGATATTAAACACATAGATACTGGTACAAACCATCAGCCCCGAGGGTGGACTACTCCCTCCTCATCATGGTGGCCGCCAGGATGATGAAGATGGCCTCCGGTGATGATTTTCCCCTCCCGATTGAGTTTTCATGGATACAGAGGCTTGCAGCAGCGGAAATTCTCATATATGGTTATTTCTGGGGGTTTCTGTATTTATAGGATTTTTTGGCATCGGTCTCACGTCAAGATGGGCTTCGAGGGGCCCACTACCCACCAGGGCACGCCCTAGGCCCCTGGTGCACCCTGGTGCCTAGTGGCCACCTCCTTCACCTTCTGATCCTCCCACAAAGCTTCTAGTGCCTCTTTTGTTCCAAAAAATCATCAAAAAGTATTGCTGCATCTGAAGAACTTTTATTTCTGCACAAAAAACAACACCATGGTAGTTCTATTGAAAACAACATCAGACTGGGTTAGTTCCATTCAAATCATACCAAAACCATATAGAATTGTTGTAAACATGGCATGAATACTTCATAAATTATAGATACGTTGGAGACATACCAACCCCAAAGCCCATCGTACGGTAAGAAGTGACCACGGGTCTAAGGAGCAATGTCACATGTTAACACTCCGTGTTATCACAATTGAATACAGATGATATTAACTCAATTCATAACAAACAATATTAGGTCGGTTCAATATGTTCATTCTTCCAAGGTCATAATCTCAATGTTGTTTTAGTATCATCATTACACTTAACGATATCCTAAGATCCGGAAACTTGATCACCAACAACACTTGAGCTAGTCTTAGAGGCGAGACTAGGAACCTTTTTATTTTACTGTTTATCATTCCACACGTGCATATGAGTTTTCCACTGAATCGCATATTCCAGGATCATAGCAGTTATAGCATGGAATATTAAACTCTTTAATTATGAATATGGAAATATAATAATATAAATATTATTGCCTCTAGGTCATATTTCCAACTCCAATTAAGATTGATCCCCTATACTTGTGGGTTATCAAGCGACTGGTGTGATGTGTGTGTTCAACCGAGCACCGATAGTTTGGAACTGTGATGGTAGGAGACGACACATGATGCTAACGAGAGGGAAACTAGGGGTTTGGACCGGAAGCTTACGTTGATTGTGCCAATTGAGTCTTGCAGGCTTCACGAAGTTCGGCGGCAATGAATTCTAGTGGCGGAGAGACGCTGCCGTAGTGGGAGTAGAGGAAGAAGGCATATTTGTAGTCATTCTTGGCTAGATCTAGTTGGCGTGGAAGAAAAGGACGACGTGGTGGAGGCATTAGGCTCGTCCATGCGGGTTGGGTGGATGTTGATCATGGTAGTGCCATGACCGTGCTCTTCGGTGGCTCTTAGTTTTTAGGAAAATGAGGAAAGGTAAGGAAAACGACATACCTGAGGTGGGCGACATGGTAGGAAAGGTAGCTAGGGTTTTGGAGCTCATGCTAGGCTTTATGGAGGCTGGGGGTGTGGGGCAGGTGGGAAGCATGCGGCTGACATTGGTGTCGCTCTGTCTCGGAGAGAGGAACAAGACGACGAAACATGGCAAAAGGAGGACAACTGGGCTGTGGGTACTTGGTGGGATGCGGCTCATTCGTCTGGGTCCTACATGAGCCAAATGGGTCGGTTGTACACTGCTTATTTGGTTTTTCCATTCTTTCAAATAGAAAATTGAAAAGGGAAAGGAAGGAATTTATTTGTAGGGTTAAATAATTTCTAGAGGAGTTGACAATTTTATGTTGGGCTCTCTGACATATTTCAGAGCTCCACTAAAATTTGCTAAAGGTTTGGCAAAGTTTCGAGAAGGATTTGAATTTTAAAGAGAAGAAAAGCATGTAGGTGGTTCGAAGTAGGGCTAAGATATAAAAGATGCTACCCCCCCCCCCCCCCCCAAAGAAAAGTATGGTAGCTCCATTATTAGATAAGAACACCATGTGCAAAGTCTGGGAGTGTGTCTTGCATGTTAAGACCAAAAAGGAACAAGGTGGTTTAAAACCCAAATGATAATAATAGCAATATGTATTTAGGCCTTGCAATAATAAATATGTTGTTGTGATAATATGCTCATGTCAAGTTAATGCAACACAATGATAGCATGATTCATGATGATGGTCAAAAACAAAATAACATGCAAAGTTGGTTAGGGTATTACTCTGGGCTGTTACGGCCGGAAGATCGGCTATGACAGGGGTCTTGATGTTATGGTTCAACTCCTTGTACAAACCCGTCACATTAGACTTGGTAAGCGTCCGACAAGCGATCAACCTTCTATTGACGAGTTTTCTATGAACGATGACACCAGAGCGAGGTGGTAAGGAAACTATTGACTCTGAATACCAAGTGTTATGTGCTATGAGGAAGGTGGATTTTGCTCGATTCTCTCTAGAAGCATATGAGGATTGATCTTAGTTGTGCTAAGGAAGACATCAAGCAGGAGAAAGGGGATCGAGAGCCTAGATGGGATGTAGGTAGTTGTTGTCAGTGTATTTTTCGGCGGACCCTTTGGTAGGGTACCACAACTAGCCGGGAAGTCTGGATGGGAAACAGGAGACGGTTTACTTAGGCTCAAGCCCTCCTGGTGGAGGTAGAATCCTACTCCTGCTCGTGTTTATATTGACTGGATGGGGTACAATGAGTACAGGGTAAATCACAATGATTGTAGGTATACCGAAGGTTTTTGATTGTCTCTCTATCGACTAGACCTACCCCGTCTTATTAAAGATTTCGAAGCTAGGGTTTACAAGGATCCTAGTCGGCATCTAAGGCGGTGGAGGAGTCCCCCTGGATGTCAGCTTCCTTCGATTTTCTCCAAGTACTTGAGGACCTTCCTTCAATAGGGCCCACATGCAAGGATGATAGCCCAGGGCGCGTACCAACCTTGGGGGGCTGGGGACGGTGATGTAGGGTGGAACCTAGGGGCCGATCTTTCACGATTTGGAGGGGGATTCCTGAAGAATATGATGAACACACGACTGAGAACAGGAGGGGAAACGAGAGGAAACACTCAAATCAACGAGAAACGGTTACACATGTGCTAGATCCACATACACACGGAGAGATACACGATCAAAATCCAACAAAGGGTCATACAAACGGTAGCTAGTTCATACCTATCCGTGAGGAGTTGAGGTCTTGAATCCGAGATGGATCTTCCCAAGTAGGGGTCTTGATTCCCCTATGGGATCTTCTCCAAAGGAGGTCTTGAACTCCATTGGAGTGGTCTCTCTCTCTCAATAGTAGAGTAGAGTAGGTAGGAGCAAAGCTTACATACAAATGAGCTATCACTTTGCTAACCCTAGAAAGAAGGAGAGTGTAAGTGCATCTAGTGCCCCTTAGTGATTTTGGTGTATTGAAGACTTATAGGTTAAGGACTTATGTGTTTATGAGTGTACACAGGACTATAAGTCTATGAGGAGTTTGATATTTACAGAGAAAGTCGACCCCTAAAAATGAAGTTCTTCGACTGAAGACTTTGGATTTCTGAAGACTTTCTGAAGACTTTGAAAGTGAAGAAATTGGTGTGAACTTGAAGACTTGGTATTCATTTGAGGAACATGAAGCGTGAAGACTTTTGTTTTCATAGTTTCATTTTCTCTTTCTTGAGTCATAGGAAACACCGTACTGTTAAAGGGGGTCGAGGAAATACTAAGGAAAAATTTCCATGTGATGCTCAACTCAAAATCCTACACCTACCAATCCCTTCGAGTGAAGCCATTGGAAATCTCATATAGTTCAGTCATATTCTTCAGTGACAGAGACGAAGTTCTTCTGGTCTCTGAGGAATTTGTTCTGACTGAGGAGTTAGGAATTCGCCAGTGCAGATTGCCTACATAGTGAGGAACATGATAGCCCTGAGGAATTTGATACTCAAATTTCTAACTGTTGCTGTGCTACGTGCCAGCTGTCCCAAAATATCTACCCACCTAACGGTCATATCATTGAAGGGCATTTATGTCTTATCATGTCAGGCTGCCCCCTAGGCTATAAATAGGCGCCCCCTACAACCACTAGCTGGTTGGCTGCTCCGAGAGAAACTGACACTTGTCATTTGAGAGCATCCCATCCTCCGAGGACTTTGAGCGAAAATCATCAAGTGAGGAAAACCCAAACCCAAACACCTACAAACCCAAAGTGATTGAGCATCACTGAAGAGATTGGTCCTGTGTGGATCCGATGCCTGTTACCTTGGAAGGCTGTGCTTCTTCCAGACGGTTAGGCGTCATGGTCTAGAGCATCTAAGAGGAATTGTGGATCACCGAGTGACCGAGTTTGTGAAGGTTCGGAAGTCACCTGAAGACTTACCACGAGTGATTGGGCGAGGTCTATGTGACCTTAGCTCAAGGAGAATACGGTGAGGACTGTGTGTCCCAGACTGTGTGTCCTCAGGTTTAAATACCTAGCCGCTCCAACCAGATGTACAACTGAGATAGTAGTTGGAACTGGTCTACCAAATCATTGCTTCACCAAGCCTACTGGTTCTATTTCCTCAACCCTTCCATTTCCTCATTACAGTTGTTGTGTGCTTGTTCATATCTGTTTGAAGACTTTGACTGAAGACTTTCTCAATCTCCTCAGTTCAATTTCTTCAGTCTGTTTGTCTTCATCCTGTGTTTACGCTTCCTGTACTCTGTGCTTGTCTTCATTTCATCATGATGACCATGTTTGTGTTCTGTTATGCTTACTTCTGAGTACTTATTCCGCTGCAAGTAGTTCTTCACTAAGGAATTTCCTCACCCGCAAATTCCTTAGTGAAGAATTCATAAAAATCGCCTATTCACCCCCCTCTAGTCGATATAACGCACTTTCAATTGGTATCAGAGCAAGGTACTCCCTTGTTCTGTGTGATTTTGGTTTAACCGCCTGGAGTTTTAGTTATGTCGACCACAGGATTGAAGACTGTGTCATGCCCCATCTTTGACGGTCACGAGTATCCCAAGTGGAAGGCCGTGATGAAGAAGCGCCTCATGGCGATGAACAGTGAGCTGTGGACCGTCACTGAGATTGGTCTGACCGATCTGTGCAATATGGCGGAAGCTGATGACATTCGCAAGTACACTCTTCTCAACCTCACGGCAAAGGACGTCATCTGCTCCTGTCTGTCTCAAAATCAGTTCAGGAACATCATGCATCTCGATCATGCGAAGCTTATCTAGGACCGTCTCTCTGAGGTCTATGAAGGTCATCGAACCCGTCATGATCCTTGGTTTGAGGACTTCAAGGAATCTCTCAAAGCGATGACATTCGAACCAGAATCATCATCTTCTGCACCATGCCTTATGGCAAAAGATGCAAAGGTAACTGAATGCTATCTATCTGAATCCAGTGATGATGAATTTGGTGATGAATTTGGACCCAGCTATGTCAAACTTGCTTCCCTTGCCACTAAACAACAAAGAGCTTCGGAAAAAGTTCAATACATGCTAAATAAGAGCGATGATATGTTGGATGAAGAAATGGATCAGTCGAAAGCTTTGGCTGAGAGTCTTCAGAGACTTCAGACTAGGTTTGACACCCTTCAAAGTCATCATAACACTCTCTTATCTGATCATGAGAAGCTTTCTTATGAATTTCTTCAAAGAAAGCAAGATCTTGAAAAGCTAAGAGTGAGTTATGAAGATCTTCAGAAGGAGCGCGATTCATTACTTGCTCAACAAATCAGTGCTTCTCAGGAAGAATTTGTTCCTCCATGTTTAAAATGCATTGAACGTGAATCTGCTAATTCTTCACCTGAATGTTCAAATGCTTCTAATGCTACAAATTCTTCAACTGTCTCTGCTATCACTAATTCCTCATCTAAGGACATTGCTAGTATCACTGATGATGCAGGGCTGAAGGAATTGTACATGACAGGCATGTACAAAAGTCTCAAAGGGCATCAGACTCTTTGTGATGTGCTTAAAAAGCAGATCCTCAACAGGAACCCTAGGAAAGAGGGTATTGCCTTTGAGAGGAAACTCAATGCTGATGGTACATATTGGAAGCCTGAGCAGTACCCCAAAACCTCATGGGTTGCTGCAAAGGGACCTCCAGTTGATCCATCCAATCTATCTGGCTTTACATGTGAATCTCCTCATTCTTCTGATGAGTCATTTGACTCCAACTATAAACTGTTCAAAAATCAGAATGGTGAAGTATTTGCTAGATATGTTGGCACTAACTGCAGGAACGGTTCCCCTATGAAGAAAATCTGGGTTCCCAAAAGGTGCCTTGAAAGTCTTCAGGTGAATGTCCTCATGACACCACCTGTGAAGAATAGGAACCCCAGATCAAATTCTTCATATGGACCAAATTCTTCATATGGATCCAAGTCCTCATACGGACCAAATTCCTCACGTGGATCCAATTCCTCAAAAGGATCAAAGTCCTCATATGAATATCATCGTGCTAACAACTCTGTTTTGCAGGGAAGAGCTAAGGGCTATGAATATGAGCATTATTCTTCTAACCATTATGTTCATAAGTCCTCGAAGAATTTCTCTGCTTATTCATATGCTTATCCTAACTCCTCTTATGTGAAACGAAATGGATTAGCTTCTATGCCACCTTTCTCGTATGGAGATCGCAGAGTGATGAACTCTTTGCCACCCCTTTAGATGTGGGTGGTGAAGAAAAAGAACTAATCTCTTCTGCAGGGTTAGGTCTCCAGACGTGCTCAAACGTCTGAAGAATTTGCTGGAGACATGAAAAGTGCCTGAAAAGGACGCTGGATAATCATGAAGAAATGAACTTTCATTTCTCACGTCCTCATACTGCTTTATCTGTTCTATTGCTTGATGAAATTGATATGATGAATTGATGTCATATTCTTCATTGATGAAGTATATGAGTTCGTAACCTGCACTAATTCATCTGCAGGATGATCAACCCAAAGCCGCTAAGTGGGTCCTCGATAGTGGATGTACAAATCACATGACTGGTGACAAGAATCTATTGATGGATGCTCCCTTATCTCCATCGCATCTGAAGCATATCATCTTCGCTGACAAAGGCAAAAGTCAGGTATTGGGCCTAGGTAAGGTTGCGATCTCAAAGGATCGACACATGGACAAAGTCATGCTTGTCGAGTCCTTAGGATACAACCTCATGTCTGTCTCAATGCTTTGTGATCTTGATATGGTTGTTGTCTTTGGCAAGTATCGTTGTGTTGTGATCATGGAAGCTGACAATTCCAAAGTCTTCGAAGGCTTTAAGAGAGGATACTTGTATATTGTTGATTTCTCTACAGAACCACAACCAGCCATGTGCCTACTTGCAAAAGCTTCAGAAGGCTGGCTATGGCATCGACGACTTGGTCATGCAGGCATGAGGAATTTGCACACGCTTGCGAAGAAGAAGCACGTCATTGGCATTGAGAATGTCAAATTCCTCAAGGATCACTTATGCGGAGCCTGTGAAGCTGGAAACATGACAAAGGCTAAGCATCCAGCGAAGACTATCATGACTACTACTCGACCATTTGAATTGCTTCACATGGATCTCTTCGGTCCTAACCATTATTCTGCAGTTTCAAATGATGCATCTCAATATGGCTTTGTTATTGTTGATGATTACTCTTGATACACATGGGTACACATTGTTACTTACAAACATGAAGTGCAGGAAGTCTTCAAACAATTTTCCTTGAGGGCTTCAACCAACTTTGGTGTGAAGATCAAGCACATCAGAAGTGACAATGGAACTGAGTTCAAGAATTCTGGTCTTGATGACTATCTTGATGAACTTGGTATTACTCATGAGTTATCTGCTCCTTATACTCCTCAGCAGAATGGCGTCGCGGAGTGCAAGAACAGGACTCTTGCTGAGATGGCTTGCACTATGCTTGACGAATACAAAACGCCTCGTCGTTTCTGGATTGATGCAATTGACACTGCGTGCCACATCATCAACAGAGTATATCTTAACAAATTCTTCAAGAAGACTGCCTATGAACTCCTCACTGACAAGAAACCCAATGTGAGTTATTTCAAAGTCTTCGGTGCTAAATGTTGCATTAGAGATCCTCATCACAACTCAAAATTTGCACCGAAAGCACATGAAGGTTTTATGCTTGGTTACGGAAAGGACTCGCACACCTACATAGTCTTCAACAATGTTCTTCACAAGGTTGTTGAAACTGTAGATGTGCGGTTCGATGAAATTAATGTCTCGCAAAGAGAGCACCTACCTTCTGTGATAGATGAACCAGCACCTGAGGAATCTATCAAGTTCAAGCCTACTGAGGATGTCATTCCGACCGAAGAATCTGCTGAAGAATTCATTCCAGAACATGAAGAATGTTGAGCTAATGGACCTGAAGAAAATACTGAAGAAAATGGTGCTGAAGAAAATGCTGATCAAATTCCTCGACGACAACCAGCTCATCCTCGCATTGCAAAAGAAGTGCAAATTGAGAAGATCATCGATGACATTGAAGCACCAGGTCCTCTCACACGCTCAAGAGCTTCACATTTGTCTAACTTTTGTGGGCACTTTGCTTTTGTCTCTATCACAGAGCCCGCTAAGGTAGATGAAGCATTTCTGGAGCCTGAGTGGATTCAGGCCATGCAAGAAGAATTACATCAATTTGAGCTCAACAACGTCTGGGGACTGGTCAAACGTCCAGATCCTCGCAAGCACAATATCATTGGCACAAAGTGGATCTACCGCAACAAGCAAGATGAAAATGGCCTTGTGGTGAGGAATAAGGCTCGGCTTGTAGCTCAAGGCTACACACAGGTTGAAGTAATTGATTTCGATGAAACTTTTGCACCTGTTGCTAGACTTGAGGCTATTCGCATATTACTTGCTTATGCTAACCATCATGATATCACTCTATATCAAATGGATGTGAAAAGTGCATTCCTCAATGGTAAGCTTGAGGAAGAAGTATATATTGCTCAACCCCCAGGTTTTGAAGATCCAAAGCATCCTGACAAAGTCTTCAGACTCAATAAGGCCCTATATGGCCTCAAGCAGGCCCCACGGGCGTGGTATGATACTTTGAAGGAATTCCTCATGAAGAAAGGCTTCAAACCCGGTTCACTCGATCCTACTCTTTTCACTAAATCTTATGATGGTGAACTGTTTGTGTGCCAAATATATGTTGATGATATTATCTTTGGCTGTACTGACCAACGTTATAGTGATGAATTTGCCTACATGATGAGTGAAGAATATCAAATGTCTATGATGGGAGAGTTGAAATTCTTCTTAGGTCTTCAAATTCGTCAACAGCGCAATGGCATATTCATATCTCAGGAGAAATACCTCAAGGATGTACTGAGGAAATTCGGCATGCAAGGTTGCAAAGGCGTCAAAATTCCTATGCCCACAAATGGCCATCTATGCACTGATGAAAATGGTATTAACTTCGATCAAAAGGTATACTGCTCCATGATTGGTTCTTTATTGTATTTATGTGCATCTAGGCCAGATATTATGCTTAGTGTTTGCATGTGTGCCCGATTTCAAGCTACACCGAAGGAATCACACCATAAGGCTGTGAAGCATATTCTTCGATATCTAGCTCACACACCAACACTTGCATTATGGTACCCCAATGGCTCGGCTTTTGATCTCATTGGATATTCAGACTCTGATTATGCTGGTGATCGTGTGGACCGCAAGTCAACATCTGGTACATGTCATTTCCTCGGACGATCTTTGGTCTGTTAGTACATTGCTGCTGGTTCTTGCTGTGCTCAATTGCTGTGGATGAAGCAAACTCTCAAGGACTACGACGTCAACGTGAAGAATGTGCCTCTCTTCTGTGACAATGAGAGTGCCATCAAGATTGCTCACAACCCAGTTCACCACTCGAAGACAAAGCACATTCAGATTCGTCATCATTTTCTTCGTGATCATGTGTTGAAGGGCGACATTTCTATTGAGCATGTGAAGACTGAAGAACAGCTAGCCGATATCTTCACAAAGCCCTTGGATGAGAAGAGATTTAGCAAGTTGCAATGTGAGCTAAATATGTTAGAATCTTCGCATGTTCTTTGAAAAGGACACTCATCCTAACCTTATGCAAAATTGATGACTTAGATGTGCAACACATGAAGAAACGTTTTTCTTCAATAAATGAAGAATAACACTCTAAGTATGAAGAAATTAACGAAGAATTTGATTCTCAGAACCCTACGACAATTGTACGCGGTGTCTGAAATCATCATTCTTATACGGTGGGTCACGCCACCACCAAAGTTGAAAATCTTTAGTTTGAGTTTTCCTCAGTTTTTGAAATTCCTCAGTTGTTCATTTTCTTCAACTTTGCATTGTCTTCACCTTTTCCATCGTTTTTCTTCATTGGCTATATATATATGAGTTTATGTCCTCTACATCATTCACTTATTGCTAATTCTTCAAGCTGTCCTTTTTTTCTGCTAAGTGAATGTCATCGGACCCTTCCCCCTCTATGCTAAACTCAACCCATTCTATTCACAAATTCTTCATATGCGTTCTATTTGAAACTCATTCAAAACCTTCACTGTGTCTTTGTCAGCTAAAGAATTTGCGAACGGAACTTTTAACTTATCTTATCCAAATTTTCGGCTTTGCCGCTCAAACCGTTCCGCATCCCACGAAAACACTTATCTATTCACCCACGATCTCACACGATCTCCACTTCGCAGTACGTGGGTGACACATGTCAAGTGAATGAGAAAGGTCAGGGGCACGTTCGTCCAATTTCTTCGGGCGAACAGTTTTTCACCGTGGCTATAAATACCCCTCCCCTTCCTCACTTCTCTTTTACTCCGCTCGATCTCACTCCCGCTCGTGCTACTCAAACCCTTGCGCCACCGCT
Source organism: Aegilops tauschii subsp. strangulata (assembly GCF_002575655.3). NCBI lineage: Eukaryota > Viridiplantae > Streptophyta > Magnoliopsida > Poales > Poaceae > Aegilops > Aegilops tauschii. Next base: position 231,090,901 of record NC_053039.3, read on the forward strand.
ACTTCATCCTCACCAGTGAGGAAGAGCTTCACCTCCTCGACCTCATCGCCGTCATACTCGCGCCGACAGTGGATTTCTTCACTCCGCCGCCACCATAGCTGTCTTCCTCCGCCAAGTTAGGGCGTGAAGATCTGCACTAACGAACTTCACATCTCCACTTCCCAGTTCTTCGTGTTCTTCGTCCAGGGTAATTAAAAGTTACTTTTACTTCCCTCTTTGATTCAATGTTTTCTTCAAAATCCTCAAAGGTGTTTTTCTTCAAATCTTCACACATTAAACACCTCACATGTCACCTGCTCTTGTTTCATTTCTCTAAGCTATATTTTTCTTCAAGATTCCTCAATTGTGTGGATTTCTGATCTGTACAACTCTGGAACCTAAGACAAAGAACGCTTAGTGAAATTCTTCAAGACTCATCTGGTCAAATTCCTCAAACTTGTTCTTTTTACAAAACCTTCTGAGAAGGCATATGACCTCTCCAAATTCCTCGCAACTATACTCTGTTCACAGGTACTCATGTCCGCTACTGAATCACTAGGTTCTCATCAACTTAACTCATTTGCAGCATTCCTCGAAGAAAAGTTGCATTCATCTTCAGAAAATTCCATTGTTCAAATTCCTCATCTGAAGAAAATGGCTGATGGAAAGAAACCTCAGAAAGAAGGAAAGAGGCCTGAGGTCAACACTGCTTTTGAAATCCCTGAGGACATCTATGCTGAGTACTGCACACCCCCTGAGGAAGATAAAAATCAGCGCAAGGTGCGCATTCAAAAGATTGAGAGGAGATGGGCAAGAGAGTGGAGGGAGTACGGATATGTTACTCCAAAATACATGAAGAAATTCGTTGTTACCCCTCCATGCTCAGGACCTCCATTGGCACCTGGCCAAGTAGCTGATCCCACTAGCCTCAAGCGCGGTGAGGACTATCCTGAAGAATGGGCCAAGCGCCAGGCCAAGTTGGCCAAACAGGCAAAAGATGCAGTGAGGAAATTCAATGAGGACTCTGCTGCTGCTGCCTCTGCTGAGGCCTCTGCTGTCAAGCCTAAGAAGGCCATGGCAAAGAAGCCTGCGCATAAGCCAAGTGCTTCACCTTCAATGCCCTCCAGGCCGGATTCCTCAAAGCCCTCACGGCAAACTCCTCAAACTGCTCCTGCTCCTCCAAAGTCCTCAGCTCCTCCGCCAAAGTCTTCGGCTGCTCCGACTAAATCCTCAGCACCTGTGCATCTCGCCACGTGCCAAAGGACTACTGGCATATCTATTGCCTCAGGAGCCTCTGCAAGTTCCTCAGCTGCTCCAAGTTCCTCAGCTGGCCCCTCTCTGCTGAAGAAGAAGACCACTGCTGGACGAGGTCCTCGACCAAGTCCTCACAAGAAGCAGGTCGCCTTCCAAGTGCCCTCTGATGATGATGAGGCTGATGATGAAGAACTAGCCGAAATCATCAGAGACAGACAAGTCAAGGCCTTTAGAGCCAAAGGAAGCAATGTGCCACTGCTTTTGGATCCGAAGCTGATCCTAGACTTCATCGATCTCTGGCACAAGGATCCCAACACACCTTTGCCTGAGATGAACCTCACACCAGGTCCAAGTCATGTTTTGACTGCCTTCATTGAAGAAGAGAAATGGAAATTTGAGAAGGCAAGGCAGCTGAAGAAAGCTCGGTACAGGAAGGAGCGCTTTCTAAAGAAAAACGTTGTCTCTATGACAACTGAAGAACTAGTGAAGATCCGGGCTGAAATCAAAGGCCTCAGCGATGGCTTCAATGCTTACTATGCTGATTGGCAAGGAGCCAAGGTTAGGTTTGTAAAACTGACTGAGAAATTCACTTCAAAGGTTGCAGCTCCATCGCAACCAGAAATTCCTCAAGCCGAAGAATCTGCTCAACCAATAGAAGAGCACGCCAGCACCGCTGATGAAAATCAGGCTGCTGAAGAAAATGTGAGTTCCAGGGCTGATGACTGCATTCCAGCCGCTGAAGAAATTGCCAGGGCATCCACTAGTGGTGCGCCTGAAGAAAATGAAGAAGTTAGGGCAACTGCATCAGTTGTGCCTGAAGAAATTCAGTCAAATTCCTTTGCTCCTCCTGCGCCTACTCCAACTCCGATCCTTCCATCTGCATCAGATGTGAAGAAGACCAAGGCTGCAGAGCGTGCAACTGTGAAGAAAAGGAAGGCATCAACTTCATCAGATTCTTCAGCACCGAAGAAGATGAAGAAATTGAAAAGCTCATTTGCAAATCCAATTGATGTTGTTCCTGTTTCCAGCTTGCCATCAAAGGAAATCGTCCCTTTCGATGAAGAATATGTGATCCCAAGTGGATCCGATGAAGACATTCCCTCTACTGCTTGCTCAGAGCTGATGGATGAAGAAATTGAAGTGGACGCAATCCCTTCAACTCCAATTATCTCCTCTCCCATGCCTCAGTTCACTGCTGAAGAGGCCGGCGTTGAGGAATTGGATGAACAAAATTCTGACGTGGACATTGGGAGTACTACTCCATTGATGAATGATGATTTTTGGGATAGTCAGCATCCCAACTCCCCTCTGTTCACGCCATTGCAACAAATCCCTCAGTCCCCAGCACATACTGTTCCATTGGGCTCTGAAGAAACTCACCCCACTCCGTCTGTACATGAAGAAATTCCAGCCACTAGTGCTGAAGAAACTGCTGCTGCTGAATCTTTGAAGACACAAACTGCCACTGAAGAGGAACCAGAAATTCCTCAGCCTGAAGAACCTGAGATTGCAATTCCCGAGGTTGTGATGCAACTGACCGACACTCCTCAACTCAAGCCAAAGGACCCATTCTCAAGGAAGCAAAAATTCAAAACTGATGATTTCTTCGGCGAGAACGTATTCTTCAATGATTACAATCCCTATGACTCTGCTCGCATTAGGAAGAGGCGTTTCTGGACTGCCAGCCAGGCAAATTTTTATTCCTCAGTGTTGTTCAACAAAGACAAAGTCTTCGATCATGAGCACATTCCTCCCGTGGATATGGAATCTCTATCGTGCTTCGTTCCAGTCCTCAGTGTTCTTCATGACGCTGGACTGTTAAATTTCTGCACTGACATCTGTGATTGGAATGAAGAACTCATTCTTCAATTCTATGCAACACTGCACATCACCGGAGACTCTGAAGATGTGAATTCATGGGTGCTGGACTGGATGACTTAAAATACTCACTACAAGGCACCAGCTACTGAATTGCTTCATGCTTTGCCTCTCAGTCCTCCCCTTGAAGCTGCTCGTTGCATGTACCAAGAGCCTGAGCTTACAGATCACTATATGCAAGTGTTGATGAAGCCATTGAAGCCAGGTCAGGCTCCATGAACCAAATTCCTTGTGAAGGAATTGTTATATGTGCCTCGGACTGTCTATCGCATTCTGACGAAGACATTGAGTCCTATCAAGGGCCACGACTCGAATGAAGAAGAAGTCGTTGGCATCATGAAGAATCTGCTTTTCAATATCATGCATGGCGTTCCCGTCAACTTCCATGATTTCTTCATGAGGACTCTGGCCAATGTCGCGATTATGAGATTCATCAGAACAAGGTCTTCACTCAACTACAAAGCTGATACACTGAACCATTGTAGCTACTTACCCCTGATTGAAGTCCTCAAACAGACATTTCCCTCAGCTGATGACAAGGGCAAGGCTTCTGCTGTTGTTGATGAAGGCATTCGTCCATTGGATGGTCAATTTCGCAAAGCTGCATCTTATTCCACCAATGATGACTCTGCCACTCATGACTCTGCCGCCAATGCAACCAAGCCAAATCCTCAAGGCACAACTCCTAGGGTGATGACTGATCGTGAGCTTCTCCTCAGTCTTCACCAGAAGATTGATCACAATCACAAATGGGTCAAGCGTCAGTTTGGTTCAATTCTTCACAACATGACTGCTACCCACAATGCAGTGAAGAAAAACCATTACTACCTTCATGAAACCCTCAACCGTACCTGGGCTGTTCTGTCTCACATTTATAGCAAAGAAGATCTGAACAAAATGGGTCTCAAGGAAGATTTTGACTGGTCTGCTCCTCCACCGAAGAAATACAAGAAGGTCAAGGTCCCTTCCTTGGTGGTCAGCTTCTATTCTTCATCGCGCGACACCGATGAGCATGAAGACTTGGACGACACTGCGGCAGGCCCTACATCAACACACGACCCCAACAACGCTGGCGCTCCTTCATCAACTTGAGATTCTTCACGGGCGTTAGTCCTCATTTTCCGCCCTTTTGGTCATTCGATGACAAAGGGGGATAAATTTGAGTTACTCTTCAAGCGGGTCTATCTTATATGGGCGTTTTTTTTCTAAGTTACAACTCTCGTTCTTCTGATGACTTTGCTGGATCGAGTTGTAAACTTAAACTCTATGGTGGCTTGATACTTTTGCTGTGATTTTCTGCATGCTTATTCCTCGCTAATGTTAATGCACGCATGCTGAATTACATCAGTCACCATATTTCATCATGCATTTCAAATTCTTCATATTATATGTCAAATGCGTGTATGAATTACAAGATATAGGGGGAGATCTCCATGATTCAACTCTTCAAGTGTGCATTGCTTCAAAAGCAAATTCCTCACTATGCACATCTACAGGGGGAGTTCTTCTATATCTTGCAATCATATTCCTCAATCTCAGTATTTACACTTCATATGTTTATCCCCGTTGAAAACTTAACCTATTTTGTCATCAATCACCAAAAAGGGGGAGATTGTAAGTGCATCTAGTGCCCCTTAGTGATTTTGGTGTATTGAAGACTTATAGGTTAAGGGACTAATGTGTTTATGAGTGTACACAGGACTATAAGTCTATGATGAGTTTGATATTTACAGAGAAAGTCGACCCCTAAAAATGAAGTTCTTCGACTGAAGACTTTGGATTTCTGAAGACTTTCTGAAGACTTTCAAAGTGAAGAAATTGGTGTGACCTTGAAGACTTGGTATTCATTTGAGGAACATGAAGCGTGAAGACTTTTGTTTTCATAGTTTCATTTTCTCTTTCTTGAGTCATAGGAAACACCGTACTGTTAAAGGGGGTCGAGGAAATACTAAGGAAAAATTTCCATGTGATGCTCAACTCAAAATCCTACACCTACCAATCCCTTCGAGTGAAGCCATTGCAAATCTCGTACAGTTCAGTCATATTCTTCAGTGACAGAGAGGAAGTTCTTCTGGTCTCTGAGGAATTTGTTCTGACTGAGGAGTTAGGAATTCGCCAGTGCGGATTTCCTACACAGTGAGGAACATGATAGCCCTGAGGAATTTGATACTCAAATCTCCGACCGTTGCTGTGCTACGCGCCAGCTGTCCCAAAATATCTACCCACCTAACGGTCATATCATTGAAGGGCATTTATGTCTTATCATGTCGGGCTGCTCCCTAGGCTATAAATAGCCACCCCCTACAACCACTAGCTGGTTGGCTGCTCCGAGAGAAACTGACACTTGTCATTTGAGAGCATCCCATCCTCCGAGGACTTTGAGCGAAAATCATCAAGTGAGGAAAACCCAAACCCAAACACCTACAAACCCAAAGTGATTGAGCATCACTGAAGAGATTGATCCTGTGTGGATCCGACGCTTGTTACCTTTGGAGACTATGCTTCTTCCAGACGGTTAGGCGTCATGGTCTAGAGCATCCAAGAGGAATTGTGGATCGCCGAGAGACCGAGTTCGTGAACGTTCGGAAGTCACCTGAAGACTTACCACGAGTGATTGGGCGAGGTCTGTGTGACCTTAGCTCGAGGAGAATACGGTCAGGACTGTGTGTCCGGGACTGTGTGTCCTCAGGTTTAAATACCTAGCCGCTCCAACTAGATGTACAACTGAGACAGCAGTTGGAACTGGTCTACCAAATCATTGCTTCACCAAGCCTACTGGTTTTATTTCCTCAACCCTTCCATTTCCTCATTACAGTTGTTGTGTGCTTGTTCATATCTGTTTGAAGACTTTGACTGAAGACTTTCTCAATTTCCTCAGTTCAATTTCTTCAGTCTGTTTGTCTTCATCCTGTCTTTTCTTGTGTTTACGCTTCCTGTACTATGTGCTTGTCTTCATTTCATCATGATGACCATGTTTGTGTTCTGTTATGCTTACTTCTGAGTACTTATTCCGCTGCAAGTAGTTCTTCGCTAAGGAATTTCCTTACCCGCAAATTCCTTAGTGAAGAATTCATAAAAATCTCCTATTCACCCCCCCTCTAGTCGATATAACGCACTTTCAGAGAGGGAGGTCTATTTATAGTCTAAGCCATGAAGGGGTAAGTGGCAAAGGGATACAAGGCCAAAGGCCCGGCTGCGCACTGGCACATATCGGACTTCCGAGGGACGTCGGTCATCCGGTGGCTCGTGGGGCTCCGGACGTTCGGAGGGCGTCGAACTTCTAGTGTTTCTTCTCTAGACCGGTTGTAATGTGTCGGACGTCCGGCGTCTCGTCGATCGTCCGGCCGCTGTAGCGTGCATCGGTTGCGGTTCTTCTGGCTGGCCTGGGCGTGGTCGCGTCGGTCCGGTGGATCTTCGGACGTCCAGTGGTTGTAGCTTTTTTGCAGCTCCATCTTCTTCTGTCTTCGCTTCCACGCTTCCCTCGCGGATGGTGTAGGTGTTCCTTAGAGCTTGCACTCCTCGTCGTTGATACGTCCATTTTGCATAATGTTTTCCTACTATTATTTATATTGTTTTTGTGCATTCTAACACTTTATGGAGTAATTTCTGATGCATTTTCTCTCATGATATGCAAGGTTTACACAAAGAGGGAGAATACTGACAGCTGGAATTCTGGACCTGAAAAAGCTATGTTAGAGATACCTATTCTGCACATCTCCAAATCAGCTGAAATTTTACGAACAATTATTTTTTCTCCTTCTTCCCCTAGTTACTTTGATTACCTCTTGTAATCCTCCTTTGTACTTGTACTGTAAATCTTTTCTTCAATAAAGTGATGATATGCTGTGGGGGTTTCCCCTACAGTTCCCAGTCAAAAAAAATATTGGAGAGAAGAACTACCAGAAGGGGGCAGCCAAGTACCCACAAGGCACCAGGGCACGCCAGCGCCCCTTGTGCACCCTCGTAGGTAGTGGGGGCCCTGGCCCACCTCTGGTGCCCATCTTCTGGTATATAAGGTCTTTTGACCTAGAAAAAATAAGGAGAGGACTTTCGGGACGGAGTGCCGCCGTCTCAAGGCGGAACTTGGGTAGGAGCACTTTTGCCCTCCTGCGAAGTGATTCCGCTTGGGGAACTTCCCTCCGGGAGGGGGAACTCGAAGCCATCGTCATCACCAACAACCCTCTCATCTTTGGGAGGCCAATCTTCATCAACATCTTCAACATCACCACCTCATCTCAAACCCTAGTTCATCTCTTGTGTTCAATCTTTGTACCAGAACCTCAGAATGGTACGTGTGGGTGACTAGTAGTGTTGATTACATCTTGTAGTTGATACTAGATGGTTTATTTGGTGGAAGATTATATGTTCAGATCCATTATGCTATTTAATACCCCTCCGATCTTGAGCATGAATATTATTTGTGAGTAGTTGCCCTTGTTCTTGAGGCCACGGGAGAAGTCATGTTGCAAGTAATCATGTGAATTTGATATTCGTTCGATATTTGGATGGTATGTTTGTTGTGATTCCCTTAGTGCTCTTATGTGAACGTCAACTACATGACACTTCACCATCTTTGGGCCTAAGGGAATGCATTGTGGAGTAGTTATTAGATGATGGGCTGCTAGAGTGACAGAAGCATAAATCCTAGTTTATGCGCTATTTCGTAAGGGGCTGATTTGGACCCATATGTTTAATGCTATGGTTAGATTTTATCTTAATACTTCTTTCGTAGTTGCGGATGCTTGTGAGGGGGTTAATCATAAGTGGGAGGCTTGTTCAAGTAAGAACATCACCCAAGCACCGGTCCTCCCATATAACATATTATCAAAGTAGCGAACGCGAATTAAACCAACATGATGAAAGTGAGTAGATGAAATTCCCGTGTGCCCTCAAGAACGTTTTACCTATTATAAGAAACCGTTCCGGCCTATCCTTTGCCACAAAAGGATTGGGCTACCTTGCTGCACCTATTGTTACTATTTCTACTTGTTACTTGATACAAATTATTTTACTATCAAACTACTTGTTACCGACAATTTCAGTGCTTGAAGAAATTACCTTAATTAAAACCGCTTGTCATTTCCTTCTACTCCTCGTTGGGTTCCACACTCTTACTTGTCGAAAGGACTACGATTGATCCCCTATACTTGTGGGTCATCAAGACTCTTTTCTGGTGCCGTTGCTGGGGTGTGAAGTGCTCTTGGTAAGTGGAAATTGGTAAGGAAAAATTTATATTACGTGCTGAAATTTATTGTTACTTGCTACTATGGAAAACAATCCTTTGAGGGGTTTTTTCGGGGTATCTTCACCTCGATCAGAAGGACACAGAGTTTCCCCTCAACCTACTGCACCTACTGAAAATATTAGTTATGAAATTCCTATAGGTAAGATAGAGAAACTGCTAGCTAATCCTTATGCAAGAGACGGAACAAAGCATCCCGATATGCATTTGATACATGTGGATGAAATTTGTGGATTGTTTAAGCTTGCAGGTTTACCAGGAGATGAAGTTAAGAAGAAAGTTTTCACTTTATCTTTGGGGGGAAAAGCATTGACATGGTATAGGCTATGCGATGATATTGGATCTTGGAATTAGAATCGGTTGAAATTGGAATTTCACCAAAAAATTATCCTATGCATCTAGTTCATCGTGATCGGATTTACATATATAATATTTGGCCTCGTGAAGGAGAAAGTATCGCTCTATCTTGGGGGAGACTTAAATCAATGTTATATTCATGCCCCAATCATGAGCTCTCAAGAGAAATTATTATTCAGAATTTTTATGCTCGGCTTTCTCATAATGATCAATTCATGCTTGATACTTCTTGTGCTGGTTCTTTTATGAAGAAGACTATTGAATTCAGGTGGTATCTTTTATAAAGAATTAAACGCATCTCTAAAGATTGGGAACTCGACGAAGGTAAAGAGTCAGGTATTAATATTGAGTTTGATTGTGTTAAATCTTTTATGAACACCTATGCTTTTCACAAGTTTAGCACTAAATATGGACTTGACTCCAAGATAGTAGCCTCTTTTTGTGAATCATTTGCTACTCATGTTGATCTCCCTAAAGAGAAGTGGTTTAATCATCATTCCCCTATTAAAGAAGAAATTAAAGAACTGGTTATAGTTAAGGATGAAACTATCACTTACAATGTTGATCCAGTTGTGCCTACTGCTTATATTGAAAAGCCACATTTCCCTGTTATGATAAAGGAACATGCTAAGGTATCAACATGTAACATCCCAATTTTTTTTAATTTGGAATGTTATACGTAGGTCATCATATGCATAACATATTTTATTTGCATTTTGGTTGATCCTGAAAATTCTAAGCAACTCAAGGACCCACGGAGAGAGTTGGGGATTTCATTATTTCCATATTTGAATTTTTCTCAAATTTGAAAAGAGGATCATTTTGGTTTTAATAATTTTTCTCTCTAAAAATATTTCCAAAATAAAAATAAAAGAGAGGAGATTAAATGACTTCTCCAAAATAAAATAAATATTGGAGGAAAAATATTAAAATCAAATAAATAATTTTATTTGGATTTTATTTGAATTAGAAAATATGCATTTTTCAAAATTGCATTTTTAGGCGAGAAAAATGTTCACTTTGTTCTAAATATTTTATTTAGACGGCGAAAATTGTTTTCGGCATTTTTAGAATTATTTTACATTTATTTAGGATTTTTCCTTTATGGCGGAATTTATTTTAAAAAAAAGTTTTGGACCGAACTGGGCCAAAGGCCCAGCCGGCCCGTCAGCGCCGCCGCCTCCCAGCGCATGGCCGAGCCGGACTCCCGCCGGAGTCCGAGCCGCCGCCGCCATGGCCTCGACCCCCTCTCCAAGTCGGGACCCCGAGGGGAGCCTTTAGAACCCGCCCCGAGGCCGCCGCCTCCTCCTCCACCCACCACCGCCGCCCCGTAGCCCGCCACCAGCGCCACCGCCGCCGCTGCTCGCGCCGCGCCGCCGCACCCAGCGCCCCACCTCGCCGCCCCGCCGCCTCGCTGTGCCGCGCCGCCGCCGGGTTTTTTTTTTGAGGAACCGGTAAAAGCCGCCGCCGTTCTTTTTAAACCCTAGATCGGTTTTTTTGTATTAGATCGGTTTTTCTCGGTTTTCTTCCGTTAGTTCTAATTTACGAACGTTCGTTCGTTTAGATCTAATAACGAACAAATTCGTTCATTTCTCTCTGTTAGCGGATGTTCGTCCGATGGATTTTTCTTTTTATTTTATTTTCGGCCAGGGACCTATATGCGATTATTTTTATCGCAAATTAGCCCCTGATCTTCAAACCCTCGTAACTTTTTAACCGTTCGTTCAAATCTAGTGAAACCAACGCCAAAATCTTCGTCTCGAACCCCTCTTTCCAATTAAACAACTTGAACATGATTTTAACAATTGAAAATTTGGTTTCAAGCAGATTTGAATTTGAACTTCTTTTGATCGTAGTTTGAGTTTCGTAGCTCTGATTCGATTGATTCTTTTTTCAAATCGAAGCTCTTCAGTTGAATTTTCAGATCTGATTTTCTCATCTGAGTTTTACCCTTGCATCTATGCTTGAGTTCTTATGTATGCTATTGTTTGTTTGCGATAGAATTCCCGGAGTGCGAAGCGTGCTACTACGAGTCTCTAGGGTTTGCAGATCATCAACAAGGCAAGTAACACTTTGATCATACCCCTTTATTAGCCAGTTTTTATGCATTAGATTAAATCCTCAAACATTGCATGAGTCGGATCTGTTTAACATGTGGGATTGGGAACTAGATGATGAGGTAGAACCTATTGCCCTTTTATATCAAACCCTTGGGAGTTACTTCTACGTTATGCTTATACCGCTATGCTATGCTAGTAGACGTGGTTTGGTTTCAGAGATCCATGACAGATGTGAGATTGTTAATTAATGGTTAACTTAAGGTGGCTACTTAAATACACACCTGGGTGGATTGGTTGCGGGCACCTGGAGAATCCAGTGTTGTCCTAGGATATCCCGGAGTACCCGTGTGATCATCCTACGGTTCGCCACCCAGGCTCAAAGGGATCATAAGATTATTCGTGCTAGAAACTTCCCTGTGCGGCCACAAGCCATTATGGGCTCTGGCATAGTTGAGTATGTTGTGTGACCTCTTTCAGTGGTAGGCTAGCAGATGTAGGGGAAAGTAGGTGTAACTGTCTACCCAGAGTAAAGAGTTAATGCTTCTGAAAGACTGTGTCTCAGTCATCCGTTTCTCAAACACCATGTAGTGCGAGAAATCCAACGAAGGAGATCGAGTCTTGTGGGGAAAAGTGCGCAAACCTCTGAAGAGTGTATAAACTAATCATGGTTAGCCGTGTCCCCGGTTATGGACATCTTGAGTATCTGGTTCTTGAATTATCATGTTGATCTCATTACTCTAAATTAATTTGTTGGGTTATTAATAATGTTTAATTGGGAATGAGTTGGAGGAACCTTCTCAATGTTTATCAACTACCATGATTGTTAAACAAAATATATTCCTTTGTTGTAGGAAAAAATTGGCTTTTCGCAAAAACATGTTAACCGTAGAGCCTCCATCAGCCATATATGCATGTAGTGATAGCATTTACCAGTTCATTGCTCTACTGTGTTATTTTGCCAGCATATTCCATGTGCTGACCCGTTCTGGGCTGCAACGTATTATATTGCAGACTTTTCAGACAAAGAGTAAGGTGCGCTAGGTCGTTGTCGTGCACTCAGCTATGCCGTTGGAGTTGATGGACTCATTTACCTTCGATGCTTCCGCAGTTATCTTATTTAGATGGCCCTAAGCCATATATTATTGTAATAAGTTCTCTTTTGAGACATTCGATGTAATAATTGTGTGATCGCACTCTGTTATAAATCCTTCAAGTACTGTATGTGTCAGCATTACCGATCCAGGGATGACACGTAAGCACAGAGATTTGACCGTTTGACGTCGGAGCGCTACACAACAGTGGTTTGCAAAAGTAATATTAAAGCACCTAAACCCTCTGAACAAATTAAAGTAGAACCTAGTGTTGCTATGGTCAAGGATCTCTTGGTCGATAATATTGATGGGCATGTTATTTATTTCTGTGATGAAGTTGCTAGAATTGCCAAACCCGATACTAAAGATAAGAACAAGCCTATTGTTGGTATGCATGTCGTCTCAGTTAAAATAGGGGATAATTACTATCATGGTTTATGTGATTTAGGTGCTAGTGTGAGTGCTATCCCTTTTACTTTATACCAATAAATTATGAATGATAAGCACCCGCTGAAATAGAAGACATAGATGTCACTATTAAACTTGCTAACAAACATACCATCACACCACTTGGAATTGTTAGATATATTGAAGCCTTGTGTGGAAAAAAATAAAATACCCTACTGATTTTCTAGTCCTTGGATCTCCACAAGATGACTTTTGTCCCATAATTTTTGGTAGACCTTTCTTGAACACTGTCAATGCTAAGATAGATTGTGGAAAAGAAACTTTCAGTGTTAGTTTTGGTGATATGTCTCATGAGTTTAATTTCTCTAAGTTTCGTAGACAACCTCATGATAAAGAATTACCTAGTAAGGATGGAATAATTGGTCTTGCTTCTATTATCGTACCTCCTACTGATCCACTAGAACAATATTTGCTAGACCATGAATGATATACACATGCGTGAAGGAAATGAAATAGGTAAAATATTTTTTGAACAACAACCTATCTCTAAACAGAATTTGCCTATTGAAGATCTAGGAGGCCCTCCTCCACCTAAAGGTGATCCTATATTTGAATTAAAACAATTGCCTAACACCTTGAAGTATGCTTATCTTGATGAGAAAAAGATATATCATGTTATTATTAGTGCTAACCTTTCAGAACACGAAGAAGAGAGATTATTACAAATTCTGAGGAAGCACCATGCCGCTATTAGATATACTCTTGATAATCTAAAGGGCATTAGTCCCACTCTCTGTCAGCACAAGATTAATATGTAACCTGATGCTAAACCCGTTGTTGATCACCAATGACAGTTGAATCCTACGATGAAAGAAGTGGTAAGAACTGAAATACTAAAGCTTCTGGAAGCAGGTATAACCTATCCCATAGCTGATAGTAGGTGGGTAAGTCATGTTCATTGTATCCCTAAGAAAGGAGGTATCACTGTTGTTCCTAATAATAAAAATGAACATATTCCACAAAGAATAGTAACTGGCTATAGAATGGTAATTGATTTCAGAAAATTAAACAAAGCTACTAGAAAAGATCATTACCCTCTGCCTTTCATTGATCAAATGCTAGAAAGATTGTCAAAGCACACACACTTCTGTTTTCTTGATGGATATTCTAGTTTCTCTCAAATACCTGTTTCACAACCCGATCAAGAGAAAACCACCTTTACTGGTCCTTTTTGAACTTATGCTTATAGATGTATGCCTTTTGGTTTATGTAATGCACCTGTTACTTTTCAAAGATGTATGACCGCTACATTCTCTGATTTTTGCGAAAAGATTATTGAGGTTTTCATGGATGGTTTTTTCATTTACAGAACTTCTTTTGATGATTGCTTAAGCAACCTTGATCGAGTTTTGCAAAGATGTGAGCAAACAAATCTTGTATTGAATTGGGAGAAGTGCCGCTTTATGGTAAATGAAGGTATTGTCTTGGGGCGTAAAATTTCTGAGCGAGGTATTGAGGTGGATAAAGCTAAAGTTGATGCAATTGAGAAAATGTCATGTCCTAAAGACATTAAAGGTATTCATAGTTTCCTTGGCCATGCTGGTTTTTATAAGAGGTTTATTAAAGATTTCTCTAAGATTTCTAGGCCTCTTACTAATCTTTTACAGAAGTATGTTCCTTTTATTTTTTATGATGATTGTGTAGAAGCCTTTGAAACACTTAACAAAGCCTTCACTTCTGCGCCTATCATTCAACCACCTAATTGGAACTTGCCTTGTGAAATTATGTGTGATGCTAGTGATTATCCTGTTGGTGCTGTTCTAGGACAAAGAGTTGACAAGAAATTAAATGTTATCCATTATGCTTGTAAAACTCTAGACAGTGCCCAAAGAAATTATGCTACTACCGAGAAAGAATTTTTAGTAGTTGTGTTTTCTTGTGATAAATTCAGATCTTACATTGTTGATTCCAAAGTAATTGTTCACACCGATCATGCTGCTATAAAATATCTTATGGAAAAAACATACTAAACCTAGACTCATTAGGTGGGTTCTCTTGCTACAAGAATTTGATTTGCAACTAATAGGAAGGGAGCTGAGATACCCGTAGCTGATAGCTTGTCTAGGTTAGAAAATATTCTTGATGACCCACTACCTATTGATGATAGCTTCCCCGATGAATAACTAGCTTTCATAAATGCTTCTCATAATACTCCTTAGTATGTTGACTATGCTAATTATATTGTTGCTAAATTTATACCACCTAATTTCATATACCAACAAAAGAAAACAATTCTTCTTTGACTTAAGACATTACTTTTGGGATGACCCACATCTTTATAAAGAAGGAGTTGATGGTATTATTAGACGTTGTATACCTGAGCTTGAACAGGAACAAATCCTACAGAAGTGTCACTCCGAAGCCTATGGATGGCATCATGCGGGAGATAGAACTGTGCACATGGTATTACAATCTGGTTTTTATTGGCCTACTCTTTTCAAAGATGCCCGTAAATTTGTCTTATCTTGTGATGAATGTCAAAGAAATGGTAATATTGGTAACCGGCAAGAAATGCCTATGAATTATTCACTTGTTATTGAACCATTTGATGTTTGGGGCTTTGATTATATGGGACCTTTTCCTTCCTCTAATGGGTATACACATATTTTGGTTGCTGTTGATTATGTCACTAAGAGGGTAGAAGCTAGTCCAACTAGTACTGCTAATCATAACACCTCCCTTAAAATGCTTAAAGAAATTATCTTCCCGATATTTGCAGTCCCTAGATGTTTAATGACTGACGGTGGTTCACACTTTATTCATGGTGCTTTCCGTAAACTTCTTGCCAAATATGATGTCAACCATAGAATTGCATCACCCTATCATCCTGAATCTAGTGGTCAAGTTGAGCTTAGCAATAGAGAAATAAAATTAATATTACAAAAAACTGTCAATATGTCCTGAAAGAATTGTTCTAAGAAACTTGCCGATGCACTTTGGGCCTATAGAACAACTTATAAAAATCCTATGGGTATGTCTCCATATAAAATGGTTTATGGAAAGGCTTGTCATTTGTCTTGAGTTAGAACATAAAGCATATTGGGCAATCCAAGAACTCAACTATGATTTCAAACTTGCCGGTGAAAAGGGGCTATTTGATATTAGCTCACTAGATGAATGGAGAACCCAAGGTTACGAAAATGCTAAACTATTAAAAGAAAAGGTTAAAAGATGGCATGACAAAAGAATCCAAAAGCGGGAATTCAAAGTTGGTGAACATGTTCTATTGTACAATTCTTATTTTAGTTTTTTTGCAGGAAACTTCTTTCCAAATGGGAAGGACCATATATCATCGAAGAAGTTTATCGCTCTGGAGCCATCAAGATTAATAATGCCGAAGGTACCAATCCAAAGGTGGCCAATGGACAAAGAATTAAGCACTATATTTCAGGTACACCTATTAATGTTGAAAGTAACATTATCCAAACCATGACACCGAAGGAACACATTAAAGAAACCTTCCAGAATACTCCAAAACCCTGAAAAGGAAGAGGTACGTAATACGGTAAGTGAAGGACTCCGAAAATCTACAAATATATTTTCTGTCAGATTTGGAATAGTAGAAAAAAAATAGAAAAATAAGAGACAACCGGGAAGGCAACCCAGGTGCCCACAGGGCACCAGGGCGCGCCTGCCCCACCTGGTGCGCCCTGGTGGGTAGTCGGCCCCTCGGGCACCTTCCCGACTCCGTTTTCCTTCCATATACTTGTTTCCCAAGATAAAAAAATCTTTATATATACCCCGGATGATTTGACCACCATATCGAGGAGAAATCCTCTATTCTTGCTTTGTGCTGTTTTTTTGGAAGAACTGAGAATATGTCGTCTCAAGATTCGGAGGGAGAAAGCTATGTCGCTGATTATATCGCAAACCCTAAGGTCTATGGGGAGGTGTATCATTACGATTGGACCACGGATGAGGAGGAAGACGTCGACATGGAGAAAACAAAGGATGATAGAGCTGATGAAGACGAAGATCCACTACCTCAACCTGGAGATATGCACGTGGAATTTAAGAAGTCAAGCCTTCCTAACAAAGGAAACAAACCTAAGGTTCAATTTATCCCATCCCGTTTTCTATAGGAGAGCAAGGCGGCATTATGCAAAAGGGTATTAAAGCTTGGGCTAGAGAATGATGATCTAAGGGAGGAAAATTTTAGCCTAAGATGCAAGCTGGAGAAAAAGACTGCCTCATCACCACCACCACCATCATCATCACCAAAGAAGGAGACTTAAGTACACGGGTATGGGCACTCCCCTTGGCTTGTGCCAAGCTTGGGGGAGATGCCCCAGTATCGTATCACCATCACTTTTACTACCTTTACCTGTCTTAGTTCGATCTTTAGCTATTTCGTGATTTGGTTGAATAAAAGTTTAGTATGATCTATTTTCTAGTGCTAGTTTCGTGATCAATCTATCTATGTAATCGAGTGAGAGTTATATAAGAAATTTTAGTTTGAGTTTTTTGCTTCTTTAAATTTTTGTTTCAGTCAAAATAAAGGAAAATAATGAAAAATATCATATGCTAATCTTATGGTAAGTAATGACATCACATAAGGAAAAGTATAAGTGGTAAAATTTATTGAAAGTTGACAAACATAGCATTGGTCAATGATGCAATTCATGAAAGAATTAATAAGGGAAGAGAAGATTGACATGCAAATATACCATCTTGGACATCTTTTGTGATTGTGAGCCCCCATGAAATATCTTATGCCAAATTTTTGACGTTGAACAAGGAAGACAACGTAATGATTTATGTTTGTTCATATTCACATAGAAGCTATATTGTCATAGATCCTCCAACATGGGGTGCTTGCAAACATCTTTGCTAGCCAAAAACCGCACTAAGTAGAGATACTACTTGTGCATCCAAAACCCTTAGACCCAAATTCATGTTTTGAGAATCCACCATACCTACCTATGGATTGAGTAAGATACTTCAAGTAAGTGCCATCAGTGCATAAGGCAATAAAAATTGCTTCTAAAAGTGTTTGATCTTTTAGTGTAAGGGAAAATAAGCGTTGTACGAACTTGTGATGGCAAAGTAATAAAAGCGACGGACTGCATAATAAAGGTTGCTATCATAAGGGGTAATATAACGTGACGTTCTTTTGCATTAACAGATTGTGCATACAAAACCAAAAAGCGCATGACAACCTCTGCTTCCCTCTGCGAAGGGCCTATCTTTTACTTTTATGAATTTACCTTTTATGCAAGAGTCAAAGTATTCTCCTCTATTCCTTTCCATTTTTCTCTTTGGCAAGCATCATGTGGTGGGGAAAGATCTAGGCACATATATCTAGTTGGATATGAGTGAGCATGAGTTATTATTGTTGACATCACCCTTGAGGTGAATAAGTGGGGAGGCGAAACTATAAGCCCCTATCTTTCTATGTGTTCGCTGAAACTTTTTGCTCATATATATGTTGTGAGTGTTAGCAATCATAGAAGACTAAATGATGGTTGAGTATGTGGACTTGCCAAAAGGCTCCAATATGAGGCCCTTCCTGAAAATATGATGAATTGTAGTTGCAAAGTTGATCGAGAACATAGTTTGTTAGTTTTCAATAAAGTTTATGCTTTCCACTTCGATGTTGCGATAAACTGTTACTTGTAAATGAGAAGCTATATGATAAAGTTTTATGATTAAGTTCGTTGTTGTTATAATAATAAGCATGATGCTACTATGTCCGTATTTTGTTTTTATCAACACCTCTCTCACTAAACATGTGGACATGATTTTCGATATCGGTTTTCGCTTGAGGACAAGTGAGGTCTAAGCTTGGGGGAGTTGATACGTCCATTTTGCATCATGTTTTCCTACTGTTATTTATAGTGTTTTATGCTTTATAACACTTTATGGAGTAACTCTAATGCCTTTTCTCTCATAATATGCAAGGTTTACACAAAGAGGGAGAATATCGGCAGCTGGAATTCTGGACCTGAAAAAGCTATGTTAGAGATACCTATTCTGCACATCTCCAAATGAGCTGAAATTTTACGGAAAATTATTTTGGAATATATAATAAATATTGGAGAGAAGAACTACCTAAGGGGGGCAGCCAGGTGTCCACAAGGCACCAGGGCGCGCTAGCCCCGTGGCGCGCCCTGGTGGGTAGTGGGGGCCCTGGCCCACCTCTGGTGCCCATCTTCTGGTATATAAGGTATTTTGACCTAGAAAAAAATAGGGAGAGGACTTTCGGGACGGAGCACCGCCGTCTCGAGGTGGAACTTGGGCAGGAGCACTTTTGTCCTCCGGTGGAGCGATTTCGTCGGGGGAACTTCCCTCCGGGAGGGGGAAATCAAAGTCGTCGTCATCACCAACAACCCTCTCATCTTTGGGAGGACAATCTTCATCAACACCTTCAACAACACCATCTCATCTCAAACCCTAGTTCATCTCTTGTGTTCAATCTTTGTACCGGAACATCAGATTGGTACCTGTGGGTGACTAGTAGTGTTGATTACATCTTGCAGATGATGCTAGATGGTTTATTTGGTGGAAGATTATATGTTCAGATCCATTATGCTATTTAACACCCCTTTGATCTTGAGCATGAATATTATTTTTGAGTAGTTGCCCTTGTTCTTGAGGCCACGGGAGAAGTCATGTTGCAAGTAATCATGTGAATTTGATATTCGTTCGATTTTTTGATGCTATGTATGTTGTGATTCCCTTAGTGATGTTATGCGAACGTCGACTACATGACACTTCACCATCTTTGGGCCTAAGGGAATGCATTATGGAGTAGTTATTAGATGATGGGTTGCTAGAGTGACAGAAGCTTAAACCCAAGTTTATGCGCTATTTCATAAGGGGCTGATTTGGACCCATATGTTTAATGCTATGGTTAGATTTTATCTTAATACTTCTTTCGTAGTTGAGGATGCTTGCGAGGGGGTTAATTATAAGTGGGAGGCTTGTTCAAGTAAGAACAACACCCAAGCACCAGTCCACCCACATACCATATTATCAAAGTAGCGAACACGAATTAAACCAACATGATGAAAGTGACTACATGAAATTTCCGTGTGCCCTCAAGAACGTTTTACCTATTATAAGAAACCATTCCGACCTGTCCTTTCCTGCAAAAGGATTGGGCTACCTTGCTGCACCTATTGTTACTATTGCTACTTGTTACAAATTATTTTACTACCAAACTACTTGTTACCGACAATTTCAGCGCTTGCTGAAAACCACTTGTCATTTCTTTCTACTCCTCGTTGGGTTCGACACTCTTACTTATCGGAAGACTACGATTGATCCCCTATACTTGTAGGTCATCAATCGTCTTCCGTTAAGCTCCGGCAATACCTATGCATGCACATGAGAGGAATGTCAAGTAGTATACCATCCTCAAAGGGGTTAAGTGAGCATGTGTAGTTGTTCCTTGACGCTTGCACTCCTCCTCGTCAACCGTGAAGCTCCGACAATACCTATGCATGCACACGGGTGGAGTGTCTAGTAGTATACCACCCTCGAAGGGGTCAAGTGAGCACGTGTAAAGGAGATGATTCACCTTTATGTATGTGAAGTAGAGGTCGCACGTGTCACTTGCCAAATGGACTCTTGACATGGTGATGTCCGTAGGATGCTCTGCATCATCTTCCTCCCTTGGGAAAGATCCGACCTTGGATCTAAAACCAAATCACCCTGGGAAAAAGACGGCTTCGCTGTGTAGAAATGGACGATCACCAAGTACTCATCATCTTCAAGCTCGGAATGGGCACTCTCCAATGTCGCACCATTTTGTGGTTCCTTCAAAAGGAGTAAGGACAAAAACACTTGGAAAAACAAATGTGGTTAGCGTTACTGCAAAACCAAGCATTCAAGAGGTGATTCACCCATCAAGTGTCGTCATCAAGCATAGCATATGGTCTGACAAAGGATTGTGACATGGCATGTAAGCACATAAATTGAGCACAATCAAGGATGTCATGGAAACAAGTATGCAAATGGGAGTTAGATATGCAAATATATTTGACAATTGAACAAGCATCTACCTCAAGCACTACAAAAAAAAAAAGACACATCCGTGACATTTTGGGCCGAACGAAATTTTTTCTGTCATACTTATGACACTTCTATGACGATAATTGTGACAAAACCCGGTATCATCATAGATGTGGTGGGCTCCTACTTCTATGACAAAAAATCATGACAGAAAATGGGCTTTTCATCCTGGGAGGGCCGGAGACGTAGCTGCATGACATTCTTTGGGCCGTTCATGATGGGAAAAACCGTGGTAGAAGCGAGGGCGAGGAAAATATCAGGGAGTTCCCGGTTACAGTGGGTTGTCGGGGGCCGAGCGATGCGCATTTCTCTCGTACACGTACGCGCGTGTGCGAGGCGTTGCGCTCTAACAGAACCCGAGCGAGGCGTTGGGATCTAACTGAACCCGAGCGAGTGCACTCCAGGCTACGCGTTACTGAACCCGAGCGATCGATCGATCCCTTGCTGTTAACTGAACCCGAGTGATTCCTTCGCTACTGCTGCTAACTGAAGCAGATCGATGCTGCCTCTGGATGAACAGTGAGTGTTGTCGAGGGGGTGGATGAACAGTTCCCGGTGGGGGGTTGGATGAACAGGAAGCCGTGGTGTTGCCGCTGGATGAACAGGAGCCCAATCAATCGAGCCGGTGGAGGGCTAGATGAACAGGACCCCATGGAGGGCTGGTTGAATAGTAGCCAGTGGAGGGCTGGATGAACAGTAGCCCATGGAGGGGTGGTTGAATAGGACCCCATGGAGAGGGTTGGTTGAACAGTAGCCGGTGGAGGAGCGCGCGGTGGAGGCTGGATTAACAGGAGCCTGTGGATGAACAGTCGCAGGTGGAGGCTGGAGGAGGTCAATGGTGGATGAACAGTAGCCCGTGGAGGCTGGAGGAGGTCGACAGTGGAGATGAACAGTATCCCGTGGAGTCCCGTTTTGCGGTACGCCACACCCCTCCCGATGAACAGGACCCCCGTTTCGACCGTAGTGCTCCAACACAAGTCCGTTTCCTCTGTTTTGCGGTACGCCACACCCCTCCCGATCAACAGGAACCTGTTTCGACCGTGGGAGGTCCAAGAGAAGTCCGTTTTCTCCGTTTTGCGGTACGCCAGACCCCTCCCGATGAACAGGATTCTGTTTCGACCATGGCCGGTCGAACACAAGGCCGTTTCCTCCGTTCCGCGGTACGCCAGGCCTCGTTTCCATTGGTTGTTCCGTCCAAGCCGGTTGGCTCCCGATGAACAGCACACGTTCTGTTGCCTCCCGATGAACACGACGCATTCCGTTGCCTCCCCATGAACCTGACGACGACGCAGTTTCTCCATTCCGACCCAGCCATGTACACGAGACCTGGCCGTACGTATGCGCGAGTAGGCGTTCGAGACCCCGTCGTATGTACGTACGTGGCCGTATTTACTTTCTTGCACCCTGGCCGTTGTACGTACGTGTACATGCTACGTGTGCGCCTCTACTACGACACGTGCCCTTCCTTACGCGGCCACGGTTCATCGCTATAGCCTGCAGACAGACCGATCGTATGTACGTACATGTTCGCGACCAGAATGACAATGCTACGTACGCTTCGACCAGGTGGGTCCCGACTGTCAGGCACTTCCTTGCGTGCGAAGATGTAGCTGGTGGGTCCCAACAGTCAGGGGGCGAATCATTTTTTTTGCCCGTAATATGGACACACTTCCTTGCGTGCGAAGATGTAGCTGGTGGGTTCCAGCAGTCAGGGGGGAAACATTTTTTCACGAAATACGGTGGCCCGTCCGATGGGTCCCTACTGTCAGGTAGAGGAATCATTATTTTGCGCGTGATAAGGAGGCACTTCCTTGCTGCGGCCGAGGACCCAGCTGTCAGCCTCTCCACGTACAGTACTCTTCCGATGGAAGTCGTTCCTTGACCATGTTGACCACGCCGTGCCGAGAGCACCAGGGCGGTGGACGACGGCGAGGCCTAGGAAGGGGACGACGCGGAGCCGGGGAAGACGCGGCAGTGGAAGCCCATGTGGAGAGGAGTACGAGGGTTCACTGGTTCGGCTGCGGTGTGAGGCTGGCGTCGCCGCAGGGCCTGGCCAGCGGTGGGAGTAGTAGGGGGCGGTGAGGCCTCCCCGGCAGCACAGCCGGCCACGGGAGGCAGGAGCAGGCGGCACGACCGACACTGCTTTGGGCGGCTGGAGCAAGAAGACCAGAGGTTGAAGAAGCACTACGGCCGTTGGATGGACATCGTACGGTCACTGGAGCTAGAATCGTTCATATTGACTAAGTTGACAAAGCCCTCCATCCCCGTCAACTTAGTAGGCCCACAAGTCAGCCTCCCACTATGCTGGGTCCCAGCTAGCAGGGGGTATTCATTTTTTTGTGCGTAATAAGGAGGCACTTCCTTGTGTGCGAAGATATAGCTGGTGGGTCCAAGCTGTCAGCGGCGGGAATGTTTTTTTCGTGAAATACAGAGGCCCTTTCGGTGGATCCCAGATGTCAGGTGGAGGAATCATTATTTTGCGCGTAATAAGGAGGCATTTCCTTGCGTGCGGCCATGGACCCAGCTGTCAGCCTCTCCACGTACAGTCCACTTCAGATGCATGTCGTTCGTTGACCACGTTGACCACGCCGCACCGAGAGAACCAGGGCGGTGGACGACGGGAGGCCTAGGAAGGGAACGACACGGAGCCAGGGAAGACTCGGCAGTTGTTTCCCACACGGAGGGGAGTACGAGGGTTTACTGGTTCGTCTGCCGTCACCGGAGAATAAGAGCAGGTGTGGGTGAGTAGAGGGATGGCTAGGCCAGCGATGGGAGTACGGTGGGGCGGTGAGGCCTGCGCGGCAGCACAGCCGGCCGCGGGAGGAGGGAGCAGGCAATCCCGCCGACGCTTGTCTGAGCGCCTGGAGCAGGAAGAGCAGAGATTGAAGAAGCACAACGGCCGTTGGATGGACATCCAATAGTCACTGCTTGTGCGTCAACCTTTTTTTAGGAAAGCCTCAAATCTGTGGAAAACAACATACAACCCATCTGCCATTATTTCTAATAATTTACAGCCCATTTGCTAATTCTTAAGGTTTTTTGGAGCCCATATTCTTTTTGTTAGCATTACAACCCATATTGTGGCCACGGTTAAATAATTATACGAAATTTTGCATATTTCGGTGCGGTCCGAATTGTTTCTAATCCCGAAATTTCGAGTCAAATTCAAACTGATTTTAAAAATAGATGTATATCAATATAAAATCCAACAAATTGTCCACGCATAAAAATCAATGCAATTTAAAATCTCGAAATGAAAAAAAGAAATTTGAAACTAATTGCTGGTTTGATGTGTTTTAAAAATGTACAGCCCATTTCTCATTACTGATAGGCCATTTTCTCGGCTAGCCGAATGAAGCTCTCCTCATCTTGAAAGTTTTGCAGCCCAACAGGCCTGACAAAGCGACGTACTTGACAAATCATAAAAAACTGGGCTAGCCATTTTCAGAAAGAAAACAAAACTACTGGGCTGGTCTGTGGTAAACATAAAAGAAAAGGCTGTCTAGACAGGCCAGAGTGCCCCGCACAGCCCAGTTGACACCCTGCTTCCGCCTCAAAAACAAATTAGATAAATGCCACTCCAATTATGGCAATTAATAAAAATGCCACTGCAATTTCCAAATTTTGAAAAATGCCATTGCAATTTTTGCAAACTTTGAAAAATGCCACTGCAATTTTTGCAAACTTTGAAAAACGCCACTCCAGACTTCGAAAAATGCCACTGGAAATGGCATGAAATGGCATTTTTCAAAGTTTGGAAATTGCAGTGGCATTTCTTGGAATCACCTGATTTAGAGTGGCATTTATCAAATTAACCCAAAACAAAAATAACCGGGCGAGCTGCTGGGTCCCTGGTGTCAGCCGCTCGTTGTGCAATTCTCTTGTTTATTGACTACGTTGACAATGGCAAGGGACCCAGATGTCAGAAATCCATTAGGAGGAGCCATTTTTTATTGGCTTGAAATAAGGAGGCACTTGCTTGCGTACTGCCATGACCTTGGTGGGTCCCTGCTGTCATCCTCTCCACGTACAATCATCTCCTGATTGTGTACGCGTCAACCTGGTAGGCCCACAAGTCAGCCTCTAAACCCGTGGCGGACAAATACAACCCATTTAAAAAAATAAGAGCCCATTCCATACGTTCAAACGGAAAGTTCAACATTCAGAGCAAAGTAACAGGTTTGATCCAGATAGAGTACTGAACTTCCACGTTGATAACCATCATAGCCAAGTTAACTATCTACTCCCACTAATACTCTAGTAGCGTACAAGTACTAACTTATTCTGAGCTAACTAGACGATGTCGGCCGCCATCTGCGGTACACGCTAAACGATGGCACCGGCGTACTCCGCTTCGCCTCGGACTTGCCAGAGGTGCGATAGGGCGCATTGCTCACGCGCGTTGGCCCTTTCCATGCCGGCGTGGTCCACCAAAGCTTCCGCTTCTAAGCGGGAAACCCACTCGACGAGCTGGTAGTAAAATTCGGCGTTGCGAACGTGTGCGTGCCTGACAACCTCCAGGGCTATTTGCTGAGCGCTGGCCTCCACGTAGTCGGCCCAGTTGCGGGCGCTCTGCTCGCGACTCAGAGCATCGGTGCGCTGCTGCTCCATGTCCCGCCGGCGGCGCAAATCGGCAATACGCTGCTCCTCCGCTAGGCGGTCGTGCTCCAACAACTCCTGATACTCCGCATTGCCATCTAAAGACAGATAGAATGCCTCCTCCCTCCGTCTGCCTTCCGGTGAAAAACCGAACACTAGTTCCGGCGGTGACCGCCTCCGGCGTCGCCTATCGCGGACGGGCGGGGGCATGGCGGACGTGGTGAGAGCGAACATAAGTGGCGAGCAACGTCGGGCCGATGGGGGCTTATGAGGATAGGGCGAGTTGGGTGATGGTGCCACCGGAGAAGGCCGGGAAACAGTAATTATAGGCGGAAGGTAGGCGAACCAGCGTGTCACGGGAAACGCGACGGTCATCACGGTCATCGGAATTCAATGCATAAGCAGGCATGGTTTAGTGCGCCAGCTTGCCGTGGAAAACTAGAAAAACTGAAATTATGACTGTGCTGTCCCGTCCTGTCTGTGCTGGGTCGCACGCCGGCATGACGGTCAAACGAGTGCACTCAAATCATCTAGATGAGGTACTCCCTCCTTGTCAAAAATGATTCCACCACTCATTATCTACCTTGGTTGGTGAGATTTTTGAATTAAGCCCTGCAAACCAGAAAGGAGGTAGTACGTGCGTGATCCGCTATTTATTCGTGTAGGATCGAGTAGGTCGTTTTTTGAATTGAGCCCTGCAAACCGGAAAGGAGGTAGTACGTGCGTGATCCGCTATTTATCCGTGTAGGATCGAGTAGGTCGGATAGTGTACCGTGTAGGATCAAGTAGGCCGGATGCTGTACGTGTAGGATCGCATTAGCTGATGAATGTTCGCTGGGAGATAAGGCATTTGCGAATGTTTTTGCTGGCAGTTTCTTAAGATTCGCATGGCATTTTCTTCAGAGCAGCTTGTCAGTTTCTTCAGAGGTAGGCATTTTTATTCAAAAAACTGCCACTTCGGATCTTGCATCGCAACTAAAACTGCCAGGAGCGCATTAGTAGGCTAGCTAGTGATCGATCAGTAACTTGTAAACACTGAGCGAACAGAAATAAGGAATTGTTAGTAACTTGTAAACACTGAGAACACAGAAATAAGGATCATGTTGTGCACAGCAGTAAGAGCATATCCGTTCGAAATGTTCGCACGAGACTCACAGGCCTGGCATTGTAATATGTTCACATTACTAGCCCAAATTCAAAACCAACTTGTACGATTCCCATACATA
The DNA here is from genome assembly GCF_002575655.3 of Aegilops tauschii subsp. strangulata. Lineage (NCBI taxonomy): Eukaryota > Viridiplantae > Streptophyta > Magnoliopsida > Poales > Poaceae > Aegilops > Aegilops tauschii. Next base: position 231,117,071 of record NC_053039.3, read on the forward strand.
AGATCAACATGTTAATGCATCTCAATGATTCACAGATCATATACAAATATGTAGCTCCAAAAGCAAAGATCTAAAAAAACATCTGTTCTTCCTACTAACATGGATGCTTCTCTTGGCCAACATTCAGTACAGAGTGAAATACAAATTTGTTTGTGAAGTCTACAAGTCCTCTTGCAAACGTAAGCGGTTTCACCAACAGCTGGAACCATGAGAATGAACCACACATGATGGAGGAACATCCACTGCAATATGATTTGGTCTTCTCTCGATCACACGGCGAGACTATTTTCGGAATACAAACTTTAACTTAGGCAAAATGATGCCCATTGTATAATCAGACCAAAGCAATGAAGCACCTAGTGCTGGCCAATAAATAGTACAGTACTACTTTTCTGCAGTCCATGAAGTGACTATCCAATCTTTCTGTGTCTATTTCCAAATGGCACTGCATGCAGTGACTATACTATTCTCTTGTGCAGTTCAACCAAAATTGCGATCACTTTGTTTGTTTGCCAAATAGCAATGGGCAGACATCTCTGTTTGCACAAATATCAAGCAGCTAGTAAACATATACCCCACCTTGTATTTTCGGTTTAAACATGTCTCTTCCGCTTAGCATCTGTCATGTTTTGCACTGGACAATTTGATACAGTCATGTTTTGCCCTGGACAATTTCATACTGAATTGGTTTGCTAGTTCAGGGCAGAAATATAGCTCCTATTCTTCATCAGACCAAGGATATCAATGTTCGCAGTGATGGAAGAGGTGAAATCGATACAACCAAAATTGAGCATCCATCATTGAATCATGTCCTGCACCTCCAATGTAGGTCCACCCTGCCAATAAATTCACATGCAAACCACTAGTATTACTATGTAATGACAGTACAAAAAGAGTAGCAAGATAGTAGCAAACCATGTACCTTCGTAATGAACAACTCATAGTGCCACCAATTGGATATAAAGGTTTGGAAGAAAACATGCTCCTAATGTTGAACCATTTGGACTTTTTGTGCAGTTCCACTAAAATCGAGCATCCCTGTTTGCAGAGATATTGAAAGTGTGATTACTATAAAAGTGGCACTAGTTGAAGCATAGACTCACAAATATAAGTATTCCAATTTCTTAATGGGAAAAGGTAGCAAGGCTGTTTCTAACTACATGTTTGAAGGAATAAATAAGGCAACAGCGGCTGATGTCAGGAAGGCATACATAGTTTTTTCTGAAAAATTGTGCCATTCCTGACATTTCCTCTTCTTTTAAGCATATTTTGTGCAGTTCAACTAAAATAAAATGCCATCACCGCCTTGACAATTCAGTGACACTGTACAAAAGGAAATGACTTAACATTATATCATGATTTCAGGTATGTAGTCGACAGGCACTAGAGACAAACATACATACCTCCTCCGATAACAAAATGAACATTAATTTTAACAAAGGTGTGACTAGCTTTACTGGGATAAGAGCATCTCCAATAGCATGTGTATATTTGGATGTCTATATATTCATATAGAGAATGGTCTAAAAAGATTCCCTTATATACACGTCCAGTTTTGCATCAGAACGTCTATATACAGGGACCATGACAGGTGGGCCATCGCTGGGGAGAGGAAGAAATCATGACTACAGCTGAGTTTAGACGATGCCTTCACAATGTCCAGGCGTGGACATTGTCGAGGTCGATTTAGAGGATGTGTATATTTGGACGACCATATAGACAAGCTGTTGGACGCCTGTTCTGGGCTCACGTTGTGGAAAACGAGTATAGACATCCATATAGACAAGCTATTGGAGATGCTCTTAATTTGAGTGAACTCTACACCCTCTGTTCCTTAATATAAGACGTTTTCGCAGTTCAATTTAAAGTACCCAAACGTCTAGTATTTAGAAAAACAGGTAGTAGTTTTCTTGAGCACATATCTGGGAAATCTTGCCACACTTTATATATGTCCATACGCTAATGCAACACAATTAGAATAGTACAAATATACACTAATCGAGTGGCTAGTGCAATAGTAGAGTAGTTATTTTATTACAGGGTACAGTACAATGGTTTTACTGAACAGATTTCCATAAGCTCTAGCACTGGAAGATTTCTATAAGAATTAACAATACAAAATGTAAAGGTAACAACTTTCAGCATTGGTATACTAGTTGTGCAAGAGCATTAAACCAAATACAAAAGTCTGAAGGTAACTAGCATTATTAACTAATGACAGTATAAAAAAATTGCAAACCATGTACCTTCAAGGTAAATATCATTTGGAACTCGAGGGGACCTAAAAATTGCTATCCCAATCTTGATAATCGATCAAACATAAAAACTTGATCGAGTGAATCAAGAGAACAGCCGGAGGAGGAGGAGGTGCCCACTCTTGACCTTTCCTCTTGACACTGTACAAGAAAAATTGACTTATCTCATGAAAGTGAGGTATGTGATCTATAAGCATTAACAGTGCAAAAATCTGAAGGTCGTAACAAGATTCATCATTGGTATACTGGCTGTGCAACAGCATTAGAATGCCTTAGTTAAAAAATCTTTAATACATCCACAATCAATAGCTAACCCTGAAATAATCCAGTGGCATTAAATGGCCTTGCTTAAATTTATCGGTGGCATTAGACTGAGTGCAGCATTAGTTAAATGTGGCATCACTTTAGCAGTAGCATGGCTTGACTGCTGGCGTTATACTAACAGAAAAAAAGTGGCAATAAGAGCATGGGAGGCCCATTCGGATAGTGGGCGCACCAGTACGATGTACCTCCACGGACGCATAGAGTGGTGAGGGAGGTATGGTTGCCCAGAGCAACAAATATCCAGGTAGCATATGTGGATTACGTCCCATTTTTGTTCTCTTTAGCCACCTTTTTCCTATGTGAGGACAACAAACCGATCGACCTGGTCATTCTCTATTGCGTTGTCATGCCTTTCTACCCTTCTTTAACCAAGAGACACAAGACTCGTTCCTTAGCTACTAATTTTCCCCTTTTCAACCTAGATGCGGGTTCAATGCCTAGTCTCTTGGACAATACAGTCTCCCTTCCTTTCCTTATTCAACCCAGACATGGATTAGTCTGCATGAAGTAGGGTTTCCTTTAATAGTGCAAGTTAAGGTTTTCGTCTGCGTGACCAGCAGAGCAGAGGATAGCAAATTGGGAAGATGGTGGAGTGGAAAAAGATCCACATGCAGCGATGTGGCAGATGGGGCAATAGAACAAGGGTGAGGTTCGAAAATAGGTAGCATACCTGGGGGTCGGCGGGAAGTGGCTTCGCTTGTGGTCGTCGTCCTCCGCACACACTACGACAGCGAGCTTGGGGATGGAGGCCATCCTGCGCGGGCGCTAGGTCTGAGAGGATGGCCTTGTCGTCAGTGCATGACCTCGCTCACCGACGACGAGTGTGTCAATGCTGCACGTCCTTTTCTTCCCCGGTGGATCTGTGACCACCGGTGAGGAGGGAGAGAGAGGCCGCCTTTTTTAGATCTGGAGAGAGGGTGATAGTGTGAGAAGCAAGTGGGCAGCCCTTAGCAAGAAAGCGCTGAAGCTCCAACCTATATATATTTTTTATACTACTAGTACTAGAGGTGGAGTAGTGGTAGAGTAGTTTGTATTTTCTCTGCATACAGTACCAGTTAGTCGTGCTTCAAAACTGAACGGCACACCATTAAAAAAATAAAGGTTGATAACTAATGCGACACCTCGGGCCAACGTGGCCAGATCGCATTTTGCACGAGAAATTACACACCATGTTTCGTGACATGTGGTCCCATTCCCACATGTCAGTGAGACGACGGGGAGTCCTTTTGTACAATTTCCGAACGGACGTCTATGTAGGTCGGGGCACCTCTTCGTGTACCGTGGCAACCGTCCATCGACTCTTCGCCTTTCCCTCTCGATTTGGAACTCTTGTCGCACGCCCTTCCTCCCTCCTCCATTTCCTTCACCCTTCCTTCTGCCATTGTTCGATCGTCTTGTCCATGGAGGGAATAGGCCAAAAACGACCCTGTTATTCTTTCCCCGGTCTGAATGATGACGCGGTGGAGGAACTCATTGATTGGTGCGACGTCATCACCTCGGCTAGCATGGCAGGTTCGTTCAAGGCCATTCTCGAGTCAACTAATAACATCATTACAAGGAACCCAAGGGTCCAGGAGCGGTTTGATCTCCCCTATCTTCTTCGTCGTGACCCTGCTGATTGGCGCGCGGACGACGGAGGCCTCGCCTTGTGCAAGTTGATGCTGCTTGATAATGATACGTGTGATGTTAAGATGCCATCGCTTGAGGGTAAGTCTTGGGCAGGCGCAAATGGAGATTGGGTTGTTTATACTGGGTACAACTGCGAGTGGGAACTTGTGAATGTGTACACTCGTCACCGGGTTCCACTTCCAAAAATCTTAGACTGCCCAGAGGTTGAGTACACCGGTATTCTACGTGAGTTCAAATATGATCATGGTGACTGTCATCTACGGAAGATAGCAATTTGTCGAGTTCCCAACCGCTCTTGGCATTACACGAACTATGAAGTTGTTACTATCTTCGACAAGCTTGTTGCCGTCCTTACTTCCATGCCTCGATGGATATTGCTCAAAAATCAATTTCTATACACGGATGAATACTTTGATACAATTCAATATGAGGGTCTTGTGTTTGCTGCCACCACTCGTGGCACTGTTTTTGCATGGAATCCTGATGCTTTCGGTACGTTTGTCTTCCACGGTAATTATAATTGTTTCATCCACATGCATGCGGGTTAGCTAGTTTCCCTTTACTAATTAACCTTCTTGTGTTTCCAAGGTCTTGTGAACATTCCACCACCTATACTTGAAAATTTGTATAACCAAGGGGGAGATGACGATGCTGATGATCACGAGCATGAGGACGAGCAGGACCCATATACTCAGTGGCGCCTGGCAACTTATTCTGATGGATCACCTCTTCTTGTGTGTATACAGGGCACTACTGATGTTACTAAGGAGGCAGGTGTTGTCTCGCATGGTCGAACTCTCCGGACCTATTCCAACATTTGTTGCAGGGTATTCGGGATGGATACTAGTGTACTAGCGCCAACACCTTCTCCCTGGTTCAATATTGAAAGTCTTGGAGGAAACTCGCTCTTCCTTGGACAGAACTATCCAATGATGGTGAAAGGCGATCCAGCTGCTGTTGACACAACATTACTACCATTTATGAGAAGCAACTTATCTATACCTCGGACATTGCTATGCTTCCCTGCCATCCCAATATGGGTCTTGACATAGGCCGCTTCAGCCTGGATGATCAGTCCTGCGTTGGTCTCGAGATTGACAGTAGCTGGCCCTTCCCAGAGAATCACTTCTGGTTCAAAGCAAGCATTTCCAATGCTGACGAGTGGTTGAGCTGAAGTTCATTTCATTGCTTGTTATTTGTTGTGGATGAAAACTTTAGTATTTATAATGTATCCTCGTTGTCGTTGTGGGTTCATGACCTGTTGTATGTAATAAAATGATATGCATGTGATAAACTTACTAAATTTATGAATGGCTTTCGAGTCGCTTCTCTGAGTGAGTGCTGCGATGAGGCAAAAAAATATTTTTCGAATACATAATTGTACGTGCATTGCAACGGGTTATCGGATGAGTCCAATCAACAATAGTACTACTACTATTTGTACTAGCTTCACATGCTTCGTGCGTCGGGCGGGTGTTTTTACTGTAGCTGTGAATCCCACCATCCTAGGTTCTCGCATGAGTCCAGTAGAAATTGCATTCTGATGTTTGGGTTCAAACTTTCAAAACTGCTGCACTATCTCTACGTCTACGTATACGTAATACAACAAGTTTTAAACTTGAGACCAACCACCAACCCTCACAAAGAACACTTTTTAACCTAGCACAGACTCCTGGAAATTTGGCCACAATGTGAGGTGGGCCATATATTAATGTGTTCGCTGTACGTAACCACCACCTCGAATCCTCGATATATAGTAGGGTGGCATGGGCCAGAACAAGCATTCACGTCCAGGAGTACAGCACACGCCACCAGCACGACTTCCATGTGACACCATATTTCTTGGAGTCCATGCTACAGCTACCTCTTCAACCTCCTCGTTTCTGTAACTCAGCCATCGCGCGGTGGGCGAGGTGGGGTTTTGCCGATAGTCGGTTTCCTCAACTGCGGTCCCACTTGTAAGGCCAACTCCAACGCACGACCCCAAACGGACCTCCGTTTTGCCCGGATTCTGTCCGTTTGGGTAGGGCAATGGGGTCGTGTCCGGGCCATTTCTCGGATGCGGTGGCTGTGCGCCCAACGCGCGGACACATCCCGGCCGCGTACATTTTTCTTTGCAAACACATATCTTTTTTCATCATTGATTTTTGGTACATGGAAATACATCACCAAAATTTGACTAGAAAAGCAAGACCAAAGAAAACAAGAACTACAAGAATACATTTTAGAAGATATCCAACTTTCATAATTGCTCCTGTAAGTTGGATTAGTGCCTTCTCGATGCATTCATTGTTGATCTGCGGAGGCTCGATCTTGCGTGCTTCTTTCTTCTTCGAGTGTAAAGTAGTAGACGTTGCTTCCTCGCATCTAGTCTCATGTCTAGCCTCTATTCTATCAACAAGTGCACTAGTATCATCTCTAGCCTCTATGCTAGCTAGAAGTGCTAGAGCATCTACTAAATTGCGCTCTATTAATATATCGATGTACTCTTCTTCCCAATACCAAAACTTGCATCCATTATACACAATAAAATTTAAGTTAGCACAACTAGACTAATCCGAGAGCACAACCGAAGCTAAAGTAGCACATACCCCATCGGTTGAGCACTTCATGAACACCCATCCAGGATGTTCCGGCGTTGTAGACACGCGGCACAAGACCTTCTTTGGGCAGTCGTCGCACGTAATGAGTGGCAACGGTGCGCTGACGAGCTTTTGGGCCAGCACCGAGCCCGGCCGACCGCCATTCATGTATCTGTCGGCAGACCGCCGACGGTGTAGATCTGAGCGGCTAGAGGAGGAGTCAGTAGCTGCATGTGGCCTTGCAGCCTTGCCGGGGCCTTCCGGCCCGGTGCCCGGCCAGTCCATGGCGCGGCGCGGCCTCCCACAGCCGAGCGAGCTCAAGCCCGACCGGAGCCGCTCCAAATCCGGCCGCCGGGTGTGCAAAACACGTGGCCGTGGTTGGGTAGCTCCGGGGCGTCGAGGGAAAGGGGGTTGAGCGAGCGCGCGTCCGAGCTGCACGCGCTGGAGTTGGCCTAGCGGCGTGGCGGACCAACCGTGTGGGGGTGCGAAGTGGCTTCGCTCGTGTGGGGGACGGAAGCCATCCCGCGCGGGCGCTAGCTCTGACAGGACGGCCTTGTCGTCAATGTGTCACCTCTGTGGCAACCGTCCGCTCCCCACTAGCCTCTTCGTTGACATGCGGTCCCATTCCCACATGTCAGTGAGACGACGGCGAGTCCTTTTGTACAATTTCCGAACGGACGCCTATGTAGGCCGGGGCACCTCTTCGTGTACCGTGGCAACCGTCCACCGACTCTTCGCCTTTCCCTCTCGATTTGGAACTGTTGTCGCACGCTCTTCCTCCCTCCACCATTTGCCTTCACCCTTCCTTCTGCCATTGTTCGATCGTCTTCTCCATGGAGGGAACAGGCCGAAAACGACCCCGTTATTCTTGCCCCGATCTGAATGATGATGTGGTGGAGGAACTCATTGATCGGTGCGACGTCATCACCTCGGCTAGCATGGCAAGTTCGTTCAAGACCATTCTCTACTCAACTAATAACATCATTACAAGGAACCCAAGGGTCCAGGAGCGGTTTGATCTCCCCTATCTTCTTCACCGTGACCCTACTGACTAGCGCGCGGACGACGGAGGCCTCGCCTTGTGCAAGTTGGTGCCGCTTGATAATGATAAGTGTGATGTTAAGATGCCATCGCTTGAGGGTAAGGCTTGGGTAGGCGCAAATGGAGATTGGGTTGTTTATATTGGGTACAACTGCGAGTGGGAACTTGTGAATGTGTTCACTCGTCACCGGGTTCCACTTCCAAAAATCTCAGACTGCCCAGAGGTTGAGCACACCAGTATTCTACGTACGTTCAACTATGATCATGGTGACTGTCGTCTACAGAAGATATCAATTTGTCAAGTTCCCGACCGCTCTTGGGATTTAATGGACTATGGTGTTGTTTCTATCTTCGACAAGCTTGTTGCCTTCCTTCATAGTTCGACTGGATGGATATTGCTCAAAAATCAGTTTCTATACATGGATGTGTACTGTGATGCAATTCAATACGAGGGTCTTGTGTTTGCTGCCACCACTCGTGGCACTGTTTTTGCATGGAATCCTTATGCTTTTGGTTCGTTTGTCTTCCATCGTAATTATAATTGTTTCATCCATATGCATGCGGGTTAGCTAGTTTCCCTTTACTAATTATCCTTCTTGTGTTTCCAAGGTCCTGTGAACATTCCACCACCTATACTTGAAATTTTTTATAACCAAGGGGAAGATGACGATGATGATGATCACGAGCATGAGGACCCATATACTCAGTGGTGCCTGGCAACTTATTCCGATGGATCACCTCTTGTCTGTATACAGGGCACCGCTGATGTGACTAAGGAAGCAGGTGTTGTCTCCCATGGTCGCACTCTACGGACCTATTCCAACATCCGTTGCAGGGTATTCGGGATGGATACTACTGTGCTAGCGCCAACACCTTCTCCCTGGTTTAGTATTGATACTCTTGGAGGAAACTTGCTCTTCCTTGGACAAAACTATCCAATCATGGTGAAAGGCGATCCAGCTGCTGTTGACACAACGTTACTACCATTTATGAGAAGCAACTGTATCTATACCTCGGACATTGCTATGCTTCCCTACCGTGGCTATCCCAATATGGGTCATGAAATAGGCCGCTTCAGCCTAGATGATCAGTCCTGCGTTGGTCTCGATATTGACAGTAGTTGGCCCTTCCGAGAGAAACTCTTCTGGTTCAAAGCAAGCGTTTCCAACGCCGAGGATTGGTTGAGCTGAAGTTCATTTCATTGCTTGTTATTTTTTGTGTGATGAAAACTTTAGTATTTACTAGAATGTTTTGTTGGAACTAATCTATAATCCAACATGTATCCTCGTTGTCGTTGTGTGTTGATGACTTGTTGTATGTAATGAATGGTACATTTGCATATGCATGTCATAAACTCAATTTATAAATGGTTTTTGACTCACTTCTTGGAGTGTTAGTGCCGTAGTAGTATAGCCAGCATCCGTAGTAGTATGAAGTTGCCACATCACATAGAGCCAACCAATAGTTAGTTCTAGTTAGATCAACTAGAGCTAGGTGTCGTACGGAGGCCGAGAAATATGGTGATAGCGTGACTGCGTGAGGTGGGCTTGTACGTAGTATGATGTAGGCACATGGCTTGCCGTGTTTCCTACTCCTCCGATCTAAATGTGGAGAAGATTTGGTCGAGTTCTTCCTCCTTTTGCCGACACGTGGGACATCCAGCATCCAGGTCGTGTCATGCAAGAAAATGGAGTGGTAGTTGAAGCCACAGGATGTGCATCTTGGGTTAAACTGTAAATAGAATCTTACTACTCTTGAGTAACCCCAAAAGCGGCCACCGAAGATCTTTATTGGATTTGCTTTTCATCACCAGCACATCGAGGTGAAAGATGTGTAGGTTCAGTGGGTCCTCTTGCGTTTTCACTGACATGTGGGACCGCATGTGAGAAAACAGATGATGGGCTTTGCGCGTCTGCTGGCTGGCTGAGAAGAGAGATAGAGGAGGGCTGAGCACGGACTCCAGGAAATTTGTTCTACGTAACCAGCACCTCAATATAGGCTTGATATAGTGGGGTGGCATGGGCCATAACTAGCATTCACGTCTAGCAGTACGGCACACGCCACCCACACGAGTCCCATCCGACACCAATTTTCTTGGAGTCCGTGCTACAACCATCTCTTCTCCCTCCTGTTTTGTCAGCCATCGCGTGGTGGGCGGGGTGGGGGTTTGCCGATAGTCGATTTGCTCAACTGCGGTCCCACTTGTAAGTGAAAATGCAACACAACACGCATTCCCCATTGAGCGGCGTGCCGGACCAACCGTGTGGGGGTGCGACGCGAACACGACAGGCTTTTCCTTTTGAACTTGTAACTTGTAAAATTTGGTTCTGCTCCATGGCGCGACCGATAGATAGAAATAACGATTTTCCCTTGAGTAATGAGAAGTTTGGTTCTGGCACGGTTCATGGATGGAGTACGTACGAAAATTATGAAGTTGATGCGAAAGGTAAGATAATTACTAGTAGTACCATATACTACTACATGGATTTGACGGAAAGATAAAGATACATACGGATCCATCAACGACATCCTCACGCCCTAGTGCGTCGGGTCACCAACCGACGTGTGAGGAGCACCGGCATTGGCGGCGAGCTCAACGTGCTTCTGAACAATGCCGTCCAAGGTTGCCCTGCGGGTCAAGAAGGCCAGCGACCTATCGTCCTCCTCTGGCACGTAGTAGTCCTTGTGGACAATTTGCGCGTAGACATGGGTGATTATGTCGACGGTGTCTTGTTGCGCCAGGCGCTGCGCGGTGAGCGCGACCTCGAGGTGGCCATTCTCCGGCGCGACGGCGGGCAGTCGCAGGGCCACCAGTGCGTCGAAGAGGTTGTCACCATAGAGGCCGTTGAGGGTGGCGGGCATCACAGAGCCTGGGCTGGAGGCGTCCGTCAACGTCGTCTGCGAGCTTCTTGACGATGGTGAACTTATCGAGGAAGCCGACGAGGACCTCGTCAAACAAGGAGGCAAAACTGTCGTCCAAGCGGCCTCTCGCCCAAGCGGCCTCAAGCATGACCTAGAGACGTTCCTCGGTGCCGGGCCGCAGGCCGGCGTCGTGGACCATCTGGCACAACTGGCTGATGCTTGCGCTCATCGCCTCCATGGGTCTAGCTTCTTGTTAACTGATCTTGCGATTGGAGTGATCACTCTTGCCCTTGGTTAGGGTGCGTAGGTGCGTAGGATTTCGTAGATTGGACTGGCGGGGAGCCTTTATATGAGAAGTGCAGACTGCGTTGCATTCACGTGTGTGTTGGCCATCTACTCCTCGGCCCACTACTGCACCTGCCTTTGGCTGTATAACAGGTGGGCCAGCCACCTGTTGGGCCCACGTGTCATTCACCCAAACGTAGGTGCAGTAAGTCAATGAAGTTGCGTCCCCCTCCGTGCCGGTGTAGTATAGTCATCTCACCAGACCTCTAGTTGGGGCCAAACGAGAGAACTTTGATGTTTACTGGTTTATTGGTCCCCTTTGCATTTTGCGCCAAATTTTGACCTTTGATTTAACTAATAAAATGTTAATGCATGTAACCAAAAATGTTGTGTAAGTCACCTTACGAAAACCAAATAATCCCAAAACACTTAGGCACGGTACATTAAATCCCTCCTCGTTTCTAATTTCATGACATATCAACCAATGAGAGATGTGGGCCCTGCATGCTTTCAATGACTTGAGACTACCAAACATGACATGCAGTGGTTAGTTCATTGCATGTAATCCTATTAATTAGCAAAAATACATTAAGTTCTCTCGCTTTCCCCTTCGTCTTGGTCACGGTGCACAACCTAAGAGCATGGTTAATAGTATAGCCAGCTGCTGGCTATATGATGTTTCCATGTCATATAGAGCCATCACTTGTAACCACTCATACAATAAGGTTAGCTATAAGGCTGGCTATAAGAGTACTACTTTTTCTCATCTTCTCTCTCTCTCTCTTTCTTCATATTTATTGTATATCGGCCTAGGAATCCGCATATATCTAGGCTCTTGCATGAGAGCCCACTCCTCTTTTTCACTTGCTCTAAGATGACTTATACACCTAGACGGATGGAGTAGTCTCAAGTCATTAGATGCATACGCACCCCACGTGTCGTATTGGGTGATTTCTTTTTTCGTGGCCAAAAACAGGGAACGAGGTGGGTAGTTAATGCACCGCGCCTAAAAGTTTTCGGATTACTATTTGGTTTTCATAACGATATAATGCACCAGTATGGAGGGAGTACAATAGTAGTCTTTGATTGCAATTTTTTGTTGGTAGCTTACAAAGCTGAGTGCTCGGTGAGTACAATAGTAGTCTGATTGATGAGCCTTCATATTTGAGCCATCTACCGAAAGGAATAAAACAATACACCATGTATTTATTTACAGAGGGAGTAGTACATTTTTTGTGACATGCATTACTAGATATTGCTAGTCAAATACTAAATCCAGATGGACGTGGTAGTACTACTAAATCCAGACGGTGGTGCTAGTACTAGTACTACCAATGTAGTAGTATTGTACTACCCGTTGGTCAAATTATTACGTGCTGCTCCTCACAGTGAAGTGACAAGACCCTATGCCGGAGATGACACCTGAGTATAGGCGTCGTGTTCGGCATACCATAGTCAGCCTTACCGTCTGCAGTCACTATCATCATGGCTGTAGAGCTAGCCTGCTTACAACTAGCCGTGTTTGACATAATTTCCCGTGTGTAGATGCCCGTGCATTGCATGGAAACCAAGATTGGGGGTGGACAGCGCCGACAGCGGCCATCGCGCCAGATTTTTCCATGGCCTTCTAGATGTGGTGGGGAGGAGATAAGGTTGATTGTGAGAGACAAGGAGTTTTTTGTAAATAGGGAACAAGTGCGGGCATCTTTTTGCAAAACTGGAGAAGTTTGGTTTGTATGCGTCAGATCTAGATCTGACAGCTATTGGTGAAAGATGGCAGGATTTAAGATAGTGTTAAATAAGGAAATGAAATTTAAGATAGTGTTAAATAAGGAATTGTTTCCAACATCATCACCAACTCAGGACCTCTTTGATTCGCAGGATTTTGAAAACGCGGGAATAGGACATGACAGTATTACAAGTTTCAAACTGATATTACAAATGTTAGGAGTAATGCTGCACCTACAAAGAGGGAATTACTAGGAAGTTTATGTATGAACTTTCGTTACTTTAGGTGGATGCAGCATTATCGTACAAACTAAAATCCACCGCCCTGACAAGTCACTGATGGGAAAATAAATATTTGAGTCTCTGGCCACTTGATGTTTCAAAAACAAATTCAGCTTTCGTGGAGACTTTGTCATTTAGGCTTAGACGCTTGCGGTGATCAGCACGCCATTCATTGTTGCGCCAGAGAATGCCAAACCTCATTACCTTGAGCACACTTGCCTCCAGAACAAAGAACCTGGCCAATTTAATCTCAGATGTGCTGCCTCGGTAGTCGATCAAATCAATTTCTATAAGATGGAGATCAAGGCATTCGATGAGATTGTTATAGTGCAGAACATTTTTCACTTTTAGTTCTTTTTTTATCTGCAAAAGAAGAGAACATATTATAGCAGCTGGCTGTATAAGATTGCCGTGTCATCAAGAGGTACCAATATCATTCGCTCATACGATAGGGTTAGCTGGCTAGTGATATTTTTTCACTCTCTCTCTCTTTCTCTTTCCTCTCATTTACCTAGGAGCACGTGAAGAGCTTTGGCATTTGTTGCCTTCCACTATGTGGCCGATGCCATATTTCTCAAAAGTATGCCACATAATACGCATCGATGTCAAATCAAAAGATTTTGCCACCGCTCTCGCGATGTGAGAGAGTTGGCACCGCTGTGCACAGAGACCCATATGTATAAACAAATCAATCAAACCAACTACACCAGCCTCTCACTCTCCCAAACAAGTGTTTTTTATTGCCTCAGTCCTCTCTCTCCCCACGCAAGTGTTTTTTCATTGTGTGAGTTAATTTAGCACCAGAGCAAAGTAGGTGATCCAGATTGGGGCACTAGGTGAGCAATGGAGGGGCATCAATGCCAAATGCGTCACAAGTGAATTTGGCACGTGTTTTGGCCTACATAGTGGAGGGCCGTTATAGCCCACTTTTGTACTACCTCGTATTTAGTGTAAAATTTTGACCATAAATTTACCTAAGAAAATGCCAATGCATGTCACCAAAAATTATACCATTTGAAATTATGTTCAAATATGAATCCAACGATATAATTTTTAGTGACATGCATTAACATTTAGTCAGTTAAATCTATGGTAAAATTTTGATACTACAAAATAGGAAGAGTAAACCAGGACGGAGGTAGTACTTGCTCTTAGGGTAACCATCGAGTTACTAGTCTAAGTTACTTTCCACTATGACTAGCCTAGGCTACTATAGTAGTACAACAACAAAATGATGCAGGTGATCACGTGAGAAAAAATACTAAAAACATTTCTTTCGGTGCAGTGCGTAGATGCAGTTTTGAACACTACACTTGTCATCGTAATTTGGGAAAATTACGAAAAAATTGAGCTACGTTGTGATTACCGTTTACTAATAGGAAAGAAGTTTCACCTCGATGAGTAGCTTCTCCGTGCACGAAAAGCATGTAAGGAATCCAACAACTTGATCCAGACTGGGGCCGATAGATTTTATTGCCAAGATCTTCACTGTGCACATAGACTGGGTCAAGCTTGTGGGAATCATTTTCTGGAAGACGGTCATAAATACATCAAGAAGAAATTTAAAAATGTGAATTTCAAGAAGACAGAGAAGAAGATGAGTGTTGTACCTGAACGATTACGGATACAATAAAGAGTTTGGAGAATTTGGCAGACGAGTACACCAACGCTGTCAATTTCGGCGCGTCAATGATCCTGATTTTTGTTGGACCTTCTAGATCAGATACAAGCAATCTCCCAAGAAAGGCGCATTCTCAATGACCATAACATGGAACAGCTGGAGTGATCTCTTCCCAATTGATGTCTTGTTGCGGGGCCAGCAAGATACATAAATCCATCGAAGATTTGTCGAGGCGATGTGGAGGCTAATGAACCCGTGGATCTGCTCAAGACGAACATACTCAAGCGCAGTACAGCTGCGAAGCAGGTGCTCCATAGCCTTCTTCGAGATGACAACGTCGAAGAGGTCGACCTGCTTGAGTTGAGGGAGAAGAAGGCTGGCGCGACGCAGCGTTGGCATGAGGCGGAGCGCGGACGGCGGCAGATAGCGACATCGTCCAGCTTCAAAGCTGAGCTCCTCGAGCTGATATAGGGCGGGGGATAAGAAACACTCGTCGAACTTGGCTTGGACCTTGCAGTTGGTACTGAACATGCGGATGTCAAGGCGTCTGGCTGGCCCAGGGTGCGATACAAGGATCTTGGAGACTGCGGCCATGCATTTGCAATCCCCGTCGCAGAGGCAGCTATCAACAGTGAGGTTGAGGGGGACGCGGCGTCAGAGTGGGCGCCACCGCCAGGAGAGCAGGGCGGTCCACACGGCAGATTTGGTGGGGAGGAGGCCGATGATGACGAGCAGCATGTCACTGGGGAGGCTGCTGATGAAGTCCAGGCTCGCCGAATGCGGTTTTTGCTCGAGCCGCCTCCGCTTGTTGGCTGCCTCGCCGTCCATCTCAACCGGCGGCGACGCCGGTGTACACATGTGCTGGTGTGTGTTGTGTGATGGCCCGTTGGGTGTGCGTGAGTGCGTCCTTCTGTGCATGCCGCCCCGCAGTGTTGAATTGTGCGCGAGTGCGTCCTTCACGCGGAAGAAGTGTGCCCTCAATTTACTAGCGTGCGGGGTGCTACCCCGAGTGGTTTCAACTTTGTTTACTTCATGGCGTGTCAGATGGGCCTCTACTTTACTTATTTTCACCCACTGCCACATGGGCCAGCACACGAAGATAAAGAACACGAGCTGACAAGGCAGCATGTGGACTGGTTGACCGGTCAACTAAACAATATACGAAGCTATACGCTGACATAGTGAGCGTATAATCCATCGGTATAGAGAGTTCGAGTGAGAGGGGAGGCCCGTGAGAGATAGCAGAGAGAGAAAGAGCTACTCACTTCGTTCGATAATGTAGTGCCAACATTTTTTGAAAGTCAAACTTTTGAAACTTTGACCAAGTTTATAAAGAAATTACTTATATCTACAATACCAAAGATAAATGGTAGTATGAAGTAAGTACATGTTGTGATGAATCTAATGATCGTTCCGGATGTAAATGTTTTTCTCCACATATACCTGGTCTAACTTTTCTGAGGTTTGACTTTTCAAAACATCTATATGCTTATGGACGTGAGAGTGTACCTAACTAGAGAGAGTGTGTGTGAAATAGAAAGAGTGACTCAAAAAAGTGTGTGTGCATGTGTGAAAGAGACATGGACAACACACGATAAAAGTAGAGAAATAGCGTGTGTGTCTTACGCAAACATATCACACATGCATCTTCGACAGCGGAAGCAAGGTGAGGAGATAGTGTGTGGTTGTTTTCAACCGAGAGAGAAAGACCCCTAGCACGTGGCCACGAGGGGTCTGACAAACAAGGGAGAGAGGTCGAGAGAGACGTACGGAGAAAATGCAGACATGGGGAGGAGAGAGTGTATGTTTGTCATAGAGAGATCCCCTGGAGATCGTGATGGGACTACATGGGTGGGAGATCGAGTGGCAAGGTGTGTGCGCGATAGAAGATACCCCGAGAGATATCGAGATAGACGTATGGATGGAAGGAGACAATACGTGTGTTCCTGATGGCTAGTGAGAGATAATCATACTTAGGGGGGAGTGTGTGCACCTATGATGGAGTGAGGGATTATGGTACTTAGGGGGGTGCGTGTCACATAGAGAGAGAACAAGGGCGGAGAGTGTTAGATGGGTCTATGTAGCACGAGCGAGACATGTGTATGTGTGAACCAGGGAGATATAAAGTTTGAGAGAGATAGAGGAGCCCCGATAAGGCTAAGTGGTGCGTCATATAGCTGAGAGGGGGGAAGAGATATTCCATCCGCTTGATAATTCTGTGCATGTAAATTTTTTAGAAGTCGAACTTTGGAAACTTTGACCGGGTTTACGCAAATGTTATTTATATCTACAATACCAAAGATACATCATACGAAACTACATCTCATGATGAATCTAATGGTATATGTTCGCCGTTCTAGATGTAAATGTTTTTCTCCACGTACATGGTCAAATTTTGTGATGTTTGACTTCTCACTAAATCTATATGCTATGGACCGAAGAGAGTGCCTAAGTCGAGAGAGATCAAGTGCGTGTGGAGGAGAATGAGTGAGTGTGCAAAAACAGTATGTGTGTGAAAGAGAAAGGGATAACAAACGATAAATTAGAGAGAGTGTGTGTGTTTTCGTTTCTTATGCAAACATACCACGCATGCATCTCCGAGATAGAAAAGCGAGGTGAGGAGATACACGAAGATAGCTAGTTCGTGATTGTTTGCAACGGAGAGAGACACCCCTATAGCACATGTCCAATAAAGGTCTGGCCAACAAGGAACAAAGGTCGAGAGGGACGCATGGAGAACATGGACGCATGGGGAGGGAGAGAGGGTGTGTTTGTGATAGAGAGATCCCCTCGAGATTGTGATGGGACTATATGGGTGGGAGATCGAGGGAGGTGCGTGCGCGATAGAAAGATGCCCCGAGAGAAATTGAGATAGACCATGCACATGTTTGTAATGGAGACTAAGATTAGCTAGTCATTTACATATGGGGGGACTGCGTGTGCCTACAATTGAGTGAGAGACCATCATACTTGGCTAGGCATGAGATTGTGTGTGTGTGTGCATGTGAGATGGAGAGAGAACGGGGGAGAGAGATAGAGTTTTAGATGGGTCTATCGAGTGCGAGTGAGATATGCATGTGTATGTGTGACCCAGGGAGATGGAGAGTTTGAGAGAGAGAGGGAAGAGCTCCAAGACGACAGAGTGGTGCGTGAGAGAGTTACGGGCAACGAGCCAAGGAATTTGTGTGCGTACGATGAGTGCACCCAAGATATTTAGCTTGGACTAGAGAATCATACATAGTGTGTGAGAGAGACCTATAGATAGAGTATATATGCATGCGAACAAGAAAGACCCCCCCCCCCACACACACACACAAAGAGAGAGAGATGGAGAGAGAGGGAGAGGGATCAACAAGGTTTGTGTGTTGGATGCATGCGACAGAATTGAAGATTGTCGGCGAGAGAGAGAGCAGGAGTCCAGGAGAGGGGGAGGTCGCGTTTTATGCATCAAAGACTGATATAAACCATGTTTCGATATAAACTTGCATTCAAATATTTAAATTGGAGAACATGTTGTCTGCAATCCGCACATGAACGGAGATATGCGTATATCAAACAAGTTCATTAATTTGACTTTCAACATGTTCATAGAGTACTATAATACTGTACAACATGCTACTCGATTGAGGTGTTCAATTTGGATTTAGTTCACTATTTTGACCTGGTGAACGAGCTATTTCATTGAATCGAGATATTTCATTTTGGGTTTGATTCCCGTTTTTGAGTGGGTCAACTATTTGTCATATAGTAAATCATTAGCAACTAGCATGTAAAAACACATTACTCCCGAGCATCATCTCTCCATCTAAAAAAGAAGTGGCAAGCTAATACTGTATTTCAAAATTTGATTCGAATCGACTTGGTAAGGTAGATGTGGATGCTCGTTCTCCGAAAATTTGAACGAACCGTTAAACACCCTCTGCTCGGTGGAATTCGCCCGAGCAAATAAATGGGAGACTCGAAATTACCGGCCTATGTGGGCCACGCATCAATTGGCCCGTTGTACATCGAGGGTAGGTTCGTAACTTCATCCAAGCACGCCTTCTCCTCGGCCAAAATGACATGTGCCGAATAATTCATAAACCATGGTCGACAAAACACCCTCTCCTCGCCCGAAATAGCTCATGCCCACTATTTCAAAACACGCTCTCCTCGCCCGAAATCGCTCACGTCCACTATATTTCAAAACACGCCCTCCTCGCCCGAAATCGCTCACGCCCACTATATTTCAAAATGCGCCCTCCTCGCCCGAAATAGCTCGCGCCCACTATATTTCAAAACATGCCCTCCTCGCCCGAAATCGCTCGCGCCCACTATTTGGGAGAAGCAAAGTTACTCTACTATCCCCGACCCTCGGTACAAAGACCCAAGCCGAGAAGCCTAAAGGCAGGGGTAGAACTGTAACCCCCCCCCCCCCACACACACACACATTTCAGACAAATGCGTCCGTAAGACATGGTTCCCCCTCCCAATTCCCCATTCATACCTTATGGGCGCCAAATCACCTTCTCCTCGGAAGCTTCCTTCTCCCGAGCCGCGAAACCTCAGCCCCTCCTCCATGGCGCCCCCCACCGCACCAAATTCACAGCCGCCCTCCTCTCTAATCCCGGAGACATTGTCCATTTGCCGTCGTGCACTGGGCCGTTTGCCTCTTACTCCGTGCTGCCGGAGCTGCCTCGACGACGGCCGCGTGAACCGTACCGGAGCCGATTCACCCCCGCCATTGTTCACGGCGCCGGAGCAGCTCCAACTTTGGATCTGTCCAGAGCCCCGGTGCTTCCCCGTAGCCGTCGACCATAGCCACATCTCTGCTTCCCTACCGCCGGTAGCCACCGCAACCGCGCCAGCCTCACCGACTCGGCAGCTGGAGCTGCCTACTTCACCGGGCCGCCAGATAGGTCGCACCCTCATCTCAAATCACTTTATTTAGGCATCAATTGTCTGATTTTTTTATTCTGGGCCAATCGATTCCCAATGGGAAGCAGCAGCCCTAGAGCCGGCGGAGCTCCTAGGCTGCTGGTTGGCTGGTGTCTAATGTAATGGTGCGGGGGCATGATACGTCTCCAACGTATCTATAATTTTTGATTGTTCCATGCTATATTATATTCTGTTTTGGACATTGTTGGGCTTTATTATACGCTTTTATTTTATTGTTGGACTAACCTATTAACCGGAGGCCCAGCCCAGAATTGCTGTTTTTTTGCCTATTTCAGAGTTTCGCAAAAAAAGAATATCAAACGGAATGAAACCTTCAGGAACGTGATTTTTGGAACGAACGTGATCCAGAGGACTTGGATCCTATGTCAAGACATCAACCAGGAAGGTACGAGGTAGGGGGCGCTCCCTCCACCCTCGTGGGGCCCACGTTGCTCCACCGACGTACTTCTTCCTCCTATATATACCTACGTACCCCCAAACTACCAGATACGGAGCCAAAAACCTAATTCCACCGCCGCAACCTTCTGTACCCGTGAGATCCCATCTTGGGGCCTTTTCCGGAGCTCCGCCGGAGGGGGCATCGATCACGGAGGGCTTCTACATCAACACCATAGCCTCTCCGATGATGTGTGAGTAGTTTACCTCAGACCTTCGGGTCCATAGTTATTAGCTAGATGGCTTCTTCTCTCTTTTTGGATCTTAATACAATGTTCTCCCCTCTCTTGTGGAGATCTATTCGATGTAATCTTCTTTTGCGGTGTGTTTGTTGAGACCGATGAATTGTGGGTTTATGATCAAGTTTATCTATTTGAATCTTCTCTGAATTCTTTTATGTATGATTGGTTATCTTTGCAAGTCTCTTCGAATTATCAGTTTGGTTTGGCCTACTAGATTGATCTTTCTTGCAATGGGAGAAGTGCTTAGCTTTGGGTTCAATCTTGCGGTGTCCTTTCCCAGTGACAGTAGGGGCAGCAAGGCACGTATTGTATTGTTGCCATCGAGGATAACAAGATGGGGTTTATATCATATTGCATGAGTTTATCCCTCTACATCATGTCATCTTACTTAAAGCGTTACTCTGTTCTTTTGAACTTAATACTCTAGATGCATGCTGGATAGCGGTCGATGTGTGGAGTAATAGTAGTAGATGCAGGCAGGAGTCGGTCTACTTGTCGCGGACGTGATGCCTATATACATGATCATACCTAGATATTCTCATAACTCTGCTCAATTCTGTCAATTGCTCAACAGTAATTTGTTTACCCACCGTAATACTTATGCTCTCGAGAGAAGCCACTAGTGAAACCTATGGCCCCCGGGTCTATTTTCCATCATATTAATCTTTCAACACTTAGCTATTTTCATTGTCTTTTATTTTACTTTACATCTTTATTATAAAAATACCAAAAATATTATCTTATCATATCTATCAGATCTCACTTTTGTAAGTGACCGTGAAGGGATTGACAACCCCTTTATTGCATTGGTTACGAGGATTTTATTTGATTGTGTAGGTGTGAGGGACTCGTGCGTGGCCTCCTACTGGATTGATACCTTGGTTCTCAAAAACCGAGGGAAATACTTACGCTGCTTTACTGCATCACCCTTTCCTCTTCAAGGGAAAACCAACGCAGTGCTCAAGAGGTAGCAAGAAGGATTTCTGGCGCCGTTGCCGGGGAGTCTACGGAAAAGTCAACATACCAAGTACCCATCACAAACCCTTATCTCCCGCATTACATTATTTGCCATTTGCCTCTCGTTTTCCTCTCCCCCACTTCACCCTTGCCATTTTATTCACCCTCTCTTTTCCGTTCGCCTCTTTTTCGCTTGCTTCTTGTTTGCTCGTGTGTTGGATTGCTTGCTTGTCACGATGACTCTACCTAGATTTGGTGGTATTCACCTTAAAAGGTTAGAAGAGATCGAAAGCAACGTCAGGAGTTTTATGGTCTTACAATTTGAGCATAATAATTTCTTTAGAAACGAGCTTAAGGAACAAAAAATCTTTATGGGTTATATGAATAAAGAGCTTGATGATATGTCTAAAGAATTTGATGGTTTGAAATCTCAGATTGTTCATCTTGAGAAGTTAATAGCTGAAGTTTCGGATAAGCAAGCCACTTTAGTTAATAAAATGGCCGCTAAGCCGGAAAATTTCTATGAAAATAAAGATGAAGATCTAAAAGTTATTAATGTGTCCCCTATTAAATCTTTGTTTTGCAATATGAATCTTGATAATGATGGGACTGAATATGATCCACCTTTACCTAGAAGGCGTTCCAAAAATTCGGAGTTTCTAGATCTTGATGCAAAAATTGGTAAAAGTGGGATTGAAGAGATCAAAACTCTAGATATTAATGAACCCACTATCTTGGATATCAAGGAATTTAATTATTATAATTGCTCTTTGATAGATTGTATTTCCTTGTTGCAATCCGTGCTAAATTCTCCGCTTGCTTATAGTCAAAATAAAGCCTTTACCAAACATATCATTGATGCTTTGATGCAATCTTATGAAGAAAAACTTGAGTTGGAAGTTTCTATCCCTAGAAAACTTTATGATGAGTGGGAACCTACTATTAAAATTAAAATTAAATATCATGAATGCTATGCTTTGTGTGATTTGGGTGCTAGTGTTTCCACGATTCCAAAGACTTTGTGTGATTTGCTAGGTTTCCGTGATTTTGATGATTGTTCTTTAAACTTGCACCTTACGGATTCCACTATTAAGAAACCTATGGGAAGAATTAATGATGTTCTTATTGTTGCAAATAGGAACTATGTGCCCGTAGATTTTATTGTTCTTGACATAGATTGGAATCCTTCATGTCCTATTATTCTTGGTAGACCTTTCCTTAGAACGATTGGTGCAATTATTGATATGAAGGAAGGAAATATTAGATTCGAATTTCCGTTAGGGAAAGGCATGGAACACTTCCCTAGAAAGAAAATAAAATTACCTTATGAATCTATTATGAGAGCCACTTATGGATTGCCTACCAAAGATGGCAATACCTAGATCTATCCTTGCTATTATGCCTAGCTAGGGGCGTTAAACGATAGCGCTTGTTGGGAGGCAACCCAATTTTATTTTAGTTTTTTTTACTTTTTGCTTATGTTTAGGAATAAATGTTTTATCTAGCCTCTGGTTAGATGTGTTTTTATGTTTTAATTAGTGTTTGTGCCAAGTTTAACCTATAGGATCTTCTTGGATGATAGTTATTTGATCTTGCTGAAAATTCCAGAAACTTTCTGTTCACGAAAATAATTGTTAAAAATCACCAGAAAGTGATAAAATATTGATTCCAATTGATGCTGATCAATAAACAAATTTTATAGGTCTTCCTATTTTGGCTGAATTTTTTGAGTTCCAGAAGTTTGCATTAGTTACAGATTACTACAGACTGTTCTGTTTTTGACAGATTCTGTTTTTCGTGTGTTGTTTGCTTATTTTGATGAATCTATGGCTAGTAAAATAGTTTATAAACCATAGAGAAGTTGGAATACAGTAGGTTTAACACCTATATAAATAAAGAATTATTTCATTACAGTACCTTGAAGTGGTGTTTTGTTTTCTTTTGCTAACGGAGCTCACGAGATTTTCTGTTAAGTTTTGTGTTGTGAAGTTTTCAAGTTTTGGGTAAAATATTTGATGGATTATGGAACAAGGAGTGGCAAGAGCCTAAACTTGGGGATGCCCATGGCACCCCAAGATAATATAAGGACACCTAAAAGCCAAAGCTTGGGGATGCCCCGGAAGGCATCCCCTCTTTTCGTCTACTTCCATCGGTAACTTTACTTGGAGCTATATTTTTATTCACCACATGATATGTGTTTTGCTTGGAGCGTCTTGTATTATTTGAGTCTTTATTTTTTAGTTTGACACAATCATCCTTGATGTACACACCTTTTGAGAGAGACACACATGATTCGGAAATTGTGAGAATACTCTATGTGCTTCACTTATATTTTTTGAGTTATATAGTTTTTGCTCTAGTGCTTCACTTATATCTTTTAGAGCACGGCGGTAGATTTGTTTTATAGAAACTATTGATCTCTCATGATTCACTTATATTATTTTGAGAGTCTTAAAATATCATGGCAATTTTCTTTAATTATAATATCATGAGAAATTTGATGCTTGATAATTGTTTTGAGATATAAAGGTGGTAATATCATAGTTGTGCTAGTTGAGTAATTGTGGAATTGAAAAATACTTGTGTTGGAGTTTGTGATTCCCGTAGCATGCACGTATGGTGAACCTTTATGTAACAAAGTCGGAGCATGAGGTATTTATTGATTGTCATCCTTTGTGTGGCGGTCGGGATCGCGCGATGGTTAACTCCTACCAACCCTTCCCCTAGGAGCATGCGTAGTAGTACTTTGCTTCGAGGGCTAATAAATTTTTGCAATAAGTATATGAGTTCTTTATGACTAATGTGAGTCCATGGATTATACGCACACTTACCTTTCCGCAATTTTCTAGCCTCTTCGGTACCGTGCATTGCCCTTTCTCACCTTGAGAGTTGGTGCAAACTTCGCCGGTGCATCCAAACCCCGTGATATGATACGCTCTATCACACATAAACCCCCTTATATCTTCCTCAAAACAGCCACCATACCTACCTATTATGGCATTTCCATAGCCATTCCGAGATATATTGCCATGCAACTTTCCATCGTTTCGTTTATCATGACACGCTCCATCATTGTCATATTGCTTTGCATGATCATGTAGTTGACATTGTATTTGTGGCAAAGCCACCATTCATAATTCTTTCATACATGTCGCTCTTGATTCATTGCATATCCCGGTACACCGCCGGAGGCATCCACATAGAGTCATATTTTTTTCTAAGTATTGAGTTGTAATTCATGAGTTGTAAGTAAATAAAAGTGTGATGATCATCATTATTAGAGCATTGTCCCAAGTGAGGAAAGGATGATGGAGACTATGATTCCCCCACAAGTCAGGATGAGACTCCGGACTAAAAGAAAAAAAAAGGCCATAAAAAAAGAGAAAAGGCCCAAATAAAAAAATGAGAGAAAAAGAGAGAAGGGACAATGTTACTATCCTTTTACCACACTTGTGCTTCAAACTAGCACCGTGATCTTCATGATAGAGAGTCTCTCGTTTTGTCCTTTCATATACTAGTGGGAAATTTCATTATAGAACTTGGCCTGTATATTCCAATGATGGGCTTCCTCAAATGCCCGAGGTCTTCGTGAGCAAGCAAGTTGGATGCACACCCACTTAGTTTCTTTTGTTTGAGCTTTCATACACTTATAGCTCTAGTGCATCCGTTGCAAGGCAATCCCTACTCCTTGCATTGACACCAATTGATATGCATCTCCATAACCCCGTTGATTAGCCTCGTTGATGTGAGACTTTCTCCTTTTTGTCTTCCCACATAACCCCTACCATTATACCTAATTCCACCATAGTGCTATATCCATGGTTTGCGCTCATGTATTGCGTAAGAGTTGAAAAGGCTGAAGCGCGTTAAAAAGTATGAACCAATTGCTTGGCTAAAACCGGGGTTGTACATGATATGAATATTTTGTGTGGGGAAGATGGAGCATAGCCAGACTATATGATTTTGTAGGGATAACTTTCTTTGGCTATGTTATTTTGATAAGACATAATTGCTTGGTTAGCATGCTTGAAGTATTATTGTTTTTATGTCAACATTAAACTTTTATCTTGAATCATATTAAATCTGAACATTCGTGCCACAATAAGAAGAATTACATTGAAATTATGCTAAGTAGCATTCCACATCAAAAATTCTGCTTTTATCATTTACCTACTCGAGGACGAGCAGGAATTAAGCTTGGGGATGCTTGATACGTCTCCAACGTATCTATATTTTTTATTGTTCCATGCTATATTATATTCTGTTTTGGACATTATTGGGCTTTATTATACACTTCTATATTATTTTTGGGACTAACCTATTAACCGGAGGCCCAGCCCAGAATTGTTGTTTTTTGCCTATTTCAGAGTTTTACAGAAAAAGAATATCAAACGGAATGAAACCTTCGGGAACGTGATTTTTGGAACGAACGTGATCCAGAGGACTTGGACCCTACGTCAAGACATCAACCAGGAAGGCACGAGGTAGGGGGGCGCGCCTACCCCCTGGGCGCGCCCTCCACCCTCATGGGGCCCATGTTGCTCCACCGACGTACTTCTTCCTCCTATATATACCTACGTACCCCCAAACTAACAGATATGGAGCCAAAAACCTAATTCCACCGCCGCAACCTTCTGTACCCGTGAGATCCCATCTTGGGGCCTTTTCCGGAGCTCCGCCGGAGGGGGCATCGATCACGGAGGGCTTCTACATCAACACCATAGCCTCTCCGATGATGTGTGAGTAGTTTACCTCAGACCTTCGGGTCCATAGTTATTAGCTAGATGGCTTCTTCTCTCTTTTTGGATCTCAATACAATGTTCTCCCCCTCTCTTGTGGAGATCTATTCGATGTAATCTTCTTTTGCGGTGTGTTTGTTGAGACCGATGAATTGTGGGTTTATGATCAAGTTTATCTATGAACAATATTTGAATCTTCTCTAAATTCTTTTATGTATGATTGGTTATCTTTGCAAGTCTCTTCGAATTATCAGTTTGGTTTGGCCTACTAGATTGATCTTTCTTGCAATGGGAGAAGTGCTTAGCTTTGGGTTCAATCTTGCGGTGTCCTTTCCCAGTGACAGTAGGGGCAGCAAGGCACGTATTGTATTGTTGCCATCGAGGATAACAAGATGGGGTTTATATCATATTGCATGAGTTTATCCCTCTACATCATGTCATCTTACTTAAAGCGTTACTCTGTTCTTTTGAACTTAATACTCTAGATGCATGCTGGATAGCGGTCGATGTGTGGAGTAATAGTAGTAGATGCACGCAGGAGTCGGTCTACTTGTCGCGGACGTGATGCCTATATACATGATCATACCTAGATATTCTCATAACTATGCTCAATTCTGTCAACTGCTCAACAGTAATTTGTTTACCCACTGTAATACTTATGCTCTCAAGAGAAGCCACTAGTGAAACCTATGGCCCCCGGGTCTATTTTCCATCATATTAATCTTTCAACACTTAGCTATTTTCATTGCCTTTTATTTTACTTTACATCTTTATTATAAACATACCGAAAATATTATCTTATCATATCTATCAGATCTCACTTTCGTAAGTGGCCGTGAAGGGATTGACAACCCCTTTATTGCGTTGGTTGCGAGGATTTTATTTGTTTGTGTAGGTGCGAGGGACTCGTGCGTGGCCACCTACTGGATTGATACCTTGGTTCTCAAAAACTGAGGGAAATACTTACGCTGCTTTACTGCATCACCCTTTCCTCTTCAAGGGAAAACCAACGCAGTGCTCAAGAGGTAGCAGGGCACAAAATCGCTGCGGAAGCAGCGGTTAGATGGCTACCTTAGAGTTGCGTGGGTTGAAGGTACTGCCGCCGCTGGATCTGGATGACGGCAAGTCTTTGTGGATTGGCCTGGGGGCGGCGCAACCACGACAGTGCGGTGGGGCGGGGAGCGGGGTTTTGGCCGGGGCCACGGACGGCGGAGGCAGGCTGCTCTGCCGGTGGTCGCTGGCTCTTCGGGGAAGATTCCGAACAGTGTCAGCCGGGAGGCACAAGACGGCCATCAAGCAATCCGGCGTAGATCGAACAGTACCAAAATAAAATAAAATCGTGTGACCCCAATTTAGTTTTCAGTCAACAGACGTGTGACCACTCTCGTACCTTGTTGTTGATCTCTTAGGGTATTTCTTCATATCAGAGAGATGTGTCGTTCTTAACATTATGCGTTTTCTTCATCTTCAGCCACACCATCTTCCGACTCACCGTCGCTGCTCCAACAAGGGAAGCATACACCAGAAGGGAGCTATAGTCCTCACTCAACAGTTCCCTACATCGAATGCGCGTGCCCGATATGGACAGTCACAACAACTGCAGGGCCATCAACAAGTCAGCACATGATGCTCACTTCTATGGACGGCGGCCAGATAGGTTGTACCCTCATATTACTTGTGTGCAACGTTTATGGCTTTGTTATTCATCTAAGCATGGAAAATAGATTATCACATTTCACTGTATATTCATGCTGATCTCTTACGGGTCTTGTTCAGGAGTTAACGTTGTTCCATAGTTCAGCTAAGAGACTTGTTCTTTAGGTAACGTTGTTCCATAGTTATCATCCATCAGCCAATGCTATCCCACGGACTGGTGATGATAGTATTATACCACTTCTAGTATAACCTATGTTGTTCTTTAATACTTTTGTGTGCCATCTAGTTAATCTCGAGTACAAACGATACATATTCTGTAGCTTTCATCTGTGTTCTCCCTTTAGTTTTTGAGACCTGTTGCTGCTAGTTAACCCCAGTCCTACTATTTATGTCGTCTCCTACATGCACTCATTACATAAATCTAACTACTAGTTGTCTTCCATGCATGTCAGATATAATTGCACACACTGATTTATCCACAAGAACCTCATGGAGCAATGTAACGGCCAACAAACTTGATGTCAATGATACCCAATATGATGGAACATGTAAAGGCAGTTCTTCACAAGACTTGCAGAAAGATGATGAATCCTATTCACCCCACAAGGTCCTTGCTCTAACTTGGCCCTTGATATGGGTATAGCATGCATATAATGTCCTGGAGTGCATCTACTCTGTTGCAATGCCTTGTGGTTAGCCTGCTGATCATGCATGTAAATATGGCATGCCTTCCTGTTTTTTAGTACATATTCCATTCATGATAACATGTTTTCAAATTCAAGTACTGCCATTCTACTCTATCGCAATGCCATCTTCTTAGTATGGACATCATGCTTCTCAATATCTTATGCATTGTTATTCATCAGTATGTACTTCATCTATCTACCATACCATGTTCTTTTTTTACATTGAAGTGTTGTTCTAGTGGTCTCTTGCAATGCCATCTTAGTTTCCCAATCATACACGCATATGTTGCCTTAGTGTTTTTCTGTATGTATTCCGCTAGCATACGGTTTTACATTCAAGTAGTGTTTTTTTACACTGTTGTCCTGTCGTATCCCTAGCTCTTACATCATACTCCCTCCGTCCGGATTACATGTCACGGAAATGGATAAAACTGGATGTATCTTGAACTGAAATACGCCTAGACCCATCCATTTATTTCCGGATGGAGGGAATACATGTCAATATGTCATGTCTTTCTATTCTTCAGTACCTATTCCATCTCTGTTGTAGCATGTTTTATAATTGAAGCACCATTCTTCTATATAAGGCATGCAAGGGGAAGACGGCTATGTTAGAATCTGAAGGGTTATAAACCAGGTCTTTGCAAAAGATCCAAATGCCAGGAGATAATAAACCAACTCCAGTTTTCATAGATACTGCTCCAGCACACCCAACTCCCACTGATAATAAGCAGATTCCAGTGGCCAAAGAACTAGTCTGCTCCAGTCCAGCAAAAATATGTCAACTCCATTCTAAGAAGCGTGTGCGTATCCTCGCATCATGAAATTTTATAGCATTCTGATCATATTTTCTACATGTTTCTTACCCATCTCTCTTTTAGAAAATAAGGTTAAACGATAGAAGACTTCCTCCAATGGGATCGTATTCGAGGAAAGTATCTTGCGGGAATTCTCTGTGCTCCAATGCTGATGTAAGTACCTGTTGTATATCACTATATTTTTACATCAGCATGTATTTTGTTAATCGGCGTGAATCCAACCTTTATATGATCTAAAATTAGTTGTAGCAAAATGTTAAAGGCGACAATGTTGATTTTTGTAAGGAAAACTGCCTGGTAGTTTTGCATAATGAGTTGCATGAGTGTACTATCTCATATCATGCACATTACTGAATTGTTGTGCTGCTCTGGTTGCCCATCCATTCATTGTGTCAATGTTACTTTCGTATTACCTTACCTGGCTGATGATAGCTGTGCCATATTGTGTTAATTTGGTGTAGGCTGGTGTGGTCTGGTTGCCCAAACGTTCGTTGTGTCAATGTTGTTATCTAACCTGGCCAATGATAGCAATGCTAGTGTGTTAATTTGGTGCAGGCTGCTGAAGATAAGAAGACAAACTCTGAAAATAGCAAGGCAACCCCATTGTTTCTTTCCAATAAATCTAGGCCGGGTAATGTGGCAATAACTCTTGATTAATCTGTTCGGTTCCCCTCCTAATTTATGTTATGATGCAGTGGTCGAGACACTCTCCACTATCAATAATACAAGCCTGCCAAAATCGCCATCTGAATCTGTTCAGTTTCCTCTGTCTCGAATGCAACGGAAAAAATGTATGTTTGTGAACCAATTAATGACTGAAGCAATGATGGAAATGGTGGAGGAATCAGAGGTGCACATTCGTGCGCAACAACAACTGATCAATGTTTTCAGAGACAGTGTAGCAAAGCAGCAAGAACTTGCCCACATGCTTATGGGCGTCATCCGCGCTGACGTTGAAGATTGTGATGTTGTAGATCGTTAGGTTTTGTTCATTTATTTGCACCGGCATCAATCTTTGATTGCCCAGTGGATGTAATTTCTTGTAATATATGCTGGATGTGCAACGTTTTTCCCTGTATGTCGTACCTTTGCTTGATCGGTTTTGGTCCTGTGCATAATTTCTCGTCGTAATGGGCTCAAATTATCTAATTGGGCCTAAAGACATGTACGAACTTTAGTGGGCACATTAAGTTAATGGGCCCATTAAGTTAATGGGCCATTACCAGGCCGAAAGTTAATGGTCGGCCCTCTTACCTCCCGGGTCGTTAATAGGCCGACATCAAAGCGGGCAACAGGCGGGCCCATTTGATTTCACGGGCTGTTAACAGGCCGATACTAGGTCGGGCTACATATGGCCCAACTATACCGTGGGCCTTTAGCAGGCCGAAAGAGACAGCGGGCTCGTACTGGACCATGAAGAGCATGGGCCGCGAAGAGGCCGAAAGTCAGGTCGTACTGTAAATGGCCCAACTGCGTTGTGGGCCTTTAGCAGGCCGAAAGAGAAACTAGGCTGGTATTGGACCATGAAGAGCATGGGCCGTTAAAAGGCCAAAACTCAGGTCCGACTGCAAATGGCCCAACTCACTTATGGGTCGTCAACAGGCTGAAAGACACACCAGACTGGAAATTGGCCCAACACTTAAATGGGTCGTTAAAAGGCCGAAAGATGTACATCTTGAAAATTGGCCCATCCCTTGAATGGGCCATTAACAGGCCGAAACCACATCGGGCCGATATTGAGTCCAAATATATAGATGGCTGTTAACGGGCTTGAACTGACGATGGGCTGCAATGGTGTCAGATCGTTAACAGGCCAAATTGGCACATCTCGTATGGGCCGTGGGCTTAAATGGACCTGACACAAGTAGGCCTTATATGGGCCGGCCTGCTAATTCTTACTGGGCCGACCTTTTTCACCGGAATGGGCCACTATTGGGCCGTGCCACATGTCGATCTATCATAGGCGCCTCCTGTCCAATGGACGGACACCATCTGGCCCACCGAGGAGCCGACACGTGTTTCCTCCGGCCAATGAGAATTTTACACGTGGAAAAGCCCCATTGGTCCGGGCTGTTAACGGGTTATCGGATCCAAAACCGGACCCGATAGCTTAACGGCGACCCGTTACGGTCGATGCCACGTGTCGGTCACCCTTAACGAAAGCACTTCTATGACGCGCGATTTATCGTCATGGAAGTGGACACTTCCGTGATGATAATTTTGGTAATGTCATGGAAAACTTCTACGACAACACAGGTATGACTATCTTGATTCTGTCATAAAATCATCATGGATGTACATGCATGACAGAAAATGTGACCTACTGTGACAAACACGTATCATCACGGAAGTGTATTTTTTTGTAGTGAAGGTCATTGCAAACATGCATCAAGCACTCAATGCAAGGTCTATGGTGGGCATAGGAAGCATTCACAACACCAAATAAAATGAAGTGTCTAAACACATGGGTAAAGTGCAAGACAATCCAAGCATAATGTGCATAGGGTGTAGTGAAAATAGTGTGGCACTCAACACAAAATAAATAGCAATTGTTCATCATGTGTGAGGCAATCAAGCCAATCACGTGACAAGCAATGGGACATGGTATATGTGAAGAAATGACATTGTTGCAACCAAGCATGTGATAGGAGCAAGTAATCCACAAGTCGGATGTAACACACAAGGCATATATATCATGGGGCATGGAAAGGCGAAAATGACAAGTCGAAGCAAGATCTCTAACATGTGCGCAATCAAGTGGTCCAAGATGGCCGATAAGTCGCATGGTGCAAGCAACACAAGTAGTATGAGCCGCAATATCCATGCTCAAGAAGGATGTCATCTTGAAAGCGTTTCCTTGTGTGTCCTTCACAATGTCGAAGGGGTAGCAAATGCATTGTAGAAGCACATCGGTCAAAGATAGCTCGCTCTCAAAAGCTCGAATGGTCAACTCGCGTGAAGTAGAAGTTGACGTGTAGTCGAAGTATCCTACACATGCACACAACAAGACAAAGAACGTATGCGCATGGTAGATAAACACATCATCCATCGTGATGTTTTTCTCATCTCTTGCACATAATCATTGGTAGCAAAAGTGCATGAAGAATATGATGCAACAATCTTTATGTTCATGGCACGATGCATATGGTGCAAAGAAGGAAGACAAGCATGCTTCACAAGAAATATGTCAAAATCTCCAAATATATGCGAGAATGCTATGGGGCAATCTCATTAGCAAGACTATAATCATTGTTGCACTCAATACATGGCAAATTATCTAGCATGAGAGAGGCAACATATGGAGATATGTGACAAGAAGCAATAGCAATCATGTGCAAAGCATGGCAATAGTGGCGATCAACCGCAAGAAATGAGCAAGTATGAATCATCGGTGATGCGACAAGGCAAGCAATCATAGTAATCAAGTCGTGCAAGCTAGTAGTGTGAAGATGCAACATACTAGAGGAAATCATGGCAATCATGTCATATGAGCAAATAATAGGCATAGACAATGCACATGACGTATCGCAAGCACGAAAGCAAATCATGGTCAAGGGATCATCATAAGCATTGTGCACAAAGCAAACATCGCAATAACAAGAAATATCTCCACCAAGCTTGCAAATACACATACAAGTATGAGAATCAATCATCATGTGTAATGCAAAGCACGGGTCATAAATGCATGGCAAAGGCATAGAAATGAGCATATCATGCAAAGTGAACATGGCACTATGGGAAAATGATACATAATGGACAATAACCCATAACCATGTGAGGGCCATGTAGAAGAAATGCGCGAAGTCTTTACACGAAGGGAAAGGTGGTAAGGACAATCCACGGGATCCCAAGTCATCGTTGCTCTCTAGAGCTCGTTTTGTCAACTCATGGGATTGTGAGGTTGACAAGTATTCATGGGTACCTACACAAAAGAGACACAAGCCAAAGAAAGTGTGTGCATGGTAAATGTACACATCATACATCATGATGTGTATGTGCACGTGAGAGTTAGCACAAAACAAGAATCGCTCAAAGAAATTTGATGCATGGTATAAGAACATGTCATCCATCATGAAAGAATAGTTGTTATGTATAACACGATGGGGACACAAATTGAGCGTGCAAGTATATGGCACAACAATAGCATTATCATTCACGAGGAGCATATTGTGCACACAAGTATTAGGATCATGCAATGGATTAGGTGGATCAAAATCTCCTAAAATGTATGAGGAAACTATGGGTGTCTCCTCATGAGCAATAACGGAAACATCATATGGAGAATATGAACAATATCTGAAATAAAGCATATCCGAAGCTAGGTGGTCATGGCATGGCATATGATTGAAATGATGCAAAGGGAGCATATCAATATCATCACAAGAGAAACAAATGCCAATAACCATGGGTTTGTCATCTATGCCATAAGTGCAAATTGGGTTTATTTTATTGGCATATGCGTAGTCGCTACGATAAGATTGTAAATTGGACATATTGTTGATCTCATGCATAGCATATGACAAGTCAAGCGGATTGTCAAACATGATGTGACCGAGATAATTATCACAAGAAATCCTATGCAACATGGCATCACAACTAATAGACTCCACATGGCAATCATCAAACTCATCATAAATGGGTAAATCATCGCATGGGGAAGTCACACTATCATGAAGCATGGTAATAGGTGGATCATCATCATGCAAGAAATCAATGTCAAGATAGTCCACTAGTGGGACAAGAGCATCACCTTCACCTATGTTACCTTCCTTATTCCACTAATGTGGTGTAGGTTCGGTGGCAAATACCAACGCGTGGTCATCATCTTCATCTTGATGGAACCATGTGGGGGGTGCATCATATTCCACCAGGGCCATCGTCTTATCCAAAGGAAGGACGAAGTCATCGTGGGTCGGCGCGCCATCATATATGGGACCTAGCACCAAATGAGAAGACACAATAGAGGTAAAGGTTAAGTCGTTAGTGTTGAAAGTGGCCTCACATAACCTATCAACTATCTCACTCTCTCTATGTGGTGGCTCACTCACTCCCTCAAAATACAAAGTCACATATGGTGGAGTCACTCATCTCACTTAAGTGGTGTGGGTTGTGGCTCTCCTCACATGGAAATTGGGCAACTCATCATATATGGGGCTAGTGGTGAACTCGCTCTCACTCTCAATATGGGTGCGCATGTCACTCAAGTCATCTCGAAACATCGCCGTGGTCAAGGGGAAATGCTCAATCATCTCGTCACCGTCGCCGTGGATGAAGGCCAAAGATGGCACATCATCACTCTCGCCTCCAAAGATGGAAGCATCATCCTTGCTCGTCACCATGTTGCTCGCCTCCAAAGCATGTACCTTGAGAGGCTCTGTAGTCATAGTCGTCGCCGCGCCGTCTTCAAAAAGAGTCGTGGTAGACTCGGCATCATCGGTGCCACAAAGAGGGATGGCGGTGAAGTCGAACTTGGGAGCATCGTCTTGGAGCTCATCGGGCTTGGACATCTTGGTGGTACTATCCTCATGCTCATTGTCATGGAGCTTGGTCGTCGTGGAGTGTTCTTCGGGTGAAGAAGCCTTGGCCTCCATATGTTCTTGTTCCGCCTTGAGAGCACCAATGTAGTTGTCATCGAGGGACGTGTAGTTCTCGCGGAAGATAGTCTTGGAGATGTAGTTGTTCAATCCCATCATGAAGTAGAACTTCATCCGAATGGGGTCGTCCACGCCGGCTCATCGCAAGGCTTTCTTCATCTCCTTGAAGTACTCGTCGATGGATTTGGATCCTTGGATGGTGTTCCCCAATTGGCATTAAAGATGTTCCGTGTAGGTGGAAGGCAAAAACTCTCGCCGCATAGCTCTCTTCGTCTTGGGCCAACACATGTCAAAGCTCTTCAAAGGTGTGTGAAGCCACCATGTCGATGCGCAGTCGTAGAAGTTACTTGTGGCGCACTTCACTTGATCTTCGGAAGGGACTTGATGTAGCTTGAGGTCATCGTCCATCTTGCGCTCTCACTCGAGATACTCCTCGGGGTCTTGAGTCCCATAGAAAGGAATCTCGTGGTCGGTGTCAAGGTCGTAGTAGCTCATGGAAGTCGCGGACTTGAGTTTGTGGAGCTTCTCTTGAGCATAGTTTTGAGGTGCTTGTTGGCGAAGATGTCAAAGATCCAAAGGCGAAGATGCCTTGAAGTCGCTTGGCGAAGATGCCAAGGCAGATGGTGAAGTCGTCGAGCGGTGGTTGGTGTTGTGCTCTTGACCTTCACGTTCTCGTCGGTGATGGTGTCGATGCCGATGTGACCTTGCCGAAGATGGTAGCTCGGAAGCATGTGCACTTGAGCGTCTTCTCGAAGATGAGGGAGACCTCTTGGCAGACTTGATGAGGGCTATGAGCTCCTTGTGAGCTTGCATCTTGGCATTGATGAAGTTTTTCATGGTATCAAACTCGTCGTTGTTGGTGTAGACTGAAGTAGATGTGCTTTGCCTATCCATCACAAGACTCGAGCAAATGTGAGTGGAAGAAAGGAAAGAACTAGACCAAATGTACCTTATCCAATGTTGAAGATGGATCAATGATCACTCAGTAATGTATTATGGAAATAGCACAATTTGTACCGGATCTTGTCAATTCTCACACCTACACAAATAAGGCTTACAGAGTAGCTTGGTGAGGATAGTGGCACAAAAGTTTGATGCAAACGTTAGCCAGAGTCGATAATGTTGAAAGAGA
The DNA here is from genome assembly GCF_002575655.3 of Aegilops tauschii subsp. strangulata. Lineage (NCBI taxonomy): Eukaryota > Viridiplantae > Streptophyta > Magnoliopsida > Poales > Poaceae > Aegilops > Aegilops tauschii. The sequence continues at coordinate 231,152,877 of NC_053039.3, forward strand.
TTCACAAATTCGCAAGTGAAACAAGTAGACCAATAGCAATGAATGGCACACGGAAGCACACACACGGATAGATAAACGGTGTCATGCAACCAAGGAATGAGCACAAAATTTGGAATCCACGGAAAACGCTCGTGTTGCACAACTCTAGAGAGACGCTAGCACGATTGCTCAATAGGCGGATACGACACTTGTGCACAACCTATGAGAGACAAAAATGCAACGACTTCTATCCCAAGTGTGCTAAGTATATATGGTTCCCGGTGTTTCGCACACGATGATCCAAGATGACCAATGATGGTATATGATATGCAATGTGGCGATGCTATGGCTATTGCTTACAAGCTCTTTGTTCACTCTTTTTCTTTTGCTTAAAAGCTTATTCTTTTTTTGTTATGGCCACTATGCGAAATGCGCAAACCAAGATAGCAATTGTGTATATGCGGGAACAATCTTGTGACACAAGAGATGATATGATAACACCAAGATGATATGGTATGTATGCAATGGAAGGTGTAGATCGATGATCCTTAATGTGCACAAGTAACGTTGCCGGCAATACTCAATGGCTAGTCTCGATAGGCAAGTGACGCAAAATGGGCTCGGGGTTAACAATGCAATGGCAATAATGAATGTACAATGATGGGATACCATGATAGCAAGATGATATAGAGGTTACCATCAATGGTTTGTCATGTGTAAGCAAGGACGTATAATGGTGAATTGGTCAATGTCGATGACGATGTTGTGGCGATGATGAGTGGTGGTGTTCTCGACGAAACCGTTCCTAATTAGACAAAACACCTTAGGAAACAGAAAAACCGCGAACTCAAAATCTCAAACGTCAAATGTCAAATGGTGGTAGTGGAATGTGGTGGTGGTTTTGCGGAAGTGCAATGATGGGTTATGCGAGTCAGAGTTGAAGTCACCGTCCCTAAGTAGTCGTAACGCCTTAGGAGACAAACCCACAACTCAAACAAGCTCAAACAAAATTGGGTTAAATTGGGGTGGCGGAAGTGTATGGTGGGCAAGCTTATGCGGAAGTTATGGTGGTGGTTGATGAAGAAGTAATTGTCCCTAAGTAGCCGAAACACCGTAGGAGACTCGAGTCACTACTCAAGCAACCACAAATGATATGGGGATTAAAATGGGTTAGGTTGCGGAAGTTGGTGGTGGTAATGCCGACGATATGGTGAAGGCCCTAGGCAAAGATGCCAAAATTCCAAATTTTGATGGATTCAAATGATGTATGAAGTACTTTTGTGGAAATGGGGATGTCAATAGCTACAAAACGAGCTAAAGAACGTCAAAATCCAAGCCCGGATGAATTAGTTATGGCCGAAACAAAAATCAGTGGAAGTCAGTTTTTTCAGGTACCAGACGTCCAGTGACGGACAGATGCCCGGTGGCTGGGCGCGGGACGGACGTGCGAAAAGGCCGGAAATCTGTGATTTCGGTTCTGTTGAGTGGTTCCGGTCGTCCGGTAAAGGTCGGACGTCCGGTGCTCCGGAATGGTCCGGACATCCGTAAAGTGCCGGTCGTCCGGTGGGTCGGGGTCAACGCGGGATTTGAGATCTAGAACGCGATTTTGGGCGGAAATTGGGGATTTTGGGGTCAAAATTGAGAAGATTTCATGGATGGAAAGTGGGGAAACTTGTGGAGATGCTAGATCCACTTGAAACACAGCAAATTCATGGATCAAATTCAACAAAATATCATCCAAACCAACAAATCACAAAAAAATTGGGGTTACTTTGTGGGGATTTTCGAATTTAGGACGAAATCAACAAAATTAGCCTAGAAAAAGAGGGGTAGGGACTCCAAAAACGTGATCAACCATGGCTCATGATACCAAGATGATGTAGGGTGGAACCCTAGGGGCCGATCTTTCATTTGGAGGGGGATTCCCGAAGAACATGATGAGCACACGAGGGAAAACGAGAGGAAACACTCAAATCAACGAGAAACGGTTACACATGTGCTAGATCCACATACACACGGAGAGATACACGATCCATACCCAACAAAGGACGATACAAACGGTAGCTAGTTCATCCCAATCCGTGAGGAGTTGAGGTCTTGAATCCGAGATGGATCTTCCGGTCTTGATTCCCCTATGGGATCTTCTCCAAAGGAGGTCTTGAACTCCAATGGAGTGGTCTCTCTCTCTCAACAGTAGAGTAGAGTAAATAGGAGCAAAACTCACATACAAATGAGCTATCACTTTGCTAAGCCTAGAAAGGAGAGGGAGGTCTATTTATAGTCTAAGCCACGAAGGGGTAAGTGGGAAAGGGATACAAAGCCAAAAGCCCGGCTGTGCACTGGCAGGCGTCGGACGTCCGAGGGACGTCGGTCGTCCCGTGGCTCGCGGGGGTCCGGACGTCTGGAGGGCGTCGGACTTCCAACATTTCTTCTCTGTACAGGTGTCGCCGGATTTCCGGTAGCGGTCAGTCGTGTGGTGGTTGTAGTGTGTCGGACGTCCGGCATCTCGTCGGCCGTCCGGCCGCTGTAGCGTGCACCGGTTGCGGTTCTTCTAGCTGGCCTGGGCGTGGTCGCGTCGGACGTCCGGTGGTTGTAGCTTTGCTGTAGCTCCGTCTTCTTCTGTCTTCGCTTCCACGCTTCCCTCGCGGATGGTGTAGATGTTTCTTGGCGCTTGCACTCCTCGTCGTCATCCGTTAAGCTCCGGCAATACCTATGCATGCACACGAGAGGAATGTCAAATAGTATACCATCCTCGAAGGGGTTAAGTGAGCACGTGTAAAGAAGATGATTTACCTTTATGTATGTGAAGTAGAGGTTGCACGTGTCACTTGACAAATAGACTTTTAACATGATGATGTCCATAGAATGCTCCACATCAAACAGCCTGATGGACCGACGTCCAATGACTCGAGGCACCCCTAACCCGTAACACCGTCAGCCACCGAGCCGTTGCCGTGATCGATCTTCGATGCTTCTCCTCTCGGATCCACTTACGTGACGGCAGTTTTTTTTTTGAGACAAACGTGACGGCAGCTACCCACCAGCTTCCGGTGACCTTGGCGTAGGACATCTTCATGTATTTTCCTCATACTTGGGCTTCACAATGTGTGGGCTCTTGTTTCTTTTGGGCATATGCTTAGGTAGTAGCAGTAATGCTAACAAAACGACACACCCTGGCTAAGATTTGGAAACATTCTCACACGGAAAACATGAGGAGATTAGGATTCGGAGGATGGAAGAAAAAATGCCAAGGAAGAAGATACAAGTTTTTTTTTTTTTTTTTGCGGGAAGAAGATACAAGTATTATCGTCTAAAATTTTACATAATGGCATCTATAGGGGACACGGAGTTTTGGATCTAGGGAGCGCACGCTCACTGGTAAATAGTTATTAAAAACAAATAGGAAATAAATTTTAAAATTCAGATTTTTTTTTTGTAAATGTTCGTGTTAGTGTACCAGTGTGCTTGCCAATTTTCATGGAAAACGGATAGCAGTACTTCGTCGATGAAAAATCAAAATTAAGTATACCATTTGAAGGTGACATTTGTTGTTTGACTTTTTTTTGCACACATCCACATGCTTAAGCTTTTCCCCTAAAAGTTTGTAGGTAGCATTTTGGTGTCACAACGAACACATCTATTTTTTAAAATAAAAAATTGACCTTGGCAAAATACATTTTTGACGTGCAGGAGCATATACTCCCTAGAGCCAAAAGCAATATCTGCATCTGCAGGTGTGACACAAATTCGGGTGGCATTTTTTCAAAGAGAAAAGTTGTAGTAGCATTTCTCTAAGTCGAGGTGGCATAATTGTAATGTCATTTATCTAATTAACCGATGAGAAAGATTACTCCAGAAAAGTGACGAATGTAAAGAGCACAAAAAGCTACAGTAGTACTTTGATAAACAACAACCTCAAAGTAGCATTGCTCATATAACAGAGATAACATCTGCCTTGGGATCCAAATGAAGCGAGTCATGGATGCATAATGAGAGCGCAGCAGTACTACAGTACTTCAATTTTTGTTCCTGCCAAAATGGCAAGTTATACAGAAAACTCTAATTCTAACTAATGCTAATTGTGTTCATAAAAAGAAAAGAGCAAGGCAATCTGTCGGACAAAAAATTACATAATGACTGAAACAATCTACAACAGTTTGCACCACATTGGACTTACCAGATATTTTGCAGGCCAGTCTTGTAATGAGAAATCAACGTTTTGTGTTTGTTCTGCAACAGAAACGAAACAAAGTAGGCTACTCACTCTCCTCACTTAATGAAATCAGCACTGTATATTGTTCCAAACAAAACATGGTAGGCTACCAAACTGAATAGTCTACGTTACTTTCCTGTTTAAAGCAGAGTGTAAACAACTTCGGTTATTGTCAGCTAGTACTAACCATTTTGACAACTGACAGGTGCAGCAACAGTCCAAAGCATAATACTAGTACAAACAAGAACTTGCGGATTCCCATCATCTGAACCATCTGATCACCAAACTGGCCTACATTTCTGCTTACAAATTTCAGTGAGACTTTCATTTCCATTGCCCCTAATTTACAATTCTCTGTCGGCTAAATTGACATTTTGTCAATCAAGTGTAGTAGTATCAATTTTACAACAACAACACAGTAATACACACAGTTAAGGCACCTCACCAGTACAACCTGACCGGCGGCACCGTGAAGCCTTGGGCCTCGTCAAGGAACGGCACCATCTCCGGTCGCGCCTGGAGGTCGCCGTAGAAATCGTACTCCGCCTGGTAGTCGTGCAGGTCCAGCTCCTTCTTCTGGTTGGTGTGATAATGGTGCTTGGCCCCTGCCGGCTTGCCGAACCCGAATAGGCTCAGTTCCTCGCACACCCCAAGCGCCATCACCACCGCCTGCATACCTGAGGAATAGTGGAAGTACCTCTCGTCGTGCTTCCGGGTCCAGTTGCTCGCCGGAGCACCCGTGTCCGACACGAATCGCTGAATCGAGTAGTACTTGGCAATGCGCGCCGAGAGCGCGTCCAGGCGCGCGTCGGTGACGAGGAGCGGGAATGGGGAGGCGTGGGTGGCGGTTGCGTTGCAGATGAGGGCGTCCAGGAGGTGCGCTGGCTGGCAGATGTACATGGCCATGGGCACGGTGGGGCCATACGGGTGGCACCCGCAGCCTGCGGCGGTGGCGGCACTGCGGGACGCGCAGAGGTGGAGGATGTTGGAGTTGACGAAGGAGAGCGAGGTTTTGGCGCCGACGTCGGCGACGAAGCCGGCCACGCGTGCGTTGTTGAGGCGGATGACGAGCTCGTGCGCGTCGATCTGCGGTCCGCGGCCGGAGCCGAGGAGCGCGCCGCTATTCCCGACGACCGCGCAGGTCGGGAAGCGCCGTCCGAGGACGCCGGCGAGCGAGCTCATGACGCTGGCCACATTACCGGTTCCGCCCCGGCGGCGGCGGTGGTGGGCGAGGAGGAAGGAGTGGAGGGACGTGCGGAAGGACGCGAGCAGGGATTCGTCGGAGGGGAGTGCCTCCGCGGGGATGCGGAGGCGGGACACGGTCCTCGGCCTCGGCGGGCCGCGGGCGGTGCGGGCGAACGGGAGGCGGAGGTAGAGGAGGCGCTGGCGGTTGCCAAGGCTGGGGAACGTGGATATCGAGCCATTCACGAGCAGTGCAGCCGCGTCGGCAAGGACTTGCTCGGATCCCACACCTTCCACCGCGGCGAGGCGACGAAGGAGCGGGTCCCCGGCCGCGGGGCGAAGCGGCGGCTGTAGGGGGGTGAGTTGGCGGCGGAGGGAAAGTGAGAGGAGGGAAAGCAAGGCGAGTACAAGGACCGGCGGGAGATGGCGGGGCTTCATCTCCGGCGGTGCGGGCGGCGAGATCCCGCGGCCATTAGTAGGTGCCGCGTGACTCGAGGGGTGGGGGGTGAGTCGCCGACGTGAGAGAGTGTCAGTGGGGTGGGGGAGAAGTCAGAGCAGCTGGCGCCGAGTGGTGCGAGGCGGGGAAGTATCCAGTGCTACGGAGCACCTAAGTTTATAGGTGCTACAGGAGCTTTTCAGCCATTGAATCAGAGATCTAAAGGCCACAATGCGACCTGACACATATTTGCCAAAAAAACCTTAGAAGTCCAGTTATTTGGTCCAGCTCCAGCACATCCATAGATGACCATGGGATCTGAAATCAACGGTTGGGGAACTCCTGGAGCACCTAAACTTAGGTGCTCCCGTAGCACTAGAAATTTTCCCGGTGCGAGCCAGCTCCGGTGGTTCGAACGAGGTGACCGAACTGTGGGGCCGGATCGCTTTGGGGTATACGTGTCAGTCATGGGTTGGTTGGATAGTTTGTTAGTTCGATGGGCAGTTCGGATGCGCTGCACTCAAACGTCCCAAAAGTAGACATGGTGTGAGTCGTGTTAGCAGCCGTAGAACTGGCCAATAAGGAGGGGATCAAACGGAACATCTAAATCGATCCACGTAATTAAGAAGGCTCTTCTCCCCACAAACAATATTCGCGTGGCTGCCAGCCGGTGAGCCGTGCCCGTTGATTCATTTGGGGTTTGTTTTTATGAAGTTTATGAGAATTTGTTGTGCATGTGTGTATCTTTGTAGTGAGCAAAATATTAGTTATGCGGTGATAGGTTAGAGCATGTCTAGCAGATCCCACAGACCCGGCCGCTATAATAATCTTTGTTTTAAGGTACCAGGCCGAAAAATCGGCCAGAGTGCCGCATATGCAGTTTTCACCGTCTGATTTTTAGTTTCCCCTATCGCTAGAAAATTTTGACAGAGCGAAAGTTTCAGCTCGCACGCTTCATGCCGCCGCCGCAGCATCTCGTCGTCGGCCAGAGTGCCGCATATGCAGTTTTCACCGTCTGATTTTTAGTTTCCCCTATCGCTAGAAAATTTTGACAGAGCGAAAGTTTCAGCTCGCACGCTTCATGCCGCCGCCGCAGCATCTCGTCGTCGATTCTTGCTGCCCCCGCGCCGTCGAGTAGTTCACCACCCTTCCCCGCATCTTTTCCACTAGTTTGGGAGCTCGGGATGGCCATTCCACCCCGCGGGCGCGTGGCCGCCTCCGCCGCCATTGATCCTTTGTGGGGCTTTGCGTGGGGCCTCATTGCGGTCGGAAGATGTTGCTCCGGGCGCGATTAAGCAGTGGATTCATGCTCTCAGCCCTGTTGCCGCGGGCTTGGGGCCACGCGGCCTGGGGAAGAAGGGGTAGCGGATTTGCTACCAGTCATCGGTGGGGGCGGAGCAGCGCCGTTCTTGTGGCCAAAGGTAATTTCTCCAGTAGTTTCCATACGTTTTAATTTTAGGAGACGGGCGATATGTAGATTAAATTAAGGATTATTATTTTTAGATGGATAATGATTGGAGTTCATCAGAGTCGGATGATTCTGACATAGAGAATATGCTTTTTGACGACGATGTTGAGCACCTCATGTTGTTGCATCTCGTCCAAGAATTTGAGGCCGGTAAGAAGAGAAAGCATCGAGGATCGACAGTTGGCCGTCTTTGCATTCCGGGCAACCAAGCTCTCAGCCATTGCATGCTCATGAAAGACTTCACCGAGGTACCGACCTATCCGGCTCACCTCTTTCTTAGGCGACATCGAATGCTTAGATCTCTTTTTCTTCACATTGTGGAAGCTTGCAAGCAAAACTCTCATTTTTCACTCACCGGGGGAATGCCGCCGGTTTGCTTGGGTTTAGTTCATACCAAAGGATATCAGTGGCAATGAGAGTGATAGCATATGTGATACGGGGCTAACCCAGTGTAGCCCGATCTTTCACGATTGGAGTGGATTCCCTCGAAGAACACGAAGAACACGGGGAAGGACGGGGAGAAATCACAAGGGGAAACACTCAAGAACAAGTCCAATCACACATCCACTAGACAATCAAACACACAAGATCACAAGGTACATGAACAACAAAGGGAAAGATACAAGGTAGAGTTTATCTCCATGAGGAGGTCTTGATGATATCCTAGACTGATCTTCCCGTGAGGGGTCTTGAATCCAAGATGGATCTTCTCCGTAGAGGCTGCGGTCTCTCTCGATGGAGTAGATCCGTATGGATGAGCAAAGCTCTATATCAAATGAGCTAATCCTTTGCTAACCCTAGAATGGAGGGGGAAGAGTATATATAGTGGTAGTCACGAAGGGGTAAGTGAGGGGCAAAAGGGTACATGGGCTTCGGCCCGAGTGTCTGCGCACAGGCAGGGCCGGAAGTTCCGAGGACGGTCGAAAGGTCCGAGCAGGGTCCGGGCTATCCAGAGAGTGGGCACACTCTTGGACGGCTTCGATGTAACAGGGCCGGAAGTTCTGGGATGGCCAGAAGTTCCGGGCACCGACCGGAAGTTCCGGGCTTTCCAGAAGCTTGTCCAGGCTTCTTCTTCCTTCTCTTCCACGCTTCCCTCGCAGATGTTGTAGTTGTTCCTTGACGCTTGCACTCCTACTCGTCAACCGTGAAGCTCCGACAACCTATGCATGCACACGGGTGGAGTGTCAAGTAGTATACCACCCTCGAAGGGGTCAAGTGAGCACGTGTAAAGGAGATGATTCACCTTTATGTATGTGAAGTAGATGTCGCGCGTGTCACTTGCCAAACGGGCTCTTGACATGGTGATGTCCATAGGATGCTCCGCATCATCTCCCCCCCCCCCTTGGGAAAGATCCGACCTCGGATCAAAAACCAAATCACCATGGGAAAGAGATGGCTTCGCCGTGTAGAAGTGGACGTTCACCAACTACTTGTCATCTAGTAGCTCGAAATGGGCACTCTCCGATGTCGCACCGTCGTGTGGTTCCTTCAAAAGGAGCAAGGACAAAAAACACTTGGAAAAACAAATGTGGTTAGCGTTAGTGCAAAACCAATCATTCAAGAGGTGATTCACCCAACAAGTGTTGTCATCAAGCATTATATATGGTGTGACAAAGGATTGTGACATGGCATGTAAGCACATAATTTGAGCACAATCAAAGACATCATGGAAATAAACATGCAAATGGGAGGTAGAGGTGCAACTATGTGTGACAAGAGAATAAGCATCTACCAAGTTCATAGCAAGCATTCACAAAAGTGCTCAATGAAAGGTCTATGGTAGGCACAAGAATCATTCACAACACCAAAGAAGATGAGATGTCTAAACACATGGGTCAAGTGCAAGACAATCCAAGCATAACGTACATAGGGTGTAGTGAAGATACTATGGCACTCAACACAATAGAAAGAGCAATTGTTCATCATGTGTGAGGCAATCAAGTCAATCACGTGACAAGCAATGGGATATAGCACATGTGAAGAAATGATTTTGGTACAACCAACCATATGATAGTAGCAAGTAGTCCAAGAATTGGATGCAACACACAAGATATATATGCCATGAGGCATGGAAATGTGGCAATCATGGGTGAAAGCAATATCTCGAACATGCGTGCAAATGGTGCAAGCAACACATGAAGTATGATCCACAATATCCAAGCTCAAGAAAGATATCATCTTGAAGGTGTGTCCTTGTGCATTCTTCACAATGCGGAAGTGGTAGGAAATGTGGTGTAGAAGCGAGTCGTGGTAGAATGTATGAGGCTCACTCTCAAGAGCTCGAATGGTCAACTCACGTGAAGTGGAAGTCGACACCAAGTCCAAGTATCCTACACATGAACACAACAAAAGAAAGAACGTATGCGCATGGTAGATAAACACATCATCCATCATGATGATTCTCTTCTCTTGCACATAACCATTAGAAGTACAAGTGCATGAATAATATGATGCAACAATGGCTATATTCATGGCACTAGGTATATGATGAAAAGAGTTAAGACCAGCATGCTTTACAAGGAATATGTCAAAATCTCCAAATATATGTGAGAATGCTATTGGGGCAATCTCATTAGCAAGACTAAAAGCATTGTTGCACTCAATACATGTCAAATCATCTAACATGAAAGGGGCAACACATGGAAATATATGACAAGAAGCAATAACAATCATGTGCAAAGCATGTATATGGTTGTCACCAAACGCATGAATAGAGCAAGTATGAATCATTGGTGATGCAACATGAGCAAGCATAGAAATCAAATCGTGCAAACTAGTGGAGCGAAGATGCAACACACTAGAGAAAATCATGGCAATCATGTCATGTGAGTAAATAGTATGCATAGACAATGTACATGACATATCGCAAGCACGAGCACAAATCAAGATCAATGTATCATCATAGGCATGGGGTACAAAGCAATCATGGCAATAACAAGCAATATCTCCACCAAGCTTGCAAATACACATACAAGTAGTAGAATCAATCATCATTTGTAATGCAAAGCATGGGTCACAAATGCATGGCAAAGGCATAGGAATGAGCATATCATGCAAAGTGAACATGGCCATATGGGCAAAGGATATATAATGGATAATAACCCATAACCATGTGAGTGCCATGTAGAAGAAATGCACAAAGTCTTTGCACGAAGGGAATGGTGGTAAGGACAATCCACGGGATCCCAAGTCATAATTGCTCTCTAGAGCTCGTTTCGTCAACTCATGGGATTGTGAGGTTGACAAGTATTCATGGGTACCTACAAAACAAAGACACAAACGAAAGAAATTGTGTGTGTGGTAAATGTACACATCATCCATCGTGATGTGTATGTGCACGTGTGAGTTAGCACAAGATAAGAATTGCTCAAAGAAATTTGAAGCGTGTTATAAGAACATGTCATCCATCATGAAAGAATAGTTATTTTGTGTATAACACGATGGGGACACAAATTGAGAATGCAATTATATGGCACATCAATAGCATGTTTATTCATGGGGAGCATATTGTGCACATAATTATGAGGATCATGCAATGGATAGGATGAATCAAAATCTCCTAAAATGTATGAGGAAACTATGGGGGTCTCCTCATGAGCAATATTGGAAACATCATATGGAGAAAATGGACAACATCCAAAACAATGCATATCCGAAGCTAGGTGGTCATGGCATGGCATATGATATAAATGATGCAAAGGAAGCATATCAATATCATCACAAGAAAAACAAATGCCAATAACCATAGGCTTGTCATCTATGCCATATGTGCAAATTGGGTTTATTTTAATGGCATATGCATAGTTACTGCGAAGAGATTGCAAATATGACATATGGTTGATCTCATTCATAGCATAAGACAAGTCAAGCGGATTATCAAACATGATGTGACCAAGAGAATTCTCACAAGAAATCCTATGTAATATGGCGTCACAACTAATAGAATCCACATGGCAATCATCATACTCATCATAAATGGGTAAATCATCGCATGGTGAAATCATACTAGAATGAAGCATGGTAATAGGGGGATCAACATCATGCAAGCAATCAATGTCAAGAATGTCCACTAGTGGGACTAGAGCATCACCTTCACCTATGTTACCTTGTTCATTCCAGTCAAGTGGTGTAGGTGAGGTGGGAATGACCAAATGGTGGTCATCATCATCGTGATGGAACCATGTGGGGGTGCATCATATTCCACCATGGCCATCGTCTTGTCCAAAGGGAGGACGAAGTCGTCGCGGATTGGCGCGTCATCATAAATGGGACCTAGCACCAAATGAGAAGACACAATGGAGGTAGAGGTTAAGTCGTTAGAAATCATAGTGGCCTCACATGCCCTATCAACTATCACACTCTCTCTATGTGGTGGTTCACTCACTCCCTCAAAGTAGGTGCACTCAAAGTCACATATTGTCGTGGTTTTGTCACGACAGATGTCCTAGAGAAAGGACTTAGTCGTGGAGCCATCGCTACGGGTTAGCTTAAAGGGGTTAAAGCGGACAAGGGACGCAAGAGAGTTTATACTAGTTCAACCCCTTGCGATGAAGGTAAAAGCCTACGTCTAGTTGTGATGGAATTGATGGGGTTTCGATGACCAGGGAGCGAATACGCTTTGCCTAAGTCTCGAGTTGTTGTCTGTTGTCCCTGAACCGCCGCCGGGTCGTCCCCTTATATACATGGGTTGACGCCCGCCGGTTTACAGAATCCCGAGGCCGGCTCATAATCGTGTCCGGCTCGGTCTCTGCTACTTCTATCTTACAACACAAGTTTACATATCAATGTCGATTTATGTCTACAGGCCTTAAACCGGCTTTGGGCCCTGGGCCTTCATGAAGCGTCACCGTCTGTCTTCATGGACTTCAGATACAGATGAACTACTTATGGGGTTAACCCGGCCTCTCCTGGCCGGTTTATGCCCAGTGGTAATATCCCCAACATTAGGCCCCAGATTGATTTGAACTGGTTCATGTCAATCCTCAATACTTAAGAAAATTTCTTCTTCAACATCTTCACACAATCTTGTAAACCGCCGTGACATCATCTTCTAGGATCATGGTAAACCACCATGACGTCACCTGTCATTAACGAGCCTCCGACAATCGAGGCGACAACTCCGCCTTATATCCAAAATTTAGGCTCCTTGATTTTCGCGCCTGACGCTTATCTTTCTGCCCTTATAAATAGGGCCAGGGGGTCTTTCCATTCCCCCCCGTATCTCTTCACCTCGTCCTCTTCCTTGCGCTGCCCGACCTTTGGAGCTCCGCCGCCACCGTCGACCTTCGCTTCTTCCTCAACTCCGGCCGCTGCATCACCCTGAACGCACCAGAGAATCGCGGCGCCTCTCTGCTCTTCCATCAGCATCGGTAAGCCTTCTTTCCTTCCGCCGTAGATCTATCATTAGGGTTTCAGTGTTCATCGGTGTTCGTCGGTGTTCGTCGTTGTGCAATAGCTCTTTGATTCAAACCTTGATATTTATCTTGTACGGCGATAGCCGTAGCCCTTCTTTTCCATCCATGCATCTCGTTTAAGTAGAAAATCCCATCTGAACCTTCATCAACTGCTTCGGTACCAATATTTAGGTCTGAATATATTTTCGTTTTCTGACATGCGGTAGATCCAAAATTATAATGCCAACTTGTGAAACCTGTTTTTCCCTTCACTTATACATCTTTAATACTAGATTGGGCGGTTTAACTTCATATACAAAATGATGACCCAGTAGATACCATTAGTCCCCAGTTGAACCGCCAATGCTTTCATCATTGTACTGTTTCCATTGTCAGACTCCGGTTTACAAATAACCAATCCCGGTTTATCAATATGCTTGTATCCTTATACTGTTGTGTAGTTGTCCACTGTAAATCTTAAACCAGCAATAATCATGTTTCAGATTTCCATTGCCATGGCCAAGCAAGTCTATGGATGCAACTGGGCTCCCTCTCGAGTAACCGAAGAGCAATTAAACAATCTTGTTAAAACGGGCGCTTTAGCTAAAAAAGATGTCATCCACTGGAGGGTCCCTGGCCCGAAAAATCCTCCTACACCCAAGGATGGAGAGGTAGTCGTGTTCGCTGATCATCTCGGACGAGGTTTTAGCCCTCCCGGTTCAAAAAATTTCCGGGATGTACTGGCTAGTTTCCAATTGCGCCCTCAAGACATCGGTCCCAATTCTGTAACCAACATCTGCCACTTCCAAGTCTTTTGTGAGGTTTATCTGCAAGAGGAACCTTCAGTCGAACTGTTTCGGGATTTCTTTCACTTAAACCGTCGCACAGAGTTCTCGGATGGATCCAATACGGAACTGGGCGGAATGGCGGTTCAGAAAAGGAAGGAAGTCACCTTCCCCCATCCCAAACTCCACAGTCACCCCAAAGAGTGGAACCAGACTTGGTTTTACTGCATGGATACATCTCCATCTGATGAAAGCCCCCTGCCGGGTTACCGCCCTGAACGCCTTAGCAACACACATCCTTTTCCTCAGAGGTTGACGGCAAGAGAAAGGGCCAACTATGCTCCCCAATTATCAAAGCTTAGAGCCTTCATGGCGAACGGTTTGACAGGAGTTGATCTTGCTCGTTGCTGGATAAGCTGGGGTATTCTTCCCTTAAGCCGGTGCTCCGGTTTGATGTGTGAGTATACGGGGAGTTTGAAGGATGCTCAGCGGCACACTGACATTCAGCTTACAAATGCAGAAGTCACTGAGGCTGTAAAAAAGATACTGAACGAACCGGACGCTGTCTGTGCCCAAACCGGACTACTCCCTTTCTGCAGCTTCAACAAACCACCAGCTGTAAGAATCATATAATCTTTTTATCTGAAGTTGCTTCTGTCCAAATATTCTCCAAAAGTGTGATTATTTTCTGACAGGGTGATGATCCGTTCTGGAACAAGAAACCATCCCAAGACAAACCGGCGAAGCCGCAAGATAAACCGGTCAAGCCAGTTCGTCCAAAGACCAAGGTTGTTAAAAAACCTGCCAAGAGAAGGACCACTGCATCCTCCGATCCACCAGCTGATGAAGATGTGGGTAACCCGGAACCAGAGGTAGAACTTGACTCTCTTGGTTCATTTTTCGTACATCTCATTGACAATGATTATTATCAGGACGACGCTGAAGGCAGTCATGCTGAGGACGTAGAGGTAACCATTCTTTCCTCCGATTCAGATCCTCTGCCAACATCAAAAATCCGTCAAGCAAACCGGAAAGTAAAATTTTCTCACCCTCTTGCTTACTTGGACCCAAACTTTCTTTTGAAGACGCAGCAGCACGAAGCTCGCCGTACAACCTGGCACAGTGGCCAGGTAGTTACCTCCACCGGTTTACCGAACAGTCCGGTGCGGAAGTGCCGATCAGAGGTCTCTTATCCCATTGATACTTCATGCCCAAAAGCAGGTTGTTTCCGCCAGCCTCTTAACCCGTCTGATTCAAATTATCAGGGTACTTCTCACTCATCCTCTGGCGAGTCATCGGCCACGCAGCTTCCACCCCTCAAAACAGTTCCTGGGTGAGCTATGCACGTGTCTTTATTCTTGATGTGTTATCTTTACATACTGTACTGATCCTTATGTCTATCTTTTCTTAGCGCCAAGCCAAGACCCGGCAAGAAGGCTCGGTTAAGCAAACTGGCTGATGATAATGTAGCTGCTGAACCGGAAACAACTCCAGATCCGGAAGAAATCGACACTGACAACATGCTTAACGATCCGCCGCCTCAAGACCATGACTTCCTTGCCGAACAAGTGCAAGTTGACACTACAAGCCATGCAGACCGGCCAACCAGCCCTGTCCGAACTGATGACAAACCGGCCAGTCCGGTTAAGGATACTGACAAACTGCCAACTCCAGCGAAGGCTGATGATGATCAAGATGATGACATTATGATTACTGGCACTGGCCACACCACTCCTGGCAACCCTGTCGCTTTGTCAAAGCATACTGCAAAGGATGAGCTCTCTGCTATCGGCAAAGGCAAATGGAATGCCGATTTATCAAGCTACGCCCATCTCAATGCTCAAGACATTCACTCTGGCTTCTTGAACCGTCTGTATACTAGCCGTGACTATGAAGCTAGTTCGGTAAACTTGATGAAGGAGCGATATGAGGTAACTACTATTTTTCTCTTTTGTCCAATTGCAGTTTATCAACTCCTAGTAGCCCCCAAGTGACGGTTTATGATACCAATCTAAACCGGGACTTTGTCATAACTTAACTTTGCATATTTAGCCTCCAGGGACCAGATTACTTCTCTATGATGAACCGGTTCCTTAAAATTTGCCATACTGCTCTTTCATCGGTATAGCCCCCAAGGGCCGGTTTAACTTTATAAAGATGAACCGGGACTGTATAAGAATTCCCATACCAACAGTTTTTGAGCAAACACACATTAGCCCCCAAGTGCCAAGATTAATACTTGTATTGTGCTTGGGACTTGTAGAAATTTCTGATAAGGAGCAAATATGCATTAGCCCCCAAGTATCAAGGGCATAACTTGTTATGTGCTTGATACTTCAAATATGTACTATCAACTCATTATGTATCTGTCTCTTTATAGGCTGAACTGAGCAAGAAGGAAAGCCAAACCGCTGATCTGCAAGAGAACATCAAGTCCCAACAGGCCGAAACTTCCAAAGCAAAAGATGAGCTGACGAGCGCCTTAGCCGCCATGGAAAAGCTAAAGGAGAGCTTCGCCAAGGAGTGGGCGGATTGGAACACAGAGAAATCCGCTTTGCGGAAAAGAGCTGAAGACGCTGAAGCAGCTCTCAAACCGGTGGTAGACGAGCTGACTGGTGTAAAACGGCAGATACATGCCATGACTGCTGCTGTGTTCGGTAAGCATCCTTGCTTTATACTTTCAACATATCTTCCCATATGTTGCCGGTTCGCTGATGTTTGCAATGATGCAGGAACTCGCATTAGTCATCTGGGCTCTGATGTTCAAAAGAAGCTGAAGGCTGCCTACACGCTGATAGAACAACTGTATACCGGCGCACAACAAATTATCTGCACCGCTTCTCACAACAAGCCGCCCCTGACGTTAATCAAGGATACCTTAGACAGGCTATCTATGCTGCTTGCCCGGGTAGAAGAGCTAAAGGTCTGCTGCAAGGGCTGGCGCTATGACCGCACTAACCCGGGCAAAAGCATGGGTGCCTGATCTTGATCCGACGGACGTGGCTAAAGGCTACCCAAGCTTAAAAGAAGACGGATCAGAATTTTGCAATGAAGATCTCCGCGCCATAAACCGGGAAGTACGTCCACTGGCTTGTCAACTTGCTGAAGAGGCTGATCTTTCATTTTACCAGGCGAGTTATGGTACCAATAACAAGCTGGTTGCTGCACCAACTCCTGAGGCTCAAAACATGATCCCTCCAATCCATAAGCACACTTATGCCCCTGACATTGAACCGTCCACCCTTATAAGCGACGAAGTTGTGTTCCAAGCTTTAACTGGGATCGACTGGACAACTGTTGACTTCTAACCGCTGGGTAGGGACGAAGATGAGCCGGTGCAAGATGATCCGCAGCCGTCAGGTCAAGCTGATAAGCAATCATAATCTGGGGGCCGGTTTAGTCGTCCACTTGCTGCAATGCTTATTGAGAAACAATTATCCCTTTGGGCACTGAAACGCCTTGTAATAGGCTAGTTAAAACACTTGGTCTGTTATGCCTTAGTGCATATCTATGTGCAACTAATGCGTGTTAATCTGCCATGCTTAAGATATGATGTTCATAATCCATAGCTATTTATTCAAGTTGTTCCTGCAGATAAGAAGCTTAAAGCGCCCTGAAGGTTTACCACCGGGCGGGTCATGATACCCAAATATATATATGACCAAGGTTTATAACCAAGGTAAAAGATAACCAAATATGGAAATATATGGTACCTGTGACCTTTAGGCATAGTGTTGGCTGACCAACTTTGTAATGAGGGTAATAACCCTAATCCGGAGTAGAAGTAACTCCTGTTATATGACGCCGGCTTATCAGAAAACCGTTCCGGGCTGTGATAAACACCAGTTTATTCCATACTGGTGACTTTAAGTCAAAACCAGACCGAGCTGATAGTCTCCGGATTATAATTTGATTGTATATTGTCAACTTGTAGTTGATAGCCTAACCGGGCTGATAAACATCGGTTTAAAAACGTCACAAATATTATTAAAACAAAGAAAAATCAGCAAAAGGCAAATGAAAACCGTTGTAGTTGAGGCTTTTCACGGGCTGCCAGGCCCCAAATTTGATCAAGAGGTGTAGCTATGGTTCGGGTTCGACCAAGCCCCCAAGTGATGTTGCGGCATTACGCCGATAAAGAGGTGTAGCTATGGTTCGGGTTCGACCAAGCCCCCAAGTGATGCTGTGGCATTGCGCCGATCAAGAGGTGTAGCTATGGTTCGGATACGACCAAGCCCCCAAGTGATGTTGTGGCATTACGCCGATCAAGAGGTGTAGCTATGGTTCGGATACGACCAAGCCCCCAAGTGATGCTGTGGCATTACGCCGATCAAGAGGTGTAGCTATGGTTCGGGTTCGACCAAGCCCCCAAGTGATTTAATATCAAGCTTTGAGAAGCTAAATCAAGGGGTAAACCGGACGCCGCTTTGTAAGCTCCATGTAACCACACATGATGTAAGAAAACAACAGATACCCCGCTTTAGCTGAGGTTCCGATTTATTATATTGATCATAATATATACAATGTCATAATATGTACATAAGCAGAGCATGTAGCTCAAGTATAGTAGGGCCAAAGATGAGCAATATTCCACGGCCGGTTGGTCTCCTCCTCCGATTTACGTGAGTCTTTGCGCTCTCGAACATCGATTAGGTAGTATGACCCGTTGTGCAGATTCTTGCTGACCACAAAAGGTCCTTCCCAAGGGGGGATAACTTGTGCATATCCGTCTGATCCTGGATGAGTCGAAGCACCAAATCTCCTTCCTGAAAGGTTCTGGTTCTAACCCGGCGGCTATGATAACGACGCAGATCTTGCTGATAAATCGCCGAACATGCTGCCGCCATGTCACGCTCCTCATCTAACAGGTCAAGAGCTTCCTGTCGTGCTTTCTCGTTGTCAGCTTCAACGTATGCCGCTACACGAGGTGAGTCATGACAGATGTCACTAGGAAGAACCGCTTCCGCTCCATAAACCATGAGGAACAGTGTGTATCCTGTCGATCTGTTGGGTGTGGTATTGATACTCCATAACACTGAAGGTAGCTCCTCAACCCAACAACCCGGCGTCCGTTGCAAAGGAACCATAAGCCGGGGTTTGATGCCTCTCAAGATCTCTTGATTGGCCCTCTCCGCTTGACCATTGGACTGGGGGTGAGCCACTGATGACACGTCAAGCCGGATGTGCTCACGTTGACAAAACTCCTTCATGGCACCCTTTGACAGATTGGTACCATTGTCTGTTATAATGCTATGTGGAAAGCCAAACCGAAAGATCACCTTTTTGATGAATTGAACCGCCGTGGCTGCGTCACACTTACTAACTGGCTCTGCCTCCACCCACTTCGTGAACTTATCAACCGCCACCAAAAGGTGGGTCTTCTTGTCCTTGGACCTCTTGAAATGCCCAACCATATCCAGCCCCCAAGTTGCAAACGGCCAGGTGATTGGAATCATCCTCAATTCTTGAGCCGATACATGAGCGCGCCTTGAGAATTTCTGACAGCCATCACATCTTTTGACCAAGTCCTCGGCATCAGCATGAGCTGTCAACCAATAGAAACCGTGACGAAACGCCTTGGCCACCAAAGATTTTGAACCGGCATGGTGACCACAATCTCCTTCGTGGATCTCACGCAAAATTTCACGGCCTTCCTCAGGAGACACGCAGCGTTGAAACGCCCCTGTCACACTGCAATGATGTAACTCTCCATTGATAATAGTCATGGACTTGGACCGCCGGCTTATCTGCCTGGCCAAGGTTTCATCCTCTGGTAACTCGCCCCGGTTCATATACGCCAGATATGGAACCGTCCAATCCGGGATAACATGAAGAGCCGCCACCAACTGAGCCTCGAGACCAGGAACAGCCAAATCCTCTTCACCAGGGAGCTTGACGGACGGATTATGCAAAACATCCAGGAAGACATTAGGTGGAACCGGTTTACGTTGGGAACCCAGGCGGCTTAAAGCGTCCGCCGCTTCATTCTTCCGCCGGTCCACATGATCCACCTAATAACCTTTAAAGTGACCTGCAACAATATCCACCTCACGACGATATGCTGCCATTAGTGGGTCCTTGGAATCCCAAGTGCCGGACACTTGTTGAGCCACCAGATCCGAGTCACCAAAGCACTTAACTCGGCTGAGGTTCATCTCCTTAGCTATCCGAAGACCATGGAGTAAAGCCTCATATTCAGCTGCATTATTAGTGCAAGGGAACATTAAACGGAGAACATAACAAAACTTATCACCTCGTGGGGAAGTTAATACGACTCCAGCCCCCGAGCCCTCCAATTGCCTGGACCCATCAAAATGAATAGTCCAATAAGTGTGATCTGGCTTCTCCTCTGGTGCTTGTAATTCTGTCCAATCATTGATGAAATCCACAAGTGCCTGAGATTTGATCGCCGTTCGGGGTATGTATTTCAACCCGTGAGGCCCGAGCTCGATAGCCCACTTAGCAATCCGACCAGTTGCTTCCCTGTTCTGGATTATATCCCCCAAAGGAGCAGAGCTGACCACCATGATGGGATGACCTTGGAAATACTGCTTAAGCTTCCGGCTTGCCACGAAAACCCCATACACCAATTTTTGCCAATGCGGGTACCTCTGCTTGGACTCAATAAGTACCTCACTGATATAGTAAACCGGCCGCTGAACCAGATATTCCTTTCCTGCCTCCTTGCGCTCCACCACAATAGCCACACTAACAGCCCGAGCATTAGCTGCCACATATAGCAATAACGGTTCTTTGTCCACTGGAGCAGCGAGAATCGGCGGATTAGCCAGCTGCCACTTTAAGTCCTCAAATGCTTCATTAGCGGCGTCACTCCAGACGAAGTTATCCGTTTTCTTCAGCATCTGATATAAAGGGATGGCCTTCTCGCCAAGGCGACTGACAAACCGGCTCACCGCGGCAATCCAGCCTGCCAGGCGTTGAACATCATTGATACATTTCGGTTTAGCAAAGGAGGTGATGGCCTTGATCTTTTCCGGATTAGCTTCAATGCCCCTGTTAGACACCAAAAAGCCCAAGAGCTTGCCTGCACGTACACCAAAGACACACTTGGCCGGATTAAGCATCATTTTATAAACCCTTAGGTTATCAAAAGTTTCCTTCAAGTCATCAATCAATGTCTCCTTCTTCCTTGATTTTACCACAATATCATCCACATAGGCGTGAACATTGCGGCCGATCTGTTTATGCAGACAATTCTGCACACACCATTGATAAGTCGCCTGGGCACTCTTGAGCCCAAAGGGCATGGACACATAGCAGAAGGCTCCAAAGGGAGTTATGAAGGCTGTCTTCTCCTGGTCCTTAACTGCCATTTTGATCTGATGATAACCAGAGTATGCCTCCAAAAAGCTTTAACGCTCGCAACCCGCCGTAGCATCAATAATTTGATCAATACGGGGAAGGGCAAAAGGATCTGCTGGACAAGCTTTGTTGAGATCTGTGTAGTCCACACACATACGCCAAGTGCCATTCTTCTTGAGGACTAGCACCGGATTAGCCAACCACTCAGGATGGAATACTTCAATGATAAATCCAGCCGCCAAGAGCCTGGCTACTTCTTCTCCAATAGCTTTGCGTCTTTCTTCATTGTACCGGCGGAGAAACTGCTTGACCGGTTTATACTTGGGATCAACATTGAGAGTGTGCTCAGCGAGTTCTCTCGGTACACCTGGCATGTGAGAAGGCTTCCAGATGAACTCGATGAGCGCGCTTTCCTATTTCGGATCCAAGTTAGCGCTGATGCTAAACTGCTTGGACGAATCGCCAGGCACGAAGTCAACAAGCTTAGTCTCATCAACCGATTTAAACATCAGGGCCGGATCATGCTCTGTAGTTGGTTTCTTCAACGAAGTCATATCTGCCGGATCAACATTGTCCTTTTAAAACTTCAACTCTTCTGTTGCACAAACTGACTCAGCATAAGCCGCATCACCTTCTTCACACTCCAGAGCAATCTTGCGGCTCCCATGCACGGTTATAGTTCCCTTGTGACCCGGCATCTTGAGCTGCAGATAGACATAACAAGGCCGTGCCATAAACTTAGCATAAGCTGGCCGTCCAAATAGGGCATGATACAGGCTGCTGATTTTCACCACTTCAAAGGTCAAGGTTTCTGATCTCGAGTCATGCTCATCTCCAAAAGCCACCTCCAGAGCTATCTTACCAACAGGATATGCCGACTTACCAGGCACTACACCATGGAACACCGTATTGGACGGTTTAAGATTTTTATCTGTTAACCCCATGCGACGGAAAGTTTCATAATAAAGGATATTGATACTACTCCCTCCATCCATGAGTACCTTAGTGAACTTATAACCTCCCACCTGAGGTGCCACCACCAGAGCCAGATGACCCGGATTGTCAACCCGGGGTGGATGATCTTCTCTACTCCACACAATCGGCTGCTCGGACCAGCGCAAATAACGGGGCACCGCCGGTTCAACGGCATTCACCACCCTTTTATGAAGCTTCTGATCGCGCTTGTCCAAGCTAGTGGTGAAGACATGATACCGTCCGCTATTTAACTGCTTCGGGTTGCCATGGTAACCCGACTGCTGCTGCTGCTGATTGCCCCGATGATTATAGCCACCTTGATTACCCTGATTACTTTGATTGTTATGTCCACCCTGATTACCGTGGAAGCCTGAACCGGAATTTCCTCCACCATAACCCGGCCCATGAGACCCGGGACCCGAACCGCCTCCTGGTCCATGATCATACCGGAAAGAATCAGAGCGGGTGATGGCCACGGTGGCCGGAAGTGGGGTGGCGGCCACGACAGCCACCTCCCGCCTTCGGGCCGCGGTGGCGGAGCGGGAGATGGCCCTGGCTTTCGACGGTGGTGTGGCGGCAACGGCGGCCGGCAACGGCGGCCGACAACAGCTGCCGACGGGTAGCGGCGGCGGAGCGTGTGGTGGGTGTTCCGCGCACACCCAACAGGGACGCCATGCGCACTACACTACACGAGGGGCTGCGCCGCCGCCGCGGTGTAGCCTCCCAGCTGGAGTTGTCCTCTGATGACGGCGAGTGGCTGAGCGACGACGATGGACCGGTGCCATTGGCGATTATGGGAGAAGCAGACGAGATAAGCTACAGGGAGGGAGGGGAAATGCGACGCAGGACTCGCCGGCCGTGAGGGTTTTTATAGCAGGCCGGTAAGCATTGGGATTTTGGGGGATTTCACCGAGTCGGGCGGGATTAGATATGGTGCGATCTATGTTTTTTCTTACCGATTTAACACTATCGTTTTGGGGGTATGCATTAGAGACAACTGCATTCACATTAAATAGGGCACCGTCTAAAAATCCG
Source organism: Aegilops tauschii subsp. strangulata (assembly GCF_002575655.3). Classification (NCBI taxonomy): domain Eukaryota; kingdom Viridiplantae; phylum Streptophyta; class Magnoliopsida; order Poales; family Poaceae; genus Aegilops; species Aegilops tauschii. Next base: position 231,175,666 of record NC_053039.3, read on the forward strand.
TTGAGACGACACCGTATGAACTGTGGTTTAGCAAGACACCTAAGCTGTCGTTTCTGAAAGTTTGGGGTTGCGATGCTTATGTGAAAAAGTTTCAGCCTGATAAGCTCAAACCCAAATCGGAGAAGTGCGTCTTCAGAGGATACCCAAAAGAAACTGTTGGGTACACCTTCTATCACAAATCCGAAGGCAAGATCTTTGTTGCTAAGAGTGGATCCTTTCTAGAGAAGAAGTTTCTCTCGAAAGAAGTGAGGGGGAGGAAAGTATAACTTGATGAGGTAATTGTACCTTCTCTCGAATTGGAAAGTAGCTCATCACTGAAATCAATTCCAGTGATGCCTACACAAATTAGTGAGGAAGTTAATGATGATGATCATGAAACTTCAGATCAAGTTACTACTGAACCTCATAGGTCAACCAGAGTACGATCCGCACTAGAGTGGTACGGTAATCCTGTTCTGGAAGTCATGTTAATAGACCATGATGAACCTACGAACTATGAGGAAGCGATGATGAGCCCAAATTCTGACAGATGGCTTGAGGCCATGAAATCTGAGATAGAATTCATGTATGAGAACAAAGTGTGGACTTTGGTGGACTTGCCCGATGATCGGCAAGCCATTGAGAATAAATGGATCTTCAAGAGGAAGACATACGCTGATAGTAGTGTTACTATCTATAAAGCTCGACTTATCGAAAAGGGTTTTTGACAAGTTCAAGATGTTGAGTACGATGAGATTTTCTCACTCGTATCGATGCTTAAAGTCTGTCTGAATCATGTTATCAATTTCCACGTTTTATGAAACCTGACAAATGGATATCAAAACTGCATTCCTTAATGGATTTATTAAAGAAGAGTTGTATATGATACAACCAGAAGGTTTTGTCAATCCTAAAGGTGCTAACAAAATGTGCAAACTCCAGCGATCCATCTATGGACTGGTGCAAGCATCTCGGAGTTGGAATATACACTTTGATAAGTTGATCAAAGCATATAGTTTTATACAGACTTGCGATGTAGCCTGTATTTACAAGAAAGTGAGTGGGAGTACTACAGCCTATCTGATAAGTATATGTGAATGACATAATGTTGATGGGAAATGATGTAGAATTTTCTGGAAAGCATAAAGGAGTGTTTGAAAGGAGCTTTTCAAAGAAAGACCTCGGTGAAGCTGCATACATATTGGGCATCAAGATCTATAGAGATAGATCAAGTGCTTGATAAGATTTTTCAATGAGTACATACCTTGACAAGATTTTTGAAGTAGTTCAAAATGGAACAGTCAAAGAAGGAGTTCTTGCCTGTATTGCAAGGTGTAAAGTTGAGTAAGACTCAAAACACGACCACGGCAGAAAATAGAAAGAGAATGAAAGTCATTCCCTATACCTCAGCCATAGGTTCTGTAAAGTATGCTATGCTGCGTAACAAACCTATTGCGTACCTTGCCACGAGTTTGACAAGGGGGTACGATATTGATCCAGGAGTGGATCACTTGACAGCGGTCAAAATTATCCTTAGAAGACTAAAGAGATATTTCTCGGTTATGGAGGTGATAAAGAGTTCGTCGTAAAGAGTTACGCTGATGCAAGCTTTTACACCAATCCGGATGACTCTGAGTCTCAATCTGGATACATATTGAAAGTGGGAGCAATTAGCTAGAGTAGCTTCATGCAGAGCATTGTAGACATAGAAAATTTTCAAAATACATACGGCTCTGAATGTGACAGACACATTGACTAAGCTTCTCTCACAAGCAAAAACATGATCACACCTTAGTACTCTTTGGGTGTTAATCACATAGCAATGTGAACTAGATTATTGACTCTAGTAAAACCATTTGGGTATTAGTCACATGGCGATGTGAACTATCACATGGTGATCTGAACTATTGGTGTTAAATCACATGGCGATGTGAACTAGATTATTGACTCTAGTGCAAGTGGGAGACTGAAGGAAATATGCCCTAGAGGCAATAATAAAGTTATTACTTATTTCCTTATTTCATGATAAGTGTTTATTATTTATGCTAAAATTGTATTAACCGGAAACTTAGTACATGTGTGAATACATAGACAAACAGAGTGTCCCTAGTATGCCTCTACTTGACTAGCTCATTAATCAAAGATGGTTTAGTTTCCTAACCATAGACATGTGTTATCATTTGAAGAACGAGATCACATCATTAGAGAATGATGTGATGGACAAGACCCATCCGTTAGCTTAGCATAATGATCGTTTAGTTTATTGCTATTGCTTTCTTCATGACTTATACATGTTCCTGTGACTATGAGATTATGCAACTCCCGAATACCGGATGAACACTTAGTGTGCCATCAAACGTCACAACGTAACTGGGTGATTATAAAGATGCTCTACAGGTGTCTCCGATGGTGTTTGTTGAGTTGGCATAGATCAAGATTAGGATTTGTCACTCCGTGTTTTGGAGAGGTATCTTTGGGCCCTCTCGGTAATGCACATCACTATAAGCCTTGCAAGCAATGTGACTAATGAGTTAGTTATGGGATGATGCATTACGGAATGAGTAAAGAGACTTGCTGGTAACGAGATTGAACTAGGTATGATGATACCGACGATCGAATCTCGGGCAAGTAACATACCGATGACAAAGGGAACAACGTATGTTGTTATGCGGTTTGACCGATAAAGATCTTCATAGAATATGTAGGTGCCAATATGAGCATCCACATTCCGCTATTGGTTATTGACCGGAGATGTGTCTCGGTCATGCCTACATAGTTCTCGAACCCGTAGGGTCCGCACGCTTAACGTTCGATGACGATTTGTATTATGAGTTATGTGTTTTGATGACCGAAGCTTGTTCGGAGTCCCGGATGATATAGCAGACATTACGAGGAGTCTCGAAATGGTCGAGAGGTAAAGATTCATATATTGGAAGGTTGCATTTGGACATCGGAATGGTTCCGAGTGGTTCGAGCATTTTTCCGGAGTACCGGGAGGTTACCGGAACCCCCCGGGAGAAGTTATGGGCCTTATGGGCCATAAGAGGGAAGCACACCAGCCCACAAGGGGCTGGTGCGCCCCTCTTGGGCAGGTGGCCGATTAGGACTAGGAGAAGGGGGCCGGCCCCCCTTTCCTTCTCCTTCTCCCTTCCCCCTTTCCTACTCCATGTGGGAGGTGGAATCCTACTAGCACTAGGGAGTCCTAGTAGGACTCCACACCTTGGTGCGCCCCCCTATGGCCGGCTGCCTCTCCCTCTCCCTCCTTTATATACAGAGGCAGGGGCACCCCAAAGACACACAAGTTGATCTTTTAGCCATGTGCGGTGCCCCCCTCCACAGTTACACACCTCGATCATATCGTCGTAGTGCTTAGGCGAAGCCCTGCGCCGGTAACTTCATCATCACCGTCACCACGCCGTCGTGCTGACGGAACTCTCCCTCGGCCTCAACTAGATCAAGAGTTCGAAGGACGTCACCGAGCTGAACGTGTGCTGATCGCGGAGGTGTCGTACGTTCGGTACTTGCATCGGTTGGATCGCGAAGACGTTCGACTACATCAACCGCATTACTAAATGCTGCCGCTTTCAGTCTACGAGGGTACGTGGACACACTCTCCCCTCTTGTTGCTATGCATCTCCTAGATAGATCTTGCGTGATTGTAGGATTTTTTTTGAAATTACTGCGTTCCCCAACAAGTCATACTCAATATCAATTAATAGCAAAGCATACAAATGAAAGTGGTGCTCTCTAACTGGTGCTTTTTATAAGAGGATGATGACTCAGCAATAAAAGTAAATAGATAGGCCCGTCGTAGAGGGAAGCAGGGATTTGCAGAGGTGCTAGAGCTCGAGCTTTTTGAAACAGAGATGAATAATATTTTGAGTGGTATGCTTTCATTGTCAACATAACAACCAAGAGATCTCGGTATCTTCTATACTAGATACATTAGAGGTGGTTCCCAAACAGAATGGTAAAGTTTATACTCCCCCTCCACCAACAAGCACATTCCATGGCTGGTCCGAAACAATGGGTACAGTCCAACTAACAACAATCCTGGGGGGGTTTTGTTTGAGGTTATACTTTGATTTGATTTGAGCATGGAACTGGGCATCCCAATTACCAGCCATTTTCTCCTGAATGACGAGCGGAGTCCACTCATCATGAGAATAACCCACCTAGCATGGAAGATACTGACAGCCCCAGTCGCTACATGAGCGATTCGGGCATACAAAACAGATTATTATTTGAAGGTTTAGAGTTTGGCACATGCAAATTTACTTGGAACGACAGGTAAATACCGCATATAGGTAGGTATGGTGGACTCATATGGAACAACTTTGGGTTTATGGAAGTGGATGCACAAGTAGTATTCCCGCTTAGTACAAGTGAAAGCTAACAAGAGATTGAGGAGCGACCAACTAGAGAGCGACAACAATCATAAACATGCATTGAGATTAACCAACATTGAGTGCAAGCATGAGTAGGATATAAATCACCATGAACATAAATATCATGGAGGCTATGTTGATTTTGTTTCAACTACATGCGTGAACATGTGCCAAGTCAAGCCACTCGAATCATTCAAAGGAGGATACCATCCTATCATACTACATCACAACCATTATAAAAGCATGTTGGCACACAAGGTAAACCATTATAAACTCCTAGCTAATTAAGCATGGTTTGAGTAACTATAATCTCTAATTGTCATTGCAAACATGTTTCATTCATAATGGGCTGAATCAAGAACGATGAACTAATCATATTTACAAGAACAAGATAGGTCGAGTTCATACCAGCTTTTCCTCATCTCAATCATTTCATCATATATCATCATTATTGTCTTTCACTTGCACGACCGAATGGTGTTCATAATAATAATAGTGCATGATAATCCCCAAGTGCAGGGAATCATCGTAGCAATTCCCAAAGGTGGAAGTGATAAGTATGGAGGGTCGAACCCACAAGGAGCTAAAGGTAAGATCAATATTCTCTCAAGTCCTATCTGCCACTGATATGACTCTACGTACACCGAACGTTTGCTTCCAACTAGAAACGAGAAATAAAACTACGTTGTGGGTATGAAGAGGATAACTTTGCATGGTATCGGAGATCTAAAATATAAAAGTAGGTGTTGTTATCATAAAGTTAGAATATATTACTTAAGTATTATAAATAGCGAGTGTGGAATAATGATGGATCGGTGTGCGGAATTATCCTAGGCAATCGTTAACCAGACCGGTAGTCGTCATTGCAATTTCATATGAGGGAGAGGCATAAGCTAACATACTTTCTCTTCTTGGATCATATGCACTTATGATTGGAATTCTAGCAAGCATCCGCAACTACTAAAGATCATTAAGGTAAAACCCAACCATAGCATTAACATATCAAGTTCCCTTTATCCCATGCGCAACAACCCCCTTACTCGGGTTTATGCTTCTGTCACTCAAGCAACCCACTATAAGCGAATCATGAACGTATTGCAATACCCTACAGCGGGAATCCCTCACGCTTGCGCGACACGGAGGGCACAATAGGACAACACCAAAATAAAACATACAACTCATACCAATCTAGATCATCAATCAACCCATAGACAAAGGAAATCTACTCAAAACATCATAGGATGGCAACACATCATTGGATCATAATATGTGGCATAAAGCACCATGTTCAAGTAGGGATTACAGCGGGGTGCGGGAGAGTGCACCGCGTAAAAGAGATGAGGATGGTGATGTTGATGTTGATGAAGACGATCACCGCGACGATGATTCCCCTCCCGATGGCACTCCGGCGCCACCGAGAGAGAGGAGGAGAGGTTCTCCCCCTTGTGCTTCCTCCTCCATGGCCTCCCCCTTGGATGGGGAGAGGTTCTCCCTCTGGTCCTTGGCCTTCATGGCGATGATGGCCCCTCCGGGATCCTCCTTCATGGCCTCCGGTGATGATGGCCCCCTCCGGCAGGGTGCCACAAAGGGCCTAGATTGATTTCTCGTGGCTACAGAGGCTTGCGGCGGCGGAACTTCCGATCTAGGTTATTTTCTAGAGGTTTGGGCATTTATAGGAGAGGTTGGCGTCAAGAACAAGTCAGGAGGCCCCACGAGAAGTCCACGAGGCACAAGGGCGCGTTCCAGGGGGGTGGGCACGCCCTCCACCCTCGTGGGGCCCACGGGACTCCCCTACAATAACTCTTTGTTCCATTATTTTTTATATTTTCCAGAAAAATTCTCCGTTGATTTTCAGCGCATTCCGAGAACTTTTATTTCTGCACAAAAAGAACACCACGGTAGTTCTGCTGAAAACAGTGTCAGTCCGGGTTAGTTCTAATCAAATCATACCAAAATCATATAAAACAATAATAAACATGGCATGAATACTTCATAAATTATAGATACGTTGGAGACGTATCAGCCTCCCCAAGCTTAATTCCTGCTCGTCCTCGAGTAGGTAAATGATAAAAGAAATAATTTATGAAGTGTGAATGCTAGCAAGTGCTTAAGTTTGATCAATGATAGTTTCAATCACTCTTTCTAGCATCATTATATATCATAACAGTAGCTCAACTCATAAAACTTCTCATGATCAAGTAACAAGCTATTCACATAAGTATAGATCATAAACTTTCTTGAAACTAACAAACCATGCTCTTAGTCATCAAACAATTGCAATTCATCTTATTTTGGTAAGGGTCTACGTAAGAGCTTTGATTCAGCAAACTCCACATACTCAACTATCATTTAATCTTCCACAATTGCTAACACTCACGTGATATTTATGGTTCAAAGTTTTAATCGGACACAGAGAAAGATAGGGGCTTATAGTTTCGCCTCCCAACCTTTTACCTCAAGGGTAATGTCAATAATAATACTTTATGAAAACCTACATCCAAGTGGATATATATATATCCTGATCGCTCCAACACAAAGTGCTTGCCAAAGGAAAAAGTGTCACTTTATATAAGGGTAGAAGGTAAAAGTAAAAGATAGGCCCTTCGCAGAGGGAAGCAGAGGTTGTCATGCGCTTTTATGGTTGGATGCACAAAATCTTAATGCAAAAGAACGTCACTTTATATTGCCGCTTGTGATAAAGACCTTTATTATACAGTCCGTCGCTTTTATTTCTTCCCTATCACAAGTTCGTATAAAGCTTATTTTCTTCGCACTAATAGATCATACATATTTAGAGAGCAATTTTTATTGCATGCACCGATGACAACTTACTTGAAGGATCTTACTCAATCCATAGGTAGGTATGGTGGACTCTCATGGCAAAACTGGGTTAAGGAATGTTTGGAAGCACAAGTAGTATCTCTACTTGGTGCAAAGAATTTGGCTAGCATGAGAGGGAAAGGCAAGCTCAACATGTTGGATGATCCAAGACAATATAACGATTCAGATAAAGGAAAACATAACCCATTAAGTTGTCTTACTTGTCCAACATCAACCTTTTAGCATGTCATATTTTAATGAGTGCTCACAATTACAAAAGATGTCCAAGATAGTATATTTATATATGAAATCTCTCTTCCTTTAATATTCTTTCATGAATTGTTCAAGTGACCAATTCTGCATTTGCTAACTTTCAATAAGTTTACTACATATAATTATTATGTGTGAAGTCATTACTCCCCATGTTATAAGCATATGAAACGTATATAAATTCAGATTTATGATATTCAATTCAGTCAACCATTTACTCATAGGATATACATGAACCACATGAGTAAATGACAAACTACTCCAAAAAGATATAAGTGAAGAACACCGAGTAGTCAAATAATTAACTAGCCAGGGAAGGATTCTTTTCATTCAAGATTTGAGATCCAATGGTTTTATTCAAACAGCAAGTAAAATTGAAAATACGCTCCAAGCAAAACACATATCATGTGACGAATAAAAATATAGCTCCGAGTAAGGTATACCGATAGTTTTGAAGACAAAAGAGGGGATGCCTTCCGGAGCATCCCCAAACCTAGGCGCTTGAGTCTTTCTTGAATATTACCTTGGGGTGCCTTGGGAATCCACAAGCTTAGGGTCTTTCCACTCCTTATTCTCCTCATATCGATATCTCACCCAAAGCTTGAAAACTTCAATCACATAAAACTTAACGGAACTTCGTGAGATGGGTTAGTATGATAAAGAGTAAACCATTCACTTTGGTACTGTCAAAGACAAGGTTCATAATTGTTCTCACACAATGCCTACTGTACCATATCATTTCTACAATTTATATTGAGAAATATAAGCCATAGAAACTTGAAACAAGCAAACTATGCAATGAAAACAGAATCTGTCAGAAACAGAACAGTCTGTAATGATCTGAAAAGCAACCATACTTCTGCTATTCCAAAAATTATTAAATAAATTGGTGGGCGTGAGGAATTTGTCTATTAATCCTCTGCAAAAAGAATAAACTTAAAATCACTCTTCTGTAAAACATGACAGCTAATCTCGTGAGCGCAAAGTTTCTGTTTTTTACAGCAAGATCACATTAACTTTCACCCAAGTCTTCCCAAAGGTCTTACTTGGCACTTTATTGAAACAAAAGCTATAAAACATGATTACTACAGTAGCTTAATCATGTAAACACACAAAAACAGTAAGGTTAAATATTGGGTTGTCTCCCAACAAGAGCTTTTCTTTAATGCCTTTTAGATAGGCATGATGATTTCAATGATGCTCACATAAAAGATAAGAATTGAAACATAAAGAGAGCATCATGAATAATATGACTAGCACATTTAAACCTAACTCACTTCCTATGCCTAGGGATTTTGTGAGCACACAATTTATAGGAACAAGGATCAACTAGCATAGGAAGGCAAAACAAGTATAACTTCAAAACTTTAAGCACATAGAGAGGAAACTTGATATTATTGCAACTCCTACAAGCATATATTCCTCCCTCATAATAATTTTCAGTAGCATCATGAATGAATTCAACAATATAACCATCACATAAAGCATTCTTTTCATGATCTACAAGCATAGAAATTTTTCTACTCTCCACATAAGCAAAATTCTTCTCATTCGGAATAATGGGAGCAAACTCAACAGAATAACGACCATGTGAGGCATAATCCAATTGAAAATTAAAATCATGATGAAAAGTTTCATGGTTAACATTGTTCTTTATATCATACATGTCATCACAATAATCATCATAGTAGCAGCTTTGTTCTCATAATCAATTGGAACCTCTTTCGAAATAGTGGAATCATTACTATCTAAAGTTGACACTCTTCCAAATCCACTTTCATAAATATCACTCTAAGATTTGACACCCTCCAAAATAGTGGGATCACTAATTCCTAAAGTTGACACTCTTCCAAACCCACTTTAGATAATAGTATTATTCATACTCCAAAAGATATAAGTGAAGTTCATGGAGCATTCTACAATTAATATAGACTAACAAATATCCAAGCTCAAAATATATAAGTGAAGCACACGAAGCATTCTATAAAACCATACTCAAAAGATTTAAGTGAAGCACAAAGAGAAATTCTATAAGATCATACTTAAAAGATATAAGTGAAGCACATGAAGTATTCTATAAATCAATGAAAGGCTATCTCATACTAGCATGGTTCTTAAAGGAAAAACAAAAACACAAAGGACAGAAATCATGTGAACGAAACAAAAACCGAGGTATACCGATAATTGTTGAAGAAGAAAGATGGGATGCCAACTAGGGAATCCCCAAGCTTAGATGCTTGAGTATCCTTGAAATATTTACTTGGGGTGCCTTGGGAATCCCCAAGCTTGAACTCTTGCCTCTCTTTATTCTTCTCATATTGATAGCTCCTCGATCTTCGAACACTTCACCCACACAAAACTTTAACAAAAACTTTGTGAGATCCGTTAGTATAATAAAGCAAATCACTACCTTTAGGTACTGTTGCAAACTTATTCCAATTTCATATTAGCACTTTATCTACTGTATTCCAACTTCACCATGGTTCATACCCCCCGATACTACCCATATATTCATCAAAATAAGTGAACAACACATAGAAAACAGAATCTGTTAAAAACAGGACAGTCTGTAGTAATCTGGAAGTTTAGTATACTTCTGTAACTCCAAAAAGTCTAAATAATATGACAATTTAAACAATTTGTATAGAAGTAATGTGCAAAATGTTTCAGACCATTTGACTTTACAGTAAAAAATGTAAATTCACGCGCTACAGCCAAAGTTTCTGTTTTTGTACCGCACAAAGTAAACAAGCAATCTAATCATCCTAAAACCGAAGCTTGGCACATTATTTTTATAATACAATGGATATATACAAGGGGATAATTATTTTCAGAGAAACTTCCATGAAAAATTCTACATTGTTTCCATGAGCATGAACACAAGTGTTCAAGATCGACCCTCACTTCTCCAATGCATAACCTTCCAATCACTTCTCTTATTGAAAAACCTTTTAGGCATGAGAGGCAAGTAAATTTTTTGTATTTTCATTCTTTTAGATTTATTTGTATGTTTCACCCACAACTAAACAGAAACAAAAAGGAAAAACAAAATCTACTTAGTGAAGAAAGCAAACAAGCACACACGAGAATATCAACCCCACGCTATTGCTCCCCGGCAACAGCGCCAGAAAAGAGCTTGATAATCCCCAAGTGCAGGGAATCATCGTAGCAATTCCCAAAGGTGGAAGTGATAAGTATGGAGTGTCGAACCCACAAGGAGCTAAAGGTAAGATCAATATTCTCCCAAGTCCTATCTGCCACTGATACGACTCTACGTACACCGAACGTTTGCTTCCAGCTAGAAACGAGAAATAAAACTACGTTATGGGTATGAAGAGGATAACTTTGCATGGTATCGAAGAGCTAAAATATAAAAGTAGGTGCTGTTATCATAAAGTTAGAATATATTACTTAAGTATTATAAATAGCGAGTGTGGAATAATGATGGATCGGTGTGCGGAATTATCCTAGGCAATCGTTAACCAGACCGGTAGTCGTCATTGCAATTTCATATGAGGGAGAGGCATAAGCTAACATACTTTCTCTTCTTGGATCATATGCACTTATGATTGGAACTCTAGCAAGCATCCTCAACTACTAAGATCATTAAGGTAAAACCCAACCACAGCATTAACATATCAAGTTCCCTTTATCCCATGCGCAACAACCCCCTTACTCGGGTTTATGCTTCTGTCACTCAAGCAACCCACTATAAGCGAATCATGAATGTATTGCAATACCCTACAGCGGGAATCCCTCACGCTTGCGCGACACGGAGGGCACAATAGGACAACACCAAAATAAAACATACAACTCATACCAATCTAGATCATCAATCAACCCATAGATAAAGGAAATCTACTCAAAACATCATAGGATGGCAACACATCATTGGATCATAATATGTGGCATAAAGCACCATGTTCAAGTAGGGATTACAGTGGGGTGCGGGAGAGTGGACCGCGTAAAAGAGATGAGGATGGTGATGATGATGGTGATGTTGATGAAGGCGATCACCGCGGCGATGATTCCCCTCCTGATGGCACTCCGGCGCCACCGAGAGAGAGGAAGAGAGCTTCTCCCCCTTGTGCTTCCTCCTCCATGGCCTCCCCCTTGGATAGGGAGAGGTTCTCCCTCTGGTCCTTGGCCTTTATGGCGATGATGGCCCCTCCGGGATCCTCCTCCATGGCCTCCGGTGATGATGGCCCCCTCCGGCAGGGTGCCAGAGAGGGCCTAGATTGATTTTTCATGGCTACAGAGGCTTGCGTCGGCGGAACTTCCGATCTAGGTTATTTTCTGGAGGTTTGGGCATTTATAGGAGAGGTTGGTGTCGAGAACAAGTCAGGGGCCCCACGGGAAGTCCACAAGGCACAAGGGCGCGCCCTCCACCCTCGTGGGGCCCACGTGACTCCTCTCGAGTAACTATTTGTTCCATTATTTTTTATATTTTCCACACAAATTCTCCGTTGATTTTCAGCACATTCCGAGAACTTTTATTTCTGCACAAAAACAACACCACGGTAGTTCTGCTAAAAACAGCGTCAGTCCGGGTTAGTTCTAATCAAATCATACCAAAATCATATAAAACAATAGTAAACATGGCATGAATACTTCATAATTATAGATACGTTGGAGACGTATCAGTGCACGTGCATTGGACTAAGCTGGAATCTGCAAACATTTATTCAAAGGAGAAGTCAAGGTAATATGTGCTCTTTGTTAGATCAAAAATAATGCATATGAGAGCCAATCAACATTTTCATTGTGGTCTTCTCCTCTCGACCCCCAAATAAAAGAAAAGAATTTCAAAGAAACACACTGAAATGTTTTTAGAGTTTTTGTTTTTCTGAAGAAAGTAAAACAAGAACGAGAAAAACTATTTACACGGGAAAGCTCCCAACAAGCAAAAGAAAAACGAGACATCTTTTTGGGTTTTCTTTTAATAGTACTACTAAATAAACATGGAAAGGAAACTAGAAACAAACTACAACTATTTTTTTCTTAAAGTTTTTCAAACACACAAGAAGAAAGCAAGAAAAAGAAATAAACTAACATGGATAATACAATGAAAAAGTATGAACGCCGACAATTGGAATGAGTGTGTGAACATCAATGTAATGTCGGTGAAAAATATGTACTCCCAAAGCTTAGGCTTTTGGCCTAAGTTGGTCTAGGCCGATGGATCAAAGTAGCCCTCTCTGGTGTACTGAGGAGGATCCCGGTGGTTCCCCTGGTTAGCAAGCTCATGTGGCTCCCACTCATAAATAGACTCCTGATACGGATCATGTGATGGCTCTAGCTCAGGAACTGGGGATCACTTCCGCTCCCAGTATGCCTAAATGTCCGCGGGCATGATGAGGTACCTGCACTTATCATGGAGGAAATCGGTGATGCCTACATTCCCAGCCAAATAATAGAAATCCTCATAAATTCCGGCTGCCTCCAAGAATGCATCACTTGGCCATTCACATGGCCGAACCTCCGCGGTGCGAGGAAGGTTGTATTTGGGCTTCTTCTTCTCATCATTTTCATTTTCCTTCGAACCCCGGCTCGAAGAGCCTCTCAACAATCTCCTCATCATTTTCTCCCTCTGAAAAATTCTGAAATTTTTTGTGACTCAAAATAAAAGTGAACCAAACTCAACAAAATTGATAGCAACTACTCCTACAAGTGCCTAGAGGCTATATCATGCATCAAAACTACTTTGGACCATATAAATTTGACATGCAAGCTCAAGAACAAGGTCACCACAGCAGCAAAAATTTGCAATAAGTAAAGCACTAGAACAAAAACTAATTGGACCATGGAGGAGTCACATACCGAAGAACAATCCCCCAAAACAGTTTTGCAAATGGAGCTTTGCACAAGGAGATCGAAAATGGCAGCAAGATGAATAAGAACACGGGTTTGAGTAACGGGATGATTTTTTCTGGAGGAAGACGAACTGGATGGGTGCTGGAATAAGTGAGGGGGCCCTACGTGGGACCCACAAGGTAGGGGGCGCACCAAGAGATTAGGGTGCACCCTCCACCCTTGTGGCCCACTGGTGCAGCCCCCTGGTGCATGTTCAGTGCCAGAGATTCCAAAATATTCTATAAAGAATATACTATTTTCAGGGCATTTGAAGAACTTCAATTTTTCGGGACATTTTTTTATTGCACGGATAATTCATAAAACAGACGAATAATACTGTTTTTGCTTTATTTATTCTAAATAACAGAAAGTAAAAAGGTGGGTACAGAAAGTTGTGCTTTCTAAATTCATCCATCTCATGCCCATCAAAAGGAATCCATTAACAAGGTTGATCAAGTCTTATTAATAAACTTCTTTCGAATAACATGAAACCAGAGAATTTTTGAATAACACTAGGTTACTTCAACGGGGATATGCATGTCCCCAACAATAAGAATATCATATTTCTTTTTGATAGTAGGGATAGGGAATTCAAAACCTCCAATAGTAATAGTTGAAATTTTTCCAATAGAATTGATACTATGAACTTGAGGTTGTTTCTTCGGAAAGTGTATTGTATGCTCATTACCATTAACATAAAAAGTGACATTGCCCTTGATGCAATCAATAACAGCCCCTGCAGTATTCAAAAAGGGTCTACCAAGGATAATCGACATACTGTCATCCTCGGGAATATCAAGAATAACAAAGTCCGTTAAGATAGTAACGTTTGCAACCACAACAGGCACATCCTCACAAATACCGATGGGTATAGCAGTTGATTTATCAGCCATTTGCAAAGAGATTCAAGTACATGTCAACTTATTCAATTCAATTCTACGATACAAAGAGAAAGGCATAACAGTAACACTGGCTCCAAGATCACATAAAGTAGTTTTAACATAGTTTCTTTTAATGGAGCATGGTATAGTTGGTACTCCTGGATCTCCAAGTTTCTGTGGTATTCCACCCTTAAAATTATAATTAGCAAGCATGGTGGAAATTTCAGCTTCTGGTATCTTTCTTTTATTAGTAGCAATATCTTTCATATACTTAGCATAAGGAGACTGTCGGTGTCAAAACTGGCGGATCTCGGGTAGGGGGTCCCGAACTGTGCCTATAGGATCGATGGTAACAGGAGACGGGGGACACGATGTTTACCCAGGTTCGGGCCCTCTCTATGGAGGTAATACCCTACTTCCTGCTTGATTGATCTTGATGAATATGAGTATTACAAGAGTTGATCTACCACGAGATCGTAATGGCTAAACCCTAGAAGTCTAGCCTGTATGACTATGGTAATGTGTATATCCTTTCCGGACTAACCCCTCCGGTTTATATAGACACCGGGGGGGTCTAGGGTTACATAGAGTTGGTTACATAAGAAGGAATCTTCATAGAAGGTCGCCAAGCTTGCCCTCCACGCCAAGGAGAGTCCAATCCGGACACGGGTACAGTCTTAGGCCTTCATGTCTTCACAGCCCATCAGTCCGGCCCATTGGACAACAGGCCGGACGCCCGAGGACCCCTTAGTCCAGGACTCCCTCAGTAGCCCCCGAACCAGTCTTCAATAGCGAGGTGTTCGGCACACAAATTGTCTTCGGCATTACAAGGCGGGTTCCTCCTTTAATGATCTCCAAGTAATGTATTCGGCCATCGATCCAATGTCGATCCCCTCGGCTTCTGTGCGTTAAATAACTTTGCCTTCCACGTGTCGAGCGAAGGCGGAGGGTCAGGGTATTTTTACAGATAACACCCCGTCCATGCAAGGAAGAGCGCCTATTAAAGAGATTGGATCCTAGATCTATTTGGCACCATGCAGAGGAAATCCCCGGACACTGTTTAGGAGAAACCATTCCAGCATGGCTAGCGCCCCCAGCTCCTCCACCCGTTCCGGCCTAGAGAAAGGCGAGTGGGAGAGGTGTTCAGTGTCCCACAGTCAATTAACGAAGTTGCAGACGCAGGGATTTCTTCCCCCCGCAGATCTAGTTCCCGTTCGAGCGGGGCTAGATTCCTTCAACGGTGAGACTCAGGCAGAGGACTTTCCCAATCCATCCGGGGGAGAGCGAGTATGTTTCATCCCCTACCTGCTAAGGGGCACTGGATTTCCCATCCATCCGTTCCTCCGAGGGCTTCTGGAATACTATGGCCTCCAGCTACACAACTTCACCCCTGCCTCCATTCTGCACATTGCGGGTTATGTCGCTTTATGCGAATTATTCCTGGGCATCGAGGCTCATTTCGAGCTGTGGAGGAAGATGTTCTGTCTTGTCCCGCGTAATCACGAGGGGTCAATATTTGAAGTGGGCGGAGCCGAAGTATGGTGTATCGCCGATACCGGATATCTGTCCGGCACACCAAGGAAGGCACCCGAAGAATGGCCTTCCGAATGGTTCTATATCGAGGACGTCGCGCTTCCTGACCCAGTTCGAAAGGGTCTCCCTGAATTTGTGAGTGTTCCGCTGAAGAAACGCCACAGTTGGCGTCCCCGGAGCCTTGAAGAGGATGACAGCGCAGAAGTTCGCCAGCTCATGAGCAAGAAAAAGATGCTCGCTCAGTCTGGACTCACAATAATCGAGGTAATGGCGACCTCCATAATGCGGGGGGGTTCAGCCGCTACAATACAGAGGGCTGCCCATGTGGCACTATAACGGAGAGGATGACGCCTCCCGCTATGGCCAGAAGGGTCCGGATACCCCCGCTGCTCTGGCCAAAATATTGGCCGAGCTGTTTAAAGGGGAAGAAGAGGAGTTTCTTCTTATTAAGCGCAGAGATGGGTATTCTATGTATGATCCTCCCAGTTGGGTAAGCCTCAAACCCTCTGTTCCGCTCATTCCACTTCCGGATTACTTTTGATAAATCTCAAGTCTGTTTGTTATGACAGTACTGGCAGAAGGTCACCGAAGGACTTCATAGTCCCGCCCCATAGCCGGAGAACCACAACCGGGAACTTGATCCTGGATTTGAGGAGGATCCGGATATATTTGTGGTGCTCGCGGAGGGAGTGTTTTACCAGACAAGCTATGACGACACAGAAGTGGCCATCACCGCCGACTACCCTGGCCTTCTTCCCGCTTCACATGTAAATAATCAAGAAACACTTTTTCTAAAAGAGTGCTCTTATTCTGCCTCACCCACCGCACTGTATCGTGCTCCACAGGGGAGACGTTCGGCGATTCCAAAGAGATCGGCTCCTGCACCGGGCAAGCCTTCGAAGAGGAAGACCGGTGAAGACACAGCCAGGCCTTTGTCGAGGAGGTACGGATAAATATGCTTTTCGGCGGCCGCATCCGACTGTGACTTGTGTGTTTGTTTGGCTACAGGAAAAAGGTTCGCCGAACTGTGTCCGGGGACCCGGCCGGTCACGCTCCCAACAACCAGGATTTAGATCCAGTCGGGGGACGAGGGCCGGTGTAGGAATGACGCCGGACTGCCCTTCGGCCGAGGGTTCGGAAAATATGTCCGTCACCAACTCGGAGGTGGAGAGCGCCATGAATCATCGGCGCTGCAGGGCTGTTTTACGAGACCCCAAATTCTCGGAAGAGGCATTTAATGCCTTTAGCTCAGGCGATGCATACATCCGAGCTACTCGAGATGGGCTCAGAAGAGCCACGAAGCAATATCTGACGGATGTGCAGGTAAGTTTTATTTGTCAAAAAAGGATAACCATATGCCCGTAGCCCCCGAGACTGAAAGCAGTTGGCACAACTGATTTAAGGATCGTTGTACGACCAGGTCCTTACAGAAAAGAATGGCTTGCTAGCCCAAGAGCTGGAGCAGTGCCGGGCGCAGCTAAGTGCTGCTACTGCTGAACTGGACAACATCAAGAAGTCGTCTTCTGGTAATGTTCCCCTCCATCGAGGAACAATAATTGTGTACCAACTGTGCTAATGTTGCTGCTGATCGCATAATAGGGTCGTCTGATCAACTTGAAGAGAAGTTGAAGATCGCCCAAGAGGGAGAAAAAGAGGCGAAAAGGCAACACACCGCAGGCGAGCGTGTGCTGACCCGCGTCAGAGACGAGAAAAACAAGCTACAGGATTCCCACACTACATTGGGTGAAGAGTTGAAAGATGTTCGAGCCCAGCTAGCCGATTCCGTGAAGGAGAACAAGAAGCTGCGGGGCGGCATCTTCAGTATGTGTCCGAACTATTTTTGAAGTAGCTCAGAGATAAATGGGACTGATATAGTCATGTTTGTAGGTATATTGACGGGCCGTCCTGAAGAGGAGGTATCCGGATCATCGAGTGATCTGCTGCAACGACTGTCGCAAGTTCACGAGCATGCCCGGCTGGCCATGCGGAGCGTTGCCAAGGCCTTATGGCCATCCGCCCCCGTCCAGGAAGTATGGAGGAGCTCGTAGAGCTGTTCAAGGGAGCGCGGCGGCGTATCCGACTATGGAAGATATCGGCCTGCCGAGAGGGTGCACGAGAGGCCTGGGCCATGGTGAAAACGCGATATACCAAGTTGGATCCAAATCACATGGCCCGGGTTGGACCGTTAGGGTCAAATGGGAAAGAAATTCCCGTTAGTTTAGTATATGACCAAGTAGAGGTGGCCGCTAAATATTCCCAACATGTAAATTAGACTGCCTGTTGGAAGGTTTAGAGGAGGAAGTGTTCGAGCCCAAGTGACTGTGTACTTTCCTCATTATGTGGAACTCTAGCTGAATTGTATATCATTTGTCATGGCAGACCTTTTCGCTTCAGCCTCCGGACCCGAAGGTGCGGAGTGTTTCCGAATACCATCGCGGCTGAATAGGCCGGGGTATGCCTGGAAAACTAGGCGTAGGGGTCATAGTTGCTTGAACAGACAAGTTGTATCCGGCTAGCTATGTTATATTACATTGAGATTGTAACTCCAGAGAGAATAGTTCCGTTAAGGGTTCCTTTCCCTGGGTGTGCATGCATTTAATGTACATGTCCTTAAGTGTGATGGGAAAATCATAGTGTATATAACTTCTGGGGGTTCGCAATGGAATAGATGAAAAGACGTCTTTAATTCACCGACCGAATATTCCCTTAAGAACGCTAGCTTTCGGCTTCACCCAGTCTGAGGTACACATCCGGATGACCCGACAGTAACAATCGCAGAGGTGCTCCCTTTATGCCCTAGCCGAACTAACGGGAACGTAGGGCATAAGCACAGGAGCCAGGCAACCCAGCTTGGCCAAAACTTAAGTCATATCGATGCATATAATGGCGAAGAAAAGGTACATATGGAAGAAAATGCATATGTGAAGAGCTTGATGCTCCGTGAATAAAAAAGCTTCTGTCCCAGAAGCCCCCAGGTATAATGGACGTACACATATTAAAATGTGTACGCCAGCGGTGTTCGGTCGAGCTGTATGAGAGCTTTAAAGCGAAGAAATAAAGGTGGAAAAGAGAGAAAAAGTAATGGAAACTATAGAGGAGAAGGAGACTAACAAAGAGTTCGGCGCTAGGCATAGAACCTTCGGAGTCGGGCCGCGTTCCAGGGGTTCGGCTCTAGGCGATTGTCTGATGCATCCCAAAGACGGTACGCTCCTCTGGTAAGAACTTCGTCAATTATGAAGGGACCCTCCCATTTGGGCTTGAGTTTGTCCTTTTTCTTCTCCGGCAGGCGTAGAACGAGTTTGCCAATGTTGTAAGTCTTGGCCTGTACTTCTCCGCTTTGATATCTTCGAGCCTGCTGTTGATAAAAATCTGAACGGGCTTTGGCGACGTCGCGCTCCTCCTCCAGGGCATCTAGGCTGTCCCGCCGATCCAACTCGGCCTCTTTCTCTTCGTACATACGCACTCAAGGTGAGTCATGTATAATATCGCAGGGCAACACAGCCTCTGCACCATACACAATGAAGAAACGTGTGTATCCGGTAGTACGGTTGGGCGTGGTCCGCAGCCCCCAGAGTACGGAGTCGAGCTCCTCAACCCAGTGCTTGTCTGATTCTTTCAAAGGCCGCACTAGTCTGGGTTTGATGCCGCTCATAATAAGACCATTCACTCGTTCGACTTGACCGTTGGTTTGCGGGTGGTAGACGGAGGCGTAATTGAGTTTAATGCCAAGATTAGTGCACCAGGTTTTTACCTCGTCGGCTATGAAATTAGAGCCGTTGTCAGTGATGATGCTGTGTGGGACACCGTAACGGTGCACCGCACCAGATATGAATTCTATCACCGGGCCGGACTCAGCCGTTTTGACCGGCTTAGCCTCTATCCACTTAGTGAACTTGTCCACCATGACCAGTAGATATTTTTTCTTATGGTTTCCCCCTTTAAGGGGTCCGACCATGTCTAGTCCCCAGACCGCGAAAGGCCAAGTAATGGGGATAGTTTGCAAGGCGGTTGGGGGCATGTGGCTTTGGTTGGCGAAGAGTTGGCATCCGACGCAACGTTGGACGAGGTCCTGTGCGTCCGCTCGGGCTGTCGGCCAATAAAACCCAGTACGGAAGGCCTTGCTAACAAGGGCCCGAGCTGCAGCGTGGTGTCCTCCAAGGCCGGCGTGAATTTCCGCTAAAAGCTGTCGCCCCTCTTCTTCGGAGATACATCTTTGAAGTACTCCGGTAGTACTTTTCTTGTAGAGCTCTCCGTCGTGAACCTTGTAGGCCTCCGAACGCCGGACAATGCGGCGAGCCTCATTCTGGTCTTCGGGGAGCTCCTTCCTATTAAAGTAGGCCAAGAAAGGTTCAGTCCATGGAGCAATGACTGCCATAATGAGATGGGCCGACGGTGTTATTTTGGTGGCTGAGCCCCCGATACTATCGGTGTGCTCGGGATTTGGAGTTGTATTCGGATCTGGGTTATTATTGCCACCCCCCCTTGCCACACCACAGATGGCTTAAAAAGCCTTTCCAGGAAGATGTTGGGTGGGACGGGGTCGCGCTTAGCGCCGATGCGAGCAAGGACGTCCGCCGCCTGGTTACTTTCTCGGGCGACGTGATGAAATGCAAGCCCCTCGAACCGAGCCGACATTTTTAATACAGCATTACGGTAAGCTGCCATCCTTGGATCTTTGGTGTCAAAGTCGCCGTTTATTTGAGATATGGCGAGGTTCGAGTCCCCGCGCACCTCCAGGCGTTGTATGCCCATGGATACGGCCATCCGAAGACCATGCAGTAGGGCCTCGTATTCGGCTGCATTGTTAGAGTCTGTGTATAATATCTGGAGTACATATTGGACGACGTCTCCAGTGGGGGATGTTAACACGACTCCTGCTCCCAGCCCTGCCAACATTTTGGAGCCGTCAAAATATATAACCCAATTGGAATATGCGCCGTACTCTTTTTTTAGGGAGTTCGGCCTCTGTCCATTCGGCGATGAAGTCGGCCAGTACTTGGGATTTGATGGCTCGTCGTGGCTTGTATGTTATGTCGAATGGAAGTAGCTCTATGGCCCATTTGGCGATCCGTCCCGTGGCGTCGTGGTTGTTTATTATGTCATTGAGTGGGACCTCAGAAGCCACCATGATGGAACACTCCTGGAAGTAGTGTCGTAGCTTGCGGGATGCCATGAAGACCGCGTATGCTATCTTTTGGTAGTGGGGGTACCGGGATTTGCACGGTGTGAGGACAGTTGATACGTAGTAGACTGGTTTTTGGAGCGGAAATTTGTGTCCGTCCTGTTCTCGTTCAACGATGAGCACGGCGCTCACCACCTGATGTGTTGCCGATATGTATAACAACATGGGCTCGCCAATGTTCGGTGCGGCCAGGATTGGGTTGCTCGCTAGGAGGGCCTTTATTTCCTCCAGTCCGGCAGTCACCGCGTCTGTCCATTCAAAGTTATCAGTGCCCCGTAAGAGGCGATAGAGTGGTAGTGCCTTTTCTCCTAATCTGGAGAAAAAGCGGCTTAGTGCTGCCACGCATCCCGCTAGTTTTTGGACTTGTTTGAGGTCTGTTGGTGTAGCCAACTGTGATAGAGCTCGGATTTTAGCCGGATTTGCTTCGATTCCTCTGTTGGAAATGATGAAGCCCAGCAGTTTTCCAGCAGGGACGACGAAGACACATTTTTCCGGGTTGAGCTTAATGTCATATGCCCGGAGGTTGTCGAATGTAAGATGTAAGTCGTCTATTAATGTTTCGACATGCCTAGTTTTGATGACGACGTCATCGACGTAAGCTTCTACCGTTTTGCCGATCTGTTTCTCCAGGCATGTTTGAATCATGCGTTGGTATGTGGCGCCGGTGTTCTTGAGCCCGAAGGGCATGGTGTTGAAGCAAAATGGCCCATATGGGGTGATAAATGAAATTGCGGCTTGATCGGACTCCTTCATTTTGATTTGATGGTATCCGGAATATGCATCGAGGAAACACAGTGAGTCGTGTCCTGCGGTGGCGTCAATGATTTGATCAATGCAGGGGAGGGGGAAGGGATCCTTAGGGCAAGCCTTGTTGAGGTCTTTGAAATCGACACACAGGCGCCAGGATTTGTCCTTCTTTGGTACCATCACCAGGTTTGCCAGCCAGTCCGGATGTTTGATTTCTCTAATGAATCTGGCCTCGATGAGTTTGGCCAGCTCCTCCCCCATGGCTTATCTCTTGGGTTTGGAAAAGCACCGCAGTGTTTGCTTAACCGGTTTAAATCCCTTTAATATATTGAGGCTGTGTTCGGCAAGCTCGCGTGGGATCCAGTTTTCGCACAGGAATTCTCGTAGTGCGGTGTCAACTGTTGGGTTCAGTTGAGCTCCGATAGATGCTGTCTTCTTGGGGTACATTGGGTGGACCTGGAATTTGACTATTTCTTCTGCTGGTTTGAAGGAGGTGGATTTGGGGCGTTTGTCGAGAATCACGTCGTCCCTGTCCACAGTGGAGCGTAGTGCGGTTAACTCTTCGGCCGCGAGGGCTTCGGATAGCGCCTCCAGGGCCAGGGATGCGGTTTTGTTTTCGGCGCGGCGTGCTGTGTCCGGATCACTGACGAGAGTGATTATACCGTTTGGTCTGGGCATTTTGAGCTTCATATACCCGTAATGGGGTATGGCCTGGAAGCGTGAAAAAACATCCCGCCCCAACAGGGCGTGATATCCGTTGCTGAAAGGGGCCACGTGGAAAGTTATTTCTTCGGACCGATAGTTCTCCGGCGTGCCGAATACTATGTCAAGTGTGATTTTGCCCGTGCACCGCGCCTCCCGGCTGGGAATAATTCCTCGGAAGGTTGTGTTACTTTGCTTGATGCGGCTCCTGTCTATTTCCATTTTATGGAGTGTGTCCTCATAAATAAGGTTTAGTCTGCTGCCGCCGTCCATGAGGACCTTGGTAAGTCGAAACCCATCCACGATGGGACTGAGGATTAACGCGGCTGGCACTCGGACTGTTCTGTACTTTGGTTCATCACCGGCGTTAAATGTTATAGCCGTGTCGTTCCAAGGGTTTATTGCGGCGATTTGGCATACTTCGGCGAGCTCACAAAGTGGTCTTTTGCGCTTGTTGTTTGAAGAGAATGTCTCGAAGACCGTCAATACTCTTGAGTTGTCGTCTTCTGGGGGATGCTGTTCTGGGGCGTCCTTGATAAGGATGTTCTCGCCGCTCTTGGCTACCCGTCGTAGTATCCAACATGCTCTAAGGCTGTGGGTTGCCGCAGTATCTGGTGCTGTATGTATTTTGCATGGTCGAGCCACCCCTCCAGAACGGTGCCGTGCCGCATAGCGGTTTTATGTTTCTTGACTGTTGGACTGGGCGTGCCATGGGGGTGCGCCCTCTTCGCCTGTAGGGGGAGTTGAGTTGGGACCGTCGGTTCCCAGCGAGCTGCGTGTGTTTTCCAGGTGCTGTCCATCACGCTGTACTTTTGTACGATGGTTGTTAAGTCAGCGAATTTCAGTATGCGGCGGCGATTGATGGCGTTGAGGATTCCTTCATCCGCGCAATTGTTGCAGAACACTGATATTGCGTCTTCGTCATGGCAATCTTTGACCTTGTCCTTGATAAGGAGGAATCTAGCCCAGAAGTGGTGGACCGTTTCCTGAGACTGCTGTTTTATGCTCCTGAGAGCGTCTATGTCCGGGTGGGTGGGTGGAATTAAATCCGAACCCCGACCTGACCAACTATCCAGAGTCTGACGACCTTCCGGGCTTGACAGTCCGGGTTCCGGAATATCTTCTGATTGTTTAGGACCGTCGTCCGATTCTATGTTCGGAGGGCTGGTCGCATCCTTTCGCGGGTGAGTATCCGGCTCTTCCTGATCGGCGATCCGAACATAGTCCGTCTTCGATATAGAAGAAGACTCGCCGTCCTGCTCCTCGACTATCGCAATCTGGTGGGTGACCGGTGGGGTTTTGATTTCTCCTTGATCAGTTTTAGGCCCGATCCGATCGTAATCTGTGGCGATTCCCAAAGCGGCGATGTGATCTAGGAGTTCGTTCAAGGACGAAAACTCTGCCGGATCCATCTGCTTGGAGCACTCAGAGTTGATGCGAAGGGGGTTTTCGATGGCCCTAGAGGTCATCATCGGCTCAACGGCCGAACGGGCGATCATAGTAAAGCCGCCCAGCCGGAGGGTTTGGCCTGGGGCCAGAGCTCCCCCGGCGGTGATGTTGTCTTTAAGGACAAGGCGAGCCATCGAGCCTTTCGTCGACGGCACAGTGGAACTCTCAATGAAAGCTCCAATCTCGGTGTCAAAACCGGCGGATCTCGGGTAGGGGTCCCGAACTGTGCATCTAGGATCGATGGTAACAGGAGACGGGGGACACGATGTTTACCCAGGTTCGGGCCCTTGAAAGTGCAACTATCCCTGGGTGGTTTTGGTAATTCCTAACAACATATAGCTCATTGAGCTAATGCTATTTCAAGATAAATATTTCAGGAAAGCTCAAAGATTGACATGGCATGGATGAGAAAAGTGGACCCCTCAAAATGCTAAGGACAGAGGATTGGCTCAAGCTCAAAGCACATGACTCTACATTTTTCATTTTAGTGACCCAAGATCACATTGAGTCCATAGGAAAAGCCAATACTATCAAGAGGGGGTGAGGTGTTGCTTAGTGAGTTTCTTGCTCAAAGTGCTTAGTGATATGCTCCAAAAACCCTCAACTACTTTCTCACATCCACATATGTCCCAAACCAAAAGTCAAACTCGGCCCCACCGAAACTGTCTATCCGGCGCCACCAAGTTCAATTGACATAGCCACTGCCTGAAACCTAGTCTTTTCGGTCTCACCGATAGGGATCTCGGTCTCACCGAGATGGGATTGTAATATCTCTGTTTCCCTACGTAACGTTTCGGTCAAACCGAGATGAGCAATCGGTCCCACCGAGATTGCAATGCAAACTCTCTGTTTCCCTTTCGTAACGTTTCGGTCTAACCGAGATGAGCGAATCGGTCCCACCGAGTTTGCCTGACCAACTCTCTGTTTGTCTATTACCAAAATCAGTCTCACCGAGTTTGTGTAATCGGTCTCACTGAGATTACGTTATGCCCTAACCCTAACGAAATCAGTCTCACCGAGTTGACATGTCGGTCCCACCGAAAACCCTAACGGTCACATTATGAACTAAATCGGTCTGACCGAGTTCTCTGATTCGGTCCCACCGAGTTTGGTGATTTGTGTGTAATGGTTAGATTTTGTGTGGAGGCTATATATACCCCTCCACCCACTCTTCATTCGTGGAGAAAGCCATCAGAACATGCCTACACTTCCAACATACATTTTTTGAGAGAGAACCACCTACACTTGTGTTGAGGTCAAGATATTCCATTCCAACCATATGAATCTTGATCTCTAGCTTTCCCCAAGTTGCTTTCCACTCAAATCATCTTTCCACCAAATCCAATCCTATGAGAGAGAGTTGAGTGTTGGGGAGACTATCATTTGAAGCACAAGAGCAAGGAGTTCATCATCAACACACCATTTGTTACTTCTTGGAGAGTGGTGTCTCCTAGATTGGCTAGGTGTCACTTGGGAGCCTCCGTCAAGATTGTGGAGTTGAACCAAGGAGTTTGTAAGGGCAAGGAGATCGCCTACTTCGTGAAGATCTACCCGAGTGAGGCAAGTCCTTCGTGGGCGACGGCCATGGTGGGATAAACAAGGTTGCTTCTTTGTGGACCCTTCGTGGGTGGAGCCCTCCGTGGACTCGCGCAACCCTTACCCTTCGTGGGTTGAAGTCTCCATCAATGTGGATGTACGATAGCACCACCTATCGGAACCAAGGATAAAAAATCTCCGTGTCAACATTGCGTTTGCTCCCTCAATCTCCTCCCTTTACCTTCATATGCAATTGTTTTACTTTCCGCTGCTACACTCTTAGAATTGCATGTGTAGGTTGATTGCTTGACTTGTGCTAAGTTGCTAAAATCTGCCAAGAACTAAAATTGGGAAAATGCTAGATTTTTAGTTGGTCAAGTATTCTAGTCACCCCCCTCTAGAGATACTTTCGATCCTACAAGTGGTATCAGAGCTTTGGTCTCCATTTGCTTTGATTTCCATAGCTTTTGGTGGTCATAGCCTTGGTTTCACAACCTAGGAGAGTATGGCGTCTAGCGAGGGAAATTACCACCGTAGAGGTCCTTACTTTGATGGTACAAATTTTGCTAGTTGGAAGCATACGATGAAAATGCATATTCTTGGACATAACCCGGCCGTTTGGGCTATTGTGTGTATTGTCTTGCAAGGTGAATTCTTTGATGGGAGAGAACCAAACCGTGAAGCTACCGCGGGGGAGTTGAAGATGCTGCAATACAATGCTCAAGCTTGTGATACTCTCTTCAACGGATTGTGCCCCGAAGAATTCAACAAAATCAGCCATCTTGAGAATGCAAAGGAAATTTGGGATACTTTGATTGACATGCACGAAGGTACCGACTCCGTCAAGGAATCCAAATTGGATGTGCTTCAAAGTCAACTTGAGAAGTTCAAAATGAAGGATGGTGAAGGCGTCGCTGAAATGTACTCTAGGCTTGCTCTCAGCACAAATGAGATTGCCGGCTTAGGAAGTGAAGAGATGACCGATAAATTCATCATCAAGAAGATCCTAAGAGCCTTGGATGGAAAATATGATACCGTGTGCACATTGATCCAAATGATGCCCAATTACAAAGATCTCAAGCCAACGGAAGTCATTGGAAGAATTGTTGCTCATGAGATGTCACTCAAGGATAAGGAAGAGCTCCATAACAAGTCAAGCGGTGCTTACAAAGCCTCATGTGAAGCTCCCACATCGTCAAGTGAGAAACAAACCTTCAATGAAGAATTGAGCCTAATGGTGAAGAACTTCAACAAGTTCTACAAAAGTAGAAGCAAGGAAAGAAGTTCCAAGTCAAGGTCCTACAATGACAAAAGATCTTCTAGTCGTGAGCATAATTGCTACAATTGTGGAAGACCCGGACACTATTCCAATGAGTGTACAGCTCCCTACAAAATAAGAGAAGATTCTCCCAAAAGAAGGAGTAGAAGAGAAGAATCACTATCAAGAGAAATAAGGAGTAGAGATGATCGTTATGAACGAAGACCCTCTCGGAGAAGCAAGGATTCGGAAAGGAAGGACAAGTCATCAAGGAGCTACACAAAAAGAAGACATCAAGCTCATGTTGGTGAATGGGTATCCGGCTTCGACTCCGACAATCACTCCGAAAGAAGTTATCACTCCGACTCCGAATATACTCAAGATGAAGGTGTTGCCGGACTAGCACTTGTGACAACCAACTCCTACGACATATTTGACTCACCAAATGAAGGAATTGGAAGATGCTTCATGGCTGAAGGTCCAAAGGTAACACACCCCGAGTATGTTGATTTCAATAGTGATGAAGATGACTTGCTAGGAGATGATGATTTACTTGTTGACAACTCTAGTTATGAAAACTATGATGAATGTGCAATTAATCATGCTAATCAAGATAAAACGAATGATGATGAGAAGAAGGAGATTAAGCGTCTAACTAAAGAACTAAACACTCTTAAGTTAGCTCATGAAACTACCTTGGAAGATCATCGAGAACTTTTAAAGACTCATGAGAAGCTACGCTTTGAAAAGCTCAACCTTGAGCAAGAGCATGAGTTTTTAAAGGCGATCAATGATGATCTTCGCAAGAAAAGTTCTTCTTACATCGCCAAGCGTTTACTCTTGTCTGCTTACATGCCACAAGTTAAATCTAACAACAAGAACAAGAAAGATTCTTCATCTAGTAGTAACAACAATCATGCTAAATCCAATGATGTTGCTTCTAGTAGTTCTCTTGATTCCACTAATGATTCTCTTAGCCAAGTTACACTTGAGCAAGAAAATAGCTTATTGAAGGGAATTATAGAGAAAGGTGTCTACAAGAGCCTTGCCGGAAGTAAGCAATTTGAGGAAATTGTACGCAAGCAAGGAGGACACCGGAAGAATCAAGGTGTTGGTTTTGAATGAAAGTCAATGCCAATGGAGTTGAGTGGGAAGAAGATCAAAACCCCAAGACGAAGTTTGTTCCTCAACAAGAGAAGTATGATCCTACTTTTTTCAAAGGAACACAAGCTCAAGATGATCTTCCGCCACAAGACCACAAGCAAAAAGGCAAGGACAAGCTTCAAGAGGAAATTGATGCATTTGAAGAAGCACCTAAGGCCTTAGTCAAGTGGGTTCCCAAAACTACATCAAGTTCTACTTCATCAAGTACGACTACAACTCCAAGGATTCCCATCAAGATGGTGTGGATCCCGAAGAAGAACTAGAGAGTTCTTGAGGGTGACTCCGCCAACATACTTCACTCTTATCATTTTGGCAATGACAAGTGCGAACAACTTTCATATCTTGCACTAGTTCAAGGAGTCACAAACCCTCTTGTTGGTAAGACAAGGGACAAGGTAACCTAATGCTTTCATGGTCAACATCTTGTGTATACATCTCTCTATGTCTATGGATATCCTTGCTTGTTCCTTGTGGGACTAACTCGTGTAGGTATTGAAAGTGCAACTCATTCCAATGGATCGCTCCGAATGATCTACATCAACCTTGAGCATCCACATCTTCAACACCTACATGAAGTCATCATCGACAAAACCCAAGGTTAGTTCATCCCTCTTAGGGGGGATATCACATCTAGGGGGAGCTTTACTCTAAAAATTGAGCTAAAGCAACTCTAATGGTGTGAGCACAACAATGCTTTATGTAAAAGTGGTAACCCCACTTGTGCTTAAACGATGAGTATGACCTATGATCAAATGTTCTCATTTGACTCCTAAGTCAATATACTCATATATAGATGACCTAGTCATCGCCAATTGCTTGATAGATGCTAGAATGTTTGTGCATGCTTTGTCACATATTTCATTTTCCATTTTAATTGTGTGAGCATGTTGGATGCATATTTTACTCATTCAAGGACATCCATTTGTTGCATTGATTGTTTGGCTTTTTCTCTTTTGCCAAATGGATGGACAAGAATGCCTAAGAACTCCCTCTAGCTATCTATGCTTTTCTCGTCTCAAACTCTATTCATGCTACATCACAAAGTTTGATCAAGTCAGATTCGAACCACTCTGTGTGAGGAGCACTCGGAGTCCCCGATTCGTCATAGACTTAAACTTCCAAAACCTCTTTGTGCATTTCGGTCTGACCGATTCATCCTTTTCGGTCCTACCGAGATCACTAAGTTGATCTAGGTTTTCAATCTCGGTGCAACCGATTAGAACATTTCGGTCACACCGAGTTGCAGTAATTGCCTGCAGTTTTGCATCTCGGTGCCACCGAGTTGTTCCACTCGGTCACACCGACAGGGTTAGGTTATATATACCGACGGGTTAAATTTTGGAAAATCTCCCGAAACCCTTCACCCGCGCGTAACCTGCTCTGCCTCTTCGGGTCTCCGGATCGTCTTCTCGCCGCCAGCAACCTCCCGCCGCTGGTCTCCGCCGCCGTCAACGGCAATCTGCTCCGCCATTGCCGCCGTAGAGAACACTCGCCGCTCTAGGGTAAGTGTTCGACCCCTTGTGCTGTCTTTTTCACTCCGATTCCTAGCACAAGGACAATGCCATGTTTCTTTCCATGATTGAGATTGATCCATCCAGCAAAAACTTCCTTAGGTCTAGATTGATTCGAAAATTTTAGGGTTAGCTCTCCGCAGAACTCATCTCGGACCGACCGAACTGTAGAAATCAGTCTCACCGATTCGGCCTTGGCCATTGCACATGCGCTTTTCGGTCTGACCGAAACGTGCAAATCGGTGTGACCGAGTTCAGGATTCTGTGAAACCCTAGCAATCTCAGTGCCACCGAACAGTGACTCGGCCCTACCGAGTTCACTAGTTTAGGTTCCAAGTGTTGCTTCGGTATCATCGAGTTTGTCAATTTGGTAGCTCCGAGATCACTTCTGTAGAGAACTAAAACTAAGCTTTTTGACTCAATTGCTTTGCAAAACTCATGTACTTTGTGATGCTCATCTTCGCTACCTCATCTATAATCTATTCACAGGGTCTGCTGATAGTTTGCCTGCAAGATGTCTGACCAAAGTGATATTCAGAACAAGTCTGAAGAGCAGATTCAGTTGAGTGAGGGCACTAGTCCCTCAGGGAGCTATGATGAGGGCAGCAGGAGCACACCTAGTAACTTGCCCAAGGCAGCTACCAGGACAAGGAAGAAGAAAACCTCAGATTCTGAAGATGAAGATTATGTGGCTGTTAAGGATGAGGCACTTCAAGAAAGAAGGTGCTGAAGAAGGAATATAGCACTGCTGCTGCAACAAAGCCTGGAATGAAAACAAAGGCTCCAGCAAGAAGAGTTCCAATGTCAAAAGCCAGAGCCTCTACCGCTGAAGCTTCCAAGCCAAAGAAAGTTGCCGCAGGTGAAACTATGAAGTTCACCATTGAATCAGAAGATGGTGAAGCAGCAGGTGATGGTAAGAAGAAGAAGAGGGCAAGAACCACAACTGCCAGAGTTCTTGGCAAGCCCTCAATGAAGAGAGACTCTGAAAGAGAAGAGGAAGAACAAGAGGATGTTGCACCAGCACCCAAAGCTCAGAAGCTCATGGGAGATGCAATCATATCAGGGGCTGCTCGATCTAAGCCCAAAGCTGCTCCCAAGGCTGCTGCTCCAGCTCAGAAGCCTAAACCCAAGAGGAACACCAGCAGTATTCCTACTGAGGAGAAGAAGATGATTCACTTGTTTTGAGAAAGCTGAAGCCCAAGATCCCTGACCATAATGATGCACATCCTGTTGGAGAGAACATGAAAATCAGGAAGGATTCAGGACTGAGATTATGGAGACAGTCTGATCCATATGCCATCAGGAGGAGAACTGCTGTGGACTACATGTTTCACACTAAGGAACAGCAAGACTTCTATGAGACAATTTTGCTTGACAAGAAGCCCATAGTGTGTGACATGAGATGGGTTGACTGGGAGTACATCAAGGAGAATGAAGATCACTATCCAGGTGTATATGACAGTTTCAAGGCATGTGGAGTTGATACATTTGTTGCCCAGAAGCTCACCAAGTGGAATGATGAGCTGATCATGCAGTTTTACTCCACTGCCCACTTCTACCCAGATGGGAAGATCATTTGGATGTCTGAAGGTAAAAGGTACCAATCTTCTATTGGAGAATGGGCTCAATTGATCAATGCCCCAGAAGAAAGTGAGGATGACTTGGATGTTTATGCTGAAAAGAAGAAAGATCACAACACGATGGCCAACATGTACAGAGAGATCCCAGATGATGCTTTGGAGACTCATAAGTTTGGATCTGTCCACTTCTTGTTGTCTGGTCTGCCTACCATCAATTGGATCCTAAGGCACACATTGCTACCCAAGTCAGGTGATCACAAAATGATAAGAGGACATGTTATCAACTTGCTACATTTGTTTGATGTGCCTCAAAAGTTCAAAGTCATGAGTCTGATTGTGGAGACAATCAAAAGGACAACAGCTGATCAGAAGAGAAGTTGTGGGTATGCCCCACAAATTCAAGAGCTCATCAACTCCAAGATGGGCACAAGCAAATATCTATTGGATAAGGAGCACCTGCCCATCTACCCTGAATTTGAAGACAACACTGTTGTCATGAATGAAAATGAACCATCATCAGCTCAAGCACATGAGAAGAGAGAGAAGGCAAGGGCAGAGAAAGCTACAAAGATGCCAACTGTTGAAGAGGCATCTCAAGTGTTCTTGAAGTCCAAACAAGATCAACTTGGATATCTGATTCAATCCACTTTGAGGATTGAGAAGGGCTTGGCCACCCTAACTCAAAACCAGGAGAGTTTGGAGAGGATCATTGAGCAGAAATTCTATGATCTGGATGTCAAGGTAACTAAGATCCAAACTGCAGTTGAGCAGCTACAGGAGGAAGCAGAGGAGAAGAAGGGCAAGTCTACTGCAGATGCTTTTGCTAGAGTGCCCAGGGGACAGAGATCTGCTGCAGTGCCAGTCACAGATACTAGAGCTACAGCATCAGCTCCAGCAGCTACAGCTCCAGTGCCACCTCCAGCAGCCACTCCACCAGCTCCAGCTACATCAACAGAAGCTTTCGTCCTTGGAATCATCTCTACACCACCTACCGAAGATCAAGCCTGAGAGTCGTTTAGCACTATGCATTTTTGAACTTTTTGGTAACTTGTTGCCAAAGGGGGAGAAAAATGTATAGATCATAGGCTTCGAGAGAGAGTGTTACTTTTTTATCTCTCTTGTTATTTTGGTTGAAACTTTTTATTGTGTGCTTGTGTGAGATACTTTATGTGCTTGTGAGATACTTGTTTGACCATATGCTACACTTAATGCTTGTTGGATGATATTATCTCTTATATCATTATATGATCATTCACTTGCTTGGTGATGAGTGCATGCTTTTAACTTCTATCATTTTGAGCGCTCCACCAAGATGTATGTGACATGGAAGAGTAACCCATGATCCTAATCGATTGTGCATTTGCATTCAAAAGCAAATTTTAAATAATGCACAAATTTAGGGGGAGATCTTGCTTATCACATACTTCTCAAAGCGATGATGTTTTTCAATCTTATTATCATTTGTCGAAGCTTTGATCTATATGTTGTCATCAATTACCAAAAAGGGGGAGATTGAAAGTGCAACTATCCCTGGGTGGTTTTGGTAATTCCAAACAACATATAGCTCATTGAGCTAATGCTATTTCAAGATAAATATTTCAGGAAATCTCAATGATTGGATGGCATGGATGAGAAAAGTGGACCCCTCAAAATGCTAAGGACAAAGGATTGGCTCAAGCTCAAAGCACAAGACTCTACATTTTTCATTTTAGTGATCCAAGATCACATTGAGTCCATAGGAAAAGCCAATACTATCAAGAGGGGGTGAGGTGTTGCTTAATGAGTTTCTTGCTCAAAGTGCTTAGTGATATGCTCCAAAAACCCTCAACTACTTTCTCACATCCACATATGTCCCAAACCAAAAGTCAAACTCGGCCCCACCGAAACTTTCTATCCGGCGCCACCGAGTTCAATTGACATAGCCACTGCCAGAAACCCTAGTCTTTTCGGTCTCACCGATAGGGATCTCGGTCTCACCGAGATGAGATTGTAATCTCTTTGTTTCCCTTCGTAACGTTTCGGTCAAACCGAGATGAGCGATCAGTCCCACCGAGATTGCAATGCAAACTCTCTGTTTCCCTTTCGTCACGTTTCGGTCTAACCGGGATGAGCGAATCGGTCCCACCGAGTTTGCCTGACCAACTCTCTGTTTGTCTATTACCAAAATCGGTCTCACCGAGTTTGTGTAATCGGTCTCACCGAGATTACGTTATGCCCTAACCCTAACGAAATCGGTCTCACCGAGTTGACGTGTCGGTCCCACCGAAAACCCTAACGGTCACATTATGAACTAAATCGGTCTGACCGAGTTCTCTGATTCGGTCCCACCGAGTTTGGTGATTTGTGTGTAACGGTTAGATTTTGTGTGGAGGCTATATATACCCCTCCACCCACTCTTCATTCGTGGAGAAAGCCATCAGAACATGCCTACACTTCCAACATACATTTTCTGAGAGAGAACCACCTACACTTGTGTTGAGGTCAAGATATTCCATTCCAACCACATAAATCTGGATCTCTAGCTTTCCCCAAGTTGCTTTCCACTCAAATCATCTTTCCACCAAATCCAATCCTATGATAGAGTTGAGTGTTGGGGAGACTATCATTTGAAGCACAAGAGCAAGGATTTCATCATCAACACACCATTTGTTACTTCTTGGAGAGTGGTGTCTCCTAGACTGGCTAGGGGTCACTTCGGAGCCTCCGTCAAGATTGTGGAGTTGAACCAAGGAGTTTGTAAGGGCAAGGAGATCGCCTACTTCGTGAAGATCTACCCGAGTGAGGCAAGTCCTTCGTGGGCGACGGCCATGGTGGGATAGACAAGGTTGCTCCTTCGTGGACCCTTCGTGGGTGGAGCCCTCCGTGGACTCGCACAACCGTTACCCTTCGTGGGTTGAAGTCTCCATCAACGTGGATGTACGACAACACCACCTATCGGAACCACGGATAAAAAATCTCCGTGTCAACATTGCGTTTGCTCCCTCAGTCTCCTCCCTTTACCTTCATATGCAATTGTTTTACTTTCCGCTGCTACACTCTTAGAATTGCATGTGTAGGTTGATTGCTTGACTTGTGCTAAGTTGCTAAAATCTGCCAAGAACTAAAATTGGGAAAAGGCTAGATTTTTAATTGGTCAAGTAGTCTAATCACCCCCCTCTAGACATACTTTCGATCCTACGACCCTCTCTATGGAGGTAATACCCTACTTCCTGCTTGATTGATCTTGATGAATATGAGTATTACAAGAGTTGATCTACCACGGGATCGTAATGGCTAAACCCTAGAAGTCTAGCCTGTATGACTATGGTAATGTGTATATCCTTTCCGGACTAACCCCTCCGGTTTATATAGACACCGGGGGGGGGGGAATCTGGGGTTACATAGAGTCGGTTACATAAGAAGGAATCTTCATAGCAGGTCTCCAAGCTTGCCCTCCACGCCAAGGAGAGTCCAATCCGGACACGGGTACAATCTTCGGCCTTCATGTCTTCACAACCCATCAGTACGGCCCATTGGACAACAGGCCGTACGCCCGAGGACCCCTTAGTCCAGGACTCCCTCAGAGACATTTTCAGAATATCAGTCGGACGCATACACAAAAAGACAGGTCTAAGCATTTCAACAAAGCGCTCAAAATCCTCATCATCCTTTTTCTTGGATGGCTTAGGAGGAAAGGGTATGGGTTTCTGAACCCATGGTTCTCTTTCTTTACCATGTTTCCTAGCAATGAAGTCTCTCTTATCATAACGTTGATTCTTTGATTGTGGGTTATCAAGATCAACAACAGGTTCTACCTCCACATCATTATCATTGGTAGGTTGAGAATCAACATGAACATCATCATTAACATTATCACTAGGTTCATGTTCATTACCAGATTGTGTCTCAGCATCAGAAATAGAAATATCATTGGGATTCTCAGAAGTGTCTATAACAGGTTCACTAGAAGCATGGAAAGTCCTATCAGTTTTCTTTTTTTGTGCATCAGTATTAATTATCTGAGAATCTTGCTCAATTCCCTTAGGATGTCCCTCATGATACAAAGGTTCCTGGGTCATTTTACCTCCTCTAGTCATAACCCTAACAACATTATCATTGTTCTTACTATTCAACTCATTGAGCAAATCATCATGTGCCTTAAGTACTTGTTCTACTTGAGTTTTTACCATTGAAGCATGCGTACTAATAAGCTTAAGATCATTAATAGTTCTACTCATATAATTACCCAAGCAGTCAAGCATGTAAGCATTGCGTTTCAATTGTCTACTAACATAAGCATTGAAATTTTCTTGTTTAACAATAAAATTATCAAACTCATCCAAGCATTGATTAGCAAACTTATTATGAGGAATATCACCTTCATCAAATCTATAGAGAGAATTTACCTCTACTACCTGTGTCGGGTTATCAAGACCATGTATTTCTTCAATAGGCGGTAAATTCTTAACAACTTCAGCTTTTATACCCTTTTCTTCCATAGATTTCTTTGCATCTTGTATATCTTCAGGACTGAGAAATAGAATACCTCTTTTCTTCGGAGTTGGCTTAGGAGTTGGTTCAGGAAATGTCCAGTCATTATCATTACACAATATATTATTCAATAGCAATTCAACTTGCTCAACGGTTCGTTCCCTGAAAACACAACCAGCTAAACTCTCCAGGTGGCCTCTGGAAGCATCGGTTAGTCCATTATAAAAGATATCAAGTATTTCATTTTTCTTGAGAGGATGATCAGGCAAAGCATTAAGTAATTGGAGAAGCCTCCCCCAAGCTTGTGGGAGACTCTCTTCTTCAATTTGCACAAAGTTAAATATTTCCTTTAAAGCAGCTTGTTTCTTATGAGCAGGGAAATATTTTTCAGAGAAGTAGTAAATCATATCCTGGGGACTACGCACACAACCAGGAGTGAGAGAATTAAACCATAACTTAGCATCACCCTTTAACGAGAAACAAAATAATTTAAGAATATAGTATAGCGATTTTTTCCCTCATGAGCAAATAGGGTGGCTATATCATTCAATTTAGTAAGATGTGCCACAACAGTTAAAGATTCAATAACCATAGAAAGGACCAGATTCAACCAAAGTAATTAACTCAGAATCGACAGAGAATTCGTAATCCTTATCAGTAACAAAGATAGGTGAAGTAGGAAACTTAGGATCATATTGCATTCTAGCATTCAAAGACTTTTCTTTCAGCTTAGCTAACAGTTTCTTAAGATCATCTCTATCATTGCAAGCAAAAAAGTCTCTAGCAGTTTCTTCATCCATAATATAACCGTTAGGTACAACAGGAAGTTCATATCTAGGAGAGCTAGTCTTATCAGGTGTTTCGATAATTTCATCATTTTCAGAAATATCATCTTCAGCATAATCAATAGTTCTAACTCTAGCAAGATGTTCATCAAGTAATTCACCCAGTGGCACAGTTTTATCAAGCAAAGTAGTAGCATCATAAGCATCATTCATAGCAGAAGTAGCATCATCAATAACATGCAACATATCAGAATCAATAGTAGGTGTAGGTGTCACAAGTTTACTCAAAACAGAAGGTGAATCAAGTGGAGAGCTAGATGGCAGTTCCTTACCTCCCCTCGTAGTAGAGGGAAAAATCTTGGTTCTAGTATCTTTCAAATTCCTCATAGTGATCAACAGATATAAATCCCAAGTGACTCAGAGAATAGAGCTATGCTCCCCGGCAAAGGCGCCAGAAAAAGATCTTGATAACCCACAAGTATAGGGGATCGCAACAGTTTTTTAGGGTAGAGTATTCAACCCAAATTTATTGATTCAGCGCAAGGGGAGCCAAAGAATATTCTCAAGTATTAGCAGTTGAGTTGTCAATTCAACCACACCTGAAAGACTTAATATCTGCAGCAAAGTATTTAGTAGCAAAGTAGTATGGAAGTAACGGTAACGGTGGCAAAAGTAACAGTAACAATTTTGTAGCAATTGTAACAGTGGCATCGGCAAAGTAACGTAGCAAAGATCAATATGTGAAAAGCTCGTAGGCAATGGATCAATGATGGATAAGTATGTCGGATGGCATTCATCATGCAACAGTTATAACCTAGGGTGACACAGAACTAGCTCCAATTCATCAATATAATGTAGGCATGCATTCCGAATATAGTCATACGTGCTTATGGAAAAGAACTTGCATGCCATCTTTTGTCCTACCCTCCCGTGGCAGCAGGGTCCTAATGGAAACTAAGGGATATTAAGGCCTCCTTTTAATAGAGAACCGGACCAAAGCATTAGCACTTAGTGAATACATGAACTCCTCAAACTACGGTAATCACCGGAAATAATCCCAATTATTGTCACCTTGAGGTATGCGGATCATAACTCGTAATAGGTGTCTACAACTTGCAAGATAGGATCAAGGACACACATATATTCATTAAAACATAATAGGTTCAGATCTGAAATCATGGCACTCGGGCACCAGTGACAAGCATTAAGCATAGCAAAGTCATAGCAACATCAATCTCAGAACATAGTGGATACTAGGGATCAAACCCTAACAAAACTAACTCGATTACATGATAAATCTCATCCAACCCATCATCGTCCAGCAAGCCTACGATGGGATTACTCACGCACGGCGGTGAGCATCATGAAATTGGTGATGGAGGAAGGTTGGTGATGATGATGGCGACAGATTCCCCTCTCCGGAGCCCCGAACGGACTCCAGATCTTCCCTCCCGATGAAGAACAGGAGGTGGCGGCGGCTCTGTATTGTAAAATGAGATGAATCCTTCTCTTTCATTTTTTTCTCCCTGAACGTGAATATATGGAGTTGGAGTTGAGGTCGGTGGAGGTCCAGGGGACCCACAAGGCAGGGGCGCGCCCTAGGGGGGGCGCCCTCCACCCTTGTGGACAGTAGGTGGGTCCTCCTCTATTGATTATTTCACCAATATTTTTTATTTATTCCAAAAATATTCTTCGTAAAGTTTCAGGTCATTCTGAGAACTTTTATTTCTGCACAAAAATAACATCAAGGCAATTCTGCTGAAAAATGCGTCAGTCCGGGTTAGTTCCATTCATGCAAATTAGAGTCCAAAACAAGGGTAAAAGTGTTTGGAAAAGTAGATACAATGGAGACGTATCACTATCAAACTACTCGCTACTTACAATTTCAGTGCTTGCAGAGATTACCTTGCTGAAAACCACTTGTCATTTCCTTCTGCTCCTCGTTAGGTTAGATACTCTTACTTATCGAAAGGACTACGATTGATCCCCTATACTTGTGGGTCATCAAATTTAAACATGCAATTAACCGCTGAGGGATTGACAACCCCTTGTTCGCGTTGGGTGCAAAGATTTTTATTTTGTATGCAGGTGTTGTGTGGTTCTCCTACTGGATTCATAACCTTGATTCCTAACTGAGAAAAATACTTATCTTTAATGTACTACATCATCGCCTCCTCTTCGGGAAAATCCCAACGCAGCTCACAAGTAGCAGCAGGCTGCGGGCGGAGCGGACGTTCAGTAGGCGGGGGTAGAGGAGGCACTAGCAGTTGCCAAGGCTGGGGAATGTGGATATTGAGCTATTCACAAGTAGTGCAGCTGCATCGGCGAGTACTTGCTCGGATCCCACACCTTCCACCACGGCGAGGCGAGGAAGGAGCGGGTCCCCGGCCACGGGGCAAAGCGGCGGCTGTAGGGGGTGAGGTGGCGGCGAAGGGAGAGGGAGAGAAGGGAAAGCAAGGCGAGTACAAGGACCGGCGGGAGGTGGCGGGGCTTCATCTCCGACGGTGCGGGCGGCGAGATCCCGCAGCCATTAGTAGGTATCACGTGACTCGAAGGGCGGGGGTGAGTCGCCGACGTGAGGGAGTGTCAGTGGGGTGGGGGGACGTCAGAGCAGCTGGGACCGAGTGGTGCGAGCAGCTTCGGTAGTTCGAACGAAGTGACCGAATTGTGGGGCCGTATTCCGTTGGGGTATACGTGTAAGTGGTGGGTTGGTTGGATAGTTTGTTAGTTCGGTGGGTAGTTCGGGTGCGGTGCACTCAAACGTCCGGAAAGTAGACAGGCTGTGAGTCATGTTTTTTTGCGAGTGAGGTGTGAGTCATGTTAGCAGCCGTAGAACTAGCGGTTTGGAGAACAGTGGTATTCCAACCCACTAGGGTTCAAATCCTGGTGCTATCATTTTTTTGAATTTATTTCAATATTTTCGGCAATGCGTGTTGAGTGAAAGGAGACATTCTCATTGACTACGAGAAGCCTATGGTGACTACGTCAACCTCACTTATATGCCACTCAATCTCTAGAAAATGCTTATATGGATAGGGTTTTTATACTCTAGTGCAAAAGAAAGTCAATTTTATTCCAAAAAAACACTTCTAAACCTTTTTAACCTTTTCTGTAATTACTAAACAAAAATTCTCATATAGAGTGTATATACACCGAGGAACAAAAAGGTATTTCTCGGTAACGTATTGGCCAAATGATATATCGCAAAAGATTATGTTTTGCATATCATTTAGGCCTTAGTAGTCGTTTCTTTAGTAACATCCAAATAGAAATATACAAAAAGAAGTTAAAAAGGAGTTGAGTGCCGCTTTAATGGGCTCTTATGATTATGAAATGACAACCAATGAACTGTTTTTATCTGATAATGTTTATTGTAGAATAAACAAACAAGATAAATCAAGTCATGAATGGCATATTGATTCAAGACTACCAATCCATAGTAAGTTTTTTAGAGAAACAAAGCATAGATCTATTGTTTTCATTGTTGGGCAGAACATGTAGGTAAGCAACTTGATATGATACTTGATTCAGAAAAAAGTGATGGTCCCTTTTTCACCTTAGAATGAAAATAACCTCCCAAGTGACCAGAACTACCAAAAGTTCATTTCTCTTGCATTTTACGGGAGTTACATATACCAACTGGGTAGTATCCTTCCTCGCATGCTAGCATGGTACACTATGATTATGAAATTAGCCTGTTCTCAATTGATTTTCAGCCAAATATAAGAGAACAAACATGATATGTTTCATCACAACAATAAGTACAAAAACTGTAAAGAAAAATGTTTCTGCCAAGTGGCATATCTGAACTCAATATGCCATCCTCGTAGTATGCAAAAGAAAGAGAACACCTCAAGTCCCTGAATATACATATCCTCTATAATACTAAGCTCCCTAGTTTTAAAGAGCCCACGTTAAATTGAGGTCTCCAATTGAGTTTGGGTCATCCGATTTTGACCGGGTCAACAATTTCTCAAAGCTTTACCATTCGATTCTTTTACATTATACACTACGTTCCTTAATTTTTAAGGCCTTACAATTAATTGATGTCTTCAATTTAGAATTGGTTCAACTCGATTTTGACCTGGTCAACAATATTAAGCCCCCAAATTTTAAGACCTCGCAATCAATTGAGGTCTCCAATTGGAATTGGTTCACCTGATTTTGACCGGGTTAACAATTTCTCAAAGTTCTCATTCCTTTCTTTTATATTATACACTATCCTTCCTAATTTTAAGGCATCACAATTAATTCATATTTTCAGTTTAGAATTGGGTTACTCGATTTTGACCGGGTCAATAATTTCTCAAGGAGCTCTCCTATTCAATTATTTTAATTCACTATATTCCCTAATTGTGAAGCTTTTTATGATTGAGGTATTCAATTTTAGATTTGGTTTACTATTTGATCGGACCAATGATGTTCCAAATCATCAGCAACAACTGGCCTATAGAAACATATCAATCTCGCCCACCCTCCCACCACCTAGAAAAAAGAAACGCCACCATTTGATACTACAACACCAATATAATACATGCAACTACCGACGCAGAAATTTTCCCGCATAAATATGGGTTTATTAGCGGATAACACAGAATCACACCGTGAAAGGCCCACCAAATCACCGTGTTATAAAAAAACACTCAATTATCTCTCTGCCCCGCCGAACTAAATATTCCATCAATTCAAAAATATAAGGAATGTTAGTTTTTGAAAAGTTAAATTCCTTTAACTTTGGTTTAGAGCCAAAAATATCGACATCCACAATATTAAACAAAATAATATTGAAATTTATTTCATGATGAATCTAATTTTACCGATTTGATATTATGAATTTTGATATATTTATCTACAAATTTCATCAAACTTAAAAAGTTTTGACTTCTAAAAAAAGTAATACACCTTGTATTTTGAGATAGAGTGGATATTTTTTTAAGATACTCAACAACATCAACGGCGCAGCAATGGGCGCCCAACCTTCTTGTACAAATAGTAATCTGGCAAGTAAACAAATACCAATTAGATAGCTTATAAACTAGAGTAATAATAGTTGATTTTTTTTGAAAAGGAGGAAAAGAACCCGGCCTCTGCATCAATCGATCCATGCAGTGATCTTATTAAAAACAATCGTAACCGAGTAATAATAGTTGACAACTGGAATGAATTATATACACTAACGTGTACTGTAGTTCATCTAAGGGAATCCTACAGAATAAGCGAGCAAAGACAAACCGAGGTTTCGGTTGCACATGACTGATTTTCCTCTGCACTCCTGTACAGTACAGTACTGACATAATAATCTCATATGCTCTACCTAAAAGGACTGAAGAGATACCTGGATACCCCTGCTTATACCAATACAACAATATACCAATAACATCATCAAGGCTGAAGCAGTAGTGTTTCTGACTTTTCTTTGAAGACGAACTAAGGTCTAAATTAAGGACGCGGATTTGGTGAACATGGATGCGCACGCACTCTTTATGAATAGTAAATTCAAAAAAAGCTAAAAAAATCAAAAAAAAATCTGAAACCGGTATACTCGCATATGAAGTTTCACGAAGAAATCACATCCGTGGTAATCTGGGCAAAAATGACAAAATCGAAGCTATATTAAAAAACACTGTTTAATGAATAGTATGATCGCATTCGTATTTTATTCACTAAGAATACCATGGGTGTTAATACATAGTGAAACTTCACACGTGAGTAAAATGATCGACTAAGATTCATACCGCGGAATTTCAATTTTTTTTAATGAATTTACTATTCACATGGGTGCGCGCGCAACCATGTTCACCTTTGTATTTTTGCTAAATTAA
Source organism: Aegilops tauschii subsp. strangulata (assembly GCF_002575655.3). Classification (NCBI taxonomy): domain Eukaryota; kingdom Viridiplantae; phylum Streptophyta; class Magnoliopsida; order Poales; family Poaceae; genus Aegilops; species Aegilops tauschii. Next base: position 231,217,596 of record NC_053039.3, read on the forward strand.
TCATTACTCCCTCTGTAAACAAATAGGAACGTTTAGAGGAAGCGGATTAGGAGCACTCGGCGACGACCCACTACGAAATCACTGCCGGTCGTCTGCCGGCTCGGGATGCGCGTCACTTTTGCCGAAACGAATTTACACGACCAACTAGTATAGTTTAGCAATGGTGACGTTTTGCGTCATTACCTTGTTGAAGGCATTGCTCGGAGATGCCCAGACTGGTTCTTCTAGGTGAAATCCTAGATTCAAGCCCTTGGTGATTGGATCCGGTGAGGGCAGCGCTTGAGCATCGCTCCTTTCTGAAGGCGTTGCCGTTGAAGAACTTCGTCGTACTTGTGGTGTCATGAGATGATTGCTGCAAATACAGTCTTTGTTCTAGTTTGTCGATCACGGATTTGATCGCTTCAAGTTTTTTTTTCTCACATAAGCATAGCTTTGGTCTTACATGACTTTGCTACTTGCCGGCGTGTTTTGTGTGTGTGTGTGTTGATGTTGATTGTGTGTATCCTAGCTATGTAGAGATCGGGTGTATATTCATTGTGTTTGTATTCTCTTGATGCTTCATTTTGAGTTAATAAAATTCACCCTTTATTAAAAAAACTAGTATAGCTTAGCAATGCGTACATGTCCTGCTTCATTTAATATGGTTGCGCCGGGTACAGCAGAGTATAGAAGAGTTGACCAAGACGCGAATGACGGCCATGCGGAGCTTGACGACAAGACGACGAGGACGCAAGTGACGTACAGGAGGAAGCGGCCAGCTAATGTCATGCTAGGAAGCGATGCCGGCGGCGAAATCGTCGCTGGCCATGGTCACGCTCACGCAAAACATGCAGTCACTGTCCAAGGCAAACACGATGCGCAAATGTAGTGCACAGAACGCGGCAAGTACAGACGATGGCTACCTCGTCAAGGGTGGCAGTCTTCCTCCTGGTTTTCTTCTCACACGTTATGGCTGGTCGCTACAACGCCTAGGGAAAAGATGGTGTCACCGGCAGTGGCTGCAAAGAACGCGGTAAGCTCGGATGACGGCCAGGGCGGACATGGTCTTCCTAATTTTTCCAGGCTTAGTTACATGTAGCAAGCATAAGTGGGGAAGATGGTGTACGAATTGTAGAAGAGGATTCAGGGAAGGATTCATTTGGAAAAATGGGTGTCCCGAGGAAGAAGGTCAGTGGTGGGGAGAAGAGAGGGGTGGGTGGGGACTGGGGAGTGCAGACGCATTGATTGCATTAAGTTGTTGCCCGCTGGTTGTTGAGATCGCCAGGGTGTGGACTGTACCTGACAATGTCAGTACATTGAATACCAGCCTAAATACAAGAAAGCATATGAAAAATTACATGTCGCATAAACTAGTAATACTAGTAATACTGACTAATATAGTCGATGTGGATCGCGAAGCTAATAAATGGGTTAGATTTCGGCGAGCTGAGTGCCGACTGCTCCTATGCATTTTCGAGCGTTTAGATCGCTACTTTAGTGATATAAATGCTCTTATATTTCTTTACGGATGGAGTAGTAATTAAAAAAGAATAGAGAACTGTCACCGATTCACCACACATCGAGCCATCGCTTGTCGACCATCCAATTTCCTGGAGAGTGAGTTTAGAGAGAGCACACATTCACCACGACCATGAGGAAAGACCCGGAAGGAGGAACTAGCGCGGAACGAAACAATATCAAGTCGAGTTGCATCTTTCCTTGATCAGGTGCAGGTAGTGGGGGAAAAGAGAACTTGGAGGAGGGAGAAAGCGCCCTGCTGCAGGAACTATACAGGAGCCAATTGATGCATCCCTCCTGGGTGTGTACTATCCAGCCAAGTAACGCCAGATCCATCGCTCTTCTTCTTCCTTTGGATTGGATCTCTTTTTTTTCGTCTGTTTTTGGTGGAGTGTGACGGGAAAGACAAAGTGAGATCGACAATGGAGATGGCAGGCGAGGGGAGCAAATCGAAGAAGGATAATATTATGCTCCCTCATCCGTTCCTAAATACTCCCTCCATTCCTAAATATAAGTCTTATACAATTTCAATGTGTACTACATACGGAGCAAAATAAGTGAATTTATATTCTAAAATATATCTATATACATTCGTATATAGTCCATATTAAAATCTCTAGACTAAAGATTTTAATATGGACTATATACGAATGTATATAGACATATAATTTAAGTCTTTTTAAAGATTTTAATATGGACTATATACGAATGTATATAGACATAGTTTAAAGTGTAAATTCGCTTATTTTACTTCGTATGTAATTCATATTGGAATCTCTAAAAAGACTTACATTTAGGAACGAAGGAAGTAATCGGGAGAGGAACTAACAGCGTTAAAGATAGGGGGATGACTGGATCTATCGAGGGAGGGAGAGAGAGATAGTTCTGTTCGCTGGTCAAGCGGTAAGGTCTTGTCCAATGTTAGATGCTTAGCGAGGTGCTTAGAAAAATAAATCGGTTTTTTTAAGCGTCATTGTCTATTTCTACAGGAGAGGCATATAACTTAAATTATAGCGAGGTGGATCTCGGCTTTTACCGGTGGGAGGGCTTTTTTTCAGATAACACAGAATCACACCGTGAAAGGCCCACCAAATCACCGTGTTATAAAAAAACACTCCGCCGAACTAAATATTCCATAATATAAGGGATGTTAGTTTTTGGAAAGTTAAATTCCTTTAACTTTGGTTTAGAGCCAAAAATATCGACATCCACAATATTAAACAAAATAATATTGAAATTTATTTCATGATGAATCTAATTTTACCGATTTGATATTATGAATTTTGATATATTTATCTACAAATTTCATCAAACTTAAAAAGGTTTGACTTAAAAAAAAGTAATACACCTTGTATTTTGAGATAGAGTGGATATTTTTTTAAGATACTCAACAACATCAACGGCGCATAGCAATGGGCGCCCAACCCTTCTTGTACAAATAGTAATCTAGCAAGTAAACAAATACCAATTAGATAGCTTATAAACTAGAGTAATAATAGTTGATTTTTTTAAAAGGAGGAAAAAAACCCGGCCTGTGCATCAATCGATCCATGCAGTGATCTTATTAAAAACAATCATAACCGAGTAACAATAGTTGACAATTACTGTAGTTCATCTAAGGGAATCCTACAGAATAAGCGCGCAAAGACAAACCGAGGTTTCGGTTGCATATGACTGATTTTCCTCTGCACTCCTGTACAGTACAGTACTGACATGATAATCTCATATGCTCTACCTAGAAGGACTGAAGAGATACTTGGATACCCCTGCTTATACCAATACAACAATATACCAATAACATCATCAAGGCTGAAGCAGTAGTGTTTCTGACTTTTCGTTGAAGACGAACTAAGGTCTAAATTAATCATTACTCCCTCTGTAAACAAATAGGAACGTTTAGAGGAAGCGGATTAGGAACACTCGGCGACGACCCACTCCGAAATCACTGCCGGTCGTCTGCCGGCTCGGGATGCGCGTCACTTTTGCCGAAACGAATTTACACGACCAACTAGTATAGTTTAGCAATGGTGACGTTTTGCGTCATTACCTTGTTGAAGGCATTATTCGGAGATGCCCAGACTGGTTCTTTTAGGTGAAATCCTAGATTCAAGCCCTTGGTGGTTGGATCCGGTGAGGGCGGCGCTTGAGCATCGCTCCTTTCTGAAGGCGTTGCCGTTGAAGAACTTCGTCGTCCTTGTGGTGTCATGAGATGATTGGTGTGGATACAGTCCTTGTTCTAGTTTGTCGATCACGGATTTGATCGCTTCAGATATTTTTTTTCTCGCTTAAGCATAGCTTTGGTCTTACATGACTTTGCTACTTCCGGCGTGTTTTTTGTGTGTGTTGATGTTGGTTGTGTGCATCCTAGTTATACAGAGGCCGGGTGTATACTCATTGTGTTTGTATCCTCTTGATGTTTCATTTTGAGTTAATTAAATTCACCCTTTATAAAAAAAACTAGTATAGCTTAGCAATGCGTACATGTCCTGCTTCATTTAATATGGTTGCACCGGGTACAGCAGAGTATAGAAGAGTTGACCAGGACGCGAACGACGACCATGCGGAGCTTGACGACGAGACGACGAGGACGCAAGCGACGTACAGGAGGAAGCGGCCAGCTAATGTCATGCTAGGAAGCGATGCCGGCGGCAAAATCGTCGTTGGCCATGGTCACGCTCACGCAAAACATGCAGTCGCCGTCCAAGGCAAACACGATGCGTAAATATAGTGCACAGAACGCGACAAGTACAGACGATGGCTACCTCGTCATGGGTGGCAGTCTTCCTCCTGGTTTTCTTCTCACGGGTTATGGCTGGTCGCTACAACACCCAGGGAAAAGATGGTGTCACCGACAGTGGCTGCAAAGAACGTGGTAAGCTCGGATGACGGCCAGGGCGGACATGGTCTTCCTAATTCTTCCAGGCTTACTTACATGTAGCAAGCATAAGTGGGAAATATGGTGTACGAATTGTAGAAGAGGATTCAGGGGAAGGATTCATTTGGAAGAATGGGTGTCATGAGGAAGAAGGCCAGTGGGGAGAAGAGAGAGGTGGGTGGGGACTGGGGAGTGCAGACGCATTGATTGCATTAAGTTGTTGTCCGCTGGTTGTTGAGATCGCCAGGGTGTGGACTGTACCTGACAATATCAGTACATTGAATACCAGCCTAGATACAAGAAAGCATATGGAAAATTACATGTCGCATAAAATAGTAATACTAGTAATACTGACTGGCTAATATAATCAATGTGGATCGCAAAGCTAATGAATGGGTTAGATTTCGGCGAGCTGAGTGCCGACTGCTCCTACGCATTTTCGAGCGTTTAGATCACTACTTTAATGATATAAATGCGGATGGAGTAATAAATAAAAATGAATAGAGAACTGTCACCGATTCACCACACATCAAGCCATCGCTTGTCGACCATCCAATTTCCTGGAGAGTGAGTTTAGGGAGAGCACACATTCACCATGACCATGAGGAAAGACCCGGAAGGAGGAACTAGCGCGGAACGAAACAATATCAAGTTGAGTTGCATCTTTCCTTAATCTGGTGCAAGTAGTGGGGAAAAAGAGAACTTGGAGAAGGGAGAAGCGCCCTGCTGCAGGAACTATACGGGAGCCAATTGATGCATCCCTCCTGGGTGTGTACTACCCAGCCAAGTAACGCCAGATCCATCGCTCTTCTTCTTCCTTTGGATTGGATCTCTTTTTTTGGGTCTGTTTTTGGTGGAGTGTGACGGGAAAGACAAAGTGAGATCGACAATGGAGAGGGCAGGCGAGGGGAGCAAATCGAAGAAGGATAATAGTATGCTCCCTCATCCGTTCCTGAATACTCCCTCCATTCCTAAATATTAAGTTTTTTACGATTTTAATATGTACTGCGTACGGAGCAAAATAAGTGAATTTATACTCTAAAATATATGAACTCTAGAGATTTTAATATGGACTATATACGAATGTATATAGACATATAATTTAAGTCTTTTTAAAGATTTCAATATGGACTATATACGAATGTATATAGACATATAATTTAAGTCTTTTTAAAGATTTCAATATGGACTATATACGAATGTATATAGACATATAATTTAAGTCTTTTTAAAGATTTCAATATGGACTATATACGAATGTATATAGACATAGTTTAAAGTGTAAATTCACTTATTTTGCTTCATATGTAATTCATATTGGAATCTCTAAAAAGACTTACATTTAGAAACGAAGCGAGTAATCGGGAGAGGAACTAACAACGTTAAAGATAGGGGGGTGACTGGATCTATCGAGGAAGAGAGAGAGAGATAGTTCTGTTAGTCGGTCAAGCAGTAAGGTCTTGTACAATGTCAGATGCTTAGCGAGGTGCTTAGAAAAATAAATCGATTTTTTAAGCGTCATTGCCTATTTCTACAGGAGAGGCATATAACTTAAATTATAGCGAGGTGGATCTCGGCTTTTACCGGTGGGAGGGCTTTTTTTTAGATATTTCTTTGAGTTATGTTATAGGGTTTGTGTCTTGATCAGGAAGGCGAGACGGTGACGGCTCTCTGAAAATGGAATAAGGTTCTCCCCGCCTAGCCCCCGTCCTGGTGACGTGTCTAGTATCTTCGAAGGCCGTCGGGAGGCGTGTCTCGGTGGATCTCGCAGGACTCGGTCGGTTGTTGCCTTTGATGGATCCATTGAGAATTCAGATCCAGTATACGTTCATGTGTCTTTACGTTGGATCCTTCTGATTTATGTGACTCTTCGTCGGCGGCGATTGCTGTTCTGATGCGCTGGTTCTATAAGCTCTTAGCACGACGACTTCTCAACTGTCTATTACAACAAGTTTTATCCGCCATCGAGAGGGAGGGGCGATGTGCCGATGACGACGACGCGCCTTCGACTCGTTTGAGTACTTTAGTCGTCGCTAGATGTTCTACGAATCCGAAGAAAGATTTGTATTTACATGTGTGAGATTACCATTTAACCAGGAACGAGTACAAGCGTCAAGAGTATTCGATACCGATCCAACACCATTCAACATCGAGTTTAAATGGAGTAAATAGCATAAAATTACTAGTTTACAGGCTATGGTTCCAAAAAACTACCACTTTTTAATTTTTCTCAGATAACTATCAAGTCAGGGGTTGGCTGTTTCAAAAAACCCAAACCGCTGAGTGCTTATCAACTGATCACGATTATGACAGGTCAGGTCCACACCTAAACAAAGCGTTAGTTTGACCGTTAACTGACATGTGGGGCCCACATGTCAGTGTCTCTTCTTATCTTCCTCTTCTCCTCTCTGCCTCCCTTCTCCTCCACTCTCCCTGCTCGTCAAGAACAGCACAGAACCGCCATGGCCGCCGACCACACTCCACGCTGTCGTCCTGTGCCACGTCCGGCCGCCGCCCTATGCCACTTCGAGCCCCAAAAAATTAAAAAGGCAATCGGGTCCTTCCCGTGGCTGTGCTCCAGATCGAGACGAGCGGGGCGCCCGCAACCATGCTCGCTGGCCATCAGCTATCGTGTGGAGCTCTCGCCGGCAGCCAGGTCACGGGTCAGGGAAGGAGACGGCCCGGCAAGGTCGCATGCCAGGTCGCGGGCCAGGCGGAAGGGCGCGAAGGCGGGGCTTCTCCAGGCGGGCGAGGGTCCAGGCGAAGCTCCTTGCCGGCCACCGCCTCCTCTAGCCGGCGAGCCGCGCCGGTAACCGCCGTAAGCTCCTCGCCACGCGGCCTCTCTTCCTTCCCTCTTCCTCGCGCTGGCTCGAGGTGGGTGGAGCAGCTCGACCAGCTCCGTCCGGTGGCACTGGCTGGAGGTGGTGGCAGCATGGCCGGCCTCGGCGCGGAGGCGGGGCTCGATGTGCTCTATCCCGCGGCGCCGATTGGAGGTGGTGGCGGCGTGGCGGGCCTCAGTGCGGAAGGAGGCAACGAACGTGGCTCTGCGCGGCGGCGTGGGCTGGCATGATTCCAGGGACTCGATTGCTTTTTTAAATGTTTGTAAGGGCTAATCCGTAAAAAATCTATGAATGAGGCGCTGACATGTGGCCCCCACAAGTCAGTTAACGGTCAAACAAATGGTCAACCAAACAGTGTGTTTAGTGGCGGGCCCGAGCTGTCATAAACATGTTTAATTTTTTAACAAAGAGAATTTGGGGTTTTTTGAAACAGCCAACCCCTGATTTGGCAGTTATCTGAGAAAAATTAAAAAGTGGTAGTTTTTTGAAACCATAGCCTGTAAACTAGTAGTTTTATGCTATTTACTCAGTTTAAATGCTTCAGGCCTGAGCCCCCGCTCCCGCTCGATTGTTACAATCCGGGTTAGAAGCGAGACTTGTGATCCACACCTGGTCGGCCACCACCGGCTGGTCGTCGTCGTTCCGGTGCCACGTCCACAGCGCGTGTGTCGCATTCACCACCTGCAGCCTGCCGTGCCCGAAGCTGGCTTCCCGGAACACCGACGTCTTGGGCTGTGGGTCGATATACTCGTCCGCCAGCCCTTCCCGGTTCCCGCCGTCTCCGATGGTCACGTACACCGGCCCGCACTGGTCCTCCATGCCGCCGTAGACGCGCGTGAACCTCTCGTACGCGTGCACGTGCCCCGCGAACACCGCGTCCACGCGCGCGGCGCGGAGCAGCGCCTCCATGGCGTCCCGCATGTCGTCGCCCTCCCCCTGGTGCGCCTTGTTGCTGTTGTACCACGGCGCGTGCACCAGCGCCACCACGAACGGCGTCCTGCCGCGGTCGATCCTGGCGAGGTCGCCCCGCAGCCACTCGTGCTGCGCCGTGCCGGCCTCGAAGCCCGCGTACGAGCCTAGCATGACGACATGCACCATGCCGCCCGCGACGTCGAAGGAGTAGTAGAGGTTCGACCCCGACGGGGAGTCGCCGGCGTCGTACGGCACGCGCCACCGCGCGTTGTAGGCCTTGAAGGCACGCGGCTCGAGGAGCGGGATCCTCTCGATCTCGTGGTTGCCCTCGGTCACCATCCACGGCCGCGCGCTCGCCAGCGGCTCGACGAGCCGGCCGTACGAGTCCCAGCGCGGCTGGAGGAAGTCGGCGTACGACAGGTCGCCGGGAAGGAGGAGCATGTCGTAGTCGGCGGCCGCGATGTGCTGCAGCGTGCTCTTGGTCCAGCCGGTCTGGCCGAGGTCACCTGCAGGACGCCCACCGAAGCATGAAACCAGGGACAGAAATCATGCCAAACTGAAGAGCACTTGATGTGATGTGATTCGATGCAGTACCGACGACGACGAAGGTGAAGGGGAGGCTGGCCGGCGGCGTCCGGAAGGAGAACTCGCGCGACGGATCGGAGCTGCACCGGTAGTAGTACGTTGTGCTGGGTTTCAGTGGGCCGACGACGGCGTCGTGGATGTTCCCCGACCGGTAGAGGGCTAGGTACGAGTAGCTCGTGGTGGTTCCGGTCGCTGAAAATGGGTACTGGCCTGATGTCATGCCGTACTCCACGACTGCCGGTGCATCGTCTTCAGTGATCCATGTCACCCTCATCTCGTCATGGCCAACAGTCGATATATGGACCTGAAAGTATAGTAAACAAAAAGTATTGGCAAGGTAGGCATTTCGAAAATTGGAAATCTTGTTTGCTCAATCATCGCATCCGGTCAGTACAGTCAATACATGCAAAATCAGTCAGGGTCTGCATTCAGTTTTTCGGTTTGATTCGGTTCAATTTATATGGTTTATGATTTATATGGTTTTATACTTCGGTTTTGTATGGTTTTATACATATATAAGGTTCGGTTTGGTAATAACCATTTACTTTCCATATGGTTTAGTCAACCGAAAAGAAAATCTTCAAGTCCACGATCCTGTATGTAGTTCTAAAAAAATAATCTTTATATAGAAATTAGGTACCTTTCAACAAGCTTTGCTTAGAAATGTGCAATAGTGATTATGTGCATATACAAACTTTTGTTGCAACTTCGAGTAACATGCAACTGAGTCGACTTATAATAGTAATTTTCTAGTTGACTATAGATAGAAAATCCTCCTTACTGAGCACACCTATGCACATTATGCATCGGTTTGTTCTTTAATGACGAACTAAACTATTCCTTAACACTACATGGCAGCAACTTATGTTGAATGTTGTAGTTTATGCTTGGCATATTCCATTTACATGTGCACGTCAGGAATTCAGGAGTACTGTAGCGATGAACCATTTTTCTTTCTATTTGAAACGGACAATGAGCAATTATCATGACTACGAGTACTATACGTGAAGAAGTAGAAGTAGCCACGTCATGGTGACAATGACCAAATTAGGCAAGTTTGATATGCTTGCTCTAGTGCAAAATAAGAAGCCGAGCAGTTTCTACCCTTCGCTTTCTTGAGCGATTGACAGTAAGCAAATGCTCTAAGCGATCCTTGCTGGCCTCCTCGTGTGATTCCAGTCATGCTGTTGGTCCAAGATACCAGTATCCAAGAAGCATAATCCATTGCCACCTTTCACTGAACTTCCTAGTATGGTTCAAAAAAATAACTTAACTTCCTAGTGTTCTATTTTAGGGAAATTGCTTACTATTGTTATCCATGGACGATGGACACCATGATCACTACGAATGACACGCTCTGGCACATAAAGCATGAATTATTTTCCTTTTGAAACGTAGCCAAAAGTTTTACCTTATCGATTAATTAAGAAGTAATGCCTGGTTAATTTACGAAAAACCGTAGAAAAAATGAAGCATGAAGTACTATGATTTTGGTATAATTATACGGTTGCACCAAATCACCTTTTCTTTCACCCCATGTACTGATTTGAGTTCGACAAAAGAAGCGAAGTGCAAACCACCCAAAACATATATTCGCGGTGCGGAAAATGAATAATCATAAGGGAAATGCACAGCATACTGAATTTTAACTTTCAGGAACTGAAAGCTCGAAACGACTTCCATACAAGAAGGATAACTGAAAAAGCATATACCTGCGTCGGCGTCTGACCGCCGGCGTCCTTGGGCACGGAGAGCGTAGCCCTCGACCTGGGCCGCACGTAGGGCGAGGTGACGGCGAGCGAGGTAGGCAGCATGGACAAGACGAAGGCGGCGAGGACGATGAGAGCCAACGCTGTGCTCCCTGTTGCCATGGTCGAGAGAACGGAAGCAAACTGGAGAGAGGAACACGAGGGTCCGAGGGTTAATATAAGTATATAGTAGAGAATAAGCAGGTATAGTAGAGCCAGGACACGCCGCTGAATCGCATGATTTAGTGGGCAACCACGAAGGAAGTCAGTTTAAATTGGACGTGTTTCGGGTCTGAAATCTGACTTTCGGACGTTGGCGCCTGCCAGCTTCGGCGGTGACTTGGGCGACTTGTTTTCGTTTCCTGCACAAGTAGACGAGGGACGTCGTCGACCGCGGCTATGGTTGGGCGATGGGAAGCAAGCCGACGTGTGAGAGCCATGCTCCGGAGGTCCAGGGGCGGTTTGCGCGTTCGCTGAAGTTTGCAATTTGGACTCGGCGGTCCGGAAGATGGTGAGCGATGTGATGTTTACCCTAGCACGGTGCTACCGGCCTCCATCAACAGGTGATGTAAAATCTGCCCTGTCCTTATATTCCATGGTCCCAATTTGAGGCTGCCCTGAAATACACCTCTATGTGCTGTAAATATACTTCCTCCGGTTTTTATTTACTCCCCATATTAGAGTTGACTGAAGTCAAACTTTGTAAAGTTTGATTAAATTTATAGAAAATAATATAAATATTTAGCATAACAAATCTATATGATGCGGAAGTACATTCAACAACGAATCTAATGGTATTGATTTGTTATTGTATATGTTAATAGTTTTGTCTATAAACTTTGTCAAAGTTTGTAAAGCTTGACTTTGACCAAAACTAATATGCGGAGTAAATAAAAACGGAGGGAGTACATATACAGCTCACGTGCGACTGACGAAAAAACGCAGTGCGCACAGGCCCAACCGCCATGATGAACATTTCCACGCGTGACCGTCGCACCGCCTCCCAACCGCGCGTGACCGCCTACCCGGCCATCCTCGCCGCCACACTTGCCGCACGCACATCACCTCCGCTGGTGGTTCCCGCCACCGCCATGGCTGCCTCGAATCCGAAGGTTGCCCCTATCCGCCGTGTTGTTTGTGCGGCCCCACAAGCCACCGCCGCAGCCAGAGGAGTTGCATCGGGCCACGCCATCGCTCCGAAGAGCAAGGCCCTGACAAAGCGATGCGGTGGCGCGGGCGAGAAGAGGTCATCACGGGATCTATCATTTGCTACCTCGCGACCAAAGGACACGAAGGGCTCGGCGACTGCCGTTGTGGCTGTTCTGGCGGTGCCCCTCCCCCTTTCATCCCGTCACCGTCCATGGAGGAGCCGCCGTTACTTGTCGCCACGGCCACCGGCGTCCTCAACATGTTCGACGAAATGTCGCACGCCCAATATGCGATCCTATCCGAGAGGAACTCGAAGGTCCCACCAAGGATAGATCCACATATCGAAGACGCTTTTGCAAGGTGGATATCATTACATCGTACTATTACATGATAGCCGGGGATACATACAAGGCATACCAATGCCACAAGAATACATCGAACAACATACATGAGAACAACATCCGACTACGGATGAAACACAAACAGAAACTCAAACGACATCCACCCTGCTAGTCGAGGCTGCTGACCAGGAACCTATCCCCTAAGCGAAGAAGAAGCAGAAGAAGAACTCCAAAACAAGTAAACATCGCTCTCACGTCAGATCATCGCATTACCTGTACCTGCAACTGTTGTTGTAGTAATCTGTGAGCCACGAGGACAAAGCAATCCCATAACCATGGATATCAAGACTAGCAAAGCTTAATGGGTATGGAAAGGATAAGTGGCGAGGTTGCAGCAGCACTAAGCATTGTATGGTGGCTAACTTACGAGTACAAGAGTAAGATGAGAAACTACGCAAACGGTCGCAAACTAGTAATGATCAAGAAGTGATCCTGAACTACTTACATTCAAACATAACCCCACCATGTTCTCTTCTCGACTCACTCGAAAAGAGACGGTCACGTTTATGCGTTAGTGTATTTTATTTCGGGTCCGATGTCAAGTTCTCTACAACCGGATATTAAGAATTCTCATCTGCCACATAACCGCGGGCACGGCTTTCGAAAGATCAAACCCTGCAGGGGTGTCCCAACTTAGCCCATGACAAGCTCTCATGATCAACAGAGGAAAATCCTCCTCCCGGAACAACCCGATCAAACTCAGAATCCCGGTTCACAAGACATTTCAACAATGGTAAAACAAGTCCAGCAAGACCTCCCGGCGTGCCGACATCCTGATAGTAGCCGCGCGTATCTCATCTCAGGCCACGACCGGATGAGACAAGCTACGAGTAAAACCAGTTCTCGATTTTCCCCGTGGTGGCCCTGCAGGCTGCCCGTTTGGGACCAACACCATCAGCACTGCACCCCTGTATTATGTTGATTAACGAACCTCGGGTAGCGCTAACTCCCGCGTCAAATTTATTATCATGTTTAGTTATTATGTTGAGCAAATGGTAAAACCAATGTTGGGTCTTGTTGGAGGAGTTTTATTCAAAGCGAACTGTCAAGGGGGGCCATAAACCCCAACCGTGTTAGGAACGCAAAATCAAGGAACATAACACTGGTATGACAGAAACTAGGGCGGCAAGAGTGGAACAAAACACCAGGCAAAAGGCCGAGCCTTCCACCCTTTACCAAGTATATAGATGCATTAATCGAATAAGAGATATTGTGATATCCCAAGATATCCATGTCCCAACATGGAACAACCTGCAACTGCACCTGCAACTAGCAACACTATAAGAGGGGCTGAGCAAAGCGGTAACATAGCCAAACAACAGTTTGCTGGGATGGTGAAAAGGTTAGAGGTTGTTTCATGGCATATTGGGAGGCTTGATAAACAAGTTTTAGGTAGCGCGACATAACGATAGCATCGAGACAACTAGCAAAGCAAAGATAGTAGTGAGATCCAGGGTGACGGTCATCTTGCCTGAAATCCCGCTAGGAAGAAGACCGAGTCCATGAAGAATACGAACCAACGTAGACGAACCAAGTGTAGTCGAACGAATCGTCATGATCGCAACGAAATAGGAACTATTGAGAAGGAGCACAACCGGAAAGAAGCAAACAACACGGTAAACACACAACACATAACATGGCATGATGCTCAACCAAGCATGATGCATGTCCGGTTTAATGAGTCATGGCATGGCAAAGTGCGACAAGCAAGCGAATGACATGGCAACGACGGCAAATAAACGAAAGACATCTGGCGCATCGGTCTCGGGGCGTTATAACTCTCCTCCACTGACAGAAGATCTTGTCCCGAGATCTTAGGAACGAGACGGAAGAGAAAAAGGATAAGATAAACAAGAGTGACAGAGAGAAGATGAAGTCGAGAGCACTCGGGTAGAAAAGAGGAACGGCGATTATGACAAGAATCAAAAGCTCAACTAATAAAATAGACTGTGAAACCACTCCGGTTAGAAGACATAAAAGGAATAAGAACGAAAGAGTAGAAGCTAAATCGTTGAAAGGAAAAGAAAAGGGGGAACAATAGACAACTTCCAGCATAATTGAATTAAGGAGCATCCTTGCAAGGAAGGATTAAATGGAGTTGTTGGAAATTCAACAACGAAAAGAATAAGCTTGTTGTGGGCTTATGGAAAAACATCTCAAAATTATGAGGTGATAACCGACCACAAACGGAAATGATTGTTTACTTGAGACTAAAGAAAAGATGTGAAACAACATGTCTGAAAGACAAGGAAGAATTAGTTGCACTTCGGTATGCAAGAAGAGGGATACTTGAGCTCCAAAAAGAATCTTGACGGACTTGAAGAATGAATTAAATCCTTAACGAACCACCTTGAAGAACTCCGCTAAACAAAAGGATTAAAGAAAACAAAGGTTGAAAAGAACAAGATGAAGCCTTGCGATGGTTTAGATGGAGCTTCGCGACGAGACAAGCGAGAAAACCTGGAACTCCAGAAAAGAAAAGATGACCAACTTAGAACCGAGAGATTATTCATCATGAACAATCTCCGAAGGAAGGAATTGCTTGATCACGATGAAATAAGAATAAGAATTACGTTATGCTTATCCTCATCAATTTTAATTGATTACAAACGGGTTTGGCATGCAACTTATTCCTCTTGAAAAGGACTGAGGAAAGATATAGCACAAACTTGGGAAGTTCTTCAACGAACCACCGTAAGAAATGAAAATGAACGAAGAAAAGAGAATGAATCGCCGGAAAGAATTAGAAAACGAACGAATATACTTGAATGAATTTAGATACAAGAGAATGAAGAGACCACAAGCTGATTAAAGAAAACTTGAACGAGGCACTGGAAGAATATGGAGACTAACGAAGAGGCATCAATTCCGAATAATTGGAGAACGAAGCTGAAAACTTAGAACGAAGAAATCTTCTGAATGGATGGCCTTAGGATAACCTAGAAACAAGGGCAAATCCTAAAGTGCTTCGGATAGGTATGAAAAGACTGCTCACAATCGGAAAGATTTTTGAGTATGGCATGAAGCTAGAACTATGAATCTTCAAGAGAATGGAGCAAGATTTAAGAGAAACTCTTCTTCGGTCTTCAAGTGTTGATAATGACGACGAGAAACACCACCAAAATTGTTGAGTCGGAAGAATGAAAAGAGGAAAGGTTGAACCAAACATGAAAAGAATTTGAAAGCAATCTTGGAGAAGGCATATGACTAATGGAAATTCATACTTATGTCACACTTTGAAAATAATTGGGAATAGCTCCGGAAAATTAGAAGAGTCAAGTAAGATCCTGGAAAAAGACCTGTGGGTTAGGGCCCACTGAAAAGAAAACACTATTGAAAACAATTGAAGAAGATAGATGATGCACCGGAACAATTGAAGAGTTGAGTAAGGTGACAACCTCGAATTAACTAGAACGCAAAACACGAATCCTCTGAGATGTCTTCAGCACTCCGGAGTGATTAAATGGCGAGAGGCGAACGAGCAAGGGGAAATTTTTTGAGTTAAGGAAGAATATGATCGATTCGAAAAGCTAGAATTGAATCCACCGGAAAGGAAGACGAGATGAACGATGATGAACTAGACGAGAATTCACTGGTTGAAATAATAGATGACGGAATGAAGAGGCTTCACACGAATAAAGAGGATCCCCAATTCAAGACTTCGGACTCCGGGAAGAAAAAGGGTGGGAGGGTGGGAACAAAGTATGGGACGGAAGGAATGGACACCGTTTGAGAAGAACTGAGGATTGAACTTGAAAAGGATCGAACTCCATTGGGGAAACTAAGAATCGACGTAGCAAAAATTTAAAGAGGATGGAATAACTCGAAGAGGAGTGCTCCGGTTTAACAAAGGATAGAGAACACAACGATCAAAAGAAGCCCGCGTGATCCAAAAGAAATTTTGCAGGGGAAGAGGAGTAAGTCAAAACACCTATGTCACGATTCCTTACCAGAGCGACAAAGGGAATAAGGAGTAAAAAGAATTCCTACTCTCCGATATAACTAGACTCCAAAAATGGTTTTCTTCTAAACTCGACAATGGCCAACTACGATCAAACAAGGGGGCTCCTATGGTCGATCGAGGCTCTGATACCAACTTGTCACGCCCAATATGCGATCCTATCCGAGAGGAACTCGAAGGTCCCACCAAGGATAGATCCGCATATTGAAGACGCTTTTGCAAGATGGATATCATTACATCGTACCATTACATGATAGCTGGGGATACATACAAGGCATAACAATACCACAAGAATACATCGAACAACATACATGAGAACAACATCCGACTACGGATGAAACACAAACAGAAACTCAAACGACATCCACCCTGCTAGTCCAAGCTGCCGACCAGGAACCTATCCCCTGAACAAAGAAGAAGCAGAAGAAGAACTCCAAAAGAAGTAAACATCGCTCTCAGGTCAGATCATCACATTACCTGTACCTGCAATTGTTGTTGTAGTAATCTGTGAGCCACGTGCATGAGGTTTACAATCGAGGTTAGCACGTGCATGGTTCGTTCTCTAATAGCACATTATTGTGCAATTGCATGAACCATTCTAATATTTTGGTTTTTAACAATTTGATCTTGCACATGTAGGTCCTGGTGTCAGAGGTTTTGACCCACTGTTTGACCCTTTTTGCATATGGGGAAATGAGTTGTCCATGAATATCAATCAAATCAAGAAACTCAGAAAGATTGTTAGGATAAAGAAATTAGCGACAAAAAACAACAAGATCTTTGTCTGCACAATAAAGAAGACATCAGTTCACTACAAGATGGTACTAACTATTATACCTTGTCTTTTTTATTCCTTTGCCCCATTTCCAATATAGAGAAGATATTTATGCACATCCTTGTTTTCAGGCCTTTCCAAAGCAGTTCACTGATGATGACCTCTCAAACCACCTCTATGGTCAGGAGGCGAGGAAGGTTTTCATACAACACCCACGGTTCAATATTGAAGTGTTCCTGAAGAGGACGAAGGACGGACGGTCAATCATCCACAAGCACTGGCCTAAAGTTGCAAAGACCTTCAACATGAATGAAGGCTCAATATCCGCCTTCCGCTTCAGCAGTTTTCCAGATGAGATGCGTCTGTCTATATACCGTCTATGATGCTAATTTCGAAAGGTTCTACATGTTGCATGTGGAACTTGGTGCTGGTGCAGTTGTGTAATGGGGTAGCTGAGTGCTGAAGCTATATCATGTTGTATTCTGATGTATTTCAATTATGAAATTCTGCTTCCTTAATATGGAAATGAAATATATTGTGTGCTTAATATGAATGTCAATTAGATTAATAAATAGATTAATAATAATAGGACAATTAGCCTGCTAATGGTGAATTAGCCTGCTAATTGGGTTTTGCTATTGCAAATGGATATTGAAAAAATATCATGGGCGATGACCTCAGGCAACGCACACGGTTTCTAGGAATAAACAGTGTTGGATCAATGAACAATCCAACACGACTTTCTCTTGAAAACTGTTTGCGTTAGGCCACCTTGCGCAAACGTTTACCACATAAAAATTGTGTGTGATGGACAGCCTTTGCCACACAGTTTGTTCTATGGACCGTGTGTGATACATTTAATAACGCAAACGATTTAACGGGAAAAATTATGTGTGATGTACCAGTGAACGGATACGCTTTCCTTGGAGCGACTGTGTGGGATGTACATACGAACGGAAACGTTTAGCGGGGACTGACTATGTGGGATGTACTTGCGACCGGAAACAATTTCGCCTGTATAATTGTATTTTTTAGCTCTACTGTACGTATTTCCGTATTTGAGCGCTCGCCGGTCGCACACGACCTCATTTTGCCGAGCGTGTGTGCCAGGAGGGCATATCCCCGACGGTTTCTGGGTCGTGTGGGAAGGACCCCCCTATCGCCCACACTCACTTGGCGATGGTTCCAAATGCCGTCGCGGAAAGGGGTTAAAAACCGTTTGTTTAGGACCAACGCGCACCAGTGTGAGTGCAACAATACTATGATTATTGATCTTGGAGACTTCAATAACTTACTTGTGATGCATGTTTATTTGATTGAGACATGTCTTTGGTTGTGATAGCATCTTATGCCTACATACCATGCCCTACACCCTTGTCCTTTCTTATGATAAGAATAATGAAAACACTTGTTGGGTATCTCACCCCACGGATGATAGGTTTTGCATTTCCGCTAACCTCATTTGTTTTTTTGAGTGTTTGTCATGTTCTTTCACTTTGAAGGACTCAAAAGGCTTTATCAGCATGAGACATATTGGTTATGTGAAGGCGTACATGATGTGCAACTCCAACATCTTCGGGAAAATTCATACGGTGAACTCCTTCCCTTTGAGCCATATTCAAAAAGGCATATTCGATGGGCCATACTTTCATTGTTGTCTCCTTCTTCTTGTCTACATGATACATATATTGGATGGAGGACCGACATTTGAGATGGACCCTATGGACCTTCAAGTTGAGGAGTTCTCGAACTTAGTGGATGCACCTACTTTGGAAGCACCACCGAAACACCACTTATGCCACACATCGAGCCATGGTACAACAATACATGTAACAAGTTTGCACCTTATTCATGGGTTGACTCACATTATGATTGCCTTGATGCATCTTGCATTTCCATGTCATCCATGATATATGAGCTTTTGCACTTTCTTTGCAAATTTGTTGTGATCTTTCTTGATGGCCTATTCATACATCATGATCACATAGCCCATCATCAATTGCATGATCACATAATCACACTGAGCACCAATTGCGATGTTCATGCTCTTAATAAACTGTCCCATCATGACATCATTTTGCACAATGGTTGCATTAATCACATTCACAACACCTTTGTGTGCACACCAAATGAATTTGCTCTCATGATTATATATCATTCTATATCATTTGGCTAAGCTTCATGTGCCTTGTCACTATCAATCTTATCGGACGAACCCATTCTTACTTGATGGACACCTTGTGCGTGTTAACCATTCTATTTCCAAATGTCCTATGTATTTGCTCTTTTTGCATGTATGACATTCTGGAGACACCTTGGACTACTTGAATTGCGCCATGACTTCCACTCCGTCCAACTATAAGTCCGTCGACGACTACCTTTTCCATGGTGATGAGGTTCACGATCTGAGGTCGGATCTTTCCCAAGGGTGGGGATGATGCGGAGCATCCTACGGTCATCCCCATGTACACTACAACTACTCCCCAAGCCCCAAGTGGACATACTATGAGACCTCGAGCATACGCCATTGGACACAAGGTGAACCCGCTCCTAGATGCTTCCCCTTTCCATTCATGTGAGACATGGTCGCTACCTAATGCAAAGACACTACATATGCTCAGGAACCGATGAGACGGCCATGGAGATGCTCGAAGCATAGGACAAGTCCACGCGGAAGCGGATCAAGAAGTGCCTCAAGTGGAGTCGCTGTGAATCTACAACGGCAGGACATCCGGCGCCACCAACCAGAAGACCAGAGAGAGACAATGCCAGGCGTCTCTACATCGGCCGGACATCCTGCAGACCCCGGACATCCGGCGCCAGCCCGGAAGCATCAGCCAGATTCCCGGACGGACATCCGGCCCCCGTGCCCCGGACATCCGGTGCCTCATGAACCGCCGGACATCCGGCACCTGCGCATGCACAACCGGGCCAGAGGCCCATGTACCCCCTTTCCTTCACCCCACTTGTACTAGCACTATATATATACCCTCACTTCCTCCTAAGGGTTAGCAAAGTGTTAGCTCATTTCTAGTTGAGCTTTTGCTCCTTACCGCATCTTCTCATGAGAGAGAGAGAGATAGATACCATCCATTGGAGTCCAAGACCTTCACTGAAGAAGACCCCCTAGTGGATTCAAGCCCCCTCTTGAGGGATCCCCCTAGTGGATTCAAGACCTCAACTCCTTCAAGGATTGGGATGAACTAGTTACCTTTTGTTATCATCTTGTGTTGGTTTGGACCTTTGTATCCCTCTATGTGTATGTGGATTTAGCATATGTGTGATTGGATCTTGTCTATTTGAGAGTTCTTCTTGTGTTCTTCTTTGATTTGCTCTCGTTCTCCCCCTTCAAGTGTGAAAGATCTCCCTCTAGGGTTCCACCCTACATCAGAGGGGAAGGACCTCATTCGCTGATTTTTCACTTTTCTTTGCCAAGGAAGAAGATGAGGAGAGCGAGGGTAAGTGACATGTGGAGGCCAGGTGATTAGGGGGCAGACACAGGCATGGAGTGCGTGTCGACAAACATGGATGGGGCTCCCAGCGCAAACGAAAGCAATCACGTTATTCTGACCTAATGGCTACAGTCATGGCTGTGACTGTTTGGCATATTTGGGAGGTGTTGGGGATATTACCACTGGGCGTAAACCGGCCAGGAGAGGCCGGGTTAACCCCATAAGTAGTTCATGTGTGTCTGAAGTCCATGAAGACAGACGGTGATGCTTTATGAAGGCCCAGGGCCCAAAGCCGGTTTAAGGCCTGTAGACATAAACCAGCATTGATATGTAAACTTGTGTTGTAAGATAGAAGTAGCAGAGACCGAGCCGGACACGATTATGAGCCGGCCTCGTGATTCTGTAAACCGACGGACGTCAACCCATGTATATAAGGGGACGACCCGGTGGCGGTTCAAGGAGAACAGACAACAACTCGAGACTCAGGCAAAGCGTATTCGCTCCCTGGTCATCGAAACCCCAGCAATTCCATCACAATTAGACGTAGGCTTTTACCTTCATCGTAAGGGGCCGAACTAGTATAAAACTCTCTTGCGTCCCTTGTCCGCTTTAACCCCTTTAAGTTAACCCGTAGCGATGGCTCCATGACTAAGTCGTTTCTCTAGGACATCTGTCGTGACAAAACCACGACAGTTGGCGCCCACCGTGGGGCTATCGCACGATGGTTTCAAGTTCTTGGAGGGCAAATTCGAAGGACTCAAGGGTTACGCTGTGGGTCGGATGACCAAGAGTCATCGCGGCAAGCTCTACATCGACGATGCAGGCTGGGGCCCCGAGGCCGGCTCAATCGAGTATGGGTACCGGGTCCCCTTTGGTGGCATACACGTTTTCATTGGCAAGATCGGCGAACCGGGCCCTGAGCCGGACATCTGCACCGACCTCGTCGAAACGGCTCAGCGTGCGAGATCTGCCCGGGTCAAGCCTGTCATGAAGCGTGCCTTCGTGGGAGTTATCCATGGAGAGGAATCTGAGGATAGATCGGAATCTGGTGGTGAGACCGTCGTTTATTCCGGCGACGAGTCATCGACCGGAGAGTCCGAGTCGTTATATCAGTTACAAGATGGCCGGATTGGGGGCTGTTCCGATGGCGACAGTATTCCGGACCCCTTTGATCTGCCAAACCGGGTAGCGATCTTCATGGCCGGTACGCAACCGGCGCTCCACTCTTCGACCGCAGCGGCGATGATTTCCGGACCAACAGCGGCCGGGGCAAGAGGCCTTGTGCGACCGCTAGCTCAGGTTCTATTTGATTTGTTTGATGCATTGGCAACGCTGATGGCGGAGGTTAACCCGGCGGATCAGGATGCACACAATGCGGAAATCGCGAAAGTGAAAGATCAGATCACCCAGGCCAAAGCCGACTTAGCAGCTGAGGATACCAGGATGGCCGCGGAGCGGGCCGCTTTGGATGCACAAGCTTACCGGATTATGCTGGATCAGAGTGCGTCGAACGAAGTCCTGAAGAGGAGGTACCGATCTCGCCTACCGCCGGTTTATCACGCTAGAAATCTCTTTAACACCCAGGAGCAGGGACCAGTAATCCGCTGGTGGTAAACCGGGCGGAGGCACCTGGAGCAGGGGCGCCGGTTCGGCCACGTTTGGTGGATCCGCCTCGTCAGAACAACATTGTAACACTGCATGTCCCCATGCCACCGGGTCATTACTCTAACCCGATGGACAACATTGTCGCTGCCGCTTCACGGCTGGCGGCCATCCCGATCGAAGGCGATTCTCCGGCGGCGGTCGAGACGCGTCGGGTTAAGGAGCTTCTTCAGACAGCCTTGGTTCAATAGGAGGCTTATTCATATAGTTGCGATTGGATTCATTCCACTCCCCGTCCAAGCCGGAGTTACAGCAGGCGTATGGATGAACCGGCAGTGTCATGCAATGCGTGGAACCGTGATCTGCCCCGTGGCAATAACCCGGCGGGTGGTGCTGGTGATGCTCAGGAGGTGGTGGGCCGGGCTCGGGCACGCAGAGAAGCCGAGTTAGCGGCGCAGCATGAAGCCCGTCAGCTTACTCCGGTTCCTCCAACCACATCGGTGGAACCAGGGGTTACCTCTAGTTCTTTGGGAGTGCCGTGTCTCATCCCGGCGTTGCGCAATGTGCGCCTGCCCAAGGATTTCAAGGGCCCGCGCAAGGTGCCGAATTACACCGCCGATTTATTCCCTGAAACATGGGTCGAAAGCTATGAGATGGCCATGGAGATGCTGGATGTGGATGATGCGGCATGTGCGAAATACTTCACCATGATGCTAGAAGGGACGGCCCGCACTTGGCTAAAGAGCTTACCGGCTAATTCTATCAGGTCATGGGCCGAGTTGAGAGCCCGGTTTATTCAGAATTTCAAGGATACATGCAAGCAGCCCATGTCAATTGTGGACTTAGCTGCCTGTGTCCAGGAGGAAGGAGAGTCAACAACCCATTGGGTGCGCCGGGTTTCGAAGATTTTGCATTCATCGGACCGCATCAACGCTGACACCGCAGTTTTAACATTGGAGGGCAATTGCCGGTTTGAACCCCTGAAGATGAAGGTGGGCGGCTCAAACGTCATTGTAATGACATGGGAACCCTCATGGCTGCACTGGTGAAGTATGCCAACTCTGATAGTACCAAGGATCCCGAGTCTGACCATGATAAAACAGGGAAGGGAAAAAAGAGCGGCAACGCCAAGGGGCAGCACCACAACCCGGCGGGTCATGGAAACGGCGGCAAGCGTAAGGCGGACCACGGTTTAGACTTTGTGGCTAATACTAATACACATGACAAGAGCCAGCGGCGTAAGGGTAAACCGCCCCAGCGCGGTGGAGGGCCAAGTCCTAATCCGGACCGTTTGTCTTATCTATTGAACCAGCCCTATCCAAAGCATGGGACGTAGGAGATCCCATCCACGCACCTCTGGAAAGATTGTTACATCATGCAAGAGTTCAAAAATTCTGATTCTTTCCGGTATGATCATGGACCAGGAGGCGGTTCGGGCCCCGGGTCTCATGGGTCGGGTTATGGTGGAGGAAATTCCGGTTTAGGCTTCCATGACAATCAGGGTGGACATAACAATCAAAGTAATCAGGGTAACCAAGGTGGCTATAATCATCAGGGCAATCAGCAGCAGCAGCAGTCGGGTTACCAGAGCAACCCGAAGCAGTTGAATAGCGGACAATATCATGTCTTCACCACTAGCTTGGACAAGCGCGATTAGAAGCTTCATAAAAGGGTGGTGAATGCCGTTGAACCGGCGGTGCCCCGTTATTTGCGTTGGTCCGAGCAGCCGATTGTGTGGAGTAGAGAAGATCATCCACCCCGGGTTGACAATCCGGGTCATTTGGCTCTGGTGGTGGCACCTCAAGTGGGAGGTTATAAGTTCACTAAGGTACTCATGGATGGAGGGAGTAGTATCAATATCCTTTATTATGAAACTTTCCGTCGCATGGGGTTAACGGATAAAAATCTTAAACCGTCCAATACGGTGTTCCATGGTGTGGTGCCTGGTAAATCGGCATATCCTGTTGGTAAGATAGCTCTGGAGGTGGCTTTTGGAGACGAGCATGACTCAAGATCAGAAACTTTGACCTTTGAAGTGGTGAAAATCAAAAGCCCGTATCATGCCCTGTTTGGACGGCCAGCTTATGCTAAGTTTATGGCACGGCCTTGTTATGTCTATCTGTAGCTCAAGATGCCGGGTCACAAGGGAACTATAACTGTGCATGGGAGCCGCAAGATCGCTCTGGAGTGTGAAGAAGGTGATGCGGCTTATGCAGAGTCGGTTTGTGCAACAGAAGAGTTGAAGTTTTACAAAGACAATGTTGATCCGGCAGATATGACTTCATTAAAGAAACAAACTACAGAGCAGGATCCGGCCCTGAAATTCAAATCGGCGGATGAGACTAAGCTTGTTGACTTCATGCCCGGCGATTCGTCCAAGCAATTTAGCATCAGTGCTAACTTGGATCCGAAATAGGAAAGCGCGCTCATCGAGTTCATCCGTGAGAATCGGGACATCTTTGCGTGGAAGCCTTCTGACATGCCAGGTGTACCGAGAGAACTCGCCGAGCACACTCTCAATATTGATCCAAAGTATAAATCGGTCAAGCAGTTTCTCCGCCGGTTCAATGAAGAAAGACGCAAAGCTATTGGAGAAGAAGTAGCCAGGCTCTTGGCGGCTGGATTTATCGTTGAAGTATTCCATCCTGAGTGGTTGGCTAATCCGGTGCTGGTCCTTAAAAAGAACGGCACTTGGCGTATGTGTGTGGACTACACAGACCTTAACAAAGCTTGTCCGGCAGATCCCTTTGCCCTCCCTCGTATTGATCAAATTATTAATGCTACGGCGGGTTGCGAGCGTTTGAGCTTTTTGGATGCATATTCTGGTTATCATCAGATCAAAATGGCAGTTAAGGATCAGGAGAAGACAGCCTTCATAACTCCCTTTGGAGCCTTCTGCTATGTGTCCATGCCCTTTGGGCTCAAGAGTGCCCGGGCGACTTATCAACAGTGTGTGCGGAATTGTCTTCATAAACAGATCGACCGCAATGTTCACGCCTATGTGGATGATATTGTGGTGAAATCAAGGAAGAAGGAGACATTGATTGATGACTTGAAGGAAACCTTTGATAACCTGCGGGTTTATAAAATGATGCTTAATCTGGCCAAGTGCATCTTTGGTGTACCTGCAGGCAAGCTCTTGGGCTTTTTGGTGTCTAACAGGGGCATTGAAACTAATCCAGAAAAGATCAAAGCCATCACCTCCTTGGCCAAACCGAAGTGTATCAATGATGTTCAACGCCTGGCAGGCCGGATTGCCGCGTTGAGCCTATTTATCAGTCGTCTTGGTGAGAAGGCCATCCCTTTATATCAGATGCTGAAGAAAACGGATAACTTCGTCTGGAGTGACGCCGCTAATGAAGCATTTGAAGACTTAAAGCGGCAGCTGGCTAATCCGCCGATTCTCGCTGCTCCAGTGGACAAAGAACCATTGTTGCTATATGTGGCAGCTAATGCTCGGGCTGTTAGTGTGGCTATTGTGGTGGAGCGCAAGGAGGCAGGAAAGGAATATCTGGTTCAGCGGCCGGTTTACTATATTAGTGAGGTACTTATTGAGTCCAAGCAGAGGTACCCGCATTGGCAGAAATTGGTGTATGGGGTTTTCATGGCAAGACGGAAGCTTAAGCAGTATTTCCAAGGTCATCCCATCACGGTGGTCAGCTCTGCTCCTTTGGGGGATATAATCCAGAACAGGGAAGCAACTGGTCGGATTGCTAAGTGGGCTATCGAGCTCGGGCCTCACGGGTTGAAATACATACCCCGAACGGCGATCAAATCTCAGGCACTTGTGGATTTCATCAATGATTGGACAGAGTTACAAGCGCCAGAGGAGAAGTCGGATCACACTTATTGGACTATTCATTTTGATGGGTCCAGGCAATTGGAGGGCTCGGGGGCTGGAGTCGTATTAACTTCCCCACGAGGTGATAAGTTTTGTTATGTTCTCCGTTTAATGTTCCCTTGCACTAACAATGCAGCTGAATATGAGGCCCTACTCCATGGTCTTCGGATGGCTAAGGAGATGAACCTAAGCCGAGTTAAGTGCTTCGGTGACTCAGATTTGGTGGCTCAACAAGTGTCCAGCAATTGGGATTCCAAGGACCCACTCATGGCAGCATATCGTCGTGAGGTGGATATTGTTGCAGGTCACTTTAAAGGTTATCAGGTGGATCATGTGGACCGGCGGAAGAATGAGGCGGCGGACGCTTTAAGCCGCCTGGGTTCCCAACGTAAACCGGTTCCGCCTAATGTCTTCCTGGATGTTCTGCATAATCCGTCCGTCAAGCTCCCTGGTGAAGAGGATTTGGCTATTCCTGATCCGGAAGCTCAGTTGGTGGCGGCTCTTCATGTTATCCCGGATTGGACGGTTCCATATCTGGCGTATATGAACTGGGGCGAGTTACCAGAGGATGAAACTTTGGCCAGGCAGATAATCCGGCGGTCCAAGTCCATGACTATTATCAATGGAGAGTTACATCATTGCAGTGTGACAGGGGCGTTTCAACGCTGTGTGTCTCCTGAGGAAGGCCGTGACATTTTGTGTGAGATCCACGAAGGATATTGTGGTCACCACGCTGGTTCAAAATCTTTGGTGGCCAAGGCGTTTCGTCACGGTTTCTATTGGTTGACAGCTCATGCTGATGGCGAGGACTTGGTCAAAAGATGTGATGGCTGTCAGAAATTCTCAAGGCGCGCTCATGTACCGGCTCAAGAATTGAGGATGATTCCAATCACCTGGCCGTTTGCAACTTGGGGGCTGGATATGGTTGGGCCTTCAAGAGATCCAAGGACAAGAAGACCCACCTTTTGGTGGCGGTTTATAAGTTCACGAAGTGGGTGGAGGCAGAGCCAGTTAGTAAGTGTGATGCAGCTACGGCGGTTCAATTCATCAAAAAGGTGATCTTCCGGTTTGGCTTTCCACACAGCATTATAACAGGCAATGGTACCAATCTGTCAAAGGGTGCCATGAAGGAGTTCTATCAACGTGAGCACATCCGGCTTGACGTGTCATCACTGGCTCACCCCCAGTCCAATGGTCAAGCGGAGAGGGCCAATCAAGAGATCTTGAGAGGCATCAAACCCCGGCTTATGGTTCCTTTGCAACGGACGCCGGGTTGTTGGGTTGAGGAGTTACCTTCTGTGTTATGGAGCATCAATACCACACCCAACAGATCGACAGGATACACACCGTTCTTCATGGTTTATGGAGCGGAAGCGATTCTTCCTAGTGACATCCGTCATGACTCACCTCGTGTAGCGGCATATGTTGAAGCTGACAACGAGAAGGCACGGCAGGAATCTCTTGACCTGTTAGATGAGGAGCGTGACATGGCGGCAGCCCGTTTGGCGATTTATCAGCAAGATCTGCGTCGTTATCATAGCCGCCGGGTTAGAACCAGAACCTTTCAAGAAGGCGATTTGGTGCTTTGACTCATCCAGGATCTGACGGACATGCACAAGCTATCCCCCCTTGGGAAGGACCCTTTGTGGTCAGCAAGAATCTACACAACGGGTCATACTATCTAATCAATGTTTGAGAGCGCAAAGACTCACGTAAATCGGAGGAGGAGACCAACCGGCCGTGGAATATTGCTCATCTTCGGCCTTACTATACTTGAGCCATAGGCTCTGCTTATGTACATATTATGACAATGTGTATATTATGATCAATATAATAAACCGGAACCTCAGCTAAAGCGGGGTATATGTTGATTTTCTTACATCATGTGTGGTTACATGGAGTTTCTGTTTATAAAGCGGCGTCCGGTTTACCCCTTGATTCAGCTTCTCAAAGCTTTATGTTACATCACTTGGGGGCTTGGTCGTATTCGAACCATAGCTACACCTCTTGATCGGCGCAATGCCACAACATCACTTGGGGGCTTGGTCGTATTCGAACTATAGCTACACCTCTTGATCGGCGCAATGCCACAGCATCACTTGGGGGCTTGGTCGTATCCGAACCATAGCTACACCTCTTGATCGGTGCAATGCCACAGCATCACTTGGGGGCTTGGTCGTATCTGAACCACAGTCACACCTCTTGATCGGCTCAAAGCCACATCAATCCGGGGCCAAAGAGAGTGTTGTAAAACAATAGCTCAAACATAGGCACCCACTAAGCACAGCTCACAATGTTGCCTTGGGGATTCTTTGCTGTCGAAATGAACTAAGAATCTACACTTGTAACAGGCTATCAAGCCATGGCTTGGAAGCCTGGTGTATACACCTAAAACCCCGGGTAACCTGCCTATTTAAGTAAGTCACTCCGCCCAGGTAAACCTGGTATGACCCTTCGAACTTTGACAAGTTACTCTAAAATGAAGACCCTGAACTTGTCAAGTTAAAACGATGATTGGTTAAGGATTGAGGACCATCTTAAAAGGCTTTGCAAAAATGGTTTAACT
The DNA here is from genome assembly GCF_002575655.3 of Aegilops tauschii subsp. strangulata. Taxonomy (NCBI): domain Eukaryota; kingdom Viridiplantae; phylum Streptophyta; class Magnoliopsida; order Poales; family Poaceae; genus Aegilops; species Aegilops tauschii. The sequence continues at coordinate 231,245,800 of NC_053039.3, forward strand.
CAGTGGCCTGGCAGCCCATGAAAAGCCTCGAAATTGGGGCCTGGCAGCCCGTGAAAAGCCTCGACTACAATGGTTTTATTTGCCTTTTGCTAAGTTTTCTTTCTTTTGATAAGATTTGTGATGTTTTCAAACCGGTGTTTATCAACCCGGTTAGGTTGTCAACTACAAGTTGTCAGTACATGATCAAGTTATAATCCGGAGACTATCAGCCCGGTCTGGTTTTGACTCAAAGTCACCAGTATAGAATAAACCGGTGTTTGTCATAACCCGGAACAGTTTTATTGTCAATCAATATCATATAACAGGAGTTACTTATACTCCAGATTAGGGTTATGACCCTCACTACAAAGTTGGTCAGCCAACATTATGCCTAAAGGTCACAGGTATCATATATTCCCATATTTGGTTATCTTTACAACCTTGGTTATAAGCCTTGGTCATATATATGTATTTGGGTATCATGACCCGCCCGGTGGTAAACCGCCAGGGTGCTTTAAGCTTCTTATCTACATGAACATCTTGAATAAATGGCTATGGATTATGAACATCATATCTTAAGCATGTCGGATTAAGCAAGCATCAGTCGCAGATAAATATGCACGAAGGCATAACAGACCAAGTGTTTTAACTAGCCTATTACAAGGTGTTTCAGTGCCCAAAAGGATAATGGTTTTCTCAAATACGTGTTGCAGCATGTAGAAGGCTAAACCGGCCTCCGGATTATGATTGATCACCAGCTTGCCCCGACGGCTGCGGATCATCTTGCACCGGTTCATCCTCTTCGTCTCTACCCAGCGGCTGGAAATCAATAGTTGTCCAGTCGATTCCAATTAACGCTTGGAACACAACTTCGTCGCTTATTAGGGTGGACGGTTCAATATCAGGGGCATAAGTGTGCTTACGGATTGGAGGGATCAGATTTTGCGCTTCCGGAATTGGTGCGGCAACCCGTCTGTTCTTGTCATCATAACTTGCCTGGTAGTATGAGAGATCAGCTTCTTCAGCCAATTGACAAGCCAGTGGACGTACTTCCCGGTTTATGGTGCGGAGATCCTCTTGGCCAAATTCCGATCCGTCTTCTTTTAAGCTTGGGAAGCCTTTAGCAACGTCCACCGGATCAAGATCAGGCACCCACGCCTTTGCCCGGGTTAGAGCGGTCAGAGCTCTGGCCCTTGCCACAGCTTTCTTTAGTTCTTCAACCCGGGCAGGCAGCATGGATAGCCTTTCTAAGGTGTCCTTGATCAATGTTCGAGGAGGTTTATTGTGTGAAGCGGTGCAGATGCTCCGCTGCGCACCGGTATACAGCTGCTCTATCAGAGTATAGGCCACTTTCAATTTCTTCTGTACGTCAGAGCCCAGATGGCTAATACGAGTTCCTGCATCATTATAAACGTCAGTAAACTAGCAACACATGGGAAGATATGTTGAAAGTATAAAGTAAGGATGCTTACCAAACACAGCAGTGGTCATAGCATGTACTTGCCGCTTTACACCAGTCAGCTCGTCTACCACCGGTTTGAGAGCTGCTTCGGCGTCTTCAGCTCTTTTCTGCAAAGCGGATTTCTCTGTGTTCTAATCCGCCCGCTCCTTGTTGATGCCCTTTTTCAGTTTCTCCATAGCGCCTAGAGCGCTGGTCAATTCTTCCTTCGCTTTGGATGTTTCAGCTTGCTGGGATTTGAGGTTCTCTTGCAGATCAGCGGTTTGGCTTTCCTTCTTGCTCAGTTCAGCCTATAAAGAGACAGATATATAATGAGTTGACAGTACATATTTGAAGTACCAAGCACATAACAAGTTATGCCCTTAGTACTTGGGGGCTAATGCATATTTGCTCTTTATCAGAAATTTTTACAAGTCCCAAGCACAATACAAGTATTAAGCTTGGCACTTGGGGGCTAATGCATATTTGCTCTTTATCAGAAATTTTTACAAGTCCCAAGCACAATACAAGTATTAAGCTTGGCACTTGGGGGCTAATGTGTATTTGCTCATAAAATGATGATATGGGAATTCTTCTACACAGTCCCGATTTATCTTTATAAAGTTAAACCGGCCCTTGGGGGCTACATCAGTGAAGTTAAGATGCATTGTTGCAAACAGGAAATTGTTACTAAGTCCCAATTTAAATTGGTATCTTAAACCGTCACTTGGGGGCTACTGGAGTTGATAAGCTGCAATTAAATATAAGAGAGAAACACTTATGAAGTTACCTCATATCGCTCCTTCATCTTATTTACCAAACCGGCTTCATAGTCACGGCTGGTGTACAGACGGTTCAGGAAGCCAGAGTGAAGGTCTTGAACATTCAGATGGGCATAATTTGACAAATCGGTGTTCCATTTGCCTTTGCCAATTGCAGAGAGCTCATCTTTGGCAGTATGCTTTGACAAAGCGACAAGATTGCCCGGAGCAGTATGGCCAGTGCCAGTAATCATAATGTCATCATCTTTGTCATCAGCAGCCGTTACTGGGGTTGGCGGTTTGTCAATATTTTTAACTAGACTTGCCAGTTTATTGTCAGTTCGGACAGGGCTGGTTGGCTGGTCAGCATGCCTTGTGGTGTCAACTTCTACCTGCTCAGCAACGAAGTCATGATCTTGAGGCGGTGGGTCATTCAGTATGGCATCAATGTTGGTCTATTCAGGATCTGGAGTTTTCTCCGGTTCAACAGACACGTCTTCATCAGCCGGTTTATTCAACCGAGCTTTCTTGCTGGGTCTGGGCTTGGCGCTGAGAAAAATAAACATGAGGATCAGTACAGTATATCAAAATAGCAACATCAAGGATAACAACAAGTGTATAGCTCACCGAAGAACCGTTTTGAGGGGTGGAAGTTTTGTGGCCGACGATTCGCCAGAAGATGAGTGAGAAGTACCCTGATAATTTGAATCAGACGGGTTAAGAGGCTGGCGGAAACAACCTGCTTTGGGGCATGAAGTATCAATGGGATAAGAGACCTCTGATTGGCGTTTCTGAACCGGACTGTTCGGTAAACCGGCGGAGGTAACTACCTGGCCGCTGTGCCGGGTTGTGCGGCGAGCCTCGTGCTGCTGCGTCTTCAAAAGAAAGTTTGGGTCCAAGTAAGCAAGGGGTGAGAAAATTTTACTTTCCGGTTTGCTTGACGGATTTTTAATGTTGGCAGAGGATTTGAATCGGAGAAAAGAATGGTTACCTCTACGTCATCAGCATGACTGCCTTTAGCGTCGTCCTGATAATAATCAGTGTCAATGAGATGTACGAAAAATGAACCAAGAGAGTCAAGTTCTACCTCTGATTCCGGATTACCCTCATCGTCATCAGCTGGTAGCTCGGAGGATGCAGTGGTCCTTTTCTTGGCAGGTTTTTTGATAACCTTGGTCTTTGGACGAACTGGCTTGACCGGTTTATCTTGCGGCTTGTCCGGTTTGTCTTGTGGTGGTTTCTTGTTCTAGAATGGATCATCACCCTGTGAGAAAAAAATCACACTTTCAGAGAATATTTGAACAAAAGCAACTTCAGATAAAAAGATTATATGATTCTTACAGCTGGCGGTTTGTTGAAAGCGCAGAAAGGGAGTAGTCCGGTTTGGGCACAGACAGCCTCCGGTTCGTTCAGCATTTTCTTTACAGCCTCAGTGACTTCTGCATCTGTAAGCTGAATGTCAATGTGCCGCTGAGCATCCTTCAAACTCCCCGTATACTCACACATCAAACCGGAGCGCCGGCTTAAGGGCAGAATACTCCAGCTTATCCAGCAACGAGCAAGATCAACTCCTGTCAAACCGTTCGCCATGAAGGCTCTAAGCTTTGATAATTGGGGAGCATAGTTGACCCTTTCTTTTGCCATCAACCTCTGAGGAAAAAGATGTGTGTTGCTAAGGCGTTCAGGGCGGTAACCCGGCAGGGGGTTTTCATCAGGTGGAGATGTATCCATGCAATAAAACCAAGTCTGGTTCCACTCTTTGGGGTGACTGTGGAGTTTGGGATGAGGGAAGGTGACTTCCTTCCTTTTCTGAACCGCCATTCCGCCCAGTTCCGTATTGGGTCCATCCGAGAACTCTGTGCGACGGTTTAGGTGAAAGAAATCCCTAAACAGTTCGACTGTAGGTTCCTCTTGCAGATAAACCTTACAGAAGACTTGGAAGTGGCAGATGCTGGTCACGGAATTGGGACCGATGTCTTGAGGGCGCAACTGAAAATTGGCTAGTACATCTCGGAAATTTTTTGAACCAGGAGGGCTAAAACCTCGTCCTAGATGATCAGCAAACACGACTACCTCTCCGTCCTTGGGTGTAGGAGGACTTTCCGGGCCAGGGACCCTCCAGTGGATGACATCTTTTTTGGCTAAAGCGCCCGTTTTAACAAGATTGTTTAACTGCTCTTCGGTTACTCGAGAGGGAGCCCAATTGTATTCATAGACTTGCTTGGCCATGGCAATGGAAATCTGAAACATGATTATTGCCGGTTTAAGATTTACAGTGGACAACTATACATCAGTATAAGGATACAAGCATATTGATAAACCAGATTTGGTTATTCGTAAACCGGAGTCTGTCAATGGAAACGGTATAATGATGAATGCATTGGCGGTTCAACAGGGGACTAATGGTATCTACCGGGTTATCATTTTTATCTGTGAAGTTAAACCGCCTAATTTGGCATTAAAGGTATAAGTATAAAGATGTATAAGTGAACGGAAAAACAAGTTTCACAGTTTGGCATGAGAATTTCAGATCTGCCGTGCGTTGGATAATCAAAATATACTCTGGTCTAATATCAAGCGCTCAAAAATTTCAGTGAGTTCAGATGAGTTGGATATCAAGCAGGTGCCTTAACAAGAAGAAAGGAGTCTAAACTACAAAAGGCGCTGAAAATAGTCAGATCTAACCGGCCATTGGTGCTACCGAAGGAAGAACAGCTTCAAGCTATGAAGAACACCGAACCCTAATGGCGGATCTAGGGCGAGAAGAAGAGGGACGTACTGGTGCAGGAGGAAGCAGCGGAGGATCACCGCTTTTCTCTGATACGATCAGGTTGATGCAGCGGCCTTTGTTGAAGGAGAGGCGAAGGACGGCGGCGGCGGCAGAGCTAGAGGGTCGGTCGGTGCGAGGAAGACGACGACACGAAGAGGCACGAGGGGGAAAATGGAAAGACCCCCTGGCCCTATTTATAAGGGCGGAAAGATAAGCGTCAGGCGCGAAAATCGAGGAGCCTAAATTTTGGATATGAGGCGGAGCTGTCGCCTCGATTGTCGAAGGCTCATTAATGAAGGTGGATTATACACAGTTTTAAATAACAGGTGACGTCACGGCGATTTACCATGGTCCTAGAAGATGATGTCACGGCGGTTCACAAGATCATGTGAAGATGTTGAAGAAGAAATTTTCTTAAGTATTGAGGATTGACATGAACCAGTTCAAATCAATCTGGGGCCTAATGTTGGGGATATTACCACTGGGCGTAAACCGGCCAGGAGAGGCCGGGTTAACCCCATAAGTAGTTCATGTGTATCTGAAGTCCATGAAGACAGACGGTGACGCTTTATGAAGGCCCAGGGCCCAAAGCCGGTTTAAGGCCTGTAGACATAAACCGGCATTGATATGTAAACTTGTGTTGTAAGATAGAAGTAGCAGAGACCGAGTCGGACACGATTATGAGCCGGCCTCGGGATTCTGTAAACCGACGGACGTCAACCCATGTATATAAGGGGACGACCCGGCGGCGGTTCAAGGAGAACAGACAACAACACGAGACTCAGGCAAAGCGTATTCGCTCCTTGGTCATCGAAACCCCAGCAATTTCATTATAACTAGACGTAGGATTTTACCTTCATCGTAAGGGGCCGAACTAGTATAAAACTCTCTTGCGTCCCTTGTCCGCTTTAACCCCTTTAAGTTAACCCGTAGCGATGGCTCCATGACTAAGTCCTTTCTCTAGGACATCTGCCGTGACAAAACCATGACAGGAGGCGCGGAATTTTGCACGAAATAATGATGACGAGTCGCACTCTGTTCGTATTGCTTTCAAGATTAAAGCTCATGTTTGATCTAATCGTTCTGCATCTATACGTTCCAGATCCTGCGCACATGTGTGATAGCATTGCTTCAAGCATTGTTTGGTCTCTGCCGCCACCAGGTTTCCTTTTATTCATGTCTGATGCTGCGATTTTTTCCGAGCTAGGGAAGATTGGTGCAGGGGTGGTCGCTCTAAATTCTGATGGTCAATGTGTTGTTGCCTGCCGAGAAGCGGCCAATGGAATGCCTATTCCTGAGTTGGTTGAGGCCTTGGCTCTTCGGCGAGCTGTTTATCTTGCACGAGAGGAAGGATATGACTCGGTGATCTTCACCTCCGATTGCCTTTCCCTGGTGCAAAGGGTCAATTCTTCTGTCCGCGACCGTTCGCTGGTGGGCTCAGTGGTGTCAGGCATCAAATATGGCGCGTCGAGCGTCTTTTGTGTGTTGTTCAAGCATATTCGTCGGCGGTCTAATGTTTTACCTCATGATTTAGCTAAGTCTTGTATGAACTACGATGGTCTTTGTGTTTTTCATTCTACTCTGGTTTGTATCCAGGAGACTCTATATGACCATGTTGCTTGATTAATAAAGAGCGGACGTTTTCTATCTCATGGAGGGACGGTAGGTCGGATGACCTCCTATGAGAAAGCCAGCACACTAGCAGCCAAGAAAAAACTATGCTGACATCTACATTTCAATTTTCATGTAGAGTTCCGTGCCGTCTGGTCACAATGTTGCAGCTAACCGATCTCCACTCCAGCCAGCCAAAAAAGAAAGGGATTTGAGAAGAGCCATTGCCACCACGTCACGAGCAACGGGAACTCAAACCAAATCCCATCCCCCAATACGCGTAAACCGCCCAAGGGAAGAACAGAGGGTAACTCAGCCTCGCAGTTCGCACCCCACACCACAGCCGCGCTTCCTCGCTATCGCACCAAAAACGCTAGTCTAGTCCAGGACACAAGTCGCCCAAGGTTGACGCAATACCGGATCCACGAGTCAGATTCCCACCTGAAAACACATCCAAAATCCATCCACGGCAGCGGCAGCCCGCCATTATTGTGCGCTCTAGAAAACAAGACTAGTATATCGCGTCCGTCGCCTGCTCGCAACCTGCCAGCCTCCTACTATACATACCGGCCCGCTGCTCCCATCAAGCCATTCATCGGCCCGCCACCCCTCGCCTCCTTTCAGTCCAAGCTCAGGACGATGGGGACGAAGAAGAGCACGGTGGCGCTGGCTCTCCTCGTCCTCGCGCTGTCGTCGCTGCCCCGGGCGTGCCTCGCCGTGACGTCGCCGTACGTGCGCCCGAGGCCCAGGGCGACGCTCTCATTGCGCCGGGACGCCGACGCCGGCGGCCAGACGCCGCAGCAGGTACGTACCGCGCGTCTGCTCAAGTTAATACTCCCCGTAGATAGATGGCGCTGTCGCTTCTTTCTCGGCGGGGTTTCTTCCGGCACATTTAGATCCTGAGACACCGACCAGCCGGCGTGATCAGGCCATTTTGCAATCTGAAATCTTGAAATGCCATGTCAGTTGTTCGTCCCCGTGGAGACCATTCCCTAGTCTCATTTTTCTGTTGGATTGAGTGTTAGTGGAAGAAAAGTGTTTTGTGCATGAGTGACAAGTCCATCACTCCAACCAAAATCCTAACCCCCGCAGCAACATCCATCTCCTGGCGCGCTGCTTTGGAGTTCCTTGTGATCTTGACTTTGGTTGTCGTTCCTGACCATGTCGGCATGTGGTTTGGCCTAGGCGCCATTGTTTGGTGAGTCCCACTAGCATATTTCTTGGCAGTACTTTTAATATATCGCCCATGGAGGAAAGCAGGAGTGCTGCAAATTTGTATAGAATCTACTAGTATAGTGCTGCTATTTAATGATTGCAATCTTGAGCCACCGCCCATGCCTTGCCTTTTCCTTCCTTCAGGAAAGCAACCAAAACTGGATACGAGTGTTTCATTATCTGCTAAACTTTGGCCGGCCTGTGTGAAACTATACTGCATCAGAGTGCCGAGTTGTTGGCATGGACAACAGCTCACGCTAGAAAACATAAACCACCGCCTTTCAATGTTCACACTTGCATTCAATTCAGTGTATCCGTTTATGCAAATTAGGATGCTTTTCAGTCAGGGGCACACTAATTTTGTCCGTCTTCTCTCTCCTAACAGTTGGAAAGTTTCCTAATGTGCATTAGAAGACTGACAAAATTTTGACATCAAGCTTCATCCCATGAAAGATATTAAGACTCGTTTAACATCACACTTGATGTGGTTGAAAGCTCTTGCAAAATGTTTTGCTTGGCGCTAAGCCAATATTCAGCCTTAAGTACCCCAAAAGTTACTACTAGTGGATTTGAATCATTATGTGGCTCAACTTTCAGGTGCATGTGTCGGCTGTGGGCCCTGACAAGATGAGGGTGACATGGATCACCGACGACGACGCGCCGGCGATGGTGGACTACGGCACGGCTTCAGGCCAGTACCCCTTCTCCGCCACCGGAACCACCGCCGATTACTCCTACCTCATGTATCACTCTGGGAACATCCACGACGCCGTCGTCGGCCCACTGAAACCCAGCACCACCTACTACTACCGGTGCAGCTCCGACCCGTCGCGGGAGTTCTCCTTCCGAACGCCCCCGTCAGGCCTCCCCTTCACCTTCGTCATCGCCGGTAATGCATCTTGCCGTCAGAGTCTCAGTTTTTCCGTTTAAAGTTTTCAAAGCCGCATGCATAATGCTACCAATGGAATGGGGACGCGCATGCAGGCGACCTGGGCCAGACGGAGTGGACCAACTCCACGCTGCAGCACATCGCCGCCGCCGACTACGACATGCTGCTCCTCCCCGGCGACCTGTCGTACGCCGATCTGGACCAGCCGCGCTGGGACTCGTACGGCCGCCTGGTGGAGCCCCTGGCGAGCGCGCGGCCCTGGATGGTGACCGAGGGCAACCACGAGGTGGAGAAGATCCCCCTCCTCGAGCGCCACCCCTTCAAGGCCTACAACGCGCGGTGGCGCATGCCGTACGACGCCGGCGCCTCGCCGTCGGGGTCCAACCTCTACTACTCCTTCGACGCGGCCGGCGGCGCGGTGCACGTCATCATGCTGGGCTCGTACACCGACTACGACGCCGGCACGGCGCAGCACACGTGGCTGCAGGGCGACCTCGCAGGGGTCGACCGCGGGAAGACGCCGTTCGTGGTGGCGCTGGTGCACGCGCCGTGGTACAACAGCAACAAGGCGCACCAGGGGGAGGGCGACGGCATGCGCGACGCCATGGAAGCGCTGCTCTACGGCGCCCGCGTGGACGCGGTGTTCGCCGGGCACGTGCACGCCTACGAGAGGTTCGCGCGCGTGTACGGCGACAAGGAGGACCAGTGCGGGCCGGTGTACGTGACCATCGGAGACGGCGGCAACCGGGAAGGGCTGGCGGAGAAGTACATCGAGCCGCAGCCCAAGACGTCGGTGTTCCGGGAGGCCAGCTTCGGGCATGGCAGGCTGCAGGTGGTGAACGTGACGCACGCCCTGTGGACGTGGCACCGAAACGACGACGACGAGCCCGTGGTGGCTGACCAGACATGGATCACCAGCCTCGCGCCCAACCCGGCCTGTAAAAAATGATATCAAACGGCACCTGATGCCAGAACGTACTCCATGACCAAAAATAGTGTTTCATATATATTATATACACACACACAGTATGATTTAGAGACAAAGATTGTTCCTGTTACTGTTTGTCATATGTAGTACTACCTCGTTACTTGATATCAAGATTTGAGACTGCTAACCGGGAACCTCGTTTTTAAGACACTGGCACAAATGATTGTGTGGCTGCAACGAGAGAAACACCAATTCATGTGAACAAACTGTGTCGTGGGACGACGATTGCTGATGAGAAAAAAAGTTGAATCATTTGAGGACAACAGCAAGTGAACCAACCTGGAATAACAATTGCTGCAACAGCAAGCAAACCAACCTAGATGGATATTACCTGCAAAAATTCCCCGTAATTAAACTTTTTTTTTGTTGGATGAAACTTCATCAAGCAAACCTGAAGAATTTCGTAAATAATCGGTCGTTGACTTCACATGGAATCAAACTGCATACGTACGTGAATTATAATTAAGGCGAATGGATTGGGAATTCGGTAAGAGCTTAGGAGAAAGTTTTTGCTAGTTCATACTGATTAGCAAGTACCAATAACAATTGCAATGTTACTTAAAGAAAATGGGCGGTCATTCAGTGAAGCATGTATCCACATATATGTGAACCTCTAGCACACACAATGATGACTCACTTGTGATTTAAGTCACCACTTTTTCTTGTTTTGAATTGGGATTTAAATCACCACTCAATTATACCTCGGGCAGGTCCTCCATTGATCGTATTACTTGGCCACGTTGAGAAGCATTTCCTGCTAGCAGGGTGACCCCTTCTGTCTGAAATTCTGAATACCAAAGATAATGTTGAGATGGTCAGTGACGGAATATTCGATTATTCTTTTATCCAATAGATAATCAGTTATTCTTTTATCCAATTCCAAAATCGAATATTTGATTATTTTAAAGATTTATTATCAAAATCCACAACAATGGTTAACTCAAGGTTGTGATTGGTTGTGATCCATTTTCGACAACAACAACTACTACAGCTACAGCAAAAGCAACAACACAAATATATTCTCCTTCCCATGTTTCTTCTGGGCGGGTGATAAGAATCCCACATGCATATTCGGGGTTCTACATGTTCTTATCATACGACATCAAGGTTCCGCAAATGCATATAGAATGCCAATATCTTAGTTCAGCCATAAAGAAGCACAACATCAGGGAATAACTTTTGTAAAGTGGTCTTGTAGTCTGAAAATGAACTCTAGATACAACTGCTTTTAAAAAACCCCAAATGGAACTGAATTCTAGCAACATATATTTAGCAGTCCTTCTCCACCGGAAGGAATGGCCAAGTACAAAACACCTCCTGAATCTCAGCATTATATTTGTTTGAAGTGAAATTGTGGTCCAGGCATTGGATCATTCTTCACCTGACGACAATAAGTGTTGCAAGGTTCAAAAAGAGGTGTCAAAACTTAGCAACATCAGCTGCTTACCAACGACGGGATCCTCACTAAGGTTACTTGAGAACCACATTAACAATTGTTTTCTTGCTTAAGTGAATTACAACGCCTATGGTGGCAGAACATGTCTGTATCTGCAGCTCTCCAACTAAAAGTCATCTTAAGTCAGAAAATAGAGTACTATTTTTACTTCCATGGCTGAAGCTCACAAACTATGTATTTCAGCCATATCACACAAACAGCCTTGCAACCACAAAACATGCATACTTTTGTTCTTCACATGAATATCCAAACTTGTACTAGCAAACTAAGTTAGTGGCTAGGTGTGCTTCTCTACTGTTGCTCGAGTTTCTTTTCCTTAGAACTTTAATAGCATATTTCTAGGTTTTCAACCTATTTGTGTTACTCATTAAAAAAATTGTTTATGCTAAAAATGTAATTCATATTTTCACATATTTTGCTCAAATTTGTTTTGCAACGCATGAACATATAATGCAAAACACATATGTGTACATATGTTCATAAAGCAACGCATAATGAATACATAGGTCACATATTATAAAGCAAACATTGTATTAAAAAAAGAAACATTATATCAGATATTCATATACAGTTGTCCCTTCCGTTGCAACGCACAGATAATATAATTTTTTCTTTATTAGCAGGTGTTCGCAGTGAACTATGTATTTAACTGGAACCTAATTACGCAAGCCCATCAAAATGTTGATGGGACTAATAACGGCATCTCCAACGCCGTCCCCCAAATCATAGTCAGTCTATCCACGATGCGTCCATGGTCACGGATACACGTTGTGCCCATAACATCCGTCCATATCTGTCCTCGACCATCCAACGTTGTGCCCATAACATCCGTCAAGATTCGGCCTTGTCTGAATACATTTGAAGTGCAAATAATGACCAATAGCAATATTGATGAGCCAATAAAAGTGCATATGTATGCTTGACAACCAAAAAAGGTGGATGTTCATTAGTTTTTACATGCGTCCGATCACAAAAGTTCCAGTCCAGCAGTCCGTGGAAATTGTGCCCTCCTAGACCGGTTGTGTGTGCCTCCTCCGTCATTACTCTGCCGTCAGCTTGTCCGCAGCATCCACCTCCGCCATTTCTGCCGCCAAGCGCTTCAGAATCTTTACACGGATGGCTTGCTTGATCTTCTTCGCATCGGGATCCAACACACCATCTTAATGGTCAACATCTTGGTTTCTTCCGAAGTGGCCGCGAGCTCAAGCCTCCTCTCTTCGAGTTTGGTCTTCTTTCCATCGAGCTTTTTATCTTGTGTCGTTTGAAAATGATCTTCTTATCCGTCACGACCACGAAGATGTCAAACCTCCCCTCCTTCTTTTCCTCCTTGATGTCATGGCGCTTGACACATGTCTCCTCCTTGTCCATGATGCCCTCAAACTTCTTCATCTTCTTGACCGCCGCTCCTTCTCGCTTCTCCTTCTCCACCACTCACTACCTCCCCCAGACCCCCCTTTTGACCTTCTTGGCCGACTCTACTTTTGTTGGGTCGATTGGATCACCATCTCCGTCTTCATAGCCAATGTCGGTGGTCTTGACGTTATGGGCAATGGATAGGAGCCACTTGGGTTGTCCATTCAACTTCAACCAACAATGCATGAGGATGAAGTTCGTCTTCTCTACGTTCACGTACAATGTGCACGCATGGGAAGGCTAGCAAAAGAGGACATGGTCAACAAGTTGCATATCCGGTTAAATGACGAACACACAGATCATATCTGGCCAAATGACCAACACATAGAGCATATTCAGCCAAATGACCATCGAGTAGAACAACTTACTTGCTCGGAGATTATTGCACCACTTGGCCACTATTTTATGAGTGAATTGAGATGGACGCATTACTTGCTCATAGACTCTCGGATGATGTACCATCGATGGGTGAGCGACTTTATGGAACGATCTCAGATCACTTCCGTGAAGTAGGGATCGAAGTTCTTGTGCTCATGGAACCAAGTATGACCATTGTACTGAAAGATTGAGCCTCTTTACTCTGTGCCTTGAAACAAATCAACGCTAGTGGCCAACCAAGCATCATACAATGATTCGTCCTCCCTCCAATTGGAACTTTCTCCCCTCTCACTCTTCTTTGGGTCGCCACCTGCCGGCCAATCCTCCGTATCAAGGCGAAAAACATGCAAGTGTTTTGCCGCACGGCATTGGAGATGCCTTAAGTTATGTGTTGTAGTAATACTAGCTACTAGCCCGTGAAGGTGCATCGGTTGATAACTAGTTTTGGCAAGAAATCCTAATCATTGGCTCATTGCAATTATCCAGACTCCTTCTATCAAAGTCATAAAGTGATTTTAGATTGCTTGCCACCTCACATATCTTCAGCCTCTCAATTCTCAAACCGCATCTAGTAGTAATATTCTCCTGTCCCCATCAAATTACTAGATGCGTCAGCAGCAGCTGGCGTGCTGCTTTCAGCTCCCATCCAAACAGCGACATATATTGCCACGGAGGCTCGCTCAAAAGAAGGCAGAAAAGAGGAGGAACAGTTAAAAAAACTACGGTAAAAGTTGCAGCAATGCCAGCCCCAGCCTACCTATCTCCTCCCTTCCTCCCGCTCCACCACCCCGCCACCAGCACGAGCGCGCACCTCCTCTCCGGTGGCCGCAACCATCGAAGCCGCCCACGGCACATGTCAGGTACCGCCAACGAGGCATCTCCGTTCGGAGTCAGGAAGGATATGCTCCTCCGGATACCTACGAGGCCACAACATATGCTCTGCAGAAAGTCTTCGTCCCATAATACTATTAACGTAATGGCGTGCGGCTACACCCTACCAGGTCCCGTGCTTCTTAAAGCCAAGGTCGGCGACGGTGACGGCGACGGAGGGGACGACCTCCTCCTGGCATCGCGGCGACACGCGTAAGAAGAGGCGGACCGCCTTTCTGCTCCGCACGCTACTGTTCATGTGCGCGGCATTCCGCGTGGCCGTTGCGCTCACCCGCGTTTTATACCACGCCGCGGCCGGCAGCGTCCTCGGCGTGGCCAGGGTCCTCTTCGCGGCGGCCAACGAGCGGTGCCTTCGGTGCGTGAACCAGGCGGCGCTCGGGCGCAGCGTCACCGGCACCTTCTGCGGGGACTTGTTGGTGGGAGCCATGGCGCACTCGTGGAGGGTGCTCATGCAGGGGCTCACGTCGCTCATGTTCCTCTGCGCGCGCGCCGACGAGTACGTCCGGCCGCCGCCGAGCCCGCTCGTGCTGACGGCGCACGACAAGCCGGCGGCTCATCCTCAGCAGGTAAGGCTGGATTTTTTGGCTCTGAACAGCTCTCAAGTGTGTGCAAGAATTTGGCATTTCCTGCAGAGTTATTTCTGCTTGTTCTTCATTTTGTCTCACGGAGATGTGTGCAGTTGATTCATAAGAATTTAGCAACACAATCTCAATCTGAGGTTACTTTCAGCTACCCCTTAGGACTATATATGCAAGATTTACAAAGTTTCTTGAAGAAGAAAAACGCTGCTTGATTCTTGATGCCTGTACAAGATGCTGCCATGATCATGTGCAGATTGTACAGAGGGGTTTAATTCCTCTACCTACCAGTCAATTGTGCCTACTATAAAGATGATGAAACTGACATCGGCAGTACTCAGCACGCCTTCTTTGCACGGCAAAATATCATTTAAAAGAAATGTGAATTTTCTGAAAACTCACATTTCACCAAAAGCTTAGATGCATTACCAGTTGTGGGGACTGTACTTTCCATGCTTAGGCAAATTTCAAGGCCAAATTAAACACATTAACGTGCGGGAGAAGGGCGGCCAACCAGCATGACCACGTGGTGAGAAACTTTTTGATTTTTTAAACATTGTTTTAAACACATTAACGTGCGGGAGAAGGGCGGCCAACCAGCATGGCCACGTGGCGCATGTTGGTTGGCCGTGACAAGAAACTTTTTGATTTTTTAAACATTATTTTTGGAAGATGAAAGTGAGACTTTTTTTTATTGTGAGAAAAGTTTTATTTTAGATTTTCTTTTTTGAAGATGGAAGTGAGATTTTTTTTCTTTTTCTTTTTGAGATGGGTGTGTTGTCCAGGTGTTGCGACAACGTTTCTTTTAATTTTGAGATGAAGATGATATTTTTTTAAGAGGAAGAAATACACACACAACTTTCTCTCAAAAGGCCCGCAATGGCGGACCCCAACCACTAGTTCAATATCATTTGGGAGAAACTGCTAGCACCGAGAAGTCCGAGTTGTCTTTGAGCAGTTTTGCTTAAGCACCAACGCTTGTTTTGTGTTATACAATAAACATCAGTGCTTAAGTAAAAATTGCAAGCACCACTCTAAGCGTCTACATTATACACGGCCTTAAAATCAAGGTGACTACTCCACCCGCCGGCATTAGGAGACAAGGGGGAGTCGCCAAGTGATATGATACTAGAGGGGGCAAACCTCATTGAAAACGATAATTTCATAAGATGGAGTTGCCGGCGACCCAAGGTAGGTCAGAGGGGAATGAGTCCATGACTGTAGTCTGTAGGTGAGGTAGAAATGAGACGGGAAGGCAACACGGATTTTCGGGAGACATTAAATAAAAATGCTAGACGTACAGATTGGGTTTACAGGAAGTTACGCACCAACCCTTCTCCCCTCACTAATCCCCCCCCCCCCCCCCCCCCCCCCCCATTTTCAGGGTGGGGCCCGCCTCATCTAATCACCAATTAAAACAATCCACCTCAGCCTTGCCTGTAAAAGTCGTGTAAAACATCCGTAGTTGTAGCAAAGCTCGACATTAAAACATATTTCATCATGTGTTTATTTTTCAAAATTCCAAAATTCTGTTTTTCTTAAAAAAGAAAGTATTTCGAGGGGATTTGCAAGTATTCTTTGCGGAGTTGTATAGGCAAGCGTGTAGCAAGTTGCCGGTGTATGGGTCCTGTCCCCGGATTGTAAACTTGTGGATGAGTTTCTTCACCCCTTCTTCTATCAAAATATGATGTGTATTAGATTGTCAAAAAAAAAAAGATGTGTATTAGGGATAAAAACAATTTTGGCTCATAATCTGAATATTTTTCCAGACTTGCCTTTACGTCACAGGTCTTCTTTTGCTAGTGTTTATACAATTCTTTGTTAGGGAGTGTTTATACAATTTTTTTTACAGATGTTTGTACAATTCTTTTGTGTAACTGTGTTTATTTCTGAGTATTTTCACCAATTTGCATTTTTTTAGATGACCAATTTGCATTTTTAACATGGTACCCGTTAGGTGCATATTTCAACTGTGGGAAGCAACAACATGAGGATTTCATGGGTCACTGACGACCGGAAGGCGCCGTCGGTGGTCGAGTACGGCAAATCTCGCGGCAACTACACGGTGTCGACGACCGGCGATCACGCGACGTACCGGTATTTCTTCTACAAGTCCGGCGCGATCCACCACGTCACGATCGGCCCGCTGGCGCCCAGCACGACCTACCACTACCGGTGCGGCAAGGCCGGCGACGAGTTCACCCTCAAGACGCCTCCGGCGTCCCTCCCCATCGAGCTCGTCGTCATCGGCGACCTCGGCCAGACCGGCTGGACCGCGTCGACGCTGTCGCACATCGGCGGCGCGGACTACGACATGCTGCTGCTCCCGGGCGACCTGTCGTACGCGGACACGCAGCAGCCGTTGTGGGACTCGTTCGGGCGGCTGGTGCAGCCGCTGGCGAGCGCGCGGCCGTGGATGGTGACGGAGGGCAACCACGAGGTGGAGGCGCTCCCCGTCGTGGGCTTCGCGCCCTTCGTCGCGTACAACGCGCGGTGGCGCATGCCGCACGAGGAGAGCGGCTCCGCCTCCAACCTCTACTACTCCTTCGACATGGCCGGCGGCGCGGCCCACGTCGTGATGCTGGGCTCCTACACGGAGTTCGAGCAAGGGTCGGAGCAGTACGCGTGGCTGGAGCGGGACCTCGCCGGCGTGGACCGGCGGAAGACGCCGTGGCTGCTGGTCCTGCTGCACGCGCCGTGGTACAACACCAACCAGGCGCACCAGGGGGAGGGCGAGGCGATGCGCGCCGCCATGGAGACGCTCCTCTACGAGGCCCGCGTCGACGTCGTCTTCTCCGGACACGTCCACGCCTACGAGCGATTCGTAAGCCCTACTACTATATCTTTGCTCCATCGATGAACTGCAAAGCAGACTAACTTTTTTGGCTGGTCGATGGACTAGACGAGGATCTACGACAACGAGGCCGACAGCCGGGGCCCGATGTTCATCACCATTGGCGACGGCGGCAACAGGGAAGGGCTTGCTCTCAAGTACGTACGCGGTTCGATCTCACAGAATCTGATTTCCTTGGTCTTTTTCTTATAGAGTTGGAAATGAATTAGGGATTCTTGTTACCATTGTTGAAGGTTCCTCAAGGATCACAAGTCAGCGCACCTGTCGATGTTCCGGGAGGCGAGCTTCGGGCACGGTCGGCTGAGAATCGTCAACGAGACGAGCGCCGTTTGGACATGGCACCGCAACGACGACGAATACGCCACCGTCCGCGACGAGGTCTGGCTGGAGAGCTTGGCTACTCCAAAGCTGTCCATGGCAACCACCGGTCGTCACGACGAGGAGTTGTAGGATGTTGCACATCAATAAGCACCCTAGTCTACAAGACACTTTGCAGAAAAAAGAGTGTTTTTTTTTTTGAATCATTCATTCCCTAAAGTTGTACGTTTGCCACTATAGTGTTTTTTTTACCCAACACCGTAGAACAATTGTTCTAGGGTAAATTTTTACCTAATCTTTACCTAATTTTTTTAATTTTTTTAATAATAAAGCAAATTGGGTTTCTGGTCATCCGTCATGGCATTTTTCAGAAAAGTCCCTCTATTTCAGAGAATTCAACCCGCAGTCCTGTTTTAAGCTAAAACGAATCTTTTTTTGTATTTTACACAAAAGTCCCTATGTTTTCGTGAAATCAACCCGCAGTCTGGATTTAAGTCACACCCGAACCGTTATTTTACATTTTTCGAAACCCCCCTGATGTTTTAGGTAATTCATCCGCGGATCATATTTAAGTCAAACAAATGCTTTTTAAAATCATCTATATCTTTTAAACCGTAACTCCGATTATGTAGAATATGTAGAATATGAATATGAGATTATTTTTACCTGTTAAGTATTTTTAAATATTATTTTGGAATATATTTAAATCAAACTAATTATTTTCTAAATTATCCGTATCTTTTAAACCGTAACTTTGATTTTAACATATTATATATGAAATTTTATTTGAAAAATGTGTGGAATCTAAATATGATGTTAATTTTACTTGTTAATTTTTTTAAAAATATTGTTTTGGAAGCAAACTTATAATTTATAGCGCAAGATCCATTTTTCTTTCGTGGCGGCGATCTGGATTGCAAATAAACACCCCACTATAACCATATAGGGAAAAGAAAATATCGATAACTACAAATGCATACCTCTGAAAAATATCGCAGGGAAAACAACAGATTTCTCATCGCGAGGGTGAGAGAAAGCGAGAGGGAGAGAGAGAGAGAGAGAGAGGGAGAGGGAGGAGAGAGGGAGAGAGAGAGACGCCTTAGGATTAACCATATTCAAACACGTTTTTTGTTGTTTTGTGTCAACACCGAGGCCATCGCCGGCGAGGGTGAGAAGGAGGATAAGCGTCAACAAAAATATGATGCCTCGCAAAAATAAAGGAGATGGACCTATTGTGGTCTTGAGTGATGGTTGTTGGGTTAAGAACGTGTGTTATGTTTTCTCTTCCGTTGCAACGCACGGGCTCTTTTGCTAGTAATAATAAAGAAAATTGGGTTTCTGGTCGTCTGTCGTTGCTAGCAATTTTGCAAAAAAGTCCCTCCGTTTTTGAGAATTCAACCCGTAGTCCTATTTTAAGTGGGTGTCTAAGAAAACGTTTCAATTTTACGAAAGACCCCTCCATTTACCTATATTCAACCCGTGCTCCTTAATCTTAATTTATAGCGGGCTAAAATAAAAAGTCGCGTCTTCCTCTTATCCAGGTCGTGTCGTCCGTCCGTCACGGCGGCGGAGACGGCATCGGTCACGGCGGAGGACAAGAAGGCGCCCGATTTGCTCGCGTGGGAGGATGGAGGTCGCCTCGCCGAGGCGCGTGCTTGGGTGAGGGGCGTCGCCCTTTTTGGCGGAGGCCGCCTCGCCCAGGCGCGTGCTCGGGTGTGGGGCGGCGGCTGTCGTGGTTCTAAGTCTGACAGTAGAATGGGGGGTAGGTATGAGGAGGCAAGATCTTAGCTACGGTGAAGTTGTGCACGCAAGCTTTACGAGTTCAGGCCCTTCACAGAGGAAGTAACAGCCCCACGTCTCGGTGCCCGGAGGCCGGTCGATTGGATTATGCGTGAAGTTATAGGGGGTGCGAACCCTTGTCCCAGAGGAGGGGGTGGCTTATATAGAGTGCGCCAGGACCCCAGCCATCCCCCGTTACATAGGGTTCAATGTACATAAAGAGGGGACGTTACTGGTAACGTCAGCATTAAAGTCATATAAATGATCATTAAGACTACGGAGTGAACGTCCGACCCTTGCCATCTAGAGTGACTTTAGACCTTCTGTACTCCGAGTGGTTTCTGATATGGTCGAGTGATTATATCTCTGTCAAGTGGAACTGTTGGTCAAGTGGGTTGCACCTTGAGGTTATTTCAGTCGGTAGATGTTATTGTCCTTTGAATGTATTTGACTGTAGGGCAGTGTCCTTGGGAAGGGTGTCTAGATCAGGTCTATTACCCTACCCTAGGTACATGCCATCGTCATTAGCCCCCGAATGGTTCAGGGTCCGAGTGGAGATGGAGTTGAAGATGGTTTCGACCCAATTTTCATGCTTCGGAAGCATTTTACTTGGTTTGGTGAACCATGCAGAAACTTCGACCTCATTTTCTGTCGCCTTGATCTATTCTGAGGTTGTCGAGTGAATTTTGTTGATAAGCTTCGAATGCTGATATGGTACAAAATCTTCGGCGCGATCGACTGCACTGCCATCCCCGGATCTCACGGGATTCAAATTTGGGGAAGCGCGCGGGACGGAGAGGACCGCAGTGAGCGGAGCGGATTAGGCAGGGGCGCCTCGATTCTCGCGCCGCCTTTTTCGCCACATACCAAGCGCGTGTCTGTTGCGGGATTTGACAGGATTGCCTGGGCCCACAAGTCAGTCACTCGGGGATTAGGCCCATATAAGGTGTCTGGGCCGGTGATTTTGCACGGCGACCCATTTTCTTTCTTCCTCCTCTGCTTCTCCACTACGTCCACCACCACCCTCGACGCCGCCGCCCAGCCCGAGCGCCACTCGCAGCGATGGCGAAGGACAAGATGGCGGCTCTGGAGCGTGCGAAGAAGGCGACGACAAAGGCGAAGGGCAAGAAGACGAGCCGGGGAGGGACGTCGTCGAGATCTGGCTTGCCGCCCGGCTGGATCCAGGGCGACTGGATTCGGTCCATGATCCAACAGGAGGATCTGGAGGATTTGGTTGAGGGGGGATTGATTCCCCACGGTTCCTGGCAGCTTCCGGAGGACGAGACCGAGCCGCGGCCGCAGGAGGGTGAGTGTGTCCTTCTTGCGACTCACGTCGACCGCGGTTTCTCCTTGCCCCCCGTCCTTTTTCTGGGGTTTTCTGAACTTTTATGGAGCCCAAATTCATCACTTCTCTCCCAACACTATCACATACCTCGCTGCATTCGTGTCCATGTGTGCGAACTTTCTGGGCTGTCGACCGCACTGGGGTCTCTTCAAACACATTTTCACTTGTCGTTCTCAGTCTGTAAAAAAGGCTAATCTGAGTGATGAGAGGAGGCATGTGATCCAGATGTGTGGAGGTCTAGGGATCCAGATGAGGGGTAAAAGTACTTTCCCTGCTATGATTCTTCCTAATTCGGTCAGAGGGTGGTAGTTGACCTGGTTCTATTGTAAGGATCAACCGACCCCTGGTCAGTCGACTGGCCTTCCTCCGTTCCATGGAGCGAGTTGAGAAGCCCTCTACCTTGAAGGTGACTCCAGCTGAGAAAGTGGAGGTGAATATGTTGGTTGAGCGAGTAGTCCAACTTGTCCGCGATGGTGTGACTGGCATGGACTTATTAGAGGTGTTTCTCAGTCGACGCATCCAGTCACTCCAAGCCCGTGATCATCCAATGTGGATGTACTCGGGTATCGATGACAGCACTCGGATCCACCCAGAGGAAGTTGACGAGGAGACGGTGGCGCAGTGGCTGCAGGGCATCACTGGCAACAAGGACAACCCCAGGGGGTCTAGGAGGATTCCTCCACTCGACAACACCAACGAACCAGACAAGGTCTGACTCTTTTCTTCCGAGTTACTTTTTGTTCTGACATGTATTTGTTCTCAAAACTGATTGATATCCACTCAACTTTGTGCCTTGCAGATCTACACTAAAATGTATTCTGTTGGGTAACGTAGCAATAATTCGAAATTTTCCTACGTGTCACCAAGATCAATCTAGGAGATGCTAGCAACGAGAGAGAGGGAGTGCATCTTCATACTCTTGAAGATCGCTAAGCGGAAGCGTTACAAGAACGCGGTTGATGGAGTCGTTGTAGCGACCAGACCTCAAATGGTCTGTGCTGCTGTGCACCAATGTCATCCCTGGATCAGTAATGCTGACACGCACAGTACAAATGGAGGATTTATAACAGAGTAGAAATCACACACTTATTACATCGAATATCTCCAAAGAGATTAAGTATGATAAATATGGCTTAAGGCCATCTAAAAATGATAACAGCGGAAGACTTGGAAGATAAGTGAGTCCATCAACTCCAGCGGCATCACTGAGTGTAAGACCACGACCTAAGGCACCTTACTTGTCGTCTGAAAAGTCTGCAACATGAAACGTTGCAGCCCGAAAACGGGTCAGCACATAGAATATGCTGGCAATGTAACACATAGAGAATATTGAACAATAATAATGCTATACTACATGCATATATGGCTGGTGGAAAGCTCTACGGTTAAGTTTTTGCGAAAAGCCAATTTTTCCCTACTTCCAAGGAATAAAATTTATTTAACTATCATGGTGGTTGTGAAACATTGAGATGGTTGACAGCATTTCAATCCCAATTAAAAGTCATCATTAACCCAACAAAATTAATTAAAAGTAACATGGTGATGAGATTCAAATGATAATCCAGGTACTAGATACTCAAATTGTCCATAACCGGGGACACGGCTAACCATGATTAGTTTATACACTCTGCAGAGGTTTGCGCACTTTTCCCCACAAGACTCAGTCGCCTCCGCTTGATTCTCGCACTGCATGATGTTTGAGAAACGGATGACCGAGACACAGTCTTTCAGGAACAATCACTCTTTACTCCGGGTGTACAGGTACACCTACTTTCCCCTACATCTGCTAGTCCACCTCTTCAAGAGATCATGTAACCTACTCAACTATGCTAGAGCCCATAATAGCTTGTGGCTGCACACGGAAGTTTCTAGCATGAATAATCTTATGATCCCTTTGAGCCTGGGTGGCGGTCCTTATACAAACAGACAACACTGGATTCTCCAGGTGCCTCAATCCACCCAGATGTGAGTTTTAGTTGCCACCTTAGGTAAACCATTATTAACAATCTCACATCTGTCATGAATATCTCTCAAACCCAATCCACGTCTACGAGCATAGCATGGCAATATAATAGCAACGTAGAAGTAACTCCCAAGGGTTTGATAAGAAAACAGGTAATAGGTACTACCTCAACTACTTCCCAATTCCCACAATTTAATTAGATCCTAACCATGAAATTGTTTGAGGAATAGATCTAATGCAATAAAACTGGGTATGGAAAGTATGATCAAAGTGTTACTTGCCTTGCTGATGATCCGCGAAACCTAGCGATTCGAAGTAACAAGCGGCACACTCCGGGTACTCTATCGCAAACAAACAAGCAAACAATCAGTACTCATCTAATGCACAGGTAAAACTCGAATGAAAGATCCAACCAGAAAGTTCAACTTAAGGACTCCGGTTTGCAAAAAGAATCAACTCGAACGAAGCAACGAAAGTCAAACTGCGAAAGAAACAAGCTTCGTTTACTAATCTGGATCTAGGTCAAATTTTACAGTAGCAAAAACTTGTTTGAGTAGGTTAAATGGAAAGAGAATTTCGAGACGAAACTCTAGGCGCTTGAATCGCCTGATTCCGATAAACGAGCGAAAAGTTAAACAGAAACGAAGATTCGATCAGAAATCGAGATCTGAGATAATCGCGGAAAAATCCGACGAAAAAGAAAAACGGACGAACGGTTAAAGAACGGACGTTCGTTAACAGAGAAAATCCGACGAACGCGTTCGTTAAAACGAACGAGTCGGTGAACGCTCCCAAAATAACAAAACCGAAGAAAAAAACCGATCTAGGGTTTTTTTTAAACAAAACCGGCAAACGACGGCGAGGTATACCTCGTCGGGGCGGGCTCCGGCGAGGGGCGGCGGGGTGCGGCGGGGCTCGGGGCGGCGGGGGCGGCTCCGGCGGCGGCGAGCGGCGAGCGGGGCGGCGGCGCGGGCTCCCAGCGGCGGCGGCTCGGGCGGCTCGGGGCGCGGGTACGGGGTGAGGGGGGGCGGCGGCGGCTTATAAGAGGGGGGTGGCGGCGGCTTGGAGGAGGGGGCAAGGCAGCGGCTCCGGGGGAGTCCGAGCCGGACACGGCGGCGGCGGCGCGCTGGCGTACGCGGGGAGGACGGCGGGGTGGGCCGGCGGCTCGGCTGGGCCTCGGCCCGGTCGGGCGCAGCGCGGGTTTTTTTTTTAAAAAAACATTCCGCCGAAAAATTCGTAGAAAAATAAATGAAAATCCAAAAAATATAAAACAAAATTTCCCCGTCTAGTTAGAATATTTAGAACAGGGTGAACATTTTTTTGACACAAAATAATTTTTTTGAAAACATGCTATATTTTTAATGCAATTAAAATTGCAAATAAAATCCGAATAAATTCCAATAAATGATTTTAACACTTTTCCTCCAATATTTCAATTGTTTTGGAGAGGTCATATTTTCTCCTCTCGTTTATTTTTAAATGAAATATTTTTCCCGGAGAGAAAATAATTAAAACCAAAATCCTCGTTTTATTATTTGATGAAAATCAAATATGAAAATTTGAGAAAATCCCCAACTCTCTCCGAGGGTCCTTGAGTTGCTTAGGATTTATCGAGGATTCGTCAAATGCAATAAAATATGATATGCAATGATGATCTATGTATAACATACCAAATTGAAAATTTGGGATGTTACAGTCGTACTCGCGGTGATTCAAATAGCGGAAGATCCGATCTAGCGCCGAACGGACGGCGCCTCCGCGTTCAACACACGTATAGCCCGGGGACGTCTCCTCCTTCTTGATCCAGCAAGGGGAGAGGAGGAGTTGAGGGAGAACTCCAGCAGCACGACGGCGTGGTGGCGATGGAGCTCGTGGTTCTCCGGCAGAGCTTCGCTAAGCACTACGGAGGAGGGGGAGGAGTTGGAGGAGGAGAGGGCTGCGCCAGGCCAGGGGTGCGGCTGCCCTCTCTCTCCCTCACTATATATAGGGGGAAGGGGGGTGGAGGAGGCGCCCTAGGGTTCCCTAGGGGAGGGGCGGCGGCCACGGGGAAACCCTAGATGGGTTTGGGCGCCCCCACCCCTGGGAAACTTGCCCCCCAAGCCGGGAGGGGTGGCTGCCCTAAGGGAGGCGCCCCCACCTCTCCACGTTACGTGAGAGGGGTTGGGAGGGGCGCACAGCCCCTTAGTGGGCCGGTGTGCCCCCTCCCCTTTGCCCATAAGGCCCCCCAACGCTTGCCGGGGCCTCTGAAACACCTTTCGGTCACGCTGGTCGTCACCCGGTACTCCCAGAACAAGTCCGGACTCCAATACCCTTCGTCCAATCTATCGATCTTCACCTTCGGACCACTCCGGAGTTCCTCGTCACGTCCGGGATCTCATCCGGGACTCCGAAAAACCTTCGGTAACCACATACTATTTCCCATAACAACTCTAGCGTCACCGAACCTTAAGTGTGTAGACCCTACGGGTTCGGGAAGCATGCAGACATGACCGAGACACCTCTCCGGCTAATAACCAATAGCGGGATCTGGATACCCATATTGGCTCCCACATGTTCCACGATGATCTCATCGGATGAACCACGATGTCGGGGATTCAATCAATCCCGTATACAATTCCCTTTGTCTATCGGTATGTTACTTGCCCGAGATTCGATCATCGGTATCCCAATACCTCGTTCAATCTCGTTACCGGCAAGTCTCTTTACTTGTTCCGTAACGCATGATCCCGTGGCTAACTCATTAGTCACATTGAGCTCATTATGATGATGCATTACCGAGTGGGCCCAGAGATACCTCTCCGTCATACGGAGTGACAAATCCAGGTCTCGATTCGTGCCAACCTAACAGACACTTTCGGAGATACCTGTAGTGCACCTTTATAGCCACCCAGTTACGTTGTGACGTTTGGTACACCCAAAGCATTCCTACGGTATCCGGGAGTTGCACAATCTCATGGTCTAAGGAAATGATACTTGACATTAGAAAAGCTCTTAGCAAACGAACTACACGATCTTGTGATATGCTTAGGATTGGGTCTTGTCCATCACATCATTCTTCTAATGATGTGATCCCGTTATCAATGACATCCAATGTCCATGGTCAGGAAACCATAACCATCTATTGATCAACGAGCTAGTCAACTAGAGGCTTACTAGGGACATGTTGTGGTCTATGTATTCACACATGTATTACGGTTTCCAGTTAATACAATTATAGCATGAACAATAGACAATTATCATGAACAATGAAATACAATAATAACCATTTTATTATTGCCTCTAGGGCATATTTCCAACATATTCGATGCCCAACGAAGAGCAGGAGCAGGAGCAGGAGGGAGAGGCGAGCGGAGGTGACAGCGGCGACTGGCATTCCGACGAAGGAGAAGACGAGGAGAGTGAAGACTCAAGCAGTGGTGAGGAGGTCGATTCTCCACCTCGCTCGGAAAGACTCTCCAAGCAGAGGCAAGACCCAGCAAGTGTTCGTGGAAAAGCGACTCCACCGACTGGAGAGACTTCAAAGCGCACTCGAACATCTTCTCCCGTGCCAACTGAGAAAGCTCCGAAGTAGCCCAAAGTCGCGCCTTCAAAGCCCCGGAAGGCCTTGCCCAAGATTAAAGTGAACGTCCCCATCGCTTCTGGGTAATCATTGTGCTCGACCTCTCAGTTTTTTGCATGACTCAATCTTCGGTCGACTCACTTTCCTATTTTGACCGAGTGAATTCTGAAATTTGCAGTGCTGCTACCTCTGGGACTTCTATTTATAAAGATGGTGATGATGAGGAGATGGAAGACGCGGTCACTTCCAATGCGGGTATATGATGGAGCAGATGAAAGTGGCGCGCGAGGCCAGTCAAGCTGCCTATGACGACAGCTCAGCGCTCCAGGCCAATGTCCAGGTTAGCTGATTTCCGACTGATCTTCTAGCTTGTCGCTTGTTCTGTTAGGATATGCTACCTGCAAACCTTTATTGTGCTTCTACTTGTCAGTCTGCACTTTGCATCTGTACACCCACTGGGTGTTTCAATTTTCGCTGAGTAGTTTTTCTACTTGAGTCGACTAGGTTGTGTCGATTGTAACTTTGAACCAATGGGGCACGCAGAGTGCACTCACTGGGTGTAGTCCCCGAGGCCACCATCGAATGTGTGATTCGGTGGGGGTCTTGATAAAAATGTTGCTTTTCAGTTCTTCCACTCGGTCTGGGCGGACCATGTCGAGTGGAACTTGAACCAGTGGGGGCACGCCGAGTGCACCCACTGGGTGTAGTCCCCGAGACCACGGTCGACTGCGGGCAGTCGGTTGTGGTCTGAGAATAACTGTTGCTCTTCAGTTCTTCCACTCGGTCTGGGCGGACCATGTCGAGTGGAACCTGAACTAGTGGGGGCACACTGAATGCACCCACTGGGTGTAGTCCCCGAGACCACGGTCGATTGCGGGATGTCGGTTGTGGTCTGAGAATAACTGTTGCTTCTCTTTTTTTGACATTCTTCTACTCGGTCTGGGCGGACCATGTCGAGTGGAACATGAACAAGTGGGGGCACGCTAAGTGCACCCACTTGGTGTAGTCCCCGAGACTACTGTTGAATGTTTGATTCGGCAGTAGTCTTAGAACTTTTTGAATTTGAACTTTATTGCCTGGTAAGCAACCAAACTTTGTATCTGTCGACTGACTGTCCTCTGACCACAGAAATCTTGTGAACTTGGAGCCCGTTTTGCTAACTTGGAGCAGAAGCAGATCCAGCTCAATCTTGATCTGGAGTTGGCCAAGGTGAACTTGCAGAAGGCTAAGGATGATGCTGCTGGTATGGAAAACTTGTCTATTGACTCTTTTCTGAACCGAGTGTTATTTCCTTCCTCTGAACCGAGCATTATTTCTTTCAGAAAAAATGAACCAGGCTTTGGAGAAGAAGGATCTTGACCTTGCAGCCGCAAAAAAATCGGCCGAAGAGAAAACAACACTTGCCGACCAGAAGCTGGCTTCAGTAGGAAAGTTAGAAACAGAAAATGCCAAGCTGAAGACTGCTCTTGACGAAGCCAATAAGGAGGTGACTCGGCTGAAGAAGGACAAGGGGGCTTTGACTGACAAGGTTGGTGATCTCAGTCGGAGGAGAAACGAGCTGGAGACTTATCTGGGAGGACTCGCCAAGAAGTTATTCCTTATGCTTGAAGGTACCTTTCCTTGTCCGACTGTTTTGTTATCGTCGATTCATCATAAAGCCGTCGACTCATTATTTCTTTGTGAGTGCAGAATTCTGCCAAAACTTTGAGGAAGAAACTGGGCGAATCGAGACAAGCTTGGACCCCATCAATTCCCCTGTTAAAGATGAAGCTGCCATGAATGTGCTTCGACTGGAATCTCGACTTGCCAGCATTACAGACTACCTCGCTCAACTGAAGGTTGCGGCATCGCGGATCGACATGGCGCTCTGGCCAAAGGAGACTCTCCAAAATGACCTCGAGTCTCTGATGACTCGACTCAATGAGATCCCTGGTCGAGTGCAGGAATGGGAGAAATCGACTGCTCGGTGCGGTGCCGACGTAGCTCTGTCCCTTGTTCGCGTCCATTGCAAGGAGGCCAAAGAAGAGAAACTAGCAGCGATCAAGGTCGCCAACACCAAGAGACTTGACTTCCAGTCTTTCATGGAGACCTTCATTGCTGCTGCTACTCGAATTGCAGATGGAATCGACTTGGATGAGTTCATCGAGCCTGCCAGCCCTCCTCCCGCGGAGTGAACAAACTTTAAGCCTTAATTAAATTTGCCTCGGAATGCCGAGTGATTTTGTAACTGCTAAACTCCTTTGGGCCTGATGCCCGAGTACTTTTGTCTGCGGTTCGGAACCTCGTGGGATTTACCTGAACTTGATCTTTCTTTGAATATGTTTGCTTTTATCTTCGAGTGGAACTTGTAACTTCACTCGAAATAGACTTTGGTAATTGTGATGTAGTTCTGAGGAGACGGCCGCGGACGACCTGCACCTCGTCGTCCTTGCGGATCAGGATGGAGCGCACATTGTATTTGTGGTGCAGCTCTGAGGAGAAGGTCGCAGGCGACCTGTACCTCGTCGTCCTTGCAGATCAGGATGGAGCATGTGGGCAAGTCCCCGAGAAAGAGGATCGCACATTGTATTTGTGGTGCAGCTCTGAGGAGAAGGTCACAGACGACCTGCACCTCGTCGTCCTTGTGGATCAGGATGGAGCGCACATTGTAGTTGTGGCGCAGCTCTGAGGAGAAGGTCGCAGGCGACCTGTAGCTCGTCGTCCTTGCGGAACAGCATGGAGCGTGTGGCCAAGTCGCCGAGAAAGAGGATCTCTCTTCACTCGAAGCATGTTTTAACTTAGGCGAGTACGGAACTGCAGCTAAGCCCCTGAGTGAGAGGGTTGCTCTTCATTCGGTGGGATTTTTTCAAACTTAGGTGAGTACGGGGCTGCAGTTAAGCCCCCGAGTGAGAGGGTTTTTCTTCACTCAGTGGGATTTTTCCAAACTTAGGCGAGTACAGGACTGCAGCTAAGCCCCCGAGTGAGAGGGTTGCTCTTCACTCGGTGGGATTTTTTCAAACTTAGGCGAGTACATGACTGCAGCTAAGCCCCCGAGTGAGAGGGTTGCTCTTCACTCGGTGGGATTTTTTCAAACTTAGGCGAGTACAGGACTGCAACTAAGCCCCTGGGTGAGAGGGTTGCTCTTCACTCGGTGGGATTTTTTCAAACTTAGGCGAGTACAGGACTGCAGCTAAGCCCCCGAGTGAGAGGGTTGCTCTTCACTCGGTGGGATTTTTTCAAACTTAGGCGAGTACAGGACTGCAGCTAAGCCCCCGAGTGAGAGGGTTGCTCTTCACTTGGTGGGATTTTTTCAAACGTAGGCGAGTACAGGACTGCAGCTAAGCCCCCGAGTGAGAGGGTTGCTCTTCACTCGGTAGGATTTTTCAAACTTTAGGCGAGTACAGGACTGCAGCTAAGCCCCCGAGTGAGAGGGTTGCTCTTCACTCGGTAGGATTTTTCAAACTTAGGCTAATCGGGTTCGCGGCTAAGCCCCCGAGTGAGAGGTTTGCTCTTCACTCGGTAGGATTTTTCAAACTTAGGCGAATACAGGACTGCAGCTAAGCCCCCGAGTGAGAGGGTTGCTCTTCACTCGGTGGGATTTTTTCAAACTTAGGCGAGTACATGACTGCAGGTAAGCCCCTGAGTGAGAGGGTTACTCTACACTCGGTAGGATTTTTCAAATTTAGGCGAATCAAGTTCGCGGCTAAGCCCCCGAGTGAGAGGGTTGCTCTTCACTCGGTAGGATTTTTCAAACTTAGGCGAATCGGGTTCGCGGCTAAGCCCTCGAGTGAGAGGCTTGCTCTTCACTCGGTGTTTTGTTTTTGAAACTTAGGCGAATCGGATTCGCAGCTAAGCCACCCACTGGGGGATTTTGAACATATGTATAAGTAATAACAAACATTTAGGAGACTGTAAAACCATATCTTTGATAAACAAACTGAAAGGTACTTCTTATTACGTCTCAACAGTCTGAACGCTTAAGTATAAAAGTGGCAGGGCAACTCTGCATTCCAAGCGCGTGGCTCGTCTTTCTTGTGTTCCACATCGTACAAGTGGTACGCTCCGTTTTGGAGCACCTTGGTGATGATGAAGGGGCCTTCCCAGGCGGGAGCAAGCTTGTGAGGTCGTTGCTGATCCACTCGGAGCACAAGGTCTCCTTCCTGAAATGCTCGACCTCTCACGTTTCTAGCATGGAATCGACGGAGGTCTTGCTGATAAATGGTCGACCTGATCAGGGCCATCTCTCTTTCTTCTTCCAGAAGATCAACAACATCTTGCCGGGCTTGTTCTGCTTCTGCTTCTAAGAAAAGTTCTACTCGCGGAGCATTGTGGAGTAGATCAGACGGCAGCACAGCTTCAGCTCCATAGACCATGAAGAAGGGAGTCCGACCTGTCAACCGATTCGGCGTTGTTCTTAGACCCCACAGTACTGATGGTAACTCGTCTACCCAGGCACCTGCCGCGTGTTTGAGGTCACGCATCAACCTAGGCTTCAGCCCTTGGAGGATCAAACCATTTGCTCTTTCTGCTTGTCCATTCGACCGCGGGTGAGCGACTGAAGCATAGTCGACCCGAGTGCCTTGGGAAGCACAGAAAGCTCTAAACTCATCTGAATCAAAGTTTGAACCATTGTCCGTGATGATGCTGTGCGGGACCCCATATCTGAATGTTAACTCTCTGATGAAGCTGACGGCGGTACTTGAGTCGAGCTTTTTGATGGGTTTGGCTTCAATCCACTTAGTAAACTTGTCGACTGCAACAAGCAGATGAGTGAAGCCACTCCTGCCAGTCCTCTGAGGTCCAACCATATCCAATCCCCAAACTGCAAAGGGCCAAACGAGTGGAATGGTCTTCAGGGCTGATGCAGGCTTGTGAGACATGTTGGAGTAGAACTGATAGCCTTCACACTTGTCGACTATGTCTTTTGCCATTTCATTTGCTCGCGGCCAATAGAATCTAGCTCAGTATGCTTTGGTCACAATGGTCCGAGAGGACGCATGGTGACCACAGGTCCCCGAGTGGATGTCGTTGAGAATCATTCGACCTTCTTCTGGCGTGATGCACCGCTGAGCAACTCCAGTAACACTCTCTCTGTAAAGCTGTCCACCTATTACCGTGAAGGCTTTGGATCGACGGACAATCTGACGTGCCTCATCTTCATCTTCTGGAAGCTCTTTCCTGAGAATATATATGCAATATACGGTATTGTCCAATCAGGAATGACGACCAAAACCTCCATGATTAAGTCGACTACGGCTGGGATTTCAATTTCAGTCGGATCAGTAGAACTCTTAGGCTGCGGGGGCTCTTCTGTGAAGGGATCCTCTTGAACTGATGGTGTGTGAAGATGCTCCAAGAACACATTGCTGGGAATGGGCTCCCGCTTGGAACCTATCTTTGCCAGGTCGTCAGCTGCTTGGTTCTTCAGTCGGGGAATGTGGTGGAGCTCTAGCCCTTCAAACTTCTTTTCTAACTTTATCACTGCATTGCAATAGCCAGTCATAGCTGGGCTCCTGATGTCCCACTCCTTCATCACTTGATTGACCACCAGATCTGAGTCGCCGTAGACCATTAGGCGACGGACGCCGAGTGAAATGTCCATACGCAACCCATACAAAAGTGCCTCATATTCAACTTCATTGTTGGAGGAATCAAAGTGAATCTGGAGAACATAACTGAGTTTGTCGCCTCGCAGGGATACCAGGACTACTCCAGCCCCAGAACCATTCAACATCTTGGATCCATCAAAGAACATAGTCCATGTTCCGAGTGAATCTGAGTCGGTTGTTGCTGCTCAATCCACTTGACGAGGAAATCTGCTATTGCTTGGGGCTTGATTGCTTTCTTTGCCTCAAACTTGATATCCAACGGAAGGAGTTCAATCGCCCACTTTGCCACTCGACCAATTGCGTCTTTGTTGTTCAGAATTTCTGACAACGGAGCATCACTAACGACTATGATTGAATGATCTGAGAAATAATGTGCAACCTTCTTCGTGGTCAAGTAAATTCCATAGACAAGCTTCTGATAATGCGGATATGTCTGCTTGGATGGAGTTAAGACTTCAGAAATATAGTACACCGGGCGCTGAACCTTGTAGGCTTTACCTTCTTCTTCCCGCTCGACCGTGAGTACTGTACTGACAACTTGTCCAGTGGCTGCAATATAAAGCAGTAAAGGCTCTTTGCTTCTTGGAGCAGCGAGCACTGGCTGGGTGGAAAGCAGGGTTTTGAGCTCTGCAAACACTGCGTCAGCTTCAGGAGTCCACTCAAACTTATCAGATTTCTTCATCAGTCGGTAAAGAGGCAATGCCTTTTCACCGAGACGAGAGATGAATCGACTCAAAGCGGCCAAACAACCAGTAAACTTCTGAACATCGTGTACACGCACAGGGCGTTTCATTCGGAGTATTGCACCAACTTTCTCTAGGTTTGCATCGATCCCACGTTCGGAAACGAGGAAAACGAGTAACTTTCCACCTGGACCCCTGAATGTACACTTTGACGGATTAAGCTTGATATCATAACTCCTCAGATTGGCAAAGGTTTCAGTGAGGTCAGTCAGCAGGTCGGAACCTTTACGCGACTTAACCACGGTGTCATCCATGTATGCTTCCACATTCCGACTAATTTGAGTGAGCAGGCACTTCTGTATCATGCGCATGAATGTGGCACCAGCATTCTTGAGACCAAAAGGCATAGTAACATAGCAAAAGCACCCGAACGGGGTGATGAAAGCTGTTTTTATTTCGTCGGGTCCATATAGTCGGATCTGATGGTACCCGGAATACGCGTCCAGAAAGGACAATCGCTCACATCCCGCAGTCGAGTCGACTATCTGATCGATGCGGGGAAGAGGGAAGTGATCTTTTGGGTAGGCCCGATTGATATGCTTGAAGTCAATGCACATTTGAAGTGAATCGTCCTTTTTGGGGACCATGACAACATTGGCGAGCCACTTGGAGTGGTAAATTTCGCGGATGAACTCAGCTGCCAGAAGCAGAGCCACCTCCTCGTCGATTTCCTTTCTCTTCTCCACGGCGGACCGACGGAGATGCTCTTTAACGGGTTTTGCTTTTGGATTGACTCGTAAATGATGCTCAGCGAGTCCCTTGGGTACACCCGGCATGTCAGAAGGTTTCCATGCAAAAATGTCCCAGTTCTCACGGAGGAACTAGATGAGCGCTTCTTCCTATTTGCTGTCGAGTGTTGTTGAAATATGAGTCGGAGCAGCATTGGGAACGATCGGGTGAATGTGAACTGGCTTCATTTCACCGGACGACTGAAATGCAGAATCTGAAGCAGGCTTCTTGGCACGTAACAAATCACTCGGATCTGCGCTCTTCTAGTATTCTTGTATTTCCACCGCTGCCATCTGTTCATCGGCAATTTTTGAGCCTTCTGGAGGCACTCTTCTGCTCTCTGCCGATTACCAGTGACTGTGATCACGCCCCTGGGGCCAGGCATCTTTAGCTTGAGGTACACGTAACATGGTCGAGCCATGAAGCGAGCGTACGTAGGTCTCCCTAGAATAGCATGATAGGCACTTTGAAAATCCACAACTTCAAATGTCAACTTCTCCTTTCGATAATTCTTTGAATCACCGAAAACCACGTCAAGAGTGATCTAGCCGAGTGAATTAGCTTTCTTTCCAGGGATGACACCCTGGAACCTCATGTTGCTCTCACTAAGTTTGGACATCGGAATGCCCATCCCTCTGAGGGTCTCAGCGTAGAGAATATTTAGACCACTGCCACCATCCATCAATACTTTGGTCAGTCGAGTGCCCCCAACAACTGGGTCGACTACCAAAGCTTGTCGTCTGATACGTCTCCAACGTATCTATAATTTTTTATTGTTCCATGCTATTATATTATATGTTTTGGATGTTTAATGGGCTTTATTATGCACTTTTATATTATTTTTGGGACAAACCTACTAACCGGAGGCCCAGTGCAAATTGTTGTTTTTTGCCTATTTCAGTGTTTCGTAGAAAAGGAATATCAAACGGAATCCAAACGGAATGAAACCTTCGGGAGAGTTATTTTTGGAACAAACGTGATCCAGGAGACTTGGAGTGGACGTCAAGGAAGCAACGAGGCGGCCATGAGGGGGGGGGGGTAGGCGCGCCCCCACCCTCGTGGTTCCACTGACCTCCTTCCTTCGCCTGTATATACTCATATACCCCGAAAACATCCGAGAGCACCACGAAACCCTATTTCCACCGCCGCAACCTTCTGTACCCGTGAGATCCCATCTTGGGGCCTTTTCCGGCGCTCCGCCGGAGGGGGAATCGATCACGGAGGGCTTCTACATCAACACCATAGCCTCTCCGATGATGTGTGAGTAGTTTACCACAGACCTTCGGGTCCATAGTTATTAGCTAGATGGCTTCTTCTCTCTCTTTGGATCTCAATACAAAGTTCTCCTCGATTCTCTTGGAGATCTATTCGATGTAATTCTTTTTGCGGTGTGTTTGTCGAGATCCGATGAATTGTGGGTTTATGATCAAGATTATCTATGAACAATATTTGGTTCTTCTCTGAATTCTTATATGTATGATTTGTTATCTTTGCAAGTCTCTTCGAATTATCAGTTTGGTTTGGCCTACTAGACTGATCTTTCTTGCAATGGGAGAAGTGCTTAGCTTTGGGTTCAATCTTGCGGTGTCCTTTCCCAGTGACAGCAGGGGCAGCAAGGCACGTATTGTATTGTTGCCATCGAGGATAAAAAGATGGGGTTTATATCATATTGCTTGAGTTTATCCCTCTACATCATGTCATCTTGCCTAATGCGTTACTCTGTTCTTATGAGCTTAATACTCTAGATGCATGTTGGATAGCGGTCGATGTGTGGAGTAATAGTAGTAGATGCAGAATTGTTTCGGTCTACTTGTCGCGGACGTGATGCCTATATACATGATCATGCCTAGATATTCTCATAACTATGCGCTTTTCTATCAATTGCTCGACAATAATTTGTTCACCCACCGTAGATTATGCTATCTTGAGAGAAGCCACTAGTGAAACCTATGGCCCCCGGGTCTATTTTCCATCATATAAGTTTCCGATCTATTTTATTTTGCAATCTTTACTTTCCAATCTACATCATAAAAATACCAAAAATATTTATCTTATTATCTATATCAGATCTCACTTTTGCAAGTGGCCGTGAAGGAATTGACAACCCCTTTATCGCGTTAGTTGCAAGGTTCTTGTTTGTTTGTGCGGGTACAAGGCGACTTGCGTGTAACCTCCTACTGGATTGATACCTTTGTTCTGAAAAACTGAGGGAAATACTTACGCTACTTTGCTGCATCACCCTTTCCTCTTCAAGGGAAAACCAACGCATGCTCAAGAGGTAGTAAGAAGGATTTCTAGCGCCATTGCCGGGGAGGCTTACGCCAAGTCAAGTCAAGATTTGACCGCCCAGCAACTAGCCAATTCTGGCGCCATTGCCGGGGAGATCTACGCACAAGTCAAGACATACCAAGTACCCATCACAAACTCTTATCCCTCGCATGACATTATTTGCCATTTGCCACTCGTTTTCCTCTCCCCCACTTCACCTTTGCCGTTTTATTCGCCCTCTTTTTCCGTTCGCCTCTTTTCGCTTGGTTCTTGTGTGCTTGTGTGTTGGATTGTTTGTCACGATGGCTCAAGACAATACTAAATTGTGTGACTTTTCCAATACCAACAATAATGATTTTCTTAGCACCCCGATTGCTCCTATTACCGATGCTGAATCTTGTGAAATTAATGCTGCCTTGTTGAATCTTGTCATGAAAGATCAATTTTCTGGCCTTCCTAGTGAAGATGCCGCTACTCATCTAAACAACTTTGTTGATTTGTGTGATATGCAAAAGAAGAAAGACCTGGATAATGATATTGTTAAATTGAAGCTATTTCCATTTCTGCTTAGAGATCGTGCTAAAACTTGGTTTTCGTCTTTGCCTAAAAATAGTATTGATTCATGGAATAAGTGCAAAGATGCTTTTATCTCTAAGTACTTTCCTCCCGCTAAGATCATCTCTCTTAGAAACGATATTATGAATTTTAAGCAAATTGATCAAGAACATGTTGCACAAGCGTGGGAGAGGATGAAATTAATGATACGTAATTGCCCTACACATGGTTTGAATTTATGGATGATTATACAAAAAATTTATACTGGATTGAATTTTGCTTCTAGAAATCTTTTAGATTCGTCCGCGGGAGGCACTTTTATTGAAATCACTTTAGGAGAAGCTACTAAAATCCTAGATAATATTATGGTTAACTATTCTCAATGGCATACCGAAAGATTTACTAGTAAAAAGGTTCACGCGATAGAAGAGATTAATGTCTTGAGTGGAAAGATGGATGAGCTTATGAAGTTGTTTGCTAATAAGAGTGTTTCTTCTAATACTAATGATATGCCTTTGTCTACTTTGATTGAGAATAATAATGAATCTATGGATGTGAATTTTGTTGGTAGGAATAATTTTGGTAATAACGCGTATAGAGGAAACTTTAATCCTAGGCCGTTTCCTAGTAATTCCTCTAATAATTATGGTAATTCCTACAACAAATCTTATGGAAATTTTAATAAGATGCCCTTTGATTTTGAGACTAGTGTTAAAGAATTTATGATTTCGCAAAAGAATTTCAATGCTTTGCTTGAAGAAAAATTGCCTAAGATTGATGAGTTGGTTAGGAACGTGGATAGAATTTCTCTTGATGTTGATTCTTTGAAACTTAGATCTATTCCACCTAAGCATGATATCAATGAGTCTCTCAAGGCCATGAGAATCTCCATTGATGAGTGCAAGGAAAGAACCGCTAGGATGCGTGCTAAAAAGGATTGCTTTATGAAAGCGTGTTCTTCTAGTTTTCATGATAATAAGGATGAAGATCTAAAAGTGATTGATGTGTCTCCTATTAAATCTTTGTTTTGCAATATGAATCTTGATAATGATGGGACTGGAGATGAGTCAACTTTAGTTAGAAGGCGCCCCAATGATTCGGAGTTTTTAGATCTTGATGGAAAAATTGGTAAAAGTGGGATTGAAGAGGTTAAAACTTTACATAGAAATGAACCTACTATTTTGGATTTCAAGGAATTTAATTATGATAGTAGCTCTTTAATAGATTGTATTTCCTTGTTGCAATCCGTGTTAAATTCTCCTCATGCTTATAGTCAAAATAAAGCTTTTACTAAACATATCGTTGATGCTTTAATGCAATCTTATGAAGAAAAACTTGAATTAGAAGTTTCTATCCCTAGAAAACTTTATGATGAGTGGGTACCTACTATTAATATTAAGATTAAAGATCATGAATGCTATGCTTTGTGTGATTTGGGTGCTAGTGTTTCCACGATTCCAAAGACTTTGTTTGATGTGTTAGGTTTCCGTGAATTTGACGATTGTTCTTTAAACTTGCATCTTGCGGATTCCACCATTAAGAAACCTATTGGAAGATTTAATGATGTTCTTATTGTTACAAATAGGAATTATGTGCCCATAGATTTTACTGTTCTTGATATAGATTGCAATCCTACTTGTCCTATTATTCTTGGTAGACCTTTCCTTAGAACGATTGGTGCAATTATTGATATGAAGGAAGGAAATATTAGATTCCAATTTCCGTTAAGGAAGGGCATGGAGCACTTTCCTAAAAAGAAAGTTAAGTTACCTTATGAATCTATTATGAGAGCCACTTATGATTTGCATACCAAAGATGATGATACGTAGATCTAGTCTCACTTTTATGCCTAGCTAGGGGCGTTAAACGATAGCGCTTGTTGGGAGGCAACCCAATTTTATTTTTGTTTCTTACTTTTTGTTTCTGTTTAGTAATAAATAATTCATCTAGCCTCTGGTTGGATGTGGTTTTATGTTTTAATTAATGTTTGTGCCAAGTAAAACCTATAGTGAAACTTTCTGCTCACGAAAACAATTGTTAAAAGTCACCAGAAAGTGATAAAATACTGATTCCAATTGAAGTAGATCAATAATACAATTATCTAGGTCTTCCTATTTTGGTAGAATGTTTGAGTAGCAGAAAGTTTGTGTTTGATACAGATTACTACAGACTGTTCTGTTTTTGACAGATTCTGTTTTTCGTGTGTTGTTTGCTTATTTTGATGAATCTATGGCTAGTATCGGGGGGTATGAACCATAGAGAAGTTGGAATACAGTAGGTTTAACACCAATATAAATAAATAATGAGTTCATTACAGTACCTTAAAGTGGTGGTTTGTTTTATTTCGCTAACGGAGCTCATGAGATTTTCTGTTGAGTTTTGTGTTGTGAAGTTATCAAGTTTTGGGTAAAGATTTGATGGATTATGGAATAAGGAGTGGCAAGAGCCTAAGCTTGGGGATGCCCAAGGCACCCCAAGGTAAAATTCAAGGACAACCAAAAGCCTAAGCTTGGGGATGCCCCGGAAGGCATCACATCTTTCGTGTTCGTCTATCGGTAACTTTACTTGAGGCTATATTTTTATTCACCACATGATATGTGTTTTGCTTGGAGCGTCTTGTATGATTTAAGTCTTTGCTTTTTAGTTTACCATAATCATCCTTTCTGTACACACCTTTTGGAGAGACACATATGAATCGGAATGTATTAGAATACTCTATGTGCTTCACTTATATCTTTTGAGCTAGATAATTTTGCTCTAGTGCTTCGCTTTTATCTTTGTAGAGCACGGTGGTGGTTTATTTTATAGAAATTATTGATATCTCATGCTTCACTTATATTATTTTGAGAATCCCTTAGAACATCATGGTAATTTTCTTTGGTTATGAATTTAGTCCTAGAGTGTTGAGCATCCAAGATGGATATAATAAAAACTATCATATAAAGTGCATTGAATACTATGAGAAGTTTGATACTTGATGATTGTTTTGAGATATGAAGATGGTGATATTAGAGTCATGCTAGTTGAGTAGTTGTGAATTTGAGAAATACTTGTGTTAAAGTTTGTGATTCCCGTAGCATGCACGTATGGTGAACCGTTATGTGATGAAGTCGGAGCATGATTTATTTATTGATTGTCTTAATTAGGAGTGGCGGTCAGGGACGAGCGATGGTATTTTCCTACCAATATATCCCCCTAGGAGCATGCGCGTAGTACTTCGTTTCGATAACTAATAGATTTTTGCAATAAGTATGTGAGTTCTTTATGACTAATGTTGAGTCCATGGATTATACGCACTCTCACCCTTCCACCATTGGTAGCCTCTCTAGTATCGCGCAACTTTCGCCGGTACCATACACCCACCATATACCTTCCTCAAAACAGCCACCATACCTACCTATTATGGCATTTCCATAGCCATTCCGAGATATATTGCCATGCAACTTACCACCGT
This sequence comes from Aegilops tauschii subsp. strangulata, assembly GCF_002575655.3. Classification (NCBI taxonomy): domain Eukaryota; kingdom Viridiplantae; phylum Streptophyta; class Magnoliopsida; order Poales; family Poaceae; genus Aegilops; species Aegilops tauschii. Next base: position 231,285,322 of record NC_053039.3, read on the forward strand.
TTCGTTTATTATGACACGCTTCATCATTGTCATATTGCTTTGCATGATCATGTAGTTGACATTGTATTTGTGGCAAAGCCACCTTCATAATTCTTTCATACATGTCACTCATGAGTCATTGCATATCCCGGTACACCGCCAGAGGCATTCACATAGAGTCATATTTTGTTCAAAGTATTGAGTTGTAAGTAAATAAAAGTGTGATGATCATCATTATTAGAGCATTGTCCCAAGTGAGGAAAGGATGATGGAGACTGTGATTCCCCCACAAGTCGGGATGAGACTCCGGACGAAAAATAAAAAGAAAAGAAAAAAAAGAGGCCATAAAAAAAGGCCCAAATAAAAAAATAAAAATGATAGAAAAAGAGAGAAGGGTCAATGTTACTATCCTTTTACCCCACTTGTGCTTCAAAGTAGCACCGTGATCTTCATGATAGAGAGTCTCGTATGTTGTCACTTTCATATACTAGTGGGAATTTAACATTATAGAACTTGGCTTGTGTTGGGGAACGTAGTACTTTCAAAAAAATTCCTACGCACACACAGGATCATGGTGATGCATAGCAACGAGAGGGGAGAGTGTTGTCCACGTACCCTCGTAGACCGAAAGCGGAAGCGTTGGCACAACGCGGTTGATGTCATCGTACGTCTTCACGATCCAACCGATCCAAGTACCGAACGCACGGCACCTCCGAGTTCAGCCCACGTTCAATTCGATGACGTCCGGCGAGCTCTGATCCAGCAGAGCTTCGCCGGAGAGTTTCGTCAGCACGACGGCGTGATGACAACGATGATATTGCTACCGACGCAGGGCTTCGCCTAAGCACCGCTACGATATGATCGAGGTGGATTATGGTGGAGGGGGGCACCGCACACGGTTGGGAGATCCAAGGGATCAATTGTTGTGTCTCTAGGGGGTGCCTCCCTCCCCGTATATAAAGGAGTGGAGGAGGGGGAGGGGGCCGACCACCCTTGGCGCGCCCCATGAGGAGTCCTACTCCCACCGGGAATAGGACTCCCCCTTCCATGTTGGAGTATGAGAGGAAAGGGAAGGAGAGAGAGGGGGAAAGGAAAGGGGGGGGGCGCTGGCCCCCTCCTTGTCCAATTCGGACTTGGGGGGGAGGGGCGCGCGGCTGCCCCTTGGCCACCTCTCCTCTTCCACCACTTGGGCCCATGAGGCCCAATAATCTCCGGGGGGGTTCCGGTAACCCCCCTGGCACTCTGATATATATCCGATAACCCCCGGAACCATTCCGGTGTCCGAATATAGTCGTCCAATATATCAATCTTCATGTCTCGACCATTTCGAGATTTCTCATCATGTCCGTGATCACATCTGGGACTCTGAACTACCTTTGGTACATCAAAACACATAAACTCATAATATAACCGTCATCGAACTTTAAGCGTGTGGACCCTACGGGTTCGAGAACTATGTAGACATGACCGAGACACGTTTCCAGTCAATAACCGATAGCGGAACCTGGATGCTCATATTGGCTCCCACGTATTCTACGAAGATCTTTATCAGTCAAACCGCATAACAACATACGTTGTTCCCTTTGTCATCGGTATGTTACTTGCCCGAGATTCGATCGTCAGTATCTCAATACCTATTTTAATCTCGTTACCGGCAAGTCTCTTTACTCGTTCCGTAATACATCATCCCGCAACTAACTCATTAGTTGCAATGCTTGCAAGGCTTAAGTGATGTGCATTACCGAGTGGGCCCAGAGATACCTCTCCGACAATCGGAGTGACAAATCCTAATCTCGAAATACGCCAACCCAACAAGTACCTTCGGAGACACCTGTTTAGCACCTTTATAATCACCCAGTTACGTTGTGACGTTTGGTAGCACACAAAGTGTTCCTCCGCTAAACGGGAGTTGCATAATCTCATAGTCATAGGAACATCTATAAGTCATGAAGAAAGCAATAGCAGAATACTAAACGATCGTGTGCTAAGCTAACAGAATGGGTCAAGTCAATCACACCATTCTCCTAATGATGTGATCCCGTTAATCAAATGGCAACTCATGTCCATGGCTAGGAAACTCAACCATCTTCGATTAACGAGCTAGTCAAGTAGAGGCATACTAGTGACACTATGTTTGTCTATGAATTCACACATGTATTGCGTTTCCGGTTAATACAATTCTAGCATGAAATAATAAACATTTATCATGAAATAAGGAAATAAATAATAAATTTATTATTGCCTCTAGGGCATATTTCCTTCAGTCTCCCACTTGCACTAGAGTCAATAATCTAGTTCACATCGCCATGTGATTTAACATCAATAGTTCACAGCTTTATGTGGTTAACACCCATAGTTCACATCGACATGTGACCAACACCCAAAGGGTTTACTAGAGTCAGTAATCTAGTTCACATCGCTATGTGATTAACACCCAAAGAGTACTAAGGTGTGATCATGTTTTGCTTGTGAGATAATTTTAGTAAACGGGTCTGTCACATTCAGATCCGCAAGTATTTTGCAAATTTCTATGTCTACAATGCTCTGCACGGAGCTACTCTAGCTAATAGCTCCCACTTTCAATATGTATCTAGATCGAGACTTAGAGTCATCCAGATCAGTGTCAAAACATGCATCGACGTAACCCTTTACGACGAACCTTTTTGTCACTTCCATAATCGAGAAACATATCCTTATTCCACTAAGGATAATTTTGACCGCTGTCCAGTGATCTACTCCTAGATCACTATTGTACTCCCTTGCCAATCAGTGTAGGGTATACAATAGATCTGGTACACAGCATGGCATACTTTATAGAAACTATGGTTGAGGCATAGGGAATGACTTTCATTCTCTTTCTATCTTCTGCTGTGGTCGGGCTTTGAGTCTTACTCAATTTCACACCTTGTAACACAGGCAAGAACTCTTTCTTTGACTGTTCCATTTTGAACTACTTCAAAATCTTGTCAAGGTATGTACTCATTGAAAAAACTTATCAAGCGTCTTGATCTATCTCTGTAGATCTTGATGCTCAATATGTAAGCAACTTCACCGAGGTCTTTCTTTGAAAAACTCCTTTCAAACACTCCTTTATGCTTTGCAGAATAATTCTACATTATTTCCGATCAACAATATGTCATTCACATATACTTATCAGAAATGCTGTAGTGCTCCCACTCACTTTCTTGTAAATACAGGCTTCACCGCAAGTCTGTATAAAACTATATGCTTTGATCAACTTATCAAAGCATATATTCCAACTCCGAGATGCTTGCACCAGTCCATAGATGGATCGCTGGAGCTTGCATATTTTGTTAGCACCTTTAGGATTGACAAAACCTTCTGGTTGCATCATATACAACTCTTCTTTAATAAATCCTTTAAGGAATGCATTTTTGTTTATCCATTTGCCAGATTTCATAAAATGCGGCAATTGCTAACATGATTCGGACAGACTTAAGCATAGATACGAGTGAGAAACTCTAATCGTAGTCAACACCTTGAACTTGTCGAAAACCTTTTGCGACAATTCTAGCTTTGTAGATAGTAACACTACTATCAGCGTCCGTCTTCCTCTTGAAGATCCATTTAATCTCAATGGCTCGCCGATCATCGGGCAAGTCAACCAAAGTCCACACTTTGTTCTCATACATGGATCCCATCACAGGTTTCATGGCTTCAAGCCATTTTGCGGAATCTGGGCTCACCATCGCTTCTTCATAGTTCGTAGGTTCGTCATGGTCTAGTAACACAACCTCCAGAACAGGATTACCGTACCACTCTAGTGCGGATCTTACTTTGGTTGATCTACGAGGTTCAGTAACAACTTGATCTGAAGTTTCATGATCATCATCATTAACTTCCTCACTAATTGGTGTAGGTGTCATAGGAACCGGTTTTGGTGATGAACTACTTTCCAATAAGGGAGCAGGTACAGTTACCTCATCAAGTTCTACTTTCCTCCCACTCACTTCTTTCGAGAGAAACTCCTTCTCTAGAAAGGATCCAAATTTAGCAACAAAAGTCTTGCCTTCGGATCTGTGATAGAAGGTGTACCCAATAGTTTCCTTTGGGTATCCTATGAAGACACATTTCTCCGATTTGGGTGCGAGCTTATCAGTTTGAAGCTTTTTCACATAAGCATCGCAGCCCCAAACTTAAGAAACGACAACTTTGGTTTCTTGCCAAACCACAGTTCATAAGGCGTTGTCTCAACGGATTTCGATGGTGCCCTATTTAACGTGAATGCAGCCGTCTCTAAAGCATAACCCCAAAATGATAGCGGTAAATCAGTAAGAGACATCATAGATCGCACCATATCTAGTAAAGTACGATTACGATGTTTGGACACACCATTACGCTGTGGTGTTCCGGGTGGCGTGAGTTGCGAAACTATTCCGCATTGTTTCAAATGTAGACCAAACTCGTAACTCAAATATTCTCCTCCACTATCAGATCGTAGAAACTTTATTTTCTTATTGCGATGATTTTCAACTTCACTCTGAAATTCTTTGAACTTTTCAAATGTTTCAGACTTATGTTTCATTTAGATATACCCATATCTGCTTAAATCATCTGTGAAGGTGAGAAAATAACGATACCCGCCACGGGCCTCAACATTCATCGGACCACATACATCTGTATGTATGATTTCCAATAAATCTGTTGCTCACTCCATAGTTCCGGAGAACGGCGTTTTAGTCATCTTGCCCTTGAGGCACGGTTCGCAAGTACCAAGTGATTCATAATCAAGTGGTTCCAAAAGTCCATCAGTATGGAGTTTCTTCGTGCGCTTTACACCAATATGACCTAAACGGCAGTGCCACAAATGAGTTGCACTATCATTATTAACTGTGCATCTTTTGGCTTCAATATTATGAATATGTGTATCACTATGATTGAGATCCAACAAACCATTTTCATTGGGTGTATGACCATAGAAGGTTTTATTCATGTAAATAGAACAACAATTATTCTCTAACTTAAATGAATAACCGTATTGCAATAAACATGATCAAATCATATTCATGCTCAACGCAAAAACCAAATAACACTTATTTAGGTTCAACACTAATCCCGAAAGTGTAGGGAGCGTGCGATGATGATCATATCAATCTTGGAACCACTTCCAACACACATCGTCACTTCACCCTTAACTAGTCTCTGTTCATTCTACAACTCCAGTTTCGAGTTACTACTCTTAGCAACTGAACCAGTATCAAATACCGAGGGGTTGTTACGAACACTAGTAAAATACACATCAATAATCAGTATATCAAATATACCTTTGTTCACTTTGCGATCCTTCTTATCCGCCAAATACTTGGGGCAGTTCCGCTTCCAGTGTCCAGTCCCTTTGCAGTAGAAGCACTTAGTCTCAGGCTTAGGTCCAGACTTAGGCTTCTTCACTTGAGCAGCAACTTGCTTGCCGTTCTTCTTGAAGTTCCCCTTCTTCCGTTTGCCCTTTTCCTTGAAACTAGTGGTCTTGTCAACCATCAACACTTGATGCTCTTTCTTGATTTCTACCTTCATCGATTTCATCATTATGAAAAGCTCGGGAATCGTTTTCGTCATCCCTTGCATACTATAGTTCATCACGAAGTTCTACTAACTTGGTGATGGTGACTAGAGAATTCCGTCAATCACTATTTTATCTAGAAGATTAACTCCCACTTGATTCAAGCGATTGTAGTACCCAGACAATCTGAGCACATGCTCACTGCTTGAGCTATTCTCCTCCATCTTTTAGCTATAGAACTTGTTGGAGACTTCATATCTCTCAACTCGGGTATTTGCTTGAAATATTAACCTCAACTCCTGGAACATCTCATATGGTCCATGATGTTCAAAACGTCTTTGAAGTCCCGATTCTAAGCCGTTAAGCATGGTGCACTAAACTATCAAGTAGTCATCATATTGAGCTAGCCAAACGTTCATAACATCTGCATCTGATCCTGCAATAGGTTTGTCACATAGCGGTGCATCAAGGACATAGTTCTTCTATGCAGCAATGAGGATAAACCTCAGATCACAGACCCAGTCCGCATCATTGCTACCATCATCTTTAAACTTTGTTTTATCTAGGAACATATATAAAACATAGGGAAGCAACAACGCGAGCTATTGATCTACAACATTATTTGCAAAATACTATCAGGACTAAGTTCATGATAAATTAAAGTTCAGTTAATTAAATTATTAAAGAACTCCCACTTAGATAGACATCCCTCTAATCATCTAAGTGATCATGTGATCCATATCAACTAAACCATGTCCGGTCATCACGTGAGATGGAGTAGTTTTCAATGGTGAACATCACTATGTTGATCATATCTTCTATATGATTCACGCTCGACCTTTTGGTCTCAGTGTTCCGAGGCCATATCTGCATATGCTAGGCTCGTCAAGTTTAACCTGAGTATTCCGTGTGTGCAACTGTTTTGTACCCATTGTATTTGAACGTAGAGCCTATCACACCCGATCATCACGTGGTGTCTCAGCACGAAGAACTTTCGCAACGGTGCATACTCAGGGAGAACACTTATACCTTGATAATTTAGTGAGAGATCATCTTATAATGCTACCGTCAATCAAAGCAAGATAAGATGCATAAAAGATAAACATCACATGCAATCAATATAAGTGATATGATATGGCCATCATCATCTTGTGCTTGTGATCTCCATCTCCGAAGCACCGTCGTGATCACCATCGTCACCGGCGCGACACCTTGATCTCCATCGTAGCATCGTTGTCGTCTCGCCAACTTATACTTCTACGACTATCGCTACCGCTTAGTGATAAAGTAAAGCATTACAGGGCGATTGCATTGCATACAATAAAACGACAACCATATGGCTCCTGCCAGTTGCCGATAACTCGGTTACAAAACATGATCATCTCATACAATAAATATAGCATCGTGCCTTGACCATATCACATCACAACATGCCCTGCAAAAACAAGTTAGACGTCCTCTACTTTGTTGTTGCAAGTTTTACGTGGCTGCTACGGGCTGAGCAAGAACCGTTCTTACCTACGCATCAAAAACCACAACGATAGTTCTTCAAGTTAGTGATGTTTTAACCTTCTCAAGGACCGGGCGTAGCCACACTCGGTTCAACTAAAGTTGGAGAAACTGACACCCGCCAGCCACCTGTGTGCAAAGCACGTCGGTAGAACTAGTCTCGCTAAGCGTACGCGTAATGTCGGTCCGGGCCGCTTCATCCAACAATACCGCCGAACCAAAGTATGACATGCTGGTAAGCAGTATGACTTGTATCGCCCACAACTCACTTGTGTTCTACTTGTGCATATAACATCTACGCATAAAACCAGGCTCGGATGCCACTGTTGGGGAACGTAATAATTTTAAAAAAATTCCTACGCACACACAGGATCAGGGTGATGCATAGCAACGAGAGGGGAGAGTGTTGCCCACGTACCCTCGTAGACCGAAAGCGGAAGCGTTAGCACAACGCGGTTGATGTAGTCGTGCGTCTTCACGATCCAACCGATCCAAGTACCGAACGCACGGCACCTCCAAGTTCAGCACACATTCAATTCAATGACGTCCCGCGAGCTCCGGTCCAGCAGAGCTTCGCCGGAGAGTTTCATCAGCACGACGGCGTGATGACGATGATGATGTTGCTACCAACGCAGGGCTTCGCCTAAGCACCACTACGATATGATCGAGGTGGATTATGGTGGAGGGGGGCACCGCACACGGTTGGGAGATCCAAGGGATCAATTGTTGTGTCTCTAGGGGGTGCCTCCCTCCCTGTATATAAAGGAGTGGAGGAGGGGGAGGGCGCCGGCCACCCTTGGCGCGCCCCATGAGGAGTCCTACTCCGTGTAACATCCCAAATTTTTAATTTGGAATGGTATACATTAGATCATCATTGCATATCATATTTTATTACATTTTTGTTTGATCGTAGAAATTCTACGCAACTCAAGGACCCACGAAGAGAGTTGGGGATTTCGTTATTTTCATATTCGAGTTTTTCTCGAATTTTGATAAAGAGGATCGTTTGATTTTAATTATTTTCTCTTCGAATATTTCTTTTATAAAAATAAAAGAGAGAGGATAAAATGACTTCCTCAAAATAAATAAATATTGGAGATTTAATATTAAAATCAAATAAGATTTTTATTCGGAGTTTTAACGTTGTTTTATTTGAATTAGGAGAAATATGCGTTTTTCAAAATTGCATTTAGGGCCCAAATAAATGTTCACCTTGTCCGGCCTATTTTTAAAGGACGGGAAAAATGTATTTTGGGATTTTTGGAGTCCGTTTGGTATTTCGTTTCTTTCTTTTTCTGCACGCTGGAATTATTAAAAAAAAAGTTACCGACCTACCGGGCCGTGTCCGCCTGGGACACCGACCCGGCCGGCCCTTTAAGAGGCGAGGGCCCGAGCCGCCAAACCCTAGCCAGCCCAGCCCCGCACCCCGCCGCCGCCAGCCCCGCCGCCCCGCGCTGCCGCCGCCGACGCTGCCTGTTGCCGCGCCGCCACCCGCCGCCCTGCGCCGCCGCACCAGAGCCACCGCCGCCGCCGCCTTCTTGCCGGATCCGCCGGAGGTAGCCGCCGCCGCCTCGGTTTTCGTTAGAAAACCGTCGATTTTTTTAGAACTCGCGGTTTATTTTTTTAGATCGGTTTTTTCGGTTTAGTTATTTAGCGAACGCCCGTTCATTCATTCGTTTTAACGAACGGTTTTCACCGTTTAGCCGCAGACAGCGAACGTTCGTTCGTTAGCCTGTTCGTCAGTTTTTTTTTCTCGGATTTTCCGTGATTATTTTCGATCGCGATTTCTGATCCGATTTTCGTTTTAGTTTAACTTTTCACTCGTTTATCGAATCAGGCGATTCAAGCGCCTAGAGTTTCGTCTCGAAGCCCTCTTTCTGTTTAACCAAGTTAAACAAGTTTTTGCTACTGTAAAAATTGACTTTAGTCCAGATTAGTAAACAAAGCTTGTTTCTTTCACTGTTTGAGTTTTGTTGCTTCGTTTGTTTTGATTCTTTTTGCAAACCGGAGTTCTTAAGTTGAACTTTCTGGTTAGATCTCTTATTTGAGTTTTACCTGTGCCCTTGCTTGATTGCTTATTGTATGCTTGTTTGTTTGCGATAGAGTACCCGAAGTGTGAAGCGTGCTACTACGAGTCTCTAGGTTTCGCGGATCATCAGCAAGGCAAGTAACACTTTGATCATACCTCTTTCATACCCAGTTTTATTGCATTAGATCAACACTCAAACATTGCATGGTCAGGATCTAAATTAAATTGTGGGTTTGGGAAGTAGATGAGGTAGTACCTATTCACCTGTTTATTACAAAACCTTGGGAGTTACCATTACGTTATGCTTATATTGCCATGCTATGCTCGCAGACGTAGATTGGGTTTGAGAGTATTCATGACAGATGTGAGAATTGTTAATTAATGGTTCAACTTAAGGTGGCAACTTAAATACACATCTGGGTGGATTGAGGCGCCTGGGGAATCCAGTGATTGCCTGTATTTTTGGAAAACCCAGGGTACCGTGTGATTCTCCTATGGACTGCCACCCAGGCTCAAAGGGATCATAAGATTATTCATGCTAGAAACTTCCGTGTGCAGCCACAAGCCATTATGGGCTCTGGCATAGTTGATTAAGTCGTGTGAACTCTTACAGTGGTAGACTAGCAGATGTAGGGGATGTAGGTGGTACTGTCTACCCATCGTAAGGTGCTAACGCTTCTGAAAGACTGTGTCTCGGTCATCCGTTTCTCAAACATCATGTAGTGCGAGAAATCCAACGGAGGAAATCGAGTCTAGTGGGGAAAAGTGCGCAAACCTCTGCAGAGTGTACAAACTAATCATGGTTAGTTGTGTCCCCGGTTATGGAGATCTTGAGTATCTCATTCTTGGATTATCATGTGGATCTCATCACTCTTAATTATAAAATTTGAATGTGTTATTGATTACTTTTTAATTGGGATTGAGATGGGGTTTACCATTCTCAATGTTTTCAACAAACTTTGTAGTTAAATAAAATATACTCCTTTGTTGTAGGGAAAAATTGGCTTTTCGCAAAACATATTAACCATACAGCCTCCACCAGCCATATATGCATGTAGTGATAGCATTATTCTGTTCATTACTCTCTTGTGTTATATTGCCAGCATATTCCATGTGCTGACCCGTTTTCGGGCTGCAACGTATCATGTTGCAGAATTTTCAGACGACGAGTAAGAAGCCTTAGGTCGTGGTCTTTCACTCAGTGATGCCGTTGGAGTTGATGGACTCACTTTATCTCCCAAGCCTTCCGCTGTTATCGTATTAGATGGCCTTAAGCCATATTTATTGTAATAAGTTCTCTTTTGAGACATTCGATGTAATAAGTGTGTGATTGCTACTCTGTTATAAATCCTTCAAGTACTGTGCATGTCAGCATTACCGATCCAGGGATGACACTTATGCACAGAGATCAGACTGTTTGATGTCTGGTCGCTACAAGATGGTATCAGAGCACACGCTGACTGTAGGACACGACCACTAAGCATAAGCCCTAGATCACTACTCTCTTCTCATTTCTAACTCCTCTCCATTTTCTACTCTTTAGGATGGCGGATGCAAGGATCAAGTTCACGCAACCGGATGAAGACACCCCATTTGGATGCCACTTGAAGGAAGTCACTAGGTACCTGAACATCGGAATACCAAGCTTCACCGGGACTTACAACGCCACTTTACCAGAAGAGGAGCGCTGGATGTTTCAAGTTCAAGTTTCAGGAAGGACATTCACGCCAGTCACTGAGCCCATAGAGTTTTCCTTTGATGCACCAACCTGGAGTTTAGGAAAGAGTATCGCAGCTCACATTACCATGGGACGCATTGGAGAAGTTTACCACAATGATCTTAAGGACATTATCTACCAGATTTGTGGGCGCCGAGATGAGCAATGGGAGATGATCGGCACTAGGAAGGATAGATCGATTGCCTCTTTCATCCAGGAGTTAAACCAGCACATTCGACGCCAGGAGAACCAGATGTGCGCAAGCATGACAGATTTGAAGAAGGCGATGAAAAGAATCACGGAACTGGAGGAAGAACTCAAGGCTACATGCGAATATTATATGGAGGAAATCGTCGTACTAGTGGAGAAGAATGGCGACCTGACAAAGAAGCTAGGAGTTTTCATGGGAGACCCCGCGCCAGGAGGAGAAGATGACAATTCCACTTGCCCGGAGAATTACATCATCATCGATGACACTGACTCGGACCCTGATGATAGCGATGATGACTATGTTGATGAAGCTGGAGCAGATATCATGGAGTCTTCGACCGATCAATTTTTCTAGTCGACCACCATATCAGTAGTAGTATTCCACCATGTATATAGTATAGTCCAAGCACTTTTGTAACGATAGTCCTAGACCGATTGTATGCCCTTTGTTTGATTGATTGAGTGATATGTTTGTGTTTGTCTCATGTGCATATGGGTAGTGTTTTCCCCTAGACCTCATTCTATTCTGTTTTCTCATCTTTTCTAACCCAGCAGATGCCTCCGAGACGCGACAATGGTTTTGCTTTCCCACCGGAGCTCACTCAGTTGATCCAGCAGCAGAATGCATTGATGCAAATACTAGTCCAGAATCAGAACCAGGGGAACAACAACAACCCACCACCACCAGTTGATCAGTTAGCCCGTTTTCTTAGGCTGAATCCGCCGGTGTTCTCCAGTAGCACCGAGCCAATTGTTGCAGATGATTGGCTCCGCAAGATTGAAAGGGAGTTGACTACTGCAGGATGCACAGATGCGGAGAGAGTGCATTTTGCCGCACATCAGCTTGATGGACCCGCAGCATCATGGTGGGAGAATTTCATAGTCACTTACCCCATTGACACTGTTACATGGGACCAGTTCCAGCAAGCTTTTCGCACTGCCCATGTATCAGCAGGAGCTATGGCCATGAAGAAGCGTGAGTTTCGCAACTTACGACAAGGAGGGTGCACTGTTGTCCAGTATGTGGATGACTTTAGTAAGCTAGCACGTTATGCACCAGATGACGTCGCTACAGATGCAGCTAAGAAGGAGAAGTTTCTGGAAGGACTGAATGATGAGCTGAGCATGCAGTTGATGGTGGCAAATTTCAATAACTACCAGGAGTTGGTGGATAGAGCACTCATGCTTGAAGGAAAGCAGCAGCAGATTGACAACCGCAAGAGGAAGTATGGATAAGGGAAGTATAATTCTGGAGCTCAGCAGAGACCCCGTTTCACCCCGAACTCGGGAGGACTTGTTCATAACCATGGAGGCCACACTCATAATGGAGGAAGTTCACACAATCATAGTGGCCCCAAGAATGGGAATGGTAATGGAGGAAGTAGCGGACAGAACCGTTCCAACCCGGCAACACCCGTCAAGAAAGATCTAAGCCACGTTACTTGCTACAAGTGTCAGAAGATCGGACATTACGCCAATGAATGTCCTGAAGCTAAGAATGGAAACGGTAATGGAAGCTCTAGGAAGAAGCCCAACCCTTTCACCAGGGGACAAGTGAACCACGTTAACGTGGATGAGGTTGAAGCCCAGCCAGATGCAGTAATAGGTAAGTTTTTGGTTAAGTCATTTACTGCAGTCGTACTTTTTGATACTGGTGCATCGCATTCATAGATATCAAGCGGATTTGTGGATAAGTTTAAACTGCCAACTCATGCCCTTAGGTCACCCATGTTAGTAACCTCGCCAGGACCAGAGTATATGGCTAGACTATGGTGTGATCGGTTACCATTAAGGATTGGTAACTACTTGTTTCCCTCAGACCTAATAGTATTGGAGTCACAAGGATTGGATGTGATATTAGGCATGGATTGGTTATCGAAGTATGGAGGGAACATTGACTGCGCCAGTAAGTCGATTTTGCTCACCACCCCAGAAGGAAGAAGGATCAAGTATGTATCCCGGCATGTGCCGAATAGGACTCAAGTAAATTCCTTATCAGGAGTTGTACAGGAGGAAGTACCAGTGGTGAAGGATTTTCCGGATGTATTTCCAGAAGAGTTCCCAGGCATGCCACCGGATAGAGACATTGAGTTTTTGATTGAGCTTTTACCAGGCATAGGGCCAATATCTAAGAGACCGTATAGAATGCCCGCAAAGGATTTGGAGGAAATTAAGAAGCAAATTAAGGAGTTACTGGATAAAGGTTATATTCGCCCAAGTTCGTCACCTTGGGGATCCCCAGTACTTCTAGTGGAGAATAAGGATGGATCATTAACGATGGTTGTTGATTATCGAGGATTGAATGAGGTGACGATCAAGAACAAGTACCCACTGCCGATGATCAATGATTTGTTTGACCAGCTACAAGGAGCTAAGGTGTTTTCCAAGATCGATTTGCGATCAGGGTATCACCAGCTGAAGATTCGAGAGCAGGATATACCTAAGACAACTTTTACCACGAGGTATGGGCTATATGAGTATACCGTTATGTCATTTGGCCTGACTAACGCACCTGCCTATTTTATGAACATGATGAACAAAGTGTTTATGGAGTTTTTGGATAAGTTCGTCGTGGTGTTCATTGATGACATTCTGGTCTACTCGAAGAACGAAGAGGAACATAAAGAGCATTTGCGTTTAGTACTTGGGAAACTCACAGAACATCAGTTATACGCCAAATTCAGCAAGTGTGAGTTTTGGTTGAAGGAAGTTGGATTTCTTGGACATGTTATATCCGGAGAAGGAATAGCGGTAGACCCCACCAAAGTTGTCACTGTGACAAATTGGGAGTCACCCACGTCAGTTGGAGAGATCCGGAGTTTTCTTGGACTCGCGGGATACTACCGGAGGTTCATTGAAAATTTCTCAAAGATTGCGAAGCCTATGACGGAGTTGTTGAAGAAGGACACCAAATTCAAATGGACTGAGGAATGTGAGACCAGTTTTCAGGAGTTGAAGAGACGCTTGGTTACATCGCCAGTGTTGATTCTGCCAGATCAACGCAAGGATTATGAAGTATATTGCGACGCTTCTCGTCGAGGACTTGGAGCCGTACTTATGCAGGAGGGAAGAGTTGTTTCATATGCCTCACGACAGCTTAAACCCCATGAGCTAAACTATGCTACGCATGATTTGGAGTTAGCAGCCGTAGTACATGCGTTGAAGACATGGAGACATTTTCTCATCGGAAACCATTGTGAGGTATACACGGATGACAAGAGTTTGAAGTATATCTTCACGCAGAAGGAGTTGAATCTCAGGCAGAGCAGATGGTTGGAACTCATTAAGGATTATGATATGAGATTACATTATCATCCCGGAAAGGCTAACGTAGTAGCCGATGCGTTGAGCCGAAAAAGTCATGTCAATACGCTCATGACCGGAGAATTCCCCAAGGAGTTGGCAGAAGACCTTCGCGAGCTATGTTTGGAGATAGTTCCGAGAGGTTATGTAGCAGCTTTGGAGATTCAGTCTACTTTGATGGACAAGATCAGAGAAGCTCAGAAGACGGACAAGGAGATTGTCGAGATAAAGGAAAGAATGAGCAAAGAAAGGCTGAAGGATTTCGTGAGGATGAGCACGATACCTTATGGTTTGAGGACCGCGTATATGTGCCAAATGATCAGGAGATCAGGAAGTTGATTCTGCAAGAGGCCCATGATTCACCATATTTGATTCACCCAGGAAATACCAAGATGTATTTGGATTTGAAAGATAGTTTCTGGTGGACCGGAATGAAGAAAGATATTGCAGAGTATGTAGCAGTTTGTGACGTATGTCAGAGAGTGAAGGCAGAGCATCAGAAGCCCGCAGGATTGCTACAACCATTGCCGATACCCGAATGGAAGTGGGATAAACTAGGCATGGACTTTATCACGGGATTACCCAGGATTCGTTCATGCTATGACTCGATATGCGTTGTAGTCGATCGTTTGACGAAAGTAGCTCATTTCATCCCAGTGAAGACCACTTACACCAGTGCTAAGTTGGCAAAGATATACATGACCAGGATCGTATGTCTGCATGGAGTTCCGAGGACCATTGTATCAGATAGAGGAACCCAGTTCACTTCAAAGTTTTGGAATCAGTTGCATGAAACTTTGGGAACCAGGCTAGAGTTCAGTACAACTTTACACCCGCAGAAAGATGGAAAGACTGAGAGGGTCAATCAGATTCTGGAGGACATGTTGAGAGCTTGTGCACTAGATTATGGATCTAGTTGGGACGATAATTTGTCGTATGCGGAGCTCTCTTATAACAACAGTTATCAAGCCAGTTTGAAGATGGCCCCTTTCGAAGCACTGTACGGAAGGAGGTGCAGAACACCGTTGTTGTGGGCCGAAGTTGGAGACCTACAGTTATTTGGACCAGATTTGATTAAAGAGTCTGAAGAGAAGGTTAAGCTGATTCGCGATAGACTCAAGGTAGCTCAGTCCAGGCGGAAGAGCTATGCGGATTCTAAACGCAAGGAGACAGTTTACGAAGTCGGAGACAGAGTGTATCTTCGTGTATCCCCACCTCGAGGAGTAAAGTGCTTTGGAGTTAAGGGAAAGTTAGCGCCACGTTTTGTGGGACCATACAGAGTTTTGGAATGTTTCTCAGTTGAAGAAGTGCCACACAGAGATGGCTGATATTCTTCTAAGAGATACAGTGCCACTGGAAGCGATACAGTTGGATAGCGATTTGACCTACGAAGAGAAGCCAGTCAAGATACTCAAGTTTGCCAGCCGGGTCACACACAATAAAGTAATCTAGTTCTGCAAAGTTCAGTGGAGTCACCATACCGAAGATGAAGCCACCTGGGAACAAGAGGAAGACCTACGGAAGGACCACTCTCACCTATTTTCTAGCCAACCAGAATCTCGAGGGCGAGATTCATCTTAAGGGGGGTAGGTTTGTAACATCCCAAATTTTCAATTTGGAATGTTATACATTAGATCATCATTGCATATCATATTTTATTGCATTTTTGTTTGATCCTAGAAATTCTATGCAACTCAAGGACCCACGGAGAGAGTTGGGGATTTCGTTATTTTCATATTCGAGTTTTTCTCGAATTTTGAAAAACAGGATCGTTTGATTTTAATTATTTTCTCTTCGAATATTTCTTTTATAAAAATGAAAGAGAGAGGATAAAAATGACTTCCTCAAAATAAAGAAATATTGGAGATTTAATATTAAAATCAAATAAGATTTTTATTCGGAGTTTTAACGTTGTTTTATTTGAATTAGGAAAAATATGTGTTTTTCAAAATTGCATAGGGCCCAAATAAATGTTCACCTTGTCCGGCCTATTTTTAGAGGACGGGAAAAATTTATTTCGGGATTTTTGGAGTCCGTTTGGTATTTTTTTCTTTCTTTTTCTGCATGCTGGAATTATTTAAAAAAAAAGTTACTGACCTACCGGGCCGTGTCCGCCTGGGACACCGACCCGGCCGGCCCTTTAAGAGGGGAGGGGCCCAAGCCGCCAAACCCTAGCCAGCCCAGCCCCGCACCCCGCCGCCGCCGCCAACCCCGCCGCCGCCGCCGACGCCGCCTGCTGCCGCCGCTGCCTTGCCGCCATCCACCGCCCCGCGCCACCACCAGCCGCCCCGTGCCGCCGCACCGGAGCCACCGCCGCCGCTGCCGTCTCGCCGGATCCGCCGGAGGTAGCCCCCGCCGCCGCCTCGGTTTTCGTTAGAAAACCATCGGTTTTTTTAGAACCCCTGGTTTATTTTTTTAGATCGGTTTTTTCGGTTTAGTTATTTAGCGAACGCCCGTTCGTTCGTTCGTTTTAACGAACGGTTTTAACCGTTTAGCCGCAGATAGCGAACGTTCGTTCGTTAGCCTGTTCGTCAGTTTTCTTTTTCTCGGATTTTCCGCGATTATTTTCGATCGCGATTTCTGATCCGATTTTCGTTTTAGTTTACCTTTTCGCTCGTTTATTGGAATCAGGCGATTCAAGCGCCTAGAGTTTCATCTCAAAGCCCTCTTTCTGTTTAACCAACTTAAGCAAGTTTTTGCTACTGTAAAAATTGACTTTAGTCCAGATTAGTAAATGAAGCTTGTTTCTTTCGCCGTTTGAGTTTTGTTGCTTCGTTTGATTTGATTCTTTCTGGTTAGATCTTAAGTTGAACTTTCTGGTTAGATCTCTTATTTGAGTTTTACCCGTGCCTTTGCTTGATTGCTTATTGTATGCTTGTTTGTTTGCGATAGAGTACCCGAAGAGTGAAGCGTGCTACTACGAGTCTCTAGGTTTCGCGGATCATCAGCAAGGCAAGTAACACTTTGATCATACCTCTTTCATACCCAGTTTTATTGCATTAGATCAACCCTCAAACATTGCATGGTTAGGATCTAAATTAAATTGTGGGTTTGGGAAGTAGATGAGGTAGTACCCTATTTCCACCGCCGCAACCTTCTGTACCCGTGAGATCCCATCTTGGGGCCTTTTCCGGCGCTCCACCGGAGGGGGAATCGATCACGGAGGGCTTCTACATCAACACCATAGCCTCTCCGATGATGTGTGAGTAGTTTTACCATAGACCTTCGGGTCCATAGTTATTATCTAGATGGCTTCTTCTCTCTCTTGGATCTCAATACAAAGTTCTCCTCGATTCTCTTGGAGATCTATTCGATGTAATTCTTTTTACGGTGTGTTTGTCGAGATCCGATGAATTGTGGGTTTATGATCAAGATTATCTATGAACAATATTTGGTTCTTCTCTGAATTCTTATATGTATGATTTGTTATCTTTGCAAGTCTCTTCGAATTATCAGTTTGGTTTGGCCTACTAGATTGATCTTTCTTGCAATGGGAGAAGTGCTTAGCTTTGGGTTCAATCTTGCAGTGTCCTTTCCCAGTGACAGCAGGGGCAGCAAGGCACGTATTGTATTGTTGCCATCGAGGATAAAAAGATGGGGTTTATATCATATTGCTTGAGTTTATCCCTCTACATCATGTCATCTTGCCTAATGCGTTACTCTGTTCTTATGAGCTTAATACTCTAGATGCATACTGGATAGCGGTCGATGTGTGGAGTAATAGTAGTAGATGCAGAATTGTTTCGGTCTACTTGTCGCTGACGTGATGCCTATATACATGATTGTAAGGGCATTTTTATCCCTTAGTTGGTTTTGGTGATTGATGACAATGCTTTTGCGGACTAATCATGTGCATCGAATATTTCAGATATATTGACTAGGCACAAGATGATTTGGTTCCCCTCGAAGGCTATGGAAGACGGCGTTTCTCTTCGTTTCTTTTTGGTGGTATTGAGTCGTAGGGAAGCCGTACTATTAAGAGGGGGTCCGCGTTGGAAAGGTTGGGTGGATTCATCACGTACACATCTTCCTTTGCACCTCCTTTCCTCTAGCCTTTGGAGCATCCTATGTTTTCCTGGTCTATGCAAATATTGCTCTCGCTTGCTGAACTAGGGTGTGCGGTAGTACTGCTCCTTAGAGAGGTAGTACCGCAGGACCTTGCGGTAGTACCGCCCGCTGGCACGGTAGTACCGCAGGACCTTGCGGTAGTACCGCCCGCTGGCGCGGTAGTACCGCAAGGGCCCGCGGTAGTACCGCTTCTAGTAAGCGGTAGTACTGTGGCCGTAGTCCAGATATTGCCATCCTCTCGCTAGTGGGCGGCACCCCTCACGGTAGTATCACGCACAGGGCGTGGTAGTACCGTGGTATCTGGTTTAGTTCCGCAAGTACACGGCAGTAAGGGGCGGATGTAATTTTTTACATCCGCGCCTCGCGCGGTAGTACCGTTGCTGGCTTACGGTACTACCGTGACGGGTTTTTGTATCGACTCCAACTCTTCGGAAGTAGCCATGGATCTAATTTTTTATATCCGTGCCTTCCCATCCTTGGACAGCCCCTGCCTTGTGGTAGTACCGCAAGGGGGCGCGGTAGTACCGCACCAGCAGTATTACCGCCCTCTGCTTTAGTGCATTTTGGGATGTTCCGGTCTCTGCTGCGTGGGCGGTAGTACCGCGTGCCCCTGCGGTAGTACCGCGCCTCAGGTACGGTAGTACCGTGGTGCGCAGGCTGAGTTGGTGGATAACGGTTGGATTTGTTCTTCCACTATATAAGGGGTGTCTTCTTCCTCTAGTTGACTACCTCTTCCACCTCTAAGCTCCATTGTTGCTCCAAGCTCCATTTTCGCCTGATCTCTCTCCCTAGCCAATCAAACTTGTTGATTCTCTAGGGATTGGTTGAGAAGGCCCCGATCTACACTTCCACCAAGAGAATTTGAATCCCCCCACTAATCCCTTGTGGATCTTGTTACTCTTGGGTGATTGAGCACCCTAGACGGTTGAGGTCACCGCGGAGCCATAGTCCATTGTGGTGAAGCTTCGTGGTGTTGTTGGGAGCCTCCAATTAAGTTGTGGAGATTGCCCCAACCTTGTTTGTAAAGGCTCGGTCGCCGCCTCCAAGGGCACCAATAGTGGAATCACGACATCTCGCATTGTGTGAGGGCGTGAGGAGAATACGGTGGCCCTAGTGGCTTCCTGGGGGTACATTGTGCCTCCACACCGCTCCAACTGAGACGTACTTCCCCTCAAAGGGAAGGAACTTCGGTAACACATCCTCTTCTTCACCGGCTCCACTCTTGGTTATCTCGTGCCTTTACTTGTGCAAGCTTATTTGTGTTATATCTCTTGCTTGCTTGTGTGCTTATTGTTGTTGCATCATATAGGTTGCTCACCTAGTTGCATATCTAGACAACCTACTTTGATGCAAAGTTTAAATTGGTAAAGAAAAGCTAAAAATTGCTAGTTGCATACTCACCCCCCCTCTAGTCAACTATATCGATCCTTTCAATTGGTATCAGAGCCTCGTCTCTTTTTAAGGACTTTACCGTCCGAAGAGTATGTTTGACGTCGTAGACGGTGTGGAGGAGCACTCCGTGGGAATCTTGTCTCGTCTACGGGAGATGGGGGATCCGCGGTCTCTCGTGAGGAATTAAATGTGGCGTTGGACACATTGAAAACCTCCATGACGACCGAGGTCGAAAGCATGTTTAATAAATTCTTAGAAGGGCTTAAACTTTCCACCGCACCGTTGAAAGCGGGTGATCCCGCTAACAAGGTGACGGATGCTACCTCCAACAAGGGGGAAGGTACTAGCGAGAAAGCTCCTTCCTCTAGTGGTAAAAATGGCACCGTCATCTTTGCCCATGTGGAACCTCCACTTGTCTATGGTGGACCGCTTCCTTCCACTCATTTGAATCATGCCGGCCCGGCCCCTAAGATTGAGAAGAATGTAGAATTTGATTCTTGGGTCTATCGCTTTAAGCGTCATTTAAATCATGTGAACACTAACCTTTGGAGAATCATTGAAGAAGGTTTCTATCCGCATGACCGAAGCAACTTCACTCCTAGAGAAGCCGTGGATAATCAATTCAATGAGAATGCTCTCTTCATCATCCAAGAATCAATCCCACCCGAAGATCTTCCTCATCTCCGGCCCTACTCCATGGCCAAAGATGCTTGGCACCAAGTGAGGGAGTCCTGGATTAGGGGGTCCTCGGACGGCCGGACTATATACTTTAGCCGGACTGTTGGACTATGAAGATACAAGATTGAAGACTTCGTCCCGTGTCCGGATGGGACTCTCCTTGGCGTGGAAGGCAAGCTTGGCAATACGGATATGTAGATCTCCTCCCTTGTAACCGACTCTGTGTAACCCCAGCCTCCTCCGGTGTCTATATAAACCGGAGGGTTTAGTCCGTAGAACAACAACAATCATACCATAGGCAAGCTTCTAGGGTTTAGCCTCTACGATCTCGTGGTAGATCAACTCTTGTAATACTCATATCATCAAGATCAATCAAGTAGGAAGTAGGGTATTACCTCCATCGAGAGGGCCCGAACCTGGGTAAACATCGTGCCCCCGCCTCCTGTTACCATCCGCCTTAGACGCACAGTTCGGGACCCCCTACCCGAGATCCGCCGGTTTTGACACCGACATTGGTGCTTTCATTGAGAGTTCCACTGTGCCGTCAGCATAAGGAGGGATGGCTCGTATCATTGTCAAGGACAACATCACCTCCGGGGGAGCCCTGGCTGTAGGCCAAACTGCCCGACTAGGCGTCTTCGTCATGACCGCCCGTTCGGCCACTACGCCGACGATGACTTCTCGGGTCATCAAAAACAGTGTCCACGTCGGCTCAGAATTCGCCGAGCAGATGGATCCAATGGAGCTCTCCTCTCTGAACGAGCTCTTGGATCGCATCGCCGCTTTGGGAGTCGCTACGGACTATGATCGGATTGGGCTTAAACCCGACCAAAGGGAGGTTAACTCTCCGCCAGTCACCCATCAGATAGCGATGGTGGAGGAGCAACTCAGCAATTCTTCCTCCATCTTGAGGACAAATTATGTCCGGATTCCCGAGCTCTCCGAGCCGGATACCCGTCTACGGGAGGACATCGCCCAAACCCTAAACCTAGAATCAGGCAGCGGGCCAGACCTATTGGGCAACATCCCGGAGCCCGAACTTCCAAGATCGGAAACTCCTCCGCCTCTGGGTCTCAGACCGGGTCAGGGTTCGGACTTAAATCCACCCACCCACCCAGATATAAGCGATCTTTCCCACATTAGACAAGAGCCCCAGGAAACAGTACACCACTATTGGGCCAGATTCCTCCTTGTAATGAACAAGGTCCAGGACTGTCGCGAGGAGGACGCAATTTCATTCTTTTGCAATAATTGCACGGACAAGGGAATCCTCAACGCCATAAGTCGCCGTGACATAGCACACTTCACTGACCTGGCAGCCATAGTACGGAAGTACTGTGCGATGGAAAGCGCCTGGAAAACCCAAACAAAATTTTGGGATCCTCCGGCCCTGACAAAACCCCCAGTCCGAACTAAAAGGGTGCACTCTCGTAAGTCGCCCGACCCAATTACAAAGAAGCAAAAGCCCACTACAGGGCGTGGAACCGTATTGGAGGGATGGCTTAATGGGCCATGCAAAATCCACAGTACAGCGGATACCATACCAACACACAGCCTTAGAGCATGTTGGGTACTCCGGCAGGTGGCCAAGAGCGGTGAGGATCTCCTCATTAACAATACCGCAGAACACCATCCCGTGGAGAACAACAATACAGTATTAACAGTCTTCGAGACCTTCGCCTCAAATAATAGGCGTAAGCGAGCACTCCGCAGCCTTGCCGAAGTCTGCCACGTGGCAGCAATAAATCCATGGAGCGATACGGCTATCACCTTCAATGCCAGTGACGAACCTAAATTCCGAACAGCCCGAGCACTAGCCGCCTAGGTCCTTAGTCCAATTGTGGACGGCTTCCGGCTTACTAAAGTGCTTATGGACGATGGAAGCGGATTAAACCTCATTTACGAGGAGACTCTTCAAAAAATGGAAATAGACAGAAGCCGCATTGAGCAAAGCAGCACGACCTTCAGAGGAATCATCCCTAGTCGAGAGGCACGATGTGCCGGAAAAATCACACTGGATGTGGTATTCAGCACGCCGGAGAATTACAGATCCGAAGAAATCACATTCCAAGTGGCCCCGTTCAATAGCGGATGCCACGCCCTTCTAGGGCGGGAGGCATTCACGATCTTCCAAGCTATACCCCATTACGGGTACATGAAGGTCAAAATGCCCGGACCCAATGGAATCATCACTCTAGCTAGTGATCCGGACATAGCACTCCGCGCCGAAAATAAAACAGCCGCACTGGCCCTCGAGGCGTTGTCCGAAGCCCTCGCGGCCGAGGAATTAACTACGCTGCGCTCCACAGTGGACAGGGACGACGTGATACTCGATAAAAGATCCAAGTCCACCTCTTTTAAACCAGCGGATGAAATAGTCAAATTCCAAGTCCATCCAACGGACCCTACAAAAACAGCATCCATCGGGGCACAGTTAAACCCCCACAGTAGACGCCGCACTACGGGAGTTCTTGCGCGAGAATTGGACATCTTCGCCTGGCATCCTTCAGACATGCCAGTAATCCCATGCAGGCTGGCCGAGCATAGCCTTAACATCCTAAAGGGATTCAAGCCGGTCAAGCAAACTCTCCGGTGCTTCTCTGAGCCTAAGGGACAAGCCATGGGAGAGGAGCTAGCCAAGTTATTGGAGGCCGGATTCATTCGAGAAATAAAACATCCGGACTGGCTAGCAAACCTGGTGATGGTACCAAAGAAGGACAAATCCTGGCGCCTATGCGTCGACTTCAAGGACCTTAATAAGGCTTGCCCAAAGGATCCCTTCCCCCTCCCTCGCATCGATCAAATTATCGACGCTACCGCAGGACACGACTCATTATGCTTCCTCGACGCATACTCCGGATACCATCAAATTAAGATGGCGGAGTCCGATCAAGCCGCAACGGCATTTATCACTCCATACAACCCCTTTTGCTTTAACACCATGCCTTTCGGGCTCAAAAACGGCGGTGCAACCTATCAACGCATGATTCAGACATGCTTGGAGACACAGATCGGCAAAATACTGGAGGCCTACGTAGACGATGTGGTCATTAAAACTAGACACGTCGAATCCTTAATAGACGACTTGAGGCTCACGTTCTACAATCTACGAACATACAACATTAAGCTCAATCTGGAAAAATGCGTCTTCGGCGTGCCCGCCGGAAAGCTCTTAGGCTTCATCGTCTCCAACAGAGGAATCAAAGCAAATCCGGCTAAAATCTGAGCTCTGTCACAGTTGGCCATCCCAACGGACCTCAAGCAAATCCAGAAACTAACTGGATGCGTGGCCACTTTAAGCCGCTTCATCTCCCGATTAGGAGAAAAGGCACTACATCTTTATCGCCTCCTGCGACGCACCGAACACTTCGAGTGGACGAACGCGGCCACGGCCGGGTTAGAAGAAATAAAAGTCATTTTGGCCACAAACCCAATCCTGGCCGCACCTAACGTCGGCGAACCAATGCTGCTATATATAGCGGCAACACACCAAGTTGTAAGCGCAGTGCTCGTCGTCGAACGAGAGATGGACGGACATAAATTCCTGTTGGGGATCGTAGCAGAATTTTAAAATTTTCTACGCATCACCAAGATCCATGTATGGAGTCTACTAGCAACGAGAGGGAAGGAGTGTATCTACATACCCTTGTAGATCGCAAGCGGAAGCGTTCTAATGAACGGGGTTGATGGAGTCGTACTCGTCGTGATCCAAATCACCGATGACCGAGCGCCGAACGGACGGCACCTCCGCGTTCAACACACGTACGGAGCAGCGACGTCTCCTCCTTCTTGATCCAGCAAGGGGGAAGGAGAGGTTGATGGAGATCCAGCAGCACGACGGCGTGGTGGTGGAAGTAGCGGGGATCCCGGCAGGGCTTCGCCAAGCGCAAGCGGGAGAGAGAGGTGTCACGGGAGGGAGAGGGAGGCGCCAGGGGCTAGGGTACAGCAGCCCTCCCTCCCCCCCTTTATATAGGCCCCCTTGGGGGGGCGCCGGCCCTGGGATCCCATCTATGGGGGGGGCGGCGGCCAAGGGGGGAAACTCCCCCCCCCCAAGTCAGGTGGGGCGCCCCCCACCCCCAGGGTTTCCAACCCTAGGCGCTGGGGGAGGCCCATGGGGGGCGCACCAGCCCACTAGGGGCTGGTTCCCCTCCCACTTCAGCCCATGGGGCCCTCCGGGATAGGTGGCCCCACCCGGTGGACCCCCGGGACCCTTCCGGTGGTCCCGGTACAATACCGATAACCCCCGAAACTTTCCCGGTGGCCGAAACTGGACTTCCTATATATAATTCTTCACCTCCGGACCATTCCGAAACTCCTCGTGACGTCCGGGATCTCATCCGGGACTCTGAACAACTTTCGGGTTTCCGCATACTAATATCTCTACAACCCTAGCGTCACCGAACCTTAAGTGTGTAGACCCTACGGGTTCGGGAGACATGCAGACATGACCGAGACGCCTCTCCGGTCAATAACCAACAGCGGGATCTGGATACCCATGTTGGCTCCCACATGTTCCACGATGATCTCATCGGATGAACCACGATGTCGAGGATTCAATCAATCCCGTATACAATTCCCTTTGTCAATCGGTACGTTACTTGCCCGAGATTCGATCGTCGGTATCCCAATACCTTGTTCAATCTCATTACCGGCAAGTCACTTTACTCGTACCGTAATGCATGATCCCGCGGCTAACTCCTTAGTCACATTGAGCTCATTAGATGCATTACCGAGTGGGCCCAGAGATACCTCTCCGTCATGCGGAGTGACAAATCCCAGTCTCGATCCGTGCCAACTCAACAGACACTTTCGGAGATACCCGTAGTGTACCTTTATAGTCACCCAGTTACGTTGTGACGTTTGGTACACCCAAAGCACTCCTACGGTACCCGGGAGTTGCACGATCTCATGGTCTAAGGAAATGATACTTGACATTGGAAAAGCTCTAGCAAACGAACTACACGATCTTTTGTGCTATGCTTAGGATTGGGTCTTGTCCATCACATCATTCTCCTAATGATGTGATCCTGTTATCAATGACATCCAATGTCCATAGTCAGGAAACCATGACTATTTGTTGATCAACGAGCTAGTCAACTAGAGGCTTACTAGGGACACGTTGTGGTCTATGTATTCACACATGTATTACGATTTCTGGATAACACAATTATAGCATGAATAATAGACAATTATCATGAACAAGGAAATATAATGATAATCATTTATTATTGCCTCTAGGGCATATTTCCAACAATTCCCGCTTCAAAAGCCGGTATACTATGTATCCACCGTCCTCACTCCGTGCAAATCACGGTACCCACATTATCAAAAGATAGCATATGCGGTCTTCATGGCATCCCGGAAACTACGACACTACTTTCAAGAGTGTTCAATTACGGTGGCCTCTGAAGTGCCACTCAACGACATAATAAACAACCGCGAGGCCACAGGCCGGATTGCTAAATGGGCTATTGAGCTCCTCCCGTTCGACATAATATACAAACCACGACGAGCCATTAAATCTCAATTACTGGCTGATTTCATCGCCGAATGGACAAAAGTCGAACTCCCTAAAGAGTACGGCGCGTACTCCAATTGGATTATGCACTTCGACGGCTCTAAAATGCTGGCTGGTCTGGGGGCTGGCATCGTCCTGACGTCCCCCACCGGAGATACAGTCCAATACGTACTCCAAATACTATACACAGACTCCAACAACGCAGCCGAATACGAGGCCCTAGTGCATGGTCTCCGGATGGCAGTCTCCATGGGCATTCAACGCCTGGAGGTGCGTGGGGACTCGAACCTTGCAATATCCCAAATAAACGGAGACTTCGACGCCAAGGATCCGAAAATGGCGGCTTATCGCAACGCCGTCCTCAAAATGTCAGCTCGGTTCGAGGGGCTTGAATTCCACCATGTGGCCCGGGAAAACAATCAGGCGGCGGATATCCTCACCCGTATCGGCGCTAAGCGCGACCCTGTCCCACCTAACATCTTCTTGGAAAGGCTGTTTAAACCATCCGTGGTATGGGAAGGGGACACCGGTAACAATAGTCCGGACCCGGCCACAACACCAGATACCGAACACTCTGACACAATCGGAGGCTCTGCCACCGAAATAAAACCTTCAGCCCACGTGATAATGGCTATCATCGCCCCGTGGACAGAACCATTCCTGGCCTACTTAACTAGGCAGGAACTACCCGAGGACCAAAATGAGGCACGCTGCATATTGCGGCGGTCTAAAGCCTACAAGGTCCACGAGGGAGAGCTTTATAATAAAAGCACTACCGGAGTCCTTCAAAGGTGCATCTCCGAAGAGGAAGGGCGGAAACTTTTGGCGGAAATCCATGCTGGACTTGGCGGCCACCACACCGCAGCCCGGGCCCTTGTAAGCAAGGCCTTCCGTACAGGTTTCTATTGGTCGACGGCCCGAGCAGACGCACAGGACCTTGTTCAACGTTGCGTCGGTTGCCAGCTTTTTGCAAACCAAAGCCATATGCCACCTACCGCTCTGCAAACAATCCCCATTACTTGGCCCTTCACGGTCTGGGGGCTTGATATGGTCGGACCCCTCAAAGGGGGAACCCACAAGAA
Organism: Aegilops tauschii subsp. strangulata; assembly: GCF_002575655.3. Taxonomy (NCBI): domain Eukaryota; kingdom Viridiplantae; phylum Streptophyta; class Magnoliopsida; order Poales; family Poaceae; genus Aegilops; species Aegilops tauschii. The sequence goes on from NC_053039.3 coordinate 231,312,325, forward strand.
AAAATACCTATTGGTCATGGTGGATAAATTCACCAAATGGATAGAAGCCAAACCTGTTAAAACGACCGAATCCGGACCAGTGATAGACTTCATATCCAGGGTTGTACACCGTTACGGCGTCCTCCGCAGCATCATCACCGATAATGGCTCGAACTTCATAGCCGACGAGGTAAAACTTTGGTGCAGCAACATGGACATCAAGCTCGATTATGCTTCTGTCTATCACCCGCAAACTAACGGTCAAGTCGAGCGAGCAAATGGTCTCATCATGAGCGGCATTAAACCTAGATTAGTGCGGTCCTTAAAGGAATCAAACACGCACTAGGTAGAGGAGCTTGACTCCGTACTATGGGGCTGCGGACCACACCGAATCGCACTACCGGATACACACCGTTTTTTATGGTGTACGGCGCAGAGGCGGTACTGCCCTATGACCTAATTCATGACTCACCTCGAGTGCGCATGTATGAAGAAAAAGAGGCCGAGCTTGATCGGCAGGACAGTTTGGACGCCCTGGAGGAGGAGCGTGACGTGGCAAAAGCCCGTTCCACATTCTATCAGCAACAGGCTCGACGATATCAAAGCAGAGAAGTACGGGCCAAAACCTATAACGTTGGCGAACTCTTTCTACGCCTACCGGAGAAGAAAAAGAACAAGCTCAAGCCCAAATGGGAAGGTCCTTTCATTATTGACCAAGTTCTGACCGGTGGAGCGTACCGTCTGCAGGATGCATCGGACAATCGACTCGAGCCAAACCCATGGAACGCAGCCAGACTCCGAAGGTTCTACGCCTAGTGCCGGACTCTATGTTCGTCTCCTTACCTCCATCAATTTTTACATATCCGTTATCTGTCTTTTATCTCTTTCTTTCTTCCTTTTTCTTCGAGGCCTTAAAAGGCTCAATTGTGTCTTGACTACACAATCTTGACGCGCTAACCGCGCTCATTATACCTGGGGGCTTCTTATACAGAAGCTTAATATAACTATTCTCCGGGCTCTATGCCCCAGACATGTGTTATTCTTCCACATGTACCTTTTTTCGCCATTATATGCATCGATATGACTTAAGTTTTGGCCAAGCTGGGTTGCCTGGCTCTTGTGTTTATGCCCTACGTTCCCATTAATTCGACTAGGGCATAAGGGGAGCACCTCTGCGATTGTTACTGCCGGGTCAGCCGGATGTGTACCTCAGACTGGGTGAAGCCGAAAGCTAGCATTCTTAAGGGAATACTCGGTCGGTGAACAAAAGATGACTTTTATTTATTTTAATACATGCCCCCAGATGTTTATAGCCTGCGTCTCTTTTCACAGTTCGTACATGCACATTAGGGCATGCGTACCCAGGGAAAGGAACCCTTAATGGAACTATTCTCCCTGGAAGATGTTTCTTACTATCCATGTAATATAACATAGCTAGTTGGGTACTTGTCTGTTCAAGCACTTATGACCCCTATGCCTGGTTTCCACGCATACCCCGGTTTTTACATAACTGAGCGGGTATTCGGATACACTCCGGACTGTCGGGTCCAGAGGTTGAAGTGAAAAGGTCCGCCATGACAAATGATTTACAATCCGGCTAGGGACAATACATGTCACTTGAAGTATATGGTCACTTAGACTGACTAAATTCTTCTTCTATACCATCCAACAGGCTGTCTAGCCTACAATCCTATTGGGTATACTTTGCAGCTAATTCTACTTGATCATACACCAAACTAACGGGGATCTCTTTCCCATCGGGCCCCACAGGTCTGACCTCGGCCATGTGGTCTGGGTCAGCCTTGGTATATCGCGTCTTCACCATGGCCCAGGCTTCCCTCGCACCTTGTCGGCAGGCTGACATCTTCCATAATCGGAAGTGCCGCCGCGCTCCCTTGAGCTTCTCTACGAACTCTCCCATGCCTCCTGGCAGGGAGGCGGATGGCCACAAGGCTTGGGTAATGCCCTACATCACCTGCCGAACTTGTTCGTGCAGTTGTGAGAGCTCTGGCAGAAGATCACCTGCAGACCCGGGCATTTCCTCTGCGGGACGACCCGTCAGCATACCTACAGATATAACTCTGATTAGTCGGCTTCTTCGCCGAACTCTTTAAAAGTTCGTTCAAGCACTTACTGAAAATGCCGCGTCGAAGCCGCTTATTCTCCTTTACGGAGTCCGCAAGCTGGGCTCGAACATCTTTCAGTTCCACGCCAAGCTGGATATTGGCGTCTTGGAGATCGTTTTTCTCCTGCCTAACCCGCGTAAGCACGCGCTCGCCAGCATTTAGCTGTCAATTAGCACGTTGCGCATCCCCTGGCACGGCCTCCGGATTTACTCCGGAGTCATCTGCAGCATCTATTGTTAGATTTGCATGCATGCCGCATACTATCTGGTACCTGTCATTCTTTGCAATGGAGACAAGTGTTACCAGAGGGGGCCTTCTCGGACTCCTTCAGCGCGGCAACTGCGGCCCGTAGCTGGGCTTTGCACTCTTGCAGCTCTTTAGACAATTGGGTATTCTTCTCTGTAAGAACCTGCACAAATAATGATCCTTAAATCAGTTGTGTCAACTGTTTCAAGTCTCAGGGGCTACTGATATATATATAATTATCAGATTTCATTACCCGTATATCTTTCACATACTGGTCTGTGGCTCTGGCAAGACCATTTTGAGCAGCTCGGATGTACACGTCTCCTGAGTTGAAGGCATCGAACGCCTCTTGGGAGAAACAAGCGTCACAGAGTACGGCACGGTAGCACATGTGATTCATGGCGCTCTCCACTTCGGAATTTGTAGCAGATAGCTTGTCCGCATCCTCTGTAGGAGGAACATCCGGCGTTGGCCCCATGTTAGCATCCGCCTCTATGTCTGGCTCTGGAGCTCGACTGGTGGAGGCGTGATCGGTAGCCTCTCCGGATATAGTCCGGCGAGCGTTTTTCCTGCCAGGTAATATGGGCGTTATTATATTTAAAAAAAAGACGACCACCACGGAGCGGGGTTCTCTTTCGTACCTTTGCGACGGCGTCTCAGTCCTGACCGCCTTCCTTTTAAGCCTACCTGGCTTCGGTGCCCCTTGTTGACGGGTCACTGCGGGTTCGGCATGGCGTCCCGAGGGCCTTCCCTGTAAAACGCCATATGTGTGCGGTAGGTGAAGTACAGAAAAAGGGATCCTTCTTGGAAGTTAGGGCTCCGGTTTTAATTACATGCGACGCGGGGAGCAGTCCAGGATAATCGGCTATGATGGCCACCAAGGTACCGTCGCAGCTCAACTGATAGATCGTTCTGTCGATGAGCTCCACAAATATGTCCGGATCTTCTTCGAGTCCGGGGTCGAGGGCCCGGTCAGGGTCCTCTGGTTGTGGAGACGGACTGTGGACCTCCCTCACAGCTTTTCACAGTTCCTGTTATGAAACAACAAGGTAAATACTTGTGACAAATAATGCGCAAAGGACTGGAGTAGAAAGTAGCAGCTCACCCAGCTTGGGGGGTTGTACATGGAGAATCCATCCCGTGGCTTGATACGGGCGAACTCCTCTTCTTCTCCTTTATACAAATCGGACAGTATCTTCGCTAGTGCGACGACAGAGTCCGGACCTTTACGACCGCAGCGGGTGGCGTCGTCTTCTCCATTGAAGTGCCACATGGGTTGTCCCCGATATTGAAGTGGCTGCACCCCCCGCATTATACATATGGACATAACCTCGGTTATTGTCAATCCTGATTTGGCCAATATATCTATCCGGTCCATCAGATAAAGGACTTCCCCGTTATCTTCCTCCTGGGGGCTCCGAGGGCGCCAGTTGCGGCGTTTCTTCAAAGGGGCGTTGTCGAACTCAGGAAGGCCCATCCGAATAGGATCTGGCAGGGGGACGTCCTCCATATAAAACCATTCCGAAGGCCAGTCTTCGGACGTCTTCTTCGGTGTACCGGACAGGTATCCGGTACCGGCGATGCGCCATATTTCGGCTCCGCCCACTTGATATAGTGACCCCTTTTGTGTACGGGGCACGAGGCAGAATAGCCTCCGCCATAGCTCAAAATGAGCTTCGCAGCCCAGAAACAGCTCGCAAAGGGCGACGTAGCCAGAGATGTGTAGGATGGAAGCAGGGGTAAAGTTATGAAACTGGAGGCCGTAGAACTCCAGGAGCCCACGGAGGAACGGGTGAATTGGGAATCCGAGTCCCCTTAGTAAAAAAAGGGACAAGGCATACCCGCTCCCCCTTGGATGGATTGGGGGAGCTCTCCGCTTGCTCCCCGCCATTATAGGTGGCGAGCCCGGCTTGAACGGGAACCATATACACTGGAGGGAGAAACCCCTGGGTCTGTAACTCTACTAACTGGCTGTGAGGGACGGAACACCTCTTCCAATCGCCGGGATTAGGGCTACGGGAGCAAGAGGAGGAGCTGCGATGGCCGGCCATGTTGGAATGGATTTTGCCAGGCGCGCTCCGATGGATACTCGCTGTGGGAGGATGGTGTGATCTGGATCTAAGAATCCTCGTCTCTTCAATAGACGGTTTACTCACATGGCTAGGGTGGCAAATGTAAAAATGCCCTGGCTTCTCGCATTCGCTCGACACGTGGAAGATAACCATTATTAGGCACGGAAGCCAAGGAGTGCAACATTTATGGGAAGCCGGACACTACTCAACAGGTACTTAGAATTCGGAGAAGGAACCCGCCTTGCAATGCCGAAGACAAATCTGCGCGCCGGACTCATCGTCATCGAAGCCTGGTTCAGGGGCTACTGAGGGAGTCCTGGATTAGGGGGTCCTCGGACAGCCGGACTATATACTTTAGCCGGACTGTTGGACTATGAAGATACAAGATTGAAGACTTTGTCCCGTGTCCGGATGGGACTCTCCTTGGCGTGGAAGGCAAGCTTGGCGATACAGATATGTAGATCTCCTCCCTTGTAACCGACTCTGTGTAACCCTAGCCTCCTCCGGTGTCTATATAAACCGGAGGGTTTAGTCCGTAGAACAACAACAATCATACCATAGGCTAGCTTCTAGGGTTTAGCCTCTACGATCTCGTGGTAGATCAACTCTTGTAATACTCATATCATCAAGATCAATCAAGCAGGAAGTAGGGTATTACCTCCATCGTGAGGGCCCGAACCTGGGTAAACATCGTGTCCCCCGCCTCCTGTTACCATCTGCCTTAGACACACAGTTCGGGACCCCCTACCCGAGATCTACCGGTTTTGACACCGACACCAAGTGGTTTCCCTCTATCGAGGAAGCGCAAGCATTCAACGCTCCAACTATTTAGTGGTGCAAGATGAAGCCGATGAGTTTGCAATGAAAGAAGATGAAGAACCTCATGAGCTTTATCGGAGGGTAACCAAACTCGTGGTCTCTCTCCGAGATCATGGAAGTAAGGACACGGATGACAATTGGATCAAGCGCAAATTCCTCAAGGCAATGATGCCCTACCACAAAGCCATGTCCTCCGTCATTCGTCAAAGGCCGGACTTCCACACCTTGTCCTCAAGTGAAGTGTTGGATGAGTTCGTTGCTATGAGCATCTTGGACAAGACCGCCGACAATGCGGTACTACGCTCTCAAAGAGTAAAGAAGCCCAACCTTGCTCTAAAGGCCAAGGTTAGTATGGAGGAAGAGGATGAAGAGGAAGAAGAGGAGAGCAACCTCGAAGATACGAAGTATGCCTATCATGAACACATGGCCCTCGCTTCAAGGCAATTTTGGAGCAAGAAAAACTCAAGGCCCAACTTCAACAAGAACAATTCAAGTGGCGCAAAGGGCAAGCAACGAGTGAGGACTTGCTTTAATTGTGGCAATGTGAGCCACTTTGTTGCGGAGTGCCCCTATGAGAAGAGGGAAGACAGTGGTGGCAAGCTCATCCGAAAGGACAAGGCCAAGTCGTTCCCCAACAAGAGCAACTTCACCAAGAAGACGCCTCCCAAGGCATTGGTGGTACAAGAAGAGTACAATGAGGATGATGACGACGATGAAGATGGTGAGTCGGTTGCCATGGCCTCCGTTGCCATTGCGACGACTCCACGGGTGTCTCTCTTCGACTCACCCAATGAGAGCATCACCGCCAAGTGCCTCATGGCTAAAGCCACCAACAAGGTAACCCCCAACATCAAAACTACCATCATTAATCATCCTTCTTTGACGGATAGCATTGATGAACATGAGGGAACAAATGTGGAGGAGAATGAGTTTGAGACCTTTATGGGTAAACTCAAGGGTAAATCCAAGAAGCACTTCGTTGCTCTTTTGGAACAACTTGGTGAAGCCAATGACATGATCGAGGCTCACGAAGATACCATCTCTAAGATGGAGGGGCATAGCCGTGACTATGCCGATGAGATTTCAGATCTTTCCAATGCTCTTGAGGAAGAGTGTGGTCTTCATTTGGCTCTTGAGGAGTCACACAACGATGATCATGCTAAGTTAAAGAAATATCTTGATCATGCTCTTGTTGTTTCTCGTGTGCTAAATTCCGAGAAGGCAAAGCTTGGGGTTGATCTTGCTAGACTCAAAGAGGAGTTTGACATTCTCGACAAGGCTCACAAAGTCTTGAAGGGTGGTCATGCTAGCCTCAAGGAGTCTCATGATCAACTCCAAGTGAATCTAACCAAGGAGAAAGCCACATTTCCTCATATGGTGTTAATTGATAATGCAAATGCTACTAACCCATGTTGTGAGCATGTGCATCTTGTTGAGGAGAATGCTAAGTTAAAGGAGCAGCTTGAGAAGGGTCTTGTGTCTTGCATACAAGGCGAGAAGAACCTCTACGACCTTTTGAGCAATCAAAAGGAAGTTGTGGACAAGGAAGGGGTTGGGTACGCACCCAAGTCCAAGATCAAGAAGAAGAATGACAAGGCCAAACGACCTCCCCCTCTTAAGCAAACCTTTGTGAAGGAGGGAGAGGGTGCTACTAAGGAGAAGAAGAAGAAGAACACCGTGAAGGGTGGTGATGCCAAGATGGGGAACACTTCCCTTCTCAACAAAGCCGGCGACTTTAACCCTTCTTATGTGTTGTGCCGTGCTAGTGATGGACATGTTTTTGCCAAATTTGTTGGTTCTCCTTATGAGTACATTGAATGGTCTATTTGGGTTCCTAAGACCCTTGTTACTAACATCAAAGGACCCATTACAAAATGGGTACCTAAAACCAAGCATTGATCTCTTGTAGGTGTTTGCTTCCGGTGGGGGATCATGGTTGCTCGATAGTGGATCTACAAATCATATCACCGGAAGCAAGGACTTGGTGGTGGACGTGCACAAGATTCCATATATGCCCACCAATGTCGAGTGGGGTGATGCCTCGTCTTATAAGGTATTGGGACTCGGCAAGGTTGTCATTTCTCATGATCTCACGATCGAGAAGGTCATGCTTGTTGAGTCCCTTGCATACAATTTACTTTCCGTTCATCAACTTGCAATCATGGGCTTTGCCACTTTCTTTGATATTGATACCATGGCCCTCTTGTGGAGCAAGACTCTTAAAGTAGCCTTTGTTGGGCATGTCGAGAACGGTCTATATGTGATTAACTTTTCGGAGCGACCCACTAAGACCGCGACATGCCTAATGGCTAAAGTTGACGTGGGATGGCTTTGGCATCGCAGTTTAGCCCATGTCAATATGAGATCTTTGCAAAGTCTTCTCAAGGGGGACCATGTCCGTGGACTAACGAATGTTAGTTTTGCTAAAGATCGTGCTTGCAATGCTTGTATCGAAGGAAAGCTACATGAGAAGGCTCACCCTCCCACGACTATCATTTACTCGAAGAGGCCTTTGGAGCTCCTTCATTTGGATCTCTTTGGGCCTCCATCCTTTGATAGTCTTGGGGGTAGGAAGTATTGCTTGGTGATTGTGGATGACTATTCAAGATAGACTTGGGTGTATTTCTTCAAGAGGAAGAGCGAGACCCAACAAACCGTCATTGACTTTGCAAATGAAGCACAACGTCAACACAATGCAAAGATCTTGACAATAAGAAGTGACAATGGCACCGAGTTCAAGAACTACACCTTGGATGAGTTTCGTAGTGATGAGGGGATCAAGCATCAATATTCCGCACCTTACACCCCTCAACAAAACGGTGTTGCGGAGAGGAAGAACCGGACGTTGATGGATGCGGCAAGGACCATGATGGCGGGGATCAAGTCTCCATACAACTTTTGGGCCGAAGCCATCAACACCGCGTGTCATGCATCCAATCGGCTCTACCTCCGCAAGGGCTTGAACAAGGCTCCATATGAGATTCTCACCGGTAACAAGCCCAACCTCAAGTACTTTCGGGTGTTCGGGTGTAAGTGTTTCATCCTCAAGAAAGGTGTTCGTTTGTCTAAATTTGAGGCTAGAGCTTATGAGGGCATATTTGTTGGTTATGCTACAAACTCTCATGCTTACCGTGTCCTCAATAAATCCACGGGACTTATTGAGGAGACGTGTAACGTGGAGTTTGATGAGAATAACGGCTCCCAAGTGGAGCAAAGTGGCACTTGTGATGTAGGTGATGAAATTACTCCTCAAGCCATAAGAAGAATGGGTGTTGGTTTTATCCTACCCATTGAGGAACCCCTTGTGGCCGAAGGAGAAGGACAATGCTCCACTCAAGTGGAGCCATCACCAACCCAAGGCCCACACGCTTCCGAAGAACAAAGTGAAGGCCCTCAACCTCATGAACAAGACTAAGGGCAAGATCATCCTCAAGACGGTGTTGACACACCAAGTGATGCCCAAGGTCAAGTTCTCTCCTCCGAGCAAGTTCAAGATCAAGAACAAGCTCAAGACGGCACTCAAGATGATCAAGTGACCGCTCCTCAACTCACCACCGAGGAGGAATTGGAGCGTCGTGTCGCCAAGATTGCATCCAAGCTCTCCACCAAGGGTCATCTCATGAAAAATGTGCTTGGAAGCATTCAAAAGGGGGTAAGCACTCGTAGACAATTGGCAAACTATTGTGAACATCACGCGTTTGTCTCTTGTGTTGAACCCCAAAAGGTATATGAAGCACTCGAAGATTCGGATTGGCTTAATGCCATGCATGAAGAACTCAACAACTTCGAGTACAACAAGGTGTGGAGATTGGTGCCAAGGCCAATGGGGAACCACAATGTCATTGGAACCAAGTGGATATTCAAGAACAAGCAAGATGCTCATGGGACCATCATTCGCAACAAGGCAAGATTGGTGGCACAAGGCTACTCCCAAGTCGAGGGTATCGACTACGGTGAAACTTTTGCTCCCGCTGCTCGCCTTGAACCCATTCGTTTGTTGATTGCTTATGCTTCTCATCACAACTTTAAGTTGCAACAAATGGATGTGAAGGGTGCTTTTCTTAATGGTCCTATTAATGAGTTGGTATATGTCAAGCAACCCCCCGGGTTCGAGGATCCCTACTTTCCCGATCATGTGTATCAACTCGATAAGGCACTCTATGGCCTTAAACAAGCCCCACGTGCGTGGTATGACCACCTTACCGAGTTGTTACAAGACCGTGGATTTGAAGTTGGGCTAATCGACCCCACTCTTTTTACTAAGAAGGTCAAAGGGGAGTTGTTTGTGTGCCAACTTTATGTTGATGATATTATCTTTGGTTCCCCTAACAAAGCTTTCAATGAGGAATTTGCCGCTCTCATGACCTCAAAGTTCAAGATGTCTTCCATGTGAGAGTTGAAGTTCTTTCTCGGGCTCGAAGTGAAGCAAAGAAGAGAAGGAACCTTCATCAACCAAGCCAAATACACTCAAGACATGCTCAAGAGATTCAAGCTAAGTGATGTCAAGCCAGCTTCCACTCCAATGCCCACCAAGTGCCAACTTGACATCGATCCCAATGGTAAAGCGGTGGATCAAAAGGTATATCGTTCCATGATTGGATCCTTGCTTTACCTTTGTGCATCTAGACCGGATATCATATTGAGTGTGGGAATTTGTGCACGGTTTCAAGCCGCACCTAAGGAAAGCCACTTTGTGGCGGTCAAGTGAATCTTTCGATATTTGGCTCATACCCCAAACTTTGGCTTATGGTACCCAAGGGGAGCAAACTTCAAGCTTGTAGGATATTCGGACTCCGATTGGGCGGGAGACAAAGTGGGTAGGAAGTCCACTTTCGGAGGGTGCCAATTTCTTGGTTGCTCTTTGGTCAGTTGGTCCTCCAAGAAGCAAAGTTGTGTGTCTCTCTCGTCCACCGAAGCGGAGTATGTGGCGGCCGGTAGTTGTTGTGCACAAGTCTTATGGATGAGGCAAACTTTAAAGGATTATGGTGTCATTTGTGACAAAGTGCCTCTTTGGTGTGACAATGAAAGTGCCATCAAGATTTCTCTCAACCCGGTGCAACACTTCAAGACGAAGCATATTGAGATTCGGTATCACTTCATCCGGGATCACATTAGGCGAGGGGAGATCGAGCTCAACTACGTCAACACCCATGATAACCTTGCAGATATTTTCACGAAGCCTTTGGATGAAGCAAGATTTCGCGAGTTAAGGCATGAGCTAAATATCATTGATTCGAGCAATGTTGCTTGAACCCTTGCACACCCCACCTCACTCAACTTGTTGTCTAATCTAGGTGTAGGCATGGACATAGGGGGAGTGTTGTTCTCTCAATGAACTCTTCCTCCCCCCATTATGCATAAAGTGGTCAACTCTTTCACATGAGCCACTTTTGTTGGTACGTGTGCTTCAAAGACGAGTTTTGGTCATGGGCCCAAGGATAATTCTTCGTGGTGCCATAGCAATTGACTCAAACATAGGTGGCTCTGGCCACCGCTCTCTCCTTGGAGAGTTTGTGTCTCGTTTTTGGTCCTTGTTGTCTCTTGCCTCTCTTCCTTCGTGCCGAACGTGTGCTTGTGGTGTCCAGTGTGTTAGCTCTTTGGTGTGGTCCCTTGCTTGAAGGTTCCGTGCTTCGGTGTTCTCTTATTTGGTTGAAACTATTTTTTCTTGAGCTCACGGTACTACCGCGGCCTGCCACGGTACTACCGCAAGGGGAGCGCGCGGTACTTCCGCACCCAGCGCGGCAGTAATTTTTTACTGCCGTCTGGGGGAGCGGTACTACGGCCTCGGTGCGGTACTTCCGCCCGGGCGGTACTACCGCAATGACGTGCGGTACTACCACGTGAGGAGCGCACGGTACTTCCACACCCAGCGCGGCAGTAATTTTTTACTGCCGCCTGGGGGAGCGGTACTAAAGCCACGGTGCGGTACTTCCGCCCGGGGCGGTAGTACCGCGATGACGTGCGGTACTACCGTGCGGTCGAGGGCTCGTGGGGGGTTAAACACCGGTAGGGGGAGTTCTAACTCCCCCATACCCATTCATCTCTCCCCCCACTCCGTCTCTCTCTCGCTCAAGAACGTCGCCGGAGGTCCTCGCCGGATCTCCGTCTCCGGCCGCTCTCCTCGGATTCCGACCGGCGGGATCATTCCCCACCACTCCCTCTTGCCATCGAACAAGGTTTCTCCCCAATCCCTCCCTTTTTCTAGTTCATCTTGTCGTTTTTAGGTTTTGGGGAGATGCAAGTTGTTCTTGAGATTTTAGGCCAAATCTTTGCAAGAGTAGGATGTAGGAGAGTAGTTTGTGTAGTGATGGTACTTGCTATAGTTGTCCCGTGATGGATTTGATCGACCATAGTACCGCGTGTTGACACGGTTGTGCTCAGATCAATGGCCGTTTCGGATCTGCAACCGTGCGGTACTACCGCTCTTCTGGTGCGGTACTACCGCACGTCCGGTACTACCGCCCTACTGGTGCGGTACTACCGCGTCTCTGGTACTACCGCTCCTTGGAGCTGTACTACCGCACGCGGCGCAACACACGATACTACCGTTGTCTCAAATCCCTCTTGTGGCACTTCTCACGTGCCATGTCTACTTGTTTCACCTGCTTTGTTGTGGTCTTTGCATTGATCCTTCTCGTGCTTCGTGCATGTTTGTTTTGTGGTGTGTGTTTTAGGTGGTGGCTCAGGTGCTCCGGCTCGCCGCTCCAATCCAAGCCGTGACATGGGATCCAAGCGTATGCGCAACACAGAGGCAGCAGAGGGCTCCAATTCCCCCAACGCAGAACCAAGACTACCGCCACCAAAGAGAAGGAAACCACCATGGGTTTGGATGAGATACCGCTTGCTGAGTTCATCTCTCGGAGGAAGATCAATCCATATGGAAACCCTCGTGCCAACTTTCGAGGGAATGAGCTATTCTGGACCAAGCAGCAGAATCTATTTATCTGGATGTCATCAAGGCCAAGCAAAACACCTATGTGGAGGTGAAGTGGATCAACATGCATCACATGAGACAAGAGAAGCACCGGGACTACTTTGGTGAGGCTTTAGACCTAGTGGAGCAATTTGGCATTGAGCATATCATCTCATTCCACAAAGACTATGATCCTGAGATCCTTGCTCAGTTCTTTGCCTCAGTGCATTTTCATCCCAATGAGGAAAGGACCATGACTTGGATGACCAATGGTCGGCAGCTGACTGCTACTTGGAAGGAATTCATGACTTTGCTTGGGGTTTCGGATGAGGGGCTCGGCACACCCCAAGTTGTTCGCCCTCATGCCAATTCCGAGTCTGCCAACAAGAACAAGCTTATGCCCTTCTATGTGGAGAAGAAGCTCTCCAATGGCAAGTCAACTTGGGTACTCAACTCCTTTCTTGACATCATGCACCGGATCTTCCGCAACACTCTCTTCCCACACATTGGGGACAAGGACAAGGTGCATGCCTATCTTGTGGATATGATGCTCCTCTGTGAAGACGCTCGCAACTCTTAGACACTACCACTTGATGTCTCACATATCATGTGGCATGAGCTTCGGTTTGCGGTCTTCAACCGCAAGGTCCCCATCTATGGACCTTATCTGTTTCAATTGATCTCGGCTACTTGGGAGAGAATCTACCCTCATGATGAGTTTGAGGCCCCTGGTTGGATCCGGCATGAGCCCATCAACCTCCGTATCAAGCCTCAGTGGGCCAACACTACCTCTCGTGCTGATACTGCGGCTGCCATGGACGTGGATGCAGATGAGGATGAGGAGGAGGCAGCAGACGAGGACAGCTTTAAGGGTTACATCCCTCCCACCTCTGAGCCTTCTTGGGCTAAGCGACTGAAGAACAAGATGAAGGTTTTGTTCTGTATGCAGGCAAAGGGGTAGTACCAGACCCATGTGGCTTCCAAGGAGACTCGCCGCCGCGACAAGCGGATTTTCAGGACCTTTGGCGAGAACATATCCAGCGGATCAGAGGTGCACATCACCCCAGAGGCAGAATGGATGCGCAAGCAGGGTTATCACTGGACCGAGTCTGAGGAGGAGTCCGTCCCAGCTGCAGAGTCTGACGGGGAGCGTGCAAGTGACTACTCCGCTTGAGCCACCACTATTGTTGTAGGTGTCCTCTCTGCCTTTTTGGCGTCTCGATGCCAAAGGGGGAGAGAGTGTAGGATTTGCGAGTTGTGTCGTGTTTGGGTCAGTTGAACTTCGTTTATTTCGTTTGCTTTGGTTTGTGCTCGTGAGACCTTCTATCATATGGTGTAAGACATATGCACTCTATCGTACCGTAGTGAGCTTATTCTATCTTGTGCTTATTACATTATGCTCTTGTCTATCTTGCTTAGCTTTAGCCTTATTGCAAGATATGCCAACTTTAGCCTTATTGCAAGATATGCTATGTCTATAAAATATAGGGGGAGTGTTGATCCTAGTATGTGTGCCGTGCAGTCCAAAGCACTCATCGAGATAGCACACATCTAGGGGGAGCCCGTCTATATTTTAGAGACATGGGGTTTGCCCTTGCTCTTTGCGTTATACCCTCGTGCAAATTCCGTGTTGTCATCAATCCACCAAAAAGGGGGAGATTGTAAGGGCATTTTTATCCCTTAGTTGGTTTTGGTGATTGATGACAATGCTTTTGCGGACTAATCATGTGCATCGAATATTTCAGATATATTGACTAGGCACAAGATGATTTGGTTCCCCTCGAAGGCTATGGAAGACGGTGTTTCTCTTCATTTCTTTTCGGTGGTATTGAGTCGTAGGAAAGCCGTACTATTAAGAGGGGGTCCGCGTCGGAAAGGTTGGGTGGATTCATCACGTACACATATTCCTTTGCACCTCCTTTCCTCTAGCCTTTGGAGCATCCTATGTTTTCCTTGTCTATGCAAATATTTCTCTCGCTTGCTGAACTAGGGTGTGTGGTAGTACTGCTCCTTAGAGCGGTAGTACCGCCCGCTGGCGCGGTAGTACTGCAAGGGCCCACGGTAGTACCGCTTCTAGTAAGTGGTAGTACTGTGGCCGTAGTCCAGATATTGCCATCCTCTCGCTAGTGGGCGGCACCCATCACGGTAGTACCGCGCACAGGGCGCGGTAGTACCGTGGTATCTGGTTTAGTTCCGCAAGTACACGGCAGCAAGGGGCAGATGTAATTTTTTACATCTGTGCCTCGCGCGTAGTACCGCTGCTGGCTTACGGTACTACCACGTCGGGTTTTTGCATCGACTCCAACTCTGCGGAAGTAGCCACGGATGTAATTTTTTATATCCGTGCCTTCCCATCCCTGGACAGCCCCTGCCTTGCGGTAGTACCGCAAGGGGGCGCGGTAGTACCGCGCCAGCAGTACTACCGCCCTCTGCTTTAGTGCATTTTGGGCTGTTCTGGTCTCTGCTGCGTGGGTGGTAGTACCGCAGGGCCCTGCGGTAGTACCGCGTGCCCCTGCGGTAGTACCGCGCCTCAGGTACGGTAGTACCGCGGTGTGCAGGCTGAGTTGGTGGATAACGGTTGGATTTATTCTTCCACTATATAAGGGGTGTCTTCTTCCTCTAGTTGACTACCTCTTCCACCTCTAAGCTCCATTGTTGCTCCAAGCTCCATTGTTGCTCCCAGCTCCATTTTCGCCCGATCTCTCTCCCTAGCCAATCAAACTTGTTGATTCTCTAGGGATTGGTTGAGAAGGCCCCGATCTACACTTCCACCAAGAGAAATTTGAACCCCCCCACTAATCCCTTGTGGATCTTGTTACTCTTGGGTGTTTGAGCACCCTAGACGGTTGAGGTCACCGCGGAGCCATAGTCCATTGTGGTGAAGCTTCGTGGTGTTGTTGGGAGCCTCCAATTAAGTTGTGGAGATTGCCCCAACCTTGTTTGTAAAGGTTCGGTCGCCGCCTCCAAGGGCACCAATAGTGGAATCACGGCATCTCGCATTGTGTGAGGGCGTGAGGAGAATATGGTGGCCCTAGTGGCTTCTTGGGGAACATTGTGCCTCCACACCGCTCCAACGGAGACGTACTTCCCCTTAAAGGGAAGGAACTTCGGTAACACATCCTCGTCTTCACCGGCTCCACTCTTGGTTATCTCGTGCCTTTACTTGTGCAAGCTTATTTGTGTTATATCTCTTGCTTGCTTGTGTTCTTATTGTTGTTGCATCATATAGGTTGCTCACCTAGTTGCATATCTAGACAACCTACTTTGATGCAAAGTTTAAATTGGTAAAGAAAAACAAAAAATTGCTAGTTTCCTATTCACCCCCCCTCTAGTCAACTATATCGATCCTTTCAATGATCAT
Organism: Aegilops tauschii subsp. strangulata; assembly: GCF_002575655.3. Lineage (NCBI taxonomy): Eukaryota > Viridiplantae > Streptophyta > Magnoliopsida > Poales > Poaceae > Aegilops > Aegilops tauschii. The sequence goes on from NC_053039.3 coordinate 231,327,841, forward strand.
GCCTAGATATTCTCATAACTATGCGCTTTTCTATCAATTGCTCGACAGTAATTTGTTCACCCACCGTAGATTATGCTATCTTGAGAGAAGCCACTAGTGAAACCTATGGCCCTCGGGTCTATTCTCCATCATATAAGTTTCCGATCTATTTTATTTTGCAATCTTTACTTTCCAATCTTTATCATAAAAATACCAAAAATATTTATCTTATTATTTATATCAGATCTCACTTTTGCAAGTGGCCGTGAAGGGATTGACAACCCCTTTATCGCGTTGGTTGCAAGGTTCTTGTTTGTTTGTGCAGGTACAAGGCGACTTGCGTGTAACCTCCTACTGGATTGATACCTTAGTTCTCAAAAACTGAGGGAAATACTTACGCTACTTTGCTGCATCATCCTTTCCTCTTCAAGGAAAAAGCAACGCATGCTCAAGAGGTAGCACCGTCCTGGAGTGGCAACATGAGCTGGGTGATCAGACTGGTCGAATGTGATTGCCGTTTGTGACCACTTCAAATATGTCGTCGTTGCCGGAGCAACCATGTTCACTTCTCTGTTGATGACTTTCAGTCGACTCTTGCTCTCGACATCAGCAAAAATTACCAAGGTGGAATTGACATTGGGGAAACCATCATCCTCCTCTTTGTCCTCATCCTTATCGGATTTCTTCTCTTTCTCACTGGGTTGTTTCTCTTGGAACTGCTGGATAAGGAGTCGACACTGTCGAGTGGTATGCTTGGGGTAAATCAGGTTTCCCTCTTCATCCTTCTTGGTGTGTATATGACACGGTAAATCTAACACATCATTTCCTGCCTGATCTTTTACCTTCTTGGGGGTCCAGGGCCCCTTAGGTTCTCCCTTCAATTTTCCTTGGGTCGCGACTGCAACCTCTCCAGGACCGGCAGGTTCCGCTTTGTGCTTCTGCTTTCGATTGGAATTACCTCCAGTGTCCTGGCCGACTGGTTGGCTCTTGCCGCTACGGAGTCGGTCTTCTTCTTCGCCGTTTGCGTACCGAGTGGCTATTTCCATCATTCGGGTTAGGGTCATGTCTCCTGTCCGACCGAATTTCAGGTTAAGCTCCCGATACCGAACGCCTTCCTTGAAGGCGCAAACTGCTTGATGCTGAGACACATTCTCCACTGTGTGATGCAAAGTGGTCCACCTCCGGATGTAATCCCTCAAAGTTTCATTTGGTTTTTGCACACAATGCTACAATTCTGCCAACCCTGCAAGTCATTTTCATGTGCCCTCGAACGTTCTGACAAACACTCGGGCTAACTCCTCCCAACTGAATATACTGCCCGGAGCCAACTGATTCAACCAAGCTCTAGCTGACCCTTCAAGCATCAGGGGAAGGTGCTTCATGGCCACCTCATCGTTTCCACCACCGATCTGTACAGCCACTCGGTAATCCTCAAGCCAAGTGTTAGACTTCGATTCACCAGTGAACTTACTAACTCCAGTCGCCAACCTGAAGTTGGTAGGGATCTCTGTGGCTCTGATGGCCCTGCTAAAACATTCGGGACCAGAAACATGCACTCTGCTTCCAGTCGGGTGATCTCTGTCTTGCCTTTCTCTGTGTGCTCGATTTCTGTCGACTAAAACTTGCACCAGAATTGACCTTGCATCAAATCCCGGCTCTCTGGGGTCGACTGGCAACCTCCGCTCCTCGCTGTACGGGCACATGTCATCATAATGCCGGGGCACATATGATCCGCCCCTCGGAGGGGGCGTAGGCACTCGACGGCGGTCATCACGGCCGAGTCGATGATCGTACTGGTCGTGGTTCCGACCCAAGTTCTGCTCTTGGCGATGCCCACACCCCTCACGCCACGGAGGCGATCTAGGGCTGTGAGCCGACTAGACTGTGTCAGCCACCACAGATCTGCTATGGATTCTGTTACGCGACTGAGATACTGCTGTGTTCTGCTCTCCTTCTGCCCGGAGCAACGCTCTGATCTGCATCAAATCTCTTCCAGCCTCCGACTGGGACGGCTGAATAGACTCTGCTATACGGGCTGCAGCTGCAAGATTCTGAATCGGAGTGCGGTATACCCGTGGTTCAGGCGGGAACAGTTGTCGCTGTCGTCGACTGGACTCAGGGATCTGCCGCCGAGCACGTTCGTCGAGTGCATACTGAAGGTTCTCCAGTCGAGTGCGCTCAGCCAAAGTGGCCAGGCGCGCCGCCTCTAAGGCCCGAGCCTCAGAGGTCTCTTCGACAATGGGCGTGTGGAGCGCCTCCATGTTGTGGCGGTGAAGTTCCTCCCTCTGTTGAGAAGAGAGGGCTTCGGCTTCGGGATGGTAGTCCTCGTGGACACGCGATGGATCATCGCCGCCGCCGTCGCGACGGTAACTAGGCGGGTTGTGCGGCGTGTTGACCATCAGGACTTCTGCTGCAGGGTCACTGCTGTCACACTCGGACAGGGTCTCAACGGAGCCATTCGACAGGTCGAACAGCCCGTAAAGAGATTCGTCGGGCTCGATTGCCGCGACCTGAGGGGTGGCCGACTGACGGGCCACCGCTGGAGTCGCGATCTGCCGGACCGCTTGCGGCGGCGAGCAGCGGGGGGTGAAGATGCCACGAGAGCCGACCGATACTGGGTCGACGGCTGCCGCAGAAGGACGCCGCGGACGCACGCGCGGAGGTGTTTTGCCCCGCGGACGGGGAGCGTCTCGACGTCGAGGGGGGCCTCCTGGAGCCAGACGGAGTCGTCGGCGACGAAAACGAGCGCGCCGAGACGGATCTCGCGACCCTCAGCCAATCCACCGCCGGAAACCATGATGATGGAAATAAGAAAAATCACAACCTCACCGGAAAGTCGCTAAGACACTTGCCCACGGTGGGCGCCAACTGTCGTGGTTCTAAGTCTGACAGTAGAATGGGGGTAGGTATGAGGAGGCAAGATCTTAGCTACGATGAAGTTGTGCACGCAAGATTTACGAGTTCATGCCCTTCACAGGGGAAGTAACAGCCCTACGTGTCGGTGCCTGGAGGCCGGTCGATTGGATCATGCGTGAAGTTACAGGGGGTGCGAACTCTTGTCCCAGAGGAGGGGTGGCTTATATAGAGTACGCCAGGACCCCAGCCATCCCCCATTACATATGGTTCAATGCACATAAAGAGGGGACATTACTGGTAAAGTCAGCATTAAATTCATATAAATGATCATTAAGACTACGGAGTGAACGTCCGACCGTTGCCATCCAGAGTGACTTTAGACCTTCTGTACTCCGAGTGGTTTCTGATATGGTCGAGTGATTACATCTCTGTCGAGTGGAACTGTTGGTCGAGTGGGTTGCACCTTGAGGTGATTTCAGTCGATAGATCTTGTTGTGCTTTGAATGTCTTTGACTGTAGGGCAGTGTCTTTGAAAAGGCAGGTCTATTACCTACCTTATGTACATGTCATCGTCAGCGGCCGCCGCCGTGCTTGCGCGTTAGGATGGATGGTTGGCTGGAGGTGGTTTTGACGAAGCAGGCCAGGGCGAGGCGGCTGGCCTGACGCAGCAGGTGGGTCGCGGCTGGACGAGGCACTGGCCTCCTCGCGGTCAACGCGAGCCGCCAGCAGAGGAAACGGCGATGATGAGCGGCGTGGCCAGACCTTTGGGGCATAGTGCAGGTCGCGGAGCCTGTGGGCGTCCGAGTCGGGTCGGCGGCGAGGCTGCTGGCCGGATCCGAAGCACGAGGCGGCGAATGGAGCCACCACGGCCGCGCACTCCAGGAGTGAATGGCCAGAGGCCACGACAGAGGAGCTCAAAGGCCATGGCGCGTCCTCTGCCTCCTCACCGACAGGGGGTTGTTGCTTCTCTGGCCAGCCACCACGGCCGCACACTCCAGGAGACCCCACGGCCTGCTACGCAGCGCAGGCCGACGACAACGGCGGGTGACGGTTTGGCGAGAAGCCGACGAGACAACCCCTTGTACAAGTTGATACATAGAGCCGCTTGGAATGGAGGGACCTGGGCTCTCGAGCCGATTCGATAGTGGCTAATGGCAGGAGCAGAGAACGACGCCGGGCGGCGAGCTCACGACGAGAGAACGAGGTAATGGTGGGAAGGTAAGATGGGCACAGAAGACCGGAGTCGAGGTTGGGCAAAGGAATTGGCAGGAGCGAGCTCACTACTGGACCAGCAGTTCGAGGATGGGGTAAATTGACAACGTCGAAGATCCCGGTGTCCTCGTTCTCGGTGACGCGCGCACTGTGCTCTGCCCTGAACCGTGCGCTCCGGCAACGAGCCTCGACTATCTGATCCCGCTGGACCCGAGTTTGGCTCGAACTCGGAGTAGCCGCACTGGAGCACAAAATACAGTCGTTCGTTGAGGCACGCAATCTTAATATCTTATTTTTCATGTGAAAGGTACATGCGACAATACAATATGTGGTACTTTATTGTGACGTTAACAGGACACGTCTTGTTGAGCTGGAAATCTCAAGCATTGACATCGGCAGTCCTAAATATCATGGTTTTTTAGTCCTAAATAACACTGTCTATATATTAAAAAAAAGACATTTGGTAATAAACATCTTTCGGCCAAGTGATCATATCGTCGTTGACCAAAGTGACAAAAGGAAATGCGAGTGCTAATAAAAACAATGTAGACGTTGCTTTCATGATGAATCAGCTCGAGTGCGCATATATATTTGAGGCAAGACAGTAGGATTTCATATACATACATGGTTTTACAGCTGTACAACAGTAGAGAGAAGAATGGAAAACCATCAATCTAATCTTGCAAGTTACTCAACCAGATTAGATGCTCCTACGCCGAGTAGACCAAAAACATGCAAAAGAGCATAAACATTACTCCCTCTGTATCAACATCATATCAAAAAACACGCAACATACTAACATTCCATGAGTTTTGGCTTTTTCAATATTTGAATTGATTGCTCGAAGTAGCGGCTGCAAGCTCGTCCGCCATACTTGTTTATTAGGGCATCTCCGGTACCTAGGCATCAAATTTTTTGGGACAAAAAATAATCCGCGGACAGTCTACATACATTCCCTAGTAGCCCGCAAAAATCATGATACTTAACGACGGCCTATCTCCTATGATTGTCTGCCTCAATTTGTTTACGAAATATATTTTTACATATTCTTTGATTTTCCATTTGAATGGTTCAAAGATGCATATCACAATACAAACAATCATTCAAAGATAAATATCATAATTCAAACATTTTTTAAAAATAACACAATACAAATTTAAATTTAAATTTAATTTATTTGGAGATAGTCTTCTATTTATTTGATACACTACTTTGACTATGTCCTCAACCTCCCTAACATTACCATCGTTGGCGATGCTTAAAAGAAGGCCGATAAGAACATTGTCCATCGCTGCTTCATCCCAGCCAACTGTAGGGTATGATTGGTTCATCCTTATATATTGACCACGTGTTAGGCATACTTGTTGTTGTAGACCTTCATATTTTATGCTTAATACGTACTCACATGTTCAGATATCGGACCGACTAATGGTAAGGTGACTGAAAAAATATTTTGGGTTAGTCACATTATTTCAGTTAACATAAGGCCCCGCCCTGCAGCAAGTAGCCGTTGCATGTTGTCTCCTGGTGTACTTGATTAAAATCCTCATTCTACCACTTTTGTTCTTTTTTTTTGCGAGGGAAAAAGAGTTTTATTCCATATTGAGAGAGTTACAGTCGAGAGGTAAAAGATCCTCAATACATGGTGGTCCTACATGCATCCACACAGCCGTGGTACACTCTATACGACCATAATTTGCCAAACGATCGGCAACTCTGTTTTGCTCCCTATTCAACTTTTTGAGAAATAAACTCCCTATGTCTCATTCTACCACTTTCAAAGGTGCTAAACAAAATCATCGTAACCTGGACGAAGCAGAGCTAACACTCCAAGCATCACGTAGATGCATCCAAGCTTTGCATATGTTGGATGATGCTACATGTCTTGGGATATATGAATGCACCCTGTTAGTTTGACTGGCAATGAATTTTCAAACATGGAAGGCTAATACAAATCTCCATTTTTTTTATGTAACATAAAACAACGAAGGAATAACATTATACTAGAAGCTAGTAACATCAGCACATGGGAGATAAAAAATGATTTTATTCATACCGGTCAATATGTATTATGATAAATAAATACATACACCGGAAAAAACATTTAGTTGGAGTCATTTTTTAGAGGGGCACTTGGTCCTATACAACCACAAAATAGAAGACCCACCAATACTTGCGCTTGGCCAGAAACATAACAAAAACTGATCAAGTACCTAATAAGACACAAGACAAAACAAAAATAAATAAACAAAAATAGAAAGGGACAGCCTAAAAATCAGTCAACTAAAAACCAAATTTGCCCCATCATCCCATCTTGATCCAATGGCCCAACCAACTTCTTCCACCACCTTTCTTATTCCCCTATACAAAAACTAACTTGGAATTAAAAATTGAAGTTTTCTAAGTACGAACAAATTAGAGTCAACAATATTGCCATTAAAGAAGAAAGGAAATGGAAAAACCTTTAAAAACTTGCACATAATAAGCCAATTATAGTGCAATTTTCTCTAATATAATAGCGACATTGGTATTATCCTTAAAAAAATAAAAAATACATCAAATAATGACATAATTTACAAATAGTTACACAGAAATTGTGCTTATTTAAAATAAGCATATAACAGTGAAAGTTTCAATAAAAATAAATTTTCTAAAAAGACATGAATTAGTGGCATTTTATTACCCTTAAACAAGAAAGCAAATAAAATAAAAGTTTAAACAAAATCAAAATAGCGAAATTATACAACGAAAATGTATTAATGGAATTGGTATTACCCTTAAAGAAGAAATAAAATATAAAAAGTAAACAAATAAACTGAACTACTATAAGTAAGAATGAATTAGTGGCATTGGTATTACCCTTAGAGAAGAAATAAAATGAAAAAAATGAAAAAAAATCAAAATAATGAAGTTTTGTAAGGAAGAATAAATTAGTGGTATTGGTATTACCCTTTAAGATAAGACAATATGAAACAAAAAAATCAAAAGAATGAAGTTTTGCAATGAAGAATGAATTAGTGACATTGGTATTACCCTTGAAATAAAAGAAAATGAAATAAAAACAAATAATGAAGTTTTCTAAGAAAAATGAAATAGTGGCAATACTAAGTAGTAGGTTCTAAGAAAGAATGAATTAGTGGCGCTGGTACTACACTTAAAAACAAAGAAAATATAAAACATTAAATCAAATAATGAATTTTTACAATTTGCCTATAATTACATTTTTTATAATATGCAAGAATAAGGATATAACAGTGAAAATTTAACAGAAAATTTTCTAAGAAGGAATTAATTAGTGGCTTTGCTATTATCTTTCAAGAAGAGAGAAAATAGAATAAAAATTAAACCAAAATAAAAATAAAGAAGTATTATAAGGAACAATGAATTAGTGGCATTTGTAGTATGATTTTGAGATAAAATAATATGAAATAAAAAATCAAAATAACGAAGTTTTGTAAGGAAGAGTGAATTAGTGGCATTGGTATTACCCTTTAAGAAAAAAAAACTCAATCAAAATAATTAAGTTTTTAACCAAAAAAAGAAATAGTGGTAATACCAATGAATTAGTAGTTTTTAAGAAGGAATGAATTAGTTGTGTTGGTATTACGCTTAAAAACATAGAAAATATAAATATTAAATGAAATAATAACAAAATTTGTACACAATTTAAATGGAAATTACGATTTTTTTTAAAGAAAGCAAGAATAAGCATATAACAGTGAAGTTTTGCAAAAAAACAAGTTTTCTTAGAAGGTAGTAATCTAAAACGTCTTATATTAGTTTATAGAGTGACTATTAATTGGTGGCATTGTTATTGCCTTAAAGAGGAAAGAAAAAAATCAAAATAATGATTTTTACAAGGAAGAATGAATTTATGGTAGTGGTATTACCCTTAAAGAAGAAGAAAAATGAAATGAAAATTAAAAAAATGAGGCTTCCAGGCACTGGTCCTCAGGGGCACGTGCATGAAGATTTTTCGGTTGTCATTGACAAGATCAAGGCGGCTCCGGTATGGGAGCGGCGACTGCGGCGCGTCGCCGGCTCGTTCTGATAGTGGTAGTGGTCTCAGAATCTCGACGTAATTTTTATTATGTTTGAGATTGTGAACTTTGATAATAGATTACAGGTAGAAAGGAAAGGGGGAAAAGAGGGAGAGAAGTGTTGGAAATATGCCCTAGAGGCAATAATAAATTGGTTATTATTATATTTCCTTGTTCATGATAATCGTTTATTATCCATGCTAGAATTGTATTGATAGGAAACTCAGATACATGTGTGGATACATAGACAACACCATGTCCCTAGTAAGCCTCTAGTTGACTAGCTCGTTGATCAATAGATGGTTACGGTTTCCTGACCTTGAACATTGGATGTCGTTGATAACGGGATCACATCATTAGGAGAATGATGTGATGGACAAGACCCAATCCTAAGCCTAGCACAAGGTCGTGTAGTTCGTTTGCTCAGAGCTTTTCTAATGTCAAGTATCATTTCCTTAGACCATGAGATTGTGCAACTCCCGGATACCGTAGGAATGCTTTGGGTGTACCAAACGTCACAACATAACTGGGTGGCTATAAAGGTGCACTACAGGTATCTCCGAAAGTGTCTGTTGGGTTGGCACGAATCGAGACTGGGATTTGTCACTCCGTGTAAACGGAGAGGTATCTCTGGGCCCACTCGGTAGGACATCATCATAATGTGCACAATGTGACCAAGGAGTTGATCACGGGATGATGTGTTACGGAACGAGTAAAGAGACTTGCCGGTAACGAGATTGAACAAGGTATCAGGATACCAACGATCGAATCTCGGGCAAGTAACATACCGATAGACAAAGGGAATTGTATACGGGATTGATTGAATCCCCGACATCGTGGTTCATCCGATGAGATCATCGTGGAACATGTGGGAGCCAACATGGTTATCCAGATCCCGCTGTTGGTTATTGGCCGGAGAACGTCTCGGTCATGTCTGCATGGTTCCCGAACCCGTAGGGTCTACACACTTAAGGTTCGATGACGCTAGGGTTATAGGGAATAGATATACGTGGTTACCGAATGTTGTTCCGAGTCCCGGATGAGATCCCGGACGTCACGAGGAGTTCCGGAATGGTCCGGAGGTAAAGATTTATATATGGGAAGTCCTGTTTTGGTCACCGGAAAAGTTTCGGGTGATATCGGTAACGTACCGGGACCACCGGGAGGGTCCCAGAGGTCCACCAGGTGGGGCCACCGGCCCCAGAGGGCTGCGTGGGCCAAGTGTGGGAGGGGACCAGCCCCAGGTGGGCTGGTGCGCCCCCCCCCCCACAAGGGGCCCAGGGCGCAGGAAGGGGGGGAAGGGGGAAACCCTAGGCTCAGATGGGCCTAAGGCCCATCTAGTGGGGCGCCCCCCTCTCTCTTCCCCTTTGGCCGCCCCCCAAGTCCCATCTAGGGCTGGCCACACCCCTTGGGGGGGAAACCCTAGATGGGGGCGCAGCCCTCCCCCTCCCCTATATATAGTGGGGGTTTTGGGGTTGCCATACATATGAGACTTCCTCTCTCTTGGCGCAGCCCTACCCCTCTCCCTCCTCCTCCTCCTCTCCCGCGGTGCTTGGCGAAGCTCTGTAGGATTGCCACGCTCCTCCATCACCACCATGCCGTTGTGCTGCTGCTGGACGGAGTCTTCCCCAACCTCTCCCTCTCTCCTTGCTGGATCAAGGCGTGGGAGACGTCACCGGGCTGCACGTGTGTTGAACGCGGAGGCGCCGTGGTTCGGCGCTTAGATCGGAATCAACCGCGATCTGAATCGCTACGAGTACGACTCCTTCATCCGCGTTCTTGCAACGCTTCCGCATCGCGATCTACAAGGGTATGTAGATGCACTCCCCTTCCCCTCGTTGCTAGATTACTCCATAGATTGATCTTGGTGATGTGTAGAAAATTTTGAATTTCTGCTACGTTCACCAACAGTGGCATCATGAGCTAGGTCTATGCGTAGTTTCTATGCATGAGTAGAACACAAAGTAGTTGTGGGCGTCGATTTTGTCAATTTACTTGCCGTTACTAGTCTTATCTTGATTCGGCGGCATCGTGGGATGAAGCGGCCCGGACCGACCTTACACGTACTCTTACGTGAGACAGGTTCCACCGACTGACATGCACTAGTTGCATAAGGTGGCTAGCGGGTGTGTGTCTCTCCCACTTTAGTCGGATCGGATTCGATGAAAAGGGTCCTTATGAAGGGTAAATAGAAATTGGCATATCACGTTGTGGCTTTTGCATAGGTAAGAAACGTTCTTGCTAGAATCCCATAGCAGCCACGTAAAACATGCAACAACAATTAGAGGACGTCTAACTTGTTTTTGCAGGGTATGCTATGTGATGTGATATGGCCAAAAGGATGTGATGAATGATATATGTGATGTATGAGATTGATCATGTTCTTGTAAAGGGAATCATGACTTGCATGTCGATGAGTATGACAACCGGCAGGAGCCATAGGAGTTGTCTTAATTTATTGTATGACCTGCGTGTCAAAGAAAACGCCATGTAATTACTTTACTTTAGTGCTAACCGTTAGCCATAGTAGTAGAAGTAATAGTTGGCGAGACAACTTCATGAAGACACGATGATGGAGATCATGGTGTCATGCGGGTGACGAAGGTGATCATGCCGCGCCTCAAAGATGGAGATCAAAGGCGCAAGATGATATTGGCCATATCACGTCAGTTTATGATTTGCATGTGATGTTTGTCATGTTTACATCTTATTTGCTTAGAACGACGGTAGCATAAATCAGATGATCCCTCACTAAAATTTCAAGAGACGTGTTCCCCCTAACTGTGCACCGTTGCGAAGGTTCGTTGTTTCGAAGCACCACGTGATGATCGGGTGTGATAGATTCTAACGTTCGAATACAACGGGTGTTGACGAGCCTAGCATGTACAGACATGGCCTCGAAACACATGCGAAACACTTAGGTTGACTTGACGAGCCTAGCATGTACAGACATGGCCTCGGAACACAAGAGACCGAAAGGTCGAACATGAGTCGTATAGTAGATACGATCAACATGGAGATGTTCACCGATGATGACTAGTCCGTCCCACGTGATGATCGGACACGGCCTAGTTTGACTCGGATCATGTATCACTTAGATGACTAGAGGGATGTCTATCTGAGTGGGAGTTCATTAAATAATCAGATGAACTTAATTATCATGAACATAGTCAAAAAGTCTTTGCAAATTATGTCATAGCTTACGCTTTAGCTCTACTGTTTAAAGATATGTTCCTAGAGAAAATTTAGTTGAAAGTTGATAGTAGCAATTATGCGGACTGGGTCCGTAAACTGAGGATTGTCCTCATTGCTGCACAGAAGGCTTATGTCCTTAATGCACCGCTCGGTGTGCTGAACCTCAGCGTCGTCTGTAGATGTTGCGAAACATCTGACATACACGTTTTGATGACTACGTGATAGTTCAGTGCGTAATGCTAACGGTTTAGAGTTGTGGCACCAAAGACGTTTTTGAAACGTCGCAGAACATATGAGATGTTCCGAAGACTGAAATTGGGATTTCAGACTAGTGCCCACGTCAAGAGGTATGAGACCTCTGACAAGTTTCTTAAGCCTGCAAACTACGGGAGAAAAGCTCAATCGTTGAGCATGTGCTCAGATTGTCTGAGTACTACAATCACTTGAATCTAGTGGGAGTTAATCTTCCAGATGAGATAGTGATGGTTCTCCATAGTCACTGCCACCAAGCTATTAGAGCTTCGTGATGAACTATAACATATCAGGGATAGATATGATGATCCTTGAGCTATTCGCGATGTTTGACACCGCGAAAGTAGAAATCAAGAAGGAGCATCAATTGTTGATGGTTAGTAAAACCACTAGTTTCTAGAAGGGCAAGGGCAAAAGGGATACTTCATGAAACAGCAAGTCATTTGCTGCTCTAGTGAAGAATCCCAAAGGTTGAACCCAAACCCGAGACTAAGTGCTTCTGTAATGAGGGGACCGGTCACTGAAGCAGTACTACCCTAGATACTTGGTAGATGAGAAGGCATGCAAGGTCGACAGAAGTATATTGGATATACATTATATGAATGTGTACTTTACTAGTACTCCTAGCAGCACCAGGGTATTAGATACCGGTTCGGTCGCTAAGTGTTAGTAACTCGAAATAAAAGCTGCGGAATAAACGGAGACTAGCTAAAGGTGAGATGACGATATGTGTTGGAAGTGTTTCCAAGGTTGATGTGATCAAGCATCGCATGCTCCCTCTACCATCGAGATTGGTGTTAAACCTAAATAATTGTTATTTGGTGTTGAGCATAAACATGATTGGATTATGTTTATCGCAATACGGTTATTCATTTAAGGAGAATAATGGTTACTCTGTTTATTTGAATAATACCTTCAATGGTCTTGCACCTAAAATGAATCTCGATCGTAGTGATACACATGTTCATGCCAAAAGATATAACAGTACCACATACTTGTGGCACTGCCACTTGAGTCATATTGGTATAAAATGCATGAAGAAGCTCCATGTAGATGGATCTTTGGACTCACTCGTTTTTGAAAAGATTGAGACATGCGAACCATGTCTATTGGTATATATGCATGAAGAAACTCCATGCAGATGGATCGTTTGGACTCACTTGATTTTGAATCACTTGAGACATGCAAATCATACCACATGGGCAAGATGACTGAAAGGCCTCGTTTTCAGTAAGATGGAACAAGAGAGCAACTTGTTGGAAGTAATACATTTGATGTGTGCAGTCCAATGAGTGCTGAGGCACGCAGTGGATATCGATATGTTCTTACTTCACAGATGATTTGAGTAGATGCTGAGTGTATTTACTTGATAAAACACAAGTCCGAATTATTGAAAGGTTCAAGTAATTTCAGAGTGAAGTTGAAGATCGTCGTGACAAGAGGATAAAATGTCTGTGATATGATCACAGAGATGAATATCTGAGTTACAAGTTTGGCACACAATTAAGACATTGTGGAAAGTGTTTCACAATTAATACCGCCTGGAACACCATAGTGTGATGGTGTGTCCGAACATCATAACTGCACCCTATTGGATATGGTGCATACCATGATGTCTCTTATCGAATTACCACTATCGTTTATGGGTTAGGCATTAGAGATAACTGCATTCACTTTAAAAGGGGCACCACGCAATTCCGTTGAGATGACACCGTTTAGAGAAACCTAAGTTGTCGTTTCTTAAAAGTTTGGGGCTGCTTATGTGAAAAAGTTTCAGGCTGATAAGCTCGAACCCAAAGCGGATAAATGCATCTTCATAGAATACCCAAAACAGTTGGGTATACCTCCTATTTCAGATCTGGAAGCAAAAGTAATTGCTTCTAGAAACAAGTCCTTTCTCGAGGAAAAGTTTCTCTCAAAAGAATTGAGTGGGAGGATGGTGGAGACTTGATAGGGTTATTGAACCGTCACTTCAACTAGTGTGTAGCAGGGCACAGGAAGTTGTTCCTGTGGCACCTACACCAATTGAAGTGGAAGCTTATGATAGTGATCATGAAACTTCGGATCAAGTCACTACCAAACCTCGTAGGTCGATAAGGATGCGTACTACTTCAGAGTGGTACGTAATCCTGTCTTGGAAGTCATGTTGCTAGACAACAATGAACCTACGAGCTATGGAGAAGCGATGGTGGGCCCGGATTCCGACGAATGGCTCGAGGCCATAAAATCCGAGAGAGGATCCATGTACTTGATGGTCGTAAGGCTGTTGGGTGCAGATGTATTTTAAAAGGAAGACAGACAATGATGGTAAGTGTCACCATTAAGAAAGCTCGGCTTGTCGTTAAGATGTTTTCCGACAAGTTCAAGGAGTTGACTACGATGAGACTTTCTCACTCGTAGCGATGCTAAGAGTCTGTTGGAATTGTATTAGCAGTCTTGCAGATAGGATGTCAAAACATTGTTTCCTCGACGATTTTCTTGAGGAAAGGTAGTATGTGATACAACCAGAAGGTTTTGTCAATCCTGAAAGATGCTAGCAAGTATGCAATGCTCCAGCAATCCTTCTAAGGACTGGAGTAAGCATCTCGGAGTTGGAATGTACGCTTTGATGAGATGATCAAAGATTTTGGGTTTATACAAAGTTTGTTAGAAACTTGTATTTACAATAAAGTGAGTGGGAGCACTACAACATTTCTGATAAGTATATGTGAATGACATATTGGTGATCCGAAATGATGTAAAATTTCTGGAAAGCATAAAGGGTTGTTTGAAAGGAGTTATTCAAAGGAATACCTGGATAAAGCTGCTTACATATTGGGCATCAAGATCTATAGAGATAGATCAAGACGCCTGATGATACTTTCAAAGAACGCACACCTTGACATGATTTTGAAAGAGTTCAAAATAGATCAGCAAAGAAGGAGTTCTTGGCTGTGTTACAAGTTGTGAGTATTGAGTAAGACTCAAGACCTGACCACAGCAGAAGAGAGAGAGAAAGGACGAAGGTCGTCCCCTATGCTTTAGACGTAGGCTCTACAGTATGCTATGCTGTGTACCGCACATGAAGTGTGCCTTGCCATGAGTTGGTCAAGGGGTACAATAGTGATCCGGGAATGGATCACATGACAGTGGTCGAACTTATCCTTAGTATCTAGTGGACTAAGGAATTTTCTCGATTATGAAGGTGAAAAGGAGTTCGTCGTAAAGGGTTACGTCGATGCGAACTTTGACACTAATCCGGATGACTCTGAGTAGTAGACCGGATTCGCATAGTAGAGCAGTTATTTGAAATGGCTCAAAGTAGCGCGTGGTAGCATCCACAAGATGACATAGATATTCGTAAAGCACACACGGATCTGAAAGGTTCAGACCCGTTGACTAATAACCTCTCTCACAAGCATAACATGATCAAACCAGAACTCATTGAGTGTTAATCACATAGTGATGTGAACTAGATTGTTGACTCTAGTAAACTCTTTGGATGTTGGTCACATGGTGATGTGACCTGTGAGTGTTAATCACATGGTGATGTGAACTAGATTATTGACTCTAGTGCAAGTGGGAGACTGTTGGAAATATGCCCTAGAGGCAATAATAAATTGGTTATTATTATATTTCCTTGTTCATGATAATCGTTTATTATCCATGCTAGAATTGTATTGATAGGAAACTTAGATACATGTGTGGATACATAGACAACACCATGTCCCTAGTAAGCCTCTAGTTGACTAGCTCGTTGATCAATAGATGGTTACGGTTTCCTGACCATGGACATTGGATGTCGTTGATAACGGGATCACATCATTAGGAGAATGATGTGATGGACAAGACCCAATCCTAAGCCTAGCACAAGATCGTGTAGTTCGTTTGCTCAGAGCTTTTCTAATGTCAAGTATCATTTCCTTAGACCATGAGATTGTGCAACTCCCGGATACCGTAGGAATGCTTTGGGTGTACCAAACGTCACAACGTAACTGGGTGGCTATAAAGGTGCACTACAGGTATCTCCGAAAGTGTCTGTTGGGTTGGCACGAATCGAGACTGGGATTTGTCACTCCGTGTAAACGGAGAGGTATCTCTGGGCCCACTCGGTAGGACATCATCATAATGTGCACAATGTGACCAAGGAGTTGATCACGGGATGATGTGTTACGGAACGAGTAAAGAGACTTGCCGGTAACGAGATTGAACAAGGTATCAGGATACCAACGATCGAATCTCGGGCAAGTAACATACCGATAGACAAAGGGAATTGTATACGGGATTGATTGAATCCCCGACATCGTGGTTCATCCGATGAGATCATCGTGGAACATGTGGGAGCCAACATGGTTATCCAGATCCCGCTGTTGGTTATTGGCCGGAGAACGTCTCGGTCATGTCTGCATGGTTCCCGAACCCGTAGGGTCTACACACTTAAGGTTCGATGACGCTAGGGTTATAGGGAATAGATATACGTGATTACCGAATGTTGTTCGGAGTCCTGGATGAGATCCCGGATGTCACGAGGAGTTCCGGAATGGTCCGGAGGTAAAGATTTATATATGGGAAGTCCTGTTTTGGTCACCAGAAAAGTTTCGGGTGATATCGGTAACGTACCGGGACCACCGGGAGGGTCCCGGGGTCCACCAGGTGGGGCCACCGGCCCCAGAGGGCTGCGTGGGCCAAGTGTGGGAGGGGAACAACCCCAGGTGGGCTGGTGCGCCCCCCCACAAGGGGCCCAGGGCGCAGGAAGGGGGGGAAGGGGGAAACCCTAGGCTCAGATGGGCCTAAGGCCCATCTAGTGGGGCGCCCCCCTCTCTCTTCCCCTTTGGCCGCCCCCCAAGTCCCATCTAGGGCTGGCCGCACCCCTTGGGGGGGAAACCCTAGATGGGGGCGCAGCCCCTCCCCCTCCCCTATATATAGTGGGGGTTTTGGGGCTGCCATACATATGAGACTTCCTCTCTCTTGGCGCAGCCCTACCCCTCTCCCTCCTCCTCTCCCGCGGTGCTTGGCGAAGCTCTGCAGGATTGCCACGCTCCTTCTTCACCACCATGCCGTTGTGCTGCTCCTGGACGGAGTCTTCCCCAACTTCTCCCTCTCTCCTTGCTGGATCAAGGCGTGGGAGACGTCACCGGGCTGCACGTGTGTTGAACGCGGAGGCGCCGTGGTTCGGCGCTTAGATCGGAATCAACCGCGATCTGAATCGCTACGAGTACGACTCCTTCATCCGCGTTCTTGCAACGCTTCCGCATCGCGATCTACAAGGGTATGTAGATGCACTCCCCTTCCCCTCGTTGCTAGATTACTCCATAGATTGATCTTGGTGATGCGTAGAAAATTTTGAATTTCTGCTACGTTCACCAACAAGAAGCAACCGTGAGTACTCATCCAAAGTACTCGCAAGCAAGGAGCTACACTACGTATGCATGGGTACATGTGTAAAGGGCCATATCAGTGGACTGAACTGCAGAATGCCAGAATAAGAGGGGGATAACTAATCCTGTCGAAGACTACGCTTCTGGCCATCTCCATCTTGCAGCATGTAGAAGAGAGTAGATTGAAGTCCTCCAAGTAGCATCGCATAGCATAATCCTACCCGGTGATCCCCTCCTCGTCGCCCTGTTAGAGAGCAATCACCGGGTTGTATCTGGCACTTGGAAGGGTGTATTTTATTAAGTATCCGTTTCTAGTTGTCATAAGGTCAAGGTACAACTCCGGGTCGTCCTTTTACCGAGAGACACGGCTATTCGAATAGATAAACTTCCCTGCAGGGGTGCACCACATAACCCAACACGCTCGATCCCATTTGGCTGAACACACTTTTCTGGGTCATGCCCGGCCTCGTAAGATCAACACGTCGCAGCCCCACCTAGGCACAACAGAGAGGTCAGCACGCCGGTCTAAATCCTATGCGCGCAGGGGTCTGGGCCCATCGCCCATTGCACACCTGCACGTTGCATACTCGGCCGTAAGAAGACCTAGCCTAGTGGCGTTCCAGTCCAATCCGGCGTGCGCCGCGCGGTCGCTGACGTCACGAAGGCTTCGGCTGATACCACGACGTCGAGTGCCCATAACTGTTCCCGCGTAGCTGGTTAGTGCGTATAGACCAAATGGCCAGACTCGGATCAAATACCAAGAATTCATTAATCATGTTATGTTGAAGTAACCGCGGACGCCGTCCAGGGCCAGGCCCACCTCTCACCTAGGCGGTCTCAACCTGCCCTGTCGCTCCGCCACAAGATCCACTTGCGGGTACTCCTACGAGCCGACCCGACTTTAGTCACCACAGGTGTCATGTATATAGTATATAAGTATATACCCGTGATCACCGCCCAAGTGATCACGGCCCGATAGTATAGCACAGCTGACGGACAAGAATGTAGGGCCACTGATGGAAAACTAGCATCCTATACTAAGCATGTAGGATAGCAGGTAAAAGTAACAAAAGTAGAAGCAAGGACAGGCTATGCATCAGGGTAGGATTAACGGAAAGCAGTAACTTGCTACACTACTCTAATGCAAGCAGTATAGAGAAGAATAGGCGATATCTGGTGATCAAGGGGGGGCTTGCCTGGTTGCTCTGGCAAGTAGGAGGGGTCGTCAACTCCGTAGTCGAACTGGGCAGCAGTAGCGTCGGTCTCGTAGTTTACCGGAGAGAAGAGGGGGAAGAAACAGTAAATACAATGCAAACATAAGCATGACGATGCGTGACATGACAATGAGCGGTGCTAGGTGTGCCCTAACGCGGCAGTAGGTGGTACCGGCGAAGGGGGGACATCCGGGAAAGTATTCCCGATGTTTCGCGTTTTCGGACAGACGGACCGGAGGGGGAAAGTTTCATGTTCGCTATGCTAGGAACGTGTGGCTGACAAACGGACTACGTATTCGGATTCGTCTCGTCGTTCTGAGCAACTTTCATGTACAAAGTTTTTCCATCCGAGCTACGGTTTATTTTATATTAACTTTTAAAGATTTAAATCATTTTTAGTATTTAATAAATTAATTTAATTCGAAATTTAATTAATGCATCAGCATGACGTCAGCAGTCAACGTTGACCGTTGACCTGGTCAACCTGACAGGTGGGTCCCACCTGTCAGGGGCTGTTAGCTAATTAACAGTAGTTAATTAGGTTAATTAGTTATTAAGTTAATTAATCTTAATTAGTTAATATTAATAGGATTAATTAAGTTAATTAATTATCTTAATTAATTATCTTTATTATTTATTTATTTATTTTTATTAATTTTAAAAAATTAAATTATTTTTTTAACAAACGTTCTAGGGGGTGGGGCCCCACATGTCATAGGGCCAGGGGGCACTAGCCCAGTGGTCAGTGGCCCTAGCCACAGTGGGTTTGGTCCAGCGGGTGCGGGCGCACCCGAGCGAGCGCTCGCCCGCAGGGCGGGACGAGGGCGCCAGGGCACCGATGGCGGGGCTCGCCAGCGCGGCCAGGGGCCACGGCGGGCGGAGGCGAGGGGTGGCGCCGGTGCGGTCAGAGTGGCGCGGTGGGGCGGGCGCGGTGGCGTGGCCACGGGACAGAGGGAGAGACGGGGGAGGGCGAGGCCATGGCCGAGGTGGCCGGAGCAGGGGAAACGTCGGGAGCCGAAGGGCGGGGCGGTGGTCGCGGGGCGCGGTGAGCGTGGTCGCGGGCGCGACCAGGGGCGAGCCCGGGCGCGGCCAACGGGCGCGAGGGCCACGGTGAGCGCGGGGGCGAGGAAGAGGGTAGGAGAGGGGGAAGGGCTCGCGCGAAGACGAGCGCGGCGGCGGGGCTCACATCGCCGGTAGGGGAGTGGCAGCGGGGCGCGAGGTGGAGGTCGGGGACGTCGCGCGTAGAGGGAATCAGGCCGGCGAGGGGGTCCGGCGAGGTCCAGGCGACTCCGGGCGGCGGACGAGGATGAGGCGCCGGCGGTGGTCACGGGGCGCGGTGGTCTCCTTCTCTCGATCCCGATCCAATCGGGGGAGAGGGGGGAGGAGATATTTTCGTGGGGGGAAGTGGGGGTGTCGGTGGAGTGGGTGGGGGTGGTGAGTGGATAAGGGGGAAGTGGGTGGCCGGCTGGGCCTGATGGGCTGGCCCAGTTGGGCCACGGCCCAGGGGTTTTCTCCTTTTTTTTGTTTTCTGTTTTGTAATTTCTTTTTCTTTTACTTCTTTACTTTTCTGTTTTATTTCAATTTAAATTATTTAGGCATTTTATAAAAATGTGTTTACTACACCATATTTACTTATGCAAAATATGGCACCTCCCGAACATTTTTTTTTTGTAAATTTTGAAAAACTTTTATTGTTGACATTAATTTGAATTTGAATTTTGAAACGGTTTGACCTAACGGTAGATTAGCAACAGTAACTGTGGTGACGTGGCACCATTAGCTTGGGATTACTGTAGCTTGATTATCCGGGTGTTACAGATTTAGATCATTTTCGAAAAAAAGAAAGAAAAACTAATGGCATTGGAATACCCTTTTAAGAAGGAAACCCAAAATAAAAAAACTTGTACGCAACTTTGCACTAAAATTGCACTTTTTTAAATATGCAATGAATAAACATGGGCTCAAAATTCAAGATGGTACTTCCGCTTTCTTTTGAGAGGATCGCTAGAGGATCCCCTTCCATATAATGGAACGAGATCCTCTAACATCACGAAGGGATATATACCGTGACATCCCTTCTTCACATCCATACGATTAAGGCTAAAATGACTTGAATTAATTTGCAAATTACAAATCTGTTGTATACATTTACAAAAATTACATACAAACAAAATCATGGTGCAATAAAATCAATTTCAGATTTATTTTCTATGAACAGTGACTTTCTACAGTACATATCGCTACAGTAGCCGTGTCATCCCTTCTCTATTTTGCACTGGATTTGTACTGTAGCTTCATGACATCCCTTCTTAATGTTAGAGGATCCGTTCCCCCATAAATTGGTCCCTTTCAAGATTCAAAATGGTACTTCCGCTTTCTTTCGGGATTTGCAGAGTTTCTTTTTTCCACTATGGTTCCGCGCTGAGCTAGTGCTTTGTGCCTGGTGTACTAAAACTGTGGTTGGGCATGTTGCCCTTTCTTTTCTGAATATATGATTCGCATGCTTGTGCTTATTCTAGAAGAAAAAAGACTAATTCCCGGACAAAATTACATTCATGGCACGTAGGGGTGCCAATAGATCTAGCCGGCGAAATCCACTAGACCACGCCACATAAGCCTGCCAACGGCGCCATGGCTTAGAGCCGTCAGGACTTCATGGCAGCCACCACCTTCGGTTCACCACCAAAGACAGGCAAACCAAGGCATGCTTCATGCGCAGAAAGCCAGAAAGTTCTTCTTTCGCCCAAAAGAACAATGGTTTAAGCCTTAGTAATAAGCAGATAAATGCGTTTACGGCCGGCTGTCGCTTTAGTACGACGAAGCGAAGAACAGTGGCCAAAATGCTAAAAAAAGGGTGTTGCCAATGAATGAACAGAGAGAGATATTTCCGACGAAGTAATCGGAATAATCTTCTGCTTTTTGCTGCAACTTGACCGAGAGTGCAAGACAGTGACGCGCGGTTCTTTTTCCCTCCTCCATCAGAATCCCTCATGAAGATGGCCGCTTAACCACTCCGCACCATGGGTTAACTAGGCGCCTTAATCTGGCCAGGCCGGCAGCAAACGAGGTCAGAGACGGCAGCCAGCAGAGCGGCGACGGCAGTGAGCATGGTGGGAGCGGCGGAGGGGAAGCTGGCGCTGGGAGACATGAGGGTGCTCAAGCCATTGGCCCACCTGCTGGTCGGGCTGGTGCTGTACTGGGTGGCCGAGGAGATGACGGTGCCTGTGCTGGTCGACGTCACCACCGCCGCCCTCTGCCCCGGCGACGGCAGCACCTCCTGCCCGGAGGCCATCTACCTCACCGGCCTCCACCAAACGGTCAGCTCCATCCCCTCTCTCCTTCCTTAAAGCCACGGTCAACCATGGTTGTTTTTCCCTTGAGTTTTAATCGTTGGGCTGCGTTTGCGTGCAGGTTGGAGGCATTTTCAGGGCTGTGGGATTCACTCTGATGGGGCAGCTCGCCGACGAGTACGGCCGGAAGCCTCTCCTCATCCTCGCCGCTGGCACCTCCATCATCCCTTACAGTAACCACACGAATCATTTCTCTTCCTGTTTTAGAAGATTTCTACCTTTTGCATCAACAATCAGCCTTTCATGACTATTGTGTTCATATGCTTGTTGCAGGTGTGCTTGCTCTGAGCAGCACCAAGGTCGCCGTTTACGTCTACCTTGTCACACGCACGCTCTCATTCATGATCGGCCAAGGGACCATAACCTGCCTCGCATTGGCGTACACGGTATGTGCTCGACGGCGATCCTGGTCGCCAAGAGTCGATAGTCTGACACTTTTTCTGCTGAATTAGGCGGATTTGGTAGAACCGTCCAAGAGGGCGTTCGCGTTTGGCTGCATGACCGGGATCCTGTCGGCTTCGCACTCCCTGGGGAACGTCTTCTCCAGGTTTCTGCCCGAGCACTGGATTTTTCAGGTACGTTGTCAACTACTAGCTGAAACTTGCTGCGCTTCATCGACATCTGTTTGCTGGCTTCGTTTTCAGTTTTACAAACTGTAGAACCGTTTGTTTATGCGCTGGCAGGTCTCGGTTCTTCTGCTGGTCTGTTCCGTGGTCTACATGAAGATTTGTCTGGTCGAGACACTTCAGAAAGCTCCCTCTGCTTCGTGTCAGCGTTTGTCCTTGTCGTCTTTGGTTCTCGGTTTGCCGCAGCAGCGTTGGGAGTCTATCAAGGACAACATTAGCATGATCAAAATCAAGTAAGCAACTATTCTTATATACTTCTACATACGCAATACTATTTTCTATTGTGCAGTAATTTGTTTAAAGGTATGGTTGAGTAATTTGCTGGTCCTTTTTAATCTAAAAACATGCATAACGCTAATGTTTTCAAGTAGGAAACAATTTGCAACTTGTGATGCAATTTCTGACCTTCCCTAATGTTGATGTTTTGCTAGCAACACACTTAAGCGAATCACATACATTTCCTTCTTCTACGAGTTAGGCATGATTGGCATCAGCGATGTTCTACTGGTAATCATACGTCTCAGTTCTGTTCTACTCTACTAAGGTGTTCCGAAAATTCAGGCCGTTTCATCTTCATCTCATGTTTTGCAGTATTACCTGAAGCTGGTATTTGGATTTGACAAGAATCAGTTCTCCGAAATTCTAATGGTGGTTGGAATTGGTTCAATCTTTTCTCAGGTACTGTACTACTTTAGAACCACAAGGTGCCCTTTCTGGTGCAGTGTCTCCCATTGATAACAATTGCAGTTTGTAGTAATTTTTTCAAACTGCAGATACTGATACTCCCAGTTGCTATCCATGCAATTGGCGAGAAGGGAGTCCTGTGCATTTCAATACTTGCATCGGTTGCTTATGTGAGTATTATGCCCATGTTTATTTCCATTAATATTAGCTGTTGCGGTGTTACAAAATTTGATGATGGATTCTGAAAACTATTTATTCAGGCTATGCTGTACGGCTTGGCTTGGAGTTGGTGGGTATGTACTTGCCACATATTTTTAGCTCAGTTCACTGATGTCAAAACAGATTTGCGGTGACTGATGACTACAAATGTTTCTCTCTTTCATTATAAATTAACCTTACAGGCTCCATATTTTGCTTCTTCACTGGGTATCATCTATTGTCTGGTCAAGCCGGCTGTAAGTTATTGCCCTCTGTTTTCACCTATACTGTAAATGTAAATACAAAATAAAACTTTGCAGCAGTTAATTCAGTGATAGTGTGACATTTTTATATTACACTTCAATAATACATATATATATAAGCTTAATATAGAACTTCCTTTTAACATGTACAGACTTATGCGATCATCTCTAGGGAAGTAGTCTCAGCTGACCAGGTATATTTAAACCAAGGAAACATTTCTTGCATCCATCTGAATATCCAAGCCTGATACCTAACCGCCTAGTTTTCCTCTACTTATGATGGCTTTGACATTTGCAGGGAAAGGCACAGGGATTCATCGCAACAGTGAAATCCACAGCTATACTGATGGCCCCATTGTTCATGAGCCCTCTAACCTGTAAGCCAGCATTTCTCTACCATGTATTTTTTCGAAAAGGAGGTTGGAACCCCCGGCTTCTGCATCATTGTGATGCAAACAACCATTTTTATTAATTATTAAGTAGAGTACAGAAAAAGCCAGCAGTTCTCTACCATGTCTTATATGCATGAATTATGGTTTGATCTCCACCTTTTCCGCAACTCGGTTCCAGCCTACTTCATTTCCGAAGAAGCACCCTTCAACTGCAAAGGTTTCAGTTTCCTTGTCGCGGGTTTCTTCTTGGTCAGTCCTATTCCTCTTTTCTTCTAGAAAACGATTCCTCTTCCACTTGGATAGTATTGTATGTTCACAAAAATGTGCAACAACATATCTGAAGTACAACATTTCTACAGGCAATATCCTTGGCATTTGCTTGGATGCTTGATCCAGAAAGCAAACACAAACTCATTGCAGTTGCAGATCAAGACCAGCTCGATCAGGAAGCAGTTCAAGCACCACTGCTGGCACAACCATGATGAAGTTCTTGAGGAACTGTGCATCTGAAGAATGCTTATTTGCAGCTTCAGCTGATAACTAGAGCTTTTGCGCAATAGCTTCAGATTATAGTAGTATTAAATATTGATCTCCCCTGCCTGCCTCTTCCTTAACCCTAGCTCCTTACCCTTGCCGGTTTTCCTAGTAGTATTTATTTTCAGGGAATTTTTGTTTTCAAGTCATACTCGGTTTTCTGGTTGCCGGCTAGCTATTCTAGCTGGTTTGTACAGTTTTTTTACTACGCCTTAGCTTGGCCGGAGATTGGCCATGCATGTCACCATATGTATAATTATTCAATCCAATCATAGATATTTTGTACCAAATTATATCAACGTATACATTTTTGTGATCGATGATTCATTACAACCGATTGCAATGTGCAACTAGTGGTTAAAGTCAGGGTCTGTCCTGGTATGTTGGGGGCGCTGGGGCAAGAGAACAATGAGGCCGATATCTGCACATGAAAATTTCAAGTTTGGATGGCGATCCAATAATAGGCTAGGTGTTTAGTCATCTTAGCCTATTTTTACCGGTTGTGGCACCTTTTATCTTTCGTAAATACATGATCGTGCGCGTGTGCTTGCAACTCGCCTTGAGCGGCCGGCGTCGCACCATCCGATCGCGTTGCATCGTGCGGTCGCGCGTGACCAGGTGTCATCTGGTCGGTTTCCGCACGCGCTGCATCTCCTGCACACCTGGCCCGATTGTGCCGAGGCGCGCGGCACGCACCCCCCTGTGGGCCCGCCCTGCCATTGACTGCGTAGGTACGCCCGTTAGTGAGCGTAGACAAGTAGTGGGGGCGGTGGGCAGTTTCGAATTTCGTGCCACTTCCTCCCCCCTCCACCACCCGTCATCGCTCTCCTCATTCCATTCTCCCCTCTCCTCCCCTCCCGATTTGCCGGGCTCGTCAACGGATCTACCGTTGACGCCGTTGAAAGGTGGCAGGAGGCGGAGGCGTAGCAGGGTGAGGCACCCGCTGCTCGTCGCCGGCTCAGGTACGCTTGCCGCTCATCCGCTCGCTCTTTCTCCCCGTGTCTGTACCGCTCTCGCCGCACCCGTACAGAGGGAGCCCGCGGTCGTAGTGCTCTCGCCGCGCCCATAGTGCTCCCGCCGCGCTCGTAGCAGGAGAGGCCATGCCCGTAGCGCTCTTGCCGCGCCCATAGCAGGGGAGGGCGTGCTCGTAGTGCTCCCGCAGCGCCGCTCGCCGTTGTGCTGTCGCCGCGCCCGTAGCCGCAGAGGCCGCGACCGCAGCACTCTCGCCGCGCCTGTAGTGGGGGAGGCTGCGCCCGCTAGACGCGCTCGTCGTGCCTGTAGCAGGGAAGGCCGTGCCGACAGTAGATCCAGTGTTCCTTTTGCATAAGTGAATCAAAACCCTAGGTACTGTTGCATTTTAGTTGGTAGATATTTCACGATGGTCATTGAATCCCTTTGATTTTTGCCTATTTATTGCATTATTTTCATGCCCAGTTGCAGTTTCAGTTGGCAATTGCACAAATAGCAGTTGCACAGGGAATGTTTTCATTGCCCAGTTGCACAACGAGTTGTTTGTAGTTGGCGGTTGCACAAATAGTAGTTGCACAACGAGTTGTGCATTTTTTAATTCACATTTGTCAAGATACCAATTGGCAGTTCCAGGTGCATCAGTTGCACACATTTTTTTGGGTGCAGCTGTGGATTTTGTAATTGTCGTTAGCCCAACCCCCAATTTAGCAGTTATAGGTACAATAGTTGCACGCATTCGGATATCTATGTTCTGTGGGTTTTATACTTGCCACTGGACCAGTTCCTAGCTGGCAGATCTAGGTTCAATAGTTGCACACAACTGGGATATCTGTTCTTGCATTTTTCACTTGGCATTACCATATCTCAGTTGGCAGAACCAGGGTGCAGTTGGCAAAACCAGGGTCCAGTTGCCACAGGTTTTTTCAAATGTCCTGGTGGAGGCATCCTGGTTTTTTATGCATTGTTCATCAAGTTTTTGTTAGTGTTTAACTATAATTTTTTGTGCGTGCAATTAGAATGATTTTTTTGGGACCTTTTTTTTGCAAGGACAATGGTTGAAGAGGGTGATGCCGGTGGAAGTGGGGAAGAGGTTGTTTTCTTAAGCTCAAAGGGAGAAAATATGATCGAATATATGTGATGTTTTCTTCCTTTTTTTTTCCTTTTTGTTTTTGTTTTTTGGTTTCTGTTCTTTCAACCCATGCAGAGGATTGTATCAAAGGATACACGGCGGAACAGAAAAAAGGCTGCTGAGCGGGGTGTTCGTACTCGTGTTGCCCCTGATGATGGTGAGGAAGTAGGGGTAAGTTTTTAGCGGAGACTTTAACATTTTTTTTTATTTCTGTAAATTTTGAATACGCAATGTACAATTTTAAGTATATGTAAAAGAAATTCAATATTTATTTTTTGTTTTCTCCTTTTTCATGATTTTTTAACATGAGGCATTATTGTTTTTCTGTAGGTGGAGGATGCTACTGCATCACGTGCTGCAAAGTGAGCCGGAACAAAATGAAAAGGCAAGTCCTCTGATGGGGGTGGCCCAACCTCTGCAGAAGCTGCTGACGTACCTATTTTTTTGTACATTTTCTTTCCAGTTGCACAGAGGTACCTATTTTTTTGTACATTTTCTTTCCAGTTGCACAGTATGTTGGTACCGGTTGGCACCTCTGCTAGTACCTATTTTTTGTACATTTTCTTTCCAGTTGCACAATATGTTGGTACCGGTTTGCTGTTTAGGGTTACACATGAAAAGTATACACTTGGCAGTTGTGCGCCATATGTGTGCATAACTGTTTTAAGATAGATTTTCGAATCTCCTTATTGTTAGAATAAATCCGAGGCATACCACTGATCATCCAAGGATCAAGCAATCACACCAGCACGACACCGACATTTGTTAATGAGGTTCACCGATATGGCTACATCCTCGGGGCTTGACTATGGACGCTCCTCCCCATGACACCGCTACAATACCGCACCCGGGCGCCCTGGATGCCGGCACATGCCGCCGGCTTCCCCTGCGTTCCTGTGCTATTATGTTGGCATAGGTTATATCGTGTGTCTACCCCCACTATATATGAGAGGCCTAGGATACAAGTGTCCTACTTGGACACGACTCCATATCCTATCTAAACACAATACAACTACAAGTCCAGCTGTAACCTACCTTGTACACAATATTCGACACAATTCCAACACTTACCTTCCTTGTCAAATTTGAAAGTTTGCACCCATTCAACACACAGCTGCACCCAAACATGTATACATTTTGGACAGGTTTTTAATTTTCAGAGTGTGTACATGTCAGTTGCACAATAAGGGATAATAGTTGCACAACAATCAACTATGTGAAATTTTTTCAATTTATTATGCATGATCAGTTGTATACATATGTACACTAGTTGCACAATTTGTCCGTATTCATTTCCCTTTTTTTGTCTCAGGTGGGAGAAATTGGAGTTGAAGGGAAGGAAGGAAACGTTCCTCAGCGATGTTCACAAGCTGGAAGGATTAGGGCCTCATCACGGAGGTTCGTGAAGGTGAACAAGGAACTGGCACCTGTTCAAAGGTCGTTCCTGTATGAGAAGATGTTAGGAGGTTTGGTAAACTTAGCAGACACACTGCCTTCCGACTTGACGAAGTTCCTAGTCCAGTCATACGACCCAGGTAGTTCAGCTTTGGTATTCCCAGACAGGGGAACTATTCCAGTAGATGTTCCTAGTGTGCACAGGAACTTTGGTTTACCAAGCAGAGGGCCGCGTCTGAAATACATTGTTGAAAAGGAGGCTGTGAAGACTTTCAATCAGATGTTCAACCACACCGGGCCACCCAAACACCCCTCGTTACCGAATTCAACAAGACGATGATGGGAACAACTGTTAACAAGTTCCTCACTGGCTGGCTTGCAATTTCTTTCAGCACCTTTTTAGCTCCTACTACTAGTCTTTCTCTGAGCCCACGTTGCTACGGTGCTGTGCTAGAACCTTATGTTCTGTTGAAGAGCAATGTGAGCTTATTTGTTGCTGACCACATAGACGAAGCATTCCACAACATGGGTGAGGACAAGCAAACAGTCTGTTGCTACCTATATCATTTGATGGTGAGCTCTAATTAAGATTTGTATCTGTTAGACGTACTTTTCTACAGGTTTTGTGCTTTATCACCAATGTTCTCATATGTTTACTTCCCCTTTTTGTTTGTCTCTTGGGGATGGTGCGTGTACAGATTCTTTACATTGATGCACTTGATGTTGATGTGCGAGTAAGCCACTGCGAGGTTCGAGCCAATGCCTATGATAAGAATCTAATCAATAAGATAATAGAAAAGGACTTGATTTCGCTTGGCGTCTTTGGGAAACTTCAAGTGAATTGGACATTCTGCTCAAAGTCTGTAATTGCACATTTTTTCCACATATCTGTAAGTAGTTGCACATGTCTATATTGATAGTTGGCACAAAGACTTAAGACAGTTGCACACATGCTTGTTTCATATTTCATGTGACAATACCACTTTCATTTGGACTTCACATAGTAATTTTAGTCAGTTTTTTTGCTACTGAGGGCATGTGGTAGTTGCTCACATATCTGTAGGTAGTTGCACAAGTCTATGTTGATAGTTGGCACACATACTTATGAAAGCTACACACATGCTTGTTTCATATTTCCTGTTACAGTCCACTTTTCATTGGGACTTCACATAGTAATTTTAGTTACTTTTTTTTGCTTCTAGGGCATGTGGTAGTTGCTGAGATGTATGCCTTTTTCTTTATAGATCCACACAATAACTTTATTTTTGTTTGTTAAATGATCTTTCTTTTTGTGAACAGCTCAAGGAGCAGTATAGAAGGAAACATGATTCAAGACTCTTCAGAGGATTACTGCAGGCAGAAGCGTTTGTGGCGTCAAAGGTTCCAATGGGTTACAATCCCCATGTGAGTTATCCTTTTTGCTGACCCACTTTTTTTTACTAGAACAAAAATCATGGTTTTTTTATTCTATTATGCGTTAGTTCTACTACTCATCCTTTGTTGTTTACTTTTCCCACGCCCAATGCATGCATGAGTTGCACAGAGTTATTATGTCAGTTGTAACATAGCTTTTGTTTACCTGTACCGAAGTTACACTTTAGTTGCAGCAGTCACCTTTTTTTCTACTTGAATCAAACTTATGCTTTCACTTACAGAGAGTTCACAACTCAGTTACAAACTATGTTTTTTTTACTTCCTGCAAACTTACCCCTTTTAAGTTGCACACTTTGATTATCTCAGTTGCACACTACTTTGATATACTTGCACCAAACTTAGTTTTACAGTTGCAAACAAATATACTTTGATATACTTTCATTATATCCATTTTCTTTTTAATTAATTTTTTTCTAATGTTATGCAGAAGAAGTTCAAGTTAGCAAGTATGGTTCATGATCTATGTAAAGGAATATCTGATAATCTTGGCAACTTCATCGAAGGTTTTGCCAAGCTTGATGAAGAGGAACCAGATTTGTCTCCTCTCAAGGGGCTGTCAAGTGGTCACAGAAAGGCTCAAAGCTCACACACTAGGCGTCTGAAGCGTCAATCTGCTGCCAAGCAAACAAAAGAGGTGGAGGGAAGTGAAGAAGATGAATTTGTGGAGGAAAGTGAGTCAGAGGAAGAAGATGTTGACCTGGGAGTTGGCAATGATTCTGAAGAAAGTGATGAGTCCGAAGAAGAAGGTGAGGATGAAGAGGGAAGGAATGTTGAAGAACATGATGATGACAATGACAAGGACGATGCTGATGATGACAGTGACGATGATGTTGACAACGATGAAGACAAAGAAGAGTCCGGTAATGACGATGAGGAAGAGGGAGAGGAAGGAGATGCAACAGACAAGCGGGAAGGTGAGGATGTCGACAAGGTTGATGAAGATGAGCAAAGAAAGGATGGGGGCAGTGATGATGACAGCGAGGAGACACATGACGATGACAGGGGGGCCTTTGATGGAGGTAGTGACAGTGGGAAGGATGATGATGATGGCATGGGCGGCGGTGACAGCAGTTCAAAGATGGCAAACACTTCTGGAGATGGAGGAAACAGCAGCAGCAGCTCAACTGATGATAGTGTAACTCTATAGTTTTTCATCCAAAAGGACATGCATCGGAAGGGTGAAGATCTAAAATCAGTTGGAACCAAAGCAGCTGTGCCAGAGGAAAGTTTCTCACTTTTTGACTTGTGTAGATCAGAGCCAGCAATCCCCATCAGATTTGAGATCCCCTTGCTGGAAACTCATGCAATCATTGACATGAAAGAGAAGGATAATACCTTTCAAAAAATAATAAACGACGAACTACAAAGCACCGAGGAAGAAATGGAAGAGCTAGGAAAGGGTTTGGACTAGATTGGCTCAAAAACCATGCTTGACAAGATAATGAAGGAAGGTGTTGTATTTGAAGATGCTTCATCGTCAGGTGGTAGCAAGAGGATGGCAGCATCCCCACCGCGCCCACCCACTGTCCCGAAGAGCAAGAAGCTCATGACACTTAGCAAGAACATGGTGTTGGGTCAACCAAAAGATAAGATTCCTTGTATGGGAGATAAAAAATCGAAGAACGGAAGTAAATCAAAGGGAAAGGAGGTGCCAACTCCAGAGCCCAAGAAGGTAAGCACTATTCTACATGAGCCAACCGTTGCGCATGTAGATGCCAAGCGCACCTCTACAACATGCAAACTCCCTGGTAAAAAAAGCAACAAAACAGTGTCTTTTGCCAATGACACAAAGTTTGCAAAAATGGGAACAAAGGTGCCAAGCCATGCTGTTAAGATTGCATCAAACAGTAAAAAGGATTTTGTCAGTATGCCGTGTAGGAAGTCAGCAACCCCAACAGCTTCTGTGGCAACTCCAGCTTCAAGTGAGCCAACTGTTTGTCCAAATAGGCCAACTACAACATCAATTGCGCACGGTACATCAGCAATTAAGGAAAGTGAAACCATCACTGTGCCAACAGCAAGAGGAAGTGAGGCATTTGCAGTCGTAACTGTCCTGCCCCCATTAGTCAACACAGAACCCCAAGCTGTCAGTGTGCCAATCCCAGAAACTGCATTGCCAATCCAAGCAGTCACTGTGCCAACCCCATCAGTCAGTGTGCTAACTCCAACCGCAACCCATTCAGTCAACATGGAACCCCCAGCTATCAATAATGTTGTGCAGGCTCAGAAACAACATTCGCCTACATTTCGCGCTCTTGATCAACAACACAACCTTACATAAGAGCAATTTTACAACCTTGTTTCCAAGTGTATACCGCCAAGACCGCCGCCAAGCATAATTGCACAAACCAAGTCAGCGGGTGATGCACCCAAGGATGTCCAATGAGAGACCAACAGTGTGCATCCCCTTCGTAGAGCATCGTCAGCAAGATCATATCGCGGCGATGGGTTCTGCGACACTCCACCATTTGACTTGGGTTTGGCATCAATATGAGTATCACTACGATCGAGGTTCAATAAACCATTCACCTTGGGTGTATGACCACAGAAGGTTTTATTCATGTAAACAGAATAACAATTATTCTTTGACTTAAATGAATAACCATATTGCAATAAACATGATCCAATCATATTATGCTCAACGCAAACAACAAATAACATTTATTTTAGGTTCAACACTAATCCCGAAGGTAAAGGGAGTGTGTGATGGTGATCTTATCAACTCTAGTCTTTGTTCATTTTGTAACTTCTGTTTCGAGTTACTAATCATAGCAACTGAACCAGTATCAAATATCCAGGGGCTTACTATGAACACTAGTAAAGTACACATCAATAACATGTATATCATATATACTTCTGTTCACTTTGCCATCCTTCTTATCCGCCAAGTATTTGGGGCAGTTCCGCTTCCAGTGACCATTTCCTTCGCAGTAGAAGCACTCAGTTCCAGGCTTGGGTCTAGCTTTGGGCTTCTTCATGGGAGTGGCAACTTGCTTGCCATTCTTCTTGAAGTTCCCTTTCTTTCCCTTGCCCTTTTACTTGAAACTAGTGGTCTTGTCAACCATCAACATTTGATGCTTTTCTTGATTTCTACCTTCGTCGATTTCAGCATCACGAAGAGATCGGGAATCGTTTTCGTCATCCCTCGCATATTATAGTTCATCACGAAGTTCCAGTAACTTGGTGATAGTGACTAGAGAACTCTGTCAGTCACTATTTTATCTGGAAGATTAACTCCCACTTGATTCAAGCGATTGTAGTACTCAGAAAATCTGAGCACATGCTCACTGGTTGAGCCATTCTCCTCCATCTTGTAGGCAAAGTACTTGTCATAGGTCTCATACCTCTCGACTCGGGCATGAGTCTGAAATACCAATTTCAGCTCTTGGAGCATCTTATATTCTCTGTGGCGTTCAAAACGTTTTTGAAGTCCCGGTTCTAAGCCGTAAAGCATGGCGCACTAAACTATCAAGTAGTTATCATACCGAGCTTGCCAAACGTTCATAACGTCTGTATCTACTCCTGCAATAGGTCCATCAGCTAGCGGTGCATCAAGGACATAATTCTTCTATGCAGCAATGAGGATAATCCTCGGATCACGGACCTAGTCCGCATCATTGCTACTATCATCTTTCAACATAGTTTTTCTCTAGGAACATATAAAAATAAGCGGGGAGCTACATCGCGAGCTATTAATCTACAACATAGTTATGCAAATACTATCAGGACTAAGTTCATGATAAATTAAAGTTCAATTAATCATATTACTTAAGAACTCCCACTTAGATAGACATCCCTCTAATCATCTAAGTGATCACGTGATCCATATCAACTAAACCATGTCCGATCATCACGTGAGATGGAGTAGTTTTCCATCACGTGAGATGGAGTAGTTTTCAATGGTGAACATCACTATGCTAATCATATCTACTATATGATTCACGCTCGACCTTTCGGTCTCAGTGTTCCGAGGCCATATCTACATATGCTAGGCTCGTCAAGTTTAACCCGAGTATTCCGCGTGTGCAAAACTGGCTTACACCCGTTGTATGTGAACGTAGAGCTTATCACACCCGATCATCACGTGGTGTCTCGGCATGACAAACTGTAGCAACGGTGCATACTTAGGGAGAACACTTATACCTTGAAATTTAGTGAGAGATCGTCTTATAATGCTACCGCCGTACTAAGCAAAATAAGATGCATAAAGGGTAAACATCACATGCAATCAATATAAGTGATATGATATGGCCATCATCATCTTGTGCCTTTGATCTCCATCTCCAAAGCACCGTCATGATCACCATCGTCACTAGCTTGACACCTTGATCTCCATCAAAGCATCATTCTCGTCTCGCCAACTATTGCTTCTACGACTATCGCTACCGCTTAGTGATAAAGTAAAGCAATTACATGGCGATTGCATTTCATACAATAAAGCGACAACCATATGGCTCCTGCCAGTTGCCGATAACTGTGTTACAAAACATGACCATCTCATACAACAATTTATATAATCACGTCTTGACCATATCACATCATAACATGCCCTGCAAAAACAAGTTAGACGTCCTCTACTTTGTTGTTGCAAGTTTTACGTGGCTGCTACGGGCTTTAGCAAGAACCGTTCTTACCTACGCATCAAAACCACAATGATTTTTCATCAAGTTTGATGTTTTAACCTTCAACAAGGACCGGGCGTAGTCACATTCGATTCAACTAAAGTTGGAGAAACAGACACCCACTAGCCACGTGTGTGCAAAGCACGACGGTAGAACAAGTCTCATGAATGCGGTCATGTAATGTCGGTCTTGGCCGCTTCATCCAACAATACCGCCGAATCAAAGTATGACATGCTGGTAAGCAGTATGACTATTGTCGCCCACAACTCTTTGTGTTCTACTCGTGCATATAACATCTACGCATAGACCTGGCTCGGATGCCACTGTTGGGGAACGTAGCATGCAATTTCAAAATTTTCCTACGATCACGCAAGATCTATCTAGGAGATGGATAGCAATGAGAGGGGGAGAGTGTGTCCACGTACCCTCGTAGACCGAAAGCGGAAGCGTTAGCTTAACGCGATTGATGTAGTCGAACGTCTTCGCGATCCAACCGATCAAGCACCGAACGTACGGCACCTCCGAGTTCAGCACATGTTCAGGTCGATGACGTCCCTCGAACTCTTGATCCAGCAGAGGGTCGAGGGAGAGTTTCGTCAGCATGACGGCATGGTGACGGTGATGGTGAAGTGATCCGTGCAGGGCTTCGCCTAAGCACTACGTGAATATGACCGGAGGCGTAAACTATGGAGGGGGGCGCCGCACACGGCTAACAATGTTTGTTGTGTGTTCTAGGCGCCCCCTCCCCAGATATATATAGGTGGGAGGGGGAGGGGGACAGCCATGGGGCGCCCCAAGTAGGAGGAATCCTACTTGGGGCCTCCTCCAATTCGCCCCCCCTTTCCTTATCTCCGGAGGGGGGAAGGAAAGAGGGGAAAGGAAGGGGGAATCCTATTCCCTCTATTTCCTTTCCTCCTCCCCTTTTCCTTTCTCCACTTAGATCAGCCCATATGGGGGTGCACCAGCCCACAACGGGCTGGTCTATCCTGCCCTAGGCCCAATAAGGCCCATATCTTTGCCGGCGGGGTGCCCGGAACCCCTTCCGGTGACCCGATACGTACCCGGTAACCCCAGAACACTTATGGTGTCCGAATACTATCGTCCTATATATGAATCTTTACCTCTCGACCATTTCGAGACTCCTCGTCATGTCCATGATCTCATCCGGGACTCCGGAAAACATTCGGTCACCAAATCACATAACTCATATAATACAAATCGTCATCGAACGTTAAGCGTGCGGACCCTACGGGTTCGAGAACTATGTAGACATGACCGAGACACATCTCCGGTCAATAACCAATAGTGGAACCTGGATTGTCATATTGGTTCCTACATATTCTACGAAGATCTTTATCGGTCAAACCGCATAACAACATACGTTATTCCCTTTGTCATTGGTATGTTACTTGCCCGAGATTCGATCGTCGGTATCCTCATACCTAGTTTAATCTCGTTACCGGCAAGTCTCTTTACTCGTTCCATAATGCATCACCCCGCAACTAACTCATTAGTCACATTGCTTGCAAGGCTTATAGTGATGTGCATTACCGAGAGGGCCCAGAGATACCTCTCCGATACACGGAGTGACAAATCCTAATCTCGATCTATGCCAACTCAACAAACACCGCCGGAGACACCTATAGAGCATATTTATAATCACCCAGTTAGATTGTGACGTTTGATAGCACACAAGGTGTTCCTCCGGTATTTGGGAGTTGCATAATCTCATAGTCAGAGGAACATGTATAAGTCATGAAGAAAGAAATAGCAATAAAACTAAACGATCATTATGCTAAGCTACGGATGGGTCTTGTCCATCACATCATTCTCTAATGAAGTGATCCCGTTCATCAAATGACAACACATGTCTATGGTTAGGAAACTTAACCATCTTTGATTAACGAGCTAGTCAAGTAGAGGCATACTAGGGACACTTTGTTTTGTCTATGTATTCACACATGTACTAAGTTTCCGGTTAATACAATTCTAGCATGAATAATAAACATATATCATGATATAAGGAAATATAAATAACAACTTTATTATTGCATCTAGGGCATATTTCCTTCAGTCTCCCACTTGCACTAGAGTCAATAATCTAGTTCACATCGTCATGTGATTTAACACCAATAGTTCACATCTTATGTGATTAGTTCACATCTCCATGTGACTAACACCCAAAAGGGTTTACTAGAGTCAATAATCTAGTTCACATCGCTATGTGGTTAACACCCAAAGAGTACTAAGGTGTGATCATGTTTTGCTTGTGAGAGAAGTTTAGTCAACGGGTCTGCCACATTCAGAGCCGTATGTATTTTGCAAATTTTCTATGTCTACAATGCTCTGCACAGAGCTACTCTAGCTAATTGCTCCCACTTTCAATATGTATCCAGATTGAGACTTAGAGTCATCCGGATTAGTGTCAAAACTTGCATCAACGTAACCCTTTAGGGCAAACTTTTTGTCATCTCCATAACCAAGAAACATGTCCTTATTCCACTAAGGATAATTTTGACCGTTGTCTAGTGATCCACTCCTGGATCACTATTGTACCCTATTGCCAAACTCATGGTGAGGTACACAATAGGTCTGGTACACAGCATACCATACTTTATAGAACCTATGACTGAGGCATAGGGAATGACTTTTCATTCTCTTTCTATTTTCTGCCGTGGTCGGGTTTTGAGTCTTTATTCAACTTCACACCTTGCAACACAGGCAAAAACTCCTTCTTTGACTGTTCCATTTTGAACTACTTCAAAAACTTTGTCAAGGTATGTACTCATTGAAAAAACTTATCAAGCGTCTTGATCTATATCTATAGATCTTGATGCTCAATATGTAAGCAGCTTTAACGAGGTCTTTCTTTGAAAAACTCCTTTCAAATACTCCTTTCTGCTTTCCAGAAAATTCTACATCATTTCTGATCAACAATATGTCATTCACATATACTTATCAGAAAGGATGTAGTGCTCCCACTCACTTTCTTGTAAATATAGGCTTCACCAAAAGTCTGTATAAAACCATATGCTTTGATCACCTTATCAAAGAGTATATTCTAACTCCGAGATGCTTGCACCAGTCCATAGATGGATCGCTGGAGCTTGCACACTTTGTTAGCACCTTTAGGATTGACAAAACTTCTTTAAGAAATCCATTAAGGAATGTAGTCTTGACATCCATTTGTCAGATTTCATAAAATGTGGCAATTGCTAACATGATTCGGACAGACTTAAGCATCGCTACGAGAGAGAAAATCTTATCGTAGTCAACACCTTGAACTTGTCGAAAACTTCTTTGCGACAATTCGAGCTTTGTAGATAGTAACACTACTATCAGCGTCCGTCTTCCTCTTGAAGATCCATTTATTCTCAATGGCTCACCGATCATCGGGCAAGTCAATCAAAGTCCATACTTTGTTCTCATACATGGATCCCATCTCAGATTTCATGGCCGCAAGCCATTTCAGGGAATCTGGGCTCATCATCGCTTCCTCATAGTTCGTAGGTTCATCATGGTCTAGCAACATGACTTCCATAACAGGATTATCGTACCACTCTGGTGCAGATCGTACTCTGGTTGACCTACGAGGTTTGGTAGTAACTTGATCTGAAGTTTCATGATCATCATCATTAACTTCCTCACTAATTGGTGTAGGCATCACTGGAACTGATTTCAGTGATGAGCTACTTTCGAATTCGAGAGAAGGTACAATTACCTCATCAATTTCTACTTTCCTCCCACTCACTTCTTTCGAGAGAAACTACTTCTCTAGAAAGGATCCACTCTTAGCAACAAAGATCTTGCCTTCGGATCTGTGATAGAAGGTGTATCCAACAGTTTCTTTTGGGTATCCGATTTGGGTTCGAGCTTATCAGGTTGAAAATTTTTCACATAAGCATCGCAACCCCAAACTTTAAGAAACGACAGCTTAGGTTTCTTGCCAAACCACAGTTCATATGGTGTCGTCTCAACGGACTTAGATGGTGCCCTATTTAATGTGAATGCAGCTGTCTCTAATGCATAACCCCAAAAAGATAGTGGTAATTTGGTAAGAGACATCATAGATCGCACCATATCTAATAAAGTACGGTTACGACGTTCGGACACACCATTACGCTGTGGTGTTCCAGGTGGCGTGAGTTGCGAAACTATTGCACATTGTTTCAAATGAAGACCAAACTCGTAACTCAAATATTTGTCTCCGTGATCAGATCGTAGAAACTTTATTTTCTTGTTACGATGATTTCCACTTCACTCTGAAATTCTTTGAACTTTTCAAATGTTTCAGACTTATGTTTCATCAAGGATATATACCCATATCTGCTCTGATCATCTGTGAAGGTCAGAAAATAATGATACCCGCCGCGAGTCTCAACACTCATCGGACCGCATACATCGGTATGTATTATTTCCAATAAGTTAGTGGCTCGCTCCATTGTTCCGGAGAACGGAGTCTTAGTCATCTTGCCCATGAGGCATGGTTCGCAAGCATCAAGTGATTCATAATCAAGTGATTCCAAGAGCCCATCAGCATCAAGCTATCAAACGGTGTTGTCGAAGCTGCACTTATCCAAATCAGGGAAACCTTACCTAAGGACTCGAAGGTGGTCATCATGCCACTGAGGGTTGCTGCAACATTCCTGTTTCACACAACATTCCTTGTCCCTTCCTTTTTATAGTGTGATTCCTAAGACTCATCTTTTCTAATGCAGACACGCTTGCAGCAAGGAATATACAACACTGCCGAGATACATTCTAAATTTGAGAAGACTAATCGCCTAGACCGTCAAGTTATGGTCAATTTTTTCTGGCCACACAAACTTTGCGTTTTTCAACTTTTCTTGTTGCATAGCTCTTGGTTTTCACTGGGCAGTTCTTCACAACTCATAGTTATTTTTTATTTTTTCCTTCTTTTTCTGTGCTGTCAATATGTGCGGGTGATGCTCCCTGTGCTCGAGTTCGCTGATCCGAATGACCGAGAAGGAGGCAGACACTACTGGGTGATTAACATCAACTTAAGGGATCAACGTTTCGAGGTGCTAGATTCTTGGAGGAAGCTCGACAACCCTGACTTAATGCATTGTGCTTCAACTATAGCGGGGGCAGTTAGGTGTTTATGGAAGCAGCATTACCCAAAGCACAATATCAGTCACTTTTAGGTCGTCGACATCGATGTACCCAAGCAACTCGGGAAGTAAGTCATGCACGCACGCCATTTCCCTCTTTCATTTTTTTATAGTTGGCTTCTGATCAAGAGAAAATTCAACAAGGGAGCGGGGTGGGTGGGCGGTGCATGGACCTTAGATTTTGTTTTTTTGGCACCAACCACACCATCTAGTTGCACAAAGTCTTCATACAGTTGCACACAGGTCAATGGGTAGTTGCACATTTTTTGAGCTAGTTGCATGATGCAAAGAGCATCTATAATGTATGTTTGTCCACCTTTCTCTTCTTGGATTTTGAAACAACAACAGTTCAGGGGGGAAAGTTGCATGGTCAAGAACATGGTTTTGCAAAAGCAAGGTTGTTAGTTGCAAAAAAATATTTTTCTTTTACTATGTTTTTAGTTGCACGAGTATGGCCCCAACTCACGTCGAAATAACAATGTGTTTTTTCCTTCTTCTTTTTTGCACAACAATGAATGTGGTGTGTTCATGTTGTTCAATACTAGCATTTGGAATGGGAGACAATTGCCAAACTACGACCCAAAAGAGTGCCTAAGCATGAGAAGGATAATGACCCACAAGATGGTTGACTTTGCTCTCAACAAAGCCCCATGGAGGGACATTCTACGGTACAAAGAGTAAGTTTTGTTTTTGCTCCCTCTTTATCCGCTACCATCGGTCTACATGATAGTTGCACAATGGTACCAATCAGTTGCACACCCAATACAAGTTCAATTGCACAATTTTACCTGGGCTTTTTTTGCCCAAGTTGCACATTCTGTTTCTTGAGTATTTGTGGTTGTTTTAACCCTAAGAATGGTACAATTTTAGTCCTTTTTCTTTTCCTTTTTACACGGCATAGTACTTGGAGATGTTACAGTTGCACATACAGGGAAGACACTTGCACATTGGTTCTAATTAACTTGCACAGTTCCTTTCGGTTCTGGTAAACCATCAAAAAATCAATCACTAAAGGATAACACCCATAGTAACATTCTTTTACCAAGCA
Organism: Aegilops tauschii subsp. strangulata; assembly: GCF_002575655.3. Classification (NCBI taxonomy): domain Eukaryota; kingdom Viridiplantae; phylum Streptophyta; class Magnoliopsida; order Poales; family Poaceae; genus Aegilops; species Aegilops tauschii. The sequence goes on from NC_053039.3 coordinate 231,367,722, forward strand.
ACACGCGTAAATGTGTAAATTTGCCAACAGAGGCATAAATAGGTAAATAGGTAGTCTCACACATAGCCAAGTGATAGTCTGCCACTTTTTAACATGAATACAATGGGGTGCCAACTGTAAGTTTAAAGAACACAAAGAAGAAGTTTCCAAAGCAGTTTTTTGTTGCTGGATCTTCATAGCTCCATCCATGTCCTAACAGTGCAAGCCAGAACTATTTTTGATGGTTTCCCCATTTATCTATTGCTTCTGTGTCACCAAGTTTCCCCATTTATCTGAGTTGCAGTAGCTGCACCTGTTTTTCCTTTTTGGGTGTAGTTCAAGAGCTGAATGATAATGTCTACTCCTCGTCCTCCCTTTTGTAGTTGACTTTGGTGGATCCCTATGAGTTGCATCGTCATTGTCGTTGCTCGTATGCGACATCTGCTCAGTGTAGTTAGGATGGCCTTGTGTTGTGTTACCCATAGGAAGAGGTGCTGAAGCATTACTCACACGTGGCCCAGCATGACCCATCGGAGGAGGCGGTTCAGCATGACCCATGGGAGGAGGCGCTGGACCATGTGCAGGACGACCCATGGGAGGACATGGTGGACCATGACTACCATGGCCCGTGGGACTAGGTGATGGAGCACAACCACCACGGTCCATTGGAGGAGGTGCTCCACCAAAACCACCACGACCCATGGGAGTAGGTGGTGGAGCACGACCAGTAGGGGTAGTTGCTGGAGTAGGCTCTGTAGATGTAGGTGGCACGGGAGGATCCTGGTTGTTATCACCAGCGGACGGACCTGCCTCTCTTGCAGCCCCTTTTTCCCTTCTAGACTTGTTCAGCTCCACAATCTCTGTCCGCGCCGCACGCATGTGCTTATCAACAATGCCTTTTGCTGCATCAGAACCACAAGCAAACTTAGATAGTTTCTGGAAATCTGCAGTCATGTTTGCATGCCGAATTTTCTTTAGAGAGGCAGGAGCCATTACATCAGGCTGCTGGCTAGTGGCACTTGGACACTTGGGATAGCAATTGGCGTCCAACGCTGCAACATGTACTTCTCCGGGATGACATCAAGCCCAATATGCGTGAACACGTTCAGTATGTGGCAACAAAGGATGCCATCCCTCTCCATTTTGGTACACTCACATGAATAGTGTCCCTCGGGTATTTTTGCCACCACTAAGTAGTTCCTGGAACCATACTTCACAACCCAATCTGTATTTGGTCTCAGCTCAAACATTTCCACGCCAATTTGGAATGCATTGTACCGTCCAATCATCAAAAACTCATCACGGAACTTGCAGTAAAGAACTCTAGTGTATGTCTTGTATGCCTGCTTCTCTATTGGGAATTGTGACCACATGTCAAGATCCAGATGTTCTGTCCTGTAGTCATTGCACCCTTCCTTGACGAGGATGTGCGTCTGTATTTTCTCGTACTGCTTCACAAAGTTCATAATTACCTTGTGAGGGTTGACATACCGCTTCAAGACTACATTGAACCCCTCACTTCATTGTGTTGACTGCAAGACAGGAAAAATCTATGCTTGAAGTAACATGGCACCCAAGTGTTCCTATATTCGTAAAGTTTCTCAAAATGGGTGTGTGTAATTGCCTCATATTTCATCATCAACGCAGCCCAATTCTGTTCAAACTCATCTGGTGTGAAACTGAAATCAACGCAAAGGTTGAAATCTTCAGACAATCCCGGGTTCCGGCCTAGCAACCATCCAACTTTCTCTTGAGCTTTTTTCATGATGTGCCACCGACAACATCGGTGCACACTTGTGGGAAATATGTTCTTTATGGACTCTTTCATTGCCACATCTTGATCAGTAATGATGTTATCCGGTGCCCTTCCATTCATAGCCTCTAGGAAAGCTCCAAAAACCCAATCAAAGTTGGTCTCCATTTCTTGTCTCACAAACGCGCATCCCAACATGAAAGATTGCCCATGACGGTTGATCCCAATGAACGGAGCAAGAGGCATGTTGTACATATTGGTCATGTAGGTTGTGTCAAAGGAGACACAATCATGATATGCCTGTGTATAAGCTTTCCGTGCCAAGCCATACACCCAAAACATGTTTTCTACCCTCCCGATCATATTTTATCTTATAGAAAAAAATCTAGATCATCTTTTTGCAAGTCTTTAAAATGTTCAATTGTCTCAATAATGCCCCCTCTTTTGTTGAGTCCTTGGAGAAGCCAGCACATAGGCTTGTTATTGCTTTAGGTCCGTACGGTACATTTAGCTCCAAGCCATAAAACTCTGACGTGGTATTCATCATACGGCCTGCAGGAAACAAAGTTAAGTTAGATAGTTGCACACTTGACAAATAACAGTTGCAGACTAAAGAACAATAGTTGCATAACTATTGACATGTGGTTGCCATATAACTTATTTTTCATTGTTTACCCCCCTTTTTACTCCATGATGCAAAACAATTTAGTTATTTTTGTCTATCATCAGTTACAGAGATACGAACAATAGTTGCAGAAAAGAAGGTTTAATTGCATCGATAAGGAACACTAGTTTGTAGAACGAATATTATAGAGTTGCCATCAAAACTATGACCATTCTGTAAATCTATATCTTATTCAATCAGCAAGTAGTTCCAACTTTGTGTTTTGTTTTGTGGTAGTAATTTTTTCACAAATACTGAAGCCTGGTTGCACAACACAGTGTATGTACTTGCACAACCCCCTGCTACTAGTTGCACACTTGACAGAGCAGAATTAAACAATATAGTATGAAGTTTGAAGTTTTTGGGAGGTGAATGAGAACACACCTGAAGTCAAGTTGCAGTTGCAGAGTATCTCTAGGAACCTCTTTTCCTCAGGCGGTATACCCATGTGAGATTGCAACTATTTGGACAGCGAAGGCTTAGCGACCACAGGATGATTATGATCATAGACAAAGTGGGTTACTTCCCACAGCCCATCCTTCAATTTAACTAGCACTTTTGCCTTACATTGTGTTTGCTTTATCCTTTCTCTCTTGCGCTTCTTCTTATTCTTCGTTTTTCCACTCTCCTCTCCATCGAATATTGGCACTTCTTCCATTTCATCCTCTTCACCCAAAGGTTTGGGGTCTGGTATAGGATCTAGCACAGGTGGCAACTCAGCTCCTACATCATCCTCTTTTGGCTTCCTAAACTTGTTACATTCAAATTGTTGTTTCTCCAATATGTTGGTATAAGCATTCCTCCTTGAACTGTTCATCTTAACAGAGAAACCCATCTTTAGAGAATAATCATTGTAATGATCCTTAGCACCCTGGAGAGTATCAAATCTCATCCCAGCAAATGGCTCCATTGGCTGAGAACCAGCCTCATCTTCCTCCACGGCATTTCGATCACCACCAACTGCCCCTGCCCTTAGTTCTGTTTCAGTAGGTCCTGCAACTGTGGTGTTTGTTTCCTCTAGTGTATGGCTTTCTGATTGCATGTTGACATCAACATCATCCATCAAACCATGATCTTGATTTGGCTGTGTGAAAATCCGTGGTTGTATAAACTCAACATCATCATTAGGTAACTCATCGAGATCGGGAGGCAACACATTGAGGTCTATCATCCTTGAAAGCTGCTCCAACCTGCATTTTGTTTCAATAAAGGAATGTGAAAAAATTCATCAACAAGCTGTATTGGGGCATAGTTTCTAGCAAAATGAGGCATGAATTTAACACTGTTACACTCATTTTTATTGTTTTGAAAACTGCAAGTAGTTAGTTTTTACATAGAGGAACAAGCAATTTGCACATTGTTATGTTTCTCCAACTTTCAAACTTACACATTCTAGCAATAACTAGTATCTATAGTTAGGGAGGTGGTTATATTCATAAAAATTAGAAGGTAAAGTTGACTGCTCATTCAGTTTTTTTCTCCAGATATAGCTTTTTGATAGTAGTTGCACAAAGGCAGCACAACATTTGCACAAAAATGTCATAGAATTGCGTAAATTTTTATACCAATTGGACAAATTGTGAGCATTCCAGTCACACAAACACAATTTTGACAATTTTTTATCATACAAGCTGGATAAAAATGTAGCATACCAGTTGCACACAAGTAGTATCAAAGTTGGAACAAGCATCATAGTAGTTGCACAATATAAGAACATTCAGACAGTAGCTACATTTATTGACCATCACTTTTGTTTTTGTATCTACAATGTGCAGGTCTGACAAGAAGGGGTCGGCATGATTTTCTGTAGATCAAGGCAAGTGAACATATCAAGCAAGGTCTGCTACAGCAACTTCAAAGATAGAAGCAAAATCAGATTTCAACTATATTTGTCTATAGCTATTACAGTTAGAACAACGGTTTGATGGCAGCGTGTTTTAGATTGTGATGGCAGTGTGTGAACCTATTCTTAAGACCTATATTTGCAGACTGTACATATCGTATATCGGGTGTCATCGTATATTGGTTGTTTTCTTCTAGATTTTTCAAGTTCCTGCCAAGTTTTTTATTCATGCCTTTATTTTCCGTTTGCACAGTTTGTGCATATAATTGGATGCTACAACTGGGTTAGTTGCATAAAATAGGTTTAGAGTTGCATAATCTACTGAGTTGTCACACAACACTCCTTCAGTTGGCTACTTTATCTGGCTTAGTTGCACGGAAGGAACCTACTGGTTGCACGGTTTCTCTGCAAACACACTATGCATGATTCATTTGGTTTTTGACGATCAAATACATGAATCAAAGATGCGTGCAAGGAAATCAGTACAAGGGCAAGTCTACAAGAGGAATCAGGAAGAAGATGGGCAAGTCTACTCACCTCTAGATTCCTCTCTTTTTTCCCTCCAGGTACGTTCTCTTTGTCCCTCCTCTCTTGATCTGCTTTTTTATGGGTCTTCCTTCTGATTTATAAGCCCTCTTCTCTTCTCTTTTATTTGTCCCTGGGAGCCACCATGTTCTTGTCTCCTGGAGATGAAGCATTTTGCCCACTAGGCAGATCCTTCTTTCGTGGGGAAGAAGAAGATGGCCTGGGGGCAGTTGGTCTCGCGCGGTTTCGTGAGGAGGGTGGGTTCGGTCGCGGGTGCATGTGATCCCGCGGCCAGCTGTCCTCGTGAGCAGTTTTTGGCGCTTACCTATTCGATAGCGACAGTCTTAGGCGGTTTGGTGCGGGCGGGTGGGTGGGGTTCCTTTTCCGGTTCGGGAGGGACCAGGTGGTTTCCTTTTTGGGTGGGCACTGGCTAGCGATCCCAGGGCGGCCGGGCGGCCGCTAGACGCGTCCTTTATCTTTATTGCTTTTCTGCTCCTCATGTGAGCTTGTACTAAACTACAAACCATGTTTGATGTTTACTTAATAATATGGCTGCATGCATCTTATTGATGCAGAGGCCGGGGGTAATCCTCCTTTTCCAAAAAAAAACTGATTCCAAATTAAGAGACTTCCAAAAGCAAGATATGAGGAAGAGGGCGGCTCCCTGGATTGAACACATAAAGTAGTCTTTACATTTTCTCTTTCACTAGTAGTATGGGGAAGGAGTGGACTCTAGGGATACTACTAATTGATTAAGTAATCAAATTGTTGTATCAATTCTTTTCATTAATGGATCATTTTGTTAAATTATGCATAATAGACTAGTTTACTCTGCCTAGGCATGGCTCTGGTCTTGTATGACTGTGCCTCTTGCTAGCGTGATTTCTGGGTATCACAATTGCAGAGGTTGTATGTGTGCTCATTGTGTTTATATCACCTTGATGCTTCATTTCGAGTCAATAAAATCCACCATTTATCAGAAACAAACAGAACAATTTACTCGTTGGTTGGTCGGCTGCAGTGTTATAGCTTTGCTTCATATCATGACATGGTATGGTGGGAGCGTTGGAACGGCGTAAAGAGAAATTAGTGGCCGGGCGATGGGGGTGTCGGCGTTCTGGGATTGGGGTACCCAGATCTGCCTGCCTGCGGCCCAGCGTGCGGGCCCATCGATGGCCTGCTATGGCCCAAGCTACAAGACCCTTGGGATAAGACCCTCGCGAGGGCCTCAGCCTCGCGAGGAGAACGACGCCAAGACCTCTAGAGGGGCGGCTCCCCGAGCCTACCTCCCGAGGGGCGGAGAACTCTATGAAAGCATCCCGCCACGTGAGGCTGTGATGACGTAAGCCGTGACGACCGAGGCCAGGCGGGCGCCAGCAGGCGCGGAGAGGACAGTTTCCTCTTCGGTGCTAAGGGAGCAAGGCTAGGCGCAGGATCCAGAGAAGGCCCAAAAGCTTTCCATTCCGGTGCAACGAGGCCAAGACCACGAGCTCGGCAGGACGGATGTCATCACCGAGCCCATCGCTGCGTCATGGCCAGAAGCTTTGCAGGCGAAGACCATCTTTCGTCAAGATAAGATGACTTGTCCCCTTTCAAAATTGGTCGTTGTGGGATCCCTTCCCGCCTAAGTTATGAGGAAAGAGGACCAAGGGCACTATAAATATAGGCTAGCCTCCACCATAGAGGGGGATCGGTTCCATTCCACCTCCAATACCCGAGCCCTCGCGAGGCTGTTCACCAACTGTAGTAGTTCATCCTCAACCTCCTCGTGAGGCTAATCCACCACAAAGCAGGAGTAGGGTTTTACACCGCAAGGTGGCCCGAACCTGGGTAACCTGTCGTGTTCATCTTCTTCCCCGCTCGCGTGAACTCGACGAGGCTAGGCTGTAGGGTGGTGACTTGAGACTAGAACAGGAGGGGATCTTCGCACACGCCCCAGAGTTTGAACCTTCTTGGGTCTGCGGAGCCTGAATCCGACGTTTGGCGTGCCACGTAGGGGCGTGTCGAAGCTTAGCCTCTTCACTGACCATGCTCCGCCTCTACTTTGCCGCGTCCATGACAAAAGCTCGCCGAGCTCGCGCTGAGCAGTGGGACGCGCGCACCAACCGGACGGCGCCCCCTAGCCGATGTGTTCCTCGCAACCCCGCGCCTCCCTCGGCAAACGCTCATCGGCCACCCCTCGTGCAGCGTGGCGGACGCATCGCCACACCCTCCTTCAACCCCACCATGGCGTCGTCCCCCCGCACTCATCGTGGTCTAATGGGCGTGCAAGCCGCACTCCTTATGACGTGTGAGTTGCTGTGCTACTGCAAAGCCAATAGCGACTATGACACTTGGCTTGACCGGGTCGCCGAGCTCCTCGACGCCGCTTGCGGGGGCATGGAGCCTTTTCGCCCTCCACCGGTGTCACGACCCTCGCCCCGGGCCCGCGCATGCCCCTATTGTGCCTATTCGTCCTCTGGAGAAGGCCGGGAGGGCCTCGCGGTCGAGAGGGGGCGAACGAGATTTCCCCTCCAGCCCAGGAAGTGCTCCCCTAGGTTTGAGGCAGGGTAGGTGGCCATCCACGGGAGGCACCACGGCGGGCCACCTCATGGTGAGCATGACCCATCGGCGGTAGTGGCGATCGATGAGGCGGAGGAACCGGGGGCTGATGGAAGATAATACCCCGCTAGCTCGGCCATTAAGATCATCAAGGCCTCGCGAGGCCCAAGGGTTCCTCGCGAGCCGACGCAGCGCCCCAACCACACCATTGGCAACAATGACCCCTCGCTACAACCAATATCTTCAGAACATGTTGTGCTAACCTTGGAACGCAGGTGAATCGCGCTTCGATGGCACATCCGCGAAGCGGCGGCCGGACCCAGGGCGTCGGAGCAGACCAGGCGCGCGACGGTGCCCCGAGAGGAGGTGGAGCTCCTGGGGGCTCCGGAGGCGCGTGATACGTCTCCAACATATCTATAATTTTTTTATTGTTCCATGTTGTTATATTATCTTTTTTGGATATTTTACAATCATTTTATAACAACTTTATACCATTTTTTGGGACTAACCTATTGAAATAGTGCCTAGTGCCAGTTGTTGTTTTTTGCTTGTTTTTTACTTCGCAGAAAATCAATACCAAACGGAGTCCAAACGCAGCGAAACTTTTTAGAGATTTTTTTGGACCAGAAGACACCTGTTAGGCCAAAGAAGTACCAGAGGGGAGCACAACTGGGGGCCCAGGTGCGCCCAGGTGGGTTGTGCCCTGTTGGGGAACGTAGCATGCAATTTCAAAAAAAAATCCTACGGTCACGCAAGATCTATCTAGGAGATGTATAGCAACGAGAGGGGAAGAGTGTGTCCATGTACCCTCATAGACCGAAAGCGGAAGCGTTAGGTTAACGCGGTTGATGTAGTCGAACCTCTTCACGATCCAACCGATCAAGTACCAAACGAACGACACCTTCGAGTTCAGCACACGTTCAGCTTGATGACGTCCCTCGAACTCTTGATCCAGCATAGGGTCGAGGGAGAGTTTCGTCAGCACGACGGCGTGGTGACGGTGATGGTGATGTGATCCGCGCAGGGCTTCGCCTAAGCACTACGTGAATATGACCGAAGGAGTAAACCGTGAAGAGAGACGCCGCATAGAACTTGGAACAATTGGTGTGGCTCCAAGGGGTGCCCTGCCCACATATATAAAGGAGGGAGAGGGAGGAGGCCGGCCACCAGGGGCGCGCCAAGGAGAGAGGAGTCCTACTAGGACTCCAGTCCTAGTAGGATGAGCCCCCCCTCTTATTCCTTCTCACGGAGGGGGAAAAGGGGGAAGGAGAGGGAAGAGGAGAAGGAAAGGGGGGGTGAGCCCCCTCCCCTAGTACAATTCGGACTCCCCATGGGTGGGGGGCGTGGCCACCCCTTGTGGGCTGCCTCCCCTCTCCCCTATGGCCCATGTAGGCCCAATAATTCCCCCCCCGGGGGGGGGGGGTTCGGTAACCCCTCGGTACTCCAAAATATACCCGAACCATTCTGGTGTCCGAATATCATCGTCCAATATATCAATCTTTACCTCTCGACCATGTTGAGACTCCTCGTCATGTCCGTGATCTCATCCAGAACTCCAAACAATCTTCGGTCACCAAAACACATAACTCATAATACAAATTGTCATCGAACGTTAAGCGTGTGGACCCTACGGGTTTGAGAACTATGTAGACATGACCGAGACACATCTCCGATCAATAACCAACAGTGGAACCTGGATGCTCATATTGGTTCCTTCATATTCTACGAAGGTCTTTATCGGTCAAACCGCAATGACAACATACGCCATTCCCTTCGTCATCGGTATGTTACTTTCCCAAGATTCAATTGTCGGTATCATCATACCTAGTTCAATCTCGTTACCGGCAAGTGATAACCCACAAGTATAGGGGATCGCAACAGTTTTCGAGGGAGTATTCAACCCAAATTTATTGATTCGACACAAGGGGAGCCAAAGAATATTCTCAAGTATTAGCAGTTGAGTTGTTAATTCAACCACACCTGGATAACTTAGTATCTGCAGCAAAGTATTTAGTAGCAAAGTAGTATGGAAGTAACGGTAACGGTAGCAAAAGTAATATTTTTGGGTTTTGTAGTGATTGTAACAATAGCAACGGAAAAGTAAATAAGCGAAGAACAATATGTGAAAAGCTCGTAGGCATTGGATCAGTGATGGAGAATTATGCCGGATGCAGTTCATCATGTAACAGTCATAACATAGGGTGACACAGAACTAGCTCCAATTCATCAATGTAATGTAGGCATGTATTCCGAATATAGTCATACGTGCTTCTGGAAAAGAACTTGCATGACATCTTTTGTCCTACCCTCCCGTGGCAGTGGAGTCCTTGCGGAAACTAAGGGATATTAAGGCCTCCTTTTAATAGAGTACTGTTGGGGATCGTTGCAGAAATTAAAAAAATTCTACGCATCACCAAGATCAATCTATGGAGTTTACTAGCAACGAGAGGGGAGTGCATCTTCATACCTTTGAAGATCGCGATGCGGAAGCGTTGCAAGAACGCGGATGAGGGAGTCGTACACGTAGCGATTCAGATCGCGGCCGAATCCGATCCAAGCACCGAACAACGGTGCCTCCGCGTTCAACACACGTGCAGCCCGGTGAGGTCTCCTGCGCCTTGATCCAGCAAGGAGGAGGGAGAGGTTGAGGAAGAAGGCTCCAACAGCAGCACGACGGCGTGGTGGTGGTGGAGTGACAGTTCTCCGGCAGGGCTTCGCCAAGCTCACGCGGAGGAGGAGAGGTGTTGGGGAGGGGAGGGGCTGCACCTTGGATGTGGTGGTTGCAGCCCTCCCACCCCCTTCTATTTATAGGGGCAAGGGAGAGGGGGCTGGCCCCCTCCAGATGGATCTAGAGGGGGGGGGGGCGGCCAAGGGGGGGGGAAGACTTGCCCCCCAAGCCAAGGGGGGTGCCCCCTCCAGGGTTTCCCCCAACCCTAGGCGCATGGGCCCTAGGGGGGTTTGGTGCACAGCCCACCTAGGGGCTGGTTCCCCTCTATATTCATCCCATAGGGCCCTCCGGGGAAGGTGGACCCTCCCGGTGGACCCCCGGAACCCTTTCGGTGGTCCCGGTACAATACCGATATACCCCCGAACACTTCCGGCGACCGAATAAGGACTTCCCATATATAAATCTTCATCTCCGGACCATTCCGGAACTCCTCGTGACGTCCGGGATCTCATCCGGGACTCCGAACAACATTCGGTAATCACATACAAACCTTCCTTATAACCCTAGCGTCATCGAACCTTAAGTGTGTAGACCCTACGGGTTCCGGAATCATGCAGACATGACCGAGACACCTCTCTAGCCAATAACCAACAGCGGGATCTGGATACCCATGTTGGCTCCCACATGTTCCACGATGATCTCATCGGATGAACCACGATGTCGAGGCTTCAAGCAATCCCGTATACAATTCCCTTTGTCAATCGGTACGTTACTTGCCCAAGATTCGATCGTCGGTATCCCAATACCTCGTTCAATCTCGTTACCGGCAAGTCACTTTACTCGTTCCGTAATGCATGATCCCGTGACTAACTACTTAGTCACATTGAGCTCATTATGATGATGCATTACCGAGTGGGCCCAGAGATACCTCTCCGTCATACGGAGTGACAAATCCCAGTCTCGATCCGTGCCAACCCAACAGACACTTTCGGAGATACCTGAAGTGCACCTTTATAGCCACCCAGTTATGTTGTGACGTTTGGTACACCCAAAGCATTCCTACGGTATCCGGGAGTTGCACGATCTCATGGTCTAAGGAAATGATACTTGACATTAGAAAAGCTTTAGCAAACGAACTACACGATCTAGTGCTATGCTTAGGATTGGGTCTTGTCCATCACATCATTCTCCTAATGATGTGATCCCGTTATCACTGACATCCAATGTCCATGGTCAGGAAACCGTAACCATCTATTGATCAACGAGCTAGTCAACTAGAGGCTCACTAGGGACATGTTATGGTCTATGTGTTCACACATGTATTATGATTTCCGGATAACACAATTATAGCATGAACAATAGACAATTATCATGAACAAGGAAATATAATAATAACCATTTTATTATTGCCTCTAGGGAATATTTCCAACAGTCTCCCACTTGCACTAGAGTCAGTAATCTAGTTACATTGTGATGAATCGTACACCCATAGAGTTCTGGTGTTGATCATGTTTCGCTCGTGGAAGAGGTTTAGTCAACGGATCTGCGACATTCAAATCCGTATGCACTTTACAAATATCTATGTCTCCATTTTGAACATTTTCACGAATGGAGTTGAAGCGACGCTTGATGTGCCTGGTCTTCTTGTGAAACCTGGGCTCCTTGGCAAGGGCAATAGCTCCAGTGTTGTCACAGAAGAGAGTCATCGGCCCCGATGCATTGGGAATAACTCCTAGGTCGGCAATGAACTCCTTCATCCAGTTTGCTTCATGTGCTGCCTCCGAGGCTGCCATGTACTCTGCTTCACATGTAGATCCCGCCACGACGCTTTGCTTGCAACTGCACCAGCTGACTGCCCCACCATTCAAAATATACACGTATCCGGTTTGTGACTTACAGTCATCCAGATCTGTGTCAAAGCTAGCATCGACGTAACCCTTTACGACGAGCTCTTCGTCACCTCCATAAACGAGAAACATATCCTTAGTCCTTTTCAGGTACTTCAGGATGTTCTTGACCGCTGTCCAGTGTTCCATGCCGGGATTACTTTGGTACCTTCCTACCAAACTTACGGCAAGGTTTACATCAGGTCTGGTACACAGCATGGCATACATAATAGACCCTATGGACGAGGCATAGGGGATGACACTCATCTTTTCTTTGTCTTCTGCCGTGGTCGGGCATTGAGCCGTGCTCAATCTCACATCTTGCTATACAGGCAAGAACCCCTTCTTGGACTGATCCATATTGAACTTCTTCAATATCTTATCAAGGTATGTGCTTTGTGAAAGACCTATGAGGCGTCTCGATCTATCTCTATAGATCTTGATGCCTAATATGTAAGCAGCTTCTCCAAGGTCCTTCATTGAAAAACACTTATTCAAGTAGGCCTTTATGCTTTCCAAGAATTCTATATCATTTCCCATCAAATAGTATGTCATCCACATATAATATGAGAAATGCTACAGAGCTCCCACTCACTTTCTTGTAAACACATGCTTCTCCATAAGTCTGTGTAAACCCAAACGCTTTGATCATCTCATCAAAGCGAATGTTCCAACTCCGAGATGCCTACACCAGCCCATAGATTGAGCGCTGGAGCTTGCATACCTTGTCAGCATTCTTGGGATCGACAAAACCTTCCGGCTGCATCATATACAATTCTTCCTTAACGAAGCCGTTAAGGAATGCCGTTTTGACGTCCATTTGCCATATCTCATAATCGTAGAATGCGACAATTGCTAACATGATTCGGACGGACTTCAGCTTCGCTCCGGGTGAGAAGGTCTCATCGTAGTCAACTCCTTGAACTTGTCGATAACCCTTAGCGACAAGTCGAGCTTTATAGATGGTAACATTTCCATCCGCGTCTGTCTTCTTCTTAAATATCCATTTATTTTCTATCGCTCGCCGATCATCGGGCAAGTCTGTCAAAGTCCATACTTTGTTTTCATACATGGATCCTATCTCGGATTGCATGGCTTCAAGCCATTTGTTGGAATCTGGGCCCGCCATTGCTTCTTCATAGTTCAAAGGTTCACCGTTGTCCAACAACATGATTTCCAGGACAGGGTTGCCGTACCACTCTGGTGCGGAACGTGTCCTTGTGGACCTACGAAGTTCAGTGGTAACTTGATCATGATCGTCATCATTAACTTCCTCTCTAGTCGGTGCAGGCACCACAGAAACATTTTCTTGTGCTGCGCTACTTTCTGGTTCGAGAGGGGCCATCTCATCAAGTTCCACTTTCCTCCCACTTATTTCTTTCGAGAGAAACTCTTTCTCCAGAAAGGACCCGTTCTTGGCAACAAAGATCTTGCCTTCGGATCTGAGGTAGAAGGTATACCCAATGGTTTCCTTCGGGTATCCTATGAAGACGCATTTTTCCGAGTTGGGTTCGAGCTTTTCAGGTTGAAGTTTCTTGACATAAGCATCGCATCCCCAAACTTTCAGAAACGACAGCTTAGGTTTCTTCCCAAACCATAATTCATACAGTGTCGTCTCAACGGATTTCGACGGAGCCCTATTTAAAGTGAATGCGGCAGTCTCTAAGGCATAACCCCAAAATGATAGCGGTAGATCGGTAAGAGACATCATAGATCGCACCATATCCAATAGAGTGCGATTACGATGTTCGGACACACCATTACGCTGAGGTGTTCCAGGCGGCGTGAGTTGTGAAACAATTCCACATTTCCTTAAGTGCGTGCCAAATTCGTGACTCAAATATTCCCCTCCACGATCTGATCGTAAGAACTTTATTTTCCTGTCACGTTGATTCTCAACCTCACTCTGAAATTCCTTGAACTTTTCAAAGGTCTCAGATTGTGTTTCATTAAGTAGACATACCCATATCTACTCAAGTCATCAATGAGGGTGAGAACATAACGATAGCCACCGCGAGCCTCAACGCTCATTGGACCGCACACATCAGTATGTATGATTTCCAATAAGTTGGTTGCTCGCTCCATTGTTCCGGAGAACGGAGTCTTGGTCATTTTGCCCATGAGGCATGGTTCGCACGCGTCAAATGATTCATAATCAAGAGACCCCAAAAGTCCATCTGCATGGAGTTTCTTCATGCGTTTGACACCAATGTGACCAAGGCGGCAGTGCCACAAGTATGTGGGACTATCATTATCAACCTTACATTTCTTGGCATTCACACTATGAATATGTGTAACATCACGTTCAAGATTCATTAAGAATAAACCATTGACTAGCGGGGCATGACCATAAAACATATCTCTCATATAAATAGAACAACCATTATTGTCGGATTTAAATCAGTAGCCATCTCGCATCAAACGAGATCCAGATACAATGTTCATGCTCAAAGCTGGCACTAAATAACAATTATTGAGGTTTAAAACTAATCCCGTAGGTAAATGTAGAGGTAGCGTGCCGACGGTCATCACATCGACCTTGGAACCATTCCCGACGCGCATCGTCACCTCGTCCTTCGCCAGTCTCCGCTTATTCCGCAGCTCCTGCTTTGAGTTACAAATATGAGCAACCGCACCGGTATCAAATACCCAGGAGCTACTACGAGCGCTGGTTAGGTACACATCAATAAGATGTATATCACATATACCTTTGGTATTGCCGGCCTTCTTATCCGCTAAGTACTTGGGGCAGTTCCGCTTCCAGTGACCGTTTCCCTTGCAATAAAAGCACTCAGTCTCAGGCTTGGGTCCATTCTTTGTCTTCTTCCCGGCAGCTTGCTTACCGGGCGCGGCAACTCCCTTGCTGTCTTTCTTGAAGTTCTTCTTACCCTTGCCTTTCTTGAACTTAGTGGTCTTATTCACCATCAACACTTGATGTTCCTTTTTGATCTCCACCTCCGCTGATTTCAGCATCGAATATACCTCAGGAATGGTCTTTTCCATCCCCTGCATATTGAAGTTCATCACAAAGCTCTTGTAGCTAGGTGGGAGCGACTGAAGGATTCTGTCAACGACCGCGTCATCCGGGAGATTAACTCCCAGCTGAGACAAGCGGTTGTGCAACCCAGGCATTTTGAGTATGTGTTCGCTGACGGAACTATTCTCCTCCATCTTACAACTGTAGAACTTGTCAGAGACTTCATATCTCTCAACCGGGGCATGATCTTGGAAAACCATTTTCAGCTCTTGGAACATCTCATATGCTCCGTGCTGCTCGAAACGCTTTTGGAGCCCCGGTTCTAAGCTGTAAAGCATGCCGCACTGAACCAGGGAGTAATCATCAACACGTGTTTGCCAGGCATTCATAACGTCTTGGTTTGCTGGGACGGGTGCTTCACCTAGCGGTGCTTCAAGGACATATGCTTTCTTGGCAGCTACGAGGATGATCCTCAAGTTCCGGACCCAGTCCGTATAGTTGCTACCATCGTCTTTCAGCTTGGTTTTCTCTAGGAACGCGTTCAAGTTGAGGTTGACATTAGCATGGGCCATTTGATCTACAAGACATATTGTAAAGATTTTAGACTAAGTTCATGATAATTAAGTTCATCTAATCAAATTATTAATGAACTCCCACTCAGACAGACATCCCTCTAGTCATCTAAGTGATACATGATCCGAGTCAACTAGGCCGTGTCCGATCATCACGTGAGACGGACTAGTCATCATCGGTGAACATCTTCATGTTGATCGTATCTGCTATATGACTCATGCTCGACCTTTCGGTCTCTTGTGTTCCGAGGCCATGTCTGTACATGCTAGGCTCGTCAAGTCAACCTAAGTGTATTGCGTGTGTAAATCCGGCTTACACCCGTTGTATGCGAACGTTAGAACCTATCACACCCGATCATCACGTGGTGCTTCGGAACAACGAACCTTCGCAACGGTGCATAGTTAGGGGGAACACTTTCTTGAAATTTTAGCGCGGGATCATCTTATTTATGCTACCGTCGTTCTAAGCAAATAAGATGTAAAACATGATAAACATCACATGTAATCAAATAGTGACATGATATGGCCAATATCATTTTGCTCCTTTTGATCTCCATCTTCGGGGCGCCATGATCATCATCGTCACCGGCATGACACCATGATCTCCATCATCGTGTCTTCATGAAGTTGTCTCGCCAACTATTACTTCTACTACTATGGCTAACGGTTAGCAATAAAGTAAAGTAATTACATGACGTTCCAGTTGACACGCAGGTCATAAATAAATTAAGACAACTCCTATGGCTCCTGCGGGTTGTCATACTCATCGACATGCAAGTCATGATTCCTATTACAAGAACATGATCAATCTCATACATCACATATATCATTCATCACATCCTTCTGGCCATATCACATCACATGACACTTGCTGCAAAAACAAGTTAGACGTCCTCTAATTGTTGTTGCAATTTTTACGTGGCTGCTATAGGTTTCTAGAAAGAACGTTTCTTACCTACGCCAAAACCACAACGTGATATGCCAATTTCTATTTACCCTTCATAAGGACCCTTTTCATCGAATCCGATCCGACTAAAGTGGGAGAGACAGAGACCCGCTAGCCACCTTATGCAACTAGTGCATGTCAGTCGGTGGAACCTGTCTCACGTAAGTGTACGTGTAAGGTCGGTCCGGGCCGCTTCATCCCACGATGCCGCCTAATCAAGATAAGACTAGTAACGGCAAGTAAATTGACAAAATCGACGCCCACAACAACTTGTGTTCTACTCGTGCATAGAAACTACGCATAGACCTAGCTCATGATGCCACTGTTGGGGATCGTTGCAGAAATTAAAAAAATTCTACGCATCACCAAGATCAATCTATGGAGTTTACTAGCAACGTGAGGGGAGTGCATCTTCATACCTTTGAAGATCGCGACGCGGAAGCGTTGCAAGAACGCGGATGAGGGAGTCGTACATGTAGCGATTCAGATCGCGGCAGAATCCGATCCAAGCACCGAACAACGGTGCCTCCGCGTTCAACACACGTGCAGCCCGGTGACGTCTCCCGCGCCTGTATCCAGCAAGGAGGAGGGAGAGGTTGAGGAATGAGGCTCCAACAGCAGCACGACGGCGTGGTGGTGGTGGAGTGACAGTTCTCCGGCAGGGCTTCGCCAAGCTCACGCGGAGGAGGAGAGGTATTGGGGAGGGGAGGGGCTGCGCCTTGGATGTGGTGGTTGCAGCCCTCCCACCCCCTTCTATTTATAGGGGCAAGGGAGAGGGGGCCAGCCCCCTCCAGATGGATCTAGAGGGGGGCGGCGGCCAAGGGGGGGAGACTTGCCCCCCAAGCCAAGGGGGCCGCCCCCTCCGGGGTTTCCCCCAACCCTAGGCGCATGGGCCCTAGGGGGGTTTGGCGCCCAGCCTACCTAGGGGCTGGTTCCCCTCTATATTCAGCCCATAGGGCCCTCCGGGGAAGGTGGACCCTCCCGGTGGACCCCCGGAACCCTTTCGGTGGTCCCGGTACAATACCGATATACCCCCGAACACTTCCGGCGACCGAATAAGGACTTCCCATATATAAATCTTCGTCTCCGGACCATTCTGGAACTCCTCGTGACGTCCGGGATCTCATCCGGGACTCCGAACAACATTCGGTAATCACATACAAACCTTCCTTATAACCCTAGCGTCATCGAACCTTAAGTGTGTAGACCCTACGGGTTCCGGAATCATGCAGACATGACCGAGACACCTCTCTAGCCAATAACCAACAGCGGGATCTGGATACCCATGTTGGCTCCCACATGTTCCACGATGATCTCATCGGATGAACCACGATGTCGAGGATTCAAGCAATCCCGTATACAATTCCCTTTGTCAATCGGCACGTTACTTGCCCGAGATTCGATCGTCGGTATCCCAATACCTCGTTCAATCTCGTTACCGGCAAGCCACTTTACTCGTTCCGTAATGCATGATCCCGTGACTAACTACTTAGTCACATTGAGCTCATTATGATGATGCATTACCGAGTGGGCCCAAAGATACCTCTCCGTCATACGGAGTGACAAATCCCAGTCTCGATCCGTGCCAACCCAACAGATACTTTCGGAGATACCTGCAGTGCACCTTTATAGCCACCCAGTTACGTTGTGACGTTTGGTACACCCAAAGCATTCCTACGGTATCCGGGAGTTGCACGATCTCATGGTCTAAGGAAATGATACTTGACATTAGAAAAGCTTTAGCAAACGAACTACACGATCTAGTGCTATGCTTAGGATTGGGTCTTGTCCATCACATCATTCTCCTAATGATGTGATCCCGTTATCAATGACATCCAATGTCCATGGTCAGGAAACCGTAACCATCTATTGATCAACGAGCTAGTCAACTAGAGGCTCACTAGGGACATGTTATGGTCTATGTGTTCACACATGTATTACGATTTCCGGATAACACAATTATAGCATGAACAATAGACAATTATCATGAACAAGGAAATATAATAATAACCATTTTATTATTGCCTCTAGGGCATATTTCCAACAAGTACCGGACCAAAGCATTAACACATAGTGCATACATGAACTCCTCAAACTACGGTCATCACCGGGAGTGGTCCCGATTATTGTCACTTCGGGGTTGCCGGATCATAACACATAGTAGGTGACTATAGATTTGCACGATAGGATCAAGAACTCACATATATTCATGAACATAATAGGTTCAGATCTGAAATCATGGCACTCGGGCCCTATTGACAAGCATTAAGCATAGCAAAGTCATAGCAACATCAATCTCAGAACATAATGGATACTAGGGATCAAACCCTAACAAAACTAACTTGATTACATGATAAATCTCATCCAACCCATCACCGTCCAGCAAGCCTACGATGGAATTACTCACGCACGGCGGTGAGCATCATGAAATTGGTGATGGAGGATGGTTGATGATGACGACGGCGACGGATTCCCCTCTCCGGAGCCCCGAACGGACTCCAGATCAACCCTCCCGAGAGAGTTTAGGGCTTGGCGGAGGCTCCGTATCGTAAAACGTGATGAATCTTCCTCTCTTATTTTTTTCTCCCCGAACACGAATATATGGAGTTGGAGTTGAGGTCGGTGGAGCTCCAGGGGCCCCACGAGGCAGGGGGCGCGCCCCCACCCTCGTGGAAAGGGTGTGGGCCCCCTGGCCTTGATTCTTTTGCTAGTATTTTTTATTATTTCCAAAAATAATCTCCGTGAAGTTTCAGGTCATTCCGAGAACTTTTGTTTTTGCACAAAGATAACACCATGGCAATTCTGCTGAAAACAGCGTCAGTCCGGGTTAGTTCCATTGTAATCATGCAAGTTAGAGTCCAGAACAAGGGCAAAAGTGTTTGGAAAAGTAGATACGACGGAGACGTATCAACTCCCCCAAGCTTAAACCTTTGCTTGTCCTCAAGCAATTCAGTTGATAAACTGAAAGTGATAAAGAAAAACTTTTACAAACTTTGTTTGCTCTTGTTGTTGTAAATATGTAAAGCCAGCATTCAAGTTTTCAGCAAAGATTATGAACTAACCACATTCACAATAACACTTAGGTCTCATGTTTACTCATATCAATGGCATAATCAACTAGCGAGCAATAATAATAAATCTCGGATGACAACACTTTCTCAAAACAATCATAATATGATATAACAAGATGGTATCTCGCTAGCCCTTTCTGAGACCGCAAAACATAAATGCAGAGCACCTTTAAAGATCAAGGACTGACTAAACATTGTAATTCATGGTAAAAGAGATCCAGTCATACCCAATATAAATTAATAGTAATGGATGCAAATGACAGCGGTGCTCTCCAGTTGGTGCTTTTTAATAAGAGGGTGATGACTCAACATAAAAGTAAATAGATAGGCCCTTCGCAGAGGGAAGCAGGTATTTGTAGAGGTGCCAGAGCTCGGTTTTGAAATAGAGATAAATAATATTTTCAGCGGTATACTTTCATTGTCAACATAACAACCGAGAGATGGCGATATCTTCCATGCTACACACATTATAGGCGGTTCCCAAACAGAATGGTAAAGTTTATACTCCCCCTCCACCAACAAGCATCAATCCATGGCTTGCTCGAAACAACGAGTGCCTCCAACTAACAAGAGTCCCGGGGGAGTTTTGTTTGCAATTATTTTGATTTGCATAAAGCATGGGACTGGGCATCCCGGTGACCAGCCATTTTCTCGTGAGTGAGGAGTGGAGTCCACTCCTCTTGAGAATAACCCGCCTAACATGGAAGATACATACAACCCTAGGTGATACATGAGCTATTCGAGCATACAAAATAGAATTTCATTTGAAGGTTTAGAGTTTGGCACATACAAATTTACTTGTAACGGCAGGTAGATACCGCATATAGGAAGGTATAGTGGACTCATATGGCATAACTTTGGGGTTTAAGGAATTGGATGCACAAGCAGTATTCCCGTTTAGTACAAGTGAAGGCTAGCAAAAGACTGGGAAGCGACCAACTAGAGAGCGACAATAGTCATGAACATGCATTAAAATTAATGAACATTGAGTGCAAGCATGAGTAGGATATAATCCACCATGAACATAAACATCGTGAAGGCTATGTTGATTTGTTTCAGCTACATGTGTGAACATGTGCCAAGTCAAGTCACTTAAATCATTCAAAGGAGGATACCACCCCATCATACCACATCACAACCATTTTAATAGCATGTTGGCACGCAAGGTAAACCATTATAAACTCCTAGCTAATTAAGCATGGCATAAGCAACTATAATCTCTAATTATCATTGCAAACATGTTTATTCATAATAGGCTGAATCAGGAACGATGAACTAATCATATTTACAAAAACAAGAGAGGTCAAGTTCATACCAGCTTCTCTCATCTCAATCAGTCCATCATATATCGTCATAATTGCCTTTCACTTGCACGACCGAACGATGTGAATAATAGTAATAGTGCACGTGCATTGGACTAAGCTGGAATCTGCAGGCATTCAATAAACAGGAGAAGACAAGGCAATATGGGCTCTTGGTTAAATCAACAATAATGCATATAAGAGCCACTTTAACATTTTTATCATGGTCTTCTCCTATCGACCCCCAAGGAAAAGAAAAGAAATAAAACTATTTACACGGGAAAGCTCCCAACAAGCAAAAGAAGAATAGGAAATCTTTTTGGGTTTTCTTTTAATTATTACTACTAGCAAGAAAGTAAACTAGCTAAAAGCTACTACTAATTTTTTTTGTTTTTCTTAAGGTTTATCAAACACACAAGAAGAAAGCATAAAAAGGAAAATAAACTAGCATGGATATTACTGTGAAAAAGTATGAGCACCAACAACTAGCAATGAGTGTGTAAACATAAATGTAATGTCGGTGAGAAATACGTACTCCCCCAAGCTTAGGCTTTTGGCCTAAGTTGGTCTATTGCCACGGCTGGCCTCGCGGATATCCAAAGTTGTAGTTGGGGTCGTACTGTGACGCAGCAGTTATTGCATCGTGGGCTGCAGCTTGGAGGCGAGCTATCTCAGCCCTCCTCTCGTACTCGTTCGCCTCCTCCCTGGTTATGAAATATCTCCCCTTTGCCTGGAAGTCAAAGAAAGTAGGAGCAGGGAGAGCGATGTGATAGGTGCGTCGTCTGTCAAAGATTAGTCGGTACTGGAGGAACTGATCGTTCCTCTCAACAAAACGATGACGAACCATAGCCTCATAATCTAAATAAACAGGAGGCAACTCAATATCATACTCACGTATGGGTATATTAAGAAAATTAGCTAAACGGGTTGCATAAATTCCACCAAAGAAATCTCCATTATATCTATTATTATGCAACCTACGTGCAACAATGGCTCCCAAATTATAATGTTTATCTCCTAATATAGCACTCCTGAGAACACTGAGGTCGGGGACACACATGTGACATGCTTCATCCTTACCATTTGTGCACCTACCTATGAAGAGAGCAAAATAATGTATAGTAGGAAAATGAATGCTCCCTATGGTAGCTTGTGCTATATCTCTAGATTCCCCCACAGTTATACTAGCAAGAAAATCTCTAAATTCAGATTTGCGAGGTTCACTAGGACTACCCCATTGTGGAAGTTTGCAAGCAGTATTAAAATCCTCTAAATCCATAGTATAAGAATTTTCATAAAGATCAAACAGGACAGTTTGAGAATTACGTGAAGATGAAAATTCAAACCTTCTCACAAAGGAATCAGTGAGATAGTGGTACTGACGACACTTATCTGCTTCGAAGCTCATAAGATCAGCGTTACGCACATATGCGTTAAATTCTTCCTTGATTCCTGCTCGATCCATGAAGTCCTCTGAAGGCCATTCACAAGCCCGCACTTGAGCGTCCCTTGGTGGTTCATCGTCGGCATCACGCATTGCAAGCCTGGGTCCTTGCTTCCTTGAAGGGCCACCTTGGTACATTTTCCTAAGCATGTTTCTTCCTCTGAAAAATTTCTGAAAATTTTAGTAACTTCAAATAAAAGTGAACCAAACTCAACGAAATTGATAGTAACTACTCCCACAAGTGCCTAGAGACTATATCATGCATTAGAACTACTTGGAACCATATAAATTTGACATGCAAGCTCAAGAGCATGGTCACCTAGGCAGCACAAATTTGCAATGAATAAAGCACTAGAACAAAAACTAATTGGACCATTGGAGGAGTCACATACCAAGGAACAATCCCCCAAAGCAGTTTTGTGAGAGGTGCTTTGAGCAAGGAGATCGAAAATCGCAGCAAAAGGAGCTGGAACTCGTGCTTGAGCTGGTTGGTGATTTTTTTGGGAGGAAGGAGTGTGTGGGTGCAGAAATAAGTGGAGGGGAGCCACCATGGGCCCATGAGGCAGGGGGCGCGCCCAGGGGGTGGGCGCGCCCTGGACCCTCGTGGCCAGGTGCCAGCTCCCCCTGCTGTGTTCTCAGTGCCAGATATTCTCAAATATTCCAGAAAAAATCATATTTTAATTTTGGGGCATTTGGAGAACTTTTATTTTCGGGGTATTTTTTATTGCACGGATAATTCAGAAAACAGGCAGAAAATACTATTTTTGCTTTATTTATTCTAAATAACAGAAAATAAAAGGAGGGTACAGAAGGTTGTGCTTTCTAACTTCATCCATCTCATGCTCATCAAAAGGAATCCACTAACAAGTTTGATCAGGTCTTGTTAACAAACTCATTCCGAATAACATGGAACCGGAGAAATTTCGAATAACACTAAGTTACCTCAACGGGGATATGCACATCCCCAATAATAAGAATATCATATTTCTTCTTGACAGTAGGTAGAGGAAATTCAAAACCTCCAAAAATAATTGATGAAAAATTTCCAATAGAGTTGATACTATGAACTTGAGGTTGTTTCCTCTGAAAGTGTACCGTATGCTCATTGCCATTAACATGAAAAGTGAAATTGCCTTTTTTGCAATCAATAACAGCCCCTGCAATATTCAAAAAGGGTCTTCCAAGAATAATAGACATACTATCGTCCTCGGGAATATCAAGAATAACAAAGTCTGTTAAAATAGTAACATTTGCAACCACAACAGGCACATCCTCACAAATACCTACAGGTATAGCAGTTGATTTATCAGCTATTTGCAAAGATATTTCAGTAGGTGTCAACTTATTCAAGTCAAGTCTACGATATAAAGAGAGAGGCATAACACTAACACCGGGTCCAAGATCACATAAAGCAGTTTTCACATAGTTTCTTTTAATGGAGCATGGTATAGTTGGTACTCCTGGATCTCCTAGTTTCTTAGGTATTCCACCCTTGAATGTGTAATTAGCAAGCATGGTGGAAATTTCAGCTTCCGGTATCTTTCTTTTATTAATAACAATTTCTTTCATATACTTAGCATAAGGATTCATCTTGAGCATATCGGTCAAATGCATACGCAAGAAGATAGGTCTAATCATTTCAGCAAAGCGCTCAAAATCCTCATCATCCTTTTTCTTGGATGGTTTAGGAGGAAAGGGCATGGGTTTCTGAACCCATGGCTCTCTTTCTTTACCGTGTTTCCTAGCAACAAAGTCTCTCTTATCATAACGTTGATTCTTTGATTGTGGGTTATCAAGATCAACAGCAGGCTCAGCTTCTACATCATTATCATTGCTAGGTTGAGCATCAACATGAACATCATCATTAACATTATCACTAGGTTCATGTTCATTACCAGATCGTGTTTCAGCATCAGAAATAGAAATATCGTTGGGATTCTCAGGTGTGTCTACAACAGGTTCACTAGAAGCATGCAAAGTCCTATCATTTTTATTTTTCTTCTTTTTAGAAGGACTAGGTGAATCTACATTATTTCTCTGAGAGTCCTGCTCAATTCTCTTAGGATGGCCTTCAGGATACAAAGGTTCCTGAGTCATTTTACCAGTTCTAGTAGCCACTCTAACAGCAAAATCATTATTCTTACTATTCAATTCATTGAGCAAATCATTCTGAGCTTTAAGTACTTGTTCTACTTGAGTGGTAACCATAGAAGCATGTTTACTAATGAGTTTAAGTTCACCTTTAACTCTAGACACATAAACTCAAGTATTCAAGCATATCGGAATTGTGTTTCAACTGTCTACCAACATAAGCATTGAAGTTTTCTTGTTTGACAATAAAATTATCAAACTCGTCTAAGCATTGGCTAGCAGACTTATAACGAGGAATATCACCTTCATCAAATCTATAGAGAGAATTTACCACTACCTGTGTCGGGTTATCAAGACCATGTATCTCTTCAATAGGTGATGGATTAAAACCATGTATTTCTTCAACAGGCGGTAAATTAAGAACATGTATTTCTTCAACGGAGGTAAATTCTTAATATCTTCAGCTTTTATTCCTTTTTCTTTCATAGATTTCTTTGCCTCTTGCATATCTTCAGGACTGAGAAATAGAACACCCCTTTTCTTCGGAGTTGGCTTAGGAGTTGGTTCAGGAAGTGTCCAATTATTTTCATTGGTCAACATATTATTCAATAGAATTTCAGCTTCATCTGGTGTTCTTTCCCTGAAAACAGAACCAGCACAACTATCCAGGTGGTCTCTGGAAGCATCGGTTAGTCCATTATAAAAGATATCAAGTATTTCATTTTTCTTAAGAGGATGATCAGGCAAAGCATTAAGTAATTGGAGAAGCCTCCCCTAAGCTTGTGGGAGACACTCTTCTTCAATTTGCACAAAATTATATATTTCCCTTAAGGCAGCTTGTTTCTTATGAGCAGGGAAATATTTAGCAGAGAAGTAATAAATCATATCCTGGGGACTACGCACACAACCAGGATCAAGAGAATTAAACCATATCTTAGCATCACCCTTTAATGAGAACGGAAATATTTTAAGGATATAGTAGTAGCGAGTTCTCTCATCATTAGTGAACAGGGTGGCTATATCATTTAATTTAGTAAGATGTGCCACAACAGTTTCAGATTCATAGCCATAGAAGGGGTCAGATTCAACCAAAGTAATTATATCAGGATCAACAGAGAATTCATAATCCTTATCAGTAACAAAGATAGGTGAAGTAGCATAAGCAAGATCATATTTCATTCTAGCATTCAGAGTTTTTTGTTTCAACTTAGCTAATAATTTCTTAAGATCACTTCTATCATTGCAAGCAAGAAAGTCTCTAGCAGTTTCTTCATCCATAACATAACCCTCAGGCACAATAGGCAATTCATATTTAGGGGAGAATCTTCATCATCACTTTCATCAATATTATCAGTTTCAATAATTTCATTCTCTCTAGCCCTAGCAAGTTGTTCATCAAGAAATTCACCAAGTGGCACAGTAGTATCAAGCATAGAAGTAGTTTCATCATAAGTATCATGCATAGCAGAAGTGGCATCATCAATAACATGTGACATATCAGAATTAATAGCAGAAGCAGGTTTAGGTGTCGCGAGCTTACTCAAAACAGAAGGTGAATCAAGTGCAGAGCTAGATGGCAGTTCCTTACCTCCCCTCGTAGTTGAGGGATAAATTTTTGTTTTCGCGTCTTTCAAGTTCTTCATAGTGACCAGCAGATATAAATCCCAAGTGACTCAAAGAATAGAGCTATGCTCCCTGGCAACGGCACCAGAAAATAGTCTTGATAACCCACAAGTATAGGGGATCGCAACAGTTTTCGAGGGTAGAGTATTCAACCCAAATTTATTGATTCGACACAAGGGGAGCCAAAGAATATTCTCAAGTATTAGCAGTTGAGTTGTCAATTCAACCACACCTGGATAACTTAGTATCTGCAGCAAAGTATTTAGTAGCAAAGTAGTATGGAAGTAATGGTAACGGTAGCAAAAGTAATATTTTTGGGTTTTGTAGTGATTGTAACAATAGCAACAGAAAAGTAAATAAGCGAAGAACAATATGTGAAAATCTCGTAGGCATTGGATCAATGATGGAGAATTATGCCGGATGCGGTTCATCATGTAACAGTCATAACATAGGGTGACACAGAACTAGCTCCAATTCATCAATGTAATGTAGGCATGTATTCTGAATATAGTCATACGTGCTTATGGAAAAGAACTTGCATGACATCTTTTGTCCTACCCTCCCGTGGCAGCGGGGTCCTAGCGGAAACTAAGGGATATTAAGGCCTCCTTTTAATAGAGTACCAGAGCAAAGCATTAACACATAGTGAATACATGAACTCCTCAAACTACGGTCATCACCGGGAGTGGTCCCGATTATCGTCACTTCGGGGTTGCCGGATCATAAGACATTGTAGGTGACTATAGACTTGCACGATAGGATCAAGAACTCACATATATTCATGAAAACATAATAGGTTCACATCTGAAATCATGGAACTCGGGCCCTAGTGACAAGCATTAAGCATAGCAACATCAATCTCAGAACATAATGGATACTAGGGATCAAACCCTAACAAAACTAACTCGATTACATGATAAATCTCATCCAACCCATCACCGTCCAGCAAGCCTATGATGGAATTACTCACGCACGGCGGTGAGCATCATGAAATTGGTGATGGAGGATGGTTGATGATGATGACGGCGACGGATTCCCCTCTCTGGAGTCCCGAACGGACTCCAGATCAGCCCTCCCGAGAGAGTTTAGGGCTTGGCGGCGGCTCCGTATCGTAAAACGCGATGAATCTTCCTCTCTGATTTTTTTCTCCCCGAACACGAATATATGGAGTTGGAGTTGAGGTCGTTGGAGCTCCAGGGGGCCCACGAGGCAGGGGGGCGCGCCCTGGGGGGGCAGGCGCGCCCCCACCCTCGTGGAAAGGGTGTGGGCCCCCTGGCCTTGATTCTTTCGCCAGTATTTTTTATTATTTCCAAAAATAATCTCCGTGAAGTTTCAGGTCATTCCGAGAACTTTTGTTTCTGCACAAAGATAACACCATGGCAATTCTGCTGAAAACAACGTCAGTCCGGGTTAGGTCCATTCAAATCATACAAGTTAGAGTCCAAAACAATGGCAAAAGTGTTTGGAAAAATAGATACGACGGAGACATATCAGCAAGTCGCTTTACTCGTTTCGTAATGCATCATCCCGCAACTAACTCATTAGTCACATTGCTTGCAAGGCTTATAGTGATGTGCATTACCGAGAGGGCCCAGAGATACCTCTCTGATACTCGGAGTGACAAATCCTAATCTCGATCTATGCCAACCCAACAAACACCTTCGGAGACTCCTGTAGAGCATCTTGATAATCACCCAATTACATTGCGACATTTGATGGCACACAAGGTGTTCCTCCGGTATTCGGGAGTTTCATAAACTCATAGTCAAAGGAATATGTATAAGTCATGAAGAAAGCAATAACAATAAAACTTAACAATCATTATTCTAAGCTAACGGATGGGTCATCTCCATCACATCATTCTCTAATGATGTGATCCCATTCATCAAATGACAACACATGTCTATGGTCAGGAAACTTAACCATCTTTGATTAACGAGCTAGTCAAGTAGAGGCATACTAGGGACACTCTGTTTTTTCTATGTATTCACACATGTACTAAGTTTCCGGTTAATACAATTCTAGCATGAATAATAAACAATTATCATGATATAAGGAAATGTGAATAACAACTTTATTATTGCCTCTAGGGCATATTTCCTTCAGTCTCCCACTTGCACTAGAGTCAATAACCTAGTTCACATCGCCATGTGAAAAACACCTATAGTTCACATCGCCATGTGAATAACACCTATAGTTCACATCGACATGTGATTAACACCTATAGTTCACATCGCCATGTGACCAACACCCAAAGGGTTTACTAGAGTCAATAATCTAGTTCAGATCATCATGTGATTAACACCCAAAGAGTAATAAGGTGTGATCATGTTTTGCTTGCGAGAGAAGTTTAGTCAATGGGTCTGCCACATTTTGATCCGTATGTATTTTGCAAATTTCTATGTCTACAATGCTCTGCATGGAGCTACTCTAGCTAATTGCTCCCACTTTCAATATGTATCCAGTTCAAGACTTAGAGTCATTCAGATCGGTGTCAAAGCTTGCATCGACGTAACTCTTTACGACGAACTCTTTATCACCTCCATAACCGAGAAACATTCCTTACTCCTCTTTAGGTACCTAAGGTTAATTTTGACCGCTGTCCAGTGATCTAATCCCGGATCACTATTGTACCCCCTTGCCAAACTCATGGCAAGGCACGCAACAGGTCTGGTACACAGCATGGCATACTTTATAGAACCTATGACTGAGGCATAGGGAATGACTTTCATTCTCTCTCTATATTCTGCCGTGGTCGGGTTTTGAGTCTTGCTCAACTTCACACCTTGTAACATAGACAGGAACCCTTTCTTTGACTGATCCAGTTTGAACTGCTTCAAAACTTTATCAAGGTATGTGCTTTGTGAAAGTCCTATCAAGCGTCCCGATCTATCTCTATAGATCTTGATGCCCAATATATAAGCAGCTTCACCGAGGTCTTTCATTGAAAAAAATCTTATTAAAGTATCCTTTTATGCTATCTAGAAATTCTATATCCTTCCCGATCAACAATATGCCATCCACATATAATATCATAAATGCAACATGGCTCCCACTCACTTTCTTGTAAATACATGCTTCACCATAAGTCTGTATAAAACCATATGCTTTGATCACCTCATCAAAGCGTATATTCCAACTCCGAGATGCTTGCACCAGTCCATAGATGGATCGCTGGAGTTTGCACACTTTGTTAGCACCTTTAGGATCGACAAAACATTCTGGTTGCATCATATACAACTCTTCTTTAAGAAATCCATTAAGAAATGCAGTTTCGACATCCGTTTGCCAGATTTCATAAAATGTGGCAATTGTTAACATGATTCAGACAGACTTAAGCCCCGCTACGAGTGAGAAAATCACATCATAGTCAACACCTTGAACTTGTCGAAAACCTTTTGCGACAAGTCGAGCTTTGTAGATAGTAACACTACCATCAACGTCCGTCTTCCTCTTGAAGATCCATTTATTCTTAATGGCTTGCCGATCATCGAGTAAGTCAACCAAAGTCCATACTTTTTTCTCATACATGGATCCCATCTCAGATCATGGCCTCAAGCCATTCTGTGGAATCTGGGCTCATCATCGCTTCCTCATAGTTCATAGGTTCGTCATGGTCTAGTAACATGACTTCCAGAACAGTATTACCGTACCACTCTAGTGCGGAACGTACTCTGGTTGACCTACGAGGTTCGGTAGTAACTTGATCTGAATTTTCATGATCATCATCATTATCTTCCTCACTAGTTGGTGTAGGCATCACGGGAACGGTTTTATGTGATGAGCTACTTTCCAATTCGAGAGAAGGTACAATTACCTCATCAAGTTCTACTTTCCTCTCACTTACTTCTTTCGAGAGAAACTCCTTCTCTAGAAAGGATCCATTCTTAGCAAAAAAGATCTTGCCTTCGGATCTATGATAGAAGGTGTACCCAATAGTTCCTTTTTGGGTATCTATGAAGACGCACTTCTCTGATTTGGGTTCGAGCTTATCAGGCTGAAGCTTTTTCACATAAGCATCGCAACCCCAAACTTTAAGAAACGACAGCTTAGGTTGCTTGCCAAACCACAGATGGTGCCCTCTTTAATGTGAATGCAGCTGTATCTAATGCATAACCCCAAAACGATAGTGGTAAATCGGTAAGAGACATCATAGACCGCACCATATCTAATAAAGTACGGTTACGATGTTCGGACACACCATTACGCTGTGGTGTTCCAGGTGGCGTGAGTTGTGAAACTATTCCACATTGTTTTAAATGAAGGCCACACTTGTAACTCAAATATTCACCTCCGCGATTAGATCGTAGAAACTTTATTTTCTTGTTACGATGATTCTCAACTCCACTCTAAAATTCTTTGAACTTTTCAAATGTTTCAGACTTCTGTTTCATTAGGTAGATATACCTATATCTGCTCAAATCATCTGTGCAGGTCAGAAAATAACGATACCCGCTGCGAGCCTCAACACTCATCGGACCGCATACATCGGTATGTATTATTTCCAATAAGTCATTAGCTTGCTCCATTGTTCCGGAGAACGGAGTTTTAGTCATCTTGCCCATGAGGCATGGTTCGAAAGTATCAAATGATTCATAATCAAGTGATTTCAAAAGCCCATCTGCATGGAGTTTCTTCATGCGCTTTACACCAATATGACCTAAACGGCAGTGCCACAAGTAAGTTGCAGTATCATTACCAAGTTTGCATCTTTTGGCATCAATTTTATGAATATGTGTATCACTACGATCGAGATTCAATAAACCATTCACATTGGGTGTATGATCATATAAGGTTTTATTCATGTGAACAGAACAACAATTATTCTCTGACTTAAATGAATAACCATATTGCAATAAACATGATCAAATCATATCATGTTCAACACATACACCAAATAACATTTATTTAAGGTTCAGTACTAATACCGAAGGTAGAGGGAGTGTGCGATGGTGATCGTATCAACCTTGGAATTACCTCCAACACACATCGTCACCTCGTCCTTAACAAGTCTTTGTTCATTCTGCAACTCCCGTTTCAAGCTACTAAATTTAGCAACTAAACCGGTATCAAATACCCAAGGGTTGCTATGAACACTAGTAAAGTACACATCAATAATCTGCATATCAAATATACCTTTGTTCACTTTGCCATCCTTCTTATCCGCCAAATATTTGGGGCAGTTCCGCTTCTAGTGACCATTTCCTTTGCAGTAAAAGCACTCGGTTTCAGGCTTGGGTCTAGCTTTGGGCTTCTTCATGGGAGTGACAACTTGCTTGCCATTCTTCTTGAAGTTCCCTTTCTTTCCCTTGCCCTTTTTCTTGAAACTAGTGATCTTGTTAACCATCAACACTTGATGTTATTTCTTGATTTCTACCTTCGTTGATTTCATCATCGCGAAGAGCTTGGGAATAATTTTCGTCATCCCTTGCATATTATAGTTCATCACTAAGTTCTAGTAGCTTGGTGATAGTGACTAGAGAACTCTGTCAATCACTATCTTATCCGGAAGATTAAATCCCACTTGATTCAAGTGATTGTAGCACCCATACATTCTGAGCACATGCTCACTAGTTGATCTATTCTCCCCCATCTTGTAGGCAAAGTACTTGTCAGAGGTCTCATACCTCTTAACACAGGCATGAGTCTGAAATTTCAATTTCAACTCTTGGAACATCTCATATGCTCCATGGCGTTCAAAATGTTTTTGAAGTCCCGGTTCTAAGCCGTAATGCATGGTGCACTAAACTATCAAGTAGTCATCATACCGAGCTTGTCAAACATTCATAACGTCTGCATCTGCTCCTGCAATAGGTCTGTCACCTAGCGATGCATCAAGGACATAATTCTTCTATGCAGCAATGAGGATAATCCTCATATCACGGACCCAGTCCGCATCGTTGCTACTATCATCTTTCAACTTAGTTTTCTCTAGGAACATATCAAAAATAAAACAGGTAGCTAAACGTGAGCTATTGATCTACAACATAGATATGCAAATACTATAAGGACTAAGTTCATGATAAATTAAGTTCAATTAATCATATTACTTAAGAACTCCCACTTAGATAGACATCCCTCGAGTCATCTAAATGATCACGTGATCCATATCAACTAAACATGTCCGATCGTCACGTGAGATGGAGTAGTTTTCAATGGTGAACATCTCTATGTTGATCATATCTACTATATGATTCACGTTCTACCTTTCGGTCTCCAGTGTTCCGAGGCCATGTCTGTACATGCTAGGCTCATCAAGTTTAACCCGAGTATTCCGCACGTGCAAAACTGTCTTGCACCCGTTGTATGTGAATGTAGAGCTTATCACACCCAATCATCACGTGGTGTCTCGGCACGACGAACTATCACAACGGTGCATACTCAGGGAGAACACTTATACCTTGAAATTTAGTGAGGGATCATCTTATAATGCTACCGCCGTACTAAGCAAAATAAGATGCATAAAGGATAAACATCACATGCAATCAAAATATGTGACATGATATGGCCATCATCATCTTGTGCCTTTGATCTCCATCTCCAAAGCACCGTCATGATCTCCATCGTCACTGGCTTGACACCTTGATCTCCATTGTAGCGTCGTTGTCGTCCCGCCAATTATTGCTTCTATGACTATCACTACCGCATAGTGATAAAGG
This sequence comes from Aegilops tauschii subsp. strangulata, assembly GCF_002575655.3. Lineage (NCBI taxonomy): Eukaryota > Viridiplantae > Streptophyta > Magnoliopsida > Poales > Poaceae > Aegilops > Aegilops tauschii. Next base: position 231,400,265 of record NC_053039.3, read on the forward strand.
AAAGCAATTACATGGCGATTGCATCTCATACAATAAAGCGACAACCATAAGGATCCTGCTAGTTGCCGATAAATTTTACAAAACATGATCACCTCATACAATAACTTATATCACATCATGTCTTGACCATATCACATCACAACATGCCCTGCAAAAATAAGTTAGACATCCTCTACTTTGTTGTTGCAAGTTTTAAGTGGCTGCTACGGGCTTCTAGTAAGAACCGTTCTTACCTGCGCACCAAAACCACAACAATTTTTCGTCAAGTGTGCTGTTTTAACCTTCAACAAGGACCGGCCGTAGTCAAATTCGATTCATCTAAAGTTGGAGAAACAGACACCCGCCGGCCACCTTTATGCAAAACAAGTTGCATTTCTGTCGGTGGAACCGGTCTCATGAACATGGTCATGTAAGGTTGGTCCAGGCCACTTCATCCAACAATACCGCCGAATCAAAATAAGACGTTGGTGGTAAGCAGTATGACTATTATCACCCACAACTCTTTGTGTTCTACTCGTGCATATCATCTACGCATAGACCTGGCTCGGATGCCACTGTTGGGGAACGTAGCATGCAATTTCAAAAAAAAAAATCCTACGATCACGCAAGATCTATCTAGGATATGTATAGCAACGAGAGGGGAAGAGTGTGTCCACGTACCCTCGTAAAACGAAAGCGGAAGCATTAGGTTAACGCGGTTGATGTAGTCGAACGTCTTCACGATCCAACCGATCAACTACCGAACGTACGACACGTCCGAGTTCAGCACACGTTCAGCTCAATGACGTCCCTCGAACTCTTGATCCAGCAGAGGGTCGAGGGAGAGTTTCGTTAGCACGATGGCGTGGTGATGGTGATGTGATCCGCGCAGGGCTTCGCTTAAGCACTACGTGAATATGACCAGAGGAGTAAACCGCGGAGAGGGACGCCGCACACGGCTTGGAACAATTGGTGTGTCTCCAAGGGGTGCCCTGCCCACGTATATAAAGGAGGGAGAGGGAGGAGGCCGGCCACCAGGGGAGCACCAAGGAGAGGGGAGTCCTACTAGGACTCCAGTCCTAGTAGGATTCAGCCCCCCCTCTTATTCCTTCTCACGGAGGGGGTAAAGGGGGAAGGAGAGGAAGAGGAGAAGGAAAGGGGGGCGCGCCCCCTCCCCTAGTCCAATTCGGACTCCCCATGGGAGGGGGCGCGGCTGTCGGTGTCAAAACCGGCGGATGTCGGGTAGGGGGTCCCGAACTGTGCGTCTAGGATCGATGGTAACAGGAGACGAGGGACACGATGTTTACCCAGGTTCGGGCCCTCTCTATGAAGGCAATACCCTACTTCCTGCTTGATTGATCTTGATGAATATGGGTATTACAAGAGTTGATCTACCACGAGATCGTAATGGCTGAACCCTAAAAGTCTAGCCTATGTGAATATGGTAATGAGTATCCCTATCCGGACTATGCTCTCCGGTTTATATAGGCACCGGAGAGATCTAGGGTTACATGGGGTCGGTTACATAAGAGGGAATCTTCATAGTCGGTCGCCTAGCTTGCCTTCCACGCCAAGGTGAGTCCAATCCGGACACGGGTATAGTCTTCGGCCTTCATATCTTCACAGCCCATCAATCCGGCCCATGGATAACAGGCCGGACGCCCGAGGACCCCTTAGTCCAGGACTCACTCAGTAGCCCCTGAACCTGGCTTCAATGACGAGGAGTCCGGCGTGCAGATTGTCTTCGGCATTGCAAGGCGGGTTCCCCTTTTTCCGAACTCCAAGATAGTCTTCGGATGCGATGATTGTATCCAGACCTATTACACACACCACACACAACCGTAGAGAGAGTATATATTTTTACACGAGTTCCATCCGCTGACAGCTTTCTGCAATGTAACATCACGTCTGTCCAGTCATAATTTCGAACTGTTGTCCCACGTTTCAAGACGCGGTTGCCATTGGCACGTCTTGTCGAGGTAGAGATCGTGTCCCCTTATTGCGGGATACTCAACAATGCGGGCATGGGTAACCCAACCATGCCGTTTATACAGCCTTGGGGAATAGGCAAATCATAAGGCGAGTGAGGAGGCGTTTAATATGTGATGCCTTTATAAGGGGATAAGGATTCCCTCTTCCACTCCTCAAGCTCTCTCTCTGTCTCCGCCTTCCCGATCTCGAGCTCCAGCTGAAAGTGCGTTATATCAACTAGAGGGGGGGTGAATAGGTGATTTTTATAAATTCTTCACTGAGGAATTTGTGGGTGAGGAAATTCCTTAGCGAAGAACTACTTGCAGCGGAATAAGTACTCAAAAGTATGCATAGCAGAACACAAGCATAGTCATCATGATGAAATGAAAACAAGCACAGAGTACATAAAGCGTAAACACAGGATAACACAGGATGAAGACAAACAGACTGAGGAAATTGAACTGAGGAAATTGAGAAAGTCTTCAGTCAAAGTATTCAAACACAGATATGAACAATTGCACAACACAGGAATGAGGAAATGAAAGAGTTGAGGAAATAGAACCAGTTGGCTTGGTGAAGACAATGATTTGGTAGACCAGTTCCAACTGCTGTCTCAGTTGTACGTCTGGTTGGAGTGGCTAGGTATTTAAACCTGAGGACACCCAGTCCCGGACACACAGTCCTCACCGTATTCTCCTTGAACTAAGGTCACACAGACCTCGTCCAATCACTCGTGGTAAGTCTTCAGGTGACTTCCGAACCTTCACAAACTCGGTCACTCGACGATCCATTCCTCTTGGATGCTCTAGACCATGACGCCTAACTGTCTGGAAGAAGCACAGTCTTCAAAGGTAACAAGCGTCGGATCCACGCAGGATCAATCTCTTCAGTGATGCTCAATCACTTTGGGTTTGTAGGTGTTTGGGTTTGGGGTTTTTCCTCACTTGATGATTTTCGCTCAAAGTCCTCGGAGGATGGGATGCTCTCAAATGACAAGTGTCAGTTTCTCTCGGAGCAGCCAACCAGCTAGTGGTTGTAGGGGGCGGCTATTTATAGCCTGGGGAGCAGCCCGCATGATAAGACATAAATGCCCTTCAATGATATGACCGTTAGGTGGGTAGATATTTTGGGACAGCTGGCGCATAGCACAGCAACGGTCAGAAATTTGAGGTTCAAATTCCTCAGGGCTATCATGTTCCTCACTGTGTAGGCAATCCGCACTGGCGAATTCCTAACTCCTCAGTCAGAACAAATTCCTCAGAGACCAGAAGAACTTTTTCTCTGTCACTGAAGAATATGACTAAACTGTATGAGATTTCCAATGGCTTCACTCGAAGGGATTGGTAGGTGTAGGATTTTGAGTTGAGCAGCACATGGAAATGTTTCCTTAGTATTTCCTCGACCCCCTTTAACAGTACGGTGTTTCCTATGACTCAAGAAAGAGAAAATGAAACTACGAAAACAAAAGTCTTCACGCTTCATATTCCTCAAATGAATACCAAGTCTTCAAGGTCAAACCAATTTCTTCATCTTCAAAGTCTTCAGAAAGTCTTCAGTAATCCAAAGTCTTCAGTCGAAGAACTTCATTTTTAGGGGTCGACTTTCACTGTAATTATCAACTCCTCATAGACTTATAGATCTATGTACACTCACAAACGCATTAGTCACTTAACCTATAAGTCTTCAATACACCAAAATCAGTAAGGGGCACTAGATGCACTTACACCAGCGCCCAAGTTCTCATCTCTTTTCCACTCAAGCAACCATGTCCGGATCCGGTGGTCAGGGCAAGTGGATGGTCTCCTCCGTCAAGGAGGAGGACATTACTGAGCTTCGGGCGGACGGGTATTTGGCGAAGGAGATCGACCACCGTCTGTCGGCCTAGGGACAAATCGTCCCCACGCCGAAGCCCACTAAGAGGGTAGTATTCATCCCCCATTTCTTCCACGGGCTAGGGTTTCCACTCCACGCTTTCGTCCGCGGGCTGATGTATTATTACGGGATAGATTTCCATGATCTGTCCCCGAATTCCTTCCTCAACATCTCGGCGTTTATCGTCATGTGTGAGGCCTTCCTTTGCATCCAACCCCACTTCGGGCTGTGGCTCAAAGTCTTCAACGTGAAGCCGAAGGTGGTGGATGGCCAGCACGCGGAGTGCGGAGGAGCCATGGTGAGCAAGCTGTCCAACGTCTCTTGGCCCAAGGGCACTTTTGTGGATACGGTAAAGGAGTGGCAGAAGCAGTGGTTCTACATCACAGAACCACGCGGCACCACCTGGGCCGCAACTGCCGAATTCCGCTCCAGCGCTCCTATGCGACTCACTTCCTGGGTCGAGAAGAGTCTGGACTGGTGTTCTCCTGACGAGCTGATAATGCTGCAAACGCGTGTTCAGAGCATGGTAACCAAGAGCGTCAAGCTCGTCGATGTGATCCAGGTGATGTTGGTTCGCCAGATCCTTCTGTGCCAGCGCCGAAGCCGCCCGCTGTGGGAGTTCAACCCGAAGAAGCACCGGACCCTGGTGAGGCTCTTCGAGACTACGCACGAAGGTGCATGGAAGTTGCTCTTCAAGGGCAATGAGAAACCACCGGCCACGGATTCAGACCGTGGTCACGACTGTAAAACCCCCGCCAGCGAGGTATATTATTTTTGATGTGCCCCTAACTTAATTGTTTCGAGGATGATGTGTGAGATTTTATTATTGCTCTTTCAGGACTAGATGGAGAGGGCGAAGCGGATCCAGTGTCCGGCTCCACTGCCTGAAGAACCAGTCATCCCGCGTCTAGCGAAGATGCTGGTGCCGGCGCCATATAAGGCGCCGGAGAAGAAGGCCAAGAAGAAGGTAAAGGGGGCCAAGAGTGGCCTCCACCGTAAGGGCACTTCGGACGTGACGTCCGAAGACGACAAAACTCATTCCTCTGTCCCTGAGGACAATGACGAGGAAGAGGAGGAGGAGGAGGAAGACAACCCCCCCCCCTGAGGAGAGGAAGAAGAAGAGGGCGGCTTCGGCGCATCTAGAGGCGGAAACGGCCAAGAAGGGGAAGGGGGTCCCGGCGGTCAACACCGCGTGGGATGTTGACAGTAGTCCGGAACGACGCCCCCGTGCTAAACCCCAGGCCGCTTCGTAAGTGACATGGCTTGCTTGTGCGCACATCCGGCCCTTTCTCTCCATTATCTTGACATAGTTAAGTGTACCATTGCAGTCCGGCCCGCAACCTAATCCAACGATCCTCGTCTGGAGGTTCGTTGGCTCCGTCGGAGATGGCAAGCATGTCGTCGCCGCCTGCTTATTCCCCCGGGGCCAGGGATGACACCGAAGTGTTGTCCCGGAGGGCCGATCCGAACCGGTGAGGAGCCCAGGACGCTGTCCGGGAGGTGCCACGAGGCGAAGCCTCCACTGCCAGACACATGGAGGAGACGATCCCCATGGAGACTGGTGAAGAGGCCGCATCCAGTTTGGCCCTCAGCCGAATACGATTCTGGAGACCCATATGGCTCCGGAGTCGGGCGAGCAGCCCCCTTTGAAGGAGGGGGTGCGCCACTTCCGCCGGTGGTCCCTGTCCATCCAGGGGCGCCGGATAACCTGATAGAGGCGCTACGAGGCGCCTTCGTTATGGACGAGAACCGTGTCCTTATGGGCGCGGTGATTGAGACGGTTCAGTCTGCCAAGAGTGGACTGAACGAAGCCTGCAGCAACCTATTGACAGGTTTCGAGGTAAGTGACATAGAAAGAGAAAAAAAACCTGTAGTCAGTAGCCCCTGAGACACTGTCCGGTGTTCGGCGAGAAGAACCGGACAGAGGATCTATTGTAGGAGACTAACATAGCATGTATGCATAAGCAGGCGTCGCTGTTGGCCGCAACCTCGCATGCTGCCGAAGTCTCTGAATTGAGGCAGAGGCTGGAGCGGACCGAGAACGAGCTCGGCGAGGTTACAATGCGGCTTCAGGAGAAGCAAGGTGAGTAACGTCTTGCTGAGTGTTCGGAAAGCATAGGCGTTGTGTACTGACTGTAATGTCGTAATATGTGCAGGAGCCGCGACTGAGGTCGAGGCCCTGAGGAAGGCCTTCGGCGAGGCCGAGGAGAAAGCTGTCCAGCAGCAGGCCGCTCGTAAGAAGCTCAAGGCCGGGGTCAAAGAATTCCAGCAGGAGCTCCAAGATGCAGTGAAAAAATGTGAGACCTTGGAGAATGATGCGTTGGCTCAAGAGGCCGAACTCACCAAGGCTCGTCAGAGCGCAGAGACCGCACGGAATGAGGCCCAAGTCGCCCTCCAGGAGATCCAGGAGGCCAAGAAGATCACAACGTGTAAGGCATTTAAGATGCAAAGCAAGTATGCGGAGAAGCAATACCTTTTACTAACCCGGGTTCGGAGTTCCCCAGGGGCTTTTGCGGATCTACCACGCAGCGTATCATACGCTGCAGAGTTCTACCGAGCGGAAGGAGGAGGTTCTATGGAGAAGCTATTCTGGTCGCAGTATGCGACGCCAGAGCATCCCGTGTCCTTCACCGATCAGCTGAAGCAGCTGGTGGAGCTGCACAGGGTGGCCGAACTAGCCATGAAGGATTTGACAATCCGGCTATGGCCAGCCGAAGCTATGCCTGGCAGCTACTTTGGACTCGTGAGGCGGCTAGTGGAAGCCTGTCCGCGGTTGGACGTCGTCAAGCGCTCTGCCTGTATTGAAGGTGCCCATATGGCCTTCGCTCGTTGCAAGATGTGGTGGGCGAAGATGAACGTCATTGAAGTTGCCAGCGGGCCGCCTGAGGGCAAGGAGCACCGCACACCCGAGAGATATTTTGCGGATGTCACAGAAGGGTCTCGACTTGTGGCAGCTCAATGTTCGCAGGACATTGTATTTGAATAAATATATTCATGTTGCCCTTGCATTGTATTATGGAAACAAAACCTGTAATGTAATTTTGTTATGCTTTAATTGTTTCCTCCTGTGCGGCCGTATTATTTGTAATCTGAGGGTTGGCCAGTCGTCGGCTTCTGCCCTCGCGTAGGTAGTACGAAGGTGTTCGGGATGGGATCTAAACAATCTTGATCCAATTATATGGTCCTTTGGAGGAGTTGTTTAGCGCAATGAACAATGCAATCAGACTATACGGCTTAAATGCCCTCACTTAGCCATAGGAGTTTTATAATTAAGCAAGTGCGCAGCCCCTGGTCCGAGCCGGGGTGCGTATCTGATCGGGAAGTGCCGATCCTTCGCATGACGTGGAAAAAATCTCCAACGATTTTGTAACCCTCGAACAGCTGACCGGCTCTCGCCGTATCATGACAGTCAGTTTTCGGCTTTCTCTACTGAGGTGCTCATCCGGTCAAAGCCCGGGCACAATCACAGTAGTTCTCCCTTTACTACCCTAGCCGATAGAGCGGAACGTAGGGTAGCAAGGAGAGGAGCCAGGCAACCCAACTATTGACCAAAGACATGATTCGGAGCCATGCATATAATGCTAAATTCGGGGTGCCGAACTTATATATAAGAAGTGTTCGGTCTTTGCTGCCGTATTGTGGGGCGATACGTAGCCCCTGGCGAATATGAGACGTACCAGAGAGTACCGATGCAGCCGATAAGCAGATCAAAATAAAATGAATTAAGAGGCAAAAACCACAGAAACTGGGCCGCAAACCATTTTCATTATAACTGGGTGGATACGTCCAGGCATATCTTGTACAAATAGTGCGATAAGCCTCCGGGCTATTTAACATGCCGGAATCAAGAGGGCGCATCGTGCGGGTCCTGGGAAATAAATATAAATACCGTCAAGAAGACGTATAGAGGTTTCTCTACGCACCTATGCTGCTTGCATCCTTTTTATGCCGATCCTTCAAAGGGACTGGTCAGCAGGCCCGTGGGAAAAGGAACCTGGAACAAAAATAAAAAGGTGAAAAGTATGTGTGTCTGGGATTGGTCTAGCCGAACTGTAGATCCCGGGTTAGCTTCTGGCTCCGTCGATGTCCATGGGATTTTGAGTGTGTAATTATGTACGCGTGGTGCGAATGCCACTACTTCATCGGGACTAGGACGGAGGCCGAATTGCTAATCGAGCTCTTGACGAGCCGCGTTGTCCTGCTGCAGTGTAGTCCGGAACCTCTTGATGATGTCCAGTGGCTCGACAGCCGCACTATGGTGCTGCTTGAGAAGGCCGATCTGTACCTCTGCTGCTAGGGCGGCGGTGTGCTCCTCTGTTCGGAGGGAGCGTTCCGTATTGCCATTGACTGTTATGACGCCACGTGGACCGGGCATCTTGAGCTTGAGATAAGCGTAGTGTGGCACTGCGTTGAATCTAGCAAACGCTGTTCGTCCGAGCAGTGCGTGGTAGCCGCTGCAGAAGGGGACGATGTCGAAGATTAACTCCTCGTTTTGGAAGTTGTCCGGAGAACCGAAGACCACTTCCAGCGTGATTGAGCCAGTGCAGCGGGCCTCTACGCCTAGTATGACTCCTTTAAAGGTAGTCTGTGTTGGTTTGATTCGTGAGGGGTCAATGCCCATCTTCCGCACTGTGTCTTGATAGAGCAGGTTGAGGCTGCTACCACCGTCCATCAGGACTCGTGTTAGGTGAAACCCGTCAATAATTGGGTCAAGGACTAGTGTGGCTGAACCGCCGTGGCGGATACTAGTTGGGTGGTCTCGACGATCGAAGGTGATCGGGAACAACGACCACGGATTGAATTTTGGGGCGACTGGCTCTACCGCGTAGACATCCCTAAGTGCTCGCTTACGCTCCCTTTTGGGGATGTGTGTAGCGTATATCATGCTCACCGTTTTGACTTGAGGGGAAATTTCTTCTACCCCCTAGTGCTCGGCTGTCGGGGCTCTTCGTCCTCGTCCTCACTTTGTGATCCCTTTTCCTTGTTTTCGGTATTTAACTTGCCAGCCTGCTTGAAAACCCAACAATCCCTGTTGGTATGATTGGCTTGCTTATCCGGGGTGCCGTGTATCTGGCACGGACGGTCGAGTATGCGGTCCAGGCTGGAAGGTCCTTCATTGTTTCTTTTGTAGGGCTTCTTCCGTTGGCCGGACTTGGAGCCAGTGAATCCGGCGTTGATTGTGGTGTCATCGGTGTTGTTGCCATTGCTTCGGCGTTTGTGTCTATTGCGCCGGAGCTTGCCAGTGCTATTCTTGGCCTCGGAGGAGCCTGTCTCGCTGGCTGTGTTGTTACTACGAGCCAGCCAACTGTCCTCTCCCGTGCAAAAGCGGGTCATGAGTGCCGTGAGGGCTGCCATGGACTTCGGCTTTTCTTGGCCGAGGTGGCGTGCTAGCCATTCGTCACGGATGCTGTGTTTGAGGGCTGCTAAGGCCTCGGCATCCGGACAGTCAACGATCTGGTTCTTTTTGGTTAGGAACCTAGTCCATAATTTTTTGGCTGATTCTCCAGGTTGTTGAACTATGTGGCTTAAGTCATCGGCGTCTGGTGGCCGGACATAGGTTCCTTGGAAGTTGTCCAGGAAAGCTTCTTCCAAGTCCTCCCAGCTGCCGATAGAATTTTCAGGCAGACTATTGAGCCAGTGCCGAGCTGGCCCCTTGAGCTTTAGTGGGAGGTATTTGATGGCGTGGAGGTCATCTCCTCGAGCCATATGGATATGGAGAATGAAATCCTCAATCTATACTGCGGGATCTGTTGTGCCGTCGTATGATTCGATATTGACGGGCTTGAACCCCTCGGGGAATTCGTGATCCAGTGCTTCATCTGTGAAGCAGAGAGGGTGTGCAGCACCTCTGTACTGGGCCGCATCGCAGCGTAGCTCTGATGGAGTCCGTCTGCGACATTCGGCCCGGGCGTGGCTAGGTTTGTCATGTACGAATAGGTAGCCGTCGTCGTGCCTCGAGGCACGACCTCGCGATCCGTAGATCGAGCTTGTATGTCCTGCTCTACTGTCCAATTCTTGCCAGAGATCGTATGTATGGTCCCGAGCTGGTCTGTCCCTGTTTTTGCGAGGTGGTGGGGCGGGCTGCTGTTCGGCCTGGGTTGCCGTTTTATCCCGACCGCGGGGTGGCCGGTTCGCCGCTCTATCCCGACCACGTGGTGGTCGGTCCTCATTGTGCAAGGGAGGTATGGGATCTGGTGCCTCCTCATCGAACTGAGGTAGTAGTCTGCGTTTTGGGTAGCTCTTGGTTGGGCGCTTGAGGCCGTATTCTTCAGCTGTCAGGACATCAGTCCATCTGTCGACAAGCAGATCTTGTTCGGCTTGAAGCTGCTGCTGTTTCTTTTTCAGGCTCCTTGCAGTGGCTATGAGCTGAAGCTTAAAGCGCTCCTGCTCCAGAGGATCCTTAGGCACGATGAAATTGTTGTTGCCGAGGCTTGTCTCCTCCTCGGAGGGCGGACGGTAACTATCGTCCTTCGAGTCATCTTCTATGGCCTGTTCGTCAGGGTTATCTTGCCTGTTGTCATGTTCCTCCTGTTCAGATGTAGCTTCGACAGGGTCTTCGTTGTTTTCGGCGTCGCCCGGAGTGCTATTTTCTCCGGTGCTAGTGTTGCTATCTTTTGAGCGACGAGGCTTAGAGCGGCGTTTGGGGCGCCGGCGCTTGGACTGCATCTCAGAGGGTTTATTCACGTCTGGCTCTTCTTTGTCGTCGCCCGATCCTTTAGGTGTATCAACCATGTACACGTCGTACGAAGAGGTGGTCGTCCAGCATCCAGTAAATGGCGGGTCTTGGCCTTACTCCTTGTTGGCATCGTCGTCCATATCGTCGATGTCTTCGGAGCCATAGTCGAGCACGTCGGTTAAGTCATCAACGGTGGCTATGAAGTGGGTGGCGGGTGGGAAGCAAAATTCCTCGTCGTCCGCCTCTAGCTTGAACCGAACACAGTTCGGCTGTGAGTCTTCCTCCAAGGACAAGTTCTTAAAAGAGTTTAGTATGTCACCCAAAGGTGAATGCTGGAAGATGTCTGCGGCGCTAAATTCGAAAATCGATAACCGATCCAGCTCGGTGTCCGCCGGCGCACCCGATCCGAAACGTGAAGCCGGAGACGAGTCCGGAGTTCCATTGACGCAAGCATTGCAGGATGTCGAGTCTGTGTGCGGCTCCAACGCCGCGGGCTTTGTGGCCTCGGAGGGTACGATCTGCTTCGGTTCTGCGACCGTTGCAGCGACAGGATCCATCTCCTGGATGTGATCCGATGACAGATTTAAGTCATGTTCGTCGGAGAGAGGGGGAGCGATCGCCACGATCTCAAATCCATCGAAAATCAAGTCTCCATGGATATCCGCGACGTAGTTCAAGCTTCCAAATTTGACCTGATGGCCAGGGGCGTGGCTATCGACCTGCTCCAGATGGCCAAGCGAGTTGGCCCGCAGTACGAAGTCGCCGAACAGAAAGATTTGTCCGGGGAGGAATGTTTCTCCCTTAACGACGCCATTACTGATGATCGAAGGGGCCATCGAGTCCTTTGCCGACGGCACAGTGGAACTCTCAATGAAAGCACCAATGTCGGTGTCAAAACCGGCGGATCTCGGGTAGGGGGTCCCGAACTGTGCGTCTAGGATCGATGGTAACAGGAGACGGGGGACACAATGTTTACCCAGGTTCGGGCCCTCTCTATGGAGGCAATACCCTACTTCCTGCTTAATTGATCTTGATGAATATGAGTATTACAAGAGTTGATCTACCACGAGATCATAATGGCTAAACCCTAAAAGTCTAGCCTATGTGAATATGGTAATGAGTATCCCTATTCGGACTATGCTCTCCGGTTTATATAGGCACCGGAGAGATCTAGGGTTACATGGGGTCAGTTACATAAGAGGGAATCTTCATAGTCGGTCGCCTAGCTTGCCTTCCACGCCAAGGTGAGTCCAATCCGGACACGGGCATAGTCTTCGGCCTTCATATCTTCACAGCCCATCAATCCGGCCCATGGATAACAGGCCGGACGCCCGAGGACCCCTTAGTCCAGGACTCCCTGAGCGGCCACCCCTTGTGGGCTGCCTCCCCTCTCCCCTATGGCCTATGTAGGCCCAATAATTCCCCGGGGGGTTCCAGTAACCCCTCGGTACTCCGAAATAAACCCAAACCATTCTGAAACCATTCCGGTGTCCGAATATTATTGTCCAATATATCAATCTTTACCTCTCGACCATTTCGAGACTCCTTGTCATGTCCGTGGTCTCATCCGGAACTTTGAACAATCTTCGGTCACCAAAACACATAACTCATAATACAAATCGTCATCGAACGTTAAGCGTGTGGACCCTACGGGTTCGAGAACTATGTAGACATGACCGAGACACATCTCCGGTCAATAACCAACAACAGAACCTGGATGCTCATATTGGTTCCTACATATTCTACAAAGATCTTTATCGGTCAAACCGCAATGACAACATACGTCATTCCCTTTGTCATCGGTATGTTACTTGCCCGAGATTCGATCGTCGGTATCATCATACCTAGTTCAATCTCGTTACCGGCAAGTCTCTTTACTCATTCTGTAATGCATCATCCCGCAACTAACTCATTAGTCACATTGCTTGCAAGGGGCTTATAGTGATGTCCATTGCCGAGAGGGCCAAGAGATACCTCTCCGATACTCGGAGTGAGAAATCCTAATCTCGATCTATGCCAACCCAACAAACACCTTCGGAGACACCTGTAGAGCATCTTTATAATCACCCATTTACATTGTGACGTTTGATAGCACATAAGGTGTTCCTCCGGTATTCGGGAGTTGCATAATCTCATAGTCAAAGGAATATGTATAAGTCATGAAGAAAGCAATAGCAATAAAACTTAACAATCATTATGCTAAGCTAACGGATGGGTCATGTCCATCACATCATTTTCTAATGATGTGACCCCGTTCATCAAATGACAACACGTGTCTATGGTCAGGAAACTTAACCATCTTTGATTAACGAGCTAGTCAAGTAGAGGCATACTAGGGACACTTTGTTTTGTCTATGTATTCACACATGTACTAAGTTTCCGGTTAATACAATTCTAGCATGAATAATAAACATTTATCATGATATAAGGAAATGTAAATAACAACTTTATTATTGCCTCTAGGGCATATTTCCTTCATGCCCATGATACGTCCATTTTGCATCATGTTTACCTACTGTTATTTCTGTTATTTTTATGCATAATAATGCTTTTTGGAGTAATTCTAATACCTTGTCTCTCATAATATGCAAAGTACACACAAAGAGGGAGAATTCCGGCAGCTGGAAATCTGAACCTGTAAAAGCTACGTCAGGCCACCTATTCTGCACAACTCCAAAGAAGCTGAAACTTGCTACCTCTTGAGCACGTGTTGGTTTTCCATTGAAGAGGAAAGGGTGATGCAGCAAAGTAGCATAAGTATTTCCCTCAGTTTTTGTGAACCAAGGTATCAATCCAGTAGGAGGCCACACGCAAGTCCCTCGTACCTACACAAACAAATAAGAACCTTGCAACCAACGTGGTAAAGGGGTTGTCAATCCCTTCACGGCCACTTGCAAAAGTGAGATCTGATAGAGATGATAAGATAATATTTTTTGTACTTTTTTGATAAAGATTAAAAGTAAAGATTTCAAAATAAAATAGATTGGAAACTTATATGATGGAAAATAGTCCCGGGGGCCATAGGTTTCACTAGTGGCTTCTCTCAAGATAGCATAAGTATTACGGTGGGTGAACAAATTACTGTCGAGCAATTGATAGAAAAGTGCATAGTTATGAGAATATCTAGGCATGATCATGTATATAGGCATCACGTCCGCGACAAGTAGACTGAAACAATTCTGCATCTACTACTATTACTCCACACATCGACCGCTATCCAGCATGCATCTAGAGTATTAAGTTCATTAGAACCGAGTAACACATTAGGCAAGATGACATGATGTAGAGGGATAAACTCAAGCAATATGATATAAACCCCATCTTTTTATCCTCGATGGCAACAATACAATACGTGTCGTTTCCCCTACTGTCACTGGGATTGAGCAACGCAAGATTGAACCCAAAGCTAAGCACTTCTCCCATTGCAAGAAAGATCAATCTAGTAGGCCAAACCAAACTGATAATTCGAAGAGACTTGCAAAGATAACAAATCATACATAAAAGAATTCAGAGGAAATTCAAATATTGTTCATAGATAATCTTGATCATAAACCCACATATCATCGGATCTCGACAAACACACCGCAAAAAGAGTTACATCGAATAGATCTCCAAGAAGATCGAGGAGAACTTTGTATTGAGATCCAAAGAGAGAGAAGAAGCCATCTCGCTAATAACTATGGACCCGAAGGTCTGAGGTAAACTACTCATACATCATAGGAGAGGCTATGGTGTTGATGTAGAAGCCCTCCGTGATCGATTCCCCCTCCGGCGGAGTGCCGGAAAAGGCCCCAAGATGGGATCTCACGGGTACAGAAGGTTGCGGCGGTGGAAATTGGGTTTCGTGGTGCTCCTGGATGTTTTCGGGGTATATGGGTATATATAGGAGGAAGAAGTAGGTTGGTGGAGCTGCGAGGGGCCCATGAGGGTGGAGGGCGCGCCCAGGGGGGCAGGCGCGCCTCCCTGCCTCGTGGCCTCCTCGCTTCTTTCTTGACATCCATTCCAAGTCCTCTGGATCACGTTTGTTCCAAAAATCACTCTCCCGAAGGTTTCATTCCATTTGGATTCCGTTTGATATTCCTTTTCTGTGAAACACTGAAATAGGCAAAAAAAACAGCAATTTGCACAGGGCCTTGGGTTAGTAGGTTAGTCCCAAAAATAATATAAAAGTGTATAATAAAGCCCATTAAACATCCAAAACAGATAATATAATAGCATGGAACAATCAAAAATTATAGATACGTTGGAGACGTATCAAGCATCCCCAAGCTTAATTCCTGCTCGTCCACGAGTAGGTAAATGATAAAAACAGAATTTTTGATGTGGAATGCTCCCTAACATAATTTTCTAAGTAATTCTCTTTATTGTGGCATGAATGTTCAGATCCAAAAGATTCAAGATAAAAGTTTAATATTGACATAAAAATAATAATACTTCAAGCATACTAACTAAGCAATCATGTCTTCTCAAAATAACATGGCCAAAGAAAGTTCATCCCTACCAAATCATATAGTTTGGTCATGCTCCATTTTCATCACACAAGAATGCTCTCATCATGCACAACCCCGATGACAAGCCAAGCAATTGTTTCATACTTTAGTAATCTCAAACTTTTTCAACTTTCACGCAATACATGAGCGTGAGCCATGGATATAGCACTATGGGTGGAATAGAATATAATGATGGGGGTTATGTGGAGAAGACAAAAAGGAGAAAGTCTCACATTGACCCGGCTAATCAACGGGCTAGGGAGATGCCCATCAATTGATGTCAATGCAAGGAGTAGGGATTGCCATGCAACGGATGCACTAGAGCTATAAATGTATGAAAGGTCAACAAAAGAAACTAAGTGGGTGTGCATCCAACTTGCTTGCTCATGAAGACCTAGGGCATTTGAGTAAGCCCATTGTTGGAATATACAAGCCAAGTTCTATAACGAAAAATTTCCACTAGTATATGAAAGTGACAAAACAAGAGACTCTCTATCATAAAGATCATGGTGCTACTTTGAAGCACAAGTGTGGAAAAAGTATAGTAGCATTGTCCTTTTTTTTTCTTTTTTTCTTTAATAGGTGGGTGATATTTAAACCACTTCTCCTTAGGGAGATCAAGTCCAACTCATGTTGATCTCCCTAAGGAGAAGTGGTTTAAATATCACCCACCTATTAAAGAAGAAATTAAAGAAACGGTACTAGCTAAAAAGGAAACTATACTTTATAATGTTGATTCGTTGTTCCTACTGCTTATATTGAGAAACCACCTTTCCCTATTAGGAGGAAGGAACATGCTAAAGTTTCAACTATGGTCAAGAAAAACTATATTAGAACACCTAAACCTTATGAACAAATTAAAGTAGAGCCTAGTGTTGCTATGGTTAAGGATCTCTTGGAAGAAAATATAGATGGGCATGTTATTTACTTCTGTGAAGAAGCTACTAGCATTGCCGAACCCGATAAAATGGATAATCATAGACCTTTTGTTGGCATGCCCGTCTCAGTTAAAATAGGAGATCACTGTTATCATGGTTTATGCGACATAGGTGCTAGCGTGAGTGCTATTCCCCTTACCTTATATCAAGAGATTTATGAATGACATAGCACCCGCAGAGATATAATACATAGATGTTACTATTAAACTTGCTAATAGAGACACTATATCACCAATTGGATTATTAGAGATGTTGAAGTCTTGTGTGGAAAAATAAAATACCCTACTGGTTTTCTTGTTCTTGGTTCCCCACAAGATGAGTTTTGTCCCATTATCTTTGGTAGACCTTTCTTGAACACCACTAGTGCTAAAATAGATTGTGAGAAACAAACTGTCGGTGTTAGCTTTGGTGATGAGTCTCATGAGTTTAATATTTCCAAGTTTAGTAGAAAACCTCATAAAAAGAATTCCCTAGTAAGGATGAAATAATTGGTCTTTCTTCTATTGTTGTGCCTCCTACTGATCCTCTAGAACAATATTTGCTAGACCATGAAAATGATTTACATATGCATGAAAGAAATGAAATAGATCAGATTTTCTTTGAACAACGTCCTCTGCTTAAACACAATTTGCCTATTGAAACTCTCGGAGGTCCTCCTCCACCTAAAGGTGATCCTGTGTTTGAATTAAAACAATTGCCTGACACATTGAAATATGCTTATCTTGATGAGAAGAAGATATATCCTGTTATTATTAGTGCTAACCTTTCAGAACATGAAGAAGAAAGATTATTGAAAGTTCTAAGGAAGCATTGGGCTGCTATTGGATATACTCTTGATGATTTAAAGGGCATTAGTCACACTCTACGTCAGCACAAAATTAATATGGAACCTGATGCTAGACCCGTTGTTGATCACCAACGTCGGTTAAATCCGAAGATGAAGGAAGTGGTAAGAACGGAAATATTAAAACTTCTCGAAGCAGGTATAATCTATCCTATAGCTGATAGTAGATGCGTAAGTCCTGTTCATTGTGGCCCTAAGAAAGGAGGTATTACTGTTGTTCCTAATGATAAGAATGAACTTATTCCACAAAGAATTGTTACAGGCTATAGAATGGTAATTGATTTTATAAAATGAAACAAAGCAACTAGGAAAGATCATTACCCTCTGCCTTTTATTGATCAAATGCTAGAAAGATTGTCTAAGCACACACATTTTTGCTTCCTTGATGGATATTCTAGTTTTTAACAATTACCTGTTTCTCAGCCTGATCAAGAAAAGACCACTTTCACTTGTCCCTTTGGAACTTATGCTTATAGACGTATGCCTTTTGGTTTATGCAATGCACCTGCTACCTTTCAAATATGTATGACTGCTATATTCTCTGACTTTTGTGAAAAGATTGTTGAGGTTTTCATGGATGCCTTCTCTTTTTATGGGAAGTCTTTTGATGATTGTTTAAGCAACCTTGATCGAGTTTTGCAGAGATGCGAGCAAACAAATCTTGTCTTGAATTGGGAGAAGTGCCACTTTATGGTTAATGAAGGTATTGTTTTGGGCCATAAAATTTCTAAAAGAGGCATTGAGGTGGACAAAGCTAAGGTTGATGCAGTTGAGAAAATGCCATGTCCTAAAGATATCAAAGGTATTCGTAGTTTCCTAGGTCATGCTGGTTTCTATAGGAGAGTTATCAAAGACTTTTCTAAAATTTATAGGCATCTTACAAATCTTTTGCAAAAGGATGTTCCTTTTGTTTTTTATGATGATTGTTTAGAAGCCTTTGAAACACTCAAGAAAGCCTTAATTTCTGCACCTATTGTTCAACCACCTGATTGGAACTTGCCTTTTGAAATTATGTGTGATGCTGGTGATTATGCTGTTGGTGTTGTTCTAGGACAAAGTGTTGATAAGAAACTGAATGTTATTCATTATGCTAGTAAAACTCTAGACAGTGCTCAACGAAATTATGCTACTACTGAAAAATAATTTCTAGCAGTGGTGTTTGCTTGTGATAAATTTAGACCTTACATTGTTGATTCAAAAGTAATTGTTCACACCGATCATGCTGCTATAAAATATCTTATGGAAAAGAAAGATGCTAAACCTAGACTTATTCGATGGGTTCTCTTGCTACAAGAATTTGATTTACTTATCACTGATAGGAAAGGAGCTGAGAACCCCGTAGCTGATAACTTGTCTAGACTTGAAAATGTTCTTGATGGCCCACTACCTATTGATGATAGTTTTCCTGATGAGCAGTTAGCTGCAATAAATGTTTCTCATAACACTCCTTGGTATGCTGACTATGCTAATTACATTGTTTCTAAATATTTACCACCTAGCTTTACATACGAACAAAAGAAAAAAATTCTTCTATGATTTAAGACACTAGTTTTGGGATGACCCACATCTTTATAAAGAAGGAGTAGATGGCATTATTAGACGTTGCGTACCTGAGCATGAACAGGGAGAAATCCTACGGAAATTTCACTCCGAAGCTTATGGAGGACATCATGCGGGAGACAGAACTGCTCACAAGGTATTGCAATCTGGATTTTATTGGCCTACTCTCTTCAAGGATGCCCGTAAGTTCATCTTATCTTGTGATGAATGTCAAAGAATAGGTAATATCAGTAAGCGTCAAGAAATGCTTATGAATTATTCACTTGTTGTTGAACCATTTGATGTTTGGGGATTTGGTTACATGGGACCTTTTCCTTCCTTTAATGGGTATACACATATTTTGGTTGTTGTTGATTATGTTACTAAGTGGGTAGAAGCTATTCCAACCAGTAGTGCTCATCACAACACCTCTATTAAAATGCTTAAGGAATTTATTTTCCCAAGGTTTGGAGTCCCTAGATATTTGATGACTGATGGCGGTTCACACTTTATTCATGGTTCTTTCCGTAAAATGCTTGCCAAGTATGATGTTAACCATAGAGTTGTGTCACCTTATCATCCTCAGTCTAGTGGTCAAGTTGAACTTAGCAATAGAGAAATAAAATTAATTTTGCAAAAGACTGTCAATAGGTCCCAGAAGAATTGGTCTAAGAAATTAGATGATGCACTTTGGGCTTATAGAACAACATACAAAAATCCTATGGTTGTGTCTCCTTATAAAATGGTTTAGGGAAAAGCTTGTCATTTGCCTCTTCAGTTAGAACATAAAGCATATTGGCAATTAAAGAACTCAACTACGATTTCAAACTTGCCGGTGAAAAGAGGTTTTTGATATTAGCTCATTAGATGAATGGAGAAGCTAAAAGAACCCAAGCTTATGAAAATGCCAAGTTATTTAAAGAAAAAGTTAAAAGATGGCATCATAAAAGAATAAAAAAGCGTGAGTTCAAAGTTGGAGAATATGTTCTTTTGTACAACTCTCATTTTAGATTCTTTGCCGGAAAACTCTTCTCCAAATGGGAAGGACCCTATGTTATCGAGTAGGTTTATGGATCTAGAGCTATCAAAATAAATAATGGCGAAGGCACTAACCCAAAGGTTGTTAATGGGCAACGAATAAAACATTATATCTCAGGTACGCCCATTAATGTTGAAAGTAATACTATCCAAACTTTGACACCGGAAGAACACATAAAAGAGACCTTCCGGAACACTCTAGAATCGTGAAAAAAAGAGGTATGTGATACGATAAGTAAACGGACTCCAAAAAATCCGCAATTTTTTTTATCAATTTTGGAATATAACAAAAATTAGGAAAATAAGAAACTACCGGGAAATGACCCTGGTGCACACAAGACGCCAGGGCGCGCCTGCCAGGTGCGCCCAGGTGGGTTGTGCCCACCTCGGGTACCTTCCGGACTCTGTTTTTCTACCGTTTGCTTGTCTCCCAAGATAAAAATCTTTATATATCCCCCGAACCTATTGACCACCATATCACAGAGAAATCTTCTATTTTCTTTTCCTTGCTGTTTTCTGTCAGATCCCATCTACCATGGCCGCTTCAAGCTCCTCCAAGGACAAGTTCTTCAAGAACGTCATCAACCCATATTTGCGGGAGGTGGTGCAGCACCCTCAAGTCATCCAGATGCATGAGGGGGTGCTTCACATCCGCGATGTGCAAGGTCCCAAGGGGACGGGAACCGTGGAGGCCAGGCTTGAAGCTATGGAGCAGGAGGTCTTCCGGTGCAAGGGGATGGTGGAGCGTGGACTCAATGCCAATCACCTCATAATCACGGACCTTACCCGTGATCTCAAGGCGGATGGCATGTCCATGAAGGACATTGTCTTCACCCTCAACGAGCAAATCAACTTCCTCCAAAGCCAGATCTACGATCTCCAAAACCAAGTCTTTGAATTGGAGGCGAGGTTTAAAGGTGTGAGTTTGGCTGCCAGTTGCAGGACCCGTGAGACTCATTCCTCCTCTTATGATGGTGGACCTCTGCCATGGAAACCAGAGGACAAGATCTCTACCTCATCACCACCTTCTTCATTACCAAAAGAAAATTCAGTATCAGGTACGGGGCACTCCCCTTGGCTTCCGCCAAGCTTGGGGGAGGTGCCCCGGTATCGTATCACCCCCACTATCTTTTGCCTTTACTTATCTTAGTTCGATCCATAGTTATCTTTTGCTTTAGATGAATAAAAGTTTAGTTCGATCCTTTCTTTTCGAGAGTTTGCATAGTGATCTATCCTTGTAATCGTGTGCGAGATATATAATAAAGTTTAGTTTGAGTTTTTTGCTTTCTTTACTTTCATGTTCCAATAAAAAGAAAGGAAATAAATGAAAAAGATCATATGCTAATCTTATGGTAGGTGATGACACCAAATAAGAAAAGGTATAAGTAGAAAATTTTATTAGAGATTGACAAACATAGCATTGGTCAATGATGCAATTCATGAAAGAATTAACAAGGGAAGAGAAGATTCACATATAAATACACTATCCTGGAAATATCTTGTGATTGTGAGCCCCCATGAAAATATTATATGCCAAAATTGTTGACGTTGGACAAGGAAGACAACGTAATGATTTATGTTTGTTCATATTCACATAGAAGTTATATTGTCATAGATCCTTTAACATGTGGTGCTTTCCCCTTATCTTTGCTAGCAAAAAATCCCGCACCAAGTAGAGATACTGCTTGTGCATCCAAAAAGCCTTAAACCCAAATATTAGTTTCAAGAGTCCACCGTACCTACCTAGGGATTGAGCAAGATCCCTCAAGTAAGTTGTCATCGGTGCAAAAAGGCAATAAAAATTGCTTCTAAAAGTGTTAGATCATTTAGTGTAAGAGAAAATTGAGTGTTGTACGAACTTGTGATAGCAAAGAATAAAAGCAACAAACTGCATAATAAAGGTTGCTATCATAAGGGGCAATATAATGTGACGTTCTTTTGCACTAAGGGGTTGAGCATACAAACAAATAAGCACATGGCAACCTCTGCTTCCCTCTGCGAAGGGCCTATCTTTTACTTTTATGTATTTACTTTTATGCAAAAGTCAAAGTTTTTCTCTCTATTCCTTTTTATTTTTCTCCTTTGGCAAGCATCATGTGGTGAGGAAAGATCTAGGCACATATGTCCAGTTGAATATAGGTAGCATGAGTTATTATTGTTGACGTCACCCTTGAGGTGAATACGTTGGGTGGTGAAACTATAAGCCCCTATCTTTCTATGTGTCCGGTTGAAACGTTTTGCTTATGTGTATGCGGTGAGTGTTAGCAATCATAGAAGACTATATGATGGTTGAGTATGTGGACTTGCCTAAAGGCTCTGATATGTGACCCTTCCTAAAAAGATGATGAATTGTAATTGCAAAGTTGACTGAGAACATAGTTTGTTGGTTTCTAATAGAGTTCATGCTTTATACTTCGATGGTGTGATGAATTGTTACCTATTCATGAGAAGTCTATGATAAAAGTTTTATGTTAAAGATTGTTGTTGTTATAATAATTCACATGATGCTTCTATGTCCGTATTTTGTTTTTATTGACACCTCTCTCTCTAAGCATGTGGACATGTTTTTTGATTTCGGTTTTCGCTTGAGGACAAGCGAGGCCTAAGCTTGGGGGAGTTGATATGCCCATTTTGTATCATGTTTACCTACTGTTATTTATGTTGTTTTTATGCATAATAATGCTTTTTGGAGTAATTCTAATGCCTTTTCTCTCACAATATGCAAGGTACACACAAAGAGGCACTGCTGCAGGTTGCTGCTAACGCGACACTACGATCAAAGACCCTTCGATGAAACTGTGTGCGATGTATTAATCGCAAACGGTGGTGTAAAAAACCGTCAAAAAAGGTGCAAAACGTTTGTGATGGAGGATGCATCAAACACGGTTCATATTTTAGTTGCGTGTGGGATGCTGGGCATACAGTTCAGTTCAATTAACTGTTTGCGATGTGGCAGAACAACAGAAATGGGCATCCAGATGAAGGCGTGTGCGATATACAGCTTACAGTTCACTCGGATGAACTGTTTGTGACCAGGCAACACAAAAGAAACGGTCAGCCAGATCAAGGTGTGTGCGATATATGGCATGCGGTTCACTCAGATGAACTGTTTGCGTTGAGACAAGAGAACAGAAACGGTTCAATATATCAAGATGTGTGTGATACGCGGCAAACAGGTCTGTAATAAAAAATGTGTGCAAGACCGATAATAACAGAGACGATTGCTTCTAATAAGACGTATGTGATATGCTCTGTCTACACAACATCTATTTACCATTGGGGGACGGGCGGTCATCCGGATACACCATAAGGATGCGAAGAGGCATCCTATATCAACAAGAACTAGATGTTCCACCAGTAGCTCATGTAAGAGAACTTTCAAGTTAAGTGTGCTCAGGCTAGAGCAGCCATCAGATGGGTGACTAGATAGGAAGTTGTGTTGATGTTAAATTAACTGATAGGATGGGTCGTATTTGTCAAATTAAATGACTGATACGACCCATCCCATGAGTTAATTTAACCTCAAGGTCCATGTTTTTATTTTTTTTAACTTTTTAACACATGTTTAAGAAGGTCTACCCATTAATTTTTGACAATGTGTGATACGTGGCATACAGTTGATCCATCCGACCTGTTTGTGATGGAATAAGCCGTGTGTGTTGTGGGCAAACGCTTGCTAGTATTCAACCGTTTGCGATTGATGAATTCATCACTGACGGGTTCCCTAGTGTGGTCCGTGTTCATCTGATCATCATCTACTTCTTGTGCTAGCTCGATGTTCCTTCTATGCTAAGTTTCCATTAATTTGATGGCATTTTATGAACACGCCACCGTTTCCTGAAATTTCCTCACCTGTTTCCCGCCACCCAGCGATATTGCGAATAAACCTAGGCGGCGCGCGACGCACGGAGGCGTCAAGAGCAGCCTGTAGCACATCCACCTTTTCCAAGCATGCCAACCCACCAAAGCGCCGCCTCTGCCATCAACCTCGTCGACGAGGAAAACGAGCAGGCGCAATGGCACGTCGAGGCCGAGGCGCTTCCCGGCAACGCGACGGACGACACCGTGATGCGCGTCATCGCCAGGGTTGAGCAGACCTTTGGCGCATGGCGCTTGAGCGCCGCGGATCAAGATAGGCATGTCAGCGCCGACAGGCTGCAGCTCGCCGCACAACATGATCGATGGCACGCCGCAGAACAATCTAGGCGCGTCCGTGCCGATAGGTTGTGGCTTGCCGCACGGCAAAACCATTGGAGCGCCGCAGAGCGAGAGGCGCGGCGCGCCGCACAGCAAGAGCGGATCCATCGGCGCTTGCCTGCTGTCAACATGGCATTGCAGCCGGGTACACGTCCCGTCAGTACCCCCAGTCCTCGCCAGGAGTGGGCAGAGGCCCTCTGTGCCGTACTTGCACCAGAGGCTGGCCGTGCCGTACTTGCACCGGACGCCCGCCACGCCCGTTCGCATGGGTCGCGTCGTTCGCCTTGTCTACGGCCTGCTCGATGCCAACGAGCTGGTCAGTAGGCTCGACCGCCTCCTTGGCCCAGGTGTCCACCTGGGCGCAGTAGAGGAACATGGCCGTCGCATCCTCGAGCTGGTGATCTCCGATGAAATAGCCAACTTGGAGCTCGAGATCGCGCTCGAGATGTACCGCGAGCGTGTCGACCGCTTGGACGAACGCCTGCATGAGTTCAGGCAGAGCCAAGAGCTACCGTAGGCAAGGGCTGCTGGTCATGGTCTCATGGACGTGTTTTATTTTGTTGAGTCATTTCAACGTGGATAGCTATGTATTCAAACCAATCATAGTATTGCTCTGTTTATTCCTCTGTTTCAATGTGTGTACTCTGTTTTCCGTTCTTATATGTTCTGTTTCAATGTGTGTGTATACGCTTTCCATTCTGTATATGTGGATGATAATAGCTAGATTCAAATTAGTATACAAAAACAGATAGAAAATGGAATTCATAATATATATATATATTAATTGTTCATTAGTTCATCACAGAATCTAGCATATAATATCATCACATATACGTGATGATACTTAACTACTAGGTACAATGCATAAAATTGAAAACGAACAATACTAAAACTAATAATCCCTCCTGGGGCCAGTATTCTGGCAGCCCCACGCCAGGAGCTCCCTGGTGCGCGGCGTCTTCCCTGTGCGGAGGCAGTACTCCGCCTCCTCCACCTCGCAGCGCTTGACGTATCGCTCTGCCTCTTGCTGGCGGACGAGCACGAATGATCTTGCCATTTCGTTGGGCGCCCACCGGAGCTCCTCATCGGTGGCATGCTGGAGCTTATCGGCCCACCTCCATGCAGCGACGAGGCGTCCAGCGCCTTTGACCTTCCTCGCGAAGTACCCGTCTTCGTACACCTCCTCCGCACGACGACGCGCCCGCCCCCAAAGCTCCGCCGCCTCCTTTTTCCAGGCGGCATCACGGGCTTCACAGGCCACCTGGTACCTGGCTTCCTCCGCCACCATCTCCTTCTTGAACGCCACTTGCCTGGCTTTCTCAGCCGGCGGCAGCGACTTCCACAGACAAAGATTGTACTAGCCCCAAAACTAATCCAAAGTTGGGGGGTCTGGCGCAAGCTCTTCCGGTGGCGCGTAGGGGTCCTCGTCGGAGCTATTTGAGTGAGCGTCCTCGCAAGGCGGCGACTCCTCGTTGGCGCGTGGGCAGAC
Source organism: Aegilops tauschii subsp. strangulata (assembly GCF_002575655.3). Classification (NCBI taxonomy): domain Eukaryota; kingdom Viridiplantae; phylum Streptophyta; class Magnoliopsida; order Poales; family Poaceae; genus Aegilops; species Aegilops tauschii. Next base: position 231,425,298 of record NC_053039.3, read on the forward strand.
CGGTGGCGCCATGGCAGAGATTTGAGAGAGAGAGAGAGAGAGAAAGAGAGAGAGAGAGGGGCAACGAGGGGAGGATGTAGATGAGAATGCAGGTGGGACGACGTGAGCAAGCTAGTATTTATTTGCGACCGGAATCTAGATCGGCGGGAACAGTACACACGCCGGTCGCCGGAATTTACGAGTACTATAGTTCGAATTACACACGATTCTCGCAGCAAAATCCATGTGTGAACATAATAGCTGATGGTTTCCAATACAGAACTGTGTCTGATTAATGATCCCCGCCACTCACCTACTAAACCTCGAGCCGCGAGATAGAGTGCCAATCATGTGGGTCCGGTTGTCTTGCCAGATCTTTACATTTTCTTTTTTGAACACTAGATATTTACATCGTCTGATTATTTTTAACTCGCACAGAAGTACACAAAAATATGATTTTTCAAACCGTTATGGTTAGCCGTTGCATGTGGATGTAGCTCAAATTTGAATTACAGTCATTAAATGGCTAGAAAAACACTTAAATTTCTTTAAAAGGTCAAATGACCCCTGAAATTTTTCAAATTTTCACATGACAATTGTATTAGTGCACGTTAAACATAGAAATAATTTGAAGGCCGTAAGAGGAAGCTATCTCCAGTTCATCATCTAACATGCATTGTTCCCTCTCGGAACCAAGACCCTTCTAGTGAGTTGTTCCGGTTTGTGAGGGGGTGTGTCCAAACTTTCGTCAAACAGGCCAAATTTTTTACCACATCATCTTGGTGGCATGACGTTACATCAAGCAAGGTTTCATGTTTTTTGATCATTTTTTAATTTTTTGGAAATAAAATGCCATGGCACTCCATGCATGTGTGCCCATGCCGTGAGACCAATATGTTTGAAAATTCCTTCTATTTTACTGCACATGGAATTAACTCGCACACAAGTACACAAAAAATATGATTTTTCAACCCGTTATGGTTAGCTGTTGCATGTAGATGTAGTTCAAATTTGAATTACGGTCATTAAATGGCTAGAAAATCACTTAAATGTCTTTAAAAGCTCAAATGACCCCTGAAATTTTCCAAATTTTCACATGACAGTTGTATTAGTGCACGTTAAACCGAGAAAAAATTTGAAGGCCGTAAGAGGAAGCTATCTCCCGTTTGTCATCAAACATGCATTGTTCCCACTCCGGACCACGAACCTTCTAGTGAGTTGCTCCGGTTTGTGAGGGGGTGTGTCCAACGTCAAACAGGCCAAATTTTTTACCACATCATCTTGGTGGCATGACATTACATCAAGCAAGGTTGCATGTTTTTTTGATAATTTTTTTTATTTTTTGGAATTAAAATGCCATGGCACTCCATGCATGTGCCCATGTCGTGAGACCAATATGTTTGAAAATTCCTTCTATTTTACTGCACGTGGAATTAACTCGCACACAAGTACACAAGTATGATTTTTCAAACCATTATGGTTAGCCATTGCATGTAGATGTAGTTCAAATTTGAATTACGGTCATTAAATGGCTAGAAAATCACTTAAATGTCTTTAAAAGGTCAAATGACCCCTAGAATTTTCCAAATTTTCACAGTATAGTTGTATTAGTCCACGATAAACGTAGAAAAAATTTGAAGGCCATAAGAGGAAGCTATTTCCTGTTCGTCATCAACCATGCATTGTTCCCTCTCGGGACCACGAGCCTTGTAGTGAGTTGCTCCTGTTTGTGAGGGGTGTGTGCCCAAACTTTTGTCAAACATGGCAATTTTTTTACCACATAATCTTGGTGGCATGACATTACATCAAGCAAGGTTTCATGTTTTTCTCATCATTTTTTTTGAATTAAAATGCCATGGCACTTCATGCATACATATGCATGTGTCCATGTCGTGAGACCCATATGTTTGAAAATTCCTTCTAATTTACTGCACATGGAATTAACTCGCACACAAGTACACGAATATGATTTTTCAAACTGTTATGGTTAGCTGTTGCATGTAGATGTAGTTCAAATTTGAGTTACGGTCATTAAATGGCTAGAAAATCACTTATATGTATTTAAAAGGTCAAATGACCCATAGGATTTACCTAATTTTCACATTACAGTTATAGTAGTGCACGTTCAACGTAGAAAAAATTTGAAGGTCGTAAGAGGAAGCTATCTCCCGTTCGACATCAAAATGCATTGTTCCCTCTCGGAACCACGAGCTTTCTAGTGACTTGCTCCGGTTTGTGAGGGGTGTGTGTCCAAACTTTCGTCAAACATGCCAATTTTTTTACCACATCATCTTAGTGGCATGACATTACATCAAGCAAGGTTTCATGTGTTTCTGATATTTTTTTAATTTTTTGGAATTAAAATGACATGTCACTCCATGCATACATATGCATGTGTCCATGTCGTGAGACAAATATGTTTGAAAATTCCTTCTAATTTACTGCACATGGAATTAACTCACACACAAGTACACAACTATGATTTTTCAAACCGTTATGGTTAGACGTTGCATGTAGATGTAGTTCAAATTTGAATTACGGTCATTAAATGGCTAGAAAATCACTTAAATGTCTTTAAAAGGTCAAATGACCCCTAGAATTTTCCAAATTTTCACATTACAGTTGTAGTTGTGCACGTTAAACGTAGAAAAAATTTGAAGGCCGTAAGAGGAAGCTATCTCCCGTTCGTCATCAAACATGCATTGTTCCCACTCCGGACCACGAACCTTCTAGTGAGTTGCTCCGGTTTGTGAGGGGGGTGTGTCCAACGTCAAACAGGCCAAATTTTTTACCACATCATCTTGGTGGCATGACATTACATCAAGTAAGGTTGCATGTTTTTTTGATAAATTTTTTTATTTTTTGGAATTAAAATGCCATGGCACTCCATGCATGTGCCCATGTTGTGAGACCAATATGTTTGAAAATTCCTTCTATTTTACTGCACGTGGAATTAACTCGCACACAAGTATCCAAGTATGATTTTTCAAACCATTATGGTTAGCCATTGCATGTAGATGTAGTTCAAATTTGAATTACGGTCATTAAATGGCTAGAAAATCACTTAAATGTCTTTAAAAGGTCAAATGACCCCTAGAATTTTCCAAATTTTCACAGTACAGTTGTATTAGTCCACGTTAAACGTAGAAAAAATTTGAAGGCCATAAGAGGAAGCTATTTCCTGTTCGTCATCAAACATGCATTGTTCCCTCTCGGGACCACGAGCCTTGTAGTGAGTTGCTCCTGTTTGTGAGGGGTGTGTGCCCAAACTTTTGTCAAACATGGCAATTTTTTTACCACATAATCTTGGTGGCATGACATTACATCAAGCAAGGTTTCATGTTTTTCTCATCATTTTTTTTGAATTAAAATGCCATGGCACTCCATGCATACATATGCATGTGTCCATGTCGTGAGACCAATATGTTTGAAAATTCCTTCTAATTTACTGCACATGGAATTAACTCGCACACAAGTACACAAATATGATTTTGCAAACTGTTATGGTTAGCTGTTGCATGTAGATGTACTTTAAATTTGAATTACGGTAATTAAATGGCTAGAAAATCACTTACATGTATTTAAAAGGTCAAATGACCCATAGGATTTCCCTAATTTTCACATTACAGTTATAGTAGTACACGTTCAACGTAGAAAAATTTGAAGGTCGTAAGAGGAAGCTATCTCCCGTTCGTCATCAAAATGCATTGTTCCCTCTCAGAACCACGAGCTTTCTAGTGACTTGCTCCGGTTTGTGAGGGGTGTGTGTCCAAACTTTCGTCAAACATGCCAATTTTTTTACCACATCATCTTAGTGGCATGACATTACATCAAGCAAGGTTTCATGTGTTTCTGATATTTTTTTAATTTTTTGGAATTAAAATGACATGTCACTCCATGCATACATATGCATGTGTCCATGTCGTGAGACAAATATGTTTGAAAATTCCTTCTAATTTACTGCACATGGAATTAACTCACACACAAGTACACAACTATGATTTTTCAAACCGTTATGGTTAGACGTTGCATGTAGATGTAGTTCAAATTTGAATTACGGTCATTAAATGGCTAGAAAATCACTTAAATGTCTTTAAAAGCTCAAATGACCCCTAGAATTTTCCAAATTTTCATATTACAGTTGTAGTTGTGCATGTTAAACGTAGAAAAAATTTGAAGGCCGTAAGAGGAAGCTATCTCCCGTTCGTCATCAAACATGCATTGTTCCCTCTCGGAACCACGAACCTTCTAGTGAGTTGGTCCGGTTTGAGAGGGGTGTGTGTCCAAACTTTCGTCAAACATGCCAAAAATTTTACCACATCATCTTGGTGGCATGACATTACATCAACCAAGGTTTCATGTGTTTCTGATATTTTCTTAATTTTTTGGAATTTAAATGCCATGGCACTCCATGCATACATATGCTTGTGTCCATGTCGTGAGACAAATATGTTTGAAAATTCCTTCTGATATACTGCACATGGAATTAACTCGCACACAAGTACACAGATATGATTTTTCAAACCGTTATGGTTAGCCGTTGCATGTAGATGTAGTTCAAATTTGAATTACGGTCATCAAATGGCTAGAAAATCACTTAAATGTCTTCATAAGGTCAAATGACCCCTGAAATTTTCCAAATTTTCACATGACAGTTGTATTAGTGCATGTTACACGTAGAAAAAATTTGAAGGCTGTAAGAGGAAACTATCTCCCATTCGTCATCAAACATGCATTGTTCCCTCTTGGAACCACGAGCCTTCTAGTGAGTTGCTCCAGTGTGAGGGGTGTGTGTCCAAACTTTCGTCACACATGCCAAATCTTTTACCACATCATCTTGGTGGCATGACATTACATCAACCAAGGTTTCATGTGTTTTTGATATTTTTTAAATTTTTTGGAATTTAAATGCCATGGCACTCCATGCTTAATTGTGTCATAGCCGTTAGACCAATATGTTTGAAACATCCTTCCAATTTACTGCACATGGAATTAAATCGCACACAAGTACACAAAATATGACTTTTCAAACCCTTATGGTTAGCCGTTGCATGTACATGTAGTTCAAATTTCAATTATGGTCATTAAATGGCTAGAAAATAACTTAAATGTCTTAAAAGTTCAAATGACCCCTGCAATTTTCCAAAATTTGACATGACAGTTGTATTAGTACTACAAAATTTCTCGTTCATTTAAAACACCATTTGTTGCCACTTTACTCCAAATTCGTCTTTCACAGCTAATAAAAAATATCTACAACATCACACACAGTTGTTTTCTGGGAACCGTTTGCGATGAAAATATTTGGGTCTATTTAAGTCTCCCTCCTTAAGCTTCGCCGGCTCGTCTGCTCCAGAGCCAGCAACCCCCGAATCCACGAATCCCGATCCCCATTCCCGCACCCCCGTCTTGCAAAGATGACACCATGGAAACGCTTCGTGAAGTCCCGTACGATGGCCGCGTCCCCCCCCGAGCGCCGCCGCCTACGCTGAGAGTGCCGCCGCATCCGCATTGAGCGCGGCCTCTTCCGCCCAGAGGGCGTCTGCGGCAGCCAACAGGGCAGCTGCAACAGCCGAGATGGCTGCAGCAGCAGCTGCGACGGTGGCTGCAAACACCAAGAACACTCGAGCTGCCGTCCGTGCCGCCGATGTCGCCCTGGCCCGGGTCGAGGCCATCCACGCCAAGATCAAGGATGCACACGCCAAGATATTCCAGGCCACCTCGGACTCCAGCATGCAACCCACGTCTGAAAAGGCGGCGGTGGCCATGGAGCACGTGCTTCCTCATGAGGTCGCCGAGCGGGAGCTGGAGATGCAGGAGGCGGCGGAGATCGAGGAGAGATGGGAGGAGGAGTTACGCGTGGCCGAGGTCGAGGTAGAGAAGAGTCTGTCCGTCGAGGAATCGGTGGTGGAGTCCAACGCGAGCTCTGGCGCAGCCACTACTATGAGTACTACAACCTTGAGGGCGGCGCCGAGGACGAGGACGCGGTCGACTTCGGCAGGGGGGACGCAGAGTCCACCAACGGCGACATGTCGCCAGGACAAATCATTGATGTCTCATCTCACACTGGCGATGCATAGGCCGGCGGGGCGGCGGATTTGTTAAAATTATGCGTACTTAGGCTTTGTTTTTCATGATGGTCTTTTGTTAGAGCAATGTTTAGGTCAACTGGCTTTGTTTAATTACTAAAATTGCTCGATTAAGTAAGTGTGGTCTGTCTGCTGTACGCTCTTTTGTGTGCCCAAATTAGCGAGCGATGTTAAATTATGCAATGATGTACCCGGGGAAATTTCCACCAAAATTTGGATTATCAAACTCATCCCATGCGCGTAAAGCAGAAGAATCGTTTGTGATGCACACTATCGTTCAAAGTGAATGGTCCGGCGGCACCGCACGCAAAGTTTCCCTCCACATTTCCAAAATTTTGGCCTACCGCCAAAATATCTACCCCCGCCCGCCTACCCCCTTCCCCACCCCCTTTTCTCCCCGACCACAAGTCACATTTCCCCTGTTTCCTCCTTCCTTCCTTCCTAAGCTATAGCCGCTTCCTCGCTCTCGCCGTCTCGCATCCTACCGCCGGGGTCGCCATGGTCTTCTTCAAAGACCTCTCCATCGGTTCCTCCTCCGGTGAAGACTCCTTCACCACCCGGGTATGCATCTCTTCTCTCTCTCGGGCTATGACTTGGAATGAAGGATTTTTACCCAGCGGTCGATTTGAGTCATTTCTTCCTCTTGTAGCTCCCTAGGACCATCCGTGGCAACAAATGGAGCGGGGTGGTTGAAGATCTATCTGCTCATTGTCACCATCAATCTCCATGCGTGAAGCTAGTTGCGTTTGAATCTGTGGACAGTGGGAGGAAGTTTCTGGCATGTGCAGAGAAGGTTAGACCCTCTTTCGTTGTTACAAATCATTTGTTAGATGTAATTCAGACACTGTCACGGTCCCAACCCATTCATACCACACCTTCAACCAAACGCATCCTAAAACAGTGTGACAGTTTGTACCTAGTATCTAAAATTGTTGCCATCTCATCAGCGGTGCCATTAGAAAATTATTTGGCACCGCTTCAGCAGTTTGTGCAGCCAACTTTGGTCCACACATCCGAGCAGCCAAGTAGTAAAATACTAAATCTTTATGGCACGAAGGAACTGGGCATCAGAGCAACTAGGAGCTCCGGAGTCCGGGTCCTTGATTTTTTCCGCTGCATCGGCTCGCCCGTGCAGGGCACCGGTGCGAGATGTAGCAACAGTTGTCTTTACACCAGTTTTGGCATACATAGTGGACGGCATTAGTGCTATTAGTTCTATGTTACTAAATTTGTGCATGTACACACCTGTTAGTATCAATTTGATGTCATCCAAACACTGTCGCTATGCTGTTGCAGCTATATTTACCTTCCTCATAAAATGTTCAATTTTTTATTTATTGTACATGAGTAAGAACTTGTAGCATTGTTGTAGTTAATTATATATAGCTTCTGATGTTCCAGAATTTGGCTGTTGTCTTAGTAGAAATTGATTCATTTGCATATTGATCTTTTTGATAAGATATGTCATAATTAACATGTTTGTTCAGTTTTTGAAAATAAGCATTGGTGATTTTCTATGTTGCTAAAAACCCATTTCCCCTACAATTGTTACTGATCTAGTTTTAAATATTATAGGATGAACGAAAGTGTTCTTACTTGGAGTGGGTTGATCATGAGTGGCCACAGTCTTTGAAGATGTGCCTAGCGAAGCTCTAGAGCATGTATGAGGAAGAGAACAGACGTAGGCTTAGAGAAAGTGTTGTCAACGTTGAAGAATATTTGAAGACGCGGGATAAAACAAGGAAGGTGGAGAATGAGCTCAAATTTTTTTAATCAGACTTTGCTAAGATGGTGTTGGCGAAGGAGGAGGCACTTTCCCAGTTGGCCAGTGCAAAACAGGTTCTTACTGAACTAAAAACAGAGGTGGATAAGACGAGCCTGGATGATCTCGATTAGGGAAATGAATATATTGTTCTTATCAAGTTGAACTAGCTATATGTTGTACTGTGTTGTTTTCATGTAGCTATCGTACTGTGATGTTATAATATATTTATGTGTCTGATATGAAATTGGCAAACAACTGTTCGATATGAAATGTGAATTTGCGTAATACTAGAATTATTAATTGTAAACTAATAAACCTGCTAAATGTGTCATGGAACTTTGCAAACGGTTCTAGCAGAAAAAGCGCTTGTGATGGATAGCCCAATGCCACATAGTTTTCTTCATCAAATCATGTATGATGTAGTTAAAGAAAACAGCTAACCAAGGCAGAGCGTGTGTGATAGTTACACCTTTCACATACGAGCTTACACATAAAACTGTGTGGGATGTACATATGAACGGAAACGTTTTCCCTGGATTGACTGTGTGGGATTTACATAAGAACGGAAACACTTTCCCTGGATTGACTGTGTGGGATGTACGTAAGAACGGAAACATATTCCTTGGATTGACTGTGTGTGATATACATACCTAAGGAAATGTTTTTCTGGGATTCACCGTGCGGGATGTACATACCTACGGAAATGATTGGGTTTCGATGCCTAGCCCGATCGGACACGAGCTCATTTGGCGTCCCAGGAGGGCCTATCCCCGACGATTTCCGGGTCGTGTGGGAAGGGCCCCCCTATCGCCCACACTCACTTGGCAACGGTTCCAAATGTAGTCACGGAAAGGGGTCACAAACCGCTTTTATAGCACCAACGGGTACCAGTGAGGGAGAATTCCGGCAGCTGGAAATCTGGACCTGGAAAAGTGTCATCAGGCCACCTATTCTGCAACACTCCAAACAAGCTGAAACTTCACGAGAAATTTTTATGGAATATATAAGAAATATTGAAGCCAATAACTATCAGAGGGGGCCCACTAGGTGGGTACAACCCACCTGGTCGCGCAAGGGAGCCCACGCGCGCCCTGGTGGGTTATGCTCCCCTCGGGCCACCTCCGGTGCCCATCTTCTGGTATATAAGTCATTTTGACCTAGAAAAAATAGAGAGAGGACTTTCGGGACGGAATGCCTCCGTCTCGAGGCGGTACTTGGGCAGGAGCACTTTTGCCCTCCACTGGAGCGATTCCGCCGGGGGAACTTCCCTCCCAAAGGGGGAAATCATCGTCATCATCATCACCAACAACTCTCCCATCTTGGGGAGGGTAATCTCCATCAACATCTTCAACAGCACCATCTCCTCTCAAACCCTAGTTCATCTCTTCTGTTCAATCTTTGTACCAGAACTATAGATTGGTGCTTGTGGTTGACTAGTAGTGTTGATTACATCTTGTAGTTGATTACTATATGGTTTATTTGGTGGAAGATTATATGTTCGGATCCAATATGCTATTTAATACCCCTATGATCTTGAGCATGATTATCATTTCTGAGTAGTTACTTTTGTTCTTGAGGTCACGGGAGAGATCGTGTTGCAAGTAATCATGTGAACTTGATGTGTGTTCGATATTTTGATAGTATGTATGTTGTGATTCCGTTAGTGGTGTCATGTGAACGTCGACTACATGACACTTCACCATATTTGGGCCTAACGGGTTGCAAGAGTGACAGATCTTAAACCCTAGTTTATGCGCTATTCCGTAAGGGACCGATTGGATCCAAAAGATAAATGCTATGGTTAGAATTTATTCTTAATACTTTTCTCATAGTTGCGGATGCTTGCGATGAGGTTAATCATAAGTAGGAGGTTTGTTCAAGTAAGAACAGCACCTAAGCACCGGTCCACCCACATATCAAATTATCAAAGTAGCGAACACGAACCGAACCAACATGATGAAAGTGACTAGATGAAATTCCCGTGTACGCTCAAGAACGCTTTGCTTATTATAGGAGACCGTTTTGGCCTATCCTTTGCCTCAAAAGGATTGGGCTACCTTTCTGCACTTTTGTTACTATTATTGTTACTTGCTCGTTACAAATTATCTTGCTATCAAACTACTCTATTACTTATAATTTCAGCACTTGCAGACATTACCTTGCTGAAAACCACTTGTCATTTCCTTCTGCTCCTCGTTGGGTTCGACACTCTTACTTATTGAAAAGGCTACAATTGATCCCATATACTTGTGATTCATCAGCCCACCTCGGTGGCCTCTCGGACCGCATCTTTGCTCTATAAATACCCCAATATTCCAAAAACCCTAGGGGAGTCGACGAAAATCAATTCCAGCCGCCGCAAGTTCCAGAACCACCAGATCCAATCTAGACACCATCACGGAGGGGTTCATCATCCTCATTGGTGCCCATCCGATGATGCGTGAGTAGTTCATTGTAGAACCACGGGTCCATAGTTAGTAGCTAGATGGCTTCCTCTCTCTCTTTTGATTCTCAATACAATGGTCTCTTGGAGATCTATTTGATGTAACACTTTTTTGCGGTGTGTTTGTTGGGATCTGATGAACTTTGAATTTATGATCAGATCTATGTTTTCATCCATGAAATTTATTTGAGTCTTTTGATCTCTTATATGCATGATTACTTATGGCCTCATATTTCTTCTTCGAATCTTCAGTTTAGTTAGGCCAACTAGATCAATTTTTCTTGCCATGCGAAGAGGTGCTTTGTGATGGGGTTCGATCTTACGGTGCTTGATCCTAGTGACAGAAGGGGAACCGACACGTATGTATCGTTGCTATTAAGGATAACAAGATGGGGTCTATTTTTACATAAATAGATCTTGTCTACATCATGTCATCATTCTTATTGCATTACTCCATTTCTCCATGAACTTAATACACTAGATGCATGCTGGATAGCGGTCGATGTGTGGAGTAATAGTAGTAGATGCAAGCAGGAGTCGGTCTACTAATCTTGGACGTGATGCCTATATAATGATCATTTCCTGGATATTGTCATGATTATTTGAAGTTCTATCAATTGCCCAACAGTTATTTGTTTACCAGTCGTATGCTATTTTTCTCGAGAGAAGCCACTAGTGAAATCTACGGCCCCCGGGTCTCTTCTTTATCATATTTGCCTTCGAGATCTATTTTTATTCACTTTTATTTTCAGATCTATGTTTCCAAAAATCCAAAAACACCTTGCTGCACTTTATTTTATTTTTCTTTTATTCACGATCTATTTATCCAATCTATCATATTTTTATCCCGTCAACTCGACAATTTCTGGCACGGTTACCCAAAAGGGATTGACAGCCCCTTTAACTCGTCAGGTTGCAAGTATTTGTTCTTCGTGTGCAGGTACCGTTTACGTAGTGTTGCTTGATTCTCCTACTAGTTCGATAACCTTGGTCTCATCACTTAGGGAAATACCTACCGTCGATGTGTTGCATCATCCCTTCCTCTTTGGGGAAATACCAACATAGTTCAAGCCGCATCAGCGCGCGGGGTCTGCAAGGCTCGGAAGGCTCGTGAGGGTCCAGGGCCGCCTGAGTCGTCGCCGCTTGACGACGGGGGCCCAGAGGACAAAAGACTCAGGAGGAGTCTGGAAGATCGCGATGGGAGCTGGCTAGGCGGGCTACGGCCCGTGTGGCGGTTCGTTAGCGCCGCCTGCTAGCGGCCACGAGGTCGGAGACCCCGCCCTGAAGCGGGCCCTCCCCGGCGAGGGCGCCCGTGGGTTCTCACCCATATCGGCGGGGCACCCAGGTCGCCCGCGCCACCAGGCATGCCGACGCGTGCCTGGAGGCGAGGGGCGGGGTCCCCGTCCAGGAGGCAGGGAGCTCCCTGCATCTCTTCAAGCTCTACCCGTGACACTCTCACGTAATAATGAGTGGGGTTGTACACGCCTCGGAGTCTCCCTGTGCGCCGCCCCCTGGCCTCACGGGGGCTCCCACCCACACCCAAGTGGAAGCCCCATGCTCCGCACTGGCGGACAACACAGTCAAACAACAACTATGCCCACGCCAAAGTCGAAGCCCCATGCTCCCCGCTGACGGACGACACGGTCAAACAACGACTATGCCCATGCCCAAGTGGAGGCCCCATGCTCCGCGCTGGCGGGAAGACTAGTATAGGCGTCGGACGCAACTATTTTTTCACCCTCTTTTGTAGCCAGATTTGCCACTTCTCGAAATAAAATTTGAAGTTCTCGCTTCTTTGTTGCAAGGGGGTGGGATTTTTTCTGCAGCATTTTCCGTTTCTCGAGTTTTCTCTTAAGAGCAGCAACAGCTGCCTGCTCGCCCACCCCTTGACCGTCTCGCGAGTGGGGGTTGGGCCGGTGCCTGCGTCAGCCCAAACAAGGTCGTTCTCCCGTGGGCCTACCTCTATGCACACCTCACCAAGGCCTTCGTGCATGAGTCCTTGCGCGACGCCTGATAACCCACAAGTATAGGGGGTCGCAACAGTTTTCGAGGGTAGAGTATTCAACCCAAATTTATTGATTCGGCACAAGGGGATCCAAAGAATATTTGCAAGTATTAGCAGCTGAGTTGTCAATTCAACCACACCTGGAGACTAATTATCTACAACAAAGTGATCAGTAGCAAAGTAGTATGATAGTTTTTATAGTAGTAGAAACAACAATAGTAACGATAACAGTGATAACAATGATTTTATAGCAAGTGTAACAGTAATGATTGCAGTAGTAACTTAGCAAAAACAATATAAGAGAAATTTGTAGGCATTGGATCAGTGAATTCGTTGGATGATATTCATCATATAACAGTCATAACCTAGGGCGATATGGCACTAGCTCCAGTTCGTAAATATAATGTAGGCATGTATTCCGTAAGTAGTCATACGTGCTTATGGAAAGAACTTGCATGACATCTTTTGTCCTACCCTCCCGTGGCAGCGGGGTCTTATTGGAAACTAAGGGATATTAAGGCCTCCTTTTAATAGAGAACCGGAACAAAGCATTAACACATAGTGAATACATGAACTCCTCAAACTACGGTCACACCAGAAAGTATCCCGACTACTATCACTCCGGGGTTTATGGATCATAACACGTAATAGGTCAATATAACTTGCAAGATCGGATGTAGAACATAGATATAATGGTGATAACATAAACGGTTCAGATCTGAAATTGTCGGAATATGGGTTCCGGCAAACCCTTGTGAGGTTCAAACTCTGGGGTGCGCATGAAGAACACTCTATTCCTAGCTCGCTCATTCAACGATCCCACGGCCTAGCGCGATAGACCCAAAGAACAAGAGACACGAGGGTTTATACTAGTTCGGGCCACCTTGCGGTGTAACACCCTACTCCAGTGTGTGGTGGATTGCCTCGGGGGGCTGAGGATGAACTAATGTAGTGGATGAACAACCTCCGGAGGTGAGGTGTTCTTGGGCTCGATGAGCTGGTGAGATGGTCAGGGTGGAATCGATACGTCCCGTCTATGGTGGTGGCTAAGTCCTATTTATAGTGGCCTTGGTCCTCTTCTCAAATGTTAGGCGGGAAGAGATCCCACAACGGCCAAGTTTGAAGGGGGACAACTAGTACAAGCTATCCTGACAAAAGGTGGTCTTCGCCTGCCAAAGGCTCTGGTGGTGATGCTACTGTGGGCTCCGTGATGACCTCCATCCTGCCGTCCTGATGGTCTTTAGTCTTGTTGCACCGATATGGAAACTTTTGCCTGATGCCGCGGGACTCCACGCCTGTGCTTGCCTCCTTAGCACCAAAGAGGAAACTGGTACACTCGCCTGCTGGCGCCCGCCTGGCCTTGGTCGTCATGGCTCACGTCACGTGGACCTCGCGAGGTGCCCCTTGCATAGATATCTCCGCTCCTCGAGAGCCAGCCTAGTGAGGCCACCCCCAGGGAGGTCTTGGTGTCGTCCGCCTCGCGAGGCTTGGCCCCTCGTGAGGGTCTTGGGTTATCGCTACTAAAGCTGGGCCGTACCAGGCCGTTGGTGGAGCCACACTTTGGGCCGCAGGCAGGCAAGTCTGGGCACCCCCGGTCCCAGAACGCCGACAGTAGCCCCCGGGCCCAAGGCGCGCTCGAACTTGGCTTCGATGCGAAGCCAAAGGGCAAGTGCAGAGCGTCGCGGGCCCCAACTGCCTGCGGCCTTGATTGACGTGTGGCGATTGATGGGACGTGGGCGCCTCCACTTCCACACGCTGCCTGGGAAATCTTCGACTTGACGAGACCCTGCTGCATGCAGAGGAAAACCATCATTACCTGCGATCGTGGAGGCCAGCGGTTGGCTTCCTTCTAGCTATAAATGAGGAGAGGGGCGGAGCCCCCGTTGCTCATCTCCTTCTCCATGCCACCTGCTTCTTATTTCTCCTCCTCGCCTCGCTGTTTTGTTCCCATGGTGCCGATGAAGAGGTTCTCGGCCAGGAGGGGCACGGCTCGCCACCGCCAAAAAGGGGGCGAGGTCGCCCCCGTAAGCATGCTACGACTCCAGCCATGGCTCCTCGGGGGCGCGGTTGCACTCGTTCGAGGACCGGTGCCTCCTCCCACGGCGGGGGCCGCTCTAGGCGGAGCAGCCCTTGTGCCGAGGGGAGGGGTGTCGTGGTCGCCCGGCCTCCTCGGCCGCGCTTCCATTCGGCAGAGGTGCTCTGGGAGTTCGTTGTGTGGTCAGAGAGCCCGGAAGGCACCTGGCTCCAGCTCCCGCGCTCCCTTGCCGGCGAGCTGCCGGCTGGGGGTCTTTGCGGACTCTGGCTGCAAGCCGACGGTTGCTGCAGCCAGGCCTCATGGGTCGCTGTGGAGACCTTCGTCGTGGGCAACGTGGCCCTGGCCCGCGGCTGGCAGACATTTGCCCGCGCACGCGGCCTCAGCGGGCGGTGCACCCTCCACTTCAAGTATGACGGCGCCGCGACCCTCTTTCTGAGGGTTTTCGGGGAAGATGGTCGTCGCGCAGAGTGCTGCCCCGAAGACAGCGGCGGCGACGACGAGCTCAGCCTGGGCGACGGCCGTGATGAGGTTGAGGGTGAACTCGCCCTTGGCAATGGCCGTGGTTCGCCCAGCGGCGGCAGCTTCTCCGCCAGCGAGAGCACCACCAGCGGCGGCTACGACCAGCCGTCGGGCCCGCTTCGAGGATGGTGGCGGGTCGTCCCGCTGCCACGCGGCGGTGAAGCGCGAGAGGGGCTCAGACTGAGCTGAGTCCGGGGGGCGCT
Organism: Aegilops tauschii subsp. strangulata; assembly: GCF_002575655.3. Taxonomy (NCBI): domain Eukaryota; kingdom Viridiplantae; phylum Streptophyta; class Magnoliopsida; order Poales; family Poaceae; genus Aegilops; species Aegilops tauschii. Next base: position 231,440,336 of record NC_053039.3, read on the forward strand.
TGGTGCCGGGCCTCGTGAGCCGCCACGGTCGCGCGGGCCGCATTTGTTTGGCTTTTCCCTCCTTCCTGCATTTCAAAAAAAAGTAGATGGCCCTGCTGGGGCGCGTAATGAACTGTGGTCTTTATGCTATTATGTTATGCTTATTGTTCTGATGTTGCTCGTGCTCCACGTAGATGTAAGAGGGGCAACTTAGCTTAATACGCACGGGGTTGGTTTTCGTCTCGTGAGGGCGCGCCTCCTGGCATCTGGTGAGGCTTCCTTGCTGCCGGGAGCCGCTGACCTCGGGAGGCACGACGAAGCTGCAAAAATTTGTTAGGACATCTGTTGGGTGCCTTGTTCCTCCTTGCACGAGCCCTCAGGTACGGGCTAATCATGGCATAATGCACCGCGTCGTGGTACCCATGGGGCACGGACTTAGGAGGGTGCGCCAATCACGAGCTCGATCGAGGGCGCCTTGCGAAGATCAAGGGAGCCGAAGCTCTGGGGTGGCAGGGCTTTGGCAAGGTGTGCCCGTGGTTTGGGCTAACCCAGCGCACGCACACACCTGCCAGCCCCCGCGTGAGGCGCACGAGGGAGAGCGTCGGGCAACTGTCGTCCTCCCTGGCGCAAGACAAAAAGCGAGCGAAGAAGTAAAAGAGAGAGGGGGACCCAACCAAGCAATCGAGAAACGCCAGAACTCCAAATTCATTAGAAGGTTGCAAGCCAGCTATAGAAAGCAAATGAACAGCCGCGTCCGGCACTGATACGTCCATTTCACATCATGCTTTTATATCGATATTTCTAGCATTATGGGTTGTTATTGCACATTATGTCATAATACTTATGCCTATTCTCTCTTATTTTACAAGGTTTATATGAAGAGGGAGAATGCCGGCAGCTGCAATTCTGGGCTGGAAAAGGAGCAAATATTAGAGACCTATTCTGCACAACTCCAAAAGTCCTGAAACTTCACGGAGGCAGTTTTTGGAATTAATAAAAATACTGGCGAAAGAATCAACCAGAGGGGGGGCACCCACCATCCACGAGGGTGGGGGCGCGCCCAACCCCACTGGGCGTGCCCCTGCCTCGTGGGCTCCCGGCAGGCCTCCGGTGCCCATCTTCTGCTATATGAAGTCTTTCACCCTGGAAAAAATCATAGGGAAGCTTTTGGGACGAAACACCGCCGCCACGAGGCGGAACCAATCTAGGGCTCCGGCGGAACTGTTCTGCCGGGGAAACATCCCGCCGGGAGGGGGAAATCATCACCATCGTCATCACCATCGATCCTCTCAGTGGGAGGGGGTCAATCTCCATCTACATCTTCACCAGCACCATCTCCTGTAAAACCCTAGTTCATCTCTTGTATCCAATCATTGTCCCAAAGCCTCAGATTGGTACCTGTGGGTTGCTAGTAGTGTTGATTACTCCTTGTAGTTGATGCTAGTTGGTTTATTCGGTGGAAGATCATATGTTCAGATCCTTCATGCATATTAATACCCCTCTGATTATGAACATGAATATGATTTGTGAGTAGTTACGTTTGTTCCTGGGGACATGGGAGAAGTCTTGCTATAACTAGTCATGTGAATTTGGTATTCGTTCGATATTTTGATGAGATGTATGTTGTCTTTCCTCTAGTGGTTTTATGTGAACGTCGACTACATGACACTTCACCATTGTTTGGGCCTAGAGGAAGGCATTGGGAAGTAATAAGTAGATGATGGGTTGCTAGAGTGACAGAAGCTTAAACCCTAGTTTATGTGTTGCTTCGTAAGGGGCTGATTTGGATCCATATGTTTCATGCTATGGTTAGGCTTACCTTAATACTTCTTTTGTAGTTGCGGATGCTTGCAATAGGGGTTAATCATAAGTGGGATGCTTGTCCAAGGAAGGGCAGTACCTAAGCACCGGTCCACCCACATATCAAATTATCAAAGTAACGAATGCGAATCATATGAGCGTGATGAAAACTAGCTTGACGATAATTCCCATGTGTCCTCGGGAGCGCTTTTCTCTATATAAGAGTTTGTCCAGGCTTGTACTTTGCTACAAAAAGGATTGGGGCATATTGCTGCACCTTGTTTACTTTCATTACTTGTTACCCGTTACAAATTACCTTATCACAAAACTATCTGTTACCGATAATTTCAGTGCTTGCAGAGAATACCTTACTGAAAACCGCTTGTCATTTCCTTCTGCTCCTCGTTGGGTTCGACACTCTTACTTATCGAAAGGACTACTATAGATCCCCTACACTTGTGGGTCATCAAGACTCTTTTCTGGCGTTGCCGGGGAGTGAAGCGCCTTTGGTAAGGAAAAATTTATATAGTGTGCTGAAATTCACTGTCACTTATTACTATGGAAAGTAATCCTTTGAGGGGCTTGTTCGGGGTATCTTCACCCCGACCAGTAGAGCAAAGAGTTGCTCCTCAACCTACTGAACCTGTTGAAAATGTTTACTTTGAAATTTCTTCGGGTATGATAGAGAAACTGCTAGCTAATCCTTTCACAAGTGATGGAACATTACATCCCGATTTGCACCTAATCTATGTGGATGAAGTTTGTGGATTATTTAAGCTTGCAGGTATGCCTGAAAATGTTATCAATAAGAAGGTATTCCCTTTATCTTTGAAGGGAAAGGTATTTACATGGTTTAGGCTATGTGATGATATGGGATCATGGAACTACAACCGATTGAAATTGGAATTTCATCAGAAGTTTTATCCTATGCATCTTGTTCATCGTGATCGTAATTATATATATAATTTTTGGCCTCGCGAAGGAGAAAGCATCGCTCAAGCTTGGGGGAGGCTTAAGTCAATGTTATATTCATGCCCCAATTATGAGCTCTCAAGAGAAATTATTATTATTCAAAAAAATTATGCTCGGCTTTCTCTCAATAATCGCTCCATGCTCGATACTTCTTGTACTGGTTCTTTTATGATGAAGACTATTGAATTCAAATGGGATTTATTGGAAAGAATTAAACACAACTCTGAAGATTGGGATCTCGACTAAGGTAAGGAGTCAGGTATAACACCTAAGTTTGACCGTGTTAAATCTTTTATGGATACCGATGTTTTCCGTGAATTTAGCACTAAATATGGACTTGACTCTAAGATAGTAGCTTCTTTCTGTGAATCCTTTGCTACTCATGTTGATCTCCCTAAAGAGAAGTGGTTTAAATATAATCCTCCCATTGAAGTAAAAGTAGTTGCACCTATTAAAGTTGAAGAAAAGACTATCACTTATAATGTTGATCCTGTTGTTCCTACTGCTTATATTGAGAAACCACCTTTCCCTGTTAGAATAAAGGATCATGCTAAAGCTTCAACTGTAGTTCGTAAGAGTAATACTAGAACACCTACACCCCCTGAGCAAATTAAAGTTGAACCTAGTATTGCTATGGTTAAAGATCTCTTGGCCGATAATATTGATGGGCATGTTATTTACTTCTGTGATGAACCTGCTAGAATTGCTAGACCTGATACTAAAAATAAACACAGACCTGTTGTAGGCATGCATGTTATTTCTGTTAAAATAGGAGATCATTGCTATCATGGCTTATGTTATATAGGTGCTAGTGCAAGTGCAATACCTCATTCCTTATACAAGGAAATTATGCATGATATTGCACCTGCTGAGATAGAGGAAATTGATGTTACAATTAAGCTTGCCAATAGAGACACTATTTCACCAGTTGGAATTTTTAGAGATGTTGAAGTCTTGTGTGGGAAAGTTAAATATCCTGCTGATTTTCTTGTTCTTGGTTCCCCACAAGATAACTTTTGTCCCATTATATTTGGTAGACCCTTCTTGAATACTGTTAATGCTAGGATAGACTGCAAAAAGTATGTTGTTACTATTGGTTTGGGGGATATGTCTCATGAGTTTAATTTTGCTAAATTTCGTAGACAACCCCATGATAAAGAATTTCCTCGTAAAGATGAAATTATTGGTCTTTCTTCTATTGTCGTGCCTCCTAATGATCCTTTAGAACAATATTTGCTCGACCATGAAAATGATATATTTATGAATTAAAGAAGGGAAATAGATGAAGTATTCTTTAAACAGCGACCTATTTTGAGACACAACTTGCCTGTTGAAATCCTAGGGGATCCTCCTCCACCCAAGGGTGATCCCGTGTTTGAGCTTAAACCATTACCTGATACTCTTAAATATGCTTATCTTGATGAGAAAAAGATATATCATGTTATTATTAGTGCTAACCTATCAGAGTATGAAGAAAAGAAATTATTGAAAACTCTGAAGAAGCATTGTGCTGCTATTGGATATACTCTTGATGATCTTAAGGGCATTAGTCCCACTCTATGCCAGCACAAAATAAAATTGGAGAAAGACGCTAAACCAGTTGTTGATCACCAACGACGGTTAAATCCTAAGATGAAAGAAGTGGTAAGAAAAGAAATACTAAAGATTCTGGAGGCATGTATAATTTATCCCGTTGCTGATAGTCAGTGGGTAAGTCCTATCCATTGTGTCCCTAAGAAGGGAGGTATTACTGTGGTTCCTAATGATAAAGATGAATTGATCCCACAAAGAATCGTCACAGGTTATAGAATGGTAATTGATTTCTGCAAACTAAATAAAGCAACCAAAAAGGATCATTACCCTTTACCTTTTATTGATCAAATGCTAGAAAGATTATCCAAACATACACATTTTTGCTTTCTAGATGGTTATTCTGGTTTCTCTCAAATACCTGTGTCAAAAGAGGATCAAGAAAAAACCACTTTTACTTGCCCTTCCGGTACCTTTGCTTATAGACGTATGCCTTTTGGTTTATGCAATGCACCTGCTACCTTTCAAAGATGTATGATGGCTATATTCTATGATTTTTGTGAAAAGATTGTTGAGGTTTTCATGGATGATTTCTCTGTTTATGGAACTTCTTTTGATGATTGCTTGAGCAACCTTGATCGAGTTTTTCAGAGATGTGAAGAAACTAATCTTGTCTTGAATTGGGAAAAGTGCCACTTTATGGTTAATGAAGGTATTGTCTTGGGGCATAAAATTTCTGAAAGAGGTATTGAAGTTGATAAAGCTAAAGTTGATGCTATTAAAAAGATGTCGTGTCCTAAGGACATTAAAGGTATAAGAAGTTTCCTTGGTCATGCCGGTTTTTATAGGAGGTTGTCGGTGTACAAAAGAAGGGGCGCTCCTTTGTACCCCTTTACCTGTGCACGGACAGTCGGAGCCACGCCCACGGCCACACCAAGCAGAATAGGGGAGGTGAACCGAGGTAAGACCAAAGCCCAAGACAGCCAAAGCAACGCCAAGGCCAAGACCACAAAGAAGCGGAGAGGCGAAGCAGGTTCCCCTGGCAAGTTCCTTGCTGGGGGCAGCCTCAGCGGCCCCGGCAAGACCCTTGCCGGGGTGGCTCATCCAACACCAGCGGAGCGTACCCCCCCTTGAGCCCACGGTCTCCAATGTCATCAACCACGTTGGGCCAGGGCTAGGGAGGCACCTCCATGGTGGCATGCAGATCTTTGTGAAGACAAGGAGTGTCCAAGATCAAATGAGGATTAGAAGACAACGATCCTCGGCAAGATCCTTGCCGAGGAGAGCCACAAGACCCCCGGCAAGATCCTTGCCGGGGACGACAGCGCGCCACGGCAAGACCCTTGCCGGGCCCCCCGGCAAGGCCCTCGCCAAGGGCGTCAGCGGGGCCACTACCAAGCCCGCACCAGCTAAGTCTCCACCGCCATTCACATGCAGCTGCCAGCCCAACCAGCTGGGCAGGCACCTGCGTGGCAACATGTAGCTCCCAGGCCAACTCATCACACGCCTGCGTGGCGGCATGCAGATCTTCGTGAAGGTTCCACCATCGCGCCACCTCAGCTGCCTGCCTGCCTACATGGCGCCGCACGCATCGCTGGCCAGGGCACGTGTCGAAGCAAGGGGACACCTCAGTGGCGCATTAAATGCGTCTTGTCGTGTAATATGAGCGATAAGCTCGTAGTACTGTGCGCCTTTCCACCTCCTGTACGCCACCGTGGCAGCCCCTTTCGACAATAAAAGGAGGCCCATGGCATACTGGAGAGGGATTCGGCTTTTTGAAACCACGCATCCACCATAGCTAGTTCGAGAGCTCAAGAACTCTCTGAAATACAGCCACCAAAGCAGGACTAGGGTTTTACGCATCCTCACGGCCCGAACCTGGGTAAACGATCCTTGTGCTAATTACTAATCCTGCTCTTCGCACAACCCCGTGCCCCGGCAACCGTAGTAGGGATTCTTGTGATCCCATAGGTGTCGTTCCACACCGACATCTTTGGCGCGCCAGGTAGGGGGCGCAATTGTGAGAATCTGGTCTAGTAGTTAGCCTAGCGTTTCTTCATCGCCATGGCTCCCAAGAAGAAGACAGCCAAAAGACCAGCGCCGCCTGCGAACACGAAGGACGCCAGTGCGGCAACGGAAAAGCTAAGTCATTCAGAGCCTTGAGTTATTTCCTTTTACATATAAGGTTATCATCCTCGGAGATCTTGCCTATGTATGGAAAACCTGCATGCAAAGGGGCCCTCCCGCGATTGGCAACGCCTTTGTTCTCTTTCGAGTCCGCTCAACAGCTCAAAGCGGCCGCGTCGAGAGTGGCGGGGTAGCCTTCCGCACCTGGCAACGCTCTCGATTCTGACTCGAGTCAAACTCGACAGTTCGAGCGGCCGCGTTAAGGGCGGTAAGGTGGTTTGCCCGGCAGCAAGCACACCTGGCAAGCCAATGGGGAACCATCCCCAAGACGCCGCCCTGGGTTTACGCGCTGGTAGGCCTACCCAGTTACGTAGGGCGGACATACAAAGGAGAATCGAACAGGAAAATAACATGCATAATACTAAAAGTGCTGCAGAGTCGTATTACATCAAATTGTTGCTGCGGTTCTAACTAAAGATAGAAATTGTCTTGGTCGTGAACCTGCAGCGGCGATAAGAAACGGGGTGCCTAATCTCGGCGCTGGCCCTCCACCCTCAGAATTCCGCCGACACGGCTGATGATGGGCTTGATACGCTCCCTGAGCGGCGCGAGGTCAGTATCCTCCGGCAAGCTCTCCCGCGCGGCGTCAAAGTCGAGGTCAGGGTACCAGTACGCCACCTTGGTGAGAACCTTGGTCATGGCGCCTTGGCAGAGCCTCCGGGCCTCGTCGGCCAGCGAGGCCGCCCGGTTGGCATGAAGCCGCTCCAAAGCACTGACAACCTTCTCAAAGAACAGGGTCAGGCTGCAGTTGGCGCTCACACTCCGCTCCGGGGCGTACCTCACGTCCGACATCCCCATGGTGGCCAGCTGCGCAGCAGCCTGGTTGGCGACAGTGGCGAGGCGATCGAGGAAGCGATTCTCGCCCTCCACGTGATCCGTGAAGTTGAGGGCCTCGTTCTTCTGCAGCTGCTTCTCGGTCTCCAGGTCCTTGGCCAGGGTCCCCTCCCAGGCTTTGGCCTCCGTGAGCATCCCCTCGAGGCCCTCCAGCTTCAGCGTGAGGTCCTTGATGGACTTGTTGGCCTCGGAGAGCTCCCCGGCCCTGCTGATGGCTGCGCCTTGCGCCTCCGTCAGGGCGCCGTTGAGCGTGTCCTTCTCCTGGGATAGCTTCAGGGCCTGCTCCTTAAGCCCATCCCGCTCCACCTCCAGCTCCTTCACCTAGCCAGCGTGAACCTGGGCCTGGGCGTCGAGCGCCTATTTGTGCCTCTGCTCCAGCTCACTGGTCCGCTGCAAGACAAGCTTCCCCACCTCTTCATCCTTGCCGTGAAGCATGGCGGCAAGCTTCTCCTCGCGCGCGGCAAGGTCCTCCTCCTGGGAGTTCAGCGCGGCCTGGTGCTGGGTCTGGGCGGCCTCAGCTGCCGCGGCCAAGACCTCTGCCGTCTCCTGGGCCTTCTTGATGTCGGCCAGCTTCATGGTGAGCTCTACGTCGCGCTTGGCTAGCTCGCCCTGGGCGGTTTTCAGCTCCTCGTGAGCCTGGCGGAACCAGTCCTGCGTCTCAGCAACGTGCTTCTGGAGGTCCGCCTCCGCCTTCTCCGCCACTGCCATCCTGGACTTAGCCTTGTCCAGGCGGGCGCGGTGGAGCGCTTGGAGCTTCCGGAAGCTGGCGCCCATGGCGTGGAGGAGCCGCTCTTCCTGGGATCCGTCGCCACCAGCGCTCGGCTCGTCAACAATCTCAAGCCCGGCGGCGGCGAGCACCTCGTCGTCAAAAACCTCCCCCTCGACGGGAAACCTGGTGCTCGACGCGCCTGGGAGGTGGACGAAAAGATCGTCGCTCACCTTCAGGTACCTGCCGGACCCAGAGGCAGCGGAGGAGGAGGGCTGGTCATCGATCACCTCCTACTCGACAGCGGCCTTCCCGGTCTCTCCGGCAGGCCCCTTGCCGGCCTCCTCGGTGGTAGCCTTGCCGGCCTCCCCGGCAGGCCCTTGGGCGGCATCCTCTGCGGCGCCCCTGGCGGCCTCCTCGGCGGCGGTATTCTCGGTCTCCGCCGCGGCGTCCTTGGCCACGTCCTCGATGACGGTGTCTAGGTCCTCCCGGTCCGCCGAGAGAGGATCTGGATATCAAGAAGAGGGTGGGGTAGAGCCAAGATCAAAGATTCAAAAAGAAGAGAAAAAGAGCAGGGACGAAGGGCGATGACTTACCAGTGCCAGGCTGGGAAGCAGAAGTCCCCTCCCCACCAACATTTGGCGCCGAGGCAAAGCCGCCAGCGCCCAAGTTCTCCTCCTCCTCCATGTGCGTGGGCTCGGTGCTTGGCGCCCTTGCCGGGGACGCCCCTCGGGGCGGCGTGGTCGATGGGGGCGGCGTGTTGGGAGTAGCCCTCTGCGGCTCCTCCTTCTGCTGCTCTCCTCCTACATACCCAGCAAGGTCAGCACCAAGGCATCATACCCCTAACGCATGTCGACGAGGGGAGGGTATTGAACTTACGCTGGGGGCTGTGCCGGGGGCTGTTGTTCGGGCTGCTCAGTACCACCAGTGGCGCCCTTGAAGTACCAACCGGGGGCTGGCCGCCCGCCGAGGTCTTGGCCCTCTTCACCCTCTGGGCCAGCGTCTCCGCGTCCCTGCAAAGACGAAGACAAGTCAGGACAAGTGGCGCAGATTGAGGAAACAGGGATGGCGAAAAGAAGCGAGATGCTTACTCGTCATCCACCTCCTCCTCTGTCGTTTTCCTCTTCCTCCTCGGACTGAGGGATCCAAAGTCAGAGGTGACCCCCGTATCGGCGTCCACCGGAGGAGGGGAGGAGGGCGGAGTCTGCGCACGCTTGGACGAAGAGGAAGCAGATGCCTTCTTCCTCGCCGCCGCGGCCTTCACCACTTTCTTCGCCGCCGCGGCCCTCGTCTGACGCGCGGACTCCTTCGGAGACTTTGGCCGCCGTGCGGCCCTGACGGGCCGTACCGGCTCGCCGGAGGTGGCCCGCCGCAAGACTCGCCCTCTCCCCGTGGTCGGAGGGTCAACAGCCCCAGCCTCCTCCGACGACGACTCGTCGGCCGCATCCTCAATCAGAGGAGCCTCGGTGCCGGCGCTGCTGGCCTCCTCGGTGGCCGCCGCCCACTGATACGTCTCCGTCGTATCTACTTTTCCAAACACTTTTACCCTTGTTTTGGACTCTAACTTGCATGTTTTGAATCGAACTAACCCGGACTGACGTTGTTTTCAGCAGAATTGCCATGGTGTTATTTATGTACAGAAACAAAAGTTCTCGGAATGACTTGAAACTCCACGGAACTTATTTTTGGAAAATATTAAAAATACTGGAAGAAGAATCCACGTCAGGGGGCCCACACCCTGTCCATGAGGGTGGGGGGCGCGCCTGCCCCCCCCCCCCCCCCGGGCATGCCCCCTGCCTCATGGGCCCCCTAACGCTCCACCGACCTCAACTCCAACTCCATATATTCGTGTTCGGGGAGAAAAAAATCAGAGAGAAGGGTTCATCGCGTTTTATGAAACGGAGCCACCGCCAAGCCCTAAAACCTCTCGGGAGGGCTGATCTGGAGTCCGTTCGGGGCTCCGGAGAGGGGAATCCGTCGCCGTCGTCATCATCAACCACCCTCCATCACCAATTTCATGATGCTCACCGCCGTGCGTGAGTAATTCCATCGTAGGCTTGCTGGACGGTGATGGGTTGGATGAGATTTATCATGTAATCGAGTTAGTTTTGTTAGGGTTTGATCCCTAGTATCCACTATGTTCTGAGATTGATGTTGCTATGACTTTGCTATGCTTAATGCTTGTCACTAGGTCCCGAGTGCCATGATTTCAAATCTGAACCTATTATGTTTTCATGAATATATGTGAGTTCTTGATCCTATCTTGCAAGTCTATAGTCACCTACTATGTGTTATGATCCGGCAACCCCGAAGTGACAATAATCGGGACCACTCCCGGTGATGACCGTAGTTTGAGGAGTTCATGTATTCACTATGTGTTAATGCTTTGGTCCGGTACTCTATTCAAAGGAGGCCTTAATATCCCTTAGTTTCCGCTAGGACCCCGCTGCCACGGGAGGGTAGGACAAAAGATGGCATGCAAGTTCTTTTCCATAAGCACGTATGACTATATTCGGAATACATGCCTACATTACATTGATGAATTGGAGCTAGTTCTGTGTCACCCTATGTTATGACTGTTACATGATGAACCGCATCCGGCATAATTCTCTATCACCGATCCAATGCCTACGAGCTTTTCATATATTGTTCTCCGCTTATTTACTTTTTCGTTGCTACTATTACAATCACTACAAAACCCAAAAATATTACTTTGCTATCGTTACCGTTACTTCCATATTACTTTGCTACTAAATACTTTGCTGTAGATATTAAGTTATCCAGGTGTGGTTGAATTGACAACTCAACTGCTAATACTTGAGAATATTATTTGGCTCCCCTTGTGTCGAATCAATAAATTTGGGTTGAATACTCTACCCTCGAAAACTGTTGCGATCCCCTATACTTGTGGGTTATCAAGACTATTTTCTGGCGCCGTTGCCGGGGAGCATAGCTCTATTCTTTGAGTCACTTGGGATTTATATCTGCTGGTCACTATGAAGAACTTGAAAGACGCGAAAACAACAATTTATCCCTCAACTACGAGGGGAGGTAAGGAACTGCCATCTTGCTCTGCACTTGATTCGCCTTCTGTTTTGAGTAAGCTTGCGACACCTAAACCTGCTTCTGCTATTCATTCTGATATGTCGCATGTTATTGATGATGCCACTTCTGCTATGCATGATACCTATGATGAAACTACTTCTATGCTTGATACTACTGTGCCACTTGGTGAATTTCTTGATGAACAACTTGCTAGGGCTAGAGAGAATGAAATTATTGAAACTGATAATATTGAAGATAGTGATGATGAAGACTCTCCCCCTAATAAATATGAATTGCCTGTTGTGCCTGAGGGTTATGTTCTGGATGAAGAATCCGCTAGAGCTATTCTTGCTTGCAATGATGGAAGTGATCTTAAGAAGTTATTAGCTAAATGGAAGAAGCAATCTCTTAATGCTAGAATGAAACCTGACCCTGCTTTTGCTACTTCACCTATCTGTGTTACTGATAAGGATTATGAATTCTCTGTTGATCCTGATATAATTACTTTGGTTGAATCTGATCATTTTTATTGCTATGAATCTGAAACTGTTGTGGCACATCTTACTAAATTAAATGATATAGCCACCCTGTTTACTAATGATGAGAGAACTCGCTACTTTTATATCCTTAAAATATTTCCGTTCTCATTAAAGGGTGATGCTAAGATATGGTTTAATTCTCTTGATCCTGGTTGTGTGCGTAGTCCCCAGGATATGATTTATTACTTCTCTGCTAAATATTTCCCTGCTCATAAGAAACAAGCTGCTTTAAGGGATATATATATAATTTTGTGCAAATTGAAGAAGAGAGTCTCCCACAAGCTTGGGGGAGGCTTCTCCAATTACTTAATGCTTTGCCTGATCATCCTCTCAAGAAAAATGAAATACTTGATATCTTTTATAATGGACTAGCTGATGCTTCCAGAGATTACCTGGATAGTTGTGTTGGTTCTGTTTTCAGGGAAAGAACACCGGATGAAGCTGAGATTCTATTGAATAATATGTTGACAAATGAAAATAATTGGACACTTCTTGAGCCAGCTCCTGAGCCAATTCCCGAGCCTATTCCTAAACCAACTCCGAAGAAGAGGGGTGTTCTATTTCTCAGTCCTGAAGATATGCAAGAGGCAAAGAAATCTACGAAAGAAAAGGGTATTAAAGCTGAAGATGTTAAGAATTTACCACCTATTGAAGAAATACATGGTCTTAATTTACCGCCTGTTGAAGAAACATATGATCTTAATCCATTACCTATTGAAGAAACTCATGGTCTTGATAACCCGACACAGGTAGTAAAGGTAAATTCTCTCTATAGATTTGATGAAGGTGATATCCCTCACTATAAGTCTGCCAGACAATGCTTAGATGAGTTTGACAATTTTATGGTTAAACAAGAAAATTTTAATGCCTATTTTGGTAGACAATTAAAACAAAATTCTTATATGCTTGAACACTTGGGTGATTATATGTCTAGAGTTAAAGGTGAACTTAAAATCATTAGTAAACATGCTTCTATGGTTACCACTCAAGTAGAACAAGTACTTAAAGCTCAAAATGATTTTCTCAATGAAATGAATAGTAAGAATAATGATTATGATGTTAGAGTGGCTACTAGAACTGGTAAGATGACTCAGGAACCTTTGTATCCTGAAGGCCACCCTAAGAGAATTGAGCAAGATTCTCAGAGAAATAATTTAGATGCACCTAGTCCTTCTAAAAATAAGAAAAAGAAAAATGATAGGACTTTGCATGCTTCTAATGAACCTATTGCTGAAACACCTGAGAATCCAAATGATATTTCTATTTCTGATGATGAAACACAATCTGGTAATGAACATGAACCTAGTGATAATGTTAATCATGATGATACTCAACCTAGTAATGATAATGATGTAGAAATTGAACCTGTTGTTGATCTTGATAACCCACAATCAAAGAATCAACGTTATGATAAGAGAGACTTTGTTGCTAGGAAACATGGTAAAGAAAGAGAACCATGGGTTGAGAAACCCATGCCTTTTCCTCCCAAGCCATCCAAGAAAAAGGATGATGAGGATTTTGAGCGCTTTGCTGAAATGATTAGACCTATCTTTTTGCGTATGCGTTTGACTGATATGCTCAAAATGAATCCTTATGCTAAGTACATGAAAGAAATTGTTACTAATAAAAGAAAGATACCGGAAGCTGAAATTTCCACCATGCTTGCTAATTACACTTTTAAAGGTGGAATACCAAAGAAACTTGGAGATCCAGGAGTACCTACTATACCATGCTCCATTTAAAGAAATTGTGTTAAAACTGCTTTATGTGATCTTGGAGCCGGTGTTAGTGTTATGCCTCTCTCTTTATATCGTAGACTCGATTTGAATAAGTTGACACCTACTGAAATATCTTTGCAAATGGCTGATAAATCAACTGCTATACCTGTCGGTATTTGTGAGGATGTGCCTGTTGTGGTTGCAAACGTTACTATTTTAACGGACTTTGTTATTCTTGATATTCCCGAGGACGATAGTATGTCTATTATTCTTGGAAGACCTTTTTTGAATACTGCAGGGGCTGTTATTGATTGCAACAAAGGCAATGTCATTTTTCATGTTAATGGAAATGAGCATACGGTACACTTTCCGAGGAAACAACCTCAAGTTCATAGTATAAACTCCATTGGGAAAATTCCATCAATTATTTTTGGAGGTTTTGAATTTCCTCTTCCTACTATCAAAAAGAGATATGATATTCTTATTATAGGGGAAGTGCATATCCCCGTTGAGGTAACATAGTGCTATTCGAAATTTCTCCGGTTTCATGTTACTCGAAATGAGTTTGTTAACAAGACTTGATCAACCTTGTTAGTGGATTCCTTTTGATGAGCATGAGATGGATGAAACTAGAAAACACAACCTTCTGTACCCTCCTTTTACTTTTTGTTATTTAGTTGAAATAAAGTAAAAATAGTATTTTCTGTCTGCTTTCTGAATTATCCGCGCAATATAAAAATACCCCGAAAATAAAAGTTCTCCAAATGCCCCGAAATTGAAATATGATTTTTTCTAGAATATTTGAGAATATCTGGCACTGAGAACACAGCAGGGGGAGCAAGCACATGGCCACGAGGGTCCAGGGCGCACCCACCCCTACAGGGCATGCCCCCTGCCTCGTGGGCCCATGGTGGCTCCCCTCCACTTATTCCTGCACCCACACACTTCTTCTTCCTCCCAAAAAAATCACCATCCAGCTCAAGCACGAGTTCTAGCTCATTTTGCTGCGATTTTCGATCTCCTTGCTCAAAGCACCTCTCACAAAACTGCTTTAGGAGATTGTTCCTTGGTATGTGACCCTTCCATTGGTCCAATTAGTTTTTGTTCTAGTGCTTTATTCATTGCAAATTTGTGCTGCCTAGGTGACCATGTTCTTGAGCTTGCATGTCAAATTTATATGGTTCCAAGTAGTTCTAATGCATGATATTGTCTCTAGGCACTTGTAGGAGCAGTTGGTATCAATTTTGTTGAGCTGGGTTCACTTTTATTTGAAGTTACTAAAAAATTTCGGAAATTTTTCAGAGGAAGAAATATGCTTAGGAAATTGTACCAAGGTGGTTCTTCGAGGAAGCAAGGACCCAGGCTTGCAATGCGTGATGCCGATGATGAACCACCAAGGAACGCTCCAGTGCGGCCTTATGAATGGCCTTCAGAAGATTTAATGGATCGAGCGGGAACCAATGAAGAATTTAACGCATATTTGCGTAACGCTGATCTTGTGAGCTTCGAGGAGGAAAAGTGCCGCCAGTACCACTATCTCACTAGTTCCTTTGTGAGGAGGTTTGAATTTTCATCTTCACGCAATTCTCAAACTGTCATGTTTGATCTTTACCAAAAATATTATACGATGGACTTAGAGGATTTTACCACTGCTTGCAATTTCCACAATGGGGTAGTGCTAGTGAACCTCGCAAATCTGAATTTAGAGATTTTCTTACTAGTATAACTGTGGGGGAATCTAGAGATATAGCACAAGCTACCATCGGGAGCATTCATTTTCCTGCTATACATTATTTTGCTCTCTTCATAGGTAGGTGCATAAATGGTAAAGATGAAGCATGTCATATGTGTGTCCCTGACCTCAGTATTCTTAGGAGTGCTGTGTTAGGAGACAAATCTTATAATTTGGGAGCCATTGTTGCACGTAGGTTGCATCATAATAGATTTAATGGAGATTTCTTTGGTGGAATTTATGCAACCCGCTTAGCTGATTTTCTTGGTGTAACCATACGTGATGATGATATTGAATTGCCTCCTACTTATCTAGACTTTAATGCTATGGTTAACCATCAGTTTGTCGAGAGGAACCAACCACCTCTCCAGTACCGACTAATCTTTGACAGGCGTCGTTCTGTCCATATTACTCTCCCTGCTCCTGCCTTCTTTGATTATCAGGCAAAAGGAAGACATTTTACAACCAGGGAGGAGGCAGATAAGTACGAAAGGAGGACGAGGGTAGCTCGTCTCCAAGCTGCAGCCCACGATGCAATAGCCGCTGCATCTCAGTACGACCCCAGCTATAACTATGGATATCCGCCAGGCCATCCGTGGCAATAAACCAACTTAGGCCAAAAGCCTAAGCTTGGGGGAGTACGTATTTCTCACCGACATTACATTCATGTTCACACACTCATTGCTAGATGTCGGTGCTCATACTTTTTCACTGTAATATCCATGCTAGTTTATTTTTCCTTTTTTATGCTTTCTTCTTGTGTGTTTGATAAATCTTAAGAAAAACAAAAAAAATAGTAATAGCTTTAGCTAGTTTACTTTTCTTGCTGTAGTAGTAATAATTAAAAAGAAAATCCAAAAAGATTTCATGTTCTTCTTTTACTTGTTGAGAGCTTTCCCGTGTAAATAGTTTTATTTCTTTTCTTTGGGGGTCGATAGGAGAAGACCATGATTAAATTGGTAAAGCGGCTCTTATATGCATTATTGTTGATTTAACCAAGAGCCCATATTGCCTTGTCTTCTCCTGTTTATTGAATGCTCGCAGATTCCAGCTTAGTCCAATGCACGTGCATTATTATAATTATTCACATCGTTCGGTCGTGCAAGTGAAAGGCAATTATGATGATATATGATGGACGGATTGAGATGGGGGAAGCTGGTATGAACTCGACCTCTCTTGTTTTTGTAAATATGATTAGTTCACCGTTCCTGATTCGGCTTATTATGAATAAACATGTTTGCAATGACAATTAGAGATTATAGTTGCTCGTGCCATGCTTGATTAGCTATGAGTTATAATGGTTTACCTTGCGTGCCAACTTGCTATTAAAATGGTTGTGATGTGGTATGATGGGGTGGTATCCTCCTTTGAATGATTTAAGTGACTCGACTTGGCACATGTTCACACATGTAGTTGAAACAAATCAACATAGCCTTCACGATATTTATGTTCATGGTGGATTATATCCTACTCATGCTTGTACTCAATGTTTATTAATTTTAATGCATGTTCATGACTGTTGTCGCTCTCTAGTTGGTCGCTTCCCAATCTTTTGCTAGCCTTCACTTGTACTAAGCGGGAATACTGCTTGTGCAACCAATCCCTTAAACCCCAAAGTTATTCCATATGAGTCCACTATACCTTCCTATTGTTGGGGAACGTAGTAATTTCAAAAAAATTCCTACGCACACGCAAGATCATGGTGATGCATAGCAACGAGAGGGGAGAGTGTTGTCCACGTACCCTCGTAGACCGAAAGCGGAAGCGTTAACACAACGTGGTTGATGTAGTCGTACGTCTTCACGATCCGACCGATCAAGTACCGAACGCACGGCACCTCCGAGTTCAGCACACGTTCAGCTCGATGACGTCCCTCGAACTCCGATCCAGCCGAGTGTTGAGGGAGAGTTTCGTCAGCACGACGGCGTGGTGACGATGATGATGTTCTACCGATGCAGGGCTTCGCCTAAGCACCGCTACGATATTATCGAGGTGTAATATGGTGGAGGGGCACCGCACACGGCTAAGAGATCAATAGATCAATTGTTGTCTCTATGGGGTGCCCCCCTGCCCCCGTATATAAAGGAGCAAGGGGGAGGCCGGCCGGCCCTTGTTGGCGCGCCAGGAGGAGGAGTCCTCCTCCTAGTAGGAGTAGGACTCCCCTCTTTCCTACTC
The DNA here is from genome assembly GCF_002575655.3 of Aegilops tauschii subsp. strangulata. Classification (NCBI taxonomy): domain Eukaryota; kingdom Viridiplantae; phylum Streptophyta; class Magnoliopsida; order Poales; family Poaceae; genus Aegilops; species Aegilops tauschii. Next base: position 231,457,553 of record NC_053039.3, read on the forward strand.
CTACTAGGAGGGGGAAAGGAAGGGGGAGAGGGAGAAGGAAAGGGGGGCGCCGCCCCCCCCTCTCCTAGTCCAATTCGGACCAGAGGGGGAGGGGGCGCGTGGCCCCTCCTGGCTGCCCCTCTCTCTCTCCACTAAGGCCCATTACTTCTCCCGGGGGGGTTCCGGTAACCCTCCGGCACTCCGGTTTTCTCTGAAATCACCCGGAACATTTCCGATGTCCGAATATAGTCGTCCAATATATCAATCTTTATGTCTCGAACATTTCGAGACTCCTCGTCATGTCCGTGATCACATCCGGGACTCCGAACAACCTTCGGTACATCAAAACATATAAACTCATAATATAACTGTCATCGTAACGTTAAGCGTGCGGACCCTACGGGTTCGAGAACTATGTAGACATGACCGAGACACGTCTCCGGTCAATAACCAATAGCGGAACCTGGATGCTCATATTGGCTCCCACATATTCTATGAAGATCTTTATCGGTCAGACCGCATAACAACATACGTTGTTCCCTTTGTCATCGGGTGCCCGAGATTCGATCGTCGGTATCTCAATACCTAGTTCAATCTCGTTGCCGGCAAGTCTCTTTACTCGTTCGGTAATACATCATCTTGCAACAAACTCTTTAGTTGCAATGCTTGCAAGGCTTAAGTGATGTGCATTACCGAGAGGGCCCAGAGATACCTCTCCGACAATCGGAGTGACAAATCCTAATCTCGAAATACGCCAACCCAACAAGTACCTTCGGAGACACCTGTAGAGCACCTTTATAATCACCCAGTTACGTTGTGACGTTTGGTAGCACACAAAGTGTTCCTCCGGTAAACGCGAGTTGCATAATCTCATAGTCATAGGAACATGTATAAGTCATGAAGAAAGCAATAGCAACATACTAAACGATCAAGTGCTAAGCTAACGGAATGGGTCAAGTCAATCACATCATTCTCCTAATAATGTGATCCCGTTAATCAACTGACAACTCATGTCTATGGCTAGGAAACATAACCATCTTTGATCAACAAGCTAGTCAAGTAGAGGCATACTAGTGACACTCTGTTTGTCTATGTATTCACACAAGTATTATGTTTCCGGTTAATACAATTCTAGCATGAATAATAAACATTTATCATGAAATAAGGAAATAAATAATAACTTTATTATTGCCTCTAGGGCATATTTCCTTCAGTCTCCCACTTGCACTAGAGTCAATAATCTAGATTACACAGTAATGATTCTTACACCCATGGAGCCTTGGTGCTGATCATGTTTTGCTCGTGGAAGAGGCTTAGTCAACGGGTCTGCAACATTCAGATCCGTATGTATCTTGCAAATTTCTATGTCTCCCACCTGGACTAAATCCCGGATGGAATTGAAGCGTCTCTTGATGTGCTTGGTTCTCTTGTGAAATCTGGATTCCTTTGCTAAGGCAATTGCACCAGTATTGTCACAAAAGATTTTCATTGGACCCGATGCACTAGGTATGACACCTAGATCGGATATGAACTCCTTCATCCAGACTCCTTCATTTGCTGCTTCCGAAGCAGCTATGTACTCCGCTTCACACGTAGATCCCGCCACGACGCTTTGTTTAGAACTGCACCAACTGACAGCTCCACCGTTCAATGTAAACACGTATCCGGTTTGCGATTTAGAATCGTCCGGATCAGTGTCAAAACTTGCATCGACGTAACCATTTACGATGAGCTCTTTGTCACCTCCATAAACGAGAAACATATCCTTAGTCCTTTTCAGGTATTTCAGGATGTTCTTGACCGCTGTCCAGTGATCCACTCCTGGATTACTTTGGTACCTTCCTGCTAGACTTATAGCAAGGCATACATCAGGTCTGGTACACAGCATTGCATACATGATAGAGCCTATGGCTGAAGCATAGGGAACATCTTTCATCTTCTCTCTATCTTCTGCAGTGGTCGGGCATTGAGTCTTACTCAATTTTACACCTTGTAACACAGGCAAGAACCCTTTCTTTGCTTGATCCATTTTGAACTTTTTCAAAACTTTGTCAAGGTATGTGCTTTGTGAAAGTCCAATTAAGCGTCTTGATCTATCTCTATAAATCTTGATGCCCAATATATACGCAGCTTCACTGAGGTCTTTTATTGAAAAATTCTTATTCAAGTATCCCTTTATGCTATCCAGAAATTCTATATCATTTCCAATCAGCAATATGTCATCCACATATAATATCAGAAATGCTATAGAGCTCCCACTCACTTTCTTGTAAATACAGGCTTCTCCAAAAGTCTGTATAAAACCAAATGCTTTGATCACACTATCAAAGCGTTTATTCCAACTCCGAGAGGCTTGCACCAGTCCATAAATGGATCGCTGGAGCTTGCACACTTTGTTAGCTTCCTTTGGATCGACAAAACCTTCCAGTTGCATCATATACAACTCTTCTTCCAGAAATCCATTCAGGAATGCAGTTTTGACATCCATTTTCCAAATTTCATAATCATAAAATGCGGCAATTGCTAACATGATTCGGACAGACTTAAGCATCGCTACGGGTGAGAAGGTCTCATCGTAGTCAATCCCTTGAACTTGTCGAAAACCTTTCGCAACAAGTCGAGCTTTATAGACAGTAACATTACCGTCAGCGTCAGTCTTCTTCTTGAAGATCCATTTATTTTCAATGGCTTGCCGATCATCGGGCAAGTCAACCAAAGTCCATACTTTGTTCTCATACATGGATCCCATCTCGGATTTCATGGCCTCAAGCCATTTTGCGGAATCTGGGCTCACCATCGCTTCTTCATAGTTCGTAGGTTCGTCATGGTCTAGTAACATAACCTCCAGATCAGGATTACCGTACCACTCTGGTGTGGATCTTACTCTGGTTGATCTACGAGGTTCAGCAATAACTTGATCTGAAGTTTCATTATCATCATCATTAACTTCCTCACTTATTGGCGTAGGTGTCGCAGAAACTGGTTTCTGTGATGAACTACTTTCCAATAAGGGAGCAGGTACAGTTACCTCATCAAGTTCTACTTTCCTCCCACTCACTTCTTTCGAGAGAAACTCCTTCTCCAGAAAGTTTCCGAATTTAGCAACAAAAGTTTTGCCTTCGGATCTGTGATAGAAGGTGTACCCAATAGTCTCCTTTGGGTATCCTATGAAGACACATTTCTCCGATTTGGGTTCGAGCTTATCAGGTTGAAGTTTTTTCACATAAGCATCGCAGCCCCAAACATTAAGAAACGACAACTTTGGTTTCTTGCTAAACCACAGTTCATAAGGCATCATCTCAACGGATTTTGATGGTGCCCTATTTAACGTGAATGCAGCTGTCTCTAAAGCATAACCCCAAAACGATAGCGGTAAATCAGTAAGAGACATCATAGATCGCACCATATCTAGTAAAGTACGATTACAACGTTCAGACACACCATTACGTTGTGGTGTTCCGGGTGGCGTGAGTTGCGAAACTATTCCCATTGTTTCAAATGTAGACCAAACTCGTAACTCAAATATTCTCCTCCACGATCTGATCGTAGAAACTTTATTTTCTTGTTACGATGATTTTCAACTTCACTCTGAAATTCTTTGAACCTTTCAAATGTTTCAGACTTATGTTTCATTAAGTAGATATACCCATATCTGCTCAAATCATCTGTAAAGGTGAGAAAATAACGATATCCGCCACGAGCCTCAATATTGATCGGACCACATACATCTGTATGTATGATTTCCAACAAATCTGTTGCTCTCTCCATAGTTCCTGAGAACGGTGTTTTAGTCATCTTGCCCATGAGGCACGGTTCGCAAGTACCAAGTGATTCATAATCAAGTGATTCCAAAAGTCCATCAGTATGGAGTTTCTTCATGCGCTTTACACCGATATGACCTAAACGGCAGTGCCACAAATAAGTTGCACTATCATTATCAACTCTGCATCTTTTGGCTTCAATATTATGAATATGTGTATCACTACTATCGAGATTCAACAAAAATAGACCACTCTTCAAGGGTGCATGACCATAAAAGATATTACTCATATAAATAGAACAACCATTATTCTCTGATTTAAATGAATAACCGTCTCGCATCAAACAAGATCCAGATATAATGTTCATGCTTAACGCTGGCACCAAATAACAATTATTTAGGTCTAAAACTAATCCCGAAGGTAGATGTAGAGGTAGCGTGCCGACCGCGATCACATCGACTTTGGAACCATTTCCCACGCGCATCGTCACCTCGTCCTTAGCCAATCTTCGCTTAATCCGTAGCCCCTGTTTCGAGTTGCAAATATTAGCAACAGAACCAGTATCAAATACCCAGGTGCTACTGCAAGCATTAGTAAGGTGCACATCAATAACATGTATATCACATATACCGTTGTTCACCTTGCCATCCTTCTTATCCGCCAAATACTTGGGGCAGTTCCGCTTCCAGTGACCAGTCTGCTTGCCGTAGAAGCACTCAGTCTCAGGCTTAGGTCCAGACTTGGGTTTCTTCTCCTGAGCAGCAACTTGTTTGCTGTTCTTCTTGAAGTTCCCCTTCTTCTTCCCTTTACCTTTTTTCTTGAAACTAGTGGTCTTATTGACCATCAACACTTGATGCTCCTTTTTGATTTCTACCTCCGCAGCCTTTAGCATTGCGAAGAGCTCGGGAATCGTCTTATCCATCCCTTGCATATTATAGTTCATCATGAAGCTCTTGTAGCTTGGTGGCAGTGATTGAAGAATTCTGTCAATGACGCTATCATCCGGAAGATTAACTCCCAGTTGAATCAAGTGATTGTTATACCCAAACATTTTGAGTATATGCTCACTGACAGAACTATTCTCTTCCATCTTGCAGCAGTAGAACTTATTGGAGATTTCATATCTCTCAATCCGGGCATTTGCTTGAAATATTAACTTCAACTCCTGGAACATCTCATATGCTCCATGACGTTCAAAACGTCGTTGAAGACCCGGTTCTAAGCCGTAAAGCATGGCACACTGAACTATCGAGTAGTCATCAGCTTTGCTCTGCCAGACGTTCATAACATCTGGTGTTGCTCCTGCAGCAGGCCTGGCACCCAGCGGTGCTTCCAGGACATAATTCTTCTGTGCAGCAATGAGGATAATCCTCAAGTTACGGACCCAGTCCGTGTAATTGCTACCATCATCTTTCAACTTTGCTTTCTCAAGGAACGCATTAAAATTCAACGGAACAACAGCACGGGCCATCTATCTACAATTAACATAGACAAGCAAAATACTATCAGGTACTAAGTTCATGATAAATTCAAGTTCAATTAATCAGATTACTTACGACTCCCACTTAGATAGACATCCCTTTAATCCTCTAAGTGATCACGTGATCCATATCAACTAAACCATGTCCGATCATCACGTGAGATGGAGTAGTTTCAACGGTGAACATCACTATGTTGATCATATCTACTATATGATGCACGCTCGACCTTTCGGTCTCCGTGTTCCGAGGCCATATCTGTTATATGCTAGGCTCGTCAAGTTTAACATGAGTATTCCGCGTGTGCAACTATTTTGCACCCGTTGTATTTGAACGTAGAGCCTATCACACCCGATCATCACGTGGTGTCTCAGCACGAAGAACTTTCGCAACGGTGCATACTCAGGGAGAACACTTATACTTTGATAATTTAGTGAAGGATCATCTTATAATGCTACCGTCAATCAAAGCAAGATAAGATGCATAAAAGATAAACATCACATGCAATCAATATAAGTGATATGATATGGCCATCATCATCTTGTGCTTGTGATCTCCATCTCCGAAGCACCGTCATGATCACCATCGTCATCGGCGTGACACCTTGATCTCCATCGAAGCATCGTTGTCGTCTCGCCAACTATTGCTTCTACGACTATCGCTACCGCTTAGTGATAAAGTAAAACAATTACATGGCGATTGCATTGCATACAATAAAGCGACAACCATATGGCTCCTCCCAGTTGCCGATAACTCGGTTACAAAACATGATCATCTCATACAATAAAATTCAGTATCATGTCTTGACCATATCACATCACAACATGCCCTGCAAAAACAAGTTAGACGTCCTCTACTTTGTTCTTGCAAGTTTTACGTGGCTGCTACGGGCTTAGCAAGAACCGTTCTTACCTACGCATCAAAACCACAACGATAGTTTGTCAAGTTGGTGCTGTTTTAACCTTCGCAAGGACCGGGCGTAGCCACACTCGGTTCAACTAAAGTGAGAGAGACAGACACCCGCCGGTCACCTTTAAGCAACGAGTGCTCGCAACGGTGAAACCAGTCTCGCGTCAGCGTACGCGTAATGTCGGTCCGGGCCGCTTCATCTCACAATACCGTCGAACCAAAGTATGACATGCTGGTAAGCAGTATGACTTATATCGCCCACAACTCACTTGTGTTCTACTCGTGCATAACATCAACGCATAAAACCAGGCTCGGATGCCACTGTTGGGGAACGTAGTAATTTCAAAAAAATTCCTACGCACACGCAAGACCATGGTGATGCATAGAAACGAGAGGGGACAGTGTTGTCCACGTACCCTCATAGACCGAAAGCGGAAGCATTAACACAACGCGGTTGATGTAGTCGTACGTCTTCACGATCCGACCGATCAAGTACCGAACGCACGGCACCTCCGAGTTCAGCACACGTTCAGCTTGATGACGTCCCTCGAACTCCGATCCAGCCGAGTGTTGAGGGAGAGTTTCGTCAGCACGACGGCGTGGTGACGACGATGATGTTCTACCGACGCAGGGCTTCGCCTAAGCACCGCTACGATATTATCGAGGTGTAATATGGTGGAGGGGGGCACCGCACACGGCTAAGAGATCAATAGATCAATTGTTGTCTCTATGGGGTGCCCCCCTGCCCCCATATATAAAGGAGCAAGGGGGAGGCCGGCCGGCCCTTGTTGGCACGCCAGGAGGAGGAGTCCTCCTCCTAGTAGGAGTAGGACTCCCCTCTTTCCTACTCCTACTAGGAGGGGGAAAGGAAGGGGGAGGGGGAGAAGGAAAGGGGCCCCCCCTCTCCTAGTCGAATTCGGACCAGAGGGGGAGGGGGCGCGCGGCCCCTCTTGGCTGCCCCTCTCTCTCTCCACTAAGGCCCATAAGGCCCATTACTTCTCCCGGGGGGTTCCGGTAACCCTCCGGCACTCCGGTTTTCTCCGAAATCACCTGGAACATTTCCGGTGTCCGAATATAGTCGTCCAATATATCAATCTTTATGTCTCGACCATTTCGAGACTCCTCGTCATGTCCGTGATCACATCCGGGACTCCGAACAACCTTCGGTACATCAAAACATATAAACTCATAATATAACTGTCATCGTAACGTTAAGCGTGCGGACCCTACGGGTTCGAGAACTATGTAGACATGACCGAGACACGTCTCCGGTCAATAACCAATAGCGGAACCTGGATGCTCATATTGGCTCCCACATATTCTATGAAGATCTTTATCGGTCAGACCGCATAACAACATACGTTGTTCCCTTTGTCATCGGTATGTTACTTGCCCGAGATTCGATCGTCGGTATCTCAATACCTAGTTCAATCTCGTTACCGGCAAGTCTCTTTACTCGTTCTGTAATACACCATTCGGCAACAAACTCTTTAGTTGCAATGCTTGCAAGGCTTAAGTGATGTGCATTACCGAGAGGGCCCAGAGATACCTCTCTGACAATCGGAGTGACAAATCCTAATCTCAAAATACGCCAACCCAACAAGTACCTTCGGAGACACCTGTAGAGCACCTTTATAATCACCCAGTTACGTTGTGACATTTGGTAGCACACAAAGTGTTCCTCCGGTAAACGGGAGTTGCATAATATCATAGTCATAGGAACATGTATAAGTCATGAAGAAAGCAATAGCAACATACTAAACGATCAAGTGCTAAGCTAACGGAATGGGTCAAGTCAATCACATCATTCTCCTAATAATGTGATCCCGTTAATCAAATGACAACTCATGTCTATGGCTAGGAAACATAACCATCTTTGATCAACGAGCTAGTCAAGTAGAGGCATACTAGTGACACTCTGTATGTCTATGTATTCACACAAGTATTATGTTTCCGGTTAATACAATTCTAGAATGAATAATAAACATTTATCATGAAATAAGGAGATAAATAATAACTTTATTATTGCCTCTAGGGCATATTTCCTTCACCTATATGCGGTATCTACCTGCCGTTCCAAGTAAATTTGTATGTGCCAAACTCTAAACCTTCAAATGAAATTCTGTTTTGTATGCTCGAATAGCTCATGTATCAACTAGGGCTGTCCGTATCTTCCATGCTAGGCGGGTTATTCTCAAGAGGAGTGAACTCCGCTCCTCACTCACGAGAAAATGGCTGGTCACCGGGATGCCCAGTCCCATGCTTTATGCAAACTAAATCAAAATAATTGCAAACAAAACTCCCCCTGGGACTGTTGCTAGTTGGAGGCACTCGTTGTTTCGAGCAAGCCATGGATTGATGCTTGTTGGTGGAGGGGGAGTATAAACTTTACCATTCTGTTTGGGAACCGCCTATAATGTGTGTAGCATGGAAGATATCTCCATCTCTCGGTTGTTATGTTGACAATGAAAGTATGCCGCCCAAAATATTATTTATCTCTGCTTTAAAATCGAGCTCTGGCACCTCTACAAATCCCTGCTTCCCTCTGCGAAGGGCCTATCTATTTACTTTCATGTTGAGTCATCACCCTCTCATTAAAAAGCACCAGCTGGAGAGCACCGCTGTCATTTGCATCAATTACTATTAATTTATATTTGGTATGACTGGATCCCTTTTACCATGAATTACAATGTCTAGTCAGTCCTTGATCTTTAAAGGTGCTCTGCATTTATGTTTTGCGGTCTCAGAAAGGGCTAGTGAGATACCATCTTATTATATCATATCATGATTGTTTTGAGAAAGTGTTGTCATCCGAGATTTCTTATTATTCCTCGCTAGTTGATTATGTTATTGACATGAGTAAACATGAGACCTAAGTGTTATTGCGAATATGGTTAGTCATAATCTTTGCTGAAAACATGAATGCTGGCTTTACATATTTACAACAACAAGAGCAAACAGAGTTTGTAAAAGTTTTTCTTTATCGCTTTCAGTTTATCAACTGAATTGCTTGAGGACAAGCAAAGGTTTGGGGGAGTTGATACGTCTCCGTCGTATCTACTTTTCCAAACACTTTTGCCCTTGTTTTGGACTCTAACTTGCATGATTTGAATGGAACTAACCCGGACTGGCGTTGTTTTCAGCAGAATTGCCATGGTGTTATTTATGTGCAGAAACAAAAGTTCTCGGAATGACCTGAAACTCCACGGAACTTATTTTTGGAAAATATTAAAAATACTGGAAGAATAATCCACGTCAGCGGGCCCACACCCTGTCCACGAGGGTGGGGGCGCGCCTGCCCCCCTAGGCGCGCCCCCTGCCTCATGGGCCCCCTGACGCTCCACCGAACTCAACTCCAACTCCATATATTCGTGTTCGGGGAGAAAAAAAATTAGAGAGAAGGATTCATCGCGTTTTACGATACGGAGCCGCCGCCAAGCCCTAAAACCTCTCGGGAGGGCTGATCTGGAGTCCGTTCGGGGCTCCGGAGAGGGGAATCCGTCGCCGTCGTCATCATCAACCATCCTCCATCACCAATTTCATAATGCTCACCGCCGTGCGTGAGTAATTCCATCATAGGCTTGTTGGACGGTGATGGGTTGGATGAGATTTATCATGTAACCGAGTTAGTTTTGTTAGGGTTTGATCCCTAGTATCCACTATGTTCTGAGATTGATGTTGCTATGACTTTGCTATGCTTAATTCTTGTCACTAGGGCCCGAGTGCCATGATTTCAGATCTGAACCTATTATGTTTTCATGAATATATGTGAGTTCTTGATCCTATCTTGCAAGTCTATAGTCACCTACTATGTGTTATGATCCGGCAACCCCGAAGTGACAATAATCGGGACCACTCCCGGTGATGACCGTAGTTTGAGGAGTTCATGTATTCACTATGTGTTAATGCTTTGGTCCGGTACTCTATTAAAAGGAGGCCTTAACATCCCTTAGTTTCCGCTAGGACCCCGCTGCCACAGGAGGGTAGGACAAAAGATGTCATGCAAGTTCTTTTCCATAAGCACGTATGACTATATTCGGAATACATGCCTACATTACATTGATGAATTGGAGCTAGTTCTGTGTCACCCTATGTTATGACTGTTACATGATGAACCACATCCGGCATAATTCTCTATCACCGATCCAATGCCTACGAGCTTTTCATATATTGTTCTCTGCTTATTTACTTTTCCGTTGCTACTATTACAATCACTACAAAACCCAAAAATATTACTTTGCTATCGTTACCATTACTTCCATATTACTTTGCTACTAAATACTTTGCTGCAGATATTAAGTTATCCAGGTGTGGTTGAATTGACAACTCAACTGCTAATACTTGAGAATATTCTTTGGCTCCCCTTGTGTCGAATCAATAAGTTTGGGTTGAATACTCTACCCTCGAAAATTGTTGCAATCCCCTATACTTGTGGGTTATCACCCACCGGGCGAGCTCCTCCTCCTCCGCGGCCATCGCGGCCTTATCCTCCACACCACCAGCGCTGCCAGCCTCCTCGGCAAGCTGCGCCTACCTCGCCCTGGCGGCGATGTAGTCCAGTTCCGCCTGGTGGTGTCCTGGACGAGCAGCCTCTCGGCGTCGGCGTTGACGTATCCCTCGTGCAGAGTATCGAAGAACTGCTGCACCTCGATGTCCTCCGGCTCCTTCTAACTCGGGTCAAGGCCATGCGCGTTGCAGTCCGGCATCATGGCGATGATCTCGGTCCGGCGTGAATTATTGCACAGCGGGACCACTCCCGCCGGCAAGTTGAACAAGGGCCCCTTGAAGACCTTGCCGGCCTTCGCGGCGGCCCTCGCGACCTTGCCAGTCCGCTCGACCTCGCCGTCGTGGCCCATATCGAGCTGGAAGAGTCGCTGACAGAAATGGGCATGCCCCATCACTGTGAAGTTGTGGTCGAGGCCGGGGTGAAGCCGCATGATGTCGGCGGGGTTCGTGAAGAGCCAGGCCGGCCTCCCCTTGTTGTGTAGTGGAGCGATCCGGCGGTGGATGAAGTCCGCCCCGATCAACTCAAGGGTGAGCCCGGCCTCCGTGAGCCGAAGGATCCTGGTGGTGGCTGTCGTGAGCTTCTCGTCGTCGGCGTCGACGTCGCTCCAATCGCTTCTACGGACCGGCGGCGCCCGGCGAACTTCGCAGAACGCCGGCGGGTCCTTCTCTTCGATCCAGCACCACCGGCCCCGCCATTCTTCCCACCTCTCCTTCATGGCGCCATCCGGGTACGCTCCCTTGGACCTTGGGATCCAGATGATGCAACCAGAAATGGCGCCTCCCGTTTGGATCCGAGGGAAGAAGTAATGGCGGAAGAGCGCCGTGTTGGGGTGCACCCCGGCGAAACCTTTGCGGAGGTGCGCGAAAAGGGCCATGCACGCCACAGCATTCAGGGTAAAATCCAAGAGACGGAAGCCAAAGGTATGCATGATGTCGCTGAAGAAATCAGAGAAGGGAGGACAAAGCCCGCAAGAGAAATAGTCGACAAAGAAGGGGTACCGATTCGGGGCGGCCTCGGCGCAGTTGGCGGGGATGACGCGCGTGGCTGGGTGCCCCGTCTTCTCTCCCCCCATCTTCACCCCCCACAGGGGCCTGAAGGCTTCCCGGAGCTCGAACACATCAACTGTCAAGGGGAAGAAGGCGGACTGCGTCCGCTGCACCGCCAGCGCACTCTCCGGCGGCTCCGCCGCTCCGGCATCCTTGGCCACTCCCTTGCCCTTGGTGGATTTAGGCACCCTGGCGGCTTGGGGAGGGGGCAAGAAACAGAGGGCGGCAGGAACGCAACAGCGGCGAGCAAGAGCGAAGCTTAGGGAAGAAGAGGAAGGCGAATGGAGGCTTCTGAGATTGGGATTGCGCGGAGGGTAAAAGGAACACTGCGCCCGCGGTTATCCCTTTTTATGGGGAAGGTGCGGGTCGCGCTGCTCATTTACTGTGATGTGACGCATGCGTGCGGGAACTGCCCCACACATGCCGCCCACGTCACGCGCACCCCTCCACGTTGCGCATTCAACGCGGGTCGTGGGACGCGTAGCGCGCGAGAAGTTTTACCGCCGTAAAAACCGCCCCTCCTGCCCGCGCACCGTTTTGGGCCTGGTCCAACAACGTGTTGCGCTTATCTGTGGCCCAGGCCCGGGGGCTCCTGTAGGTGTACAAAAGAAGGGGCGCTGCTTTGTACCCCTTTACCTGTGCACGGACAGTCGGAGCCACGCCCACGGCCACACCAAGCAGAACAGGGGAGGTTAACCGAGGTAAGACCGAAGCCCAAGACAGCCAAAGCAACGCCAAGGCCAAGACCACAAAGAAGCGGAGAGGCGAAGCAGGTTCCCCCGGCAAGATCCTTGCCGGGGGCAGCCTCAGCGGCCCCGGCAAGACCCTTGCCGGGGCTGCTCGTCCAACACCAGCGAAGCGTACCCCCCTTGAGCCCACGTTCTCCAACGCCATCAACCACATTGGGCCAGGGCTCGGGAGGCACCTCCATGGTGGCATGCAGATCTTTGTGAAGTCAAGGAGTGTCCAAGATCAAATGAGGATTAGAAGACAACGATCCTTGGCAAGATCCTTGCCGAGGAGAGCCACGGATCTTGCCGGGGACGACAGCGCGCCACGGCAAGACCCTTGCCGGCCCCCCCGGCAAGGCCCTCGCCAAGGGCGTCAGCAGGGCCACTACCAAGCCCGCACCAGCCAAGTCTCCATCGCCGTTCACATGCAGCTGCCAGCCCAACCAGCTGGGCAGGCACCTGCGTGGCAACATGCAGCTCCCAGGCCAACTCAGCACATGCCTGCGTGGCGGCATGCAGATCTTCGTGAAGGCTCCACCACTGCGCCACCTCAGCTGCCTGCCTGCCTACATGGTGCCGCACGCATCGCTGGCCAGGGCGCGTGTTGAAGCAAGGAGGAGCGGTGACAGACGGGACGGGCCTCACTCCCGTCCCCGATAAACAAGGGGACACCTCAGCGGCGCATTAAATGTGTCTTGTCCTGTAATACGAGCGATAAGCTTGTAGTACTGTGCGCCTTTCCACCTCCTGTACGCCACTGTGGCAGCCCCTTTCGACTATAAAAGGAGGCCCATGGCATACTGGAGAGGGATTCGGCTTTTTGAAACCACGCATCCACCATAGCTAGTTCGAGAGCTCAAGAACTCTCTGAAATACAGTCACCAAAGCAGGACTAGGGTTTACGCATCCTCGCGGCCCGAACCTGGGTAAACGATCCTTGTGCTGATTACTAATCCTGCTGTTCTCACAACCCCGCGCCCCGGCAACCGTAGTAGGGATTCTTGTGATCCCATAGGTGTCGTTCCACACCGACAGAGGTTCATTAAGGACTTCTCAAAAATCTCTAGGCCTCTGACTAACCTCTTACAAAAAGATGTTCCTTTTATCTTTGATGATGATTGTGTAGAAGCATTTGAAATACTTAAGAAAGCCTTGATTTCTGCACCTATTGTTCAGCCACCTGATTGGAATTTAACCTTTGAAATTATGTGTGATGCTAGTGATTATGCTGTAGGTGCTGTTCCAGGACAAAGAGTTGATAAGAAATTAAATGTTATCCAATATGCTAGTAAAACTCTAGACAGTGCACAGAGAAATTATGCTATTACTGAAAAAGAATTTTTAGCAATTGTATTTGCTTGTGATAAGTTCAGACCTTATATTGTTGATTCTAAAGTAACTGTTCACACTGATCATGCTGCTATTAAATATCTTATGGAAACGAAAGATGCTAAACCTAGACTTATTAGATGGGTTCTCCTACTACAAGAATTTGATTTGCATATTATTGATAGAAAGGGAGCTGAGAACCCCGTTGCAGACAACTTATCTAGGTTAGAGAATGTTCTTGATGACCCACTACCTATTGATGATAGCTTCCCTGATGAACAATTAGCTGTCATAAATGCTTCTCGTACTGCTCCATGGTATGCTGATTATGCTAATTACATTGTTTCTAAATTTATACCACCTAGTTTCACATACCAGCAAAAGAAAAAGTTCTTCTATGATTTAAGACATTACTTCTGGGATGGCCCACACCTTTATAAAGAAGGAGTAGATGGGGTTGTTAGACGTTGTGTACCTGAGCATGAACAGGAACAGATCCTACGCAAGTGTCACTCCGAGGCTTATGGAGGACACCACGCTGGAGATAGAACTGCACATAAGATATTGGAATCCGGTTTTTATTGGCCTACTCTCTTCAAGGATGCCCGTAAGTTTGTCTTGTCTTGTGATGAATGTCAAAGAATTGGTAATATTAGCAGACGTCAAGAAATGCCTATGAACTATTCACTTGGTATTGAACCATTTGATGTTTGGGGCTTTGATTATATGGGACTGTTTCCTTCCTCTAATGGGTATACACATATCTTAGTTGCTGTTGATTACGTTACTAAGTGGGTAGAAGCTATTCCAACTAGTAGTGCTGATCATAACACCTCTATTAAGATGCTTGAAGAAGTTATTTTTCCGAGGTTTGGAGTCCCTAGATACTTAATGACTGATGGTGGTTCACATTTTATTCATGGTGCTTTTCGTAAGATGCTTGCTAAATATGATGTTAATCATAGAATTGCATCTCCATATCATCCACAGTCTAGTGGTTAAGTAGAATTGAGCAATAGAGAGCTTAAATTAATTCTGCAAAAGACTGTTAATAGATCTATAAAGAATTGGTCCAAGAAACTTGATGATGCATTATGGGCCTATAGAACTGCATATAAAAATCCTATGGGTATGTCTCCGTATAAAATGGTTTATGGAAAAGCATGTCACTTACCTCTCGAGCTAGAACATAAGGCATATTGGGCCATTAAAGAGCTCAACTATGATTTTAAGCTTGCCGGTGAGAAAAGGCTATTTGACATTAGCTCACTTGATGAATGGAGAACCCAGGCCTATGAGAATGCCAAACTGTTTAAAGAAAAAGTTAAAAGATGGCATGACAAAAGGATACAAAAACGTGAGTTTAATGTAGGTGATTATGTGTTGCTATTCAACTCTCGTTTAAGATTTTTTGCAGGAAAACTTGTCTCTAAATGGGAAGGGCCTTACGTTATCGAGGAGGTCTATCGTTCCGGTGCCATAAAAATCAACAACTTCGAAGGCACAAATCCAAAGGCGATGAACGGTGAAAGAATCAAACATTATATCTCAAGTAATCCTATAAATGTTGAAACTAATGTTATTGACACCGTGACCCCGGAGGAGTACATAAGGGACAATTTCCAGAACGTTTCAGACTCCGAAAAGGAATAGGTATGTGATACAGTAAGTAAACCGACTCCAAAACAGTTCTAATGGCAATTTTTCTCCGTTTTGGAATATTTAAGGAAATAGGAAAATAAGAAGTAGTCCGGGAAGTCCACGAGGGTGGAGGGCGCGCCCTACCACCTGGGCGCGCCCCCTGCCTCGTGGGTACCTCGTGTGCCCTTCGGACTCAGTTTTCTTGCACGATACTTCTTTTTGTCGGTAAAAATTCATTATATAACCTCCCGAAGGTTTTGACCACCGTACCACGCAAATATCCTCTATTTTGTTTCGAGCTGTTTTTCTGACAGATCTAGATCACCATGACGTCTCCAAGTGCCCCCAAGGACAAGTTCTTCGAGAAGGTCATCAACCCCTACCTCGCGGAAGTGCTGCAACATCCTCAAACCATTGAGATGCGTGAGGGGTTGCTGCACATCCGCGATGTTGAGGGACCAAGGAGGATCGGCAACACGGAGACAAGGCTCAAGGCAATGGAGCAACAAGTTTTCAAGTGCCAGGAGATGGTGGAATGTGGACTCGACGCCAATCATATAATGATCACGGAGTTCACCAACAATCACAAGCTAGATGCCAAGAACATTGGGGATGCCATCTTCAAGCTTCACGAGAAAATTGAGCGCCTCCAAGCCCAGATCTATGACCTGCAAAACCAAAACTGTGAGTATGAATATAGATTCAAGAGGATGAGTTTGGTTGCAGATTTGAGGATTCCGGAGACTCGGTCATCCTTCTATGATGGTGAGCCTATGCCTTGGAAGATGGACGACAAGCCTACATCATCAACAACTCCATCCACACCACCCCCAAGGAAAGAGATATAATCACATGGGTATGGGCACTCCCCTTGGCAACTGCCAAGCTTGGGTAGGTGCCCCGGTATCGTATCACCATCACACTCCTATCTTTACCGTTTTTCTTAGTTCGATCCTTTTAGTAATATCTTGATCTAGTAGAATAAAGTTTTAGTATGATTTAGTTTTGATTTTTGCTTTATGATCCTTCTATGTAATCGAGTCCGTAAGCTATATATAATAAAGATTAGTTTTGAGTCAAGGGCTTGCCTATCTTGCTATGATCGTGAGGGAATAAAAGAAAAAGAAAGAGTAAAAAGAAATAAAGAGATCATATTGATCTTATGGAGATTAATGACTTCACATATAAAGAGTATGATGAATAAAAGTTGTTGAGAGTTTACAAACATAGTTTTGGTCATCGTTGCAATTAATAGGAAGTAACAAAGAAAGAGAGGTTTTCACATATAAATATACTATCTTGGACATATTTTATGATTGTGAGCACTCATTAAAATATGACATGCTAAAAGAGTTGATGTTGGACAAGGAAGACAACGTAATGGGTTATGTTTTCTTATATCCGAAATAAAGTATATTGTAATGGATCATCCAACATGTTGAGCTTGACTTTCCCTCTCATGCTAGCCAAATTCTTTGCACCAAGTAGAGATACTACTTGTGCTTCCAAATATCCTTAAACCCGGTTTTGCCATGAGAGTCCACCATATCTACCTATGCAATGAGTAAGATCCTTCAAGTAACTTGTCATTGTTGCATGCAATAAAAATTGCTCTCTAAATATGTATGATATATTAGTGTGGAGAAAATAAGCTTTATACGATCTTGTGATGTGGAAGAAATAAAAGCGACGGACTGCATAATAAAGGTCCATATCACAAGTGGCAATATAAAGTGACGTTCTTTCGCATTAAGATTTTGTGCATCCAACCATAAAAGCACATGACAACCTCTGCTTCCCTCTGCGAAGGGCCTATCTTTTATTCTTGTCTTATACCCTGTACAAGAGTCATGGTGATCTTCACCTTTCCTTTTTACATTTTATCCTTTGGCAAGCACATTGTGTTGGAAAGATCCTGATATATATATCCAATTGGATGTGAGTTATCATGAACTATTATTGTTGACATTACCCTTGAGGTAAAAGGTTGGGAGGCAACACTATAAGCCCCTATCTTTCTCTGTATCCGACTAAAACTCCATACCCATAAGTATTGCGTGAGTGTTAGCAATTGTGAAAGACTAAATGATAGTTAAGTATGTGGACTTGCTGAAAAGCTATTATAATGACTCTTTCCGATGTTATGATAAATTGCAATTGCTTCAATGACTGAGATTCTAGTTTGTCAGTTTTCAGTGAAGTTTCTGATTCATACTTGACATTTGAATAGATTACTACTTGAGCATAAGAAATCATATGACAATATTTATATATGTTGTTGTTATAAGAATGATCATGATGCCCTCATGTCCGTATTTTATTTTATCGACACCTCTATCTCTAAACATGTGGACATATTTTTCGATATCGGCTTCCGCTTGAGGAAATGCGAGGTCTGAGCTTGGGGGAGTTGATACGTCCATTTTGCATCATGCTTTTATATTGATATTTCTTGCATTATGGGATGTTATTACACATTATGTCACAATACTTATGCCTATTCTCTCTTATTTTACAAGGTTTATATGAAGAGGGAGAATGCCGGCAGCTGGAATCCTGGGCTGGAAAGGAGCAAATATTAGAGACCTATTCTCCACAACTCCAAAAGTCCTGAAACTTCACGGAGGCAGTTTTTGGAATTAATAAAAAATACTGGCGAAAGAATCAACCAGAGGGGGCCACCCACCATCCACGAGGGTGTGGGGCGCGCCCTACCCCCTGGGCGTGCCCCCTGCCTCATGGGCCCCCTGGTAGGCCTCCGGTGCCCATCTTCCGCTATATGAAGTCTTTCACCCTGGAAAAATCATAGGGAAGCTTTCGGGACGAAACACAGCCGTCACGAGGCGGAACCTTGGCGGAACCAATCTAGGGCTCTGGCGGAGCTGTTCTGCCGGGGAAATCATCACCATCGTCATCACCATCAACCCTCTCAGAGGGAGGGGTCAATCTCCATCAACATCTTCACCAGCACCATCTCCTCTAAAACCCTAGTTCATCTCTTGTATCCAATCTTTGTCCCAAAGCCTCATATTGGTACCTGTGGGTTGCTAGTAGTGTTGATTACTCCTTGTAGTTGATGCTAGTTTGTTTATTCGGTGGAAGATCGTATGTTCAGATCCTTCATGCATATTAATACCCCTCTGATTATGAACATGAATATGCTTTGTGAGTAGTTACGTTTGTTCCTGAGGACATGGGAGAAGTCTTGCTATAAGTAGTCATGTGAATTTGGTATTCGTTCGATATTTTGATGAGATGTATGTTGTCTTTCCTCTAGTGGTGTTATGTGAACGTCGACTATATGACACTTCACCATTGTTTGGGCCTAGAGGAAGGCATTGGCAAGTAATAAGTAGATGATGGGTTGCTAGAGTGACAGAAGCTTAAACCCTAGTTTATGTGTTGCTTCGTAAGGGGCTGATTTGGATCCATATGTTTCATGCTATGGCTAGGTTTACCTTAATACTTCTTTTGTAGTTGTGGATGCTTGCAGTAGGGGTTAATCATAAGTGGGATGCTTGTCCATGGAAGGGCAGTACCTAAGCACCGGTCCACCCACATATCAAATTATCAAAGTAACGAACGCGAATCATATGAGCGTGATGAAAACTAGCTTGACGATAATTCCCATGTGTCCTCGGGAGCGCTTTTCTCTATATAAGAGTTTGTCTAGGCTTGTCCTTTGCTACAAAAAGGATTGGGCCATCTTGCTGCACCTTGTTTACTTTCATTTCTTGTTACCTGTTACAAATTACCTTATCACAAAACTATATGTTACCGATAATTTCAGTGCTTGCAGAGAATACCTTACTGAAAATTGCTTGTCGTTTCCTTGTTCCTCGTTGGGTTCAACACTCTGACTTATCGAAAGGACTACGATAGATCCCCTACACTTGTGGGTCATCGGGCACCTAGTCTAGTCTTCTCACCTGCACGGACCTAAGTGCTGCCACTAGGACGTGGGAGGGGGCCCCTAAGGCCCTAGGGCGGCACTCCGGAGACTCTGGGGCGTGTACATCCCCACTCATTATTACGTGAGAGTGTCATGGGCGGAGACCTTCACAGGCACTGGGCCTTGCTTCATGGGTAGAACTTCCGGAGGTGCTGGATGTTCCAGGCGTTCTCGATGGGGATCCTGTCCTGCGTCTCCAAGCGCACAACACCAGGCTTGGAGACGCGGGCAACCCTAAACGGGCCCTCCCACATGGGTGAGAGCTTATGTAGCCCTTCCCTGGAGAGTACCCGCCTCAGGACGAGATCGCCCACCTCGAGCGTCCTGGAGCGGATGCTGCGGCAGTGGTACCACCACAGCGCCTGCTGGTACCTTGCCGCACGGAGCGAGGCTTGGCGGCAGCGTTCCTCCCCCAGCACGAGGTCCATCCCCTGCATGGCGTCCTGATGTGCCTCGTCAAACGCCAGGACCCGCGCGGAGCGATGCCTGACCTCGTGAGGGAGAACCACTTCGGCTCCGTAGACGAGGAAGAACGGAGTCTCGCCCGTTGGCTTTGTGGCGGTGGTGCGGATGGACCAAAGCACGGCCTGGAGCTCGTCGTGCCAGCCCCTGCCGCAGGCTTCGAGCTTCTTCTTGAAGGTCCTTGTCTTGAGGCCTCTCAAGACCTTCGCGTTGGCGCGCTCAGCTTGGCCGTTGCTTCTCGGGTGCACCACTGAGGCGTAGCATATCTGCGTTCCAAGGTTAGCACAATATATTTTGAAGAGATTGCGAGTGAACTACGAGCCATTGTCGGTGATGATGCGGTTAGGGACCCCGAAACGGCTCACTAGGCCCTTGATGAACTAGACCGGAGCCGGCTGGGATGGTGCGGATGGCTTCCACCTCCATCCACTTGGTGAACTTGTCGACGGCGATGTAAAGGTAGCGGTAGCCCCTAGGCGCTCGAGGGAACGGACCCAGGATATCCAGCCCCCAGACCGCAAATGGACACGAGAGTGGGATAGTCTGGAGGCCCTGAGCAGGCTGGTGGATTTGCTTGGCATGGAACTGGCAGGCCTCGCAGGATCTCACCATAGAATCCGCTCCGAAATGCCTTGCCCACCAGGGTGTGTGACGACGAGTGATGCACGCAATCTCCGCCGTGTATGTCAGCTAGTAGTTCGCATCCCTGCTCCCTGGAGATGCATCGCAAGGAAACATCATTCGATCGTTTTCTGTATAGCTCACCGTCCTGGATGCAGTAGGCTGTAGCTTGCCGAGCCACGCGTTCCGCATCCTCCTCCTTCTCCGGCAGGGCCCCTTGCAGCAGGTACGCCTTGAATTCTTCGGTCCAACACCCCTCCTGAGGCTCGAGCGCGATGAGCATGCGTGCTCCCGAGTCGGGCCGCAGGCGGGGGCTCCTGAGGCTGGTGGTGGGGGAAGCTCCTCTCGAGGCGGTGCTGGCTCCGCAGCCAGAGGGGCCGCTGAAGGCTTGAAGAGCCGCTCCTCGAAGACGTCGGGTTCCTGTGGCTGACGCCTGGACGCCTTCTTGGCAATATCTTCGGCTTCCTTGTTTGTGTCGCGGGGCACATGCTGCAGCTCCAGGCCTAAGAACCGCTTCTCCATTTTGCGTACCTCCGCGAGGTATGCCTCCATGTGTTCGTCCTTCGGTTCGTACACCTTGTTGGAGAAGTTGATGAGGAGCTGCGAGTCACCCTTGATGGTGAGGCGCCTTACCCCCAAGGCGCCGCAGCCTTGAGGCCGGCAATCAAACCTTCGTACACCGCGATGTTGTTGGAGACCTACTCACCCCGCTGGAAGCAGAGCTGCACAGCGTAGTAGAGTTTGTCCTGGGTGGGTGAGATGAGTACGGCTCCGGCCCCCGCGCCTTGGCGCGCGAAGGCGCCGTCGAAGTACATGACCCAGCCATTTGGTGCTTCGCTCCCTGGCGAGAGAGTCCGGTCCTCACTTGCTTCGGGCCCTGGAGCGTAAGTCCACTCCGCCACGAAGTCGGCGAGTGCAGCTCCCTTGATGACCCTGGTGGTGCTGAACTCTAGCTAGAAAGCCTGCAACTCGATGTTCCATTCAGCGACCCTCCCCGCATCATTGGGGCTCCAAAGTACCCTCTCTAGTGGGTAAGCTGAGACGACCTTGATGGGGTGGCCTTGAAAGTAGTGGCGTAACTTGCACGAGGCCACGAGGAGTGCAAGCAGAAGCTTCTGTGGCATGGGGTAGCGTGCCCGCGCGTCTCGTAGTACCGTGCTGACGAAGTACACCGGGTGTTCGACAAGGACGGGAGCACTGGTGGGGTCCGAGATCTCCTGAGGCTGGGGGCCCTCAGGAGGTCAGTCGCCTATCGGTGCTACCGCGACCTCGTGAGGGTGGTCTTGTGGGGCCTGGTCATCTGCTGGTGCTGCAGCGGCTTCAGTGGCGCAGTCTTGGTGCTGCATCATTCCGACCGAATGCGCGGCATCGTGCGGCAGACTCTTGGCCTGACGCTCCTCCCGGACGGCCACCAGCGCCGCGCTAGCGGAATGGGGCGTGGCGGCCAGGTAAAGCACCAGGGGCTCGAGGGGACACGGTGCCACCATCACCGGTGGGCTGGCTAGGTATCTCTTGAGGTCTTGAAACGCCGTGTCGGCCTCCGAGGTCCATTCGAACAGGCCCTTCTTCTTCATCAGCTTGAAGAACGAGAGGGCACGCTCCCCCAGCTTGGAGATGAAGCGCTCCAGTGAGGTCACACAGCCCGCGAGCTTTTGCATTTCCTTGAGAGTCTGTGGCGGGCTCATGCCTTCTATTGCCTTGACCTTCTCCTGGTTCGCCTCGATCCACCTGTGCGACACGAGGAAACCCAGCAGCTTGCTAGAGGGGACGCCAAACACGCATTTCTCCGGGTTCAGCCGCAGGTCTACCTTGCGCAGGCTGGCAAAAGTCTCCTCCAGATCCTGAATGAGGGTCCTTGCCTCCCGAGATTTTACCACAATGTCGTCGACGTAGGCCTCTACATTCCTCCCAAGCTGTTGACCCAGAGCGATGTGCATCAACCACTGGAAGGTCGCCCCAGCCTTACGTAGCCCGAACGACATGTAGGTGTAGCAGTACACTCCGCACGGGGTTAAGAAGGTCGTCTTCTCTACGTCCTCCACTGCCATATTGATATGGTGGTAACCTGAGAAGGCATCTAGGAAACATAACAGGTCGCACTTGGCAGTGGAGTCGATGATCTGATCGATGCGCGGAAGCGGGAACGGGTCCTGAGGGCAGGCCTTGTTGAGGTTGGTGAAGTGGATGCACATGCGTTCCTTGCCGCCCTTCTTGGGCACGACGACGGGGTTCGCCAGCCACTCCGGGTACCGAACTTTGCAGATGAAACCCGCTGCTTGCAGCTTGCGGGTCTCCTGGACGATGAAGGACTGCTTCTCTGTAGACTGTCGTCGCGTCTCCTGCTTCACCGGGCACACATTAGGGCACACCCTTAAGTGGTGCTCGATTACTCCCCTTGGGACTCCCACTAGCTGCTTGGGCTCCCAGGCAAATACCTCCTTGTTCGCGCACAGGAATTTCACCAGTGCCTCTTCTTGGTCTGGGTCGAGGTTGGCGCCTATGGTGAAGGTGGCTCCAGAGGCCCCATCAGCATTGACCGGTACTTGCTTTTTCTTGGCCCGATCTTGTGAGAATAACTGCTTCTTCTTCGCCGGTGCAGCCCCCTGGGCCCCAGATTCTGCTTCGTCAGTGGGGCGAGCTGCCACTGCTTCCCTGAAGGCGAGCCTGAGGGTCGTCAGGGCCACCTTGGTGTCTCCGGCCACGGTGAGGACACCGCTGCTCCCCGGCATCTTCATGAGGTTGTAGGCGGGATGGGTTGCCACCATGAACTGAGCCAGGGCTGGGTACCCGAGGATGGCGTTGTACGGGAGGCCGATGCGAGCGATGTCGAAGTCGATGAGCTCGGTGCGGTAGTTATCGCGGGTGCCGAAGGTGACGGGGAGGCGGATCTGCCCTAGGGGGCTGGTGGAACCACCACCAACTCCGGAGAAGGGCTTGGTGTGGCGGAGCCGGCCGAGCGGCACATGGAGCAAGCTGAAGGCTTCCATGGAGAGCACATTGAGGCCTACTCCCGCGTCGATAAGGGTCTTGGTGACTGCTACGTTGCAGATGGTGGGCGTGCAGAGCATCAGGAGCGCGCTCGAGCCCGCGGTGATTGCCGGATGGTCCCCCGAGTCGAAGGTGAGGTCGGCCTTGGGCGCCGCCCATCCTGGAGGAGCCCCCTGCTGTACATGGGCGATGCCCATCTGGCAGATGAACTGCTTGACGTGGCGATCCGAGGGAGGCACCTGCGAACCACCAAGGAGGGCTGCTACGGTGGGGGCGCTGGTGCCGCAAAGCGCGCGATGAAGAGGTCGCGTAGCTCCTCCCAGGAGGCCACAGGGACTCCGGCAGGTTGAGCAGCCAGGCGCACGGCACGCCAGCGAGGGCCATGGGGAACCAGTTGGCCATGACCCTATCGTCGCCTCCAGCCTCCCGAATGGCCTCCTCGTACGCCTGGAGGTAGGCCGCTGGATCCGTCGCGCCAAAGTAGCGAGGCGGCATCTCCGGCTTGAACTTGTGCGGCCACCGCACCTGCCGCAAGGCGGGGATGAAGGCTTGGAGCCCTACAGCGCCCTCGTGCAGGCCCGCCGCTCCGGCCAGAGGGACGACGGTCACCATGGGAGCTGTACGGAGAAGCGAGGGTGAAGAAGCGGAGCAGACGGAGAGGCGTAGCTTTGACGCACCCCGACCTGGCACGCCAAATGTCGGATTACGGGTTCCGGCAAACCCTTGTGAGGTTCAAACTCTGGGGTGTGCATGAAGAACACTCCCTTCCTAGCTCGCTCGCTCAACGATCCCACGGCCTAGCTCGACAGACCCAAAGAACAAGAGACACGAGGGTTTATACTGGTTCGGGCCACCTTGCGGTGTAACACCCTACTCCAGTGTGTGGTGGATTGCCTCGAGGGGCTGAGGATGAACTAATACAGTGGATGAACAACCTCCGTAGGTGAGGTGTTCCTGGGCTCGATGAGCTGGTGAGATGGTCAGGGTGGAATCGATCCGTCCCGTCTATGGTGGTGGCTAAGTCCTATTTATAGTGGCCTTGGTCCTCTTCCCAAATGTTAGGCGGGAAGGGATCCCACAACGGCCAAGTTTGAAGGGGGACAACTAGTACAAGCTATCCTGACAAAAGGTGGTCTTCGCCTGCCAAAGGCTCTGGTGGTGATGCTGCTGTGGGCTCCGCGATGACCTCCATCCTGCCGTCCTGCTGGTCTTTAGTCTTGTTGCACCGATATGGAAACCTTTGCCTGATGCCTCGGGACTCCGCCCCTATGCTTGCCTCCTTAGCACCAAATAGGAAACTGGTACACTGCGCCCGCCTGGCCTTGGTAGTCATGGCTCACGTCACATGGACCTCGCGAGGTGCCCCTTGCATAGATATCTCCGCTCCTCGGGAGCCAGCCTAGTGAGGCCACCCCCAGGGAGGTCTTGGTGTCGTCCGCCTCGCGAAGCTTGCCCCTCGCGAAGGTCTTGGGTTGTCACTGCTGAAGCTGGGCCATACCAGGCCGTTGGTGGAGCCACGCCTTGGGCCACAGGCAGGCAAGTCTGGGCTCCCCCGGTCCCAGAACACCGACAGAAATCATGGCACCCGGGCCCAAAGTGACAAGCATTAAGCATAGTAGATACTTGGGATAGACAATGTTGCTTCTTCGTGGACCCTTCGTGGGTGAAGCCCTCCATGGACTCGCGCAACCGTTACCCTTCGTGGGTTGAAGTCTCCATCAACGTGGATGTACGATAGGACTACCTATCGGAACCACACCAAAAATCTCCATGTCTACATTGCGTTTGCACACTCCAATCTCATCCCTTTACTTTCTTGCAATTAGCATGCTTTACTCTTTCCACTGCTCATACTCTTCCCATGCTTGCTTGAAATGTATTATGAATGCTTAAAACTTGTGCTAATACTCCACCTCAACTTGAAGAACTTAAATACTGCCACTTTGGTTGGTTGAGGGTCTAATCACCCCCCCCCCTCTAGACCCCTCTTCTCGATCCTTTCAGCATGTATTCCATAAATAGTCATACGTGCTTATGGAAAATAACTTGCATGACATCTTTTGCCCTACCCTACCGTGGCAGCGGGGTCCAAAAGGAAACTAAGGGATATTAAGGACTCCTTTTAATAGAGAACTGGAACAAAGCATTAACACATAGTGAATACATGAACTCCTCAAACTACGGTCATCCCCGGAAAGTATCCCAATTAATGTCACCCTGGGGTTTACGGATCATAACACGTAATATGTGCATATGACTTGCAAGATCGGATCTAGAACATAGATATAATGGTGAAAACATAAACGATTCATATCTGAAATCATGGCACTCGAGCCCTAGTGACAAGCATTAAGCATAGCAAAGTCATAGCAACATCAATTTCAGAACATAGTGGATACTAGGGATCAAGCCCTAACAAAACTAACTTGATTACATGATGAATCTCATCCAAATCCTCACCGACCAGCGAGCCTACGAAGGAATTACTCACTCTCGGTGGGGAGCATCATGGAATTGGCGATGGATCAGGGTTGGTGATGACGAATATTGAAGATCCCCCTCTCTGGAGCCCCAAACAGACTCCGGATCTGGCCTCCCGATGAAGAACAGGAGGTGGCGGCGGCTCTGTCTCATGAAACGGGATAATTCTTTCTCCTTGATTTTTTCTCCGATAATGTGAATTTATAGCGTTGGAATCAGGGTCTGCAGGGCCACCAGGTGGGGACAACCCACTTGGGCGCGCCAGGAGGGGGGGCACTCTGGTGGGTTGTGCTCACCCAGGGGCCCCCCCTCCGGTGGTTCTTGGCTCCAGTATTTTTCTTTTATTCCAGAAAAATTTCCAAATTTTTTTGTGCCATTCTAAGAACTTTTATTTCTGCACAAAAACAACACCATGGTAGTTCTGATGAAAACAGCGTCAATCCGGGTTAGTTTCATTCAAATCAAACAAATTGGAGTCCAAAACAAGAGGAAAAGCGTTAGGAAAAGTAGATACTATGGAGACGTATCAACTCCCCCAAGCTTAAACCTTTGCTTGTCCTCAAGCAATTCAGTTGATAAACTAAAAGTGAAAAATAAAAACTTTTATGAACTCATTTTCTCTTGTTTACATAAATAAGCTTAAGTAGCACCCATGTTTTTAGCAAAGATCATGACTAACCATGTCGACAATAAATCTTAAAAATCATACTAACTCATATCAATGGCATAATCAACTAGCGAGCAATAATAAGATATCTCAAATGACAACACTTTGTCAAAACAACCATGATATAATATGACAATAGTGGTATCTCGCTAGCCCTTTCTGAGACCACAAAACATAAATGCAAAGCACCTCCAAAGTTCAAGCAGCGACTAAACATTGTAATTCATGGTAGAAAAGATCCAATCATGATGCACCCAACATTAGCTATACACAATGCATGAGGATGACAATAGTGCTCTCAGATCTGGCGCTTATATGAGAAGGTGATGACACAACATAAAAGTAAATAGATAGTCCCTTCGCAGAGGGAAGCAATGATTTGCAGCGGTGCCAGAGCTCAAGTTTTTGAAACATATATAAATGAAATTTTGAGAAATGCACCCTTCTTGTTTACTTCGCGACCATTAATTATCGGTATCTTCCATGCTAAACACAGTAGTGGCAGTTCCCATGCGATAAAAGTAAAGGTTTACTCCCCTCCACCAACAAACACACTCCACGGCTAACCAAATCTACAGGTACCGTCCATACCAACAACAATCCTGGGGGATTTTTGTTTAATTATTTGCAATTTTTAATTGGGGACTGGGAATCCCTATTATCGCCCCTCTCATGCAAGGAAAAGTGCATAAACACTCATCATGAGAATAACCCTCTTAGCATGGAAGATACTAACTACCTCCTGTCACTCTATGAACAATCCAGACACACACAAAACAGATGTTTATTTGAAGTTTTTAGAGGTGGCACATGCAAATTTACTTGTAACGGCAGGGTAATATCGCATATAGGTAGATATATGGTGGACTCATCTGGAATAACTTGGGTTTCGGGATTTTAAAGCACAAGCAGTATTTGCGCTTAGTACAGTCGAAGGCTAGCAAATAGGTTGAGAAGCGGACAGCTAGAGAGTGAAAACGGTCATGAACATGCATTATGCATAAGTAACATTGGATACTAGCATGAGTACGATATGAACACCATGAACATAAATATCATAGAGGCTATGTTGATTTTGATTCGACTACATGCATGAACATGTGCCAAGTCAAGCCACTCAAACATTCAGAGGAGGATACCATATCATCTTACTACATCACAATCATTTTAACGAAATGTTGACATCCAAGATAAATCATTATCCACTCCTAGCTACTTAAGCATGGCATGAGCAACTATAATCTCTAAGGGTCATTGCAAACATGTTTAATCATAATAGGTTGAATCATGGATATTAGGTCAAATATATTTACAAAAACAGAGTTCATACCCGTTTCTCCCTACCACAGCCAGTTCATTAAATATCGTCATTATTGCCTTTCACTTGCATGACCGAATGATATGAAAATAATAATAGTGCAGGAGTGTCGTGGACTAAGTAGGAATCTGCAAACATTTTATTCAAAAGAGAAGACAAAGTAATTTGGGCTCTTTTTAGATCAACAATAATGCATATGAGAGCCACTCAACAATTTCATCGCGGTCTTCTCCTTGGTATGACTCAATAAAAAGAAAATAAATTCAGTCAAACACACTGAATTTCTTTGTTTTTCTTGGACAAAGCAAATTTAAGGGGAAAACAAAATGAGAAAAACTATTTACATGGGAGAGCTCCCAACAAGCAAAAGAAGAACAAGGAAATCTTTTTGGGTTTTCTTTTTAATACTACAACTAACTACGCTAGAAAGAAAAACCGAAAAGAAACAAGAAAAAAATTATTTGGATTTTCTCAAAGTTTTTTTAACACACAAGAAGAAAGCGAGAAAATAAACCTAATCATGGATAATACAATGAAAAAGTGTGGACAACAACAACTGGAATGAAATGTGTGAACATGAATGTAATGTCGGTGGAAATACATACTCCCCCAAGCATATACTTTTGGCCTAACTTGGTAATCACCGTCGGTAGCCTGCGTAGTAGTCGGAGTGGTAGCTCACAGAGGATCTAGGTGCAGCCTCGTCAGCCCGCCGAGCAGCTACAACCTCTGCGTTGTGTGCGCGGGCCTCGCTCTCATGAACAAAATACCTTCCCTTGCTGTGAACATCAAAGAGAGCATGCGCATACAAAAAGGTGTCCACAATAGACTTTTTATTAAACAACATGTTATATGTATAATTATGGGTTTCACCAGTAAGGAACTTATGGCGTTTCATGGCGTCAAAGTCTAAGTACTGCATGGGTAGGTGTAGGATCGAAAGTAGGTCTAGAGGGGGGTGATTAGACTACTTGACCAAATAAAAATCTAGCATTTTCCCAATTTTAAGTGTTGGCAGATTTTAGCAACTAGTACAAGTCAAGCAATCAACCTACACATGCAATTCTAAGACTGTAGCAGCAGAAAGTAAAACATTACATATGAAGGTAAAGGGAAGGGTTTGGAGAAGGCAAACTCAATGTAGACATGGAGATTTTTGGCGTGGTTCCGATAGGTGGTGCTATCATACATCCGCGTTGATGCAGACTTCAACCCACGAAGGGTAACGGTTGCACGAGTCCACGGAGGGCTCCACCCACGAAGGGTCCACGAAGAAGCAACCTTGTCTATCCCACCATGGCCATCACCCATGAAGGACTTGCCTCACTCGGGTAGATCTTCATGAAGTAGGTGATCTCCTTGCCCTTACAAACTCCTTGGTTCAACTCCACAATCTTGTCGGAGGCTCCCAAGTACCTAACCAATCTAGGAGACACCACTCTCCAAAAGTTAATATATGGTGTGATGATGATGAACTCCTTGCTCTTGTGCTTCAAATGATAGTCTCCCCAACACTCAACTCTCTCTCACAGATTTGGCTATGGTGGAAAGATGATTTGAGTGGAAAGCAACTTGGGGAAGGCTATAGATCAAGATTCTTGTGGTTGGATTGGGAAGTCTTGGTCTCAACACATGAGTAGGTGGTTCTCTCTCAGAAAATGAGTAGTGGAAGTGTCGGCACATTCTGATGGCTCTCTCACAAATGGAGAAGGGGTGGAGGGGTATATATAGCCTCCACACAAAATCCAACTGTTACACACATTTGACCAAACTCGGTCAGACCGAATAGAAGAACTCGGTGAGACCGATTTAGTTCAAAATGTGAACGTTAGGAATACCAGTGGGACCGACTGGATCAACTCGGTGGGACCGATGTGCTAGGGCTTAGGGAAAACATCAACTCGGTGGCACCGATTGCATCAACTCGGTTAGACCGAAGTGAAGCAACGAGGCAACAGAGAGGATGTCAAGCAAACTCGGTGGGACTGACTGCACATTTCAGTGAGACCGAAATAATTACAATAGGCAACAGAGAGTTTGCAAGGCCATCTCGGTGAGACCAAAATCCATATCGGTGTGACCGAATTGTCTAGGGTTTCTGGCAGTGGCTATGTCAAAAGAACTCGGTGGTGCCGGATAGATCAAATCGGTGGGGCCGAGTTTGACTTTGGGTTTTGGACAAATGTGGAAATGAGAAAGTGGTTGAGGGTTTTGGAGCAATATCACTAAGCACTTTGAGCAAGTAGACCATTAAGCAACACCTCATCCCCTTTTAATAGTATTGGCTTCCTATGGACTCAATGTGATCTTGGATCACTAAAATGAAAATGAAGAGTCTTGAGGTTTTGCCAATATGTGTCCTTAGCATTTTGAGGGGTCCACATCTCTAGTCCATGCTATGCCAATCATTGAACTTTCTGGAATATTTAACTTGAATGGATATTAGTTCAATGAGCTATATGTTGTTACAAATTACAAAAACCACCCGGGGATTAGTTGCACTTTCAATCTCCCCCTTTTTGGTAATTGGTGACAACATATAGATCAAAGCTTCAACAAATGATAATATGAACGAAATACATCGTCACTTTGAGAAGTATGTGATAAGCAAGAGCTCCCCCTAAATTTGTGCAATATTTAAAATTTGCTATTGAATGCAAATGCACAATCGATTAGGATCATCGGTCACTCTTCCATGTCACATAGATCTTGGTGGAGCGCTCAAAATGATAAGAGTTAAATGACATGCACTCATCACCAAGGGTAAACATGATTGATCATACACAAATATCATAGATATCTCATGCAAGCACACATTAAGATATAGTATGATCAAACACATGATCACATAAGAAGTATCTCACGAGCAAAACTCATATTGTAGCATAGGAATCAAACAAGCAAATGATCAAAGTAGCAAGAGAGGCAACAAAAGGCAAAACACACACACACACACACACACTCTCTCTCTCTCTCGAAGCCTAATAATCTATACACTTTCTCCCCCTTTGGCAACAAGTTACAAAAAGCTTGAAAATGCATAGTGCTATGGACACTCTAGGCACGATCTCTGGGAGCTCCTGAAGAGGTCTTCTGGCTGGTTGCTCCGTGTGCATAGATGGTGTGGAGAGGATTCCACTGCAAAAGCTTCGGCAGAGGTCTGTGGAGTTGGAGGAGTTGAAACTGGAGGTGCAACCGTGGAAGTTGCTGCAGGTGCTGAAATGGTAGTCCTGGTGTCACTAACAACTGGCACTGCTGAAGACCTTTGTGACCTTGGCACTCTCTGAAAAGTATCTGTGGTAGGTCTGTCATTCCTGTCCTCAACTTCTTCCTGGATCTTCTCTACAGTGGTCTGGATCTCTGTGACCTTCACATCTAGATCATCAAATTTTGTCTCAATGATCCTCTCAAGACTCTCTTGATTTTGAGTCAGGGTGGCCAAGCCCTTCTCAATTCTCACTGTAGCCTGAAGCGGATAACTGAGTTAATCCTGCTTGGTCTTGAGCATCACTGTAGAAGCATCCGGTGCACTGGCTTCCTTTGCTACTTTTGCAACCTTTGCTCTCTCTCTCCCTCCCTCTCTCTCTCTCTCTCTCTCTCTCTCTCTCTCTCTTCTCCTGAGCTTCTGCACAAGTTGGATGAGATGCATCCATGACAACTGCATTGTCCTCAAAATCTAGCCTCAGGGGAATATGCTCTTTATCAAGAAGATATGTCACGGTTCCCATCTTGGAATTGATCAACATCTATATGTGAAGGGCATATCTACATGATCTCTTCAGATTAGCTGCAGTTCTCTTCACAGTCTCAACAATCAAAGTCATCACTTTGAACTTCTGAGGTACATCAAACATGTGGAGCAAGTTGATTGAGTGACCACGGATCATTCTATGATCTCCTGACTTGGGCAAAAGAGTGTGCCTCAAGATGGTGTTGATGGTGGTCAGACCAGACAGCAGATAGTATATAGACCCAAGCTTATGAGTCTCCAAGGCATCATCAGGAATAGTCTTGTATATGTTGGCCATGGAGTTGTGATCCTTCCTAGGCTTGTCATATACATCAATGTCATCCTCATCTTCCTTTGGGGCATTGATCAACTTGGCCCATTCAGAGATTGTAGATTGATATCTTGTACTTTCAGTCATCTAGACAATCTTTTCATCTGGGTAGAATTGAGCAGTGGAATAGAATTGCATGATCATCTCGTCGTTCCACTTGGTCAACTTCTGACCAACAAACTTGTCCACTTCATTCATCCTGAAGCTCTCATGCACACCTGGGAAGTACTCCTCATTGTCATCAATGTATGTCCAGTCAACCCATCTCATGTCACCAATGGGCTTCTTTTCTAACAAGACAGTCTCATAGAAATCATGTTGTTCCTTTGTGTGGAAACAATAGTCTACAGTAGTCCTCCTCCTGGTGGCATAAGGACCAGTCTTTCTCCAGAGTCTCAAACATGCATCCTTCTTTTCTTTCATGTTTTCTGCCACAGGATGATCATCATTATATCTGGAATCTTTGACTTCAATTTTCTGAGCACTAGTGGCTCATCATCTTCTTCTTGGACCTTAGGCACTGGGGCTTTGTTCTTCCCAGCAGCACATATGTTTCTTGTTGATCTCTTTGGTGTAGTGGACTTGGAGGCTTGAGCTTGAGTTGGAGGCTTGGGGGCTGACTTGGGCTTAGATGGAGCAGCCCCAGTCCTTATGGCATCCCCCATAAGCTTTTGAGTCTTTGCAGGAGGTGCAAAAGGCTCTTCCTCCTCCTCCTCTTCTGCATCTTCCACCATGGAAGGCTTTCCAAGCACCTTAGCAGTAGTGGTTCTTGCCCTCTTCTTCTTTCCAGCAGCCTCATCATCATCAGATTGTTCAAAGGCGAACTTCATAGTTTCCTGGGTTGAGGCTCTGACTTTGGACATTGGAGCTCTCCTAGGTGGAGCTTTCTTCGGCATTCCAGGCATGGTGGCAGCAGCAGCAGCATACTCTTTCTTGAGCACCTTTTTGTTGAGGTCACCTCCTCCTCAATGACAAAATCCTCATCCTCAGATTCAGAAGTTCTGTTCTTCCTTTGACTAGTTGCTGCCTTAGGCAAGTTGTTGGGTGTGCTTCTGCTACCTTCATCATAGCTGCTGTTGGAGGGACTAGTGCCCTCACTAAGGTTGAGCTGCCCTTATGACTTGTTCAAGCTATCACTGCCCTCTGACATAGCTGGAACTGACCATGTGAACAGTTGGATATAGATAGCGTGGATGAGCATCACAAGTGCAGCTGTTTTGCAAAAATATTGAGACAAAAACTTAATTTTAGTGTTCTACAGAAAGCATTTCGGAGCTACCGATTTGACAAACTCGGTGACACCAAAGCACTAACAGAGTCCAAAACATACAGTTTCGGTCAGATCGGAATGCAGTTCGGTGACTCCGAGATCCTAGGGTTTCACAGAGTAAGTGATTTCGGACACACCGATCAATACTCTTCGGTCAGACCGAGTTGTACTTGTGCAATAGCCAGAGCCAAATGGGTGAGACCGAGATCCTCAGATCGGTCGGTCCGAGATGAGTCGGCGGAAACCTAACCCTAAGTTTGTTCATCAAATCTATTCTAATGGAATCTTTTGGTGGATACAAGAATCTCATACGTGGGGGGAACAATGGCAAAGATCTTTGTGTAGGAATTAGAATAATAGAACGCACAAAGAGGTCAAGTCTGTACCCTAACTTGGTGACGAACTTGCTACGGCGGCAATGGCGGTGAGAATCCCGTTGACGGTGGCGGAGACCAGCGGCAGGGGGCACTGGCGATGACGGCGATGATCCGGAGACCAAGGGGGCGGCAGAGCTGGGAGGCGTGGTCGAGTGTTTGGAGTTATTTCCAATTTTTCAACCCGCGGTATATATATACCCAGTCACTGTCGGTGTGACCGAGTGGAATGACTCGGTGGCATCGAGATGCAAAACTGCTAGCAGTTGCTGCAACTCGGTGTGACTGAATTGTTCAAATCGGTTGAACCGAGATGAAAACCTAGATCAACTTAATGAATTCGGTAAGACCGAGTAGGAGTGAGTTGGTCTGACCGAGATGCATTAAGAGGTTTTTGAAGTTAAGCCCTTGACAGATCGGTGGCTTCGAGTGCTCCTCACTCGGAGGGTCCGAATTCGACTTGTTCAAACTTTGTGATGTAGTATGAATAGAGTTTGAGACTAGAAAAGCATAGCTAGCTAGAGGGAGTACTTAGGCATTCTTGTCCATCCATTTGGCAAAAGGAAAACAATCAAAGCAACAAATGGATGTCCACGAATGGATAAAATTATGCAACCAACATGCCCACACAATAAGATGGCAAATAAAACATGTGGCAAAGCATGCACTATCCCTATAGCATCTATCAAGCAATTGGTGATGACTAGGTCATCTATATATGAGTATATTGACTAAGGAGTCAAATGAGAACATTTGATCATAGGTCATACTCATCGTTTAAGCACAAGTGGGGTTACCACTTTTACATAAAGCATTGTTGTGTTCACACCATTAGAGTTGCTTTAGCTCAATTCTTAGAGCAAAGCTCCCCCTAGATGTGATATCCCCCCTTAGAGGGATGAATTAACCTTGGGTTTTGTCGACGATGACTTCATGTAGGTGTTGAAGATGTGGATGCTCAATGTTGATGTAGATCATTCGGAGCAATCAATTGGAGTGAGTTGCACTTTCAATACCTACATGGGTTAGTCCCACAAGGAACACACAAGGATATCCATAGACATAGAGTGAAACACACATATGATGATGTCTAGAAAGCATTAGGTTACCTTGTCCCTTGTCTTACCAACAAGAGGGTTTGTGACTCCTTGAACTAGTGCAAGATATGGAAGTTGATTGAACTTGTCCTTACCAAAATGAATATGAGTGAAGTATTTTGGTGGAGTCACCCCCAAGAACTCTCTAGTTCTTGTTCTTTGGGACCCACATCAACTTGATGGGAATCCATGGAGTTATAGTCGTACTTGATGAAGCAGAACTTGATGTAGTCTTGGGAACCCATTTGACCAAGGCCTTAGGAGCTTCTTCAAATGAGTCAATATTTTCTGGAACCTTATCCTTGCCTTTTAGCTTGTGGTCTTGTGGTGGAAGATCATATTCAGCTTGTGTTCCCTTGAAAGAAGTGTGATCATACTTCTCTTATTGAGGAACAAACTTTGTCTTGGGGTATTGATCTTCTCCCCACTCAACTCCATTGGCATTGAACTTTCGTTCAAAACCAACACCTTGGTTCTTCTGATGCCTTCCTTGCTTGCGTACAATTTCCTCAAATTGCTTACTTCCGGCAAGGATCTTGTAAACACCTTTCTCTATAATTCCCTTCAATAAGCTATTTTCTTGCTCAAGTGTAACTTGGCTAAGAGAATCATTAGTGGAATCAAGAGAACTACTAGAAGCAACAATATTGGATTTAGCATGATTATTGTTACTACTAGAAGAAGAATCTTTCTTTCCCTTGTTGCTAGATTTTACTTGTGGCATGTAAGTAGACAACAGTAAATGCTTGGCAATGTAAGAAGAACTTTTCTTTCGAGATTGCTTTTAAGAACCCATGCTCTTGCTCTAAATTGAGCTTCTCAAAGCATAGCTTCTCATGAGTCTTTAGAAGCCCTCGATGATCCTCTAAAGTAGTTTCATGAGCTAACTTAAGAGTGTTTAGTTCTTTAGTTAGAAGCTCAATATCCTTCTTATCATTGTCATTCGTTTCATCTTGATTAACATGTTTAATAGCAATTTCATCATAGTTTTCATCACTGGTGTTGTCAACAAGTAAATCATCATCACCTAGCAAATCATCTTCATCACTATTGAAATCAACATACTCGGGGTGTAATACCTTAGGGCCTTTAGCCATGAAGCATCTTCCAATTCCTTCATTTGGTGAGTCAAATATGTCGTAGGAGTTGGATGACACAAGTGCAAGACCGGCAACACCTTCATCTTGAGTATATTTGGAGTCGAAGTGATTACTTCTCTCGGAGTAGTTGTCGGAGTCGGAACCGGATACCCATTCACCAACGTGAGCTTGATGTCTTCGTCTTGTGTAGCTCTTTGATGACTTGTCTTTCCTTTGCGAATCCTTTGCTTCTACGAGAGGGTGTTCGTTCATAACGATCATCTCTACTCCTCTCTCTTGGTGGTGATTCATCTCTTTTATTTCTCCTTTTAGGTGAATCTTCTCTTCACTTGTAAGGAGCCGTACACTCATTGGAGTAGTGTCCGGGTCTTCCACAATTGTAGCAATTGCGATCACGACTAGAAGATCTTTTGTCATTGTAGGACCTTGACTTGGAACTTCTCTGTTTCCTTCTACTCTTGTAGAATTTGTTGAAGTTCTTCACGATTAAGCTCAATTCTTCATTGAAGACTTGTTTCTCACTTGATGTTGTAGGAGCATCACATGAAGCTTTGTAAGCACCACTTGACTTGTTGTGGAGCTCTTCCTTATCCTTGAGTGACATCTCATGAGCAACAATTCTACCAATGACTTACGTTGGCTTGAGATCTTTGTACTTGGGAATCATTTGGATCAAGGTGCGCACGGTATCATATTTTGCATCCAAGGCTCTTAGGATCTTCTTGATGATGAATCTGTCGGTCATCTCTTCGCTTCCTAAGCCGGCAATCTCATTTGTGATGAGAGCAAGCCTAGAGTACATCTCAGTGACTCCTTCACCATCCTTCATTTTGAACTTGTCAAGTTGACTTTGAAGCACATCCAATTTTGATTCCTTGACGGACTCGGTACCTTCGTGCATATCAACCAAAGTATCCCAAATTTCCTTTGCATTCTCAAGGCGGCTGATTTTGTTGAATTCTTTGGGGCACAATCCGTTGAAGAGAATATCGCGAGCTTGAGCATTGTATTGCAACATCTTCAACTCTTCCACAGATGCTTCACGACCCGGTTCTCTTCCATCCTCGAAGTATTCACCTCGCAAGCCAATACGCACAATAGCCCAAACAGCGGGGTTATGACCAAGAATATGCATTTTCATCTTATGCTTCCAACTCGAAAAAATAGTACCATCAAAGTAAGGACCTCTGCGGTGGTAATTTCCCTCGCTAGACGCCATACTCTACTAGGTTGTGAAACTAAGGCTATGATCACCAAAGCTATGGAAATCAAGGCAAATGGAGAACAAAGCTCTGATACCACTTGTAGGATCGAAAGTAGGTCTAGAGGGGATAATTAGACTACTTTACCAAATAAAAATCTAGCCTTCTCCTAATTTTAAGTGTCGGCAGATTTTAGCAACTAGTACAAGTCAAGCAATCAACCTACACATGCAATTCTAAGACTGTAGCAGCGGAAAGTAAAACATTGCATATGAAGGTAAAGGGAAGGGTTTGGAGAAGGCAAATGCAATGTAGACACGGAGATTTTTGGCGTGGTTCCGATAGGTGGTACTATCATACATCCACGTTGATGGAGACTTCAACCCATGAAGGGTAACGGTTGCGCGAGTCCATGAAGGGTCCACGAAGAAGCAACCTTGTCTATCCCACCATGGCCATTGCCCACGAAGGACTTGCATCACTCGAGGATATCTTCACGAAGTAGGCGATCTCCTTGCCCTTACAAACTCCTTGGTTCAACTCCACAATCTTGTTGGAGGCTCCCAAGTGACACCTAACCAATCTACGAGACACCACTCTCCAAAAGGTAATAAATGGTGTGATGACAATGAACTCCTTGCTCTTGTGCTTCAAATGATAGTCTCCCCAATACTCAACTCTCTCTCACAGATTTGGCTATGGTGGAAAGATGATTTGAGTGGAAAGCAACTTGGGGAAGGCTAGAGATCAAGAGTTTTGTGGTTGGATTGGAAAGTCTTGATCTGAACACATGAGTAGGTGGTTCTCTCTCAGAAAATGAGTAGTGGAAGTGTAGGCACGTTCTGATGGCTCTCTCGCAAATGGAGAAGGGGTGGAGGGGTATATATAGCCTCCACACAAAATCCAACTGTTATACACATTTGATCCAACTCGGTCAGTCCGAATAGAAGAACTTGGTGAGACCGATTTAGTTCAAAACGTTAGGAATATCGGTGGGACCGACTGGATCAACTCGGTGGGACCGATGTGCTAGGGCTTAGGGCAAACATCAACTCATTGGCACCGATTGCATCAACTCGGTTAGACCGAAGTGAAGCAATGAGGCAACAGAGAGGATGTCAAGCAAACTCGATGGGACCGATTGCACATTTCAGTGAGACCGAAATAATTACAATAGGCAATAGAGAGTTTGCAAGGTCATCTCGGTGAGACCGAGATCCGTATCAGTGTGACTGAATTGACTAGGGTTTCTGGCAATGGCTATGTCAGAATAACTCGGTGGCGCCAGGTAGATCAAATCGGTGGGGCCGAGTTTGACTTTGGGTTTTGGACAAATATGGAAATGAGAAAGTGGTTGAGGGTTTTGGAGCAATATCACTAAGCACTTTGAGCAAGTAGACCATTAAGCAACACCTCATCCCCTTTTAATAGTATTGGCTTTCCTATGGACTCAATGTGATCTTGGATCACTAAAATGAAAATGAAGAGTCTTGAGGTTTTGCTAATATGTGTCCTTAGCATTTTGCGGGGTCCACATTTCTAGTCCATGCCATGCCAATCATTGAAGTTTCTGAAATGTTTAACTTGAATGGATATTAGTTGAATGAGCTATATGTTGTTATGAATTACTAAAACCACCCGGGGATTAGTTGCACTTTCAGTAGGATAGGGTCATAAGGCCAGGGTGAAACACCCAGCTCCCTTGCTAAACGTGTGGCATAAATCCAACCATAAAAATATCCACTACTGAAAGTGCTAGTTATCGACTAGAGGTGGGGTGAATAGGCGATTTTTATGAACGTCTTCAAAACATGGTGGATTCGAAGACAAACAGTAGAAATGAACCTATTGATATGCAGCAGAAGGTAGACTACACTAGACAAGCCATAGTCAAGTAAGCAATGAAGTGAAAGCACGAAGACTATTAGCAGCTAGGTAGATGGATCAAGATGGAAGATAGTACGAAGCCAATCAACAACAGTCTTCACACAGTGAAGCCAATCAGATCATGCAATCAGGCAATGACTTCACGAAGACAAACTATAAGTAAAGAGAGGTAAGAGATAGAACCAGTTGCTCGGTGGAGGGCAAGTATTTGTTGGACTAGTTCCAGTTGCTGTGACAATTGTACGTCTGGTTAGGGAGGCTGAGATTCAACTCAGAAGACCGCGTCTTCACCTTATTCCCCTTGAGCTAAGGACACTTAGTCGTCGCCCAATCACTCAGGTAAGTCTTCAAGGTAGACTTCCAAACCTTCACAGACTTCGTTCATCGGCGATCCACAATGACTTTTGGATGCTCAGAACGCGACGCCTAACCGGCTGGAGGATTCACGGTCCTCAAGTGTAACAAGTCTTCAGATCACGCGGACAGAAAGACTTCAGTGATGCCTAACACTCTTTGCTTCTGGGTGTTTTGGGCTTTGTCCTCGCAAGGATCTCTCTCTCAAATGCTTCGGAGGTGGGTTGCTCTCAAACGACAAAAGCCGTGCACTAACTCTGAGCAGCCACCAATTTATCGTGTAGGGGTGGGCTATTTATAGCCAGGAGGCAACCCGACCTGTTTTGTCCGAAATGACCCTGGGTCACTAAGGAACTGACACGTGTCCAATGCTCAGATTTCAAACACACGCGGCAGCTTGACTTGGGCTACAAGTAAAGCTGACTCATCCAGCTTTGGATAAGATTTGCTCTCATTGTCTTTGCTCGAAGACATAGGATTTGGTTGAGCATCACTTTAGTCACTCTGACTTTGTTCACTTGGAACCCACTTAACAGTACGGTGGTTCCTATGACTCAACAAAGAAGAAAAGGAAACTACGAAACAACTATGTCTTCGCACTCCATAGTCTTCATGCGATGTCTTCTCGTGTCATAGTCTTCAATGTAAATCTCTTCATAGACCACCAATGTCTTCAATGTCTTCATACATTTTTAGGGGTCATCTCTGGTAGGTAAATCGAATCAACGTGGGATTACTACCTATGTTATCCTGCAATTCTCACAAACACATTAGTCCCTCAACCAAGTTTGTCGTCAATACTCCAAAACCAACTAGGGGTGGCACTAGATGCACTTACAATCTCCCCCTTTTGGTGATTGATGACAAACTGGTTGAAGTTCTCAATGGGGATTAAAGTATGTGAAAGTGTAAGAATTAAGACATTGTCTTCATAAGTGGCAAAAAGGCTCCCCTGAAGATGTGCATATAAGTAGTTTGCTTTTGAATGCAAATGCACATGGCAGGTTTACTTTGTGGAGATCCTCTTCACATTATGAAGACAATTCATCATGCGCAAAAATATATAACGAAGATAATGACATGCATAATTAAAAGATGGACGTCTGCAGAATGACTTCATGCAGAATTTATCATCGCATCACAGAGTAGCAGAAAAATGTAGTAGACGACCATCAAGTTTAAGTGTTACAACCCAAAGAGGCAAATGTATAAAAAGACGAGAGTTGAAAACACTTGGCAAAATATAGCAACCACCCATAAAGGACCCGCCTGAAGACTATCAACTCATATGCTTCTCCCCCTTTTGTCAGTAAGGACCAAAAAGGTTTGAAGACATAGAGTATCTACTCGTTCCCATCAGGAGTAGATGTAGGTGCAGGGTCGACGTTGGAGTTCTGTGGTGCAGTGTCGAGACGCGGTGAAACCATAGTTGGTGAAGTGGCATCGTCTTCTTCATCGACGACTCTTGCAACAACAGTTGCAGCCGAAGATGAATACTCGGAGTCTTCTATAGAAGGAGTCCGACACAGGCTTGCATTCTGGGGAGGCTTGGAATCAAATTTGAAGCCCTCCATGAAGCCGTCTTCGCGAAGATCGTCTTCAGAGCATAGCAGTGTGAGACTCTTCCAAGACTGGCGACAGGCTTCATGAGATACGAATGAGTTCTTGGTGGCAAGATTGCGAATACGATTGACATCCACCAAGATGCTCTGCGTCTGACGCTTTAGCCAGTCATGGTGCCTATCCTGTTTCTGATGTAAGGCCACAAGAAGCTCTCGATCATTGAGTACATGAGATCGCTTCCGAGGCCTTTGAGCAATGGTGCTTTCAGTGGCTTCAGTGTTAGCACGATGAGGTGCACGCATATTTCTAGCCAGAGGATAGACTCGAGTTGCAGCAAGAACACCCTCCATTGGTTGCGAGAAGCTTTGGTGATCAGCATTATGAAGATAAAGTGGCTCCTTAGCAGGCTTAGGGTAGATGGCTTCAATGGACATATCAACCTCAGGCAAAAAGACAAGATGGTTGCGCGCTGAGGGCTGATAGTCGACAGAAGAGTGAAGCTTGATTAAGCGCATCACCCATGGAGCATAGAACTTCAAGCCAAACAAATCAATCCTAGATGCAGCTAGTTGTATGATGAACAAATCCTGGGAGTTGAATCCGATGCCATTGACAATATAAAACACCAAAGTCTTCATGGCTCCTTCAAGTTTGGCTTCAGCTGAGTGTCCCTTGATGGGCCAGAGAGTACGCCTCAGAATGTGACTGTGCGGGGTAGGTACTCAAGGTTCTTGACGAAGAATTCCTTGGGATATTCAGCATCTTGAGGCAATGGCTTCATCATGCTGAGCATCTGGCTCATATCCGGCTCAGGCTTCTGAAATATACTCTACAGTTCATTTTGGTGTAGCTGACAACCAGGCTCGTAGAGCTCACCTGGAGTGGGCAGGGAAGACAGCTCGATGATATCTTGAGCTTTGGCTTCATGATGCACATCCCCTGACATCCACTCAAGGACCCATGTCTTCGGATCCCTGTTGTAGCCATGAATGTGAAGAGTGGCATAGAACTGCAGTAGAAGCTCTTCATTCCAGTGCTCCTTGTCCGTGACAAACGGCAGAAGACCAATGATGTATACTACACAACCTTCTTCTTGTAGACGTTGTTGGGCCTCCAAGTGCAGAGTTTTGTAGGACAGTGGCAAATTTCCCTCAAGTGGATGACCTAAGGTTTATCAATCCGTGGGAGGCATAGGATGAAGATGGTCTCTCTCAAACAACCCTGCAACCAAATAACAAAGAGTCTCTTGTGTCCCCAACACACCCAATACAATGGTAAATTGTATAGGTGCACTAGTTCGGCGAAGAGATGATGATACAAGTGCAATATGGATGGTAGATATAGGTTTTTGTAATCTGAAAATATAAAAACAGCAAGGTAACTAATGATAAAATGAGCGTAAACGGTATTGCAATGCTAGGAAACAAGGCCTAGGGTTCATACTTTCACTAGTGCAAGTTCTCTCAACAATAATAACATAATTGGATCATATAAATATCCCTCAACATGCAACAAAGAGTCACTCCAAAGTCACTAATAGCGGAGAACAAACAAAGAGATTATGGTAGGGTACGAAACCACCTCAAAGTTATTCTTTCTGATCGATCTATCATAGAGTTCATACTAGAATAACACCTTAATACACAAATCAACCAAAACCCTAATGTCACCTAGATACTCCAATGTCACCTCAAGTATCCACGGGTATGATTATACGATATGCATCACACAATCTCAGATTCATCTATTCAACCAACACAAAGAACTTCAAAGAGTGCCCCAAAGTTTCTAACGGAGATTCAAGACGAAAACGTGTGCCAACCCCTATGCATAAGTTCACAATGTTATGGAACCCGCAAGTTGATCACCAAAACATACATCAAGTTGATCACGTGATATCCCATTGTCACCACAGATAATCACATGCAAGACATACATCAAGTGTTCTCAAATCCTTAAAGACTCAATCCGATAAGATAACTTCAAAGGGAAAACTCAATCCATTACAAGAGCGTAGAGGGGGAGAAACATCATAAGATCCAGCTATAATAGCAAAGCTCGTGATACATCAAGATCGTACCACCTCAAGAACACGAGAAGAGAGAGATGGAACACATAGCTACTGGTACATACCCTCAGCCCCGAGGGTGAACTACTCCCTCCTCGTCATGGAGAGCGCCGGGATGATGAAGATGGCCACCGATGAGGGTTCCCCCCCTCCGGCAGGGTGCCGGAACGGGTCTAGATTGGTTTTCGGTGGCTACAGAGGCTTGCGGCGGCGGAACTCCCGATCTATTCTGTTCCCCGATGTTTTTAGGTTATATGGACATATATAGGCAAAAGAAGTCGGTCAGGGGAGCCGCGAGGGGCCCACGAGGGTGGAGGCGCGCCCAGGGGGTAGGGCGCGCCTCCCTGCCTCATGGCTTCCTCGAAGCTTCCCTGACTTCTTCTCCAAGTCTCCTGGATTGCTTCCCTTCCAAAAATAACTCTCCCGAAGGTTTCATTCCGTTTGGACTCCGCTTGATATTCCTTTTCTTCGAAACACTGAAATAGGCAAGAAAACAGCAATTTGGGCTGGGCCTCCGGTTAATATGTTAGTCCCAAAAATAATATAAAAGTGTTTAGTAAAGCCCATAAACATCCAAACAGATAACATAATAGCATGAATACTTCATAAATTATAGATACGTTGGAGACGTATCAGCATCCCCAAGCTTAATTCCTGCTCGTCCTCGAGTAGGTAAATGATAAAATAGAGAATTTATGAAGTGTGAATGCTACGGGTGCACAAGTTTGATCAATGATAATTTCAATCACCTTTTCTAGCATCATTATATATCATAACAGTAGCTCATCTCATAAAACTTTTCATGATCAAGTAACAAACTATTCACATGTTAAAGTATAGATCATAAACTTTCTCGAAGACTAACAAACCGTGTTATTAGTCATCAAACAATTACAATTCATCTTATTTTCAGGAAGGGTCTATGTCAGAGCTTTGATTCAGCAAACTTCACATACTCAACTATCATTTAGTCTTTCACAATTGCTAACACTCACATGATATTTATGGGTTCAAAGTTTTAATCAGACACAGAGAAAGATAGGGGCTTATAGATTCGCCTCCCAACCTTTTACCTCAAAGGTAATGTCAACAATAATAGTTCATGATGCCTTACATCCAATTGGATATATATATCAGGATCTTTCCAACACAATGTGCTTGCCAAAGGATAAAATGTAAAAAGGAAAGGCGAAGATCACCATGACTCTTGCATAAGGTATAAGACAAGAATAAAAGATAGGCCCTTCGCAGAGGGAAGCAGAGGTTGTCATGCGCTTTTATAGTTGGATGCACAAAATCTTAATGCGAAAGAACGTCACTTTATATTGCCACTTGTGATAGGGACCTTTATTATGCAGTCCGTCGCTTTTATTGCTTCCACATCACAAGATCGTATAAAGCTTATTTTCTCCACACTAATAGATCATACATATTTAGAGAGCAATTTTTATTGCATGCACCGATGACAACTTACTTGAAGGATCTTACTCAATCCATAGGTAGGTATGGTGGACTCTCATGGCAATACTGGTTTAAGGGATGTTTGGAAGCACAATTAGTATCTCTACTTGGTGCAAAGAATTTGGCTAGCATGAGGGAGAAAGGCAAGCTCAGCATGTTGAATGATCCATGACAATATACTTTAATTCAGATATAAGAAAACATAACCCATTACGTTGTCTTCCTTGTCCAACATCAACCTTTTAACATGTCATATTTTAATGAGTGCTCAC
This sequence comes from Aegilops tauschii subsp. strangulata, assembly GCF_002575655.3. Lineage (NCBI taxonomy): Eukaryota > Viridiplantae > Streptophyta > Magnoliopsida > Poales > Poaceae > Aegilops > Aegilops tauschii. The sequence continues at coordinate 231,502,132 of NC_053039.3, forward strand.
AATTACAAAAGATGTCCAAGATAGTATATTTATATGTGAAATCTCTCTTCCCTCAATACTCTTTCATGAATTGTTCAAGTGACCAATACAATGTTTGCTAACCTTCAATAAATTTACCACCTATACTTCTTATATGTGAAGTCATTACTCCCCATGGGGTAAGCATACGAAACATATAAAATTTCAGATTTATGATATTCGCTCATTCAACTATTTACTCATAGGATATAAGCGAAGCACACGAGTAAAACTACTCCAAAAAGATATAAGTGAAGATCAATGAGTAGTTAAATAATTATGTAGCTATGTGAAGACTCTCTCTCATTTAAGAATTTCAGATCTTGATATTTTATTCAAACAGCAATCAAAAGAAAAAATGACATTCTAAGAATAGGAAACATCACGTGAAGAAGCAAAAACTTAGGATCAACCGATACTAACCGATAGTTGTCGAAGAAGAAAGGTGGGATGCCAACTGGGGCATCCCCAAGCTTAGACGCTTGAGACTTCTTGAAATATTATTTTGGGATGCCTTGGGCATCCCCAAGCTTGAGCTTTTTTGTCTCCTTAAGTCCTCTCATATCACGGTCTCCCTAAATTTCAAAAGCTTCATCCACACAAAACTCAACAAGGACTCGTGAGATAAGTTAGTATAAACCAATGCAAAAACCTTATCATACTTTACTGTAGAAAATCATTAAAATTATTATTCAACATTGCATACTAAATGTCTCTGCATATTTAATAGTCACATCCTCAAATAGAATCATTAAAGAAGCAAACATATGCAAACAATGCAAACATAACAGCAATCTGCCTAAACAGGACAGTCTGTAAAGAATGCAGCAAGATCCATACTTCCCTAGCTCCAAAAATTATGAAAGAAAATTCCCACTGTATTAAATTTATCAGAGCTTATTATGCAAAAGGTTTCAACATTTTATCACATTCTGACTTTTCTAGGGAATTTTTGCAACAGCGGTAAACTTTCTGTTTTCAAACAGCAACATGAAGACTTGTAAAATAGGCATAGTAAAGGCTATCAATGCCACTTTTATTGAAATAAAAGATGCAAAACATTGTTCTAAATAACAGAAAGCAAATCCTAACAAAATAAATTGACGCTCCAAGCAAAACACATATCATGTGGTGAATAAAAATATAGTTCCAAGTAAAGTTACCGATGAACAAAGACGAAAGAGGGGATGCCTTCCGGGGCATCCCCAAGCTTAGGCTCTTGGTTGTCCTTGAATATTACCTTGGGGTGCCTTGGGCATCCCCAAGATTAGGCTCTTGCCACTCCTTATTCCATAGTCCATCGAATCTTTACCCAAAACTTGAAAACTCCACAACACAAAACTCAACAGAAAACTCGTAAGCTCTGTTAGTATAAGAAAATAAAACCACCACTTAGGTACTGTTGTGAACTCATTCTAAATTCATATTGGTGTAATATCTACTTTATTCGAACTTCTCTATGGTTCATACCCTCCGATACTACTCATAGATTCATCAAAATAAGCAAACAACACATAGAAAACAGAATCTGTCAAAAACAGAACAGTCTGTAGTAATCTGTATCAAACTTATACTTCTGGAACTCCAAAAATTCTAAACTAAATTGGTGGACCTGAGTAATTTGTCTATTAATCATTTTAAAAAAGAATCAACCTAAAATCACTCTGCAGTAAAACATGGCAGCTAATCTCGTGAGCGCTAAAGTTTCTGTTTTTTACAGTATGATCATAAAGACTTCACCCAAGTCTTCCCAAAGGTTCTACTTGGCACAAACACTAATTAAAACATAAAACCACATCTAAACAGAGGCTAGATAGATTATTTATTACTAAACAGGAACAAAAAGAAAGAACAAAAATAAGATTGGGTTGTATCCCAACAAGCGCTAACGTTTAACGCCCCTAGCTAGGCATGATGATTTCAATGATGCTCACATAAAAGATAAGAATTGAAACATAAAGAGAGCATCATGAAGAATATGACTAGCACATTTAAGTCTAACCCACTTCCTATGCATAGGGATTTTTTGATCAAACAACTTATGGGAACAATAATCAATTAGCATAGGAAGGCAAAACAAGCATAACTTCAAAACTTTAAGCACATAGAGAGGAAACTTGATATTATTGCAATTCCTACAAGCATATATTCCTCCCTCATAATAATTTTCAGTAGCATCATGAATGAATTCAACAATATAACCATGACATAAAGCATTCTTTTCATGATCTACAAGCATAGAAATTTTATTACTCTTCACATAAGCAAAATTCTTCTCATTCAGAATAGTGGAGTATCATAAGAGACTCGAATACTATAAATTGTTTCCACATTAAAAGAGTAATGTTCAGAAAAATGGTAACCATAATCATGCCAAGTTTTATAAATATAATCATCACTACTTTTTATAGCATAAGTATCATCACAATAATCATCATAAGTAGGAGGCATGCTATCATCATAATAAATTTGCTCATCGAAACTTGGGAGGCTAAAAATGTCATCTTCATTAAACATAGCATCCCCAAGCTTGGGACAAACATTAATTGCAGCAAATATATTCTCAAACATGTCATTCTCCTCAAACATAGCATCCCCAAGCTTGGGCCTTTTCATATCATAAGCATAATCACTCTCATCATTAATAGTATGGATAGCACCAATAGTATAGCAATTATCATCATCACAATGAGTAATAGGAGCAACATCATTTGGGAGGGATACCTTTTCACCTTTGCTTCTCCGTCTTTTATTTTTCTTCTTCACATCATGTGTGGGTTTAACCCTCTTTTTTGAGCTCCTTATTAATGAGATTGGTTGAATAGAAGGCTCCTCCTCGTTACCTGATTCATCATAAGAAAAAATAGGAGGATATTAGGAAGCCTCTTCCCTTTCATTAGTATTCTCTTCATCCTCTATTTGTTTTATTTTGTTTATGTAATTGGAAATATAAGGATTTTCAATGCAATTCACTGCACAATACATAAAAATTTCTTCTAGATCAAAATCAAGAACTTTATCAAGGACAAATTCTGGAAGATCCTTAGTTATACGTTTCATTTCTTCATAACCCAAAAGCAAACTAAGTTCATTATGATGTGCAAGGGAAATCAAGTCATCACAATTTTTGGACACGATTTGATCATGAAACAAATAGCATTGGAGCTTTAAATGACCATGTTCATTGCAAAGTTCACAAGGATGGCGATAAATATTAAATCTTTCAGCACAATCATCTAGCCTTTCTTGCAACCATTTAGTTTCCAAATACTTATGCCTCTTGCAAAATCTATTTTCCCTATTTGGTGTGTACTTGCAAGCTCTATGTACTCCACAGAAATTGACATGCTTATAAGAGACATTTTCATCATGACTAATGCAATCATCATTAGTACTATGGATATTCAAAGAGTTCATACTAACAACATTGCAATCATGCTCATCATTCAGGGATTTAGTGCCAAACATTCTAATGCATTCTTCCTCTAGCAATTGAGCACAATTATCGGAATCCTTATTATCATGAAAGATATTAAAAAGATGAAGCATATGAGGCACCCTCAATTCCATTTTTTTGTAGTTTTCTTTTATAAATTAAACTAGTGATAAAACAAGAAACAAAAAGATCCGATTTCAAGATCTAAAGATATACCTTCAAGCACTAACCTCCCCGGAAATGGCGCCAGAAACTGCTTGATGTCTACTACACAACCTTCTTCTTGTAGACGTCGTTGGGCCTCCAAGTGCAGAGTTTTGTAGGACAGTAGCAAATTTCCCTCAAGTGGATGACCTAAGGTTTATCAATCCATGGGAGGCATAGGATGAAGATGGTCTCTCTCAAACAACCCTGCAACCAAATAACAAAGAGTCTCTTGTGTCCCCAACACACCCAATACAATGGTAAATTGTATAGGTGCACTAGTTCGGCGAAGAGATGATGATACAAGTTCAATATGGATGATAGATATAGGTTTTTGTAATCTGAAAATATAAAAACAGCAAGGTAACTAATGATAAAAGTGAGCGTAAATGGTATTGCAATGCTAGGAAACAAGGCCTAGGGTTTTGTAACGCCCGGATAATCATGCTACAGTAATCTCACGTTAATGATGGCACGTCACCTCTGTCACTGTAATTAATCTCGGGTTAATTCAAAACCGTTTCAAATTTAAATCCTAAATAAGTCAAACGACAAAAGTTTTCAAATATTATAATAAAAATGTTCGGGCCATGTCAATTATTGCATCGGTAATTATGGTGAAGTAAACACATTTTTATAAAATGCCTAAATGCTTTTAAATGAATTAAAACAGAAAAGAAAATAAATAGATAAAAAGAAAATACAAAAGGGGAGAAACAAACAAAAAAAAGAGAAGAAGAGAAACCCCCCCCACTGGACCTTGGCCCAACTGGGCCGACCCCAGGCCCAGCCGGCCTGGCCCACCTCGCTCGACCGTGCCCTCCCCTTCCCTGTTCCCCCGACCGGGGTCGGAACAGGGGCAGGTCCCCGCCGCACCCCCTCGCCGGCGACGGGGGAGGATAAGGCCGCCACACCCCGCCTCCTCGATCGCGCCTCCCACTCGCCCCCACCCTCGCCCTCGGTTCCTGCGCCTCTCCCTCCTCCCTCAGCTCCACCTCGTTCCCCACCGCAAACGAGCGCCACCGTCGCCATGGCTGCGCCATAGCCGCGGCCACCGAGCCCCGTTCTCCTCCCAGACGTGTCCACGAGCTCAGCCGCGTCGAGCCCGTCCTCCCCGACCACCTGCTCGAGCCGGGACCCCCTACATCACCCCCAACGCCGTCGCCTTCTTCCTCGGGTCGCCGCCGTCTTCTTCGACTTCGGCGACTGCTGCTGCTACTAAGCCTCTCACCGGCCTCCGTGTGCCGCGCGGTGAGCTCCTCTACCTCCTACCCTTCTCCGTTTGCTCTCGCGCGAACCTTAGCTAGCTCTCACGACGAGGCCGAACGCGTCGCCGCAGAGCTCGTCGCCGACGCGTCTCCGGTGATGGTTTGGTCACGGGCTCGTACCCATTGGACTCGCCGCACCACGTAGTTCCTCCCCAGCCTCCTCTTTTGCTCAATAGCGTGCTGCCTCGCCGTTTCCGTCTTCGACCGAAGCCGCTCCGCCGCTGACATCGACATGGACCGAAACCTTGTTTAAGTTAGTTATAAAACTCTATTAGTGCCCTGTCAATGACATGTGGGTCCCACTGGACCCACCTGTCTGGTTTGACTGGTCAGCCGACCTGTTGACCTGCTGATGTCACCGTTACCTCATGCTGACGTCATAATTCATTTTTGCTAAATTCAAATAATTCCAGAAATTCAAATAATCTTTGAAAATTTATATCTTTTAAACTGTAACTCGGATGAAAATGTTTTCTACATGAAAGTTGCTCAGAACGACGAGACAAATCCGGATACGCAGTCCGTTCGTCCACCACACCTTCCTAACATATCGAACTCGCAACTTTCCCCCTCCGGTCCGTCTGTCCGAAAACGCAAAACATCGGGAATACTTTCCCAGATGTTCCCCCCCTTCGCCGGCACCACCTACTGTCGCGTTAGGACACACCTCGCACTGCTCATTGTCATGTCACGCATCGTCATGTTTATGTTTGCATTGTATTTACTGTTTCTTCCCCCTCTTCTCTCCGGTAGACTACGAGACCGACACTGCTGCTGCCCAGTTCGACTACGGAGTTGACGACCCCTCCTACTTGCCAGAGCAACCAGGCAAGCCCCCCCCCTTGATCACCAGATATTGCCTATTCTTCTCTATACTGCTTGTATTAGAGTGGTGTAGCATGTTACTGCTTTCCGATATCCTATTCTGATGCATAGCCTATCCTTGCTACTACTGTTGTTACCTTTACCTGCAATCCTACATGCTTAGTATAGGATGCTAGTTTTCCATCAGTGGCCCTACATTCTTGTCCGTCTGCTGTGCTATACTATCGGGCCGTGATCACCTGGGCGGTGATCACGGGTATATACTTATATACTATATACATGACACATGTGGTGAATATAGTCGGGTCGGCTCGTAGGAGTACCCGCAAGTGGATCTTTGTGGCGGAGTGACAGGGCAGGTTGAGACCGCCTAGGTGAGAGGTGGGCCTGGCCCTGGTCGGCGTTCGCGGTTACTTAACACGCTTAACGAGATCTTGGTATTTGATCTGAGTCTGGCCATTTGGTCTATACGCACTAACCATCTACGTGGGAGTAGTTATGGGTATCCCGACGTCGTGGTATCAGCCGAAGCTCTTTTGACGTCAGCAACTGAGTGGCGCGCGCCGCATTGGACCGTAAGCTCGCGCTTGTATTAAGGGGGCTAGGTCTGCTTCCGGCCGCGTACGCAACGTGCAGGTGTGCATAGGGCGATGGGCCCAGACCCCTGCGCGCATAGGTTTAGACTGGCGTGCTGACCTCTCTGTTGAGCCTAGGTGGGGTTGCGATGTGTTGATCTTACGAGGCCGGGCATGACCCAGAAAAGTGTGTCCGGCCAAATGGGATCGAGCGTGTTGGGTTATGTGGTGCACCCCTGCAGGGAAGTTTATCTATTCGAATAGCCGTGTCCCTCGGTAAAAGGACGACCCGGAGTTGTACCTTGACCTTATGACAACTAGAACCGGATACTGAATAAAATACACCCTTCCAAGTGCCAGATACAACCCGGTGATCGCTCTCTAACAGGGCGACGAGGAGGGGATCGCCGGGTAGGATTATGCTATGCGATGCTACTTGGAGGACTTCAATCTACTCTCTTCTACATGCTGCAAGATGGAGATGGCCAGAAGCGTAGTCTCCGACAGGACTAGCTATCCCCCTTTTATTCTGGCATTCTGCAGTTCAGTCCACTGATATGCCCCTTTACACATATACCCATGCATATGTAGTGTAGCTCCTTGCTTGCGAGTACTTTGGATGAGTACTCACGGTTGCTTCTCTCCCTCTTTTCCCCCTTTCCTTTCTATCTGGTTGTCGCAACCAGATGTTGGAGTCCAGGAGCCAGACGCCACCGTCGACGACGACACCTACGACACTGGAGGTGCCTACTACTACGTGCAGCCCGCTGACGACGACTAGGAGTAGTTAGGAGGATCCCAGGGAGGAGGCCTGCGCCTCGTTCGATCTGTATCCCAGTTTGTGCTAGCCTTCTTAAGGCAAACTTGTTTAACTTATGTCTGTACTCAGATATTGTTGCTTCCGCTGACTCGTCTATGATCGAGCACTTGTATTCGAGCCCTCGAGGCCCCTGGCTTGTATTATGATGCTTGTATGACTTATTTATGTTTTAGAGTTGTGTTGTGATATCTTCCCGTGAGTCCCTGACCTTGATCGTACACATTTGCGTGCATGATTAGTGTACGGTCAAACCGGGGGCGTCACAAGTTGGTATCAGAGCCGACTGCCTGTAGGAATCCCCTTTCCACACTCCTTGGCCGAAGTTGAGTCTAGACATTACAAAACCTTTTACTAACATAGGCTGTGTGTCTTACGGGCCCACGTCGCCATTGGGTGGTACTAGGATCTTTTACTCCTCGACCTTTACTCTGGGACTCTAAACTCTCTCCTACTCGAGTTAAACGAATTTACTAACTCTAACACTAGGATCCCGTGACCGCATTCACCCCAAAGTTGGATAAGCCATAGTTGTTTCTTAGAATAGTATTTTGAACAATTCACCCACTGTCATTTGACTCCTTTGAAACATCTTTGCTTTCAGATGGAACCCACGAGGCAGGTCGTGCGTCACACGACGGCCATTGGTGCCTCGGGATCACCGGCTGTGCTAGCTGAGATGATGACCTATCTGGGTTATCGCTGGCACCCTGAGTACACCGTCTACGAGGAGTACCAGGACTTTAACCAGGAGCAGTACCGTGCCATCGTCCACCTCTACTCGCGGGAGTATGACTCCACTACTGTGCTGCACACCGCACATGGTGTTGGTGTGACCATCGATATGGCTGTCCACGATGCTGCCTATGCTGCTCTGACACGTCTTCGTGGAGAGTATCGGGAGTTGGATACCTCCCCTTTCAGGCACATTGCTATCGCATCTGATGTTGGTGCGGAGGGATACTATACTGCTGCCTACTCCACTGTCACCCGAGAGCCCTTCTACCATCAGAACCTGGTTCTGCATGCTGATGGGTTGGATCGAGCTAACAGAGCTCTTCGCCACGAGATGTACAACACCCGTCAGCACCTTTACCGTGCTCTGACGCTGCTGCACCCCTTTGTCCGATCTGGACAGCTACCGCGTACTGCGATCTACCCAGCCAGGACCGTGATGCCCCACGGTGTCGGTTGGCCAGAGGTGGGAGGCTACTCTCCCACACTTGGTCCTCTTCTGCCACCTGAGCGTCGGGCTCTACACCTGAGTATCCGCGGCCCCCAGCCTACTGACGTGGAGGGCTATCCGTTGCCTCACTACCAGCTGTCGGGCTACGATTACCTCCACAGTACCTCTTGGGACTGATGTAGGCTTGCTTGTAGTGTTAGATGCATTCGCCGCGAGCTTGTGTGCCGCCTATGATGTTTTAGTCTATGTACTGAACTCTGTGTACTGAACTCTATGCATGACCCCTTTTGTAAGTTATGCCGACTACTATGTAGTAGCTATCGTGCTCCTTTCATTATGCATGTTTCATCATGAATGAACCTTGTCTTTGCAAATTTCTCAATGCTGAACCCCTGTTATATATTAGCAGGATGGTTAGACCAGGTGGTCGTGGTAGTGGTGGCAATGCCCCACCACCACCTGAGTACATGGCTGGTATGATCCAACAGTTCGAACTGAACCGCATATTCATGGAAAATATGATGGCTCAGTTTCCTCGCCCCAATATGGACCAGCAACCAACCCCAGTAACTCTGCAGGAATTCATGCGCCTCAATCCAACTGTGTACCGCAGCTCTACTCAGCCTCTGGATGCTGATGACTGGCTCCGTGACATCACCTATGAGATGGAGTCTGCCAATGTGGCCCCTGCCAGCTACGTCAACTTTGCTTCCTTCTTTCTGAAGGGACCCGCAGCTCAATGGTGGGACAGCCACAGGCGTACTCTACCAGCTGGAACAATCATCACATGGCCAGACTTCCAAGCAGCTTTCCGCGCCCGCTTCATTCCTCAAGGAGTCATGGATCGGAAGAAGCGTGAGTTCCGCAACCTCACCCAAGGCAACAAAACTGTTGAAGCTTATCAACGGGAGTTTCTGGACTTGTCTCGCTATGCTGAGGAGGACATTGCAACTGATGCACGCAGACAGGAGAAGTTCCGTGATGGCCTCCAAGCTGACATCAAGCTCGCACTTCTAGTGCATGACTTTGCTGATTTCGCCACCTTGGTGAACAAGGCCATCAATGTCGAAACTGGTCTGCAGGAATACCAGAGCTCTCACAGGCGCAACCGTGACACGGGCTCATCTTCGGGCTCGCCCTCACAGAAGTGTAAGATATGGATCCCGTACAGCATGTACCGTCCAAATGCATCTGCCCCAAGGCAGACCTATGCTGCACCTCGTCTGCCTCCACCACCATCTAGGCAGTCAAGACTTCCAGCTCCACCATCCCAAGCTCCTGTTCCCACTCCCAATAATGGTCTATGCTACAAGTGTGGACAACCAGGTCACCGTGCCAGGGACTGCAATCAGAATCAGAATCAACTTGCCCTTCCAGCAACGGGCCGTGGTAACAACCAGCCCCGCAACAACGATGCTAAGTCTTATGGTCGTGCTCATGCCAACCACGTTGATCTCAACGAAGCTCAAGACCAGCCTGCTACTGTGATGGGTACACTCCTCGTAAATTCAGTACCAGCATCCGTTTTATTTGATACAGGTGCATCGCATTCATTCATGTCAGAAGATTTTGCATACAAGCACGACGTTAAATGTGAGGAGATGAACACCTCTGTATTGGTCAAAACCCCCGTGGGACAGTGTCAAACCTCCCTGGTTGGCATCGACGTCCCCGTGGAAATCGAAGGGCTGGAATTCTATGCCTCTCCCATTATCCTGAAGTCGTCTAACATCGACCTCATTTTGGGGATGGATTGGTTGAAAGCGCATACTGCTTCTATAGTTTGCGCCACTAAGACCGTCCATCTACTTCACCCTTCAGATGAAATAGTTGCTTACCAAGCTCATCTGGTGCAAAATGCCGAGGCAAGGCTCTATGCATTGAATGCATTGAACGCTGCACCACTCGAGGGCATTGAAAACATTCCCGTCGTGCGTGAATTCCTCGACGTCTTCCCTGAAGAACTTCCAGGGATTCCCCCTGCTAGAGCTGTCGAATTCATCATCGACTTGAAACCAGGCACCACTCCTATAGCCAAGCGACCCTACAAAATGCCGCCGCATGAACTCCTTGAGCTTAAGGAGGAAATCGACAAATCTCTTCGCAAAGGATTCATTCGCCCAAGTTGTTCTCCTTGGGGAGCACCTTCTCTCTTTGTCAAGAAGAAGGATGGGACTAACCGATTGGTTCAAGACTACCGTCCTATAAACCAAGCTACCATTCAGAATAAATACCCTCTTCCTCAGATCAATGATCTGTATGATCAACTGGCGGGTTCGTCAGTGTTCTCTAAGCTCGACTTGAGGTTGGGTTACCACCAGATCCGTGTTCGCGAAGAGGATATCCCAAAGACCGCCTTCGTGACTCGATATGGTTCATACGAGTACACCGTCATGTCTTTCGGTTTAACCAATGCTCCAGCCACCTTCTCTCGTCTGATGAACTTTATATTCATGGATTACCTCGACAAGTTCATCGTGGTTTATCTGGATGATATCCTGGTATTTTCCAAGAACGAAGAAGAACATGCTGAACATCTTCGACTTGTGCTGGAAAAGCTACGAGAGCATCAACTATATGCCAAGTTCTCCAAATGTGAATTCTGGCTACCGGAAGTAACCTATCTTGGGCATGTCATCTCTAAGGATGGTATTGCCGTCAACCCCGAGCGAGTTCAGGCTATTCTTGATTGGACTCCTCCCAAGAACGTTAAGCAAGTCAGAAGTTTTCTCGGTCTCGCCAGCTATTGCCGTCGATTCGTCGAGAACTTCTCCAAGATCGCCAGGCCTCTAACTAACCTGTTGCATAAGGGCGTCAAGTTCCAATGGACAGACAAATGTCAGGAAAGTTTCCAGGCACTCAAAGACAAGTTGACTTCTGCCCCAGTTCTAGCTCCACCTGATACTAAGAAGGACTTCGTCATTTACTACGACGCTTCCCGTCAAGGATTATGCGGTGTCCTAATGCAAGACCGCAAAGTGATTGCTTATGCCTCTCGGCAATTGCGCCCTCACGAAGAGAACTACCTAGTTCACGACCTCGAACTTGCCGCTGTCATTCATGCGCTGAAGCAGTGGCGACATTACCTTCTCGGTAATCGTTGCGAGATCTTCACTGACCACCAAAGTCTGAAGTATCTGTTTACTCAGCCAGACCTGAACCTCCGTCAGCAGAGATGGATGGAGCTTGTTGCAGACTTTGACTTGGGTATTTCCTATACGCCAGGCAAGGCTAATGTAATGGCTGATGCCTTGAGCCGCAAGTCTTACTGCAACCACCTCCAGGTTCACAAAGTTCAGCCCTCGCTTGTTGAAGAATTCAGGAAGCTGAACCTCCATATTGTCCCTCCGGGTGCACTCACTCCCCCTCCTAAGGAATTTGGCAAGGTGAACCTCCACGTTGTTACCCAGGGTTCCCTCAATACCCTAGTCGCTAAACCAGATCTCGTGGATAGCATCAAAAGGCTACAGAAGTATGACTCTGAAGCCCACAAGATTAAGCGCTACCTCGCAGAAGGAAAGCCCTCATTCTTCACTATTGCTGAAGATGGCACCTTATACTTCAAGGGCCGCCTAGTGGTGCCATGTGCAGAGAAAAACCTGGATATGACACAGGAGGTTATGAAAGAAGCTCATGATACGCCTCTATGTATCCATCCTGGTAGTACAAAGATGTACCAAGACATCCGTCAGAGATTCTGGTGGTCTAATATGAAGCAAGACATTGCTCGTTATGTTGCTGAGTGTGACGTTTATCGTCGTATCAAAGCAGAACATCAAAGGCCTGCTGGAACTCTGCAACCTATCTCTATTCCTGAATGGAAATGGGACCATGTTGAGATGGACTTCGTCACTGGATTTCCCAAATCACAGAAAGGTAATGATGCTATTCTTGTCGTCATTGACCGGCTTTCCAAAGTTGCACATTTCCTGGCGGTCAAGGAAACAATCACTGCTAGTCAACTGGAAACGCTCTATATGTCCAGGATTGTTTCACTCCACGGTATTCCATTGGTTATCAGTTCAGACCGTGGTAGCTTATTCACTTCAAGATTCTGGGCAAGTTTCCAAGAAGCTATGGGAACTCATCTGTCATTCAGTACTGCATTTCATCCTCAGTCGCAGGGGCAAGTTGAACGCGTCAACCAAGTTCTCGAAGACATGCTTCGAGCTTGTGTTATTTCCTTCGGCAAGAAATGGGAGGAATCTCTCCCGTATGCTGAGTTCGCTTATAATAATAGCTATCAAGCTAGTCTGAAGATGGCCCCCCTTCGAAGTGTTATATGGACGAAAGTGCCGAACCCCTCTGAACTGGTCAGAAACTGGGGAACGTCCACTCTTCGGTCCGGATATTATCCAAGATGCCGAAGAACAAGTCCGCACTATCCGTGAGAATCTCAAGACTGCTCAGTCACGTCAGAAGAGTCAGTATGACCGTCATCATAAAGACATGGTCTATCAACCTGGCGAAAAGGCTTATCTTCGAGTCACACCTATGAAGGGTGCTCACCGTTTTGGGATCAAGGGCAAGCTAGCTCCTCGATATATTGGCCCATTCACTATTCTCGAAAGGCGTGGAAAAGTGGCATACCAACTGGAGCTACCGCCGAACCTTTCTCAGGTTCACGATGTGTTCCATGTGTCACAACTCCGCCGTTGCTTCAAGGACCCAATCCGAGCAGTGGATCATGAAGTGCTCGAATTGCAGCAGGACCTCTCCTATAAGGAGCATCCGGTCCGCATTCTCGACCAAGCTGAATGCCGCACACGTCAGAAGGCGATCAAGTTTCTCAAAGTCCAGTGGTCGCACCATTCTGAAGATGAAGCCACTTGGGAACGAGAGGATCGTCTGCGCGAAGAATACCCCGCATTGTTTCCATCTACCTCCTAAATCTCGGGACGAGATTTCTTGTAGTGGAGGAGATTTGTAACGCCCGGATAATCATGCTACACTAATCTCACGTTAATGATGGCACGTCACCTCTGTCACTGTAATTAATCTCGGGTTAATTCAAAACCGTTTCAAATTTAAATCCTAAATAAGTCAAACGACAAAAGTTTTCAAATATTATAATAAAAATGTTCGGGCCATGTCAATTATTGCATCGGTAATTATGGTGAAGTAAACACATTTTTATAAAATGCTTAAATGCTTTTAAATGAATTAAAACAGAAAATAAAATAAACAAATAAAAAGAAAATACAAAAGGGGAGAAACAAACAAAAAAAGAGAAGAAGAGAACCCCCCCCACTGGACCCTGGCCCAACTGGGCCGACCCCAGGCCCAGCCGGCCTGGCCCACCTTGCTCGACCGTGCCCTCCCCTTCCCTGTTCCCTCGACCGGGGTCGCAACAGGGGCAGGTCCCCGCCGCACCCCCTCGCCGGCGACGGGGGAGGATAAGGCCGCCACGCCCCGCCTCCTCGATCGCGCCTCCCACTCGCCCCCACCCTCGCCCTCGGTTCCTGCGCCTCTCCCTCCTCCCTCAGCTCCACCTCGTTCCCCACCGCAAACGAGCGCCGCCGTCGCCATGGCTGCGCCATAGCCGCGGCCACCGAGCCCCGTTCTCCTCCCCGACGTGTCCACGAGCTCCGCCGCGTCGAGCCCGTCCTCCCCGACCACCTGCTCGAGCCGGGACCCCCTACATCACCCCCAACGCCGTCGCCTTCTTCCTCGGGTCGCCGCCGTCTTCTTCGACTCCGGCGACTGCTGCTGCTACTAAGCCTCTCACCGGCCTCCGTGTGCCGCGCGGTGAGCTCCTCTACCTCCTACCCTTCTCTGTTTGCTCTCGCGCGAACCTTAGCTAGCTCTCACGACGAGGTCGAACGCGTCGCCGCGGAGCTCGTCGCCGACGCGTCTCCGGTGACGGTTTGGTCACGGGCTCGTACCCATTGGACTCGCCGCACCACGTAGTTCCTCCCCAGCCTCCTCTTTTGCTCAATAGCGTGCTGCCTCGCCGTTTCCGTCTTCGACCGAAGCCGCTCCGCCGCTGGCCTCGAGCCGGCGCCGATTCCAGCCAACTCCGGCGACGCCACCACCGCTGTTCGACGCGCGTTGCTCCGCTCGTTCGAACGCGCCCTCGCGCGCGCGAAACGGTTGCCCGTAGGCGAAATCCGACGAGGTCCGAAGCCCTCCGCCGTCTTTGGCGTCACCGGCGACGTGCCGCCGGCCGCCGCTGACGTGGCACACCTAGGGCCACCCCGGGTCACTGCCAGCGGGCCCCGCGGGCCCCGTTGACTGGGTTGACCCAGTCAACATGCTGACTGGGCGTCTCTGTGACGCTGACATGCGGGCCCCGCCGCATAAGTAAACTAGATAAAATGTTTTTATAAATAAAACTAATTAATTAATCTAAATAGGCACTCACAGGTGGGGCCTACCTGCTAATAACCTTGTTTAAGTTAGTTATAAAACTCTGTTAGTGCCCTGTCAATGACATGTGGGTCCCACTGGACCCACCTGTCTGGTTTGACTGGTCAGCCGACCTGTTGACCTGCTGACGTCACCGTTACCTCATGCTGACGTCATAATTCATTTTTGCTAAATTCAAATAATTCCAGAAATTCAAATAATCTTTGAAAATTTATATCTTTTAAACCGTAACTCGGATGAAAATGTTTTCTACATGAAAGTTGCTCAGAACGACGAGACGAATCCGGATACGCAGTCCGTTCGTCCACCACACCTTCCTAACATATCGAACTCGCAACTTTCCCCCTCCGGTCCGATTGTCCGAAAACGCAAAACATCGGGAATACTTTCCCAGATGTTCCCCCCCTTCGCCGGCACCACCTACTGTCGCGTTAGGACACACCTCGCACTGCTCATTGTCATGTCACGCATCGTCATGTTTATGTTTGCATTGTATTTACTGTTTCTTCCCCCTCTTCTCTCCGGTAGACTACGAGACCGACACTGCTGCTGCCCAGTTCGACTACGGAGTTGACGACCCCTCCTACTTGCCAGAGCAACCAGGCAAGCCCCCCCCTTGATCACCAGATATCACCTATTCTTCTCTATACTGCTTGCATTAGAGTGGTGTAGCATGTTACTGCTTTCCGATATCCTATTCTGATGCATAGCCTATCCTTGCTACTACTGTTGTTACCTTTACCTGCAATCCTACATGCTTAGTATAGGATGCTAGTTTTCCATCAGTGGCCCTACATTCTTGTCCGTCTGCTGTGCTATACTATCGGGCCGTGATCACCTGGGCGGTGATCACGGGTATATACTTATATACTATATACATGACACATGTGGTGAATATAGTCGGGTCAGCTCGTAGGAGTACCCGCAAGTGGATCTTTGTGGCGGAGCGACAGGGCAGGTTGAGACCGCCTAGGTGAGAGGTGGGCCTGGCCCTGGTCGGCGTTCGCGGTTACTTAACACGCTTAACGAGATCTTGGTATTTGATCTGAGTCTGGCCATTTGGTCTATACGCACTAACCATCTACGTGGGAGTAGTTATGGGTATCCCGACGTCGTGGTATCAGCCGAAGCTCTTTTGACGTCAGCAACTGAGTGGCGCGCGCCGCATTGGACCGTAAGCTCGCGCTTGTATTAAGGGGGCTAGGTCTGCTTCCGGCCGCGTACGCAACGTGCAGGTGTGCATAGGGCGAGGGGCCCAGACCCCTGCGCGCATAGGTTTAGACTGGCGTGCTGACCTCTCTGTTGAGCCTAGGTGGGGCTGCGACGTGTTGATCTTACGAGGCCGGGCATGACCCAGAAAAGTGTGTCCGGCCAAATGGGATCGAGCGTGTTGGGTTATGTGGTGCACCCCTGCAGGGAAGTTTATCTATTCGAATAGTCGTGTCCCTCGGTAAAAGGACGACCCGGAGTTGTACCTTGACCTTATGACAACTAGAACCGGATACTGAATAAAATACACCCTTCCAAGTGCCAGATACAACCCGGTGATCGCTCTCTAACAGGGCGACGAGGAGGGGATCGCCGGGTAGGATTATGCTATGCGATGCTACTTGGAGGACTTCAATCTACTCTCTTCTACATGCTGCAAGATGGAGATGGCCAGAAGCGTAGTCTCCGACAGGACTAGCTATCCCCCTTTTATTCTGGCATTCTGCAGTTCAGTCCACTGATATGCCCCTTTACACATATACCCATGCATATGTAGTGTAGCTCCTTGCTTGCGAGTACTTTGGATGAGTACTCACGGTTGCTTCTCTCCCTCTTTTCCCCCTTTCCTTTCTATCTGGTTTTCGCAACCAGATGTTGGAGTCCAGGAGCCAGACGCCACCGTCGACGACGACACCTACGACACTGGAGGTGCCTATTACTACGTGCAGCCCGCTGACGACGACTAGGAGTAGTTAGGAGGATCCCAGGGAGGAGGCCTGCGCCTCGTTCGATCTGTATCCCAGTTTGTGCTAGCCTTCTTAAGGCAAACTTGTTTAACTTATGTCTGTACTCAGATATTGTTGCTTCCACTGACTCGTCTATGATCGAGCACTTGTATTCGAGCCCTCGAGGCCCCTGGCTTGTATTATGATGCTTGTATGACTTATTTATGTTTTAGAGTTGTGTTGTGATATCTTCCCGTGAGTCCCTGACCTTGATCGTACACATTTGCGTGCATGATTAGTGTACGGTCAAATCGGGGGCGTCACAGGTTCATACTTTCACTAGTGCAAGTTCTCTCAACAATAATAACATAATTGGATCATATAACTATCCCTCAACATGCAACAAAGAGTCACTCTAAAGTCACTAATAGCGGAGAACAAACGAAGAGATTATGGTAGGGTACGAAACAACCTCAAAGTTATTCTTTCTGATCGATCTATCATAGAGTTCATACTAGAATAACACCTTAGGACACAAATCAACCAAAACCCTAATTTCACCTAGATACTCCAATGTCACCTCAAGTATCCATGGGTATGATTATACGATATGCATCACACAATCTCAGATTCATCTATTCAACCAACACAAAGAACTTCAAAGAGTGCTCCAAAGTTTCTACCGGAGAGTCAAGACCAAAACGTGTGCCAACCCCTATGCATAAGTTCACAATGTTATGGAACCCGCAAGTTGATCACCAAAACATACATCAAGTGGATCACGTGATATCCCATTGTCACCATAGATAATCACATGCAAGACATACATCAAGTGTTCTCAAATCCTTAAAGACTCAATCCGATAAGATAACTTCAAAGGGAAAACTCAATCCATTACAAGAGAGTAGAGGGGGAGAAACATCATAAGATCCAACTATAATAGCAAAGCTCGCGATACATCAAGATCGTACCACATCAAGAACATGAGAGAGAGAGAGAGATCAAACACATAGCTACTGGTACATCCCTCAGCCCCGAGGGTGAACTACTCCCTCCTCGTCATGGAGAGCACCGGGATGATGAAGATGGCCACCGGTGAGGGTTCCCCCCTCCGGCAGGGTGCCGAAACGGGTCTAGATTGGTTTTCGGTGGCTACAGAGGCTTGCGGCGGCGAAACTCCCAATCTATTCTGTTCCCCGATGTTTTTAGGGTATATGGACATATATAGGCGAAAGAAGTCGGTCAGGGGATCCACGAGGGGCCCATGAGGGTGGGGGTGCGCTCAGGGGGTAGGGCGTGCCTCCCTGCCTCGTGGCTTCCTTGAAGCTTCCCTGACTTCTACTCCAAGTCTCCTGGATTGCTTCCATTCAAAAAATAACTCTCCCGAAGGTTTCATTCCGTTTGGACTCCGTTTGATATTCCTTTTCTTTGAAACACTGAAATAGGCAAGAAAACAATTTGGGCTGGGCCTCCGGTTCATAGGTTAGTCCCAAAAATAATATAAAAGTGTTTAGTAAAGCCCATAAACATCCAAAACAGATAATATAATAGCATGAATACTTCATAAATTATAGATACGTTGGAGACGTATCAACCAACTTCCCTGAAACAGTCGAGGGCTTCTTCAAGACAGGGCAGCCCAGTAATAGCTTCACAATCAAGGCGCATGTGTTGAAAGATTCACCCTTGATTGTATAGAATACAAGAGTAGTAGCTGCGCTATTGATAGCTCCAGAAGCGATCAGAAGAGATCTTTGGCTTCGAGTAAGGATTCTTGGTGCTATCGAAGAAGGTGTTGTGGGCTCTGAAGTTGTTGACGCTCAAAGATCCTGGCGATGCATCAGCACCTGGAAGCCTTGGCAGCCTTGGTTTCGGCTTCTGGACCTGAGGCCTCTGCTCCACATGATAGTCATATTGTGGTCCGGGAGAAGTAGGAGGAACCATGATTGGCCATTTCAAAGTGACCAGTTGTCCATGATTGAAGGCCTGTTCGATGGTGTGAGGCCGTGGAGATGGAACAGTGGCTTCAGCATTTAGTGTGGCTTCAGGTTGCACATGAGCTTCAGGCACAACATTGGCTTCAGGCTCCACATTATCTTCAGCCATGACAACGTCATTGGCTTCAGTATCATTGATGGTGGCAGCCTCAGTAGTTTCAACCTCCGTGTCATTAATGACAGGAGGGTCGGGCACAGTCACATTCTCCTTGAGAATGACTTCTTCAGTAACAGGGGGTGTGGCAACTCTTGCTTCTTCTTCTCTTGTTTCTTGATTTTCATCGGCTGATGCAGTCGGAATGTCTTCAGCAGCTTTGGCTACAGACTCGGAGACATTCGTAGTAGAAGTGGCTTCAGGAAACACTTCGCGTGCTACTGAGCTTTGTTGCACTTCTCCTTCTGGAATGCTCGACATGGTGACCTGTGGCCTAGGGCCTTTGCGAAGCCTGCGGAATGCGGGCAACGCCTGTGGTGATGGAGTGGTCTGCACCATGTAGTCGTCATCAAGCACCGGAGTGGTGACTTGAGGTGTTGGAGTTATGGGAGTTTCATCATGAACAGGGGTGTCTTGCTGGGGGCGGTCAGCCCACGAATCATCCTGAGCAATTGGCGTTAGAGGACGACCAACGCTGATGAGTTCGATGTTCGTAAGAACAGCGATGATACCGGTTGGTGCTCGAGTTGAGGAAGGACTTCATCATCTTCTACATTGTCTTCACGACCAATGTCTTCAGCTGTGATGGGGTCAGCAGCTGGTACTTCTTCATTTTCAGGAGCCTCTATGAAAGCAGGCTCGTGGATCACAAGTTGACGCTCTTGGTTGGTGGAGGCAGGACGAGCAACAGAAATGGGCTCGACAACAAGAGGCTCAGAGGCCGCAGCACGCTCTTTCTTTGAAGACTTTTTCAGTTTCTTCTTTGATGGTGCATCATCAGAACCATTCTTGTGCTTGCGCTTCTTGGCTTCGGCTTCAGCTGCCCTTGTCTTCTTGAGTTCTGAAGCTGCTGTGGGGACCTTAGGCTTCGAGCCTGTCATGCTGGCAGGGAAGACAATGCGAGGTGCTTCCTGCCTTGATGCTTCAGCTTGGGCCATAGTAGGCTTCTTCTTCTATTTGGCAGCCATCTTGGGGTCGATGCCAGGACGCCCAAGAGCCTTGCACTTTTCTGCCTCATTGTGTGCTTGAACACATTTCTCTGCGAAGTATTTCATCCGCTCTCTTGAACCTTTTGCTTCTTCATGCTTCTTGTGAAATTGTTCTTTGAGCTCATGCAGCGTTTCCTTGAAGCTTTGAACATCAGCCACGCTGAGTTTGGCCATGTTCTTCTTGAAGTGAGCCTTTTCATAATCAATTTTGTTCTTAAGCTCAACAATCTTCTGAGCCAAGGCCAACTCATTTGCAATGGCTCCGTGGAAGGTGACGCTAATGTCCACTAGCAGCTGAAGATCATCAATGCTGAGGCTTGGATCATCAAACCACTCATCGATGAAGTTGTTCAGAATGTCTACGTCAAAGAGGGGCAGATCATTGAAGATCTCCGCCTCTTACTTGCTCTTGATCAGCAGCTCAAGGGCATCATCACCAAGATCTTCATCGCTTGACAGATCAATGGTTTCATCTTCGTTCCGCAGAACGGCAGCAGGAGTAAGTTCATGCCCAGAAATCTTCATGTGCTTCTTCTTCTTGGGCTTCTCCATCTTCTTGGAGACACGAGAAAGATCTTCAGATTGCACACTGAGTTCAGGAGGTGCAGTTGCCAATGGCTTCGCACGTGAAGCTTTTGGTGCAGCAGAGCACTTTGAAGCCTTTAATTTCTTCTGCTTCTGCGGCTTTGGTGGAGCTGGCGCTTCATCAGAATCTGCATCATCAGCTGAGTGCTCCACGGTGGCCCTCTGGGCTGCGATGTGAGAGAGGAGGCCATCAAGGTCATCGAAGGGGCCGGCGACATTGGGAATTGCCACACGTGTGCCATCAGCCCTTGGAGCAGATGGACCAGGGTTGAAGTTGAGTCCAAATGCCTTCTTGTTCTTAGCCGCGGACTCCTTTGCGAACTGAAAATTGCGCTTGAAGAGAATGTCTTCACGACACTATAACAGAGATGTCGGATCAGAATTCTCAGGCCGTGGTCCTCGGACCATGCACGGGTAGAAGCCTTGAGAAATGGCTTCAGACTGGGACTTGGGATGCAGACCTCTATATATAATATCTCCCTATAGGCGCTTGATTGCATTCTTTTCAGCATATTCAGCAGTGACAAATCTGTACTTGTACCATTCTTCCGCCCAGTACCTTCGAATCCATTGGATTCGAGTCTTGCGCTGGTTGTAGCTTTCCTCAGGATCTGACTTGTACAACTCAAACAGATCTGGAGGCAAATCCTTGGTTGTATCTCCACGGCGCTGCCTGCCGCCCTTTCTAGCTGACTTCTCTGTTGCCATTATATTCAGACTGAATGGCTTCAAGACTATGAATGGCTTCTGTTTGCTGGTCAGACAGGAACTAGCTTCACGAGAGTTGATGTGGTGCTGTAAGAATTCTGCAAATGAATGCAGACTATGAGAACCAAGGGATTCTCCCACGGACCTGTACCTGTGACAGCATTAGAGGTGCGAGGGGAGGGGAAGAGGTCATATGCATTCTTAGAAGATTTTGAAGATAAATCAGTTTGAAGACATTGACCTCAAGTGTGAAGACATTCACTTATTCGATGAGAGTTGGTTCCAGATTTGTACGAATCCATGAATAAGTACAAGTGAGGAATCAAACTAGTTGTGAAGCATAAGTGAATATAATTGGCATGATATGAGATACAGAACAAGACCGATCCAGATTTGGAAGTTAAGAAACCACTTTTGGTTGAAGTGGATGGATCTGACGGATCAAAAAGGAAGTAAAAAGTAAGTTTTAATTACCGCTTGACGAACTGCTAGATGAGGTGAAGAGGGAGGCCGAGCAGTTCAATCTCCCGTGCCCTAACTTGGCGACGGAAGACACCTACGGCGGCGGCGGAGAGGACGAGGTCCGCGGCCAGCGTGAGGATGGCGTCGAACAAGTTGCGGCAGCTAAGCGCTTCGTCTCCAGCGTCGTCGAGAGCTAGCGGAGGCGCTAGGGTTTGTGCGAGGTGGCGAGGTGGAAGAAGAGATTGTGACTGTGGTGAGTTGTGTATTTATAAGGAAAGGGACAACATAGCATAATTACGCAGGTGCCCCTGGCGGTTCACATCTGAAGGACACATGGCATGCATGCAACACATTGAAAGTGGTTCCATGTTCCCACGCACGCTTGGATTGTCGGGTGGTCGTTCCGGCTTCTCCGGTATTCAGGCAATCAGGATATGGCAATAAAAACATATTTAAACTTTTGTCACTTTGTCTTCTGCTGACAAGGATTCAGAGAAGACAATTGACAGGTTTCAATAGAATGCATATGATTTGGATAGATAGAATTTGAGGTAGAAGCACAGAAGGGGTTAGGGTCCGATCACATTCACTTAGATCAAGAAAATGCAAACATGAAGGCATAACTATAAGTGAATGATGTAGAGGACAGAACTCGAATATATGAATATATATCAGCATAAGACCAACTCAACATTGTGAAGATAAACGCGAAGACAAATCATTGTTGAAGACAAACCAAATGCGAAGATTATGCAAATGTGACACCAATAAAAACACTTCAAACAAGAGTTTGGTGGTGGCGTTACCCACCGTATAGGAAGTATTAGACCCAGACACCACGCACAATTATTGTGGCGCTCCGAAGTCAAATTCCACGTTAATGTATTCACACTTAGAATGTATGTCTTCATTGATTGAAGATATACGTTACTTCGTGCGTTGCACATCTAAGTCATCAACATGCATCAGCGTTAGGATGTGTGTCCAATCACAGGACATTTGAGGATTCTAGGATATTTAGCTCACACCGCAACTTGCAAAACCTTTTCTCATCCAAGGGCTTTGTGAAGATATCTGCCAATTGCTCTTCAGTGTTGACGTGAATGATATCAATATCTTCCTTCATGACATGATCTCTGAGAAAGTGATGACGGATCTGAATGTGCTTTGTCTTCGAATGTTGAACTGGGTTGTTGGCAATCTTGATGGCACTTTCATTGTCGCAGTAGAGTGGCACTTGCTTCAGATGGATGCCATAGTCCTTGAGAGTTTGCTTCATCCATAGAAGCTGAGGGCAGCAAGATCCAGCAGCAATGTATTCAGATTCAGCAGTGGAGAGAGACACACAGTTCTGCTTCTTTGAAGACCAACAGACAAGAGATCGTGCAAGAAAGTGGCACGTGCCTGATGTGGACTTGCGATCAACCTTGTCACCAGCATAATCAGCATATGAGAATCCAACTAGATCAAACTCTGAGCCCTTTGGATACCATAATCCTAGTTGGGGTGTAAGCCAAATATCGAAGAATTCGCTTCACAGCTAAGTGATGCGACTCCTTTGGTGTCGCTTGGAATCGGGAACACATGCAAACGCTAAGAATTATATCCGGCCTAGATGCACATAAATAGAGTAAAGAACCAATCATGGAGCGGTATACCTTTTGATCGAGCTCTTTACCATTGTCGTCGGGACCCAATTGACCTTTGGTTGGCATTGGCGTCGTGTACCCTTTGCAGTCTTGCATTCCAAACTTCTTCAGACAATCTTTGAGGTATTTCTCTTGAGATATGAAGATGTCGTTGCTTTGCCGACGGATTTGAAGACCAAGGAAGAATTTCAGCTCACCCATCATGGACATCTGATATTGCTCTTGCATCATGTGTCCAAACTCATCACTGTATCTCTTGTCAGTGCAGCCGAAGATAATGTCATCCACATAGATCTGTCATACAAACAGTTCACCATCGTATGTCTTCGTGAAGAGAGTGGGATCCAGGGAACCAGGTTTGAAGCCTTTGCTCTTCAAGAAGTCTTTGAGTGTGTCATACCAAGCGGGAGGGGCTTGTTTGAGGCCATACAGTGCCTTATTGAGATTGTATACCATGTCAGGATGTTTTGGGTCTTCAAAGCCAGGAGGTTGTGCAACATACACTTCTTCTTCAATCTTTCCATTGAGAAAAGCACTCTTCACATCCATTTGGTACAGGAGGATGTCGTGATGGTTGGCATGGGCTAGCAGTATGCGAATGGCTTCAAGCCTAGCCACCGGAGCAAATGTTTCATCGAAGTAAATCCCTTCAACTCGAGTGTATCCTTGAGCAACGAGATGAGCCTTGTTTCTGACTACTTGACCATGCTCATCTTGTTTGTTGCGATAGATCCATTTGGTGCCTATGATGTTGTGCTTGCGAGGATCAGGACGCTTGACCAATTCCCACACATTGTTCAGCTCGAACTGTTGAATCTCTTCTTGCATAGCTTGAATCCATTCAGGTTCCATGAAGGCTTCAGCAACTTTCTTGGGTTCAGATATAGAGACAAATGCAAAGTCCCCACAGAAATTTGCTAGCTGTGTTGCTTTTGAACGAGTGAGTGGACCAGGTGCATTGATGCTATCAATTATCTTCTCAATCTGTACTTCATTTGCAACACGAGGTTGAACTGGACGAAGATTTTGCTCTTGCTGATCATTGTCTTCGTCTTCAGCATTGGCTTCAGGCTGAGCAATGTCTTCAGGTTGACTTGGTGCAGAAATGAAAAGCTCCTCTTCAGCTTGTGCCTCTGAAGGTATGATTTCTCTAGTGCCCATAAGCTTGATCGATTGACTTGGTGGGACTTCATCTAGCACATTTGGCAGGTGCTCTCTTTGTGAGCCGTTAGTCTCATCAAACCGCACATCCACAGTTTCAACTACTTTGTAGTGAAAGAGGTTGAAGACTCTGTAGGAGTGCGAATCCTTTCTGTAGCCAAGCATAAAACCTTCATGTGCTTTCGGTGCAAATTTAGAAGTGTGATGTGGATCCTTGATCCAGCACCTAGCACCAAATACTCTGAAGTAACTGACATTTGGCTTCTTACCAGTTAGGAGCTCATAGGATGTCTTCTTTAGAAGCTTATGAAGATAAACACGGTTGATGACATGGCATGCAGTATCAATAGCTTCAGTCCAGAACTTCCTTGGAGTCTTGTATTCATCAAGCATCGTCCGAGCCATCTCAATGAGTGTTCTATTCTTGCGCTCCATGATGCCATTCTGCTGAGGTGTATATGGAGCTGAGAACTCATGAGTGATGCCCAATGTATCAAGATAAGTGTCGAGGTCGGTGTTCTTGAACTCTGTGTCGTTGTCACTTCTAATGTGCTTGATCTTGATGCCATAGTTGTCATGGCACGATTGGCGAATCGTCTGAAGACATCCTGCACCTCATTCTTGTAAAGGATTATATGCACCCATGTGTATCTTGAATAATCATCAACAATGACGAAGCCATATAGGCAAGCGGTGGTAGTAAGAGTAGAGTAGTGAGTAGGACCAAATAAGTCCATGTGAAGCAGCTCGAAGGGTTGAGATGTCGTCATGATTGTCTTCGAGGATGCTTGGCCCTTGTCATCTTTCCAGCTTCGCAGGCACCACACAGATGATCCTTCTTGAACTTGACGCCCTCGATGCCTATGACATGTTTCTTCTTCGCGAGTGTGTACAAGTTCCTCATGCCAGCATGCCCTAGCCTCCGATGCCAGAGCCAGCACTCTGAACCTTTTGCTAGAAGACATACGGCCAACTGTGGTCCTGCTGAGAAATCTACCATGTACAAATCTTCTTTTCGATATCCTTCAAAGACTAGAGATTTGTCAGATTCTATTAGCACAAGGCAACGATATTTTCCAAATATCACAATCATGTTCAAATCACAAAGCATTGAGACAGACATTAAGTTGAACCCAAGGGATTCAACAAGCATCAGTTTATCCATGTGCTGATCCTTTGAGATTGCAACTCTACCTAGACCCAATACCTTGCTTTTACCAGTGTCAGCAAATGTGATGTGACTCTTTTCAGATGGACGTAAGGTTGAGTCCATGAGAAGACTTCGATCACCAGTCATGTGGTTAGTGCATCCGCTGTCCATAATCCACTCAGAAGCCTTTGGTATCATACCCTACAGTGCAGTTAGGGGATAGGCTTCACCAAGGGAAATGTGAAGCATAAACATTTGACGGACAAGCATATTATCAAAGTTCAAATCCTGGTTAGAGCAGATAGGATGGCTGTCAAGAAAACCAGGAACAAAATACATAGTAAGACCATTTGGGCTTTTTATCTTGCACCCCACAAGATGTTTTAGGTCCCCAGCATAAGCATCAAACGCCTTTGATTTTCGGCTGGAGACCCTTCCCTGCAAAAGAGAGTTAAGTTTTCTTAACCACCCACATTTTCAGGGGTGGCTTCGAAGCAATGAGTCTAAGTGCAGCATCTGAGAACTTCGGCTTTGGAGCCCTAGCAAATAGCCTTGCAGGAGGTGAATAATACTCATATGAATAAGCAGAAAAGTTCTTGGTCTTATGAACATAGCGGTTTGAAGAAACACGCTCATATTCATAAGTCTGAGTGTGATTTCCCTGCAAAACATTGGCGTTAGGGTGACTCTGGTGAGTCCTCTGTCTGTATGAAGCCTTTGGACCATATGAATTCTTTGGTCTGGGGTTTGTCTTCTTCCCTGGTGGTGTCATGATGACATTCACCTGAAGATTCTCAAGACAACTCTTGGGCACCCAGATCTTCTTCATAGGTGGCCCATTCCTGCAGTTAGTACCAATATACCTGGCAAACACTTCACCATTCTGATTCTTAAACAGTTTATAGTTTGCATCAAAGGATTCATCAATGATAATCGGGTTAGTACAAGTGAAGCCAGACAAGGTAGACGGATCCACTGAAGGTCCCTTTGCAGCAACCCATGTGGTTATGGGGTACTGCTCAGGCTTCCAGTAAGATCCATCAACATTCATTTTCCTCTCGAACCCAACACCCTCTTTCCTAGGGTTTCGGTTCAGAATCTGCTTTTTGAGGACATCACATAGTGTCTGATGCCCTTTGAGACTTTTGTACATTCCAGTCTCAAGCAAAGTCATCAACCTGACATTTTCATCAGCAATAGTAGTGGTATCCTCAATAGAGGGGTTAGTTACCACATCAGCAGTTGAAGATATTACAGCATCAGCAGTAGAACATTCAGCAACAAAGACAGCGTTATCACGCTCAAGACATTTTAGACATGGTGGTTCAAATCCTTCCTGAGCGGAACTGATCTGTTGAGCGCGAAGTGACTCATTCTCCTTTTGAAGATCTTCATGAGATGCTCTCAAGTTCTTGCTTCCTTTGAAGATAATCGTAGGAAAGCTTTTCATGAGTTGTTGAGAGCGTTTCATGACAACTTTCAAGTTCTTCATACTTAACATGAAGATTTTTGATGTCTTCAATTAAGGACTGAGATCGGGCCATTTCTGCGTCCAACAGGTCATCTCTTTTGTCTAACAATTTTTGAATATGTTCCATGGCATTCTGTTGTTCAGTTGCAATTTTAGCAAGTGTTTTGTAGCTAGGTTTAGATTCACATTCAGAGTCATCTTCACTTGATGTTTGAAGGTAAGCATCGCGTGAGTTTACCTTGGCACCGCGTGCCATGAAGCAGTAGGTGGGTGCAGAGTCATCCTCATCATTAGCATCAGCATTGGTGACGAGGCCATTGTCTTCAGTGTTGAAGATGGACATGGCGACATATGCTGAAGCTAGAGCCAGGCTTGCCACGCCTGAATCATATTCCTCTTCAGACTCCACCTCCACCTCCTCAGATGCAGACTCCTCCTTTGAATCCATCTCCTTGCCAACAAACGCACGAGCCTTGCCGGATGAGCTCTTCTTGTATGACGAGGACTTGGACGAAGACTTGGAAGAAGACTTTGAGGATTTCTTCTTCTTGTCATCAGAATCATATTCCTTGCTCTTCTTCTTCTTCTTGGTCTCATTGTCCCACTGTGGACACTCAAAGATGTAGTGACCAGGTTTCTTGCACTTGTGGCATGTTCTCTTCTTGTGATCACGAGTGGAAGCTTCATCATTTCTTGAGCTGGATCTTGAAGACTTTCTGAAGCCTTTCTTCTTGGTGAACTTCTGGAACTTCTTCACAAGCATAACAAGCTCCTTTCCAATGTCTTCAGGATCCTTAGAACAACTGTCAGATTCTTCTTCAGAAGTGGAAACAACCTTTGCCTTCAAAGCACGAGTTCGGCCATAATTGGGACCATAGATATCTCTTTTCTCAGATTGCTGGAACTCATGTGTGTTGAGCCTCTCAAGTATGTCAGACGGATCGAGAGTCTTGAAGTCAGGGCATTCTTGAATCATCAGGGCCAGGGTGTTGAATGAGCTGTCAAGCGATCTCAGAAGTGTCTTGACGATTTCATGCTTGGTGATCTCAGTGGCGCCGAGTGTGTGAAGCTCATTTGTGATATCAGTGAGGCGATCAAATGTGAGCTGGACATTCTCATTGTCATTTCTCTTGAAGCGGTTGAAGAGGTTGCGAAGAACACTGATCCTTGAGTCTCTCTGGGTTGAGACGCCTTTGTTGACCTTGGAGAGCCAGTCCGAGACTACCTTTGAAGTTTCCAGAGCACTCACACGACCATACTGTCCTTTGGTCAGATGACCACAGATGATGTTCTTGGCAGTCGAATCCAGTTGAATGAACTTCTTGACATCAGCAGGAGTGACACCTTCACTGGCCTTGGGAACGCTGTTCTTGACGACATACCAGAGGTCGACATCAATGGCTTCAAGATGCATACGCATCTTATTCTTCCAGTAGGGGTAATCAGTGCCATCGAAGATAGGGCACGCTGCGGAGACTTTGACTATCCCTGCAGTCGACATAGCTAAACCTCCAGGTGGTTAAACCGAATCACAGAGAACAAGGGAGCACCTTGCTCTGATACCAATTGAAAGTGCTATTTATCAACTAGAGGGGGTGAATAGGCGATTTTTATGAACGTCTTCAAAACATGGTGGATTCAAAGACAAACAGTAGAAATGAACCTATTGATATGCAACAGAAGTTAGACTACACTAGACAAGCCATAGTCAAGTAAGCAATGAAGTGAAAGCACGAAGACTATTAGCAGCTAGGTAGATGGATCAGGATGGAAGATAGTACGAAGCCAATCAAAAACAGTCTTCACACAGTGAAGCCAATCCGATCATGCAATCAGGCAATGACTTCACGAAGACAAACTATAAGTAAAGAGAGGTAAGAGATAGAACCATTTGCTCGGTGAGGGCAAGGATTTGTTGGACCAGTTCCAGTTGTTGTGACAACTGTACGTCTAGTTAGGGAGGCTGAGATTCAACTCAGAAGACCGCGTCTTCACCTTATTCCCCTTGAGCTAAGGACACTTAGTCCTCGCCCAATCACTCAGGTAAGTTTTCAAGGTAGACTTCCAAACCTTCACAGACTTTGTTCACCGGCGATCCACAATGACTCTTGGATGCTCAGAACGCGACGCCTAACCGGCTGGAGGATTCACAGTCCTCAAGTGTAACAAGTCTTCAGATCACACGGGCAGAAAGACTTCAGTGATGCCTAACACTCTTTGGCTCTGGGTGTTTTGGGCTTTGTCCTCGCAAGGATCTCTCTCTCAAATGCTTCAGATGTGGGTTGCTCTCAAACGACAAAAGCCGTGCACTAACTCTGAGCAGCCACCAATTTATGGTGTAGGGGGTGGGCTATTTATAGCCACGAGGCAACCCGCCTGATTTGTCCGAAATGAAACTGGGTCACTAAGGACCTGACACGTGTCCAACGGTCAGATTTCAAACACACGCGGCAGCTTGACTTGGGCTACAAGTAAAGCTGACTCATCCAGCTTTGGATAAGATTTGCTCTCATTGTCTTCGCTCGAAGACATAGGATTTGGTTGAGCATCACTTTAGTCACTCTGACTTTGTTCACTTGGACCCCACTTAACAGTACGGTGGTTCCTATGACTCAACAAAGAAGAAAAGGAAACTACGAAACAACTATGTCTTCGCACTCCATAGTCTTCATGTGATGTCTTCTCGTGTCATAGTCTTCAATGTATATCTCTTCACAGACCACCAAAGTCTTCAATGTCTTCATACATTTTTAGGGGTCATCTCTGGTAGGTAAACCGAATCAACGTGGGACTACTACCTGTGTTATCCTGTAATTCTCACAAACACACTAGACCCTCAACCAAGTTTGTCGTCAATATTCCAAAACCAACTAGGGGTGGCACTAGATGCACTTACAACTACCAGCGTTGTGTTGCAACCTGCGTGCCACAATCGCTCCAAGGTTATAACATTTGACACCGGTGAGAGCGGTGCGTATGAGGCTCAAGTCAGGAGCACAAAGTGTACTACAATCTTGTTTGCCTACGATGCATTTTCAATTAAATAGTGCAACGTATTGAATTGAGGGGAAATGAATGCTCTTCATTCTACCTTGCGTCACTCCTCTAGTCTCACCATAGCAAACGCTAGTCTAGAATATCTCATACTCAGATCTTGGTGGTTCGCCCAGCGAACCCCAAAATGGAATTTTGCAGTAGTTAGAAAATGTCTCTAGAGGTAAAGTAAATGGATTGTCATACAGTTTAAATGACACTCTAGACTCACGGGGATGGAATTTAAATTCTTCGGTAAATGATTCAGTGAGGATGAGATGTTGGTTGCACTTATCTTTGATGTAAGGACCGAGCTCGGTGTTGTGGATATATTGATCAAATTCTTCTTTAGTACCGGCCATGATCATGAAATCGTCGCAGGGCCATAGACATGATTTGGTAGTGGCATCCTGTATAGAATTTGCACTTGGTTCAACATAAGACCGACGAGCTGAGCTGCTACTAGAAAATGCCTTCGAGGACCTCCTCCTCGAAGAACTCCTTCCAAAGAGGTTCATCATATTTGCATACAATTTTCTGAAAAATTTTGGGTCACGAAAATTTTTGTCAACAAAACTTCACAAGATTGATAGCAACTACTCATAGGGATGCATAGAGACCATATCAAGCATTCAAACTACTTAGAACTCTAAGAATTCAACATGCAAGCTCATCTACAACAGCACCAAGAGTAGCTAATTATTCAAAATATAAACCACTAAAGCAAAAACTAATTGGACCAATAGAGGAGTCACATACCAAGTAGCAATCCCCCAAAACAGTTTCGGAGACTGAGCTTCGAGCAAAGAGATCGAAATCCACGGGTTTGAGAGCAAGAACACGAGAGAGAGAGAGAGAGAGAGAGAGAGAGAGAGAGAGAGAGAAAGAGAGAGAGAGAGAGAGCAACGGTGATTTTTTTTCTGGAGGTAGGAGATGACATGGGCTAAAGAGATAGGTGAGGGGGCTCACGTGGGGACCACAACCCACCAGGGCGCTCCTGGGGCTGCTGGCGCACCCAGGTGGGTTGTGCCCACGTGGTGTACCCCCCTCTGGTGTTATTTGTATCAAAAATTCAGAAATATTCAGAAAAATCGTATTTTCAGAGCATTCTGAGAACTTTTATTTTTTGGTCATTTTTTATTGCACGAGAAATTCAGAAAATAGATAAAACATGGCATTTTATTCTATTTAACTAGGAAAAATAGAAAATGAAAGGTAAGGACAGAAAGTAGTGGCTACTAAATTCATCAACTTCATACCTCTCAAAAGTGATCCATTAATAAGGTTGATCAAGTCTTATTAACAACCACCTTCGATTAGCATGAAACTAGAGAACTTTCGTAAAACACTAAGTTACCTCAAAGCGGATATGCACGTCCCCAACAATAAGTATATCATATTTCTTTTTGGCAGTAGGTAGAGGTATTTGAAAACTTCCAATAGTGAGTGTCGGAGATTTTTCAATAACATTAATAACATTCACTTGGAATTGTTTCTTCATAAAGTGCACAGTATGCTCATTACCATTGATATGAAAAGTGACCTTGCTTTTATTGCAATCAATAACAGCCCCTGCAGTATTCAAAAGGGGTCTACCAAGGATAATCTACATGTTGTCGTCCTTGGGCATCTCAAGTATCAGAAAGTCAGTTAAGATAGTAACATTTGCAACAACAACGGGCACATCCTAACAAATACCGATGGGAATGACAGTTGATTTGTCAGCCATTTGCAAAGATATTTCAGTAGGTATGAGTTTATTCAAATCAAGTCTTTTGTATAAAGAGAAAGGCATAACACTAACATCAGCTTCTAAATCATACAAAGCAGTTTTCACATAATTTTTTTTATGGAGCAAGGTATAGTTGGTATTCCCGGATCTCCAAGTTTTTTAGGTACTCCATCCTTAAAAGAATAATTAGCAAGCATGGTGGAGATTTCAGCTTCCGGTATTTTTTTCTTATTGGTGATGATGTCTTTCATATACTTTGCGTAGGGGGCCATTTTTAAGATATCAGTCAAGCGGGTACGCAAAAAGATTGGCCTGATCAATTTAGCAAAGCGTTCAAATTCTTCATCATCTTTCTCCTTAGTTGATTTAGGTGGAAATGGCATAGGTTTTTGAACCCATTGTTCTCTTTCCTTACCATGTTTTCTAGCAACAAAGTCTTTTTATCATATCTTTTATTCTTGGGTTGTGGGTTATCAAGATCAACAGCTGGTTCTATTTCAACATCATTATCTGGTTCTTTATTATTTGTTTGAGTGTCTTCATGAACCTCATCATTATCTTTTTCATTATTAGTAGTTGAGTGTTCATTCCCAGATTGAGTTTCAGCATCAGAAATAGATACATCATTATCATTATCAGGAGGCTTTTCTACTTCAGGTTCACTAGAGGCATGCAAAGTCCTATCGTTTTTCTTCTTCTTCTTTTTAGAAGGACTAGGTGCATCGGTGTTAATTCTTTGATATTCTTGTTCATTTCTTTTAGGGTGTCCCTCAGGATAAAGTGGTTCCTGAGTCATTCTACCTCCCCTAGTCATTACACCTCTAACATCATTTGAAATTCTAAACAACAAGTCACCCAAGCGAGCAATCATACCGGAGTTGTGTTTCAATTGTTTCATAACATTTGCATTGAAGTGATCTTTTTTTAATGTAGTTATCGAACTCATAAAGGCATTGACTAGGATGCATACTATAAGGATTATCATTGTCATTGAATTTCATCAAAGAATTTACCTCTACCACCTTGGGTGGTGGTGTATCAAGCCCATGTATTTCTTCAATGGGAGGTAAATTTTTGACACCCTCAGCTTTAATACCTTTTTCCTTCATAGATTTCTTTGCCTCTTGCATATCTTCAGGACTGAGATATAAGATACCCCTCTTCTTCGGAGTAGGTTTAAGCGGTGGTTTGGGAAGAGTCCAATCATCATAATTTTTCAATATGTTATTCAATAATTCCTCAGCTTGTTCAATAGTTCATTCCCAAAAACACAACCAGCACAACTATCTAGGAAATCCCTAGAAGCATCGGTTAGTCCATTATAGAAGATATCAAGTATTTCATTTTTCTTGAGAGGATGATCAGGCAAAGCATTAAGCAATTGGAGAAGCCTTCCCCAAGCTTGTGGGAGACTCTCTTCTTCAATTTGCACAAAGTTAAATATTTCCTGTAAGGCAGCTTGATTCTTATGAGCAGGAAAATATTTTTTCAGAGAAATAGTAAATCATATCCTAGGGACTACGCACACAACCAGGAGCAAGAGTATTTTACCAAGTCTTAGCATCACCCTTTAATGAGAACGGAAATAACTTAAGGATATAATAATAGCGAATTTTCTCATCATGAGCAAAAAGGGTGGCTATGTCATTCAACTTAGTAAGGTGTGCCACAACAGTTTCAGTTTCATAACCATGGAAATGATCAGATTCAACCAAAGTAATTAACTCTGGGTTGACAGAGAATTCATAATCCTTATCATCAATAAAGATAGGTGAAGTAGCAAACTTAGGATCACATTTCATTCTAGCATTCAAAGATTTTTCTTTTGAGTTTGCATAATAGTTTCTTAAGATCATCGCTATCATTGCAAGCAAGAAAGTCTCTAGTTGTCTCCTCATCCATAACATAACCTTCCGGTATCTTAGGCAATTCATATCTAGGAGGACTAGGTCTAATAGGTGTTTCAAGATTTTATGTTTCAAGCTCTTCATCAGTTTCAATAATTTCATCAGCTTCAGCATTCTCCAAAGCTTTAGTTCTAGCAAGTTGTTCATCAAGAAATTCACCTAGTGGCACATTATCATCAAGCAAGGTACTAGCATTATCATGAGTATCATTCATAGCAGAAGTAGCATCATCAATGACTTGCGACATAATAGGATTAATAACATGTGGTGGTGTTGCAAGTCTACTCAAAACAGAAGGTGAATCAAGTGCAGAGTGTGATGGCAGTTCCTTA
This sequence comes from Aegilops tauschii subsp. strangulata, assembly GCF_002575655.3. Classification (NCBI taxonomy): domain Eukaryota; kingdom Viridiplantae; phylum Streptophyta; class Magnoliopsida; order Poales; family Poaceae; genus Aegilops; species Aegilops tauschii. The sequence continues at coordinate 231,536,094 of NC_053039.3, forward strand.
CCTCCCCTCGTCCTAAAGGGAACAATCTTGGTTTTAGTATCCTTCAGATTCTTCATAGTGATAATTTGATAATAATCCCAAGTGAATCAACAAATATAGCTATGCTCCCCGGCAACGACGCCACAAAAAGGTGATAACCCACAAGTATAGGGGATCGCAATAGTTTTCAAGGGAAGTATTCAACCCAAATTTATTGACTCGACACAAGGGGAGCCAAAGAATATTTGCAACTATTAGCAGCTGAGTTGTCAATTGAACCACACCTGGAGACTAATTATCTGCAGCAAAGTGATTAGTAGCAAAGTAGTATGATAGTTTTGCTAGTAGTAGCAACAACAATAGTAATGGTAGCAGTGATAGCAATGATTTTATAGCAAGTGTAACAGTAATGATAGCAGTAGTGAATTAGCAAAAACAATATAAGAAAATTTTGTATGCATTGGATCGGTGAATTCGTTGGATGATATTCATCATATAACAGCCATAACCTAGGGCGATACGGCACTAGCTCCAGTTCATAAATATAATGTAGGCATGTATTCCGTAAATAGTCATACGTGCTTATGGAAAGAACTTGCATGACATCTTTTGTCCTACCCTCCCGTGGCAGCGGGGCCCTATTGGAAACTAAGGGATATTAAGGCCTCCTTTTAATAGAGAACCGGAACAAAGCATTAACACATAGTGAATACATGAACTCCTCAAACTACGGTCATCACCGGAAAGTATCCCGACTACTGTCACTCCGGGGTTTACGAATCAGAACACGTAATAGGTGAATATAACTTGCAAGATCGGATCTAGAACATAGATATAATGGTGATAACATAAACGGTTCAGATCTGAAATCATGGCACCTGGGCCCAAAGTGACAAGCATTAAGCATGGCAAAGTCATATCAACATCAATCTCAGAAGATAGTGGATACTAGGGATCAAGCCCTAACAAAGCTAACTCGATTACATGATGAATCTCATCCAACTCCTCACCGATGAGCGAAGCCTATGAAGAAATTTCTCACTCCCGGTGGGGAGCATCATGGAACTGGCGATGGAGAAGGGTTGGTGATGACGAAGATCGAAGATCCCCCTCTCCGGAGCCCCAAACGGACTGCAGATCTCGCCTCCCGATGAAGAACAGGAGGTGGCGGCGGCTCTGTCTCGTGAAACGCGATAATTCTTTCTCCCTGATTTTTTCTCCGAAAATGTGAATTTATAGCGTTGGAATCAGGGTGTGCGGGGCCACCAGGTGGGGACAACCCACCTGGGCGCGCTAGGAGGGGGCGCGCCCTGGTGGGTTGTGCTCACCTAGGGGCCCCCTCACGTGGTTCTTGGCTCCAGTATTTTTCTTTTATTCCATATAAATTCTCCAAAAAGTTTCATGCCATTCCGAGAACTTTTATTTCTGCACAAAAGCAACACCATGGTAGTTCTGCTGAAAACAGCGTCAGTCCGGGATAGTTTCATTCAAATCATGCAAATTAGAGTCCAAAACAAGAGGAAAAGCATTAGGAAAAGTAGATACGATGGAGACGTATCAACGCCCTCGGGTGGACCAGCAGGCAAATGTTGCCCAAGGTTCTTGGCGAGCACCCGTTTCCCGGTCCTGCCCGGACAACACAACCCGGCGTAACATCAACAAGTCACCCCCACCCGGGGGCTGCGGGCGCCCGGTAAACAAAGAGAAGGCAGCCTAAGGGAGTATATTGTTACTTAATACATGCATCACAAGGGGACTTTTGCCAGAATACTTTTACATCCCCGTGGGGTCACGTTCAAAACCTTGACATGCGAATAGGAAAAAGACAACTCAAGGAGACGTGCTATAAAAATCATTGTTGTCGCCATCACTACTGTCACCATCACCGCCGTCAGCCCTGCGCTCCTCGACCTCAGGCTGGCCTTCGCCACCTCTGGGAGTGAACTCCACGATCAGGTCATCCACGTGGTCCTCCACCCAGTCTCCCAAGGTGCCTCAAATCACCCGGGGCACGGGGGCTGTCACGGCCTCGAAGTCGAAGTCAGGGTCGAAACGAAGAAGGTGGTTGAAGACGCGTGAGGACGCTCGTGTGAGAACGGCGCGGCTTTTCTCTTCGATGAGCTGGCGTACCTTCTCGGCCCCTCCCTCAAGATGCTCCATGACCTTGGTGAAGAAGCCAAGGTAGCCGACGTCGTCAGCAACGAGCAGACTGGAGACGCCCTCGCCGCAGTTGCCACTCAGGGCCTGATGCTACCTCTTGAGCTTGTGTTGGTTTTTCCCTTAAAGAGGAAAGGGTGATGCAGCAAAGTAGAGTAAGTATTTCCCTTAGTTTTGAGAACCAAGGTATCAATCCAGTAGGAGACAACGCACAAGCCACTGAATACCTGCACAAACAAACACCAACTTGCACCCAACGCGATAAAGGGGTTGTCAATCCCTTCACGGTTATTTGCAAAGTGAGATCTGATATAGATGGATAAACGGTAAAGCAATATTTCTTGTATTTTTGGTTTATGGAACGGAAAGTAAAAAATTGCAAAGAAATAAAATAGGAAACTACAATTGTAGATCGGAAACCTATATGATGGAAAGTAGACCCGGGGGCCATAGATTTGACTAGAGGCTTCTCTCAAGATAGAAAATATTACGGTGGTGAACAAATTACTGTCGAGCAATTGATAGAAAAGCGCAAAGTTATGATGATATCTAAGGCAATGATCATGAATATAGGCATCACGTCTGTATCAGTAGACCAACTCCTGCCTGCATCTACTACTATTACTCCACACATCGACCGTTATCCAGCATGCATCTAGAGTATTAAGTTCATAAAGAATGAAGTAACGCATTAAGAAAGATGACATGATGTAGAGGAATTAACTCAAGCAATATGATGAAAACCCCATCTTTTTATCCTCGATGGCAACAATACAATATGTGTCGGTTCCCCTTCTGTCACTAGGATCGAGCACCGCAAGATTGAAGCCAAAGCTAAGCACTTCTCCCATTTCAAGAAAAACCAATCTAGTCGTCCAAACCAAATCGATAGTTCGAAGAGACTTGCAAAGATATAAAATCCTGCATATAAGAATTCAGAGGACATTCAAATAATATTCATAGATAAGCTGATCATAAATCCACAATTCATCGGATCTCGGCAAACACACCACAAAAGAGTATTACATCGAATAGATCTCCAAGAACATCGAGGAGAACTTTGTATTGAGAATCAAAAAGAGAGAAGAAGCCATCTAGATACTAGCTATGGACCCGTAGGTCTGTGGTAAACTACTCACGCTTCATCAGAGAGGCAATGGTGTTGATGTAGAAGCCCTCCATGATCGAATCCCCCTCCAGCAGGACGCCAGAAAAGGCCCCTAGATGGGATCTCACGGGTATAGAAGGTTGCGGCAGTGGAAAAGTGGTTTCGTGGCTCCCCTAGAAGGTTTTGGGATATTTGAGAATACATAGGCGGAAGAAATAGGTCGATGGAGTCACGAGGGGCCCACAAGGGTGGGGGCGCGCCCTACCCCCTTGGGCGCGCCTCCCGGCCTTGTGGCCGCCTCGTGGCTTTCCTGATGTGCACTCCAAGCCCTCTGGATGTCTTCTGGTCCAAGAAAAATCATCGCTAAAGTTTCATTCTGTTTAGACTCCGTTTGGTATTCCTTTTCTGCGAAACTCTAAAACAAGGAAAAAATAGGAACTCGCACTGGGCTCTAGGTTAATAGGTTAGTCCCAAAAATCATACAAAATAGCATATTAATGCATATAAAACATCCAAAACAGATAATATAATAGCATGGAACAATCAAAAATTATAGATACGTTGGAGACGTATCACCCAACTGGTCCTCTTCTCAAGGGCCTGGAACATCTGAGAGCACGTGTGTTGTAGCCCCCGGGCTTGGCTCGCCCCGACGTTCGTTCCACGAGGGAGGTGACATCCGCCACTTGCTCGTAGAGGGAAGACAACTCTGCTTCGGTTGCGGCCCGGGCGTCCAGCGCGGCCTTCTCGCGCCGCTCCGCTTCAATTAACTTCTCCATGAGCCTGTCGGCCTCGCCCTTCAACCCGTCGTGCCGTTCGTGGAAACGGGGCTCCTAAAGCTTCAGCTTCACGCGATAGTCCTGAGAGAGGGCCCAACGGACCCCGTGACCTGTTTGTTGGCCTCCTTCTATGCCCTTGCCTCCTGGGAGGCTAGAGGGGCCTCGACAGTCATCACTTGGCGTTCCATTGTCTCCAGCCAGTCGCGCTCCAGCTCCAGCTCCGACGCCACCAACTCCAATGCCTCCCCTAGGGCGCGGAGTTCTGTTTCGCGGCTCGGCAACCCTTTCGTAGGGACGAGTGCGGTGACCCATGCTCTCGGGCTTTGTCGCTCCAAAGACGTGATAGAAGCCAGAAGCTCCTGCTCGCGTCTCTCGGCGGTCTCGCGCCGCTAGTCCGCAGCCTCGGATTCCTCGAAGGCGTGGTCACGGGCCTTCTTGGCCGCTGCGGTGAACGCCTCGTCCTTCGCGCGAGTGGCTTTGTGCTGGAGGTGGCTGAAGTTCACAACCACTTCGAGCCGGCGCCACTCGCGCGCCCAGCACCGATCTTCGGCCTCGAGGTGGGTGTCGACGTTGGCAAGCTCTGCATCAAGCCGGTCCAGCGCGCCTCTCGCGCCCTGAAGGAGGCCGACCCGGACTGCACTCCGACCATGTGCAAGCTCCAACACTTGGCCAGGGACCTGCTCCGCGTCCCCGGCCACAGCAGGGGCACCGAAAGGTCCGGCAGCATTGGACGGGAGCTCGGGGCTGGCCGGCTCGGCGCCCACTCTCGTGGCCCGAGGCATGGCCCCACACGAGATCGACATCGGGCCGCTCGTTGGCTTGTGGCAGCACCAAGGGTTGCCAGGCAGCATCGGGATGAGTGGCGGCGCCATCCACATAAGCTTGATGTTGCTCTCGTCGGAGGCCCCCGGGGCCTCAGGGTCATGGACCACCAGTGGTCGCCTCAGGAGGAGCACGACCCCTCTGGAGGGTGCGAGCTCGGCCGAGGGGTGCTCCGGCGCTCTGGAGGACGGCGATGGGAGCTCCTTCGCCCTTTTGCCCGACGGAAACCTGAGGAATAAGGGCTCAGGAGGGTCTGATGAGTGGAGATCAGGGAAAGCAGAAGACTTACTCATCCGCGGAGATCCACTTCCTCTTCTTCAAGGCACGCGAGGCCGAACTAGCGTGGCCACCATGCCTCCCACTTCCCAGGGGAGCGTTGAGGCTGGAGGTCGGCGCGCCAGAGTTCGGCGTGCGGTCCACCGCGCTTGGGGCGATTGACGTGCCCTCAAGGGGGGCGCCTTCCTCACCATCCGGAGCCACGCAGATGGGCTGCTACGGGGTAGGTTCCTCGGCGTGCCCTTCGTGGTCGCTCTAGGGGCTTCCGTCTCAGGACCCCTGGTGTCAGGTGCCACCAGGAGGGGGTTGTCGCGAGGCCCCGCGTGGCCTTTGGGGACCACCCCCACTCGTTGAAGCGTGGCATTGCTTTAGCATAGGCTCCCCCGTTCGGGTAATTGTGTAGGGGGAGCCCTTCCTGAGGGAGCGCAACAACTTCACCATCGGTTCGGAGGCGGAGTATTCCGCGTAGCGCGCTGGAGGGAAGGGGAGCCTCCTAAAGCCTCATGGAGTCCTCATGGCTAGAGAAGGCCCACATTGGGTGTGAATGACGCCGGAGAGGAGCTATTCGTCGTCGGACGAACTCCCTCACCACCATCGCCATCGTCACGCTCACTTTCCTCAGGTCAGCCAGCCTAGCCATAACCCGCACAAGCCAAGGGTCGACAAGCTCCGTGTGCTCCCAGCCGGAGCTCGGCTTTGCAGGGGTCATCGGGGCCTGGAGCACGGGGCTGAAAACGGCAGCGTCGACGTACACCCATTGCCTCTGAAATCCCTCCGCTTTCGGATGGAGCTCAACGTCAACATCCATGCCCGCTGCCGCGTCCACCGCCCGGAGCGACACGCACCTCGAGCACCACTCGCTGGAGATCATTTGAAGGGAGAAGAAGTTGCGAAGCAAAGCCACGGATGGGGCGACGCCCACAAAGGCCTCGCACAAGAACACGAAAGCGGAGAGGAGGACAATGGACTCAGGGTCGAGATGCAATACATGGACTTGGTAGTGCGTGAGCATGACATTGAAGAAATCCGAGAATGGCGGCAGCCGGCGAAGATGGCATGAAGATGAAGGGAGATGTTGGTGGCTTCTAGGTCGGATGCAAACTTGGAGGCGGGCCAGATCTTCGTCGCCTTCCACTCGTTGGAATTACGGCGATCACCTATCGGACCTTGTCTAGCCCCTCCTGATTGAGCATGGTAGACCGGCCCAGCGCGGGTTCCGGCCCCACCGAGGACTCGCCCCTTTTTCTCTTGAGAGCCATGGCGGCGCGACGGGATGAAGCAGGCGTAAGATTTGGTGGGCGAAGCGCAGGCTTACGAAGGAAGGAGCGGAAGGCGGGCGCGCTGCGGGGCAATGATGGCACTACTGGCGTGCGCCAGTCTTTTGTCAGTTTGGACAGTTGCCGAGGCGACGTGGGGAAGTGGAGGCGTCCGCGTCCCATCGTGCGCCACGCATCAAGCCTGGCCCGCAGGCGATGTGGGCCTGCGTCGCCTCGCCCTATCCCCTTGGCTTCGCCTCGAAGCCAACTAGAGCGCGCCTTGGGCCCGGGGGCTACTGTTGGCGTTCTGGGATTGGGGGTACCTAGATCTGCCTGCTTGCGGCCCAGCGCGTGGGCTCATCGACCGCCTGGTACGGCCCAAGCTACAAGACCCTCGCGATGGCCCGGGCCTCGCAAGGAGAACAACGCCAAGACATCTAGAGGGGCGGCTCCCCGAGCCTGCCTCCCAAGGGGTGGAGAACTCTGTACAAGCCTCCCGCCTCGTGAGGCTGTGATGATGTGAGCTGTGACGACCAAGTCCAGGCGGGCACCAGCGGGCGCAGAGAGGACAGTTTCCTCTTCGGTGCTAAGGGAGAAAGGCCAAGCGCAGGTTCCCAAGGAAGACCCAAACGCTTTCCATTCCGGTGCAATGAGACCAAGACCGCGAGCTCGGCAGGACGGATGTCATCGCCGAGCCCACCGATGCGTCATGGCCAGAAGCTTTGGAGGCGAAGACCACCTTTCGTCAGGATAAGATGTACTACTTGTCCCCTTTCAAAATTGGCCGTTGTGGGATCCCTTTCCGCCTAAGTTAGGAGGAAAGAGGACCAAGGCCACTATAAATATAGGCTAGCCTCCACCATAGAGGGGGATCGGTTCCATTCCACCTCCACTAGCCGAGCCCTCGTGAGGCTGTTCACCCATGTACTAGTTCATCCTCAACCTCCTCATGAGGCCAATCCACCACAAAGCAAGAGTAGGGTTTTACATCGCAAGGTGGCCCGAACCTGGGTAAACTGTCATGTTCATCTTCTTCCCCGCTCGCGTGAACTCGACGAGGCTAGGCTGTATGGTGATGAGCTTGAGACTAGACCAGGAGGGGATCTTCGCACACGCCCCAGAGTTCGAACCTTCTTGGGTTTGCGGAGCCCTGAATCCGACAGGGGGAGATTCCTATTTACATTATAAAATAAATGTGAGCTTGATGGAAATCCATGGAATCAATATTTTTGCAAAAAGAAGCGCGAGAGAAACAAGCCAATATAGGAGAAACTAAAAGACATTTTGGCTAAAAACTCAAAAGTATCCCTTGGTTTAAACAAACGGACTTAGTCGACTAAGAATTAGTTATGTCTCAGTTGAACCTATAGTTGCCTTTACCTTGGGGCGAGACATCCTGCATTGTGTGATGGATATATGAGTTTGGGGTGGGCATTTTCCATATTGTCGTGCATGAAACCAGCGGTAGTTCCGGTTGGGAGGAGCACGTGATTGAAATTCCAGAAGGAAGATCATACGAAGCTTGTCCCAAGTTGGGACCCTCATGCCTGAGGTAATACCCTATTCCTGCTTGGATTTTATTGTTGTATGAGCGCCTCGTATGGGAGGGGTTACAATGGAGAGTATAAAGCTTTACCGAGACTAGGGTTTTTATATTAAATGCCTCTATGCTAGCCCCAGCCTTGCCTTATACAGGAGGACGAGACCTAGGGTTTATAGGAGTCCTAGTACGGGTCAGCCAACCTTAGAGTCAGATTGGACTTGTAGGGTAAAATCTTGATCATTGAGTTGATGATTCTTCAGGAAGGATGGTTATCTGCATGATGAGGGGCTTGGGCCACACCACGACCTGGAGAGGCCCGAGTCTGACCTAATGGGCCGACTTCCCGAGCGACATACCCCCGCTGCCTTGTACTGTATTCTGAAAGGCAAAAAATGATCTTGCATTGACTCGGAGGAGGTTGATGACCCACAAGTATAGGGGATCAATTGTAGCTCTTTTCGATAAGTAAGAGTGTCGAACCCAACAAGGAGCAGAAGGAAATGACAAGTAGTTTTCAGCAAGGTAATGTCTGCAAGTGCTGAAATTGTAAGTAACAGAGTAGTTTGATAGCAAGATAATTTGTAACAAGCAAGTAACGATAGTAGTAACAAAAGTGAAGCAAGGTAGCCCAATCCTTTTGAGGCAAAGGACATGCCAAAACGGTCTCTTATGATAAGCAAAGCGTTCCTGAGGGTACACGGGAATTTCATCTAGTCACTTTCACCATGTTGGTTTGATTTGTGTTCGGTACTTTGATAATTTGATATGTGGGTGGACCGGTGCTTAGGTGTTGTTCTTACTTGAACAAACCTCCTACTTATGATTAACCCTCCCGAAAGCATTCGCAACTACGAGAAAAGTATTAAGAATAAATTCTAACCATAGCATTAAACTTTTGGGTCCAATCAGTCCCTTATGGAATACACTCCAGGAATCAGCTACTTTGCCGTCTGCCATGGCAGACGGCAAAGGCAAGGATGGCGGACGGCAAAGGCCTTTGCCGTCTGCCGCGGACGGCAAAAGGCTCCGGCAAAGTAGGCATCGGTAAAGAGCTTCTTTGCCGTCTGCTTTTTGAAGCGGGCGGCAAAGGGGCCTTTGCCATCAGTGGCAGACGGCAAAGAAAGCCGACGGCAATAAATTCGCTGTTAGTCTGTTAGGTGGCTAACAGCAGTCTTTGCCGTCCGTGGCTGACGACAAAGAGCATCAAGCCTTTGTCGTCTGCCACTGTAGGCAAACTGACCAAATGGGTCAGCTGCCAGGAAGCACAGGTGGTTGCCACGTGGCTTCTTTGCCGTCCGCCGCGGACGGCAAAGAGCCCGTTGTTGGAAATATGCCCTAGAGGCAATAATAAATGGTTATTATTATATTTCTTTGTTCATGATAATTGTCTATTGTTCATGCTATAATTGTGTTATCCGGAAATCGTAATACATGTGTGAATACATAGACCACAACGTGTCCCTAGTAAGCCTCTAGTTGACTAGCTCGTTGATCAACAGATAGTCATGGTTTCCTGACTATGGACATTGGATGTCATTGATAATGGGATCACATCATTAGGAGAATGATGTGATGGACAAGACCCAATCCTAAGCATAGCACAAAAGATCGTGTAGTTCGTTTGCTAGAGCTTTTCCAATGTCAAGTATCATTTCCTTAGACCATGAGATCGTGCAACTCCCGGATACCGTAGGAGTGCTTTGGGTGTACCAAACGTCACAACGTAACTGGGTGACTATAAAGGTGCACTACGGGTATCTCCGAAAGTGTCTGTTGAGTTGGCACGGATCGAGACTGGGATTTGTCACTCCGTATGACGGAGAGGTATCTCTGGGCCCGCTCGGTAATGCATCATCGTAATGAGCTCAATGTGACTAAGGAGTTAGCCACGGGATCATGCATTACGGTACGAGTAAAGTGACTTGCCGGTAACGAGATTGAACAAGGTATTGGCATACCGACGATCGAATCTCGGGCAAGTAACGTACCGATTGACAAAGGGAATTGTATACGGGATTGATTGAATCCTCGACATCGTGGTTCATCCGATGAGATCATTGTGGAACATGTGGGAGCCAACATGGGTATCCAGATCCCGCTGTTGGTTATTGACCGGAGAGGCATCTCGGTCATGTCTGCATGTCTCCCGAACCCGTAGGGTCTACACACTTAAGGTTCGGTGACGCTAGGGTTGTAGAGATATTAGTATGCGGAAACCCGAAAGTTGTTCGGAGTCCCGGATGAGATCCGGGATGTCACGAGGAGTTCCGGAATGGTCCGGAGGTGAAGAATTATATATAGGAAGTCCAGTTTAGGCCACCGGGAAAGTTTCGGGGGTTATCGGTGTTGTACCGGGACCACCGGAAGGGTCCCGGGGGTCCATCGGGTGGGGCCACCTATCCCGGAGGGCCCCATGGGCTGAAGTGGGAGGGGAACCAGCGCCTAGGGTTGGAAACCCTGGGGGTGGGGGCGCCCCACCTGACTTGGGGGGAAGTCCCCCCCCCCCTTGGCCGCCCCCCCCCATGTAGATGGGATCCCAAGGCCCCCCCCAGGGGGCCTATATAAAGGGGGGAGGGAGGGCTGCTGTACCCTAGCCCCTGGCGCCTCCCTCTCCCTCCCGTGACACCTCTCCCTCCCGCTTGCGCTTGGCGAAGCCCTACCGGGATCCCCGCTACTTCCACCACCACGCCGTCGTGTTGATGGATCTCCATCAACCTCTCCTTCCCCCTTGCTGGATCAAGAAGGAGGAGACGTCGCTGCTCCGTACGTGTGTTGAACGCGGAGGTGCCATCCGTTCGGCGCTCGGTCATCGGTGATTTGGATCACGACGAGTACGACTCCATCAACCCCGTTCACTTGAACGCTTCTGCTCGCGATCTACAAGGGTATGTAGATGCACTCCTTTCCCCTTGTTGCTAGTAAACTCCATAGATGGATCTTGGTGATGCGTAGAAAATTTTAAAATTCTGCAACGATCCCCAACAGTGGCATCATGAGCCAGGCCTATGCGTAGTTACTATGCACGAGTAGAACACAAAGCAGTTGTGGGCGTAGATGTTGTCGATTTTTCTTGCCACTACTAGTCTTATCTTGTTTCGGAGGTATTGTGGGATGAAGCGGCCCGGACCGACCTTACACGTACGCTTACGTGAGACAGGTTCCACCGACTGACATGCACTAGTTGCATAAGGTGGCTAGCGGGTGTCTGTCTCTCCCACTTTAGTCGGAACGGATTCGATGAAAAGGGTCCTTATGAAGGGTAAATAGAAATTGGCATATCACGTTGTGGTTTTACGTAGGTAAGAAACGTTCTTGCTAGAAACCTATAGAAGCCACGTAAAAACTTGCAACAACAATTAGAGGACGTCTAACTTGTTTTTGCAGCATGTGCCTTGTGATGTGATATGGCCAGAAGATGTGATGAATGATATATGTGATGTATGAGAGTGATCATATTCTTGTAATAGGAATCACGACTTGCATGTCAATGAGTATGACAACCGGCAGGAGCCATAGGAGTTGTCTTTATTTTTTGTATGACCTGCGTGTCATTGAATAACGCCATGTAAATTACTTTACTTTATTGCTAAACGCGTTAGCCATAGAAGTAGAAGTAATCGTTGGCGTGAAAACTTCATGAAGACACGATGATGGAGATCATGATGATGGAGATAATGGTGTCATGCAGGTGACGAAGATGATCATGGCGCCCCGAAGATGGAGATCAAAGGAGCAAAATGATATTGGCCATATCATGTCACTATTTGATTACATGTGATGTTTATCATGTTTTGCATCTTATTTGCTTAGAACGACGGTAGTAAGTAAGATGATCCCTTATAATAATTTCAAGAAAGTGTTCCCCCTAACTGTGCACCGTTGCGAAGGTTCGTTGTTTCGAAGCACCACGTGATGATCGGGTGTGATAGATTCTAACGTTCGCATACAACGGGTGTTGACGAGCCTAGCATGTACAGACATGGCCTCGGAACACACGCAATACACTTAGGTTGACTTGACGAGCCTAGCATGTATAGACATGGCCTCGGAACACGGAAGACCGAAAGGTCGAGCATGAGTCGTATAGAAGATACGATCAACATGGAGATGTTCACCGATCTTGACTAGTCCGTCTCACGTGATGATCGGACACGGCCTAGTTAACTCGGATCATGTTTCACTTAGATGACTAGAGGGATGTCTATCTGAGTGGGAGTTCATTGAATAATTTGATTAGATGAACTTAATTATCATGAACTTAGTCTAAAATCTTTACAATATGTCTTGTAGATCAAATGGCCCATGTTGTCCTCAACTTCAATGCGTTCCTAGAGAAAACCAAGCTGAAAGATGATGGCAACAACTATACGGACTGGGTCCGGAACCTGAGGATCATCCTCATAGCTGCCAAGAAAGATTATGTCCTAGAAGCACCGCTAGGTGAAGCACCCATCCCAGAGAACCAAGACGTTATGAACGCTTGGCAATCACGTGCTGATGATTACTCCCTCGTTCAGTGCGGCATGCTTTACAGCTTAGAACCGGGGCTCCAAAATCGTTTTGAGAAACATGGAGCATATGAGATGTTCGAAGAGCTGAAAATGGTTTTCCAAGCTCATGCCCGGGTCGAGAGATATGAAGTCTCCGACAAGTTCTTCAGTTGTAAAATGGAGGAAAATAGTTCTGCCAGTGAGCACATACTCAGAATGTCTGGGTTACACAACCGCTTGTCTCAGCTGGGAGTTAATCTCCCGGATGACGCGGTCATTGACAGAATCCTTCAGTCGCTTCCACCAAGCTACAAGAGCTTTGTGATGAACTTCAATATGCAGGGGATGGAAAAGACCATTCCTGAGGTATATTCAATGCTGAAATCAGCGGAGGTGGGGATCAAAAAGGAACATCAAGTGTTGATGGTGAATAAAACCACTAAGTTCAAGAAGGGCAAGGGTAAGAAGAACTTCAAGAAGGACGGCAAGGGAGTTGCCGCGCCCGGTAAGCCAGTTGCCGGGAAGAAGCCGAGGAATGGACCCAAGCCTGAGACTGAGTGCTTTTATTGCAAGGGAAGTGGTCAATGGAAGCGGAACTGCCCCAAATACTTAGCGGACAAGAAGGCCGGCAACACCAAAGGTATATGTGATATACATGTAATTGATGTGTACCTTACCAGTACTTGTAGTAGCTCCTGGGTATTTGATACCGGCGCAGTTGCTCATATTTGTAACTCAAAAAAGGAGCTGCGGAATAAGCGGAGACTGGCGAAGGACGAGGTGACGATGCGCGTCGGGAATGGTTCCAAGGTCGATGTGATCGCCGTCGGCACGCTACCTCTGCATTTACCTACGGGATTAGTTTTAAACCTCAATAATTGTTATTTAGTACCAGCTTTGAGCATGAACATTGTATCTGGATCTCGTTTAATTCGAGATGGCTACTCATTTAAATCCGAGAATAATGGTTGTTCTATTTATATGAGAGATATGTTTTATGGTCATGCCCCGCTGGTCAATGGTTTATTCTTGATGAATCTCGAACGTGATGTTACACATATTCATAGTGTGAATACCAAAAGATGTAAAGTTGATAACGATAGTCCCACATACTTGTGGCACTGCCGCCTTGGTCACATTGGTGTCAAGCGCATGAAGAAGCTCCATGCTGATGGACTTTTAGAGTCTCTCGATTATGAATCATTTGACACATGCGAACCATGCCTCATGGGCAAAATGACCAAGACTCCGTTCTTCGGAACAATGGAGCGAGCAACCAACTTATTAGAAATCATACATACTGATGTGTGCGGTCCAATGAGTGTTGAGGCTTGCGGAGGCTATCGTTATGTTCTCACTCTCACTGATGATTTGAGTAGATATGGGTATGTCTACCTAATGAAACACAAGTCTGAGACCTTTGAAAAGTTCAAGGAATTTCAGAATGAGGTTGAGAATCAACGTGACAGGAAAATAAAGTTCCTACGATCAGATCATGGAGGGGAATATTTAAGTCACGAATTTGGCACACACTTAAGGAAATGTGGAACAGTTTCACAACTCACGCCGCCTGGAACACCTCAGCGAAATGGTGTGTCCGAACGTCGTAATCGCACTCTATTGGATATGGTGCGATCTATGATGTCTCTTACTGATCTACCGCTCTCATTTTGGGGCTATGCTTTAGAGACTGCCGCATTCACTTTAAATAGGGCTCCGTCGAAATCCGTTGAGACGACACCGTATGAATTATGGTTTGGGAACAAACCTAAGCTGTCATTTCTAAAAGTTTGGGGATGCGATGCTTATGTCAAGAAACTTCAACCTGAAAAGCTCGAACCCAAGTCGGAAAAATGAGTCTTCATAGGATACCCTAAGGAAACCATTGGGTATACCTTCTACCTCAGATCCGAAGGCAAGATCTTTGTTGCCAAGAACGGGTCCTTTCTGGAGAAAGAGTTTCTCTTGAAAGAATTAAGTGGGAGGAAGGTGGAACTTGATGAGGTGATAGTCACCCCTTCCGAACCGGAAAGTAGCGCAGCGCGGGAAGATGTTCCTGTGGTGCCTACACCGACTGGGGAGGAAGTTAATGATGATGATCATGAAGCTTCGGATCAAGTTACTGCTGAACTTCGTAGGTCCACAAGGACACGTTCCGCACCAGAGTGGTACGGCAACCCTGTCCTGGAAATCATGTTGTTAGACAACGGAGAACCTTCGAACTATGAAGAAGCGATGGCGGGCCCGGATTCTGACAAATGGCTAGAAGCCATGAAATCCGAGATAGGATCCATGTATGAAAACGAAGTATGGACTTTGACTGACTTGCCCGATGATCGGCGAGCCATAGAAAATAAATGGATCTTTAAGAAGAAGACAGACGCGGATGGTAACGTGACCATCTATAAGGCTCGACTTGTTGCTAAGGGTTATCGACAAGTTCAAGGGGTTGACTACGATGAGACTTTCTCACCCGTAGCGAAGCTGAAGTCCGTCCGAATCATGTTAGCAATTGCCGCATTCTATGATTATGAGATATGGCAAATGGACGTCAAAACGGCATTCCTTAACGGCTTTCTTAAGGACGAATTGTATATGATGCAGCCGGAAGGTTTTGTCGATCCTAAGAATGCTAACAAGGTATGCAAGCTCCAGCGCTCCATCTATGGGCTGGTGCAAGCATCTCGGAGTTGGAACATTCGATTTGATGAGATGATCAAAGCGTTTGGGTTTACACAGACTTATGGAGAAGCCTGTGTTTACAAGAAAGTGAGTGGGAGCTCTGTAGCGTTTCTCTTATTATATGTGGATGACATACTATTGATGGGAAATGGTATAGAATTCTTGGAAAGTATAAAGGCCTACTTGAATAAGTGTTTTTCAATGAAGGACCTTGGAGAAGCTGCTTATATATTAGGCATCAAGATCTATAGAGATAGATCAAGACGCCTCATTGGTCTTTCACAGAGTACGTACCTTGACAAGATATTGAAGAAGTTCAATATGGATCAGTCCAAGAAGGGGTTCTTGCCTGTATTGCAAGGTGTGCAATTGAGCACGGCTCAATGCCCGACCACGGCAGAAGATAGAGAAAAGATGAGTGTCATCCCCTATGCCTCGGCCATAGGGTCTATTATGTATGCCATGCTGTGTACCAGACCTGATGTAAACCTTGCCGTAAGTTTGGTAGGAAGGTACCAAAGTAATCCCGGCATGGAACACTGGACAGCGGTCAAGAATATCCTGAAGTACCTGAAAAGGACTAAGGATATGTTTCTCGTATATGGAGGTGACGAAGAGCTCGTCGTAAAGGGTTACGTCGACGCGAGCTTCGACACAGATCTGGATGACTCTAAGTCACAAACCGGATACGTGTATATTTTGAATGGAGGGGCAGTAAGCTGGTGCAGTTGCAAGCAAAGTGTCGTGGCGGGATCTACATGTGAAGCGGAGTACATGGCGGCCTCAAAGGCAGCACAAGAAGCAATCTAGATGAAGGAGTTCATTACCGACCTAGGGGTGATTCCCAATGCGTCGGGCCCGATGACTCTCTTCTGTGACAACACTGGACCTATTGCCCTTGCCAAGGAGCCCAGGTTTCACAGGAAGACCAGGCATATCAAGCGTCGCTTCAACTCCATTCATGAAAGTGTTCAAAATGGAGACATAGATATTTGTAAAGTACATACGGACCTGAATGTAGCAGATCCGTTGACTAAACCTCTCCCTAGAGCAAAACATGATCAACACCAGAACTCTATGGGTGTTCGATTCATCACAATGTAACTAGATTATTGACTCTAGTGCAAGTGGGAGACTGTTGGAAATATGCCCTAGAGGCAATAATAAATGGTTATTATTATATTTCCTTGTTCATGATAATTGTCTATTGTTCATGCTATAATTGTGTTATCCGGAAACCGTAATACATGTGTGAATACATAGACCACAACGTGTCCCTAGTAAGCCTCTAGTTGACTAGCTCATTGATCAACAGATAGTCATGGTTTCCTGACTATGGACATTGGATGTCATTGATAACGGGATCACATCATTAGGAGAATGATGTGATGGACAAGACCCAATCCTAAGCATAGCACAAAAGATCGTGTAGTTCGTTTGCTAGAGCTTTTCCAATGTCAAGTATCATTTCCTTAGACCATGAGATCGTGCAACTCCCGAATACCGTAGGAGTGCTTTGGGTGTACCAAACGTCACAACGTAACTGGGTGACTATAAAGGTGCACTACGGGTATCTCCGAAAGTGTCTGTTGAGTTGGCACGGATCGAGACTGGGATTTGTCACTCCGTATGACGGAGAGGTATCTCTGGGCCCGCTCGGTAATGCATCATCATAATGAGCTCAATGTGACTAAGGAGTTAGCCACGGGATCATGCATTACGGTACGAGTAAAGTGACTTGCCGGTAACGAGATTGAACAAGGTATTGGGATACCGACGATCGAATCTCGGGCAAGTAACGTACCGATTGACAAAGGGAATTGTATACGGGATTGATTGAATCCTCGACATCGTGGTTCATCCGATGAGATCATCGTGGAACATGTGGGAGCCAACATGGGTATCCAGATCCCGCTGTTGGTTATTGACCGGAGAGGCGTCTCGGTCATGTCTGCATGTCTCCCGAACCCGTAGGGTCTACACACTTAAGGTTCGGTGACGCTAGGGTTGTAGAGATATTAGTATGCGGAAACCCGAAAGTTGTTCGGAGTCCCGGATGAGATCCGGGATGTCACGAGGAGTTCCGGAATGGTCCGGAGGTGAAGAATTATATATAGGAAGTCCAGTTTAGGCCACCGGGAAAGTTTCGGGGGTTATCGGTGTTGTACCGGGACCACCGGAAGGGTCCCGGGGGTCCATCGGGTGGGGCCACCTATCCCGGAGGGCCCCATGGGCTGAAGTGGGAGGGGAACCAGCGCCTAGGGTTGGAAACCCTGGGGGTGGGGGCGCCCCACCTGACTTGGGGGGAAGTTCCCCCCCCCCCTTGGCCGCCGCCCCCCCCCCATGTAGATGGGATCCCAAGCCCCCCCCCAGGGGGCCTATATAAAGCGGGGAGGGAGGGCTGCTGTACCCTAGCCCCTGGCGCCTCCCTCTCCCTCCCGTGACACCTCTCCCTCCCGCTTGCGCTTTCGAAAGATAATACCCTGCAGGGGTGTCCCAACTTAGCCCATTATAAGCTCTCACGGTCAACGAAGGATAAACCTTCTCCCGGGAAGACCCGATCAGTCTCGGAATCCCGGTTTACAAGACATTTCGACAATGGTAAAACAAGACCAGCAAGACCACCCGCTGTGCCGACAAATCTAGATAGGAGCTGCACATATCTCGTGCTCAGGGCACACCGGATAAGCTAAGCATACAGGTACCAACGTAACCCAAGTTGCCAAGGGACGGTCCCGCACGGTGCTCTAGTTTGGACCAACACTCGGAGGAGCACTGGCCCGGGGGTTAAAATAAAGATGACCTTCGGGCTCGCGAAAACCCAAGGGAAAAGGCTTAGGTGGCAAATGGTAAAACCAAGGTTGGGCCTTGCTGGAGGAGTTTTATTCAAGGCGAACTGTCAAGGGGGTCCCATAAATCACCCAACCGCGTAAGGAACGCAAACTCAAGGAACATAATACCGGTATGACAGAAACTAGGGCGGCAAGAGTGGAACAAAACACCAGGCATAAGGCCGAGCCTTCCACACTTTACCAAATATATAGATGCATTAATTAAATAAGAGATATTGTGATATTCCAAAATATCCATGTTCCAACATGGAACCAACTTCAACTTCACCTGCAACTAGCAACGCTATAAGAAGGGCTGAGCAAAAGCGGTAACTTAGCCAAACAACGGTTTGCTAGGAAAGGATGGTTAGAGGCTTGACATGGCAATATAGGAGGCATGATATAGCAAGTGATAGGTAGCGCAGCATGGCAATAGAACGAACAACTAGCAAAGCAAAGATAGAAGTGATTTCGAGGGTATGGTCATCTTGCCTGCAAGGTTCTCAGAGTTGTCGAAAGCTTGATCCTCATAAGCGTACTCAACAGGTTCCTCATTCACGAACTCGTCTCCCGGCTCTACCCACAGCAAGAACACAAGCAACGGAACCACAATCAATCACGGGAAAAGCACAAGCAACATGATGCTAAACATGCATGATATGCGAGATATGATATGCGATGCGTATGCGTGCTCCGGAAGAAAAAGGATGAACAAGGCAGTAACTTGTCAAACCAAGTATGCCACTGGAAAGATGAGATGATTTCGGTCTAAATCTATATAAAGATCACCGGAAACGGATGCACGGTTTGCAAATGGCAAGCAAAACAAGAATGACACGATTCTGCGATTAACAGCATGATAGCACTTAGAATACATCAAGAAACTATGCTACAGCACCCCAACATAGCAACAAAGCATATGGCAGTGATCTACAGGAGATGCTTGACAAAAGATGAACACTGAGCTACAGCTAGATCACACCATAATAGGTTCAAACAAGCATGGCAAAAGTGCAAAAGATATCAGTTCCACAGACTTGGTGAAATTACTGGACATGGCTGAAACAGCATCAGGTAGCCATGTTCAGAGCAAGCAACCAACATGCTACAAGAACTTAACATAGCAAAACAAGGCATGGCATGACTCTACTAAATGCATAGAACAAAAGTCCCTTACTGACCATGAGCCAAAAAGGATCAGAAGATATGATGGCACTCATGTAAACATAGCAAGTTTCGTTAACAGGTTTCAGACTTGGCAGAAAAACAGAGCATGGCATTAACAGAATTATGAAGGCATCTTAGTGAGCTTGATTCACTCACCACAAAGCAATGCATGACAAAATAAGCATACCTACAGCAAGATGGCATGTATATGAAGCTATCTATGGCAAGAGCAAGTTCATAGCATGTATGGATCAACTACAACAACCTTGGCAAAATTGAATATCATGCTAACATTCTGCCAGAAACATTTTATAGCAAAAGTAGAGCAAGATTAAGACATGCTATGGCACTCCATAATTTCAAACAGGGGCATGGATGGATAGAGCACAACTATATCTACAAAACATCCTTACTGAACATCACCAAAAGGAGCATGGATCTCCCTGTAGACACATGGATACATAGCAACAAAATAACAGCAGACAAAGACTTGGCAAAATCCTAAGTCCCTGAAATCAGAAATATCACGAAGCCTAGTTTGCATGCTTGTGCTAGTCACCACATAGATCACAAAAATACATGGCATACACCTCTGTAAAGATGGCATGGCATATATCAAAACACCTGTAGAGCTCATGCCCATAAGATGCACACAACAATTGCAACAAAAATAACAAATCACCAAGTTCTGATAGGTAACAGCAGTAAACATCATATAGCACTCTTTCACCAGAGATTTTGGCATCAAGATTGACTCAAAGGAACATGGCATAATGGAACAAAATGAAGAGCATCTCGATACGAACATTTCGATATATCACACGCACGAAACGGAGCAGTATGCACGGAGTTATGATGCGATGAACAGGAGCATATAATGTAAAATATACGGGACTTAGGGGATTCCGGGGGAGAGGAAGAAGTCAACAGCGGATCCAGATCTGGCGCTCGCCGGAGATCGGGGCTGACGGCGGCCGGCGTTGGAGAGGAGCTCGGGGGAGGGGGTCACCGGAGCTTGGACGGAGAGGGAGGAGGCCGCCGGCGCTCGGGCGGAGGGCGCGGCGTCGGTGGGCGGCGCGGAGGAGGAGCTCCGGTGGCCGGCGAGGACGGCGCCGACCTCGGGCGCGGGGAGGCGGCAGCGCCGGCGAACGGCGGCTCCGGGCACAGGCGGCGAGGCGCAGGCGGAGGTCGCGGGAGCGGGCGACGGGCGGCGGGGAGCGAACGGGCCGACGGGGCCTCCCGCGGGCCGAGCGGGCCGCGGCGGGCGGCGGCCGGCGGAGGCCACGTGGCAGCGGGCGATTGGCTCGGGGCGGCGGCGGCTTTCGTCCGGCACCGGGCGGACGTGTCCGGTGGCGGCGGAGGGCGATCTTGCTAGGGTTTCGGGACCCGGATTTCGGAGGGGAAACACATATTTATAGGTAGAGGGAGCTAGGAGGATCCAAAAGGAGTGCGGTTTTCGCCCACACGATCGTGATCCGACGAGGGAGAGCATGGAAGGGACTTAGAGGGGTTATTGGGCTGTTTGGAGGGGGGTTTTGCTGCAACACACAAAAGACCTTTACGATTACCCGGTTAACCGTTGGAGCACCAAACGACCTCCAAATGGAACGAAACTTGACAGGTGGTCTACCGGTGTTATACCAAGGCCACTTGGCAAACCTCGGTCCATTCGGAGAACGTTTAACACCCGCTCACGAAAAGAAACAAGAAGGGTGCGCCGGTGCATGTGGGAGCGTCGGATTGCAAAACGGACAACGGGAAAATGCTCGGATGCATGAGATGAACACGTATGCCAATGAGATGCGCATGATGACATGATATGAAATGCATGACATGAACAAAATGCAAAACGAGAGACAAAACCCAACCACGAAGGGAATATCATAACACATAGCCGAAAATGGCAAGAGTTGGAGTTACAAATATGGAAAGTTACATCCGGAGTGTTACAGGCACGTTTGTCCTTGGCCGCGTTGTGGACGGCTAGCCATTCTTTTGAGCACCACTCATTGACCAACACCTCCCAACAATCCATCCGATCCGCACACCATCTCGGAGGCGCCTAAGTTAGCAAATAGAAACTTGAGCGCTACGGCTATGAATTACTAAATGAAGGAAGTAAGTACAAGGCCTTAAGAATTACCTTCATGTACTGCTCCTTACTCAGGAACTTATCGCGGCACGCCGGCTTGGGCTTCTTGATACCACGCAAGGCGTAGTAGTCTCGAACAGCCTGCACCCGAGCCTCGTGCCGTAAGTTCTGTAGTAGGCGCTTGCAGACGTTCTCGATAACATTTGCCGCCGCCTCCTTGTATCCCTCCTCACACCTGCAGAATGTCTGCAATCAAATGAGACAATATTGATTAGTACAATTAATAACTAGCTAGTTGAAGATTTTTAAATGTGTAAAGGAGAGATTACCCAAAACCTTCTGATCACCACATCTGCCCTCGTGTCGCACAAGACACCGTCGATAATCTCACCCGGCGGGGCCGGGGCTGCCAAGTAGTGCTCCCAGCTCAATCCAAGCTCTGAAAGCCGACCCTCACCAGGCAACGTGACAAACCCCGGGAAGTTTTGCCGGCAAAGCACTCCAAGGACGGAGTTGGGCCGGCGGACACTATGATGGTGGTCCCAACCCCTACAGCATGACAAGGCCAACGCATTAGATATTTGAAGAAACGTGAATGCAGAAGGTACAAAAAGATTAAATGCACTTACCTCTCCCCATCAGGGAAAATCAACCACCTCTGCTCGCGGGTCGCCGGCACGCACGGGAGCCGTGTACAACCACACTGGTAGATGGTGCCCCCCTCCTCCTCAATATCAGTCAGCTCCCCGCCATCATCAGCATGGCCACTCGGCCCCTCAGGCTCATCCGGCCAGGTACCCCATCCAGATGTGTGCTCATCCGGGGTCTCGTGGGCCGAAGGCGCGTCGACCCAAGGCTCGTGGGCCGAAGGCCCGTCGACCCAAGGCTCGTGGGCTGAAGGCCCGTCGACCCAAGGCTCGTGGGCCGAAGGCCCGTCGACCCGAGGCTTGTGGGCCGAAGGCTCGTGGACCGGAGTCCGTGTAGCCTCCTCCTCGGACGAGTCGACCCTAGCAGTCACGTGCTCGGGTGAAACAGCTGGGGGTGGCGGCAAGGAAGGCGCCCTAGCAGTCACCCTACCTCCTCTCCCGCGACCACGTGCTCCAACTCCTCTCTTCTTCCCTCCCTTACCTCGTCCCCTGTTGAGCACCGCTGTCGACGAAGAATGGCCCGGCGGTGTCGCCATACTGTCCAGCAACGCTCGGCGGAGAGGTGTGTGTGGAATGGAAGACCTCCCACCACGCGCCGACGAAGAAGGGGCCTCGGAGCGCTCCCGACCAGCGCCCACCATCTTTCAACACCTGCCATGACAAAGAGTAAACAAAATTAGTACAACATAAAAAAATACCGGCATGAATAATAATATGTATATCACTTATGTATCATCATCAAGTACAACATAAAAAAATTGAATACCTGACACTACTAATAATCTCGATCACTATCATCAATAAATGCATAATCATCATCATCACTATAATCAATGACGGGCTCATAGGGTTCTGTGGCTTCAAATATATGACCTAACTCATAATTCACAAATATATGACCTCGTCGGCCTCTGGTGTCATGGGTGTCGTGTCGGGGTCGGGGTGCCGTGTCGGGGTCGGGGTGCTGTTTTGGGGTCGGGGTGGTCGGGGTCGGGGTGTGGTGTCAGGGTGTCGGGGTGTCGTGCCGGGGTGTCGGGGTGGCGTGTCGGGGTCGGGGTGTCGGGGTGTCGGGGTCGGGGTGTGGTGTCAGGCTGTCGGGGTGTCGGGGTCGGGGTGTCAGGGTGTCGGGGTCGGGGTGTCGGGGTGTCAGGGTATCTTTTTCTTCTTCTTCTTTTTTCCTGTTTTTTCCTTTTCTTCTTCTTCTCTTCTTCTTCTTCTTTTCTTCTTCTTCTTCTTCTTCTTCTTCCTCTTCTCCTTTTCCTCTTCTTCTTCTTTTCTTCTTCTTCTTCTTCTTCTTCTTCTTCTTCAACTCCTCCTCTTCGTCCCTCCTCCTCTTCCTCTTCCTCTTCTTTCTTCCTCTTCTTCTTCTTCTTCTTCATCATCTTCTTCTTCTTTCTTCTTCTTCTTTTCTTTCTTCTTCTCCCTCCAGGCTCTTCCTCCCTCCTCCCCCTCCTCCTTCTACTCTTCTTATTCTTCTAAACTAAAACTAAAACTAATCTAAAATAAACTAAACTAAAAATAAAACTGAAACTAAACTGAAACTAAAACTAAAGTAAAACTATAACTAAAACAGAAACTAAATTAACTAAAAGAAACTAAAACAAACTAAACTAAAAAAGGGGGAAGATCACTCACCTACAGGGGATCGCCGGTGGAGGGGGGCGGCGGCCCGGTGCAGGGGAGGCCGCGGCGAGTGGGGGCGGCGGCCTGGTGGAGGGGAGTCCGTGGCGGGTGGGGGCAGCGGCGGCCTGGTGGAGGGGGAGGCCGCGGCGGGTGGGGGCGGCGGCGGCCCGGTGCAGGGGGAGGCCGCGGCGGGACGGGGCGGGGACGACCATGCAGGGGAGGGGAGGGGCAGCTGGCCGGCGTGGAAGGGGCGCCGCAGGGGAGGGGGCGAGGGGGCGGCGGCGGGTGGTGCGGCGACGGGGCAAGGGGGCGGCGGGTGGTCGGGGCGACGGGGCGAGAGGCGGTGGGTGGGCGGGGTGGCGGCGGCGGGTGGTGGGGTGGCGGCGGGGTGGCTGGTGGCGGGGGCGGCAGTGGTCGTCGGGTGGGGAGGACAGAAAGAGAGAGAGAGAGAGAGAGAGAGAGAGAGAGAGAGAGAGAGAGAGAGAGAGAGAGAGAGAGAGAGGGAGAGGGAGGGAGCGGGGTGGGGACCCGTCCGTTAGTTAGGTTATCTCTTTGCCGTCCGCCCCCCTTTGTCGTCCGCTTTTTTGCTCTTTGTCGTCTGCTAGCAGACGGCAAAGAGGGGGGCCGTTAGGTTTTTTCCTAAGCAGCTCGTTAGTGGGGCCCACCTCTCTCTTTGTCGTCCGCCAGCTGACGGCAAAAATTCTTTGCCGTCCGCCAGCTGACGGCAAAGAGATGGCTGATGGCAAAGACCTTCTTTGCCATCAACCAGTTCTTTGTCGTCCGTTTTCTGTAAGCGGACGGCAAAGACCTTCTTTGCCGTCAGCCAGCAGACGGCAAATAAGCTAATTCCAGTAGCGATAGCTCATAAACTGGGGTTTAAGCTTCTGTCACTCTCGCAACCCATCATCTAATTGCTACTCCACAATGCATTCCCTTAGGCCCAAATATGGTGAAGAGTCATGTAGTCGACGTTCACATGACACCACTAAGGGAATCACAACATACATACTATCAAAATAACGAACACATATCAACTTCACATGATTACTTGCAACATGATTTCTCCCGTGATCTCAAGAACAAAAGTAACTGCTCACAAATGATTTCCCCCTCCGGGAGGGAAGTTCCCCCGGCGGAATCGCTTCGCCAGAGGGCAAAAGTGCTCCTGCCCAAGTTCCGCCTCGAGACGGTTGTGCACCGTCCCGAAAGTCCTCTCCTTATTTTTTCTAGGTCAAAATGACTTATATACCAGAAGATGGGCACCGGAGGGGGGCCTGGGTGAGCACAACCCACCAGGGCACGCCTGGGCTCCCTGGCGCGCCCATGTGGGTTGTGCCCACCTGGTGGGCCGCCTCGAGTACTTATTTGCTCCAATATTCATCATATATTCCATAAAAATTCTCCGTGAAGTTTCAGCGTGTTTGGAGTTGTGCAGAATAGGTAGCCTGACGTAGCTTTTCCAGGTCCAGATCTCCAGCTGCCGGAATTCTCCCTCTTTGTGTGTAACTTGCAAATTATGAGGGAAAAGGCATTAGAATTACTCCAAAAAGCATTATTATGGATAAACATCATAAATAACAGTAAGAAAACATGATGCAAAATGGACGTATCAACTCCCCCAAGCTTAGACCTCGCTTGTCCTCAAGCGAAAACCTAAATCGAAAAACATGTCCACATGCTTAGAGAGAGAGGTGTCGATAAAAACAAAATACAGACATAGAAGCGTCATGTTCATTATTATATCAGCAACAAACTTAAACATAAGACTCTTATCATAGAACTTTTATCATAGACTTCTCATGAATAAGTGACAATTCATCACACTATTGAAGTATAAAGCAAAAACTCTATTAGAAACCAACAAACTATGTTCTCAATCAACTTTGCAACTACAATTCATCATCTTTTTAGGAAGGGTCACATATCGGAGCCTTTAGGCAAGTCCACATACTCAACCATCATATAGTCTTCCATGATTGCTAACACTCACCGCGTACACATGAGCAAAACGTTTCAACCGGACACATAGAAAGATAGGGGCTTGTAGTTTCGCCTCCCGACATATTCACCTCAAGGGTGATGTCAACAATAATAACTCATGCTATCTATATTCAACTGCACATATGTGCCTAGATCTTTCCTCACCACATGATGCTTGCTAAAGGAGAACATAACAAGGAATAGAGAAAAAACTTTGACTCTTTGCATAAAAGTAAATACATAAAAGTAAAAGATAGGCCCTTCGCAGAGGGAAGCAGAGGTTGCCATGCGCTTATTTGTTTGTATGCTCAACCCCTTAGTGCAAAAGAACGTCACGTTGCATTGCCCCTTGTGATAGCGACCTTTATTATGCAGTCTGTTGCTTTTATTCTTCACCATCACAAGTTCGTGCAACACTCAATTTTCTCTTACACTAAATGATCTTACACTTTTAGAAGCAATTTTTATTGCCTTTTTGCACCGATGACAACTTACTTGAGGGATCTTGCTCAATCCCTAGGTAGGTATGATGGACTCTTGAAAATAAGATTTGGGTTTAAGGGTTTTTGGATGCACAAGTAGTATCTCTACTTAGTGTGGAATTTTTGGCTAGCAAAGATAGGGGGCAAGCACCACATGTTAAAGGATCCATGACAATATGACTTCTCTGTGAATATAAACAAACAAAAACCATTAAGTTGTCTTCCTTGTCCAACGTCAACAATTATGGCATATAATATTTTGACGAGGGCTCACAATCACAAAAGATTTCTAGGATAGTATATTTATATGTGAATCTTCTCTTCCCTTATCAATTCTTTCATGAGTTGCATCATTGACTAATGCTATGTTTGTCAATCTCTAACAAAATTTTCTACTTATACTTTTCCTTATGTAGTGTCATCACCTACCATAAGATTAGCATATGATCTTTTTCATTTATTTCCTTTCTTTATTTACTTCTTTTCTTTTATTTATTTTCTTTCTTTTTATTTGCAACAAGAAAGTAAGGAAAGCAAAAACTCAACTAAACTTTATTATATATCTCGCACACGATTACAAGGATAGATCACTAGGCAAACTCTCGAAAAGAAAGGAACGAACTAAAATTTTATTCATCTAAAGCAAAAGATCGAACTAAAATAAGTAAAAGCAAAATATAGTGGGGATGATACGATACCGGGGCACCTCCCCCAAGCTTGGCGGAAGCCAAGGGGAGTGTCCATACCCGATACTCAATTCTCCTTTGGTGATGAAGAAGAAGGTGGTGGTGATGAAGAGATCTTGTCCTCAGATTTCCATGGCAGGGGTCCACCATCATAAGAGGAGGAGTGAGTCTCACGGGTCCTGCAACTAGCAGCCAAACTCATACCTTTAAACCTCGCCTCATATTCAAAGAGTTGGTTTTGGAGATCATAGATCTGGCTTTGGAGGAAGCTGATTTGCTCGTTGAGGGTGAAGACGATGTCCTTCATGGGCTTGCCATCCACCTTAAGATCACGGGAGAGGTCCGTGATCATGAGGTGATTGGCATTGAGTCCATGCTCCACCATCCCCTTGCACCGGAAAACCTCTTGCTCCATAGCTTCAAGTCTGGCCTCCACGATTCCCGTTCCCTTGGGACCTTGCACATCGCGGATGTGAAGCACCCCCTCATGCATCTGGATGGCTTGGGGGTGCTACACCACCTCCCGCAGATATGGGTTGATGACGTCCTTGAAGAACTTGTCCTTGGAGGAGCTTGAAGCAGCCATGGTAGATGGGATCTGACAGAAAACAACAAGGAAAAGAAAACAGAAGATTTCTTCGTGATACGGTGGTCAATAGGTTCGGGGGGTATATAAAGATTTTTTATCTTGGGAAACAAGCAAGCTGTAGAAAAACGGAGTCCAGAAGGTACCCCAGGTGGGCACAACCCACCTGGGTGCGCCTAGCAAGCAGGTGCGCCCTGGTGTCTTGTGCCCACCAGGGTACGCTTCCTGGAAGTTTCTTATTTTCCTATTTTTCTAAATATTCCAAAACTGACAAAAAATATTTTTGCGGATTTTTCGGAGTCCGTTTACTTACCGTATCACGTACCTCCTTATTTTCACGATTCTGGAGTGTTCCAGAAGGAATCTTTTATGTGTTCTTCCGGTGTCAAAGTTTGGATAATATTACTTTCAAAATTAATGGGCATACCTGAGATACAATGTTTTATTCATTGCCCATTAACAACCTTCGGGTTAGTACCTTTGGCATTATTTATTTTGATGGCTCCAGAACGATAAGCCTCCTCGATGACATAGGGGGCTTCCAATTTTGAGAGGAGTTTTCCTGCAAAGAATCTGAAACGAGAGTTGTACAAAAGGACATATTCTCCAACTTTGAACTCACGCTTTTGGATTCTTTTATCATGCCATCTTTTAACCTTTTCTTTAAACAACTTAGCATTTTCATAAGCTAGGGTTCTCCATTCATCTAAAGAGCTAATATCAAATAACCTCTTTTCACCAGCAAGTTTGAAATCATAGTTGAGTTCTTTGATTGCCCAATATGCTTTATGTTCTAACTCTAGAGGCAAATGACAAGCCTTTCCATAAACCATTTTATAAGGAGACATACCCATAGGATTTTTGTATGTTGTTCTATAAGCCCAAAGTGCATCATCTAATTTCTTAGACCAATTCTTCCTGGACCTATTGACAGTCTTTTGCAAAATTAATTTTATTTCTCTATTGCTAAGTTCAACTTGACCACTAGACTGGGGATGATAAGGTGATGCAATTCTATGGTTAACATCATATTTGGCAAGCATTTTGCGGAAAGCACCATGAATAAAGTGTGAACCACCATCAGTTAATAAGTATCTAGGGACTCCAAACCTTGGAAAATAACTTCCTTAAGCATTTTAATAGAGGTGTTGTGATCAGCACTACTGGTTGGAATAGCTTCTACCCACTTAGTAACATAATCAACAGCAACCAAAATATAAGTATACCCATTAGAGGAAGGAAAAGGTCCCATGTAATCAAATCCCCAAACATCAAATGGTTCAACAGCAAGTGAATAATTCATAGGCATTTCTTGACGCTTACCGATATTACCTATTCTTTGACATTCATCACAAGATAAGAAGAACTTACGGGCATCCTTGAAGAGAGTAGGCCAATAAAATCCAGATTGCAATACCTTGTGAGCAGTTCTATCTCCAGCATGATGCCCTCCATAAGTTCGAAGTGACATTTCCGTAGGATTTGTCCCTGTTCATGCTTAGGTACACAACGTCTAATAATACCATCTACTCCTTCTTTATAAAGACGTGGATCATCCCAAAAGTAATGTCTTAAATCATAGAAGAATTTTTTCTTTTCTTGGTATGTAAAGCTAGGTGGTAAATATTTAGCAACAATGTAATTAGCATAGTCAGCATAGCAAGGAGTGTTATGAGCAACATTTATTGCAGCTAACTGCTCATCAGGAAAACTATCGTAGTGGGTCATCAGGCACATTTTCAAGCCTAGACAAGTTATCAGCTACGGGATTCTCAGCTCCTTTTCTATCAGCGATATGTAAATCAAATTCTTTGTAGCAAGAGAACCCATGGAATAAGTCTAGGTATAACATCTTTCTTTTCCATAAGATATTTAATAGCAGCATGATCGGTGTGAACAATTACTTTTGAATCAACAATGTAAGGTCTAAATTTATCACAAGCAAACACCACTGCTAAGAATTCTTTTTCACTAGTAGCATAATTTCGTTGAGCACTGTCTAGAGTTTTACTACCATAATGAATAACATTCAGTTTTTTATCAACTCTTTGTCCTAGAATAACACCAACAGCATAACCACTAGCATCACACATAATTTCAAAAGGCAAGTTCCAATCAGGTGGTTGAACAATAGGTGCAGAAATTAAGGCTTTCTTGAGTGTTTCAAAGGCTTCTAAACAATCATCATAAAAACAAAAGGAATATCCTTTTGCAAAAGATTCGTAAGAGGCCTATAAATTTTAGAAAAGTCTTTGATAAATCTCCTATAGAAACCGGCATGACCTAAGAAACTACGAATACCTTTGATATCTTTAGGACATGGAATTTTCTCAATTGCATCAACCTTAGCTTTGTCCACTTCAATACCTCTTTCCGAAATTTTATGGCCCAAGACAATACCTTCATTAACCATAAAGTGGCACTTTTCCCAATTCAAGACAAGATTTGTTTGCTCGCATCTCTGCAAAACTCGGTCAAGATTGCTTAAACAATCATCAAAAGACTTCCCATAATCATAGAAATCATCCATGAAAACCTCAACAATCTTTTTACAAAAGTCAGAGAATATAGCAGGTGCATTGCATAAACCGAAAGGCATACATCTATAAGCATAAGTTCCAAAGGGACAAGTAAAAGTGGTCCTTTCTTGATCAGGTTGAGAAACAGGTATTTGTGAAAAACCAGAATATCCATAAAGGAAGCAAAAATGTGTGTGCTTAGATAATCTTTCTAGCATTTGATCAATAGAAGGCAGAGGGTAATGATCTTTTCTAGTTGCTTTGTTTAATTTTCTAAAATCAATTATCATTCTATAGCCTGTAACAATTCTTTGTGGAATAAGTTCATTCTTATCATTAGGAAAAACAGTAATACCTCCTTTCTTAGAGACTCAATGAACAGGACTTACCCATCTACTATCAGCTATGGGATATATTATACCTGCTTCCAGAAGTTTTAAGATTTCCGTTCTTACCATTTCCTTCATTTTCGGATTTAACCGACGTTGGTGATCAACAACGGGTTTAGCATCAGGTTCCATATTAATTTTGTGCTGACATAGAGTGGGACTAATGCCCTTTAAATCATCAAGAGTATATCCAATAGCAGCTCGGTGCTTCCTTAGAACTTTCAATAATCTTTCTTCTTCATGTTCTGAAAGGTTAGCACTAATAATAACAGGATATATCTTCTTTTCATCAAGATAAGCATATTTCAAAGTGTCCGTCAATTGTTTTAATTCAAACACAGGATCACCTTTAGGTGGAGGAGGACCTCCTAGAGTTTCAATAGGCAAATTGTGTTTAAGCACAGGACGTTGTTCAAAGAAAATCTTATCTATTTCATTTCTTTCATGCATATGTAAATCATTTTCATGGTATAGAAAATATTGTTGTAAAGGATCAGTAGGTGGTACAATAATAGAAGCAAGAACAATTATTTCATCCTCCTCACTAGGTAATTCTTTTTCATGAAGCTTTCTACTAAACTTGGAAAAATTAAACTCATGAGACCCATCACCAAAACTAACACCGGTAGTTTGTTTCTCATAGTCTATTCTAGCATTAACGGTGTTCAGGAAAGGTCTACCAAAGATAATGGGACAAAAGTCATCTTGTGGGGAACCAAGAACAAGAAAATCAGTAGGGTATTTTATATTCCCACACAAGACTTCAACATCTCTAACAATCCCAATTGGTGATATAGTGTCTCTATTAGCAAGTTTAATAGTAACATCAATGTCTTCTATCTTTGCGGGTGCTATGTCATTCATAATTTCTTGATATAAGGAATAAGGAATAGCACTCACGCTAGAACCTATGTCACATAAACCATGGTAACAGTGATCTCCTATTTTAACTGAGACAATGGGCATGCCAACAACAGGTCTATGTTTATCCTTTTTATCATTTTTGGTAATTATAGCAGCTTCTTCACAGAAGTAAATAACATGCCCATCTACATTTTGTTCCAAGAGATCCTTAACCATAGCAATACTAGGTTCTACTTTAATTTGTTCATCAGGTTTAGGTGTTCTAATGTAGCTTTTGTTGACCACAGTTGAAACTTTAGCATGTTCCTTTATCCTAACAAGGAAAGGTGGTTTCTCAATATAAGCAGTAGGAACAACTGGATCAACATTGTAAAGTATAGTTTCTTCTTTAATTGGTATCGGTTCTTTAGTTTCTTCTTTAATAGGTGGGTAATATTTAAACCACTTCTCTTTAGGGAGATCAGCATGAGTAGCAAATGATTCGCAAAAGGAGGCTACTATCTCAGAGTCTAGTCCATATTTAGTGCTAAACTTTTGAAAAGCATCGGTATTCATAAAAGATTTAACACAATCATACTTAAGTTTAATACCTGACTCTTTAACTTCATCGAGTTCCCAATCTTCAGAGTTGCGTTTAATTCTTTCCAAAAGATCCCACTGGAATTCAATAGTCTTCTTTATAAAAGAACCAGCACAGGAAGTATCAAGCATGGTTTGATCATTATGAGAAAGCCGAGCATAAATTTTTTGGATAATAATTTCTCTTGAGAGCTCATGATTGGGGCATGAATATAACATTAACTTAAGCCTCCCCCAAGCTAGAGCGATACTTTCTCTTTCACGAGGCCAAAAATTATATATATAATTCCAATCACGATGAACTAGAGTCATAGGATAATTTTTTTGATGGAACTCCAATTTCAATCGATTCCAATTCCATGATCCAATATCATCGCATAGCCTATACCATGCCAATTCTTTTCCCTTCAAAGATAAAGGAAAAACCTTCTTCATAACTTCATCTCCGGGTAAACCTGCAAGCTTGAATATCCACAAATTTGTTCCACATATATCAAGTGCATATCAGGATGTCTGGTTCCGTTTCCTGCATAAGGATTAGCTAGCAGTTGTTCTATCATAACCAACGGAATTTCATATTCAATATTTTCAGTAGGTGCAGTAGGTTGAGGGGTAGCTAATTGTGGTTCCGGTCGAGGTGAAGATACCCCTAATAAACCCCTCAAAGGATTGTTTTCCATAGGAACAAGTGACAGTAAATTTCAGCACACTATATGAATGTTTCCTTACCAAAGCGCTTCACTCCCCGGCAACAGCGCCAGAAAATAGCCTTTATGACCCACAAGTATAGGGGATCAATTGTAGCTCTTTTCGATAAGTAAGAGTGTCGAGCAGAAGGAAATGACAAGTGGTTTTCAGCAAGGTAATATCTGCAAGTGCTGAAATTGTAAGTAACAGAGTAGTTTGATAGCAAGATAATTTGTAACGAGCAAGTAACGATAGTAGTAACAAAAGTGCAGCAAGGTAGCCCAATCCTTTTGAGGCAAAGGACAGGCCAAAACAGTCTCTTATGATAAGCAAAGTGTTCTTGAGGGTACACGGGAATTTCATCTAGTCACTTTCGCCATGTTGGTTTGATTTGTGTTCGGTACTTTGATAATTTGATATGTGGGTGGACCGGTGCTTAGGTGTTGTTCTTACTTGAACAAACCTCCTACTTATGATTAACCCTCCCGCAAGCATCCGCAACTACGAGAAAAATATTAAGAATAAATTCTAACCATAGCATTAAACTTTTGGATCCAATCGGTCCCTTACAGAATAGCGCATAAACTGAGGTTTAAGCTTCTGTCACTCTCGCAACCCATCATCTAATTGCTACTCCACAATGCATTCCCTTAGGCCCAAATATGGTGAAGTGTCATGTAGTCGACGTTCACATGACACCACTAAGGGAATCACAACATACATACTATCAAAATAACGAACACATATCAAGTTCACATGATTACTTGCGACATGATTTCTCCCGTGACCTCAAGAACAACAGTAACTACTCACAAATGATGATCATGCTCAAGATCAGAGGGGTATTAAATAGCATGTTGGATCTGAACATATAATCTTCCACCAAATAAACCATATAGTAACCAACTACAAGATGTAATCAACACTACTAGTCACCCACAAGCACCAATCTATAGTTCCGGTAACAAGATTGAACACAAGAGATGAACTAGGGTTTGAGATGAGATGGTGTTGTTGAAGATGTTGATGGAGATTGCCCTCCCCAAGATGGGAGAGTTGTTGATGATGACGAGGACGATGATTTCCCCCTCCGGAAGGGGAGTTCCCCCGGCGGAATCGCTCCGCGGGAGGGCATAGTGCTACTGCCCAAGTTCCGCCTCGAGACGGCGGTGCTCCGTCCCGAAAGTCCTCTCCTTATTTTTTCGAAGTCAAAATGACTTATATACCAGAAGATGGGCACCGGAGGGGGGCCTGGGTGAGCACAACCCACCAGGGCGCGCCTGGGCTCCCTGGCGCGCCAGGTGGGTTGTGCCCACCTAGTGGGCCTCCTCTGGTACTTATTTGCTCCAATATTCATCATATATTCCATAAAAATTGTCCAGAAGTTTCAGCCTGTTTGGAGTTGTGCAGAATAGGTAGCCTGACGTAGCTTTTCCAGGTCTAGATTTCCAGCTGCCAGAATTCTCCCTCTTTGTGTGTAACTTGCAAATTATGAGGGAAAAGGCATTAGAATTACTCCAAAAAGAATTATTATGGATAAAAACATCATAAATAACAGTAAGAAAACATGATGCAAAATGGACGTATCAGAGGTCGGTGATGGCACGATCGCGCTTCAAAGCATGAGGGAGGAAATCAGAAGTGGCCATGCAAGGTGCACAAGGAATCTAACCTCCCTATATCCTTTGTTGTTGGAGATGACCGGCTTCACGGAGAATCAACTTCTTTGGAATGTGAAGCATCTGGAATATTTGATTACCTCATGGAGGACCTCAGGCTTGATTGTAGTCAGTTCCGGTCTGGCTCGATTCTCGTGTGAAGATACAAGATACCCCCAAAGATTGGGTCTGGGTAGGTCAAGCACGCGGTGCGAGGCAGTGGGGGCCTAGGTAGTGTCCCATCACTATTGTCATTAATGCAGGGAAACTGAACGGACCGACGCTTTGATTCTCGTTTGCCATCATTTCCCGGGTTTCGTGCCCTGTGTATGTGTACTGGATGATTTTGGAAGGAGATCGTGTCCACACTTCATGGAGAATGAAGCACCATTTGATTGGCTCCCAACATTATGAAAGGGGAAGGATCCACCCATTCCAAAGATTCACTCCTTCGTATTCTTCCTCACACACTCACTCCATCCGCCATTGACAAAGAGCTTTGTATGCCTAGTTCTTTCTTTTCTCTCCCAAAAATACATCACCGCAAAGCCAAGCTGGTGCGATGGTTCACGGCGATGCAAGTCGGGTACATGGTGGAAGCAGTTGAGTTGGAGTAGCCGGCGAGAGCGGTGGTGTCACCAACAAAGCTAAGAAGAAGCTCGTCGCCAATGAGATCAAGGTCAAGTGGTCAATCTCCGCCAGGTTTATCAACAACCTCGACTACAGTTTCGCTACGGTGGACACCAACAACGATCTAAAAGCACTCAAGATTTCGAGCTTGGCCTGCCGGAATCTTGTCGACATCCGTGACCACTACACGGTCTGGGGAAGCACGAAGAACAAGCAGGACTCCCTGGTTTGACCTCGCCTCGGCCATCATCGACCCCTACTACATGAAGATGAATGATGAGAGTAAGAAGGACAAGATTGCCTGGCACAGTGCCCGAGAGCGGAGACTGGATGAAGAACACGTCAAGTACGTGGCTAAGGACGCGTACACAAGCTACAAGATGTATAGGCGGATCGTTGACATAAGGAAGTGCCTTCGTCCTGCCCCGAACGAGGGATCGAGCCATAGAGCAGTGGCGACGTTGTCACAAGAAGTAGATGATTATATAATCGTTTCTCCTAGTTTAAAATGCATGTTATTGAGGTGTGTGGGAATGTTTTGTATTGTCACTTGTGTAATTGGATGTTTATTTTGGTTATATATGTTGTTCTTCTGTAGACAGAAAATTACATCGCACACGGAATACACTAGGGAACCCGTCGGTGATGATTTCATCAATCGATGACAATTGTATACTAGCAAGCGTTTGCCCACAACACACGACTTATTAGCAACAATCGTGTGTGTTATTATCGGTTTTTGCACACATATCTGATTACAGACTTGTTTATCGCGGATCACACACATCTTATTAAGTTGAACCATTTCTGTTGTTTTCGCTCATTGCAAATAGTTCATCCGACTGAAGTGTATGCCGTCTATCGCACACATCTTTATTTGGCTGACCGTTTCTATTGTGTTGCCTAATCGAAAACAGTTCATCCGAGGAAACTGTATGCCGTATATCACACGCGCCTTGATC
This sequence comes from Aegilops tauschii subsp. strangulata, assembly GCF_002575655.3. Taxonomy (NCBI): domain Eukaryota; kingdom Viridiplantae; phylum Streptophyta; class Magnoliopsida; order Poales; family Poaceae; genus Aegilops; species Aegilops tauschii. The sequence continues at coordinate 231,571,568 of NC_053039.3, forward strand.
TGACTGGTCATTTCTGTTCTTCTGGTCATCGCAAACGGTTTGTGTCGATCAACTATATGCCACATATCGCACACGCAACTCTAGTATAAATTGTGTTTGATGTCTCCGCCATCGCAAGCTTGGGGTGTTCTGGATTCATTTGTTCTAGCACAGCAGGGAGCGAGGCATGAGGGTGTAGGGCTACGACAGGGCATAGGGCGTTGAGCTTGCCAAGCATGGCGTGCTCTCTCTCTCTCTTGTGCGCACGCACACACTCGCTCTTTGTCGTTTTCTGAGGGCACGAACATGGATGCCGAGCTTGTCACGCGGGTAGGGTTGCTGGGATCGGGAGCTAGAGCAAGTATGTTTTCCCTAAATAGCTCCCCTAAATCTATATACATGGGACTCTCCTATAAAGATTTTACCTCCTAATTTTATAACTCCAGCAGCACCTCATATTTTAAAATCCTTTTTGTTAGTTTTGTGGAAGTATCACATTCATATATTCATCTTTATAATACCCTGCATTTCAAATAGAATAACCATTCTACAGTACAAATATAACGCACATAACAAACAAACAAACAAATAAAAAAAGTATTTTTACATGTTCTATAACACAATAAAAAACAACACATTTTTTTGCAGCAACATACTCATATAGTGGCGTGAAGCAATTGCAATCAGTGCATTGCATCATACACATCTATTTGTTCTCTCTAGCAAAAATCCATTAGACCATAACATTGCAAAATCCACTATACACCCACATCTTATAATCGACACTATGTGCATTGTCCTTCTTGAATCCTTGTTAGCGGTAACCAGCTTGTTCATCTCGAATTCTTGTCGCTAGCGACTATGATATCGCACGGTCGTAAGTGTCTCTGACATGAGTTGTATTATGATAGTTAACAAAAAAGGGAAAGGCGAGCAACATTGATGGAACAACAGTCGAAATACAAATGGACGACATAGACTCATCATAGGTAAGAAATGAGGTGATTTTGGGCAAGGTCCATCCACGCATGCCCCTCTGCACTACGCATTTCAATCTGTTGGTCCTTACCTTAGGAACGGTGCGACGGTGTGGTGGCGGCGGCGTTGTTGTCCATATCTCCATAGTGAAGTGGATTAAGAGGATGTTGTTCTTGGGAACGGATCTACGAAAGTTCACGGAGGACATGTGAGGTGCATGATGTATCTCATGCAACCATCTCCAGCCTTTGCAATTTGGCACCAGTTACAAAGTAAGCGAGCGCAACATGATGCTTGTTGCAAAGGCTGACTCGACGGTAGGTCTGATGAATCAGTTTGCGATTAGTATTAAATGGTTCAATCATTATAACAAATGGTCTATAGCAAAGCAAGCGAGCACCATGGTTATTGTTCCATAGGTTGCGGGTGATTCGACTGTAGATGAGACGGAGCATGTTGTGATTCGTGCGAAAGGATTCGACCATTGCAACAAGGGGTCTACTGCAAAGAAAGTTAGCAAAATATGGTTGTTTGCAAAGAAAGTGAGCACAACATGGTGCTTGTGCAAAGGCCGATAGGGCATATTTCTCCCTTAGTGGTTTTGGTGATTGATGACAATGCATTTGCGGACTAATCGTGTGCATTGAGCATTTTAGAGAATCTATCGCATGGCACAAGACGATCCTTGCCCCTCGGAGCTATTGCGAAGATGATGTTTTTCTTGTGTTTCATTTTTGGTGAATTCGAGTCGTACGATCACCGTATTATTAAGAGGGGGTCCGCTTCGAAAAGGTTTGGGTTGAATCAACACGTACACAGTCTCTTTGCACCCCCTTTCCTTCCCGGTTCGGAGCTTGTCCTTCCTTGTACATGGGCCCTCTTGAGGCACATAAGCGGTAGTACCGCTCAGCAGCACGGTAATACCGCTCCAGCGGTACTGCCGCCGTTTAGTGCTACTAGGACTTCCGCCTATTCTTAGTGCTCTGTAGTATGGCGGTAGTTCAGTGCGGCAGTACCGCTCGGTACTGCGGCTCTGAACTACCACTCCACTACCGTAGATCTACTGGCATTCTAACTATTAAGCGGAAGTACCGCTCCGTGCTACCGTCCCGGTGAACTACCGCTGCTTCACTACCGCTGGGAGTACCGTTTATTTTTTGTCTTTTGGACTGCTCTATCCTTCGAGCGGAAGTAGAGCGGAAGTAGATCGGTAGTAGCCAGCGGTAGTACCGCTCTGTGCGGCACTACCGCGCTGCCCTCCTCTACTACCGATGTTTTGTGTGGTTGCACAACACTAAGGGAAGTACCGCTGGTGGGAGCGGTAGTACCGCTCCGGTGGCACTACCCCTCCCTGATCTGTTCAGTTAAGTGCAGCTGCTGAAACTTCCGTGCCAGCGGAAGTACCGCTCACTCCAGCGGTACTACCGCTTGTGCACAGGCTGAAGGGGCATGACGGTTGGATTATTTTTCCCACTATGTAAGTAAGTCTTCTTCTTCTAGTTGACTTACCTCTTCCTCATGCAAGCTCCATTGTTGCTCAAAAGCTCACTCTTGCTCGATCTTTCTCTCTAGCCATTCAAACTTGTTGATTTTTTAGGAATTGGTTGAGAAGACTTAGATCTACACTTCCACCCAGAGAAATTTGACCCCCCACTAATCCCTTGCAGATCTTATTACTCTTGGGTGTTTGAGCACCCTAGATGGTTGAGGTCACGTCGGAGCCACATTCCATTATGGTGAAGCTTCGTGTGGTGCTGGGAGTCTTCAGTTCGGTTGTGGAGATTGCCCCAACCTTATTTGTAAAGGTCCGGTTGTTCCCTTCAAGAGCATCACTAGTGAAATCACGACATCTTGCATTGTGCGAGGGCGTGAGAAGAATACGATGGCTAGTGGTTTTTTGGGGAGCATTGTACCTCCATATTGCTCCAACGGAGACGTACTTCCCCTCGAAAGGAAGGAACTTCGGTAACACATTCTCGTCTCCACCGGCTCCACTTGTGGTTATCTCTTACCTTTTTTTGAAACGAGGTAAAAGATTTGCCATTTTCATTGATTAAGAAGAAGAGAGTTGTCCGGTTAATTAGAGGAAAACCGGGCGAAAACCGTTACAACACGCCCACAAGAAAGGGCACTCCGGCCGACCTGGCACCAACAAGACCACACACACCGCCGAGAAGAGGGCACCGTCGAGGCTGCATGCATTGTCATCGTCATCACCTCTCCCCGAGCAAGCGACTCCGACTCTGCCGCAAACGATCTGTCCAGACCCCTTCGAACGAACGACACACGATGACCTTGTCAGCCCTAGCCAAACAATCGACCGCCGACGTCGAGGACCGGCAGCTCCGATTTTGTTGATACGCTTCACTGGAGAAAGTTGCACGCCTCGCACCGACCTAGCCCAGCACAACCTCCGGAGAGCACCGTCCGCTCAAACCACCCTCATGGAGTCATCGTTGCCGCAGGGGCCCCACCGCATGCAGTTCCGACTTCTCTGTCACAGTGAGAAACAAGCATAGGCATACTCGTTGGCGAACCGGACCGCCGACATCAGAAGGACAGGCCGCGACCCAGCTCCACATGCCATCATCATTGACGTCACACGCGTCGCAACGCCAACCACTCGCATCACCAGTTGGCCACCTGCCAACCGTGAGCCGTGCACGTCCAGCCCAAGAGAAGGGCGAGGAATAATCATCGATCTTCAAAGCAACGCCCTAAAGAGGGAAACACCATTGAGACGACGTCGTTGCCTGACCCAGATGGATCTAGGCTTTCGCCTGAAGAACGAGATCCGAGGATGGACCGGGTCGGAGAACTCCACGACGGTGCCTTCAAGAAGGGAAACGACGCCCAAAAACGCCGCCACCGCCTGCCGGCCATAGCCGGGCAAAGCTTGCGCTCGGAGTAGACCCGATGAACAACCTCACGCAGCCGGCCGAAGCCGGCCCGCACCTCCGCTGACCTGCACACACCTTGCACAGCCACCACGCCATCGCCACACAAGGTCCACCACAACGCACTTCCGCCCAGCTGCCGCAACCGAGGCCACCACGATGACCAACCCTCCGGCAGACACGGACGGACCAGATCCGGCCGAAGAGCAGCTGGATCAGGCGCCCCCTTGACGCATCACCAAGACCACCAGCAAGAACTGGATCGGAGGAACGACCAGAAGGCAGGGAAGCGGAGCCGCCACCCCCGCCCCGACTCGCCGAGAAGGATCTGCAGGACCGCAGCCCCGGAGCCTGCCGACGACGTCGCCGTGGCCACCACCCGCCGGAGACGCAGCCTCGTGGTCGCCACACCCCATAGCCGCTGCGCCGCGCCACCAAGAGGCGAGCCTCCCCCACCGCGAGATCCTGCCGCAGCAGAGAGGCCCCGCCGCCGCCATCCGCCGCTCGGGCTTAGCCCGGCGGCCTCCTCCGGCGGCGGCGAGGGGAGGTAGGGGGCAGAGAGGGCTGGAGGCGGCGCTCGATCTAGATCCGCCCGTGCCGCCGTGGAGGCGACGCGGGGGACGGGGGAGGTGGCGTAGAACTTTTTGAGCAGTTCTTGCTGCTGTTATGGTTCTGAAGGTGAATGGCAGGTCGCGCACGAACCTCTTACCTTTAATTTGTGCAACATTTACTAGTGTTGTATCTCTTTCTTGCTTGTGTTGTTGTTGTTGCTAGCATCATATAGGTCATTCATCTAGTTGCATATCTAGACAGCCTATTTATTGCTAAACCTAATTTGATAAGAAAACCTAAAAACTGGTAGTTGCCTATTCACCCATTTCCCCCTAGTCAACCATATCGATCCTTTCATCACGGAATACTCGGCGGTAGATCGGACAGCTGTCTCGTGCGCCATCAGACGACTGCCAAGGCGTCCGATCAGATCCAATTTCACCTGCACGACGCATAGGGTACGCCTAAAATATTTTCAAAATGTTGGTGGATGTTGGCATATTTTTTAGGAGTATTATAATTTAGTCAAACTTTTTTTGAACACATCGGCTAAAATTAGATTTTCAGTTATTTTCGTAGCTTCAAAACAAGTTTTTTTTTCTTTCGAATTTGTCACAAAAGTGAACAAAGTTATCAAATATTTACGCATCCAGAGGCCACACGAACTCCGCTTCGTCTCGTCGCGACCATCTGACAGGTTCGCTCGCCGGTCGGAGGCATACCCGCCGCCATGTCGAAGCTCGCCAACCAGCCGGCGCCGCCGTCGTCGGATATGGATGTTGACTCCGCAGCCGCGGTCGAGGAGAAGAATCCCGTCAGGTTCTCCATCAATGGTGAGCTCTCTCCCTACCCTCTGCGCAGACCCGATCTCCCCCCCTCGCGTCTCCTGATCCGTCCCCCTTCCTCCGCGCAGTGCTGGAACTCATGAGGGAGGCGCAGATGCAGCACGGCCTTCGCCACGGCGACTACACGCGGTACAGGTGCGCGTCCCGATTACCGATCACACCCCACTTGACGCCCACCCAGATCTGCTGCCTGCTCGTCTTCTCAGCTGTGCCATGCCACCGTGATTCTCGCCTCGCGGGATTCACGCGCGTATATTGATCGGGAGGCATCTTTTCTTCCTACCGTGCTCTCAGATGTGTGACTTGTGATGGAATGCTTTCATCCAGTCCCCCTATATCGAAATTTTCCTATGGAAACCCTGCTTCGAACTTGCTCTGTAGTCTAATAGAATTCATACATTTAATCTGCTATAAAAGAAAGCTATCTTTTTACACCTTTGCTTTGCGCATTATGCTTGCTCCGTTTTCTCTGTTGCCGGTGCATGAGGGGGAAGTTCTGTCCTCTCAGATGTTGCATGTCTTGTTTGCCCCAAGTATCTTGCTTTTGCTTATAATTTATTAGTATGGTGCTGCTGTCATTTGTGGATGCATACTTTGTCTGAAGGATTTAGGATTATTTGCAGGAGATACTGTACTGCGCGTCTGAGAAGGCTATACAAGTCTCTGAAGTTTTTGCATGGCCGTGGTAAATATACCCGGAGGAATATAACAGAGTCAACAGTGACTGATGTGAGGTGTGGTGCTTTTTCTCCTGATAATCTACCATATGCCTGCTGCCTTTGTTCATACTTCACTTCGGCTAGTATTTTGGTAATTTTGACAATTTAGATTAGATGGATCTGTTTGGATTTGGTATGTTAACTACCATTGTCAACATTTAAAACCAACAATGTGATTTCCTTTGTACCGTTGAACATATGATTACTATTAGTTACAAAGATTTCAGCCACCATTTGGTAGTTGTGTACTCCATGCCTGTGATATTTATTAGTACTTTATCAGTATTGTTAATTCCTTACCCTAGCAAAATTCTTGTTATTGTTGATGAACACTTTTGTAGTGCATGTAATCGGTGTGCGACAACTATTGGGGAACTTAAGCAAATGCTTTTGCAATTTAGTGAGCTGTTAGGCTTGGTTACGCCTAAAGCAATTTTAACACATGAGTGTAGGTTTCTACATGTGGTATTTTATACGGCTGAGAGAGCATGGAGTCATGCTATGGAGAAGAAAACTGCTGGTCCAAATGCACCGCAGCGCATCTACATGCTGGGTCGATTTAGGAAGGCAGTCAAATGGGCGGCACTTTTTTCACAGTTATGTTCTATAAAAGGAGATTCCAGGACATCTTTGGAAGCTGAGGTGTGTTTCTTATCTTTTGTTTGATTTAGTGCTCAGTTGACAGTCCTTTTTAAGTACAAAATAGAAACCTCACTATGTTGATCTGATATAGTTGTCCTATAGGAAAACTATTTTTTGAACCATCTAAAATAATATCTTTTGTAGGCATATGCTTCATATATGAAAGGAACTTTGCTTTTTGAGCAAGAGAAGAACATAGAGGCAGCAATGTTGAATTTCAAGAATACCAGGTTTGTGGAAATAATACTCGGTCCATTGATGTTTTGGCTCTATGCAGTGTGGTATTATTCCTTGTGTTGATCATCCTTATTGTCGTGCCTTGCTGTTTGGATATATCATGATACTTGCTCCCCTTATGAGTATTTTAAAACTTTGTGATTGACATTTATTATTTTTCACAGGACTGTATATGAGGAGCTTGGGAAGTATGGCAGCATAGAAAATCAACTTTTATGCCGTCAGCGCATTGAGGAAGTGGAGCCTATGATTGGATTCTGTTCACGCAAACTTGGTGGATCTGCTCTGCAAGAACATGACCTGCTAGATATGGAAAAGGAGGGGCCTGCTTATGACCTTTTTAAAGCTAAGATTGAGGTATTTTCTTTTCATACAACTAAAGAATATAGTGGAATGCATAAGAGGTCCTAAAACTATTCGAGGAGTGTCAAGGTAGTACTAAAACTTTAAAATTGCAGACTTGGGCCCCAAAAGTTATAAGTTCTTCATCGCGGTCCTAAGCAGCCCAGACCGGGTCAGACTTGCTTATGTAGTACGTTGATTGTCGCCACATAGACGTATGGACCCACCAGATAACCGATTGAAGCCAGAATCTGTTGAAAGTAGAAACACCCCTGATATCCTGGTAATTTTCACTTGTGCCCCCTAGTTCTTTTCCCCACTAGCAATGTTCAGAGAATCGTTAACTGGTAACTACTCGGTCGGCTGGCGAGTAGGGTATTAATAGGCAAATCAGCCGATAAATGAGTTAATCGGCCGATAAATGAGTTAGTCGGCTACTCACTGACCCACGGAGAAGGGATTAATCGGCCAGTTAACTGATTCATCGGCTGATATTTTGAACACTGCCCAACTGGTGACATATGCTCATCCCTAACCTCTCGTCCTGATCCTCTCTCCCTCACGCATGTGGAGATAAAAATCCAATCCCCAAATCATGTGCAACCTATATTATGAGGAACCAGTCAGGAATTGCACGTCAGAGACATAAAATAGGTGATTTTTGTGAGTATACCACTGCAAAACCATCAGATATTGCATATACCACTGCAACGATTCGATTAATTTTTCACCATGCACATTTTGACAGATATATGATTCCCATCGGTTCTTATGGGGAAATAGTTCACCACACACTTTATCTTTGCAGTGTGTAACATGAATGTTTGGTCAGCTTGATTAATGCATGTTTAAACCTTGAGTTTTTTTTCTGCAATCCACATAATTTGTTTACAGTTTGAAAATGGCGTGCATATCTTGCAGTGCGCCTAAACTTTGCTATTATGATGTTAGTTAATGTTGCATACATGCAAACTTGAACTAGTACAATGAGGATGTCACACAACGAACGATTATAGTTTAACTTTTATATTCTTGACTTCACGCGATGGGTATGCTTTTTGTTGGACCTGTGCTTTTCTTTATTTCTTGGTCAAGTCAGGATCTTCATTAAAGATCTATGACTCATTTGAAATCGGGAACTGTTTTTGTGACAAAATATCAGAAAAGGAATTGTCAGAATCGTGCTAGACAAGTTCTAGTATGGCGTTGATTATTGCTTAGAGCAAGACCAATGACCTCCCTATCCGGCTTTGCATCGGCCAAATTGCTGATTTTGGTTGAAATCGATGCTCCAACAGCATCGGCAAACAGCTCAGCAAAAGAATCACTCGGCAAACTATATCCTTTATGCTCGCCACTTCTGCAGACCTGGAAGAGAGTCGGTATCGAGCAATGACCGCGGCAGCTTGTCCCTCCTGCGCTGCTGAGGAATGATCTGAGGATGGTGCTCCGTTCCCCTCTCGCGCGACCACCTTCTTTTTTTCTGTTGCCGCCGCGCTGCCTCTCTTGCTGCTCGCTTGATCTGGAGGGACTGGTTGGCGTCTGGACAAATCAGAGGGGAGGAAGATTGGGGGGGGGGGGGGGGGGGGGATAGGGTGCAGCGGTGGTGGTGTTCGGTGGCGTCAACAGGGTGGGAGGTGCAGTGCTTGTCTGTGCTACTGAGAGACAGGGGGGTGGCAGCGCTTGTTTTGGTGCTCTGTGGTGGTGGCGATTTATTTGATGCTTTGTGTCGTCGATAGATTACTATGTGCTGCACTCTACCTGTTGCTGATGCTTCCATTATTGTGAGGTTGTGAGAGACAGTGAGATCATATGTTGCTGCTTGTGCTTGTGTGCTTGCACTTTATTAGAGATAAGTGAGAGAGATATTGACAACTGAGGTCGAATCGATTCATTTGATGTTGTGTGTTTGCAATTGCTGTTGCTGGATGGAGATAGCACATGAGAATTGGGGTCAACTGAAATTATGCATCAATGAAATATCAAAGGTTTTAGAGAATTTTTGTGAGTTCCAAAAGGTTGATAAAATATACGTGGATGAAATTTGGAGAGCGGGACTGTTGGAGCGTGCACAGAAATAGAGAAGGAATCCTTAGTTGAGGCTCTGCGAATAGAGATATAAGGAATTGATTTGAGGAGTTCGTTGGACTTGCTCATTTGAAATTATTTTAATATTGTTTCATAAATATGACACCATAGCCTACTTACAGTTTCTGAGTGCCAGATTGCATTTCCACCCCTGTTTTCAGATAGATGTATTTTCTATTTTGATACTTGCAGGCTGTATTATCTGAGACAAGGTCACAGCAGGCGGCTTCTATGACTGAGTTTAACTGGCTTGGTCGCAGATTTCCAATTACCAGTGCAAAGACCCGTGTGTCCATATTAAAAGGTACTCCTATATAGGTTATGTATGTTCTCTCTAAATATTATAGACATGATTTGCAAGTTCATCTCAGAGATAGCGGATAGTCCACATCTTATTTAATTGACCAAGACAGGTCTTTTTGTACAGTATTTCTGCATCTGCTTTGCTTTCTACTTGTAGATAGATTTCTTTTTAATCTAGTGATATGATTCAGCTCAGCAGCTGGAGAAGGATTTAAACGGCGCAGCCACAGAACCAATCCCAGCAGACAAAAAACTTGCTATATTTGATAAACTATTCTCTGCATACCACGAAGCTCGAAGCTGCATCCGCAATGATTTGGTATGAAAATAATGATATAGATATATGTATGTTCTAAAGGCAGTATATGCATCCTACTAACACTTTTGCCAAATGCAGGCTTCTGCTGGCAATGCTGAGAATATAAGAGACGAATTGAATGGTCTTGACAAGGCTGTCAGTGCAGTTTTAGGATTGAGGACCATAGAACGTAACCAGTTACTTGTTACTATTGCTAAAAGTAAGTTTGCAAAGCATCGGGATGAGAAGAATGAGAAAATTACAAAGCCGGAAGAACTTGTTAGGCTATATGATCTGCTAATTCAGGTAAGCTCCGTTCATATTATGCCTTACTAGAGTTGTGTACTTCTACTGATGCGAAAACAATTTAACTTGCAGAATACAACAGACCTAACTGATTTAGTTAGCTCAGGAAGGGATAAAAACGAAGAAGAGAACGCTTTTGTTCGTGAGTATGAGCTGAAAGATTTGGCTTTCCGAGCTGAGAGGTGAGTTCCACATTGCTTTCTTCGAAACCTAGAATTCTTTAATAATCAGCTTCTCTGTTCACGACTATATTGAATAATGTTATTGAGAGCTTGACACAAGGCATCAAAATATTTATTTGTCTTATTTTTAAATTATTTATTTGTATAAATGTTCCAGCTTATTACCAAGTTTCCATCTGCTATCCTAGAAAGCTTACATGTAACACATAGCGGCTATACTCACAAATTTTATTTTGGAGTACTGTGCAGATGTTTCTATTTGGCAAAGTCATATAGTTCAGTCAGTAAAAGGGCCGAAGCCTATGCATTATTCAGTTATGCACATTCCCTTGCTGATTCTGCACTGCAAGAACTGGCTAATAGTCCTCACAAGGTTTGCTACTGTGCTAACATTTATATGATCATTAAGAAGTGGTAGCTTCTAAACTCCATCCATTTTTTATCATTGTTTTAAGTGTGCCCACATCATTATCATTATCATTTGGTGCCCTTGTAAGCTAAAAGCAGCTTTTGATCTTCAGAAATGCGAGTATTATGTTGGTACCTGCACAAGTCTGCTAGGATAAATACTGTTTATTGATCTTCAAACAACATAGTTTCGGGGCTTTTACTAAGGCGCTCCTAACTTTATCTTGCTTTGTTAGTTAATATGCCTGTATTAGTTGCAAATTGTACAGTTTTGGCTTTTCTTGAATCCTTTTTCGGTTCCTAGTAGTTAGTACCTTAGCCTTTTGATATTTCCTTTGGTGTTTTTTTCCCTTTGAGTAGGTTTTGTGCTATCTTCATGCTCTTCTAATATAAAAAACATGCGTTTGGGTGCTTGTCGGAGGAAAAAAAATGCTTGATTTTTTGTCTGTCTGGCAGGTACTTCAGTCTAACTCAAATGCTCTTACTTTACAGACCTTAATCCAAGATCTCGAGGCTCTATCTTTCAATTGTAGATCCAATAGTTGCATTGAACATGCAACAGGTATTATGGAGGATGAGAGTGCTCCTGAAAGACTTTCTAAAGGAGTCTCAACTATATCACTTGGCGACGATAAAAGAAAGGTATGCTTTGTACAAGTTCTTGTCCACGTAAGCGTTTGATGAGATTAGTTTGTTACTATTGGTATTTAGATCATTAGTCCCACCATTTGAGTCTTATGTTATGGTAGGGTAGCTACCCTTGGCATCCAGTTCTTTCACCCTATTGTACACGTCACGAGTCTATTGATGAAAAAGGTGTCTGAGGAAAACTTGAACTGAAGTCCTACAGTGAGGGATATTCATATTGAACCAAAAAAGAGAAGAAAAAACTGCAGATTCTCTTTTCCTTTTATTCTTACAACTCCATTCTTATGAGTAGTTGATGAATCCACTTTATTCACCAGCCTGGTTTATTATCTTTTCTTTCCCTTCCATTCTTATGTTCTACTCCCTCCGATCCATATTAATTGTCGCTGCTTTAGGACAATCAATATGGATCGGAGGAAGTATTATTCTTTAGCTTTACCTGAGATGTTAATGAATCCACTTTATTCACTACCTCGGTATGATACTTCATTACTTAGCTAGAGGATTCTGCTATCTGAACTTTCATGCATCACTTAATCTACGTACAGTCTGTTGTTCCCTGGATTGATCTTCGATGTGCGTGAAATCAAAATCAATGGCAGACCATGTCATTTTAGGGTGTTATACTGTTATTACGAAGCACTTTAGGGTCATCTTTTGAATATATGCTGATAATAAGTTTGTATTTTGCAGGATACTAAGTACCTCCTTGATATCCTAGGAAGCTATGAATCAGCACTTGGTGAGCAAAGCGCCAAAGCGCCATGTCGCATTTCACAGTTCCCACCACCGTTCCAATCAGTTCCCTGCAACCCAATTGTTCTTGACATGGCATACAACACAATCGAGTTCCCGAACCTTGAGAACAGGATGAAGAAGGAAAAGAAGGGTCTCCTCCGCAGATTCTGGGGGTGAAAGGAAGAGAGCGTGTTATTTAGTTCCTCAGGATCACCTTGCTCTTGGATTTTGATACATTACCTTGGTGGATTAATTTGTTTTTGCCTGTGCTGCTCATCGCAGTGCCGGTTTGATGTCTGGAAGGTTTCTAAGAAGTCTGAACCAAGTTTGGCAGGCAAATTTTTTTTCTGTTTCAAAATACATCAGTTTGAGTGTCGCTGTTTACAATCCGTTATACAGTATGGAACATTAACTAAATAGGTCATACTTCTTGAAATGTTAAATTGTTGCAGTATGATTAACTTATATTCCGCAATATTAGGTTCCATGTTTGGCTGCAGTAATGCTTATCCAAAATGTGTGCCAACGTGCAAGGCTGCTGCACTCTTGTGGTGAGGATATATACTGGTCGAAACTTTGAAATATATTTGAATTTTTTGGTGCATATAGATTGTTTACAACACTTGGTGTCATGAGGATTGCTCCATTCAGAACAAGCGCAAAGGAGCCCAAATGCTTCACAGTCAACTTGTTAATTGCATAACCAAATTTCAACTTTTTGAGGGAACATGCAAACGAGCTTAAAATCCAATTACCCAAGCTTGTGATTAATTATTGTCAAACAGTGGTTGTACGCTTGCGTTTCATCAGATCAGATGGTGCTCGATTTTCCAGATGATGATGCTGCGATTCCGCCAGTTCGACATTTCTCTCGCGCGCTGCTCAGTGAATAGCACTCGTACGCCAATGAAATGAAATGCCTTGAACGTGCTGGAATAAAAAAAAAATCTCCACAAAGATGATACAGGCGGCCTCCTCTAGTTGTGAAAGTCCCGTTAGCAGCACCTTGTTCACTCACATAACACAAGTGTGCTGCCTGCCTGCCTCTGCAACATGCACAACCATCCTCCATCCATATTGATATTTTTATTTTTACTCCATCCTTTCCATAATATAAAAGCGTTTTTTACACTAGTAGATAATAGAAAAAAGTCCATTTTACTACCTGAACAAAGTTGGTGGTTCACATAACCCCCTAATCTTTATTTCGGTTCTCTTTACCCCTTGAAAAATCTCATACCGGACAAAATCAGTCCCTGGGTGGTTTGACGTGACTGATTGCTGACGTGACAATGGTCAATGGGCGGTTTTGACCTGCGGCTGAGTCTCCCTCGTCACGCTGGGTTGAGACAGAGGAGCTCCTCCCGAGCCTCCCCACGCAGCTGCCTCCCTCCCGAGCACACGCCCGACCCCGCCGCCTCTGGATGACGCCGGCGACCGCCGGAGTTCCAAGCTGCTGCCCCTGACGCCCTGCTTCTCCTTTCTCCCTTCCCTTTCCTCTCCATTCCCGCACATCTGAACTCACACAGATCCACCCTGCCCCCCGGCAGCCATGGCCGTGCCGTCCGCCGCGCCCATGCCCCGCACTCCCCTCGCCCGGACTCATCCGCGGCCGCCGACGCCGCCCCGTCCCTGGACTTCGGCGACCCGGCCTCCCTCGCTGCCCTCCGCGGCCTCACCGACGCCGGCGCCGCCACCCGCCTGCTCCATGAGTGCGTCGCCTACCAGCGTGCCCTCGACGCGCTTCTCGCCCGCCGTCCCGACCTCGACCGCGCGGCCGCCTCCCTGCTCCGCTCCGCCCCGCCGCTCCTCTCGCTCGCCGCCTCCGACGCCACCGCGCTTAGGGAGTCATCCTCCTCCACCGCCGTGCTCGCCGAGGCGCTCTACTCCCCCGTCCGCCACCTCGACGCGGCACACTTGCGCGCCGAGTCCGCCCTGGCCCGTGCCGAGGCCGCGCTCGACCGTTCCCGCAAGCTCGACGTGGCGCACCGCCTGCAGGTCAAAACCACCATTGACCAATGCCACATCAGCTGCATGTTGAGACAAACCACCCAAGAGGGTCTTTTGTCCGGTTTGGGATTGTTCAGGGAATAAAGGGAACCGAAATAAAGATCAGGGAGTTATGTGAACCACCAACTTTGTTTAGGATAGTAAAATGGATTTTTTTTCTAATAATAGGAATCATGTTAATGTACCCGGCCCCGCGAGGCCGAGAATCCAGTGGCACAGACCGAGTTTCCTCGAGGAGAAATCCAAAGAAAGTGATATACACTAAGCGACCTGAGATGTGGAGCGAGCTGCTCAATTTTCTTTTCTTTCCTTTTGCGCCCAATCATCCGAGGAGAAAGGGAAGACGCTGGCCAACTTGTCCTCTCAGAGAAGGGAAAATGAAAAGGAGAAACTTGAGCCCTATCCACTATCTTAGCTGGTGATGTTTTAGTCGGAGCTTGTGCGGTTCGTTTGTTTGGCTGGGCTACTCGTGCACAACTTCTTCAGGCAATTGCAACGCAGCCATTATCTTTTCCAACCAAACCAAACCAGAAAGCACGAGAGCATTTACAGCCACAAACACCAAAATTCGGCCCAAACGCTCGTGGGTGCGTCGGGCATATCTGCGGACGGTGATCGAGCGGACATGCCCGAGCAATACATAAGAAACGTCTCCCACATCCGTGAATCTCAAACTTTTTTTAAAAAGTACGTCAGGCGTACCATATTTTTATAGAAGATAAAACATATTTACAAAAAATGTAGCCCATATGCGTACATACGGGCGTCCACAAAACACCAACACCATCACCGACCCTAAACATCTAAACTAACTTCGCACAAAACGTTGTAAACCTCCAACACCACCCGCCACCTGTCGTCAATCTGCAACCTTGCTTAGGATGTTTACAACAAGCTTCGTGGGTCGCTTCTGTTGCTCCACCCTGTGAAAGACTCGCGCATTTCTTTGCTTTCATAAGGCCCAAATTACTGCTATTACTAGGGTGTCAAAGCCCCTCTTGTGGGCCCTGTGGTAGTTCTTTCGTTCCCTCACCACCAATCCAAGGTCGAGTCCATGGGCAGGGCATCCTGCACTTGGACCCGTATTGTATTTCAAGTGATGTGCCATACCTCCCGGGCGTATTGACAGTGCATAAGAATGTGATTCGTGTTGTCCTCCTCCTGCAAGCAAGTATAACATGCCGTGGCCTCATCCTGCAATCCATGTCGTGCTCTCCTGTCCGAAGTCCAAATTCTATACCGCATCTCCAACCACGCAAAGATCTTGCACTTAAGAGTCGCCCAACTCCTCCAAACACACGCTGCCGTTGGAGATCTTGGTAGCCCGAAGCATAGACTGTTGTACACGGATTTAGCTGTGTATCCTCCTAAACTCGAGCAGGTCCACGTGAGGCTATCCTGCGCGGCCGTGTCTCGACTCACCGAGGCCAGTGCATGGCAAAGGTGCATGCACTGTATTTGAGCCATGAAGGAAGACTCGGGCTGGCAGTCCTCCAACCAACGGTCATTTAGTAGTGCCTGTTGTACCGTCCAGGAGTTGATCATCCTCGTCTGTACCGCCGCGTGCAACAGTGGCGCGATATCTACCACTGCAAAGCCATGGATCCAACGATCTCTCCAAAACAGAACTCGAACACATGCCTCAAATCAATACCTGCCATGCAAATTAAAACCTACCTACTACGTCTGTATCTAAAACTACTCATCGTCGAAGATACCGGTCGGACCAGCGGTCTCTCTGTATGCCCACATGGGTCCTATCGATCTATCTAACGTGATGAGTGCGTCCGGACATCTTCATATCCACCCCTATAAATGAGCCGAATATGAGAAGCGCCGGTCAGTCCAGACGTTTGAGCGGCTATGAAAAATCCGCTTGGGTGGTAAAAACGTTTTAGATGCTCTTACAAATTAGATTTGGTCATGAAAGTTAGCGGGCACGCTCCGCAAGATATGCTTTGCTCGATATCTATCTATCTTTTCATTCTGTTGAATTTTTTACATGTACGTAGGTCTGGGTTTTGTATGCTGCACCTGTAGTGTCTCTCTCCCTCTGTATTTACTTGTATCTTGGGAGACAAGACACCGGTCGTATCCCTTGTACCTATATATATGTGCCTAGTGCACGATCAATCAATCATCGATGCACAAAATCATTCTCTACATGGTATCTATCACAAGTCGATCTTCCCGCTTCCGCTAACCCTAGCCCTAGCCGCAGCCGCCGCCTCGGGCCGCCGTCGCCGCCGCCGCACTCTGCCGCCGCCGCCGCCGCTACCCACCTCCCCGCCGCGCCGCCCTCCCGCCGCGCCGTCCTCTCCACCCCGCGCGCCCTTCCGCCACGCCGCCCGATCCACCCCGCCGCGCCGCCCTCCTGCCGCGCCGCCCCCTTCACCCCCTCCTCGCCGCCATGTCGTCCAACGCCTCCACCTACTCCAACCCCTTCGCCGTCGACCCTGCGGAAATCCGCGACATCAACGTCCATGCACGCGTTCCCGTCGTCCTCGACGCCTCCAACTCCACGTACTTCGCGTGGAAGACGTACTTCACGCTGCTCTTCCGCGAGAACAACCTCATGGATCATGTGGATGGCACTGTTGACTCCCGCGCCATGGTGGATGACATTGAGTGGACCGCGATCGACACCACCATGTTCTTCACCACCATCTCCAAGGACCTGTTCCACACGGTCGTGAGCGCCGGCGACGACGCCCGCACCTTGTGGGTTAAGCTGAACGGCCTCTTCACCGGCAACAAGCTTCAGCGCCGCGTTTTTTTGCAGCAGGAATTTTTTGACTGTCACCAGGATGAACAGTCCATTGATAACTACTGCCGCCGCCTGAAGACGTTGGCGGATGAGCTCCGCGACATTGTCGCCAAGGTTGATGACGACCTCCTCCTGAGCACGCTCACCGCCGGCCTCAACGAGGACTTCGGCAACGCCGCCTCCAACTTTACCTTGATGCCGGAGCCCTCCTTCCCCAAGTTTGTGGCGTACTTGCGGTTGGAGGAGCGCCGGATGAAGGGGGTCAAGAAGCGCGTGCAGCATCACGCCCTCGCTGCCGGCACCTCCCGTGGCGCCCCACCACCGGCCGCCCCACCAACGCCGCGCCAGCAGCCGCCGCCCCCCGCGCCTCCGGGGTACTTCCCCTGCCGCCCGCGCCCCCCGCCCCTCCCGCTGCCCCCAGCAGCCAGGTGGCGGGCGCCGCCGCAAGCAGGGGGCTCGTCAGCAACGCAGCAACCCTCCGTGGACATACGGCACCAACCCGTCGACCGACGTTGTCCACGCGTACTCGATGCCGGTCCCTCGGGCTCCCGCTCCGGGCATCCTCGGGCCTCGTCCAGCGAGCCATCAGGCCCTCTTCGCCGCGCAGAACGCCGCTCCCTACAGCGGCTACGGTGCCGCACCTCAGCCCGCGCCCGCCTACGGCGCCGCCCCCGCGCCGGCCTACGGAGGGTTTTACTGCCACGGTGGGACCCGGCCCTTCTCGCCGCCCTGCACTCCGCTCCGTCGACGAGTTCCTACGGTGGCGGTGGTGACTGGTACATGGACTCGGGCGCCACCGCTCACATGACTGCTCATCCCGGTAACCTCACATCTGCCACTCCTGTTCATACTCCCACTCGCATCACCGTTGGTAACGGTTCCTCTCTACCCATTACACATGTCGGTCATATGTCGTTTCCTTCTACTTCTACTCCCGTTAACATGTCTAATGTTCTTGTGTCTCCCAACTTAGTCACTAATCTAGTTTCTGTTCGTCGTCTTACTCGTGAGAATCCTATAACTGTTGAATTTGACGATGTCAGCTTTTCTGTGAAGGACGCCCGTACACGGATGGTACTCCACCGATGTGACAGCCCGGACGAGCTTTACCCGGTGCATCCCTCCGGCGCCACCACCACCCGTCGTCCCGCCGCCTTCGCCGCTAGTGTCGATCTTTGGCACGCCCGTCTCGGTCACCCCAACTCCACCATTATGCGTCAGATTCTTCAGAGTTTTTCTTTCTCATGTAATAAGGTTGACAACCACACTTGTGAGGCTTGCCATCTTGGCAAGCACGTTCGTCTCCCCTTTAGCGAGTCTACAAACATTTCCACTTTTCCATTTCAGTTATTGCATAGTGATGTTTGGACGTCCCCGGTTGAGAGCAACACGGGCTATCTATACTATTTGGTGATATTGAATGATTTTACCCATTATGTGTGGACATTTCCTCTTCATCGCAAGTCCGACGCTCTTGCCACGCTCACCGCCTTTTATTCATATGTCACCACACAGTTCGGTCGTCCCATTCTCGCCTTGCAAACTGACAACGGCAAGGAGTTTGACAACGTCGCCGTCCGCAATCTTCTTGCGTCGCACGGCACCATTTTTTGCCTCACTTGTCCATACACGTCACAACAGAATGGTCGCGCCGAGCGCGTCATTCGCACCCTTAATGACTGTGTCCGCACGTTGCTCTTCCACTCCTACGTGCCTCCTCAGTTCTGGCCGGACGCGCTCGCGACCGCCAGCCTTCTCATTAACATTCGCCCGTGTTGTTCGCGTTGGAACTACACTCCTCACCAGCTCCTTTCGGTGCGGTTCCATCTTATGATGGTCTTCGCATTTTTGGGTGTCTCTGTTATCCTATCACCGCGTCCGCTGCTCCTCACAAACTCGCTCCCCGGTCGCTTCCATGCATCTTCCTTGGTTATCCTCCCAACACCAAAGGTTACCGGTGCTATGATCCAGTGTCCCACCGCGTTTTTACTTCGCGGCATGTGTACTTTGATGAGCTGGTGTTCCCGTTTCAGCAGGTACCGTCACCCTCGGCGTCTCCCGCGGCACGGTTCGCCCCTGCCTCCTCCTCTGGCGAACCGACCAGCCGCGCACCGGGCTCGACTCTGCCTGCGCTCCCCGCATCGGCGGCCCCCATCGCCGCGACCCCCACCGCGGCCCCCTCGGCGGCCCCCGACGCGGCCCCCTCGGCCGCCCCCGTCGTCGCGGCTGCACCCCTCACCGGTGTGGTCACTCGGGCTCGGACTGGGACACTTCGTCCTAGCACGCGCTACACGTATGACGAGTACGCGTGTGCTGCATCTACCTCGGCACCGTCTCCACTCCCCACCTCCGCTCGCGCAGCTCTTCGGGATCCGAACTGGCTTGCTGCGATGCGTGAGGAGTTTGACGCCCTGCAGCGCAACCGTACGTGCCAGCTTGTCCCGCGGCCTCCCCGTGCCAATGTGATCACTGGCAAGTGGGTCTTCCGCCACAAGACTCGCCCCGACGGCTCTCTCGAGCGCTACAAGGCGCGTTGGGTGGTGCGCGGCTTTCGCCAGCGTGCCGGCGTGGACTTCACCGACACCTTCGCCCCGGTTGTCAAACCGGGCACGATTCACGCTGTCCTCCAGCTTGCTGTTTCTCGCGCCTGGCCAGTTCACCAGCTCGATGTGTCTAATGCTTTTTTGCATGGCCATCTCGACGAGCAGGTGTTTTGTCAGCAGCCTACTGGTTTCGTCGACACCGACTATCCGGACCACGTGTGCTTGCTTTCTCGTTCTCTCTACGGGTTGAAGCAGGCGCCTCGGGCCTGGTACCAGCGGATCGCGGCCTTCCTTCAGCAGCAGGGGTTCCGGTCCACACGGTCCGATGCCTCCCTGTTTGTTTATCACCAGGGTCCCGCCACCGCGTACCTCCTCCTGTATGTCGACGACATCATCCTGGCTGCTTCCTCGCCAGTGCTCCTTCAGCAGATCACAACTCGCCTCGGCACTGAGTTCGCCCTCAAGGATTTGGGGGCTCTCCACTACTTCCTCGGCATCGAGGTTGTGCGCCGGGCTACTGGCTTCTTCTTGCATCAGCAGAAGTACGCCTACGAGCTTCTGGAGCGCGCGGGCATGCTTAACTGCAAGCCTGCTCCTACGCCTGTCGACACGAAGGCTAAGGTGTCCGCCGTCGAGGGATCTCCGGCGTTCGACGCTCCCTACTACCGCTCCATCGTCGGTGCGCTTCAGTACCTCACACTGACGCGTCCGGACATTCAGTATGCTGTCCAGCAGGTGTACCTTCATATGCATGCTCCTCGTGATACTCATTGGGCCCTGGTGAAACGTATCCTTCGGTACATACGTGACACCACAGCTATGGGTCTCACCCTGACGGCATCACCTGACACCAGCCTTGTCGCCTACTCCGACGCCGACTGGGCTGGGTGTCCCGACACTCGACGCTCCACTTCCGGCTACTGCGTCTACCTCGGGCCCTCTCTGATTTCGTGGTCGTCTAAACGACAACCCACGGTCTCACGATCGAGTGCCGAGGCCGAGTACAGGGCCGTGGCCAACGCCGTTGCGGAGTGCTCTTGGCTACGACAGCTACTTCAGGAGTTGCTATGCGAGGTTTCTAAGGCGACGCTTGTTTACTGCGACAACGTCTCCGCGGTGTATCTTGCCGCCAACCCTGTCCATCACCGACGGACGAAGCATATTGAGCTCGACATTCACTTCGCCAGGGAGCACGTCGCACTTGGTCGTGTTCGAGTTCTCCATGTGCCCACCGATCAGCAGTTCGCCGATGTCATGACGAAGGGACTACCCACCTCGACATTTGAGGGCTTTCGGTCCAGTCTCTGCGTCACCGGCGACGCTTCGACTGCGGGGCGGGGGGGGGGGGGGGGGGTTGAACATGTGTACATGTACGTAGGTCTGGGTTTTGTATGCCGCACCTGTAGTGTCTCTCTCCCTCTGTATTTACTTGTATCTTGAAAGACAAGACACCCACCGGTTACACCCCTTGTACCTATATATATGTGCCTAATGCACGATCAATCAATCATCAATGCACAAAATCATTCTCTACCCATTCCATGGCCTGCAAAATGTGCCCGTGTGTTTTGCCTCGGTGCGGCGGCGCCGCCTAACTCATCTGCGCAACCGAAATGACACAGACAACATGCATTGCATGCCAAGCAAAATGAAATCACGGTTGCGCGCGCGACGTCGCGACTAATTTATTGACGCAAAGCCACCGAATCTGAGATCTGGCGGTCGGACGAAATTCAACAATCGTACCTATGCTATGCTATATGCTTTTCCCGGGGACATGTCTTGCCATCTTCTTTTATTTTTATATATACGCGAGATGCAGGTCCAGTGGTCTCCCTTGCCCTACGTGTCTCTTTGACATTGGGCAATGCGTATGTACGTACGTATCATTTACTCTTCTCCAACCGAAGAACACTCCGAATTTCAGTTGGGCAAGCTAGCAAATGGAAGGCCTTTTAAACGTGCTGGCCAAAAAAAACGACTCCCAATATCAAGATGTTTTTTTTTTGGAGGGAAATATCAAGATGTGATAGTACTAAAAGCGGCGTGCTCCTCGATCGACGTCTGAACCTGCATTTGTTTTCCCTTCCTTCTTCGCAGCGCCGCCTTTCTCTTGCCATGTTTCAAACCTCCTTGTACCGATAATCCTACGGAACACGTTTCCTTGTTCCATCACGTTCGTTAGGGCCACTCATGTAGAGTTTGTGGCTCAAATTTCAAAAGTTGGGAGGTGATCGATGGAGCTGCTCTTTGTTTAGGAGCTTGTCCTCTGTCACCTGCTGCGTCACCCACAACTCACACATCGGTCATTTGTCATCGCCTACGCAAACTACCACAGTTCATATTATATTAGCTAATAGCTACCCCCACATGACGAGTAGAGTGACCGATGGCACCAGAGAAACACACGACGGGCGCATCACGTCAATACGAAACATATGTTTGTTCCGGAACATGTCCAAAGCAAGCCTTTTCTACATAACGAATCCAAAGAAACTCATGTGTACGTATTTGTATGCCGGTTGGTCGATCGAGCTTCTTTCCTCTTGTGTCCACTCATGGTAGCTCGGAACAAAGAAAGGTCCTACTAGTAGGAGGGGAACCTTTGGAACATGAGGTAGGTGAACCTGTTTTTTATTAATAAATAGCAATTGCAAAAAAAGGGATAATTAGATTTATGCCCCTAGTTGTGTCTCACTCGTATGTTTTACCCCTAATTTTCAAAAGTCATCGGTTCTGTCCAAGTCACTTTGCTCTTCTTATGCTTTTGCCCTTTGACCGTTTGATCGTCAGTTTGAAAAATTCATAACTAATTCATACTAAATCAGAAAAATGCAAATAAGATACCAAAATGTTCGGAAAAATATCACCTATATACCAGTGTCATTTGCATTCATGAAAAAAGTGTTAGAAAATGCACATCCAAGTTTTAGCTCTTTTGATACCACCATGAATAGTAAAATCTAAAAAATAAAAAAAAATAAAAAAAGGAGGGTAAAGAACGACAAATGTTCTAAGTGCCTGCCAAGTTTCATCAGGGAAGAACATTCGTGGGTGCCGCAGCAAAAAAAACAACCAGCACTCCAAAATAGATTATTTTTTTGCCACGACTTCCATGAATGTCATTCCCTGATGGAACTTGGCAAGCACTTAGAACATTTGTCGTTCTTTGCCCTCCTATTTTTTTGAATTTTTTTGAATTTTTTTAGATTTTACTATTCATGGTGGTATCAAAAGAGGTAAAACTCGGATGTGCATTTTCCAACACTTTTTTCATGAATGCAAATGACACTGGCATATAGGTGATGTTTTTCTGAACATTTTGGTATCTTATTTGCATTTTTCTGATTTAGTATGAATTAGTTATGAAGTTTTCAAACTGAAGGTCAAACGGTCAAAGGGCAAAAGCATAAGAGGAGCAAAGTGACTTGGACAGAACCGGTGACTTTTGGAAATTAGGGGTAAAACAGACGAGTGGGACACAACTAGGGGCATAAATCTAATTATCCCGCAAAAAAAAGGGGTCATGAAACTTTTCGAAAACAAACTTGTTCATTCATTACACTCATTTAAAAGCTTTTTCAAGGAAATGACTTTCATGGTACTGTGGGTGAAAAAAACAAAATCAGCACTATAGCGGAGTTAGAGCATCTGCAACCAGGATTGGCTAATTTTGATCCCCAAAAGTTCGTGGGCGTGTCTGGTCAGTGGTCGGGCACGTTTGTTTTGAGCCTCTATTTGTGCATGCATCCAACCATGTCCCCTACATCCTTCTTAAGTTAAATGCATGGGATTTGTGAGGATGGAGAAAGAAAGAATAAAAAAGAAAGAATAGAAAAAGAAAGTCATTTGGATGGAGAAAGAGAGAATACGTAGGAGTGGGCCGCATCCTACGTGGAGGGCTGCCCGGATGCCTGGACATCCCCTATTTGGTGTGGATATTGGGATTTGTGGACAATCTGGTCATACGGGGACAAGGGGGACCGCGGGGGGGGGGGGGGGGGGGGGAGGTTCCAGTTGGGTGCATTTTTTTTCTTCTCTCCTGCCCGCACAGTGACCGGGCTGTCCGATGGGACGTTTGAGGGGTCTGGTTGTAGATGCTCTTACTATTCACTCTTTTTTCCCTGAAATTTTTGTTTTTTTTTGCCAGATTTCTGATGGAAAACCCTCACTGACGAAATTTTATACGAGTGTGCCAGCAGGTCAAATTTGTTCCACAAAATCAAAATATTTTGACTTTTTCCTGATCTTTTTCCATATCAAGTTCTACCCGCAGGTTCCGGGGGCATTTCCCCCGGCTAGCACCTCTATGTACAACTAGCGATTAAGTTGGAGAGGCCTAAGAGTTGTCTATTTGGGCCATGGAGTTTCTGCTCTCAGGTGCATGTGCACTCAGATGAAGAATTAAAGATAAATAAAATAATTTCTCGCAAAAAAGGATAAATAATAATTCCAATTTTTGTGATAAATATCAACGATGTTTACTTGTGAGTAAAATTTTGTAATGGAAGGACATTTGTGGGGGTCTGAAAAAGAAACGATGCTCGAAAAATATTTTGGAGCATTGATTTTCTTTCTCACACATCCGTGAATGCCATTTCATCGCCACAATTTACATGCAGGTCAAAAACTAATCAACCCATGTTGTCAAAAAAATTCAAAGAAAGGTGATGTGTACGTATTTGTATGCCGGTTGGTTGATCGAGAGCTTCTTTCCTCTTGTGTCCAGTCATGCTAGCTCGGAACAAAGAAAGGTCCTACTAGCAGGAGGGGAACCTTTGGAACATGAGGTAGGTGAACCTGTTATTTTTCTTAATAAATAGCAATTGAAAAAAAAGGGTCAGAAAATCATGATTTTTTTTAAACAAACTTGATCGTTCGTTACACCCGTGTAATTTTTTTTGCAAGGAAATGACTTTCATGGTATTGTGGACGAAAAAACAAAATTAGCACTATGGTAGAGTTAGAGCATCTACAACGAGGATTGGCTAATTTCGGTCTCCAAACGTATCCGGTCAGTGACCCGGACGCGTCTGTTTTGAGCCTCTATTTTGTGCATGCATACAACCATGTCCTCTACATCCTCCTCAATTTGTCCGGTTAAATGCATATGATTGCTGGGATGGAGAGAGAAAGAGAAAATAAATAATAAAAAGGAGAAAAGATGGTCCGGAATGGGCCGCATCCTACGTGGAGGGCTGCCCGAATGCCCGGACATCCCCGTATACTCTCTATATTTGGTGTGGATATGGGGATTTGCGGACAACCCGGTCATATGGGGACAAAGGGGGTGAGGGTCCGTTTGGGTTACTTTTTTTCTCTCTCCTATCCGGAGAGTGCCAGATAGTGACCGGGCTTTTCGATGGGACGTTTGAGGGATCCGGTTGTAGATGCTCTTACTATTAACTCTTTTTTTCTTGAAAATTTGTTTATTTTTTGCTAGATTTCTGATGCTAGTAGGTCAAATTTGTTCCAAAAAAATCAAAATGTTTTGACTTTTTTTTGAATTGTTTCTTTTCTCATATCAAGTTCTTCTACCCACATGTTCCGGGGGGTATTTTCCCCGGCTAGCACCTCTATGTACAACTAGTGATTGAGTTGGAGAGGCCTAACAGTTTGCTATTTGGGCCGAGTTTTTGCTCTCCGGTGCATGCGCACTCAGATGTAGAATTAAAGATAAATAAAATAATAATTTCAATATTTTTTGATAAATATTGGTGAGTGTTTACCTGTGTGTAAAATTTTGTAATGGAATGACATTTGTGGAGGTCTGAATAACAAACAATGCTCCAAAAATATTTTGGAGCACTGATTTCTCTCTCACACATCCATGAATGTCATTTCATCGCCACAATTTACATGCAGGTCAAAAACTAATCAACCTATGTTGTCAAAAAAATTCAGAATGTTCTGATTTTGTTTGTTATTCATATATTACAATTTATAGCAGGTGCATATGAGATCGGGATTAGGATTGCACTTTCAATCTGTTAACAACTAGTTCAGGCATATACATATATTTTAGTTCCAATACAAATAAAATTACAAGTTTTGATTTGTTTTCATGTATTTAGTCTAATCAAAACTAAAAAAATAGCAAGCTAAACCATATTGACACCAAAACTAACATCAAAAGCCCACATCGGTGCAAAATATACTATCTTTAGCGGTTCAAAACCCCATTTATGATAGTTTTACAGCCATCACATCCCAAGCCACACTATTAAACCTTTTGAGTTCCCTCCGTTTTTATTTTCAAAAAAAGAATTTTACACACCGGCTGTGCATCATTAGGATGCACACAACAATTCTCATGAATTACCAAGCAATGTACAGAACAAAAGTAACCAAACTGGATAACTATAAAATATGAAATTAACACCTAGGACTAAGTCGACTTCTTCCATAGAAACACTTTCAACAAGGGATAAACATCCTTGCACCATCATCACCATGTTTTGCTCGAGATGGCTTGTACAAAGATTTTTCATCTTGATTGACAGGATCATCCAATAAAGACTAACACAACAAGAAGTAAACAACATCGTTAACAAGGCAACGACACAAGTTCGTTGCCGAGCCCAACCAATAAAGGGCAGGACAAGAGTTTTCACCATGACATGAAGCGGTTTTCAATCAACACATTGCTGACCAACCATTCGGAAGTTGCAATCGCACTTACCAGTAGTCACGCAAGGCCAAAAAGGCACTAACATGTCGACAAAATTTAAAATCTGCATTTGTACTGTGCTAAAAAAATGTCCCACAAAATTTAATTTGTAACATCCCAGAAGATGTGTCATTGAGATTGCAATAACTGTGCTAGAAAACTAACATATTGCCTCCTTCCTAAAATGTAAGGCGTGTTTGACTTTGGATGGTTTTTGTTGCACGACTTTCGACTATTAAAAATATACCCAAGTAATGGTTTGGACATGCATAAATGATATCATTGTATTTGTCTTGCAAAACCATTTTATTTCATATGTCGTTATACTAAATAGGTAGATATTCGATGAATGAAAATTATAGTGAAGTCGTGCGATGAAGACAAGTGAAAGTCGAGTAAGTCTTATATTTTGAGAAGGAGGGAATACCAAAGTTTATCATTCAATTTTTTTATGCATTTCAACAACACTTAAATGTTTTTTCTGAGAAAATGTTGCAAACTATACATAAAAAATATGATTTTTTAAAATTAGCACACTAAAAATGCGGGCTTTACACTAGTAACCTACACTTTTGTTACTAGTAAAATTGAGGATGCAGGAACACGTGCACGCCCTATACACCGAACCGGATGAAATAAGAATGGAGAAAAATCCGTTGTCTCGGAAAGCATAGCAAAAGAGCCGCCAATTCGGCAATGGGCACCCCGACGACGGCGCCGTCGTTATTGTTTAGCACCAAAGCTACCGGAGTCCGAATTCGACTCACCTACTAGTTGTATTCTGAGCATGCGGTGGTCAGACGAAAATGATCGAAACGTGTGGTGCACTCTGTAGTACTGCTTCTGTTCTGGTGGATCGAGCTGCACCGGTTGTGTATTCAGTATCTCCACTGGCAGTTTGGCACATTTGACAGTGACACAAGTTGCCTATTGCTGTCTAAACGAGGAAAGCACAAGACAATTAAACAAGCAGAAATAGTAAATCCATCCAAAGAGTCCACTGTCCTGGAATTAATAACCAAAGAAAAACAATTAACCAATGCCGTGGAAACAGGTTGGGATTAAGCGGGCAGTGCAGTGTCATAATCTATCACAGTCACAACAACGAGTGCCGAATTATAGATGAGTTTTGGCTCATATAAGACAATATTTTTTTATTAATCTCTAAATCACACGTAGGTGTATGTCATGTGGTGGAAAGTTTAGCACCATACTGCTAGTGGAGAAAAAGTTGGACCCCTTTATAAAGGCTACTCTAGCGCGTGCTATTGGAAGCTTGAGAAGATGAGTTGTACATGTATGCTCCTCCTTCTTCGTCCGCCTCGCCATGAGTCACGCACATCATGTTTCGTGAATGAGCCGAGTTGAGCTCATATCTATGCGCTTTATTTTTGTCAGTCACTGTGCTTTCTCCGGCGATCTCATCCCGACGATCGTGTGCACGACTGGCCAAGAGAGCACACCTCCGAAACCCCGCCGTTCGAGAGCTTGCACCGGGAGAAGGGCAATAAGGTTTTTAGGAAGCGTGTCGGCGCAGCTACTCCCGATCCGTTCCCATCTATGTCGTCTGCTTCGACTACTTCCCTACATCGACTTCATGACCAGCAACGACAACGCCAAGAAGAAGGCTGAGGCCAAAGCCGTTGTGGCCTTAGCCTGGCCTACCGAAGGTTATGATTTGTTCATCCTCTATTTGCTCGTTCATGTGCTAGCCGCATATGTTATTTTCATAGATATTTCAACTCTATGCTATATGTGTGCTCACATGTTTATGTATCAGTATAAGTTGCATACTGTGAATGTCATGTTTATTTTTTTTGGAAAGGGAAAATATTAATATCAAGTTGATACAATTATACCCAGCCTCTACATCAACAAGATGTCTAAAAACATCTAGGATGCACAAGAAAATAAAAAGAGAAATAAATAAGAGAAAAAAAAGACCCTGCCATGGTGATCAATCACCTATAGTAGCAGCACTCTAACCACCACCAAAGACAACACCCGGACTACAAAGAAGGTTCTCCAAAAGCAACGCCTACAGAAAGGAAACAATGCACAAGCGTTGTGGTTGCCCGATCAAAGATCGTAGGTTCTCACCCTGGAGAAAGATCGCGTTCCCAAAACAATGCCTTCAATTTTTCTCTAAAAACAATGCCTTCAACAAGGACGCTGCCAGGCACAACCAATATAGGCCAGACCTTGAGTTTTCACCCTGAAAATCACGACTCGGTACTCAAAGGAGCACCACCAACAAAGAAGTCGTCCAATGCTGCAGCCCCCACTTGCGGATGCTGCTACTACAAGTCACGTACCACCAGGCTCACTGGAACTCGTGCCCGGTCTGGAAAGGAACATACTTGCAAGCCAAATCTGAACAACCGCCTGTGAAGCAAAGTCTTCATCGCATCCAAGACCCCGCCTTCGCCACTTGCAGGTCCTCCAATCACGCCATGACATTCTCTGCATGTGTTGATCCCTTGAAAATCTTGATGCAGACATGTCCCAAGGTGTCAAAAAAAAATAAAGCTTCGCGATACCCCGGTGAATTTTGTTATGCTGATGTTGCGGGTGCACACGACTGGCCCCTCTCCAATCAAGGTGTCCAAAGAGCGTCATATACGTCATTTTTTGTTTTCCTTTGAAGGAGAAGCCCGAAACTCGCTGATGGGTAGATCAAAGAGGGTTGATCAACCACCATTGCCTCGACATGCTGCCACACCGGAGCCGCCCCCGTAGCTTGGAAGGGAGGAACCCCCGAGACAAGGAGACTCACGGCAGGAGGCAGACTCGAAATCCCTGGCTGGCCTGACCGCAACCTGCACGTCCACATGCCCGCCCAGTAGCGGTAGCACCACCAACATGGTTGGGCTGCGCGTGCAGGAAGGGGCCAAGGGACCGGCGTCGAGGCACACACCGCAACACCACATGACATGGCGCATTAGCCGGAGAGCCCCCCTGCCATGCACCTAGATGGGATCTCGCTGGAAGGGGAGTTGTTAGAATTGTGTCGAATATTATTGTACAAGGTAAGTTACAGTTGGACTTCGTTTGAGACTGTGTGTAGACAGGGTAGGAGTCGTGTCAACTTGGACACTTGTATCCTAGGCCTCTCATATATAGCGGGGGTAGACACACGATGTAACCTATGCCAACATAATAGCACATGCACGCTAGGGTGCCGGCGGTGTGTGCCGGCGCCCGGGCGGCCGGGATGCGGTATTGTAGCGGTATCATGGGGAAGAGCGCTCGTAGTCAGGCCCCGGAGATGTAGCCATATCGATGAACCTCGTTAACAAATCTTGGTGTCGTATCTCGTGTGATTGCTTGGTCCTCGGTAGATCGACGGTGGCCTCAGATTTATTCTAACAAGTGGTATCATGAGCAAGGTTTGATTCGAAGGCTGGATATGTTGATTTAGAGGTGGAGCGTGCAACGCGTGGGGCGTGCGAACAGCGTCAGTTGGCGTCGACGAGATCGAACGCTCGATCGAAACAGAGGTGGCAACACGGGAGGTCAGCAGGAGCGCTAGGGCAAGGCCGAGGGCGGCAGTCCAAGCAGCCTGATGGGCTGGCAAAGGGGCGGTTCAAGGGAGCAGGCCAAGGCGTGGAGGCCTGGTTCTGTAAGGGGAGCTGCTGCATGCGAGATTTGTTTAAAGAAAAAGAAGTCTGGTTCCGGGAGACTTTGCAGTGTGTCAGAACATGAAAATAGCTGCGCATACTGGATTAAGATTTTGAGAAAAGGAAAGAACAAGGAAGATAGCAAAGGTGGCCACGTGTGTTGTTTATTGTGGAGCTGACTGTTTATATTGAGCTAGTTGCTACACGGTCACAAGGCTACGAGGGACTAATTTTTTGGGATTCTTTGCTTTGCACATGGATCGGAGATGGCATTATGGCAGCAGGAGCGATGTTCAACACGAGCAATTAAACATGAATCAGGGACGACGACATGCGTATAAGACTCGGAGGAGTCTGGAGCATGCCGTGACAAGGATCATGCATCCACAGGGCGTCAAGCAATGCAAGGATGTGCGGGGCGGACACGACGCAAGGTGGAGCATGGTTGCAGTCAGATAATTTCGGCTGGGTCAGACTAGACTGTTTGACGGATCGACGTAGATGTCGGTCAAAACAGAAGACGGCGGTGATTTCAGTGGCGACGACATAGGAGCGTGATGTTGATGGTTGCCGAACTTCTGGGCGTGGAAACACGTGGCGCAGGCCTGAGGGCTTGTTTGGCTTCGACAAAGACTATGGCGCGGGGTTGATTCAAGGCAGTGTACACATGGGAGAGCTTGAAGTCGACGGGGCGCGGGGTAGCATAGCGCAGCTACATGGAGTCATGTTGAAGGTGGAGCCGGAGTCTGATGGATGACTTCACTCTGTGCTGATGAGGGGGCTACGGCGTAAATGCATGGAGAGTCGAAGCCTATTTCAACGGGATAGCGAGAGACACGTGGTTTCAGACTGGGTACCAGTGGTCTGATGGAGATGTGATACTCGGCATCGGTCGGTGATGATCGATGGTTCTCTGCAGTGGGGGTTGAGGCAGTAGGGGCTAGCTATCCGGGAGACTCGACCAGGACAGCAGAGGCTCGACGCGGTGATAGCGACGAGGCGTGCGGTAAGCACGGGACACAGTGACAGGCCAAGGCACTGGTGGTCGGACATGGGGTCAGACAAAGTGTGCAGGGGTGCTGAAGCAGTGTTGGCGAGTACCAGGTTCAAGTTGGTGACTAGATCTATGGAGTTTGACATGTCATATGGATGAGAGTTGACCATGAAGAATCTGAGAAAGTGGTGGAGAGTTTGAAATTGTCAAAAGCTGAGGGAGTACATGGCTGTATATTCTGTGGTGTTCAGTGCACATGGCGAAGTGCGGATGACCAGTACAGAAGGAGGCGGAGTGCTATACCTATGGGACATGTAAGAGACTATCCGGGAAAAGGATGTTTGACTAGGGGTGACACAGGGCGACGGTGAAATTCCTTCAAGTTTCAGACAGACGGTCAAGAAAGAGCGGTGATGTTGGGTTCAGGTAACCCTTATATGTGACATCCAATATGTGAGTTGTTCACTTTCACGCAGGTCAGTGATCGGTGTGTGATGACGTTGAACGGATACTCCGGAAGTTTGGGAGCACAAAGTAGGGTAATGAGTGTGACGCCCTCGATTCAATCGTACACTAATCATGCACGCAAACGTGCACGATCAAGATCAGGGACTCACGGAAAGATATCACAACACAACTCTAAAATATAAATAAGTCATACAAGCATCATAATACAAGCCAGGGGCCTCGAGGGCTCGAATACAAGTGCTCGATCATAGACGAGTCAGCGGAAGCAACAATATCTGAGTACAGACATAAGTTAAACAAGATTGCCTTAAGAAGGCTAGCACAAACTGGGATACAAATCGAAAGAGGCGCAGGCCTCCTGCCTGGGATCCTCCTAACTACTCCTGGTTGTCGTCAGCGAGCTGCACGTAGTAGTAGGCACCTCCGGTGTAGTAGGAGTCGTCGTCGACGGTGGCGTCTGGCTCCTGTGCTCCGGCAGCTGGTTGCGACAACCAGGTAGAAGGGAAAAAGGGAAAAGAGGGAGAAAAGCAACCGTGAGTACTCATCCAAAGTACTCGCAAGCAAGGAGCTACACTACATATGCATGGGTATATGTGTAAAGGGCCACATCGGTGGACTGAACTGCAGAATGCCAGAATAAGAGGGGTGTAGCTAATCCTGTCGAAGACTACGCTTCTGGCCACCTCCATCTTGCAGCATGTAGAAGAGAGTAGATGGTAAGTTCACCAAGTAGCATCGCATAGCATAATCCTACCCGGCGATCTCCTCCTTGTCGCCTTGTTAGAGAGCGATCACCGGGTTGTATCTGGCACTTCGAAGGGTGTGTTTTATTAAGTATCCGGTTCTAGTTGTCATCAGGTCAAGGTACAACTCCGGGTCGTCCTTTTACCGAGGGACACGACTATTCGAATAGATAAACTTCCCTGCAGGGGTGCACCACATAACCCAACACGTTCGATCCCATTTGGCCGGACACACTTTTCTGGGTCATGCCCGGCCGCGGAAGATCAACACGTCGCAGCCCTACCTAGGCACAACAGAGAGGTCAGCACGCCGGTCTAAATCCTATGGCGCAGGGGTCTGGGCCCATCGCCCATTGCACACCTGCACGTTGCGAGGGCGGCCGGAAGCAGAACTAGCCCCCTTAATACAAGAGCAGGCTTACGTTCCAATCCGGCGCGCGCCGCTCAGTCGCTGACGTCACGAAGGCTTCGGCTGATACCACGACGTCGAGTGCCCATAACTGTTCCCGCGTAGTTGGTTAGTGTGTATATACCAAGAACTCGTTAAGCGTGTTATTTTTAAGTATCCGCGGACGCCGACCAGGGCCAGGCCCACCGCTCTCCTAGGTGGTGTAGCGACCCGAACCGAATGGATCAAGTCTCTTTTCTTAAGTGTCATCCCTGGATCGGTATGCTGACACACACAGTACTCGAGTATTTATAACAGAGGTAAATCACATGTATAAAGTAACGTAAATACTATTACCTCAGTCCAAATAGCGGAAGTAACAAGGTTGTGGATACCCATCAACACCAACGGCAAAGTTGAGTGTAGAAATCGTAACCCTAACGTATCACTTACTCGTCGTAAGATATCCTGCAACATGAGATGTTGCAGCCCGAAAACGGGTCAGCACATGGAATATGCTGGCAAATTCACATCATAGAGAAATGATGAACAAAGGCTATCACTACATGCATATATGGCTGGTGGAAAAGCTCTATGGTTATAATGTTTTTTTGCGAAAAGCCAATTTTTCCCTACTGCAAAGGAATAAATTTTATTTAACTATCATGGTGGTTGTTAAACATTGAGATGGTTGACAGCATCTCAATCCCAATTAAGAACGTGATTAAACCCAGATCAAGTTTAAATTAAGTAACATGATGAGATACACATGATAATCCAGGAACTAGATACTCAAGATGTCCATAACCGGGGACACGGCTAATCATGATTAGTTTGTACACTCTGTAGAGGTTTGCGCACTTTTCCCCACAAGACTCGATCTGCTCCGTTGGATTTCTCGCACCACTTGGTGTTTGAGAAACGGATGATCGAGACACAGTCTTTCAGAAGCATTTACTCTCTACTCCGGGCAGACCGTTAGACCTACAATCCCCTACATCTACTAGTCCACCTCTTCAAGAGCTCACACAACTTACTCAACTATGCCAGAGCCCATAATGGCTTGTGGCTGCACACGGAAGTTTCTAGCATGAATAATCTTATGATCCCTTTGAGTCTGGGTGGCGGTCCATAGGATGATCACACGGGTACTCCGGGATATCCAAAAATACAGGCAACACTGGGTTCTCCAGGTGCCTCAATCCACCCAGATGTTTATTTAAGTAGCCACCTTAAGTTGAACCATTAATTAACAATCTCACATCTGTCATGGAAATTCACTCAAACCCAATCCACGTCTACGAGCATAGCATAGCAATATAAGCAAACATAGAAGTAACTCCCAAAGGTTTGATAATAAACAGGGCAATAGGTACTACCTCATCTACTTCCCAAAACTCACATATTAATCAAATCTTAATCATGCAATTGTTTGAGGATTGATCTAATGCAATAAAACTGGGTGGTAAAGAGGTATGATCAAAGTGTGAACTTGCCTGCAATGTTGATGAAGATGATTCGCACTCCAAACTCTTGATAGTTCTACTCGTCACACTCCGTTCAATCTATCGTGAGCAAGCAATAGTAACCACACATAAGCAATCACTCAAAAGATCAGAAAGAACGAAGAAGATACTTCGGAAAACATCAAAACCAAGAAAATAACTCTTGCAACATAAAACAATTTCTAACAGTACCAAAATTATTTGAATTTGGCCTTATAAGAAAGTTTAAGTCAAGAGCTTTAATTTGCAAAAAGAATCAACTAAATCGGAGTTACGAAACTCAAGTTACGATCAAAAGAAGATTCAAATTCAAATCTGATCTAATTCAAATTTTAAAATTTCAAAAACATGTTTGAGTTGGATTACTGGATAGAGGAGATCATAACGAAGAAGTGGGCGTTGGTTTCGTTGGATTTGGATAAACGAGTAAAAAGTTGTAGACGTTTGAAGATTAGGGGCTAATCTGTAAATAAATTATTCACAGATGGGTCCCTGGCAGAAATAAAATAAAACGAAAAGGCTATCTAACAAACGTTTGCTAACGAACGCTAATGAACGAAAAACCGTTCGGTGCAAACCCTAACTAACGAACGTTCATCAAATAAAAAAATGTTTTAAAAAACAAAACGAAATCTGGATCGTTCGATCCAGATCCAACGGACGGGAGGCGGCGGTTACCACGGCGATCGCCGGCGACGTGGAAGATGGCGGCGACAGCGTCGGCTGCGCGCGGGGAGGCGGCTCCGGTGGTCGAGGAGGGCAGCGGAGCAGTCGGGGAGGGGCGGCGCGGTGCGGCGGAGTCGATGGTGGCGCTGGCGGCGGTCGGCGACGGCGGTAGAGTGCGGGGCAGGGCAACGGATCTCGCCGGCGGCGGCGGCTTCCGGCGAGCGCGGCGGAGATGCGAAAAGGAGAGGGGGGGTCCCGGGCGGCGGCTTTATGAGGGGGAGGGGCCTGCGCGAGGCTTGGAGAAGGGGACAGGAGGAGGCCGGAGGCGGCACGGCCTCCCATGGCGGTGCGGCGGCGTGGCGGCTCGGACTCCGTCCCGAGCTCGGGGACGAGCGGCGCGGCTGCGTTGGGCCTTGGCCTGGCCGGATTGGAGCTGGGCCGGCCCAGTCGGCGGAAGAGAGATTTTTTTTAATTTTTTTAAAACACAAACAAACACAGTAAAAACAAAGGAAAATTAAAATAAAATATTATATAGGTATATAATATATCAAAATCTTCAGAAAAAGATTTTCTACAACGTGGACATTTTTGTGAAGTCAAATAAAATCGAGAAAAATTCAAATAATTCAAAGAGTGCTACTGCCTTACTAAAATCCAGTAAAAATCATTTTAAAAAATACCAAAATGATGTCAAATTTATTTATCTCCAATTTTCTATTGTTGGGAATCATGTAACCCTATTTTCCATATATTTTATTTTTGGAGAAAAATAATTTGAATAAAAATCAAATAACTCCAGATTGAAAATAATTTCAAAAGGATTTTAAATTTGGTCCTTTTAAACTTCCAACTCATATTTCATATGTTGTGAAGAAGTCATTTTATCTTTTCTCATGAAAATCATTGAGTTGCTTGAAGTTTCTGAATTGGATATATTTTCAAATGATATTCAAATATTTTCAACACCCCTTTTCATTTAAATAAATGGAAGAAGTCATGTCATCTTCTCTCCAGGGTTTTGTGATGAAAAGAATTTGAATTCATGGAGATCAGAAAGCAAAGATGAAAGTTTGGGAAAGTCCTTTTATTCCCTCTCATTTAACTTTCAAAAAGTTTTGAATTTACTCACTTTCAGACAATCAATCAAACAATCAATCAAATCTATCTATTTATTATAACATTCCAAAATTTAGAATTTTGGGATGTTACAAACCTACCACCCTTAAAATGAATCTCGTCCTCGAGATTCGGAGAGGCTAGAATGAAATAGGTTAGGTTTGGGGGTCTTCTCAAAATCCATCGATCACAGGGGTCTGGGGTGCTACCACCCTTAGAAGCATTGTTACGGTTCCATCAACACTCATATACTCCATCCTTATCGTTGACAGTGTCGATCCTCTCAGATCCTTGAGAAAATTTCTACTCTGGCTCTTCCGATAGTGGCATAACCTTTACCGCAATCCTTCTTTCCTTTCGTCTTGATAAGGTGGTTCCGAGACTAGGTCTTCATAGCTGACGGGTCTGGCGCCAATACTAAACCACTATCGATATCTCATGGTGGTCAACAATTTATGGTTTGTCCTGCAGGAAATGGGTCTAGGCTTCATTCTCACCGTATATACTACGATTGGCAACAACTGCCTTGTACAGGGGAAAAATTGTCTTACCATTCTAAGGTTTAAACAAGGTTTTGATCGTCGTCTCTCTACTATAGGCAAGTCACTCAGATTTTCCATCCCACATAGCAAGGCGAATAATAAGAGTAAGTCGGTATGGTGATCAATCCATCCCGCACCCAAATCATTACGTTGTATATGGTTTACCGAATCTCGCATTCTAACACTCGGTCATCCTCACAAGCCTTGCAGAATTTCTCTTGTCAACGAACCAAGTTCGGATAATCCGTGGATTCTACAAGCCAAACAAACATCTATCGTTCCTTCACAACTCTCAGGTTTTGCGTTACTCCTATGAAATCGTCTGCTGATAAAGTCGTATCTTCTTCCAGGGTTTCTCCTTCAGCAAGAGGGTGCTTGCTTCCTGACAGGTCCTGGGGCCTGTGGGTTATGGCCCATCTCATCACTGGTAAACCTTGAACTCATCATCGGGGAAATTGATCCTTAATCCAACATCCAACTTCCTAGTATTCTTAAATCCATCCAATTGTACTGTCTTCCTTCCTTCTATTGGTACCAAACTAGGACATGATTACTCAGACTCATTATGGAATTTCCATTGATCCATATTTCCAACATCATACCTCCTTTATATCCAATAGTAATTCATCTCTTCATCCTCGGGGGATATCCCACATACCGAGAAAAAAACACTTATACTTATGAAGTCCATACTCCACTTCGTGGAACATCATTATCCTTTCCAGGGTCAAGCGTCCTTACAGGGGAATATTGGCCATCTCTGCATGGCACTTCTTCAACTGGGAAACGTGAAACACATCATGAACTCCTGACAGTGCTTCGGGTGACTCCACCTTGTTGGCCACTTCTCCCATACGCTCCAAAACTCGGTATGGTCCTACAAATCTCGGGGCTAACTTTCCCTTAACTCCAAATCGTTTAATTCCTCGCAGAGGGGACACACGAAGACATGATCTGTCTCCAATTTCATAGACTACCTCGTTGCGTTTTTGAGTCTGCATAACTCTTCTGCCTGGACTGAGCTACCTTCAGTCTATCTTGAATCAACTTAACATTCTCTTCTGACTCCTTGATCACATTTGGTCCAAACAAATGACGGTCTCCAACTTCATCCCACATCAACGGTGTCTGGCTCCTTCTCCCATACAAAGCTTCAAAAGGGCCATCTTCAAACTGGCTTGGTAACTGTTGTTGTATGAGAACTCCGCGTAAGGTAGATTATCATCCCTACTAGATCCATAATCTAGCGCACACGCTCTCAACATGTCCTCCAAAATCTGATTGACTCTCTCGGTCTATCCATCTGTC
Source organism: Aegilops tauschii subsp. strangulata (assembly GCF_002575655.3). Lineage (NCBI taxonomy): Eukaryota > Viridiplantae > Streptophyta > Magnoliopsida > Poales > Poaceae > Aegilops > Aegilops tauschii. The sequence continues at coordinate 231,609,070 of NC_053039.3, forward strand.
TGCGGATGAAAGCCTGTACTGAACTCTAGCCTAGTACCCAAAGTCTGGTGCAGCTAATTCCAAAACTTTGAGGTAAACTGTGTTCCTCTATCTGATACGATGGTCCTCGGAACTCCATGCAGACATACGGTCCTGGTCATATATATCTTGGCCAACTTCGCACTTGTATAGGTTGTTTTCACTGGGATAAAGAGAGCCACTTTGGTCAAGCGAATCAACTACTACCCAGATAGAATCATATCCCGATCGGGTTCTAGGAAATCCGGTAATGGAATCCATGCCAAGCTTATCCTACTTCCATTCGGGTATCGGCATAGGCTGTAGTAATCCGGCTGGCTTCTGATACTCTGCCTTTACTCTCTGGCATACATCACCTACGACTACATACTCCGCAATATCCTTCTTCATACCAATCCACCAGAAACGCTCCTTCAAATCCAAATACATCTTGGTGTTTCCAGGGCGAATCGAGTATGGTGAGTCATGAGCCTCCTGAAGTATTTACTTCCTGATCTTTGCATTATTGGGAAGATATACACGGTCCTCGAACCATAAGGTGTCGTGCTCATCCTTACGAAAATCCTTGGCCTTTCCTTTGCTCATTTTCACTTTTATCTCAGCAATCTCTTTGTCATCCTTCTGAGCTTCACGGATCCTTCCCAACAATGTAGACTGAACTTCCATTGCTGCAACAAAACCCTTGGGAACAATCTCCAACCGAAGTTCCCTGAGATCCTCGGCTCACTCCTTTGGCAATCCTCCGCTTATGAGGGTATTCGTCCTTGTTTTCTTTATGGTTGTGTCCTATTTCTCCACAAAGCTTGTATGCACAAGGTTTCTTCATATCCTTTCCATAAGGCCTCAATTTCTGGGACACAAGCCAAGACTTTGGCAAAGTCAACTTAAATTCTTTCCAAGTGGTTACTCCTTGCCATCCTGTAACACCCCGAGAATCATGCTACAGTAACTCTCTATGATTAAGCTAATCATGTTGCTAAACAGGGCTTGATCACATTTGAATCACATTTCTTTTCAAACTCCTAATTCAAACTTCAATTAAATTTAAAGTGGAAAATAAAAGTTTTCAAAAATTTAAACAAAATTGTTCGGGCCATGCCAGAAATTGCACTGATAATTATTGTGGAGAAAACACATTTTTATAAAATGCCTAAATACTTTTAAATGAAATAAAACAGAAAAGAAAATAAACAAATAAAAAGAAAATACAAAAGAGCACAGAACAAACAAACAAACAAAAAGAGAGAAAGGAGAAGGCCCCCCCCATTGGACCCCTGGCCCAACTGGGCCGACCCCGGCCCAGCCGGCCTAGCCCTCCCCTTCCCTGTTCCCCCGACCGGGGTCGGAACAGGGGCCGGTCCCCGGCGCACCCCCTCGCCGGCGACGGGGAGGATAAGGACGCCAGCGCCCCCCCGCCTCCTCGGGCCCCTCTCCCACTCGCCCCCGCTCACCTCTCGGCCTCTGCGCCTCTCTCTCCCCCCCAGATCCACGCCGCTCCTTTCTTCCCCACGCCCGACGCGGTCGCCGCCGTTCACCGTCGTTCCCGCGGCCACCGTGCCCCAATCGCCACTTCGCCGTGTCGTACGCCGTCGCCGCCCTCGACTACGTCACCTCCGCCTCTCCGTTGAAGCTTGGAGCCACTGCACCGACCTCCCCGAGCTCGTCTTCCCCGCACGGCCGCCGTCGATCGCCGCCCCGTTTCGCCGCCTCGAGCCTCCCCGAGCACGCTGCCGTCCCCCTACAGCCTCGCCGTAAGCTTCCCCCCCTCCTCCCCTGTCCTTTCGCTCTCGTGCGCCCTCTAGCTGCTTCCCCACGCGCGCCCGAACGCAGCGCCGCGGAGCTCGTCGCCGGCGGGTCTCCGGTGACCAATTGGTCATGGGCGTAGGCCCGTTAGCTTGACCGCACCGTGCAGCACCCGCCTAGCTAGTTAGTTTGGCCGCTCGCGCGCTCTAACGCCGCACCCGCTCCAGCCCGAACTCCGGCGCCGCTTTTGCTCGTCGTCGGCGCCGTTCCGGCAGCTCCAGCTCCGGCCGGTCTCACCACGTGACGCGGCGGGCTCTCCCCGTTCGAACGCACCCACCCGCGCCCGTGTAGGCCCCCTGTAGGCGAATCCCGACGGGGCCGAGCGCCCTCCGCCGCGTTTTCGTGCTTGCCGGCGTTCAGCCGCCGGCCTGCTGACCTGGCACACCTGGGGCCACCCCTGGGTCACTGCCAGCGGGCCCCGCAGGCCCCGTTGACTGGGTCAACCCAGTCAACGTGCTGACTGGGCAGGCCCAGCCACTAACATGTGTAGCATGTTACTGCTTTTCGATATCCTATCCTGATGCATAGCCTATCCTTGCTACTATTGTTGATACCTGTACCTGCAATCCTACATGCTTAGTATAGGATGCTAGATTTCCATCAGTGGCCCTACATTCTTGTCTGTCTGCTGTGCTATACTATCGGGCCGTGATCACCTGGGCGGTGATCACGGGTATATACTTATATACTACATACATGACACATGTGATGACTAAAGTCGGGTCGGCTCGTAGGAGTACCCGCAAGTGGATCTTTGTGGCGGAGCGACAGGGCAGGTTGAGACCGCCTAGGTGAGAGGTGGGCCTGGCCCTGGTCGGCGTTCGCGGATACTTAACACGCTTAACGAGATCTTGGTATTTGATCTGAGTCTGGCCATTTGGTCTATACGCACTAACCATCTACGCGGGAGTAGTTATGGGTATCCCGGCGTCGTGGTATCAGCCGAAGCCTTCTTGACGTCAGCGACTGAGTGGCGCGCGCCGGATTGGACTGGAACGCCACTATGCTAGGTCTGCTTCCGGCCGCGTACGCAACGTGCAGGTGTGCATAGGGCGATGGGCCCAGACCCCTGCGCGCATAGGGTTAGACCGGCGTGCTGACCGCTCTGTTGTGCTTAGGTGGGGCTGCGACGCGTTGATCTTACGAGGCCGGGCATGACCCAGAAAAGTGTGTCCGGCCAAAAGGGATCGAGCGTGTTGGGTTATGTGGTGCACCCCTGCAGGGAAGTTTATCTATTCGAATAGCCGTGTCCCTCGGTAAAAGGACGACCCGGAGTTGTACCTTGACCTTATGACAACTAGAACCGGATACTGAATAAAATACACCCTTCCAAGTGCCAGATACAACCCGATGATCGCTCTCTAACAGGGCGACGAGGAGGGGATCGCCGGGTAGGATTATGCTATGCGATGCTACTTGGAGGACTTCAATCTACTCTCTTCTACATGCTGCAAGATGGAGATGGCCAGAAGCATAGTCTTCGACAGGACTAGCTATCCCCCTTTTATTCTGGCATTCTGCAGTTCAGTCCACTGATATGGCCCTTTACACATATACCCATGCATATGTAGTGTACCTCCTTGCTTGCGAGTACTTTGGATGAGTACTCACGGTTGCTTCTCTCCCTCTTTTCCCCCTTTCCTTTCTATCTGGTTGTCGCAACCAGATGCTGGAGTCCAGGAGCCAGACGCCACCGTCGACGACGACACCTGCGACACCGGAGGTGCCTACTACTATGTGCAGGCCGCTGACGACGACCAGGAGTAGTTAGGAGGATCCCAGGCAGGAGGCATGCGCCTCGTTCGATCTGTATCCCTGTTTGTGCTAGCCTTCTTAAGGCAAACTTGTTTAACTTATGTCTGTACTCAGATATTGTTGCTTCCGCCGACTCGTCTGTGATCGAGCACTTGTATTCGAGCCCTCGAGGCCCCTGGCTTGTATTATGATGCTTGTATGACTTATTTATGTTTTAGAGTTGTGTTATGATATCTTCCCGTGAGTCCCTGATCTTGGTCGTACACATTTGCGTGCATGATTAGTGTACGGTCAAACTAGGGGCGTCACAAGTTGGTATCAGAGCCGACTGCCTGTAGGAATCCCCCTTTCCACACTCCTTGGCCGAAGTCGAGTCTAGACATTACAAAACTTTTACTAACATGGCTGTGTGTCTTACGGGCCCACGTCGCCATTGGGTGGTACTAGGATCTTTTACTCCTCGACCTTTACTCTGGGACTCTAAACTCTCTTCTACTCGGGTTAAACGAATTTACTAACTCTAACACTAGGATCCCGTGACCGCATTCACCCCAAAGTTGGATAAGCCATAGTTGTTTCTTAGAGTAGTATTTTGAACAATTCACACACTGTCATTTGACTCCTTTGAAACGTCTTTGCTTTCAGATGGAACCCACGAGGCAGGTCGTTCGCCACACGACGGCCATTGGTGCCTCGGGATCACCTGCGGTGCTAGCTGAGATGATGACCTATCTGGGTTATCGCTGGCACCCTGAGTACACCGTCTACGAGGAGTACCAGGACTTTAACCAGGAGCAGTTCCGTGCCATCGTCCACCTCTACTCTCGGGAGTACGACTCCACTACTGTGCTGCACACCGCACATGGTGTTGGTGTGACCATCGATATGGCTGTCCACGATGCTGCCTATGCTGCTCTGACACGTCTTCGTGGAGAGTATCGGGAGTTGGACACCTCCCCTTTCAGGCACATTGCTATCGCATCCGATGTTGGTGCGGAGGGATACTATACTGCTGCCTACTCCACTGTCACCCGAGAGCCCTTCTACCATCAGAACCTGGTTCTGCATGCTGATGGGCTGGATCGAGCTAACCGAGCTCTTCGCCACGAGATGTACACCACCCGTCAGCACCTTTACCGTGCTCTGACGCTGCTGCACCCCTTTGTCCGATCTGGACAGGTACCGCGTACTGCGATCTACCCAGCCAGGACCGTGATGCCCCACGGTGTCGGTTGGCCAGAGGTGGGAGGCTACTCTCCCGCACTTGGTCCTCTTCTGCCACCTGAGCGTCGGGCTCTACACCTGAGTATCCGCGGCCCCCAGTCTGCTGACGTGGAGGGCTATCCGTTGCCTCACTACCAGCTGTCGGGCTACGATTACCTCCACAGTACCTCTTGGGACTGATGTAGTCTTGCTTAGTTAAGTATTAGTTGCAGTCGCCGCGAGCCTGTGTGCCGCCTATGTTGTTTTAGTCTATGTACTGAACTCTATGTACTGAACTCTATGCATGACCCCTTTTGTAAGTTATGCCGACTACTATGTAGTAGCTATCGTGCTCCTTTCGTTATGCATGTTTCATCATGAATGATTCTTGTCTTGCAAATATTTCTCAATGCTGAACTACCCCTATTATATATTAGCAGGATGGTTAGACCAGGTGGTCGTGGTCGTGGTGGCGATGCCCCACCACCACCTGGAGTACATGGCTGGCATGATCCAACAGTTTGAACTGAACCGCCAATTCATGGAAAATATGATGGCTCAGTTTCGTCGCCCCAATATGAACCAGCAGCAAGCCCAAGTGACTCTTCAAGATTTCATACGCCTCAACCCAACCATCTACCGCAGCTCAACTCAGCCTCTGGATGCTGATGACTGGCTCCGTGACATCACCTATGAGATGGAGTCTGCTGATGTAGCCCCTGCCAGCTATGTCACCTTTGCTTCCTTCTTCTTGAAGGGACCCGCAGCTCAATGGAGGGACAGCCACAGGCGTACTCTGCCAGCTGGAACAATCATCACATGGCCAGACTTCCAAGCAGCTTTCCGTGCCCGCTTCATTCCTCAGGGAGTCATGGACCGGAAGAAGCGTGAGTTCCGCAACCTCACCCAAGGCAACAAAACTGTTGAAGCTTATCAGCGGGAGTTTCTGGACTTGTCTCGCTATGCTGAAGAGGACATTGCAACCGATGCACGCAGACAGGAGAAGTTCCGTGATGGCCTTCAAGCTGACATCAAGCTCGCACTTCTAGTGCATGACTTTGCTGATTTTGCCACCTTGGTGAACAAGGCCATCAATGTCGAAACTGGTCTGCAGGAATACCAGAGCTCTCACAGGCGCAACCGTGACACGGGCTCATCTTCGGGCTCGCCCGCACAGAAGCGTAAGATATGGATCCCGAACAGCATGTACCGTCCAAATGCACCTGCCCCAAGGCAGACCTATGCTGCACCTCGTCTGCCTCCACCACCGTCTAGGCAGTCAAGACTTCCAGCTCCACCATCCCAAGCTCCTGTTCCCACTCCGAATAATGGCTTGTGCTTCAGGTGTGGTCAACCAGGACACCGTGCTAGAGAATGCAACCAGAACCAGAATCAACTGGCCCTTCCAGCAACTGGCCGTGGTAACAATCAGCCCCGCAACAACAATGCTAAGTCTTATGGTCGTGCTCATGCCAACCACGTTGATCTCAACGAAGCTCAAGACCAGCCTGCTACTGTGATGGGTACACTCCTCGTAAATTCAGTACCAGCATCCGTTTTATTTGATACAGGTGCATCGCATTCATTCATGTCAGAAGATTTTGCATACAAGCACGACGTTAAATGTGAGGAGATGAACACTTCGGTACTGGTCAAAACCCCCGTGGGACAGTGTCAAACCTCCTTGGTTGGCATCGATGTCCCCGTGGAAATCGAAGGGCTGGAATTCTATGCCTCTCCCATTATCCTGAAGTCGTCTAACATCGACCTCATTTTGGGTATGGATTGGTTGAAAGCGCATACTGCTTCTATAGTTTGCGCCACTAAAACCGTCCATCTGCTACACCCTTCAGATGAAATAGTTGCTTACCAAGCTCATCTGGTGCAAAATGCCGAGGCAAGGCTCTATGCATTGAATGCATTGAACGCTGCACCACTCGAGGGCATTGAAAACATTCCCGTCGTGCGTGAATTCCTCGACGTCTTTCCTGAAGAACTTCCAGGGATTCCCCCTGCTAGAGCTGTCGAATTCATCATCGACTTGAAACCAGGCACCACTCCTATAGCCAAGCGACCCTACAAAATGCCGCCGCATGAACTCCTTGAGCTTAAGGAGGAAATCGACAAATCTCTTCGCAAAGGGTTCATTCGCCCAAGTTGCTCTCCTTGGGGAGCACCTTCTCTCTTTGTCAAGAAGAAGGATGGGACAAACCGGTTAGTTCAAGACTACCGTCCTATAAACCAAGCCACCATTCAGAATAAATACCCTCTTCCTCGGATCAATGATCTATATGATCAACTGGCGGGTTCGTCAGTGTTCTCTAAGCTCGACTTGAGGTTGGGTTACCACCAGATCCGTGTTCGCGAAGAGGATATCCCAAAGACCGCCTTCGTGACTCGCTATGGTTCATACGAGTACACCGTCATGTTTTCGGTTTAACCAATGCTCCCGCCACCTTCTCTCGTCTGATGAACTATATATTCATGGATTACCTCGACAAGTTCGTCGTGGTTTGTCTGAATGATATCCTGGTATTTTCCAAGAACGAAGAAGAACATGCCGAACATCTTCGACTTGTGCTGGAAAAGCTACGAGAGCATCAACTATATGCCAAGTTCTCCAAATGTGAATTCTGGCTACCGGAAGTGACCTATCTTGGGCATGTCATCTCTAAGGATGGTATTGCCGTCAACCCTGAACGAGTTCAGGCTATTCTTGATTGGACTCCTCCCAAGAACGTTAAGCAAGTCAGAAGTTTTCTCGGTCTCGCCAGCTATTGCCGTCGATTCGTCGAGAACTTCTCCAAGATCGCCAGGCCTCTGACTAACCTGTTGCATAAGGGTGTCAAGTTCCAATGGACAGACTAGTGTCAGGAAAGTTTCCAGGCACTCAAAGACAAGTTGACTTCTGCCCCAGTTCTAGCTCCACCTGATACTAAGAAGGACTTCGTCATTTACTGCGACGCTTCCCGTCAAGGATTAGGCTGTGTCCTAATGCAAGACCGCAAAGTGATTGCTTATGCCTCTCGGCAATTGCGCGCTCACGAAGAGAACTACCCAGTTCACGACCTCGAACTTGCTGCTGTCATTCATGCGCTGAAGCAGTGGCGACATTACCTTCTCGGTAATCGTTGCGAGATCTTCACTGATCACCAAAGTCTGAAGTATCTGTTTACTCAGCCAGATCTGAACCTCCGTCAGCAGAGATGGATGGAGCTTGTTGCAGACTTTGACTTGGGTATTTCCTATACGCCAGGCAAGGCTAATGTAATGGCTGATGCCTTGAGCCGCAAGTCTTACTGCAACCACCTCTAGGTTCATAAAGTTCAGCCCTCGCTTGTTGAAGAATTCAGGAAGCTGAACCTCCATATTGTTCCTCCGGGTGCACTCGCTCCCCCTCCTAAGGAGTTTGGCAAGGTGAACCTCCACGTTGTTACCCAGGGTTCCCTCAATACCCTAGTTGCTAAACCAGATCTCGAGGACAGCATCAAAAGGCTACAGAAGTATGACTCTGAAGCCCACAAGATTAAGCGCTACCTTGCAGAAGGAAAGCCCTCATTCTTCACCATTGCTGAAGATGGCACCCTATACTTCAAGGGCCGCCTAGTGGTGCCATGTGCAGAGAAAAACCTGGATATGACACAAGAAGTTATGAAAGAAGCTCATGATACGCCTCTATGTATCCATCCTGGTAGTACAAAGATGTACCAAGACATCCGCCAGAGATTCTGGTGGTCTAATATGAAGCAAGCCATTGCTCGTTATGTTGCTGAGTGTGATGTTTGCCGTCGTATCAAAGCAGAACATCAAAGGCCTGCTGGAACTCTGCAACCTATCTCTATTCCTGAATGGAAATGGGACCATGTTGAGATGGACTTCGTCACTGGATTTCCCAAATCACAGAAAGGTAATGATGCTATTCTTGTCGTCATTGACCGGCTTTCCAAAGTTGCACATTTCCTGGCAGTCAAAGAAACGATCACTGCTAGCCAGTTGGCAACGCTCTATATGTCCAGGATTGTTTCACTCCATGGTATTCCATTGGTTATCAGCTCAGACCGTGGCAGCTTATTCACTTCAAGATTCTGGGCAAGTTTCCAAGAAGCCATGGGAACTCATCTGTCATTCAGTACTGCGTTTCATCCTCAGTCGCAAGGGCAAGTTGAACGCGTCAACCAAGTTCTCGAAGATATGCTTCGAGCTTGTGTTATTTCCTTCGGCAAGAAATGGGAGGAATCTCTCCCGTATGCTGAGTTCTCTTATAATAATAGCTATCAAGCTAGTCTGAAGATGGCCCCCTTCGAAGTGTTGTATGGACGAAAGTGCCGAACCCCTCTGAACTGGTCAGAAACTGGGGAACGTCCACTCTTCGGTCCGGATATTATTCAAGATGCCGAAGAACAAGTCCGCATTATTCGTGAGAATCTCAAGACTGCTCAGTCACGTCAGAAGAGTCAGTATGACCGTCATCATGAAGACATGGTCTATCAACCTGGCGAAAAGGCTTATCTTCGAGTCACACCTATGAAGGGTGCTCACCGCTTCGGGATCAAGGGCAAACTAGCTCCTCGCTATATTGGCCCATTCCTTATTCTCGAAAGGCGTGGAAAAGTGGCATACCAACTGGAGCTACCGCCGAACCTTTCTCAGGTTCACGATGTGTTCCATGTGTCACAGCTCCGCCGTTGCTTCAAGGACCCAATCCGAGCCGTGGATCATGAAGTGCTCGAATTGCAGCAAGACCTCTCCTATAAGGAACATCCGGTCCGCATTCTCGACCAAGCTGAACGCCGCACACGTCAGAAGGCGATCAAGTTTCTCAAAGTCCAGTGGTCGCACCATTCTGAAGATGAGGCCACTTGGGAACGAGAGGATCGTCTGCGGGAAGAATACCCCGCACTGTTTCCTTCTACCTCCTAAATCTCGGGACGAGATTTCTTGTAGTGGAGGAGATTTGTAACACCCCGAGAATCATGCTACAGTAACTCTCTGTGATTAAGCTAATCATGTTGCTAAACAGGGCTTGATCACATTTGAATCACATTTCTTTTCAAACTCCTAATTCAAACTTCAATTAAATTTAAAGTGGAAAATAAAAGTTTTCAAAAATTTAAACAAAATTGTTCGGGCCATGCCAGAAATTGCACTGATAATTATTGTGGAGAAAACACATTTTTATAAAATGCCTAAATACTTTTAAATGAAATAAAACAGAAAAGAAAATAAACAGATAAAAAGAAAATACAAAAGAGCACAGAACAAACAAACAAACAAAAAGAGAGAAAGGAGAAGGCCCCCCCCACTGGACCCCTGGCCCAACTGGGCCGACCCCGGCCCAGCCGGCCTAGCCCTCCCCTTCCCTGTTCCCCCGACCGGGGTCGGAACAGGGGCCGGTCCCCGCACCCCCTCGCCGGCGACGGGGAGGATAAGGACGCCAGCGCCCCCCGCCTCCTCGGGCCTCTCTCCCACTCGCCCCCGCTCACCTCTCGGCCTCTGCGCCTCTCTCTTCCCCCCCCCCCCAGATCCACGCCGCTCCTTTCTTCCCCACGCCCGACGCGGTCGCCGCCGTTCACCGTCGTTCCCGCGGCCACCGTGCCCCAATCGCCACTTCGCCGTGTCGTACGCCGTCGCCGCCCTCGACTACGTCACCTCCGCCTCTCCGTTGAAGCTTGGAGCCACTGCACCGACCTCCCCGAGCTCGTCTTCCCCGCACGGCCGCCGTCGATCGCCGCCCCGTTTCGCCGCCTCGAGCCTCCCCGAGCAGGCTGCCGTCCCCCTACAGCCTCGCCGTAAGCTTCCCCCCTCCTCCCCTGTCCTTTCGCTCTCGCGCGCCCTCTAGCTGCTTCCCCACGCGCGCCCGAACGCAGCGCCGCGGAGCTCGTCGCCGGCGGGTCTCCGGTGACCAATTGGTCATGGGCGTAGGCCCGTTAGCTTGACCGCACCTGTGACACCCCAAAATTTTGGCCTTATTTTATTTATTAAAATATTGCGAGGAAATAAAACTTTTCCAATTGTCAAGTTTTACCTTTTGTGATTTTGGATTTTTGCCTCTAGTGGGAGAAACCTTCAAAGGTATTGTTGGATTTGTTTACTCTCTTTTATAAAACCATTATTTATCAGTGGATTCAAATGTTGCAAGATTTATTTATTCAAAAAGCTTTCTTTCTTTAAAATGATTCCTTTTGCATTTGGGGCCTATTTGCACTACAACCACTTGACAAATGCTTTTAAAAATTCCACCAAAATTTGGGGATGTCATGTGATGGTTCCACATCACTTTTATGCAAAGATACCTCTTGGCCATTGGAGATTTTGAGCTCTACACCGACCCTGGCTCCCTCTGCATCGCTGAGCCACGCACTAGCCGCCCCCCTGCTCCACGATCACTCTGGCACCCTGCTGCGCCGCTGGCCGCGCCCTTGGCGGCACGCCGGCGTCGGCAGTGGATTCCGCCGCGGACGGCACCGCCCAAACCACCAGCGCGCGCCAGCTGCCCCTAGGAATCGCTCGTGCCTATCCTCCTGCCTGTCGGAACGCGTTCGTCGCCGCCAAGATGCCCTGCACCTACAGCAACGGCTGTCGCCGGCGATCCGATCCTCTGCCACCGCGGGAACCTGCCTCGAGCGCTATATAAAGGGTCCCCGAGCCACTCCGAGCACTCACGCGACTTCAGGCACTCCTCGTAAAGCTTCCCGCGTAGTGAATCGACCTGTGGTGGCCGTCTCCCTCAACTCCGGCCAACTCGGCCGCCGCCAAGCCCCGGTGCGATTCGTCGCAACCGGCCACCCTCTCGCCCAACCAGCACCACCAGAAGCTTCCCCGTAGTCTTGCGGAGCTGCCCAGCTACCCAACTGCGGTCGGAGACCACCGGAGCACCTAAGTCACTTCACCACCGTAGCCTCCCTCCGCCGCGAAGCTCGCCACCGGCGATTCCTGCCACCTCCTCCGACCCAGCAACCACCCCGGGGACCGCCTCGGTCTTGCCGTCCCATTCCCGCCCTTGGGTGCCCTCGAGGAGCCGCCGTCTGTCGCCGGCGATCGCCGGAGCCTCGCCACCGTTCGGGCACAGAAAAAGGAGGGAGAGGGAGAACGGTCAAACCTGACCAGTGGGCCCTCTGGACCCACTGTCAGCGACCCGCGCAGCGCCCTCTCTCTGTTTAAGTGGAGGCGCAAAACCCCGAGTGCGTTTTCCCTGCTGCGTAAGCGTATTACTGCTGAAGCGTTTTCCTTTTTTCTGGTTTTATTTAAAAACAGATTTGACCAAACTTTGACTGGCTATAACTTTTAAAATATAACTCCAAATGAGTTGATTCTTTTTCCTACCTCTCTCAAATTTCATCTAGTTTATTTTAAGATTTATTTCAAAAATATTTGAGACAGGTTTTGGTACTGTGTTTGAAATATTTGTATTTGTGTATTTTGCAAAATAGGATTTTTGGAGGAAAAGGAAAGCTTCCAATAAGTGCATCCTTTGCATACTCTTGAAGGCAAGCATTTCTGAACTCTGGCATAATATTTGTTGTGGTGTTTGGATACGATCACAGCACCTTTTGTCTTGGAGTATAAGTGACAGTTTATGTATCAATGTAGTCTCGTGCATGAGTGCACTTTGGAGTTGTTTGTGGCCAGCAATGGATACCCTGAGGATTTGGATCGCCCTCGTGAGCTTCTCTTGCACACCGGTAGGAAGCGGGAAAGTCGTGGTCTTGGGTAGACACGAGCTTGTCCCTAATCCCTCGTTGTGACGAGTATGCCCGGCATAGCATGGTGAGGCTCGAGGAGTGGTGATTTATTTCACTAGTGGTATTATTGTTGGTGGATACTTGGATCACCTGAGTCGGTTGTAGACCGAGTCTTGTTCAGTAGCTTCCTTCTTTGTCGGTACCACCACTTGTCCCTGCAGGGGACAGGGTATGGTTCAGTAGGTTGTCAACCCCTTTCCAAAGCACACACCGTACAGAGAGGCCGTGATGAAGGTCCCGTGGCCACGGATTAAAGCCTGTCATTCGGTCCGGGGGCATGGGTGTTTTCGGTTGTAGCCGAAGGGGATAGCTTCCCCAGTTTGCGCGCGGTATACATTTTGTGATCCCATGCTACGTCGAGGTTGTAGCCTCCCCACTTAGAGTTTTGCTTGGCAGGTGTCGTGGGTGATTCCAGGCACTGGTAAGTTAAGCTGGTGTGTGCAGGTCAGGCTTGTTTTCAATCAAAAGACCGTAGACGGAATTAGTCCCGAGGGACTGAGTAATCCCGTTACTCATGGAAAATGGTACTCCCTCTGCAGAGGATATATCCTGTCGGATAGTCATGTTCTTGAGTAGGACCACAGTCTGAGTTGAATCTTTGTAACGGTATTCGGATGGAGAACGATTTAACTAGAACTCTGTAACGGTATTCGGATGGAGAACGGTTTAACTAGAGCTCAGTAACGGTATTCGGATGGAGATACGACTTGACTGAATTATCGGTTTTCGGATGGAGAAACGACTGTACTAAATATTGTTTATGATTATGGCACCTTTGGATTATGATCTTTATTATTATGGACTAACCATTTATTTTATGTATATTATTAAGTATCCCTGGGATGGTTCTACCTCCTGGATATTCACTGTGATTATTCTTTTATAAGCCCTTTATGTGGTGTCGCCCCGACGCCCGACTGCGGCATTATTATTTCTGCATTGTCCGCTCGAGGAGTCATTCAGACACTCGTTTGGCACCAGTATTATTATTTCTGCATTTTCCGCTCGAGGAGTCATTCAGACACTCGTTTGGCACCAGTATTATTATTTCTGCATTTTCCACTCGAGGAGTCATTCAGACACTCGTTTGGCAGCAGTATTATTATTTCTGCATTGTCCGCTCGAGGAGTCATTCAGACACTCGTTTACTATTCTGCATTTTCCGCTCGAGGAGTCATTCAGACACTCGTTTGGCACCAGCATTACTATTCTGCATTTTCCGCTCGAGGAGTCATTCAGACACTCGTTTGGCACCCAGTATTTTATTTTGGTATATTTTTATCCATAAGTGTGCATCATGGTTTCTCGTATATTTTCGTGACGGATGTATGATCGTCTATTAAATCTGGAGTATGTTGGATATATTATACCCGTGTTCTTAATGTTTGCGAGTACATTCAAACATACTCACTGGCTTGTCCCTGGCTATTGTCTTGGCCAGATTGCCTTGCGTGGAGGTATGCATCGCGGTGACAACCTCGGAGCCTACGTGTTGACATTTGCAGCCTCGCGAAGATAGGAATTATCCTGGTCAGCTGTTCTTGTGGGAAATGGAGTCCCATAGACGCAGATGTTTCCAACCGCTTCCGCCCTCAACCATTAGAAACCAAGTGTTGTACTCCCAGGCCTAAATGGTCTTGTACTACATATTTTTGTTCCTTGCTTGGAATTCTTGTATCAAGTTGGTACCTCATTAGCTAACAGTAATCCTCGGGCTGGTGAGCACACATGCCGTTTTTCTGAGAATTTATATCCCAAAAATCCGGTCGTGACAGACTTGGTATCAGAGCCAGGCTGACCATTGGCTAATCCTATCTTAGCCAGGTCAATAAACCCAAGTTATCCCAAACCATCAGACCTTAGCCTGACCCCGGTCAAGCTTCCCGCGTAAGGTAGCTCCACAGTGACCCGACGCCCTTTTCGGCGGACGGTGCCCAACCTATCAGCCTAGCCCGTCGATCACGCGCCAGCGACCGACACCCAACCCGTCTCTATCGCAAGCGTGCGGAGGAAGACTCCGTCCCCTTTCCTATAAATAGGGCACGCTAGCCACAGCACAGCACAGCCTCTTTCCCCCAAACCCAGCCACGATGCCTGGTCCCATTGTTCACAATGAGACCACAGCGACCAACCTAGGAGGTTTTGTGACCGTGCTCGCAAACCTCACCCGCCGTGCCTATGCGTTGGAGGAGCCCCCTGAGTATGTTGTGTACCAAGGACCCATGTACGGTGAAAGCCGTCAGTACTGGGCCACTGTGCACATCTACGGTAGGGGTCTGTCGCCAGAACGCCCCTACAGGTTCACTGGAAGGACAACTCCCTTCGAGCCTCAAGCCATCCAACTGGCAGCCCGAGAAGCTATAGTTCAACTCTGGCACTTGTCGCCCAGAGTTAACTATCGCTCGTTCTACTACTACCCCAGTCGTGACGGGTATGGTAGGCCGCCCCAAGTTGCCGACGGAGACCACGAGACGGATCATGCGCTGCTGCATCTGGTGCGCTATGTAAGCGCACTAGAGCAACTGTTCGACCAGGTCACTCTGGATCTGATCGCAGCTCGTGGAGAGCTGGTTCGCCGAGCCCCGGCGAGGAGAGAAGCGGAGCCCGACACCGACAACCCAGTCGTGCTGTTCGGACACCCGATCGATCCCTTGAGGTCTGCGCCAGCCATCAACCAGAGCACTTTGGTGACCCCAGAAGCGCTTCGTCGCCTTTTGGAAACTCATTCCAACGGGATTTGGGCCAACAACCCCCGGGATGGTCATCACCATCTCCCCGACCCTGCAGCACCTCAGCCTCAACCAGCAAATCCCGACGGTGAGAACCGTGGAGAAGCATCGGCGTCCGCAAGGCCAGCCCACTTGGACATTAACGAAGTAGACTAAGTCGCTCAAAGTTATCGAGCCTTAGTTTTTCTACGCTTTGTAATGTGTGGCCTTGTATCGCTTTTGTTGCATGCTGTCGGTTTGAGCGCTCTTATTTTTCTTGGAGTCGTAGCTATGCATGTGTACGTTGGCGTACCATTGCATTTTTATTTCTCGGGCGCAGCTACCTAGACCAACCCTGTCAACGCCCACAGTAATGCGTCACCTTTATGTGATATGTATATCTGTGGCTTTGACCCGAGTACAGGATCGTCAGCCAGTCGCCTTTTACCCTGGTAGATATCCCAGCCCCGGTGCTATATAAAGGCCACTCCGTGACCTTGCCGAGCACCCCTCACCTTTGTGCACAGCACCCACAGCCATTCCTTGCCATGTCGACCCCCAGCATTTATCTGAGAACCCCAGACGCAACCCCCGGCAGCTTTGTCAAATTACTGTGGGACTTTACCTGCAGTACTATGAGTGCCACCCGTCCACCCCAGTACGAGTTGCTCAAATCGAGGATCACTCCATCCACCTCGAAATATTGGGCAGTGGTGCACATCCCTCCCGCCTACCCAAACCAAGATCCCACGGAAGTCTCCTTCGTGGGGAAATCCATGCCGACTCCACAGATGGCCATAGAAGCTGCTGCGTACGAGGCGCTCACCCGCCTTCGATTCGCGGTGCCCTACGCCAGTGAGCGAGGGTACTATTATTTTCCGAGCCGTGCAGCACCCGGAGAAGTTGCATCTTTCCCCGGTGGGCGCATTGAGAGAGATCCAGTACTGGCCAACCTTGCCCAGTACGTCATTGCCCAGGAGCGTTTAACTCAGCGAGTAATGGGTTATCTCCAGAGCCTCGCTGATTTAAATCCTCGGATCGCTATTGGCAGGCCCCTAAGGCCTGACCAAGAAGGACGCATTCATCGACTGGTCAACCCGCTTCCCCCGATAGAAGAAGAGTGTGCCCCGGTGCCAGAAGCGTTTTCTCAGGACCCTGTCGCTTTACCGTTTTCCATGTGAACGCCTCCGATATATTTATTGTCCAGTACTTGTATTTGTGTGTTGCAGCATGTTCGTAAAATCTTTGTGCGACGGATCCGATTTTTCTTTAGTTCCTGTTTTGTGAACAGTGTTACGGCTGTTAGTTTTGTTTTAATTATTTCTTCTCTCGCAACATGTTTTTCGAGGGGATTTCTTTCTCCGAGTCACTGCTGCGTATATATTTTCACAACATAGATTTTTATTCGCGCTACATCGTAGCGGCAGACTCTCAGCAGCAACCCCTCGACCTCGAGCACTGTTACAAATCCTTGAACACATTTTTGCGCCTATCTAACCACACTCGAGGGCACCACAGTCTCGGTAAGAGAGATTTGTGAGTGTTCATTCGGGCGCGAGCTGCCCCAGCACTCCGACGGCAGTCAGCCCCGATGCCGCGCCTAATCCACATGATCGCCGCCACTGCGAGGGGCTAACACTCGTGCGGCAGCATCACGACGATCGTCCAGGATCATCGCGCACAGGAGCACGGAGAACCCCAGCAGCACCGCCAAACCTCCACACACCAGGACCACATACCAGTCCGGCATTGCCTCCGCCATTGGAGCCTCGGCTCGAGCTCCTGACAGCAGCTATGGAGAAGAAGGAAGGAGGAGTAGGAGCGAGGCCGGGTGTGAGGAAGAAGAAAGGAGCACCGCGATCGTTTTATAGCCCGAGATCGGTGTACGGTGGGCGAGGTCCACCAGCGCCACTCGTCGCTCGACCGCCGGTGTTCGGAGGGCAAGCCTGCGAGCAGTGCCGACAGCCCCTGGCCCGCGAGGTGAGTGCACGCTGCACCGGCAGCACGCACGCCGCGCACTACCACGGTACGGCCTTGATGCCCTACGAGCTAGGCATCGCCGGTGGAGGAAGCGCGGGAGAACGCGCGAGGGAGAAGAGAGAGCCAGAGGAAGGAGAAGAGGCCGACAGTGGGCCCTAGGCCCACCTGTCAGCCAGAGAGAGCACGGTGCTCCCGGGTGCGACCAGCGTATTTTAGTAATTTAGAATTTATTCTAAATTACTGTATCCAGTAGAAATATCTCGTTTTCCCTAACCGTGGATTTTTCCACACTACACCAGTGTGCCACACTATGGTTTTACACCACTTATTGCCCTCTCACTGTAGCCTTTTGGTTTTTTGTGCAACTAGAGGATTTCATTGATAAAAGCAATTTTATTTCAAAAACAACTCTTGTCCAAAACAACTTTTAACAAATCTCGAGGACGAGATTTTTTCTTAAGGGGGGTAGTGTTGTGACACCCCAAAATTTTGGCCTTGTTTTATTTATTAAAATATTGCGAGGAAATAAAACTTTTCCAATTGTCAAGTTTTACCTTTTGTGATTTTGGATTTTTGCCTCTAGTGGGAGAAACCTTCAAAGGTATTGTTGGATTTGTTTACTCTCTTTTATAAAACCATTATTTATCAGTGGATTCAAATGTTGCAAGATTTATTTATTCAAAAAGCTTTCTTTCTTTAAAATGATTCCTTTTGCATTTGGGGCCTATTTGCACTACAACCACTTGACAAATGCTTTTAAAAATTCCACCAAAATTTGGGGATGTCATGTGATGGTTCCACATCACTTTTATGCAAAGATACCTCTTGGCCATTGGAGATTTTGAGCTCTACACCAACTTTTCCAATCTGGTCCAGTAGGCACTTTTGCACTGCAACCCATTTAAATATTTCTTCAAAAATTCTTCCAAGTGTTTGGAGATGAAAGTGGATGCATACAATTCATCTTCAAGCAAAAACCCAATGATGTTCTTTGAAAAATTTGAGTGGATCAACCTCTCTTGCATTCTGGTCCAATTTGGTGATTTGTACTGCAACCATATCTTTCCTTGCTCTAGTGACCCTGAGCTTCCTCCTACTTGTAGCCCTCCCTACCAAACTCTTAAGTCCAGGAGATTGGGCTCATTGGGGATTTTGAAGTGCATGTTCTAAACCCATTTTCTTTCTGCCCAAAACTGGAGTTTTGCAAAACTTGCATTATCAACCCTCTGTGTTTGCCAAACTAATCTCACCACCATCTTCTGTGTCTAAAGAGACACTGATCTGGAGAGTTTGGCCACTCCAAGAATTGCATATGTGCATCTGGCATTCTGTCGAACACCTGGTGTGCACAGTCATTTTTGGCAAGCTCCCTGGTTTGCATTGTGAACTTGTACCCCAGCCCTATCAACCTTGTCCACTGAGCTCCTAGCCACCCCTACCCTCGATCTGTGCTTTGCCAGCTCCACCCTCGCGCTCTAGACCACGCTGGCATTCCGTCGAGCACCTGCCGTGCGTGCTCTGGGCGTGCCCAGAGCGCACGTTTTGCACGCGCGCGCACTATGCCGACACGCCGCACTGCCGCGCTCGACGCGACCCGACCCTGGCTCCCTCTGCATCGCTGAGCCACGCACTAGCCGCCCCCCTGCTCCACGATCACTCTGGCACCCTGCTGCGCCGCTGGCCGCGCCCTTGGCGGCACGCCGGCGTCGGCAGTGGATTCCGCCGCGGACGGCGCCGCCCAAACCACCAGCGCGCGCCAGCTGCCCCTAGGAATCGCTCGTGCCTATCCTCCTGCCTGTCGGAACGCGTTCGTCGCCGCCAAGATGCCCTGCACCTACAGCAACGGCTGTCGCCGGCGATCCTATCCTCTGCCACCGCGGGAACCTGCCTCGAGCGCTATATAAAGGGTCCCCGAGCCACTCTGAGCACTCACGCGACTTCAGGCACTCCTCGTAAAGCTTCCCGCGTAGTGAATCGACCTGTGGTGGCCGTCTCCCTCAACTCCGGCCAACTCGGCCGCCGCCAAGCCCCGGTGCGATTCGTCGCAACCGGCCACCCTCTCGCCCAACCAGCACCACCAGAAGCTTCCCCATAGTCTTGCGGAGCTGCCCAGCTACCCAACTGCGGTCGGAGACCACCGGAGCACCTAAGTCACTTCACCACCGTAGCCTCCCTCCGCCGCGAAGCTCGCCGCCGGCGATTCCTGCCACCTCCTCCGACCCAGCAACCACCCCGGGGACCGCCTCGGTCTTGCCGTCCCATTCCCGCCCTTGGGTGCCCTCGAGGAGCCGCCGTCTGTCGCCGGCGATCGCCGGAGCCTCGCAACCGTTCGGGCACAGAAAAAGGAGGGAGAGGGAGAACGGTCAAACCTGACCAGTGGGCCCTCTGGACCCACTGTCAGCGACCCGCCCAGCACCCTCTCTCTATTTAAGTGGAGGCGCAAAACCCCGAGTGCGTTTTCCCTGCTGCGCAAGCGTATTACTGCTGAAGCGTTTTCCTTTTTTCTGGTTTTATTTAAAAACAGATTTGACCAAACTTTGACTGGCTATAACTTTTAAAATAAAACTCCAAATGAGTTGATTCTTTTTCCTACCTCTCTCAAATTTCATCTAGTTTATTTTAAGATTTATTTCAAAAATATTTGAGACAGGTTTTGGTACTGTGTTTGAAATATTTGTATTTGTGTATTTTGCAAAATAGGATTTTTGGAGGAAAAGGAAAGCTTCCAATAAGTGCATCCTTTGCATACTCTTGAAGGCAAGCATTTCTGAACTCTGGCATAATATTTGTTGTGGTGTTTGGATACGATCACAGCACCTTTTGTCTTGGAGTATAAGTGACAGTTTATGTATCAATGTAGTCTCGTGCATGAGTGCACTTTGGAGTTGTTTGTGGCCAGCAATGGATACCCTGAGGATTTGGATCGCCCTCGTGAGCTTCTCTTGCACACCGGTAGGAAGCGGGAAAGTCGTGGTCTTGGGTAGACACGAGCTTGTCCCTAATCCCTCGTTGTGACGAGTATGCCCGGCATAGCATGGTGAGGCTCGAGGAGTGGTGATTTATTTCACTAGTGGTATTATTGTTGGTGGATACTTGGATCACCTGAGTCGGTTGTAGACCGAGTCTTGTTCAGTAGCTTCCTTCTTTGTCGGTACCACCACTTGTCCCTGCAGGGGACAGGGTATGGTTCAGTAGGTTGTCAACCCCTTTCCAAAGCACACACCGTACAGAGAGGCCGTGATGAAGGTCCCGTGGCCACAGATTAAAGCCTGTCATTCGGTCCAGGGGCATGGGTGTTTTCGGTTGTAGCCGAAGGGGATAGCTTCCCCAGTTTGCACGCGGTATAAATTTTGTGATCCGATGCTACGTCGAGGTTGTAGCCTCCCCACTTAGAGTTTTGCTTGGCAGGTGTCGTGGGTGATTCCAGGCACTGGTAAGTTAAGCTGGTGTGTGCAGGTCAGGCGTGTTTTCAATCAAAAGACCGTAGACGGAATTAGTCCCGAGGGACTGAGTAATCCCGTTACTCGTGGAAAATGGTACTCCCTCTGCAGAGGATATATCCTGTCGGATAGTCATGTTCTTGAGTAGGACCACAGTCTGAGTTGAATCTTTGTAACGGTATTCGGATGGAGAACGATTTAACTAGAACTCTGTAACGGTATTCGGATGGAGAACGGTTTAACTAGAGCTCAGTAACGGTATTCGGATGGAGATACGACTTGACTGAATTATCGGTTTTCGGATGGAGAAACGACTGTACTAAATATTGTTTATGATTATGGCACCTTTGGATTATGATCTTTATTATTATGGACTAACCATTTATTTTATGTATATTATTAAGTATCCCTGGGATGGTTCTACCTCCTGGATATTCACTGTGATTATTCTTTTATAAGCCCTTTATGTGGTGTCGCCCCGATGCCCGACTGCGGCATTATTATTTCTGCATTGTCCGCTCGAGGAGTCATTCAGACACTCGTTTGGCACCAGTATTATTATTTCTGCATTTTCCGCTCGAGGAGTCATTCAGACACTCGTTTGGCACCAGTATTATTATTTCTGCATTTTCCGCTCGAGGAGTCATTCAGACACTCGTTTCGCACCAGTATTATTATTTCTGCATTGTCCGCTCGAGGAGTCATTCAGACACTCGTTTACTATTCTGCATTTTCCGCTCGAGGAGTCATTCAGACACTCGTTTGGCACCAGCATTACTATTCTGCATTTTCCGCTCGAGGAGTCATTCAGACACTCGTTTGGCACCCAGTATTTTATTTTGGTATATTTTTATCCATATGTGTGCATCATGGTTTCTCGTATATTTTCGTGACGGATGTATGATCGTCTATTAAATCTGGAGTATGTTGGATATATTATACCCGTGTTCTTAATGTTTGCGAGTACATTCAAACGTACTCACTGGCTTGTCCCTGGCTATTGTCTTGGCCAGATTGCCTTGCGTGGAGGTATGCATCGCGGTGACAACCTCGGAGCCTACGTGTTGACATTTGCAGCCTCGCGAAGATAGGAATTATCCTGGTCAGCTGTTCTTGTGGGAAATGGAGTCCCATAGACGCAGATGTTTCCAACCGCTTCCGCCCTCAACCATTAGAAACCAAGTGTTGTACTCCCAGGCCTAAATGGTCTTGTACTACATATTTTTGTTCCTTGCTTGGAATTCTTGTATCAAGTTGGTACCTCATCAGCTAACAGTAATCCTGGGGCTGGTGAGCACACATGCCGTTTTTCTGGGAATTTATATCCCAGAAATCCGGTCGTGACAGCACCGTGCAGCACCCGCCTAGCTAGTTAGTTTGGCCGCTCGCGCGCTCTAACGCCGCACCCGCTCCAGCCCGAACTCCGGCGCCGCTTTTGCTCGTCGCCGGCGCCGTTCCGGCAGCTCCAGCTCCGGCCGGTCTCACCACGCGACGCGGCGGGCTCTCCCCGTTCGAACGCACCCACCCGCGCCCGTGTAGGCCACCTGTAGGCGAATCCCGACGGGGCCGAGCGCCCTCCGCCGCGTTTTCGTGCTCGCCGGCGTTCAGCCGCCGGCCTGCTGAGCTGGCACACCTGGGGCCACCCCTGGGTCACTGCCAGCGGGCCCCGAAGGCCCCGTTGACTGGGTCAACCCAGTCAACGTGCTGACTGGGCAGGCCCAGCCACTGACATGCGGGCCCCGCCGCATAATTAAAAAAAGAGAAATGTTTTTATAATTAAAACTAATTAATTAATATAATTAGGCACTGACAGGTGGGGTCCAATAGTTAATTAACTAAAAATTAATTAGTTTAATCTTCTGTTAGCCCACTGTCTATGACAGGTGGGGCCCACTGGTCAGTTTGACCTGGTCAGCCACTCTGTTGACCTGCTGACGTCAGCATTGCCTCATGCTGACGTCATAATTCATTTTTTCTTAATTCAAATAATTCCAGAAATTCAAATAAACTTTGAAAATTCATATCTTTTAAACCGTAACTCGGATGAAAATGTTTTCTATATGAAAGTCGCTCAGTACGACGAGACGAATCCGAATACGCAGTCCGTTCGTCCACCACACCTCCCTAACCTATCGAACTAGCAACTTTCCCCCTCCGGTCCGTCTGTCCGAAAACGCGAAACATCGGGAATATCTCCCGGATGTTCCCCCCCTTCACCGGTACCACCTACTGTCGTGTTAGGACACACCTAGCACCGCTCATTGTCATGTCACGCATCGTCATGCTTATGTTTGCATTGTATTTACTGTTTCTTCCCCCTCTTCTCTCCGGTAGACTACGAGACCGACACTGCTGCTGCCCAGTTCGACTACGGAGTTGACGACCCCTCCTACTTGCCAGAGCAACCAGGCAAGCCCCCCCCCCTTGATCACCAGATATCGCCTATTCTTCTCTATACTGCTTGCATTAGAGTAGTGTAGCATGTTACTGCTTTTCGATATCCTATCCTGATGCATAGCCTATCCTTGCTACTACTGTTGATACCTGTACCTGCAATCCTACATACTTAGTATAGGATGCTAGATTTCCATCAGTGGCCCTACATTCTTGTCCGTCTGCTGTGCTATACTATCGGGCCGTGATCACCTGGGCGGTGATCACGGGTATATACTTATATACTACATACATGACACATGTGATGACTAAAGTCGGGTCGGCTCGTAGGAGTACCCGCAAGTGGATCTTTGTGGCGGAGCGACAGGGCAGGTTGAGACCGCCTAGGTGAGAGGTGGGCCTGGCCCTGGTCGGCGTTCGCGGATACTTAACACGCTTAACGAGATCTTGGTATTTGATCTGAGTCTGGCCATTTGGTCTATACGCACTAACCATCTACGCGGGAGTAGTTATGGGTATCCCGGCGTCGTGGTATCAGCCGAAGCCTTCTTGACGTCAGCGACTGAGTGGCGCGCGCCGGATTGGACTGGAACGCCACTATGCTAGGTCTGCTTCCGGCCGAGTACGCAACGTGCAGGTGTGCATAGGGCGATGGGCCCAGACCCCTGCGCGCATAGGGTTAGACCGGCGTGCTGACCGCTCTGTTGTGCTTAGGTGGGGCTGCGACGCGTTGATCTTACGAGGCCGGGCATGACCCAGAAAAGTGTGTCCGGCCAAATGGGATCGAGCGTGTTGGGTTATGTGGTGCACCCCTGCAGGGAAGTTTATCTATTCGAATAGCCGTGTCCCTCGGTAAAAGGACGACCCGGAGTTGTACCTTGACCTTATGACAACTAGAACCGGATACTTAATAAAACACACCCTTCGAAGTGCCAGATACAACCCGGTGATCGCTCTCTAACAGGGCGACGAGGAGGGGATCGCCGGGTAGGATTATGCTATGCGATGCTACTTGGTGAACTTACCATCTACTCTCTTCTACAAGCTGCAAGATGGAGGTGGCCAGAAGCGTAGTCTTCGACAGGATTAGCTATCCCCCTCTTATTCTGGCATTCTGCAGTTCAGTCCACTGATATGGCCCT
The DNA here is from genome assembly GCF_002575655.3 of Aegilops tauschii subsp. strangulata. NCBI lineage: Eukaryota > Viridiplantae > Streptophyta > Magnoliopsida > Poales > Poaceae > Aegilops > Aegilops tauschii. The sequence goes on from NC_053039.3 coordinate 231,633,255, forward strand.
TTACACATATACCCATGCATATGTAGTGTAGCTCCTTGCTTGCGAGTACTTTGGATGAGTACTCACGGTTGCTTCTCTCCCTCTTTTCCCCCTTTCCTTTCTATCTGGTTGTCGCAACCAGATGCTGGAGTCCAGGAGCCAGACGCCACCGTCGACGACACCTGCGACACCGGAGGTGCCTACTACTACGTGCAGGCCGCTGACGACGACCAGGAGTAGTTAGGAGGATCCCAGGCAGGAGGCCTGCGCCTCGTTCGATCTGTATCCCTGTTTGTGATAGCCTTCTTAAGGCAAACTTGTTTAACTTATGTCTGTACTCAGATATTGTTGCTTCCGCTGACTCGTCTGTGAGCGAGCACTTGTATTCGAGCCCTCGAGGCCCCTGGCTTGTATTATGATGCTTGTATGACTTATTTATGTTTTAGAGTTGTGTTGTGATATCTTCCCGTGAGTCCCTGATCTTGGTCGTACACATTTGCGTGCATGATTAGTGTACGGTCAAACTAGGGGCGTCACACATCCATTGATGGTTTGGTACATCCTCTACCAGCTAGTGGCACCTCTTTCAAAGCACTCAAGAGCATGTTGGGTCATATCCTTCCCGGCTATAGGGTTATTCTCCATGTGATCCACCATGTTCTGAATCCATCAGTCCGTCTCCAATTGAGTCATTGGTCCAGAAAATATAAGCTCATCTCCATTCATCCTCTATTGGGTCCATGGGTTTGGGGTGGGATAAGAGAGATAGAGAGGGATGCACACAATACAAACAATAGTTTTGAAAAGACATGTTTTATTTGTGGCTGTCGGAAAAACATCAAACAAATGACAGCTCACAATCGTCGCATCTAACGTAGGTATATAACAGGGGTTTGGTCTTCTAAAGGTCCATAAATCTTCAAAATCGTCAAACTCTTCAAGTCTTGTTCATGTCTTCGATGGCTTCTTCCGATCATGCTTGTCTTTCTCAAGTTCTTTTGCCAGATCATCTCTGTTGACGCGAAGTCTCTCGTGACGTCCTTTAATAATTGTGTTCCAAACTTTTGGGTCTCAACATCCTTGGCATGAACCATGGTACTACTGTCCTTCAGTTCCTGACGAGTCTTTGATGTCTCAAGGTTTTGCTCCTTTGGCTTGGCTACTTTCAGCTTCTGGGTCTTGAGTTCTTCACGAAACGCTTCCTTATCAAATACTGTTTCCTGCAGGTCCATCTTAACTTCTTGATGTAATACTCCAGATCCTGGTGATACACCGGCTAAGGTTAAAACTTCATCTTGCTGATAGGTGCTCCATCAGCATTCTACCATCCAATCCTTACGACGAACTGCATGCTTAACTCAGCACGGTGGCAATAGCATAAGCGGGCGATAACATCATGGATAGCCGTGTTTCTTCCCTTGTCATTGCCATGAGCTATCATTCCATAGTTGATATCTCCTGCCTTAGGGTTTTCCTTGACAAAACTTTGTTTTCTAATGCTCCACGTTCCAGTCTTTCTCCGATACACCTTGATCTCGGGTATTGACGGCTTCCATAGTCTACCAACTTCCATAAGGGTAGCCATTCCTAGGTCATACAAATCTGGGAATTCTTCAGAGCCTTCAAATTCTCCTAGTCTTCAGAGTCTTCAACTGTTGTAGTTTCCATTTATAACCATGCTCGATAAAATACGCTTCATTCCGAAGTGGTCTTGGTTGTCCGATATCTTGTCCTTCTTGGAGTGGTCTCATCAGTCGAGTCTTTGTGGTCAAAAGGGGAAAGGGGTATAGTCTCACTAAAAGGTAATATTTGAATAAGCTTAGAAGAGAAGAGAGGTAAGAGATCTTTTTGAAAAGAAAGTTGTAGAGAAAAATCTTTTCCTATGGGCTTGCCAGTTTCTAGGGTCACGTCCTACAGTCAACATGTGCTCTGATACCATCTTGTAGCGACCCGACCCGAATGGATCAAGTCTCTTTTCTTAAGTGTCATCCCTGGATCGGTATGCTGACACACACACTACTCGATGATTTATAACAGAGGTAAATCACATGTATAAAGTAACGTAAATACTATTACCTCAATCCAAATAGCGGAAGTAACAAGGTTGTGGATTCCCATCAACACCAACGGCAAAGTTGAGTGTAGAAATCGTAACCCTAACGTATCACTTACTCGTCGTAAGATATCCTGCAACATGAGACGTTGCTTCCCGAAAACGGGTCAGCACATGGAATATGCTGGCAAATTCACACCATAGAGAAATGATGAACAAAGGCTATCACTACATGCATATATGGCTGGTGGAAAAGCTCTATGGTTATGTTTTTTTGCGAAAAGGCAATTTTTCCCTACGGCAAAGGAATAAATTTTATTTAACTATCATGGTGGTTGTTAAACATTGAGATGGTTGACAGCATCTCAATGCCAATTAAGAACGTGATTAAACCCAAATCAAATTTAAATTAACTAACATGATGAGATACACATGATAATCCAGGAACTAGATACTCAAGATGTCCATAACCGGGGACACGGCTAATCATGATTAGTTTGTACACTCTGCAGAGGTTTGCGCACTTTTCCCCACAAGACTCGATCTGCTCCATTGGATTTCTCGCACTACTTGGTGTTTGAAAAACGGATGATCGAGACACAGTCTTTCAGAAGCATTTACTCTCTACTCCGGGCAGACCGTTACACCTACAATCCCCCTACATCTGCTAGTCCACCTCTTCAAGAGCTCACACAACTTACTCAACTATGCCAGAGCCCATAATGTCTTGTGGCTGCACACGGAAGTTTCTAGCATGAATAATCTTATGATCCCTTTGAGTCTGGGTGGCGGTCCATAGGATGATCACACGGGTACTCCGGGATATCCATAAATACAGGCAACACTGGGTTCTCCAGGTGCCTCAATCCACCCAGATGTTTATTTAAGTAGCCACCTTAAGTTGAACCATTAATTAACAATCTCACATCTGTCATGGAAATTCACTCAAACCCAATCCACGTCTACAAGCATAGCATAGCAATATAAGCAAACGTAGAAGTAACTCCCAAAGGTTTGATAATAAACAGGGCAATAGGTACTACCTCATCTACTTCCCAAAACCCACATATTAATCAGATCCTAATCATGCAATTGTTTGAGGATTGATCTAATGCAATAAAACTGGGTGGTAAAGAGGTATGATCAAAGTGTGAAGTTGCCTGCAATGTTGATGAAGATGATTCACACTCAAAACTCTTGATAGTTCTACTCGTCACACTCCGTTCAATCTATCGTGAGCAAGCAATAGTAACCACACATAAGCAATCACTCAAAAGATCAGAAAGAACGAAGAAGATACTTCGGAAAACATCAAAACCAAGAAAATAACTCTTGCAACATAAAACAATTTCTAACAGTACCAAAATTATGTGAATTTGGCCTTATCAGAAAGTTTAGGTCAAGAGCTTTAATTTGCAAAAAGAATCAACTAAATCGGAGTTACGAAACTCAAGTTACGATGAAAAGAAGATTCAAATTCAAATCTGATCTAATTCAAATTTTAAAATTTCAAAAACATGTTTGAGTTGGATTACTGGATAGAGGAGATCATAACGAAGAAGCGGGCGTTGGTTTCGTTGGATTTGGATAAACGAGTAAAAAGTTGTAGACGTTTGAAGATCAGGGGCTAATCTGTAAATAAATTATTCACAGATGGGTCCCTGGCAGAAATAAAATAAAACGAAAAGGCTATCTAACAAATGTTTGCTAACGAACGCTAACGAACGAAAAACCGTTCGGTGCAAACCCTAACTAACGAACGTTCATCAAATAAAAAAAACGTTTAAAAAAACAAAACAAAATCTGGATTGTTCGATATAGATCCAAAGGACGGGAGGCGGCGGTTACCACGGCGATCGCCGGCGACGTGGAAGATGGCGGCGACAGCGTAGGCTGCGCGCGGGGAGGCGGCTCCGATGGTCGAGGAGGGCAGCGGAGCAGTCGGGGAGGGGCGGCGCGGTGCGGCGGAGTCGATGGTGGCGCTGGTGGCGGTCGGCGACGGCGGTGGAGTGCGGGGCAGGGCAACGGATCTCGCCGGCGGCGGCGGCTTCCGGCGAGCGCGGCGGAGATGCGAAAAGGAGAGGGGGGGTCCCGGGCGGCGGCTTTATGAGGGGGGGCCTGCGCGAGGCTTGGAGAAGGGGACAGGAGGAGGCCGGAGGCGGCACGGCCTCCCATGGCGGCGCGGCGGCGTGGCGGCTCGGACTCCGTCCCGAGCTCGGGGACGAGCGGCGCGGCTGCGTTGGGCCTTGGCCTGGCCGGATTGGAGCTGGGCCGGCCCAGTCGGCGGAAGAGAGATTTTTTTTAATTTTTTTAAAACACAAACAAACACAGTAAAAACAAAGGAAAATTAAAATAAAATATTATATAGGTATATAATATATCAAAATCTTCAGAAAAAGATTTTCTACAACGTGGACATTTTTGTGAAGTCAAATAAAATCGAGAAAAATTCAAATAATTCAAAGAGTGCTACTGCCCTACTAAAATCCAGTAAAAATCATTTAAAAAATAGCAAAATGATGTCAAATTTATTTATCTCCAATTTTCTATTGTAGGGAATCATGTTACCCTATTTTCCATATATTTTATTTTTGGAGAAAAATAATTTGAATAAAAATCAAATAACTCCAGATTGAAAATAATTTCAAAAGGATTTTAAATTTGATCCTTTTAAACTTCCAACTCATATTTCATATGTTTTGAAGAAGTCATTTTATCTTCTCTCATGAAAATCATTGAGTTGCTTGAAGTTTCTGAATTGGAAATATTTTCAAATGATATTCAAATATTTTCAACACCCTTTTCATTTTAATAAATGGAAGAAGTCATGTCATCTTCTCTCAGGGTTTTGTGATGAAAAGAATTTGAATTCATGGAGATCTGAAAGCAAAGATAAAAGTTTGGGAAAGTCCTTTTATTCCCTCTCATTTAACTTTCAAAAAGTTTCGAATTTACTCACTTTCAGACAATCAATCAAACAATCAATCAAATCAATCTATTTATTATAACATTCCAAAATTTAGAATTTTGGGATGTTACAGGTGGTCTCAACCTGCCCTGTCGCTCCGCCACAAAGTAACAGTCGGGGGCCATCAGGAACCCAGGACCACCTCTACCGGGATGGAGCCACCTGTCCTTTCAGCCCCCCTCATCAGAATCACTTGCGGGTACTCAACGAGCTGACCCGACTTTAGTCACCACATGTGTCATGTATATAAAGTATATAGTATATACCCGTGATCACCTCCCTAGTGATCACGACCCGATAGTATGGCATGGCAGACGGACAAGAATGTAGGGTCACTGATGGAAAACTAGCATCCTATACTGAGTATTTAGGAGAGGCGGACAAGAATGCAGGCCGCGTGGAGGAGAGGCGGGGCGTGGATCACCGCCGACGAGCGAGCGGCAGGCGGCGGAGATGGGGGGAGCGGGCGCGGTCGGGTGCCGTGGCTGTGGGTGAGGGCGGCCACGGCCGGTGCGGGCGGAGCAGTGGGGAACGGGGACACACGCCGGGGGGCGAGCAGCGGTGAGGCACAGCCGCCACGGCGAAAGGGGCGGAGGCCATGGCGGCAACAGCCGCAGCGGCCGGTACGGGCCTGCGGCCGCGCCTGGACGGGGTAGGAGACGACACGGTACTGGGCAACGATGCGAGCGAGGGCAGCGGTCCGAGCGTGCGGGCACGGCGATGAGGCGGCCGGCCAAGGTAGGCGCAGCGGGAACGGGTCGAGGCGGAGACAGGGCACGGGCGGAGGGCCAGCAGCAGCGCGGGGAAGGCAGGGCGCGGCAACCGCGAGCTCCTCGGGAGCTCGGGCGCGACGGCGGGAGCGATCTACGGCGTGCGGGAGAGCTAAAGGAGAGGAGGGGAGGTGGCTCACTGCCATTGCATGGAAGGCCCGGGGAAGAGTCGAGGTTGCCGGGACAGCGTCGGCGGACGAAGAGGAAGACGAAGATGCTGGGGATGAGGTAGAGCGCTCCAGCTCGAATCGTTCCTCGCGGACGACGTAGGCGACGGTGGCGCAGCTGCTGAACACCCTTGCAAGGCTCGGGGAACACGGTGGCCGTGGGATCGACGACGGCGCTCACGGGTGCGTGCTCGATGTGGAAGAAATCAGCGAGGGGGAGGGGGAAATGGTCTAGGGTTTGTCCATGGGGCCGGGAGAGTCCTTATCCACCGAGGCAAACCGTGGGATGGTCGACACGAGGAGATCGGGGGCGTGGACGGGTGCGCCAGCTCCACGCCATGGCTCTGTCTCCCTTTGTACAGGGGGTTGAAGAAAAGCCCTGGTGGTGGGCTGGGCTTGGTACAGTGGAGTTGATGGGCCAAATGCATAGGGGTGTTCTACTTCTGCTTTTATGTTTTACTGTTTTGCTTTTCTTTCACTGTTAGCATTTTCTAGAAATAGTAAATGACTTTTCTTCTACAAAGTATTTGGCACATAAATACCAGGCCATATATTAAGGGTGCACACAAGGTTTGGGGTCAACTGGAAAAGTTTAAAACATTATTTATTTTGTAAAGGCCATTTTACTTGTTGTTGGACCCTTTATGAATTTCCTAGGGATTTATTTGTGAGTCAAATGAAGTTGGTTTCCACATGAAAATGATCTGGGGAATTTATAGAACTATTCGAACATTTTAGTTTTATAGATGGAGGAAAAATAATTTGACTTGTCTTTTAAATTTAAAATTAAGGTTGGTTTGGAACAAAGTGAAGATTAGCAAAATTTAATTATGATGACATGGCACCATTAACAGGAGTTTACTGCAGCGTGACACTCGGGGTGTTACAAATCTCCTCCACTACGAGAAATCTCGTCCCGAGATTTAAGAGGTATGGTGAGGGGGAAAAGACTTGGTTACGAAGTTCCATCGAGTCTTCCCCCTCTTGGTTGCCCTTCTCGAAGAAGTTGATCCCTCTCGTTGATGTCTTCATTTCTCTGCTTTAGGGCATCATGATGAAGCTGTCATCCTTTCTTCGGAGTTTTCATCGTACTTACGAATAGGGTAGAAGGGGGGAAAACGATAAGGATATATGTCGGTGAGGACTGACAATCGGTAATTATCTCAGGGAATGAAACTCAAGGTATCTCTCGTGTTGAAATTCAAGAAATTCATCGAGAGCAAAGTAAGAAGGTGCCATAAGAAGTTTCAAGTGGATAGGCAATCGTTTGTTGCCTGTACATAGTGTGAAAAGGTTCAGAGCAATGGGAATAAGTATTGTGTCTGATACCAGAATTGATGATCTTTCAAAAGGTGGCTCGTGAAGTACTTACGAAGCCACGCGTGAGGAATAACTTTGGCAACATAGGTGTACAGGAGAGTCAGGTTTCGATCCTGTGGAACTGTGGGTTATGGGTCCACCATGCGGTTTAAAGGTAGAAATGGCGCTGACCTCTTGCATGGTCAGGATAGCAAGGCATGTTAGAGGGTAGCATGTCAGTTATGTCGGCAACAAAGTCGGTACCAAGGGCGAGGGACGAAGAGAACCATTTTCGTGCTCGTTGAAACGAGGCGGACCAGTAGGCAAAGTTCTCGTCCATCGGCGGTTACCGAAATGTCATCAACAAAAGTAACGGGGTCTTACTGACAGGGTTGTACACCGAGGTGTTCACATAAGCAGGGAATTAATACTGCTTAGATCATAATGATCACCAGAAAGGTTAAAGAAAACAATGGAAAGGAAAAGGCGTTTATCAGATTAACAGAACAATGGAAAGGAAAATGTGTTTAGACACATATTTCAGGGGTATATCCTTCCCAAGGGTAAGCAGAGCATGATATCCATGATTGGATAGAAGTAGAAAACCCTTTAGGTAAGGGGAGAGAAATTTCATGACATCACCCATACAACAGTGTTTGGATAATGGACAAAGAAAATTTAGCATTGTTCTTCAAATGCTCTTATTGAAAATCGGAGTACCACAGACATGCTTCGAGATAGCATTGACATGGTCTTCAAGCAAAGATGAGACTTTGGATACAGGAAGGATCCATCAGGAAAAACTTGTAGAATAAGTCTTACAATTTTCTCATGGAAGAATGGATAACCTTGCTAATAAGGAAACTATAACAACAGGTCATCCTGCCAGGTGTGCTGGGCATGCCATCACCTTACCGGGTCATAAAAGACCAGTGTTATAACTCTTGGAAAAATGTTCCAACCATCATATATGACCGAGATTCAGATCTGATCGGTGTTTGGATACCTTAGACTCAGGATGCCTGAGAAGAAAAGGTGCAAAATAAATTGACGAGACGACATTGTAAGATTCTCGGGAAATTTACTACGGAAGCGAGTTCCAAAACAAAAGCTCATCATTAAACCAATGAAGGGATAAGGAGGTAGCTGATGAACTCTGCGACAATTCATCGAGACTTCAAAAAGATGGGTTTCCACAATTATGTGAACAAGGAGATAACATTAGTCAGATCAAATGATATGATGAGGTATGCTCTAGGAAAACATACACAGTTAAACATTGGTTGAAAGGTGCACCCGAAATATGGGCTCAGGTAGCATCACCGATGTTAGAATGGTGATTCGATAACCGATGGTCTAAGAATGGAATGTCGACCATTAACTTCAAAGCAATAAGGTTGCTAGAAGGGCAGAATCCAAATAGCATCGTTCACTTGTTGGTACCCCGGTTGGAATCAACACGAGGACCAAGAAAGAATGGTGATGGTGAGAAGTATCACTATACCAAGAATTCTTAAGAGGTGGTGAAATTCCCACGACATTCTTGACATAAAAGGTGGCAATACTCCAAGGTAAAGAAGAACTAAGACTGGATAGCAAGGAACTCAAGGTATGACACAAAACACGGTCAAGTTTGTGTTGAACAGAAGGCAATAAAATGGTCGATGATAAAACAAATCATCGAGGGCAAGGATGGTATTTCTCATCATGAATTCAATTGATATCTAGGAGGGAGTCAAGATGTTGATGATGATCACGACAAATTTTGTCGAGAGGCTCCACGAAGAATCAATCGAACAGCGACTGCATCAAGCAAAAGGACCGATGCAGGGATAGATTATTGGATCCATGGATACGACACCAACTCGGAACCAAGCTTATTGTTCGAGGTGGAACGATAAGACGAGGGAATCAACGTAAGCTTAGTTCATCGTCGAAGGTTGTGCTCCGGGAATAAGGAAGATGTAGCACAGTTAAAATCAGCACGATAATGATATAGCCGATCAGGCTAGGAATGACATGACGGAGTATTAAGCTTATAAGAAACAAAAATTAATTAGAGTTATTGAATCGGATTGCGGAATCAATTCACTTATCGGTGTTCTCGAGTGACTAATAACTCAGAACCCGGGGAAAATCTGAAAACGGTGAGAAGCAATACTAGATGAAGACTCATAGGAAGCAACACAGTTCTTTGATATTCTTGAGATATCGGAGTGAATACTCGAAGGAAGATAAGAATAGAGGTTGCGGAGATGTATCGATCAACAGAAGACAAGTATTTTAACTTGTCTGAGAAATGGAATCAAGGAGAAAGTGTGGTCGGAAAGACGATTGCAAAAAGGCCAGATCCCAGATATGAGATGAACTTATACCAAGGGAATAATTAATGTAAGAGAAGCTTTAATGATAAGATCTACATCGTTTCCATGGGCATGAACACAAGTTCAAGGTCGACTCCCACTTCTTCAATGCATAACCTTTGGTTCACTTCTCATCTTCAAAGGAGTTGTAGTGTTCAAATTTTATCCGGCGAAGTACCAGAAGAGTATGACTCGTGAAAACTCTCGGGTTCACACGATTTTAGAGAAAGTATAGGTTCAACCCATCGGGGCATCTTAGAAACATATACCACAAGCTTCAAGAGTAAATATCACTAGCTCAAAAGCAGAGCATGGTTGGCCAAATCAGAGAATAGGATTTGCCAATGGCATTATGTATCAGGGAAAGAATTCCCAAAGTGATTGAATATGAAGGGCGTTGTCATACAAAATCCAACAAAGGATCTGTCGGTCCATAACGAAGCTGATGCGAGCATCGGCACACAACCAGAGGAAGAAACAATGCAAAGGCATTGGATTATAGAAGCAACTGACTAATTCAACGTTTAAATGGCAAAGGAATTATGATTTTCAAATCAAGGGATCAGGAGCAAACGCTCTGATCAAGGATGGCTAAGTTGAATAGACTTAGGGGTACAATCGATGGCAATCTGATTGGCCGAGAACCAGCTCATGTTCGAAAGACGTCTGAGCCAGAAAGATAATTTATAAGGATCAACTGATGATTGCGTGCATTCACACACATATAGAATCAACGGACTCAAAATGACAGTGACAAGGGCTGCCAATAAGATTACTATACTTATGGGATTAACAATAATGCAAGCAAGCAAGAATTTCAAGAGCAATAAGCTGCGAAGGATTTTCGCAAGATCGAATATTATTTCGAAGACCTTAGTGAAACACATAAACAACCGGGGATGGGCGGATACTCGGTATGTGCGAGGAATTATCCGTAGGGGTGTTCATGTGGGTAATGAACTGCAAGGCAGTAGGCACAAAGTATTCTCGGAACAATAGAGAGAATTTTCAGGGTATCTTGTAATAACAAGATCCATGGGATTGAAAAGGCAAGTGTATGTAGTTATCCATAATGATATAACAGTGGTAGGGAATTGCAAAAGCAAAGGGCACAAAGTCTCAAAAGAATATCAGAGAGTAACTTCGAAATCTTCTGGCGCAACCGGCGATCATCTGGACTAAAGGGGCTCTCCGGGAGAAAGTGTTTTCGAGAACCTAAAGTTAGATTTTTAGAAAATCATTTAACCCGAATAGAAGAGAGATTAGAATCCCAGAGTATAGACGAGGAATAAAAGATCCTAATACCACCCAATGGCGACATGGGCCCATGGGCCGCACAGCCATGTTAGTAAAAGTTTTGTAATGTGTAGACTCGACTTCGTCCAAGGAGTGTGGAAGGGGGATTCCTACAGGCAGTCGGCTCTGATACCAACTTGTGACGCCCCCGATTCAATCGTACACTAATCATGCACGCAAACGTGTACGATCAAGATCAGGAACTCACGGGAAGATATCACAACACAACTCTAAAACATAAATAAGTCATCCAAGCATCATAATACAAGCCAGGGGCCTCGAGGGCTCGAATACAAGTGCTCGATCATAGACGAGTCAGCGGAAGCAACAATATCTGAGTACAGGCATAAGTTAAACAAGATTGCCATAAGAAGGTTAGAACAAATTGGGATACAGATCGAAAGAGGCGCAGGCCTCCTGCCTGGGATCCTCCTAACTCCTCCTGGTCATCGTCAGCGGGCTGCACGTAGTAGTAGGCACCTCCGGTGTAGTAGGAGTCGTCGTCGACGGTGGCGTCTGGCTCCTGGGCTCCGGCATCTGGTTGCGACAACCAGGTAGAAGGGAAAAGGGGAAAAGAGGGAGAAAAGCAACCGTGAGTACTCATCCAAAGTACTCGCAAGCAAGGAGCTACACTACATATGCATGGGTATATGTGTAAAGGGCCATATCGGTGGACTGAACTGCAGAATGCCAGAATAAGAGGGGGATAGCTAATCCTGTCGAAGACTACGCTTCTGGCCACCTCCATCTTGCAGCTTGTAGAAGAGAGTAGATGGTAAGTTCACCAAGTAGCATCGCATAGCATAATCCTACCCGGCGATCCCCTCCTCGTCGCCCTGTTAGAGAGCGATCACCGGGTTGTATCTGGCACTTCGAAGGGTGTGTTTTATTAAGTATCCGGTTCTAGTTGTCATAAGGTCAAGGTACAACTCCGGGTCGTCCTTTTACCGAGGGACACGGCTATTCGAATAGATAAACTTCCCTGTAGGGGTGCACCACATAACCCAACACGCTCGATCCCATTTGGCCGGACACACTTTTCTGGGTCATGCCCGGCCGCGGAAGATCAACACGTCGCAGCCCTACCTAGGCACAACAGAGAGGTCAGCACGCCGGTCTAAATCCTATGGCGCAGGGGTCTGGGCCCATCGCCCATTGCACACCTGCACGTTGCGAGGGCGGCCGGAAGCAGAACTAGCCCCCTTAATACAAGAGCAGGCTTACGTTCCAATCCGGCGCGCGCCGCTCAGTCACTGACGTCACGAAGGCTTCGGCTGATACCACGACGTCGAGTGCCCATAACTGTTCCCGCGTAGTTGGTTAGTGCGTATAGACCAAATGGCCAGACTCAGATCAAATACCAAGAACTCGTTAAGCGTGTTATTTTTAAGTATCCGCGGACGCCGACCGGGGCCAGGCCCACCTCTCTCCTAGGTGGTCTCAACCTGCCCTGTCGCTCCGCCACAAGTAACAGTCGGGGCCGTCAGGAACCCAGGACCACCTCTACCGGGATGGAGCCACCAGTCCTTTCAGCCCCCCTCATCAGAATCACTTGCGGGTACTCAATGAGCTGACCCGACTTTAGTCACCACATATGTCATGTATATAAAGTATATAGTATATACCCGTGATCACCTCCCTAGTGATCACGACACGATAGTATAGCATGGCAGACGGACAAGAATGTAGGGCCACTGATGGAAAACTAGCATCCTATACTGAGTATTTAGGATTGCAGGTAAAGGTAACAACAGTAGTAGCAAGGACAGGCTATGCAGCAGAATAGGATTAACCGAAAGCAGTAACATGCTACACTACTCTAATGCAAGCAGTATAGAGAAGGAATAGGCGATATCTGGTGATCAAGGGGGGTTGGGGCTTGCCTGGAAGCTCTGCAGACGAAAGGAATCTTCGGAAGCGTAGCCGTAGTCGAACACAGAAGCAACAAAGGTCTCGGGGTCTATCGCAGTATCGGAGTCTACCGAAAAGAAGCAACGAAGGGGAAACAAATAAATAACAGAGCAAACAATAGCATCACAAAATATAACAAGGCAAATACGCGGTGCCAGGGGTGAGCTAACGCAGGGATAGGTGATACCGACGAAGGGGGAAAACAACCGGGAAAGTATCCCCGGTGTTTCACGTTTTCGGACAAATGAACCGAAGGAGGAAACTTGTGTGTTCGATATGCTAGGGGTGTGTGGCGGGCGAATGGGCTGCGTATTCGGATTTGTCTCGTCGTTCTGAGCAACTTTCATGTAGAAAGTATTTTCATCTGAGCTACGATTTGTTTTATATGAATTTTTAAAGTTTTTAAACATTTTCTGAAATTATTTTAATTTGATTTAAATAGTAAAAGGCTATGTGTACACAGCAGAGGTCAGCCATAGCCTATGACCTATGGGGCCAGGGGACCTTGTTGACCTAGTCAACTGTTGACTGGTCAACAGTGTGAACAGTGCACACGGGACCCGCCTGTCATTCTCTCTAGTAATTCCAACACTAATTTAACATTTATACTAAGCAGTGGACCCCATCTGTCATTGATACAACAGGGTAATAAGCAGGGGGTTTAACTTTTTAATCAAATTTTGTTATCCCCTAAACTAATCCTAACCGCACACACACGCACACACGCACACAGAACGCACGCACGCACGCACGCATGGCGCTCGGCCATGGCCAAAGCCATGGCCAGCAGCAGCAACGGCCGGTGGGGGGCGTGCGGCGAGCGGCGCCGGGGTGGAGCTCCGGCGGTGGGCATGGGCAGGCCGCGTGGAGGAGAGGCGGGGCGTGGGTCGCCGCCGACGAGCGAGCGGCAGGCGGCGGAGATGGGGGGAGCGGGCGCGGTCGGGCGCTGTGGCTGCAGGGGAGGGTGGCCGCGGCCGGTGCGGGCGGAGCACTGGGGAACGGGGGCACACGCTGGGGGGGGGCGAGCAGCGGTGAGGCACAGCCGCCACGGCGAACGGGGCGGAGGCCACGGCGGCAACAGCCGCAGCGGCCGGTACGGGCCTGCGGTCGCGCCTGGACGGGGTAGGAGACGACACGGTAGCGGGCAACGATGCGAGCGGGGGCAGCGGTCCGAGCGTGCGGGCACGACGATGAGGCGGCCGGCCAAGGTAGGCGCAGCGGGAACGGGTCGAGGCGGAGACAGGGCACGCGCGGAGGGCCAGCAGCAGCGCGGGGAAGGCAGGGCGCGGCAACCGCGAGCTCCTCGGGAGCTCGGGCGCGACGGCGGGAGCGATCTACGGCGTGCGGGAGAGCTAAAGGAGAGGAGGGGAGGTGGCTCACTGTCGTTGCATGGAAGGCCCGGGGAAGAGTCGAGGTTGCCGGGACAGCGTCGGCGGACGAAGAGGAAGACGAAGATGCTGGGGATGAGGTAGAGCGCTCCAGCTCGAATCGTTCCTCGCGGACGACGTAGGCGACGGTGGCGCAGCTGCTGAACACCCTTGCAAGGCTCGGGGAACACGGTGGCCGTGGGATCGACGACGGCGCTCACGGGTGCGTGCTCGATGTGGAAGAAATCAGCGAGGGGGGGGGGGAAATGGTCTAGGGTTTGTCCATGGGGCCGGGAGAGTCCTTATCCACTGAGGCAAACCGTGGGATGGTCGACACGAGGAGATCGGGGGCGTGGACGGGTGCGCCAGCTCCACGCCATGGCTCTGTCTCCCTTTGTACAGGGGGTTGAAGAAAAGCCCTGGTGGTGGGCTGGGCTTGGTACAGTGGAGTTGATGGGCCAAATGCACAGGGGTGTTCTACTTCTGCTTTTATGTTTTACTATTTTGCTTTTCTTTCACTGTTAGCATTTTCTAGAAATAGTAAATGACTTTTCTTCTACAAAGTATTTGGCACATAAATACCAGGCCATATATTAAGGGTGCACACAAGGTTTGGGGTCAACTGGAAAAGTTTAAAACATTATTTATTTTGTAAAGGCCATTTTACTTGTTGTTGGACCCTTTATGAATTTCCTAGGGATTTATCTGTGAGTCAAATGAAGTTGGTTTCCACATGAAAATGATCTGGGGAATTTATAGAACTATTCGAACATTTTAGTTTTATAGATGGAGGAAAAATAATTTGACTTGTCTTTTAAATTTAAAATTAAGGTTGGTTTGGAACAAAGTGAAGATTAGCAAAATTTAATTATGATGACATGGCACCATTAACAGGAGTATACTGCAACGTGACACCCGGGGTGTTACAATGAGGAACTTGATTTTACTCGAGTGTTGACTGTGAAGAAGACGAGAAGGGACTACAGTTGCAGGTGGAGTCACATGGAGTCTGGGAGTAGCAGTGATGCTCATGACGTATCTCAAGTCCAATGTACATGAAGGTTTGACGCACGGATGAATTCAAGGTGGTGGAGAATATTTGCCAAGGTGGAGTTTGTTAGAATTGTGTCAAATATTATTGTACAAGGTAGATTACAGTTGGACTTCGTTTGGGACTGTGTGTAGACAGGGTAGGAATCGTGTCAACTAGGACACTTGTATCCTATACCTCTCATGTATAACGGGGGTAGGCACATGATGCGAAAAAAGGGAAGGAGGCGTAGTGCTATATGGGGACGAATCCGCCCCACCACCACCATCCCGGGGTCCGGCCGGCGAATGGCGGCGGCGGCGTGGGGGTTGGCGAAGGGAGGCCTCCCGGCGGTGCGGTGGCTAGGGTTGCCCCGTGCCGTCCTCTGGACGATGCGGGGGTCTGTTTTCTTTTTCCACCTGTGTCATGTTTATTATCTATTCATGGATTAGATTAATTGAAAATATGATAATACTTAGTAATACAATGCATTAGATTCAAATTAATTGTCGCCATTTTAGTACAGCTTTACAATGGAGTAGTATAATATTGCACGCTCGTGAGGGCGTGTGTGACAGTTGTTATTCGCACCATAGGGCTTGTTTTTCTTGGTGAAAGGGAAGCATAAAACCATCAGCGCGTGAGAGCGTGTGTGACAGTTGTCACATCATAACAGCTAACTATCATCTGTATTGGCCGACTAGCAACGTCGGCACCGGACCACGTATCCGCATACCGTATTCTATCCTGTATTTCCAGCGACGTGGATTTGTGATATCAGGCGACGCACGCACGCACGCCCACACGCCGTCGCGTCTTGCTTTTCTCTTGCCTGCACGGACAAATGTGACGGATCGATCAGAGATTGAGACGAAGAACCGAGACGCGTGAGATCCGTGTTACTACGAGTTGTGCCCATCAGAGTGACCGTGACCCATGAATCCCGTCGCCGTCGTCACGCCCGGGCAGAAATCCATGAATCCGTCTCGACGCAGACATGGCCAAGACCGGGTTTGAGTGAGAGCAGCGAAGTAGCGGACGAGCTCGCTTGCTCCCGCTTCGTGTACGAATAGAACAAGGACGCGTCTCAGCGTGTATTGAATGCGATTGTGTGAGGCAGTAGGAAGGAATGTAGCGCTGAACAGTGCAATACGGAGAGCCGGCCGTTCGATTTGACAATGTCGTGACGGCAAGATGTACATCTGTTCCAATTGTACATGACGCGTCTACCGGCCCGTAACTTATCGCAGCGCTCGGGTCTATCACAGAAACGGCGAGTCCATGTGTAGTTCCTGCCGCCACGTATTGCACATGCACTACTGATGGCCTCACGTATGCGTTTGCTCCGTTTGACCACTCTGAAAATGACTGTTAAATTGAGAGTTAACCTGGCTAAGCCTGAACTTTTCTCTTTTAGACACGATGAACTAGAAAACAGACCTTCATTAATATTACCAGAGTACACATACAGAATACACCATAACAGATTCTCAAAAAAAGAAATACACCACATAACAGTTAACTTCATGGCGCCAAAAGTACGTCATTTGCGACTAAATAGCTGCTTCCACACCATTTGCTACTTGACTGCTAAACACACACATCGCACATCGTGAACTTAATTTACAGGTACAATGCGTACGCCATTTGCGACGAGCTACATAATACCTCAGTTTGCTAATGATACCTAATCCAGCACGCGCATGAAAACATTGGCCACAACTAGTGGGAAACGCTTTGTATCTATAGTTTGCTAAGACTCCGGCGTCAGACCATACCTTCGTCATCGATGTAATGGAAATCCGACACTCCAAATTTGTCCTTCTTTTGTAATTATAGCAAAACTATCCGTGCGTTGCAACGGGAAAACAAAAATCATAATGTCCAATGGCCATGACCATATTTTGCTTCAACACCGAGATACACTATCACTCTCATTTTTGTAAAATCGTGAACGATTTTTGAAAATCATGAACATTTTTTTAAACTCATGAACATCTCCGAAATCGTGAATATATTTTACAGATTTTCAAACATTTTCTAAAATCATGAACATTTTTTGAATTTGATGGTTCCACTCTTCCTTTTGCCATCAAAGTCAAAAGTTGGGCCACCAATCAGTATGGAAGAGAGTGAAAATGCTTAGACAATCTAGACCTGGACGGATGTGCGACCACTCTCGGTTATGATTTGTATTGTGTCGTAACAACAAAAACATATAATTCATTCATGTTGTTCGAAGCAACTTCTATGGAAGCAAATTGTATTTTCTTCTGAAGCAAGTTCTAATTTATTAATGTTTGGTGGAAATAAATTTTAATTTTGTTGGATGCACGCACTCGAAACAATCCTTTAGTCGCATGGAACATATTTTTGAAACTGAAGTTTTTGGAACTTCAGGGACAGTCAAAAACAAAAAATAAACCAAACTGAAGTTTTTGCAAGGATCTCCACAATTGAAAACAGCGTACGAAGCAAGCAAAAATAATCCTCGCGACTGAAAACTTTTTAGGAGGCAAAGAAAATTTTAGGAAGAAAACAATCCCGGTTCATACCAAATTTTTATAAGAAGCAACAATACTGGTTCGTACCAAGCAAAATATTTTTTGGAAACCAACGTTCTTGTTTAGTAAAATACAGCGTTGGAAGCAAACAAGAAAAAAATTCCACACGACTGAAAACTTCATAGGAAGCGAAGAAAATTTTAGGAAGCAAATGATCCAGTTCCTACGAAGCAAATCTTTTTGGGAAGCAACGATGTTGATTTGGAACCATTGTCCCTCACGATTGGAAACAAATAAAATGGCTTAATTAATCATTCCTAGATTTGGGAAGAAGTTGTTAGGAAAAAATAGGAAAGAAATTAATTGTAGTTAATGCCAAATCCCACCATTGGTACAGTGTCCAAACGCCATCGCTGAGCCTTTACATGTCTGTCTGCATGCACCGTATCTACGTTGGCTCTTCCATCCAGCTTATGCATTAAATGATCGGCGTAGGCACCCCTGAAATACCGCGGCCATCCCGCATCCCGTCAAGAGTGGACGCCTGGCGATAACGTGAGCATGCGAGCACGAGCACGCCATTGAATTTTCGGGGTTTGAGTCCTCTTTTGTCTCTGGACCTGCGAGGTGTACTAGTAGCCCTGATATTCTGATGTGGTGCTTCGACGGTCCGACTGACCACTTTTGCGGCTTGCCGTTAATTCATTTCAGCACGAGTAAAATATGCGGGGTTTCCTGCTACCAGCTTTACTGCAGCAGCTGTAGCCTCTGTGGGTACCTGAAGATTCCTTTCAGGCCAAAAACTCCAGTAGTGTTTTTCCTTTGTCTAAAAATCAAGAAAATATATTCACTCATTTACAGCATCTCCAAAACTCCAAATATATGTCATCATGGATAGCCTGGATACTGCCCCGACTAAAAAGCCATCCAATTGGACCCATGTATCCAATCGTATGTCTAGACGTTTTTGCGCTGTTTTTTATATAAATCAGCGATCGACATACAAGCAACCGTAAACAACAAGCCATCACCACACGCAACACATACACCCAAGTCAAGATACAAATTGCCGATGAGCGGCAACACCACACAGTCACCCACCAAGCACATCATAGATGGACCAAAACGGAGACCTACAACCGTGAACTAGCCACATCGAAGAGGTGATAGCCCGACCCTCGCGTCGCCCGACCTGGGCGACACGGGGGATTCGAGCCACCGCCGGCCCGCCACCCCTCCTCCCGCCTACCTCGTGTCGCCGTCGCCGGAGGGCCGGCCGGCGAAGCCGCGCCGGGCCCTGGGATGGCGACAGCGGGGCCGTTCCCCCTGCTCAGCTGGCCTCCTGACCCGCCACATCCCCCAGATCCGTCCCTGGCGGCGCCAGTAGCCCCCACCGGCGGAGCCGGCCTCCCACGGCGGCTCCCGGCGGCTCTTCCTCAGCTTGCTGCTGCCGCGAGTGGCCTCGTCCCGGCTCGTGGCTCGTCGTCCCGGTCTGCCTCCAATTGGACCGGGGCCCTTCCCAGCCGTTGTGCTGCTCCCCAGCCGGCTTCCTCGCGGCGGGCGCGCCGTCCTTGTTGCGCCTCTCCTCCCCGGGACCCCACCCGGCGCGCCCTCCACCAGCTGCTGCACGAGCTTGCCGGCCGGCGGCGGTTCCGGCGCTCCTAGCGTTCTTCTCCGGCGGCCCTCCTCCTCCTTGAGCCATGATGACTGCTCTCGCTGGGACGTGGCGATGCATCTTTGGTTGTGGTAGACATGAAGCTCCTCGCGGCAGGTACCCGCTGGCGCTGTTTCGGCCCCGACGGTTTAGGCCCGCGTCTCTCCGGTGTCCTTCGCTGCCGGTGTTCTTTGCCGGGCAGCTCCGGCCTCGGTCATCAGGTAGCTGCGTCCCTTCCAGCTTACCTGGCGCGCCGATGTCTCGACGGCTAAGGCCACGGTAGCTCGGATCTGCGTCTCTCCAGTCCTAGTTTGTCGGCGTTGCTGGACGTCGTCGTCCCATGCCCTCCGTGTGGCTTACTTCGTCGCCTGCCCTACCCCGGAGGTCTCAAAGCCTCCCCCTTTTGCCGGATCCAACGCTCGTGGGTGCGGAGGCGGTGCCACCGTCCGACGGCAAGTGCAGCCCCGCCAACCCCTTCCCGACATGGCGATTCCGACCAACGTGGACTTCCTCATCTTCGATTCCAGACTCGGCGGCTATGGGATTGCTCAGCTTCAGGCCAGGGAAAGATCCCTGCTCGGTTTACCGGTGCTAGTAGTGACGGCGCCCGCGAGTGTCGTTTCCTTCTTGGAGGCGCTTCCAAGGCCTTCAACATTGCCCCTCTTCGAGCTCAAGGGAAACCCTAGGTTTGCTTACCCCGGACCGGATGGCGACGGCGTCTCGACGTCGTCCTCCTTCTTGAAGGCGCTATCTAGCTTGCTCGCGGTGTCCCCGGTGTTGGTTCGGGTGATGTTGGAATTCTTGTTGATTCGGCATTGTCGCTCGTGGTTCGGGCTTGGCATGTCTAGTAGTGATGTATCTTCTGTTCGGGCCGAGCATCCCTTGTCTCTCTACTCCAGGCATCATGTTCACGCCTGCCTGCGTTCGTGTCATGTGTTGTATCTCTATGTACTCATTCTACCCCTTCTATCAACTAGTCAATGTGTACGTGCAATGCACGTTAATTTGAAAGTATATTAAATGCATGCGGATATTAAGTAGGATATTATTTACGTGTTATTATGTGATTAGCACTATATTTGGCATGAAATTAACTGCACGCTAAACGTGTTGAGCGCTCGACATTGAAGCAATCCAGGTCATTGGATGTAGACAGGTAATTTGCAATACGATGTATTGATGGGGTGCTGGTGTACGCATATATAATACAAGGGAAGGCCTCTACCTCAACTATACAAGACTAGGAGGTGGGCCACAACTTCAATACACGTGCAATACAAAATACATACTCAACACCCCCCGCAGTCGAAGCGTCACCAGAGACACATAGGCTGGACCGAAACTCTTTGAAGACGGGAGTAGGCAATCCCTTAGTCACCACATCAGCAAACTGTTGCGTCGTCGGCACGTGAAGAACCCGAACACGTCCAAGGGCAACCTGCTCGCGCACGAAGTGAATATCGAGCTCAATATGCTTCATCCGTCGATGGTGCACCGGGTTGGCGGAGAGTTAGACCGCGCTGACGTTATCGCAGTAGACAAGAGTGGCCTTGTGAACATCACAAAGCAACTCCTGTAGCAGCTGGCGTATCAAAGAGCATTCGGCCACGACATTGGCCACGGGGCGATACTCTGCCTCGGGGCTGGAGCGGGAGACCGTGGGTTGCCGCTTCAATGACCAAGAGATCAACAAGGGCCCAAGATAGACGCAGTAACCTAACGTAGAGCGACGCGTGTCGGGGCAGCCAACCCAGTTGGCATCCGAGTAGGCCACGAGGTCGGTGGAGGCGGAGGCCGTCAGGGTGAGTCCCAAGGACATGGTGCCGCGTATATAACGGAGAATACGCTTCACCAAGGTCCAGTGAGAGTCACGTGGGGCGTGCATGTGGAGGCACACCTGCTGAACAGCATGCTGCAGGTCGGGTCAAGTCAGCATCAAGTACTGTAAAGCACCGACAATAGAGCAATAAAACACTCCATCGGACGCGAGAGGCCCCTCCATAGCAGAGACCTTCGCCTTCGTGTCGACGGGGGTGGGCGCCGGCTTGCAGTTAAGCATACCGGCACGCTCCAGGAGCTCGTGGTCGTACTTCTGCTGATGCAGAAAGAAACCATCAGCCCGGCGGATCACCTCGATGCCAATAAAGTAGTGCAGGGGCCCCAGGTCCTTGAGGGTGAACTCATCACAAAGACGAGCAGTCAGCCGCTGAAGGAGATCGGGGGCGGACACTGTGAGGATGATGTCGTCGACGTAGAGCAGCAGATAGGGAGTGTCAGCGCCCTGATGATACACGAAGAGTGAGGCATCAGAGCGAGTGGACCAAAATCCCAGAGACTCCAGGAAGGCTGCGATACGCTGGTATCAAGCTCGAGGCGCCTGCTTCAACCTGTAAAGAGAACGGGAGAGAAAGCACACGAAGTCAGGGTGCTCGGCGTCCACGAAGCCAGTAGGCTGCTCACAAAACACCTGCTCGGCGAGATGGCCGTGCAAGAAGGCGTTGGAAACGTCCAACTGATGCACAGGCCAGGCGCGCGAGACCGCCAGCTGGAGGACGACGCAGATCGTGCCCGGTTTCACAACCGGGGCGAAGGTGTCGGTGAAGTCCATGCCCGCGCGCTGCCGAAAACCACGAACTACCCATCGAGCCTTGTAGCGCTCGAGAGAACCGTTCGAGCGAGTCTTGTGGCGAAACACCCACTTGCCAGAGATGATGTTGGCTTGGGGGGGGACAAGTTGCCACGTGCGGTTGTGCTGTAGGGCGTCGAACTCCTCCTGCATTGCAGCCAGCCAATGGGGATCCCAAAGGGCGGCACGAGCGGAGGTGGGGATGGGTGATGGCGTCGATGTCGAGGCAGCGCACACATACTCGTCGGAGGAGTAGCGCATGCTCGGCCGATGCACTCCTGCACGGGCACGGGTAGTCACGCCGAGCGGCGGAGCAACCGGGCCGGCGATAGTGGCGGGGGCCGCGGACACGATGGTTGTACCCGCGGCGGCGGCACCGCCAGCCGAGCCAGCGACGGAGGAGGCGACGGGAGAAGTCGAGGTCGAGCCTGTCGCAGGGGTGGCGGGCGGTGTGCCCACCGGCTCGACCTCGTAGGAGGGAGCCGGGGACCCGAGGGCCCGGTCGGACTCAACCTCGGGGGAGGGAGTCGAGAACCCGCGAGGGGGCGGCAGAAAGCGTCGGGCCGGGGGGGCGCCGGGGGTGCCGCCGCGCATCGCTCTAGGTAGGGGGCGCGGGGGCCGGCACCGGAGAATCCGCGGCCAGAGGAACCTGAAAAAAAGGGAACACCGTCTCGACAAAGTACACGTGCCTCGAGTGTTGGGGAACGTAGCAATAATTCAAAATTTTCCTACGTGTCACCAAGATCAATCTAGGAGATGCTAGCAACGAGAGAGAGGGAGTGCATCTTCATACCCTTGAAGATCGCTAAGCGGAAGCGTTACAAGAACGCGGTTGATGTAGTCGTACTCGCGGCGATTCAAATCGCGGAAGATCCGATCTAGCGCCAAACGGACGGCGCCTTCGCGTTCAACACACGTACAGCCCGGGGACGTCTCCTCCTTGATCCAGCAAGGGGAGAGGAGAAGTTGAGGGAGAACTCCAGCAGCACGACGACATGGTGGCAATGGAGCTCGTGGTTCTCCGGCAGGGCTTCGCCAAGCACTACGAAGGAGGAGGAGATGTGTGAGGAGGAAGGGGCTGCACCAAGGGGAGGGTGTGGCTGCCCTCCCACCCCCTCACTATATATAGGGGGAAGGGGAGAGGGGCCGGCCCCTCTAGATGGATCTAGAGGAGGAGGCGGCGGCCAGGGGAAACCCTAGATGGGTTTGGGCGCCCCACCCCCTAGGAAACTTGCCCCCCAAGCCGGGAGGGGCGGCTGCCCTAGGGGTGGCGCCCCCACCTCTCCTGGTTACGTGAGAGGGGTTGGGAGGGGCGCACAGCCCCTTAGTGGGCTGGTTTGCCCCTTCCCCTTGGCCCATAAGGCCCCCCAACGCTTGCCGGGGCCTTCGAAACCCCTTTCGGACATGCTGGCCATAGCCTGGTACCCCCAGCACAATTCCGGACTCCAATACCCTTCGTCCAATATACCGATCTTCACCTCCGGACCATTCCGGAGGTCCTCATCATGTCCGGGATCTCATCCGGTACTCCGAACAACCTTCGGTAACCACATACTATTTCCCATAACAACTCTAGCGTCACCGAACCTTAAGTGTGTACACCCTACGGGTTCGGGAACAATGCAGACATGACGGAGACACCTCTCCGGCCAATAACCAATAGCGGGATCTGGATACCCATATTGGCTCCCACATGTTCCACGATGATCTCATCGGATGAACCACGACGTCAGGGATTCAATCAATCCCGTATACAATTCCCTTTGTCTATCGGTATGTTACTTGCCTGAGATTCGATCGTCGGTATCCCAATACCTCGTTCAATCTCGTTACCGGCAAGTCTCTTTACTCGTTCCGTAACGCATGATCCCGTGGCTAACTCATTAGTCACACTGAGCTCATTATGATGATGCATTACCGAGTGGGCCCAGAGATACCTCTCCGTCATACGGAGTGACAAATCCCAGTCTCGATTCGTGCCAACCCAATAGACACTTTCGGAGATACCTGTAGTGCACCTTTATAGCCACCCAGTTACGTTGTGACGTTTGGTACACCCAAAGCATTCCTACAGTATCCGGGAGTTGCACAATCTCATGGTCTAAGGAAACGATACTTGACATTAGAAAAGCTCTTAGCAAACGAACTACACGATCTTGTGGTATGCTTAGGATTGGGTCTTGTTCATCACATCATTCTCCTAATGATGTGATCCCGTTATCAATGACATCCAATGTCCATGGTCAGGAAACCATAACCATCTATTGATCAACGAGCTAGTCAACTAGAGGCTTACTAGGGACATGTTGTGGTCTATGTATTCACACATGTATTACGGTTTCCAATTAATACAATTATAGCATGAACAATAGACAATTATCATGAACAAGGAAATACAATAATAACCATTTTATTATTGCCTCTAGGGCATATTTCCAACATCGAGGTGTACACACGATGAGTGACAGGATCATAGCACCGGTAACCTTTAGTGTTGGGGTGGTAGCCAAGGAAGACGCATGGGACGGATCGGGGTGCGAGCTTGTGTGGCGTGGTGGACGCGGTGCTAGGATAACAGAGACACCTAAAGATGCGGAGACCATCATAGGATGGTGGTGTACCGAAGAGAAGGTGGTGAGGGGCGTAGTTCCACCGAGGACGACACGGACGAATGTTAACTAAAAGAGTGTCGGTGGCGAGAGCATCGGGCCAGAACCGAGCGGGCACATTAGCGTGAAAGAGCAATGTGCGAACGCAGTCATTAAGAGTGCGGAGAATGCGCTCGGCACGGCCGTTCTGCTGTGAGGTGTAGGGGCAAGTCAGACGGAAGATGGTGCCGTGAGAGGCGAGAAGTGAGCGAAGAGCGACGTTGTCAAACTTTTTTCTGTTATCAGTTTGGAGTGCAAGTATGGGGCGACCGAACTGAGTGGTGACATAGGAATAAAAGACGGTGAGTGTGGCTAAAGCATCAGATTTACAACGAAAAGGAAAAGTCCACACACAATGAGAATAATCATCTAAAATCACCAAATAGTATAGATAGCCCGTGTTACTCGCAACGGGAGACGTCCAAACATCACTATGAATCAACTGAAACGAAAAAGTGGAAACTGAAGTAGACGCACTAAAGGGAAGACGGACGTACTTGCCCAAACGACAAGCCTCACAAGTATGCTCGTCGAGCTTATTACATGAGAAAGAAAAACTCCTAAGAATCTGACGCAAAACGGCGGGGTTGGGGTGGCCCAAGCGAGCATGCCAAAGGTCGAAGCCTGCGAAGAGGGCGACGCGTGTGGAAGTGGAGGTGCCGGCGTGCACGGGATAAAGCTCATCAGGGCTATCACATCGGTGAAGCACCATCCGGGTACGGGCGTCCTTCACAGAAAAACCAACACCGTCAAATTCAATAGTAAGAGGATTCTCACGAGTAAGACGGCGAACGGAGACTAAGCTAGTGACTAAGTCAGGTGAAACAAGAACATTAGACATAGTGGTAGGTGTGGAATTAGAAGGAAAACTAGTGCTACCGACATGGGTGACAGGTAAAGAGGAACCGTTGCCAACGGTGATACGAGTAGGAGTGTGAACTGGAGTTAAAGGGGATAGGTTACCGGGATGAGCTGTCATGTGTGCAGTAGCACCCGAGTCCATGTACCAGTCGCCTCCACCACCATAGTTGCTCGGCGACGGTGCCGAGTGTAGGGCGGCTAGGAGGGCTGGGTCCCACGGTGCAGGTGCCGGCGGCGACGGCTGGCCTCCATAGGGCGGCACCTGGGCGGGCGCGTCGTAGCCACCGAGGGGTGGCGGCGAGAGCAGGACACCGTAGGGCTGGTAGGGGGCGCCGACGAATGCCTGGTGACCCGCTGGACGGGGGCCAAGGAGACCCGATGCAGGAGCCGGCGGGACGGGCATGTGATAGGCGTGGACGACGCCCGTCCACGGGTTCTGCCCGGCGATCCACGGTGGAGGCGGCTGCTGGTAGTGGGGCGCCCCCTATGCTCGGCGCCTGCTGCTGCTGGCGGCGGCCCCCGCCACCCCGCCTGTTGCGCCGGCCCCCGCTACCTTGCGGCTGCTGGGGAGGTGCGGGGGGCGCGGGTTGGCGAGGGGCGGCCGGAGGAGCGGGGCCGCCGCGGGTGGTACCGGCGGAGAGAGCGGTGTGCTGCACCCGCTGCTTCAGCTTCGTCATCCGGCGCTCCTCAAGTTTGAGGTACGCGACGACGCGCTGGAAAGTGGGTTGCGGTAGCAGGGTGAGGTTGGACGCCGCGTGGCCGAAGTCCTCATTAAAAACGGCAGTGAGGGTGCTCAGCATGAGGTCGTCAGAGACCTTAGCGCCGATGTTGCGGAGCTCGTCGGCGAGCATCTTAAGCCTCATGCAGTACTCGTCGATGGTGGAGTTGTCCTGG
Organism: Aegilops tauschii subsp. strangulata; assembly: GCF_002575655.3. Classification (NCBI taxonomy): domain Eukaryota; kingdom Viridiplantae; phylum Streptophyta; class Magnoliopsida; order Poales; family Poaceae; genus Aegilops; species Aegilops tauschii. Next base: position 231,659,645 of record NC_053039.3, read on the forward strand.
TGACAGCCGAAGAACTCCTGCTGCAAGAAAACAAGGCACTGAAGTTTGTTGTCGGTGAAGAGCGCGTTGATCTTTGCCCACACGGTGCAGGCGTCGTCGTCCTCGGCGACGACCGTGTGAAAGATGTCCTTCGAGACCGTCTGATAGAACCAACAGATGATCGTGACCTCAATGGCGGACCACTCCGGGTCGCCGCACATGTACGCGCTGTCCACGGACCCGTCGATATGCTCGGTGAGATAGTACTCACGTAAGACAAGGTTGAAGTAGGTCTTCCACGTGTAGTACGACGTGCTGGAGCTGTCGAGACGGATAGGGACCCGGGCCTCAATGTTGAGATCACGCATGGCGGCAGCGGAGGGCTCGGGGCCAGCGAACGGGTTGGACGAGTGAGTCATGGAGGAGCCGGGGGACGATGGCCACGACATGGCGGCGGCGTGCGGGAGCGAAGGGGGCGGCAAGGGTTAGGGTTTTGGGGAGGAGGCAGGAGGTGGCATCAGCGGCGAGTGGTGCGGCTGCGGCAGCAGGGTGGCGGCACGGGCGCGAGAGGGGGAGGCGCGGGTGCAGCGGCGGGGAATGTCGGGCGCGACAGGGGGCAGCAGCGGCGGCGCAGAGAAGGGAGCGCGGCGGCAGCGGCACGGGGCGCGCGGGGCGGAAGCGATCACGAGAGGCGGCGGCACGGGGTAGGAGGGAGAGGGGCGCGGCGGCGGCAGGCGAGGTGGTGGGGTGCGGCGGCGGTGTTGCGTGGAGGCGCGGCGGCGGCGGCGGACCCTAGGGTTGGACCGGAAAGGATGATACCATGTAGATAGGTAATTTGCAATACGATGTATTGACGGGGTGTTGATGCACGCATATATAATACAAGAAAATGTCTCTATCTCAACTATACAAGACTAGAAGGTAGATCACAACTTAATACATGTGAAATACAAAATAAATACTCAACATTGGATTGTCATGATTCGATGACCGAGATTTATTGGATATGTCCCCTTTGAGTCTTTTTATATTGATATATAGATAAAAAAATTGTGTATTGGCGAAAAACAACAACATACCATGGACTTAAAAGGTGGTGCCGCAGAATGCTGCCCCCGCCCGATCCTAAATCAAGTTTTTACTCAGAACATCACGAAGGGCAAAGAGCGGCCGCGATGGAGCCTTCAAGAAGGTAACAACCCCCACAGGCGAAAACGCTATCGGCTAGGCCAAAAAGGGGCAAGTTTTGCACCTTGGCGCTCCACTACCATCGCCAAACCAGCGTGATAATACTAATGATAAAAAAGAAATTCAAGCAGCTATTATATAGGCAGGCGGGAACGGCGGTCGCCTATTTTTATTATACTTGCGTTGTTGTTGTGGTGCAAAATGTAGTACTGGTAGGTTAAAATTGGCACTAAGTCATCCCAATTGTCAAGCCTGTGTAATATCTGGCAAATCTACTTCAAATTTTTTGAAAAGTGATATTTTTTAAAATTTTGAACACTTACTAAAAATTGTGAAAAAATCTGGAAATTTCAAACATTTTTTTAAAGCGCGAACAACAATTTTAAATTATGAAAACTTTTTTTGCAATTTACAACATTTCTTTAAAAATGTTAACAAGTTATGAAATCCTGAAAAATTTCGGAAGCCGAAACAATTTTTGAAGTTGTTCTAAAATTTATAAATTGAGGAAAAACACAAAAAAAGAAAAAGCAAAAACACTTAAAAAAGAGAAATAAAAAACAATACAAACGAAAAAATAGTTAAAAATCAACAGAAAAACAGTTCAAGAACATCCTAGAAGACTCCCCAAACCCATAGAAACCCGCATAGAAAAGAAAAACATAGGCTCTGCTGCTAAGTGGGCCGGCCAACCACGTCGCTCCCTCTCGCTCATTCCTATGCGTTTGACGTAGTGAGCATCAAATAGGATTTTCATCGTTTTGCCGGCCTGTTAGTTGCCGACGACTTGGCATCAAAGTAGATCCAAAGAGCTGTGGTGGGCTGGCCGTGGCAAAAATTTGGAGAGCATCCAACAGGCATCCCACCCTTAGTTAACGCCAAGCGAAAGGTCTCCCTAGGTAATAAACCAAGCGAAAGGTTTCCCTCTCGTTAGGGTTATGGCGATCCTCTCAGCGGCGCGCAGCGCCGCCGTTGAGTCTACTGATCCCCTCCTCTCCTCTCGGCCGCTGGTAGCTGGGACTTTGGGTCTCCGGCCGCGCGTGCAGGGAAGCAGGCTAGGGAACCTCACGCCCGACGGAACAGGAGTTTTTCGGGCAAGAGATCTAATGTGTTCTTCGGCGTCAAACTCAGGCACGGCCTTGAGCGACCTCGAGCGGATGACGGAGGAGCTCGGTCTGAACTCACTAGCTGATTAGTTCAGGGACCCGGGTCGAGGACCTGGAGATGGTGTAGGTACAGGAGGAGGAAAAGATACAATTTTCAATCGGCAGGCTACCGTACCTCATGTCTCTATAACGAGCCCACCACCGAGGAGAGATCCGAAGAGGACGAGGATGAACACTGAAGGCAAGGAAGGCAATAGTGTGGCAGCTAAAGCTTCATTGGCGGGCTCCCTCGAGGGGCGCCGCCGGGCCCAATGAGTGCATTATGCTGGAACTATCGTGGTGCGGGCAAAGCCGCAACGGTTAGAGAAATTCGTGAATTCGTGAATAAATTTGCCCCTACCCTTATGTGTACCGTAGAAACTTAGATAGAAGGCTCCAGGGTAGAAGCACTAGCAGGCACTTTTGGTTATGACAGTGGTTATGCTATTGATAGTCAGGGCAGGAGTGGTGGCATTGGCATTTTCTAGAATAATGATGTAAAAGTAGAGATACTTGGTGATTCTGTGTATCACATTGACTGTTCTGTGACGGAGACATGCCTTGATCCTTGGAGGCTAACGGTGGTGTACGGAGAAGCTCAAACACACCTTAGGCACCAAACGTGGACCACTCTAAAAAATCTCAGTACTTTCAGTAATCTCCATGGCTTTGCCTAGGAGATTTCAATGAAGTTTTGCGTCCCGATGAACATGTGGGTGTTGGACAGAGGAGCAACGCACAAATCCAAGCCTTCGGAGATGCTGTGGACGTGTGCATGTTGATGGACATTGGTTACTCTGGGCGTTCTTGGACTTCCGAGAAGAAAGTGAGGGGAGGGACTTACACGAGAGTTAGGCTAGATCGAGCTCGGGTTACTGCGGAGTGGCGAGCCTTGTTCCCATTAGCTGATCTATCCCATTTTACAGCAGCCACCTCAGACCACTGTCCGATATTATTAGACCTGAAAAGAGAGCAGAGTGCGAACCGGCCATCCCGAACCTTTCTTTATGAAGTTATGTGGGAAGGACATGATGCGTGGAGAGATACAATCAAAGCGGCATGGTCAGGCAAAGGCATTTGTACCAGTATGGAGGAGACGCGGGTGAAACTACATGCAAGTTCGCATGATTTGAGGCGCTGGGACAATGATACGTTTGGGAACGTTCGTAAGGAGATAAAAGATCTGAAAAAGGAGCTTGAGAAACTTGCGCCAGACCCAAATCGAACAGCTCCAACACATGTTGAGCTCAAGATAAACGAGAAATTTGTATACCACCGTGAGGAGGTGATGTGGCGCCAGAGGTCCAGGATAGAATGGCTTACTTTCGGTGATAAAAACACACACAAAATTCATCTGCGTGCAAGTATTAGGAGGAAGAAAAACATGATAAAAGCTGTGCAGAACTCCCTTGGGGCACTCTCTGACGATCCAGATGAATTAAAATGTATGGTACATGATTTTTACAAAACTCTATATACAACTGAAGGTGTGAGTAATATGGACGCGATGCTGGATAATGTACCTACCAAAGTTTTGCCAGGAATGAATGAGCTACTATGTGCCCCATACTCTAATGATGAGGTAAAGGTCGCCTTATTTCAGATGTTCCCATCGAAGGCTCCTGGGCCAGATGGGTTCCCAGCCCACTTCTATCAACGCCATTGGGACCTTTGTGGAGCTGAGGTGACTGAGGCGGTGTTGAAGATTGTAAGGGGGGAGGATAGTCCGGACTGTACCAATGACACGGCTTTGGTCTTGATCCCCAAGGTAACGAACCCAACCTTATTGACTCAGTTCAGGCCTATAAGCTTATGTAACGTTCTATACAAGATTGCATCCAAAGTTATTGCAAACAGGTTGAAGCAAATCTTGCCAGATATAATCTCGGATGAGCAGTCGGCCTTTGTCCCAGGCAGGTTAATCATGGACAACATAAGTAGTGCATATGAATGTCTTCACTTCATGAAACGCAGCAAGTCCAAGGTGAATAGCTTCTGTGCTCTTAAGCTCGATATGATGAAGGCATAGGACAGACTTGAATGGGACTATCTGCAAGCCATGATGCTGAAATTGGGCTTTGCTCCCTCGTGGGTGAATACTGTGATGAACATGGTTCAGTCAGTTTCTTTCTCGGTTCTATTCAATGGACAGAGATTTGATCAGTTTAATCCTAGCAGAGGTATCCGACAGGGAGATCCGATATCCCCGTATCTTTTCTTAATTGCAGCAGAGGGCCTTTCATGCCTCCTGAAATCCAGTTCTTCGTCATCCCAGCTAGAAGGGATCAAGGTGGCACCAATGGCTCCTGCCGTAAACCACCTCCTTTTCGCCGATGACAGCCTGCTGTTGTTTAAGTCAAGTAATGATGGGGCTGTTGCAGTATCAAACCTACTGGATAATTATTGCATGGCTTCCGGACAACACATAAATCAAGACAAATCATCGATATTCTTCAGTCGTGGGTGCCCTCAAATGGTAAGAGACAACATAAAAAATATCTTGAATGTTCAGAGTGAATCCCTGAGTGACAGGTATTTGGGAATGCCAACTGATGTGGGACACTCGAAGAACGGAACTTTCAAACATCTCAGGGATCGAGTGTGGGAGAAGGTTAAAGGCTGGATGGAAAAGTTATTATCATATGCTGGCAAGGAAATCTTGATCAAGTCGGTGGCACAAGCTACCCCAGTTTATTCCATGTCTTGCTTCCGCCTTCCCCTAGGCCTATGTGAGAGTGTAACTTCGCTAATTAGGCAATTCTGGGGGGGGGGGCAGCAAACAGGGGAAGTGGAAACCATGTTGGGTGGCTTGGGACGTGGTGACAAAACCCAAATATATGGGGGGACTTGGTTTTCGTGACCTAGAAATTTTTAACCTGGCTCTCCTAGCAAGACAAGCATGGCGGTTGTTGCAAAACCCCAACTCGTTGAGTGCCCGAATTATCAAAGTTGTGTATTTTCCAGAAACAACTTTGTTTGAGGAAACTTTGGGCTCACACCCTTCTCAGATATGGAGGGCTATTTTAGATGGCCGTGATATCATGGTGCAGGGTCTTATCTGGAGAATTGGTGATGGGGAAACCACAGAAATATGGGGAACCAACTCGATCCCTAGGGCAAATATGAAGCATCCGCTCACTTCTTTGCTATCACACCCGCCGACAAAAGTTTCAGAGTTGATCATCCATGCAACTTCTTCATGGAATGAGCACTTGGTTTGGGTGACATTTATTCCTATTGATGCCGAAGCAATCTTGCAAATCCCACTCTGCACAAGACAGACCGAGGATTTCTGGGCCTGGAGTGAAGATAGGAAGGGAACTTTTACTGTAAGGTCTATCTACAGAATGATCCAGAAAACAAAGTTCAGCCGCGAGGCCTGGCTGTATGAGCGACGAGGGTCTTCACACGGTGATGCCGATAGCAATGGGTGGACGAAGCTATGGGGAGTTAAGGTCCCGTTAAAACTGAAGAATTTTCTATGGAGGTTAGCACAACATTCAATACCGACATCAGCAGTTCTTAATCAACGTAACATGTCTACCTCAAGGTCATGTTGTCTCTGTGGAGTCGAGGATACTTGGAGACATGCCCTACTCAATTGCGCTGTCTCAAGGAGCACATGGGCTTTATCTTCGGACGCTATTATTGACCGTTTAAGCTCGAATGTAGATGACTACGCTAAGACTTGGTTGTTCACGATGCATGAATCATTGACGCATGAGGAGCTCACTAAGTTCGTAGTTACTCTTTGGGCTCTATGAGGAGCGCGCCGCAAGGCTATTCACGAACAAATTTATCAAAGTCCGTTCGCAATACATGCCTTTGTTCGGTCTTACCTTGGTGAGTTGGATGGTATTCAAGCGCCAGCTCTCATCTCGGCGAACTCTATCGTGCGTCCAACACAATGGATAGCCCCTCCACCGGGTACGGTTAAGATCAACGTTGATGCTTCAGTTGGGAGAGGAGGACGCTATGGAGCTGTAGGTGCTCTCTGTAGAGATCAAACATGTTTTTTCCTTGGACCTTCGGCCATTGTGTTTCAAAGAATTTTTGACCCAGCTACACTCGAATGCATGGCGGTGTGGGAGGCACTAGCACTAGCTGATGATCTTTATAAGAGGAACATTCAAGTATCTTCAGATTGCAAGGTGGTGGTGGAAGATATTTGAGATGGAAATCCAACAGTCTACGGAGCACTCATACATGAAATCATAGATCATAAGTCTACTTTTCAGTCTTGTAATTTTAGTCATGAGTTTAGGAGCTCGAATGTCGAGGCTCACAAACTTGCGAAGCATGCGTTATCCCTTCCGCCTGGCCGGCATGTTCGGCTTGGTCAAGCGGATGGACTTTCATTCGTCCCTGTAAACATTGTGATGACATAATAAAAAGCTTCGTAGTTTTCCTAAAAGAAAAAGTTAACGCCAATATTGTGAATCAACCTGTGGCTGGATGATTAGGAGGACATTGGTATCCCCAGCCCACCAGGTTCAAGTCCTAGTGCTCGCATTTATTCTAGATTTATTTTCGGATTTTCGGCGATGCGCGTTCAGTGAGAGAAGACGTTCCAGTCGACTAGAAGGCGCCTATGATGACTTCGTAAAATCTGAAGATGATGTGCCGGCTCAGTCTCTCGAATGTGCTCTTAGAGCATCTCCACCGGTTGAGCCCCCCAGGAGGCATTTTTTTCGCCGCCTGGGGGGCTACCGGCAAAAAATTTAGCCCGGGGGTGGGAAAATATCCACTCGTTGCCACCCCCACTCCCCAACGCACGTACCCGGGGCGAGCGAGAGGAGCAAGGTAGCCCAGCGGCGAGCAGGCAGCGCGGCGAGGAGAGGAGCAAGGCGGCCAGCTCGGGTGGGGCGGCAGTGGAGCAGGGGCGGCGGCTGCTGGTCGCGGAGGGCGGGGCTGCTCGTGGCGAGCGAGCGCGGCGTCAAGGTGGTGCGCGTGAGCGCGACCGCAGGCGAGGATGGGCCGGCGGCGTCATGGTACATGTGCAAGGTGTGGGTGCACGCGTCTCCGCATCGACATGGAGGTCAAGGCGATGAGGAGCCCCCGTTCCCGTGCCTGGCTGGCTCCGACGCTGCCTCCCGCCGTGGCCCGGCGCTGTTCCAGCGCGACCGCTCGTCGTCCATGTACGTGGTGCACCGGCCCAGCGGCGCCGTCAGCATCGTCGCCGGCAAGCGGCTCGAGCTGCAGAGCGTCATGTGACGGACGCGAGCTGGGCCGCCGCCATGTCCTTCGCCAGCAACGACGACTGCAGCATCGCCGCATCCGTCGCCCCTGCCGCCGGCGCCATGGACAGGGCGCCATGGACTTCGCGCACCCTGGTGTCCAGCGAGGTCTCGGCGTGCCCAGCTTCGGCTACGACGGACAACGGACGGGGCCGGCTCCGGCGCCGTGGGCGGGGACGGCGACGAGCGGCGCGGCCCGCCGGTGCTGGAGTCGAGGACGAGGTGGCGCGTGGAGGAGGAGCACTGCAGGGGAGGCCCGCGACGCAGCTTGGGCTCGTCGAGAACAGGACGCCATGGACGAGCAGGACGCCATGGACGAGCTCCCCGCCTTCCTGCTCCGGCGCCCTCCCTGCGAGCCCCCGCCTCCCTGCTCCAGCGCCCTCCCTCCCCGCGAGCTCCGACGCCCGCCCGCCGTGACGCCTCGCCCGTGCCCCAGCTCCGGCGCCCTGCTCGCCGCGCCCGTCCCGTCCCGTGCGCGCCTGCTTCGGTGGGTGGGGGATGGGGGAATGTGAGCACGTGGTGGGCCTGCAGAAAAGAGAGGGAGAGAGAGGAGAGAGGGTGTTGGGACACTGAAAGTGGACCATTTGCATGCAAAATGAGAGTGCCGGCGTCCCCAGCTGCCTCCCGGGGGGCTGGGTTTCGCCTGGGCGCGCCGGCCGTATTTTTCCTCGAATCCGGCGAAAACTGTGCTCTTGAGGTGACGAGTGGGAGGAATTTTAGTCGCCGGCGGTGAAAAAGTGCATGGGAAGGCTTCCTGGGGGGACTAGTGAAGATGCTCTTAGGGATAGGGTGTGTATGTATGCATTTATAAAAATGAATGTATGTGTGTCTATATGAGCGCTTGCATCTGTACTTTGTTCAAAAAGTTAACACCAATATTTTGGCATGCCAAGCGACGGCTGTGATCCTAACAGCGCCTTGGTCTTTTTTTTAAAGTAAAACATCCTCTTTATTTATTAGTAATAATGGTTACATCGTCTATAAAAAAATTTACAATATCGTTCAAAGGTTCCTCAAACCAATCCCTTGTCTCAGAAAATTTAGCTACTCTGGCAATTTCATGAGCTACTTTATTTGCCTTCCTATTACAATGTTCAAATCTAACTAACGGAAAATCACAAGCCATAAAATAACAATCATCAAACACAGCTGCCGCCGCTCCCGCTATATGTCCTCCATTCTTCATCGTGTCAATTACTTCCATATTGTCGGAGTTAACAACAAGTCGATTGCTTCCCGCCCTTTGTGCAAGTAATAAGCCAAAACGTAGTACCATAGCTTCCGCTGTTAAGACATCTTCACACCAATCCATCTTCCAATTCCCTCCAACAATAAATCTTTTTTTATCATCTCTAAGTACAGCTCCCGCTGTGCCTCTAAGCATGTCTTGATCGAAACAAGCATCGACATTTAATTTGACAAAACCTAGAGGGGGTCTCGTCCATCCCTCTATTCTATTTGTTGCCTTGGAGATTGGGCAATAACATAGTTTGTTGTTATAGCACGGACTCCCATCGAAATTTGGTATGCATCTTGGGTCTTCCCATGATGGACTAGCGAACGTCTTTCCCACCATAAATACCAGGTTGTTATAGCGATCAGTTCGCAAACATTCTGTATGCCCACTGTAGATAGCTCGTGTTCTGGCATAAGAAGTAGAAATTCGAGTACTGCCTCTCCCGCACGATCGACAACGCAAGCTTTTTTAATGGCTTCGTGCAATCCCAGTTTCTCCCACACCTCTTTTGCCTTTTGACACAAAAATAATAAGTGTTTAGTATCTTCATGCCCGTTCGAACATGATGGGCAGGTGGGCGAAATTTTCATATGTCTATTAGCAAGTGTAACACGACATGGGAGGATTCCATGTAAGGTACGCCAAATAAAGATCTTCACTTTTGCTGGACAAGATAATTTCCAAATCTTGCTCCAAATAGTATTGACACTTGTTCCTCTCATGCCATTTGATTGTTGCAATTTCCTCCCATGTTGTGTTTTCCATTCCTGCAGATAAGCAGAACGAACCGTGAACAGCGCCTTGGTCTTAATTTGCAGCCGGACTGTGTTGCGTTAGCGCTCTCTCTTCCAGTGCCGGGCAGCCAGTGCAGGTCGTGTCGATTCTCAAAGCCAACATGGGCGTGTGCATGCATGGCAAAAAGAAAGTGCGCGTGCGCGTATACAGCTGTTGACGAGGTCAAAACTCGTGCGTAGACCAGCGAGCCTGAGTAGAGTAGCTCAGTTGTGTTGTGCCGTGCATGAAGGAGTCGTTTCCTCAGGCCACGGTCAAATGCTCAAATAGACGACGCAACAGTAAGTCAGTAAGCTACGTAAAACGTATGGTTCCCATGGATCCACGGTGGGCGATCACTCGATGGATCACTGATGGATGCATGCCACTGCTGATTCAACGCCGCCGGTATGTGGCGGCAAGAGTATCTACGACGAGATGACGTGACGTGCCGGTGCTTGCTTGGGGTGTCTATCGGAGAGAAGGACGAGCGAGCGATGGAGTGTTGACTTGTGGCGATAGAACGTGCCGGCACCGATGGGAATGGGATAATGATGTGAGGCACCAAGGACCACCGGCAGCGCCGCGGGTGAGAGAAGGAAATTTGTATTTTTTTTGGGCCACGGACTAGCAACTTCCACTTTCTTTTTCATCATAAAAAGCTTTCGATCTACTCGTCAAATACCATGACAGTATAAATAACATGACAAACAATAAAAATTAAATTCATTTTCGTAGATCATCTAACGACGACTACAAACATTGAAAAAAGTCAGAGCTATGCCATCATGGTATGTGTTTCTGGTGCCTGACAACAACAATTGATGCTCTGTGCTACCTGTTGCTTCCCGCGTCTTCATCTTCGGCGGTGTTCTTTGGTGTCTGCTCCTCCTATTGTTGTGCATGCTCAAGACCATCTCATGCTTGTTGTTGTGTTACTATGAGCTTCGTGCTCTTGGTGTCGTCTCGGTTTATCTTTGCTCAATGATGATGCAAGATGCCTTCCCAACTTGCTACGAATTCTCGTGGTGAAGTTTCCACTCAAGGTTGGTGCCTATGTTACTCGTTGTTTGTGGATGCTCCTGTGTTGCGCCTGAGGTTTGGTACGCACATAGGTGCAGTGCGTTAAGTAGCTCCAAAGTCTTATTATTGTGATCCCTTGACGACACCCCACATATACTTTGTTCTCGTGGTGTTGGTCCCTTTGTATACTAGCTAGGTGTGCCTTGTCTTGGGTATCCACCTTTTCTCATCTCCTTTACCCTTATTACTTGTACGGTTTTCAGCCCGGTTCTCCTCATAAACGGGTTAATTTGTTCAGGTTTTTGATCTGATTTTCCTTATAAAACCGGATCAATCTTTTGGCATTATGGACACTTTGAGCGGTACTATATTCAGGTGGATAAGTTCTCCCCTAGTGACCATTAACAAAAAATGTGCACGCCGCCGTCATCGCTCCTTCCTCACCAGAGCTGGGAATACTTGGTTGTAGTAGACAATCTGGAAGTCATCGTCCTAAGGCTCAAAAGAGCACCACACTAGAACAAAAACAGTCGCCGATGAAGAGGAGCTAGATCGAAAAGATCCAACCTGTAGACACACGAACACAAACAAACGAAGACCGGATTCAAGCAGACCCACCGAAGACAAAGACCGATCGGACCCCGCGAGATCCGCCGGAAACACCTCCCCACATGCTCTCCGATGATACTAGACGCACCGCCGGGACGAGGCTAGGTGAGAAGAACCTTATTCCACCTTCAGAGAGCCGCATTGGCCTTGTCTTCCCGAGCAGGACATAAATTCTAAAGAAATTGAAGAAAACAACCTAAAAACGGAACAGGAGCCCTCCCACCGGCAAGGGACAAGATCCACCGCACCTCCATGACCCTAAGGCGCTAGGAGAGGTGACAGATTGGTGGCGGCACCAACGGGAGGCGAGCGAACTCTAGCGTGGGAGTCGCTCGTGGGAGGAGCAGGTAGTAATTGTCTAACTAAGGGGTGTTTGGTTCAGGGGCTATCCCTTGGTGGGATAGGGATAGCCATATCTTCCAGGATGCCACATTTTGAGAAGGAAGGATGTGATGACTGGATAACCCGATTTAGCAAATATTCGACTGAATCTTTGTTGCCGATAGCCGCAAAAATCCCATGAACGGTAGCACCACCCGTGCAGGAGCCTCCCTTCCTGCGCCGAAGCATTTTTCGCTCCCCATGAAAACCAAAACCAACCTCATGCACACCTGTCCAACAGAAGAAGCAGCGGCAACTGCTGGATTGGAGCGTTGGCATGGTTGGCAAAGGAGTCGATGCTTGAGGTACAACCGGTCTTCCTCCCCTCCCTCTCCCTCCCCTTCTCCAGCCTTGTTTCTCCCTCCCTCCCCACACTCTGGTCATGGAGGGTTTCTAGAGGCGACAGCAGGGAAGAAACTATAGTGCCGCTGACACGAGGACCATGCATGTGATGTGTTACACCATTGAGATGGTCTATGTGTACCATAAGGTAAAGAGAGCTAACAACATTTTGTCAATGCCACTGTCAAATATAGCTAACTAACTTGCTTGTTGCTCATATGCTAGGGAAATTTTATCTGGTTGATGCCGTCTATGGAGCCAAGCCAAGGTTCTTACCCCCTTTTCGTGGAGTGAGATATGATTTGAATGATGGGGGAACGATCCTACTATAAATGAGAAGGAGTTGTTAATCTTAGGTATTCTTCTCTTTGCACGACCCTCGAACATGCATTTGGGTCACTCAATGGAAGATACAAAATACTTGATAATGCTACCAGGTTTTTCCATTATCCTACTCAGGTAGAGATTGTTGCAACTTGCTGCATTATTCATGAATTAGGTTTATAAATGATGGGATAGATAAATTTATCATACATGCACTACTGCAGGATGCTGCTAACGCGACACTACGATCAGAGACCCTTTGACGAAACTGTGTGCGATGCATTAATCGCAAACGGTGATGTAAAAAACCCGTCAAAAAAGGTGCAAAACGTTTGAGATGACGGATGCATCAAACACGGTTCCGATTTTAGTTGCGTGTGTGATGCAGGGCATACGGTTCAGTTCAGTGAACTGTTTGCAATGAGGAAGAAGAACATAAACAGGCAGCCAGATGAAGGCGTGTGCGATATACGGCATACAGTTCACTCGGATTAACGATGCTCCCAAAAGAGAAACGGCACCGTAGTACCGCCATCGTCCGATCTGGAAGACTAGATCCTAGGGTTTCCCTCGAAGCAACACGAGTGGGTCGACAACAGTTACATGACGATGCCTTCATCAAGATAACAGCGCAAAACGCCACCATCTCCCGCCAACGGCTCGGTTTTCACCGGCAACTATGTCTCCCTGACTCGTAGCCAGGACTGGATGACGAATCTCGAGATCCGACCACCCAGCCACAGGCCGACCACCACTGACGGAAGAGATGACCATCACCGCCGGCTGCACCGGTCATAACAGATCTAAGCGAAGATGCCGCCGACGCGACCACCGGGCCCTCCACGCTGTTGCCGCCGATTCAAAGGCAGATGGTGCGCCGCCGCCGCAGCCCGAACAAGGCAGACCGCCGCGCCCGCAGCCCGCGCCGCCTCCGATGCCTCCGCGCCACAGCCATCACCGTTGCCAACACTGCCACCACAGCCGCCATTAGGATGCCAGCCGGCCGACACACCGCTATAGTCCAGATTTGGGTCGTCATGAACCAGATTGGCGCCGCCGTAGTCCAGATTGGGGTCACACCCTTGAGCTAGGGCGCCCCACATCACCCTATGACCCGTTAGAGAGAGGAGTGCCTCCACTGCTGCCGTCGCATGCACAGGCTATGCTCGGCGCCGACCACCAGCACCGACGGAGGGGAGGGAGAGGGAGGGGCGGTGACCCGGCGGCTAGGGTTGGAGCCCCTCGGTCGCCCGCGCGGGGGCAACGGAGGGGAGGGCCAATTTTGATAGCCGCTTCCAATTTAAAATTGAGGGAGAATTTCACTTCCTCGGCCTCTGCACCGACTAGGGATGCATGCGGCCTTTTAAGTATGAGTACTAGGATTTTTAATCTCGGTTATGCACCAAGCGTAGTCCTCAATGATAAATGCGTGAGTACCAGGAAAGCCTGGTCCTTAAGAATAAATAGGGACATAAATTCGCCTCCGTGAGGATTTGAACCGAGGTGTTGGGTTTGTACATCCACTCCCCCAACCAGTTGAGCTAGGCTCACTCCCACAACTAGTTGTGTCTATATGCCAAATACTTGTTGGATTTTTTCAATTTAAGCCAGATACTTGCTGGAATTTTTTCCATATGTCAAATATAAGCTGAAATGAGTTTATCTAAGTCAAAAACTTGATGGAATTAGTTTCTATATACTAATACTTGTTGGATTTTTTTGATATGTCAAATACAACCTGAAATGGTGAAAGAACATGCGGTGCCCCCATGTTTGGTTTTGGTAATTGATGACAATCTCTATGGACTAATGGTTGCCTTGAGTTATATTTGAAGGATTTGTCCATAGGCTTTTCTTGAAGTCCATGTGTTGGTTTCAAGGAGTTTATGTGGTGACCAAGGTGTTATTAAGGAATTATCCAAAGATTGGTCATGAGTTTATGTGGTGACCAAGGTGTTATTAAGGAATTATCCAAAGATTGGTCATGTGAGAGTAGAACTTATTGCAAGCATGTCTTGAAGAAGAAGATTGTGTGATCATTCATGTTTACCTTCAAGACATCATCCAAATGAAGAGAGTTGGAAAGAGTCAAGGTTGATCAAGACTAAGTCAAGAGTGAATCAAGTTGATCAACACACAAAGCGCACAAGATGTACCGAGAGGGATCAAGCGATCCCATGGTGTGGTAAGCATTGTCGATTACGCTTTGTGTACTAACCCATGATCTTCGTGAGAGTTCTTTGTGGGGTTAGGTTGCGGTGTGCAAGTTCAAGTGAAGCATCATGAAGAGATCAAATGCTTGAAGCTTGCCGTCCATTGTGGCGACAATGGACTTGTGAAGATGTTGTGGTGCGCAAGTTCAAGTGAAGCATCATGAAGAGATCAAATGCTTGAAGCTTGCCATCCATTGTGGTGACAATGGACTTGTGAAGATGTGCGGAAGAGTGGCTCACCCATAGTGGAGTATGGGGGAGCAATCAACTAGTCTTCATCGGGTCAACACAACCAAGAAAGGTGGTCCAACTTGAGGGAGTCAAGATCGTCATCATCTAGCTCAAGTGGACCATGTGCAAGGCAAAGGTTTGCTCTTGATAGTTTTTCTATTTTACCGGTCTCATGATGGTAGTTGGGAGACCGGGTTATAGGATCGATTGCCATACTATCAAGGGGGGCTCTCGATGAGTAGCTTGATCGTATCGTTCATAGAGAGCTCAAACCATTGCATCCTTGCATCATCTTTGTTGGTTCTTGTTCGATTCTTCTCTTTGTGAGTTTTGGAGCTTATGGTCATCTTGATGACAAGCTCGAGTTCATCGAAAACGGAGTTCACTTGCATCTTCTATGATGTTTTCGATGTTGGAGGTTATGCCGGTTCTTCTCGGTTGGAGGTTTCACTCTTCTATTTTTTTGGCATACCTTTTTTGTCACTATTTTGATGCTACTCGTCTTTCTCAATCCAACAAGCTTGAGTTTGCTCAATTCGGAGCTCATATGCAGAAATTATGGCAGTTTTGGCTTCCTAGCGGTAGTACCGCGGCCAGAGCGGCAGTACCGCTTATCGCCCCAAGCGGTAGTACCGCTGTCCAAAGCGGTAGTACCGCCTATGGCCATAAGCGGTAGTACGACTACGGTTCCGCGCTGGTACCGCCTCGATTTTGGGTCTTGCATTTTTCGTGTCGAGTTTTGCAGTAGTTGCACGGCAGTAAGGCACGGCAGTTCCACCTATAAGCGGTAGTACCGCTCCGGTCGGGCGGTAGTACCGCTACTGCATTTTTGGTCCCGTGTTCTGCTCCTCCAGCGGTAGTACCGCTGGGGTGCGCGGTAGTACCGCTTATAAGCGGTACTACCGCCCCAAGGTTCATGTTTGGTTGCTCCTTTTCCCTGCTTCTTCCGCCAGAGCGGTAGTACCGCTCGTGGAGCGGTAGTACCGCTCGTGTGCGGGCTGAGCACATAACGGTTGGATTTTTCCCCTTCTATAAAAGGGGGTCTTCTTCCCCAATGAACCTTATCCTTTGAGCTCGTGTTCTTCCCCCATTGTTGACCTTCTTCGAGCTTGCTAACTCTCAATCCCTCCATGGATTCTTGCTAGTTTTTGAGGGAAAAGAGAGAGGAGATCTAGATCCACATTTCCACCAATCACTTTCTCCTCTTTGTGAGGGGAACCCCTTGGATCTAGATCTTGGAGTTCTTGGTGTTCTCCTTCTTGTTCTTCCTCTCTTTTTCCTCCCTAGCATTAGTTGCTTCGGTGGGATTTGAGAGAGAAGGACTTGGGCACTCCGTGTGCCCTTGCCATTGCATTTGGTGCATCGGTTTGAGTTCTCCACGGTGATACGTGGAAGTTACAAGTTGAGAAGCTTATTACTCTTGGGTGCTTGGTGCCCTTGAGCTTGTTCCTCATGGGTGCTTGGGCGCCCTAGACGGTTGGTGGTGTTCGGAGCTCAATCATTGTGGTGTAAAGCTCCGGGCAAGCGTCGGGGTCTCCAATTAGGTTGTGGAGATCGCCCCGAGCAATTTGACGGGTACCGGTGACCGCCCCCAAGGGTTGCCAAAGTGTACGGGTTCGGTGACCGCCCCCAAGGGTTGCCATTTGTACGGGTTCGGTGACCGCCCTCAAGGGTCCCTTAGTGGAATCACGGCATCTTGCATTGTGCGAGGGCGTGAGGAGATTACGGTGGCCCTAGTGGCTTCTTGGGGAGCATTGTGCCTCCACACCGCTCCAAACGGAGATTAGCATCCGCAAGGGTGTGAACTTCGGGATACATCGTCGTCTCCGCGTGTCTCGGTTATCTCTTATCCGAACCCTTTACTTATGCACTTTACTTTGTGATAGCCATGTTGTTTCTTGTCATATATCTTGCTATCACTTAGTTGTTTATCTTGCTTAGCATAAGTCGTTGGTGCACATAGGTGAGCCTAATTGTTGTAGGTTTTGTGCTTGTCAAATTAACCGCTAGGTTTATTCCGCATTTGTTCAAGCCTAAACCGTAATTATTTTAAAACGCCTATTCACCCCCCCCCCCCTCTAGGCGACATCCACGATCTTTCAAATGGGTTTCTACATGCCAAAACTTGATGGAATTTGTTTCTATATGTCAAATATAACCTGAAATGAGTTTATCTATGTCAAAACCTTGTTGAAATTATTTTCTACATGCCAAATACTTATTGTAATTTGTTTCTATATGTGAAATACAACATGAAATAAGTTTCTACATGCCAAAAACTAGCTGGGTTTTTTTATTTATGCCAAATAATTGCTGGAGTTTCTTTCTATATGTGAAATACAACCTGAAATGAGTTTCTTCATGTGAACAACTTGCTGTAATTTGTTTATTTGTGGCTAATACTTGATACTACTTGTTGAAGTTGTTCCTTCTTTTCAGAACAACAAAGAGGATGAGCCTTTTCTCAACAGGACTCCAAAGCACTGTAAAGAGATGGCTATCATTCATGGTAGTAGTATGGCCACAGGTCAATATGCAAATGGTTCAAATGATTCTCTATCTCTAGAGGCGAATGACATTTTAGATCATGAATCTTCCCCACTTGAAGAAGATAGCAAATCATACAATGGCGATTTTTTGGGCCCAAATTTGACATATCTATATTGCCAAAATTACATATCATAGGGGTAATCTCACCACCTCGATCAAAATGGCCAGTACACTAATCGTCCACTCTTCCACCCTCTCAACCAAATATACAAATGGCTATACCTAGCAACGTTTATCCTCCCTACCAAGAAATGTGGTAATCCAACTCACCCAATCCCTCACAACCAAATGATCTAAATTGGCTATCCCCAACCACATGTTTAAGGATACCGTCAACCAGGTAATCCTTGCTCGTGAACCAAACGCCCCCTAACAAAAAAATGTCCTTGGGTGGTACTTCTTATCAACTCCCACTTGTTCTTAGCTAGCCAACATAAACGTTTTCTTTCAGTTGCTACCGAAGGAACATAACACAACTAAAAAGATAATAGAGCTTCTAATTATGAAAGCCTGATTTCACAAGAAAAGAAATGAAGGCATGTTTTAGTGCTGGATCGCAATCGAATGAGATTTTTCTCAAGTCTAAATCAGTGAAAAAACTATACTTCAGTTTAATGAAGAGATTTTTTTGTGGGGATTCTTTTTTTTGGAGTTGGGGATTCCCCTATTAGTTTAGTGCTAAGATATTGCATAGCCACGGGTGCTATATGTAAGATTTCACCACTTGAAAGCAAGGTTGCTTTTTATAGGTGCATATCAATTTTTTAGTAATTTTCTTTGTAAGGAATTTTTTCTCATGGTGCACATCAATATGTTAAAACTATCGACTTGACCTTATGAGGATCACCAGAGAGATCAAGTTTCAAGCCTATCGACGAATCCAAGTAGCTAACAAGAAATCTCTTAGAGGCCTCCATCGAAGATGGGGGCTTCTGATGCACAACCTCATTATGAACATACCAGCAGTGCCACAAAGTCATGAGAACCATGCTTCGCTCAATATTAGGTAGCAGATTCCACACATGAAATAACCATTCCTTCCCACTGTTCTCTACCTCTTCCAACACCGGTAGTCTCCAAACGTTAACCATAGTTCTCCACAATACACGAGCTAAAGGACAATGGATAAACGAATGACAATTATCTTTCGGTTCAACAACACATATAGGGCAACAACTCGTCGGGTCCAAGTTTCTTTTGTGTTTGTTCTTCCATGTGGGCAGTGAATCAGTCAAACCCTTCAAGCAAAATTACGTACTGTCAGGGGTACCTCTGAATACCATACCATTTGACCAACAACTCTGCTAGTCACTTGGGACCGAACTTGAAGAGGCCATGTTGGCTCTATGCATCTCATCAAAAGCCAAATCATATGCACTTTTTTTTACTGAAACATTATGTATTTGACCGGACCCCACGCCAAAGTGTCAGATTCCGTCTCGACGAGGCACTGATTTTCAAAATTTTAGCAACATCAAACAGGAGAAAATAGAATCTTAGATGTTCAAGATTCCATGAAGCATTGTCGTTGAGCAGTTCAGACACAAAGCAAATGCGACACCTTCCTTGGGGAGAGACTGGCTTGTAGGAAAACAGGCGTGGTATCCAATTGTCACACCAAACACATATATATTATCACCATTACCAACCCTCCAGACAAACCTGGGGTGAGTGTATGCGCGTACGTATGAGCGCTTGCGTCTGTATTGTGTTAAAAACCCCTTCTTAGGCAAGTATAAACCGTAATTGATTGCATGCCAAGATAAAGAAGCATTCGCTGAAACAACGGTTTCCTTAAAGCTTGCCATCACACTATTTTTTTGGATACAATGTACAAGTATAAAGTAAATTTCATTGATCTTGTCCTTTTAGCCTACCATGTTAGGAAAACAAGATCCTACGGAATTTGATATCCCGAGAGTTCCCTCACCAAGCAACTTAGTGGCTATGCAACAACTCAATAAGTAATATTAAGGTGTTGGTCGTTCACAAGAATAGTGAGAACACAATGCTTAAGGAGAAATTAAAAAATGCGCAATATTTTCTGGTCCCTTCATCCTTCATTCAACCTCTCATATCTATGTCCTGTCGCTTCCCTCTGTCTGTTTTGATTTCCCTGCCCATCATTCATTTCTTTTTCATACCTAAGGCTGGTCATAGTGGGGAGTAACTTATAATAGTGTCATGCATATGACACTAGGCTAAATTACTATCTTCATAGTGCAAAGTAACATAGTAGTAGTATCATAGATGACTTCATTTATTAGCTTGTAGACTCATCCTTTCTCGGGAAGCGCTATGTTACAGTAACATATTATGTTACTATAAACACCTCTCTCCTCATTAACTACATGCCACATAAGCAAAAATTTCTTGGAATGCGCTATGTTACTGTCTAAGTTACTCCCACTATGACTAGCCTAAAAACCGGCTCAACGATAACTGTCACATATTTATTTACCAAATGAAACCATATCTCTTTAGTAAGTCAATAAATGCTTACCAGATATGTACCATTGATTGCATTTTTCATTGATTGCTTACCAAGCAAGCCGCTTGGTTACCAAATATATACCCAATAGCCATTACACAACACACAAACAATTACCTCCTCGTTCCTAAATATAAGTCTTTTTAGTTATTTCAATATAGACTACATACGAAAAGAATACAATACTATCTAGCAACAAGAAATATAAGTACATACAGAATGAAATAATCACATAACACGAAACAACACTACATGAGAAATTGGGTTGACCACTATATACGTATGAAAATGAAGCCGGAGTCAATTTCTACAAAGATATTGGACACAGTTCAGGAAGTTTTAATACCCACATTCTTAGGATGAAAGCTGTGTAGAAACAGAAGTCCCAGAAAACTATCTCGTGATCAGCATCTAAAATCCGAAAAGAGGGAGTAGTCCTTTCTGATTTAGTAGCGAACGAGCACGATCAAAACGTTGTGTAGCCGAAAAATGATATGAACACGGGGAGGAGCGGAAAAAGATCATCTTAATCATGTGCTCAGGGACCCAACTGTCATGCAGAGTCCGTCATGGACCCAGCTGTCATCCACCGTGCTACATCAACGAGCGTTGAGCGGGCATGAGCTGGGTACACGCAAAAGTACCAGGCAGCAGCTAGCGCCAACGTTGGGTTGTTTAAAGCACCGGCGCACGTGTTCCATGTGCAACTTCCCCCGTCCACCCACATTATATATAGACAGGGGCCTCCTCGACTCTCCCCACACCAAAGCTCACATTTTTCCTCGTCGTCTCCCCGGAACCCGCTCGATATCTGCTTTCCCCTTTGCCGTTCGTGCGACTCGTGAGAGCAGCTAACCCAAGAGCGATGGACGCCATGGAGTTGTCCTGGGGCGCGCGGTGCGCCGGGCTGGCCTTCTTCGTCCTGTCCGTCCTCGTGGTGGCGCTCGCCGCGGTGCTCCTGCTCGTGCGCCGGTGGCCGTGGTGCAGTTGCCATGTCTGCCGGACGTACCTCACGGGCTCCTGGGCCAAGGACTTCACCAACCTCGGCGACTGGTACGCGCACCTGCTGCGCGAGTCGCCCACGGGCACCGTCCACATCCACGTCCTCGGCTGCACCGTCACCGCCAACCCGGCCAACGTCGAGTACATGCTCAAGACCAACTTCGAAAACTTCCCCAAGGGCAAGCGCTTCTCCGCGCTCCTCGGCGACCTCCTCGGCGGCGGCATCTTCAACGTCGACGGCGACGCGTGGCGCCACCAGCGCAAGATGGCCAGCCTCGAGCTCGGCAGCGTCACCGTGCGCTCCTACGCCTACAAGATCGTCGCCCATGAGGTAGAGACCCGCCTCCTGCCCGTCCTCGCCGACGCAGCCGACAAGGGCAAGGTGGTCGACCTCCAGGACGTGTTCCGCCGCTTCGCCTTCGACACCATCTGCAAGATCTCCTTCGGCTTGGACCCGGGCTGCCTCGACCTCGACATGCCCATGTCGGACCTGGCGAACGCGTTCGACACCGCCTCGCGCCTCTCCGCCATGCGGGGCGCGGCGGCCTCGCCGTTGGTGTGGAAGATGAAGCGGATGCTCAACATTGGGTCCGAGAGGGAGCTCAAGAAGGCCATCAAGCTCGTCGACGACCTCGCGTCGGCGATGATTCTACAGCGGCGGAAGCTGGGTTTTGAGAATAGCCATGACCTCCTCTCCCGGTTCATGGCCTCGGACGGAGACGTGCAAGCCATGGACGACAAGTACCTCCGCGACATCGTGGTCAGCTTCCTCCTCGCCGGGCGGGACACGGTGGCCTCCGCGCTGACCACGCTCTTCATCCACCTGTCCAAGAACCCTGAAGTCGCGGCCGCCATTCGCGCAGAAGCCGGCGGCGACAAGCCCTCCACGTACCAGCATCTCAAGAGCCTGCAGTACACGCACGCGGTGCTGTACGAGAACATGCGCCTGTTCCCGCCCGTGCAGTTCGACTCCAAGTTCAGCGCCGCCGCCGATGTGCTCCCGGACGGAACCTACGTGGAAGGAGACTCGCGCGTGATGTACCACCCGTACGCCATGGGCCGCATGCCGAGCATCTGGGGCGCCGATCACGAGGCGTTCCGCCCCGACCGGTGGCTCACTGGACCCGGTGGTTCGTTCGCGCCGCCAAGCCTGTATAAGTACCCAGTGTTCCAGGCCGGCCTCCGCGTCTGCCTCGGCAAGGAGCTCGCCGTCACGGAGATGAAGGCGGTCAGCGTGGCCGTGGTGAGAGCTTTCGACGTGGAGGTTGTCGGAGAGAATGGCCGTAGTGGCTGGGCGCCAAGATTTGTGGCGGGGCTCACGGCGTCCATCAGCGGCGGGCTCCCAGTGAGGATCAAGCGCGCTTCGACGTCGGGTGCAGACTTCAAATAATTACTAGTGATAAATTGGGATGCGCTAACAATGTACATAAGTAGGAGATATCAGTAGGATAGTTGTTTCTTTAATAAGAAAATCAACGTTTTCATCAGTTAATGTTCACCGTGATTTCCAAAATTTCATGCTTAATCGTGCTATCATTACAGAAGATCAACCGAAAAGGGAAGGTTACAGGTCTCAGGCATCTAATGAGACCAAAACACTTGATAAATAAACACATATACGACATAAATTCATAGACCGAAATCCTCCCTATTTCTATGGCTGATACTCCACTTTCTGACTGAGATAGGTTTCATCATCCAAGTATTTTAGTAATAAAACAAAGGGTCTGTCTAGGACACATCTAGATATGACATAGTTATGTCACATCTAAGCTGATGTCCACTTTGTTTGTGGTCTATTTTTTAATCCTAGTTTTTTATTTCTTGTTGCTAGATTATATACTTGTAGGAGCTTAGATGTGACATCCTTAAAAAACATCTAGATGTGAATTAGACAAACTGTAAAACAAAATATTGCCTTGGGAAAATAACTTCTCCTCGAGCATTATGCAATCATTTACCTTATAGCGCTAGTAAAAAATACAAGCATTTTTCTTTTACGTTCACGAAAGCAGTTACTTGTAAGATTTTGTACCGAACCGATGAATACAACTGATTGATTTTTGATATCCCTGGCTAATAACGTAGTGACAGAATGATAATATATATTGGGCCCTGAAGATCAAGGGTTTCTAATATCTTAAGAATCCTTCCTCGGTATCAGAAGTAAGATATCAAATCCATGGAGTTATTGGACGAGCCAATGATTAGCTCCGCACTCAACTAAAAACGTTTTTCTTGTCCCCTACTTAGTCTAGTGAAGTTGCCAATCTCACTAGTTTTGTTACTCGCTCCGTCCAGGTGCATAGGGCATCTTAGAGAATTCAGGATTTCTAAGAGTATAAGTCGCTATTGTCAATTCGCAAGAGGTGGTAATTAATCACGTGACCAATCCTAGACAGCACATGAATCTGCACGTCCAGTGCAGGCAGATAGCCTATACATCTTCCATGCAAAGAGCACTAATTGTGTTTGCATGCAATCCACCTATTAACAAGCAAGTTAGTTGGCTGCCATGTTTGGATGTAGCTGCCCATAAAAGAGATGATTTAGTTTTCACCTCACCCAATCTCTACGCGCCTAAATCACAGTGCCACTTCTTAGACGCCCTATGCACCTGGACGGAGGGAGTAGTTGCAAAGATTAATTACATTGTTTGGCACTGATTTTTCTATGCAAAAGAACAAATATTCAGAACATTAAAGAACAATAAAAGTTTAAATTGGGGTTGCATTTATGAGGAATAAAGGATCCAATCCGAATTTACCATGCCTATGACGTCTGAGCCGGAGGGAGTAGTTTTGATTGATGATTACGAGTATTCGCAGACATGATGAATCAATAGGATCAGAATGACAATGACAAAGGAAGCTAATGAATATTGCTAGACATATCTAGTTAACCATAATGCAAGCAGGCAAGACTTTGCAGAGCAAAAGATTGCGGAGGATTCTTGGAAATCGGTAGCATTACGAAGTATTTTGTGGAACACATGAACAACTAGGGATGAACTATTTGTTTTTGATATTTTGTGTTTCCTACCCATAACTAAAGATAGAAAACAGGAGCACAAAATAAAAATTACTTAATGATAAAGCAAACAAGTACACACGAGAATATTCACCCCATGCTATTGCTCCCGGCAATGGCGCGAGAAAAACGGTCTTGATAACCTACAAGTATAGGGGATCAATTGTAGCTTTTTTGATAAATAAGAGTGTCGAACCCAACGAGGAGCTAAAGGTAGGATTTATATTCCCTTCAAGTTCTATCGACCACCGATACAACTCTACGCACACTTAATGTTCGCTTTACCTAGAATAAGTATGAAACTATTTTGTAAGTGTGATGCTAGAACTACTTTGCAAGGATAAAACTAGGAGTACTTTGCGAGACAATAATAGTTAGTTGTTTAGTACAAAGATTTTTATAACACACGAGAAGTATTTTGTCCATAGGCAATCGATAACTAGACCGGTAATCATTTGCAATTTTATATGAGGGAGAGACATGAGCTAACATACTTTGCATACTTGGATCATATGCACTTATGATTGGAACTCTAGCACGCATCCGCAACTACCAAAGATCATTAAGGGAAAACTCAACCATAGCATTAAGTATCAAGTCCTCTTTATCCCATACACAACAACCCACTTACTCGGGTATAAGCTTCTGTCACTCTTGCCACCCACCATAAGAAAATCATGAACGTATTGAAACACAATACAGAGGGAATCCCTCACGCTTGCGTGACACGAATGGAACCATAGGACAACACCTAAATAAAACATACAACTCAATCCAATCACGATTATCAATCAACCCATAGGACAAAACGAATCTACTCAAACATCATATGATGGCCATACATCATTGGATAATAATATATAGTATTAAGCACCATGTTTAAGTAGAGATTACAGCGGGGAGAAGAGGTGTTACGTCGCTGCATAGAGGAGGAGAGAGTTGGTGATGACGGCGAAGTTGTTGGTGCAGATCACTGTCATGATGATTGCCCCGGCGGCGTTCCGCCGCCACGGGGAGAGAGGGGGAGAGAGCCCCCTCCTCCTCCTCCTTCTTCCTTGGCCTTCCTCCTAGATGGGAGGAGAGTTCCCCCTCTGGTCCATGGCTTCCATGGCGGCGGAGGGGCAGGAGCCCCTCCTAGATTGGATCTCTCTCTCTCTCTCTCTCTCTCTCTCTCTCTCTCTCTCTCTCTCTCTCTCTCTCTCTCTGTTCCCATTTGTTTCGCGTTCCAGTTTTCTGGCCCTTCACCGTTTCTTAAATTGCCGGAGATCCGTAACTCCGATTGGGTTGAAATTTTCATGGGATTCTTATCCATAAATTATCTTTCTTGCGGCGAAAGAAGGACAGCAACCGCCTTACAAGGTGCCCACTACCCACCTGGGCGCGCCTGCCCCCCAGGTGTGCCCTGATAGGTAGTGGGCCCCTCGAGCACCGCCTTGCGTTGATTCTTCTTCCAAAAGTTCACATGTATTCCAGAATAAATCTCCGTAAATTTTTATCGTGTTTGGACTTCGTTTGATATGGATATCCTGCGAAACAAAAAACAAGCAACAAACAGGAACTGGCATTGGGCACTGGATCAATATGTTAGTCCAATAAATCATATAAATTGTTGCCAAAAGTATGTGAAAGTTGTTTAATATTGGCATGAACAATCAAAACTTATAGATACGACGGAGACGTATTAGCATCACCAAGCTTAATCCATGCTCGTCCTCGAGTAGGTAAATGATAAAAAAGATAATTTTTGATGTGGAATGTTACCTAGATAATCTTGATCATATAATCTAATCATGGCTTGAATATTAAGACAAGAGTGATTCAAAGCAATAGTATATAATTTGACATAAAGACATCAATACTCAGGCATCCCAACAAACAATCATGTATTTCAAAATATCAATGCTAAAAAACGTTATCCCTACAAAATCATATAGCCTTGTCATGCTCCATCTTCTTAACACAAAGTATTTATGATGTACTACCCCGGTGTCAGGCAAGCAATTTGTTCATACTTTTTAACACGCTTCAGATTTTTCAACTCCCACACAACACATGAGCGCAAGCCGTGGATATAGCACTATGGGTGGAATAGAATGCGGTGGTAGAGATTAATATGGAGAAGACAAAAAAAGTATCACATTAATGCGGCTAATTAATGAGCTATGGAGATGCCCATCAATTGATATCAATGCAAGGAGTAGGGATTACCATGCAACAGATGCGCTAAGAGCTATAAGTGTATGAAAGCTCAACTGAAAACTAGTGAGTGTGCATCCAACTTGCTTGCTCGAAGACCTCGGGCATTTGAGGAATCCCATCATCGGAATATACAAACCAAGTTCTGTATATGAACGTGACAACATAGGAGACTCTCTATATGAAAAACATGGTGCTCCTTTGAAGCACAAGTGTGGCAAAAGATAGTAACAATGCCCCTTCTCTCTTTTTCTCTTATTTTTTTCTTTTCTTTTCTTGGGCTATTTTTGGCCTCTCTTTTTTTCTTTTCTTTTTGTCGGAGTCTCATCCCGACTTGTGGGGGAATCATAGTCTCCATCATCCTTTCCTCAATAGGACATGCTCTAATAATGAATAATGATGATCATCACACTTCTATTTACTTACAACTCAATACCTAGAATAATATGACTCTATATGAATGCCTCTGGCAGTGTACCAGGATGCGCAATGATCTAGCGTAGCAAAGATATCAAAAAATGGACAAGCCCTGAAAATATCATGCTACCTATCTTATGATCATGCAAAGCAATATGATAATGAATGCTCAAGTCATGTATATGATGATGATGGAAGTTGCATGACAATATATCTCGGAATGGCTATGAAAATGTCATAATAGGTAGGTATGGTGGCTGTTTTGAGGAAGATATAATAAAGCTTATGTGTGATAGAGCATATCATATCATGGGGTTTGGATGCACCGACGAAGTTTGCATCAACTCTCGAGGTGAGAAAGGGCAATCTCTACTGCAGGATGCTGCTAACGCGACACTACAATCAGAGACCCTTCGACGAAACTGTGTGCGATGCAATAATCGCAAACGGTGATGTAAAAAACCGTCAAAAAAGATGCAAAACGTTTGCGATGGCGGATACATCAAACATGGTCTGGATTTTAGTTGTGTGTGCAATGTGGGGCATACGGTTCAGTACAATGAACTGTTTGTGATGAGGTTGAACAACATAAACGGGCAACGAGATGAAGGTGTGTGCGATATATGGAACAAAAGAAACGGTCAGCCAGATTAAAGTGTGTGTGATAGAGGGCAAACAGTTCACTCGGATGAACTGTTCGCGTTGAGCCAAGAGAACAGAAATGGTTCAATTTAACAAGATGTGTGTGATACGCGGCAAACAGGTCTGTAATCAAAAATATGTGCGAATACCGATAATAACACAGACGATTGCTGCTAATAAGACGTGTGTGTTGTGCGATGGGATTGCATACAGAACAACAACAAACACACACACACACACACGCACATATATATACATAGACACACACACACACACACACACACACACACACACTTATAAGGACATGATTGCATAACCAAATTAAACATCAAATACATAGGTGGCTACTACACACATGATATTTGCACGCACCAAAGTAAACTATTACATGCATAATTACATAGGTGGCTACTACACACATGAAATTTCCACACACCAAAGAAAACTATATATTAGATGCATAATTAACTAGGATAACGATCATCTAATCATCATCAACTTCTTGTGACGCTTGTCGCTATTGCTCTGCTTGTGGCTCAATCCGGCCTCGTTGATTTCGGTAATGAGGAAGTTCCTCATGTCAACGATCCGCCTGTGCATCTCGTAGCATGTGTACACGCTTTTGGCCGCAAACCTGAGGCGAGGTTCATCCAGTTGCCGCGTCCAAGCCCCGTGCCAGGATACGGGATTTGTTCTCTTGCCATCCTGCTTCATCTTTTCGTAGTAGGGGTCGATGATGGCCGTGGCGAGTTGAACCAGGGAGTCCTTCTTCGTGCTGCCCCAAACCCTGTACTGGTCACGGATTTCGACAAGGTTCTTGCAGGCCAAGCCCGTAACCTTGAGCGCCTTTACATCATTGCAGGTTTCCACCGTAGCGAACTTGTAGTCAGTGCTGTTGACAAACCTTGCGAAACGGTCCCAAGGCTCTGTGGCCATGCAGTAGTGAAAGATGAGGACATGATGGCGCATGCACAACTGGGCAACGACAACCTTCTGATCTTTGCCGGGATGACCGCCTGTGTACTGGAGCTCGATGCCGACCACCTTGTACTTGTCTCGAGCAAGCAACTGCTCCACGGTGTTGATGTAGTCGTCTACCATGGCCGGGTCGATGGTGTACACCACCGAGAGATCCGTCTCCCTCGCGTGGGTCTTCACTTTATGCTCGCCGAACTCCATTGGAGTGCCGCTAGATATCCTCTCTGTATGTGTCGTCATGGGTGTGCTTGTTGTGTTGTGGGGCGAGATCGAGAGGTTGGAGAGATTAAGGTTATAATGGCCGCGGGAATTAATGGAGAAGCCGGCCGGCCTGGAATATCTACACCCCCGGATGGTAGTTCTAAATTGCAGCGCGTAACTGCATCGTGGCGACGCGCGCAGCGCAACCGCATGCATATGGCCCCCCTAACGTGATCGTGTGCAGGCCCCAACCGCTGGCACAACACGCACGCAGGGACGCGAGCAGAGCGCTCCGCGGTCGCGTCAATGACGAGCAACCATATATATGCATATAGCAGTTGAACCCGCAAGGAAAAGCTGTCCACAAGCCGAGCGCGTGGTGGTACGTGAGTAGAGCGCGCCGCGGCGCCTAAAGGCGAGCAGACCGCGCCGAGGGACGCGAGCAGAGGCCGGCACAGTGATAGGTAGCAAATAAGACGAACTATGCGAGCGATGTGGGAGACATCAAGCACGAATCAGATTAGAGTTGCGTGTGCGATACGTGGCATACAGTTGATCCACCCGAGCTGTTTGTGATGGAATAAGCCCTGTGTGTTGTGGGCAGATGCTTGCTGGTATACAACCGTCTGCGATTGATGAATTCATGACCGACAGGTTCCCTAGTGTGGTCCGTGTGCGATGTGATATGCTCTATCTATAAAACATCAACATATATACTTATAAGAACAATATTGCATAACCAAATTAAGTAGACAATTACATAAGTGACTACACACATAACATTTCCACACACCAAAGTAAGCAATTACATGCATACTAAACTAGGAGAAACGAGCATCTAATCATCTACATCTTTGTTGCGACGACGTTTGCCATTGCTCTGCTTCCGACTAGATCCTTGGTCGTGAATGGTTAATAAAATCTAAGTCTATTGCATATTAAGGTCAAAATAGTACTACCAATATACGAGTCTCATATGATGTCATTTCAACGATTGTACCACAAATGCCCGAAATATTACAAGGTTCAAATTCCAGAGTTACATGGCTCAAGTTCGAAGATTACAAGGTTCAAACTAATATTAGAAATGAAATTCAGCTCATTCAGCTACAAACGCCCGTGCTGATCAGCTGAACATGGATATAAGAGAGGTTCAAACTAAAAATACAAATCATAAGGCCGGGTTCGAAACCTCATCATTTCTGCAAAGGGATCAGCCGCTGACAAGTCATGTATGGGGTTGACACAATGACTTCTAATTACTCTGTCATATACAGTTCCAATACGAAGTTTAGCTTTTTTGGAGCCTCTTCCATTCTGCAGTAGCTGCCGGCTCTGATCAACAAACCATTCATATTTTCTATATAAATGCATGTTCAACCTCATTACCTTCAGCACCCTTGCTCTGACAACAAAGAACCTGGCGAATATAATCTCCGGTAAGGTCCCTCGGTAGGAGTTCAAAGTAGTTTTTGAGAGATGCAGATCTAGGCATTCGATGTGATTGTCGTTATATTGTATCACATTATCCACCACCGGGCATATTATTATCTGCTAAAGAAGAGAACATATTAGTGCCTACATGTAGTTTTGAACACTAATACATGCCTATTTGGTTTGCAGGATTTGTAAAATGCACCAACGTGCCATCTTCGATCTGACATGATTAACATGGGCATTTGATTACAATCTAGAAAAATGTAGCCTTCTTCACAAGAGGTTGGAGTGGATGGAAAATTCCCTAAGAAAACTAGTACAGATGAATCCAAAGGAGAAATGCTTATGGATTGTAACCATATGAATCAAGCAACCAATATGGGGGGGTGTATGTCCTGAAATCCTCCAAAATTCCTTCGGAAATCGTAGTACATTGCCATCGTAAACTTGGAAAAAGGTGCCAAAAATTGAACTCCCTTATGGTTAACATTTAATAGGAAAGGAACATCACCTCGATACAGCTTCTTCAGGCACAGAAAGCATCTCAGGAAACTGACAACGTCGTGCAGGTTGGGGCCGATAGATTCTAGTGCCAAGACCTTCACTGTACACACAATCTGGGTCAAGCTTTTCTGGATGACAGACGAACATACATCTTCAAAATTAGAAATAATGTTGATATCAAGAAGGAGAGGTAGAATGCGACTGTTGTACCTGAACGGGTGTAGATCCAATAACAAGTTCGAAGTATTTGACAGACGAGTAGCCCACCACTGTCATTTTCGACATAGGAATGACATTGATTCTTGTTGGACCTTGTTGATCAACTACAAGTAATTTCTCAAGTGAAGGTGTGTCCTCAATGACCATATTGTGGTCCACCTTTTGTGATCTCTCGTTGTAGCACCAGCAACACAGATAAATAGTCCAGAGAGTCATGGAGGTGATGTGAAAGCTACTCGACCAATTCATCGCCTGAAGACGAAGAAACTCGAGTGCAGTATAGCCGCGGAGCAGGTGAGGGAGTCCTGGACTAACGGGTCCTCGGGCGTCAGGCCTGTTGGACATGGGCCGGACTAATGGGCTGTGAAGATACAAGATCGAAGACTTTCTCCTGTGTCCGGATAGGACTCTCCTTGGCGTGGAAGGCAAGCTTGGCGACCAAATATGAAGATTCCTTTCTCTGTAACCGACCTTGTACAACCCTAGTTCCCTCCGGTGTCTATATAAACCGGAGGGCTTACTCCGGAAAGAGATACATTCATACGGGCTAGACTTTTAGGGTTTTAGCCATTACGATCTCGTGGTAGATCAACTCTTGTAATACTCACATTAATCAAGATCAATCAAGCAGGAAGTAGGGTATTACCTCCATAGAGAGGGCCCGAACCTGGGTAAACATTGTGTCCCTCGTCTTATGTGACCATCGACCTTAGATGCACAGTTCGGGACCCCCTACCCGAGATCCGCCGGTTTTGACACCGACATTGGTGCTTTCATTAAGAGTTCTATTGTGCCGCCCCCAAAAGGTTCGATGGCTTCTGCAAACATCAACAACGATGCTGTCCAAGGGGAAACCTTCCTCCCCGGACAGATCTTCGTGTTCGACGGCTTCGCACTGCGGGCCAACTCGCTTGGCCATCTGGAGCAGATCGACAGCTACGCCCCTGGCCATCAGGCCAGATTTGGGAGCTTGAACTACGTCGCGGACATCCGCGGAGACTTGATCTTCGACGGATTTGAGACCACGGCAGCCACTCCCTCTCCCTACGATGAACATGATTTAAATCTATCATTGGACCATTCTCAGGAAATTGCACCTGTAACCGCTCTTACCTTAGATCCAGAGCAGACCGCGCCATCCGAGGACGGGAAGCTCAACCCCACCACGGAGGCCGCAGATTCCGCGGCGTTGGAGCTGCACATAGACTTAACCTCATGTGATATCTGTGTCATCGGAACTCCGGACTCGTCTCCGGCTATAAGCTCCGAACCATGTGCGTCCGCGGGCACTGAGCTTGATCAGTTATCGATCTCCGAATTCAGCGCCGTAGATATCTTCCGGCACTCACCTTTAGGCGATGTGTTAAACTCATTAAGGAATCTATCCTTAGCGGAGGGCTCCCAGCCGAACTATGTCCGGTTTGAACTGAAGGCTGATGACGGGGAATTTCGCTTCCCACCCGCCACCCACTACATAGCCACTTTCAAGGACTTGACCAACATGCTCGATTACGGCTCCGAAGACATCGACAGTATGGACGACGATGCAGATGAGGAGCATGGCCAAAACCCGCCATTTACTGGGCATTAGACGGCCACTTCTTCGTACGACGTATACATGGTGGATACACCCAAAGAGAATAACGGCAAGGACAAGGAAAAGCCAGTCGAGGACGAGTCTCCCAAGACACAACCAAAGCACCGGCGTCAGCGACGCCGCTCTAAATCCCGCCGCAGCAAGGACAGCAACACCAGCACAGGAGACGATCACACTCCGGATGGTGCCGAAGACAGAGAAGATCCCGACGAACAAACGGCCGAACAGGACGATCGGGAAGATGGGCAAGTCAGCCCTAATGAACAGTCCATAAACAACGACTCGGAAGGCAACACTTATCCTCCACCCTCCGAGGATGAGGTGAGCCTTGGCAACGAGGATTTTATCGTGCCTGAGGAACCTCTCAATCAAGAGCGCTTTAAGCGCCAGCTAATAGCCATTGCGAGGAGCCTAAAAAATAAGCAGCAGCAGCTTCAAGCTGATCAAGATCTGCTCAACGATAGATGGACTGACGTTTTTTTTGAACCTGAAACAGTAGGAGCACCTCCTACTGCAATTGAATTAAAAGAATAAAAGTCTGCCAATTACATAGTTATTTACATTCACCCCATTTTGGGGTTGGGGGGGGGGGAGTTGGTTTGTTACAAGGTATGTAAGAGAGAAGGAATGAGGTGCTTGTGTTTCTCCTTAACCCTATAAGCTAGGAGAGAGTAGTCCTCTTTGAATCTTTTCAGCCAGGAGTCCTTGGATGGTGCTATACCTCTGAAGTGCTTGTTGTTTCGTTCCTTCCAAATGCTCCAGGCTGCTAGAAGAAAATTTTTCATAAACAGCGGCCGAGCCCATGTCTCTTTGGCAACCTCAATATTTTGAAGCCTGGTCCCCCCTTGTTGCCAGGACAAGCCGAAGCTCGCCCAGCAAGGTTGAGTGAACTGACATTCAAAGAACAAATGCTCAACTGTCTCTTCAATGTGCAGTCCACACATGATACAATCATGGTCATCCCCAATATTGTAGTGTCTCCTCTTGAGCATGTTTCTTGTGTTTAAGTGGTCAGAGAGGAGCAGCCATCCAAATACTTTGATCTTCATTGTGGACTTGGATTTCCATAACCATCGGAAAGATTGATGTGCCACTGTGTCTCTGAAGTAGAAGGAGTAGTATTTGTGCGTCGTGAAGGTGGAGGACCCCCAGACATACGTCCACCGGTCATGATCTTGGCGGCTGTCAGAGATGTTTATTGCTGCGGTGTCCAATTGAATTTGCCTGACCTCTGCATGCGCTTGCGGGGACAGTGGTAGGTGAAAGGCCTCTCCGAGCGCCGTGATGCTCAAGAATTCCCGAATAGATATATCTTCGTTATTTGCGAAGGAAAACGCTCTCGGGTACACTTCTGATAAAATTTGATCACCCCAAAGATCTTTCCAGAATAGCACCGTGCCACCATGAAGTATTTGTGCTTGCGTGATTCCTCGAAGTGTGGGTATTAGTTTGGCAACATCTCTCCACCAGAATGATCCACAAGCGTCCATGGTGTGGGGTATCTTATTTTCGTAATACATGGACCAGATGAGTTCTACCCAAGGCAAATCAGAGTGGTTATAGAACTTATGAAGATATTTCAAAAGGAGTGCATCCCCTTGAATTTTGAGGTTAAGAACACCGAGGCCACCAGAAGCCTTGGGTCGGCACACCATATCCCACGAAGCAAGAGAGTTGCATTTGTCCCCTTGTTCTGTTTTTTTGGTCCATAGGCATTTCCGTCGAATTTTGTCAATAAGTTCAATGATTTTTGCTGGAAGCCGAAGTGTGCACAGAGCAACAATGGCTAGAGAAGTAATGACCGAGTTTAGGAGTGAAAGTTTGCCTCCATATGAAATCATGTTCAACGTGGTTGATAACCTCCTTTCAATGCTACACACCAGTGGCATTAGCTCTTGAACTGTGGGTTTTGTTGTGCCCAAAGGGAGTCCTAGGTAAGTGAAGGGCATTTTGCCTACCACACATCCAAGAACATTAGCCAATTCCTCACATTTGGTAGCCTCGCAGTTGATAGGAATGAGTGTGGATTTATTGAAGTTGATTTTTAGCCCAATGGAAGTGGCATAATCTTCTAGGATATTTTTGACTGTGATCACTTGCTGCGTGCATGCAGGAAGAAAATGAGCGTGTCGTCGGCATACTGGATGACCGGGTAATCTTTCTGAGCTAGGGATGGAAAGGGCAATTGAATTTGGCCTTGTGCGAAGGCATCATTGATCGCAGCTTGAAGCAACTCCGCTGCTAGAACGAAGATGAGCAGTGAGAGGGGATCACCTTGTCTGACGCCACACTTGCAAAAGAATTGTCGACCAGGTGTGCCGTTTAGCAGAACTAAGGATTTTCCAGAGGAAAAAATGCATTTAATCCATCCAATCCATTTTTCATTAAAGCCCATACTTCTCATAATCTCAATCATCGCTTCATGATCAATCGTGTCGAAAGCCTTGGCGAAGTCTAATTTTAGCAGAACAATTTCTTTTCTCGAGGAGTGACATTGATATATGTATTCATATGCCCAAGCGAGGCAGTCTTGGATCGAGCGCCCTTTGAGAAATTCGTATTGATTTCTGTGGATAATTTTGAGGATGACTTTTTGTAAGCGATTGGCTAGGAGTTTGGTGATTACCTTAAGACAACAATTGAGCAAAGTGATGGGTCTGTAATCATTAACATTCTCTGGGGAGCCGATTTTGGGTATTAAGGTGATGAAGCCGTCATTGATACTTTCAAGGTTTAGCCCTCCATCAAAGAATTGATTGCAAAGGTTATAGAAATCCTCTTTAATAATTGACCAGCAACGTTTTAGGAAGATTCCTGTGAAACCATCGGGGCAAGGAGCTCTTTCGGCAGGCATTTCTCTGATTACATTGTCAATTTCCTCATGTGAAAATGGGGCTGTTAGAGTATCAAGCCCATCACATTTTTTGATAATTCTCGTCAGATAAAATTTCATGTCATGAGGAGTTGATGTGCCAAGTCTGCTTTGTATGTGTGGAAAATGATGGATTCTTTACCAGCGTGATCTTCAACCACAGATCCATCCGGGGTGCATAGCGTAGCAATATTATTTCTTCTGTATCTTTCAGACGCTAGAGCTTAAAAAAATTTGGAGTTCTCATCCCCAAATTGAACCCAACGGATGGTGCACCTCTTTTTCCAGTAGATTTGTTGGTATTTTAGGAGTATGAGAATATGAGCTTTCAAGATGGTTCTGAAGTTTCGTTCTGGTGTGGAGAGTGGACTTTTATCTTCCAATGAGTCAATTTCACTGAGAGCCTTGTTGGAGTTTTCAATGGCCACAGATAGTTTGGAAATCCCCTTGCTCCACACTTTGAGATCATACCTCAAGTTTTTTGAATTTGCGGCTAAGAACAGTGGCAGAGTTTGATGAGTGCACTTGTTTGGCCCAAGAAGAAGAGACCACAGTCATAAACCCAGGGTGCTGCAACCAAAAAGACTCAAATCTGAAAATTTTCGATCTTGGGATTGCAGTTTCAATAGTGACAACACACGGTGTATGGTCAGATACCGGTTTACCCAAGGGTTTAACCCATGTTTTTGGGTAAGAGGATGTCCAGTTAGTGCTAGTAAAAAACAGTCCAGTTGTTCAAGCAAAGGGTCCAATTGCATGTTACTCCACGTATATGATCTGCCTTTTATTGGGAGCTCAATTAAACCCAGGGTTCGGATGATGTCATTAAAAGTGATCATGTCATTTATGCTCCCTCCAGGTTTATTGCGGTTTTCAGGTGCCTGAATGAAATTAAAATCGCCCACTAATAACCAGTCCTCATTTGGTGGGATTGCCAGATCAGTCAACTAATTAATGAAGTGATTTCGTTGGTCCCCTTGACAGGGCCCATAAACATTGACTAAAGTCCAACTCTGGGCTGATTGGGTGGACCGAAAACGAATAACAAGCGCAAATTCTTTCGTGGCAATCACATCCGCAGAGAACAAAGAGCTGTTCCATATGGTGGCAATGCCGCCCGAGGCCCCATTAGATGGCACAAAAGCAAATTGATCGAAGCGCCGTGGGCAGCAAGACTTAATAAAATATAGATCAAACGAAGGTTTTTTAGTCTCCTGCAAACAAATTACCGCACAACCACTAGATTTAATGGCGTTCGAGAGAGCTAATTGTTTATCGCCAGAATTTAAACCGCGGACATTCCAACAGAGAACGTTCCAATTAACCAAAAGGGGCATGAATGAAACGCTGCAGATAATTAAGCTGAGGACGAAGATTCCTCGTCTGGAGAGGCCAGGAGCGCATCTGCAGAAAGTTCTTCAGGTGGAATGGCGCAGAGAACAGTCCCAACCTGCTGAATGACTGGGACGGGCGTAGGTGGCGGTACCTGCTCCTCGGAGATCTCATTGATACTGACAGAGGATTGTGCAGAAGGAACTAACCGAGGCTTCACCTTGGAGCTCTTAGGCTTGCTGTCAGACATAGGTGAAACACGGAAGCCATCATATTTGTTGGCTCTTGCACTTCTACGGAGTCTGATCGAGCTCTCAGGAACAACAGATTCCCCTTTCCTGGAAATGACTAAAGGGGGGTCAATCTCCATGTCAGATGCTGGCGCTACATGATCTTCAATGTGTACACCCTGGGAGGTGTTAGTAGTGGCCGAGTCCACCTGATCAGTAGCCTCATTAGTTATCATCAGTTGTGGTACAGATGGAAAATCTAGAGCAGGTGTTGCAGGGTTGAGCTCCCAGGTATGCGCCCCAGCAAGGTCCTCAATGACCACAGAAGAATTCACCCTTTGCTGGATGGACTGAGTAGCAGTCTCAATGTTCAGACCGCCCTCGCATTCAAAGATAATAAACCTGAATTCCACCTGTGCATGCTTAAAACCATATCCAGAGCTCCATGGACCAAAGGAGGCAATGATGGGCATAATGGCAGCTTTCAGATATGTGTTGAAACGCAACATAGGAATGCAATCATTCAAAGTCATAGCAGGTATAAAGTTTCCATGGGAAATCATGTTGAGCTGCATACCTCTATCAGAAATATTCAGAGCAATTTCTAGCTGGTTCTGAGGTGGCTCTGTAGCAGTTTCTTGGGCAGAAGAGGTAGCTTCACCATTGACTGGCCACAAACGATTCATTATATTGACTGGAACTAGAACATATGAATCGGATATTGTGGCACTAGAGTCAGTACTATCAGGCATGGAGATGCTATCATTCCAGGCAGAGGCATGACTGTCCTGCAGATTGTTCATAGGCAGAATACCATGCTGCACCTGGAGCCCTTCCCCAGCTACCCATTGCTGAAAGTTATACAGAAGAGGTGGTGCCTGGGGTGGGGGTGGAGGCCAAACTCCCCACTCTGGGTGAAAATCCACATCGTTTCCCTCATCAACCACCACTTTGTCAGCATTCTCAGCCTGCTGAGCATTATCAGCCATAACATTCTGCGCCATCCAGTTATGTAGCTGCTGCTGGTACAGCTGCTCAGCAGATAAACCTTCGCCAAATAACGGATGCGGAATTCCATCAGCGGGGGGAGGGTCCTCACCAGCAGGCGGAACCTCAGGAAGATGTGCATTCCAATCACTGCTACGTAACATCGTCACTGCGACAGTCCAAGATTGACGGGCTCCACCTAATTGTCGCATGACCAGACTCTTCGGTACAAGGTGAAGATGAACAACTCTGACCTTGAGCAGCACAATTTTTCTATCACTCCTGGGGTTATGCCATTCAACTAGAGTACCAAACTTATCCACCGATTTGTGCATATAGTGCTGCGTTTGGTAGCCATATGGAAACCCAATATATAGGATCCAGATTTCTGGCCCAAAGGTGGTTAGCCTCATGTTCAGAGAAGCGTCGTGTGGGACAAAGGAAATCACTGTATGTTCATCCACTTCCTCTTCATCTAACTCAAAAGTTGTTCCCACCATCGAATCTCTAACAACAGTGCTGACAAAACCGAATATAACAATGCCTAACGGATGATCATCAACTTCCGTGGGAAAGAACTGAGATTCATGCAGCAAACCTTCGATGATGTGTCACAGCTCGGCCTTGCGATGGAAGGGGACGAAGCGATTCGCCTCGGCTATGGCGAGGAAGTCGTGACGCAGAGGAGGCGTGGGGCTGATCACCATGTCATCACGAACTCTGCGGTCCGCCGGATCCAACTCGATCGTCATGCCTGGCAGGAGGTAGGGGACGACATTGAGGGGGTAGTTGGCCATTGGAGCAGAGCAAGGTGGAGGAGGAACAGAGGTGTTCTGAGGAGAATGCGTATCGGCAGGTGTGACCAGTGCCTTGGCAGCTATGGCTTGAGACTTGGGTCGCCAGACTCCTTGATCTCTGTGCGGCCGTGGCTGGCTAGGGGGAACCCTTATTTCTTTACGACCCTGCGATTGTGATCCAATGGCTAAGCAGCCCATAAAAGGATAGGAAGCCTCATTAAGAGCTAGATGCTGATGTGATTGATTACTCTGCGTCCCAGATTTGACTAGACCCAAATTGATTTGCGGCAAGTTGCCAAGTATTGGCCGGGAAAAATTAGGTAAGTCCAGTCTAGCATTTTCCTTAGGAGGAGGGTCGCTATTGGGTATTATTTGAGGTGACTTAACGTTCCAAATCATATTGTTCCGAGGAGCGATGCACCTATTAATTGCAGGTTGTAAAATTTCTATTGGTCTGTTGGGCCTCCAACATACCCGTGGCACCGGTTTGCTTTTGCACCTGCGTTTAAGATGGCCTAACCATCCACACGATTTGCATTTAAATTGGGCCAGGCATTCAAAGAATTGGTGGGCTGTTGATCCACAGAAACAACAGGCCTCAAAGTGTGCGTGATCCATCAGTTGAGTATTAATCGATGCCGTAGTCACCTGAGGACTGGTGTCACAAATACAAGGTCGACTAGAGCAAGTGTTGCAATAAAGGCTCGGGCATTGTGCAGCAAGATGATCCTTACCATTGCATGTGGAGCAGATTGTCAATTTTTCATAAATGAAATCGAAAGGGGGGACAGAGGAAATTTTCCAAATCTGAGCAATATTTTCCTCCGAAATTCCAGCACGGTAATGATCCATTATATGAAGCAAGATGAAAGTCGGTAATGAATGCCAGATAGCCAGCTTGAATTGTGAACCCTCAAAGTGCCAATTAGCAATAATGTCATCATTAAGAGGGCCATTAATCTTTGATTGAAACTCTCCAAAAGATATTGAATCAAGCTTTGAATGATCAATCCGATCCACGATTTCCGCACTTTCCAAACAGACCTGTTGGGGCCTCGGAGCAGGCCGGAGATTTGCCGCCGACGAGGTCTCCGGCTCGTCGGCCTGATCGAAATGATGGAAAAACCAGCTTTCTCAAGAGCATGCAAAGAATGGTTATCCGGTAGCCCATCTTTATGAGAGAACGAGAGCTTTGATTTAACGGCCACCGGAGAACGAGAACTTATCTCAGGGTTGTGTTGATCCCAATGCCAACTAGTGGCCCTCGGCAGAGCATGGACACCTGGTCGGAATAGACTAAAGTGGCACACAAAGTCCGGCGAAATCCTGTCCTTGAGACCATAGATGAAGTGTCCCACTTTGTTGGAGGCAACCGAAAACCTAAATCTCCTCCCATCAAGATGAGCCACACGGAGCCCCGAAGGAAGACCTCCAATGCAACATTGTAGAGCAACTGCCACCGATTCTTCATTGAGAGGAAACCACGCCAAAGAGAAACTCACAACCAGGAAGAACTCCTTGGTTGTGCCTGAGGACAAGAAATGGACCGTAGAGCCATAGAGACGACGCACCTGAGCCGCGACCGCTAGGCCGGGCGAGAAATCCCAGTGTAGCAATCCCTCCATCGTCGGAGAGATTAGAGAACTCCATGGCTGCCGTAGAGGAGGTGGGTGATGGTGGTAGAGAACTCCATCTTCACTGTTGGCGGCAACCGCCCAGGCCGCTAAAGTTTCCGAGCTCAAATGGGACGTCCTGGCAGCTGAAGAATACGGCCTCAAGCGCCCAGCCAAAAGTTACCCAAAGCGCAAACTACTACCTCAGTTTGATGACGAGGCGCCGGAGTCCGTACCAGCATGGCGCAATGCGGCTGATCGACTGCCACGCGGTCGGGATAAAATGGCAACTCAAGCCGAACACCAGTCCACCCCACCTCGTCGTAAGGGCAGGGATGGAACAGCTCGGGGCTATACATATGACCTTCGGCAGGACCTGGATAGCAGAGCAGGACATACAAGATCAATCTATGGGTCGCAAGGGCGTGCCTCGACACGCGATGCCGGCTACCTATTCGGACGCGACAAACCTAGTCACGCCCGGGCCGAAAACCGCAGACGGACTCCATCGGAGCTACGTCGCGATGCGGCCCGATATAGAGGCGCTGCAGACCCTCTCTGCTTCACTGACGATGTAATGGATCATGAATTCCCAGAAGGGTTTAAACCCGTAAACATCGAATCATATGATGGAACAACCGATCCTGCGGTATGGATCGAGGATTTTATTCTCCACATCCATATGGCCCGCGGAGATGATCTTCACGCCATCAAATACTTCCCACTAAAACTTAAAGGCCAGCTCGGCACTGGTTAAACAGTCTGCCTGAAATTTCTATTGGCGGCTGGGAGGACTTGGAAGAAGCTTTCCTTGACAACTTCCAAGGTACATATGTTCGGCCACCACACGCCAATGACTTAAGTCACATAGTTCAACAGCCTGGAGAATCAGCCAGGAAATTCTGGACTAGGTTCCCAACTAAAAAGAACCAGATCGTCGACTGTCCGGATGCCGAAGCCCTAGCGGCCTTTAAACATAGCATCCGGGACGAATGGCTCGCCCGTCACCTCGGCCAGGAAAAGCCGAAGTCCATGGCAGCCCTCACGGCACTCATGACCCGCTTTTGCGCGGGCGAGGATAGCTGGCTGGCCCATAGCAAAAACACAGAAGGCGAAACGGGTACCCCCGAGGTCAAAAATAGCAACGGCAAGGTCCGACGCAGCAGACATAAACGCCGAAGCAACGGTGACAACACCGATGACACGACAGTCAATGCCGGATTCAGTGGTTCCAAGTCCGGTCAGTGGAAGAAGCCATATAAAAGAAACAATCAGGGACCATCCAGCCTGGATCGCATACTCGACCATCGGTGCCAGATCCATGGCACCCCAGACAAACCAGCCAATCATACCAATAGAGATTGTTGGGTTTTTAAACAGGCCGGCTAGTTAAACGCTGAGAACAAAGAAAAGGGATCGCAAAGCGACGACGATGACGAGGAGCCCTGGCAACCGAACACAGGGGGACAAAAGAAGTCCCCCAGGTCAAAACGGTGAACATGATATATGCTACACACATCCCCAAGAGGGAGTGCAAGCGCGCGCTTAGGGACGTCTATGCGATAGAGCCAGTCGCCCCAAAATTTAATCCATGGTCGTCATGCCTGGTCACTTTTGATCGACGGGATCATCCGACCAGTATCCGTCATGGCGGTTCAGCCGCATTGGTCCTTGACCCAACAATTGACAGATTCCACCTGACGCGGGTCCTTATGGACGGCGGCAGCAGCCTGAACCTGCTCTATCAGGATACAGTGCACAAAATGGGCATTAACCCATCACGGATCAAGCCCACAAAGACTACCTTTAAAGGAGTCATACCAGGTGTAGAGGCCCGTTGCACGGGCTCAATTATGCTAGAGGTTGTCTTTGGATCTCCGATCAATTTCCGAAGCGAGGAGTTAATCTTCGACATCGTCCCCTTTTGCAGTGGCTATCACGCATTGGTCGGACGGACCGCATTTGCTCGGTTCAACGCGGTGACACACTATGCTTATCTCAAGCTCAAGATGCC
Source organism: Aegilops tauschii subsp. strangulata (assembly GCF_002575655.3). Classification (NCBI taxonomy): domain Eukaryota; kingdom Viridiplantae; phylum Streptophyta; class Magnoliopsida; order Poales; family Poaceae; genus Aegilops; species Aegilops tauschii. Next base: position 231,701,434 of record NC_053039.3, read on the forward strand.
CGGTCCACGCGGCGTCATAACAATAAATGGAAACACTGAATGCTCCCTCCGCACCGAGGAGCACACCACTGCCCTAGCAACAGAAGTACAGAGCGGCCTTTTTAAGCAAGGCCTTAATTCGACGGCCGAGCCCTCGAACACTATCAATCAAGAGGGTCCGGACCACTCTGCAGCAGGACAGCTCGGCTCGTCAAGAGCTCGACTAGCAATTTGGCCTCTGTCCCAGTCCCGATGAAGTGGCGGCATTCGCACCGCGCGTACATAACTACGCACTCAAAATACCATGGGGACAGGCGGAGGCATAACTAGCTTGTGATCCACAATACGGCTTGACCGCTCCCGGACACATTTACTTTCACTGTTTCCTTTTTCCTTTTCAGGTTCCTTTTCCACAGGCCTTCCCTGGCTTGATCGCAGGTCCTTTCAAGGACAAATACACCAAGCCGGCAGTCAGCTTGGACGTAGAGGGGAATTTCTAAGTGGTATCTTAAACAACCACTCTACCTGTCTCCAGGGTCCCACACGCAGCTCTCCCTTGGTCGTGGCATGTCAAATAGCCCGTTGCTTATCGCACTACTTGTATCAATGCGCTTCGACGTATTAATCAAATCCTAATGGAAACAGTTTGCGGCCAAAATTTTAGGGCCCCTACTTTATGCTTTTGCTCTTTTTCTGTTTTCCTCTTTTTTATTATTATTAATAAGCTTATCAGATAGCACCCGTACACTATGGTACGTTTCAATTTGCTAGGGGCTTCATAGCGCCCTGCTTTATGGCAACAAAAGTCCGAACACTTTTTACAGTATAGTTCGGCACCCCGAATTTAGCACTATATGCATTGGCTCCGAATCATGTCTTTGGTCAATAGTTGGGTTGCCCGGTTCCTGTGCTTGCTACCTTACATTCCACTATATCGGCTAAGGTAGTCAAGGGAGCACTACTGCGATTGTGCCCTGGTTTACCCGAAGGAGCACCTCAGTAGAGAAAGCCGAAAACTGACTGTCATGATGCGGCGAGAGCCGGTCAGCTCTTCGGAGGTTTCAAATCGATGGAGATTTTTTCCACATTACGCGAAGGATCGGTACTTACCCGGTCAGGTGGTTATAGCATTCTAGTTCGGATACTAGGGGCTGCGCCCACATTTTTGTCAAACTCCTATGACTAAGTGAGAGTGCTAAAGCCTTATAGTCTGATTGCCTGGTTCGTTGCGCTAAACACCTCCTTCAAGGACCTAACAATTGGATCAAGAGTGTTTAGATTCCATCCCGAACACCCCCGTACTACCTACGTGGGGGCAGAAGCCGACGGCTGGCCAACTCTCAGATTTCATACAAAACGGCCGCGCAGGAGGTAAAACTTTTTAAACATAACGAAAATTATATTACATAACAACTTTGTTTCATCTTACAAGGCACAGACAACTTGAATATATTCATTCAAAGATAATGTCTTGCGAACACTGCGTCGCTACAAGGCGAGACCCCTCCAGGACGTCTCCAAAATACCGGTCGGGAGTGCGGTGCTCCTTGCCCTCGGGCGGCCCCTCGGTCACAAGCTTGGCGTCCATCTTCACCCACCACGCCTTGACTCGTGCGAAGGCCATCCGCGCTCCCTCGATGCAGGCCGATCGCTTGATGACGTCCAGCCGAGGACAGGCGTTCACCAGCCGCTTCACGAGGCCGAAGTAACTGCCGGGTATAGCTTCGGCAGGCCACAGCCGGATTATTAATCCTTCATGGCCAGTTCGGCCACCCTATGCAGCTCGACCAGCTGCTTTAGCTGATCGGTGAAGGGCACTGGATGTTCTGGTGCAAGGTATTGCAACCAGAATAGCTTCTCCGTTGAGCTCTCTTCTTCGGCTCGGAAGAACTCCGCAGCATCTGACACACTGCGCGGCAAATCCGCAAACGCCCCTGGAGAACTCTGAATCCGGGTTAGTAAGACATACTGCTTCTTCACATACTTGCTTTACATACTAAACGCCTTACCCGCCGCGATCTTCCTGGCCTCCTGGATCTCCTGGAGGGTGCCCTGGGCCTCAACCCGGGCTTCTTCTGCGCTTTGGCGGGCCTTGGCGAGTTCAGCCTCTCGAGGCGAAACATCGCACTCCAAGGCCTCGCATTTCTTCACAGCGTCCTGGAGATCTTGCTGAACCTCGTTGACCCTGGCCTTGAGCTTCTTGCGGGCGGCTTGCTCCTTGGCAACTTTCTCCTCGGCTTCGGCCAGGGCCTTTTTAAGGGCCTCGACCTCGGTCGTTGCTCCTGCACATATCATAACGCTATGGTCAATACACACCATTTATTGTTTCTGAATATATAGCGAATCATTAAATACCTTGCCGGTCTGCTAGCTCCTTCCTTGCTTGGCCGAGCTCCTCCTCGGCCCGCTCTAGTCTCTGCTTTAGTCTGGAGACTTCGGCAGCGTGTGAGGTCGCGGCCAGTAACGACGCCTACTCATTAATACAAGACACATTTAGTTAGTTTCCTGCAAAAATGAATTGATCCTCTGTCCGGTTAGGGGCTACTGTCTATATGGGGATTTTCTCCTTTGCGTTGCTTACCTCAAAACCTGTTAGCAGGCCGCTGCAGGCTTCGGTCAGTCCGCTCTTAACGGACTGAACCCTCTCAATCACCGTACCCATAAGGATACGGTGTTCTTCCATAATGGAAGCGCCTTGCAGCGCTTCCAGAAGATTGTCCGGTGCCTCTGGTTGAACAGAGGTCACCGGTGTGATAGGCACACCTCCGTCTTTCAAAGGAGGCTGCACGCCAGACTCCGGAGCCGTGTAGGTCTCCAGAACCGTATCCGGACGGGGGCCGAACTGAATACGGCCCCCATCGCCAGTCTCCATGGGGGACTGCTCCCCCATGTGTCCGGCGGCCGAGGTTTCGCCCTCTCGCGCCACCCTGACAGCCTCCCGAGACTCTCCCTGGCCTAGGAAAGTCCTTCACGACAGCACCTCAGCATCGCCCTTGGCCTTGGGAGAGTAAGCGGCCAGCGGTGACGCGCTGGCCATCGCCCTTGAATCCAACGAACCTCTTGATGAGGATCGTTGGGAGCTGTCGTGGGCCGGATTGCAACTGCACAATTAACCATGTTAATACAACGAGGAGGAGAGGCCGGATACACGGGCGAGTACAAGTCTGTTAGTACTCACTCCGGACTACTGTCGACATCCCACGCGATTTTGTCCACGAGGGAGCCTTTCCCCTTCTTGGGTGCCTCCGCCTCTGGATTTGTGGAGGCCGCCCTCTTCTTCCTCCCCCATCAGGGGGAGGGTGGCTTTCCTCCTCCTCCTCTTCGTCGTCTTCGGTGGCGGAGGAGTGAGTCTTGTCTTCGGACATCATGTCCGAAGTGCCCTTGCAGCGGGGGCGACCCCGTCCCCTCTTGGTCTTCTTCTTGGCCTTCTTCTCCGGTGGCTGATAGGGCGCCGGGACCAGCATCTTCGCCAGGAGCGGGATGACTGGCTCTTCGGGCAGCGGAGCCGAACTGTGAATTCGCTCCGCTTTCTCCGTCCATTCCTGAAAGGATAAATTGGCGAAGTTTAGTTACCCACCTTGAACAAGCTGGTAGAGAATACGCCTTGAGATGTGAAGGACTTACGGCGCTGGAGGGGTGAGCAAGGTCGTGCTCACGATCCGAGTCTATGGCCGGCGGCTTCTCGTCGCCCTTGAAGAGCAGCTTCCAGGCGTCTTCGTGGGTGGTGCCGAAGAGCCTCACCAAGGTCTGGTGCTTCTCCGGATCGAATTCCCATAGAGGGGAAGTTCGGCTTTGGCAGCGGAGGATCTGGCGAACTAGCATAACCTGTATCACGTCGACGAGCTTGATGTTTTTGTCCACCATGCTTTGGATGCGCGTTTGCAGCGCCATTAGCTCGTCCGACGAAGACCAATTTGGGCCCTTCTCCATCCAGGAGGTCAGCCGCATTGGAGCCCCGGACTTGAATTCGGGAGCCGCGGCCCAGGTGGCGTCGCGGGGCTCTGTGATATAGAACCACAACTTCTGCCATTCCTTGACAGTCTCCACAAACGTGCCTTTGGGCCATGTGTCGTTGGGCATCTTGCTCACCATGGCTCCTCCGCACTCCGCGTGTTGGCCATCCACCACCTTCGGCTTCACGTTGAAGATCTTAAGCCACAGACCGAAGTGAGGCTGGACGCGGAGGAAAGCCTCGCACACGACAATGAATGCCGAGATGTTGAGGAAAGAGTTCGGGGCTAGATCGTGGAAATCTAGCCTGTAATAGAACCCTAGTCCATGAACGAAATGAGGGAGGAATACCACCCTCTCGTTGGGTTTCGGTGTGGGGATGACTTGTCCCTTGGCCGGAAGTCGGTGGGTGATCTCCTTCACCAGATACCCGGCCTCCCGCAGCTCGGCGATGTCCTTCGTCGTGACGGAAGAGGCCATCCACTTGCCTTGCCCTCCAGAGCTGGACATGGTTGAGAGCTTGCTCGGGGTGGAAGAAATGAGAACTTGGGCGCTGGAGCTCGAGAATGGAAGGGCAGAGGATGAAAGAAGGCATGGGTGAAGAAAGGGAATCCTTATCCCCTTATAAAGGCAGTGAATATCGAACGCCCCCCCACTCGCCTCAAAACTCGCCTATTCCCAAGATCTGTGTAAACGGCACAGTTGGATTACCCACGCCCGTATTGATGAGAATCCCGCAATAAGGGGACACGATCTCTGCTTTGACAAGACGTGCCAATGGAAACCGCATCTCGAAACGCGGAACGGCAGACGAAAACGGTTCGAAATAATGACCGGGCAGGCGTGATGTCATCTTGCGAAAAGTTGTCAGCGGATGGGACTCGTGAAATATTATACTCTCTATGACTGTGTGTGTGGTACTTGTGTTGCAGATCCGGACACATTCGTTGCGTCCGAAGACTATCTTGGAGTATTCGGAAAGGAGAACCCGCCTTGCAATGCCGAAGACAATCTGCACGCCGGACACCTTGTCATTGAAGCCTAGTTCAGGGGCTACTGAGGGAGTCCTGGACTAAGGGGTCCTCGGGCGTCCGGCCTGTTGGACATGGGCCGGACTAATGGGCTGTGAAGATACAAGATCGAAGACTTTCTCCCGTGTCCAGATAGGACTCTCCTTGGCGTGGAAGTCAAGCTTGGCGACCAAATATGAAGATTCCTTTCTCTGTAACCGACCTTGTACAACCCTAGTTCCCTCTGGTGTCTATATAAACCAGAGGGCTTAGTCCGGAAAGAGATACAGTCATACGGGCTAGACTTTTAGGGTTTTAGCCATTACGATCTTGTGGTAGATCAACTCTTGTAATACTCATATTCATCAAGATCAATCAAGAAGGAAGTAGGGTATTACCTCCATAGAGAGGGCCCAAACCTGGGTAAACATTGTGTCCCTCGTCTCCTGTTACCATCGACCTTAGACGCACAGTTCGGGACCCCCTACCCGAGATCTGCCAGTTTTGACACCGACAGCAGGCGCTCCATGTCATCCTTTGGGGTGGAGACGGTGATGAGCTCGAGGTGCTTTAGTCGTGGTATAAAAAGAGCGGGTGCATCATTAGGGGGAGGGGGATGGCAGTTCATGAACTTGGCGAGGCGCAGCGTGGGCGCGAAGTGGAGCACGGATGTTGGCAGCGAGCACATATGCCCATCATTAAAACTGAGCTCCTCGAGCTGATCTAGGGCAGTGGATCGGAACCACTCGTCAAGATTGGCTCGGTCCTTGCCGTTGGAACGGAACTTTGCCGTGATAAGGCCTCTGATTGGTCCATGGTGACTGCCAAGGATCTGGGAGAATGCATCCAAACTTTTGCGATAGCGATGGTAGAGCTCATGGGCGTCGAGGAGGTCGAGAGGGGTGGAGAGCCATAGGGGGCGCCACCGCCGGGAAAGGGCGGTTGTCCTTTCCCCATATTTGATTGGGAGAAGGGATATGATGACTGTCAACATATCATCAGGGAGGCTACTGATGAAGTCTAGGCCTGCTGGAGTCGCTTGCGGTTCTTTCTCGACCCGCCTCCGCTTGTTTGCAGCCTCGTTCTGTACCTCGTTGGTGGCGACGGAAACCTCTATCTCCATATTCGCGCCATGCTCCGGTGCTTCAGCAGTCCCGATGTCGCCACTCCCTTCTATGGGGCGCTTCGGCGGCATCCTCATACACTGACGGCTTTCCGGACTGAGAGCGGCGTCGGGGATGTGGGCGGAGAGAGAGGATTGTGTGTGTGTGGCGAGGTTGGGGGGTGCGGCCGCTCAGGCGCGCCATTAATATGGACCAGTGGGAGCGAGGCGGGCGGCGGTCAAAGGTTGTCTCGCTTCCCGGTGAGCCTGCGAGGCGGACTTCTGGCATACCTATACCATCATTTCACACAGCTACTCGCATGCCTCCCGGTGACACTGCATAGCGAAAACGCTTCAAGTCAATTCACACGCCTGCACGCACGCCTCCTGGTCTGCCTACGCAGCGGACTGCTCGCATGCGTCTCATCAACTAACGCCTGCTCGCACGCCACACGGGGCGCGTGGCACGTATATTTTTTTGTTTTTTGATGATTCATTCTGCTGCTTAACCGAAGTATGGCACGGTCTAATGCACACGGTCCGAATAAATATTTCGTATGAGATATTGGTTCCTAGTTATTAACAATCTTTCGTTTGTAAGTAGATTATATCAAAACTTGTCTCAAATTTGACAAAAAAATACAATATCACAGTCTACTAGTGTCCATATATGACACCACAATAAGTTACATGAATTTCAACTAAGTTTTGGATTTACTAAATTTTAAAAATCAATATTCTCAATGTTTTGAAATTTCTTTCATGGGGAAACATGCACTGAGGGACACACATATGATTTTGCAATCCATTTTGGTGCACAACTCAAATTTGATATGTCTCTCTCTCTCTCTCTCTCTCTGTGTGTGTGTGTGTCATAACCTCGCTCCATGTGGGGAGTTTCCTGTTCCCGAGGCAGGTGCCACATCAAAGTTTGTGCATAGGTATTCAAACATCACGCAATACCATGCAGGCGGTGGTTGCCCTATAGGAACTCACTCGCATGCGGTGCTTCCATCTGTGGGCCCGTGAGAGGTCGTCCTCCATCACTTTGACCCAACGAGAGAGAGAGGCCCATTTGACGAACAAGGAGGGTTAATTATTTTTAGGGATGTGTTAGGGTAGGGGTATATATATAGTACGCGTCGAAGGGGAGATGGGACCAACATATACTAGGTGTCACACATGAACGCCACTCTGTGTGGGGACTTTGCGGTTTTTGAGGCAAATGCCACATCAAAGGTTGTGCATTTGTTATTCAAAATATCACAACCACACACCTCTCCATATATATGTTTTGGCACACATGCAAGCGATGGTGGTTGTCCTGTGGCACTAACTCACGTGGTTATCGGCGATGCTTCCATCTGTCGGCCCGCTTGGTCCATCACTTTCACTGACAATGAGAGAGGTTAATTATTTTGACTTAGGAGGGGATTAATTTTTTGCTTGTCTCGCGATATAGGTGAGATTACATGTATAATAGCACATGTGTACACATGATCCATCCCGTTGGATCGAAGGGGGGGGGGCGAGCACATGACACATCATGAACCTCTTTCTCTGTATGGAGACCTGTGCGATTTTGAACGCATGCACCACATCAATGTTGTGCATTAGGTATTAGTTCAACACATATGCATGCATCATGCACCTCCATAAATTTGTTTGGGACACATGCATGCAATGGTTATCTTTGCACACTCTCACTTGCTTGGTTATATATGGGCGGCAAGCCTATATATATTTGTGGGCCCGCGTGGATGTCCATTATTTGGACCGACGACGAGAAAGGTTACCAATGTGGATTCTTCTTCTTTGGTTCGTGTTACAGTATAGTAGTAGGTCGATCATTCTAGGCCTAATTAAGTTTGAGCGCATGCATGCTACGCATCGTGAACCCTCGATCAGTGTGGGGATTTTATGGTTCCAAAGCATGGTGCCACATCAAATTTGCGCATTGCATATTCAAACACCACACACACCACTTCCATACATAATTGGGCCACATGCACTGAGTGGATTTTGTCTTCAGATAGTACTCCCTCGCGAGTTTATCGGCGACAAGCTAGCCCATTTTGCGGGGCCGTGTGGACGTCCATCACTTTGACCAGCAACGAGCGAGAGAGGTTGTACGATCAAGTTGATTCTGTTTGGTCCGTGTTACAATATGTCTTGGTGAGATGCCCCCCGACACGTGTGTGTATGTGTGTGTGTGTGGGGGGGGGGGTACTTCGCACTACCCGCAACCTCCATGGGGTCGGGGAAGTCCGGTTATTTTGTGGGGCACACATGCCACATCAAAGTTGTGAATGGTATAGTTAAATATAACACCACACCCTTTTCATAAATATAGTATAGGGCCACCCGCAGGTGGTTCGCATGTGGTCTCACCCATCTCCCACCACAAGCACACATTTGTGGGTCGGGACATGGTCCAGCTTTGTCCGGAAGCGAAAGGGGAAGTTTGACCTTATATATGATGGACTCCTATAGGTTTTGTGTCACGGTAGGGTGAGATTTCAAACCTAACTATCTGGGGGCATGCATTATAGCTAGGATTCCCTTACTATCGGTGTCAAAACCGGCGGATCTCGGGTAGGGGGTCCCGAACTGTGCGCTAAGGTCGATGGTAACAGGAGACAGGGGACACGATGTTTACCCAGGTTCGGGCCCTCTCTATGGAGGTAATACCCTACTTCCTGCTTGATTGATCTTGATGGATATGGGTATTACAAGAGGTGATCTACCACGAGATCATAATGGCTAAACCCTAGAAGTCTAGCCTGTATGACTATGGTAATGAGTATCCCCCTTCCGGACTAAGTCCTCCGGTTTATATAGACACCGGGAGGATCTAGGGTTACATAAGGTCAGTTACAAAGAAAGGAATCTACATATTCGGTCGCCAAGCTTGCCTTCCACGCCAAGGTGAGTCCCATCCGGACACAGGTGCAGTCTTCGGTCTTCACAGCCCATCAGTCCGGCCCATGGCTAACAGGCCGGACGCCCGAGGGACTCCCTCAGTAGCCCCTGAACCTGGCTTCAATGACGAGGAGTCCGGCGCGCAGATTTGTCTTCGGCATTGCAAGGCGGGTTCCCCTTTCCGAACTCCAGGATTGTCTTCGGACGTATCGACGTGTCCGGACCTGTAACACACACACCGCACACAACCGCAGAGAGAAGATAATTTTACATGAGTCCAATCTGCTGGCAACTTTTTGTAACATGGCATTACATCTGTCCGGTCATAATTTCAAACCGTTTTTCGTCTGCCGCTCCACGTTTCGAGACGTGGTTGCCATTGGCACGTCTTGTCAAAGAAGAGATCGTGTCCCCTTATTGTGGGATTCTCATCAATACGGGCGTGGGTAACCCAACCGTAGCATTTACACAGTCCTTGGGAATAGGCGAGTTTTGAGGCGAGTGGGGAGGCGTTCAATATTCACTGCCTTTATAAGGGGATAAGGATTCCCCCTTCTTCTCCCACGCCTTCTCTCTTCCTCCGCCCTTCCGATCTTGAGCTCCAGCGCCCAAGCTCTAATCTTCTTCCCACTCAAGCTAGCACTGAACCATGTCCGGATCTGGAGGTCAAGGCAAGTGGATGGTCTCCTCCGTCAAGGAGGAGGACATTACTGAGCTTCGGGAGGTAGGGTACTTGGTGAAGGAAATTGCCCATCGTCTGTAGGCCTGGGGACAAGTCGTCCCCACGCCGAAGCCCAACGAGAGGGTGGTGTTCATCCCTCATTTTGTCCGCGGGCTAGGGTTTCCACTCCACCCTTTCGTCCGCGGCTGATGTACTATTACGGGATAGACTTCCATGATCTATCCCCGAACTCCTTCCTCAACATCTCGGTGTTCATCGTCGTGTGTGAGGCCTTCCTCCGCATCCGACCCCACTTCGGGCTATAGCTCAAGGTCTTCAACATAAAGCCGAAGGTGGTGGATGGCCAGCACGCGGAGTGCGGAGGACCCATGGTGAGTAAGCTGTCCAATGTCTCCTGGCCGAAAGGCACTTTCGTGGAGACTGTCAAGGAATGGCAGAAACAATGGTTCTACATTACGGAACCTCGCGGCACCAACTGGGCCGCAGCTGCCGAATTCAACCCCGGTGCTCCAGGGCGACTCAACTCCTGGGTCGAGAAGAGCCCAAACTGGTGTTCGCCAGACGAGCTGATAGCGCTGCAGACGCGCGTTCAGAGCATGGTGGACAAGAATGTCAAACTTGTCGATGTAATCCAGGTGATGCTGGTTCGCCGGATTCTCCCGTGCCAAAGCCGAAGCCGCCCTCTATGGAAGTTCAACCCGAAGAAGCAACATACCCTGAAGAGGCTCTTCGAAACCACTCACGAAGGTGCCTGGAAGTTGCTCTTTAAGGGCAACGAGAAACTGCCGGCCACAGATTCGGACCGCGGGCACGATATTAACCACCTCGCCAGCGAGGTATGTTATTTTTAACGCATCCTCTACTTGCTTGTTTCAAGGGTGATGTCTGAGCTTTTATCATCATCCCTTCTTCAGGACTGGATGGAGAGGGCGAAGCGGATCCAGTGTCCGGCTCCGCTGCCTGAAGAACCAGTCATCCCGCGATTGGCGAAAATGCTGGTGCCGGCGCCCTATAAGGCACCGGAGAAGAAGGCCAAGGGGGCCAAAGGTGGCCCCCCGTCGTAAGGGTACTTCGGACGTAACGTCCGAAGACGAAGAGACCCGTTCCTCCGTCCTTGAGGAAGACGAGAAGGAGGAGGAGGAGGAGATCCCTCCCCGTGATGAGGGGAGGGATAAGAGCGCGGCCTCCATGAATCTGGAGGTGGGGACGCCCAAGAAGAGGAAGGGCTCCCTTGCGGATAACTCCGTATGGAATGTCGACAGTAGTCCGGAGCGCCGCTCCCGCGCTAAGCCTCGGGCCGCATCGTAAGTACTACGATTCATGCATATCCATACATCCAACCTCTTCTCCTCATTGTATTAACATGGTTAGTTGTGTTATTTCAGTCCGGCCCACGACATCCTCCAGTGATCCTCATCAGGAGGTTCGCTGGACTCCAAGGAGATGGCCAGCATGTCACCGCCGACCGCTCATTCTCTCAGGGCCATGGACGACACCGAGGTGTTGTCCCGAAGGACCGCTCCAGGCCGAGGAGAGGCTCTGGACGCTGTCAAGGGGGCGCCAGAGGGCGAAACCTCTACCGCCGGACACACGGGGCATCAAATCCCCACGGAGACTGGCGAGGAGGGCCGTATTCAGTTCGGCCCTCAGCCAAATATGAATACGGAGACCCGTACGGCTCCGGAATCCGGCGAACGACCTCCTTTGAAAGAGGGGGGTACGCCCATTCCACCGGTGGCCCCTGTCCAACCAGGGGCACCGGATAATCTGATGGAGGCGCTTCGAGGTGCCTCCATTGTGGACGAGCACCGTATCCTTATGGGTACGATGATTGAGAGGGTCCAGTCCGCCAAGAGCGGGCTAACCGAAGCCTGCAGCAGTCTGCTGACAGGTTTTGAGGTAGGCGACGCAAAAATCCCGATATAGTAAGTAGCCCCTGAGACACTGTCCGGTGTTCGGAAAGAAAAGCCGGACAAATGGTCGATCCTTACTTGTAGGAAACTAACTAAATTCGTCGGGAATGAATATGCAGGCGTCGCTGCTGTCTGCGGCCTCACATGCTGCCGAAGTCTCTGAACTTAAGCGGAGACTGGAGAAGGCCGAGGAGGAGCTTGGCCAGGTGAGGAGGCAGCTCCAGGAGAATCAACGTATGTAATAACCCAAGAAGTATTCGAAAAGAATAGGATGTTATATATTGACCGAGGTGTCTTGATATAAATAGGAGTGACGACCCAGGTCGAAGCCCTAAAAAAGGCCCTGGGCGAAGCCGAGGGGAAGGCCGTCAAGGAGCAGGCTGCCCGTAAGAAGCTCAAGGCCCGGGTCAACGAGGTCCAACAAGAGCTCCACGACGCGGTGAAGAAGTGTGAGACCTTGGAGCGTGACGCGTCGGTAAAGAGGCCGAACTCTCCAAGGCTCGTCAGAGCGCGAAGACGGCCTGGAACGAGGCCCAGGGTGCCCTCCAAGAGGTCCAGGAGGCGAGGAAGATTGCGACGGGTAAGGCATTCAGTATGCAAAGCAAATATGCGAAGAGGAAGTATCTTTTACTAACCCGGATTCGGAGTTCTCCAGGGGCTTTTGCTGATCTACCGCGAAGTGTGTCCGACACCGTGGAGTTCTTCCGAGCCGAAGAAGGGAGCTCCACGGAGAAGCTATTCTGGTCGCAATATCTTGCGACAGAGCATCCCGTTCCCTTCACCGATCAGCTAAAACAGCTGGTGGAGCTGCATAGGGTGGCCGAACTAGCCATGAAGGATTTGATAATCCGGCTATGGCCAGCCGAAGCTATGCCCGGCAGCTACTTCAGACTCGTGAGGCGGATGGTGGCGCCTGTCCTTGGCTGGACGTCGTCAAGCGATCGGTCTGTATTGAAGGTGCGCGTATGGCTTTCGCCCGTTGCAAGATGTGGTGGGCGAAGATGAACGCCGTCGAGCTGGTCAGGGGGCCACCAGTGGGCAAGGAGCACCGCACACCCGAGCGCTGTTTTGCGGATGTCCTGGAGGGGTCTCGCATTGTGGCAATGCAGTGTGGGCAGGACATTATTTTCGAATGAATACATTCGTGTTGTCTTTGCCTTGTATGATGAAACAAACTGGGTTTGTAATATAATGATTGTTATGTTTTTAATTTTACCTGCTGTGCGGCCGTGTTGTATAAAATCTGAGGGTTGGCCAGTCGTCGGCTTCTGCCCCCATGTAGGTAGTACGGAGGTGTTCGGGATGGAATCTAAACAATCTTGATCCAATTATATGGTCCTTGAAGGAGTTGTTTAGCGCAACGAACCAGGCAACCGGACTATTCGACTTTAACGCCCTCACTTAGCCATAGGAGTTCGACAATAAAAACATGGACGCAACCCCTAGTTTCCGGACTAGAGTGCTATAAGCGTCTGATCGGGAAGTACCGATCCTTCGCGTAACGCGGAAGAAATCTCCAACGATTTGGAACCTCCAAACAGCTGACCAGCTCTCGCCGCATCATGACAGTCAGTTTTTGGCTTTCTCTACTGAGGTGCTCCTTTGGATAAACCAGGGCACAATCGCAGTAGTTCTCCCTTTACTACCTTAGCCGATATAGCGGAATGTAAGGTAGCAAGCACAGGAGCCGGGCAACCCAACTATTGACCAAAGACATGATTCAGAGCCAATGCATATAGTGCTAAATTCGGGGTGCCGAACTATACTGTAAAAAGTGTTCGGACTTTGTTGCCATAGTGCGGGGCGCTATGAAGCCCATGGCAAAGTGAAACGTACAACAGTGTACGGGTGCTATCTGATAAGCTTATTAATAGTAAGAAGGGAAACAGAAAAGGAGCAAAAAGCAATGAGCAGGGGCCCTAAAATTTGGGCCACAAACTGTTTCCATTATGATTTGATTAATACGTCAAAGCGCATTGGTACAAGTAGTGTGATAGGCAACGGGCTATTTGACATGCCACGACCAAGGGAGAGCTGCGCATGGGACCCTGGAGACATGTAGAGTGGTTGTTTAAGTAACCACTTAGAAATTCCCCTCTATGTCTGAGCTAACTGCCGGCTTGGTGTATTTGTCCTTTGAAAGGATCCGCGATCAAGTCGTTAGGGAAGGCCTCTGGAAAAGAAACCTGAAAAGCAGAAAAGAAATAGTGAAAGTACATGTGTCCGGGAGCGGTCGAGCCGTATTGTGGATCACCAGCTAGTTGTGCCTCCGTCGATGCCCATGGGATTTCTAGTGCGTAATTATGCACGCGTGGTACGAATGCCACTACCTGATCGGGGCTGGGACGGAGGCCAAATTGCTAATCGAGTTCTTGATGAGCCTGTAACATCCCAAATTTCCAATTTGGAATGTTATACATAGATCATTCATGCATATCATATTTTATTGCATTTCGATTTGCGATCCTCGAAATTCTAAGCAACTCAAGGACCCACGGAGAGAGTTGGGGATTTCACCATTTTCATATTTCAAATTTTTATCAAATATCGAAACAAGGATCATTTGTTTTAATTATTTTTCTCTCCGAAAATATTTCATATTAAAAATATATGAGAGGAGATAATATGACTTCTCCAAAATAAATGAAATATTGGAGGAAAAATATTAAAATCTAATATTTGATTTTATTGCTATTTTATTTGCATAGGAAAAATATGCGTTTTTCAAAATTGCATTATAGGCCCAAATAAAGGTTCACCTTGTCCGGCTTATTATTAGAGGACGGGGAAAATTTATTTCGGAATTTTTGGAGTCCGTTTAGTACTCTTGTTCTGCATGCCGCAATTATTTTAAAAAAAAGGAAATCGACTTCGGGCCGTACCCGGCCAGGAGACCTCACGCCGGCCCTTTATAAGCCGCCGCTCCGCACCCCGCAGCCCACCCAGCCGCCCCGCCCCGTCAGCCCTAGCCGCCGCCGCTGCCGCCCGCCGGAGCCGCGCCGGATCTCGCCGGATCCCGCCGTTGACCGGTAGGTTTTCTACGGATAACCCCGTTTTTTATTTTTCTTCGGTTTATTTTTTGATAGATCGGTTTTTCCGACGGTTTATTTATTTTGCGGATGTTCGTCCGTCCGTTCATTTAAATGAACGTCGTTCACTCGTTAGTCACAGACAGCGAACGTTCATTCGTTAGTCTGTTCGTCAGTTCTCTTTTTCTCGGATTTTTCGCGATTATTTTCGATCGCGATTTCTGACCCGATTTTCGTTCTAGTATAACTTTTCGCTCGTTTATCGGAATCAGGAGATTCAAGCGCCTATAGTTTCGTCTCGAAGCCCTCTTTCTGTTTAACCAACTTGAACAAGATTTTGCTACTGTAAAATTTGACTTTAGTCCAGATTAGTAAACGGATCTTGTTTCTTTCGCGGTTTGAGTTTCGTTGCTTCGTTTGATTTGATTCTTTTTGCAAACCAGAGTTCTTAAGTTGAACTTTCTGGTTAGATTTTGTTATCTGAGTTTTACCCATGCTCCTTGCTTGATTGCTTATTGTATGTTACTGTTTGTTTGCGATAGAGTTCCCGGAGTGTGAAGCGTGTTACTACGAGTCTCTAGGTTTCACGGATCATCAGCAAGGCAAGTAACACTTTGATCATACTTTTCATTACCCAGTTTTTATGCATTAGTTTCAACCCTCAAACACTGCATGGTTAGGACTTGATAACATGTGGGTATTGGGAAGTAGTTGATGAGGTAGGAACCTATTGCCCTGCATTCAAACTATGGGAGTTACTTCTACGTTATGCTTATACTGCTATGCTATGCTCGTAGACGTGGTTTGGGTTGAGTGTATTCATGACAGATGTGAGTTTGTTAATTAATGGTTCAACTTAAGGTGGCAACTTAACACATCTGGATGGATTAGTTGCGGGCACCTGGAGAATCCAGTGTTGTCCTAGGATATCCCGAAGGACCCGTGTGATCATCCTACGGCTCGCCACCCAGGCTCAAAGGGATCATAAGATTATTCATGCTAGAAACTTCCGTGTGCAGCCACAAGCCATTATGGGCTCTGGCATAGTTGAGTAAGTTGTGTGAAGCTCTCGAAGAGGTAGACTAGCAGATGTAGTGGGTTGTAGGTGGTACTGTCTATCCAGAGTAGAGAGTTAATGCTTCAGAAAGACTATGTCTCGAATCTCCGACCATGGATGTATTCGAGTCTTGTGGGGAAAAGTGCGCAAACCTCTGCAGAGTGTACAAACTAATCATGATTATTCGTGTCCCTGGTTATGGGCATCTTGGGTATCTAGTTCTTGGATTATCATGTGGATCTCATCACTCTTAATATAATTTGATTGGGTTAATGAAGATGTTTAATTGGGATTGAGTTGGAGGAACCTTCTCAATGTTTAACAACTACCATGATAGTTAAATAAAATTTATTCCTTTGTTGTAGGGAAAATTTGGCTTTTCGCAAAACATGTTAACCATACAGCCTCCACCAGCCATATATGCATGTAGTAATAGCATTATTTCTGTTTCATTACTCTCTTGTGTTACATTGCCAGCATATTCCATGTGTTGACCCATTTCGGGCTGCAACGTATCATGTTGCAGACTTTTCAGACGACGAGTAAGGTGCCTTAGGTCGTGGTCTTTCACTCAGTGATGCCGTTGGAGTTGATGGACTCGCTTTATCTTCCAAGCCTTCCGCTGTTATCGTTTTAGATGGCCTTAGGCCATATTTATTGTAATAAGTTCTCTTTTGAGACATTCCATGTAATAAGTGTGTGATTGCTACTCTGTTATAAATCCTTCAAGTACTGTGCGTGTCAGCATTACCGATCCAGGGATGACACTGATGCACAGAGATCAGACTGTTTGAGGTCTGGTGGCTACAGAGTCGAGCTGTCCTGTTGCAACGTAGTCCGGACCCTCTTTACGATGTCCAGGGGCTTGGCAGCCGGATTATGGTTCTGCTTGAGAAGGCCGCTCTGTACTTCTGCTGCTAGGGCGGCGGTGTGCTCCTCTGTTCGGAGGGAGCGTTTTGTGTTTCCGTTGACCGTTATGACGCCACGTGGGCCGGGCATCTTGAGCTTAAGATAAGCATAGTGCGGCACCGTGTTGAACCGAGCAAATGCAGTCCGTCCGAGCAGTGCGTGATAGCCGCTGCGAAAGGGGACGATATCGAAGATTAACTCCTCGCTTCGGAAGTTATCCGGAGATCCGAAGACAACCTCTAGTGTGATTGAGCCCGTACAGCGGGCCTCTACGCCTGGTATGACCCCTTTGAAGGTAGTCTTCGTTGGCCTGATCCTTGATGGATTAATTCCCATTTTGCGCACTATGTCTTGATAAAGCAGATTGAGGCTGCTACCACCGTCCATGAGGACTCACGTGAGGTGGAATCCATCAATGATTGGGTCCAGGACTAGTGCGGCTGATCCGCCATGCCGGATACTGGTCGGATGATCTCAATGATCAAAAGTGATCGGGCATGATGACCATGGATTGAATTTTGGGGCGACTGGCTCTATCGCATAAACGTCCCTTAGTGCGCGCTTGCGCTCCCTTTTGGGGTGTGTGTAGCATATATCATGTTCACCGTTTTGACTTGAGGGGGGAACTTCTTCTGCCCCCCTGAGTTCGGTTGCCAGGGCTCTTCGTCATCGTCCTCACTTTGCGATCCCTTTTCCTTGTTCTCGGCATTTAACTTGCCGGCCTATTTGAAGACCCAACAATCCCTGTTGGTATGATTGGCTGGTTTGTCTGGGGTGCCATGTATCTGGCACGGACGATCAGTATGCGGTCCAAGTTGGATGGTCCCTGACTGTTCCTTTTATACGACTTTTTCCGCTGACCAGACTTGGAGCCGCTGAATCCGGCGTTAACCGTAGTGTCGTCGGTATTGTCACCGTTGCTTCGGCGCTTGTGTCTGTTACGCCGGAGCTTGCCGTTGCTATTTTTGACTTCGGAGGGGCCCGCCTCGCTGGCTGTGTTTTTGCTACGAGCCAGCCAACTATCCTCACCCGCACAAAAGCGGGTCATGAGTGCCGTGAGGGCTACCATAGATTTGGGATTTTCTTGGCCGAGATGGTGGGCGAGCCATTCGTCACGGCTACTATGTTTAAAGGCCGCTAGTTCTTCGGCATCCAGACAGTCAACGATCTGGTTCTTTTTAGTTAGGAATGTAGTCCAGAATTTCCTGGCTGACTCTCCAGGCTGTTGGACTATGTGACTTAAGTCATCGGCATCTGGTGGCCGGACGTATGTACCTTGGAAGTTGTCGAGGAAGGCCTCTTCCAAGTCCTCCCAGCTGCCAATAGAATTTTCATGCAGACTGTTTAACCAGTGTCGAGCTGGTCCTTTAAGCTTTAGCAGGAGGTACTTGATAGCGTGGAGGTCATCTCCCTGGGCCATGTGGATGTGGAGGATAAAATCCTCGATCCATGCCGCGGGATCAGTTGTCCCGTCGTATGATTCGATATTCATGGGTTTGAACCGTTTGGGGAATTCGTGATCCATTACTTCATAAGTGAAGCAAAGAGGGTGTGCGGCGCCTCTGTATCTGGCCGCATTATGCCGTAGCTCCGATGGAGTTCGTCTGCGGTTATCGGCTTGGGTGTGACTAGGTTTGTCACGTCCGAATAGGTAGCCGCCATCACGTGTCGAGGGACGTCCTCGCTATCCATAAATCGATCGGGTGTGTCCTGCTCTGCTATCCAGGATCTGCCGAAGGTCGTATGTATGACCCCGAGCTATCTCGTCTCTATTTTTATGAGGCGGTGGGGCAGGCTGCTGTTCGGCCTGAGTTGTCGCTCTATCCCGACCACATGGTGGTCGGTCCGCCGCATTGTCCCGACCGCGTAGTGGTTGATCGGCCGCATTACGCGAGGGGGGCATGGGCTTCGGCGCCTCTTCATTGAACTGGGGTAGCAGCCTTCGCTTTGGGTAACTCTTGGCTGGGCGTCTGAGGCCGTATTCTTCGACTGCCAGTGTCGGTGTCAAAACCGGCGGATCTCGGGTAGGGGGTCCCGAACTGTGCGTCTAAGGCGGATGGTAACAGGAGGCGGGGGACACGATGTTTACCCAGGTTTGGGCCCTCTCGATGGAGGTAATAACCTACTTCCTGCTTGATTGATCTTGATGATATGCGTATTACAAGAGTTGATCTACCACGAGATCGTAGAGGCTAAACCCTAGAAGCTAGCCTATGGTATGATTGTTGTTGTCCTATGGACTAAACCCTCCAGTTTATATAGACACCGGAGGGGGCTAGGGTTACACAGAGTCGGTTACAAGGGAGGAGATCTACATATCTGTATTGCCAAGCTTGCCTTCCACGCCAAGGAGAGTCCCATCCGGACACGGGACGAATTCTTCAATCTTGTATCTTCATAGTCCAACAGTTCGGCTAAAGTATATAGTCCGGCTGTCCGAGGACCCCCTAATCCAGGACTCCCTCAGTAGCCCCTGAACAAGGCTTCAATGACGATGAGTCCGGCGCGCAGATTGTCTTCGGCATTGCAAGGCGGGTTCCTCCTCCGAATATTCCATAGAAGATTTTGAACACAAGGATAGTGTCCGGCTCTGCAAAACAAATTCCACATACCACCGTAGAGAGAATAATATTTCCACAAATCTAATCTGCTGCAGCTTTTCATAACGTGACGTACTGCCGTGATCTGGTCATGACGAACCATTTTTCCGAGCCTGCCACTGCACGTGTGCGAGGCGGTTTTATTGGCACGTCCTGTCGAAGCAGAGATCGTGTTCCTTTTTCACGGGATTCTCATCAATATGGGCGTGGGTAACCCCATCGTGCCTGCTGGTATGACTCCTCGAGTTTTAGGCAAGTTCCAAACGGCCACACGGAGGACGCTTGATATTCACCCTCTTTGTAAAGGGGCCAAAGCCTGTCCTTTTCTTCTCGTGCTTAATCGAATCCTTCCCCCACCTCGAGTTCCAACACCCAAGGCTCAGGCTAGGCGCTTCGGACCTTCAATCATGTCCGGATCCAACCTTCAAGGTCAGTGGATGCCTTCCTCTGTCACAGAGGAGGACATCAAGAAGCTAAGAGAAGCCAGGTATCCGACCGCCAAAATCTCGCACAGGCTGGCTGCTCGAGGGCAGGTCATTCCCACTCCCGAGCCTAACGAGAGCGTCGTATTCGTCTCCCACTTCTTCCGAGGCCTAGGCTTTAGTCTGGATCCCTTTGTTAGAAGGCTCATGTTCTACTATGGGCTCGATTTCCATGATCTGGCTCCGGATTCCATCCTTCACATCTCGTCGTTCATCGTCGTCTATGAAGCCTTCCTCCGCATTACCCCACACTTCGGCTTATGGCTCAAGACCTTCAATGTAAAGCCGAAGATGATTGAGGGGCGACACGCAGAGTGCGGAGGCGCCATAATAAACAAAGGCGCCGATGCTCCATGGCCAAAGGGTTCCTTCCCGGAGATATCCAAGTTATGGCAGCGGGAGTGGTTTTACATCTCAGCTCCCCGAGGTACTAAGTGGGTTGCCGCCCCTCCCTTCCGCTCGGCCCCCCCCGCCACAACTGGCGTCATGGGTCAACAAGGGGCTGGACTGGGGGCCAGTAAATGATGTGCCGACATTGCAGAGTCGCATCCGAGATGTCCTCGAGAGAGATGTCAGTCTTGTCAAGGTAATGCAAGTCATGCTAGTTCGTCGAGTCCTGCCTTGCAAGCGTCGACCTCTCCGTATGTGGGAGTTCAACCCGGAGGACCGCGAACTATTCAGCACTTCTTTGGCATGATGCACGAAGAGATGTATGGATTGTTCTTCGAATCACAAGTAGAGTGTCCGGACACCACCAAGGATGCGGGTCTAAGCTGCAATCGTCCAGATACCCAAGTAAGTAATCCTTCGGCCGAACATGATGTCTCTTTATTTATCACAACGTCATTCTGAAAAGTCGCTCTTTGACCAGGACTGGGTAAAAAAGGCGAAGATGATTAGGTGTTCGGCCCCCCTTCCCGAAGGCTCAACGGACCCAGTACTGGCCAGAATGCTTGAGCTCGCGCCTTATCAAGCGCCATCAGGGGAAGATAAAGGGAGGAATAAACAAGCCGAAAGCGGGCCTCACTCATTATTCATCCAAACCGGGGGAATTAGTGCCTCCGCGAAGGAGGATAACCGGGGAGAAGAATCTAGAATTCCCTCTCCCCAAGGAAGGAAGAGGGCCGCCTGTGAAGACTTGGAAACAATGGTTTCCAAACAAGGGAAGAAATCTTTGTCAGGGGGCCCTACCCCAGAGGGTATCCTTACCGCACAGTGCCCGCAAGGGGATCAGCCCTCCACCGAGCTGTAAGTAAACAAGAGTACTCTATAGTAAATATATCCTGCTTCATTTCTGAGAAAAATAACCGAGACGTATGTCTTGTAGTTCGGATCGTAGCCCTTCTCGACAGAGTTCATCTTCGGGGGATCTTCTTCCGGAGATGATGGAGAGCAAAACACCTCCCCATGCCTCCCCTCCTCATGAGGCGGGCGACCCAGAGGTGTCGTCACAGAGGATTTCTCCTGATCCGCCAAGGCTAGAAGGTAACCCTTCGGCCACCCGAAGTCCGGGGTATTCGGCTCCTGAGGGGAGCAACAGAAAGAGTCCGGGACTGTCCGGTGCGCGACCAGACGCACTGATGAATCTTCTGGAGCAAACGGCTATCTCAGAGGCGCATCGTACGCTAATGGGTACGGTGGTTGAGAGGATTTCATCCGCCGAAAGCGGGTTTCATGAAGCTTTTATGAGCCTACTGAGAGGCTTTGAGGTACGCAAAGTAATGTACTTTTTGACGGTACCGCACACGCTAGGTGTGCCCTATGCAGATAGTAGCCCCTGAGACTCTGGTTGCTGTCGAAAGAGACGGCAAATAGAGGATCATAGTCCCAGGCAATAACCGTGTTGCTTTCATGTGCAGGTGGCTGAAGGTCCAGTGGCTAGCCGGACTGGTGCGTTTGCCGAACTGAAGCGACAACTTGATGCGGCAGATGCCGACATCGTGCTTGTAAACAAGCGGCTTGACGAGGCACAGGGTATGTATTCTCCGATGGTCAACATTTATTCAGAGGAGCATAATGCTAGTATCTATAATATGCTGTGACTGCAGATGGAGCTGCCGCCGTGGAGACCCTTCGGGCGGAACTTGCCCGAGCCGAGGAGTGATGCGGTCGCCCTAAAGGCGGTTGAAGAGTTAAAAGCCGAACAGGCTGCGCATTGCGAGAGCAAAGAGAAAATAGCCAAGATGGCTGTTGAGCTGAAAGACGCCGCCGACCGTTATGAGCTTCTTGAAAAGGAAAGCCTAATGAAGACGGCGGACCTGGAGAAAGCCACGGTAGCAGCCAAGGAAGCCCACTCTAAAATCAGAGCTGCGAAGGAGGAGCTGCGTCAAGCCGGAGATATCACGGCTGGGAAGCCCTTTTTGTTGCGGACGAAGTTCGGAGATCCTAAATATGCCCGTCTGGATCAATTATGGAGTTCTGCGGACGCGTACCTGGATTTGGCAGCAAGTGCTGCTGATGCGACCAAGTTTTTCGAAGATCAAAAAGATCACGAAGTGGAAAAGTTGTTCTGGTCGCAGTTCAATGCTCCGGCGCGTCCGCTGCTGTTGAATGAGGAAATGGCCGAGTGGGCCGAGCTCCATAGGTTGTCCGGGCTTGCCATGAGGTCTGTTGTGGATCATCTTTGGCCGGAAGGACCAAAGCCGAACAGTTATTTTGGCTTAGTGCAACGATTCCTTGGTGCTGTGCCGCATATCGACGCTATGAAGAGGTCGGCGTGCATAGAGGGTGCGTGGATGGCTCTTGCCCGTGTCAAGACATACTGGGCAAAGATGGAGGCCACCGCTATTGAAACCTAGAGTTCGGCCGTAGGCCGGGTGTCAGCCGAGCACTATTTTGAAGAAGTCCTAGAAGGCGCTCGTTTAATAGAGGCTCAGTGCTCGAAGAGTATCATGTTCTAGTGACATGTATCCCAATTGTAAGAACAATGTTATTTGAATTATAAAGGCTATGTTTATACTTTTGCCTGAAAGTATTATTATGCCTCCTGTGCGGTCGTTTATGTGTGTATATATATATATATATATATATATAACCTGAAAGTTTGCAGTTGTCGGCTTCAGCCCCCACGCATATAATATGGGGGTGTTCGCAAAAGCGCGTCTTCACACTTGATCCAACGTCTTGGTCCATTAAGGCGGTGGTAGCGCGGCGAACGAGGCAATCAGACTATATTTCTTTAACACTTTCACTTAACCATAGGAGTTTGACAGTGGGGCTACTATATAGCCCCTGGTATTTCCGCGGCTATCCGAATACATTGCGCGTACGTACATGACCGGGGAAACCGATCCTTCGTTAATGCGGAGGAATCCCGAAGATTCCAATAAGTCATCGAGTGGTTGACCAGTCTCACGCTTTATCATGACAGTCAGTTTTTCGGATTTCTCTACTGATGTGCTCATCCGGATGAACCAGGGCACAATCGCAGTAGTTCTCCCGGTGCCACCTTAGCCGATAGAGCGGAACGTAAGGTAGAAAAGCACGGGAGCCAGGCAAACCCAACATTTGACCAAAGACATGATTCGGAGCTAATGCATATATGGCCAAACTCGCGACGCCGAGCACTCCCTAAGGTATTCGGTCTTTATAACATAAACCGGGCTGAGTAACACCCTTGATAATGAACCCCGAGTGTCCAAGTACGTGCATTATTCTGACGTGGCGAAATGCCAATAACGTCAGCATCCCTCTCGGTTACACTGAGTATCCGGAGGATGTGAAGCAACAAGAGACAGTAAAAAAGGTTTACACAGGGTCTTAATCTAAAAAGAAACCTTTGAGCGGGGCCCTGCTGCACATCTGCGCCTGTGTCTCCGTTGTGCCGTATCTGGGAAGGGTGTAGCACGATTATCATCTGTAAAAGAGAAGAACTTAGGTGAAAGTTGTCGCGCAAAAAATTGGTTATTCTTAATAAACCATTAAAATTCAAGATGAGTAAGGTCGAGCCGAACGGTAGTCCCTTTTACATGCGGGAAGCCCCTGGTACCGCCTATAGGGGTATATCCGTCAAACCAAACTCAGGTTTATCTAAGCTGTTATAGCTAGTGATGCGCCGAACTCGTCTAGCTGTGTCTGCGGTCTTGACGACCGATCATTTATTCTGGTTGGAGAGGCTGTTTAGTGTTCGGCTGCTAAAGCCGCCACACCTTCTTCCGCGTGTAAGGAACGCTCAACATTTCCGCTAACTGTAATGATGCCACGTGGACCGGGCATCTTAAGCTTGAGAGAAGCGTAATGCGGTACTGCATTAAAACGAGCGAAAGCTATTCTTCCGAGTAGTGCTTGATATCTGCTTCGGAATGGAGCGATCTCGAAGGTTATTTTTTCACTTCGGAAGTTGTCAGGAGAACCGAATACAACCTCTAGTACTAGAGAGCCCGTACAGCGGGCCTCTGGGCCTGGTATTACTCCTTTAAAGGTGGTATTGCTTTGGCTGATTCTTGTCGGGTCTATCCCCATTTTGCGGACTGTGTCCTGATATATCAGATTAAGACTACTGCCGCCGTCCATGAGGACTTGGGTGAGATGGTATCCATCGATAATTGGGTCTAACACCAAGGCAGCCAGTACTCCGTGTCGGATACTCGTCAGGTGATCCTTGCGATCAAAAGTGATCGGGCAGGCCGACCAAGGGTTGAACTTAGGGGTGACGGGCTCTACGGCGCATATGTCTTGGAGTGCATGTTTGCTCCTTCTTTTTGTTACGTGAATCATGTTCACTGTTTTGACCTCTGGTGGGAATTTTTTCTGTCCCCCAGTGCTTTGCTGGCGAGGCTCATCCTCGTCTTCACTTGGTGTCTCCCTCCCCTTGTGTTCGGCGTTTAACTTGCCGGCCTGCTTGAAGACCCAACATTCTCTGTGGGTGTGATTTGCAGGTTTATCGGAGGTGCCATGGATCTGACATAATTTTTCTAGAATTTTGTTTAGGCTGGACGGTCCATCTCTGTTGCCTTTGAAAGGCTTTTTCCGCTGACCGGGTCGAGAGCCCCTAAATCCGGCGTTTACCGCCGTGTTGTCTGGGCTGTCTTCGTTATTTCGACGCTTGCTTTTAATGCGTCGTGGTTTTCCATTGCCATCCCTGACTTCGGATGTGCCTGGGTCGCTGGTGCTACTACGGGCCAGCCAGCTATTTTCGCCCACGCAAAAGCGGGTCATGAGGCTTGTTAGGGCTGCCATTGTCCTTGGCTTTTCTTGGCCGAGGTGTCTGGCGAGCCTTTCATCTCGGATGCTGTGTTTGAAAGCTGCTAAGGCTTCAGCGTCCGGGCAATCGACAATTTGATTCTTCTTAGTGAGAAATCTATTACAAAGCTTTTGGGCTGACTCTCCGGGCTGTTGAATTATGTGACTTAAATCGTCTGCGTCCGGAGGTCGGAAATAGGGCCCTTGAAAGTTGGCCCTAAAAGCATCCTCAAGCTCCTCCCAACTTCCAATTGAATTTTCAGGGAGGCTCTTCAGCCAGTGCCGAGCTGGTCCTTTCAACTTGAGGGGCAAGTATTTCATGGCGTGGAGATCGTCTCCGCGAGCCATATGGATATGGAGGATGAATTCCTCAATCCAGACCCCAGGGTCTGTCGTCCCGTCGTATGCCTTTATGTTTACGGGTTTGAATCCCTCTGGAAATTCATGATCCAGTACCTCATCGGTGAAGCATAGGGGGTGTGCAGCACCCCTGTATTTGGATGTATCGTGGCGTTCGGACGGTTGTAGTGTTCGGTTTTGATTTTGTGCCAGAGCGCGCTTCCTAGATCCATAGATGGACCTGGTCATACCGGATTTTTGGCGCAAGTCCTCACATAAATCGTGTGCTGACTTATGTGCGGCATTGTTAGCCGCCCTATCGTGGCCACGAGGTGGTCGATCTGGCTGATCGACCGTTTTATTTTTCGGCTATGTAGGCTCTACGGCCTCATCATCGAATTCAGGCAACAGCTTGCGCTTTGGATAGCTCTTTGTGTGGCGACTGCCACCACACTTTTCTTTAGTGTCGAGCACTTTGTTCCATCTACTGTTGAGCGTATTCTGCACGGCCTTAAGCCTTTGCTTCTGCTTCTTCAGGCTCCTCGCGGTGGCAATAAGCCTTCTACGGAGGTTCTCTTGTTCCAAGTGCCTTTCCGGGATGATGTGTGCATCGTCATCTGGACTATTCTCCTCTTCGGAAACGGGTTGATGATTTCTACCCTCGGCGTCGCCGTGATCGGACAGTGGCTCCGCGCTATGTTCGCCGTCCGCTGGCTCGTCCTACTCTGTTGCTGGGTCAATGTGGTTGTCATTTCCTCTAGAGTCGAACGGGGTGTTATTTTTTCTTGCGCTGTTATCGTTGTTCTTGCCGAGGTTGGATTTGGAGCGGCGTCTGCGTCGTCGCTTTGGTTGCTTCTCGAGGGGTTTATCCTTCGATGCATCCTCTCGTTCCTCATCATTGTCTTCTTTGGGTGTATCCACCATGTATATATCATGTGATGAGGTGGCTATCCAGCGCCCTGTGGGCGATGGTTCCTGGTCGTCTCCTGCATCGTCGTCCATACCGTCGATGTCTTCGGAGCCGAAATCGAGCATGTCGGTTAAATCGTCGACAGTGGCTACTAAGTGGGTGGTGGGTGGGGAGCAAATTTCTTCGTCGTCCGCATCCCATTCTAGCCGGACAAAGTTCGGCCAAGGGTCTCCTGACAGAGAGAGAGACCTCAAAGAGTTTAGCACGTCGCAAAAGGCGAGTGCTGGAAGATATCCGCGGAGGAAAACTCCATGATCGGTGCCCAATCAGATTCGATAGGCACGAACACAAGCGGCTCGGAGCCCATGGCCAGGGACGAATCCAACGGTTCGGCAACACGGGTCTCATAAGAGGTGAAGTCAGTACTCGGCTCTATCGCCACTGAGTATGCGGCCTCCGTGGCGGGGTCCATCCACCCGTCCTCAGATGGTGCAATTTGTTCCGGATTAAGGGCCGGAGCAGTTGCAGGTGTGATCTCCCGAACACTATCCGACGGCAGAGCTAAGTCATGCTCGTCGTGATTGCACGGCGCACCTGACATGGGCTTGAATCCGTCGAAGATCAAATCTCCGCGGATGTCGGCAGTATATTTCAAGTTTCCAAACCTGACCTGATGGCCAGGGGCGTAGCTCTTGATCTGCTCCAGATGGCCAAGGGAGTTGGCCCGCAGTACGAAGCCGCCGAATACGAAGATTTGTCCGGGGAGGAAAACCTCGCCCCGGACCGCATCGTTGCCGATGATCGAAGGAGCCATCTAGCCTTACGGTGACGACACAGGAACTCTCAATGAAGGCACCAATGTCGGTGTCAAAACCGTCGGATCTCGGGTAGGGGGTCCCAAACTGTGCGTCTAAGGCGGATGGTAAAAGGAGGTGGGGGACACGATGTTTACCCAGGTTCGGGCCCTCTTGATGGAGGTAATACCCTACTTCCTGCTTGATTGATCTTGATGATATGAGTATTACAAGAGTTGATCTACCACGAGATCGTAGAGGCTAAACCCTAGAAGCTAGCCTATGGTATGATTGTTGTTGTCCTACGGACTAAACCCTCCGGTTTATATAGACACCGGAGGGGGCTAGGGTTACACAGAGTCGGTTACAAGGGAGGAGATCTACATATCTGTATTGCCAAGCTTGCCTTCAACGCCAAGGAGAGTCCCATCCGGACACGGGACGAAGTCTTCAATCTTGTATCTTCATAGTCCAACAGTCCGGTTAAAGTATATAGTCCGGCTGTCCGAGGACCCCCTAATCCAGGACTCCCTCAGCTAGGACATCAGTCCATCTGTCGACGAGCAGATCTTGGTCAGCTTGAAGTTGCTGCTGTTTCTTTTTCAGGCTCCTTGCCGTTGCTATTAGCTGGAGCTTGAAGCGCTCCTGCTCGAGAGGTTCCTCAGGCACGATGGAATCTTCGTTGCCAAGGCTTTCCTCATCCTCGGAGAGCGGACGGTAACTACCGTCCTCCGAGTCGTTGGTCCTGGCCTGTTCGTCGGGGCTAGCTTGCCCGTTTTCTTGCTCCTCCTGTTCGGATGTTGCCTCAGCAAGGTCTTTATTGTTTTTGGCATCGCCCGGAGTATTATTTTCACCAGTGCCGGCATTGTTGTCTTTGGAACGACGTGACTTAGAGCGGCGCCGAGGACGCCGGCGTTTTTGCTGTGTCTCAGGAGGTTTATTCTCGACTGGATTTTCTTTGTCATCGTCGTTGGTTGTTTTGGGAGTATCCACCATGTACACATCATACGAAGAAGTGGTCGTCCAACGTCCAGTATATGGCGGATTCTGGTCTTGTTCCTCATCGGCATCGTCGTCCATACCGTCGATGTCTTCGGAGTCGTAATTAAGCGTGTTGTTTAAGTCCCCGACAGTGGCTATGAAGTGGGTGGCGGGTGGGAAGTAAAATTCCCCATCATCAGCCTCTAGTTCGAACCGTACATAGTTCGGCTGCGAGTCCCCCGCCAAGGATAAGTTCTTCAATGAGTTCAGCACATCGCCCAAAGGCGAGTGCTGGAAGATGTCTGCAGCGCTGAACTCGAAGATCGATAAGCGATCGAGTTCGGTATCTGCGGACTCACATGGTTCAGAACTTATACCCGGAGAAGAGTCCGGAGTTTCGGTGACACGAGCACTACGTGAGATTAAGTCCATGTGCGGCACCAACGCCGGGGAATCTGTGGCTTCCGTGGTGGGGTTGAACCTCCAATCCTTGGATGCCGCAGTGTGCTCTGGATCTAAGGCCGGAGTGGTCACAGGAGCTATCTCCTGGATGCGGTCTGACGACAGATTTAGCTCATGTTCGTCAAGGTGACCGGGAGCGGTCACCGCGGTCTCGAATCCGGCGAAGATTGAATCTCCACGTATATCCGCAATGTAGTTCAAACTCCCAAATCTGACCTGATGGCCCGGGGCGTAGCTATCGATCTGCTCCAGGTGGCCAAACGAGTTGGCCCGCAGTGCGAAGCCGCCGAACACGAAGATCTGTCCGGGGAGGAAGGTTTCTCCTTGGACAGCGTTACTATCGATGATTGAAGGGGCCATCGAATCTTTCGTCAACGGCATAGTGGAACTCTCAATGAAAGCACCAATGTCGGTGTCAAAACCGGCGGATCTCGGGTAGGGGGTCTCGAACTGTGCGTCTAAGGTCGATGGTAACAGGAGACAGGGAGACGATGTTTACCCAGGTTCGGGTCCTCTCTATGGAGGTAATACCCTAGTTCCTGCTTGATTGATCTTGATGGATATGAGTATTACAAGAGTTGATCTACCACGAGATCGTAATGGCTAAACCCTAGAAGTCTACCCTGTATGACTATGGTAATGAGTATCCCCCTTCCGGACTAAGTCCTCCGGTTTATATAGACACCGGGAGGATATAGGGTTACATAAGGTCGGTTACAAAGAAAGGAATCTACATATTCGGTCGCCAAGCTTGCCTTCCACGCCAAGGTGAGTCCCATCCGGACACGGGTGCAGTCTTCGGTCTTCACAACCCATCAGTCCGGCCCATGGCTAACTGGCCGGACGCCCGAGGACCCCTTAGTTCAGGACTCCCTCACTTACCGCCGACACAAAGTGGGGATTTGTAGGGGGTGGCTGACTAGCAATACTGTGCGCTTTGTGCAACAGGTGCCACATCAAAGTTGTGCATTGGGTATTCGAACATCAAACCACCCTTTTCATACATATATTTGGTCCACAGGCAAGTGTGTTCGTGTTTTGCCCCTTCCCCACGTTATTCTTTTTGCCAAATTTATAAACAGCACATGAGTTGGATGTAGAAACTGTCTGCGGTTGGGTACGCAATAGACACTGTTCGGTCAGACTACCTGTGTGCCACGCCCGTGCCCTTGCAGTCACTCACATCAGTACAGTAGATTGTGCTCCACGAGGCTTGGCTCCCACTCTCGAAAATATCTACTGCCTCGTAATCTCGAAAATATCTACCCGCGTAGAGGGTTTTTCTGTTTGATAGCAGATGATTCGTATGTGTGGACCGTGTGCGATGTCTGTTACTCCCGCTCTACGTCAATCAGTTGATCCAAATTTTCAGTAGCCCCAGATTTTTTTTGAACTGGAGCCCCGACATTTAACTCCCGCCTGCAACCCTCGCAATCTCAAAAATATCTGCTCGAGTAGAGTGGTTTTCTGTTTGATAGCACACGACTATTATGTTTTAACCGTGTGTGATGCTAGTTACTCTCGCCCCGCTCTGCTTCGATCCCTTGATCCAAATTTTCCGTAGCCCTGCCATTTTACTCCCGCCTAGTAAAATTTTCAGTACTCGCGACATTTCCACAAACACCACCTTGGACCCCCTCCACACACACACACCCCAAATCCTTCGCTCACCCCAAATCCCCCGCTCACACACATACACACCACCCCTCCCTCACTCCAAACCTAGCTAGGTCGCCGCCACCGCTGTGCCGCCTCCATCGTCAACCTCTGCCGATCTGCCCGGGCAGTTTACCCACCGATATGCATACCCTCGCCGCCTTGAGTTTCTTAGATGACACCTGCGAAACGCCCCCTTTCCTAGAGATCCCCACCCTCCTCCCCTAGTCCAGAGCATCGCAGCCTAAGCCCGGCTACACTTCCCGGGGAGCTCGAGGAGCGAATGGCCCAAAAGAGCTTTACCACGGCCTCTTCGTCCGACATCGGCGAAGCTGACGATGATGATTGGACCTGGATTGAGCCTTTCAATCAGCGGGCTAGAGTATTCTGGCATGTCGCGGACGCCGGCTACGACATCGAGTCGTCGACACCGATGGCTTGACGTGGGTTATGTCACATGTTAAGTTGCCCACCCCCAATCCTTCGGGTTCTACAGCCGTCGATCTCATCGATGGCCCTGCCGCTGATCTCCTGTAGCTCGTTATGAACAATTTGCCATCCTTCATTGACATGGAGCCCCTTTTTGTCATTTCTGAAGGACACGTTCTGCGACGCTGGTTAGGGATCCTCAGCTGGAAAGTCAGGCCTCATCGACGGCGACCATGAGGAGGAGCCAATCTGTGACAAGTGAGGAAACCCATGATTTGTTTTCTCGAACCCCTTTTGTAGTGAGAACCTGTCTAGTATTTATTGCTATATTTTGTTGTTTGCATTGTTGGGGAACGTAGTAATTTCAAAATTTTCCTAGGCACACGCAATATCATGGTGTTGCATAGCAACGAGAGGGGAGAGTGTTGTCCATGTACCCTCGTAGACCGAAAGCGGAAGCGTTAGCACAACGCGGTTGATGTAGTCGTACGTCTTCACGATCCAACCGATCAAGTACCGCATGCACGGCAACTCCGAGTTCAGCACACGTTCAGCCCGATGACGTCCCTCGAACTCCGATCCAGCCGAGTGTTGAGGGAGAGTTTCATCAGCACGACGGCGTGGTGACGATGATGATGTTCTACCGATGCAGGGCTTCGCCTAAGCACCGCTACAGTATTATCGAGGTGGACTATGGTGGAGGGGGCACCGCACACGGCTAAAAGATCAAATGATCAATTGTTGTGTCTGTAGGGTGCCCCCTGCCCCCGTATATAAAGGAGCAAGGGGGGAAGTGCGGCTGGCCAGGAGGGGCGTGCCAGGTGGAGTCCTACTCCCACCGGGAGTAGCACTACCTCCCTTTTCCTAGTTGGATTAGGAGTGGAGGGGAAAGAGGTGGAGGAGAGGAAGGAAAGGGGGGGCGCCGCCCCCCTCTCCTTGTCCTATTCGGACTAGGGGGAGAGGCGCGCGGCCCTGCCCTAGCCGCCTCTCCTCTTCTCCACAAAGGCCCACTATGGCCCATTAAGCCCCCGGGGGGTTTGGTAACCCCTTGGTACTCCGGTAAAATCCCGATTTCACACGGAACACTTCCGATATCCAAATAGAGGCTTCCAATATATCAATCTTCATGTCTCGACCATTTCGATACTCCTCGTCATGTCCGTGATCACATCCGGGACTCCGAACAACCTTTGGTACATCAAAACATATAAACTCATAATATAACTGTCATCGAAACGTTAAGCGTGTGGACCCTACGGGTTCGAGAACTATGTAGACATGACCGAGACACGTCTCCGGTCAATAACCAATAGCGAAACCTGGATGCTCATATTGGCTCCCACATATTCTACGAAGATCTTTATCGGTCAGACCACATAACAACATACGTTGTTCCCTTTGTCATCGGTATGTTACTTGCCCAAGATTCGATCGTCGGTATCTCAATACCTAGTTCAATCTCGTTACCGGCAAGTCTCTTTACTTGTTCCGTAATACATCATCCCACAACTAACTCATTAGTTGCAATGCTTGCAAGGCTTAAGTGATGTGCATTACCGAGAGGTCCCAGAGATACCTCTCCGACAATCGGAGTGACAAATCCTAATATTGAAATACGCCAACCCAACAAGTACCTTCGGAGATACTTGTAGAGCACCTTTATAATCACCCAGTTACGTTGTGACGTTTGGTAGCACATAAAGTGTTCCTTCGGTAAACGGGAGTTGCATAATCTCATAGTCACAGGAACATGTATAAGTCATGAAGAAAGCAATAGCAACATACTAAACGATTGAGTGCTAAGCTAACGGAATGGGTCAAGTCAATCACATCATTCTCCTAATGATGTGATCTCATTAATCAAATGGCAACTCATGTCTATCGCTAGGAAACATAACCATCTTTGATCAACGAGCTAGTCAAGTAGAGGCATACTAGTGACACTCTGTTTATCTATGTATTCACACAAGTATTATGTTTCCGGTTAATACAATTCTAGCATGAATAATAAACATTTATCATGATATAAGGAAATAAATAATAACTTTATTATTGCCTCTTGGGCATATTTCCTTCAGTCTCCCACTTGCACTAGAGTCAATATTCTAGATTACACAGTAATGATTCTAACACCCATGGTGCCTTGGTGCTGATCATGTTTTGCTCATGGAAGAGGCTTACTCAACGGGTCTGCAACATTCAGATCCGTATGTATCTTGCAAATTTCTATGTCTCCCACCAGGACTAAATCCCGGATGGAATTGAAGCGTCTCTTGATGTGCTTGGTTCTCTTGTGAAATCTGGATTCCTTCGCCAAGGCAATTGCACCAGTATTGTCACAAAAGATTTTCATTGGGCCCGATGCCCTAGGTATAACACCTAGATCGGATATGAACTCCTTCATCCAGACTCCTTCATTTGCTGCTTCCGAAGCAGCTATGTACTCCGCTTCACACGTAGATCCCGCCACGACGCTTTGTTTAGAACTGCACCAACTGACAGCTCCATCGTTTAATGTAAACACGTATCCGGTTTGCGATTTAGAATCGTCCGGGTCAGTGTCAAAGCTTGCATCAACGTAACCATTTACGATGAGCTCTTTGTCACCTCCATAAACGAGAAACATATCCTTAGTCCTTTTCAGGTATTTCAGGATGTTCTTGACCACTGTCCAGTGATCCACTCCTGGATTACTTTGGTACCTCCCTGCTAGACTTATAGCAAGGCACACATCAGGTCTGGTACACAGCATTGCATACATGATAGAGCCTATGGCTGAAGCATAGGGAACATCTTTCATTTTCTCTCTATCTTCTGCAGTGGTCGGGCATTGAGTCTTTCTCAACTTCACACCTTGTAACACAGGCAAGAACCCTTTCTTTGCTTGATCCATTTTGAACTTCTTCAAAACTTTGTCAAGGTATGTGCTTTGTGAAAGTCCAATTAAGTGTCTTGATCTATATCTATAGATCTTGATGCCCAATATATACGCAGCTTCACCGAGGTATTTCATTGAAAAACTCTTTTTCAAGTATCCCTTTATGCTATTCAGAAATTCTATATCATTTCCAATCAGCAATATGTCATCCACATATAATATTAGAAATGCTACAGAGCTCCCACTCACTTTCTTGTAAATACAGGCTTCTCCAAAAGTCTTTACAAAACCAAATGTTTTGATCACACTATCAAAGCATTTATTCCAACTCCAAGAGGCTTGCACCAGTCCATAAATGGATCGCTGGAGTTTGCACACTTTGTTAGCTCCCTTTGGATCGACAAAACCTTCTGGTTGCATCATATACAACTCTTCTTCCAGAAATCCATTCAGGAATGCAGTTTTGACATCCATTTGCCAAATTTCATAATCATAAAATGCGGCAATTGCTAACATGATTTGGACAGACTTAAGCATCGCTACGGGTGAGAAGGTCTCATCGTAGTCAATCCCTTGAACTTGTCGAAAACCTTTTGCAACAAGTCGAGCTTTATAGACAGTAACATTACCGTCAGCGTCAGTCTTCTTCTTGAATATCCATTTATTCTCAATTGCTTGCCGATCATCGGGCGAGTCAACCAAAGTCCACACTTTGTTCTCATACATGGATCCCATCTCGGATTTCATGGCCTCAAGCCATTTCGCGGAATCTGGGCTCACCATCACTTCTTCATAGTTCGTAGGTTCGTCATGTTCTAGTAGCATAACCTCCAGAACAGGATTACCGTACCACTCTACTGCGGATCTTACTCTGGTTGACCTACGAGGTTCAGTAACAACTTGATCTGAAGTTCCATGATCATCATCATTAACTTCCTCACTAATTGGTGTATGCGTCGCAGAAACCGGTTCTGCGATGAACTACTTTCCAATAAGGGAGCAGGTACAATTACCTCATCAAGTTCTACTTTCCTCCCACTCACTTCTTTTCGAGAGAAACTCCTTCTCCAGAAAGATTCTGAATTTAGCAACAAAAGTCTTGCCTTCGGATCTGTGATAGAAGGTGTACCCAACAGTCTCCTTTGGGTATCATATGAAGACACATTTCTCCGATTTGGGTTCGAGCTTATCAGGTTGAAGTTTTTTCACATAAGCATCGCAGCCCCAAACTTTAAGAAACGACAACTTTGGTTTCTTGCCAAACCACAGTTCATAAGGCGTCGTCTCAACGGATTTTGATGGTGCCCTATTTAACTTGAATGCGGTCGTCTCTAAAGCATAACCCCAAAACAATAGCGGTAAATCAGTAAGAGACATCATAGATCGCACCATATCTAGTAGAGTATGATTACGACGTTTGGACACACCATTACGCTGTGGTGTTCCGGGTGGCGTGAGTTGCGAAACTATTCCGCATTGTTTCAAATGAAGACCAAACTCATAACTCAAATATTCTCCTCCACGATCAGATCGTAGAAACTTTATTTTCTTGTTACGATGATTTTCAACTTCACTGTGAAATTCTTTGAACTTTTCAAATGTTTCAGACTTATTTTTCATTAAGTAGATATACCCATATCTGCTTAAATCATCTATGAAGGTGAGAAAATAACGATATCCGCCACGAGCCTCAACATTCATCGGACCACATACATCTGTATGTATGATTTCCAACAAATCTGTTGCTCTCTCCATAGTTCCGGAGAACGGCGTTTTAGTCATGTTGCCCATGAGGCACGGTTCGCAAGTACCAAGTGATTCATAATCAAATGGTTCCAAAAGTCCATCAGTATGGAGTTTTTTCATGCGCTTTACACCGATATGACCTAAACGGCAGTGCCACAAATAAGTTGCACTATCATTATCAACTCTGCATCTTTTGGCTTCAATATTATGAATATGTGTATCACTACTATCGAGATTCAACAAAAATAGACCACTCTTCAAGGGTGTATGACCATAAAAGATATTACTCATATAAATAGAACAACCATTATTCTCTGATTTAAATGAATAACTGTCTCGCATCAACCAAGATCCAGATATAATGTTCATGCATAACGCTGGCAGCAAATAACAATTATTTAGGTCTAAAACTAATCCCGAAGGTAGATGTAGAGGTAGCGTGCTGACCGCGATCACATCGACTTTGGAACCATTTCCCACGCGCATCGTCACCTCGTCCTTAGCCAATCTTCGCTTAATCCGTAGCCCCTGTTTCGAGTTGCAAATATGAGCAACAGAACCAGTATCAAATACCCAGGTGCTACTGCGAGCATTAGTAAGGTACACATCAATAACATGTATATCACATATACCTTTGTTCACCTTGCCATCCTTCTTATCTGCCAAATACTTGGGGCAGTTCCGCTTCCAGTGACCAGTCTGCTTGCAGTAGAAGCACTCAGTCTCAGGCTTAGGTCCAGACTTGGGTTTCTTCTCCTGAACAGCAACTTGCTTGCTGTTCTTCTTGAAGTTTCCCGTCTTCTTCCCTTTGCCCTTTTTCTTGGAACTGGTGGTCTTATTGACCATCAACACTTGATGCTCCTTTTTGATTTCTACCTCCGCAGCCTTTAGCATTGCGAAGAGCTCGGGAATTGTCTTATCCATCCCTTGCATGTTATAGTTCATCACGAAGCTCTTGTAGCTTGGCGGCAGTGATTGGAGAATTCTGTCAATGGCGCTATCATCTGGAAGATTAACTCCCAGTTGAATCAAGTGATTGCAGTACCCAGACATCTTGAGTATATGCTCACTGACAGAACTATTCTCCTCCATCTTGCAGCTGTAGAACTTATTGGGGATTTCATATCTCTCAATCCGGGCATTTGCTTGAAATATTAACTTCAACTCCTGGAACATCTCATATGCTCCATGACGTTCAAAACGTCGTTGAAGTCCCGGTTCTAAGCCGTAAAGCATGGCACATTGAACTATCGAGTAGTCATCAGCTTTGCTCTGCCAGACGTTCTTAACGTCGTCAGTTGCATCAGCAGCAGGCCTGGCACCCAGCGGTGCTTCTAGGACGTAATTCTTCTGTGCAGCAATGAGGATAATCCTCAAGTTACGGACCCAGTCCGTGTAATTGCTACCATCATCTTTCAACTTTGCTTTCTCAAGGAACACATTAAAATTCAATGGAGCAATAGCACGGGCCATCTATCTACAATCAACATAGACAAGCAAGATACTATCAGGTACTAAGTTCATGATAAATTTAAGTTCAATTAATCATATTACTTAAGAACTCCCACTTAGATAGACATCCCTCTAATCCTCTAAGTGATCACATGATCCATATCAACTAAACCATGTCCGATCATCACGTGAGATGGAGTAGTTTCAACGTTGAACATCACTATGTTGATCATATCTACTATATGATTCATGCGCGACCTTTCGGTCTCCGTGTTCCGAGGCCATATCTGTTATATGCTAGGCTCGTCAAGCTTAACCTGAGTATTCCGCGTGTGCAACTGTTTTGCACCCGTTGTATTTGAACGTAGAGCCTATCACACCCGATCATCACGTGGTGTCTCAGCACGAAGAACTTTCGCAACGGTGCATACTCAGGGAGAACACTTATACTTTGATAATTTAGTGAGGGATCATCTTATAATGCTACCGTCAATCAAAGCAAGATAAGATGCATAAAAGATAAACATCACATGCAATCAATATAAGTGATATGATATGGCCATCATCATCTTGTGCTTGTGATCTCCATCTCCGAAGCACCGTCATGATCACCATCGTCACCGGCGCGACACCTTGATCTCCATCGTAGCATCGTTGTCGTCTCACCAATCTTATGCTTCTACGACTATCCCTACCGCTTAGTGATAAAGTAAAGCATTACAGGGCGATTGCATTGCATACAATAAAGCGACAACCATATGGCTCCTGCCAGTTGCCGATAACTCGGTTACAAAACATGATCATCTCATACAATAAAATTTAGCATCATGTCTTGACCATATCACATCACAACATGCCCTGCAAAAACAAGTTAGACGTCCTCTACTTTGTTGTTGCAAGTTTTACGTGGCTGCTACGGGCTTAGCAAGAACCGTTCTTACCTACGCATCAAAACCACAACGATAGTGTGTCAAGTTGGTGCTGTTTTAACCTTCGCAAGGACCGGGCATAGCCACACTCGGTTCAACTAAAGTTGGAGAAACTGACACCCGCCAGCCACCTGTGTGCAAAGCACGTCGGTAGAACAAGTCTCGCGTAAGCGTACGCGTAATGTCGGTCCGGGCCGCTTCATCCAACAATACCACCGAACCAAAGTATGACATGCTGGTAAGCAGTATGACTTATATCGCCCATAACTCACTTGTGTTCTACTCGTGCATATGACATCTATGCATAAAACTTGGCTCGGATGCCAATGTTGGGGAACGTAGTAATTTCAAAATTTTCCTACGCACACGCAAGATCATGGTGATGCATAGCAACAAGAGGGGAGAGTGTTGTGCACGTACCCTCATAGACCGAAAGCGGAAGCGTTAGCACAACGCGGTTGATGTAGTCGTACGTCTTCACGATCCAACCGATCAAGTACCGCATGCATGGCACCTCCGAGTTCAGCACACGTTCAGCCCGATGACGTCCCTCGAACTCCGATCCAGCCGAGTGTTGAGGGAGAGTTTCGTCAGCACGACGGCGTGGTGACGATGATGATGTTCTACCGACGCAGGGCTTCGCCTAAGCACCGCTACAGTATTATCGAGGTGGACTATGGTGGAGGGGGCACCGCACACGGCTAAAAGATCAAAAGATCAATTGTTGTGTCTCTAGGGTGCCCCCTGCCCCCGTATATAAAGGAGCAAGGGGGGAAGTGCGGCTGGCCAGGAGGGGCGTGCCAGGTGGAGTCCTACTCCCACCGGGAGTAGCACTACCTCCCTTTTCCTAGTTGGATTAGGAGTGGAGGGGAAAGAGGTGGAGGAGAGGAAGGAAAGGGGGGGCGCCGCCCCCCTCTCCTTGTCCTATTCGGACTAGGGGGAGAGGCGCGCGGCCCTGCCCTAGCCGCCTCTCCTCTTCTCCACAAAGGCCCACTATGGCCCATTAAGCCCCCGGGGGGTTTGGTAACCCCTTGGTACTCCGGTAAAATCCCGATTTCACCCGGAACACTTCCGATATCCAAATATAGGCTTCCAATATATCAATCTTCATGTCTCGACCATTTCTAGACTCCTCGTCATGTCCATGATCACATCCGGGATTCCGAACAACCTTCGGTACATCAAAACATATAAACTCATAATATAACTGTCATCGAAACGTTAAGCGTGCGGACCCTACGGGTTCGAGAACTATGTAGACATGACCGAGACACGTCTCCGGTCAATAACCAATAGCGGAACCTGGATGCTCATATTGGCTCCCACATATTCTACGAAGATCTTTATCAGTCAGACCGCATAACAACATACGTTGTTCCCTTTGTCATCGGTATGTTACTTGCCCGAGATTCGATCGTCGGTATCTCAATACCTAGTTCAATCTCGTTACCGGCAAGTCTCTTTACTCGTTCCGTAATAAATCATCCCACAACTAACTCATTACTTGCAATGCTTGCAAGGCTTAAGTGATGTGCACTACCGAGACGGCCCAGAGATACCTCTCGGACAATCAGAGTGACAAGTCCTAATCTCGAAATACGCCAACCCAACAAGTACCTTCGGAGACACCTGTAGAGCACCTTTATAATCACCCAGTTTCGTTGTGACGTTTGGTAGCACACAAAGTGTTCCTCCGGTAAACGGGAGTTGCATAATCTCATAGTCATAGGAACATGTATAAGTCATGAAGAAAGCAATAGCAACATACTAAACGACCGAGTGCTAAGCAAACGGAATGGGTCAAGTAAATCACATCATTCTCCTAATGATGTGACCCCGTTAATCAAATGACAACTCATGTCTATGGCTAGGAAACATAACCATCTTTGATCAACGAGCTAGTCAAGTAGAGGCATACTAGTGACACTCTGTTTATCTATGTATTCACACAAGTATTATGTTTCCGGTTAATACAATTCTAGCATGAATAATAAACATTTATCATGATATAAGGAAATAAATAATAACTTTATTATTGCCTCTAGGGCATATTTCCTTCATGCATTACGCCTTGTTTATTTCTACGGTTTATGGTTGTTTGTTTCTTTGTAGTTAGCATATGTCCAGTTTCAATTGCCATCTTTGGTTGTTCGTAGTATGCCTTGTTTATTTTAGCTATTAACATTGTGATGTTCTATATGTGCTAGTATGAAGTGTCGAGTTCAATTTCATCAATACCAATTTTAATAATAGCTCTATGAATGACTATATTTGGTTGATGTTAAGCATGTTGAACTCCCTCCGAATCTTTTTAGTTCGCATATAATATTTTTCTAAAGTCAAGCCTCGTAAAATTTGACCAACTTTATAGAAAAATACCAACATTCACAATATGAAATCAATATCATTACATGTTTCATGACTTAAATTTTCATATTGTATGACTTTAGCATGGTAGATGTTGATATTTTTTCATATAAATAAGGTCAAACTTTATGAAGTTTTACTTCAGACAATTCTTATATGCAGAGTAAAAAGGACTGGAGGGAGTATTTACCACGCCTTTCCATTCGATTTAACAATGGCACTGTTTGGATACTCTAACTTAGCTAGATGTTAGAGTTAGTTTCTAGCTCATGACAGTTAAAAGGGAGAGAGAGAGAGATTGGTGGAATAGTTGATTGTATTGCTTGATCCTCGTGGGCATATATATAGGAGTACATGGTCATCTTGGAGTACAAGTCAAGGTATAATAAATCCTATGTTATCCTATGTTTCCTAAATAACAATGATACTCAACAATGACTAACCCTGAACAAAATCTAGCCAAAGAGGTGTTTGGATGACAGTGTTAGATTGACAATAAATGCACTAGGAGAACTATAGCCCCAATCAACACCTTTCCACTCCTTCTTTTTAAATATTAGGTTTTCAACAATTTGGTCCTGCACATGTAGGTCCTGCTGTCAGAGGTTTTGCCCACTGTTTGACCTTTTTTGCATGTGTGGAAATGAGTTGTCCAGGAATATCAGTCAAGTCAAGAAACTTAGAAAGATTGTTACGATAAAGAAATTAGCGACAAAAAACAACAAAGATCTTTGTCTGCTCAATGAAGAAGATATCTGTTCACTACAGGATGGTTCTAACTGTTATACCTTGTCTTTTTAATTCCTTTGCGCCATTTCAAATCTAGAGAAGATATTTATGCATATCGTTGTTTTCATGCCTTTCCAAAGCAGTTCACTGATGATTACCTCTCAAACCACCTGTATGGTCAGGAGGCGAGGAAGGGATTCATACAATACCCACAGTTGAATATTGAAGTGTTCCTGAAGAGGACAAAAGATGGACAGGCACTGGCTTAAAGTTGCAAAGACCTTCAACATCAATGAAGGCTCAATATTCGCCTTCCGCTTCAGCAGTTTTGCATATGAGATCCATCTGTCTATGTACCGTCTATGATGCTAATTTCAAAAGATAATAGATGTTGCATGTGAAACTTGGTGCTGGTGCAGTTGTGTAATGGGGTAACTGAGTGCTGAAGCAATATGATGTTGTACTCTGATGTATTTCAATTATGAAATACTTCTTCCTTAATATGAAAGGAAATATATTGTGTGCTTAATATGAAATGTCAATTAGATTAATAAATGGATTATTAATAATAGGCCAATTAGCCTGCTAACTGGGTTTTTCTATTGCAAACGGTTATTGAGAAAACACCGTGGGCGATGACCTCAGGAAACGAACACAGTTTCTAGGACTAAACCGTGTTGGATCAATGAACAATCAGACATGACATCCTCTTAAAAACTGTTTGCGTTAGGCCACCTTGTGCAAACATTTACCACATAAAAAGTGTGTGTGATGGACAACCGTTGCCACATAGTTTCTTCTACGCACCGTGTGTGATGCATTCAATAACGCAAACGATAAAAATTATTAATATCGTGTGCAATGGCAAGGCTATCACAAACAATTTAATGGGGAAAATTGTGTGTGATGCACCTGCGAACGGAAACGTTTTCCTTGGAGTGACTATGTGGGATGTATATACGAACGAAAACGTACTTCTTGGATTAACTATGTGGGTGTACATACTAACGAAAACGTATTCCTTGGATTAACTGTGTGGAATGTACATACAAATGGAAAAGTTTAGCCGGGGCTGACTGTGTGGGATGTAGTTACGACCGGAAACGATTTGGCCTATATAATTGTATTTTTTAGCACAACTGTACGTATAACCGTATTTGATCGCTCGCCCGTTGCACACAACCTCATTTTGCCGAGCGTGTGTGCCAGGAGGGCCTATCCCTGACGGTTTCTGGGTCGTGTGGGAAGGACCCCCCTATCGCAGCCACTCACTTGGTGACGGTTCGAA
This sequence comes from Aegilops tauschii subsp. strangulata, assembly GCF_002575655.3. Lineage (NCBI taxonomy): Eukaryota > Viridiplantae > Streptophyta > Magnoliopsida > Poales > Poaceae > Aegilops > Aegilops tauschii. The sequence goes on from NC_053039.3 coordinate 231,743,211, forward strand.
ACGCCGTTGCAGAAAGGGGTTAAAAACCGTTTGTATAGCACCTCGTTGTACTAGTGAATGCATGGTACCGAAGAGGCTTGCAAATTGCAGAAAGGTGAGAGTGCGTATAATCCATGGACTCACATTAGTCATAAAGAACTCACAGACTTATTGCAAATGTTTATTAGCCCTAGAAGCAAAGTACTACTACGCATTCCCCTAGGGGGGAGGTTGGTGGAAGTTAACCATCGCGCGCCCCCGACCTCGACTCAAAGGAAGACAATCAATAACAAATCATGCTCCAACTTCTTAGTATAATGACAGACTATACGTGCATGCTTCGGGAATCACAAACCTTAGCATAACGAGAGACTATACGTGCATGCTTCGAAAACTAAACACACGAGATGATCCAAGAATTTACACATATCATGTGAACAAAACAAAAACCGAAACATACCGATACTTGTTGAAGAAAGATGGGATGCCTTCCGGGGCATCCCCAAACTTAGACGCCTAAGTCTCCTTGAATATTTACTTGGGTTGCCTTAGGCATCCCCAAGCTTGAACTCTTGCCTCTCCTCCTTCTCCTCATATCGAGACCTCCTAGATCTTCGAACACTTCATCCACACAAAACTTAACAAAACCTTTGTGAGATCCGTTAGTATAATAATGCAAATCACTACTTTAAGTATTTTTGCAAACCCATTAATATTTTATTATTTCATTATACCCACTGTATTCTAACTTTACCATGGCTTACGCCCCCCGATACAATCCACAGATTCATCAAAACAAGCAAACATCGCAACAAAAATAGAATATGTCAAAACAGAACAGTTTGTAGTAATCTGAACATTGATCATACTTCTGTATCTCCAAAAATTCAGAAACATTAGGACAAAATAAAAAAATCTGTATAGCAGTACTGTGCAAAAAATTCATGTTCCAGTAAAAAAATGCAATTCACGCACTACAGCAAAAGTTTATGTTTTTTGCACGGCACATATCAAACAAACAATTTAAACATCCTAAAGCCAAATCCTGGCACATTATTTCGATAATACAATGGATTTTTACAAGGGGATAATTATTTTTGTTGATAAGTTTCTGTAATTAAGATTCACAAAGTTTCCATGGGCATCAACAAAGTTCAAGGACGTCTGCCACTTCAATGGTGTTCGTCTTTCTCACTATTACTTTTATTTTTGAAAAGTTTTAGGTTCCCCTCTATATTTTTTTTGTTTTTTAAACTTTATAAAAGCACACAACAGAAGTAAATTACTCTAAAAATTCTGGGTTGTCTCCCTGGCAGCGCTTTCTTTAAAGCCATTAAGCTAGGCATAAAGTGCTCAAGTAATTGATCCACCCGGATCCCAAGTTATATCAAAGCCAATTTTAATTAACAATGATTTGTAATTTAGTAGTGAGCACAAAGTAATATATCTCATGTTACAACAAAGTCTAACTCTCTTCCTATGCATCCGCATGTCATAAAAGAACAATTCATGCACACAAGGTAAAGGCTGATACATAGCATAAACAGTTTCTTGCAATTTTATTGTGTTGGAAACATAGAGAGGTAGGTATGTAGTTCCTCTCTCATAATAATTGCAAGTAGGAGCAGAAAGCACATGCATATTATATTCATCAAAATCGTCATGTGTAATGGTAAGACGCAACCCATCAATATAATCCTTAATGAGCACAAACTTTTTCGTATAGTGCAGTTGGGAGAATTCAAAAAGATAATAGGACTATCATGTGTGGGTGCAATAGCAACAATTTCATGTTTGACATAAGGAAATATAGAAATTTCATATCCATAAGCATCTCCATATTTGCATCATGGCCACAAGCACAACAAGCATCAAGTTCATCAAAAAGGGATATTTCAAATGAATCAACAGGATCATAGCAATCATCATAACAATCATCCTTCAGTAAGCACGAAGGGAAATTAAAAAATGTATGAGTTGAAGAGTTACTCTCATTAGAAGGTGGGCACGGGTGATGCGGCTTGAAACCACGTCGGTATTTCCCCAAATAGGAATGGATGATGCAGTACAACTATGGTAGGTATTTCCCTCAGTTATGAAACCAAGGTTATCAATCCAATAGGATAACAAGCAACACTATGTAAACGATACCTACACACAAAAATAGATACTTGCAACCCGACACGTAAGAGGGGTTGTCAATCCCTCCACGGTAAAAACATAGATTGATTTGTATAAGATTGGATAAATGGATCTAGCAAAAACATAAAATAAAATATATAAACAAAGGTATTTTTGGGTTTTTGGAATAATAGATCTGAAAACAATATGATAAAAGATATACCCTGGGGCCATAGATTTCACTAGTGACATCTCTCGAGAAAATAGCATACGATGGGTGAACAAATTACTGTTCGGCAATTGATAGAAGAGCAAATAATTATGATGATATCCAAGCCAATGATCATGTATATAGGCGTCACGTCCAAGATTAGTAGACCGACTCCTGCCTGCATCTACTACTATTACTCCACACACACCGACCGCTATCCAGCATGCATCTAGTGTATTAAGTTAATGGAGAAACGGATTAATGCAATAAGAACGATGACATGATGTAGACATGATCTATTCATGTAGGAATAGACCCCATCCTTTTATCCTTAATAGCAACGATACATGCATGCGTCGCAACCCCTTTTGTCATTGGGTGAGGACACCGCAAGATCGAATCCATCACAAAGCACCTCTCCCCATTGCAAGAAAAATCAATCTAGTTGGCCAAACCAAACGAAAATTTCGGAGAAGAAATATGAGGCTATAATAATCATGCATATAAGAGATCAAAGAAGACTCAAATAATATTCACAGATAGATCTGATCATAAACTCGCAATTCATCGGTTCCCAAGAAACACACCGCAAAAATTCATTACATCATAGAGATCTCCAAGAACATCGAGGAGAACATTGTATTGAGAATCAAAAAGAGATAAGAAGCCATCTAGCTACTGCCTACGGACCCGTAGGTCTATGTGAATTACTCACGCATCATCGGAGGAGCACCAATGAGGATGATGAACCCCTCCGGCAGAGTGTCGGAATAGGGCTCTAGATTGGATCTCATGGTTCTCGAACTTGCGGCGGCTGGAATTGTGTTTCGATCGCTCCCCTTGGGTTTTGGGAATATCTGGTTATTTATAGAGTTGAGATGCGGTGGAGGAGACCTCCATGGGCCCCATCACCCATCAGGGCGCTCCCAAGTGGGTGGTGGGCCCCATGGGCCTCCCCCTAGTGCTTCATTGGCTCCCAAGTTTTCTTCTGGTCCAAAAAATCTCCAAAAAGTTCCATGGCATTTGAACTTCGTTTGGTACTGATATTCTACGAAGTAAAAGAACAAGCAAAAAACCGCAACTAGCACTGGGCACTATGTCAATAGGTTAGTCCCAAAAAATGATATAAAGTTGCTATAAAATGAAGGTAAAACATCCAAGAATGATAATATAACAACATGGAACAATAAAAAATTATAGGTACATTGGAGACATATCAACATCCTCAAGCTTAAATCCTACTCATCCTCGAGTAGGTAATGATAAAAACAGAATTTTTGATGTGGAATGCTGCCTAACATGTTCATCACATTTTTCTTTTGTAGCATGGACATTTGGACTTGTAGATGGTTCAAAGAAATAGTCTATAATTATCATGAAGACTTCAATACCCAAGCATATCAACAAGCAACCATGTCTTTCAAAATATCAACACTAAAGAAAGCTATCCCTAGCCCGTCATGCTCAATCATTGATCCATTCATGAAACACACTCGAATATTAGCTACATTCAATGCACAAGTATGATCATAGTGCTCCCTAGTTGGTGCTTTATAAGAGAAGATGGAGACTCAAATAAAAATAAAAATAGCATAAAGTAAATAGATAGGCACTTCGTAGAGGGAATTAGAGATTTGTAGAGGTGCCAGAGCTCAAAGCTTAAATTGAGAGATAAAATATTTTGAGAGGCATGCTTTTCCGGTCAAAGAAAACTACTGAGCAGTTCCCAATACTCTCCATGCTAGATACATCATAGGCGGTTCCGAAACATAAAATAAATTTATTCCTTTTTCCACCATTCTTTAACAATCCATGGCTAGTTGTATCCACGGGTGCCTTCCGTACCAACACTTTCCAAGGAATTTATTATTTGACAACATAAAGTAAATTTCTTTTTCATTTCGTGACTGGGCATCCATATTACCGCCACACTCTCGTGCAATGACAAGTGAATAAACACTCATCTTGAGAATAACACATCTAGCATGGAAAAATATTGGCCACCCCCTGCCGCTTCATAAGCGGTACGGGCACACAAAAAGGAAATTCATTTTCAAAATTAGAGTTAGCACATACAAATTTACTTATAACGGCACGGAAATACCGCATATAGGTAGGTATGGTGGACTCATATGGCATAACTGGGTTTAAGGATTTTGGATGCACAACTAGTATTCCCACTTAGTACAAATGGAGGCTAGCAAATAGATTGAGAAGCAACCAACCAAGAACAGAAATTCTCATAAACGAGCATTAAGCACAACTAACACCGAATAATGCACCATAAGTAGGATGTATTTTCATTGCATAACTATTGACTTTCGTGCTTGCATAGTGTTAGGGCATATTTCTCCCTAAGTGGTATTGGTGATTGATGACAATGTGTTTGCGGACTAATCGTGTGGATTGAGCATTTCAGACTATCAAGCATAAGGCACAAAACGATTCATGCTCCTTGGAGTTTCAAGTGAAGACGGTTTTATTTCCTTTGGTTCTTTTTGGTGGTTTTGAGTCGTAGGGAAAACCGTACTATCAAGAGGGGATCCGCTCCGGAAAGGTTCGGGTGGAATCAACACGTACACACTCATATTGCACCGATCGCCTCTTTCCGCTTCATTGGAGTTGTCCTTCGTGTGTGCCGAAGAAGGGGCGGAAAGCTGCAAGCGGTATTACCGCGGGCAGCAGCGGTAGACCGTTTATAGACGGTCGTACTGCTGCTACTACCGCTCGAGGTTGGGGCCTCAATTTTTCGTGTCGGGTATTACGGTAGTACCTCAGGGTCTCTACCATGTTACCCGTTTGCCCCTGGAAAACTGGCAGTTGTAACAACGGTAGTAGAAGCGGTAGAACCGCCTATAGGCGGTAGTACCGCCCCTACTACCGCGGCTACCACCACCCGTTCCTCTGTTTTCTTCCCTATTCTTTGTATCTCCTATGCATCCTGTAAGGAGCGGTAGTACCGCTACTGGAGCGGTAGTACCGTTTGCTTGCGGGCTGAGAGGTGCATTACGGTTGGATTTGTCCCCCTCTATAAAAGGGGGTCTACTTCCCAAAGAAGACTAACCTCTTCCTCCCCCCAAACTCCACTATTGCTCCAAAGCTCATTCTCCGTATCTCTCTCCCTAGCCAATTAAACTTGTTGATTTTCTAGGGATTGGTTGAGAAGGCCCTGATCTACACTTCCACCGAGAGAAATTTGATTCCCCCCACTAATCCCTTGCAGATCTTGTTACTCTTGGGTGTTTGAGCACCCTAGACGGTTGAGGTCACCTTGGAGCCACATTCCATTGTGGTGAAGCTCTGTGGTGTCGTTGGGATCCTCCAATCAAGTCGTGGAGATTGCCCCAACCGTGCTTGTAAAGGTTCGGTCGCCACCTTCAAGGGCACCACTAGTGGAATCACGGCATCTCGCATTATGTGAGGGCGTGAGGAGAATACAGTGGCCCTAGTGGCTTCTTGGGGAGCATTGTGCCTCCACACCGCTCCAACGGAGAAATACTTGCCCTCAAAGGGAAGGAACTTTGGTAACACATCCTCGTCTTCACCGGCTCCACTTGTGGTTATCTCTTACCTTTACTTTGTGCTAGCTTTACCTGTGTTGTATCCTTTGCTTGCACTTGTTGTAGTTGTTGTTAGCATCATATAGTTTGCTCACTTAGTTGCACATCTAGACAACCTTGTTGTTGCTTAACCTAATTTGTAAAGAAAAGCTAAAAATTGGTAGTTGCCTATTCACCCCCTCTAGTCAACCATATCGAGCTTTTCAATTGCTATCAAAGCCTCGTCTCTTTATTAAGGGTTTCACCGCCCGAAGAGTATGGTTGACACCGAGGAGGAAGTGCCCGAGGCCGTGGAGTTGACTTCGATCACTCGGAACGACTTAAATGAAGCCATGGCTTCACTTAAGACGTCTATGATGACCGAGGTCAAACCCGTGTTTAAAGAATAACTTGAGCGGTTGAAAACTACTCCCGATCCTTTGCTTGTGGTTAATCCCACTGCATCGGAGTTGGAGGCCAATTCCGGCAAGGAAGCGGCTAAAGGTACTCATACCTCCTCCCCTTAAAACATGAATGGACGGGAACCTTTGCCTCGGTTCCCCCTCCCCCGGTCTATGGAGGACCGGTACCTACACCTTGCATTAACAACCATGGTCCTCCTCCTAAGCTTGTTAAGGGTTATTTTGCTAATTGGATTTTTTGCATCAAGTCTCATTTGAATCACAGCTCAACAAACCTTTATAGAATCATTGAGCAAGGCTTCTACCCGCATTATCCAAACTACCTCACCCCAAGAGGAGAAGTGGACAATCAATACAATCCTCCAAGATGCGGTTTCTCCCGAATATCTATCTCACTTGCGCCCCTTCACTCGTGCAAAGGATTGTTGGGAACACATCATATCTTTGTACAAGGAGATCTCAAGCATCCAATGGTCCAACTTTGAAGTGGTACTTGATGAGGCCGATGAGTTCGTGATGCTAGAAGATGAGGACCCATGTGATCTCTACCGGAGGGTGACTACTCTTGCGCTTGCTCTCCAAGACCATGGAAGCAACGATACAGATGACAATTGCATCAATCGCAAGTTTCTCAAGGCCATCATGCCTTTCAACAAGGCCATGTCCTCTGTGATTTGTCAAAGGCCGGATTTCCATACCTTGTCTTCAAGTGAGGTGTTGGATGAGTTTTATTGCCATGAACATCATGAACAAGACCGCCGACAATGCTCTTGCCCATGTACAGACAAAGAAAGCCTATCCCACCCTTGCCTTGAAGGCCAAGGCCATTCCGGAAGAAGAAGAGGAGGAAGAAGAAGAGAGTTGCCCCGAAGACACCAAATATTCTTACCATGAGCACATCGCTCTTGCGTCAAGGAAATTTTGGGGCAACAAGAGAAACTCAAGGCCCAACGTTTCAAAGAACAACTCAAGTGGCTCAAAGAACAAGCAACGAGTGAGGACTTGCTACAATTGCGGCAATGTGAGCCATTTCCTAGCAGAGTGTCCTTATAAGAAGAGGGAAGACAACGGTGGCAAACTCATTCGCAAAGACAAAGCCAACTATTTCCCAAGCAAGAACAACTTCACCAAGACGATACCTCTAAAGGGCTTGGTGGCACATGAAGAGTATGCCTCCGATGATGAAGATACAAGTGGTGAAGGAATGGCAACGATGCTACTTCTTGAGCTGGCGTTGGTTTTTTCCTTGAAGAGGAAAGGGTGATGCAGCAACGTAGAGATAATATTTCCCTCGGTTTGAGAACCAAGGTATCAGTCCAGTAGGAGACAACGCACAAATTACCGAATACCTACACAAACAAACAAACAACTTGCACCCAATGCGATAAAGGGGTTGTCAATCCCTTCACGGTTACTTGCAAAAGTGAGATCTGATAGAGATAGACAAAAGATAAAGTAAATATTTTTGGCATTTTTGGTTTATAGATCAGAAAGTAAAAGATTGCAAAAATAGTAGATCAGAAACTAATATGATGAAAATAGACCCGGGGGCCATAGGTTTCACTAGACACTTCTCTCAAGATAGCAAATAATACGGTGGGTGAACAAATTACTACCAAGCAATTGATAGAAAAGCGCAAAGTTATGACGATATCTAAGGCAATGATCATGAATATAGGCATCACGCCCGTGTCAAGTAGATCGAAACGATTCTGCATCTACTACTATTACTCCACACATCGACTGCTATCCAGCATGCATCTAGAGTATTAAGTTCATAAAGAACGGAGTAACGCATTAAGTAAGATGACATGATGTAGAGGAATTAACTCAAGCAATATGATGAAAACCACATCTTTTTATCCTCGGTGGCAACAATACAATACGTGCCTTGCTGCCTCTACTGTCACTAGGAAAGGACACCGCAACATTGAACCCAAAGCTAAGCACTTCTCCCATTGCAAGAAAAACCAATCTAGTTGGCCAAACCAAACCGATAGTTCGAAGAGAATTACAAAGATATTAAATCATGCATAAAAGAATTCAGAGAAGATTCAAATAATATTCATAGATAAGCTGATCATAAATCCACAATTCATCGGATCTCGGCAAAAACACCACAAAAAAGTATTACATCGAATAGATCTACAAGAACATCGAGGAGAACATGGTATTGAGAATCAAAGAGAGAGAAGAAGCCATCTTGCTACTAGCTATGGACCCGTAGGTCTGTGGTAAACTACTCATGCTTCATCGGAAGGGCAATAGGGTTGATGTAGAAGCCCTCCGTGATCGAATCCCCCACCGGTAGGGTGCCGGAAAAGGTCCATAGATGGGATCTCAGGAGTACAGAAGGTTGCGACGGTGGAAAAGTGTTTTCGTGGATGCCTCTGGTGGTTTGGGGATATTTGGGAATATACAGGTGAAAGAATTAGGTCAGGAGAGTCACAGGGGGCCCACAAGGGTGGGGGGTGCGCCCTACCCCCCTGGGCGCGCCCTCCGTCCTTGTGGCCTCCTCGTGGCTCCTCTGACTTCATCTCTGATAATCCCCAAGTGTAGGGAATCATCGTAGCAATTCCCAAAGGTGGAAGTGATAAGTATGGAGTGTCGAACCCACAAGGAACTGAAGGTAAGATCAATATTCTCTCAAGTCCTATCTGCCACTGATACGACTCTACGTACACCGAACATTTGCTTCCAACTAGCAACGAGAAATAAAACTACGTTGTGGGTATGAAGAGGATAACTTTGCATGATATCGGAGAGCTAAAATACAAAAGTAGGTGCTGTTATCATAAAGTTAGAATATATTACTAAATATTATAAATAGCAAGTGTGGAATAATGATGGATCGGTGTGCAGAATTGTCCTAGGCAATTGTTAACAAGATCGGTAATCACTATTGCAATTTCATATGAGGGAGAGGCATAAGCTAACATGCTTTCTCGTCTTGGATCATATGCACTTATGATTGGAACTCTAGCAAGCATCCGCAACTACTAAAGATCATTAAGGTAAAACCCAACCATAGCATTAAAGCATCAAGTCCCCTTTATACCATACGCCGTGAACCACTTATCCGTGTTTATGCTTCTGTCACTCAAGCAACACAGACAATAAGTAAACCATGGACATATTGTAACACCCTACAGCGGGGATCCCTCACGCTTGCGCAACACGGAGGGCGCCATAGGACAGCACCAAAATAAAACATACAACTCATACCAATCTAGATCATCAATCAACCCAAAGACAAAGGATATCTACTCAAAACATCATAGGATGGCAACACATCATGGGATCATAATATGTGGCATAAAGCACCATGTTCAAGTAGGGATTACAGCGGGGTGCGGGAGAGTGGACCGCGTAAAAGAGATGAGGATGGTGATGTTGATGAAGACGATCATCACGGCGATGATTCCCCTCCCGATGGCACTCCGGCGCCACCGAGAGAGAGGAGGAGAGGTTATCCCCCTTGTGCTTCCTCCTCCATGGCCTCCCCCCTAGATGGGGAGAGGTTCTCCCTCTGGTCCTTGTCCTTCATGGCAATGATGGCCCCTCCGGGATCCTCCTCCATGGCCTCCAGTGATGATGGCCCCCTCCGGCAGGGCGCCAGAGAGGGCCTAGATTGATTTCTTGTGGCTACAGAGGATTGCGGCGGCGGAACTTCCGACCTAGGTCAAGTTCTGGAAGTTTGGGGATTTATAGGAGAGGTTGGCGTCGAGAACAAGTCAGCGGGCTCCATAGGGAGTCCACGAGGCAGGGGGCACGCCCCAGGGGGTGGGATTGCCCTCCACCCTCGTGGGGCCCACGGGACTCCCCTCCGGTAACTCTTTGCTCCAGTATTTTTTATATTTTCCAGAAAAAATCTCCGTTGATTTTCAGCCCATTCCGAGAACTTTTATTTCTGCACAAAAACAACAGCATGGTAGTTCTGCTGAAAACAGCGTCAGTCCAGGTTAGTTCTAATCAAATCATACCAAAATCATATAAAGCTATTGTAAACATGGCATGAATACTTCATAAATTATAGGTACGTTGGAGATGAATCAATCTCCAAGTCTGTTGGTTTGTGCCGTGCTAGTGATGGGCATGTTTATGCCAAATTTGCTGGTTCTTCTTATGAGTACATTGAAAGGTATTTTTGGTTTCCTAATACCCTTGTTACTAACATCAAAGGACCCATTTGAAAATGGGTACCTAAATCCAAGCTTTGATCTCTTGTAGGAGTTTGCTTCCGGTGGGGTGTCATGGTTGCTCGATAGTGGAGCAACAAATCATATGACCGGGAGCAAGGACTTGGTGGTGGATGTGCATCCAATTCCATCTATGCCCACCCATGTCCAATTCGATGATGCATCAACTTCTAAGGTATTGGGACTTGGCAAGGTGGTCATCTCTCAAGATTGTTGAGTCCCTTGCATAAAATTTGCTTTCCATTCGTCAACTTGCACTTATGGGCTTTGCAACATTCTTTGATCTTGATACCGTGGAAATTTTGTGGATAAAGACTCTTAAAGTAGCCTTTGTTGGGCATGTCGAGAACAGTCTCTATGTGGTGAAATTTTCGGAGCGACCCACTAAGACCGCGACTTGCCTAATGGCTAAGGTTGATGTGGGTTAGCTTTGGCATCACCGACTAGCCCATGTCAACATGAGATCTTTGCAAAGCCTCCTCCAAGGGGACCACGTTCATGGACTAACAAATGTGAGTTTTGCCAAAGATCGTGCTTGTAGTGCTTGTATTGAAGGAAAGTTACATGAGACGGCTCACCGACCCTCGACTATCATCTACTCGAAGAGGCCCTTGGAACTCCTTCACATGGATCTCTTTGGTCCTACATCCTTTGGTAGTCTTGGTGGAAGAAAGTATTGCTTGGTGATTGTGGATGACTACTCAAGATATACGTGGGTATACTTCTTCAAGGGGAAGAGTGAGACCCAACAAATCGTCATCAACTTTGCTAATGAAGTGCAACGTCAACATGAAGCAAAGATATTGATGATTAGAAGTGGCAACGGTACCGAGTTCAAGAACTAGACCCTGGATGAGTTTCTTAGTGATGAGGGGATCAAGCACAAATATGCCGCACCCTATACCCCTCAACAAAATGGTGGCACGGAGAGAACGAACCGGACGTTGATGGATGCGGCAAAGACCATGATGGTGGAATTCAAATCTCCGTACAACTTTTCGGCTGAAGCCACCAACACCACATGTCATGCATCCAATCGGCTCTACCTCCACAAAGTCTTAAACAAGGCCCCATATGAGATTCTTACCAGTAACAGGCCAACTTCAAGTACTTCCGGGTGTTCGGGTGTAAGTGTTTCATTCTCAAGAAAGGTGTTCGCTTGTCTAAATTTGAACCTAGAGCCCAAGAGGGCATATTTGTTGGTTATGCTACAAACTCTCATGCTTATCGTGTCCTCAACAAGTCCACCAGACTAATTGAGGAGACGTGTAATGTGGAGTTTGATGAAAATAATGGCTCCAAGTGGAGAAAAGTGGTCTTTGTGATGTAGGTGATGAAATTCCTCCTCAAGCCATAAGAAGAATGGGGATTGGTCAAATACTCCCCATTGAGGAACCCCTTGTGGCCAAAGGAGAAGGACAATGCTCTACTCAAGTGGAGTCATCACCAACCCAAGATCCACACGCTTCCGAAGAACAAAGTGAAGAACCTCAACTAAGTGAACAAGATCAAGGGCAAGATCAACCTCATGATGATGGTGTTGCACCAAGTGATGCCCAAGATCAAGTTCATGATTCAGAGCAAGCTCAAGATCAAGAGGCTTCTCAAGATCAAGGGCAAGATCAAGATGGTGCTCAAGATGAACAAAATGGTGATCCTCAAATGCCTATTCAGGAACTCTTGGAGCGTCGTGCCGCCAAGGTGGCTTCCAAGCTCGAGCGTCAACAACATGTCATCGAGAATGTGCTTGGAAGCTTAAGAAAAGGGGTAACTACTCGTAAACAATTGTCAAACTTTTGTGAGCGTCACGTGCTTGTTTCGTGTGTTGAACGCCAAAAGGTACATGAGGCGCTCGATGATGAGGATTGGCTTGAAGCCATGCATGATGAACTCAATAACTTCAAACACAACTAAGTGTGGGAATTAGTTCCAAGGCCAATAAAGGAACACAATGTCATTGGAACCAAATGGATCTTCAAGAACAAGCAAGATGCGAACGGGGTGGTTGTTCGAAACAAGGCAAGATTGGTGGCACAAGGCTACTTCCAAGTCGAGGGTATCGACTACGGTGAAACCTTTGCCCCCATTGCTCTTCCCGAATCTATTCGGATGTTGCTTGCATATGGATCTCATCATGATTTTAAGTTGCAACAAATGGATGTGAAAAGTGAATTTCTTAATGGTCCTTTGAATGACTTGGTATATGTCAAACAACCTCCGGGATTCGAGGATCCCAAGCTCCCCAATCATGTATACAAGCTCAAGAAGGTGCTCTATGGCCTTAAACAAGCCCCACGTGCGTGGTATGAGCACCTTATCGAGTTGTTGCAAGATCGTGGGTTTGAAATTGGGAAAATTGATCCCACTTTTTTTACTAAGAGGGTCAAAGGGGATTTGTTCATATGCCAACTATATGTTGATGATATTATATTTAGTTCTCCTAACAAGTCTTTCAATGATGAGTTTGCCGCACTAATGACTGAGAATTTTGAGATGTCTATGATGGGAGAGTTGAAGTTCTTTCTTGGGTTCGAAGTCAATCAAAGGAGAGATGGAACATTCATCAACCAAGCCAAGTATGCCCAAGACATGCTCAAGAGATTCAAGCTAGAAGATGTTAAGCCTGTCAAGTTTCCCATGCCAACCAAATGCAAGCTTGATAGTGATCCCAATGGTAAAGCGGTGGATCAAAAGGTATATCGCTCCATGATTGGATCCTTGCTTTACCTTCGTGCATCTAGACCAGATATCATGTTGAGTGTGAGAATTTGTGCACGGTTTCAAGCCGCACCTAAGGAAAGCCACTATGCGGCAGTGAAGCGAATCTTTCGATATTTGGCTCATACCCCAAACTTTGGCCTATGGTAACCTGAAGGAGCAAGCTTTGATCTCATGGGCTATTCGAGCTCGGATTGGGCGGGAGATTTTGTGGAGAGGAAGTCAACTTCCGGAGGGTGCCAATTCCTTGGTCGCTCTTTGGTAAGTTGGTCTTCAAAGAAGCAAAGTTTTGTGTCTCTCTCCTCCATCGAGGCCGAGTATGTAGCTGCTTCAAGTTGTTGTGCACAATGATACGTCTCCAACGTATCTATAATTTATGAAGTATTCATGCCATTATATTATCATTCTTGGATGTTTTACAATCATTTTATAGCAACTTTATATCATTTTTTGGGACTAATCTATTGACCTAGTGCCCAGTGCCAGTTGCTGCTTTTTGCTTGTTTTTTACATCGCAGGAAATCAATATCAAACGGAGTCCAAACACCAAAAACTTTTTGTGGATTTTTTACGGACCAGAAGACCACCAGTGGGCCAGAGAAGCACCTAGGGGGTGCCCCAAGGGAGGCACAACCCACCAGGGCGCGCCTGGGGGCCCAGGCGCGCCCAGGTGGGTTGTGCCCACCTCGGTGGCCTCCCGCACCCCCTCTTTACCCTATAAAATCCCAAATATTCCAAAAACCCTCGGGGTTAACCTAGATCAGAAGTTCCGCCACCGCAGGCCTTTGTAGCCACCGAAAACCAATTTAGACCCCGTTCCGGCACCCTACGGGAGGGGGGGATCATCTCTGGTGGCCATCTTCATCATCCCGGTGGCCACCACGATGAGGAGGGAGTAGTCCACCCTCGGGGCTAAGGGTTTGTACCAGTAGCTATGTGTTTAATCTCTCTCTCTCTCATGTTCTTGAGATATCATGATCTTTATATATCGTGGGCTTTGTTAATATAGTCGGATCATATGGTGTTTTCCCCTCTCTATCTTGTTGTGATGAATTGAGTTTTCCCTTTGAGATTTCGTTTTATCGGATTGAATACTTTTATGGATTTGAGAGCACATATATGTCTTGCAAATGAATACTCGTGGTGACAATGGGGTATCATATTGATTCACTTGATATATGTTTTGGCACTCAACTCGCGGATTCCCGAGGTGACATTGGGGTAATCTATGGATAGGGGTTGATGCACTTTCTTGTCTTTGTTTCTCCTGTAGGAATCTTGGGGCACTCTTTGAAGTGCTTTGTGTTGGATTGAATATTACGAATCTGAATTTTCTTTGGTGTTATTTTAGTACGAACTCTTGGTTAGATCCATCGAAAAGAATAGCTTGGTGTTATTTTAGTATGAACTCTAGGATAGATTGATCGGAAAGAATAGCTTTGAGGTGGTTTCGTACCCTACAAACAATTCTGTCTTATGTTCTCCGCTAGATAGGAACTTTGGAGTGATTTCTTCGTCGCACTTTGAGGGTTGGTTATGTGATCCAATTATATTAGCACTGTTGAGAGATTGCACTAGCGAAAGTACGGACCCTTCGCCTCATTTTCAAGCATTGCAATACCGTTTTTGTGCTCATTTATTATTTGCTACCTTGTTGTTTTTATTTATTAAGATTATATAAATATATTTCTACCATCAATAGTGCACTTTTCTCACCATCTCTTCGCCGAACTAGTGCACCTATACAATTTGCCATTGTATTGGGTGTGTTTGGGACACAAGAGATTTCTTGTATTTGGTTGCAGGGTTGTTTGAGAGAGACCATCTTCATCCTAAACCTCCCACGGATTGATAAACCTTAGGTCATCCACTTGAGGGAAAATTGCTACTGTCCTACAAAACTCTGCGCTTGGAGGCCCAACACGTGTCTACAAGAATAAAGTTGTGTAGTAGACATCAAGCTCTTGTCTGGCGCCGTTGCCGGGGAAGTGAGTGCTTGAAGGTATATCTTTAGATCTTGCAATTGAATCTTTTAGTTTCTTGTTTTATCACTAGTTTGGTTTATAAAAGAAAACTACATAAAATATTGAATTGATGTTGCATCATATTATTGATCATCTTTATAATATCTTTCTTGAAAATGATGGATCGGAAAATTGTGCTCAATTGTTAGAAGAAGAAGTCAGTGAAATGTTTGGCACAAAATATTTGAATGATGAGCATGATTGCAATGTTGTTAGTATAAATTCTTTGAATATCCATGATGCTAATGATATGCAAAGCCATAAGCTTGGGGATGCTATATTTGATGAATATGATATTTTTAGTCCCCCAAGTTTTGATGAGAAATTTTATTATGATGATTGCATGCCTCCTATTTATGATGATTATATTGATGAAAGTGGATTTGGAGAGGTCGTGGCTTTATTTAATGATGAATCCACTATTGTGGAGGCGGTTGCAATTGATTATGATGACAAAGTTGCTATCTACGATGATTATGGTGATGACATGTATGCTATAAAGAATAATGATAACCGTGAAACTTGTCATCATGATTTTAATTTTCAATCTCATGATAGTTATTTTGTTGAGTTTGCTCCCACTACTATTGATGAGAATAAATTTGCTTATGTGGAGAGTAAAAAAATTATATGATTATGCATCATGAAAAGAGTGCCTTATGTGATGGTTATATTGTTGAATTCATTCATGATGCTATTGAAAATTATTATGAGAGAGGAAAAAATGCTTTTACATATTGCTATAATATCAGGTTTCCTCTCGATGTGTTGAAAGTTTTGAAGTTATGCTTGTTTTGCCTTCCTATGCTAGTTGATTCTTGTTCCCATAAGTTGTTTGCTCACAAAATCCCTATGCATAGGAAGTGGGTTATTCTTAAATGTGCTAGTCATATGCTTCATGATGCTCTCTTTGTGTTTCTATTCTTATCTTCTATGTGAGACAACCCAACACTTTTACCTACTGTTTTTGTGTTCACATGATTATGTTACTTTAGCAATCATTTTTATAGCATTTGTTTCAATAAAGTGCCAAGTAAAGCCTTTGGGATCATGTTGGGTGATAGTTGATTTGATCTTGCTGAAAAACAGAAACTTTTGCGCTCAGGAAAACAATTCTCATTTTTAACAGAAGAGTGCTCTTGAGTTGATTATTTTTGAAGAAATTTAATATAGAAATTGCTCACGTGGTCCTAATTGTTTCATAATTTTTGGAGTAGCAGAAGTATGGTAGTTATCCAGATCATTACAGACTGTTCTGTTTTTGACAGATTCTGTTTTTGCATAGTTTGCTTGTTTTCTAGTTTCTTTGGCTTATATTGCTCAATATAAATTGAGGGAATGATATGCTACAGTAGTAATTGTGTGGAAAAAATTATGAATCTTGTCTTTGACAATACCAAAGTGAAATGGTTTGCTCTTTATCATACTAACCTCTCTCACGAAGTTCCGTTAAGTTTTGTGTGATTGAAGTTTTCAAGTTTTGGGTGAGATGTCGATATGAGGAGAATAAGGAGTGACAAGACCCTAATCTAGGGGATGTCCAAGGCACCCCAAGGTAATATTCAAGGAAGATCCAAGCAACTAAGCTTGGGGATGCCCCGGAAGGCACACTACAGGAATCAGCTACTTTGCCGTCTGCCATGGCAGACGGCAAAGGCAAGGATGGCGGACGGCAAAAGGCTCTGGCAAAGTAGGCTACGGTAAAGAGCTTCTTTGCCGTCTGCTTTATGAAGCGGACGGCAAAGGGGCCTTTGCCATCAGCGGCTGACAGCAAAGAAAGCCGACGGCAATAAATGTGATGTTAGTCCGTTAGGCGGCTAACGGCAGCCTTTGCCGTCCGCCCCTGACGGCAAAGAGCATCCGGCCTTTGCCGTCTGCCACTATAGGCAAAGTGCTCAAACATGCCAGTCCCAGGAAGCACAGGTAGCTGCCACGTGGCATGTTTGTCGTCAGATAGCTGACGGCAAAGAGCCTGTACAACCCTGTTTTTAATTTAATTCATTCAATTTGACAGCAATTCATAGATATACAGAGATATACACAGCAATTCACATATATACACGACAAGCATATCCAACACACAAGTTTCATCATATATACATACATAACCAACACATATATAGTTCCATCCTTACATATTACAAAAGTTTCACATTGTTCATCCTACACCGTTATCCATCCATCCATATAACAAGTTCCAACCATGCAAGTTCATTGATACAAAATAAAAGCACAAATGGAAAAGAAGCACTCCATCCATGCAAGCTTCTGTGAATTAAATCAAATATGCAAAATGATAAACAAGATGTTAGAAAAAGAAGAAGAAAATGAAGAAGAAGAAGAAGAAGAAGACTATAAGAAATAAGCATACTTAAGTAAAATGGAGCTAACCTAGAAGAAAATGAAGAAGAAGAAGAAGAAGAAGAAGAAGACTATAAGAATACTAGAAGAAGACTAGAATAATAATAATAATAATAATAATAATAATAATAATAATAAGAAGAAGAAGACTATAATTAAGCTTATTATGTAAACTTGGTCATTTTGTGCTAACATAAGTAATTTTGGAGTTAACCTATAGGAAACTAAGCATATTAGAGCCAACTTAGGTAAAATGGAGCCAACCTAGCTAATTATGCTATCTTTGAGTGAACTAAGCATATTAGAGCTAACTTATAGCTAACTTATGTCATTTTGGAAGAAGAAGAAGAAGAAGACTATAAGCTTATTATGTAAACTTGGTCATTTTGTGCTAACATAAGTAATTTTGGAGCTAACCTATAGAAAACTAAGCATAGTAGAGATAACTTAGCATATTAGAGCTAACATATGTAACTAAGCATATTTGAGCTAACATAGGTAACTAAGCATATTAGAGCTAACTATATATAGATCATTTTGGAGATTTGACATACCTGACATAGTTCAGTTCTCATTGTTCTTCTCCTTCTCCTTCCTCAGCCTGATGCGCCAAGAGCGGCGAGGCGGTGGAGGCAGTGGGGTAGTCTTCTACCACAATTGGCGTGGTCATGTCGCCCAGTTGTGGGATCGCCGGCGCCACCACCGGCGCGAGGTCATTGTCAGGCACCACCACCATCGCGAGGCCATCTTCAGGCAGGACAGGCATGACCATCGCTAGGTCATCCTCAGCCACCACCATCTCTTGCCCATGGTGCGCCACCACCATCTCCTGCCCTTGGTCGGACACCACCATCGCTAGGTCATCCTCAGCCTGATGCCCACTCTGCTCCTCTTCTTCCCCACTCCAGTCCGGATCATCCTCCTTGCTGTCTTTGCTGCAGCCCGAATCGCTGATGCTTTTGCTACAGCCAGAATCGCTGTTGCTTTTGCTACAGCCAGAATCGCTGCTGCTTTGGCTGTAGCCAGTGTCGCTGCTGCTGCTCCCATTGCCTGTCCAAATGCAACAATTAATGACCGTTAACAATCGATGCGAGACAAAGCCAAATGTAGAGGAATAAGAAGAGGCAGAACGTACCGGCATCATCGTCGTCAGCGTAGCGCATGCGACACATAGTCGCGTTGAACACCTTCACGATGAGCATGGTGGCGTCGTCGTCGTACCTGAAGAGAAGGAAGTACCCCAGCCGCAGGTCGTAGGCACGGTAAAACTTCTCACAGCCATGACACAGGTACATGTGGCCCTCCTTGATCACCAACTCCACGTCCCACAGCCTGCGAAACCCGCTGCCGGCCTATCGCAGCTTCACATTATATGGCGGATCTTCACCCAGCATGTTCATAAAAGTGTCACGCAACCTCTGCAGTTTGGGACAAGGAGTGATGTAGCAAACAACAAAGTTATCATAATGAGATGGTGAAGGGGAGAACTTGAAAGTATGATACTGAAGAACTCGAAAGCATCCAACTCGTACTTCGGTGTGGCAGAGCGGAGCCTGCGGTGACGGCCTCCCCCATCTCTAATAAGCAGCAAAAGAGGCCAATTAGTATCTAGCTAGAAGCATATCTATAAACATAGAGCCAAGTTTCTAGACATGAAAGAAAACTGAGAAAAAAAGCAATGCACTTGTCCTCAACAACATCAACAACACTTAGTTAATTTGGTAGGTTAGTTGGCAATGGCAATTGGCACCCTTCAAAACTAGGGATTTCTTTAGACGTGAAAGAAAACTGAAAATGTTGAAAAAAAGAGCATAGTAATCTAAAAATAGGGGGGAAATACACTTCTTCTTTCTCCTCTTTATCTTCTTTTTTTCATCTTTCTTCTTTCTTCTTAACCAAAACTAAACCTAAAGTTCCTTCTGGTGTGATCACATTGGAATACTTGTGGCAACAAATCATAGTTGCACCATATTTTAGGTGGCTCTAGGTGCCACACAGCAAACAAACAAACCTCAAATCAGAAACTAAGGGTGTAGTGTCGTAAAATCAATTTACTTTGTATGCAAATCAGAATGTATAGTTTGCCTTTCCGCAAAAAAGAAAAGGAAAAGACGGGTATAGTTTGCCTCTTATGACAGATTCCATACGCAATATGCATGCCTTGTTGTTTTCTCAACTTAAACTAATTCGAGTGTTGCTGATTGATGAATTTGAATATATGCAAAGGAATTTGAGGAAAGCTTTTGCTCTTCTCACTATTAGTTTCATAATCTTTTATACAACCCCTTCAAGGAGTCTGTGGATAACTTTCGTTTACAGTTCACTAGATATGTGTATCACATTTTCTATTGGAAATGCATTTGAATTCATTTATCACAAATACTAATTCTAAAGTTTAATTCTGATGATACGGTTGCCACGTACCTACCAAGACATGCGATTTTTTTTTCTTGTATATAAAAGAACTCGTGCACTAATATTTACTTCATTGAAAGATTTTTCACTTTGAAGGGAAATTGTTTTTGTTCCACCATCTATTAATAATATAACAATAATAATTCATTATATGCCAATGAGTTGAGAAATCTGGCACTACATTATTTAAATGACACATAAAAAGCATAATGTACAAAAAATTGATCATGCATAACTAAACACTGTGGATCAATAATAGTATAGAAGATGATCTAACTAATAAGACTACTAGTGAGAATTGAGATTATACACAATTATAGTAGAGAAGATGCTATCTATGCTCTAAACCTAAACTAAAGTAAACCTAAACTAAACCAAACCTAAAATAAACCTAAACTAAACTTAAAATACAGAAACAAAAACAGAAAAAATAAACAAGAGGTCTCACCGGGTGGAGGAGGGGGCACCGGAGGGGTGGGGTGGCCGCGGTGGTTGAGGAGAGGGGCGGCCGGGTGGAGGAGGGGGCGCCGGAGTGGCGGGGAGGCCGCGGTGGTGGAGCAGAGGGGCGCCGGGGCCGCCGGGTGGAGGAGGGAGCGCCGGATCGGCGGGGCGGCCGCGGTGGTGGAGCAGAGGGGCGCCGGGGCCGCCGGGGTGGAGGAGGGGGTGCCGCGGCGGGTCGGGCACGGGCGGTGTGGCGCGACGACGGGGATGGCGCGGGGCGGGGAAGGGGGTCACCGGGGCTGCTGGGGCGGCGCGGCGACGGGGGTGGCGCGGGGCGGTGGCGGCACGGGGGCGGGATGGTGCGGGGCGGCGGCGGCTCGGGCGGGGGCGGAGAGAGAGGGACAGATGTGGGGCGCGGGCGGGCGTCGATATGGATTTTAGTTAGGGCACAGTTCTTTGTCGTCCGCCAGCAGACGGCAAAGATCCTAGCTGACGGGCGTTGGCTTGGCCACTTTCTTTGCCGTCTGCTAGCAGACGGCAAAGAGGGGGGCCGTTAGGTTTTTTTCTAAACAGCTCGTTAGTGGGGCCCACCTCTCTCTTTGCCGTCCGCTAGCAGACGGCAAAGAATTGGCTGATGGCAAAGACATTCTTTGCCATCAGCCAGTTCTTTGCCGTCTGTTTTTTGCAAGCTGACGGCAAAACCCTCTTTGCCGTCCGCCAGCAGACGGCAAAGAATAGGCAGACGGCAAATAAGCAAATTCCAGTAGTGGCATCCCCTCTTTCGTATCCAACATTATCGGTAACCTCACTTGGAGCTATGTTTTCATTCGTCACACGATATGTGTTTTGCTTGGAGCATCAATTTATTTTGTTAGGATTTGCTTTCTGTTATTTAGAATAATGTTTTTCATCTTTTATTTCAATAAAAGTGGCATTGATATCCTTTACTATGCTTATTTTACAAGTCTACATCTTGCTGTTTGAAATCAGAAAGTTTACTGTTGTTGCAAAAATTCCCTAGAAAGTCAGAATGTGATAAAATGTTGAAACTTTTTTTAAAATGAGCTATGACAAATTCTCTACAGTGTGGCGGTTTTTTCATAATTTTTGGAGTTTAAGAATATTGATACTCTTGCATTCTTTACAGACTGTACTGTTTTGGCAGATTGCTGTTATGTTTGCATTGTTTGCATATGTTTGTTCGTTTAATGATTCTATTTGAGGATAGGCGTATTAAATATGCAGAGGCATCTAGTATGCAATGTTGAATAATAATTTTAGTGATTTGCTACAGTAGAGAATGATAAGGTTTTTGCATTGGTTTATACTAACTTATCTCACGAGTTCTTGTTGAGTTTTGTGTGGATGAAGCTTTTGAGATTTAGGAAAACCATGATATTAGAGGAAATAAGGAGACACAAAAGCTCAAGCTTGGTGATGCCCAAGGCACCCCAAGATAATATTTCAAAAAATTCTCAAGTATCTTAGCTTGGGGCTGCCCCGGTAGGCATCCCACCTTTCTTCTTCAACAATTATCGGTTAGTATCGGTTGAGCCTAAGTTTTTGCTTCTTCACATGATGTGTGCTATTCTTGGAATTGCATTTTGTTTTGTTTTTGCTTGCTGTTTAAATAAAATTCTTAGACCTGAAAGTTTTTAAAGAAAATAGAGTCCTCAAATAGTTGCCAGGGAGGTTAAGTAAGCGGCACTCACATCCCGTCAACGAAGCTCTTTTCTGTGGAATTGCTCTTGTGCTTCACTTATATCCTATGAGTAAATTGTTGAATGAATTTAATATAATGAAGTTGAAATCATATCATGCCTACTGGTAGCTTCACATTGGGTTTAGAAAGTGAAATCTTTTGAGACTTGAAAATCACAATATTGGTCATACAAGCAATTCACGAATAATTAGTATAAGGAAGAGAACCTTCACATGCAAATACACTATCTTGGAAATCTTTTGTGATTGTGAGCCCCCATCAAAATATTGTATGCCAAAATTGTTGACGTTGGACAAGGAAGACAATGTAATGGTTTATGTTTGTTCATATTCACATAGCAGTTATATTGTCATAGATCCTTCAACATGTGGTGCTTGCCCCCCCATCTTTGCTAGCCAAAAATTCCGCACCAAGTGGAGATACTACTTGTGGATCCAAAAACCCTTAAACCCAAATCTTATCTTCAGGAGTCCACCATACCTACCTAAGGATTGACCAAGATCCTTCAAGTAAGTTGTCATCGGTGCAAAAAGGCAATAAAAATTGCTTCTAAAAGTGTTAGATCATTTAGTGTAAGAGAAAATTGAGCATTGTACGAACTTGTGATGGCAAGAATAAAAGCGATAGACTGCATAATAAATGTTGCTATCATA
Organism: Aegilops tauschii subsp. strangulata; assembly: GCF_002575655.3. Classification (NCBI taxonomy): domain Eukaryota; kingdom Viridiplantae; phylum Streptophyta; class Magnoliopsida; order Poales; family Poaceae; genus Aegilops; species Aegilops tauschii. Next base: position 231,766,017 of record NC_053039.3, read on the forward strand.
AGGGGCAATATAATGTGACGTTATTTTGAACTAAGGGGTTGAGCATACAAACAAATAAGCGCATGGCAACCTCTGCTTCCCTCTGCGAAGGGCCTATCCTTTACTTTTCAGTATTTACTTTTGTGCAAAGAGTTAAAGTTTTTCTCTCTATTCCTTTTTATTTTTCTCTTTTGGCAAGCATTATGTGGTGAGGAAAGATCTAGGCACATATGTCCAATTGAATATGGGTAGCATGAGTTACTATTGTTGACATCACCCTTGAGGTGAATACGTTGGGAGGCAAAACAATAAGCCCCTATCTTTCTATATGTCTGGTTGAAACGTTTTGCTCATGTGTATGCGGTGAGTGTTAGCAATCATAGAAGACCATATGATGGTTGAGTATGTGGAGCTCTTATTTAAAATCGGTTGAATAAGTTGAATTGCAATTGCTTGGTGACTCAGAACATAGGTTGTTGGGTTTCAAGAGAATTCATCGTTTGAACCTTAATATGTGAAATGGTTGCTACTCTAACAAGAGAAGTTTTATAAGAAAGAATTGCTGTTATGATGCCAGGAAAAGTGATTGAAATTGTCATTGATCAAACTTATGCACTTTGCTAGCATTCACACTTCATAAATTATTTCTTTTATCATTTACCTACTCGAGGACGAGTAGGAATTAAGCTTGGGGATGCTGATACGTCTCCAACGTATCTATAATTAATGAAGTATTCATGCCATGTTTACAACAATTTTATATGGTTTTGGTATGATTTGCATGGAACTAACCCGGAATGACACTGTTTTCAGCAGAACTACCGTGGTGTTGTTTTTTGTGCAGAAATGAAAGTTCTCCAAATAAGCTAAAACTTTTTGATGATTTTTTTGGAACAAAGAGACCCCCGAAGCTTCGTGGAAGGACTAGAAGGTGAAGGAGTAGGGCACAAGACACCGGGGTGCTCCAGGGCCCTTGTCCGTGCCCCGGTGGGTTGTGCTCACCTCGAGGCCCATCTTAGCGTGAAACCAACGCCAAAAAATCCTATAAATAGAGAAACCATCAGGGGTTAACCTAGATCAGAAGTTCCGCCGCCGCAAGGCTCTGTAGCCACCGAAAACCAATCTAGACCCCATTCCGGCACCCTGCCGGAGGGGGAATCATCTCCGATGGCCATCTTCATCATCCCGGCGGACATCGCGATGAGGAGGGAGTAGTCCACCCTCGGGGTTGAGGGTTTGTACCAGTAGCTATGTGTTTAATCTCTCTCTCTCTCTCTCATGTTCTTGAGATGTCATGATCTTGATGTATCGCGGGCTTTGTTAATATAGTCAGATCATATGGTGTTTTCCCCTCTCTATCTTGTTGTGATGAATTGAGTTTTTCCCTTTGAGATTTAATTTCGTCTTTTATGGATTTGAGAGCACTTGATATATGTCTTGCAAATGAATACTCGTGGTGACAATGGGGTATCATAATTATTCACTTGATATATGTTTTGGCACTCAACTCATGGATTCTCGAGATGACATTGGGGTAATCTATGCATAGGGGTTGATGCACGTTCTTATCTTTGTTTCTCCGGTAGAAATCTTGGGGCAATCTTTGAAGTTCTTTGTGTTGGATTGAATATTACGAATCTTAATTTGCTTTGGTGTTATTTTAGTACGAACTCTTGGTTAGATCGATCGGAAAGAATAGCTAGGTGTTATTTTAGTACGAACTCTAGGATAGATTGATCGGAAAGAATAGCTTTGAGGTGGTTTCGTACCCTACAAACAATTTTGTCTTATGTTCTCCGCTAGATAGGAACTTTGGAGTGATTTCTTCGTCGCACTTTGAGGGGTGGTTATATGATCCAATTATATTAGCACTGTTGAGAGATTGCACTAGCGAAAGTACGGACCCTAGGCCTCATTTTCAAGCATTGCAATACCGTTTTTGTGCCCGTTTATTATTTGCTACCTTGCTGTTTTTATTTATTTAGATTATATAAATATATTTCTACCATCAATATTGCACTTTTCTCACCATCTCTTCGCCGAACTAGTGCACGTATACAATTTGCCATTGTATTGGGTGTGTTGGGGACACAAGAGATTTCTTGTATTTGGTTGCAGGGTTGTTTGAGAGAGACCATCTTCATCCTACACCTCCCACAGATTGATAAACCTTAGGTCATCCACTTGAGGGCAAATTGCTACTGTCGTACAAAACTCTGCGCTTGGAGGCCCAACACGTGTCTACAAGAAGAAAGTTGCGTAGTAGACATCATGTGCGAGCATCGCCGTAGCACGATGAACCGGACGTCGCCGCAAATGGCGCACGCCTCCATGCAGCCGAGTGTGTGTGCATGCATGTGTTATTCATGTGCATTCTGTGGCCGAGTGTGTGTGCATGCATGTGTTGTGTACGTGCGTTGTGTGCTCTATGTTGTGCGCGTATTTGCATGAGTTAGTGCGTTGGCGTGTGTACATGTGTGGCTGCATGCGTGGCTGCTTGCGTGGTTATCAATATAAAATATAAAATATCTTCAACTTAGCATCCTGATGTTTCGTCTCTAGTGCCTAGCGAACAGTTCATGTTCTTTTATTTGTTTATTCTGCTAACTGACATGTGGAACCACAAGGCGGAGAGAGGACATGCTGTACTAGGCGCTACATAGACTGTTTGGCCAGTCAAGAGGTGCCATACAGATAGGATACCGAGCTATACGATGAACCAATGACCATACAATCATCACAACACGTATTCAGTGACCGTATTGAGCGTATTATGAAGTCCGATGACCGTAAGGTGCTTTGGCCTCAACTTCAGACACCGCCGGTGTGGCACCGCCGGTGTATTTATCTCATTTTTCTATTCCTGCATTTTAAGTTCCTACGAAGATAGACTTGTTCAGTTCAACCGCCTCCCTAGGTGTTTGGAGAGGAATTAGCCAGCGCGAGGCGGTTCTATCGGTGGGCAGGCGGCAAAAAACAGGGGAAAACTGTCGGTGTACAAAAGTAGGGGCTCTCCTTTTTTACCCCTTTACTTGTGCACGGGCAGTCAGAGCCGCGCCCGCGGCCACACTAAGTAGGGCAGAGGAGGGAAGCCAAAGGCACAAGACGGGCAAAGCAACGCCAAGAATACCAGATACACAAGGAGCAAGAGGGCGAGGTGGACTCCCCCGGCAAGACCCTTGCCGGGGCGGCCTCCGCAGCCCCGGCAACACCCCTGCCGAGGCGGCCTCCGCAGCCCCGGCAAGACCCTTGCCGGGGCAACTTGCCCAAACGCCAGCAGAGCACGCCACCCTTGAGCCCAAGGGTTCCAACACCATCAACCACATTGGAACCAAGGCTCGGGAGGCACCTCCATGGTGGCATGCAGATCTTTGTGAAGATCATAAGCACACAAGATCAAATGAGGACTAGAAGACGACGATCCTCGGCAAGATCCTTGCCGAGGAAATCCACTAGACCCCCGGCAAGATCCTTGCCGGGGACGACCGCGATGCCACAGAAAGACCCTTGCCGAGGATACCTGTGGGGCCATAGCCAGGCCCACGTATGCCAAAGCTCCACCGCCAATCCCATACAGCTGCCAGCCCAACCAGCTGGGCAGGCACCTGCATGGCAACGTGCGGCCTCCAGGCCAACTCAGAAGCACCTACATGGTGACATGCAGGTCTTCGTGAAGACCCTACCACCACGCCATCTCAGCAGTCTGCCAGCCTGCATGGCACTGCGTGCCTCGTTGGCCTGGACGCGTGTCGGAGCGAGGCGGAGCGGCGACGGACGGGACGGGCCTTGTTGCCATCCCCAATAAAGCAACGGGACACCTAAGGAGCGCATTTAATGCGTCTTGTCCCGTAATGACAGGCGATAAGACCATTTTTTGACTATAAAAGGAGGTCCAAGGCGTCCTAGAGAAGGATTCGGATCTTTTGTAGCAAGTTCGAGGGCTCAAGAACACTCAAATATACACCAAAGCAGGACTAGGGTATTACGCATCCTTGCGGCCCAAACCTGGGTAAACGATCTTTGTGCTGGCTACCAGACCCGCTCTTTGCACAACCCCGCGCCCGCCAACCGTAGAAGGGATGTCAGTGATTCCATAGGTGTCGTTTCCACAGACATCTTTGGCGCCCCAAGTAGGGGCGCGCAGTTGTGAAAATCCGCTCTAGCAGCTAGCTTAGCAGTTCTTCATCGCCATGGCTCCCAAGAAGAAGACGATCACGGCGATCGGTTCATCGGGAGCCGAACGGCCCGTACCTGTCGTGGAATCGTCACGGCAGATGTCCTCGAGCTAGGACTTAGTCATGGAGCCATCGCAACTAGGAAGCTTGAAGGGGTTATGCGGGACAAGGAACACGAGGGTTTATACTGGTTCGGCCCCTTACGGTGAAGGTAAAAGCCTACGTCTAGTTTGAGGTGATATTGATTAGGGTTACGATCGCCAGGGAGCTAAACAGCTATGCCCGGCTCTCGATGAGGTTGTCGTCGCCCTTAAACCGCTGCCGGGTCGTCCCTTTATATAGGGAGGCTGACGCCCAGCAGCCCTTAGAGTCCCGGCCGGCTCATAAGAGCGTCCGGCTCGGACTCTAAACAATACTTGCCTTACACTACAAGTCTACTATAACAATGATTGTAACTACGGGCTTTAAGCCATATCCGGGTCTCAGCCCATCTCTGGCCCATTATCTTGAAACTTAGCTCCGGGCTTCTGGCAATGAACATTAGAGTAACCCGGCCCTCCTGGCGGGTGACTCTAAGGTCTATATCCTCAACATTAGGCCCCAGATTGACTTGAGCCGGCTCGTGTCAATCTTCAACTCTGCCGACAGAAAAAATCTCCGGCTTACCATTCATGTGAAGGCCATAACCCGGAGTGACGTCATCCTCTGGACTCCGGATAATCCGCCGTGACGTCATCCTCCATTAAGTCCGTTTTTTACTCCGCCAGATCCGCAACGGATCTTTGCTTTTACTGTCCTTCCGAAAATCGAGGCGTCGTGAGGGGGAGATAACCACGCCGTGGTCTCCTTGAATCTCGCGCCCACTTATGACTTCGCCTTATAAATAGGCCGGCCCAACGTGCTCCTCCCACGCTTTCTTTCTTCCTCCTCGCGCCGTCGCTCTTCTGCCTGAACTCTGCCACTGCCGCCGCCGTCGCGCCCCTGGTCTTCATCAACCCGGCCGCTGCATCACCCTGATTCGGACCAGATAACGGCGGCGACTTCCGCTCTTCCCCAACTCCGGTGAGTCTCCTCTGCCTTTCTAGAACATATCTGTGGTAGAGTTCGTATGTGTTCTTCATGTTCGTCACCATAGCCACATGTTTTGGTAGTTCCTGTAGTCACTGCCCTTGTTGATCTTAACTCTTCGTAGAACCACTGCGGTAGATGTTTGAGATCCATTTCACCTGCAAGAGACCCTCCTTTTACTGCATAAGAACCGTGTTCAACCTCAAGAACTTCTCCTGCCTCTGTTTTTTAGGTCTAGAAAATTTTCATTTCACCCGACCATTTTGATCCAAAAAAGTTACTGCAATATGTGAAACCTGTTTTACCACACTTAGTAAAAACTGCAGCCCTTGAATCTTGGCGGCTTACATTTCCGGCTTAAAGAAAATACATGCCGTAGAACTTCCCGGTTTAAAGAGAACCATGCTCTGTAGAATCCTCCGGCTTAACTGTAGTAAAGCCGTAAATAACCAATTTACTCTGAACCCCCTGCAGCTTAAATAATCCACCGTATCTGAATATATATCATTAGTCCCCTTCATAAGCCGCCATCGTAGTTTGAATGATAATCTCCGGCTTACAATTAACCCGGACACTTTTCTCTTACCATAGACCACCAACCTTCACCATGCCTCCCAAGGCTCCCATCACTTGCAACTGGATGAGATCCAACGTCACTGACGAGACCCTGGCCAACTTCGTTAAGTCCGGATATCTGCCCAAGAAGGAAGTGATGTTCTACCGTGCCCCTGATCCGTCCGAAGAAAGACCACAGCCGAGGGACGGGGAGGTAGTGATCTTTGCGGACCATATGAGCCGGGGCTTCGCACCGCCCGGCTCAAAATTCTTCCGGGACGTGCTCAACTTCTTTGACCTTCGGCCTCAGGATATAGGACCTAACTCCGTATCCAACATCTGCAACTTCCAAGTCTTTTGTGAAGTGTATCTGGGAGAAGAGCCGAGTCTGCTGCTCTTCAGAGAGCTGTTTTATCTAAACCGCCAAAATGAGTGTGCCAACGGGCCATGTCTGGAATTAGGCGGCATCTCCATCCAGCAGCGTAGGGACTGTCTGTTCCCTTACGCGGAGCCGCCGAGCCACCCTAAGGACTGGAATATGACTTGGTTCTACTGCCAAGATACGTCCCCGGCTGATGAGAACCCGCTGCCCGGCTTTCGCCCAACGCGCCTAGAGCCGACTCATCCACTATCCGACAAACTGACTGCCGCGGAACGCCAGCCTCTGCTTCCAACGATCAATAAGATCAAGGCCCTGCTAGGCAACGGTCTGAACGGAATTGACTTGGTCCGGGTCTGGATCTCATGGCGGGTGATCCCATTGAGCCGCCGCCCCGGCTTAATGTGTGAGTACACCGGGCGAAAGGATGACCCGCAGAGGCACAGTCGCAATGATCTTCCAGAAGACGTTGCAGAGGAAGAGACCAAGGCTCTTCTGAACGAGAGCTTGGCAGACTGCGGAAGAACCGGGCTAGCCCCCTTCTGCAAGACCAATCCAGCCCCAGTGGTAAGCCGCTGACTTTAACTTTTCAACTTCTTTTATATATCACCTTGATCTGAACCGTTTTAAGAATTCATTACTATATTTCTCAGGCTGATGACAAATTCTGGCGGGTCAAGTATGACCATGAGGCAGCCAAGAAGGCCAGGAAGGCGAAGAAAGCCGCCAAGAAAGCCGCCCCTCGCAAAAAGGGAAGCAGGCCCACTGCTTCGGAGCTACTGCAATTAAGCGACAGCTCCGAGTCAGAGGTAATCCTTAAACCTTTAAATTCTTGCCATATTTGTTGTTTGTTTCTGTCCGCCTTATCATCATTTGCTCCTTGACAGGATGACACCGGCGCCAGTAACCCGGTGGTTGAAGAGGTAATGTCACTTTCCTCCGACTCAGAGCCTTTGCCACAGCTGGAAGTCCGAAGGGTAACCCGGAAAGTAAGCTTTTCACATCCTTTAGCTCATCAAGACCCTCAATTTCTTTTGAAGCAGCAGGTTCACGAAAGCCGGCGTCACACCCGGGCCCGCAAAGACACCGACCTCTCCGCCGGGTTACCCGACGCAACCAGGAAGCGTCGTACTGAGGTTTTTTCTCACCTGTACCCTTTTCATCCGTTGGCGGGTGTTATCCGTCAACCACTCAACTCTTCTGACTCTAATTATCAGGAGACCTCCCCATCTTCGGGTGACTCCATGCAGTCAAGTCTGCCGGCCTTCAAGACTGCACCCGGGTAATAACAATCTCCTTATACTATCTGTCTGCACTTACTATTTGTGTGCCTAACACTTCTGTGTTTTTTTTCAGTGCCGAGGCAAAGCTCACCAAAAGAGCAAAGAACACCAGGTCAGCCGGAGTGCCAGACTTGCCTGACCCGGAGGCGACGGCTCAAGAACCGCCGGCTTCCTCCGCCCCCGAAGCCACCATTCCAATGGACACGGCGCCTGAAGCCCCTGCCCCGACTACCAAGACAACGACCGAAGCGGCGGTTACCCCGGAGGCCTCCGGCTCAGCCCCTCCAGCAGACGACCCGGACGTGGTAATCACCCGGACGGAATTCGTTGAGCCGGGGAGACCGACGGCGTTGGCCAAGTGCTCCGCGAAGGGGGAGTTACTGCAGCCCCACCGGGTGAACCTAGACCTCTCCGGCTACACCGACTTGAGCATTGGAGAGCTCGTCTCTGGCTACATCAACCAAGTCCACAAGAGCCGGGACGCCGAGGTTGCCATGGTTAACCAGATCCAACAAAAGTCTGAGGTAACCTTCTGTTGTCTTCTTACTTTACTGCATAGTTGCCTTTGCCATGCTAGCCCCCAAGTCGATGACTTATGCTTGAATATGTTGTAGACTTAGATTCCGGCTTACTCAACTGAGCCGGCAGTATGTAGATAGATACGTTCAATATGCATTAGCCCCCAAGTGCCAAGTGCCTTTGCTTGGAAAGCGCTTGGGACTTATATAATGACTGTTAGTAACCCGGAAATATATGCAGGCTGTTGGCAAGAAATTAGAGTCGGACCTTGCGGATCTCAAGAGCCGGCTGAAGACACAGGAGATGGAGACCCGGAAGGCAAACGCCAAGTTTGTCTCCAGCATCGCCGCTCAAGAGAAGCTGAAGACCGAATTTGATGCTGAGCGGAAGGCCTGGGCTGAGGAGAAGGCCGCACTGGTCACCCGGGCGGAACAGGCGGAGAAAGCTCTCGCTGAGAAGACTGCCGAGCTCTCCGGCCTAAAACGCCAGGTTTCCCAAATGGTGGCTGCTATCTTCGGTAAGTCGCCTCACCGTCTTTCATTAAGTCTGTATATGTCATGATTCATCCTTGTCATCGGCTTATCTGATCTTGTGAAACAGGTCCCAGGAGTGCCAACCTCAACCAGAGCGTGGTCACCAAGTTAAAGGCCGTGTACACCCTGGTGGAACAGCTCTACACCGGGTCACAGCGTGCCTTAGCAGTGGTGGCCCTATCCAACGAGGTGCCAACTCATCTGGCCGAAGTCCTGCGCCGGCTCGCTGTTCTGCCGCAGCGGATCCAGGAGCTACGACGGGCCTCCGCGAGAGCCGGAGCAATTGCCGCGCTGAGCCGGGCCAAAGCATTCCTGCCGGAGCTAGACCCGGCAGACATCGCCCTGGGTTACCCAAGCCTGAAGGAAGACGGCTCAGCCTTCGACCAGAAGGACTTCGCGGCATGTGTGAAGGCTGTACGTCCGGTGGCCACCCTCATCGGGAACGACACCGACTTAACCAAGTACCAGCCGGGTTACGATGCAGAGAATCAGAGGATTCCAACCCCTTGCTATGAAGCCCTCCATCTGATCCCTCCGGCTCGTCAGCACACCTTCGCCCCGGAGATTGACCCGGCCGGGCTAATTGACGAAGAAGCCCAGTTCGAAGCTCTCAGCGGCATCAACTGGAAATCATCGACCTTCGAGGTCCTGGGATCAGCCGGAGGAGAAGACAGAAATGATCCGGGGACTTCCACTCAGCAGGCGTCATAAGTTAGCTGGCAGGTTATCAAACATTGTTCCACCTTTTAGACTTGAAGAGTTATTGTAATAGAATAGGTGCAACAGTTTATCCCTGCCGTGCCATTGTGCATGTTTAATGTGAAAGCTCTTTGAATTTGTCTCTTTGATGTTTCTCCGGGTCATAGTCATCCCTTTGTTTTTCCTCAACCTTAAAAGGTGCCTTTAAATATCTGCATAGAAAGGCAAATCACAAGTCTCGAGGCGGCTTACCGCCCTGAGAATTAGATGTTTGAGATAGATAACCCGGAATATGAATCAAAAAAGACTGGTCCTTAATTATACTCTGAACATAGCCGTAATAACACACTTAACGGCCTGTAAGCATACTTCCGGTTTAAACAACCCGGGTAGTAAGGTTGGTACCTTAACTCCGATTTACTTGCCTTGAAAATACCCATGATATTCAACTAACACTGTAAACCAAAGTTAAGCCAGTAAATGAAACCCAGCCATGCACACCTTGTCATAATCAGAGTAAACTTGTGATAAATCAGAACCTAGGGGCTTCCGGTTCGAATACGACCAGAGACCCGACCCAAAGGGGTTAAGCCAAGATTCGGATACGATCATATAGCCCCCAGTGGGTGTGGCGATGCCAATCAAGAGGGTACCGACAGCTATGTTCTCTTTGGTTCGAATACGACCCATGTTTGAACAGGAAGCCCCCAAGTGATTCTTAAAATTGTTTAACGACGCTGATTCGGATACGATCCACGTCGGTTCTCAGAGGGGTTAAGCCATGATTCAAATATGACCAAAGGTAACCTCCCAATGAGCTCGGCACTTTGCCAATCAAGTGGGTATCGACATCTATGTTCTCTTTGGTTCGAATACGACCCATGTTTGAACAGGAAGCCCCCAAGTGACCTTACTGCTTACGGCTAGACTCAAATACGATCATAAGCCGGATCCTCCTTTAAATCAGCATGTAAAAAATAACACACGCATAATGGGAGGAGAAAAAAGGACAGAGGTCCTGCTTTATTGCTTATCATAATATATACATGTCTGAGATAAATATGTACACCACGAGAGCCGGTAGCTCAAGTGTAGTAAGGCCGAAGCTGAGCTATATATCACGGCCGACGGGTCTCCTCCTCAGATTTACGCGAATCTTTATGTTCCTGGATATCAATGAGGTAATATGACCCGTTGTGCAAATTCTTACTGACCACAAAGGGCCCTTCCCAAGGTGGGGATAACTTGTGTGCATCTGTTTGATCCTGGATGAGCCGGAGCACAAGGTCGCCTTCCTGAAAGACCCGGGATTTGACCCGGCGGCTATGATAACGGCGTAGGTCTTGTTGGTAAATCGCTGAACGGGCTGCTGCCACATCACGCTGTTCGTCCAACAAGTCCAGAGCATCTTGGCGCGCCTGTTCATTATCCGTCTCAACATAAGCCGCCACACGAGGTGAATCGTGACGGATGTCGCTGGGCAGGACTGCTTCTGCTCCATAAACCATGAAGAAAGGCGTGAAGCCTGTAGACCTGTTAGGAGTAGTGTTGATGCTCCATAAGACGGAGGGCAACTCCTCCACCCAACAACCCGGCGTCCGTTGCAAAGGGACCAAAAGTCGGGGCTTGATGCCCTTCAAAATCTCCTGGTTAGCTCTCTCAGCTTGACCATTGGATTGGGGATGAGCCACTGAGGAAACATCAAGTCGGATATGCTCTCGTTGACAAAATTCTTCCATAGCGCCCTTGGATAGATTGGTGCCATTGTCAGTTATGATGCTGTGCGGAAAGCCGAAGCGGAAAATCACCTTTTTCATAAATTGAACCGCCGTGACTGCATCACACTTGCTAACTGGCTCAGCCTCCACCCACTTCGTGAATTTGTCAATGGCCACCAAGAGGTGGGTCTTCTTATCCTTGGACCGTTTAGAAGGCCCAGCCATATCAAGCCCCCAGACCGCAAAGGGCCAAGTGATTGGGATCATCCTCAACTCCTGAGCCAGCACATGAGCCCGTCGTGAGAACCTTTGGCAACCATCACATTTACTGACCAAGTCCTCTGCATCAGCGTGAGCCGTCAGCCAATAAAAACCATGACGGAAAGCCTTGGCCACAAGAGATTTTGAACCGGCGTGATGGCCACAATCCCCTTCATGGATCTCGCGCAAGATCTCTTGACCCTCCTCAGGGGAGATACAACGCTGAAATGCCCCTGAAACACTACGATGATGCAACTCGCCATCGATGACGATCATTGACTTAGCCCGCCGGGTGATTTGCCTGGCCAAAGTTTCATCCTCAGGCAACTCTCCCCGGGTTATATAAGCCAGATATGGCATTGTCCAGTCTGGTATGACATGAAGAGCCGCCACCAGTCGTGCCTCCGGGTCAGGGATAGCCAAGTCCTCCTCTGTAGGCAACCGAACCGACGGGCTATACAGGACATCCAAGAAAGTGTTAGGCGGCACCGGTTTTCGCTGGGAGCCTAGCCGGCTTAAAGCATCAGCCGCCTCGTTCTTCCTGTGATCAATGTGCTCCACTTGATATCCCTGAAAGTGCCCAGCAATGGCATCAACCTCGCGGCGATAAGCCGCCATGAGAGGATCCTTAGAATCCCAGGTGCCTGATACTTGTTGAGCCACCAAGTCTGAGTCACCAAAACATCTTACCCGGCTTAAGCTCATCTCCTTAGCCACCCGAAGACCGTGGAGCAAAGCCTCGTATTCAGCCGCGTTGTTAGTGCAAGGAAACATCAACCGTAGCACATAATGGAATTTGTCACCTTTAGGGGAAGCCAATACAACACCAGCCCCCGAGCCCTCCAACTGTCTGGACCCATCAAAGTGGATAGTCCAATAAGTGTTATCCGGCTTTTGCTCAGACACTTGTGACTCTGTCCAATCATTGATGAAATCCACCAAAGCCTGAGATTTAACAGCAGTGCGTGGCACATATTTGAGACCATGAGGTCCAAGTTCTATAGCCCACTTAGCAATTCTCCCTGTGGCCTCTCTGTTCTGGATAATATCACCAAGAGGGGCAGAACTGACCACAGTGATGGGATGACCCTGAAAATAATGCTTAAGCTTCCGGCTCGCCATGAACACACCATACACAAGCTTCTGTCAATGCGGGTACCGCTGCTTGGACTCAATGAGCACTTCGTTGACATAATAAACCGGCCGTTGAACCGGATGCTCCTTACCCGCCTCCTTGCGCTCCACCACAATAGCCACGCTGACGGCCCGTGCATTTGCCGCCACATACAGTAGCAAGGGCTCCTTATCAACCGGAGCAGCAAGGACGGGGGGCTCTGCCAGTTGCTTTTTCAAATCCTCAAAAGCGGTATTAGCTGCATTATTCCAGACAAAGGTATCAGTTTTCTTCATCAACTGATATAAAGGCATAGCCTTCTCACCCAAACGGCTTATAAACCGACTTAAAGCAGCGATGCGACCCGCCAAACGCTGAACGTCATTTATACACGCCGGCTTAGCCAGGGAGGTGATGGCCTTGATCTTCTCCAGGTTAGCCTCAATGCCTCTGTCAGAAACCAAGAAGCCTAATAGTTTGCCTGCAGGAACACCAAAAACACACTTGGCCGGGTTAAGCATCATCTTGTAGATCCGGAGGTTATCGAAGGTTTCCCTTAAGTCATCTATTAGGGTTTCCTCCTTGATGGATTTAACCACAATATCGTCCACGTAAGCGTGAACATTGCGCCCGATCTGTCTATGAAGACAATTCTGTACACAACGCTGGTAAGTCGCATGTGCACACTTGAGTCCAAAGGGCATAGACACATAGCAGAAGGCTCCGAAGGGAGTGATGAACGCCGTCTTCTCCTGGTCCTTAACTGCCATCTTAATCTGATGATACCCGGAATAAGCATCCAAGAAGCTTAAGCGTGCGCAACCTGCCGTAGCATCAATGATTTGATCAATACGGGGGAGGGCAAAAGGATCAGCCGGACACGCCTTGTTCAAGTCCGTGTAGTCCACACACATCCGCCAGGTGCCGTTCTTCTTGAGCACGAGCACCGGGTTAGCCAACCACTCTGGGTGAAAGACTTCGACGATAAACCCGGCCGCCAGGAGCCGGGCCACTTCTTCACCAATAGCCTTTCGCCTCTCTTCATTAAACCGCCGAAGGAACTGTCTGACCGGCTTAAATTTCGGATCAACATTGAGAGTGTGCTCAGCGAGTTCTCTAGGTACACCTGGCATGTCAGAAGGTTTCCATGCGAAGATGTCCCTATTCTCACGGATGAACTCGATGAGCGCGCTTTCCTATTTCGGGTCCAGATTTGCACTGATGCTAAACTGCTGAGACGAGTCACCTGGAACAAAATCAACAAGTTTAGTCTCGTCAGCTGACTTAAATTTCATTGCTGGTTCATTCTCCGTGGTTGGCTTTTTCAGAGAGGTCATATCTGTTGGGTCAACATTGTCTTTATAAAACTTCAACTCCTCTGTGGCGCAAACAGACTCTGCATAAGCTGCATCACCTTCCTCACACTCCAGAGCCACTTTCCGGCTGCCGTGAACCGTAATGGTCCCATTGTGACCCGGCATCTTGAGCTGTAAGTACACATAACACGGCCGTGCCATGAACTTGGCGTAAGCCAGCCGTCCAAATATAGCATGGTATGGACTTCTTATCTTGACCACCTCAAAGGTCAACTTCTCCACCCTGTAGTTGTTCTCATCACCAAAAGCCACTTCCAATTCGATCTTGCCGACTGGATAAGCCGACTTACCGGGTACCACACCATGGAAGATAGTGTTTGACTAGCTGAGGTTCTTATCAACCAACCCCATACGGCGAAAAGTCTCATAATAGAGGATATTGATGCTGCTGCCTCCATCCATGAGTACCTTTGTGAACTTATAGCCTCCCACCTGAGGAGCCACCACTAAGGCCAAGTGGCCCGGGTTATCCACCCGGGGAGGGTGATCCTCCCTACTCCACACTATAGGCTGCTCAGACCACCGTAAGTAGCGTGGAACTGCCGGCTCAACAGCATGAACAGCTCTCTTGTGAAGCTTCTGATCCCGTTTGCACAAACTGGTGGTGAAGACATGATACTGTCCACCGCTAAGCTGCTTTGGGTTGGTCTGATAACCCCCCTGCTGCTGTTGATGACCCTGACCAGACTGTTGATTAAAGCCCCCTTGACCGTTCTGAGGACCGGAATTTGATCCGCCGCCCGAGCCCTGAAAGCCGCCGGCGCCTGAGCCGCCGCCCGGGCCATTGTAGCTCTTAAAGGCCTTCATGATCGCGCAATCCTTCCATAAGTGAGTCGCTGGCTTCTCTCTAGAGCCGTGCCTTGGACACGGTTCATTCAACAGCTGCTCCAGCGTTGGACCTGACCCGCCGCCTCGGGGAGGGGGCCTCCCCTTGCGTCGCTGGTTATTACCTTGGGAGTTGTCGTTGGCTACAAACTCTAGGCTGCCATCGGCCTTACGCTTGCCTCCTCCTTGGTTCCCCGGGTTAAACTGAGGACCCTTGCCGTTGCCATTCTTCTTTCCCTTCCCTGCCCTTTCATCGTCTGAAGGGGGATCCTTGGTACCGTCGGAATCGGCGTACTTGACAAGAGCCGCCATTAGGGTACCCATGTCGGTGCAGTCGCGCTTGAGCCGCCCGAGCTTCATCTTAAGGGGCACAAAGCGACAGTTCTGTTCCAACATTAAGACTGCAGAGCCGGCATCCATCTTATCTGATGAATGTATGATCTCCTTGACCCGGCGAACCCAATGGGTCGTGGACTCACCCTCCTGCTGCTTACAGTTAGTCAAATCCACAATTGACATAGATTGCCTGCAGGTATCTTTGAAGTTTTGAATGAACCGGGCTTTCAGCTCAGCCCAAGACCCAACGGAGTTCGGCGGTAACCCTTTCAACCACGTGCGGGCAGTTCCATCTAACATCATGGTGAAATATTTGGCCATGGCCGCCTCACTGACCTCCAGCAATTCCATAGCCATCTCATAACTCTCAATCCAGGCTGCCGGCTATAAGTCCGCTGTATAGTTAGGCACCTTCCTGGGGCCCTTGAAGTCCTTAGGTAGACGTTCATTACGGATGGCTGGTACCAAACAAGGGACACCCCCGGTTCTGGTAGAAATACCCACATCAACGGATGTCGTCGGATAAGCCCGGGGGGTCTGATAAGCCGTCAATTGAGGCGCCTGCTCCGCCTCTTGCCGCGCTTGGTCTGTTGCGTAGAAGGCTCCATTATGAGCCGGGCCATGGCCAGGGGGCGGGTCATGGCGTCGGACATTACTTGAACCGGTTGCTGAGACCATGTGCCGGCTGTAACTCGGGCTCTGGCCTGGACGAGGGGTCGAGTGGATCCTGTCGCAGCTGTAGGAGTACGCCTCTTGCTGCGCTAGTGCCGTCTGCAGGAGTTCCCTGACCCGGCGGGTTTCGATGGCCGCCGGAGAGTCGCCGTCAACAGGGAGAGCCGCCAGTCGCACTGCCGCAGCTACCATGTTCTCCAGCGGGTTATCATAATGACCCGGGGGTATTGGCACATACTGAGGCGGGGCAGGGGGCACCTGGGGAGGCCCCATCACTCGTGGCTGAATAAGGGGTCCAGACCCGGGCGCAATGACCCCTGGCGGGTTACTAGACCCTGCACCCGGCGTATTGAAGAGATTGCGTGGATCGTAAACCGGCGGGAGTCGAGACTGGGCCTTCTGATGCCTCCTTCTCATGACCTCATTGGCCGCGTTCTGATCCATCGTGAGTTGGAAAGACTGCGCCTGAATCAGCTGAGTCCGGGCGTCGAGAGCCGCCCGCTCCGCAGCCAGCCTGATTCCTTCTGCTGCCAGATCCTCTTTAGCTTTTATCAGATCCAATTTTAACTGTGCCACCTCCGCATCATGCTGAGCTTGATTCGCCGGGTCAACTGTGGCGGTTAACAGGGCCGTCATCTTGTCCGTGAGATCCATCAGCACATGAGCCGGAGAAGGCACCCGGCTTCCCGATCCAGCAGCGGGGTTCTGAACAGGCTGCGCACCAGCCATGAAAACTCGAACCTGACTTGGCGGCTCGAAGAGGTCCGGAATACTGTCACCGTCGGAACAACCCATGAGCCTGCCATCTTGAAGTTGGTACAGCGAGTTTGATTCATCGGTGGCCGACTCGCCGTCGGAGCCGGCGGCCGTCTCATCACCGGATCCAGATCGACCGGAGAGTCCTCCATCGATACACCCCACAAAAGCATGCTTTAAGGCAGGCCGGGCCCGGGCGGGTCGTGCACGCTGAGCCGTTTCGATGAGATCGGCGCAGAGATCCGGCTCGGGGCCCGGCTCACCAATCTTGCCAATGAAGACATGAATCCCGCCAAAGGGTACCCGGTACCCATACTCAATTGAGCCGGCGTCGGGGCCCCAGTCCGCATCGTCGATGTAGAGCTTGCCGTGACGACTCTTGGTCATCCGGCCCAGAGCGTATCCCTTGAGCCCTTCGAAGCTGCCCTTCAAGAACTCAAATCCACCGTGCGCGAGCCCCACGGTGGGCGCCAACTGTCGTGGAATCGTCACGGCAGATGTCCTCGAGCTAGGACTTAGTCGTGGAGCCATCGCAACTAGGAAGCTTGAAGGGGTTATGCGGGACAAGGAACACGAGGGTTTATACTGGTTCGGCCCCTTACGTTGAAGGTAAAAGCCTACGTCCAGTTTGAGGTGATATTGATTAGGGTTACGATCGCCAGGGAGCTAAACAGCTATGCCCGGCTCTCGATGAGGTTGTCGTCGCCCTTAAACCGCTGCCGGGTCGTCCCTTTATATAGGGAGGCTGACGCCCAGCAGCCCTTAGAGTCCCGGCCGGCTCATAAGAGCGTCCGGCTCGGACTCTAAACAATACTTGCCTTACACTACAAGTCTACTATAACAATGATTGTAACTACGGGCTTTAAGCCATATCCGGGTCTCAGCCCATCTCTGGCCCATTATCTTGAAACTTAGCTCTGGGCTTCTGGCAATGACCATTAGAGTAACCCGGCCCTCCTGGCGGGTGACTCTAAGGTCTATATCCTCAACAGTACCAGTGCGGGCGAGTGGTGGGGCGGTCGCGCACGGAAGCCGAGGCACGGTCCACGAACACCCACATCGCTCTGGCAGTCAATGCCTAGCGAGCGGCATCGTTCGTGCGCGAGACGACGGGCCGCACGCCGCCAAATCGAAAGACGGAGCCGGGCCCCCCGCAGGCGTTGCGGGGCCCTCCAAGGGCGCCGTCGTGCCACCCATGGGCGGCGCGGCGACTTCCAAGACGCCTGCGGCGGCGCCCATGATGCGGTCTTCTCAGGTTGTGCGCGACGAGCAGCGTCACCACACTGGTGATCCCGGGCACCGCCGTGGGAAGAGTCTTGTGCCTCATTCGCGGGACGTAGAGGGCCAACATGCACGCCGAGGCGCTAGCGAAAATGGCGCACATCTGCAAGGCCGTGATAGAGCTCCTTCTAACGTGGTTAGAAGTCGGAGCGCATCACGGTCCACGCAGCTTTCGCCGCCACCCACGCCAGCAGAAGCTTTGGCGCGCGCAGTTGCTCCTCGACTTTCCTCATGCTGCGGAAAAGCTCGACGAGTGGAGAGCCACCATCTGGAGCCTCTTCAGCGTTGCCAACAAAGATGAGCCGCGACCAGCGGGGCCCTCAGGTCGGCGCTCCGTCGAGCCACCGCATGCCAGTGGTGGAAGGACCGGAGGTGCTGCAGCCACGGTGCACTCTCCTCCCCCACGCCAGCCACCGCGGGTGTCGGTCCGTCGTGATGACGCTTGTGATAACATCTCCATAGCGTCGTCCGACCCACGGACCCACCGTGATCAGCGCCAAGTTCTTCGGGAGCGAGCCCATGAAGACGCTCGAACCACCATCGGGCGCCGGCGCGAAGCACGCCACCAGTCAGATAGGTGGGCGGGGTCCACTATGGACCACCCAGCATCGGGAGGCTCTGGCGACCTAACCTACGAGGTGGGTTGCCCAGCCTTTACCCGTGAGCTGCAGCAGTTCCAGTGGCCCTCCCACCGCACGTTCAAGCCCGACGTTGGCGAGAAGTACAACGGCAAGACCCACCCGTCGGAGTTCCTCGGCATCTACACCATCGCTATGCAAGCTGCTGGAGCTCGCGACGACAAGGTGCTTGCCAATTACTTCCCGTTGGCATTTAAACCCAATGTCATGTCATGGTTGATGCACTTGCCGGCGTATTCCATTTCTTCTTGGTCGGATTTGTGTCAGGAGTTCGTTGGCGCCTTCACTGGAGGCCACTAAGCTCATGGCCAGGCAAGCGATTTGCATATCATCCCCTAGAAGGAAGGTGAAAACCTGCGCAAGTACATACGGAGGTTCAGCCGGGTGCAGTACAACATCCCAGATGTTCATCCCGCCGCCGTGATCAGCGCATTCCATCAGAATGGGCGCAACCGAATGCGTGAAGAGCTGGCGATGAACAAGGTCAAAGATGTAGCCGAACTTTATGTTCTGGCCGATAGGTGTGCTCGAGCTGAAGAGGGGAGGAAGTACCCCGGCGAGGACGCCGATGCCGAAACCGAATCCGCAGACGAAGACTCAGCCGTCCCGACGAAGAAGAGTCGGCGCCGCAACAGGAAGCGCAAGGGCAAGACCGTGCTTGCCATCGAGGGATCCGAGGACACCGGCGCTGCCAAGAAGGCCAAGGCAGACGACCCCGACAAGGAAATTGCCGGGTGCGCCGCTTGCCGGGCCTTGGCGGCTGCCGACAAGCAGTACTGCAAGATCCACCACACCAAGGGCCACGACCTCCAGAATTGCCGACAAGTTGAGCTGCTTGCTGAGTATGAGAGGCAAGACAAGGAGAAGGGTTAGGATGGTGCTGAAGGATCTGCCAAGAAGCGTGCCAGCCAAGGAGGTCGCTGCGGCAAGGATAACCAGCAAGAGAGGCCCGCCCGGGGCCGCGACAAGAAGCAGGAAGACGATGATCATGACGAGGACGACGAGTCCGGCGACCATGAGTTCCGGAAAGCTACGGAGGCCATGTGCGTCGACGGTGGCGCCTCGCAGCACACCTCTCACCGGCAGCTCAAGCAGTAGGCGCGTGAGATCACATCAGCGGAACCATCATTCGATGCTCAAAAGCCACTGAAGTGGTCCAGCACGCCTATCATTTTTGACACCGAGGACCACCCTGATCGCACAACTGCGGTCGGGTGTTTGCCGTTGTTGGTTTCGCCAACAATACGCAACCTCAAGGTGACAAAAATGCTAGTTGACGACGGGGCCGGTCTGAACTTGATCTCGCCTGTTGTGATCAAAAGGCTGCAGATTCCCGATGGAGACCTTGAAGAGACGGGCACATTTCAAGGGGTCAACCTGGGAAGGAGTCAGCCGAAGGGTAAGGTCACGCTGTGTCACGCCCAATATGCGACCCTATCCGAGAGGAACTCGAAGGTCCCACCAAGGATAGACCCGCATATTGAAACGCTTTTGCAAGGTGGATATCATTACATCAACATTACATAATATTTGGGGATACATACAAGGCATACAAATGCCGCAAGAATACATCAATACATCATACATAAGATCAACATCCGGCTACGGATGGAACATAACCAGAAAACTCAAACGACATCCACCCTGCTAGCCCAGGCTGCCGACCTGGAACCTATCCCCTGATCAAAGAAGAAGCAGAAGAAGAACTCCCAAAACAAGCAACATCGCTCTCGCGTCATGATCATCATAAAACCTGTACCTGCAACTGGTGTTGTAGTAATCTGTGAGCCACGAGGACTCAGCAATCCCATTACCATGGGTATCAAGACTAGCAAAGCTTAAAGGGAAAGGAAAGGATAAGTGGTGGGGTTGCAGCAGCGACTAAGCATGTATGGTGGCTAACTTACGCAAAGAAGAGCGAGAAGAGAAGCAACGGAACGGTCGTGAAACTAGCAATGATCAAGAAGTGATCCTGAACTCCTACTTACGTCAAACATAACCCAGAAACCGTGTTCACTTCCCGGACTCCGCCGAGAAGAGACCATCACGGCTACACACGCGGTTGTTGCATTTTAATTGAGGTCCAGTGTCAAGTTCTCTACAACCGGATATTAACAAATTCCCATCTGAAACATAACCGCGGGCATGGCTTTCGAAAGATAATACCCTGCAGGGGTGTCCCAACTTAGCCCATTATAAGCTCTCACGGTCAACGAAGGATATTCCTTCTCCCGGGAAGACCCGATCAGTCTCGGAATCCCGATTACAAGACATTTCGACAATGGTAAAACAAAACTAGCAAAGCCGCCCGATGTGTCGACAATCCTGATAGGAGTCGCACGTACCTCGTTCTCAGGACACACCAGATGAACACTACGTACAACTAAAACCAGACCTCAAGTTTCCCCGAGGTGGCGCTGCAAGTGGCTCTAGTTTGGCCAACACTCCGAGGAGCACTGGCCCGGGGGGGGTAAATAAAAGATGACCCTCGAGAGAGCGACTCCCAAGGGAAAAGTAGGTGGTGGTGAGGCAAATGGTAAAACCAAGGTTGGGCCTTGCTGGAAGAGTTTTATTCAAAGCGAACTGTCAAGGGGGTCCCATAAATCACCCAACCGTGTAAGGAACGCAAACTCCGGGAACATAACACCGGTATGACAGAAACTAGGGCGGCAAGAGTGGAACAAAACACCAGGCATAAGGCCGAGCCTTCCACCATTTACCAAGTATATAGCTGCATTAATAATATAAGAGATATTGTGATATCCCAACATAAACATAATCCAACATGGAGCAATCTTCATCTTCACCTGCAGCTAGCAACGCTATAAGAGGGGCTGAGCAAAGCGGTAACATAGCCAAACAACGGTTTGCTAGGAAGAGTGACAAAGGTTAGAGGTTCATGGCAATTTGGGAGGCTTGAGGAGCAAGTGAGTAGGTAGCACAGCAAAGCGATAGAACGAAGCAACTAGCATAGCAATGATAGTAATGAGATCCAAGGTGACGGTCATCTTGCCTGAAATCCCGCTAGGAAGAAGAACGAGTCCATGAAGAAGATGAAGCCACGAAGACGAACGAATCCTCACGATCGCAACGACACGGGAACTATCGAGGAGAAGCACACAACAAGGTAAACACACCACACATGAACAAGGCATGATGCTCAACCAAGTATGATGCATGACAAGGCTATATGAAGCTACTCATGACGAGAGATGATGCATACAAGAACAACACATCAAGGCAAGTTTAAATGAGGCCGGAAACAACATATAACAATTCCGGTAAGTCCTCATATGCAAATTTCGAAATTGGTCCAGAACTGAATAAACCTTATGTTCAAGTTGTTAAACAGCAAGTTAAGATGCACCATGATGATCTACACGAAATTCTAGTCAAGTTACATATAAAGTTCATTAGATTCGGAGCTACGGCCTAGAAGTTATGAGCAAAACAAGTTAAACATGGCATTGATGCAAAATGCATACAAACATCAAGCAAACACCTCAAAACAAGGATGCAACATGATAATATGAAACTACATGCAAAGCTAAGCAAGTTTCATATAGAACATGCTCGAAACGGAGCAACGGTGCAACACACACTCCAAACAAGACATAGCAACAATCTGACCAAAACAGCAACTAGGCATCTAGCGAGCATCAAAACAATATGCTGCAGCAACTCAACATGAAAACAAAAGGCATGGACATGATGTATAGGTAAAGCATAACAAAACATGAACACTGAGCTATCTCCAGAAACCAATAGAGCATGCTCAAAAGGACATAGCAAGATTGCAAATAATAACAGATTCACAGACTTGGCAGAATTACTGGACATGGCAGAAATAACATCAGGTAGCAATGTTCAGAGCATGAAATCAACATGCTACAGGAACTTAACATGGCAAAACAAGGCATGGCATGAATCTACTCAAAGCATATAACAAATGTCCCTTACTGACCATAAGCCAAAAAGTAACAGAAGATACGATGGCAACCATGTAAACATAGCAAGTTCCGTTATCAGGTTTCAGACTTGGCAGAAAACAGAGCATGGCAGAAACAATGATATGAAGGCATCTTGGTGAGCTTGATGCCCTCAACACAAAGCAATGCATGAAAAAATAAGCATACCTACAGCAATACAGCATGTTTATGAAGCTATCCATGGCAAGAGTAAATACATAGCATGTATGGATCAACTACAACAAGCTTGGCAAAATTGAATAACACGTAAACAATCTGCCAGGAACATTTTATAGCAAAAATAGAGCAAGCTTGAGTCATGCTATGGCACTCCATAATTGCAAACAAGCACATGAATGGATCAATTACAACAATATCTACAAAACATCCTTAATGAACATCTCCAAAATATGCATGGATCTCTCTGTAGCATCAAGTTTACATGGCAACAAAATGACAGCAGACAAAGACCAAGTCCCTGAAATCAGAAACATTACGGAGCCTAGTTTGCATGCTTGTGCTAGTCACCACAGAGATCAAAAAAATACATGGCATACATCACTGGAAAGATGGCATGGCATACAATAGAACACATGTAGAGCTCATGCCCATAAGATGCACAGATTAAATGATACAAAAATGACAAATCACCAAGTTCTGATAAGAACCAGCAGATAACAGCAACTAGCACTTTTGCAACAGAGATTTGGGCATCAAGATGAATTCAAATGAACATGGTGCAATGGAATAAAATGAAGAGCATCACGAGACAAACAATTTGACATATTACACGCACGAAACGGAGCAGCATGCATGGAGTTATGATGCAGAGAACATGGGCATATACTGCAAAATTTCCAGGACTTGGGCAAAATCGACCTCGAGGGGGGGGGGGGGGGAAGTCAACGCGGGCGCAGATCCAGATCGGGCTCGGGGGTCGGGCCCAGGTGGCGAGAGGCCCCGGTGAGCTCCGGCGGGTCGGTGCGGGGTCGAGGGAGGTCGCCGGCGGCGAGGGTGGCGGCCGCGGACGGCGCTGGAGGCGGCCGGCGGCAAGGAAACTCCGGCGGCGGCGGCTCCTGCGGGAAAGAGAGAGAGTGAGGCAGGGGAAGGAGAGAGGGAGAGAGGGAGCGCTGCGGCGGGGCTCACCCGCGGCGTCAGGGACGAGGCGGAGGCGGCGGGGGCTCGCCGGACGGCGAGGGCGCGAGGGCGACGGGATCCCGGCGAGCAGGGCGCTCGGGAGCGGAGGCGGGTGGCTGCGGGCCTCGGGCCCAGATCGGGGCCCGGGCGGGCCTGGCACAGGCCTGGCGGCGCGGGGAGGCAGGGTGAGGTGGCGATGCCACATGGCGGCGGGCAGTGGCTGGAGACGGCCAGGGGGCGACGTGGCGCGCCTAGATTGGTCCGGGGCGCGCTGGCGGCGGCGCCTAGTGGCGGAGCAGGGTTGGAGCAGCGCGGAATGCGAGGAGGAGGGGGTTGGCTGCGGCTAGAGGTAGGTGGAGGGTCTAGGAGGCTAGGGTTGCCCAAAATGGCTAGGGGTTGATTAAATAGGCAAGGGGGGCTAGGGTTAGGTGGTTTTGGATCGTTTCGGAGCCTCCGATCGCGATCGTGCGGCTCCGGACAGAGGGGGAACTAGGTGGCCTGCAGGATAGAAGGGAGAGAGAGGGGCCCGGCGGCCGTTTCCGGAGATCGAAAACGTCCGACGTATAACCGGCAACGGTGCCGCTACGTACGAGGGTTGGGCTAACAAACGGACTCCGAATGCGACGAAATTTGACAGGCGGTCTACCAGTGCTATACCAAGGCCACTCGGCAAATCTCGGCCCATTCCGAGAACGTTCAACACCCGCTCACGAAAAGAAACAAGAGGGGTGCGCCGGAGGAGGTGGGAGTGCCGGATTGCAAAACGGACAAAGGGGAAAAAGCTCGGATGCAAGAGACGAACACGTATGCAAATGCAAAGCACATGATGACATGATAAGAAATGCAGATGATGACATGGCAAAGTGCAACGCGCAAGCACACGACAAGGCAACGACGGCGAATAACTCGCAAACACCTGGCGCATCGGATCCGGGGCGTTACACGCTGCCCGTGACGTTTGGAGGCGAGTTAAACTATAGGACAAAGAGGATTGTTTTCGATGTAGCCGAGATCCCCTTGCCTTACAACGGGATCCTCGGCCGCCCAACACTAGCCAAGTTCATGGCGGCCTCACATTATGCCTACAACATGCTAAAGATGCCTGGGCTGATGACCATCATCACCGTCCCCTCCGACAAAAGGATGCGCTGATCTGCGCTAACCAGCTCTACCGGGAGGCAGTTGCAGCGACTGCCGCCAAGGCACTTGCTCCTGTCACCGAAGCCCCGGGAGGGAAGAAGACCGGCAAGACCTCTCGCACCCACTCCGGCAAGCGCACCTCTTCGGAGTGTAGTGCTCCCATCGAGGACGTGCCAGAGAGCTCCACCGGCAAGAGCAAGAAATCCAGAGCTGCACCACCAGAGACCAAGAAGGTGTCCGTCAAGGAGGATGGCACGGGAGGGGCTTTCACCATAAGCTCCACCCTTGACAGCAAATAGGAAGGCGCGCTCGTCACTTTCCTACGGGCGAATGGCGATGTGTTTGCATGGCAAGCATCCGACATCCCCGGCGTTCCTAGGGAGGTGATTGAGCACCATCTTGCTGTCTGTCTCATGCGTGACCCATAAGGCAGAAGGTCAGGAAGCAAGCTTTGGAACGGTAGGAGTTCATCACGGAGGAGATCAGGAAGTTAGAAGCGGCAGGCTTGGTAAGGGGGGTACTTCATCCGACGTGGTTGGCCAATCCAGTGGTGGTGCGCAAGGCAAATGGGAAGTGGAGACTGTGTATTGATTACACAGACATCAATAAGGCTTGTCCAAAGGACCCTTTCCCGTTACCACGCATCGACCAGATTGTTGACTCCATGGCCGGGTGTGACTTGTTATCATTCCTCGATGCTTACTCTGGATACCACCAAATCTTCATGACGAGAGAAGATGAAGAGAAGACAGCATTCATCACCCCATGTGGTATGTATTGTTTTGAACGAATGCCTTTTGGGTTGAAGAGTGATGGCTCAATGTTTGCAAGAGCAGTCCAAATTGGTTTTGAGCCCCAGCTACATAGAAATATGGAAGCTTATATGGATGACGTAGTGGTCAAGACCAAGGACAGGGCAACACTCGTATAAGATTTAGAAGAGACGTTTGCAAATTTGCGCAAGATCAACCTCAAGCTGAACCCTGAGAAGTGTGTCTTCGGCGTTCCGTCCAGCAAACTTCTCGGGTTCTTTGTGTCACAGCATGGGATCGAGGCGAATCCAGATAAGATCAAGGCCATTGAGCAGATCGAGGCACCTAGGCGGATCAAGGATGTACGTCGGCTCGCTGGCTGCGTTGCCGCCATGAGCAGATTCATCTCCAAGTCTGCTGAACGTGCCCTTCCCTTTCTCAAAATCTTGAAAAAGGCGGGCCCAATGGAATGGACCCCAGAGGCTGAGGCAGCCCTGCAGGATTTGAAGAAGTACATCTCCTCTACGCGAGTACTGGTTGCGCCTAAACCACAAGAACCGTTGCTGCTATATCTAGCGGCAACAAACCAGGTGGTCAGCGCCACGCTAGTGGCACCGAGGGAGGTCCACGAAGAGGCGGTGACAACGGCAAGGATGGCAGATGGCGAACCAGAGCTCCCCCCGGCAGGGCCTGGTGCCGGTAAGGCAAGGCCCCGGCAGAGTCTGACGCTGGCAAAGAAGAAGCGACGCAACCAAATGAAATAGTGCAGAAGAAGAAGATGATGCAGCACCCGGTTTACTTTGTCAGCTCCCTCTTGCAGGGGGCTAGGTCAAGGTACTCCGGTGTGCAGAAATTGCTCTTCGGCCTCCTTATGGCCTTGAGGAAGCCGAGTCATTACTTCCAAGTACACGAAATCACCGTCGTCACCCGCTTCCCGTTGCAAAGGATATT
Organism: Aegilops tauschii subsp. strangulata; assembly: GCF_002575655.3. Lineage (NCBI taxonomy): Eukaryota > Viridiplantae > Streptophyta > Magnoliopsida > Poales > Poaceae > Aegilops > Aegilops tauschii. The sequence continues at coordinate 231,792,132 of NC_053039.3, forward strand.
GCATAACCGAGACGCAACTGGGAGAATGAGACGTTTGCAAATTTGCGCAAGATCAACCTCAAGCTGAACCCTGAGAAGTGTGTCTTCGGCGTTCCGTCCGGCAAACTTCTCAGGTTCTTTGTGTCACAACATGGGATCGAGGCGAATCCAGACAAGATCAAGGCCATTGAGCAGATCGAGGCACCTAGGCGGATCAAGGATGTACGTCGGCTCGCTGGCTGCATTGCCGCCATGAGCAGATTCATCTCCAAGTCTGCTGAACGTGTCCTTCCCTTTTTCAAAATCTTGAAAAAGGCGGGCCAATGGAATGGACCCCAGAGGCCGAGGCAGCCCTGCAGGATTTGAAGAAGTACCTCTCCTCTACGCCAGTACTGGTTGCGCCTAAACCATAAGAACCGTTGCTGCTATATCTAGCGGCAACGAACCAGGTGGTCAGCACCATGCTAGTGGCATAGAGGGAGGTCGACGAAGAGGCAGTGGCAACGGCAGGGATGGAGGATGGCAAACCAGAGCTCCCCCCAGCAGGGCCTGGTGCCGGTAAGGCAAGGCCCCCAGCAGAGTCTGACGCTGGCGAAGCAGAAGCGACGCAACCAAATGAAATAGTGCAGAAGAAGAAGATGATGCAGCACCCGGTTTACTTTGTCAGCTCCTTCTTGCAGGGGGCTAGGTCAAGATACTCCGGTGTGCAGAAATTGCTCTTCGGCCTCCTTATGGCCTCGAGGAAGCTGCTTCATTACTTCCAAGCACACGAAATCACCGTCGTCACCCGCTTCCCGTTGCAAAGGATATTGCATAACCCAGACACAACCGGGAGGATTGTGGAATGAGCTTTGGAACTATCGAGCTTTGGTTTGAAGTTTGAAAGCACTTCGACAATTCGGAGTAGATTCTTGGCGGAGTTCATTGCGGAATGGACCTCAACACCCAACGGAGAGATTCAGGAGACCGCTCTGCCCGGCAAGGAAACAAGTCGCGACTAGATTATGTACTTTGATGGGGTTTTCTCGCTGCAAGGCGCTGGTGCTAGTGTGCTGCTCGTCGCACCCACCGGAGAGCACCTCAAGTATGTAGTCCAGATGCACTTTCCCAGGGAGATGTCAACAAACAACACTGCTGAATACAAGGGGTTGCTTGCCGGTCTCAGGATCATGGCAGACCTCAGAATCAAGAAGATCATCGTCAGGGGTGATTCACAGCTTGTTGTCAAGCAAGTTAACAAAGATTATCAAAGCCCATTGATGGACGCCTACGTAGATGAAGTGAGGAAGCTGGAAGAGCATTTTGACGGTATACAAGAAGAGCATGTTCCCCGAGTGGAGAACGGCATCGCCGACTACTTGTCGAAACGTGCCTGTGGAACCAGGTACTTTTGTGCTTCGATTAACTCAACCGTCCGTTGAACCATCGACAGGGCAGAACAAGCGGAGGAAATCAGGCCCCGGCAAGTACTTTCCCGTCGAGCTCCCAGGAGCCGCCGGCAAAGATGTTGCCATGGACACTGAGCCTGCCATGGGGCAACAGACTCCGGCAGGGCGTCAAGCCCTGCCGATAGAGACAGCCGCTCCCATAGCAGAGGAAATGCCTTTGGTCCTTGTCGTCGAGCCCCAGGCTCCGGCATGGGCACAACATACTGTCTGATTCCTCCAAACAGGGGAACTCCCTGAGGAGCAGGAAGAAGCGGAGAAAGTAGCCCGTCGGTCTGGCATGTATCAGTTTGTCGACGACATTCTGTACAGAAAAAGGCCAAACGGTGTGAAATTGAAGTGCATTCCCCGAGAGGAAGGATTGGAGCTGTTGGCAGAGATACACGGAGGCATATGTGACTCCCACATACGGTAGAGGGCCCTTGCCGGCAAGGCATTCCGGCAAGGTTTCTTCTGGCCCACTGCCCTCCAGGATGCAACGGCCTTAGTGAAGCGTGCCAGTTCCATTCAAAGAAGCTTAGTCAACCAGCTCAAGCTCTCCAGACAATCCCTCTTTCCTGGCCATTCTCGGTCTGGGGCCTCGACATACTGGGCCCCTTTCCCCGTGCTATCGGGGGCTTTGAGTACTTGTACGTCGCAATTGACAAGTTCACAAAGTGGCCGGAGGTGGAGGCAGTGAGAAAGGTGACAGCACAGTCGGCCGTCAAATTCTTCAAGGGACTAGTCTGCCATTTTGGTGTGCCAAATAGAGTCATCACCGACAACGGCACGCAGTTCACGAGCCGCACCTTCATGCAGTACATCCAGGACCTCGGCAACAAGGTTTGTTTTGCTTCTGTTGCACACCCATGAAGCAACGGCCAGGCTGAGAGGGCGAATGCTGAAGTATTGCGAGGCCTCCGGACAAGAACTTTGGACAGGCTACACAAGTACGGACGGCGCTGGATTGATGAATTGCCAGCGGTTCTTTGGTCAATCAGAACGACACCAAATCGAGCCACCGGCCAGACACCTTTCTCCCTCGTTTACGGGGCAGAAGCAGTTCCCCCCACGGAACTCACGTACGGGTCACCTCGAGTGCTCGCTTATGATGAGCTTGAGCAAGAGCAGTTGCGGCAAGATGACGCAACGCTCCTTGAGGAAGATCGTCTTCGGGCTGCTGCGTGAGTAGCACGCTACCAGCTAGCCTTGCGCCGCTACCATAGCCGCAAGGTTCATGCCCGAAGCTTTGAGGAAGGCGACCTTGTTCTTCGGCACGTTCAGTCGGCCAAGAATTCCAACAAGTTGACGCCAAAGTGGGAAGGCCCTTATCGGGTAATATGAGTCACCAGGCCCGGCGCAGTCCACCTGGAGACCGAAGATGGTATTCCAGTGAGCAACTCCTGGAACATCGAACATCTTCGCAAGTTTTACCCATAAGGCGCGGTTGCTGGGCTCCCTGGCAAACCATCTTTTGTGCAAGACTTGCCGGCGAGGCATGTAACCCTTTGTACAAAGCCAGGCGCAGACCCTGAGCATAAATAAATGAAGCGCTGGTGCCCTAAGTTTTAGCATGCATGCTAGGTTGAGTCTCTCTCTGTGTTAGGGTTGATAGTGCTTAGCGGTGACTAACCCTTAGCATAGAGGTCGAGTATGCATCTCTCTGTTTCTTCCCATCCTTTTTGGTTCACAGGGTGCGTGGACATTTCATTCTGGGCTATTTTGGAAGAAAGAGAACAGGCCGACGCCCCGACCCCGACAAGCCAAGGTTGCCGGGGGCTGCAGGTCTAAGGATCCGATCACGGCAGGCCAAGGTTGCCGGGGGCTGCGTCATCAGATAAGTCTTTTTCCCCCACTCTGTGCCTCCGTATGAAGCTTGAACGTACGAGACTTCGCTCGCTCTCATACCATCTTGCTCCCTCTGTCCCGTGTCCGAAAACCTTACTTTGGGCCGGAACTTGGTTGTAGTGCGATGGGAAGGGGACGAGCGAAGGGCCTAATCCTACTCGGCCCCTACCTCCGCTAAGGGCGTGAGTGTAGCCGAGCTATAGAGAAGGAAGATGGCAAGGCATGTTGCCGGGGTACAGTGTTTATCTTAAGATAGCGAGGACTCATTCCTTGGTGTGGACCTTGCCCACGCGCAAACAATACCCGGCAAACACCATTCTCCTCATTAATACGTTGCCAAAAAGTAAAATTCGTACGGAATGCATACATGAGCAAGGGGGTCACGAGATTTAAATCTTACAAAGGCCCGTAGGCTTAAAAACTAAAAAGAGATAAGATGCCCGTAATCCCTTTCTTGTCCCTCTCCTCAGGAAACAAAACAAGATGGTGTAAGGGCAAAAGGAGTGCCTAGGCGAGGTACGAGCAGCAGAAGACGCCAAGAGAACATATCGGCGGTCGTCCGGAAGGAGGCCGGTGATGACGGTGCCGGAGGAAGAGCCGAAAGAGGAGGCAGCAGCCCGGCAATACACGACGAAGGCGTCAAGGCCATCGTACTCCGACTTGACGGCCCGCCACCCGCCTTCTTCGTCTTCCCCGTCCCTCCAACGCGAGCCGCCCAAGGCGATGACCCCGAGAAGTTCAAGGAGCTGGCGATGCAGATGATGGTGCTGCCTGCGTTGCCCAGGAACGGTGTGCCCGACGCCTAGTCGGACCCGTCATCCTCCCGCCCGCTACCCTCGTCATCGCTGTCGTTGTCCTCCTCGTCACTCTCGCCCGAAGAGGAGCTTTTGCCATTAGTCGAGCTCTCGGCACAGCACCCTAGCCTGTGTCCCAAGCGCCCGAAGACCTTGACGGAGAGCAAATCGCTCTCCGCTAGCTTGAAGCAGAGGACGTGCCCATCCATCAAGCAATGGGCGCGTGCAAAGGTTTTCCAGCCCCGGCGAAGGAGCATCACTTGAGGGGCGGGGAACCCTGTGTTCACCCACATGTCACCATGGAAACAACCCTTCATGTGAAGCCTCAGCCGTGGTGGCTGGTCGATCTCCAACACCCTCGTGAACACCCGAGGAAGACGAAGACGGCGGCGCAGCGGCCCATGCAGCTGCAGGATAAACTCGAGCGCCGAGTCCCCAACGTGACCACTCGGCGAAGCAGGAGGAGTTGGCGGGGGAGATGGCGACGAAGACAGAGACGATGCAGGCATCACCCTTCCATGCCCACCTCTGCCTTGGCCGCCTCTGCCTCGACCGCCTCGCCAACCGCGGCCCCGTCCAGCGGCCCCGCCTCGAGCATGGCCTTCACCCTGGGCATCTAGCTCTTCCTTGGCCACCGCAGCTCTCTGGCGGGAGGAGGACCTGGTCGCCTCCGTAGAAGAACGGCTGCGGCCACGCCCTCTCACCATGACCGTGGGTGGGGATGGAGACAAAGGGGAGACGCATGGAGATGCTCTTCCTCCTACCCCTGAGTTCCCATTTTTATATTTGGGAAGGGGAGGCCGAAAGACTAGCTCTACGCCCCTGAAGAGCCCGCTCGGATCTGGCTCATTAAAGTGGCAGCAAGCGAGGTCATCGGCCGCCCTCCCCGCCCAATCAAAGGCACGTGAGTATCGGCCCCCGCGCGCCTTCCCATATTCCATGCGTCTGTCACCTACCCCGCGCCGTGCATGCAGCATACGTGGCGTAAGGAGCAGGCGTAGTGGGAAACGTGGAACGACGGTTCCAAGGCGGAGAGAGGAAATGAGCGGCGGCTCTGCTGTTTTGAGGGAACACACAAGCCGCCTCTTTACTGTTCATCACGGATGACGCAAGCATCCTGCGGTCATTCCACACACGACCCCCACATCACGCATTCAAGGCAGGTCGTGAGGAAGCGCAGCGAGCGAGGGAATTAACCACAGTAAAACCCTGCCCTGCGTGCCCGCTCACCGTTCTGGGCCCGGCCCAACAACGCGTTGCGCTTATGTGTGGCCCAGGCCCGGGGGCTCCTGTCGGTGTACAAAAGTAGGGGCTCTCCTTTTTTACCCCTTTACTTGTGCACGGGTAGTCAGAGCCACGCCCGCGGCCACACTAAGTAGGGCAGAGGAGAGAAGCCAAAGGCACAAGATGGGCAAACCAACGCCAAGAATACCAGATACACAAGGAGCAAGAGGACGAGGTGGACTCCCCCGGCAAGACCCTTGCCGGGGCAACTTGCCCAAATGCCAGCAGAGCACACCACCCTTGAGCCCAAGGGTTCCAACACCATCAACCACATTGGAACCAAGGCTTGGGAGGCACCTCCATGGTGGCATGCAGATCCTTGTGAAGATCATAAGCACACAAGATCAGATGAGGACCAGAAGACGACGATCCTCGGCAAGATCCTTGCCGAGGAAATCCACGAGACCCCCGGCAAGATCCTTGCCAGGGACGACCGCGATGGCACGGCAAGGCGCTTGCCGAGGACACCTGCGGGGCCACAGCCAGGCCCACGTCTGCCAAAGCTCCACCTCTGTTCCCATACAGCTGCCAGCCCAACCAGCTGGGCAGGCACCTGCGTGGCGACGTGCGGCCTCCAGGCCAACTCAGCAAGCACCTACGTGGTGACATCCAGGTCTTTGTGAAGACCCTACCACCACGCCATCTTAGCAGCCTGCCACCCTGCGTGGCGCTGCGTGCCTCGTTGGCCTGGACGCGTGTCGGAGCGAGGCGGAGTGGCGACGGACGGGAGGGGCCTCGTTGCCATCCCCAACAAAGCAACCGGACACCTAAGGAGCGCATTTAATGCATCTTGTCCCGTAATGACAGGCGATAAGCTTTTACACTATATACATTTCCACCTCCTGTGTGCCACTGTGGCGACCCCTTTTGGACTATAAAAGGAGGCCCGAGGCATACTGGAGAAGGATTCAGATCTTTTGGACTACGCACGCACCGTAGCTAGTTCGAGGGCTCAAGAACACTCAAATATACACCAAAGCAGGACTAGGGTATTACGCATCCTTACGGCCCGAACCTGGGTAAACGATCTTTGTGCTGGCTACCAAACTCACTCTTTGCACAACCCTGCGCCCGCCAACCGTAGAAGGGATCCCAGTGATTACATAGGTGTCGTTTCCACCGACAAAACGCTCAAGGTTCCTTGCAGACGCTCCACCGCGAGGTTCCTTGCTCCTTCTCGATCGTCGGGAATCTATGTTCTTCCACTCTTTTTTTACGTGACCTTTGTTCATCCTTTTGCCAAGATGCGAGACATCTAGCATCAAGGTGCACGTGTCATGCAAGAAAATGGAGATAATCAGATAAGCTGTGCGTAAGTGAGTCGTGCACTTTGATGGCACCTACTTCCTCCGTCCGGGTTTATTGGGCCTGCATGCAGAAACTCATGTACCAAGGAAAAAAGTAAATACAAATGGTGGGTGATTTAACGCGAAGAATGCATTGTCCCGAGAATGCCAATGACCAACCAGAGTAGCTCAATTTACGGCATGCAGCTGCTGGCCCGCTTCCCTTTTTCACTTGGCCAATAGCGCCCACGTTTAGCACTAGCCGAGCAGTTATTGCATAGTGCATGCAGCTAATGATGCGACTGCCTAACCAATCCTGCGCACATGCATAAGAGAGAATCGAGGGAAATTTACTGCGAAAGTTTAGGGGCCTTACAAAAATGGGACGTGGTTAGTTTTCTGAGAGGCCCAATAAACCCAGACCAAGGGAGTACTACGCAATATTTTTTCTCCTCGATGGCACGTGAATAGTGCACGTACTCAACGATGGAGCATGAGATGTTAGCCATGACATGGTTAGCCCGTTTTTGGAGAGACTACGTACTAAATAACTTTGATGTGTCCCGTCAACTCGCAGAACGATGAGAAGCTTGCTTACTACGCCTTCTCCCTCGCCAACGCATGCGCGGTGGCTCGCAGCATGAGGAGAAACTTTTGCTTACAAGTGGTGGACGTACAGCAGTTCATTTGGTGTCAGATTGCCAGAAGTACTACTGTAGTACCATCACTATTGTTTGACTTCCGAAAGAGGCGAAGAGCCAAGAGCAAGGTCACCTACTACGATCAAGTACAATAGTGGGCTTACAGCTCGCTTACAAGGCATTTTTGCCTATGTGGAGAAGAGAGATGTGAAAAAGTAAGGGGAGTGGGCTCTCATGCAAGAGCCTAGCTATATACGCATTCCTAGGTAAATGCAATAAATGTTAAGAAAGAGACAGAGAGAAGATGGAAAAAGTACTAATGTAATAGCCAAGCTTATAGCCCACACTATTGTATGAGTGCATATAGATGATGGTTGTAGATGACATGGCGGTTCCTTGTAGCCATCAGTTAGCTATATTATTAACCATGCTCTAAGGCTAGTCATAGTGGGCAGAAATTTATACTAGTAACATATGCATGTTACTAGTTTATGTTACTATCATCATAGTGGGTAGTAACATAAATGTAGTGTCATGCAAGCCTTCATTTATTATGTTGTAGACTCATTTTTCATTGAGGTGCGTTATGTTACGGTAAGATATTATGGCCCTATTTGGTTCCACGAGTTAGAGTTAGTTTGGGTTAGTTCGGATTCAACTAACCTAAAAATATCCAAACAGGAGGGTTAGTTTGGGTTAGATGCATCTAACCCACACAAAAAATCTAACCCATCCAAGAGGTGCTTATTTGGGTTAGTTCTTCTTGGGACCACTAAAAACACCTTTTTCCCTTGCTCTCCGCGCAGCAGATCCCTCCCCACTTCCTCGAAGTTTCTTGTCCTCTCCCCCCTCCCTCTCGCATCGCCTGTGAAGGCACCTCGCGTATCCGCGCTCTCGTCCGCCGCCGGTAATTAAGCAACCCCGCCCTATCCTCCTGTTCCAACCCCCTCGTCTCCCTGGGGCCCGTCCCCCTGCCGGTAAGCAGTCGTGGCTCCTTGCACGGCTCGTCCCCATCGGCCTTCGCCAGCGCGACTCCTTGCGTAGGGACGGCGGATTCGGTCGGCGGGCTGCGTGAGAGGCCAGCGCGGCTCCTTGCCGGGCGCGTCCCCGTCTGCCTTGGCCAGGGCTCGCTCTGTCAAATCCGACAGGTAATAGGGTCCAAATTAGCCAAATGATTGAGAAAGAGCATTTATTGTCAATCTAACCCTACCATCCAAACACCTTTTTGGTTAGAGTTAGTTCAGGGTTGGTTCAGGGTTAGGATCTAACTCTAACATCTAACTGAGTTAGAGTATCCAAAAAGGGCCTTACTACAAACACCTCTCTCCTCATTAACTCCATGTCACATAAGCATATATGGCTTGGGATGCATTATGTTCAACAAACCTTCAATTAACATGTGTTCAAAAAACAAAAAATGTCAAAAATTATAAAACAAAGACCTCAATATTAACTAGACGGATGGGTCACTGCAAAGGTTTATAGTAAACCTTTGCAGTAACCCATCCCCCTAGACGGATGAGTCCACTCCCCATCCGGTCACCATGACTACGCGAGCCTCAACACAGTTAACTTGGGAGTTCTGTTAGATGAGCTATCGGTAGGGAAGTTGGTCCTTGCTGATATAGGATGCCTCTTCGTATCCTTTATGGCATACCTGGATGACCGCCTGTTACCGCCCAATAGCCAATGACACGTCCCCTGCGAATGTAGAAGTTTCCCTCCCTCGTCTAGCTGGTTCGCATGTTTTCCCCTGTTTTTAGCCGCTTACACACCTATAGAACCGCCTCGCGTTGGCCAATTCCTCTCCAAACACCTAGGGAGGCGGTTCAACCGAACAAGTCTAACTTGTTTCTAGTGGGTACATTGACGTGGCATCGAAAGGGTGTGATAGCTGACTGTGGCAAAATAATTGACTACCACGTTGGCATACATGAGCATGGGACCCACTTGTCAGCGTGCTGGACGGAGGAAGGAATGCAAGACAAAATGGAGCACGGAAGGGTGCAAATCAATTGGCTCACATGTGATGACCACTGGAGCAATCCACTCAGATTGTACTACGTTAAAAAATTCGTGCAAACACAGCCGGTTATACTATGAGTAGGTGACCGTGCGCTTGGCTCTTCGCCTCTTCCGGAAGTCGAACAATGATGATGGTACTACAGTATAGATACTTCTGGCAATCTGAAATCGAATGAATTGCAGGACGTCCACCGCCTGTATTAAGCGCACTATCGTAAAGCAAAAGCTTCTCCTCGTCCTGCGAGCCACCGCGCGCGCGTGAGCGAGGGAGAGGTCGTACTAGTAGTAAGCAAAGCTTCTCCTCGTTTGCGAGTAGACCGGACACATCAAAAGTAGTGCATTAGTCTCCAAAAAAGGTTGACCATGTCCATGGCTACCATCCCGTGCTCCGCCATTCAGTGTGTGCTTCTCGTCATTCTGCAAGTTGACGGGACACATCAAAGTTAATACGTATTTAGTACTCTCTCCAAAAAGGGCCGACCATCTCCATGGCTCCCATCCCGTGCTTCGTCATTGAGTACGTGCACTATTCACGTGCCATCGAGGAGGAAAAATATTGCGTAGTACTCCCTCCGTCCCAAAACTCTTGTCTTGGATTTGTCTAAATACGGATGTATCAAGTCACATTTTAGTATTAGATACATCTGTATCTAGACAAATCTAAGACAAAAAATTTGGGATAGAGGGAGTACTAGGTGCCATAGTAGTGCACGACTCACTTACGCACTGCTTATCTCTAGTTTCTTGCATGACACGTGCACCTTGATGCTAGATGTCCCGTGTGTTGGCAAAAGGATAACAAAGCTCATGTCAAAAAAGAGAGTGGAAGAACATAGATGCCCGACGACCGAGAAGGAGCAAGGAACCTCGTGGTGGAGCGTCTGCACTCATAATATTTTATATTATTTAGTGATATAAAATCAACCAATCATCTCCACAGTAGACTAGAAGAGTATGAAACACGACAGCCTAGTGTAGTTACATCATACATGGCCAACCCACGCTATCACCATATTTCTTGGCCTCCGTGTGACATCTAGCTCTAGTAATCCACCAGCCCATATGTTTCTCGCTCCTCGTCTCTCTCAAAGTGCGGCGGGTTGGCGTTTTAGGTCGGTTAACTCATCACATGTTAGCGACTCTTGGGTGGGATAGTTTTTTTGGTGGGTTTGGTGCAACTTTCTCCAATTTAACCCTCATATTTGGATACTTCAGGGCTATTTGAGCCCCAACTAGCTCAAACTAACTCTAACCCATGGATCCAAATAGGGCCAAAGTTAGTCTCGGAAAATGCATTAAGCCCTATATACATGGACAGATGGAGTGCATGATACTAGCAAACACTCACCATTAGTAGTAGTTCATTGGTTGGTTTCAATTTTTTATTCAGTTGCTATGCTGCTACCGTCCAATATTCGCGTGTGGTTGTTTCTAGAATAAAAAAAGGAGGTAGTACTTAGTGTGGCAAAGGTGAAGTGATGGTTGCTTCGCCCGAGCAACTTATTACTCTGGGAATATTGGAGTACCAGCGGATTCAACGAACAGAGAATGATGGTTGCTTCGTCTGAGCAACTTACTGTGGCGAAGGTGGGGCTCTGTGATTTGACTGCTCACTAGTCATTACTACTGCGGCGCAACGACCGAGGTGAATCTTTCCCCGCAGTTGTGCACTCAATATTGCTGCATGGCAGGTGGAGCCGGATGAAGGATGTCCCACATGTCGGCGAAACGAATTTGAATTATTTTAGGCATTGCTATCAATCCTTCAGGATTTGTTTATATGTACGCATAATTTTAATGAAATTGTACTGTGATGCTATGAAGGTTTCAACTTTGGTTCCCGCAGGAAAAAAAGATTTCAACTTAGGATTCATGTGTCCTCTTGCCTCAAGATTATCTCGTTACAACATTCCATCAAATACAAATGAAACTACCATGGATGCTAATGCATCTCAATGGTTCGCAGATCAGCGCCAATATTCACATCACAACTGAAGACAAAGTTGTGAGAAGGTGTACAAATAAAGAAAATATATAATTGAGCGATGTTGTTCGTAGGCATGGCTCCATTTCCTGGGCACAGTGTTCATTGGTTGGCAGCTAGTTTCAGCCAGCTCTGTAGCCAAAAAAGAGGTGTATGGAGGACATCAAAATCCGATCATTTTATGCAGCTCCACTAAAATCCAGCTGACCATCCCTGTTTGCATAGATATCGAGTCAGTGTGATTATAATAATAGTGATGATGAAACATAAAACACACAAATAGAAGCCGATCACCTCTGTGATCTCTCTTTAGGACTAATTACATGTTGGAAGATTAGGCACGGATTTGGATGAGGAGGATAGCAAAATCAATCTCCCTTTCTGCAGTCCCACAGAAATGTAAAAACGTTGCCCGTGTGACATTTTGGCGGAACTGCACAAAACACTCTTAAGAAAAAAGTGATTTGTGTAGTTCACCAAAAGGTCGCAATAGCAACGAGGTGAAATGGATAGCCATGTTTGCAAAAGGAGGTAGAAAGGAAACAATTACTTCCCAATAACACGAGTTGAAGACACATACGCCGACAAAAAAGAAGCATATTCCATGTAATAAGGGAAAGATAGCAGCATGGTGGTTTATCAAAAATGGTTTGAGGACGAGATTGCAAGATGGAAAGTACGTCGGTCGAGATACGTTTTAAGCAAACAACTAAAGAAGGTCCACATGCAGGATTTTCCACATGCAGCAACGGGGGAAGATGGCCAGTGGAGCAAGGCCGGAGGAAGCTGTACCTGAGGGTCATTGAGATGTAACTAGGAGGGCACCGGCGACTGGGATCTGCCCATACCGCAGCATCGAGCAAGTGGCGAAGGCCCTACCGCGCAAGAGCTTGGTCAGAGAGAACGACGGGTACCGCAGATCGGGACGTGCTGCCTCAACGCCGTCGAACGGAGAAACGATGCACATCCTCCCTTTCCGCCGGCGGACGAGATGCGGCCGGATCACTGATGAACGGTGAGCGAGAGAAGCCACCGCCACCTTGTGTGAGATGGTGTGATGAGAGACAAACCCCGGCAGGCGGGCTCCATTGTATATAGTGGAGCGGATTTTTATTTTTTCCCGACGACAATCGTTTTATATTCTGTGCGTACCATTGAGGAATATAACTTTATTTAATACTAACGCGTCAAGTCGAACTTTGTTCCGTCTACGCGTGGTACACGACCCTCCTTCGAGTAAACAACCACTACACGCGTCGAATTATCACATGGGCTGCCTTTTCGTACAGAAATGAACTCCGCCGTGTACCCGCATGGGTGTGGCCAGGAACGAGACGTGAGTACATGCGTCCTGCGTGCACCTCTTCTTTAGGTGCAGGTACGTACGTGGGTGGGCGTGAGAAAGATGGTTTGTGCGAACCAGACGCAATGTGTCGATGATATCTCAAACAAAAAATGTAACATATGCAATGTGTGTGAAACAGAGTCATGGATATATCATATATAGTGGGAGCGATCCACGAGAAGAGAGTGGAGGGATCTTAGGCGTGAGATATCGATAGAATCGAAAACAGGGATGAAGTGTGTGGTTGCGCGATTGATAAAGAGTGCCATCGAATTTTTGTTTGCCCACGTGAATGATACAGGGCGGCTGGCCTACTGGAATTTGAGAGGGCAGAGGTGCAGTTTTTCTCTGTGGCATGGATACCTACCTACAATGTTCGACTATCGGTGTGTGTGTGTGGGGAGGGGGGAGGGCAGAGACCTAACTATAGAGAGGTAGATAGACTAGTATAGGTGTGGAGAAGGAGAGAGACCTAGCTATGTATTGAGGGAGATCGGTCGGCATCCATGCATATGTGTTGCAGAGGAATAAGGTTGAGAGAAAGACAAAGGTAGAGTGTGAGAGGGTTGGTGGTGGAGTTGCTTCTCACAAATGCTGGGAGAGGCCTGCTAGACAAACGGAGGCTACGAGTGCAATATCAATAAGAGAGGGCCGGGGATGTCTGCCTGTCTATGCACGTGCATGTGAGAGATGGGTCGGGAGGTATGCAAGGATGATGAGGGGGGATGATATGGTTGTGGTAAGCATACGTAACTACATAGGAAAATCAACCGTCGTGTGTCCGAGAAAGGGAGAGACATAACTAGTGAGGTAAGTCTATCGGTTCGTGGGGAAAAAGAATTATAGTCGACCTAGCTATATGTAGGGAGATCGGTACATATACATGCATGCATGTATTAGAAGCAAATAAGGTCTGGAGAGACGGACAGGGGGAGAGGGGTGCGGCTAGGAGGTGGTGCGAGAGGCCTACTATGTCAAGGAGGGAGGAGTGTGCGAGTATGAGATCGATGAAAAGAGGGGCGGGAGTGTGCACCTGCGTGGAACTGTATTAGATATAGGGAGGCATGGACGATGAGAAGAGAATATGGAAAGTGTGTGTTTGTGGTAGGCACACTTGGCTAGAGAGGTATATCGACCGGTGTGTGCCGGAAAGAAGGATTCGGGGGGGCCTACACACACCATGGGTCAACGACCTAAAGAGAAATAATGAATGTGCGCGATGGAGGGGACGTTGAGGGAGGGTGAGAGGGGGGGCGGGCGTGTGCGTGCATGATAGAAAGTTAGCGCTAGCTAGCTACAAAGAGAAGAGGATCGTGAAGGTGTAAAAGACGAACAGAGATCATAATTCATTATAACAAAGTGGATACAGATACTTGAAGAAGATATCATAATGTAGAACATTGATTATAATTTGGTATAATGTGTGGTTTTTGCAGCTCAGGGCTAATTTGTCATAATGTAGGGGGCGGGGTGATAACCCACAAGTATAGGGGATCGCAATAGTTTTCGAGGGTAGAGTATTCAACCCAAATTTATTGATTCGACACAAGGGGAGCCAAAGAATATTCTCAAGTATTAGCAGTTGAGTTGTCAATTCAACCACACCTGGAAAACTTAATATCTGCAGCAAAGTATTTAGTAGCAAAGTAGTATGGAAGTAACGGTAACAGTGGCAAAGGTAACAGTAATAGTTTTGTAGTAATTGTAACAGTGGCAACGGTAAAGTAACTAAGCAAAGATAAATATGTAAAAAGCTCGTAGGCATTGGATCAATGATGGACAATTATGTCGGATGCGATTCCACATGCAACAGTTATAACATAGGGTGACACAGAACTAGCTCCAGTTCATCAATGTAATTTAGGCATGTATTCCGAATATAGTCATACATGCTTATGGAAAAGAACTTGCATGACATCTTTTGTCCTACCCTCCCGTGGCAGCGGGGTCCTATTCGAAGCGAAGGGATATTAAGGCCTCCTTTTAATAGAGTACCGGACCAAAGCATTAACACTTAGTGAATACATGAACTCCTCAAACTACGGTCATCACCAGGAGTGGTCCTGATTATTGTCACTTCGGGGTTACCGGATCATAACACATAGTAGGTGACTATTGACTTGCAAGATAGGATCAAGAACTCATATATATTCATGAAAACATAATAGGTTCAGATCTGAAATCATGGCACTCGGGCCCTAGTGACAAGCATTAGGCATAGGAAAGTCATAGCAACATCAATCTCAGAACATAATGGATACTAGGGATCAAACCCTAACAAAACTAACTCGATTACATGGTAAATCTCATCCAACCCATCACCGTCCAGCAAGCCTACGTTGGAATTACTCATGCACGGTGGTGAGCGTCATGAAATTGGTGATGCAGGAAGGTTGATCATGACGACGGCGACGGATTCCCCTCTCGGGTGCCCCGAACAGACTCCAGATCAGCCCTCCCGAGAGAGATTAGGGCTTGGCGGCGGCTCCGTATCGTAAAACGCGATGAATCATTCTCTCCGATTTTTTTCTCCCCGAATGTGAATATATAGAGTTGGAGTTGAGGTCGGTGGAGCCCCAGGGGGGTGGGCGCGCCCTCCACCCTCGTGGACAGGGTGTGGGCCCCCTGGTGTTGATTCTTTCACCAGTATTTTTTATATATTCCAAAAATATTCTCCGTGAAGTTTTAGGTCATTCCGAGAACTTTTATTTCTGCACAAAAATAACACCATGGCAATTCTGCTGAAAACAACGTCAGTCCGGGTTAGTTCCATTCAAATCATGCAAGTTAGAGTAAAAAACAAGGGCAGAAGTGTTTGGAAAAGTAGATACGAGGGAGACGTATCACGGGGCACTATACTTTGTGTGATAAACACGTTGTACGTATGGAACATGGTTTAGATTATGAATATCTAGTTAGTACATCAAATGTACTATTATTTGGAATCAACATCAAGTGTATTCAAAAAATTGAATTTGAGTTCATATAGTACACATAGTTCATATCTATCTCTATAATAATCATGTGGTGTGTTCTTAAGGTAATACACGAATGATGGTTGACGTTGGCAACAATCATGATTGTAGATTCTTATTCAAATAGAGAAACAAATTCAAATTTAGTTCGAATTGCAGCGGTAGTATAGACATTTGGAATGCACTAAAATGTTGGTATGAGTAGGTTACATGCATTATACAGCCAGCGGAAATTTTTAATTGGACATAACATGGATTCATAGCTTTGAATAGCATTTGTATAGTAAAACGGGGCAAGACTCTCTCTTTGTGTGGTGTGAATAGTTTTATTTTTTTCGTTTTTCTCGCTAAGGGAAGTGCGAATTGATTTGGTACATACAAGTACAATATTACACGTTAGGCTTGTCCCTAAAATTCATCCCGTGCCTTGTTATATCCCGAAAATTCAGATATCGTGCTCCCAAAACTCGCGCCTTCACAACCCGTGCCTTGCTATCCCGAAATTACAACGCTCGCGAAAACTCCCTCCAGCTGCCAAATCCCGACACGCGAAATCCCCCTTCTAACCCGGAGTCGAAAGGGCCGCTAATTCAAATCGGTGGGGGTACTTTACACACTCTACATTTTGGACAAGCGAGTCCCTAAGTCATGGTTCCCCCTCCCATCGCCTCCTTTTCGCCATTCGAAATCCCAGGCCGCCATAACCTCTCCGCTCCAGCCATGAAACCCCACCTTCCTTCTTCCGCCACCTCACCGCTGCCCAGCCGGAGCCTCTTCCCCGACGACGTCGTCCATTGCAACAGCTCGACGTCCCTCATCCACCTCCCCGGATGAGGATCCGTTGTCCATCTCGTTGTCCCGCCGATTCAGCTGCCCCGTCCTCCACCTCCAAGGAGTTGCTTTGATGATCGCCTCGTCTATCGCGGTTGCTCCATCCCCACAGCGTCGCCTTAACCTGCTCCACCGGAACCGCAGCATCCTCACCGACTCCTCTGACGAAGCCGAGGCCTACTCGGCGCCACCAAAGAGGTTGTACACTCATCGCATCGCACCTTCTCCATAATTCGACCTCCCGGCACCGACGGTGCTCCATCCCGCACCCCCATGGCGCGGCTACCTTGAAGCCGGCGCCGCGGGTGACATCTCCATGGTGGCTCTCCCCCAGTGCGAGGCCCCTTTGGCGGCGGCGTCCATACCAGCCGGATCTTCTGCTACTGCTCCGGCTCTCGCTCGCTCGTGCTGCTGCTGCTGCTCCGGCTCTCGCTAGCTCGCTCGCGCAGCAGCTGCTGCTCCGGCACTCGCTCGCTTGCGTTGCTGGTGTTGCTGCTCTTCCCCTCGCTCGTGTTGTTGCTCTGCTCCGATTTAGCTACACTTCAGTCGACTGAATCGACTTTTGGGTCAGTCGATTTTCAGGGGATAGGGGGGCTCGCCGGAGTTAAGGAAGAACCACCCACAGCGGGGAGAGGGGCTCGCCGGAGAGGTACCCCACTATCTATCTTAGGGTTCAGGGTGGGGGCGGTGGTCACCGGCGGTGGGGCGCAGTGGTGGGGCGGTGGCGTGGGGATCGCCGGAGAAAAAGCTCGGCGCGGGGGGGCTAGAGGGTTGGCCGGGGCGGCGGCGGACTGGGGGTGGGAAGTTGTTTTGGGGCGGCGAGGCGGCGCGGGAGCGCCGCCGGCCGCGGGCGGCGGGTGCCGGCGGTTTGGACGGTGGTGGCTGGCGGCTCAGAGGGGTGCAGGTTGAAGATGAATTGCAGGCCCTCCCTAAACTACATGTGAAGTGCCTCACTGCTACCATTGCGTTCAGTTTCGACAGTAACATTCAGATTCCATAGTAAATTTCAGTTTCAACAGTTAAGTTCAGAGTCAACAGTTTTTACTCATCTGTTGTAGTCAGATGTTTTTTGGTGATGTAAATTTTACATCTATCACTTTTTGATAATGTAGTTTACATCATCTATTGGAGATGCTATTAGAATCCCACTTGAGATTAACGATGTCTGTCTTGTACTGCTTCAGCCTCGACATCTTACGGCTCGCCGGAGCTGCTCCAATGACGGAACCATCCATCACAATAGAGCAGTGCCCTGGACGCCTCTACATATTCCTCAGATCTTTCTCCACACCTCCGATAGCCACCTCTACCTCAACTTCTTCAGCGACCAACCCAATGATGCTGAGGTCGATACGGCTACGGCAAAGAGGTTGTACACTTGTCGCATCACTTATTACTCTACATTCATGTCGATCCATTAGGGCTATTGTGGTTCAAAGGAAAAACATAGCAATAGGAAATTTTCCTATGGCACTCTACTATTCAATTATTCATGCATTTTGTTGAAAGGAATGGAGCAAAACATCCACCTTGACCTACTTTTCAAAATCCTATGCATGAAAACAAGACCAAGTGCATTAGTGGCAGAATAACATTCTAACTGTAGACGCTTTCATATGGTTTCACTTTAATTTGGTCATGTTTCTTTTCATTCCTCTGCTCTTTCAATTCCTATGAACCAAAGACCCAAGTTGATAGAAATATTGTGTTTACAAATGCTTTGTTTCCCATGTGCATTCCTATCCTATTCCGGTGTTTTTACTATCCCTGCGTTTTTAGAATCATGCAAGCCAAAGGAGCCCTTACAGAATTACTTCAATTATAGGTAGGTGTCGAAGAAAACTTTGTGTGGTTTGTCCTGCTCCTGCCGCGACGTCGTCCACCTGACCTGAGCTGCTCCATCGACAGAAGCATCCACCAAACCAGACATCACGACTCCTGACCTTGTTTCGCCACCTCAGATCTCCTTCCCTGCCGCCGGCACCCACCGCAACGTCATCACCCTCATCGACTCAGCAGATGAACCTGAGGAGTACACGGGTCCACAAGAGAGGCCGCACTCTTTTGTTTCTGCTTATGTTATGCATTGCTTAATATTACCTGCTACTTTATCATCCTGTTCACCTCTTAGACTCCAAGTCAGGTCCAAATTAATGTTCAAACTTGAGTTCTAAATTAGTTGTGGGGCACATATCAGGCAGCAATGAATAGTATCTCTGTCTAATATCTGGTTCACCTAGGGTATGCCTATGTTGTTCATCTTGGGTGGGAAACAAATAGTAAAGCAATCATCATCCGTATTTTTTATTAAATTAAAGCAATCATCAGCCTGCTATCATTATTTTTGGATCCATCCACTGGTTTTTTCCATCACTCTAAATTTCTGCTTGCTCTCCTTACATAATCTCACCATATTTTGTTCGTATGCATGTCAGATATTGTACACGGTCATGCTGAACATGTAGAGAAAAAGAGAAGAGTTTTGCGCGGCAATACAATGTCATGCAGACATCGCTCCATGGTGGGTTCAATGGCAACCCCCCCCCCCTCTCTCCAGATTGTAATCCAGAGGAAGATATCTGTTCTGAGGCAGATTCAGACGCAGCTGACCACTCCTATTTACCCCCAAGGTGTTTGCTCTTACTTGGCATGATGATGTTAGTCATATCATGCATATGTGGCCTTGCAGTGCCTACTTTCAACATCATATATGTCATCTGCTTAGTTTAGACATGTTATGTAATGCCACCTGTTTAGTTTCTATATCATATATGGGAATTATGCAGTCTCATGTCTTTTAGCCAGCCATAATATATGTGAAATGTGCAATGCCATCCTGTTTAGCCAGGCATCATATATTTGAATGATATGTTGCCCATCCTTTTCTTCATTACATTTCCATTTGCCGACAATGTTTGTACATTAAATTACTCTTCCTGTGAATCAGCCATTTGAGTGGGTGATGGAAAAATCTGGAGTGAAAATAAGGCCTTCAGAGCAGACAGTGCTACCTATCGAAGCAGATCTCTTGCTGGGTCCCGATAGCTCCTCAGAGATGGATTTAGAGACAGATGACCAGTCATATTCCTCCACCGAGGTGTATGCTCTAACTTGGCACGGTTATACTGTTCATATCATGCATATGGTGTCTTGCATTGCATAGTTTAGACATCATATACACAATATTCAACACCATGTTCTTAGTTCAGACATCATATATGCGAATGCCCTCTGCTTAGCATATAAATCACATATGTGAATTAAATCATGCGATCCTGATTACTTAGATAACATGTATGTGAATTATGTCATGCGATCCTGTTTAGTTAGTCATCATATCTTTGAATTATGTTATGCTATGCTATCCAGTTTAGATAGACATCATATATGTGAAATTATGTCATGCTATCCGTTTTAGTTAAACAATATACATGTCAACTATTTCATGCCCTCTTTTTTCCACACTATCTATTGCATCTATCTCTCATACAATGTGTGTACATTCAGCTATGTTTCCTGTTTATCAGCCATTTGAATTGGAGCGGGTGATGGCAGTATCTAGCGGAGTAAAAACATGGTCTTCAAATAAAACAATGCTACCTCTTGGTGGAGATTGCACCCCAGTTTTACATGCACGAGAACCAGCCCTACCACACATAACCCAGACTCTCGTAGATTGTACCCCTACTGCGATGGACAGAGAACCAGCTTCACCCAATCTAACCCCAACCCCAGCAGATAGTAACCCTGTTCCTGTTGACACAGCACCATCTCCACCACATAGCTCCCAAACAAGAGCAGTTAGTAAGGCAGCCCCAGTGCCCAAAGCGCCAGTACTACCACGGCGAACCACAACTCCACCAGTTAGTACACCTATTCCTGTGGAGGAAGCAGAACCAGCCATTCGTAGTTTAGTATCTATCGCATTTGATGTTGTTAAATCCTATGTGCATATCTTCCCATCATGGAAATATTATAATGAAGATGAAGGAAAATGCTAGTTGCAGGTGTTTGTCCAGGTGTTATGTGTAAGTAATGTTATTTATGACAATTACTTTGCTTTGTCCCATACATTCTACCTCCATGATGGTTAATACAACAAATTTACACATTTTTCTCTATAGAGAAGGACCGATTTGGAAACTCAGGATGAGGTAACCTGTGCTAATACCTCTGCTATCTTCAAGAATGCTTAGTGGCAGTATCGGAATTACCTGAAGAAAATGTACGTCACTGGCAAAGAAACCCATCAAATTCCCTTACGTTCTCCTAAGACACAGTTACTGGACGATGACTTAGAACGCCTTGTTCTGTACTGGTCCCGAACCAAGAATGTGGTAAGGTCTATGAGCTCATTTTCTATTTTTAAGTACTATCACTGGTACGCGTCGGTGCTATACAAATGGTTTTTAACCCCTTTCCGCGACGGCGTTCGGAACTGTCGCCAAGTGAGTGACGGTGATAGGGGGGTCCTTCCCACACGACCCAGAAACCATCGGGGATATTCCCTCCTAGCACACACGCTCGGCAAAATGAGGTCGTGTGCGACCGGCGTGCTCTCAAATACAGAAATACGTACAATAGAGCTCAAAATACAATTATACAGGCTAAATTGTTTCCGGACGCAAGTACATCCCACACAGTCAGTCCCCGCTAAATGTTTCTGTTCATATGTACATCCCACACAGTCGCTCCAAGGAAAACGTTTCCGTTCACAGGTACATCACACACAATTTCCCCCGTTAAATCATTTGTGATAGCGTTGCCATGGCACACGATATTAACAATTTTATCATTTGCGTTATTGAATGCATCACACACGGTGCATAGAAGAAACTGTGTGGCAAAGGTTGTCCATCACACACAGTTTTTATGTGGTAAACGTTTGCGCAAGGTGGCCTAACGCAAACAGTTTTCAAGAGGATGTCGTGTGTGCACTGGAGATTGATCGCACACGTAGTGGATCCTAGAAACGTTTCTGATCTCCACGTCTATCGCAGACATTTCGCTTTCGCAAAACGTGTGCAGTGTAATCCTTAATTTAAAGATCACATGTTTTGAATTTGAAAGTAGGCAATCACATATTTCATATCCAACCATGTTTATTACAAATATAGGTTCAACCACCAATGCATAATTCGATGCACATGTACATATACGAAAGAACTACAAAAGCACCAAGTTGTCGGTGGGAAACGACACCTATGGGATCGCAAGAATCCCTACTACGGTTGCCGGGGCGCAGGGTTGCAAGAAGAGCAGGATTAGTAATCAGCACAAGGGTCGTTTACCCAGGTTCGGGCCACGAGGATGCGTAAAACCCTAGTCCTGCTTTGGTGGATGTATTGAGTGTTCTTGAGCCCTCGAACTAGCTATGGTGGCTGAGTAGTTCCAAAGAGCCGAATCCCTCTCCAGTATGCCATGGGCCTCCTTTTATAGTCGAAAGGGGCTGCCACAGTGGCACACAGGAGGTGGAAAGGCCTACAGTGTCGCGAGCTTATCGCTCGTATTACAGGACAAGACGCATTTAATGCATCGCTTAGGTGTCCCCTTGCTTTATTGGGGACGGGAACGAGGCCCATCCTGTCCGTCGCCGCTCCTCCTCGCTTCGACACGCGCCCTGGCCAGCGATGCATGCGGCGCCATGTAGGCAGGCAGGCAGCTGAGGAGGCGTGGTGGTAGGGTCTTCACGAAGATCTGCATGCCGCCATGCGGGCGCTTGCTGAGTTGGCCTGGAAGCTGCATGTTGCCACGCAGGTGCCTGCCCAGCTAGTTGGGCTGGCAGCTGCATGCGAACGGCGGTGGAGACTTGGCTGGTGCGGGCCTGGCAGTGGCCCTGCTGGCGTCCTCGGTGAGGGCCTTGCCGGGTGGCCCGGCAAGGGTCTTGCCGTGGCGTGCTGTCGTCCCCGGCAAGGATCTTGCCGGGGGTCTTGTGGCTCTCCTCGGCAAGGATCTTGCCGAGGATTGTTGTCTTTTAATCCTCATCTGATCTTGAATATTCCTTGTCTTCACAATGATCTGCATGCTACCACGGAGGTGCCTCCCGAGCCCTAGTTCCAACGTGGTTGGTTGAGTTGGAACCCGTGGACTCAAGGGTGGCTCACTCTGTTGGTGAGGACGAGCCGCCCCGGCAAGGGTCTTGCCGGGGCCGCTGAGGCTGCCCCCGGCAAGGATCTTGCCGAGGGAACCTGCTTCGCCTCTCTGCTTCTTTGTGTTCTTGGCCCTGGTGTTGCCTTGGCTGTCTTGTACTTCGGCTTTTCTCCGGCTTCCCTCCTTTGCCCTGCTACGCGTGGCCGTGGCGCGCGGCTCTGACTGCCCGTGCAAGTAAAGGGGTCAAAAGGACAGCCCCTACTTTTGTACATCGACAGGAGCCCCTGGGCCTGGGCCACACATAAGCGCGACACGTTGTTGGGCCAGGCCCAGAACGGTGCGCGGGCAGGCGGGGCGGATTTTACCGCAGTAACTCTTCGTCCGCTATGCTTCCCCACGACCTGTGTTGAATGCGCGATGTGGAGGGGTGCGCGTGTGACGTGGGGGCATGCGTGGGGCGGTTCCCGTACGCATGTGTCACATCGCAGTACAGGGGCGGCTCACGCCTTCCCCATGAAGAGGGAGAGGCGTAAAGGCGCGGCCCATTTATTGAATGGGGCCGGGTCGCGGTCTTCAAGCCGTCCACACCCCACGATCAGAGGGTGGGGAGAGGTCGCTTCACCCGTCCCCTCGGTTCTGCACGTTCGCCATGCGTCCTCCATGCGCTTGGGGTGGCAAGCGGTGGAGGCGGGAAACCGGGCCGTCGCTGGTTGGGGCAGCGGGTCGGTCTCGATTCCCTGCGCCTCCGGTGGCTGGATTGGTCGAGCGGGGCGGCCGAGCCCCGACCCCGCCCCTTTATAAGGAGAGGGAAGGGGGATGGCACCCTGCACTCTTCTATCTAATATCTCCTCCTTCTTCTGCTTCTTCCTCTCATCCGCCATGGAGAAGGGGAACCCCGGTCCCTCGACGGTGGCGGCGAGGGTCACCGCTCGAAAGTGCGTCCCTCCTCCTCCTGAGCCCGTGGTGGTGGAGCCGGCCGCGAGGGGAAGGGGGAGGGGGCGAGGCCGTGGGCGAGGCAGTGGCAGAGGTCGTGGTGCTCGGGGAAGAGGAGGACAGGGCAGCGCGCCGGCCTCGCCCCCGCCAATG
Organism: Aegilops tauschii subsp. strangulata; assembly: GCF_002575655.3. Classification (NCBI taxonomy): domain Eukaryota; kingdom Viridiplantae; phylum Streptophyta; class Magnoliopsida; order Poales; family Poaceae; genus Aegilops; species Aegilops tauschii. Next base: position 231,815,724 of record NC_053039.3, read on the forward strand.
ATGCCTTTCCCGATGGAGGGCCACGTTGGAGACCAGCCCCGTGAGTTCTTCATTAGGCTACGCCGGCCTCCACGTCGCTGTCTTCGTCTTCCCACCCCGTTTGCTCGGGAGATGGAGCGTGACCCGCCCCAGACCCTCAGGTTGCGCATGAGGGGCTGCGGGAATGGGGGCACGCGGGTCGACGTCGACTTCCCGGCTCCTCGGGTCATGTACCTCCGCCGTGGATGGAAGACGTTCGCTCGCATCCACAGCCTGACGGCAGGGCTTGTCCTCTACTTCAAATTAATGGAGGACGGCCTGCTCTCCGTCAAGGTCTTCGGAGATTTTGGAACTCGCCTGAAGTGCTGCATGGAGAGCTCCTCCGACGGAGACTCCGACGATGGAAGCTCTTCCTCGAGCGAAAGTGACGAGGAGGACAGTGGGCAGATGACAGGGGACGAATCCGACTAGGCGTCAGACGCCCCGCGCCTGGGCGGGTGCGGCAGCAGCAACATCTACACCTGGCCGCTCCTCCGGCGGAGTTTTGCCGGGCGAGGGGCCAGCTCCTTGAACTTCTCGGGGCCGTCTCCTTGGGCGGCTGGCGTCAGGAGGCTACCGAAAAGGAAGAGGGCGGGCGGCAAGGCCGTCAACTCGGAGTATGCGGACACCAACACCTTCGTCGCGTGTTTGGCGACCTGCCGCCTCGTCTTCCAGCTCCTTTCCCGGCACCGTCATCACCGGCCCACCCTTGGGCAGCCACCGAGGTGTTCTCTTGGTGCTTTCTACTGCTCGTAGCTCGCCTAGGCGCCCCTTTTGCCCTTTCGCCTTCTTGACCTGCCTCCTGAGGAGAGGGACAAGAAAGGGATTACAGGCATCTCATATTTTTTTAGTCTCTAAGCCTTTGGGCTTTTGTTAAATTTAGAACTTGTAATCCCCTTGCTCATGTTTTTCATTCCGTACGAACTGTACCTGTGTGGGATGTTTTTAATGAAAAAGGGATGTTTTCCGGGTTTTTGTTCATGGGTGAAACCCGCGACAAGGAGCGAATCCTTGTTACTATTTAAGATAAATGTTTTTCGCTCGGCAATAGGCCTTGCCGTCCCCCCTACTTCGCTCGACCATTCTCGCGCCCTTGGCGGAGGCAGGGACGAAGCGGGCTTAGGCTCCTCGTTCTATCTCCTCGCCGCCGCGGCTACAACAAATCCGGACCCAGGAGATAATCCTTAGGTATAGAAAAAAGGGGAGCACGGTAGCCTGGAGATAAAACAAGGTTTCACATGTCCCAGTTTCGTACCGAAATGCATGACAGAGGATGAAAGACTTATCTGGTTCTGCATCCCCCGTCAACCTTGTCTTGCCGCGGTTGGATCCTTGTACTTGCAGCCCCCGGCAACTTTGGTTTGCCGGGGTCGGGACGCCGGTCTGTTCCCTTTCTTCCAAGTAGCTCAGCAGAAGCGCCCATGTGCCCTACGAACCAAAGGAGGGCAGAAAAGAACAGAGAGACGCGTACTCGACCTCTAGGCTAGGGGTTAGTCGCCGCTAAGCACTATCAACCCTAACCAAGGAAGAGACTCGACCTAGCATGCATGCTATAACTTAGGGCGCCAGCGCTTCGTTTATGTGCTCAGGGTCTGCGCCTGGCTTTGTACAGAGGGTTACATGCCTTGTCGGCAAAGCTTGTACAAAAGGTGGCTTGCCGGGAGGCCCGGCAAGCCGTGCCTTATGGGTAAAACTTGTGAAGATGCTCGATGTTCCAGGATTTGCTCACTGGGATAGCATCTTTGGTCTCCAGGCGGACTGCGCCAGGCCTGGTGACTCGTATTACCCGATAAGGGCCTTCCCACTTTGGCGTCAACTTGTTAGAATTCTTGGCCGACTGAATGCGCCGAAGGACAAGGTCGCCTTCCTCAAAGCTTCGGGCAGGGACCTTGTGGCTATGGTAATGGTGCAAGGCCTGCTGGTAGCGTGCTGCTCTCACAGCCGCCCGAAGATGATCTTCCTCAAGGAGCGTTGCGTCATCTTGGCGCAACTGCTCTTGCTCAAGCTCATCATAAGCGAGCACTCGAAGTGACCCGTATATGAGTTCCGTGGGGAGAACTGCCTCCGCCCCATACACTAGGGCAAAGGGTGTCTGACTGGTGGCTCCATTTGGTATCGTCCTGGTCGACCAAAGAACCGCCGGCAACTCATCAATCTAGCGCCTTCCGCTCTTGTGCAACCTGTCAAAGGTCTTCGTTCTCAGGCCTCGCAACACTTCATCATTCGCCCTCTCCGCTTGGCCGTTGCTCCGGGGGTGTGCCACGGAAGAAAAACAGACCTTGCTGCCGAGGTCTTGAACATACTGCATGAAGGTGTGGCTAGTGAACTGCGTGCCGTTGTCGGTGATAATTCTGCTTGGCACACCAAAGCGGCAGACCAGTCCCTTGAAGAACTTGACGGCTGACTGTGCTGTCACCTTTCTCACTGCTTCCACCTCCGGCCACTTTGTGAACTTGTCGATTGCAACGTACAAGTACTCAAAGCCCCCGACAGCACGGGGAAAGGGGCCCAGTATATCGAGCCCCCAGACCGAGAATGGCCAGGAGAGAGGGATAGTTTGAAGGGCTTGAGCTGGTTGATGAAGCTTCTTTGAATGGAACCGACACGCTTCACACTTGGTTATTAGTGTCATCGCATCCTGGAGGGCGGTGGGCCAGAAGAAACCTTGCCGGAACGCCTTGCCGGCAAGGGCCCTCGACCCTATGTGGGAGCCACATATGCCTCCATGTATCTCTGCCAACAGCTCCAGTCCTTCCTCCCTGGGGATGCACTTCAATTTCACACCGTTCAGCCTTCTCCTGTACAGGACATCATCGAGGAACTGGTACAGGGCAGACCGACGGGCTACTTTTTCCGCTTCTTCCTGCTCCTCAGGAAGTTCCCCTGTTTGGAGGAATCGGACGGTATGCTGCGCCCATGCCGAAGCCTGGGGCTCGACGGCAAGGACCAAAGGCATCTCTTCTGCCATGGGAGCGGTTGTCTCCATGGCCAGGGCTTGACGCCCTGCCGAAGCCAGTTGCTCTTTGGCAGGCTCAGTGTGCACAGCAACATCCTTGCCGGCAGCCCCAGGGGGCTCGGCGGGAAAGTACCTGCCGGGACCTGATTTCCTTCGCTTGTTCTGCCCCGTTGATGGTTCGACAGATGGCTGAGTTAACTAGAGCAAAAAGGTACCTGGTTCCACAGGTAGCTTGAACGCAGCACGCTTCGACAGGTAATCGGCGATGTCATTCCCCGCTCGAGGAACGTGCTCCGCTTGGATACCGTCAAAGCGCTCCTCCAGCTTCCTCACTTCATCTACGTAGGCCTCCATCAATGGGCTCTGGTAATCCTTGTTGACTTGTCTGACCACAAGCTGCGAGTCACCCCTGACGATGAGCTTCTTCACCTCGAGGTCTGCCACGATCCTGAGACCGGCAAGCAGCCCCTCGTACTCAGCGGTGTTGTTTGTGGACATCTCCCTGGGAAAGTGCATCTGGATCACATACTTGAGGTGCTCTCCGGTGGGTGCGACAAGAAGCACACCGGCACTGGCGCCTTGCAGCGAGAAAGCCCCATCAAAGTACATGATCCAGTCGCGGTCTGCTTCCTTGCCGGGGAGAGCGGTCTCCTGGATTTCTTCGTCGGGCGTTGAGGTCCATTCTGCAATGAACTCCACCAAGACTCTGCTCTGGATTGTCGAGGTACTTTCAAACTTCAACCCAAAGCTCCACAACTCCAGAGCCCATTCCACAATCCTTCCGGTCGCATCTGGGTTATGCAGTATCCTTTGCAACGGGAGGCGGGTGACGACAGTGATCTCGTGGGCTTGGAAGTAATGACGCAGCTTCATCGAGGCCATAAGGAGGCCGAAGAGCAATTTCTGCACACCGGAGTACCTCGACCTAGCCCCCTGCAAGAGGGAGCTGACAAAGTAAACCGGGTGCTGCATCATCTTCTTCTTCGGCACCACCTCACTCGACTGCGCGGGCACTGCCCTGGTGGCATCAGACTCTGCCGGGGGCCTCGCCTTGCCGGCACCAGGCCCTGCCGGGGGAATCTTTGGCTTGCCATCCGCTGGTTCTTCCATCGCCACTGCATCCTTGTCGACCTCCCTCTGCGCCACCAGTGCGGCGCTAACCACTTGCTTCGTCGCCGCCAGATACAGCAGCAACGGCTCTTATGGTTTAGGCGCAACCAGTATTGGCGTGGAGGAAAGGTATTTCTTCAGATCCTGCAACGCTGCCTCGGCTTCTGGGGTCCACTCCATTGGGCCTGCCTTCTTCAAGATTTGGAAAAAAGGAAGGTTGCGCTCGGCGGACTTGGAGATGAATCGGCTCATGGCGGCGACGCAGCCGGTGAGCCGACGCACATCCTTGATCCGCTTGGGCACCTCAATATGTTCAATAGCCTTGATTTTGTCTGGGTTTGCCTTGATCCCGTGCCGCGACACAAAGAATCCGAGAAGCTTGCCGGACGGAACGCCGAAGACACACTTCTCAAGGTTCAGCTTAAGGTTGATCTTGCGTAGGTTGGAAAATGTCTCTTCCAGATCTTGCACAAGAGTTGCCCCGTCCTTGGTTTTGACCACTATGTCATCCATGTATGCTTCCATATTTCTATGGAGCTGGGGTTCAAAACCAATTTGGACTGCTCTTGCAAATGTCGAGCCAACACTCTTCAACCCGAAAGGCATCCGTAAAAAGTAATACGTACCACATGGGGTGATGAATGTTGTCTTCTCTTCATCTTCTCTTGTCATGAAGATTTGGTGGTAGCCCGAGTAGGCGTCAAGGAATGATAGCAGATCACACCCGGCCATGGAGTCGACAATCTGGTCGATGCGCGGCAACGGGAAGGGGTCCTTAGGACAAGCCTTATTGATATCTGTGTAGTCAATACATAGCCTCCACTTCCCATTTGCCTTGCGCACCACCACCGGATTGGCCAACCACGTCGGATGGAGCACTCCTCTCACCAAACCTGCCGCTTCTAACTTCCTGATCTCCTTTGTGATGAATTCCTGCCTCTCCAGAGCCTGCTTTCTGACCTTCTGCTTGACGGGCCGCGCATGAGGACAGACAGCTAGGTGGTGTTCAATTACCTCCCTGGGAACACCGGGGATGTCGGATGCTTGCCATGCAAACACGTCGACATTCGCCCGCAGGAAGATGACGAGCGCGCCTTCCTATTTACTGTCGAGGGTGGAGCCTATGGTGAAACCCCCCCCCCCTCGTGCCATCCTCCCTGACGGACACCTTCTTGGTCTGCGGTGGCTCAGCTCTCGATTTCTTGCTCTTGCCGGTAGAGCTCTCTGGCACGTCCTCGACGGTGGCACAACACTCCGAGGAGGTGCTCTTGCCGGAGTGGGTGCGAGAGGCCTTGCCGGGCTTCTTCCTCCCCCCCCCCCCCGGGCCTTCAGCGGCAGGAGCAAGTGCCTTGACGGCAGCTGCTGCAACTGCTTCCCGGTAGAGTTGGTCGGTGCAAATCAGCGCGTCCTTCTTGTCGGAGGGGACAAAGATGATGGTCAACGGCCCGGGCATCTTTAGCATGTTGTAGGCGTAGTGCGACGACGCCATGAACTTGGCTAGTGCTGGGCGGCCGAGGATCCCGTTGTAGGGCAAGGGGATCTCGGCCACGTCGAAGACAATCCTCTCCGTCCTGTAGTTCAACTCTCCTCCAAACGTCACGGGCAGTGTGACCTTCCCCTTCGGCTGGCTCCTCCCCAGATTGACCCCTTGAAACGTGCCCGTTTCCTCGAGGTCTCCATCAGGAATTTGTAGCCTTTTGATCACGACGGGCGAGATCAAGTTCAGACCGGCCCCGCCGTCGACCAACATCTTGTTCACCTTGAGGTTGCGTATCGTTGGTGAGACCAACAACGGCAAACACCCAACTGCGATTGTGCGGTCAGGGTGGTCCTCGACGTCAAAGATGAGGGGCGTGCTGGACCACTTCAGCGGCTTCTGAGCGTCGAACGACGCCTCTGCTGCTGTAATCTCACGCGCCCACTACTTGAGCTGGCGGTGAGAAGTATGCAGCGAGGCGCCACCATCGACGCAATGGCCTCTGTAGCCTTCTGGAACTCTTGCTCACCGGACGCGTCGTCCTCGTCATGATCATCGTCTTCTTGCTTCTTATCACGGCCCCGGGCGGGCCTCTCTTGCTGGATGTCCTTGCCGCGGCTGCCTCCTTGGCCGCGACGCTTCTTGCCGGATCCCTCGGCACCGCCCTGGTCCTTCTCCTTGTTCCGCCTCTCATACTCGGCCTTTTGCTTCTCAGCAAGCAGCTCGACTTGCCGGCAGTTCTAGAGGTCGTGGCCCTTGGTGCGGTGGATCTTGCAGTACTGCTTGCCGGAGCCCCCTGGCTTGTCGGCAGCTGCTAAGGCCCGGCAGGCGGCGCACCCGGCGATCTCCTTGTTGGGGTCGTCTGCCTTGACCTTCTTGGCAGCGCCGGTGTCGTCAGATCCTTCAATGGCAAGCACAGCCTTGCCCTTGCGTTTCCTGTTACGACACCGGCCCTTCTTCGTCGGGGCGGCGGTGTCTTCATCAGTAGAGTCGGTTTCCGCGCCGGCGTCCTTGCCGGGGTACTTCCTTCCCTCTTCAGCCCGGGCGCACCTATCGGCCAGAACATAGAGTTCGGCCACATCCTTAACCTTGGTCATCGTCGGCTCTTCGTGCATCTTGCGGTTGTGCATGTTCTGATGGAACGCGCTGATCACGGCGGCGGGATGAACGTCGGGGATGTTGAACTGCACCCGGCTGAATCTCTGGATGTACTTGCGCAGAGTTTCCCCTTCCTTCTGGGGAATGATATGCAGATCACTGGCCTGGCCATGAGCTTGGTGGCCTCCTGTGAAGGCGCCAACGAACTCATGGCACAGATCCGACCAAGAAGAAATGGAATCCGCCGGCAAGTGCGTCAACCAAGACATAACATTGGGCTTCAGTGCCAACGGGAAGTAATTGGCAAGCGCCTTGTCGTCGCGAGCTCCGGCAGCCTGCATCATGATGGTGTAGATGCTGAGGAACTCGGACGGATGGGTCTTGCCAGTGTACTTCTCGCCGACGTCGGGCTTGAACATGCGGTGGGACGGCCACTGGAACTGCCATAGCTCACGGGTAAAGGCTGGGCATCCCACCTCATAAGGTAGGCCGCCGGAGCCCCCCGGTGCTGGGTGGTCCATAGCGGGTCCCGCCCGCTTGTCCGACTGGTGGCGTGTATCATGCCGGCGCTCGATAGTGCTTCGAGGATCTTCGTGAGCTCGTTCTCAAAGAACTTGGCGCTGGTCGCGGTGGGTCCGCGGGTCGGACGACGCTATAGAGATGTTATCACAAGCGTCGTCACGACGGGCCGACTCCCGCGGCGGCTGGCGAGGAGGAGGAGAGTGCACCGTGACCGCAGCACCCCCGGTCCTCCCAGCGCTGCCATGTGGTGGCTCGGTGGAGCGCCGGCCCGAGGGTCCCGCCGGCCGCGGATCATCTTTGTTGGCGACGGCAACGAGGCTCCGGATGGTGGCCCTCCACTCGTCGAGCTTCTCCGCAGCAGGAGGGAAGTCGAGGAGCAGCTGCGCGCGTGCGCCAAAGCTTCTGCTGGCGTGGGTGGCGGCGACAGCTGCGTGGACCGTGGCGCGCTTTGACTTCGAACCACGTTAGAAGGAGCTCTATCACGACCCAGCGGCTGCGCGCCATTTTCGCCAGCACTTCGGCGGGCATGCTGAACTCCTTCGTCCTGCGGACGACGCACAGGGCTTTTCCCACGGCGGTGTCCACGGTCACCGGCGTGGTGACGCTGCTCGCCGCGCACACCATGGGAAGAGCGCGCAGTGGTCGCCGGTGTGGGCATCTTGGAGGTTGCTGCGCCGCCCGTGGGTGGCACAACGACACTCCTGGAGGGCCCCGCGCCGCCTGTGGGGGGGCCAGCCCCGTCTTTGGATTTGGTGACGTGCGGCCCGTCGCCTGGCGCATGGACGGCGCCGCTCGCCAGGCTCTGACTGCCAGGGCGATGCTGGTGCTCGCGGACCGCGGCTCGGGTTCTGTCCGCGACCAGGCCGCTGCTCGCCCGTACTGGCACGGGCCATTCGGCCCCCGACGAGCTGATCGTCGTGGCCGTCTTCTTCTTGGGAGCCATGGCGATGAAGAACCGTTAGGCTAACTACTAGACCAGATTCTCACAATTACGCCCCCTACCTGGCGCGCCAAAGATGTCGGTGGGAAACGACACCTATGGGATCACAAGAATCCCTACTACGGTTGCCGGGGCGCAGGGTTGCAAGAAGAGCAGGATTAGTAATCAGCACAAGGATCGTTTACCCAGGTTCGGGCCGCGAGGATGCGTAAAACCCTAGTCCTGCTTTGGTGGATGTATTGAGTGTTCTTGAGCCCTCGAACTAGCTACGGTGGCTGAGTAGTTCCAAAGAGCCGAATCCCTCTCCAGTATGCCATGGGCCTCCTTTTATAGTCGAAAGGGGCTGCCACAGTGGCACACAGGAGGTGGAAAGGCCTACAGTGCCGCGAGCTTATCGCTCGTATTACAGGACAAGACGCATTTAATGCATCGCTTAGGTGTCCCCTTGCTTTATTGGGGACGGGAACGAGGCCCGTCCCGTCCGTCGCCGCTCCTCCTCGCTTCGACACGCGCCCTGGCCAGCGATGCATGCGGCGCCATGTAGGCAGGCAGGCAGCTGAGGAGGCGGGGTGGTAGGGTCTTCACGAAGATCTGCATGCCGCCATGCGGGCGCTTGCTGAGTTGGCCTGGAAGCTGCATGTTGCCACGCAGGTGCCTGCCCAGCTAGTTGGGCTGGCAGCTGCATGCGAACGACGGTGGAGACTTGGCTGGTGCGGGTCTGGCAGTGGCCCTGCTGGCGTCCTCGGTGAGGGCCTTGCCGGGTGGCCCGGCAAGGGTCTTGCCGTGGCGTGCTGTCGTCCCCGGCAAGGATCTTGCCGGGGGTCTTGTGGCTCTCCTCGGCAAGGATCTTGCCGAGGATCGTTGTCTTTTAATCCTCATCTGATCTTGAATATTCCTTGTCTTCACATAGATCTGCATGCTACCACAGAGGTGCCTCCCGAGTCCTAGTTCCAACGTGGTTGGTTGAGTTGGAACCCGTGGGCTCAAGGGTGGCTCACTCTGTTGGTGAGGACGAGCCGCCCCGGCAAGGGTCTTGCCGGGGCCGCTGAGGCTGCCCCCGGCAAGGATCTTTCCGGGGAACCTGCTTCGCCTCTCTGCTTCTTTGTGTTCTTGGCCCTGGCGTTGCCTTGGCTGTCTTGTACTTCGGCTTTCCTCCGGCTTCCCTCCTTTGCCCTGCTACGCGTGGCCGTGGCGCGCGGCTGTGACTGCCCGTGCACAAGTAAAGGGGTCAAAAGGAGAGCCCCTACTTTTGTACACCGACACAAGTAAAGAATGATGAACCATAGTTGTACTAAAGACTGTAAAGAGAGAGGCGAAAGACATTATGGTTGCTAGAGAAGGTGAAGTGGAATGCCCATATTGTGCCCTCCTCCATGCGTAATGCGCGCACGACTCTAGGCCAACCCCTTGTGATGGCTGCCCGTCCATCCTTCACTGTCTTCATTACGACTTCTCGATGCTCACTATAGTCTGGATGAAATACTTTAACCTTCATTGCGTGTCCACCAATCATGTACTTTGCGAGGTAATCTTGAGTGAACTGCTTCGAGAACCACTGTGAACGAAAAGGTTCAGACATTATTGTCTAACAACTCATTATGGGCAGTAAAAAGAGAAGGCTGCAGAGCTTGTAGTTACCATCCTACAGCTCACTGTTGTGTTGGATAGAGCAAAAACAAATAATTTGCTTGCCACCATTCGTATCTTTTTGCTAATAATACTTATCAGTTTCCTCACTTGATGCTTGTTCATGAATATATCATTGCCCCATACGCAAAAAGGGTCGATTCGTGGATCCTTGCCAAGGGCATATGTACCTACAAGCAACAAGTCAATATTACAAGCTAACAAGTGTCCAGGCCTGGATCTATATGCACTACATTATGGAACAACGGGGGGAGTACAAGCCGAGGGATGAAGCTAACCTCGGCGGAAAATGGCGGTCACTGTCGTTGTTGTCCTGAATAAGTAGTGGAAAGGCATGATAAGTACAGCAACCTTAACATCAAACAAATATAGCAAAGGTAAACAACATCATCTCCAAATGATAGCTTGAATGTGTTTGTTTCAGCATGCTGTTAAAGCAGATATAAAATGGAAGGCAATGTTACCGACAGCAGGCTTAACAGCCATCAAATATTGCCATTAAAACTGGTATTGTTGAAAATGAATAGAACGTAGGTAATGCTTAAACATCACACTAGATAAATGTGTAAAACTGAAATAAAGGGCATGTGTTAACTACACCAGGAATAACTGGAACCAAATATTGCCATTCAAACTGGTATTGATGTAGTCGAGCGGCACAGTTCCGACTTGCACATAACGAACAACACGTTGAGAATGACTGAAATAAACAAGGCATAAATGACCAGTATAACAACCAAATATAGCCATTGAAAACTGGACAGAGTCTCACTGCAACCAACCTAACAAGCAAATACAGATAAACATGGCATATGCTTGAAAACTGGGCAAATGCTCACTGCAACCAACCTAACAAGCAGATACAGATAAACAAGGCTTCTGCTTGATAACTGGACAAATGCTAAAAAAATCAACCTAACAACCAAATACAGATAAACAAGGCATCTGCTTGATAACTGGACAAATGCTCACTGCAACCAAACTAAGAACCAAATACATATAAATAAGGAATATGCTCGATAACTGGAAAAATGCTCACTCCAACCAACCTAAAAACCAAATACAGATAAAGAAGGCATCTACTCATTATAAACAACCAAATATAGTCATTCGTGAAACTGAAGTGGACAATTCATACTTAAACATCACATAGCCCTATTGAACAATACATTTTTGCATAACTGAAATAATTAAACACGGCACAGTTAAAGCACCGCATGACAAATGCTACTACAACAAAGGGTACGGGTTGGCAAGCTAGAAAAGGTAAGATTTGCTGATAGAATGTTGCCTCACATTTCATGGACGGGATCCTTCTAGTTGGAAGAGCACAGACCCATGGTGCGCTCTCTGATGTCATAGATGGGTTGTTTCACCTTGGAAGAACCTTCGTGGGTGCCCTCCTCGTGGTCATGGTCTTGGTGGATGAGATCTGACTTGGCAATTGAGGATCCCAAGCCGCCGTCGTAGAACGTGTCCTTCAGAAATGACAAAATGGGCTCGATGGCGTATAAAGCTCGCAAATCCTTGACTGCTTGGCGGAGGAGATCAGCGGTAGGGCCGTCGAAGAGATCGACGGCGGTTGAACTAGAGGGTTGGGGATGGACCACTTAACCTGTGACATGGCCCGCATGAAGCCGTCACTGTGGACGAGCTTGATGTTGTAGCCAGCTTTCCCAAGATACAGTAATACGCTAGCCCACTGACATGAAGCCTTCGGCATGGCAACGTAGTCAACGTCTTCTTCGGCTTCCGCGGCGACGTGTTGCTCCAGGATTGATAGGTCAGGGCGAACGGCGGCCACCTCGCCAACGTCCACCGTAGAGGCCATGATAAACCTCTTCTTGACCGAACGCTCGTCGGGCTCCCCGGGATACGTGATCGAGCTTAGGCTGCGACATTTTGGAGCAGGGGATGTGGATCTGGCGGGGAGGTACACCGCAGGCCTCTTCTAAAAACTCAAGGGAGTGGGGCGACGGTATGGGAATCGCTGGGTAACCTTAACTTTATTATCTAAGCTAGGAGGAACGGGCAGACCGGCAGGGGTTGGCGGCGCCGCCGGTGGCGGCCGCGAGCTAGCGTTCGAGGGGGGAGGGGGGCGGGTGGGGGACTGTGGAGGTGGGGTGTTTGAGGATATGCCACGGCTACTGAAAATTTTAGTAAATGGTGGGTGGAGATGGTGGTGGACGAGGGAGGGCGATGGTTTAAATGCCTCGGCTACTGCAATTTTACTATAAGGTCGGTGCTGGAGGAGTGTGGGCGACGGTTGAAGTACGGCGGCTACTAAAATTTGGGTAAAGGAATTGATGCGGGGTGGGAGTACCCAAGATCACGCACGGTCCAATAACAATATGTGTGTATGATAATAAGGAAAAGTGGAGCGGAACCGCCGATTTTTGCAACGCTCAAGGCGGGTAGTTTGTTTTTATATTTCTAGCACACGGTTCGTCCTAATTTCCAAATAAACTTACCCACCTTTAGCTTGCACAGGTGGTGGTTTTACAGTGCACTTGCATCGCACACGGCTAAGCCAGTACCTCCACCCTTTGCTCGCGCTTGCACGGTCGTGGTGATTTTACAGCGCACTTGCATCGCACACGGTTGAGCCAGTGCCTCCACCTTGCTCGCGCTTGCGCAGGCATGGTGATTCACAGCGCACTTGTATCGCACACGGTTAAGATACTATACACGTGTCCGTTGAGCCTCATCAGAGTCTTTGCAGCAAAAAATAATGTTAGAGAGGGTCACAAGACAGCCACACCGGCATGTGGCCCAAATATATGAGTGAAAAGGGTGGTCTGTGATGTTCAAAATTCCAATGCACAACTTTGACCGCGCAGGCCCACAGTTGGGCGCATCGTCGAAGATCGATGAGAGGGGCGAGAAGTCAAGAACCACCTGGAAGTGGCCAAATATATGTAGGAATATTGGGGATGTTTAAAACTTTAAATACACAATGCATAACTTTGGTGGCACCTGCCTCGCAAACCTGAAAGCACCCTTGGATATATATATATATGTATATGTATATGTATATATGTATATGTATATGTATATATATGTATATGTATATGTATATATATATGTAATGACATAATGTCGTACCTAGCTAGGATGCTTGGCCCACCACCTCCCACTTCGTGTCAGCGGGGCGGATGCACGTAATGATCGATACTTTGGTCGTACATGCATGTCGCCATGACCTACCATAAGACGGACCAATGAATCTATCGTTTGGTCAAACGACAGCTCTTGTTGCAGATAAACCGCTTGGGCCAATAGATTGAACCGTCATAAAAATCGAACGAGAGGGACCACAAAACTAGCACCTCTTGCATGCGGCCCAAAATGATGTACGTTGGGAAGGGGTGATGTGTGTTTTCAATATAGAATAATGTACAACTTAGATGTGGTACCTACCTCTCGATACAGACAACAACCATGAAGTCAAGGTAGTCAAGGACGAGATATGCAGGGTATGATGTAGGTCGAACCCAGCAATCCGAGCATGTGGGAGGGAATCCTTACAACGCATGAGCTCGAGCTTTGGTTGAGCGGCATGTGACGGTGACCGGCCCTAACACGAACTAGGAGGAATCCATTCATGGCCAACACATACCCCTCATTATCGGTCAAAGGGATGATATATATATACACTCAGGGAGCCCACAGATATGTGTGTCGTCACAAAAAATCGCACAAGGGAGACGTGGTCGACCAGAAGACCCCGTATACACTGCATGCGGCCCGGAAATATGTATGGGTACGGTGGTGTGTTTAAATCTCAAATGCACAACTTCGATGGGCCACCAACTACATTACAAACCGAACACCGTACCCGACTCCAAGCCTGGTTCAATATGTACGATGTCAGTTTCCCAACTTCGAGGCAGCGGCGGGGGGGTGTCCTCCCATGCATGCGCTCAAAGTTTATTTGGTCTAGCATGGGACACATCTATATCTATACCCCTATATAGTGTGCGAATAACTTCGAAAGTTGGTCGTTGGATGAAGCCAATCCGACGCTACAGAGATGGCAAATCCGAGCACTACTGGCCGTTGGATATCATCTACATTCCACCAGATTCTGCCACATGTACAATCTAGAAGACTCCATGGTTGAACTTAAGCATAATGCACAAACCTCAAAACACGAGCACTTCTCCTTTGTTCTCTAGAATCTTCCATATCTTAATTGCCCAAACTTTTTTTTAAATGAATTGTCACTTTTTGTTTTTACTTTATGCTTTACAATGCACAATACCATGGATCTTAAAATAGATTTTTTTATAAAACTAATTGATTTTGGATGAGATGAACTATAAGAATTAAACGGACATCTACATCATGCATATATGACTCAAAGCTTACATGCTATAGTGTGGTATTTATTCATATTTTGGTTACCAAAGCTCATGCGTGCAATGCACGTGTACCTTACTAGTATCAATAGGAAACCATCATGGTCAAACCCTTCTCGTTGTTGGGTCAAAGGGATAGATTGTGTGGGGCCCCCGAATTGTTGGTAAAGGATAGTATATATACCTCGGGGAGCCCACAGATATGTGCCGCGTCTATAAGATGCACAAGGGAGACATGCTCGAGAAGAACACCTTGCCCCCTATACCCTGCATGCAAGATCCCAAGGTTTATATAATTGCCATGATAGGTCACTATAGAGACATAATATATCTCTATAATGACCGTGTCATGGCATTTAAATGAAGCTTGAGATACGCAACTTCCCACCAGGTCACCCATCCTTGGACTACTCCAGCCTGAGCACGCTTAACTTCTGCGTTCTATTCGACTATGCTAGCGGATGGGAAGCCAGCCCTTGCTGATAAGAATTGCCTCCTTGCCATTAAGGCGTTTCACGCTAGGTCACCCTATGGGACCTACTCCCTCCTATCACACACATTAGTGCTTTTAGAATCTGTGTGGGATATTTACATGGCCGGTGTGTCGCCGCTAGCCTTCAATGAGCACTGACACTGGTACCGGGAAAACGATGGGAGAAGAGGCAGGAAACCGATGAGAGGAGTGGCGAGAAATGGTAGCCTGTCTAGAAAACCTAGTAGAGAAGGAAGCGTGAGCTAGCACGACGCATGCGCACAGTGCTTACCCATGTACTGCATGTGCTGTCGAAAGGGCACAGGGTCGCCGTTCGATCTGGGAGCATCCAACGGTGCAGACGTACGATCCATGGGGTTTGGGTTCTGGCCAATCAGAACGCACGACTCAGATCACGCGCGCAGCAAGGGGGGAGGGGGAATCGGCCATGGTTTGGTAGGCACACGGCTTTCGTGAGTGAATCATGTACTATTTGAAAATATTTCATGAGACGAATCTCAGTTTTTAAATCCCCGTAAATCCAAAACTAACCCAAAAATCGTGAAACCTGGCATGGTGTCACGACATGGCACATATATGTCGAGAATTTTTTTCGTCCATTTTGGCGCAAGTTTTATTACAAGCCTCTTACAAACTGGAGCTTCTCTCAAAGAAGCCTCGTGGTTCTGATAGGGAAACGTGTCCCCCTTGCAGGCGAAACGTAATCCCTGCCTCTTTTCGCCTTGTATTTTCTTCTACGGGCAACATGGAGCGACAGGATATCCGTGCTGAAATTTAAACTTATTCAGGGTTCGTTTGGCCTTTTTATACACTAATTGAGTTTCGTAGGCATTTAATGTCCATAATTCAAATCTGAACTTCAAATACATGCTCGAGTTCACCAAAATGGCTAGAAAATTTATACATGTGTCCTTGGGTGCATGTTTAAGTCCCATGCCAGGATTGAGAACAATCGTACCCACGTCTTGGCTCGTCCTCAAACATTTGGAATCTTGGTTTTACATCCCCGTAAGTCCTAAACTCACCAGAAAGTCATCAAAGGTGGCATGGTGTCACGTCATGGCACATATATGTCGTGGTAAAAACATTATCCAATTTGGGCCAAGCTTAATTACAAACCTCTTACAAACCGGAGCTTCTCTCAAAGAAGCCTCGTGGTTCTGATAGGGAAATGTGTTCCCCTTGTGGGCGAAACGTAATCACTGCCTCTTTTCGCCTTGTATTTTCTTCCACAGGCAACATGGAACGACATGATATCCGTGCTAAAATTTAAACTTATTCAGGGTTCGTTTGGCCTTTTTATACACTAATTGAGTTTCCTAGGCATTTAATGTCCATAATTCAAATCTGAACTACAAATACATGCTCCAGTTCACCAAAATGGCTAGAAAAATTATACATGTGTCCTTGAGTGCATGTTTAGGTCCCATGCCAGGAATGGGAACGAATTACAACCGTACTGGTGTCCTGGCTCGTCCTCAACGAATCTCGGTTTTTAAATCCCCATAAATCCAAAACTCACCAGAAAGTCATCAAAGGTGGCATGGTGTCACGTCATGGCACATATATGTCATGGTAAAAACATTGCCAATTTGGGCCAATCTTTATTACAAACCTCTTACAAACCGGAGCCTGTCGCAAGAACCCTTGTGGTTTCGATAGGGAAACGTGTCCCCTTGTGGGCCAAACGATAATCGCTCCCTCTTCTAGCCTCGTATTTTCTTCTACACGCAACACGGAATAACGGGAGATTCGCACTGAACTTTGAAATTATTTAGGGTTCGTTTGACCTATTTTATTCATTAATTGAGTTTTCTAGGCATTTGATGTCCATAATTCAAATCTGAACTACAAAAACATGCTCCAGTGCACCAAAGTGGCTAGAAAAGCGTACATATTTCCTTGGGGTGCATGTTTAGGTCCCATGGAACAAATGGGAACGAATTCAACCGTCTCGCCGTCCTGGCTTGGCCACAAACATTGCGAATCTCGGTTTTTAAATCTCTGTAAATCCAAAACTGACCAGGAAATCATGAAACTTGGCATGGTGTCACTACATGGTACATATAATTGTCCAATTTGGGCGAAGCTATATTACAAGCCTCTTACAAACCGGAGCCTGTCGCAACCCTCGTGGTTCTGATAGGGAAACATGCCCCTCTTGTGGGCGAGACGATAATCGCTGCCTCTTCTCGCCTTGAACTTTGTTTTCTACAGGCAACATAGAATAAAAGGAGTGTCGGGCTAAAACTTGAAACTGTTCAGGGTTTGTTTGGCCATTGTGTATATTACTAATTACTAAGTTTTCTATGCATTTAATGTAGTCCATAATTCAAATTTGAACTACAAGCACATGCTCCAGTGAAGCAAAATGGGTGGGAAATCGTACATGTGTCATTGGGTGCATGTTTAGGTATCATTTAAGGAATGGGAATGAATTACAAACTTGTCGTCGTATTGAAACATTGAGAATCTTGGTTTTTAAATCCCAGTAAATCAAAACTCACCCCAAAAACATGAAACTTGGCATGGTTTCATGACATGGCTTATATATGTCATGGTAAAAAATCATCCAGTTTGAGAAGAGGCGCACACATTAGTAGCCAACAAAGTCCTTTTTGAAACAAAAAGCTGACACGTTAATATCGCAAACGGTTGTATTATATTAACATGGTCGGAATCTAACCATAGTCGATGGCGTGTGTGCAGCTGTTTGATTAGACGGGACGAGCGCGAGAAGTCCACCCTGCAGGCTTGACGGGACGCGTGCGAGCAGTCCGCCGCGCAGGCTCGACAGGACACATGCATCCTGTCCACCTCGCAGGCTCAACGGGACACGTGCAAGTAGCAAGGCCGCCCATGCTCACCGAGAAGCGAGCTCCTTGACCTCCATGCACCAGCCTCCGCCCTCCTCGCTCACAATTTCTCCATTAATTGGTTAATTAAAGCACCTGGACAGAGGGTGTTTGCTTGTGATCTCGCAGCATTTGCTTTATTCGTGTTTTCAACTCGCATTCTGCCCTAATTTAAATTGCCACATAGGGCAACGGATCATACGACCACAAATAAAATGGCAACGGATAATACGACGACAAATTTACAATGGCACAGATAATAATTGTCTTACATATTCCGGATAATTTAGAATGCCACATGCAGCAAAGCCTGGAAGACACGGGTCAAGAGAAGAAGGAAATTGCAGACAACAATCTGGGTCGCTACTGTCTCTACTCGTCGATGGATCGCCGGGCGACGCCATCCTCCAGCTCCTTCTTCAATTCCTCACGACTTTGCTTGAAAGTAGCCATGGGTTCCTCCACCTCCTGCTCGTGCTCGATCCGGAGCTTCCTCAAGTCAACCATCAGTTCCTCGACGACCGCTGTCAGCGTCATCCCCGAGGCACTGCTTTACTCATGCAGCATCTTCCAGCTAGTGGCCTCCTCCTCCTTCTCGGCGAGCGCCTTGAGGAGCTTCGCATTGTCACGCATGAGTTTCTCAACGAGGCCGGTCGCCTTGTCAACCGAGGCATCGATGATCTTGAGCAGCTTCATCAAGCCGTCGCCCAGCTCCTGCTGCGTAATGACGCTAGCGAGAATGTCATCGTCGCCGGCGAAGGACTTCAGGAACGCCGGCTCGTCGCATTGGCCGATGTTGTGAATGCGCTTGTGAGAGCCCTCGCGTGCCCATGAGAGCTCGTTCGAGGGCTCCGCGGCGCGCTGGGACATCTCTGTTGCGGCTGCAGCTTCGTGGCGGGACCTCTCTAGTGCTTCCGCGGCCTTGGTCTTTGCTGCATGGTTATATGTCCACCCTAAACTCCTCCTACCGGTCATGGTGGAACGACTTGACAGGAAAGACCGGTTTTGTGGGTGATGAGGAGGGGAACTGTGAAGTAATTTTCGAGTGGGTAGTTTTTATAGCCCGGTGCTAAGTGTGAACACATATTAGTTTGATAGGTGCGAACAGATTTGCAATTACTTATTGTGTTGTAATCTGCAATGTGATGAGAAACAAGTTCAAAATTTATTGATGGCAGAAGGTTGACCACGTGGTTGCTCGCCATTGAGGCGGCCGCGGCGCGCTCTGCTCATGTCCGTCCGCGTGTTTTGCTCGCCATTGAGGCGGCCGCGGTGCGCTCCGTTCATCTGAGTCGGCTGTTTGCCACGTATCACACACATCTTATTAAGTTGAACCGTTTCTGTTGTGTTCCATAATCGAAAATAGTTCGTCCGAGTGAACCGTATGCCGTATATCACACACACTTTGATCTGGCTAACCCTTTTTGTTGCACTCCCTAATAGCAAACAGTTCATCAGAGCGAACTCTATGTCATATATCGCACACACATTGATATGGTTGCCCATTTCTATTGTTCTGCCTCGTCGCAAACAATTTGAATGGATTAATTGTGTGCCCTGCATCGCACACGCAACTAAAATCTGAACCGTGTTTGATAGCTCTGCCATCGCAAACGTTTTGCACCTTTTTTGACGTTTTTTACATCCCCGTTTGCGATTAATGCATCGCACACAGTTTCGTGAAAGGGTCTCTGATCGTAGCGTCACGTTAGCAGCATCCTGCAGTAGTGTATATGCTTGTGTATTATTGTAATTTGTTCATTTAGAACAAGTGCTTAAACCTGAAGAACAACTATTCTCATTTAAGATTCCATTGCTATCGTGCATACTGCTTTGCTCTTGTATCACTGTATTTACTCATACAAACTTACTTTTAAATTGAAGGATCCAATCGAAACTCCAATGGCACGGCAGGTATGTTTACGCATGTTTCTTTAACATGTTAGCTCTTATAAATAGCTCTGTTGATTTCAATTTCAATTGTGTATACAGTTGACTTCTCATATCATGCACATTGCTAGCATCACAATAGAGCCAATAGTGTTGTTGTACATGTAGACCCGTGGTACCCATCTGAAATCTTGTTGTGCCGTGTAGTTTACCACGCTCTGTATTCTTTCAGTGCTACTTTGTCTTGAACTGATATGATTTGAACCGTGTCTCTATATTGATTTGGCAAGACAATGCAGTGACCATAGGGCATAGATATATGTTTGTTTGATGTTTTTATTATGTACTACTTGGCAATAGAAGACTTGGTAATTTAATCATGTCCACCTTACTAATGAACAGGTTCACCGAAATGAGTTTCATATACTAGTACATGCTAAACCTGTTATGTGTCTGCTTGTTTCTTCTTTTAGAATGCTGATAGAATATTGGGGAAGAGTGCCTTATTAAGCAATGGTAAAGGAAGTAATGCAGATAAGGTTCAGGATAGTGAGACATCCTTGTTGGTCTCCAACAAAGCTGATAAAACAGCTAAGGAAAACTATCCTGAAGACAGTGAGACAACCCCAAAGTCCTGTCTTGGTTTAGTGTTTGAGTTACTGGCCACTACTGCTTGCACAAGCTATTCAAACTCACTGTTTGAATCAGTTTGGTTTCTTGAGTCTCAACTACAAGCTGAAAGACATCGATCAGCTGTGCTGCGACAAGAAGCGGAAGGACTGCGGAAGTCCCTGGAGCATTCAGATGCATACTTTCTGGTGCAACAACAAGTGTTGGAGGATTTTAGCGCCAAACAGGACAAAGCTAATAAGATTGCTAAGCTTATTGCCAGCATGGTGGATACCCAGGATAATGTTTCTTGAGCTATTCTGAAGTTGTTTTAGTTATGGACTTGTTTTGTTGCCGCGTTTATTTGCACTGGTTGCCAATTTAGACGGCCGGTGTATGTAGTATGCTGCTTTTCCCCTATATTTGCACTGGTGGCGAACTTTGATGCCCAGTGGATGTAATATGTGTAATAGCCGTAATAGCCTAGCGTTAGTTGCTTGCTTATTTATTTCCTTATTCTCTTGTTTAGTTGTATGCTTGTAGTCACTGTAGTTCTTTTTCCACGTTTTCCTAGTGGCCACAATAACCATGGCAACACACGGACTGTTGTGACCATGGTCCTGCTACCTATGACCATGGCCCTCCACGGGCTGTACAATCATGGGCCTTCCACAGGCCATAGGATCCATGGGCCTTCTACGGGCCTTAGGATCCATGGGCCTTCTACGGGCCATCTCATCTATGGGCCTTCTACGGGCCGTATAGTCGTTTCTCCAAACATGGGCCGTACTATTCATGGACCAGTGACGGACCGCAAAATGGGCCGTAAACGGGCTAGAGTGGAAATCGTATGTTTTATGGCCCCGCCATAGTGGGCCATTAATAGGCCGTCATTGATGACGCTACGAAACAGCCCAGCGTGTTAACGGGCCACAAACTGGCCGACTATAACCACGGGCTAAATTTGGCCCACAAGCGGAACAGGCTAGTAACGAACCATAAATAATCGAATTCTAGAAATGAGCCCAAGAATGAATGGGCCCTTAGAAGGCCGAAAGTTAACACGGGCTGGAAACGGCTGACGGACTAATGGGCCTTTAATGGGTATAAAGCGATACACTGTTCATTACGGGTCAGTTTCACCACGGGCCGTTAATGGGCCAAGAGTTACAAAGGGCATCAAGTCGTTAACAGGCTTTCCGTGGGCCGGCCCGCTACCTTTTGACCAAGTCAAACGGGCCAGCCCGCTACCTTTTGACCAAGTCAAAACGGTCGGCCTTTTCACCGGAATGGGCCTCTGTTGGGCTGTGCCACGTGTCAACGTATCATAGGCTCCTTCGGTCCAATGAGTGGATGACATCTGTCCCAACGGTGAGCCGACATGTGGTTCCTCTCGCCATTGAGAATTTTACACGTGGAAAATCCCCATTGGTCAGGGCTATTAACGGGTTATCGGATCCAAACCGGAACCCGATAGCTTAACGGCGACCTATTACGGTGGATGCCACGTGTCGGTTACCCTTGACGAAAGCAATTCTATGACGCGCAATTTATCATCGCGGAAGTGTCCACTTCCATGATGGTAATTTTGGTAATGTCATGGAACACTTCTACGACAACACAAGTATGACTATCTTGATTCTTTCATAAAATCGTCATGGATGTACATGCATGACAAAAAACCTGACCTACTGTGACAAACACGTATCATCACGGAAGTGCTTTTTTTGTAGTGATGGACTGGTGCAAGCATCTCGGAGTTGGAATATACGCTTTGATGAGGTGATCAAAACATATGCTTTTATACATACTTTTGGTGAAGCCTGTATTTACAAGAAAGTGAGTGGGAGCTCTGTAGCATTTCTAATATTATATGTAGATGACATATTGTTGATTGGAAATGATGTAGAATTTCTGCATAGCATAAAAGGATACTTGAATAAGAGTTTTTTTCAATGAAAGACCTCGGTGAAGCTGCTTATATATTGGGCATCAAGATCTATAGAGATAGATCAAGATGCTTAATAGGACTTTCACAAAGCACATACCTTGACAAAGTTTTGAAGAAGTTCAAAATGGATCAGTCAAAGAAAGGGTTCTTGCCTGTGTTGCAAGGTGTGAAGTTGAGTCTGACTCAAAGCCCGACCACTGCAGAAGATAGAGAGAAAATGAGTCATTCCCTATGCCTCAGCCATAGGTTCTATCATGTATGCTATGTTGTGTACCAGACCTGATGTGTGCCTTGACATAAGTTTGGCAGGGGGTACCAAAGTAATCCAGGAGTGGATCACTGGGCAGCAGTCAAGAACATCCTGAAGTACCTGAAAAGGACAAAGGATATGTTTCTCGTTTATGGAGGTGACAAAGAGCTCATCGTGAATGGTTATGTTGATGCTAGCTTTGACACTGATCTGGATGACTCTAAGTCACAAACCAGATACGTATTTATATTGAATGGTGGAGTTGTCAATTGGTGCAGTTCCAAGCAGAGCGTCGTGGCGGGATCTTCGTGTGAAGCGGAGTACATAGCTGCTTTAGAAGCAACAAATGAAGGATTCTGGATGAAGGAGTTCATATCCGATCTAGGTGTAATACCTAGTGCATTTGGTCCAATGAAAATATTTTGTGACAATACTGGAGCGATTGCCTTGGCAAAGGAATCCAGATTTCACAAGAGAACCAAACACATCAAGAGACACTTCAACTCCATCCGTGAACAAGTCAAGGTGGGAGACATAGAGATTTGCAAAATACATACAGATCTAAATGTAGCAGACCCGTTGACAAAACATGATCAGCACCAAGACTCCATGGGTGTTAGATTCATTGCAATGTAATCTAGATTATTGACTCTAGTGCAAGTGGGAGACTGAAGGAAATATGCCCTAGAGGCAATAATAAAGTTGTTATTTTATATTTCCTTATTCATGATAAAGGTTTATTATTCATGCTAGAATTGTATTGATCGGAAACCTTGATACATGTGTGAATACATAAACAAAAATTGTGTCCCTAGTGAGCCTCTACTAGACTAGCTCGTTGATCAAAGATGGTTAAGGTTTCCTAACCATGGACATGAGTTATTTGATAACGGGATCACATCATTAGGGGAATGATGTGATGGACAGGATAATGATCGTTCAGTTTTGTTGCTATTGCTTTCTTCATGTCAAATACATATTCCTTCGACTATGAGATTATGCAACTCCCGGATACCGGAGGAATGCCTTGTGTGATATCAAACGTCACAACGTAACTGGGTGATTATAAAGATGCTCTACAGGTATCTCTGAAGGTGTTTGTTGAGTTGGCATAGATCGAGATTAGGGTTTGTTAATCTCTGGGCCTCCTCGGTAATACACATCATAAGCTTGCAAGCAAACGACTAAGGAGTTGGTCACAAGGTGATGTATTACGGAACGAGTAAAGAGACTTGCCGATAACGAGATTGAACTAGGTATGAAGATACCGACGATCGAATCTCAAGCAAGTAACATACCGATGGACAAAGGGAATTACGTATGTTGTCATAACGATTCGACTGATAAAGATCTTCGTAGAATATGTAGGAGCCAATATGGGCATCCAGGTTCCGCTATTGGTGTTATTGACCGAAAAGGTGTCTCGGTCATGTCTACATAGTTCTCGAACCCGTAGGGTCCGCACGCTTAACGTTCGATGACGATATAGTATTATATGAGTTATGTGATTTGGTGACTGAATATTCTTCGGGGTCCCGGATGATATAACGGACATAAATAGGAGTCTCAAAATGGTCGAGAGGTAAAGATTGATATATAGGACGATGTTATTCCGACACCAGAAGTGTTTCGGAGAAAATCGGATAGTCACCCCCGGGAGAATATTGGGCATATTGGGCCACAAGAGGGGAGCACACCAGCCCACAAGGGGTTGGCGTGCCCCCATGGTAGCCGGCCAAGTGGGGAAGGAAAGGGGGCAGGATTCGGCCTCCCCTTCATTCTCTCTTCTCCCCTTTCCTTTCTTCTCCGGCAATTAAAGAAAGGGGGCACCACTTGGGGAGGACCCCAAGTAGGATTCGGCCTACTTGGGCGCCCTCCTAGCTGCTCCCTCCCCCCTCCCACCTATATATATGTGGAGGGGGGCGCCCTATCACACACCAGACAATTGCCTAGGTGCGGCGCCCCCTCCACCGCTTACACCCCGGTCATATTTTCAGAGTGCTTAGGCAAAGCCCTACGAGGATCACTTCACCATCACCATCACCACGCCGTCGTGCTGACGGAACTCATCTACTACCTTGATAACTTGCTGGATCAAGAAGGCGAGGGACGTCACCGAGCTGAACGTGTACAGAATGCGGAGGTGTCGTGCGTTCGGTACTTGATCAGTTGACGTGAGAAGAAGTTCGACTACATCAACCGCGTTGTGAAACGCTTCCGCTTACGGTCTACGAGGGTACGTAGACACACTCTCCCCCTCGTTGCTATGCATCTCCATGGATAGATCATTGCATGTGCGTAGAATTTTTTTTTGTTTCCCATGCAACGATTCCCAACGGATTCAGCCGATACAATATCTGTGACATGTAGGATTTTCTCTGTAGACGCTGCAACGAACATGCCCCCAACATCTCTGATGATCGCGCCACATGCTCCGATATGATCATCCTCTGAATAAGATGCATCAACATTCAGAGCTAGGAAATTTGTTTGTGGTCTCATCCAGTGATTGGTCCTCGGCGTCGACGCTAGTTCCGTTCATGCTTTGACTAAGTTGAGAGCTAGGGCTTGAACCGCAGCAGCCGTACACATGAGGGATTGCACCTCCTCATCATGCGTGATCTATCAACGCTGCCACCATATGTACCAACATGTCACTGCCAACATCTCGGGGACATCAACAACACTCATATAGTTCTTTTGGTTAGTCGGGTCACATAGCACCATCTCTAGAATCTCCACTCCCAACTTCTCATTGGTGTGCATAGATGCCATTATTTCATGTAATCCCAGGGCTCTCCAAATCAGTTTAGCCCGATCACACCTGAATAACATATGCGTCCTCCGCATGCCTTTTGCATAAAGGACACTACCCTGACTTTAATATATGTCGGTTAGCCAACACACACATGCGCGGGATAGCATTGTGGAGGCATCTCCATATAAAAATCTTCACCTTCCCTGGTGCTTTTAGGCTCCAAATCTTTTCCCATACAGGGTGAGGCACCGATCCACCAGAAATCAATCCTTCCATTTTGTGTTGCAAATAGCTCGTCTCCCACTGTTTATAATATGCAGATCGTACCGCAAAAATGCCCGATTTTGTTAGGTGTGACACCACAAAATCTTTTGTTTCTTGTTGGAATATAGGGATCTGCAGAATTCGCTCAGCATCAGTGCTCCAAAAATTCTCCCTAATCAGGTTCTCATCCCAAAATTCCGTAATAGGATCTATTAACTCATGCACCATGGATAGCATTCTATTCCCTCCGGGTGTAATAATTTTCCTCAAAGAGCTGTTAGGGATCCAACAACTATCTTGTACACTTATTTTTACTCTATTGCCTACCCTCCAGATACAACCCTCTTTGAATGTTTGGATGCCCGCCAATATGCTCTGCCATATGTATGATGGTCCTTTCTTGAGAGGATAATTAAGCAAATCCACACTTGGATAATACTTGGATCGAAGAACTCTAGCACATAAGGAATCATAGTTATCAATTACTCGCCAACACTGTTTAGCAAGAATGGCCAAATTAAAACTCTGGATATCCCGAATGCCCATTCCGCCTCTGTTTTTAGGAACACGCATCTTCCACCACGTAAACCGATGCATTTTACGTTGGTCTTCACCGTCGCCCCACCAATAATGTGATATTGCATCAGTATCCCCTTGAAAATTTTCTTTGGGAATTTGAATACACTCATCGCATATGTTGGGATGGCATGTGCCACCACTTTGATCAAGGCCTCCTTTTTTGACCGAGAAAACAGCGGGAGAGTCTCCCACTATTATAATTTGATCAAGGGCTCCTCACCCCCATAAGACAATGTTCTTTCTTTCCATCCATTAACAAGTTTCTGAATTTTCTCTATAAGGTGTTTCAAGCAGTAAACATGATCTGCCCCAATCATAGATGGGAGACTCGGGTATTTATCAGAGAGGGATTCAGTAATTATATCAAGGATTTGACAAACAACCACTTTATCATCCACATCAGTATTGGGGCTGAAGTAAATAGATGACTTCGCGGCACTCACCATCTGTCCTGAAGCGGCACAATAACCATTCAGTATTCTCTTCAGGGAATTAGCATTTCCATCATTTGCTTGCATAAATACAAGAGAGTCATCAGCAAATAATAGATGAGAAATTGTCGGTGAGTCAGGACAAACCTTTACTCCCTTGAGGTTACCAATCTCTTCCTCATGGGCAATTAAAGCAGACATGCCTTCAACACAAAGCAGGAATAGATAGGGAGATAGGGGATCCCTTGTCTCGATCCCCTTGTAGGCTGAACGGTGCAGTCTCGTTGGAATTAAACCTCACTTTATATTCCACTGACGACGCACAGGCCATGATGAGTTGCACCCAACTATCATCAAAGCCTAGCTTTAGTAACATGGCCGTTAGGAACACCCACTCTACATGATCATATGCTTTGTACATATCTAATTTAACTTCACATGACCCAATTTTACCTCTCTTCTTCATCATCGCATGCAAGCATTCATACGCCACAATTACATTATCAGTAATGATACGACCTGACACAAAAGCACTTTGATTCTCGCTTATAATTTCTAGCAAGAAGATTTTCAACTTTGAAGCTAGCACCTTAGCAATCACCTTATAAACGACATTACACAAGCTGATGGGTTTGAACTGTGTTACCTTCTCTGGTGTGTCAACTTTGGAAATCATAACTATAGTAGTTGAATTCCATCCCTCTGAATGACTCCGCTATTAACAGCCTGCAAAACTTCTTTCACTAGATCATCTCCTACAAGGTGCCAAAAGTTTTTCTAGAAAATTGCATGTAGCCCGTCTGGCCTAGTCGCTTTCAGATCGCCTATGCTGAATAGGGCACATTTCACCTCCTCCTCGATGTAAGGCGCAAGTAGCACTTGATCCATATAGGACCTCCATGTTAGGTTGGTCAACTTCCGAGGTAAACAGACTCTGAAAGTAAGCATCTATCATATTTTTCATTGATTCGTCATCCTCCATCGAGTTTTCATTATCATCCATGAGTCTACGAATAGAGTTTCTTTTCTTGCAAGCAGTAGCAAAATTATTGAAAAAGTTCGTATTCCGATCATCGTACTTGAGCCAGTTAGCTCTAGTACGTTGCACCCGGTATATTTCCTCCTTCTCCATCGTTTCCTTAATTTCGATCAGTAATTGTCTCTTCCGATCTGCCAACTGGTCAGTGAGAGGGCCCGACCGCAAAGTTTCCAACTCTGCCTTTAGTTCCTTCCAGTGATATTATGAGGTTCCTTGAGAACTGTTCTATCCTACATGTGAAGCTCTGCATGTACTACCGCGGTTCATTCAGCGAAAGAGGCCGACGAGGTCATTTTCTCCCAAGCTTCGGTCACCCGAGAAAGTACAACATCTTCACATAACCATCTGGCCTCGAACTAATCATGCCCACACAGCAGATGTTCACTGCTAACAATATCTCCTTCAGTATTGAGCGGCATCAAGCGATGGTCAGACTTAGAGAGCCAGTTGGTGATGCTCAAGCTTGACATGCCGAAGGCATTCGACTATGTGCAATGGTCTTTCCTACTGTAAGTTCTACAACACATGGGTTTTAGTGCAAGATGGATAGGGTGGATATGCGGCCTGCTAGCGTCTTCCTCTACTCAAATCATGATCAACGGAACCCCCGGAAGACCTATATTCAACAGTTAGGGTCTACGACAGGGAGCACCATTATCACCGATGCTGTTCATACTCATCATGGAGCCGTTACACAAGATGTTCCAGCTGGCAGCGCAGAGTGGAATCCTGTCACCCCTTGCTCAGAGAGGCATGGCCCAAAGGGTTTCAATGTTTGCAGATGATGTTATGATCTTCCTAAAGCCAGAGAGAGTGGACCTCCAAACATGCACTGCCATCCTCCAGCTCTTCGGGAATGCTTCAGGCTTACGAGTGAACCTTGCCAAATGTGCAGCAATGCCAATTAGATGCAACGAGCGGCAGGTGGAGTAGTTAACCCACATCCTGGGATACCCGATTGGCACTTTCCCGTGCAAATACCTAGGCCTTCCCCTCACAGTGAGAAAGCAAACAGCGGCACAACTATCCGGGCTGGTTGATCAACTGGCAGCATACCTACCAAGTTGGAAAGCTGCCAATATGCCGAAAAGTGAAAGAATGATCCTTGTCAAGTCAGTGTTATGCGTTGTACCTATACATGCGATGATGGCCTTGGACATTCCAAGCAAGTCACTTAAAGCAATGGCCAAGATATGTAGAGGATTCTTATGGAAAGGAAAGGCCCAGGCGAGTGGTGGACAGCTTGATGTGGCCTGGGAGGAGGTATGTATGCCACGTTGGGCAGGTGGACTAGGTCTACCGAACTTGCATTGGCTAAATATTGCCATGCAGGCGCGATGACCATGGCTCAAAAGGTCGGACCCCGTGAGACCGTGGAATGAGTTTGACATACAGGTGCCCCGCGAATCCATGAACTTATTCAGAGCGGCCACCCACGCAATCATGGGCAATGGAAATTAAATCCTCTTCTCGGAAGACAGATGGATTGAGGGCCTCAGGGTGGAGGAGATAGCGCCTAGCCTATACGGCCTGGTGAGGCAAAACGCGGGAGTTACCAGAACGGTCTCCCAAGGACTGACAAATGAGGCCTGGGCCACGGACATCGGCCCTGAGCTCTCACCACAACTGCTGCAGGAGTACTTAGTACTATGGGACGGGCTAGCGGGAATCCATCTGGACCATGACAGAGAGGACTCGGTGCGCTGGGCATGGGAGGAAAACGGAACTTTCTCAACCAAGTCAGCATACAATGCAAGATTTTGGGGCCGTCAGACCGCGCTGGCAGAGCAGTTCACGTGGAGGTCCAGGGCGCCGTTGAGGTGCCGGTTCTTTGCATGGCTCGTGCTGCGAAACAGATGTTGGACCTCCGGTCGTTTAGCACGGCGTGGGCTGGACCATCAGGACACCTGCCCGTTCTACGACCAAGCGGAGGAGACCATAGATCACATCCTCGCCCAATGTGTTTGTGCGAGGGAGATATGGACCCGGATATGCACGGCGATGAACAAACAAGAGTGGATACCAACTGGGGCTACAAGGCTGATTGAGTGGTGCCCGAGCAAAGGTGGAAACAGTGGAGACGGTAAAGATATTCGCGCCCTCGTCCTCCTTGTGATGTGGAAACTATGGAAGCACCGCAACTCGATCATGTTTGATGGTGCAACACCATCAGTGGAAGGGGTACTCCGCAGAATAGAGACGAAGGGAAGATCGTGGAAGACAGCACGCATCATCAAGGCCGATGTGGAGAGCTTCCTTAGAGCTCTAGCGGTGGGCAATGACGCGAGAAGTTAGCAACATGTAGGTCGAACGCGTGGAGTTGGGTGTGTATATGTGTATATAAACCCAAAGTGGAGGGGCTCTTTACCCTCTTTTCTCTTCTATAATATATAGTACGCACACTCGTGCGTATTCGAGAAAAAAAAATAGTATGAGCAGTATTTGTCACGGTTGCATTTGGGAACAACCCATGGAACTCGCCATTGCATACTTTAGTATCCAGTATTTGCACAGCATATTTGTCTGCACTGCAGCTGCACTCTATACTCGATTTTGATATATGGAACATGTAAGACGGAAGCGTTCCTACTCCCTCGTAAGGGAGCCGCGTTGGGTTTTATTGACCGAGACAGGAAGCCCCTGTCGTGGCGTACAAGTTTCCATCTATCGCTAGGATACGATGGTTTACAGGAGAGAGGAAACCGAACTAGATACGAGAGAGAGAGATAGGATAGAGATTGAGATTACATGGGTTTGAACAAGCTTCTATCTCTAAGTCTAACACCCTCCCTTAATCTCAACTATCCTACATTAAGATTCCTTTTGAACTCCTCAAATGGTTTGCTTGGTAAGGCTTTAGTGAAGCCATCTGCTATCTGATCTTTGGAAGGAATAAACCTTATGTCCAACTTCTTCTCTGCAACTCTTTCTCGCACAGAGTGAAAATCAATCTCAATGTGTTTAGTTCTACCATGAAAAACTGGATTTGTAGAGAGATAGGTGGTCCCAAGTTATCACACCATAAACATGACACACGATGTTTCTTGATTCCCAGTTCACTAAGCAATGACTCCAACCAAATGATCTCAGTAGTGGCATTGGCTAGTGATTTATATTCAGCCTCGGTACTTGACCTTGACACGGTAGCTTGTTTTCTGGCACTCCAAGAAATAAGATTAGAACCAAAGAACACCGCAAATCCTCCAGTTGACCTTCTGTCATCGTTACATCCTGCCCAGTCAGCATCAGAGAAAGCACTGACAAGAGTGGAATTAGAGCATCTGAACTGAAGGCCTAAGCTTACAGTATGTTTTATATACTGTATAATTCTCTTAACAGCTATCCAGTGTACTGTAGTAGGTGCATGTAGGTACTGACAAACCTTATTAACAGCAAAGGATATATCTGGTCTTGTCAATGTTAAATACTGCAAAGCCCCTACAGCACTTCTGTACCTTGTGCCTTCTTCTTCCTTGAGTGGCTCTCCCTCAAAGGCCGAAAGCTTTTCTGAAGAAGATAATGGTGTGGGTGAAGGTTTACAATCCTTCATTCCCATATGAACCAGAAGTTCAGTAGCATATTTCTCTTGATTAAGTACTATGCCATCTTGAATCTTCTTGACTTCAATTCCTAGAAAGAAGTGTAGGTCACCAAGATCTTTCAAAGCAAACTCTGAACCTAGATCATGCAGGAGAGCATTAGTGGCACTTTGTGAAGAACTTGCAACTATAATATCATCAACATATATCAGTAAATATATAACAGTGTTTGCCTTGTTGTAAATGAAGAGAGACGTGTCAGCTTTTGATGCAACAAAGCCAAGACGTCTTAACTGAGAGCTTAACCTTGAGTACCATGCTCTTGGTGCTTGTTTCAGTCCATAAAGTGCCTTATCAAGTTTGGCACATAATGAGGTGCATTATTTTCTGCATACCCAGGTGGTTGTCTCATGTAAACCTCCTCTTCCAGAACACCATGTAAAAACGCGTTCTGAACTTCTAGCTGTCTCAAGCTCCATCCCCTGGACACAGTAATAGATAATACAAGCCTAATGGTCGCGGCTTTAACAACAGGGCTGAAGGTATCTTCATAATCCAAGTCGTAGCACTGTTTAAAGCCTTTTGCAACTAAACGTGCTTTAAACCTGTCAATTGAGCCATCTGCCTTCTTTTTGATTCTGTAAACCCACTTACAATCAATAATATTTTTACCTCTTGGTTCCGGTACAAGGTGCCATGTCTTGTTCCTCATAAGTGCCATGTATTCCTCATCCATTGCATTTTTCCATTTTTTGATCCTTCAGTGCATCCTCCAACTTTGTGGTTCTCCTGCGACACACAACATTCCATATCGTATAGTGCCATCAGTTTGAACTTTTGGGTTTCTAATACCTTTTTGTAGCCGAGTCATAACTCGTGAAGTTGCTTGTGGTTGATGCCTTGTAACCTGCTGTACAGGAGGTGGTGTAGAAGACTCGGCCGCAGAGGATCCTAGAGAGAATCTGGACCTGCTTTGCACAGAAGATCTTGCAGCCCGTGGTGTGGCGGAAGAAGTTACTGCATCATCAACATCGGCCGCAGATGATCCCGTGGAATCACCCTGCACATGCGCATGCAGCTGGGAGTCGGCGCTGGACGCGCTTCCTGCCATTGGCGACGCGGTTTCTGGCGCTGACATCGCTGTCGCGGGCCTACGTGTGTGGCGCGGGGTGGCAGGTGATGACATGGCGCTCGCGGGCTGGTGCGCAGCATTTCTGCCTGGCGCGTGATCCCGAGAGAATCTGCGCGCGCGATCCGATGAAGCCTGCAGCACAGGAGTTCCGGGTGACACGTAATCTTCCTCCTGTTCCACCCCTGCTTCGTCATCTTCTGGCACATGAAATACAGCTCTGTTTTCTGCAAAAATTTGATCATTCTCTGCACCGTTTTCTGCTGCATCTTCTGCATGACCCTGCACATAAGTAGTACTAGTAGGATCATCAGTTGGGTTAGTACAATCGTCGCCCCCTTGATCAAAGTTTTGGAGATTGGGTGGAAGAAGGAGAATTTCTTTCCTAAGAAGTGCTCCGGCATTAGGATGAAGAGACTCAAAAGGGTACACTGATTCATCCAACACAACATCTCGAGAAATATATACCCTGCCGGTGGATACATCTAGGCATTTAACTCCTTTGTGAATAGGACTATATCCAAGAAATACACACTTCTTAGAACGGAAAGCAAGTTTTCGTGTATTGTATGGGCGAAGATTGGGCCAGCAAGCACAACCAAACACACGAAGAGATTTATAATCAGGAATAATGCTAAAGAGACGTGTGATGGGAGTTTCAAATTGGATGACTTTGCTAGGAAGTAAATTTATAAGATACGTGGTAGTCAAGAATGCTTCATCCCAAAATTTTAATGGCATGGATGCATTTGCTAGTAGGGCTAACCCTACCTCAACAACATGACGATGTTTTCTCTCGGCAGAACCGTTCTGTTGATGTGCATGGGGACACGAAACATGGTGAGAGATACCAAGTTGCTGAAAAAAGAGATTAAGCATCTTGTATTCACGTCCCCAGTCGGTTTGCATGGCAATGATCTTAGTGTTTAGTTTTCGCTCAACAAGATTTTGAAAATTCTTGAAAACTTGAAACACTTCAGATCGTTTCTTAAGAAGATAGATCCAAGTAAATTTGCTATAATCATCAATGAAGCTTACATAATAGGAATGTCTACCAACAGAGGTAGGAGCTAGCCCCCAAACATCTAAGAATACAAGTTGTAAGGGTGCAGTGG
The DNA here is from genome assembly GCF_002575655.3 of Aegilops tauschii subsp. strangulata. NCBI lineage: Eukaryota > Viridiplantae > Streptophyta > Magnoliopsida > Poales > Poaceae > Aegilops > Aegilops tauschii. The sequence goes on from NC_053039.3 coordinate 231,848,755, forward strand.
AACTGCTGACAGAAATAGGGTATGGCAACTGATGACTTTTAGCTTGTTGACATGGATCACAAACTGACTCAACGCTAGACTCATGAGAGTGGGGAAGTTTATTCTTACTAAGAACAAGCTTAACAATAACTGATGAAGGATGACCTAATCTACTGTGCCACTTTGCTGAAGAAGGCTTGACAACAACTAAAGCATGTTTATTTGATGACGATGATGACGATATGATTGGATAGAGACCTCCCACGCACTTGCCTCTAAGAAGAACCCTCCTCGTGTCCAAGTCCTTAACCAAAAAGAAATAAGGATAGAATTCAATGAGAACACGATTATCACGGGTAAATCTATGAATAGAAAGAAGTTTTTTTGATGTTTCGGGCACATATAGAATTCTGTTTAGATGAAAAAACATTATGGGGATTTTGACAATTGAACTACCAACATGAGTAATATCCATACCAGAACCACTTGCAGTGTGAACTTGATCATGTCCTCTGTACTTGTCTCTGATTGTCAACTTGTCGAGCTCACCCGTGATGTGATTTGTTGCTCCGGTATCCGCGTACCAGTTTGTATCAATGCCATAGGAGTCTGTTACGGCATTTGCCTCCTTCTCCTCGTACTCATCTTCTTCGTATCGATCCCAGCATGCACGAGCACCTCCTCGGTGATGCTTGAGACAGATTTGTCACTCTGGATAGTCCCGGTGCGGTGGACGTTGCTGCTGTTGTTGTTGGAGACGCCCACCTCGAGCCCCTCTGTTGCTGTTGTTTGGGGTGGACGAAGAGTGCCTCCCTCGCGTGCGCGCCCTGGTTCCGCGGGCACGCCCCCTGGGCATGTACTGGCCACGGCCCCTATACGCCAGATTGGCCGAGGTGTTGAAGCCGGCCTCACCTCCATCTCCCAGCATCTCCATGCGCTGGTCGAAGGCGGCAATCTGAGCGAAGAGCTCGTCAACATTGATGGGGGTCTTGACAACGCCAATGGCCGCCACTACAGGGTCGTAGTCACGATCCAATCCAGTGAGTACGTAATCCACCATCTCTGGATCGGAGACCGGACGCCCTGCTGCCGCGAGTTCATCCCCGAGGCTCTTCATCTTGGAGATGTAGGCGGTACTGGACATGGTGCCCTTCTTCGTCGTGGTGATGGCGATCCTCAAGTTCGTGATGCGGGATTGAGACTGCGATGCAAACAGAGTAGTAATCCCGGTCCACAGATCATAGGTGTTTTCCTTACCAACGAACTGCGCCAGGACTTCCTTGGAGAGGGAGTTCATCAGGTAGCTGAGGACATGCTGGCCCTTCGATAGCCATGGTCCATAAAGTGGATTGGGTACCACTTCCATGGTCTTGTCCGACTTCTGTTGCTCCACCGTGGCTGGGGGCGCTGCGTCGGTTCCATCCAGGAGCCCCGTGACCTGCGCTCCTCACAGGCCGGGCATGACCTGGGCCTTCCACAAGAGGTAGTTCCCCTTGGTGAGCTTTTCGGCTGGCGGAGGTCCGAGGTTGAGGACGATCGGAGCCGAGCTGGAAGACATGGCGATGGGGATTGCTTCTGGTAGCTAGATCAGGAAGAGAATAGGCTCTGTATACCATGTAAGACGGAAGCGTTCCTACTCCCTCTTAAGGGAGCCGCGTTGGGTTTTATTGATCGAGACAGGAAGCCCCTGTCGTGGCGTACAAGTTTCCATCTATCGCTAGGATACGATGGTTTACAGGAGAGAGGAAACCGAACTAGATACGAGAGAGAGATAGGATAGAGATTGAGATTACATGGGTTTGAACAAGCTTCTATCTCTAAGTCTATCAGCTTCTATCTCTAAGTCTAACAGAACACACTCAGAATGATGATTGTCCAGCAGTCCAAGAAAGCAGATCATTTGGGCCTTAAGCGGCTATGTACGGTATCGACCAGATCATGATCTACTAGTACGACAAAAAGATATTATATATAGACATACATGCACAATCACCCCTTGTGAGCGCTCGCGGGAACGCGGCTGCGACAGCGAGTAGTCGAGTACACGTCCGCATGCCGGCACCCTTTTGCGGCGCCGCTAGCTGCATATGCACGCGCGGCCGCCGCTAGTCGACCAGGTGAGGTGAGGCCAAACCCCGTGGGGTTCGCGTGGCCGGTCTCGCCAGACGGGTCGCGGACACGGGCAAGCGCGTCGTGATCCTCATCCCATGACCGCGACCCGTCTGTTCGCGGGTGCCACGTACTGATGTACGGGTCAGAAGAAGCGTCGACGGCTCGACTCCATGAGCGTTCAGTGAGTAGCTCAGCAGAATCCGCAAACAAATGCGCTGAAATGAATCGCTTTACTGGGCATCTTCAATGCTGACTCTCAAATCGTCTGCAACCGTCTGAAACGTATGGTTAACGTATTTTATCATCCAAAGCGGTCCTGTATCATTCCGCCGACATGTCCGGACGCATTATCCCGTGTTTTTTGTCCGTCTGGACCGCTGTCACATCCGCGTCTGATCTGACCCGCCAAAAAATCTCACCCGACTTTCCCGCGCTTTTCTTCCGATGTACACATTAAATTCATGTCGGCCCAGAGCATGCAGGGGTCACCATTGATGTCTAGCGACGTGGCTGGACAGGAATACAACGCTCGCGGACGTGACCTCTCGTGCGTCGCTGCTTCAATGCGGATGCCATGTCCCGAGAAACCAACTCCGGCCGCTGCGCCGCATTGAAGCGGGCTGAATGCCCTTCGCATGGCTTGGTCGCGGCTATATAAGCCGTGCGCCGGCAATGCACATCCCCATTTTGTCCACTCCGTGCCCCTCCTACTCCCCGAGCATCTCCAACTCCAGCCGCTACGCAGCATTGAAGCGGGCTGACTGCCCTTCGCATGGCTTGGCCGCGGCTATATAAGCCGTGCGCCGGCAATCACATCCCCACTTTGTCCACTCCGTGCCCCTCCTACTCCCCAAGCATCTCCAACTATGGCGGCGATGCCGAAGTCATGGTTCTCCGCGCCGGTAGGCAGAGGCGGGGGCAGTTGGTCATCAGGTGAATCATGGCGCCGCCGTCCTCGCTCTCCGGGCCCCTCAGCATCCACGGTGGCCGGCTCCTCTGACAAGGAGGAGATCGTCATCTCCTCGGGCAACGAGGAGGACCAAGAGTCACAGCCGCAGCACCACCTCGTGGAGGCTGATGTGACGGACGAAGAATTCATTGCCAGTTGGAGATCATAACGGAATGACCGCTCTAATAGATGGGCCAGACGCCACCATCTCCGGCGCGTGCGGTCAAGGAGGAGCCGTCATCCGCGTCGCGCTACCGCGTGAAGAGGGAGACGACGTCCCCACTCCAAGTTGTGCCAGTGGCAGAGCTACATGCACTGTTGCAGGGGCCATGGCCTCTCCAGCCTTTATAAAAAATCCGGAAGAAAATTTTCTAGGGATTACTTAGATTAGAAAAAATATAGCCTTTGCCCCCCTCAAACATCCAGATTTTTGTCCCCCCCCCTCGCGAAAATCTTCTCTAACTCCGCCAGCTATGCTCCTCCAAGATCGAGTAACTTCTATTGGACAATACTTGCAGCTACACGCCTTCTTTGATTTGGAGGGACTTTGTAGATTTTTTTTACAGCCATTTGATTTAAAGGAATGGATTCCTATTGTTGGGGAACGTAACATGCAATTTCAAAAAAAATCCTACGCACACGCAAGATCTATCTAGGATATGCATAGCAACGAGAGTGGGAGAGTGTGTCCATGTACCCTCGTAGACCGAAAGCGGAAGCGTTTGTTAACATGGTTGATGTAGTCGAACTTCTTATCATTCCGACCGATCAAGCACCGAACGTATGTCACCTCCGAGTTCTGCACACGTTCAGCTCGATGACGTCCCTTGAACTCTTGATCCGGCAAAGTGTCGAGGGAGAGTTCCGTCAGCACGACGGCGTGGTGACGGTGATGGTGAAGTGATCCGCGCAGGGCTTCGCCTAAGCACTACGTGAATATGACCGGAGGAGTAAACTGTGGAGGGGGGCGCCGAACACGGCTTGGAACAATTGATGTGTGTTGTAGGCGCCCCCCTCCCCACGTATATAAAGGAGGGAGGGTGAGGAGGCCGGCCCTAGGCATGCCCAAGTAGGAGGAATCCTATTTGGGCTCCTAGTTGGATTGCCCCCCCCCCCCCCCCGCTTTCCTTTTACCGGAGGGGGAAAGGGGGAAGGGAGAGAGGGGGAGAAGGAAAAGGGGGGCGCCGCCCCCTCCCCTAGTCCAATTCGGCCTCCTTCCCTGTGGGGGGCACGCTACCCCTTTGTGGACTGGTTTGCCTTCCTCCTATGGCCCATATGGCCCATATCCCCCGGTACTCCGATATGTACCCGATACATTCTGAAACACTTCCGGTGTCCGAATACAATCATCCAATATATCAATCTTTACCTCTCGACCATTTCGAGACTCCTTGTCATGTCCGTGATCTCATCGGGGACTTCGAACAACATTCGGTCACCAAATCACATAACTCATATAATACAAATCGTCATCGAACGTTAAGCGTGTGGACCCTACGGGTTCGAGAACTATGTAGACATGACCGAGACACCTCTCCGGTCAATAACCAATAGCGAAACATGGATGCTCATATTGGTTCCTACATATTCTATGAAGATCTTTATCGGTCAAACCATAATGACAACATACGTTATTCCCTTTGTCATCGGTATGTTACTTGCCCGAGATTCGATCGTCGGCATCTTCATACCTAGTTCAATATCATTACCGGCAAGTCTCTTTACTCGTTCTGTAGTGCATCATCCCGCAACTAACTCATTAGTCACATTGCTTGCAAGGCTTATCACGATGTGCATTACCGAGAGGGCCCAGAGATACCTCTCCGATACTCGGAGTGACAAATCCTAATCTCGATCTATGCCAACCCAACAACCACCTTCGGAGATACCTGTAGACCATCTTTATAATCACCCAGTTACGTTGTGAAGTTTGATAGAACACAAGGTATTCCTCCGGTATCCGGGAGTTGCATAATCTCATAGTCAAAGGAATATGTATAAGTCATGAAGAAAGCAATAGCAATAAAACTTAACGATAATTATGCTAAGCTAACGGATGGGTCTTGTCCATCACATCATTCTCCTAATGATGTGATCCCGTTCATCAAATGATAACACATGTCTATGGTTAGGAAACTTAACCATCTTTGATTAACGAGCTAGTCTAGTAGAGGCTTATTAGGGACACTGTGTTTTGTCTATGTATCCACACATGTATCAAGTTTCCAGTTAATACAATTCTAGCATGAATAATAAAAATTAATCATGATATATGGAAATATAAATAACAACTTTATTATTGCCTCTAGGGCATATTTCCTTCACCTATTCCTATGTAGGATAGGAACCAATCCTTCACAAAAACATATTAACCTAGACTCAATGAAAAAAATTCCTACCTTATGAATCAAGTGACATATTTTTTCCTATAGGTATTAAGATGCATATCATATTACTTCATATGAATTTTCTATTACTATGATATTCCTATCCTATGAACCAAAGGAGGTGACAGAGCCGAAGGCGTCCATTTGCCAGATTTCATTATCATAAAATGTGGCAATTGCTAACATGATTCGGACAGACTTAAGCATCGCTATGGGTGAGAAAGTCTCATCGTAGTCGACTCCTTGAACTTGTCAAAAACCTTTTGCAACAAGTCGAGCTTTGTAGACGGTAACATTACCATCAGCGTCAGTCTTCTTCTTGAAGATCCATTTATTCTCTATGGCTTGCCGATCATCCGGCAAGTCAACCAAAGTCCATACTTTGTTCTCATACATGGATCCCATCTCAGATTTCATGGACTCAATCCATTTTGCGGAATCTGGGCTCATCATCGCTTCCTCATAGTTTGTAGGTTCGTCATGGTCTAGTAACATGACTTCCAGAACAGGATTACCGTACCACTCTAGTGCGGAACGTACTCTGGTTGACCTATGAGGTTCGGTAGTAACTTGATCTGAAGTTTCATGATCATCATCATTAGATTCCTCTCTAGTTGGTGTAGGAATCACAGGAACGGTTTTCTGTGATGAGCTACTTTCCAATTCGAGAGAAGGTACAGTTGTTGGGGAACGTAGTAATTTCAAAAAAATTCCTACGCACATGCAAGATCATGGTGATGCATAGCAACGAGAGGGGAGAGTGTCGTCCACGTACCCTCATAGACTGTAAGAAGAAGCGTTATGACAACGCGGTTGATGTAGTCGTACGTCTTCACGATCCGACCGATCCAAGTACCGAACACACGGCACGTCCGAGTTCAGCACACGTTCAGCTCGGTGATGTCCCACGAACTCACAATCCAGCAGAGCTTCGAGGGAGAGTTCCGTCAGCACGACAGAGTGATGACGGTGATGATGATGCTACCAACGCAGGGCTTAGCCTAAGCACTGCTACGATATGACCGTGGTGGATTATGGTGGAGGGGGGCACCGCACACGGCTAAAAGATCAACTGATCAACTTGTGTGTCTATGGGGTGCCCCCTCCCCCGTATATAAAGGAGTGGAGGAGGGGGAGGGGGCCGGCCTCCTAGGCGCGCCCCAAGGGGAGTCCTACTCCCACCGGGAGTAGGACTCCAACCCTTCCAAGAGTAGGAGTAGGAGGGAAGGAAGGAGGAGAGAGGGGGAAGGAAAAAGGGGGGCGCCCCCCCCCTCCTTCCTTGTCCAATTCGGACTAGAGGGGGAGGGGGCGCGCGGCCTGCCCTGGCCGCCCCTCCTCTTCTCCACTAAGGCCCAATAGGCCCATTACACTCCCTGGGGGGTTCCGGTAATCCCCCGGTACTCCGGTATTTGTCTGAACTTACCCGGAACCCTTCCGAAGTCCAAACATAGTCATCCAATATATCGATCTTTATGTCTCGACCATTTCGAGACTCCTTGTCATGTCCGTGATCATATCCGGGACTCCAAACTACCTTCAGTTCATCAAAAGACATAAACTCATATTACCGATCGTCACCGAACGTTAAGCGTGCTGACCCTACGGGTTCGAGAACTATGTAGACATGACCGAGACACATCTCCGGTCAATAACCAATAGCGTAACCTGGTGCTCATATTGGCTCCTACATATTCTACGAAGATGTTTATCGGTCAAACCGCATAACAACATACGTTGTTCCCTTTGTCATCGGTATGTTACTTGCCCAAGATTCGATCCTCAGCATCTCAATACCTAGTTCAATCTCGTTACCGGCAAGTCTCTTTACTCGTTCCGTAATACATCATCCCACAACTAACTCATTAGTTGCATTGCTTGCAAGGCTTATAGTGATGTGTATTACCGAGAGGACCCAGAGATACCTCTCCGACAATCGGAGTGACAAATCCTAATCTCGATCTATGCCAACTCAACAAGTACCATCGGAGACACCTGTAGAGCACCTTTATAATCAACCAGTTATGTTGTGACGTTTGGTAGCACACAAAGTGTTCCTCCGGTATTCGGGAGTTACATAATCTCATAGTCATAGGAACATGTATAAGTCATGAAGAAAGCAATAGCAATATACTAAACGATCAAATGCTAAGCTAACGGAACGGGTCAAGTCAATCACACCATTCTCTAATGATGTGATCCCGTTAATCAAATGACAACTCATGTCCATGGCTAGGAAACTTAACCATCTTTGATTCAACGAGCTAGTCAAGTAGAGGCATACTAGTGACGCTCTGTTTGTCTATATATTCACACATGTACTAAGTTTCCGGTTAATACAATTCTAGCATGAATAATAAACATTTATCATGATATAAGGAAATATAAATAACAACTTTATTATTGCCTCTAGGGCATATTTCCTTCAACAGTTACCTCATCAAGTTCTACTTTCCTCCCACTCACTTCTTTCGAGAGAAACTCCTTCTCTAGAAAGGATCCATTCTTAGCAACAAAAATTTTGCCTTCGGATCTGTGATAGAAGGTGTACCCAACAATTTCTTTTGGGTATCCTATGAAGACGCACTTCTCCGATTTGGGTTCAAGCTTATCAGGCTGAAGCTTTTTCACATAAGCATCGCAACCCCAAACTTTAAGAAACGACAACTTAGGTTTCTTGCCAAACCATAGTTCATACGGTGTCATCTCAGCAGATTTAGATGGTGCCCTATTTAACGTGAATGCAACTGTCTCTAATGCATAACCCCCAAACGATAGTGGTAAATCGGTGAGAGACATCATAGATCGCACCATATCCAATAAAGTACGGTTACGACATTTGGACACACCATTACACTGTGGTGATCCAGGTGGCGTGAGTTGTGAAACTATTCCACATTGTTTTAAATGAAGGACAAACTCGTAACTCAAATATTCGCCTCCGCAATCAGATCGTAGAAACTATATTTTATTGTTACGATGATTTTCCACTTCACTCTGGAATTATTTGAACTTTTCAAATGTTTCAGACTTGTGTTTCATTAAGTAGATATACCCATATCTGCTCAAATCATATGTGAAGGTCAAAAAATAACGATACCCGCCATGAGCCTCAACACTCATCGGACCGCATACATCGGTATGCATTATTTCCAATAAGTCAGTGGCTCGCTCCATTGTTCCGGAGAACGGAGTTTTAGTCATCTTGCCCATGAGGCATGGTTCGCAAGCATCAAATGATTCATAATCAAGTGATTCCAAAAGTCCATGCGCATGGAGTTTCTTCATGCGCTTTACACCAATATGACCTAAACAACAGTGCCACAAATATGTTGCACTACCATTATCAACTTTGCATCTTTTGCCATCAATGTTATGAATATGTGTATCACCACGATGGAGATTTAACAAAAATAGACCACTCTTCAAGGGTGCATGACCATAAAAGATATTACTCATATAAATTGAACAACCATTATTCTCTGATTTAAATGAATAACCGTCTCGCATCAAACAAGATCCAGATATAATGTTCATGCTCAACGCTAGCACCAAATAACAATTATTCAGGTCTAAAACTAATCCCGAAGGTAGATGTAGAGGTAGCATGCCGACGGCGATCACATCGACCTTGATGAGGACATCAATACCATTGTTACACCCACAGCCCCTGCTGCTATACATACTGGACCAATTACTAGAGCTCGCGCACGCCAATTGAATTACCAGGTACTTTTGTTTCTTGGTAATGATTCTAATGTTCATGAGAATATGATGCTGCCTAAATTGGATACATTTGTTTTGCTTACAAATGAAGGGCCTGGCATGGATAAGAGGGATGAACACTGGAGCAAGACCAAGCAGGGAGATGATGGCATGTGCAAGGGGATCAAGAACGGATTTACAAGTGATGATTTCAGGACTTTGAAGCCACCATAAGGAGTGCATGAAGCCTTGGACGAAATATACAAGATGCCACTTCATAAATTTCGTCCAGATGCTATTCTAGGTGCCGCGTCACCTTATTATTGGGCCAGGCCCATGTATTTTCAAAATACTTAAGTATAGGCTGTTTTTAGAGTCCGTATTTGTGGGGAAACAAGAGTTAGGGTTGGTTTCGGACCCCTCCTCCAAGGGCCAAGAAATTCCCCCCTCTTCCTCCATATATACAGCCCTTAGGGCGTCGTTTAGACTTTGGGGTTTTGTTTAGATTAAAGTTCACCATAGCTGCAACTTCGCGTACTTCGTTTGCGTTCAACGACCAGACAAAGGCGTCATAGAACCCCCACCTTTATCAATAAAGCTTTCCTCTTATATTCACAATATCCAGATTGCAATCTTAGTTTCTTGCTTGTTCTTCGTTTGCCTGCAGGAAACAGACCTTCGTGGTCAGGTTGATCGTGCTCCGGTGTGGTCAATAACCTCTCGGAGTTGGTTTAGCGATTGCTAAGGCGCGACGTCCTCGCACGTTCATAGTCGGATCGTCAAAGTCGACTTCCTCCAAAACGATAGACACAATCTCATCGAAAGACGGGACACCTTTGCCTCTATCATACCTTGGAACCATTCCCGACGTGCATGTCACCTCGTCCTTAGCCAATCTTCGTTTAATCCGTAGCCCCCGTTTTGAGTTGCAAATATGAGCAACAGAACCAGTATCAAATACCCAGGCGCTACTACGAGCATTAGTAAGGTACACATCAATAACATGTATATCAAATATACCTTTGTTCACTTTGCCATCCTTCTTATCCGCCAAATACTTGGGGCAGTTCCGCTTCCAGTGACCAGTCCCTTTGCAGTAGAAGCACTCAGTTTCAGATTTGGGTCCAGACTTGGGCTTCTTCCAGGGCGTGACAACTTGCTTGCCATTCTTCTTGAAGTTCCCCTTCTTTCCCTTGCCCTTTTTCTTGAAACTAGTGGTCTTGTTAACCATCAACACTTGATGCTCTTTCTTGATTTCTACCTCCGCAGCTTTGAGCATAGCGAAGATCTCGGGAATTGTCTTATCTATCCCTTGCATATTATAGTTCATCACGAAGCCTTTGTAGCTTGGTGGCAGTGATTGAAGAACCCTGTCAATAAGACTATCATCTGGAATATTAACTCCTAGCTGAGTCAAGTGGTTATGATACCCAGACATTCTGAGTATGTTTTCACTGACAGAACTGTTCTCCTCCATCTTGCAGCTATAGAACTTGTTGGAGACTTCATATCTCTCAACTCAGGCATTTGCTTGAAATATTAACTTCAACTCCTGGAACATCTCATATGGTCCATGACATTCAAAACGTCTTTGAAGTCCCGATTCTAAGCCGTAGAGCATGGCACACTGAACTATAGAGTAGTCATCAGACCGCGTCTGCCAGACGTTCAAAGCGTCTACATTAGCGGGAGGGGTTTGTCACCTAGCGGTGCATCAAGGACATAATTATTCTGGGCAGCAATGAGGATAATCCTCAAGTTACGGACCCGGTCCGTGTAGTTGCTACCATCATCTTTCAACTTAGCTTGCTCTAGGAACACATTAAAATTCAAGGGAACGGTAGCACGGGCCATTGATCTACAACATAGATATGCAAAAACTATCAGGACTAAGTTCATGATAAATTAAGTTCAATTAATCATATTACTTAAGAACTCCCACTTAGATAGACATCCCTCAAGTCATCTAAATGTTCACATGATCCATATCAACTAAACCATGCCCAATCATCACGTGAGATGGAATAGTTTTCAATGGTGAACATCTCTATGTTGATCATATCTACTATATGATTCACGTTCGACCTTTCGGTCTCTAGTGTTCCAAGGCCATGTCTGTACATGCTAGGCTCGTCAAGTTTAACCTGAGTATTTCACATGTGCAAAACTGTCTTGCACCCATTGTATGTGAACGTAGAGCTTATCACACCCGATCAGCACGTGGTGTCTCGGCACGATGAACTGTCGCAACGGTGCATACTCAGGGAGAACACTTATACCTTGAAATTTTAGTGAGGGATCATCTTATAATGCTACCGCCGTACTAAGCAAAATAAGATGCATAAAAGATAAACATCACATGCAATCAAAATATGTGACATGATATGGCCATCATCATCTTGTGCCTTTGATCTCCATCTCCAAAGCATCGTCATGATTTCCATTGTCACTGGCTTGACACCTTGATCTCCATCGTAGCGTCGTTCTCGTCTCGCTAACTATTGCTTCTACAACTATCACTAACGCATAGTGATAAAGTAAAGCAATTACATGGCGTTTGCATTTCATACAATAAAGCGACAACCATAAGGCTCCTGCCAGTTGCCGATAAATTTCACAAAACATGATCATCTCATACAATAACGTATATCACATCATGTATTGACCATATCACATCACAACATGCCCTGCAAAAACAAGTTTGATGTCCTCTACTTGGTTGTTGCAAGTTTTACGTGGCTGCTACGGGCTTCTAGCAAGAACCGTTCTTACCTACGCATCAAAAACCACAACGGTGATTTATCAAGGTTGTTGTTTTAACCTTCAACAAGAACCGGCCGTAGTCAAATTCGCTTCAACTAAAGTTGGAGAAACAGACACCTGCCAGCCACCTTTATGATATACTAATTGCATGTCTGTCGATGGAACCGGTCTCATGAATGTGGTCATGTAAGGTTGGTCCGGGCCGCTTCATCCAACAATACCGCCAAATCAAAATAAGACGTTAGCGGTAAGCAGTATGACGATCACCACCCACAACTCTTTGTGTTCTACTCGTGCATATCATCTACGCATAGACCTGGCTCGGATGCCACTGTTGAGGAACGTAGCATGCAATTTCAAAAAAATTCCTACGCACACGCAAGATCTATCTAGGAGATGCATAGCAACGAGAGGGGGAGAGTGTGTCCATGTACCCCCGTAGCCCGAAAGCGGAAGCGTTTGTTAACGCGGTTGATGTAGTCGAACTTCTTCTCGTTCCGACCGATCAAGCACCGAACGTACGGCACCTCCGAGTTCTGCACACGTTCAGCTCGATGACGTCCCTCGAACTCTTGATCCAGCAAAGTGTCGAGGGAGAGTTTCGTCAGCACGACGGCTGGTGACAGTGATGGTGAAGTGATCCGCGCAAGGCTTCGTCTAAGCACTACGTGAATATGACCGAAGGTGTAAACTGTGGAGGGGGGCGCCGCACACGGCTTGGAACAATTTATGTGTGTTGTAGGCGCCCCCTCCCCACGTATATAAAGGAGGGAGGGGGAGGAGGCTGGCCCTAGGCGCGCCCAAGTAGGAGGATTCCTACTTGGGCTCCTAGTTGGGTTCACCCCCCTCCTTTCCTTTTACCGAAGGGGGAAAGGGGGAAAGAGAGAGGGGGGGAGAAGGAAAGGGGGGCGCCGCCCCCTCCCCTAGTCCAATTCGGCCTCCTTCCCTGTGGGGGCGCCCCACCCCTTTGTGGTCTGGTGTGCCTCCCTCCTATGGCCCGCATGGCCCATATCTTCCCTCGGGGGGTTCCGGTACCCCCCCCCCCCCCCGTACTCCGATATGTACCCGATGCAGTCTGAAACACTTCCGGTGTCTGAATACTATCATCCAATATATCAATATTTACCTCTCGACCATTTCGAGACTCCTCATCATGTCCGTGATCTCATCCGGGACTCCAAACAACATTCGGTCACCAAATCACATAACTCATATAATACAAATCGTCATCGAACGTTAAGCGTGCGGACCCTACGGGTTCGAGAACTATGTAGACATGACCGACACACCTCTCCGGTCAATAACCAATAGCGGAACCTGGATGCTCATATTGCTTCCTACATATTCTACGAAGATCTTTATTGGTCAAACCGTAATGACAACATGCGTTATTCCCTTTGTCATCGGTATGTTACTTGCCCGAGATTCAATCGTCGGCATCTTTATACCTAGTTCAATCTCGTTACCGGCAAGTCTCTTTACTCGTTCTTTAATGCATCATCCCGCAACTAACTCATTAGTCACATTGCTTGCAAGGCTTATCACGATGTGCATTACTGAGAGGGCCCAGAGATACCTCTCCGATACTCGGAGTGACAAATCCTAATCTCGATCTATGCCAACCCAACAAACACCTTCGGAGATACCTGTAGAGCATCTTTATAATCACCCGGTTATGTTGTGACGTTTGATAGCACACAAGGTATTCCTCCGGTATCCGGGAGTTGCATAATCTCATAGTCGAAGGAATATGTATAAGTCATGAAGAAAGCAATAGCAATAAAACTTAACAATCATTATGCTAAGCTAAAGGATGGGTCTTGTCCATCACATCATTCTCCTAATGATGTGATCCCGTTCATCAAATGACAACACATGTTTATGGTTAGGAAACTTAACCATCTTTGATTAACGAGCTAGTCTAGTAGAGGCTTACTAGGGACACTGTGTTTTGTCTATGTATCCACACATGTATCAAGTTTCCAGTTAATACACTTCTAGCATGAATAATAAAAATTTATCATGATATAAGGAAATATAAATAACAACTTTATTATTGCCTCTAGGGCATACTTCACCTATTCCTATGTAGGATAGGAACCAATCCTTCACAAAAACATATTAACCTAGACTCAATGAAAAAAATTCCTATCTTATGAATCAAGTGACATATTTTTTCCTATAGGTATTAAGATGCATATCATCTTACTTCATATGATTTTTCTATTACTATGATATTCCTATCCTATGAAACAAAGGATGTGATAGAGGCGAAGGTGTCCTCCTTTCGATGAGATGATAACTATCATATTCAGTGGAGTGGACTTTGACGATCCGACTAAGAACGTGCGAAGAGGTCGCGCCTTAGCAATCGCTAAACCAACTTTGAGAGGTTATTGGTCACGCCAGAGCACAATCAACCTGACAATGAGGGTATATTTCCTGCACACAAATGAAGAACAAGTAACAAACTAAGATTGCAATCTAATTACGAATTTAAGAGAAAAGTTTACTAATCAAACTGGGGTTCTATGACGTCTTGGTCTGGTTGTTGAACACAAACGAAGGACGCGAGTTGCAGCTATGGCAAAGTTTAATCTAAACAAAAAACAATTCTAAATGGTGCATTAAGGACTGTATTTATAGGGGAAAGAGAGGGGATTTCGTCCACCCTTGGCAAGGTGAGACTAAAACACTTTCTATGGCGTTTCCCCTACAATATGGACTCTAAAATACCCTATGAAGTATTGTTTCAAAATTACATGTGTCTGGCCAAAAAATAAGGTGACGCGGCATCTATATTAAGCTATGGATAAATTTTATGAAAGGTTATCTTGTATATTTCGTCCATGTCCTTGTATGTCATGATGGTGGAAGTGTTGAATACTCCACCGAAAACTCTGTTCTTGTTCTCCTTGCACGCGCCATCATCCCATGCTTGATCATGCTCCAATGTTCATCCTTCTTATCCATGCTAGGCCCTTCATTTTTGTAACCAAAACAAATATATCCAATTTAAGAAGCATCATATTCTAATAAATATTAGAATCGTTAGCAAGAAATAAAAGTACCTGGTAATTTCATTGGCATGCGCGAGCTCTAGTAATTGGACTAATATGTGTAGCAGTAGAGACTGTGGGTGTAACTGTAGTAGTGATGTCCTCATCAGGAGGCCTCAGTGTGTTCTTTAACTCAGTCAGGTGCAATTTCAACAAAGTCACTTCAAAGAATAGACTTCGCCGGCAAATTCGTAGGGGCATGTAGGTGCTCAGGCGCGCACCTGTCAAGCCCTGCCCGGCTACTCGACTGTCTCACGATATGTAAAGTAGTTGGATCCCGCACGAGTTTTAAGTTACCGTCGTTGAAACTTACGATTTTTATCTGAAACTTGCGATTTTCTCACTTGCTTTTACCAAGTTTCATAGAAAAATAAGATATTTTTTGGGGATTTTTACATCTGTGCCCCTGATTCCTTACCCATACTCATTTATCCCCACGCTCTTAATTTTTGCTCACTTTTCCCCACTCCCTTGCCCGAAACCCTCATAACTGGTCACAAACGGTGGATGCCGTCGGGTCAGTGCTTTGACTGTTAACTCTGACGAGTGGGGCCGCGCTGGCTGTGTTGCCCGTTGGACCTGATGAGTGGGGTCGCGTCGGACGGTGCCGCTGTTCGCCCGTTGGGCCGTGGTTAGACTGTTGGGCCGTGCGCGCGCCGCAACGCCACAAGCCTGTTATGCATGCACGACATGTCTAGCTAGCCTGCTATGCATGCACGTAGCTAGCCTACATGCATGCGCCGCTGCCCACCGCCAAGATGTGCTGACCGGCCTCTTTTTCACGGGAGCCACCACAGACGCAGGGACGGTTGCTGTCGCTGGTTCGTCTCATCTCCCACGCGTGTCTCCTCGATGTAGATCATTGTTTCACACTTTTTGATCCATTTGTATCTATTCAACATGGCAATTAAAACTTGTCGGCAATTAAAGTGGCATATCGATCGATCGACGCGGCTCGTTTGAACGTAAGCACGGCCGCTGCCACTCCCCTTCCCTTCCCCTTTCCCTATTTAAACCACCACCCCTCCACCTATTCTCCACACATCCATTTGCGCCGCACCCTTCTCTTCTTCACCCAAACCCAGAGCACTCTCAAAGCGAGGCGAGGATGCAGTACAATGGCCCCACCTTCCAGCTCCCACCGACCGTGCCGAAGAGACGGTATCCCGCCGTCGTCGTCTTGGAGAGGACGCTCCGCGTGTGGGCGTTCTCATGCTGGAGGGGTGCAAGGGGGTTTGCCCAATGGTTCCTCAGTGCGGGCTTCGCCCACCTCCCGGCGGGCTCACCGGTGATGTTCCGACTGGAGGAAGTGCGTCCAAACTCCAGGACTCCGCCGATAGGGCTCACCGTCACCTTCACCAACAGATTTGATGCGTACTACCTCCTCAGCAAGGTGTTTTGGTGTGGATGCGAATTCATCGCATTCACAAACTTCGACTGCATCTTCCCCACCCGCGACGTATGCACAGCCTCCCGTACTACATCGGCGAGGACGGCATGGAGAGGAGGAGCAGTGAAGAGGAGGCGCAGTGAAGATGGTGGTGAAGGCCCGGTCTCGTGAGCTTGTCTTGCCCTAGGGTGTTAGGGCTTTTAATCTTTTATATGTTTCTATCTTAATTATGTCGTTGGTTGTACCGTGAACTTGTTATCTCTGTCGTGTTATCCCCTAAGAACTATGTTATGCTTGCTACCCTTATTTGATATGTCGTTGGTTATCTGTGTTTTGCTTGCTATTTCTATCTTATTTGACGTGAGATATCGCTAGATGGATACGGTGCCGTACGCGAGCCCTTCTGCTAAATCAATCAATGAAAGGGTATCGCTCAATGAAAACCAGCAAGTTTTGGTGTTAGCCTTGTAAAAATGGTTGGGCCCATTCGCCTTGTTATATTCATGGTGTGTACTTGTGTAGGTCAAGTTTAAATGGCCCATTTAGAATAGGGTCAAGTTTTCGCACGCGCGGATAATGGACTAGTTGAAGTGTCAAAAAGGAAACTAAAGCTAGAAAAATGAGCCATGTTGATGTTGAAAATAAGAAGAAGAAAAGCTAAATTTTTTTGAATTGTTGGTGGCCCTATTTCGTATATTGTATGAACAAAAACAAGCTAATTTTTGAATAGTTTGTGGCCTATGCTATGGTTTAGGGCACCCTATGTTTTATGTAAGAAGTATGATATGGTTGCTACTTTCTATGTTATGGATGTATGCTTGCTACATGAGATATCGGTAGATGGATATGGTGCCGTAGATGGATATCGGTAGATACCGGACTTGATTTTAGACGTGGTTTCAGATGCATATCATGATCTACATAATTAAGTCTGACATGCTCTTAATAACAAAAAGAAAAAATCGTGTATACAATATTTTTATTGCAACAAAAACATGTTTATAATACCCGCATGTCAAAAAATCAAAGTGTTGTGCCGTAGGCTATATACAGAAGTAAAATTCCACGATATGTACAAATAAATTTGACATGGGCAATTTCAACAATAAAAGGATTTACCATGGCAATAATCAAGGAAAAAAGCAGAGCCAGCGCGTGCACTATTTTCTAGGCCTCTTTTATCTTTGTGGGCCTTCGACACTCAACGCAACGGCCCAACCAGAGCTTAGTTTCAATTTGGGCCCTAGAACTACGGTTTTTTTCTGCGGTCGGTGTTGTCTGACGAAATTGAAGATACTGAAAGTGTACAAAACTGACATGACCCGCAAGTTAAGCAACATAGAGCATAGAGCACATGATCCACAAATTTAAGCAAATCGTAGAGCACATGATCCACAAATTTAACCAAATCCTAGAGCACATGACACCACACTAATAAGATCTCTAACGAGTGATGACCAGCAAGTAAGCAAATCCTAGAGAGACTACACAAAAATAAAAGGGATAAAATCCTAAAGCTATCAGATTCGCCTGCTTGTTCAATTGAATCATCTCCTTCAAGTTCTTGTTCATCTTCTTTATTTCCCCCTTCAGATCTACATCCCCAACTGTCAGAGCAGCACTTTCAGAGACCAAATTCGTTGGTGCTGACGGCAGATTGAGCTCCCGGGTTGGGGCCCTATTGAATTGAATCCGCTTAACGTAGTCATCCAGCCATTCAAAATGTGTGCATTTCTTCACGATCTGAAATGAAAACATGAACCCTAAATCCCAGATTGAAAAAGAATTAAAAGAAAGTAGAAAAAGAAATCAGAGAAAATCATGAGATCTAACCTGCCCCTTTGGCTTGCTCTCGCATTTCACGAACTCGCGCCCATAGTTGCCATTCTTGACCTCCTTCGAAGTGAACTGTATCAGTGGCGCGCTGCGTGGGCAGTCAGGACATCGCTCCATGGGAAGTGGACCATACTGGGTCCACGAGGGGCGGGAGGCTGAAGTGGAGCTCGACATATCGCCCAAAGTCGCCGGAGAAGAAGAAGCAGAGGAGTGGCTCCTCTCGTCGCCGGAGAAGAAGAAGCAGAGGAGGAGTGGCTCCTCTAGTCGCTGCAGAATAAGCACCAGAAGAAAGGGGAGGCACAACCAACAAGTCTCGTGGATCGCCTCTCGCGGATCGCCCCACGATCCAACGATGCGGAGCCATCCATGTGATCCAACGGCGCGGAGCATGCACGCAGCCTGCCCTCGGAATTCCTTCTAGAAGACCACATCTGAGGGCTGTCGCTTGGCGCTAGGGTATGATCGGACGGCTGGCGTTCGGAGCTAGGGTTAGGCAAAAGCCCGTGGGGTTTGGAGGGGTTTTGAGCTGGTCAACGGGGTTTCAAAGGCTTTGACTGAGCATAACTAATTTAAAAAAATCGAAAAAATATGAAACCTTCGCCGTTCGTCGTTTTATAGGACACACTAACGAGGAAAAATACTAAACTTGGTATACATACATAGAGAAAAAAAACTAGCTAGCACGATCGAGGTCAAATGAGCACCATTAATTAAAAAATCAAAAATATATATAAAACATGCGCACAATGTTGTCTTGTGTGACATGTTACCAACCAAAAATCTTAAACTTTGTCTATGGACATTTTCATGAAAAAACCTTCACACATATGAGCTATCACGTACAACGTTTCATAGTGACCAAGGAGAGGAGGTAGGGTTTCCCTTCGGTTTTTGAAATTTAAAAAAAATCCAAAAAATCATCAAAGCTTGATTTCAAAGTGAATAAGAAGGATCTGAACTTACTTTTCCATTTTCATATGGTAAACGTGTTTTTAATGGTTTTTCTATTAAAGTATATTTTTTCAAAAAAATGTAAAAATAGAAAGATTAATTCAATAAATAGTGATTCTTCGAATCTACACTATATAGATTGAATTGGTGTTAATAAAAAATATTTGGCTTATTTGGAGTAGGTCCAAAAAAACTTGATTACAAATGGGGCTGTTTACCCTAGCTTGGGAGCTCATTTGGAGCACATTTCTCATGACTACAAGTTTTACCACGCAAAAGAGATCGGATTGATCACCTAACATTTATAATAGTTCGGTAAACTGTGCAACTCACACCATAGGGGAATGGACTTCAATTGTTGGTTCAAATTCAAAGTGCCTTAGTAGTTCAAATTCAAAGTTTACAAATAGAATTATTACACCTTACAAGTTTTCACAGTAGTTCAAATTGACGACAGAATCCCTATTACAAATCCTTAAAGTTCAAAGTTTATGACTTGCATTCAAGTTCAAATTCAAATCTCTGCCTTGCTCCTTGTGTTCCGGGATGGGTTAACCGTCTTGCTTCTGGTTTCCCTGGCTGGGATATTTTGTGCTTTTGAAAGCTTTGTCTTGTTGCTTCTGATCTTCACTTCTGATGGTGGCGGTTTTGTTGAGCTTTGACTGATCGATCAAGTGATGACCAGTTGACGGTCATCTGTGGATTCATTAATCTTTAAAGGAACTTCAGACAAAATAACTTCCTCCTCTCTTATAGCTTCAAAACCTTCATAAGCCATGGTTTCAAATTCCGCATCAGATGATGGTTCAACCGATGTTTCTTCCTCTCTAGGTCTTTTCTGTCTTGTGCCTCTAATTATCCTAGAGCTGGGTCATACAGAAATAAGCTTAGCCATCGATAAAAAAGAGAACAAATGCAAAAAATGGAAAGATTGCACACATACCAAGCTGCTACTTCAGTTGCTTCATTCTCTAAACTTGCTGCATTTTCCTCTACTGCTGCATTCTCCTCTAAACTTGCTGCATTCTCCTCTGCATTTGCTGCTGCCCATTGTTCCTCTTCTCCAAATGATGCATCAACTGGATTGGTACAACGCCTAGCAATATGCCCTAGGATACCACATCTTTTGCACTTACGCTTTTTTTACACGACCCTCTTCACCAGCTCTTACCTGTTTTTCCTTGGTCCTCCTGGTGGTCTAGTCAGTACAGGAGAACAGAGTCTGAACCCTGGGTCTACTATGTTCCATTGGTCTTTCCCAAGAGTACAGGAACATTTTCAGCATAAGCAGCCCTAAATTTGGCAACAGAGAAATATTCAGAGCAATACTGATCTACTTCACCATCTTCACCTCCAATAACAGTCATGAGATGTAGGGCATGTATGCACGGTTTCCCGCGGATCTGCCATTGCCTACAACTGCATTCCTTAGTTGCAAGGTTCATTGGATATCTCCATTCCCTATTTTTACTGTCAATGTATGTCACCTCAGCCTCGTATGTCGACGGTCAAATGCATTTCATCCTTAGTCCTCTTACCTTGGCATGCAATGCCTTAATCAGAGATGGGAGCATAAGATGGCCAACATATTGTGTTTCTGCAATTCTTTTACGAAGAGCCATCTTTACCATGATCATCTGCCTGGTCTTATCAAATACTTGCCACAACAAAAGCCCTTTCACTGACTTGAACTTTGCATTGAAACACTCAGCGAGGTTATTGGTCACATAGTCTACTTTGCAGATTTCATTGAATTTGCTTCTTGACCATAGATTTCCATGATGTTCATCCATGTACTCCTTCACCAAAGGATTATGAGCATACATCACTCTCAAATGGTGCTCATGCTTCCTCAAGCTACATGTGTATGATGCTGGCCATAGATTCTCACCATAAACTTTGCCTTTGAATTTCTTTTTAAAATTCTGCGCTAGGTGTCGCATACATTCCCTATGTTCCACTCCAGGGGGAATACAATTTCTACTGCAATTTCTAAACCCTTGCAAGCATCTGTGTGTATAACTAAACCTGAGGGTGTAGCTATAATGTTGCACAACTGCTGTAGAAACCAGACCCAACTCTCCTCACACTCTACCTCCAACACACCAAATGCAACTGGGAATAGCCAGTTGTGTCCACCAACTGCAGAAGCCACTGCTAGCTGGCCTCTCCATCTTCCATTCAAATCAGTTGCATCGACAGCCAAATAGGGCCTACAACCATTCAGAAACCCCTGCCAGTAAGCCTTGAAACAAACAAAAGCCCTCCTGGAGCACTCCTTCTCCAGTGCCTTCCCTTTTAATTTGTACTTAACTGTATGCTTGTCAATCTCTACAACACGCCCTGGACTAGCCGTCTCCACTTCAGCTTTGAAGGTGTAAAGCAACTGAAACTCTCATTACATGGACCATTAATCCTATCAAGAGCCCTTTCCTTAGCATAGAAAATCCTCATGTACTGTATATTAATCTTGTACTTCTCAAAGAGCTTCCCATGGAGTGTTGTTGGACCAATTGTTGGTGTTTCCCTCACCCAATCCAAGATTGCATCTGCCACCCACCTAGTCTTTGCAAGCTTAGATTTGTCCTTCCCCCTCCCCCTCCAGGTGGGCAAGTGTGCCCCTGTGGGTTGCTTTTTATCTGAAACAAAATGAAAATTGATGTCAAATACAATTAAGAAACAGTACACATGATTTGAATATAGAATGGATAAATAATCTGATAAAAAGATTCAGTTGTAATACATGAATCAATTTGCTCTTTAGCATAGTGGATGCATGCTGCCTCCACCTACACCTATCATAAGATCAATGAACAGTGAATCTTCCTGGCTCACTCCTATCAACCTCATGAGAGTTTTCAGTGAGAATGCAATATGTAGTCACTGCATTACGACAGTCCACCATCGATTTGAATACGGTTCCCGGAGTAAGGTCAGGATTCTCCCTGTTCCACTCAATTATTGGCATGTACTCACCATCATATTCTTGTAAAACTAAGGAGTCGATGTTCTCCTCCCTCTCTTCATCGTCAGTGTCATCAAACCTAGCACGGCTGCTAGGCTCCTCTGGATATTCATCTTCTACTGCCTGTTGACTGACTCTATCTACCAGTTCTGGGAATAGAATCCCATCCTCATCATCATGTCGAGGCACTTCCTCGTCAGGCTCTGCATCTACTTCTACATCAGGTGCAGAAGGGAGAGGAGAAGTGGCAGAGTTAGCGGCAGCCGACATGTTCTGGCTTTCAGAACCACTAGGTTTACTTGGTCTCGACCAACAAGGAGTGCGAGGACGCTTGCTATTAGCAGAGATAGATGATGTCTGAACACCCTTCGGGATACGTTGTTTGCGTGCCTGAAGCATACCGATATGGATTTTACCTAAACGGCTGTCAGCATTCAAACCAAATAGCAATCCCAGATGCTCATCACAAGTTAATGGGACAAATCTCTGCTCGGTACTGTCGAAATATCTCAGTTCAACAGCATCGGCAGGGCTCCACGGATACTCACAACAGAGTGCCTCACGGAAATCTGTGAACAAAATGCTGGTTTCTACCACTTCATGATAGAAAAATCCGGAAATCATACACGGTTTAGTTCCACGCAGCTCGCTAGTTTTCATTCTAACCGCCAGCCGAAAAGCAAGTGAGGATCAACCCTATTCGATTGACATAAGATAAAGGGCGCAGTTAGGCCGGAAATTTTCAGATAAATTGCACTGATTCACGCCAACGGTAGTCAAATACAACCTAATTTACGGATCTCCTAATCAATTTGAGAGGAAAACAATGCTTACCAGGTGGAATCCATGAATTATCAGTCTCTGATTTGACCCAATCATCTCCACGGTCGATGGGCCAGACGGGACGCCCCCCCCAACATCGCTTCCTAATCCTAGATGGGGAGAGAGGGTAGATGCGGCAGAGGCGGCATGACGGCGACAGAGGCGGCACAATGGCGACAGAGGCGGCACGACGGCGGTGGAGGGGGCGGCGCGGAAGCGACTGGACCTGATTCAAGTCATAGTGAGTCAGTTTCGCAGCCCCACTGGTTAGTACGTAATGGTCAAAATGTGGACTCCGCCCTACGCGGCCCCACTCGTCAGAGTTAACGGTCAAGCCATTGACCCGACGACAACGTTCGCTGTGACCAGTTCTGACGGTTTCGGGCAAGGGAGTGGGGAAAAGTGAGCAAAAGTTAAGAGCGTGGGGATGAATGAGTAGAACTAAGGAACCAGGGGCACAGAAATAAAAAACCCTATATTTTATTGGTCATATGCAAAAACATGATTTTATTGCACGCAATAAGTTTTAAATGTTGAAACTTAACATTTATTTTCAAAATTCATCAAAACATATTCAAATTGGATCTTATTTGAAAGCCCTCGTCACTGACACGGCGACGTACCACCTCCGCGGGGTCCTCAAGCCTCCACACCGTCACTGGCCCATGTGACCGCCACCAAAGAAGGTTCGGGTCAACGACGGGCCAGCTCCTCACCAAGCTGCGCCCCCCGGAAGGTAGCACCTCCCAGTACCAGCCCGGCGGAGCCCAGTCCTGGACATGGCCCCTCTGATCAAGCAGGCCTCCTCCGCTGCCGAGTCGACGACAAGGATGCGGGATAGGCATCGTCGACGTCGATTGCTTTAACTAAAAAAATAAACTAGTTCTATTAATTCTCTTACTAAAAATAAACTAGTTCTATAGTAAAATTTTAATTAGATGATCAAATCTCATATACCTAAATTTGCTTACTAAAAATAAACTAGTTCTATTAATTTAACTAGTTCAATTAAGCACTTACTATAAATAAAAATAAACTAGTAGTTACTAAAAATAAACTAGTTCAACTAGTTCTATTAATTTTCTTGCTAATTCTATTAAACACTTACTAAAAAGTAGTAAAAAACTATATTGAATTTTTTCTCTAAACTAAACACTACTGCCCTAAATTAAAATCTACTTAGTTACCTAACCTAATTAACATCTACTTAGTTACCTAACCTACTTCCCTAACTAAAAAACATCTAATTAACAGTACCAGTACTGCCCTAACCTAATTAACATTTACTTAGTTACTTAACCTGGTTAGTTAACCAAATTAGTTAACCAAACATCTAATTAACCTAGTTAGTAAACCAAATTAACCTAGCTAGTTCACTTAGTTACCTAACCTAGTTAGTTTACCTAAATTAACCTAGCTAGTTCACTTAGTTAACCTAATGAACTAAATTCACCTAAGTTAATTAACCTAGAGGGAGGAGGAGTACCTCTCGTTGGAGGACGGCCGGTGCAGGGGGGGCGGCCGGCGGGGGAGGAGGCCGGCGCGGGGGAGGGTGGCCGGCGGGGGAGGAGAGCTGGCGCGGGCGAGGGGCAGGAGAAGACCGGCGCGGGGGACGGCGGCACGCGGGGGAGGGCGACAGCGACAACGCGCGGCGGAGGCGCGTGAGTGAGAGTGTGTGAGGGGGAGAGTGAGGTCGAGCGCAGGCCGGAGCGTGGATAAGGAGCCCATAGTAGTAGCGCTTGTATGTAGAAAGCGCTACTGCTACGTTCAATAGCAGTAGTGCTTCCTACATACAAGCGCTACTACTATGCCTGGCCTGCCGGCAACGGTCTGGCAATTGTAGTAGTAGCGTGTTTTATGAACACAACACTACTGGTAAGTGCATAGTAGTAACTCTTACCGTGTGCAAGCGCTACTGATAAGTAGTAGCAGCGGTTTCTTATAAAAAGTGCTACTACTAAGCTCCTGTGTATAGGTATTTCCCTAATAGTGTCAGGGCATCTCCACACTGATCTGCAAATTTAGCCTGGCATCCTTTCGTGGAAAGGGGGTAGTCCGTGGACACGGGGCAGTCTGCGGACACGGATGTGGGAGACGGCCATCCAACATTGCTCGTATACATCTGAAACCAATTTTCACTCCAACATTGTTGTCCCCTTAATTGTCCACAAATGCTCAATCAGATCTTCCTTAGTTGCTCATGCGTTTTTCAATGCCGAATTTGTTGATGCATTTGAACGAACTCTTCAAACGTGGACGGATTTTGGTGGGGAATTTCGATAGGATCACCCATGTTCTCAAATTCAAGACCTCTGGCAGCATCCTCATCCTAATCCTCCCCGGTCATGTTATGCATGATCAGACAACAGGTCATCACCTACCACAAGGTCTCCGGATCCCATTGTTTAGTAGGTCCACAAACAACTGCAAAACGTGCTTGCAGAACTCCAAAAGTCCTCTCAACATCCTTTCTAGCTGCTTCTTGTCGTTAAGCAAAGTGAGACTTTTTCTGACCAATTGGATGAGAGATGGTGTTCAGAAAGGTAGCCCCAGGAGGATAGATGCCGTCAACCAGATGGTAGCCCATGTTGTACCCATGCCCATTGATCGTACAGTGGCAAGGATGAGCTTTTCTTTCAGCTAGCCTAGCAAACAATGGTGATCGCTGCAGCATATTGATGTCATTGTGAGACCCGGGCATGCCAAATAAAGCGTTCCAAATCCAAAGATGATGTGATGCAACTGCTTCAAAAATGATGGTGGGCTTCTTAACATGACCATGAAAGTGCCATTATAGAGCTTTCAAGCGGTTCTTCCATCTCCAATGCATGTAGTAAAGAGATCCGAGCAAACTTGGCCACCCTCTTGCTTTCGAGATCGCCAAGAGCCTCTTGGTGTCTGCCACAGTTGGTTCTCTCATGTACCGAGGTCCAAACACCTCGACCACGGCAGTTGCAAACTTGACCATGGCATCTCCGCATGTGCTCTTAGAGATCCATAGGTATTCGTCACACAAATCAGCGGTCGTGCCATATGCAAGCATCGGCAGTGCGACCGCACTTCTAGTCACCAGAGAACCCAATCATTCCCATTGCGTCCTTCTTCAGATGAAGTAGTCATCAAAGGACCGGACGCCATGGTAGAGATGATCGAAGACATTTTTGCGCATTCGAAAGTGGCAGCGAAAATTGTCAGCAAAGAGGGCATCAGAGGCAAAGTAGTCATCCATCAATGTCAAATGGCCACATGCCCGGTTGCGTTTGAGCACTCGATGACCCATGATCAACCCCTTGAAATTTAGAACATGCTCCTCCGCAAGCTCCACGTCTGCAAGCACCGTCTGCATCATCGACATCTCATCCGTGTAGTCCTCCTCGTAGGACAAGCCGTCCGACGACTCAACATAGTGCTCGTATATGTTCTCCATATCCGAATTCATTGCTTCAAAGAAGAAGGGGCAAAAATATTTAGCTCGGGCATTCACCGAACAGTTATTGGGCATGGTGAGCATCGTAGGAGCGGATGGTACGTGTGCGGCGGTCGGAGGAGAGGTGAGGAACGGCGGCGGAGAAGCGGTGTGGAGACTGGGTGTACCGTTGGAGGTGACGGACTCGTCGAGTTCTAACAAAGGTGCGGCGTGGCGGTCGGGGTGGTGGAGCGGTGGCGAAGGCAGGAGAGAAAAACTGACGGAGAGAAAAATGGGAGGATGGAGACGCGGGGTCCAGGAGGGGTTTTGGGTGGGCTGGGGTGTCGAAGTCCTATGTGGCTGTTGTGCGGACTCCCATAAAGCCCTCCCCCTTCCCCGCCAATTTGTCTCGGGATTGCCAAAGAAAGTATGTCCGGACCGCTAGCGGACCGATACAGGCCCATGTTGGATGGCTCAACATGTCCGGACCACGCAGTTCGGACGGTTGCGGGCGGTTTGAGGATCTACTTTGGAGATGCCCTTACAAGGGAGAACTGCGCTTGGTGGTATGGAGTTGTCGATGGTTCCTTTGTGGGCTGACACCATCGTGGTCATTCCCGCATTCGATGAGTCTACCTGGCACGATGAGTCTACCTGGCACGAATGCGCTTTGAATGAGAAATAACCCCAAAAGAATAGCCTTGAGTCTAACTGCGATTATTTTGGATATGATCAAACTTGATCAAAGGCGCGCACGTATAACACACGCCTAGTTGATCAAAAGAACTGACTTAAGAAAAACACTCCCGTCCATCAACTTGAACCCCCCCCCCCCCCCGGTCTGTTCGACTGTCTTATGCGCCCACCGTACGTCCCGGTGGGCATGAGCCTCTCTTCCCTGTGAAATCATCCATCCTTATCTCCTCTTCCCCGCCATCCATCTCTTGTCTTATGTCCACACATCATGGTGATCCGAGACACTACCGCCGTTGGGGGCCAACTGTGGAGACCTTGTTGCCACCGCCCTGTGTATTGCAGGAGTAGTGTTCTCCTTTCACCCATGTCTCGAATTTTGTCCCC
This sequence comes from Aegilops tauschii subsp. strangulata, assembly GCF_002575655.3. Taxonomy (NCBI): domain Eukaryota; kingdom Viridiplantae; phylum Streptophyta; class Magnoliopsida; order Poales; family Poaceae; genus Aegilops; species Aegilops tauschii. Next base: position 231,876,156 of record NC_053039.3, read on the forward strand.
GCCAAGATGCACGTGCGCGACGCCCACGGTTGCGTTTGCTGCACACCACCGACCATGCAAAGCCGATGCAACGACAGCGGGACAGTTGCAAGCCAGGGGGTCCTCGCCGTAGGTGCTTTGTGACGGTGGTCGTGTTGCAAGAGAGGACTCACGAGAGGTCCTTTGCAGCATGAATCGTGCTAGGACTCATTGAAGGTATTTCTACAACGAGCTTTGCAACACATGGACCGTGTTGAAACGAGGGGTTTGCAACATGGATCATATCGGAATGAAAGGCAAATAAGAGGGGCGATCACACGGTAGGACAGCTCGAGACCTAGACGACATTTCCCAAAGATCGGCCAGCCAATGCGGTAGCGCTGGCCATTGACTAAGACTACCCACAATGGGAGTAACATAGGTAGTAACATCACACATATCTAAATAACATAGATGATGTGGCAAGCAATAAATGAAGAAAGAGAGACATGTGGTAACATAGCTAGTTACTAGTAGTATGAGTAACATCACACATATCAAGGCAAGATGAGTCTATAGCCTAATAAATGAAGTGTTGCATGTTACCACACATATGTTACTCCCCACTAGGTTGGCCATAGTGGGGTAACATAAGTAGTATCATGCACTTGGGACTCGCAAACATGCTTATGTGGCAGGCAATTTAAAAAGAGAGATGGTTATAGTAACATAGGTAGATATCGTAACATAATAAATATGATGCTACTATGTGTCATGCATGGCAATAAATGAGACCACCTATGATACTAATCTATGATACTATGCATTATAGAGGTAGTAATATAGACTAGTAACATATGCATATGCCTATGTTACTAGTCTATGTTACTACCCATCGTGGCTAGTCTAAAAAATCGTCGATAAGAAGGTGAATGACTAAAGCGGGACACGTGTCGTGATGTGAACCCGGGTTAGTATCTTAGGTGGGCAGTGATTAAGTACATAAATAATGCTTTGACAGTGTTCTTCCACGTGTGCTGTGCAATCCCCGCCTCCAGCTGCTCGACACCTGGTACGCGTCACTTAAACAAGTGTGCTAATTTAGTCAAATCGAACCGCACAAACAGGAGTGCCCAGTGGTAGGACAATGGGATGGGATGCAGATGCAGGTTTCTCCATAATTAAGTACGAGTAAAATATTTTATTTTGGCCGGTGATGCCATCCTCCGCATGATAATAGATAAGTCAAACGAACTTCCGTGGACTAGAATAAAGGGATTCCTGATGGCTCGCGCACATGATGCCATGCTGATCAAGAAAGCATGCACGGCCACTAGAAAAACATGTAAATGCACCGGTGCAGGGGTCACTGGATAACAACTTAACGAGTCATTTTCTCAACCCGGAAATCGCCCGGCATCACCGCTGGACACGATACTAACGTCGCAGCAGCCGGCACCAGAACAACGCCGGCAGCCGGCAGGGCCTACGAGCCGGGGGCCATCGTCGATAGGAAAAGGCCGCGCGCGGCGTGGGTACGGTCGTGTACGCGGCCGTCCTGAGTCCACACCGGCCAGGGGAACGTCGTGATGGGTCAGGTGTCGTGCTCTGCTGCCGCGCCCACGTACGGAGGATGTCTCTTCACGACGGTGCGGACGCGTTGTATTTTGCGCGCTGGGTCGATGAGTACGGTGGACGGACTCTTAGAGCAACACCGGCAATTTCCCTAAAAAAGACTCTCAGAGAGTAAATTTAGGATAAGTTTCCAGAGAGAAACTTTTTGTCAACTCCTTGAAACTTCTTTTTTTAGAAAATTTTCTATCCATTAATCATTAACCATGGTAGTACAACTAACACTAGAAATAATAAAAATCGATCCGTAAGTCATCTAGCGACAACTACAAGCACTGAGCCGAACCGAAGGCGCGCCGCTGTCATCGCTCCTCCCTAGCCGGAGCCAGGCAAAACTTTTGTAATAGACAGTCGGAAAATCGTCGTGCTAAGGCCACCTAGGACCAACACACCATAACAGCAACCACATACTTTCGTGTGTAATGAGAAAAACATGTACACGAACATAGACGAACAACGATTAGATCCGAGCAAATCCACCAATGATAGATCCACCGGGGATGCACCTTCACAAGCCCACCGACCATGCTAGACGCACCATCGGAATGGAGGCTAAGCGGGAAGAACCTTATTCCATCTTCACGGAGCCGCCGCCGTCTTGCCTTCCTGAATAGGACACAACCACTAACAAAACTTGAAGAAAGATTTTAAAACGAAGCCCTCCCACCGGCACGCCCCCATGGTTCTAAAGCCACGGGCGACGAGGCAAGCCAACGGCAGCGCCGACGGGAGGCAGAGAAATCCTAACTCCTCGAAACTTCTTTCCCTATTTTCTTATTTTTATTAAACTTTTTCTAGCTAATGGCCTGGGTTCGGCAAGTCAGTGGTTGGGCAGGAGCACTGGGCTGGCGGTGTGGTAGTAGCAGCGAGTGGTGAGGCGGTGCGGTAGCGCGGCGGCGGCGAGGTGGCATGGGGACGGAGCGGCGGCGGTGCGGGATAGAGGGTGATAAAGTCTCGGGCGGTTTCTAACACGCCAAAACTTCAGGGGAAGGTCACCAGATGAAAGTCACGGCCGGATTTACTTAATCTGTCGAAGACGTTTTCTTGCCCATACTTCCCTAAATGATATTCTTAGAGATCTGTTAGAGTTGATCTTAGTGCGATAAGTTTGTCAGGTGGCTATATCAGCCACTTCCAACATCCCTCCTTCAGTATTTGTTATGGTTCATATTGTTTTTCTTATTTAGTCATTACAAATTTACAATAATAAATATTTTACCAACAGGATGCCATGAGCAGATTTATTTTCTAGCCAAGAACAATTTTATGTTATGCTTGTATTATTGAATACTCATCCAAAAGTCTAAATTGATGAAGTAAGGCGGGCAATATATTTCAACACCCCCCCCCCCCACGTCTAGGCTATGTTAGTCCTTAGACATGGGATCGATGTAGGCCGTAGAATCGTTTTTATTGAATATTGCGTTGGCAGGGTCTTCAAAAGACCACTTAGCTCTGATACCATATTGAATTCATGCTCCAGCCAACTCATTCAAAAGTCCGAATTGATGGAGGGAGACAAACAATATATTTCAACATATTGAATTCATGCTCCAGCCAACTCATCCAAAAGTCCGAACAGATGGAGGGAGACGGGCAGTATATTTCAACACTCCCCCTCACGTCTAGGCTATTTTAGTCTTTAGACATGGGATCGGTGTAGGTTGCAGTATCTTTTTTTAATACTACGTTGGCAGGGTTTTAAACTCAAAACCTCTTGGCTCTGATCCCATATTGAATTTATGCTCCAGTCAATTCATTTAAAAGTCCGAACTGATGGAGAAAGACATGCAATATATTTCAATACGTACTTAGTTGTAGCTGCACCTGCAGTAGCGATTGACATTATCTTCAAATCTAACTATATTCTGTGCAGATGAAATCATGAGTTCAGTTTACTGCAGTAAAACATACCTCAGCAGTATTCAAGATTGTCATATCGTTGGACCATACTTGGATCTCGTGCAAGGTACGATCACATGGCATTTGATCGTGTTACCCAGCTCCTCTTTAACTAAACTTTAACATTTTCATGGAGAACTGTCTGGTGCTAGTGATTTATTATAACGAGCAGGCATGCGGGGCTTAAATGGTTTGCTGATTTTTTTTCTTAGGCCTAAATGGGTTGCAGATAGCATGACCCATTTAGCACAGGCTAATTTTTTTTGAAGATATTTAGGGAATGTAAGCAATGAAAAATATATTCAAATATTCGTGAGTTGTAAATATTATACAAACAAACAAAGTATGATTAGTAAATAAAAAACATACCCATGTATTATATATATTTTAGAAATACAAACATTTAAACTGTTTAATGAATACAGAAAAATACACTCGCGGCTTATAATTAAATTATACAAAATGATGAATACAGGCATTTACTAATTATTTATGAATATTCACTTCTGTATAATTATCACTCCTGCCTAATATTCAAGAAAATTATATATTATAATTATCAGCCAAGTTTGAATATTCATATTGACATTTTACATTTTATGATTATTTTCATTATAAAACATCAACTATACAAATGTGAGTATAATTAGGGAAATGTTTGTATGTTTAAAAATATTATTAAAATTTTAATTTTGTATATATTTGTGTTACTTTCAATTATACGGAATATTTTCAAAACAATACGTGATTTTTTAAAAGTATTTTATTTCATTTGTATGTATAATATTTATACCACGTATTTACTTTTATTACTGAGATTATAATTTTACACATCTTATAAAAATTTCTAAAAATGACATACAGGAGTATAATGAGCGCACTGACTACAGTCCATATTAGCTCCATGAGCGTCTTCGTTCTAGTACATTAAGGCTTGCCATCCGGGCGCGCCTATGACTCGCTTGAGGCGAGACCTAGGGCAGCCCCCCGCCGCGCGAGACTGTGCCGGCCCAGTCCACGGAAGGCCACAACCTCGTTTATTTCTGTGCTTTTTGTTTTGTTTTTGTTTTTCGTTTTCTGCTCTCCTTTTTACTTTTATTTATACTTTTAAAATATTATAATATACTTACTTACCAAGAACACACTACAGAATGATTTGAAAAATGTTAATCTAGCATTTGTATAATGTTAATGTGTATAGAAAAATTCTTAGGTGTACGAAACTACGACGTATTTACAAAATGTTAATCAAGCATTTGAAGAAGAGGTAATAAGATCAGTAGTGCTTAAATTTGCCATCAATGTTTACTTTGGTACTTGAACTTGAAAAATACGTCGAACTGGTTCTAAAACTTGGCAGTATGATTCAAATACTGTTCCAATCACGTACAGATGCGTACGTGTTGCTGACTAAACGTGGCGCGGGACTCACATGCAGTGTCGGGACGGACTGACTTGCAGAGTATATGTCTCAATGAATATCGGGTCACATGTGTCAGTCAAAACAGAAAAAAAAAGGGTTAGTTGGGATTCGAACCATGCAGCTCGCAGAACACACGACCCATGATAACCAGTTCGCCCAGGTGACTTTATTGGGGCGCCCCTATATCTCGCCTTCAGCGAGAGGGGTATGAACCCTCGGTCAAGGGATACCGAGATGCCCCGGCCCAGGACGGCGGGAGGTCACAGCATTCTTTTTTTCTACGTTTCTGTTTTATTTTATTTTTATATTTTATACTTTAAATATTCTGAATATATATGTATATATATATATATATATATATATATAAAAATAAAGAAAGACTCTATAAAACACAATTGGAAAATGTTAACCAAAGCATTTAGAAAATGTAAAATGTGCATAGGAAAAATATTTATGACGTATAAGAAAAATGTGTATAAAAATTTGATCATGTATTAAAAATTTGTTAATCAGGCATTTGAACGTTTTTGAAAAACTATTTGAATTTTTTTGATAAAGCATTAATAAAACGCTAAATGTGTATAGAAAAAATGTTAATCATATTAAAAAATGATGAATTATTTTAACATGTAGATAAAAATGTTAATCAAACAGTTGAAAGTATTTGAAAAAATTTAAATGTGTATCGAAGAAATGTTGACGATGTATTAAAAAATGATGATATCTTTTTATCATGTATATAAAAATGTTAATCAACAATTTGAAAAAACTGTTGAACGAGTATTTGTAAAATGTTGATCAAGCATTTGATAAATATTAAATGTGTATAGAAATAGTATTGACAACTTGTTAAAAAATTAATATTTTTATTTTTGAACTGTTACTTAAGAATTTAATAAATGTACAAAAAATATTGACCATGTACTAAAAAATATTAAAATTCTATTTGAAAAATATTATTCAAGCAATCAAAAATGTTGAAAGTGCGTATAAAAATGTTGACCATATATTAGAAAAAGATATTGTATTGAAAAAAAATTAAACATGTATTAGAAAAATGTTATTGACATGTACGAAAAGTGCAGAATGAAAACTAGGAAAGGGAAACCCGAAAAGGAAACAAAATAAATTAAGCAAAAATAAAATAAAAATAAAACCAAAACAGAAATAAGAAGAAGAAGAAATAAAACAAACAAAAGAAAACAAAACAAAAAGAAAAAAATTCCTGGAAAACCGGAGAAGAAATAGTGCAAATCCCGTTTCTCTTTGACTTAAGTAGTCTCGCCTTACAAGTCTGTCACGAACATAAGGCATAGCCGAGTGGCTAGCCAAACTGTCTCTGAACCAGGTGACCTGTGTTAGATCCCCTTGCGCTCCTCCCCTTCTCTTCACCTTTTCCATGTTCTTCACGCGAAATGGGCCAGCCCGACTATGGTAGCCACTTCAGCGAGACATCCCTACGGTGTCGTTGAAGGTGAGATATAGTCACCGCGAATTTATTGCCCAATATGCATTGCTATGTTATATCGACCCAAACACACCCGTGGAGTTAAGAGCACTGCACTCGGTGCGGCCCATTTTCGATATCTTAGTTGTTTTCTATTTTTTATAAATTATAAAATAATATGTAAACTATAATCACAATAATTAATAAACATTCATATAGTTTAAATATCCATGTAAGTAAGTAATACTTAAGAATTACTTAAATGTTTTCATATTTTTTGAAACATTCACATATTTAGTAAAATAGTTTTAATATTTGGAATAATTTATATATTCAAGATGTTAATCTAATTTTCAAGAATTTCGTGTTTTAAAATAATATTCACGAGGTTCTTTTTTGGACTGTTATTGTTTTTATTGCTTTTTTACGTGGCCCTTCCACATATGAATTCTTTTCATTTCTAAGAAATTTTTAAAAATTATGTACAATAATTTAATAGTATTAAAAATAAATCTAGAATTTTTATCTCTTAGAAATAATATGCAGACAAAATAACTTACTTTTATAACTTGTTAATATAGTTTTTAAACCATGTAATTAAAATATATTTTTAGTTATAAAAATGTATATATTGTTTAAAAAGTGTTCATTTGAGGATCTGCAAGGCAGTCCATCTCAGCACTGCAAGTGGGTCTGAAACCATGTTGGCATGTCTAGTCAGCAACATATACATATTTATATGTGATTTGAACCGTATTTGAACCATACAGTCAAGTTTTAGAACTAGTTCGGTGTATTTTTCAAGTTCAAGCACCAAACTGAGCATTGATGGCAAGTATAAGCACCACTTGTGTTATTACCGCTTTGAAATGTTAATCATGTACTCCCTCCGTCCCAAATTAAGTGATTCAACTTTGTACTAACTTTTGTATTTAACAAAGTGTTAAACGTGTATAAAAAATGTTTTCGATGTATACCAAAAATATTAGAATGTGTATTAAAAACAGAACATAAAAACATAAATTTTTAAAAATATTGATCATGTAAGAAAAAATTTCGTAATAATAAATTGCAAAAATCTTAAGAGTGCATAAAAATGTTCCTGATAAATACTGAAAATGTATAATGTATATGAAAAAATGTAGTCATTAAACAAAAAAATGAAAAAAATCATCTATTTCAAAAATATTAACATACAAAAAAATCCTGATGCATACGAAAAGTGTATAACATGTATTAAAATTTTGAACATAAAAACATATATTTTCAAAATTGTAAATCGTGGATCACAAAATGATCATCATTATTTAAAAAATGTTCCTGATATATACCGAAAAGCTACAATGCGTATGAAAAATTAGTCATCAAACACAAAAATTTGAAAAAACTGTTAATCATCTATTTCAAAAATGTTAAACATGCAAAAAAAGTGTTCTGATGCATATGTTAAATGTAGAACGTGTATTAATAATATTTGAACAGAAAAACTTAATTTTTTCTAGGAATTATTGTGTATATAAAAATGTTAATCATATATTGAAAAAATGTTAAACATGTATTAAAAAATATTCCTGATTTATACCGGAAATGTAAAATTTGTATGAAAAAGTAGGAATCAAACATAATTATTTTAACAAGTTAATCATGTATTGTAAAAAGTAGACATGCATTAAAAATATTCTGAATGTATTATTAAATATAAAAATGTTGACTTACGTTGAAGAAGAAAAACGGTGAAACCCGAATGAACGAAAGAAAGAAACAAAAGAAACAGCTCAAGAACAAAGAAAAAAATAAAGAAAAAATGTGAAAACCCCCAAGAAAGTGAAGATAAACACAAAATAAAACCAAAGAAAAAAGAAGAACACTGACCAAAAAGAAGAAAGAAATAAACAACCAAAGAGAATAGAAAAGAAAAGAAACAACCGATAAAAATGGAGATAGGAATGAAAGAAAAACCAAAGTAAAACAAAGAAAAAAGAAAGGAAAGGAAACACGAGTTGAACCTGGAAGAAAATGTTGAAAAAGACAAAGTAAAAAACCCCGAGGAAACCCCGTGAAGAAACAAAAAAACCAAAAGAATAATGAAAAGAAACGAAAAGGAAAAAAACACAATCAAAATGCAGCGAGTGAGCGACGCTAAGAAACGGGCTGACCCAATACTGTGGAGAGCACGGGAAACATTCAGGCGAGACAGAAAGTAGTCTAGCTATAAGAGATATAGTTCTCACCTTGTCATCCGTTGTAGAGGTGAAGACGTGAGTGGTGCAGTGGCCAGGACACTAGGAGCTCCTATTTGACATATTTTGTGTCAAATAGCCTCGTGATGCACACACAAACCCGTGACTGGGCCGGTCCATTGGTGGCCACTTTAGCAAGCGCACCCGTACCCCTGCAAGGAATCGAACTTCGCAAAAACATAGGACATCCTCGCTTAGAATCGAACTTCAGACCTCTAGCACGCAAGGAGAGTAGCTAACCAGTGGAGTTTGTCAAACTGTTAGTGAATATTCAGGAGTGCGCATGGTTAAGGATAAACCTAGGCAAACACCGGGTCAGGCTTGTAAAAGCCCGACCTTCCTTTCTCAAGCCCGGGCTCGACCCGAAGCCCGAAATACACTCTTTTTTAAAGCCCGAGCCCGGCCTGGACATTGTTTTTAGTGTACACATGTGCAAGCCCGGTCCGAAGCCCGAAAGGCTGGCCCGAAATACAAAAAGAGAGAAGCCCGAGCCTGGACCGAACTACCTTCTTGGGTACAAAACAAGGCTTGAGCCTGGGCCGAATAGTAAGCCCAGCCCGACCCAGCCCGGGTTTTCTGGGCCAGGTCGTCGGGCCGGCTGCCCATGCCCGAGTCTAGTTAAGAACTAACTACAACACATAATCCGAACACTTATTTGAATTTTTTTTAGATTTGTTTTTGTAATATATAAACAAATCATTTTAAAATGACTAATGTTTGAAAATCCAACAATTAATCGAACAACTCGAGGAAAATAGAAATTCCAACTTTTTCTGAAAAGCGTGAACATTTTTTGAAAATTTTAAGAATTTTTATGATAGTTTTTTTAAAATCCTGAACAGTTTTTAAAACACAACCATTTTTTGAACTTGAGATTTTTTTGAAGTCAACAACAATATAGAAACACTATTTATTTTAAAACACAAACATATTTTAAATACTGAACACAAATTTAAAAGGTGAGCATTTTTTGCATCTCCGATCAATTTTTGAAACTCTAAACAAAATTCAGAAAAGGCGATTTTTCAAATTTGCACTTTTTAGAATCACAAAGATGTTAATGAATTTGTGAAGAAAAATTGGAAAAAGGAATATTTTTAAAACTTCTGAACAGTTTTTAAAAAGCGTGAATATTTCTTAAATTCACAAACATTTTTCATAAAAGCTAAAAAAACAAATTTGTGAACAAAATTTGAAAACGGATTTGTTTGAGGTTTTGAATAATTATGAAAAATACAAACTTTTTTGAAATTTACAAACATTTTTCAAAAGATGCAAACATCTGGGAAAAATAAACTTGAAAAAAATTAAAAGACTTGGAAAGAAAAAATGATTAAACAGAAACAGGGAAAACGAAAGTAAAGAAAAAAGAAAAACCTGTTCAGAAAGCTCCTAGAATGTTCCCGGAACCCGTAGAAACCAGTACATGAAAGCTAGGCTAAGGATGCTAAATGGGCCAGCCCACTACGTTGCTCCCTTTCTCACTCTATGCAGTTGATTGACAACTTGACACAATGAGCATCAATTAGAAAATTATAGGACGGCTTGTGTGCTAGCCTTGGGTTGCGGGTTGAAGACCTCAAAGCGAAAAATGAAATGCCATCTCTCCCATGTTGACAGTTTTTTTGTGGGAAATAAAAAGTTTCGTGGGGGCTTTCGCAAATTAACAGGCCACACGCCCTCGTCTCCACCGTCCGGTCGCTGACAGCGGGCTTGGCGCCACGCTGACATTCCTAGTCAGCAGCGCAGGCGTACGCAAACGAGATTTGCAAATTAAAAAAATTGAAGGGGTTTTTGCAAAATAACGAGCCACAAGCCCTCATTTGCGCCGTTCAGCTGCTAACAGCGGGCCTTACGCCACCCTGACATGCGTAGTCAGTGGCGCGGGCGTACGCAACCGTGATGCATGCCAGAGCCAACTTGTTGCACCATTTATGTATACCATAATTTTTGGCACTAAAGTGACTATTTACGTCAAGTTTCAGCACCAATGATATAATTGACTCTATATTGAATAAAGAAACTCTCACTCGCTGGTAGTCATTGATGTTAGTCAAGTTTCAGCACCAATGATGTAATTGACTCTATATTCAATAAAGAACCTCTCACTCGTCAGTAGTCATTGATGTTAGTGACATCGATAATAATCGGTGGGGATCTCTTATCTAGTTATGCAATGTTAGCTTTCCCAGTTTAATTACAACATGGACCTAGCTCAGATCAGGTTGCTTCCAGCGTCCCTCAGAAGCTATGCAGAAAATTAGATTTCCTTAATTTTTAGTACAGTAATTTTTTTCAGGTGCTTGAGATTTCAAAATGTGCTTTGCACGGCTGAAAATTGTGTAAGTGCTCAAGCAGTACCTTGTTCCTTTATGATCCACTGTCTATGATTAATTATCTATGGTCTGAAGCATGTGTTGTTTCAATTGTGCATTTGTATTGCTGTTATTTTTTGGTATTTTGTTATGTGTGTATCTCTCCATCCTCCATACAGCAAAAAACATACACTCGAATTCCAGAATAAGGTGTCCTTCATTTCATGCTATATATTTTTGCATATGTATGGCATGAAAAATGTGAATTCATTGTGTAAAGTTCAGATTTAGACAGTTATGGTTGACTGCTAGAAACCCGTTGTTTTTCAGACATGTTGCAACATAGCAGGCTAGAAACTTTGATGTTTGTAAGAATCATATGAGAGCTTGAGGTAATATTATGACGGTGAGATTATGTTTCTTGTTGCATGCAATAGCTTCAGGAAAACAAAATGCAGAGCCATGATCATTTCGCCGCAACTCAGTTAAAAGAAACATTATGTTCAATAGTTTTAAGTTTCCATACTATATAGGAGAATCTCTGTAGCATAAGAGACAAACGGAAAGTTAAGGTTGAAGCGGCACAATTAAGAAGAATTAACTAGAGAAAAAGAAGTTATGGAGAAGATAAGCTACACAATTGTAGTATCCTTTTCTGCATGATGATGGCCCATATTGTTGCGTTGCTCTGTTTTGTCAGCTTGATGGCAAGTGAGGAATAGTCCAATTATGTAAGTCCCTTCTTAATTTTTACTGAAAGGTTAATGGTGTATGCCTACTTCTGAGCTGCCATGCAACGGCGCTGTTATGTCTTGAATTTATCCACTGTCAACTTTTATCCTGCAGTCATGGATAAAGTTTGCGCTAGTCATTGCCAGCCAGGTTCCCAAAACTGCAACATCCAGTCCTTCAGTATTAAATCATTTCACATTGGTGAAAGCAAGTCTTCATCCACCTCCGCTGGTCTATTATCTGTCATATGCAAAGTAAGTTTTGCATGCCCTTTTATTCTGCTTTGGTTTTATTTTAGCAATTGTTGTTGCATCATTCTATACAATGGCGCTCTAATCAGATGCCTAGTTATTTCTTTCCAGCCATCTTACGGCATGATTGCATAATCTAATTTAGGGAGAAAAATAATGTATGCAACAATTTTATATATTTGTCACGAGAATATACAGGAGCAGGCCCAGAATATAAAGAACGGGCGTTCAAATTCGTAAAATGTTGGATTTTTCTTGAACGTGCAGGAGAGCTGCATGTCAAAAACATATTATAACCCTTATCATGTCACTGGAAACATTTTGCAGGAGGGTGACAGGGAGGATCTATGCAGCATTCTAGAAAAGATGTTTAATTTGAGAAATTTAGATGTAAGTGATAATAAAATCTGACGAGAGTATCAGGTAGCCGTCAACATTGCCCACGATAGAGTATGCTGCTGATTGTAGACAGTAGAACTATACTACATTGCTACTTGTGATTTGTATCAATCATAAGTGCATAATACTCCCTCCGTCCCATCAGAATATAAGACCGTTTTGCAAGCTAAAACAGTTTGCAAAACGATTTTATATTATGGAACGGTGGAATAGTTCTTTATGCATGTGATCAATTTCAAAACAATTGTTCGTGTAGACTCTGGTAGTATGTTTTATCACTAAGCACTCATGAGTTGCATATCAAAATTGCAGATAACTTATTCCTGTCTTTAAATTGGCTCCTCAAAGGGGGAATCCACCTTGGAGATTAAGAGCAGAGAATTTTGGTATGCCCAGTATTGGTGCGTGCTCGCACATGAACACGTCACCCTGTACCCTCGACGCCGGCGGGGATGCACCACAACTCATGTCGAAGGAGACCTGACCGGAAGCGCGATACGCAAGTAATCTGGCGTGCGCTTTTGCAGACCCGAAACCCCACGCTCCCGGGAGGGACCCCGTCTAGACGTGCGGCGGCTATGGGCTGCCCTAGGTTGATTCACTCGCCCCTAGAGCCTCGAGGATCGCTCGAGAAAGAATAAGGGAAAGATGTAAAACTAGGGTACAAAGAGATGGGTTTTGCCGCATTGAAGTGGGTTGACCACCCCTTCGCTTGGCCTGGTCGCGGCTATTTAAGTTGTGCGTCGGCGACGCATGGAGCCGCACTCCCCCTCCCTGAGCATCATCCTCCTCCCCCTGCCTGTCACCTCGTCGAGCCCTTCCTCCTCCCAGAGCCTAGCGGTTGTTGGAATTTGCTAGTGGGCCTTTGGCCCAAAGCCCAACTAAAATTCTGAAATTCTCTTGGCCCATTCATGCACACATGTGAGTGGTATGAATATTTAGTCCCACCCCGGAAGTTGAGTGAGACTTGCACCTATTTATAAGGTGAGCTCTTCTACCACTTGTATGAGCATGAGAAGAGGAGACCTACACGCGCGCTCCTCCTCCTCGCCTCGCCACGACGTGCCGCGGGTTGCGAAAATGAGCCGAGCCGAGGACAAAGCTATGCACGTTGTCTATATTTTTACTGCTCGGGGAAATTAATTTCCTTTGGATCGCGACGACTCGGACATGGGGTTTACTCCCACGGCCTACCCGACCCGCACTATATAGTCAGACAGACGTCTACCCTAGCCGCCGCCGTATTGTATGGTTTCGCACCACCGTTCCAGATCATTGCGCCGCCACGCAAGTCTTCTCCATCCCTCCTTTTGACGTGCACCGCAAGAAGGGACAGCAGGCCTCCGGAACCCCGCCTCTCGTGATCCTGTACGGGAGAGGGGCGATCAGGTTTTTGGGGAGTGCACTCGCGCGACTGCTGGCAGTGACGACTTCGCCAACGACGACTTCTTTCCCGACCTCGGCAACCTCATCCTCAACGACATGGGCGATAACATCAACGCCGGCGGTGCTGCTCCCACTGCACCGTATGTGATTATATCCTTCTTGTTCGAGATCGTGGTAGAATTCATGTTTCTAGTATGTGCCCTAGATGTGATTTGTTCATCTACTATGATAGTTCGCATGATTAGTTTAATCTCTGCTAGTGCTGTCAAGATTTATCTTCTGTTTATTCGGATTAAATCTCGTAGTAATTTGCTAATATTTCAACAATCCAAAATCCTGACTATACGCAATTTACTCCGAGTGGTTTTCCTGCGCATCCGAAGCCGCCTACCTTTAAGGGGGTGCAATATAAGAGGTGGCACACGAGAGAAATTTACTGGTTCCAGACCATGTACTGCTATGACGCCACCAAGGGCAAGCCCGAGGGCGATGTTAATCCTGCACAACAGGAAGCTTTTGAGAAGATCGATACCCTCTTTAAAGGTGCCCTTCTGAGTGTTCTTGACAATTCCATTGTGGACTCGTATATGTCGTTTGACAACGGCAAGAACATGTGGGCTGCGCTCCTGGCCAAGTTTGGGGCCTCGGACGCCGGCAGCGAGTTGTATGTCATGGAGCAATTCTATGACTACAAGATGACTGATGAGCGCTCTGTTGTCCAGCAAGCTCATGAGATACAGTCGCTCACAAAAGAACTTGAGTACTTCAAGTGTGTGTTGCTGGACAAATTTGTTGCCGGAGGCATTATTGCCAAGCTTCCACCTTCGTGGAACAATTTTGCTACTTCCCTGAAACACAAGAGACAGGAGTTTTCCGTTTCGGATCTCATTGGTACTCTTGATGTTGAAGAGAAGGCGAGAGCAAAGGACACACGTGCTCGAGTTGCTGAGGGAGCTTCTAGTGCCCACATGGTATGGAAGAAGAACTTCCAGCCCAGCAAGTTCAAAAACAACAAGAACAAAACTCAGGGCAAAAGCAAGTTTGATACAAAGAACAAGCCGTCACATTCTACCAACTTCAAGAAGAATTCTCATAAGAAGGGGAATGGATTTTGCCATGTCTGCGGTGATCCTAATCACTGGGCCCCAAAGTTTCCTAACCGCTTTGAGGAGCGCGAACATGAGAAGAGCGGCAAGTCCGCTAATGTTGTCATCGGTGATACTGATATGAAGGAATCTGGGTACGGTATTCTTCCTACCATCCTTTCAGTATTTCAATCTCCTGATTGTTTAATTGACACCAGTGCCAATGTACATGTTTGTGCTGACGCCTCCATGTTTTCTTCTTATTAGGTCACAGGGACTTCTCCCGTGCTGATGGGTGATGGTAGCTGCAACTACGTCGGTATTTCCCCGGAGAGGGAGGGATGATGTAGCACAACGACGGTAGGTATTTCGCTCAGTTATGAAACCACGGTATCGAACCAGTAGGAGAACCAAGCAACACAACATAAACAGCACCTGCACACAAACAACAACACCTCGCAACCCGACGAGTTAAAGGGGTTGTCAATCCCTTCCGGGGTACGGCGCCTCAAGATAGGCAAGCGGACGTGAGGTAAATTGTAGTAGATTGATAGGTTGAACGCCAAATAAAATAAATAAAGATAAAATGCAACAAGGTATTTTTGTATTTTTTGGTTTAATAGATCTGAATAAAAATGCAAAGGAAAAGTAGATCGCAAGGCAAATATATGAGAAAGAAGACCCGGGGGCCGTAGGTTTCACTAGTGGCTTCTCTCGAGAAAAATAGCAAACGGTGGGTAAACAAATTAGTGTTGGGCAATTGATAGAACTTCAAATAATTATGATGATATCCAGGCAATGATCATTACATAGGCATCACGTCCAAGATTAGTAGACCGACTCCTGCCTGCATCTACTACTATTACTCCACACATTGACCGCCATCCAGCATGCATCTAGTGTATTAAGTTCATGGAAAAAATGAAGTAATGCAATAAGAATGATGACATGATGTCGACAAGATCCGTCTATCTATATGGCGGTAGATATAGATCTCGTCTTTTTATCCTTAGTAGCAACGATACATACGTGTCTAGGTTCAAGGGGTTGATGCCTTCCCACCCACCCAGGTTCAAGGCATGGTACTTGCAATTTGGGTTTGTTGCACCAATTATACTATAGGGGGTTCCCTTACAGTCTTTCTGTCAAAAAAATGATACATACGTGTCGTTTCCCTTTCTGTCACTGGGATCGAGCACCGTAAGATCGAACCAACTACCGGGCACCTCTTCCCATTGCAAGATAAATAGATCAAGTTGGCCAAACAAAACCCAAATATCGGAGAAGAAATACGAGGCTATAAAAGATCATGCATATAAGAGATCAAAGAAACTCAAATAACTTTCATGGATATAAAAAGATATAACTGGTCATAAACTCGAAGTTTATTAGATCCCAACAAACACACCGCAAAAGAGTTACATCATATGGATCTCCAAGAGACCATTATATTGAGAATTCAGCGAGAGAGAGAGAGAAAAAAGGCATCTAGCTACTAACTACGGACCCGAAGGTCTACAAAGAACTACTCACGCATCATCGGAGAGGCACCAATGGAAGTGGTGAACCCCTCCGTGATGGTGTCTAGATTGGATCCGGTGTTCTGGACTCTAGCGGCTGGATGACATTTTGTCGACTCCCCTAGGGTTTCTGGAATGTTGGGTATTTATAGAGCAAAGAGGCGGTCCGGGGGCACCCGAGGTGGGCACAACCCACCAGGGCGCGCCAGGAGGTTGGCGCGCCCTGGTGGGTTGTCCCCTCCCCTTTGTTTAAAGTTGAGAACCTCGTTCTCGGGAGTGCAAGCAATAGAGGAGGAATTATCCATAACGGCAAACAAGATCTCACACTAAAAAATAGATCAGGCAAGAAAACGGCGAACAGAAAAGAGAGGCGAATAAAACGGCAAATTTTTGTGAAGCGGGGGAGAGGAAAACGAGAGGCAAATGGCAAATAATGTAAATTGCAAGGAGATGATATTTGTGATTAGGAACCTTGTTATGTTGAAGATCCTCCCCGACAATGGCGCCAGAAATTCTCCTTGATGGTAGCTGCAACTATGTCGGTATTTCCCCGGAGAGGGAGGGATGATGTAGCACAGCGACGGTAGGTATTTCACTCAGTTATGAAACCAAGGTATCGAACCAGTAGGAGAACAAAGCAACACAACGTAAACAACACCTGCACACAAACAACAACACCTCGCAACCGACGAGTTAAAGGCGTTGTCAATCCCTTCCGGTGTACGATGCCTCAAGATAGGCAAGCGGACGTGAGGTAAATTGTAGTAGATTGATAGATCAAACGCCAAATAAAATAAATAAAGATACAACGCAACAAGGTATTTTTGTATTTTTTTTGGTTTAATAGATCTGAATAAAAATGCAAAGGAAAAGTAGATCGCAAGGCAAATATATGAGAAAGAAGACCCGGGGGCCGTAGGTTTCGCTAGTGGCTTCCCTTGAGAAAATTAGCAAACGGTGGGTAAACAAATTACTGTTGGGCAACTGATAGAACTTCAAATAATTATGACGATATCCAGACAATGATCATTACATAGGCATCACGTCCAAGATTAGTAGACCGACTCCTGCCTGCATCTACTACTATTACTCCACACATCGACCGCTATCCAGCATGCATCTAGTGTATTAAGTTCATGGAAAAACGGAGTAATGCAATAAGAACGATGACATGATGTAGACAAGATCCGTTTATCTATATGGCGGTAGATATAGATCTCGTCTTTTTATCCTTAGTAGCAACGATACATACGTGACGTTTCCCTTTCTGTCACTGGGATCGAGCACCGTAAGATCGAACCAACTACCGGGCACCTCTTCCCGTTGCAAGATAAATAGATCAAGTTGGCCAAACAAAACCCAAATATTGGAGAAGAAATACGAGGCTATAAGAGATCATGCATATAAGAGATCAAAGAAACTCAAATAACTTTCATGGATATAAAAAGATATAACTGATCATAAACTCGAAGTTCATCAGTTGCCAACAAACACACCGCAAAAGAGTTACATCATATGGATCTCCAAGAGACCATTGTATTGAGAATTCAGCGAGAGAGAGAAAAGGCCATCTAGCTACTAACTACAGACCCGAAGATCTACAAAGAACTACTCAGGCATCATCGGAGAGGCACCAATGGAAGTGGTGAACCCCTCTGTGATGGTGTCTAGATTGGATCTGCTGGTTCTGGACTCTACGGCGGTTGGATGAATATTTCTTCGACTCCCCTAGGGTTTCTGGAATATTTGGGTATTTATAGAGGAAAGAGGCGGTCCGGGGGGCACCCGAGGTGGGCACAACCCACCAGGGCGCGCCAGGGCCTCCTGGCGCGCCCTGGTGGGTTGTCCTCTCCTCGGGACTCCCCCAGGTGCAACCAGGGCCCATCTGCTTTCTTTTGGCCCATAAAAAATCATCATGGAGTTTCGTGGCATTTGGACTCCGTTTGATATTGATTTCCTGCGATGTAAAAAAAATGGAAAAACAACAACTGGCACTTGGCACTATGTCAATAGGTTAGTACCAAAAAATGATATAAAATGATTATAAAACATCCAAGATTGATAATAAAATAGCATGGAACAATAAAAAATTATACATACGTTGGAGACGTATCAATGGGGAATGGGTCACATGCCATCGTTCAAGGTGTTGGTACAGTTGATTTGAAGTTTACTTCGGGGAAGACCGTGTGTTTGAAGAACGTTCATCATGTGTCGTCCATCAATAAAAATCTCGTTAGCAGTTCTTGTTTATGTCGAGATGGTTTTAAGTTGGTTTTTGAATCCAATAAAGTTGTAATTTCTAAGGATGGACAATTTGTTGGAAAAGGCTATGAGAGCGGAGGTTTGTTCCGCCTGTCTTTGTCAGATATTTGCACTAAAGTTATTAATAATGTTTGCCACAATAATGAGTCTAATATTTGGCATTCACGACTTTGTCACATTAACTTTGGTTGCATGACGCGGCTAGCCAATATGAATTTAATTCGAAAAATCTCTACTGTCAAAGGCTCTAAGTGCCAAGTATGTGTGCAAGCTAAGCAACCTCGCAAGTCCCATAAGACTGCAGAGGCAAGAGACTTGGCGCCACTAGAGCTTATACATCTGATCTTTGTGAGATGAATGGTGTCTTGACAAAAGGTGGAAAGAGATACTTCATGACGTTGATTGATGACTCCACTAGATATTGTTATGTGTATCTTCTGATATCAAAAGATGAGGCTTTAACTTTCTTCAAAAACTATAAAGCTGAGGCAGAGAACCAACTTGATCGAAAAATTAAACGACTTAGGTCTGATCGTGGTGGAGAGTATTTTTCCAATGAATTTGATTTGTTTTGTGCGGAACATGGTATAATCCATGAGAGGACGCCTCCCTACTCACCTCAGTCAAATGGGGTAGCCGAAAGAAAGAACCGAACTCTAACTGATATGGTTAACACCATGTTAGACACATCGGTTCTATCCAAGGAATGGTGGGGGGAGGCGCTAATGACTATGTGTCATGTCCTAAACCGAGTTCCCACAAAGCATAAGACCATGACTCCATTTGAGGAATGGGAAAGGAAAAGGTTGAAACTCTCTTACCTACGTACTTGGGGTTGTTTGGCGAAAGTCAATATACCAATTCCCAAGAAGCGCAAGCTTGGACCAAAAACCGTTGATTGTGTTCTTCTGGGCTATGCTTTTCATAGCATTGGTAATAGATTCTTGATAATAAAATCTGAGGTATCCGACATGCATGTTGGTACGATTATGGAGTCGAATGATGCAACTTTCTTTGAGGACATATTTCCTATGAAGGATATGCCGAGTTCATCAAATCAGGAGATACCTACTCCATCTAGTGAGGAATTCGCTGTAATTCCTGAATCCACCATTGCGATGGAACATGTTGAGAATCCTATGGAGGGTGACAATGGAACTCCTGTGAGGAGTAAGAGACAGATGATTGCAAAGTCCTTTGGTGATGATTTCATTGTGTACCTCGTGGATGACACACCCAGGACTATTTCAGAAGCCTATGCATCTCCCGATGCTGACTACTGGAAGGAAGTTGTTCGTAGCGAGATGGATTCCATCTTAGCTAATGGAACCTGGGAGATCACTGGCCGTCCTTATGGGTGCAAACATGTAGGATGTAAGTGGGTGTTTAAGAAGAAGGTTAGACCTGATGGTACGATTGAAAAGTACAAGGCACAACTTGTGGCTAAGGGTTATACCCAGAAAGAAGGTGAAGACTTCTTTGATACTTACTCACCCATGGCTAGACTGACCACAATTTGGGTGCTAATATCACTGGCTGCCTCACATGGTCTTCTCGTTCATCAAATGGACGTTAAGATGGCTTTCCTCAATGGAGAGTTAAAGGAGAAGTTTACATGGATCAGCCAGATGGTTTTGTAGTACCTGGTCGGGAAGGAAAGGTGTGCAAGTTATTAAAGTCTTTATATGGCCTTAAACAAGCTCCTAAGGAGTGGCATGAGAAATTCGAAAGAACATTAACTGCTGACGTCTTTGTAGTAAACGATGGTGACAAGTGTGTGTACTATCGCCATGGTGGGGGCGAAGGAGTTATTCTTTGTCTGTATGTCGACGACATACTGATCTTTGGAACCAAACTTGATTTAATCAAGGAGGTTAAGGATTTCTTATCTCGTTGCTTTGATATGAAGGATCTAGGAGTAGCTGATGTTATCTTAAACATCAAGCTGTTGAGAGATGAGAATGGTGAGATCACACTGCTTTAGTCTCACTAGGTGGAAAAGATCTTGAGTCATTTTGGGTATAGTGATTGCACGCCTTCTCCAACTCCATATGATGCTAGTGTGTTGCTTCGAAAGAATCGACAGATTGCTAGAGATCAACTAAGGTATTCTCAGATTATTGGCCCGCTTATGTATTTGGCGAGTGCCACGAGGCCTGGCATCTCTTTTGTTGTGAGCAAGCTGAGTTGGTTTATGTCAAAACCGAGAGATGATCATTGGCATGCGCTTGAGAGAGTTATGCGCTATTTGAAAGGCACTGCGAGCTATGTGATTCACTACACCGGGTATCCTAGGGTACTGGAGGGTTATAGTGACTCAAACTGAATATCTGATGCTGATGAGATTAAGGCCACAAGTGGTTATGTTTTTACACTTGGTGGTGGCGTTGTTTCCTGGAAGTCTTGCAATGGAAGCGGAACTCACAACATTAGACACTGCCACTGTTGAAGCAGAGTGGCTTCATGAGCTCTTGATGAAATTACCTATGGTTGAAAAACCAATACCCCATATCCTGATGAACTGTGATAATCAAACTGTGATCATCAAGATAAACAGTTCTAAGGACAATATGATGTCCTCAAGGCATGTGAAGAGGAGACTAAAATCTGTCAGAAAATTGAGGAACTCCGGAGTTATTACGTTGGATTATATCCAAACGTCGAAAAACTTGGCAGATCCCTTCACAAAGGGTCTATCACATAATGTGATAGATAATGCATCGATGGAGATGGGTTTGAGACCCACCGCATGAGTTGTCCATAGTGGTAACCCACTCCATGTGATCAGAGATCCCGTGAACTAGAAGTGGGAGACAAGCTGTTGGTTAGCTGAGAGGAGAGTATCCCTATTTTAATTATCCCACTCCGTGAAGATGCAATACTCTTCTGATCTGCATGGCAGGTTGATATTTATCTTAATGTGTTCCAAGTGGCTTATTTGAGTAAGCAGAGATGTTGTCCTGCAGAGCATCTCCTATATGAATTTGACTGTTAACGTCGCAGTCTGTGAGAATTGGGTGTTCTCTAATAAATTCATGAAAGGCCCTGGAGTATGACGTATATGCTCCACCCACGGGGAAGCCTTGCGGCAGCCCCGTATCGGTCAAGACTTTGTGTGAAACTAGTCTCGCAGAAAACTTGTAGTTCAAGGCATAGTCCA
Source organism: Aegilops tauschii subsp. strangulata (assembly GCF_002575655.3). Lineage (NCBI taxonomy): Eukaryota > Viridiplantae > Streptophyta > Magnoliopsida > Poales > Poaceae > Aegilops > Aegilops tauschii. The sequence continues at coordinate 231,897,871 of NC_053039.3, forward strand.
CTATTCAAGTTGTGATCTAGTGTAGCATAAAACTCTAAGTGGAAGTTCAACTTCACAGTCTCCACTAAGCACCGGTATATAAACAATGTTTTGGAACTAAATAATGAGATGTACCAATGAGACTCTATGGGGGATTGTTGGAATTTGCTAGTGGGCCTTTGGCCCAAAGCCCAACTAAAATTTTGAAATTATCTTGGCCCATTCATGCACACATATGAGTGGTGTGAGTAAGATTAAAGTTTAGTCCCACCCCGGAAGTTGAGTGAGACTTGCACCTCTTTATAAGGTGAGCTCTTCTACCACTTGTATGAGCATGAGAAGAGGAGACCTACACGCGCGCTCCTCCTCCTAGCTCGCCTCGCCACGCCTCGTCACGACGCGCCGCGCCGCGGGTTGCGGGAATGAGCCGAGCCGAGGACAGAGCTATGCACGTTGTCTATATTTTTGCTGCTCGAGAAAATTAATGAGTCATTAATTAATAATTAACGGACGCGTTAATTACCGAACCGTTTCCGATTCTTTTCGATCGCGATGACTCGGACGTGGGGTTTACTCCCATGACCTACCCGGACCGCATTATATAGTCAGGCAGACGTCTACCCTAGCCGCCGCCGTATCGTATGGTTTCGCACCACCGTTCCAGATCATTGCGCCTCCACGCAAGTCTTCTCCATCCCTCCTTTCGGCGTGCACCACAAGAAGGGACAACAGGACTCCGAAACCTCGTCTCTCGTGATCCTGTATGGGAGAGGGGAGATCAGGTTTTTTGGGAGCGCACTCACGCGACTCCTGGCAGCGACGACTTCGCCAAGGACGACTTCTTCCCTGACCTCGGCAACCTCATCCTCAACAACATGGGCGACAACATCAACGGCGGCAGTGCTGCTCCCACTGCACCGTATGTGATTCTATCCTTCTTGTTCGAGATCGTGGTAGAATTCATATTTCTAGTATGTGCCCTAGATGTGATCTATTGATCTACTATGCTAGTTCGCATGATTAGTTTAATCTCTACTAGTGCTGTCATGATTTATCTTATGTTTATTCGGATTAAATCTCAAAGTAATTTGCTCATATTTTCAACAGCGGTGATGCCGAAGTTCTGGGTCTTCGCGCCGGCAGGCGGCACCGGTGGAAGTTCCTCCTCAGATGGGTCTTGGCGCCGCCGCCCACGCTCTCCGAGACCATCTGCATCCACGACAGCGGGATCCTCTGGCAATGAGGAGGACAAGCCGTAGCAGCGGCCCCATCTCCTCACGGAGGTGGCTCTAACGGAAGAAGAATTTGTCCATCAGATGGAGATCATGAAGAAGCGTTCTCTCCGTCAGATGGGCCCAAATGCGACCATCGCTGGCGCGCGTGAAGGAGGAGCCACCATCCTCGACGCTCGTCCGCGTGAAGCGGGAGCGGCATCCCCACTCCGTTAGGTGAAAGACGAGCCGGCGTCCTCGCCGCGCAACCGCGGCCTCCACATCGGTGGTCGCGTGAAGAAGGAGCCAGTGTCCCCCCAGTGCCTCCGCCACGTCAAGGATGAACCAGCGTCGCCCCCGCTGCACAGCCGCTACGTGCGGATCGATGGGCCCTCGTCGTCACCACGTGGATCTGAAGGAGGGCTGGACACATCACATGCATTTGCCCTCATCTTGTGGGTGATGGGGGCATCATCGACCTTCAGTACACGGACGACACCTTCCTGATGGTCGAAGGCTTGGACGCAGACATCCAAAATCTGAAGTTCCTCCTACTGTGCTTCCAGGAGATGTCAAGATTGACAATAAACTTCACAAAGAGTAAGGTGATGGTACTAGGTTATTCTGAGGAAGATGCCCTCCGCATAGCCAAGCGGCTTAATTGCCAATTAGGGTCATTCCCGACTACCTACCTCAGCTTGCCGGTTAGTGACTCCTGGCTTCAGGCGGAAGATCTCCGCCCTATGGTAACTAAGGTGCAATACCGTGTCGAACCATGGTAGGGGCGTTGGCTTTCCAAAGCAGTGCGGGTGGTTTTGATGAACTCCTCCTTAATTAGCATGTTGATGTAATGGGATTCTATAGCTTGCATGAATCCCTTCATCAGGAGATTGCCAAATACTTGTCCAGATTCTCCTGGGCAGGTCAGGGGGATAGACAGAAATATTACATGGTTAAATGGTCTGAGATTTGCAAACCAACGGACCACGGTGGCCTAGGGGTCATTTCATCCAAGCGGATGAACATTTGCCTTGCTGTCTAAATGGTTATGGCGCATTGAGGCTAGCGAGGGCGGGCTATGGCTTCAAATTATACGCGCTAAATACCTACATGGGCAACCTCTCGTGTTTGCACCTCGATCGGGCGGATCCCAATTCTTGCAGTCAACCATGCAGTTATTGCTAGTGCTTAGGATCGACTCCTCGATTTCAGTGGGAACGGGTACCAACACCTTGTTTTGGCTAGATCGGTGGTCGGGCGATAGATCGTTCGCATAATGGTTCTATGCACTATTTAGTATTTTGCACTCGCCCACAACTCACGGTGAGTGTGGCCTTAGAGGACTTGGGGAGCATCGCCTTCCGATGCACCTTTGGCCCGCCTGAGTGGGACCAATGGGAGGAGTTGCTTGAATGCATAGCCCTCCATGCCCCCTCCCTTGAGGAGGACAGGATTTCATTAACACTTGAACCAAGTGGGAGGTTATCGACCAAGTCCTTATATCACGTGCTAGTGGCCTCGCCATTTCCGAACGAGTTAACTCTCCTTTGGGAGATTAAACTGCCACTGAAGATCCGCATCTTCCTCTGGCAGTGGGTGCGCAGCCGCCTCCCTTCGGGCACGGAGGTTCTCAAACGCAATGGCCCCGGGGGATGGGCTATGCCCCTTATGTGGAGTGCTTGAGGACTCCATCCACATCTTCTTCCGCTGCCCGGCAACGATCTTTTTTCTTTGGAGTTGCCTCTAGAATGTTGTCGGTGGCAATTGGTGCCATGACAACCTTCCGGACATGTTCCAGGAAATCCTCAGCCGGCCAACCGGGTTGCGCCCCTCTCTTTGGGTGGTGATGGGCTCTCTCGTGTGGGCCTTATGGACTGTGCGCGATAAACTAGTGATTGAGCATGTGATTCCAACTCGTGCGACTGACGCAATATTCAAACTATGTGGTTTCTTACAGCTCTGGAGACTGCTTAGCAAGCGGAGTGACCGGTACAACCTTGACACGATCATTGCGGTTCTTCGCTCCACCGCCTCATCCATCGCGCCGCCACCTCCTCCTTCACCGCCTGAGCCAGATTAGCTAGTTGGATGCGTATTTCATTGGGGTTTGTTGTGTTGTGCCCCCAGGTGAACCTATTTGCACTCTTTTCTTTTCTTTGTTTCGTTGACTACCAGAGTTGTAAGCTGCGACCACCTGTATGGCGCATAGTGATTGCCTCGACGAGTGCTACGGGCATGGCGGCATCCCGGTCGACGGGGTGCTGCAACGAGTCTCAGCAAGGACTACTGCGGTGACCACCATAGAGGAGGGCGATGGGGGGCTTCAACGAACGAGGTTGTTGCGACAAGCTCCGCTGGCGGGCCCTCACCGGAGCTACACACATGTGGCGACGGAAGGCCAGAGAACTACGTCTTGTGTCGGGATTTTTTCTCGGTGCATTGATCTGAGCGGGTGAGAGAGAAGAATCACAATCTGAACAACTGAGGATGGCCTACCCTAACGATGTGCGTGCGATTGCCTCCTGGCGGTAGACCAACATCTAGCACCGGTCAAAAAGAAAACATCTTCCAAGCAGAAGCCAAAACATATTACAGTATTATTTTATTTTGCATTAGGACATCTCCAACGCCGACCCTCAAACCGTCAAACATGTTGTGCCATCCAATGCGGGTCTGTATCGGTTCGCCGGGCAGTCCGGACGTGATTTTTCCCGCAAATTAGAGACAAATTAGGGGGGCTTTGCGGGCGTCCAGACTACTACCACATCCGCTCCTGACCGACCTGTCCCACAAAAATATTCCACCTGCCTCTCTCGCGCTTTCCATTGAACGCTCGTGCCTCTTGCCATTCCACGTTCATGCCAACCCAGAGCATGCAACGCCGACATTGATACCCCATGATTAGATCGGATGGGAGGGCAGCGCAGACAGACATGACCTCTCGGGCATCGCCGCTTCAATACGGACGCCGCATCATGAGAAACCAACTTCAGTCGCTGCGTTGCATTGAAGTGGGCTCACTACCCCTTCGCCGCAGCTATTTAAGACATGTGTCGGCGACACACGGAGCCGCATTCCCCCTCCCCGAGCACCGTCCTCTTCCCCCCCCTATCATCTTGCCAAGCCCTTCCTCCTCACTGAGCCCAGCGGCGATGCCGAAGTTCTGGTTCTCCGCGCCGACATGCTGTGCCGGTGGAAGTTCCTCCTCAGGTGGATCAGTACGCCACCGCCCTCACTCTACGGGACCATCTGCATCCGCGGCGGCGGGCTCCTACAGCGACTAGGACGACAAGCCACAACAGCGGCCGCGTCTCCTCTTAGAGGTGGCTCTGACGGACGAAGAATTCGTCTGTCAGATGGAGATCATGACGAAGCGTTCGCTCCGTCAGATGGGCCCGACGCCACCATCGCTGGCAAGCGTGAAGGAGGAGTCACCGTCCCCGACGCACATCCACATGAAGCGAGAGCCGATATCCCCACTCCTTCAGGTGAAAGACGAGCCGACGTCCCCGCCACGCAACCGCGACCTCCACATCAGCGGCCGCCTGAAGAAGGAGCCGACGTCCCCCCAGCGCCTCCGTCGCGTCAAGGATGAACCGGCATCGCCCCCGCCGCACAACTGCTACGAGCGGATGGACGAGCCCTCGTCGTCCCCACGACGCTACCGCCGCCCGATAAGGGATGAGCTGCCACCCGCGATCGCGAAGGCATGTGGCCGCATCCTCCACTAACTTGGAGGAGGCGGTTACGGTGGTGCCTCCGGCTCTTGGACCGTGGTTTCTGAGGAGAAGCGCACGGCGAGGCAGGAGGCGATGTACGGCCGGCGCAATGTCGGTCGTCGCTCCACGTTCACCAAGACGGACGTGGCATTGGAATGGGTTCGCAACGACCCTAACCTCGCCGCCGCGTAGGTGCTCGAACGCCCTGTCACCACCACACATATGGCCGCCGGGCGCCCCCGCTGCCTTGGTGACGAGCTTGCCAAGATTGGCGAGGAGTGGTCGCTTAGCGACTGCTCCGTGAACGCCGGCAGGGGCAAGGCCACCGCCAGGGCTCCACCGGCGCCGACGGCAGTGGCCAGGGCGACCCTCCACACCGCACAACAGGAAGCAGAGTGGCTCCTCCGCGAGCGGCAGGCAACCATCGGACAAGGCTGCCGCAGCCCTCCGGCATCTTGCATCACTAGAGGGATGACGACAACGACAATGACAACACGGCAGGACAGGGCGGCCACGCTTATGAACTGGTCGTTCCATATAGGATTTAGTTTTTTTATATAGTTTTTAGTAAAATGGTTGAAAAGTCGTCCGTTTGTGTAAATTATATCCGAATTTGAACGAAACCCACCGTCTTTGCATGAATTTTGTCCGTGCCGTTCAAATAGTTGATGAAATGTGCGTGGGGGCAACGTTGGATGACGGCCTTCGACATCAGTGTCCGTGGACTGGTCCGATGGTCCATGTGCCAAAGCAAATTTGAGGGCCAGCTTGAATATGCCCTGAACAAGCCAAAATATTTGATATGAATTTAGTGGCGGGGTGGGACACACCGGACAAAACATACTTCCTCCATTCCACAATGTAGTGTGCCCGCGCTTCTCGAGATCTAAATTTGACCATAAATTTAACCAACGAGACTAGCCTTATTGGTTAAATAGGACCATGATAAGTGCCACACGTGTGACACAAAGTAATTTCGTCCTGACGTTTTTTGGTGGCAACTTTAGTTAGAAGAGGATGACAACTTTAGTTATGAAGCATGACAACTTTCTGTTTGGATGGCAAGTTTTAGTTTTTTTGACAATTGTTTTTTAGACAACTTTAGTGTAAAAAAGTCAAGGCGGTGTTACTTTGTGCCACACGTGTAACACTTATTATTTAGGTAAATTTATGGTCAAACTTCAATTCCAGGTCTTGTTGATTAAATTTGTGGTCAAACTTAGATCTCGGGAAAGCGGCGGACGCATATATTGTGGAATGGAGGGAGTATCATGGCCGGCGAGTGGCAGTGGACCAATCTGTCACGGTGATCTAAAGGCGCTACCACGGTTAATGCGATCTGTTCAGCGTCGCAATGATATAAAGTCAGCCTGATGAAAGAAACGACACACTGCAGGACAGGGGCACAGCACAGGTACTCCTGGCAACTGGCATAATAAAGGCGCTGCTCTGCTCGCCTCGTGTTTTTCACGTTAATCCTTGTCGAGAAGAATCAACTTCCCTAGCTGATAACGGTGTACGCCTTCGTGCAGCTCGTGCCGGCATAGAAAACCGCAGGCAAGTTGAACGGTGAACGACAACTCAGAGAGATAAATGTATTGCAACGAAGTGATGACGATGTGTATCATCTACGACGGCCAGTTTTCTATGTGGATGTATCGGGGCAGGTAAAGGATCTGCACAATTCTCGTGGACCAACCATGAAAACGTGCCCAACTTGTTGTTCAACTATACTACTACTACGGTACTACCCCTGGTTTGCCATGGCCCGTGATGCAGCAATCGAGCTATGGCTCTTCCGTTCCAGTTCCTTGAACCGGTACTTATACTTTTTCTTTTTGTTTATGAAGGTAACCGTGCATTTCCAAAAGAGATTGCAGGAATCCACGTACATGAAAACAACCAAACAAACAGGAACCGGACAGTTATCCTAGAAACCTTGCACGACGGAGAGACCTATCCATGTATACTGTGCGGCACTGGAATCTGCTTTGGCCGACAAAGTAGGCAGACGTGAACTAACCGCGACTAGTCCTATGTGAGCAACTAGGAGACCATGCTAGATGAACACTTTACATATCTATGGCTATAGAGTGGTGGCACCGACTGCTGCAGGCAAATTTTCGTGTTTTGACCCTTTTCTGAAACCTATTTGAGATCTGACCCTAGTTTGAAAAAAATTCGAGATCTGACCCTTTTGCTATCGCCAAGGTCTATGACGGTAGGGTGTAACAGCCTACCGCCAAACATCCCTACCGCCAAACATACTGGCGGTAGCCTGTACAACCCTACCGCCAAGGTGCTTGGCGATAGGCACGAGCACGCACTGTGTTCAATACTTAGCAGGATTTTACGGTAGGTCATGCAACCCTACCGCCAGGGACCTTGGCGGTAGGCTGTTATACCCTACCGTCATGGACCCTGGCGGTAGCAAAAGGGTCAGATCTCGAGAAAAAAAATTCAAACTAGGGTCAGATCTCGAATAGGTTTGAGAAAAGGGTCAAAACACGAAATTTGTCCACTGCTGCAGGCTCAAGGATGGCATCTGGCAAGAGAGTTCTCCGGTGGCGGAGTGAGGGATGGGCCAGGCTCCGGGCAGTCTTCGTGCGCAGTAGCACTGTAGCTACAGTGAAACAAGGAACCGGGCCTCCCACCCCGGGGCGCCGCCCGGCTGCCTAGGGCGTGTCTCCGCCCATGAGGTTCTTAGATGTTCCGGCTACCCAGCTCGTCCCCCTTATTTTGGGCCCTCAGATGCTCTGACTTTGGCTGTGAATGGACGTTGGATCGACAACTCGTGCCAGCTCTTAAAAGCTTCAGTAGAACCCTGTAAAACTCGGTTACGATCCTACCGAGCCCACTTAGGCCCCCTCGGCCCTTTTCCTCTCACTCCCGTCACAACCCCTCCACATTGTCTCTAACTTTGATTTCCCTAACCCAAATTGCCTCACATCCCTCTCCTCTGAGGTTTTGTGCTCATGAGCTAGTCGTCTACTAGCTCATGAGCACAAAACCATGCGACGTGGCATCTACATTTGGAATTGGCAAATCCGGTCCCCTAAACATCCGCTGACGCGCCCGTCCAAGACCAGGGGTAGCGCCGAACAACCCCTCAAGTGTCATGTGGTACAACCACACTCATCATATCAAAACCTCAAATACAAGAAAATCCATGCATGTTGCTCATACACATGAATATCACACGTAAATAACATTTGCTCGTAGCAAAAAATACATAGTTCAAACATAATTTTTTTGAAGTGCAGAATTCACACATTAGACTCATTAGTTTTCATTGTGGGTCCACATATGCTCCACATGATCATTGAGTAGTTGTATGTGCACATGTTGACTTCAAAGATTCCGCTGTATCTCCAAAAAATTCAGAATATGCTCTGCATCTTGTTCTAAGATGTGGACTTATACTCTGGGCTTATCAAAATCATGGGTTCAAGCTGTCCCTTCACCCTTGTCCCCGACAGTTCTTTTGCGCAAAATGACACAACATGTCATCAGCTGCCATAAGGTCTTCGATTCCCACGTCATTGCAGCCCTACGAACAATACCCCAGCGAGTCTAGAGCACTCTGAATGCCATCTCCACATCCTTCCTAGTTGCTTCTAGCATTGTTACAAAGTGGCTTTGTTTGTTGCCATGGGAATCGGATATGGTCTTCACGAATGCCGCCCACTGAGGATAGATATCATCAGCAAGGTAGTACCCCATTTTGTAGTTGTGCCCATTAATGATGTAGTTGCACGGTAGTGCTTCCCCATCACAATGTCTCTTGAAGAGCGACAGTCATCGAAGAATCAGGCATGCCAAAGAAAAGCATGTCAAATCCAGAAGTCCATTGATGCCACTACTTCTAGTATGATGCTGGCCTCTTTCATGTGACCTTAGAACATCCCGCACAAACCTTTGGGGGCAGCTCTTCTATTCCCAATGCATGCAATCAACTGAACCGAGTGTACTAGGAAAACCTCTTGCCGCTCCAATAGCCATCAATCTTTCTATATCTTGCACAATTCATTCTCTCAGATACTTCGCTCCAAACACTTTCAACATGGCGCGCGCAAATCTCAAAGTGGTATTGAGGTATGTGCTCGCCACCATCTGGACCATCTCACCAACAAGATCGACGATGGTACCTAATGCAAGCATCCTCTTTGCAGCCATGCATTTCCGCAAAGGAGGGACTGAGAGTTGTCTACAATAATCCCTCTTGAGCCTAAAGTAGGGATCATGTTGATGAGGACATCAATACCATTGTTACACCCACAGCCTCTACTGCTACATATACTGGACCAATTACTAGAGCTCACGCACGCCAATTAAATTATCAGATACTTCCGTTTCTTGGTAATGATTCTAATGTTCATGAGAATATGATGCTGCCTAAATTGGATACATTTGTTTTTCTTACAAATGAAGGGCCTGGCATGGATACGAGGGATGAAAACTGGAGCAAGACCAAGCACATGGAGATGATGTCATGCGCAAGGGGAACAAGAATGGAATTACAAGTGATGATTTCAGGACTTTGAAGCCACCATAAGGAGTGCATTAAGCCTTGGATGAAATATACAAGACGCCACTTCATAAATTTCGTCCAGAGGCTATTCTAGGTGCCGCGTCACCTTATTATTGGGCCAGGCCCATGTAATTTCGAAATACTAAAGTATAGGTTGTTTTTAGAGTCCATATGTCTGGGGAAACAAGAGTTAGGGTTGGTTTCGGACCCCTCCTCCAAGGGCCACGAAATTTCCCCCTCTTCCTTCATATATACAGCCCTTAGGGCGTCGTTTAGACTTTGGGTTTTGTTTAGATTAAAAGTTCTCCATAGTTGCAACTTCGCGTACTTCGTTTGTGTTCAACGACCAAACCAAGACGTCACAGAACCCCACTTTCATTAATAAAGCTTTCCACTTATATTCGCAATATCCAGATTGTAATTTCAGTTTCTTGCTTGTTCTTCGTTTGCTTGCAGGAAATAGACCTTCGTGGTCAGGTTGATCGTGCTCTGGCGTGGTCAATAACCCCTCAGAGTTGGTTTAGCGATTGCTAAGTGAAAGTGCAACTATCCCTGGGTGGTTTTGGTAATTCCTAACAACATATAGCTCATTGAGCTAATACTATTTCAAGATAAATATTTCAGGAAAGCTCAATGATTGGCATGGCATGGATTAGAAATGTGGACCCCTCAAAATGCTAAGGACAAATGATTTGCTCAAGCTCTAAAGCTCAAGACTCTACATTGTACTTTTAGTGATCCAAGATCACATTGAGTCCATAGGAAAAGCCAATACTATTAAAAGGGGATGAGGTGTTGCTTAATGGGTTACTTGCTCAAAATGCTTAGTGATAAGCTCCAAAAATCCTCAACCACTTTCTCATATCCACATTTGTCCCAAACCAAAAGTCAAACTCGGCCCCACCGAAACTTTCTATCCGGTGCCACCGAGTTCAGTTGACATAGCCACTGCCACAAAACCCTAGTCATTTCGGTCTCACCAATAGGGATCTCGGTCTCGCCGAGATGGGATTGAACACTCTCTGTTTCCCTTTGTAACATTTTGGTCCAACCAAAATGAGCGATTGGTCCCACCGAGTTCGCAATGCAAACTCTCTGTTTCCCCTTCGTAACGTTTCGGTCTCACCGAGATGAGCGAATCGGTCCCACCGAGTTTGCCTGACTAACTCTCTGGTTAGCTTATTACCAAAATCGGTGTCACCGAGTTTGTGTAAGCGGTCTCACCAAGATTACGTTATGCCCTAACCCTAATGAAATCGGTCTCACCGAGTTGACATGTCGGTCCCACCGAAACTCCTAACGTTCACATTTTGAACTAAATCGGTCTGACCGAGTTTCATTATTCGGTCCCACCGAGTTTGGTGATTTGTGTGTAACGGTTATATTTTGTGTGGAGGCTATAAATACCCCTCCACCCACTCTTCATTCATGGAGAGAGCCATCAGAACATGCCTACACTTCCATCATACATTTTATGAGAGATAACCACCTACTCATGTGTTGAGGTCAAGATATCCCATTCCAACCATATGAATCTTGATCTCTAGCCTTCTCCAAGTTGCTTTCCACTCAAATCATCTTTCCACCAAATCCAAATATGTGAGAGAGAGTTGAGTGTTGGGGACACTATCATTTCAAGCACAAGAGCAAGGAGTTCATCATCAACACACCATCTATTACCTTTTGGAGAGTGGTGTCTCCTAGATTGGTTAGGTGTCACTTGGGAGCCTCCGTCAAGATTATGGAGTTGAACCAAGGAGTTTGTACGGGCAAGGAGACCGCCTACTTCGTGAAGATCTACCCTAGTGAGGCAAGTCCTTCGTGGGCGATGGCCATGGTGGGATAGACAAGGTTGCTTCTTCGTGGACCCTTCGTGGACTCACGCAACCGTTACCCTTCGTGGATTGAAGTCTCCATCAACGTGGATGTACGATAGCACCACCTATCGGAACCACGCCAAAAATCTCCATGTCTACATTGCGTTTGCTCCCTCCAAACTCCTCCCTTTACCTTCATGTGCAATGTTTTACATTCCGCTGCTATACTCTTAGACTTGCATGTGTAGGTTGTTTACTTGACAAGTGCTAAGTTGCTAAAATCTGCCAACACTTAAAATTGGGAAAAGGCTAGATTTTTATTTGGTCAAGTAGTCTAATCACCCCGCTCTAGACATACTTTCGATCCTACAAGTGGTATCAGAGCTTTGGTCTCCATTTGCCTTGATTTCCATAGCTTTTGGTAATCATAGCCTTGGTTTCACAACCTAGGAGAGTATGGCGTCTAGCGAGGGAAATTACCACTGTAGAGGTCCTTACTTTGATGGTACTAATTTTTCTAGTTGGAAGCATAAGATGAAAATGCATATTCTTGGACATAACCCCGCCGTTTGGGCTATTGTGTGTATTGGCTTGCAAGGTGAATTCTTTGATGAGGAGAGAACCGAACTGTGAAGCTACCGCAGAAGAGTTGAAGATGTTGCAATACAATGCTCAAGCTTGTGATATTCTCTTCAACGGATTGTGCCCCGAAGAATTTAACAAAATCAGCCATCTTGAAAATGCAAAGGAAATTTGGGATACTTTGATTGATATGCACGAAGGTACCGACTCCATTAAGGAATCCAAATTGGATGTGCTTCAAAGTCAACTTGACAAGTTTAAAATGAAGGATGGTGAAGGTGTCACTGAAATGTACTCTAGGCTTGCTCTCATCACAAATGAGATTGCCGACTTAGGAAGTGAAGAGATGACCGATAATTTGTCATCAAGAAGATCCTAAGAGCCTTGGATGGAAAATATGATACCGTGTGCACATTGATCCAAATGATGCCCAATTACAAAGATCTCAAGCCAACGGAAGTCATTGGAAGAATTGTTGCTCATGGGATGTCACTTAAGGATAAGGAAGAGCTCCACAACAAGTCAAATGGTGCTTACAAAGCCTCATGTGATGCTCCCACATCATCAAGTGAGAAACAAACCTTCAATGAATAATTGAGCCTATGGTGAAGAACTTCAACAAGTTCTACAAGAGTAGAAGCAAGGAGAGAAGTTCCAAGTCAAGGTCCTACAATGATAAAAGATCTTCAAGTCGTGAACGAAATTGCTACAATTGTGGAAGACCCGGACACTACTCCAATGAGTGTACGGCTCCCTACAAGAGAAGAGAAGATTCTCCCAAAAGAAGAAGTAGAAGAAAGAATCACCACCAAGAGAGAGAAGGAGTAGAGATGATCGCTATGAACGTAGATCCTCTCGGAGAAGCAAGGATTCGGAAAGGAAGGACAAATCATCAAAGAGCTACACAAAACGAAGACATCAAACTCATGTTGGTGAATGGGTATCCGGCTCCGACTCCGACCATCACTCCGAAAGAAGTTATCACTCCGACTCCGAATATACTCAAGAGGAAGGTGTTGCCGGCCTAGCACTTGTGTCAACCAACTCCTACGACATATTTGACTCACCAAATGAAGGAATTGGAAGATGCTTCATGGCTAAAGGTCCAAAGGTAACACACCCCGAGTATGTTGATTTCAATAGTGATGAAGATGATTTGCTAGGAGATGATGATTTACTTGTTGACAACTCTAGTTATGAAAACTATGATGAACTTGCTAATAATCATGATAATCAAGATAAAACGAATGATGATGATAAGAAGGAGATTGAGCGTCTAACTAAAGAACTAAACACCCTTAAGTTAGCTCATGAAACTACCTTGGAAGACCATCGAGAGCTTTTAAAGACTCATGAGAAGCTACGCTTTGAAAAGCTCAACCTTGAGCAATAGCATGAGTTCTTAAAAGCAATCAATGATGATCTTCGCAAGAAAAGCTCTTCTTACATTGCCAAGCGTTTACTCTTGTCTACTTACATGCCACAAGTAAAATCTAGCAACAAGAGTAAGAAAGATTCTTCAACTAGTAGTAACAATAACCATGCTAAATCCAATATTGTTGCTTCTAGTAGTTCCCTTGATTCCACTACTGATTCTCTTAGCCAAGTTACTCTTGAGCAAGAAAATAGCTTATTGAAGGGAATTATAGAGAAATGTGTTTACAAGAGCCTTGCCGAAAGTAAGCAATTTGAGGAAATTGTACACAAGCAAGGAAGGCACCGGAAGAATCAAGGAATTAGTTTTGAACGAAAGTTCAATGCCAATGGAGTTGAGTGGGAAGAAGATCAATACCCCAAGACGAAGTTTGTTCCTCAACAAGAGAAGTATGATCCCACTTCTTTCCAAGGAACACAAGCTCAAGATGATCTTCCACCACAAGACCACAAGCAAAAAGGCAAGGACAAGCTTCAAGAGGAGATTGATGCATTTGAAGAAGCTCCCAAGGCCTTGGTCAAGTGGGTTCCCAAGACTACAACAAGTTCCACTTCATCAAGTACGACTACAGCTCCAAGGATTCCCATCAAGATGGTGTGGATCCTGAAGAAGAAGAACTAGAGAGTTCTTCAGGGTGACTCCGCCAACATACTTCACTCATATCTTTTGGCAAGGACATGTGCAAACAACTTCCATATCTTGCACTAGTTCAAGGAGTCACAAACCCTCTTGTTGGTAAGACAAGGGACAAGGTAACCTAATGCTTTCATGGACATCATCTTATGTGAACATCACTCTATGTCTATGGATATCCTTGTTTGTTCCTTGTGGGACTAACCCGTGTAGGTATTGAAAGTGCAACTCACTCCAATGGATTGCTCCAAATGATCTAGATCAACATTGAGCATCTACATATTCAACACCTACATGAAGTCATCATTGACAAAACCCAAGGTTAGTTCATCCCTCTAAGGGGGGATATCACATCTAGGGGAGCTTTACTCTAACCGATTGAGCTAAAGCAACTCTAATGATATGAACACAACAATGCTTTATGTAAAAGTGGTAACCCCACTTGTGCTTAAACGATGAGTATGACCTATGATCAAATGTTCTCATTTGACTCCTAAGTCAATATACTCATATATAGATGACCTAGTCATTGCCAAATTGCTTGATAGATGCTAGAGTGATTGTGCATGCTTTGTCACATATTTCATTTGCCATTTTATTGTGTGAGCATGTTGATTGCATATTTTACTCATTCGAGGACATCCATTTGTTGCTTTGAATATTTGGCTTTTTCTCTTTTGCCAAATGGATGGACAAGAATGCCTAAGAACTCCCTCTAGCTATCTATGCTTTTCTCGTCTCAAACTCTATTCATGCTACATCACAAAGTTTGATCAAGTCAGATTTGAACCACTCTGTGTGAGCAACACTTGGAGTCCCCGATTCGTCATAGACTTAAACTTCCAAAACCTCTTTGTGCATTTCGGTATGACCGAGTCATCCACTTCGGTCACACCGAGTTCACTAAGTTGATCTAGGTTTTCCATCTCGGTGCAACCGATTTGAACTTTTCGGTCACACCGAGTTGCAGTAACCGCTTGTGATTCTGCATCTCAGTTCCACCGAGTTGTTCCACTCGGTCACACCGACAGGTCGGGATATATAAACCCACGGGTGAGATTTTGGAAATTTCTTCAAACTCCTCAGCCCGCGCGTGTGTCCTGCTCTGCCTCCTCGGGTCTCCGGATCGTCTTCTCACCGCCAGCGACCTCCCGCCGCTGGTTTCTGTCGCCGTCAATGGATTTCTGCTCCGCCGTTGCCGCTGTAGCAAACTCCCGCCGAACTAGGGTATGGGTTTGACTCTATGTGCTATTCCTTTAACTCTGATACATTGCACATGCTTTGCCATGATCATGACCACGTATGCAAACAATCCATCCACTGAAAACTTTCTTTAGGTTAGATTGGATTTAAAAATGTAGGGTTAGGTCTCCGCCGAACTCATCTCGGACCGACCGAGTTGTAGAAATCGGTCTCACCGATTTGGCTCAGGCCATAGCACATGCATTTTCGGTCTGACCGAAAACTACACATCGGTGCGACCGAGTTCGACTCTCTGTGAAACCCTAGCAGTCTCGGTGCCACCGAACTGTGACTCGGTCTGACCGAGTTCACTAGTTTAGGCTCCAAAATTGCTTCGGTATCACCGAGTTTAACAGATCGGTAGCTCCGAAATGCTTTCTGTGGAGAACTAAAACTAAGTTTTTAAGTCATCTGTTTTGCAAAAACTCTACACTTTGTGATGCTCATCCACTCTACCTCATCTACATCTATTCACAGGGTTTGCTGTCAGTAAGATTGCCAAGATGTCTGACCAGAGTGACAGTCAGAACAGATATGAAGAACATGTGCAATTGAGTGAGGGTTCAGATCCCTCAAGCAGCTATGATGAGGGAAGTAGAAGCACACCTAGCAACTTGCCCAAGGCAGCCACCAGAACCAGGAAGAAGAGAACCTCAGACTCTGAGGATGAGGATTATGTGGCTGTTGAGGATGAGGCCACCTCAAAGAAGAAAGTGCTGAAGAAAGAATATGGCACAGCTGCTGCAACTAAGCTAGGCTTGAACAAGAAGGCACCTGCCAGAAGAATCCCAATGTCAAAGCCAAGGAAAGTTCCAACAGGGGAAACCATGAAATTTACCATAGAATCAGATGATGGTGAAGCAGCAGGAGATGACAAGAAAAAGAAGAGGGAAAGAACCACTACTGCAAAAGTTCTTGGAAAATCAACTATGGTAAGAGATTCTGAAGAAGAGGAAGAAGAAGAGGATGCTGCTCCAGCACCCAAAGCTCAGAAGCTCATGGGAGATGCAATTAAGTCAGGGGCTGCTCCATCTAAGCCCAAGTCTGCTCCCAAAGCTCAAGCTCAGAAACCCCCAAAGCCCAAGAGAAACACTAGAAGTATTCCTGCAGAAGAGAAGAACAAGGCCCCAGTACCTCAAGCTGAAGAAGAGGATGATGAGTCTCTTATTTTGAGAAAACTGAAACCCAAGATTCCAGACCACAATGATGCTCATCCAGCATGCACATCAGAAAAGATGCTGGACTGAGATTGTGGAGACAGTCTGATCCCTATGCTGTGAGGAGGAGGACTGCAGTTGATTACAGATTTCATACCAAAGAACATCAAGACTTCTATGAGACAATTTTGCTTGACAAGAAGCCAATTGTATGTGACATGAGATGGGTTGATTGGGACTACATCAAGGAGAAGGAAGATCACTTCCCAGGAGTCTATTACAACTTCAAAGCATGTGGAGTTGACAAATTTGTTGGGCAGAAGCTCACAAAATGGAATGATGAGCTGATCATGCAGTTTTACTCCACTGCTCACTTTTACCCAGATGGGAAGATCATATGGATGTCTGAAGGTACTAGGTACCAATCCACTGTTGAAGAATGGGCCAAGCTGATTAATGCCCTAGAGGAACATGAAGATGACTTGGATGTGTATGCCAAGAAGAAGAAAGACCACAACACTATGGAAAACATGTACAAAGAGATCCCAGATAAAGCTTTGGAGACTCACAAGCTTGGATCAGTACATTGCTTGTTGTCTGGTCTGCCTACCATCAACACCATCCTAAGGCACACTCTGCTAGCCAAGTCAGGAGATCACAAGATGATCAGAGGACATTCCGTCAACCTGCTACAAATTTTTGATGTCCCTCAAAAGTTCAAAGTCATGACTTTGATTGTAGAGACAATCAAGAGGACAGCTGCTGACCAAAAGAGAAGCTGTGCGTATGCTCCACACATTCAGGAGCTCATCAACTCCAAGATGGGCACATGTACATATTTATTGGACAAGGAGCATCTACCCCTATATCCTGAATCTGAAGACAATATAGTTGTGATGAATGAGGAGGAACCATCATCAGCTCAAGTACAAGAGAAGAGAGCTAAAGCTAAGGCTGAGAAAGCTGCCAAGATGCCTAGTTTAGAGGAAGCATCTCAAGTTTTCCTGAAGAGCAGGCAAGATCAGCTTGCATACCTGATCCAATCTACTTTGAGGATCGAGAAGGGTTTGGCCACCCTGACTCAGAATTAGGAGAGCTTGGAGAGGATTGTTGAGAGAGAATTTTATGATCTTGATGTGAAGGTTACTGAGATCCAAACAGCAGTTGAGCAGCTCCAGGAGGAAGCAGAAGAGAGGAGAGGGAAGGAAACTACTGATGCTTTTCAGCAAGTACCAAGGAGTCAGAGGTCTGCTGCAGTGCCTGTACCTGATTCTAGAGCTACATCATCTGCACCAGCAGCTACAACTTCAGTGCCACCTCCAGCAGCCACTCCACCAGCTCCAACTACATCAACAGATGCCTTCGTCCTTGGAGTTCTCTCTACACCACCTCCCGAATACCAAGCCTGAGAGACGATAACACTATGCATTTTCAAACTTTTTGGTAACTTGTTGCCAAAGGGGGAGAAATATGTATATATCATAGGCTTCGAGAGAGAGTGTTTTGCCTTTTATCTCTCTTGTTTTTGGTTGAACCTTTTTGTGTGCTTGGTTGATACACTATGTCTTTGTCTGTGTGAGATACTTGTTTGATCATGTGATTGATCATATGCTACCTTAATGATTGCTTGGATGATGTTATCTCTTACATTCCATATATGATCACTCACTTTGATTGGTGATGAGTGCATGTTTTTAATTTTTATCATTTTGAGCGCTCCACCAAGATGTATGTGACATGGAAGAGTGACCCATGATCGTAACCGATTGTGCATTTGCATTCAAAAGCAAATTTTAAATAATGCACAAATTTAGGGGCAGCTCTTGCTTAGCACATACTTCTCAAAGCGACGATGTATTTCAATCTTATAATCATTTGTCGAAGCTTTGATCTATATGTTGTCATCAATTACCAAAAAGGGGGAGACTGAAAGTGCAACTATCCATGGGTGGTTTTGGTAATTCCTAACAACATATAGCTCATTGAGCTAATACTATTTCAAGATAAATATTTCAAGAAAGCTCAATGATTGGCATGGTATGGATTAGAAATGTGGACCCCTCAAAATGCTAAGGACAAAAGATTGGCTCAAGCTCTAAAGCTCAAGACTCTACATTTTACTTTTAGTGGTCCAGGATCACATTGAGTCCATAGGAAAAGCCAATACTATTAAAAGGGGACGAGGTGTTGCTTAATGGGTTACTTGCTCGAAATGCTTAGTGATATGCTCCAAAAACCCTCAACCACTTTCTCATATCCACATTTGTCCCAAACCAAAAGTCAAACTCGGCTCCACCGAAACTTTCTATCCGGCGCCACCGAGTTCAGTTGACATAGCCACTGCCACAAAACCCTAGTCATTTCGGTCTCACCGATAGGGATCTCGGTCTCACCGAGATGGGATTGCAAACTCTCTGTTTCCCTTCGTAACATTTTGGTCCAACCGAAATGAGCGATCGGTCCCATCGAGTTCGCAATGCAAACTCTCTGTTTCCCCTTCGTAACGTTTCGGTCTCACCGAGATGAGCGAATCGGTCCCACCGAGTTTGCCTGACTAACTCTCTGGTTAGCTTATTGCCAAAATCGGTCTCATCGAGTTTGTGTAATCGTGTCTCACCGTGATTACGTTAAGCCCTAACCCTAATGAAATTGGTCTCACCGGGTTGACATGTCGGTCCCACCGAAACTCCTAACGTTAACATTTTGAACTAAATCGGTCTGACCGAGTTTCATTATTCGGTCCCACCTAGTTTGGTGATTTGTTTGTAATGGTTAGATTTTGTGTGGAGGCTATAAATACCCCTCCACCCACTCTTCATTCATGGAGAGAGCCATCAGAACATGCCTACACTTCCATCATACATTTTATGGGAGAGAACCACCTACTCATGTGTTGAGGTCAAGATATCCCATTCCAACCATATGAATGTTGATCTCTAGCCTTCTCCAAGTTGCTTTCCACTCAAATCATCTTTCCACCAAATCCAAATATGTGAGAGAGAGTTGAGTGTTGGGGAGACTATCATTTCAAGCACAAGAGCAAGGAGTTCATCATCAACACACCATCCATTACCTTTTGGAGAGTGGTGTCTCCTAGATTGGTTAGGTGTCACTTGGGAGCCTCCGTCAAGATTGTGGAGTTGAACCAAGGAGTTTGTACGGGCAAGGAGATCGCCTACTTCGTGAAGATCTACCCTAGTGAGGCAAGTCCTTCATGGGCGATGGCCATGCTGGGATAGACAAGGTTGCTTCTTCCTGGACCCTTCGTGGGTGGAGCCCTTCGTGGACTCGCGCAACCGTTACCCTTCGTGGGTTGAAGTCTCCATCAACGTGGATGTACGATAGCACCACCTATCGGAACCACGCCAAAAATCTTCGTGTCTACATTGCGTTTGCTCCCTCCAAACTCCTCCCTTTACCTTCATGTGCAATGTTTTACATTCCGCTGCTATACTCTTAGACTTGCAAGTGTAGGTTGTTTACTTAACAAGTGCTAAGTTGCTAAAATCTGCCAAGACTTAAAATTGGAAAAGGCTAGATTTTTATTTGGTCAAGTAGTCTAATCACCCCCCTCTAGACATACTTTCGATCCTACACTAAGGCGCTACGTTCTCGCACGTTCGTAGTCGGATCGTCAAAGTCTACTCCACAAAAAAGATAGCCACCATCCCATCAAAAGATCGGGCCCCTCGCCTATATCAAGTGCTATCAGATTTCCAGGTTGCTCAGTGAGATTTTACAGTTTTTCGTAGTTTAGATCGAGTCTGTTCTTCATACCTACAGTCCACGAAAAGCCACAAAAAATTAGGGTTAGTTCATTATATCTGAACCAGTCTGAGCCTTTGCATAGACTTTCAGTATTTTGCTTTGTTGAATTTGTGGTTGCATCGTCGTGTCTAGTTGCTGGTCTTAGAGTCTAGTCTTTTAGAGTTTCGAGTTCTGGTCATAGGTTGTCATGCCACCGCCACACCATCATCATCGCCCCTGCCATCTACCACCACCGCTTATCCGCCATCGATCCGTATCCATATACCATCACCAATCTGGATCCATATACCACCACCAATCTGTATCCATATACCACCACCAATCCGTATCCATATACCACCACCAATCCGTATCCATATACCACCACCACTACCATATACCACCACCGCTGCCATATCTTACCATCATATATCCACCACCAATCCGAGTTCTTTTCATATTAGGTAAAAAAGAGTCTGGAGACCCCCGGGCAGTTTTTAGGCCAAAAATTTCAGCAGTCGAAAATATTTTTTTTCTATCATGTTTTTAGGCTTTTCCGAGCCTTTTGAGACACTCGCCATCATAGTGATTTTTTGTCGCACTTTTTCATCGTCATTGCCCTAATTTCCAGAAAAAAACTGTCAATTTTTTTTCGTGCCTATCCTGTTAGTTTGATTTGGGCAGAGTTTTGAGACACTCGCCATTATAGTGATTTTTCTCGAAAAAAAGAGCGAAAAAAATTTAGAGTGTGCTTTTCCCTTGTTTAAGTGTTGCGCTGTGATTTTGTTCGTGTTCTAGGCTCGCGTCTCTAGTACGGTCTAGCCTAGGACCAGCATAGTATCATCGTTGAGCGTTTATTCAACTTTGCATCTCTGAATTGATTATTGCTGACCCTTTTTGCTACCATATTATAAGCCTTCCTAGCTCCACATACATCTACGTCGTGTGTTTGACTCTCCCTGGCAATCGCTCTAGAGAGTTTTGACTACAACGGTTGCCGATCACCGCCTGCTGCTGGGTAAGAACTGGTAATAACTTGAGATTTGCTTGACGAATTTGTGACACCCACCACCACCACTTGTTAGTAGTCTGTAGGATCATATTCTTGTGTATTTCTATTATTGCTAACCATGGCGGGATCACAAGCCAACAAGATTGACTGGGAGAACTTGACGAACAAGGAGCATCATGATAAGTTTCAGCAAATGATGAGTGGACAGGTGGACGATGTGCTCAACAGATTTGAAGAGGCCATCGAGAAGATAGATGGCATTGAGAAGGCGTTCGAAACAAAGCTCGATAACAAGTTTGATGAATTGCTCGCGCGTTTTCCACAACCACCGCCCGCTGCACCTGTCGCACCTCTACAGCAACTACAACAGCAACATCGCCTTCCAAATCAAGTGGGACGAGCACTGCGTGTTCCCCTTGAGCTTGGTCAAACTTCTGGTGCCGCTGTACCTACTGTTGATGCTTCTGTAACTCCAGCTGCTACTGTAGAGGTGGAGGACCATTACGAGGATGAGGTTGATCAAAATCAGAACTACGTGCAACCACCACCACCACCAGGTCGTCCTCATGCATATCATCGCAGCGGTAGGGCTGCACCACCACCTGAGGTACGAGATCATGACCATCTTCCTAAACTAAAATTGAATATTCCACCATTTGAGGGTAGATATGTTCCTGATATATATCTTACTTGGGGGTTGGAAACTTAACAACGGTTTACATGTTTACAATATCCTGAGGAGAGACACGTTCCTGCTGCTGTTTGTGCTTTCACTAGTATTGCATGTGTTTGGTGGTCTGAATATTGCAGATTATATCCTATTCCAGCTACTTGGGCTGCTTTGAAAAATGCTATGCGTACTCGCTGGGTTCCACAATATTATCAACGCGAATTGCTTCAAAAATTACAGCGTTTGAGACAAGGAAAAAATTCTGTAGAAGAATATTATCAGGAATTACAAACTGGTGTGATTAGATGTGGTATTGTTGAGGACAATGAAGCTATGCTTGCACGTTTTATGGGTGGATTAAATAAATAGATTCAGACCATTCTAGAGTATAAGGAATATAATAATATCACTCGTTTATTCCATCTTGCTTGCAAAGCTGAACGTGAAGTGCAGGATCGACAGGCATTGGCGCGAACTAACTTTTCTGCAGGTCGTCCTTCCTCATGGACACTGCGTGCATCCTCTACTTCCACACGTTCTGCTCCACCGGCACCTCCGTCAGCTGCCACCTCCAACCGTGATACAAGAAAGCAGGCACAACCACCACTATCTGCTAAGAGCACACCTTCTGGGCCAGCACAAAGCTCTTCTTCATCCACATGGCATCAACAGGGCAAACACATGATATCATTTGTCATCGTTGCAAGGGTGGAGGTCATTATGCGAGAGAATGCTCATCTAAGCATGTGATGATTGTTACTAAGGATGGTGGGTACGAGTCCTCTAGTGACTATGATGAGGAGACTTTGGCTCTTATTACAAGTGAAGAACACGGTGGAGATGATTCTGATCATGAGACGCAATACATGGCTGCTGAAGATCTGACAGGTATGAATGTTTAGTTGATCAACGTGTTTTGAGTGTGCAGGTTACACAAGCCGAACAAAATCAGAGGCATAATTTGTTCCATACAAAGGGAGTTGTGAATGAACGTTTTGTTCACATCATCATAGATGGAGGGAGTTGTAACAACTTTGCTAGCATGGAGATGGTGGAGAATCTATCTCTCGCCACAAGACCACATCCACATCCTTACTACATCCAATGGTTCAACAACAGTGACAAGGTTAAGGTAACACGTACTATTCGTGTGCATTTTAGTATCTCTACATATGTTGATTATGTTGATTGTGATGTGGTACCCATGCAAGCGTGTTCCTTATTACTTGGTAGACCATGGAAATTTGATAAAAATTCTGTACACCATGGTAGAAACAATCACTATACTCTTGTTCATAAGGATAAACATATTACTTTGCTTCCTATGTATCCTGATTACATTTTGAAAGATGATATTAATAGAGCTAATAAAGCAAAACAGGAGAAAAATAAGAGTGAAAATCAGATTGTGGCAAAAGAATTTGAGCAACAAATGAAGCCTAATAATAAACCATCTAGTGTTGCTTCTGAAATTAAATTGAAAAGTGCATGTTTACTTGCCACCAAATTTGATATTGGTGAGCTAGATTTTAGCAAATATGTTTGCTATGCTTTTGTGTGCAAAGAGGCATTATCTTCATTCAAGGACATGCGTTCCTCTTTGCCTCCTGCTATTACTAACATTTTGCAGCAGTTCGCTGACGTCTTTCCACAAGACGTGCCATCAGGATTACCACCTATTCGAGGGGTTGAGCATCAGATTGACTTGATTCCCGGTGCATCGCTACCCAACCGTGCACCATACCGTACCAATCCAGAGGAGACGAAGGAGATTATGCGTCAAGTCCAGGAGCTTCTCGACAAAGGATATATACGCAAATCCCTTAGTCCTTGTGCTGTTCCTATTATTCTAGTGCCGAAAAAGGATGGTACATCGCGTACGTGTGTTGATTGTAGAGGCATTAATAATATTACTATTCATTATCGTCATCCTATTCCTAGGCTAGATGATATGCTTGCTGAATTGAGTGGCCCTACAATATTCTCCAAAGTTGATTTGCGTAGTGGATACCATCAAATTCGTATGAAAATGGGGGATGAATGGAAAACAACATTTAAAACTAAGTTTGGATTATATGAGTGGTTAGTCATGCCTTTTGGGTTAACTAATGCACCTAGTACTTTCATGAGATTAATGAACAAAGTTTTATGTGCTTTCATTGGACGATTTGTGGTAGTCTATTTTGATGATACTGATTTATAGCAGATCTTTGGAGGAATATTTACGTGCTGTTTTTATTGCTTTACATGGTGCACGTTTGTTTGGTAACCTTGAGAAGTGCACCTTTTGCACCGATCGAGTATCTTTTCTTGGCTATGTTGTTACTCCACTGGGAATTGAAGTTGATAAAGGCAAGATTGAAGCTATTGAGAGTTGGCCGCGGCCCAAAACGGTCACACAAGTGAGGAGTTTTCTTGGACTCGCTGGTTTCTATAGGCGCTTTGTGAGAGATTTCAGCACCATTGTTGCACCTCTCAATGAGCTTACAAAGAAGTATGTGCCTTTTGTTTGGGGTACCGCACAGGAAGAAGCCTTCACGGTATTGAAAGATAAGTTGATACGTGATCCTTTACTCCAACTTCCTGATTTTAATAAGACTTTTGAGCTTGAATGTGATGCTAGTGGAATTGGATTAGGAGGTGTGTTATTACAAGATGTCAAACCTATTGCATACTTTTCTGAAAAATTGGGTGGGCCTAGTTTGAACTATTCTACTTATGATGAATTATATGCTCTTGTGTTGGGGAACACATTATTTCAAAAAATTTACCTGCGATCACGCAAGATCTATCTAGGAGATTACCCTCGTAGACCGAAAACGGAAGCGTTTAGTAACGCGGTTGATGTAGTCGAACGTCTTCACGATCCAAGCACCGAATGTACGACACCTCCGCGTTCAGCACACGTTCAGCTCGATGACGTCCCTCGAACTCTTGATCTAGTTGAGGCCGAGGGAGAGTTCCGTCAGCACAACGGTGTGGCGACGGTGATGATGAAGTTACCGGCGCAGGACTTCGCCTAAGCCCTACGACGATATGACCGAGGTGTGTAACTGTGGTGGGGGGCACCGCGCACGACCAAGAGAAGACTTGGTGTGCCTTTGGGGTGCCCCCCTCCCACGTATATAGAGGGCGAAGAGACCTGGCCGGCCCAAGGGGGGGTGCGCCATAGGGGGGAGTCCTACTTGGACTCCCGGTCCAAGTAGGATTCCCCCCCTTTCAATTCCCACTAGGAGAAGGAGGGAAGGAGGAGGAGGAGAGAAGGAAAGGGGGCCGCCCCCAACCCTAGTCCAATTTGGTTTGGGCTTGGGGGCGCGCGTGCCACCATCTGGCCAGCGCCTCCTCTCTCCACTAGGGCCTATGAAGGCCCATTAACTCCTCGCGGGGGTTCCGATAACTCCCGGTACTCCAGAAAATGTCCGAACCTATCTGAAACCATTCCGGTGTCCAAACATAACCTTCCAATATATCAATCTTTATGTCTCGACCATTTCATCATGTTCGTGATCTTATCCGGGACTCCGAATAAACTTCGGTCATCAAATCACATAACTCATAATACAAATCGTCATGGAACGTTAAGCGTGCGGACCCTACGGGTTCTAATACTATGTAGACATGACCGAGACACATCTCTGGTCAATAACCAATAGCGGAACCTGGATGCTCATATTGGCTCCTACATATTCTACGAAGGTCTTTATCGGTCAAACCGCATAACAACATACGTTGTTCCCTTTATCATCGACATGTTACTTGCCCGAGATTCGATCGTCGGTATCCTCATACCTAGTTCAATGTCGTTACCGGCAAGTCTCTTTACTCGCTCCGTAATGCATCATCCCGTAACTAACTCATTAGTCACATTTCTTGCAAGGCTCATAGTGATGTGCATTACCGAGAGGGCCCAGAGATACCTCTCCGACAATCGGAGTGACAAATCCTAATCTCGATCTATGCCAACTTAACAAACACCATCGGAGACACCTGTAGAGCATCTTTATAATCACCCAGTTACGTTGTGACGTTTGATAGCACACTAAGTGTTCCTCCAGTATTCGGGAGTTGCATAATCTCATAGTCATAGGAACATGTATAAGTTATGAAGAAAGCAATATCAATAAACTAAACGATCATAGTGCTAAGGTAATGGATGGGTCAAGTCAATCATATCATTCTCTAATGATGTGATCCTGTTCATCAAATGACAACTCTTGTCTATGGCTAGGAAACTTAACCATCTTTGATTAACGAGCTAGTCAAGTAGAGGCATACTAGTGACACTCTGTTTGTCTATGTATTCACACATGCACTAAGTTTCCGGTTAATACAATTCTAGCATGAATAATAAACATTTATCATGATATAAGGAAATATAAATAACAACTTTATTATTGCCTCTAGGGCATATTTCCTTCAGTCTCCCACTTGCACTAGAGTCAATAATCTAGATTACACAGTGATGATTCTAACACCCATGGAGTCTTGGTGCTGATCATGTTTTGCTCATGAGAGAGGCTTAGTACAGGGTCTGCAACATTCAAATCCGTATGTATCTTGCAAATCTCTATGTCTCCCTCCTTGACTTGATAGTGGATGGAATTGAAGCGTCTCTTGATGTGCTTGGTTCTCTTGTGAAATCTGGATTCCTTTGCCAGGGTAATTGCACCAGTATTGTCACAAAAGATTTTCACTGGACCCGATGCACTAGGTATAACACCTAGATCAGATATGAACTCCTTCATCCAGACTCCTTCATTTGCTGCTTCCGAAGCAGCTATGTACTCTGCTTCACACGTAGATCCCACCACGATGCTCTGCTTGGAACTGCACCAACTTACAGCTCCTCCACTCAATATAAATACATATCCGGTTTGAGACTTAGAGTCATCCGGATCAGTGTCAAAGCTTGCATCGACGTAACCATTTACGACGAGCTCTTTGTCACCTCCATAAACGAGAAACATATCCTTAGTCCTTTTCAGGTATTTCAGGATGTTCTTCACCGCTGTCTAGTGATCCACTCCTAGATTACTTTGGTTCCTCCCTGCTAAACTAATAGTTAGGCACACATCAGGTCTGGTACACATCATTGCATACATGATAGAACCTATGGCTGAAGCATAGGGAATGACTTTCATTTTCTCTCTATCTTCTATAGTGGTCCGGCATTGAGTCTGACTCAACTTCACACCTTGTAACACAGGAAAGAACCCTTTCTTTGCTTGATCCATTTTGAACTTCTTCAAAACTTTATCAAGGTATGTGCTTTGTGAAAGTCCAATTAAGCGTCTTGATATATCTCTATAGATCTTGATGCCCAATATATAAGCAGCTTCACCGAGGTCTTTCATTGAAAAATTCTTATTCAAGTATCCTTTTATGCTATTCATAAATTCAGTATCATTTCCGATCAACAATATGTCATCTACATATAATATCAGAAATGCTACAGAGCTCCCACTCACTTTCTTGTAAATATAGGCTTCTCCAAAAGTCTGTATAAAACCATATGCTTTGACCACACTATCAAAGCGTATATTCCAACTCCAAGAGGCTTGCACTAGTCCATAAATGGATCGCTGGAGCTTGCACACTTTGTTAGCACCTTTTGGATCAACAAAACCTTCTGGTTGCATCATATACAACTCTAAGATATCCATTAAGGAATGCAGTTTTGACATTCATTTGCCAAATTTCATAATCATAAAATGCGGCAATTGCTAACATGATTCAGACAAACTTAAGCATCGCTACGGGTGAGAAGGTCTCATCGTAGTCAACTCCTTGAACTTGTCGAAAACCTTTCGCAACAAGTCGAGCTTTGTAGAGAGTAATATTACCATCAGCGTCAGTCTTCTTCTTGAAGACCCATTTATTCTCTATGGCTTGTCGATCATCGGGCAAGTCAACCAAAGTCCACACTTTGTTCTCATACATGGATCCCATCTTAGATTTCATGGCCTCAAGCCATTTCGCGAAATCTGGGCTCATCATCACTTCCTCATAGTTCGTAGGTTTGTCATGGTCAAGTAACATGACTTCCAGAACAGGATTAACGTACCACTCTGATGCGGATCTTACTCTGGTTGATCTACAAGGTTCGGTAGTAACTTGATCAGAAGTTTCATGATCATCATCATTAGCTTCCTCACTGATTGGTGTCGGAATCACTGGAACTGATTTCTGTGATGAACTACTTTCCAATTCGGGAGCAGGTACAATTACCTCATCAAGTTCTACTTTCCTCCCACTCACTTCTTTCGAGACAAACTCCTTCTCTAGAAAGGATCTATTCTTAGCAATGAATGTTTTGCCTTCGGATCTGTGATAGAAGGTGTACCCAATAGTTTCCTTTGGGTATCCTATGAAGACACATTTCTCCGATTTGGGTTCGAGCTTATCAGGTTGAAGCTTTTTCACATAAGCATCGCAGCCCCAAACTTTAAGAAACGACAACTTGGGTTTCTTGCCAAACCACAGTTCATATGGTGTCGTCTCAACGGATTTAGATGGTGCCCTATTTAACGTGAATGCAGTCGTCTCTAAAGCATAACGCCAAATTGATAGCGGTAAATCAGTAAGAAACATCATAGATCGCACCATATCTAATAAAGTACGATTACGACGTTCGGACACACCATTACGCTGGGGTGTTCTAGGTGGCGTGAGTTGCGAAACTATTCCACATTGTTTCAAATGAAGACCAAACTCATAACTCAAATATTCACCTCCACTATCAGATCGTAGAAATTTTATTTTCTTGTTACGATGATTTTCCACTTCACTCTGAAATACTTTGAACTTTTAAAATGTTTCATCAACTAGATATACCCATATCTGCTCAAATCATCTGTGAAGGTCAGAAAATAACGATATCGCCGTGAGCCTCAACACTCATCAGACCGCATACATCAGTATGTATTATTTCCAATAAGTCAGTTGCTCGCTCCATTGTTCTGGAGAACGGAGTCTTAGTCATCTTGCCCATGAGGCATGGTTCGCAAGCATCAAGTGATTCATAATCAAGTGATTCCAAAAGCCCATCAGCATGGAGTTTCTTCATGCGCTTTACACCAATATGACCTAAACGGCAATGCCACAAATGAGTTGCACTATCATTATTAACCTTGCATCTTTTGGCTTCAATATTATGAATATGTGTATCACTACTATCGATATTCAACAAAAATAGACCACTCATCAAGGGTGCATGACCATAAAAGATATTACTCATATAAATAGAACAACCATTATTCTCTGATTTAAATGAATAACTGTCTCGCATCAAACAAGATCTAGATATAATGTTCATGCTTAATGCTGGCACCAAATAACAATTATTCAGGTCTAAAACTAATCCCGAAGGTAGATGTAGAGGTAGCGTGCCGACCTCGATCACATCGACTTTGGAACCATTTCCCACGCGCATCGTCACCTCATACTTAGCTAATCTTCGTTTAATTCGTAGCCCCTGTTTCGAGTTGCAAATATGAGCAACAGAACCAGTATCAAATACCCAGGCGCTACTACGAGCATTAGTAAGGTACACATCAATAACATGTATATCAAATATACCTTTCACTTTGCCATCCTTCTTATCCACCGAATACTTGGGGTTGTTCCGCTTCCAGTGACCAGTCCATTTGCAGTAGAAGCACTCAGTCTCAGGGTTAGGTCCAGACTTGGGCTTCTTCACTTGAGCAGCAACTTGCTTGCCGTTCTTCTTGAAGTTCCCCTTCTTCCCTTTGCCCTTCTTCTTGAAACTAGTGGTCTTATTAACCATCAACACTTGATGCTCCTTCTTGATTTGTACCTCTGTAGCCTTTAGCATCGCGAAGAGCTCGGGAATTGTCTTATCCATCCCTTGCATATTATAGTTCATCATGAAGCTTTTGTAGCTTGGTGGCAGTGATTGAAGAACTCTGTCAATGACACTATCATTAGGAAGATTAACTCCCAGTTGAGTCAAGTGGTTGTGGTACCCAGACATTCTGAGTATATGTTCACTGACAGAACTATTCTCCTCCATCTTGCAGCCATAGAACTTATTGGAGACTTCATATCTCTCAATTCGGGCATTTGCCTGAAATATTAACTTCAACTCCTGGAACATCTCATATGCTCCATGACGTTCAAAACGCCGTTGAAGTCCCGATTCTAAGCCGTAAAGCATGGCACACTAAACTATCGAGTAGTCATCAGCTTTGCTCTGCCAGACGTTCATAACGTCCGGAGTTGCTCCTGCAGCGGGTCTTGCACCTAGCGGTGCTTCCAGGACGTAATTCTTCTGTGCAGCAATGAGGATAATCCTACGGACCCATTCCGTGTAGTTGCTACCATCATCTTTCAACTTAGCTTTCTCTAGGAACGCATTAAAATTCAAAGGAACGGTAGCACGGTACAATTATATACAACAACATAGATGCAAAATACTATCAGGTACTAAGTTCATGATAAATTAAAGTTCAATTAATCGTATTACTTAAGAACTACCACTTAGATAGGCATCCCTCTAGTCATCTAAATGATCGCGTGCTCCATATCAACTAAACCATGTCCGATCATCACGTGAGATGGAGTAGCTTTCAATGGTGAACATCACTATGTTGGTCATATCTACTATATGATTCACGTTCGACCTTTCGGTCTCAGTGTTCCGAGGCCATATCTGCATATGCTAGGCTCGTCAAGTTTAACTCGAGTATTCTGCATGTGCAAAACTGGCTTGCACCCGTTGTATGTGAACGTAGAGCTTATCACACCCGATCATCACGTGGTGTCTCGGCACGACGAACTATAGCAACGGTGCATACTCAGGGAGAACACTTGTACCTTGAAATTTAGTGAGGGATCATCTTATAATGCTACCGCCGTACTAAGCAAAATAAGATGCATAAAAGACAAACATCACATGCAATCAAAATAAGTGATATGATATGGCCATCATCATCTTGTGCCTTTGATCTCCATCTCCAAAGCACTATCATGATCACCATCGTCACCGGCTTGACACCTTGATCTCCATCGTAGCATCGTTGTCGTCTCGCCAACTATTGCTTCTACGACTATCACTAACGCTTAGTGATAAAGTAAAGCAATTACATGGCGATTGCATTTCATACAATAAAGCGACAACCATATGGCTCCTGCCAGTTGCCGATAACTGTTACAAAACATGATCATCTCATACAACAATTTATATATTATCACGTCTTGACCATATCACATCACAACATGCCCTGCAAAAACAAGTTAGACGTCCTCTACTTTGTTGTTGCAAATTTTACGTGGCTGCTACAGGCTTCTAGCAAGAACCGTTCTTACCTATGCATCAAAACCACAACGATTTTTCGTCAAGTGTGCTGTTTTAACCTTCAACAAGGACCGGGCGTAGTCAAACTCGATTCAACTAAAGTTGGAGAAACAGACACCCGCTAGCCACCTGTGTGTGAAGCACGTCGGTAGAACCAGTCTCATGAATGCGGTCATGTAATGTCGGTCCGGGCCACTTCATCCAACAATACCGCCGAATCAAAGTAAGACATTGCTGGTAAGCAGTATGACTATTATCACCCACAACTCATTGTGTTCTACTCGTGCATATAACATCTACGCATTGACCTGGCTCGGATGCCGTTGTTGCGGAACACAATATTTCAAAAAAATTACCTACGATCACGCAAGATCTATCTAGGAGATGCATAGCAACGAGCGGGGAGAGTGTGTCCACGTACCCACATAGAACGAAAGCGGAAGCGTTTAGTAACGCGGTTGATGTAGTCGAACGTCTTCGCGATCCAACGGATCCAAGCACTGAACGTACGACACCTCCGCGTTCAGCACACGTTTCAACTCGATGACGTCCCTCGAACTCTTGATCCAGTTGAGGCCGAGGGAGAGTTCCTCAGCACGACGGTGTGGCGACGGTGATGATGAAGTTACCGGCGCAGGGCTTCGCCTAAGCACTACGATGATATGACCAAGGTGTGTAACTGGGAGGGGGCACCGCACACGGCTAAGACAAGACTTGGTGTGCCTTTGGGGTGCCCCCTCCCACGTATATAAAGGGGGGAAGAGAGGTGGCCGACCCAAGGGGGCGCGCCATAGGGGGGTCCTACTTGGACTCCCGGTCCAAGTAGGATTCGCCCCCCTTTCCTATTCCCACTAGGAGAAGGAGGGAAGGAGGAGGAGGAGAGAAGGAAAGGGGGGCCGCCCCCCCAACCCTAGTCCAATTCGGTTTGGGCTTAGGAGGGTGCGCGCCACCACCTGACCGCCGCCTCCTCTCTCCACTAGGGCCCATGAAGGCCCATTAACTCCCCGGGGGGGGGGGGGTTCCGATAACTCTCGGTACTCCATAAAATGTCCGAACCTATCCGAAACCATTCCGGTGTCCAAACATAACCTTCCAATATATCAATCTTTATGTCTCGACCATTTTGAGACTCCTCGTAATGTCTGTGATCTTATCCGGGACTCCGAACAAACTTCGGTCATCAAATCACATAACTCATAATACAAATCGTCATCGAACATTAATCGTGCGGATCCTACGGGTTCGAGAACTATGTAGACATGACCGAGACACATCTCTGGTCAATAACCAATAGCGGAACCTGGATGCTCATATTGGCTCCTACATATTCTACGAAGGTCTTTATCGGTCAAACCGCATAACAACATACGTTGTTCCCTTTGTCATCGGTATGTTACTTGCCCGAGATTCGATCATCGGTATCCTCATACCTAGTTCAATCTCGTTATCGGCATATCTCTTTACTCGTTCCGTAATGCATCATCCCATGACTAACTCATGAGTCACATTGCTTGCATGGCTCATAGTGATGTGCATTACCGAGAGGGCCCAGAGATACCTCTCCAGTACACGGAGTGACAAATCCTAATCTCGATTGATGCCAACTCAACAAACACCATCGGAGACACCTGTAGAGCATCTTTATAATCACCCAGTTACGTTGTGACGTTTGATAGCACACAAGGTGTTCCTCCGGTATTCGGGAGTTGCATAATCTCATAGTCAGAGGAACATGTATAAGTCATGAAGAAAGCAATAGCAATAAAACTAAACGATCATAATGCTAAGCTAACGGACGGGTCTTGTCCATCACATCATTCTCTAATGATGTGATCCCATTCATCAAATGACAACACATGTCTATGGCTAGGAAATTTAACCATCTTTGATTAACGAGCTAGTCAAGTAGAGGCATACTAGGGACACTCTGTTTATCTATGTATTCACACATGTACTAAGTTTCCGGTTAATACAATTCTACATGAATAATAAACATTTATCATGATATAAGGAAATATAAATAACAACTTTATTATTGCCTCTAGGGCATATTTCCTTCATCTTGTTCGGACCTTATAAACATGGCAACATTATTTATGTCCCAAAGAATTTGTTATACATTCTGATCATGAATCTTTGAAACACATTAAAAGTCAAGCAAAACTGAACCGTAGACCTGCTAAATGGGTTGAATTCATTGAGACTTTCCCTTATGCCATTAAACACAAGAAGGGTAAATAAAATGTTATTGCTGATGCATTGTCTCGTCGTTATACTATGCTTTCACAACTTGACTTTAGAATATTTGGTTTGGAGACCATCAAAGATCAATATGTGCATGATGCTGAATTTAAAGATGTATTGCAGAATTGTAAGGAAGGGAGAACATGGAACAAGTTTGTCGTTAACGATGGATTTCTGTTTCGTGCTAACAAGCTATGCATTCCAGCTAGCTCCGTTCGTCTTTTGTTGTTGCAGGAGGCGCATGGAGGAGGATTAATGGGACACTTTGGCATGAAGAAGACGGAGGATATACTTGCTACACATTTCTTTTGGCCAAAGATGAGACGGGATGTTGAGTGTTTTGTTTCACGCTGCACTACATGTCAAAAAGCTAAGTCACGACTCAATCCTCATGGTTTAGTGCCTATATCTGGTGTTCCTTGGGAGGATATATCTATGGACTTTGTTTTAGGTTTACCTCGAACAAAGAAGGGGATGAATAGGATATTTGTTGTTGTGGATAGGTTCTCGAAAATGGCACACTTTATACCATGTCATAAAAGCGATGATGTTGCTAATGTTGCTGATTTGTTCTTTCGTGAAATTATTCGCTTGCATGGTGTGCCCAATACAATTGTTGCAGATCGTGATACTTAATTTTTAGCCACTTTTAGAGATGTTTATGGGCTAAGTTGGGGACTAAACTGCTTTTTAGTACTACATGTCACCCCCAAACTGATGGACAAACTGAAGTAGTCAACAGAACATTGTCTACTATGCTTAGGGCTGTTTTGAAGAATAACAAGAAAATGTGGGAAGAATGCTTGCCTCATATTGAATTTGCTTATAGTCGTTCATTGCATTCTATTCTGCCCTTTTGAAATTGTGTATGGTTTCCTTCCTCGTGCACCTATTGATTTGTTGCCTCTTCCATCTTTCGGAGAAGGTTAATTTTGATGCTAAACAACGTGCTGAATTGATCTTAAAAATGCATGAGCTAACTAAGGAGAACATTGAGCATATGAATGCTAAATATAAACTTGCTAGAGATAAGGGTAGAAAACGTGTTGTCTTTGCACCTGGAGATCTTGTTTGGTTACATTTGCGTAAGGATAGATTTAATGATTTGCGCAAAGCTAATGCCATGTGTTGATGGTCCATTTAAGGTGTTAGAGAAAATAAATGATAATGCATATAAACTTGAGCTGCCTGCAGATTTTGGGGTTAGTCCCACATTTAACATTGTAGATTTGAATCCTTATTTGGATGAGGAAGATGAGCTTCCGTCGAGGACGACTTCATTTCAAGAAGGGGAGGATGATCAGGATATCAATACCATTGTTACACCCACAACCCCTACTGCTACATATACTGGACCAATTACTAGAGCTCGCGCACGCCAATTAAATTATCAGGTATATTCGTTTCTTGGTAACGATTCTAATGTTCATGAGAATATGATGCTGCCTAAATTGGATACATATGTTTTGCTTACAAATGAAGGGCCTGGCATGGATAAGAGGGATGAACACTGGAGCAAGACCAAGCATGGAGATGATGGCATGCGCAAGGGGAACAAGAGCGGAGTTACAAGTGATGATTTCAGGACTTTGAAGCCACATAAGGAGTGCATGAATCCTTGGACGAAATATACAAGATGCCACTTCATAAATTTCGTCCAGAGGCTATTCTAGGTGCTGCGTCACCTTATTATTGGGCCAGGCCCGTGTAATTTCGAAATACTTAAGTATAGGTTGTTTTTAGAGTCCGTGTGTGTGGGGAAACAAGAGTTAGGGTTGGTTTTGGACCCCTCCTCCAAGGGCCACGAAATTTCCCCCTCTTCCTCCATATATACATGAAGGAAATATGCCCTAGAGGCAATAATAAAGTTGTTATTTGTATTTCCTTATATCATGATAAATGTTTATTATTCATGCTAGAATTGTATTAACCGGAAACTTAGTACATGTGTGAATACATAGACAAACAAAGTGTCACTAGTATGCCTCTACTTGACTAGCTCGTTCAATCAAAGATGGTTAAGTTTCCTTACCATAGACATGAGTTGTCATTTGATTAACGGGGTCACATCATTAGAGAATGATGTGATTGACTTGACCCATTCCGTTAGCTTAGCATTTGATCGTTTAGTATATTGCTATTGCTTTCTTCATGACTTATACATGTTCCTATGACAATGAGATTATGCAACTCCCGAATACCTAAGGAACACTTTGTGTGCTACCAAATGTCACAACGTAACTGGGTCATTATAAAGGTGCTCTACAGGTGTCTCCGATGGTACTTGTTGAGTTGGCATAGATCAAGATTAGGATTTGTCACTCCGATTGTCGGAGAGGTATCTCTGGGCCCTCTCGGTAATGCACATCACTATAAGCCTTGCAAGCAATGTAACTAATGAGTTAGTTGCGGGATGATGCATTACGGAACGAGTAAAGAGACTTGCTGGTAACAAGATTGAATTAGGTATTGAGATACCAACGATCGAATCTCGGGCAAGTAACATACCGATGACAAAGGGAACAACGTATGTTGTTATGCGGTTTGACTGATAAAGATCTTCGTAGAATATGTAGGAACCAATATGAGCATCCATGTTCCGCTATTGGTTATTGACCGGAGATGTGTCTCGGTCATGTCTACATAGTTCTCGAACCCATAGGGTCCGCACGCT
The DNA here is from genome assembly GCF_002575655.3 of Aegilops tauschii subsp. strangulata. Classification (NCBI taxonomy): domain Eukaryota; kingdom Viridiplantae; phylum Streptophyta; class Magnoliopsida; order Poales; family Poaceae; genus Aegilops; species Aegilops tauschii. The sequence continues at coordinate 231,933,840 of NC_053039.3, forward strand.
TAACGTTCGGTGACGATCGGTAATATGAGTTTATGTGTTTTGATGTACCGAAGGTAGTTCGGAGTCCCAGATATGATCACGTACATGACGAGGAGTCTTGAAATGGTCGACACATAAAGATTGATATATTGGACGGCTATATTCGGACACCGGAATGGTTTCGGGTGATCTCGGAGAAAACCGAAGTGCCGGAGGGGTTACCGAAACCCCCCGGGGGCTAATGGGCCTTTATGGGCCCTAGTGGAGAGAGAGGGGCCGGCTAGGGCAGGCCGCGCCCCCCTCCCCTTGATTCCGAATAGGACAAGGAAGGGGGGGGGCGCCCCCCTTGCCTTCCCCCTCTCCCACTCCTTCCTCCCCCCTCCTAGTGGGACTGGGTGAAGGAAATATGCCCTAGAGGCAATAATAAAGTTATTATTTATTTCCTTATATCATGATAAATGTTTATTATTCATGCTAGAATTGTATTAACCGGAAACATAATACTTGTGTGAATACATAGACAAACAGAGTGTCACTAGTATGCCTCTACTTGACTAGCTCGTTGATCAAAGATGGTTATGTTTCCTAGCCATAGACATGAGTTGTCATTTGATTAACGGGATCACATCATTAGGTGAATGATGTGATTGACTTGACCCATTCCGTTAGCTTAGCATTTGATCGTTTAGTATATTGCTATTGCTTTCTTCATGACTTATACATGTTCCTATGACTATGAGATTATGCAACTCCCGTTTACCGGAGGAACACTTTGTGTGCTACCAAATGTCACAACGTAACTGGGTGATTATAAAGGTGCTCTACAGGTGTCTCCGAAGGTACTTGTTGGGTTGGCGTATTTCGAGATTAGGATTTGTCACTCCGATTGTCGGAGAGGTATCTCTGGGCCCTCTCGATAATGCACATCACTTAAGCCTTGCAAGCATTGCAACTAATGAGTTAGTTGTGGGATGATGTATTACAGAACGAGTAAAGAGACTTGCCGGTAACGAGATTGAACTAGGTATTGAGATACCGACGATCGAATCTCGGGCAAGTAACATACCGATGACAAAGGGAACAATGTATGTTGTTATGCGGTTTGACCGATAGATCTTCGTAGAATATGTGGGAGCCAATATGAGCATCTAGGTTCTGCTATTGGTTATTGACCGGAGACGTGTCTCGGTCATGTCTACATAGTTCTCGAACCCGTAGGGTCCGCACGCTTAACGTTTCGATGACAGTTATATTATGAGTTTATATGTTTTGATGTACTGAAGGTTGTTCAGAGTCCCGGATGTGATCACGGACATGACGAGGAGTCTCGAAATGGTCGAGACATGAAGATTGATATATTGGAAGCCTATATTTGGATATCGGAAGTGTTCCGGGTGAAATCAGGATTTTACCGGAGTACCGAGGGGTTACCGGAACCCCCCGGGGGCTTAATGGGCCAAAGTGGGCCTTTGTGGAGAAGAGGAGAGGCGGCCAGGGCAGGGCCACGCGCCCCTCCCCCCTAGTCCGAATAGGACAGGGAGAGGGGGGCGGCGCCCCCCTTTCCTTCCTCTCCTCCACCTCTTTCCCCTCCACTCCTAATCCAACTAGGAAAAGGGAGGGAGTCCTACTCCCAATGGGAGTAGGACTCCACCTGGCACGCCCCTCCTGGCCGGCCGCACCTCCCCCCTTGCTCCTTTATATACGGGGGCAGGGGGGCACCCTAGAGACACAACAATTGATCGTTTGATCTTTTAGCCGTGTGCGGTGCCCTCCTCCACCTTAGTCCACCTCGATAATACTGTAGCGGTGCTTAGGCGAAGCCCTGCGTCGGTAGAACATCATCATCATCACCACGCCGTCGTGCTAACGAAACTCTCCCTCAACACTCGGCTGGATCGGAGTTCGAGGGACGTCATCGGGCTGAACGTGTGTTGAACTCGGAGGTGCCGTGCGTTCGGTACTTGATCGGTCGGATCGTGAAGACGTACGACTACATCAACCGCGTTGTGCTAATGCTTTCGCTTTCGGTCTACGAGGGTACGTGGACAACACTCTCCCCTCTCGTTGCTATGCATCACCATGATCTTGCGTGTGCGTAGGAATTTTTTTGAAATTACTACGTTCCCCAACAGTGGTATCAGAGCCAGGTTTTATGCGTAGATGTCATATGCACGAGTAGAACACAAGTGAGTTGTGGGCGATATAAGTCATACTGCTTACCAGCATGTCATACTTTGGTTCAGCGGTATTGTTGGATGAAGCAGCCCGGACCAACATTACGCGTACGCTTACGCGAGACTGGTTCTACCGACGTGCTTTGCACATAGGTGGCTGGCGGGTGTCAGTTTCTCCAACTTTAGTTGAACCGAGTGTGGCTACGCCCGGTCCTTGCGAAGTTTAAAACAACACCAACTTGACAAACTATTATTGTGGTTATGATGCGTAGGTAAGAACGGTTCTTGCTAAGCCCGTAGCAGCCACGTAAAATTTGCAACAACAAAGTAGAGGACGTCTAACTTGTTTTTGCAGGGCATGTTGTGATGTGATATGGTCAAGACATGATGCTAAATTTTATTGTATGAGATGATCATGTTTTGTAACCAATTTATCGGCAACTGGCAGGAGCCATATGGTTGTCGCTTTATTGTATGCAATGCAATCGCCCTGTAATGCTTTACTTTATCACTTAGCGGTAGCGATAGTCGTAGAAGCATAAGATTGGCGAGACGACAAAGATGCTACGATGAAGATCAAGGTGTCGCATCGGTGACGATGGTGATCATGACGGTGCTTCAGAGATGGAGATCACAAGCACAAGATGATAATGGCCATATCATATCACTTATATTGATTGCATGTGATGTTTATCTTTTATGCATCTTATTTTGCTTTGATTGACGGTAGCATTATAAGATGATCCCTCACTAAATTATCAAAGTATAAGTGTTCTCCCTGAGTATGCACCGTTGCGAAAGTTCTTCGTGCTGAGACACCACGTGATGATCGGGTATGATAGGCTCTACGTTCAAATACAACGGGTGCAAAACAGTTGCACACGCGGAATACTCAGGTTAAGCTTGACGAGCCTAGCATATAACAGATATGGCCTCGGAACACGGAGACCGAAAGGTCGAGCGTGAATCATATAGTAGATATGATCAACATAGTGATGTTCACCGTTGAAACTACTCCATCTCACGTGATGATCGGACATGGTTTAGTTGATATGGATCACGTGATCACTTAGAGGATTAGAGGGATGTCTATCTAAGTGGGAGTTCTTAAGTAATATGATTAATTGAACTTAAATTTATCATGAACTTAGTACCTGATTGTATCTTGCTTGTCTATGTTGATTGTAGATAGATGGCCCGTGCTGTTGTTCCGTTGAATTTTAATGTGTTCCTTGAGAAAGCAAAGTTGAAAGATGATGGTAGCAATTACACGGACTGGGTCCGTAACTTGAGGATTATCCTCATTGCTGCACAGAAGAATTACGTCCTGGAAGCACCGCTAGGTGCCAAACCCGCTGCAGGAGCAACACCAGATGTTATGAACGTCTGGCAGAGCAAAGCTGATGACTACTCGATAGTTCAGTGTGCCATGCTTTACGGCTTAGAACCGGGACTTCAACGATGTTTTGAACGTCATGGAGCATACGAGATGTTCCAGGAGTTGAAGTTAATATTTCAAGCAAATGCCCGGATTGAGAGATATGAAGTCTCCAATAAGTTCTACAGCTGCAAGATGGAGGAGAATAGTTCTGTCAGTGAGCATATACTCAAGATGTCTGGGTACTGCAATCACTTGATTCAACTGGGAGTTAATCTTCTGGATGATAGCGTCATTGACAGAATTCTCCAATCACAGCCACCAAGCTACAAGAGCTTCGTGATGAACTATAACATGCAAGGGATGGATAAGACGATTCCCGAGCTCTTCGCAATGCTAAAGGCTGCGGAGGTAGAAATCAAAAAGGAGCATGAAGTGTTGATGGTCAATAAGACCACCAGTTTCAAGAAAAAGGGCAAAGGGAAGAAGAAGGGGAACTTCAAGAAGAACAGCAAGCAAGTTGTTGTTCAGGAGAAGAAACCCAAGTCTGGACCTAAGCCTGAGACTGAGTGCTTCTACAGCAAAGGGACTGGTCACTGGAAGCGGAACTGCCCCAAGTATTTGGCGGATAAGAAGGATGGCAAGGTGAACAAAGGTATATGTGATATACATGTTATTGATGTGTACCTTACTAATGCTCGCAGTAGCACCTGGGTATTTGATACTGGTTCTGTTGCTAATATTTGCAACTCGAAACAAGGGCTACGGATTAAGCGAAGATTGACTAAGGACGAGGTGACGATGCGCGTGGGAAATGGTTCCAAAGTCGATGTGATCGTGGTCGGCACGCTACCTCTACATCTACCTTCGGGATTAGTTTTAGACCTAAATATTTGTTATTTGGTGCCAGCGTTAAGCATGCACATTATATCTGGATCTTGTTTGATGCGAGATGGTTATTCATTTAAATCAGAGAATAATGGTTGTTCTATTTATATGAGTAATATCTTTTATGGTCATGCACCCTTGAAGAGTGGTCTATTTTTGTTGAATCTCGATAGTAGTGATACACATATTCATAATATTGAAGCCAAAAGATGCAGAGTTGATAATGATAGTGCAACTTATTTGTGGCACTGCCGTTTAGGTCATATCAGTGTAAAGCGCATGAAAAAACTCCATACTGATGGACTTTTGGAACCACTTGATTATGAATCACTTGGTACTTGCGAACCGTGCCTCATGGGCAAGATGACTAAAACGCCGTTCTCCGGAACTATGGAGAGAGCAACAGATTTGTTGGAAATCATACATACAGATGTATGTGGTCCGATGAATGTAGAGGCTCGTGACGGGTATCGTTATTTTCTCACCTTCACAGATGATTTAAGCAGATATGGGTATATCTAGTTAATGAAACATAAGTCTGAAACATTTGAAAAGTTCAAAGAATTTCAGAGTGAAGTTGAAAATCATCGTAACAAGAAAATAAAGTTTCTACGATCTGATCGTGGAGGAGAATATTTGAGTTATGAGTTTGGTCTTCATTTGAAACAATGCGGAATAGTTTCGCAACTCACGCCACCCGGAACACCACAGTGTAATGGTGTGTCCGAACGTCGTAATCGTACTCTACTAGATATGGTGCGATCTATGATGTCTCTTACTGATTTACCGCTATCGTTTTGGGGTTATGCTTTAGAGACGGCCGCATTCACGTTAAATAGGGCACCATCAAAATCCGTTGAGACGATGCCTTATGAACTGTGGTTTGGCAAGAAACCAAAGTTGTCGTTTCTTAAAGTTTGGGGCTGCGATGCTTATGTGAAAAAACTTCAACCTGATAAGCTCGAACCCAAATCGGAGAAATGTGTCTTCATAGGATACCCAAAGGAGACTGTTGGGTACACCTTCTATCACAGATCCGAAGGCAAGACTTTTGTTGCTAAATTTGGAATATTTCTTGAGAAGGAGTTTTCTCTCGAAAGAAGTGAGTGGGAGCAAAGTAGAACTTGATGAGATAATTGTACCTGCTCCCTTATTGGAAAATAGTTCATCGCAGAAACTGGTTTCTCCGACGCCTACACCAATTAGTGAGGAAATTAATGATGATGATCATGGAACTTCAGATCAAGTTGTTACTGAACCTCGTAGGTCAACCAGAGTAAGATCCGCACCATAGTGGTACGGTAATCCTGTTCTGGAGGTTATGCTACTAGACCATGACGAACCTACAAACTATGAAGAAGCGATGGTGAGCCCAGATTCCGCAAAATGGCTTGAGGCCATGAAATCTGAGATGGGATCCATGTATGAGAACAAAGTGTGGACTTTGGTTGACTTGCCCGATGATCGGCAAGCAATTGAAAATAAATGGATCTTCAAGAACAAGACTGATGCTGACGGTAATGTTACTGTCTATAAAGCTCGACTTGTTGCAAAAGGTTTTCGACACAGTTCAAGGGATTGACTACGATGAGACCTTCTCACCCGTAGCGACGCTTAAGTCTGTCCGAATCATGTTAGCAATTGCCGCATTTTATGATTATGAAATTTGGCAAATGGATGTCAAAACTGCATTCCTGAATGGATTTCTGGAAGAAGAGTTGTATATGATGCAACCAGAAGGTTTTGTCGATCCAAAGGGAGCTAACAAACTGTGCAAACTCCAGCGATCCATTTATGGACTGGTGCAAGCCTCTCGGAGTTGGAATAAATGCTTTGATAGTGTGATCAAAGCATTTGGTTTGTACAGACTTTTGGAGAAGCCTGTATTTACAGGAAAGTGAGTGGGAGCACTGTAGCATTTCTAATATTATATGTGGATGACATATTGCTGATTGGAAATGATATAGAATTTCTGAATAGCATAAAGGGATACTTGAATAAGAGTTTTTTCAATGAAAGACCTCGGTGAAGCTGCGTATATATTGGGCATCAAGATCTATAGAGATAGATCAAGACACTTAATTGGACTTTCACAAAGCACATACCTTGACAAAGTTTTGAAGAAGTTCAAAATGGATCAAGCAAAGAAAGGGTTCTTGCCTGTGTTACAAGGTGTGAAGTTGAGTAAGACTCAATGCCCGACCACTTCAGAAGATAGAGAGAAAATGAAAGATGTTCCCTATGCTTCAGCCATAGGCTCTATCATGTATGCAATGCTGTGTACCAGACCTGATGTGTGCCTTGCTATAAGTCTAGCAGGGAGGTACCAAAGTAATCCAGGAGTGGATCATTAGACAGCGGTCAAGAACATCCTGAAATACCTGAAAAGGACTAAGGATATGTTTCTCGTTTATGGAGGTGACAAAGAGCTCATCGTAAATGGTTACGTTGATGCAAGCTTTGACGCTGATCCGGACGATTCTAAATCGCAAACCGGATACGTGTTTACATTAAACGGTGGAGCTGTCAGTTGGTGCAGTTCTAAACAAAGCATCGTGGTGGGATCTACGTGTGAAGCGGAGTACATAACTGCTTCGAAAGCAGCAAATGATGGAGTCTGGATAAAGGAGTTCATATCCGATCTAGGTGTCATACCTAGTGCACCAGGTCCAATGAAAATCTTTTGTGACAATACTGGTGCAATTGCCTTGGCGAAAGAATCCAGATTTCACAAGAGAACCAAGCACATCAAGAGACGCTTCAATTCAATCCGGGATTTAGTCCAGGTGGGAGACATAGAAATTTGCAAGATACATACGGATCTGAATGTTGCAGACCCATTGACTAAGCCACTTCCACGAGCAAAACATGATCAGCACCAAGGCTCCATGGGTGTTTGAATCATTACTGTGTAATCTAGATTATTGACTCTAGTGCAAGTGGGAGACTGAAGGAAATATGCCCTAGAGGCAATAATAAAGTTATTATTTATTTCCTTATATCATGATAAATGTTTATTATTCATGCTAGAATTGTATTAACCGGAAACATAATACTTGTGTGAATACATAGACAAACAGAGTGTCACTAGTATGCCTCTACTTGACTAGCTCGTTGATCAAAGATGGTTATGTTTCCTAGCCATAGACATGAGTTGTCATTTGATTAATGGGATCACATCATTAGGAGAATGATGTGATTGACTTGACCCATTCCGTTAGCTTAGCACTCGATCGTTTAGTATGTTGCTATTGCTTTCTTCATGACTTATACATGTTCCTATGACTATGAGATTATGCAACTCCCATTTACCGGAGGAACACTTTGTGTGCTACCAAATGTCACAACATAACTGGGTGATTATAAAGGTGCTCTACAGGTGTCGCCGAAGGTACTTGTTGGGTTGGCGTATTTCGAGATTAGGATTTGTCACTCCGATTGTCGGAGAGGTATCTCTGGGCCCTCTCGGTAATGCACATCACTTAAGCCTTGCAAGCATCGCAACTAATGAGTTAGTTGTGGGATGATGTATTACGGAACGAGTAAAGAGACTTGCCGGTAACGAGATTGAACTAGGTATTGAGATACCGACGATCGAATCTCGGGCAAGTAACATACCGATGACAAAGGGAACAACGTATGTTGTTATGCAGTCTGACTGATAAAGATCTTCGTAGAATATGTGGGAGCCAATATGAGCATCCAGGTTCCGCTATTGGTGATTGACCGGAGACGTGTCTCGGTCATGTCTACATAGTTCTCGAACCCGTAGGGTCCGCACGCTTAACGTTTCGATGACAGTTATATTATGAGTTTATATGTTTTGATGTACCGAAGGTTGTTCGGAGTCCCGGATGTGATCACGGACATGACGAGGAGTCTTGAAATGGTCGAGACATGAAGATTGATATATTGGAAGCCGATATTTGGAGATCGGAAGTGTTCCGGGTGAAATCGGGATTTTACCGGAGTACCGAGGGGTTACCGGAACCCCCCGGGGGCTTAATGGGCCATAGTGGGCCTTTGTGGACAAGAGGAGAGGTGGCCAGGGCAGGGCCGCGCGCCCCTCCCCCCTAGTCCGAATAGGACAAGGAGAGGGGGGCAGCGGTCCCGCCCTTTCCTTCCTCTCCTCCACCTCTTTCCCCTCCACTCCTAATCCAACTAGGAAAAGGGAGGGAGTCCTACTCCCGGTGGGAGTAGGACTCCACCTGGCGCGCCCCTCCTGGCCGGCCACACCTCCCCCCTTGCTCCTTTATATACGGGGGCAGGGGGCACCCTAGAGACACAACAATTGATCGTTTGATCTTTTAGCCGTGTGCGGTGCCCTCCTCCACCTTAGTCCACCTCGATAATACTGTAGCGGTGCTTAGGTGAAGCCCTGCGTCGGTAGAACATCATCATCGTCACCACGCCGTCGTGCTGACGAAACTCTCCCTCCACACTCGGCTGGATCGGAGTTCGAGGGACGTCATCGGGCTGAACGTGTGCTGAACTCGGAGGTGTTGTGCGTTCGGTACTTGATCGGTCGGATCGTGAAGACGTACGACTACATCAACCGCGTTGTGCTAACGCTTCCGCTTTCGGTCTACGATGGTACGTGGACAACACTTCCCCTCTCGTTGCTATGCATCACCATGATCTTGCGTGTGCGTAGGAATTTTTTTGAAATTACTACGTTCCCCAACACTAGGAAAGGGGAGTCCTACACCCACTAGGAGGAGGACTGGCGCGCCCTCCTAGGGCCGGCCGGCCTCCCCCCTCGCTCCTTTATATACGGGGGCAGGGGGCACCCCATAGACACACAAGTTGATCATTGATCTTTTAGCCGTGTGCGGTGCCCCCCTCCACCATAATCCACCTCGGTCATATTGTAGCGGTGCTTAGGCGAAGCCCTGCGTCGGTAGCTTCATCAACACCGTCATCACGCCGTCGTGCTGACGGAACTCTCCTTTGAAGCTTTACTGGATTGTGAGTTCGTGGGACGTCACCGAGCTGAACGTGTGCAGATCGCGGAGGTGCCGTACGTTCGGTACTAGGATCGGTCGATCGTAAAGACGTATGACTACATCAACCGCGTTGTCATAACGCTCCCGCTTACGGTCTACGTGGGTATGTGGACAACACTCTCCCCTCTCATTGCTATGCATCACCATGATCTTGCATTTGCGTATGATTTTTTTTTGAAATAACTACGTTCCCCAACAGTGGCATCCGAGCCAGGTTTATGCGTAGATGTTATATGCACGAGTAGAACACAAGTGAGTTGTGGGCGATAATAGTCATACTGCTTACCAGCATGTCATACTTTGATTTGGTGGTATTGTTGGATGAAGCGGCCCGGACCGACATTACGCGTACGCTTACGCGAGATTGGTTCTACCGACGTGCTTCGCACACAGGTGGCTGGTGTGTGTCAGTTTCTCTAACTTTAGTTGAATCGAGTGTGGCTACGCTCGGTCCTTGTGAAGGTTAAAACAGCGTTGTGGTTTTGATGCGTAGGCAAGAACGGTTCTTGCTCATCCCGTAGCAGCTACGTCAAACTTGCAACAACAAAGTAGAGGACGTCTAACTTGTTTTTGCAGGGCATGTCGTGATGTGATATGGTCAAGACATGATGCTAAATTTTATTGTATGAGATGATCATGTTTTGTAACGGAGTTATCGGCAACTGGCAGGAGCCATATGGTTGTTGCTTTATTGTATGAAATGCAATCGCCATGTAATTGCTTTACTTTATCACTAAGCGGTAGCGATAGTCGTAGAAGCAATAGTTGGCGAGACGACAACGTTGCTACGATGGAGATCAAGGCGTCGCGCCGGTGACGATGGTGATCATGACTGTGCTTTGGACATGGAGATCAAAGGCACAAGATGATGATGGCCATATCATATCACTTATATTGATTGCATGTGATGTTTATCCTTTATGCATCTTATTTTGCTTAGTTCGGCGGTAGCATTATAAGATGATCTCTCACTAAATTTCAAGGTACAAGTGTTCTCCCTGAGTATGCACCGTTGCGAAAGTTCGTCGTGCCGAGACTCCACGTGATGATCGGGTGTGATAAGCTCTACGTCCATCTACAACGGGTGCAAGCCAGTTTTGCACACGCAGAATACTCGGGTTAAACTTGACGAGCCTAGCATATATAGATATGGCCTCGGAACACTGAGACCGAAAGGTCGAGCGTGAATCATATAGTAGATATGGTCAACATAGTGATGTTCATCATTGAAAACTACTCCATCTCAGGTGATGACCGGACATGGTTTAGTTGATATGGATCACGTGATCACTTAGATGATTAGAGGGATGTCTATCTAAGTGGGAGTTCTTAAGTAATTTGATTAACTGAACTTTAATTTTCATGAACTTAGTACCTGATAGTATTTTGCATGTCTATGTTGTTGTAGATAGATGGCCCGTGCTTTTGTTCCGTTGAATTTTAATGTGTTCCTTGAGAAAGCAAAGTTGAAAGATGATGGTAGCAATTACACGGACTGGGTCCGTAACTTGAGGATTATCCTCATTGCTTCACAAAAGAATTACGTCCTGGAAGCACCGCTAGGTGCCAAACCCGCTACAGGAGCAACGCGAGATGATATGAACGTCTGGCAGAGCAAAGCTGATGACTACTCGATAGTTCAGTGTGCCATGCTTTACGGCTTAGAACCGGGACTTCAACGACGTTTTGAACGTCATGGAGGATATGAGATGTTCCAGGAGTTGAAGTTAATATTTCAACCAAATGCCCGGATTGAGAGATATGAAGTCTCCAATAAGTTCTACAGCTGCAAGATGGAGGAGAATAGTTTTGTCAGTGAGCATATTCTCAAAATGTCTGGGTATAACAATCACTTGATTCTACTGGGAGTTAATCTTCCGGATGATAGTGTCATTGACAGAATTCATCAATCACTGCCACCAAGCTAGAAGAGCTTCGTGATGAACTATAATATGCAAGGGATGGATAAGATAATTCCCGAGCTCTTCGTGATGCTAAAGGCTGCGGTGGTAGAAATCAAGAAGGAGCATCAAGTGTTGATGGTCAACAAGACCACCAGTTTCAAGAAAAAGGGTAAAGGGAAGAAGTGGAACTTCAAGAAGAACGGCAAGCAAGTTGCTGCTTAAGTGAAGAAGCCCAAGTCTGGACCTAAGCCTGAGACTGAGTGCTTCTACTGCAAAGGGACTGGTCACTGGAAGCGGAACTGCCCCAAGTATTTGGCGGATAAGAAGGATGGCATGGTGAACAAAGGTATATGTGATATACATGTTATTGATGTGTACCTTACTAACGCTCGCAGTAGCACCTGGGTATTCGATACTGGTTCTGTTGCTAATATTTGCAACTCGAAACAGGGACTACGGATTAAGCGAAGATTGGTTAAGGACGAGGTGACGATGCGAGTGGGAAATGGTTCCAAAGTCGATGTGATCGCGGTCGGCACACTACCTCTACATCTACCTTCGGGATTAGTTTTAGACCTGAATAATTGTTATTTGGTGCCAGCGTTGAGCATGAACATTATATCTGGATCTTGTTTGATGCGAGACGGTTATTCATTTAAATCCGAGAATAATGGTTGTTCTATTTATATGAGTAATATCTTTTATGGTCATGCACCCTTGAAGAGTGGTCTATTTTTGAAGAATCTCGATAGTAGTGATACACATATTCATAATATTGAAGCCAAAAGATGCAGAGTTGATAATGATAGTGCAACTTATTTGTGGCACTGCCATTTATGTCTTATTGGTGTAAAGTGCACGAAGAAACTCCATTCTGATGGATTTTTGGAATCACTTGATTATGAATCACTTGGTACTTGCAAACCATGCCTCATGGGCAAGATGACTAAAACGCCGTTTTCCGGAACAATGGAGCGAGCAACAGATTTGTTGGAAATCATAAATACTAATGTATGTGGTCCGATGAATGTTGAGGCTCGCGGCGGGTATCGTTATTTTCTCACCTTCACAGATGATTTGAGCAAATATGGGTATATCTACTTGATGAAACATAAGTCTGAAACATTTGAAAAGTTCAAAGAATTTCAGAGTCAAGTGGAAAATCATCGTAACAAGAAAATAAAGTTTCTGCGATCTGATCGTGGAGGAGAATATTTGAGTTACGAGTTTGGTCTTCATTTGAAACAATGCGGAATAGTTTCGCAACTCACGCCACCCGGAACACCACAGCGTAATGGTGTGTCTGAACGTAGTAATCGTACTTTACTAGATATGGTGCGATCTATGATGTCTCTTACTGATTTACCGCTATCGTTTTGGGGTTATGCTTTAGAGACGGCTGCATTCACGTTAAATAGGGCACCATCTAAATCCTTTGAGACGACGCCTTATGAAGTATGGTTTGGCAAGAAACCGAAGTTGTCGTTTCTTAAAGTTTGGGGCTGCGATGCTTATGTGAGAAAGCTTCAACCTGATAAGCTCGAACCCAAATCGGAGAAATGTGTCTTCATAGGATACCCAAAGGAGACTGTTGGGTACATCTTCTATCACAGGTCCGAAGGCAAAACATTCATTGCTAAGAATGGATCCTTTCTAAAGAAGGAGTTTCTCTCGAAAGAAGTGAGTGGGAGGAAAGTAGAACTTGATGAGGTAATTGTACCTGCTCCCTTATTGGAAAGTAGTTCATCACAGAAATCTGTTCCTGTGACTCCTACACCAATTAGTGAGGAAGCTAATGATGATGATCATGTAACTTCAGATCAAGTTACTACCAAACCTCGTAGGTCAACCAGAGTAAGATCCGCACCAGAGTGGTACGGTAATCCTGTTCTGGAGGTCATGTTACTTGACCATGACTAACCTACGAACTATGAGGAAGCGATGATGAGCCCAAATTCCGCAAAATGGCTTGAGGCCATGAAATCTGAGATGGGATCCATGTATGAGAACAAAGTGTGGACTTTGGTTGACTTGCCCGATGATCGACAAGCCATCGATAATAAATGGATCTTCAAGAAGAAGACTGACGCTGACAGTAATGTTACTGTCTACAAAGCTCGACTTGTTGCAAAAGGTTTTCGACAAGTTCAAGGAGTTGACTACGATGAGACTTTCTCACCCATAGCGATGCTTAAGTCTGTCCGAATCATGTTAGCAATTGCCGCATTTTATGATTATGAAATTTGGCAAATGGAGGTAAAGACTGCATTCCTGAATGGATTTCTGGAAGAAGAGTTGTATATGATGCAACCTGAAGGTTTTATCGATCCAAAGGATGCTAACAAAGTGTGCAAGTTCCAGCGATCCATCTATGGACTGGTGCAAGCATATCGAAGTTGGAATAAACGTTTTGATATTGTGGTCAAAGCATATGGTTTTATACAGACTTTTGGAGAAGCCTGTATTTACAAGAAAGTGAGTGGGAGCTCTGCAGCATTTCTAATATTATATGTGGATGTCATATTGTTGATTGGAAATGATATAGAATTTCTGGATAGCATAAAAGGATACTTGAATAAGAGTTTTTCAATGAAAGACCTCGGTGAAGCTGCTTATATATTGGGCATCAAGATCTATAGAGATAGATCAAGACGCTTAATTGGACTTTCACAAAGCACATACCTTGATAAAGTTTTAAAGAAGTTCAAAATGGATCAAGCAAAGAAAGGGTTCTTGCCTGTGTTACAAGGTGTGAAGTTGATTCAGACTCAATGCCCGACCACTGCAGAAGATAGAGAGAAAATGAAAGGTGTTCCCTATGCTTCAGCCATAGGCTCTATCATGAATGCAATGTTGTGTACCAGACCTGATGTGTGCCTTACTATTAGTTTAGCAGGAAGGTACCAAGGTAATCCAGGAGTGGATCACTGGACAGCGGTCAAGAACATCCTGAAATACCTGAAAAGGACTAAGGATATGTTTCTCATTTATGGAGGTGACAAAGAGCTCATCGTAAATGGTTACGTCGATGCAAGCTTTGACACTGATCCGGATGACTCTAAGTCACAAACCGGATACGTGTTTATATTGAATGGTGGAACTGTCAGTTGGTGCAGTTCTAAGCAAAGCGTCGTGGCATGATCTACGTGTGAAGCGGAGTATATAGCTGCTTCGGAAGCAGCAAATGAAGGAGTCTTGATGAAGGAGTTCATATCCGATCTAGGTGTCATACCTAGTGCATCGGGTCCAATGAAAATCTTTTGTGACAATACTGGTGCAATTGCCTTGGCAAAGGAATCCAGATTTCACAAGAGAACCAAGCACATCAAGAGACGGTTCAATTCCATCCGTGATCAAGTCAAGGAGGGAGACATAGAGATTTGCAAGATACATACGTATATGAATGTTGCAGACCCGTTGACTAACCCTCTCTCACGAGCAAAACATGATCAGCACCAAGACTCCATGGGTGTTAGAATCATTAAAGGGGAATCTAGATTATTGACTCTAGTGCAAGTGGGAGACTGAAGGAAAGATGCCCTAAAGGCAATAATAAAGTTGTTATTTATATTTCGTTATAATATGATAAATGTTTATTATTCATGCTAGAATTGTATTAACCGGAAACTTAGTACATGTGTGAATACATAGACAAACAAAGTGTCACTAGTATGCCTCTACTTGACTAGCTCGTTGAATCAAAGATGGTTATGTTTCCTAACCATAGACATGAGTTGTCATTTGATTAACGGGATCACTGAAGGAAATATGCCCTAGAGGCAATAATAAAGTTATTATTTATTTCCTTATATCATGATAAATGTTTATTATTCATGCTAGAATTGTATTAACTGGAAACATGATACATCTCTGAATACATAGACAAACAGAGTGTCACTAGTATGCCTCTACTTGACTAGCTCGTTGATCAAAGATGGTTATGTTTCCTAGCCATAGACAAAGAGTTGTCATTTGATTAACGGGATCACATCATTTGGAGAATGATGTGATTGACTTGACCCATTCCGTTAGCTTAGCACTTGATCGTTTAGTATGTTGCTATTGCTTTCTTCATGACTTATACATGTTCCTATGACTATGATATTATGCAACTCGCGTTTACCAGAGGAACACTTTGTGTGCTACCAAACGTCATAACGTAACTGGGTGATTATAAAGGTGCTCCACAGGTGTCTCCGAAGGTACTTGTTGGGTTGGCGTATTTCGAGATTAGGATTTGTCACTCCGATTGTCGGAGAGGTATCTCTGGGCCCACTCGGTAATGCACATCATTATAAGCCTTGCAAGCATTACAACTAATGAGTTAGTTGTGGGATGATGTATTACAGAATGAGTAAAGAGACTTGCCGGTAACGGGATTGAACTAGGTATTGAGATACCGACGATCGAATCTCGGGCAAGTAACATACCGATGACAAAGGGAACAATGTATGTTGTTATGCGGTTTGACCGATAAAGATCTTCGTAGAATATGTGGGAGCCAATATGAGCATCCAGGTTCCGCTATTGGTTATTGACCGGAGACATGTCTCGGTCATGTCTACATAGTTCTCGAACCCGTAGGGTCGGGACGCTTAAAGTTCGATGACGGTTATATTATGAGTTTATGTATTTTGATGTACCGAAGGTAGTTCGGATTCCCGGAGGTGATCACGGACATAACGAGGAGTCTCGAAATGGTCGAGACATGAAGATTGATATATTGGACGACTATATTCGGACACCAGAATGGTTCCGGGGGTTATCGGATATATACCGGAGTACCGGGGGGTTACCGGAACGCCCGGAGGTTATTGGGCCTTATGGGCCCAAGTGGTGGAAGAGGAGAGGCGGCCAAGGGGCAGCCGCCCCCCCCCCCCAAGTCCGAATTGGACAAGGAGGGGGGCGGCGCCCCCCTTTCCTTTCCCCCTCTCTCTCCTTCCCTCTCCTCTCCTACTCCAACATGGAAGGGGGGAGTCATACTCCCGGTGGGAGTAGGACTCCTCATGGGGCGCACCATGGGTGGCCGGCCCCTCCCCCTCCTCCACTCCTTTATATACGGGGGGGAGGCACCCCCTAGAGACACAACAATTGATCCCTTGGATGTCTTAGCCGTGTGCGGTGCCCCCCTCCACCATAATCCACCTCGGTCATATCGTAGCGGTGCTTAGGCGAAGCCCTGTGTCGGTAGAACATCATCATCGTCAGCACGCCGTCGTGCTGACGGAACTCTCCCTCAAACCTCGGCTGGATCAGAGTTCAAGGGACGTCATCGAGTTGAACGTGTGCTGAACTCGGAGGTGCTGTGCGTTCGGTACTTGATCGGTCGGATCGTGAAGACGTACGACTACATCAACCGCGTTGTGCTAACACTTCAGCTTTCGGTCTACGAGGGTACGTGGACGCACTCTCCCCTCTCGTTGCTATGCATCACCATGATCTTGCATGTGCGTAGGAATTTTTTTGAAATTACTACGTTCCCCAACAGTGGCATCTGAGCCAGGTTTTATGCGTTGATGTTATATGCACGAGTAGAACACAAGTGAGTTGTGGGCGATACAAGTCATACTGCATACGAGCATGTCATACTTTGGTTCAGCGGTATTGTTGGATGAAGCGGCCCGGACCGACATTACGCGTACGCTTACGCGAGACTGGTTCTACCGACGTGCTTTGCACACAGGTGGCTGGCGGGTGTCAGTTTCTCCAACTTTAGTTGAACCGAGTGTGGCTACGCCCAGTCCTTGAGAAGGTTAAAACATCACTAACTTGACGAACTATTGTTGTGGTTTTGATGCGTAGGTAAGAACAGTTCTTGCTCAGCCCGTAGCAGCCACGTAAAACTTGCAACAACAAAGTAGAGGACGTCTAACTTGTTTTTGCAGGGCATGTTGTGATGTAATATGGTCAAGGCATGATGCTATATTTTATTGTATGAGATGATCATGTTTTGTAACCGAGTTATCGGCAACTGGCAGGAGCCATATGGTTGTCGCTTTATTGTATGCAATGCAATCGCCCTGTAATTGCTTTACTTTATCACTAAGCGGTAGCGATAGTCGTAGAAGCAATAGTTGGCGAGACGACAACGATGCTACGATGGAGATCAAGGTGTCGCGCCGGTGACGATGGTGATCATGACGGTGCTTCGGAGATGGAGATCACAAGCACAAGATGATGCTGGCCATATCATATCACTTATATTGATTGCATGTGATGTTTATCTTTTATGCATCTTATCTTGCTTTGATTGACGGTAGCATTATAAGATGATCTCTCACAAAATTTCAAGATAAAAGTGTTCTCCCTGAGTATGCACCGTTGCCAAAGTTCGTCGTGCCCAGACAACACGTGATGATCGGGTGTGATAAGCTCTACGTCCATCTACAACGGGTGCAAGCCAGTTTTGCAAACGCAGAATACTCGGGTTAAACTTGACGAGCCTAGCATATGCAGATATGGCATCGGAACACTAAGACCGAAAGGTCGAGCGTGAATCATATAGTAGATATGATCAACATAGTGATGTTCACCATTGAAAACTACTCCATTTCATGTGATGATCGGTTATGGTTTAGTTGATTTGGATCACGTGATCGCTTAGATGATTAGAGGGATGTCTATCTAAGTGGGAGTTCTTAAGAAATATGATTAATTGAACTTAAATTTATCATGAACTTAGTACCTGATAGTATTTTGCATGTCTATGTTTGTTGTAGATAGATGGCTCGTGCTGTTGTTCCGTTGAATTTTAATGCGTTCCTTGAGAAAGCAAAGTTGAAAGTTGATGGTAGAAATTACACGGACTGGGTCCGTAACTTGAGGATTATCCTCATTGCTGCACAGAAGAATTACGTCCTGGAAGCACCGCTAGGTGCCAAACCTGCTGCAGGAGCAACACCAGATGTTATGAACGTCTGGCAGAGCAAAGCTGATGACTACTCGATAGTTCAGTGTGCCATGCTTTACGGCTTAGAACCGGGACTTCAACGATGTTTTGAACGTCATGTAGCATATGAGATGTTCCAGGAGTTGAATTTAATATTTCAAGCAAATGCCCGGATTGAGAGATATGAAGTCTCCAATAAGTTCTACAGCTGCAAGATGGAGGAGAATAGTTCTGTCAGCGAGCATATACTCAGAATGTCTGGGTATAACAATCACTTGATTCAACTGGGAGTTAATCTTCCGGATGATAGCGTCATTGACAGAATTCTTCAATCACCGCCACCAAGCTACAAACGCTTCGTGATGAACTATAACATGCAAGGGATGGATAAGACGATTCCCGAGCTCTTCGCGATGCTAAAGGCTGCTAAGGTAGAAATCAAGAAAGAGCATGAAGTGTTGATGGTCAATAAGACCACCAGTTTCAAGAAAAAGGGGAAAGGGAAGAAGAAGGGGAACTTCAAGAAGAATAGCAAACAAGTTGCTGCTCAGGAGAAGAAACCCAAGTCTGGACCTAAGCGTAAGACTGAGTGCTTCTACTGCAAAGGGACTCGTCACTGGAAGCGGAGCTGCCCCAAGTATTTGGCGGATAAGAAGGATGGCAAGGTGAACAAAGGTATATGTGATATACATGTTATTGATGTGTACCTTACCAGAGCTCGCAGTAGCACCTGGGTATTTGATACTGGTTCTGTTGCTAATATTTGCAACTCGAAACAGGGACTACGGATTAAGCGGACACTGGCTAAGGACGAGGTGACGATGCGCGTGGGAAACGGTTCCAAAGTCGATGTGATCGCCGTCGGCACGCTACCTCTACATCTACCTTCAGTATTAGTATTAGACCTAAATAATTGTTATTTGGTGCCAGCGTTGAGCATGAACATTATATCTGGATCTTGTTTGATGCGAGACGGTTATTCATTTAAATCAGAGAATAATGGTTGTTCTATTTATATGAGTAATATCTTTTATGGTCATGCTCCCTTGAAGAGTGGTCTATTCTTGATGAATCTCGATAGTAGTGATACACATATTCATAATGTTGAAGCCAAAAGATGCAGAGTTGATAATGGTAGTGCAACTTATTTGTGGCACTGCCGTTTGGGTCATATTGGTGTAAAGCGCATGAAGAAACTCCATACTGATGGACTTTTGGAATCACTTGATTATGAATCACTTGGTACTTGCGAACCATGCCTCATGGGCAAGATGACTAAAACGCCGTTCTCCGAAACTATGGAGCGAGCAACTGATTTATTGGAGATCATACATACTGATGTATGTGGTCCAATGAATGTTGATGCTCACGGCGGGTATCGTTATTTTCTCACCTTCACAGATGATTTAAGCAGATATGGGTATATCTACTTAATGAAACATAAGTCTGAAACATTTGAAAAGTTAAAAGAATTTCAGAGTGAAGTTGAAAATCATCGTAACAAGAAAATAAAGTTTCTATGATCTGATCGTGGAGGAGAATATTTGAGTTACGAGTTTGGTCTACATTTGAAACAATGCAGAATAGTTTCGCAACTCACGCCACCCGGAACACCACAGCGTAATGGTGTGTCTGAACGTCGTAATCGTACTTTACTAGATATGGTGCGATCTATGATGTCTCTTACTGCCGCTATCATTTTGGGGTTATGCTTTAGAGACGGCCGCATTCACGTTAAATAGGGCACCATCAAAATCCGTTGAGACGACGCCTTATGAATTGTGGTTTGGCAAGAAACCAAAGTTGTCATTTCTTAAAGTTTGGGGCTGCGATGCTTATGTGAAAAAGCTTCAACCTGATAAGCTCGAACCCAAGTCGAAAAAATGTGTCTTCATAGGATACCCAAAGGAAACTGTTGGGTACACCTTCTATCACAGATCCGAAGACAAGACATTCGTTGCCAAGAATGGATCCTTTCTAGAGAAGGAGTTTCTCTCGAAAGAAGTGAGTGGGAGGAAAGTACAACTTGACGAGGTAACAGTACCTGCTCCCTTATTGGAAAGTAGTTCATCACAGAAATCGGTTCCTGTGACGTCTACACCAATTTGTGAGGAAATTAATAATGATGATCATGAAACTTCAGATCAAGTTGTTACTGAACCTCATAGGTCAACCAGAATAAGATCCGCACCAGAGTGGTACGGTAATCCTGTTCTAGAGGTTATGTTACTAGACCATCACAAACCTACGAACTATGAAGAAGTGATGGTGAGCCCAGATTCCGCAAAATGGCTTGAGGCCATGAAATCTGAGATGGGATCCATGTATGAGAACAAAGTGTGGACTTTGGTTGACTTTCCCGATGATCGGCAAGCCATCGAGAATAAATGGATCTTCAAGAGGAAGACTGACGCTCACGGTGATGTTACTGTCTATAAAGCTCGACTTGTTGCAAAAGGTTTTCGACAAGTTCAAGGGATTGACTACGATGAGACCTTCTCACCCGTAGCGATGCTTAAGTCTGTCCGAATCATGTTAGCAATTGCCGCATTTTATGATTATGAAATTTGGCAAATGGATGTCAAAACTGCATTCCTGAATGGATTTCTGGAAGAAGAGTTGTATATGATGCAACCAGAAGGTTTTGTCGATCCAAAGGGAGCTAAGAAAGTGTGCAAGCTCCAGTGATCCATTTATGGACTGGTGCAAGCTTCTCGGAGTTGGAATAAACGTTTTGATAATGTGATCAAAGCATATGGTTTTATACAAACTTTTGGAGAAGCATGTATTTACAAGAAAGTGAGTGGGAGCTCTGTAGCATTTCTGATATTATATCTGGATGACATATTATTGATCGGAAATGATATAGAATTTCTGGATAGCATAAAGGGATATTTGAATAAGAGTTTTTCAATCAAGGACCTCGGTGAAGCTGCTTATATATTGGGCATCAAGATCTATAGAGATAGATCAAGACGCTTCATAGGACTTTCAGAAAGCACATACCTTGACAAAGTTTTGATGAAGCTCAAAATGGATCAAGCAAAGAAAGGGTTCTTGCTTGTGTTACAAGGTGTGCAGTTGAGTAAGACTCAATGCCCGTCCACTGCAGAAGATAGAGAGAAAATGAAAGATGTTCCCTATGCTTCAGCCATAGGCTCTATCATGTATGCAATGCTGTGTACCAGACCTGATGTGTGCCTGGCTATTAGTTTAGCAGGGAGGTACCAAAGTAATCCAGGAGTGGATCACTGGACAGCAGTCAAGAACATCCTGAAATATCTGAAAAGGACTAAGGATATGTTTCTCGTTTATGGAGGTGACAAAGAGCTCGTCGTAAATGGTTACGTCGATGCAAGCTTTAACACTGATCCGGACGATTATAAATCGCAAACCGGATACGTGTTTTTATTGAACGGTGGAGCTGTTAGTTGGTGCAGTTCTAAACAAAGCGTCGTAGCAGGATCTACATGTGAAGCGGAATACATAGCTGCTTCGGAAGCAGCAAATGAAGGAGTCTGGATGAAGGAGTTCATATCCGATCTAGGTGTCATACCTAGTGCATCGGGTCCAATGAAAATCTTTTGTGACAATACTGGTGCAATTGCTTTGGCAAAGGAATCCAGATTTCACAAGAGAACCAAGCACATCAAGAGACGTTTCAACTCCATCCGGGATCAAGTCCAGGTGGGAGACATAGAGATTTGCAAGATACATATGGATCTGAATGTTGCAGACCCGTTGACTAAGCCTCTTCCACGAGCAAAACTTGATCAGCACCAAGGCTCCATGGGTGTTAGAATCATTACTGTGTAATCTAGATTATTGACTCTAGTGCAAGTGGGAGACTGAAGGAAATATGCCCTAGAGGCAATAATAAAGTTATTATTTATTTCCTTATATCATGATAAATGTTTATTATTCATGCTAGAATTGTATTAACCGGAAAGATGATACATGTGTGAATACATAGACAAACAGAGTGTCACTAGTATGCCTCTACTTGACTAGCTCGTTGATCAAAGATGGTTATGTTTCCTAGCCATAGACAAAGAGTTGTCATTTGATTAACGGGATCACATCATTAGGAGAATGATGTGATTGACTTGACCCATTCCGTTAGCTTAGCACTTGATCGTTTAGTATGTTGCTATTGCTTTCTTCATGACTTATACATGTTCCTATGACTATGAGATTACGCAACTCCCATTTACCGGAGGAACACTTTGTGTGCTACCAAACGTCACAACGTAACTGGGTGATTATAAAGGTGCTCCACAGGTGTCTCCGAAGGTACTTGTTGGGTTGGCGTATTTCGAGATTAGGATTTGTCACTCCGATTGTCGGAGAGGTATCTCTGGGCCCACTCGGTAATGCACATCATTATAAGCCTTGCAAGCATTACAACTAATGAGTTAGTTGCGGGATGATGTATTACGGAACGAGTAAAGAGACTTGTCGGTAACGAGATTGAACTAGGTATTGAGATACCGACAATCGAATCTCGGGCAAGTAACATACCGATGACAAAGGGAACAACGTATGTTGTTATGCGGTTTGACCGATAAAGATCTTCATAGAATATGTGGGAGCCAATATGAGCATCCAGGTTCCGCTATTGTTTATTGACCGGAGAGGTGTCTCAGTCATGTCTACATTGTTCTCGAACCCGTAGGGTCCGCACGCTTAAAGTTCGATGACGGTTATATTATGAGTTTATGTATTTTGATGTACCGAAGGTAGTTCGGAGTCCCGGATGTGATCACGGACATAACGAGGAGTCTCGAAATGGTCGAGACATGAAGATTGATATATTGGACGACTATATTCGGACACCAGAATGGTTCCGGGGGTTATCGGATATATACCGGAGTACCGGGGGGTTACCGGAACCCCCCGGAGGTTATTGGGCCTTATGGCCCAAGTGGTGGAAGAGGGGAGGTGGTCAAGGGGCAGCCGTGCGCCCCTCCCCCCCCCCAAGTCCGAATTGGACAAGGAGGGGGGCGCCCCCCCCTTTCCGTCCCCCTCTCTCTCCTTCCCTCTCCTCTCCTACTCCAACATGGAAGGGGGGAGTCCTACTCCCGGTTGGAGTAGGACTCCTCATGGGCCGCACCTTGGGTGGCCGACCCCTCCCCCTCCTCCACTCCTTTATATACGGGGAGGGAGGCACCCCCTAGAGACACAACAATTGATCCCTTGGATCTCTTAGCCGTGTGCGGTGCCCCCCTCCACCATAATCCACCTCGGTCATATCGTA
This sequence comes from Aegilops tauschii subsp. strangulata, assembly GCF_002575655.3. NCBI lineage: Eukaryota > Viridiplantae > Streptophyta > Magnoliopsida > Poales > Poaceae > Aegilops > Aegilops tauschii. The sequence continues at coordinate 231,957,315 of NC_053039.3, forward strand.
GCGGTGCTTAGGCGAAGCCCTGTGTCGGTAGAACATCATCATCGTCACCACGCCATCGTGCTGGCGGAACTCTCCCTCAAAGCTCAGTTGGATCGGAGTTCGAGGGACGTCATTGAGTTGAATGTGTGTTGAACTCGGAGGTGCCGTGCGTTCGGTACTTGATCGGTCGGATCATGAAGACGTACGACTACATCAACTGCGTTGTGCTAACACTTCCGCTTTCGGTCTACGAGGGTACGTGGACACACTCTCCCCTCTCGTTGCTATGCATCACCATGATCTTGCGTGTGCGTAGGAATGTTTTTGAAATTACTACGTTCCCCAACAATCACATCATTAGAGAATGGTGTGATTGACTTGACCCATTCCGTTAGCTTAGCATTTGACCGTTTGGTATATTGCTATTGTTTTCTTCATGACTTATACATGTTCCTATGACTATGAGATTATGCAACTCCCGAATACCGGAGGAACATTTTGTGTGCTACCAAACGTCACAACGTAACTGGGTGATTATAAAGGTGCTCTACAGGTGTCTCTGATGGTACTTGTTGAGTTGGCATAGATCAAAATTAGGATTTGTCACTCCGATTGTCGGAGAGGTATCTCTAGGCCCTCTCGGTAAAGCACATCACTATAAGCCTTGCAAGCAATGTAACTAATGAGTTAGTTGCGGGATGATGCTTTACGGAACGAGTAAAGAGACTTGCCGGTAACGAGATTGAACTAGGTATTGAGATACCAACGATCGAATCTCGGGCAAGTAACATACCGATTACAAAGGGAACAACGTATGTTGTTATGCGGTTTGACTGATAAATATCTTCGTAGAATATGTAGGAACCAATATGAGAGCATGTCCAGCCGTTGGCCCCCCAGGCGGCGATTTTACGCGCCCCCTGGGGGCGAGCCGGCGCTAAAATCGGCGCGGGGGCGAGCGGGTTCTCAGCTACTCGCCCCAGGGTCGCCCCCAGATGCGTTTTTTTATTTTAAAAATTTTGAATTCGGCAAAGTTCGACTAAAATTCGGCAAACTTGATATTCATATTAAACATGTTCGGCGTTTTACATAAATTATTAAAAAAAGCAATCTAAGGGGCGAAGAAGCCGATCAGTGCGGCGAAGTCGCCGACGTCGCCGCCATCCTCGTCGTCGGCGGCGGCCTTCTCCTTCTTGTTGGCGCGGCCGCTCGTGCTGGACCCCTGCCCGGCGGCTCCATGGCAGACAGGCGGTGGCGGCGCGTCGTCTTCGCCGTCGCTGTCGATGACGATGCCTCCCTCGTCCCGGCCACGACGACGAGCTTCGAACCGTGCGAGGGCGGCGCACTCGTGCTCTCTCTCCATCTGCAGCCAGTCGTCGCGCGCCCATTTGAGGGCCGCTTCGTCGTCGAGCCCCTCCTCCTTGACGCCGCCGGCAAGCCCGGACTCCGTCTTCGGCTTGACGAGTCGGGGAGGAGCCGAAGACGAGGCGCGGCCGCCACCTTCGTTGATGACGATGCCGGCCGAGCGGGGTCTCCGCAGCGGGCTCGGCCTTGACGCCGAACACCGCCGGAGAGCCGGAGGAGTGGGAGGAGGAACGGGACGAGGACGACGAGCCGGAGACAAACCTCCTTGGCATCCATTGCCTGGCGCCACGGCGGGGCACCGGAGCGATGGCCGGTCCTCGAGGGTATGTGAGCTGCGGGTTGTTGCCGCCCTCGAGGTGCGCGAGAACCTCGCGGAGCGTCCGGCCGGGGACAGACCACCACAGGCGTCGCCCCTCGCTGTTCCACCGGCCGCCCACCACCACCAGTGCCCCGTTGGTGGAGGCGAGGCGTTGCTCGTGACGGCGCTGGAAGTACGCCGCCCACGCCTCGTGGTTGTCGGCGGCGTACTGCGAGGAGGCGCGCTGCTCCTCGGTCAGCGACGACCGAAGGCGGTCGACCTCGCCGGTGAAGTAATCGGGGCGCACGACGATGTATGGCGGGGGGGATGGGGACGCCTCCGGCGCTGAGCCTCCATCCTGTCGGCCCAGCGCGCATGTCTGGAGGCACCGGAATGTTCGCCTTGAAAAGCAGGTGCGCCTCCCACGTCTGCAGCGAGAGGCGGCCGAAGCCGTTGGCCGCCGCTCCGTCGCCGGGGAACCGCTCGCACATTGTCGTGGATGGGGTTGGGAGAGAGGAGAGGTTCGTCGGCGGCGGAGAGAGGGACAGAGAGGTTCGTCGGCGGCGGAGAGAGAGAGAGCACAGCGTCTGTGGCCAACGGCGGGGAGGGTGACGCTTTTTATAGCCGTCATGGAGGCGTGTGTACGCGGGCGGGGAGTGAGGTGGCGCCGCGCTTCCCGTGAAGAGCCGCCCCGTGAGGAATCAATGGAAGGCTGACCGGCGACAGCCTTGGCATTGATTCCCCGCGGGAAACCGAGGCGTCGCAGGACGACGAGGCGAGTGTCACTGACTCGGCGGGCCTGCGGCTCTTACGCGCCAAAACCATTTCGCCCGGCGCCCCCGAGCGCCCCCAGCGCGCCGGGTTTGGCCTGGGTCCGCCGGCGCCGAATTCGGCCTGAGCCGGCGAAAATTGGGCTTCTAGGGGCGCGACTGGGCCGATTTTTGTGCGCCGGCGCGAAAAAATCGCCTAGGGAGGGCGTGTTGGGGGCTCAGCTGGAGATGCTCTGTGCATCCAGGTTCCGCTATTGGTTATTGACCGGAGATGTGTCTCGGTCATGTCTACATAGTTCTCGAACCTGTAGGGTCCGCATGCTTAACGTTCGGTGACGATCGGTAATATGAGTGTACGTGTTTTGATGTACCGAAGGTAGTTCGGAGTCCCGGATATGATCACGGACATAACAAGGAGTCTCGAAATGGTCGAGACATAAATATTGATATATTGGACGGCTATATTCGGACACCGGAATGGTTTCGGGTGATCTTGGAGAAAACCGGAGTGCCGGAGGGGTTACCGGAACCCCCCGAGGGCTAATGGGCCTTGATGGGCCCTAATGGAGAGAGAGGGGCCGGCCTGGGCAGGCCGCGCGCCCCCTCCCCTTGAGTCTGAATAGGACAAGGAAGGGGGCGGCGCTGTAACGCCCGGATAATTAGGCTACAGTAAAACTCTCCTAATGATGCCATGTCATCTCTGTTTACTGTTGCTAAACTCTCGTTAGTTCATAACCCGTTCAAAAGTCAAATTCAAAATATGTCAAACAACAAAAGTTTTCAAAAGTTGAGAAAAAAATGTTCGGGCAGTGCCAAAGATGGCATAGGTAATTATGGTGTAGAAGACACAATTTTATAAAATACTTAAATGCCCTAAATTAAATAAAACAGAAAAGGAAAAGAAAAGAAAATACAAAAGCAGAAGACAAAAAAAGGAGAAAAGGACCCCCCGTGGACCAGACGGCCCAGCTCGCAGCCAGGCCGGCCCACCTGGCCCATCCGGCCGACCCGGCCCGTTCCCCGCTGGGTCGCTCCTTCCCCCTCCCCGTTCCTCCGACCGTGCCCAAAGTCGCCGCTGAACCCACCTCGCCGACAACACCGCGGGGAGGATAAGGACGCCAGCATCGGCGCCCTGGCTTCCACCGAGATCTTTTCCACCTCACCCACTTCCCCCTTCTCCCTCTCCCTCTCCTTCGTTTTGGAGAGGAGGCCGACGCGGTCACCGCCGTGCCTCGCCCGTCCTCGCGGCCACCGAGCCCCAAGTGCCTCTCCGATGAGCCCGACTGCTCCACCGACTTCCTCTACTTCCTCTCCGCCCTCTGGATCGAGCCCGGCGCCACCACAGCCTCGGGATCGAGCTCCTCCCCGACCCCGGCCGTCGTCGATCGCCGCCGCCGTACGCCTCCGATAAGCCTCCCCGAGCATGCTGCCACTTCCCTACGGCTCCCGGTGAGCCACCGCGTCTCACCCCTCACTCCCCCGCACGGATCCACCACCGTAGCCTCCGCTGCCATCGCCGCCCGAACGCAGCTCCGCCGCATAGCTCGCTGCCGTTGTTGTGGGCATCGTCATGCTCACCCGAGCACACGAGCGTGCTCAGGACCGCTCGCTGAAGCCGCCCATGCCACTTGCTTCCCTCCCCGTGCCCCTTAGCACCTACCTCGACGAACGCCCGAACGCGTCGCCGCCTCCGCTCGCCGCCGGCGTGCTTTCGGTGACCAAATGGTCACGGGCTCGCGACCGTTGGCCTCGCCGCAACGCGTACGCCTTGCCCATCCTCTCAGTTCGCTCACGAACGCGCCGCATTGCCTTCGCCGTAGCTCGCGCGACCGCGTCGCCGCCGGCGACGCCATAGCTCCCAGCTTCGGACACACCAGCCGCTCCGGCCACCACCATTCGACGCGCGGTCGAGTGGCTGTGCGAACGCGCCTAGCCGCGCTCTTCCCCGTGCCCTGAAGACTTTTTCCGACGAACCCCGTGGTCGCGCCGCCGCGTTTCGCCTCGCCGGCGTTGCTCCGGCGACGACGCCGACATGGCACGGCCAGGCCCACCTCCGGGTCACTGACATCGGGCCCCACGGGCCCCGTTGACTGGGTTGACCCAGTCAACTTGCTGACTGGGCAGCCCAGTGACGCTGACATGAGGGCCCCCCCCGCATAATTAGTTTAACAAATGTTTTATTAATTAAAACCTAATTAGTTACTAATTAGAAACTCACATGTGGGGCCCAGTAGCTATTTAACCTCAGTTTAGTTTAATATAAACTCTGTTATTTAACAGAGGCTGACATGTCGGCCCCACTTGTCAGTTTGACCTGGTCAGCCTTCCTGTTGACTACTGACGTCACAATGATGTCATGCTGACATAGTAATTCTTTTCTGATAATTTATTTAATTCCAGAAAATGTTTAAACCTTTAGAAAATCATATAAAATAATCCGTAACTCGGATGAAAATACTTTCTACATGAAAGTTGCTCAGAACGACGAGACGAATCCGGATACGCAGTCCGTTCGTCCGCCACACATCCCTAACATATCGAACTCGCAACTTTCCCCCTCTGATTCATCTGTCCGAAAACGCGAAACACCGGGGATACTTTCCCGGATGTTTCCCCCCTTCGCCGGTATCACCTCTTACCGCGTTAGGGCACACCTGACATCGATGTTTGCTTTGTCATGCATCGTTATGCATCTGTTTGCATTGTATTCATTGTTTCTTCCCCCTCTTCTCTCCGGTAGACTACGAGACCGACGTCGCTGCTGGTGCCCCGACCGACTACGCTGTTGACGACCCCTCCTTCTTGCCAGAGCAACCAGGCAAGCCCCCCCCGGATCACCAGATATCACCTATTCTACTCTCTACTGCTTGCATTAGAGTAGTGTAGCATGTTACTGTTTTCCGTTAATCCTATCCTGATGCATAGCATGTCCTTGCTACTACTGTTGTTACCTTTACCTGCAATCCTACCTGCTTAGTATAGGATGCTAGTATTCCATCAGTGGCCCTACATTCTTGTTCGTCTGCCATGCTATACTGTCGGGCCGTGATCACTCGGGAGGTGATCACGGGTATATATTATATACTTATACATGATACATGTGGTGACTAAAGTCGGGTCGGCTCGTGGAGCACCCGCGAGTAATTCACGGATTGGGGGCTGAAAGGACCTTTGTCCCGACGGCCCTTTGTGTGGATCTTTGTGGTGGAGCGACAGGGCAGGTTGAGACCACCTAGGCGAGAGGTGGGCCTGGCCCTGGTCGGCATTCGCGGTTACTTCAAAATAACACGCTTAACGAGATCTTGGTATTTGATCTGAGTCTGGCCACTGGCCTATACGCACTAACCAACTACGCGGGAACAGTTATGGGCGCTCGACGTCGTGGTATCAGCCAAAGCCATCGTGACGTCAGCAACTGAGCGGCGCACGCCGGATTGGACTGGAACGCCTGCTAGGCTAGGTCTGCTTCCGGCCGCCCTCGCAACATGCAGGTGTGCAATGGGCGATGGGACCAGACCCCTGCGCCATAGGATTTAGACCGGTGTGCTGACCTCTCTGTTGTGCCTAGGTAGGGCTGCGACATGTTGATCTTCCGAGGCCGGGCATGACCCAGGAAAGTGTGTCCAGCCAAATGGGATCGAGCGTGTTGGGTTATGTGGTGCACCCCTGCAGGGAAGTTTATCTATTCGAATAGCCGTGATCTTCGGTAACAGGACGACTTGGAGTTGTACCTTGACCTTATGACAACTAGAACCAGATACTTAATAAAACACACCCTTCCAAGTGCCAGATATAACCCGGTGATCGCTCTCTAACAGGGCGACGAGGAGGGGATCGCCGGGTAGGTTTATGCTATGCGATGCTACTTGGTGAACTTACCATCTACTCTCTTCTACATGCTGCAAGATGGAGGTGGCCTGAAGCGTAGTCTTCGATAGGATTAGCTATCCCCCTCTTATTCTGGCATTCTGCAGTTCAGTCCACCAATATAGCCCCTTTACACAGATACCCATGCATATGTAGTGTAGATCCTTGCTTGCGAGTACTTTGGATGAGTACTCACGGTTGCTTTTCTTCCTATTTCCCCCCTTTCCTTTCTACCTGGTTCTCGCAACCAGATGCTGGAGCCCGGGAGCCAGACGCCACCGTCGACGATGACTCCTACTACACTAGAGGTGCCTACTACTACGTGCAGGCCGTTGACGACGATCAGGAGTAGTTTAGGAGGATCCCAGGCAGGAGGCCTACGCCTCTTTCGATCTGTATCCCAGTTTGTGCTAGCCTTCTTAAGGCAAACTTGTTTAACTTATGTATGTACTCAGATATTGTTGCTTCTGCTGACGTCTATGATCGAGCACTTGTATTCGAGCCCTCAAGGCCCCTGGCTTGTATTATGATGCTTGTATGACTTACTTATGTTTTAGAGTTGTGTTGTGATATCTTCCCGTGAGTCCCTGATCTTAATCGTACACGTTTGCATGCATGATTAGTGTATGATTGAATCGGGGGCGTCATAAGTTGGTATCAGAGCCGACTGCCTGTAGGAATCCCCCTTCCACACTCCTTGGCCGAAGTTGAGTCTAGACATTGCAAAACTTTTTACTAACATGGTTGTGTGTCTTACGGGCCCACGTCGCCATTGGGTGGTACTAGGATCTTTTACTCCTCGACCTTTACTCTGGGACTCTGAACTCTCTTCTACTCGGGTTAAACGAATTTACTAACTCTAACACTAGGATCCCGTGACCACATTCACCCCAAAGTTGGATAAGCCATAGTTATTTCTTAGAATTTTGAACAATTCCCACACTCTCATTTGACTCCTTTGAAACATCTTTGCTTTCATATGGAACCCACGAGGCAGGCCGTGTGCCACACGACGGCCATTGGTGCCTCGGGATCACCTACTGTGCTAGCTGAGATGATGACCTATCTGGGTTATCGCTGGCACCCTGAGTACACCGTCTACGAGGAGTACCAGGACTTTAACCAGGAGCAGTACCGTGCCATCATCCACCTCTACTCTCGGGAGTATGACTCCACTACTGTGTTGCACACCACTCATGGTGTTGGAGTGACCATCGATATGGCTGTCCACGATGCTGCTTATGCTGGAGAGTATCGGGAGTTGGACACCTCCCCTTTCAGGCACATTGCTATTGCATCTGATGTTGGTGCGGAGGGATACTACACGGCTGCCTACTCCACTATCACCCGAGAGCCCTTCTACCATCAGAACCTGGTTCTGCATGCTGATGGGCTGGATCGAGCTAACCGAGCTCTTCGCCACGAGTTGTACACCACCCGTCAGCACCTTTACCGTGCTCTGACGTTGTTGCACCCCTTTGTCCGATCTAGAGAGCTGCCCCGTTCTGCGATCTACCCAGCCAGGACTGTGATGCCCCAGGGTGTCGGCTGGCCAGATGTGGAAGGCTACTCTCCCGCACTTGGTCCTCTTCTGCCACCTGAGCGTCAGGTTCTGCACCAGAGTATCCGCGGACCCCAGGTTGCTGACGTGGAGTTCCCGATGCGACACTACCAGCTTTCAGGCTACACCTACCTCCACAGTACCTCTTGGGACTGATGTAGGCTTGCTTGTTAGTGTTAGATGCATTCGCCGCGAGCCTGTGTGCCGCCTATGGTGTTTTAGTCTATGTACTGAACTCTGTGTACTGAACTCTATGCATGACCCCTTTTGTAAGTTATGCCGACTACTATGTAGTAGCTATCGTGCTCCTTTCATTATGCATGTTTCATCATGAATGATTCTTGTCTTTGCAAATTTCTCAATGCTGAACAACCCCTGTTATATATTAGCATGATGGTTAGACCAGGTGGTCGTGGTAGTGGTGGCAACGCCCCACCACCGCCTGAGTACATGGCTGGTATGATCCAACAGTTCGAACTGAACCGCCAATTCATGGAAAATATGATGGCTCAGTTTCCTCGCCCCAATATGAACCAGCAGCCAACCCCAGTAACTCTGCAGGATTTCTTGCGCCTCAACCCAACTGTGTACTGCAGCTCAACTCAGCCTCTGGATGCTGATGACTGGCTCCGTGACATCACCTATGAGATGGAGTCTGCCGATGTAGCCCCTGCCAGCTATGTCACCTTTGCTTCCTTCTTCCTGAAGAGACCCGCAGCTCAATGGTGGGATAGCCACAGGCGTACTCTGCCAGCTGGAACAATCATCACCTGGCCAGACTTCCAAGCTGCTTTCCGTGCCCGCTTCATTCCTCAGGGAGTCATGGACCGGAAGAAGCGTGAGTTCCGCAACCTCACCCAAGGCAACAAAATTGTTGAAGCTTATCAGCGGGAGTTTCTGGACTTGTCTCGCTATGCTGAAGAGGACATTGCAACTGATGCACGCAGACAGGAGAAGTTCCGTGATGGCCTTCAAGCTGACATCAAGCCCGCACTTCTAGTGCATGACTTTACTGATTTCGCCACCTTGGTGAACAAGGCCATCAATGTCAAAACTGGTCTGTAGGAATACCAGAGCTCTCACAGGCGCAACCGTGACATGGGCTCATCTTCGGGCCCGCCCTCGCAGAAGCATAAGATATGGATCACGAACAGCATGTACCGTCCAAATGCGCCTGCCCCAAGGCAGACCTATGCTGCACCTCGTCTGCCTCCTCCACCATCTAGGCAGCCAAAATTCCAGCTCCACCACCCGGAGCTCCTGTTCCCACTCCCAATAATGGTCTGTGCTACAAGTGTGGTCAACCAGGTCACCTTGCCAGGAACTGCTATCAGAATCAGAACCAGAATCAACTGGCCCTTCCAGCAGCTGGCCGTGGAAACAACTAGCCCCGCAACAACAATGCCAAGTCTTATGGTCGTGTTCATGCCAACCACGTTGATCTGAGCGAAGCTCAAGACCAGCCTACTACTATGATGGGTACACTCCTCGTAAATTCAGTACCAGCATCCGTTTTATTTGATACAGGTGCATCACATTCATTCATGTCAGAAGATTTTGCATACAAGCACGACGTTAAATGTGAGGAGATGAACACCTCGGTAGTGTTCAAAACCCCCGTGGGACAGCGTCAAACCTCCATGGTTGACATCGACGTCCCCGTGGAAATCAAAGGGCTGGAATTCTATGCCTCTCCCATTATCCTGAAGTCGTCTAACATCGACCTCATTTTGGGGATGGATTGGTTGAAATCGCATACTGCTTCTATAGTTTGCGCCACTAAGACCGTCCATCTACTACACCCTTCAGATGAAATAGTTACTTACCAAGCTCATCTGGTGCAAAATGCCAAGGCAAGGCTCTATGCATTGAATGTTGCACCACTCGAGGGCATTGAAAACATTCCCGTCGTGCGTGAATTCCTCGATGTCTTTCCTGAAGAACTTCCAGGGATTCCCCCTACTAGAGCTGTCGAATTCATCATCGACTTGAAACCAGGCACCACTCCTATAGCCAAGCGACCCTACAAGATGCCGCCGCATGAACTCCTTGAGCTTAAGGAGGAAATCGACAAATCTGTTCGCAAAGGATTCATTCGCCCAAGTTGCTCTCCTTGGGGAGCACCTTCTCTCTTTGTCAAGAAGAAGGATGGGACAAACCGATTGGTCCAAGACTACCGTCCTATAAACCAAGCTACCATTCAGAATAAGTATCCTCTTCCTCGGATCAATGATTTGTATGATCAACTGGCTGGTTCATCAGTGTTCTCTAAACTCGACTTGAGGTTGGGTTACCACCAGATCCGTGTTCGTGAAGAGGATATCCCAAAGACTGCCTTCGTGACTCGATATGGTTCATACGAGTACACCGTCATGTCTTTCGGTTTAACCAATGCTCCAGCCACCTTCTCTCATCTGATGAACTATATATTCATGGATTACCTCGACAAGTTCGTCGTGGTTTATCTGGATGATATCCTGGTATTTTCCAAGAATGAAGAGGAACACGCTGAACATCTTCGTCTTGTGCTGGAAAAGCTACGAGAGCATCAACTATATGCCAAGTTCTCCAAATGTGAATTCTGGCTACCCGAAGTAACCTATCTTGGGCATGTCATCTCTAAGGATGGTATTGCCGTCAACCCTGAGCGAGTCTAGGCTATCCTTGATTGGACTCCTCCAAAGAACGTTAAGCAAGTCAGAAGTTTTCTCGGTCTCGCCAGCTATTGCCTTCGATTCGTCGAGAACTTCTCCAAGATCGCCAGGCCTCTGACTAACCTGTTGCATAAGGGCGTCAAGTTCCAATGGACAGACAAATGTCACGAAAGTTTCCAGGCACTCAAAGACAAGTTGACTTCTGCTCCAGTGCTTGCTCCACCTGATACTAAGAAGGACTTCGTCATTTACTGCGACGCTTCCCGTCAAGGATTAGGCTGTGTCCTAATGCAAGACCGCAAAGTGATTGCTTATGCCTCTCGGCAATTGTGCCCTCACGAAGAGAACTACCCAGTTCATGACCTCGAACTTGCTGCTGTCATTCATGCGCTGAAGCAGTGGCGACATTACCTTCTCGGTAATCATTGCGAGATCTTCACTGACCACCAAAGTCTGAAGTATCTGATTACTCAGCTAGACCTGAACCTCCGTCAGCAGAGATGGATGGAGATTGTTGCAGACTTTGACTTGGGTATTTCAGATACGCCAGGCAAGGATAATGTAATGGTTGATGCCTTGAGCCGCAAGTCTTACTACAACCACCTCCAGGTTCACAAAGTTCAGCCCTCGCTTGTTGAAGAATTCAGAAAGCTGAACCTCCATATCGTTCCTCCGGGTGCACTCGCTCCCCCTCCTAAGGAGTTTCGCAAGATGAACCTCCGTGTTGTTTCCCAGTGTTCCCTCAATACCCTGGCTGTCGAACCAGATCTCTTAGACTCCATCAAGAGAATACAGGGATATGACTCTGAAGCCCACAAGATTAAGCGCTACCTCGCAGAAGGAAAGCCCTCATTCTTCACTATTGCTGATGATGGCACTTTGTACTTCAAGGGCCGCCTAGTGGTGCCATATGCAGAGAAAAACCTGGATATGACACAGGAGGTTATGAAAGAAGCTCATGATACGCCTTTGTCTATTCATCCCGGTAGTACAAAGATGTACCAAGATATTCGTCAAAGATTCTGGTGGTCTAATATGAAGCAAGACATTGCTCGTTATGTTGCCGAGTGTGACGTTTGCCGTCGTATCAAAGCAGAACATCAAAGGCCTGCTGGAACTCTGCAACCTATCTCTATTCCTGAATGGAAATGGGACCATGTCGAGATGGACTTCGTCACTGGATTTCCCAAATCGCAGAAAGGTAATGATGCAATTCTTGTCGTCATTGACCGGCTTTCTAAGGTTGCACATTTTCTGGAAGTCAAAGAAACGATCACTGCTAGTCAGCTGGCAACGCTCTATATGTCCAGGATTGTTTCACTCCACGGTATTCCATTGGTTATCAGCTCAGACCGTGGCAGCTTATTCACTTCAAGATTCTGGGCAAGTTTCCAAGAAGCTATGGGAACTCATCTGTCATTCAGTACTGCGTTTCATCCTCAGTCGCAAGGGCAAGTTGAACGTGTCAACCAAGTTCTCGAAGACATGCTTCGAGCTTGTGTTATTTCCTTCGGCAAGAAATGGGAGGAATCTCTCCCGTATGCTGAGTTCAAGCTAGTCTGAAGATGGCCCCCCTTCGAAGTGTTATATGGACGAAAGTGCCGAACCCCTCTGAACTGGTCAGAAACTGGGGAACATCCACTGTTTGGTCCGGATATTATCCAACATGCCGAAGAACAAGTCTGCATTATTCGTGAGAATCTCAAGACTGCTCAGTCACGTCAGAAGAGTCAGTATGACCGTAAACATAAAGACATGGTCTATCAACCCGGCGAAAAGGCTTATCTTCGAGTTACACCAATGAAGGGTGCTCACCGCTTCGGGATCAAGGGCAAGCTAGCTCCTCGCTATATTGGCCCATTCACTATTCTCGAAAGGCGTGGATAAGTGGCATATCAACTTGAACTTCCGCCGAACCTTTCTCAGGTTCACGATGTGTTCCACGTGTCACAGCTCCGCTGATGCTTCAAGGACCCAATCCGAGCGGTGGATCATGAAGTGCTCGAATTGCAACAGGACCTCTCCTATAAAGAGCATCCGGTCCGCATTCTCGACCAAGCTGAACGCCGCACACGTCAGAAGGCGATCAAGTTCGTCAAAGTCCAGTGGTCGCTCCATTCTGAAGATGAAGCCACCTGGGAACGCGAGGATCGCCTACGTGATGAATACCCCGCACTGTTTCCTTCTACCTCCTAAATCTCGAGACGAGATTTCTTGTAGTGGAGGAGATTTGTAACGCCAGGATAATTAGGCTACAGTAAAACTCTCCTAATGATGCCATGTCATCTCTGTTTACTGTTGCTAAACTCTCGTTAGTTCAAAACCCGTTCAAAAGTCAAATTCAAAATATGTCAAACAACAAAAGTTTTCAAAAGTTGAGACAAAAATGTTCGGGCAGTGCCAAAAATGGCATAGGTAATTATGGTGTAGAAGACACAATTTTATAAAAAATACTTAAATGCCCTAAATTAAATAAAACAAAAAAGGAAAAGAAAAGAAAATACAAATGTAGAAGACAAAAAAAGGAGAAAAGGACCCCCCTGGACCAGACGGCCCAGCTCGCAGCCAGGCCGGCCCACCTGGCCCATCCAGCCGACCCGGCCCGTTCCCCGCTGGGTCGCTCCTTCCCCCTCCCTGTTCCTCCGACCGTGCCCACGGTCGCCGCTGAACCCACCTCGCCGACAACGCCGCTACAGGCGCTGCGGGGAGGATAAGGACACCAGCATCGGCGCCCAGGCTTCCGCCGAGATCTTTTCCCCCTCACCCACTTCCCCCTTCTCCCTCTCCTTGGTTTTGGAGAGGAGGCCGACGCGGTCGCCGCCGTGCCTCGCCCGTCCTCTTGGCCACCGAGCCCCGAGTGCCTCTCCGACGAGCCCGACTGCTCCACCGACTTCCTCTACTTCCTCTCCGCCCTCTGGATCGAGCCCGGCGCCACCATAGCCTCGGGATCGAGCTCCTACCCGACCCCCGCCGTCGTCGATCGCCGCCGCCGTACGCCTCCGATAAGCCTCCCCGAGCACGCTGCCACTTCCCTACGGCTCCCGGTGAGCCACCGCATCTCTCCCCTCGCTCCCCCGCATGGATCCACCACCGTAGCCGCCGCTGCCATCGCCGCCCGAACGCAGCTCCGCCGCATAGCTCGACGCCGTTGCTGTGGGCATCGTCATGCTCACGCGAGCACACGAGCGTGCTCAGGACCGCTCGCTGAAGCCGCCCATGCCACTTGCTTCCCTCCCCGTGCCCCTTAGCACCTACCTCGACGAACGCCCGAATGCGTCGCCGCCTCCGCTCGCCGCCGGCGTGCTTTCGGTGACCAAATGGTCACGGGCTCGCGACCGTTGGCCTCGCTGCAACGCGTACGCCTTGCCCATCCTCTCAGTTCGCTCACGAACGCACCGCATTGCCTTCGCCGTAGCTCGCCCGAGCGCGTCGCCGCCGGCGACGCCATAGCTCCCAGCTTCGGCACACCAGCCGCTCCGGCCACCACCATTCGACGCGCGGTCGAGTGGCCGTGCGAACGCGCCTAGCCGCGCTCTTCCCCGTGCCCTGAAGTCTTTTTCCGACGAACCCCGTGGTCGCGCCACCGCATTTCGCCTCGCCGGCGTTGCTCCGACGACGGCGCCGACATGGCACGGCCAGGCCCACCTCCGGGTCACTGACATCGGGCCCCACGGGCCCCGTTGACTGGGTTGACCCAGTCAACGTGCTGACTGGGCAGCCCAGTGACGCTGACATGAGGGCCCCCCCGCATAATTAGTTTAACAAATGTTTTATTAATTAAAACATAATTAGTTACTAATTAAAGACTCACATGTGGGGCCCAGTAGCTATTTAACCTCAGTTTAGTTTAATATAAACTCTGTTATTTAACAGAGGCTGACATGTGGGCCCCACTGGTCAGTTTGACCTGGTCAGCCTTCCTGTTGACTGCTGACGTCACAGTGATGTCATGCTGACATAGTAATTCTTTTCTGATAATTTATTTAATTCCAAAAAATGTTTAAACCTTTAGAAAATCATATAAAATAATCCGTAACTCGGATGAATATACTTTCTACATGAAAGTTGCTCAGAACGACGAGACGAATCCGGATACGCTGCCCGTTTGTCCGCCACACATCCCTAACATATCGAACTCGCAACTTTCCCCCTCCGGTTCATCTGTCCGAAAACATGAAACACCGAGGATACTTTCCCGGATGTTTCCCCCCTTCGCCGGTATCACCTCTTACCGCGTTAGGGCACACCTGACACCGGTGTTTGCTTTGTCATGCATCGTTATGCTGGGGATCGTTGCAGAAATTTAAAATTTTCTACGCATCACCAAGATCAATCTATGGAGTCATCTAGCAACGAGAGAGAGAGAGGAGTGCATCTACATACCCTTGTAGATCGCGAGCAGAAGCGTTCAAGAGAACGGGGTTGATGGAGTCGTACTCGTCGTGATCCAAATCACCGATGATCCTAGCGCCGAACGGATGGCACCTCCGCGTTCAACACACGTACGAAGCGGAGACGTCTCCTCCTTCTTGATCCAGCAAGGGGGAAGGAGAAGTTGATGGAGATCCAGCAGCACGACGGCGTGGTGGTGGATGCAGCGGGATTCCAGCAGGGCTTCGCCAAGCGCTACTGGAGGAGGAAGAGGTGTCACGGAAGGGAGAGGGAGGCGCCAGGGCTTAGGGTGCGGCTGCCCTCCCTCCCCTCCACTATATATAGGGGCTAAGGGGGGCGCATGCCCCCCTTGGAGATCCCATCTAGAGGGGGGGGCGGCCCCCTTAGGGTTTCCAACCAGGGGGCGCATGCCCCCTCGGGGGGCAACGGCCCCCTAGGGTTTCCAACCCTAGGCGCCTTGGGCCCTTGGGTGGGGCGCACCAGCCCACCAAGGGATGGTTCCCACGCCACTTCAGCCCATGGGGCCCTCCGGGATAGGTGGCCCCACCCGATGGACCCTCGGGACCCTTCCGGTGGTCCCGGTACAATACCGGTGACCCCCGAAACTCTCCCGGTGGCCGAAACTGGACTTCCTATATATAAATCTTTACCTCCGGACCATTCCGGAACTCCTCGTGACGTCCGGGATCTCATCCGGGACTCCGAACAACTTTCGGTTAACCGCATACTAATATCTCTACAACTCTAGCGTCACCGAACCTTAAGTGTGTAGACCCTACGGGTTCGGGAATCATGCAGACATGACCGAGACACCTCTCTAGAAAATAACCAACAGCGGGATCTGGATACCCATGTTGGATCCCACACGTTCCACGATGATCTCATCGGATGAACCACGATGTCGAGGATTCAAGCAATCCCGTACACAATTCCCTTTGTCAATCGGTACGTTACTTGCCCGAGATTCGATCGTCGGTATCCCAATACCTCGTTCAATCTCGTTACCGGCAAGTCACTTTACTCATTCCGTAATGCATGATCCCGTGACTAACTACTTAGTCACATTAAGCTCATTATGATGATGCATTACCGAGTGGGCCCAGAGATACCTCTCCGTCATACGGAGTGACAAATCCCAGTCTCGATCCGTGCCAACCCAACAGACACTTTCAGAGATACCTGTAGTGCACCTTTATAGCCACCCAGTTACGTTGTGACGTTTGGTACACCCAAAGCATTCCTACGGTATCCGGGAGTTGCACGATCTCATGGTCTAAGGAAACGATACTTGACATTAGAAAAGCTTTAGCAAACGAACTACACGATCTAGTGCTATGCTTAGGATTGGGTCTTGTCCATCACATCATTCTCCTAATGACGTGATCCCGTTATCAATGACATCCAATGTCCATGGTCAGGAAACCGTAACCATCTATTGATCAACGAGCTAGTCAACTAGAGGCTCACTAGGGATATGTTATGGTCTATGTGCTCACACATGTATTACGATTTCCGGATAACACAATTATAGAATGAACAATAGACAATTATCATGAACAGGGAAATATAATAATAACCATTTTATTATTGCCTCTAGGGCATATTTCCAACACGTTATGCATCTGTTTGCATTGTATTCATTGTTTCTTCCCCCTCTTCTCTCCGGTAGACTACGAGGCCGACGCCGCTGCTGGTGCCCCGACCGACTACGCTGTTGACGACCCCTCCTTCTTGCCAGAGCAACCAGGCAAGCCCCCCCTTGATCACCAGATATCGCCTATTCTACTCTCTACTGCTTGCATTAGAGTAGTGTAGCATGCTACTGTTTTCCGTTAATCCTATCCTGATGCATAGCCTGTCCTTGCTACTACTGTTGTTACCTTTACCTGCAATCCTACCTGCTTAGTATAGGATGCTAGTTTTCCATCAGTGGCCCTACATTCTTGTCCGTCTGCCATGTTATACTGTCGGGCCGTGATCACTCGGGAGGTGATCACGGGTATATACTATATACTTATACATGATACATGTGGTGACTAAAGTCGGGTCGGCTCGTGGAGCACCCGCGAGT
The DNA here is from genome assembly GCF_002575655.3 of Aegilops tauschii subsp. strangulata. Lineage (NCBI taxonomy): Eukaryota > Viridiplantae > Streptophyta > Magnoliopsida > Poales > Poaceae > Aegilops > Aegilops tauschii. Next base: position 231,974,272 of record NC_053039.3, read on the forward strand.
GATTCACGGATTGGGGGCTGAAAGGACCTTTGTCCCGACGGCCCTCTGTGTGGATCTTTGTGGCAGAGCGACAGGGCAGGTTGAGACCACCTAGGCGAGAGGTGGGCCTGGCCCTGGTCGGCATTCGCGGTTACTTCAAAATAACACGCTTAACGAGATCTTGGTATTTGATCTGAGTCTGGCCACTGGCCTATACGCACTAACCAACTACGCGGGAACAGTTATGGGCACTCGACGTCGTGGTATCAGCCGAAGCCTTCGTGATGTCAGCGACTGAGCGGCGCACGCCGGATTGGACTGGAACGCCTGCTAGGCTAGGTCTGCTTCCGGCCGCCCTCGCAACATGCAGGTGTGCAATGGGTGATGGGCCCAGACCCCTACGCCATAGGATTTAGACCGGCGTGCTGACCTCTCTGTTGTGCCTAGGTAGGGCTGCGACGTGTTGATCTTCCGAGGCCGGGCATGACCCAGGAAAGTGTGTCCGGCCAAATGGGATCGAGCGTGTTGGGTTATGTGGTGCACCCCTGCAGGGAAGTTTATCTATTCGAATAGCCGTGATCTTCGGTAACAGGACGACTTGGAGTTGTACCTTGACCTTATGACAACTAGAACCAGATACTTAATAAAACACACCCTTCCAAGTGCCAGATATAACCCGGTGATCGCTCTCTAACAGGGCGACGAGGAGGGGATCGTCGGGTAGGTTTATGCTATGCGATGCTACTTGGTGAACTTACCATCTACTCTCTTCTACATGCTGCAAGATGGAGGTGGCCTGAAGCGTAGTCTTCGATAGGATTAGCTATCCCCCTCTTATTCTGGCATTCTGCAGTTCAGTCCACCGATATAGCCCCTTTACACAGATACCCATGCATATGTAGTGTAGATCCTTGCCTGCGAGTACTTTGGATGAGTACTCACGGTTGATTTTCTCCCTCTTTTCCCCCTTTCCTTTCTACCTGGTTGTCGCAACCAGATGCTGGAGCCCGGGAGCCAGACGCCACCGTCGACGACGACTCCTACTACACTAGAGGTGCCTACTACTACGTGCAGGCCGTTGACGACGATCAGGAGTAGTTTAGGAGGATCCCAGGCAGGAGGCTTGCGCCCCTTTCGATCTGTATCCCAGTTTGTGCTAGCCTTCTTAAGGAAACTTGTTTAACTTATGTCTGTACTCAGATATTGTTGCTTCCGCTGACTCGTCTATGATTGAGCACTTGTATTCGAGCCCTCAAGGCCCCTGGCTTGTATTATGATGCTTGTATGACTTATTTATGTTTTAGAGTTGTGTTGTGATATCTTCCCGTGAGTCCCTGATCTTAATCGTACACGTTTGCGTGTATGATTAGTGTACGATTGAATCGGGGGCGTCACAGGCGCCCCCCTTGCCTTCCCCCTCTCCCACTCGTTCCTTCCCCCTCCTAGTGGGACTAGGAAAGGGGAGTCCTACTCCCACTAGGAGGAGGACTCCTCCTCTTGGCGCGCCCTCCTAGGGCCGGCCGGCCTCCCCCCTTGCTCCTTTATATACGGGGGCAGGGGCACCCCATAGACACATAAGTTGATCATTGGTCTTTTAGCCGTGTGCGGTGCCCCCTCCACCATAATCCACCTCGGTCATATCGTAGCGGTGCTTAGGCGAAGCCCTGCATCGGTAGCTTCATCAACACCGTCATCATGCCGTCGTGCTGACGAAACTCTCCTTCGAAGCTTTACTGGATCGTGAGTTCGTGGGACGTCACCGATCTGAACGTGTGCAGATCGCAGAGGTGCCGTACGTTCGGTACTAGGATCGGTCGATCGTGAAGACGTACGACTACATCAACCGCGTTGTCATAACGCTTCCGCTTACGGTCTACGAGGGTACGTGGACGACACTCTCCCCTCTCGTTGCTATGCATCACCATGATCTTGCGTGTGCGTAGGATTTTTTTTTGAAATTACTATGTTCCCTAACAATACAACCCTTAGGGCGTCGTTTTGACTTTGGGTTTTGTTTAGATTAAAAGTTCGCCGTAGCTACAACTTCGCGTACTTCGTCTGTGTTCAACGACCAGACCAAGATGTCAAAGAACCCCACTTTCATTAATAAAGCTTTCCCCTTATATTCGCAATATCCAGAATGCAATTTCAGTTTCTTGCTTGTTCTTTGTTTGCTTGCAGGAAATAGACCTTCGTGGCCAGGTTGATCGTGCTTCGGTGTGGTCAATAACCCCTCGGAGTTGGTTTAGGGATTGCTAAGGCGCGACGTCCTCGCACGTTCGTAGTTGAATCGTCGAAGTCTACTCCACCAAAAACGATAGCCACCATCTCATCAAAAGATCAGGCCCCTCGCCTCTATCACATGTGCCTCCACTCCCTCCACCACACGCAAGAATAAGGGTCTGCGCCAACGGCGAACCTACGTGTAAACTCTGCGACCAGCCGACCCCATAGCTTTTTTTGGAAAGCAACCTAGAATTACTGCTCATCGTGAAGAAAAAAATAAAAAAATGCACGGACCCCACAAATTTTGAGGCTTGCACTGCCACTGGTCCGCACATACGGAAGCATCGACGAAAAAAATGAATAAGGGTATGTGCAGTCGTGCGCTAGCGACCCTATCCCGGTTCAAAACTCCCCCTTTGATTGAACCCTTGAACTTCAGAATGTGATCCACTTCCCTCTCCATTTTAATGTTGATCATCATCATCATCATCATCATCATCATCATCTGAATTCGATGATTCAAAGAACTTCTTTTGAATTAATTCATCAAGCTCCTTGTCTTGATACTCCTCATCCTATGAACCATCTGAATCCATCATTTTGCCTACAAAGGAATCCAAAAAAACAGATAGGACATTTTGTCGAACACATAGAGAGCAAGGTGTAATCTAAGAAAACACGGATGTACCGCAGCGACGAGACTTCCAGGGTGGAGTTTTCTGGTGATGTTGGCAACTTTGAGGGGTTGGGACGATGGCAGAGCTAGGGTGGCGGCGGGGTAGGGGCTAGGGGAGGGCCGACCCGGACGAGTGAGAAGAGAGAAGGGGAAAAGGGCTAGTTTGGCTAGGTCGTGGGGAGGGGTTTGATGAAAAATGTGGTAGGTTTTGTCTGTCGGATCCGACGTGTCGGACGCACCTGGTCCCATCTGGTCCTCGTCATATCCATCTCATATATGTGTTGGATATGGGGTACCGGTTAGCCCGAACGTATAGGGCCGATTTGAGAAGAGTTGGGTCACAATTTTTCTGACCGGTCACCGGTCGATCGGGTCATCTGTTTGAACATATAGGAGGCATTTGAGGAGCCCGGCTATTAAATATGGGAATAATTTGTAAGCCAAACCAAACTTAGACCAACCCATACATGTTCAAGTCCAACAATCACAACAAATCAATCCAAACTTTAAGTGCTACAATCCAAACCAAACTGGATTGCTGGTATTTTCAAGCCAAACCAATCTAGTCCATTCCCTAGAATCGGTTTGAGCCCAAAATTTGAAAATGTGGACTGAACACTCTTGCCGTTGATGCATGCACTGAACACTCTTGCTGTCGATGAATGCTCAGTACGAATTGATTGGTTTGGCTTGAAAATGTGCACATACATAGCTGTCGAATCAGCCCAAAATTTTCAAGCCAAACCAATCTAGTCCATTCCCTAGAATCGGTTCTCTGCCATAAAAGGATATCAACTGTTCCAGCGTGATTCAACATTCGAAGTTGGAGAATGACCAAAAGAACACTGGTTTTCATTACAAAGCAACCAACTGAGGACCAAACACTAGCTTTACATAACAAGTAAAGAGGGTAGCCTAGTTTCGTCCACGCTCCAACATCAGCTCCATTTCTCAGTTGCTCCTTTTTCTTTGACAACACATCATAGATGGACTAAGCGACTGATAGGAGCTCGGATTGGATCAAATGTCTCGTCAGATTACACAATACATGTACTGCAGAATACAAATTTCAGGATACGAACAATTCAAAGTATCAGGAAGGAATGGACAAAATGGCGGCGTCTCACTCTCACCTGCCGAGACGAGTGGGGTTCAGAGAGAGAGAGAGAGAGAGAGAGAGAGAGAGAGAGAGAGAGATGAGAGAGAGGGTGAGATAGAAGGGTGAGGATGCACTGACCTGCTGAGCTCCAGCCAGCGGCAACGGCAACGGCAACATCAACTGGCTAGCCCTAACCGTAGCGGCGAGCGGAGGCCAAGCTCCAGCCAAGGAAGGGGAAGACGGTGATCCACCGGACGGATGGTGTCAAAGGGAGGGGAAGGTGGTGACCAAACTCCAGCCAAGGAAGGGGAAGACGGCGATCCACCGGCCGGAGCCGGATGGTGTCAGAGGGTGGGGAAGGCGGCGACCAAGCTCCAGTCGGCAGCAACGACAGCGACATCGAAAGATCCCTAACCTTAGCAGCGGGCGGCGGCCGTAGAGGCGCTCCTCATCTAGGTCACCTACCCGTGTTGATTTGGTTTAAGACTATGGGTTAACATGATCTGAGGCCGTTCGGTTCCTGTCCAGACCAAACAAACCCGGTCCAATTATTTTTATTTTTTTGAGAAATCTCGCCGACTTTATGGATTCGAATCATGTTCATAGGTATAAGAATTGGGTCATGACAATTACCTATTAGGGTATGTACAATGGTCGATAAGATAGTCTTATCTTAAGTCATGCATGTAACTTAAAGATGACAAAAAAAGTCTACGATGGATCATCTCTTAGCCTTATCTTCAATAACTAGTCATTCCTAAAAATATGATGAGACATATTGTGTTAAGAGATCATCTCTTGTCTTCTCTTAAATAAGAGAAGACAAGCCTTCTCTTACACGTTATCTCTGCTTCACCTTATCATTTATCCTACGTAACACTTCTAAGATAGCACCATTGTACAAGCCCTTACAAGCATATTTGACGAGATTGCGAGCTTCAAGTCCAACAATAATTAAAGCCCAGACCAAACTAAACTGATTTAGGCACTTAACCCATTTCGTCCGATCCAAAAGCAGCCTGACTGAAACTATGGTTTCAGTCCAAACCATTCCCGGGTTACCGGGTGTATATACTGTTACTGTGACGCTGGGCCAGGGCAAGGACGCAGTTATGGAGCCACCTGCCATGGGTACCACGGGTTCTGGTAGTAGGTAAAGCAATAATTTGAATTTCGACGCTCAAACAGTAATAACAATGCGAATTTCTGTCCAGGAAAGCTAACAGTACTTGATGACCGTAAATGCGTTTGGACATAGACGTGCTATGTGCCGCTCCAGAATCATCACATACATAAACCGAGGAGTAGGTAGCAGGAGCATTTGCATCCACCGTGCACCTGAGAGGTGTATGGACAGCAATTCTGAGTCAACACACATCGTTTCTATGTGCCCGCTCCTGGACGAAACGCACGGGCACGGTGGACAGGACACGACCCGGCGGTCGACACACGATCTGCGACCGCGTCCAGCATGCAGCCCGTCACCACCGGCAATCCACGTCACCGTGGACCTTGGCATCCCATGCCACGCGTACTCGGTCGGCACTGAATAACATTTCTGCGCTCTCTTTTTCTTTCTGTTATTGCCGGGAAATCTTTCTGTACACTACACGTAGTTCCCGCCAGCACGACAGAAAACTAACTCAATAATAAGCGCATTAAATTAAATTATTGTCCAACAATCTCTCGTGTTACACCAGCGCAAGCATAAATTCCTGCTCCTGCTGCTGCTGACTCCTCCTTCCCCCTTCCTCCTCGAGAAGGCTACAACCATTAGTCCATTACCTTGAATCCTTGATAGGTAGATGGAGGTGGAGACCGCGATGCCTCCTCCGGCGGCCGGGCTGAACTCTGCCGTGCGGGAGCCGAACGACACGGAGGCCTCCTCGCCGTCGCCGGCGGCTGGAGGCGGCGCGAATGGCGCGGCGACCAAGGTGCAGAAGGTCTACCGGAGCTACCGGACCAGGCGCAAGCTCGCCGACTCCGCCGTCGTCGTCGAGGAGCTCTGGTAACCAGATCCTAGCAAAAGGATAACATGACTACCATGTTTGTTTCTTTTCCTCCATTTGGTCGTCTCATAATTTTGGCAAAGAAAATCGCCCAAACCCGCCTTTCTTGGGATTTTGCGCTTATTGCTGCCCTTTTCTTTGCTTGTTGCCCTCCCGCGAGCCGGAGATTTTGGTGTCGGCAATGCCTGATTTGCTTTGTCTTGATGATATTTTTTGTTTTTGTTTTTAAAAGGAGGATAGCCCCCGGCCTCTGCATCATTGATTTGTCTTGATGGTTACGGGTGCGGAAATTAAACTGTTTTTTGGTTGGATTGAACGAAGGTGGCAAGCGCTGGACTTCGCGCGGCTAAACCACAGCACCGTCTCCTTCTACGACGACCCGGAGCCGGAGACCGCCGCCTCGCGCTGGAACCGCGTCAGCCTCAATGCATCCAAGGTCTTGCCGCTTTCCCTTTCCCCGCATCAATCCCCAGCGCAAGGCAGCCCACCATGGCCTTTTCCCCACAAGAAAGTTATTCTTTTGATTGGAATTCTCCTTGATTTTAACTCCAACTCATGTTCATGAGCTTGATGCAGGTGGGTCAGGGTTTATCCAAAGATGCCAAGGCTCTTAAGCTGGCTTTCCAGCACTGGATCGAGGCTGTGAGTACAAAAACCGTACACATCAACTACTACTTTTAATCTAATTTTAGTAGTATTGTATCTGATGCCTTTCTATGCTCCCCAAATGAGTGTGAAAAGAATCAGCTTCGCAATATCAGTTGACTTGGACTTTCAGTTAGCTGTGAACATCCATGATAAAAGTTCTGAAGCTTGCACTGTTGATCTGGACTTCTGCTTGCAAAATTTTGAAATCTATGTGCCATCTTGTAGATTGATCCAAGACATAGGTACGGGCACAACCTGCATTTCTACTATGATGCCTGGTGCCAAACCCAGGCTGGCCAGCCCTTCTTCTACTGGTAAGAAAATGACTGCCACTGTGTATTATCAAAATTTTGCCGTTCAAACGAAATGATGCAATCAATATGTAGCTGTCATTTTCCTACAAGATAAGTCTGATGGATTTTGCACGGAAATTGATAAGTCTTTTTCCTTTTGCATATTCAGGCTCGATATTGGTGAGGGAAAAGATGTAGAGCTTCCAGAATGTTCAAGGGCTCTGCTGAAAAAGCAATGCATACGATATCTTGGTCCAGTAAGATCATTTGCATAATGGATGCTATCTTTATTTGGAACGATACCATTCTTACTGAAAATATTTCACTGAGAGCTGCATTAGAACTTCAGAGTGCTAAATAATATGTGGATCAATTGATAAAGGAGTTAAGAACAATAGCTAATACATTATTTAGTTTGTAAGTATATCTATCTAGTTAGGAAAGAGATAAGTTAAAATAGGAAGATGTTGATAGAGTTTGCTGGGAATGATATTTAGTTAGGCAAGAGATAGGTCATTTAGTTGGTAAGGATATCTCAGGTGTAAAGACAAAACTAAGCCAACGAGCCTGCCTAACTTCGACAGGGATTGGGCTGTGCCAGCATCTACATGAGGGCGAGTGCCCTCTCCTCGGTCTCTGGACTTCTGCGATCCGCTGCACATGACATACGTCTTAATGCTATTGTAAGAAAAAAGGGCAGCCTGGTGCACGTGGCTCCCGCTTTCAGAGGGTCCGGAGAAGGGTCTTAATGCCATTGTAAATAAATAAATACTCCCTCCGCCCATAATTGTAAGGCGCACACACACACACACTTCGCAAACTTATTGGTCAATAATGTGGATTACGTTAATACAAAAATTGGTATCGTTGGATTCATCCTAAAAGCACTTTTCAGTGGCATCAATTTGTACGAGACAATCCACATAGTTGGTCAAAGTTACATTTTGGAAAGGTGCATGCCTTATATTTCTAGACAGAGTTATCGAAGATAAATTTGACTGCAAAAGTTCCAGTAGTCTTGAATTATTTTTAATACTTTATACGTATGAGGTCATAGAACTCCCTAGCCTGTGCCATTTATACTTTTCTTCGATTGTTCATCTTAACCACAGCACACCCACCATGTTCATATTAGTCATAACAAATTGCCACATTAAACTTTGGAAGAAGATTGTTGAGCATGAACTCTGTAACAGTTGTCTAATGTTTTGCAGCAAGAGCGTGAGTACTATGAATACATCATTGAAGACGGAAAAATTATCAACAAGATATCTGGAGAATCACTTGATACAAGTCAGGGCCCTAAAGGGACAAAATGGATTTTTGTTATGAGCACAGCAAAGAAACTTTATGCTGGGCAGGTAGTTTGATAACTCACAGAATTTTATAGCTGCTGATCACCGTTATATAATGTTTTGGAAGATTAGCTTCACTAAATTTTTCAACTTGTATGCTTATTTCTATATCCAGAAAGAGAGAGGTGTATTCCAGCACTCCAGCTTTTTAGCAGGAGGTGCGACCATAGCTGCTGGAAGGTTTACTGCAGAAAATGGAGTTATCAAGGTATTGTGGAGAACCACCATCCTATCTTAGTGCTTCTATTTACACATAGATTTTACACTTGGTGAATTGTTACTTAAATATTGTATCTGTATCCCAAAAGATATAATAGCATACTCACAATTTTGTTCTTGAGCTTTCTCATTGGATGCATTGTGCTAATATGATGGTTTGGTGATCTCTTCTCATTTCAGTCCATCTGGGCATATAGTGGACACTACAAGCCGAGCGCGGAGAACCTTACCAACTTCATGAGCTTTCTAGAAGAAAATGGAGTTGATCTGAAAGAAGTTGAGGTATACTATTTTTGGTCCACCTGAATCTAATCACACTCCTATGTGTTACCAAATGTAAGACGATTCACTTAATCAACTTATTTTGGCATATTCAGGTGCGCTCATCCACCAAGGAAGACTACTATGAGGATCCAGTGCCTAATATCAAAGAGAACCCTGCTGCTGCTGCTATGATGGCATCCAATACTCCACAACTGATTCTGCCTTCCAACATGGTAGAAGAAGACAAAGCATCTGGGCCATCTTCACAGACTGAAGCTGACGAGGACGATAATGTCCGTGTGGAGCAAGCGAGACCAACCTACCAAAGAACCTTATCAGGTGGCCTGCAAAGTCCTAGAGACGCCGTCGTCTCGCAGGATGCAATTCTTGAGAGGGTGAATTCCAAGAGCAAGTCAAAATCCTATCAGCTCGGCCACAGGCTATCCCTGAAATGGAGCACTGGAAATGGTCCAAGAATTGGGTGTGTGAAGGATTATCCGATAGAGCTCAGAATGCAAGCGCTGGAGATGGTACAACTCTCGCCGAGGGCGTCAACTCCTCCGGCCTCGTGGAGGGTACCATCATGCCTCTCCCCCACCTTGCCAATGCCGCCGCTTGTGCCATTGCAGGCCTCCCTGCCCCAGCCAAGTTAGGAACTTGAGTATGGGCAACAGCTGTGTAGTTCTGCTGCTTCATATTAGCTGGGTGCTGCAAAAGTTAGAAATTTGTGCTTGCTGTTTTACCTATGTTCCGTGGACCCATTTGTAGCTCAGATGGATCTGATGAGGATTGTATGAGCTCCAATTTGGTGAATTGATTTAACAATGTATGATTGCACCTTTTTCCCGCCAAATGTCACTATTGCAGAAATAGCTTCATCAGAGTTTTCTGTTTCATATGTCATAGTATGCTTGCTTACGACAACCAGAAAACATGAGGGACAAAGCCTAGAAACCATGATCAAATTCAAAATTCAAGGAGAATCTTCGACTAAAGAGAGGTGCATTTGAAAACTTCTCAGAGTATCCTTACTGATATTACATACAGATACATCAGAATTGCAGAAGGCAGTATCATCGATGAGGATGAACAAGGTCAAAATCGGCGATATCACCGGTTCGGCACATCTTTTTAAATTCATCCACCTTCAGTTCACCTGCTATAATGTGTGAATATACTGTCATCACTGCTACTTAGTCACCACCAGCGCAGCCCCTGCATCCACAGTGAGCACACTCTATGACCTGTTCTTCCCTCAGATGCTTAGGACTACAGACACATGTGGTTGCAATGTTGTGATGTCGTGTCAGGATGCAGTGCAGGCAGCAGAGACGTTCCAATGAAAATTCAACATCAGTTGGCAGTGCAAGTTAATAATAATCTAAGAACAGGCAAGACCGTGACGCTTTAATTATATATCAGAAGGAGGAATGAGGCGACATATATCAAGTAAAGTGATGAAGGAAAATGACAGCTGATTTGCTTCTACAACAAATCAACAATCATAGACTTGGACTAAGTCGGGCTGTAACTTACATCAACACAATAAGCAAATTCTCCCACTTTACAATCCATGTTCAGAGAGAGATAATCCATGACAACCGCATTATTTACCATTGACATCTCAACAGTACATGGACTCTGATGAGACTCCTGGCGGCCAATGAGTTTGCCATCCGGGTACTACGACACCGCTCGTCTTTAACTTAGGCATGATGCTTCTTCTTCTGCAGTATTGAGACAAGAAAACTACACATCTTCAGAGCTGTAGTGTAGGCAGGAGTTTGGAGGAGTGTGCTATTTAGAATGAACTACAGAATGCAGAGTATTTTGTAGATAGTTCGTCCTTCAGCACATCAAAATCACTCCGGATACAGTGTTTACCACAACAAAGATTTGCAGAGTTTGGAGGAGTATGCTACATTTTAGAATGAATGCAGAATATATTTTGCAGATAATTCATCTTCTCGCACATTGTTGTACTCGGTATACAGTGTTTACCAGCTAATCATGTGGGCAACTCAAGGCAACTGAGTCGTCAACCGTCACATATATCTACAGCTACCAAATAAAGATTCCACTGCTGAATCCTCCAGCTAAGTAGTACTAGAAGTCACAACAGGGGCAATAACACTGCATTGAAAAGGCCGCTGCAGGAAGCCTGATCTTCCTCTGTCGGCAAGAACAGGTCTTCGTTATCCCAAGCGAAACTCGCAAGTATATTTATTTAGTTGTTCCTCTCGCAATCGAAAGTTCAACGAAGAACCCTAGATTGTCTGCACAAATACTCACCCATAGAAAGGAGGACGACTCAAACACCTGTGGCACGGAGAAGAAACCACTAGCGTCACTCACGAATTCTTGCTGCGCGGCGGAAACAGATTAAGGCTTAGCGCCGCCCGCCGGTCCTCGTGAGAAAGAATATGAGATGGTCGATGAAATATCTACTGCTAATCTCTTCTCACGTACTACAGAGCAACTCTAGCAGATCCATTATAACCCTGTCCCGCAAAATCGTTTTAAGGGCCCCTCCGACGGACTATTGTTGCCGCCTCAAGACTCTCGTTGACGAGCTCCGTAATATTGGCGCGAAGATTGACAATGATTTCTTTCTCAACACGCTCACCGCCGGTCTTAACGAGGACTTCGTCAACGCCGCGGCGAACCTTACCCTCATCCCCTCACCCTTCTTCGCCAAGTTCGTTGCTTACCTCCGGCTGGAGGAGCGGCGGATGAAGCAGGTGAAAGCGCGGGCCATCCACACCACCCGCGGCGCGCCTTAGCCGCCACCCGCCACCCCGGCTGCGCCCCAAAAGCAGCGCCACCCGGCGCCCTACCCGCAGCCGCCGCTGCTGCCCTTGCCGCCGCCCCTCGTACGGGCCCCCGCTCCTCCCGCGCAGCAGGCGCAGGCCGTGGGCCCTCCTCGCCAGCACCATCAGCTCCAGGTGCCTCCTCCGTGCCCGGCGGGTACAACCCGTGGACCGGTGTCGTTCATGTGCACACCATGCCGGTCCCACGGGCCCCTGCACCGACTCTTCCCGTGCCGCGTTCACCGGCGCATCAGGCGTACTACGCGGCTCCGCAGCCCTATGGAGGGTACCCACCGCCGCAGCTGAGTGGCGGTTACGTCTTCTCGATGACGTCGCCGTCACCTTCGCCGGCGCTGCCGCCGGTGCCTTGGGATCCGACGCTTCTTGCCGCGCTACACACCGCCCCTACGCCGAACAACTACACTGGAGGCGGTGATTGGTACATGGACACCGGGCCCACGGCTTACATGTTTGCTCATTCTGTTAATCTTGCCTCCTTCACTCCTGTCACCACCGACCGCCACATCATTGTCGGTGATGGTTCCACCCTCCCTATTACACACGTCGGGCACACTTCTTTTTGCTACCTCTTGAGCACTGCGTTGGTTTTCCCTTGAAGAGGAAAGGGTGATGCAGCAAAGTAGCGTAAGTATTTCCCTCAGTTTTTGAGAACCAAGGTATCAATCCAGTAGGAGGCCACGCACGAGTCCCTCGCACCTACGCAAACAAATAAATCCTCGCAACCAACGCGATAAGGGGTTGTAATCCCAACACGGTCATTTACGAGAGTGAGATCTGATAGATATGATAAGATAATATTTTTGGTATTTTTATGATAAAGATACAAAGTAAAGAAAGTAAAATAAAAACGATGCTAGAAATAACTTGTTGACGGGAGATTAATATGATGGAAAATAGACCCGGGGGCCATACGTTTCACTATTGGCTTCTCTCAAGAGCATAAGTATTTACGGTGGGTGAACAAATTACTGTTGAGCAATTGACAGAATTGAGCATAGTTATGAGAATATCTAGGTATGATCATGTATATAGGCATCACGTCCGAGACAAGTAGACCGACTCCTGCCTGCATCTACTACTATTACTCCACACATCGACCGCTATCCAGCATGCATCTAGAGTATTAAGTTCATAAGAACAGAGTAACGCCTTAAGCAAGATGACATGATGTAGAGGGATAAACTCATGCAATATGATATAAACCCCATCTTGTTATCCTCGATGGCAACAATACTATACGTGCCTTGCCGCCCTACTGTCACTGGGAAAGGACATCGCAAGATTAAACCCAAAGCTAAGCACTTCTCCCATTGCAAGAAAGATCAATCTAGTAGGACAAACCAAACTGATAATTCGAAGAGACTTGCAAAGATAACCAATCATACATAAAAGAATTCAGAAGATTCAAATATTGTTCATAGATAAACTTGATCATAAAAACCCACAATTCATCGGTCTCAACAAACACACCGCAAAAGAAGATACATCGAATAGATCTCCACAAGAGAGGGGGAGAACATTGTATTGAGATCCAAAAAGAGAGAAGAAGCCATCTAGCTAATAACTATGGACCCGAAGGTCTGAGGTAAACTACTCACACTTCATCGGAGAGGCTATGGTGTTGATGTAGAAGCCCTCCGTCGATGCCCCCTTCGGCGGAGCTCCGGAACAGACCCCAAGATGGGATCTCATGGGTGGAGAAGGTTGCGGCGGTGGAATTAGATTTTTGGCTCCGTATCTGGTAGTTTGGGGGTACGTAGGTATATATAGGAGGAAGGAGTACTTCGGTGGAGCAACAGGGGGCCCACGAGGGGGGGTAGGCGCGCCCCCCTACCCCATGGCCTCCTGTTTGATGTCTTGACGTAGGGTCCAAGTCCTCTGGATCACGTTCGTTCCGAAAATCACGTTCCCGAAGGTTTCATTCCGTTTGGACTCCGTTTGATATTCTTTTTCTGCGAAACTCTGAAATAGGCAAAAACATCAATTCTGGGTTGGGCCTCCGGTTAATAGGTTAGTCCCAAAAATAATATAAAAATGTATAATAAAGCCAAATAATGTCCAAAACAGAATATAATATAGCATGGAACAATCAAAAATTATAGATACGTTGGAGACATATCAAGCATCCCCAAGCTTAATTCCTGCTCGTCCTCGAGTAGGTAAATGATAAAAAACAGAATTTTTGATGTGGAATGCTACTAGGCATAATTTTAATGTAATTCTTCTTAATTTTGGTATGAATATTCAGATCCGAAAGATTCAAGATAAAGGTTTAATATTGACATAAAAATAATAATACTTCAAGCATACTAACTAAGCAATTATGTCCTCTCAAAATAACATGGCCAAAGAAAGTTCATCCCTAGAAAATCATATAGTTTAGTCATGCTCCATTTTCGCCACACAAGAATGCTCACAACCCCGATGACAAGCCAAGCAATTGTTTCATACTTTAATAATCTCAAACTTTTTCAACCTTCACGCAATACATGAGCGTGAGCCATGGATATAGCACTATGGGTGGAATAGAATATAATGATGGGGGTTATGTGGAGAAGACAAAAAAGGAGAAAGTCTCACATCAACGAGGCTAATCAATGAGCTATGGAGATGCCTATCGATTGATGTTAATGCAAGGAGTAGGGATTGCCATGCAACGGATGCACTTAGAGCTATAAATATATGAAAGCTCAACAAAAGAAATTAAGTGGGTGTGCATCCAACTTGCTTGCTCACGAAGACCTAGGGCACTTGAGGAGGCCCATTGTTGGAATATACAAGCCAAGTTCTATAATGAAAAATTCCCACTAGTATATGAAAGTGACAAAACAAGAGACTCTCTATCATGAAGATTACGGTGCTACTTTGAAGCACAAGTGTGGTAAAAGGATAGTAACATTGTCCCTTCTCTCTTTTTCTCTCATTTTTTTGGGCCTTCTCCTTTTTTAATGGCCTTTCTCTCTCTTTTTTTATTCCTCACTTGGGACAATGCTCTAGAAAATGATGATCATCACACTTCTATTTATTTACAAGTCAATGATTACAACTCGATACTAGAACAAAGTATGACTCTATATAAATGCCTCCGGCGGTGTACCGGGATATGCAATGAACCAAGAGTGACATGTATGAAAGAATTATGAACGATGGCTTTGCCACAAATACGATGTCAACTACATGATCATGCAAAGCAATATGACAATGATGAACGTGTCATGATAAACGGAACGGTGGAAAGTTGCATGGCAATATATCTCGGAATGGCTATGGAATTGCCATAATAGGTAGGTATGGTGGCTGTTTTGAGGAATATATAAGGAGGTTTATGTGTGAAAGAGCGTATCATATCACGGGGTTTGGATGCACCGGTGAAGTTTGCACCAACTCTCAATGTGAGAAAGGGCAATGCACGGTACCGAAGAGGCTAGCAATGATGGAAAGGTAAGAGTGCATATAATCCATGGACTCAACATTAGTCATAAAGAACTCACATACTTATTGCAAAAATCTACAAGTCATCAAAAACCAAGCGTTACGCGCATGCTCCTAGGGGGATAGATTGGTAGGAAAAGACCATCGCTCGTCCCCGACCGCCACTCATAAGGAAGACACTCAAAGAACACCTCATGTTTCAAATTTGTTACATAACGTTTACCATACGTGCATGCTACGGGACTTGCAAACTTCAACACAAGTATTTCTCAAATTCACAACTACTCAACTAGCACAACTTTGATATCAGTACCTCCATGTCTCAAAATAATCATCAAGCATCAAACTTCTCTTAGTATTCAACACACTCATAAGAAAGTTTTTACTAATCTTGAATACCGAGCATATTAGGATTATTTAAGCAAATTACCATGCTAATTAAGACTCTCAAAATAATCTAAGTGAAGCATGAGAGATCAACAGCTTCTATAAAACAAATCCACCACCATGCTCTAAAAGATATAAGTGAAGTACTAGAGCAAAAACTATATAACTCAAAAGATATAAGTGAAGCACATAGAGTATTCTAATAATTTCCAAATCATGTGTGTCTCTCTCAAAAGGTGTGTACAGCAAAGATGATTGTGGCCAACTAACAAACAAAGACTCAAATCATACAAGACGCTCCAAGCAAAACACATATCATGTGGTGAATAAAAATATAGCTCCAAGTAAAGTTACCGATGGAAGTAGACGAAAAGAGGGGATGCCTTCCGGGGCATCCCCAAGCTTTGACTTTTAGGTGTCCTTAGGTTATCTTGGGGGTGCCATGGGCATCCCCAAGCTTAGGCTCTTGCCACTTCTTGTTCCATAATCCATCAAATCTTTTACCCAAAACTTGAAAACTTCACAACATAAAACTCAGCAGAAAATCTCGTGAGCTCCGTTAGCGAAAGAAAACAAAAGACCACTTCAAGGTACTGTAATGAACTCATTATTTATTTATATTGGTGTTAAACCTACTGTATTACAACTTCTCTATGGTTTATAAACTATTTTACTAGCCATAGATTCATCAAAATAAGCAAACAACACACAAAAACAGAATCTGTCAAAAACAGAACAGTCTGTAGTAATCTGTAACTAACGCAAACTTCTGGAACTCCAAAAAATCAGCCAAAATAGGAAGACCTAGACAATTTGTTTATTGATCATTAGAAATTGGAATCAATATTTTATCACATTCTGGTGATTTTTAACAATTATTTTCGTGAACAGAAAGTTTCTGGAATTTTCTGCAAGATCAAATAACTATCATCCAAGAAGATCCTATAGGTTTAACTTGGCACAAACACTAATTAAAACATAAAAAAACATCTAACCAGAGGCTAGATCAAATATTTATTCCTAAACAGAAGCAAAAAGCAAAAAAACTAAATATAAAATTGGGTTGCCTCCCAACAAGCGCTATCGTTTAACGCCCCTAGCTAGGCATAGATAATTTTAATGATGCCCGCATGAGAGACAAGAATTGAAGCACAAAGAGAGCATCATGAAACACGTGACAAACACATCTAAGTCTAACATACTTCCTATGCATAGGAATCTTATAGGCAAACAAATTATCATAGCAACCAGAAACTAGCATATGCAAGGAAGTGGAAAGAAACAATAGCAATCTCAACATAACGAGAGGTAATTTATTATCATGAAAATTTCTACAACCATATTTCCTCGTAATAATTACATGTGGGATCATAAGCAAATTCAACAAAATAGCTATCAAAATAAATATTTTCAACACGATCCACATGCATCCAAAGTTGACACTCTTCCAAAATAGTGGGATTAACATTAACTAAAGTCATGACCTCTCCAAACCCACTTTTATCAAAAATACCATAAGATTGAACATTCTCCAAATATGTGGGATCTAAAGTCGACACTCTTCCAAACCCACTTTCAATATTATTGCAAATATTATTATGAATCTCATATTCATCATGGGGCTTAAATAAATTTTCAAGATCGTAAGAAGAATCACCCCAGTCATGATCATTGCAACAAGTAGTAGACATAGCAGAACTAGCATCCCCAAGCTTAGGGTTTTGCATATTATTAGCACAATTGACATCAAGAAAATTTATAGTAAAATCATTGCAATCATGCTTTTTATTCAAGGAGCTATCGTGAATCACTTCATAAATTTCTTCATCACAATTTTCAGATTCACGAATTTCAAGCAAAACCTCATAAAGATAATCTAGTGCACTCAAATCACTAGGAATTGGTTCATCATAATTGGATCTCTTAAAGAGATTAGCAAGTGGATGAGGATCCATAAACTTTTAGCAAGCGAAGATGCAAGCAAAAAGAAGGCACATGGTAACACAAGCGAACAAAAGATCGAACGGAAGAAGGGCGAATAAAACGGCAAGGGTGAAGTGGGGGAGAGGAAAACGAGAGGCAAATGACAAATAATGTATTGTGGGAGATAAGGGTTTGTGATGCGTACTTGGTATGTTGACTTTTGCGTAGACTCCCCGGCAACGGCGCCAGAAATCCTTCTTGCTACCTCTTGAGCACTGCGTTGGTTTTCCCTTGAAGAGGAAAGGGTGATGCAGCAAAGTAGCGTAAGTATTTCCCTCAGTTTTTGAGAACCAAGGTATCAATCCAGTAGGAGGCCACGCACGAGTCCCTCGCACCTACACAACAAATAAATCCTCGCAACCAACGCGATAAGGGGTTGTAATCCCAACACGGTCATTTACGAGAGTGAGATCTGATAGATATGATAATATAATATTTTTGGTATTTTTATGATAAAGATACAAAGTAAAGAAAGTAAAATAAAAACGATGCTAGAAATAACTTGTTGACGGGAGATTAATATGATGGAAAATAGACCCGGGGGCCATACGTTTCACTATTGGCTTCTCTCAAGAGCATAAGTATTTACGGTGGGTGAACAAATTACTGTTGAGCAATTGACAGAATTGAGCATAGTTATGAGAATATCTAGGTATGATCATGTATATAGGCATCACGTCCGAGACAAGTAGACCGACTCCTGCCTGCATCTACTACTATTACTCCACACATCGACCGCTATCCAGCATGCATCTAGAGTATTAAGTTCATAAGAACAGAGTAACGCCTTAAGCAAGATGACATGATGTAGAGGGATAAACTCATGCAATATGATATAAACCCCATCTTGTTATCCTCGATGGCAACAATACTATACGTGCCTTGCCGCCCCTACTGTCACTGGGAAAGGACATCGCAAGATTAAACCCAAAGCTAAGCACTTCTCCCATTGCAAGAAAGATCAATCTAGTAGGCCAAACCAAACTGATAATTCGAAGAGACTTGCAAAGATAACCAATCATACATAAAAGAATTCAGAAGATTCAAATATTGTTCATAGATAAACTTGATCATAAACCCACAATTCATCGGTCTCAACAAACACACCGCAAAAGAAGATTACATCGAATAGATCTCCACAAGAGAGGGGGAGAACATTGTATTGAGATCCAAAAAGAGAGAAGAAGCCATATAGCTAATAACTATGGACCCGAAGGTCTGAGGTAAACTACTCACACTTCATCGGAGAGGCTATGGTGTTGATCTAGAAGCCCTCCGTGATCGATGCCCCCTCCGGCGTAGCTCCGAACAGGCCCCAAGATGGGATCTCACGGGTACAGAAGGTTGCGGCGGTGGAGTTAGGTTTTGGCTCCGTATCTGGTAGTTTGGGGGTACGTAGGTATATATAGGAGGAAGGAGTACGTCGGTGGAGCAACAGGGGGCCCACAAGGGTGGAGGGCGTGCCTGGGGGGTAGGCGCGCCCCCTACCTCGTGGCCTCCTGTTTGATGTCTTGACGTAGGGTCCAAGTCCTCTGGATCACGTTCGTTCCGAAAATCACGTTCCCGAAGGTTTCATTCCGTTTGGACTCCGTTTGATATTCTTTTTCTGCGAAACTCTGAAATAGGCAAAAACAGCAATTCTGGGCCGGGCCTCCGGTTAATAGGTTAGGCCCAAAAATAATATAAAAGTGTATAATAAAGCCCAATAATGTCCAAAACGGAATATAATATAGCATGGAACAATCAAGAATTGTAGATATGTTGGAGACGTATCACTTTTCCTTCTAATTTCAGGCCTTTATCTTTGTCTAACATACTTGTGTCACCTCATCTTATTAAGAATCTTATTTTCGTTCGTTGTTTCGCTCGTGAAAATCCTGTTACTATTGAATTTGACGAGCTTGGTTTTTGTGTCAAGGACGCTCGAACCAGGATGGTACTTCACCGATGTGACAGCCCCGACGAGCTCTATCTGGTGCATTTGCCTTCCTCCACCACCACCGCACCAGTCGCCCTCTCCGCTGGCGTTGATCTCTGGCACGCTCGTCTGGGTCATCCCAATCCCATCACCCTTCGTCATATTCTTAGGAGTTTCACTTTCAGTTGTAATAAGATAGAGGATCACACTTGTCATGCTTGTCGTGTCGGCAAACACGTTCGTCTTCTGTTTAATAACTCCACCACCATTGCTTCTTTTCGTTTTCAGTTGATTCATAGCAATGTGCGGACCTCTACGGTTCCTAGTAATTCTGGCTATTTATATTATCTAGTTATCCTTGATGATTATTCTCATTATGTGTGGACTTTTCCTTTGCGACGAAAGTTGGATGCACTCTCCACTTTGACGGCTTTTTATTCCTATGCCAGCACGCAGTTTGGGCGTCCCATTCTTGCTCTTCAGACTGACAATGGAAAAGAGTTCGACAATCTTGCTTTCCGCACTTTTTTGTCGCACCATGGCACAATTTTTCGTCTCACTTGCACGTATACTTCACAGCAGAATGGTTGAGCCGAACGCGTCCTTCGCACTCTGAATGACTGCCTTCGCACGCTCATGTTTCATGCTAACGTGCGGCCTCGCTTCTGGCCGGAGCACTTGCTACCGCATCACTCCTCCTTAAGCTCCGGCCCTGTCGCCCGCGGTGGAATTATGCACCTCATCACCTCCTCTTTGGTACGCCACCGTCTTATGATGGTCTGCGTATCTTTGGGTGTCTATGTTATTCTAGCACTAGCGATACTGCTCCTCATAAACTTGCACCACGTTCTGTTGCATGCATCTTCATCGGCTACCCTTCCAACTCCAAGGGTTATCGGTGCTATGATCCTGTCTCCCACCGTGTGTTCACCTCCCGGCACGTTTACTTTGATGAGCATGTGTTCTGTTTCAGCACGTACCTCCAGCTATCCCTCCCACCACTGATGACGTGGGACCCTCGGTATCTCACCCAGGGCGCTCGCGTGCTGCCCTCGGCCCGCCCCTGGCTTTGAGGCGCGTCACCCACCGCCGCCTTTCAGCTCGGCGCCCCCTTCGCCCGCGGCCCCGGCGCCCCTGGTGCTTCCTTCGACCGGGGCCCTGGTGCCCGCGGCCTCGGCGCCCCCGGCGCCTCCTCCGACTGCGGCCCCGGCGCCCTCTTCGCCCGCGCCCTCCTCGGCCAGCGGGTCGGTCCCGCCCGCAGACCCGCCTTCGGCCGCGACTTCATCGGCCTCTTCATCGGTGGCTGCGGACTCACCACCCGCGGTCGGACCGGTCACTCGCGCCCGTACGAGCTTTTTTCGCCCGAGCTCGCCTTATGCTTTGGAAGAGTACATCCACGCGGCATCCACCTCTACGCCGTCGCCGCTGCCGTCCTCCGTTCGAGCCGCTCTTCGTGACCCGCAGGGATGATGAAGATGGCCACCGGTGAGGGATCCCCCCTCCGGCAGGGTGCCGGAGGGGGGTCTCGATTGGTTTTTGGTGGCTACAGAGGCTTGCGGCGGCGGAACTCCCGATCTATTCTGTTCCCTGATGGTTTTAGGGTATATGGATATATATAGGCGAAAGAAGTCGGTCAGGGGAGCCACAAGGGGCCCACGAGGGTGGAGGGCGCGCCCCCCTCGTGCCTTCCTCGTTGCTTACCTTACGTACACTCCAAGTCTTCTGGATTGCTTCCGTTCCAAAAATAACTCTCCCGAAGGTTTCATTCCGTTTGGACTCCGTTTGATATTCCTTTTCTGCGAAACACTGAAACAAGGAGAAAAACAGAAACTGGCACTGGGCTCTGGGTTAATAAGTTAGTCCCAAAAATAATATAAAAGTGTAAAATAAAGCCCATAAACATCCAAAATAGATAATATAATAACATGGAACAATAAAAAAATCATAGATACGCCGGAGACGTATCAGCATCCCCAAGCTTAATTCCCGCTCGTCCTCGAGTAGGTAAATGATAAAAACATAATTTTTGATGTGGAATGCTACCTAACATATTTATCCATGTAATCTTCTTTATTGTGGCAAGAATATTCAGATCCATAAGATTCAAAACAAAAGTTTAATATTGACATGAAAACAACAATACTTCAAGCATACTAACAAAGCAATCATGTCTTCTCAAAATAACATGGCCAAAGAAAGTTATCCCTACAAAATCATATAGTCTGGCTATGCTCTATCTTCATCACACAAAATATTTAAATCATGCACAACCCCGTTGACAAGCCAAGCAATTGTTTCATACTTTTGATGTTCTCAAATTTTTTCAATCTTCACGCAATATATGAGCGTGAGCCATGGATATAGCACTATAGGTGGAATAGAATGGTGATTGTGGGGAAGACAAAAAGGAGAAGATAGTCTCACATCAACTAGGCGTATCAACGGGCTATGGAGATGCCCATCAATAGATATCAATGTTAGTTAGTAGGGATTTCCATGCAACGGATGCACTAGAGCTATAAGTATATGAAAGTTCAACAAAAGAAACTAAGTGGGTGTGCATCCAACTCGCTTGCTCACGAAGACCTAGGGCAATTTGAGGAAGCCCATCACTGGAATATACAAACCAAGTTCTATAATGTAAAATTCCCACTAGTATATGAAAGTGACAACATAGGAGACTCTCTATCATGAAGATCATGTGCTACTTTGAAGCACAAGTGTGGTAAAAGGGTAATAACATTGTCCCTTCTCTCTTTTTCTCTCATTTTTTTGGCCTTCCCTTTTTTTGGCCTCTTTTCTTCGTCCGGAGTCTCATCCTGACTTGTGGGGGAATCATAGTCTCCATCATCCTTTACTCACTGGGACAATGCTCTAATAATGATGATCATCACACTTTTATTTACTTACAACTCAAGAATTACAACTCGATACTTAGAGAAAAATATGACTCTATATGAATGCCTCCGGCGGTGTACCGGGATGTGCAATGAATCAAGAGTGACATGTATGAAAGAATTATGAAGGTGGCTTTGCCACAAATACAATGTCAACTACATGATCATGCAAAGCAATATGACAATAATGGAGCGTGTCATAATAAATGGAACGGTGGAAAGTTGCATGGCAATATTTCTCGGAATGGCTATGGAAATGCCATGATAGGTAGGTATGGTGGCTGTTTTGAGGTATATGGTGGGTGTATGATACCGGCGAAAGGTGCGCGGTATTAGAGAGACTAGAAATGGTGGAAGGGTGAGAATGCGTATAATCAATGGACTCAACCTTAGTCATAAAGAACTCACATACTTATTGCAAAAATCTATTAGTTATCGAAACGAAGTACTACGCGCATGCTCCTAGGGGGGATAGATTGGTAGGAAAAGACCATCGCTCGTCCCCGACCGCCACTCATAAGGAAGACAATCAATAAATAAATCATGCTCCGACTTCATCACATAACGGTTCACCATACGTGCATGCTACGGGAATCACAAACTTTAGAACAAGTATTTCTCAAATTCACAACTACTCAACTAGCATGACTCTAATATCACCATCTTCATATCTCAAAACAATCATAAGGAATCAAACTTCTCATAGTATTCAATGCACTTTATATGAAACTTTTTATTATATCCCTCTTGGATGCCCATCATATTAGGACTCACCCTGTGCAAAACCGAACCGAAAACCAAAAACCAAACCGAACCAAAAAATCGGGTTTTCCATGTTTCAGGTTCAGTTTCAGTTTCCAAATCTGGAAACCATTTCACAATCGGTTTTTTCGGTTAAAAATCGATGGTTTTCGGTTAAACCGAAACTAGCTTCGTTCTGTGTTGAACAACCGACGACTTGAGCTGATCCCTCCCATCGCCCCCTCCTTTTATAGTGATCCACCCATCTCCTTGCTTCTGGCTCCGCGAGGTGGTACTAAATTTTGCGGCATGGCTGGTGCACGCTGGCGCCTGGCGCTTGGGCCTGGGCCTTGGGCTACCTAGCGCAAGAGCTAGAGGCTGGCGCTGCGCTTGGGCCAGGACCCAGGAGCATGGACGCTAATCCTCAAAAGAAAAAAGGAGCCTGGAGGCTACAAACTAGCATTCTGGTGTTTCATGCCATATTTTTTCCACGTAAAAAACCTGGAGGCTAGTGCATGCGGTGCTCTTTCCTTGTCTTGTCCTCAGATTTTGCTAGTACGTAGATACATCTTTGTGAATGCTTCAGCGGTCATATACTGCCTCGATCTGGTGCACGTCGTATGTACATAATACACCAAATCATGCCTGCCATCTAATGATTTAATCTACGTACACAGTTCTCAAAAGAAAAAAAACTAACCTGCATACACAGATTGAATCATGTGATAAAAAAGTGTGCATTGTTCAAAAATCCGCGTCAACTTTGGTTATTTTGGTTATTACCGAAACCAAACCGAAATTAAATGGTTATTACCGAAACCGAACCGTATCTATGTATAAAACTGTATAAACCGAAGTATAAAAACCGTATAAACCGAACCGAATCAAACCGAAAAAACCGAATGCACACCCTGAATTAGGACTAAGTTCATAACCAAAGCAAATTACCATGCTGTTCTAAAGACTCTCAAAATAATATAAGTGAAGCCTGAGAGTTCATCTATTTCTTCAAAATAAAACTACCGTCGTGCTCTAAAAGATATAAGTGAAGCACTAGAGCAAATGACAAACTACTCCAAAAGATATAAGTGAAGATCAATGAGTAGTCGAATAATTATGTAACCATGTGAAGACTCTCTAACATTTAAGAATTTCAGATCTTGGTATTTTATTCAAACAGCAAGCAAAAGAAAATAAAATAAAATGACGCTCCAAGCAAAACACATATCATGTGGTGAATAAAAATATAGCTCCAAGTAAAGTTACCGATGAACGAAGACGAAAGAGGGGATGCCATCCGGGGCATCCCCAAGCTTAGGCTCTTGGTTGTCCTTGAATATTACCTTGTGGTGCCTTGGGCATCCCCAAGCTTAGGCTCTTTCCACTCCTTATTCCATAGTCCATCGAATCTTTACCCAAAACTTGGAAACTTCACAACACAAAACTTAACAGAAGATCTTGTAAGCTCTGTTAGCGAGGTACTGTAATGAACTCATTATTTATTTCTATTGGTGTTAAATCTAATGTATTCCAACTTATCTATGGTTTATAAACTATTTTACTAGCCATAGATTCATCAAAATAAGCAAACAACACACAAAAAACAGAATCTGTCAAAAACAGAACAGTCTGTACTAATCTGGAACTAATGCAAACTTCTGGAACTCAAAAAATTCTACCAAAATAGGAAGACCTAGATAATTTGATTATTGATCTTCTGCAATTGGAATCAATATTTTATCACGTTCTGGTGATTTTAAACAATTGTTTTTGTGAACAGAAAGTTTCTGGAATTTTCAGCAAGTTCAAATAACTATCATCCAAGAAGATCCTATAGGTCTTACTTGGCACAAACACTAATTAAAACATAAAACCACATCTAACTAGAGGCTAGATAGATTATTTATTACTAAACAGAACCAAAAAGAAAGAACAAAAATAAAAATTGGGTTACCTCCCAACAAGCGCTAACGTTTAACGCCCCTAGCTAGGCATGATGATTTCAATGATGCTCACATAAAAGATAAGAATTGAAAAATAAAAAGAGCATCATGAAGAATATGACTAGCACATTTAAGTCTAACCCACTTACTATGCATAGGGATTTTGTGAGCAAACAACTTATGGGAACAATAATCAACTAGCATAGGAAGGCCAAACAAACATAATTTCAAAACTTTAAGCACGTAGAGAGGAAACTTGATATTATTGCAATTCCTACAAGCATATGTTCCTCCCTCATAATAATTTTCAGTAGCATCATGAATGAATTCAACAATATAACCAGTACCTAAAGCATTCTTTTCATGATCTACAAGCATAGAAATTTTATTACTATCCACATAAGCAAAATTCTTCTCATGAACAATAGTGGGAGCAAATTCAACAAAATACCTATCATGTGATTGAAAATTAAGATCAAGATGACAAGTTTCATGGTTATCATTATTATTTAAAGCATACATGTCATCACAATAATCATCATAGATAGGAGGCACGCTTTCATCATAGTAAATTTGCTCATCAAAGCTTGGGGGACAAAAAATATCATCTTCATCAAACATAGCTTCCCCAAGCTTGTGGCTTTGCATATCATTAGCATGATGGATATTCAAGGAATTCATACTAACAACATTGCAATCATGCTCATCATTCAAGTATTTAATGCCAAACATTCTAATGCATTCTTCCTCTAACATTTTGACACTATTTTCCTTTCCATCATACTCACGAAAGATATTAAAAAGATGAAGCGTATGAGGCAAACTCAATTCCATTTTTTTGTAGTTTTCTTTTATAAACTAAACTAGTGATAAAACAAGAAACAAAAAGATTCGATTGCAAGATCTAAAGATATACCTTCAAGCACTAACCTCCCCGGCAACAGCGCCAGAAAAGAGCTTGATGTCTACTACGCAACCTTCTCCTTGTAGACGTTGTTGGGCCTCCAAGTGCAGAGGTTTGTAGGACAGTAGAAAATTTCCCTCAAGTGGATGACCTAAGGTTTATCAATCCGTGGGAGGCGTAGGTTGAAGATGGTCTCTCTCGAACAACTCTGCAACCAAATAACAAAGAGTCTCTTGTGTCCCCAACACACCCAATACAATGGT
This sequence comes from Aegilops tauschii subsp. strangulata, assembly GCF_002575655.3. Lineage (NCBI taxonomy): Eukaryota > Viridiplantae > Streptophyta > Magnoliopsida > Poales > Poaceae > Aegilops > Aegilops tauschii. The sequence continues at coordinate 232,000,339 of NC_053039.3, forward strand.
AAATTGTATAGGTGCACTAGTTCGGCGAAGAGATGGTGATACAAGTGCAATATAGGTGGTAGATATAGGTTTTTGTAATCTGAAAATATAAAAACAGCAAGGTAACTAATGATAAAAGTGAGCGTAAATGGTATTGCAATGCGTTGAAACAAGGCCTAGGGTTCATACTTTCACTAGTGCAAGTTCTCTCAACAATAATAACATAACTGGATCATATAACTATCCCTCAACATGCAACAAAGTGTCACTCCAAAGTCACTAATAGCGGAGAACAAACGAAGAGATTATGGTAGGGTACGAAACCACCTCAAAGTTACTCTTTCGGATCGATCTATTCAAGAGTCTGTAGTAAAATAACACGAAGCTATTCTTTCCGTTCAATCTATCATAGAGTTCGTACTAGAATAACACCTTAAGACACATATCAACCAAAACCCTAATGTCACCTAGATACTCCAATGTCACCTCAAGTATCCGTGGGTATGATTATACGATATGCATCACACAATCTCAGATTCATCTATTCAAACCAACACAAAGTACTTCAAAGAGTGCCCCAAAGTTTCTACCGGAGAGTCAAGACGAAAACATGTGCCAACCCCTATGCATAGGTTCATGGGCGGAACCCGCAAGTTGATCACCAAAACGTACATCAAGTAGATCACGTGATATCCCATTGTCACCACAGATAAGCACGGCAAGACATACATCAAGTGTCCTCAAATCCTTAAAGACTCAATCCGATAAGATAACTTCAAAGGGAAAACTCAATCCATTACAAGAGAGTAGAGGGGGAGAAACATCATAAGATCCAACTATAATAGCAAAGCTCGCGATACATCAAGATCGTACCACCTCAAGAACACGAGAGAGAGATCAAACACATAGCTACTGGTAAATACCCTCAGCCCCGAGGGTGAACTACTCCCTCCTCGTCATGGAGAGCGCCGGGATGATGAAGATGGCCACCGGTGAGGGATCCCCCCTCCGGCAGGGTGCCGGAACAGGGTCCCGATTGGTTTTTGGAGGCTACAGAGGCTTGCGGCGACGGAACTCCCGATCTATTCTGTTCCCCGATGGTTTTAGGGTATATGGATATATATAGGCGAAAGAAGTCGGTCAGGGGAGCCACAAGGGGCCCACGAGGGTGGAGGGCGCGCCCAGGGGTAGGCGCCCCCCTGCCTCGTGCCTTCCTCGTTGCTTCCCTTACGTACACTCCAAGTCTTCTGGATTGCTTCCGTTCCAAAAATAACTCTCCCGAAGGTTTCATTCCGTTTGGACTCCGTTTGATATTCCTTTTCTGGGAAACACGGAAACAAGGAGAAAAACAGAAACTGGCACTGGGCTCTGGGTTAATAAGTTAGTCCCAAAAATAATATAAAAGTGTAAAATAAAGCCCATAAACATCCAAAACAGATAATATAATAGCATGGAACAATAAAAAAATCATAGATACGTCGGAGACGTATCACATATGCAAGGAAGCGGAAAGGAACGATAGCAATCTCAACATAACGAGAGGTAATTTAGTAATATGAAAATTTCTATAACCATATTTTCCTCTCTCATAATAATTACATGTAGGATCATAAGAAAATTCAACAATATAGCTATCACATAACATATTCTCAACACGATCCACATGCATGCGAAGTTGACACTCTTCCAAAATAGTGGGATTATCATTAACTAAAGTCATGACCTCTCCAAACCCACTTTTATCAAAAAATTCATAAGATTGAATATTCTCCGAGTATGTGGGATCTAAAGTTGACACTCTTCCAAACCTACTTTCAATATTATTGCAAACACTATTATCAATCTCATATTCATCATGGGGCTTAAATAAATTTTCAAGATCATAAGAAGAACCTCCCCAATCATGATCATTGCAACAAGTTGTGGACATAGCAAAACTAGCATCCCCAAGCTTAGGGTTTTGCATATTATTAGCACAATTGACATCAAGAGAATTTATAGTAAAATCATTGCAATCATGCTTTTTATCCAAAGATCCATCATGAATAACTCCATAAAGTACTCTTTTTTTGAAAATTTAGACAGTAGGAGAGTTTCCTACTGCATATATATAAATGGGTGGTGTTACATGGTATTTACATGAGAGGGGGAAGGGGGGTTTACATGGGGGGTTACAATGGGGTGGGGGTGGCTAGAGAAAAGCAGCAAGAATCGTGGCCACTAAATGTTTCTTATGCGGTGGTAGCCTATGGCTAATATCAGAGAAATCCTTTTTGAAGCGTGTCCTCCAGGAGGCGACCGTGGGGGTCACATGTCGAAAGTAGTTGTTGTTTCGTTCCTTCCAGAGGCTCCAGGCAGCCACCAGGAAGATATCCATGATCATCTTGCGCCCATGCCTCATTTTTAGGTGTGAAATCATATCCAACCTATTGCCCTGCGGCGGCCAATGGATCCCCAAGAGGTGCCAGCATGTTCGACTAAAGGTGCAACGAAAGAACAGATGTTCCACCATCTCCTCAACGTGTTTGTTGCAAAGAAGACAATCTAGGTTGTTGCCAATATTGTAGTGTCGTCTGTTCAGCATGTTACGTGTATTGGTTCTGTCAGAGAGCAGAAACCAGCCAAACACTTTGATTTTTGGGATGGATTTGGCCTTCCAAAGCCATCTGAACCCCTCATGGGCCTGTACATCCCGGAAGACAAAGGTGTAATAGGCAGAGGTCTTGAATATTTGGGCTCCCCAAGTACAAATCCACTGATCTTTTGAGCCGTCCAGAGTGAAATGAGAGACCTCCCGCTGAATTTGTCGTAGCTCGTCGTGGGCTTGCATGGATAGCGGTAGGCGAAAGGTTGCAGCTAGATCCGTGGTTGCCAGAAACTGTTGAACTGAAATATCTTCATTGGCAGCAAAGGAGAACGCTCGAGGGAAGGACGTGGTGTAGATGGAGTTATTCCACATGTCTTTCCAGAATAAGTACTTCATCACAAATTTCAGATTCACGAATTTCAAGCAAAACTTCATAAAGATAATCTAGTGCACAAAACTCACTAGCAATTGGTTCATCATAATTGGATCTCTTAAAAAGATTAGCAAGCGGATGAGGATCCATAGATCTTAGGTTCTCTGTTTAGCAATAAATACACAACTATTCCAACCAAACGAGCAAACGAGCCAAGTGAGACATCAAGGCAAACGAAAAGACGAACAGAAGAAGGGCGAATAAAAGGCAAAGGTGAAGTGGGGGAGAGGAAAATGAGAGGCAAATGGCAAATAATGTAATGCGAGGGATAAGGGTTTGTGATGGGTACTTGGTATGTTGACTTTTGCGTAGACTCCCCGGCAACGGTGCCAGAAATGGCTCGTTGTCGGGAAATCAAATCTTGAATTGAATTGGCGCGAATCTCCCCGGCAACGGTGCCAGAAATCCTTCTTGCTACCTCTTGAGCACTGCGTTGGTTTTTCCCTTGAAGAGGAAAGGGTGATGCAGTAAAGTAGCGTAAGTATTTCCCTCAGTTTTGAGAACCAAGGTATCAATCCAGTACGAGACCACGCTGAAGTCCCTCGCACCTACACAAACAAATAAGAACCTCGCAACCAACGCGATAAAGGGGTTGTCAATCCCTTCACGGTCACTTACGAGAGTGAGATCTGATAGATATGATAAGATAATATTTTTGGTATTTTTATGATAAAGAGAAATAAAGATGCAAAGTAAAATAAAAGGCAATAGAAATAGCTAAGTGTTGGAAGATTAATATGATGGAAAATAGACCCGGGGGCCATAGGTTTCACTAGTGGCTTCTCTCAAGAGCATAAGTATTACGGTGGATGAACAAATTACTGTCGAGCAATTGATAGAATTGAGCATAGTTATGAGAATATCTAGGTATGATCATGTATATAGGCATCACGTCCGTGACAAGTAGACCTACTCCTGCCTGCATCTACTACTATTACTCCACACATCGACCGCTATCCAACATGCATCTAGAGTATTAAGTTCATAAGAACAAAGTAACGCTTTAAGCAAGATGACATGATGTAGAGGGATAAACTCATGCAATATGATATAAACCCCATCTTGTTATCCTCGATGGCAACAATACAATACGTGCCTTGCTGCCCCTGCTGTTACTGGGAAAGGACACCGCAAGATTGAACCCAAAGCTAAGCACTTCTCCCATTGCAAGAAAGATCAATCTAGTAGGCCAAACCAAACTGATAATTCGAAGAGACTTGCAAAGATAACCAATCATACATAAAAGAATTCAGAGAAGATTCAAATATTGTTCATAGATAAACTTGATCATAAACCCACAATTCATCGGTCCCGACAAACACACCGCAAAAGAAGATTACATCGAATAGATCTCCACGAGAATCATGGAGAACTTTGTATTGAGATCCAAAGAGAGAGAAGAAGCCATCTAGCTAATAACTATGGACCCGAAGGTCTGAGGTAAACTACTCACACATCATCGGAGAGGCTATGGTGTTGATGTAGAAGCCCTCCGTGATCGATGCCCCCTCCGGCAGGACGCCGGAAAAGGCCCCAAGATGGGATCTCACGGGTACAGAAGGTTGCAGTGGTGGAATTAGGTTTTCATGGATGCCTCTGTTGGTTTGGGGGTACGTAGGTATATATAGGAGGAAGAAGTACGTCGGTCGAGAAACGTGGGCCCCACGAGGGTGGAGGGTGCGCCTGGGGGGGTAGGGGCGCCCCCCTGCCTCATGCTCTCCTTGTTGATTTCTTGACGTGGAATCCAAGTCCTCTGGATCACGTTTGTTACGGAAATCACGTTCCCGAAGGTTTTATTCCGTTTGGACTCCGTTTGATATTCTTTTTCTACGAAACACTGAAATAGGCAAAAAAAACAGCAATTTGGGCTGGGCCTCCGGTTAATAGGTTAGTCCCAAAAATAATATAAAAGTGTATAATAAAGCCCATTAAACATCCAAAACAGAATATAATATAGCATGGAACAATAAAAAATTATAGATACGTTGGAGACGTATCACTCCGTCCTGATGGTACCCTTGACCGCTATAAAGCGTGTTGGGTTGTTCGTGGTTTCCGGCAACTTGCTGGCATCGACTTCACCGACACCTTCGCTCTGGTTGTTAAGCCCGGGAAGATTCGCACGGTTCTCCACCTTGCGGTCTCCCGTTCCTGGCCGGTGCACCAGATGGATGTCTGCAACGCCTTCCTTCATGGTCACCTCGAGGAGCAGGTCTTCTGCCAACAGCCCACGGGCGTTGTTGATCCGGCACATCCCGGTCACATGTGTCTGCTCCCGCAGTCCTTGTACGGACTCAGGCAGGCTCCTTGCGCTTGGTACCAGCGCATCGCAGCGTTTCTGCACCAGCTTGGGTTTCGCTCGGACGCTTCGCTCTTTGTCTATCACCAGGGCTCCGACACAGCATACTTGCTCCTTTATGTCGACGACATCATCCTGATGGCATGTACGGATGGTCTTCTCATTCAGCTCACTGCCCGTCTTCGCGCTGAGTTTGCCATCAAGGACTTGGGTCCTTTGCACTACTTCCTCGGTGTTGAGGTGGTGCGACGTCTGGATGGCTTCTTCCTTCACCAGCGGAAGTACGCTCATGAGCTCCTGGATCGCGCTGGCATGCTTAACTACAAGCCCGCTGCCACACCTGTTGATACGAAGGCCAAGCTCTCTGCCACCGATGGTTCCCCTGCTTCGGATGCTGCCTTTTACCGGTCTATTGTTGGGGCTCTTCAGTACCTCACTCTGACTCGACCGGAGATCCAGTATGCCGTCCAGCAAGTGTGTCTTCACATGCATGCTCCTTGAGACGTTCATTGGGCCGCTATCAAGCGGATTCTCCGCTATGCTACCTCGGCGTCACGCTTCACGCCTCCACCAACATCGTTCTCACCGCCTACTCCGATGCCGACTGGGCGGGCTACCCCAACACTCGTCGCTCCACCTCGGGCTATTGTGTCTTCCTTGGACCCTCGCTCATCTCGTGGTCGTCCAAGCGGCAGCCTACGGTCTCCCACTCCAGTGCTGAGGCTGAGTATCGTGCTATGGCCAACATCGTCGCCAAGAGTTCGTGGCTTCGCCAGCTACTTCAGGAGCTCTCATGTCCTGTCGACCATGCTACGGTGGTCTACTGCAACAACGTCTCGGCGGTCTACTTCTCCGCCAACCCGGTTCATCATCGTCGGACCAAGCATATTGAGTTAGATATTCATTTTGTTTGGGAACAGGTGGCCTGCTACCTCTTGAGCTTGCATTGGTTTTTCCCTTGAAGAGGAAAGGGTGATGCAGCAAAGTAGAGTAAGTATTTCCCTCAGCTTTTGAGAACCAAGGTATCAATCCAGTAGGAGACAATGCGCAAGCCACTGAATACCTGCTCAAACAAACACCAACTTGCACCCAACGCGATAAGGGGGCTGTCAATCCCTTCACTGTTATTTGCAACGTGAGATCTAATAGAGATGAATGAAAGGTAAAGTAATATTTTTTGTATTTTTGATTTATGGAACGGAAAGTAAAAGATTGCAAAGAAAGTAAATAGGTAACTAAAGTTGTAGATCGGAAACTTATATGATGGAAAATAGACCCCGGGGCCATAGGTTTCACTAGAGGCTTCTCTGAAGATAGAAATTATTATGGTGGGTGAACAAATTACTGCCGACCAATTGATAGAAAAGCGAAAAGTTATGACGATATCTAAGGCAATGATCATGAATATAGGCATCACGTCTGTGTCAAGTAGACCGAAACGATTCTGCATCTACTACTATTACTCCACACATCGAACGCTATCCAGCATGCATCTAGAGTATTAAGTTCATAAAGAACGGAGTAACGCCTTAAGCAAGATGACATGATGTAGAGGAATTAACTCAAGCATTATGATGAAAACCCATCTTTTTATCCTCGATGGCAACAATACAATACATGTCGGTTCCCCTTCTGTCACTAGGATCGAGCACCGCAAGATTGAACCCAAAGTTAAGCACTTCTCCCATTGCAAGAAAAACCAATCTAGTTGGCCAAACCAAATCGATAGTTTGAAGAGACTTGCAAAGATATCAAATCATGCATATAAGAATTCAGAGAAGATTCAAATAATATTCATAGATAAGCTGATCATAAATCAACAATTCATCGGATCTCGGCAACACACTGCAAAAGAGTATTACATCGAATAGATCTCCAAGAACATCAAGGAGAACTTTGTATTGAGAATCAAAGAGAGAGAGAATAAGCCATCTAGCTACTAGCTATGGACCCGTAGGTCTGTGGTAAACTACTCACGCTTCATCGGAGAGGCAATGGTGTTGATGTAGAAGCCCTCTGTGATCGAATCCCCCTCCGGCAGGATGCCGGAAAAGGCCCCAAGATGGGATCTCACGGGTACAGAAGGTTGCGGTGGTGGAAAAGTGGTTTCGTGGCTCCCCTGGAAGTTTTTGGGATATTTGAGAATATATAGGAGGAAGATATAGGTCAGGGGGTCACTGAGGGGCCCACTATTGGGGAACATAGTAATTCAAAAATTTTCCTACGATCAAGCAAGATCTATCTAGGAGATGCATAGCAACGAGACGGGGAGAGATTGTCCACGTACCCTCGTAGACCGAAAGCGGAAGCATTATGTTAACGCGGTTGATGTAGTCGAACGTCTTCACGATCCAACCGATCCAAGTACCGAACGTACGGCACCTCCGTGTTCAGCACACGTTCAGCTCGATGACGTCCCTCGAGCTCTTGATCCAGTAGAGGGTCGAGGGAGAGTTCCGTCAGCATGAAGGCGTGGCGACGGTGTTGGTGATGTGATCCGCGCAGGGCTTCGCCTAAGCACTACGACGCTATGACCGGAGGAGTAAACTGTCGAAGGGGGCACCACACACGGCTAAAACAAATTTTGGTGTGCCTTTGGGGTGCCCCCCGCCCCCGTATATAAAGGGGGGAGGAGGAGGCCGGCGGCCTAGGAGGGGCGCGCCAAGGGGGGAGTCCTACTTGGACTCCTAGTCCAAGTAGGATTCGGCCCCCCTCCTTCCTTCCAACGGAGAGGGAAAGGGGAAAGGGGGAGAGGGAGAAGGAAAGAGGGGGGCCGCGCCCCCTCCCCTTGTCCAATTCGGATTGGGCAAGGGGGGCGCGCGCCTCCTCCTGTGGCCTGCATCCTCTCCTCCACTATGGCCCAATAGGCCCATTAACTTTCCCCGGGGGTTCCGGTAACCTCCCGGTACTCCGAAAAATCCCCGATCTTCTTCGGAACCATTCCGATGTCCGTATATAACCTTCCAATATATGAATTATTACCTCTCGACCATTTCGATACTCCTCGTCATGTCCTTGATCTCAGCCGAGACTCCTAACAAACTTCGGTCACCAGAACACATAACTCATAATACAAATCGTCATCGAACATAAGTGTACGAACCCTACGGGTTCGAGAACTATGTAGACATGACCGAGACACATCTCCGGCCAATAACCAATAGCGTAACATGGATGCTCATATTGGCTCCTACATATTCTATGAAGATCTTTATCGGTCGAACCGCATAACAACATACGTCATTCCCTTTGTCATCGGTATGTTACTTGCCCGAGATTCGATCGTCACTATCATCATACCTAGTTCAATCTCGTTACCGGCAAGTCTCGTTACTCGTTCCGTAATGCATCATCCTGTAACTAACTCATTAGTCACATTACTTGCAAGGCTTATAGTGATGTGCATTACCGAGAGGGCCCAGAGATACCTCTCCGATACACGGAGTGACAAATCCTAATCTTGATCTATGCCAACCCAACAAACACCTTCGAAGACACCTGTAGAGCATCTTTATAATCACCAAGTTACGTTGTGATGTTTGATAGCACACAAAGTGTTCCTCCGGTATTCGGGAGTTGCATAATCTCATAGTCAGAGGAATATGTATAAGTCATGAAGAAAGCAATAGCAATAAAACTAAACGATCATTATGCTAAGCTAACGGATGGGTCTTGTCCATCACATCATTCTCTAATGATGTGATCCCGTTCAGCAAATGACAACACATGTCTATGGTTAGGAAACTTAACCATCTTTGATTAACGAGCTAGTCAAGTAGAGGCATACTAGGGACACTCTGTTTTGTCTATGTATTCACACATGTACGAAGTTTCCGGTTAATACATTTCTAGCATGAATAATAAACATTTATCATGATATAAGGAAATATAAATAACAACTTTATTATTGCCTCTAGGGCATATTTCCTTCAGTCTCCCACTTGCACTAGAGTCAATAATCTAGATTACATAGTAATGATTCTAACACCCATGGAGTCTTGGTGCTGATCATATTTTGCTCGTGGAAGAGGCTTAGTCAACGGGTCTGCAACATTCTGATCCGTATGTATTTTGCAAATCTCTATGTCTCCCTCCTTGACTTGATCACGGATGGAATTGAATCGTCTCTTGGTGTGTTTAGTTCTCTTGTGAAATCTGGATTCCTTCACCAAGGCAATTGCTCCCGTATTGTCACAAAAGATTTTCATTGGACCCGATGCACTAGGTATTAAACCTAGATCAGATATGAACTCCTTCATCCAGACTCCTTCATTTGCTGCTTCCGAAGCAGCTATGTACTCCGCTTCACACGTAGATCCTGCCACGACGCTCTGCTTGGAACTGCACCAACTTACAGCTCCACCATTCAATATACTTATGTATCCAGTTTGTGACTTAGAGTCATGCGGATTAGCGTCAAAGCTTGCATCGACGTAACCATTTACAGCAAGCTCTTTGTCACCTCCATAAACGTGAAACATATCCTTAGTCCTTGTCAGGTATTTCAGGATGTTCTTGACCGCTGTCCAGTGATCCACTACTGGATTACTTTGGTACCTCCCTGCTAAACTTATAGCAAGGCACACATCAGGTCTGGTACACAGCATTGCATACATGATAGAACCTATGGCTGAGGCATAGGGAATGACTTCCATTTTCTCTCTATCTTCTGCAGTGGTCGGGCATTGAGTCTGGCTCAACTTCACACCTTGTAACACAGGCAAGAACCCTTTCTTTGACTGATCCATTTTGAACTTCTTCAAAACTTTATCAAGGTATGTGCTTTGTGAAAGTCCAATTAAGCGTCTTGATCTATCTCTATAGATCTTGATGCCCAATATATAAGCAGCTTCACCGAGGTCTTTCATTGAAAAATTCTTATTCAAGTATCCTTTTATGCTATCAAGAAATTCTATATCATTTCCAATCAGCAATATGTCATCCACATATAATATTAGAAATGCTGCAGAGCTCCCACTCATTTTCTTGTGAATACAGGCTTCTCCAAAAGTCTGTATAAAACCATATGCTTTGATCACACTATCGAAGCGTATATTCCAACTCCGAGATGCTTGCACTAGTCCATAAATGGATCGCTGGAGCTTGCACACGTTGTTAGCACCTTTAGGATCGACAAAACCTTCTGGTTGCATCATATACAACTCTTCTTTAAGATATCCATTAAGGAATGCAGTTTTGACATCCACTTGCCAAATTTCAAAATCATAAAATGCGGCAATTGCTAACATGATTCGGACAGACTTATGCATCGCTACGGGTGAGAAGGTCTCATCGTAGTCAACTCCTTGAACTTGTCGAAAACTTTTTGCAACAAGTCGAGCTTTGTAGATAGTAACATTGCCGTCAGCGTTAGTCTTGTTCTTGAAGATCCAATTATTCTCTATGGCTTGCCGATCACCGGGCAAGTCAACCAAAGTCCACACTTTGTTCTCATACATGGATCCCATCTCAGATTTCATGGCCTCAAGCCATTTCGCGGAATCTGGGCTCATCATCGCTTCCTCATAGTTCGTAGGTTCATCATGGTCAAGTAACATGACCTCCAGAACAGGATTACCGTACCACTCTGGTGTGGATCGTACTCTGGTTGACCTACAAGGTTTGGTAGTAACTTGATCTGAAGTTTCATTATCATTATCATTAGCTTCCTCACTAATTGGTGTAGGAATCACTGGAACTTATTTTTGTGATGAACTACTTTCCAATTTGGGAAAAGGTACAATTACCTCATCAAGTTCTACTTTCCTCCCACTCACTTCTTTCGAGAGAAACTCCTTCTCTAGAAAGGATCCATTCTTAGCAACAAATATCTTGCCTTCGGATCTGAGATAGAAGGTGTACCCAACAGTCTCCTTTGGGTATCCTATGAAGACACATTTCTCCGATTTGGGTTCGAGCTTATCAGGTTGAAGCTTTTTCACATAAGCATGGCAGCCCCAAACTTTAAGAAACGACAACTTAGGTTTCTTGCCAAACCACAGTTCATATGGTGTCGTCTCAACGGATTTAGATGGTGCCCTATTTAATGTGAATGCAGCCGTCTCTAAAGCATAACCCCAAAACGATAGTGGTAAATCGGTAAGAGACATCATAGATCGCACCATATCTAATAAAGTACGGTTACGACGTTCGGACACACCATTACGCTGTGGTGTTCTAGGTGGCGTGAGTGCGAAACTATTCCACATTGTTTCAAATGAAGACCAAACTCATAACTCAAATATTCACCTCCATGATTAGATCGTAGAAATTTTATTTTCTTCTTACGATGATTTTCAACTTCACTCTGAAATTCTTTGAACTTTTCAAATGTTTCAGACTTATATTTCATTAAGTAGATATACCCATATCTGCTCAAATCATATGTGAAGGTCAGAAAATAACAATACCCACCACGAGCCTCAGCACTCATCGGACCACATACATCGGTATGTATTATTTCCAACAAGTCAGTTGCTCGCTCCATTGTTCCGGAGAACGGAGTCTTAGTCATCTTGCCCATGAGGCATGGTTCGCAAGCATCAAGTGATTCATAATCAAGTGATTCCAAAAGTCCATCAGCATGGAGTTTCTTCATGCGCTTTACACCAATATGACCTAAATGGCAGTGCCACAAATAAGTTGCACTATCATTAATAACTTTGCATCTTTTGGATTCAATATTATGAATATGTGTATCACTACAATCGAGATTTAACAAAAATAGACCACTCATCAAGGGTGCATGACCATAAAAGATATTACTCATATAAATAGAACAACCATTATTCTCTGATTTAAATGAATAACCGTCTCGCATCAAACAAGATCTAGATATAATGTTCATGCTCAACGCTGGCACCAAATAACAATTATTCAGGTCTAAAACTAAACCCGACGGTAGATGTAGAGGTAGCGTGCCGACGGCGATCACATCGACTTTGGAACCATTTGACACGCGCATCGTCACCTCGTCCTTAGCCAATCTTCGTTTAATCTGTAGCCCCTATTTCGAGTTGCAAATATGAGCAACAGAACCAGTATCAAATACCCAGGCGCTACTACGAGCATTAGTAAGGTACACATCAATATCATGTATATCAAATATACCTTTCACTTTGCCATCCTTCTTATCCGCCAAATACTTGGGGCAGTTCTGCTTCCAGTGACCAGTCCCTTTGTAGTAGAAGCACTCAGTTTCAGGCTTAGGTCCAGACTTGGGCTTCTTCCCTTGAGCAGCAACTTGCTTGCTGTTCTTCTTGAAGTTCCCCTTCTTCCCTTTGCCCTTTTTCTTAAAACTACTGGTCTTGTTAACCATCAACACTTGATGCTCCTTCTTGATTTCTACCTCCGCAACCTTTAGCATCGCGAAGAGCTCGGGAATTGTCTTTTCCATCCCTTGCATATTATAGTTCATCACGAAGCCTTTATAGCTTGGTGGCAGTGATTGAAGAACTCTGTCAATGACACTATCATCAGGAAGATTAACTCCCAGCTGGGTCAAGTGGTTATGATACCCAGACATTTTGAGTATATATTCACTGACGGAACTATTCTCCTCCATTTTGCAGCTATAGAACTTGTTGGAGACTTCATATCTCTCAACTCGGGCATTTGCTTGAAATATTAACTTCAACTCCTGGAACATCTCATATGCTCCATGATGTTCAAAACATCTTTGAAGTCCCGATTCTAAGCCGTAAAGCATGGCACACTGAACTATCGAGTAGTCATCAACTTTGCTCAGCCAGATGTTCATAACGTCTGGAGTTGCTCCTGCAGCGGGCCTTGCACCTAGCGGTGCTTCCAGGACATAATTCTTCTGTGCAGCAAAGAGGATAATCCTCAAGTTGCGGACCCAGTCCGTGTAGTTGCTACCATCATCTTTCAACTTAGCTTTCTCTAGGAACGCATTAAAATTCAAGGGAACTTTCGTGGGTTTGTCACGACAGATGTCCTAGTGTGAGGACTTAGTCATGGAGCCATCGCAACGACATTAGCTTAAAGGGGTTAATCAGGACAAAGGACATGAGGAGTTTATACTGGTTCGGCCTCTTGCGGTGAAGGTAAAGGCCTAATCTAGTTTGAGGTGGTATTGCTAGGGTTTCGATGACCAGGGAGTGAATACACTTAGCCTGGCTCTCGATCTGTTGTATCTTGTCCCTAAACCTCCGCTGGGTCATCCCTTTATATACACAGGTTGACGCTCGACGGTTCACAAGATCCTGGCCGGCTCATAAACGTGTCCGGCTCGGTTTTTACTCTTTCCTATCTTACAATTCAAGTCATACACCTATGGCGGTTTATATCTATGGGCCCTAACCTGCCTTTGGGCTTTGGGCCTTCTTACTAAGTCTTCTTCGTAAGCCGCCATCTTCTATGTCTTCATGGGCTTCAATATTGGCGGATCATCATTAGCATAAGCCGGCCCCTCCAGGGCGGTTTATACTCAATAGTTATATCCCCAACATTAGGCCCCAGGTTGATTTGAACTTGTTCATGTCAATCTTCAACACTTAGAAAAATTCCTTCTTCATAACCTTCGCGAAGACTGGTAACTCGCCGTGACATCATCTTCTGAGATCCTGATAACTCGCCATGACGTCACCTGTCATTAATTTTATGCAAAGCCAAAATCTTTTAACGTATCCCCTTATCTTTAATGAATCTCTGAAAATCGAGGCTTCTGCATGTTTACAGATCCGTTTTTTGACCTCCACGATTCCCGCACTTGCCACTTATCCATTCGCCTTATAAATAGGACCGAGGGTCCCTTTCACTCCCCCTCCCCCCCCCCCCCCCCCGTGCCTCTTCGTCTCGTCGTCTTCCTTGCGACGCCCTAGCGCCCGAGCTCAACCGCCGCCGTCAAGCTTCACCTCTGCTTCAACGTTGGCAGCTGCATCAACCTGTTCGGACCAGACTCCACTCACGCGCCTCCGCCATTCAACAGCCTTCGTAAGTTCTTCCTCCTCCCTTTCGTAGATCTGATTAGGGTTCGCACGAGCTCATGGAGGTTCAGTGCTGTTCTTCACCTGTTTTTCACCGTAGCATAAATGGCGGATTCAAACTTGATATTTTCCTGTGCGGTAGCAGCCATAGTCCTTCTTTTTCCATCAGATCATCTCTTTTATGTAGAAAACCTGATCTGGAACTTCATAAACTGCTCAAGTACAAATATTTAGGTCTGAATATTTTTTTTTCTGACACGCGGTAGATCCGCAATTATGATATCAATCTGTGAAAACTGTATTTTCTTCACTTAGTCATTTTCCAACTTCAGATCTATACTTTCAATACCCGTGTAGGCGGTTTAACTCAGAAAATAATAACCTGCCAGGTACCATTAGTCCTCTCTTAAACCGCCAATTGCTCATCCCTGCAACTTGATAATACCAATCTTTGGTTTAACACCTTTGCATGCTTTAACACTTTCTGTCCTTTAACTTTTAATGGATTAAACATGAATCTTAAACCGGCACAAACCCTCTTCCAGGTTATCGGATAAATGGCCAAGTCCTTTTACTCCTGCAACTGGGTTCAATCCCGGGTTACAGAAGAAAGGTTGAACGGATATGTTACCACTGGCGCTTTAGCCAAAAAGGAAGTCATCCACTGGAGAGTCCCTGGTCCTGAAAATCCTCCTGAACCCAAGGAAGGGGAAGTTATCGTTTTTGCTGACCATCTGAGTCGAGGATTCAGCCCTCCCAGATCAAAGTTTTTTCGTGATGTGCTTCATTTTCTCCAACTTCATCCTCAAGATATTGGACCAAACTCTGTATCCAATATTTGCAGTTTTCAAGTGTTTTGTGAAGTTTACCTGCAATAGGAGCCCACGGTTGAGTTGTTTAGAGATTTCTACTATTTAAACCGCCGTACAAAATTTGTGGATGGGCCCAATACTGAACTTGGCAGGGTATCAATCCAAAAGAGGAAAGATGTTAGCTTCCCTTACGCTAACCATCATAGCCATCCCAAAGACTGCAATCAAACTTGGTTCTATTGCCGAGATACATCTCCAGCTGATGAAAATCCTCTGCCGGGTTACCATGCTCACCGGCTTAGCAGTACACATCCACTCCCCCAAAGACTCAGCGCAAAAGAACGGGCTAAGTATGCACCACAGCTTTCAAAGCTCAGAGCCTTTGTGGCAAACGGTTTAACAGGCGTCGATTTTGTCCGTTGCTAGGTGTCTTGGAGTATTTTACCCTTAAGCCGTCGCCCCGATTTAATGTGTGAATACACAGGGGATTTGAAAGACCCTCAACGCCATATTGATATTCAGCTGACAGACGCTGAAGTTACTGAAGCCGTCAAGAAGATGTTGGATATACCGGTGGCCGAATGCAGCAAAACAGGGGTTAGTCCTTTCTGCGCCTCCAACAAACCGCCATCTGTAAGAATTGCCTAACCCCTGCTTAATACATATTTTTAATATTCCCTTATGATCTTCTCAACCTTTTACAGGGTGATGATCCATTCTGGAAGAGGAAACCGCAAGATAAACCGGCCAAGACAACTCGCCCCAAGACCAAGGTCACCAAGAAGCCTGCCAAGAAGAAAACCGCTGAATCCACCGATTTAAACATTGACGATGACGATGATAATCATGAGTCAGAGGTAGAACTTGATTCACTTGGCTCCTTTTTCATACATCTCATTGACAACGATTATTATCAAGATGACGCTGAGGCTAGCCATGCTAGTGACGTAGAGGTAATTATTCTTTCCTCCGGCTCAGATCCTCTGCCAACACAGAAAACCCGTCAAGCACGCCGGAAAGTAAGATTTTCTCACCCTCTAGCTCACTTGGATCCAAATTTTCTTTTGAAGCAACGGCAACATGAAGCTCGCCGCACAACCCGGCATAGTGGCAACGTGATCACCTTTGCCGGTTTACCAAACACCCCACTTCGCAAACGCCGTCCAGAGGTCTTACATATTTCTGACATACTTTACCCCAAGGCAGGTTATTTTCGACAACCTCTTAACCCGTCTGATTCAAACTATCAGGGGACCTCTCATTCTTCCTCTGGCGAGTCAACAGGAACACAAATTCCAACCCTCAAAACGGTTCCTGGGTGAGCATATTTAATTGACCCTTCATATCTTATATTTGATCTTTATACTGACCTGATGTACACTTTGTTATTTTCAGGGCCAAAGCCAGAGCCAGTAAAAAGGCTAAAGTGAATAAACCGGCTGAAGACCCCATTCCATCTGAACCGGAAAGGACCCCTGAACCGTCTAATCCAAATGCTGAAAATATTCCTGATGACCCGCCACCACAAGATCATGAAAATTAAGTTGAACATATGGAAGTTGATCCAATGATTCAGGCTGATAAACCGCCAAGCCCAACTAAAGCTGCAGATGACAAAGCTGACGATGTTGTGGTTACTGGCTTTGGTTACACAACCCCTGGCAACCCCATTGCTCTGTCAAAACACAGTGCCAAAGAAGAAATATCTGCTGTTGACAAGGGCAAGTGGAAAGCGTACTTGGAAAGCTGCATCAAGATATCCATTCTGGGTTTTTAAATCGTTTGTACACAAGCCGTGACTATGAAGCCGGTTTAGTGAACATGATGAAGGAGCGGTATGAGGTAACTGCTATTAACTCTACATAAATATTCTTCCCTTAGCCGCCAAATTTATTGGACATAATAGAATGTTCTGTAAATTTCCAAAAGCCATATAGATTGACTCCAGTAGCCCCCAAGGGCCGGTTTATACTGACAATATGAACCGGGACTTGTAGAATAACAACTCTTCAATTTCGCCTGTGTAGCCCCCAAGGGCCGGTTTATACTTTCAAGAAAAGCCGGGACTTTAGTATAAGAACTCTTCAATTTCGCCTGTGTAGCCCCCAAGGGCCAGTTTATACTTTCATGATAAACCGGGACTTTAGTATAAGAACTCTTCAATTTTGCCCGTGTAGCCCCCAAGGGCCGGTTTATACTTTCAAGATAAACCGGGACTTTAGTATAAGAACTCTTCAATTTCGCCTGTGTAGCCCCCAAGTGCCAAGAATAATACTTGTGTTGAGCTTGGGACTTGTAAAAAATTTCATAAGAAGCAATGGACATTAGCCCCCAAGTGCCAAGTATAATACTTGTTCTGTGCTTGGTGTCGTGGTTCTAAGACTGATAGTAGAATGGGGGGTAGGTATGAGGAGGCAAGATCCCAGCTATGGTGAAGTTGTACACACAAGGTTTACGAGTTCAGGCCCTTCACGGTGGAAGTAATAGCCCTACGTCTCGGTGCCCGGAGGTGGTCGACTGGATTATATGTGTGTGGAGTTACAGGGGGTTTCCACCTTTGTCCCTGAGGAGGGGGGTGGCTTATATAGAGTTCGCCAGGCCCTTCCTGCCCTCAGTTACACATGGTTTAAGGTACATAAAGATGGGGCATTTCTGGTAACGCCAGTAATAAAGTGACATAAATGACCATTAAGTCTACAGAGTAAATGTCCGACCATTGCTGTACAGAGTGGCTTTAGATCTTCTGTCCGTCGAGTGATTCTTGTTACGGTCGAGTGAGTACTATCTCTTGGTCGAGTGACACTGAATCTTCCGAGCGGAATGCTTCTGGTCGAGTGGATGATGCTATGCCTTGAATGCTTCTGACTTTAGGGAAATGTCCTTGGGGAGGGTGTCTAGGTCAGGCCTATGACCCTACCCTAGGTACATGTCGTCATCATTAGCCCCCGAATGGTTCAGGGTTCGAGTGGAGAAGGAGTTGAAAACAATTCCGACTCAATTTTTGCGCTTCGGAAGCGTCTTGCTAGGATCAATGAACAACATCATGACTTCAACTTCTTTTTCAGTCGCCTTGATCCATTCTTGGTTTGTCGAGTGAACTTTGCTGCTAAGCTTCGAGTGTTGATATGGAAAAAATCTTTGTCCTGACGGGCTGCTCTGCTGCTCCCGGATCTTGCGGGATTCGAAATTTTGGGAAGCGCGTAGGAGGGAGGAGGCCGCAGTAATCGGGAAGGATTAGGCAGGGACGCCTCGATATCTGCGCCACCTTTTTCGCCACGTATCGAGCGAGCGCCAGTTGTGGGATTTGACAGGATCACCCGGACCCAGTGGTCACTCACTCGGAAACGATTCCATATAAGGCATTGAATTGGGGAATTCTGCACGGTGCGCCCCTATTTCTCCTTCTCCCTCCTCTGTTTCTCCACCGCTGCCGCTTCCAATCTTGACGCCGCCTCCCGCCCGTGCGCCTCTTGCTTCGATGGCGAAGGACAAGACGACGGCACTGGAACGCGCGAAGAAGGGGGCGGCAAAGGGGAAGGGGAAGAAGACCGGCAGGAGCGGGTCATCATCGAGATCCGGCTTGCCGCGCAGCTGGGTTCAGGGAGACTGGATCCAGTCCACCATCGAGTTTGATGATTCGCGAGATCTGGCCAAGAGTGGGCTGATCAAGCATGGTTCCTGGAGGCTCCCAGGGGACGAGTCTGAGCCGCTGCCCCAGGAGGGCGAATGCGTCTTGATCGCCACCCACGTCGACCGCGGTTTTTCTTTGCCCCCACATCCCTTTTTCCGTGCCTTTCTGAACTTCTTCGGAGCTCAACTCCACTATTTCTCTCCCAATACTATCACGTACGTTGCTGCCTTTGTCTCACTGTGTGAGAATTTCCTGGGCTGTCGACCGCACTGGGGTCTATTCAAGCACATCTTCACATGTCGCTCGCGGACTGTGAAAAAAGCTAGCCCGAGTGACGAGAAAACCCAGGTAATCCAGATGTGTGGGGGCTTAGGCATCCAGATGCAGGGCAAGAGCGCTTTTCCTACGATGACTCTCCCTGACTCGGTTAGAGGGTGGCAGTCGACTTGGTTTTATTGCAAAGACAAGTCGACTCCTGGCCACTCGACTGGTCTACCTCCCTTTTCTTTGGCGCGAGTCCAGAAACCCACCACCTTGAAAGTGACTCCAGCAGAGAAGGTGGAGGTAGCCATGTTGATGGAGCGAGTAGTTCAGGGGATTCATGAGGGTGTGACCGGAATGGATTTGCAAGTATTTCTCAGTCGACGTATCCAGCCCCTCCAGGCTCGAGATCACTCGATGTGGATGTACTCTGGGATTGAAGATTCCACTCGGATCCACCCGGAGGACGTTGATGAGAAGATGGTGGCGCAGTGGGTGCAAGGCATCACAGGAAACAAGGACAACCCCAGGGGGTCCCGAAGAGTTTTACCATTCGACACCAACAACCAACCAGACAAGGTCCATTCTTTATTTCCGAGTGTTTTTCATTCTGACTTGCAACTGTTTACTGAGTCGACCATCCTTTGTTCACCTCTTTTGCTTCGCAGATCTATACGGATACATACTCAATGCCGAACGGGGAGCAAGAGCAGTACCAGGAAGGAGAAGAAAGCGGAGGCGAAAGCATGGATTATCAGTCTGATGGAGGAGAAGAGGAGGAGGAAAGCGAGGACTCGAGCAGTGGCGAAGAGGTCGAGTCACCACCTCACAATGAAAGGCGTTCCAAGAATAAGCACGACCCGGCAAGTATCCGTGGCAAGGCGACTGCGCAGACTGGACAGACCTCAAAGTGCCCTCGAACATCTTCTCCAGCGCCGACTGAGAAGGCCCCGAAGCAGCCTAAGGTTACGCCGTCAAAACCGCGGAAGGCTTTGCCCAAGATCAAAGTGGCCGTTCCCATTGCTTCCGGGTAATAGTTGGACTTGGTTTCTTGGTTTGGCATGAACTGAACTTTGGTCGACTCATTTCGGAAGGTCTGACCGACTGAATCTTGAGATTTGTAGTGTTGCTACCTCTGGGACTTCTGTTTACAGGGATGAAGACGAGGAAATGGAGGATGCAGTCACTTATAATCCGGGTACGACTCTTGTAGTCTTGTCTTTACTTTCTCAGTTGTTTTACTAGTCGACCGAATTATGGCGATTGATTCTTTTGCAGCTCCTCCCAATGTCATCGATCTTCCAGATGACGACGAGGATGTGCCGCTGAGGCCTATGGGAAGGAGAAACATGAAGACATCAACTGGCAAGGCGCCTTAGTCGATGCCGGTGACGGAACTGGTAATCCAGGAGACCGGCGATGCTAATCGGACTTCTGTGACTTTCACCGTACCACGTGCCCAGCCTTCAGCGTCGACTGCGCAGACTCCAGCCGATCCATCTTCACTCTTCACTGCACATCACGTCCGAGAGGACCAAGTGGGTGCTGCCAAGGAGGCTATACGCCAGGCGAGCATCATGATGGAGCAGATGAAGATGGTCCGAGAGGCCAGCGAGGCTGCTTACGACGCTAGCTCAGCTCTCCAGAGCAACGTCTAGGTTGGTTGACAACCGACTGACCCTTTAGCTTGTCACTTGTTCTGTTAGGATATGCTACCTGAAAACTTTCCTTGAGGAATCTTTCCATCAATCTGCGTTTTGCATTTGTACACCCACTGGGTGTTTTGACTTACTGCTGAATAGTTCTGCATCTTGAGTCGACTAAGTTGTGTCGATTGAGTCTTTGAACCAGTGGGGGCATGTTGAGTGCACCCACTGGGTGTAGTCCCCGAGACCATAGTTGACTGCGGGCAGTCGACTATGGTCTGAGAATCGGAATTTTCTCACTCGGCCTGGACAGATAATGTCGAGTGGAACCTGAACTAGTGGGGGCACGCTGAGTGCACCCATTGGGTGTAGTCCCCGAGACCGTGGTCGACTGCGGGCAGTCGACTATGGTCTGAGAAGAACTTTCCTCTCTTTTTTTTACACTCGGCCTGGACAGACCATGTCGAGTGGAAACTGGACCAGTGGGGGCACGCTAAGTGCACCCACTGGGTGTAGCCCCCGAGACTACTGTTGGATGTTTGATTCAGCAGTAGTCTTAGAACTTGTTGAATTTGTCACTCAATTGCTCTAAAGTAACCAATATTTTCTTCTGTCGACTGACTTTCCTTTGGTTACAGAAATCCTGTGAACTTGGAGCTCAATTTGCTGACCTGGAGCAGAAGCAAATTCAGCTCAATCTCGATCTGGAGCTAGCCAAGACAAACTTGCAGAAGGCCAAGGATGAAGCCACTGGTACAAAAAACTTGTCGACTGACTTGTTCCTGAACCGGGTATTATTTGCTTTTTCTGAACTAAGCGTCATTTCTTTCAGAAACAATGAACCAGGCTCTAGCGAAGAAGGATCTGGACCTTGCAGCCGTGCAGAAGGCAGCCGAAGAGAAAACTGCACTCGCCGACCAGAAGCTAGCTTCAGTCGGCAAACTGGAGGAAGAGAACACCAAGCTGAAGACTGCCCTGGATGAAGCCAACAAGGAGGCGACTCATCTGAAGAAGGACAAGAGGGCCCTGACCAACAAGGTGGAATACATCACCCGCAAGAGAGATGACTTGGAGAATTATGTGGGAGGTCTTGCCAAAAAGTTGTTCGTCATGCTTGAAGGTGCCTACCCTCGTCTGACTGACTTGTTGCTGTCGACTCGATATATAACCATTGACTCATCGTTGTATTGCGTGTGCAGAGTTTTGCCAGAATTTCGAGGAAGAGACTGGGCGGGTTGAGACAAGCTTGGACCCCATACTCTCTCCTGTGAAGGACGAAGCTGCCATGAACGTGCTCCGACTGGAATCTCGTGTCGCTGGTGTTGTCGACTACCTTGCTCGTCTGAAAGTTGCGGTGTCGCGAATCGACACAGCCCTCTGGCCAAGGGCGACGCTCCAAAATGACCTCAAGTCTCTGATGGCTCGACTCAACGAGGTTCCTGGTCGGGTGCAGGAATGGAAGAAGTCTTCTGCTCGCTGCGGTGCTGACGTGGCTCTGTCTCTGGTTCGTGTCCACTGCAAGGAAGCGCTAGAAGAGAAGCTAGCAGCAATCAAGGTCGCCAATACCAAAAAGCATGACTTCCAATCCTTCATGGAAACTTTCATTGTTGCTGCCACTCGGATCGCTGACGGTATCGACCTGGACGAGTTCGTCGAGCTAGCTAGCCCTCCTCCTGCGGAGTGAACAAACTTATGCCTCGCCTTAAATTTGCCTCGGAATGCCGAGTGATTTTGTAATCGTTAAACTCCTTCGGGCCTGATGCCCGAGTACTTTAATCTGTGGTTTGGAGCCTTAGGATTTATCTGAACTTGGTTTATCTCTGAGTATGTTTGTGTTTGCCTTCGAGTGGAACTTGTTTCTTCACTCGGAATAGTCTTTGTACTTGCGATGCAGCTCTGAGGAGAAGGTAATCAGTCGACCTGCACCTCGTCGCCCTCGCGGATTGGGTTGGAGCACACATTGTACTCATGGCGCAGCTCTGAGGAGAAGGTCGCAGTCGACCTGCACCTCGTCGTCCTTGCTGATCAAGATGGAGCGTGTAGCCAAGTCCCCGAGCGAAAAGATCGGTTCTCACTCGGCACGTGTTTTTAACTTAGGCGAGTACCAGACTGCAGCTAAGCCCCCGAGTGAGAGGGTTGCTCGCCACTTGGTAGGATTTTTTAAACTTAGGTGAGTACTGGACTGCAGCTAAGCCTCCGAGGGAGAGGGCTGCTCACCACTCGGTAGGATTTTTTAAACTTAGGCGAGTACTGGACTGCAGCTAAGCCTTCGAGTGAGAGGGTTGCTCGCCACTCGGTAGGATTTTTCAAACTTAGGCGAGTACTGGACTGCAGCTAAGCTCCGAGGCTGAGGGTTGCTCACCACTCGCTAGGATTTTTTAAACTTGGGCGAGTACTGGACTGCAGCTAAGCCTCTGAGTGAGAGGGTTGCTTGCCACTCGGTAGGATTTTTCAAACTTAGGCGAGTACTAGACAGCAGCTAAGCCCCCGAGTGAGAGGGTTGCTCGCCACTCGGTAGGATTTTTTAAACTTAGGCGAGTACTGGACTGCAGCTAAGCCTCCGAGTGAGAGGGTTGCTCGCCACTCAGTAGGATTTTTCAAACTTAGGCGAGTACTGGACTGCAGCTAAGCCCCCGAGTGAGAGGCTTGCTCACCACTCGGTAGGATTTTTCAAACTTAGGCGAGTACTGGACTACAGCTAAGCCCCCGAGTGAGATGCTTGCTCACCACTCGGTAGGATTTTTCAAACTTAGGCGAGTACTGGACTGCAGCTAAGCCCCCGAGTGAGAGGCTTGCTCACCACTCGGTAGGATTTTTCAAACTTAGGCGAGTACTGGACTGCAGCTAAGCCCCTGAGTGAGAGGCTTGCTCACCACTCGGTAGGATTTTTCAAACTTAGGCGAGTACTGAACTGCAGCTAAGCCCCCGAGTGAGAGGCTTGCTCATGACTCGGTGGGATTTTTTAAACCTAGGTGAGTACTGGACTGCAGCTAAGGCCCCGAGTGAGAGGCTTGCTCACCACTCGGTAGGATTTTTTAAAGTTACGCGAAACGGATTCGCAGCTAAGCCCCCGAGCGAGAGGCTTGCTCATCACTCGGTGGGATTTTCTTTTTTGGAACTTAGGCGAAGCGGATTCGCGGCTAAGGCACCCACTGGGGGATTTAGAACACATAAAAAAGCAACAACAATCGTTTAGGAGACTGTGAAACTGTGTCTTTGATAATCAAACTAGAAGGTATTTCTTATTACATCTCAACAATATGAAAGCTTAAGTATAAAAGGGGCAGAGCAGCTCCGCATTCCAAGCGCATGGCTCGTCTTTATTGTGCTCGACATTGTAGAGGTGGTATGCTCCGTTGTGGAGCACTTTGGTGACAATGAAGGGGCCTTCCCAAGCAGGAGCGAGCTTGTGTGGTTTCTGCTGATCCACTCGAAGAACCAAGTCTCCCTCTTGAAATGCTCGACCCCTCACATTTCTGGCATGGAATCGACGCAGGTCTTGCTGATAAATTGTTGACCGGATCAGGGCCATCTCTCTTTCCTCTTCCAGGAGATCAACTGCATCTTGCCAAGCCTGTTCCGCTTCATCTTCTGAGAAAAGTTCGACTCGGGGTGCATTGTGAAGCAAGTCACTCGGAAGGACAACTTCAACCCCATAGACTAAGAAGGGTGGAGTTCGGCCAATCGACCGATTAGGAGTTGTCCTCAATCCCCAAAGCACTGATGGAAGTTCATCGACCCAGGCGCCTGCTGCATGCTTGAGGTCACGCATCAATCGGGTTTCAGTCCTTTGAGAATTAATCTGTTTGCTCTTTCAGCTTGTCCATTCGACCGGGGATGGGCGACTGAAGCATAGTCGACCCGAGTGCCTTGGGAAGCGCAAAAGGCTCTGAACTCATCAGAATCGAAGTTCGACCCATTATCTGTGATGATGCTGTGCGGGACACCACATCTGAATGTTAACTCCCTGATGAAGCTGACAGCAGTACTTGCTTCGAGGTTTTTGATAGGCTTGGCTTCAATCCATTTGGTGAACTTGTCGACTGCTACGAGCACATGAGTGAAGCCAATCCTACCAGTCCTCAAAGGTCCAACCATATCTAATCCCCAGACAGCAAAGGTCCAGACGAGTGGAATGGTCTTCAAGGTTGATGCAGGCTTGTGTGACATGTTGGAGTAGAACTGGAAACCTTCACATTTGTCGACTATATCTTTTGCCATTTCATTCGCCTGTGGCCAATAAAACCCCCGCTCGGTATGCTTTGGCCACAATGGTCCGAGAGGACGCATGGTGACCACAGGTCCCCGAGTGGATGTCGTTGAGGATCACTCGACCTTCTTCTGGTGTTATGCACTTCTAGGCGACTCCGGTAACACTTTCTCTGTAAAGCTGTCCACCCATTACCGTGAAAGCTTTAGATCGATGGACAATCTGACGGGCTTCTTCTTCATCCTCTGGGAGCTCTTTCCTGAGAATATAAGCAATGTACGGCACTGTCCAATCGGGTATGACGACCAAAACTTCCATGACCAAGTCGACCACGGCTGGGATTTCAACTTCAGTCGGATCAGTAGGGCTCTTAGGTTGTGGGGGCTCCTCCGTGAAGGGATCCTCTTGGACAAATGGCATGTGAAGATGCTCCAAGAATACATTACTGGGAATAGGTTCACGCTTGGAACCTATCTTTGCCAAATCATCAGCTGCTTGATTTTTCAGTTGGGGTATATGATGGAGCTCTAACCCTCGAACTTCTTCTCCAACTTTTTCACTGCATTACAACAGCCAGTCATAGCCGGGCTCCTGACATCCCACTCCTTCATTACTTGATTAACCACCAAATCTGAGTCGTCGTAGACCATTAGGCGACGGACGCCGAGTGTAATGGCCATACGCAACCCGTACAGAAGTGCTTCGTATTCAGCCTCATTGTTGGAGGAATCAAAATGAATCTGAAGAACATAGTTGAGCCTGTCTCCTCGTGGGGATACCAATACCACCCCATCACCAAAACCATTCAACATCTTGGATCCGTCAAAGAACATGGTCCAATGCTCCGAGTGAATCTGAGTCGGTTGTTGCTGCTCAACCCACTCGGCAAGGAAATCTGCTATTGCTTGGGACTTGATAGCTTTCTTTGCCTCGAACTTTATATCCAATGGAAGGAGTTCAATCGTCCATTTTGCCACTCGACCAGTTGCATCTCTGTTGTTCAGAATTTCTGACAATGGTGCGTCACTGACGACTGTAATTGAATGATCTGAAAAATAATGTGTAACCTTCTTCGTGGTCATGTAAATTCCGTAAACAAGCTTATGATAATGTGGATATCTCTGCTTGGACGGATTCAAGACTTCAGAAATATAGTACACTAGGCGCTGAACTTTATAGGCTTTTCCTTCTTCTTCCCGCTCGACTGAGTACTGTACTGACTACTTGTCCAGTGACTACAATATAAAGCAGTAAAGGCTCTTTGCTGATTGGGGCAGCAAGCACCGGCTGGGTGGAAAGCAGGGTTTTGAGCTCTGCAAACGCTGCATCAGCTTCAGGAGTCCAGTCGAACTTATCGGATTTCTTCATCAGTCGGTAAAGAGGCAATGCCTTTTCACCGAGGCGAGAGATGAATCGACTCAGGGCGGCCAAACAACCAGTAAGCTTCTAAACGTCATGCACACGCACAGGGCGTTTCATCCGGAGTATGGCCCCAACTTTCTTTGGGTTCGCGTCGATCCCTCGTTCGGAAACGAGGAAACCAAGTAAATCCTCCTGGAACTCCGAATGTGCATTTCGATTGATTAAGCTTGATATCATACCTTCTCAGGTTGGCAAAGGTTTCAGCAAGGTCAGTCAGCAGGTCGGAACCTTTACGCGACTTGACCATGATGTCATCCATATATGCTTCCACATTCCGACTGATTTGGGTGAGCAGGCACTTCTGAATCATCCTCATAAATGTGGCACCAGCGTTCTTGAGACCGAATGGCATGGTGACATAACAAAAGCACCCGAATGGAGTGATGAAAGCAGTTTTTATCTCATCGGGTCCATACAGTCGGATCTGATGATACCCGGAATAGGCGTCCATAAAAGACAAACGCTCACACCCCACAGTTGAGTCGACGATTTGGTCGATACGGGGGAGAGGGAAATGATCTTTCGGGCAGGCCTGATCGATATGCTTGAAGTCAATGCACATACGAAGTGAGTCGTCCTTCTTGGGGACCATGACAACATTGGCGAGCCACTCGGAGTGGTTAATCTCTCAGATGAACTCAGCTGCCAGGAGCCGAGCCACTTCCTCACCAATTGCCTTTCTCTTCTGTATGGCGGACCGTCGAAGATGTTCCTTGACTGGTTTCACTTTCGGGTCGACTTGCAAACGGTGCTCAGCCAGTACCCTAGGTACAGCCGGCATGTCAAAAGGTTTCCATGCAAAGATGTCCCAGTTCTCACGGAGGAACTGGATGAGCGCTTCTTCCTATTTGCTGTCGAGTGATGTCGAGATATGAGTAGGAGCAGCATTAGGATCGGTCGGGTGAATATGAATCGGCTTTGTTTCACCGGATGACTGAAATGCAGAATCTGTAGTAGGCTTCTTGGCTCGCAACAAATCACTCGGATCTGCATTTTTCTGATACTCTTGCATTTCAACTGCTACCATTTGTGCATCGGCAATTTTAGAACCCTTTTGGAAGCATTCCTCTGCCTTCTGCCGATTGCCAGTGACCGTGATCACTCCTCTGGGACCAGGCATTTTCAATTTGAGATACATGTAACATGGTCAAGCCATAAAGCGTGCATATGCAGGCCTCCCCAAAATAGCATGATAAGCACTCTGGAAATCCACTACTTCAAATGTCAACTTTTCCTTACGGTAATCCTTTGAATCACTGAAAACCACGTCAATGGTTATCTGGCTGCGTGATTCGGCTTTCTCTCCAGGGATAACGCCATGGAAACTCATGTTGCTTTCGCTTAGCTTGGACATCGGAATGCCCATCCCCTTCAAGGTTTTAGCGTAAAGGATATTCAAGCTGCTACCACCATCCATTAGCACTTTGGTCAATCGAGTGCCTGCAACGACTGGGTCGACCACCAACGCTTGCCTCCCTGGAGTGGCTATGCGAGCAGGATGATCAGACTGGTCGAATGTGATAACTGTTTGTGACCACTTCAGGTATGTTGTCGTTACCGGAGCAACCATATTCACTTCCCGGTTTATCACTTTCAGTCGACTTTTGCTCTCAACATCAGCAAAAATCACCAGAGTGGAATTGACGTTGGGAAAACCATCATCACCTTCTTGTTTGTCCTCATCCTTGTCCGACTCCTTTTCCTTTTCATTGGGCTGCTTCTCCCGGAATTGCTGGATCAGGAGTCGACACTGTCGAGTGGTGTGTTTAGGATAAATCAGATTACCCTCTTCATCCTTCTTGGTGTGAATATGACATGGCAAATCCAACACATCATTTCCTGCTTGATCTTTTACCTTCTTGGGGGTCCAGGGCCCCTTAGGTTTCCCTTTAAACTTTCCTTGAATCATTGACGCAGTTTCACCAGGCCCTGCAGGCTCAGCTTTACGCTTCTGTTTCCGATTGGGATTGCCTCCACCGGTGTCCTGACCGACTGGTTTGCTCTTTCCACTGCGGAGTCGATCCTCTTCTTCTCCGTTAGCGTACCGAGTGGCTATTTCCATCATCCGAGTCAGAGACATATCTCCCGTCTGACCGAATTTCAGGACCAGTTCTTGATACTTAACGCCTTCCTTGAAGGCACAAACTGCTTGATGCTGGGACACATTTTCCACTGTGTGATGCAAAGTGGTCCACCTCTGAATGTAATCCCTCAGAGTCTCATTCGGTTTTTGCACGCAATGCTCCAATTCTGTTAATCCTGCTGGCTGCTTGCAAGTACCCTCAAAAGTTCTGACAAACACTCGGGCAAGTTCCTCCCAACTGAATATACTGCCTGGTGTTAACCGAGTCAACCATGCTCTCGCTGAACCTTCCAACATCAGAGGAAGATGCTTCATGGCCACTTCATCATTGCCGCCACCAATCTGCACGGCCACTCGGTAATCCTCAAGCCAAGTGTTAGGCTTGGACTCACCAGTGAACTTGCTGACTCCAGTCGCCAACCTGAAGTTGGGAGGAATCACCGCAGCCTTGATGGCTCTGCTGAAACACTCTGGACCTGAAACATGAACTCTGCTGCCAGTCGGGTGATCTCTGTCAAGGCCCTCTCTGTGTGCTCTGTTCCTGTCGACTAGACCTTGAACGAGAATAGACCTCGCATCAAAGCCTGGCTCCCTTGGGTCGACTGGTATTCTTCGCTCGCCACTGTGAGGGCGTCTGTCATCATATTGCCGAGGCACGTATGATCCACTCCTTGGAGGAGGTGTGGGCACTCGACGACGATCATCACGGCCGAGTCGGTGATCATACTGCTCGTGGTTCCTGTACTGATCCTGCCGGTGCCCACGTCCCTCACGCCGCGGGGGCGATCTTGGGCTATGGGCCGACTGAACTGTATCTGCCATCACAGATCTGCTATGAATCCTATTCCGCGACTGAGACACTGCTGTGTTCTACTCTCCTGCTGCTCGGAGTAAGGCCCGGATCTGCATCAAACCTCTGCCAGCTTCTGACTGGGAAGGCTGAATTGACTCTGCTATACGGGCCGCAGCTGTGAGATTTTGAATCGGAGTGCGGAATACCTGAGGTTGAGGCGGAAAAAGCTGTCGTCGACTGCACTCAGGAATCCGCTGCCGAGCACGCTCGTCGAGTGCATGCTGAAGGTTCTCCAGTCGAGTGCGCTCAGCCAAGTTGGCTAGGCGCGCCTCCTCCAAGGCCCGAGCCTCGGAGGTTTCCCCAACGATGGGCGTGTGGAGCGCATCCATGTTGCGGCGGTGAATGTAACAGCCTGGATTTTTGCCCTTTTCTTTTTCCTTTGATTTTCTTGGATTTCCTGTTTTGTTTTGCTTTTCCGTGGCTGTGTGGTTCTGAAACATGGGAAGATCATGTCTTCCTAGGTTTTATAGTGGCTTGTCACCCTCATCATCATCCCAAGATCATGTCATTTCCATCCTTGACCTAACCCAATATTCTTTTTATTGGGAATATTTCCTTTTCTGATAAAGGAATAACCTTTAAAACCCTAGGTTGTGAAGCAACCTATATTTCTGTCACTCCTAAAATTTCCAAATAATTCTCATAAATTGTTTGGGTCATATCTTCCTCAAATATGGCAAAATATATCGTTGTCCATGTTTCCCATCATGCTCAATTAATTCCATTTCTGTTCTGTCCTGAATGGCAGTTTGTGAAGCAAGTGCCATTTATCTTTGCCCAATTCAACCCAAACTTCTTGGACATCTTTTCCAGTCCAAATAATTACCTCATGCCAAAATTCAACTCAATTTGCCTAGTAAATATTCCTGAGCAAATTTTCAAAGTTCCTGTCTGAGGGAAGTGATTGTGAAGGAAGTACAAGTTAGCCATATCCAAATGAGTTGAAATTTTGCAAGGTCCTTCATATGATCAAATCATGACTCGCCACCAAATATGAGATCATGTAACTCATCTATGTGAGCCCAGCCCCAAATCTTAGTTTCTGGTCAGATTTTCAGTTTGTGAAGCAACTATATTTTATATTGCTTCAATTGAGCTGAAACTTTACCAGGACATGCTTCTACCTATATCAACTCCCTCCACCAAGTTTTAGCTCAATTAGTTAATCCAATTGCCCTGTGCAATTTTTCCAAGTTTCTATCCAGAATGAAGCTTTGTGAAGCACGTGCCACTTTGGTATTTCCAAATGGCATGAAATCTTTACAGCAGCTTCATACCATCATATAACCCCTCTCTGCCAAATTTCAGCTCATGACAATCAAGTATGTGAGTGTATCATCCAAATCCCTAATTTTGGCCAGTTTTGCACTTTCTACAGCAACCCTCATCTAAACTCCTCCTCTTAGTCTGATTTTTGGTGATCAACATCACCTTCGTGTGTAATCATCATCAGACAAACTATTTACCACGTTACCAAGCTGGTTTAACCATAGCAAGTTACAAACACCTTCCTGTTGATTTACTTTGGATCTAAGTGCAGATCTCTTCTTTGCCCCTGGTCCGATTTATTTCCTCATTTTGACTAAGGGCACGACGGTCTCTCTACTGGACATGGTCGGCCTGGCCAGAACGCGCCGTTTGCACCAGTGCCCGTGGTGATCACGCTGGCGTCACGCACAGTGCAAGCTCTGGCTCGGTCTGGCCACTGTGCTCGTCTCCTCCCTCCTCGTCTCGACCTCCATTCATGTCCTGGAGCTCGCCCGTGCTCGACTTCATCACCCAGCGTCGCTGCTTCGTCGTCGTTCGCCTTAAATGCGCCGGTAGCGCCATGCCCGTGCCGCGTCCAGCCTGGGCCCGCCATTAAAGCTCGGTCGGGAGCTCGCTCGTGAACTCTAGAGCTCTCCCCCGCGCCTATATAAGGACCCCCGAACCCCTCCGCACCTCACCAGCCTCTCCCCAAGCCTCCTCGACCACCAGAGTCGCCCGATCTCGCCGGAGTTCGCCTCTGATCGCCTCGGCCATCGCCGGTCTTCTTGGTTCCGGTGAGCATAGTCCACCTCTTCACCTCCTAACCCCTCCAACGCATTCCTCTCCTTCCCGCGATCCTCCCCGCCCCACTCGTTCGATGCCGGAGTGCCTCTGGCCGCGCCTCCCGGAGCTCGGCCGCCGCGTCCACCTCTCGGCCTCCATCCCAACCAAGTCATCCGGTGCTTCTCTCTCCCTCCTGTCGCCACCAGAGCCTCCCTCTCGTCCCCGCGGTTCGCCCCAACCCCTTGCCCCTCGCTGGAGAGCCCCGTGGCTGCGTCTCCCAAGTTCGGTCGTCGCCTCCGCCGTTCGGCCACCTCATTGTCCGGCCGCTCTAGTCTCTTTCAGCCTCCCCCGAACTCACCACGGCCTCACCCACCTCTCCACGGGCCGCCCCACCCACTCATCTCTCGCCGGAGCGCCTTGCTTCGCTGAACATCACCACCGGCCGCCCGCCTCTGCTCCTCTCTGCCACCACTCGTCGCCGTCGCTCCCAGCCGTCCCATCGCTCCCTCTCTACGGGGATGGACGCGGGAGGCTGAGCCGCGCCCGCCGGTGGCCTCTGCTTGGCCGGGCCTGGCCGGAGCAGCCCGCCCCGTCGCCGGCAGCTGGCCCCCTCCTCTGCCTCCTCTGTCTCACGCGGGGGAGCAGCGAGGTAGAAGACGAGCAACGCCTGGCCCCTCCCCTGACCACGTGGGACCCGCCTGTAAGTGTCCCAAGGCCCAGGTCCACGTGGATAAGTGGAAGCGCCTTCTGGTGAGTGCGCTTTCCGTTTTCTGAAGGCGTATTTCTTCTAGTACGCTTTCATTTGCTCGAAAGCGTATTTTCTTCTTCCTTTATCTGTAGTACGTTTTCTAAGTCGGGAAGCGTATTTTCTGAAATCTGTTTCATTCTTATCCACTCAGGGACCCGACTGTGAATATTATTTTTATAGAAAAGTCCCTGATCTTCTACACTTCACAACTTTTCAACCGTAACTCCGATCGAGGTGAAACCAGCGCTCACTTTTTGGCTATGTTGTTATGCACCTAGTTATCATGCCCTGATAGTTGCTAGTATTCCTTTCATATTCTTATGCTTGCTAGTAGTACATGTTGATGTTGGTGATGGTCTTCGGTGCATGACTGCCGTCTGTCCCGAGTACCGTTGTTATGCTTGTTCCATTGCATCCAGTTGGTTAAATGCTTGCACGATGGCATTGTTGATATGTTCTTGCATGATATTTATTGTTGATGCTAGTGGTCATGCTATGTTTCGGAGAAGTATGTACTTGTGATGTTCATGCTAGTCAGTATGCCATGCTTAGTTGGATATGATTCATTGTTGATATGGTGGATAGTTATGTGGTACCCTCATGATTATGTTGATATCATGCTCATGCATTGTAATTGCATCATGTTATTTTATCATGGCTCAGCATATTTGCATTCAAGTTTAACCGGATTAAATTGAACTTGAACAACTGTTGGCTGAGTCATGGTGCCACCATATCGAGCTGACCAGTGCAACCACGCTTACCTTTATGGGAAGGTCCTAACTAGGTCTATTGTCGTGCCTCTCGCCGGTGCCTCCAACGAGGGAAGGTTATGGGCGTGCGGTACCCTGGCCCGGTAAGCAGACATAACCTTGCGTGCCCGTTGTTGTTGGATGGATCCTTGTCCTTGTTTGGGACCGTTTATGTTTTGCCACGACGGTGGCCGTTGGTGTCTTTGGTAGGCACGGGGCCACCCATGACTTAGCCCAAAGGGGAGTTGGTCGGAGTGGCCGGGAGAGTGTCATGACAGTAGGACAGTTATGTCGGAACGCCGTTGGTCCACCCGAATGGGAGTGCGAGGCCATGGGTTCCGTGGTGGGGTACAGTGTACTAACCTCTGCAGAGTGTATACTAAATCTATCAATAGCTGTGCCCGCGGATAAGGGCCCAGTTCGTGTCGGTCACACTGTGAGTCAACAGTAATAATATAATGTGCTTAATAACAACCCCAGTTCGATGATGAGATAAGTTGGTTGTGATCGCCGGAAAGATCACCGTTTGAGACCAAGTGTTGGTCATGGTTGTGATCGCCGGAATGATCACCGTTTGGTTACGAGGTAACCCGTTGAGTCTAGAGTGGTTCCGTTTGTGATTCGTGAATGATCACCGTGGTATCGAGGATACCGAGTTGTTGGATATTCTTGATGTTGTGCGAGAATCGTGGGTAAAAATCAAGCTCCTTGTGGTCATTTAATGATTACTACGGTATTGTTTATACCAAGCTTGATTTGATCCTGAGATGCTCGTGTGATGTCCGAGGTTGGTAAGTGATGCCTGCGATAGTTACGAGGTAACCCGAGCAGAATAAATGGTGCATATAGTGTCATCATGTTGCATGCTAGTATCATCGGATTTATATGTTCATGCCATGATCATATTGTTCTAGCGATATTATGTTCATGTTGTTCATGCCATGTTATCCTGATGATCTCATGATAATTCCTGCTTAACCTGTAATTGCCATGCTGTTGTTTGTCTTGAATGCTTCTGGTTATTGTGAGCTTGCAAGTACATTCAATGTACTAACCTGGCGTGTCATGCCAGTTTGCAGGTCGTGCCTGGATTTCTTGCTTGTTTGGTGTTGTTCCTGTGTTCGCGAGCTAGGATAAACATTCCAGCTAGAGTCCCCGCGGATTGGAGTCCATCATCGTCGTTCGTTGTTCCGCTGCCAGTAGTTGTTCCGCTGCCTCCACTTGTTATGCTGCTTGCATAGAGCAACTGAGGATGGCGTAGTGTCGTCGTGCCGATGTTATTCATTGTAATAACAGAGACCTTGGATTCATATTCGTGTAATAATAGAAAGTTGGTTTGATCTATGCTAAGCAGTGCCGTATTCCAAAAGACTTCACCTTGATCTCTGGGCTGGAATACGGGGAGTTCCGTTTTCTCTAAGCCGGGGTGCCACAGGCTTGGTATCAGAGCAGGTCTGGCTGTAGAGCGTCCTGGTCTGCTGGAATGTTAGAAAATGGTAGTATAGGGTCTGATTGTTGCCCTTGCTTGCTGCATTTGGTTGTTGCATTTGTTTGCTGTATATAGTCTTATTTCGGTTACCGTTAACCCCTATTTCATGCGTAGATGGCGGTCAACTTCCATGAGTTCAGTGCCCTTCCCATAGCTCCCGGTGTTGTTCCTATTGAGTTCAGTCCCACTCCTGCACCTCTCGGCTTTGCCGCCCTCCTTGGCGACATGTGGCATAGCAGTTATTCCCTCGGAGATCCACCTCATTATCAAGTATTCCAGTTTTCTGCTGGAGGAAGAATTCAGGAATATGTTGCTCATGTCCATCTGTCAGCCCCGATTCCTGTCGGTAAGCGCACCTACAGTTTCCACGGTGGTTACGGTGCTACTCCTGAGCGTCCCGTTCAGCTTGCCGCAATGGCAGGAGTCACCGGTCTTCGTCATCAAGAGAGCATGGTGAAAGAGAACCCTGCTTATCAATATTATCCCACCATCGCCGAGAATCCTAGGCGGATCCAATTTCCCTCCGTCAACCCTCAAGATGACCCGGCTATCCTCGCCATGTCTCGTTACATGACAGCCGAGTGTCTTCTTATTTCTGAGTTAGTCCGAGATGCCATTCGAGCCAGGAGATTGCTTGGTGTCGCTTTACCTCAGTCTCCGCCAGCTTCTCCAACTTCTCCGCCTCGTCCATCCGGAGTTTCAGAGTCAGCGGTTCCACTCGCTACTCCCTTAGCTTCCTCGTCAGCGCGCGAGCGTTTGGTCAAGCGTAGGGTGTAGTCCTTCGTGTAGTGCATGTGCATCTGCTGTAGTATCATGCTTGTGTGTGCCTGTGTGGAGCAGCTTTGTAGCTTGTTTGTTGTATGCTTTGTTGCAATAAATCGTTTTCTCGTGCTTCTTTGCTTTGAATCCTCGGTGTTACCCCCTTATGGAAATTATTCCTCGACCGACACTGAATCAGAAGAAGCCGTAAGCAGTATAGATATACACCAAGGAATTCAGTTAAAAATCAATGAGGTTTTCAGCTGACAGTATTGTATCGTAGACATCCATCTGGATACAAATTGTATTATGATCAGACTTTCAGCAACAAGTACCTGTCAGAGATACACTTTATCGCAGCAAAGATTAAATCAGGAAGAGGACAAAATTGGATCAACAGTGCATTTCAAGTCAAAGGTATGGGCTATGCACAATGATTGAATCTATTACAAGTCAAATTTAAAATATTGCGACACCCAGAAGTCAGTCCAAATACGCAATTAATTCAGTAAGGACAGTCAGACAATTCTTGCCATACAAATAATCAGCTGCCGGACTGGCAAATATATATATATATATATATATGTCAGTCCAATCACCCAGAAAATCAGTTCCATCCATCTTAAAAATTTATTGATGAAGTGTACAAAGATAAGGTTCCCAGTCTGCATTGATAGGGTATGAATGGATTCCCATGCAAGATATTCAGCCTTCTCAATAAAATACTACAAAAGCTTCTGCCATAAGGTACCGAGTCTTCCCTAAAATACTACAAAAGCTTCTGCCATAAGGTACCGAGTCTTTCCTAGCAAAGTCTTTAAGGGGGGGAAGCTTATGAGGTACGGTACCCCGATTTCCTCAATAAGAGATCCACCGAAGGCTTCGAGCACAAGCCACCCAGTCTTCCTCAACACGATACCCCGGTTGTTTCCGAACGCAAACTGCCCAGTCTTCTTCTGTACGACGCTGGTACAAGGCATTAAATTATAAATTGTCAGTATATGAAAGTGTTTTCCAAGTGGCAGATCTGCGACAATTTGGTCTGAAACAAAAATCAGTCAGAACAAAGTTATGGCTCGAGAATCAGATATTTGTTCATACAATGAGTATGCTGCCAAGTCCATGCAAGTCCCTCGCACAAGGAAGAATTCACGGCACACATCCGACAATCTCACCGGTTATTCAAGAGACAAAAACCAGTGGGAGAGGCAATAATCGACAAGCCTTGAAGGAAAGACAATGTTGAGGCAATAGTCTTGGCAGTGATTATCAAGATCAACCCCGCACATCTGACAAGGTGATATTATTAAACCTGGCACTGTCAGCATTAAATGCCCGAGTCTGTCAAGTCCGAACCCGGGACAACTCAAGATATTGACCTCAACGCCCGCGATGGAGCATCGCACGGACTGTTATTCCCATGGAGATACTGGCAAAAATGAAGAATCAGTGTGAGAACACATACTTTGAGGATTGTTATCTCTCGCATATGGGAAGCAATAAAAAGAATAGCCTGTGTGAATGGTATTCTTTGCCAAGTTCACCGCCAGTCAAGTCTGCAAATCTTATCATCAGGAGATGGTGCATTTTTCTATCAGTCACGACAAGCGACAGTCAAACCTTTGGTACAACTTGGATACTCAAGACTGTGAAGCCAGTCAAGATAAGTCAGGAACTCCTGCAAGATGTCAGCATCCGTTAGCAAAACAGATATGATCCACATCACTGTTTTGGACCGAGAAGGCATGCATATATTCGAGGAATCCGATGCCTAGATAGAAGAGACTCTTTGTTCCACGTGAAGATATGTTCCCCAGCTCTGTGGAATATTCTCGGTACTCTATACGAGAATAACATTTCCAGCAAGGATCAATATCGAGGAGGACAAGTATGTCCGTAAAAGTAATATTTCAGATGCTAGCTCAGGCAACAGATCTGGAAGAAAATTTGAGTCAGTATAAACAGGAACATATGGGGTACGTCCTGTCAGAATGTCAGATACGGCAAAGCAAACCACCCCAGATCAAGACAGTCAGTCAGATCCAATTCAGTGGAAATATTATATAAGAATGAATAAAAGAAACCTAAGTTGGAAACGGTTTCTTCAAGTCAGAAAGATTATTTAACCCCGAGCAACCAAATCTCGAGGACGAGATTTCTTTAAGGGGGGAAGGTTTGTAACAGCTTGGATTTTTGCCCTTTTCTTTTTCCTTTGATTTTCTTGAATTTCCTGTTTTGTTTTGCTTTTCCGTGGCTGTGTGGTTCTGAAACTTGGGAAGATCATGTCTTCCTAGGTTTTATAGTGGATTGTTACCCTCATCATCATCCCAAGATCATGTCATTTCCATCCTTGACCTAACCAAATATTCTTTTTATTGGGAATATTTCCTTTTCTGGTAAAGGAATAACCTTTAAAACCATAGGTTGTGAAGCAACCTATATTTCTGTCACTCCTAAAATTGCCAAATAATTCTCATCAATTGTTTGGATCATATCTTCCTCAAATATGGCAAAATATATCGTTGGCCATGTTTCCCATCATGCTCAATTAATTCCTTTTCTGTTTTGTCATGAATGGCAGTTTGTGAAGCAAGTGACATTTATCTTTGCCCAATTCAACCCAAACTTCTTGGACATCTTTTCTTGTCCAAATAATTACCTCATGCCAAAATTCAACTCAATTTTCCTAGTAAATATTCCTGAGCAAATTTTCAAAGTTCCTGTCTGAGGGAAGTGATCGTGAAGGAAGTACAAGTTAGGCATATCCAAATGAGTTGAAATTTTGCAAGGTCCTTCATATGATCAAATCATGACTCGCCACCAAATATGAGAACATGTAACTCATCTATGTGAGCCCAGTCCCAAATCTTAGTTTCTGGTCAGATTTTCAGTTTGTGAAGCAACTATATTTTATATTGCTTCAATTGAACTGAAACTTTACGAGAACATGCTTCTACCTACATCAACTCCCTCCACCAAGTTTTAGCTCAATTAGTTAATCCAATTGCCCTGTGAATTTTTCCAAGTTTTTGTCCAGAATGAAGCTTTGTGAAGCAAGTGCCACTTTGGTATTTCCAAATGGCATGAAATCTTTACAGCAGCTTCATACCATCATATAACCCCTCTCTGCCAAATTTCAGCTCATGACAATCAAGTATGTGAGTGTATCATCCAAATCCCTAATTCTGGCCAGTTTTGCACTTTCTACAGCAACCCTCATCTCAACTCCTCCTCTTAGTCTGATTTTTGGTGATCAACATCACCTTAGTGTGTGATCATCATCAGACAAACTATTTACCACGTTACCTAGCTGGTTTAACCATAGCAAGTTACAAACACCTTCTTGTTGATTTACTTTGGATCTAAGTGCCGATCTCTTCTTTGCCCCTGGTCCGATTTATTTCCTCATTTTGACTAAGGGCACGACGGTCTATCTACTGGACATGGTCGGCCTGGCTAGAATGCGCCGTTTGCACCAGTGCATGTGGTGATCACGCTGGCGTCACGCACAGTGCAAGCTCTGGCTCGGTCCGTCCACTGTGCTCGTCTCTTCCCTCCTCGTCTCGACCTCCATTCATGTCCTCGAGCTCGCCCGTACTCGACTGCATCTCCCTTCGTCGCTGCTTCGTCGTCGT
This sequence comes from Aegilops tauschii subsp. strangulata, assembly GCF_002575655.3. NCBI lineage: Eukaryota > Viridiplantae > Streptophyta > Magnoliopsida > Poales > Poaceae > Aegilops > Aegilops tauschii. The sequence continues at coordinate 232,038,917 of NC_053039.3, forward strand.
TCACCTTAAATGCGCCGCTAGCGCCATGCCCGTGCCGCGTCCAGCCTGTGCCCGCCATTAAAGCTCGGTCGGGAGCTCGCTCGTGAGCTCTAGAACTCTCCCTGCGCCTATATAAGGACCCCCGAACCCCTCCGCACCTCACCAGCCTCTCCCCAAGCCTCCTCGACCACCAGAGTCGCCCGATCTCGCCGGAGTTCGCCTTTGATCGCCTCGGCCATCGCCGGTCTTCTTGATTCCGGCGAGCATAGTCCACCTCTCCACCTCCTGACCCCTCCAACGCGTTCCTCTCCTTCCCGCGGTCGTCCCCACCCCACTCGTTCGACGCCGGAGTGCCTCTAGCCATGCCTCCCGGAGCTCGGCCGCCGCCTCCACCTCTCGGCCTCCATCCCAACCAAGCCATCCGGTGCTCCTCTCTCCCTCCCGTCGCCACCAGAGCCTCCGTCTCGTCCCCGCGGTTCGCCCCAACCCCTTGCCGCTCGCCGGAGAGCCCCGTGGACGCGTCTCCCAAGTCCGGCCGTCGCCTCCGCCGTTCGGCCACCTCATCGTTCGGCCACTCTAGTCTCTTTCAGCCTCCCCCGAACTCACCACGGCCTCGCCCACCTCTCCACGGGCCGCCCCGCCCACTCATATCTCGCCGGAGCACCTTGCTTCGCCGAACATCACCACCGGCCGCCCGCCTCTGCTCCTCTCTGCCGCCACTCACCGCCGTCGATCCCAGCCGTCCCGTCGCTCCCTCTATGCGGGGATGGACGCGGGAGCCTTAGCCGTGCCCGCCGGTGGCCTCTGCTTGGCCGGGCCTGGCAGGAGCAGCCCACCCCGTCGCCGGCAGCTGGCCCCCTCCTCTGCCTCCTCTGTCTCACGCGGGGGAGCAGCAAGGTAGAAGACGAGCAACGCCTGGCCCCTCCCCTGACCGCGTGGGACCCGCCTGTAAGTGGCCCAAGGCCCAGGTCCACGTGGATAAGTGGAAGCACTTTCCGTTTCCTGAAGGTGTATTTCTTCTAGTACGCTTTCATTTGCTCGCAATCGTATTTTCTTCTTCCTTTATCTCTAGTACGTTTTCCCAGTCGGGAAGCGTATTTTCTGAAATCTGTTTCTGTCTTATCCACTCAGGGACCCGACTGTGAATATTATTTTTACAGAAAAGTCCCTGATCTTCTACGCTTCACAACTTTTCAACCGTAACTCTGATCGAGGTGAAACCAGCGCTCACTTCTTCGTCTTGTCGAACTCTAGCTTTTGGTAACATTTTCACCAGGTGGTCTCATAGTGAAAATGACCATTTTGCCCTTGCCCCTAATCAGCCCCCTCCGAGAAAGATCCATCCGAGGTTTCGTTCCGCGGCTTCACCGCACTTCTTTCCGGAGTCTCCGTCACCCCCAGGCAAGCCACAATACCCACTTGCATGATAATCATGCAGTAGCCATGGTTTTCAACTTGAATATTTATTAAATGTTTGCTTGTTTAAAATATGGTTATCGTTGTTTCGGTAATGCTTCTGGGTTAGTGCTTACTTTTTGGCTATGTTGTTATGCACCTGGTTATCATGCCCTGCTAGTTGCTAGTATTCCTTTCATATGCTTATGCTTGCTAGTAGTACATGTTGATGTTGGTGATGGTCTTCGGTGCATGACTGCCGTCTGTCCCGAGTACCGTTGTTATGCATGTTCCATTGCATCCAGTTGGTTAAATGCTTGCATGATGGCATTGTTGATATGTTCTTGCATGATATTTATTGTTGATGCTAGTGGTCATGCTATGTTTCGGAGAAGTATGTACTTGTGATGTTCACGCTAGTCAGTATGCCATGCTCAGTTGGATATGATTCATTGTTGATATGGTGGATAGTTATGTGGTACCCTCGTGATTATGTTGATATCATGCTCATGCATTGTAATTGCATCATGTTATTTTATCATGTCTCAGCATATTTGCATTCAAGTTTAACCGGATTAAATTGAACTTGAACAACTGTTGGCTGAGTCATGGTGCCACCATATCGAGCTGACCAGTGCAACCATGATTACCTTTATGGGAAGGTCCTAACTGGGTCTATTGTCGTGCCTCTCGCCAGTGCCTCCAATGAGGGAAGGTTATGGGCGTGCAGTACCCTGGCCCGGTAAGCAGACATAACCTTGTGTGCCCGTTGTTGTTGTATGGATCCTTGTCCCCGTTTGGGACCGTTTATGTTTTGCCACGACAGTGGCCGTTGGTGTCTTTGGTAGGCACGGGGCCACCCATGACTTAGCCCAAAGGGGAGTTGGTTGGAGTGGCCGGGAGAGTGTCATGGCAGTAGGACGGTTTTGTCGGAGCGCCGTTGGTCCACCCGAATGGGAGTGCGAGGCCATGGGTTCCGTGGTGTGGGTACAGTGTACTAACCTCTGCAGAGTGTATACTAAATCTATCGATATCCGTGCCCGCGGATAAGGGCCCAGTTCGTGTCGGTCACACTGTGAGTCAACAGTAATAAGAATAATGTGCTTAATAACAACCCCGGTTCGATGATGAGATAAGTTGGTTGTGATCGCCGGAAAGATCACCGTTTGAGACCAAGTGTTGGTCATGGTTGTGATCGCCGGAATGATCACCGTTTGGTTACGAGGTAACCCGTTGAGTCTAGAGTGGTTCCGTTTGTGATCCGTGAATGATCACCGTGGTATCGAGGATACCGAGTTGTTAGATATTCTTGATGTTGTGCGAGAATCGTGGGTAAAAATCAAGCTCCTTGTGGTCATTTAATGATTACTACGGTATTGTTTATACCAAGCTTGATTTTATCCTGAGATGCTCGTGTGATGTCCGAGGTTGGTAAGTGATGCATGTGATGGTTACGAGGTAACCCGAGCAGAATAAATGGTGCATATAGTGTCATCATGTTGCATGCTAGTATCATCGGATTTATATGTTCATGCCATGATCATATTGTTCTAGCGATATTATGTTCATGTTGTTCATGCCATGTTATCCTGATGATCTCATGATAATTCCTGCTTAACCTGTAATTGCCATGTTGTTGTTTGTCTCGAATGCTTCTGGTTATTGTGAGCTTGCAAGTACATTCAATGTACTGACCTGGCGTGTCATGCCAGTTTGCAGGTCGTGCCTGTATTTCTTGCTTGTTTGGTGTTGTTCCTGTGTTCGCAAGCTAGGATAAACATTCCAGAGTCCCTGCGGATTGGAGTCCATCATTGTCATTCGTTGTTCCGCTGTCAGTAGTCGTTCCGCTGCCTCAACTAGTTATGCTTCTTGCATAGAGCAACTGAGGATTGCGTAGTGTCGTCGTGCCGATGTTATTCATTGTAATAACAAAGACCTTGTATTCATATTCGTGTAATAATAGAAAGTTGGTTTGATCTATGCTAAGCAGTGCCGTATTCCAGAAGACTTCACAACGATCTCTCGGCTGGAATATGGGGCGTTCCAGTTTCTCTGAGCCGGGGTGCCACATCGAAGCTCTTCCCTCTGCTGCGAAGAAAGGGGTTCGGGGCGGTACTCCTCGTGAATGCATGATGGATCGCCACCACCATCACCGCCGTCGTCGCGGCGGAAGCCAGGCGGACTACATGGTCCGTCGACCATCAAGACTTCAGCCGCAGGATCGCTGCTATCGCACTCGGATGCGGTCTCGACGGAGCCAGTCGACAGATCGAACAGGACGTAGAGAGTTTCGTCGGGCTCGATTGCCGCGACTTGTGGGGTGGCTGACTGACGAGCCACCATGTGTTTCACCCACCGCTGAAGTCGCGACCGACCGGATCGCTTGCGTCGGCGAACAGTGGGGGCGAGGACACCACGGGTGCCGACCGATACTGGGTCGACGGCTGCCGGAGAAGGACGCCGCGAATGCACGCACGAAAGTGCGTCGCCCCGCGGACGGGGAGCGTCTCGACGTCGAGGGGAGCTTCCTGAAGCCAGGTGGAGTCGTCGGCAACGAAGACGAGCGCGCCGAGACGGATCTCGCGGCCCTCAGCCAATCCACCACCGGAATGGGAATCGGAAAAATCGCAACTTCACCAAAAAGTCGCTAAGACACCTGCCCCATGGTGGGCGCCAACTGTCGTGGTTCTAAGACTGACAGTAGAATGGGGGGGGGTAGGTATGAGGAGGCAAGATCCCAGCTATGGTGAAGTTGTACACACAAGGTTTACGAGTTCAGGCCCTTCACGGTGGAAGTAATTGAAGGAAATATGCCCTAGAGGCAATAATAAAGTTGTTATTTATATTTCCTTATATCATGATAAATGTTTATTATTCATGCTAGAATTGTATTAACCGTAAACTTAGTACATGTGTGAATACATAGACAAACAGAGTGTCACTAGTATGCCTCTACTTGACTAGCTCGTTGAATCAAAGATGGTTAAGTTTCCTAGCCATAGACATGAGTTGTCATTTGATTAACGGGATCACATCATTAGAGAATGATGTGATTGACTTGACCCATTCCGTTAGCTTAGCACTTGATCGTTTAGTATGTTGCTATTGCTTTCTTCATGACTTATACATGTTCCTATGACTATGAGATTATGCAACTCCCGAATACCGGAGGAACACTTTGTGTGCTACCAAACGTCACAACGTAACTGGGTGATTATAAAGGTGCTCTACAGGTGTCTCCGATGGTACTTGTTGAGTTGGCATAGATCAAGATTAGGATTTGTCACTCCGATTGTCGGAGAGGTATCTCTGGGCCCTCTCGGTAATGCACATCACTATAAGCCTTGCAAGCAATGTGGCTAATGAGTTAGTTGTGGGATGATGCATTACGGAATGAGCAAAGAGACTTGCCGGTAACGAGATTGAACTAGGTATTGAGATACCGACGATCGAATCTCGGGCAAGTAACATACCGATGACAAAGGGAACAACGTATGTTGTTATGCGGTTTGACCGATAAAGATCTTCGTAGAATATGTGGGAGCCAATATGAGCATCCAGGTTCAGCTATTGGTTATTGACCGGAGACGAGTCTCGGTCATGTCTACATAGTTCTCGAACCCGTAGGGTCCGCACGCTTAAAGTTCGGTGACGATCGGTATTATGAGTTTATGTGTTTTGATGCACCGAAGGTAGTTTGGAGTCCCGGATGAGATCGGGGACATGACGAGGAGTCTCGAAATGGTCGAGACGTAAAGATCTATATATTGGACGACTATATTCGGACATCGGAAAGGTTCCGAGTAATTCGGGTATTTTTCGGAGTACCGGGGGAGTTACGGGAATACGGGAGTACATATGGGCCTTAGTGGGCTTTAGGGGGAAAAGAGGAGAAGCCACGAGGGCTGGCCGCGCGCCCCCCATGGGCCTAGTCCGAATTGGACTAGGGGAGGGGCTGCGCCCCCTCTTACCTTCTCCTCCCCCTCTCCTTCCTTTCCCCTCCTAGTAGGACTAGGAAAGGAGGAATCCTACTCCTACTAGGAGGAGGATTCCTCCTCCCCTTGGTGCGCCTAGAGAGGTCGGCCGGCCTCCCCTTTCTCCTTTATATACGGGGGCAAGGGGGCACCCCAAGACACACAAGTTGATCAATTGATCTTTTAGCCGTGTGTGGTGCCCCCTCCACCATAATCCACCTCGATCATATCGTTGCGTTGCTTAGGTGAAGCCCGACGTCGGTAGCATCATCATCACTGTCATCACGCCGTCGTACTGACGGAACTCTCCCTCGAAGCTCTGCTGGATCGGAGTTCGTGGGACGTCATCGAGCTGAACGTGTGCTGAACTCGGAGGTGCCGTGCGTTCGGTACTTGGATCGGTCGGATCGTGAAGACGTACGACTACATCAACCGCGTTGTCATAACACTTCCGCTTTCGGTCTACGTGGGTACGTGGACAACACTCTCCCCTCTCGTTGCTATGCATCACCATGATCTTGGGTGTTCGTTGGAATTTTTTGAAATTACTACGTTCCCCTACAGTGGCATCCGAGCCAGGTTTATGCGTAGATGTTATATGCACGAGTAGAACATAAGTGAGTTGTGGGCGATACAAGTCATACTGCTTACGAGCATGTCATACTTTGGTTCGGCGGTATTGTTGGATGAAGCGGCCCGGACCGACATTATGCGTATGCTTACGCGAGACTGGTTCTACCGACGTGCTTTGCACATAGGTGGCTGGCGGGTGTCAGTTTCTCCAACTTTAGTTGAACCGAGTGTGGCTATGCCCGGTCCTTGAGAAGGTTAAAACAGCACTAACTTGACGAACTATCGTCGTGGTTTTGATGCGTGGGTAAGAACGGTTCTTGCTCAGCCCGTAGCAGCCACGTAAAACTTGCAACAACAAAGTAGAGGACGTCTAACTTGTTTTTGCAGGGCATGTTGTGATGTGATATGGTCAAGGCATGATGCTATATTTATTGTATGAGATGATCATGTTTTGTAACAGAGTTATCGGCAACTGGCAGGAGCCATATGGTTGTCGCTTTATTGTATGCAATGCAATCGCCCTGTAATTGCTTTACTTTATCACTAAGCGGTAGCGATAGTCGTAGAAGCAATAGTTGGTGAGACTACAACGATGCTACGATGGAGATCAAGGTGTCGCGCTGGTGACGATGGTGATCATGACGGTGCTTTGGAGATGGAGATCAAAGGCACAAGATGATGATGGCCATATCATATCACTTATATTGATTGCATGTGATGTTTATCCTTTATGCATCTTATTCTGCTTTGTTTGACCGTAGCATTATAAGATGGTCTCTCACTAAATTTCAAGGTAAAAGTGTTCTCCCTGAGTATGCACCGTTGCCAAAGTTCGTCGTGCCAAGACAGCACGTGTTGATCGGGTGTGATAAGCTCAATGTTCATCTACAACGGGTGTAAGACAGTTTTGCACACGCAAAATACTCGGGTTAAACTTGACGAGCCTAGCATATGCAGATATGGCCTCGGAACACTGAGACCGAAAGGTCGAGCGTGAATCATATAGTAGATATGATCAACACAATGATGTTCACCATTGAAAACTACTCCATCTCACGTGATGATCGGTTATGGTTTAGTTGATATGGATCACGTGATCACTTAGATGATTAGAGGGATGTCTATCTAAGTGGGAGTTCTTAAGTAATATGATTAATTGAACTTTAATTTATCATGAACTTAGTCTTGGTAGTATTAGCATATCTATGTTGTGGATCAATAGCTCGCGTTTAGCTCCCTTGTTTTATTTTTTATATGTTCCTAGAGAAAACTAAGTGTAAAGATGTTAGTAGCAATGATGCGGATTGGATTCGTGATCTGAGGATTATCCTCATTGCTGCACAGAAGAATTATGTCCTTGATGCACCGCTAGGTGACAAAACTATTGCAGGAGCAGATGTAGACGTTATGAACGTTTTGACAAGCTCGGTATGATGACTACTTGATAGTTTAGTGCACCATGCTTTACGGCTTAGAACCGGGACTTCAGAAATGTTTTGAATGCCAGAGAGCATATAAGATGTTCCAAGAGTTGAAATTAGTATTTCATACTCATGCCCGTGTCAAGAGGTATGAGACCTCTGACAGTACTTTGCCTACAAGATGGAGAAGAATAGCTCAACCAGTGAGCATGTGCTCAGATTGTCTGAGTATTACAATCGCTTGAATCAAGTGGGAGTTAATCTTCCAAATAAAATAGTGATTGACAGAATTCTCTAGTCACTATCACCAAGTTACTAGAACTTCGCGATGAACTATAATATGCAAGGAATAACGAAAACGATTCCCGAGCTCTTCGTGATGCTGAAATCGACGAAGGTAGAAATCAAGAAAAGCATCAAATGTTGATGGTTGAAAAGACCACTAGTTTTAAGTAAAAGGGCAAGGTAAACAAATGGAACTTCAAGAAGAATGGCAAGCAAGTTGCCACTCCCATGAAGAAGCCCAAAGCTAGACCCAAGCCTGAAACTGAGTGCTTCTACTGCAAAGGAAATGGTCACTGGAAGTGGAACTGCCCCTAGATACTTGGCGGATAAGAAGGATGGTAAAGTGAACAAAGGTATATTTGATGTACATGTTATTGATGTGTACTTTATTAGTGTTTATAGCAACCCCTCGGTATTTGATACTAGTTCAGTTGCTAAGAATAGTAACTCGAAACGGGAGTTGTCGAATGAACAGAAACTAGTTAAGGGCAAGGTGACGATGTGTGTTGGAAGTAGTTCCAAGATTGATATGATCATCATCGCACACTCCCTATACTTTCGGGATTAGTGTTCAACCTAAATAAGTATTATTTGGTGTTTGCGTTGAGCATGAATATGATTTGATCATATTTATTGCAGTACGGTTATTCATTTAAGTTAGAGAATAATTGTTGTTCTGTTTACATGAATAAAACCTTCTATGGTCATACACCCAACGAAAATGGTTTGTTGGATCTCGATCATAGTGATACACATATTCGTAATATTGAAGCCAAAAGATGCAAAGTTAATAATGATAGTGCAACTTATTTGTGGCACTGCCGTTTAGGTCATATTGGTGTAAAGTGCATGAAGAAACTCCATGCTGATGGGATTTTGGAATCACTTGATTATGAATCACTTGATGCTTGCAAACCATGCCTTATGGGCAAGATGACTAAGACTCCGTTCTCCGGAACAATGGAGCGAGCAACTGACTTATTGGAAATAATACATACTGATGTATGCGTTTCGATGAGTGTTGAGGCTCGCGTCGGGTATCATTATTTTCTGACCTTCATAGATGTTTTGAGCAGATATGGGTATATCTACTTGATGAAACACAAATCTGAAACATTTGAAAAGTTCAAAGAATTTCAGAGTGAAGTGGAGAATCATCGTAACAAGAAAAAAAAATTCTATGATATGATCGTAGAGGTAAAATATTTGAGTTACAAGTTTGGCCTTTAGTTAAAACAATGTGAAATAGTTTCACTACTCACGCCACCTGAAACACCACAGTGTAACGGTGTGTCCGAACATCATAACCGTACTTTATTAGATATGGTGCGATCTATGATGTCTCTTACCAATCTACCACTATCATTTTGGGGTTATGCATTAGAGACAGCTACATTCACGTTAAATAGGGCACCATCTAAATCCGTGGAGATGACACCGTATGAACTGTGATTTGGTGAGAAACCTAAGCTCTCGTTTCTTAAAGTTTGGGACTGCGATGCTTATGTGAAAAAGTTTCAACACAATAAGCTCGAACCCAAATCAGAGAAGTAAATCTTCATAGGATACCCAAAAAGAAACTATTGGGTACACCTTCTATCACAGATCCGAAGGCAAGACATTCTTTGTTAAGAATGGATCCTTCCTAGAGAAGGAGTTTCTCTCGAAAGAAGTGAGTGGGAGGAAAGTAGAACTTGATGAGGTAACTGTACCTGCTCCCTTATTGGAAAGTAGTTCATCACAGAAATCTATTCCTGTGACTCCTACACCAATTAGTGAGGAAGCTAATGATGATGATCATGTAACTTCAGATCAAGTTACTACCGAACCTCGTAGGTCAACCAAAGTGAGACCCGCACTAGAGTGGTATGGTAATCCTGTTCTGGAGGTCATGTTACTTGACCATGATGAACCTATGAACTATGAGGAAGCAATGATGAGCCTAGATTCCGCGAAATGGCTTGAGGCCATGAAATCTGAGATGGGATCCATGTATGAGAACAAAGTGTGGACTTTGGTTGACTTGCCCGATGATCGGCGAGCCATAGAAAATAAATGGATCTTCAAGAGGAAGACAGACGCTGATAGTAGTGTTACTATCTACAAAGTTAGACTTGTCGAAAAAGGTTTTGACAAAGTTCAAGGTGTTGACTACGATGAGATTTTCTCACTCGTAGCGATGCTTAAGTCTGTCTGAATCATGTTAGCAAATTGCCACATTTTATGAAATCTGGCAAATGGATGTCAAAACTACATTCCTTAATGGATTTCTTAAAGAAGAGTTGTATATGATGCAACCAGAAGGTTATGTCGATCCTAAAAGTGCTAACAAAATGTGCAAGCTCCAGTGATCCATCTATGGACTGGTGCAAAGCATCTCAGAGTTGGAATATATGCTTTGATGAGTTGATCAAAGCATGTAGTTTTATACAGACTTGCGGTGAAGCCTTTATTTACAAGAAAGTGAATGGGAGCACTACAACATTTCTGATAAATATATGTGAATGACATATTGTTGATCGGAAATAATGTAGAATTTTCTGGAAAGTATAAATGAGTATTTGAAACGAGTTTTCAAAGAAAGACCTTGGTGAAGCTGCTTACATATTGAGCATCAAGATCTATAAAGATAGATCAATACGCTTGATAAGTTTTTTAATGAGTACATACCTTGACAAGATTTTGAAGTAGTTCAAAATGGAACAGTCAAAGAAAGAGTTCTTGCCTGTGTTACAAGGTGTGAAATTGAGTAAGACTCAAAGCCCGACCACGGCAGAAGATAGAAAGTGAATGAAAATCATTCCCTATGCCTCAGCCACAGGTTCTATAAAGTATGCCATGTTGTGTACCATATCTATTGGATACCCTACACTGAGTTTGGCAAGGGAGTACAATAGTGATCTAGGAGTAGATCACTGAACAGCGGTCAAAATTATCCTTAGTGGAATAAGGATATGTCTCTCGATTATGGAGATGACAAAAAAATTCGTCGTAAAGGGTTACGTCAATGCAAGTTTTGACACTGATCGAGATGACTCTAAGTCTCAATCTGGATACATATTGAAAGTGAGAGCAATTAGCTAAAGTAGCTCCGTGCAGAGCATTGTAGACATAGAAATTTGCAAAATACATATGGATCTGAATTTGGCAGACCCATTGACTAAACTTCTCTCACAAGCAAAACATGATCACACCTTAGTACTCTTTGGGAGTTAATCACATGGCGATGTGAACTAGATTACTGACTCTAGTAAACCCTTTGAGTGTTGGCCACATGGCGATGTGAACTATGGATATTAATCACATGGTGATGTGAACTATTGGTGTTAAATCACATGGCGATGTGAACTAGATTATTGACTCTGGTGCAAGTGGGAGACTGAAGGAAATATGCCCTAGAGGCAATAATAAAGTTGTTATTTATATTTCCTTATATCATGATAAATGTTAATTATTCATGCTAGAATTGTATTAACCAAAAATTTAGTACATGTGTGAATACATAGACAAACAGAGTGTCACTAGTATGCCTCTACTTGACTAGCTCGTTGAATCAAAGATGGTTAAGTTTCCTAGCCATAGACATGAGTTGTCATTTGATTAACGGGATCACATCATTAGAGAATGGTGTGATTGACTTGACACATTCCGTTAGCTTAGCACTTGATCGTTTAGTATGTTGCTATTGCTTTCTTCATGACTTATACATAATGTTTCTATGACTATGAGATTATGCAACTCCCGAATACCGGAGGAACACTTTGTGTGCTACCAAACGTCACAATGTAACTGGGTGATTATAAAGGTGCTCTACAGGTGTCTCCGATGGTACTTGTTGACTTGGCATAGATCAAGATTATGATTTGTCACTCCGATTGTCGGAGAGGTATCTGTGGGCCCTCTCGGTAATGCACATCACTATAAGCCTTGCAAGCAATGTGACTAATGAATTAGTTGCGGGATGATGCATTACAGAATGAGCAAAGAGACTTGCCGGTAACGAGATTGAACTAGGTATTGAGATACCGACGATCGAATCTCGGGCAATTAACATACCGATGACAAAGGGAACAACGTATGTTGTTATGCGGTTTGACCGATAAAGATCTTCGTAGAATATGTGGGAGCCAATATGAGCATCGAGGTTCCGCTATTGGTTATTGACCGGAGACGTGTCTCGGTCATGTTTACATAGTTCTTGAACCCATAGGGTCCGCACGCTTAAAGTTCGGTGACAATCAGTATTATGAGTTTATGTGTTTTGATGCACCGAAGGTAGTTAGGAGTCCCGGATGAGATCGGGGACATGACGAGGAGTCTCGAAATGGTCGAAACGTAAAGATCGATATATTGGACGACTATATTCGGACCGGAAAGGTTCCGAGTAATTCGGGTATTTTTTGAAGTACCGAGGGAGTTACGGGAATACGGGAGTACATATGGGCCTTAGTGGGCTTTAGGGGAAAAAGAGGAGAAGCCACGAGGGCTGGCCGCGCACCCCCCATGGGCCTAGTCCGAATTGGACTAGGGGAGGGGCTGTGCCCCCTCTTTCCTTGTCCTCCCCCTCTCCTTCCTTTCCCCTCCTAGTAGGACTAGGAAAGGAGGAATCCTACTCCTACTAGGAGGAGGATTCCTCCTCCCCTTGGCACGCCTAGAGAGGCCGGCCGGCCTCCCCTCGCTCCTTTATATACGGGGGCAAGAGGGCACCCCAAGACACACAAGTTGATCAGTTGATCTTTTAGCCGTGTGCGGTGCCCCCCTCCACCATAATCCACCTCGGTCATATCGTTGCGGTGCTTAGGCGAAGCCCTGCGTCGGTAGCATCATCATCACCATCATCACGCCGTCGTACTGATGGAACTCTCCCTCGAAGCTCTGCTGGATCGGAGTTCGTGGGACGTCATCGAGTTGAACGTGTGCTGAACTCGGAGGTGCCGTGCGTTCGGTACTTGGATCGGTCTGATCGTGAAGACGTACGACTACATCAACCGCGTTGTCATAACGCTTTCGCTTTCGGTCTACGAGGGTACGTGGACAACAATCTCCCCTCTCGTTGCTATGCATCACCATGATCTTGCGTGTTCGTAAGAATTTTTTTGAAATTAGTACGTTCCCCTACAGTAATAGCCCTACGTCTCGGTGCCCGGAGGCGGTCGATTGGATTATATGTGTGTGGAGTTATAGGGGGTGTCCACCCTTGTCCCTGAGGAGGGGGTGGCTTATATAGAGTTCGCCAGGCCCCTCCTGACCTCAGTTACACAGGGTTTAAGGTACATAAAGATGGGGCGTTTCTGGTAACGCCAATAATAAAGTGACATAAATGACCATTAAGTCTACAGAGTAAACGTCCGACCGTTGTTGTACAGAGTGGATTTAGATCTTCTGTGCGTCGAGTGATTCTTGTTACGGTCGAGTGAGTACTATCTCTTGGTCGAGTGACACTGAATCTTCCGAGCGGAATGCTTCTGGTCGAGTGGATGATGCTATGCCTTGAATGCTTCTGACTTTTTGGGCAATGTCCTTGGGGAGGGTGTCTAGGTCAGGCCTATGACCCTACCCTAGGTACATGTCGTCGTCACTTGGGACTTGGAATATGCAGTGTCATCTCATAAATTGCATCTCTCTTGCAGGCTGAGCTTATCAAGAAGGAATCCCAAATTGCTGACCTTCAAGAAAATATCAAATCTCAACAAACCGAGACTTCCAAGGCCAAGGAGGAACTGACCAGTGCCTTATCAGCAATGGAGAAACTGAAGGAGAGCTTCAAGAACGAGCGGGTAGGTTGGGATACAGAGAAGTCAACTCTACTGAAAAGGGCTGAGGACGCTGAAGCGGCCCTTAATCCGGTAGCAGAGGAGCTGACTGGTTTGAAACGGCAAATAAATGCCATGACTACTGCTGTTTTTGGTAAATAGCTTCTTCATAAGCTTTAAACATGTATGATGTAAGAACTTGCCGGTTTATAGATGTTTTTTATGATGCAGGAACACGCGTTGCTCATCTTGGCTCAGATATGCGGCAAAGACTGAACGTCGCTTATACACTTATAGAGCAGTTATATACCGGCGTACAACGGGTTATCTGCACAGCTTCCCATAACAAACCGCCCCCGACCTTGATCAAGGAGACATTGGAAAGGCTGGCGATGATGCCTGCCCGGTTTGAAGAACTGAAGAAATCAGCCGCCAGGGCGGGTGCTCTTACTCCACTAACTCGGGCCAAAGCATGGATATCTGATCTTGATCCGGCTGATGTGGAAAACGGCTATCCGAGCATAAAAGAGGACGGGTCAGACTTTGATAATGGCGACCTCAGAGCCTTGACGAAGGAAATGTGCCCGTTGGCTAGCAAATTGGCTGAAGAGACCGATCTTTCACATTATCAGTCGATTTATGATGCCAACAACAAGAGAGTTAATGCGCCAACTTATGATGCTCGAAATCTTATTCCTCCAATCCATAAGCATACCTATGCCCTTGATGTTGATCCCTCGACACTTATAAGTGATGAAGCTGTATCCAAAGCCTTAACTGTAGCGACCAGACCTCAAACAGTCTAGTCTCTGTGCATCAGTGTCATCCCTGGACCGGTAATGCTGACACGCACGGTACTTGAAGGATTTATAACAGAGTAACAATAACACACTTATTACATCGAATGTCTCAAAAGAGAACTTAATACAATAAATACGGCTTAAGGCCATCTAAACGATAACAGCGGAAGGCTTTGGAAGATAAAGTGAGTCCATCAACTCCAACGGCATCACTGAGTATAAGACCACGACCTATGGCACCTTACTCAGCCTTTGAAAAGTCTGCAACATGATACGTTGCAGCCCGAAAACGGGCCAGCACATGGAATATGCTGGCAATGTAACACATAGAGAGTAATGAATAGAATAATGCTATCACTACATGCATGTTTGGCTGGTGGAAAGCTCTATGGTTACAGTTTTGCGAAAAAGCCAATTTTTCCCTACCACAAAGGAATAAATTTTATTTAACTATCATGGTGGTTGTTAAACATTGAGAAGGTACCTCCAACTCAATCCCAATTAAGAACGTGATTAACCCAATCAAATTAAATTAAGTAACATGATGATGAGATTCACATGATAATTCAAGAACTAGATACTCAAGATGTCCATAACCGGGGACACGGCTAACCATGATTAGATTGTACACTCTGCAGAGGTTTGCACACTTTTCCCCACAAGACTCGATCGCCTCCGCTTGATTTCTCGCACTACATGGTGTTTGAGAAATGGATGACCGAGACACAGTCTTTCAGAAATAATACTCTTTACTCCGGGTGGACAGTTACACCTACTTTCCCCTACATCTGCTAGCCCACCTCTTCAAGAGGCCATGAAACCTACTCAACTATGCTAGAGCCCATAATAGCTTGTGGTTGCACACAGAAGTTTCTAGCATGAAAAATCTCATGATCCCTTTGAGTCTGGGTGGCGGTCCATAGGATGATCACACGGGTACTCCGGGATATCCAAAAATACAGGCAACACTGGGTTCTCCAGGTGCCTCAATCCACCCAGATGTAAATTAAAGTAACCACCTTAAGTTGAACCATTAATTAACAATCTCACATCTGTCATGGAAAACTCTCAAACCCAATCCACGTCTACGAGCATAGCATAGCAATATAAGCAAACGTAGAAGTAACTCCCAATGGTTTGATATAAACAGGGCAATAGGTACTACCTCATCTACTTCCCAAAACCCACATTTTAATCAGATCCTAATCATGCAATAGTTTGAGGATTGATCTAATGCAATAAAACTGGGTGGTAAAGAGGTATGATCAAAGTGTTACTTGCCTTCCTGATGATCCATGAAACCTAGAGACTCGTAGTAGCACGCTTTGCACTCCGGGTACTCTATCGCAAACAAATAATACATACATAAGCAATCAAGCAAGGGTGCACGGGTAAAACTCATAATAAAAGATCTAACCAGAAAGTTCAACTTAAGAACTCAGGTTTGCAAAAAGAATCAATTCGAACGAAGCAACGAAATTCAAACGGCGAAAGAAACAAGCTTTGTTTACTAATCTGGACCTAAGTCAAATTTTACAGTAGCAAAAACTTGTTTGAGTTGGTTAAACAGAAAGAGGGTTTCGAGACGAAACTCTAGGTGCTTGAATCGCCTGATTCCGATAAACGAGCGAAAAGTTATACTAAAACGAAAAACAGATCTGAAATCGCGATCGAAAATAATCGCGGAAAATCCGAGAAAAAGAAAAACCGACGAATATGCTAACGAACGAACGTTCGCTGTCTGCGGTTAAACGACAAAAACCATTCGATAAAACGAACGTACGGACGAACGTCCGCGAAATAGGCTAAACCGAAAAAATAAAACCGATCTAATAAAAAATAAACCGGGGTTTTCTAAAAAACACGCACGGTTTTCCGGAGAAAACCGGCGACGGCGGCGGTCAACCTCGGGTGGCGGGACGGCGGCGGTGGGGGCAGCTCCGGCGTCGGGCGGGGTCGGTGGCGGGGCTCCGGGGCGGCGGGGCGGCGACGGCGGCGGCTCCGGGCGGCAGGGCGGCGACGCGGCGGCGGCGCGGAACCGGCGGCGGCGGCGCTAGGGTTTCGCGGGGGCGGGCTTGGGCTGGCGAGGCGGCCTCACGGCATATAAAGGCCGGCCGGGCCAGAGTCCTAGCCGGACATGGCCCGGTAGGTCGGTTCGTTTTTTTTAAACGGACGTGCAGAAAAAGAAAGAAAAGAAATACTAAACGGACTCCAAAAATCGCGAAATAAATTTTCCCCGTCCTCTAAAAATAAGCCAAACAAGATGAGCATTTATTTGGTCCTAAAATGCAATTTTTAAAAACACATATTTTTTCCTAATTCAAACAAAATCAAATAAAACCCAAATAAAATCAAATATTTGTTTTTAATATTTTTCCTCCAATATTTCATTATTTGTGGAGAAGTCATTTTATCCCCTCTCATATATTTGATATGAAATATTTTCGGAGATAAAATAATTAAAACAAATGATCCTATTTTCAAAATTTGAGAAAACCCAAATATGAAAATAATGAAATCCCCAACTCTCTCCGTGGGTCCTTGAGTTGCGTAGAATTTCTAGGATCGCAAAACAAAATGCAATAAAATATGTTATGCATGATGATCTAATGTATAACATTCCAAATTGAAAATTTGGGATGTTACATTAACTGGGATTGATTGGACAACCATTGACTTCCAGCCACTGGGTAGAGAAGAGGAAGATGAACCGGCGCTGGATGATCCGCAACCTTCAAGTCAGCCCGGCGAAGATTCATAAACTGGGGGCCGGTTTAGCATCCGCTTTCTGCAAGACTTGTTGAAAACAATTATAGTTTTGGGCACCAAACGCCTTGTAATAGGCTAGTTCAAACTCTTGATCTGTTATGCCATAGCGCATATTTTTCTTTGCATGACACTGATGATTCACCATGTTTAAGATATGGCACGTGTGCTTATAATATTAGCAACGTTGAATCTGTTCCTGCATACAACGGATTAAAAGTGTCCTGGCGGTTTACTGCTAGACGGGTCATAACACACCATATAAAGCCATGGGAAACTAAAAATAGTTTATAACCGAGGCTGGCTTTAATTATAACCATATATAATTGAAAATATACCATACCTGTGATATTTGATCACACTGTTGGTTTACCAAACCAGTAGAATAAGGGTGATAACCCAAAACTTGAGCATTGGTAGTTATCATATATTGCCGGCTTATGAAGAAAGCCAGGCCGGGTTAATAAACACCGGATATTATTTTATCTCATAATGGCGACTTATAGTTAAAAGCCAGGCCGGGTCAATGAACACCGGATATTAACTTATCATGTATTGACGACTTATAGTCGAAAGCCAAGCTGGGTCAATAAACACCGGTGAATTATAATCATAAAGCATTATGAACCTCATCAAATAAACCTCAAAAAATCTGACGAATAAAAACAAACGAAAAATGAGGCTTTTCATGGGCTGCCAGGCCGAAAATCGAGTGCTTTCACGGGCTGCACATGCCACTGAGTTAAACCGTTTTACAAACCTTATAAGATGGACCTCACATAACCAATCGTCGCTTTAACTTTGACAAGTTCAGGGTCTGCATAAGATTGACTTGTCAAACGTTCAACGGGTCATTCCAGGAATACCTGGGCGGAGTGGCTTACTTAAAAAGGCAGGATAACCCGGGGTTTTAGGTGAATACACCTAGCTTCCAAGCCTGGCTTTTAAGCCTACCACAAGGGTTATAGCAACTCTTGTTCTTTAGAACAAAAGAGCCCCCAAGCAATATTTCTGAGCTATGCTCAATGGGTACCTATGTTTGAGTTGTGCTTTTGCAACAGACTCTCTTTGGTCCCTTTAACCTGGGTAGCAAGCCCCCAAGTTTTTTATGTGTGTGTGGCCTATAAGTCGGATCAAAGGGTAATCATAACTTTGCTCTATAAAGCAGAAGCCCCCAAGTGACCAAAAACTCTTTATTTAAAGATAAAACGACAGAGGCCCTGCCTTAACAGGGATGCCGGCTTTATTATATTGGTCATAATATATACATTATCAGAATATGTACATCAGAAGAGCTAGTGAATCAGGTGTAGTAAGGCCGAAGATGAGCAATATTCCATGGCCGGTGGGTCTCCTCCTCCGATTTACGTGAGTCTTTGTGCTCTCGAACATCGATAAGGTAGTATGACCCGTTGTTCAGATTCTTGCTGACCACAAAGGGTCCTTCCCAAGGTGGGGATAACTTGTGCATATCAGTCTGATCCTGGATGAGCCGGAGCATTAGATCGCCTTCTTGGAAAGTTCTGGTTTTAACCCGGCGGATGTGGTAACAGCGCAGATCTTGCTGATAAATTGCCGAACGAGCCGCTGCGATGTCACACTCCTCATCTAACAGGTCAAGTGCTTCCTGACGTGCTTTTTCATTGTCAGCTTCAACATAAGCCGCCACGCGGGGCGAGTCATGACGGATGTCCCTAGGGAGAACCGCCTCTGCTCCATAAACCATGAAGAAAGGTGTGTAACCCGTAGACCTGTTGGGGTGGTGTTAATGCTCCATAGCACGGAAGATAACTCCTCCACCCAACAACCCGGCGTCCTCTGCAGGGGAACCATAAGCCGGGGCTTGATGCCTCTCAAGATCTCTTGATTGGCTCTCTCCGCTTGACCATTACATTGGGGGTGAGCCACTGATGACTTGTCAAGCCGGTTGTGCTCACGTTGACAAAATTCTTTCATAACACCCTTGGACAGATTAGTGCCATTATCAGTTATGATACTGTGGGGAAAGCCAAAGCGGAAAATCACCTTTTTCATGAACTGAACCGCCGTCGCCGCATCACATTTACTAACCGGCTCTGCCTCAACCCACTTTGTAAATTTGTCAACCACCACCAGGAGGTGTGTCTTTTTATCCTTGGACCTCTTGAAAGGCCCAACCATGTCAAGCCCCCAGACTACAAACGGCCAAGTAATTGGAATCATCCTCAATTCTTGAGCCGACACATGGGCGCATCGTGAAAACTTCTGACAACCATCACATTTACTGACCAGATCCTCAGCATCAGCATGAGCCGTCAGCCAATAAAATCCATGACGAAAAGCTTTATCCACGAGAGACTTTGAACCGGCATGATGACCACAATCTCCTTCATGAATCTCACGGAAGATCTCACGACCCTCTTCTGGAGAAACACAATGTTGAAAAGCCCCTGTAACACTGCAATGATGCAGTTCTCCATTGGCAATTGTCATTGACTTAGACCGCCGGGTTATCTGACTGGCTAAAGTTTCATCCTCAGGTAACTCGCCCCGGGTCATATAAGCCAAATAAGGGACTGTCCAATCAGGAATAGCATGAAGGGCTGCCACCAACTGAGCTTCCGGGTCAGGAATAGCCAAATCCTCCTCTGTAGGTATCTTGACCGATGGGTCATGTAAAACGTCGAGAAAGATATTAGGCGGCACCGGTTTATGCTGAGAACCCAACCGGCTTAAGGCATCAGCCGCTTCATTTTTTCTCCGATCGACATGTTCAACTTGATAACCCTTGAAGTGACCAGCAATAACGTCCACCTCTCGTCGATAAGCTGCCATGAGTGGATCCTTAGAATCCCAAGTACCAGAGACTTGTTGAGCCACCAAATCGGAGTCACGAAAGCACCTTACCCGGCTTAAGTTCATCTCCTTAGCCATCCGAAGACCGTGGAGCAAGGCCTCATATTCAGCTGCATTGTTAGTGCAAGGGAACCTCAAAACGGAGAACATAACAAAATTTATCACCTCGAAGGGAAGCGAGCACAACTCCAGCCCCCGAGCCCTCCAATTGCCTAGACCCATCAAAGTGAATAGTCCAATACGTGTTATCTGGCTTTTCCTCTGGTGCATGTAACTCTGTCCAATCATTGATGAAATCCACAAGTGCTTGGGACTTGACAGCCGTACGAGGCACATACTTTAAACCGTGAGGTCCAAGCTCAATGGCCCACTTAGCAACCCAGCCAGTTGCTTCCCGGTTTTGGATAATATATCCCAAAGGAGCAGAACTAACCACAGTGATGGGATGACCCTGAAAATATTGCTTAAGCTTCCGGCTGGCCATGAAAACCCCATATACAAGTTTCTGCCAGTGAGGATATCTTTGTTTGGACTCAATAAGCACCTCACTGATGTAGTAAACCGACCTCTGAACCTGGTACTCTTTGCCTGCCTCCTTCCATTCCGCCACAATGGCTACGCCGACAGCCCGGGCATTAGCAGCCAGATATAACAATAACGGCTCTTTATGAATAGGAGCAGCAAGAACGGGCGGCTCAGCCAACTGTTTCTTCAGATCCTCAAATGCTTGATTAGCAGCGCCACTCCAAACAAAGTGATCCGTCTTCTTCATCATGTGATAAAGAGGAATAGCCTTCTCACCAAGCCGGCTTACGAACCGGCTCAAAGCCGCAATACGACCCGCCAGACGCTGAACATCGTTAACACACGCTGGTTTAGCCAAAGAAGTGATGGACTTGATCTTCTCCAGGTTAGCTTCAATCCCTCTGTTGTAGACCAGGAAACCCAAGAGCTTGCCTGCCGGTACACCAAAGACACATTTGGCTGGGTTAAGCATCATCTTGTAGATCCGGAGATTGTCAAAAGTTTCCTTCAAATCATCAATCAGGGTCTCCTTCTTTCTTGACTTCACCACAATGTCATCTACATAAGCATGAACATTGCGCCCAATCTGATTATGAAGGCAATTTTGCACACATCGCCGATAAGTCGCTTGGGCACTCTTGAGCCCAAAAGGCATAGACACATAGCAGAAGGCTCCAAGGGAAGTTATGAAAGCTGTCTTCTCATGGTCCTTAACTGCCATCTTGATCTGATGATAACCAGAATAAGCATCTAAGAAACTCAACCGCTCACAACCCGTCGTAGCATCAATAATCTGATCAATACAAGGGAGAGCAAAAGGATCAGCCGGGCAAGCCTTGTTAAATCCGTGTAGTCCACACACATAAGCCAAGTGTCGTACTTCTTAAGTACTAGCACCGGGTTAGCCAACCACTCAGGATGAAAAACTTCAACAATAAACCCAGCCGCCAAGAGCCGGGCGACCTCTTCACCAATGGCCTTACGCCTCTCTTCATTGAACCGACGAAGAAACTGCTTGACCGGTTTAAACTTGGGATCGATATTAAGAGTGTGCTCAGCGAGTTCCCTCGGTACACCTGGCATGTCACAAGGTTTCCACGCAAAGATGTCCCGGTTCTCACGGATGAACTCGATGAGCGCGCTTTCCTATTTCGGATCCAGATTAGCACTGATGCTGAACTGCTTGGATGAATCGCCAGGGACGAAATCAACCATCTTGGTATCATCAGCCGACTTAAACTTCAAAGCCGGATCATGCTCTGTAGTTGGTTTTTTCAGAGAAGTCATATCCGCCGGATCAACATTGTCTTTATAAAATTTTAACTCCTCCATTGCACAAACCACCTCAGCATAGGCTGCATCACCTTCCTCGCACTCTAAAGCGATCTTCCGGCTTCCGTGCACAGTGATAGTGCCCTTGTAACCCGGCATCTTAAGCTGTAGGTAAACATAACAAGGCCTTGCCATGAACTTAGCATAAGCCGGCCGTCCAAACAGAGCATGATAAGGGCTCTTGATTTTCACCACTTCAAAGGTCAATGTCTCCGACCTGGAGTCATGATCATCTCCAAAAGCAACTTCCAGAGCTATCTTACCAACTGGGTATGCTGATTTACCAGGCACCACGCCCTGGAAAACAGTGTTCGACGGTTTAAGATTTTTATCTGTCAACCCCATGCGACAGAAAGTTTCATAATAAAGGATATTGATGCTGCTCCCTCCGTCCATGAGTACCTTGGTGAACTTATATCCTCCAACCTGTGGTGCGACCACCAACGCTAGGTGACCCGGATTATCAACCCGGGGCGGGTGATCTTCCCGACTCCAGACAATGGGTTGTTCAGACCAGCGCAAGTAACAGGGAACCGCCGGTTCAACAGCATTGACAGCCCTCCTATGAAGCTTCTGATCACGCTTACATAAGCTAGTGGTGAAGACATGATACTGTCCACTATTCAACTGCTTCGGGTTGCTCTGGTAACCAGACTGTTGCTGCTGTTGACTCCCCTGATTACTCTGCTGATTGTAACCACCCTAATGACCTTGATTGCCTTGACTACCCTGGAATCCAGAGCTAGAACCGCCACTGCCATAACCCGGTCCATGAGAGCCGGATCCTGAGCCACCACCTGGCCCATGACTATCTTGAATTTTTTTTTGAATTTTTCAACTCTTTCATAATGAAGCAATCCTTCCAGAGGTGCCCAGACGCTCTTTCTCGCGTCCCATGTCTCGGGCAGGGCTGATTTAGCAGCTGCTCAAGATTGATTCCTGACCCTCCAGTCCGTGGGGGCGGCGGTTTACCCTTACGACGCTGACCATTATTCTGCGTATTGGTGTTAGCCACAAAATCCAAACTATTATCAGCTTTGCTCTTACCGTTGTTTCCATGGCTCGCCGGATTGTGCTGCTGCCCTCTGGTGCTGCTGCTCTTCTTTCCCTTTCCCGGCTTTTCCTTGTCAGACTCGGGGTCCTTGGTACCATCAGAGTCAGTGTACTTAACCAGAGCTGCCATAAGTGTCCCCATATCATTGCAGTGACGTTTGAGCCGCCCTAATTTCTGCTTTAGGGACGTGAAACGACAATTGTTCTCCAACATTAAGACTGCTGAATCGGCATTGATGCGATCCGACGAGTGCAGGATTGTTGAAACCCGGCGCACCCAATGGGTTGTCAATTCACCTTGTTCCTGGACACAGGCGGCCAAATCCACGATTGACATGGGCTGCTTGCACGTATCCTTAAAATTCTGGATAAACCGAGCTTTTAACTCGGCCCATGACCCAATGGAATTAGCTGGCAACCCCTTCAACCAAGTACGAGCTGTCCCTTCCAACATCATGGTGAAGTACTTGGCGCACGCAGCATCGTCAACATCCAACAGTTCCATCGCCATCTCATAACTCTCCACCCATGCTTCGGGAGGTAAATCGGCAGTGTAATTGGGCACCTTACGGGGACCTTTGAAATCCTTGGGTAATCGTACGTTACGTAGAGCCGGAGACAAACACGGCACACCCAAAGTCCTGAAAGTCACACCTGTCTCCACTGAAGTTGTCGGATGAACCGGGGAGTGCTGATGAGGTGCATATTGAGCCGCCAGCTCGGCCTCCCGACGCGCTCTTCCTTGATCCACGACGTTCTGGGCATTAACCCCACCACCCGCCGGGTTATGTCCACGGGACAGGTTACGGTTCCGTCCACTGCTTGACACGGCTGGTTCCTCAATATGCCTGCTATAACTCCGGCTTGGGAGAGGGGTTGAATGAATCCTGTCACGGCTGTAAGAATAAGCCTGCTGCTGAACCAAAGCTGTCTGAAGGAGCTCTCTAGCCCTCCGCGTCTCAACTGCCATTGGAGACTCGCCTTCAACTGGGAGAGCCGCCAATCGTGACGCGGCAGCGATCATGTTATCCAAGGGGTTAGAATAATGACCCGGCAGCGTCGGCACGTGCTGCGGTGGAATACTGTCTTGACGAGGCGGGTCCGTAGTGCGCGGCTGAACCGGCGCTCTCGTTAAGCGTTTCAACCCGATTTACCACTGGCTGGTTACTGGTCCCTGCTCCGGGCGTGTTAAAGAGATTTCTCACTTTGTAAATCGGCGACAGGTGAGTCCGATGCCTTCTCCTCATGACATCATTTGATGCATTCTGATCTAACATGAGCCGGTAAGACTCCGACTGAATCCGCTGCGCCTGAGCATCCAACTCGGCCCGCATCGCGGCCATCCTCACATCCTCAGCTACCAGATCTTCCTTGGCTTGAGCTATTTGATCTCTCAACTTTGTGACTTCTGCATTATGCTGGTATCGGTTTGCCGGGTTAACCTCCGCTGTCATTAGTGTTGCTAAAGCGTCAAGTAAACCGGACAAGACTTGAGCCGGCGGGCGCGCAGGGCCTCCTGCCCCGGCAGCCGTGGCCGCTGCTGATCCGGAAATCATCTCTGCTGCAGTTGATGAGTGTTGCACTGGCTATGTTCCGGCCATGAAGATTGCAACCCGGTTCGGCGGCTCAAAGGGATCCGGAATACTGTCGCCATCGGAATAGCCCCCAAGCCAGCCGTCTTGCAGTTGATACAACGACTCGGTCTCACCGGTGGATGACTCGCCATTCGAGTAAACGACTGTCTCACCGCCAGATACCAATCTATCCTCAGGTTCCGCTCCATGGATGAATCCCACGAAGGCACGTTTCATGGCGGGCTGAACTCGGGCGGGTCTCTGTAGGATCAAAAGTATGTCTAGAGGGGGGTGATTAGACTACTTGACCAAATAAAAATCTAGCCTTTTCCCAATTTTAGTTCTTGGCAGATTTTAGCAACTTTGCACAAGTCAAGCAATCAACCTACACATGCAATTCTAAGAGTATAGCAGTGGAATGCAAAACAATTCCACATGAAGGTAAAGGGAGGAGTTTAAGGGAGCAAACGCAATGTTGACACGGAGATTTTTTATCCGTGGTTCCGATAGGTGGTGCTATCGTACATCTACGTTGATGGAGAACCCACGAATGGGAACGGTTGCGCGAGTCCACGGAGGGCTCCACCCACGAAGGGTCCATGAAGAAGCAACCTTGTCTATCCCACCATGGCCGTCGCCCACAAAGGACTTGCCTCACTCGGGTAGATCTTCACGAAGTAGGCGATCTCCTTGCCCTTACACACTCCTTGGTTCAACTCCACAATCTTGACGGAGGCTCCCAAGTGACACCTAGCCAATCTAGGAGACACCACTCTCCAAGAAGTAACAAATGGTGTGTTGATGATGAACTCCTTGCTCTTGTGATTCAAATGATAGTCTCCCCAACACTCAACTCTCTCTCACAGGATAGTATTTGGTGGAAAGATGATTTGAGTGGAAAGCAACTTGGGGAAGGCTAGAGATCAAGATTTATGTGGTTGGAATGGGATATCTTGACCTCAACACAAGTGTAGGTGGTTCTCTCTCAGAAAATATGTATTGGAAGTGTAGGCATGTTATGATGGCTCTCTCCACGAATGAAGAGTGGGTGGAGGGTATATATAGCCTCCACACAAAATCTAACCGTTACACACAAATCACCAACTCGGTGGGACCGATTCAGAGAACTTGGTCAGACCGATTTAGTTCATAATGTGACCGTTAGGCATTTCGGTGGGACCGACATGTCAACTCGGTAGGACCGATTTCTTAGGGTTAGGGCATAACGTAATCTCGGTGAGACCGATTACACAAACTCGGTGAGACCGATTTTGGTAATAGACAAACAGAGAGTTGGTCAGGCAAATTCGGTGGGACCGATTCGCTCATCTCAGTTGGACCGAAACGTTACGAAAGGGAAACAGAGTGTTTGCATTGCAATCTCGGTGGGACCGATCGCTCATCTCGGTTTGTGTAACATCCCAAATTTTCAATTTGGAATGTTATACATTAGATCATCATTGCATAGCATATTTCATTGCATTTCGGCAAATCCTCGAAAATCCTAAGCAACTCAAGGACCCTAGGAGAGAGTTGGGGATTTTCCCGGTTTTCATATTTGATTTTTTTTATCAAATAATGAAACGAGGATTTTTGGTTTTAATTATTTTTCTCTCCGAAAAATATTTCGTATTAAAATAAATGAGAGGAGAAAATATGACTTCTCCAAAATAATTGAAATATTAGAGGAAAAATATTAAAATCAAATATTGGATTTTATTCGGATTTTATTTGCAATTTTAATTGCATTAGAAAAATTGCACGTTTTCAAAACTGTATTTTGGGCCAAGAAAATGTTCATCTCGTTCTAATTATTTTAATTAGACGGTGAAAATTTGTTTTGGCAATTTTGGATTTTTATTTATTTTTCTACGATTTTTTTAGGTTCGGTGAAATTATTTTTAAAAAAAATAATAACTCACGAAGCGCGCCGACTGGGCCGAAACCCAGCCGACGGCCCAGCCCAGCCCCGCGCCTCGTCTCCCTCCTGGAGACCGAGACGGAGACCGCCGCCGCCCCGAGTCCCGCTCGTCGCCGCCGCCCCTTGCCCCTCCCCCAAGGCAGCACCCCCCTCCTTAAATACTCCCCCCCGCCCCTCTCTTCACCCCCGCCACGACCCGAAGCCGCCCCGCCGCCGAGAGGACCCGCCGGAGCAGGAGCCCGACGCCGCCGCCTCGGGAAGCCCCGTACGCCGCCGCCCTCGTCGCCCCTCGCTGCCCCCGACGACGCCCGAGCCCCGCCGCCCTCTCCCGAACCCGCCGGAATACCTCGCCGGAGGTATAACCGCAGCCGCCGCCGCCGTGCCGGTTTTTTTTAAAACCGTTTGGTTTATTTTTTTCGAAACCCTAGATTTTTTTAATAGATCGGTTTATTTTTTTTGGTTTAGTTAGTTCGTGAACGTTCACCGATCCGTTCGTTTTAACGAACGTGTTCGTCGGTTTGTCGCAGCTAACGAACGTCCGTTCGTTTAACTGTTCGTCAGTTTTCTTTTTCGTCGGATTTTCCGCGATTATTCCAGATCGCGATTTCTGATCAGATTTTCGTTCTGGTTTATCTTTTAGCTCGTTTATCGGAATCAGGCGATTCAAGCGCCTAGAGTTTTGTCTCGAAATTCTCTTTCCGTTTAACCTATTCAAACAAGTTTTTGCTACTGTAAAATTTGACTTAGATCCAGATTAGTAAACGAAGCTTGTTTCTTTCGCCGTTTGACTTTCGTTGCTTCGTTTGATTCGATTCTTTTTGCAAACCGGAGTTCTTAAGTTGAACTTTCTGGTTAGATCTTTATTTGAGTTTTACCTGTGCATTAGATGAGTGCTTATTGTATGCTTGTTTGTTTGCGATAGAGTACCCGGAGTGCGCCGCTTGCTACTTCGAATCTCTAAGTTTCACGGATCATCAACAAGGCAAGTAACACTTTGATCATACCTCTTTTACTACCCAGTTTTATTGCATTAGACCAATCCTCAAACATTGCATGATTAGGATCTAATTAAATTGTGGGTATTGGGAAGTAGTTGAGGTAGTACCTATTACCTATTTATTATCAAACCTTTGGGAGTTACTTCTACGTTTGCTTATATTGCTATGCTATGCTAGTAGACGTGGATTGGGTTTGAGTGTTACCATGACAGATGTGAGATTGTTAATTAATGGTTAACCTTAAGGTGGCAACTAAAACTCACATCTGGGTGGATTGAGGTACCTGTGTATTCCAGGATTGCCTGTTTTCTTTTGGACCGCCACCCAGGTTCAAAGGGATCATGAGATTATTCATGCTAGAAACTTCCGTGTGCAGCCGCAAGCTATTATGGGCTCTAGCATAGTTGAGTAGGTTGTATGAGCTCTTGAAGAGGTAGACTAGCAGATGTAGGGGTGTAGGTGGTACTGTCTACCCGGAGTAGAGAGTTAACGCTTCTGAAAGACTGTGTCTCGGTCATCCGTTTCTCAAACACCATGAAGTGTGAGAATCCCAACGGAGGAGATCGAGTCTTGTGGGGAAAAGTGCACAAACCTCTGCAGAGTGTATAAACTAATCATGGTTAGCCGTGTCCCCGGTTATGGACATCTTGAGTATCTAGTATTTGGATTATCATGTGAATCTCATCATGTTACTTTAATTAATTTTGTTGGGTTAATGATGATACTTAATTGGGATTGAGAATGCTGTCAACCATTCTCAATGTTTAACAACCATCATGATAGTTAAATAAAATTTATTCCTTTGCAGTAGGGAAAAATTGGCTTTTCGCAAAACTGTAACCATAGAGCTTAACACCAGCCATATATGCATGTAGTATAGCATTATTATGTTCATTACTCTCTATGTGTTACATTGCCAGCATATTCCATGTGCTGACCCGTTTTCGGGCTGCAACGTTTCATGTTGCAGACTTTTCAGACGACGAGTAAGGTGCCTTAGGTCGTGGTCTTATACTCAGTGATGTCGTTGGAGTTGATGGACTCACTTATCTTCCAAGTCTTCCGCTGTTATCGTATTAGATGGCCTTAAGCCATATTTGTCATACTTATTTCTCTCTTGAGATACTCGTTGTAATAAGTGTGTGATTGCTACTCTGTTATAAATCCTCCATTTGTACTGTGCGTGTCAGCATTACTGATCCAAGGATGACACTGGTGCATGGTAGATCAGACTGCTTGAGGTCTGGTCGCTACAAAGGTGGTATCAGAGCACACGCTGACTGTAGGACACGACCACTAAGCTTAAACCCTAGAACACTACTCTCTTCTCATTTCTGACTCCTCTCCACTTTCTACTCTTTTAGGAATGGCGGATGCAAGGAACAAGTTCATGCAACCGGATGAAGATACACCTTTTGGACGACACTTGAAGGAAGTCACTATGTACCTGAACATCGGAATGCCAAGCTTCACCGGGACTTACAAAGCCACACTACCAAAAGAGGAGCGCTGGAAGATTCAAGTTCAAGTTCCAGGAAGGACGATTACGCCAGTCACTGAGCCTATAGAGTTTTCCTTTGATGCACCAACCTGGAGTTTAGGGAAGAGCATGGCAGCCCACATCTCTATGGCACGCATTGGAGAAGTCTACCATAGGGAGCTTAAGGATACTATTTATCAGATTTGTGGACGCCGAGATGAGCAATGGGAGACGGTCAGCACCAAGAAGGATGGATCAATTGCAGCTTTCATCCAGGAGCAAAACCAACACATTCGTCGCCAGGAGAACCAGATGTGCGCAGACATGTTAGATCTGAAGAAGGCATTGACCAAGATCACGGAGTTGGAGGAAGAACTCAAGTCTACGCGCGATGGATATGAGGAGGAGATCTCCACGTTATTGGAGAAGAATGACGACCTGATAAAGAAGATCGGAGTATTCATGGGAGACCCAGCACCAGGAGGAGAAGATGACGATTCTACTTGCCCGGATAACTACATCATCATCGACGACACCGACTCGGACCCCAGTGAAGATGACTTTGTTGATGAAGCTGGAGCAGATATCATGGAGTCTTCGACCGATCAAAATTTCTAGTAGACCACCATTATCAGTAGTAGTATTCCCCCATGTATATAGTATAGTCCGAGCACTTTGTAACGATAGTTAGATCGATTGTATGCCTTGTTTGATTGAGTGATATTGTTTGTGTTTGCCTCATGTGCATATGGGTAGTGTTTTCCCTCTAGACCTCATTCTATTCTAAATTCTCATCTTTTCTAAACCTATCAGATGCCTCCGAGACATAACACCGGATTTGTTTTCCCACCGGAGATCACTCAGTTGATTCAGCAGCAGAATGCCCTGATGCAAGTGTTAGTACAGAACCAAGGCAACAACAACAACAACCCACCACCACCACCTGTTGATCACTTAGCCCGTTTCTTGAGGCTAAATCCGCCGGTGTTTTCCAGCAGCACCGAGTCGATTGTTGCAGATGATTGGCTCCGCAAAGTTGGAAGGGAGTTGACCACTGCAGGATGCACAGATGCGGAGAGAGTGCGATTTGCCGCACATCAGCTTGATGGACCCGCAGCATCATGGTGGGAGAATTACACAGCCACACAGCCTATTGACACTGTCACATGGGACCAGTTTCAGCAAGCTTTCCGTACTGCCCATGTTTCAGCAGGAGCTATGGCTATGAAGAAGCGTGAGTTTCGCAACCTACGCCAAGGAGGACGCACCGTAGGCCGGTATGTGGAGGACTTTAGTAAGTTAGCACGTTATGCTCCAGATGACGTTGCTACAGATGCAGCCAAGCAGGAGAAGTTTCTCGAAGGACTGAATGATGAGCTAAGCATGCAGTTGATGGTAGCAACCTTCAACAACTACCAGGAGTTGGTAGATAGAGCTCTCATGATTGAAGGGAAGCAGCAGCAGATTGAAAACCGTAAAAGGAAGTATGGACAAGGGAAGTACAATTCTGGAGCTCAGCAGAAGCCACGTTTTACCCCGAAACCGGGAGGACAGTTTCAGCATACCCATGGAGGAGGTAGTTCGCACAACCATTATTTCCCCAAGAATGGTAATGGGAATGGAGGAAGCAACGACCAGAACCGTACCAACCCTTCAACCCCAGCTAAGAGAGACCTGAGCCAAGTCACTTGCTTTAAGTGCCAGAAGACTGGACATTATGCCAATGAATGTCCTGAAGCCCAGAATGGAAATGGCAATGGAAGCTCTGGGAAGAAGCTAAACCCTTTCAACAAAGGACATGTGAACCACGTTAGCGTGGAGGAGGTTGAAGCTCAGCCAGATGCAGTAATAGGTA
This sequence comes from Aegilops tauschii subsp. strangulata, assembly GCF_002575655.3. NCBI lineage: Eukaryota > Viridiplantae > Streptophyta > Magnoliopsida > Poales > Poaceae > Aegilops > Aegilops tauschii. The sequence continues at coordinate 232,069,436 of NC_053039.3, forward strand.
AGTTTTTGGTTAAGTCATTTACTGCACTCGTTCTTTTTGATACTGGTGCATCGCATTCATACATATCAAGAGGATTTGTGGATAAGTATAAACTGCCAACCCAAGCCCTTAGGTCACCCATGTTAGTAACCTCGCTAGGAGCAGAGTATATGGCTAGTTTATGGTGTGATCGGTTACCATTAAGGATTGGTAACTACGTGTTTCCCTCGGACCTAATAGTACTGGAATCGCAAGGATTGGATGTGATATTAGGCATGGATTGGTTATCAAAGTATGGAGGGAACATTGAGTGCGCCAGTAAGTCAATTTTGCTTACCACCCCAGAAGGGAGAAGGATTAAGTATGTATCCCGGCATGTGCCGAAGAGGACTCAAGTAAATTCCTTAACAGGAGTTGTACAGGAAGAAGTACCAGTGGTGAAGGATTACCCGGATGTATTTCCAGAAGAGTTGCCAGGCATGCCACCAGATAGAGACATAGAGTTTTTGATTGAGCTTTTGCCAGGCACAGGGCCAATATCTAAGAGACCGTACAGAATGCCCGCAAAAGATTTGGAGGAGATTAAGAAGCAGATTAAGGAGTTACTAGATAAAGGCTATAGTCGCCCAAGTTCTTCACCTTGGGGATCACCCGTACTTCTAGTGGAGAAGAAAGATGGATCGTTGAGGATGGTTGTTGATTATCGAGGATTGAATGAAGTGACCATCAAAAATAAATACCCACAGCCAATGATAAATGATTTGTTTGACCGATTACAAGGAGCTAAGGTATTTTCCAAGACCGATCTACGATCAGGATACCATCAGTTGAAGATTCGAGAGCAGGATATACCTAAGACGGCTTTTACCACCAGGTATGGGCTGTACGAGTATACCGTTATGTCATTTGGTCTGACTAACGCACCTGCCTATTTCATGAACCTGATGAACAAAGTGTTTATGGAGTTTTTGGATAAGTTCGTCGTAGTGTTCACTGATGACATTTTGGTTTATTCCAAGAATGAAGAGGAGCATAAGGAACATTTGTGTTTGGTACTCGAGAAGCTCAGAGAACATCAGTCGCCAAGTTCAGCAAATGTGAGTTTTTGTTGAAGGAAGTTGGATTCCTCGGACATGTTATATCCGGAGAAGGAATAGCAGTAGACCCCGCCAAAGTCGACACTGTGACAAACTGGGAATCACCCACATCAGTTGGAGAGATCCGGAGTTTTCTTGGACTTGCAGGATACTACCGGAGGTTCATTGAGAATTTCTCGAGGATTGCTAAGCCCATGACAGAGCTGTTAAAGAAGGACACCAAGTTCAATTGGACTGAGGAATGTGAAGCTAGTTTCCAAGAGTTGAAGAAACGCTTGGTTACATCACCAGTGCTGATTCTGCCAGACCAACGCAAGGATTATGAAGTATATTGCGACGCTTCACGTCGAGGACTTGGAGCAGTGCTAATGCAGGAGGGAAGAGTTGTTTCATATGCTTCACGACAACTTAAACCCCATGAGAAGAATTATGCCACCCATGATTTGGAGTTAGCAGCCGTAGTACATGCGTTGAAGACATGGAGACATTTTCTCATCGGAAATCACTGTGAGGTGTACACGGATCACAAGAGTTTGAAGTACATTTTCACGCAGAAGGAGTTGAATCTCAGGCAAAGGAGATGGTTGGAGCTCATTAAGGATTATGATATGAGATTGCATTATCACCCAGGGAAGGCCAACGTAGTAGCTGATGCGTTGAGCCGCAAGAGCCTTGTTAACACCCTCATGACCGGAGAGTTACCGAAATTATTAGCCGAGGATCTTCGCGAGCTATGCTTGGAGATAGTTCCAAGAGGCTATTTAGCAACGTTGGAGATTCAGTCTACCCTGATGGAAAAGATCAGAGCAGCTCAGAAGACAGACAAGGAGATTGACAAGATAAAGGAAAGGATGAGCAAAGGAAAAGCCAAGGGATTTCGTGAGGATGAGCACGATACCTTATGGTTTGAGGACCGCGTTTATGTGCCCAATGATCCGGAGATCAGGAAGTTGATTTTGCAAGAGGCCCATGATTCACCGTATTCGATTCACCCAGGAAATACCAAGATGTATTTGGATTTGAAGGATACTTTCTGGTGGACCAGAATGAAGAAGGATATTGCGGAGTATGTAGCAGTTTGTGATGTATGTCAGAGAGTGAAGGCAGAGCATCAGAAGCCAGCAGGATTGCTACAGCCATTGCCGATACCCGAGTGGAAATGGGATAAACTAGGCATGGATTTTATCACGGGACTGCCCAGGGCTCGTTCAGGCTATGACTCAATATGGGTTGTAGTCGGTCGTTTGACGAAAGTAGCTCATTTCATCCCAGTGAAGACCACTTACACCAGTGCTAAGTTGGCAAAGATATACATGACCAGGATCGTATGTCTGCATGGAGTTCCGAGGACCATTGTATCAGATAGAGGAACCCAGTTTACTTCGAAGTTTTGGAATCAGTTACATGAAACTTTGGGTACCAGGCTAGAGTTCAGTACAGCCTTTCACCCACAGACAGACGGACAGACCGAGAGAGTCAATCAGATTTTGGAAGATATGCTGAGAGCTTGTGCGCTAGATTATGGATCTAGTTGGGATGACAATTTGCCGTATGCAGAGTTTTCTTACAACAACAGTTATCAAACCAGTTTGAAGATGGCCCCTTTCGAAGCTTTGTACGGAAGGAGGTGCAGAACACCCTTGTTGTGGAACGAAGTTGGAGACCGCCAGTTGTTTGGACCAGACTTGATCAGGGAATCAGAACAGAAGGTGAAATTGATTCGCGATTGGCTCAAGGTAGCCCAGTCCAGGCAGAAGAGTTATGTGGATTCTAAATGCAAGGAGACAGTTTACGAAGTCGGAGACAAAGTTTACCTACGAGTATCACCACTTCGAGGAGTGAAGCGCTTTGGAGTTAAGGGAAAGTTAGCGCCACGTTTTGTAGGACCATACAAAGTTTTGGAGCGTATGGGAGAAGTTGCCTACAAGCTGGAATTGCCTGAAGGATTGTCAGGAGTTCATGATGTATTTCACGTTTCCCAATTGAAGAAGTGCCACGCAGATATGCCTGAGATACCACTGAGAGATACGGTGCCATTGGAAGCGATTCAGCTGGATAGTGACTTGACCTATGAGGAGAAACCAGTTAAGATTCTTGAATATGCCAGCCGAGTCACCCGCAGCAAGGTTATCAAGTTTTGCAAAGTTCAGTGGAGTCACCATACCGAGGACGAAGCCACCTGGGAACGAGAGGAAGATCTACGGAAGAACCACTCTCACCTATTTTCTAGCCAACCCGAATCTCGAGGGCAAGATTCCTCTTAAGGGGGTAGGTTTGTAACATCCCAAATTTTCAATTTGGAATGTTATACATTACATCATCATTGCATAGCATATTTCATTGCATTTCGGCAAATCCTCGAAAATCCTAAGCAACTCAAGGACCCTAGGAGAGAGTTGGCGATTTTCCCGGTTTTCATATTTGATTTTTTTATCAAATAATGAAACAAGGATTTTTGGTTTTAATTATTTTTCTCTCCGAAAAATATTTCGTATTAAAATAAATGAGAGGAGAAAATATGACTTCTCCAAAATAATTGAAATATTGGAGGAAAAATAATAAAATCAAATATTGGATTTTATTCGGATTTTATTTGCAATTTTAATTGCATTAGAAAAATTGCACGTTTTCAAAACTGTTTTTTGGGCCAAGAAAATGTTCATCTCGTTCTAATTATTTTAATTAGACGGTGAAAATTTGTTTTGGCATTTTTGGATTTTTATTTATTTTTCTACGATTTTTTTTAGGTTCGGCGAAATTATTTAAAAATAATAATAATAACTCGCGAAGCGCGCCGACTGGGCCGAAACCCAGCCGACGGCCCAGCCCAGCCCCGCCCCTCGTCTCCCTCCTGGAGACCGAGACGGAGACCGCCGCCGCCCCAAGTCCCGCTCGTCGCCGCCGCCCCTTGCCCCTCCCCCAAGGCAGCACCCCCCTCCTTAAATACTCCCCCCCGCCCCTCTCCTCACCCCCGCCCCGACCCGAAGCCGCCCCGCCGACGAGAGGACCCGCCGGAGCACGAGCCCGACGCCGCCGCCTCGGGAAGCCCCGTACGCCGCCGCCCTCGTCGCCCCTCGCCGCCCCCGACGACGCCCGAGCCCCGCCGCCCTCGCCACCCTCTCCCGAACCCACCGGAGCCCGCCGGAATACCTCGCCGGAGGTATAACCGCAGCCGCCACCGCCGCCGTGCCGGTTTTTTTTAAACCGTTCGGTTTATTTTTTTTCGAAACCCTAGATTTTTTTAATAGATCGGTTTATTTTTTTTGGTTTAGTTAGTTAGTGAACGTTCACCGATCCGTTCGTTTTAACAAACGTGTTCGTCGGTTTGTCGCAGCTAACGAACGTCCGTTCGTTTAACTGTTCGTCAGTTTTCTTTTTCGTCGGATTTTCCGCGATTATTCCAGATCGCGATTTCTGATCAGATTTTCGTTCTGGTTTATCTTTTAGCTCGTTTATCGGAATCAGGCGATTCAAGCGCCTAGAGTTTCGTCTCGAAATTCTCTTTCCGTTTAACCTATTCAAACAAGTTTTTGCTACTGTACAATTTGACTTAGATCCAGATTAGTAAACGAAGCTTGTTTCTTTCGCCGTTTGACTTTCGTTGCTTTGTTTGATTCGATTCTTTTTGCAAACCAGAGTTCTTAAGTTGAACTTTCTGGTTAGATCTTTATTTGAGTTTTACCTATGCATTAGATGAGTGCTCATTGTATGCTTGTTTGTTTGTGATAGAGTACCCGGAGTGCGCCTTCTACTTTGAATCTCTAAGTTTCACGGATCATCAGCAAGGCAAGTAACACTTTGATCATACCTCTTTTGCTACCCAGTTTTATTGCATTAGACCAATCCTCAAACATTGCATGATTAGGATCTAATTAAATTGTGGGTATTGGGAAGTAGTTGAGGTAGTACCTATTACCTGTTTATTATCAAACCTTTGGGAGTTACTTCTACGTTTGCTTATATTGCTATGCTATGCTAGTAGACGTGGATTGGGATTGAGTGTTACCATGACAGATGTGAGATTGTTAATTAATGGTTAACCTTAAGGTGGCAACTAAAACTCACATCTGGGTGGATTGAGGTACCTGGGTATTCCAGGATTGCCTGTTTTCTTTTGGACCGTCACCCAGGTTCAAAGGGATCATGAGATTATTCATGCTAGAAACTTCCGTGTGCAGCCGCAAGCTATTATGGGCTCTAGCATAATTGAGTAGGTTGTGTGAACTCTTGAAGAGGTAGACTAGCAGATGTAGGGGTGTAGGTGGTACTGTCTACCCGGAGTAGAGAGTTAACGCTTCTGAAAGACTGTGTCTCGGTCATCCGTTTCTCAAACACCATGAAGTGCGAGAATCCCAACGGAGGAGATCGAGTCTTGTGGGGAAAAGTGCACAAACCTCTGCAGAGTGTATAAACTAATCATGGTTAGCCGTGTCCCCGGTTATGGACATCTTGAGTATCTAGTACTTGGATTATCATGTGAATCTCATCATGTTACTTTAATTAATTTTGTTGGGATAATGATGATACTTAATTGGGATTGAGAATGCTGTCAACCATTCTCAATGTTTAACAACCACCATGATAGTTAAATAAAATTTATTCCTTTGTAGTAGGGAAAAATTGGCTTTTCGCAAAACTGTAACCATAGAGCTTAACACCAGCTATATATGCATGTAGTATAGCATTATTATGTTCATTACTCTCTATGTGTTACATTGCTAGCATATTCCATGTGCTGACCCATTTTCGGGCTGCAACGTTTCATGTTGCAGACTTTTCAGATGACGAGTAAGGTGCCTTAGGTCGTGGTCTTATACTCAGTGATGCCGTTGGAGTTGATGGACTCACTTATCTTCCAAGTCTTCCGCTGTTATCGTATTAGATGGCCTTAAGCCATATTTGTCATACTTATTTCTCTCTTGAGATACTCGTTGTAATAAGTGTGTGATTGCTACTCTGTTATAAATCCTCCATTTGTACTGTGCGTGTCAGCATTACTGATCCAGGGATGACACTGGTGCACGGTAGATCAGACTGCTTGAGGTCTGGTCGCTACAGTTTGACCGAAACATTACGAAGGGAAACAGAGATATTACAATCCCTTCTCGGTGAGACCGAGATCCCTATCGGTGAGACCGAAAAGACTAGGGATTCTGGCAGTGGCTATGTCAACTGAACTCGGTGGCTCCGAATATGAAATTTCGGTGGGGCCGAGTTGGACTTTTTGGTTTGGGACATATGTGGATATGAGAAAGTAGTGGATGGTTTTGGAGCATATCACTAAGCACTTTGAGCAAGAACCTCATTAAGCAACACCTCATCCCTTCTTAATAGTATTGGCTTTTCCTATGGACTCAATGTGATCTTGGATCACTAAAATAGAAAATGTAGAGTCTTGTGCTTTGAGATTGAGCCAATCTTTTGTCCTTAGCATTTTGAAGGTCCACTTTCTAGTCCATGCCATGCCAATCATTGAGCTTTCCTGAAATATTTATCTTGAAATAGTATTAGCTTAATGAGCTATATGTTGTTAGGAATTACCAAAACCACCTAGGGATAGTTGCACTTTTAATCTCCCCCTTTTTGGTAATTGATGACAACATATAGATCAAAGCTTCGACAAATGATAAATAAGATTGAAAAACATCGTCACTTTGAGAAGTATGTGATAAGCAAGAGCTCCCCCTAAATTTGTGCATTATTTAAGATTTGCTTTTGAATGCAAATGCACAATCGATAGGATCATGAGTTACTCTTCCATGTCACATACATCTTGGTGGAGCGTTCAAAATGATAGAAATTAAAAACATGCACTCATCACCAAGCAAGTGAATGATCATCTAAGGATATAAGAGATAATATCATCCAACGAGCATTAAGGGTAGCATATGATCAAACAAGTATCTCACAAGGACATAAAGTATCTCACACAAGCACACAATAAAGTTTCAACCAAAATAGCAAGAGAGATAGAAAAGCAACACTCTCTCTCTCGAAGCCTATGATCTATACATTTTTCTCCCCCTTTGGCAACAAGTTACCAAAAATTTCAAAAATGCATAGTGCTAAACGACTCTCAGGCTTGATCTTCGGGAGGTGGTGTTGAAAGAACTCCAAGGACGAAAGCTTCCGATGAAGTAGCTGGAGCTGGTGGAGTAGCTGTTGGAGGTGGAACTGGAGCTATAGCTGCTGGTGTTGATGCTGTTGCTCTTGTATCTGTCACGGGCACTGCAGCAGACCTCTGTCCTCTAGGCACACGCTTGAATGCATCTGTGGTAGACTTGCCCTTCTTTTCCTCTGCTTCCTCCTGAAGTTGCTCAACTGCAGTTTGGATCTCTGTTACCTTGACATCAAGGTCATAGATTTTCTGCTCAATGATCCTCTCCAGACTCTCCTGGTTCTTGCTCAGGGTGGCCAAGCCCTTCTCAATCCTCAGGGTGGATTGGATCAGGTATCCAAGCTGGTGTTGCTTGGTCTTCAAGAATACCTCAGATGCCTCTTCTACAGTTGGCATCTTTGCAGCTTTCTCAGCTTTAGCCTTCTCTCTCTTCTCATGTGCTTGAGCTGAAGATGGTTCATTCTCATTCATCACCACTGTGTTGTCTTCAAATTCAGGGTATATGGCCAGGTGCTCCTTATCCAAAAGATATGTGCATGTGCCCATCTTTGAGTTGATGAGCTCCTGAATTTGTGGGGCATACCCACAGCTTCTCTTCTGGTCAGCAGCAGTCCTCTTGATTGTCTCTACAATCAAACTCATGACCTTGAACTTCTGTGGGACATCAAATATATGCAGCAAGTTTATAGCATGTCCTCTAATCATCTTGTGATCACCTGACTTGGGTAGCAGTGTGTGCCTTAGAATCCAGTTTATGGTAGGTAGACCAGACAACAAGTAGTGGACAGATCCAAACTTATGTGTATCCAAAGCAGCATCTGGGATCTCTTTGTACATGTTGGCCATTGTATTGTGGTCTTTCTTCTTCTCTGGATAAACATCCAAGTCATCCTCATGTTCCTCAGGAGCATTGATAAGCTTGGCCCATTCATCAACTGTAGACTGGTATCTAGTACCCTCAGACATCCATATTATCCTTCCATCTGGATAGAAGTGGGCAGTAGAGTAAAACTGCATGATGAGCTCATCATTCCACTTAGTGAGTTCTGGGCAACAAAAGTGTCAACTCCACATGCCTTGAAGCTATCATGTACACCAGGGAAGTGATCCTCATTCTCCTTGATGAACTCCCAGTCAACCCATCTCATATCACACACTATGGGCTTCTTATCAAGCAGAACTGTCTCATAGAAGTCTTGCTGTTCCTTAGTGTGGAACCTGTAGTCCACAGCAGTTCTTCTCCTGATAGCATATGGATCAGACTGTCTCCATAGTCTCAATCCTGCATCCTTCCTGATTTTCATGTTCTCTGCCACTAGATGTGCATCATTGTGGTCAGGAATCTTGGGTTTCAGCTTCCTCAACACTTGAGTTTCATCTTCTTCAGCAGCTTCAGGCACCAGGGCCTTGTTCTTCTCTGCAGCTGGAATGTTTCTAGTGCTTCTCTTGGGCTTCTAAGCTGGAGCAGCTGCCTTGGGAGCAGCTTTGGGCTTTGATGGAGCAGCCCCTGATCTGATTGCATCCCCCATAAGCTTTTGAGCTTTGGGTGGTGGTGCAGCATCCTCCTGCTCTTCTTCTTCTTCTTCTTCTTCTTCTTCTTCTTCAGAATCAATCCTCATAGAGGGCTTGCCAAGAACTTTGGCTTTAGTAGTTCTTGCCCTTTTCTTCTTCTTATCCTCACGAGCTGCTTCTTCTTCAGATTCAATGGTGAACTTCATGGTTTCACCTGTGGCAACTTTTCTTGGCTTTGACATGGGATGTCTTCTTGCTGGCATTTTTTTATTCCTGGCTTAGTTGCAGCAGCAGTGCCATACTCCTTCTTTAGCACCTTTTTATTTGAAGTGGCTTCATCTTCAATAGCCACATAATCTTCATCCTCTGAATCAAAAGTTCTCTTCTTCCTTGTCCTGGTAGCAGCCTTTGGCAAGTTGCTTGGTGTGCTCCTACTGCCTTCATCATAGCTGCTAGAGGGATCAGAACCCTCACTCATCTGCACCTGTTGCTCAGACCTGTTCTGACTATCACTTTGATCAGACATCTCTGCAAATGCTCTGATAGCAGACCCTGTGAATAGGTTATAGATGAGGTAGAGAAGATGAGCATCACAAAGTACAGGAGTTTTGCAAAACAGATGACTTAAAAACTTAGTTTTAGTTCTTCACAGAAAGCATTTCGATCTACCGATTTGTAAACTCGGTGATACCGAAGCAGTTTTTGGAACCTAAACTAGTGAACTCGGTCAGACCGAGTCATAGTTCGGTGGTACCAAGACTGCTAGGGTTTCACAGAGAATCGAACTCGGTCACACCGATTTGCAATTTTCGGTAAGACCAAAAACGCATGTGCTCTGGCCTAAGCCAAATCGGTGAGACCGATTTCTACAACTCGGTCGGTCCGAGATGAATTCGGTGGAGACCTAACCCTCAATTTTCAAATCAAAACTAATCTACAGGACGTTTTCGCTGGACAGGATGATTTCATTCGTGGCAAGAATCATGGCAGAGCAATGTGCTAAGAATCAGAGTTATGGATTAGCACAAAGATCAAGTTCGTACCCTAGTTCGGCGGCGAACTTGCTACGGCGGCAACGGCGGGGCAGATTGCCATTGACGGCGGCGGAGACCAGCGGCGGGAGGTCGCTGGCGACGAGAGGAAGATCCGAAGACCCGAGGAGGTACAGCAGGTTACACGCGGACGAAGAGGTTCGGAAAATTTTCCAAAATTTGGCCCATCAGTATATATAACCTGACCCTGTCGGTGTGACCGAGTGGAACGACTCCGTGGCACCGAGATGCAAAATTGCAAGCAGTTGCTGCAACTCGGTGTGACCGAAAGGTTCTAATCGGTTGCACCGAGATTGAAAACCCTAGATCAACTTAGTGATCTCGGTAGGACCGAAAGGGATGAATCGGTCAGACCGAGATGCACAAAGAGGTTTTGGAAGTTTAAGTCTATGACGAATCGGGAACTCCGAGTGCTCCTCACACAGAGTGGTTCGAATCTGACTTGATCAAACTTTGGGATGTAGCATGAATAGAGTTTGAGACGAGAAAAGCATAGATATCTAGAGGGAGTTCTTAGGCATTCTTGTCCATCCATTTGGCAAAAGAGAAAGAGCCAAACAATCAAAGCAACAAATGGATGTCCTCGAATGAGTAAAATATGCATTCAACATGCTCACACAATTAAAATGGCAAATGAAATATGTGACAAAGCATGCACAAACACTCTAGCATCTATCAAGCAATTGGTGATGACTAGGTCATCTATATATGAGTATATTGACTTAGGAGTCAAATGAGAACATTTGATCATAGGTCATACTCATCGTTTAAGCACAAGTGGGGTTACCACTTTTACATAAAGCATTGTTGTGTTCACACCATTAGAGTTGCTTTAGCTCAATTGATTAGAGTAAAGCTCCCCTAGATGTGATATCCCCCCTAAGAGGGATGAACTAACCTTGGGTTTTGTCGACGATGACTTTATGTAGGTGTTGAAGATGTAGATGCTCAATGTTGATGTAGATCATTCGGAGCAATCCTTTGGAGTGAGTTGCACTTTCAATACCTACACGGGTTAGTCCCACAAGGAACAAACAAGGATATCCATAGACATAGAGTGATGTGTACACAAGATGTTGTCCATGAAAGCATTAGGTTACCTTGTCCCTTGTCTTACCAACAAGAGGGGTTGTGACTCCTTGAACTAGTGCAAGATATGGAAGTTGTTTGCACTTGTCCTTTCCAAAATGATAAGAGTGAAGTATGTTGGCGGAGTCACCCTCAAGAACTCTTTAGTTCTTCTTCTTCGAGATCCACACCATCTTGATGGGAATCCTTGGAGTTGTAGTCGTACTTGATGAAGTAGAACTTGATGTAGTCTTGGGAACCCACTTGACCAAGGCCTTAGGTGCTTCTTCAAATGCATCAATTTCCTCTTGAAGCTTGTCCTTGCCTTTTTGCTTGTGGTCTTGTGGTGGAAGATCATCTTGAGCTTGTCTCCCTTTGAAAGAAGTAGGATCATACTTCTCTTGTTGAGGAACAAACTTTGTCTTGGGGTATTGATCTTCTTCCCACTCAACTCCATTGGCATGGAACTTTCGTTCAAAACCAACACCTTGATTCTTCTGGTGCCTTCCTTGCTTGCGTACAATTTCCTCAAATTGCTTACTTCCGGCAAGGCTCTTGTAAACACCTTTCTCTATAATTCCCTTCAATAAGCTATTTTCTTGCTCAAGTGTAACTTGGCTAAGAGAATCATTAGTGGAATCAAGAGAACTACTAGAAGCAACAACATTGGATTTAGCTTGATTGTTGTTACAACTAGATGAAGCATCTTTCTTGTTCTTGTTGCTAGATTTAACTTGTGGCATGTAAGTAGACAAGAGTAAACGATTGGCAATGTAAGAAGAACTTTTCTTGCAAAGATCATCATTGATTGCCTTTAAAAACTCATGCTCTTGCTCAAGGTTGAGCTTCTCAAAGCGTAGCTTCTCATGAGTCATTAAAAGTTCTCGATGATCTTCCAAGGTAGTTTCATGAGCTAACTTAAGAGTGTTTAGTTCTTTAGTTAGACACTCAATCTCCTTCTTATCATCGTCATTCGTTTTATCTTGATTAGCATGATTAATTGACGTTTCATCACAGCTTTCATCACTAGAGTTGTCAACAAGTAAATCATCATCACCTAGCAAATCATCTTCATCACTATTGAAATCAACATACTCGGGGTGTGTTACCTTTGGACCTTTAGCCATGAAGCATCTTACAATTCCTTCATTTGGTGAGTCAAATATGTCATAGGAGTTGGTTGTCACAAGTGCTAGACCGGCAACACCTTCATCTTGAGTATATTCGGAGTCGGAGTGATAACTTCTTTCGGAGTGATGGTCGGAGTCGGAACCGGATACCCATTCACTAACATGAGCTTGATGTCTTCTTTTTGTGTAGCTCCTTGATGACTTATCCTTCCTTTCTGAATCCTTGCTTCTTTGAGAGGGTCTTCGTTCATAACGATCATCTCTACTCCTTCTTTCTCTTGATGGTGATTCTTCTCTTCTACTCCTTCTTTTGTGAGAATCTTCTCTTCTTTTGTAGGGAGCCGTACACTCATTGGAGTAGTGTCTGGGTCTTCCACAATTATAGCAGTTACGCTCACGACTAGAAGATCTTTTGTCATTGTAGGACCTTGACTTGGAACTTCTTTCCTTGCTTATACTCTTGTAGAACTTGTTGAAGTTCTTCACCATTAGACTCAATTCATCATTGAAGGTTTGCTTCTCACTTGATGATGTGGGAGCATCACACGAGGCTTTGTAAGCACCACTTGACTTGTTCGTGAAGCTCTTCCTTATCCTTGAGTGACATCTCATGAGCAACAATTCTTCCAATGACTTCCGTTGGCTTGAGATCTTTGTAGTTGGGCGTCATTTGGATCAATGTGCACACGGTATCATATTTTCCATCCAAGTCTCTTAGGATCTTCTTGATGATGAATCTATCGGTCATCTCTTCACTTCCTAAGCCGGCAATCTCATTTGTGATGAGAGCTAGCCTAGAGTACATTTCAGCGACACCTTCACCATCCTTCATTTTGAACTTGTCAAGTTGACTTTGAAGCACGTCCAATTTGGATTCCTTGACGGAGTTGGTACCTTCATGCATATAAATCCAAGTATCCCAAATTTCCTTTGCATTCTCAAGACGGCTGATTTTCTTGAATTCTTCGGGGCACAATCCGTTGAACAGAATATCACAAGGTTGAGCATTGTATTGTAGCATCTTCAACTCTTCCGTGGTAGCTTCACGGTTAGGTTCTTTCCCATCGAAGAAGTCACCTTGCAACCCAATACACACAATAGCCCAAACGGCAGGGTTATGTCCAAGAATATGCATTTTCATCTTATGCTTCCAGCTAGCAAAATTTGTACCATCAAAGTAAGGACCTCTATGGTGTTAATTTCCCTCGCTAGACGCCATACTCTCCTAGGTTGTGAAACCAAGGCTATGACCACCAAAAGCTATGGAAATCAAAGCAAATGGAGACCAAAGCTCTGATACCACTTGTAGGATCGAAAGTATGTCTAGAGGGGGGTGATTAGACTACTTGACCAAATAAAAATCTACCATTTTCCCAATTTTAGTTCTTGGCAGATTTTAGCAACTTTGCACTAGTCAAGCAATCAACCTACACATGCAATTCTAAGAGTATAGTAGCGGAATGTAAAACAATTGCACATGAAGGTAAAGGGAGGAGTTTAAGGGAGCAAACACAATGTTGACACGGAGATTTTTTATCCGTGGTTCCGATAGGTGGTGCTATCGTACATCCACGTTGATGGAGACTTCAACCCACAAAGGGTAACGGTTGCGCGAGTCCACGGAGGGCTCCACCCACGAAGGGTCCACGAAGAAGCAACCTTGTCTATCCCACCATGGTCGTCGCCCACGAAGGACTTGCCTCACTCGGGTAGATCTTCACGAAGTAGGCGATCTCCTTGCCCTTACAAACTCCTTGGTTCAACTCCACAATCTTGACGGAGGCTCCCAGGTGACACCTAGCCAATCTAGGAGACACCACTCTCCAAGAAGTAACAAATGGTGTGTTGATGATGAACTCCTTGCTCTTGTGATTCAAATGATAGTCTCCCCAACACTCAACTCTCTCTCACAGGATAGGATTTGGTGGAAAGATGATTTGAGTGGAAAGCAACTTGGGGAAGGCTAGAGATCAAGATTTATGTGGTTGGAATGGGATATCTTGACCTCAACACAAGTGTAGGTGGTTCTCTCTTAGAAAATATGTATTGGAAGTGTAGGCATGTTGTTATGGCTCTCTCCACGAATGAAGAGTGGGTGGAGGGGTATATATAGCCTCCACACAAAATCTAACCGTTACACACAAATCACCAAACTCGGTGGGACCGATTCAGAGAACTCGGTCAGGCTGATTTAGTTCATAATGTGACTGTTAGGCATTTCGGTGGGACCGACATGTCAACTCGGTGGGACCGATTTCATTAGGGTTAGGGCATAACGTAATCTCGGCGAGACCGATTACACAAACTCGGTGAGACCGATTTTGGTAATAGACAAACAGAGAGTTGGTCAGGCAAATTCGGTGGGACCGATTCGCTCATCTCGGTTGGACCGAAACGTTACGAAAGGGAAACATAGTGTTTGCATTGCAATCTCGGTGGGACCGATCGCTCATCTTGGTTTGACCAAAACGTTACAAAGGGAAACAGAGAGATTACAATCCCATCTCGGTGAGACCGAGATCCCTATCAGTGAGACCGAAAAGACTAGGGTTTCTGGCAGTGGGTATGTCAACTGAACTCGGTGGCTCCGGATATGAAATTTCGGTGGGGCCGAGTTGGACTTTTTGGTTTGGGACATATGTGGATATGAGAAAGTAGTGGAGGGTTTTGGAGCATATCACTAAGCACTTTGAGCAAGAACCTCATTAAGCAACACCTCATCCCTTCTTAATAGTATTGGCTTTTCCTATAGACTCAATGTGATCTTGGATCACTAAAATAGAAAATGTAGAGTCTTGTGCTTTGAGCTTGAGCCAATCTTTTGTCCTTAGCATTTTGAAGGGTCCACTTTCTAATCCATGCCATGCCAATCATTGAGCTTTCCTGAAATATTTATCTTGAAATAGTATTAGCTCAATGAGCTATATGTTGTTAGGAATTACCAAAACCACCCAGGGATAGTTGCATTTTCAGTCTCGCACGCTGAGCCGTCTTGACGATGTCGGTGCAGATGTCCGGCTCAGGGCCCGGTTCGCCGATCTTGCCAATCAAAACGTGAATTCTGCCGAAGGGGACCCGGTACCCGTACTCAATTGAGCTGGCCTCGGGGCTCCAGCCTGCGTCGTTGATGTAGAGCTTTCCGCGACGACTCTTGGTCATCCGGCCCACGGCGTATCCCTTGATCCCTTCAAACTTGCCCTGTAAGAACTTGAAACCATCGTGCGATAGCCCCATGGTGGGCGCCAACTATCATGGGTTTGTCACGGCAGATGTCCTAGTGTGAGGACTTAGTCGTGGAGCCATCGCAACGAGATTAGCTTAAAGGGGTTAATCAGGACAAAGGACACGAGGAGTTTATACTGGTTCGGCCCCTTGCGGTGAAGTTAAAGGTCTAATCCAGTTTGAGGTGGTATTGCTAGGGTTTCGATGACCAGGGAGCGAATACACTTAGCCTGGCTCTCGATCTGTTGTTTCTTGTCCCTAAACCGCCGCCGGGTCGTCCCTTTATATACACAGGTTGACGCCCGGCGGTTCACAGGATCCCGACCGGCTCATAAACGTGTCCGACTCGATATCTACTCTTTCCTATCTTACAATTCAAGTCATACACCTATGGTGGTTTATATCTATGGGCCCTAACCCGCCTTTGGGCTTTGGGACTTCTTACTAAGTCTTCTTCGTAAGCCGCCATCTTCTATGTCTTCATGGGCTTCAATACTGGCGGATCATCATGAGCATAACCCGGCCCCTCTTGGGCGGTTTATACTCAATAGTTATATCCCCAACAGGAACAGTAGCACGAGCCATTACTCTACAACAACATAGATATGCAAAAAACTATCAGGTACTAAGTTCATGATAAATTAAGGTTTAATTAATCATATTACTTAAAAACTCCCACTTAGATAGACATCCCTCTAGTCATCTAAATGATCACATGATCCATATCAACTAAACCATGTCCGATCATCACGTGAGATGGAGTAGTTTTCAATGGTGAACATCTCTATGTTGATCATATCTACTATATGGCTCACGTTCGACCTTTCGTTCTCAGTGTTCCGATGCCATATCTGCAGATGGTAAGCTCGTCAATTTTAACCCGAGTATTCTGCACGTGCAAAACTGGCTTGCACTCGTTGTATGTGAACATAGAGCTTATCACACCCGATCATCACGTGGTGTCTCGGCACGACGAACTGTAGCAATGGTGCATACTCAGGGAGAACACTTATACCTTGAAATTTAGTGAGGGGTCATCTTATAATGCTAATGTCGTACTAAGATAAATAAGATGCATAAAGGATAAACATCACATGCAATCAAAATATGTGACATGATATGGCCATGATCATCTTGTGCCTTTGATCTCCATCTCCAAAGCACCGTCATGATCTCCATCATCACCGGCTTGACACCTTGATCTCCATTGTAGCATCGTTGTCGTCTCGCCAACTATTGCTTCTACGACTATCGCTACCGCTTAGTGATAAAGTAAAGCAATTACATGGTGATTGCATTTCATACAATAAAGCGACAACCATAAGGCTCCTGCCAGTTGCTGATAACTTTTACAAAACATGATCATCTCATACAACAATTTATATCTCATCACGTCTTGACCATATCATATCACAACATGCCCTGCAAAAACAAGTTAGACGTCTTCTACTTTGTTGTTGCAAGTTTTACGTGGCTGCTACGGGCTTCTAGCAAGAACCGTTCTTACCTACGCATCAAAACCACAACGATTTTTCGTCAAGTGTGCTGTTTTAACCTTCAACAAGGACCGGCCGTAGTCAAACTCGATTCGACTAAAGTTGGAGAAACAGACACCCGCCAGCCACATGTGTGCGAAGCACCTCGGTAGAACCAGTCTCATGAACGCGATCACGTAATGTCGGTCCGGGCCGCTTCATCCAACAATACCACTGAATCAAAGTAAGACGTTGGTGGTAAGGAGTATGACTATTATCGCCCACAACACATTGTGTTCTACTCGTGCATATCATCTACGCATAGACCTGGCTCGGATGCCACTGTTGGGGAACGTAGTAATTCAAAAAAATTCCTACGATCACGCAAGATCTATCTAGGAGATGCATAGAAACGAGACGGGGAGAGTGTGTCCACGTACCCTCGTAGACCGAAAGCGGAAGTGTTATGTTAACGCCTTTGATGTAGTCGAATGTCTTCACGATCCAACCGATCCAACTAACAAACGTATGGCACCTCCGTGTTCAGCACACGTTCAGCTCGATGGCGTCCCTCAAGCTCTTGATCCAGCAGAGGGTCGAGGGAGAGTTCCGTCAGCACGACGGCGTGGCGACGGTGTTGGTGATGTGATCCGCGTAGGGCTTCGCCTAAGCACTACGACGCTATGACCGGAGGAGTAAACTATGGAAGGGGGCACCGCACATGGCTAAGACAAATCTTGGTCTGCCCCCGTCCCCCGTATATAAAGGGGGGAGGAGGAGGCCAGTGGCCTAGGAGGGGCACGCCAAGGGGGGAGTCCTACTTGGACTCCTAGTCTAGGTAGGATTCGGCCCCCCCTCCTTCCTTCCAATGGAGAGGGAAAGGGAAAAGGGTGGAGAGGGAGAAGGAAAGAGGGGGTCGCGCCCCCTCCCATTGTCCAATTCGGATTGGGCAAGGGGGGGCGCGCACCTCCTCCCGTGGCCTGCCTCCTCTCCTCCACTATGGCCCAATAGGCCCATTAACTTTCCCGGGGGGTTTCGGTAAACTCCCGGTACTCCAAAAAATCCCCGATCTTCTTTGGAACCATTCCGGTGTCCGTATATAACCTTCCAATATATGAATCTTTACCTCTCGACCATTTCGAGACTCCTCATCATGTCCGTGATCTCATCCGGGACTCCCAACAAACTTCGGTCACCAAAACACATGACTCATAATACAAATCGTCATCGAACGTTAAGCATGCGGACCCTACGGGTTCGAGAACTATGTAGACATGACCGAGACACATCTCCGGCCAATAACCAATAGCGGAACCTGGATGCTCATATTGGCTCCTACATATTCTACGAAGATATTTATCGGTCAAACCGCATAACAACATACGTCATTCCCTTTGTCATCGGTATGTTACTTGCCGGAGATTCGATCGTCAGTATCATCATACCTAGTTCAATCTCGTTACCGGCAAGTCTCTTTACTCGTTCTGTAATGCATCATCCTGTAACTAACTCATTAGTCACATTGCTTGCAAGGCTTATAGTGATGTGCATTACCGAGAGGGCCGAGAGATACCTCTCCGATACACGGAGTGACAAATCCTGATCTTGATCTATGCCAACCCAACAAACACCTTCGGAGACACCTGTAGAGCATCTTTATAATCACCCAGTTACGTTGTGACGTTTGATAGCACACAAAGTGTTCCTCCGGTATTCGGGAGTTGCATAATCTCATAGTCAGGAATATGTATAAGTCATGAAGAAAGCAATAGCAATAAAACTAAATGATCATTATGCTAAGCTAACGGATGGGTCTTGTCCATCACATCATTCTCTAATGATGTGATCCCGTTCATCAAATGACAACACATGTCTATGGTTAGGAAACTTAACCATCTTTGGTTAACGAGCTAGTCAAGTAGAGGCATACTAGGGACACTCTGTTTTGTCTATGTATTCACACATGTACTAAGTTTCCGGTTAATACAATTCTAGCATGAATAATAAACATTTATCATGATATAAGGAAATATAAATAACAACTTTATTATTTCCTCTAGGGCATATTTCCTTCACCCACATGGTCGGGGGGCGCGCCCTCCACCCTTGTGGCCGCCTCGCGGCTCTTCTGACTTGCACTCCAAGTCTCCTGGGTGTCTTCTGGTCCAAGAAAAATCATCGCGAAAGTTTTATTCCGTTTGTACTCCATTTGGTATTCCTTTTCTGCGAAACTCTAAAACAAGAAAAAAAATAGGAATTGGCACTAGGCTCTAGGTTAATAGGTTAGTCCCAAAAATCATATAAAATAGCATATTAATGCATATTAAACATCCAAAAAAGATAATATAATAGCATGAAACAATCAAAACTTATAGATACGTTGGAGACGTATCAAGCATCCCCAAGCTTAATTCTTGCTCGTCCTCGAGTAGGTAAATGATAAAAACAGAATTTTTGATGTGGAATGCTACCTAACATATTTATCCATGTAATTCTCTTTATTGTGACATGAATGTTCAGATCCGTAAGATTCAAAACAAAATTTTATTATTGACATAAAAACAATAATACTTCAAGCATACTAACAAAATAATTATGTCTTCTCAAAATAACATGGCCAAAGAAAGCTTATCCCTACAAAATCATATAGTCTGGCTGTGCTCCATCTTCATCACACAAAACATTTAAATCATGCACAACCCCGATGACAAGCCAAGCAATTGCTTCATACTTTTGATGTTCTCAGACCTTTTTAACTTTCACGCAATACATGAGCGTGAGCTATGGACATAGCACTATAGGTGGAATAGAAGGTGGTTGTGGAGAAGACAAAAAGAAGGAGATAGTCTCACATCAACTAGGCGTATCAACGGGCTATGGAGATGCCCATCAAAAGATATCAATGTGAGTGAGTAGGGATTGCCATGGAACGGGTGCACTAGAGCTATAAGTTTATGAAAGCTCAAAAAAGAAAACTAAGTGGGTGTGCATCCAACTTGCTTGCTCATGAAGACCTAGGGCGTTTTGAGGAAGCCCATCGTTGGAATATACAAGCCAAGTTCTATAATGAAAATTCCCACTAGTATATGAAAGTGATATCATAGGAGACTCCCTATCATGAAGATCATGGTGCTACTTTGAAGCACAATTGTGGCAAAAAGCATAGTAACATTGTCCCTTCTCTCTTTTTCTCTCATTTTTTGGGCCTTTTTTATTTGGCATTTTCTCTCTTTTTTTATTTCCTCACATGGGACAATGCTCTAATAATGAAGATCATCACACTTCTATTTACTTAACAACTCAAAAATTACAACTCGATGCTAGAACAAAATATGACTCTATATGAATGCCTCCGGCGGTGTACCGGGATGTGTAATGAATCAAGAGCGACATGTATAAAAAATGATGAACGATGGCTTTGCCACAAATATGATGTCAACTACATGATCATGCAAAGAAATATGAGAATGATGATGTGTGTCATAATAAACAGAACGGTGGAAAAGTTGCATGGCAATATATCTCGGAATGGCTATGGAAATGCCATAATAGGTAGATATGGTGGCTGTTTTGACAGCCAAAAGGATATAAGTGAAGCACTAGAGCAAATTTGCCTAGCTCAAAAGATATAAGTAAAGCACATAGAGTATTCTAATAAATCACGATTCATGCGTGTCTCTCCCAAAAGGTGTGTACAGCAAGGATGATTGTGGCAAACTAAAAAGCAAAGACTCAAATCATACAAGATGCTCCAAGCAAAACACATATCATGTGGTGAATAAAAATATAGCCTCAAGTAAACCGATAGACGAAGACGAAAGAGGGGATGCCTTGATACGTCCATTTTGTATCATGTTTTCCTACTGTTATTTATAATGTTTTTATCCATAATAATGCTTTTTGGATTAATTCTAATGCCTTTTCTCCCAAAATTTGCAAGGTACACACCAAGAGGGAGAATTCCGGCAGCTGGAAATCTGGACCTGGAAAAGCTATGTCAGGCTACCTATTCTGCACAACTCCAAACAATCTGAAACTTCACGGAGATTTTTATGGAATATTTGAGGAATATTGGAGCAAATAACTACCAGAGGGGACCCACCAGGTGGGCACAACCCACTTGGGCACGCCAGGGAGCCCAGGCGCGCCCTGGTGGGTTGTGCTCACCCAGGCGCACCTCCGGTGCCCATCTTCTGGTATATAGGTCATTTTGACGTAGAAAAAATAAGGAGTGGACTTTCGGGGCGGAGCGCCACCGTCTCGTGGCGGAACTTGGGCAGGAGGGCAAGCAGAGCGATTCCGCCAGGGGAACTTCCCTCCCGAGGGGGAAATCATCGTCGTCATCATTACCAACAACTCTCCCATCTTGGGGAGGGCAATCTCCATCAACATCTTCAACAACACCATCTCATCTCAAACCCTAGTTCATCTCTTGTGTTCAATCTTGTTACCGGAACTATAGATTGGTGCTTGTGGGTGACTAGTAGTGTTGATTACATCTTGCAGTTGATTACTATATGGTTTATTTGGTGGAAGATTATATGTTCAGATCCATTATGCTATTTAATACTCCTCAGATCATGAGCATGATTATTATTTGTGAGTAGTTACTTTTGTTCTTGAGGTCATGGGAGAAATCAAGTTGCAAGTAATCATGTGAACTTGATATGTGTTCGATATTTTGATTGTATGTATGTTGTGATTCCCTTAGTGGTGTCATGTGAACGTCGACTACATGACACTTCACCATATTTGGGCCTAAGGGAATGCATTGTGGAGTAGAAATTAGATGATGGGTTATGAGAGTAACAGAAGCTTAAACCCCATTTTATGCGCTATTCCATAAGGGACCGATTGGATCCAAAGGTTTAATGCTACGGTTAGAATTTATTCTTAATACTTTTCTCGTAGTTGCGGATACTTGCGGGAGGGTTAATCATAAGTAGGAGGTTTGTTCAAGTAAGAACAGCACCTAAGCACCGGTCCACCCACATATCAAATTATCAAAGTAGCGAACTCAAATCGAACCAACATGATGAAAGTGACTAGATGAAATTCCCGTGTACCCTCAAGAACACTTTGCTTATCATAAGAGACCATTTTGGCCTGTCCTTTGCCTCAAAAGGATTGGGCTACCTTGTTGCACTTTTTTTACTACTATCGTTACTTGCTTGTTACAAATTATCTTGCTATCAATCTACTCCGCTACTTACAATTTCAGCACTTGCAGACATTACCTTACTGAAAACTACTTGTCATTTCCTTTTGCTCCTCATTGGGTTCGACACTCTTACTTATCGAAAAGAGCTACAATTGATCCCCTATACCTGTGGGTCATCAAGGCTATTTTCTGGCGCCATTGCCGGGGAGTGAAGCACCTTTGGTAAGTGGAATTTGGTAAGGAAACATTTATATAGTGTGCTGAAATTTATTGTCAGTTGTTACTATGGAAAACAATCCTTTGAAGGGTTTGTTCGGGGTATATTCACCTCATCCGGAACCACAATTAGTTACCTCTCAACCTTTTGCACCTACTAAAAATATTGAATATGAAATTCCTCCGGGTATGATAGAACAACTGCTAGCTAATCCTTATGCAGGAGATGGAACCGAACATCCTGATATGCACTTGATATATGTAGAACAAATTTGTGGATTGTTTAAGCTTGCAGGTTTACCCAGGGATGAAGTTATGAAGAAGGTTTTCCCTTTATCTTTGAAGGGAAAAGCATTGGCATGGTATAGGCTATGCGATGATATTGGATCATGGAATTGGAATCGATTGAAATTGGAGTTCCACCAAAAATTGTATCCTATGCATCTAGTTCATCGTGAAGGAGAAAGTATCGCTCTAGCTTGGGGGAGGCTTAAGTCAATGTTATATTCATCCTCAATCATGAGCTCTCAAGAGAAATTATTATCCAGAATTTTTATGCTCGGCTTTCTCGTAATGATCAAACCATGCTTGATACTTCTTGTGCTAGTTATTTTATGAAGAAGACTATTGAGTTCCAGTGGGATATTTTGGAAAGAATTAAACGCAACTCTGAAGATTGGGAACTCGAAGAAGGTAAAGAGTTAGGTATTAAACTTATGTATGATTGTGTTAAATCTTTTATGGATACCGATGCTTTTCAAAAGTTTAGCACTAAATATGGACTTGACTCTGAGATAGTAGCCTCCTTTTGTGAATCAATTGCTACTCATGTTGAACTCCCTAAAGAGAAGTGGTTTAAATATCACCCACCTATTAAAGAAGAAATTAAAGAACCGGTACCAGTTAAAGAAGAAACTATTCTTTATAATGTTGATCCAGTTGTGCCTTCTGCTTATATTGAGAAACCACCTTTCCCTGTTAGGATAAAGGAACATGCCAAAGTTTCAACTGTGGTTAACAAATGCTATATTAGAACACCTAAACCTGATGAACAAATCAAAGTAGAACCTAGCATTGCTATGGTTAAAGATCTCTTAGAACAAGATATGGATGGGCATGTTATTTACTTCTGTGAAGAAGCTGCTAGAATTGCCAAACCAGATAAAAAGGACAAACATAGACCTGTTGTTGGCATGCCTGTCATCTCAGTTAAAATAGGAGATCACTGTTATCATGGTTTATGTGACATAGGTGCTAGTGTGAGTGCTATTCCTTACACCTTATATCAAGAAATTATGAATGACATAGCACCCGCAGAAATAGAAGACATAGATGTTACTATTATACTTGCTAATAGAGACACAATATCACCAATTGGAATTGTTAGAGATGTTGAAGTCTTGTGTGGGAAAATTAAATACCCTACTGATTTCCTTGTTCTTGGTTCCCCACAAGATGACTTTTGTCCCATTATCTTTGGTAGACCTTTCTTCAACACCGTTAACGCTAGAATAGATTGTGAGAAACAAACTGTCGATGTTAATTTTGGTGGTGAGTCTCATGATTTTAATTTTTCCAAGTTGAGTAGAAAGCTTCATGAAAAAGAATTGCCTAGTAAGGATGAATTAATTGGTCTTGCTTCTATTGTTGTTCCACCTACTGATCCTTTAGAACAATATTTGCTAGACCATGAAAATGATTTACATATGCATGAAAGAAATGAAATAGATAAGATTTTCTTTGAACAACGTCCTCTGCTTAAACACAATTTGCCTATTAAAACTCTAGGAGGTCCTCCTCCACCTAAAGGTGATCCTGTGTTTGAATTAAAACAACTGCCAGACACTTTGAAATATGCTTATCTTGATGAAAAGAAGATATATCCTGTTATTATTAGTGCTAACCTTTCAGAACATGAAGAAGAAAGATTATTGAAAGTTCTAAGGAAACACCAAGCTACTATTGGATATACTCTTGATGATTTAAAGGGCATTAGTCCCACTCTATGTCAGCACAAAATTAATATGGAACCTGATGCTAAACCCGTTGTTGATCGCCAACGTCGATTAAATCCGAAGATGAAAGAAGTGGTAAGAACGGAAATGTTAAAACTTCTGGAAGCAGGTATAATCTATCCTGTAGCTGATAGTAGATGGGTAAGTCCTGTTCATTGTGTTCCTAATAAAGGAGGTATAACTATTGTTCCTAATCATAAGAATGAACTTATTCCACAAAGAATTGTTACAGGCTATAGAATGGTAATTGATTTTAGAAAATTAAACAAAGCAACTAGAAAAGATCATTACCCTCTGCCTTTTATTGATCAAATGCTTGAAAGATTATCTAAGCACACACACGTTTGCTTCCTTGATGGATATTCTGGTTTTTCACAAATACATGTTTCTCAACCTGATCAAGAAAAGACCACTTTTACTTGTCCTTGGAACTTATGCTTATAGACGTATGCCTTTTGGTTTATGTAATGCACCTGCTACCTTTAAAGATGTATGACTGCTATATTCTCTGACTTATGTGAAAAGATTGTTGAGGTTTTCATGGATGACTTTTCTATTTATGGGAAGTCATTTGATGATTGTTTAAGCAATTTTGATCAAGTTCTGTAGAGATGTGAACAAACGAATCTTGTCTTGAATTGGGAGAAGTGCCACTTGATGGTTAATGAAGGCATTGTCTTGGGTCATAAAATTTCTGAAAGAGGTATTGAAGTGGACAAAGCTAAGGTTGATGCAATTGAGAAAATGTCGTGTCCTAAAGATATAAAAGTTATTCGTAGTTTCCTAGGTCATGCTGGTTTCTATAGGAGATTTATCAAAGACTTTTCTAAAATTTCTAGGCCTCTCACGAGTCTCTTGCAAAAGGATATTCCTTTTGTTTTTGATGATGATTGTTTAGAAGCCTTTGAAACACTCAAGAAAGCCTTAATTTCTGCACCTATTGTTCAACCACTTGATTGGAACTTGCCTTTTGAAATTATGTGTGATGCTAGTGATTATGCTATTGGTGCTGTTCTAGGACAAAGAGTTGATACGAAATTGAATGTTATTCATTATGCTAGTAAAAATCTAGACAGTGCTCAAAGAAATTATGCTACTACTGAAAAGAATTCTTAGCAGCGGTGTTTGCTTGTGATAAACTTAGACCTTATATTGTTGATTCCAAAGTAACTGTTCACACAGACCATGCTACTATTAAATATCTTATGGAAAAGAAAGATGTTAAACCTAGACTTATTCGATGGGTTCTCTTGTTACAAGAATCTGATTTACAAATCATTGATAGAAAAGGAGCTGAGAACCCTGTAGCTGATAATTTATCTAGGCTTGAGAATGTGCTTGATGACCCACTACCTATTGATGATAGTTTTCCTAACTAGCAGTTAGCTACAATAAATGTTGCTCATAATACTCCTTGGTATGCTGATTATGCTAAGTACATTGTTGCTAAATATTTACCACCTAGCTTTACATACCAACAAAAGAAAAAATCTTCTATGATTTAAGACATTACTTTTGGATGACCCACATCTTTATAAAGAAGGAGTAGATGGTATTATTAGACGTTGTGTACCTGAGCATGAACAGGGACAAATCCTATGGAAATGTCACTCTAAAGCTTATGGAGGGCATCATGCTGGAGATAAAACTGCTCACAAGGTATTGCAATCTGGATTTTATTGGCCTACTCTCTTCAAGGATGCCCGTAAGTTCGTCTTATCTTGTGATGAATGTCAAAGGACAGGTAATGTCGGTAAGCGTCAAGAAATGCCTATGAATTATTCACTTGCTGTTGAACCATTTGGTGTTTGGGGATTTGATTACATGGGACCTTTTCCTTCCTCTAATGGGTATACACATATTTTGGTTGCTGTTGATTATGTTACTAAATGGGTAGAAGCTATTCCAACCAGTAGTGCTGATCACAACACCTCTATTAAAATGCTTAAGGAAGTTATTTTCCCAAGGTTTGGAGTCCCTAGATATTTAATGAATGATGGTGGTTCACACTTTATTCATGGTGCTTCCTGTAAAATGCTTGCCAAGTATGATGTTAACCATAGAATTGCATCACCTTATCATCCTCAGTCTAGTGGTCAAGTTGAACTTAGCAATAGAGAAATAAAATTGATTTTGCAAAAGACTGTCAATAGGTACAAGAAGAATTGGTATAAGAAATTAGATGATGCACTTTGGGCTTATAGAAGAACATATAAAAATCCTATAGGTATGTCTCCCTATAAAATGGTTTATGGAAAAGCTTGTCATTTGCCTCTTGAGTTAGAACATAAAGCATATTGGGCAGTTAAAGAACTCAACTATGATTTCAAACTTGCCGGTGAAAAGAGGTTATTTGATATTAGCTCATTGGATGAATGGAGAACCCAAGCTTATGAAAATGCAAAATTAATCAAAGAGAAAGTTAAAAGATGGCATGATAAAAGAATCCAAAAGCGTGAGTTTAAAGTCGAAGAATATGTTCTTTTGTACAACTCTCATTTTAGATTCTTTGCAGGAAAACTCCTCTCAAAATGGGAAGGCCCATATGTCATCGAGGAGGTTATCGGTCTGGAGCCATCAAAATAAATAATCCTGAAGGTACTAACCCGAAGGTTGTCAATGGGCAACGAATAAAACATTATATCTCAGGTATGCCCATTAATGTTGAAAGTAATATTATCCAAACTTTGACACCGGAAGAACACATAAAAGAGTCCTTCCAGAACACTCCAGAATCGTGAAAATAAGGAGGTACGTGATACGGTAAGTAAACGGACTCCAAAAAATCCGCAAACATGTTTTTTATCAGTTTTGGAATATTTAAAAATTTAGGAAATAAAGAAACTTCCAGGAAGCGTACCCTGGTGGGCACAAGACACCAGGGCGCAAGCCTGGCGCGCTGTAACATCCCAAATTTCCAATTTGGAATGTTATACATAGATCATCATTGTATATCTTGTTTTATTGCATTTTGACAAATCCTCGATAAATCCTAAGCAACTCAAGGACCCTCGGAGAGAGTTGGGGATTTTCTCGAATTTTCAAATTTGATTTTCATCAAATAATAAGACGAGGATTTTGGTTTAAATTATTTTTCTCTCCGGAAAAATATTTCATTTTAAATAAACGAGAGGAGAAAATATGACTTCTCCAAAACAATTGAAATACTGGAGGAAAAATGTTAAAATCATTATTTGGAATTTATTTGGATGTTATTTGCAATTTTTCAGTGCATTAAAAATATTGCATGTTTTCAAAATATTTATTTTGATTTTAAAAAAAAATGTTCACCCTATTTTAGATTTTCTAACTAGACGGGGAAAATTTATTTCATATTTTTCTGATTTTTATTTATTTTTCTACGTAATTTGTTTCGCAGAACTTATTAAAAAAAAAATCCGCCCGCGCGCCGACTGGGCCGACGGCCCAGCCCCGCCGCCTCGTCGTCTCCGCCCCGGAGATGGGATCGCCGCCGAGTCCCGGCCGGTTACGCCGCCCGCCGCCCTTGCCCCCTCCCCAAGGTACCGGACCGCCCCCCCTACTTAAATACCCCCCTCTCTTTCCTCACCTCGAGCCGCCGCCGCCGCCCTCATCTCGCCGAGCGCCGCCGCCGCCGGGAGCCGCCGCCCCTCGCCGGAGCCCGACGAGGTACTGCCACCGCCCGTTGACTTTGCCGGTTTTCGTTTAAAAAAAACCCTTCGTTAAAAAAAAACCTAGATCGGTTTTTTTCAGTTTTATTATTTTACGAGCGTTCACCGAACCGTTCATTTCGACGAACGCGTTCGTCGGTTTTTCTCTGTTAACGAACGTCCGTTCTTTAACCGTTCGTCCATTTTTCTTTTTCGTCGGAGTTTTCTTGTTATTTTCTCAGATTCAATTTCTGATCGAATCTTCGATTCTGTTTAACTTCTCGCTCGTTTATCGGAATCAGGCGATTCAAGCGCCTAGAGTTTCGTCTCGAAATTCGCTTTCCGTTTAACCTACTCAAACAAGTTTTTGCTACAGTAAAATTTGACCTAGATCCAGATTAGTAAACGAAGTTCCTTTTCTTCGTTGTTTGACTTTCGTTGCTTCTTTCGAGTTGATTCTTTTTGCAAACCGGAGTTCTTAAGTTGGACTTTCTGGTTGGATCTTTCATTCGAGTTTTACCTGTGCATTAGATGAGTACTGATTGTATGTTTGTTTGTTTGCGATAGAGTATCCGGAGTGTGCCGCTTGTTACTTCTAATCGCTAGGTTTTGCGGATCATCAGCAAGGCAAGTAACACTTTGATCATATCCCGTTCATACCCAGTTTTTATTGCATTAGATCTGTTTTCCTCAAACACTTGCATGATTAGGATCTAATTAAATTGTGGGTATTGGGAAGTAGTTGAGGTAGAACCTATTACCTGTTTCCATTCAAACCCTTGGGAGTTACTTCTATGTTGCTTTTATTATTGCCATGCTATGCTCGTAGACGTGGATTGGGTTTGAGTGAAATTCATGACAGATGTGAGATTGTTAAATTAATGGTTTACTTAAGGTGGCAACTTGAACTCACATCTGGGTGGATTGAGGTACCTGGGTATTCCAGGATTGCCTGTTTTTCTTTTGGACCGCCACCCAGGTTCAAAGGGATCATGAGATTATTCATGCTAGAAACTTCCGTGTGCAGCCGCAAGCTATTATGGGCTCTAGCATAGTTGACTAAGCAGTGTGAACTCTTACAGTGGTAGACTAGCAGATGTAGGGGAAAGTAGGTGTAACTGTCTACCCATACGTAAGGTGCAAACACTTCTGAAAGACTGTGTCTTGGTCATCCGTTACTCAAACAGCATGTAGTGCGAGTAATCCAACGGAGGAGATCAAGTCTTGTGGGGAAAAGTGCACAAACCTCTGCAGAGTGTACAATCTAATCATGGTTAGCCGTGTCCCCGGTTATGGACAACTTGAGTATCTAGTACTTGGATTATCATGTGAAACTCATCACCATGTTACTTCTAATTAATTTTGTTGGGTTATTGATGACTTTTTAATTGGGATTGAGATGCTGTCAACCATCTCAATGTTTCACAACCACCATGATAGTTAAATAAAATTTATTCCTTTGAAGTAGGATAAAATTGGCTTTTCGCAAAACTGTAACCATAGAGCTTTCCACCAGCCATATATGCATGTAGTATAGCATTGTTATTGTTCATTATTCTCTATGTGTTACATTGCCAGCATATTCTATGTGCTGACCCGTTTTCGGGCTGCAACGTTTCATGTTGCAGACTTTTCAGACGACGAGTAAGGAGCCTTAGGTCGTGGTCTTATACTCAGTGATGCCACTGGAGTTGATGGACTCACTTATCTTCCAAGTCTTCCGCTGTTATCGTTTTAGATGGCCTGAAGCCATGTTTAACATACTTAATCTCTTCGGAGATATTCGATGTAAGAAGTGTGTGATTGCTACTCTGTTATAAATCCTCCATTTGTACTGTGCGTGTCAGCATTACTGATCCAGGGATGACACTGGTGCACAGCAGCACAGACCATTTGAGGTCTGGTCGCTACACGCGCCCAGGTGGGTTGTGCCCACCTGGGACACCTTACGGACTCTGTTTTTCTTCCGTATGCTTGTCCTCCAAGATAAAAATCAATATATACTCCCTGAACCTGTTAACCACCGTATCGCAGAGAAATCCTCTGTTCTCTTTTCTTGCTGTTTTCTGCGCAGTTCTGAAAATATGTCGTCCCAAGACTCCGACGGAGAGAGCTATGTCTCACATCTCATTGCTGACCCAAAGACCTATGGGGACCTATCCCCTTATGGTCGAACTACAGATGACGAGGAGGATGCTCACTTGATGAGGGTTGATGATTCAAGCTCAGAGGAGGAGGATGTTCCTCTACCTCAACCTGGGATATGCACGTGGAGTTCAAGAAATTCAGTCTCCCTAAGAGAGCTAATCGGTCCAATAACCGATCTATTCCTCTTCGTTTTAGGCAGAAAAGCTAAGGGGATTTATGTGACAAGATCTTGAAGCTGGAGTTGGAAGTCGAAGATTTAAAGGAGGAAATTGCTCTCCTCAACTACAATATGAAAAATTTGAAGGCACAATTGTCATCACCACCATCATCTTCTTCACCACCAAAGGAGAATTGAGTATCGGGTATGGGCACTCCCCTTGGCTTCCGCCAAGCTTGGGGGAGGTGCCCCAGTATCGTATCATCCCACTATCCTTTTGCTTTTACTTATTTTAGTTCGATCTTTTCCCTTAGATGAATAAAAGTTAGTTCGATCCTTTCTTCCTTGAGAGTTTGCTTAGTAATCTATCCTTGTAATCGTGTGCAAGTTATATAATAAAGCTTAGTTTGATTTTTTGCTTTCTTTACTCTCATGTTGCAATTAAAGAAAAGAAATAAGAAAGAAAAAAAGAGAAAGGAAATAAATAAAAGGAAAGAAATAATGAAGAGATCATTACTAATCCTATGGTAGGTGATGGCACCACAAAAGGAAAAGTGTAAGTAGAAAATTTTATTAGCGATTGACAAACATAGCATTAGTCAATGATGCAACTCATGAAAGAATTAATAAGGGAAGAGAAGATTCACATATAAATATACTATCCTAGAAATCTTTTGTGATTGTGAGCCCTCATCAAAATATTATATGCCAACATTGTTGACGTTGGACAAGGAAGACAACTTAATGGTTTACGTTTGTCTATATTCACATAGAAGTCATATTGTCATAGATCCTTCAACATGTGGTGCTTGCCCCCTATCTTTGCTAGCCAAAAATTCCGTACTAATTAGAGATACTACTTGTGCATCCAAAACCCCTTAAACCCAAATCTTATTTTCAAGTGTCCACCATACCTACCTAGGGATTGAGCAAGATCCCTTAAGTAAGTTGTCACCGGTGCAAAAAGGCAATAAAAATTGCTTCTAAATGTGTGAGATCATTTAGTGTACGAGAAAATTGAGCGTTGCACGAACTTGTGATGCTGAAGAATAAAAGCGACAGACTGCATTATAAAGGTCGCTATCACAAGGGGCAATGCAACGTGACGTTCTTTTACACTAAGGGGTTGAGCATACAAACAAATAAGCGCATGGCAACCTCTGCTTTCCTCTACGAAGGGCCTATCTTTTACTTTTATGCAAAGAGTCAAAATTTTCCCTCTATTCCTTTTTATTTTTCTCCTTTGACAAGCATCATGTGGTGAGGCAAGATCTAGGCACATATGTCCAGCTGAATATAGATAGCATGAGTTATTATTGTTGACATCACCCTTGAGGTGACTACATTGGGAGGCGAAACTATAAGCCTCTATCTTTCTATGTGTCCGGTTGAAACGTTTTGCTCATGTGTACGCGGTGAGTGTTAGCAATCATAGAAGACTATATGATGGTTGAGTATGTGGACTTGCCTAAAGGCTCCGATACGTGACCCTTCCTGAAAAGATGATGAATTGTAGTTGCAAAGTTGACTGAGAACATAGTTTGTTGGTTTTTAATAGAGTTTTTGCTTTATACTTCGATTGTGTGACGAACTGTTACCTATTCATGAGAAGTATATGATAAAAGTTCTATGATAAAAGTCTTATGCTTAATTTTGTTGTTGTTATAATAATCAACATGATGCTTCTATGTCCGTATTTTGTTTTTATTGACACCTCTCTCTCAAAGCATGTGGACATGTTTCTCGATTTCGGTTTTCGCTTGAGGACAAGCGAGGTCTAAGCTTGGGGGAGTTGATACGTCCATTTTGCATCATGTTTTATTACTGTTATTTATAACATTTTTATCCATAATAATGCTTTTTGGAGTAATTCTAATGCCTTTTCTCTCATAATTTGCAAGGTACACACCAAGAGAGAGAATCCCGGCAGCTGGAAATCTGGACCTGGAAAAGCTACGTCAGGCTACCTATTTTGCACAACTCCAAACAAGCTGAAACTTCACGGAGATTTTTTATGGAATATTTGAGGAATATTGGAGCAAATAACTACCAGAGGGGCCCCACCAGGTGGGCACAACCCACCTGGGCGCATAAGGGAGCCCAGGCGCGCCCTGGTGGGTTGTGCTCGCCCAGGCCCACCTCCAGTGCCCATCTTCTGGTATATAGGTCATTTTGACCTAGAAAAAATAAGTAGAGGACTTTCGGGACGGAGCGTCGCCGTCTCGAGGCGGAACTTGAGCAGGAGCACTTTTGCCCTCCGGCGGAGTGATTCAGCCAGGGGAACTTCCCTCCCGGAGGGGGAAATCATCGTCATCATCATCACCAACAACTCTCCCATCTTGGGGAGGGCAATCTCCATCAACATCTTCAACAACACTATCTCATCTCAAATCCAAGTTCATCTCTTGTGTTCAATCTTGTTACCGGAACTATAGATTGGTGCTTGTGGGTGACTAGTAGTGTTGATTACATCTTGTAGTTGATTACTATATGGTTTATTTGGTGGAAGATTATATGTTGAGATCCATTATGCTATTTAATACTCCTCTGATCATGAGCATGATTATTATTTGTGAGTAGTTACTTTTGTTCTTGAGGGCACGGGAGAAATCATGTTGCAAGTAATCATGTGTACTTGATATGTGTTTGATATTTTGATAGTATGTATGTTGTGATTCCCTTAGTGGTGTCATGTGAACGTCGACTACATGACACTTCACCATATTTGGGCCTAAGGGAATGCATTGTGGAGTAGCAATTAGATGATGGGTTACGAGAGTGACAGAAGCTTAAACCCCAGTTTATGCGCTATTCCGTAAGGGACCGATTGGATCCAAAGGTTTAATGCTACGGTTAGAATTTATTCTTAATACTTTTCTCATAGTTGCGGATGCTTGCGGGTGGGTTAATCATAAGTAGGAGGTTTGTTCAAGTAAGAACATCACCTAAGCACCGGTCCACCCACATATCAAATTATCAAAGTAGCGAACACAAATCGAACCAACATAATTAAAGTGACTAGATAAAATTCCCGTGTACCCTCAAGAACACTTTGCTTATCATAAGAGACCGTTTTGGCCTGTCCTTTGCCTCAAAAGGATTGGGCTACCTTGCTGCACTTCTGTTACTACTATTGTTACTTGCTCGTTACGAATTATCTTGCTATCAAACTACTCCGCTACTTACAATTTCAGCACTTGCAGACATTACCTTACTGAAAACTACTTGTCATTTCCTTCTGCTCCTCGTTGGGTTCGACACTCTTACTTATTGAAAAGAGCTACAATTGATCCCCTATACTTGTGGGTCATCATGCTTTCCCGGGGCATCCCCAAGCTTAGGCTCTTGACACCCTTGAATATTACCTTAGGGTGCCTTGGCCATCCCCAAGCTTAGGCTCTTGCCACTCCTTATTACATAGTCCATCAAATCCTTAACCAAAACTTGAAAACTTCACAACACAAAACTCAACAGAAAATCTCGTAAGATCCGTTAGTATAAGAAAATAAATCACCACTTTTGGTACTATTGTGAACTCATTCTTTATTTATATTGGTGTAATATCTACTGTATTCCAACTTTTCCATTGTTCATACCCCCCGATACTAGTGGAATCCGCAAGATGTAAATCACCACTTTTCGACGCTTCTGTGATTTTTAAAAATTCTGGGACTGAGCGCAAAGTTTCTATTTTTTCAGCAAGATCAAATCAACTATTACCGTAAGCTATCCCAAAGGTCTTACTTGTCACAAACACTAATTAAAACACAAAACCACATCTAACCAGAGGCTAGATGAAATATTTATTGCAAAACAGAACCTAAAAAGCAAAAAATAAAAATAAAATTGGGTTGTCTCCCAACAAGCGCTATTGCTTAACGCCCTTAGCTACGCATAAAACACCAATAGATCTTAGTGTTATCATCTTTGTCATGCAATCCATAAGTGGCTCTCATAATAGATTCATAAGGCAATTTAATTTTCTTTCTTGTAAAGTGTTTCATGCCTTTCCTTAACAGAAATTGAAATCTAATGTTTTCTTCTTTCATATAGATAATTGCACCAATCGTTCTAAGGAAAAGGTCTACATAGAATAATAGGACATGTAGGATTGCAATCTATATCAAGAACAATGAAATCTACGGGCACATAATTCCTGTTTGCAACAATAAGAACATCATTAATTCTTCCCATAGGTTTCTTAATAGTGGAATCCGCAAGATGCAAATTTAAGGAACAATCATCAAATTCACGAAAACCTAAAACATCACATAAAGTTTTTGGAATTGTGGAAACACTAGCACCCAAATCACACAAAGCATAGCATTCATAATATTTAATCTTAATCTTAATAGTAGGTTCCCACTCATCATAAAGTTTACTAGGGATAGAAACTTTCAGTTCAAGCTTTTCTTCCTAAGATTGCATCATAGCATCAACGATATGTTTCGTAAAAGCTTTGTTTTGATTATAAGCATGAGGAGAATTCAAAATGGATTGCAACAAGGAAATACAATATATTAAAGACAATTCATAATTAAATTCCTTGAAATCCAAAAGAGTGGGTTCATTGCTATCTAAACTTTTGACCTCTCCAATCCCACTTTTATCAACTTTTGCATCAAGATCTAAAAACTCTGAATCATTGGGACGCCTTCTAACTAAAGTTGACTCATCTCCAGTCCCATCTTTATTAATATTTACATTGGAAAAAAAGGTTCAATAGGATTCACATCAATCACTTTAAGATCTTCATCATTATTCTCACGGAAACTAGAAGAACACGCTTTTATAAACCAATTTTTTTCAGCACGCATCTTAGCGGTTCTTTCCTAGCACTCATCAATGGAAATTCTCATGGCTTTGAGAGACTCATTGATATCATGCTTGGGTGGAATAGATCTAAATTTCAAAGAATCAACATCAAGAGAAATTATATCCACGTTCCTAGCCAAATCATCAATCTTAAGCAATTTGTCTTCAATCAAAGCATTAAAATTCTTTTGCGAACTTATAAATTCTTTAACACTATTCTCAAAATCAGAGGGCATCTTATTATAATTTCCATAAGAATTGTTGTAGGAATTGCCATAATTATTAGAGGAATTACTAGGAAACAACCTAGGATTAAAATTACCTTTATACGCGTTATTACCAATATTGTTCCTACCAACAAAATTCACATCCATAGATTCATTATTGTTTTCAATCAAAGTAGACAAAAGGCATATCATTAGGATCAATAGGAGCACTCTTATTAGCAAACAATTTCAATAAGTTCATCCATCTTTCCACTCAAAACATTAATCTCTTCAATTGCATGCACTTTTTTACTAGTGGAAGATCTTTCGGTATGCCATTGAGAATAATTAACCATAATATTATCTAGGAGTTTAGTAACTGCTCCTAAAGTAATTTCCATAAAAGTGCCTCCTGCGGCCGAATCTAAAAGATTTCTAGAAGCAAAATTCAATCCGGCATAATTTTTTTGTATAATCATCCACAAATTCGAACCATGAGTAGGGCAATTTCGTATCATCAATTTCATCCTTTCCCAAGATTGTGAAACATGTTCATGATCAAATTGCTTAAAATTCATAATATCGTTCTTAAGGGAGATGATCTTAGCGGGAGGAAAATACTTGGAAATAAAAGCATCTTTACACTTATTCCATGAATCAATACTATTTTTAGGCAAAGATGAAAACCAAGTTTTAGCACGATCTCGAAGTGAGTACGGAAATAGCTTCAATTTAACAATATCATTATCCACATCTTTTTTCTTTTGCATATCACACAAATCAATGAAATTATTAAGATGAGATGCGTCATCTTCATTGGGAAGGCTGGAAAATTGATCTTTCATAACAAGATTCAGCAAAGCAGTATTAATTTTACAAGATTCCGCATTAGCATCGGGAGCAATCGGAGTACTAATAAAATCATTATTATTGGTGTTGGAAAAGTCACACAATTTGGTATTATCTTGAGCCATCGCGACAAAGCAAGCAATCCAACACACGAGCACACAAAAAGCAAGCGAAGAAGACGAACGGAAGAGGTGCGAAGAAAAGGCGGATCCTTTTGAAAATCGTTTTAGAAGTGGGGGAGAGGAAAACGAGAGGCGAATGGCGAATAATGTAATGCGAGGGTGAGAGTTTATGATGGGTACTTGGTATTTCTCGGCTTGGCGTAGATCTGCCCGGCAACGGCGCCAGAAATTATTCCTGCTACCTCTTGAGCTTGCATTGGTTTTTCCCTTGAAGAGGAAAGGGTGATGCAGCAAAGTAGAGTAAGTATTTCCCTCAGCTTTTGAGAACCAAGGTATCAATCCAGTAGGAGACAACGCGCAAGCCACCGAATACCTGCACAAACAAATACCAACTTGCACCCAACGCGATAAAAGGGTTGTCAATCCCTTCACGGTTATTTGCAACATGAGATCTAATAGAGATGAATAAAAGGTAAAGTAATATTTTTCGTATTTTTGATTTATGGAATGAAAAGTTAAAGATTGCAAAGAAAGTAAATAGGAAACTAAAGTTGTAGATCGGAAACTTATATGATGGAAAATAGACCCGGGGGCCATAGGTTTCACTAGAGTCTTCTCTCAAGATAGAAATTATTACGGTGGGTGAACAAATTACTGCCGAGCAATTGATATAAAAGCGCAAAGTTATGACGACATCTAAAGCAATGATCATGAATATAGGCATCACGTCCGTGTCAAGTAGACCGAAACGATACTGCATCTACTACTATTACTACACACATCGACCGCTATCCAGCATGCATCTAGAGTATTAAGTTCATAAAGAACGGAGTAACGCCTTAAGCAAGATGACATGATGTAGAGGAATTAACTCAAGCATTATGATGAAAACCCCATCTTTTTATCCTCGATGGCAACAATATAATACGTGTCGGTTCCCCTTCTGTCACTAGGATCGAGCACCGCAAGATTGAACCCAAAGCTAAGCACTTCCCCCATTGCAAGAAAAACCAATCTAGTTGGCCAAACCAAATCGATAGTTCAAAGAGACTTGCAAAGATATCAAATCATGCATATAAGAATTCAGAGAAGATTCAAATAATATTCATAGATAAGCTAATCATAAATCCACAATTCATCGGATCTCGGCAATCACACCGCAAAAGAGTAGTACATCGAATAGATCTCCAAGAACATCGAGGATAACTTTGTATTGAGAATCAAAGAGAGAGAGAAGAAGCCATCTAGCTACAAGCTATGGACCCGTAGGTCTGTGGAAAACTACTCACGCTTCATCGGAGAGGCAATGGTGTTGATGTAGAAGCCCTCCGTGATCGAATCCCCCTCCGGAAAGACGCCGGAAAAGGCCCCAAGATGGGATCTCACGGGTACAGAAGGTTGCAGCGGTGGAAAAGTGGTTTCGTGGCTCCCCTGGAAGTTTTTGGGATATTTGAGAATATATATAGGAGGAATATCTAGGTCAGGCGGTCAACTAGGGGCCCACAAGGTCCGGGGGCGCCCTACCCCCCTGGGCGTGCCCTCCACCCTTGTGGCCGCCTCGTGGCTCTTTTGACTTGCACTCCAAGTCTCTTGGGCGTCTTCTGGTCCAAGAAAAATCATCGCGAAAGTTTTATTCCATTTGGTATTCCTTTTCTACGAAACTGTAAAACAAGGAGAAAAACAGGAACTGACACTGGGCTCTAGGTTAATAGGTTAGTCCCAAAAATCATTTAAAATAGCATATTGATGCATATAAAACATCCAAAACAGATAATATAATAGCATGAAACAATTAATAATTATAGATACGTTGGAGACATATCATGGCTCCTGGCCATATTTGTGTTCTACACGGTCCTACTTCCCAACAATTTGCAGATATCATGACCAAGGGCTTGCCTACGACGTCATTTGAGGAGTTCTGGTCCAGTCTTTGCGTCAGCAATGGTGCCGCTTCGATTGCGGGGGGGGGGGGATGGGGGCTGAGTATATGTGTTGTGCATATTGTGTATTGGGCCCACCTCCTAGTTTCCTTGTATAGTTGAGGTCGTGGTCCACCGTTATACATCATATACACGTGCGATTGCACCTGAGTAATACATCGTGCAGTTCTCATAACAGCCACCTTCTTCCTCGGGCGCTTCGCTTGCGACTTCGACCGACCGCCAAAGGGGGTGGAGGAGGCGCTCGTCCTCGCGCCACGGCCACCTTCTTCCTCGGGCCCTTCGCCTCCAACTTCGACCGACCGCCGGAGGGGGTGGAGGAGGCGGCCGTCCTCAAGCCGGCGACCGCGACGGAAGGGAGCATGGCCGCGATGGAAGAAAATGGCGCGGCGGGGTTCCATGGACGACATGGTTCCCTTGCCGCTTCCGCTTCACGCCAGCAGCGAAAGGAGTTGGTGCATCGGCCGCCAGGGGCGCGGGAGGACGAGGCAGCGCCGATGGGGCCGACGGTGTGCCGATCAATGGCCGCGGGAGGCCCATGCAGACGATTGAAGGAGCGATGAGGCGAGACGGCGCGTGGTCGGGCAACTCGGGGGCACTGGTGGCTTCCTTGCAGGAGATGCGAGCAAGAAGACGAGGTAGTGTTATGTTTGTGGAAGGTAGGTGTACAGAGTAGTTGTGACGTGTTCCTTCATAATTATGAGGCCTCTCATCATATCTCTAATAGACGCAAGTTGTAGCGTGTTTTTTTAGAATGCTTAGTGTTGTGGTTAAACCACCTACTTTTCCTTTGAAACCTACTGCATATCATAGCTTAGCTCTGCATAAGTCTTGCGTGTACAATTGAGTGCTCACCTTTTTTAATTTAATCTTTTTCCTAAATGGCCGCCATCCATTCGACAACGATTTAGGAAGCATGTATTTTGATGGACAACATTAATCGGTTTATCCCACAGACAACGTTGTGGGCAAGGATATGGACGCCTTTTGCTTTTGTTTCAGCCTTCTTAAGACAATTTTTATCTTTACATGTCTAATGTTTATTTTGTTTTTGTTATATGAGTTGCATCTTAGTCGAAAGACCCGTATTGCACCCATTCGTTAGATTTCACTTTTTATAGCCGTTGTAAACATAAATGTTGTTGTTGTGGACTACTTCGTTATGTGTGTATTGTTGCTGATAGTTCCACCTGGCGTGCACGTTTCAATGTGTTTGTTGTGTGAAGGTGGCATCTTAGGTTTGTTATTATGCGGAGGCTAGCGGATGATGCTATATCCGCATAGTGCAGATTTTGGGGTGCTATAGTAGGCGCCTGCGTCAGCTACCAAATTCACCCTACGACAGGAGGAGACACACTACAATGTCGTCATGGTAGAGGCGCAACCGAAGGAGCAAACACCATCGGTCTCTGTGTTCAGGATGCTACAAGAGGAGCAAAGGTACAACCTGCAGCTTCTCGAGCACTAACGACGGCTCGTGGAGGACCAAATCGCCGGTGAGCAGGCGAACAAGCAGGGCATCCCTAAAGGAAATATGCCCCAGATGCAATAATAAAGTTGTTATTTATATTTCCTTATATCATGATAAATGTTTATTATTCATGCTAGAATTGTATTAACCGAAAACTTGATACATGTGTGAATACATAGACAAAACAAAGTGTCCCTAGTATGCCTCTACTTGACTAGTTCGTTGATCAAAGATGGTCAAGTTTCCTAACCATAGACATGTGTTGTCATTTGATGAACGGGATCACATCATTAGGAGAATGATGTGATGGACAAGACCCATCCGTTAGCTTAGCATAATGATCATTAAGTTTTATTGCTATTGCTTTCTTCATGACTTATACATATTCGTTTGACTATGAGATTATGCAACTCCTGAATAACGGAGGAACACCTTGTGTGCTCTCAAACGTCACAACGTAACTGGGTGATTATAAAGATGCTCTACAGGTGTCTTCAAAGGTGTTTGTTGGGTTGGCATAGATCAAGATTAGGATTTGTCACTCCGAGTATCGGAGAGGTATCTCTGGGCCCTCTCGGTAATGCACATCACGATAAGCCTTGCAAGCAATGTGACTAATGAGTTAGTTGCGGGATGATGCATTACGGTACGAGTAAAGAGACTTGCCGGTAACGAGATTGAACTAGGTATGAGGATATCGACGATCGAATCTTGGGCAAGTAACATACCGATGACAAAGGGAATGACATATGTTGTCATTGCGGTTTGACCGATAAAGATCTTCGTAGAATATGTAGGAACCAATATGAGCATCCAGGTTCCGCTGTTGGTTATTGATCAGAGACGTGTCTCGGTCATGTCTACATAGTTCTCGAACCCGTAGGGCCCGCACGCTTAACGTACGATGACGATTTGTATTATGAGTTATGTGTTTTGGTTACCGAAGATTGTTCGGAGTCCCGGATGAGATCACGGACATGACGAGGAGTCTCGAAATGGTTGAGAGGTAAAGATTGATATATTGGACGATAGTGTTCGGATACCGGAGTGGTTTCGGAGCGTTATCGGAGTACCGAGGGGTTACGGAAACCCCCCGGGGAAGGTAATGGGCCTACATGGGCCATAGGGGAGAGAGAGGGCAGCCCACAAGGGGTGGCGTCCCCCCCCCATGGGCAGTCCGAATTGGACTAGGGAAAGGGGGGCGCCCCCCTTTCCTTCCCCCTCTCCCTCTCCTTCCCCCTTTCCACCTCAAAGAGAAGAAAGGGGGGCGATTTGGACTAGGAGTCCTAGTCGGTTTGCCCCCCATGGCGCGCCCCCTAGGACCGGAGGCCTCCTCCCCTCCTCCTTTATATACGGGGGCAGGGGGCACCCCAAAGACACATCAATTGTTCTCTTAGCCGTGTGTGGTGCCCCCTCCACAGTTTACTCCTCGGTCATATTGTCGTAGTGCTTAGACGAAGCCCTGCGCGGATCACATCACCATCACCGTCACCACGCTGTCGTGCGGACGAAACTCTCCCTCGACACTTTGCTGGATCAAGAGTTTGAGGGATGTCATCGAGCTGAACGCGTGCAGAACTCGGAGGTGCCGTACGTTCGGTGCTTGATCGGTTGGATCGCGAAGACGTTCGACTACATCAACCGCGTTAATCTAACGCTTCCGCTTTCGGTCTACGAGGGTACGTGGATACACTCTCCCCCTCTCGTTGCTATGCATCTCCTAGATAGATCTTGCGTGATCGTAGGAATTTTTTTGAAATTGCATGCTATGTTCCCCAACAGTCCCGACCATACTCGCGGTGAATCCGGGCTTCATGAATGAGTAGTGGGCGTTGTACGAGTCCGTGTGCAGCGCCTGTACCATCCACCGCGAGTGGTGGCAGCTCCGTGTTAACGAGGCGGAGCGTGACCGCCTATCAACGAGATTGCGGCGGAGGTAGGCAGCAAGGCACTGCATGTGGTGGCCGACTGGAACGCCGCTGACGCCTGCATCTCCTTATCGTGCCGTAATGACTACGATGTCGGACCGTCCAATTCGATCATCGACCTCACTTCCACCGACCACGTCGATGGCCGGTGGGCGGATTCCGACGAGGGGTAGGTTGTGGGTCACAGACGTATCCCATATCCTACAAAGAGCTGACTAGGGTTGAGTTTATTTTTTTGTTATATGTAAAAAAAATCTTGATGATATTAATGAAAATACTATGTGCACGTTTATTTGGTGCACTGTATTGAATGATGGGCTCTTTTAAAGCAGTTTGCGGACACGTCCGACATTTGGTGTGTGTTTTTTGGCGTATAGCGCTGGAGTTGCTGTAAACACGCACACAGACCCATCAGTAGGCTTGGTCGCTCGCGTTTGGGCCACCCATATCCCGTCGTTTGGTCCATTCTTGCGCTGCGACGGATCACCTCGCGTCCGCGTCCTAGGCCCGCCCATCCGTTTCAAAAACGGGTTTGGCTCCCCTCTGTCAGTCAATCACCTAGCTGCCTCAATTCGCAAAAAAAAAAAAAAAAATCACCTAGCTGCCTCATACGATTGTTTGCGCCACTAGTACGTGCAAATCCAAACGAACGCGTCCAATCCTGAATGAAATCAGTAGGCCATTAGGCCGGAGCATTTCATGCGGGATGCGACACGGCACGAGAGAGACTACTTGGTCTGGGTGCATCACGAGACAAGAGGAACCGTGCAGTCAGTGGCCGGCCCGGCCGTCACTGATTGATTCGAGTTGAAGGAATCAAGGAAGCAACAACGGCGTCAAGGCAAACCGTCCATCCTTTCTCGAGCCATCAAGACCGCTAAGCTCTAGCGTAGCGATTATTCAGGTCAGGTCAAACCCCACTGACGCGACGAAAGCCATTCTTTTCTCTTTTCTGTTTATGCAAGGAAAACAATGCCCATCTTTTTCTCAAAAAAATGCCCATCTTCTTCAGCGAGGATCTTATCGAATCAACCTCTAATTGGAATGCCCCACTATTTTCTCAATCAATGTCCCATGCAACAATCTACCATCTATGGATGGATCTTAATCTTCTCTACTACTATTACAATA
Source organism: Aegilops tauschii subsp. strangulata (assembly GCF_002575655.3). NCBI lineage: Eukaryota > Viridiplantae > Streptophyta > Magnoliopsida > Poales > Poaceae > Aegilops > Aegilops tauschii. The sequence goes on from NC_053039.3 coordinate 232,111,880, forward strand.
TTTTCAGTCATTTGTACGAGTTAGGAATTATATGCTTTTTGCGTGAGATTTCAGCTGTTCAAAATGTAGATTTATGTTATGACAGAATTATTAAGTTTCATAGTAGAACATATTTAATCGAGACGTGCGTTGAATGTGCATGCTTACTAGTATATACTAGTAGTGCTGTCGTAGTAGCGGGAGTTCTTTTCTTTTTTCTTTTTTTTCCTGAGGGAAAGTGGGAGTTCTATAAAAGAACAAAATGTCAGCACCCGGAGAACCGGGCCTGCATGTCCCCCGGAGATCCAAAGACTAGACACAAAATCTCGCGCTAGCCTGGCTGGAACCGGACACGGCTTTCCGGCCCGGCCCATCCCCATCCGTCAACTAACCTCCCCCCTCTCTTCATCTTCAAATTAAAAACGAAACCCACGCACCCAACCGCACCACCTCCTCCTCCTATTCCTCCCCTGTGCCCGCACTTGCCACATCCAGCAGCCCGGAGCAGACCCGCCTCACCTCACCGCAGCAGGCAGCAATGCCTCCGGACGGCGGCGCGGAGCTGGCGGCGGACGAGCTGCAGAGCCTCAGCTTCGGCTCCTCCGAGCGCTCCCGCTCCGCCTCCACCGTCTCCACCGCCACGGCCTCCTGCTCCACCTCCTCCTCCTCGGGGCCAATCGGCGTCCCCGCGCCGCGCTCCTCCGCCCTCGCCCCGCGCCTCGGCACGGTGCAGCTCTCGGACATCCGCTTCGTGCGGAGGCTCGGGGCCGGGGACATCGGCAGCGTCTACCTGGCCGAGGTGAAGGGCAAGGGCGGGGCGCTGGTGGCGGCCAAGGTGATGGACCGGAAGGAGCTCCAGGGCCGGAACAAGGAGGGCCGCGCGCGCACGGAGCGCGAGATCCTCGAGGCCGTCGACCACCCGTTCCTCCCGTGCCTCTACGGGGTCGCCGAGGGCGAGCGCTGGTCCTGCCTCCTCACCGAGTTCTGCCCCGGCGGCGATCTCCACGTCCTCCGCCAGAGGCAGCCGCACCGCCGATTCTCCGAGGCCGCCGTCAGGTATGTACGCCACCTCCTCCTTCCTCACAACTACATATGCATTCATGCACTTAATTACACCTCGAAAAATCGAACTTTTTCATAGTCTCTGTTTCTGTCTCTGTGGAAGCAAAAAATTTCAACAAGTGCAAGGTTTGATCGGATTTTATTAGGCTAAAACCAACGGTGAAGTAGCTATACTAGTGATCACATAGCCTTTCCGGTTCCGGAGAAGAATGTGGCCGGTTTCCTGCGCGTTCTACTCCAGTCGGCTTCATCTGTTTCACTTTGCCGTTTCTCTGTTCCCCCACTTTTGCCATAGTTTAATTAGAGTACTCCATTTTTAAGGATCTAGTGGACGCAAAGCCCAGTTCCGCGCATGGTTCCGCTGGCCCCATGTGTCTTCGGTTGGGCACGCATCTGTCTATTCATATGGAGTACATGTCTAGCCACAGCCCACAGTGCCCCTCATCCTGAAAACACAAGGCATAATAATATAACATCGATTGCTGCTGCCCCTTTGGATGGATCCTTAACCAAGATGGCAGACACCATGGAGATAGCTTCCTTAACAGCACACGACCGTGACACATGAGGATGATACCGTTTTGCAAAACGGAGCCATGAATTAATGAAATAAACATCCAAACGACGACATCTTGCCCTGTTTCTTCGCATTCATGGGCCATCCCGTCGATATCTTCCATGGCGTGCTGTTGGGTCCAGCTGCTCTCACTGTCGCGTCGCCAACAACAGTTTCTTGGCTGCTGATCATGCTCTCGGCTCTGAATCCAGCCAGCGGCCACACAGCTGCACGCCCACATTATCATCTTGCAGTGACTAGTCAGTCAGTCGGTCAGGAAGTGTTTGCAAGTGGAGACCGGCAGCGCCCGCCCTGAAACCAAGCCTGCCCATGCGGAAGCGAAGAAAAGCTGGGCTTGGCATATGCGCTTGCATGCTTCCCTCCTTTGCCGCATCTCTCCCTTTTTCTCGTCATTTTGTGCCTGCCGACGATATACGGACACTGATGTTACTTCATTCCGGAATAGACTTAAAATAGCATTATTCCCCGGCCGTATGTGCATCTATCGCTATGGACGAGAAGAAGAAAGAAGGCAAAAAACACGGCCTGGCCTTTACTAAAATGTGCAGTAAAGATAAGAAACAGCACTGGTAGTATTGGTGGCTACGATTGCTCCATTACAGCGTCATGTGGCTCTATCAATTTACCCGCTAGTCCGGCCATCATGCATTCATGCTGGCCACTGCATTCACTCGTAGAGTCCTCCTCAAACTCAACACATATAAGTAACGTACGTACTACTAGTTCTAATTGAACTTACATAAGGATGTTCCTCTCTTTTCATGTTTCTGTTAGTAAAAAAAACACTCGTAACGCGCCCGTGTGAGTGGCGTGGCAAGGCATCACTAGGCAGATGAAAGGGAGAAGGAAGGCGTGATGTTGGAACAAACTATATGAATTCACGGGACAATAATGTCTTTCTTTGCTTAGACTTTGTGTACTAGAAACATACGAAAAGGAGAAGAATAGGAGAGTGAAGCATGGATTCATGAACGAGCGGCCGAAAATATATATAGCAACAATAACATATGCTTTCGGCGGGCGCCATTGTGTGCACGCACTCCGTTAAAAAGCCCACGTCGTACAACGTACTCCCGCACACATACAGCCTTGCGAACGACGTGCACTCCAGCAGAAATGAAGCCTCGTTTCACGGGGCAGCGCTAGTTGTTGCTATGGTACGAGCACTAGCAGTAGCCAGCGGTAGGCAGTAGTAGGTAGGTGTAGTTTCTATGCAAGGGCGTCGTGAATTTGGGTGGTACCTGCAACAGTGTTACTACCATAAACGTGTGGTGTGGCATTATGGCAAGGCCGGTCGCCGTATCCGTTGCCGGTGATGCACACGAGCCGCCCACGGTCCCTCCGCCCCCGTGCTACGGCGCCGGAACCGGTCGCGGAACATGGCTTTTAAAATATACTCCCGCCCTCATAAAACACCGGTGCGTGCATCTGCTGTGCTTCCTTCCTTGGTCAAGACTCGACCCAAGAGAGGCCGGCTTTTATTAACCCCCCATGTGGTTTGCCAAGAATCACAGCTCTGAAACACACGCACAGCACAGACACAGGGCACGTACCGTAAGGACTAAGCTAATTAACCCGAGGAAGTGTCAATGGAGTGCACACATGATGCTCGCCATTAAACTAGGCTCCACCCCAACGTGCAACGCCCCGGCATCAATGATGCGCTAATTCGAGTACTGTCTCTTGCCTTTCTTCCGCTTCTTCTGACTTTTTTGCTTGCTAGTAGCAGTACTGGAGCGCACAGTGTCAGGCACCGTGCTAGCTTAGCTAGCTTCACCTATATATGTGTGGATGTGTCTTTTGGTTGCATCTGAATAAAGTCAAGAGTAGTATGCTATTGTGCTATGCAATTACTACTTGCTTCTCTACTGTTTTCTTTTTTGTTTTCCACCAAACATGCACCGGGTCCATCGTCTCAGCGTGCTGGCTGTAAAATTTCGTTGTTTATTTATAATCTTGGTTGCACTTGATAGATTATACTAGTATAGTGGCAATGGTGAATGACATATAGTGTGCTGCGGCAGGTTCTACGTGGCGGAGGTGGTGGCCGCGCTGGAGTACATACACATGCTGGACATCGTGTACCGGGACCTCAAGCCGGAGAACGTGCTGGTCCGCGCCGACGGCCACATCATGCTCACCGACTTTGACCTCTCCCTCAAGTGCGACCCGACGGCCCCGACTCCGGCGCACGTCATCTCCGACCCCGTCGGCCTCACCGGCCGCTCCTCCGCGTCGTCCACCTGCATAATTCCTTCCTGCATCGTCCCGTCGGTCTCGTGCTTCAGCCTCTTCCCCGGCCGCGGCCGCCGGCGCCGGCGCCGCAAGAAGGCCTCGGGCGGCGGGGGCGTGAACGGCAGCAGCAACGGCAGCCTCCCCACCGGCGTGCTGGACCTGGAGTTCGTGGCGGAGCCGGTGGAGCTCCGGTCCATGTCGTTCGTGGGCACGCACGAGTACCTGGCCCCGGAGATCGTGTCGGGCGAGGGCCACGGCAGCTCGGTGGACTGGTGGACGCTGGGCATCTTCATCTTCGAGCTCCTCTACGGGGTGACGCCCTTCAAGGGGTACGACAACGAGATGACCCTGGCCAACATCGTGGCCCGCGCGCTCGAGTTCCCCAAGGAACCCTCCGTCTCCTCCGCCGCCAGGGACCTCGTCGCCGCGCTGCTCGCCAAGGACCCGGCGCGAAGGCTCGGCGCCACAGTCGGCGCGGCGGCCATCAAGCGCCACCCCTTCTTCAACGGCGTCAACTGGGCGCTGCTCCGGTGCGCCACGCCGCCCTACGTGCCCCCGCCTTTCAGCGCTGCGGTCGCGACGGCTGCTGGCTCCGGCCCGGGGAAGAAGAACAACCCCGACGACGACGACATGTCGGACGACAGCTGCCCCGGCACGCCCGTGGAGTACTACTAGATCGGATCAGACACAAGGAAGCTCCCGCGCACGCACGTACGTACGTGCATGCCACTGCCGGGACCCATGCTCGAAGCTCGTACCACCCTTGTCCGACCCTGGGGCACGTGGTGGACCGCGGTGGATGGCGCGCACGAGGCGACCTTTGGTTGGGAGCAGGGCGCGCGCGCGGCCAGGCGCGGCGCTGTCGCGTCAAATAGTTGCCGGCAGCGGCTGCTTCTGCGTGCGTGCATATACGCCGTTCCAATAATAATTTATCGTTGCTTCTTTCTACTTTGACTTTACATGGAGTAGCTGTATGACACATAGTTAGCACTAGTAGCAGTAGTAGAGTTGTATTATGAGCGCTGTTTGCTGGGAGGTCGGTCTATCTAGTCAGGGCATTGCTCTGCTCGGCGTAGTGCTTTTTTGTGCGAAGATGGTTAATAATTTGATGTGCGTTTTGGGCATGGAACTGCGGTACTAGTACGAATGATGAGGCCTGGGGAAGGAGACATGGCTCGTGATAGACCATCGGGTCTGGGCTTTGGGCGGCAGCCGGGGGACACCAACCGGTGGAGCGAAAGACGGCGAGAGCTGCAGCGGGGATCGATCATTGCCCCGGGAATTCCGCGCACTGCTTTCCCTTCCCTTGCTTTCCCTGCGCGCTCGTGCGCCCGCGTTTGCCACCAAACTCGCTGATCACACGTACTTCTAGATGATCGATCGCCCAGTAAAGGTGCTGGCTGCTGTTTTTTACAGCGATACCTGTTCGTGGGGGAAAAAAGGCAAAGGATGTCCTATCCCGTTGTACTCGTATAAAGAAGTAAAGGCTGACCGACTGCAGTTACAATGATCATCATGCTTCATGCATGCTGCCTGCGCGCCTGCCATCGGATGCGAGTCAAACCACCTACGGTGGAAATGAAAAAGAGACGAGGGAAGCTGGATATGGTACTAAGGGCAACTCTAACCCATCCTTTATAAGTTAGTGGAGTATATATTCTTCGCTAAAATTTGGCCGCATCTAGCCGATCCCCTAAAGTTAGCGGAGTATAACTAAATTTGCACAAATTCAATCAAATTTTAATCGAAAGATAATGCATTTAAACATAAGTTCAGCACATAAAGTTCTCGTAACCGAACATTAAACATAAATTTAAACTTAAACTACTTGCACTCGAAGTGGAGGTCGAGCCAATCCTTTCGGATGAGGCCGTCGTCCATGAGAGTTGGATCTGGGCTGATGCTATCGTCGGCGTTACCGGGGAGGACGCTCCGCCACTCCTCGACGTTGATCTCGTCGTCACCGCCCTCCTCGCCACCTACGTTGCAGCGAGGTGGAACGGATGCTCGCCGATGGGAAAGTTCAGCCTCGCATCGCTGCCGTGGAACCGGACCTGCCACCGGTCGTATTCCATAGCCGCGAGCTCTGCGGTGTGGAAGGAGCAGATCCACTTCCACTTGTGGGTTTTGCGGTCGGTGATTTCGGCCACCCACGTCGCCCACGACCGCTGCCGGACGCCCAGGTAGGTCCTCGTCGATGGCCGCTGCGGAGGGAGGTCGGGGAAGTCCGCAAAACGCGTGGGGGGGGGGGGGTGGATCAGCCGAGCGGCGGCGGCTCGAGGAAGCGCCCGCGGACGAGGACCCGGGGGCATGGCAGCGCGAATACATGCCGCGGATCGGCGGAGGGGACCGGCGGCCACCATGTCCGGTCATCGGGAGGAGGGAGGGCGGCGGATCGGGGCGGGGGTCGCGCCGGCGGCGGGGCGAGTGGGGGAAGAGGAGGAGGGGGAGAGGAAGAGAGAGTAGGGATTTTTTTTACTCAGCTGCGAGTGCCGGGGTAAATATAAAAAGACGATTGGGGATGGATTAATGTTTTTACTCAACTAGCTGTTATAAGGGATCAGCTAGGTGCAGTTTAGAGGAGAAAAAGGCCAAGTATACTCCCTTACAACGGCCTAACACAGTTGGTGCAGAATAGCAGAACCTCGGCCCGCGTCGCTCCCATGGCGACTCAGGTGCACATTGAAGCAGTTAGCTGACGAAACTAAACACGATCCATGCAACAGCCAGAGAAGAATGCTTCGCCTGATGCAAGTGAACAGGGTGGCGGCCCCCGCAAGTTAGGATGACAACCAGCTCCATCAATCCGCTACGCTGGCGACGAATGTGCGAGATACTAGCACTGGGCCACGACTGTAAGTGTGTGCAAGGTGTAATATTAACGGGAGCGCCTGGACATCAGGGGCGTGTTTGGTTGTCCGCATTAGGCCCAGCCTGGCCCGCGTGGGAATAAAGTGGCCCGTTTGGTTGCCTGTGTTCACTGTGCGGCCCGCATCGCACGGACCTTAAAGCACGTCCAGGCCAGGCCCAGGGGAAACGCCTGAACCGGCAGTAGCTCGCGAGCCTGGCTTGGGCGAGGCAGGGAGGGCGACGCGCTTCTCCCCTCGTGCGAGCAGGGGAGATGGCAGAGCTCGCCCGCGTCGCCGAAAAATCGGCGGGAAGATTTCGGCTCACCTCTCGCCAAGTCCACCACTATTTAGCCCCTCCCTCACCGCCCCAACTCCCTCCATCATTCTCCCTCCGTTCGAGCTTTCCCACCGACGCGCATCGGCGGCGCCGAGCAGGTAAGGGCGCATCTTCATCGGCCGGCGGTCCACGGCGTCGGCGCTCCTTCACCGGCCGACGTTGACCTTCCACGACCGTCCCCCTCGTCCTCAAGCTGCAGCCATGGCCTCTGTGAGTTCAATCCCCCTTTCTCTCTGTTCCTTCTAGCTAGATCTGAGCTGCAGCTAGGGTTTGATCTAGATGCGTGGTTGATCAGTGGTCTGATCTGTGAGCTGATATGGTTGATTGCTATGCTGCGGTTGCAATTTGTTGTAGGGCTAGATGTTCAAGCATGTGGTAGGCTAGATTAGTAGTAGAGTTTGAAGTTGAACCTTGTGCTTGTGTTGAATCATGCTTAGATCTGTGATTTGTAGCTATTGGTGGTCCATTTGTAGCATGTTGTTTGTTGTAGATTTATGTTCCTGCTCATAGATTGTCCGGTATGCTTGGTATGATAGCGATGAAGCATGTGCTTACTATGATAGTGATGAACCATGTACATGTATGCTTCTTCTTTCATGCATTGTCCGGTATCTTGTGTGCTATGCTTACTGTCAAAGCGTGCTATGATTGTAGGACATGACACCGCAGACACAAGATCTTAGTCAGGCCCTTGTCGTGTTCGACAGCCAGTTTGCTCCATCGTTTGTCGAGGACTTGCAGCCTATGTCCGAGATGGCACCTGATTCAGAGGTGTACGCGTCTGATTCCCTCTATGTGCCAGTAGTGCTCGTTGAGCCAACTACTGCTGCTGCTGCTGCTGCCGCTGCACTCAAGCTAGCAGCAGCAAAGGCAAAGAAGAATGGTAGGTCGAACAACATGAAGTGGCAGCCGTTCATGTCCACGTTCGTGCTGAACAAGATGTGTGAGCTCATCTCTAGTAGAGTTAGGACTGACAAGGGCTTCAAGGAGATGCACTTGAACACCGTTGCGAAGCAGGTGTTCGAGTTCTGTGGGCAAGAGGTGTCTACCACCCAGGTGTACAACCACCCGAGGAAGTGGAGAAGTCGATGGATCCAAGTGTCCAAGCTAAGAGACCTTAGCGGCGCCTCATGGGATGAGAAAACTTGCTCCATAGTTCTGGAGGCAGAGCACTACGTCGGCCATGTCGCGGTTAGCTCACAACCCTCTTCCTTTTCATACTGTCCACCATTGCCTACTCCTAATCGCAACTAACAACACTTGTGTTTCATTCTTAGGACCACCCAAGGGACGCTGAGTTCCTCAACACACCCATCCAGAACTACAGCCAGATGCAACACATCTTCTCCTTCGGGCTGGCAACTGGGAAGCATGCCATGGGCTCGGGGGAGCCTCTTGGTTCTCCCATGCCAGACTTCCATGGGACCCCGGACGTCGAGGTCCTTGATGGCCCTGACAAGCCCACTGCGAAGCCCTTCGACAAGCCATTTGACCCCGTCCATGATAGGAAGAGGAAGAGAGGAGGCCTGATGGAGGAGATCAATGTCTTTTGCAGCATGACTGAGGCGGTGAAGGAGGTGGCAACAACCATCAGGGAGTGCAGGCCCCTCGACGTCCACGCTGACCTGTATGGCGCTGTCATGACCCAGGGTGGCTTCAGCGACGAGGCTCTCATGGCAGCTCTCAGCCACCTGCTTGACAACAAGGCCCAGAGTGTTGGGTTCGTTGCCATGGCCGACGCTCACAGGGTGCTGTGGCTCAGGAGCTGGCTGGGCAAGCACTACTACTAGAGTTGTTGAGGATATAGACCTTAGAGTCACCCGCCAGGAGGGGCCGGGTTAATCATATGGTCATTGCCTGAAGCCCGGCGCTAAGCTTGAAGACGGTGGGCCAAAGATGGGCTTAAGACCCGGATACGGCTTAAGGCCCATAGTTATAATCATTATTATGGTAGAACTTGTAGTGTAAGGCAAGAGTAATTGAGAGTCCGAGCCGGACACTCTTATGAGCCGGCCGGGACTCTGAGTGCTGCTGGGCGCCAGCCTCCCTATATAAAGGGATGACCCGGCAGCGGTTTTGGGACAAGGAAGATCTCGCCGAGAGCCAGGCATAGCAATTAAGCTCCCTGGTCCTCGAAACCCTAATCAATACCACCTCAACTGGACGTAGGCTTTTACCTTCACCGTAAGGGGCCGAACCAGTATAACCCTCGTGTTCCTTGTCCCGTTAACCCCTTCAAGCTTCCTAGCGGCGATGGCTCCACGACTAAGTCCTAGCTTGAGGACATCTGCCGTGACAATTCCACGACAGTTGGCGCCCACCGTGGGGCCAGTGCACGGTGGATTTGAGTTCTTGAAGGGCAGCTTCGAAGGGCTCAAGGGATACGCTGTGGGCCGGATGACCAAGAGTCATCGCGGCAAGCTCTACATCGACGATGCAAACTGGGGCCCCGACGCCGGCTCAATTGAGTACGGGTACCGGGCCCCCTTCGGCGGAATTCATGTTTTCATTGGCAAGATTGGTGAGCCGGGCCCTGAGCCGGATCTCTGCGCCGATCTCATCGAGACGGCTCAGCGTGCACGACCCGCCCGGGCCCGGCCTGCCTTAAGGCATGCTTTTGTGGGATGTATCCACGGAGGGCCCTCTGATCGATCTGGATCTGGTGATGAGACGGCCGCCGGCTCTGACGGCGAGTCGTCCACCGATGAGTCAAACTCGTTGTATCAACTTCAAGATGGCAGGCTCATGGGTTGTTCCGATGGTGACAGTATTCCGGACCCGTTTGAGCCGCCAAGTCAGGTTGGAGTCTTTATGGCCGGGGCACAGCCTGTTCAGAACCCTGCTGCTGGAGCAGGAAACCCGGTGCCCTCGCCGGCTCAGGTGCTAATGGATCTCACGGACAAGATGACGGCCCTGTTAACCGCCACGGTTGACCCGGCGGATCAAGCTCAGCATGATGCGGAGGTGGCACAGTTAAAGTTGGATCTAGTGAAAGCTAAGGAGGATTTGGCAGCAGAAGGGATCAGGATGGCTGCGGAAAGGGCGGCTCTCGACGCCCAAACCCAGTTGATTCAAGCGCAGTCCTTCCGGCTCACGATGGATCAAAACGCGTCCAATGAGGTCCTGAGAAGGAGGCATCAAAAGGCCCAATCTCGACTCCCTCCGGTTTACGATCCACGAAACCTCTTCAACACGCCAGGTGTAGGGTCTAGTAACCCGCCAGGGGTCATAGTGCCCGGATCTGGGACCCCTATTCAGCCACAAGTGATGGGGCCTCCCCAGATGCCCCCTGCCCCGCCTCAGTACGTGCCAATACCACCGGGTCATTATGCCAATCCGCTGGAGAACATGGTCGCCGCGGCAGCACGGCTGGCGGCTCTCCCAATTGACGGCGACTCTCCGACGGCTATTGAAACCCGCCGGGTCAGGGAACTCCTTCAGACGGCACTGGCGCAGCAAGAGGCGTACTCCTACAGCCGGGACAGGATCCACTCGACCCCTCGTCCAGGCCGGAGCCCGAGTTACAACAGACACATGGTCTCAGCGACCGGCTCAAGTAACGTCCGACGCCATGACCCGCCCCTGGCCATGGCCAGGCTCATAACGGAGCCTTTCACGCAGCAGGCCAAGACAGAGCGCGGCAAGAGGCGGAACAGGTGCCTCAGTTGACGGCTTAGCAGACTCCCCCGGCGTATCCGACGACTTCCGTCGACGTGGGTATCCCTACCAGGACTGGGGGTGTCCCTTGTTTAGTGCCAGCTATCCGCAATGAACGTCTACCCAAGGACTTCAAAGGCCCTAGGAAGGTGCCTAATTACACGGCAGACTTACAACTCGCAGCCTGGATCGAGAGTTATGAGATGGCTATGGAACCGCTGGAGGTCAGTTAAGCGACCATGGCTAAGTACTTCACCATGATGTTAGATGGGACTGCCCGCACTTGGTTGAAAGGGCTACCACCGAATTCCATTGGGTCTTGGGCTGAGCTGAAGGCCCGGTTCATCCAAAACTTCAAGGATACCTGTAGGCAGTCTATGTCAATTGTGGATTTGACTAACTGCAAGCAGCAGGAGGGTGAGTCTACGACACATTGGGTTCGCCGGGTTAAGGAGATAATACATTCCTCGGATAAGATGGATGCCGGCTCTGCAGTCTTAATGTTGGAGCAGAATTGTCGTTTTGTGCCCCTGAAGATGAAACTCGGGCGGCTTAAGCGCGACTGCAATGATATGGGTACACTGATGGCGGCTCTTGTCAAGTACGCCGATTCTGATGGTACCAAGGACCCCGCTTCAGATGATGAAAGGACAGGGAAGGGAAAGAAGAACGACAATGGCAAGGGTCCTCAGCATAACCCGGGAAACCAAGGAGGAGGCAAGCGCAAGGCCGATGGCAGCCTAGAGTTTGTAGCCAACGCCAGCTCACAAGGTAATAACCAGCGACGCAAGGGGAGGCCCCCTCCCCGAGGCGGCGGGTCAGGCCCGACGCTGGAGCAACTGTTGAATGAGCCTTGTCCAAGGCATGGCTCTAGAGAGAAGCCAACAACTCATCTATGGAAGGATTGTGCAATCATGAAGGCCTTTAAGAATTACAATGGCCCAGGTGGCGGCTCAGGCGCCGGCGGCTTTCATGGCCCGGGCGGCGGCTCAAATTCTAACCCTCAGAACGGTCAAGGGGGCTTTAATCAGCAGTCTGGCCAGGGTCATCGACAGCAGCAGGGAGGTTATCAGACCAATCCAAAGCAGCTTAGCGGTGGACAGTATCATGTGTTTACCACCAGTCTGTGTAAGCGAGATCAGAAGCTTCGTAAGAGGGCTGTGAATGCTGTTGAGCCGGCGGTTCCACGCTACTTGCGGTGGTCTGAGCAGCCTATAGTGTGGAGTAGGGAGGATCACCCTCCCCGGGTGGATAATCCGGGTCACTTGGCCCTGGTGGTGGCTCCTCAGGTGGGAGGATATAAGTTCACTAAGGTACTCATGGATGGAGGCAGCAGCATCAACATCCTCTATTATGAGACATTTCGTCGTATGGGGTTGATTGATAAGAATCTCAGCCAATCAAACACTATTTTCCATGGTGTGGTACCTGGTAAGTCGGCTTACCCAGTCGGCAAGATCGAGTTGGAAGTGGCCTTTGGAGATGAGCACAACTACAGGGTGGAAAATTTGACCTTTGAGGTGGTCAAGATAAGAAGTCCGTACCATGCCATATTTGGGCGGCCGGCTTACGCCAAGTTCATGGCACGGCCGTGTTACGTATATTTACAGCTCAAGATGCCGGGTCATAATGGGACCATTACGGTTCACGACAGCCGGAAGGTGGCCTTGGAGTGTGAGGAAGGCGATGCAGCTTATGCAGAGTCTGTCTGCGCAACAGAAGAGTTAAAGTTTTACAAAGACAACGTTGACCCAACAGACATGACTTCTCTGAAAAAGCCGACTACGGAGCATGAGCCGGCGATGAAATTTAAATCGGCTGATGAGTCTAAACTTGTTGATTTCGTTCCAGGAGATTCATCTCAGCAGTTTAGCATCAGTGCCAATCTGGATCCAAAATAGGAAAGCGCGCTCATCGAGTTCATCCGTGAGAATAGGGACATTTTCGCATGGAAGCCGTCTGACATGCCAGGTGTACCTAGAGAACTCGCTGAGCACACTCTCAATGTTGATCCGAAATTTAAGTCGGTCAGGCAATTCCTTCGGCGGTTTAATGAAGAGAGGCGGAAAGCCATTGGAGAAGAGGTGGCCCGGCTCTTGGCGGCCGGGTTTATTGTTGAAGTCTTTCACCCAGAGTGGTTAGCTAACCCGGTGCTCGTACTCAAGAAGAACGGCACTTGGCGGATGTGTGTGGACTACACGGACTTAAACAAAGCGTGTCCGGCTGATCCTTTTGCCCTTCCCCGTATTGATCAAATTATTGATGCTACGGCAGGTTGTGCGCGCTTAAGTTTCTTGGATGCTTACTCCAGATATCATCAGATTAAAATGGCAGTTAAGGACCAGGAGAAGACGACATTCATCACTCCTTTTGGAGCCTTCTGCTATGTGTCTATGCCCTTTGGACTCAAGTGTGCACAGGCGACTTATCAGCGTTGTGTACATAACTGTATTCATAACCAGATTGGGCGCAATGTCCATGCTTATGTGGACGATATTGTGGTTAAGTCCATAAAGGAGGAAACCCTGATAGATGATTTAAGGGAAACCTTTGATAATCTCCGGGTTTACAAGATGATGCTTAACCCGGCCAAGTGTGTTTTTGGTGTTCCTGCAGGCAAACTCTTGGGTTTTTTGGTTTCTGACAGAGGTATTGAAGCTAACCCGGAGAAGATCAAGGCCATCACCTCCCTGGCTAAGCCGGCGTGTATAAATGACGTTCAGCGCTTGGCGGGTCGCATCGCTGCTTTAAGCCGGTTTATAAGCCGTTTGGGTGAGAAGGCCATGCCATTATATCAGTTGATGAAGAAAACTGATAACTTTGTCTGGAATGATGCAGCTAATACCGCTTTTGAGGATTTGAAGAAGCAGCTGGCAGAGCCCCCAGTCCTTGCTGCTCCAGTTGACAAGGAGCCTTTATTACTGTATGTGGCTGCTAATACACGAGCCGTCAGTGTGGCTGTGGTGGTGGCGCAAGGAAGAGGGTAAGGAGCATTTGGTTCAGCGGCCGGTTTATTATGTCAGCGAAGTGCTCATTGAGTCCAAGCAGCGGTATCCGCATTGGCAGAAGCTTGTTTATGGTGTGTTCATGGCGAGCCGGAAACTTAAGCATTATTTCCAGGGTCATCCCATCACTGTGGTCAGTTCTGCCCCTCTTGGTGATATCATTCAAAACAGAGAGGCCACAGGGAGAGTGGCTAAGTGGGCTATAGAGCTTGGACCTCATGGTCTGAAATACGTGCCACACACTGCTGTTAAGTCTCAGGCCTTGGTGGATTTCATCAATGATTGGACAAAGTCACAAGTGCCCGAGCAAAAGCCGGATAACACATACTGGACTATACACTTTGATGGGTCCAGGCAGTTGGAGGGCTCGGGGGCTGGAGTCGTGTTGGCTTCCCCTAAAGGTGACAAGTTCCATTATGTGCTACAGTTGATGTTTCCTTGCACTAACAACGCGGCTGAGTACGAGGCCTTGCTCCATGGTCTTCGGATGGCTAAAGAGATGAGCTTGAGCCGGGTAAGGTGCTTCGGCGACTCAGACTTGGTGGCTCAACAAGTATCAGGAAAGTGGGATTCCAAGGACCCTCTCATGGCGGCTTATCGCCGCGAAGTTGATGCCATTGCTGGGCACTTTTAGGGTTACCAAGTGGAACACATCGATCGCAGGAAGAACGAGGCGGCTGATGCTTTAAGCCGGCTGGGCTCTCAGCGAAAACCGGTGCCGCCTAATACTTTCCTGGACGTCCTGTATAGCCCTTCTATTAAGTTGCCTACAGAGGAAGACTTGGCTGTCCCTGACCCGGAGGCACGACTGGTGGCGGCTCTCCACATCATACCGGACTGGACAGTACCTTATTTGGCTTACATGACCCGGGGAGAGTTGCTTGAGGATGAAACTTTGGCCAGACAAGTAACCCGGCGGGCTAAGTCAATGATTGTTATGAATGGCGAGTTGCATCACTGTAGTGTTACAGGAGCGTTTCAGCGTTGTGTCTCCCCTGAGGAAGGTCAAGAGATCTTGCGTGAGATTCATGAAGGGGATTGTGGCCATCACGCCGGCTCAAAGTCTCTTGTGGCCAAGGCTTTTCGCCATGGTTTTTATTGGCTGACGGCTCATGCTGATGCGGAGGACTTGGTCAGTAAATGTGATGGTTGCCAAAGGTTCTCGCGACGGGCTCATGTGCCGGCTCAGGAGCTGAGGATGATCCCAATTACTTGGCCCTTTGCGGTCTGGGGGCTTGATATGGTTGTGCCTTTTAAAAGGTCCAAAGATAAGAAGACCCACCTCTTGGTGGCAGTTGACAAATTTACCAAGTGGGTAGAAGCAGAGCCAGTTAGCAGGTGTGATGCAGCCACGGCAGTTCAGTTTATGAAAAAGGAGATCTTTCGCTTTGGCTTTCCGCACAACATTATAACTGACAATGGCACCAATCTATCCAAAGGCGCCATGGAAGAGTTTTGTCAACGAGAGCATATCCGACTTGATGTTTCCTCAGTGGCTCATCCTCAATCCAATGGTCAAGCTGAAAGAGCTAATCAGGAGATTCTGAAAGGCATCAAACCCCGGCTTTTGGTCCCTTTGCAACGGACGCCGGGTTGTTGGGTGGAGGAGTTGCCCTCCGTGTTATGGAGCATCAACACTACTCCTAACAGGTCTACAGGTTTCACGCCTTTTTTCATGGTTTACGGGGCAGAGGCAGTCCTCCCCAGTGACATCCGTCATGACTCGCCTCGAGTGGCGGCTTACGTTGAGGCGGATAATGAACAGGCGCGCCAAGATGCTCTTGACTTGTTGGACGAGCAGCGTGATGTGGCAGCAGCTCGCTCAGCAATTTACCAACAGGACCTGCGCCGTTATCATAGTCGCCGGGTTAAATCCCGGGTCTTCCAGGAAGGCGATCTGGTGCTCCGGCTCATCCAAGATCAAACAGATGTGCACAAGCTATCCCCGCCTTGGGAAGGGCCCTTTGTGGTCAGCAAGAATTTGCACAACGGGTCATATTACCTCATTGACATTCGGGAGCACAAAGATTCACGTAAGTCGGAGGAAGAAACCCGTCGGCCGTGGAACATAGCTCAGCTTCGGCCTTACTACACTTGAGCCACCGGCTCTCATAAATGTACATATTTCTCTAAGCCATGTATATATTATGATAAGCAATAAAGCAGGACCTCTGTCCTTTTTTCTCCTCCAAATGTGCACGTGTTGTTTTCATTGCAAGATTACATGATAACTTGAAGGAGAATCCGGCTTATGATCGTATTCGAATCTAGCCGTAGGCAATAAAGGTCACTTGGGGGCTTCCTGTTCAAACATAGGTCGTATTCGAACCAAAGAGAACATAGCTGTCGATACCCATTTGATCGGCAAAGTGCCGAGCTCATTGGGAAGTTTTCTTTGATCATATTCGAATCTTAGTTTAACCCCTTTGGGAACCGACGTGGATCGTATTCGAATCAGCGTCGTTAAACAATTCTTAAAGTCATTTGGGGGCTTCCTGTTCAAACATGGGTCGTATTCGAACCAAAGAGAACATAGCTGTCGGTACCCTCTTGATTGGCATCGCCACACCCACTGGGGGCTATATGATCGTATTCGAATCCTAGCGTAACCCCTTTGGGCCGGCTCTCTGGTCGTATTCGAACCGGAAGCCCCTAAGTTCTTCTGCTTTATAGCAAGTTTCTTCTGATTGTTTCAAAGTGTGTACGGCCGGGTCTCACTTTGCCGGCTTAATTTTGATTTACAGTGCTAGTCGAACACAACTGGCGTTATTAAGACTGGTAAACCAGAATTGAGGTATCAAACTCATAGCCCGGGTTATCTAAGCCGGCAGTGTGCTTAGAGGCTGGTAAGTGTGTTGTTATGATTGTATCAAGGACATCATCGAGGGCCAGTCTTTGGTGAATCATATTCTGGGTTATAGGCATAAGACTATGATTCTCCATGCGGTAAGCCGCCTCGAGACTTGTGATTTGTCTTTTCTTGCAGGATAGTTGAAGACAATTATTTAAACTGAAGGAACATGACTGATCAACTGTAACCCGGAGACATATAAGGAAGCAACTTTCATAAGGATTCAGCATTCCATATGTGCGCGATGGTACGGCCCAGTTAAAGTATTGATCCTACTCTATTACAAGACTCATCGAGTCCAAAAGGGTGGAGCATTGTTTTATAAGCCGCCGACAGAGTTAAGATGCTTCCTGGGTTGACGTCTCCGGCTCATCCCTCTCTTCCACTCCGGCTGTTCCCAAGACCTGGAAAGTTGATGACTTCCAGTCGATGCCGCTCAGAGCTTCGAATTGAGCTTCCTCGTCAATTAACCCGGCCGGGTCAATCTCCAGGGCGAAGGTGTGCTGACGAGTTGGCGGGATTAAGCTGAGGGCTTCATAGCGCGGGGTGGGGATCCTCTGATTTTCCGCATTATAACCCGGCTGGTACTTGGTCAGATCTGTGTCATTTCCAACGAGGGTGGCCACCGGGCGCATGATCTTCACGCAGGCGGCAAAGTCCCTTTGGTCGAAGGCTGTGCCGTCTTCCTTCAGACTTGGATAGCCGAGGGCGATGTCCGCCGGGTCTAACTCGGGAAGGAAAGCCTTGGCCCGGCTCAGCGCGGCGATAGCTCCGGCTCTTGCAGAAGCCCGTCGCAGCTCTTGGATACGTTGAGGCAGAACGGCGAGCCGGCGAAGCACTTCCGCCAGGTGAGTCGGCACCTCGTTGGATAGGGCCACCACAGCCAAGGCACGCTGTGACCCGGTGTAGAGTTGCTCCACCAGGGTGTACACGGCCTTCAGCTTGGTTACCACACTCTGATTAAGGTTGGCGCTTCTGGGACCTGTTTAACAGAGTAAGATAAGCCGCCGACAAGGATGAGTTATTATATATAAAGATTCTAAGCTTGATGGAGACCGGTGAAATGACTTACCGAAGATTGCGGCAACCATCTGGGACACTTGGCGCCTTAAGCCGGAGAGTTCGGCGGTCTTCTCTGAGAGAGCCTTCTCCGCCTGTTCGGCCCGGTTCACCAGAGCAGCCTTCTCTTAGGCCCAGGCTCTCCGTTTCGCGTCGAAGTCCGTCTTCAGCTTCTCCTGCGCAGCAATACTGGACACAAATTTAGCATTTGCTTTCCGGGTCTCAGTTTCTTGCGTCTTCAGCCGGGTCTTGAGATCAGAGATGTCAGCCTCAAACTTCTTGCCAGCAGCCTGCATAAATTTCCGGGTTATAGCATGAACAGTTATTATACAAATTTAAAGTCCCAAGCGTTTTCCAAGCAAAGACACTTGGCACTTGGGGGCTAATGCATATCGAACGTTCCTATCTACAAACTACCGGTTCATGGAAATAAGCCGGAACTTAAGTCTACAACATACTCAATCATAAGTCGTCGACTTGGGGGCTAGCATGGTAAAGGTAACTATGCAGTAAGTAAGAGGACAGAAGAATAATACCTCAGACTTCTGCTGAATCTGGTTCACCATGGCAATCTCTACGTCCCGGCTCTTGTGCACTTGGCTGACGTAGCCGGAGACGAGCTCTCCGATGCTCAGGTTGGTGTAGTCGGAGAGGTCCAGATTAACCCGGCGGGGCTGTAGCAACTCCCCCTTGGCAGAACACTTGGCCAGTGCAGTAGGTCTCCCCGGCTCAACAAATTCCGTCCGGGTGATTACCACATCCTGGTCATCTGCTGGTTGAGCCGAGCTGGAGGCCTCCGGGATAACAGAAGCTTCTGCTATGGGCTTGTTGGTTGGAGCAGCGGCCTCAGGAGCAGAGGCAGCTGGCGGTTCTTGAGCGGCTACCTCCGGCTCAGGCAAGTCCGGCTCATCGACCGGCTTGTTCTTCTTGACCCTTTTGCTGAGTTTTGCTTGGGCACTGAAAAGACAGAAAGGTTAAGCACAAGAGTGTAAGTAAAGACAAATTACACCATAAGATGATCATTATTACCCGGGCACAGTCTTGAAAGCCGGCAGGTTCGACTGCATAGAGTCGCCCGAAGAGGGGGAAGTCTCCTGATAATTTGAGTCAGAAGAATTGAGCGGCTGACGTATGACACCCGCCAAAGGATGAAAAGGGTACAAGTTGGAGATAACCTCAGTTCGGCGCTTCCTCGATGCGTCAGGTAACCCGGAGGAGAGGTCGGCGTCCTTGTTGGTCCGGGTGTGACGCCGGCTCTCATGAACCTGTCGCTTCAAAATAAATTGAGGATCTTGATAATCTAAAGGATGTGAAAAGCTTACTTTCCGGGTTACCCTTCGGACTTTCAGCCTTGGCAAGGGCTCCGAGTCGGAGGAAAGTGACATTACCTCCACCGGGTTACTTGCGCCGGTGTCATCCTGTTGATGAATAGTATTGATAAGGCGGGCAGAAATAAATAACAGATATAACAAGAGTTTACAGGTTCAGGGGTTACCTCTGACTCGGAGCTGTTGCTTAGTTGCATCAACTCTGAAGCAGTTGGCCTACTTCCCTTCTTGCGGGGAGCGGCTTTCTTCGCCTTCCTGGCCTTCTTGGCCGCCTCGTGGTCATATTTGACCTTCCAAAATTTGTCATCAGCCTGAAAAATACAATGATGATTTCTTAAAAGATTCAGATGAAAGTTATATACAGAAGAAGATAAGATGTTCAGATCAGCGGCTTACCGCTGGGGCTGGGTTGGTCTTGCAGAAGGGGGCTAACCCGGTCCTCCCGCAGTCTGCCAGGCTCTCGTTCAAGAGAGCCTTGGTCACGTTCTCTGCAACATCTTCAGGAAGATCGTTGCGGCTGTGTCTCTGGGGGTCATCCTTTCGGCCCGTGTACTCGCACATTAAGCCGGGGCGGCGGCTCAATGGGATCACCCGCCAGGAGATCCAGACCCGGACCAGATCGATTCCGTTGAGACCATTGCCCAGGAGAGCCTTGATCTTGTTGATGGTGGGGAGCAGAGGTTGGCGTTCCGCCTGAGTTAACTTGTCAGACAGCGGGTGAGTTGGCTCCAGACGTGAAGGGCGAAAGCCGGGCAGCGGGCTCTCGTCAGCCGGTGATGTGTCTTGGCAATAGAACCACGTCAGATTCCAGTCCTTTGGGTGACTCGGCGGCTCGGCATAAGGGAAAAGACAGTCTCTCCGTCTCTGAATGGAGATGCCGCCTAGCTCCAAACTTGGCCCGTTGGCGCACTTGTTCTGGCGGTTCAAGTAGAAGAGCTCTCTGAAGAGCAGCAGACTGGGCTCTTCTCCAAGGTAAACCTCGCAGAACACTTGGAAATTGCATATGTTGGACACCGAGTTGGGTCCTATATCTTGTGGCCGCAGGTCAAAGAAGTTCAGCACGTCTCTAAAAAACTTTGAGCCAGGCGGTGCGAAGCCCCGGCTCATGTGATCCGCAAAAATGACCACCTCCCCGTCCCTTGGCCGTGGTCTCTCCTCTGATGGGTCGGGGGCACGGTAGGACATGACGTCCTTCTTGGGCAGGTAGCCTGACTTGACAAAATTTGCTAATGTCTCGTTGGTGACATTGGACCTCATCCAATTGCAAGTGATGGAGGCTTTAGGAGCTTTGGGAGGCATGGTGAAAATCGGCAGCCTATGATAAAAGGAAACGGCCGGTTTAACTATAAGCCGGAGGAAATTTACAGTTCAATGTTAAAGTGGCGGCTTATGGAGGGGACTAATGACATATATCTAGGTGCATCAGGTTATTTAAGCCGCCTAAGGTGTTGAGAGTAATTCGATTGTCTACGGCCTTATCACAGATGAGCCGGAAAATTCTATGACGCGTGGTCTCCTTTGAGTCGGAAGGTTCTGCGGCGTGTGGTTTCTTTAAACCGGAAATGTAAACCGCCATGACTCAATGAGTGCAGTTTTTTTACTAAGTGTGGTGAAAACAGGTTTCACACATTGCAGTAAATATTTTGGATCAAAATGGTCGGTCAAAAGGAAAATTTCTAGACCTAAAAAACAGACGCAGGGGAGTTCTTGAGCTCGAACGAGGCCTTTATGCAGTAAAAAGAGGTCTACTTGCATGAGAAATGGGTGCTAAACAGCTACCGCAGTGGTTCTATACAAGGCTAAGATCAAAAAAGGGCAGTAAAAATGAAAACTACCGGAGCTTGTGGGAGACGGCGACGAACACGGACGAACCCTACTGCAGATCTGTTCTACGGGGTAGCGAGGACTTACCGGTGCTGAAGAGATGCGGAGGTTGCCGCCGTTTGTCTGGACCGAGTCAGGGTGATGCAGCGGCCAAGGTTGACGAAGACTGGGGGCGCGGCGGCGGCGGCGGAGTTCGAACTCTTGGGGGACAGAGGAAGAAGACGAAGAAGAGGAGTGGCTGAAGGCCCGTCGGGCCGGACTATTTATAAGGGCGAGCTCATAAGTGGGCGCGAGAAACGAGGAGACCGCGGCGTGGTTATCTCCCCCTGAAACGCCTTGATTTTCGGGATGGCAGTAAAGATAAGATCCGTTGCGGATCTGGTGGAGTAAAAAACAGACTTAATGGAAGATGACGTCACGGCGCATTACTCGGAGTCCAGAGGATGACGTCACGCCGGGTTATGACATTCACACAATTGTAAGCCGGAGATTTTCTGTCGAAAGGATTGAAGATTGACATGAGCCGGCTCAAATCAATCTGGGGCCTAATGTTGAGGATATAGACCTTAGAGTCACCCGCCAGGAGGGGCCGGGTTACTCATATGGTCATTGCCAGAAGCCCGACGCTAAGCTTGAAGACGGTGGGCCAAAGATGGGCTTAAGACCCGGATACGGCTTAAGGCCCGTAGTTATAATCATTATTATGGTAGAACTTGTAGTGTAAGGCAAGAGTAATTGAGAGTCCGAGCCGGACACTCTTATGAGCCGGCCGGGACTCTGAGAGTTGCTGGGCGTCAGCCTCCCTATATAAAGGGACGACCCGGCAGCGGTTTTGGGACAAGGAAGATCTCGTCGAGAGCCAGGCATAGCAATTAAGCTCCCTGGTCCTCGAAACCCTAATCAATACCACCTCAACTGGACGTAGGCTTTTACCTTCACCGTAAGGGGCCGAACCAGTATAACCCTCGTGTTCCTTGTCCCGTTAACCCCTTCAAGCTTCCTAGCGGCGATGGATCCACGACTAAGTCCTAGCTTGAGGACATCTGCCGTGACAATTCCACGACAAGAGTAGTGCTGCCTGTGAGCGTGCATGATCCCCGACGGCGATGGCGGTGGCGACGACGACGATGACGATGACGATGTACATTTTGTGTAGCTAGGGCTCACAAACTATTTGATGGTCTGTATATTTTGGTGAGGTGGTATATACTAACCCCTCACGATGATGGTGAACTTGCGGTGGTAGGACGACACCCTTTTTTGGATGTGGTGGTAGGTTAACACCAAGGTAGTGCTAGGAAGAACTTGCTACGACGTATGATCATGCATGCTTTACTTCTCTTCTGATCCATTGTTGTTTGTGTGCTACTTTGCTCTACTTGTGTGCTCCATTGATTTGCCGCTTGAACTCTTACTCTTTTGCATTGCTAGGGCAAGTGGTATGCCGTGTTCATCGGTAAGGTTCCAGGGGTTTATAGTTCATGGGAAGAAGCCGGTGCTCAAGTGGCATCGTATAGCAACAGCACCCATAGAGGGTTTAAGACTAGGCAAGCGGCAGAAAAAGCTTACTCCGAGTGGGTGCAAAAGCACGGCAGCAGTGTTGACAGTCACAAGGTTGGAGGTGTCAAGGTGGATCGTCAGTTTGGGCTGAAGCTGAAGAACTTCATCATGTTCGCCCAGTTCATCGCTATTGCTGTGTTGTGACGTTGGTGTGCTAGGTGTAGGTAAACTCACCAACTAGGGTATAAGGTAAGCACAACATGTACGCCGTACGCAACCAAACGCCGTGTTCATGTGCCGCGAGGGCCAATGCAGGCAACCAAACAAAGTACACTTGCGTATTACCTAATGCAGGGACACTAGATGCAGACAACCAAACAACTAGCAAATGGCGTATTAGGGCCTGTTTTTCTCAACCAGGCTGGATTGAGAAATGTATGCGATACAGGAATTGTTCACAACGGCAACCAAACACGCCCCAGCTGACTGAGATTTACCTGGTCTCAGTCAGCTCACGTCCGCAACACATACAGGTTGGTACAGTTTTGAGCAGCTTGTCTCGTTTTCTTCCTGCTTTCGATTTTCTGTTGGTGCGTTTTTGGGTTGTATGGGCTAGCAACATGGGCTCATCTTGGGCCATTGTGTGCATACAGGAATTGTTCACAACGGCAACCAAACACGCCCCAGCTGACTGAGATTTACCTGGTCTCAGTCAGCTCACGTCCGCAACACATACAGGTTGGTACAGTTTTGAGCAGCTTGTCTCGTTTTCTTCCTGCTTTCGATTTTCTATTGGTGCGTTTTTGGGTTGTATGGGCTAGCAACATGGGCTCATCTTGGGCCATTGTGTGCATACTACCGTGTGCCTGTGCTTGTGTGTTTTTTCTTTTTTGCATATATAGACCTTTAACTATGTATATATGTTAGGGGAGCAACTAGTTAACGCGCGCTCTTTCGAAAGGCTCACAATGATCTGTGTCACTTGACGCGCACTCTGCCACGTGTCACGCACTGGACTCTCACTCTGAATTTTATTTTTTTATTTTTCCGCACGTGTTTTCGGCTTTTTAACGGTTTTTTTTGGCTTTTTCGACTTTTTGGTTTTTCAATGGTCTTCCTTAGCTTTTGGGAAAAAAAATATAATTTACACGAAAAAACATGTTTTTTTGCTTCCACGAGAGGCACGGTTTTACTTTTGCGAGAGGCAAAGCCATGACTCTCGGAAATGAAAAAAAGTGTTTTTTTTCTTTCGCCAGATGCATGTTTTGCTTCCGCGAGTGTCATGATTTTGCTTTCACGAGAGGCACGACCATGCCTTTCGAAAACGAAAAAAAACGCATTTTTTATATTTTTTTTCCTTTCGCGAGAGGCAAGTGCCTCTTGAAAAAAAAACGTGTTTTCTCTTTTCTTTGACTTCCGCGAGAGGCATGATTGTGTTTTCACGAGAGGCACAGCCGTGTCTCTCGGAAATGGAAAAAAAATACGTTTTCTGTTTTTTTCTTCTGCGAGAGGCACAATTTTGCTTTTGCGAGAGGCACGGTCGTGCCTCTTTCGAAAGGAAAAAAAATCATGCTCCCGTTCCGGTTTTTTGGTTCGTTTTTTGACCATTTTTGGATTAAAAAGTTCATCAAAACCTAAGAATATGGGATCTAGTTTTGTTGATCTCGATGCAAGAAATCCAACGGTGAAAACAGTTCAAGATTTGGACTCACGGTTTAAGAGATACTCCCTCTCTCTCAGTTTAGAGGGCGTGCGCGTACCCCTAGGTTGTCAATTTGACCAACCTAATACAAGTCATATATTACAAAAAATATACCAATATAAACTTCAGATGTTTTATTTTCAAACGGTATAAATTTTGTGTTATATAGTTTATAAATTTGACAACCTAGATATACACGTAGGACTTGTAAACTGAAACGGAGGGAGTACAACGTTTTGAATAAACGGATCTAAGAAAAAAAGGGAAAACTCTTTGGTTGCGACAAGTGGCACACATGCAGCGCGGCACTTGTCACAACCTGGGGAGGTGGGAGTAATCCTTAGGGCTTGTACAATGCAAGGTGCTTAGGGGAGATGCTTAGAGAAATAAACCAGACTTTTCTTAAGCACCGATGCTTATTTGTACAGGGTAGACGCTTAATAAGGCATCTCTCCTGTAGAAATAGACACCGGTGCTTCAGCAAAACCCGGTTCTAAGCACCTCCCTAAGCATCTAGCATTGTGCAAGGCCTTAAAAGGAGTACTTGTCAATTAGCGATTTCAATATGTTAGGCTTGGTATGTGATTTAGTGTCACGCTGAACATATTAGAGGGCTGATATTGGGCTGTTGTGTGCGTACTACCGTGTGGCTTTGTTTCTGTGTTTTTTTTTCATATATAGACCTCCAACTTGTACTTCATTCGTCCAAAAAAGCTTATTCCTTAAATAGATGTATTTAACGTCAAGTTAGTGCTAGATACATCCATTTGAGGGACAAGCTTGGGATAAAAATTTTCGAACGGAGTGAGTATACGTGTTAGGCTTGATATGCGTTTTAGTGTCGGGCCAAACATATCAGAGAGCATTCCGAAGCCCCGGATGGATTGGATTGTTTCTACTTGTGCCAAGTTTGACTTGTTTTCTCTTCTTACTATTATATTTTGGTAACAGGATGGCCATGTATGTAGTTTCTTGGATTGAGAAAATGAGAAAAAAAGAATGGGATTGAAGTATATTTGTCTACGACCTGCGCCAACTGCGACTAGCCGAAAAATACAAAAGGAAAATGAATAGGGCCTGCAACATTTGTCTGAGTGCAACTACAAATTGTAATTACATATGGATGAGTTGCGTGCAACTTGCGGACGCGTGACTAGGACAACATACTCTGTCCGTCCGAAAATACTTGTGGTAAAAATGAATACAAATAGATGTATCTAGAACTAAAATACATCTAGATACATCCATTCCTCGGACAAGTATTTCCAGACAGAGGGAATACAAAATAATAATAAAAGGCGGGCATGCAACTGGCTTGCCCGCTTGCAATCATATTGTGTTAGTGGGGTTACAAAACTTGCCATCGAGTGTCTACAGGTGGACATACAAAAAATGAACATGCAAGTGGCCCAACAACCCCTTCCAACCCTGAGTTGTAGTTTTTTAGGGAATATCAACATTGTAGTTGCTTTGCATCCATGCAGTTATAATCATGTTATAATGCTTGCAGTTGCATGTTTAGTGATGAACATGTAACTGGCCCGACAACAACCCTTCTAACCCCATTTCAAGTGTCTTTGTGCCGCTGCCGATGTAGTCAAGTTACAACAGTTGCAGTTGCATGTTTAGTGATGGGCATGCAATTAGCCCCAACAACTCCCCTGTTGGGCCCGAGTTGCAATTGCTTTGTTGCCTATGCAGTTGTAGTCGGGTAATAACGCATAACGTTGCATGTCTAGTGGATACGCAACTGGTGATGTGGTCACCTGTTACAGGTAGGGTCAAGGACCCATCGTTTGGGACCCACATGGGGCTCATCACCATCATAGGTAGGTCCCTAGATCATGCCAACATTCGGATGCGTCCATCAGGAGGATCACTCGGACGGCTCTACAGCACTCGGACAACCACACGTCACTCGGCGGATGATCAACCATCGGACGTACAGGGCAAGAAGGCGTCGTGGGAGCTGCAACGGTCGAGGGATCCTAAGTCGTCCACTAAATAGAGTTATAGCTACCGTTCGTTACCTGTAACTACTGTAGTATAGGCTCATTACACTAGTAACTGCCTCATTCAATGGCATTAATTGCCCTGGTGGCGTGGGAGACATGCGGCTGCAGCGCACTCTATATAAGCCGCACCCCTCTCCGTAGCCAGGCATGTTCAACCTTGTCACCATATCCATCAAATCAAAGCAAGCCTCAGGGCACAAGACGTAGGGCTTTTACCTCCACCGAGTGAGGGGCCTGAACTCGTTAAACACCGTGTGTTACACCTACGCCGTATCTAGTCTCTGCCCTCTTATTCGTACCCCTAGTACTCATTGTCAGGGTCATAACCCCTACAGTTGGCGCCCACCGTGGGGCTAGGCGTCTAGCAAAATTTCATGGTGTAGGTGGATTTCGTCATCATCATCATGTCAGTTGGCGGCGAAATCCGCTTCGGGACGATCTCCTTCATCGCCGACGACTCAGCGTGGCTATGCGAGGACCCGCTGGACATGGAGGCGTTGCCCATCCGTGGCGCGAACCACTTCCGAGCCTCTTCCTACGGAGTCCTTCTCCAACAGCCATCGACTACATACCGAGTGGTTGCCCATCCCACCGTTGTGCGCCGTCGCAAGCGCTCCGGGCGTTCGCGGCTGCAGCGCTGGATTAAGCACACCACCGCCACTTAGGCAGCAGTGGAGAAAGTGGCGGTTATCGAGTTCGACGTGCCCGCCCTCAACCTCTCGAACGGATCACTCGGCGATTCCTCAGAGGAGTCCGAGTCCGAGAGCATCGAGTCGATCGCCGAGATTCTTATGGCGGATAACTCCGAGCACCACGTGCCCCCCGGCTACCCGGAGCCCAAAGACGATCGCGCGGGTGCATCCCACGTCAACACCAATGGCGGCTTCTGGGACACGAGCCGTATGTGCCTCAAGCTCTCACTCGGGAGCAGCGAGACGAGCTCCGTCGCCGGAACGACTAGCTCCTGAACACTCCCATCACCGGAAGGACTCCTGGGTGTTAGTCATGGAGTCGACTCGCCTGGCTACTTTGCCCGAGTGCGATCGCCCCGAACGGCTTTAGAGGGAGCAGGATGAACGAGAGCGCCGTCAACCCAGCTCCAGTCGGCACAAGCGTCGACTCTACTCGAGTGACCAGCATCGTAAGTATCAAGTTCTTAGTACTCCATTGCAAAATCTAGCAGCCGCCACTCGGATAGCAGATTCCATTCCGCCCTCTGGCTCTTCGGCCGGAGAGGGATTCGTCAGATCCAGGCGCTCCTCAACATAGCACTGTCGCAAAATGCGGCGGTGTCCCAGTCTAGAGACCGGATCCATAGCGCGCCCGTGTGTGCGGAGACCGTCCAGTCGGCTCATAGCCCACTCGGCTTGGGCAGGCACCGAGCAACTTCTTCCTCCAGAGATCACTACGAAGATCAAAGACACGATCCAGTTGCGTCGCCTCGGTGTAACGACGACTATGATCGTGCACTGATGCCTCCACCCCGAGATGTCGTGCACGGACGCGAGCCTTACGACGACAGATGGACTCATGGCGGTGATCGCAGGCCAAGTCCTACTCGTCCGTCGAGAGACACTCGAGATCCGCTGTTCAACGCGAGATCCGTTCTCGCTCAGAACTTGGTCGCCAGAGGCTGGGCCTTCTAGGAGGGCCAGGATCATGACGTGCCGAATGGTTCCGTACCATCAGGTCCCGAGTGCTTCAGCCGTTACATACGAGCGGCTGAGATTCCCAACAACTTCAGGTTGGCCATGGGGATCAGCAAGTTCACCGGCGAATCCAAGCCCGAAATTTGGCTAGAATATTACTGAGTGGCAGTCTAGATCGGTGGCGGCAAAGACAATGTGGCCATGAAGCATTTGCCGCTGATGCTAGAAGGCTCCGCTCGGGCTTGGCTAACACAGCTCCCGCCGAGTAGCATTTTTTGTTGGGATGACCTGGCGAAGGTGTTCGTCAAGACCTTTAAAGGCACGTACAAGAGAGCAGGAGGTTTGACCGAGTTGCAGCACTGTGTGCAAAAGCAGAATGAAACTCTCCGAAAGTACATCTAGCGATGGACCACTCTGCACAACATGATGGAGAATGTGACCGAACACCAGGCAATCTGCGCCTTCAAGGCTGGAGTCAGGTACCGGGAGCTGAACATGAAGTTCGGCTGAACTGAGACCCCAACTCTCAGTCGGGCTATGGAGATAGCCAACCGGTATGCCAATGGTGAAGAGGAAGACCGACTGAGGAGCGGCAAGAGCCGAGCAGGCGACGCCCATCAGTCGGAGAACAAGGGCAAGAAGCACACGCGGAAAGCAGATGCCGGAGGGAATGCCGGGCCGGCTCTGGCCAGCCAAGGCAAAAAGAACTCCCAAAGGCAGAAGAAGGATTGGAAAGGAAAGAAGCAGGTCACCATGAAGAGCGACATCCTCAACCAGCCTTGCCAGATGCACATAAGGAAAGATGAGGAGGGTAACTTGATCTTGCTAAAACATACCACTCGGGAGTGTCTACTCCTGAAGCAAGAGATGCGGCAGGATTCTTCTGGAGAAAGAGATGATGATGACGAAGATGGAGGCAAAGGTACTTCCGGGTACCCCAGCGTTGAAAACGTCCTGATGATTTTCGCTGACGTCGAAAGCAAGAGCCGCCTCAAGGTAATCAACCGAGAGGTCAACATGGCAGTTCCGACTGTCACCAAATATCTCGATTGGGCCAAGACACCGGTAACCTTTGACCAATGACACCATCCGGCTCACATACTGACCCCCGGGCGGCAGGCCTTGGTAGTAGATCCAGTCGTGGGAGGAGTCCGATTGCGCAAAGTCCTAATGGACGGCGGCAACGGGCCTAACATCATTTACGCCGACACCCTAGAGGCGATGGGCATCCCGATGACCCGGCTCAGCAAGAGCAACATGCAGTTCCACGGGGTAATCCCCGGGAAGAAGGCCAAGTCACTCGGCCAGATCACCCTCGACATCGTATGCGGCGAAGAGAAGAACTTCCAATAGGAACAGCTGACTTTCGAAGTGGTAGACTTCAAAAGCGCTTACCATGCCATCCTGGGTAGGCCTGCCTACGCACGTTTCATGGCCTGTCCATGTTACGTGTATCTTAAACTCAAGATGCCAGGGCCTAAAGGCATGATCGCCATCACAGGCAATCAGAATTTGCTGAAGAGTGCCTCCATAAGGGCTCCCAGGTCGCTGATGAGCAGATGGAGATGACCGGGCTAGACGAATACAAGAAGACGGCAGACCCAGGCGAACTTTTGAAGTCCAAGAAGCCGAATGTGGAATCCGCTTTCCAGTCGGCAGGGGAGACAAAGTCAGTGCACATCCACCCTGCCAACCCGAACGTTGCCCCAACCAACATCTCCACCACCCTGGACCGCAAATAGGACCGTGCTCGTCCAGTTCCTCCGTGAGAACTGGGACATCTTTGCATGGAAGCCTTCTGACATGCCGGGTGTTCCCAGGGGACTGACCGAGCATAGACTCTGTGTCGATTCGGCGACGAAGCCTGTCAAGAAGTATCTTCGGCGATCTTCAACCTACAAGCGCAAGGCGATTGGGAAGGAGATAGCGTGGTTCTTAGCCGCCGAATTCATCCGAGAAGTGTACCACTCTGAGTGACTCGCCAACGTCGTCATGATGCCGAAGAAACATAAGACTCTTCGAATGTGTGTAGATTTTAGACACATCAATCGGGCCTGCCTGAAAGATCATTTTCCTCCCCCTCGCATAGATCAGATAGTAGATTCTACTGCTGGATGTGAGCGGTTATCGTTTCTGGATGCGTACTCTGGGTACCATCAGATCCGACTGTACGGCCCTGCTGAAATAAAATAGCATTCATCACCCCATTCGGGTGTTTTTGTTATATCACGATGCCATTTGGGTTGAAAATGCTCGGGCTACGTTCTAGCGTATGATACAGAAGTGCTTACAAAAGAAAATCAGTCGGAATGTAGAAGCTTATATGGATGACATTGTGGTTAAGTCCAGGAAAGGTTCCGACCTCCTGACTGACCTCGCTGAGACTTTTGCAAATTTGCAAACTTTCGGCATCAAGCTCAACCCGACCAAGTGTACATTCGGCGTACCCGCAGGCAAGTTACTCGGTTTCCTCCTTCCGAGCGAGGGATCGATGCCAATCCTGAGAAGATAGAAGCCATGGTCCGATTGAAACAACCGCAACATCTAAATGGCGTGCAGCGCCTCACAGGCTGCCTAGCGGCCCTGAGTAGGTTCATCTCGCGACTAGGTGAAAAAGCCATGCCGCTTTACCGATTGATGAAGAAGTCTAACAGGTTCGAGTGGACTCCCGAAGCGCAGGCTGCGTTCCAGGAACTTAAAGCCTTGCTATCCACCCAGCCGGCACTAGCTGCTTCGAGCAGGAAGGAGCCTTTGCTCTTATAATCGCGGCCATGAGCCAAGTTGTTAGCATGGTCCTTACCGTGGAACGAGAAGAACAAGGCAAAGCCTTCAAGCTCCAACGACCGGTCTACTACATCTCTGAAGTCCTCACGCCTTCCAAGCAAAGGTATCCGCATTATCAGAAGCTAGTTTACAGAATTTATCTAACTGCAAAGAAGGTGGCACATTATTTTGTAGAACACCCGATCACAGTGATAAGTGACGCCCGTCTATCCGAGATCATGAACAATAGAGATGCCACTGGCCGAGTGGCCAAGTGGGCCATTGATCTCCTCCTGCTGGACATCAGGTTTGAAGCCAAGAAGGCCATCAAGTCACAGGCCCTGGTAGATTTCTTGGCCGAATGGATTGAACAAGAGCAACCTGTCCCAAGTGTTCCTGAACACTGGATGATGTTCTTTGATGGATCCAAGATGCTCCGTGGCTCCGGCGCCGGAGTGGTATTGGTGTCTCCTAAAGGCCATCGTCTTAGCTACGTACTACAGATCCACTTCGACCCCTCCAACAACGAAGCTGAGTACGAAGCCCTCTTGTATGGACCACAGATGCAATTTCTCTAGGAATTCACCGATTGAAGGTCTATGGCGATTCAGAGTTAGTGGTGAATCAAGTCATGAAAGAATGGGATATCCGCAGCACAGCGATGACCGACTATTGCAATGCCATTAGGAAATTAGAGAAACACTTCGAAGGTCTGGAGCTTCACCATGTACCACGTCTCAAGAACCAAGTGGCTGATGACCTGGCCAAGATGGGCTCCACTCGGAAGCCCGTACCCAAGAATGTGTTCCTGGAACACTTGCACTCGCCCACGATCAAGGAATATCCTTTTGTGGAAGAGTCCCCGTAGCCAGTCGGACCTTCCAATCTGATTGAAGTAGACATTCCCGCAGTAATATAATTTATCTGGTCCAAGAGGTACTGGTCATCACACCTGAGTGGACCGAGCCGTATCTGGCATACTTGCTCCGGCAAGAGCTCCCAGAGGGCGAAGATGAAGCCCGCCAGATCGTCCGCCGATCCAAAGCTTTCACCATCATGGGAGATCAACTGTACAAGAAAAGTACGACTGGAGTCACTCAATGATGCATATCCCCAGAGGAAGGGCAACAAATACTGCAAGAAATTCACTCGGGGACATGTGGACATCATGTGTCCTGTTGGACCCTGGCCGCCAAAGCATTCAAAGCCGGATTCTATTGGCCCCAAGCCAACGAAGCTGCCCAAGAAATAGTGGACTAGTGCGTCGGATGCCAGTTCTATGCAAACCAGTCACACAAGCCAGTGTCCGTCCTGAAGACTATCCCCCTCACTTGGCCGCTTGCCGTCTGGGGACTCGACATGGTCGGCCCTCTCCGGACCGGGGCGAGTGGCTTCACGCACTTTTTGGTATCAGTGGACAAGTTCACCAAGTGGATCGAGGCCAAACCCATAAAGAAGCTGGACTTGGCCACCGCGATTCAGTTCATCGGGGAGATCATCTTCAGGTTCGGAGTCCCACACAACATCATCACCAACAATGGGTCTAACTTCGACTCAGACGATTTCCGTGAGTTGTGCTACACCTAGGGCACTCGGGTCGACTACGCCTCCGTGGCGCACCCGCAGTCGAATGGACAAGCCGAGAGAGCAAATGGGCTCATACTTCAGGGATTGAAACCTTGCCTCATGCGTGATCTGACTCATGGAGGAGGCGCCTGGGTGACTAAACTACCGTCAGTCCTCTGGGGCCTGCCAATGACCCCGAATCGATCCACAAACTGCACCCCATTCTTCATGGTGTACGGGTCAGAGGCGGTCATGCCGATTGATCTACTCCATAACTCTCCCCGAGTGGATCTTTATTCTGAAGCTGAAGCTGAGGAAGCAAGGCAGGATGGCCTAGACCTTCTGGAGGAAGAACATGAGCTAGCGCTTATAAGATCAAGTTGTACCAACAAGACTTACATCGCTACCACGATACACGTCAGAGGACGTGCCTTCCAGGAAGGAGACTTGGTCCTCCTAGTGGATCAACAGAAACCTCACAAGTTAGCACCCTCCTCGGGAGGGACCATTCGCCATCTTCAAGGTCTTGCACAATGGCGCATACAGACTGTACAACTTCACCAGAGGAATAGAAGAGCCCAGAGCTTGGAATGCAGATCTACTCCGCAAGTTTTATACTTAGAATAACATTTCTCCCTTGTAATAGTTAGTCCAAATGAACTTAGATGATAAAAGTCTCGCTTTTTCCATGTATCGTCTAGTTCGACCTTCAGTCGCGTTTCACTCAGGTGACTAATCGCATTCGGAAACTAACACACCTCTAGTGGGTGAAAAGGTGAGAAAGCTTAGCTGCGAACCAGCTTTCGCCTAAGTCAAAAAACAACCCGAGTGAGGATCCACTCCACACTCGAGGGCTTAGATGCGAACCGGCTTTCGCCTAAGTTAAATAAAAAAACAATCCCAGTGACGATCCGCTCCACACTCGGGGGCTTAGCTGCGAACCAGCTATCGCCAAAGTTAAAAAAATAAATCCGTGTGAGGATCCGCTCCACACTCGGGGGCTTAGCTGCGAACCAGCTTTCGTCTAAGTTAAAAAAAAATCCGAATGAGGATCCGCTCCACACTCGGGGGCTTAGTTGCGAACCAGCTTTCGCCTAAGTTAAAAAAACAATCTGAATGAGGATCCGCTCCACACTCGGGGGCTTAGCTGCGAACCAGATTTCGCCTACACGTTAAAAAAAACAATCCGAGTGAGGATCCGCTCCACACTCGGGGCTTAGCTGCGAACCAGCTTTCTCCTAAGTTAAAAAACAATCCGAGTGAGGATCCGCTCCACACTCGGGGGCTTAGCCGCGAACCAGCTTTCGCCCAAAGCCAAACAAAACACGAAGCAAAAAGAAGTGCAAAAGGTTTCAAATTAAAGTTTCGATCCGTCCGAATGTCTCCAAGGCAAAACGAGCCCAAGGCTCGGCAAAGTATTTCATTACATCAACCACCCGACATTCCGGGGAAAATTCGATCAAGTGTTTTTAAGCTTCACGTGGAGGGCTGGCTGGATCAAGTAAGGTCTCCAGGTCGATCCCATCGGTGATACAAGTGGCGGCTTCAGCGAAGGTCTCCATAAAATCCTCAAACTTGAGGTTCTTCTTGTTCACCACTCGAAGGTTCTTCAGCTTCTCTTCGTCCACGTTCTTGCAATGAACGCGGACGAGTGACAGCGCCACATATGCGCCACACCAGGCGGCAGACTTCTTCCAAGCCTTCACCCAAGCATTAACATCATTTAGCCGTGTCAGGATCGACTCCAGATCCTTTGAGTGTCTTCGCCTGGCTGCAACTCCTCGTCAATCCGGCCCGCTGCACCCTTTGACCGAGTGATATAGCCCAAGGCATTCTCCAAACGGTCTTCAAGCCGAAGGATGGGAAGTGCTGCTTTGTCAGCGACGAGTGGCCGAGTAGGGTTCAGGTCCCTCTCTATCCTCTGCAGCTCCAGTTCCATTTCCTTGTTATAGCAATGCTCTGGTTGGAAGAAGGTAGTGCGCCAGCAAATGACTAAGAAGGATTCGGTCGCATACAGAATTCACTCGGCAGGGAAAGAACTTACCGGAGAGCTTTTCGCTAAACTCCTCGCACACCTCCTCCATATGGGTCTCCAGGGCGTCATTCTTTTCAGTCAGTTGGGTGACCTTCTCCAGCTTGACCTTCTCCTGAGTAAAAACCTTGGCGGCAGCCTTAAGGTTCTTAATTTCCTCCTCCAGCCTGTCGACTGAAGCCAGCTTCTCGTCGGCAAGTTTAGCCTTGGTCCTTGCTTCCTTCTGGGCCAGCGCCAGGTCCTTATCCTTGTTCTCCAGCGCCTGCTTCATGGTTTCTAAAGAAATAGAAGTCCCGAGCCTCATTACGAGTTGGGCATTCTCATTATGAACATCTATCGGAGCGAAATTATTCGGATCAAGAGAGAAGAACGGTATTTAGCCGCCAGTCGGAGGAAATAGCTTACCTCCCAGAGCCTTCTTCTCCCGCTCCAATCAAGCACTCTTAAGTTTCTTAGCTTCCAGGTCAAGTCGAAGGGCTTTCACCTCCTTCTCCATCGCAACATAGTGGGATCCCATCTCGCAAGTCCTCTGCAACATACGGAAAATAGTCAGCTGGAAGATCCTGAAAGGAAACCAAAAGCAGTAACTCACAAGCATCCAGGTAGACACCGCTGGAAGGAACAAGTTAGACCAATACCAGATCCTAAAGTACCTTTTTACTACCGACTGGACTCCTTACTCGGGCGTACTCCCCCAGGAGGAACAAGCTTGACCAATACCAAATTCTCAAGTACGTTTTGGTCACCGAGTCGACCATGCATTACCGAATGGAACAAGCTAGACCAATACCTGATCTTGAAGTACCCTCTATTCCATCCCCACTCGGCTGACTCCTGAGCCGGCAATGAAGAAGATAGAGGACAACAACACAAGATGGCCTACTTCACTCGGCTGACTCCCGAGTCAGTAATGAAGGAAATCTTGCTTATTATCTCATCAACACACGAGTGTCGTAGGGCGCCCGAACGCCTAATGACAAGTTCTAAAGGCTATCACCGATCACCAGCGATCAATGGCAGCCTCGGGGACTACACCCAGTGGGTGCACTCACCGTGCCCCCACTGGAAAGTGACTCGTTGATGGAGCTAGAAAAAAGAGAGCTCTAAGATTACCGCCGACTGCTCCAGTCAACGGTAGCCTCGGGGAATACACCTAGTGGGTGCACTCAGCGTGCCCCCACTGGATCATTTCCACTCGACTACGCTCTGGCTAGACTCCGAGTGAACATAAGAAAATTCATCACTCAAAGACTCATGCCGACTGGCTCTAGCCGACAGGAGCCTTGGGGACTACATCCAGTGGGTGCATTTAGCGTGCCCCCACTGGATCATGTACATCCAGTGGGTGTGCCCCATGCAAACTCACTGGAAGAAATCCTACTACAATCCTATTACAAGAAAAGAAGAAACTCAAACTGGAAATTATACTCACAATGGTACTTACTCGGACATTGGCCTCCAGTACCACGATGGCGTCGTAGGCGTCCTTCAGTCGGCTACACATTAAATCCACCTGGATCAGCGCCTCCTTACTCGCACCCATCTGATCTTCTAGGACATGGTACAGGGGGAAAGAAGTAGCTAGAGCTAATGGAGGTGCAGGAGTTGGCATCGGGGCTCGGATCACTGCCGTTCCACTCGGAGGAGCTTGGACAGACCCTGTAGAGGGCACCACCGCGGACAAAGAAACCGAACCGCCCTAAGCTAGAAGGCTTGGCCTTGCAGTTTTGGCAGCGACCTTCGCCGGAGATATACGGGCCGTCTGGCGAGGAGAGGCGTCTGTCATTGGCATGTCAGCACCCGCACTCCCTCCCTAGCGGCGTCTAGATTCGGCAGGTCAGCACTCACTTCATCGTCCAGCTGGAGAATCTCGGGCGGGGCTGCATATATCAGAGAAATCATCAAAGTTCAGTCAAAGAACGCAAGCCATGTGAGTGAATCAATACAACATACCTTTGGAGGTGGCGGCATCTGCCGTGTCAGCATCACTCGGGCCGGGCTTGCGGGCATGCGCGTCTGCTGAACTTGTCGAGGTGTCGTTGCTACAAGGACAAAACAACACTCGGTCAGCAACCGAATGAATTAAAATGAACAAGGAGTCGGTGAGAACGCTTACTTCAAGGCCAGAGGCACTACCACCCATATCCGCAGCACGGAAGCCTTCCGAGGCTTGGAGGAGATCTGCTTGGGCAGCTTGGGTTGCTTCTCCGCTGAGTTCTCAGCCTCGGCGGGGGTGAGGGAGTCCTGGACTAAGGGGTCCTCGGGCGTCCGGTCTGTTAGCCATGGGCCGGACTGATGGGCTGTGAAGATACGAAGACCGAAGACTGCACCCATGTCCGGATAGGACTCTCCTTGGCGTGGACGGCAAGCTTGGCGACCAAATATGTAGATTCTTTTCCTTTGTAACCGACCTTGTGTAACCCTAGATCCTCCCGGTGTCTATATAAACTGGACGACTTAGTCCGGAAGGAGAGAGACTCATTACCATAGTCATACAGGCTAGACTTCTAGGGTTTAGCCATTACGATCTCGTGGTAGATCAACTCTTGTAAGAGCATCTCCAGCCGCGCCCCCAACAAGGCCCCCCAGGCGACTTTTCGGCCACCGGCGCCGAAAAATCGGCCCAGTCGCGTCCCCAAGGGCCCATTTTTTGCTGGCTTGGGCCGAAATTGGCGCCAGCGGACCCAACCTGAACCCGGCGCGCTGGGGGGCGCTCGGGGGCGTCGGGCGAATCGTTTTTGGCGCGAAAGAGCTGCGGGCCCTCCTTGCCAGCGACTCGTCCCTCTTCTTGCCGCTTCGTCGTCCTCATCGCCTCGTTTCCCGCGGTGAATCAATGCCAAAGCTGCCGCGCGCTGCCGCGCCGGTCAGCCTCCTCCATTGATGGCTCATGGGCGGCGCAGTGAAGACCGGACGACGCGCGTCCCCTCGCCCGCCACGCGTGCACGCGGTGGCCACGCGTACGTGCGGCGCCTCCGCCTATATAAGCCGACCCCCAGTGCGCCGGTGACACGCACAGAGTCTCCACCGTCGACGCGCCATTTCTCCACCTTCACGAGGACGAGGCTCGGCTCCTCTTCGAGGCCGAGTACCCGGTCCCGCCGGACATGTGGGTGCCCAGGGCGTGGAGAATCAGCGCCGGCGGGGTCCCGGTGCCACCGCCGCCCACCGGGGCGGCGCAGCGTGCGGAGATCATGCGTATCCGCGCCTCCCTACCGGGGGCCGCGAGGGAAGGTCCACGGTACGTCCCTGACAGCCCGCTCTGGGAACCCTACTTCTGCCGCCGCCACGCCGAGCAGCTCGAGGCCACCAACGGTGTCGTGCCCTCCGGAAGGCTCAACTCCAAAGGGCGGCACCGATGGTGGGGCGTGCCCGGCCGCACGCTGGAGGCCGTACTCGAGTACATCGAGGGTGGCAACACGCCGAGGCTGGAGTACCCCGCACCCCCGCCCTTCTCTCGCCGACGTGGGAGCTCATGGATGCCGAGGCGCATGGACCCCGGGGCGTCCTCCTCCTCGTCCGGCCGCTCGTCCGGCTCTCCCTGCCTTCGCCCCGTCAAGCCGGAGCCCCAGGACACGCCGGTCAGCCGGCGCACCCGCAGCTCCGGCGTCCACATCGGCGACTCCACCCCCGCCTCTGGCCGCCTCGTCCTCGTCAAGCCCAAGCCGGAGCCAGGCCTCCCCGCGTAGTACGAGGAGATAGCCCGGCGCGGCTTCTCCGACGAGGACGCCCTACAGTGGGCGCGGGACGACTACCTCCGCGATGAGATGGTCTGGAGGCCGGGCCCTGGAGGAGATAGCCGCCCGCAAACGTGGGCGCGAGGACGAGCACAGTGTCGTGATCCTCGATAGCGACGACGACGAGGACGCCCCCGGACCGTCCAACCCGCCACGCCAACCGGGGACGGTTGCAGCAGGGACGGCGGCCGCGGAGGAGGCGACGACGACGATGACGACGACGATGACGGCGGCGACTACTCGCGGTTCTACAGCCTCCTCGGCATGTAGAACTGCAAGGGCGGCGGGCGGCGAGGAGCGGCGAGGGAGACGGCGGCCTAGTAGCACTTTTTCCTTTTTTTGTAAAATATTTTAAATATGTAGCCGAAGTTTGGTTGAATTTGTGCCATGTTTGTGCCGTATTTTAAATATTAAAAAAACATGGGCGCCGCGACTGGGGGGCATCACGCCCCGAGCACGCGGTTTGCGCCGGTGCGCCCCCAGGGGGCGATTTTTAGCGCCTCCTGGGGGGCCAACGGCTGGAGATGCTCTAATACTCATATTTATCAAGATCAATCAAGCATGAACTAGGGTATTACCTACATAGAGAGGGCCTGAACCTAGGTGAACATCGTGTCCCCTGTCTCCTGTTACCGACGACCTTAGACGCATAGTTCGGGACCCCCTACCCGAGATCCGCCGGTTTTGACAGCGACATTGGTGCTTTCATTGAGAGTTCCACTGTGCTGTCCTCAAAAGGTTTGATGGCCTCTTCAATCGTCAACAACGATGCTGTCCAAGGGGAAACCTTCCTCCCCGGACAGATCTTCGTGTTCGGCGACTTCGTACTGCAGGCCAACTCGCT
The DNA here is from genome assembly GCF_002575655.3 of Aegilops tauschii subsp. strangulata. Taxonomy (NCBI): domain Eukaryota; kingdom Viridiplantae; phylum Streptophyta; class Magnoliopsida; order Poales; family Poaceae; genus Aegilops; species Aegilops tauschii. The sequence goes on from NC_053039.3 coordinate 232,150,448, forward strand.
TGGCCGCCTGGAGCAGATCGACAGCTACGCCCCTGGCCATCTGGTCAGATTTGGGAGCTTGAATTACATCGCGGACATCCGTGGAGATTAGATCTTCACCGAATTCGAGACCGCGACAACCGCTCCTAGTCACCCCGATGAACATGACCTAAATCTGTCATCGGGCCGCATCTAGGAGATTGCTCGTGTAACTGGTCCGGCCGTAGATCCGGAGCATATTGCGCTGTCCGAAGATGGGAGGCTCAACCCCACCGCGGAGGCCGCAGATTCCACGGCGTTGGAGCCGAACACAGACCTAAAGTCGCACGACGCCTTTGTCACCGAAACTCCGGACTCGTCTCTGGTCATAAATTCCGAGCCATGTGCATCCGCGGACGCCGAGCTGGATCGCTTATCGATCTTTGAGTTTAGCGCCGCAGACATCTTCTAGCATTCGCCCTTGGGCGATGTGCGAAATTCGTTAAGAAACTTGTCCTTGGAGGGGGACTCACAGCCGAATTATGTCTGGAGGCTGACGATGAAGGAGAATTTTGCTCCCCACCCACCACCCACTTCATAGCCACCGTCGAAGACTTAACCGACGAGCTTAACTATGACTCCACAGACATCGATGGTACGAACGACGATGCCGGAGACGAGAAGGCCCAAAACCCGCCGTTCACTAGATGATGGACGACCACTTCCTCATACGACGTCTACATGGTAGATACGCCAAAAAATAACAGCGGCAATGACAAGGAAAACCCAGCAAAGGAGGACCCTCCTAAAACACAGCCAAAGCGCCGGCGTCAGCGGCGCCGCTCTAAATCCCGCCGCAGCAGGGATAGCAACACCGGCACAGGAGACAACAACACTCCGGATGGTGCCGAAGACACAGAAGAACCCGATGAACAAACTGCCAAACGAGACAATCGAGAATCAGGGCACGCCAGCCCTCATGAACAGGCCATAGAAGAAGACTCGGAGGACGGTAGTTACTGTCTGCCCTCTGAGGATGACGAAAGCCTCAGCAACGAAGATTTTATCGTGCCTGAGGAACCCCTCGAGCAGGAGCGCTTCAAGCGCCAGCTCATAGCCACGGCAAGGAGCCTGAAAAAGAAACAGAAGCAGCTTCAAGCTGACCAAGATCTGCTCGTCAACAGATGGACTGATGTCCTGGCAGCCGAAGAATACGGCCTCAGACACCCAGCCAAGAGCTACCCAAAACAAAGGTTGCTACCTCAGTTCGATGAAGAGGCGCCGGAGCCCATACCTCCCTCGCGTAATGCGGCCGACCGAACACTGTGCGGTCGGGACAGTGCGGCGGATCGACCACCTCATGGTCGGGATAGAGAGGCAATTCAAGCCGAACAGTCCGCCCTGCCGCCACGAAAAAATAGAGACAAAACAGTTCGGGGTCATACATACGACCTCAGGCAAACCCTGGGAAGTAGAGCAGGACATACAAGATCGATCTAAAAATCGAGAGGACGTGCCTTGACACACGACGACGGCTATCTATTCGGACGTGACAAACCTAATCACGTTCGAGCCGATAACAATAGACAGACTCCACCAGAGCTACGTCGTGACACGGCCCGCTATAGAGGCGCCGCACACCCTCTTTGCTTCACTGACGAAGTAATGGACCATGAATTCCCCGAAGGGTTCAAGCCCGTCAATATTGAATCATACGACGGAACAAGCGATCCCGCGGTATGGATCGAGGATTTTATTCTCCACATTCACATGGCCCGCGGAGATGACCTCCATGCTATCAAATACCTCCCACTAAAACTCAAAGGGCCAGCTCGGCACTGGTTAAACAGCCTGCCTGAAAATTCTATTGGCAGCTGGGAGGACTTGGAAGAAGCCTTTCTCGACAACTTCCAAGGTACATATGTCCGGCCGCCGGACGCAGATGACTTAAGCCACATAGTTCAACAGCCTGGGGAGTCAGCCAGGAAATTCTGGACTAGGTTCCTAACTAAAAAGAACCAGATCGTCCATTGTCCGGATGCAGAAGCCATAGCGGCCTTTAAACATAGCATCCGCGATGAATGGCTCGCCCGCCACCTTGGCCAGGAAAAGCCGAAATCTATGGCTGCCCTCACGGCCCTCATGACCCGCTTTTGTGCGGGTGAGGACAGCTGGCTGGCTCGCAGTAAAAATACGGCCAGCGAGGCAGCCCCCTCCGAGACCAAAAACAGCAACAACAAACTCCGACGCAACAGACACAAACGCTGAAGCAATGGCGATAGCACTGGTGAAACTGCTGTAAACGCCGAATTCAGCGGCTCCAAGCCCGGTCAGCAGAAAAAGCCGTATCAAAGAAACAATCAGGGACCATCTAGCATGGACCACATACTCGGCCGTCCGTGCCAAATCCACGACACCCCGCACAAACCAGCAAATCATACCAACAGAGATTGCTGGGTTTTTAAGCAAGCTGGCAAGTGAAACGCCGAGAATAAGGAAAAGGGATCACAGAGCGAGGACGATGACGAGGAGGCCTTGCAGCCAATTACAGGGGGACAGAAGAAGTTTCCACCTCAAATCAAAACGGTGAACATGATATACGCTACACACATCCCCAAAAGGGAGCGCAAGCGCGCACTAAGGGACGTTTATGCGATAGAGCCAGTCGCCCCAAAATTCAACCCATGGTCATCATGCCCGATCACTTTCGATCGTCGGGATCATCCGACCAGTATCTGGCACGGCGGTTCAGCCGCACTAGTTCTCGACGTAATCATCGATGAATTTCACCTGACACGCGTCCTTATGGACGGAGGCAGCAGCCTCAACCTGCTTTATCAGGATACAGCATGAAAAATGGGCATCAATCCATCACGGATCAAGCCCACAAAGACTACCTTCAAGGGAGTCATACCAGGCGTCGAGGCCCGCTGCACGGGTGCAATCACGCTAGAAGTTGTCTTCGGGGTCTCCGGACAATTTCCGAAGCGAGGAATTAATCTTCGACATCGTCCCCTTTCGCAGCAGCTATCACGCACTACTCGGCCGAAGCCCGTTCGCTCGATTCAATGTAGTGCCACACTATGCCTATCTTAAGCTCAAAATGCCTGGTCCACGCGGTGTCATCATGGTCAACGGAAATACGGAACACTCCCTCCGTACAGAGGAGCACACCTCTGCCCTAGCAGCAGAAGTACAGAATGGCCTTCTCAAGCAGAACCGTAATCCGGCTGCCGAGCCATTGGACACCGTTAAGAAGGTCCGGATTACGCTGCAGCGGGACAGCTCGGCTCGTCAGGAGCTCGATTAGCAATTTGGCCTCCGTCCCATCCCCGATCAGGCAGTGGCATTCATACCGCGCGCACATAATTACGCACTAGAAATCCCATGGGCATCGACGGAGGCACATCTAAATTGCGGTCCACAGTTCGGCTCGACCGATCCCGGACACACAGATACTGTCAAATTTCTTCTTTTTCCTTTTCCAGGTTTTCTTAGGCCTTTTTCAAACGGCTCGACCACTGATCCTGTTACAGGATATAAAGACCAAGAAGGCAAGGAGCTTTGGTGTACAAGGGAATCCCCAGGTGGTCTCTGTTAACGATTGCTATACCTGTTTTACATACTGGCATGCAGCTCGCTCTTGGTCATGGCATGCTAAATAGCCTCACTTGCTTATCACATTTCTTGTACAAGTACGCCTCGACGTATCAATCAAATTACAATGGTAAATAAATTATCGCATCAGCTTATTACTTGATTTTTTCCTCGCCTTTGTATTTATTACTCATCGAATCCGTACACCCTGGTACGTATCACTTTGCCAGGGGCTTCATCACGCCCCGCATCACGGCAATAAAGTCCGAACACCTTTTTCATAGTACAGTTCGGCGCCCCGAACTTATAGCATTATATGCATCGGCTCCAAATCATGTCTTTGGTCAATAGTTGGGTTGCCCGGCTCCTGTGCTTACTACCTTATGTTCCGCTATATCGGCTAGGGTAGTAAAGGGAGAACTACTGCGATTGTGTCCCGGTTCTTTCGGACGAGCACCTCAGTAGAGAAAGCCGAAAACTGACTGTCATGATGCAGCGAGATTTGGTCAGCTGTTCGAGAGGTTTCAGATCCTTAGAGATTTTTTCCGCTTCATGCAAGGAATCGGTTTTTATCCGATCAGGCGGGTATAGCGCCCCTAGCTCGGTCTTCCAAATACCAGGGGCTTCGCCAAGATTCTTATTGTCAAACCCCTATGGCTACGTGAGGGCGATAAAAGCTGTATAGTCCGATTGCCTTGTTCTTGCGCTAAACACCTCCTTTAAGGACCAGAATGTGGAGCAAAGAGTGTTTAGATTCATCCCGAACACCCCTGTAGTATCTACGTGGGGGTAGAAGCCGACGACTGGTTAACCCTCAGATTACATAAACGGCCGCACAGGAGGTCAAAATTTAAGAGTCATAAGCATTACATAACGACCTTGTCTCATGTTACAAGATAGGCTAACATGAATGTTTTCACGGGAATATAACATCCTTTGCATATTGCTCCGCCACAAGGCGGGATCCCTCCAGGACACCATCAAAATATAGCTCGGGTTGTAACGCCCACGATGCGGCTATACCTCCCGCGTGTCGAGGCACGACTTAGAGGCATAACCGCATAGTGGTTTTGTCGCAAGAAGGGTCATCTTCACACAATCCCATGTAATGAACAAGAATGGGATAAAGAGTTGGCTTACAATCGCCACTTCACACAATACATAAATATTATTCATACATCATCCAAAATACAAACATATAGACCGACTACGGTCAAAATCCAGATGAAAATAAGACAACCCCAAATGCTAGATCCCCGATCGTTCCAACTGGGCTCCACTACTGATCATCAGGAAAAGACACATAGTAACGACCCCGTTCCTCGTCGAACTCCCACTTGAGATCGACCCCATCATCTGCACTGGCATCGTCGGCACCTGCAACTGTTTTGGTAGAATCTGTGAGTCACGGGGACTCAGCAATCTCACACCCGCGAGATCAAGACTATTTAAGCTTATAGGAAAAGGATGGTGTAATGAGGTGGAGCTGCAGCGGCAAAAGCATATATGGTGGCTAACTTGCGCAAATGAGAGCGATGAGAGAAGCAACGGAACGGTCGTCATCTAGCAATGACCAAGAAGTGATCCTGAACACCTACTTACGTCATTCATAACTCAGACCGTGTTCACTTCCTGGACTCCGCCGAGAAGAGACCATCACGGCTACACACACAGTTGATGTATTTTAATTGGGTCAAGTGACAAGTTCTCTACAACCGGACATTAACAAATTCCCATCTGCCTCATAACCGCGGGCACGGCTTTCGAAAGATAATACCCTGCAGGGGTGTCCCAACTTAGCCCATCATAAGCTCTCACGGTCAACGAAGGATAAACCTTCTCCCGGAAAGACCCGATCAGTCTCGGAATCCCGGTTTACAAGACATTTCGACAATGGTAAAACAAGACCAGCAAAGCCACCCGAATGTGCCGACAAATCCCGATAGGAGCTGCACATATCTCGTTCTCAGGGCACACCGGATGGGCAAGACGTCGGGTTGGCATAGACCCTGGTTGCCCAGGGGGCGCCAGACATCGCCCAGTTTGGGCCAGCACTCGAAGGAGCACTGGTCCGGGGGTTTAAAATAAGATGACCCTCGGGCATGCTAAAACCCGGGGAAAAAGGCTTAGGTGGCAAATGATAAAACCAAGGTTGGGCCTTGCTAGAGGATTTTTATTCAAGGCGAACTGTCAAGGGGGTCCCATAAATCACCCGACCGTGTAAGGAACGCAAACTCAAGGAATATAATCCCGGTATATCAGTAACTAGGGCGGCAAGAGTGGAACAAAACACCAGGCATAAGGCCGAGCCTTCCACCCTTTACCAAATATATAGATGCATTAATTAAATAAGAGATATTGTGATATCCCAACATATCCATGTTCCGACATGGAACAAACTTCAACTTCACCTGCAACTAGCAACGCTATAAGAGGGGCTGAGCAAAAGCGGTAACTTAGCCAAACAACGGTTTGCTAGGAAAGGATGGTTAGAGGCTGACATGGCAATATGGGAGGCATGATATAGCATGTGGTAGGTAGCGGAGCATGGCAATAGAGCGAACAACTAGCAAAGCAAAGATAGAAGTGATTTCGAGGGGTGGTCATCTTGCCTGCAAGGTTCTCAGAGTTGTCGAAAACTTGATCCTCGTAAGCGTACTCAACAGGTTCCTCGTTCACGAAATCATCTCCCGGCTCTACCCAAGACAAGAACACAAACAAACGGAACCACAATCAACAACGAGAAATGCACAAGCAACATGATGCAAAACATGTATGATATGCAAGATATGATATGCGATGCATATGCGTGCTCCGGAAGGAAAATGATGAACAAGGCAGTAACTTGGCAAACCAAGAATGCCACTGGAAAGATGAGATGATTTCGGTCGAAATCGATATAAAGATCACCGGAAACGGATGCACGGTTTGCAAATGGCAAGCAAAACAAGAATGACACGAATCTGCGATTAACAGCATGATAGCACTTAAAATGCAACAAGCAACATTGCTACAGCACTCCAACATAGCAAAAAAGCATATGAGAGTAATCTACAGGAGATTCTTGACAAAAGATGAACACTGAGCTACGGCTAGATCACAACATATCAAGCTCAAACAAGTATGGCAAAAGTGCAAAAGATAACAGGATCACAGACTTGGTGAAAAACTGGACATGGCAGAAAACAGCATCAGGTAGCAATGTTCAGAGCACGAAATCAACATGCTACAGGAACTAAACATAGAAAAACAAGGCATGGCAGTGTTCTACTAAATGCATATGACAAAAGTCCCTTACTGACCCTAAGCCAAAAAGGATCAGAAGATATGATGGCAAGCATGTAAACATAGCAAGTTTCGTTATCAGGTTTCAGACTTGGCAGAAAACAGAGCATGGCAGAAATAATAATACGTAGGCCTCTTTGTGAGCTCGATGCACTCACTACAGAGAAATTCATGACAAACCAAGCATACCTACAGCAAGATGGCATGTTTATGAAGCCAACCATGGCAAGAAGAATAGCATAGCATGTATGTATCAACTACAATAAGCTTGGCAAAATTTCATATCATGTTAAGAATCTGCCAGAAATATTTTATAGCAAAAGTAGAGCAAAATTGAGTCATGATATGGCACTCCATAATTGCAAACAAGGGCAGGAATGGATCAATTACAACTATAGCTACAAAATACCCTTACTGAATATCTCCAAAATATGCATGGATCTCTCTGTAGCATCAAGTTTACATGGCAACAAAATAACAGCAGACAGACTTGGAGAAAATACCAAGTCCCTGAAATCAGAAACATTACGGGGCCTAGTTTGCATGCTTGTGCTAGTCACCACAGAGATCACAAAAATACATGGACTACACCACTGGAAAGATGGCATGGCATACTTCAAAACACATGTAGAGCTCATGCCCATAAGATGCACAGATTAAATGATACAAAAATGACAAATCTCCAAGTTCTCATAAGAACCAGCAGATAACAGCAACTAGCCCTCTTCCAACAGAGATTTGGGCATCAAGATGACCTCTAATGAACATGGTGCAACTGAACAAAATGTAGAGCATCGCGATACGAACAATTTGGCATATTACACGCACGCATCGGAGCTACATGCAAGGAGTTATGGCATCACGAACATGGCAAGATGCTGTGAAAACTTGAGGACTTAGAAGAATTTAGGGGGGTGCGGGAAGTCAACGCTCACGGAGATCTGGATCGGGGAAGCTCCTCGAGCTCGGGCTCCGGCTCCGGCTGCCGGAGGGAGGTGACGGCGACGGCGGGGCACGGGTGCGGCGGCGGGAGGCGCTAGGCGGAGGAGGAGGTGACCAGAGGGGCGCGGTCGGCGGAGAGGAGGCCGGTCGCCGGCGGGCGGTGGCGCGGCGGCGGTCGGCGGCGGCGAGCCGCGGCGGGGCCGGCCGGCGCCGGCGCGGAGGCGGCGGGGCGAGGCGGAGGAACGGCGGCGGGCGCGCGGGCCGCGCGGGCCAGCTGCGGGCCGGGCGGGCCGCGGCGGCGGCGGCGGACGGGTGCCACGTGGCGGCTCGCCACTGGCTCGGGGCGGCGGCGCGGATGTCCGGCGGGCGCTGGACGCTTCCGCCCGCGGAGAGGGGATTTTTAGGGTTTCGCGGACTGCGAATGTATTACGGGATGCTCACATATTTATAGGTAGAGGGAGCTAGGAGCCTCCAAATGAGGTGCGGTTTTCGACCACACGATCGTGATCGAATGACCTAGAGCATGGAGGAGAGTTTGGTGGGTTTTGGGCAGGTTTTTGAGGGGTTTTTTGCTGGACAATCAAATGGACTTGCGGATGCCCGGTTAACCGTTGGAGTACCAAACGACCTCCAAATGGAACGAAACTTGACCGGTGGTCTCCGGGTGGTACATTAAGGCCACTTGGCAAGCCTCGGTCCATTCCGAGAATGTTTGACACCCACACACGAAAGAAAACAAGAGGGGTGCACCGGAGGAGATAGGAGCGCCGGATTGCAAAACGGACAACGGGGAAAAAGCTCGGATGCATGAGACGAACACGTATGCAAATGCAATGCACAAGATGACATGATATGAAATGCATGACATGACAAAATACAAAACGAAAAAATAAAACCCGACCACGGAGGAGATAACATAGCACATAGCCGAAAATGGCAAGAGTCGGAGTTACAAATATGGCAAGTTACATGTGGGGTGTTACACGGGTCGACGGTGCTCCTTGCCCTCAGGCGGCCCTTCGGTCATCAGCTTCTTGGCATCCATCTTCACCCAGTGCGTCTTGACGCGGGCGAAGGCCATCCGTGCACCTTCAGTGTAGACTGACCGCTTTATGACTTCAAGCCGCGGGCAGGCACTAACAAGCCGCTTCACAAGTCCGAAGTAGCTACTGGGCATGGGCTCGGCAGGCCACAGCCGGACTATTAGGTCCTTCATGGCTAGCTCGGCCGCCTTGTGCAGCTCGAGCAGTTGTTTCAGCTGGTCGCTGAAGGGCACCGGATGTTCTGGTCCGAAGTATTGGGACCAGAATAGTTTCTCCGAAGAGCTCCCTTCTTCGGCTCGACAGAACTCGGCAGCATCCGATATGCTGCGTGGTAAATCCGTGAACGCCCCTGGAGAGCTCCAAATTCGGGTAAGTAAAAGGAACGTTTCTTTAACAGACCTGCGTTGTATAATGAAAGCCTTACCCGCTGCGATCTTCTTGGCCGCCTGGATTTCCTGGAGGGCGCTCTGGGCTTCGGCTCGGGCATCTTGTGCGCTCTGGCGGGCCTTCGCAAGTTCGGACGCTTGCGTCTTAGAATCACGCTCCAATGACTCGTACTTTTTGACGGCATCGTGGAGCTCTTGCTGGACCTCACCGACCCGGGCCTTGTGCTTCTCGCGTGCGGCGCGCTCCTTGGCCGCTTTGTCCTCGGCCTCGGCTAATGCCTTCTTGAGGGCCGCCACCTCGGTCGTGGCCCCTAACAAAGTTCATGACACTTTAGTCCGCATGAAACATTCATTCTTCCTAAAATATATGCGCATGTTACTGCATACCTTGGTTGTCCTCAAGCTGCTTCTTTACGAGGCCGAGCTCTTCATTGGCCCGCTCTAGGCTCTGCTTCAGACCGGAGACCTCCGCAGTATGAGCGGTGGCAGCAAGCAGCGACGCCTGCTTATTTCATAGACATATTATGTTAGACTCCTGCAAAAATTGTTTTGATCCTCTGTTCGGCTTTTTCTTTCCGAACACCGAACAGAGCATCAGGGGCTACTGTCTACACTGTGACATTCTTTCTGCGATTATTACCTCAAAGCCTATTAAAAGGTTAGCACAGGCCTCTGTCAGTCCGCTTTTCGTGAACTGAACCTTTTCGATCACCGTACTCATAAGAGCACGGTGTTCATCGACAATGGAGGCGCCTCGCAGCGCATCCAGCAGATTATCCGGTGCCTCTGGTTGGACAGAGGTCACCGGCGGAACAGGCGCATCTCCTCCTTTCGGGGAAGGCCGTTCACTGAACTCCGGAGCCATGTAGGTCTCCGGAATGGTAACCGGCTGAGGGCCGAATGGAACTTGGCCCCCATCACCAGTCCCCATGGGGGCTTTTCCCCCATGTGCCCGGCGGCCGAGGAGTCATCCTCGGGCGCCACCCTGACGATCTCCGGAACCTCCCCCGGCTTGGGACGGTCCTTTGGGACACCACCCCGTCATCACCCTTGGGCGAGACAGAGTGAGTGGGTGGCGGAGACATGCTAGCCCTCTCCCTTGAGTCTAGCGAACTCTCCGTCGTGGATCGCAGGGAGCTATCATGGGCCGGACTGCAATGGCACAATTTAAATATATCAATATCACAAAGCGGAAAGGCCAGGCATATGGTGTGCATGAGATTTGGGGGTGCTTACGAGGCGGCCCGAGGCTTGGTCTGGGGCATTCGCTCCGGGCTACTTTCGACATCCCACGCGGAGTTATCCGCGGGGGAGTCCTTCCTTCTCTTGGGCACCTTCGCCTCCAGATTTGTGGCGGCCCCCCTTTTCTTCCTCCCCCCCCTCAGGGGGGAGCCGCTTTCTTCCTCCCCCTCGCCGTCGTCTTCGGCGGCCGAAGAGTCAGTCTCGTCTTCGGAGGATATGTCCGAGGCACCCTTTCGGCGAAGGCCACTCCTGGTCCCTTTGACCGTCTTCTTGTCCTTCTTCTCCGGCACATCATAAGGCGCTGGAAACAACATCTTCGTCAGACGTGGGGTTTCTTCATCCTCGGGTAATGGAGCTGGACAATTAATCTACCCCGCTACGTCGGTCCAGGCCTAAAAGAAGTTGATAGGAAGGCTTAGACCCCCTCCTCAAAATATGCCAGTAGAGGTTGTACCTTGAAAACATGAAAGAGCTTACCGAATTAGCCTGGCGCTTTAAGCTAAGCCCACGATTCTCAGTCATCGGCGGTGGTGCCTCGCCGGCCTCGAAGAGCACCTTCCAGATGTCTTCGTGCATCGTGCCGAAGAGATCTAGCAGCGTCTGGTGCTTGGTCGGATCGAACGCCCACAAATAGCAGGTCCGGCGTTGGCACGGAAGGGTCCGGCGAATGAGCATAATCTGGATCACGTTGACAAGCTTGATCTTCTTATTTATCATGTTCTGGACGCACGTATGGAGACCAGTCAGCTCGTTCGAGGAACCCCAGGTTAGGCCCTTCTCTTGACAGGAGGTGAGCCGCATCGGAACTCCGGATCGGAATTCGGGGGCCGCCGCCCAGTTGGTATCACGCGCTCGGTGATGTAGAACCACCCCGACTGCCATCCCTTCACCGTCTCCACAAAGGAGCCTTCGAGCCAGGTGACGTTGGGCATCTTGCCCACCATGGCACCTCCGCACTCTGCTTGTTGACCACTCACCACCTTCGGCTTCACATTGAAGGTCTTCAGTCATAGGCCGAAGTGAGGTGGGATGCGGAGAAAGGCCTCACACACGACTATAAATGCCGAGATGTTGAGGATAAAGTTGGGGGCTAGATCATGAAAGTCTAGCCCATAGTAAAACATCAGTCCACGGACAAATGGGTGGAGAGGGAATCCCAGCCCGCAGACAAAATGCGCGAGGAACACCACCCTCTCATGAGGCTCAGGGGTAGGGATCTGCCCTTTGGTCGGGAGTCGGTGAACGATCTCCTCGGCCAGGTATCCGGCCTCTCGGAGTTCCTTGATATCTCTCTTCTTAACGGTGGAGGCCATCCACTTGCCTCCAGCTCTGGATCTAGACATGGTTGGAGCGCTTTCTCGGGCGGGGAAGGCTAGAGCTTGGGCGCTAGAGCTCAAGAATGGATGGGCAGAGGAAGGAGTAGGCGTGGGTGAATGAGGACGAATCCTTATCCTCTTATAAAGGCCACGGATGTCAAACGCCTCCCCACTTGCCCTAAAACTTGCCTATTCCCAAGGGCTATGTAAACGACACGGTTGGGTTACCCACGCCCGCATTGATGAGAATCCCGCAATAAGGGGACACGATCTCTACTTTGACAAGACGTGCCAATGACAACCACGTCTTGAAACATGGAACGGCAGAACAAAACGGTCCGAAATTGTGACCGAGCAGGCGTAATGCCACATTGTAAAAAGTTGTCAGCGGATTGGACCCGTGGAATATTATATTCTCCCTGCGGTTACGTATGGTGTGTGTTACAGGTCCGGATATAACCATCACGTCCGGAGACTATCTTGGATTTCGGAAAGAAGGGAACCCGCCTTGCAATGCCGAAGACAAATCTGCGCGCCGGACTCCTCGTCATTGAAGCCAGGTTAAGGGGCTACTGAGGGAGTCCTGGACTAAGGGGTCCTCGGGCGTCCGGTCTGTTAGCCATGGGCCGGACTGATGGGCTGTGAAGATACGAAGACCGAAGACTGCACCCGTGTCCGGATAGGACTCTCCTTGGCGTGGAAGGCAAGCTTAGCGACCAAATATGTAGATTCTTTTCCTTTGTAACCGACCTTGTGTAACCCTAGATCCTCCCGGTGTCTATATAAACCGGAGGACTTAGTCCGGAAGGAGAGAGACTCATTACCATAGTCATACAGGCTAGACTTCTAGGGTTTAGCCATTACGATCTCGTGGTAGATCAACTCTTGTAATACTCATATTCATCAAGATCAATCAAGCAGGAAGTAGGGTATTAACTCCATAGAGAGGGCCCGAACTTGGGTAAACATCGTGTCCCCTGTCTCCTGTTACCATCGACCTTAGACGCATAGTTCGGGACCCCCTACACGAGATCCGCCAGTTTTGACACCGACAGGGGCGCGCTTGGAACTCCGAGTCGCCCGACCAGAAGTAGTCGGCTTTTGAGTTTCTCCTGCGTTGCCCTTTGGGTCATGCAGCGCCTTGGAACGGGGTTCTTTGTGGGCCTCGTAAGATGGAGAGGACTCCGCCTCTTCCCCCTCCTTTGAACTCTCATCCTCATCGTCATCGTCGTCGTCATCACTTTCGTCATCATCGGACCTCTCCGAGTACTGCTGCTCGGTGTCATTCGTCACATCTTGAGGCGAGCGGTCCACCATGGGATCCTGGAGATCAGTTTCTGGAAGTCCTGAGAAGCAAACACACACAAACATGAGGATTAACCATGGAGAAGACAACCTACAGTTAAGCCGACAGAATCAGAGCCAAATACCTCGATAGGCGGCATGTCCTTGTGAAAGGCTGGCACCAACCGAGTCCCTCGCTGGTTGTCGCAGGCGCAGGTGATGGCCTTGATCTTGGCTCCCACCTCCTTCTTGGTGAGATCTTCAGGATGCACCCGAGTGTAGTCACCCGGCCCCTCATACAGCCACATGGGGTGAGCCCTGGCCTGTAGTGGTTAGATGCGCCGACTGAAGAAAGTCTCCAGGAAATCCATGCCATTCACCCTGGTGTTCACAACCCCGATTAACGCACTGGACAGGATGTCGATGCGCACCTTCTCCACGGTTAGGGTCGGCGGAGCTCGTACCCTCTCGGTCGAGTATGGCGGGAGGCCCGACTGGCTGTTGGCGTTGGGGACGTCTTTGCAGTAGAACCAGGTTCCCTGCCACCCCTTAACGGAGTCGGGGAAGCTCATCTTAGGGAAAGACCTCCCCCCGCGAACCTAGATGCCCAGACCCCCGCATAGCTGGGTGACATGGGTTTTCTCACCAGTCGGCGAGTCCTTCTTCACCGACATCGACCGACAGGTGAAGATGTATTTGAGAAGGTCCCAGTGGGGGTGGCAACCCAAGAAGTTCCCACAAAGGGAGATAAAGGCCGAAAGATAAATAATGGCGTTGGGATGAAGGTGATGGAGTTGAGCACCAAAGAAATCGAGGAACGCTTGAAAGAAACGGTGGGGAGGCATCGGGAAACCTCGCTCGACGTGGGTGACGAGCAGGACGCGCTCGTCCGCTTCAGGCACTGGCTCAATCTCCCCCCGCGCCCGGGTGACGCCATCCTTCATGCGGGATCAGTCCCTCCTCCGCTAAATCCTCTAGTCGTCAAGCGGAAACATGTGATGGGAGCCAGTCCCCCGACGTGTCGCCGGCCGCCGCGCCCGAACCAGAAGAGGTGGCCTTCCACGCCTTCTTCGCCCTCTCCACCTTCGCCGTGGAGCCTTTCACCATCGACACACACTCAGGTGGAAGAGAGAAGCGAAGGAGTCAGGAGGAGAGAAAGGGGATCTCAGGCCAGGAGCTCTGTCGCCAAACCTTTTATACCACTGGATAAAATCCCTGGCCGGATCTCTCACCGCGAATCCTCGGATCAACGGCCCGCTGATACGTCCATTTTGCATCATGCTTTTATATCGATATTTATTGCATTATGGGCTGTTATTACACGTTATGTCACAATACTTATGTCTATTCTCTCTTATTTTACAAGGTTTACATAAGGAGGGAGAATCCGGCAGCTGGAATTCTGGGCTGGAAAAGGAGCAAATATTAGAGACCTATTCTGCACAACTCCAAAAGTCCTGAAACTCCACGGAAGTTATTTTTGGAAATAATAAAAAATATTGAGCAGAAGAAATACCAGAGGGGGGCCACCCACCAGGCACGAGGGTGGGGGGCGCGCCCTACCCCCCTGGGCGCGCCCCCTGCCTCGTGGGCCCCCTGGTGGCCCTCCGGTGGCCATCTTCTGCTATATAAAGTCTTTCGTCCGAAGAAAAATCATAAGCAAGCTTTCCGGACGAGACTCCGTCGCCACGAGGCGGAACCTTGGCGGAACCAATCTAGTGCTCCGGCAGAGCTGTTCTGCCGGGGACACTTCCCTCTGGGAGGGGGAAATCATCGCCATCGTCATCACCAACGATCCTCTCATCGGGAGGGGGTCAATCTCCATCAACATCTTCACCAGCACCATCTCCTCTCAAACCCTAGTTCATCCCTTGTATCCAATTCTTGTCTCAAAGTCTGGGATTGGTACCTGTGGGTTGCTAGTAGTGTTGATTACTCCTTGTAGTTGATGCTAGTTGGTTTATTTGGTGGAAGATCATATGTTCAGATCCATTACGCATATTAATACCCCTCTGATTATGAACATGAATATGATTTGTGAGTAGTTACGTTTGTTCCTGAGGACATGGGAGAAGTCTTGTTATTAGTAGTCATGTGAATTTGGTATTCGTTCGATATTTTGATGAGATGTATGTTGTCTCTCCTCTAGTGGTGTTATGTGAACGTCGACTACATGACACTTCACCATTGTTTGGGCCCAGAGGAAGGCATTGGGAAGTAATGATTAGATGATGGTTTGCTAGAGTGACAGAAGCTTAAACCCTAGTTTATGCGTTGCTTCGTAAGGGGCTGATTTGGATCCATATGTTTCATGCTATGGTTAGGTTTACCTTAATACTTCTTTTGTAGTTGCGGATGCTTGCAATAGGGGTTAATCATAAGTGGGATGCTTGTTCAAGTAAGAACAGCACCCAAGCACCGGTCCACCCACATATCAAATTATCAAAGTACCGAATGCGAATCATATGAACGTGATGAAAACTAGCTTGACGATAATTCCCATGTGTCCTCGGGAGCGTTTTCCTTTATATAAGAGTTTGTCCAGGTTTGTCCTTTGCTACAAAAAGGATTGGGCCACCTTGCTGCACTTTATTTACTTTTGTTACTTGTTGCTCGTTACAAATTATCTTATCACAAAACTATCTGTCACCTATAATTTCAGTGCTTGCAGAGAATACCTTGCTGAAAACCGCTTATCAGTTCCTTCTGCTCCTCGTTGGGTTCGACACTCTTACTTATCGAAAGGACTATGATAGATCCCCTATACTTGTGGGTCATCAAGACCCTTTTCTGGCGCCGTTGCCGGGGAGTGTAGCGCCTTTGGTAGGTGGAATTTGGTAAGGAAAAAATTATATAGTGTGCTGAAATTTACTGTCACTTGTTACTATGGAAAGTAATCCTCTGAGGGGCTTGTTCGGGGTATCTTCACCCTGACTAGTAGAGCAAAGAGTTGCTCCTCAACCTACTGAACCTACTGAAAATGAAAATGTCTACTTTGAAATCCCTTCGGGTATGATAGAAAACCTGCTAGCTAATCCTTTTGCAGGAGATGGAACATTACATCCTGATGAGCACCTAATTTATGTGGATGAAGTTTGTGGATTATTCAAGCTTGCTGGTATGCCCGATGATGTTATCAAGAAGAAGGTCTTCCCTTTATCTTTGAAGGGAGATGCATTGACATGGTATAGGCTATGTGATGATATGGGATCATGGAACTACAAACGATTGAAATTGGAATTTCATCAGAAGTTTTATCCTATGCATCTTGTTCATCGTGATCGTAATTATATATATAATTTTTGGCCTCGCGAAGGAGAAAGCATCGCTCAAGCTTGGGGGAGGCTTAATTCAATGTTATATTCATGCCCCAATCATGAGCTCTCAAGAGAAATGATTATTCAAAAAATTTATGCTCAGCTTTCTGACAACAATCGCACCATGCTCGATACTTCTTGTACTGGTTCTTTTATGATGAAGACTATTGAATTCAAATGGGATTTATTGGAAAGAATTAAACACAAGTCTGAAGATTGGGACCTCGACGAAGGTAAGGAGTCAGGTATAACACCTAAGTTTGATTGTGTTAAATCTTTTATGGATATCGATGTTTTCCGTAAATTTAGCACTAAATATGGACTTGACTCTGAGATAGTAGCTTCGTTTTGTGAATCTTTTGCTACTCATGTTGATCTCCCTAAGGAGAAGTGGTTTAAATATCATCCTCCCATAGAAGTAAAAGTAGTTGAACCTATTAAAGTTGAATAAAAGGCTATCACTTATAATGATCCTATTGTTCCTACTGCTTATGTTGAGAAACCACCTTTCCCTGTTAGAATAAAGGATCATGCTAAAGCTTTTTTTACCAGTGAAAACAGCAGGAGAGCCTCCTACTGTTGCTTTTTTCTTTATTTTTTAAAATGTTAACCATTGGTTAACATTATAGATAAGGGCTGTTTTACATGGCTTTAAAAATAACTCAGAAGGTGCTAGACTAGCCTATGTAAAACACGATATTACAAAGATAAAGAGTTGCTAAAGCCTTCTAAAAGGTTAAATTTTGAGGGTTGATCCTGTAACCCAAGATCACAAAATCTTCCTTGAGTTTCCTCAGCCACTCAGCATGCGTGGCCGCCTCTCCATCAAAAATCTCTCTGTTGCGTTGCTTCCAAATATTCCAGGAGGTCAATATGGTTATCTTTTTGAAGAAAGGTCCCTGCCACCTTGCCCTAGCTCTCTCATACTTGTGTTGTATGTCTGGATGATTATCCCAATCTATGCCCACAACCTCCCAACACTTTGCAGAAAGAGGACACTCATAAAATAGATGGGCATTTGTTTCTAGAACCTCCATATTGCACATTGGGCAATTGTGATTTTCTCCAATATTAAAGTGCCTTCTCAGCAGCAAATCTCTTGTGTTGACCCTGTCATGCAACATCAACCACGCAAACACTTTATGTCTCATGATACATTTTGTTTTCCAAACTGAGGTGATGCATTGGGGAGCCAATATATTTCTGAACATGAAATTGTAGAACTTCTTCGGTTTAAAATCAGCATCACCCCAGCAAAGGATCCATTCATCAGTCCCCATAGCTTCCAGGTTGATTCCATCCATGATCTCTTGTAAATTATCCAGTTCTGTTCTGGCTTCCATTGACAGAGGAAGCATGAAGTTGCCCGCGTCTTGTTGTAGTACTACGCCAATGAGATGTCCTCGTTGTTAGCAAACAAAAAAAGATGCTCATGGGAGTCCATCAGTGGTCTTTCGTTGATCCAAACATCTTTCCAAAGCAGAACCGTGTCCCCCGCGGCAAGTATACAGGAGGTAATCCCACGATAAATATCCATCAGAGAGAAAACATCACGCCACCAAAAATAACCACAAGGTGGTTTTGCATGGGAGGTGTATCATCATAATGGGCATTCCAAACTAGCATTACCCAGGGGACATCCTATTTGTGAATGAATTTATGCAGGTACTTGAGCAGTAATGCATTGTTTTGGATTTGTAGATTTAGAATTCCAAGACCCCCTTTTTTCTTTGGGCGACAAACCATCTCCCAAGCAGCCAAGGAGTGGGTTTTAGCATCTCTGTCCACTTCTTTCCTCCATAAACAGTGTCTTCTTGCTCTATCAAAGATATCAATCAACTTGAGTGGAAGTTTTAGGACACACATAGCAAAAGATAGCAGTGACGATAGCGCAGAGTTAATCAGCTGAACTCGCTCTCCATAGGATAACCAGATAGTTGTTCCTGTCAACCTTCTCTCAATTCTATCGACCAAAGGCATTAACTCTCTAATAGTGGGTCTTGTTGTACCAAGAGGCAAACCTAGATAGGTAAACGGCATCTCCCCAACTTGACACCCAAGAGCATTGGCCAGATCCAGAGTTTTTTGAGCATTTACATTGATTGGCATTAATTGAGAGTTAGCGTAATTGATTTTCAAACCAGTTGCCCGGGCATAAGAATCAATAATCTCCTTAATTATCTGCAGCTCTTGTTGATTTGCTGGGAGTATGATTAATGTATCGTCGGCATATTGTATGACTGGGTAGTCTTCAGAAGCAGGTTGATTAATTGGAAGTGAGATCAAACCATCGAGCCAGGCTTTATTAATTAAAGACTGCAGTGAATCTGCCGCGAGCACAAATAGCAAGGGGGAAATTAGGTCACCCTGTCTCACAGCTCACTTAGACTGGAATTTTGTGCCTGGAATACCGTTTAGTAGAATTGATGAAGATCCTGACTGTAGCAACATCTTAATCCACATACACCACCTGTCATCAAAACCCTTGCACTCAAGCATTTTCAAAATGAAAGAATGTTCCATCGTGTCGAAGGCCTTCTCAAAATCTAGTTTTAGAATTACAATTTCCTTGCCTGATTGTTTACATTGATACTAGTTTTAATGAAGGCCCAACCGAGACAATCTTGAATTGTCCTAGTTTTAATGAATCCATACTGGTTTTGATGTACTACCTTTAGAATCCATCGCAGAAGCCTTTCAAAGAGAATCTTTGTTATAACTTTGAGCACACAGTTTAGCAAGGAGATTGGTCTATAATCATTGACCGACTCAGGCGTCAGCTTCTTTGGTATTAGTGTGATTAAAGACGTGTTCAAACATTGAAAATTGATTGTCCCTTCCAGAAGTCCTCACGCAGAATGTAAAAGTCTTCTTTAATTATATCCCAACATACTTTAAGAAAGAGCCCATTGAAACCGTCAGGCGCTGGTGCACGATCAGTCGGAATGATTTTGATGACATTGTCAATTTCTTCTTTCGTAAATGGTATTGAAAGTTCTTCCAGACCCTGACATTTTTGGATTAAGTTGGCAAGCTCAAAATCATAGATAGGCTGAGATGACACCCCCATTCTCTTCTTAAAGTAATCATAAAACGCTGCTGCCTTTTCATCATGATTTTCTATCAAGCGGCCATCAGATAATACTAGATTCGTGATGGCATTTCTCCACAGTCTTTCAGTTGCACGTGCTTGATAATATTTAGTATTTTCCTCACCTAGGACAGCGCACCGAAACGTGCAACGTTTTTTCTAGTACTCACTTTGATATTTAAGCAAACGTAATAGATGTGCTTTTAATTTTTTTTTCTAAAATTGGCTTCAGGAATAGACAGCTGCCTCAAGTCCTCAAGGTTGTCTATTTTGAGCAGAATTCTATTACAGTTTTCAATTAACAATTTTAGCTTAGAGATTGATTTACTCCATTTTTAAGGCATACCTCAACCTCTTTAATTTTGCAGAGATTTTTGTGGCACTGGAGGAAGCCTTAATGGGAGCATTCCATGATGATTTCACCACCTCCAGAAAACCAGGGTGAGAGGGCCAAAAAAATTCAAATCTGAAAAGCTTAGATCTTGGGATCCATTCGGGAGAAGAAAAAAACCAGTCTAATTGCTCTAGTAAAGGAGTTTCCTGCATGTTACTCCAAGTGTATCTCCTTCCTTTGATTGGAATTTCCAGCAATCCAAGATGACTGATAATCTCATTAAACTTGATCACATCATCCACATCTCCACCTGGTAAGTTTCTGTTTTCCAGAGAGCGCATGAAGTTGAAGTCACCCATGAAAAGCCAAAGATCTTCAGGTTCTAAGCTTAAACTATCCATCCAATCAGTGAACATTACCCTCTCGGGTCCATCACACGGCCCATAAATTTTAGAGAGGAACCAACTTTCATTTGTTTGAACCGAGGTCATTTTGATAGTTATTGCAAATGAAAATTGATGGATTATTTGGCCCAAAAATTGGCTGCTACACCATATAATAACTAAACCACCTGAAGCACCATCAGATGGAATAAACTCAAACTTATCAAATCGCCTCGGGCAGCATTTCCTAATAAAAGAATGATCAAACTCAAGCTTCTTAGTTTCCTGTAGGCATACGATCGAGCAGTTGGACTCATCAATCTTATTACGAAGTGCATCTCATTTAGAACTAGCATTTAGACCACGAATATTCCAGCACAAAATATTCCACATAACAGATGCCATTAAGTTTTGCCACAAGCTAGATAAAGCAAATAAATAAGTTCAGGAGACTCCTAAGAAATTCCACAACTTAGCAGGAATAAACTGTGAAATAAAAAGGCCTAGGCCTCGTCCTTATCCTTTCCCTTGAGAGGCGCCAGAAGCTTCTCATTGGTGAGCTCTTCCTGTGGAATGGCACACTAAGTTGTTCCCAAATATTGCAGAGTTTCAATGGTAGTGGGGGGAGGGACTTGAGTGGAGGCCGAAGTTTCATCAGTGTTCTTGCCATGCTGCAGCTCCAGGATATCCGGAGTCCTCCTCGGTTTGACATGTGAGGGTTTACGTTTAGTGTCTGCCAGAGAGGGCGGCTTAAAACCCTGGTACCTAGTTGCGCGCACACTGCGCCTGACTTCAGATACATCAAGCGGCGTAGTCATTCTGCGCTTTCTCTTATTAGTAGCCGCATCCATCTCCATCATCTCAGGCTGTGAATCAATGAGTGGACAATTAATCTCCTGATTGTTTTCTTCCACAACCATGAAATCTGCACCGATCAGTTGACAAGCTCTGTTCATTTGAGCAGCAACAAAATCACAACAGATCGTCCAAGCCTCTTGAGGAAAGAAAATAATATCTGCGCCCGGAGAAAAAGGTGAAAATGGGAAGTAAGAGAAGCAGGCCCCGCCCACAAGATCCACCAGAGTACTCTGTAAACCCTCAGCAAATGTATACCAAGCATTAGTCTCGTTGACTTCTTCACAGACCCAGCAGAGTCGAGGGGTGAACACAGTGCAGTAAAAGCAGATCATGAAAGAAAGCCAATTCTCCTCTTCATCAGGAACTTCCAAAACCACTTCATGAGCATTCATCTGTTGAAAAGAAAGGTCACCTGTAGGGCTACCCTGAACAAAACGGTCTGCCACATCTTCGATCATTGCAACATGTTCATTCCAAAGTCGCAGTCCATCGTCAAAACCAGAATCAGCAGTTTGAATCCCATCAATCATAGAAGGACCATCATAACCCATGTAATTCCTGTAACTAAAGCCTTGATACACTGGTGGAACTGGAGGAAGCACTGGCCATTCGCCCCAGCCCTGCTGTGGTGGAGGGGGTGGCGGAGCAGCCTCCCATGCATTGGCAGCGTTCTGGAGCTGCCAAACTTGTGCATCATGCTGCTGCTGCTGCATAGCATTTAGAAAGGGGAGATGCTCGAGATGTGGGGAAGCACCCAAAGGCGGCGGTGCCTCCTCATCCCCCACAAGCCCCTGACTAGGATTTCTGCCGTTGAGCACATAAACAGGGACCGTCCAAGATGTGCCTAGCCCACTGATGTCAGTAAATCTCTTAACCACGAGGCTAAAAGGCACCAGATCAAGTTCATTAATCAGAACACGAACTAGCACACGCGACTTTCGGTGAACAGGGCGGTGCCAATACATACACCTTCCAAAACATGACACTGCCTTAATGATGTAATGCTCTGTTTGATAGTTCAGGGGAAAACCAAGCAACACGACCCACGCATCTCTTTCTATGACTGGCCTACGCATATTTGGTCCTTCATCGTGGCGCAGCAGATAAAAGTTTGAATGCTCATCTAGAGGTTGCTCCCCTCTACTAATCATCGTATCTCTAACAACACTGTCATTGAAACGAATCAAACCCACGCAGAAAGGATAGATCTCACCCTCAATAGTAGGCGCACCATGATCATCACGAAGAACTCTTCTGACCTCTGCAAGAACAGCTTCTCGTTGCAGATCTCCAGGGGGCGGCACCACCATCACAAGCGCATGTTGCGAGTGAGCCAGCGGCGGATCATCAACAATGACCATGTTGCGCTGCAGCCTTCCATCCGGACCATGCTGAATGTCCATCTCCCCCAGCACAAACTGATAGGGTAGCACCGGCAGATTCGCCATTGGAGGCGCTAGGTTTCAGGTGGAGGAAAGCTCGAGGTGAGGGGTGGAGGAGAGCTCAGGAACACAAGGTGACGGGCGAAACAGAGCAGAAACTGTGGCCTCGGGAATCTGGAGGTTGTTGATAGGTTGGTAAGGAGGCGAAACGTCCGGGGTATTTTCGGTACAACTAACAAAAGAATCTGCCAAATCCCTCCCATTTCGCTTGACAATCCTAATTTGCCTCTTATCCCTTGTTTGTTGGGCCAGATTCCTAGATTTTCTGCGCCAAATCCTTTTTTCCTAATGAAGATCGGAGAGCCAACAGAACTGTTCTTCCCCGAAATCCGGTCTTTCTTTACCCAAGCAACACGTTTGAACGATCGTGTACGTGACAGGCAGTTCCACTGGACGTGCCCTCTCACACCATAGATATTGCAACATCTATTATCAAGAGAGCACTTGGAAGAAACATGACCCTTGGTCCTGCATTTTGTGCACCAAGATAAATTTTCCACGTGTGATGCCTCAACATTTTCCTTAGGGGGTGGATTATTAAGCAAATTCATATCATTGCAATGCTCCGCAAAATGACCTCGTCTCCCACATAACATACAAATATGAAGCTTATTGTATATAAATTCCTTAGTAGGCAGAGAAGAGATATCAAGTACCGATTGAACGATTTCATTGGAATAACCATCTTGCCATAAATCAAGAATTTTCTCAAGCTTTGCATCAGCGATTAGATTCCATCATGCTAAAGCTTCAACTGTGGTTCGTAAGAGCAATATTAGAACTTATACACCTCCTGAGCAAGTTAAAGTTGAACCTAATATTGCTATTGTTAAAGATCTCTTGGCTGATAATATTGATGGACATGTTATTTATTTCTGTGATGAAACTGCTAGAATTGCTAAACCTTGCGCTAAAGATAAACATAGACCTGTGGTAGGCATGCCTGTTATTTCTGTTAAAATAGGAGATCATTGTTATCATGGCTTGTGTGATATGGGTGCTAATGCTAGTGCAATACCTATTGACTTATACAAGAAATTATGCATGATATTGCACCCGCTGAGATAGAAGAAATTGATGTTACCATTAAGCTTGCCAATAGAGATACTATTTCACCAATTGGGATTGTTAGAGATGTTGAAGTCTTGTGTGGGAAAACTAAATATCCTGCTGATTTTCTTGTTCTTGGTTCCCCACAAGATAGCTTTTGTCCCATTATATTTGGTAGACCATTCTTAAACACTGTTAATGCTAAGATAGACTGCGAAAAGGATGTTGTTACTATTGGTCTAGGTGATATGTCTCATGAGTTTAATTTCTCTAAATTTCGTAGACAACACCGTGAAGAAGAATTGCCTAGTAAAGATGAAATTATTGGTCTTGCTTCTATTGCCGTACCTCCTAGTGATCCTTTAGAACAATATTTGCTAGACCATGAAAATGATATGTTTATGAATGAAAGAAGGGAAATAAATGAAGTATTCTTTAAACAGGGACCTATTCTGAAACACAATTTGCCTGTTGAAATCCTAAGGGATCCTCCTCCACCCAAGGGTGATCCCGTGTTTGAGCTTAAACCATTACCTGGTACTCTTAAATATGCTTATCTTGATGAAAAGAAGATATATCATGTTATTATTAGTGCTAACCTTTCAGAGAAGGAGGAAGAAAAATTATTGAAAACTCTGAAGAAGCACCGTGCTGCTATTGGATATACACTGAATGATCTTAAGGACATTAGTCCCACTCTATGCCAACACAAAATAAATTTGGAGAAAGATGCCAAACCAGTTATTTATCACCAACAACGGCTGAATCCTAAGATGAAAGAAGTGGTAAGAAAGGAAATACTAAAGCTCCTTGAGGCAGGTATAATTTATCCTGTTGCTGATAGTCAGTGGGTAAGTCCTGTCCATTGTGTCCCCAAGAAGGGAGGTATAACTGTCGTTCCTAATGATAAAGATGAATTGATTCCACAAAGAATTATTACAGGATATAGGATGGTAATTGATTTCCGCAAATTAAATAAAGCTACTAAAAAAGATCATTACCCCTTACCTTTTATTGATCAAATGCTAGAAATATTATCCAAACATACACATTTTTGCTTTCTAGATGGTTATTCTGGTTTCTCTCAAATACCTGTGTCAGCTGATGATCAAGCTAAGACCACATTTACTTCCCCTTTCGGTACTTTTGCTTATAGACGTATGCCTTTTGGTTTATGTAATGCACCTGCTACCTTTCAAAGATGCATGATGGCTATATTCTCTGACTTTTGTGAAAAGATTTGTGAGGTTTTCATGGACGATTTATCCGTTTATGGATCCTCTTTTGATGATTGCTTGAGCAACCTTGATCGAGTTTTGCAGAGATGTGAAGAAACTAATCTTGTCTTGAATTGGGAGAAGTGCCACTTTATGGTTAATGAAGGTATTGTCTTGGGGCACAAAATTTCTGAAAGAGGCATTGAAGTTGATAAAGCTAAAGTTGACGCTATTGAAAAGATGCCATGTCCCAAGGACATCAAAGGTATAAGAAGTTTCCTTGGTCATGCCGGCTTTTATAGGAGGTTCATTAAGGACTTCTCAAAAATTTCTCGGCCTCTAACTAATCTATTGCAAAAAGATATACCATTTGTCTTTGATGATGATTGTGTAGAAGCATTTGAAATACTTAAGAAAGCATTGATTTCTGCACCTATCGTTCAGCCACCTGATTGGAATTTACTCTTTGAAATTATGTGTGATGCTAGCGATTATGTTGTAGGTGCTATTCTAGGGCAAAGAGTTGATAAGAAATTAAATGTTATTCAATATGCTAGTAAAACTCTAGACAATGCCCAGAGAAATTATGCCACTACTGAAAAAGAATTCCTAGCAGTTGTATTTGCTTGTGATAAGTTCAGACCTTATATTGTTGATTCTAAAGTAACTATTCACACGGATCATGCTGCTATTAAATATCTTATGGAAAAGAAAGATGCTAAACCTAGACTTATTAGATGGGTTCTCTTGCTACAAGAATTTGATTTACATATTATTGATAGAAAGGGAGCTGAGAACCCCATTGCAGACAACTTGTCTAGGTTAGAGAATGTTCTTAATGACCCACTACCTATTGATGATAGCTTTCCTGATGAACAATTAAATGTCATAAATGCTTCTCGTACTACTCCATGGTATGCTGATTATGCTAATTACATTATTGCTAAATTTATACCGCCTAGTTTCACACATCAGCAAAAGAAAAAGTTTTTCTATGATTTAAGACATTACTTCTGGGATGACCCACATCTTTATAAAGAAGGAGTAGATGGTGTTATTAGACGTTGTGTACCTGGGCATGAACAGGAACAGATCCTACGCAAGTGTCACTCCGAGGCTTATGGAGGACACCACGCTGGAGATAGAACTGCACATAAGGTATTGCAATCCGGTTTTTATTGGCCTACTCTCTTCAAGGATGCTCGTAAGTTTGTCTTATCTTGTGATGAATGTCAAAGAATTGGCAATATTAGTAGACGTCAAGAAATATCTATGAATTATTCACTTGTTATTGAACCATTTGATGTTTGGGGCTTTGATTATATGGGACCGTTTCCTGCCTCTAATGGATATACACATATTTTAGTTGCTGTTGATTACGTTACTAAGTGGGTAGAAGCTATTCCAACTAGTAGCACTGATCATAACACCTCTATTAAGATGCTTAAAGAAGTTATTTTTCCGAGGTTTGGAGTCCCTAGATATTTAATGACTGATGGTGGTTCACATTTTATTCATGGTGCTTTTCGTAAAATGCTTGCCAAGTATGATGTTAATCATAGAATTGCATCTCCTTATCACCCACAGTCTAGTGGTCAAGTAGAATTGAGTAATAGAGAGCTTAAATTAATTTTGCAAAAGACTGTTAATAGATCTAGAAAGAATTGGTCCAAGAAACTTGATGATGCATTATGGGCCTATAGAACTGCATATAAAAATCCTATGGGTATGTCTCCGTATAAAATGGTTTATGGAAAAGCATGTCACTTACCTCTCGAACTAGAACATAAGGCATATTGGGCCATTAAAGAGCTCAACTATGATTTCAAACTTGTCGGTGAGAAGAGGTTATTTGACATTAGCGCACTTGATGGAGAACCCAAGCCTATGAGAATGCTAAATTGTTCAAAGAAAAAGTTAAAAGATGGCATGACAAAAGAATACAAAAGCGTGAGTTTAATGTAGGTGATTATGTATTATTATACAACTCTCGTTTAAGATTTTTTGCAGGAAAACTTCTCTCTAAATGGGAAGGTCTTTACGTTATCGAGGAGGTCTATCGTTCCGGTGCCATAAAAATCAACAACTTCGAAGGCACAAATCCGAAGGTGGTAAACGGTCAAAGAATCAAACACTATATCTCAGGTAATCCTATAAATGTTGAAACTAATGTTATTGAAACCGTAACCCCGGTGGAATACATAAGAGACACTTTCCAGAACGTTTCAGACTCCGAAAAGGAATAGGTATGTGGTACGGTAGGTAAACCAACTCCAAAACAGTTTTAATGGCATTTTTCTCCGTTTTAGAATATTTAGAAAAATAGAAAAATAAGAAGCTGTCCGGGAAGGACACGAGGGCTCCACGAGGGTGGACGGCGCGCCCTACCCCCTGGGTGCGTCCCCTGCCTCGCGGGCACCTCGTGCGCTCTCCGGACTCTGTTTTCTTGCACGATACGTATTTTGATCGGTAAAAATTCATTATATAATCTCCCGAAGGTTTTGACCACCGTATCACACAATTATCCTCTATTCTTGTTTCGAGTTGTTTTCTGTCAAGGTTGTCAAGGCCAGGCATCATGTCGACCCCCTCCTCCAACAATGGTGACAACGATGCTTGGCTAATGAAGATAGAGCTGAAGAGGGAAGAACCCATAGAGATCAACAAGGATGAAGGGATCAAGAAGGCCACGGAGGACCAAGCTCCGGCAGCAGAAGACATCCTTCAACTTGATCACAATCTTCTTACCCCAACTGAGATCGAAGCTTTCAAGATGATTGAGTTAGCTCGTATACAAAACAAGTATCTCACACGTGAAAATATTTTGTTGAAGGAGCATATCTCCGCACTCAAGGGCATTATCTGCAAGCTGGAGGACCTCTTACGCTTGATGTGCGACTATCCATCATCACCTCCATCTTCTTCACCAGTAAAGGAGACATAATCATATGGGTATGGGCACTCCCCTTGGCAACTGCCAAGCTTGGGGGAGGTGCCCCGGTATCGTATCACCATCACATCTCTATCTTTACCGTTTTTCTTAGTTCAATCCTTTTAGTAATATCTTGATCTAGTAGAATAAAGTTTTTGGTATGATCTAGTTTTGAGTTTTGCTTTATGATCCCTCTATGTAATCGAGTCCGTGAGCTATATAATAAAGATTAGTGTTGAGTCAAGGGCTTGATTATTTTGCTATGATCTTGAGTGAATAAAAGAAAAAGAAAGGAATAAAAAGAAACAAAGAGATCATATTGATCTTATGGAGAGTAATGACTTCACATAGAAAAAATATGATGATTAAAAGTTGTTGAGAGTTGACAAATTTAGTTTTGGTCATCGTTGCAATTAAGAGGAAGTAATAAAGAAAGAGAGGTCACACATATAAATATACTATCTTGCACATCTTTTATGATTGTGAGCACTCATTAAAATATAACATGCTAAAGAGTTGATGTTGGACAAGGAAGACAACGTAATGGGTTATGTTTTCTTATATCTGAGATAAAGTATATTGTCCTGGATCATCCAACATGTTGAGCTTGCCTTTTCCCCTCATGTTAGCCAAATTCTTTGCACCAAGTAGAGATACTACTTGTGCTTCCAAATATCCTTAAACCCAGTTTTGCCATGAGAGTCCACCATACCTACCTATGGATTGAGTAAGATCCTTCAAGTAAGTTGTCATCGGTGTAAGCAATAAAAATTGCTCTCTAAATATGTATGATTGATTAGTGTGGAGGAAATAAGCTTTATACGATCTTGTGATGTGGAAGAAATAAAAGCGACAGACTGCACAATAAAGGTCCATATCACAAGTGGCAATATAAAGTGACGTTCTTTCGCATTAAGATTTTGTGCATCCAACCCTGAAAGCGCATGGCAACCTCTGCTTCCCTCTGCGAAGGGCCTATCTTTTATCATTATCTTCTGCCTTATGCAAGAGTCATGGTGATCTTCACCTTTCCTTTTTACATTTTATCCTTTGGCAAGCACAGTGTGTTGGAAGGATCCTGATATATATATATATATATATATATATATATATAATTGGATGTAAGTTAGCATGAGTTATTATTGTTGACATTACCCTTGAGGTAAAAGGATGGGAGGCGAAACTATAAGCCCCTATCTTTCTCTGTGTCCGATTAAAACTCCGTAACCACAAGTATTGCGTGAGTGTTAGCAATTGTGAAAGACTAAATGATAGTTGAGTATGTGGACTTGCTGAAAAGCTCTGACATAGACTCTTTCTGATGTTATGATAAATTGCAATTGCTTCAATGACTGAGATTATAGTTTGTTAGTTCTCAATAAATTTTCTGGTTCGTACTTGACATTGTGAATAGATTATTACTTGAGCATAAGAAATCATATGACAATATCCATATATGTTGCTGTTATAAGAATGATCATGATGCCCTCATGTCTGTATTTTATTTTATCGACACCTCTACCTCTAAACATGTGGACATATTTATCGTTATTGGCTTCCGCTTGAGGACAAGCGAGGTCTAAGCTTGGGGGAGTTGATACGTCCATTTTGCATCATGCTTTTACATCGATATTTATTGCATTATGGGCTGTTATTACACATTATGTCACAATACTTATGTCTATTCTCTCTTATTTTACAAGGTTTACATAAGGAGGGAGAATGCCGACAGCTGGAATTCTGGGCTGGAAAAGGAGCAAATATTAGAGACCTATTCTGCACAACTCCAAAAGTCCTGAAACTCCACGGAACTTATTTTTGGAAATAATAAAAAATATTGAGTGGAAGAAATACCAGAGGGGGGCCACCCACCAGGCACGAGGGTGGGGGCGCGCCCTACCCCCCTGGGCGCGCCCCTGCCTCGTGGGCCCCCTGGCGGCCCTCCGGTGGCCATCTTCTGCTATGTGAAGTCTTTCATCCGAAGAAAAATCATAAGCAAGCTTTCGGGACGAGACTCCGCCGCCACGAGGCGGAACCTTGGCGGAACCAATCTAGGGCTCCGGCAGAGCTGTTCTGTCGGGGACACTTCCCTCCGGGAGGGGGAAATCATCGCCATCTTCATCACCAACGATCCTCTCATTGGGAGGGGGTCAATCTCCATCAACATCTTCACCAGCACCATCTCCTCTCAAACCCTAGTTCATCCCTTGTATCCAATTCTTGTCTCTAAGTCTGGGATTGGTACCTGTGGGTTGCTAGTAGTGTTGATTACTCCTTGTAGTTGATGCTAGTTGGTTTATTTGGTGGAAGATCATATGTTCAGATCCATTATGCATATTAATACCCCTCTGATTATGAACATGAATATGATTTGTGAGTAGTTACGTTTGTTCCTGAGGACATGGGAGAAGTCTTGCTATTAGTAGTCATGTGAATTTGGTATTCGTTTGATATTTTGATGAGATGTATGTTGTCTCTCCTCTAGTGGTGTTATGTGAACATCGACTACATGACACTTCACCATTGTTTGGGCCTAGAGGAAGGCATTGGGAAGTAATGAGTAGATGATGGGTTGCTAGAGTGACAGAAGCTTAAACCCTAGTTTATGCGTTGCTTTGTAAGGGGCTGATTTGGATCCATATGTTTCATGCTATGGTTAGGTTTACCTTAATACTTCTTTTGTAGTTGCGGATGCTTGCAATAGGGGTTAATCATAAGTGGGATGCTTATTCAAGTAAGAACAGCACCCAAGCACCGGTCCACCCACATATCAAATTATCAAAGTACCGAACGCGAATCATATGAACGTGATGAAAACTAGCTTGACGATAATTCCCATGTGTCCTCGGGAGCGTTTTCCTTTATATAAGAGTTTGTCCAGGCTTGTCCTTTGCTATAAAAAGGATTGGGCCACCTTGCTGCACTTTATTTACTTTTGTTACTTGTTGCTCGTTATAAATTATCTTATCACAGAACTATCTGTCACCTATAATTTCAGTGCTTGCAGAGAATACCTTGCTGAAAACCGCTTATCATTTCCTTCTGCTCCTCGTTGGGTTCGACACTCTTACTTATCGAAAGGACTACGATAGATCCCCTATACTTGTGGGTCATCACCTGCCCGGCAAGGCTTTGCACAGGGTAAGCACGACACATGACGGGGATCGTGCATGCAAATCGAGGAGCCACACCCCCCATTTTCCCACTAACGCACGACGTTACCGCTTCAGCGCGCGAACACGCAAATTCAAATCCCGAGGTTTCCGGGACGAATCAATCCGATTGATTCCCACCGATTCCTTTCCTAAAGGACGCTCGCCAGTCTGACTGACCACCCTCCGTGGGGATTCGTGCACTCGGCCACGTTAAACACCTGACTGAAGTCTTCTTCAGGATCGTTATGTGACGAGCTTGATGCCCCTCTGTGGGTTCACTTGGCCCTCTCGGTAGGCTCCAAGGCGCATGACTCGTAAACCTGGACTTCTAGAAGGCCCATGCCAGTGTTCTCCTGGGATAAGGAGTGGTGTCTCTCCAGAGAGTCAGACCACGCGATGGCGTCGCTCCTCGAGTTGTCATGGCATGCCCTCACTCGGCCCCCCAGTCTATCTCTTCCGAGAGACAAATGAATGCCACCGGGTTTTTTCTTGACGATCAACAACACCCGATCGTCCGGGTAAAACTATGGTCCAGAATCCGTTGCATTTCCATCCAATGAACAACAAATCATGACTCAGAAACATATTCCTAGCGGCCTTGCAGCACTCGGACTTAACCGAAGGGTCGACTTGTTTGTTCTACGAAATGTCAACCGATTCGGGGGATAATGATGTGGTCAACTATTACTGGTAGGGTCAAGGACCCATCATTTTGGACCCACATGGGGCTCATCACCATCGTAGGTAGGTTCCTGGACCATGCCATCATTCGGATGCGTCCATCAGGAGGATCGCTCGGACGGCTCTACAGCACTCGGAAAACCACACGTCACTCGGCGGACAATCAACCACTCGGACGTACATGGCAAGAAGGCGTCGTGGGAGCTGCAACAGTCGAGGGATCCTAAGTCGTCCACTAAATAGAGTTAAAGCTACCGTTACCTGCAACTGCTGTAGTATAGGCTCATTACACCAGTAACCGCCTCATTCAATGGCATTAATTGCCCCGGCGGCGTGGGAGACATGGGGCTGCAGTGCACTCTATATAAGCCGCACCCCTCTCCGTAGCCGGGCACGTTCAACCTTGTAACCATATCCATGAAATTAAAGCAAGCCTCAGGGCACGAAACGTAAGGCTTTTACCTCCACCGAGTGAGGGGCCTAAACTCATTAAACACCGTGTGTTACACCTACGCCGTAGCTAGTCTCTGCCCCCTTATTCGTACCCCTAGTACTCATTGTCAGGATCATAACCCCGACAACTGGTTCGGCAACTCCTCTCCCGCCACCAGTTGCAGTCACTTTGTGCTCATGCAGTTGTAGTCGAGTTATAATGCTTTTAGTTGCATGTCTAGTGGTGGACATGCAACTGATTTGACAACCTCCTCTCAACCCTAGCTATAGTAGCTTTGTGCTCATGCAGTTGCACTCAGTTTACAATGCTTGCACTTGCAAGTCTAGTTTTGTACATGCAACTGGCCCCGACAACCACCTCCTCAACTCAGTTACAGTGGCTTTGTGCCCCGTGTACTTGCAGTTGGGTTACAAAACTTGGAGTTGCATGTCTAGCGGTGGACATGCAACCGGCCCGATAACCCCCTCCCACTCCAGTTGCACTTGTACTGTAGCCCGTGCAATTACAGTCAGGTCAGAAAACTTGGAGTTGCATGTCTAGCGTTGGAAATGCAAATGGCCCGACAACCCTCTCCCACCTTAGTTGCCCTCATACTGTGGCCCGTGTAGTTGCAGTCGAGTTAAAACACTTGTAGTTGCATGTCTAGTGGTGGACATGCAACTGACCCGACAACCCCCTTTGACACCAGATGCAGTTGATTTTGTGCTCATGCAGTTACAATCAAGTACAACGATTGCAATTGCATATAAAATGGTGGACATGCAAAGTGTTCATGGCACCCCGACCAACGTCGGCCAGATGCCTGCATGTGCCGGCCTAGGACAGGTCCCCAAAAAGTTTCTGCTCCTAATCCGACCTACAATAATAGAAACAAAAAAGACAAAATGAAATGTGAATAGTGTCAAAATATTATTCAACCAAACTTTTCACTATTCACATTCGAATTTATCTTCTTTGAATCTCTAATTGTACATCGAGTTTTGAGATGATTTTTTAGAGTTGTAGACACACCCTGGAGATATGTTGTCATATAATTTTAGAATTTTTCATAATGTGTAAATATGATTTTGTGGTTGATCTCACCTAATGTGAGATCCTATACTAATCTCCCCCGTACTCTTCGGGAATCACCCGCACAGATCGGCCAGGTAGGACCAGGCCACCGCAAATCGGCCCTACCGCTGTCGCGTCACCAACACACACACATCATTGGGACGACAACTCGCGTCGCTCACCGAGCCCTACCCTAGCTCGGCGCCCCTAACTAGATGTGCCACCGTGCGCTAGTTATCCACACGTGAAGGAGGGAGGTGCCCCGCCACCAGCCATCGCGAGGAGCTTTGCCCGGGCGGCGGCGGAGGAAGGGGGAGAGGGAGCATAGTTGCGGGACGTGGCAAGCGCCACCGCCACACGAGTCGTCCGGGGCCGGGGAGGGAGGGCGGCTAGGGACGTTTTTTACCCCTCAAATAATGGGTACTCTTTCGAGATGTACATACACACTTGAGAATTAATAAATATGATTGCTAAATCTCAGTCAACTGAGACTTAATAAAATCTTAGTCGATCCTATATTTGTTAGATCTTATGTGAAGATTCGTATAATTTTTTTATTTTTTTCTTTCTTCTTTTTATATGTTCTATCACTTGACGTCAATCGAGATCTAGCCACACCTTTAAAAATCAGGACTAGTCGTCCATTCACTTCATTTCCATCTCATTTCAGGCATTGAGGTTTCGTTGTTTGTTTTTAACCAAGCACCATGACGCCTGATCTAAAACATATTTTCGTTCCTAATCTAGTGCAGGATTCAAAGATTTCTTCCACACAAGCACAACGCCAAGTGCACCACAAATACTCGTATAAAATGAAACCATTTAACTCGAGGTAACTTAGAGTTTTAAAACTCATCTTAGAACAAAAATAAGCTTCAGAACTCTCT
Organism: Aegilops tauschii subsp. strangulata; assembly: GCF_002575655.3. Classification (NCBI taxonomy): domain Eukaryota; kingdom Viridiplantae; phylum Streptophyta; class Magnoliopsida; order Poales; family Poaceae; genus Aegilops; species Aegilops tauschii. The sequence goes on from NC_053039.3 coordinate 232,184,355, forward strand.
GTTTTTGATTTCGTCCTGGAGCCAAAACAACAAAGAGATTGACAATCTGCAGCAATCCTATTACTCCTGTCCTGTGTTCAATTAAAACAGCAAAAAACGTGGCATCTTGCTGTGCCTAACCTGGAACTCCAACAGCAAAACCTCTGAAAAATCTTTCTCAGGGAGGAAGGATTAGCCACTTAAGTTTCGATCTTGGCGTCCATCTTGAGAGACGCCTCCTTGTTCAGGAGCGGGCTCGCCGTCCGGTTCGCCACCGGCTTCACCTTGGGGTTGGTCAGCGAGCGGTGCCGGAAGCCGTAGAGCCTGAGCACCTGGTTGTCGGCGAAGTTGAAGGCGCGCTCCATGCCGGTGAGGCACTGCTCCACCGGGTAGTCGCCGTAGCTGCCGCAGGGCTTGCATCCGACGAAGTGCGTGATGAAGGGCCACCGCTCGTCGCCGAGCCCCGGGTGGTGCTTCTCCATCATCTCCTCGTACTTGTCCACCAGCCCCGCCCAGAAGCCGTGGAGGTAGTATTGGTTCTCCACGTACACCTTCTCCATCCACCGCTCCTTCTCCGTGAGCAGCAGGTGGATGAGCGCCGACTGGTCGTCCGCCTCGAACGCCGGCCGGCCCGTCAGGCTCGCCGTCAGCACCTTCCCGGCCGCCTCGCGGACGCGGCCCTTGGGCCCCATGGGCGCCCACGCGTCCAGCAGCTCCATGGACCACTGGCAGTTCCGGAGCAGGAAGCTGCCGGTGTTGAGGGCCACCCAGGAGCGCTGCTTGTTGAGGAGCTCAGGGTAGCCGTGGATGACGAGGTTGCTCCCCTCGTAGCGGGAGAGCGGGATCTCGAAGCCCATGTCGGTGAAGAGCGCGTCGCTGTCCATCCACCACACCCACTCCACCTCCGGGTGCGACAGCATCAGGCGGCGCAGCAGAGGCAGCTTGGACCAGTACCCGGAGAGCTCGCGGTCGAGGTGCACCATGTTGTGCACGATCTCGATGCCGTGGAGGCGGCAGTAGTCGATCTTGTTCTTGGTCGACTTGAGCAGGTAGTGGTCGCCGGCCGGGTTGTCGCATGGCCCCGGCGACGACCCGGTCACCAGCAGGATCCTCGGGTTGCCCCGCGCGTCGCGGGAAGGGAACCCCGGATTCTGGGACAGCCACTGGCGGCGCTTGGCGTTCCACCGCGTGATGCTGGGGCCGAGGGTGTAGTTCTTCTCCTCGACGACGGGCATGGCCGTCGAGTTGCCTGACAAGGACGCATCGACGACGGGCTGGTCCTCGTCGTCGGGGTCGGAGTCGGTGCGTATCTCGCGGAGAATGCGCTCGATGTCCTCGGCGACCTTGGCGTCAGCTGCCGCGTCGCCACCGCCCTCGCCGGAGAAGGCCATGAGGTTGATGCCGACGGTGCCGCGGAGCACGAGGATGGTGATGAAGCCGCATATGAGCGTCATCTTGACGTTGTTGATGGTCTTCTGCATCTGCTTGTTCCCTCCGCGCGCCGGCCTCCCCGGCCGCCCCAACCCGCCGGCCGCCATGGCAGCAGACGCGCGTACGACCGAGAGCTACTTAACTAGCTAGCGTAGCTTCTCTTCTCTCTCGATCCTGGCGCAATGGCTGGCTTGGGCCAGGAGCGGTTTGCTCCGAGATGTATAGTGTTTCCGAGCTCCTCTGTGGAGACGAGGAGGAGGGTTTTGGTTGGGATCGACGACGACGTGCCGGCTAGTGGGCGCCGACGCTTCCGTCTTCATCGATCGGAGTGCGGAGGAAGTCAGCGGCGCGCGAGTTCCGGGGAATATGAAATTGCGAGATCGGCAGTGTATGGCAGGCCAGCTTCGATTCCTGCCTCGTATTAGAATATGATGATACTAGCCGGTACGGCGCGTTGATCTGCCAAAGTTTTCTGAGAGATCGGATGCATGGAAACAAGGCCGGTGTATTCATGTGCGTCGGTGCGTGTGGACGTTTCCTTCCGGCGTCTGGCCGAATCTATGATTTGGGTGACATTTGGCGGCAACCCAGGAACGGAGCGGGAGGAGTTGGTGGGTAGAACGTTGACTCCCATCGTTCCGTGTCAGTACACACGAAGGGCCTATCTTTTCATGACATTTTTAGTCGTAACGTGGGTGATACTTTTCAGAAAATGCCATGTCGCTCTGAAAAAACTGTTACCCACATGTACTGAAAATGCCGTGAAAATCGTCTTGTGTTTTTTTCTCACGCTTTGATTTACAAGATTTTTTTGAGTACATCAAAGGCAATACCATATTTTTATAGAAGAAGAGAAACAACTGTTTACAAGAGACCTAAGAATGATGCGAACATCACCGTAGGTACACCTGCACCAACATAATTACATAGTCTACTCACACAAATCTACGCAGCCCTACCACTCAGCACACCGGCTTGTTTCCAAGCTTTGATCTCCTCTAGGATTTGTTGCACCAGGACACTATGCAAACGATGGTTGGCAGGAAAAACTCGCACGACATTGGTGATCAACGGTTGTAGCCCACTGAAAATGGGATATAGGACTGCAATCTTCTGTCGTCCATGTAGCAGTGCTTTAGTGGCACTAGCCTTGTGGGTGTTATGACATGTTCCAAACGGTTGAAAATCCTCGTGAGTCCAAACACGATGAAACTTTACGATGATTTTTCTGGACCAGAAGGGACCCTAGAAGGTTCCGGAGGAGGTCGAAAGACCTACTGGAGAGCCACGAGCTCACCGGGCGCGCCCCCTGAGCTCATGGGCCCCATATAGCTCCGTTTGATCTAATTCCACCTCCACAAATTCACAAATATTCCCAAACCAATAGAGAGCAACCCAAAACACTTTTTCATCCGCTGCAGGCTTCTGTACTTCCATGATCCTATCTTGAGGCCTTTTCCGGTACTCTGCCGGAGGGGGGATCGATATCGAAGGGCTTCTACATCATCTGTGCTGTCGTCCGATGATGCGTGAGTAGTTCACCACAGACTTACGGGTTCATAGCTAGTAGCTAGATGACTTCTCTCTCTTTGATGTTCAATACAATGTCTTCATCAACCTTCTTGAAGTTCTATCCGATGTAATCTTTCTTTGCGGTGTGTTTGTTGGGATCCGACGAATTGTGGGTTTATGATCAGATTATTCATTGAAAGTAATTGAGTCTTTTCTGAACTTTATTATGCACCATTGTATAGCTTTGTATTTCTCTCCGACCTATCCGTTTGGTTTCGCCAACTAGATTGATTTACCTTCAGTGTGAGAGGTGCTTTGTAATGGGTTCAATCGTGCGGTGTCCTCACCCAGTAACAGAAGGGGTATGGAGACACGTATTGTATTGTTGCTATTAAGGGTAAAACGATGGGGTTTAATCATATTGCTTGAGTTTACTTTGTCTATATCATGTCATCTTGCTTAAGGCGTTACTCTTTTTGTCATGAACGTAATACCATAGATGCATGCTGGATAGCGGTCGATTGGTGGATTAATAGTAGTAGATGCAGGCAGGAGTCGGTCTACTTGTCATGGACGTGATGCCTATATACATGATCATTGCCATGAATACGTCATAACTATGCGCTTTTCTATCAATTGCCCAACAATATTTTGTTTACCCACCGTATGCTATGTGTTCGAGAGAGAAGCCTCTAGTAAAAACTATGTCCCCCGGGTCTACTTTCATCATATTATAAAAACCAAATACTACCTTGCTGTAATTTATTTACTTTTATTTTGTTTTGTAATTTATCTATCTACCTATACAAGATTTGGCCCTTGCAAGTAACGAGTTCAAGGGGATTGATAACCCTCTTACCCGTGTTGGGTGCAAGTATTTCCTTTTGTGTGTGCAGGTGATGTTCACTAGGGTTTATTGGTGCTCCTTTTGGTTCGATAAACCTTGGTTCTCACTGAGGGGAGTACTTATCTCTACTGTACTGCTTCTCCCTTCCTCTTCTCGGAAAATCTAAATGCAGCTCACAAGTAGCAGAAAGAATTTCTGGCGCCGTTGCCGGAGAGACATCATCAAATCACTACAAGTACATTCACTCAATCTATCATATACTTGCTATAATTTTTATTTGCCTTCTCTTTTTCATCTCCCTCCACTTCTATAAAATCAAAAATACCAAAAATATTTTGTGTGATATCTTTGCTTGTGGTGCCATGTGCCTTCTATTTGCTTGCATCTTTGCTTGCTAAAAATTATGAATGGATCATTATCCACTTGCTAATCTTTTCAAAAAATTCAATTGCGATGAACCAATTGCTAGTGAGTTGAGTGCGCTTGATTATCTTTATGAAGTTTTGCTTGAAAATCATGAATCTGAAAATTGTGATGAAGAGTTGAAAGAAGAAATTATAAAGTGATTCATGAAAACTCCTGGAATGAAAAGCATGATTGCAATGATGTTATTATAAATTCTATTAATGTGAATTGTGCTAATGATATGCAAAGCTACAAGCTTGGGGATGATAATTTTGTTATGTCCGCTACTTATTGCACTGATCATGATTGGGGTGATAATGCTTCTGATGATGCTGAAAATTTATTTGAGCTTCATGATGAATATGTTAGTGATAATAATGTTTGCAATAATATTGAAAGTGGGTTTGGAAGAGTGTCAACTTTAGTAACAAGAATCCCACATATTCTGAGAGTGTTCAATCCTATGAATTTTTTGATAAAAGTGGGTTTGGAAAGGTCATGGCTTTAGTTGATGTTAATCTTGCTATTTTGGAAGATTATAAATATTTTATACATGTGGATCATAAAGAGAATATTTTGTATGATAGCTCTATTGTTGAATTTCAATATGATCCTACATGTAAATTTTTTGAGAGAATTCCTTATTTAACAATGTCTTAAAATTTGTTGCCTTATTTGACACAAAAAAACTTCTTTTCTTATTTAGCATTAAGTCTAAATTTTATGCCTTATATGACACTTCCGTCCATTTTAAGAAGTAATGGTGTTAAATGGCACCTGAAAAGTCCTATTTACCCTTAATGTAGTATGTGACCAAAATTTTACGTGTAAGTGTGTATCCGACCAACTCATTTTGCTAGGTAGCTCGTCTGTACATGCCGCTACGGGCGTGTCTCCTTCTTGCTCGGTCCATCCTGGGACGTGTGCAAAGCGCCCTGTGCCGCTGCTTGTGCTCATTTCCTGAGTCGCCCGTCGTCGGCTTGTTGTGCTATCTACCGGCTGCCTCAGCACTGCGACAGGCTACCTGGCTGCTGGACCACAACGCTAACTCCCTGTCTCTTCCATGCGGCCTTGCAGCTGGGCACTCATGCCTCGAGCAGCAAGTCTCCGCTGCATGCATGAGTGGAAAGTTCCACCAGTGCTAATATGCATACATGCACGTGCAAAGCCAATGAAAGATAGTTAGCGCAAGGTTCAAAAAAAGAGAAAGACAGCTAGTGCATGTATGTACTGGTGCATGTTTCCTTCCCTGTATATTCTGCATTCGACAAAATATTCAGTAATTAACTTCTCTTTGGTAAGAAATTGTGTCGAACACCATCTAGACCAAGTCATGTATTGAATCTAAACTACCACGTAAAATTTTGGTCACATACCCATGAGGGGCAAATAGGTCTTTTTAGATGTCATCTAACACCGTTAAAGCTTAAAATGGACGGAAGTGTCATAAAGGGCATAAAATTTAGACACGGTGTTAGATAGGGAAGAAAAAGTATTGCATTGTCAAATAGGGAAGCAAAATTTTAAGTAGTGTTAAATAAGGAATTTTCTCTAATTATTTTGAGAGGGACAAATATGGTTATAAAAATCTTCATGTCACTAAATTACCTCTCTTTGTGTTGAAACTATTAATGCTTCATTCTTCCTATTTGCATATGCTAGATATTGCTTGTCTTGATAATTTGTTTTTCTTATAAAATGCCTATGCATAGGAAGTATGTTAGACTTAAATGTGTTTATCACATGCTACATGATGCTCTCTTTGTGTTTCAATTATTATCTTTCATGTGAGCATCAATGAAATCTCAAGCCTATGTTAATGGCTATACAGAACGACCTTGTTGGGAGGCAACCCAATAGTTATCTTAAATTTTTGCCTTTTCTTTCTGTTCTTGTGTGTCGACACAATTATTGTTACTGTTATGATTGTGTTTTTATGTTTTAATTAGTGTTTGTGCCAAGTAAAGCCTTCGGGATGATTTGGTTCATATTTGACTTGATTCTGTGAAAAGTCAGAAACTTTTACACCCAGTGCTAGAATAATTATAATTCACTGGAACGTGATAAAATTATGAAATTTTTACACATGATTGATATACAAATTTACCATGTTGTCCTAATTTTTCAGTTGTTTTGGAGTTACGGAAGTATAGTTTTTTGTTTAGATCATTACAGACTGATCTGTTTTAGACATATTCTGTTTTTATTGCATAGTTTACTTTTTTAATTGATGCTAATATAGTAGGTATTATGCAAGAACAAATTATGAATGAGTTCACAAACAATACCTAAAGTTTATGGTTTGTCTATTATACTAACGGATCTCACGAGGTCTCTGTTGAGTTTTGTGTGCTGAAGTTTTCAAGTTTTAGGTGAGATCATGATGGATGAAGGAATAAGGAACAACAAGACCCTAAGCTTGGAGATTCCCAAGGCACCCCAAGGTAATATTTAAGGAAGACCCAAGAATCTAAGCTTGGGGATGCCCCAGATGGCATCCCCTCTTTCGTCTACAATCTATAGGGGTGTTACTTGGAGCTACATTTCTATTCATCACATGGTATGAGTTTTGCTTGGAGTGTCTTGTGCCATAGATTTTGCTTTGTTTGCTTTTAGTTTGGCACAAGCATTGTTTGCTGGACACACCTTTTGAGAGGTACACACATTTATTGTGATTTGTTAGAATACTCTATGTGCTTCACTTATATCTTTTAAGCTAGGCAGTTGCTCTAGTGCTTCACTTATATCTTTTAGAGCACGACGGTGGTTATATTTTATAGAAATGATTGCACTCGCATGCTTCACTTAAAATCTTTTTGAGAGTCTATGAATAGTAAGTGGTAAAGTGCACGTGTTATAGGACTAGTCCAAGAAGGATAGGTATTCAAGGGAGATATAATAAACTCTTTCATGTAGATCACAAAATATGAGACACGTGGTTTAATGATACTGATGTCATAATATGAATGGATATTGGTTCATGATCATTGGCCAGTGGAAATATCGGTATTAAAGCTTGTTATTCACTTCTGATCTAAGCATTGGTCATGGCATGGTGGGGAGGTTTGAGCATTTGTATTTCTGATTGAAATCCTTGAGTGTTGTTCTAATCGGATGCGCGTGATGGTTAACTCCTACCAACCAATTCCCTAGGGGCATGCGAGTAGTACTTTGCTTTGATGGCTAATAGGCTTTCACAATAAGTATGTGAGTTCTTTATGACTAATGTGAGTCCATGGATTATACGCACTCCTACCTTTCCGCAATTTGCTAGCCTCTTTGGTACCGTGCATTGCCCTTTCTCACCTCAAGAGTTGGTGCAAACTTTGTCGGTGCATCCAAACCCTGTGGTATGATACGCTCTATCACACATAAGCCTCCTTATATCTTCCTCAAAACAACCACCATACCTACCTATTATGGCATTTCCATAGCCGTTCCGAGATATATTGCCATGCAACTTCCACCGTTCCATCACATGACTTGTGTGTTCATCGTCATATTACTTTGCATGATAATATAGAGCTGGCATGACATTTGTGGCACAACCACCATTCATCATTATTATTCATGTTATGCTAGATCATTACACATCCTGGTACACTTCCATAGGCATTCATATAGAGTCATATTGTTTCTGTTATCGAGTTGTAACATTGAGTTGTGAGTAAACAAAAGTGTGATGATCATCATTATTAGAGCATTGTCCAAGTGAGGAAAGGATGATGGAGACTATGATTCCCCGACAAGTCGGGATGAGACTTTAGACGAAAAATAAGAAAAAAAGATAATGAAAAAAGATAAAAAATTAAAGAAAATGAGAGAAAAGAGAGAACGGGCAATGTTACTATCCTTTTTCCACATTTGTGCTTCAGAGTAGCACCATGTTCTTCATATAGAGAGTCTCCTGAGTTATCACTTTCATATACTAGTGGGAATTTTTCATTATAGAACTTGGCTTATATATTTCGATGATGGGCTTCCTCCAATCCCCGAGGTCTCCATGAGCAAGCGAGTTGGATGAACACCCACTTAGTTTTTTAGCTTTCATACACTTATAGCTCTTAGTGCATTGATGTCTACTACACAACCTTCTTCTTGTAGACGTCGTTGGGCCTCCAAGTGCAGAGGTTTGTAGGACAGTAGCAAATTTCCCTCAAGTGGATGACCTAAGATTTATCAATCCGTGGGAGGCGTAGGATGAAGATGGTCTCCCTCAAGCAACCCTGCAACCAAATAACAAAGAGTCTCTTGTGTCCCCAACACACCCAATACAATGGTAAATTGTATAGGTGCACTAGTTCGGCGAAGAGATGGTGATACAAGTGCAATATGGATGGTAGATATGGGTATTTGTAATATGAAAATATAAAAACAGCAAGGTAGCAAGCGATAAAAGTGAGCGTAAACGAGGCAATGCTAGGAAACAAGGCCTAGGGTTCATACTTTCAGTAGTGCAAGTTCTCTCAACAATAATAACATAATTGGAACAATAACTATCCCTCAACATGCAACAAAGAGTCACTCCAAAGTCACTAATAGCGGAGAACAAACGAAGAGATTATGGTAGGGTACGAAACCACCTCAAAGTTATTCTTTCTGATCGATCTATTCAAGAGTCCGTAGTAAAATAACATGAAGCTATTCTTTCCGTTTGATCTATCATAGAGTTCGTACTAGAATAACACCTTAAGACACAAATCAACCAAAACCCTAATGTCACCTAGATACTCCAATGTCACCTCAAGTATCCGTGGGTATGATTATACGATATGCATCACACAATCTCAGATTCATCTATTCAACCAACACAAAGAACTTCAAAGAGTGCCCAAAGTTTCTACCGGAGAGTCAAGATGAAAACGTGTGCCAACCCCTATGCATAGGTTCATGGGCGGAACCCGCAAGTTGATCACCAAAACATACATCAAGTGGATCACGTGATATCCCATTGTCACCACAGATAAGCACGGCAAGACATACATCAAGTGTTCTCAAATCCTTAAAGACTCAATCCGATAATATAACTTCAAAGGGAAAACTCAATCCATTACAAGAGAGTAGAGGGGGAGAGACATCATAAGATCCAAGTATAATAGCAAAGCTCGTGATACATCAAGATCGTATCACCTCAAGAACACGAGAGAGGGAGAGATCAAACACATAGCTACTGGTACATACCCTCAGCCCCGAGGGTGAACTACTCCCTCCTCGTCATGGAGAGCGCCGGGATGATGAAGATGGCCACCGGTGAGGGATCCCCCCTCGAGCAGGGTGCCGGAACAGGGTCCCAATTGGTTTTTGGTGGCTACAGAGGCTTGCGGCGGCGGAACTCCCGATCTATTCTCTTCCCCGATGTTTTTAGGGTATATGGACATATATAGGCGAAAGAAGTCGGTAAGGGGAGCCACGAGGGGCCCACGAGGGTGGAGGGCGCGCCCAGGGGGGTGGGCGCGCCCCCTGCCTCGTGCCTTCCTCGTTGCTTCCCTTATGTACACTCCAAGTCTTCTGGATTGCTTCCGTTCCAAAAATAACTCTCCGGAAGGTTTCATTCCGTTTGGACTCCGTTTGATATTCCTTTTCTGCGAAACACTGAAACAAGGAGAAAAACATAAACTGGCACTGGGCTCTGGGTTAATAAGTTAGTCCCAAAAATAATATAGAAGTGCATAGTAAAGCCCATTAAACATCCAAGATGGATAATATAATAGCATGAATACTTCACAAATTATAGATACGTTGGAGACGTATCAGCATCCCCAAGCTTAATTCCTGCTCGTCCTCGAGTAGGTAAATGATAAAAGAAAGAATTTATGAAGTGTGAATGCTACAGGTGCATAAGTTTGATCAATGATAATTTCAATCACCTTGTCTGGCATCATTATATGTCATAACAGTAGCTCAACTCATAGAACTTTGCATGATCAAGTAACAAACTATTCACATGTTAAAGTATAGATCATAAACTTTCTTGAAAACTAACAAACCGTGTTAATAGTCATCAAACAATTACAATTCATCTTATTTTCAGGAAGAGTCTATGTCAGAGCTTTGATTCAGCAAACTTCACATACTCAACTATCATTTAGTCTTCCATGATTGCTACCACTCAAAGCATATTTTTAGAACAAATAGTATTCATCAAACACAGAGAAAGATAGGGGCTTGATGTTTCGCCTCCCAACCTTTTACCTCAAGGGTAATGTCAACAATAATAATTCATGCTCAAATATATTTGAATGGCCATATATGCTTAGATCTTTCCATCACATGATGCTTGCCAACTAAAGAGTAGGTTGGAATGAGAAGGAATACTACTGACTCTTGCATAAAAGTAAAAGATAGGCCCTTCGCAGAGGGAAGCAGGGATTTGCAGAGGTGCCAGAGCTCGAAGCAAAAACAGAGATGAAAATAATTTTGAGAGGTATGCTTTCATTGTCAACATAACGACCAAGAGTTCCCAATATCTTCCATACTAGATACATTATAGGCGGTTCCCACGCAGAAAGGTAAAGTTTTTACTCCCCCTCCACCAACATTCACACTCCACGGCTTGTCCAAAACAACGGGTGTCTTCCAACTATCAACATTCCTGGGGGAGTTTTGTTTAAATTATTGGTGATTTTGTTTTTGATCTTTTGATCATAGGACTGGGCATCCTAGTTACCAGCCATTTTCTCGTGAATGATAAGCGGAGTCCACTCATCGGGAGAATAACCCACCTAGCATGGAAGATACTGACAGCCCCTAGTCGCTACATGAGCGATTCGGGCATACAAAACAGATAATTATTTGAAGGTTTAGAGTTTGGCACATGCAAATTTACTTGGAACGGCAGGTAAATACCGCATATAGGTAGATATGGTGGACACTCATGGAAGAAACTTGGTTCAAGGATTTGGATGCACAAGTAGTATTCCCGCTTAGTACAGATATTTTGGCTAGCAAAGGATTCTAAATAGCAAGGACCACATGTTAGAGGATCCATAACAATATAACTTCTATACAAATATACCCAAGCATAACTCATTATGTTGTCTTCCTTGTCCAACTTCAACTAATTTGCTCAGGTTTGAAAATAATTAATGGGGATCACAATCATAGAAGATATCCAAGATAGTATATTTATATGTGAAATCTCTCTTCCTTCAATATTCTTTCATGCATTGTTCAAGTGACCAATACAATGTTTGCTAACCTTCAAAAAATTTACCACCTCTACTTCTTATATGTGAAGGCATTACTCCCCATGGGATAAGCATATGAAACATATATAATTTCAGATTTATGACATTCAAATCATTCAACCATTTACTCATAAGATATAAGTGAAGCACATGAGTAAATGACAAACTACTCCAAAAAGATATAAGTGAAGATCAATGAGTAGTTAAATAATTATGTAGCTATGTGAAGACTCTCTCTCATTTAAGAATTTCGGATCTTGGTATTTTATTCAAACAGCAAGCAAAGCTAAAGAAAATAAAATGACGCTCCAAGCAAAACACATATCATGTGGTGAATAAAAATATAGCTCCAAGTAAAGTTACCGATGAACGAAGACGAAAGAGGGGATGCCATCCGGGGCATCCCCAAGCTTAGGCTCTTGGTTGTCCTTGAATATTACCTTGGGGTGCCTTGGGCATCCCCAAGCTTAGGATCTTTCCACTCCATATTCCATAGTCCATCGAATCTTTACCCAAAACTTGAAAACTTCACAACACAAAACTCAACAGAAAACTCGCGAGCTCCGTTAGCGAAAGAAAAACAAAACACAACTTCAAGGTACTGTATTGAACTCGTTATTTTATATTGGTGTTAAACCTACTGTATTCCAACTTCTCTTTGGTTTATAAACTATTTTAGTAGCCATAGTTTCATCAAAATAAGCAAACAACACACGAAAACAGAATCTGTCAAAACAGAACAGTCTGTAGTAATCTGTAACTAACGCAAACTTCTGGAACTCAAAAAATTCTACCAAAATAGGACGACCTAGATAATTTGATTATTGATCTGCTACAATTGGAATCAGTATTTTATCACGTTCTGGTGATTTTAAACAATCGTTTTCGTGAACAGAAAGTTTCTGGAATTTTCAGCAAGATCAAATAACTATCATCCAAGAAGATCCTATAGGTCTTACTTGGCACAAACACTAATTAAAACATAAAACCACATCTTAACAGAAGCTAGATGGGTTATTTATTACTAAACAGAACCAAAAAAGAAGAGACTAAAATAAAATTGGGTTGCCTCCCAACAAGCGCTAACGTTTAACGCCCCTAGCTAGGCATGATGATTTCAATGATGCTCACATACAAGATAAGAATTGAAACATAAAGAGAGCATCATGAAGAATATGACTAGAACATTTAAGTCTAACCCACTTCCTATGCATTGGGATTTTGTGAGCAAACAACTTATGAGAACAATAATCAACTAGCATAGGAAGGCAAAACAAGCATAACTTCAAAACTTTAAGCACATAGAGAGGAAACTTGATATTATTGCAATTCTTACAAGCATATATTCCTCCCTCATAATAATTTTCAGTAGCATCATGAATGAATTCAAAAATATAACCAGCACCTAAAGCATTCTTTTCATGATCTACTTGCATAGAAATTTTACTACTCTCCACATAAGCAAAATTCTTCTCATTCGGAATAGTGGGAGTATCATAAGAGACTTGAATACTATAAATTGTTTCCACAGTAAAAGAGTAATGTTCAGAAAAAGGGTAATCATAATCATGACAAGTTTTATAAATATAATCATCACTACTTTTTATAGCATAAGTTTCATCACAATAATCATCATATGTAGCAACTTTGTTCTCATCATAATCGATTGAAACCTATTCCAAGATAGTGGACTCATTACTAAATAAAGTCATGACCTCTCCAAATCCACTTTCATAAATATTATAAGATTCAACATCCTCCAAAATAGTGGGATCATTACTTTCTAAAGTTGACACTCTTCCAAACCCACTTTCATCAATATAATCATCATAGGTAGAAGGCATGCTATCATCATAACAACTTTGCATATCAAAACCTGGGAGGCTAAAAATATCGTCTTCATTAAACGTAGCATTCCCAAGCTTGGGAAAAACATTAATTTCAGCAAATATATTCTCAAATGTGTCATCCTCATCAAACATAGCATCCCCAAGCTTGGGCCTTTTCATATTATAAGCATAATCACTCTCATTATTAATAGTATGGATAGCACCAATAGTATAGCAATTATCATCATCACAATGAGTAGTATGAGCAACATCATTTGGGAGGGATACCTTTTTACCTTTGCTTCTCCGTTTTCCTTTCTTCTTCTTCACCACATCATGTGTGGGTTCAATCCTCTTTTTGGAGCTCCTTATTAATGAGATTGGTTGAATAGAAGGCTCCTCCTCGTTACCTGATTCATCATAAGAAATAATAGGAGGATATTGGGAAGTCTCTTCCCTTTCATTAGTATTCTCTTCATCTTTTATTTGTTTTCTTGTCTTTATGTAATTGTCAATATAAGGATTTTCAATGCAATTTACTGCACAATACATATGAATTTCCTCTAGATCAAAATCAAGAAGTTTATCACGGGCAAATACTGGAAGATAGTTAGTTATACATTTCGATTCTTCATAACCCATAAGCAAACTAAGTATCAAAAAGAACGAGTGCAGTAAATGACTTAACCATAAACTTACCTATTACTGCATCAGGCTGTGCTTCAACCTCCTCCATGCTAACGTGGTTCACATGTCCTTTGTTGAAAGGGTTCGGCTTCTTCCCAGAGCTTCCATTTCCATTACCATTCTGGGCTTCAGGACATTCATTGGCATAATGTCCAGTCTTCTGGCACGTAAAGCAAGTGACTTGGCTTAGGTCTCTCCACATATTGAAATCATCTGGTGCATAACGTGCTAACTTACTGAAATCCTCCACATATTGGCCTACGGTGCGTCCTCCTTGGCGTAGGTTGCGAAACTCACGCTTCTTCATAGCCATAGCTCCTGCTGAAACATGGGCTGTACGGAAAGCTTGCTGAAACTGGTCCCATGTGACAGTGTCAATAGGGTGTGTGGCAAGCGTTGTAGGTTCCGGTGATGCTTGGTATTCCTATATTCAAGTACTTGGTGACTTCCCTCAAGTGACGTCCAAAAGGCGTATCCTCATCTGGTTGCATGAACTTGCTCCTTGCATCCGCCATTCCTAAAAGAGTAGAAAGTGGAGAGGGGTCAGAAATGACAAGAGAGAAGTGTTCTAGGGTTTAAGCTTACTGGTCGTGTCCTATAGTCAGCGTGTGCTCTGATACCACCTTTGTAGCGACCAGACCTCAAACAGTCTGTGCTGCTGTGCACCAGTGTCATCCCTGGATCAGTAATGCTGACACGCACAGTACAAATGGAGGATTTATAACAGAGTAGCAATCACCCACTTATTACATCGAACATCTCAAAAGAGAAATAAGTATGATAAATATGGCTTAAGGCCATCTAAGTACGATAACAGCGGAAGGCTTGGAAGATAAGTGAGTCCATCCACTCCAACGGCATAACTTGGTATAAGACCACGACCTAAGGCACCTTACTCGTCGTCTGAAAAGTCTGCAACATGAAACGTTGCAGCCCGAAAACGGGTCAGCACATGGAATATGCTGGCAATGTAACACATAGAGAATAATGAACATAATAATGCTATACTACATGTATATATGGCTGGTCGAAAGCTCTATGGTTACAGTTTTGCGAAAAAGCCAATTTTTCCCTACTGCAAAGGAATAAATTTTATTTAACTATCATGGTGGTTGTTAAACATTGAGAATGGTTGACAGCATTCTCAATCCCAATTAAGTATCATCATTAACCCAACAAGATTAATTAAAGTAACATGATGAGATTCACATGATAATCCAAGTACTAGATACTCAAGTTGTCCATAACCGGGGACACGGCTAACCATGATTAGTTTATACACTCTGCAGAGGTTTGTGCACTTTTCCCACAAGACTCGATCGCCTCCGCTTGGTTCTCGCACTACATGATGTTTGAGAAACGGATGACCGAGACACAGTCTTTCAGAAGTGTTTGCACCTTACGATGTGATAGACCGTACCACCTACATCCCCTACATCAGCTAGTCTACCACTGTAAGAGTTCACACAACTTAATCAACCATGCTAGAGCCCATAATAGCTTGCGGCTGCACACGGAAGTTTCTAGCATGAATAATCTCATGATCCCTTTGAACCTGGGTGGCGGTCCAAAAGAAAAACAGGCAATCCTGGAATACCCAGGTACCTCAATCCACCCAGATGTGAGTTTTAGTTGCCACCTTAAGTAAACCATTAATTAACAATCTCACATCTGTCATGAATACTCTCAAACCCAATCCACGTCTACGAGCATAGCATAGCAATATAATAGCAACCGTAGAAGTAACTCCCAAGGGTTTGATAAATAAAACAGGTAATAGGTACTACCTCAACTACTTCCCAATACCCACAGTTTAGATAGATCCTAACCATGCAATGTTTGAGGATTGATCTAATGCAATAAAAACTGGGTATGGAAAAGTATGATCAAAGTGTTACTTGCCTTGCTGATGATCCGCGAAACCTAGAGATTCGAAGTAACAAGCGGCGCACTCCGGGTACTCTATCGCAAACAAACAAGCAAACAATAAGTACTCATCTAATGCACAAGTAAAACTCAAATAAAAGATCCAACCAGAAAGTTCAACTTAAGAACTCCGGTTTGCAAAAAGAATCAAATCGAACGAAGCAACGAAAGTCAAACGGCGAAAGAAACAAGCTTCGTTTACTAATCTGGATCTAGGTCAAATTTTACAGTAGCAAAAACTTGTTTGAGTAGGTTAAACGGAAAGAGAATTTCGAGACGAAACTCTAGGCGCTTGAATCGCCTGATTTCGATAAACGAGCGAAAAGTTAAACGAAAACGAAGTTTTGATCGGAAATCACGATCTGAAATAATCGCGGAAAAATCCGGCGAAAAAGAAAACTGACGAACAGTTAAACGAACGGACGTTCGTTAACAGCGACAATCCGACGAACACGTTCGTTAAAACGAACGGGTCGGTGAATGTTCACTAAGTAATAAAACCAAAAAAAATAAACCGATCTGAAAAAAACGAAAACTAGGGTTTAGAAAAAAACCGAATCGGTTTTTAAAAAAAAAACCGGACTCGGCGGCGGCGGCTCCGGCGGGACTCCGGCGGGGCGACGGCGAGGCTCGGGCGGCGGGGGGCGGCGGCGCGGCGCTGCAGCGGGCGGCGGCGGGTGCGGGTCGGGGCGGCGGCGGGCTGAGGGAAGGAGGCGGGGTGGGGGGTATTTAAGAGGGGGAGGGGTGGCGTGGAGGAGGGGCAAGGCGGCGGCGGGGCGGCGTGTCCGAGCCGGACTCGGCGGCAGCACCATCGTGCGCGCGAGGGAGACGACGGGAGGCGGCGGCCTGGCTCGGCTGGGCCTCGGCCCAGTCGGGCGCGGGGATTTTTTTTTAAAAATATTCCGCCGAATAAAAAAACGCAGAAAAATAAATAAAAATCCAAAAATGATAAAAAAAATCCCCGTCTAATTAAAATAATTAGAACAAGGTGAACATTTTTCTTGGCCAAAAATGCAATTTTGAAAACGTGCAATTTTTTTTAATGCAAGTGAAATTGCAAATAAAATCCGAATAAAATCCAATATTTGATTTTAATATTTTCCTCCAATATTTCAATTGTTTTGGAGAAGTCATATTTTCTCCTCTCATTTATTTTAATATGAAATATTTTTTGGAGAGAAAATAATTAAAACCAAAATCCTCGTTTTATTATTTGATAAAAATCAAATATGAAAAACCGGGAAAATCCCCAACTCTCTCCGAGGGTCCTTGAGTTGCTTAGGATTTGTCGAGAATTTTGCCAAAATGCAATAGAATATGCTATGCAATGATGATCTAATGTATAACATTCCAAATTGAAAATTTGGGATATTACAAACCTACCCCCTTAAGATGAATCTCGCCCTCGAGATTCGGGTTGGCTAGAAAATAGGTGAGAGTGGTTCTTCCATAGATCATCCTCTCGCTCCCAGGTGGCTTCATCTTCCGTATGGTGGCTCCACTGGACTTTGCAAAACTTGATGACCTTACTGCGGGTAACTCGGCTGGCATACTCAAGAATCTTAACTGGTTTCTCCTTATAGGTCAAATCACTTTCCAGCTGAATCGCTTCCAGTGGCACTGTATATCTTAGTGGTATCTCAGCCATCTCTGCATGGCACTTCTTCAACTGGGAAACGTGGAATACATCATGAACTCCTGACAATCCTTCAGGCAATTCCAGTTTGTATGCAACTTCCCCCATACGTTCCAAAACTCTGTATGGTCCGATAAAACGGGGCGCTAACTTTCCCTTAACTCCAAAGCGCTTCACTCCTCGAAGTGGTGATACTCGAAGATAAACTCTGTCTCCGACTTCGTGAACTGTCTCCTTACGTTTAGAATCCGCATAACTCTTCTGCCTGGACTGGGCTACCTTGAGCCTACCGCGAATCAACCTCACTTTCTGTTCAGACTCCTTAATCAAATCTGGTCCAAACAACTGACGGTCTCCAACTTCGTCCCATAACTATGGTGTCCTACACCTCCTTCCATACAAAGCTTCGAAAGGGGCCATCTTCAAACTGGTTTGGTAACTGTTGTTGTAAGAAAACTCTGCATATGGCAAATTGTCGTCCCAGCTAGATCCATAATCTAGCGCACAAGCTCTTAACATGTCTTCCAAAATCTGATTGACTCTCTCGGTCTGTCCATCTGTCTGTGTGTGAAAGGCTGTACTGAATTCTAGCCTGGTTCCCAAAGTTTCATGTAACTGATTCCAAAACTTCAAGGTAAACTGGGTTCCTCTATCTAATACAATGGTCCTCGGAACTCCATGCAAACATACTTTCCTGGTCATGTATATCTTTGCCAACTTAGCACTGGTGTAAGTGGTCTTCACTGGGATGAAATGAGCTACTTTCGTCAAACGGTCGACTACAACCCATATTGAGTCATAGCCTGAACGAGTCCTGGGCAATCCCGTGATAAAATCCATGCCTATTTTATCCCACTTCCATTCGGGTATCGGCAATGGTTGTAGCAATCCCGCTGGCTTCTGATGTTCTGCCTTCACTCTCTGACACACATCACAAACTGCTACATACTCCGCAATATCCTTCTTCATTCCGGCCCACCAGAAAGTATCCTTCAAATCCAAATACATCTTGGTATTTCCTGGGTGAATCGAATACGGTGAATCATGGGCCTCTTTCAAGATCAATTTCCTGATCTCCGGATCATTGGGCACGTAAACGCGGTCCTCAAACCATAAGGTATCGTACTCATCCTCACGAAATCCCTTGGCTTTTCCTTTGCTCAACTTTTCCTTTATCTCGATAATCTCCTTGTCTGTCTTCTGAGCTTCTCTGATCTTTTCCATCAAGGTAGACTGAATCTCCAATGTTGCTAAATAGCCTCTTGGAACTATTTCCAAACATAGCTCGCGAAGATCCTCGGCTAACTCATGGGGTAACTCTCCTGTCATGAGGGTGTTGACATGGCTCTTGCGGCTCAACGCATCTGCTACTACGTTAGCCTTCCCTGGGTGATAATGCAATCTCATATCATAGTCCTTAATAAGCTCCAACCATCTCCTCTGCCTAAGATTTAACTCCTTCTGCGTGAAAATGTACTTCAAACTCTTGTGATCTGTGTACACCTCACAATGGTTTCCAATGAGAAAATGTCTCCATGTCTTCAACGCATGCTCCACGGTTGCTAACTCCAAATCATGCGTGGCATAATTCTTCTCATGGGGTTTAAGCTGTCGTGAAGCATATGAAACAACTCTTCCTTCCTGCATAAGCACTGCTCCAAGTCCTCGACGAGAAGCGTCGCAATAAACTTCATAATCCTTGCGTTGATCTGGCAGAATCAACACTGGGGATGTAACCAATCGTTTCTTCAACTCTTGGAAACTAGCTTCACATTCCTCAGTCCAATTGAATTTGGTGTCCTTCTTCAATAGCTCAGTCATGGGCTTTGCAATCTTTGAGAAATTCTCGATGAACCTCCGATAGTATCCTGCAAGTCCAAGGAAACTCCGGATCTCTCCAACTGACGTGGGTGATTCCCAACCTGTTACTGTGTCAACTTTGGCGGGGTCTACTGCTATTCCTTCTCCGGATATAACATGTCCGAGGAATCCAACTTCCTTCAGCCAAAATTCACATTTGCTGAACTTGGCGTATAACTGATGTTCTCTGAGCTTCTCAAGTACCAAACACAAATGCTCCTTATGCTCTTCTTCATTCTTGGAATAGACTAAAATATCGTCAATGAACACCACGACGAACTTATCCAAAAACTCCATAAACACTTTGTTCATCAGGTTCATGAAATAGGCAGGGGCGTTAGTTAGACCAAATGACATAACGGCATACTCATACAGCCCATAACTGGTGGTAAAAGCCGTCTTAGGTATATCCTGCTCTCGAATCTTCAAGTGGTGGTATCCTGATCGTAGATCGATCTTGGAAAATACCTTAGCTCCTTGTAAGCGGTCAAACAAATCATTAATCATCGGCAGTGGGTACTTGTTCTTGATGGTCACTTCATTCAATCCACGGTAATCAACAACCATCCTCAACGATCCATCTTTCTTCTCCACTAGAAGTACTGGTGATCCCCAAGGTGACGAACTTGGGCGAATATAGCCTTTATCCAATAACTCCTTAATCTGCTTCTTAATTTCCTCCAAATCTTTTGCGGGCATCCTGTACGGTCTCTTAGATATCGGTCCTGTGCATGGCAAAAGTTCAATCAGAAACTCAATGTCTCTATCCGGTGGCATGCCTGGCAACTCTTCTGGAAATACATCATGGGTAATCCTTCACCACTGGTACTTCCTCCTGTACAACTCCTGATAAGGAATTTACTTGAGTCCACTTCGGCACATGCCGGGATACATACTTAATCCTTCTTCCTTCTGGGGTGGTAAGCATAATCGACTTACTGGCACAATCGATGTTCCCTCCATACTTTGATAACCAATCCATGCCTAATATTACATCCAATCCTTGCGATTCCAATATTATTAGGTCTGAGGGAAACAGGTAGTTACCAATCCTTAATGGTAACCGATCACACCATAAACTAGCGATATACTCTGCTCCTGGCGAGGTTACTAACATGGGTGACCTAAGGGCTTGGGTTGGCAGTTTATACTTATCCACAAATCCCCTTGATATGTATGAATGCGATGCACCAGTATCAAAAAGAACGAGTGCAGTAAATGACTTAACCATAAACTTACCTATTACTGCATCAGGCTGTGCTTCAACCTCCTCCATGCTAACGTGGTTCACATGTCCTTTGTTGAAAGGGTTCGGCTTCTTCCCAGAGCTTCCATTTCCATTACCATTCTGGGCTTCAGGACATTCATTGGCATAATGTCCAGTCTTCTGGCACGTAAAGCAAGTGACTTGGCTTAGGTCTCTCTTAGCTGGGGTTGAAGGGTTGGTACGGTTCTGTCCGTTGCTTCCTCCATTTCCATTACCATTCTTGGAGCCATTATGGTTGTGCGAACTACCTCCTCCATGGGTATGCTGAAACTGTCCTCCCGATTTCGGGGCAAAACGTGGCTTTTGTTGAGCTCCAGAATTGTACTTCCCTTGTCCATACTTCCTCTTACGGTTTTCAATCTGCTGCTGCTTCCCTTCAATCATGAGTGCTCTATCTACCAACTCCTGGTAGTTGTTGAAGGTTGCTACCATTAGTTGCATGCTCAGCTCATCATTCAGTCCTTCCAAAAACTTCTCCTGCTTGGCTGCATCTGTAGAAACGTCATCTGGTGCATAACGTGCTAACTTACTGAAATCCTCCACATATTGGCCTACGGTGCGTCCTCCTTGGCGTAGGTTGCGAAACTCATGCTTTTTCATAGCCATAGCTCCTGCTGAAACATGGGCTGTACGGAAAGCTTGCTGAAACTGGTCCCATGTGAGAGTGTCAATAGGGTGTGTGGCTGTGTAATTCTCCCACCATGATGCTGCGGGTCCATCAAGCTGATGTGCGGCAAAACGCACTCTTTCCGCATCTGTGCATCCTGCAGTGGCCAACTCCCTTCCAACTTTGCGGAGCCAATTATCTGCAACAATCGGCTCGGTGCTGCTGGAAAACACCGGCGGATTTAGCCTCAGGAAACGGGCTAAGTGATCAACAGGTGGTGGTGGTGGGTTGTTGTTGTTGTTGCCTTGGTTCTGTACTAGCACTTGCATCAGGGCATTCTGTTGCTGAATCAACTGAGTGATCTCTGGTGGGAAAACAAATCCGGTGTCGCGTCTCGGAGGCATCTGATAGGTTAGAAAAGATGAGAGTTTAGAATAGAATGAGGTCTAGAGGGAAAACACTACCCATATGCTCATGAGACAAATACAATCAGTAACACTCAATCAATCCAAACAAGGCATACAATCGATCTATCTAGCGTTACAAAAGTGCTTGAACTATAAAAATGGGGAAAACTACTACTGATATGGTGGTCTACTAGAAATTCTGATCAGTTGAAGACTCCATGATATCTGCTCCAGCTTCATCAATAAAATCATCTTCACTGGGGTCCGAGTCGGTGTCGTCGATGATGATGTAGTTATCCGGGCAAGCGCACTCATCACCTTCTGCTTTTGGTACTGGGTTTCCCATGAATACTCCAATCTTCTTCTCCAGGTCGTCATTCTTCCCTACTAGCGCGATGATTTCCTCCAAATAATCCTCGCGTGTAGCCTTGAGTTCTTCCTCCAGCTCCTTGATCTTCGTCAATGCCTTCTTCAGGTCTATCTTGTCTGAGCACATCTGGTTCTCCTGGCGACGAATGTGTTGGTTTTGCTCCTGGATGAAAGCTGCAATTGATCCATCCTTCTTGGTGCTGATCATTTCCCATTGCTCTTCTCGGCGTCCACAAATCTGATAAATAGTATCCTTAAGCTCCCTGTGGTAGACTTCTCCAATGTGTCCCACAGCGATGTGGGCTGCCATGCTCTTCCCTAAACTCCAGGTTGGTGCTTCAAAAGACAACTTTATAGGCTCAGTGACTGGCGCAATCGTCCTTCCTGGAACTTGAACTTGAATCTTCCAGCTCTCCTCTTCAGGTAATATGGTGTTGTAGGTTCCGGTGATGCTTGGTATTCCTATATTCAAGTACTTGGTGACTTCCCTCAAGTGACGTCCAAAAGGCGTATCCTCATCTGGTTGCATGAACTTGCTCCTTGCATCCGCCATTCCTAAAAGAGTAGAAAGTGGAGAGGGGTCAGAAATGACAAGAGAGAAGTGTTCTAGGGTTTAAGCTTACTGGTCGTGTCCTATAGTCAGCGTGTGCTCTGATACCACCTTTGTAGCGACCAGACCTCAAACAGTCTGTGCTGCTGTGCACCAGTGTCATCCCTGGATCAGTAATGCTGACACGCACAGTACAAATGGAGGATTTATAACAGAGTAGCAATCACCCACTTATTACATCGAACATCTCAAAAGAGAAATAAGTATGATAAATATGGCTTAAGGCCATCTAAGTACGATAACAGCGGAAGGCTTGGAAGATAAGTGAGTCCATCCACTCCAACGGCATAACTTGGTATAAGACCACGACCTAAGGCACCTTACTCGTCGTCTGAAAAGTCTGCAACATGAAACGTTGCAGCCCGAAAACGGGTCAGCACATGGAATATGCTGGCAATGTAACACATAGAGAATAATGAACATAATAATGCTATACTACATGTATATATGGCTGGTGGAAAGCTCTATGGTTACAGTTTTGCGAAAAAGCCAATTTTTCCCTACTGCAAAGGAATAAATTTTATTTAACTATCATGGTGGTTGTTAAACATTGAGAATGGTTGACAGCATTCTCAATCCCAATTAAGTATCATCATTAACCCAACAAGATTAATTAAAGTAACATGATGAGATTCACATGATAATCCAAGTACTAGATACTCAAGTTCTCCATAACCGGGGACACGGCTAACCATGATTAGTTTATACACTCTGCAGAGGTTTGTGCACTTTTCCCACAAGACTCGATCGCCTCCGCTTGGTTCTCGCACTACATGATGTTTGAGAAACGGATGACCGAGACACAGTCTTTCAGAAGTGTTTGCACCTTACGATGTGATAGACCGTACCACCTACATCCCCTACATCAGCTAGTCTACCACTGTAAGAGTTCACACAACTTAATCAACCATGCTAGAGCCCATAATAGCTTGCGGCTGCACACGGAAGTTTCTAGCATGAATAATCTCATGATCCCTTTGAACCTGGGTGGCGGTCCAAAAGAAAAACAGGCAATCCTGGAATACCCAGGTACCTCAATCCACCCAGATGTGAGTTTTAGTTGCCACCTTAAGTAAACCATTAATTAACAATCTCACATCTGTCATGAATACTCTCAAACCCAATCCACGTCTACGAGCATAGCATAGCAATATAATAGCAACCGAAGAAGTAACTCCCAAGGGTTTGATAAATAAAACAGGTAATAGGTACTACCTCAACTACTTCCCAATACCCACAGTTTAGATAGATCCTAACCATGCAATGTTTGAGGATTGATCTAATGCAATAAAAACTGGGTATGGAAAAGTATGATCAAAGTGTTACTTGCCTTGCTGATGATCCGCGAAACCTAGAGATTCGAAGTAACAAGCGGCGCACTCCGGGTACTCTATCGCAAACAAACAAGCAAACAATAAGTACTCATCTAATGCACAAGTAAAACTCAAATAAAAGATCCAACCAGAAAGTTCAACTTAAGAACTCCGGTTTGCAAAAAGAATCAAATCGAACGAAGCAACGAAAGTCAAACGGCGAAAGAAACAAACTTCGTTTACTAATCTGGATCTAGGTCAAATTTTACAGTAGCAAAAACTTGTTTGAGTAGGTTAAACGGAAAGAGAATTTCGAGACAAAACTCTAGGCGCTTGAATCGCCTGATTCCGATAAACGAGCGAAAAGTTAAACGAAAACGAAGTTCTGATCGGAAATCACGATCTGAAATAATCGCGGAAAAATCCGGCGAAAAAGAAAACTGACGAACAGTTAAACGAACGGACGTTCGTTAACAGCGACAATCCGACGAACACGTTCGTCAAAACGAACGGGTCGGTGAACGTTCACTAAGTAATAAAACCGAAAAAAATAAACCGATCTGAAAAAAATGAAAACTAGGGTTTAGAAAAAAAAAACCGAATCGGTTTTTTTTAAAAAAACCGGACTCGGCGGTGCGGCTCGTCTACCTCGGGCGGCGGCTCCGGCGGGACTCCCGCGGGGCGACGGCGAGGCTCGGGCGGCGGGTGGCTGCGGGGCGGCGGGCGAGCGGCGGCGGCGCGGCGCTGCAGCGGGCGGCGGCGGGTGCGGGTCGGGGCGGCGGCGGGCTGAGGGGAGGAGGCGGGGTGGGGAGGTATTTAAGAGGGGGAGGGGGTGGCGTGGAGGAGGGGGCAAGGCGGCGGCGGGGCGGCGTGTCCGAGCCGGACTCGGCGGCGGTGCCGTCGTGCGCGCGAGGGAGACGACGGGAGGCGGCGGCCTGGCTCGGCTGGGCCTCGGCCCAGTCGGGCGCGGGGATTTTTGTTTAAAATTATTCCGCCGAATAAAAAAACGCAGAAAAATAAATAAAAATCCAAAAATGATAAAACAAATTTTCCCCATCTAATTAAAATAATTAGAACAAGGTGAACATTTTTCTTCGCCAATAATGCAGTTTTGAAGATGTGCAATTTTTTTATTGCAAGTGAAATTGCAAATAAAATCCGAATAAAATCCAATATTTGATTTTAATATTTTCCTCCAATATTTCAATTGTTTTGGAGAAGTCATATTTTCTCCTCTCATTTGTTTTAATATGAAATATTTTTCGGAGAGAAAATAATTAAAACCAAAATCCTCGTTTTATTATTTGATAAAAATCAAATATGAAAAACCGGGAAAATCCCCAACTCTCTCCGAGGGTCCTTGAGTTGCTTAGGATTTGTTGAGGATTTTGCCAAAATGCAATAGAATATGCTATGCAATGATGATCTAATGTATAACATTCCAAATTGAAAATTTGGGATATTACAAACCTACCCCCTTAAGATGAATCTCGCCCTAGAGATTCGGGTTGGCTAGAAAATAGGTGAGAGTGGTTCTTCCATAGATCTTCCTCTCGCTCCCAGGTGGCTTCATCTTCCGTATGGTGGCTCCACTGGACTTTGCAAAACTTGATGACCTTACTGCAGGTAACTCGGCTGGCATACTCAAGAATCGTAACTGGTTTCTCCTCATAGGTCAAATCACTTTCCAGCTGAATCGCTTCCAGTGGCACTGTATCTCTTAGTGGTATCTCAGCCATCTCTGCGTGGCACTTCTTCAACTGGGAAACGTGGAATACGTCATGAACTCCTGACAATCCTTCAGGCAATTCCAGTTTGTATGCAACTTCCCCCATACGTTCCAAAACTCTGTATGGTCCGATAAAACGGGGCGCTAACTTTCCCTTAACTCCAAAGCGCTTCACTCCTCGAAGTGGTGATACTCGAAGATAAACTCTGTCTCCGACTTCGTGAACTGTCTCCTTACGTTTAGAATCCGCATAACTCTTCTGCCTGGACTGGGCTACCTTGAGCCTATCGCGAATCAACCTCACTTTCTGTTCAGACTCCTTAATCAAATCTGGTCCAAACAACTGACGGTCTCCAACTTCGTCCCATAACAATGGTGTCCTACACCTCCTTCCATACAAAGCTTCGAAAGGGGCCATCTTCAAACTGGTTTGGTAACTGTTGTTGTAAGAAAACTCTGCATATGGCAAATTGTCGTCCCAGCTAGATTCATAATCTAGCGCACAAGCTCTTAACATGTCTTCCAAAATCTGATTGACTCTCTCGGTCTGTCCATCTGTCTGTGTGTGAAAGGATGTACTGAATTCTAGCCTGGTTCCCAAAGTTTCATGTAACTGATTCCAAAACTTCAAGGTAAACTGGGTTCCTCTATCTAATACAATGGTCCTCGGAACTCCATGCAAACATACTTTCCTGGTCATGTATATCTTTGCCAACTTAGCACTGGTGTAAGTGGTCTTCACTGGGATGAAATGAGCTACTTTCGTCAAACGGTCGACTACAACCCATATTGAGTCATAGCCTGAACGAGTCCTGGGCAATCCCGTGATAAAATCCATGCCTATTTTATCCCACTTCCATTCGGGTATCGGCAATGGTTGTAGCAATCCCGCTGGCTTCTGATGTTCTGCCTTCACTCTCTGACACACATCACAAACTGCTACATACTCCGCAATATCCTTCTTCATTCTGGCCCACCAGAAAGTATCCTTCAAATCCAAATACATCTTGGTATTTCCTGGGTGAATCGAATACGGTGAATCATGGGCCTCTTGCAAGATCAATTTCCTGATCTCCGGATCATTGGGCACGTAAACGCGGTCCTCAAACCATAAGGTATCGTACTCATCCTCACGAAATCCCTTGGCTTTTCCTTTGCTCAACTTTTCCTTTATCTCGATAATCTCCTTGTCTGTCTTCTGAGCTTCTCTGATCTTTTCCATCAAGGTAGACTGAATCTCCAATGTTGCTAAATAGCCTCTTGGAACTATTTCCAAACATAGCTCGCGAAGATCCTCGGCTAACTCATGGGGTAACTCTCCTGTCATGAGGGTGTTGACATGGCTCTTGCGGCTCAACGCATCTGCTACTACGTTAGCCTTCCCTGGGTGATAATGCAATCTCATATCATAGTCCTTAATAAGCTCCAACCATCTCCTCTGCCTAAGATTTAACTCCTTCTGCGTGAAAATGTACTTCAAACTCTTGTGATCCGTGTACACCTCACAATGGTTTCCAATGAGAAAATGTCTCCATGTCTTCAACGCATGCTCCACGGTTGCTAACTCCAAATCATGCGTGACATAATTCTTCTCATGGGGTTTAAGCTGTCGTGAAGCATATGAAACAACTCTTCCTTCCTGCATAAGCACTGCTCCAAGTCCTCGACGAGAAGCGTCGCAATAAACTTCATAATCCTTGCGTTGATCTGGCAGAATCAACACTGGGGATGTAACCAATCGTTTCTTCAACTCTTGGAAACTAGCTTCACATTCCTCAGTCCAATTGAATTTGGTGTCCTTCTTCAATAGCTCAGTCATGGGCTTTGCAATCTTTGAGAAATTCTCGATGAACCTCCGGTAGTATCCTGCAAGTCCAAGGAAACTCCGGATCTCTCCAACTGACGTGGGTGATTCCCAACCTGTTACTGTGTCAACTTTGGCGGGGTCTACTGCTATTCCTTCTCCGGATATAACATGTCCGAGGAATCCAACTTCCTTCAGCCAAAATTCACATTTGCTGAACTTGGCGTATAACTGATGTTCTCTGAGCTTCTCAAGTACCAAACGCAAATGCTCCTTATGCTCTTCTTCATTCTTGGAATAGACTAAAATATCGTCAATGAACACCACGACGAACTTATCCAAAAACTCCATAAACACTTTGTTCATCAGGTTCATGAAATAGGCATGGGCGTTAGTCAGACCAAATGACATAACGGTATACTCATACAGCCCATACCTGGTGGTAAAAGCCGTCTTAGGTATATCCTGCTCTCGAATCTTCAACTGGTGGTATCCTGATCGTAGATCGATCTTGGAAAATACCTTAGCTCCTTGTAAGCGGTCAAACAAATCATTAATCATCGGCAGTGGGTACTTGTTCTTGATGGTCACTTCATTCAATCCACGGTAATCAACAACCATCCTCAACGATCCATCTTTCTTCTCCACTAGAAGTACTGGTGATCCCCAAGGTGACGAACTTGGGCGAATATAGCCTTTATCCAATAACTCCTTAATCTGCTTCTTAATTTCCTCCAAATCTTTTGCGGGCATCCTGTACGGTCTCTTAGATATCGGTCCCGTGCCTGGCAAAAGTTCAATCAAAAACTCAATGTCTCTATCCGGTGGCATGCGTGGCAACTCTTCCGGAAATACATCCGGGTAATCCTTCACCACTGGTACTTCCTCCTGTACAACTCCTGATAAGGAATTTACTTGAGTCCTATTCGGCACATGCCGGGATACATACTTAATCCTTCTTCCTTCTGGGGTGGTAAGCATAATCGACTTACTGGCACAATCGATGTTCCCTCCATACTTTGATAACCAATCCATGCCTAATATCACATCCAATCCTTGCGATTCCAATATTATTAGGTCTGAGGGAAACAGGTAGTTACCAATCCTTAATGGTAACTGATCACACCATAAAATAGCCATATACTCTGCTCCTGGCGAGGTTACTAACATGGGTGACCTAAGGGCGGGGGTTCGCAGTTTATACTTATCCACAAATCCCCTTGATGTGTATGAATGCGATGCACCAGTATCAAAAAGAACGAGTGCAGTAAATGACTTAACCATAAACTTACCTATTACTGCATCAGGCTATGCTTCAACCTCCTCCATGATATGGGTATTTGTAATCTGAAAATATAGAAACAGCAAGGTAGCAAGCGATAAAAGTGAGCGTAAACGGTATTGCAATGCTAGGAAACAAGGCCTAGGGTTCATACTTTCAGTAGTGCAAGATCTCTCAACAATAATAACATAATTGGATCATATAACTATCCCTCAACGTGCAACAAAGAGTCACTCCAAAGTCACTAATAGCGGAGAACAAACGAAGAAATTATGGTAGGGTACGAAACCACCTCAAAGTTATTCTTTCTGGTCGATCTATTCAAGAGTCCGTAGTAAAATAACATGAAGCTATTCTTTCCGTTCGATCTATCATAGAGTTCGTACTAGAATAACACCTTAAGACACAAATCAACCAAAACCCTAATGTCACCTAGATACTCCAATGTCACCTCAAGTATCCGTGGGTATGATTATACGATATGCATCACACAATCTTAGATTCATCTATTCAACCAACACAAAGAACTTCAAAGAGTGCCCCAAAGTTTCTACCGGAGAGTCAAGACGAAAACGTGTGCCAATCCCTTTGCATAGGTTCATGGGCGGAACCCGCAAGTTGATCACCAGAACATACATCAGGTGGATCACGTGATATCCCATTGTCACCAAAGATAAGCACGACAAGACATACATCAAGTGTTCTCAAATCCATAAAGACTCCGATAAGATAACTTCAAAGGGAAAACTCAATCCACTACAAGAGAGTAGAGGGGGAGAAACATCAGAAGATCCAACTATAATAGCAAAGCTCGCGATACATCAAGATCGTATCACCTCAAGAACACGACAGAGAGAGACCAAACATATAGCTACTGGTACATACCCTCAGCCCCGAGGGTGAACTACTCCCTCCTCGTCATGGAGAGCGCCGAGATGATGAAGATGGCCACCGGCGAGGGATCCCCCGCTCCGGCAGGGTGCCGGAATAGGGTCCCGATTGGTTTTTGGTGGCTACAGAGGCTTGCGGCGGCGGAACTCCCGATCTATTCTCTTCCCCGATGTTTTTAGGGTATATGGACATATATAGGCGAAAGAAGTCGGTAAGGCGAGCCACGAGGGGCCCACGAGGGTGGAGGGCGCGCCCAGGGGGGTGGGCGCGCCCCCTGCCTCGTGCCTTCCTCGTTGCTTCCCTTATGTACACTCCAAGTCTTCTGGATTGCTTCTGTTCCAAAAATAACTCTCCCGAAGGTTTAATTCCCCCTGGGCGCGCCCCCCTGCCTCGTGCCTTCCTCGTTGCTTCCCTTATGTACACTCCAAGTCTTCTGGATTGCTTCTGTTCCAAAAATAACTCTCCCGAAGGTTTAATTCCGTTTGGACTCCGTTTGATATTCCTTTTCTGCGAAACACTGAAACAAGGAGAAAAATAGAAACTGGCACTGGGCTCTGGGTTAATAAGTTAGCCCCAAAAATAATATAAAAGTGCATAGTAAAGCCCATTAAACATCCAAGATGGATAATATAATAGCATGAATACTTCATAAATTATAGATACCTTGGAGACGTATCATGCATCCGTTGCATGGCAATTCCTACTATTCGCATTGACATCGATTGATGGGCCTCTCCATTGCATGTTTACTAGTCACGTTGATGCGAGACTTTCTTCATTTTTTGACTTCCCTTATTGATCTCTATCACCGTATTCTATTCCACCTATAGTGCTATATCCACGGCTCACGCTCATGTATCGTGTGGGGTTGAAAATGCTGAAGTGCGTTTCCAATTGCCTGGTTTGACATCGGGGTGCTCATGATTTATGTTTGTGCGGTGAAGGAAGATCCATGCCATGCTAACACGATAAAATAACTAGGGATAACATTCTTTAAGGATCGTATATTTTGAAAAATAAATGATTATGCTTCTTATATTCATGGATATTTGTGTTGGTATTGTTACTTCATTGTTTCTGAATAATTATACCCCAAAGAGATTACATGATACACATGTTAGGTAGCATTTAAAATTTCTATTTTTATCATTTACCTACTCGAGCACCAGCAGGAATTAAGATTGCGGATGCTGATACGTCTCCAATGTATCTATAATTTTTTACTGTTGCATGCTATTATATTATCAATCTTGGATGCTTTATATCCATTTTATGCTATTTTATATCATTTTTTGGGACTAACCTATTAACCCAGCGTCAGTTCCTATTTTTGATTGTTTTTGGATTTTCAGAAAATCAATACCAAACAAAGTCCAAACACGATGAAAGTTTACGATGATTTTTTCTGGACCAGAAGGGACCCTAGAAGGTTCGGGAGGAGGACAGAAGACCTACGGGAGAGCCACGAGCTCACAGGACACGTCCCGGGGGTAGGCGCGCACCCTGAGCTCGTGGGCCTAACATAGATCCATTTGACCTAATTTCACCTCTATAAATTCATAGATATTCCCAAACCAACAGAGAGACATCGGAAACACTTTCCCCGCCGCTACAAGCTTCTGTTCTTCCGCAATCCCGTACGGAGGCCTTTTCCGGTACTCTGCCGAAGTGGGAATCAATCATGGAGGACTTCCACATCATCCTTGCTGTCTTCCGATGATGCGTGAGTAGTTCACTACAGACCTACGGGTCCTTAGCTAGTAGCTAGATGGATTCTTCTCTCTCTCTTTGATCGTCAATACAATGTTTCTTGGGATCAAATGAATTGTGGGTTTGTGCTCAGATTATTCATTGAAAGTAATTGAGTCTTTTTTGGACTTTATTATGCATGATTATAACTTTGTATTTCTTTGTGATCTATCCGTTTGGTTTGGCCAACTAGATTGATTTATCTTCAGCGGGAGAGGTGCTTTGTAATGGGTTCAATCTTGCAGTGTCCTCACCCAGTGATAGAAGGGGTAGCAAGGCACGTATTGTATTGTTGCTATTAATGGTCAAACGACGGGGGTTTAATCATATTGCTTGAGTTTACTTTGTCTATATAATGTCATCTTGCTTAAGGCGTTACTCTATTTGTTATGAACTTAATAGCATAGATGCATGCCGGATAGAGGTCGATTGGTGGAGTAATAGTAGTAGAGGTAGGAGTCAGTCTACTTATGATGGACGTGATGCCTATATACATGATCATTGCCATGAATATGTCATAACTATGTGCTTTTCTATTAATTTCCCAACAATAATATGTTTACCCATCGTATGCTATGTAATCGAGAGAGAAGTCTCTAGTGAAAACTATGGCCCACGGGTCTACTTTAATCATATTATAAAAAAACTTACAAGATTTGATCCTTACAAGTAACGAGTTTAAGGGGATTGACAACCCTCTTGCCCACGTTGGGTGCAAATATTTGCTTTTGTGTGTGCAGATGTTGTTCAATAGGGTTTATTTGGTGCTCCTTTTGGTTCAATAAACCTTGGTTGTTACCGAGGGAAATACTTATCTCTATTGTACTGCTTCTCCCTTCCTCTTCGGGCAAAAATCCCAATGCAGCTCACAAGTAGCAACTCACCAGTCAATGAATGAATCGTCCACCTTCGTAATGATCACATCCACCCACAGAGTAACAAAGCAAACATGCCAGATCTCTCGAGCATAGACGGATTGGGAAAGAATGTGATCCACATTGTCTTCCTCCTGCAAACATGTATAGCACGCCGAGGGTGTGTCCTGAAGTTCATGTCATGCCCTTCTATAGGAGATCCACAAACGGTATTGTGCAGCTAGCCAAGCAATGTTTTTTGCATTTGAGAGGTGCCCATCTTCTCCAAATGCATGTGTCCGTCTTTGAGCGAATCGGACCTTGGAAAAGCCTATTATATGTCGACTTGGTCGTGTATCCACGTCACACCTCACATGGCCATTGGAAAATATCATCCTCAACTGTGTTTCTTGGAACCATAGTGATGGCATGCCGCGGATGCATGAGTTGTACATGCGCAATGAAGGATAAGTCTTCCATGATGTATGAATATGGTTCTGATTATTACACGAGTGTAAGGCTATCGTGTTGCATACCGCGACCACAAAGGTTATTGTCAATGGCAACCTAGGATGGAGATTTGCCCATACTAGAGGCTTTGCGCCAGGGAGATCACATCTCTCCCTTGCTATTTGTCAAGGAATCTCCTAGGCGGACCCGAAAACCTACCGCAACCGTCTGGACCATGGAAGCCATCCAACACGGTCCTGTATTAGGCTGCGGGGAGGTCGAGATGCGTTTTCTCCCGCAAATTGGAGAAAAAGTGGGGGAGGTTTGTGGGAGTCTAGACACCCAAAACGTAGGACTTCGACACCCCGGCCAACCAAATTCCCCCTCCCGGTTCCATTTCCTTCCACTCCGCCCCTTCTCCCCCCTTGATTTGCATCCGCGCCCTCCACCTCTGTTGTCGCCGTTTTTCATCTTCGGCCGCCATAGAGGCATTGCCGGATGTCCGCAACCAGCACCAACACGCCCGCTCGATGGAGCTATCCACCCTCGAGCTGTTTATACCCAGGTACACCATGCCCCCTGTCAATGGCCTCCATGGAGGACACCACACCCTGCAGGTGTTCCGTCAAATGACATTGAACTTATTTTCAAGTGATATCTCATTTTTCAGAGTACGAAGGATGGTGAGCTACTCAACCATGGAGGATAAGTTGTTGACCGATGCGTGGCTAGCCGTATCCACGGATTTCATAAGCAGGAGCACAGGGAGCCCTTCTGGGAGCAAGTGCATGAAACGTTTCACACACGAAAGCACCCCCATGATATGTACATCATTCAATCATGCAACATGAGGTCGTTGTCGTACTGCTGGCACACTATCCAGATCGGCGTCACCAAGTTTCACAATGTCGTTCGTTAGCTCGATGCAAAGTGGCCATTGCATGCGACAGAGGACGAGATCGAAAGTTTTACTTTGTCTTGCTCAACTTGTTGATTGATTCATTCACTCAACGTTGGTTTACACATTATATGTAGCCCACACGCACCACCGTGGTGTACCACAGGACAGAGGGACGGACATTTATGTGCACACACTGTTGGATGAAGCTAAGGGGGAGTATGTGTGGAACGACATGATCCGTTCATGAAAAACTTGTTGGATATCCAGGATCTAGTCGAATGAGAGACATTGTTGTACTATACTAAATTTCCATGCTATGTGTGGATGATTTGTGCTACTTTCTATCCAAAATTTGATGAATATCGACCGGTTTGCATGAATTTTGTCTGGATAGTTCAAATGTTGGTTGAAATGTATGCGGCTAGCGTTGGATGTCGTCCTCCTGTATCTGTGTCCGCGGACTAGTCCCCCTGTCCACGGACGGATGCGGGAGGAAATTTGCGGTTACCGTTGGATATGCCCTCATAGCCATGGATGCGTTAACGGCAATTAACAACAGGGTTGCTGAAAGTGCAACTAATCCCCGGGTGGTTTTGGTAATTCATAACAACATATAACTCATTGAACTAATATCCATTCAAGATAAATATTTCAGGATGTTCATGTTGGGGAACATAGTAATTTCAAAAAAAAACCTACGCACACGCGGGATCATGGTGATGCATAGCAATGAGAGGGGAGAGTGTGTCCACATACCCTCGTAGACCGAAAGCGGAATCGTTAGCACAACGCGGTTGATGTAGTCGTACGTCTTCACGATCCGACCGATCCAAGTACCGAACGCACGGCACCTCCGAGTTCAGCACACATTCAGCTCGATGACGTCCCACGAACTCTGATCCAGCAGAGCTTCACGTGAGAGTTTCGTCAGCACGATGGCGTGATGACAGTGATGATGATGCTACCGACGCAGGGCTTCGCCTAAGCACCGCTATGATATGATCGAGGTGGATTATGGTGGAGGGGGGCACCGCACACGGCTTGGAACAATCAACTTGTGTGTCTTTGGGTGCCCCCCGCCCCCGTATATAAAGGAGCAAGGGGGAGGCCGGCCAGCCTTAGTGCGCCCCAAGGAGAGGAGAAATCCTCTTCCTAGTAGGAAGAGGATTCATCCTTTCCTAGTCCAACTAGGAAGAGGGAAGGGGGGAGGAAAGAGAGGGAGAGGGAGAGGGAAAGAGGGGCCGCGCCCCCCTCCCCTAGTCCAATTCGGACTCCTCATGGGAGGGGGCGCGCCACCTCCTGGGCTGCTGCCCTCTCTCTCCCCTCAGGCCCACTAAGGCCCAATACTTCCCCGGGGGGTTCCGGTAACCCTTCCGGCACTCCGGTTTTCTCCGAAATCACCTGGAACACTTCCGGTGTCCGAATATAGTCGTCCAATATATTGATCTTTACGTCTCGACCATTTAGAGACTCCTCATCATGTCCGTGATCATATCCGGGACTCTGAACTACCTTCGGTACATCAAAACACAAAAACTCATAATATCGATCGTCACCGAACTTTAAGCGTGCGAACCATACGGGTTCGAGAACTATGTAGACATGACCGAGACACGTCTCCAGTCAGTAACCAATAGCGGAACCTGGATGCTCATATTGGCTCCCACATATTCTATGAAAATCTTTATCGGTCAAACCGCATAACAACATTCGTTGTTCCCTTTGTCATCGGTATGTTACTTGCCCGAGGTTCGATCGTCAGTATCTCAATACCTAGTTCAATCTCGTTACCGGCAAGTCTCTTTACTCGTTCCGTAATACATCATCCCGCAACTAACTCATTAGTTACAATGCTTGCAAGGCTTATAGTGATGTGTATTACTGAGTGGGCCCAGAGATACCTCTCCGACAATCGGAGTGACAAATCCTAATCTTGAAATACGCCAACTCAACAAGTACTTTCGGAGACACCTGTAGAGCACCTTTATAATCACCCAATTACGTTATGATGTTTGGTAGCACACAAAGTGTTCCTCCGGTAAACGGGAGTTGCATAATCTCATAGTCATAGGAACATGTATAAGTCATGAAGAAAGCAATAGCAACATACTAAACGATCAAGTGCTAAGCTAACGGAATGGGTCAAGTCAATCACATCATTCTCCTAATGATGTGATCCCATTTATCAAATGACAACTCATGTCTACGGTTAGGAAACATAACCATCTTTGATCAACGAGCTAGTCAAGTAGAGGCATACTAGTGACACTCTGTTTGTCTATGTATTCACACATGTATCATGTTTCCGGTTAATACAATTCTAGCATGAATAATAAACATTTATCATGATATAATGAAATAAATAATAACTTTATTATTGCCTCTAGGGCATATTTCCTTCAGTCTCCCACTTGCACTAGAGACAATAATCTAGATTACACAGTAATGATTCTAACACCCATGGAGCCTTGGTGCTGATCATGTTTTGCTCGTGGAAGAGGCTTAGTCAACGGGTCTACAACATTCAGATCTGTATGTATCTTGCAAATCTCTATGTCTCCCACCTAGACTTGATCCCGGATGGAGTTGAAGCGTCTCTTGATGTGCTTGGTTCTCTTGTGAAATCTGGATTCCTTTGCCAAGGCAATTGCACCAGTATTGTCACAAAAGATTTTCATTGGACCCGATGCACTAGGTATGACATCTAGATCGGATATGAACTCCTTCATCCAGACTCCTTCATTCGCTGCTTCCGAATCAGCAATGTACTCCGCTTCACACGTAGATCCCGCCATGACGCTTTGTTTAGAACTGCTCCAACTGACAGCTCCACCGTTCAATATAAATACGTATCCGGTTGCGATTTTGAATCATCCGGATCAGTGTCAAAGCTTGCATCAACGTAACCATTTACGATGAGCTCTTTGTCACCTCCATAAACGAGAAACATATCCTTAGTCCTTTTCAGGTATTTCAGGATGTTCTTGACCGCTGTCCAGTGATCCACTCCTGGATTACTTTGGTACCTCCCTGCTAAACTGATAGCAAGGGACACATCAGGTCTGGTACACAGCATTGCATACATGATAGAGCCTATGGCTGAAGCATAGGGAACAACTTTCATTTTATCTCTATCTTCTGCAGTGGTCGGGCATTGAGTCTTACTCAACTTCACACCTTGTAACACAGGTAAGAACCCTTTCTTTGCCTCATCCATTTTGAACTTCTTCAAAACTTTGTCAAGGTACGTGCTTTGTGAAAGTCCAATTAAGCGTCTTGATCTATCTCTATAGATCTTGATGCCTAATATGTAAGCAGCTTCACCGAGGTCTTTCATTGAAAAAATCTTATTCAAGTATCCTTTTATGCTATCCAGAAATTCTACATCATTTCCAATCAACAATATGTGATCCACATATAATATTAGAAATGCTACAGAGCTCCCACTCACTTTCTTGTAAATATAGGCTTCTCCAAAAGTCTGTATAAAACCATATGCTTAGATCACACTATCAAAACATTTATTCCAACTCCGAGAGGCTTGCACCAGTCCATAAATGGATGGCTGGAGCTTGCACACTTTGTTAGTACCCTTTGGATCGATAAAACCTTCAGGTTGCATCATATACAACTCTTCTTCCAGAAATCCATTCAGGAATGCAGTCTTTACATCCATTTGCCAAATTTCATAATCATAAAATGCGGCAATTGCTAACATGATTCGGACGGACTTAAGCATCGCTACGGGTGAGAAGGTCTCATCGTAGTCAACTCCTTGAACTTGTCGAAAACCTTTCGCAACAAGTCGAGCTTTGTAGATAGTAATATTACCATCAGTGTCTATCTTCTTCTTGAAGATCCATTTATTTTCGATGGCTTGCCGATCATCCGGCAAGTCAACCAAAGTCCATACTTTGTTCTCATACAT
Source organism: Aegilops tauschii subsp. strangulata (assembly GCF_002575655.3). Taxonomy (NCBI): domain Eukaryota; kingdom Viridiplantae; phylum Streptophyta; class Magnoliopsida; order Poales; family Poaceae; genus Aegilops; species Aegilops tauschii. The sequence goes on from NC_053039.3 coordinate 232,221,815, forward strand.
GGATCCCATCTCAGATTTCATGGCCTCAAGCCATTTTGCGGAATCTGGGCTCATCATCGCTTCCTCATAGTTCGTAGGTTCGTAATGGTCTAGTAACATGACCTCCAGAACAGGATTACCGTACCACTCTGGTGCGGATCTTACTCTGCTTGACCTACGAGGTTTGGTAGTAACTTGATCTGAAGTTTCATGATCATCATCATTAACTTCCTCACTAATTGGTGTAGGTGTCACAGGAACCGGTTTCTGTGATGAACTACTTTCCAATAAGGGAGCAGGTACAGTTACCTCATCAAGTTCTACTTTCCTCCCGCTCACTTCTTTCGAGAGAAACTCCTTCTCTAGAAAGGATCCAAATTTAGCAACAAAAGTCTTGCCTTCGGATCTGTGATAGAAGGTGTACCCAACAGTCTCCTTTGGGTATCCTATGAAGACACATTTCTCCGATTTGGGTTCGAGCTTATCAGGTTGAAGCTTTTTCACATAAGCATCACAGCCCCAAACTTTAAGAAACGACAACTTTGGTTTCTTGCCAAACCATAGTTCATAAGGTGTTGTCTCAACGGATTTAGATGGTGCCCTATTTAACGTGAATGCAGCCGTCTCTAAAGCATAACCCCGAAATGATAGCGGTAAATCAGTAAGAGACATCATAGATCACACCATATCTAGTAAAGTACGATTACGACGTTCGGACACACCATTACGCTGTGGTGTTCCAGGTGGCGTGAGTTGTGAAACTATTCCGCATTGTTTCAAATGGAGACCAAACTCGTAACTCAAATATTCTCCTCCACGATCAGATCGTAGAAACTTTATTTTCTTGTTACGATGATTTTCTACTTCACTCTGAAATTCTTTGAACTTTTCAAATGTTTCAGACTTATGTTTCTTTAAGTAGATATACCCATATCTGCTCAAATCATCTATGAAGGTGAGAAAATAACGATACCCGCTGCGAGCCTCAACATTCATTGGACCACATACATCAGTATGTATGATGTCCAACAAATCTGTTGCTCGCTCCATAGTTCCGGAGAACGGTGTTATAGTCATCTTGCCCATGAGGCATGGTTCGCAAGTACGAAGTGATTCATAATCAAGTGATTCCAAAAGTCCATCGGAATGGAGTTTCTTCATGCGCTTTACACCAATATGACCTAAACGGCAGTGCCACAAATAAGTTGCACTATCATTATCAACTCTGCATCTTTTGGCTTCAATATTATGAATATGTGTATCACTACTATCGAGATTTAATATAAATAGACCACTCCTCAAGGGTGCATGACCATAAAAGATATTACTCATATAAATAGAACAACCATTATTCTCTGATTTAAATGAATAACCGTCTCGCATCAAACAAGATCCAGATGTAATGTTCATGCTCAACGCTGGCACCAAATAACAATTATTTAGGTCTAAAACTAATCCCGAAGGTAGATGTAGAGGTAGTGTGCCGACTGCGATCACATCGACTTTGGAACCATTTCCCACGCGCATCGTCACCTCGTCCTTAGCCAATCTTCGCTTAATCCGTAGCCCCTGTTTCGAGTTGCAAATATTAGCAACAAAACCAGTATCAAATACCCAGGTGCTACTACGAGCATTAGTAAGGTACACATCAATAACATGTATATCACATATACCTTTGTTCACCTTTCCATCCTTCTTATCCGCCAAATACTTGGGGCAGTTCCGCTTCCAGTGACCAGTTTGCTTGCAGTAGAAGCACTCAGTGTCAGGCTTAGGTCCAGACTTGGGTTTCTTCTCCTGAACAACAACTTGTTTGCCGTTCTTCTTGGAGTTCCCCTTCTTCTTCCCTTTGCCCTTTTTCTTGAAACTGGTGGTCTTGTTGACCATGAACACTTGATGGTCCTTCTTGATTTCTACCTCCGCAGCCTTTAGCATCGCGAAGAGTTCGGGAATCGTCTTATCCATCCCTTGCATATTATAGTTCATCACAAAGCTCTTGTAGCTTGGTGGCAGTGATTGAAGAATTCTGTCAATAACACTATCATCCGGAAGATTAACTCCGAGTGGAATCAAGTGATTATTATACCCAAACATTTTGAGTATATGTTCACTGACAGAACTATTCTCTTCCACCTTGCAGCTGTAGAACTTATTGGAGACTTCATATCTCTCAATCCGGGCATTTGCTTGAAATATTAACTTCAACTCCTGGAACATCTCATATGCTCCATGACGTTCAAAACGTCGTTGAAGTCCCGGTTCTAAGCCGTAAAGCATGGCACACTAAACTATCGAGTAGTCATCAGCTTTGCTTTGCCAGACGTTCATAACACCTGGTTCAGCTCCTGCAGCAGGTTTGGCACCTAGCGGTGCTTACATGACGTAATTCTTCTGTGCAGCAATGAGGATAACCCTCAAGTTACGGACCAGTCCGTGTAACTGCTACCATCACCTTTGAACTTTGCTTTCTTAAGGAACAAATTAAAATTCAATGGAACAACAGCACGGGCCATCTATCTACAACAACATAGACATGCAAAATACTACCAGGTACTAAGTTCATGATAAATTAAAGTTCAGTTAATCAAATTATTAAAGAACTCCTACTTAGATAGACATCCCTCTAATCATCTAAGTGATCACGTGATCCATATCAACTAAACCATGTCCGATCATCACGTGAGATGCAGTAGGTTTCAATGGTGAACATCACTATGTTGATCATATCTTCTATATGATTCACGCTCGACCTTTCGGTCTCAGTGTTCCGAGGCCATATCTGCATATGCTAGGCTCGTCAAGTTTAACCTGAGTATTCCGCGTGTGCAAAACTGTCTTGCACCCGTTGTATTTGAACGTAGAGCTTATCACACCCGATCATCACGTGGTGTCTCAGCACGAAGAACTTATGCAACGGTGCGTACTCAGGGAGAACACTTATACCTTGAAATTTAGTGAGAGATCATCTTATAATGCTACCGTCGAACTAAGCAAAATAAGATGCATAAAAGATAAACATCACATGCAATCAATATAAGTGATATGATATGGCCATCATCATCTTGTGCTTGTGATCTCCATCTCCGAAGCATCGTCATGATCACCATCATCACCGGCGCGATACCTTGATATCCATCGTAGCACCGTTGTCGCCTCGCCAACTATTGCTTCTACGACTATCGCTACTGCTTAGTGATAAAGTAAAGCTTTATAGGGCGATTGCATTGCATACAATAAAGCGACAACCATATGGCTCCTGCCAGTTGCCGATAACTCGGTTACAAAACATGATCAACTCATACAATAAAATATAGCATCATGTCTTGACCATATCACATCACAACATGCCCCGCAAAAACAAGTTAGACGTCCTCTACTTTGTTGTTGCAAGTTTTACGTGGTTGCTACGGGCTGAGCAAGAACCGTTCTTACCTACGCATCAAAACCACAACGATAGTTCGTCAAGTTAGTGTTGTTTTAACCTTATCAAGGACCGGGCGTAGCCACACTCGGTTCAACTAAAGTTGGAGAAACTGACACCCGCCAGCCACGTGTGTGCAAAGCACGTCGGTAGAACCAGTCTCGTGTAAGCGTACGCGTAATGTCGGTCCAGGCCGCTTCATCCAACAATACCGCTGAACCAAAGTATGACATGCTGGTAAGCAGTATGACTTGTATCGCCCACAACTCACTTGTGTTCTACTTGTGCATATAACATCTACGCATAAAACTTGGCTCGGATGCCACTGTTGGGGAACGTAGTAATTTCAAAAAAAATCCTACGCACACGCAGGATCATGGTGATGCATAGCAATGAGAGGGGAGAGTGTGTCCACGTACCCTCGTAGACCGAAAGCGGAAGCGTTAGCACAATGCGGTTGATGTAGTCGTACGTCTTCACGATCCGACCGATCCAAGTACCGAACGCACGGCACCTCCGAGTTCAGCACACATTAAGCTCGATGACCTCCCGCGAACTCCGATCCAGCAGAGCTTCACGGGAGAGTTTCGTCAGCACGACGGCGTGATGACGGTGATGATGATGCTACCGACGCAGGGCTTCGCCTAAGCACCGCTACGATATGATCGAGGTGGATTATGGTGGAGGGGGGCACCGCACACGGCTTGGAACAATCAACTTGTGTCTCTTTGGGTGCCCCCCGCCCCTGTATATAAAGGAGCAAGGGGGAGGCCGGCCAGCCTTGGTGCGCCCCAAGGAGAGGAGGAATCCTCTTCCTACTAGGAAGAGGATTCATCCTTTCCTAGTCCAACTAGGAAGAGGGAAGGGGGAAGGAAAGAGAGGGAGAGGGAGAGGGAAAGAGGGGCCGCCCCCCCCTCCCCTAGTCCAATTCGGACTCCTCATGGGAGGGGGCGCGCCACCTCCTGGGCTGCTGCCCTCTCTCTCCCCTCAAGCCCACTAAGGCCTAATACTTCCCCGGGGGGTTCCGGTAACCCCTCCGGCACTCCGGTTTTCTCCGAAATCACCCGGAACACTTCCGCTGTTCGAATATAGTCGTCCAATATATCGATCTTTACGTATCGACCATTTTGAGACTCCTCGTCATGTCCGTGATCATATCCGGGACTCCAAACTACCTTCGGTACATCAAAATACAAAAGCTCATAATACCGATCGTCACCGAACTTTAAGCATGCGGACCATACGGGTTCGAGAACTATGTAGACATGACCGAGACACGTCTCCAGTCAGTAACCAATAGCGGAACCTGGATGCTCATATTGGCTCTCACATATTCTACGAAGATCTTTATCGGTCAAACCGCATAACAACATACGTTGTTCCCTTTGTCATCGGTATGTTACTTGCCCGAGGTTCGATCGTCGGTATCTCAATACCTAGTTCAATCTCGTTTCTAGCAAGTCTGTTTACTCGTTCTGTAATACATCATCCCACAACTAACTCATTAGTTACAATCCTTGCAAGGCTTATAGTGATGTGTATTACCGACTGGGCCCAGAGATACCTCTCCGACAATCGGAGTGAAAATCCTAATCTCGAAATACGCCAACTCAACAAGTACCTTCGGAGAGACCTGTAGAGCACCTTTATAATCACCCAGTTACGTTGTGACGTTTGGTAGCACACAAAGTGTTCCTCCGGTAAACGGTAGTTGCATAATCTCATAGTCATAGGAACATGTATAAGTCATGAAGAAAGCAATAGCAACATACTAAACGATCAAGTGCTAAGCTAACGGAATGGGTCAAGTCAATCACATCATTCTCCTAATGATGTGATCCCGTTTATCAAATGACAACTCATGTCTATGGTTAGGAAACATAACCATGTTTGATCAACAAGCTAGTCGGCATACTAGTGACACTCTGTTTGTCTATGTATTCACACATGTATCATGTTTCCGGTTAATACAATTCTAGCATGAATAATAAACATTTATCATGATATAAGGAAATAAATAATAACTTTATTATTGCCTCTAGGGCATATTTCCTCCAGTTCAATGATTGGAATGACATGACATAGAGATGTGGACCCCTCAAAATGCTAAGGATAAATATTTCAGTATGTTCAATGATTGGCAAAAGCTCAAGACTCTACATCTTCGTTTAAGTGATCCAAGATCACATTGAGTCCATAGGAAAGCCAATACTATTAAAAGGGGATGAGCTGTTGCTTAATGGTGAACTTTCTCAAAGTGCTTAGTGATATTGCTCCAAAAACCTCAGCCACTTTCTCTATCCAAATATGTCCAAACCCTCATTCCCTACTCGGCCCCATCGATATTTCCCATCCAGAGCCACCGAATTCATCTTGACATCCACTGCCAAAAAACCTAACAGTTTGGTCACACCGAGATGGCCTTGCCAGCGCTCTATGACTTATTGCATTCACTTCGGTCTCACCGAGATGCTGGAATCGGTCCCACCAAGTTGGCTTGACTGATTCTCTGTTGCCTTGTTGTCTCACTTTGTTCTCACTGAGATGATGCAATTGGTGCACCGAGATGATGTTTTCCCTATGCCCTAGCACATCGGTCCCACCGAGTTGTTCCCGTCGGTCCAACCAAGATTCCTAATGTTCATATTTTTGCATAGATTGGTGCCACCGAGTTTCCTAATCGGGGCCACCAATATGGGTCAAAAGTGTGTAACAGTTAGATTTTATGTGGAGGCTATATATACCCCTCCACCCCTTCTTATCATAAGAGAGTGCCATCAGAACGTGCCTACACTTCCACCATTCATTATCTGAGAGAGAACCACCTACTCATGTGTTGAGATCAAGAGATTCCATTCGTACCATTTGAACCTTGATTTCTAGCCTTCCCCAAGTTGCTTTCCACTCAAATCCTTCTTCCACCATAGCCAAATCTGCGAGAGAGAGTTGAGTGTTGGGGAGACTATCATTTGAATCACAAGAGCGAGGAGTTCATTATCAACACACCGTCTATTACCTTTTGGAGAGTGGTGTCTCCTAGATTGGTTAGGTGTCGCTTGGGAGCCTCCGACATGATGTGGAGTTGTACCAAAAAGTTTGTAAGGGCAACGAGATCGCCTACTTCATGAAGATCTACCCGAGTGAGGCAAGTCCTTTGTGGACGATGGCCATGGTGGGATAGACAAGGTTGCTTCTTCGTGGACCCTTCGTAGGTGGAGCCCTCCGTGGACTCGCGCAGCCGTTACCCTTCGTGGGTTGAAGTCTCCATCAATGTGGACGTACGATAGCACCACGTATCGGAACGACACCAAAAATTTACGTGTCTCCTTTGCGTTTGCCTTCTCCAAACCTTTCTCTTTACCTTCATATGCAATGTTTTACTTTCTGCTGCTATACTCTTAGAATTGCATGTGTAGGTTGATTGCTTGACTTGTCATAATTGCTAAAATCAGCCTACAACTGAAATTGGGAAAAGGAAAGATATTTATTTGGTCAAGTAGTCTAATCACCCCCACCCTCTAGACATACTTACGATCTTACAAGTGGTATCAGAGCTTTGATCTCCATTAGCGTTGATTTCCATAGCTTTGGTGATCATTGCCTTGGTTTCACAACCTAGGAGAGTATGGCGTCTAGCGGAGAGTAACTATCACCATAGAGGTCCTCATTTTGATGGTACAAACTTTGCTAGTTGGAAGCATAAGATGAAAATGCATATTCTTGGTCATAACCCCGCCGTTTGGGTTGTTGTTCATGTTGGATTGCAAGGTGAATTCTTTCAGGATGGTAGAGAACGGGATCATGAAGCAACCGCGGAAGAATTGAAGATGTTGCAATACAATGCTCAAGCTTGTGATATTCTCTTCAATGGATTGTGCCCCTACGAATTCAACAAAATCAGCCACCCTGAGAATGAAAAGGAAGTTTGGGATACTTTAGTTGATATGCACGAAGGTACCGAGTCTGTCAAGGAATCCAAGTTGGGTGTTCTTCAAAGTCAACTTGACAAGTTCAAGATGAAGGATGGTGAAGGAATCATCGAAATGTACTCTAGGCTTGCTCTCATCACAAATGAGATTGCCTTCTTATGGAGTGAAGAGATGACCGACAAATTCATTATCAAGAAGATCCTTAGAGCTTTGGATGACAAATATGATACCTTGTGCACATTTATCCAAATGATGCCCAATTACAAAGATCTCAAGCCCACGGAAGTCATTGGTAGAATTGTTGCTCATGAGATGTCACTCAAGGATAAGGAAGAGCCTCACAACAAGTCAAGTGGTGCTTACAAAGCTTCAAGTGATGCTCCTACAACATCACGTGACAAGCTAGTCTTCAATGAAGAACTGAGCTTAATGGTGAAGAAATTCAACAAGTTCTACAAGAGTAGAAGCAAGAGAGAAGCTCCAAGTCAAGGTCCTACAATGACAAAAGATCTTCTAGTCGTGATCGTAACTACTACAATCGTGGAAGATCCAGACACTACTCCAATGAGTGTACGGCCCCTATAAGAAAAGAGAACACTCACCAAAAAGGAGGAGTAAAAGAGATGAATCACCTCCAAGAGAGAGAAGGAGTAGAGATGATCGTTATGAACGAAGACCCTCTCGAAGAAGCAAGGACTCGGAAAGGAAGGACAAGTCATCAAAGAGCTACACAAGACAAAGACATCAAGCTCATGTTTGTGAATGGGTTTCCGGTTCCAACTCCAACGACTACTCCGAGAGAAGCTATCAATTCGACTCCTAATATACTCAAGATGAAGGTGTTGCCGGTCTTGCACTAGTGTCATCCAACTCCCACGACATATTTGATTCACCAAATGAAGGAATTGGAAGATGCTTCATGGCTAAAGGCCCCAAGGTAACACACCCCGAGTATCTTGATTTTGATAGTGATGCAGATGGTGATCATGATTTACTTGTTGATAAAACTAGTGATGTCAACTATACTGAACTTGCTAGTAATCATGCTAATCAAGATGAAACGAATGACAATGATAAGAAGGAAATTGAGCGTCTAACTAAAGAACTAGACACTCTTAAGTTAGCTCATGAAACAACTCAAGAGGATCATAGAGAGCTCCTAAGGACTCATGAGAAGCTACGCTTTGAGGAGCTAAATTTAGAGCAAGAGCACGAGTTCCTAAAAGCTATCAATGATGATCTTTGGAAGAAGAGTTCTTCTTACATTGCCAAACGTCTCCTCTTGTCTACTTATATGCCACAAGTAAAATATAGTAACGAGAGCAGGAAAGATTCTTCTTATAGTAGTAACAATAACCATGCTAAATCCAATATTGTCGCTTCTAGTAATTCTCTTGATTCACTAATGATTCTCTTATGGTGTGAACACATTAACACTTTATGTAAAAGTGGTAACCCCACTTGTTCTTAAACGATGAGTATGACCTATGATCAAATGTTCTCATTTGACTCCTAAATCAATATACTCATGTATAGATGACCTGGTCATCGCCAATTGCTTGATAGATGCTAGAATTGGTTGTGCATGTTTCACACATATTTAATTTGCTATTTTATTATGTGAGCATGTTGGTTGGTTATTTTCTCCATTCAAGGACATCCATTTGTTGTTTTGATTGTCTTGGTTTTCGTTGGCCAAGTGGATGTACAAGAATGCCTAAGAACCTTCTCTAGCTATCTATGCTCTTCTTGTCTCAAATTCTTTTCATGCTATATCACAAAAATTGAACAAGTCTTTTTTGTACCCTCCAGGTGAGGAGCACTCGGAGGCACCGATCCCTCAAGGGCTGACCTCCAAAACCTTCCCCATGCATTTCGGTCAAACCAACACACTCAAACTCGGTCGGACCAAAACCATAAAGACTGATCTAGGTTTTCATCTCGGTGCTACTAATTAGACCAACTCGGCGCCACCAATTTGTTGTATCTGTACGCAATTGCACATCTCGGTGCCACCGATTTGTTCCACTCGGTGCCACCGACAGCACATGGGTATATATATCCAGCGGTTGTACGGTTGAAAATTACTTCAAATGTCACCAACCCGCACCCCGTTGTTGCCGCCCCTTGGTCTCTGGATCATCGCCACCATCTCCAGTGCGCCTGCGCCACAGGACTCCGCCGCCGTCAACGGAATCTGCTCTGCCATCGTCGCCATAGAGGATCTCCACTGAGTTAGGGTGAGATTCGATTTCCTCGTGCCTCTTTTCCCCGATTCAATGCACAAGGATAATGCCATATATCTTGCCATGATTGCAATGCCTCTATCCACTAGATTAGTTCGCTAGAATAGATTCAAGCAAAAAAAATTAGGTTTAGGTTTCCGCCGAACGCATCTCGGACCGACCGAATAGGAATTTTCGGTACCACAAATTTGGCCTTGGCCATTGCACAAGTACAACTAGGTTCCACCGAAACTTACTAATCGGTGAGACTGAAAGTAAAGTTTCAGTGAAACCCTAGCAACTCGGAGTCACTGAACCACATCTCGGTCCAACCAAAATGGAGTGTTTTGGTTCTGTGAGTGCTTCGGTGTTACCGAAATGACCAACTAGGTAGCTCCGAAATTCATTCTGTGAAAACCTAAAACTAAAGTTTAAACTCAAATTTTGAAAAGTATCCGCTTTTTGTGATAACTCATCTACTTTGCCCATACCAATATATTCATAGGGTCTATTTGCAAGATGTCAAGTGCTAGTGACAGTCAGAATTAGTTAGAGCAGAATGTTGATCTCAGTGAGGGTTCTAGTCCCAATGAGAGCTACTATGAGCGCATTAGGAGCTCTCCAGATCTACCAAAGGCTGCCACAAGAGCAAAGAAGAAGAGAACCTCAGACGATGAGGATGAAGACTTTGTGGTTAGTGAGGCCACATCTAAGAAAAAGGCAGTTCTGAGGAAGGAGTATGGTACTTCTTCTAGTACCAGGCCAAGTGCCAAGGAAAGTATTGTTATCAGGAAAGTGCCACTGTCAAAGGCAAGCAAAGCCACAGCTCCAAAAGAGACAATGACATTCACACTTGAGGAGCCAAGTGATGAAGAAGCTGATGTCAGCGAAGAAGAAGAGGGCCAGAAACACTACTGTTGTAGTCATTGGGAAACCTTCCATGAGGGAAGATGATGATGATGATGATGAGGACCAGAAGTTGAAGCACCTCTAGCAAAGACACAAAAACTGATGTTAGATGCTATGAAGACAGCTGCTCCCTCCAAGCCCAAGTCCAAGCCCAAGGTTTCTGCTCCTAAGATATCTACAAGGAATATTTCTGCTGCTGAGAAGAACAAGGCCCTAGTGCCTGAAGTTGAGGTTGATGATGAGCCACTCGTGCTCAGAAAGGTCAAGCCCAAGATCCCACATCATTACAATGCTCATCCTGTTGCAGAAAACATGATGCTCGGGAAGGATAAGGGTCCGCGTGAGTGGAGAAAGATTGACCCCTATTCTGTCAGAAGGAGGACTGCTTGTGATTACCGCTTTCACACTACAGAACAACAAGATTTCTATGAAACTGTTTTGCTTGATAAGAAGCACATCGTCAATGATGTGAAGTGGGTGGACTGAAAATACATAGGTGCAAATGAAGACTATTCTCCCATGTTCATGAGAGTTTCAGACTTGCAGGTGTTGACAAGTTTTTCGCTCAGAAGCTCACCAAGTGGAACGATGAGATGATCATGCAATTTTACTTCACAACTCATTTTTATCCAGATGGGAGGATTGCATGGATGACTGAGGGTTCCAAGTACCTGTCAACCACCTCAGAGTGGGCTGCACTCCTTGGTGCCCCTGAGGAAGAGTAAAACAACATTGATGTGTATGGGAATCCCATGATGGACCACAATTCTATGGCAAACATGTACAAGGAAATCCCTCCCAAGGATCTTGAGAGTCATAAGCTTGGCTCTATAAAGCATTTGCTAGCTGGCTGGGCCACCACAAACACAATCTTGAGGCATACTCTCTTTCCCAAGTCTGGAGATGACAAGATGATACGTGCCCACTCCATCCATTTGCTCTATTTGTTGGACACCCCCATAAGTTCAAAGTCATGAGTCAGATTGTTGAGACGGTCAAGAGGACAGCCACTGATTAAAAGAGATCTTGTGGATATGCTCCACAGATGCTCATCAACTCCAAGGTTGGAACGAACACTTATACACTTGATCGTGAGCATCTCTCTCTTCAGCCTGAGTTTGAGGATAATGTGGTGGTGATGGATCCCTCACACCCCACATCTATTGAGGCTCCAGAGAAGATCCAGGCAGCAGCAGCAAAAGCAACTCCAGAAGCCACAACGCCCAATGCTCCAATAGCCAAACTCAAGTCAAAGAATGACCCGATGACATATGTGCTAGAGGCCACCCTGAGAATTGAGAGGATTCTGGCCAACATCTCCAAGAACTAGGAGAGTCTAGAGCAGATTGTTGAGATGAAGGTCCATAATCTTGATGTGAACATCACAGAGGTCCAAACTATCGTGGAGAAGCTCAGAGATGATGTTGAGATAGCCAGATTTGCTGCAGAGGAAAATGGAGATGAGCGACCCGCAACTCAGAGATTTCAGACGATACCCGGGGCACCCAGATCTTCAGTCATACCAATTGCAGATATGAGGACCACTTATTCTGCACTTGCTGCTACTTCCACAGTACCACCTTCAGTCTCTAATCCACCAGTATAGCAGACATCATCAGAGGCATTTGCGGACGCACTTCTCTCAACGCCGTCTACGCACACCAGAGCCACCAGCCAGAAGTCACCTTCAGGAGCTCCCGAGGATCGTGCCTAGAGAGACGCATAGCTCTATACCTTTTCGAGCTTTTTGGTACTTGTTGCCAAAGGGGAGAGATTGTATAGATCATTAGGCTTCGAGAGAGAGAGAGAGTGTGTGTGTCTCGCTTTTGCTCTTTGGTTTTTCTCGAGTTCTTGCTACTATTTATGTTTGATTCGTGCTACTTATTCGTTATGCTTCATAGGTACTACGCTTTTTGTGTGTGATTGATCATACTATGCTTAATGTGTGCTTAATGATTATTCCTATCACTTTTATGTATGATCATTCACTTATGTCTTTGGTGATGCGTGCATGTTATTTCACACATATCATTTTGTGCGTGATATGTCTCCAACGTATCTATAATTTTTGATTGTTCCATGTTGTTATATTATCAATCTTGGATGTTTTATAATAATTTTATAGTCATTTTATATCATTTTTTGGTACTAACCTATTGACACAGTGCCAAGTGCCAGTTGCTGTTTTCTGCATGTTTTTTACATCGCAGGAAATCAATATCAGATGGAGTCCAAATGCAACGAAACTTCACGGAGATTTTTTTGGACCAGAAGGCACCTAATGGGCCTTGGCTGCGCCTGGTGGGTTGTGCCCACCTCGGGTGCTCCCTGGACCGCCTCTTTCCTCTATAAATACCCCAATATTCCCAAAACCCTAGGGGAGTCGACGGAATATTAATCCAGCTGCCACAGAGTCCAGAACCACCAAATCCAATCTAGACACCATCTCGGATGGGGTTCACCACCTCCATTGGGGCCTCTCCGATGATGCGTGAGTAGTTCTTTGTAGACAGTTAGTAGCTAGATGGCTTCCTCTCTCTCGCTGAATTCTCAACACAATGGTCTCTTGGACATCCATATGATGTAACTCTTTTTGTGGTGTGTTTGTTGGGATCTGATGAACTTTGAGTTTATGATCAGTTATATCTTTTTATATCCATGAAAGTATTTGAGTTTCTTTGATCTCTTTTCTGCATGATCTCTTATAGTCTCGTATTTCTTCTCCGATATTTGGGTTTTGTTTGGCCAACTTGATCTATTTATCTTGCAATGGGAAGAGGTGCTTTGTAGTGGGTTCGATCTTACAGTGCTTGATCCCAGTGACAGAAGGGGAATTGACATGTATGTATCGTTGCTACTAAGGATAAAACAATGGGGTCTATCTCTACATAGATAGATCTTGTCTACATCATGTCATCGTTCTTATTGCATTACTCCGTTTCTCCATGAACTTAATACACTAGATGCATGCTGGATAGCGGTCGATATGTGTAGTAGTAGTAGTAGATGCAGGCAGGAGTCGGTCTACTAATCTTGGACGTGATGCCTATATAATGATCATTGCCTGGATATCGTCATGATTATTTGAAGTTCTCTCAATAGCCCAACAGTAATTTGTTCACCCACCGTTTGTTATTTTTCTCGAGAGAAGCCACTAGTGAAACCTACGGCCCCCGGGTCTCTTTCTCATATATTTGCCTTTATGATATACTTTTCCTTTGCATTTATTTTCAGATCTATTAAACCAAAAATACAAAAATACCTTGCTGCGTTTTATTATTATTTATTTTATTTGGCGTTCGATCTTTCAATCTACTACAATTTTACTCACGTGCGTTTGCCATCTCTGGCGCCATTACCCGAAAGAGAATGACAACCCCTTTAACACGTCGGGTTGCGAGTAGTTGTTATTTGTGTGCATTGGCTGTTTACGTTGTGTTGCTTGGTTCTCCTACTGGTTCGATAACCTTGGTCTCATCACTGAGGGAAATACCTACCATCGCTGTGATGCATCATCCCTTCCTCTTGGGGGAAATACCGACGTAGTCCTAGCAGACATCAGTGCGCTCCACCAAGATGTATATGACATGCAAGAGTGACCCATGATCCTAATCGATTGTGCACTTGCATTCAAAGGCAAATTTTTTATAATGCACAAATTTAGGGGGAGCTCTTGTTTATCACATACTTCTCAAAGAAATGATGTATTTCATTCATTTAATCATTTGTTGAAGCTTTGATCTATATGTTGTCATCAATTACCAATGAGGGGGAGATTGAAAGTGCAACTAATCCCCGGGTGGTTTTGGTAATTCATAACAACATATATCTCATTGAACTAATATCCATTCAAGATAAATATTTCAGGATGTTCAATGATTGGCATGGCATGACATAGAGATGTGGACCCCTCAAAATGCTCAGGACAAGGATTGGCAAAAGCTCAAGACTCTACATCTTTGTTTAAGTGATCCAAGATCACATTGAGTCCATAGGAAAGCTAATACTATTAAAAGGGGATGAGGTGTTGCTTAATGGTCTACTTGCTCAAAGTGCTTAGTGATATTGCTCCAAAGACCCCAGCCACTTTCTCTATCCAAATATGTCCAAACCCTAATTCCTAACTCGGCCCCACCTATATTTCCCATCCAGAGCTACCGAGTTCATCTTGACATAGCCACCGCCTAAAACCCTGACAGTTCGGTCACACCGATACGGATCTCGGTCCCGCCGAGATGGCCTTGCCAGCGCTCTATGACTTAATGTTGTTATCGGTCCCATCGAGTTGGCTTGAATGATTCTTTGTTGCCTTGTTGCTTCACTTCGGTCTCACCGAGATGATGTAATTGGTGCCACCGAGATAATGTTTGCCCTAAGCCCTAGCACATCGGTCCCACTGAGTTGTTCCTGTTAGTCCGACCGAGATTCCTAACGTTCATATTTTTCCACAGATCGGTGCCATCCTAATTGGTGCCACCAAGATGGGTGAAAAGTGTGCAACGGTTAGAATTTATGTGGAAGCTATATATACCCCCTCCACCCCCTTCTTATAAGAGAGAGCCATCAGAACATGCCTACAATTCCACCATTCATTTTCTGAGTGAGAACCACCTACTCATGTGTTGAGATCAAGATATTCCATTCCTACCATTTGAACCTTGATTTCTAGCCTTCCCCAAGTTGCTTTCCACTCAAATCCTTCTTCCACCATATCCAAAATTGTGAGAGAGAGAGTTGAGTGTTGGCGAGACTACCATTTGAAGCACAAGAGTAAGGAGTTCATCATCAACACACCGCCTATTACCTTTTGGAGAGTGGTGTATCCTAGATTGGTTAGGTGTCACTTGGGAGCCTCCGACATGATATGGACTTGAACCTAGAAGTTTGTAAGGGCAAGGATATCGCCCATTTCGTGTTATCTACCCGAGTGAGGCCAATCCTTCGTGGGAGATGGCCGTGGTGGGATAGACAAGGTTGCTTCTTCGTGGATCCTTCATGGGTGGAGCCCTCCGTGGACTCGCGCAACCATTACCCTTCGTGGGTTGAGGTCTCCATCAACGTGGACGTACGATAGCACCACCCATCGAAACCACGCAAAAAATCTCCGTGCCTCCATTGCGTTTGCCTTCTCCAAACCCTTCTCTTTACCTTCATATGCAATGTTTTACTTTCCGCTGCTATACTCTTAGAATTGCATGTGTAGGTTGATTGCTTGACTTGTCATAATTGCTAAAATCTGCCTACAACTAAAATTGGGAAAAGGAAAGATTTTTATTTGGTCAAGTAGTCTAATCACCCCCCCTCTAGACATACTTTCGATCCTACAGTTGCAAGCGAAGGTGTGCTATCCTCCTACACTGGAATTCAGGCGCTTTGCAAGATTTTCAAAATGTGGAAAATAAAGAAAAGTGTACTAATAGAGTGGCATGCCCTTTTGAATATAAAATGATTGCGAGGAAGTTTGATTATGTGCAAAAAAGGTTGGAGTGGATGAAAAAAGGATTCAACAAAGAGGTTGGAGTGGATGAAAAAAATCCTATGAAATCCAGTTCAAATGATTCCTGTCGGCTGACCGGCTATCAATTGCGCCGGTCGCTTCCCTCTCACATGTGTTTCTTGGGAGTAGACACACCGCTCAAAGCCACGTCCAAACTTATCTTCTCATTGGTCCTTTTCATCCATTTATTTTCTCCATCCTCCCAGTGCATCTCTCTCTCATGAGTTCCTTCCTCCTATAGAAACAGCCATCCTCCCAGTGCATCTCTCTCTTATGAGCAACTAAGGGGACGATGGGTTGGGCCATAGCTGAGTCACACCCTATATCTAAAGGAGCTAAATCAGGTAGATCTCGAGGTAGGGGATCCTGAGCTAGATGATTCGACACAATGGTAACATGACATGAGTTTTTACCCAGGTTCGGGCTCTCTAAGGAGATAACACCCTATGTTTTGCTTGTGTTTTATTGCTTTGTATTTGAGTGCAAAGTGCAGATGATCTACCATGAGATTATTGTGTGTCCTCTATGAGACCTACCCCTTGGTTCATACAGATACCCGGGGGGGCTAGGGCTATAATATCCTAGTCAGCTAGACACAAGGAAATAGAGTCTCTGATGAATCCTACATCTTGGAGGATATAACAACTCTATCAGAGCCTTCCATTTTATACATCTTGGACCGCCCCAATGTGTCCCAGTCCTAAACTAAGATGGGGTTCCATGGCCCAGCTCACCAGGCCGAGAGACGACGTAGGGAGAGACCTGAGGGAGTCCTGGATTGAGGGGTCCTCGGGTGTCCGGACTATTCAATATGGTCCAGACTAATGGGCCATGAAGATAAAAGAAGAAGACCTTCCCCCGTGTCCGGGTAGGACTCCTATATGCGTGGACGGCAAGTTTGGTGTCCAGATGTACTATTTCCTTCCTCTGCAAACTGACTCTGTACAACCCTAGGCCCCTCCGGTGTGTATATAAACCGGAGGGTTTAGTCCATAGAGGCTATCAGAAATCTCATAGGCTAGACAGCTAGGGTTTAGCCATTACAATCTCGAGGTAGATCAACTCTTGTAACCCTTATACTCATCGAATATAATCAAGCAGGATGTAGGGTTTTACCTCCTTTAAGAGGGCCCGAACCTGGGTAAACGTCTGATGTCTACTACGCAACCTTCTTCTTGTAGACTCGTGTTGGGCCTCCAAGCGCAGAGTTTTGTAGGGCGGTAGAAAATTTCCCTCAAGTGGATGACCTAAGGTTTATCAATCTGTGGGAGGCGTAGGATGAAGATGGTCTCTCTCAAACAACCCTGCAACCAAATAACAAAGAGTCTCTTGTGTCCCCAACACACCCAATACAATGGTATATTGTATAGGTGCGCTAGTTCAGCGAAGAGATGGTGATACAAGTGCAATATGGATAGTAGATATAGGTTTTTGTAATCTGAAAATATAAAAACAGCAAGGTAGCAAGTGGTAAAAGTGAGTGAAAACAATATTGCAATGCTTGGAAACAAGGCCTAGGGTTCATACTTTCACTAGTGCAAGTTCTCTCAACAATGATAACATAATTAGATCATATAACAATCCCACAACATGCAACAAAGAGTCACTCCAAAGTCACTAATAGCGGAGAACAAACGAAGAGATTATTGTAGGGTACGAAACCACCTCAAAGTTATTCTTTCTGATCGATCTATTGGGCTATTCCTATAAGTGTCACAAACAGCCCTAAAATAACACCTTAAGACACACATCAACCAAAATCCTAATGTCACCTAGATAATCCAATGTCACCACAAGTATCCGTGAGTTTGATTATACGATATGCATCACACAGTCTTAGATTCATCTGTTCGAACCAACACAAAGAACTTCAAAGAGTGCCCCAAAGTTTCTACCGGAGAGTCAAGACGAAAACGTGTGCCAACCCCTATGCATAAGTTCGCAAGGTCACAGAACCCGCAAGTTGATCACCAAAACATACACCAAGTAGATCACGTGAATATCACATTGTCACCACAGATAAGCACATGCAAGACATACATCAAGTGTTCTCAAATCCTTAAAGACTCAATCCGATAAGATAACTTCAAAGGGAAAACTCAATCCATTACAAGAAGGTAGAGGGGGAGAAACATCATAAGATCCAACTATAATAGCAAAGCTCGCGGTACATCAAGATCCTGACATATCAAGAACATGAGAGAGAGATCAAACACATAGCTACCGGTACATACCGTCATCCCCGAGGGAGAACTACTCCCTCCTCGTCATGGAGACCGCCGAGATGATGAAGATGGCCACCTGTGATGATTTCCCCCTCCGGCAGGGTGCCGGAACAGGGCCCCGATTGGTTTTTTGTGGCTACGGAGGCTTGCGGCGGTGGAACTCCCCATCTAGGTTTCTTTTCGGGGGTTTCTGTATTTATAAGGATTTTTGGCATCCGTTTCAAGTCAGGGGGGTCCACGAGGAGCCCATAAGGTCGGAGGGCGCGCCCGAGGGGGGGCGGGGGTAGGGCGCACCCTCCACCCTTGTGGAGGCCTCATGGCTCTTCTGGCCCAACTCTTTTGCTTCGGGGGCTTCTTCTGGCGCATCAAAATCACCGTAAATTTCCAGCTCAATTGGACTCCGTTTGATATTCCTTTTCTGGAAAACTCAAAAACATGGAAAAAAGATAAACTGGCACTGGGCTCTAGGTTAATAGGTTAGTCCCAAAAATCATATAAATAGCATACAAATGCATATAAAACATCCAAGATGGATAATATAATAGCATGGTACAATCAAAAATTATAGATACGTTGGAGACGTATCAAGCATCCCCAAGCTTAATTCCTGCTCGTCCTCGAGTAGGTAAATGATAAAAACAATTTTTTTGATGTGGAATGCTACCTAACATATTCATCCATGTAATCTCTCTTTATTGTGGCATGAATGTTCAGATGCATAAGATTCAAAACAAAAATTTAATATTGACATAAAAACAATAATACTTCAAGCATACTAACAAGGCAATTATGTCTTCTCAAAATAACATGGCAAAATAAAGCTTATCCCTACAAAATCATATAGTCTGGCTATGCTCCATCTTCATCACACAAAATATTCAAATCATGCACAACCCCGATGGCAAGCCAAGCAATTGTTTCATACTTTTGATGTTCTCAAACTTTTTTTTTCAACTTTCACGCAATACATGAGCGTGAGCCATGGACATAGCACTATATGTGGAATAGAAGGTGGTTGTGGAGAAGACAAAAAGAAGGAGATAGTCTCACATCAACTAGGCGTACCAACGGGCTATGGAGATGCCCATCAATAGATATCAATATGAGTGAGTAGGGATTGCCATGCAACGAATGCACTAGAGCTATAAGTTTATGAAAGCTTAAAAAGAAAACTAAGTGGGTGTGCATCCAACTTGCTTGCCCATGAAGACCTAGGGAAATTTGAGGAAGCCCATCGTTGGAATATACAAGCCAAGTTCTATAATGAAAAATTCCCACTAGTATATGGAAGTGACAACATAGGAGACTCTCTATTATGAAGATCATGGTGCTACTTTGAAGCACAAGTGTGGTAAAAGGATAGTAGCATTGCCCCTTCTCTCTTTTTCTCTATTTTTTTGTTTTTTGGGCCCTCTCCTTTTTTTGCCTCTTTTATTTATTTATTTTTCGTTCGGAGTCTCATCCCGACTTGTGGGGGAATCATAGTCTCCATCATCCTTTCCTCACTAGGACAATGCTCTAATAATGATGATCATCACACTTTTATTTACTTTACAACTCAAGAATTACAACTCAATACTTAGAACAAATTATGACTCTATATGAATGCCTCGTGCGGTGTACCGAGATGTGCAATGAATCAAGAGTGACATGTATGAAAGAATTATGAATGGTGGCTTTGCCACAAATACGATGTCAACTACATGATCATGCAAAGCAATATGGCAATGATGATCCGTGTCATAATAAACGGAACGGTGGAAAGTTGCATGGCAATATATCTCGGGATGGCTATGGAAATGCCATAATAGGTAGGTATGGTGGCTGTTTTGAGGAAGGTATATGGTGTGTGTATGGTACCGGCGAAAGTTGCGCAGTACTAGAAAGGCTAGCAATGGTGGAAGGGTGAGAGTGCGTATAATCCATGGACTCAACATTAGTCATAAAGAACTCACATACATATTGCAAAAGTCTATTAGGTATCGAAACAAAGTACTACGCGCATGCTCCTAGGGGGATAGATTGGTAGGAAAAGACCATCGCTCGTCCCCGACCGCCACTCATAAGGAATACAATCAATAAATTAATAAATCATGCTCTGACTTCATCACATAACGGTTCACCATACGTGCATGCTATGGGACTCACAAACCTTAACACAAGTATTTCTCAAATTCACAACTACTTACTAGCATGACTCTAATATCACCATCTTCATATCTCAAAACAATCATAAGGAATCAAACTTCTCATAGTATTCAATGCACTTTATATGAAAAAATTTATTATGTCCGTCTTGGATGCCTATCATATTAGGACTAAATTTATAACCAAAAAAAATTACCATGCTGTTTAGAGACTCTCAAAATGATATAAGTGAAGCATGAGAGTTCAACCATTTCTTCAAAATAAAACTACCGTCGTGCTCTAAAAAGATATAAGTGAAACACTAGAGCAAATGACAAATTACTCCAAAAGATATAAGTGAAGATCCATGAGTAGTTGAATAATTATGTAACTATGTGAAGACCTTCTCATAAATAAAATTTCAGATCTTAAGTACTTTATTCAACCATCAAGCAAAACAAAATAAAATGACATTGCAGGATAGCACATATCATGTGAAGAAGCAAAAACTTAGGTTCAACCAAACCTGACCGATCATTGTTGAAGAAGAAAGGTGGGATGCCAACCGGGGCATCCCCAAGCTTAGATGCTTGAGACTTCTTGAAATATTAATTAGGGATGCCTTGGGCATCCCCAAGCTTGAGCTTTTGTGTCTCCTTAATTCCTTTCATATCGCGGTTCCCCTAAAGCATAAAAACTTCATCCACACAAAACTCAACAAGAACTCGTGAGATAGGTTAGTATAAATACATGCAAAACCTTATCATTCTCTGCTGTAGAAAATAACTAAAATTATTATTTGATATTGCATACTAAATGCCTCTGCATATTTAATACTCCTATCCTCAAATAGAATCTTTAAACAAGCAAACATTTGCAAACAATGCAAACATAACATTAATCTGTCTAAACAGAACAGTTTGTAAAGAATGCAAGAGGAATCATACTTCCCTAACTCCAAAAGTTCTGAAAAATTACCACACTGTAGATAATTTGTTGTTACTCATTGTGTAAAAATTTCAAGATTTTATCACATTCTGACTTCCCAGAAGAATTAAAACAATGATAGAAAACTTCCTGTTTTTAAAACAACAACATATGAACTTGCAAAATAAGCATGGTAAAGGCTACACTTGATTTTTTTATTGAACTAATCGATGCAAAACATTACTCTAAATAACAGCAAGCAAATCCTAATAAAAGAAAATGATTCTCCAGGCAAAACACATATCATGTGGTGAATAAAAATATAGCCCCAAGTAAAGTTATCGATGAACGAAGACGAAAGAGGGGATGCCATCCGGGGCATCCCCAAGCTTAGGCTCTGGGTTGTTCTTGAATATTACCTTGGGGTGCCTCGGGCATCCCCAAGCTTAGGCTCTTGCCACTCCTTATTCCATAGTCCATCGAATCTTTACCCAAAACTTGAAAACTTCACAACACAAAACTTAACAGAAAACTCGTGAGCTCCGTTAGTATAATAAAACAAATCATTCACTTTGGTACTATGAAGACAAGATTCATATTTTTTATCACATGATGCCTACTGTACCCTATCATTTCTACAATTTATATTAAGCAATATAAGCCATAGAAACTAGAAAAACAAGCAAACTACGCATCGAAAACAGAAAAGTCTGTAAAGATCTGAATTGAAATCATACTTCTGTAACTCCATAAATTCTGAAAAAACAGAAAAACGTATACAATTTGTATATCAATAATCTGTAAAAAAATCAGAATTTTATCATGCTCCGGTGAATTTGAACAATTCTGTGACTGGGCGCAAAAGTTTCTATTTTTTGGACAGAATTGAATCAACTATCATCCACACTATCCCAAAGGCTTTACTTGGCACTTTATTGAAACAAAAGCTATAAAACACGATTACTACAATAGCTTAATCATGTGAACACAAAAAAAACTGTAGGGGTAAATATTTGGTTGCCTCCCAACAAGCGCTTTTTTAATGCCTTTTTAGCTAGGCATGATGATTTCAATGATGCTCATATAAAAGATAAGAATGAAACGTAATGGGAGCATCATGAAGAATATGACTAGCACATTTAAGTCTGACCCACTTCCTATGCATAGGGATTTGGTGAGCAAACGACTTATGGGAACAAGAATCAACTAGCATAGGAAGGTAAAACAAGCATAACTTCAAGATTTTCAACACATAGAGAGGAAACTTGATATTATTGCAACTCCTACAAGAATATATTCCTCCCTCATAATAATTTTCAGTAGCATCATGAATGAACTCAACAATATAACCATCACATAAATCATTCTTTTCATGATCTACAAGCATAGGAATTTTACTACTCTCCACATAAGCAAATATGTTCTCATGAATAGTAGTGGGAGCAAACTCAACAAAATAACTATAATGTGAGGCATAATCCAATTGAAAATTAAAATCATGATGACAAGTTTCATGGTTATCATTATTATTTATAGCATACATGTCATCACAACAATCATCATAGATAACAACTTTGTTCTCATAATCAATTGGAACCTCTTCCGAAATAGTGGATTCATCACTAAATAAAGTCATGACCTCTCTAAATCCACTTTTATCATTATAATAAGATTCAACACCCTCCAAAATAGTGGGATCATTACCTAGAGTTGGCACTCTTCAAACCCACTTTCATCAATATAATCATCATAAATAGGAGGCATGCTTTCATCATAATAATATTCTCATCAAAACTTGGGGGACTAAAAATATCATCTTCATCAAACATAGCATCCCCAAGATTGTGGATTTGCATATCATTTGCATCATGGATATTCAAAGAATTCGTACTAATTGCAATCATGCTCATCATACAAATATTTAGTGCCAAACATTTTATAGACTTCTTCTTCTAACACTTGAGCACAATTTTCCGTTCCATCATTTTCACGAAAGACATTAAAAAGATGAAGCATATGAGGCAACCTCAATTCCATTTTTTTGTAATTTTCTTTTATAACCTAAACTAGTGATAAAACAAGAAACTAAAAGATTCGATTGCAAGATTTAAAGATATACCTTCAAGCACTAACCTCCCCGGCAACGGCGCAAGAAAAGAGCTTAGTTGACGGGGTGTTAGTGCCGCTTACCTAGCCTCCCTGGCAACGGCGCCAGAAAAGAGCTTGATGTTTACTACGCAACTTTCTTCTTGTAGAGTCGTGTTGGGCCTCCAAGCGCGGAGTTCTGTAGGACAGTAGCAAATTTCCCTCAAGTGGATGACCTAAGGTTTATGAATCCGTGGGAGGCGTAGGATGAAGATGGTCTCTCTCAAACACCCTGCAACCAAATAACAAAGAGTCTCTTGTGTCCCGAACACACCCAATACAATGGTATATTGTATAGGTGCACTATTTCGGCGAAGAGATGGTGATACAAGTACAAAATGGATAGTAGATATAGGATTTTGTAATCTGAAAATATAAAACAGCAAGGTAGCAAGTGGTAAAAGTGAGCGAAAATGGTATTGCAATGCTTGGAAACAAGGCCTAGGGTTCATACTTTCACTAGTGCAAGTTCTCTCAACAATGATAACATAATTAGATCATATAAGAATCCCTCAACGTGCAACAAAAGAGTCACTCCAAAGTCACTAATAGCGGAGAACAAACGAAGAGATTATTGTAGGGTACGGAACCACATCAAAGTTATTCTTTCTGATCGATCTATTGGGCTATTCCTGTAAGTGTCACAAACACCCCTGGAGTTTGTACTAAAATAACACCTTAAGACACACATCAACCAAAACCCTAATGTCACCTAGATACTCCAATGTCACCACAAGTATCCGCGGGTTCGATTATACTATATGCATCACACAATCTCAGATTCATCTATTCAAACCAACACAAAGAACTTCAAAGAGTGCCCTAAAGTTTCTACC
This sequence comes from Aegilops tauschii subsp. strangulata, assembly GCF_002575655.3. NCBI lineage: Eukaryota > Viridiplantae > Streptophyta > Magnoliopsida > Poales > Poaceae > Aegilops > Aegilops tauschii. The sequence continues at coordinate 232,246,035 of NC_053039.3, forward strand.
GGAGAGTCAAGGCGAAAACGTGTGCCAACCCCTATGCATAAGGTCACAGAATCCGCAAGTTGATCACCAAAACATACATAAAGTAGATCACGTGAATATCCCATTGTCACCATAGACAAGCACATGCAAGACATACATCAAGTGTTCTCAAATCCTTAAAGACTCAATCCGATAAGATAACTTCAAAGGGAAAACTCAATCCATTACAAGAAGGAGGGGGAGAAACATCATAAGATCCAACTATAATAGCAAAGCTCGCGGTACATCAAGATCGTGCCATATCAAGAACACGAGAGAGAGAGAGATCAAACACATAGCTACTGGTACATACCCTCAGCCCCGAGGGTGAACTACTCCCTCCTCGTCATGGAGATTGCCTGGATGATGAAGATGGCCACCGATGATGATTTCCCCCTCTGGTAGGGTGCCAGAACTGGGTCCCGATTGGTTTTTGGTGGCTACAGAGGCTTGTGGTGGCGGAACTCCCCATCTAGGTTTCTTTTCGGGGGTTTCTGTATTTATAAGAATTTTTTGCGTCAGTTTCAAGTAAGGGGTGTCCACGAGGAGCCCACAAGGTCAGAGGGCGTGCCCGTGGGGGGGTGGGTAGGGCGCGCCCTCCACCCTTGTGGAGGCCTCGTGGCTCTTCTGGACCAACTCTTTTCCTTTGGGGGCTTCTTCTGGTCCATAAAAAATCACTGTAAATTTTCAACTCAATTGGACTCCGTTTGATATTCCTTTTCTGCAAAACTCAAAACCAAGGAAAAACATAAACTGGCACTGGGCTCTAGGTTCATAGGTTAGTCCCAAAAAAACATATAAAATAGCATACAAATGCATATAAAACATCCAGGATGGATAATATAATAGCATGGAACAATAAAAAATTATAGATACACTGGAGACGTATCAACGTCGTGTCCCCATCGTCCCTTGTTACCATCGATCCTCAGACGCATAGTTCGGGACCCCCTACCCGAGATCTGTGGGTTTCGACGCCGACATTGGTGCTTTCATTGAGAGTTCCATTGTGTTGTCGATAGAAGGATCGATGGCTCGCCTTGTCATCAACAATGATATCACTTCTAGAAGGAGCCTGACTTCGGGACAGACCCTCCGGCTAGGCGGTTTCACCACGGGCGCCCACATGGCCGTCAAGCCGACGGCGCCCCCCGCGATCGCCAAACATCACCTCCGTATCAGTCTCGAACACTCCGAAAAGATGGATCCGGAAGACGTCTCGTCCTTAAACGAGTTGTTAGATTGCATCGCCGCCGTGGGGATTTCAACGGATTATGATCGGATCGGGCTCAAACTGACCAGAGGGAAATCAATTCTCCGCCGCTCACTCACCTGGTGGTGGTCATTGAGGAACGAGACAAGAACACTTCTTCTCCTAAGTTAAAAACCAGCTATGTCCGGATCTCCGAACCCATCAAACCGGATACTCTCCTTCTGAGGAGATCCCGCGTCCCCCAAACTCAGGGTCGGACCTAGGGTCCGGGGAACACTTAGATCTTCCCAGACCCGAACCGGTGACCTCGGACATTTTACAGGCTCCAAACACAATTTTGGGCCGGGATTCAAGTTTTAGCCCACCTGCCCACCACAATCAGTACTCTCCAAGCAATTCAGGCCCTCTAGACATATACGACCTGGTGTATGTACGGTAGCAACCTCAGGAGACGATCCATCACTTTTGGGCCAGGTTTCTACTTGTTAAAAACAAGATTAAAGATTGCTGCGATGACGATGCGGTCTCGGTTTTTCATCACAATTGCACCGATGAGGGAATTCGGAATGCCCTCGACCGCCGCCACATACAGAACTTCATGGAGCTATCGCATGTAGTACAGAAGTACTGCGTGATGGAAAGCACATGGAAGGCCCAAAAAACCCAATTGGAACCCGCTGCCTTTAAGCAGTACACTGCCCGGGCAAAACAGGTACACCCCTACGAGGCATCCGATCATAAGCCCGTGGATGACCCACAAGTATAGAGGATCAATTGTAGCTCTTTTAGGTAAGTAAGAGTGTCAAACCCAACGAGGAGCAGAAGGAAATGACAAGTAGTTTTCAGTAAGGTAATGTCTGCAAGTGCTGAAATTGTAAGTGGCGGAGTAGTTTGATACTGAGATAATTTGTAATGGGCAAGTAACGATAGTAGTAATAAAAGTGCAGCAAGGTAGCCCAATCCTTTTGAGGCAAAGGATAGGCCAAAACGGTCTCTTATGATAAGCAAAGCGTTCTTGAGGGTACACGGGAATTTCATCTAGTCACTTACATCATGTTGGTTCGATTTGTGTTCGCTACTTTGATAATTTGATATGTGGGTGGACCGGTGCTTAGGTGTTGTTCTTACTTGAAAAAACCTCCTACTTATGATTAACCCTCCGCAAGCATCCAGAACTACGAGAAAAGTATTGAGAATAAATTCTAACCATAGCATTAAAATTTTGGATCCAATCTGTCCCTTACGGAATAGAGCATAAACTGGGGTTTAAGCTTCTGTCACTTTCGCAACTGTCGGCGTTCTGGGAACGGGAGTCCCTAGACTTGCCTGCCTGCGGCCCACGGCGTGGCTGTGCTAGCAGGCCTGTACGGCCCATCTTCATCAACAAGGCATTCAAGACCCTCGCGAGGGGCCAAGCCTCGCGAGGCGGACGACACAAGACCTCCTCAGGAGCGGCCTAACCAGGTTGCCTCGCGAGGAGCGGAGAGATCAAGGCCGGGCAAACCTCACGAGGTTCTCGTGACGTAAGCCATGACGATCAAGATCAGGCGGGCGCCAGCACGCGCAGTGTCCTTGTTTCCCCTTTGGTGCTAAGGGAGCAAGCGCAGGCGCAGAGTACCGAGGCGTCAAGCAAAGGTTTCCATATCAGTGCGACGAGACCAAGACCAGTAGGACGGCAAGACGGAGGTCACAATGGAGGCCAAGGTGGCGTCACCAGAGCCTTTTGCAGGCGAAGACTACTTTTGTCAGGATAAGCTGTACTAGGTGTCCGCTTTCAAATTGGCCGTTGTTGGCTCCCTTCCCGCTCAATATTTGGGGAGAGGACCAGGGCCTATATAAGTAGAGCTAGCCACCACCGTAGAGGGCAACTGATTCATCTCGATCTGATCTGGAGCCAACCCTTAGCCACTCACCGAGCACAAGAACACCTCACCCTCAGGAGGCTGTTCTTCCCTTTGTATTGTTCATCATCAGCCCAAGAGGCATCCCCACCACCACACTGGAGTAGGGTATTACACCACAACGGTGGCCTGAACCAGTATAAATCTTGTGTCTTTTGTGTTGTGAGTTCGTCGAGTTCGTCCACGAGATCTTAGCAAACCTAGGGCATGGATCGGTAGGAGGGAAAGAACTTCGCGCGCACCCCAAAGTTCGAACCTTAAGGGTTTTGCCGGAACCCGTGATCCGACAACAACCCATCATCTAATTGCTACTCCACAATGCATTCCCTTAGGCCCAAATATGGTTAAGTGTCATGTAGTCGACGTTCACATGACACCACTAAGGGAATCACAACATACATACTATCAAAATATTGAACACATATCAAGTTCACATGATTACTTGCAACATGATTTCTCCCGTGACCTCAAGAACAAAAGTAACTACTCACAAATAATAAGCATGCTCATGATCAGAGGAGTACTAAATAGCATAATGGATCTGAACATATAATCTTCCACCAAATAATCCATATAGCAATCAACTACAAGATGTAATCAACACTACTAGTCACCCACAAACACCAATCTATAGTTCCGGTAACAAGATTGAACACAAGAGATGAACTAGGGTTTGACATGAGATGGTGCTGTTGAAGATGTTGATGGAGATTGCCCTCCCCAAGATGGGAGAGTTGTCGGTGATGATGATGACGATGATTTCCCCCTCCGGGAGGGAAGTTCCCCCGGCGGAATCGCTCCGTCGGAGGGCAAAAGTACTCCTGCCCAAGTTCCGCCTCGAAGCGGCGGCGCTCCGTCCCGAAAGTCCGTTTTTTATTTTTTCTAGGTCAAAATGACCTATATACCAGAAGATGGGCACCGGAGGTGGGCCTGGGTGAGCACAACCCACCAAGGCTCGCCTAGGCTCCCTGGCGTGCCCAGGTGGGTTGTGCCCACCTGGTGGGCCCCCTCTAGTATTTATTTGCTCCAATAATTCTTATATATTTCATAAAAATTACTCATGAAGTTTCAGCCCATTTGGAGTTGTGCAGAATAGGTAGCCCGACGTAGCTTTTTCAGGTCCAGATTTCCAGCTGCCGGAATTCTCCCTCTTGGTGTATACCTTGCATATTATTAGAGAAAAGGCATTAGAATTACTCCAAAAAGCATTATTATGGATAAAAACATCATAAATAATAGTAAGAAAACATGATGCAAAATGGACGTATCAACTCCCCCAAGGTTAGACCTCGCTTGTCCGCAAGTGAAAACCGAAATCGAGAAATATGTCCACATGCTTTGAGAGAGAGGCATCGATAAAAACAACATACGGACATAGAAGCATCATGTTGATTATTATAACAACAACAAAATTAAACATAAGACTTTTATCATAGAACTCTTATCATATACTTCTCATGAATAAGTAACCGTTCAACACACAATTGAAGTATGAAGCAAAAACTCTGTTAAAAACCAACAACTATGTTCTCAGTCAACTTTGCAACTACAATTCATCATCTTTTCAGGAAGGGTCACGTATCGGAGCCTTTAGGCAATTCCACATACTCAACCATCATATAGTCTTCTATGATTGCTAACACTCACCGCGTACACATGAGAAAAACGTTTCAACTGGACACATAGAAAGATAGGGGCTTATAGTTTTGCCTCCCAATGTATTCACCTCAAGGTGATGTCAACAATAATAACTCATGCTATCTATATTCAACTGGACATATGTGCCTAGATCTTTCCTCACCACATGATGCTTGCCAAAGGAGAAAAATAAAAAGGAATAGAAGGAAAACTTTGACTCTTTGCATAAAAGTAAATACATAAAAGTAAAAGATAGGCCCTTTGCAGAGGGAAGCAGAGGTTGCCATGCGCTTATTTGTTTGTATGCTCAACCCTTAGTGCAAAAGAACGTCATGTTGCATTGCCCCTTGTGATAGCGACCTTTATTATGCAGTCTGTCGCTTCTATTCTTCACCATAACAAGTTCATGCAACACTCAATTTTCTCTTACACTAAATGATCTCACACATTTAGAAGCAACTTTTATTGCCTTTTTGCACCGATGACAACTTACTTGAGGGATCTTGCTCAGTCCCTATGTAGGTATGGTGGACACTTGAAAATAAGATTTGGGTATAAGGGTTTTTGGATGCGCAAGTAGTATCTCTACTTAGTGCGGAATTTTTGGCTAGCAAAGATAGGGGGCTAGCACCACATGTTGAATGATCTATGACAATATGACTTCTATGTGAATATAAACAAACATAAACCATTAAGTTGTCTTCGTCCAACGTCAACAATTTTGGCATATAATATTTTTGATGAGGGCTCACAATCACAAAAGATTTCTAGGATAGTATATTTATATGTGAATCTTCTCTTCCCTTATTAATTCTTTCATGAGTTGGATCATTGACTAATGCTATGTTTGTCAATCTCTAATAAAATTTTCTACTTATACTTTTCCTTACGTGGTGCCATCACCTACCATAGGATTAGTATATGATCTTTTCATTATTTCTTTCCTTTCTATTTTTCTTTCTTATTTCTTTTCTTTAATTGCAACATGAAAGTAAAGAAAGCAAAAACTCAAACTAAACTTTATTATATAACTTGCACACAATTACAAGGATAGATCACTAAGCAAACTCTCAAGGAAGAAAGGATCGAACTAACTTTTATTTATCTAAAGCAAAAAGATCGAACTAAAATAAGTAAAAGCAAAAATATAGTGGGATGATACGATACCGGGGCACCTCCCCCAAGCCTGGAGGAAGCCAAGGGTAGTGCCCATACCCGATACTCAATTCTCCTTTGGTGGTGAAGAAGATGGTGGTGGTGATTAAGTAGAGATCTTGTCCTCGGATTTCCATGGTAGTTGTCCACCATCATAGGAGGAGGAGTGAGTCTCACGGGTCCTGCAACTAGCAGCCAAACTCATACCTTTAAACCTCGTCTCATATTCAAAGACTTGGTTTTGGAGGTCATAGATCTGGCTTTGGAGGAAGTTGATTTGCTCGTTGAGTGTGAAGATGATGTCCTTCATGGGCTTGCCATCCACCTTAAGGTCACGGGAGAGGTCTGTAATCATAACATGATTGGCGTTGAGTCCACGCTCCACCATCCCCTTGCACTGGAAGATGTCTTGCTCCATAGCTTCAAGCCTGGCCTCCATGGTTCCCGTCCCTTGGGACATGGCACATCATGGAGGTGAGGCACCCCCTCATGCATCTGGATGGTTTGAGGGTGCTGCACCACCTCCCGCAGATATGGGTTGATGATGTTCTTGAAGAACTTGTCCTTGGAGGAGCTTGAAGAGGCCATGGTAGATGGGATCTGACAGAAAACAATCAAGAAAAAGAGAACAGAGGATTTTCTCCGCGATACGGTGGTTAACAGGTTCGGGAAGTATATATAGATTTTTTATCTTGGAGGACAAGCATACAGAAGAAAAATGGAGTCCGGAAGGTGTCCCAGGTGGGCACAACCCACCTGGGCGCGCCAGGCTTGCCTGGCGCGCCTTGGTGTCCTGTGCCCACCAGGGTACGCTTCCTGGAAGTTTCTTTATTTCCTAATTTTTTAAATATTCTAAAACTGATTAAAAAATTGCGGATTTTTCGGAGTCCGTTTACTTACCGTATCACGTATATCCTTATTTTCACAATTCTAGAGTGTTCCGGAAGGACTCTTTTATGTGTTCTTCCGGTGTCAAAGTTTGGATAATATTACTTTCAACATTAATGGGCGTACCTGAGATATAATGTTTTATTTGTTGCCCATTGACAACCTTCGGGTTAGTACTTTCGGAATTATTTATTTTGATGGCTCCAGACCGATAAACCTCCTCGATGACATATGGGCCTTCCCATTTTGAGAGGAGTTTTCCTGCAAAGAATCTGAAATGAGAGTTGTACAAAAGAACATATTCTCCAACTTTAAACTCACCCTTTTGGATTCTTTTATCATGCCATCTTTTAACTTTTTCCTTCAATAATTTTGCATTTTCATAAGCTTGGGTTCTCCATTCATCTGATGAGCTAATATCAAATAACCTCTTTTCACGAGCCAGCTTGATATCATAGTTGAGTTCTTTAAATGCCCAATATGCTTTATGTTCTAACTCAAGAGGCAAATGACAAGCTTTTCCATAAACCATTTTATAAGGAGACATACCCATAGGATTTTTATATGTTGTTCTATAAGCCCAAAGTGCATCATCCAATTTCTTAGACCAATTCTTCCTGGACCTATTGACAGTCTTTTGCAAAATTAATTTTATTTCTCTATTGCTAAGTTCAACTTGACCACTAGACTGAGGATGATAAGGTGATGCAATTCTATGGTTATCATCATACTTGGCAAGCATTTTATGGAAAGCACAATGAATAAAGTGTGAACCACCATTAGTCATTAAATATCTAGGGACTCCAAACCTTGGGAAAATAAATTCTTTAAGCATTTTAATAGAGGTGTTGTGATCAGCACTACTGGTTGGAATAGCTTCTACCCATTTAGTAACATAATCAATAGCAACCAAAATATGTGTATACCCATTAGAGGAAGGAAAAGGTCCCTTATAATCAAATCCCAAACATCAAATGGTTCAGCAGCAAGTGAATAATTCATAGGCATTTCTTGACGCTTACCGATATTACCTATCCTTTGACATTCATCACAAGGTAAGACAAACTTATGAGCATCCTTGAATAGAGTAGGCCAATAAAATCTAGACTGCAATACCTTGTGAGCAGTTCTATCTCCAGCATGATGCCCTCCATAAGCTTCCGAGTGACATTTTCGTAGGATTTTTCCCTGTTCATGCTCAGGTACACAAGGTCTAATAATACCATCTACTCCTTCTTTATAAAGATGTGGGTCATCCCAAAAGTTGTGTCTTAAATCATAGAAGAATTTTTTCTTTTGTTGGTATGTAAAGCTAGGTGGTAAATATTTAGCAACAATGTAATTAGCATAATCAGCATACCAAGGAGTATTGTGAGCAACAGTCATTGCAGCTAACTGCTCATCAGGAAAACTATCATCAATAGGTAGTGGGTCATCAAGCACATTTTCAAGCCTAGATAAATTATCATCTACTGGGTTCTCAGCTCCTTTTCTATCAATGATATGTAAATCAAATTCTTGTAACAAGAGAACCCATCGAATAAGTCTAGGTTTAGCATCTTTCTTTTCCATAAGATATTTAATAGCAGCATGGTCTGTGTGAACAGTTACTTTGGAATCAACAATATAAGGTCTAAATTTATCACAAGCAAACACCACTGCTACGAATTCTTTTTCAGTAGTAGCATAATTTCTTTGAGCACTATCTAGAGTTTTACTAGCATAATGAATAACATTCAATTTCTTATCAACTCTTTATCCTAGAAGAACACCAACAACATAATCACTAGCATCACACGTAATTTCAAAAGGCAAGTTCCAATCAGGTGGTTGAACAATCGGTGCAGAAATTAAGGCTTTCTTGAGTGTTTCAAAGGCTTCTAAACAATCATCATCAAAAACAAAAGGGATATCCTTTTGCAAGAGACTAGTAAGAGGCCAAGAAATTTTAGGAAAGTCTTTGATAGATCTCCAATAGAAACCAGCATGACCTAGGAAACTACGAATACCTTTTATATCTTTAGGACACGACATTTTCTCAATTGCATCAACCTTAGCTTTGTCCAGTTCAATACCTCTGTCAGAAATTTTATGACCCAAGACAATGCCTTCATTAACCATAAAGTGGCACTTTTCCCAGTTCAAGACAAGATTTGTTTGTTCACATCTCTGCAAAACTCGATCAAGATTGCTTAAACAACCATCAAAAGACTTCCCATAAACATAAAAGTACTCCATGAAAACCTCAACAATCTTTTCACAAAAGTCAGAGAATATAGCAGTCATACATCTTTGAAAGGTAGCAGGTGCATTACATAAACCAAAAGGCATACGTCTATAAGCATAAGTTCCAAAAGGACAAGTAAAAGTGGTCTTTTCTTGATCAGGTTGAGAAACAGGTATTTTTGAAAAACCAGAATATCCATCAAGGAAGCAAAAATGTGTGTATTTAGATAAAAAATCCTCGTGAAGTTTCAGCCCATTTGGAGTTGTGCAGAATAGGTAGCCTGACGTAGCTTTTTCAGGTCCAGATTTCCAGCTGCCGGAATTCTCCCTCTTGGTGTATACCTTGCATATTATGAGAGAAAAGGCATTATATTATAATTACTCCAAAAAGCATTATTATGGATAAAAACATCATAAATAACAGTAAGAAAACATGATGCAAAACGGACGTATCACCCGTCGGCAAGAAAAACAAACCCTTTGCGGGACACGGGTCCGTTCTTGACGAACTTCTGAACAAACCCTGTCAGATACATGCAATGCCGAGCACCGAACCAACTCACAGCCTTTGGGCATGTTGGGTACTCTGGCAGGTGGCTAAAAGCGGCGAGGTTATCCTCACCAACGCTACTCCAAAGAAGTATTCTCCAGAGGATGAAGATCTCAATGTCTTTACGGTCTTCGAGACCTTCTCTTCAAATAATCGGCGCAAAAGGGCATTCCGCGACCTCGCCAAAATTAACCAAGTAGCCGCAATGAGTCCATGGAATGACGCGGCAATAAATTTCACCGCCGTTGACGAACCAAGGACCCGATCAGTTTGAGCACCCGCCGCCTTTGTCTTAAACCCAATCATGGACAGCTTCCAACTTACCAAAGTGCTCATGGACAGCAGTAGCGGGCTCAACCTCATCGAGCAAAATGCATATTGACAGGGCACGCATCGAGCAAAGCAATACCACCTTTCGAGGCATCATCCCCAATCAAGAAGCACGATGTTTGGGGAAAATCAAACTTTATGTAGTATTCGGCACGCCGGAGAATTACAGGTCCGAAGAGCTGCTCTTCCACGTGGCTCCCTTCAACAACGGATATCACGCCCCTTTTGGGGCGGGACGCCTTCTCACGCTTCCAAGCCATACCCCATTACGGGTAAATGAAGCTTAAAATGCCGGGGGCCAATGGAATAATCATAGTTACAAGTGATCCGGACAAAGCACTCTGCGCCGAAAACAAAACCGCATCCTTGGCCCTCATGGCACTATCTGAAGCCCTTGCGGCCGAAGAATTAACCACCTTGCGATCCATGGTGGACAAGGATGATGTGATTCTTGATAAGAGGCCAAAGTCCACCTCTTTCGAACCAGCAGATGAAACAGTTAAATTTCAAGTGCACCCGACAGATCCGAACAAAACAGCGTCCATCGGAGCACATCTGGATCCGACGGTTGGTGCCGCCCTATGAGCGTTCCTATGTGAAAATTGGGATATCTTTGCCTGGCACCCTTCGGACATGCCCGAGATCCCACGCAGAATGGCCAAACATAGCCTCAACATAATCAAGGGGTTCAAACCAGTCAAGCAAATGCTACGGCGATATTCCAAACCCAAACGACAAGCTATGGGGGAGGAGCTAGCTAAACTACTCAAGGCCGGGTTCATCAGAGAAATCAAGCACCCAGATTGGCTAGCAGTCATGGTGCCAAAGAAGGGTAAATTCTGGCGCCTTTGTGTCGATTTCAAAGACCTCAATAAGGCTTGCCCAAAGACCCTTTCCCGTTGCCCCACATTGACCAGATTATCGACGCAACCACGGGACACGACTCATTGTGTTTCCTCGATGCTTACTCCAGATACCATCATATTAAGATGAAGGAGTCCGACCAGGCCGCAACGACATATGTTACCCCGTACGGGCCTTTTTGTTTCAACACTATACCTTTCGGGCTTAAAAACGCTGGTGCCACTTACCAACGCATGATTCAAACATGTTTGGAAAAACAAATCGGCCAGACAGTGGAAGCATATGTGGACGACGTGGTCATCAAGACTAAACGCGTTGAATCATTGGTGGACGATCTACGCCTCACATTTGACAACCTCCGAACATATGACATGCGACTTAATCCGGAAAAATGTGTTTTCGGTGTTCCAGCCGGAAAACTGCTAGGGTTCATCGTCTCCAATAGAGGAATTGAAGCAAACCCAGCCAAAATCCGAGCCTTGTCACAATTGGTCATGCCAACAGACTTAAAGCAGGTCCAAAAACTAGTAGGGTGCGTGGCAGCTTTGAGCCACTTCATCTCCAGATTAGGAGAAAAGGCATTACCGCTTTATTGACTGCTCCGATGCACCGACCACTTCGAATGGACGGATGAGGCTACAGCCGGATTGGAAGAAATAAAAACCTTATTAGCAGGCAACCCAATCCTAGCCGCCCCAAGTGTTGGCGAGCCTATGTGGCTTTACATATCCGTGACTCACCAGGTGGTGAGCGACGTACTCATCGTCGAGCGAGAGGAAGAGGGACATAAATTCCCCATCCAGAAACCAGTATACTATGTATCGACGGTCCTTACACGACGCGAATCCCGATACCCTCGCTATCAAAAGATAGCTTACGCGGTCTTTATGGCATCCCGCAAGCTCCGGCACTATTTTCAAGAGTGTACGATCACGGTGGCATCCGAAGTACCACTCAATGACATTATAAATAACAGGGATGCCACCGGCCGCATAGCTAAATGAGCCATTGAACTCTTACCATTTGAAATAACATACAAGCTGCACCGAGCTATTAAATCTCAGGTGTTGACCGACTTCATCGCCGAATGGACAGAAGCCGAGCTCGCTAAAGAGTACAGTTCATACTCCAACTGGATCATGTACTTATACGGCTTAAGATGCAAGCCGGACTAGGGGCTGGTGTAATCTTAACATCCCCCACGGGGGACACAGTCCGCTACGTGCTGCAATAACGCAGCCGGATACGAGGCACTTCTACATGGTCTCTAAATGGCTGTCTCCATGGGCATACAATGCCTAGAGGTGCGCGGTCATTCAAACCTCGCAATATCCCAGATAAATGGAGAGTTCGATGCAAAGGATCCAAAAATGGCGGCTGATAACCCACAAGTCAGGGGATCACTACAGTTTTCGAGGTTAGAGTATTCAACCCAAATTTATAGATTCGACACAAGCGGACCCAAAGAATATTTGAAGGTATTAGCAGCTGAGTTGTCAATTCAACCACACCTGGAGATTAACTATCTGTAGCAAAGTGATCAGTAGCAAAGTAATATATAGTTTTGATAGTAGTAACGGTAACAGTGGTAGCAGTAATTTTGTAGCAAGTGTAACAGTGATGATAACAGTAGTAACTTAACAAGAACAATATGAGACAAATTCGTAGGCATTGGATCGGTGACTTGTTGGATGATATTCATCATGAGACAGTTATAACCTAGGGCTATACGGCACTAGCTCCAGTTCATCAATATAATGTAGGCATGTATTCCGTAAATAGTCATACGTGCTTATGGAAAGAACTTGCATGACATCTTTTGTCCTACCCTCCCATGCCAGCAGGGTCCATATTGGAAACTAAGGGATATTAAGGCATCCTTTTAATAGAGAACCGGAACAAAGCATTAACACATAGTTAATACATGAACTCCTCAAACTACGGTAATCACCGGGAGTGGTCCCGACTATTGTCACACCGGGGTTGCCGGATCATAACACATAGTATGTGACTATAACTTGCAAGATCGGACTAAAACATGGATATAATTGTAATAACATATACGGTTCAGATCTGAGTTCATGGCACCCGGGCCCAAAGTGACAAGCATTAAGCATAGCAAAGTCATAGCAACATCAATCTAAGAACATAGTGGATACTAGGTATCAAGCCCTAACAAAACTAGCTTGATTACATGATGAATCTCATCCAACTCCTCACCGACCAGCAAGCCTATGAAGGAATTACTCACTCCCGGTGGGGAGCATCAAGGAATTGGCGATGGAGAAGGGTTGGTGATGACGAAGAACAAAGATGCCCCTCTCCGGAGCCCCAAATGGACTCCAGATCTGGCCTCCCGATGAAGAACAGTAGGTGACGACGGCTCCATCTCATGGATCATGATAATTCTTTCTCCCTTGTTTTTTCCTGGAAAAATAGGATTTTATAGCGTCGGTTTCAGGGTCAGCGGGGCCACCAGGTGGGGACAACCCACCTGGGCGCGCCAGGAGAGGGGGGCGCGCCCTGGTGGGTTGTGCCCACCCAGGGGCCCCTCTCCGGTAGGCTTGGCTCCATAAATTCTGATATATTATATAAAAATTCCTCGCGAAGTTTCGTTCCATTCTGAGAACTTTTATTTCTGCACAAAAACAACACCATGGTAGTTCTGCTGAAAACAACGTCAGTCCAAGGTTAGTTTCATCCAAATCATGCAAATTAGAGTCCAAAACAAGAGGAAAAGCGTTAGGAAAAGTAGATACGTTGGAGACGCATCAACTCCCCCAAGCTTAAACCTTTGCTTGTCCTCAAGCAATTCAGTTGATAAACTGAAAGTGAAAAAGAAAAACTTTTACGAACTCTTTTGCTCTTGTTTGCATAAATAAGCTTAAACAGCACCCAGGTTTTCAGCCAACATTATAACTAACCATGCCGACAATAACTCTTAAAAATTATAATGACTCATATCAATGACATAATCAGCTAGCGAGCAATAATATGATATCTCAAACGGCAACACATTGTCAAAACAACCATGATATAGTATGACAATAGTGGTATCTCACTAGCCCTTTCTGATATCGCAAAACATAAATGCAGAGCACCTCCAAAGTTCAAGCAACGACTAAACATTGTAATTCATGGTAGAAAAGATCCAGTCATGATGCACCCAACATTAGCTACACACAATGCATAAGTCATGACAGCTATGCTCTCAGGTTCTAGCGCTTGTTTTAGAAGTTGATGACACAACATAAAAGTAAATAGATAGTCCCTTCACAGAGGGAAGCAGTGATTTGCAGAGGTGCTAGAGCTCAAGTTTTTAAAACAGAGATAAATGATATTTTGAGACATGCACCCTTCTCATTTATTTCACGACCATCAGTTATCAATATCTTCCATGCTAAGCACGCTAGTGGTGGTTCCCAAGCGATAAAAGTAAAGGTTTTGACTCCATTGGGAGTTTTGTTTGATTATTTAAGAGATTAACTCTTTTTCATGTTTACAGTTTGGGACTAGGCATCCCTATTACCGCCCTTTTCTCGTGCGATGGCGAGTGAATAAACACTCGACCTGAGAATAACCCGCTTAGCATGGAAGATACTGACCACCTCCTGTCGTTCCATAAATGATCCAGGCATGCAAAAAGGATATTTATTTAGAAGTTTTTAGAGGTGGCACATGCAAATTTACTTAGGATGGCAGGGTAATACCGTATATAGGTAGGTATGGTGGACTCATCTGGAATAACTTTGGGTTCAAGGTTTTTGATGTACAAGCAGAATTCCCACTTAGTACAGGCGAAGGCTAGCAATTAGATTGAGAAGCGGCCAGCTAGAGAGCAACAACGGTCATAAACTTGCATTATGCATAAGTAACATTGGACACTAGCATGAGTAGGATATGAACACCATGAACATAAATATCATAGAGGCTATGTTGGTTTTGATTCAACTACATGCATGAACATGTGCCAAGTCAAGCCACTCGAACATTCAGAGGAGGGTACCGTATCATCATACTACATCACAATCATTTTAACGCAATGTTGATATCCAAGATAAATCATTATCCACTCCTAGCTACTTATGCATGGCATGAGAAACTATAATCTCTAATTGTCATTGCAAACATGTTTAATCATAATGGGCTGAGTCATGGATACTAGGTTAAACATATTTACACAAACAGAACAAGTCGAGTTCATACCAGTTTCTCTCTGCCACGGCCAGTTCATGGAATATCGTCATTATTGCCTTTCACTTACACGACCGAACGATAGGAAAATAATAGTGCAAAAGTGCCGTGGACTAAGCTGGAATCTACAAACATTTTATTCAAGAGGAGAAGACAAGGTAAAATGTGCTCTTTATTAGTTCAACAATTATTCATATGAGAGCCACTCAACATTTTCATCGTGGTCTTCTCCTTGGTACAACTCGAATAAAAAGAAAAGATTTTCAGAGAAACACACTAAAATATTTTTGGAGTTTTTGGTTTCCTTGAACAAGGAAATAAAAAGGGGAAAGCAAAAACGAGAAAAACTATTTACACAGGAGAGCTCCCAACAAGCAAAAGAAGAACAAGAAAATCTTTTTGGGTTTTGTTTTTAGTGCTACTACTAAGCATGCATAGAAAGTAAACTAGCTACAACTAATTTTTTTTGGTTTTTCTAAAGTTTTTCAAACACACAAGAAGAAAGCAAGAAAACAAATCTGAGCATGGATGATACAATGAAAAAGTGTGAACACCGACAAATAGAAATAAGTGGACATGAATGTAACGTCAGTGAGAAACACGTACTGCCCCAAGCTTAGGCTTTTGGCCTAACTTGGTAGTCGATCAGTAATCTGGATAGTAGTTGGCGTGGTAGTTCACGGAGGCTCTCGGTGCGGACGCCTCAGCCTGCCATGCTGCCTCCACTGCTACGTTGTGAGCTCGGGCCTCGCTCTCAAGAACAAAATATCTTCCCTTGGTATGATAGTCAAAAAGAGCAAGCGCAGGCAAATATGTGTGCACAACAGATGTTTGGTTAAACAATAAATTGTAAGTGAAATTATCAATCTTTCCCTTGAGGATCTTATGGTCTTTTAAGGTGTTAAAATCTAAATACTGCGTGGGTAGGATAGGAACAAAGGGAAAAGGCGAAACACCCAACCCTCGTGCTAAACGTGTGGCATAAATTCCACAATAGAAATAGCCACTGTTAGCGTTGTGCTGAAGTCTACGTGCAACAATTGCTCCAATGTTATAATTTCTTTCACCGGTGAGAGCAGTGCGTATGAGGCTCAAGTCTGGAGCACAAAGCGTACTACAGTCTTGCTTGCCTACTATGCATTTCCCGTTAAATAATGCAAAGTACTGAACTGCGGGAAAATGAATGCTCTTTATTCTACCTTGTGTCACTCCCCTCCTTTCACTGTAACAAAGACTAGTCAAGAATGTTTCGAACTCAACTTTTGGTGGTTCGTCAAGCGAACCCCAAGACGGGAGCTTGTAGTGGTAAGCAAAATTCTCTAGTGAGATGGTAAATGGACTATCATAAAGCATAGACGACACCCTAGGCTCACGGGGAAAGAATTTAAATCCTGACAAATGATTCAGTGAGAAGGTGGCATTGTTCGCACTTATCTGAAAGGTAGGGACCGAGACCGGTATTGTGAACATATTGCTCAAATTCCTCCTTAATGCCCACACACACCATATAATCATCGCAAGGCCATAAGCATGTTTTGGTGGCGGCATCTCGTGTGGAACTTTCACTTCGTTCAACATAAAACCGGCGAGCAGAACTGTCTCTAGAAGATGCCCCCAAGGATCACCTCCTCGAAGAACTCCTGCCAAATAGGCTCATCATGTGCACGTACAAATTTCTGGAATTTTTTTTGGGTGACAAAAATTTGTCAACAAAACTTTATAAAAATGATAGCAACTAATCATAGGGATACATAGAGGCCATAGCAATCATTCAAACTACTTAGAACTCTAAGAATTCAACATGCAAGCTCATTTACAGCAGCACCAAGAATAGCTAATTATTCAAAATATAAACCACTAAAACAAAAACTAATTGGACAAACGGTGGAGTCACATACCAAGCAACAATCACCCGAAACAGTTTCGAAAATGGAGCTTCGAGCAAAGAGATCGAAATCCGCGGGTTTGAGAGCAAGAACACGGGAGAGAGAGCAATGGAGATTTTTTTTCTGGAGGTAAGTGATGATGTGGGATGAAGAGATAAGTGAGGGGGCCCACGTGGGGACCACAACCCACCAGGGTGCGCCTGGAGGTCCTGGCGCGCCCAGGTGGGTTGTGCCCACCTGGTGCACCTCCCTCTGATATTATTTGCACCAGAAATTCAGAAATATTCAGAAAAAAATCGTATTAAATTTTCAGGGCATTCTGAGAACTTTTATTTTTGGGTCATTTGTTATTACACGGGAAATTCAGAAAACAGACAAAACATGGCATTTTATTTTATTTAACTAATAAGAACAGAAAACAAAGAGTAAGGACATAAGTTAGTGCTTACTAAATTCATCAACTTCATACCGCTCAAAAATTATTCATTAATAAGGTTGATCAGGTCTTATTAACAACCACTTTCGATTAGCATGAAACCGAAGAACTTTCGTAAATCACTAAGTTACCTCAACGGGGATATGAATGTCCCCAACAATAAGCATTTCATATTTCTTTTTGACAGTAGGTAGAGGTATTTGAAAACTTCCAATAGTGATTGTCGAAGATTTTTCAATAACATTAATACCATTCACTTGGAATTGTTTCTTCGGAAAGTGCACCGTATGCTCATTACCATTAATATGAAAAGTGACCTTGCTTTTATTGCGATCAATAGTAGCCCCTGCAGTATTCAAGAAGGGTCTACCAAGGATAATCGACATGTTGTCGTCCTCGGGCATCTCAAGTATAACAAAGTCAGTCAAAATAGTGACATTAGCAACAACAACGGGCACATCCTCACAAATATCGATAGGTATGGTAGTTTATTTGTCATCCATTTGCAAAGATATTTCAGTAGGTGTGAGTTTATTCAAGTCAAGTCTTCTATATAAAGAGAAAGGCATAACACTAACACTAGCTCCCAAGTCACACAAAGCAGTTTTCACATAATTCTTTTTGATAGAGCAAGGTATAGTTGGTATTCCCGGATCTCCAAGTTTTTTAGGTACTCCATCTTTAAAAGTATAATTAGCAAGCATAGTGGAGACTAGCTTCCGGTATTTTTATCTTATTTGTGATGATGTCTTTCATATACTTTGCATAAGGAGGCATTTTCAAGATATCAGTCAAGCGAGTACGCAAAAAGACTGGCCTCAGCATTTCAGCAAACCGTTCAAATTCTTCATCATCTTTCTTTTTAGTTGACTTGGCTGGAAAAGGCATAGGTTTTTTAACCCACGGTTCTCTTTCTTTACCGTGTTTTCTAGCAACAAAGTCTCTTTTATCATATCTTTTATTCTTAGGTTGTGGGTTATCAAGATCAACAGGTGGTTCTATCTCAACATCATTATCTAGTTCTTTTTCATTATTTGGTCAAGCATCTTCATGAACCTCATCATTATATTTTTCATTATCACTAGGTGAGTTTTCATTACCAGACTGAGTTTCAGCATCAGAGATAGAAGTTTCATTATCATTATCATTATCAGGAGGTTTTTCTATTTCAGGTTCACTAGATGTGTGCAAAGTGCTATCATTTTTCTTTTTCCATTTCTTTCTAGAAGGACTAGGTGCATCAGTATTAACTCTTTGTGAATCTTGTTCAATTCTTTTTGGGTGTCCCTCAGGATAAAGTGGTTCCTGAGTCATTTTACCTCCTCTAGTTGCAACTCTGACAACAAAGTCATGCATATTATGATTCATTTCATCAAGCAATTCTCTTTGTGATTTAGCAACTTGTTCTAACTGAGTTTGAACCATAGAAGCATGCTTTCCAACACCTCTAACATCATTTGAGATTCTAAATAACAAGTCACTCAAGCGAGCAATCATATCAGAATTATATTTCAATTGTTTCAGAACATTTGCATTGAAGTGATCTTGTTTTCTATTATAGTTTTCAAACTCATAAAGGCATTGACTAGGATGCATATTGCGAGGATTATCATTATCATTGAACTTCATTAGAGAATTTACCTCTACCACCTTAGGCATTGGTGGTGTATTAAGACCATGTATTTCTTCAATAGGAGGTAAATTTTTAACATCCTCAGCTTTAATACCTTTTTCCTTCATAGATTTCTTTGCCTCTTGCATATCTTCAGGACTGAGATATAATATACCCCTCTTCTTCGGAGTGGGTTTAGCCGGTGGTTCAGGAATAGTCCAATCATCATAATTTTTCAATATGTTATTCAATAATTCTTCAGCTTGTCCAATAGTTCGTTCCCTGAAAACGCAACCAGCACAACTATCTAGGAAGTCCCTAGAAGCGTCGGTTAGTCCATTATAGAAGATATCAAGTATTTCATTTTTCTTAAGAGGATGATCAGGAAAAGCATTAAGTAACTGGCAAAGCCTACCCCAAGCTTGTGGGAGACTCTCTTCTTTAGTTTGCAGAAAGTTAAATATTTCTTGTAAAGCAGCTTGTTTCTTATGGGCAGGATTTTTTTTCTTCAGAGAAGTAATAAATCATATCCTGGGGACTACGCACACAACCAGGAGCAAGAGTATTGTACCAAGCTTTAGCATCACCCTTTAATGAGAAAGGAAATAATTTGATAATAAAGTAATATCGAGTTTTCTCACCATGAGTAAAACGAGTGGCTATATCATTCAACTTAGTAAGATGTGCCACAACAGTTTCAGTTTCATAACCATGGAAAGGATCAGATTCAACCAAAGTAATAAACTCTGGGTCGACAGAAAATTCATAATCCTTATCATCAATAAAGATAGGTGAAGTAGCAAACTTGGAATCATATTTCATTCTAGCATTCAGAGATTTTTCTTTATACTTGCATAATAATTTCTCTAGATCATCTCTATCCTTACAAGTAAGAATATCTCTAGTTGCCTCCACATTCATAACATAACCTTCCAGTACCTTAGGCAATTCATATGTAGGAAGGCTAGTTCTAGCAGGTGTTTCAGGAGTTTCAGTTTCAAGCTCATCATCAGATTCAACAACATCATCTTGTATTACTCTAGCCATTTGTGGATCAAGAAAATCACCAAGTGGCACATCATCATTATCAAGAAGGTACTAGCATCATCATAAGCATCATTCATAGTAGAAGTAGCATCATCAATAACTTGCGACATATTAGAATTGATACCAGGTGGTGGTGTTGCAAGTTTACTCATAACACAAGGTGAATCTAAAGCAGAACTGGATGGCAGTTACTTACCTCCCCTCGTCTTAGAGGGATAAATCTTAGTCTTAGGATCCTTCAGATTCTTCATAGTGATAAATTGATAATAATCCCAAGTGACTCATCAAATATAGCTATGCTCCCCGGCAACGGCGCCAGAAAAAGGTCTTGATAACCCACAAGTATAGGGGATCGCAACAGTTTTCGAGGGTAGAGTATTCAACCCAAATTTATAGATTCGACACAATGGGAGCCAAAGAATATTTGAAGGTATTAGCAGCTGAGTTGTCAATTCAACCACGCCTGGCAATTAATTATTTGTAGCAAAGTGATCAGTAGCAAAGTAATATATAGTTTTGATAGTAGTAACAATAACGGTAACAGTGATAGCAGTAATTTTGTAGCAAGTGTAACAGTGATGATAACAGTAGTAACTTAGCAAGAACAATATGAGACAAATTCGTAGGCATTGGATCGGTGACTTTTTGGATGATATTCATCATGAGACAGTTATAGCCTAGGGCGATACGACACTAGCTCCAGTTCGTCAATATAATGTAGGCATGTATTCCTTAAATAGTCATACGTGCTTATGGAAAGAACTTGCATGACATCTTTTGTCCTACCCTCCCGTGGCAGCGGGGTCCATATTGGAAACTAAGGGATATTAAGGCCTCCTTTTAATAGAGAACCGGAACAAAGCATTAACACATAGTGAATACATGAACTCCTCAAACTTTGGTCATCACCGGGAGTGGTCCCGACTATTGTCACTCCGAGGTTGCCGAATCATAACACGTAGTAGGTGACTATAACTTACAAGATTGGATCTAAAACATGGATATAATTGTAATAACATAAATGGTTCAGATCTGAGTTCATGGCACCCGGGCCCAAAGTGACAAGCATTAAGCATAGCAAAGTCATAGCAACATCAATCTAAGAACATAGTGGATACTAGGGATCAAGCCCTAACAAAACTAACTCTATTACATGATGAATCTCATCCAATTCCTAACCGACCAGCGAGCCTATGATGGAATTACTCACTCCCGGTGGGGAGCATCATGGATTTGGCGATGGAGAAGGGTTGGTGATGACGAGGAACGAAGATCTCCCTCTCCGGAGCCCCAAACGGACTCCAGATCTGGCCTCCCGATGAAGAACATGAGGTGACTGTTGGGGAACGCAGTAATTTCAAAAAAAAAAATCCTACGCACACGCAAGATTCATCTAGGTGATGCATAGCAACGAGTGGGAGAGTGTGTCCATGTACCCTCGTAGACCGAAAGCGGAAGCGTTATGACAACGCGGTTGATGTAGTCGTACATCTTCACGATCCGACCGATCCTAGCACCGAACGAACGGCACCTCCGCGATCTGCACACGTTTAGCTCGGTGATGTCCCATGAACTCTAGATCCAGCTGAGGTCGAGGGAGAGTTTATTCAGCACGACGGCGTGATGGGGTGATGGTGAAGTTACCGACGCAGGGCTTCGCCTAAGCACTACAACGATATGACCGAGGTGGAAATCTGTGGAGGGGGGCACCGCACACGGCTAAGACAACTGTCAACTTGTGTGTTCTAGGGTGCCCCCTGCTCCCGTATATAAAGGAGCAAGGGGGAGGCCGGCCGGCCCTCATGGGGCGCGCCCCAAGTAGGATTCCTACTAGGAATCCTATTCCTAATAGGTTTCCAACAAGGGAAGAGAGGGGGAAGGAAGGAGAGGGAGAGAGGGAGAAGGAAACGGGGGTGCCGCCCCCCTTCCCTAGTCCAATTTGGACCCAAGGGGGAGGGGGCGCACGGCTTGCCCTAGCCGCCCCTCTCTCTCCACTAAGGCCCATGTGGCCCATTAGTTCCCCCGGGGGGTTCCGGTAACCCTCCGGCACTCCGGTTTTATCCGGAACTTCTCCAGAACATTTCCGGTGTCCGAATATAGTCGTTTAATATATCAATCTTTATGTCTCGACCCTTTCGAGACTCCTCATCGTGTCCGTGATCACATCCGGGACTCCGAACTACCTTCGGTACATCAAAACACATAAACTCATAATACCGATCGTCATCGAACGTTAAGCGTGCGGACCCTACGGGTTCGAGAACTATGTAAACATGACCGAGACTCACTTATGGTCAATAACCAATAGTGGAACCTGGATGCTCATATTGGTTCCTACATATTTGATGAAGATCTTTATCGGTCAAACCGCATAAAAACATACGTTGTTCCCTTTGTCATCGGTATGTTACTTGCCCGAGATTCGATCGTCGATATCTCAATACCTAGTTCAATCTCGTTACCGGCAAGTCTCTTTACTCGTTCCATAATGCATCATCCCGCAACTAACTCATTAGTCACATTGCTTGCAAGGCTTATAGTGATGTGCATTACCGAGAGGGCCCAGAGATACCTCTCCGAAACACGGAGTGACAAATCCTAATCTTGATCTGTGCCAACCCAACAAACACCATCAGAGAGACCTATAGAGCATCGTTATAATCACCCAGTTACGTTGTGACGTTTGATAGCACACTAAGTGTTCCTCCGGTATTTGGGAGTTGCATAATCTCATAGTCATAGGAACATGTATAAGTCATGAAGAAATCAATAGCAATAAACTAAACGATCATAGTGCTAAGCTAACGGGTGAGTCAAGTCAATCACATCATTCTCTATAGATCTTGATGCCCAATATATAAGAACCTTCACCGAGGTCTTTCATTGAAAAACTTTTATTCAAGTATCCTTTTATGCTATCCAGAAATTCTATATCATTTCCAATCAACAATATGTCATCCACATATAATATAGAAATGCTACAGAGCTCCCACTCACTTTCTTGTAAATACAAGCTTCTCCAAAAGTCTGTATAAAACCATATGCTTTGAGGACACTATCAAAATGTTTATTCCAACTCCGAGAGGCTTGCAGCAGTCCATAAATGGATCACTGTAGCTTGCACACTTTGTTAGCATCCTTTGGATCGACAAAACCTCCTGGTGGCATCATATACAACTCTTCTTCCAGAAATCCATTCAGGAATGCAGTTTTGACATACATTTGCCAAATTTCATAATCATAAAATGCGGCAATTGCTAACATGATTCAGACAGACTTAAGGATCGCTACGGGTGAGAAAATCTCATCGAAGTCAACTCCTTGAACTTGTCGAAAACCTTTCGCAAGAAGTCGAGCTTTGTAGACAGTAACATTACCGTCAGCCTTAGTCTTCTTCTTGAAGATCCATTTATTCTCGATGGCTTGCCGATCATTGGGCAAGTAAACCAAAGTCCACACTTTGTTCTCATACATGGATCCCATCTCAGATTTGATGGCCTCAAGCCATTTTGCGGAATCTGGACTCATCGTCGCTTCCTCATAGTTCGTAGGTTCATTATGGTCTAGTAACATGACGTCCAGAACCGGATTACCGTACCACTCTGGTGCAGATCTTATTCCGGTTGACCTTCGTGGTTCAGTGGTAACTTGATCTAAAGTTTCATGATCACTATCATTAGCTTCCTCACTAATTGGTGTAGGAATCACTGGAACTGATTTCTGTGATGAACTACTTTCCAATTCGGGAGAAGGTACAATTACCTCATCAAGTTCTACTTTCCTCCCACTCACTTCTTTCGAGAGAAACTCCTTCTCTGGAAAGGATCCATTCTTAGCAACGAATATCTTGCCTTCGGATCTGTGATAGAAGGTGTACCCAACAGTCTCCTTTGGGTATCCTATGAAGACACATTTCTCCGATTTGGGTTCGAGATTATCAGGTTGAAGCTTTTTCACATAAGCATCGCAGCCCCAAACTTTCAGAAACGACAACTTGGGTTTCTTGCCAAACCACAGTTCATAAGGTGTTGTCTCAACGGATTTAGATGGTGCCCTATTTAATGTGAATGCATCCATCTCTAAAGCATAACCCCAAAATGATAGTGGTAAATCAGTGAGAGACATCATAGATCGCACCATATCTAATAAAGTGCGGTTACAACGTTCGGACACACCATTACGCTGTGGTGTTCCAAGTGGCGTGAGTTGCGAAACTGTTCCACATTGTTTCAAATGAAGACCAAACTTATAACTCGAATATTCTCCTCCACGATCAGATCGTAGAAACTTTATTTTCTTGTTACGATGATTTTCCATTTCACTCTGAAATTCTTTGAACATTTCAAATGTTTCAGACTTATGTTTCATCAAGTAGATATACCCATATCTGCTCAAATCATCTGTGAACGATAGAAAATAATGATACCCGCCGCGAGCATCAACACTCATCGGACCGCATACATCGGTATGTATTATTTCCAACAAGTCTGTTGCTCGCTGCATAGTTCCGGAGAACGGAGTCTTAGTCATCTTGCCCATGAGGCATGGTTCATAAGTATCAAGTGATTCATAATCAAGTGATTCCAAAAGTCCATCAGCATGGAGTTTCTTCATGCGCTTTACACCAATATGACCTAAACGGCAGTGCCATAAATAAGTTGCACTCTCGTTATTAAACTTATATCTTTCGGCTTCAATACTATGAATATGTGTATCACTACTATCGAGATTCAACAAAAATAGACCACTCATCAGGGGTGCATGACCATAAAAGATATTACTCATATAAATAGAACAACCATTATTCTCTTATTTAAATGAATAACCGTTTCGCATCAAACAAAATCCAGATATAATGATCATGCTCAACGCTGGTACCAAATGACAATTATTCAGGTCTAAAACTAATCCTGAAGGTAGATGTGGAGGTAGCGTGCCGACCGCGATCACATCGACTTTGGAACCATTTCCCACGCGCATCATCACCTCGTCCTAAGCCAATCTTCGCTTAATCCGTAGCCCCTATTTTGAGTTGCAAATATGAGCAACAGAACTAGTATCAAATACCCAGGCGTTACTGCGAGCATTAGTTAAGTACACATCAATAACATGTATATCAAATATACATTTCACTTTGCCATCCTTTTTATCCGCCAAATACTTGGGGCAGTTCTACTTTCGGTGACCAGTCCCTTTGCAGTAGAAGCACTCAGTCTCAGGCTTAGGTCCAGATTTGGGCTTCTTCACTTTAGCAGCAACTTGCTTGCCGTTTTCTTGAAGTTCCCCTTCTTCCCTTTACCCTTCTTCTTGAAACTGGTGGTCTTGTTGGCCATCAACACTTGATGCTCCTTCTTGATTTCTACCTCCGCAGCCTTTAGCATTGCGAAGAGCTTGGGAATTGTCTTATCCATCCCTTGCATATTATAGTTCATCATGAAGCTTTTGTAGCTTGGTGGCAGTGATTGGAGAACTCTGTCAATGACACTATCATCAGGAAGATTAACTCCCAGCTGAGTCAAGTGGTTGTGGTACCCAGACATTTTGAGTATATGTTCACTGACAGAACTATTCTCCTCCATCTTGCAGCTATAGAACTTATTGGAGACTTCATATCTCTCAATCCGGGCATTTGTTTGAAATATTAACTTCAACTCCTGGAAGATCTCATATGCTCCATGACGTTCAAAACGTCGTTGAAGTCCCGGTTCTAAGCCGTAAAGCATGGCACACTGAACTATCGAGTAGTCATCAGCTTTGCTCTGCCAGACATTCTTAACGTCATCAGTAGCATCTGCAATAGGCCTGGCACATAGCGGTGCTTCGAAGACGTAATTCTTCTGTGCAGCAATGAGGATAATCCTCAAGTTACGGACCCAGTCCATGTAGTTGCTACCATCATCTTTCAATTTAGCTTTCTCTAGGAACGCATTAAAATTCAACGGAACAGTAGCACAGGCCATTTATCTACAACAACATAGACATGCAAAATACTATTAGGTACTAAGTTCATGATAAATTAAAGTTCAGTTAATCATATTACTTAAGAACTCCCACTTAGATAGACATCCCTATAATCATCTAAGTGATTACGTGATCCAAATCAACTAAACCATGTCCGATCATCACGTGAGATGGAGTAGTTTTCAACGGTGAGCATCACTATGTTGATCATATCTACTATATGATCCACGCTCGACCTTTCGGTCTCAGTATTCCGAGGCCATATCTGCATATGCTAGGCTCGTCAAGTTTAACCCGAGTATTCTGCGTGTGCAAAACTGGCTTGCACCCGTTCTATGTGAACATAGAGCTTATCACACTCGATCATCACGTGGTGTCTTGGTACGACGAACTGTCACAACGGTGCATACTCAGGGAGAACAGTTATACCTTGAAATTTAGTGAGAGATCATCTTATAATGCTACCGCCGAACTAAGCAAAATAAGATGCATAAAGGATAAACATCACATGCAATCAATATAAGTGATATGATATGGCCATCATCATCTTGTGCCTTTGATCTCCATCTCCAAAGCACCATCATGATCACCATCGTCACCGGCTTGACACCTTGATCTCCATCGAAGCATCGTTGTCATCTCGCCAACTATTGCTATCATGACTATTGCTACCGCTTAGTGATAAAGTAAAGCAATTACATCGCGATTGCATTGCATACAATAAAGCGACAACCATATGGCTCTAGCCAGTTGCCGGTAACTCCGTTACAAAACATGATCATCTCATACAACAATTTATATCATCACGTCTTGACCATATCACATCACAACATGCGCTGCAAAAACAAGTTAGACGTCCTCTACTTTGTTGTTGCAAGTTTTACGTGGCTGCTATGGGCTTAGCAAGAACCGTTCTTACCTACGCATCAAAAACCACAACGATTTTTCGTCAAGTGTGCTGTTTTAACCTTCAACAAGGACCGGGCGTAGTCACACTCGATTCAACTAAAGTTGGAGAAACAGACACCCATTAGCCACCTGTGTGCGAAGCACATCGGTAGAACCAGTCTCACGTAAGCGTACGCGTAATGTCGGTCTGAGCCGCTTCATCGAACAATAATGCCGAATCAAAGTATGACATGCTCGTAAGCAGTATGACTATTATCGCCCACAACTCTTTGTGTTCTACTCGTGCATATAACATCTACGCATAGACCTGGCTCGGATGCCACTGTTGGGGAACGCCGTAATTTCAAAAAAAAATCCTACGCACACGCAAGATCCGTCGAGGTGATGCATAGCAATGAGCGGAAGAGTGTGTCCACGTACCCTCGTAGACCAAAAGCGGAAGCGTTATGACAACGCGGCTGATGTAGTCGTACGTCTTCATGATCCGACCGATCCTAGCACCGAACGTAAGGCACCTCTGCGATCTGCACACGTTCAGCTCGGTGACGTCCCACGAACTCTACATCCAGCTGAGGTCGAGGGAGAGTTTAGTCAGCGCGACGGCGTGATGACGGTGATGATGAAGTTACCGATGCAGGGCTTCGCCTAAGCACTACAACGATATGACCGAGGTGGAAATCTGTGGAGGGGGGCACCGCACATGGCTCAGACAACTGTCAACTTGTGTGTTCTAGGGTGCCCCCTGCCCCCGTATATAAAGGAGCAAGGAGGAGGCCGGCCGGCCCTCATGGGGCGCGCCCCAAGTAGGATTCCTACTAGGAATCCTATTCCTAGTAGGTTTCCAACAAGGGAAGAGAGGGGGGAGGAAGAAGAGGGAGAGAGGGAGAAGGAAGGGGGGCGCCGCCCCCCTTCCCTAGTCCAATTCGTACCCAAGGGGGAGGGCGCGTGCGGCCTGCCCTAGCCGCCCCTCTCTCTCTCCACTAAGGCCCATGTGGCCCATTAGTTCCCCCGGGGGTTCCGGTAACCCTCCGGCACTCCGGTTTTATCCGGAACTTCTCCAGAACATTTGCGGTGTCCGAATATAGTCGTCCAATATATCAATCTTTATGTCTCGACCATTTCGAGACTCCTCGTGATGTCCGTGATCACATCTGGGACTCCGAACTACCTTCGGTACCTCAAAACACCTAAACTCATAATACCGATCGTCATCGAACGTTAAGCGTGCGGACCCTACGGGTTCGAGAACTATGTAGACATGACCGAGACTCACTTCCGGTCAATAACCAATAGCGGAACCTGGATGCTCATATTGGTTCCTACATATTCTGCGAAGATCTTTATCGGTCAAACCGCATAACAATATACATTGTTCCCTTTGTCATCTGTATGTTACTTGCCCGAGATTCGATCGTCGCTATCTCAATACCTAGTTCAATCTCATTACCGGAAAGTCTCTTTACTCGTTCCGTAATGCATCATCCTGCAACTAACTCATTAGTTACATTGCTTGCAAGGCTTATAGTGATGTGCATTATCGAGAGGGCCCAGAGATACCTCTCCGAAACACGGAGTGACAAATCCTAATCTCGAGCTATGCCAACCCAACAAACACCGTCGGAGACGTTTGATAGCACACTAAGTTTTCCTCTGGTATTCAGAAGTTGCATAATCTCATAGTCATAGGAACATGTATAAGTCATGAAGAAAGCAATAGCAATAAACTAAACGATCATAGTGCTAAGCTAACGGGTGGGTCAAGTCAATCACATCATTCTGTAATGATGTGATCTCGTCCTCCAAATGACAACACATGTCTATGGATAGGAAACTTAACCATCTTTGATTAACGAGCTAGTCAAAGTAGAGGCATACTAGTGACACTCTGTATGTCTATGTATTCACACATGTATTAAGTTCCCGGTTAATACAATTCTAGCATGAATAATAAACATTTATCCTGATATAAGGAAATATAAATAACAACTTTATTATTGCCTCTAGGGCATATTTCCTTCAGTGACGGCGGCTCCGTCTCATGGATCGCGATAATTCTTTTTCTGGAAAAATAGGATTTTATAGCGTCGGTTTCAGGGTCAGCGGGGCCACCCGGTGGGGACAACCCACCTGGGCGCGCGAGGAGAGGGGGCGTGCCCTGGTTGGTTGTGCGCACGCAGGGGCCCCTCTCCGGTAGGTCTTGGCTCCAGAATTTCTTATATATTATATAAGAATTCCTCGCGAAGTTTCGTTCCATTCCGAGAACTTTTATTTCTGCACAAAAACAACACCATGGTAGTTTTTCTAAAAACAGCGTCAGTCCGGGGTTAGTTTCATTCAAATCATGCAAATTAGAGTCCAAAACAATAGGAAAAGTAGATACGTTGGAGACGTATTAGCGGCCTATCGAAACGCCGTATTAAAAATATCGGCTCGGTTCGAGGGGCTCGAGACAGTAATCAGGCAGCGGACATCCTTGCTCGAATGGGCACCAAGCGCTATCTCGTCCCGCCTAATACCTTTGTGGAAAGGCTCTTTAAGCCATCCGTGGTGTGGCAGGATGAGAGCGGAAATACTAGTCCAGACCTAATCATGCCTCCAGCAGCCGAACACAATACGGATATCATCAGAGGTTCGGGCACCTTAATAACACCCTCTGCCCATGAAATCATGGTCGTTATTGCTCCATGGACCGAACCCTTCTTTGCCTACCTTAATAGGCAGGAGCTTCCTGATGATCAAAATGAGGCTCGTCGCATAGTTCGACGTTCTAAAGCCTATAAAGTTCACGAAGGTGAACTATACAAGAAAAGCACTACTGGAGTCCTTCAAAGGTGCATCTCCAAAGAGGAGGGATGGCAACTCTTGGCTGAAATACATGCTGGTCTGGGCGGCCATCACGCCACAGCTCGGGCCCTCGTAAGCAGGGCCTTTCGTAGAGGTTTCTTCTGGCCAACGACCCGAGCAGACGCACAAGCCCTTGTGCAACGCTGCATAGGATGTCAGCTTTTTGCCAATCAAAGTCATATGCCTCCCACTGCCTTAAAAACAATCCCCATCACTTGGCCTTTTGCAGTCTGGGGGCTAGATATGGTGGGACTCCTTAAAGGGGGAA
Source organism: Aegilops tauschii subsp. strangulata (assembly GCF_002575655.3). Taxonomy (NCBI): domain Eukaryota; kingdom Viridiplantae; phylum Streptophyta; class Magnoliopsida; order Poales; family Poaceae; genus Aegilops; species Aegilops tauschii. The sequence goes on from NC_053039.3 coordinate 232,275,975, forward strand.
GCCACAAGAAAAAATATTTACTGGTTATGATGGATAAATTCACTAAGTGGATAGAGGCCAAACCAGTAAAAACAGCTAAAGCAGGGCCAGTGATCGACTTTATATCCGGCATGGTACACAGTTATGGGGTCCCACACAGCATCATCACTGATAATGGCTCCAATTTGACAGCCGCTGAGGTGAAAAACTGGTGTGCTAACTTGGGCATCAAGCTTGACTATGCATCCGTCTACCACCCTCAAACAAACGGTCAGGTGGAACGGGCCAATGGCCTGACAATGAGCGGCATCAAACCCAGACTAGTGCTGTCGGTGTGGAATGACACCTATGGGATCACAAGAATCCCTACTACGGTTGTCGGGGCGCAGGGTTGCGAGGAGAGCAGGGCTAGTAGACAGCACAAGGATCGTTTACCCAGGTTCGGGCCGCGAGGATGCGTAAAACCCTAGTCCTGCTTTGGTGGGTGTATTTCTGAGAGTTCCTGAGCTCTCGAACTAGCTGTGGTCAGGGCGTGGTTCGAAAGAGCCGAATCCTTCTCCTGGTCGCCTCGGGCCTCCTTTTATAGGAAAAAGGGGTTGCCACAGTGGCACACAGGAGGTGGAAAGGTGTACAGTGTTGCGAGGTTATCCCTCGTATTACAGGACAAGATGCATTTAATGCATCGCTTAGGTGTCCCCTTGCTTTATTGGGGACGGGGGCGAGGCCCGTCCCGTCCATCGCCGCTCTTCCTCGCTCCGACACGCGCCTTGGCCAGCGATGCGTGCGGCGCCATGTAGGCAGGCAGGCAGCTGAGGTGGCGCGGTGGTGGAGCCTTCACGAAGATCTGCATGCCGCCACGCAGGCGCTCGATGAGTTGGCCTGGGAGCTGCATGTTGGCACGCAGGTGCCCGCCCAGCTGGTTGGGCTGGCAGCCGCATGTGAACGGCGGTGGAAGCTTGGTCGTCGACGGGCCTGGCGGTGGCCCTGCTGGCGTCCTTGGTGAGGGCCTTGCCGGGTGGCCCGACAAGGGTCTCGCCGTGTGGCCCGGCAAGGGTCTTGTCGTGGCGTGCTGTCGTCCCCGGCAAGGGCCTTGCCAGGGGTCTGGTGGCCTTCCTCGGCAAGGATCTTGCCGAGGGTCGTCGTCTTTTAATCCTCATCTGATCTTGAATATGTCTTCACAAAGATCTGCATGCCACCACAGAGGTGTCTTCCCGAGCTCTGGCCCCACGTGGATGATGGCGTTGGGGGCCGTGGGCTCAAGGGCGGCTCGCTCTGTTGGTGTGGGGCGAGCTACCCCGGCAAGGGCCTTGCCGGGGCTACTGAGGCCCCCCCGGCAAGTGTCTTGCCGGGGGAACCTGACTCATCCCTCTGCTCTTTGTGGTCTTGGCCTTGGCGTTGCTCTAGCCATCTTGCGCTCTGGTCTTACCTTGGCTCACCTCCCTTGCTCTGCTTGGTGTGACCGTGGGCGCGGCTCTGACTGCCCGTGCACAGGTATAGGGGTACAAAAAAGTGCACCCCTCTTTTTGTACACCGACGGGAGCCCCCGGGCCTCGGCCACACATAAGCGCGATGCGTTGTTGGGCTAGGCCCAGAACGGTGCGCGGGCAGGCGGGGCGGTTTTTACCGCGGTAAAACTTTTCGCGCGCTGCGCTTCCCACGACCCGCGCGCTTGGCGCGGCGTGGAGGGGTGTGCGTGACGTGGGCGGCATGCGTGGGGCGGTTTTCACACGCATGCATCACATCGCAGTAAAGAGGCGGCTCGCGCCTTCCCCGTAAAAAGAGGGAGGCATGGAGGCGCGGCTCATTTACTGAACGGGGCCGGGGCGCAGTCTTCAAGGCGTCCACTCCCCATGATCATGGGGTGGGGAGAGGTCGCTTCGCCTGTCCCCTCGGTTCTGCACATCCGCCACGCGTCCCCCATGCACTTGGGGTAGCAAGCGGCGGGGGCGGGAAACCGGGCCGTCGCTGGTTGGGGCAGCGGGTCGGTCCCGATTCCGCGCGCCTCTGGTGGTTGGATTGGCCGAACGGGGCGGCCGAGCCCCGACCCCGCTCCTTTATAAGGAGGGGGAAGGGGGGATGGCGTCCCACACTCTTCTGTCATATATCTCCTCCTGCTTCTGCTTCTTCCTTTCACCCGCCATGGAGAAAGGGATCCTGGTCCTTCGACGGTGGTGGCGAGGGTCGCTGCTCGACAACGCGTCCCTCCTCCTCCTGAGCCCGCGGTGGTGGAGCCGGCCATGAGGGGAAGGGGGAGGGGGCGAGGCCGTGGGCGAGGCCGGGGCAGAGGTCGCAGTGCTCGGGGAAGAGGAGGACGGGGCGGCGCGCTGGCTTCGCCCCGCCAATTATGCCTTTCCCGATGGAAGGCCATGTCGGAGACCAGCCCCGCGAGTTCTTCATTAGGCTGCGCCGGCCTCCGCGTCGCCGTCTTCGTCTTCCCGCCCCGTTTGCTCGGGAGATGGAGCGTGACCGACCCCAATCCCTCAGATTGCACATGAGGGGTTGCGAGAACGGGGGCACGCGGGTCGACGTCGACTTCCCGGCTCCTCGAGTCATGTACCTCCGTCGTGGGTGGAAGACGTTCGCTCGCATCCACAGCCTGACGGCGGGGCTCGTCCTCTACTTTAAATTAATGGAGGATGGCCTACTCTCCGTCAAGGTCTTCGGAGAGTTCGGGACTCGCCTGAAGTGCTGCGTGAAGAGCTCCTCCGATGGTGATTCTGACGATGGAAGCTCTTCCTCGAGCGAAAGTGATGAGGAGGACAGCGGGGACGAGTCCGACTAGGCGTCAGACGCCCCGCGCCTGGGCGGGTGCGGCAGCAGCGGCATCTGCACCTGGCCGCTCTTCCGGCAGAGGTTTGCCGGGGGCGGGGCCAGCTCCTTGAACTTCTCGGGGCCGTCTCCTTGGGCGGCTGGCGTCGGGAGGCTACAGAAGAGGAAGAGGGCGGGTGGCAAGGCCGTCAACTCAGAGTACGCGCGCACCGACGCCTTCATCGCGTATTGCCGGTCCAGCCGCCTCGTCTTCCAGCTCCTTTCCCGGCACCGTCATCACCGGCCCGCCCGTGGGTGGCCACCGAGGTGTTCTCTTGGTGCTTTCTGCTGCTCGTAGCTCGCCTAGGCGCCCCTTTTGCCCTTTCGCCGCCTTGACCTGCCTCCTAAGGAGATGGACAAGAAAGGGATTACGGGCATCTTATCTCTTTTTTAGTTTGTAAGCCTGCGGGCCTTTGTTAAATTTAAAACTTGTAATCCCCTTGCTCATGTTTTTCATCTCGCACGCACTGTACCTGTATGGGATGTTTTTAATGAAAAAGGGATGCTTGCCGGGTTTTTCGTTCGCGGGTAAATCCCGCGACAAGGAGCGAATCCTTGTTATTGTTTAGGATAAACGTTTTTCGCCCGGCAACAGGCCTTGCCGCTCCCCCACTCCACTCGACCGTTCTCGCGCTCTTGGCGGAGGCAGGGATGAAGTGGGCTTCAGGCTCCTCGTCCCACCTCCTTGCCGCCGTGGCTACGACCAAATCCGGACCCAGGAAATAATCCTTAGGTATAGGAAAAAGGGGAGCACGGCAGCCTAGAGATAAAAACGAGGTTTCACATACCCCAGTCCGGTTCCGAAATGCATGACAGAGGATAAAAGACTTATCTGGATCTGCAGCCCCCGGCAATCTCATCTTGCCGCGGTTGGATCCTTGTGCTTGCAGCCCCCGGCAACTCTGGTTTGCCGGGGTCGGGGCGCCGGTCCGTTTCCTTCTTTCCGAGTAGCTCCGCAGAAATGCTCATGTGCCCTGCGAACCAAAGGAGGACAGAAAAGGAACAGATAGACGCGCACTCGACCTCTAGGCTAGGGGTTAGTCGCCGCTAAGCACTATCAACCCTAACCAAGGAAGAGACTCGACCTAGCATGATTGCTATAACTTAGGGCGCCAGCGCTTCATTTATTTATGCTCAGGGTCTGCGCCTGGCTTTGTACAAAGGGTCACATGCCTTGCTGGCAAAGCTTGTACAAAAGGTGCCTTGCCGGGAGGCCCGGCAAGCCGCGCCTTATGGGTAAAACTTGCGAAGATGCTCGATGTTCCAGGAGTTGCTCACTGGGACGGCATCTTCGGTCTCCAGGTGTGGGGACCCCGACTCATAAGTCGTGATCACCGAATGCGCGTGTACAGTGATCCCAGAGATCAATGCTCACTGAACACACAGAACTGCATAACAAGAGTCTTACATCCATACATACCGTCTTACATAAATTATGACCATTATGGTCAAGTCTTCAGTATAACTTTGTAGCGGAAATCTTCATCGATAACTTGGACCCATGCCATCTGCCTTAACTCTACAGGCATTCTGACTGGGAAGCGTCCTAGCTTGCACGATCGTCACCAAAGAACTCTTCAATATATCTTGTCTCTCATGCCTGGCCAATAAAATAACCAGTGGCAAGCCAATGAGTACTTTGAATGTACTCGCAAGCAAACCATGTTTTGGTTCAACATACAACAATGCATGATATAGGTAAATTTTTGCAGAAAACTAGTTTTGAGTGCAATGACATGTTCAACAACTTGTAAGACGTGCATCAGGAGAATTCAAGTAACCATGAGGACAGGGTACAGATATCAACATAAATAGAGTGGGCATCAACCCAACTCAATCATGTCAAGTCCTTTGACTTGACCCAAGTAGTTCTTCCCACTTATCCAAACACATACACTGGTTTGTAAACATGTGGACGTAGCCCAAGAGCGGTTACCCAACTGTCCTTGATCGTGTACATGGCTATTCGAATAGTTTTACACTCTGCAGAGGTTGCACACTTTACCCACAAGATCCGGGGAACTTCCGTGTCAGCCACGACCCGCGGTACCTCAAGTACCCGGGGTAAGCACCCAATCACTATCTTTCCCTAGACGACACTAACATAGAGTCCACTCGATGGGTAGTAACCCCCGTGCCCAACATTTCACATCTTAAAATTGTGGAGCCTCGCTCCCATATTCATCACATACCACAAGCACGGGGCACCAACGGTGTGTCCGGTGCCCTATCAAAACAGTCATGGCCGCCCTACCTGGCACGACCCCGTCCCGAGAGTGCGCAACAACGACTCTCCCGTCACTAGTAATGCGGGCTCCAAGCTAGTATCGGCCTAGGTAATCAATAATGCCCTTTCCCATATAAGGGTAGAGTGGTTGCGCATGTAAGGTTGGAATAACGGTCGCAACTTAAACCAATCCGTTTTGGAAAACAACACACACACTTGCCTCGGTACACCACTTCGACATCAAGTGGCTACCCAACTCATCATCTCCCTCGGGCATAAGTGGCACCCGATGGGGTTTTCGAAAAAGTCTTTTGGAAATACTTTGTCTCCATCACCATGCATATTCCCGTCCCTTTTTGCGTAGCAACTGCTTTAGCATCCTATCTACTCCCACCGGCATAACCCTCATAAGGAGGTAGGGTCATGCACAATGTAAGTATCAACGAGGAAGTAACGGAGGCAAACCATCAAAGTTGTTCCACCTCATCATGATTCCGTTGCAACAACAATATGGTGTTATATGCATGCATAAAAAGGGTTTCATAGACATGGTCAAAGGGCTACTTGCCTGGTTCATTAGAGTCTTCAAGTCTTCTGGTCCTTCTCCAAGTACTCCGTCTACTTCGTCAACTAACGTCGAAACAATCATAATAAGCAACACAACAAGGCAAAAAATAAAAGTGCTCTAAAAATATTAGTTTGACTTTTCTAGGACATCTATAGTTATATGAAAAATAACCAGAGTGGTTTCATTGGAATTGGGTCAGTGGATATTTCTAAACATTTTGATATGATGGAATCAAGGGGTTTATGGATTTGCAAGAAGTGTACAGAAACATATTTTTGAAAAATGAGCAAAGATACCCATTTAACAAGGCATGATTTTAGAAGCATTTAGGAGTTGGTTTCACTGGATTTGGAGTTCAAATGATTTTCCTATGAATTTGCAAAGTTGACAAATATGAAGAAATGGCTCATTATTTTGTGTGGCACAGAAAGTATTAATAAAAATGTTCATAAACCAAGTTATGAACTTAGAAGCATCTAGGAATTTTAATCATGGCATTTGGATCAAATCTGAGCCCTCTGTGATTTTCTAAAGTTTATGACAAAAATGGAAAAGTAAGATTTCATAAACATTTGTGAAGGAAATGTTTCTGGGAAAATGTGCAAATTGCACCCTGTGATAAAGAATGAATTTATGAACTAGTAGAAATTTGAATCATCAAATTTGGGCTTGAAATGAATGAACTATGGATTTTAGAAACTCACTGGAAAAGAATAAAAAGAAAAATAAGGCATTACCCTTATCCTGCGCGCCGGCGAGAGATAGCCGTGGGCCGGCCCAGCTGATCGGTCGCGCGGCGACAGGTGCAACGTCGAAGGCGTACCGAGGTAATACGCCTTCCCGCACGGGAGGCAACCCCGAGCTGGACCCGTGTCCACTTGCCAGCGTGGCCCGGTGGGTGGAGCCACCGACAAGCGGGGCCCGCCCGCAGGTCATCGTCTTCGTCTTCCTCCCGCGCGCTCGCCTGGACCCGGAAGCAAAGAGCCCCGACGGCGACTGTCGGCGCTATGGAGCACCACTGGTGTATGCCACGGCTGCCGGGGATGTTCAAGACGACGGTGGCTTGGACGTCGGCGGACGGTGGCTTCGGGCGAGGTTGGCCACGGCGCTACGGTGCGCCCTCGGACGAGGGGAAAAGCGTGGGAGCTCCGCCTTGCTCAGGTGAGCCTGCTAGTCGAGAGAGAAGAGGGAGAAGGGCTCGGGCTTGGCTAAATTTAGGGGGAAGGCGACGGCGGCCCTGGCGGCCATGAGAAGTGGGGAGCGGCTCTGGAGGTAAAGTGAGAGGTCCGGGAGAGAGCTAGGAGGGCGGTGAGTCGTATTGTGAGCTCGAAGTGGGGTCGGGAAGGCCAGATGAGGAGGGGGCGAAGGATGTGCCGCAGACCGCGTCCATGGTCTCGAGCTGGGTAACACCAGGGCCATAATGGCGCCCCTGGTCGTGTCTGGGGCACTCGTGGGCGTGGACCAGGTCGAGGGAGGAGGTAAGGGAAAGCGGGGACGGGTTAGAGGCATCGCGCGTGTGAGACTGCCCATTGGAGCCCTCGGGCGGCCGGTGCACGTGCGAGAGGAGGCAGCAGGAGGAAGAGAGAGGAGGGGGACAGGGTGGTGGCGTGTTGCGAACGTCGAGGCACCTCTACTGGCGTAAGGGGGAGGCTCGAGGCGGTCGGGGGACGCGGTGTCAACGCTTGGGTGCTCTGCCACGCGCTCCAGAGCATGCAAATGGCTGGCATCCGCGGCTTTTTGTGTGCACCCGCGCGCCCACTTGTGTCTGGCGTCTACAGGGGGTATGGGCAAAAGCTGAGGAGAGCCTGGGATGCTCTGGAATGTCAAGGAGGGAGAGAGAGGCTGAGAGAGAGGGAGAATGCTGCTGCCCAGAGAAGAAAAATGGGGTTCTGCCCCCCTTAATCATGGCTCCTCGGGCAGGGAAAGATGCAGGGGGTTAGAGGAGTATCACATGAGGCTGTGGTACAAATTTGGACTCAAGGAGATTAGTGGAAATGGACAAAACATGCATTTTAAATTTCTGCCAAAAGGTGTTTGATGTAGGTTTGGGCAAGCAAATGGACTTCCCTTGTCATGAGGCTTGACAGGGTCAAATGGCATGAGAAAACAAGAGGTTCCACCAAGATTGAGTTCCTTTGGGCAAAGTTGCCAATGCAACTTTTGTAAACCCTAGAATCAACAGAAATGGACTTTCCAAGATTTAGTCATGCAAAGCTATTCTCCTTGATGCACCACTTGGTGTAGTGTCATAATTTAAGGTTCTGAACATGTCCACAAAAGTTGGGATCAAAATGAGAAAGTTGGTAGTACAAAGTTGTTCAAATTTGATTTTGGTTAGAGAGGGTTTTGGGGCACTTTGATCAAGATAACATTCTCTCCAACTTGTGCCATTTGGTATAGATGAATAATTAGACCATTTGAGCATGTGCACCAAGTCTGAGAGCATTTGGACATGTTTGAAGTGCAAAGTTGTTCAAACTTGAAAAAGGACAGAAGTGGTTTTGAGGGGATTTCATGGGGTTATACTATTCTCCATGACATGAGACTTGGCAAGATCATCAAACATGTCATATGTGGCATGCTAGAATTTTCTTGGAATTTTTGGGGAATTTTCCTTTGTAAATATTTCAAAAGCTTGAAATATCCAGAAAGGGTTTTTGAGGGATTTGACCAATATTTTGAACATGACCATGTGTTGAAACTCTTATATATGGACAATATATGTCCACTAAGTTTCCCTAGGTTTTTCCCAAATATTTTTAAAGCATTAAAATAATTTTAACCTATTAAAGACCATTTCTGGACTTAAGAAAAAGCCTTTAAATAAAATAGAAAAACAAATTTTAAAATTATATTTTTGTCATTTCTGGGTGTCCTATATCTAATAGGAGTCAAATATATTTTTGGAAAGATTTTTACTGCCCTTAATTAAGTACTTGCAGTGCAAGTCTCAATTCAGGGGGTTTTGGAAAACCTAATTTAGAAAATACTTTTTGGCCAAAATATTTTTGCAAGAAATTATTTTGATGTCGTACACACATGGCATGATATTGGGCAAGGTTTTGGATCAAGGAGAAGGAGTATAAGAGTTGGAGGATTTATTTGATTTTTAGAGCACTTGCAAACAGTAGACAAAAATCAAATCAAGCAAAGACCAAACACTCAAAAGTTTTTTCCAAACCACAATTTATCATGATTTATTAGCTTAGGTGTTGTGGCATGAAAATCAGGGTGTGACAGACCTACCCCCCTTACAAGAATCTCGTCCCCGAGATTCCCAGACTAGGCGCGGAAAGGGATACATAAACTTGGATTTGGGGTAGTCTTCACGTCCTCATACTGCTTCTGCTTCCGTTTGGTGCTCCATTGAACCTTGGGGTACTTGATGGTGTGGCTTTGTGTACGACGTTCTGCTTGATCCAGGTTGCTAAGGGGTTTCTTGCATTGGTCAGGTTGGGTTGGGGGTCGATGGCTCGGTGATCGATGTCCTTGTTAGTGATCGGGCTAGCTAGGAAGTCGAAAACACTTCCGGAGTTGTGCCATGTGGAAACATTACGCACAGTGGGTAACTCAGGTGGTGACTCCAGCTGGTAGTTGTCTACTTTTCGTCTTGCAGTGATCTCGAAGGGGGGCGGTAAATCTTGGTGTGAGCTTCCTTTTGACATGGAAATGCTCGGTTTCTTTAATAGGAGTGGTTTGCAGATACGCGCGGTCTTCGATGAGGAAGTTCACTTCTTGACGATGATGGTTGGTATAGTTCTTCCTCCTTGACATGGCGGTCTTCAGATGTTCCCTAACCAGCTGAACAACTCTTCTTCCGTCTTCAGGTGGACATGCATGTCCTCAAATAAAGATGATAACTAACTTGCCCAAGTACTCTATGAAGTATATGGGGTATGTAGAGTGGGCTGAGGCAGTGGTGGTGGTCACGGTTGAGTATTGGCCAAATTCTCCTCGTCCTAGGTCCAAAGCCCATGGTCATGATCCAGCTATGTTGTGGCTTGGTAGGGATTAAGGGTTTCAAGGATTCTAGGGTGCGAGTGAACGTTTATCATCTTATCCTTGAGTACAGTTCCTGAGATGCCAATTGTTCTATCTAGTCCTCCAAACAGATCACCTTATACCGCTGGAAGCATCATTCCGTATAGGTCAACTCCAATCATCACTCATGTGATTCATAACCTCATGGCTCCCGAGAGGAGGTCTAACGAAATCATATATGTCTACGATCCCCGAACCCATATGTATGGCTACCCCTAAAAATCCATGGGTAGATCATATAAGCTTCCAAGCTGGAATAAAACATGACAATCCAAGTGCTCATCCTATTCTTCCAGGGTCCAAGGTAGTGCATCTTTATCCTAAGGAAACACGTCGTATGCCACTCCAAGATCTAGCTTCCTTTCCTATGAATCGACTGCAAAAGCCCATTAACTACATAATTCATTAATTCTACAAATCCATTGTCTATGGTGTTCCACATGATCTTCTAATGTCCTATAATCCGAAAATACTTGAAAAGGCTATCTCTACTATAGTCAGTCCACCAATTCCCGTTATTGTGATTTGATAAACTCCAAGGTCAAGCTTATATAGAATCCTAGATCAACTTCGACAATTAATCCACTCTCCTAGTTTATTGTCCACCGAGAAACATGGTATCATGATCGAGATCATCAGTCTAAATCCAATTTACTCCGTACCATGTAGATATACTCAGCATCTATACTCAACTAGAATCACCTACTTAAATCCAAATCTCATGTCCAACGAGCATTCCTACATGTTTACCCCAAGTCATAATTGTAATGTCAACTATCTCCTATCAATATCCCCTGGTTAAGACAAATCCCTATACCTTCAAGAATCCCAGCTTGCGATCATAATTGTCCTACTAAATCCAATTTACTCAGGGGTAATGAAAGTCATGCTATCTTATTAACACGATCCCACCAAGTTCTTCTACCAATATGAAAGCCTTATAATCCACCAAAGAGTCTCAGATAATTCCTGAAGGTCACTGATATAAACTCATCAAGTCATTAGTCCTCCGTTCATATATCCCCGAATTGGCCTTTCCTATGGCATCGTCAGTTCTGGTGCTACCCTAGGATGATAATGTGCTCGCTCACTATGCCCACTAGTTCCATAATGAACCCAGTGATAAGCAAGGCTTACTGTAGCTTAACTTGTTCTCTTGTGATTCCGTAGGTTAAGCTCATGGTTAAGGATTCGAGCTGGGGTATCTTGTGAAGTCTCGAAGGGTCTAGGAATGGGTTTCTAATCTTGAGGGGCAACAATAAGTCTATGGGGCTGTACTTGGTCAAGGAGGCTGTAGCAAAAGTCTTCAGTGCTAGTTGGTCGCTGAGGTGGAATCCTTGGCGCATCTTGTCTTGCTAGCCTTCAGTTGATGAGAGAGATGAGAGGGAGAAGTAGCATAGAGGAGGGGAGTGCCTAAAGGGGGTTCTATAGTGCAAGTGCAGACAAATAGGTTCAAAAAGGGCCAAACAAAAGAAATAACGTAAGGAAGGTGACATAGTCGCGTACTTGTTGCCTAGGGAAAAAGTGCGACTTATATCAAAACACAAACAAATAAAAACAAGCAACACACAATCATGGTTCTATTCGAACCATCATACGGACTCGACTGCGCATACGGGGTACACGACTCATCCTACCCTAGGGGTTCTCGGATTCAGTAGTCGTGGTTTGCTCCGTGTCTCATGCAGTCCTTTGGATTCTCCTCAGGTGTCGCTACGTTTCTTGTAATTGTTCGATGAAACAATCTGGGTTGAGCCTGAAGATTCTTCAACAACTTCTCGCATGTTGAAGTGGTGGGGTGAAGGTGGCTTCTCGTAGCAGGCATTGACTCGGTCTTCTGTTGTCTTCTTAATCATGACGATCCCTTTTTGTCTTCTAAGGCGTCGATGGTACCCAGTAGGTAATCCTTTATGCAATGACATTAACAAGGCATAGTAGAGGTCCAACATGTCAGTTATGTTGATGACAACATCGACACCAAGAGCGGGGGATGAAGAGAACCGTTTTCCTGCTCACTATAGTGAGGCGGACCAAATGGCTAGGTTCTCATCCACCGGTGGTTGCCGATGCAACAACGATAAGAACATGGTTGCTCTATTAGCGATGTATATCATGATCTTGCACTTCTTATGCCCTGATCATCATAGGTTAAGGTCACATCATCTTGGGGCATTGTCAAGGGTGTCACCATCTTCTGGGTCTTCATGTCCTCATTCCTCGAGGATGTACCTTCTATTGTTATCGTCTTGTTGCGGTGTCGCCAATCTTGTGTTCAGAAGAGGTGGGTGAATGTCTGAGAAGGCATCCTCCTTCTAGACTATCCACAATGATTTCAAGGAATCCAGTGGTCAGGGGCATAAGGGTTCTAGCGACCAAAAGTTTTGAAGGGGAAGAGGCCGATACAGAAAATATATCTTAGTCTTTCAGAAAAACTCAGAGGGGGAAGAGAAGTATAGATAGTTTTGGAAATTAGTAGTAGTTTTGAAAATAGTTTAACCCTAACTATCGACCATGCTAACTAAGGCTTCCAACAGTCAGGATGGCTCTGATACCAGCTCTGTGGGGACCCCGACTCATAAGTCGTGCTCACCGAATGCACGTGTACAGTGATCTCAGAGATCAATGCTCACTGAACATACAGAAGATGTATAACAAGAGTCTTACATCCATACATACCGTCTTACATAAATTATGACCATTATGGTCAAGTCTTGAGTATAACTTTGCAGCGGAAATCTTCGTCGATAACTTGGACCCATGCCATCTGCCTTCTACAGGCATTCTGACTGGGAAGCGTCCTAGCTCGCACGATCGTCACCAAAGAACTCTTCAATATATCTTGTCTCTCATGCCTGGCCAATAAAATAACCAGTGGCAAGCCAATGAGTACTTTGAATGTACTCGCAAGCAACCCATGTTTTGGTTCAAGATACAACAATGCATGATATAGGTAAATTTTTGCAGAAAGCTAGTTTTGAGTGCAATGACATGTTCAACAACTTGTAAGACGTGCATCAGGAGAATTCAAGTAACCATGAGGACAGGTTACAGATATCAACATAAATAGAGTGGGCATCAACCAAACTCAATCATGTCAAGTCCTTTGACTTGACCCAAGTAGTTCTTCCCACTTATCCAAACATATACACTGGTTTGTAAACATGTGGACGTAGCCCAAGAGCGGTTACCCAACTGTCCTTGACCGTGGACACGGCTATTCGAATAGTTTTACACTCTGCAGAGGTTGCACACTTTACCCACAAGATCCGGGGAACTTCCGTGTCAGCCACGAGCCGCGGTACCTCAAGTACCCGGGGTAAGCACCCGATGACTATCTTTCCCTAGTAAACACTAACATAGACTCCACTCGATTGGTAGTAACCCTCGTGCCCAACATTTCGCATCTTAAAATTGTGGAGCCTCGCTCCCATATTCATCACATACCACAAGCACGGGGTACCAACGGTGTGTCCGGTGCCCGGTGAAAACAGTCACGGCCGCCCTACCTGGCACGAACCCATCCCGAGAGAGCGCAACAATGACTCTCCCATCACTAGTAATGCGGGTTCCAAGCTAGTATCGGCCTAGGTAATCAATAATGCCCTTTCCCATATAAGGGTAGAGTGGTTGCGCATGTAAGGTTGGAATAACGGTCGCAACTTAAACCAATCCGTTTTGGAGAACAACACACACACTTGCCTCGGTACACCACTTCGACATCAAGTGGCTACCCAACTCATCATCTCCCTCGGGCATAAGTGGCACCCGATGGGGTTTTCGAAAAAGTCTTTTGGAAATACTTTGTCTCCATCACCATGCATATTCTCGTCCCTTTTTGCGTAGCAACTGCTTTAGCATCCTATCTACTCCCACCGGCATAACCCTCATAAGGAGGTAGGGTCATGCACAATGCAAGTATCAACGAGGAAGTAACGGAGGCAAACCATCAAAGTGGTTCCACCTCATCATGATTCCGTTGCAACAACAATATGGTGTTATATGTCATGCATAAAAAGGGTTTCATAGACATGGTCAAAGGGCTGCTTGCCTGGTTCATCGGAGTCTTCAAGTCTTCTGGTCCTTCTCCAAGTACTCCGTCTACTTCGTCAACTAACGTCGAAACAATCATAATAAGCAACACAACAAGGCAGAAAATAAAAATGCTCTAAAAATATTAATTTGACTTTTCTAGGACATCTCTAGTTATATGAAAAATAACCAGAGTGTTTTCATTGGAATTGGGTCAGTGGATATTTCTACACATTTTGATATGATGGAATCAAGGGGTTTATGGATTTGCAAGAAGTGTACAGAAACATATTTTTGAAAAATGAGCAAAGATACCCATTTAACATGGCATGATTCTAGAAGCATTTAGGAGTTGGTTTCACTGGATTTGGAGTTCAAATGATTTTCCTATGAATTTGCAAAGTTGACAAATATGAAGAAATGGCTCTCATTTTGTGTGGCACAGAAAGTATTAATAAAAATGTTCATAAACCAATTTATGAACTTAGAAGCATCTAGGAATTTGAATCATAGCATTTGGACCAAATATGAGCCCTCTGTGATTTTCTAAAGTTTATGACGGAAATGGAAAAGTAAGATTTCATAAACATTTGTGAAGGAAATGTTTCTGGAAAAATGTGCAAATTGCACCCTGTGATAGAGAATGAATTTATGAACTAGTAGAAATTTGAATCATCAAATTTGGGCATGAAATGAATGAACTATGGATTTTAGAAACTCACTGGAAAAGAATAAAAAGCAAAAGAAGGCATTACCCTTATCCTGCACGCCGGTGAGAGATAGCCGTGGGCCGGCCCAGCTGCTCGGTCGCGCGGCGACAGGTGCAACGTCGAAGGAGTACCGAGGTAATACGCCTTCCCGCACGGGAGGCAACCCCGAGAAGGCCCGTGTCCACTTGCCAGCGTGGCCAGGTGGGTGGAGCCACCGACAAGCGGGGCTCGCCCGCAGGTCATCGTCTGCTTCTTCGTCCCGCGCGCTCGCCTGGCCCCGGAAGGAGAGAGCCCCGACGGCGACTGTCGGCGCTACAAAGCACCTCCGGCGACGCTCTGGCTATGGATGAGCTCGGCGTCGAGCGCCGCATCCACTGGTGTATGCCACGGCTGCCGGGGATGGTCAGGACGACGGTGGCTTGGACGTCGGCGGACGGTGGCTTCGGGCGAGGTTGGCCCCGGCGCTACGGTGCGCCCTCGGATGAGGGGAAAAGCATGGGAGCTCCGCCTTGCTCAGGTGAGCCTGCTGGTCGAGAGAGGAGAGGGAGAAGGGCTCGGGCTTGGCTAAATTTAGGGGGAAGGCAACGGCGGCCATGGTGGCCATGAGAAATGGGGAGCGGCTCTGGAGGTAAAGTGAGAGGTCCGGGAGAGAGCTAGGAGGGCGGTGAGTCGTATTGTGAGCTCGAAGTGGGGTCGGGAAGGCCAGATGAGGAGGGGGCGAAGGATGTGCCGCAGACCGCGTCCATGGTCTCGAGCTGGGCAACACCAGGGCCATAATGGCGCCCCTGGTCGTGTCTGGGGCACTCGTGGGCGTGGACCAGGTCGAGGGAGGAGGTAAGGGGAAGCGGGGACGGGTTAGAGGCATCGCGCGTGTGAGACTGCCCATTGGAGCCCTCGGGCGGCCGGTGCACGTGCGAGAGGAGGCAGCAGGAGGAAGAGAGAGGAGGGGGACAGGGTGGTGGCGTGTTGCGAACGTCGAGGCACCTCTACTGGCGTAAGGGGGAGGCTCGAGGCGGTCGGGGGACGCGGTGTCAACGCTTGGGTGCTCTGCCACGCGCTCCAGAGCATGCAAATGGCTGGCATCCGCGGCTTTTTGCGTGCACCCGCGCGCCCACTTGTGTCTGGCGTCTACAGGGGGTATGGGCAAAAGCTGAGGAGAGCCTGGGATGCTCTGGAATGTCAAGGAGGGAGAGAGAGGCTGAGAGAGAGGGAGAATGCTGCTGCCCAGAGAAGAAAAATGGGGTTCTGCCCCCCTTAATCATGGCTCCTCGGGCAGGGAAAGATGCAGGGGGTTAGAGGAGTATCACATGAGGCTGTGGTACAAATTTGGACTCAAGGAGATTAGTGGAAATGGACAAAACATGCATTTTAAATTTCTGCCAAAAGGTGTTTGATGTAGGTTTGGGCAAGCAAATGGACTTCCCTTGTCATGAGGCTTGACAGGGTCAAATGGCATGAGAAAACAAGAGGTTCCACCAAGATTGAGTTCCTTTGGGCAAAGTTGCCAATGCAACTTTTGTAAACCCTAGAATCAACAGAAATGGACTTTCCAAGATTTAGTCATGCAAAGCTATTCTCCTTGATGCACCACTTGGTGTAGTGTCATAATTTAAGGTTCTGAACATGTCCACAAAAGTTGGGATCAAAATGAGAAAGTTGGTAGTACAAAGTTGTTCAAATTTGATTCTGGTCAGAGAGGGTTTTGGGGCACTTTGATCAAGATACCATTCTCTCCAACTTGTGCCATTTTGTATAGATGAATAATTAGACCATTTGAGCATGTGCACCAAGTTTGCGAGCATTTGGACATGTTTGACAGTGCAAAGTTGTTCAAACTAGAAAAAGGACAGAAGTGGTTTTGAGGGGATTTCATGGGGTTATACTATTCTCCATGACATGAGACTAGGCAAGATCATCAAACATGTCATATGTGGCATGCTAGAATTTTCTTGGAATTTTTGGGGAATATTTTCTTTGTAAATATTTCAAAAGCTTGAAATATCCAGAAAGGGTTTTTGAGGGATTTGACCAATATTTTGAACATGACCATGTGTTGAAACTCTTATATATGGACAATATATGTCCACTGAGGTTCCCTAGGTTTTTCCCAAATATTTATAAAGCATTAAAATAATTTTAACCTATTAAAGACCATTTCTGGACTTAAGAAAAAGCCTTTAAATAAAATAGGAAAATAAATTTTAAAATTATATATTTGTCATTTCTGGGTGTCCTATATCTAATAGGAGTCAAATATATTTTTGGAAAGACTTTTACTGCCCTTAATTAAGTACTTGCAGTGCAAGTCTCAATTCAGGGGGTTTTGGAAAACCTAATTTATAAAATACTTTTTGGCCAAAATATTTTTGCAAGAAATTATTTTTATGTCCTACACACATGGCATGATCGTTGGGCAAGGTTTTGGATCAAGGAGAAGGAGTATAAGAGTTGGAGGATTTATTTGAATTTTAGAGCAATTGCAAACAGTAGACAGAAATCAAATCAAGCAAAGACCAAACACTCAAAAGTTTTTTCCAGACCACAATTTATCATGATTTATTAGCTTAGGTGTTGTGGCATGAAAATCAGGGTGTGACACCAGGCGGACTGCGCCAGGCCTGGTGACTCGTATTACCCGATAAGGGCCTTCCCACTTCGGCGTCAACTTGTTGGAATTCTTGGCCGACTGAACGCGCCGAAGAACAAGGTCGCCTTCCTCAAAGCTTCGGGCATGAACCTTGCGGCTATGGTAGCGGCGGAAGGCTTGCTGGTAGCGTGCCGCTCTCACAGCCGCCCGAAGACGATCTTCCTCAAGGAGCGTCGCGTCATCTTGGCGCAATGGCTCTTGCTCAAGCTCATCATAAGCGAGCACTCGAGGTGACCCGTATATGAGTTCCGTGGGGAGAACTGCTTCTGCCCCGTATACCAGGGCAAAAGGTGTCTGGCCGGTGGCTCGATTTGGCGTCGTCCTGATTGACCAAAGAACCGCCGGCAACTCATCAACCCAGCGCCTTCCGCTCTTGTGCAGCTTGTCAAAGGTCTTCGTTCTCAGGCCTCGTAACACTTCAGCATTTGCCCTCTCCGCTTGGTCGTTGCTCCCTGGATGTGCCACGGAAGCAAAACAGACCTTGTTGCCGAGGTCTTCGATGTACTGCATGAAGGTGTGGCTTGTGAATTGCGTGTCGTGTCGGTGATGACTCTGTTTGGCACACCAAAACGGCAGACCAGTCCTTTGAAGAACTTGACAGCTGACTGAGCAATCACCTTCCTCACTGCTTCCACCTCCGGCCACTTTGTGAACTTGTCGATTGCAACGTACAAGTACTCAAAGCCCCCGACAGCGCGGGGGGAAGGGCCCAGTATATCGAGCCCCCACACCGAGAATGGCCAGGAGAGAGGGATTGTTTGAAGGGCTTGGGCTGGTTGATGAAGCATCTTTGAATGGAACTGGCACGCTTCACACTTGTTTACTAGTGCCGTCGGATCCTGGAGGGTGATTGGCCAGAAGAAACCTTCCCGGAACGCCTTCCTGGCAAGGGCCCTCGACCCTATGTGGGAGTCACATATTCCTCCATGTATCTCCGCCAACAGCTCCAGTCCTTCCTCCCGGGGGATGCACTTGAGTTTCACACCGTTCGGCCTTCTCCGGTACAGGATGTCATCGATGAACTGGTATAGGGTGGACCGACGGGCTACTTTCTCCGCTTCTTCCTGCTCCTTACGAAGCTCCCCTGTTTGGAGGAATTGGACGGTATGCTGCGCCCATGCTGGAGCCTGGGGCTCGACGGCAAGGACCAAAGGCATCTCTTCCGCCGTGGGAGCGGCTGTCTCTACGGCCAGGGCTTAACGCCCTGCCGGAGCCAGTTGCTCTTGGGCAGGTTCAGCGTCCGCGGCAGCACCCTTGCCGGAAGCCCCAAGGGGCTCGGTAGGAAAGTACTTGCTGGGACCTAATTTTCTCCGCTTGCTCTGCCCTGCTGATGGTTCGACGGATGGTTGAGTTAACCGGAGCAAAAAGGTACCTGGTTCCACAGGTAGCTTGAATGCGGCACGCTTTGACAGGTAATCGGCGATGTCGTTCTCTGCTCGGGGGACGTGCTCCGCCTGGATACCGTCAAAGCGTTCCTCCAGCTTCCTCACCTCATCTACGTAAGCTTCCATCAATAGGCTCTGATAATCCTTGTTGACCTGCCTGACAATGAGCTGCGAGCAACCCCTGACGATGAGCTTCTTAACCCCGAGGTCTGCCGCGATCCTGAGACCGGCAAGCAATCCCTCGTACTCAGCGGTGTTGTTGGTGGACATCTCCCTGGGGAAGTGCATCTGGATCTCGTACTTGAGGTGTTCTCCGGTGGGTGCGACGAGCAGCACACCGGCACCAGCGCCTTGCAGCGAGAAAGCCCCATCAAAGTACATGATCCAGTCGCGGTCTGCTTCCTTGCCGGGGAGAGTGGTCTCCTGGACTTCTTCGTCAGGCGTCGAGGTCCATTCTGCGATGAACTCCGCCAAGACTCTGTTCTGAATTGTCGAGGTACTTTCAAACTTTAAACTGAAGCTCGACAACTCCGAGGCCCATTCCACAATCCTTCCGGTTGCGTCCGGGTTGTGCAGTATCCATTGCAACGGGAGGCGGGTGACGACAGTGATCTCGTGGGCCTGGAAGTAGTGACGCAGCTTCCTCGAGGCCATAAGGAGGCCGAAGAGCAATTTTTGCATGCCGGAATACCTCGACCTAGCCCCCTGCAAGAGGGAGATGACAAAGTAAACCGGGTGCTACATGATCTTCTTCTTTGGCGCCACTTCACTCGACTGCGCGGGCATTGCCTTGGTGGCACCAGACTCTGCCGGGGGCCACGCCTTGTCGGCACCAGGCCCTGCCGGGGGAATCTTTGGCTTGCCATCCGCTGGTTCTGCCTCCATTGCTGCCTCCTCATCGACCTCCCTCTGTGCCACCAGTGCGGCGCTGACCACTTGATTCGTCGCCGCCAGATACAGCAACAACGGCTCTTGTGGTTTAGGCGCAACTAGTATTGGCGTGGAGGGAAGGTATTTCTTCAGATCCTGGAGTGCTGCCTCGGCTTCTCGGGTCCACTCTATTGGGCCTGCCTTCTTCAAGATTTTGAAGAAGGGAAGGGTGCGCTCGGCGGACTTGGAGATGAATCGGCTCATGGCGGCAACGCAGCCGGTGAGCCGACGCACATCCTTGATCCGCTTGGGCTCCTCGATCTACTCAATAGCCTTGATTTTGTCTGGGTTTGCCTCGATCCCGCGCTGCGACACAAAGAACCCGAGAAGCTTGCCGGACGGAACGCCGAAGACACACTTCTCAGGGTTCAGCTTGAGGTTGATCTTGCGCAGGTTAGCAAATGTCTCTTCCAGATCTTGCACAAGAGTTGGCCCGTCCTTGGTTTTGACCACTATGTCATCCATGTAGGCCTCCATATTTCTATGGAGCTGAGGTTCAAAACCAATTTGGACTGCTCTTGCAAACATTGAGCCAGCACTCTTCAACCCGAAAGGCATCCGTAAAAAGCAATACGTACCACATGGGGTGATGAATGATGTCTTCTCTTCATCCTCTCTTGTCATGAAGATTTGGTGGTAGCCTGAGTAGGCGTCGAGGAATGATAACAGATCACACCCGGCTGTGGAGTAAACAATCTGGTCGATGCGCGGCAACGTGAAGGGGTCCTTAGGACAAGCCTTATTAATATATGTGTAATCAATACACATCCTCCACTTCCCATTCGCCTTGCGCACCACTACCGGATTGGCCAGCCACGTCGGGTGGAGCACCCCTCTCACCAAACCTGCCGCTTCCAACTTCTTGATCTCCTCTGTGATGAACTCCTGCCTTTCCAGAGCATGCTTTTTGACCTTCTGCTTGACGGGCCGCGCGTGGGGGCAGACAGCTAGGTGGTGCTCAATCACCTCCCTGGGAACACTGGGGATGTCGGATGCTTGCCATGCAAACACGTCGACATTTGCCCACAGGAAGGTGACGAGCGCGCCTTCCTATTTGCTGTCGAGGGTGGAGCCTATGATGAAGGCCCCTCCCGTGCCATCCTCCCCGACGGGGACCTTCTTGGTCTGCGGCGGCTCGGCTCTGGATCTCTTGCTCTTGTCGGTAGAGCTCTCTGGCACGTCCTCAATGGTAGCACAACACTCCGAGGAGGTGCGCTTGCCGGAGTGGGTGCGAGAGGTCTTGCCGGGCTCCTTCTTCCCTCCCGGGCCTTCGGCGGCAGGAGCAGGTGCCTTGACGGCAGCTGCTGCAACTGCTTCCCGGGAGAGTTGGTCGGCGCAGATCAGCGCGTCCTTCTTGTCGGAGGGGACAGAGATGATGGTCAACAGCCCGGGCATCTTTAGCATGTTGTAGGCGTAGTGTGACGCCGCCATGAACTTGGCTAGTGCCGGGCGGCCGAGGATCCCGTTGTAGGGCAAGGGGATCTCGGCCACGTCGAAGACGATCCTCTCCGTCCTGTAGTTCAACTCTCCCCCAAATGTCACGGGCAGTGTGACCTTTCCCTTCGGCTGGCTCCTCCCTGGATTGACCCCTTTAAACATGCCCGTTTCCTCGAGGTCTCCATCAGGGATTTGCAACCTTTTGATCACGAGAGGCGAGATCAGGTTCAGGCCGGCCCCGCTGTCAACCAACATCTTGTTCACCCTGAGGTTGCGTATCGTTGGCGAGACCAACAATGGCCAACACCCGACCGCAGTAGTGCGGTCAGGGTGGTCCTCGGCATCAAAGATGAGGGGCGTGCTGGACCACTTTAGCGGCTTCTGAGCGTCGAACGACGGCTCTGCTGCTGTAATCTCACGTGCCCACTTCTTGAGCTGGCGGTGAGAGGTATGCAGTGAGGCGCCGCCATCGACGCACATGGCCTCTGTAGCCTTCTGGAACCCTTGCTCACCAGACTCGTCGTCCTCGTCGTGATCGTCATCTTCTTGTTTCTTGTCGCGGCCCCGGCCGGGCCGCTCTTGCTGGTTGTCCTTGCCGGGGCGGCCTCCTTGGCCGCCACGCTTCTTGCCGGATCCCTCAGCACCGTCCTGGTCCTTCTCCTTGTCCCGCCTTTCGTACTCAGCCTTTTTCTTTTCAGCAAGCAGCTCGACTTGTCGGCAGGTCTGGAGGTCATGGCCCTTGGTGCGGTGGATCTTGCAGTATTGCTTGATGGAGCTTCCTGGCTTGTCGGTAGCTGCCAGGGCCCGGCAGGCGGCGCACCCGGCAATCTCCTTGTCGGGGGCGTCTGCCTTGACCTTCTTGCCGGCACCGGTATTGTCAGATCCCTCAACGGCAAGCACGGCCTTGCCTTTGCGTTTCCTGTTGCGATGCCGGCTCTTCTTCGTCGGGGTGGCGGCGTCTTCATCGGTAGAGTCGGTTTCCGCGCCGGCGTCTTCGCCGGGGTACTTCCTTCCCTCTTCAGCCCGGGCGCACCTATCGGCTAGAACGTAGAGCTCGGCCACATCCTTAACCTTGGTCATCGCCAACTCCTCGTGCATCTTGCGATTGCGCACGTTCTGGTGGAACGCGCTAATCACAGTGGCGGGATGAACGTCGGGGATGTTGTACTGCACCCGGCTGAATCTCTGGATGTACTTGCGCAGGGTCTCCCCTTTCTTCTGGGGGATGATATGCAGATCACTGGCCTGGCCATGAGCTTGGTGGCCTCCTGTGAAGGCGCCAACGAACTCATGGCTTAGATCTGACCAAGAAGAAATGGAATCCACCGGCAAGTGCATCAACCAAGACACCACATTGGGCTTGAGCGCCAGGGGGAAATAGTTGGCAAGCACCTTGTCGTCGCGAGCCCCAGTGGCCTACATCGCGATGGTGTAGATGCTGAGGAACTCGGACGGATGGGTCTTGCCAGTGTACTTCTCGCCGACGTCGGGCTTGAACGTGCGGTGGGACGGCCACTGGAACTGCCTCAGCTCACGGGTAAAAGCCGGGCAGCCCACCTCGTAAGGTAGGCTGCCGGGGCCCCCCGGTGCCGGGTGGTCCATAGCAGGTCCCGCCCGCTTGTCCGACTGGCGGCGCGTTTCGCGCCGGCGCTCAACGGTGGTTCGAGCGTCTTCATGAGCTCGCTCCCGAAGAACCTGGCGCTGGTCGCGGAGGGTCCACGGGTCGGACGACGCTATGGAGATGTTATCACAAGCGTCGTCGCGATGGGCCGACACCCGCGGCGGCTGGCGAGGAGGAGGAGAGTGCACCGTGGCCGCAGCTCCCCCGGTCCTCCCAGCGCCAGCATGTGGTGGCTCGGTGGAGCGCCCACCCGAGGGCCCCGCCGGTCGCGGATCGTCTTTGTTTGCGACGGCGACGAGGCTCCGGATGGTGGCCCTCCACTCGTCAAGCTTCTCCGCAGCAGGAGGGAAGTCAAGGAGTAGCTGTGCGCGCGCCAATGCTTCCGCTGGCATGGGCGACGGCGACAGCTGCGTGGATCGCGGCGCGCTTCGACTTCTAACTATGTTAGAAGGAGTTCCATCACGACCCAGCGGCTGCGTGCCATTTTCACCAGCGCTTCGGCGAGCGTGCTTCATCTTGCCGATGACGCACAGGGCTCTTCCCACGGCGGTGCCCAGGGTCACTAACGTGGTGACGCTGCTCGGCGCGCACACCATGGGAAGAATGCGCGGTGGTCGCCGGTGTAGGCGTCCTGGAGGTCGCCGCACCGCCCGGAGTCGGCACAACGACGCCCCTAGAGGGCCCCGCGCCGCCTGCGGGGGGCCCAGCTCCGTCTTTGGATCCGGCGACGTGTAGCCGGTCGTCTGGCGCACGAACGACGCCGCTCGCCAGGCTCCGACTGCCTGGGCGATGCTGGTGCTCGCGGGCCGCGGCTCGGGTCCTGCCTGCGACGGTCCGCTGCTCGTCCGCACCGGCACGGGTCGTTCGGCTCCCAACGAGTCGACCGCCGTGGCCGTCTTCTTCTTAGGGGCCATGGCGGCGAAAAACTGCTAGGCTGATTACTAGACCAGATTCTCACAATTGCGCCCCCTACCTGGCGCGCCAAAGATGTCGGTGTGGAATGACACCAATGGGATCACAAGAATCCCTACTACGGTTGCCGGGCGCAGGGTTGCGAGGAGAGCAGGGCTAGTAGACAGCACAAGGATCGTTTACCCAGGTTCGAGCCGCGAGGATGCGTAAAACCCTAGTCGTGCTTTGGTGGGTGTATTTATGAGAGTTCTTGAGCTCTCGAACTAGCTGTGGCCAGCGCGTGGTTCGAAAGAGCCGAATCCTTCTCCTGGTCGCCTCAGGCCTCCTTTTATAGGAAAAAGGGGTTGCCACAGTGGCACACAGGAGGTGGAAAGGTGTACAGTGTTGCGAGGTTATCCCTCGTATTACAGGACAAGATGCATTTAATGCATCGCTTAGGTGTCCCCTTGCTTTATTGGGGACGGGGGCGAGGCCCGTCCCGTCCGTCGCCGCTCTTCCTCGCTCCGACACGCGCCTTGGCCAGCAATGCGTGTGGCGCCATGTAGGCACGCAGGCGGCTGAGGTGGCGTGGTGGTGGAGCCTTCACGAAGATCTGCATGCCGCCACGCAGGCGCTCGATGAGTTGGCCTGGGAGCTGCATGTTGCCACGCAGGTGCACGCCCGGCTGGTTGGGCTGGCAGCCGCATGTGAACGGCGATGAAAGCTTGGTCGTCGGCGGGCCTGGCGGTGGCCCTGCTGGCGTCCTTGGTGAGGGCCTTGCCGGGTGGCCCGGCAAGGGTCTCGCCGTGTGGCCCGGCAAGGGTCTTGCCGTGGCGCGCTGTCGTCCCCGACAAGGGCCTTGCCGGGGGTCTGGTGGCCTTCCTCGGCAAGGATCTTGCCGAGGGTCGTCGTCTTTTAATCCTCATCTGATCTTGAATATGTCTTCGCAAAGATCTGCATGCCACGACAGAGGTGTCTTCCCGAGCTCTGGCCCCACGTGGATGATGGCATTGGGGCCGTGGGCTCAAGGGCGGCTCGCTCTGTTGGTGTGGGGCGACCTGCCCCGGTAAGGGCCTTGCCGGGGCTGCTGAGGCCGCCCCGACAAGGGTCTTGCCGGGGGAACCTGACTCGTCCCTCTGCTCTTTGTGGTCTTGGCCTTGGCATTGCTCTGGCCATCTTGCGCTCTGGTCTTACCTTGGCTCACCTCCCTTGCACTGCTTGGTGTGACCGTGGGCGCGGCTCTGACTGCCCGTGCACAGGTATAGGGGTACAAAAAAGTGCACCCCTCTTTTCTTACACCGACAAGTGAGCTCCCTACGGGAGTCAAATAAGCACTGGGTGGAGGAACTCGATTCCGTACTCTTGGGGCTGCGGACCACGCCTAATCGAACGACCGGATACACACCTTTTTTCATGGTGTACGGTGCAAAAGTTGTCTTGCCCTGCGACATTATTCATGACTCACCTCGAGTGCGCATGTATGAAGAGAGAGAGAGAGAGAGGCCAAGCTCGATCGGCAAGATGACCTAGATGGCCTTGAGGAGGAGCGTGATATTGCACGAGCCTGTTCCGCATTTTACCAACAACAGGCTAGGCGATACCAAAGCAGAGAAATGCGGGCCAAGACTTATAACATCGGCGAACATGTTTTGCGCCTCCCAGAGAAGAAGAAGGATAAGCTCAAACCAAAATGGGAGGGGCCCTTCATTATCGATGAAGTTCTCACAGGAGGAGCATATCGCCTTCGTAATGCATCAGATAATCGCCTTGAGCCGAATCCATGGAACGCTGCTCGGCTCCGACGATTCTACAGATAGTCCGGCCGCATCCTTTTTTGTTTTTTCTAGTTTCCTTTTTTGTCTCTCCTTTTCCTTTTTAGCTTTTCCTTTTATATACATCCCAGGGTATGTTCAGATCTGCCAAACTGTTAGCGGTACACATCTTTAAATGTATACACCCCACTATGACTCGGGGCTTCTTTGATGAAGCTTATTACTAAAAGCTTGTGGCTTACATTGTCTACGTCGTTTGTTATATACAACTTTCTGCTATTATATGCACTTCTATGAATTAAGTTTTTGCCAAGCTGGGTTGCCTCGCTCCTGTGCTTATACCCTACGTTCCCAATTGTTCGGCCAGGGTGCAAAGGGAGCACCTCTGCGATTGTTACAACTGGGTAATCCGGACCTGTACCTCAAACGGGTGAAGCCGAAAGCTAGCGTTCTTAAGGGAATAATTGGTCGGCAAGCAACGACAAATTGTTTACATTTTCGTAAATTTTCTAAAATAATATACGGGATAGGCTCCTCGTAATTCAGATCAAAGCCTAGGCACGCATAATTAAGCATGCCAACCCAAGGAAAGGAACCCTTAACGGAACTATTTTCCTTGGAAGATGTTTCTTACATTCAATAAGTAATATAACATAACTCCCCGAACAAAATTTTGTCGGTTTGAGCAATATGGCTGGGTTGCCTGGTTTCTGGACATAATGAATGTTTCTTACATTCCGACATGGTATCCGGAAACACTCCACCTTTCTGGTTCAGAGGATAAAGCCAAAGGCCTGCGATGACAAATTTTACCATATTCAGTGGGAGATAAGTTCGATAATAAAAATACATTGATACATAGAATCAAACGCATAATCTTTATCTATGTGGTCTATAAGACTGTCTAAACTACAGCCTTCTTGCGAGTATTTCGCAGCTATCATCACTTGGTCATATACCAAGTTCATGGGAATCTCTTCTCCGTCTGGTCCCCGAGGTCCAACTCGAGCCATATGGTTTGGACCGAGTCCGGTGTAGCGTGTCTTCACCATCGCCCACGCCTCTCGTGCACCTTCTCGGCATGCGGACGCCTTCCATAGCTCAAAACAGTGCCGAACACCTTTGAACAGGTTAGCCAACCCCTCCATTCTTTCAGGAGGGGCATCAGATGGCCATAGGGCCTTAGCCATACTTCTCATAGCTTTCTGGGCCTGTTCATGCACCGCAGATAGCTCCTTAAGCAAGTCACCTCAGAATCCGGATACTTCCTCTTCAGGCCGACCGGTTAACAGACCTGCAACAATAGAGTTGTGACAATCTGAATTATGAGATACTATGAGTCCCTTGGATGGTACAAAGGGTCATATCGAATATGCCACCTTTCAACTTCTTATTCTCTTATTGCACGATTAATAACTGAGCCTTTAAGCTCTTTATCTCTTCGGCTTGTTTATCCTTTTCCTCCTCAAGCTTGTTCTTCTGATTAGTGGTCATTGTGGCCTTTTTCATCTCTACAAGCTTTGTGGTGGCGGCATTCAGCTTTGACTGATTTGTTTTCAGCTCTTGGGATAGTGCGTTGTTCTTCTCCCTGAGAACCTGCAGGTCATAACGATCCTTAAAACGGTTGGCTTAACCGCTTCAAATCTCGAGGGCTACCGGCATATATCTATTAAATTTGCACAAATTATTACCTGCATATCCTTCGAAAACAGTTGAGTAATTCTAGCGAGTCCATCTCGGGCGGCCCGGATATATGCATCCACAGAGCTGAGGGCGGTGAATTCTTGTTCGGTAAAAACAGGAGCATGCATGGCCTCTTTTAGTCGACGATGATTCATCACGCTCTCCACCTCAGAATTCATGACAGTCACGTCATCCGAATCCTCATGAGGGGGTGGATCCGGCACTGTATTGGCTCTTGTCCTGGTTGACGAGTCCGGCGCCGAATTAGCTAACATTCGGCAAGCAGGGCATTTTCCCATGGTTTGCCGCGTACTCCTCCTGAAATAAAGATAGAGGAGAAATTTAAACAATTTGATCTCATGCTTAGGCACATATCAACAGACATACCTCTTTGAAGAAGGAGGGGGCTCAACAGCGCTCCCAGTTTCCTTTTGTTTTGAACGATTGCCCTGCATAGAGGCCACTCTCGAGGGAGTGCAGCTGGCCGAGCGCTGATCCTGTGAAATACAGTTTAGAGTAATGGATAAGGCGCAATTAGGGGCCTCTTTTTTAGGAAGATTTTTTGAATACTTACAATGGAGTAAGGATAAAGGCGGGGTTAGTCGGCCGTGATAGCCACTTCCGAACCGTCAAGGCTCGCCTGATAAAATACTCCATCATCGAACTCTATGTATATATCTGGATCCTCGCAGAAGCTAGGGTCTTCGTTGCGATTATGATCCTCTGGCTGTGGGGAAGGACAATGAACGTCCTCGACCATCTTCCTCCATGACTGTTTTAAGACAACAAGAACAATTTGATTAGCGTGCCTTGATAACAAGGTAAAGCAGCACCGATAATAAAAATCTTACCCATCCAATGGGGTTGTACATGGAAAATCCTTCTCGGCAGTTTAAGCAGAGGAAGTCTTCTTTTTCCCCCTTATACAGATCGGCCAAGATTATGGCCAGTTCGGCCGGGGTATCTGGGCCCTTGCGTCTATAATGAGATGTGTCATCCTCTCCGTTGTAACACCATAAAGGGGTCACTCTGGACTGGAGAGGCTAAATACATCGCTTTATCGCGATGGCCATGACTTCGATTATCGAGAGCTCGGAATGAGCAAGTAATCTGACCTTGCTAACCAACCTCATCACTTCCGCATTGTCTTCTTCCTTGGGACTCTGGGGGTACCAATTGAGGCGTTTCTTCAAAGGAGCACTAGAGAATTCTGGTAAACCATGCCGAACTGGGTCCTGAAGGGGAACATACTCAATATAAAACCATTCCGAAGAACATTCTTGAGATACTTCCTTGGGAGTTCCAATGGGGTAGCCCGATCCGGCTATACGCCATACTTTGGCGCCGCCCACTTTGAATATGGAACCTCCTCGATGACGAGGAACGAGGCAAAAGAACTTTCTCCATAGTTCAAAATGAGCCTCGCAGCCCAGGAAAAGTTCACAAAGAGCGACAAAACCCAAGATGTGCAGAATAGAACCTGGAGTGAGGTTGTGTAGCTGGATCCCGTAGAACTCCAACAGGCCCCTGGGGAAGGGGTGGATCGGGAATCCTAAGCCCCTCAGAAGAAACGAAACAAAGCACACTCTCTCTTCCTTGTTGGGGTTGGGGAAATTTTCTGCTAGCGCATTATTGCCGATCGAGGCTAATCCCGCTCGCACAGAGACTAGATTTGCGAGAGGGAGATATCCCTGCGTCTGAAGTCGACTCAGCTGAAGATGAGACACTGAGCAGCTCCGCCAATCACCCTCTTGAGGGCCATGAGGGCATGAAGAATAGCTAGGGGCGCCGGCCATGTTTTTGAAGTTTTTTGTGGCTGGTCCTGATGTTCTTTGCACGATGTGGATGGCATTTGGGGATCGAGCCTCTTTATATAGGCACTGTCCCTGTGTGGTCAAGGGTGTATTTGTAAAAATTTAGTGTGGACCGTTCGCATTCGCCTGGCACATGGAAATCGAGGCGACGATAGGGAAGGAGTCATAAAGGCAGAATATGAAGGTCAGGGCCGGACTGTCATCCATCCAAAGTATGATGAAGAACCTACCTTGCAAAGCCGAAGACACAAAGCCGGATACTACATTGTCATTGAAGGCAAGTTCGAGGGCTACTGAAGGAGTCCTGGATTTGGGGGTCCTCGGGTGTCCAGACTATTCGATATGGGCCGGACTTATGGGCCATGAAGATAAAAGCACAAGACCTTCCCCCCTGTCCGGGTAGGACTCGTATATGCGTGGACGTCAAGTTTGGTGTCCGGGTGTACTATTTCCTTCCTCTGCAAACCGACTATGTACAACCCTAGGCCCCTCCCGTGTGTATATAAACTGGAGGGTTTAGTTCGTAGAGGCTATCAGAATTCTCATAGGCTAGACAGCTAGGTTGAAGACGTTGTTGGGCCTCCAAGTGCAGAGGTTTGTAGGACAGTAGCAAATTTCCCTCAAGTGGATGACCTAAGGTTTATCAATCCGTGGGAGGCGTAGGTTGAAGATGGTCTCTCTCAAACAACCCTGCAACCAAATAACAAAGAGTCTCTTGTGTCCCCAACACACCCAATACAATGGTAAATTGTATAGGTGCACTAGTTCGGCGAAGAGATGGTGATACAAGTGCAATATGGATGATAGATATGAGTATTTGTAATCTGAAAATATAAAAACAGCAAGGTAGCAAGCGATAAAAGTGAGCGTAAACGGTATTGCAATGCTTAGAAACAAGGCCTAGGGTTCATACTTTCACTAGTGCAAGTTCTCTCAACAATAATAACATAATTGGGTCATATAAGTATCCCTCAAAATGCAACAAAGAGTCACTCCAAAGTCACTGATAGCGGAGAACAAACGAAGAGATTATTGTAGGGTACGAAAACACCTCAAAGTTATTCTTTCGGATCGATCTATTCAAGAGTTCGTACTAGAATAACACCTTAAGACACAAATCAACCAAAACCCTAATGTCACCTAGATACTCCAATGTCACCTCAAGTATCCATGGGTATGATTATACGATATGCATCACACAATCTCAGATTCATCTATTCAACCAACACAAAGTACTTCAAAGAGTGCCCCAAAGTTTCTACCGGAGAGTCAAGACGAAAATGTGTGCCATCCCCTATGCATAAGTTCACAAGGTCACTGAACCCGCAAGTTGATCACCAAAACATACATCAAGTAGATCACGTGAATATCCCTTTGTCACCATAGATAAGCACATTCAAGACATACATCAAGTGTTCTCAAATCCTTAAAGACTCAATCCGATAAGATAACTTCAAAGGGAAAACTCAATCCATTACAAGAGAGTAGAGGGGGAGAAACATCATCAGATCCAACTATAATAGCAAAGCTCGTGATACATCAAGATCATGGCAAATCAAGAACACGAGAGAGAGAGAGAGAGATCAAACACATAGCTACTGGTACATACCCTCAGCCCCGAGGGTGAACTACTCCCTCCTCGTCATGGAGAGCGCCGGGATGATGAAGATGGCCACCGGTGATGGATCCCCCCTCTGGCAGGGTGCCAGAACAGGGTCCCGATTGGTTTTGGTGGCTACAGAGGCTTGCGGCGGCGGAACTCCCCATCTAGGTTATGTTCTGGGGGTTTCTGTATATATAAGAGGTTTTGGCATCGAGAACAAGTCAGGGGGGTCTTCGGGCTGTCCACGAGGTAGGGGGTGCGCCTAGGGGGGTGGGCGCGCCTCCCACCCTCGTGGGCAGCCCGGGACTCTTCTGGCCCAACACTTTTACTCCATGGCCTTCTTCTGGTCCAAAAATAAGGTCTGTCATGTTTCAGGTCAATTGGACTCCATTTGGTTTTCCTTTTCTGTGATACTCAAAAAGAAGGAAAAAACAGAAACTCACACTAGACTCTCGGTTAGTAGGTTAGTCCCAAAATTCATATAAAATAGCATATAAATGCATATAACACATCCTAGAAGGATAATATAATAGCATGAATACTTCATAAATTATTGATACGTTGGAGACGTATCAGCATCCCCAAGCTTAATTCCTGCTCGTCCTCGAGTAGGTAAATGATAAAAGAAATAATTTATGAAGTGTGAATGCTAGCAGGTGCACAAGTTTGATAAATGATAATTTCAATCACCTTTTCTAGCATCATTATATGTCATAACACTAACTCATATCATAAAGCTTCTCATGATCAAGTAACAAGCTATTCACATGTTAAAGTATAGATCATAAACTTTCTTGAAAACTAACAAACAGTTCCCAGTCATCAAACAATTGCAATTCATCTTATTTTCAGGAAGGGTCTATGTAAGAGCTTTGGTTTAGCAAATCCACATACTCAACTATCATATAGTCTTCCATGATTTCTACCACTCAAAGCATATTTTTAGAACAAATAGCATCCATCGAACACAGAGAAAGATAGGGGCTTAATGTTTCGCGTGCCAACTTATTTATCATATAGATAATTGTCAACAATAATAATTCATGATCAAATATATTTGAATGGCCATATATGCTTAGATCTTTCTCCACCACATGATGCTTGTCAACTAAAAAGTAGGTTGGAATGAGAAGGAATACTACTGACTCTTGCATAAAAGTAAAAGATAGGCCCTTCGTAGAGGGAAGCAGGGATTTGCAGAGGTGCCAGAGCTCGAAGCTAAAACAGAGATGAAAATAATTTTGAGAGGTATGCTTTCATTGTGAACATAACGACCAAGAGTTCCCAATATATTCCATACTAGATACATTATATGCGGTTCCCAAACAGAAAGGTAAAGATTTTAATCCCCCTCCACCAACAATCACACTCCACGGCTTGTCCGAAACGACGGGTGCCGTCCAACTATCAACAATCATGGGGGAGTTTTGTTTAAATTATTTGCGAATTTGTTTTTGATATTTTGATCATAGGACTGGGCATCCCAGTTACCAGCCATTTTCTCGTGAATGATGAGCGGAGTCCACTCATCGTGAGAATAACCCACCTAGCATGGAAGATACTGACAGCCCCTAGTCGCTACATGAGCGATTCGGGCATACAAAACAAATTATTATTTGAAGGTTTAGAGTTTGGCACATGCAAACTTACTTGGAACGGCAGGTAAATACCGCATATAGGTAGATATGGTGGACACTCATGGAATAAACTTGGTTCAAGGAATTTGGATGCACAAGCAGTATTCCCGCTTAGTACAGATATTTTGGCTAGCAAAGGATTCTAAATAGCAAGCACCACATGTTAGACGATCCATAAGAATATAACTTATACAAATATACCCAAACATAACTCATTAAGTTGTCTTCCTTGTCCAACTTCAACTAATTTGATCAAGTTTGAAAATAATTAATGGGGATCACAATCATAGAAGATGTCCAGGATAGTATATTTACATGTGAAATCTCTCTTCCTTCAATATTCTTTCATGAATTGTTCAAGCGACCAATACAATGTTTGCTAACATTCAATAAATTTACCACCTCTACTTCTTATATGTGAAGTCATTACTCCCCATGAGATAATCATATGAAACATATATAATTTCAGATTTATGATATTCAAATCATTAACCATTTACTCATAGGATATAAGTGAAGCACACGAGTAAATGACAAACTACTCCAAAAAGATATAAGTGAAGATCAATGAGTAGTTAAATAATTATGTAGCTATGTGAAGACTCTCTCTCATTTAAGAATTTCAGATCTTGGGATATTAATCAAACAGCAAGCAAAACAAAATAAAACGACACTTCAAGGATAGCACTCATCATGTGATGAAGCAAAAACTTAGGCTCAACCGATACTAACCGATAATTGTTGAAGAAGAAAGGTGGGATGCCTACCAGGGCATCCCCAAGCCTAGATGCTTGAGACTTCTTGAAATATTATCTTGGGGTGCCTTGGGCATCCCCAAGCTTGAGCTTTTGTGTCTTCTTAATTCCTCTCATATCACGGTTTCCTAAATCTCGAAAGCTTCATCCACGCCAAACTCAACAAGAACTCGTGAGATAAGTTAGTATAAACCAATACAAAAACCTTATCATTTTCTACTGTAACAAATCACTAAAATTATTATTCAACATTGCATACTAAATGCCTCTGCATATTTAATACTCCTATCCTCAAATAGAATCATTAAACAAGCAAACATATGCAAACAATGCAAACATAACAGCAATCTGCCAAAATAGTACAGTCTGTAAAGAATGCAAGATTCATCATACTTCCCTAACTCCAAACATTATGAAATTCTACCACATTGTATAAAATTTATCAGAGCTAAATATGCAAAAAGTTTCAACATTTTATCATATTCTGACCTTTCTAGAGAATTTTTGCAACAGCGGTAAACTTTCTGTTTTGAAACAGCAACATGTATACTTGCAAAATAAGCATGGTAAAGGCTATCCTTGACATTTTTATTGAAAATAGAGATGAAAAACATTATTCTAAATAACAGCAAGCAAATACTAACAAAATAAAATGACTCTCCAAGCAAAACAAATATCATGTGGTGAATAAAAATATAGCTCCAAGTAAAGTTACCGATGAACGAAGATGAAAGAGGGGATGCCATCCGGGGCATCCCCAAGCTTAGGCTCTTGGTTGTACTTGAATATTAACTTGGGGTGCCTTGGGCATCCCCAAGCTTAGGCTCTTGCCACTCCTTATTCCATAGTCCATCGAATCTTTACCCAAAACTTGAAAACTTCACAACACAAAACTCAACAGAAAACTCGTAAGCTCCGTTAGTATAAGAAAATAAATCACCACTTTTTGTACTGTTGTGAACTCATTCTAAATTCATATTGGTGTAATATCTACTTTATTACAACTTCTATATGGTTCATACCCTCCGATACTACTCATAGATTCATCAAAATAAGCAAACAACACATAGAAAACAGAATCTGTCAAAAACAGAACAGTCTGTAGTAATCTGTATCAAACGTATACTTATGGAACTCCAAAAATTCTGTAATAAATTGGTGGACCTGAGGAATTTGTATATTAATCATCTGCAAAATGAATAAACTAAATATCACTCTTCAGTAAAAAATGGCAGCAAATCTCGTGAGCTCTAAAGTTTCTGTTTTTTACAGCAAGATCATAAAGACTTCACCCAAGTCTTCCCAAAGGTTCTACTTGGCACAAACACTAATTTAAAACATGAAAACACATCTTAACAGAATCTAGATCAAATATTTATTACTAAACAGAACCAAAAAGCAAGAAACAAAAATTAAACTGGGTTGCCTCCCAACAAGCGCTAACGTTTAACGCCCCTAGCTAAGCATGATGATTTCAATGATGCTCACCTAAAAGATAAGAATTGAAACATAAAGAGAGCATCATGAAGAATATGACTAGCACATTTAAGTCTAACCCACTTACTATGTATAGGGATTTTTTGAGCAAACAACTTATGGGAACAATAATCAACTAGCATAGGAAGGCAAAACAAGCATAACTTCAAAACTTTAAGCACATAGAGAGGAAACTTGATATTATTGCAATTCCTACAAGCATATATTCCTCCCTCATAATAATTTTCAGTAGCATCATGAATTAATTCAACAATATAATTAGCACCTAAAGCATTCTTTTCATGATCTACAAGCATAGAAAATTTACTACTCTCTACATAAGCAAAATTCTTCTCAATCAGCATAGTGGGAGTATCATAAGGGACTCGAATACTATAAATTGTTTCCACGCTAAAAGAGTAGTGCTCAGAAAAAGGGTAATCATAATCATGACAAGTTTTATAAATATAATCATCACTACTCTTTATAACATAAGTATCATCACAATAATCATCATAGGTAGCAACTTCGTTCTCATCATAATCAATTGAAACCTCTTCCAAGATAGTGGAATCATTACTAAATAAAGTCATGACCTCTCCAAATCCACTTTCATAATTGTCACAATAAGATTCAACACCCTCCAAAATAGTGGGATCATTACTTCCTAAAGTTGACACTCTTCCAAACCCACTTTCATCAATATAACCATCATAAATAGGAGGCATGCTATCATCATAATAAAATTTCTCATCAAAACTTCGGAGGCTAAAAATATCATCTTCATTAAACATAGCATCCCCAAGCTTAGGACAAACATTAATTGCAGCAAATATATTCTCAAACATGTCATTCTGATCAAACATAGCATCTCCAAGCTTGGGCCTTTTCATATCATAAGCATAATCACTCTCATCATTAATAGTATGGATAGGACCAATAGTATAAGCAATTATCATCGTCACAATGAGTAATAAGAGCAACATCATTTGGGAGGGATACCTTTCTACCTTTGCTGCTCCGTCTTTTCTTTTTCTTCTTCACATCATGTGTGGGTTTAACCCTCTCTTTTGAGCTCCTTATTAATGAGATTGGTTGAATAGAAAGCTCCTCCTCATTACCTGATTCATCATAAGAACTAATAGGAGGATATTGGGAAGTCTCTTCCCTTTCATTAGTATTCTCTTCATCTTCTATTTGTTTTCTTGTCTTTATGTAATTGGCAATATAAGGATTTTCAATGCAATTCACCGCACCATACATAAAAATTTCTTCTAGATCAAAATCAAGATTAAATTTTGGAATACCCTCAGTTATACGTTTCATTTCTTCATACCCCAAAAGAAGACTAAGCTCTTTATGATGCTCAAGGGTAATCAAGTTATCACAATTTTTGGACACGGTTTGATCATGAAACAAGTAGCATTGGCGCTTTAAATGACCATGTTCATTGCAAAGTTCACAAGGAACGATAAATATTGAATCTTTCAGCACAATCATCTAGCCTTTCTTGCAACCATTTAGTTTCCAAATACTTATGCCTCTTGCAAAATCTATCTTCCCTATTTGGTGTGTACTTGCAAGCTCTATGTATTCCACAAAAGTTGACATGCTTATAAGAGACATTTTCATCATGACTAGTGCAATCATCATTAGTACTATGGATATTCAAAGAATTCATACTAACAACATTGCAATCATGCTCATCATTCAAATATTTAGTGCCAAACATCCTAATGCATTCTTCCTCTAGCAATTGAGCACAATTATCGGAATCCTTATTTTCATGAAAGATATTAAAAAGATGAAGCATATGAGGCACCCTCAATTCCATTTTTTGTAGTTTTCTTTTATAGAATAAACTAGTGATAAAACAAGAAACTAAAAGATTCAATTGCAATATCTAAAGATATACCTTCAAGCGCTAACCTCCCCGGCAACGGCGCCAGAAAAGAGCTTGATGTTTACTACGCAACCTTCTTCTTGTAGACGTTGTTGGGCCTCCAGGTGCAGAGGTTTGTAGGACAGTAGCAAATTTCCCTCAAGTGGATGACCTAAGGTTTATCAATCCGTGGGAGGCGTAGGTTGAAGATGGTCTCTCTCAAACAACCCTGCAACCAAATAACAAAGAGTCCCTTGTGTCCCCAACACACCCAATACAATGGTAAATTGTATAGGTGCACTAGTTCGGCGAAGAGATGGTGATACAAGTGCAATATGGATGATAGATATGAGTATTTGTAATCTGAAAATATAAAAACAGCAAGGTAGCAATGATAAAAGTGAGCGTAAACGGTATTGCAATGCTTCGAAACAAGGCCTATGGTTCATACTTTCACTAGTGCAAGTTCTCTCAAAAATAATAACATAATTGGATGATATAACTATCCATCAACATGCAACAAAGAGTCACTCCAAAGTCACTAATAGCGGAGAACAAACGAATAGATTATTGTAGGGTATGAAACCACCTCAAAGTTATTCTTTCGGATCGATCTATTCAAGAGTTCATACTAGAATAACACCTTAAGACACAAATCAACCAAAACCCTAATGTCACCTAGATACTCCAATGTCACCTCAAGTATCCGTGGGTATGATTATACGATATGCATCACACAATCTCAGATTCATCTATTCAACCAACACAAAGTACTTCAAAGAGTGCCCCAAAGTTTCTACCGGAGAGTCAAGACGAAAATGTGTGCCAAACCCTATGCATAAGTTCACAAGGTCACTGAACCCACAAGTTGATCACCAAAACATACATCAAGTAGATCACGTGAATATCCCATTGTCACCACGGATAAGCACATGCAAGACATACATCAAGTGTTCTCAAATCCTTAAAGACTCAATCCGATAAGATAACTTCAAAGGGAAAAATCAATCCATTACAAGACAGTAGAGGGGGAGAAACATCATAAGATCCAACTATAATAGCAAAGCTCACGATACATCAAGATCGTGCCAAATCAAGAACACAAGAGAGAGAGAGAGATCAAACACTTAGCTACTGGTACATACCCTCAGCCCCGAGGGTGAACTACTCCCTCCTCGTCATGGAGAGCGCCGGGATGATGAAGATGGCCACAGGTGATGGATCCCCCCTCCGGCAGGGTGCCGGAACAGGGTCCCGATTGGTTTTTGGTGGCTACAGAGGCTTGCGGCGGTGGAACTCCCGATCTAGGTTATGTTCTGGTGGTTTCTGTATATATAAGAGGTTTTGGCGTCGAGAACAAGTCAGGGGGGTCTCCGGGCTGTGCACGAGGTAGGGGGCGCGCCCAGGGAGTGGGCGCGCCTCCCACCCTCGTGGGCAACCCGGGACTCTTCTGGCCCAACTCTTTTACTCCATGACCTTCTTCTGGTCCAAAAATAAGCTCCGTCAAGTTTCAGGTCAATTGGACTCCGTTTGATTTTCCTTTTCTGCGATACTCAAAAACAAGGAAAAAACAGAAACTGGCACTGGGCGCTAGGTTAATAGGTTAGTCCAAAAAATCATATAAAATAGCATATAAAACATCCTAGAAGGATAATATAATAGCATGAATACTTCATAAATTATAGATACGTTGGAGACGTATCATAGATCAACTCTTGTAACCGTTATACTCATCGAATATTATCAAGCAGTATGTAGGGTTTACCTCCTTTGAGAGGGCCTGAACCTGGGTAAACGTCGTGTCCCCATCGTCTCTTGTTACCATCGACCCTCAAACGCACAGTTCGGGACCCCCTACCCGAGATCTGCCGGTTTTGACACTGACAAGACCCCAAAGCTGGGACGCATCGGTATACCCCTAAACCGGTTTAAAGTATGGACACACCTCGGTTCATCCGAGCTATTCTTCATCTTTGGTCGCCGGTCTAGAAAACTACTTCAACGAATTTGTATTTTGCAGCCAAGCCTTGATCGTTGGATTATATCTTAGGTTTTCAGGACCACCTCGACTTCTAGTAAGTTTTCTAGGTAGATATGTGTCAAGCTGCACCTCAGAAATATGCCATGCAATCATTTCTTAGTTGTGAAGTATTTGTTGGGAAAATTAATAGAAAATAAAAAAAATTGCGCCTACACATACCCATGATCAATATGAAGATGCATAACTAGTTGGGATAATGATTGTTACCATCATCGAGTTGCAGCAGAAGAAGAACATGTCGGGTAGATCGTACTTGGAGTCCCTCGAACCATCGATGAACGGTCTCGCGAACCGCCCACGAACAGTCCATCAAACCAAAGAACAAAAGCACGACCTTTCTACTTGGTTGCAAGCATGCAGCCTTCACGATCCGGTAGCGCTTCGTTGTCCAGAGTTAATCATCACTGGAGAATTACAGGGAGAAGACTAGAACCACACAAGGCTTCTAATTATGAGGACAAGAGGATTAGCCTAGCTCTAATTAGTCAACCAGGACCAACTAGAACTAGAAGAACTAGAAGAGGCTCCAAAACTTCTGTTGTCTCGAAGGACAAAATCCCTAGTATATATAGGTTGGAGGGGAGGAGAGGGCAACCACTAAGGGGGAAAGAGTCCCCCTTGGCGCACCGGCTTGGGAAGGAGTTTGACTCCCTCCCCAAGTAGGATTCGCCTCCCCCCCCCCCCGCCCCCGTTAGAAAAGGTGTTGTAGGATGGAACCCTAAGTGGAGATCTTTTCACACTTGGAGGGCGAAAGGGAGTGAACACAAGAACACAAAGAGGGAATTCACTCAAACAAAACCCAATCACACATCCACTAGAATAGCATAGTTGAGATCCACAAGAATACAAGAACAATCCAAGGAAACAAGCACTAACGTAAGGTCCTTCTCACTCCTAAGGAGGTGAGGTCTTAATGATAGTCTTCTCCAAGAGGAGGTCTTGATATCCACTTAGGATCTTCCCCTAGGAGGTCTTGATCTCCAAGAGGAGTGGTAGAAGCAGCAAAGCTCTGTCAATGTCTCACATATACTTTGCTAACCCTAACAAATGACTTAGACACGGAATATATAGCTAGAGGGAGGTAGGGGATGACTTGGGAGGCAAGACAAGGCGCCCACGACCGGTTCCTGGGAGGGTCGTGCGCACGGGGTAAGTTGGGCCCGTGCGCACACGGGGGTCCCGTGGGCACGGTACACGCCCGTGCACACGGGGTGCTACAGTGGCGAGGGCCAGTGCGCATGGGGTATGTAGGTCGTGCGCATGGGGGTGCGTGTCTTGGTTACAAAAGCCTTCTGGGTAGCCCGTGGGAATGGGGTCTGGATGGCCTGTGCGCATGAGGTCGCCTGGGTGGTGTTGTTTTGCTCTTGATGGATGCCTTCTCCCTTGTGGTCTTGGGATCCTTCTCCTATGCCCATGTGATATCCCTTAGCTGCTAGGTGGCGTTCGCCTTTGTACCTAATGACACATAGCATATTTTGGTGAGGTAGCATCCAAGTTCAATTCATCCATATCGATCTCAAGTAGGAGTGAGTTCACCTCGATTTCAATGGCACGTGCTTGAGCTCTTGTCATAGGTCCACGTGGTGAATGATGAGTTGTAGTAGAATCCATGGGGATGATGGAAGGATGCTCCGCGTCATGTCCCCCCACCCCCCCACCCTGCGTTGGGAGAGATCCGTCCTCGGATCATGATCTTCATCACCATGGTATGGGGGTCAAGTCCTTAACGTTGAAGATGTTGCTTACGTTGTACTTGTCGCGTGGGATGTCGAGCTTATAGGCGTTGGCATTGTAACAGATGAGCACTTTGAAGGGTCCATCAGCTCGTGATAGAAGCTTGGGCTTGTGCTTGTTAGGGAAGCAATCCTTGCAGAGATGTAGCAATACTAGCTCGCCCGGTTTGAACACCATGGGGGTCTTGTTGATGTTGAGCTTGTTGGCGAGACAGTGTACTTGACGCTCGATCGTGGACCTTGTATCTCCATGCATCTTCTTGAGATAACTAGCTCTTGGACTTGAGTCCATGTTTGCACGTTCTTGGAGTGGAAGAGGAAGGATGTCCAAGGGCGACAAAGGGTTGAAGCCGTAGACGACCTCGAAGGGGGGCTTGCCGATAGTCGAGTGTCTTGCGCGATTGCAGGCGTACTCGGCAATGGGTAAGCACTCCTCCCACTCCTTGATGTTCTTCTTGACCAACATGCGTAGGAGAGTAGATAGCGTCCGGTTGATGACTTCCATCTGGCCATCGGTTTGAGGATGATAGGCCTTCGAGAATAGTAGCTTGATTCGTCGTGAGCCTCTTGCAAATGTAACAAATGAAGATAAGACTCGGGTACACAAAGTTTGTTAGCACGCTTAAGATAACCGTTCTTAAGGTAATAGTGCTCCCAACAAGTGTTAGCAAGGCATTTGGCATAAGGAATCGCAAATGAAGGATCATGTGCATATAGATCTTTAACATGCTCAAAGCCAATAACATTCAATTCAAGTTGAGTAACTAGCATGCACTTGCGGAAAGAGCATCCGCCACAACATTCTCTTTACCCTTAATGTACTTGATCACATAAGGAAAAGATTCAATAAATTCACTCCATCTAGCATGCCGTTTGTTCAACTTTGTTTGAACTTTAAGGTGTTTAAGCATCCCATGATCAGTATGTATGGCAAATTCATGTGGGCGAAGATAATGCTCCCAAACATGCAATACTCGCACTAAAGCACATAATTCCTTGTCATAGATGGGGTAGTTAAGTTGGGCGCCGGATTTTTTTCCGCTAAAATATGCAATGGGTTTCTTTTCTTGCATCAAAACTCCACCAATACCATTTCCACTAGCGTCACAATGCACTTCAAAAGTTTTGTCAAAATTAGGCAATGCAAGAATTGGAGCATGTGTAAGCAAAGATTTAAGCTCGTCAAATGCGGTAGATTGAGAGGGTCCCCAAACAAAGAATACATTCTTCTTACTCAAGGCATAAATGGTGATGCAATGGTGCTAAAATCCTTTACAAAGCGACGGTAGAAGCCGGCGAGACCAAGGAAACTGCGCACTTGTTGCAAATTTTTGGGTTGTGGCCAAGTTTTAATTGCTTTAATTTTAGACTCATCAACATGAACACCCTTATAAGACACAACAAAGCCCAAGAAAACAAGCTTGTCAACACAAAAAATGCATTTCTCCATGTTAGCATAAATATGTTCGTTTCAAATAACTTGCAAAACATCCACTACTGCAGGATGCTGCAAACGCGACACTACGATCAGAGACCCTTCAACGAAACTGTGTGCGATGCAATAAAATCGCAAACGGTGGTGTAAAAAATATCAAAAAAGGTGCAAAGCGTTTGCCATGGAGAATGCATCAAACACGGTTCAGATTTTAGTTGCATGTGCGATGCAAGGCATACGGTTCAGTTCAATTCACTGTTTGCGATGAGGAGGAACAAAAGAAATGGGCAGCCAGATGAAGGTGTGTGCAATATACAACATATGGTTCACTCGGATGAACTGTTTGTGATTAGGCAACACAAAAGAAACGGTCAGCCAGATCAAGGTGTGTGCGATATATGGCAAGTGGTTCACTCGGATGAACTGTTTGCGTTGAGACAAGAGAACAGAAACGGTTCAACTTAACAAGATGTGTGTGATACGCGGCAAACAGGTCTGTAATTGGAAACGTGTGTGAAGACCGATAACAACACATATGATTGCTGCTAACAAGCCGTGTGTGTTGTGAGCAAACGATTGCTGGTATACAATTGTGAGTGATTGATGGAAACATCACCGACGGGTTCCATTGTTTAGTCTGTGTGCTATGTGATTTCCTTTGTCCGCACAACATTTACGCTCTGTCTATAGAGCATCAACATATATACTTAAAAAGACTGCATTGCATAACCAAATTAAGCATACAATTACACAAGTGACTACACACATAACATTTCCACACACCAAAGTAAGCAATTACATGCATACTAAACTAGGAGAAACGAGGATCTAATCATCTACTTATTGTTGCGACGACGCTTGCCATTGCTCTGCTTCCGGCTAGATCCCTGACCATTTTGGGGAAGGAGGCACTTCCTCATGTCAACAATCCGCCTGTACATGTCGTAGCTCGTGTACGCCTCCTTGGCCGTGTACATGATGTGAGCTTTGTCGAGTTTCTCCATCCAGGCCGAGTGCCAGGCACGCTTGTCCTTGTTGCACGAATCCTTCATGTCTCTGTAGTAGGGGTCGATGATGGCCTCGGCGAGGTGAACGAGTGAGTCCTTCTAATGCTGCTTGTTGCCCCAGATCTGGTATTGACCCTGGATGTCGACAAGATTCTGGCAGGCGATGCCCGAATTCTCGAGCGCCTTTACATCTTTGGTGATGTCCGCCGTAGCGAACATGTAGTGGGGGATGTTGACAAACTTGGCGAAACGCTTGCAAGGCCTTGTGGCCAGGTAGTACTGGTAGACGAGGGCGTGGTGGCGCACGCACATCTCGGTGACGGCGACCTTGGGACGAGACCCGGCACGAGCGCGGGTGTACTCGAGGTCGAACCCGACCACCTTGTACTTCTCCTCAGCAAGCAACAACTCCATGATGTGGATGGAGTGCTCCACCCAGACCGGGTCGTTGGTGTACACCACCGAGAGGTCCATGAACCTTCTGTGGGTGTCCACCACGACACGCATGGTGAACTCCTGCTCGTCATCGGCAGCCGCTCGGAGCGCCTGTCGGTGTCAAAACCGGCGGATCTCGGGTAGGGGTTCCCGAACTGTGCGTCTAAGGTCGATGGTAACAGGAGACGGGGGACACAATGTTTACCCAGGTTCAGGCCCTCTCCATGGAGGTAATACCCTACTTCCTGCTTGATTGATCTTGATGAATATGAGTATTACAAGAGTTGATCTACCACGAGATCGTAATGGCTAAAGCCCTAGAAGTCTAGCCTGTATGTCTATAGTTATGAGTCTTGGCCTCCACAGACCTATCCCTGCGATTTATATAGACACCGGGGGGATCTAGGGTTACATCAGGTTGGTTTACAGAAAAGGGAATCTTCCTATCCGATCGCCGAGCTTGCCTTCCACGCCAAGGAGAGTCCCATTCGGATACAGGTGGAGTCTTCGATCTTTGTATCTTCACAGCCCATCAGTCCGGCCCACGGCTAATAGGCCGGACGCTCGAGGACCCCTTAGTACAGGACTCCCTCAGTAGCCCCCGAACCAGACTTCAATGACGAGGTGTCCGACGCGTAGATTGTCTTCGGCATTGCAAGGCGGGTTCCTCCTCCGATGACTTCAAATTGATGTATTCGGCCTTCCATTTAATGTTGAACCCCTCGGCTTCTGTGTATCAACAACTTCTGCTTCCACGTGTCAAGCAAATGCGAGAGGTCAGGGTATTTTTGCAGATAGCCCCCCGGCCAGGCGAGGAAGAATGTCTATTTAAAGAGACTGGATCTTAGATCCATTCGGCACCACGCGGAAAAATCCTCAGAGATTGCTAGGAGAGACCACTCCAACATGGCTAGCGCTCCCAGCTCCTCCTCCCGTCCATGCGGCCCAGAAAAAGGCGAGTGGGAGAGGTGCTCCGTTCCCCATAGTCAGCTGGAGAAGCTGCAAACACAGGGTTTTCTTCCTCCCGCGGATTTGGTCCCTATTCGGGCAGGGTTGACCTCCTTCAATGGCGAGGCCCAGGCGGAGAATTTCCCCAATCCATCTGAGGGGGAACTAGTGTGTTTC
Source organism: Aegilops tauschii subsp. strangulata (assembly GCF_002575655.3). Lineage (NCBI taxonomy): Eukaryota > Viridiplantae > Streptophyta > Magnoliopsida > Poales > Poaceae > Aegilops > Aegilops tauschii. The sequence goes on from NC_053039.3 coordinate 232,319,646, forward strand.
ATCCCCTACCTGCTAAGAGGCGTCAGTTTTCCAATTCATCCGTTCCTCAGAGGGCTTCTGGAGTACTATGGCCTCCAACTGCACAACTTCACCCCGGCTTCCATCCTGCATATCACGGGTTACGTCGCCCTTTGCGAGCTATTCTTGGGTTGTGAGGCCCATTATGAGTTGTGGAGAAAGCTATTCTGTCTCATCCCGCGCAACCACGAGGGATCAATATTTGAAGTGGGAGGAGCCGAAATATGGCGCATCGCCGAGACCGGATACCTATCCGGCACACCGAAGAAGGCATCCAAAGAGTGGCCTTTCGATTGGTTCTATATTGAGGACATCGCACTTCCAGACCCAGTTCGGATGGGTCTTCCCGAATTCACAAGCGTTCCTTTGAAGAAACGCCACAGTTGGCGCCCTCGGAGCCTCGAGGAGGAAGATAGTGTGGATGTTTGTCAACTCATGAGCTAGATAAGGACACTCGCTCAGTCCGGATTATCAATAGTTGAAGTGATGGCGACTTCCATAGTTCGGGGGGTTCAGCCGCTCCAATATAGAGGGCTTCCCATGTGGCACTACAATGGGGAGGACGACGCCTCCCACTGCGGCAGGAAGGGTCCGGACACCCCCGCCGCTTTGGCCAAAATATTGGTCGAACTGTTCAAAGGGGAGGAAGAGGAGTTCTTGCATATCAAGCGCAGAGATGGGTATTCCATGTATAGTCCTCCTAGCTAGGTAAGCCCCAACTCCTCTGCTCTACTTATTCCACTCCCTGAACTGCTTTGAATATTAACTCGTCCGTTTATAACAGCACTGGCGAAAGATTTCCGAACGGCTTCACAGCCCCACCCCGTAGCCCGAGGGCCACAATCGGGACCTTGACCCTGGATCCGAAGAGGATCCAGATATATTCATGGTGCTCGAGGATGGGGTGTTTTACCAGGCGAGCTACGACGGCACAGAAGTGGCCATCATCGCCGACTATCCCGGTCTTCTCCCCGCTTCACACGTAAGTAATCAGGCGACACCTTGTCCAAAAGAGTTATCTCATTCTACCTCACCCACCGCACCATCCTGTGCTCAAAAGGGGAGGCGTTCGACGCGCCATGCTGCCCCAGGGGCATCTCCAAAGAGAGCGGTCCCTATGGTGGGCAAGCCTTCGAAGAGGAAGGCAAACAAGGATACGACCGAGGCTTCATCAAAGAGGTATAGATTCGCAAATACGTTTCTGTAGCAGTCGCATCCAACTGTGACTTTTATGTTCGCCCTGTATCAGGAAAAGGGTTTGCCGGACTATGTCCGGGGATCCGACCAGTCGTACTCCCAACACTCGGGATTCGGTCCCAGCCGAGGAGACGGGGGTTGATATGGGAGCGATGCCGGACTGTCCTTCGGCTGAGGGCTCGGAAGATATGTCCGTCACCAACTCGGAAGTGGAAAGCGCCATGAATCATCGGCGCCGAAGGGCCGTTTTACGAGATCCTCGCTTCTCAAAAGAGGCGTTCAGTGCCTTCAGCTCGGCGGATGCGTACATCCAGGCTGCTCGAATGGTCTTAACAGGGCCACGGAGCAGCATTTGAAAGATGTACATGGAAGTTTAATTTGTCCGAATATGGTAACCATATGCGAGTAGCCCCCGAGACTTGAAGCAGTTGGTACAAGTGATTTAAGGATCGTTGTACAACCAGGCTCTTACGGAGAAGAATGACCTGCTAGCCCAAGAGCTGGAAAAATGTCGGACACAGCTACCTGCTGCAACCGCCGAACTGGAAGAGTCCAACAGGCGTTGTGTGGTAATGTTTCCCTCCATCGAGAAACAATAATTATGTACCAGCTTGTGCTAATATTGTTGCTTATCATAACAGGATCGTCAGGTCAACTGGAGGAGAAGCTGAAAACCGCATAGGCGGGAGAGAGAGAAGCCAAAAGACTACACGCCGCGGGCGAGCGTGTGCTGATCCGAGTTAGGGAGGAGAAAAACAATCTCCAAGATGCCCAGACTCAGCTGGGCGAAGAACTGAAAGATGTACGGGCCCAGCTGGCTGATTCCGTAAAGGAAAATAAGAGGCTGCGAGGCGGCATATTCAGTATGTGGTCGAACTTACCTTCGAATAATTCGGAGATAAGAGGGACTGACAGAGTTATGTCTGCAGGTATGCTGACCGGTCGCCCCGAAGAGGAGATGTCCGGATTCTCCGGCGATCTGCTACAAGAGCTGTCGCACATGCATGAGCAGGCTCAGCAGGCAATGCAGAGCGTTGCCAAGGCCTTGTGGCCATCTGCCTCCCCTCCAGGAAAGATGGAGGAGCTACTAGAGCTATTCAAGGGAGCGCGGTGGCGCTTTCGATTGTGGAAAATATCGGCCTGCCGGGAAGGTGCACGAGAAGCCTGGGCCATGGTGAAAACACGGTACACCAAGCTTGATGCGAATCATATGGCTCGGGTCGGACCTCTAGGGTCAGATGGGAAAGAAGTTCCCGTTAATTTGGTATATGACCAAGTAAAAGTAGCTGCCACGTATTCCCAGCAGGATTGTAAGTTAGATAGCCTGCTGGACGGTATAGAGGAGGAAATTTTTGAGTCCAAGTGACTATGTAATTTTCATCTAGCTGAATTGTAAAACGATTGTCATGGCAGACCTTTTTGCTTCGACCTCTGGACCCGAAGGTGCAGAGTGTTTCCAAATACCTGAGCGGTAAACTAGACCGGGGTATGCGTGGAAACCAGGCGTAGGAGTCATAGTTGCTTGAACAGACAAGTTGTATCCGGCTAGTTATGTTATATTAGATTATGATTGTAAGAAACATCTTTCAAAGAAAATAGTTCCGTTAAGGGTTCCTTTCCCTGGGTGTGCATGCATTAAGATGCATGTCCGAACTATGATTGGAACAATCACAGTATAAATAACATCTGAGGGTTCACGATGGGGTGAAAGCAAAAAAATCTTTAATCCACCGACCGAATATTCCCTTAAGAACGCTAGCTTTCGGCTTCACCCAGTCTGAGGTACACGTCCGGATGACCCGACAGTAACAATCGCAGAGGTGCTCCCTTTATGCCCTAGCCGAACTAACGGGAATGTAGGGCATAAGCACAGGAGCCAGGCAACCCAGCTTGGCCAAAACTTAAGTCATATCGATGCATATAATGGTGAAGAAAAGGTACATATGGGGAAAGCACGCATATGTGATGAGCTTGATGCTCAAAAAATAACATTAACAAGCTTCTGTCAAAGAAGCCCCCAGGCATAATGGACGTACATATTTGAGTATGTGTATGTCACAGGTGCATGGTTGAGCCGCACGAAAAGCTTTAAGGCTAGTAAAAAGGAAAAATCAAAAAGAGAGGAAAGGCAATGGAAATAATAAGGAGAAGGAAACGAACAAAGAGTTCGGCGCTAGGCATAGAATCTTCGCAGTCTAGCCGCGTTCCAAGGGTTCGGCTCAAGGCGATGGTCTGATGCATCACGCAGGCGGTACGCTCCTCCAGTGAGAACTTCGTCAATGATGAAGGGACCCTCCCATTTGAGCTTGAGTCTGTCCTTTTTCTTCTCTGGCAAGCGTAGAATGAGTTCACCAACATTATAAGTCTTGGCCCGTACTTCTCTGCTTTGATATCTGCGGGCCTGTTGTTGATAAAATGCGGAACGGAGTTTTGCAACGTCACACTCCTCCTCCAGAGCGTCTAGGCTGTCCTGCCGATCGAGCTCGGCCTCTCTTTGTTCGTACATGCGCACTCGAGGTGAGTCATGAATAATGTCGCAGGGTAGCACAGCCTCTGCGCCGTACACCATGAAGAAAGGTGTGTATCCGGTAGTTCGATTGGGCGTGGTCCGCAGCCCCCAGAGTAAAGAGTCGAGCTCCTCAACCCAGTGCTTGTCTGATTCCTTCAAAGACCGCACCAGCCTGGGTTTGATGCCGCTCATAATAAGACCATTGGCCCGTTCGACTTGACCATTTGTTCGTGGGTGGTAGACGGAGGCGTAATCAAGCTTAATGCCCAGGTTGGCGCACCAATTTTTCACCTCATCGGCTGTGAAATTGGAGCCGTTATCGGTGATGATGCTGCGTGGAACACCATAACGGTGTACATCGCCGGATATAAAGTCTATCACTGGTCCGGCTTCGGCCGTTTTAACTGGTTTGGCCTCTATCCACTTAGTGAATTTATCCACCATGACCAGCAGATATTTTTTTCTTATGGCTTCCTCCCTTAAGGGGTCTGACCATATCAAGCCCCCAGACCGCGAAAGGCCAAGTGATGGGGATTGTTTGCAGAGCGGTGGGTGGCATATGGCTCTGGTTGGTGAAAAGCTGGCATCCGACGCAACATTGGACAAGGTCCTGCGCGTCTGCTCGGGCCGTCGGCCAATAAAAACCTGTAGGAAAGGCCTTGCTAACACGGGCCCGAGCTGCGGCGTGGTGGCCGCCGAGACCGGCATGAATTTCAGCCAAGAGCTGCCGCCCCTCCTCCTCGGAGATACATCTTTGAAGGACTCTGGTAGTGCTTTTCTTGTAGGGCTCTCCGTCATGAACCTTGTAGGCCTTCAAACGCCGGACAATGCGGCGGGCCTCATTCTAATCTTCAGGGAGTTCTTTCCTATTAAGGTAGGCCAAGAAGGGTTCAGTCCATGGGGCAATTACTGCCATAATGAGATGGGCCGACGGTGTTATTTCGGTGGCTGAGCTCCCGATGGTATCGGTGTGTTCGGAATCTGGGGTTGTGTTCGGGTCCGGGCTGGCATTGCCGCTCTCTCCTTGCCACACCACGGATGGCTTGAAAAGCCTTTCCAGAAAGATGTTAGGTGGGACGGGGTCGCGCTTGGCGCCGATGCGAGCAAGGACGTCCGCCACTTGATTACTTTCTCGAGCCATGTGATGAAACTCGAGCCCCTGAAACTGAGCCGACATTTTCAGGACGGCATTGCGATAAGCCGCCATCTTCGGATCTTTGGCGTCAAAATCTCCATTTATTTGAGATATTGCTAGGTTTGAGTCCCCGCGCACTTCTAGGCGTTGTATGCCCATGGAGACGGCCATCTGAAGACCATGCAATAAGGCCTCGTATTCGGCTGCGTTGTTGGAGTCTGTATATAATATTTGGAGTACGTACTGGACTACATCTCCAGTGGGGGACGTTAAAGCGACGCCCGCTCCTAATCCTGCCAGCATTTTGGAGCCATCGAAATACATAACCCAATTGGAATAAGTGTCGTACTCTTTAGGGAGTTCGGCCTTTGTCCATTCGGCGACGAAGTCCACCAGTACTTGGGATTTAATGGCCCGACGCGGTTTGTATGTTATGTCGAATGGAAGGAGCTCAATGGCCCATTTGGCAATCTGGCCCGTAGCATCGCGGTTGTTTATTATATCATTGAGTGGTACTTCGGAAGTTACCGTGATCGAACACTCCTGGAAGTAGTGTCGTAGCTTCCGGGATGCCATGAAGACCGCGTATGCTATTTTTTGATAATGGGGGTACCGGGATTTGCATGGTGTGAGGACAGTGGATACGTAGTATACCGGCTTCTGAAGCGGGAATTTGTGTCCATCCTGTTCTCGTTCAACGACGAGTACAGCGCTCGCCACCTGGTGTGTTACCGATATGTATAATAACATGGGTTCGCCGACGTTCGGCGCGGCCAGGATTGGATTGCTTGCCAAAATGGTTTTTATTTCTTCTAGCCCGGCCGTTGCCGCATCCGTCCACTCGAAGTGATCGGTGCGCCATAGAAGACGATAGAGTGGCAATGCCTTTTCTCCCAATCTGGAGATAAAGCGGATTAGAGCTGCCACGCAACCGGCGAGTTTTTGGACCTGTTTAAGGTCCGTTGGCGTAGCCAATTGTGACAGAGCTCGGATTTTGGCTGGATTTGCTTCAATTCCTCTATTGGAAACGATGAAGCCCAGCAGCTTTCCAGCGGGGACGCCGAAAACACACTTCTCCGGATTGAGCTTGATGTCATATGCACGAAGGTTGTCAAATGGGAGACGTAAATCGTCTATGAGTGTTTCGACGTGTCTAGTTTTGATGACAACGTCGTCCACATATGCTTCAACTGTCTTGCCGATCTGTTTCTCCAGGCATGTTTGGATCATGCGCTGATAGGTGGCGCCGGCGTTTTTTAGCCCAAAGGGCATGGTGTTGAAGCAGAAAGGCCCATATGGGGTAATGAATGCCGTTGCGGCTTGATCGGACTCCTTCATCTTGATCTGATGGTATCCGGAGTACGCGTCAAGGAAACACAGTGAATCATGTCCTGCGGTTGCGTCAATGATCTGATCGATGCGAGGGAGGGGGAAGGGATCCTTAGGGAAAGCCTTGTTGAGGTCTTTGAAATCGACGCATAGGCGCCAGGATTTATCCTTCTTTTGTACCATCACCAGGTTTGCTAGCCAGTCCGGGTGTTTGATTTCTCTGATGAATCCGACTTCGAGTAACTTGGCCAGCTCTTCTCCCATAGCTTGCCGTTTGGGTTCGGAAAAACGCCGCAGTGTTTGTTTGACCGGTTTATATCCCTTTAAGATATTGAGGCTGTGTTCGGCTAGCCTACGTGGGATTCCTGGCATGTCCGAAGGGTGCCAGGCGAATATGTGCCAGTTTTCACGCAGGAACGCTCGTAGCACGGCATTGACCGTTTGATCGAGCTGTGCCCCGATAGATGTTGTCTTGTTGGGGTCCATTGGATGGACCTGGAATTTGACTATTTCCTCTGCCGGCTTGAAGGAGGTGGATTTGGGTCGTTTGTCTAGGATCACATCGTCCCTGTCCACCGTGGAGCGCAGTGCAGTTAACTCTTCGGCCGCGAGGGCTTCAGATAAGGCCTCAAGGGCGAGGGATGTGGTTTTATTTTCGGCGCGGAGTGCTATGTCTGGATCACTGACGAGAGTGATTGTGCCGTTGGGCCCAGGCATCTTAAGCTTCATGTACCCGTAATGAGGTATAGCTTGGAAGCGTGTAAATGCATCTCGCCCTGACCCAATTTTGGATCCGGAGTCTGAAGGTCTTCCGAACTTAACAGATCGGGCTCCGGGATATCCACTGATTTCTTAGGCCCGTCGCCCGATTCTATGTTCGGAGGGCAGGATGCATCTCCTCGCCGGTGGGTGTCTGGCTATTTGAAATCGGAGATCCGAACATAGTCCGTCCTTAGTATGGAGGAAGAGTTGTTGTCTCGCCCTTCGACTACCGCTATCTGATGGGTGATCGGTGGAGATTTGATTTCTCTCTGATCGGGTTTAAGCCCAATTCGATCGTAGTCTATAGCGACCCCCAAGGCGGCGATGCGATCTAGGAGCTCGTTTAAAGATGAAAGCTCCGCTGGATCCATCTGCTTGGAGTGTTCGGATTCGATACGAAGGGGATTTTCGATGACCCGAGAGGTCATTGTCGGCTTAACGGCCGACCGGGCGACCATGGTAAAGCCGCCCAGCCGGAGTGTTTGGCCTAGGGCCAGTGCTCCTCCGGAGGTGATAATGTCCTTGAGAACAAGGCGAGCCATCAATCCTGTCTTCGACGTCATAGTGGAACTCTCAATGAAAGCACCAGTGTCGGTGTCAAAACCGGCGGATCTCGGGTAGGGGGTCCCGAACTGTGCGTCTAAGGTCGATGGTAACAGGAGACGGGGGACACAATGTTTACCCAGGTTCGGGCCCTCTCTATGGAGGTAATACCCTACTTCATGCTTGATTGATTTTGATGAATATGAGTATTACAAGAGTTGATCTACCACGAGATCGTAATGGCTAAAGCCCTAGAAGTCTAGCCTATATGTCTATAGTTATGAGTCTTGGCCTCCACAGACCTATCCCTCCGATCTATATAGACACCGGGGGGATCTAGGGTTACATCAGGTCGGTTTACAGAAAAGGGAATCTTCCTATCCGATCGCCGAGCTTGCCTTCCACGCCAAGGAGAGTCCCATCCGGATACAGGTGGAGCCTTCGATCTTTGTATCTTCACAGCCCATCAGTCCGGCCCACAGCTAATAGGCTCGACGCCCGAGGACCCCTTAGTCCAGGACTCCCTCAGCGCCATTGGAGCCGCGCAGGATACCCTCTAAGAATTTCTCGTGGTGGGTGTGCTTCTTGCAATGGTGGGGCGCGATCGAAAGGTTGAAGAGACACAAGGGTTAAATGGTCGTTGTAATCAATGGGGGTCGGTCGGCCTTTAATCGTCACGTCTTGTCACGGCGTTCATAGCGGAGGATTCCAATGCACGCTTGACAAGACCGCACCGCACGCGTGGGCTCGAAGAGGCGCCAAATGTATCATCGGTGAGCCTGTTCCCATGCTACTGCGCCGTTTACCATGCAAGCTTCCCGCGCGGCTAGTTTGGCCACGCGTCGGCTAGAAGAGGGACAAATCGTGGGCGTTTATTGGCAAAAAGCTTTGTAAAAACGAAGTGTGTGGAATTACTTCGGTCATAAGTTTACCCGTGGGTGATGAGGTCAAAGTTACACAGAAGGGTGATGATGGACACTCGAGTGCGATAATTAATTCTGCGCTCTACAGGACACACGGTGGAAGAAATCAACTGTGTGCAATAATGTCGAAGATCGCAGTCGAGTTAGCTATACAGATCGTGTGCTGTGAGATCGACAAGGTAAACAAATTCGAGAATGGTTAATAAAATCTAAGACCATTGCATATTAAGGTCAAAATAGTGCTACCAATATACGAGTCTCATACAATGCCATTTCAACGATTGTACCACAAAAACTTGAAATATTACAAGGTTCAAATTCCAGAGTTATATGGCAAAAATTCGAAGATTACATGGTTCAAACGGATATTAGAAATGAAATTAAGCTCATCAGCTGCTAACGCTCACGCTGATCCGCTGAACATGGATATCAGAGAGGTTCAAACTAATATTACCACTTCCAAGTCTGGTTTCGAAACCTCACAATTTTTGCAAAGGGGTCAGCCACTGAGAAGTCATGTATGGGGTTGACACGATGACTTCCGATTACTCTGTCATCTGAAGTTCCAAAATGAAATTCAGCATTTTTGGAGCCTATTCCATTCTGCCGCAGGCGCCGGCGCTGATCAACAAACCATTCGTTTTTGTGAAATAAATGTAGGGCAAACCTCATTACCTTCAGCACCCTTGCTCTGAGAACAAAGAACCTGGCGAATATAATCTCCGGTAAGGTCCCTCGGTAGTAGTTCAAAGTAATTTCTGAGAGATGCAGATCTAGGCATTCGACGTGATTGTTATATTGTATCACATTATCCACCAATGGGCCCAATCTTATCTGCAACAGAAGAAAACGTGTTAGTGCCTACATGCAGTCTTCGATCTGACATGATTAACATGGGCATTTGATTACATTCTAGAAAAATGTAGCCTTCTTCACAAGAGGTTCGAGTGGATGAAAAGCTCCCTAAGAAAACTAGTACAGATGAATCCAAAGGAAAATTCTTATTGATTGTAACCATATGGACCAAGCAACCAATATGGGGGGCATGTATGTACTGAAATCCTCCAAAACAATCCTTCAAAAATCATAGTACATTGTCATTGTAAACTTGAAAAAAGGTGTCACAAATTGAAATCCCTTATGGTTAACATTTAACAGGAAAGGAACATCACCTCGAAATATAGCTTCTCCAGGCACGGAAAGCATCTCAGGAAACTAACAACTTGCTCCAGGTTGGGGCCGATAGATTCTAGTGCCAAGACCTTCACTGTGCACAGTTTCGGGGTCAAGCTTGTCGGAATCATTTTCTGAATGACAGGTGAACAAACATCTTCAAAATTAGAAATTATGTTAATTTGTAGAAGGAGAGGTAGAAGGCCGCTGTTGTACCTAAACGGGTGTGGATCCAATAACAAGTTCAGAGTATTTGTCAGACGAGTAGCCCACCACTGTCAATTTCGGCGCAGAAATGACATTGATTCTTGTTGGACCTTCTTGATCAACTACAAGTAATCTCTTAAGTGCAGGTGTGTCCTCAATGACCATACCGTGGTACACATCTTGTGATGTCTTCCTGCCGCACCAGTAACACACATAAATAATCCGGAGAGTCATGGAGGTGACGTGGAAGGTACTCAACCCATTGATCGCCTGAAGACGAAGGTACTCGAGTGCAGTACATCCACGGAGCAGGCGCTCCATGTCACCGTTTGAGAGGCAGAAGGCGACAAGCACGAGGTGCTTCAGTCGTAGTAGAATAAGAGTGGGCGTGTCATTAAGGGGGGTGATGACCCACAAGTATAGGGGATCAATTGTATCTCTTTTTGATAAGTAAGAGTGTCGAACCTAATGAGGAGCAGAAGGAAATGACAAGTGGTTTTTAGCAAGGTAATGTCTACAAGTGCTGAAATTGTAAGTAGCGGAGTAGTTTGATAGCAAGATAATTTGTAACGAGCAAGTAACGATAGTAGTAACAAAAGTGCAGCAAGGTAGCCCACTCCTTTTGAGGCAAAGGACAGGCCAAAACGGTCTCTTATGATAAGCAAAACGTTCTTGAGGGTACACGGGAATTTCATCTAGTGAGTTTCATCATGTTGGTTTTATTCGTGTTCGGTACTTTTATAATTTGATATGTGGGTGGACCGGTGCTTAGGTGCTATTCTTACTTGAACAAACCACCTACTAATGATTAACCCTCCCGCAAGCATCCACAACTACGAGAAAAGTATTAAGAATAAATTCTAACCATAGCATTAAACTTTGGATCCAATCGGTCCCTTACGGAATAGCGCATAAACTGGGGTTTAAGATTCTATCACTCTCGCAACCCATCATCTAATTGCTACTCCACAATGCATTCCCTTAGGCCCAAATATGGTGAAGTGTCATGCAGTCGACGTTCACATGACACCACTAAGGGAATCACAACATACATACTATCAAAATATCGAACACATATCAAGTTCACATGATTACTTGCAACATGATTTCTCCCGTGACCTCAAGAACAAAAGTAACTACTCACAAATGATAATCATGCTCAAAATCAGAGGGGTATTAAATAGCATATTGGATCTGAACATATAATCTTCCACCAAATAAACCATATAGTAATCAACTACAAGATGTAATCAACACTACTAGTCACCCACAAGCACCAATCTATACTTCCGGTAACAAGATTGAACACAAGAGATGAACCAGGGTTTGAGATGAGATGGTGCTATTGAAGATGTTGATGGAGATTTCCCTCCCCAAGATGCGAGAGTTGTTGGTGATGATGATGACGATGATTTCTCCCTCCAGGAGGGGAGTTCCCCCGGCGGAATCGCTCCCCCGGAGGGCAAAAGTGCTCTTGCCCAAGTTCCGCCTCGAGACGGTGGCGCTCCGTCCCGAAAGTCCTCTCCATTTTTTTTCTAGGTCAAAATGACCTATATACCAGAAGATGGGCACCGGAGGTGGGCCTAGGTGAGCACAACCCACCAGGGCGCGCCTGGGCTCCCTGGCGCGCCCAGGTGGGTTGTGCCCACCTGGTGGGGCCCCTCTGGTAGTTATTTGCTCCAATATTCTTCAAATATTCCATAAAAAATCTCCGTGAAGTTTCAACTCATTTGGAGTTGTGCAGAATAGGTAGCCTGACGTAGCTTTTCCAGGTCCAGATTTCCAGCTGCCAGAATTCTCCCTCTTTGTGTGTACCTTGTAAATTATGAAAGAAAAGGCATTAGAATTACTCCCAAAGGCATTATTATGCATAAAAACATCATAAATTATAGTAAGAAAACATGATGCAAAATGGACGTATCAAATCCCCAAATCTTAGACCTCGCTCGTCCTCAAACGAAAACCGAAATCGAAAAACATGTCCACATGCTTTGAGAGAGAGGTGTCGATAAAAAAAAATACGGACATAGAAGCATCATGTTCATTATTATAACAGCAACAAATTTAAACATAAGGCTTTTATCATAGAACTTTTATCATAGACTTCTCATGAATAAGTGACAATTCATCACACTATTGAAGTATAAAGCAAAAACTCTATTAAAAACCAACAAACTATGTTCTCAGTCAACTTTGCAACTAAAATTCATCATCTTTTCAGGAAGGGTCACGTGTCGGAGCCTTTAGGAAAGTCCACATACTCAAGCATCATATAGTATTCTATGATTGATAACACTCACCGCGTACACATGAGCAAAACGTTTCAACCGGACACATAGAAAGATAGGGGCTTATAGTTTCACCTCCCAACGTATTCACCTCAAGGGTGATGCCAACAATAATAACTCATGCTATCTATATTCAACTGGACATATGTGCCTAGATCTTTCCTCACCACATGATGCTTGCCAAAGGAGCAAAATAAAAAGGAATAGAAGGAAAACTTTGACTCTTTGCATAAAAGTAAGTACATAAAAGTAAAAGATAGGCCCTTCACAGAGGGAAGCAGAGGTTGCCATGCGCTTATTTGTTTGTATGCTCAACCCCTTAGTGCAAAAGAACGTCACGTTGCATTGCCCCTTGTGATAGCGATCTTTATTATGCAGTTTGTCGCTTTTATTCTTCACCATCACAAGTTCGTGCAACGCTCAGTTTTCTCTTACACTAAATGATCTCACACATTTAGAAGCAATTTTTATTGCCTTTTTGCACCGATGACAACTTACTTGAGGGATCTTGCTCAATCCCTAGGTAGGTATGGTGGACACTTGAAAATAAGATTTGGGTTCAAGGGTTTTTGGATGCACAAGTAGTATCTCTACTTAGTGCAGAATTTTTGGCTAGCAAAGATAGGGGGCAAGCACCACATGTTAAAGGGTCTATGACAATATGACTTCTATGTGAATATAAACAAACATAAACCATTAAGTTGTCTTCCTTGTCCAACGTCAACAATTTTGGCATATAATATTTCTATGAGGGCTCACAATCACAAAAGATTTCTAGGATAGTATATTTATATGTGAATCTTCTCTTCCCTTATTAATTCTTTCATGAGTTGCATCATTGACTAATGCTATGTTTGTCAATCTCTAATAAAATTTTCTACTTATACTTTTCCTTATGTTGTGTCATCACCTACCATAAGATTAGTATATGATCTTATTTTTTTATTTCCTTTCTCCCCTTTTTTTCTTATTTCTTTTCTTTATTTGCAACATGAAAGTAAAGAAAGCAAACACTTAAACTAAACTTTATTATATAACTTGCACACGATTACAAGGATAGATCACTAAGCAAACTCTCAAAGAAGAAAGGATCGAACTAAACTTTTATTCATCTAAAGCAAAAGATCGAACTAAAATAAGTAAAGGTAAAAAGATAGTGGGATGATACAATACCGGGGCACCTCCCCCAAGCTTGGCGGAAGCCAAGGGGAGTGCCCATACCCGATACTCAATTCTCTTTTGGTGGTGAAGAAGATGATGGTAGTGGTGATAAAGAAGAGATCTTGTCCTCGGATTTCCATGGCAGTTGTCCACCATCATAAGAGGAGGAGTGCGTCTCACGGGTCCCACAACTAGCAGCCAAACTCATACCTTTAAACCTTGCATCATATTCAAAGACTTGGTTTTGGAGATCAAAGATCTGGCTTTGGAGGAAGTTGATTTGCTCGTTGAGGGTGAAGACGATGTCCTTCATGGGCTTGCCATCCACCTTGAGATCACGGGAGAGGTCCGTGATCATGAGGTGATTGGCGTTGAGTCCATGCTCCACCATCCCCTTGCACCAGATGACTTCCTGCTCCATAGCTTCAAGCCTGGCCTCCACGGTTCTGGTGCCCTTGGGTCCTTGCACATCCCAGATGTGCAGCACCCCCTCATGCATCTGGATGGTTTGAGGGTGCTGCACCACCTCCCACAGATATGGGTTGATGACGTTCTTGAAGAACTTGTCCTTGGAGGAGCTTGAAGTGGCCATGGTGGATGGGATCTGACAGAAAACACCAACAAAAGAGAACATAGGGTTTCTCCGCGATACGGTGGTTAACAGGTTCGGGAAGTATATATAGATTTTTCATCTTGGGAAACAAGCAAGCTGTAGAAAAACAGAGTCCGGAAGGTGTCCCAGGTGGGCACAACCCACCTGGGCGCGTGCCCACCAGGGTACGTGATACGTCCATTTTGCATCATGTTTTCTTACTGTTAGTTATGATGTTTTTATCCATAATAATGCTTTTTGGAGTAATTCTAATGCCTTTTCTCTCATAATATGCAAGGTATACACAAAGAGGGAGAATTTCGGCAGCTGGAAATCTGGACCTGGAAAAGCTACGTAAGGCTACCTATTCTGCACAACTCCAAACAAGATAAAACTTCACGGAGAATTTTTATGGACTATTTGAGGAATTTTGGAGAAAATAACTACCACAGGGGCCCCACCAGGTGGGCACAACTCACCTGGGAGCGCCAGGGAGCCTAGGCGCGCCCTCATGGGTTGTGCTCACCCAGGCCCACCTCCAGTGCCCATCTTCTGGTATATAGGTCATTTTGACCTAGAAAAAATAAGGGAGGACTTTCGAGACAAAGCGCCGCCGTCTCGAGGCGGAACTTAGGCAGGAGCACTTTTGCCCTCCAGCGGAGCGATTCAGCCGGGGGAACTTCCTTCCCGGAGGGGGAAATCATCATCATCATCATCACCAACAACTCTCCAATCTTGGGGAGGGAAATCTCCATCAACATCTTCAACAGCACCATCTCATCTCAAACCCTAGTTCATCTCTTGTGTTCAATCTTGTTACCGGAACTATAGATTGGTGCTTGTGGGTGACTAGTAGTATTGATTACATGTTGTAGTTGATTACTATATGGTTTATTTGGTGGAAGATTATATGTTCAGATCCATTATGCTATTTAATACCCCTCTGATCTTGAGCATGATTATCATTTGTGAGTAGTTACTTTGTTCTTGAGGTCACGGGAGAAATCATGTTGCAAGTAATCATGTGAACTTGATATGTGTTCGATATTTTGATAGTATGTATGTTGTGATTCCCTTAGTGGTGTCATCTGAACGTCGACTACATGACACTTCACCATATTTGGGACTAAGGGAATGCATTGTGGACTAGCAATTAGATGGTGGGTTGTGAGAGTGACAGAAGCTTAAACCCCAGTTTATGCGTCATTCCGTAAGGGACCGATTGGATCCAAAAGTTTAATGCTATGGTTAGAATTTATTCTTTATACTTTTCTCGTAGTTGCGGATGCTTGCGGGAGGGTTAATCATAAGTAGGAGATTTGTTCAAGTAAGAACAGCACCTAAGCACCGGTCCAACCACACATCAAATTATCAAAGTACCGAACCCGAATTAAACCAACATGGTGAAAGTGACTAGATGAAATTCCCGTGTACCCTCAAGAACAATTTGCTTATCAGAAGAGACCGTTTTGCCCTGTCCTTTGCCTCAAAAGGATTGGGATACCTTTCTGCACTTTTGTTACTACTACCGTTACTTGCTCGTTACAAATTACCTTGCTATCAAACTACTCTGCTACTTACAATTTCAGCACTTGCAGACATTACCTTACTGAAAACTACTCGTCATTTCCTTCTGCTCCTCGTTGGGTTCGACACTCTTACTTATCGGAAAGAGCTACAATTGATCCCCTATACTTGTGGGTCATTAGTACGCTTCCTGGAAGTTTCTTATTTTCCTAATTTTCTAAATATTCCAAAACTGACAAAAAATATTTTTGCGGATTTTTCGGAGTCCGTTTACTTACCGTATCACGTACCTCCTTATTTTCACGATTCTGGAGTGTTCCGAAGGACTCGTTTATGTGTTCTTCCGGTGTTAAAGTTTGGATAATATTACTTTCAACATTAATGGGCGCATCTGAGATATAATGTTTTATTCTTTGCCCACTGACAACCTTCGGGTTAGTACCTTCGGCATTATTTATTTTGATGGCTCCAGACCGATAAACCTCCTCGATAACAATGGGCCTTCATATTCTGCAAAGAATCTGAAACAAGAGTTGTACAAAAGATCATATTCTCCGACTTTAAACTCACGCTTTTGGATTCTTTTGTCATGCCATCTTTTAACTTTTTCTTTGAATAATTTTGCATTTTCATAAGCTTGGGTTCTCCATTCATCTAAAGAACTAATATCAAATAACCTCTTTTCACCAGCAAGTTTGAAATCATAGTTGAGCTCTTTGATGGCCCAATATGATTTATGTTCTAACTCAAGAGGCAAATGACAAGCTTTTCCACAAACCATTTTATAAGGAGACATACCCATAGGATATTTATATGTTGTTCTATCAGCCCAAAGTGCATGATCTAATTTCTTAGACCAATTCTTCCTGGACCTATTGACAGTCTTTTGCAAAATTAATTTTATTTCTCTATTGCTAAGTTCAACTTGACCACTAGATTGAGGATGATAAGGTAATGCAATTCTATGGTTAGCATCATACTTGGGAAGCATTTTACGGAAAGCACCATGAATAAAGTGTGAACCACCATCAATCATTAAATATCTAGGGACTCCAAACCTTGGGAAAATAACTACCTTAAGCATTTTAATAGAGGTGTTGTGATCAGCACTACTGGTTGGAATAGCTTCTACACATTTAGTAACATAATCAACAACAACCAAAATATTTGTATACCCATTAGAGGAAGGAAAAAGTCCCATGTAATCAAATACCCAAACATCAAATGGTTCAACAGCAAGTGAATAATTCATAGGAATTTCTTGACGCTTACCGATATTACCTATTCTTTGACATTCATCACAAGATAAGATGAACTTACGGGCATCCTTGAAGAGAGTAGGCCAATAAAATCCAGACTGCAATACCTTGTGAGCAGTTATCTCTCCAGCATGATGCCCTCCATAAGCTTCGGAGTGACATTTCCATAGGATTCGTCCCTATTCATGATCAGGTACACAACGTCTAATAATACCATCTACTCCGTCTTTATAAAGATGTGGGTCATCCCAAAAGTAATGTCTTAAATCATAGAAGAAAATTTTCTTTTGTTGGTATGTAAAGCTAGGTGGTAAATATTTAGCCACAATGTAATTAGCTTAGTCAGCATACCATGGAGTACTATGAGCAACATTTATTGCAGCTAACTGCTCATCAGGAAAACTATCATCAATAGGTAGTGGGTCATCAGGCACATTTTCAAGCCTAGACAAATTATCAGCTACGGGGTTCTCAGCTCCTTTTCTATCAATGATATGTAAATCAAATTCTTGTAACAAGAGAACCCATTGAATAAGTCTAGGTTTAGCATCTTTCTTTTCCATAAGATATTTAATAGCAGCATGATCGGTGTGAACAATTACTTTGGAATCAACAATATAAGGTCTAAATTTATCACAAGAAAACACCGCTGCTAAGAATTCTTTTTCAGTAGTAGCATAGTTTCGTTGAGCACTGTCTAGAGTTTTACTAGCATAATGAATAACATTCAGTTTCTGATCAACTCTTTGTCCTAGAACAGCACCAACAACATAAACACTAGCATCACACATAATTTCAAAAGGCGAGTTCCAATCAGGTGGTTGAATAATAGGTGCAGAATTGAGTGTTTCAAAGGCTTCTAAACAATCATCACCAAAAACAAAAGGAATATCCTTTTGCAAAAGACTCGTAAGAGGCCTAGAAATTTTAGAAAAGTCTTCGATAAATCTCCTATAGAAACCAGCATGACCTAAGAAACTACAAATACCTTTGATATCTTTAGGACATGGCATTTTCTCAATTGCATTAACCTTAGGTTTGTCCACTTCAATACCTCTTTCAGAAATTTAATGACCCAAGACAATGCCTTCATTAACCATAAAGTGGCACTTCTCCCAATTCAAGACAAGATTTGTTTGTTCACATCTCTGCAAAACTCGATCAGGATTACTTAAAAATCATCAAAAGACTTCCCATAAACAGAGAAATCGTCCATGAAAACCTCAACAATCTTTTCACAAAAGTCAGAGAATATAGCAGTCATACATCTTTGAAAGGTAGCGGGTGCATTACATAAACCAAAAGGCATACGTCTATAAGCATAAGTTCCAAAGGGACAAGTAAAAGTGGTCTTTTCTTGACCAGGTTGAGAAACAGGTATTTGTGAAAAACCAGAATATCCATCAAGGAAGCAAAAATGTGTGTGCTTAGATAATCTTTCAAGCATTTGATCAATAAAAGGCAAGGGGTAAAGATCTTTTCTAGTTTCTTTGTTTAATTTTCTAAAATCAAATACCATTCTATAGCCTGTAACAATTCTTTGTGGAATAAGTTCATTCTTATCATTAGTAACAACAGTTATACCTCCTTCCTTAGGGACACAATGAACAGGACTTACCCATCTACTATCAGCTATAGGATAGATTATACCTACTTCCAGGAGTTTTAATATTTCCGTTCTTACCACTTCTTTCATCTTCGGATTTAACCGACGTTGGTAATCAACAACGGGCTTAGCATCAGGTTCCATATTAATTTTGTGTTGATATAGAGTGGGACTAATGCCATTTAAATCATCAAGAGTATATTCAATAGCAGCTCGGTGCTTCCTTAGAACTTTGAATAATCTTTCTTCTTCATGTTCTGAAAGGTTAGCACTGATAATAACATGATATATCTTATTTTCATCAAGATAAGCATATTTCAAAGTGACTGGCAATTGTTTTAATTCAAACACAGGATCACCTTTTGGTGGAGGAGGACCTCCTAGAGTTTCAATAGGCAAATTGTGTTTAAGCATAGGACATTGTTCAAAGAAAATCTTATCTATTTGATTTCTTTCATGCATATGTAAATCATTTTCATGGTCAAGCAAATATTTTTATAGTGGATCAGTAGGAGGCACATCAATAGAAGCAAGACCAATTAATTCATCTTTACTAGGTAATTCTTTTTCATGAAGGTTTCTACTAAACTTGGAAAATTTAAACTCATGAGACTGATCACCAAAACTAACATCGACAGTTTGTTTCTCACAATCTATTTTAGCATTAGCGGTGTTTAAGAAAGGTCTACCAAAGATAACGGGACAAAAGTCATCTTGTGGGGAACCAAGAACAAGAAAATCAGTAGGGTATTTTATTTTCCCACACAAGACTTCAACATCTCTAACAATCCCAATTGGTGATATAGTGTCTCTATTAGCAAGTTTAATGGTAACATCTATGTCTTCTATTTCTACGGGTGCTATGTCATTCATAATTTCTTGATATAAGGTGTAAGGAATAACACTCACACTAGCACCTATGTCACATAAACCATGATAATAGTGATCTCCTAGTTTAACAGAGATGACGGGCATGCCAACAACAGGTCTATGTTTATCTTTTTTATCAGGTTTAGATATTCTAGCAGCTTCTTCACAGAAGTAAATAACATGCCCATCCATATCTTCTTCCAAGAGATCTTTAACCATAGCAATACTAGGTTCTACTTTAATTTGTTCATTAGGTTTAGGTGTTCTAATATAGCTTTTGTTAACCACAGTTGAAACTTTAGCATGTTCCTTTATCCTAATAGGGAAAGGGGGTTTCTCAATAAAAGCAGAAGGAACAACTGGATCAACATTATAAATTATAGTTTCTTCTGTAACTGGTACCGGTTCTTTGATTTCTTCTTTAATAGGTGGGTGATATTTAAACCACTTCTCTTTAGGGAGATCAACATGAGTAGCAAATGATTCACAAAAGGAGGCTGCTATCTCAGAGTCAAGTCCATATTTAGTGCTAAACTTCTGAAAAGCATCGGTATAAATAAAAGATTTAACACAATCATACTTAAGCTTAATACCTGACTCTTTACCTTCGTCGAATTCCCAATCTTCAGAGTTCCGTTTAATTCTTTCCAAAATATCCCACCAAAATTCAATAGTCTTCTTCATAAAAGAACCAGCACAAGAAGTATCAAGCATGGTTTGATCATTACGAGAAAGCCGAGCATTAAAGTTCTGGATAATGATTTCTCTTGAGAGCTCATGATTGGGGCATGAATATAACATTGACTTAAGCCTCCCCCAAGCTAGAGCGATACTTTCTCCTTCACGAGGACAAAAATTATATATATAATTCCGATCACGATGAACTAGATGCATAGGATAATTTTTTTGGTGGAACTCCAATTCCAAGATCCAATATCATCGCATAGCCTATACCATGCCAATGTTTTTCCCTTCAAAGATAAAGGGAAAATCTTTTTCATAACTTCAGCCCTTGGTAAACCTGCAAGCTTAAATAACCCACAAATTTGTTCCACATATATCAAGTGCATATGAGGATGTTCAGTTCCATCTCCTGCATAAGGATTAGCTAGCAGTTGTTCTATCATACACGAAGGAATTTCATATTCAATATTTTTAGTAGGTGCAGTAGGTTGAGGGGTAGATAATTGTGGTTCCGGTCGAGGTGAAGATACCCCGAACAAACCCCTCAAAGGATTGTTTTCCATAGTAACAAGTGACAATAAATTTCAGCACACTATATAAATGTTTCCTTACAAATTCCACTTACCAAAGGGGCTTCACTCCCCGGCAACAACGCCAGAAAATAGCCTTGATGACCCACAAGTATAGGGGATCAATTGTAGCTCTTTTCGATAAGTAAGTGTGTCGAACCCAACGAGGAGCAGAAGGAAATGACAAGTGGTTTTCAACAAGGTAATGTCTGCAAGTGCTGAAATTGTAAGTAGCAGAGTAGTTTGATAGCAAGATAATTTGTAATGAGCAAGTAACGATAGTAGTAAGAAAAGTGCAGCAAGGTAGCCAATCCTTTTGAGGCAAAGGACAGGCCAAAACGGTCTCTTATGATAAGCAAATTGTTCTTGAGGGTACACGGGAATTTCATCTAGTCACTTTCATCATGTTGGTTTGATTCGTGTTCGGTACTTTCATAATTTGGTATGTGGGTGGACTGGTGCTTAGGTGTTGTTCTTACTTGAAAAAACCTCCTACTTATGGTTAACCCTCCCGCAAGCATCCGCAACTACGAGAAAAGTATTAAGAATAAATTCTAACCATAGCATTAAACTTTTGGATCCAATCGGTCCCTTACGGACTAGCGCATAAACTGGGGTTTAAGCTTCTGTCACTCTCGCAACCCATCATATAATTGCTACTCCACAATGCAATCCCTTAGGCCCAAATATGGTGAAGTTTCATGTAGTCGACGTTCACATGATACCACCAAGGGAATCACAACATACATACTATCAAAATATCGAACACATATCAAGTTCACATGATTACTTGCAACATGATTTCTCCCGTGACCTCAAGAACAAAAGTAACTACTCACAAATGATAATGATGCTCAAGATCAGAGGGGTATTAAATGGCATATTGGATCTGAACATATAATCTTCCACCAAATAAACCATATAGTAATCAACTACAAGATGTAATCAACACTACTAGTCACCCACAAGCACCAATCTATAGTTCCGGTAACAAGATTGAACACAAGAGATGAACTAGGGTTTGAGATGAGATGGTGTTGTTGAAGATGTTGATGGAGATTGCCCTTCCCAAGATGGGAGAGTTGTTGGTGATGATGATGACAATGATTTCCCTTTCCGGGAGGGGAGTTCCCCCGGCGGAATCGCTCCGCCGGAGGGCAAAAGTGCTCCTGCCCAAGTTCCGCCTCGAGACAGCGGCGGTCCGTCCCGAAAGTTCTCTCCTTATTTTTTAGGTCAAAATGACCTATTTACCAGAAGATGGGCACCGGAGGTGGGCCTGGGTGAGCACAACCCACCAGGGCGCGCCTAGGCTTCCTGGCGCGCCCAGGTGGGTTGTGACCACCTGGTGGGCCCCCTCTGGTAGTTATTTGCTCCAATATTCCTCAAATATTCCATAAAGAATCTTCGTGAAGTTTCAGCTTATTTGGAGTTGTGCAGAATAGGTAGCCTGACGTAACTTTTCCAGGTCCAGATTTCCAGCTGCCGGAATTCTCCCTCTTTGTGTGTACCTTGTAAATTATGAGAGAAAAGGCATTAGAATTACTCCAAAAAGCATTATTATGCATAAAATATCATGAATAACAGTAAGAAAACATGATGCAAAATGGACGTATCAGGGGGAAATGGCAGTTCCTGAACTTGGCGACGTGCAGCGTGGGCGCGAGGCGGAGCGCGGACGTTGGCAGCGAGCGCATATCCCCATCATCAAAAGTGAGCTCCTCGAGCTGATCTAGGGCGGGGGATCGGAACCAGTCGTCAAGCTTGGCTCGGTCCTTGCCGTTGGAATGGAACTTGCCCATTCTAAGGCCTCTGGTTGGGCCAAGGTGACTGCCAAGGATCTTAGAGAACGCATCCAAGCTTTTGCCATAGCCATTGCAGAGCTCGTGGGTGTCGACGAGGTCAAGAGGGCTGGAGTTCCATAGGGGGCGCCACCACCGAGAAAGGACGGTTGTCCGTGCCCCATATTTGATTGGGAGGAGGGAGACAATGACTGTCAACATATCATCGGGGAAGCTGCTCATGAAGTCTAGGCCTGCTGGAGTCGCTTGCGGTTCTAGCTCGCCCCGCCTCCGCTTGTTGGCAGCCCCGTTCTCCACCTCCGGAGTCTCCTTGTCAGCGGTGCTTTCTGATAGAAATAGGAGTACAGGGAATATTTAGTTAAAACAGGGCAATAGAAAAGTGTATTGGTAACTAGAAGTTATTAGGTAGGAATATAGTAAGAAAAGGGAATAACAATTGGTTGCTTAAATACTACACAATTCATTTGATATTGCTGGGTAAGTCAACATGCAGATAGTTGAAAAGAAAACTTACTTCGAACAAAGTCTGGACGGATGATATCGTCGGGGAAGTTAGCATATATCTCATGACTTGGCCCTTTTATGTGCAGTGCAATTCTAGTGCCAGCTTTCAGTTCATAAACTTAGAAATTTCTTTCCAAAAGTCAGTGCAAAAATAGGAGTCACCACGTTCATCAAGTCCTAGAGTAGCAACGATTGTAAATCCATGGTTTGTGTGCAGTATGACATCCCTGCAGTCTTGATTTATGTAAAGGGAAAGATTGTGCACTACAGATTCTGTTGCATAGCAAGGGATGCGCTGCAGAAAATGGTAGGATTGTTAAAGAAAATATGGTAACATGCAAATATGGGCCCAAATTGAAAGAACTGTACAACAGTCGAAATCGAAGGACAAAAATCTATAATCAAAAAGATAGGGTAAACATGATGTCATGGAAATATGAGAGTAATCGAAAGAACAATACATCATTAATTTGCCTAATATAGAAAGAAGAGGGGAAAATCCCCTCTGGCGTATATGGTGCATGTGGCACCTTTTATCCAAATGTAGTAATATTTAGAATATGTTCAGGAAAGTAGGCCATGCCAGCCGATTTAGGGTGAGATTGAACATACCGCGCGCATCCTCAAGTCATCTGGTACGGTGAGATGGAATGTCTGGCGGAGGCCGCAAGGTCCTGATGTGTCTGTGCACTGTACACTCTATGAACGAAAGAAAACCCTGGAATCAGCTCGAATAAAAATGAATTCACGGTGATTTCGGCCGAGTGATTAAAGGAGGCAGATGAACTAGGATAAGAGATGAGATAATATCCAATTAAATTAGTTACCTTGTTGTCCATGAGAAAGAACCCTCAGTGTGGCAGATTCCCCAACCGAGCGGAGCTAGGTCGACCGCGAGTAGCGTCGAGAAAGTCGATGGCGATAGGCGGTGGCAAGCGGAAGTGGCAAAATGCGGTGGGCTTTGCCGGCAGCCTGGCGGCGGCGACAGGCGGCGAGCTAAGTGGTTACCACCGCGATAGGCAGTGCCATTGTAACATCCCAAATTTTCAATTTGGAATGTTATACATTAGATCATCATTGCATATCATATTTTATTTGCATTTTGGTTTGATCCTAGAAATTGTACGCAACTCAAGGACCCACAGAGAGAGTTGGGGATTTTATTTTTTTCATATTCGAGTTTTTGTCGAATTTTGAAAAGAGGATCGTTTGATTTTAATTATTTTTCTCTCTGAATATTTCTTTTATAAAAATAAAAGAGAGAGGATAAAATGACTTCCTCAAAATAAAGAAATATCGGAGATTTAATATTAAAATCAAATAAAAAATTTATTCGGAGTTTTATCGCTATTTTGTTTGAACTAGAAAAAATATGCGTTTTTCAAAGTTGCATTTTAGACCCAAATAAATGTTCACCTTGTCCGGCCTATTTTTAGAGGACGGGGAAAATTTATTTCGGGATTTTTGGAGTCCGTTTAGTACTTCTTTTCTTTCTTTTTCTGCACGTCGAAATTATTAAAAAAAAGAGAGAAATCGGCTCCGGGCCGTACCCGAGCGGGACACCACCCGGGGGCTTTATAAGCCGCCCCAAGGCCCAGCCGCCGCCAGCCCACCCGCGCCCGCACCCAAACCCTAACCCTAGCCGCCGCCCGCGCCAGCCCGCCGCCGCCGCCTCGCCGGACCGCCGCCTGAGCTAGCAGCCGCCGCCTCGGTTTTCGCGAGAAAACCGAACGGTTTTTTTCAAAACCGTAGATCCGTTTTTTTAGATCCGGTTCGGTTTATTTTTTCGGTTTAGTTATTTAGCGAACGCCCGTTCGTATGTTCGTTTTAACGAACGGTTTTCACCGTTTAGCCGCAGACAGCGAACGTTCGTTCGTTAGCCTGTTCGTCAGTTTTTTCTTTTTCTCGGATTTTCCGCAATTATTTTCGATCGCGATTTCTGATTCGATTTTTGTTTTAGTTTATCTTTTCGCTCGTTTATCAGAATCAGGCGATTCAAGCGCCTAGAGTTTCGTCTTGAAGCCCTCTTTCTGTTTAACCAACTTGAACAAGATTTTGCTACTGTAAAATTTGACTTTAGTCCAGATTAGTAAATGAAGCTTGTTTCTTTTGCCGTTTGAGTTTTGTTGCTTCGTTTGATTTGATTCTTTTTGCAAACTGGAGTTCTTAAGTTGAACTTTCTGGTTAGATCTCTTATTTGAGTTTTACCCGTGCCCGTGCCCTTGCTTGATTGCTTATTGTATGCTTGTTTGTTTGCGATAGAGTACCCGGAGTGCGAAGCTTGCTACTACGAGTCTCTAGGTTTCGCGGATCATCAGCAAGGCAAGTAACACTTTGATCATACCTCTTTACTACCCAGTTTTATTGCATTACATCAATCCTCAAACAATTGCATGGTTAGGATCTGATTTAAATTGTGGGTTTGGGAAGTAGATGAGGTAGTACCTATTCACCTGTTTATTATCAAACCTATGGGAGTTACTTCTACGTCGCTTATACTGCTATGCTATGCTCGTAGACGTGGATTGGGTTTGAGTGTACTCATGACAGTTGTGAGCATTCTTAATTAATGGTTAACTTAAGGTGGAAGCTTTAACACGCATTTGGGTGGATTGAGGCACCTGGGGAATCCAGTGATTGCCTTTTTTGGAAATCTTGGGGTACCGTGTGATTCTCCTATGGACTGCCACCCAGGCTCAAGAGGATCATGAGATTTTTCATGATAGAAACTTCCATGTGCAGCCACAAGCTATTATGGGCTCTAGCATAGTTGTTAAGTCGTGTGAACTCTTACAGTGGTAGACTAGCAGATGTAGGGGATGTAGGTGGTACTGTCTACCCATCGTAAGGTGCTAACGCTTCTGAAAGACTGTGTCTCGGTCATCCGTTTCTCAAACATCTTGTAGTGCGAGAAATCCAACGGAGGAGAACGAGTCTTGTGGGGAAAAGTGCACAAACCTCTGCAGAGTGTACAAACTAATCATGGTTAGCCGTGTCCCCGGTTATGGACATCTTGAGTATCTGGTTCTTGGATTATCATGTGGATCTCATCACTCTTAATTATAAAATTTGATTGGGATATCATTTACCTTTTTAATTGGGATTGAGATGGGGTTTACCATTCTCAATGTTTAACAACCACCATGATAGTTAAATAAAGTTTATTCCTTTGTTGTAGGGGAAATTTGCTTTTCGCAAAACATATTAACCATACAGCCTCCACGAGCCATATATGCATGTAGTGATTGTTGGGGAACGTAGTAATTTCAAAAAAAAACCTACGCACACGCAAGATCATGGTGATGCATAGCAACGAGAGGGGAGAGTGTTGTCCACGTACCCTCGTAGACCGAAAGCGGAAGCGTTAGCACAACGCGGTTGATGTAGTCGTACGTCTTCACGATCCGACCAATCAAGTACCGAACGCACGGCACCTCCGAGTTCAGCACACGTTCAGCCCGATGACGTCCCTCGAACTCCGATCCAGCCGAGTGTTGAGGGAGAGTTATGTCAGCACGATAGGGTGGTGACGATGATGATGTTCTACTGACGCAGGGCATCGCCTAAGCACCGCTACAGTATTATCGAGGTGGACTATGGTGGAGGGGGCACCGCACACGGCTAAGAGATCCAAAGGATCAATTGTTGTGTCTATGGGGTGCCCCCCTGCCCCTGTATATAAAGGAGCGAGGGGGGAGGCGGCCGGCCAAGGAGGAGGGCGCGCCAAGCGGGGAGTCCTACTCCCACCGGGAGTAGGACTCCTCCTTTCCTTGTTGGAGTAGGAGAGAAGGAAAGAGGGGGAGGGGGAGAAGGAGAAGGAAAAGGGGGCTGCACCCCTTGTCCAATTCGGACCAGAGGGGGGGTGCGCGCCTCCTTCCTTTTGGCCTCTCTCCTCTATTCCCGTATGGCCCAATAAGGCCCAATACTTCTCCCCGGCGAATTCCCGTAACTCTCTGGTACTCCGATAAATACCCGAATCACTCGGAACCTTTCCGAAGTCCGAATATAGTCGTCCAATATATCGATCTTTACGTCTTGGCCATTTCGAGACTCCTCGTCATGTCCCCGATCTCATCCGGGACTCCGAACTACCTTTGGTACATCAAAACACAAAAACTCATAATATAACCGTCATCGAACTTTAAGCGTGCGGACCCTATGGGTTCGAGAACAATGTAGACATGACCGAGACACGTCTCCGGTAAATAACCAATAGCGGAACCTGGATGTTCATATTGGCTCCCACATATTCTACGAAGATCTTTATCGGTCAGACCGCATAACAACATACGTTGTTCCCTTTGTCATCGGTATGTTACTTGCCCGAGATTCGATCGTCGGTATCTCAATACCTAATTCAATCTCGTGACCGGCAAGTCTCTTTACTCGTTCCGTAATACATCATCCCACAACTAACTCATTAGTTGCAATGCTTGCAAGGCTTAAGTGATGTGCATTACCGAGAGGGCCCACAGATACCTCTCCGACAATCGGAGTGGCAAATCCTAATCTCGAAATACGCCAACCCAACAAGTACCTTCGGAGACACCTGTAGAGAACCTTTATAATCACCCAGTTACGTTGTGATGTTTGGTAGCACACAAAGTGTTCCTCCGGTAAACGGGAGTTGCATAATCTCATAGTCATAGGAACATGTATAAGTCATGAAGAAAGCAATAGCAACATACTAAACGATCAAGTGCTAAGCTAACGGAATGGGTCAAGTCAATCATATCATTCTCCTAATGATGTGATCCCGTTAAGCAAATGACAACTCATGTCTATGGCTAGGAAACTCAACCATCTTTGATTAATGAGCTAGTCAAGTAGAGGCATACTAGTGACACTATGTTTGTCTATGTATTCACACATGTATCAAGTTTCCGGTTAATACAATTCTAGCATGAATAAAAAACATTTATCATGAAATAAGGAAATAAATAATAACTTTATTATTGCCTCTAGGGCATATTTCCTTCAGTCTCCCACTTGCACTAGAGTCAATAATCTAGTTCACATCGCCATGTGATTTAACATCAATAGTTCACATCACCATGTGATTAACACCCATAGTTCACATCGTCATGTGACCAACACCCAAAGGGTTTACTAGAGTCAATAATCTAGTTCACATCGCTATGTGATTAACACCCAAAGAGTACTAAGGTGTGATCATGTTTTGCTTGTGAGATAATTTTAGTCAACGGGTCTGTCACATTCAGATCCGTAAGTATTTTGCAAATTTCTATGACTACAATGCTCTGCACGGAGCTACTCTAGCTAATTGCACCCACTTTCAATATGTATCTAGATCGAGACTTAGAGTCATCCAGATCTGTGCCAAAACTTGCATCGACGTAACTCTTTACGACGAACCTTTTGCCACCTCCATAACCGAGAAATATTTCCTTATTCCACTAAGGATAATTTTGACCGGTGTCCAGTGATCTACTCCTAGATCACTATTGTACCCTCTTGCCAAAATCATGGTGAGGTACACAATAGGTCTGCTACACAGCATAGCATACTTTATAGAACCTATGACTGAGGCATAGGAAATGACTTTCATTCTATTTTCTATCTTCTGCCGTGGTCGGGCTTTGAGTCTTACTCAATTTCACACCTTGTAACACAGGCAAGAACTCTTTCTTTGACTGTTCCATTTTGAACTACTTCAAAATCTTGTCAAGGTATGTACTCATTGAAAAACTTATCAATCGTCTTGATCTATCTCTATAGATCTTGATGCTCAATATGTAAGCAGCTTCACCGAGGTCTTTCTTTTAAAAAACTCCTTTCAAACACTCCTTTATCCTTTGCAGAATAATTCTACATTATTTCCGATCAACAATATGTCATTCACATATACTTATCAGAAATGCTGTAGTGCTCCCACTCACTTTCTTGTAAATACAGGCTTCACCGCAAGTCTGTATAAAACTATATCCTTTGATCAACTTATCAAAGCGTATATTCCAACTCCGAGATGCTTGCACCAGTCCATAGATGGATCGCTGGAGCTTGCATATTTTGTTAGCACCTTTAGGATTGACAAAACCTTCTGGTTGCATCATATACAACTCTTCTTTAATAAATCCATTAAGGAATGCAGTTTTGTTTATCCATTTGCCAGATTTCATAAAATGCGGCAATTGCTAACATAATTTGGACAGACTTAAGCATAGATACGAGTGAGAAACTCTCATCGTAGTCAACACCTTGAACTTGTCGAAAACCTTTTTGCGACAATTCTAGCTTTGTAGATAGTAACACTACTATCAGCGTTCGTCTTCCTCTTGAAGATCCATTTATTTTCTATGGCTTGCCAATCATCGGGCAAGTCAACCAAAGTCCACACTTTGTTCTCATACATGGATGCCATCTCAGATTTCATGGCCTCAAGCCATTTTGCAGAATCTGGGCTCACCATCGCTTCCTCATAGTTCGTAGGTTCGTCATGGTCAAGTAACATGACCTCCAGAACAGGATTACCGTACCACTCTGGTGCGGATCTCACTCTGGTTGACCTACGAGGTTCGGTAGTAACTTGATCCGAAGCTTCATGATCATCATCATTAACTTCCTCACTAATTGGTGTAAGCATCACTGGAACTGATTTCAGTGATGAACTACTTTCCAATTCGGGAGAAGGTACAGTTACCTCATCAAGTTCTCCTTTCCTCCCACTCTCTTCTTTCGAGAGAAACTCCTTCTCTAGAAAGGATCCATTCTTAGCAATGAATATCTTGCCTTCGGATCTGTGATAGAAGGTGTACCCAACAGTCTCCTTTGGGTATCCTATGAAGACACATTTCTCCGACTTGGGTTCGAGCTTATCAGGTTGAAGCTTTTTCACATAAGCATCACAACCCCAAACTTTAAGAAACGATAACTTTGGTTTCTTGCCAAACCACAGTTCATATTGTGTCGTCTCAACGGACTTAGACGGTGCCCTTTTTAACGTGGATGTAGTTGTCTTTAATGCATAACCCCAAAACGATAGTGGTAAATCGGTAAGAGACATCATAGATTGCACCATATCTAATAAAGTACGGTTACGATGTTCGGACACACCATTACACTGTGCTGTTCCAGGTGGCATGAGCAGTGAAACTATTTCACATTGTTTTAACTGAAGACCAAATTCGTAACTCAAATACTCTTCTCCACGATCAGATCGTAGAAACTTTATTTTTTTGTTACGATGATTTTCCACTTCACTCTGAAATTATATGAACTTTTCTAATGTTTCAGACTTCTGTTTATTAAGTAGATATACCCATATCTGCTCAAATCATCTGTGAAGGTAAGAAAATAATGATACCCGCTACGAGCCTCAATATTCATCGGACCACATACATCAGTCTGTATGATTTCGAACAAATCTGTTGCTTGCTCCATTGTTCCGGAGAACGGCGTTTTAGTCATCTTACCCAAGAGGCATGCTTCGCAAGCATCAAGTGATTCATAATCAAGTGATTCCAAAATCCCATCAGCATGGAGTTTCTTCATGCGCTTTACACCAATATGACCTAAATGGCAGTGCCACAAATAAGTTGCACTATCATTATTAACGTTGCATCTTTTGGCTTCAATATTATGAATATGTGTATCACTACGATCGAGATCCAACAAACCATTTTCATTGGGTGTATGACCATTGAAGGTTTTATTCATTAGAACAACAATTATTCTCTAACTTAAATGAATAACCGTATTGCAATAAACATGATCAAATCATATTCATGCTCAACGCAAACACCAAATAACACTTATTTAGGTTCAACACTAATCCCGAAAGTGTAGGGAGTGTGCGATGATGATCATATCAATCTTGGAACTACTTCCAACACACATCGTCACTTCACCCTTAACTAGTCTCTGTTCATTCCGCAACTCCTGCTTCGAGTTACTACTCTTAGTAACTGAACCAGTATCAAATACCGAGGGGTTGCTACGAACACTAGTAAAATACACATCAATAATATGTATATCAAATATACCTTTGTTCACTTTGCCATCCTTCTTATCCGTCAAATACTTGGGGCAGTTCCGCTTCCAGTGACCAGTCCCTTTGCAGTAGAAGCACTTAGTCTCAGGCTTAGGACCAGACTTGGGCTTCTTCACTTGAGAAGCAACTTGCTTGTCGTTCTTCTTGAAGTTCCCCTTCTTCCCTTTGCCGTTTTTCTTCAAACTAGTGGTCTCGTCAACCATCAACACTTGATGTTTTTCTTGATTTCTACCTTCGTCGATTTCAGCATCACGAAGAGCTTGGGAATTGTTTCCGTTATCCCTTGCATATTATAGTTCATCACGAAGTTCTACTAACTTGGTGATGGTGACTAGAGAATTATGCCAATCACTATCTTATCTGGAAGATTAACTCCCACTTGATTCAAGCGATTGTAGTACCCAGACAATCTGAGCACATGCTTACTGCTTGAGCTATTCTCCTCCATCTTTTAGCTATAGAACTTGTTGGAGACTTCATATCTCTCAACTCGGGTATTTGCTTGAAATATTAACTTCAACTCCTGGAACATCTCATATGGTCCATGACGTTCAAAACGTCTTTCAAGTCCCGATTCTAAGCCGTTAAGCATGGTGCACTAAACTATCAAGTAGTCATCATATTGAGCTAGCCAAACGTTCATAATGTTTGCATCTGCTCCTGCAATATGTCTGTCGCCTAGCGGTGCATCAAGGACATAATTCTTCTGTGCAGCAATGAGGATAATCCTCATATCACGGATCCAATCCGCATCTTTGCTACTAACATCTTTCAACATAATTTTTCTCTAGGAACATATCAAAAATAAACACAGGGAAGCAACAACGCGAGCTATTGATCTACAACATAATTTGCAAAATACTATCAGGACTAAGTTCATGATAAATTTAAGTTCAATTAATCATATTACTTAAGAACTCCCACTTAGATAGACATCCCTCTAATCCTCTAAGTGATCACGTGATCCATATCAACTAAACCATGTCCGATCATCACGTGAGATGGAGTAGTTTCAACGGTGAACATCACTATGTTGATCATATCTACTATATGATTCATGCTCGACCTTTCGGTCTCCGTGTTCCGAGGCCATATCTGTTATATGCTAGGCTCGTCAAGCTTAACCTGAGTATTCCACGTGTGCAACTGTTTTGCACCCGTTGTATTTGAACGTAGAGCCTATCACACCCGATCATCACGTGGTGTCTCAGCACGAAGAACTTTCACAATGGTGCATACTCAGGGAGAACACTTATACCTTGATAATTTAGTGAGGGATCATCTTATAATGCTACCGTCAATCAAAGCAAGATAAGATGCATAAAAGATAAACATCACATGCAATCAATATAAGTGATATGATATGGCCACCATCATCTTGTGCTTGTGATCTCCATCTCCGAAGCACCGTCATGATCACCATCGTCACCGGCGCGACACCTTGATCTCCATCGTAGCATCGTTGTCGTCTCGCCAATCTTATGCTTCTACGACTATCGCTACCGCTTAGTGATAAAGTAAAGCATTACAGGGTGATTGCATTGCATCCAATAAAGCGACAACCATATGGCTCCTGCCAGTTGCCGATAACTCGGTTACAAAACATGATCATCTCATACAATAAAATTTAGCATCATGTCTTGACCATATCACATCACAACATGCCCTGCAAAAACAAGTTAGACGTCCTCTACTTTGTTGTTGCAAGTTTTACGTGGCTGCTACGGGCTTAGCAAGAACCGTTCTCACCTACGCATCAAAACCACAACGATAGTTTGTGAAGTTGGTGCTGTTTTAACCTTCGCAAGGACCGGGCATAGCCACACTCGGTTCAACTAAAGTTGGAGAAACTGACACCCGCCAGCCACCTCTGTGCAAAGCACGTCGGAAGAACCAGTCTCGCGTAAGCGTACGCGTAATGTCGGTCCGGGCCGCTTCATCCAACAATACCGATGAACCAAAGTATGACATGCTGGTAAGCAGTATGACTTATATCGCCCACAACTCAATTGTGTTCTACTCGTGCATATAACATCAACGCATAAAACCAGGCTCTGATACCACTGTTGGGGAACGTAGTAATTTCAAAAAAAATCCTACGCACACGCAAGATCATGGTGATGCATAGCAACAAGAGGGGAGAGTGTTGTCCACGTATCCTTGTAGACCGAAAGCGGAAGCGTTAGCACAACGCGGTTGATGTAGTCGTACGTCTTCACGATCCGACCAATCAAGTACCGAACGCACGGCACCTCCGAGTTCAGCACACGTTCAGCCCGATGACGTCCCTCGAACTCCGATCCAGCCGAGTGTTGAGGGAGAGTTTCGTCAGCACGACGGCGTGATGACGATGATGATGTTCTACCGACGCAGGGCTTCGCCTAAGCACCGCTATAGTATTATCGAGGTGGACTATGGTGGAGGGGGCACCGCACACGGCTAAGAGATCCAAAGGATCAATTGTTGTGTCTATGGGGTGCCCCCTGCCCCCGTATATAAAGGAGCAAGGGGGGAGGCAGCCGGCCAAGGAGGAGGGCGCGCCAAGGGGGGAGTCCTACTCCCACCGGGAGTAGGACTTCTCCTTTCCTTGTTGGAGTAGGAGAGAAGGAAAGAGGGGGAGAGGGAGAAGGAGAAGGAAAAGGGGGCTGCACCCCTTGTCCAATTCGGACCAGAGGGGGGGTGCGCGCCTCCTTCCTTTTGGCCTCTCTCCTCTATTCCCGTATGGCCCAATAAGGCCCAATACTTCTCCCCGGCGAATTCCCGTAACTCTCCGGTACTCCGATAAATACCCGAATCACTCGGAACCTTTCCGAAGTCCGAATATAGTCGTCCAATATATCGATCTTTATGTCTCGGCCATTTCAAGACTCCTCGTCATGTCCCCGATCTCATCCGTGACTCCAAACTACCTTCGGTACACCAAAACACAAAAACTCATAATATAACCGTCATCGAACTTTAAGCGTGCGGACCCTACGGGTTCGAAAACAATGTAGACATGACCGAGACACGTCTCCGGTCAATAACCAATAGCGGAACCTGGATGCTCATATTGGCTCCCACATATTCTACGAAGATCTTTATCGGTCAGACCGCATAACAACATACGTTGTTCCCTTTGTCATCGGTATGTTACTTGCCCGAGATTCGATCGTCGGTATCTCAATACCTAGTTCAATCTCGTGACCGGCAAGTCTCTTTACTCGTTCCGTAATACATCATCCCACAACTAACTCATTAGTTGCAATGCTTGCAAGGCTTAAGTGATGTGCATTACCGAGAGGGCCCACAGATACCTCTCCGACAATCGGAGTGACAAATCTTAATCTCGAAATACGCCAACCTAACAAGTACCTTCGGAGACACCTGTAGAGCACCTTTATAATCACCCAGTTACGTTGTGACGTTTGGTAGCACACAAAGTGTTCCTCTGGTAAACGGGAGTTGCATAATCTCATAGTCATCGGAACATGTATAAGTCATGAAGAAAGCAATAGCAACATACTAAACGATCAAGTGCTAAGCTAACGGAATGGGTCAAGTCAATCATATCATTCTTCTCCTAATGATGTGATCCCGTTAATCAAATGACAACTCATGTCTATGGCTAGGAAACTCAACCATCTTTGATTAACGAGCTAGTCAAGTAGAGGCATACTAGTGACACTATGTTTGTCTATGTATTCACACATGTATCAAGTTTCCGGTTAATACAATTCTAGCATGAATAATAAACATTTATCATGAAATAAGGAAATAAATAATAACTTTATTATTGCCTCTAGGGCATATTTCCTTCAGTGATAGCATTATTCTGTTCATTACTCTTTTGTGTTACATTGCCAGCATATTCCATGTGCTGACCTGTTTTCGGGCTGCAACGTATCATGTTGCAGACTTTTCGGACGACGAGTAAGGAGCCTTAGGTCGTGGTCTTTCACTCAGTGATGCCGTTGGAGTTGATGGACTCACTTTATCTTCCAAGCCTTCCGCTGTTATCGTATTAGATGGCCTTAAGCCATATTTATTGTAATAAGTTCTCTTTTGAGACATTCGATGTAATAAGTGTGTTATTGCTACTCTGTTATATATCCTTCAAGTACTGTGCGTGTTAGCATTACCGATCCAGGGATGACACTGATGCACAGAGATCAGATTGTTTGAGGTCTGGTCGCTACAAGATGGTATCAGAGCCCACGCTGACTGTAGGACACGACCACTAAGCTAAAGCCCTGATCACTAGTCTCTTCTCATTTCGGACTCCTCTCCATTTTCCACTCCTTAGGATGGCGGATGCAAGGATCAAGTTCACGCAACCGGATGAAAGACACCACTTTTGGACGCCACTTGAAGGAAGTTACTAGGTACCTGAACATTGGAATACCAAGCTTCACAGGGACTTACAATGCCACTTTACCAAAAGAGGAGCGCTGGATGATCCAAGTTCAAGTTCCAGGAAGGACATTCACGCCAGTCACTGAGCCCATAGAGTTTTCCTTTGATGCACCAACCTGGAGTCTAGGAAAGAGTATGGCAGCTCACATTGCCATGGGACGCATTGGAGAAGTTTACCACAATGATCTCAAGGATACAATCTACCAGATTTGTGGGCGCCCGAGATGAGCAATGGGAGATGATCAGCGCCAGGAAGGATAGATCGATTGCAGCTTTCATCCAGGAGTTGAACCAGCACATTCGACGCCAGGAGAACCAGATGTGCGCAGGCATGACAGATTTGAAGAAGGCAATGACAAGGATCACGGAGCTGGAGGAAGAACTCAAGGCTACACGCGAAGATTATGAGGAGGAAATTGTCGTACCAGTGGAGAAGAATGACGATCTGACAAGGAAGATCGGAGTTTTCATGGGAGACCCCGCGCCAGGAGGAGAAGATGACGATCCACTTGCCCAGAGAACTACATCATCATCGACGACACCGACTCGGACCCTGACGATAGCGATGTTGACTATGTTGATGAAGCTGGAGCAGATATCATGGAGTCTTCGACCGATCAATTTTTCTAGTCGACCACCCTATCAGTAGTAGAATTCCACCATATATATAGTATAGTCCGAGCACTTTTGTAACGATAGTTCTAGACCGATTGTATGCCCTTGTTCGATTTGATTGAGTGTTATGTTTGTGTTTGTCTCATGTGCATATGGGTAGTGTTTTCCCCCTAGACCTCATTCTACTCTATTTCCTAATCTTTTCTAAACCCAGCAGATGCCTTCGAGACGCGACAATGGATTTGCTTTCCCACCAAAGCTCACTCAGTTGATCCAGCAGCAGAATGCATTGATGCAGATACTAGTACAGAATCAGAACCAGGGGAATAACAACAACAACAACAACAACAACAACAACCCACCACCACCACCACCAGTTGATCACTTAGCCCGTTTTCTTAGGCTGAATCCGCCGGTGTTCTCCAGTAGCACCGAGACGATTGTTGCAGATGATTGGCTCCGCAAGATTGAAAGGGAGTTGACCACTGCAGGATGCACAGATGCGGAGAGAGTGCATTTTGCCGCACATCAGCTTGATGGACCCGCAGCATCATGGTTGGAGAATTTCATAGTCACTTACCCCATTGACACTGTGACATGGGACCAGTTCCAGCAAGCTTTTCGCACTGCCCATGTATCAGCAGGAGCTATGGCCATGAAGAAGCGTGAGTTTCGCACCTTGCGCCAAGGAGGGCGCACTGTTGGCCAGTATGTGGATGACTTTAGTAAGCTAGCACGTTATGCCCCGGATGACGTTGCTACAGATGCAGCTAAGAAGGAGAAGTTTCTGGAAGGACTGAATGATGAGCTGAGCATGCAGTTGATGGTGGCAAATTTCAATAACTACCAGGAGTTGGTGGATAGAGCTCTCATGCTTGAAGGGAAGCAGCAGCAGATTGACAGCTGCAAGAGGAAGTATGGACAAGGGAAGTATAATTCTGGAGCTCAGCAAAGACCGCGTTTCACCCCGAACTCGGGAGGACTTGCTCATAACCATGGAGGCCACACTCATAATGGAGGAAGTTCACACAACCATAGTGGCTCCAAGAACAGTAATGGTAATGGAGGAAGCAGCAGACAGAACCGTTCCAACCTGGCAACACCCGCCAAGAAAGATCTAAGCGATGTTACTTGCTACAAGTGCCAGAAGACCGGACATTACGCCAATGAATGTCCTGAAGCTAAGAATGGAAACGGCAATGGAAGCTCTGGGAAGAAGCCCAACCCTTTCACCAGGGGACAAGTGAACCACGTTAACGTGGAGGAGGTTGAAGCCCAGCCAGATGCAGTAGTAGGTAAGTTTTTGGTTAAGTCATTTACTACAGTCGTACTTTTTGATACTGGTGCATCGCATTCATACATATCAAGGGGATTCGTGGATAAGTTTAAACTGCCAACCCAAGCCCTTAGGTCACCCATGTTAGTAACCTCGCCAGGAGCTGAGTATATGGCTAGCCTATGGTGTGATCGGTTACCATTAAGGATTGGTAACTACTTGTTCCCCTCAGACCTAATAGTATTGGAGTCACAAGGATTGGATGTGATATTAGGCATGGATTGGTTATCGAAGTATGGAGGGAACATTGGCTGCGCCAGTAAGTCGATCTTACTCACCACCCCAGAAGGAAGAAGGATCAAGTATGTATCCCGGCATGTGCCGAATAGGACTCAAGTAAATTCCTTATCAGGAGTTGTACAGGAGGAAGTACCAGTGGTGAATGATTTTCCAGATGTATTTCCAGAAGAGTTGCCAGGCATGCCACCGGATAGAGACATTGAGTTTTTGATTGAGCTTTTGCCAGGCACAGGGCCCATATCTAAGAGATCGTACAGAATGCCCGCAAAGGATTTGGAGGAAATTAAGATGCAGATTAAGGAGTTACTGGATAAAGGTTATATTCGCCCAAGTTCGTCACCTTGGGGATCCCCAGTACTTCTAGTGGAGAAGAAGGATGGATCGTTAAGGATGGTTGTTGACTATCGAGGATTGAATGAGGTGACGATCAAGAACAAGTACCCACTGCCGATGATCAATGATTTGTTCGACCAGATGCAAGGAGCTAAGGTGTTTTCCAAGATCGATCTGCGATCAGGGTATCACCAGCTGAAGATTCGAGAGCAGGATATACCTAAGACAGCTTTTACCATGAGGTATGGGCTATATGAGTATACCGTTATGTCATTTGGCCTGACTAACGCACCTGCCTATTTTATGAACATGATGAACAAGGTGTTTATGGAGTTTTTGTATAAGTTCGCCGTGGTGTTCATTGATGATATTCTGGTCTACTCGAAGAATGAAGAAGAACATAAAGAGCATTTGCGTTTAGTACTTGGGAAACTCAGAGAACATCAGCTATACGCCAAGTTCAGCAAGTGTGAGTTTTGGCTGAAGAAAGTTGGATTCCTTGGACATGTTATATTCCGGAGAAGGAATAGCGGTAGACCCCACCAAAGTGGTCAGTGTGACAAATTGGGAGTCACCCACGTCAGTTGGAGAGATCCGGAGTTTTCTTGGACTCGCAGGATACTGCCGGAGGTTCATTGAAAATTTCTCAAAGATTGCAAAGCCTATGACGGAGTTGTTAAAGAAGGACACCAAGTTCAAATGGACTGAGGAATGTGAGGCCAATTTTCAGGAGTTGAAGAAACGTTTACTTACATCACCGGTGTTGATTCTGCCATATCAACGCAAGGATTACGAAGTATATTGTGACGCTTCTCGTCGAGGACTTGGAGCCGTACTTATGCAGGAGGGAAGAGTTGTTTCATATGCCTCACGATAGCTTAAACCCCATGAGTTAAATTATGCTACGCATGATTTAGAGTTAGCAGCCGTGGTGCATGCGTTGAAGACTAGGAGACATTTTCTCATCGGAAACCATTGTGCGATATACACGGATCACGAGAGTTTGAAGTATATCTTCACGCGGAAGGAGTTGAATCTCATGCAGAGGAGATGGTTAGAACTCATTAAGGGTTATGATATGAGATTGCATTATCATCCCGGAAAGGCTAACGTAGTAGCCGATGTATTGAGCCGCAAGAGTCATGTCAATACACTCATGACCGGAGAGTTACCCAAGGAGTTGGCAGATGACCTTCGCGAGCTATGTTTGGAGATAGTTCTGAGAGGCTATGTAGCGGCATTGGAGATTCAGTCTACTTTGATGGATAAGATCAGAGAAGCTCAGAAGACGGACAAGGAGATTGCCGAAATAAAGGAAAGAATGAGTAAAGGAAAGGCTAGAGGATTTCGTGAGGATGAGCACGATACCTTATGGTTTGAGGACCGCGTATTTGTGCCAAATGATCAGGAGATCAGGAAGTTGATTCTGCAAGAGGCTCATGATTCGCCATATTCGATTCACCCAGGAAATACCAAGATGTATCTGGATTTGAAGGATAGTTTCTGGTAGACCGGAATGAAGAAGGATATTGCGGAGTATGTAGCAGTTTGTGATGTATGTCAGAGAGTGAAGGCAGAACATCAGAAGCCAGCAGGATTGCTACAACCATTGCCGATACCCGAATGGAAGTGGGATAAACTAGGCATGGACTTTATCACGGGATTACCCAGGACTCGTTCAGGCTATGACTCGATATGGGTTGTAATCGATCGTTTGACGAAAGTAGCTCATTTCATCCCAGTGAAGACCACTTACAACAGTGCTAAGTTGGCAAACATATACATGACCAAGATCGTATGTCTACATGGAGTTCCGAGGACCATTGTATTAGATAGAGGAACCCAGTTTACCTCAAAGTTTTGGAATCAGTTGCATGAAACTTTGGGAACCAGGCTAGAGTTTAGTACAGCTTTTCACCCGCAGACAGATGGACAGACTGAGAGTGTCAATCAGATTCTGGAGGACATGTTGAGAGCTTGTGCACTAGATTATGGATCTAGTTGGGACGATAATTTGCCTTACGCAGAGTTCTCTTATAACAACAGTTATCAAGCCAGTTTGAAGATGGCCCCTTTCGAAGCACTGTACGGAAGGAGGTGCAGAACACCGTTGTTGTGGCACGAAGTTGGAGACCGACAGTTGTTTGGACCAGATTTGATTTAAGAGTCTGAAGAGAAGGTTAAGCTGATTCGCTATAGACTCAAGGTAGCCCAGTCCAGGAAGAAGAGTTATGCAGATTCAAAATGCAAGGAGACAGTTTACGAAGTTGGAGACATAGTGTATCTTCGTGTATCCCCACTTCGAGGAGTGAAGCGCTTTGGAGTTAAGGAAAAATTAGCACCACGTTTTGTGGGACCATACAAAGTTTTGGAATGTATGGGAGAAGTTTCTTACAAGTTGGAATTGCCCGAAGGATTGTCCGGAGTTCACGATGTGTTCCACGCTTCTCAGTTGAAGAAGTGCCACGCAGAGATGGCTGATATTCCTCTGAGAGATACAGTGCCGCTGGAAGTGATACAGTTGGATAGCAATTTGATCTACAAGGAGAAGCCAGTCAGGATTCTGGAGTTTGCCAGCCGTGTCACACGCAGCAAGGTTATCAAATTGTGCAAAGTTCAGTGGAGCCACCATACCGAGGATGAAGCCACCTGGGAGCGAGAGGAAGACCTACGGAAAGATCACCCACACCTATTTTCTAGCCAACCCGAATCTCGAGGGCGAGATTCATCTTAAGGGGGGTAGGTTTGTAACATCCCAAATTTTCAATTTGGAATGTTATACATTAGATCATCGTTGCATATCATATTTTATTTGCATTTTGGTTTGATCCTAGAAATTCTACGCAACTCAAGGACCCACAGAGAGAGTTGGGGATTTCATTATTTTCATATTCGAGTTTTTCTCGAATTTTGAAAAGAGGATCGTTTGATTTTAATTATTTTTCTCTTTGAATATTTCTTTTATAAAAATAAAAGAAAGAGGATAAAATGACTTCCTCAAAATAAAGAAATATCGGAGATTTAATATTAAAATCAAATAAAAAAATTATTCGGATTTTTATCGCTATTTTATTTGAATTAGGAAAAATATGCGTTTTTCAAAGTTGCATTTTAGGCCCAAATAAATGTTCACCTTGTCCGACCTATTTTTAGAGGACGGGGAAAAATTATTTCGGGATTTTTGGAGTCCGTTTAGTACTTATTTTCTTTATTTTTCTGCACGTTGAATTATTATTATTTTTTTAAAAGAGAAACCGACCCCGAGCCGTACCCGAGCGGGACTCCGCCCGGGGGGCTTTATAAGCCGCCGCCCTGAGCCGCCCCAAGGCCCAGCCGCCGCCAACCCACCCGCGCCCGCGCCCAAACCCTAACCCTAGCTGCCGCCTGCGCCGCGTGCTGCCGCGCGGCCACCCACCACCCCGCGCCGCCGTGCCGGAGCCGCATCGCCGCTGCCGCCGCCTCGCCGGACCGCCGGGGGAGGTAGCCGCCGCCGCCTCGGTTTTCGTGAGAAAACCGAACGGTTTTTTTCGAAACAGTGGATCCGTTTTTTAGATCCGGTTCGGTTTATTTTTTTTGGTTTAGTTATTTAGCGAACGCCCGTTCGTACGTTCGTTTTAATGAACGGTTTTCACCGTTTAGCCGCAGACAGCGAACGTTCGTTCGTTCATTAGCCTGTTCGTCAGTTTTTATTTTTCTCGGATTTTCCGCGATTATTTTTTATCGCGATTTCTGATCCGATTTTCGTTTTAGTTTATCTTTTCGCTCGTTTATCGGAATCAGGCGATTCAAGCGCCTAGAGTTTCATCTCGAAGCCCTGTTTCTATTTAACCAACTTGAACAAGATTTTGCTACTGTAAAATTTGACTTTAGTCCAGATTAGTAAACGAAGCTTGTTTCTTTCGCCGTTTGAGTTTTGTTGCTTCGTTTGATTTGATTCTTTTTGCATACTGGAGTTCTTAAGTTGAACTTTCTGGTTAGATCTCTTATTTGAGTTTTACCCATGCCCTTGCTTGATTGCTTATTGTATGCTTGTTTGTTTGCGATAGAGTACCCGGAGTGCGAAGCATGCTACCACGAGTCTCTAGCTTTCGCGGATCATCAGCAAGGCAAGTAACACTTTGATCATACCTCTTTACTACCCAGTTTTATTGCATTAGATCAATCCTCAAACAATTGCATGGTTAGGATCTGATTTAAATTGTGGGTTTGGGAAGTAGATGAGGTAGTACCTATTCACCTGTTTATTACCAAACCTATGGGAGTTACTTCTACGTCGCTTATACTGCTATGCTATGCTCGTAGACGTGGATTGGGTTTGAGTGTACTCATGACAAATGTGAGCATTCTTAATTAATGGTTAACTTAAGGTGGAAACTTTAACACGCATCTGGGTGGATTGAGGCACCTGGGGAATCCAGTGATTGCCTGTTTTTTGGAAATCTCGGGGTACCGTGTGATTCTCCTATGGACTGCCACCCAGGCTCAAGGGGATCATGAGATTTTTCATGCTAGAAACTTTCATGTGCAGCCACAAGCTATTATGGGCTCTAGCATAGTTGATTAAGTCGTGTGAACTCTTACAGTGGTAGACTAGCAGATGTAGGGGATGTAGGTGGTACTGTCTACCCATCGTAAGGTGTTAACGCTTTTGAAAGACTGTGTCTGGGTCATCCGTTTCTCAAACATCTTGTAGTGCGAGAAATCCAACGGAGGAGATCGAGTCTTGTGGGGAAAAGTGCGCAAACCTCTGCAGAGTGTACAAACTAATCATGGTTAGTTGTGTCCCCGTTATGGACATCTTGAGTATCTGGTTCTTGGATTATCATGTGGATCTCATCACTCTTAATTATAAAATTTGATTGGGATATTATTTACCTTTTTAATTGGGATTGAGATGGGGTTTACCATTCTCAATGTTTAACAACAACCATGATAGTTAAATAAAGTTTATTCCTTTGTTGTAGGAAAAAATTGGCTTTTCGCAAAACATATTAACCATACAGCCTCCACCAGCCATATATGCATGTAGTGATAGCATTATTCTGTTCATTACTCTTTTGTGTTACATTGCCAGCATATTCCATGTGCTGACCCGTTTTTGGGCTGCAACGTATCATGTTGCAGACTTTTCAGACGACGAGTAAGGAGCCTTAGGTCGTGGTCTTTCACTCAGTGATGCCGTTGGAGTTGATGGACTCACTTTATCTTCCAAGCCTTCCGCTGTTATCGTATTAGATGGCCTTAAGCCATATTTATTGTAATAAGTTCTGTTTTGAGACATTCGATGTAATAAGTGTGTGATTGCTACTCTGTTATAAATCCTTCAAGTATTGTGCGTGTCAGCATTACCGATCCAGGGATGACACTGATGCACAAAGATCAGACTGTTTGAGGTCATGCCGCTACAGCCATGCATAGACGCGGAGGAGCTTGTGCAGGTGTGAATGGGCACCGGAGGGGGTGGCGGGCGGGGTGAGGGTTTTTGGGACGTGGGGATGGTGAGGGTTTTCTTTTTTCTTTTTTGAATTGGCTGGTAAGGGTTTTCTGTCCCATAAAGAATTTTGGAGGCGGCACTTTGCTAGAGCCAACCGTGTGTGATTGATGCAACAGGCAAAATGAAAGTCATAGCACATGGTTCCAATTTTGGGAACCGTGTGTGATTGACGTACTACCTCAGTCCTAGTTTATTGGTCCCCTTTGTAATTTTTTACCAAATATTTAACTAAGAAATGTTTATGCATGTCACAAAAAATTATATCATTGAACACTATGCTCAAATACCCATCCAACGATACAATTTTTGCTGACCTGCACTAACATTTTGTGAGTTAAACCTTTGGTCAAAATTTAACACAAATTACAAAGGGGACCAATAAACCAAGACGGAGGTAGATGACTAACCAGTTGTCCGTCGTCGTCGGAGTCGTCGCCCGAGTGGTCGTCGGAGTCGTCGTCGGGGTCGTCACCAGAGTCGGTGTGGAACTCCGCCTCCGGTTGTGGAAGCTCGACGCCGTCGACGATGTCAGGGTGCAGCGATAACTCGCCGGCGGTGATGGCAACCTCTGTCTCCATCTCCACGCCGTGCTCCGGTGCTTTGCAGCCCCGGCGTCACCAGTCCCTCCGATGGGGTGCTTCGGCGGCATCCTCATACACTGATGGCTTTGAGGACTGAGAGCGGCGTCGAGGATGCAAGCGGAGAGAGAGGATTGTGTGTGTGGCGAGGATGGGGGTGTGCCGCTTGGGCGCACCATTAATATGGAGTAGTGGGAGTAGTGGGAGAGAGGCGGGCGGCGGTCAAACCGATG
This sequence comes from Aegilops tauschii subsp. strangulata, assembly GCF_002575655.3. Classification (NCBI taxonomy): domain Eukaryota; kingdom Viridiplantae; phylum Streptophyta; class Magnoliopsida; order Poales; family Poaceae; genus Aegilops; species Aegilops tauschii. The sequence goes on from NC_053039.3 coordinate 232,363,536, forward strand.
GCTCGCCTCCCAGTGAGCCTGCGCACCGGACTGCTGGCATGCCTACCAAAGTTTCACACAGCTACTCGCACACCTCCCGATGACATTGCGCAGCGAGCACGCCTCCTTCAATTCACACACCTGCATGCACACCTCCCGATCTGCCTGCGTGGCGGACTGCTCGCATGCGTCCGTCAACTCACGCCTGCTCGCACGACACATGGGTCACGCGGCGGCACGTATATTGTTTTTCTATTTGGATGATTAATGTTGCTGCTTTATTGCTTAGCCGAAGCATGGCACGTATCCATTGTTGGTCTAACGCTCACGGTTCGAATAAATAATCCATTTGGGATATTGGTTCCCAATTATTAATAATCTCCCGTTTGTAATTATATAAAGATTACATCAAAACTAGTCTCAAATTTGATAAAAGAAGTACAATGCTACTTTGTATTGGTGTCCATATGACAACACGATAAGTTTCATGAACTTCAAATAAGTTTTGGATGTACTAGAATTTAAAAATCAAGATTCTCAATGTTTGAAATTTGTTGCACGCTGAGTAAACATGCACCCAGTGAGACACATGTGTTTTTGCAATCCATTTAGGTGCACTGTCACGTGTGCATGTAGCTAAAATTTGATTTTTGCACATTATACCTGTAGAAAATCAATCAATTAATGCACGAAAACGTCTTAATGATCTCTGTTTTTTTTAAATTAAAACATCCCTCCTTTGGTAACATATATTCACCGCGGGATAATTAATTTAACATGCATCGTAGTTGCGGTGTATTCGCGATGTGTGTGTGGGTGTGTGTGCGTCTGGGGGTGGCGGGTGGCTCGCAGTACACTACGAGTTGTGAGCCACCATGTGGGTTAGCCGTTTTGTTAGGCAGGCCGGTGCCACACCAAAGTCGTGAATTCATTATTTCAAACATTACACAACCCTTTCATACATACATGTTTTGGCCACATGCAGTCGATGGTTGTCCTACACGACACTCAATACTCGCATGTGACGCTTTATGTGGGCCCGCGAGGTCGTCGTCCATCACTTTGACGAACAGTCGGCAGTGAGGTTAATTTGGCCAGCAAGGTAGAATCTTCTTTGTTTGTGTTATGGTGGTATATAGTACGCGTCGAAGAGGTGGGAGGGGACTAGCATATATACTATACGTACGCGTCCCTGAACAAGTACACCTCACTCAGTGTCGGGACTTTTCGGTTTCCGAGGCACGTGCCACATCAAAATTGTGAAATTGGCTATTGAAACATCACACAACACCTCTTTGGGCCACATGAATGCACGCGGTGGTTATCCTAGCTAGGACACTCACGTGTGACGCTTCCATCTGTGGGCCCACGAGGCCATCGTTGATGCATGCATGCATCACTTTGACCTACATCGAGAGAGGTTAATTAATTTCACCATCAATGAGGATTCTTTTTGGGTTGTACGTATTACGGTAGGAGCATATAGTATCCGCGAAAGAGGGGGGAAGGGGACCATCATATGTAGTACGCTTCATGAACCTCGCTCTGTGTGGGTGCATGGTTTATGGTTTTTGAGGCATGTGGCACATCAAAGTTGTGCATTTTGGGTATTTAACATATATATGTTTGGCCCACATGCAAAGCGATGGTGGTTGTCCTCTCGCACCCACTTAAGCGGTTATCAGCGATATCGATGCTTTCCATCTATGGGCCCGCTTGGTCCATCACTACTTTTTGCCTGACAACGAGAGAGGTTACTTTGACTTAGGAGGGAATTTTTTTGCTTGTAATACGGTATATATATAGGTCATGCTCTAGGATGACATGCATGATACACTTTAAGCACACACACAAGCATGTGTACGCATGAATCCGTCCATCGGGTCGAAGTGGCTAGTACAGCGGCATGTCATGAACCGATCTCGCTTTGTGTGGGGAGTGTACGATTTTCGACGTACGCGCCACATCAATGTTGTGAAATGGTATTCAAACATGCATGCATGCATCACCTCCATACATATGCATGTAGTGGTTGCCTTCGAACGGTACACTCCCTCGCGTCATTGGCCCGTGTCATGGCAATCTCCATTTCTTGGTAGTATTCTTCCAGCTTTTTTGTGCCTTGCTTGAGAAGCTGCAACTTCTTGAAAAGATCGTGTGTGTAGTGTGTAGGCACGAAGCAAGCTCTCATGACATCCTTCATTTGTTTCCAAGTCGTGATGGGTGTGTCGGATCACGGGTTCCGGCAAAACCCTCGAGGTTCGAACACTGGGGTGCGCGCGAAGATCTCCTCCCTACCGATCCACGCCCTAGCTCTCTAAGATCTCACGGACGAACTCAACGAACTCACAAGACAAAGACACAAGATTTGTACTGGTTTGGGCCACCGTTGTGGTGTAATACCCTACTCCAGTGTGGTGGTGGTGGATTGCCTCTTGGGCTGATGATGAACAGTACAAGGGGAAGAATAGCCTCCTGAGGTTGAGGTGTTCTTGTGCTTGACGAACTTGTGTGGTTGAGGATGATCTGGGTTATCCCTCCCCGTCTATGGTGGTGGCTAGTCATATTTATAGAGGCCCTGGTCCTCTCCTCAAATATTGAGCGGGAAGGGAGCCAACAACGGCCAATTTGAAAGGGGACAACTAGTACAGCTTATCCTGACAAAAGTAGTCTTCGCCTTCAAAAGGCTCTGGTGGTGACGCCGTCTTGGGCTCCATGGTGACCTCCGTCTTGTCGTCCCACTGGTCTTGGTCTCGTTGCACCGATATGGAAACCTTTTCTTGATGCCTCGGTACTCCGCGCCTGCGCTTGCCCCCTTGCCACAAAAGAGGAAACAAGGACGCTGCGCGCGCTGATGCCTGCCTAGCGCCCGCCTGGTCTCGATCGTCATGGCTCACGTCACAAGAGCCTCGCGAGGTTTGCCTTGCCTTGATCTCTCCACCCCTCGCGAGCCTGCCTGGCGAGGCCGCTCCTGAGGAGGTCTTGCGCCGTCCGCCTCGCGAGGCTTGGCCCCTCGCGAAGGTCCTGGATGCCTTGTTGATGAAGATCGGCCGTACGGGCTGCTAGCTCAGCCACGCCATGGGCCGCAGGCAGGCAAGTCTGGGGACCCTCGTTCCCAGAATGCCGACAGTAGCCCCCGGGCCCAAGGCGCGCTCGGGCTTGGCTTCGAGGCGAAGCCAAAGGTCAAGCGCGGAGCGCCGCGGGCCCCAAAAGCCTACGGCCTCGGTTGACGCATGGCGCTTGTTTGGACGTGGGCATCTCCGCTTCCCCACGCTGCCTCGGCAACTGCCCGACTTAACAAGTCCCTGCGACATGCAAGGAAAACCATCATTACCTGTGATCGTGGGGGCACTGGTTGGCCTTCTTCCGCTATAAATGGGGAGGGGGGCAGAGCCCCCGTCGCCCATCTCTTCCTTGTTCGCTTGCTTCTTCCTCCTTTCTCTACTGCTAGTAGTAACTTCAATGGCGCTGATCCGAAGGTTCTCACCTGACGAGAAGGGAAAGATCCCCCTCGACACGTCGGCGCTACTTCCGCCGAAGAAGAGGTCGGTCCACCATCGCTACGCTGCGGCGATGCAGGTGGTGACGAGGCCTTGGTGTGAGCGGCCTCCTCCTGGGTATCCACTGCCCTTGTACGCCCAAGCCGGGGGCTCGGGAGGAAGGAGCAACGAGCATCAGCGCGCGCACCGCGGCCAAAGTCGACGTGCTGCGGCGACGAGCGCTGTCGCTCCTGGAGTCCATGCCGCGGACTCCTCGCGCGAGCTTGTGCTGTGGGCGGCGATGCCCCCAAGCTCCTGGATCCGCTTCCCGCACTTCTTCTCTGACATGATGTTGCCGAGGGGGCCTCTCGAGCTCTGGTTGCAGCATGCCGACTGCGACGCTCCGGCAACCAGAGCGGAGGTTGAAGCAGTCTCCACCGGCAAGATCTTCATGACCCGTGGCTGGGGCGAGGTCGCGCGGGTTTGCCGTGCGGAGGGCACCCTCGCGATCCACTTCGAGTACGACGGTGCCTCCACGCTGTTCTTCAAGGTCTTCAACGCGGAGGGTCGACGCTTGGAGTGTTGCCCCGAAGGAGAGCGCCAGGATGAGGCGCGCCCCGCTCGCGGCTGCTCCAGCAGCAGCGACTCTTGGGAGTTCAGCGGTTCTCCCGAGCTCTGCGAGACTCCGGAGACGAGCGACGACAGCTACGTGCCCCCGAGCTGTCACCGTGCCCGGAGTAGGGCCGCAAAGTCCGGCCGCCGCCGCCGCTGATCTGGATGGGGTTGGCGCCGGCCTCCCGCGGCCCACTGTTGATGATGGCGTCAGCCGTAGGAGGGTGTAGATAGGATTCCCCTAGGTTCTCATCTCATGTTCCCTGCGAGGAATCGAGAAGTACCCCGTGGGGGCGTTTAAAGAGTCTGCAATGTCTTTTGTTGATATTATCCTAATTATGGAAGCCTTGTGAGCGCAAGTCCTGTTTAGGCTCGGTCTTCCCTTTCCAATCTCATGACAGCTTGTTGCTCTATGCTGACAGGTCCCGGTCCCCAGGCAAGCTTCAGTCGTCGCTGGTACGCCAGGTCGCGTGCCGTGTTCAAGGCCAGGAGGTGAGCGGCCCAGGTCCAGTAAGAGCCCCTGAGGCGCGATGCTCAGGGGGTCCCCTTTAGCGCTCAAGCAGCCGTGGTGAGATAAGAAAGGGAGGCGACGTTGCCGCAACAGGGCTGCGGCGAGCCCGTCCCCTAGGTTCCAATGATTAGTTGATCTGAGCTCGTGACTTATCTTGGCGGTCCAGGGTCGATTCTTCGTGATGCGCCAGACCTGTGCACGAACATCCGCAGCGTAGCTAGCTCAGGCCCATGCGAGTCCTCCCCCTTCCAATGCTCTCCTTTGTGCTCTACGTCCTCAGGTCCCGACCCTCGAGCGAGCTCAGCCGCCGCTGGTATGCCAGGTCGTGTGCCGTGGTCATGGCCAGGGGGTGAGGGCTGGAGAGCCAGTAAGAGCTCTTGAGTCGCGATGCTCAGGAGCCCCCCTTTTAACGTGCAAGCGGATTACTTGGAAGTGGTGGGAGCTCGCGGTACCGCATGGTATTATCCTCGTGAGATTCCTGCGAGCCAACATAAGGAAGAATACGATCTGCCGTTATGGTTGCCAGCCTGCCGCTGGTTTCTCTGCGAGGGGGTGAAGGCACTGAGGGCCCGGTGAGGTGACGTGCGCGGGGCGTGCCGCGATCCAGAGCTCGACCGCTCAGGTTTATCGACGTGGCAGGGACGGACCCGTGCGTGGGAGGCGATGATCGAGCAGGTAGTAATCATAGGTAGGTTAAACATGAAAGTTGCAGGCTTAAGTAAATGCATGAGAGATACATGCCACTGGGTCAAGCCCGAGCGGCTTGGGGATGATGCAGCCCGAGGGGCGCTCCCAACACGGTAAGCTAAAGACATAAAAAGGGATACATGCCACAGGGACGGACCCACGCGGCCTGGGAATGATGCAGCCCGAGGGGTGCTCCCAGCTAAATGAACTTGGAAAATGTCACTTGGTTCTGTTGACGAAGGAGAGTTGGGGCAGCTGAAGGTGCGCGGCGAAGGGATTGCTCCTCACGAGCCATCGGGGCCCTGAGCCTCGGGAGGCTCTGGGGGCTCAGGTGGTTCCCTGAGGACCGTCTCCATCTCTGTCAGGACGGCATGATGCCTGGCCTCCTGAGCCGCCAGGATACGCCGCAGGTTGCGCTGATAGGTTGACGACACGCTCGGCAGGCCGAAAGGCATGCGAACGTAGCTGTGTGGCGGACCCTCGCAACGGCCCACGCGCGAAGGCCAGAAAAGCTCCTGAGAAGCGGCCCTGTTGAGCCCTGGGACGTCGATGCAGACGCGCAGCCCGGCATCCTTGCCTGGATGGGGAGTTGCGCCTCGTGAGCGGCGGTCGCCGCGCATGGCCCTTGCGTCTTGCAGTTCCTGGGTGGTCTTGGTGATGAACTCCTGAGCGGTGGGCGATCCTTGCCCTGTGCCCTCCTGAGGGAAACGTGCCGCGAAGCACGCCTCCAAGTGGTGCCCAAGCGCCTCCCTCGTGATGTGGGCAAGGTCTGAGGCCTTCTAGAAGAAAGCCCCCGAGCCCTGCCCGAGGAGGGCGCCGGGCGCGCTTTCCAATGTGATGGAGGGAGGCGCCCCTGGAGCGGGCGCTAATCCTGACGAGGCTCCGGCTGTAACGCCACCCTCCTGAGGTCCCGCACGGCTCAGCTGTTTCTTCTTCTTCTTGGGGGTGACCTTAGGAGGGCCCTCGCCCTTGCTGTCGGGGTCGTCGATTGCTGCAGCTTGGAAGGCACGCTCGAGGGAGCACACCGCATCTCTTTCTTCACATGGGACCGTGATGATCCCGCCGCTTCTCGGCATCTTGAGGACATTGTAGCCGTGATAGGTCACCGCCATGAACTTGGCCAGGGCTGGATACCTGAGGATGGCATTGTACGGCCGACGGATGTGCGCGACGTCGGCGTCGATGAGCTCGGTGTGGTAGTTCTTGCGTTCTCCGAAGGTGACAGGGAGGCGGACCTGCCCTATCGGTGTGGTGGAACCGTCGGTCACTCCTGAGAAAGGCTTGGTAGGCTAAAGCTGGTCATATGGCACTTGGAGGTTGTCAAACATGTCGACGGACAGGATGTTGAGCCCTGTGCCGCCGTCGATGAGGGTCTTGGTAACTTGCACGTTGCTGATGAATGGGGAGCAAAGCATCGGGAGGGCGCCAGCGGTAGCTGCGCACTTGAGCTGATCTACCGAGTTGAACGTGATGGGGCACTGGGACCATCTGAGCGGGCGTGTGGCTTCGAACTTGGGGAGGACTGCATTCACTTCACGAGCAAACTGCTTGAAGATACGCTGCAAGGCTGGGGCCTGGGCTCCGCCCAAGATGCAGGCGATAGCACGCGGTTCCTGGAAGCCTCCAGCCCCCACGTCTTGATGGTGTTCGTCATTCCTTCTTGGCGATGGTGGCAGTGGAGGGAGTCCGGCGTTGCCTTGAGGACGATCCTCATGAGGCTGATCCCTCCAGGTGCCCTCGCGAGGCTGATACTGCCAGCGGTCCTCACGAGGCCGGTCGCGCCACTCCTGGCGCAGGCCACGGTCGTCCCAGCGTCCGCCATCACGTCCTCCTCCTCGGCCGTAGCCCCGGTCGTTGTGCTCGAAGCGTCGACCGAAGCGTCCTTGGCGAATGGCTCTGAGCTCTTGACAGTCGCTGGTGTTGTGGGTATTCAGGTTGTGGAAGGCGCAGAACAGACGGCTGCTCTTGGACGACTCTGGTTGGTCTCTGCCATGCATGGTGTCTGGTTCCGCTGCGAGCACGGCTACTCCCTTGCGCTTCACGTCCTTGGCCTTGGCTTTCTTGTCCTCCGGGTCTACGGCTGGGAGCTCGAGGGGGGAGAGGCGCCCCTCCTCAGCTATTGCGCACTTGGTCGCCAGGTTGAACAACTCCAGGGACGTGCACAGCTCCTTGTGGATAGCGAGCTCTTCCTTCATCTTGACGTCGCGGACGCCATCAGAGAACGCAGAAATGATGGCCTCGTCCGTCACCTTGGGGATCTTGAGGCGGACGTTGTTGAAGCGCTGGATGTACTTCTGGAGGGTCTCACCCGGTTGCTGCTTGACGCGGCGCAGGTCACCCGCGGCCGGCCGGCGGTCGCGAGTGCCCTGGAAGTTGGCGACGAAGCGGTTGCGCATCTCGTCCCAGGAGGAGATCGAGCCCGGTGGCAGGTTCAAGAGCCAGGAGTGGGCGCCATCCTCGAGAGCCATGGGAAACTAGTTCGCCATGACTTTCTCATCGCCGTTGGCCGCTTCGATGCTCAGCTCGTAGAGCTACAAGAACTCCGCGGGGTCGGGGGTGCCGTCGTAGCGCGGAGGCAGATCCGGCTTGAACTTGCCCGACCAGGTGACGCTACACAGCTCGGGGGTGAAAGCGCGGCAGCCGGCTGTGGTCACCGGGGCCTGCCTTGGGGGTGGAGCTTGGTCTTGATAGGCTCCACGCCCTGCTATTACAGGTGGCGCGCGGTCTTGCCGCAGCAGCCGGTCCTGGCGCGGTGGTGCGAGGAGCGGCGGAGCGTTTTCTTGCGGCGGAGGGACTTCTTGACACCTTCTTTATTCACGCGCGGGCGCGGGATGCGGCGGGTCGCGTCGTGGAGCCGCGCGCCTTGGCGCCAGGGCGCCGTCTTGGGGCAGAGGTGGTGGAGGCGCTCCGTGAGCTACGTCGCCCGTAGCTGGCGGAGGGCGAGGCGGAGAGAGGGACGGCGCAGGGGAGCCCCCTGCGGCGCGGACAAGCTCGGCGATGCGGTCGAGCCAGTCCTCGTAGAGGTCGTCGACCGGTCGGTAGCGCAGGAGCTCGTGCGCCATGAGGAGCGCGGCCCGTGCGTCCATGGGAGGGCGACGTGCTTGGGAAGAAGAACCGGCCGGGGTCAGCGATGGAGTGGCGGTGCGGCCATCCCGCCGCACTGAGGGGTGCAGCGAGGATGCTTGCTGCTCGTTCCCCGCCGGGCCGGTGGCAGCGTTGGCAGCAGGCGACGGGGAACGAGGAGGTGGCCCGCCGACGGGAGCCGTCTGAGCGACGCGGGCGGCGAGGGCAGCCCGGCGCTCAGCACGAGCGCGGCGAGTGTCCGCCATGGAGACGACGGAGCAACGGGGCGCGGAACGATGGAAGGAAGCTTCGGCGCACCCCTACCTGGCGCGCCAAATGCCGGATCACGGGTTCTGGCAAAACCCTCGAGGTTCGAACACTGGGGTGCGCGCGAAGATCTCCTCCCTACCGATCCACGCCCTAGCTCTCTAAGATCACGCGGACGAACTCGACGAACTCACAGGACAAAGACACAAGATTTATACTTGTTCGGGCCACCGTTGTGGTGTAATACCCTACTCCAGTGTGGTGGTGGTGGATTGCCTCTTGGGCTGATGATGAACAGTACAAGGGGAAGAACAGCCTCCTGAGGTTGAGGTGTTCTTGTGCTTGACGAACTTGTGTGGTTGAGGATGATCTGGGTCATTCCTCCCCGTCTATGGTGGTGGCTAGTCCTATTTATAGAGGCCCTGGTCCTCTCCTCAAATATTGAGCGGGAAGGGAGCCAACAACGGCCAATTTTAAAGGGGACAACTAGTACAGCTTATCCTGACAAAAGTAGTCTTCGCCTGCAAAAGGCTCTGGTGGTGACGCCGTCTTGGGCTCCATGGTCACCTCCGTCTTGCCGTCCCGCTGGTCTTGGTCTCGTTGCACCGATATGGGAACCTTTGGTTGATGCCTCGGTACTCCGCGCCTGCGCTTGCCCCCTTGACACAAAAGAGGAAACAAGGACGATGCGCGCGCTGGCGCCCGCCTGGTCTCGATTGTCATGGCTCACGTCACGAGAACCTCGCGAGGTTTGCCTTGCCTTGATCTCTCCGCTCCTCGCGAGCCTACCTAGCGAGGCCGCTCCTGAGGAGTTCTTGCGCCGTCCGCCTCGCGAGGCTTGGCCCCTCGCGAGGGTCTTGGATGCCTTGTTGATGAAGATGGGTCGTACGGGCCTGCTAGCTCAGCCACGCCGTGGGCCGCAGGCAGGCAAGTCTGGGGACCCCCGTTCCCAGAACACCGACAGGGTGGTTCGCCTTTCTCCCTTCCTCGCTCGATCACTTGTTCCCACCAAATGAGGACATAGTCTTGAAACTCAAGGAAGGCCATGGTGATTTTCTTCTCCTCTTCGTAATTGTGAAGACGGAATATCTTGTCGACCTTCAATGCCCATGAGAGTATACTCCTCAAGATCGTTACTTCCGAAGAACTTGGGCCTCGTGAACTTGAGCTTGTCGTGGCGTTGTTCTTCATCATGTGGACGATGGTGATGTCGGACTTGGCATGGAAAAACGTCTTCAATTTCATGCTCCTCTTGATGGACTTGCCGATTAGGTCGAGGCATGTGCGCCCGGTTCCTTCTTTCTTGTTGCTCTTCATGGCAAGCGGCTTCATCTTGTCGTTCTTGGCGCAGTGCTTATTCTTGTTCACGCACTTTACACTTGCGTTCGTTGATGGCTCTAGTGGCCTCATGGAGTGCGCTTGTGCTTCAGGTGCTTGTGTCATGGCTTTGTTGCTCTTGCTGGAGTGTGTCACCGTCGTGAGGTTCTTGACATGGACGTTGTGGTTGTCGAGGTTGCTCTTGGTCCACAGTGTCTTGTTCTTGGTGTCATGCTTTTTCACGTGCTCGGACTGGGTCTTGCAAACCATTGCCATGGAATGTATTTTGGTTGTCGTTGCAGCAAGGTGAGCGAGATCGAGGAGGACTTACATCGGAAGAAGAGTAGACCGAAGAGTGTCGACTTGAGTGGCGCCGTCTTGACGAAGAAGTTGTGGAGGATGCGCGGCTCATGATCATGTTGAAAAATTCCTCCATTTGAGTGTTGAGCTTGGCGTCAAGATAATCCCAGTTTCTTGCTTCCGATTAGCGTAGGCCGGTGGCGAGTTGCTCGATGCGATCGCTCAAAGCTTCACTTTCTTGATGAAGAGCTGGTTGGGCAACGAAGAAGTGATTTTTGGTGATGTAGTCGCGTTCATCATCTTGACCCTCAAAGAGTGGGTTCGCCGAAGCGCTTGGCCTATCCATCATAACCAAGTGGTGGTGAGTAGGAAAATGAGAGAACAATACCAAAGTTACTTTTTCCGAAGATTGAGGATGTATCGAGTATCACTCAACGTAATGCTATAATAGGAGAATTGGTAACGTGTTTTATTTTCTCACACCTACAAGTAAAGGCTTATGGAGTAGCTTGGTTAGGAAGAGTGGCACAAAATTCAAGCAAGTGTTAGCCAAGATATTGATTGTCGGTGTCAAAACCGGCAGATCTTGGGTAGGGGGTCCCGAACTGTGCGTCTGAGGATCGAAGGTAACAGGAGGCGGGGGACACGATGTTTACCCAGGTTTGGGCCCTCTTAATGGAGGTTATACCCTACTTCCTGCTTGATTGACTATGATGAGTATAGGGGTTACAAGAGTTGATCTACCTCGAGATCGTAATGGTTAAACCCTAGATGTCTAGCCTGTATGATTATGATTGCTTTATAGACTAAACCCTCCGGTTTATATAGACACCGGAAGGGGCTAGGGTTGTACAAAGTCGGTTTACAGAAGAAGGAAACTACACATCCAGACGTCCAACTTGCCATCCACGCAAAGGAGAGTCCTATCCGGACATGGGGGAAGGTCCTCGGTCGTGTATCTTCACGGCCCATCTCACATAGCCCGGATGCCCGAGGACCCCCTAGTCCAGGACTCCCTCAGTAGCCCCCGAACCAAGCTTCAATGACGACGTGTCCGGCGCGCATATTGTCTTCGGTGTTGCAAGGCGGGTTCCTCCTCCGAATATTCCAAAGCAATTTGAACAAAAGAACTATATTCAACGCAGTATCCGGCTTTGATACCTCTCCAACGTATCTATAATTTTTTATTGTTCCATGTTATTATATTATCTGTTTTGGATGTTTAATGGGCTTTAATATGGTCTTTTATATTATTTTCGGGACTAACCTATTAACCGGAGGCCTAGTGCCAGTTTCTGTTTTTTTTGCCTATTTTAGAGTTTTGCAGAAAAGGAATACCAAACGGAGTCCAAACGGAATGAAACCTTCGCGATGATCTGTCTTGGACCGAAAGCAATCCAGAAGACTTGGAGTTGAAGTCTGGAACTCCACGAGACGGCCATGAGGCAGGAGGGCGTGCCTAGGGGGTAGGCGCACCCCCCCACCCTCATGGGCCCCTCGCAGCTCCACCGACGTACTTCTTTCGCCTATATATACTCTTATACCCTAGATCGATCAGAGAGAGCCACGAAACCACTTTTCCACCTCCGCAACCTTCTGTACCCGTGAGATCCCATCTTGGGGCCTTTTTCGGCGATCTGCCGGAGGGGGAATCGATCACGGAGGGCCTCTACATCAACACCATTGCCTCTCCGATGAAGCATGAGTAGTTTACCACAGACCTTCGGGTCCATAGTTATTAGCTAGATGGCTTCTTCTCTCTCTTTGATTCTCAATACAAAGTTCTCCTCGATGTTCTTGGAGATCTATTCGATGTAATACTCTTTTGCGGTTTGTTTGCCAAGATCCGATGAATTGTGTATTTATGAACAAGATTATCTATGAATATTATTTGGTTCTTCTCTGAATTCTTATATGCATGATTTGATATCTTTGCAAGTCTCTTCGAATTATCGGTTTAGTTTGGCCTACTAGATTGATCTTTCTTGCAATGGGAGAAGTGCTTAGCTTTGGATTCAATCTTGCGGTGTCCTTTCCCAGTGATAGTAGGGGCAGAAAGGCATGTATTTTATTGTTGCTATCGAGGATAAAAAGATGGGGTTTATATCATATTGCTTGAGTTTATCCCTCTACATCATGTCATCTTGCTTAATGCGTTACTCTGTTCTTATGAACTTAATACTCTAGATGCATGTTGGATAGCGGTCGATGTGTGGAGTAATAGTAGTAGATGCAGAATTGTTTCGATCTACTTGACACGGATGTGATGCCTATATTCATGATCATTTCCTTAGATATCTTCATAACTATGCACTTTTCTATCAATTGCTCGGCAGTAATTTGTTCACCCATCGTAATACATGCTATCTTGAGAGAAGCCACTAGTGAAACCTATGGCCCCGGGTCTCTTTCTTATTATATTGCATCTCTTTTATTTACATCGCATCTCGTTTACTATTTTGCAATCTTTACTTTCCAATCTATACAACAAAAATACCAAAAATATTTCCTTTACTATCTTTATTAGATCTCACTTTTGCGAGTGACCGTGAAGGGATTGACAACCCCTTTATCGCGTTGGTTGCAAGGTTCTTGATTGTTTGTGTAGGTACTAGGTGACTTGTGCGTTGTCTCCTACTGGATTGATACCTTGGTTCTCAAAACTGAGGGAAATACTTATGCTACTTTGCTGCATCACCCTTTCCTCTTCAAGGGAAAACCAACGCATGCCCAAGAGGTAGCAAGAAGGATTTCTGGCGCCGTTGCCGGGGAGATCTACGCCAAGTCAAGACATACCAAGTACCCATCATAAACTCTTCTCCCTCGCATTACATTATTTACCATTCGCCTCTCGTTTTCCTCTCCCCCACTTCTAAAATGATTTTCGAAAACCTTTGCCTTTTCTTCGCCCTCCTTCCATTCGATCTTGTGTTACCATGTGCCTTCTTTTGCTTGCATCTTCGCTTGCTAAAAGTTTATGGATCCTCATCCCCTTGCTAATCTTTTTTAGAGATCCAATTATGATGAACCAATTTCTAGTGATTTGAGTGCACTAGATTATCTTTACGAGGTTTTGCTTGAAATTCATGAATCTGAAAATTGTGATGAAGAAATTCATGAAGAGATTCACGATAGATCCTTGAATAAAAAGCATGATTGCAATGATTTTACTATAAATTCTCTTGATGTCCATTGTGCTAATAATATGCAAAGCCCTAAGCTTGGGGATGCTAGTTTTGCTATGTCTACTACTTGTTGCAATGATCATGATTGGGGTGATTCTTTTTATGGTCTTGAAAATTTATTTAAGCCCCATGATGAATATGAGATTGATAATAGTGTTTGCAATAATATTGAAAATGGGTATGGAAGAGTGTCAACTTTAGATCCCACATATTTGGAAAATGTTCAATCTTATGGTATTTTTGATAAAAGTGGGTTTGGAGAGGTCATGACTTTAGTTAATGATAATCCCACTATTTTGGAAGAGTGTCAACTTCGCATGCATGTGGATCGTGTTGAGAATATGTTATGTGATAGCTATTTTGTTGAATTTGCCTATGATCCTACATGTAATTATTATGAGACAGGAAAATATGGTTGTAGAAATTTTTAATTTACTAAATTACCTCGCGTCATGTTGAGATTGCTATCGTCTCTTTCTTCTTCCTTGCATATGCTAATTTTTGCTTGCTATGATAATTTGTTTGCTTATAAAATGCCTATGAATAGTAAGTATGTTAGAATTAGATGTGTTTATCACATGTTTTATGATGCTCTCTTTGTGCTTTAATTCTTGCCTTTGATGTGAGCATCATTAAAATTATCAATGCCTAGCTAGGGGCGTTAAACGATAGCGCTTGTTGGGAGGCAACCCAATTTTATTTTTGTCCTTTGCTTTTTGTTCCTGTTTAGTGATAAATAATTCATATAGCTTCTGTTAGATTGTGTTTTTTGTGTTTAGTTAGTTTTTGTGCCAAGTAGAACCTTTGGGAAGACATGGGTGAAGTCTTTGCGATCTTGCTGTAAAAAACAGAAACTTTTGCGCTCACTAAATTAGCTGTCATTTTTTACTGGAGAGTGATTTTATGTTGATTATTTTTGCATATGATTAACAGACAAATTACACACGTCCAACAATTTATTTCAGAATTTTTGGAGTTACATAAGTATTCGAACAAATCAGATTGCTACAGACTGTTCTGTTTTTGATAGATTCTGTTTTTCGTGTGTTGTTTGCTTATTTTGATGAATCTATGAGTAGTATCGGGGGGTATGAACCATAGAGAAGTTGGAATACAGTAGTTTTAACACCAATATAAATAAAGAATGAGTTCATTACAGTACCTTAAAGTGGTGGTTTATTTTCTTATACTAACGGAGCTCATGAGATTTTCTGTTGATGTTTTGTGTTGTAAAGTTTTCAAGTTTTTGGGTAAAGATTTGATGGATTTTGGAATAAGGAGTGGCAAGAGCCTAAGCTTGGGGATGCCCAAGGCACCCCAAGGTAAAATTCAAGGACAACCAAAAGCCTAAGCTTTGGGATGCCCCGGAAGGCATCCCCTCTTTCGTCTTCGTCTATCGGTAACTTTACTTGAGGCTATATTTTTATTCACCACATGATATGTGTTTTGCTTGGAGCGTCTTGTATGATTAGACTCTTTGCTTTTTAGGTTAACACAATCATCCTTGCTGTACACACCTTTTGGGAGAGACACGCATGAATCGGAATTTATTAGAATACTCTATGTGCTTCACTTATATCTTTTGAGCTAGATAATTTTGCTCTAGTGCTTCACTTATATCTTTTTAGAGCACGGTGGTGGTTTTATTTTATAGAAATTATTGATCTCTCATGCTTCACTTATATTATTTTGAGAGTCTTTTAGAACAGCATGGTAATTTTCTTCGGCTATAAAATTAGTCCTAATATGATGGGCATCCAAGATGGGTATAATAAAAACTTTCATATAAAGTGCATTGATTGAGTAGTTGTGAATTTGAGAGATACTTGTGTTAAAGTTTGTGATTCCCGTATCATGCAAGTATGGTGAACCGTTATGTGATGAAGTTGGAGCATGATTTGTTTTTTGATTGTCTTCCTTATGAGTGGTGGTCGGGGACGAGCGATGGTCTTTTCCTACCAATCTATCCCCCTAGGAGCATGCGTGTAGTACTTTTTCGTTTCGATAAGTAATAGATTTTTGCAATAAGTATGTGAGTTCTTTATGACTAATGTTGAGTCCATGGATTATACGCACTCTCACCCTTCCACCGTTGCTAGCCTCTCTAGTACCGTGCAATTTTTGCCGGTACCATAAATCCACCATTTACCTTCCTCAAAACAGCCACCATACCCACCTATTATGGCATTTCCATAGCCATTCCGCAATATATTGCCATGCAACTTTCCACCGTTCCGTTTATTATGACACGCTTCATCATTGTCATATTGCTTTGCATGATCATGTAGTTGACATCGTATTTGTGGCAAAGCCACCGTTCATAATTTTTCATACATGTCACTCTTGATTCATTGCACATCCCGGTACACTGCCGGAGGCATTCACATAGAGTCATATTTTGTTCTAAGTATTGAGTTGTAATTCTTGAGTTGTAAGTAAATAAAAGTGTGATGATCTTCATTATTAGAGCATTGTCCCATGTGAGGAAAGGATGATAGAGACTATGATTCCCCCACAAGTCGGGATGAGACTCCGGGCAAAAAATAAATAAAAAATAAAAAAGAGGCCATAAAAAAAATAGAAAGGTCCAAATAAAAAAATGAGAGAACAAGAGAGAAGGGGCAATGCTACTATCCTTTTACCACACTTGTGCTTCAAAGTAGCACCATGATCTTCATGATAGAGAGTCTCCTATGTTGTCACTTTCATATACTAGTGGGAATCTTTAATTATAGAACTTGGCTTGTATATTCCAATGATGGGCTTCCTCAAAATGCCCTAGGTCTTCGTGAGCAAGCGAGTTGGATGCACCCCCACTTAGTTTCTTTTTGATCTTTCATACACTTATAGCTCTAGTGCATCCGTTGCATGGCAATCCCTACTCACTCACATTGATATCTATTGATGGGCATCTCCATAGCCATCGATACCCCTAGTTGATGTGAGACTATCTTCTCCTTTTTGTCTTCTCCACAACCACCATTCTATTCCACCTATAATGTTATGTCCATGGCTCACGCTCATGTATTGCGTGAAGATTGAAAAAGTTTGAGAACATTAAAAGTATGAAACAATTGCTTGGCTTCTCATCGGGGTTGTGCATGATTTAAATATTTTGTGTGATGAAGATAGAGCATAGCCAGACTATATGATTTTGTAGGGATAGCTTTCTTTGGCCATGTTATTTTGAGAAGACATGATTGCTTTATTAGTATGCTTGAAGTATTATTATTTTTATGCAATATTAAACTTTTGTTTTGAATCTTTCGGATCTGAACATTCATGCCACAATAAAGAAAATTACATTGATAATTATGATAGGTAGCATTCCACATCAAAAATTCTGTTTTTATCATTTACCTACTCGAGGATGAGCAGGAATTAAGCTTGGGGATGCTTGATACATCTCCAACGTATCTATAATTTTTGATTGTTCCATGCTATTATATTATCTGTTTTGGATGTTTGATGGGCTTTAATATGCTCTTTTGTATTATTTTTGGGACTAACCTATTAACTGGAGGCCCAGTGCCAGTTTCTGTTTTTTTGCCTATTTTAGAGTTTCGCAGAAAAGGAATACCGAACGGAGTCCAAACAGAATGAAACCTTCACGATGATCTTTCTTGGACCGAAAGCAATCCAGAAGACTTGGAGTTGAAGTCTGGAACTCCACGAGGCGGCCACGAGGCAGGAGGGCGCGCCCCCACCCTCGTGGGCCCCTCTTAGCTCCACCGATGTACTTCTTTCGCCTATATATACTCTTATACCCTAGATCGATCAGAGTGAGCCAAGAAACCACTTTTCCACCGCCGCAACCTTCTATACCCATGAGATCCAATCTTGGGGCCTTTTCCGACGATCTGTCGGAGGGGGAATCGATCACGGAGGGCTTCTACATCAACACCACTGCCTCTCTGATGAAGCGTGAGTAGTTTACAACAGACCTTCAGGTCCATAGTTATTAGCTAGATGGCTTCTTGTCTCTCTTTGATTCTCAATACAAAGTTCTCCTCGATGTTCTTGGAGATCTATTTGATGTAATACTCTTTCGTAGTGTGTTTGCCGAGATCCGATGAATTGTGGATTTATGAACAAGATTATCTACGAATATTATTTGGTTCTTCTCTGAATTCTTATATGCATGATTTGATATCTTTGCAAGTCTCCTTGAATTATTGGTTTATTTTGGCCTACTAGATTGATCTTTCTTGCAATGGGAGAAGTGCTTAGCTTTGGGTTCAATCTTGCGATGTCCTTTCCCAGTGACAGCAGGGGCAGCAAAGCACGTATTGTATTATTGCCATCGAGGATAAAAAGATGGGGTTTATATCATATTGCTTGAGTTTATCCCTCTACATCATGTTATCTTGCTTAATGCGTTACTCTGTTCTTATGAACTTAATACTCTAGATGCATGCTGGATAGCGGTCGATGTGTGGAGTAATAGTAGTAGATGCAGAATCGTTTCGATCTACTTGACACGGACGTGATGCCTATATTCATGATCATTGCCTTAGATATCTTCATAACTACGCGCTTTTCTATCAATTGCTCAGCGATAATTTGTTCACCCACCGTAATACATGCTATCTTGAGAGAAGCCACTAGTGAAACTTATGGCCCCCGGGTCTCTTTCTTATTATATTGCATCTCTTTTATTTACATCGCATCTCGTTTACTATTTTGCAATCTTTACTTTCCAATCTATACAGCAATAATACCAAAAATATTTACTTTACTATCTTTATTAGATCTCACTTTTGCGAGTGACCGTGAAGGGATTGACAACCCCTTTATCACGTTGGTTGCAAGGTTCTTGATTGTTTGTGCAGGTACTAGGTGACTTGTGCATTGTCTCCTACTGGATTGATACCTTGGTTCTCAAAACTGAGGGAAATACTTACGCTACTTTGTTGCATCACCCTTTCCTCTTCAAGGGAAAGCCAACGCATGCTCAAGAGGTAGCAGGCTTTTATATCGTCGGTTCTGTTAGGTGGTCCCTCCATGATACTCCGGACAGCTTCGGCCTCACATTAAATATCATATCCTTCGACTTCTGCGCTACCATCGCCTCGGCTTCCACGTGTCAGACGAATACGAAGGGTCCAAGTGTTTTTACAGATAACACCGTGTTGACGTGGGGAAGACGTCTATTTAAGGAGATTGGGTCTCAGATACCATTCCAAACCAGGGGAAAAATCCCTAGAGCTGGCCATAGAGAACCACGCAAACATGGTTGGCACTCCCGGTTCTTCCTCACGCCCTCACGGCCCTAAAAAAGGTGATTGGGAGAGCTGCTCGGCCTCCCACGCCCAGCTGGCCAAGCGCCAGACGCAGTGATATCTTCCTCCCGCGGACCTGATTCCCATTCGGGCGGGATTAACTTCCATAAATGGCGAAGCCCTGGCGGAAAATTTCCCCAATCCTACTGAAGGGGAGCGGGTGTGCTTCGTTTCCTTCCTACTAAGAGGCGTTGGATTTCCCATCCACCCTTTCCTCCGAGGTCTCCTGGTGTACTACGGCCTTCAGCTGCACAATCTCATGCTGGGCTCCATTCTGCACATCGCGGGCTTCGTTGCTCTTTGTGAGCTGTTCCTAGGTTGCGAGGCCCATTTTGAGTTATGGAGAAAACTTTTCTGCCTCGTCCCCTGCTCCCAAAAGGGATCTATACTCGAGGTGGGCGGTGCCGAAGTATGGCGCATAGCCGGGACAGGATACCTGTCCGTCACTCCGAAGAAGGCATCCGAAGAGTGGCCCTCAGAGTGGTTTTATATTGAAGATGTTTGTCGGCGTCCTGGGAACGGGGGTACCCAGACTTGCCTGCCTGCGGCCCACGGCGTGGCTCCACCAGCGGCCTGGTATGGCCCATCTTCGGCAGCAACCACTCAAGACCCTCGCGAGGGGCCAAGCCTCGGGAGGCGAACGATGCAAGACCTCCTCAGGGGAAGCCTCGCTAGGCGGGCTCACGAGGAGCGGAGATATCAAGGCAGAGGGCACCTCGCGAGGTGCGCGTGATGTGAGCCATGACGACCAAGGCCAAGCGGGCGCCAGCGGGTGCAGTGTACCAGTTTCCTCTTTGGTGCTAAAGAGGCAGGCGCAGGCGAGGAGTCCCGAGGCATTAGGCAAAGGTTTCCATATCGGTGCAACGAGACCAAGACGAGCAGGACGGTAGGACGGAGGTCACCACGGAGCCCACAGCAGCGTCACCGCCAGAGCCTTTGGTAGGCGAAGACCGCCTTTTGTCAGGATAACTTGTACTAGTTGTCTCCCTTCAAAATTGGCCGTTGTGGGATCTCTTCCCGCCTAACATTTGGGAAGAGGACCAGGGCCTCTATAAATAGGACTAGCCACCACCATAGAGGGGACGGATCATTCGGACCACCATCACACACACCAGCTCCCCGAGCTCAAGAACACCTCTCCTCAAGAGGCTGTTCATACCTTGTACTTGTTCATCCTCAGCCTACAAGGCAATCCACCACACCACACTGGAGTAGGGTATTACACCACAACGGTGGCCCGAACCAGTATAAATTCTTGTGTCTCTTGTTCCTTGGGTTCGGCGAGCTAGGCCTTGAGATTGTTGCGAGAGCGAGCTAGGGAGAGAGAGTTCTTCATGCGCACCCCAGTGTTCGAACCTCAAGGGTTTCCCGGAACCCAGAATCTGACATTTGGCGCGCCAGGTAGGGGGCGCCAAAGCTTCGCTCCTCCGCCGGCTTTGCCTCTCCGTTCGGCCCCCATGGCCGGCGCTGCTCCTCCAACTGGACCGACGGACGCCCGCGACTGCGTCATGGGGTTCAGGGCCCTCACCCCCGCCTTGCAGCGGGAGCAGTGGCCGTACAAGTTCAGGTTGGAGATGCCGCCCCGCTACGACGGCGTGGCAGATCCATCGGCCTTCCTGCTGACGTACGAGGAGGCCGTTCTGGAGGCTGGAGGCGACGATAAGGTCATGGCCAACTGGTTCCCCATGGCCCTCGCTGGTGCGCTGCGCTCCTGGCTGCTCAACCTGCTAGGATCCTCTGTGGCTTCTTGGGAGGAGCTGTGCGGCCTTTTCGTCGCACGCTTCGCGGTGCCGGCGCCTATCGCCGTCGCGACCCTCCTCGGCGGCTCGCAGGCACCGCCCTCGGACCGCCATGTCAAGCAGTTCTTCCGCCGGATCGGCACCGCCTATGTGCAGTAGGGAGCCCCTCCAGGATGGGCGGCGCCCAAGGCCGACCTCACCTTTGATGCATGGGACCACCCCGCGACCACTGCTGGCTCGGGCACGCTCCCAATGCTCTGCACGCCCACCATCTGCAATGTAGCCATGACCAAGACCCTCATCGACGGCGGAGCTGGCCTCAACGTGCTCTCCGTGGAAGCTTTTGGCTTGCTTCACGTGCCGTATGGCCGGCTCCGCCCCACCAAGCCTTTCTCTGGAGTCGGCAGTGGTTCCACCAGCCCCCAGGGGCAAATACGCCTCCCGGTCACATTCGGTACCCGTGACAACTACCGCACTGAGCTGATCGACTTCGACATCGACCTCCCGTACAACGCCATCCTCGGGTACCCTGCCCTGGCTCAGTTCATGGCAGCAACCCATCCGGCCTACAACCTCATTAAGATGCCGGGGAGCAGCAGCGTCCTCACCGTGGCTGGAGATACCAAGGAGGCTCTGACAGCTCTCAAGCTCGCCTTCAGGGCCGCCGCGGCAGCACGCCCGGCTGACGAGAAAGAAGCAGTTGTTCACTCAGGATCATGCCAAAATGAAGCAAGTGCCGGTCGAGGAGGGCAGAGCCTCGGGAGCCACCTTCACCATAGGCGCCAACCTCGACCGGGACCAAGAGGAGGCATTGGTGAAGTTCTTACGCACGAACAAGGAGGTATTCGCCTGGGAGCCCAAGCAGCTGGTAGGGGTCCCAAGGGGGTAATCGAACATCACCTAAGGGTGTGTCCCAATATGCGCCATGTGAAGCAGAAGGCGCGGCGACAGTCCACGGAGAAGCAGTCCTTCATCGTCCAGGAAACTCGCAAACTACAACCGGCGGGCGTCATTCGCCAGGTCCGGTACCCGGAGTGGCTGGCGAACCCCGTCGTCGTGCCCAGGAAAGGCGGGAAGGAACGCATGTGCGTCGACTTCACCAACCTCAACAAAGCCCTCAAGACCCGTTCCCGCTTCCGCGCATCGACCAGATCATCGACTCCACCGCCGAGTGCGACCTGCTGTGTTTCTTGGACGCTTTCTCGGGTCAACATTGCGTTTGCTCCCTCAAACTCCTTCCTTTACCTTCATATGCAATTTTTTTACATTCCGCTGCTATACTCTTAGAATTGCATGTGTAGGTTGATTGCTTGACTAGTTCTAAGTTGCTAAAATCTGCCAAGAACTAAAATTGGGAAAAGGCTAGATTTTTATTTGGTCAAGTAGTTTAATCACCCCCCTCTAGACATACTTTCGATCCTACAAGTGGTATCAGAGCTTTGGTATCCATTTGCTTTGATTTCCATAGCTTTTGGTGGTCATAGCCTTGGTTTCACAAGCTAGGAGAGTATGGCGTCTAGCGAGGGAAATTACCACCGTAGAGGTCCTTACTTTGATGGTACAAATTTTGCTAGTTGGAAGCATAAGATGAAAATGCATATTCTTGGACATAACCCTGCCGTTTGGGCTATTGTGTGTATTGGCTTGCAAGGTGAATTCTTCAATGGGAAAGAACCTAACCGTGAAGCTACCGTGGAAGAGTTGAAGATGCTACAATACAATGCTCAAGCTTGTGATATTCTCTTCAATGGATTGTGCCCCGAAGAATTCAACAAAATCAGCCGTCTTGAGAATGCAAAGGAAATTTGGGATACTTTGATTGATATGCATGAAGGTACCGACTCCGTCAAGGAATCCAAATTGGATGTGCTTCAAAGTCAACTTGACAAATTCAAAATGAAGGATGGTGAAGGTGTCGCTGAAATGTACTCTAGGCTTGCTCTCATCACAAATGAGATTGCCGGCTTAGGAAGTGAAGAGATGACCGACAAATTCATCATCAAGAAGATCCTAAGAGTCTTGGATGGGAAATATGATACCGTGTGCACATTGATCCAAATGATGCCCAATTACAAAGATCTCAAGCCAACGGAAGTCATTGGAAGAATTGTTGCTCATGAGATGTCACTCAAGGATAAGGAAGAGCTTCAAAACAAGTCAAGTGGTGCTTACAAAGCCTCGTGTGATGCTCCCACATCATCAAGTGAGAAGCAAACCTTCAATGAAGAATTGAGCCTAATGGTAAAGAACTTCAACAAGTTCTACAAGAGTAGAAGCAAAGGAAGAAGTTCCAAGTCAAGGTCCTACAATGACAAAAGATCTTCTAGTCGTGAGCGAAATTGCTACAATTGTGGAAGACCCAGACACTACTCCAATGAGTGTACGGCCCCCTACAAAAGAAGAGAAGATTCTCCCAAAAGAAGAAGTAGAAGAGAAGAATCACCACCAAGAGAAAGGAGGAGTAGAGATGATCATTATGAACGAAAACCCTCTGGGAGAAGCAAGGATTCAGAAAGGAAAGAAAAGTCATCAAGGAGCTACACAAAAAGAAGACATCAAGCTCATGTTGGTGAATGGGTATCCGGCTCCGACCCCGACAATCACTCCGAAAGAAGTTATCCCTCTGACTCCGAATATACTCAAGATGAAGGTGTTGCTGGTCTAGCACTTGTGTCAACCAACTCCTACGACATATTTGACTCACCAAATGAAGGAATTGGAAGATGCTTCATGGCCAAAGGTCCAAAGGTAACACATCCCGAGTATGTTGATTTCAATAGTGATGAAGATGATTTGCTAGGTGATGATGATTTACTTGTTAACAACTCTAGTGATGAAGACTATGATGAAACGTCAATTAATCATGCTAATCAAGATAAAACGAATGATGATGATAAGAAGGAGATTGAGCGTCTAACTCAAGAACTAAACACTCTTAAGTTAGCTCATGAAACTACCTTGGAAAATCATCGAGAACTTTTAAAGACTCGTGATAAGCTACGCTTTGAAAAGCTCAACCTTGAGCAAGAGCATGAGTTTTTAAAGGCAATCAATGATGATCTTCGCAAGAAAAGTTCTTCTTACATTGCCAAGCATTTACTCTTGTCTACTTACATGCCACAAATTAAATCTAGTAACAAGAACAAGAAACATGCATCATCTGGTAGTAATAACAATCATGCTAAATCCAATGTTGTTGCTTCTAGTAAGTCTCTTGATTCCACTAATGATTCTCTTAGCCAAGTTACACTTGAGCAAGAAAATAGCTTATTGAAGGGAATTATAGAGAAACGTGTTTACAAGAGCCTTGCCGGAAGTAAGCAATTTGAGGAAATTGTGCGCAAGCAAGGAAGACACCGGAAGAATCAAGGTGTTGGTTTTGAACGAAAGTTCAATGCCAATGGAGTTGAGTGGGAAGAAGATCAATACCCCAAGACGAAGTTTGTTCCTCAACAAGAGAAGTATGATCCTACTTCTTTCAAAGGGACACAAGCTCAAGATGATCTTCCACCACAAGACCACAAGCAAAAAGGCAAGGACAAGATTCAAGAGGAAATTGATGCATATGAAGAAGCACCTAAGGCCTTGGTCAAGTGGGTTGCCAAGACTACATCAAGTTCTACCTCATCAAGTACAACTACAACTCCAAGGATTCCCATTAAGATGGTGTGGATCTAGAAGAAGAAGAACTAGAGAGTTCTTGAGGGTGACTCCGCCAACATACTTCACTCTTATAATTTTGGCAAGGACAAGTGCAAACAACTTCCATATCTTGCACTAGTTCAAGGAGTCACAAACCCTCTTGTTGGTAAGACAAGGGACAAGGTAACCTAATGCTTTCATGGACATCATCTTGTGTATGCATCACTCTATGTCTATGGATATCCTTGTTTGTTCCTTGTGGGACTAACCCGTGTAGGTATTGAAAGTGCAACTCACTCCAAAGGATTGCTCCAAATGATCTACATCAACATTGAGCATCTACATCTTCAACACCTACATGAAGTCATCATCGACAAAACCCAAGGTTAGTTCATCCCTCTTAGGGGGGATATCACATCTAGGGGGAGCTTTACTCTAATCAATTGAGCTTAAGCGACTCTAATGGTGTGAACACAACAATGCTTTATGTAAAAGTGGTAACCCCACTTGTGCTTAAACGATGAGTATGACCTATGATCAAATGTTCTCATTTGACTCCTATGTCAATATACTCATATATAGATGACTAAGTCATTGCCAAACTGCTTGATAGATGCTAGAGTGTTTGTGCATGCTTTGTCACATATTTCATTTGCCATTTTATTGTGTGAGCATGTTGGTTGCATATTTAACTCATTCGAGGACATCCATTTGTTGTTTTTATTGTTTGGCTCTTTCTCTTTTGCCAAATGGATGGACAAGAATGCCTAAGAACTCCCTCTAGCTATCTATGCTTTTCTCGTCTCAAACTCTATTCATGCTACATCACAAAGTTTGATCAAGTCAGATTCGAACCACTCTGTGTGAGGAGCACTCGGAGTTCCCGATTCGTCATAGACTTAAACCTCCAAAACCTCTTTGTGCATCTCGGTCTGACCGATTCATCCTTTTCCGTCCTACCGAGTCACTCAGTTGATCTAGGGTTTTCAATCTCGGTGCAACCGATTAGAACTTTTCGGTCGCACCGAGTTGCAGTAACTGCTTGCAGTTTTGCATCTCAGTGCCACCGAATCGTTCCACTCGGTCACACCGACAGGGTCAGGTTATATATACCGACGGGCCAAATTTTGCAAATTTTTCCGAACCTCCTCGCCCGCGCGTAACCTACTCTGCCTCCTCAGATCTCCGGATCGTCCTCTCGTCGCCAGCGACCTCCCGCCGCTGGTCTCCACCGCCGTCAACGAAAATCTCCACTGCCGTTGCCGCCGTAGCAAGTTCGTCGCCGAACTAGGGTACGAACTTGAACTTTGTGCTAATCCTTAACTCCGATTCTTAGCACATTGCTTGGCCATGATTCTTGCCACGATTGAAATCATCCTATCCAGTGAAAACATCCCGTAGATTAGTTTTGATTTGAAAATTTAGGGTTAGGTCTCCGCCGAATTCATCTCGGACCGACCGAGTTGTAGAAATCGGTCTCACCGATTTTGGCTTAGGCCAGTGCACATGCGTTTTCGGTCTGACCAAAAATTGCAAATCGGTGTGACCGAGTTCGATTCTCTGTGAAACCCTAGCAGTCTCGGTACCACCGAACTGTGACTCGGTCTGACTAAGTTCACTAGTTTAGGTTCCAAAAGCTGCTTCGGTATCACCGAGTTTACAAATCGGTAGATCCGAAATGCTTTCTGTGAAGAACTAAAACTAAGTTTTTAAGTCATCCTTTTTGCAAAACCCCTATACATTGTGATGCTCATCTACTCTACCTCATCTATAACCTATTCACAGGGTCTGCTGTCAGAGTATTTGCAGAGATGTCTGACCAAAGTGACAGCCAGAACAAGTCAGAAGAGCAGGTTCAGTTGAGTGAGGGCACTAGTCCCTCAGGCAGCTATGATGAAGGCAGCAGGAGCACTTCAAGCAATCTGCCAAAGGTTGCCACCAAGACTAGGAAGAATAAAGACCACAACACTATGGCCAACATGTACAAAGAGATCCCAGATGCTGCTTTGGATACACATAAGTTTGGATCTGTACACTACTTGTTGTCTGGTCTGCCAACCATAAACTGGATCTTAAGGCACACACTGCTACCCAAGTCAGGTGATCACAAGATGATCAGAGGACATGCGATCAACTTGCTGCACATATTTGATGTCCCACAGAAGTTCAAAGTTATGAGCCTGATTGTTGAGACAATCAAGAGGACTGCTGCTGACCAGAAGAGAAGTTGTGGGTATGCCCCACACATTCAAGAGCTCATCAACTCAAAGATGGGCACAGGCACATATCTTTTGGACAAAGAGAACCTGCCCATCTATCTTGAATTTGAACATAACACAGTAGTGATGAAGGAGAATGAACCATCTTCAGCTCAAGCACATGAGAAGAGAGAGAAGGCTAAGGCGGAGAAGGATGCAAAGATGCCAACAGTAGAGGAGGCATCTCAGGTATTCTTGAAGAGCAAGCAAGACCAGCTTGGATATCTGATCCAATCCACCCTGAGGATTGAGAAGGGCTTGGCCACCCTGACCAAGAACTAGGAGAGTCTAGAGAGGATCATTGAGCAGAAATTCTATGACCTTGATGTCAAGGTAACAGAAATCCAAACTGTAGTTGAGCAACTTCAGGAGGAAGCGGAGGAAAAGAAGGGCAAGTCTACCACAGATGCTTTTGCCAGAGTGCCCAGAGGACAGAGATCTGCTGCAGTGCCAGTGATAGACACCGGAGCTACAACATCAGCACCAGCAACTACAGCTCCAGTTCCACCTCCAGCAGCTACTCCACCAGCTTCAGCTACTTCATCTGAAGCCTTCGTCCTTGGAGTTCTCTCAACACCACCTCCCGAAGATCAAGCCTGAGAGTCGTTTAGCACTATGCATTTTTGAACTTTTTGGTAACTTGTTGCCAAAGGGGGAGAAAAATGTATATATCATAGGCTTCGAGAGAGAGTGTTGCCTTTTTATTCTCTCTTTGCACTTATTTGGTTTGGTTTGAAACTTTATGTCCTTGTGAGATACTTGTTTGATCAAGTGTTTGATCATGTGTTTGATCATATGCTACCCTTAATGCTTGTAGGATGATATTATCTTTATATCCTCTTATGATCATTCACTTTGCTTGGTGATGAGTGCATGTGTTTTAATTTCTATCATTTTGAGTGCTCCACCAAGATGTATGTGACATGGAAGAGTAACCCATGATCCTAATTGATTGTGCATTTGCATTCAAAAGCAAATTTTAAATAATGCACAAATTTAGGGGGAGCTCTTGCTTATCACATACTTCTCAAAGCGACGATGTTTTTCAATCTTATCATTTGTCGAAGCTTTGATCTATATGTTGTCATCAATTACCAAAAACTATCCCTGGGTGGTTTTGGTAACTCCTAACAACATATAGCTCATTGAGCTAATGCTATTTCAAGATAAATATTTCAGGAAAGCTCAATGATTGGCATGGCATGGATTAGGAAGTGGACCCTTCAAATTGCTAAGGACAAAAGATTGGATCAAACTCAAAGGACAAGACTCTACATTTTCTATTTTAGTGATCCAAGATCACATTGAGTCTATAGGAAAAGCCAATACTATTAAGAAGGGATGAGGTGTTGCTTAATGAGGTTCTTGCTCAAGATGCTTAGTGATATGCTCCAAAACCCTCCACTACTTTCTCATATCCACATCTGTCCCAAACCAAATATCCAACTCGGCCCCACCTATTCTTTCTATCTGGAGCCACCGAGTTCAGTTGACATAGCCATTGCCAAAAACCCTAGTCTTTTCGGTCTCACCGATAGGGATCTCGGTCTCACCGAGATGGGATTGTAATCTCTTTGTTTCCCTTCGTAACATTTTGGTCCAACCGGGATGAGCGATCGGTCCCACCAAGATTGCAATGCAAACACTCTGTTTCCTTTTCGTAATGTTTCGGTCCCACCGAGATGAGCGAATCAGTCCCACCGAGTTTGCATGACCAACTCTCTGTTTGACTATTACCAAAATTGGTCGCATCGAGTTTGTGTAATTGGTCACACCAAGATTACGTTATGCCCTAACCCTAACGATATCGGTTCCACCGAGTTGACATGTCGGTCCCACCGAAACACCTAACGGTCACATTATGAACCAAGTCGGTCTGACCGAGTTCTCTGAATCGGTCCCACCGAGTTTGGTGATTTGTGTGTAACGGTTAGATTTTGTGTGGAGGCTATATATACCCCTCCACCCACTGTTCATTCATGGAGAGAGCCATCAGAACATGCCTACACTTCCAATACATATTTTCTGAGAGAGAACCACCTACACTTGTGTTGAGGTCAAGATATTCCATTCCAACCACATAAATCCTGATCTCTAGCCTTCCCCAAGTTGCTTTCCACTCAAATCTTCTTTCCACCAAATCCAATCCTATGAGAGAGAGTTGAGTGTTGGGGAGACTACCATTTGAAGCACAAGAGCAAGGAGTTCGTCATCAACACACCATTTGTTACTTCTTGGAGAGTGGTGTCTCCTAGATTGGCTAGGTGTCACTTGGGAGCCTCCGGCAAGATTGTGGAGTTGAACCAAGGAGTTTGTAAGGGCAAGGAGATCGCCTACTTCGTGAAGATCTACCCTAGTGAGGCAAGTCCTTCATGGGCGACGGCCATGGTGGGATAGATAAGGTTGCTTCTTCGTGGACCCTTCGTGGGTGGAGCCCTCCGTGGACTCGCGCAACCGTTACCCTTCGTGGGTTGAAGTCTCCATCAACGTGGATGTACGATAGCACCACCTATCGGAACCACGGATAAAAAAATCTCCGTGTCAACATTGTGTTTGCTCCCTCAAACTCCTCCCTTTACCTTCATATGCAATTGTTTTACATTACGCTGCTATACTCTTAGAATTGCATGTGTAGGTTGATTGCTTGACTAGTTCTAAGTTGCTAAAATCTGCCAAGAACTAAAATTGGGAAAAGGCTAGATTTTTATTTGGTCAAGTAGTCTAATCACCCCCCCTCTAGACATACTTTCGATCCTACAGGGTGACCAAGCTCCTGAGGTCCCCCACCTTAGGAGGCGCCACAACCTCCGGAGGCCGCAGGCTCCATCGACGCTCCCGCCCTCGTTGAGCACCCAGTGTACTTCGTCAGCATGGTGTTACGGGACGCGAGAGCACAATATCCCATGCCACAGAAGCTTTTGCTTGCACTCCTAGTGGCCTCACGCAAGCTGCGTCACTACTTCCAAGGCCACCCAATTAAGGTCATCTCAGCCTACCCACTAGAGAGGGTGCTCCGGAGCCCCAATGCTGCGGGAAGAGTCGCTAAGTGGAACATCTAACTACAAGCGTTTCAGCTGGAGTTCAGCACAACCAGGGTCATCAAGGGAGCCGCCCTCACCGACTTCGTGGCAGAATGGACCGACGCTCCGGAGCCCGAAGCAGGCGAGAGCCGATCCCTCTTGCCAGGAAGTGAAGCGCCATATGGCTGGGTCATGTACTTCGACGGCGCTTTCGCACGCCAAGGCGCGGGGGCTGGTGCCGTGCTCATCTCGCCCACCCAAGACAAGCTATACTATGCCATGCAGCTCTGCTTCCAGCGGGGCGAGAAGGTCTCCAACAACATCTTGGAATACCAGGGGTTGATCGCCTGCCTCAAGGCTGAAGCAGCCTTGGGGGTAAAGCGTCTCACCATCAAGGGCGACTCTCAGCTCCTCATCAACTTCTCCAACAAGGTGTACGAGCCGAGGGACGAGCACATGGAGGCGTACCTCACGGAGGTGCGCAAGATGGAGAAGCAATTCCTGGGCCTGGAACTGCAACATGTGCCACGCGGCACAAACAAGGAAGACGATGAGATCGCCAAGAGGGCGTCAAGTTGTCAACCCCAGGAGCCTGGTGTTTTTGAAGAGCGACTCTTCAAGCCCTCAGTGGCCCCCTCAGCCGCGGAGCCTGCACCGCCTCAGGAGGAACTCCCCTAGCCACCAGCCTCGGGAGCCCCCTCCTGCGGCCCGACCTCAGGAGCGCGCCTGCTCCTAGTGCTCGAGCCTCAAGAGGGGTGCTGGACCGAGGAATTCAGAGCATACCTGGTGCAAGGAACGCTGCCGGAGAAAGAGGAGGACGCAGAGCGCGTGGCCTGACAAGCTACGGCATATTGCATCCAGGATGGTGAGCTATACAGAAAACGACCCAATGATGTTTCCTTGCGATGCATCTCCAAGAAGCAGGGGAGCGAGCTGCTAGCTGACATACACGGCGGAGATTGCGGGCATCACTCGTCGTCGCGCACCCTGGTTGGCAAGGCGTTCCGTAGCGGGTTCTACTGTCCCACGGTGCTCAACAACGCAACCGAGCTGGTAAGATCCTGCGAGGCCTGCCAGTTCCATGCCAAGCAAATCCACCAGCCGGCCCAGGGCCTCCAGTCTATCCCACTCTCATGGCCGTTCGCAGTCTAGGGGCTGGATATCCTGGGTCCGTTCCCTCGAGCGCCTGGGGGCTACCGCTACCTCTATGTCGCCATCGACAAGTTCAAATGGGCGGAGGTGGAAGCCGTCCGCACTATCCCAGCGGGTCGGCAGTTAAGTTCATCAAGGGCCTCGTGAGCCGGTTTGGGGTCCCTAACCGCATCATCACCGACAACGGCTCACAGTTCACTAGCAATCTCTTCAAGACATATTGTGCTAACCTTGGAACGCAGATATGCTACGCCTCAGTGGCACACCCCAGGAGCAATGGCCAAGCCGAGCGCGCCAACACAGAGGTCTTGAGAGGCCTCAAGACCAGGACCTTCAAGAAGAAGCTCGAGGCCTGCAGCAGGGGCTGGCACGACGAGCTCCAGTCCGTGTTGTGGTCCATCCGCACCACCGCCACCAAGCCAACGGGCGAGACCCCATTCTTCCTCGTCTACGGAGCCGAAGCAGTTCTCCCTCATGAGGTCAAGCATCGCTCCGCGCGGGTCCTGGCGTTTCACGAGGCACATCAGGATGCCATGCGGGGGATGGACCTCGTGCTGTGGGAGGAGCGCCGCCGCCAAGCCTCACTCCGGGCGGCAAGATACCAGCAGGCGTTGCGACGGTATCACTGCCGCAGCGTCCGCTCCAGGACGCTCGAGGTGGGCGATCTCGTCCTGAGGCGGGTGCTCTCCAGGGAAGGGCTGCACAAGCTCTCACCCATGTGGGAGGCTCGTTTAGGATTGCCCGCATCTTTAGGCCTGGCGCCGCGCACCTGGAGACGCAGGACGGGATCCCCCTCCGGAAGTTCTACCCATGAAGCAAGGCCCAGTGCCTGTGAAGGTCTCCGCTCGTGACACTCTCACATAATAATGAGTGGGGCTGTACATGCCTCGGAGTCTCCGGAGAGCCGCCCTCGGGCCTCGGGGACTCCCTCCCGCATCCTAGTGGCGACACTTAGCTCCGCGCTGGTGAGAAGACTAGACTAGGTGCCGGACACGACTGTTCATTTGCTTTCTGTAGTTGGCTTGCACCCCTTTTTTATGGAATTTGAAGTTCTGGCATTTCTCGATGGCTTGGTTGATTCCCTTCTTCTCTCTGTTTCTCCCCTCAGTTCTTTGCTTTGCGATAGGGAGAGCGGTAGTTGCCCGACGCTCTCCCTCGCACGCCTCGCGAGGGGGCTGGACAGGTGTGTGCATGCACGCTCCCCTAGTCTTCACGAGGTGCCCTCGATTGAGCTCGTGATTGGCTCACTCCCCTTTTTTAAGTCCGTGCCCCACGGGTACCGCAACGTCGTGCGCTAGGCCATGATCAGCCCATGCCTGAGGCCTCACGCAAGGAGGGATAGGGATTTCCTAACGAATTTTCGCAGCTTCGCGATGTCTCCTGAGTCGGCAGCAGGGAAGCCTCACCCGATGCCAGGAGGCGCGCGCCCTCACAAGGTGGGATCTACCTCGGATGTATCAAGCTAAGTTATCCCTCTACGCCTACATGAAGCACGGATGCCACAACACAGCCCAGAAACAATAAACATAGCATAAATCAGCATAAGCATTATGGTTCATTACACACCCCCGCAAGGCCCCATACTTGTTTCTTGTAATACAAGAAGAAAGGAAAGGACGGGCAAAAGGAGCTCCTACGCCCGCGGCTGCTCACGAGGATCGGCCCCCAGCGCCCCCCCGGACTCAGCCGAAGCCCTCCTCGCGCTTCACCGGGGCGTGGCGACGGGACGACCCGCCACCGTCCTCGAAGCGAGCCCGACGACGTGGCGGCTGGTCATAGCCGCCGCTGCTGGAGCTTTCACCGGAGGAGGAGCTGCCGCTGCCGGACGAGCCACTACCGTTGCCGAGGGCGAGTTCGCCCTCATCCACATCACGGCCATCACCAAGGCCGAGCACTTCGTCACCATCGTTGTCTTCAGGGCAGCACCCAGCGCGGCGACCGTCTTCCCCGAACACCCTCACGAAGAGGGTCGCGGCACCGTCATACTTGAAGTGGAGGGTGCACCGCCTGCTCAGACCGCGCGCGCGGGCAAACGTCTGCCAG
Organism: Aegilops tauschii subsp. strangulata; assembly: GCF_002575655.3. Taxonomy (NCBI): domain Eukaryota; kingdom Viridiplantae; phylum Streptophyta; class Magnoliopsida; order Poales; family Poaceae; genus Aegilops; species Aegilops tauschii. Next base: position 232,396,072 of record NC_053039.3, read on the forward strand.
CCGCAGGCCAGGGCTACATTGCCCGCGGCAGAGACCTCCACCGCGACCACGAGGCCTTCCTGCAGCAGCCGTCGGCCTGCAGCCAGAGGCCGCCAGGACCCGTGGTCGGCAGCTCGCCGGCAAAGGAGCGAGGAAGTTGAAGCCAGGAGCCGGCCGGGTTCTCTGACCACACGACGAACTCCGGCAGCACCTCCGCCGAGTGGAAGCGCGGCCGGGGAGGCGACCATGGAGCGCCCCCCTTCATTGGCGGGACTACTATGTCTCAGGAAGTTCCCGCCGCGCGAAGAGACATCTGCTACCTCTTGAACACTGCGTTGGTTTTCCCTTGAAGAGGAAAGGGTGACGCAGTAAAGTAGCGTAAGTATTTCCCTCAGTTTTTGAGAACCAAGGTATCAATCTAGTAGGAGATCACGCACGAGTCCCTCGCACCTACACAAACAAATAAGAACCTCGCAACCAACGCGATAAAGGGGTTGTCAATCCCTCAACGGTCACTTACGAGAGTGAGATCTGATAGATATGATAAGATAATATTTTTGGTATTTTTATGATAAAGAGAAATAAATATGCAAAGTAAAATAAAAGGCAAAAGAAATAACTAAGTGTTGGAAGATTGATATGATGGAAAATAGACCCGGGGGCCATAGGTTTCACTAGTGGCTTCTCTCAAGAGCATAAGTATCACGGTGGGTGAACAAACTACTGTTGAGCAATTGATAGAATTGAGCATAGTTATGAGAATATCTAGGTATGATCATGTATATAGGCATCACGTCCGTGACAAGTAGACCGACTCCTGTCTGCATCTACTACTATTACTCCACACATCAACCGCTATCCAGCATGCATCTAGAGTATTAAGTTCATAAGAACAGAGTAACGCTTTAAGAGAGATGACATGATGTAGAGGGATAAAGTCATGCAATATTATATAAACCCCATCTTGTTATCCTCGATGGCAACAATACAATACGTGCCTTGCTGCCCCTGCTGTCACTGGGAAAGGACACCGCAAGATTGAACCCAAAGCTAAGCACTTCTCCAATTGCAAGAAAGATCAATCTAGTAGGCCAAACCAAACTGATAATTCGAAGAAACTTGCAAAGATAACCAATCATACATAAAAGAATTCAGAAAAGATTCAAATATTGTTCATAGATAAACTTGATCATAAACCCACAATTCATCAGTCTCAACAAACACACCGCAAAAGAAGATTACATCGAATAGATCTCCACAAGAATCGTGGAGAACTTTGTATTGAGATCCAAAGAGAGAGAAGAAGCCATCTAGTTAATAACTATGGACCCGAAGGTCTGAGGTAAACTACTCACACATCATCGGAGAGGCTATGGTGTTGATGTAGAAGCCCTCCGTGATCAATGCCCCCTCCGGCGGAGCGCCGAAAAAGGCCCCAAGATGGGATCTCACGGGTACAGAAGGTCGCGGCGGTGGAATTAGGTTTTTGGCTCCGTATCTGATAGTTTGGGGGTACGTAGGTATATATAGGAGGAAGAAGTACATCGGTGGAGCAACATGGGCCCCACGAGGGTGGAGAGCGCGCCCCCCTGCCTCGTGCTCTCCTGGTTGATTTCTTGACGTAGACTCCAAGTCCTCTGGATCACGTTTGTTCCAGAAATCACGTTTCCGAAGGTTTCATTCCGTTTGGACTCCGTTTGATATTCTTTTTCTGCGAAACACTGAAATAGGCAAAAAAACAGCAATTTGGGTTGGGCCTCCAGTTAATAGGTTAGTCCCAAAAATAATATAAAAGTGTATAATAAAGCCCATTAACATCCAAAACAGAATAAAATATAGCATGGAACAATCAAAAATTATAGATACGTTGGAGACGTATCAAGCATCCCCAAGCTTAATTCCTGCTCGTCCTCGAGTAGGTAAAAAACAAAAACAGAATTTTTGATGTGGAATGCTACTTAGCATAATTTTCAATGTAATTCTCTTAATTGTGGTATGAATATTGAGATCCGAAAGATTCAAGACAAAAGTTTAATATTGACATAAAAATAATAATACTTCGAGCATACTAACTTAAGCAATTATGTCTTCTCAACATAACATGGCCAAAGAAAGTTATCCCTACAAAACCATATAGTCTGGCTATGCTCTATCTTCACCACACAAAGTATTTAAATCATGCACAACCCGGATGACAAGCCAAGCAATTGTTTCATACTTTTGGTGTTCTCAAACTTTTTCAATCTTCACGCAATACATGAGCGTGAGCCATGGATATAGCACTATATGTGGAATAGAATGGTGGTTGTGGAGAAGACAAAAAGGAGAAGATAGTCTCACATCAACTAGGCGTATCAACGGGCTATGGAGATGCCCATTAATAGATATCAATGTGAGTGAGTAGGGATTTCCATGCAACGGATGCACTAGAGCTATAAGTATATGAAAGCTCAACAAAAGAAACTAAATGGGTGTGCATCCAACTCGCTTGCTCACGAAGACCTAGGGCATTTTGAGGAAGCCCATCATTGGAATATACAAGCCAAGTTTTATAACGAAAAATTCCCACTAGTATATGAAAGTGATATCATAGGAGACTCTCTATCATGAAGATCATGGTGCTACTTTGAAGCACAAGTGTGGTAAAAGGATAGTAACATTGTCCCTTCTCTCTTTTTCTATCATTTTTTTTATTTGGACCTTTTCTCTTTTTTATGGCCTCTTTTTTTCCTTTTTTTCATCCGGAGTCTCATCCCGACTTGTGGGGGAATCATAGTCTCCATCATCCTTTCCTCACTTGAGACAATGCTCTAAAAATGATGATCATCACACTTTTATTTACTTACAACTCAACAATTACAACTCAATACTTAGATCAAAATATGACTCTATGTGAATGCCTCCGGTGGTGTACCGGGATATGCAATGAATCAAGAGTGACATGTATGAAAGAATTATGAACGGTGGCTTTGCCACAAATACGATGTCAACTACATGATCATGCGAAGCAATATGACAATGATGGAGCGTGTCATAGTAAACGGAACGGTGGTAAGTTGCATGGCAATATATCTCGGAATGGCTATGGGAATGCCATGATAGGTAGGTATGGTAGCTGTTTTGAGGAAGGTATATGGTGGGTGTATGATACCGGCGAAAAGTGTGCGGTATTGGAGAGGCTAGCAATGGTGGAAGGAAGAGAGTGCGTATAATCCATGGACTCAACATTAGTCATAAAGAACTCATATACTTGTTGCAAAAATCTACAAGTTATCAAAGCAAAGTATTACGCGCATGCTCCTAGGGGGATAGATTGGTAGGAAAAGACCATCGCTCGTCCCCGACCGCCACTCGTAAGGAAGACAATCAATAAATAAATCATGCTCCGACTTCATCACATAACGGTTCACCATACGTGCATGCTACGGGAATCACAAACTTTAACACAAGTATTCCTCAAATCCACAACTACTCAACTAGAATGACTCTAATATCACCATCTTGATATCTCAAAACAATTATCAAGCATCAAACTTCTCATAGTATTCAACACACTCATAAGATAATTTTTACTAATCTTGGATGCCTATTACTTTAGGACTAATTTCTCAATTTAAGCAAATTACCATGCTGTTTTGTAGGACTCTCAAAATAATATAAGTTAAGCATGAGAGAACAATAGTTTCTATAAAACAAATCCACCACCGTGCTCTAAAAGATATAAGTGAAGCACTAGAGCAAAAACTATATAGCTCAAAAGATATAAGTGAAGCACATAGAGTATTCTAACAAATTCCGAATCAAGTGTGTCTCTCTCAAAAGGTGTGTACAGCAAAGATGATTGTGGCAAACTAACAAATAAAGACTCAAATAATACAAGACGCTCCAAGCAAAACACATATCATGTGGTGAATAAAAATATAGCTCCAAGTAAATTTACCGATGGAAGTAGACGAAAGAGGGCATGCCTTCCGGGGCATCCCCAAGCTTTGGATTTTTGGTGTCCTTAGATTATCTTGGTGTGCCATGGGCATCCCCAAGATTAGGCTCTGGCCACTCCTTATTCCATAATCCATCAAATCTTTTACCCAAAACTTGAAAACTTCACAACACAAAACTTAGCACAAAATCTCGTGAGCTCCGTTAGCGAAAGAAAACAAAATACCACTTCAAGGTACTGTAATGAACTCATTATTTATTTATATTGGTGTTAAACCTACTGTATTCCAACTTCTCTATGGTTTATAAAATATTTTATTAGCCATAGATTCATCAAAATAAGCAAACAACACACGAAAAACAGAATTTGTCAAAAACAGAACAGTCTGTAGTAATCTGTAACTAACGCAAACTTATGGAACTCAAAAAAAACTACCAAAATAGGACGACCTAGACAATTTGTTTATTGATCTGATGCAATTGGAATCAGTATTTTATCACGTTCTGGTGATTTTTAACAATTGTTTTTGTGAACAGAAAGTTTCTGGAATTTTCAGCAAGATCAAATAACTATCATCCAAGAAGATCCTATAGGTTTAACTTGGCACAAACACTAATTAAAACATAAAAACAAATCTAACCAGTGGTAGATCAAATATTTATTCCTAAGAAGAAGCAAAAAGCAAAAAAAACTAAAAATAAAATTGGTTTGCCTCCCAACAAGCGCTATCGTTTAACGCCCCTAGCTAGGCATAAAAGCAAGGATAGATCTAGGTATTGACATCTTTGGTAGGCAATCCATAAGTGGCTCTCATAATAGATTCATAAGGTAATTTTATTTTGTTTTTAGGGAAGTGTTCAATGCCTTTCCTTAACGGAAATTGGAATCTAATATTCCCTTCCTTCATATCAATAATTGCACCAATCGTTCTAAGGAAAGGTCTACCAAGAATAATAGGACATGAAGGATTGCAATCTATATCAAGAACAATAAAATCTACGGGCACATAATTCCTATTTGCAACAATAAGAACATCATTAATTCTTCCCATAGGTTTCTTAATAGTGGAATCTGCAAGGTGCAAGTATAAAGAGCAATCATCAAATTCGCGGAAACCTAACAAATCACACAAAGTTTTTGGAATCGTGGAAATACTAGCACCCAAATCACACAAAGCATAGCATTCATGATCTTTAATTTTTATTTTAATAGTAGGTTCCCACTCATCATAAAGTTTTCTAAGGATAGAAACTTCCAACTCAAGTTTTTTTTCATAAGATTGCATCAAAGCATCAACGATATGTTTGGTAAAAGCTTTATGTTGACTATAAGCATGCGGAGAATTTAACACGGATTGAAACAAGGAAATACAATCTATCAAAGAGCAATTATCATAATTAAATTCCTTGAAATCCAAAATAGTGGGTTCATTGATATCTAAAGTTTTAACTTCTTCAATCTCACTTTTATCAATTTTAGCATCAAGATCTAAAAACTCCGAATTTTTGGAACGCCTTCTAGGTAAAGGTGGATCATATTCAGTCCCATCATTATCAAGATTCGTATTGCAAAACAAAGATTTAATAGGAGACACATCAATAACTTTTAGATCTTCATCTTTATTTTCATAGAAACTAGAAGAACACGCTTTCACAAAGCAATCTTTCTTAGCACGCATCCTAGCGGTTCTTTCTTTGCACTCATCAATGGAACTTCTCATGGCTTTGAGAGACTCATTGATATCATGCTTAGGTGGAATAGATCTAAGTTTCAAGGAATCAACGTCAAGATAAATCCTATCAACGTTCCTAGCCAATTCATCAATTTTAAGCAATTTTTCTTCAAGCAAAGCATTGAAATTCTTTTGCGAATTCATAAACTCCTTAACACTAGTCTCAAATTCAGAAGTCCTCTTATTAAAATTTCCATAAGAATTGTTGTAGGAATTGCCATAATTATTAGAGGAATTACTAGGATATGGCCTAGGATTAAAGTTTCCTCTATACGCATTGTTACCAAAATTATTCCTACCAACAAAATTCACATCCATAGATTCATTATTATTCTCAATCAACGTAGACAAAGGCATATCATTAGGATCAGAAGAAACACTCTTAGTAGCAAATAATTTCATAAGTTCATCCATCTTTCCACTCAAAACATTAATTTCTTCTATCGCATGCACTTTTTTACTAGTACATTTCGGTGTGCCATTGAGAATAATTAACCATAATATTATCTAGGAGTTTAGTAGCTTCTCCTAAAGTGATTTCCATAAAAGTGCCTCCCGCGGCCGAGTCTAAAAGATTTCTAGAAGCGAAATTCAATCCGGCATAATTTTTTTGTATAATCATCCAAAGATTCAAACCATGTGTAGGGCAATTACGCATCATTAATTTCATCCTCTCCCAAGCTTGTGCAACATGTTCATGATCAAGTTGCTTAAAATTCATAATATCGTTTCTAAGAGAGATGATCTTAGCGGGAGGAAAAAACTTAGAGATAAAAGCATCTTTGCACTTATTCCATGAATCAATACCGTTTTTAGGCAAAGATGAAAACCAAACTTTAGCACGATCTTTTGCATATCACACAAATCAACGAAGCTATTTAGATGGGTAGCGGCATCTTCACTAGGAAGGCCGGTGAATTGATCTTTCATAACAAGATTCAACAAAGCAGCATTAATTTCACAAGATTCAGTATCGGTAAGAGGAGCAATCGGAGTGCTAAGAAAATCATTGTTGTTGGTATTGGTGAAGTCACAGAACTTAGTATTATCTTGAGCCATCGTGACAAACAAGCAATCCAACACACGAGCAAACAAGAAGCAAGCGAAAAAAGAGGCAAACGGAAAAGAGAGGGCGAATAAAACGACAAGGGTGAAGTGGGGGAGAGGAAAACGAGAGGCAAATGGCAAATAATGTAATGCGAGGGATAAGAGTTTGTGATGGGTACTTGGTATGTCTTGACTTGACTTGACTTGGCGTGAATCTCCCCGGTAACGGCGCCAGAAGTGGCTCGTTGACGGGAAATCAAATCTTGACTTGACTTGGCGCGAATCTCCCCGCCAACGGCGCCAGAAATCCTTCTTGCTACCTCTTGAGCACTGCTTTGGTTTTCCCTTGAAGAGGAAAGGGTGATGCAGTAAAGTAGCGTAAGTATTTCCCTCAGTTTTTGAGAACCAAGGTATCAATCGAGTAGGAGATCACGCACGAGTCCCTCGCACCTACACAAACAAATAAGAACCTCGCAACCAACACGATAAAAGGGGTTGTCAATCCCTCAACGGTCACTTACGAGAGTGAGATCTGATAGATATGATAAGATAATATTTTTGGTATTTTTATGATAAAGAGAAATAAAGATGCAAAGTAAAATAAAAGGCAAAAGAAATAACTAAGTGTTGGAAGATTGATATGATGGAAAATAGACCCGGGGGCCGTAGGTTTCAATAGTGGCTTCTCTCAGGAGCATAAGTATTACAGTGGGTGAACAAATTTCTGTTGAGCAATTGATAGAATTGAGCATAGTTATGAGAATATCTAGGTATGATCATGTATATAGGCATCACGTCCGTGACAAGTAGACCGACTCCTGCCTGCATCTACTATTATTACTCCACACATCAAACGCTATCCAGCATGCATCTACAGTATTAAGATCATAAGAACAGAGTAACGCTTTAAGCAAGATGACATGATGTAGAGGGATAAACTCATGCAATATGATATAAACCCCATCTTGTTATCCTCGATGGCAACAATACAATACGTGTCTTGCTGCCCCTGCTGTCACTGGGAAAGGACACCGCAAGATTGAACCCAAAGCTAAGCACTTCTCCAATTGCAAGAAAGATCAATCTAGTAGGCCAAACCAAACTGATAATTCGAAGAGACTTGCAAAGATAACCAATCATACATAAAACAATTCAGAAAAGATTCAAATATTGTTCATAGATAAACTTGATCATAAACCCACAATTCATCGGTCTCAACAAATACACCGCAAAAGAAGATTACATCGAATAGATCACCACGAGAATCGTGGAGAACTTTGTATTGAGATCCAAAGAAAGAGAAGAAGCCATCTAACTAATAACTATGGACCCGAAGGTCTGAGGTAAACTACTCACACATCATCGGAGAGGCTATGGTGTTGATGTAGAAGCCCTCCGTGATCAATGCCCACTCCGGCGGAGCGCCGGAAAAGGCCCCAAGATGGGATCTCACGGGTACAGAAGGTTGCGGCGGTGGAATTAGGTTTTTGGCTCCGTATCTGATAGTTTGGGGGTACGTAGGTATATATAGGAGGAAGAAGTACATCAGTGGAGCAACGTGGGCCCCACGAGGGTGGAGGGCGCGCCCAGGGGGGGTAGGCGCGCCCCCTGCCTCATGCTCTCCTGGTTGATTTCTTGACGTAGACTCCAAGTCCTCTGGATCACGTTTGTTCCAAAAATCACGTTCCTGAAGGTTTCATTCCGTTTGGACTCCGTTTGATATTCTTTTTCTGCGAAACACTGAAATAGGCAAAAAAACAACAATTTGGGCTGGGCCTCCGATTAATAGGTTATTCCCAAAAATAATATAAAAGTGTATAATAAAGCCCATTAACATCCAATACAGAATATAATATAGCATGGAACAATAAAAAATTATAGATATGTTGGAGACGTATGAACATCACCGCGGCCGCCAGGGGCGGCGCCGGACCCTGAAGAAGTTCGTCCGCGCCCATGGAGGACCACAACGGGGGTTGCGGCGTGCTTGCGGGGGCGACCATGCCCCCTCTTAGGCAGAAGCGAGCCGGGCCCCTCCTGGCGAGCCTTCCCATTCTCTACGGCCGAGAACCTCTTCATCGGCGCCATGAGTGTCGCTGCAAGGCGGTGGAGCAAAGAGGAAGAAGAAGCAGGCGGAATGGAGGAAGAGATGAGCGACGGGGGCTCCACCCCTCTCCTCATTTATAGCCAGGAGGAGGCCAACCGCCGGCCTCCACGATCACAGGTAATGATGGTTTTCTTCTGCATGCAGCAGGGTCTCGTCAAGTCGAACGGTTGCCAAGGCAGCATGGGGAAGCGGAGACGCCCACGTCCCGTCAATCGCCACGCGTCAATCAAGGCCGCAGGCGGTTGGGGCCCGCGGCGCTCCGCACTTGCCCTTTGGCATCGCCTCGAAGCCAAGCCCGAGCGTGCCTTGGGCCCGGGGGCTACTGTCGGCGTCCTGGGAATGGGGGTACCCAGACTTGCCTGCGTGCGGCCCACGGCGTGGCTCCACCAGCGGCCTGGTACGGCCCATCTTCGGCAGCAACCACTCAAGACCCTCGCGAGGGGCCAAGCCTCGCGAGGCGGACGACACAAGACCTCCTCAGGGGCAGCCTCACTAGGTGGGCTCACGAGGAGCGGAGATATCAAGGCAGGGGCACCTCGCGAGGTGCGCGTGACGTGAGCGATGACAACCAAGGCCAGGCGGGCGCCAGCGAGCGCAGTCTACCTGTTTCCTCTTTGGTGCTAAAGAGGCAGGCGCAGGCGAGGAGTCCCGAGGCATCAGGCAAAGGTTTCCATATCAGTGCAACGAGACCAAGACCAGCAGGATGGCAGGTCACCACGGAGCCCACAGCAGCGTCACCGCCAGAGCCTTTGGTAGGCGAAGACCACCTTTTGTCAGGATAACTTGTACTAGTTGTCTCCCTTCAAAATTGCCCGTTGTGGGATCCCTTCCCGCCTAACATGTGGGAAGAGGACTTGGGCCTCTATAAATAGGACTAGCCACCACCATAGAGGGGATGGATCATTCAGACTACCCTCACACACACCAGCTCCCCGAGCTCAAGAACACCTCTCCTCAGGAGGCTGTTCATACCTTGTATTTTTTCATCCTCAGCCTACAAGGCAATCCACCACACCAAACTGGAGTAGGGTATTACACCACAACGGTGGCCCGAACCAGTATAAACTCTTGTGTCTCTTGTTCCTTGGGTTCGGCGAGCTAGGCCTTGAGATCGTTGCGAGAGCAAGCTAGGGAGAGAGAGTTCTTCGTGCGCACCCCAGTGTTCGAACCTCAAGGGTTTGCCGGAACCCAGAATCCGACAACGTTGTTCTCCCAGACCCAATCCGATGGGGCCTACCCGAATTTTCCAATGCTCCGTTAAAGAAGCGCCACAGCTGGCACCCCCGGAGCCTAGAAGAGGAAGATAGTGCGGAGATTAAGAAGTTGATGAGCAAGGTAAAGATACTTGTCCAATCCGGACTATCTATAATTGAGGTAATGGCGATTTCAATAACGCGAGGCGTTCAGCCACTTCAATCCAGAGGACTCCCCATGTGGCACTATAACGGGGAAGATGACGCATCATGCTGCGGGCGCAAGGGTCCAGACAACTTTGCCGCCTTGGCTGCCATGTTGGCTGATCTTTATAAAGGGGATAAAGAAGAATTTACTCGCCTTAAGTGCCAAGAGGGCCTTTCCATGTACAACCCTCCTAGCTGGGTGAGCTTTCGCTCCGTAACCTTACTCCATCCTCTTCCTGAGTCGCACTTAGTTGAACTTAATCTGACTATTTTCAACAGGAATGTAGAAAGGTTGTCGCAGGGATCTATAGCCCCGCTCCGCAGCCAGAGGACCATGTCCGAGACCTGGACCCCGAATTTGAAGAAGATCTGGATATTTTTATAGAGCTTAAGGAGGGGGTCTTTTATCAGGTGAGCTATGACGGCACGGAAGTGGCCATTATAGCCGATTACCCCGGCCTTCTCCCCTCCTCTCACGTAAGTACCCAGGATACGTCTCCTCCAAAAGAGTTTTCTCATTGCGCCTCACCCATCGCACTGTCTCGTGCTCCAAAGGGGCGGCGCTTGTCTCGCCACACCATGTCTGAGGCGTCCCTTAAGAGGTGGGCGCCTGCGTAGGGCGATTCTTCGAAAAGAACGGCGGCAATATCGCCGAGCCTTCACCACAGAGGTATGGCTTTTAATATTCCCTTGGCAGATATACCGAATTATGACGTTTCCTGCAGTGCCACATTTTCAGGAAGAGTATTCGCCGGACTATGTCCGGAGACCTCACTGGTCATGCATCAACCATTCCGACCCTGGACCCTGCCCCAAGGACTAGAGTTGATACGGGAGCAATGCCGGATTGTCCTATCCCCGAGGATTCGGATAATGCATCCGTCACCAACTCCGAAGTGGAGAGTGCATTGAACCATCGGCGCCGGAGGGTAGCTATGCGCGACCCAAACTTCACCGAAGAGGCATTCAATGCCTTCAGCTCAGCGGATGCATACATCCGAGCTGCTCGGGACAGGCTTGCTGGAGCCACTCACCAGCTTTCAAAGGATATGCGGGTAAGAACTATTGTGTAGATTTAATAATCATATGCCAGTAGCCCCCGAGCCTTGAAGCAGTTAGCCCAACTGATTTAAGGGTCGTTACACCCTCACGTACTCACGGAGAAGAATAACACATTATCCAAGGAGCTGGAAGAATGCCGAATGAAGCTAACTGTCGCCACCGCCGAACTTGAAAAGTTGAAGAAACCCAAGGGGCACCCGATGGTGAGCACAATAGTATCCGGAGAATATTATTCCGCGCCCACAATGATTCTAACTATGCATTGTGTTTGTACACGACGGCAGGATCGTCAGACCGGTTGGACGAGGGGTTAAGGGCCGCTCAGGCGGACAAAGAGCATGCTGAAGGGCAAGAAGCCGCTGGTCAACGTGTATTACACGGACCTAATGAGAAGAACAAACTACAAGATGCAAACAACCAGCTAGCCGAAGAGCTAAAGGATATACGAGCCCAACTGGCGGATGCCTTGAAGGAGAACAAAAAGCTAAAAGGCGGCATATTCAGTATGCTCTTGAACCTTACTTTCGTACGATCCCCTGATGGAAAATTTTAACAAGTTTGTCTCTGTAGGTGTTCTGACTGGGCGGCCCAAAGGAGAGGTGTCCGGATTTCAAGGTGATCTGCTACAAGAGCTGTCCAGAGTGCATGAGCGAGCCCGGAAGGCAATGAGGAGCATTGCTAAGGCTTTATGGCCAGCCGATTCTCCTCCAGGAAGTATGGAGGAACTCGTGAATTTATTGAAGGGAGCTTGTCGCTGTTTTGGGCTATGGAAGATATCAGCATGCCGAGAAGGCGCACGAGAAGCCTGGGCCATGGTGAAAACGCGGTACCCGAACTTGATCCAAATCATATGGCCCGGGTCGGGCCTCGGGGACCAGATGGACAGGAAATTCCTGTTAGTTTGGTGTATGACCAAGTAAAGATAGCCGCCAAGTTTTCACAATAGGATTATAAACTAGACAACCTGTTAGATGGTCTAGAGGAGGAAGAAGTTTTTGAGTCCAAGTAGCAATGTACAGTTATCAACAAACTTATCTCCAACCAAATTGTAAAACGATTGTCATGGTAGACCTTCTGCTTCAACCTCCTAAACCCGAGGTTTGGAGTGTTTCCGAATACTATACCGTTGGTAAACACCAAAGTATGTTCGGAAACCAGGCAGTCTGGTCATAGTTGCTTAAACAGACAAGTTGTATTCGTGGAGTTATGTTATATTACATTTGATCATAAGAAACATCTTCCAGAGAGAATAGTTTCGTTAAGGGTTCCTCTCCCTGGGCCAGCATGCGCTGTTGTGCATGCCTAAGCTGTGATGCGAAAAATCACAGTACACTTTATATTTTGGGGGCTTATATTACAACGAGGGTAATTTGTCTTTTGTTCACTGACCAATGATTCCCTTAAGAACGCTAGTTTGGCTTCACCCGTCTGAGGTACACGTCCGGATGACCCGGCTGTAACAATCGCAGAGGTGCTCCCTTTATGCCCTAGCTGAACAAGCGGGAACGTAGGGCATAAGCACAGGAGCCAGGCAACCCAGCTTGGCAAAAACTTAAGTCATAAAGGTGCATATAATGGCGAAGAAAAGACATATATGAGAAGATGACACATATGTGCGGTGAGCTTGATGCTCAAAAAATAATAATAATAAGCTTCTGTGAAAAGAAGCCCCCAGGTATTGTGGGGTATGTACATTTAAGGGCGTATACCCCTTAAGTGTGCGGTTTATCCGAACACGAGCTAGAAGTCATATAAAAACGAAAAGAAGAAAGAAAAAAGAGAAAAAGGTAATGAACAATGATTTCGGACTTAGGCGTAGAATCTTCGGAGTCTGGCGGCGTTCCATTGGTTCGGCTCTAAGCGATTGTCCGATGCATTACGAAGGTGATAGGCTCCTCTAGTGAGAACTTCATCTATAATGAAGGGACCCTCCCATTTCGGCTTGAGCTTGTCCTTTTTCTTCTCTGGTAGGTGTAGAACGAGTTCACTAACATTATAAGTCTTGGCCCGCACTTCTCTGCTTTGGTATCTTCGAGCTTGTTGTTGGTAGAATGCTGAATGAGTTTTTGCGACATCGCGCTCCTCCTCCAGGCCATCTAAGTCATCTTGCCGATTGAGCTCGGCTTGTCTCTCTTCGTACATGCACACTCGAGGTGAGTCATGAATAATATCGCAGGGCCAGACGGCCTCTGCGCCGTACACCATGAAGAATGGTGTGTATCCGGTCATGCGATTGGGTGTGGTCCGCAACCCCCAGAGTATGGAGTCGAGCTCCTGAACCCAGTGTTTATCTGACTCCTTTAGGGATCGCACTAGTCTGGGTTTAATGCCGCTCATTATCAGGCCATTAGCCCGTTCGACTTGACCATTTGTTTGAGGGTGATACACGGAGGCGTAATCGAGCTTGATGCCCAGATTAGCACACCAAGTTTTTACCTCGTCGGCTGTAAAGTTAGAGCCGTTATTGGTGATAATGCTGTGTGGGACACCATAATGGTGTACAACACCGGATATGAAATCTATCGCTGGTCCGGCTTCAGCCATTTTAACAGGCTTGGCCTCTATCCACTTAGTGAATTTATCTACCATGACCAGCAGGTATTTTTTCTTATGGCTTCCCCCTTTAAGGGGTCCAACCATGTCAAGCCCCCAGACCGCAAAAGGCCAAATAATGGGGATTGTCCGTAGGGCGCTAGGCGGCATATGGCTTTGATTGGTGAAAAGCTCGCATCCTACACAACGTTGGACGAGGTCTTGTGCTTCTGCTCGGGCCGTAGGCCAGAAAAAACAGTACTGAAGGCCTTACTTACAAGGGCCCGAGCTGCGGCGTGATGGCCGCCAAGACCAACATGGATTTCGGCCAAGAGCTTCCGCCCCTCTTCTTTGGAGATACATCTTTGAAGGACTCCGGTAGTACTTTTCTTGTAGAGCTCTCCTTCATGAACCTTGTAGGCTTTCGAGCGTCGAACGATGCAACGAGCCTCATTCTGGTCCTCACTGGTAATCAGCTCAAAATGTGGAACCACGGAAGATGCTCTTGTTGTACAGATACTAGAGAGACGCTAGCTCGATTGCTCAAATGGGCTAGATACGCTTGTGCACCAACCTATGAGAGAAACATGACGTCTACAATCCCAAGTATGCTTATGTATGTATTGACCAAGATGATGGAACTATGCAAAATGGCTCAATGCTATTTCTTACAAGCTTTTTGTTTTTCTTTTCTTTTGCTTAAAAGCTTTTTTTTACTATGCCACAATGCGAGATATGCGAGTCGATATATGAGACAAATAAGTATGGTATGCACGGGAGAGACTTATGGCACGATGATGATAGCAAGAAGAATGCACTCTAAATGTAGCTATGCGGTATAGGTGTATCACTAAGGTGCACAAAGAACGTGGCCCGGCAATTCTCAACTCGCTAGTTTTGATGGGTAAGTGATGCAAAAGGCTCGATGCTACCAATGCAATGGCAAGGAATTAGTACAAGATGTCGTCGATGTTACCGTCCTTGCTTACGATTAGTATGAAGATGGAATGGTCGTTGTCGATGTCAACTCTGAGGCGATGATGAGTGCCGGTGTCATGTCGAAGTAGAACCATCCCGAAGTAGCTGAAACACCTTAGGACATGGTGCACCGCAACCCAAAATCTCAAACACCAACGGGATGAAGTGCGGAAGGCAAGGGCGGTGATAGGATGGCAAAAACATGCAAATGGCTTGTTGCCGAACTAGACTGAAGGGGTCGTGCACACGAGGTAAGTTGTGCCTGTGTGCACAGAGTCCCAATGGCCCGTGCGCATGGGGTGTTTCGCCTGCGCAAGAACACACCCGGATCCATGGGTAATCTCCAAAATTCAGCCAAATTTAACAGTGGGATGGCTAGGAGATGGTGGTAAGGGGTAGATCCACTTGTCAAACATGAAATTCATGGACCAAATCAGCAAAATCTCACAAGATCCAACTAATTGCATGAATTTTGGTTGTGTTCTATCCGAACTTTGATGAATATCTCACAAGATTCCGCCAGGGGAACTTCCCTCCCAGAGGGGGTAATCATCATCGTCATCATCACCGACAACTCTCCCATCTTGGGGAGGGCAATCTCCATCAACATATTCAACAGCACCATCTCATCTCAAACCCTAGTTCATCTCTTGTGTTCAATCTTGTTACCGGAACTATAGATTGGTGCTTGTGGGTGACTAGTAGTATTGATTACATGTTGTAGTTGATTACTATATGGTTTATTTGGTGGAAGATTATATGTTCAGATCCATTATGCTATTTAATACTCCTCTGATCATGAGCATGATTATTATTTGTGAGTAGTTACTTTTGTTCTTGAGGTCACGGGAGAAATCATGTTGCAAGTAATCATGTGAACTTGATATGTGTTAGATATTTTGATAGTATGTATGTTGTGATTCCCTTAGTGGTGTCATGTGAACATTGACTACATGACACTTCACCATATTTGGGCCTAAGGGAATGCATTGTGGAGTAGCAATTAATGATGGGTCGCGAGAGTGACAGAAGCTTAAACCCCGGTTTATGCGCTATTCCGTAAGGGACTGATTGGATCCAAAATTTAATGCTATGGTTAGAATTTATTCTTAATACTTTTCTCGTAGTTGCGGATGCTTGCGGGAGGGTTAATCATAAGTAGGAGGTTTGTTCAAGTAAGAACAGCACCTAAGCACCGGTCCACCCGCATATCAAATTATCAAAGTACCGAACACAAATCGAACCAACATGATGAAAGTGACTAGATGAAATTCCCGTGTACCCTCAAGAACGCTTTGCTTATCATAAGAGACCATTTTGGCCTGTCCTTTGCCTCAAAAGGATTGGGCTAACTTGCTGCACTTTTATTACTACTATCATTACTTGCTCGTTACAAATTATCTCGCTATCAAACTACTCCGCTACTTACAATTTCAGGACTTGCAGACATTACCTTACTGGAAACTACTTGTCATTTCCTTCTGCTCCTCGTTGGGTTCGACACTCTTACTTATCGAAAAGAGCTACAACTGATCCTCTATACTTGTGGGTCATCAAGGCTATTTTCTGGCGCCGTTTCCGGGGAGTGAAGCGCCTTTGGTAAGTGGAATTTGGTAAGGAAACATTTATATAGTGTGCTGAAATTTATTGTCACTTGTTACTATGGAAAACCATCCTTTGAGGGGTTTGTTCGGGGTATCTTCACCTCGTCTGGAACCACAATTAGCTACCCCTCAACCTACTGCACCTACTGAAAATATTGAATATGAAATTCCTTCGGGTATGATAGAACAACTGCTAGCTAATCCTTATGCAGGAGATGGAACCGAACATCCTGATATGCACTTAATATATGTAGAACAAATTTGTAGATTGTTTAAGCTTGCAGGTTTACCCAGGGATGAAGTTATGAAAAAGGTCTTCCCTTTATCTTTGAAGGGAAAAGCATTGGCATGGTATAGGCTATGCGATGATATTGGATCTTGGAATTGGAATCGATTGAAATTGGAATTTCACCCAAAAATATTATCCTATGCATCTAGTTCATCGTGATTGAAATTATATATATAATTTTTGGCCTCGTGAAGGAGAAAGTATCGCTCTAGCTTGGGGGAGGCTTAAGTCAATGTTATATTCATGCCCCAACTATGAGCTCCCAAGAGAAATTATTATCCAGAATATTTATGCTCGGCTTTCTCGTAATGATCAAACCATGCTTGATACTTCTTGTGCTGGTTCTTTTATGAAGAAGACTATTGAATTCCGATGGGATCTTTTGGAAAGAATTAAATGCAACTCTGAAGATTGGGAACTCGGCGAAGGTAAAGAGTTAGGTATTAAACTTAAGTATGATTGTGTTAAATCTTTTATGGATACTGATGCTTTTCAAAAATTTAGCACTAAATATGGACTTGACTCTGAGATAGTAGCCTCCTTTTGTGAATCATTTGCTACTCATATTGAACTCCCTAAAGAGAAGTGGTTTAAATATCACCCACCTATTAAAGAAGAAATTAAAGAACCGGTACCAGTTAAAGAAGAAACTATACTTTATAATGTTGATCCAGTTGTTCCTTCTGCTTATATTGAGAAACCACCTTTCCCTGTTAGGATAAAGGAACACGCTAAAGTTTCAATTGTGGTTAACAAAAGCTATATTAGAACACCTAAACCTGATGAACAAATCAAAGTAGAACCTAGCATTGTTATGGTTAAAGATCTCTTAGAAGAAGATATGGATGGGCATGTTATTTACTTCTGTGAAGAAGCTGCTAGAATTGCCAAACCAGATAAGAAGGACAAACATAGACCTGTTGTTGGCATGCCTGTCATCTCAGTTAAAATAGGAGATCATTGTTATCATGGTTTCTGTGACATAGGTGCTAGTGTGAGTGCTATTCCTTACACCTTATATCAAGAAATTATGAATGACATAGCACCCGCAGAAATAGAAGACACAGATGTTACTATTAAAGTTGCTAATAGAGACACTATATCACCAATTGGGATTGTTAGAGATGTTGAAGTCTTGTGTGGGAAAATAAAATACCCTACTGATTTTCTTGTTCTTGGTTCCCCGCAAGATGACTTTTGTCCCATTATCTTAGGTAGACCTTTCTTGAACACCGTTAATGCTAGAGTATATTGTGAGAAGCAAACTGTCTGTGTTAGTTTTGGTGATGAGTCTCATGAGTTTAATTTTACCAAGTTTAGTAGAAAGCTTCATAAAAAGAATTGCCTAGTAAGGATGAATTAATTGGTCTTGCTTCTATTGTTGTTCCACCTACTAATCCTTTAGAACAATATTTGCTAGACCATGAAAATGATTTACATATGCATGAAAGAAATGAAATAGATAAAAATTTCTTTGAACAACGTCCTCTGCTTAAACACAATTTGCCTATTGAAACTCTAGGAGGTCCTCCTCCACCTAAAGGTGATCCTGTGTTTGAATTAAAACAATTGCCAGACACTTTGAAATATGCTTATCTTGATGAAAAGAAGATATATCCTGTTATTATTAGTGCTAACCTTTCAGAACATGAAGGAGAAAGATTATTGAAAGTTCTAAGGAAGCACCGAGCTGCTATTGGATATACTCTTGATGATTTAAAGGGCTTTAGTCCCACTCCATGTCAGCACAAAATTAATATGAAACCTGATGCTAAACCTGCTGTTGATCACCAACGTCGGTTAAACCCGAAGATGAAAGAAGTGGTAAGAATGCAAATATTAAAACTTCTGGAAGCAGGTATAATCTATCCTATAGCTGATAGTAGATGGGTAAGTCCTGTTCATTGTGTCCCTAATAAAGGAGGTATAACTGTTGTTCCTAATGATAAGAATGAACTTATTCCACAAAGAATTGTTACAGGCTATAGAATGGTAATTGATTTTAGAAAATTAAACAAAGCAACTAGAAAAGATCATTACCCTCTGCCTTTATTGATCAAATGCTTGAACGATTATCTAAGCACACACACTTTTGCTTCCTTGATGGATATTCTGATTTTTCACAAATACCTGTTTCTCAACCTGATCAAGAAAAGACCACTTTTACTTGTCCCTTTGGAACTTATGCTTATAGAGTATGCCTTTTGGTTTATGTAATGCACCTGCTACCTTTCAAAGATGTATGACTGTTATATTCTTTGACTTTTGTGAAAAGATTGTTGAGGTTTTCATGGATGACTTTTCTGTTTATGGGAAGTCTTTTGATGATTGTTTAAGCAATCTTGATCGAGTTTTGCAGAGATGTGAACAAACAAATCTTGTCTTGAACTGGGAGAAGTGCCACTTTATGGTTAATGAAGGCATTGTCTTGAGTCATAAAATTTCTGAAAGAGGTATTGAAGTGGACCAAGCTAAGGTTGATGCAATTGAGAAAATGCCATGTCCTAAAGATATAAAAGGTATTCGTAGTTTCTTAGGTCATGCTGGTTTCTATAGGAGATTTATCAAAGACTTTTGAAAAATTTCTAGGCCTCTTACTAGTCTCTTGCAAAAGGATATTCCTTTTGTTTTTGATGATGATTGTTTAGAAGCCTTTGAAACACTCAAGAAAGCCTTAATTTCTGCACCTTATGTTCAACCACCTGATTGGAACCTGCCTTTTGAGATCATGTGTGATGCTAGTGATTATGCTGTTGGTGCTGTTCTAGGACAAAGACTTGATAAGAAATTGATTGTTATTCATTATGCTAGTAAAACTCTAGAAAGTGCTCAAAGAAATTATGCTACTAATGAAAAAGCGTTCTTAGCAGTGGTGTTTGCTTGTGATAAATTTAGACCTTATATTGTTGATTCCAAAGTAACTGTTCACACAAACCAAGCTGCTATTAAATATCTTATGGAAAAGAAAGATGCTAAACCTAGACTTATTCAATGGGTTCTATTGTTACAAGAATTTGATTTACATATCATTGATAGAAAAGGAGCTGAGAACCCAGTAGCTGATAGTTTATCTAGGCTTGAAAATGTGCTTGATGACCCACTACCTATTGATGATAGTTTTCCCGATGAGCAGTTAGCTGTAATAAATGTTGCTCACGGTACTCCTTCGTATGCTGATTATGCTACTTACATTGTTGCTAAATATTTACCACCTAGCTTTACATACCAACAAAAGAAAAAACTCTTCTATGATTTAAGACACTACTTTTGGGATGACCCACATCTTTACAAAGAAGGAGTAGATGGTATTATTAGACGTTGTGTACCTGAGCATGAACAGGGACAAATCCTAAGGAAATGTCACTCCGAAGCTTATGGAGGGCATCATGCTGGACATAGAACTGCTCACAAGGTATTGCAGTCTGGATTTTATTGGCCTACTCTCTTCAAGGATGCTCGTAAGTTCGTCTTATCTTGTGATGAATGTTAAAGGATAGGTAATATCGGTAAGCGTCAAGAAATGCCTATGAATTATTCAATTGCTGTTGAACCATTTGATGTTTGGGGATTTGATTACATGGGACCTTTTCCTTCCTCTAATGGGTATACACATATTTTGGTTGCTGTTGATTATGTTACTAAATGGGTAGAAGCTATTCCAACCAGTAGTGCTGATCACAACACCTCTATTAAAATGCTTAAGGAAGTTATTTTCCCAAGGTTTGGAGTCCCTAGATATTTAATGACTGATGGTGGTTCACACTTTATTCAAGGTGCTTTCCGTAAAATGCTTGCCAAGTATGATGTTAACCATAGAATTGCATCACCTTATCATCCTCAGTCTAGTGGTCAAGTTGAGCTTAGCAATAGAGAAATAAAATTAATTTTGCAAAAGACTGTCAATAGGTCCAGGAAGAATTGGTCTAAGAAGTTAGATGATGCACTTTGGGCTTATAGAACAGCATATAAAAATCCTATGGGTATGTCTCCTTATAAAATGGTTTATGGAAAAGCTTGTCATTTGCCTCTTGAGTTAGAACATAAAGCATATTGGGCAGTTAAAGAGCTCAACTATGATTTCAAACTTGCTGGTGAAAAGAGGTTATTTGATATTAGTTCTTTAGATGAATGGAGAACCCAAGCTTATGAAAATGCAAAATTATTCAAAGAAAAGGTTAAAAGATGTCATGACAAAAGAATCCAAAAGCGTGAGTTTAAAGTCGGAGAATATGTTCTTTTGTACAACTCTCATTTCAGATTCTTTGCAGGAAAACTCCTCTCGAAATGGGAAGGCCCATATGTAATCGAGGAGGTTTATCGGTCTAGAGCCATCAAAATAAATAATCCCGAAGGTACTAACCCAAAGGTTGTCAATGGGCAACGGATAAAACGTTATATCTCAGGTATGCCCATTAATGTTGAAAGTAATATTATCCAAACTTTGACACCGGAAGAACACATAAAAGAGTCCTTCCGGAACACTCCAGAATCGTGAAAATAAGGAGATACGTGATACGGTAAGTAAACGGACTCTGAAAAATCCACAAAAATATTTTTTTATCAGTTTTGGAATATTTAAAAATTTAGGAAATAAAGAAACTTCCAGGAAGCGTACCCTGGTGGGCACAAGACACCAGGGGGGTTGCGCCCACCTGGGACACCTTCCGGACTCCGTTTTTCTTCTGTATGCTTGTCCTCCAAGATAAAAAATCTATATATACTTCCCGAACCTGTTAACCACCGTATCGCGGAAAAAATCCTTTGTTCTCTTTTCCTTGGTGTTTTGTGTCAGATCCCATCTACCATGGCCTCTTCAAGCTCCTCCAAGGACAAGTTCTTCAAGAACGTCATCAACCCATATCTGTGGGAGGTGGTGCAGCACCCTCAAACCATCCAGATGCATGAGGGGGTGCTTCACCTCCGCGATGTGCCATGTCCCAAGGGGACGGGAACCATGGAGGCCAGGCTTGAAGCTATGGCGCAAGACGTCTTCCGGTACAAGGGGATGGTGGAGAGTGGACTCAACGCCAATCATCTTTTGATTACGGACCTCTCCCGTGATCTTAAGGTGGATGGCAAGCCCATGAAGGACATCATCTTCACCCTCAACGAGAAAATCAACTTCCTCCAAAGCCAGATCTATGACCTCAAAACCAAGTCTTTGAATATGAGGCGACGTTTAAAGGTATGAGTTTGGCTGCTAGTTGCAGGACCCGTGAGACTCACTCCTCCTCCTATGATGGTGGACCACTGCCATGGAACTCCGAGGACAAGATCTCTACTTCATCACCACCACCATCTTCTTCGCCACCAAAGGAGAATTGAGTATCGGGTATGGGCACTCCCCTTGGCTTCCGCCAAGCTTGGGGGAGGTGCCCCGATATCGTATCATCCCACTATATTTTTGCTTTTACTTATTTTAGTTTGATCTTTTTGCTTTAGATGAATAAAAGTTAGTTCGATCATTTCTTGCTTGAGAGTTTGCTTAGTGATCTATCCTTGTAATCGTGTGCAAGTTATATAATAAAGTTTAGTTTGAGTTTTTGCTTTCTTTACTCTCATGTTGCAAATAAAGAAAAGAAAGAAGAAAGGAAAAAGAGAAAGGAAATAAATCAATAAGATCATATACTAATCCTATGGTAGGTGATGGCACCACATAAGGAAAAGTATAAGTAGAAATTTTTATTAGAGATTGACAAACATAGCATTAGTCAATGATGCAACTCATGAAAGAATTAATAAGGGAAGAGAAGATTCACATATAAATATACTATCCTAGAAATCTTTTGTGATTGTGAGCCCTCATCAAAATATTATATGCCAAAATTGTTGACGTTGGACAAGGAAGACAACTTAATGGTTTATGTTTGTTTATATTCACATAGAAGTCATGTTGTCATAGATCCTTCAACATGTGGTGCTTGCCCCCTATCTTTGCTAGCCAAAAATTCTGCACAAAGTAGAGATACCACTTGTGTCCAAAAACCCTTAAACCCAAATCTTATTTTCAAGTGTCCACCATACGTACCTAGGGATTGAGCAAGATCCCTCAAGTAAGTTGTCATCGGTGCAAAAAGCCAATAAAAATTGCTTCTAAATGTGTGAGATCATTTAGTGTAAGAGAAAATTGAGCGTTGCACGAACTTGTGATGGTGAAGAATAAAAGCGACAGACTGCATAATAAAGGTCACTATCACAAGGGGCAATGCAACGTGACGTTCTTTTACACTAAGGGGTTGAGCATACAAACAAATAAGCGCATGGCAACCTCTGCTTCTCTCTGCGAAGGGCCTATCTTTTACTTTTATGTATTTACTTTTATGCAAAGAGTCAAAGTTTTCCTTCTATTGCTTTTATTTTTCTCCTTTGGCAAGCATCATGTGGTGAGGAAAGATCTAGGCACATATGTCCAATTGAATATAGATAGCATGAGTTATTATTGTTGACATCACCCTTGAGGTGAATACGTTGGGAGGCAAAACTATAAGCCCCTATCTTTCTATGTGTCCGGTTGAAACGTTTTGCTCATGTGTAGGCGGTGAGTGTTAGCAATCATAGAAGACTATATGATGGTTGAGTATGTGGACTTGCCTAAAGGCTCCGATACGTGACCCTTCCTGAAAAGATGATGAATTGTAGTTGTAAAGTTGACTGAGAACATAGTTTGTTGGTTTCTAATAGAGTTTTTGCTTTATACTTCGATTGTGTGATGAATTGTTACTTATTCATGAGAAGTAAAGTTCTATGATAAAAGTCTTATATTCAATTTTGTTGTTGTTATAATAATCAACATGATGCTTCTATGTCCATATTTTGTTTTTATCAACACCTCTCTCTCAAAGCATGTGGACATGTTTCTCGATTTTGGTTTTCGCTTGAGGACAAGCGAGGTCCAAGCTTGGGGGAGTTGATACGTCCATTTTGCATCATGTTTTCTTACTGTTATTTATGATGTTTTTATTCATAATAATGCTTTTTGGAGTAATTCTAATGCCTTTTCTCTCATAATATGCAAGGTATACACAAAGAGGGAGAATTCCGGCAGCTGGAGATCTGGACCTGAAAAAGCTACGTCAGGCTACCTATTCTGCACAACTCCAAATGAGCTGAAACTTCATGAGGATTTTTCATGGAATATATGAGAATTATTGGAGCAAATAACTACCAGAGGGGGCCCATCAGGTCGGCACAACCCACCTGGGCGCGCTAGGCAGCCCAGGCGCGCCCTGGTGGGTTGTGCTCACCCGGGCCCACCTCTGTTGCCCATCTTCTGGTATAAAGGTCATTTTGACCTAGAA
This sequence comes from Aegilops tauschii subsp. strangulata, assembly GCF_002575655.3. Taxonomy (NCBI): domain Eukaryota; kingdom Viridiplantae; phylum Streptophyta; class Magnoliopsida; order Poales; family Poaceae; genus Aegilops; species Aegilops tauschii. The sequence goes on from NC_053039.3 coordinate 232,420,040, forward strand.
AAATAAGGAGAGGACTTTCGGGATGGAGTGCCGCCGCCTCGAGGCGAAACTTGCGCAGGAGCACTTTTGCCCTCCGGCAGAGCGATTCCGCCGGGGGAACTTCCCTCCCGAAGGGGGAAATCATCATCATCATCATCACCGACAAAGCTCCCATCTCGGGGAGGGCAATCTCCATTAACATCTTCAACAACAGCATCTCATCTCAAACCCTAGTTCATCTCTTGTGTTCAGTCTTGTTACCGGAACTATAGATTGGTGCTTGTGGGTGACTAGTAGTGTTGATTACATCTTGTAGTTGATTACTATATGGTTTATTTGGTGGAATATTATATGTTCAGATCCATTATGCTATTTAATACTCCTCTGATCATGAGCATGATTATTATTTGTGAGTAGTTACTTTTGTTCTTGAGGTCACGGGAGAAATCATGTTGCAAGTAATCATGTGAACTTGATATGTGTTCGATATTTTGATAGTATGTATGTTGTGATTCCCTTAGTGGTGTCATGTGAACGTCGACTACATGACACTTCACCATATTTGGGCCTAGGGGAATGCATTGTGAAGTAGAAATTAGATGATGGGTTGCGAGAGTGACAGAAGCTTAAACCCCAGTTTATGCGCTATTCCGTAAGGGACCGATTGGATCCAAAAGTTTAATGCTATGGTTAGAATTTATTCTTAATACTTTTCTCGTAGTTGCGGATGCTTGCGGGAGGGTTAATCATAAGTAAGAGGTTCGTTCAAGTAAGAACAGCACCTAAGCACCGGTCCACTCACATATCAAATTATCAAAGTACCAAACACAAATCGAACCAACATGATGAAAGTGACTAGATGAAATTCCCGTGTACCCTCAAGAACGCTTTGCTTATCATAAAAGATAGTTTTGGCATGTCCTTTGCCTCAAATGGATTGGGCTACCTTGCTACACTTTTATTACTACTATCGTTACTTGCTCGTTACAAATTATCTCGCTATCAAACTACTCCGCTACTTACAATTTCAGCACTTGCAGACATTACCTTACTGAAAACTACTTGTCATTTCCTTCTGCTCCTCATTGGGTTCGACACTCTTACTTATCGAAAAGAGGTACAATTGACCCCCTATACTTGTGGGTCATCACCTGTGCACACAGGGTCGCCTGGGAGGTGTTGTTTTGCTCTTGATGGATGCCTTCTCCTCCCTTGTGGTCTTGGGATCCTTCTCCTATGTCCATGGGATGTCCCTTAGCTGCTAGGTGGCATTCGTCTTCGTACCTAATGACACATAGCATGTTTTGGTGAAGTAGCATCCAATTTTCATTCATATCCATATCGATCTCAAGTAGGAGTGAGTTCACCTCGGTTTGGATGGCACGTGCTCGAGCTCTTGTCATAGGTCCACGTGGTGAATGTGAGTTGTAGTAGAGTCCATGGGGCTGATGGAAGGATGCTCCGCATCACGAGGGGGCGCCATCTCCACTTGGGCCTTTGTGGCCCAAGTTGCCTTCCACCTCTTGGCCTTTTTAGGCCTGTTGATATTTATATTAACATCTTCAGAAACATTTTCTACCAATATATATATTTATTGGTAATACCTGATATTCACTGAAACCCTTCTGATGACCCCGAGACGCTTCCGTATCCTCTCGGGACTATTCCGAATATTAATGAAACAACTCCAGAAATATATTCTCATTACTCCTTGCTACTTCTTGAGCTTGCATTGGTTTTTCCCTTGAAGAGGAAAGGGTGATGCAGCAAAGTAGAGATAAGTATTTCCCTCAGTTTGAGAACCAAGGTATCAATCCAGTAGGAGAAGAACGCACAAATCACCAATACCTGGACAAAATCAAACACTTGCACCCAACGTGTTAAAGGGGTTGTCAGTCCCTTCACGGTCACTAGCAAAGGTGAGATCTGATAGAGGTAGATAAATAAAACTGAACAAAGGATAAAATATTTTTTGGGGTTTTTTGTTGTATAGATCTGAAAATGAAGATTGCAAAATATTAGATCGGAAACTAATATGATGGAAAATAGACCCGGGGGCCATAGGTTTCACTAGAGGCTTCTCTCTTGAAGGCAAATAATACGATGGGTGAACAAATTACTGACGAGCACTTGATAGAAAAGTGCAAAGTTAAGACGATATCTAAGGCAATGATTATGTAATATAGGCATCACGTCCGTGTCAAGTAGACCGACTCCTGTCTGCATCTACCACTATTACTTCACACATCGACTGACTCCTGCCTACATCTAGAGTATTAAGTTCATGAAGAACAGAGTAACGCTTTAAGTAAGATGACATGATGTAGAGGAATAAACTCAAGCAATATGATGTAAACCATGTCTTTTTATCCTCGATGGCAACAATAAAATATGTGCCTCGCTGCCCCTACTGTCACTGGGAGAGGACACCACAAGATTGAACCCAAAGCTAAGCACTTCTCCCATTGCAAGAGAAACCAATCTAGTTGGCCAAACTAAACTGATAGTTCGAAGAGAATTACAAAGATATCAAATCATGCATATAAGAATTCAGAGAAGATTCAAATAATATTTATAGATAAGCTGATCATAAATCCACAATTCATCGAATCTCGATAAACACACCGCAAAAGAAGATTACATCTGATAGATCTCCAAGAACATCGAGGAGAACATGGTATTGAGAATCAAAGAGAGAGAAGAAGCCATCAAGCTACTAGCTATGGACCCGTAGGTCTCAGGTAAACTACTCACGCTTCATCGGAAGGGCAATAGGATTGATGTAAATGCCCTCCGTGATCGAATCCCCCTCCGGCAGGGTGCCGGAAAAGGCCCCAAGATGGGATCTCATGTGAACAGAAGGTTGCGGCGGTGGAAAAGTGTTTTCGTGGATGCTTCTGGTGTTTTGGGAATATATGTTAATATATAGGAGGCAGAGCTAGGTCAGGGGGTCACCGAGGGTCCCATAAGGTAGGGGGCGCACCCTCCACCCTTGTGGCCGCCTCGTGGCTCTTCTAACTTGATCTCCAAGTCTCCTGGGTGTCTTCTGGTCCAAGAAAAATCATCGCAAAGGTTTTATTCCATTTGGACTCTGTTTGGTATTCCTTTTCCGCGAAGCTAAAAAAAAGGAAAAAAGGAAACTCGCACTTGGCTCTAGGTTAATAGGTCCTATAATTCTTGGTAGACCTTTTCTAAGGACTATCAAAGCTGTGATAAATGTGTTTGAGGGATATGTTCATTTTGATTTACCAGCTAAAGATTCCTTTATAAGGCATTTCCCCAGGAAAAAGAAATTGAAGACCTACACAGGAGGTGGCATCATTTTGAATGCCAGATGTTATGGTCTCGGTGTCCTAGCACCACCTTAATCACCACTACGGTCAAGCTATCCGACTAAAAACAAGCGCTTCATGGGAGGAAACCCACGCGGATAAAGTAGACAAGTAAGTCTTTTTGGTTTTTAATAAAAGAGTGATTGAAGTTCCATGTGAAGAAGTGAGTTTGGAAGAGTTGTTCTATTGAAGGCCTAGCCTTGTGCAAGATGATTTATATGTTAGATTGGTGTTTGAATGCCTGGAAATATGTCTATGTATTGCTACGTACTAGCACCACAAGAAAACAAAGAAAAATACAAGTTTCTTAAGAAACATACCAAAAGACGGCCCTTCCTGCGACCGCAGCGGTCGTACGGGTGGTCGTTTGACCTACAGGAGGTTCCAGCGCAGAACAACCAGAGGCAGCAGAGTGAAGGACGGCGTACCAAATAGACGCACACTCGTTTTTGCGGCCGTTTTGATTCTCTGCAGAAACCATTGACGAGTACAGAGCGTTCGACGGCATTCCATGCGCCCGTTTGAGCGGTCGTTTGACATCTTTAACCAGGAGCACAAAAAGAAAAGAACGAACGACGATGTTCAAAACGGACGCCGACACCCGTTTCAGCTGTCGTTTCATCTGCACGTAGGCAAAGGTGAGTTAAACCGAGTTGAAGACGATGTTCCATGCAGGCACCTATTCCCGTATGAGTGGTCGTTTTGCGCGTCGGCAACTCCAATAAGCCCAAGGAAGGAGGTATTTTGCCCCCATATCTCCCTTTTCTTCTTCTTCTTCTTCTTCTTCTTCCTCCAAACCTCTCCAAACCCTAGCAAAACTTCGCCCTATCTCTCTACTCGTTCATTTTCCGTTCGAATCCTTCCTTGTGATCAATCTACGGTACGTTTCTCCTCTGATCCCCAACTTATTCTTCGTGAACCCATGCTCTACATGACTAGCATTGCCATGACTAGGAGATGCATTTTTTGACTCAAACTTGAGTTGGCATGGATTTGTTGATGTTTTTAGATGAGTATGATGTTGTGAGTATCGTGGTCACTATTGTTTCATTATGTTGGACTGAAAATTTGTTTTGTAGATGTTTACACAGAGTTCTTCTCGCGTAAGCGATGATTCGAGTTCATCCACCGTGCAACAACAATAAGTTTTCACTCAGGGGTTCGTCTTCACCGACTGCGGAACAAGGAAGAAGTTCCAAAAGCTCGGTACAAGGAAGATCAAAGCAATCAAATGGGCTTGTGCGAATACTCTCGCCAAGCTAGGTATCACTCATGATTTTAATTTGCTTTGTCATAATGCCGGGTTGCAACATTTTGTTTATCAGGGATGTGAGACTTATGAATGATTGACGCTTGAGTTTCTTAGTAATCTCTCACACAATGTTGGGTTAGTGCCAAATGCATATGAGGAGGAGAGGGTCACTTTTCGTCTCCTTGACCAAGACTTTAACATATCACTTTTGTTGAGTCGTGTAACTACTTTTGCTTCCCCAACAATGATGTTGATATTAGATATATTTATGATTTCACCGACCCGCACCCTAGGCAATCCTTTTATCGGATGAGTCACCGTGGCTCTAAACAAAGAGCCACTTGCATTGAAGTCCTGCTATACATTATTTCCACTATGTTATCACTAACTCGTTGCAGGCGCGGGGAGAAGTTTCTAAGGTGAATGATGAGAACGTGCTAGTTCTTGGGGAAGCAGCAAACCTGGACGTCGGTTATTCACCCAGCCTAGGGGCAATACTTTTGCTACGCCTCGCGCATCAAGCAAATCATGCACAAGGAAATATCTTGTGTGGAGGAAGGATCACCATGTTGTCCAAATCCCTTGGCCTTAACTACAGTCATCTCCGCCCCATTGTCGGTAACACCCTTGTTAACATCCGTGTTCTTACTAGCGCTCATATGGTAGTAGTTCATAATGGCCATTATTGTATCAAAATTCCTGGAGTGGCGTGCTTGTTACCCACACCTATGCCTAATTGTTTCTCCATCAAGAATGGAAAATTGCATTATGTTGCACGGGAAGGAGATGCAGCTTTTGACCAAGAAGGGCTAGAACCTGAACAAGTAGATGAAGAAGAACTCACCACCAACGAAGAGGAGGAGAAGCCCCAGCAAGACTACACCACCTATGCGGACCTCAGCACCCTCCAGGGCTCTATTGACGATATGAGAAACCTCGCCGCATCCGTTCGAGGCACGTCCGCCTACGTGAACATGAACTTCTCCAGTTGTAGCCAAGAGTGGGCTCCTAACCAACCGCCATAATGATCTCGCCAGTTTGGGTTTGCAAGAGCCTAAGCTTGGGGGAGGTTATCACCACTTCTACATCAAGATGTGGTGGTATTTGAATAAATTGTAATGAGGTTGCACTTAAGCTTGAGGAGCTTCAAAACACTCGTGTTGGTTTGTTCCAACACTTTGCTTTTTATTTGCTTTTGGTTTTTATTTTTGCCTTTGCGATTTTTTTCGGTTGCAAGTTAGTTTACAAAACCCAAAACCCAAAAAAATAGAACAACCTTTGCTTTTCTCTTGTTCTTATTTAGCCCCTTGGAGTTCATTTGCATTTTGTTTTCACAGGAGTTGATCTATGCCAGGACAACGAGGAATGGAAGAGTAAGGAAGAGAAGTGTGTAAATTCACAACCATGAAGGTATGTCCTACGACCCCGTCTTCTCCACATGGATACTTAGAGTAGATGTAGTAGTTGTATGTGTGATATGTGTAGATGGGAGTGAGTCTTGATAGTTGATACAAAGGTTTTGCTCTAGTATCTGAATTAATTTTGTAGCCTTTGTTTTCTTCAGTTTAGACAACGTGGGACCATTTTTAAAATGAAATGAAATTAACCAAGTATAACCTTGCACAAGAGAAAGTATTTCAAGACTTGTGAGTTGAGAAATTGTAGTGGGAGTGATGTTTAACATGCTCAACCCCATGTTGTTAATTTTAATAGACTTAATATCACTTGTGGATTAAATTGTCTAGAGGAAATTAGTTGAAAGGTGGGTGAGATTATGCCAAAAATCTGTGTTGTATATCTCAACATGGTGTTACAGCCTCCAGCTATTGCCATGGCCTTTGCTACTATATACGCATTTACATGTGTAAATGTGGCTTCCTCACCCTTCTTGATGTTATGTTGAGGACTCCGCTGGCCAATGAACGATCCACCAAGAGCGATAGCTTTGATTTCGGTATGAGTTTGTTACCGTACATAGTGGCAACACTAAAAACAAATATTATTCGGCTTTCTCTTGAATGGGTGTGTATGTGGTAAATAAAGGGGGCTGATCAAAAGAGCTCAAAAGAGATATTATTACTAAAGGCCAATAGTTCCCAAACATTAAGCCACAACGTAAACCTCTGCGTGATCGCTTATTTGGCATAATCTCCTTCACGTGACAATCAAAGTTCCAGCAAACAATGATTGAAACAAATTGTTTAAGAGCCTAGAGGAGGAAAAAATTGTGAGTGTGCTTACGAGCACTTGAGCATGTTTTCTACTCCCTAACTTATGTTTTCATGGTTCTATCTTAAGAAACTCTTTCGTGCATTCCCGACAAGCAAGTATTGTCTAGATTAAATGAAATGAAGTGTTGCAAAGTTGTTTTATCTAGTGGATCAGAAACTTTGTGTTGATTATCTTTGCTTCACTAACACTTGCACTATAACCATGCCACCGCTATATCTATAATGATTTTTCAGGTCAATAAGCGATGGGCTATCTAGGAATACCGATATTAAGTGAACCAAAACCTTCTCGTTATTTCAGTTTAAACAAATGAGTTCCTTATGCTTTGGATTTCTCTCTGTTGCTCGAGGACGATCGAGTTTAAGCTTGGGGAAGTTGATGAGTGATATTTTTACACTCATTTCAACCTTGTTTAAACCAAATTATTTCATTAAAAGAGAGATATTCGCTCCAATATTTCCAATAATGACTAATAAATGCAAAGGATTCCACAAATTCTCTCTTTGATATTTTTTCCATAGGAAATGGGCTAAAACGGGAAGAGACCACGTGGGAGAAAGGAAGGAAAATGGAGAAGAAATAAGTCACCAGAAGGTGTCAGAAGGCCACTAGAACCAAGACAGTGTTCCATGCGACCGCACACACTTGCATGAGCGATCGTTTGGCGTGGACACAGAGGCAGGTCGTCCACCTAAACAACTTTTATAAAGGGGACCCCGTTGAAATGTCAACAGAACAGGGAGAAGGAGGAGCGTCGACCATAGCTAGAACCTGTTCATCATCATCTTCATCCATAAACCCTAGCCGCCGCCATTTTCACCTCCATAGCCATCTCCACCACCATAGTGCTCTCTCATCTAGTTCATACTTGTAATCATGCATCGCACAAGGTATCCATTGTAAGACATATTGCAATCAATCCCAAGATGTGTTCTTAAATGTTTTCTTCTCGCGATCTGATCTCCATGTGTGAGTAGTTCGGTAAAGAATGGGGTGAGGCATGAGTCTTGCAACCCCAGGTATTCAGTGAAGGGATCAATGGAAGTCTTTGACACAACGTCTCGTATGTGTGAAGTAAAATTGTTTCATGAAGTATCTATTGTCTTGTATGCAATCTTCATCCCTGCAGGTACCCAGGATCATGGAGATTGAGCACCTGTGAGGCTAGGAGCAAGGGGACCGTGAAGTGTTATACCAAACACCGGTGACAGTAAGGTTTAGTAGCGTGACATGGATCACCTTGGGATGCATGAGATGTAGTCATTAAACGCCCAATGCTTTTTTTCTGATATTGGTATCTTAATTATTAGGGCAACCTCGCGAGACGAATAGGACCTTCGGTAGGACAAATGATTCTTGATGCGGGACTCATGCCAGTCAAGATGTTATTTGAACACATCCCCCACTCCGATACGAAGCAGCACCTCTTGATGGGTGACTTCCCGAGCTCAAACTAATATTATTTTTTATCCCAACACCAATAAATGGTTGTAAGCATTAAGACCTCATCCCTGTACCTTCTTTTTATTATAAGTGTTTGAATCACTATTTGCTTGCTGATTCGGTCAAAAGCTGGATTTGACACTTTGGCAAAAGCTTGCTAGAGACCATTGCTTCAAGGGAGTGTTCCTCTCGTGGGTTCGATACCCAGGGTCACCTCTGAGGAAATAGGTGTGGGATACCCTTTCTTGTTCCAGTACCGGATCAATAAAAAGGAGATATCAATATGCTTTATCTCCCATCTCTTGCGCGGGCTCGGGTTTCCAATTCTCCCCTTCCTTCACGGACTTCCCCACTTCTACGACCTCCAACTTCACCAGCTCGCTCCAAACTCTATCATGCACATCACCTGCTTCACCTTTCGTGAAGTGTTCTTGTACTATGAGCCAAACTCTCTAGGTTGTGGTGTAAGTATTTCACCGTGAAGCCCCAAATCAACGGCCCGGAAGGATGTATGTGCAGCGGGGCGGCGATCAGCAAAATCCAGGGCTATGGCTACCTGGAAGGTATAAGCAACAATGAAGAAAGAGAAAACAAAAGAGAGCCAGGTAATTGAGTTAGAGTAACACACAACAAACGAGAGCAATAAGGAGAACAATTTTATTTGGATGGCAATATCCAACGACCATTTGCTGCCAGAGATGGCATTTGCGAATGACGCAGATGGCATTTTTAGTGTTAGTGGGGGTGGCATTCTAGTGTTAGGGCATGGCAGCTCATTTATTCTGGGGTAAATTTCTTCAAAAACTGCCATCTCTAGGATCTAGAACCTCTCGCTATGGGGGGCGCTCGCTGTGATTGGTTCCCGGCGAACGTTCGGCGGGCATCTTCCCCTTTTATTTTCTGTGAATTTGTTCATGAATCTAGGAACTCGAACTTTGAGGCTCAAAATCAAGCTACGCGTGCGTTATTATTGGGCCAGGGTCAGTCATCTATGCATGCGACAACCTTATGATCCCAATGTATACATGTCTGTTTACCCGTTGATTAATAAAGCCTAGAATATATTTTTTAAAGCAGTAACACCCTATAGAGCGGTGGGCTGCTTTTCAGAAGTTCGGCCCGGCTATGTACACTCCTGCTAGCAAAAACCAAGGTGCATCACAAGGGATCGCGAAAGAAAAACACGAGCTCCTATTAAACGACATGCTCTTTGAATATGGAGGAAACGCGCACCTCCAGCTCTCCCCGCACACGTTTTTAGGCCGGCCCTTGCGTGTGTGTGGCGGCGGGAGGGGGGATGCCACCGTGTTTTTTCTTTTCTTTTTCTTTTCTTCTTCATCAAAGTAATTCGGGATTTCGAAAAAATAAAATTCCAAAATATTGCGAAAATTATAAACAAATGTTTGAGCAATCATAAAATATTCATGAATTCATAAAATTCCCATGATATTAAGAATATTTTGTCTCTTAAATGTTCACATATTAAAAAAAATCGTAATTTTGACAAGATGTTTGCATGTTCAAAAAATGTTCATGATTTTAAAGAAACATATTCATAATTTTTAAAGCATGCACGTGTATTCAGAAAATGTTTGCAAATTAAAGAAATGTTTAGGAATTTGTACAAAAATCATAAAATTTGAAAATGTTCGCATATTGTAAAAATTGTTCCCAAATTTCCAAGGATATTCATTGCTTCAAAAAATTCTCATGAATTCAAAAAATGTTCGTGCATTTTAAAAAATGTTTTTCAAAACAAACAAATGTTCAGGAATTTCAAAATTGCTACCAATTTCCAAAAACATTGTGGATTCAAAAATTGTACACAGACTCAAAACAATGTCTACGAGTTTCAAATAAAATTTACCAATCACCAAAAATGTTCGTGAATTTGTAAAAAAAATCTAAATAAAAAATAAAAAGTAATAGGAAAAGTAAGAAAAAAATCAGATTTTGGAAGCATGCACGAGTATTCAGAATTTTTTAAGAATTTAAAAAATGTTCAGTAATTTGTACAAAAATTCGCAAAATACAAAAAATGACCCCGCACTTAAAATTTTGTTCCCAATTTTGATGGTATTTCATAGATTCAAAAATTGTTCATGAATTCAAAAATTGTTCATGCACTTTTAAAAAATGTTTGTGAAACAAAAAGTTATTCTGAATTTAAAAAATTGCTCCAATTTCCAAAACAAAAACAATTGTTGATTCTAAAAATGTCCAGCAACTAAAAAAATGCATGGGTTTAAAAAAAATAACAATCTCCAAAAATGATCACAAATTTGTACAAAATATGTGCCAGATGAAAAATAAAAAGTAACAGAAAATGAATGAAGGTAATAAAAATAGAAAAAAACAAAAGAAATAAAATGGAAAAACCCCGACCTAGGGAAGTTCTAGAGCTGGGGAGTCACTAACAAGCGGTTAACCCATCTGGGAGGGCGGGGTGGGGGGGGGGGGGACCTCCAAGGTCAATTTTGGTGGCTTAGTAGTGTGTGAAGTGTTGCGTCTATCTGTCGCCACATGTCGTGTGTTGTGCGCTTTCTCTGTATTTTTTATTATTATTTCTACATGTGTTTTTTGTTTTTAGATGGCTTTCTGGCTTTTTTATTTTTGCCTGGTTTCCTTGTGTTTTGAAGATTTTTTTTTTCAAAGCATAATTGTGCTCCCGCGAGAAGCACAAGTTTTGCTTCTTGTGGAAGCACATACTTGCTTTCACGAGGGAAATAATCTGTGCTTGTATGAGAATCACATATTCGGCTCCACGAGAAGCACATATATGCTTCTTGAAAAAAAGTGATTTCATAAGAAGCACAAATTTGATTCTTATGGAAACACATGTTTGGTTTCACAAGAAAAATAAATATATTCTTCCACGAGAAATACATATATGCTTCTGCAAGAAGCACAATTGTCCTTCTACGGAAAAGCACAACTTGTGCTTCTAAAAAAACTGAAAACCGCAACCATGATTCCCAGCTTTAACTTGTTTTTCTTTGTACTTGTTTTTTTGCGTAAAGTTTTTTGGGTATTTTTTGTTTCGGTTTTTTATATCGACACCTATTAACAAGATATCTAATTTCGAACATCTCGACGCGAGAAGTTCAACAATGAAAATGATTCATTATTTTGATGCACGATTCAAGAGATAAAACATGTTAAACAAATGAATTTATAACAAAATATGGACGGTCACAGCTTGCGACATGTGGTGTACATGTAGCGTGTCATTTCGCAAACCAGAGAAGGTGGAACTGACCTTTGCAATGTGTACCCCCTTAACTAGTGATTTCAAAGAACCTTCCCAAAACCGAAACGTACAAGCCTACTTGGGGCAGCCCTATATGAAATGTAGCGATCGCAGGGGGTACGCATTTGGTCGCTATCCAGCGACACGCCTAATAGGAGGGGCAAAACTATGTCTTGCTCGATGCGAGATGTAGGGCAGCCTCGCCTGAAGGCGGCAGCTAGATGGACAGCCCAAGCGCGTGCAAGGCCACGGCCTCCTTTTTCTTTTTCTTTTTACTTTTTCCTTTTTTCCTTTTGTTTATACTTCCAAATATTCTTAATATATATATTACAAAAAACACTTTATCTAAAATAATTAATAAACTAATCATGCATTTAGAAATGTTAAATGTGTATAAAAAATGTTTTCGATGTATGGAAAAAATGCGCAATGTGTATGGAAAACTTAGAGATAAAAGTATATAAGTTTTTCAAAAATTTAACCATGTATTTGGAAAAATTAAAACATGTATAAAAAATGTACCTGATGTAAACAAAAAACGTATAATGTGTATGAAAAAAGTGGATCATCCAATTTTTCTAAAAATATTAATTTTCGAAAGTCTTAAACATGTATATATGAAATGTTAAATACGTATAAAAATGTATAAAAAAATGTATGATGTGCACGGAAAAATTAGACATCAGAACATATATTAAGAAATGTCAAATATATATATGAAAAGTGTTAAACCTATATTAAAAAATGTTTTATATGTGTACCAAAAATGTACAATGTGTATTAGAAAATAGACATCAAAACATTAATTTAAAAAATTCAGTTGAAAATGTTAAATGTCTATTAAAAATATTCTTAACGTGTACAACCAATTGTACGATGTGTAACAGAAATTGTAGCCATGTATTGAGAAAACAAAAGGGAAAAACAAAATTAAACCAAGTAAAGAAACGAAAGAAAACCAAAAGAAAAGGAAAACAAGAAACCCAGAGCAAAAATGGTGGGAAAAAAGAACCAAGAAAGAAATAAAGAAAACCATAGAGAAACAAAGAAAAAAGGAATAAAAATATGTATGAAAACTGAGAAGGAAACTGGTGAAAAACAACACTAAAATTATAACGAAGGAAACCAGTGAAGAAAATAACCAAAGAAAAAAATAGAAGAAAACCTACAGTAAACGAACCTGATGGGATTGAGTCCAAGGCTAATGGGCAAGCCCGCTCGCGCTGGATCTTAAGCGGGAGCAACTTCAATCTCACGTGAAGCGGGATATAGCTCTCGCGGGATAGGAGCCGCGAAGAAAAACAATAGTCCACACATGAGAGTAATTAATTGGAGGTTACCCCTTGCGGGGGACATCGAGGGGTCACTTTCGGTACCCTGGTAGCACGCCAAGAAAAATACTTGGATTTCTTTCTTTTATAGTCATGTATGCGTTTTCGGGTTTAAGATGAATTTTTCTTTGTTTTTTCTGCTTTCCCTAGGTTTGGAGTATTATTTTTTATGAAAAAAAAATCTATTCTTTCACGAGAAGTGTGGATTTGCGTCCGTGATGTTCGTCTCAGAAAGAGAAAAAACGTGCTTCCATGAAAAGCACATATTTACTTCCTAAGCACAATTATGTTTCTTAGAAAGGGAAATAAAATTATGCTTCCACGTGAAGAACAAATTCACTTCTACATGTAGGCACATATTTGCTTCCGTGAGAAGCACAACTACGCTTCTTGGAAAGAGAAAAATATGCTTCTATAAGCACATATTTGCTTCTCGAGACACATATTTGCTTATGTGAGAAGCACAACTATGCTTCTAAAAAATGTGTGCTTTCATAAGAAACACATATTTACTTCAGCAAGTAGTGTTGTGGTTCTTGGAATGAAAAAAAAAAGGTGCACATATTTGTTTTTCGTGGAGGCACAAATTTGTTTTCATGAGAAGTATAATTGTGCATCTCGAAAAGGAAAAAAATGTGCTTTCGGCTCCAAGTTTTTTCTTTCTTTTTCATAAATATTTTGGTTGCCAGTTTTTTGGATTTTGTTTTTTTATCTTTTTCGTATTGTTTATTTTTTTGTTTCCAGTTTCTCTCTGGGGTTTTTCATGAAAAAAAGTTCGTCAACATCTGTTAACATGGGATCTTGTTTCAAAAATATCGATGGTAGGAATTCGATGGTGAAAACGGTTTGGTATTTGTACGCACGATTTAAAATATAAATTGTTTTAAATAAAAAATATATAAAAAAAAGAAAAACTCTCGGGTAGTGACAAGTGACACAAATGCAGTGCGTCAATCATCATCGCCTAAGAAGGTGGAAGTGACCTTTACAAGAAGTAACTCTTAACTAGTCCCAACGTTCTCCAATATAAGACATTTTAACTTTTTCTTGATTCATATATATCTAGAAACATTTTAGTATATATTTTCAGTCATTTTAGCATGTATATAGTCAATATTATAAACTAGTTTTTTTTAGCAAACTCACAAAGCTTTATTGAACCGTCACAACGTTTACAGGGGCTAAAAGGTCTTATATTAGGAGATGAAGGGAGTAGTAGGCACTCGTTATAGGCAAATTTACAAACGGGCGCCTGCAGAGCCCCGCGCTGGGCCGGCCCATTAGTGTGTATTTTTGGTCTGCAAAAAATGGGCGCACTCACTGAGAATCAAACCTGCGACCTCACTCGTGAGTCTTCGCTCGAACAACCACCGCGCCAGGAAGCGAGATCTGCTATGCTTAATCTATTACTCCCTCCGTTCCTAAATAGTTGTCTTTCTAGACATTTCAAATGACTACCACATACGGATGTATGTAGACATATTTTAGAGTGTAGATTCACTCATTTTGCTCCGTATGTAGTCACGTGTTGAAATGTCTAGAAAGACAACTATTTAGGAACGGAGGGAGTACATCTTTCATTCCTTGCTTCTTTTTTTTCTTTTTCCTTTTCCCATTTTTGTTTTCAGTTTTTTCTTTCTTCTTCTTCCTGGTTTATTCCCTCATCAATTTTTTTCTTAAATGCGTGAAACTTTTGAAATCGATGATGTTTTTCTTTTCAAATTTCATGAACTTTTGTTTTCAAAATGTATGAACTTTTTTTATTTTTAGTGAAATATTTTTAACAAATGCTGATTTTTTCAAGTTCGATGAACTTCTTTTCAAATTTGATGAACTTTCTTCAAATTTAATGACCTTTTCTAAATTTGATGAACTCTTTTTCAAATTTGATGAACTCTTTTTAAAATTTGATGAACTTTTATTAAAATTTGATTAACTTTTTTCAAATTTGATGAATTTTTTTTCAAATTTGATGAACTCTTTTTACAATTTTACGAACTTTTCTCAAAATTGATGAAGTTTTTTTTCAAAATTTTCAAATTTGATGAAGAATTTTCAAATCCGATGAACCCTTTTTCAAACCCAACGAACTTTTTTGAAAAGTTGATGATTTTTTTAAAAATTTGATGAACTTTTTTCAAAATTCAATATACTTTTTTTTAATTCAGTGAACGTTTTCCGAAATTCGATGAAATTTTTTAAATCTGTGAACTTTTTTCAAACTCATGGTCGGTTTTCATTGTTGTGAACTTTTTTTAAATTAGTGCACCTTTTTTTCATTTCATGAACTTTTGTTTTTGAATTCGTGAACTTATTTGAATTCATGAACCTTTTTTACATTGTCCAACCTTTTTATGAATGTTTTCGTCTACTTTCCAGATTTGTTTACCTTTTTCCATACATTTACGTTTTTCATTAATGTTTTCAAATATTTCAAAAATCTAAGCGAGATAAGTAGGGCTGCTATGTTGGTTCTTAAGTAAAATCGCGCTAAACTAAATGACTAGCAGCCAGTAGGCGTGCCGGTTGGCCAAACTCGAAGACGAGTGTGACTTCGCGAGCTCAATTCACCTCACAGGGAGTCACTTTTTTAGATGTTTTTCTCACAATAATACAATTTTTTCTTTTTGCGCGTTCGTGGGCTGGCCCACCAGGAGCTGCTGCAGGCGCCCCGCAGGTGCCAACATCATCTACTAGTTGGCAAGGCCCATAATACTGATTACCAGTACAAATTAAGACATGGGCTCATGGGCCTGCAAGAAGAGGGATGGTTAATACGCTTGGTCTCATGGGCCTGGAAGAAGTGAAATGTTTTTTTAAACAAGGAAACAGGCTTGCCATTTCATTGATTAAGAAGAAGGTTTAGACATAAGTTGTGAAACGGCAAAAACAAATGTCGGGGGTTTGGTACGACATATGCCAAAGGATGGCTAATCATGGTTGGAGCTAATAAGACATCGCCGGTGCTTGCAAGCGGGATAAGGCGTAGACACGAACGCCGACGCACTTTACCCAGGTTCGGGGCTCTCCTAGGAGATAACACCCCTAGTCCTGCTCTGCGGGGTCTCTGCATGATCACTAAATCAACAAGTAGCTACAAGTGCTCCTTGAGCTGTTTGCTAGAGGAGGAAGAAGGGCAAGGCTAGCGCCCTCTTCTCTCTGCGTGGTGGGTGTGAGTATCTCAGGGGCTGAACCCTTTGCATGGGTGCCCTAGGGGGTTTATATAGGCCTACCCCCCAGGGGTACAAAGGTAATCTGGCTGGGTGTAGGACCCGGTTGTCAGTGTCTATGGTCGCCGGCTTCTCCGCCGGCAGCTGGGGCCCGCCACTTGGTGGGACCCGCCGGTTGTCTTGTACTTGGCCGACAGGCCGCGCCCACCGCTCGCGGGTCTTGTCGGCGGCTTAGCGCTGTAGCCGTGTTGCTGATGATGCTTGCTTTGTCGGGGAAGGTGTGGCTACAGTCCCGCCGCCTGGTGGGAGATCACTGTAGCCACTCCCCGTCTCTTCTGATTAATGGTGCATAGACTTCGAGGGAGGGGAGGGCCGCCTGGTCAGGAGTCGCCCCCCCTGAGCCGGCTGTCCGGGGCTCGCCGCCTTCTGACTTCTCACGGACAGGTAGGGCCCATCGCCTGTGGGCCGTACCGACAGCCCGTCGTGGGAGCATGGCCTTCTCTGCCATGGATGATGTCATAGGCTGCGTGGCAATAGTGCCGCGTCGGGCATGAGATGTCCGCCCGGTACGCTGCACTGTGGCCACGCTCGGCCCGGGATTCAGGGGTGGCAGGCTGCACTGTAGCCACGCCCTGTCTCATCGTCTTAATGTGGGTGCAAACTTTGAGGGCGCGAGGGGCCGCCTGCTAGGAGCCGGCCTCTCTGGAGGCCGCCTGCTAGCAGCCGGCTCACCCGAAGCTGCCCTCTGGAGTCTGCCGGCATCTAGTAGCCGACCGCTAGGACCAACTGGCCCTAGGGAGGCGGCGTCTCGTCCTTTTGTGTCTGAGGGGCGCAGTTGGCCCCGATGTCTTGAAATACCCGGGGAGACTGATGAGGCTACCCGTGGTCATTTACTCCGACAGTAGTCCCCGAAGCTGATGAGGCGCCGCGGCTGAAAGGGCGAGAAGCCTCAGCAGCTTCCTACTCTGAGTGATTGGCAATCAGGCTTCGTCCATCTTCTGAGGCGTCGACAGCTAGGAGTCGGCCAGGACCAGGCGGGCCGCCTGGTGTTTTCGAAACGTAGAAGCGGGAGCCAGGTGGCGCGCCAGCCAGGTGCCAGGCTGGCCGCCTGCTACCTGCGCGCCACGTGGTGCCAACCAGCCGGGCTGGCCTGCTAGCCCACGCGCATGACGGGACGTCGCCGCAGGATGGGGCCCGCCACTGCCGGGTCTCGGCACGCGCGCGCATCTGGTGCGGCCGAGGCGGACGGTTAGGATTCCGTGGCGCAGTAATCACACGCCGTTACTGCACGGTAAATGCGGGGGAGTGGATTGTGGGTGCAGTTAACCCCACATTCCTCCCCACGTTCACGCCTCCTCGGCTTCGCTGTGTGGGGCTATAAGTAGGGGAGGAGGGGGCCGGCAGACGCACGCGCGCCCTCCTCTCCCTTCTCCTCTTTCTTCTTTCTTCCTTTCTTCACTGCTGCGGCGCCCCTGCCCCTTTGCCGAAGCGCCGCCGCAGCTCATCGTCGCTGAGCCTTGCCCTCCCGGGGCGCTGCCGTTCTACCGCGGGTTCGCTCGCTCTTCGCCGCGCCGCGCCTCCATCAAGCTTCAAGCTCTCATGGCGCGCGACAAGGCGAACTCCGGCGCCTGGGACAGCTCCAACGTCCATGAGGATGACCTCGACTTCCTCCGCAACACGCGGCGGTTGCCCGGCGCAGGCTACATAGAGGTGCGCGTCCCGCCGGCGCCGGAAGACGGCGAACGCGTCGTCTTTTGGTCACACTTCCTTCGTGGCTTCGGCCTGCCGGCCAGCGGCTTTCTCCGCTCCTTCCTCCAATTCTATCACCTCCAGCCTCACCACCTCACACCAAACACGGTGGTACTGCTGTCAGCCTTCGTTATGCTCTGCGAGGGCTACCTTGGCATCCTCCCCACCCCCGAGCTTTGGGGAGGATTCTTCTACACCAAGCTCGGCGTTGCCGCCAAGGACACGCCGGTTCAATGCGGAGCCTTCGTCGCGGTGCGACACTCAGGAGCCGGGAACTGCTTCCCGCCCATCAGCTTGACACAGTTGGTCAAGCCGTGGCAAAAATCTTACTTTTATGTCAAGAACGTCCACCCGACGGCCGACTTCATCAACCTACTGGCTTATACAGCCGGCCCGCCAAGCTGAGCCTCGCACCAATTGGACCTTCAAGCCGAAGGCGCTGTCGGCCGCCTCCACTGCCACCATCGCCCCGCTTAAGGTGATGGTGGAGTCGGAGGGCCTCCAGGGGTCGGACTTGCTGACCGCCTTCATCGTGCGTCGGCTGCTCCCTCTTCAAGGCCGGCCTCACATGATCAGTCAGATGAGCGGGCATTGAGACCCATGCTGGCTGAGCACCAAAGAGATGCCAGGCTCGGAAGTGGCCCGGCTGGTGAACCATATTTTGAACTGCAAACTCTCGGACGAGGAGTGGCAGTTCGGCAGGCTGCCGTATTCTCGCACACGTCCGCCGCCCGCGGTAAGTCTCTAACTCTCTTTTCTATTAATTTGTCGGGCTCTGCTTTGCCGTCTGATCAGTTGGTCATGATGAAGATCTTCACGACCCAATCGACTGTCGACGCCCTGGAGCAGGACCATGAGTACCTGCCGGACCGGGCGGTGAGCGATGCGGACGACCCCGACTTGGGGGCGGCCGCCTTGGAACAGGATGACGCCACGGGCGATGGTGGTGGAGCAGGCGGCTCCGGAGGAGGAGGCGGCCTCGATGAATGGCCAGATGATGCCGAGGAGATCGAGCCGCGCCGCCCGCCGGTTACCAACAAGGCGGGCGTGAGCTCATCAGCCGCGCCGCCTGGTGCAGGCGGCGCATCAAAGCGCCGAGCCGGTGCGCTGCTGTTCAGTAGCCGGCCGAAGAAGGCCTAGAGCACGGCCATAGCAACCAAGCAAGCAGAAGCTGCTGCTAAGGCGGCCCGCTTCCAGAGGACCCCAAAACTACCGTCGACAGTGTCTGCGTAAGTGTTTGCTACCCTCTGGGCTTTTTCTTCTTTCTTGCAAACTCCTTCTGAATTTCTTCTTTCCCTTGTTCGAATAGGGCCCCGCTCTCTCTTGAGCGGTCGAACTCTGCTTCCGTGATTGGGACGGCGGAGGGCTCCACCAACACCCGCCGCATGGACCCGCGCGCCGAGCTCCAGGCAGCGACGGAGCGGAATGCGCGGGAGGCGTGCGTAGAGCGGGAGAGGGCGGAGAAGGAGAAGCCAGACGCGGCCAAGGCGGCGCAGGAGAAGGCCGACGCAGCGGCCGAGGCCCAGGCCGACGCCGCGGCTAAGGCCCAGGCAGATGCGGCCGCCAAGGCGCAAGCGAAGGAGGCAGCCCACGGCCGAACCCCGCAACTCATCATGCCCCTGCGCTCCGCGCCACCAGCGCCCGAGATCCCGACGATGACTGGAGGAGTCGACGATGAGCAGCCGGTCATGGAGAGGGGAGGCGACGTCGTCGTCTTGGGGGCGGAGATGCCTCCGCAAGCGCCGACTGCTGAGGCCCAAAGCAGCCGGCCTGACGTGCCACCGGTGCCGCCAGTCGACGGCGAGCTGGTGGTGCGGGCGACCCCCGTGGTGCGTACTCTGGCGCGCCGTCGCGCGAAGAAGGCGGCATCAGCACCCCGACCGCAGGAGGTCAGGGCTGCGAGTTCGTCAGCCCCCAACGCAGAGGCCACCAGCCGCACCCCGCTGGAGTGGATGCCTAGGGGCGGCATGGCCATCTTGAACACGGCCGCGCAGGAAGTCCGGGCCCTGCTTCAAGCCCAAGGCGCCGCCCTTCAGGAGTACACGAAGGCGTTCGTGGCGACGCGAACTATCGTCCGGGTATGTCCCTTGTTTTCGTTTTTGATCTTTGTAATCTTCCGTGGGGGCGCGTCAGCGCACCCACTGGGTGTAGTCCCCGAGTTCTCAGCAGGCGGCCTGGAACTTCCAGGTAGGTTCGAGTGCTGACTTGCTTTTTCTTTTGATGTCTTTGTTGCAGGATTATCATAATATCCGTGCGGCCGCCTTCAACTCCCACATCCAGGAGCTGGCCAAGCGGAATGCTGATTTGGTTGAGAGCCGGAGTGACTTCTTTCTCTCGCGGGGGTGCGTCAGCGCACCCGCTGGGTGGTGTAGTCCCCAAGATTCGGGCCGACTGCTGAGCAGTCGGGCTGGATCTTCCCGGTGTCTACTTGTCTTCTTTGTTGACTGTTGACCGTCTTTTTCTTCTTGTTTTTGCAGGCGCCAATGCCACCTTGTGGCAGCAACTGGGCGAGGCCCAAACCACACTGCGCGCCAAGGAGGCGGAGTGCAGCAAGGCGGCTGAGGAGCGCGACCGCCTGGTCAAGGAGCTGGCTGACCAGGCGGACCGTCACAAGGCGGCCCTTCAGAAGGCGAAGGACAACGAGACCGGCCTCCTGGCCGAGTTCGAGACTGAGCGTTCGAACGGGGGCGAGGAGAAGAGGGCTCTGACCGACGGCTTCAGTGAAATCGAGGATATGATCGACAGTGAGCTGCTTCTTCTTTTGCACGGCCAGCAACTGCCGATGAAGTCGGCTTCTGGCTTCTAATATCTTCATCTTGTGCAGAATTCTTCCCTGGCTACTCCGTTGCCGCCAATCAGGCCATCAAGGAACGCCGCGAAGAGCGGGGGAACGAAGGCGTGGAAATCATGCCCAATGCTCCCCGGACTTTCAACGAGCGGCTTCTCGCCATCCAGTCGCGCCTTCAACCGGCTCATCGGATGCTACGCCGTCTGCAGCATGTCGGAGCCCAGGTGTTGTCCGCCCTCTGGCCAGAAACCAACATTCCGCGCACCCCCAGACGGACTGCCGACTGGCTGGAAGTGGTTGTTGGCCGTCTTGAGGCGTGGAAAGGTTCTTCGGCCCAGGTGGGTGCGCGCCGGGCCTTGGAATTCGTCAAGGCCCGGTATCCTGGGCTGGACCTCGACCAGCAGGCCACCTTCCGGCAGGAGGCCGCCGGGGAGTTGGCGGCGGTGGCGGCTAAGCTTACTCAGCGCGCGGCGGCGATCGCCGAGTATACCAACACCGAGGACTTAATCCCTGAGCTGGACGAGGAGGGTGCCAAGCTGCCGGCCAACTGGTTCGGGCTGAACCCGGCTGATGGCGAAGACTCGATGGAGGAGATCACCTCCAGTGACGAAGGCGAAGGTGAGGAGAGCGCGGATGGCGAAGACGACGCGCCAGAGGACGGAGCGGACGACCAACCTCAGCTCGATCGTGCCTCAAGCAGCGAGCCTCGTGCGGGTGCATCGGCTGCTGCCCGAGACGACCAAGCCGAGATTCACCAGCCGGCCACTCCACCAGCCGGCGCCGCCGACTCCACCAGCCTGCCAGACTCGCCTGTTGCTCCCCTGGCTTAGGCAGCCAGTTTTATCTTTCCTGCTTTGTAGTTTCGTTTGAAGAAAACCTGTTAATTCGCACAATTCCACCCACTGGGGGTGTATTCGAACTTCGTTGAATGCTGGCCAAAGGCCTTTCGCTATGTAAATATTGTTTCGCACGACTTGTGCTTTTGCCGATTTCTGACTTTTCTTGCCCTCTGTTCTTTAGCTTTTTCCTTTGCCGCTTTCCCTTAGCTGTTGTCTTGCCAGCCAGACGGCCGCTCTGCGGTCCGTGGCTGGGTCAAGTACTTAGCCGTTTGGGAAGGCAAGTACTTTAGCCGTTTTTAGAATGTGGCAAGTTAAGTAAGAAATCGGCCGGTCGGCTGCTCGGCAGCCGGTCGGCGAGGCAAGGAGCCGGCTTGGCCTATGTGAGTGCTTTGGTCCTTAGCCATTTTTCATGTGGGCACCATTTCCTACCTTTGACTCTTGCCAGCCGGACAGTCGCTCTGCGAGCTGCGGCTTGTGGCAAGAGAGGGCTTAGATGCCGACACATTACTTATCCGACTGCAGGTAGCACCATCATAGTACAAGGTGGCAAGTCCCCGGGCCGACTGGCCGAACCCGGTGCCAGGCAGAAGAAATGAAATACCACATTCATGGGCATAATACTTATCATATAGATAAAAAGAGGGTAGTCCCCGAGTGCTCCTCAAGGGACCCGATATCTTTGCGCTTAATACAAAAGGTAGCGTGGTACATACTGCATTCAACTGTAAAAATCTTCGGAGGAGATTGGCGTTCCATGGGCGCTCCGATTCCTTGCCGGAGTCGTCTCTCTTGCATGCTCTGGGCTTCTGTGCATCGATGAGGTAGTAGGAGTCGTTGCCCAACGCCTTGCTGATGATGAAGGGGCCTTCCCAAGGGGCCAGGAGCTTGTGCTGGCTGGCTGTTCGCTGGATCAGCTGGAGCACAAGGTCTCCTCTTGGAAGGATCTAGGCTTGACCTTCCGGTTGTGGTATCGGCGCAAGCTCTGCTGGTAGATGGTGGACCGGCTGAGTGCCAACAGCCGGCCCTCTTCCAGCAGATCGATGCCGTCTTCTCGCGCCTCCTTCGCTTCCGCCTCTGTGTACATGGTGACGCGAGGTGAGTCGAACTCGATGTCAGTTGGGATGATAGCCTCGGCCCCGTACACGAGGAAGAAGGGGGTGAAGCCGGTTGACTTGTTCGGAGTGGTGCGTAGACTCCAGAGGACGGCCGGCAGCTCGTCGATCCAACAGCCGGCCAAACGCTCTAGAGGCTCTACCAGTCGGGGCTTGATGCCGGACAAGATGAGGCCGTTTGCTCGCTCGACCTGGCCGTTTGACTGCGGATGGGCAATAGACGCTAAGTCCAGTAGAATGCCCTACGTCGTGCAGAAATGGGCCAAGGCACCTTTGGTAAAGTTTGTGCCATTGTCAGTGATGATGCTGTGTGGTATGCCGTACC
The DNA here is from genome assembly GCF_002575655.3 of Aegilops tauschii subsp. strangulata. Classification (NCBI taxonomy): domain Eukaryota; kingdom Viridiplantae; phylum Streptophyta; class Magnoliopsida; order Poales; family Poaceae; genus Aegilops; species Aegilops tauschii. The sequence continues at coordinate 232,442,842 of NC_053039.3, forward strand.
GGACAGTGATGTCTGGGATGAAGGTCACGACAGTCAGACCATTGAGCTTCTTGATTGGTTTCGCTTCAATCCACTTGGTGAATTTATCCACGGGGACAAGCAGATGGGTCATGCCGCCACGTGCTATCTTGAATGGTCCCACCATGTCCAGCCCCTAGACGGCAAAAGGCCACATAAGGGGGATGGTCTTGAGTGCAGAAGCTGGCAGGTGTTGCTTGGAGCTGAATTTCTGGCATCCCTTGCAATGCTTGACCAGATCTTTGGCGTCTTCTAGAGCAGTCGGCCAGAAGAAACCATGGCGGAAAGCTTTGGCGACAAGGGATCTGGAGGGCGCGTGGTGGCCACACTCGCTTTGGTGGATATCTTTGAGGATTGCTTGGCCCTTCTCTTGCTCTACGCAGCGCTGGAAAACTCCAGTCACGTTGCGTCTGACAAGCTCTCTATTTACTATCGTGCAGGCTCCTGCCCGGCACTGCACTTGCTGGGCCGAGATCTCATCAGTCGGCAGCTCTCTGTTCACCAGGAAGTTGAGGATGGGCTGCGCCCATGATGGTGCTTGAATTTCTTCCACTGTCATTACAGCCACAGTAACTAGGGTGGTTGGGTGGTCGATTCAGGATTGTCTGGCCTGGAGCTTTGAGTATATTCATCAATGTAAACAATCCAAGCGTCCAATTATAATCCTTAAGTTGGATTTTTCTAAGGCCTTTGACACGGTTGAGCATGAGGTTATTCTTCAGATGTTGCAGCATAAAGGGTTTGATGCCAAATGGATTCTTTGGATTAAACAGCTGTTGTCTACAGGTTCTTCTTCTGTTCTGTTAAATGGCATTCCTGGAAAGCAATTGTTGTGTAAGTGTGGCGTCAGGCAGGGTGATCCACTCTCACCTCTGTTGTTCGTCATCGCAGCAGATCTGTTGCAATCTGGTCAATCAAATGCTGGTGTCTGGCACACTCTCTTTGCCTCTTCAGACCCATGACAGGGATTTTCCCATCATTCAATATGCGGATGACACGATCCTATTTCTTGCAGCTAAGGATGATGAGCTTGTTGCCCTCAAGAATATGCTGCTTACATTTCAACAATCCACTGGTTTAAAGGTCAACTTTGCTAAATCCTCAATGATCCCACTGAATATGCCTAATGAGGAGGCTGACAGACTTGCTGCTATTCTTGGTTGTAAAATTGGCCAGCTTCCATTTACTTATCTTGGATTGCCTTTGGGAACTACAAGGCCAAGGATCATTGACCTCATGCCCTTAGTTGACAGTCTTGAAAGGAGGTTAACTGCAAGCTCTTCTATGCTGAATCAAGGCTCTCGTCTGCAGCTTCTCACCTCTGTCCTGACCTCTCTGCCAATATACTTTCTGTGTAGCCTCAATATCCCAGCCGGGATCATTAAGCAACTAGACAGAATTTTCAGGCAATGCCTTTGGAGGGGTAACAGTGATGTTCCAAAACAGTCGCTGGCTGCTTGGGAACTAGTTTGCAGGCCAAGAGATAAGGGTGGTTTGGGTATTATTAATCTGAACATCCAGAACAAAGGCCTGCTTCTCAAGCATCTTCACAAATTCTATAACAAGGTTGATGTTCCTTGGGTGACCCTGATATGGAATAGCTACTATGATCATGGGGTTCCACGGGCAACAGCTAATGCTGGATCTTTCTGGTGGAGAGATGTTCTGAAGCTGCATGAGGCTTATACTGCTATTGCCTCAGTACATATCAACATGGGTGATTCTGCTCTGTTCTGGACTAATTCTTGGCACATTGGCGGCTCTGCTAGACCCCTATGTTGGAGATTGCCAAGGTTGTTTTCTTTTGTCCATAATGACAGGATCTCCGTGCGGGAATTTCTTCAAACCCAGGATCTTTTCTCTATGTTTTATTTGCCCCTTTCTCATGAGGCTGCTGCTGAGTTGCAAATTCTGGAAAGTTGGATCATGCAGTTAGACAGAGACCCCACCTTACCTGATGTTTGGATATGGCCTGGTCAATCAGGAGGGTACACTGCGAAAAGTTTTTACATGATCATGCACTCACACTTACCTACAATACAACCTTGCAAATGGCTTTGGCAGAGTAAGTGCACCATGAAGAGCAAGGTGTTCGGCTGGCTTTTATTCTTTGACCGACTTAACACCAAGGATATGCTGGTTAGGAGACATTGGCGCTCAAACCAAGATGACAATCTTTGCCTCACCTGCAGTGAGCTGGCGTATGAGGATAGAATACATCTGTTTTTTAACTGCACCTTCAGCTGTAGAGTCTGGAACTATTTGGGTATTGATTGGTCTGGAGGCTCAGATAGTACTGCACGCCAGGTCCAGCTTCAAACACCCTTTCTTCGTTGAAGTTTTGCTAACAGCAGCATGGAATATTTGGATTTTGCGAAATGGCAGAATCTTCAGAGCTGAGAGAGCTACTTTCAGTGCTTGGAAGTGTAAATTCATCCATGATATTTCTTTGCTTGCTCACAGGGTGAAGGACTGTAACAAGCCAAAGCTTTTGGCTTGGATTGCTTCTTTGTTGTAATGCATGTACAGTTAGTTAGCAAATAGGTAGACTCTTTTCCCTTTTGTTTTCCTTCCTTGTATAGTTTCTTTTTTTGTACAGTGGTGCTTTATCTAATAAAGGGCTGTGGGGCTTTGCCTCACAGTATATATTCAAAAAAAAACTAGGGCGGTTGGGTTGGGAGGCGGCGGGTTGGAGTCGGCCGCCGCTTGCTGCGTCGTTGAAGTCCCCGAGCCAGGCTCTGAAGTCCCCAGGCTAACTGCTGCAGTCCCCGGGCCGGGTTCCGAAGTTCCCAGGCCGGGTGCAAGTGTAGCAGTCCCCGAGCCGCCTGCCGAAGTCCCCGGGCCGACTGCTGAGGTCCCTAAGTTGGATCCGACTGTTCCAGGGGCAGCCGGCATGAAGATGGAGTCTGATTCTGGCGAGGGCTTGATGGACGGCTTGAGGAGGCGCTGAAGGGAGACGCCGGCTGGTATGGCTTGCCGGGTGGAGCCGATTCGTGCCAGGGCATCTGCTTGCTCGTTGTCAGCCCTTGGTACGTGAAGGAACTCGCACCCTTCAAAGTATCCGCTCAGTTGCTGGACGAGAAAGCGGTAGCTTGCCATGTTTGCATCCTTGGCGTCCCAGTCGCCAGATGACCGTTGGACCACCAAGTCTGAGTCGCCGTAGCACAGGATCCGGCGGATGCCGATCTCTTTGGCCAGCCGGAGTCCATGTACCAGTGCCTCGTACTTGGCCACGTTTTTGGAGGCGGCAAACTGGATTTGCAATGTGTATCTGAGCTTGTCGCCTTTGGGAGAAGTGAGAACAATGCCGGCTCCCAAGCCGGTTCTCATCTTCGAGCCATCGAAGTGCATTCGCCAATGAGTGGAGTCCGGAGCTGGCGGTAGGTACTGGGTCTTGGCCCAGTCGACGAGGAAATCGGCCAGCGCCTGGGACTTGATAGCGGTGCGAGGTTGGTAGAAGATGGTGTAAGGGGCCAACTCAATTGCCCATTTGGGCACTCGGCCTGAAGCATCTCTGTTGCCTATGATCTCGGCAAGCGGGGCGGTGCAGACAACCGTGATTGGGTGCTCTTGAAAGTATGACTTGAGTTTCTTGGCGGCGAAATACACGCCGTAGCACATCTTCTGATAGTGTGGGTAGTTCTACTTTGAGGCTGAAAGCACCTCGCTCAAGTAGTACACGGGCCTCTGAACCGGCTGTGCCTTGCCGTCTTCTGGGCGTTGTACCATAATAACTGTGTTGACCACTCGGCTGGTTGCGGCAATGTAAAGGAGCATGGGCTCTTTAGCAGTCAGAGCCGCCAGGACAGGCGGCGTGGTCAACATCTTCTTCAGGTAGAGAAAAGCTTCGTCCGCCTTGTCATTCCACTCGAAGTGAGTGGTTTTCTTCATGAGCTGGTACAGGGGAAGAGCCTTCTCGCCCAGCCGACTGATGAACCGGCTGATGGATGCCAAGCAGCCGGTAAACTTCTGGACGTCTCGCAGTCGAGTGGGTTTCTCCATCCTCTCGATGGCTTTGATCTTCACAGGGTTGCACTTAATGCTGTGTTCTGAGACCAAGAAGCCAAGGAGCTGACCGGCTGGTACTCCGAAGACGCACTTCTCTGGGTTGAGCTTGATTTGAAAACGGCGCAGATTGTCAAAGGTTTCCTTGAGATCTTCCAAGAGTGTGTCGCGCTTCTCCGTCTTCACCACAATATCGTCTACATAGACGTGGGAATTTCTGCAGAGTTGCTTGAGGAGACACTTCTGCATGCAGCACTGAAATGTGGCACCGGCATTTCTCAAGCCGAATGTCATGGTCAGGTAGCAGAAGGCTCCGAATGGTGTGATGAAGGCGGTCTTCAGCCTGTCTGCCGGGTTTAGCTTGATCTGGTGGTACCCTGAGTAGGCATCCAAAAAACTCAGCAGCTCGCATTCGGCTGTGGAGTCTATCACTTGGTCAATTCGAGGCAAAGCAAACAGATCTTTGGGGCAAGCTTTGTTGAGGCTTGTATGATCAATGCACATGCGCCACTTGTTCTTCTTCTTCAGCACAAGGACTGGGTTGGCTAGCCACTCTGGAAAGAGTACTTCCATAATGAAGTCGGCTGCTAGGAGTCGGGCTATCTCTTCACCAACAATTCTTCTCTTCTCTTCCGACAGGCGGCGGAGGGGTTGCTTGACTGGCTTGGCATCTGCTCTGACATGTAGCTTGTGCTCGGCGAAATCCGTCGGAACACCTGGCATGTCCTTGGGAGACCATGCAAAGATGTCCCGATTCTCACAGAGGAAATCGACGAGCTCGCTTTCCTATTTGCTGTCAAGGGTGGTTCCTACGAGAGCGAACTTCTCCGGGTGCTCGGGGTCCAAGGGGATCTTCTTGGTTTCTTTGGCCGGCTGGAAGGAGCCCTGGGTCTCTGACTCCTTGGGTTCTGGGACAGGTCTGGCTGCTTGCTGGCCATGAACACCACCCAGTCCAGGAGCTTCTTCTCAGCGGCAATCACCAGGGACTCGGCCAGCCGGCTGCTGGCTGCAGCACAAGCGGACGACTTCTTGTAGTCTCCAGCTATGGTGATAATGCCCTTGGTTCCTGGCATCTTCATCTTGAGATATGCATAGTGTGGAACTACCATGAATTTGGCCAGAGCAGGTCGGCCAAGCAGTGCATGATAAGGGCTCTCTAGGTCCACCACCTCAAACCAAATTGCTTCGTGGCGGAAGTGGTCCTTGTCTCCGAAGAGGACATCTATATTGATCTTGCCGATTGGTGAGCACGACAGGCCGGGCACGATGTCGTGGAAGACAATCCGACTGGGCTGGAGCTGCTTCACTTTGATGCTCAACTTCTCCATGGTATCGCGGTAAAGGATGTTGATGTTGCTGCTACCATCTATCAGGACTCGGGAGAAACGAGTAGCTCGCCTCTCTGTTGCAAAAGTAGCATCCAATACCAGGGCATAAGAACCCAGGGAAGCATCACTTCCGGGTGGTCAGCTCGGCTCCAGCTGATGGGCTTCTCGGACCAGTGCATGTATTCTAGGACTTCAGAGGCGACAGCGTTGACCTCTTGGTGTTGCTGACGCTGATTGCGCTTGTCATCAGCCTGACTGGTGAAGACAACGTAGGCTCCGTGCTCTTAGGGGAATTCATCTTGGATGGCGCCGACTGCTGGACGAGCCACTGGCTGCTGAGGAGGCGGTGGCGGCTGGCCAGCGGGTGGGGGAGGCAGCAGCCCTTCGCCTTTGGAGATTCGGGTGACCAGTGGCACTTCCAAGTTGTGTGGTTGGACGGCTTCACGCCACTGTGGAATTTGCAAGGAGCATCGAGGGTTTTCTCATAGGAAAAGGCAGGCAACCAAGCCCGCTTGCCGCCCTTCTGATGCTTGGGTAAGGGTTGCCCTTCCGGCTGCTGGTCTTCGACTATTGCCACCTGCCGACTGGTGGAAGCCAGCATCGGGGCTTTGCGCTTGTTGTCACTCTGCTGCTGGCGCCGACTGGAGTCACCAGCCGGCGTTCTGGGAGCCGGGGGGAGCACCTTCCCAGAGGCGTCCACCCGGAGCTCCGACTTCATGGAGGAGTCGGTAGTAGCATACTTGTCTGCTATGATCAGTAGCTCGTCGCAGAGGAGTCAGTGCTTGAGGAGAGTCCCTTCTCTGCACCTGGCGGTAAAGTATTCTATGGCTTGAACCTCGTGCACCCCCTCGCAAGAGTTGCGCAGCTCGGCCCACTGCATTAGGTAGTCGCGAGTGGATTCGGTAGGGCCTTGGACGCACAGAGAAAGCTGGAGGGGCTTGGGAGGCCGCTTGTAGGTGCTGGTGAAGTTGCGGATGAAGACTTTCGGTGAAATCTACCCAGTCGTTGACGCTGTAGGGCTTGAGGCTATTAAGCCAGGTCCGGGCCGTGCCCTGAAGCATGAGGGGGACGTACTTCACGGCAACGCGCTTGTTGCCGTTTGCTATGCTGACGGCGGTGGAGTAGTCCACCAGCCAATCTTCCGGCTTCACGGAGCCGTTGTACTTGGGCGTGTCTCTGGGAAGCGAGAACCCTTTGGAGAAAGGCTCGTCGCGTATGCGGGGGCCGAAACAAGGCGGTCCGATTGCATCTTCTTCTTCTAGCGCCAGGGACCGATTCAGTCGGTCGATCCGATGGCGGCGTCGTTTTCTCCAATTCCTTCATGGCGGCCCAGCCGGTCGCCGAGCGTCGGGTGCTCAACAGGCGGCGGGGAGGCATACCTCTCCCTCCGAGGAGGAGGAGGAGGCGGATGATCGTTTTCGCTGCTCCATGGCCCGTGGGCGGCCGTCTTGGTCGCGCTCGATGGTGATGCGCGTCCGGCTGCGGCTGGCAGCCGGCTCTTTGTCTCTTCGGTCGCGGGCGCCGCCTGCAGTCGGCATCCGGGAGGTAGCGCCTTGGTCTCGGCGGGGGGGGGGGGGGGTTCGCGGCGCGCGCGCCGGGCTCTGATACGTCCCCGTCGTATCTATAATTTTTGATTGTTCCATGCCAATATTATTCAACTTTCATATACTTTGTGGCAACTTTTTATACTATTTTTGGGACTAACATATTGATCCAGTGCCCAGTGCCAGTTCCTGTTTGTTGCATATTTTATGTTTCGCAGAATATCCATATCAAACGGAATCCAAACGGGATAAAAACGGACGGAGCTTATTTTTGGAATATTTGGAAAATTCCGGAAGAAAAATCCACGCGAGACGGTGCCCGAGGTGGCCACGAGGCAGGGGGCGCCCCTGCCCCCCTGGGCGCGCCCCTGACCCTCGTGGGCCACCCGTAAGGCGGTTGATGCCCTTCTTCGGCCGCAAGAAAGCTATTTTTTGGTAAAAAATCACGGTGAAGGTTTCAGTCCAAATCGGAGTTATGGATCTCCATATATATACGAAACGGTGAAAGGGCACCAGACGGGAACGCAGAAACAGAGAGAAACAGAGAGACAGATCCAATCTCTGAGGGGCTCTCGCCCCTCCCATGCCATGGAGACCAAGGACCAGAGGGGAAACCATTCTCCCATCTAGGGAGGAGGTCAAGGAAGAAGAAGAAGAAGAAGGGGGGCTCTCTCCCCTCTCTTCCGGTGGCGCCGGAACGACGCCGGAGCCATCATCATCACCGCAATGTTCACCAACAACTTCACCGCCATCATCACCAACTCTTCCCCCGTCTATGCAGCGGTGTAACCTCTCTCCTACCCGCTGTAATATCTACTTAAACATGGTGCTCAACGCTATATATTATTTCCCAATGATGTATGGCTATCCTATGATGTTTGAGTAGATCTGTTTTGTCCTATGGGTTATTTGATGATCAAGATTGGTTTGAGTTGCATGTTTTATTATTGGTGCTGTCCTATGGTGCTCTCCGTGTCGCGCAAGCGTGATGGATTCCCGCTGTAGGGTTTGCAATATGTTCATGATTTGCTTATGGTGGGTGGCGTGAGTGACAGAAGCACGGACCCGAGTAAGTAGGTTGTTTGCGTATGGGATAAAGGGGACTTGATACTTTAATGCTATGGTTGGGTTTTACCTTAATGAATCTTTAGTAGTTGCGGATGCTTGCTAGAGTTCCAATCATAAGTGCATATGATCCAAGTAGAGAAAGTATGTTAGCTTATGCCTCTCCCCCAAATAAAATTGCAATAATGATTACCGGTCTAGTTATCGATTGCCTAGGGACAAATACTTTCTCGTGACAAAAAGCTCTCTACTAAAACTAATTTAGTTGTGTCTTCATCTAAACAGCCCCTAGCTTTTATTTACGTGCTCTTTATATTCTTGCAAGCCTATCCAAAAACACCTACAAAGTACTTCTAGTTTCATACTTGTTTTAGGTAAAGCGAACGTTAAGCGTGCGTAGAGTTGTATCGGTGGTCGATAGAACTTGAGGGAATATTTGTTCTACCTTTAGCTCCTCGTTGGGTTCGACACTCTTACTTATCGAAAGAGGCTACAATTGATCCCCTATACTTGTGGGTTATCAAGACCTTTTTCTGGCGCCGTTGCCGGGGAGTCATAGCGTGGGGTGAGTATTCTCTTGTGTGCTTGTTTGCTTTATCACTAAGTAATTTTTATTTGCTGTTCTTAGTTGTTCTTTATCTTTAGTTATGGATATGGAACACGAAATACCAAAAAAATTAGGTTTACTTGCTACTCATGGAGATGGAGAACCTCCTAAAACCCTCGATGCTCGTTATGTGACAGAAATTATGTACTACTTTGATAATCCAGAGAAAACCCCATTCAATTTGGTAATGGGAGTAACGTTGGATCAACGTGAATACTTTAGGGATTATCGCTTGACACAAAAAGGGAAACTATTATGGGATCAAATTCATATGTTGAAGTGGTATGCTCGGCAAGTATGCTTGAGTTATGATTATACTTGTTGCTCTAGGATGAAGGCTCCACACCTTCCCTTTTCATGCAAATTTAATGATAATAAAACCTTAGCTTCTTATGCTAATGGTATATATGATTACTATGATGTGGAACAAATAGAAGAATTTGTTGCTTTTATGGGTTCTTATGAAATTGAATCTATGTTTAAAGAGTTTGAAGATTTTGATGATGCTGTTTATAGACCTGAAAATTTAGCTATCCTCAAATATTGTTATGAGAATTATGTATACAATTCCGATATTAATGCACTTATTGAGAAAGTCTCCGCTGTCCAAGAAGAGACTAATATTTTGCAGGAGTCTATGGAAGAAGAAATTACTGAAACTGTGAGCTCATTGGATGAAAAAGATGATGAGGAGAGCGAAGAACAAAAGGAGGAAGAGCAGATTAGCTACCCGTGCCCACCTTCTAATGAGAGTAACTCTTCAACTCATACATTGTTTAATGTCCCTTCGTGCTTATCGAAGGATGATTGCTATGATGACTATTATGATCCCGTTGATTCTCTTGAAATGTCCCTTTTTGATGATGCTTGCTATGCTTGTGGCCAAGATGCCAATATGAATTATGCTTGTGAAGATGAACTTGCTATAGTTCCTTATGTTAAACATGAAATTATTGCTATTGCACCCACGCATGATAGTCCTATTATCTTTTTGGATTCTCCCGACTATACTATATCGGAGAAGTTTACCCTTATTAAGGATTATATTGATGGGTTGCCTTTTACTACTACACATGATGATTTTGATAGATATAATATGCATGTGCTTGCTGCTCCTACTTGCAATTATTATGAGAGAGGAACTATATCTCCACCTCTCTATGTTTCCCGCACGATAAAATTGCAAGAAACTGTTTATACTATGCATTGGCCTTTACTATGTGTGCATGATGTTCTTTTATGACATGCCGATGCATAGGAAGAGAGTTAGACTTCGTCATTACATGATATATGTTACTTTGTGCTCACTACTAAATTACAAATCATTGCTAATTAAAATTGGCTTTGATATACCATGGGATCCGGGTGGATTCACTACTTGAGCACTTTATGCCTAGCTTAATGGCTTTAAAGAAAGCGCTGCCAGGGAGACAACCCGGAAGTTGTAGAGAGTCATTTATTTCTGTTGAGTGCTTTCATATAGTTTAAAAACAACAAAAATAAAGAGGGGAACCCAAAACTTTTCAAAAAGAAAAGCGAAAGTGAGAAAGACAAGCATTGTTGAAGTGGGAGAGCTCCTTGAACTTTGTTCACGCTCACGGAAACTTTGTGAATCTTGATTACAGAAACTTTTCAATAAAAATAATTATCCCCTTGTACAATTCCATTGTATTATAAAAATAATGTGCCAAGGTTTGCCTTTAGGATGTTTACAATACTTGTTGGTTTGTACAGTGCAGGACATAAACTTTGGCTGTAGTGCGCGATTTTTAATTTTTTACTGGAACGTCAAACGGTTCTGATTATTTTTGAACTGTCTTTCTGTACAAATTCTTTTATTTTTCCTAATTTTAGCAGAATTTTTCAAGTATCAGAAGTATGGTGAATGTTCAGATTATTACAGACTCTTCTGTTTTAGACAGATTCTGTTTTTGATGCATAGTTTGCTTGTTTTGATGAAACTATCGATTTATATCAGTGGATTAAGCCATGAAAAAGTTATACTACAGTAGAAAAAATGCAAAAACAAAATATGAATTGGTTTGCAACAGTACTTAGAGTAGTGATTTGCTTTATTATACTAGCGGATCTTACCGAGTTTTCTGTTGAAGTTTTGTGTGGATGAAGTGTTCGATGATCGAGAAAGTCTCGATGTGAGAAGAAGGAAGAGAGGCAAGAGCTCAAGCTTGGGGATGCCCGAGGCACCCCAAGTAAATATTCAAGGAGACTCAAGCGTCTGAGCTTGGGGATGCCCCGGAAGGCATCCCCTCTTTCTTCAACAAGTATCTGTATGTTTTCGTATTCGTTTCGTTCATGCGATATGTGCAAATCTTGGAGCGTCTTTTGCTTTAGTTTTCATTTTTCTTTTATGCACCATGCTGGTATGAGATAGTCCTTGGTTGATTTATAGAATGCTCTTTGCACTTCGCTTATATCTTTTGAGTATGGCTTTATAGAATGCTTCATGTGTTTCACCTATATCATTTGAAGTTTGGATTGCCTGTTTCTCTTCACTTAGACAACCGCCATTTGTAGAATGCTCTTTTACTTCACTTTTTTTTAGAGCGTGGGCATATCTTTTGTAGAAAGAATTAAACTCTCGTGCTTCACTTATATCTATTTAGGGAGATGACAGGAACTGGTCATTCACATGGTTAGTCATAAAACCCTACATAAAACTTGTAGATCACTGAATATGATATGTTTGATTCCTTGCAATAGTTTTGCGATATAAAGGTGGTGATATTAGAGTCGTGCTAGTTGAGTAATTGTGAAATTGAGAAATACTTGTGTTGAGGTTTGGAAGTCCCGTAGCATGCACGTATGGTGAACCGTTATGTAACGAAGTCGGAGCATGATTTATTTATTGATTGTCTTCCTTATGAGTGGTGGTCGGGGACGAGCGATGGTCTTTTCCTACCAATCTATCCCCCTAGGAGCATGCGCGTAGTACTTTGTTTTGATGACTAATAGATTTTTGCAATAAGTATGTGAGTTCTTTATGACTAATGTTGAGTCCATGGATTATACGCACTCTCACCCTTCCATCATTGCTAGCCTCTTCGGTACCATGCATTGCCCTTTCTCACCTCGAGAGTTGGTGCAAACTTCGCCGGTGCATCCAAACCCCGTGATATGATACGCTCTGCCACACATAAGCCTCATTATATCTTCCTCAAAACAGCCACCATACCTACCTATTATGGCATTTCCATAGCCATTCCGAGATATATTGCCATGCAACTTCCATCATCATCATATATATGACTTGAGCATTCATTGTCATATTGCTTTGCATGATCGTAAGATAGCTAGCATGATGTTTTTATGGTTTGTCCGTTTTTTGATGTCATTGCTACGCTAGATCATTGCACATCCCGGTACACCGCCGGAGGCATTCATATAGAGTCATATATTTGTTCTAGATATCGAGTTGTAATATTGAGTTGTAAGTAAATAAAAGTGTGATGATCATCATTATTAGAGCATTGCCCCAGTGAGGAAAGGATGATGGAGACTATGATTCCCCACAAGTCGGGATGAGACTCCGGACGAAAAAAAATTGAGAAAGGCCAAAAAAAGAGAAGGCCCAAAAAAAAGGAAAAAAAAAAGAAAACAAAAAAATGAGAGAAAAAGAGAGAAGGGGCAATGTTACTATCCTTTTACCACACTTGTGCTTCAAAGTAGCACCATGTTCTTCATATAGAGAGTCTCTTGAGTTATCACTTTCATATACTAGTGGGAATTTTCATTATAGAACTTGGCTTGTATATTCCAACGATGGGCTTCCTCAAATGCCCTAGGTCTTCATGAGCAAGCAAGTCGGATGCACACCCACTTAGTTTCAGTTTGAGCTTTCATACACTTATAGCTCTAGTGCATCCGTTGCATGGCAATCCCTACTCCTCACATTGACATCAATTGATGGGCATCCCCATAGCCCGTTGATTAGCCGCGTCGATGTGAGACTTTCTCCTTTTTTGTCTTCTTCACATAACCCCCATCATCATATTCTATTCCACCTATAGTGCTATGTCCATGGCTCACACTCATGTATTGCGTGAAAGTTGAAAAGGTTTGAGAAACATCAAAAGTATGAAACAATTGCTTGGCTTGTCATCGGGGTTGTGCATGATGTGAATATTTTGTGTGGTGAAGATGGAGCATAGCCAGACTATATGATTTTGTAGGGATGAGCTTTCTTTGGCTATGTTATTTCAATAAGACATAATTGCTTGGTTGGTATGCTTGAAGTATTATTGTTTTTATGTCAAAGGATAGACTATTGCTTTGAATCACTCGTGTCTTAATATTCATGCCATGATTAGACATATGATCAAGATTATGCTAGGTAGCATTCCACATCAAAAATTATCTTTTTTATCATTTACCTACTTGAGGACGAGCAGGAATTAAGCTTGGGGATGCTGATACGTCTCCGTCGTATCTATAATTTTTTATTGTTCCATGCCAATATTATTCAACTTTCATATACTTTTTGGCAACTTCTTATACTATTTTTGGGACTAACATATTGATCCAGTGCCCAATGCCAGTTCCTGTTTGTTGCATGTTTTATGTTTCGCATAATATCCATATCAAACGGAATCCAAACGGGATAAAAATGGACGGAGCTTATTTTTGGAATATTTGGAAAATTCCGGAAGAAAAATCCACGCGAGACGGTGCCCGAGGTGGCCATGAGGCAGGGGGCGCCCCTGCCCCCCTGGGCGCGCCCCTGACCCTCGTGGGCCACCCGTAAGGCGGTTGATGCCCTTCTTCGGCCGCAAGAAAGCTAATTTTTGGTAAAAAATCACGGCGAAGGTTTCAGTCCAATCGGAGTTACGGATCTCCATATATATATACGAAACGGTGAAAGGGCACCAGACGGGAACGCAGAAACAGAGAGAAACAGAGAGACAGATCCAATCTCGGAGGGGCTCTCGCCCCTCCCATGCCATGGAGACCAAGGACCAGAGGGGAAACCATTCTCCCATCTAGGGAGGAGGTCAAGGAAGAAGAAGAAGAAGAAGGGGGGCTCTCTCCCCTCTCTTCCGGTGGCGCCGGAACGTCGCCGGAGCCATCATCATCACCGCAATGTTCACCAACAACTTCACCGCCATCATCACCAACTCTTCCCCCGTCTATGCAGCGGTGTAACCTCTCTCCTACCCGCTGTAATATCTACTTAAACATGGTGCTCAACGCTATATATTATTTCCCAATGATGTATGGCTATCCTATGATGTTTGAGTAGATCTGTTTTGTCCTATGGGTTATTTGATGATCAAGATTGGTTTGAGTTGCATGTTTTATTATTGGTGCTGTCCTATGGTGCTCTCCGTGTCGCGCAAGCGTGATGGATTCCCGCTGTAGGGTTTGCAATATGTTCATGATTTGCTTATGGTGGGTGGCGTGAGTGACAGAAGCACAGACCCGAGTAAGTAGGTTGCTGCGTATGGGATAAAGGGGACTTGATACTTTAATGCTATGGTTGGGTTTTACCTTAATGAATCTTTAGTAGTTGCGGATGCTTGCTAGAGTTCCAATCATAAGTGCATATGATCCAAGTAGAGAAAGTATGTTAGCTTATGCCTCTCCCCCAAATAAAATTGCAATAATGATTACCGGTCTAGTTATCGATTGCCTAGGGACAAATAACTTTCTCGTGACAAAAAGCTCTCTACTAAAACTAATTTAGTTGTGTCTTCATCTAAACAGCCCCTAGCTTTTATTTACGTGCTCTTTATATTCTTGCAAGCCTATCCAAAAACACCTACAAAGTACTTCTAGTTTCATACTTGTTTTAGGTAAAGCGAACGTTAAGCGTGCGTAGAGTTGTATCGGTGGTCGATAGAACTTGAGGGAATATTTGTTCTACCTTTAGCTCCTCGTTGGGTTCGACACTCTTACTTATTGAAAGAGGCTACAATTGATCCCCTATACTTGTGGGTTATCAGGCTCCGTCATGCGGCAGGCGGCTTCTTGCTGCTCTGCAGCCGCGTCAATGAGCCGCTGAACGCGCTCGGTCATGCAGCGGTGCTCGTCGCCCTCCAAGTTATCCAGCTCGTCAGCCGCCGCCTGGGCAACGCGTATGTTCTCCATGGGTGTGGCATAGACTGGGCGGTCGGCGCCCAACATGCTGGCGATGGCGGCGCCGCGCTGTCAGACAGTGCCCATGCGGCTGGGTCCTCCAGCAGCCGGCGTGCCACAGGCGGCGCGGTCGAGCTCGCACTGGTTGGCCTCGGAGAGGCGTCTCATGGTAGCCAGCTTCTTGGCGCTTTCGACGTGGCGCTTTCGACGAGGGAGATGCGGCATGCCTCCAGCGTCTCGGCATTGGCGTCTTCCGCGATGGGCGCGGACAGGTCGCGCAAGGCGGCCTGCAGTGGGTCATGGTCGGATCCATCGGAGGCTCTGTTGTGGCTGACAACAAGCACCTCTGTGACGGTGCTACCGCCGCTATCTGCTCGAGGGAGCAGGTCGTCGATGACCACCACGTTGGTGGGGAAGGCATCGAGGGATGCCGTGTCGGAATCGACAAGCATCGGATCGGTGGAGCCGATCGACTCCAGGTCGGAGGCGGGCTCATTGGCGATGTCGAGCTTGCCAAGGAGGTCGATGAGGCAGCTCTTGGAGTTGGCAGCGCCCGTGCCTGGTGCGGGCTCGTCGGAGAGGCGGATCTCGCCAACAAGGTCAGCGAGGCTAGCTGCCATGCAGGCGAGCTCTGCGCCCTGCAGCGCGTCGGCGCAAATGCCATCGGGTGTGCTAGGCTGGCTGCGCTCGCTAGGAAGGAACAAGGTTCCCGTCCAAAACAGATCTCCGGACAATGGTGCACCTAGCCCCACGGTGGGCACCAAATGTCGGGGCTTTGGTACGACATATGCCAAAGGATGGCTAATCATGGTGGGAGCTAATAAGATATCGCCGGTGCCTGGAAGCGGGATAAGGCGTAGACACGAACGCCGGCGCACTTTACCCAGGTTCGGGGCTCTCCTAGGAGATAGCACCCCTAGTCCTGCTCTGCGGGGTCTCCGCATGATCACTAAATCAACAAGTAGCTACAAGTGCTCCTTGAGCT
Source organism: Aegilops tauschii subsp. strangulata (assembly GCF_002575655.3). Taxonomy (NCBI): domain Eukaryota; kingdom Viridiplantae; phylum Streptophyta; class Magnoliopsida; order Poales; family Poaceae; genus Aegilops; species Aegilops tauschii. Next base: position 232,458,487 of record NC_053039.3, read on the forward strand.
GTTTGCTAGAGGAGGAAGAAGGGCAAGGCTAGCTCTCTCTTCTCTCTGCGTGGTGGGTGTGAGTATCTCAGGGGCTGAACCCTTTGCATGGGTGCCCTGGGGGATTTATATAGGCCTACCCCAGGGGTACAAAGGTAATCTGGCCGAGTGTAGGACCCGGCTGTCAGTGTCTATGGTCGCCGGCTTCTCCGCCGGCAGCTGGGGCCCGCCGCTTGGTGGGACCCACAGGCTGTCTTGTACTTGGCCGACAGGCCGCGCCCGCGGCTCTCGGGTCTTGCCGGCGGCTTAGCGTTGTAGCCGTGTTGCTGATGATGCTTGCTTTGTCGGGGAAGGTGTGGCTACAATCCCGCCGCCTGGTGGGAGATCATTGTAGCCACTCCCCGTCTCTTCTGATTAATGGTGCACAAACTTCGAGGGAGGGGAGGGCCGCCTGGTCAGGAGTCGCCCCCCCCTGAGCCGGCTGTCCGGGGCTCACCGCCTTCTGACTTCTCACGGACAGGTAGGGCCCGCCGCCTGTGGGCCGTACCGACAGCCCGTCATGGGAGCATGGCCTTCTCCACCATGGATGATCTCATGGGCTGCATGGCAACAGTGCCGCGCCGGGCATGAGATGTCCGCCCGGTACGCTGCACTGTGGCCACGCTCGGCCCGGGATTCGGGGGTGGCAGCCTGCACTGTAGCCACGCCCTGTCTCATCGTCTTAATGTGGGTGCAAACTTTGAGGGCACAAGGGGCCGCCTGCTAGGAGACCGCTGGGACCAGCCGGCCCCACGGAGGCGGCATCTCGTTCTTGGTGTCTGAGGGGCGCAACCGGCCATGATGTCTTGAAATACCCAGGGAGACTGATGAGGCTACCGTGGTCATTTACTCCGACAACAAAGGAGAGACTACTCTCGTGACATAAGATTACTCGGGTGGCTCACTCCAGCCAACGACCAAAGGCGGGCCTCCTCTTTGATCTTCAGGACAATGACAGTGGTCGGGGTGGCCGTGTTGCGAAAGACTCTCCCATTTCGCTCCTTCCAAATTTCCCACAAGACAAGCATCATAACGGAGGCAATTGCCTTCTTGATGTGGCCTCCAAAGTTGATCGTCTTGAGCCACCAATCCTAGACGGAGATCTCATGACGCCAAGCCATCATAGATCGGCCATGAATGCCAAGCCAAGCGATGATCTCGTTCCAAACTCGGGCACTAAATCTACACTGGAAGAGAATGTGAGCAGCAGACTCCTGAACCTGCTTGAAAAGGGGGCACAAGCCGCAACTCGGCCATCCTCGCCGTAGTAACCGATCGGCCGTCCACACACGATTTTGGATGATCAACCAAGAAAAAAATTGCATTTAGGTGGAGCCCAAGTCTTCCATATCGTGGTAGAGGTCGGGCTGAGAACTTGTCGCGCAAACTGCGCCGTGTAAGCTATGGCCGCCGAATATTCATTGGTAGAGGTGAATTTCCAATGTATAGTGTCCTCCCTATCCAGGCTGAGAGTAACATCCTGAAGCATCCCCCAAAGATTGGCGAACTCTTGGATATGGGCCAAAGAGAGGCCCTAAGTAGCGTCGATCTAACTGACCCAGAAGTTGTTATCAAGCGCTTTGCTGACCAAGCACGCCTTCCTCTTAGATATCTCGAAGATCTTGGGCGCAACATCTTTTGGTCTGAGGCCATTAAGCCATGACGATTCCCAGAATTTTGCCTTTTTACCATCACCAATGGACACAATCGTGAACATCGCAAAGAGATCTCTGTCGGCATTGCTACAAGGTATCTCCATTCCAGCCCAATATTTGGGGGGGGGGTCAGCCCACTCGTACCAAAGCGAGCGGAGCCGAAGGGCGGCGGCAAAATTTTGGAGGTTTAGCACACCTAGGCCGCCGAAAATCTTTGGTTTGGAGAAAAGGTTCCAGTTAACCTCACATTTGCCTCCAGACACCTTGTCGCAGCCTGCCCAAAGATAGGCACACCTCAGGCTATCGATTTTCTTCCGCACCTCAACCGGGATATCTAGGGGTGTTAGATGATAGATTGCTATGGCCGCGAGAACCGCTTTGACCAAAATGATGCGTCCAGGGGCAGCCACGTGCATGGCCGACCAAGGTGGGAGCTTGCCCGCAATCTTGTCCTTGAGGTACTAGAAATGGATGCGTTTTAGCCTCGTGATCGACAGAGGAAGACCAAGGTACCGCATAGGGAAAGAGGTCTGGACGGCAAGGAAAGCCTGGAGGATGCCATCAAGGTCGAGCTTGGCACACCGAATGGGCGCAACCAAACTTTTGTTGCAGTTGGTGACAAGTCCGATGACCTCACCAAAGCAGCTCAACATCGAGGCTAGAAACTGGATGTCCTCTTTGATAGGCGCAACAAAGATGGCTGAATCGGATTTCCACATAGCGGGTGAAGGTTGCCTTGCTCGGTGGCCTTTGCGAGAATGTGGAGGAGAGAGTCGATGGCGAGGACAAAGAGCAAGGGGGATAAAGGATCCCCCTGCCGAAGCCCACGACCATGCTTGATAGGGTCACCCGCAATACCATTAAGGAGCACCCTGGAAGAGGCCGTGGAAAGAAGCGTCGAAATCCAGTCACAAAAAACACTTGGGAAATGATGGTGACACAGTCAGTCCATGAGGTAGTCCCATCGAACCGAGTTGAAGGCTTTTTTATGCCAAGCTTGAATAACAGGGTTGGAGATTTGGCACGGTGAAATCGACGGGCCAAGTTGCGGACATACAGGAAGTTATCATGAATACTTCTTTTCTTAATAAAAGCACTCTGTGTGTTGGAAACCAGCTCGGGCATGTGAGGGGCCAGTCGAGTGGCCATCATTTTCGCGATAATCTTAGCAACCGCGTAAATCAAACTTATTGGCTGGAAGTCAGAATGTCCTCCGCTACATCCTTTTTAGGGATGAGAGCAATGTTGGCTGAGTTGAGCCAGTGAAGATTGTTGACATGGAGATTGTAGAAACTGTTGACAACAAGCATTATCTCAGGTTTAATGATGTCCCAACATTCTTTGAAGAAGACTCCTGTGAAACCGTGTGAAGCCCCCCGATTCAATCGTACACTAATCATACACGCAAACGTGTACGATCAAGATCAGGGACTCACGGGAAGATATCACAACACAACTCTAAAATAAAAAAAGTCATACAAGCATCATAATACAAGCTAGGGGCCTGGAGGGCTCGAATACAAGTGCTCGATCATAGACGAGTCAGGGGAAGCAACAATATCTGAGTACAGACATAAGTTAAACAAGTTGCCATAAGATGGCTAGAACAAACTGGGATACAGATCGAAAGAGGCGCAGGCCTCCTGCCTGGGATCCTCCTAAACTACTCCTGGTCATCGGTGGTGGCCTGCACATAGTAGTAGGCACCCGTGGTGCAGTAGGAGTCGTCGACGACGGTGGCGTCTGGCTCCTGGGCTCCAGCATCTGGTTGCGACAACCGAGAAGAAAGGAAAGGGGGAAAAGGGGGAGCAAAGCAACCGTGAGTACTCATCCAAAGTACTCGCAAGCAAGGATCTACAATACATATGCATGGGTATCTGTGTAAAGGGGCAATATCGGTGGACTGAACTGCAAAATGCCAGAATAAGAGGGGGATAGCTAGTCCTGTCGAAGACTACGCTTCTGGCAGCCTCCATCTTGCAACATGTAGAAGAGAGTAGATGTAAGTTCACCAAGTATCATCGCATAGCATAATCCTACCCGGCGATCCTATCCTCGTCGACCTGTGAGAGAGCGATCCTCCGGTTGTATCTGGCACTTGAAAGGGTGTGTTTTATTAAGTATTTGATTCTAGTTGTCATAAGGTCAAGGTACAACTCCGGGTCGTCCTGTTACCAAGGATCGCGGCTATTCGAATAGATAAACTTCCCTGTAGGGGTGCACCACATTACCCAACACGCTCAATCCCTCTGGCCGGACACACTTTCCTGGGTCATGCCCGGCCTCGGAAGATCAACACGTCACAGCCCCACCTAGGCACAACAGAGAGGTCAGCACACCGGTCTAAATCCTATGCGTGCAGGGGTCTGGGCCCATCGCCCATTGCTCACCTGCACGTTGCGAGGGCGGCCGGAAGCAGATCTAGCCTCCCTAAAACAAGAGCAGGCGTTTCAGTCCAATCCGGCGCGCGACGCTTAGTCGCTGACGTCAAGAAGGCTTCGGCTGATACCACGATGTCGAGTGCCCATAACTGTTCCCGCGTAGTTGGTTAGTGCGTATAGGCCAGTGGCCAGACTCAGATCAAATACCAAGATCTCGTTAAGCATGTTATTTTGAAGTAACCATGGACGCCGACCAGGGGCCAGGCCCACCTCTCACCTAGGTGGTCTCAACCTGCCCTGTCGCTCCGCCACAAAGTAACAGTCGGGGGCTTTCGGGAACCCAGGCCCACCTCTACCGGGATGGAGCCACATGTCCTTCCAGCCCCCACATCGGAATCACTTGCGGGTACTCTATGAGCCGACCCGACTTTAGTCACCACATGTATCATATATCATGTATATAAGTATATACCCGTGATCACCTCCCGAGTGATCATGGCCCGATAGTATAGCATGGCAGACGGAAAAGAATGTAGGGCCACTGATGGAATACTAGGATCCTATACTAAGCATTTAGGATTGCAGGTAAGGGTAACAACTGTAGCAACAATGACAGGCTATGCAGCAGAATAGGATTAACCGAAAGCAGTAACATGCTACACTACTCTAATGCAAGCAGTAGAGAGAGGAATAGGCGATATCTGATGATCAAGGGGGGGGGGCTTGCATGGTTTCTCTGGCAAGAAGGGGTCGTCAACAATGTAGTCGACCGGGGCACCAGCAACGGCGTCAGTCTCGTAGTCTACCGGAGAGAAGAGGGGGAAGAAACCATAAATATAATGCAAACATAAGCATGACGATGCATGACATGACAATGAGCGGTGCTAGGTGTGCCCTAACGCGGTAGGAGGTGATACTGACGAAGGGGGGAACATCCGGGAAAGAATCCCCGGTGTTTCGCGTTTTCGGACAGATGAATCGCAGGGAGAAAGTTGCGTGTTCGATATGCTAGGGATGTGTGGCGGACGAACGGGCTACATATTCGGATTCGTCGCGTGGTTCTAAGCAACTTTCATGTACAAAGTATTTTCATTCGAGCTACGGATTATTTTATATTAATTCCTAAGTTTGAAAACATTTTCTAGAATTAACAGATTATTTTAATTCGAAATTGCATTTATGATGTCATCATGACGTCAGCATGACATCAGCAGTCAACTTTGACCGTTGACTGGTCAAGCTGACACGTGGGCCCCACTGTCATTGACTGAGATTAACTAAAACAGATTAATTAGTTTAATTAGTGATTAGGTTAATCTAATCAGGATTAATTTAGTTAATTAATTTAGTTAACTAATTAATTAAATAAATTTCATATTTATTTTTATTATTTTCTTTTAATCTTTTTTCTTTTAAAACGTTCCAGGGGCTGGGCCCCACATGTCATTGCGCCAGGGGGGCCATAGCGGGTTCGGGCGTTGTGGGCGACGGGTTACGGGCGCGTTTGAGCGCCCCATTGGGCGCAGCGGGGCGAGGCCAGAGGCGAATGCCGGCGCCAATGGCAGCGACGCAGGCGGGCAGCGAGGAGGCCGGAGTGGTGCCGGGCAGGGGATGGCGACGAGCGCGGACGCGCGCTCGCCGCCGAGCTGGGGCTCGCGCGGGCGCGAGCGGGAGGGCGGAGGCAGGGGCGCGGGAGCGCGGGGCGAGCAGCGAGCGCGACGGGCGCGGTGGTGGCCGGTATGCAGCGGCAGGCGGCGGGGGAAGCCACAACAAGGAGGCGAGCGGCCAGGGCGCGGGTCCGACGCGGTGAGCGCGTGTGTGGGTGTGGGCCGGTAGCCGCAGGGGGCAGAGGGGCACCGGGGAGGCGCGGCCCCGGACGTAGGCAAGGGCGGGTGGTGGGGCGACGACCGGAGCACGGAGCTGCGGGGCAAGGTCGCGGCGGAGGGGATGCGCGGTCGCAGAGACGGAGGCGATGCGGGCGATGCCGATGAGCGGTGGCCGCGAGGCGCGCGGGCGCGTGAGCGCGGTCGACGGGCGCGCGAGGATAGGGGAGAGAGGGAGGCGCTCACAGACGGTGTAGGGCACGACGGTGGGGGTCGAGGAGGAGGACGGAGACGAGGCGACGCAGGGGAGGAGGCGACGAGGGCGTCCGGTGAGGAGGAGGACGGCGACGCAGCTCCGGGCGGCGGGGGTCGGCGGCGGCGCGGTCCGGTGCGGTTCGTTCCCCTTCCCAATCTGGATCGGGGGGGAGAGCGACGTGGGTGAGTGGGGGAAAGTGGGGGGTGTCGGTAGGTGGCTAGGGTTTCGATGGGGGGATAAGGGAGGCGGGGTGGGCCGGCCGGTTGGGCCAGGTGGGTCGGCCAGCAGGGCCGTCTGGCCCAGTTGGCCAGGGGGTCTTTCTTTTTTTTTTGTTAGTTTTGTTTTTCTATTTTTGTTCTTTTCCTTTCATTTATTTCCTTTTCTATTCTAATTCATTTTAAAATATCTAGGCATTATGTAAAAGCGTGGTTCCTTCACCATAAATACCTAGGCATTAATTGGCACACTCCGAACATTTTAGTTTTAATGTTTGAAATTTTTTGATGTTTGACAAAAAATTCAAATTCAAATTTGAACGGCTTTGATCCAACGCGAGATTAGCAACAGTAATCGAGGTGATGTGGCATCGTTAACATGGGACTACTGTAGCCTAATTATCTGGGCGTCACAAATCTCCTCCACTACAAGAAATCTCGTCCCGAGATTTAAGAGGTAGTGAAAGGGGGGAAGGTTTGATAGCGAATCTAGCGGATCTTCTCATTCTGGCTTGCTCTTCTTGAAGAGGCCGATCCAATACATTGATGTCTTCATTTCTCTGCTTTAGGTCATCATGATGAAGTCGACATCTTTTCTTCGGGAACTCCATCGTACTTACGAAAGAATAAAGGGTGGGTATTCCGGGAGAACAGACCTATGCAAGGTTAACTATCGGGTAGATAACATCGGGGAAGGTGTCGGGAAGTAACTCTCGGATTGAAAATATCGAGAGCAAAGTAAGAAGGTATCATGAGAAGTTTCGAGCGGGCAGGCAATTGTTCGGTGCCTAAAACAGGGCGTGAAGGGGGTTCGTAGCAACGGGAATAAGTATTGTGTCTGATACCAGAATTGATGATCTCATCGGAAGGTGGCTCGTGAATTACATACGATGCCACGCGCGAGAAATAAATTTGGGAACAGGGGGTGTACAAGAGAGTCAGGTTTCGATCCTGTGAAACTGTGGGTTATGGGCCCATCATGTGGGTTAAAAGTAGGAAGGGCGATGACGTCTTGCATGATCATGTAAGTAAGGCATGTTAGAGGATAGCCCATCAGTTATGTCGGCAACAACATCGGTACCAAGGGCGAGGGACGAATAGAACCAATTCGTGCTCGTTGAACGAGGCAGACCAATAGGCAAAGTTCTTATCCATCGGTGGTTACCGGAATGTTTTCAACAATAGTAACAGGGTCTTACTGATAGAGTTGTACACCGAGGTGTTTTACATAAACAGAAGAGTATTACTGCTTATATAATATAGATCACAAGAAGGATTAAACAAACTAATGGAAAGGAAGAGTGATTATCAGGTTTAATCAGAACAATGGAAAGGAATATGTGTATACACACATATTTCAGGGGTATATCCTTCCCAAGGACAAGCAGAGCATGATATACATGGTAGGATAGAAAGTAGAGAACCATTTAGGTAAATGGAGAGGAATTTCATGACATTACCCATACAACTGTGTTAGGACAATTGATAAAGAAATTTAGCATTGTGCTTCAAATGTTCTTATTGAAGATAGGAGTACCACAGACATGCTTCGAGATAGCATTGACATGGTCTTCAAGCAAGTCCGGACCTTGGATATTCAAAGGATTCATCAGGAATAACTTATAGAATAAGTCTTACAATTTCCTCATGGAAGAATGGTTAATCTTGCCAAAAAGGAAGAACTATAACAATAGGTCCTCCGGACAGGTGTGCTAGGCATGACATCACCTTATCGGGTCAAAGCGTAATGCTATAACTCTTGGGAATATGTTCCAACAATCATATCTGACCGAGATTCAGATCTGATTGGGGTCAGGATACCTTAGACTCAGGATGCCTGAGAAGAAAAGGTGCAACACAATTTGACGAGTTGACATTGTAAGATTCTCGAGAAATGACTATGGAAGCGAGTTCCGAAACAAGAGTTCATCAATAAACCAAGGAGAGGATGGGGAGGTGGCTGATGGACTCAGCGACATAGCATCAAGATTTCCAAAAAGATGGATTTCCACAATCATGTGAACAAGGAGATAACATTTGTCATATCAAATTATATAATGATGTATGCTCGAGGAAAAACATACACACTTAAACATTGGTTGAAAGGTGCGCCCGAAATATGGGCTTAGATTGCATGATCATGTTAGAATGGTGATTCGATAACCAATACCCAAAGAATGAAACGACCGTTCATTAACTTATAAGAAATAGGGTTGCTAGAAGTTTTGAGTTTTCCACATCACAGTCCATTTGTCGGTATTCCGGTTAGAAACAGCACGGGGACCAAGAACTGAATGTAGACGGCGAGATGTATCGCTTGTATCAAGATTTCTTAAGAGGTGGTGAAATTCTCACAACATCCTTGACGTAAAGTATGGTAATGCTACAAGGTAGAACATAATACAAGCTGGATAGCAAGTTGCATCCATAACATGAACAAGTTTTGTGATGAAAGTAAGGTAAGGATGTTGTCGATGGTAACTCAAATTACCAAGGGACGAGGATGGCACTTATCATCGTGAATTCGATTGATATCCTGGAAGGAGTCAAAATGTTGATGATGATCACGACAAATTTTGTCGAGAGGCTCCACGAAGATGTAATCGATCGGTGATGACATCAAGTCAAAGGAATGATGAAGCGAAAGGTTAATGGATCCAAGGGTACGACACAAACTGCAAACCAAGCTTGATGTTCAAAGCGAAATGATATGATGAGGAAGATCGACGTAAGCTTAGCTCATCGTCAAAAAATTGTGCTCGGGGAAGGACCAGGTAGCAGAGTTAAAATTTAGCACGATAATGATATAGCCGATCATGTTAGGAATGACTGGAAGGATTAATAAACTCGTAAGCAACGAAGATTACTTAGAGTTATTGAATCGGAGTGCGGACTCGATTCACTATTCGGTGTTCTTGAGTGACTAATAACTCAGAACCCGAGGAAAATCTTAAATCAGTGAGAAATAATAGTTGATGAAGAACCCATAAGAAGTTATGCAGTTCCATGATAATCTCGAGATTCCAGGGGGTAATACTCGACGACAGATCAAAGTAGAGGTTGGACTCGGGTATTGCTCTGGAGAAGACAAGTGCTTAAACTTGCACGAGAAATGGTATTTAAAGGACAACATGGTCGGAACCACGATTGCAAAAAGGCCAGATCCCAGATATAAGATGAACTTATACCAAGGGAATAATTAATGTAAGAGAAGCTTTAATGATAAGATCTACATCGTTTCCATGGGCATGAACACAAGTTCAAGGTCGACTCCCACTTCTCCAATGCATAACCCTTCATTCACTCCTCGCGTTCGATGAAGTTGTAGTGTTGAAACTTTATCTGGCAAAACACCAGAAGAGTATGACTCATGAAAACTTCCGGGCTCATACGGTTTTAGGGAAGGTATGGGTTCAACCATCGAGCATCCCAAAAACATATGCCACAAGCTTCAAGAGTAAATATCACCAGCTCGAAAGCAGAGCATGGTTGACCAAAACAGAGAATAGGATTTACCAATGGTATTATGTATCGGGGAAAGAACTTCTCGAGGTTTTAGGTATACGAAGGACACTGTCGGATGATAATTCAACAAAGGATCTGACGGTCCATAATAGAGTTGAGGTGAGCATCGGCACAATCAGAGGAAGAAACAATGCAAAGGCATTGGATTATAGAAACAACTGACTAATTCAAAGCTCGGATGGAAAGGATTGTGATTTACAAATCAAGGGATCAGAAGCAGTCGCCCTGATCAAGGATGGATAAGTTGAATAAACTTAGGGGCACATTCAGCGATAACTCGATTGGTCGAGAACCAGCTCATGTTTAAAATGACGTCTGAGCTGAAAGGATGAATTCTAGGATCTGATTGAGGATTGCGAGCATTGGCAACATATTGAATCAATGGACTCAAAATGATAGTGGCAAAAGCTGCCAATAAGATTACTGTACTTGTGGGATTAACCATAATGCAAGCAAGCAAGAATTTCAAGAGCAATAGGCGGCTCGGGATTTTCGAAAGATCGAATGGTATTTCGAAGTCTTTTGCGAAACACATGAACAACTGGGAATGAGCGAATACTCGATAAGTGTGAGGAATTATCCGTAGGGGTATTCATCGGCAAAGATCTGTAAGGCAGTGGCTCAAGAGATTCTTAAAAGTAAAAGAATAATTCGATGCATCTTGTAATAACAAGACCAACTGGGGATGAGTGTAAGAATGGGATGTGCATGTAGTTATCCGTAAGGGTTGACGGTGGAAGGGGAACTACAAACGCGATGAACACAAGTTCTTGGGATAACATCGGAGAGTATCTTCGGGGTCTTCTAATGAATCAAGCCATCATCTGGAGTGAAGGGGCTCTCCGGGAGAAAGTAGTTACGAGATCCTAGTGTTAGGATTAGCAAAAATCAATTAACCCGAATAGAAGAGAGATTAGAGTCCCGGAGTAAAGATTGAGGAGTAAAAGATCCTAATACCACCCAATGGCGACGTGGGCCCGTAAGACACACAACCATGTTAGTAAAAGTTTTGCAATGTCTAGACTCGACTTTGGCCAAGGAGTGTGGAAGGGGATTCCTACAGGCAGTCGGCTCTGATACCAACTTGTGACGCCCCATATTCAATCGTACACTAATCATACATGCAAACGTGTACAATCAAGATCAAGGACTCACGGGAAGATATCACAACACAACTCTAAAATAAAAAAAGTCATACAAGCATCATAATACAAGCCAGGGGCCTCGAGGGCTCGAATACAAGTGCTCGATCATAGACGAGTCAGCGGAAGCAACAATATCCGAGTACAGACATAAGTTAAACAAGTTGCCATAAGATGGCTAGCACAAACTGGGATATAGATCGAAAGAGGCGCAGGCCTCCTGCCTGGGATCCTCCTAAACTACTCCTGGTCATCGGCGACGGCCTGCACGTAGTAGTAGGCACCCGCGGTGCAGTAGGAGTCATCATCGACGATGGCATCTGGCTCCTGGGCTCCAGCATCTGGTTGCGACAACCGAGAAGAAAGGAAAGGTGGAAAAGGGGGAGCAAAGCAACCGTGAGTACTCATCCAAAGTACTTGCAAGCAAGGATCTACACTACATATGCATGGGTATCTATGTAAAGGGGCAATATCGGTGGACTTAACTACAGAATGCCAGAATAAGAGGGCGATAGCTAGTCCTGTCGAAGACTACGCTTCTGGCAGCCTCCATCTTGCAGCATGTAGAAGAGAGTAGATGTAAGTTCACCAAGTATCATCGCATAGCATAATCCTACCCGGCGATCCTCTCCTCGTCGACCTGTGAGAGAGCGATCATCGGGTTGTATCTGGCACTTGAAAGGGTGTGTTTTATTAAGTATCCGGTTCTAGTTGTCATAAGGTTAAGGTACAACTCCGGGTCGTCCTGTTACCGAGGATCACGGTTATTCGAATAGATAAACTTCCCTGTAGGGGTGCACCACATTACCCAACACGCTCGATCCCTCTGGCCGGACACACTTTCCTGGGTCATGCCCGGCCTCGGAAGATCAACACGTCGCAGCCCCACCTAGGCAGAACAGAGAGGTCAGCACGCCGGTCTAAATCCTATGCGCGCAGGGGTCTGGGCCCATCGCCCATTGCTCACCTGCATGTTGTAAGGGCGGCCAGAAGTAGACCTAGCCTCCCTAATACAAGAGTAGGAATTTCAGTCCAATCCGGCGCGCGCCGCTCAGTCGCTGACGTCAAGAAGGCCTCGGCTGATACCACGACGTCGAGTGCCCATAACTGTTCCCGCGTAGTTGGTTAGTGCGTATAGGCCAGTGGCTAGACTCAGATCAAATACCAAAATCTCGTTAAGCGTGTTATTTTGAAGTAACCGCGGACGCCGACTAGGGGCCAGGCCCACCTGTCACCTAGGTGGTTTCAACCTGCCCTGTCGCTTCGCCACAAAGTAACAGTCGGGGGCCGCCGGGAACCCAGGCCCGCCTCTACCGGGATGGAGTCACCTGTCCTTCCAGCCCCCACATCGAAATCACTTGCGGGTACTCTATGAGACGACCCGACTTTAGTCACCACATGTATCATATATCATGTATATAAGTATATACCCATGATCACCTCCCGAGTGATCACGGCCCGATAGTATAGGATGGTAGACGGACAAGAATGTAGGGCCACTGATGGAATACTAGCATCCTATACTAAGCATTTAGGATTGCAGGTAAGGGTAACTACTGTAGCAACAATGACAGGCTATGCAGCAGAACAGGATTAACCGAAAGCAGTAACATGCTACACTACTCTAATGCAAGCAGTAGAGAGAAGGAATAGGCGATATCTAGTGATCAAGGGGGGGCTTGCCTGGTTTCTCTGGCAAGAAGGGGTCGTCAACAACGTAGTCAATCGGGGCACCAACAGCGGCGTTAGTCTCGTAGTCTACCGGAGAGAAGAGGGGGAAGAAACCATAAATATAATGCAAACATAAGCACTACGATGCATGACATGACAATGAGCGGTGCTAGGTGGGCCCTAACGCGGTAGGAGGTGATACCGACGAAGGGGGGAAACATCCGGGAAAGAATCCCCGGTGTTTCGCGTTTTCGGACATATGAACCGGAGGGGGAAAGTTGCGTGTTCGCTATGCTAGGGATGTGTGGCGGACGAACGGGCTACGCATTCGGATTCGTCGCGTCGTTCTGAGCAACTTTCATGTACAAAGTATTTTCATCCGAGCTACGGATTATTTTATATTAATTCTTAAGTTTGAAAACATTTTCTAGAATTAACAGTTTATTTTAATTCGAAAATTGCATTTATGATGTCATCATGATGTCAGCATGACATGAACAGTCAACTTTGACCATTGACTGGTCAAGCTGACACGTGGGCCCCACTATCATTGACTGAGATTAACTAAAACAGATTAATTAGTGATTAGGTTAATCTAATCAGGATTAATTTAGTTAAATAATTAATTAATTAAAATTTCATCTTTATTTTTATTATTTTATTTTAATCTTTTTTCTTTTAAAACGTTCCAGGGGCTGGGCCCCACATGTCATTGGCCCAGGGGGGCCATAGCGGGTTCGGGCGTTGTGGGCGACGGGTTACGGGTGCGTTTGAGCGCCCGATTGGGCGCAGCGGGGCAAGGCCACCGCGGTGCAGCGGGGCGAGGCTAGAGGTGAACGCCGGCGGCAATGGCAGCGACACAGGCGGGAAGCGAGGAGGCCGGAGTGGTGCCGGGCAGGGGACGGCGACGAGCGCGGCGTAGGCGGCGAGGGGAGTGATGACCCACAAGTATAGGGGACCTATCATAGTTCTTTCAATAAGTAAGAGTGTCGAACCCAACGAGGAGCAGAAGGAAATGATAAGCGGTTTTCAGCAAGGTATTCTCTGCAAGCACTGAAATTATCGGTAACAAATAGTTTTGTGATAAGGTAATTTGTAACGGGTAACAAGTAACAAAGTAAATAAGGTGCATCAAGATGGCCCAATCCTTTTTGTAGCAAAGGACAAGCCTGGACAAACTCTTATATAGAGAAAAGCGCTCCCGAGGACACATGGGAATTATCGTCAAGCTAGTTTTCATCACGCTCATATGATTCACGTTCGGTACTTTGATAATTTGATATGTGGGTGGACCGGTGCTTGGGTGTTGTCCTTACTTGGACAAGCATCCCACTTATGATTAACTCCTATTGCAAGCATCCGCAACTACAAAAGAAGTATTAAGGTAAACCTAACCATAGCATGAAACATATGGATCCAAATCAGCCCCTTATGAAGCAACGCATAAACTAGGGTTTAAGCTTCTGTCACTCTAGCAACCCATCATCTACTTATTACTTCCCAATGCCTTCCTCTAGGCCCAAATAATGGTGAAGTGTCATGTAGTCGACGTTCACATAACACCACTAGAGGAAAGACAACATACATCTCATCAAAATATCGAACGAATACCAAATTCACATGACTACTTATAGCAAGACTTCTCCCATGTCCTCAGGAACAAACGTAACTACTCACAAATCATATTCATGTTCATAATCAGAGGGGTACTAATATGCATAATGGATCTGAACATATGATCTTCCACCAATTAAACCAACTAGCATCAACTACAAGGAGTAATCAACACTACTAGCAACCCACAGGTACCAATCTGAGGTTTTGATACAAAGATTGGATACAAGAGATGAACTAGGTTTTGAGAGGAGATGGTGCTGGTGAAGATGTTGATGGAGATTGACCCTCCTCCGATGAGAGGATCATTGGTGATGACGATGGCGATGGTTTCCCCCTCCCGGAGGGAAGTTTCCCCGGCAGAACAGCTCCGCCGGAGCCCTAGATTGGTTCCGCCAAGGTTCCGCCTCGTGGCGGCGGAGTTTCTTCCCGAAAGCTTGCTTATGATTTTTCCTCGGACCAAAGACTTAATATAGCAGAAGATGGGCACCGGAGGCCTGCCAGGGGGCCCATGAGGCAGGGGGCGCGCCCAGGGGGTAGGGCGCGCCTCCCACCCTCGTGGCCAGGGTGTGGCCTCCCTCTGGTAGTTTCTTCGCTCAGTAATTTTTATTAATTCCAAAAATGACTTCCGTGAAGTTTCAGGACTTTTGGAGCTGTGCAGAATAGGTCTCTAATATTTGCTCCTTTTCTAGCCCAGAATCCCAGCTGCTGGCATTCTCCCTCTTCATGTAAACCTTGTAAAATAAGAGAGAATAGGCATAAGTATTATGACATAACGTGTAATAACAGCCCATAATGCAATAAATATCGATATAAAAGCATGATGCAAAATGGACGTATCAGGGAGCGACGCGGCGCGCGGGCGGGCGGCGAGCGCGGCCGCACCGGCGGACAGGCGCTGGCCGCCAAGCAGGGGCTCGCGCGGGCGCGAGCGGGAGGGCGGAGGCAGGGGCGCGGGGCGAGCGGCGAGCGCGACGGGCACGGCGGTGGCCGGCGAGCAGCGGCAGGCGGCGGGGGAAGCCACAACAAGGAGGCGAGCGGCCAGGGCGCGGGTCCGACGTGGTGAGCGTGTGTGTGGTTGTGGGCCGGTGGCTGCAGGGGGGCAGAGGGGCACCGGGGAGGCGCGGCCCCGGACGTAGGCGGGGGTGGGTGGTGCGGCGACGATCGGAGCAGGGAGCTGCGGGGCAAGGTCGTGGTGGAGGGGCTGCGCGTTCGGAGAGGCGGAGACGATGTGGGCGATGCCGAGGAGCGGCGCGAGGTGTGCGTGCGCGCGGGCGCGTGAGCGCAGTCGACGGGCGCGCGAGGATAGGGGAGAGAGGGAGGCGCTCACGGACGGTGTAGGGCATGGGCAGTGGGGGTCGAGGAGGAGGACGGAGACGAGGCGACGCAGGACATGAGGCGACGAGGGCGTCCGGCGAGGAGGAGGGCGGCGACGCAGCTCTGGGCGGCGGGGATCGGTGGCGGTGGCGGCGTGGTCCGGTGCAGTTCGTTCCCCTTCCCGATCCAGATCTGGATCGGGGGGGAGCGACGTGGGTGAGTGGGGGAAAGTGGGGGTGTCGGTAGGTGGCTAGGGTTTCGATGGGGGGATAAGGGAGGCGGGGTGGGCCGGCCGATTGGGCCAGGTGGGTCGGCCAGCTGGGCCGTCTGGCCCAGTTGGCCAGGGGGCCTTTTTTTGTTAGTTTTGTTTTTCTGTTTTTGTTCTTTGCCTTTTTATTTATTTCCTTTTCTGTTCTAATTCATTTTAAAATATGTAAGAATTCTGTAAAAGCGTGGTTCCTTCACCATAAATACCTAGGCATTAATTGGCACACTCCGAACATTTTAGTTTTAATGTTTGAAATTTTTTGATGTTTGACAAAAATTCAAATTCAAATTTGAACGGTTTTGATCCAACGCGAGATTAGCAACAGTAACCGAGGTGACGTGGCATCGTTAACGTGGGATTCCTGTAGCCTAATTATCCGGGCATCACAAACCGTCACGGCCCGGAGCTTTGTCCCCAGGAAGTTCGTTGATCGCAGCCCGGACCTCCTCCTCAGTGAAAAGGGCACCCAGGTCGGAGAGGTCACAAGTCGACGGCGGGATGCAGCCCCAATTGAAGTCCCTGGAGCGCGTGAGGCCCTTCCCAATGGCTTTTGAAAAGTGGCTCTGGATAATATCCTTCTCGTGATCATGACTGGTGACCCAACCGTTGTTGTGCTTAAGGCGGTGAATGAAGTTTTTCCTTCGGCGGTGGTTGATACAGAGGTGAAAGAAACGGGTATTCGCATCCCCCCTCTTTGAGTAGCTTAACTCTCGAACTTTGTCTTTTCCTGGTTCGCTTAAGAACCGCCAAGGGCACCACCTTCTTTTTGAGGTCCTTCCTCAGATTCCATTCAGCCAAGCTGAGTGTCCTGGTCTCTTGAGCCACGTCGAGGCGGAAGGTGATCTCGAGGGCCATGTGGAGATGCACTTTGTGATTCGAGAAGATGGATTTGCTCCACCACCTGAGGCACTGACTTGTTCTTTTCAGCTTGTGAAAGAGCACTTGATAGGGCTCGGAGTGGCTTGTTCCGTTGCTCCATGCATCTTGGACAATTCTCTTGAAGTTGGACTACTTCGTCCAGAAATTTTCAAATCAAAAAGTTTTGGGTCGTCTTGGTCCCTTGTCGCTAGCCAAAAGCAGTGGGAAGTGATCCGAGAGCGAGGATGAGAGAGCACGAAGGATGTGAGAGCCAAACTCAACGTCCCAGTCGTCATTGCAGAAGAAAGAATCTAACTTGCTCATGGTCGAGTTAGCTTGCTCATTGCTCCAAGTAATCTTCCTGTTCTGGAGGTGGATCTCTTTCAGCTCACAGGAGTTGAGGGCATTTCGAAAGCACACAAGACGAGAGCGATCTAGGTTTGCGCAGTTTTTGTCTCACGCGCGGTAGATTTGATTGAAGTCGCCCGCAACCAGCCATCGCGTACCCTGTTGCGGTTTAAGGCTGACAAGCTCTTGGAAAAAACATCTTTAAGGTTGCTTCTAATAGGACCATAAAGCGAAGTGAGTTTTAAGGAAACAAGAGTGCTGACAATAGTGATGGTAGCAGAGATGCTAAAGGTGCCCAAGGAAATATTATCCACCTTAATGAAGTCTTCGTTCCAGAGAAGGAGGATGCCTCCTCTGGTTCCATCCGCTGGCCGCTCAGCATAGTTTTTCAGTCGTTGGCCACCCAAAAAAGCATCCAAGGAAGGATCAACCGCTGCCAATTTCATTTTCTGGAGGCAAACAAGGTTGCAAAAGGTAGCAGCGATTGTCTCATGAACGGTAGTGCGACGATTCGGACAGTTAAGACCACGAACATTCTAATTTAGGATGGAAAGGCTTTCATTCATTGGAAGACCAGGATACATCAGAGGTAACATAGAGCAAAAACAAGAGCCTTGCCGGGGCTACAACGGGGAGTAGCTGAAGTACAGAGCTACAAACAGGCCTATCCAGAGCATCAACAAGTGGTGAACTAATCATAGAAACTAGGGTACATCAGTAGCTAAACATAGCAACAGCATCAGGCCGTCGTTGCATCCTCTCTGCCTTGGCCTTGAAGTTCCAGCCCAGTTCCTCCTCCGTGATCAAGCAAAGCGCCTTCCACCGCAGTGGCGAGGTCACAATCAAGCCTGAAAAGCGCCCGAAGCGCAGCAACAGCCAAGTCGGGAAGCTGCCCACGAAAGAGGGCCACATATTTGGCAATGGTAACCTCTGTTACCATCTCCCCCTCATCCACCACACCCATGTGCTGGAAGAGAAGCCTTTCCGCCATCAAAGCAATCGGGCATGTCTCTGTTCTTCGCTTGTAGCCTTGGGCTGCTTCTGGTCAGGTTCAGTCCTGTGGCACCGGCCAGGGTCTTCCTCCGGCAGTCGGCGGCCTTGGCGGGGTGGAGTTGGGTGTCGGGAGGATGCCACTTGGACAAGGCACGAACAAGGGAGTGCCTACAGAGGCACTTTGGGTCGGTGCCATAGCCAGAGGGCTCTCCACCGCTCGGTCTTCATCATCTCTAACAGCAGCAGCAGGTGCATGGATAGGTGTGGCTGGACTTGGGGGCACTGAACCCGATCATTGCCTCAAACGAGCAGTGGAGGACCAGCCTGGTGGCACATCAGGTGTCACAGGCGAGCCCAAGCACAGGGCTGCGCCACACAGCCAAACAGGGAGCTTCGAGGAAGGCCGTAGCTCGATCACATCGTAGGAGGTCGTGCGGGGGGGGGGGGGGGGGGGGTGGTCTGCCCCTGGTGTCTTCAGTGCGCCGGATGTAGACGACCTCGCAAGAGTGGGAACGCCGCTCTGGACATGTCGTGCGGTGCCGAGCCCTTCTACCAGAAGCTGGGATCACTGCTCCGTCGGGAAGGCATTGAACCTTGGCGTTGTCGATCTTCTAGGCGTCCGGCAGGTCCCGCCGACAACCATCATCATAGCGGCCGCGGGAGTCGCGGTCGTCTCGTCGCCGATCATCACGCGAGCCGCCTGCCCGCTTGTCATCACGGCGAGGAGCCCTGGAGCGGCTTCGAAAGAGGCCACACCAAGAGGAAGCATTGCGGTCTTCACGCCTCCCACGCCCATCGTGGTCGCCATCACTGTCGCGGTCGTCGTCGTGCCGATCGCGATCGTCGCGGTCCCGGTGTCGCTCACCCGCCACCTGGCGGTCACGAGTGCATGCCTCACCATCCACGACGCCGTAGAACCAGCTGAAGGGGGGGGGTGCGAGCGAGGGCGTCGAGGGATGCGGCCATTCGAGTCTGGGAGGTAATCCTCGATCAGGTCCAGGTTGACCAGGACGCGCCGACGCAGCCCTTGGCGACCGACGGTGGGGACAGGGGCGCCGCCCGCCGGCGGCTGGTTGCAGGTGAAGGTGACGTTCTGCACCTTGGGAATTTCGCTGGGGTCCGCCGACCAAGCCCACAGATTGAGCGTGGCCGCGTCTTCGCACTGCACGGAGGCAATGTCGAAGAACTGCAGAAAGGTGTTCGGCCCGAGCACCTGCGCCGCGACGACATTCCAAGCATTGAGCGGGACGTTTTCGAGGCAAATGTGACCATAGAAGAAGAGTATAATTAGGGTCAAAATGAAGAATGGCCTCAATCGGGGATGTAGCTCAGATGGTAGAGCGCTCGCTTAGCATGCGAGAGGCACGGGGATCGATACCCCGCATCTCCAAAAAAAAAGTTTTGCCTTTTTGTGAGAAATCCTTGTCAATTTTTGGTCGCTGACTCGCTGCGTGGCTTGAAACCTCACGTCTCATCATCCATCTCTCTCGCCCTGCGTGATCACGTCGACACGGTATCTTCCCCTTTTGCGCCGCTCCGCCCATCCGTCGCTTGCAAATCCGTCCTATTTGTATCTATCTATCTGCCGCTGGCGCCGTAGTGCGCGTCCGGTGGTGTCACGGCCCCGCCCGCTGCAGCCACACCCACAGGCCACAGCCTTTCTTCCTCCTTGAAGGCCACCGAACGGGATTCGGGATCGGCCCCCACCACCGAGGTGGGCACACCCCACCTGGGCGCGCCAGGGGGGCCTGGCGCGCCCTGGTGGGTTGTGCCCCCCTCGGGGCACCCCCCAGGTGCTTCTTTGGCCCATCGGGAGTCTTCTGGCCCATAAAAAAATCTCCGTGGAGTTTCACGGTGTTTGGACTCCGTTTGATATTGATTTCCTGCGATGTAAAAAACAAGCAAAAAACAACAACTGGCACTGGGCACTGGTTAATAGGTTAGTCCCAAAAAATGATATAAAGTTGCTATAAAATGATTGTAAAACATCCAAGAATGATAAAATAACATCATGAATACTTCATAAATTATAGATACGTTGGAGACGTATCAAACAGCCATGGGGCGCCCCAAGTAGGAGGAATCCTACTTGGGGGCCTCCTCCAATTCGTCCTCCCCCTTTCCTTATCTCTGGAGGGGGGAAGGAAAGAGGGGAGAGGGGTGAGGGGAAAGGAAGGGGGAATCCTATTCCCTCTATTTCCTTTCCTCCTCCCCTTCTCCTTTCTCCACTTAGGCTGGCCCATATGGGGGCGCAAGGGCTGGTCTGTCCCGCCCTTGGCCCAATAAGGCCCATATCTTTGCGCGCGCGCGGGGGGGGGGGGGGGGGGGGGGTGCCCGGAACCCCTTCCGGTGACCCGATACGTACCCGGTACCCCCGAAACACTTCCGGTGTCTGAACACTATCGTCCTATATATGAATCTTTACCTCTCGACCATTTCGAGACTCCTCGTCATGTCCGTGATGTCATCCGGGACTCCGAACAATATTCGGTCACCAAATCACATAACTCATATAATACAAATCATCATCGAACGTTAAGTGTGCGGACCCTACGGGTTCGAGAACTATGCAGACATGACCGAGACACCTCTCTGGTTAATAACCAATAGCGGAATCTGGATGCTCATATTGGTTCCTACATATTCTACGAAGATCTTTATTGGTCAAATCGTAATGACAACATACGTAATTCCCTTTGTCATCGGTATGTTACTTGCCCGAGATTCGATCGTCGGTATCTTCATACCTAGTTCAATCTCATTATGGGAGTCGCAGTCGTCTCGTCGTCAATCATCACGTGAGCCACCTGCCCGCTCGTCATCACGGCGAGGAGCCCTGGAGCGGCTCCGAAAGACCACCTGGCGGTCACGAGAGCGGACCTCACCGTCCACGCCGTAGCGCCAGCTGAAGGGGGGGGGGGGTGCGAGCGAGGGCGTCGAGGGATGCGGCCATTCGAGTCTGGGAGGTAATCCTCGATCAGGTCCAGGTGGACCAGGACGCGCCGACGCAGCCCTTGGCGACCGACGGCGGGGACGGGGACGCTGTCCGCCGGCGGCTGGTTGCAGGTGAAGGTGACATTCTGCACCTTGGGAATTTTGCTGGGGTCCGCCGACCAAGCCCACAGATTGAGCGTGGTCGCGTCTTCGCACTGCACGGAGGCGATGTTGAAGAAGTGCAGAAAGGTGTTCGGCCCGAGCACCTGCGCCGCGACGACATTCCAAGCATTGAGCGGGACGTTTTCGAGGCAAATGTGACCATAGAAAAAGAGTATAATTAGGGTCAAAATGAAAAATGGCCTCAAACGGGGATGTAGCTCAGATGGTAGAGCCCTCGCTTAGCATGCGAGAGGCACGGGGATCGATACCCCGCATCTCAAAAAAAAAAGTTTTGCCTTTTTGTGAGAAATCCTTGTCAATTTTTGGTCGCTGACTCGCTGCGTGGCTTGAAACCTCACGTCTCATCATCCATCTCTCTCGCCCTGCGTGATCACGTCGACACGGTATCTTCCCCTTTTGCGCCGCTCCGCCCATCCGTCGCTTGCAAATCCGTCCTATTCGTATCTATCTATCTGCCGCTGGCGCCGTAGTGCGCGTCCGGTGGTGTCACGGCCCCGCCCGCTGCAGCCACACCCACAGGCCACAGCCTTTCTTCCTCCTTGAAGGCCACCGAACGGGATTCGGGATCGGCCCCCACCACCGCATCGCATCCCTTCCCATTCCCATTCCCATTCCCGGATGAATAAAAATCGGCCACGCGACACGCAACGACTTCCTAAATGCCCAACCCAACGGCGTGAGTGCGCAGCAGACGCAGATCCCATTTATTAACAGAACTCACACCACCGAGCGAGAGCGAGAGACAGGCAGACAGGGGAGAGCAGAGCAGCGGCAGCGCCCACACTCGCACCCGCACCCGCACCCGCACTCCCATCCGCCGGCCGCGCCATGGCGTCGGGGGTGTCGACGAGCATGGTGCTCACGCTGCTCGGCTTCTGCGTCAGCGTCCTCTTCATAGTCTTCGTCTGCTCCAGGCTCGTCTGCGCGCTCGTGCGCCGCCGCCGCCGCCGCTCCCGCGCCTCGCCGCTACCGCCGGGCTTCCCGCCCCTCGCCGCGAACTACTTCTTCGCCGTCCAGGTCGACCGCCTGGGAGCCCAGGCCGCGGCTGGCCCCGGTGCCGGGGGGCTGGACCTGGCCGCCGTCGCCTCCTTCCCCACCCGCGCCTTCGCAGCTGCCGCCTCCTCCGACTCCGACTCCTCAGACGCGGCCCCGCAGTAAGTGCTCCTCGATCCGCCTTTGCTCCATCCATCGCCGATTCCAATTTCCAATCTCTCCCTCCCCGTGCGGTGCCGTGCGTTGCCTGCCGCCTAAACTTGGAATCTACTCCACTGTGCAGCGCCATTTAGTCAGTATGTCCCTCGTATTCATCGGAATTGCAGTCCGGTCGCGCTGGTTTTAGTTGATCCTTAGTTAGGCCACTGATTTGGGGCAACCAACGCTGCAATTAGGAGCTTCTAGCTGTGAGTGCGCACTCAGTGAGTGGCGAAAGAGGGATCTCACTATCATTATTATAAGCCAAAGATTAGTGATTCTTTTGGATACTAGTGCTGTGAGCACTGAATCCCCCACATACATGTGAAATGCTTTTTGGTTAGAGTTCTAATATTAGTACGGAGGTGGGACTGGGACTGGGAAATGCCATGGTTCAGTTCCAGCTTGCTGAATAATATAAGCTGGTAACAAATTATTAGCTAATATGAATTCTGGTTTTATTCATACGAAAATTCATGCTTTTGGTGTTTGTCAACGACTTTACCATAGACGATAGTATATGGATAAAGAATTGTTGAGCTTTGCTCGGCGCTAGTTGTTACAAACATACTGCCCAAAAGGGTAATTATCCTAGGTATAAACTACCCACCATTGTCCTCAGTAATCTTTGGCAAGTATTTGCATTCTTCTGATCACTTCTCAGCGTGAGTATTTGATCATGCCAATGTATAGCCATAGATAAATACTACTGAAAAATCTTCAAGCAGCAATGCCACATGGGGAGATGGATCCTCTCTTGTAGTAACGAAGCTGTCCTTGAGAGTGTTTTTAGATTCTTTTAGTACCGTAGGTAATGTCCTTGTGCATGTTGGTGCCCAAGATAAATTATGTGACCTTTTTAGTACAAGAGTCCTGATTACGGTGTTTAACTGGGATTGACTATTGAACCATGAGGTCCCTGAGATTTCATTTTCATTGGACAGATAAGACCACTCGATTAATAACATATAATTGGAATACAAATATCTTTGAGCTGCTCCTGAATAAAATCGTACTGAGGAATAATGGGGCATCGTAATTAAGTATATTGAGTACTCACATGTGCTTAATTAGAAGGAGGCTAGGACTGGCTTGGTGGTCTGATGTCCGATCTAATCCTTCACTGTTAGTTGAACAAGTCTTTCGCTGGATGCACATCATTTACTACTCCCTCCATCCCGCAATATAAGATGTTGCTACAACCAATATATGAGTACAATGGTTGTAATAACATCTTATATTATGGGATGAAGGGAGTAATTTTTACTTGCACCAATTGTGTGATTCACTTTCTTGTTTAGTATCTTGTAACAAGCACTACATTCCATCCAGTTTGCCAGCTAGCCTTTGGCCAATGCATGGGCAATGAACACTTCAGTTTCTAAAAATCGCAGTTTTTCTCGGTTTGGTTTAGAAAAAAAGAGGAAGAAACTTCTTTCTCTAGCACTACCAAAAGAAAAACATGGTAGTGGAGATACTACGGTTTACAAATCTGTTGTATTTGTTGATACTAAACACATTGACGTATTTAGAACCATGGTTTCTAAGAAAACACATTATTCCCCTAAAACTCCAAAAAATAAACAGAGCAACCGAAATAGCCTGCCTTCTTTTTATCTACGCATCACTAATTGATCATTTTCAGATTTGTCTGTCGAACTTTATTGCTTTGCGGAGCTTGTATATTGTTATTTATAGAAAAGCTCATTAGTTAGTTGATGGTGTGTGCATTTGTTAGTCTGTTATATTCTGTATTTCCATTTTCTTGTGCTAGTTTTTCTTTAGCAATTCTTCCTGATTACACCAAAATCTAGACTCTGAACTGTTCGTGTCTTCGTTTTCAGGTGTGTTGTCTGTCTTGCAGAATACGAGGACAAAGATGTACTCCGCACTCTTCCTTACTGTGGCCACAATTTCCATATGGTGTGCATAGATGCTTGGCTAAAGCAGCACTCAACGTGCCCAGTCTGTAGAATTTCACTGTCTGACTATCCCGATAGCAAGCATATCGCGCCTCCTTTACCAAGTGCAGTGGTGATACCTATACCTATACCTCCTTATTCTCCCGAAGCATCAATATCGGATCCGTGCCATTGCCTGTTTGTCGGCACGGTGCATTCGCCAAGGCCATCAGAGGTTCTTCAGAACGAACCCGACCAGGCGAATCGGACAGTACCCGGTCCACCCTTGGATGGGCCAGACAACTTGACGTTGTCTGAGGTTACCTCTCCCGGCGAAATAACAACCAAACAGTAAAACAGCACATGGAGAGTCCTCGTGTACTCAGCAGGTCGTGATCTCCCCAGCTAAGCTCCGGCAAGTAGCTGTTTGGAGTTTCTTTTGTGAACAACCTGTAAACTTGGAAACATCTGCCCATGTGGATGAACGGATGTCTGTTATAGATTAGATTTCCGCGGGTCTGATGTAAATATGAGAAATCTTTGGGTTTCTTGTCGAAAAGCCACATTTGCTCGATAATTTGACTGAAAACAGTCCATTGTATCCATCTATGGTAGCCCACAGAGAATTGTTGTAGGAACATCATCATCAGTGCATGTACCAATTCAAACAGCTACAAACATGATTGAGATGACTGTTTTAATGCAGATGAATGAAGTGATGAGCTAACAAACAGGATGGGTAGGGCATCTTGATTTGCTGGTTGAGATGACTGTTTTAATGCAGATGAAGAACTGATGAGCTAACAAACATATTGAAGATGTCGCGCTCATGCATCCATGAGAGAATTCTTCATGAACAGCATCAAGATTAGCTGGTGTCCTGTTTGCATCCGCTTGGAAGTAGTGTCTGGTTTTTCCAAGCCACCATGGTTAAGTGACCCAACTGCAATTGGCTGGTTTGAGGTTAACTGACCTACACTGCAGGGAACTGGAACCAGTACAGTGCTGCATAATTCTGATCCAGAATTCGGGATCACAACATCCAACTCCAGAATGATGATGATACTTGTTCTGAAAGCAGACCCCTGTGGGCCCTACACACCGATGCCGGTCCGGTGGGGGCCACTCATGGCTCGTGGTAGATCTAACAGTGTGCTCAAGACCAACAGCATAGCAGGGACATGACATTGTCTACAACTACAAGTGTACTGCCAATAAGAAGAAAAAATAAATAAGGCTATTTACAGTGAGTGATTCCTGTCAGTGGTGTGGTGGTGGCCCTCACCGGAGTATAGCTCTCATCCCGTCCATAAAACGGCCAGCGCCGTGGCGTGATGATACGCATCCGCTGCAAAGTGCAAAGCCAGCAGAGGAGAAAGCTTGGCTCAGCTTTGCACTTGTTGAGCCATGGAGTTCAAGCACCTGTGCCTGGTGAGGTTCAAGGAGGGCGTGGTGGTGGAGGACATCATTGAGGAGCTCACCAAGCTCGCCGCGGAGCTCGACACCGTCAAATTCTTCGGGTGGTACGTATGCATTTGCATTGCTCTCATTTGTATTGTTCCGAAAAAGGGATTCCATCTTTACTGCACAGTACACTTCAAACTGTCTGCTGCATTTTTCTTTTAAAAGAACCTTAAAGTCTTTCACCGGTGACCAAAACTATGTTGAAGTTTAATTCAGCAACAGATCAAGAATTCAAGATTAGGCATCACCGTTCATCAGTGTGTCTATCTAGAGTTTAGTAGGAGTATATCATTGATTGATTGTTCCTTGTGTTGGGGGTGCAGGGGAAAGGACGTGCTGAACCAGGAGGCGCTGACGCAGGGCTTCACCCACGTCTTCTCCATGAGCTTCGCCAGCGCCGAGGACCTGGCGGCGTACATGGGCCACGAGAAGCACTCTGCGTTCGCCGCCACCTTCATGGCCGTGCTCGACAAGGTGGTTGTCCTGGACTTCCCCTTCGTCGTCGCCAAGCCGGTGCCATCGCCTGAGGCCGCTTGAATGATACACCCCACCCCAGTATCTATCTGTTACTACTTCCTCCGTCTAAAAAAGCTTGAATGATATATACACCCCACCCCACTGTCTATCTGTTACTACTAAGCAAGTATAAGCATCTACCATCGCCAGCAACTGTAAGGTGCCTACCTTTTCAGGTAATACCACCATCTATCTATCTGAAGGCTGCAGCTGTGATGTACCTAAAGCCTCCTATTTTTTTGCTTGCTTGTCCTGCTACCACGGCATTAACCGGCCGTCTAGCCTGTAAAGCCACTGTAAGGTGTAACTCTATTCCGTGCATTCCCTTCAAAAGTTGCTTGGTTATCACCCTTGAATAAACATCGGTGGTTTTGCTTTACTTTTTGGTCTTCATGATGAATCGATGGATATCCAATCTGTAATGGCTCACTCGTGCTGACCACTATTGCGTAAACAGTTAAAACTCGGGCAATGCAAGTTTCATTGTTGAAGCTGAAGGCATTGATGAACAGTAACATGTCAGAATTTTCATGTGAAGCCATTTACATTAGCCTTTCAATTGCTGCCCCTGGGGTGGTTGAGCGGTGCTATCTTTCTTGCCTTCTCCTTCATTATTTACCAAGAATGAAGGCCGGCCCGATGCACACAACCGTGTATCTTGTTAATAGTCGAAACGTGTGGAGTTACTGCAGATTTTGTCAAATGGTAATACTGTCGAATGGAAAGAAGAGGCCGAAAATGATCAGGGGATCGATGAAATGCTAGTTTTTCCTTGGGAAAAAGATTGACGATAAACGGGGTTTGCTTACAAAAAAACGAAAACATGTGTAGCAGATAACTGCAACAATGGAAGCTGCACTGCACAGGTTTGTATGTGCTTAGGGCATTTCTAACTGATCCCTTAAAAGTTAGCGGAGTATAACCTAAAATTTCGCCACACCTAACCGATCCCCTAAAATTAGTGGAGTATAATTAAATTTGCACAAATTCAATCAAATTTGAACCGAAAATGATGCATTTAAACATAAGTTCAACACGTAAAGTTCTCGCAACCGAACATTAAACATAAATTTAAACTAAAACTAAACTTAAACTACTTTCGGCCGAAGTGGAGGTCGAGTCAATCCTTCCGGGTGAGGCCACCCTCGGTGAGAGCTGGGTCCGGGCCGGTGCTGTCGTCGCCGTAGTCGGGGAAGATGCTCCACCACTCCTCGACGTCCATCTCGTCGTTGCGGCCCATCTTGCCACCCGCGTTGCCGCCCTCCTCGCCGTTGGCGTTGCCGCCCTCATCGTCGGAGATAACGATAACTTCGCCGTCATTGACGGCGAAGCTCTCCCGCTCCGTCTCCACTAGCTCCGGGTAATGCCGGTGGAACTCATCCATGTAGGCCTAGGCCTCGGCCTCGAGGCGCTCCCTCGCCTCCCTCGCCTCCCGCGCCATCCGAGCGGTCACCACCCCCAGCTCCGACGGGACGAGGTGGAACAGAGTCATGCCGATGGAAAAGTTGAGCATCGCATCGCGGTCGTGGAACTGGACCTACCACCAGTCGTATTCCATGGCTACGAGCTCGGCGGTGTGGAAGGAGCCGACCCACTTCCGCTTGTGGGTCTCGCGATCGGTGATTTCGGCCACATCCCCTACGACCGTTGTCAGACTCCCATGTAGGTCCTCGTGGGTGGCTGCGGCGGAGGGAGGTCCGGGAAGTCCGCAAAATGTGTGGGGGACACGGCGGCTGGCGGATTGGCCGAGCGGCGGCGGCTCGAGGAAGCAGCCGTGGACGACAACCCGCGGGCGTGGCGTCGCGGATCTGTGTTGCGGATTAGCGGAGGGGACCGGCGGCCACCGTGTCAGGCCATCGGGGAGGAGGGAGGGCGGCGGATCGGGGTCGGGGTCGCGCCGGCGGCGGGATGAGGGGGAGAAGAGGAGGCGGGGGACAGAAGAGAGAGTACGGAAATTTTACTCGGCCGCCGCGAGCCGGAGTAAATATAGGGAGAAGAATGGGGATGGAGTAAAAAGTTTATACACCACTAATGGTTATAAGGGATCGGCTAAGTGCGGTTTAGAGGAGAAAAAAGCTAAATTTACTCCCTGGGATCGGTTAAAATACCCTTAGTAAAATTGGTGACCTGTAGTAGAGACTAGGAGAGAGATGTTGCTCGGACTGAAAGATTGGAGGTGTCCCACCGATCCATCAGCACGAGAATTGATTAGCATCAACATCACCGCATGGCACACGTGGTTAGCAATCTCCATCAACATTAGGTGCCATCTTGTTTCCATCTACCTGGATTCAGTGTCTATTCTTCGTCAAGTTACCTTGGTCTTGGTGAGTGAGCGACCTAACTGGTCTGATGAGATGAACTGGTCAAGCATCATCTAACACGCATAATTCTAAGCAACTCTGATCCAAGATTCAAGATCACAAAGATGGAACTCCAGAATGTTGACATCTCATTAGCAGGCATGCAGATCCCGGTGGGGCCTGCGCGCCGATGCCGATGCCGCTCGGATCGGGTACAATCATGGTTCAGACTTGAGAGGCTCATGCAGCCATGCGAGCTAGTAGATCTAACAGTGTGCTGTGCTGTGCTCAATGCAGCAGTAGCATGGTCGGCCTTCACCTCCTGTGCTGAAATGATTAAGTCCAGTGTGGTGGCAAGAAAAAGGAAGAAAAATGCCCAACAAGCTTTAGACTGACTGAGTGATTCCTATGGGCGGTGGTGGCCCTCACCGTCACCGTGAGCAAATCTGGGCAGAACTCTCCCCCCGCTCCCTCCCGGCTTTAAAACGGCGTGATCATGGCGGCCTCTGCCACTGCAACCAAAGCCACCGGCCGGAGGGAAGAGAGAAAAGAGAAAGCTAGCCGCCTTTGGGCCATGGCGGAGTTCAAGCACCTTTGCATGGCCAAGTTCAAGGAAGGCGTCGTGGTGGACGACATCATCCAGGAGCTCACCAAGCTCGCCGCGGAGCTCGACACCGTCAAATACTTCGGGTGGTACGCATAAATACTTTGCATTCCTTAGCTTGTGCTGTGAAAAAGCAACATCACCAGATCCATATATACTTTCCAGTGCACTTTAATGTATCCAAATCTAGTGCTACATTTCTTCTGAAGAACTTTGTGCTATAAACCAGTGACCAAAAGTTCTTTCTGAAGGCCGGCATACAGTAAAAGATCAAGATTGCGTACATCATACTTCATTCATGGATATTTCTTCAGCCTGCTTTTAGTAGCACTTGACACCATGCATATTGCAGGGGCAAGGACGTGCTGAACCAGGAGGCGCTCACGCAGGGCTTCACCCACGTCTTCGTCATGACCTTCGCCAGCGCCGAGGACCTGGCGGCGTGCATGGGCCATGAGAAGCACTCTGCGTTCGCCGCCACCTTCATGGCCGCGCTCGACAAGGTCGTCGTCATGGACTTCCCCTTGGTCTTCGTCAAGCCAGCGCCGCCTGCCTGATCCGCCTCCAGTATCTCTACCAAGCATGGATGTGCCAACTATCTATCTATCTGCTGCAGCTCTGGTGTAGTGTAGGAGTACCTGAGCCTCCTTTCTCTGCTTCAGTGTTTAGCTGGTGCAGCTGCCTGCCTGTAAGACTGTAATGCCGCGTGTTCCCTTGAAAAGTTGTTTGGTTACCCACCCTTGAATAAACTTGTGCGATTTTCATTTGTTTTTCTTGACATTTCGGTCTTCATGACGTACGCTTGATGGATCTCTATAGTATAGAGGTAGCACAGTGGCGAACACTGGGCAGTGAGATGCGCGTGAGTACATTCATGTGAAGCCATTTACATTGGCAGTTAACTTGCCGTCCTCTAGAAGCGGTGCTATCTTTCTCGCTTTTCCTTTCGGGGGATGCTGGGGATCTATCTTTCTACTTAGCCTTCAGAGGAGGCAACTGCAGAGGTTACCAAGTGCGCACCGAAACTTCCTGACGGTTTTAATGCCTAAAAAATTCCTGTACTCATTCTGTTCACTTTTATAAGGCGTTGTAGACAGCGTGCAAAACAGCTTAATTTCAGTTGTCTGAAACGACTCATAAAAATGAACGGAGGAAGTAACATCTAGAAACGTAAGGAGTGCTGAATTCTGACGGTGACATGGATGCCGGCCATGAGTAAACGGGTGAAATGAATAGTGTGCGTATGCAGCCGTCATCTAGGGTTGTCATGGTTTTCAGATGTGATTTGCCAAACACGGAGTACATATATGCAACCGGTGGTAAGATGATGATCCTCCAACAAATTGAGACTCAAGACTTAGAGGTGATGAGGAGAAACCTCACGACTGAGGTCGTTACTTTCAGCTTCCCGCAAGTCACCCGTCAGCATCATATCATACCTGCAGATATCATCCACGTAGAGGCAGAGAGGAGGTTTGACAAGACTTGCAAGCGTAAACCATGTGGTGGCTCTCCCCATCTATCGACTTTCTTTCTTAGACGTACAGCAATGGAGAAATGGAGCGATAGCCCCGCCACTTTAACGCATACGTCCAGGTCACAAATGGTTGAGAACAGCATACTACTATCACGCAGCTATACAAGGTGTCATGTTACCCAAAAGCAAAGCAACGAAATCTACTCCGCAACAAGAACAAAAGAACAATCTCTCGAGGGACTCGTGCAACATTGCAACAAAATGCTGCTGTTGTGGCAAGTTTACGATCGAGGATGGCACGTAAGGCGTGGCAATGTATGCGTGTCAGCGTGATTGCGTGGCGAGCAGAGTGAAGTGTGGTGTAGAGCCGATGATGGAGACATGCGAGGTGCTGTGTGCCTTGTGCTGGCAATTTCGCACCCAATGGAAAAAGGCACAACAAACATCAACAACCAAGGAATGCATGACACAGACAATAAAACTCCTCGCGTGAGAAGCAGCAGCAGAAAGAAAGAAAAGCAAGCGAGGATCTCACGAGTGGCGAGTTGGACTCTGTGTGCGAGGGGAGGGGAACAGTGACTACCTCCTATCCTGGGGCAGCTGGGACCAATGTGAAATCAACACACTCCACTCTAGACTATACTACTACTGTACTATGTCCAAGACCATGTGCAATTGTCCAGCACCAGCTATACAGTAGAGTCACAGACCAAAAGGAAATTCCCATGAGGGGGTGACATGACAAATTACTAATGTGGACAACTATATATAGGTCCAATGTGCCGTACAAATTACTCTACATGACAAGAGAGTGAGAACAGCATGATGCAGGAAATGGCGGTTCTAGGATGATCGACCTGACCTGTGAGAGCATCAAATAAGAAAAGCGAATCACTTTCGAATAAATTCAGAAATCTACAACCGAACCCCTCACTTTCCCTCTAAATGTTTGAGCGGACAACCGGACAGGGCCCGGACAAAAAAACGCCACTCACCGGACCCCCCCCCCCCCCCCAACACCCACCCAGTCCAAACGTCTGGGTTGTCCGGTACCCCACATATCCAGTTCATATGTGGAGCGAATATGGGGATGCTCGGACATGTCTGCAACGTCGGACTGACAGTCGGAACACGCGCGTAAACCATCGGTCAGGCGGGTTCCTCCATCGATTTGGACCCAAAGGGACCAAATCCGGCTATTTAAGCCGGATGGCGAGGATAAACCCGAACTGCCCCATTTCCCTCCCGCCTGCGCCTCCACCGCTTCCCCCGTCTGCTTCCACTCCAACTCTGACCTCGCTATGGTCCGTCAAAAGATCACATACTGCAAAATGCTCACGTGCGAGCGTCGACGGAGATCACGCGGGAGGTGTGCGAGGTAGAGGAACGTTGCACCCCTTGTGAAGGAGGAGGAGGAGGCGGACATGGAGGCGCCGGGCATAGAGCCCGACGGATTTGGCATGGAGGAGGCCGAGTTCCAGAGCAACTTGTAGTGGAGTAGCCATTGGAGGCGAAACAAGTAGGCAATGCCGCATTCGTGGCGCTCGTCACTAATCCCATCTTCGTGGCCGAAAACCAAGCTATCTTTGGAGTCGCTCCTGTCCGAGCGGGAGGTGGTGGCAAACCGCCGCCGTATCTACCTCGCCAACATGAGGAGGCAGCGGCTTGTCACGGACGAGGACGACAAGGAGGCGCCGGAGCTTCGCCCAGCCGCCAATGACCACAAGCCCAGTGGCTCCGGCGAGGGGGCATCTACATCTCTGATGACAATGAGTAAAAGTAGGATAATCTTCATTCAAATGTAGCTCGTTTATCTATGTACACCCTCCGTTTCTAAATACAAGTCCTTTTATAGAGATTTCAATATGGACTACATACGGAGCAAAATGAGTGAAACTACACTCTAGAATATGTCTAGATACATCTGTATGTAGTCCGTAGTGTAATCTCTAGAAGGATTTGTATTTAGAAGCGGAGCGAGTATGAGGAACTTAACGTTGCATGGATGAGAATGGAAATAGGGGTTTGTAAATGAGGTGTGTGGTTCCAGTGAGGGGTGACCGTACGTGTCCGCGGATATAAAGGGGTCAAATTTGCACACTTGGGTTCTTGATGCTCTGGTGGATCTCAGATTGTGGGAACCCGAGAGCTGAATTGCAGAATTTATGCAGACAGACACAAATCACCGGTATAAAGAGTATTGAGCTACGAGCACCCACCTTGATCACACAGAAGAGAAGAGCAGAATCAAGATTCTGAAATGTTGTATAATTATTTGTCAACTGTACGAGCACACACCACTAAAAATGGTTGGGATAAAGAGGGAAAACAAACAAAGGGGATGATCCTGCACTGCACACTCGCAGTAAATCTCTCTCTGAGTATTACCACCTAAAATGATCCATGAATTATGTTTCACTTTCATCCCAAGCTTATTGTCCCTCTAAAAACAAGCTATATATGTCTAGAGCTGTAAATTAACACCAACCAAACATCGCATTCGTCTTGGTTTTGCTAAATTCAATCAACTACCTTTTCCCAAATGGGCAGGTAGCCAGAGTGAGGAGCAAGCGGAAACCTCATGGTCATGGAGATCATGGCGGGGCCTTGAAGGCCTGCACGACGAGCGAGAACCCCGGCGCTGCCCCCTCCTCCTCCAGCCACAGCCGGCTCTCCAGTGCGCTCCTCGCCCGGAGCATCACCACCGCGCAGCCCGGCGTGTCCCGGAACCACCACCCGTGGAGGTCCCACATAACGTCCACCGGCGCGCCGTCCACGAACACCGTCTGGTTGCCCCTGAAGTTCCACCGCAGCCGCTGCGCCTGCACCGCCCGCTTCCCGTCGACGCTGACCCACAGCTCCTCCCCTCCCCCGGAGCTCGTGGCGCACCCGACGCTCACCTCGTGCTCCGGCCCGCCTTCCGAGAAGCGCACCCTTGCGGTGTGCATTGCCGCCGGGTCGGCGACCACGACGCGCTCCCTGCGCGACACCGCCAGGCACCGCGCCTTGGAGATCTGGCCCTCGAACTTGGTCTTGACGAACTCCGCGGCCAGGTCGCCCACCGCGAGCACGACCTCTGCGCCGGCCACGGCGACGACGAAGTAGCCGTAGAGCGGCTCCGGCGACGCCCCGGGGTCGTACCGCGCCGCCGTGAGGTCCCAGAAGAGGGCGAGCATGGGGGGCTCCGAGCCCGCCTCCGCATCATCCGCATCGCCGCCGCCATCCGCCAGAGTGAAGGAGCGGGTGCCCCTGCGCCTGCGAAGGAGAACGGAAGGCGCGGCGGCGGACGGAGCAAACGACAGTGTGGGGCCCACCGGGGAGTGGGCCCAGGTCAGGCGAAACAGCAGCGGCGGAGAGGAGGCGTTAGAGTTGAGCGGCGTGGCGCGGTAGGACGCCGTGACGGCGAGGGTGGAGGCGGCGCCGGAGCCGGAGCCGGAGCCGCCGCCGGAGGTGAGGGTGGAGGAGGGGCTGGCGCAGGCGACGCGGACGGCGCCGTCGCCGATGCAGGAGGCGAAGTCGCGCATGGAGGACGGCAGCAGCAGGCTTGACGCGCTCACCATCTCCTCCTCCTCCTCGGGGAAGGAGATCTGCGCTGCGGCCTGCGGGTGCCGCGCCAGGAGCGAGGGAGGGGGAGGGGAGTGGAGGGGAGGGGAGGGAGTTATGAGTGAGAAGGTGGTGGGGCTAACGCAACGGGGACGGGGAGATCGGGCTCCAACTCAACTCATAATGGCAACCCGGCGGCGAGGGTGGCACGCGCGCAGGCACAGCAGCGAACCGGTAACTGCCGGAGCGGAGGTGGCGACGAGCCGGAGGAGGAGGAACCTTCCGCTTTAAGTCTGCCCGCCCGCGGATCCCGCCGTCCGATCAGGAGCGGGAGGACACGAGCCGTCCGATCCTACCAGTATTTGTCTGGGCTGGGCCTGTATATTTATTAGAGGTTTATTATTATGCCAAGATCTGTACAGTAGAAAATGTGTGAAATTTCGTTCTACGTAAACAATACTTTCAAATGGGTATTCGGAGAAAGGACTGTTCCCTTCAAATATTTCAAAATTATTACGTGCATTACATATATATGAATAAAAGTATTCCATATAAATTTTGAAACATGGTTGATAGTTGTAATTATTTTAGATAAAAGAGACATATAAATTTGTTCTTTCTCTTGGACCAACATCTTTATTATCTCTATACTAATACTACTTAAAAAGTAAGGTCTCATCTTTTACTTTTCTTCCCACTACCTCTTCGTTTAACATCCTATATGTTATAATCAATCGTCTTAATTTACTTACCTTCTGGACTAATTTTATTTTACTTTAGTTACCAAACTTCTCATCAAAGTAGATCATGGACAGGATTTTAAAAATATTTATTTATACAATCATACTAAGATGGACAAGTAATCAGAAGCTAGCATACTAGATTATTTATATTCGTTACAACGCGCTGGCAATGTTTGTATACTGAAAATATGGTCTTGGTTGGCGTGCAAAAAAGAGAAAATATATCTTTTATATGGGTCCTCAATTGCCATTAAGAAAAAGAGAGTTTGCAGTTAATGAGGAAAACATGACCTAAAAGCTAAACATGATTAGAGCAATGATAATAGGATGATGTAGGTGGGCTGTAACGCTTTAAATATTATATTTTTGATGAATTGGATGAGAGAGAAGAGGAGAGAGAAGATAAGTGGGCTAATGATTAAGAGCCGGCTGTAGCACGCGCTCCTAGACACTACTACCTCCTTCCTGGTTTATTGGTCCTCATTGTATTTCGTGCCAAATTTTGACCATAGATTGAACTACCAAAATGTTCATGCATGTCATAAAAAATTATATCATTGAAAACTATCTCAAATACGAATCCAACAATATAACTTTTGTTGGCATGCATTGGTATTTTGTTAGTTAAATCTTAGGTCAAATTTTGGCACAAACTACAAAGGGGACCTATAAACAAGGATGGAGGTAGGTGGGCCATGTTTCACCAAAGTAGTATATATTTATATGTGACTATTATATTTGTGGGCTATAAGGTAGGCTATAGATGATGTGGCAAGATCATGTAGCCATCATCCGACTATACTATTAACCATGCTCTTATAAAGAAACTAACATAAAGATGGAAGACATGACGTGCTAAATATTGATTTCTCTCATTTCATATGGCTAGTAGAAGAGAGTCTGGTCATCTCGTTAAGGAAAACACTCTACGAGGCCGTCTAATCAATCTCTGATGTGTTTGACGCAATTTTCGAGCAGGGATCGCACAGTTCGATCATCAGAGAACAAGTGAGCATGAGCCCCATTCATACTTGTTGAAATTCCCCTTAAAGGAAGAAAATTCACCTGGAGCAATATGCAAGTGTCGGGGAACATAGCATGCAATTTTAAAAAAAATTCGACGATCACGCAAGATCTATCGAGGAGATGCATAGCAACGAGAGGGGGAGAGTGTGTCCACGTACCCTCGTAGACCGAAAGCGGAAGCGTTTACTTAACGCGGTTGATGTAGTCGTACGTCTTCTCGATTCAACCGATCAAGTACCGAACGTACGACACCTCCGAGTTTTGCACACGTTCAGCTCGATGACGTCCCTCGAACTCTTGATCCAGCAAAGTGTCGGGGGAGAGTTTCGTCAGCACGACGGCATGGTGACGGTGATGGTGAAGTGATATGCACGGGGCTTCGCCTAAGAACTACGACAATATGACTGGAGGATCAAACTGTGGAGGGGGCGCCGCACACGGCTTGGAACAATTGATGTTTGTTGTGTGTTCTAGCGGTGCCCCCTCCCACATATATATAGGTTGAAGGGGAGGAGAGGGAGCCAAGGAGGTGCCCCAAGTAGGAGGAATCCTACTTGGGGTCCTCCCAATTCGGCCTTCCCCCTTTCCTATTCCTATTCGGAGTAGGAAGGGAAGAGGAGGAAGGGGGAATCCTATTCCCTTTTTCCTTTCCTCCTTCCCCTTTCATACTTCAATTTGGCCAGCCCATATGGGGGGCGCACCAGCCCCTTTGTGGCTGGTGTGTTTTCCATCTTGGCCCATAAGGCCCATATCTTTTGCCGGGGGTGCCCGGAACCCCTTCCGGTGACCCGATAAGTATCTGGTGCATCCCGAAACACTTCCCGTGTCCGAATACCATCGTCCTATATATCAATCTTTTCCTCCCGACCATTTAGAGACTCCTCGTCATGTCCGTGATCTCATCCGGGACTCCGAACAACATTCGGTCACCAAATCACATAACTCATATACTACAAAATCGTCATCGAACGTTAAGCGTGCGGACCCTATGGGTTCGAGAACTATGTAGACATGACCAAGACACTTCTCCGGTCAATAACCAACAACGGAACCTGGATGCTCGTATTGGTTCCCACATATCCTACGAAGATCTTTATCGGTCGTACCGTAATGACAACATACGTTATTCCCTTTGTCATCGGTATGTTACTTGCCCGAGATTCGATCATCGGTATCTTCATACCTAGTTCAATCTTGTTACCGGCAAGTCTCTTTACTCGTTTCGTAATGCATCATCCCGCAACTAACTCATTAGTCACATTGCTTGCAAGGCTTATTATGATATGCATTACCGAGAGGGCCCAGAGATACCTCTCCGATACTCGGAGTGACAAATCCTAATCTCGATCTATGCCAACCCAAAAAACACCTTCGGAGATACCTGTAGAGCATCTTTATAATCACCCAGTTACGTTGTGACGTTTGATAGCACACAAGGCATTCCTCCGGTATCCGGGAGTTGCATAATCTCATAGTCAAAGGAATATGTATATGACATGAAGAAAGCTATAGCAACAGAACTGAACGATCATTATGCTAAGCTAACGGATGGGTCTTGTCCATCACATCATTCTCCTAATGATGTGATCCCGTTCATCAAATGACAACACATGTCTATGGTTAGGAAACGTAACCATCTTTGATTAACGAGCTAGTCTAGTAGAGGCTTACTAGGGACACATTGTTTTGTCTATGTATCCACACATGTATCAAGTTTCTGATTAATACAATTCTAGCATTAATAATAAACATTTATTATGATATAAGGAAATATAAAATAACAACTTTATTATTGCCTCTAGGGCATATTTCCTTCAGCAAGAAGCCCCTCTACTGGAAAAACTGGAATGGTGTTTCACCTCAGAAGCATGGACACTCACTTTCCCTTCCACATTAGCCACCCCCCTTGCCAAAACCACTTCAGACCACATCCCTATTCTTATCAAAATTGGCACCTGCATCCCAAGATCTCAAATTTTCATATTTGAATTTTTTTGGCTCCAACACCCTCAATTTAAGGAAGTAGTCAAACAAAACTGGGAACAAGAGGTTCATGAAAATGATAGTGCAAAGTGCATTGCAACTAAGTTCAAAAGGCTCAAGAAGGGCCTTAAAATCTGGGCCAGAACCATTTCCAGTCTGAAAGATACTATCAAGAACACCAACTTCATGATTTTATTCTATGATGTTATAGAGGAATATAGAGACTTGACTGTAGAAGAATCTTATGGCAGGAGGATTCTCATTGAACACTTGAGGCTTATTAATGAACAACAGAGGATTTTTTGGAAGCAAAGGGCTACCATCAGGAACATTAAGATGGGGGAAGCTAATACAAAGTACTTTCAAGCTAAAGCCACCATTAAACATAGGCTTCAATCATATTGCAATGCTGAAAGATGAGGAGGATCAAGAGCATATTGACCACCAAGCAAAAGCTGCTATTCTTTTCAGTGCATTTAAGAAGAGATTGGGCAGAACCTCCAAAACAAAAAACCCACTTCTTCTCCAGTCTCTGCTTTTGCACCATGAAGAGTTGATAGACCTTGAGACCCCTTTCTCTAAGAAAGAAATTGATGATGTCATTAAGAATATGCTTGCTGATAAAGCTCCAGGTCCAGATGGATTTAATGCAGCATTTCTCAAAGCTTGTTGGGATATTGTGGCACCAGATTTTTACAGACTTATTGAAGATTTTCACAAGGGGGTAGTGAATTTGCAGAGTATCAACTATTCATTCATCACCTCGATCCCCAAGAAAGATGATGTTGTTCACCCCGACGACTTTAGATCCATCTCTCTATTAAACTGTACATTGAAGATCTTAACCAAGCTGCTGGCAAACAGGCTACAAAAGAAGATTCTCAAACTGATCCATCCCAATCAATATGGCTTTCTATCTAACAGATGTATCCAAGATTGCCTAGCCTGGTCTTTTGAGTACATCCATCAATGCTATAAGTCAAATCAAGAAGTGGTCCTCCTGAAATTAGACTTTGAAAAGGCATTTGATATGCTTAATCATGACACAATCATAGAGATTCTGCAAGCCAAAGGTTTTGCAAGCAAGTGGATTAATTGGATTAAAATGATTTATGGCACTGGTTTTTCATCTGTGTTACTCAATGGGGGTACCTGGCAAACAATTCTTATGTAAATGTGAAGTGAGACAGGGTGATCCTCTATCACCTCTCATCTTTGTGATTGCTGCAGATCTCTTGCAATCTATGATGAATGAAGCTATGCATAATTCGATGATAGAAGCACCTTCGGTCCATCAAACAAGCCCAGACTTTCCTATCATTCAATATGCTGATGACACCATTCTAGTTGTTAAAGCTGAGGCCTCTCAACTGATCCATTTCAAAAATCTGCTGCTCCACTTTGCAACTTTCACTGGCCTGGAAGTGAACTACGACAAGTCAACTATGATCCCCATCAACACTTCTGATCACCAGATGCTATACTTGTCTTCTATCTTGGGCTGTCAAATTGGGAATCTACCTCACTCTTACTTGGGCCTACCACTCAGCCTCCACAAACCAAGAGTTGAGGATTACTTGCCTCTTCTGAAAAGAGTGGAAAACAGACTGCTAGGGTGCTCAACTTTACTCTCCACTGGAGACAAATTGACTCTCATTAAAATTGTGTTCTCTAGCATGCCCATTTTCTTCATGTGCTCTTTCAGTTTACCTGCAACTATGGTCAATCAACTGAATATTTATCTGAAGAACTGTTTTTGGAGGAATTTTGGATCAAATGAGAGAGGATCAACTCTCATAGCATGGGATAAAGCATGTCAACCTAAAGCCAATGAAGGACTTGGGATTTTGGATATTGAGACTCATAACAAGGCACTACTCATGAAGCAACTCCACAAATTTCTGAATAAGGCATATATACCATGGGTTAGTATCATTTGGGAGACTTACTATTCCAATTCTCTCCCTGGATAGAGACTGGTGGGCTCATTCTGGTGGAAATCTTTGCTCAAACTTCTGCCTAATTATAAACAGTTTGCAGTCTGCAAAGCAAATTCAGGTAATGCTACACTTATGTGGTCTGACAACTGGTGGGAACAACCTCTAGTAACTAAATTCCCAGAGCTTCACTCCTATGCTAGAAATGAATTTGAGACTTTGAAACAAGCTATTAGCTGCCAGGATTTGTCAGTACTTTTCCACACACCCATGTCACAACATGCATACCAGTAGTACAATCTACTCCTTCAGCATTTGCAACATAGACCTGCATCCAGCAACCCAGATGAATGGATCATTCTTGGATCTAGCAAAGGATACTCATCCATCAAAATGTACCACCACATGAGAGGACCTAGCATGGTACACCCTATTTTCCAACAGATCTAGAAAACATCTTGCAGACTGAGGCATAAGATCTTCATATGGCTACTCCTTCATGACAGGATTAACACAAGAAACCTCCTCAACAAAAAGATCATGCATCTAGATAACTATAATTGTGCTCTCTGCTCTGACAATACTAAGGAAACCCTGCTCCACCTCTTCTGGAACTACCCATTTGCACTCCAATGTTGGGAGACCATCATTCCTTCTAAACTCAAAGGCATCTCCATATTTGATGATTTCCAGCTGGCCATATCACAACTACCACAAGACATTGCATTGGACATTGTTTCTATGGGTTGTTGGAGCATTTGGTCCATTAGGAATGACAAGATCTTTAGAGCAGCAGCACCACACATACAGGGATGGAACTTTTATCTCCAAGAAGGCCTATGGGCAGCACAGATCAAGGCAAAACACTCCAAAGCTGATAAGATTAGGTCCTGAATTTCACAGAACATTTAAATAATTTCCATGTTTCATAAGACTGGCAGAGGGTGATCCCCTTTTGTAAGGACTTTTTGTTGTACATTTTTATTTAATATAATATACCTAGAACAATAGTTCTATGGTTTTCCGGTCAAAGAAAAATACTCAGAAGCGTTCGCCGTGCTTCAAAAAAAATCTAGATCAACTTAAACAGCAAACGTTCGCTTGGAGATGACAATTATATTTTTTCCAGGCAATTTGTGTTGGTTGAGGAAGCCAAATTCATTTAGCAAGAATGACAAATCCGTCTACCGTCTTAGTTCA
This sequence comes from Aegilops tauschii subsp. strangulata, assembly GCF_002575655.3. Taxonomy (NCBI): domain Eukaryota; kingdom Viridiplantae; phylum Streptophyta; class Magnoliopsida; order Poales; family Poaceae; genus Aegilops; species Aegilops tauschii. The sequence continues at coordinate 232,499,576 of NC_053039.3, forward strand.
GTTTTTTTGGCAGAATTTTTGTCTTCCTCATGACAATATCAAATGTCATAAAAAACATTTGATTTGTCATCGCCTCCCTGCAAACTTCACCTAAATAGCATTGCCGAAAAAAGTAGAGCCATGCGAAAAAAAGTGTGATCAATTATTTCAAAGGCTTTTTCTTCAAGGGTTTTCTTCCCTTCCCCTTGGCGGCTAGGGCAAACTCTCCCCTCGAAGCTTCGCCTGCGAGCCCATGGATTCACAGATTCGCCCCACTGCTTGTCGCTCTCGTGGCTGGTGGCGGGAAGGGGAATCCCGATGCATTCGCTTCGACTGGTAGTTTAGGTTAGGGTATTTTAGTTCTTGCTGGTGCGGCACTCCGGCGGATGACGACTCCTTCGAGTTTCTCTTTGGCGGCTCTGATCCTTCTCAAGTTCGTCCATCTGAACATAGTCGGTGGAGCATTGGTGTATGTTCATGTCGTCTCCTTGTGAGGACATGTTTTCTTGACGTGTCCGCGCTATTGCGAGATTTGGTGCCAGTTGCTTCAGGTCTATTCAAGGGTTCAACGGCGATGACTGTGTGTTGTAGGGCATGGGCCAACGTGCCCCAATTTGTCCCGATGTTCATGAATCGTATGTGAGTTCGAGGAAGAACATGACCAACACGACGAACAAGAGGGGAAAACGAGGAGAAACCACAAGAGGAACACTCAAGAGTAAGTCCAATCACACATCCACTAGACTAACAAACACATAAGACCCACAAGGTACATGAACAATCAAAGGAACAAAGATACAAGGTAGAGTTCATCCCAAATCCAAGAGGAGATAAGGTCTTGATGATCTAGATAGATCCTTCCCCAAAAGGGGACTTGATATCCACCAGGGATCTGCCAAGTAAAAAAAGAAGCAAAAACAACAACTGGCACTGGGCACTAGGTTAATAGGTTAGTCCCCAAAAATGATATAAAGTTGCTGGTAATGTATATAAAACATCCAAGATTGATAATATTACAACATGGAATAGTCAAAAATTATAGATACGTTGGAGACGTATCAACCATATGATCCGACTATATTAACAAAGCCCATGGTTACATTAAGATCATGCCAAATCAAGAACATGAGAGAGAGAGAGATCAAACACATAGCTACTGGTACATACCCTCAGCCCCGAGGGTGAACTACTCCGTCCTCGTCATGGAGACTGCCGGGATGATGAAGATGACCTTCGGTGATGATTTCCCCCTCCGGCAGGGTGTGGGAAAAGGCCTCTAGATGAGATCACTTCAGAACAGAGGCTTGCAGCGGCAGAGTCAAAGTTCTAGGTCAAGTTTCGAAGGTTTATGTATTTATAGGGTTTTGGTATCGGTCTCACGTCAGGGGGGGTGCCAGAGGGTCCTACGAGCTCAGTAGGCACGCCATAGGGGGGCGCCCCCTGAGCTTGTGGCCCCTCTGGCCACCCTTTGGTCCACCTCTGACACTTCCTGAGTCTCTTTTGGTCCATAAAAGTCACCGTAAAGTTTCGTGGCTATTAGACTTCGTTTGGTATCGATTTTCTGGAAAACCAAAAACATGCAAAAAAACAACGACTGATGCTGGGCACTAGGTTAATAGGTTAGTTCCATAAAAATCATATAAAAGTGCACCAAAACCATATAAAATTGTTGTAAACATGGCATGAATACTTCATAAATTATAGATACGTTGGAGACGTACCACTTGCCCGATCGCACACACTAGTAGAGGATTGGCCATTAGTCCCGGTTCACCAACCGAGACTAAAGGCCCCCACCCTTTAGTCCCGGTTGGCCACGACCCGGGACTAAATCCCTTCCACGTGGCCGGCAGCGCGCGCCGGGGGCTGGAGACCTTTAGTCCCAGTTGGTGACACCAACCGGGATTAGAGATATAGGGTTTTACGGTTTATGGTTTATTTTCCCTTTTTATTTTGTGTTTTCCATTTATTTTATTTATTTCAAACATATTTTATGCTACTGCAGTCGTCAAGTGCCACTGCAGAGTACGAGCAGAGCGGCACACGTGAAGGATGACAACAGAGTGCATGGAAGTGCCACGGAGCTGACTTCCGTTTGCAGTTGTCGCCCTTTCTTTATCCAAGCGGCGGGACGGGACAGAAGAGCCCCTCGACTTGACTGGCATGACAACACCTCCACTGCTACTGCATACTGTACAAGTCATGCATATATAATAGAATTTCTCGTACAACCAATCATATATCATAGAATTTCATACACACTTATTCTCATAAAACAACATACAACTATTTAGCTAAAGCATTTAATGCAGCAACAAATGCGATCAAGATCACAACTAAGGTAACAATTGATCCAACAACATTGTGATACCAAGCCACTTTATTAACGACATATTTTCTAATCTTTCTAATCTTCAAGCGCATTGCATCCATCTTAATCTTGTGATCATCAACGACATCGGCAACATACAACTCCAGTTTCATCTTCTCTTCTTCAATTCTTTTTAATTTTTGTTTCAAATACTCGTTTTCTTTTCCAACTAAATTTAACTTCTCGACAAGAGGGTCGGTTGCAATTTCCGGTTCACATACCTCCTAGATAAAAATATCTATGTCTTCTTGATGGGCATAATTGTCATAAACGCGAAATGCAACAAATAGTTATAAAAGAGAATATGCCACATCTGAATCATAAACAGGACGAGGGCCGACGGGGACAGATATCAAGATCATGGCACTATGTATAACAAACAACCATACAAGTAACTATCTAAATCATACAAATAAGATTTTTTTTTATAAAAAGGATAAGAAAAAGAGGCTCACCAAGGTGGTGTCGGTGATGGGATGGTGTGGGCGATCGACGGTGGTTAGGATGGGAACGGGAAGACACTAAGTAAACCACACCTACACATATGCAAACTAAGAAGTTAATTTGAGCTCAAATTGCATATAAATCAAATAAACTCCCACATAATTACTCTCAAACTAAAACCCACAAATCACTATACTTATAGAGCATTGCACGAGCTAATCTAGCAATGAAAGATGAAAGGACAAGACTGTTAACCTTTGTGAACACTTGGAGAGATGGGGTGCCTCAAATCTTGACAAATCTTTGGCAAAAATTAAGGATGAGCTCGAGTAAGGGGACGAGAACAGAGGAGATAAAGGAAAAAACAGAGAATGGGCTCGGGTTGGACGAAGGGTTTATATAGGGACATCTTTAGGCACGGTTCTCTAGTCCCGGTTGGTGATACAAACCAGGACTAAATGGGCTCGTGGGGCCCCCAGCCTGACGCCAGCCTGCCACCACCCCTTTAGTCCCGGTTTGTATCACAAACCGGGACTATAGGTAGAAAATGAACCAGGACTAGTGATGCCCATGCCCCCGACCGCTCCTAGCCGTTGGAACCGAGACTAATGGTCACATTAGTCCCGAGCTAAAACCAGACCGGGACTAATTATTTGGACGTAAGGTCTATTTTCTACTAGTGACACGAGCTCTTTTTGCCCCGCGTGTGTGACCGGAGGACCTATCACCGATGGTTTATGGGTCATGTGGGAAGGACCCCTTATCACACACACATGCAAGGCGATGTTTTAAAACTCTGTCGCAGAAAGGGGGTAAAAACCGTTTGTATAGCATGTCTCTACACCAGTGTAAACTCATGATACAAGGTAACTGGTATTATCGTCGCACTAGCACACTTGATGTATACCATAATCCGAATTCTCTCCATGCCTAACTTCTCCATTGCAGGAAAACATTTCTATTTTCTGTTCTATTTATGTTATTTACTTCTTGGTTACTACTGCTCTCCTTATCACAAACCTTTCATATTTACTAGTCTGATTAGTTTGCTCCTTGGGACACTAACAACATTTGCAGAACCACAAGCAGTTAGTTCACATAAGAGCTGTGACAACTTGTGTTTGACAGAAACGTACTTATAAGTACTCTCCTCCATTCTTTGTTGGGACGACTACTATTTGGGATACTTACGTGAAAGTGATACACCATCCTGTTTCGCTTGCAGGCTATCCGAGGCTCGTGCGGTGGCTCACCAAAGGAGACACATGACCTCTTCCCCCATCTTCCCCTCTTCTCGCCACCAGATGGCCTCTGCCGGGCAAAGCCCAAGGGAAGCCGACGGTAGGGGGGATCTAGCGTCCCGGGGTGGTGCGCTCTTGAGCGGGGGCTTGTGTGGCGGAGGATGACACAACGCTCCTCGCAGGCATCATCATTGCTCCCTGGAGGTGGGAGCGTGACGGTGGAGGTGGCGCGCCTAGGCGGTGGCCATCTGATGTTGGGCGCTGATCAAGCACGATCTCCGGCTCTAGCTGGATGGCAGGGAGCGGTCACGCCATTCCCTGACACGCGTGGCGGGCAGTTGGCCGGTGGCTTGCCCTGTTGTGCATCATCGCTCGGGCTTCCTGGGCTGCGTGCTCACACCCTTGGCTCCAGTCATGTGGCCACATCTGCTCGTGCGACTGGTCATGCTCCTGTTGGGGAACGTAGTAATTTCAAAAAAATTCCTACGCACATGCAAGATCATGGTGATGCATAGCAACGAGAGGGGAGAGTGTTGTCCACGTACCCTCGTAGACCGAAAGCGGAAGCGTTATGATAACGCGGTTGATGTAGTCGTACGTCTTCACGATCGACCGATCCTAGTACCGAACGTACGGCACCTCCGCAATCTGCACACGTTCAGGTCGGTGACGTCCCATGAACTCACGATCTAGTAGAGCTTCGAGGGAGAGTTTCGTCAGCACGATGGTGTGATGACGGTGATGATGAAGCTACCGACGCAGGACTTTGCCTAAGCACCGCTACGATATGACCGAGGTGGATTATGGTGGAGGGGGGCACCGCACACAGCTAAAAGATCAATGATCAACTTGTGTGTCCATGGGGTGCCCCCCTCCCCCATATATAAAGGAGTGGAGGAGGGGGAGGGTCCGGCCCTCCTAGGGGCGCCCCAAGGGGAGTCCTACTCCCACCGGGAGTAGGACTCCAACCCTTCCAAGAGTAGTAGGAGAGAGGGAAGGAGGATAGAGGGGAAAGGAAAGGGGGGCGCCGCCCCCCCTCCTTGTCCAATTCAGACTAGAGGCGGAGGGGGCGCGCGGCCTGCCCTGGCCGCCCCTCCTCCTCTCCACTAAGGCCCAATAGGCCCATTACACTCCCCGGGGGGTTCCGGTAACCCCCCGGTACTCCGGTATTTGTCCGAACTTGCCCGAAACCCTTCCGAAGTCCAAACATAGTCATCCAATATATCGATCTTTATGTCTCGATCATTTCGAAGCTCCTCGTCATGTCCGTGATCATACCCGGGACTCCGAACTACCTTTGGTACATCAAAAAACATAAACTCATATTACCGATCGTCACCGAACGTTAAGCGTGCGGACCCTACGGGTTCGAGAACTATGTAGACATGACTGAGACTCGTCTCCGGTCAATAACCAATAGCGGAACCTGGATGCTCATATCGGCTCCTACATATTCTACGAAGATCTTTATCGGTCAAACCGCATAACAACATATGTTGTTCCCTTTGTCATTGGTATGTTACTTGCCCGAGATTCGATCGTCGGTATCTCAATACCTAGTTCAATCTCGTTACCAGCAAGTTTCTTTACTCGTTCTGTAATACATCATCCCGCAACTAACTCATTAGTCACATTGCTTGCAAGGCTTATAGTGATGTGCATTACCGAGAGGGCCCAGAGATACCTCTCCGACAATCGGAGTGACAAATCCTAAGCTCGATCTATGCCAACTCAACAAGTACCATCGGAGACACCTGTAGGGCACATTTATAATCACCCAGTTACGTTGTGACGTTTGGTAGCACACAAAGTGTTCCTCCGGTATTCGGGAGTTGCATAATCTCATAGTCATAGGAACATGTATAAGTCATGAAGAAAGCAATAGCAACATACTAAACGGTCAAGTGCTAAGCTAACGGAATGGGTCAAGTCAATCACATCATTCTCTAACGATGTGACCCCATTAATCAAATGACAACTCATGTCTATGGCTAGGAAACTTAACCATCTTTGATTCAACAAGCTAGTCAAGTAGAGGCATACTAGTGACACTCTGTTTGTCTATGTATTCACACATGTACTAAGTTTCCGGTTAATACAATTCTAGCATGAATAATAAACATTTATCATGAAATAAGGAAATAAATAATAACTTTATTATTGCCTCTAGGGCATATTTCCTTCAGTCTCCCACTTGCACTAGAGTCATAATCTAGTTCACATCGCCATGTGATTTAACACCAATAGTTCACATCATCATGTGATTAACACCCATAGTTTACATCGTCATGTGACCAACACCCAAAGGGTTTACTAGAGTCAATAATCTAGTTCACATCGCTATGTGATTAAGACCCAAAGAGTACTAAGGTGTGATCATGTTTTGCTTGTGAGAGAAGTTTAGTCAACGGGTCTGCCACATTCAGATCCGTATGTATTCTATGTCAACAATGCTCTGCACGGAGCTACTCTAGCTAATTGCTCCCACTTTCAATATGTATCCAGATTGAGACTTAGAGCCATCTGGATCAGTGTCAAAACTTGCATCGACGTAACCCTTTATGACGAACCTTTTGTCAGCTCCATAATCGAGAAACATATCCTTATTCCACTAAGGATAATTTTGACCGCTGTCCAATGATCTAGTCCTAGATCACCATTGTACTCCCTTGCTAAACTCAGTATAGGGTATACAATAGATTTGGTACACAACATGGCATACTTTATAGAACCTATGGCTGGGGCATAGGGAATGACTTCCATTCTCTTTCTATCTTCTGCCGTGGTCGGGCTTTGAGTCTTACTCAATTTCATACCTTGTAACACAGGCAAGAACTCTTTCTTTGACTGTTCCATTTTGAACTACTTCAAAATCTTGTCAAGGTATGTACTCATTGAAAAAACTTATCAAGCGTCTTGATCTATCTCTATAGATCTTGATGCTCAATATGTAAGTAGCTTCACCGAGGTCTTTATTTGAAAAACTCCTTTCAAATACTCCTTTATGCTTTCCAGAAAATTCTACATTATTTCCGATCAACAATATGTCATTCACATATACTTATCAGAAATGCTGTAGTGCTCCCACTCACTTTCTTGTAAATATAGGCTTCACCGCAAGTCTGTATAAAACTATATGCTTTGATCAACTCATCAAAGCGTATATTCCAACTCCGAGATGCTTGCACCAGTCCAAAAATGGATCGCTGGAGCTTTGCACACTTTGTTAGCACCTTTAGGATTGACGAAACCTACTGGTTGCATCATATACAACTCTTCTTTAAGAGATCCATTAAGGAATGTAGTTTTGACATCCATTTGCCAGATTTCATAAAATGTGGTAACTTGCTAACATGATTCGGACAGACTTATGCATCGCTACGAGTGAGAAAATTTCATCATAGTCAACACCTTGAACTTTGTCAAAAACCTTTTTCGACAAGTCTAGCTTTATAGATAGTAACACTACTATCAGCGTCCGTCTTCCTCTTGAAGACCCATTTATTTTCTATGGCTTGCCGATCATCGGGCAAGTCAACCAAAGTCCACACTTTGTTCTCATACATGGATCCCATCTCAGATTTCATGGCCTCAAGCCATTTCGCGGAATCTAGGTTCATCGTCGCTTCCTCATAGTTCGTAGGCCCCTCATGGTCAAGTAACATGACCTCCAGAATAGGATTACCGTACCACTCTGGTGCGGATCTCACTCTGGTTGACCTACGAGGTTTGGTAGTAACTTGATCTGAAGTTACATGATCATCATCATTAGCTTCCTCACTAATTGGTGTAGGAGTCACAGAAACAGATTTCTGTGATGAACTACTTCCCAATAAGGGAGCAGGTACAGTTACCTCATCAAGTTCTACTTTCCTCCCACTCACTTCTTTCGAGAGAAACTCCTTCTCTAGAAAGGATCCATTCTTAGCAATGAATGTCTTGCCTTCGGATCTGTGATAGAAGGTGTACCCAACTGTCTCCTTTGGGTATCCTATGAAGACACATTTCTCCGATTTGGGTTTGAGCTTATCAGGATGAAACTTTTTGGCATAAGCATCGCAACCCCAAACTTTTAAGAAACGACAACTTTGGTTTCTTGCCAAACCACGGTTCATATGGTGTCGTTTCAACGGATTTAGATGGTGCCCTATTTAACGTGAATGCAGCTGTCTCTAATGCATAACCCCAAAATGATAGTGGTAAATCGGTAAGAGACATCATAGATTGCACCATATCTAATAAAGTACGGTTACGATGTTCGGACACACCATTACGCTGTGGTGTTCCAGGTGGCGCGAGTTGCGAAACTATTCCACATTGTTTCAAATGAAGACCAAACTCGTAACCCAAATATTCTCCTCCAGGATCAGATCGTAGAAACTTTATTTTTCTTGTTACGATGATTTTATACTTCACTCTGAAATTATATGAACTTTTCAAATGTTTCAGACTTATGTTTCATCAAGTAGATATACCCATATCTGCTCAAATCATCTGTGAAGGTCAGAAAATAACGATACCTGCCGCGAGCCTCAACACTCATCAGATCGCATACATTAGTATGTATTATTTCCAATAAGTCAGTTGCTCGCTCCATTGTTCCGGAGAACGGAGTCTTAGTCATCTTGCCCATAAGGCATGGTTCGCAAGCATCAAGTGATTCATAATCAAGTGATGCCAAAATCCCATCAGCATGGAGTTTCTTCATGCGCTTTACACCAATATGACCTAAACGGCAGTGCCATAAATAAGTTGCACTATCATTATTAACTTTGCATCTTTTGGCTTCAATATTATGAATATGTGTATCACTACGATCGAGATCCAACAAACCATTTTCATTGGGTGTATGACCATAGAAGGTTTTATTCATGTAAATAGAACAACAATTATTCTCTAACTTAAATGAATAACCGTATTGCAATAAACATGATCAAATCATATTCATGCTCAACGCAAACACCAAATAACACTTATTTAGGTTCAACACTAATCCCGAAAGTATAGAGAGTGTGCGATGATGATCATATCAATCTTGGAACTACTTCCAACACACATCGTCACCTCGCCCTTAACTACTTTCTGTTCATTCTGCAACTCCCGTTTCGAGTTACTACTCTTAGCAACTGAACCAGTATCAAATGCCGAGGGGTTTCTATAAACACTAGTAAAGTACATATCAATAACATGTATATCCAATATACCTTTGTTCACTTTTCCATCCTTCTTATCTGCCAAGTATCTAGGGCAGTTCCACTTCCAGTGACCATTTCCTTTACAGTAGAAGCGCTCAGTTTCAGGCTTGGGTTTAGCTTTGGGCTTCTTCACGGAAGCAGAAACTTGCTTGCTGTTCTTTTTGAAGTTCCCCTTCTTCCCTTTGCCCTTTTCTTGAAACTAGTGGTCTTGTCAACCATCAACACTTGATGCTTTTCTTGATTTCTACCTTCATCGATTTCAGCATCACGAAGAGCTTAGAAATCATTTCCGTTATCCCTTGCATATTATAGTTCATCACGAAGTTCTAGTAACTTGGTGATAATGACTAGAGAACTCTGTCAATCACTATCTTATCTGGAAGATTAACTCCCACTTGATTCAAGTGATTGTAGTACTCAAACATTCTGAGCACATGCTCACTAGCTGAGCTATTCTCCTCCATCTTGTAGGCAAAGTACTTGTCAAAGGTCTCATACCTTTCGACATGGGCATGAGTCTGAAATACTAATTTTAACTCTTGGAACATCTCATATGCTCTGTGGCGTTTCAAAAACGTCTTTGAAGCCCCGATTCTAAGCCGTAAAGCATGGTGCACTAAACTATCAAGTAGTCATCATATTGAGCTTGCCAAATGTTCATAACGTCTGCATTTGCTCCTGCAGTCGGTCTGTCACCTAGCGGTGCATCAAGTGTTGGGGAACGTAGCAATAATTCAAAATTTTCCTACGTGTCACCAAGATCAATCTAGGAGATGCTAGCAACGAGAGAGAGGGAGTGCATCTTCATACCCTTGAAGATCGCTAAGCGGAAGCGTTACAAGAACGCGGTTGATGGAGTCGTACTCGCAGCGATTCAAATCGGACGGCGCCTCCGCGTTCAACACACGTACAGCCCGGGGACGTCTCCTCCTTCTTGATCCAGCAAGGGGAGAGGAGAAGTTGAGGGGAACTCCAGCAGCACGACGGCGTGGTGGCAATGGAGCTCGTGGTTCACCGGCAGAGCTTCGCTAAGCACTACGGAGGAGGAGGAGGTGTATGAGGAGGGAGGGCTGCGTCAGGGAAGAGGTGCGGCTGCCCTCCCACCCCTCCACTATATATAGGGGCAAGGGGAGAGGGGGAGGCGCCCTAGGGTTTCCCCTAGGGGGCAGCGGCCAAGCAGATTGGATCTCCCTAGGGAAAATCCTAGGGAGACTTGCCCCCCAAGCCAAGCAGGTGGAGGCTTGCCTCCCAAGCCAGGTGGAGGCGCCCCACCTCCCCAAGTAACGTGGGAAAGGGTGTGGGGGGCGCACCACCCCTTAGTGGGCTGGTTTGCCCCTTCCCCTTTGGCCCATGAGGCCCTCCAACACTTGCCGGGGCTCCCGAAACACCTTTCGGTCATGCTGGCCATAGCCTGGTACCCCCGGAACACTTCTGGACTCCAATACCCTTCGTCCAATATATCGATCTTCACCGCCGGACCATTCCGGAACTCCTCGTGATGTCCGAGATCTCATCCGGGACACCGAACAACCTTCGGTAACCACATACTATTTCCCATAACAACTCTAGCGTCACCGAACCTTAAGTGTGTAGACCCTACAGGTTCGGGAACCATGCAGACATGACCGAGACACCTCTCCGGCCAATAACCAATAGCGGGATCTGGATACCCATATTGGCTCCCACATGTTCCATGATGATCTCATCGGATGAACCACGATGTCAGGGATTCAATCAATCCCGTATACAATTCCCTTTGTCTATCGGCATGTTGCTTGCCCAAGATTCGATCGTCGGTATCCCAATACCTCGTTCAATCTTGTTACCGGCAAGTCTCTTTACTCGTTCCGTAACGCATGATCCCGTGGCTAACTCCTTAGTCACATTGAGCTCATTATGATGATGCATTACCGAGTGGGTCCAGAGATACCTCTCCGTCATACGGAGTGACAAATCCGAGTCTCGATTCGTGCCAACCCAACAGACACTTTCGGAGATACCTGTAGTGCACCTTTATAGCCACCCAGTTATGTTGTGACGTTTGGTACACCCAAAGCATTCCTACGGTATCCGGGAGTTGCACAATCTCATGGTCTAAGGAAACGATACTTGACATTAGAAAAGCTCTTAGCAAACGAACTACACGATCTTGTGCTATGCTTAGGATTGGGTCTTGTCCATCACATCATTCTCCTAATGATGTGATCCCGTTATCAATGACATCCAATGTCCATGGTTAGGAAACCATAACCATCTATTGATCAACGAGCTAGTCAACTAGAGGCTTACTAGGGACATGTTGTGGTCTATGTATTCACACATGTATTACGGTTTCCAGTTAATACAATTATAGCATGAACAATAGACAATTATCATGAACAAGGAAATACAATAATAACCATTTTATTATTGCCTCTAGGGCATATTTCCAACAGTCTCCCACTTGCACTAGAGTCAATAATCTAGTTCACATCACTATGTGATTGTAATGAATCCAACACCCATGGGGTTTGTTCATATCTCGCTTGTGAGAGAGGTTTTTAGTCAATGGGTCTGAACCTTTCAGATCCGTGTGTGCTTTACAAATCTCTATGTCATCTTGTAGATGCGGCTACCACGCGCTATTTGGAGCTATTCCAAATAACTTCTCTACTATAGGAATGCGGTTTACCACTCAGAGTCATCCGGATTAGTGTCAAAGTTTGCATCGACGTAACCCTTTACGACGAACTCTTTTACCACCTCCATAATCGAGAAAATTCCTTAGTCCACTAGTCACTAAGGATAAGTTCGACCACTGTCATGTGATCCACTCCTGGATCACTATTGTACCCCTTGACTAACTCATGGCAAGGCACACTTCAGGTGCGGTACACAGCATAGCATACTGTAGAGCCTACGTCTAAAGCATAGGGGACGACCTTCGTCCTTTCTCTCTCTTCTGCCGTGGTCAAGTCTTGAGTCTTACTCAATACTCACACCTTGTAACACAGCCAAGAACTCCTTCTTTGCTGATCTATTTTGAACTCCTTCAAAATCTTGTCACGGTATGTATTCATTTGAAAGTACTATTAAGCGTTTTTGATCTATCCTTATAGATCTTGATGCTCAATGTTCAAGTAGCTTAATCCAGGTTTTCCATTGAAAAACACTTTTCAAATAACCCTGGATGCTTTCTAGAAATTCTACATCATTTCTGATCAACAATATGTTAACAACATATACTCATCAAAAATTCTATAGTGCTCCCACTCACTTCTTTGGAAATACAAGTTTCTCTTAAACTTTGTATGAACCCAAAATCTTTGATCATCTCATCAAAGCGTACATTCCAACTCCGAGATGCTTACTCCAGTCCTTAGAAGGATTGCTGGAGCTTTGCATACTTGTTAGCATCTTTCAGGATTGACAAAATCTTCTGGTTGTATCACATACAACCTTTCCTCAAGAAAATCATCGAGGAAACAATGTTTTGACATCCTATCTGCAAGATTTCATAAATAATGCAGTAACTGCTAATATAATTCCAACAGACTCTTAGCATCGCTACGAGTGAGGAAATCTCATCGTAGTCAACTCCTTGAACTTGTAGGAAAACATCTTAACGACAAGTCGAGCTTTCTTAATGGTGATACTTACCATCATTATCTGTCTCCCCTTTTAAAATCCATATGTACCCAACAGCCTTACGACCATCAAGTAGTTCTTTCAAAGTCTATACTTTGTTTTCATACATGGATCCGGGCCCACCATCGCTTCTCCACAGCTCATAGGTTCATCGTTGTCCAACAACATGACTTCCAAGACAGGATTACGTACCACTTTGAAGTAGTACGCATCCTTGTCATCCTATGAGGTTTGGTAGTGACTTGATCCGAAGTTTCATGATCACTATCATAAGCTTCCACTTCAATTGGTATAGGTGCCACAGGAACAACTTCCTGTGCCCTGCTACACACTAGTTGAAGTGACGGTTCAATAACCTCATCAAGTCTCCACCATCCTCCCACTCAATTCTTTCGAGAGAAACTTTTCCTCGAGAAAGGACCTGTTTCTAGAAACAATCACCTTGCTTTCGGATCTGAAATAGGAGGTATACCCAACTGTTTTGGGTATTCTATGAAGATGCATTTATCCGCTTTGGGTTCGAGCTTATCAGCCTGAAACATTTTCACATAAGCGTCGCAGCCCCAAACTTTTAAGAAACGACAGCTTAGGTTTCTCTAAACCATAGTTCATACGGTGTCGTCTCAACGGAATTGCGTGGTGCCCTATTTAAAGTGAATGCGGTTGTCTCTAATGCCTAACCCATAAACGATAGTGTAATTCGAAAAGAGACATCATGGTATGCACCATATCCAATAGGGTGCATTTATGATGTTCGGACACACCATCACACTATGGTGTTCCAGGCGGTATTAGTTGTGAAACAATTTCCACAATGTCTTAATTGTGTGCCAAACTCGTAACTCAGATATTCATCTCTATGATCATATCATAGACATTTTATCCTCTTGTCACGACGATCTTCAACTTCACTCTGAAATTACTTGAAACTTTCAATAATTCAGACTTGTGTTTCATCAAGTAAACATACTTAGCATCTACTCAAATCATCTGTGAAGTAAGAGCATAATGATATTCATTGCGTGCCTCAGCACTCATTGGATTGCACACATCAAAATGTATTACTTCCAACAAGTTGCTCTCTTGTTCCATCTCACTGAAAACGAGGCCTTTCAGTCATCTTGCCCATGTGGTATGATTTGCATGTCTCAAGTGATTCAAAATCAAGTGAGTCCAAATGATCCATCTGTATGGAGTTTCTTCATGCATATATACCAATAGACATGGTTCACATGTCTCAATCTTTTCAAAAACGAGTGAGTCCAAAGATCCATCAACATGGAGCTTCTTCATGCGTTTTATACCAATATGACTCAAGTGGCAGTGCCACAAGTATGTGGTACTATCATTACTATCTTATATCTTTTGGCATGAACATGTGTATCACTACGATCGAGATTCAATAAACCATTCATTTTAGGTGCAAGACCATTGAAGGTATTATTCAAATAGACAGAGTAACCATTATTCTCCTTAAATGAATAACCATATTGAGATAAACATAATCCAATCATGTCTATGCTCAACGCAAACACCAAATAACAATTATTTAGGTTTAACACCAATCTCGATGGTAGAGGGAGCATGCGGTGCTTGATCACATCAACCTTGGAAACACTTCCAACACATATCGTCATCTCACCTTTAGCTAGTCTCCGTTTATTCCGTAGCCTTTTATTTCGAGTTACCAACACTTAGCAACCGAACCGGTATCTAATACCCTGGTGCTACTAGGAGTACTAGTAAAGTACACATTAATATAATGTATATCCAATATACTCCTGTCGACCTTGCCTACCTTCTCATCTACCAAGTATCTAGGGTAGTTCTGCTTCAGTGACCGTTCCCCTCATTACAGAAGCACTTAGTCTCGGGTTTGGGTTCAACCTTGGGTTTCTTTACTAGAGCAGCAACTGATTTGCTATTTCATGAAGTATCCCTTCTTTCCCTTGCCCTTCTTGAAACTAGTGGTTTTACTAACCATCAACAATTGATGCTCCTACCTGATTTCTACTTTCGTGGTGTCAAACATCGCGAATAGCTCAAGGATCATCATATCTATCCCTGATTTGTTATAGTTCATCACGAAGCTCTAGTAGCTTGGTGGCAGTGACTTTGGAGAACCATCACTATCTCATCTGGAAGATTAACTCCCACTCGATTCAAGCGATTGTAGTACTCAGACAATCTGAGCACATGCTCAACGGTTGAGCTTTTCTCCCTTAGTTTGTAGGCTTAAGAAACTTGTCAGAGGTCTCATACCTCTTGACGTGGGCACGAGCCTAAAATCCCAATTTCAGCTCTTGGAACATCTCATATGTTCCGCGACGTTTCAAAATGTCTTCGGTGCCTCAATTCTAAACCGTTCAACATTACGCACTGAACTATCACGTAGTCATCAAAACGTGTATGTCAGATGTTCGCAACATCCACAAACGACGCTCGAGGTTCAGCACACCGAGCGGTGCATTAAGGACATAAGCCTTCTGTGCAGCAATGAGGACAATCCTCTATTTACGGACCCAGTCCGCATAATTGCTACTATCAACTTTCAACTAAATTTTCCCTAGGAACATATCTTAAACAGTAGAACTAAAGCGTAAGCTACGACATAATTTGCAAAGACCTTTTGACTATGTTCATGATAATTAAGTTCATCTAATTATTTAATGAACTCCCACTCAGATAGACATCCCTCTAGTCATCTAAGTGATACATGATCCGAGTCAACTAGGCCGTGTCCGATCATCACGTGAGACGGACTAGTCATCATCGGTGAACATCTCCATGTTGATCGTATCTACTATACGACTCATGTTCGACCTTTCGGTCTCTTGTGTTCCGAGGCCATGTCTGTACATGCTAGGCTCGTCAAGTCAACCTAAGTGTTTCGCATGTGTAAATCTGGCTTACACCCGTTGTATGCGAACGTTAGAATCTATCACACCCGATCATCACGTGGTGCTTCGAAACAACGAACCTTCGCAACGGTGCACAGTTAGGGGGAACACGTCTCTTGAAATTTTAGTGAGGGATCATCTTATTTATGCTACCGTCGTTCTAAGCGAATAAGATGTAAACATGACAAACATCACATGCAAATCATAAAGTGACATGATATGGCCAATATCATCTTGCGCCTTTGATCTCCATCTTCGAGGCGCGGCATGATCACCTTCGTCACCGGCATGACACCATGATCTCCATCATCATGATCTCCATCATCGTGTCTTCATGAAGTTGTCTCGCCAACTATTACTTCTACTACTATGGCTAACGGTTAGAAATAAAGTAAAGTAATTACATGGCGTTTTCATTGACACGCAGGTCATACAATAAATTAAGACAACTCCTATGGCTCCTGCCGGTTGTCATACTCATCGACATGCAAGTCATGATTCCTATTACAAGAACATGATCAATCTCATACATCACATATATAATTCATCACATCCTTTTGGCCATATCACATCACATAGCATACCCTGCAAAAACAAGTTAGACGTCCTCTAATTGTTGTTGCATGTTTTACGTGGCTGCTATGGGTTTCTAGCAAGAACGTTTCTTACCTACGCAAAAGCCACAACGGTGATATGCCAATTGCTATTTACCCTTCATAAGGACCCTCTTCATCGAATCCGATCCCACTAAAGTGGGAGAGACAGACACCCGCTAGCCACCTTATGCATCAAGTGCATGTCAGTCGGTGGAACCTGTCTCACGTAAGAGTACGTGTAAGGTCGGTCCGGGCCGCTTCATCCCATAATGCCGCCGAATCAAGATAAGACTAGTAACGGCAAGCAAATTGAACAAATCATCGCCCACAACTACTTTGTGTTCTACTCGTGCATAGAATCTACGCATAGACCTAGCTCATGATGCCACTGTTGGGGAATGTAGCAATAATTCAAAATTTTCCTACGTGTCACCAAGATCAATCTAGGAGATGCTAGCAACGAGAGAGAGGGAGTGCATCTTCATACCCTTGAAGATCGCTAAGCGGAAGCGTTACAAGAACGCGGTTGATGGAGTCGTACTCGCAGCGATTCAAATCGCGAAAGATCCGATCTACCGCCGAACGGACGGCGCCTCCGCGTTCAACACACGTACAACGCGGGGACGTCTCCCCTTCTTGATCCATCAAGGGGAGAGGAGAAGTTGAGGGAGAACTCCAGCAGCACGACGGCGTGGTGGCAATGGAGCTCGTGGTTCACCGGCAGAGCTTCGCTAAGCACTACGGAGGAGGAGGAGGTGTATGAGGAGGGAGGGCTGCGTCAGGGAAGAGGTGCGGCTGCCCTCCCACCCCTCCACTATATATAGGGGCAAGGGGAGAGGGGGAGGCGCCCTAGGGTTTCCCCTAGGGGGCGGCGGCCAAGCAGATTGGATCTCCCTAGGGAAAATCCTAGGGAGACTTGCCCCCCAAGCCAAGCAGGTGGAGGCTTGCCTCCCAAGCCAGGTGGAGGCGCCCCACCTCCCCAAGTAACGTGGGAAAGGGTGTGGGGGCGCACCACCCCTTAGTGGGCTGGTTTGCCCCTTCCCCTTTGGCCCATGAGGCCCTCCAACACTTGCCGGGGCTCCCGAAACACCTTTCGGTCATGCTGGCCATAGCCTGGTACCCCCGGAACTCTTCCGGACTCCAATACCCTTCGTCCAATATATCGATCTTCACCGCCAGACCATTCCGGAACTCCTCGTGATGTCCGGGATCTCATCCGGGACTCCGAACAACCTTCGGTAACCACATACTATTTCCCATAACAACTCTAGCGTCACCGAACCTTAAGTGTGTAGACCCTACAGGTGCGGGAACCATGCAGACATGACCGAGACACCTCTCCGGCCAATAACCAATAGCGGGATCTGGATACCCATATTGGCTCCCACATGTTCCACGATGATCTCATCGGATGAACCATGATGTCGGGGATTCAATCAATCCCGTATACAATTCCCTTTGTCTATCGGCATGTTGCTTGCCCGAGATTCGATCGTCGGTATCCCAATACCTCGTTCAATCTTGTTACCGGCAAGTCTCTTTACTCGTTCCGTAACGCATGATCCCGTGGCTAACTCCTTAGTCACATTGAGCTCATTATGATGATGCATTACCGAGTGGGCCCAGAGATACCTCTCCGTCATACGGAGTGACAAATCCCAGTCTCGATTCGTGCCAACCCAACAGACACTGTGGAGATACCTGTAGTGCACCTTTATAGCCACCCAGTTACGTTGTGACGTTTGGTACACCCAAAGCATCCCTACGGTATCCGGGAGTTGCACAATCCCATGGTCTAAGGAAACGATACTTGACATTAGAAAAGCTCTTAGCAAACGAACTACACGATCTTGTGCTATGCTTAGGATTGGGTCTTGTCCATCACATCATTCTCCTAATGATGTGATCCCGTTATCAATGACATCCAATGTCCATGGTTAGGAAACCATAACCATCTATTGATCAACGAGCTAGTCAACTAGAGGCTTACTAGGGACATGTTGTGGTCTATGTATTCACACATGTATTACGGTTTCCAGTTAATACAATTATAGCATGAACAATAGACAATTATCATGAACAAGGAAATACAATAATAACCATTTTATTATTGCATCTAGGGCATATTTCCAACATCAAGGACATAATTCTTCTGTGCAGCAATGAGGATAATCCTCAAATCACGGATCCAATCCGCATCATTGCTACTAACATCTTTCAACTTAGTTATCTCTAGGAACATATTAAAAATAAAACAGGGGAGCTAAACGCGAGCTATTGATCTACAACATAGATATGCTAATACTACCAGGACTAAGTTCATGATAAATTAAAGTTCAATTAATCATATTACTTAAGAACTCCCACTTAGATAGACATCCCTCTAATCCTCTAAGTGATCACGTGATCCATATCAACTAAACCATGTCCGATCATCACGTGAGATTGAGTAGTTTTCAATGGTGAACATCACTATGTTGATCATATCTTCTATATGATTCACGCTCGACCTTTCGGTCTCCAGTGTTCCGAGGCCATATCTGCATATGCTAGGCTCGTCAAGTTTAACCCGAGTATTCTGCATGTGCAAAACTGGCTTGCACCCGTTGTATGTGAACGTAGAGCTTATCACAACCGATCATCACGTGGTGTCTCGGCACGACGAACTTTCGCAACGGTGCATACTCAGGGAGAACACTTATACCTTGAAATTTAGTGAGAGATCATCTTATAATGCTACCGTCGATCTAAGCAAAATAAGATGCATAAAAGATAAACATCACATGCAATCAATATAAGTGATATGATATGGCCATCAACATCTTGTGCCTTTCTCCATCTCCAAAGCACCGTCATGATCACCATCGCCACCGGCGCGACACCTTGATCTCCATCGTAGCATCGTTGTCGTCTCGCCAACTATTGCTTCTACGACTATCGCTACCGCTTAGTGATAAAGTAAAGCAATTACATGGCGATTGCATTTCATACAATAAAGTGACAACCATATGACTCCTGCCAGTTGCCGATAACTCGGTTAAAAAAATGATCATCTCATACAATAAAATTTAGCATCATGTCTTGACCATATCACATCACAACATGCCCTGCAAAAACAAGTTAGACGTCCTCTACTTTGTTGTTGCAAGTTTTACGTGGCTACTATGGGTTGAGCAAGAACCGTTCTTACCTACGCATCAAAACCACAACGATATTTCGTCAAGTATGTGCTGTTTTAACCTTCACAAGGACCGGGCGTAGCCACACTCGATTCAACTAAAGTTGGAGAAACTAACACCCGCCAGCCACCTGTGTGCGAAGCACGTCGGTAGAACCAGTCTTGCGTAAGCGTATGCGTAATGTCGGTCCGGGCCGCTTCATCCAACAATACCGCCGAATCAAAGTATGACATGCTGGTAAGCAGTATGACTTGTATCGCCCACAACTCACTTGTGTTCTACTCGTGCATATAACATCTACGCATAAACCTGGCTCAGATGCCACTGTTGGGGAACGTAGTAATTTCAAAAAAATTCCTACGCACACGCAAGATCATGGTGATGCATAGCAACGAGAGGAGAGAGTGTTGTCCACGTACCCTCGTAGACCGAAAGCGGAAGCATTATGACAACGCGGTTGATGTAGTCGTACGTCTTCACGATCGACCGATCCTAATACCGAACATACGGCACCTCCGCGATCTGCACACGTTCAGCTCGGTGACGTCCCACGAACTCACGATCCAGTAGAGCTTCGAGGGAGAGGTCCGTCAGCACGACGGCGCGATGACGGTGATGATGAAGCTACCGACGCAGGGCTTCGCCTAAGCACCTCTACGATATGACCGAGGTGGATTATGGTGGAGGAGGGCACCGCACATGGCTAAGAGATCAATGATCAACTTGTGTGTCCATGGAGTGCCCCCCTCCCCCGTATATAAAGGAGTGGAGGAGGGGGAGGGGCCGGCCCTCCTCGGAGATCCCCAAGGGGAGTCATACTCCTAGTGCCCTTCCAAGAGTAGGAGTAGGAGAGAGGGAAGGAGGATAGAGGGGAAAGGAAAGGGGGCGCCGCCCCCTCCTTGTCCAATTCGGACTAGAGGGGGAGGGGGCGCGCGGCCTGCCGTGGCCGCCCCTCCTCTTCTCCACTCATTAGTCACATTGCTTGCAAGGCTTATAGTGATGTGCATTACCGAGAGGGCCTAGAAACACCTCTCCGACAATGTGACGCCCGGATAATTAAGCTACAGTGATCCCCGCTAATGATGCCACGTCACCTCGGTTACTGTGGATAAACTCGCGTTAGTTCGAAACCTAGTTCGAATTTCAAATTTAAAACAGAGGCAAACAATAAAAGTTTCCAAACATTAAAACTAAAATGTTTGGAGTGTGCCAATTAATGCTTAGGTATTTATGGTGAAGAAACCACGCTTTTACAGAATGCCTAAATACTTTAAAATAAATTAAAACAGAAAAGAAATAAGATGAGAAAAAGAAAAGGAAAAACAAAAACAGAAAACTAACAAAAAAGAAAAGGAGCCCCCCTCCCACTGGGCCAACCGGCCCAGCTGGCCACCAGGCCGACTAGGACGGCCCACCCCACTCCCTATACACCCCTGCCGAAACCCTAACCGACACCCAGCAACCCCCACTCCCCCCACTCGCTCGCCTCTCCCTCTCCTCTCGATCCCGTCTGGATCGGGGAGGGGCCCGACCTCGGCGTGCCGCCCGCGCCGCCCGTCCTCCCCGCGACCCGACGCCGCAGCCGCACACTGTCGCCGCCTCATCCCGCCTGGACCCCGCCGTTCGTCGGACTCCCTCGCCGGATCTTGACCTCGCCGTCGCCCGAAGCCGACTCGCCGGACTGCCTCCCCATCTCCGTCGCGCGTCCCTGTCTTCCACCTCGAGCCCTGCTGCCCTAGTCCCTACGGCCCCACGGTGAGGAACCCTGGCGTCCTCCCCTACTCTGACCCCGCACGGCTGCGCCCGGTCATGCCTCCGCTCACACGCAGCTCGCCCCTCCCCTGCACACCGCTCGGGGCCGCGCCGAGCGCCCCCTGCACGCGCCTGTGCGCGCCCACCCGCGCCCCGTGGTTGCGCCCTCGACCATCGCTATCGGTTGCCTGCGTAGCGCCCCTCTCCTCCACGTGCTCGCACCGTTGCTGTGCGCCCCGTGCCGCGCACTCCGGCCCGCCCCTGCTTCCCCCCGCTCTGCTCCGCCTCCGGCCGTGGCCAAGCCCGCGCCCGCAGCCTGCCGCGCACCCTCGGCCCCTGCTGCTCCCTCGCCCGCATCACCTCCGCTGCACTGGAGCCCCGACCGTGGCCGCTGGCCGCGCACGGGCCATGGCCTCGTCGGCTCTGCCTCCGCCGCCGCACTAGGCCAACAGCCCCGTTCGCGCCCGCTACTGCCACGGCCCTGCTCGCTTCGTCGCCGCCTCCACCGCGCCTGCTCGCCGCAGCCGCCGGCACCCCGACGCCTCCACTGGCCTGGGCCGGCGCCCAAACGGGCTGACGCCCGCAGTGCCCGCTGGCGCCCGATGCCCGCTAAGGACCTCCTGCCTATGACAAGTGGGCCCCAGCCCCTGAGAACATTTAAGAAAAAGAATATGAAAAAAAGTAAAGTAAATAATAATTAAATTAATTAATTAAGTGAACTAATTAACCTAATTAATCATGTTACTTAACCTGTTAACTACTTAATTAGTCTAACTAATCCTGTTAGTTAACTAGGCAGCCAATGACAGGGGCCCCACCCCCTGTTGACCAGTCAAAGTTTGACCGGTCAACTGGGTCCCCCTGGTCTCACATGTTAGCCAGTGTACATTTTTGGGTACACTGTGTTGGGTACATCTAGCAATTTAACATTAAATTTTCGAATTAAAATAAATTAGAAAATGAATTAAAAATTTGGAAATTAATATACAATAATCCGTGACTCGGATGAAAATACTTTGTACATGAAAGTTGCTCAGAACGACGAGACGAATCCAAATACGTAGCCCGTTCATCCGCCACACATCCCTAGCATAGCGAACACGCAACTTCCCCCTCCGGTTCATCTGTCTGGAAACGCGAAACACCGGGGATACTTTCCCGGATGTTTCCCCCCTTCGTCGGTATCACCTACTACCGCGTTAGGGCACACCTAGCAACGCTCATTGTCATGTCATGCATCGTCATGCATATGTTTGCATTATATTTATTGTTTCTTCCCCCTCTTCTCTCGCTAGACACCGAGACCGACGCCGCTGCTACCCAGTACGACTACTGTGTTGACGACCCCTCCTTCTCGGCTGAGCTTCCAGGCAAGCCCCCCCTTGATCACCAGATATCGCCTATTCCTTCTCTCTACTGCTTGCATTAGAGTAGTGTAGCATGTTACTGCTTTCGATTAATCCTATTCTGCTGCTTAGCCTGACATTGTTGCTACAGTTGTTGATACCTTACTTGCAATCCTAAATGCTTAGTATAGGATGCTAGTATTCCATCAGTGGCCATACATTCTTGTCCGTCTGCCATGCTATACTACCGGGCCGTGATCACTCGGGAGGTGATCACGGGTATACACTTACATACATATTATATGATACATGTGGTGACTAAAGTCGGCTCGTAGAGTACCCGCAAGTGATTCCGATGTGGGGGCTGAAAGGACAGGTGGCTCCATCCCAGTAGAGGTGGGCATGGGTTCCCGACGGCCCCTATTGTTACTTTGTGGCGGAGCGACAGGGCAGGTTGAGACCACCTAGATGAGAGGTGGGCCTGGCCCTAGTCGGCGTCCGCGGTTACTTCATAGTAACACGCTTAACGAGATCTTGGTATTTGATCCGAGTTGGGTCGTTGACCTTATACGCACTAACCGCCACGTGGGACAAGATATGGGCAACCGGCGTCGTGGTATCAGCCGAAGCTCTTTTTGACGTCAGCGACTGAGCGGCGCGCGCCGAGTTGGACCGCGTAATGCAACTTCCTTTGTAATGGAGGTTGCTAGGTCTGCTCACCGGCCGCGTACGCAACGTGCAGGTGTGCAATGGGCGATGGGCCCAGACCCCTGCGCGCATAGGATTTAGACCGGCGTGCTGACCTCTCTGTTGAGCCTAGGTAGGGCTGCGACGTGTTGATCTCCCGAGACCGGACATGACCCAGGAAAGTGTGCCCGGCCAGAGGGATCGAGCAGGTCGGGTAATGTGGTGCACCCCTGCAGGGAAGTTGATCTATTCGAATAGCCGTGTCCACGGTAACAGGCGACCCGGAGTTGTACCTTGACCTTATGACAACTAAAACCGGATACTTAATAAAACACACCCTACCAAGTGCCAGATATAACCCGGTGATCGCTCTCACACAGGGCGACGAGGGGAGGATCTCCGGGTAGGATTATGCTATGCGATGCTACTTGGTGAACTTACCATCTACTCTCTTCTACATGCTGCAAGATGGAGGCTGCCAGAAGCGTAGTCTTTGACATGACTAGCTATCCCCCTCTTATTCTGGCATTCTGCAGTTCGGTCCACCGATATTGCCCCTTTACACAGATACCCTTGCATTTGTAGTGTAGATCCTTGCTTGCGAGTACTTTGGATGAGTACTCACGGTTGCTTTTCTCCCTCTTTCCCCCCTTTGCATTCTACCAGGTTGTCGCAACCAGATGCTGGAGCCCAGGAGCCAGACGCCACCGTCGACGACGACTCCTACTACACCGGAGGTTCCTACTACTACGTGCAGGCCGCTGACGATGACCAGGAGTAGTTTAGGAGGATCCCAGGCAGGAGGCCTGCGCCTCTTTCGATCTGTATCCCAGTTTGTGCTAGCCTTCTTAAGGCAAACTTGTTTAACTTATGTCTGTACTCAGATATTGTTGCTTCCACTGACTCGTCTATGATTGAGCACTTGTATTCGAGCCCTCGAGGCCCCTGGCTTGTATTATGATGCTTGTATGACTTATTTTATTTTTAGAGTTGTGTTGTGATATCTTCCCGTGAGTCCCTAATCTTGATCATACACGTTTGCGTGTATGATTAGTGTACGATTGAAACGGGGGCGTCACAAGTTGGTATCAGAGCCGACTGCCTATAGGAATCCCCCTTCCAAACTCCTTGGCCGAAGTCGAGTCTAGACATTTCTAAACTTTTACTAACATGGCTGTGTGCGTTACGGGCCCACGTCGCCATTGGGTGGTATTAGGATCTTTTACTCCTCGTCTATACTCTGGGACTCTGATCTCTCTTCTATTCGGGATAAATGAATTTTGCTAAATCTAACATTAGGATCTCGTTTTCACTTTCACTCGGAGAGCACCTTATTACCGATGATCGTCTCCTTCACCAGAAGACCCTGAAGATAATCTTCGCTATTAACCCGAGAACTTGTGTTCATCGCATTTGCAATTCTCCTTCCACCGTCAACCCTTATGGATAACTACATGCAGTTGTCATTCTTACATTCATCCCCAGTTGGTCTTGTTATTACAAGATACCCCGAAATACTCGTCGTTGTTTCGATAATCCTTTGTGCCTACTGCCTTTTAGTTCCTTGTCGCCTGAATACACCTACAAATTAATCCTCACACTTACCGAGGATTTGTTTCTCCCCAGTTGTTCAGGTGTTTCACAAAATTCTTCGAAATATTATCCGATCTTTCGAGAATTCTCTGCAGCCTATGGCTCTAGAAATTCTTGTCTGCCTGCATTATGGTTAAATCCAAATGCCTAGCATTATTCATTGACATCCTTTGCACTATCAATTTGAGACCGTTGATTCAATATGATGCGGATGTTCGCAATCATTAGTCGCAATTAGAATTCATCCTTCTGGCTCAGACGTCATTTTTGAACATAAGCTGGTTCTCGACCAATCAAATTGTCGTCGATTGTACCCCTAAGCTTACTCATCTTATCCTTCCTTAATCAGAGCGTTTGCTTCTGATCCCTTGATTTGGAAATCATAATTCCTTTGATTTTGAGCTTTCAATCAATCAGTTGTTTCTATAATCTGATCTCCTTACATTCTTTCTTCCTTTGGTTGAGTACAGATGCTCACATAAGACCCCTTGAGGACCACCGGGTCCTTTGTTGGATTTTATCCGACAACGTCCTTCATAATCAATCACTTTGGAAGTTATTTATCTGATATATAATGCCATTGGTAAATCCTATCCTCTGATTGGTCAAGCATGCCCTGCTTTCGAGCTGGTGATAATTACTCTCGAAGCTTGTAGTATATGTTTCTTAGATGCCCCGATGGATTGAACCTATGCCTTCCTTAATATGTGTGAACCCGAAAGTTTTCCAAGGTTCATACTCCTCTGGTAATTCACCAGGTAGATCTTCGCACTCAAATCATTTTTAGTAGAGCAGTGAATGAAAGGTTATGCATTGAAGAAGTGGGAGTCGACCTTGAACTTTTTGTTCATGCCCACAGACACGATGTGGAACTTATCATGAAAGCTTCTTGCAAGAATATTTAATCATTCGAATAATTCTTCCGGTGTCGTAAATTGGATCCCTTGCAGTTATGGTTCCGACCATGCTAACCTTATTCATTATATCTGAAAGGAAACCATTCCAGTGCGTCGTCTATTATGACAAGATTAAAGTATCTGCTATTGCAAGTCAACGCTCCAGTTCAGTTTCTCCTTTCCCCGTCATAGTCACTCCACGGGTTCTGGGTTGTCGTCAACCGAGAACACCGATTTGTGAATCAAATCAACACTGAGATTCAGTACTCCCAGTACTTTGTTGTTGAGAAGTTTAATACTCCATCACGTCACTCCTAGCCTCATCGGCTACATCATTATCGTGCTAATTTTAACTATGCTACCTGGTCCTTCTTCCCGGAGCACAATTTTTGATGATGAGCTAAGCTTATGTAGATCTTCCTCATCATATCATATCACCTTGAACCGCAAGCTTGGTCTCGAGTTTGTGTCGTACCCTTGGTTCCAATAACCTTTCGCTTCACCATTCCTTTGACTTGATGTCATTGCCGATCGATTACATCTTGAAATCTCTCGACAAATGTGTCGTGATCATCATCAACCTTCTGAGCTCTTCCAGGATATTATTCGAATTCATGACGAGAAATACCATCCTTGCCCTCGATGATTTGTGTTATCATTGGCCATTTTCTTGCCTTCCCTCCAACACAAACTTGTTCGTGTTTTGTGTTATACCTTGAGTTCCTTGCTCCAGCATTTGTTCTTCCTTACCTTGGAATATTACCACCTTGTATGACAAGAATGGCGTGGGAATTTCACCACCTCCTGAGAATTCTTGATACAAGTGATACTTCTCACCATCACCATTCCTTCTTGGTCCCCGTGTTGTTTATAACCGGAATGCCGACAAATGAACTATGATGTGTGAATTCAAAACTTCTAGCAACCCTATCGCTTGTAAGTTACGAATGATAGTTGCTTTCTTCTTGTGTTGGTTATTGACTCATCATCCTAACATTGATCATGCTACTTAGCCCATATTTCGGGTGCACTTTTCAACCAATGTTTAAGTGTGTATGTTTTTCCTGGAGCATACATCATTATGTCATTTGATATGACAAATGTTATCTCCTTGTTCACATAATTGTGGAAATCCCGATGCTATGTCGTTGAGTCCATCAGCCACCCCTTATCCTCTCCTTGGTTTAATGATGAACTCTTGTTTCGGAACTCGCTTCCATAGTTCATTTCCCGAGAATCTTACAACGTCATCTCGACAATTTGTGTTGAACTTTTCTTCTTAGGCATCCTGAGTCTGAGGTATCCTGACACCAATCAGATATGAAACTCGGTTAGATATGATGGTTGGAACATTTTCCAAGAGTCATAGCAATGGTGTTTTTATAAACCAGTAAGGTGACGTCATGCCTAGCACACCTGGCCGGAGGACCTATTGCAATTGTATCCTTTTACCAAGGTTAGCCATTCGCCCATGAGGAAATTGTAAGACTTATTCTATAAGTTGTTTCAGATGGATCCTTTGCGTATCCAACGTCTGATCTTTACCCAGTGACCATGTCAATGCTATATCGAAGCATGTCTATGGTACTTCGATTTTCAACAAGAACATTTGAAGCCCAATGCTAAATGTTTCCTGCTCAATTATCCAAACACCGCTGTATGGGTAATGTCATGAAATTTCTCTCCCCTACGTAAAGAGTTTTCTACATTATATCCTGTCATGGATATCATGCTCTGCTTGTCCTTGGGAAGGATATAACCTTGAAAATTGTGTTTAAACACATTTTCCTTTCCATTGTTCTGTTTAATCTGATAATCATATTTTCCTTTTCATTGGTTGGTTTAACGTTGCTTGTGATCTATATGATTTAAACAGTAATATTCTCCTGCTTATGTAAACATCTCGGTGTACAATTCTGTCAGCAAGACCCTGTTACTATTGTTGATGACATTCCGGTAGCCACCGATGGACGAAAACTTTGCCTATTGGTCCGCCTCGTTCAACGAGCAGGAAAATGGTTCTCTTCGTCCCTCGCCCTTGGTATCGACATTGTTGCCAACATAACTGATAGGCTACCCTCTGACATGTCTTGCTATCATGACCGTGCAAGATGTCAACGCCTTTCCTACTTTTAACCACATGGTGGGCCCATAACCCACAAGTCCACATGATCGATACCTGACTCTCCTGTACACCCCCAGTTTCCTAAGTTATTCCTCGCGCGTGGCCTCATATGTAATTCACGAGCCACCTTCCTAGTGATCTATTCTGGTAACAGACGCAAATACTCAATCTCGTTGCTCTGGGCCCCTTTCGCACGTTGCTTCAGACATCGAACGATTCCCTATCCGTTTGAAACTTCTCATGGTACCTTCTTACTTTGCTCTTGATATCTTCTTAAGTTTCAATTCGAGAGATACTTATGCTTCTTCCCATGAGTTAACCGACCGATGCTCAATCTAGTTAGAACCCGTCCTTATAGAGTTTTTCCCCTCTTATCCTTTCGTAAGTTCGGTGAAGTTCCTGAAGGAAGGACGACAACCTCATCATGTTGTATTGATGCATAGGAATGAAGACATCAATGCTATGGATCGACCACTTCGAGAAGAGCAACCTAGACCGAGAAGACTCGCTAGAATTTCGTAACCAAATCCTTTCCCCATTACTCCCCCTCGTAAATCTCGGGACGAGATTTCTTGTAGTGGAGGAGAATTGTGATGCCCGGATAATTAAGCTACAGTGATCCCCGCTAATGATGCCACGTCACCTCGGTTACTGTGGATAAACTTGCGTTAGTTCGAAACCTAGTTCGAATTTCAAATTTAAAACAAAGGCAAACAATAAAAGTTTTCAAACACTAAACTAAAATGTTCGGAGTGTGCCAATTAATGCTTAGATATTTATGGTGAATAAACCACGGTTTTACAGAATGTCTAAATACTTTAAAATAAATTAAAACAAAAAAGAAATAAGATGAGAAAAAGAAAAGGAAAAACAAAAACAGAAAACAGAAAACTAACAAAAAAGAAAAGGAGCCCCCCTCCCACTGGGCCAACCGGCCCAGCTGGCCACCAGGCCGACTAGGCTGGCCCACCCCACTCCCTATACACCCCCTCCCAAACCCTAACCGACACCCAGCACCCCCACTCCCCCACTCGCTCGCCTCTCCCTCTCCTCTCGATCCCATCTGGATCGGGGAGGGGCCCGACCTCGGCGCGCCGACCGCGCCGCCCGTCCTCCCCGCGACCTGACGCCGCCGCCGCACACTGTCGCCGCCTCGTTCCGCCTGGACCCCGCCGTTCGTCGGACTCCCTCGCCGGATCTTGACCTCGCCGTCACCCGAAGCCGACTCGCCGGACTGCCTCCCCATCTCCGTCGCACGTCCCCGTCTTCCACCCCGAGCCCCGCTACCCTAGTCCCTACAGCCCCACGGTGAGGAACCTCGGCGTCCTCCCCTGCTCTGACCCTGCACGGCTGCGCCCGGTCATGCCTCCGCTCACACGCAGCTCGCCCCCTCCCCTGCACACCGCTCGGGGCCGCACCGAGCGCCCCCTGCACGCGCCTGTGTGCGCCCACCCGCGCCCCGTGGTTGCGCCCTCGACCATCGTTGTCGGTTGCCTGTGTAGCGCCGCTCTCCTCCCCGTGCTCGCACCGTTGCTGTGCGCCCCGTGCCACGCACTCCGGCCCGCCACTGCTTCCCCCCGCTCTGCTCCGCCTCCGGCCGCGGCCAAGCCCGCGCCCGCTGCCTGCCGCGCACCCTCGGCCCCTACTGCTCCCTCGCCAGCATCACCTCCGCCGCACTGGAGCCCCGACCATGGCCGCTGGCCGCGCACGGGCCATGGCCTCGTCGGCTCTGCCTCCGCCGCCGCACTAGGCCACCAGCCCCGCTCGCGCCCGCTACTGCCCCGACCCTGCTCGCTTCGTCGCCGCCTCCACCGCGCTTGCTCGCCGCAGCCGCTGGCGCCCCGGCGCCTCCACTGGCCTGGGCCGGCGCCCAAACGGGCTGACGCCCGCAGTGCCCGCTAGCGCCCATTGCCCGCTAAGGACCTCCTGCCTATGACGAGTGGGCCCCAGCCCCTGAGAACGTTAAAGAAAAAGAATATGAAAAAAAGTAAAGTAAATAATAATTAAATTAATTAATTAAGTGAACTAATTAACCTAATTAATCGTGTTACTTAACCTGTTAACTACTTAATTAGTCTAACTAATCCTGTTAGTTAACTAGGCAGCCAATGACAGGGGGCCCCACCCCCTGTTGACCAGTTAAAGTTTGACCGGTCAACTGGGTCCCCCTGGTCCCACATGTCAGCGAGTGTACATTTTTGGGTACACTGTGCTGGGTACATCTAGCAATTTAACATTAAATTTTTGAATTAAAATAAATTAGAAAATGAATTAAAACTTTGGAAATTGATATAAAATAATCCGTAACTCGGATAAAAATACTTTGTACATGAAAGTTGCTCAGAACGACGAGACAAATCCGAATACGTAGCCCGTTCGTCCGCCACACATCCCTAGCATAGCAAACATGCAACTTTCCCCCTCCGGTTCATCTGTCCGGAAACGCGAAACACCGGGGATACTTTTCCGGATGTTTCCCCCCTTCACCGGTATCACCTACTACCGCGTTAGGGCACACCTAGCAACGCTCATTGTCATGTCATGCATCGTCATGCATATGTTTGCATTATATTTATTGTTTCTTCCCCCTCTTCCCTCGCTAGACACCGAGACCGACGCCGCTGCTACCCAGTACGACTACGGTGTTGACGACCCCTCCTTCTCGGCTGAGCTTCCAGGCAAGCCCCCCTTGATCACCAGATAGCGCCTATTCCTTCTCTCTACTGCTTGCATTAGAGTAGTGTAGCATGTTACTGCTTTCGATTAATCCTATTCTGCTGCTTAGCCTGACATTGTTGCTACAGTTGTTGATACCTTACTTGCAATCCTAAATGCTTAGTATAGGATGCTAGTATTCCATCACTGGCCATACATTCTTGTCCGTCTGCCATGCTATACTACCGGGCCGTGATCACTGGGGAGTTGATCAGTATATACTTACATACATATTATATGATACATGTGGTGACTAAAGTCGGGTCGGCTCGTAGAGTACTCGCAAGTGATTCCAATGTGGGGGCTGAAAGGACAGGTGGCTCCATCCCGGTAGAGGTGGGCCTGGGTTCCCGACGGCCCCTATTGTTACTTTGTGGCGGAGCGACAGTGCAGGTTGAGACCACCTAGGTGAGAGGTGGGCCTGGCCCTAGTCGGCGTCCGCGGTTACTTCATAATAACACGCTTAACGAGATCTTGGTATTTGATCTGAGTTGGGTCGTTGACCTTATACGCACTAACCGCCACGTGGGACAAGATATGGGCAACCGGTGTCATGGTATCAGCCGAAGCTCTTTTTGACGTCAGCGACTGAGCGGCGCACGCCGGGTTGGACCGCATAACGCAACTTCCTTTGTAATGGAGGTTGCTAGGTCTGCTCACCGGCCGCGTACGCAACGTGCAGGTGTGCAATGGGCGATGGGCCCAGACCCCTGCGCGCATAGGATTTAGACCGGCGTGCTAACCTCTCTGTTGAGCCTAGGTAGGGCTGCGACATGTTGATCTCCCGAGGCCGGACATGACCCAGGAAAGTGTGCCCGACTAGAGGGATCGAGCGTGTCGGGTAATGTGGTGCACCCCTGCAGGGAAGTTGATCTATTCGAATAGCCGTGTCCACGGTAACAGGCGACCCGGAGTTGTACCTTGACCTTATGATAACTAGAACCGGATACTTAATAAAACACACCCTT
The DNA here is from genome assembly GCF_002575655.3 of Aegilops tauschii subsp. strangulata. NCBI lineage: Eukaryota > Viridiplantae > Streptophyta > Magnoliopsida > Poales > Poaceae > Aegilops > Aegilops tauschii. The sequence continues at coordinate 232,531,190 of NC_053039.3, forward strand.
CCAAGTGCCAGATATAACCCGGTGATCGCTCTCACACAGGGCGACGAGGGGAGGATCGCCGGGTAGGATTATGCTATGCGATGCTACTTGGTGAACTTACCATCTACTCTCTTCTACATGCTGCAAGATGGAGGCTGCCAGAAGCGTAGTCTTTGATAGGACTAGCTATCCCCCTCTTATTCTGGCATTCTGCAGTTCAGTCCACCGATATTGCCCCTTTACACAGATACCCCTGCATATGTAGTGTAGATCCTTGCTTGCGGGTACTTTGGTTGAGTACTCACGGTTGCTTTTCTCCCTCTTTTCCCCCTTTTCATTCTACCTGGTTGTCGCAACCAGATGTTGGAGCCCAGGAGCCAGACACCACCGTCGACGACGACTCCTGCTACACCGGAGGTGCCTACTACTACGTGCAGGCCGCTGACGACGACCAGGAGTAGTTTAGGAGGATCCCAGGCAGGAGGCCTGCGCCTCTTTCGATCTGTATCCCTGTTTGTGCTAGCCTTCTTAAGGCAAACTTGTTTAACTTATGTCTGTACTCAGATATTGTTGCTTCCGCTGACTCGTCTATGATCGAGCACTTGTATTCGAGCCCTCGAGGCCCCTGGCTTGTATTATGATGCTTGTATGACTTATTTTATTTTTAAAGTTGTGTTGTGATATCTTCCCGTGAGTCCCTGATCTTGATCGTACACGTTTGCATGTATGATTAGTGTACGATTGAATCGGGGGCGTCACAGACAATCGGAGTGACAAATCCTAATCTCGATCTATGCCAACTCAACAAGTACCATCGGAGACACCTATAGAGCACCTTTATAATCACCCAGTTACATTGTGACGTTTGATAGCATACAAAGTGTTCCTCCGGTATTCGGGAGTTGCATAATCTCATAGTCATAGGAACATGTATAAGTCATGAAGAAAGCAATAGCAACATACTAAACGATCAAGTGCCAAGCTAACGGAATGGGTCAAGTCAATCACATCATTCTCTAATGATGTGATCCCGTTAATCAAATGACAACCCATGTCTATGGCTAGGAAACTTAACCATCTTTGATTCAACGAGTTAGTCAAGTCGAGGCATACTAGTGACACTCTGTTTGTCTATGTATTCACACATGTACTAAGTTTCTGGTTAATACAATTCTAGCATGAATAATAAACATTTATCATGAAATAAGGAAATAAATAATAACTTTATTATTGCCTCTAGGGCATATTTCCTTCAGCTCCTCCCTAGCCTTGGGCATGCTCTGGCGTGAGATGCGTGGAGTGGAGGGGTGGTGTGCACCTCGGTGTCCGACGCACAAGGTATACGGCGACCACGACTTGTCGCAGGTGTGGCTTTGGTTCAACTGGGTCCAGGCTCTGCTCGGCTCCAGATCTGGAGGCCCCGTGTGGGTGTGGTGTTTTCTGTTCCCGGGACAGCCTGTGGCTACTTCGCTTGCGATGTTAGTGGATAGGGTACTGGTGAAAAGCAGTTTGCAGTTTGGGTGGCGTCATTGTGGGTGAAAGCCAGGCTTCGGTTCCGGCCGAAGCCAACGGCGGCGGTGCTCGTGGACGCCGCCCCCCTGTTGAAGGCGTCATGCTGCGGTGCCCATCTACCCCCCGAGATGCTCTAAGGAGGACTCCAGATCTGGGTCTCCTCGCGATGGTGACGCTCAACGTCACGTTCCCTCATGAATCTTCGTCCTGGAGCTTGGTTTGGCTAGTGTGACCAGTGACTCGAAGGGAGGTGGTTCTCTGTCAGCGTGATCTTGGCTCGACCACGCCCTGGAGTGGGTCCAATTGTCATTCGAAGCTGGGTTAGCGGGGCTTGCTGGATCACCTCGTTTCCTGTACGATGTCTCTCCCCTTTGTGGGGTGTTGTTGGGTCGCGACCAGACGACCAACGTTTGAGGCCCTTCTCCTTGCTTGGTTAGATGAAGATGGAAACTGTGGTACCCCTCCGTGTTGGTTGCGCTGATGAGATTTGGGATGCCGCTCGGTGGAGGTGGCGCGTCTAGCCTCACGTCGTCGGTGGTTGGAGCTTCTCGGGGCCTGGCAATGACACCGCTTGGTGTACTGGAGCGACTAATTTTCTCCCTGTATGCTCTTCTTTAGCGGTTTTTCAGGGTTATGTTGTGTGCATGGGTGTGTTTTTCGGTTGTGTCTCTTATGTGTTGTTTCCCCGTGTATTCTTTTTCACTTGTACTATCTTGTATGGAGCCATGAGGCTTCTAGGCGATTGAATATATTTAGGTGGGGATTCACTCCTCTGTTTTCATTAAAAGAAAAAGTGATTAGGATGAGTAAAAAACAACTTTAGACATTGTATCGAGAAGTAGTATGAATTTTGCATGAAATGATTCAATATTAGGAAAGTATTTCACAAAATACGTTTGTGCGTTTTGAAACAACGGTTAAATATCTGTTAGAAACAAAAGCATCTTCGGAACTGGTCTTCGTTGAGGTTCTTGCCCTGCGTGATCTGATTCCAGTACAAAAGAAGGAACCACGGTCGATGTTCGGATAAACCTTTGTTTTTTCTTTTTCTTTTGGCGTGTGGGTTGATCATTTGTTTGGGGGATGGCCGGGGCCATGCCGCCGGCGTCGCCATCCGGGTGCAGTCAGGAGTAGTTGAGGACACGAGCGACGGAACATGGGAGGAACTGTTGGAGCAACAGGGGAATGCCGAACGCATGCCTTCCTTTTTCTCTTCCCCCCTTATCTTCTCTTTGGTTTTTGATTGAGTGAGCAGCGCGGCGCACGTCTTCCACGGTCCCATAATTAAATCGGGGCAACCGAATGCTGTCTGCTTGTCTCTCACTCCTGCCCATCCATTATCGGAGGCTGCATGATATCGAAGGTTGTTCGGCTTTTGTCCACCAGAGTTGGATCCATTCCCCGCGCCGTGTCTTATTCTACGCGTGCGGGGCGATAGAACGGGTGAAATCATCAGGTGGCACCATATGTACAGTTTCATGAAAATGGTGCGAGTTCAGGTGGCACGTGTACTGTCCAGACAATAAATGGTCGGATCTACAGTATATGAAAAGAGAGTGACGGCAGGGTGAAGCGTTGTTGGATCAGGTCGCCGAGCGTTGTGACGGTGCTGGATTTGCGCGTCGACTGATCAAGGATCACGCACCCCTCCCATCCCCCATGGTCCCGTGATGTGTATGATCGATGATGAACAAGAAAGAAAGAGATGGATACAGGCCTCTTGTACGGTCCTTCATCAAGGCATATGTCAACACCACCAACCCTCAAAAGATCGCACATTCGGTGGAATGCAATGGATAATTTGTCACCCTATTACCTACCTAGCTTAATCTTTTTTTTGAACGTCATGGCAACACATATCATTTTCTTCTTAAAAGAATAGTCAGCGACTCCTTTCGGCATAAGACGTCGACATCTAGGATTATGAGGGCATCCCCAACGGCAATCCATAAATTTCCTTCCGCATCCGTCCTCGGACAGGAGGCCTAGTTCACGGACACGGTGTGGGAGGACGCCATTGAACCGTAGCCGCATACATTTTCACAACAACTCGAACCGACCAGACGAAATTCTATCAAACCGGAAATTTTTTGATATAAGACGACGAATTTTATTGAAAGTAGGATAATTTGTACATAAAACTGAACGATATTTCGTCCGATGAACTAAAACCCCAAAACTAAAACCCTAAACTATCATATAATTCACAGTGACCTCGTAGGTCATGCTGGGCTGGCCGGCGGCTTCTCCTCCGTCATCGTTTCCCGACCTGGCGTTGGAGTCAGAGTCGTCGGGCTTGGGGCGGCGGAAGGTGGAGACGTCGCGGCAGGGCTTCCCGCGCGGCCGCCTGGCGCTTGCGGATGATCCTCTCCACCTCCTCCTGCGCCGTGCGCAGTGCGGCTACGGCCACCGAGGACGTGGGCTAGGGGAGAGGGCGGCGGTCGTTGGAGGCGTCGTCACTGGCAGCGACGGCGATCTCGATGAGGGACCATTCCTTGCCGTACCTGGCCATCTCCTTGTCCAGGCATCGTCACTTGGCCGTCTCCGACATCATCACAGAGCGGTCCAGGGCTCAAGCGTACGCCAGGTCCGGGTCCACTGCGATGTATGGCGGCGGGACGTCCGAGTCCACGAACTTGGATCTGCGCGCGGCCTTGCGGCTATCCCGCCGGCGCTGTTCTCGGTCGGCGTACTCCTGCACCGTCACGGCGCTCCGGGATGACAATGAGGAGCCGCCGCCACAGAGGCATTGCAGAATGCGCCATGCGCCTTGGGCAGGGGCGGCGGCGAGCGGCGCTCCTCCTTCATGACGCGCCGGGGCAGCGGCGAGAGCCGCTCTTCCTGGACACAGCGTCCGATTTGGACGCCGCAACTGTGGAGAGTGTGGAGGGGATGCTGGCTCCGGCTTCATGGGGAGGAGCACCCCCGGTGGCGGCGCCGGGCTGTTGGTGTGGACGGCAGAGCGACGGAGCATCAGCTCCATTTGCTCCTCCAACTCCGCGTCCGTGCCGGCATAGACCTGGCCCGGCACCACCGGCATGAATTGCGGTGGCGGCGGCTGCTGTTCCTCCTCATTGTCGGAGGAGATGACTATCTCCGCCATCGTCGAGTCACCGCCAGCCGACGAGGACGACGTCCCCGGAGTTCGAGGGCGGTGTCTCCACGAGCCGCCAGATCCCGTCCCGGAACCGCCTACCAGCGCCGACGCCCAGGACTTGCCCATCACCGGAGATGTGGATGGAGATGGGCGGGGAGGGGACGAGGAGAAGGATGCGATGTGGACGGCGCCCGAGCGCGGCTTAAGTAGCCGCGGCAGGCCATGCGAAGGGCCAGTCAGCCGCTTCAAAGCGGCGCAGCGGCCGGAGTTGGTCCCTCGGGAACCTGCGTTCGCATTGAAGCGACGGCTGCTAAGAGGTCGCGTCGGTCAACGCTGCCCTCCCTCCCTTCGGTCATATCGTGACATCAATGCCGGTTGTTGGGAAACGTTGCATGAAAAAAAAATCTACGCACACGCAAGATCTATCCATGGAGATGCATAGCAACGAGAGGGGAAGAGTGTGTCTACGTACCCTCGTAGACCATAAGCGGAAGCGTTTAACAACGCGGTTGATGTAGTCGAACTTCTTCGCGCTCCAACCAATCAAGTACCGAACCTACGACACCTCTGCCTTCATCACACGTTCTGCTCGGTGACGTCCTCCGTCTTCTTGATCCAGCAAGATGGCGAGGTAGTGGATGAGTTCCGGCAGCACGACGGCGTGGTGACGGTAATGGTGAAGCTATCTCCGCAGGGCTTCGTCAAAGCACTACGAAAATATGACCGGGGGTGTAAACTGTGGAGGGGGGCGACGCACACGGCTAAGACAATGTTCTGGTGTGCTAGGCGCCCCTCCCTCATATATATAGATGGGAGGAAGAGGAGATAGGCCAAGGGGCGCCCCAGGTAGGTCCGAATCCTACTTGGGCTTGCCCTAGGTCGCCCCCCTTTCCTTCTTTTGGCGCCAAGGGGGAGTAAGGGGGAGGTGCCCCCCTTCATTTCTATCACAAGGGGGGAAAGGCAGGAGGAGGTGGCGCCCCCCTTTCTTTCTTCTAGGGCTGGCGACCAGGGAGACGGCGCGCCAGCCCCTCTGTCGGCTGGTGTGTGCCTCTCCTTGGCCCATTAGGCCCATAGACATCTCGGGGCCTCCCGGAACCCCTTCCGGTGATCCGATGACTACCCGGTGCACTCCGAAACTATTCTGGTGTCCGAATACCATCGTCCTATATATCAATCTTTACCTATCGACCATTTCGAGATTCCTCGTCATGTCCGTGATCTCATCCGGGACTCCGAACGACATTCGGTCACCAAATCATATAACTCATATAACACTATATCGTCAACGGACGTTAAGCATGCGAACCCTACGGGTTCGAGAACTATGTAGACATGACCGAGACACCTCTCCGGTCAATAACCAATAGTGGAACATGGATGCCCATATTGGCTCCTACATATTCTACGAATATCTTTATCGCTCGAACCGTTATGACAACATACGTAATTCCCTTTGTCCATCGGTATGTTACTTGCCCGAGATTCGATCGTCGGTATCTTCATACCTAGTTCAATCTCGTTACTGGCAAGTCTCTTTACTCGTTCCGTAATACATCACCTCGGGATTAACTCCTTAGTCATTTTCTTGCAAGCTTATGATGTGTATTACCGAGAGGGCCCAGAGATACCTCTCCGATATTCGGAGTGACAAATCCTAATCTCGATCTATGCCAACTCAACAAACACCTTCGGAGATACCTGTAGAGCATCTTTATGATCACCCAGTTACGTTGTGACGTTTGATAGCACACAAGGTATTCCTCCGGTATCCGGGAGTTGCATAATCTCATAGTCGAAGGAATATGTATTTGACATGAAGAAAGGAATAGCAATAAACTGAACGATCAATATGCTAAGCTAACGGATGGGTCTTGTCCATCACATCATTCTCCTAATGATGTGATCCCGTTATCAAATGACAACACATGTCCATGGTTAGGAAACCTTAACCATGTTTGATCAACATGCTAGTCTAGTAGAGGCTCACTAGGGACACGCTATTTGTATATGTATTCACACATGTATTTAAGTTTCTGATCAATATAATTCTAGCATGAATAATAAACCTTTATCATGAATAAGGAAATATAAAAGTAGGGACAAATGCATTTTTGCCCTTAGTCGGAACCACCCCACGGGATTTACCCTTACTTTTCAGCTCTGCTCAGTTTTGCCCTTAGATTTGTCTCTGTGGTCGTCCAAGTTCCCTTTTGCCGTTTGACCAATGCTTTGAAAATTCATAACAAATTCATATGAACTCATAAAAATGCAAATAAGACATCCAAATATTCAGACAATCATTACTTTTATAAGCATGTCATTAGTATTCAGGAAAAGGTATTGTTTAAACTACCCAATGTTATTAATGTTATTACCATTAGTAAACATAAAAAGCTATAAACAATAATATTTTCGTGAATAAAATTATATGCAAATCTAGGTGATGTTTTCTGAACATTCTCATATCTTATTTGCATTTTTCTGATTTCATATGAATTTACTATGAACTTTCAAATGACTTTGACCATTACATTGAAAATTCATAACAAGTTCATATGAACTCTGAAAAATGAAATAAGATATCAAAATGTTCAGAAAACATCGCCTACATTTGCGTGTAATTTTTATTCATGCAAAAGTATTATTTATACCATTTTATGTTTAAAATTGTTAATAACATTAATATCCTTGGGTAGTTTAAACATTACTTTTTTCCAGAATGAAAATGACATGCTCATAAAGGTAACGTTTTCATGAACATTTTGATATCTTATTTGCATTTTTATGAATTCATATGAATTAGTTATGAATCTTTAAAGTATTGGTCAAACGGTCAAAGGGCACTCAAATGACCCTTGAGACAAATCTAAGGGCAAAACTGAGCAGATCTGAAAAGTAAGGGCAAAACCCGTGGCGTGGCACAACTAGGGGCACAAGTGTAATTGTTCCAATATAAAATAACAACTTTATTATTGCCTCTAGGGCATATTTCCTTCAGTCTCCCGTTTGCACTAGAGTCAATTATCTAGGTTATATAGTAATGAATCTAACACCCATGGAGTCTTGGTGCTGATCATGTTTTGCTCCCGGAAGAGGCTTAGTCAACGGGTCTGCCGCATTCAGATCCGTATGTATTTTGCAAACTTCTATGTCTCCATCCTTGACCTTTTCACAAATGGAGTTGAAGCGTCTCTTCATGTGTTTGGTTCTCTTATGAAACCTGGATTCCTTCGCCAAGGCAATTGCTCCAGTGTTGTCACAAAAGATTTTCATTGGACCCGATGCACTAGGTATTACACCCAGATCGGATATGAACTCCTTCATCCAGGCTCCTTCATGTGCTGCTTCCGAAGCAGCTATGTACTCCGCTTCACACGTAGATCCCACCACGATGCTCTGCTTGGAACTGCACCAACTGACAGCTCCACCATCCAATATAAATATGTATCCGGTTTGTGACTTAGAGTCATGTGGATCAGTGTTGAAGCTAGCATCGACATAACCATTTACGATGAGCTCTTCATCATCTCCATAATGAGAAACATATCCTTGGTCCTTTTCAGGTACTTAGGATGTTCTTGACCGCTGTCCAGTGATCCACTCCTGGATTACTTTCGTACCTCCCTGCCAAACTAATGGCAAGGCACACATCAGGTCTGGTACACAACATAGCATACATGATAGAACCTATGGATTTTCTCTCCATCTTGTGTAGTGGTCGGGCATTGAGTCTGACTCAATTTCACACCTTGTAACACAGGCAAGAACCCTTTCTTTGACTGATCCATTTTGAACTCTTCAAAACTTTATCAAGGTATGTGCTTTGTGAAAGTCCTATTAAGCGTCTCGATCTATCTCAATAGATATTGATGCCCAATATATAAGCAGCTTCACCGAGGTCTTTCATTGAAAAATTCTTATTCAAGTATCCTTTTATGCTATCCAGAAATTCTATATCATTTCCAATCAACAATATGTCATTCACATATAATATCAGAAATGCTACAGAGCTCCCACTCAATTTCTTGTAAATACAGGCTTCACCGTAAGTCTGTATAAAACCATATGCTTTGACCACCTCATCAAAGCGTATATTCCAACTCCGAGATGCTTGCACCAGTCCATAGATGGATCGCTGGAGCTTGCACACTTTGTTAGCACCTTTAGGATCGACAAAACCTCCCGGTTGCATCATATACAACTCTTCTTTGAAAAATCCATTAAGGAATGCAGTTTTGACGTCCATTTGCCAGATTTCATAATTATAAAATGCGGCAATTGCTAACATGATTCGGACATACTTAAGCATCGCCACGGGTGAGAAAGTCTCATCGTAGTCAACTCCTTGAACTTGTCGAAAACCTTTCGCGACAAGTCGAGCTTTGTAGACAGTAACATTACCATCAGCGTCAGTCTTCTTCTTGAAGATCCATTTATTCTCAATGGCTTGCCGATCATTGGGCCAGTCCACCAAAGTCCACACTTCGTTCTCATACATGGATCCTATCTCAGATTTCATGGTCTCAAGCCATTTATCGGAATCTGGGCTCATCATAGCTTCTTCATAGTTCATAGGTTCGCCTTGGTCTAGTAACATGACTCCCAGAATAGGATTACTGTACCACTCTGGTGCGGTCGTGCTCTGGTTGACCTATGAGGTTCAGTAGCAACTTGATTTGAAGTTTCATGATCATTATCATTTGCTTCCTCTCTAGTTGATGTAGGCATCACTGGAACGGTTTTCTGTGATGTGCGGCTTTCCAATTCGAGAGAAGGTATAATTACCTCATCAAGTTCTACTTTCCTCCTTCTCACTTCTTTCGAGAGAAACTATTTCTCTAGAAAGGTTCCATTCTGGCAACAAAGATCTTGCCTTCGGATCTGTGGTAGAAGGTGTACCCAATTGTTTCCTTTGAGTATCCTATGAAGACGCACATCTCTGATTGGGGTTCGAGCTTATCAGGCTGAAGCTTTTTGACATAAGTGTCACAATCCCAAACTTTAAGAAACGACAGCTTAGGTTTCTTGCCAAACCACAGTTCATACGGTGTCGTCTCAACGGATTTAGACGGTGCCCTATTTAACATGAATGCGGCTGTCTCTAATGCATACCCCAAAACGATAGTGGTAAATCGGTAAGAGACATCATAGAATGCACCATATCCAATAAAGTACGGTTACGACGTTCGGACACACCATTGCGCTGTGGTGTTCCTGGTGACGTGAGTTGTGAAACAATTCCACATTGTTTTAAATGGAGGCCAAACTCGTAACTCAAATATTCACCTCCGCGATCAGATCATAGAAACTTTATTGTCTTTGTTACGATGATTCTCCACTTCACTCTGAAATTCTTTGAACTTTTCAAATGTTTTAGACTTGTGTTTCATCAAGTAGATATACCCATATCTACTCAAATCATATGTGAAGGTGAGAAAATAACGATACCCGCCGCGTGCTTCAACACTCATCGGACCGCATACATCGGTATGTATTATTTTCAATAAGTCATTAGCTCGTTCCATTGTTCTGGAGAATGGAGTTTTAGTCATCTTGCCCATGAGGCATGGTTCGCAAGTATCAAATGATTCATAATCAAGTGATTCCAAAAGTCCATTTGCATGGAGTTTCTTCATGCGCTTTACACCAATATGACCTAAACGACGGTGCCACAAATATGTTGCACTATCATTATCAACTTTGCATCTTTTGGCATCAATATTATGAATATGTGTATCACTATGATCGAGATTCAACAAGAACAGACCACTCTTCAAGGGTGCATGAACATAAAAGACATTACGCATATAAATAGAACAACCATTATTCTCTGACTTAAATGAATAACCGTCTCGCAATAAACAAGATCCAGATATAATGTTCATGCTCAATGCTGGCACAAAATAACAAATATTTAGGTCTAAAACTAATCCTGAAGGTAGATGTAGAGGTAGCGTGCCGACGGCGATCACATCGACTTTGGAACCATTTCTGGCGTGCATCGTCACCTCGTCCTTAGCCAATATTCGTTTATTCCACAGCTCCTGTTTCGAGTTACAAATACGAGCAACCGAACCAGTATCAAATACCCAAGTGCTGCTACGAGCATTAGTAAGGTACACATCAATAACATGCATATCAAATATACCTTTGTTCACTTTGCCATCCTTCTTATCCGCCAATTATTTGGGGCAGTTCTGCTTCCAGTGACTAGTCCCTTTGCAGTAGAAGCACTCAGTTTCAGGCTTGGGTCCAGCTTTGGGCTTCTTCCCGGGAGTGGCAACTTGCATGCCATTCTTCTTGAAGTTCCCTTTCTTTCCCTTGCCCTTTTTCTTGAAACTAGTGGTCTTGTTAACCATCAACACCTGATGCTCCTTCTTGATTTCTACCTTCGCAGCCTTGAGCATTGCGAAGAGCTCAGGAATTGTTTTGTTCATCCCTTGCATATTATAGTTCATCATGAAGCCTTTGTAGCTTGGTGGCAGTGATTGAAGAACTCTGTAAATAACAAAATCAACTGGAAGATCAACTCCCAGCTGAGTCAAGTGGTTATGATACCCAGACATTTTCAGTATGTGTTCACTGATAGAACTGTTCTCCTCCATCTTGCAGCTATAAGAACTTGTTGGAGACTTCATATCTCTCAACCTGGGCATTTGTTTGAAATATTAACTTCAACTCTTGGAACATCTCATATGCTCCATGACGTTCAAAACGTCTTTGAAGTCCCGGTTCTAAGCCGTAAAGCATGGCACACTGAACTATAGAGTAGTCATCAGACCGCGTTTGCCAGACATTCACAGCGTCGAGATTAGCAGGAGGGGGCTTGTCACCTAGTGGTGCACCAAGGACATAATTCTTCTGTGCAGCAATGAGGATAATCGTCAAGTTACGGACCCAGTCTGTGTAGTTGCTACCATCATCTTTCAACTTAATTAGCTTTCTCTAGGAACGCATTAAAATTCAGGGGAACGGTAGCTTGGGCCATTGATCTACAACATAGATATGCAAAACTATAAGACTAAGTGATGTCACTTGAAGCTACGTCGGTATTTCCCCAAAGAGGAAGGGATGGCGCAGCACAGCGGCAGTAGGTATTTCCCTCAGATATGAAACCAAGGTTATCGAACCAGTAGGAGAACCAAGCAACACAACGTAAACAGTCCCTGCACAAAAATAACAGCCACTCGCAACCCGACGTGTTAAAGGGGTTGTCAATCCCTTTCGGGGTACGACGCCTCAAACGGTGCGTGGACAGGATAAAGTTGAAATAGATTGAAATAATAGATCGCAAATAAAATAAAGTGCAGCAAAGTATTTTTGTATTTTTGGTTTAATAGATCTGAATAAAAAGAGCAAATAAAATAGATCGCAAAGCAAATGTATGAGAAAGAAGACCCGGGGGCCGTAGGTTTCACTAGTGGCTTCTCTCGAGAAAATAGCAAACGGTGGGTAAACAAATTACTGTTGGGCAATTGATAGAACTTCAAATAATCATGAAGATATCCAGGCAATGATCATCACATAGGCATCATGTCCAAGATTAGTAGACCGACTCCTGCCTGCATCTACTACTATTATTCCACACATCGACCGCTATCCAGCATGCATCTAGTGTATTAAGTTCATGGAAAAATGGAGTAATGCAATAAGAAAGATGACATGATGTAGACAAGATCCGTTTATCTATGGTGGTAGATATAGATCCCATATTTTTATCCTTAGTAGCAACGATACATACGTGTCGGTTCCCTTTCTGTCACTGGGATCAAGCACCGTAAGATCGAACCCACTACCGGGCGCCTCTTTGCATTGCAAGATAAATAGATCAAGTTGGCCAAACAAAACCAAATATTGGAGAAGAAATACGAGGCTATAAGAGATCATGCATATAAGAGATCAAAGAAACTCAAATAACTTTCATGGATATAAATTGATATAACTGATCATAAACTCGAAGTTCATCAGATCCCAACAAACACACCGCAAAAGAATTACATCATATGGATATCCAAGAGACCATTGTATTGAGAATTCAGCGAGAGAGAGGAAGCCATCTAGCTACTAACTACGGACCCGAAGGTCTACAAAGAACTACTCACACATCATCGGAAAGCCACCAATGGAAGTGGTGAACCCCTCCATGATGGTGTCTAGATTGGATCAGGTGGTTCTGGACTCTGCGGCGGCTGGATGAATATTTCGTCGACTCCCCTAGGGTTCTGGTATTTTTGGGGTATTTATAGAGCAAAGAGGCGGTCCGGGGGGCACCAGAGGTGGGCACAACTCACCAGGGCGCGTTTGGGCCTCCTGGCACGCCCTGGTGGGTTGTCCCCTCCTCAGGACTCCCCCAGATGCAACCAGGGCCCAACTTCTTCTATTTGGCCCATAAAAATCATCGTGAAGTTTCGTGGCATTTGGACTCCGTCTGATATTGATTTTCTATGATGTAAAAAACATGGAAAAACAGCAACTGGCACTTGGCACTATGTCAATAGGTTAGTGCCAAAAAATGATATAAAATGACTATAAAATGATTGTAAAACATCCAAGATTGATAATAAAACAGCATAGAACAATTAAAAATTATAGATACGTTGGAGACGTATCAGCATACCCAAGCTTAACTCTTACTCATCCTCGAGTAGGTAAGTGATAAAAACAGAATTTTTGATGTGGAGTGTTGTTCATCAAGTCATATCATATTCTTTTCTTTATAGCATGGAGATTTGGACTTTTATGTGATTCAAAGCAATAGTCTAGTTTTGACATAATAATTTAGATACTCAAGCATATCAACAAGCAACCATGTCTTTCAAAATATCAACGCTAAAATAAGTTATCCCTAGCCCATCATGCTCAAACATTGATCCATTCATGAAACACACTCGAATATTAACTACACCCAATACTTAAGCACGATCATATTTCCTCCTAGTTGGTGTTTTTATAAGAGAAGATGGAGACTCAAATTAAAAATAAAAATTGCATAAAGTACAAGAAAGGCCCTTCGCGGAGGGAAGTAGGGATTTGTAGAGGTGCCAGAGCTCAAAGCGAAAAAATAGAGATAAAAACATTTTGGGAGGTGCATCCATCCCACCAATGAAAACGACGTAGAGCTATGAATACTTTCCATGCTAGATATGCCATAGGCGGTTCCCAAACAGAAAATAAAGTTTATTCCTTTTTCCACCATTCTTTCACTTTCCATGGCTAGCCGTATCCACGGGTGCCTTCCATACCAACACTTTCCAAGAAATTTATTATTTGACAACATAAAGTAAATTCATTTTTGCATTTCGGGACTGGGCATCCCTAAAACCTTTGCCTTACTCTCGTGCAATGACAAGTGAATAAACACTCATCGTGATAATAACACATCCAGCATGGAAAATATAAGCCACTCGTTACCGTTCCGCGAGCGAAACAAACACACAAAAGTGAAGTTTATTTTGAAAATTGGAGATGGCACATGCAAATTTGCTTAGAACGGCAAAAGAATACCGCATATAGGTAGATATAGTGGACTCATGTGGCAAAACTGGTTTAAAGGATTTTGGATGCACAAGTAGAGATCATACTTGGTGCAAAATGAAGGCTAGCAAAAAGATTGAGAAGCGACCAACCAAGAAACGAATAATCTCATAAGCAAGCATTAAGCATAATTAACACCGAATAATGCACCACAAGTAGGATATAATTCTCATTGCATGATTATTGACTCTCGTGCATGCATAGGGAATCACAAACCTTAACACCAATATTCTTATTAGAGCACAATTACTCATCGACATAACTCACATATCACATCATCATATCTCAAAACTTTTACTAAGAATCAAGTTTATTTTGTCGAATGATCTTCATGACATTTTTCACTTTATCCTTCTTGGATATCTATCACTTTGGGACTAACTTTCATGTGTTGCTTTTCATAAGCTCAAACAAATATAAGTGAAGATCATGAGCATAACAAAATTTTTTCTCTCAAAATAATTTAAGTGAAGCAAGAAAGAATTTCTTCAAAATTTTACTAACTCTCAAATAAATCTAAGTGAAGCAAGAGAGCGTTTCTTCAAAAACACTAAGCACACCGTGCTCAAAAAGATATAAGTGAAGCACTAGAGCAAGTCCTAGCTCATAAAAGATTTAAGTGAAGCATAGAGAGCAAGTGTAACAAGTCATGATATAATTTTGGCTCTCTCAAATAGGTGTGTCCAGCAAGGATTGATGACTTAAAACACAAAATAAAACAAGAAAAGACACATATCATACAGGACGCTCCAAGCAAAACACATATCATGTGACGAATAAAAATATAGCCTCGAGTAAAATACCGATAGTTGTTGGAAGAAAGCGGGGATGCCACTCGGGGGCATCCCCAAGCTTAGTTGGTTTCTCATTTTTTGATAATAGCTTGGGATGTCGGGGCATCCCCAAGCTTAGGCTCTTGCATCCTTCCTTCATCCATCGTAAGATAACCCAAAACTTGAAAACTTCAATCACACAAAACTCAACAAAACCTTCGTGAGATCCGTTAGTATAAGAAAGCAAACTACTACTATAAGTGCTGTATCAAACCAACTCATATTTTTTTGTATTATATCTACTGTATTCCAACTTTTCTATGGCAAAAACTCATCAAAGAAAACCATAGAGCCATCAAAATAAGCACACAACATAAAGAAAACAGAATCTGTCAAAACAGAACAATCTATAGTAATCTGACTTTGGCGAATACTTATGTAACTCAAAATAATTCTACCAAAATAGGAATACCTGGGTAATTTGTATATTAATCTTCTGCAAAAAGAATCAGGGCAAAAGCTCTTTCTGATAAGAAAATGAGAAATGTTTCTGTGAGCGCAAAGTTTCTGTCTTTTTCACCAAGATCAAACAACTATCAACGAAGAAGATCCTATAGGCTTTACTTGGCACAAACACTAATTAAAACATAAAACACAATCATACCAGTAGCATAATTGTGTAGACACACAAGAACAGAAAGCAAAAAGCAAAAATAAAATTTTATTCATTGGGTTGCCTCCCAATAAGCGCTATAGTTTTACGCCCTTAGCTAGGCATAAAGCAAGGATCTAAGTTTTGTCATCTTTGGTTCTAGATCCATAAGATGCCCTCATGATTGATTCATAAGGTGGCCTGATTTTATTTCTAGGAAAGTGTTCCATACCCTTTCTCAAAGGAAATTGGAACTTGATATTGCCTTCTTTCATATCAATCACGACACCAATAGTGCGTAAAAACGGTCTACCAAGAATAATTGGACAAGACGGATTGCAATCAATATCAAGAACAATAAAATCTATGGGCACATAGTTCCTATTTGCAAGAATAAGAACATCATTAATTCTTCCCATAGGATTTTTAATAGTAGAATCCGCCAAGTGCAAATTCAAAGAACATTTTTCAAGATTGGTAAGACCAAGCACATCACATAAAGATTTCAGAATTGTAGAAATGCTAGCACCAAAGTCACACAAAGCAAAACACTCATAATTTTTAATCTTGACTTTGATAGTAGGTTCCCATTCATCATGCAATTTTCTAGGAATTGAAACTTCTAATTTCAACTTTTCTTCCAAAGCTTTCATCATAGTATCAACAATATGTTTAGTAAAAGCTTTGTTTTGTTCATAGACATGGGGTGAATTTAACATGGATTGCAACAAAGAAATACAATCAATCAAAGAGCAACTATCATAATTTAAGTCTTTGTAATCTGAAATAGTGGGTGCATCACTAACTAAAGTTTTGACCTCTCCAAACCCACTTTTATCAATTTTCTCAACAAGATTTTCAACCTCCGAAGTATTGGGACGCCTTCTACCTAAATTTGACTCTTCTCTAGTCCCTTTTTCATCAATCTTATATTTACTAAACAAGGAATCAATATAAGAAAGACCAACCATTTTAAGATCTTCATCATTTTTGCAAGAATAATCACTAGAAAAAGCTTTCTCTAAAAATTCTCTTTTAGCTCTAAGCATACCAGTTCTTTTCTTGCTTTCATCCATAGAAACATAAACAGCTTTAATTGATTCATCAACTTTAGGCACAAAAATTTTCATCTTGAGATTTTCCACATCATGAGCTATTCTATCAACACTTCTAGACAAATCATCAATCTTATTCAACTTTTCTTCTATGGAAGTGTTGAAAACTTTTTGCGTGTTGATAAATTCTTTAATATTATTCTCAAGATCAGAGGTGTTCCTATTATTATTATAAGATTGATTTCCATTGTAATTACCATAATTATTAGAGGAATCACTAGGAAAAGGCCTAGGATTAAAATTTCCTCTATAAGCATTGTTGTTGAAATTATTGCGAGAAATAAAATTCACATCTATGGCATCACTATTTTGCTAAATCAAAGTAGACAAAGGCATATCATTAAAATCACTAGGAGCACTTTTACTAGCAACCAATTTCATAAGAGCATCAACTTTATCACTCAAAGAAGAAATTTCTTCAATCGAATTAACTTTTTTACTAGTAGGAGCTCTTTCGGTATGCCATTGTGAATAATTTGCCATGATATTATCAAGCAATTTGGTGGCTTCACCCAAAGTAATTTCCATAAAAGTTCCACCCGCGGCGGAATCTAAAAGATTACGAGAAACAAAATTCAATTCCGCATAAAATTTTTGTTGATCATCCAAAGATTTAACCCATGAGTTGGGCAATTCCTTAGCATAATTTTCATCCTTTCCCAAGATTGTGCAACATGCTCATGTTCAAGTTGCTCGAAATTCATGATTTGGGTTCTAAGGGAAATAATTTTTGCGGGAGGAAAATACTTAGTGATAAAAGCATCTTTGCACTTATTCCAAGAATCGATACTATTGCGAGGCAAAGAAGAGAACCAAATTTTTGCAGAATCGCACAAAGAAAACAGAAATAATTTCATCTTGACCACATCATTGTCCACATCTTTTTTCTTTTGCATATCGCATAATTCCACGAAGGTATTAAGATGGGACGCGACATCCTCATTAGGAGTATCGGAAAATTGGTCTTTCATAACAAGATTCAGCAAAGCGGCATTAATATCACAAGTCTCCGCACTAGTGGCGGGAGGAGCAAGCGGAGTGCCAATAAAATCATTGTTGTTGGTATTTGAGAAATCACATAATTTGGTGTTCTCTTGAGTCATGATGACCACACAACAAGATTGCACTAAAAAATGGATCCGGCAAGAAAACGACAAATGAAAAAAAAAGAGGCGAGTAAAACGGCAAAATTTTGTGAAGTGGGGGAGAGGAAAATGAGAGGCAAATGGCAAATAATGTAAATTGTGAGGATATGAGATTGTGATTAGGAACCTGGTTATGTTGAAGACCCTCCCCGGCAACGGCGCCAGAAATTCCTTTTGATGTCGCTTGAAGCTACGTCGGTATTTCCCCAAAGAGGAAGGGATGATGCAGCACAGCGGTGGTAGGCATTTCCCTCAGATATGAAACCAAGGTTATCGAACCAGTAGGAGAACCAAGCAACACAACGTAAACAGCCCCTGCACACAAATAACAGCCACTCGCAACCCGACGTGTTAAAGGGGTTATCAATCCCTTTCGGGGTACTTTGCTACCTCTTGAGCATGCGTTGGTTTTCCCTTGAAGAGGAAAGGGTGATGTAGCAAAGTAGCGTAAGTATTTCCCTCAATTTTTGAGAACCAAGGTATCAATCCAGTAGGAGACTACACGCAAATCGCCTAGTACCTGCACAAACAATCAAGAACCTTGCAACCAACGCGATAAAGGGGTTGTCAATCCCTTCACGGCCACTTGCAAAAGTGAGATCTGATAAGGATAATAAGATAAATATTTTTGGTATTTTTGTTGTATAGATTGAAAAGTAAAGATTGCAAAATAAACGGCGATAGAAATTGGCAAGTTGAAGATAAACTAATATGATGTAAAATAGACCCGGGGGCCATAGGTTTCACTAGTGGCTTCTCTCATGATAGCTTATATTACGGTGGGTGAACAAATTATTGCCGAGCAATTGATAGAAAAGCGCATAGTTATGAGAATATCTGGGCATGATCATGAACATAGGCATCACATCCGTGTCAAGTAGACCGAAACGATTATGCACCTACTACTATTACTCCACACATCGACCGCTATCCAGCATGTATCTAGAGTATTAAGTTCATAAGAACAGAGTAACGCATTAAGCAAGATGACATGATGTGGAGGGATAAACTCAAGGAATATGATATAAACCCCATCTTTTTATCCTCAATGGCAACAATACAATACGTGTCGGTTCCCTTTCTGTCACTGGGATCGAGCACCGCAAGATTGAACCCAAAGCTAAGCACCTCTCCCATTGCAAGAAAGACCAATCTAGTAGGCCAAACTAAACTGATAATTCGAAGAGACTTGCAAAGATATCAAATCATGCATATAATAATTCAGAGAAGAATCAAATATTGTTCATAGATAATCTTGATCATAAACCCACAATTCATCTGATCCCGGCAAACACACCGCAAAAAGTATTACATCGAATAGATCTCCAAGGACATCGAGGAGAACTTTGTATTGAGAACCAACGAGAGAGAAGAAGCCATCTAGCTAATAACTATGGACCCGAATGTCTGTGGTAAACTACTCACACATCATCGGAGAGGCTATGGTGTTGATGTAGAAGCCCTCCGTGATCGAATCCCCCTCTGACAGATCGCCAGAAAAGGCCCAAGATGCGATCTCACGGGTACAGAAGGTTGTGGCGGCGGAAAGTGGTTTCGTGGCTCTCTTGGATGTTTTCAGGGTATAAGAGTATATATAGGCGAAAGAAGTAGGTCGGTGGAGCTACGAGGGGCCCACGAGGGTGGGGGCACGCCTACCCCCTGGGCGCGCCCTCCTGCCTCGTGGCCGCCTCGTTGCGTCTCTGACTTCCACTCCAAGTCTCCTGGATTGGGTTCGTTCCAAGAAAGATCCTCACGAAGGTTTCATTCCGTTTGGATTCCGTTTGATATTCCTTTTCTGCGAAACACTGAAATAGGCAAAAAACAGCAACTGGCACTGGGCCTCCGGTTAATAGGTTAGTCCCAAAAATAATATAAAAGAGCATATTAAATCCCATTAAACATCCAAAACAGATAATATAATAGCATGGAACAATAAAAAATTATAGATACGTTGGAGACGTATCATACGGCGCCTCAAACGGTGCATGGACGGGATAAAGTTGAAATAGATTGAAATAATAGATCGCAAATAAAATAAAGTATAGCGATTGTATTTTTGGTTTAATAGATCTGAATAAAAAGAGCAAATAAAATAGATCGCAAAGCAAATATATGAAAAAGAAGACCCGGGGGCCGTAGGTTTCACTAGTGGCTTCTCTCGAGAAAATAGCAAACGGTGGGTAAACAAATTACTGTTGGGCAATTGATAGAACTTCAAATAATCATGACGATATCCAGGCAATGATCATTACATAGGCATCATGTCCAAGATTAGTAGACCGACTCCTGCCTGTATCTACTACTATTACCCCACACATCGACCGCTATCCAGCATGCATCTAGTGTAATAAGTTCATGGAAAAACGGAGTAATGCAATAAGAACGATGACATGATGTAGACAAGATCCGTTTATCTATGGCGGTAGATATGGACCCATCTTTTTATCCTTAGTAGCAACGATACATACGTGTTGGTTCCCTTTCTATCATTGGGATCAAGCACCGTAAGATCGAACCCACTACGTGTTGGATCCCA
The DNA here is from genome assembly GCF_002575655.3 of Aegilops tauschii subsp. strangulata. Classification (NCBI taxonomy): domain Eukaryota; kingdom Viridiplantae; phylum Streptophyta; class Magnoliopsida; order Poales; family Poaceae; genus Aegilops; species Aegilops tauschii. The sequence continues at coordinate 232,551,533 of NC_053039.3, forward strand.
TCTTTTTATCCTTAGTAGCAACGATACATACGTGTTGGTTCCCATTCTATCACTGGGATCAAGCACCGTAAGATCGAACCCACTACCGGGCACCTCTTCCCATTGCAAGATAAATAGATCAAGTTGGCCAAACAAAACCCAAATATCATAGAAGAAATACGAGGCTATAAGATATCATGCATATAAGAGATCAAAGAAACTCAAATAACTTTCATGGATATAAAAAGATATAACTAATCATAAACTCAAAGTTCATCAGATCCCAACAAACACACCACAAAAGAGTTACATGATATGGATCTCCAAGATACCATTGTATTGAGAATTGAGCAAGAGAGAGGAAGCCATCTAGCTACTAGCTACAGACCCGAAGGTCTACAAATAACTACTCACGCATCATCGAAGAGGCACCAATGGAAGTGGTGAACCCCTCCGTGATGGTGTCTAGATTGGATCTGGTGGTTCTGGACTCTGCGGCGGCTGGATGAATATTTCGTCGACTCCCCTAGGGTTCTGGTATTTTTGGGGTATTTATAGATCACAGAGGCGGTCCGAGGGGCACCCGAGGTGGGCACAACCCACCAGGGCGTGCCTGGGCCTCCTGGCGCGCCCTGGTGGGTTGTCTCCTCCTCGGGACTCCCCCCAGGTGCAACCAGGGCCCAACTTCTTCCTTTTGGCCCATAAAAAATCATCGTGAAGTTTCGTGGCATTTGGACTCCGTCTGATATTGATTTCCTGCGATGTAAAAGACATGAAAAAACAGCAACTGGCACTTGGCACTATGTCAATAGGTTAGTACCAAAAAATAATATAAAATGACTATAAAATGATTGTAAAACATCCAAGATTGATAACAAAACAACATGGAACAATCAAAAATTATAGATATGTTGGAGACGTATCACTTAGTTCATGATAAATTAAGTTAAATTAATCAAATTACTAATGAACTCCCACTTAAATAAACATCCCTCTAGTTATCTAAGTGACACGTGATCCGAATCAACTAACCCATGTCTGATCATCACGTGAGATGGGGTAGTCATCAATGGTGAACATCTCTATGTTGATCATATCTACTATATGATCCACATTCGACCTTTCAGTCTCCAGTGTTCCGAGACCATATCTGTACATGCTAGGCTCGTCAAGTTTAACCCAAGTATTCTGCATGTGCAAAACTGTCTTACACCCATTGTATGTGAACGTAGAGTCTATCATACCCGATCATCATGTGGTGCTTCGAAACGATGAACTTTCGCAATGGTGCATACTCGGGGAGAACACTTTTATCTTGAAATTTAGTAAAGGGATCATCTTATAATGCTACCGCCGTTCTAAGCAAAATAAGATGCATAAAAGATAAACATCACATGCAATCAAAATATGTGACATGGTATGGCCATCATCATCTTGTGCTTTTGATCTCCATCTCCAAAGCATCGTCATGATCTGCATCGTCACCGGCTCGACACCTTGATCTCCATCGTTGCGTCGGGGTCATCTCGCCAACTATTGCTTCCACAACTATCGCTAACGCATAGTGATAAAGTACAACAATTACATGGCGTATGCATTTCATACAAAAGAGACAACCATAAGGCTCCTGCTGGTTGCCGATAAATTACAAAACATGATCACCTCATACAATAACGTATATCACATCATGTCTTGACCATATCACATCACAACATGCCCTGCAAAAACAAGTTAGACGTCCACTACTTTGTTGTTGCAAGTTTTACGTGCCTGCTATGGGTTTCTAGCAAGAACCGTTCTTACCTACGGAAAATCACAACGGTGATTCATCAAGTTTGCTGTTTTAACCTTCTTCAAGGACCGGCCATAGTCAAATTTGATTCAACTAAAGTAAGAGAAACAGACACCCGCCAGCCACCTTTATGCAAAACTAGTTGCATGTCAGTCGGTGGAACTGGTCTCATGTCCGTGGACATGTAAGGTTGGTCCGGGCCGCTTCCTCCCACAATACCGCCGAATCAAAATAAGACGTTGGTGGTAAGCAGTATGACTATCACCGCCCACAACTCTTTGTGTTCTACTCGTGCATGTCATCTACGCATAGACCTGGCTCGGATGCCACTGTTGGGAAACGTTGCATGGAAAACAAAAAAATTCTACGCACACGCAAGATCTATCCATGGAGATGCATAACAACGAGAGGGAGAGAGTGCGTCTACGTACCCTCGTAGACCGTAAGCGGAAGCGTTTAACAACGCGGTTGATGTAGTCGAACTTCTTAGTGCTCCAACCGATCAAGTACCAAACGTACGACACCTCCGCGTTCAGCACACGTTCAGCTCGGTGATGTCCTCCGCTTTCTTGATCCAGCAAGACGACGAGGTAGTGGATGAGTTTCGGCAGCACGACGGCGTGGTGATGGTGATGGTGAAGCTATCTGCACAAGGCTTTGCCTAAGCACTACAAAAATATGACCGGGGGTGTAAACTGTGTAGGGGGGCTCCGCACATGTCTAAGACAATGTTCTGGTGTGCTAGGCGCCCCCTCCCTCATATATATAGGTGGGAGGGAGAGGGGAGAGGCCAAGGGGCGCCCCAAGTAGCTCCGAATCCTACTTGGGCTTGCCCTAGGCCGCCCCCTTTCCTTCTTTTGGCGCCAAGGCGAAGGAAGTGGGAGGTGGCGCCCCCTTTCCTTTCTCCCACAAGGGGGGAAAGGCAGGAGGAGGTGGCGCCCCCTTTCCTTCTTCTAGGGCCGGCGGCCAGGGAGAGGGCGCGCCAACCCCTCTATGGGCTGGTGTGTGCCTCTCCTTGGCCCATTAGGCCCATAGACCTCCTGGGGCCTCCCGGAACTCCTTCCGGTTATCCGTTGACTACCCGGTGCACTCCGAACTATTCGGGTGTCTGAATACGACCATTTTGAGACTCCTCGTCATGTCCGTGATCTCATCCGGGACTGCGAACAACATTTGGTCACCAAATCATATAACTCATATAACACTATATCATCAACGGACGTTAAGTGTGCGGACCCTACGGGTTCGAGAACTATTTGACATGACCGAGACACCTCTCCGGTCAATAACAAATAGCGGAACTTAGATGCCCATATTGGCTCCTACATATTCTACGAAGATCTTTGTCACTCAAACCATTATGACAACATACATAATTTCCTTTGTCCATCGGTATGTTACTTGCCTGAGATTCGATCGTCGGTATCTTCATACCTAGTTCAATCTCGTTACTGGCAAGTCTTTTTACTCGTTCCGTAATAAATCACCTCGGGACTAACTCCTTAGTCATTTGCTTGCAAGCTTATGATGTGTATTACCGAGAGGGCCCAGAGATACCTCTTCGATACTCGGAGTGACAAATCCTAATCTCGACATATGCCAACTCAACAAACACCTTCGGAGATACCTGTAGAGCATCTTTATGATCACCCAGTTACGTTGTGACGTTTGATAGCAGACAAGGTATCGTCTGGTATCCGAGAGTTGCATAATCTCATAGTCGAAGGAATATGTATTTGACATGAAGAAAACAATAGCAATAAACTGAACGATCAATATGCTAAGCTAACAGATGGGTCTTGTCCATCACATCATTCTCCTAATGATGTGACCCTGTTATCAAATGACAACACATGTCCATGGTCAGGAAACCTTAACCATCTTTGATCAACGAGCTAGTCTAGTAGAGGCTCACTAGGGACACGGTATTTGTATATGTATTCACACATGTATTTAAGTTTCTGATCAATACAATTCTAGCATGAATAATAAATCTTTATCGTGAATAAGGAAATATAAAATAACAACTTTATTATTGCCTCTAGGGCATATTTCCTTTACCGGCCTCCGCGTGCTTTGGGCCGACATGAATGCGGCACGGTAAGCGGCGCGTGCATTGGAAGGAAAAGCGCGGGAGGGGCGGGTGAGGGGTTTTTGGTGGGTTAGGGTGGTCAGAAGCGGCCTTGGGAGTGGTCTGGACTCCCGCAAATCTCCCCCATTTTTTCTCCAGTTTGCGAGAGAAATCGCGTCCGTACCGCGCCACAGATCGATACAGGATCGCGTTGGATGGCTTCCGCGGTCCGGACAGCGCTGTCCGGACGGTTGCAGGAGGTTTACGGGTCCACCTTGGAGATGCCCTGATATCTCCAATGTCGTGCATCAAATCACCCATAAACGTCTAAACAACACGGTCTGAACACTTTGTATCGTGCAAGGCCGTGCATTAAACGTCTGCGGACCAGTCCAGGAGTCCGAATTTCCTCAAACCGGAAGTATAGCTGGGGAGGTTTGCGGGCGTCCGAAAAACCGACATGCATGCGTTTGACATCTAGAACCCAACCAAAACTTAGGTGGAGCCCGCACTTGCACATTTTCATCACCTTTTTGTGCAAAAGACCGTCGACCGAGAAGGAGGACCCGTCGGTTGTGGCCACCCAGAAGATGAACATGGTGACAAGCAAAGCCCACCACCACAAATAGAAGAAGAGGGAGGACGCTTTGGCGGTAATTGTTCACCTAGTACCTCCTCCGCCAAAGCGTGTGAATCGGCGGATTCCAGTCGTGCAATCATCGCCGCCCCGTAGATTGGTCCGTAGCAACAGTCTGTGTCTACTGTCACCGTCTGCCATGAATTGTCATTCACGGTCGACCTCAAGAGGGAATACACCTTCATGGAGCCTCCATTACAGTCGCCGACGCTTGTCGGTCTGCAGATGCTGGCTCCCTCGCCCTTATGTGCCTGATCTTTGTTTGTCGGAATGTCCCAACTGGGTGATGGCGGATGAGGAGACATTGATGAACATGATCCATGACAACGGCGTGCACATTGTTCGTTAGGATAGAGAAGAAACACATTCCCTTCATGCATTGTTGGTTGAAGTTGAGTGCACACTCCAAGTGGCTCAATGTCGTTGCCAATACCATCAAGACTGCTACCATAACCAATGTAGATGAAGATGGTGATGTAACAAAGCGAGGCCTTGCTCCAGCCAAATGGATGGCTAGGAACCGGGGGAGGAAGTGGGAGGAAGAGAAGGCGGCCAACATGATGGAGAGGTTTGAGGACATAATGGTGAAGAAGGAAGAGGCATGTGTGAAGCACAATAAAGTTTAGGAGGAAATGAAGATCAAGAGGTTTGAAAAATTCATGAAGGCGCATGACAAGAAGATCAAGCTCCAAGAGAGGAAGATTGATGTTAAGATATTGACCAAGAAGATGTCAGACTTGAATCGCGATGCAGCGAAGATTTTGCAAGCGTATCATGCTAGTATGTTGAAGCGCCACACGGATTACTTTGAAGCAGCCGACCAAAGAACGAAGAATTTGGCACGGACAACCGGATTGGGAGGCAAAAATTAAGGTCTTTTGCATGAACAACCAGACTGACTTCTTTTGAGATCGTTTTGTAATAACTTGATGAACATTTAATGCTTTTTTTGTTGTGATTGCATATGTTTGCATCTAGTTATCAATATACTAAATTGATATTGATCTACATATGCATGTCAAATGAAGGTGACCAGATCCGGAGCAGACATTTGGTGCACCGGTTTGGATGGAGGCCCAGTATCAGCTTCCCCAGATACGTCCGAATGTTTCCACAGATGTTTGGTGTGTTCGCTTTGATGCATGGCGTTGGAGAGTCCCTTAGCAACCACTCCTGTTGTGATCATAACAAAAAAACTCGCTTTGCCTATGAATGACATGTAGTTACCGCTTCGCCCGCTCTCAGAAACCGCTCTAGAGTGGTGATCGGGAGGCGATTTTCTTGCCTTCTCTCAACATCGGCGATGCTATGGGTCCTCGTCTTCTCCATCTACCGTTCCACGGCGGGACATGGTAGACACCCTGACAATTTCTCTCCGGTATGAAGATAGGATGCGCGTAGTTTGCTTTTCAGAGGTGTTGCATCAATGGTGGGGTGACACCATGTCAGAATAATCTGCTTCTCCTCTCCCCATCTCGGTGGCGCTCTAATGGGCACTGCCGAGAAGCAGGTGGCATTGTCTTCTTGCCGGTCTCTGGATCCAAGAGATTTGTGTCCGGTGTTCGGCGCATGGCAATCTCCCAGGTGGCGTAGATCGGTTGTTGTGGTTGTGCCTGGTGTCTTGTAGTGGGGTGTGTGGACGATGGCAAGCCACTTCTTCGACCGCATTGTATGAAGTTGACGACACTGGGATATAGCGGACAAGGGGAAGACCCAGGTCGACATGCCACAAAACCTTAGTCTCGTCACTTATGGCGATTCAGTTCATTGGCTCAAAAAGCATCCTCGTATGCGAAGGTGCTCCTCCAAATCTATGTATTCAACACTTCCCCTCTTTCTTCAGAGTTGCCTCGGCGACGGAGGACGATGGTGGGCGACATTTCATTGTGGCACAAGATTCCGATGAACTGAAATTCTAGTTTTATTTCTTGCGGAGTCTCTGGTGCAATATTGTAAAACATCTATATATGTGTTCTTCTAGTGACCATGTGTGTACTCTTTGTAATCCGTTCGTGTATTGAAATATATGTGGTTACTTCTCATAAAAAACTTGCTTTGCCTAGCCTTCAGCCATGAGTGACGAGTAGATGGTAGAACATTAAGTTCGTGTCATGACCAATGCCAACCACCTTCATAGTGCGACAACTTCAAAATTATCCAGTTCAATGTACCACCGCGGCCCCATCCATGCTTTTAGAAGAGTCGGCAACCAAGTGGTACGATCCGATCGGACATGAGGAAGGAGTCCTCTAGGAAGCGAGATCGATGGCATACATTGCTCTTGAAAATCTCATGTCCTGAGCAGCGACAAACACTGACACGAAGTGATGCCATTGAGCCTCGCCGGTGAGACGGGGAATGGCCAACATGTCCGTCGGCCACATCGGGACTCCATGAAAAACTCATGTGGTGTTCCCATGCAGGGATGATGCCATGTCGCCTTTGCTGCATGGCGTGGCTAGCTGGGCCTATGGTTTCCTCCAGTGCTCGAGGAAGGGCATGGGTGAAGGACATGACAGCACCAATATAGGAGGAGATGTCGCCATCATGTGTTGATGGCGTCTGCATCGGCTAACAAAGCATGGATTTCGCCCTAATGTATGATCGGCAAACATGAATACCATCAGAGCAAAGGGATGGCAATGGGAAGTGTATGGGCGGGTACATCCCCCAGCTTCCTAGACCCACAAAAACTTTCTATACCCACTCACTTCAATACCCATGGCCACAAATTAACACCCATATCCATACCCATCGGGTATCCTATACCCAATGGGTATCCAATGGGTACAATAAATAACATTTACATTTTGGAAAACTAGAGGAATGAGTCGAAAATTAATTGATGATGCCAAGCAGTTTAGCAATGATGCTACCTCCTTCGGCGGCTGGCCTCTTGGAAGCGGCAAGGGAGTATGAGCAGCGGTTGGTGGAATTCCAACACAATGAAAGGCAGCGATGGGAACTGGGGATCACTGGATTGAGGGTTGTAATACAGTCTGATGGTGAAGAGTCAAGACTTCATTATTTCGATGACTCGCATAGGATGTAGGAGGAGTGTCGAGCTGGTGGTTGCAGGCCGATGAGCTATGGCTGATTTAGGGAATAAGGGATTTCAGTTTGGGCCATAAGAGTTGGATGTTGACCACACATGTCATATGCGTTATTTTCATTTATTAATTTTCCTGGGTATCCATTGGGTTACCGATGGGCGCAATTTTATACCCATACCCTACCCATGTATTTTACCGGTATGGATACCCATTACCCATGACTACAAAATCTTGCCAAGTTTTGCCCATGCCCGTCGTTTTTGCGCCTGGTACTCGTGTGTACCCATACCCATGGGCAAAACTGCCATCCCTGGGTCACAGTCTAGAAATTATGAAGTGTGTCATCATCCAGGTCCACTACCCTAGAGAAGGAGTTGCGTCTCATTGCCGACAAAGAAGGGAGATATTGGGCGTCGCCAACCTCATCACTACAAAAGACTACCTCATCCATCCATCCTCGCTACACCGACAAGGAGAGTCGTAACCAGAACGGTCGTCTAGCATTGCCGCGCTGACATCTGGGAGCCACGTCTAGCATGTTGACTGTAGGGCCAGGAGACCGAGTTAAATCATACATATGAATGAGGAAAACATAGAATTGGAGTAGCATACATCTTGAAACTTACGGTATTGTAAAACGGCTGGAATTTAGATCAAAGAGTGTTTGATAACACATAAAAACATGAATTGTATAAAGCGGTTCCAGTAGATGAAAATTTTCTTCAACATTTTTCAAGAGTTCTATTCCTTTGAATCAAACAAACCATGTAGGAAAGATTTGCTAAGGATTCAAATCTTTCAAAAACCGCATGGAATTCCATTGAATCAAAAGGAGTGCATTGTGTAGAAATTAGTGTCAATGATAGATATCTCCATCTTCAGTTGTAGCGTGTGATTAGAAAGCATGCTCGATCAGGTGTGTTTTTGTGTGTGGGTTCGTGTATTGGTGCACATATCTTCTATATCAAAATAGCTAACCCCACTAACTATATCTCTCAACATGCAAGCATGCCATGTCATCACACACATGCATGAGAAAAGGCTCGGCCCCACTATCATATGTCACTCATCATACAAGCATGCCACTTCATGAAACATGCATGGAAAAAAGACCCCATCTCAACATGGAAACATCCATGAGAATTTTCATTCTATTATGCTATTTGTATTTAATAAACATTTTACAACTATATAGTAATCAAACATAATAAATCAAATGTATTTTCAGTTTTAGCCTTTTATATGATTAGTTCAAATATTCATGTTTCATACAAACGAATCACATTGAAATATGTTGCAAAATATTCTCGCAACAATGTGCGGGGTACCATATAATGGCAACCAAAAAAGTTTCAGCTCTTAATGATTGATGATTAACAAATAAATAAATCACACCAAACCGAAGAAAAAGAAAGGAAGAAATTGAAGATTCAAAACGAAGCGAAAACGTGCTACCTTGTCTGGTTACCACTGTCCTCTGTCCTGAGCTGATTGACCAGTTAAAGTGTGTACTAACCGCAATTAAAATGCAAAACTACAAGAAAAACACATAGCAGGTGAAAAGTGTCGCACGGAGACACCACCATGACCTTGAAGGCATAATAAATCTTGGCCCTTTTTTTTGCTGAATCATGGTGCTAACTAACAGGTAGAATGTGCCAGCCAGGTTGGGTAAGGCTGGTCATAGTGGGGAGTAACATATACTAGTATCAGACTACCCACAATGGGAGTAACATAGGTAGTAACATCACACATATCTAGATAAAATAGATGATGTGGCAAGCAATAAATGAAGAAAGAGAGTCATGTAGTAACATAGCTAGTTACTACTAGTATGAGTAACATCACACATCTCAAGGCAAGATGAGTCTATAGCATAATAAATAAAGTGTTGCATGTTACCACACATATGTTACTCCCCACTATAGAGGTAGTAACATAGAGTAGTAACATGGGCATGTTACTACTCATGTTACTATCCATTGTGGTTAGTCTCATGCATATGATATTAGTGTATGATACTACATCTATAGTGCATAATATCATAGATTAGTATCATAAGTGGTCTCATTTATTTCCATGCATGACACATAGTAGTATCACATTTATTATGTTACGGTATCTACCTATATTACTATAACCATCTCTCTCTTTTTTAATTCCTTACCACATAAGCATGTTTGCGAGTCCCAAATGTGTGATACTACTTATGTTACCCCACTTATGTCCCAAGTGCGAGTCCCAAACAAAGTAGGCGGCAGTGATGAGGCTCACCTGCTGCAGCAGCAGACTCTGCGCAAGATCACGGTCCATCAATAATGACTCAAATCTGAGTCCAAGAACCGAGGGTCCGTTTCGACCGCCTCATCGAGGGAATTTGAAGAAATTTCACATGAATAGGTTCGATTATAAGCGGTGAGAATTCATGGTTCGAGACGGAGCTAGGCTGGGAATGTGGTCAACTCAGAGAAAATATGTACTAGTACTAGCATCTGTGAAGTGAGAACGCCCCTCGATGACAAGCGAGAATGTGATTCATGCATCTGCGAAACCGGGCACTTGATCCCAGAAGGATTATAAAACCAGTGTATCGTTCTGTTGACTTTGCTACTATTAATTTTTTTCCTTTGACAATTGATAACTTTGATTTTTATATCCTGTGGGCAAAAAGAACCTGTTCCCCCGTATGGCGGGTTAAGCAAAAATGGATCAGTGGCCTGAAAACAAGGAAGGCAAGATCCCTGAAAATAATAGACAGCAATACTTTAGCTTTCAAGTTTCAGCAACAGCAACAGGCAGCAACATAAACCAAATGCTAGTAGGAGTACTGCAGATCAGTTTGTTGGTTTTTTCTTACGGTATCCCTGGCAGAAAAGTGGTAGTAATAGCATAACTGCAGTTCTTTGGCGCGCAATTTATTCTTTATTGTTGGTACATTTGTATTTGAGCGACATATAACCTTTATGTTAATCCCTATTAAAATGCATCCAAAAAAGCTAAATACCAGCAAAGGGGGCCTTTCTTGACTTTCTGATCTAACCAGCTGACGAGTTTTATTGTTTCAGAAAGTTTGGCCGACACTTTAAATTTTAAATATTACTCTGCAGCTGTGTCCAAGGTCTTCTCAGCAAACGAAAACCAATAGGAAGTTAACAAATGCATGCAAATCCGATCGGATGTCCAGAGGTTGCTCCCTGATTTGGAAATGAATTCGTCTTCTTCGATGCTTCCATGCTTAGGGAATTTTGTTTAGAAAATGTTGTACGGCATGTGCAACCTCCAGCTGCTCAAAACAGTTTCCACGGCATGTGTAAGATCAGGGCCTTCAGTAAAATATGAGGGCAAGCTGAACATTTGCTTGGGACCATTTCTACAATCTAAGATAAAAAAATTAATTAAACAAATTCAGTGACATCAGAGCCTAAGCATGCGTTGTCAAGCAATGATGGTGCAGAGTTAACTTTTTTCCCCTATCAATAGCTACAGATTTGACTATATATAGAGCCTAAAAGGGAGGTAGTACATGTGAATAAGCATTCGTTTGAACTCAAATCTGAAAATTTGGAAGAGAAGATATTGTGCCTGTGAAGGAGATATAAAGCTCTTAATTTGGCAAGAGAAGATGGGGTTTGCACCACTACTGTTTCCTCTGGCTGTGGCTACAAGAAGATTGGTTGTCGAACAACCAAAAGGGAAAAGATTAGTTGGCAACGGAAGGCCAAAAGTTTAAAGTAAGCGTATAGCAGTGCTCATTGTCTACGGGTTCGGCGACAACATGTTCGGCTCCTTGGGAATTTAGTAGCAAATCCAAAAGTTCAGTTCCTCTTGTCGGCAGAGGAACTGAACTCTTGCAGATCAAACTTCAGTGGCAATCACTAAGCAGAGAACCGTCCCGTTTTCGTTATTTGTAAGGATGGATCAAACTTGAGTGGCAAATCCAAAAGTTTTAAGCGTATAGCAGTAGCAATCACTAAACTCTTGCAGATCAAACTTCAGTAGCAATCACTAAGATGCTGGCTCCTGGTGGTCTCTCGCTGAAACTCATGGCTGAGAAGGTGTCACTGAAGGTGCCATCGCCAAGTTTGCTGATTTATTCCACGGGCAGCTCCCTCGTATCGCTGCCAGTGCTCTCTGTGCTCTCTTCCGGCTGGACTGCGAGCTGCCAACGGCGGTTGAAGACGCGCTACTCCAGCACGGTGGAGCCGATGGACGGACCACGAGCTCGATGCCGTGGCTGAAGTCTGAGCGTCACTGTGGTAGTACTGCTTGGATTGAGCTCTCCTTGTTCTGATGTTAGTGCAACTATTTTGGCTGGTAAGAGCATCTCTAGCGGATCACCTAAAAACTTAGTGGAGTAAATTTTCTACTTTACTCTACTAAACTGCACTTGGCCAATCCTTTAAATTCTATAAGGGAGTAAACGCAAAAATCCCCCCTGCAGCGCCAAAATATACTCGGCGCCCACGGCCAAGTAAAACTCATCCCGCCATTTTCTCCTCCCGCGCGGTTGCGTCCTTCTCGCGGCCGCCCCACGCGCCGCCATTGCCACCGATGAACACGCTCTAAATTACCATTCGACTTGGGATCATGAGGATCGGAGGTGGCAGAAGAAGAGGCGACCAAAGAGGAGGTGGCCAAAGAGGAGGTGGCCGATGAAGAAGAACTTGAGGAGTTGACCGAAGCAAGCATGAAGACGCCAAGGTCATGAACTCACAATTACAATCAAGTTGAAGATATTGATCTATGCTATACTCGGATGAACATCTCCATGGATGCATCAGTTGGAAGGATCAAACCAAGGACAAGTTTTGGGAGAGAATTGCGGAGCACTACAACAACTCCGTGGAGGTGACAGCAAGCCGTACACAAGGGTCTCTTGGGCATCGTTAGGGCACCATTCACGACAATGCAACCGATGCATGGACTGCTTGCATCAATCAAGTGAATTATGTATCACCTAGCGGTGTGCAAGTCACGGAGTATGACCTGTACATCCAAGAACTCTTCAAGCATAGGAACAAGAAGTTCGGCCACAAGCCCTTCGCTTTGTATCGTTGCTACAAAAAGCTTTGCAAAAACGAGAAGTGGATCAAGAGAGTTGGTGGCCGAGAAAATTGTGGTGGTGGTGGTGGCCGAGACGGCGGCGGCGGCGGTGGCCGAGACGGTGGTGGTGGTGATGATGGCCGACAGGATGGTGGTGATGGTGATGGTGGCCATGTGTACGGTGGTGGCGGTGGTGATTTCTTCGGCTAGAATGTTGTTTGAGTTCGTGCATGCCATTGGTTGGCCTCGATCCACAACATAACATATGCTATGTTTGTGGTTATTTTGAATTAAACTTGATTAGTGAAATGATGTCTTTTGGAAGAACTATATGCTTGTTAATGGTTATGTTATGAAACGGTATGCTTGTTAATGGATGACTTATGCATGTTTGATGATATATATTGTGAAGTGTTTGAGGTTCATGCGGCTAGGACAAAAAAATTATGCAAATTTTTTTCCCACTAAGTTTAGGGAATCGGCAAGGTGCGGCCACCTATAAAGGAGTAAAAGTTTACTCCACTAACTTTACTCGGCCGGATACACCTCTATTTTTTGGGGACCGACTAGAGTTGCTCTAACTTAGGAGAGTGTTCCCCGATTTGGTGAGTGTGTGATGCTGCTTGCGTCGAGCTGCTGCTGCTTTCTATTGTGTCTATTGTCTAGTAACATAGGAAGGATATTCTCCTGCTCGTGTGTGTGCTACTGCCTATGTCGAGTCTTCCACGACGCGTCTGCTATTATTTGCCCTGCATGAAGTGCTTAATGTTCAAATTGTCAATGCTTGCTTGTCCCCTAAGTCATGAGTCGTGTTGTTTTCCAAATGTTGATCACATCCCCAAAAATGTCAATTTTGGAATGTTAGAAATCAGTTTTGCTTCTAATTGCTTGATCAAAGCTAGTTTTGACTAGGAGTTGAATAAATTGATTGTTGTTTGTAACTCAAAGTAATTTTGGAATCATTAAGAACCATAAAATCATGTTTAGGTTGTATTTATAATGCCAAAATTGAGCTACAAAATGTGTGTGACTTTTCTTTAATATTGGACTCCACTACAAATCTGACGTCAGATTTTTGATCATTGCGAATTGAACGTTTTCATGAAAATTTATGTTCTTCTAGGATGACAAGTTTAGTTGGTAAGCATGGCAAATTCATATCGGTTCAACTTTTGTCAGAAAATTGTTGGGTTTCCAGACTAAATTTATCATCATCATGCCAATATAAATTGCCATGAAAAACCTCAAATTTGCCATTCCTAAAAATCCGACATCTGATTTTTAGTGTTTCCATTAACATTTTCAGTAAATTTGTTTCCCCAAATTCCAAAAATTATTTGAAACCCAAACTATTTTTGGGAATTTAATTGAACCCAAAAATTGAATTTGGGGAATATTCCAAATAGGGCGACAGATTGTTTATTTAATTTTGGTGTGAAATGTAAACTTCCTAAGTTCCAAATATTCATTTGGACCTGTGTGATCCCCCCCACCCCCCAAAAAAAATTTGGAGCAGATTTGATCTTTGAATCAAATGCAAATTCAAAAGAAAAAAACATGAAAACAGAAGAAGAAGAAACGAAGCCTAATCTAACCTATCTAAATCCCAACCCAACACGACCCATCCCCATTAAAAAAGAGAATATATTCTCAAAAACAAAATTAAAAAGGAGAATAGGTACAGAGGCGTGACAACTGTCCGATTTTAATATGATCGAACGCACCTCAGTACGCCACGCTGCCCTCCCCGTCTCTCTCTCTCTTGCACACTCATGCTGAGTCATTGATAACACGGGCCCACGTGTCTGGTTCGTTAACCTCTCTCCAACATTGACCACACCCATGATACAGAGCACGACCGCGAGCACTACCCCATAATCTCCATGTTACGGCTACGCCTGAGCACCCTGACCCCCTCTATTTGACCTTCGACATCCCCTCTCTCATTCCCGTGTGCCTCTCGTAGGAAAGAGCCGTCGGGCCACTCCGAATCGAGCTTGAGCCGCCGGCACCAAGAGAGCTCCGACGGGGAATTTCCAGTGCCACCTCTGAGCCTCTGCTTCCCCAATCGAGCACCACGATGAGGACCCAAGGAAGATCAGTGTTGTCGCCGCTCTAGCTTCACCATGTTTCATCATGCCATGTTATCTTTTATGGAGATATGCCCGTAGTGAAACTATGGATCTTAGTCCGTTCATCCATATTGCTCTCAACCTCGACCAACATCCTTTTAATTCCATTTATAGTCTAAACTTTTATTTCTTTTCTTTTGTGTAATCAATACTTCTAAATACAACTTTTATTAATCCTTGAAACTAGCAAAGCTAGCTAGTAATACTGAGAATCTTACAATATTTTTGGGGAAGGGGCAATGCAAGTTATGTATTTGTGTCTGCAAGTACTAATCATTGGCATAGTACAAGTACTCATGTTTGTTCGATCAAGCTTAAGGTTGTCCACTTGAGGGAACTTGTTGCTTGATACAAACCTCTGCACTTGGGGGCCTAACACCTTCCTAGATTAGAGGAAGTAGGTACTGTTAAGGCACATTTCATTAGGGACAACTTCATTGTATAGGAAAAGTGTACAACTTCTACAGAGTGTCTAAACTATTCAAATAGCCGCATCCTCGATTATAGACATAGTTTGATCAAAATCACACTTGTCGGTCAACGTCGAGTAAAAGGAGAAGAAAAGAAAACTGTTAATAAAAAAAATACTTGGTTGGAACGCCAAGATTGAACATTGTGAACTTGAGGATGGGCCGCTGAATAATGTGGTGACCAATCTGAGAATGATGGTTTGTGTGACCTAAAACAAATGTTTATTTTGCTTTATGGTCCATGTATATTTACACGAATGTCTATTTTAGATGCTTCTATTATGCCCCATGATCAAGGCGTCGCATAGTGTAACGCCCACGATGCGGCTATATCTCCCACGTGTCGAGGCACGACTTAGAGGCATAACCGCATAGTGGTTTTGTCGCAAGAAGGGTCATCTTCACACAATCCCATGTAATGAACAAGAATGGGATAAAGAGTTGGCTTACAATCGCCACTTCACACAATACAAAAATATTATCATACATCATCCAAAATACAATCATAAAGACCGGCTACGGTCAAAATCCAGATGAAAATAAGACAACCCCAAATGCTAGATCCCCGATCGTCCCAACTGGGCTCCACTACTGATCATCAGGAAAAGACACATAGTAACGACCACGTTCCTCGTCGAACTCCCACTTGAGATCGACGCCATCATCTGCACTGGCATCATCGGCACCTGCAACTGGTGTTGGAAGTATCTGTGAGTCACGGGGACTCAGCAATCTCACACCCGCGAGATCAAGACTATTTAAGTTTATAGGACAAGAGGTGCAACGAGGTGGAGCTGCGGCGGCAAAAGCATATATGGTGACTAACTTGCGCATATGAGAGCGAGAAGAGAAGCAAAGGAGCGGACGTCATCTAGCAATGACCAAGAAGAGGTCCTGAACACCTACTTACGTCATACATAACACAGACCGTGTTCACTTCCCGGACTCCGCCGAGAAGAGACCATCACGGTTACACACGCACTTGGTGTATTTTAATTGGGTCAAGTGACAAGTTATCTACAACCGGACATTAACAAATTCCCATCTGCCTCATAACCGCGGGCACGGCTTTCGAAAGATAATACCCTGCAGGGGTGTCCCAACTTAGCCCATCATAAGCTCTCACGGTCATCGAAGGATAAACCTTCTCCCGGAAAGACCCGATCAGTCTCGGAATCCCGGTTTACAAGACATCTCGACAATGGTAAAACAAGACCAGCAAAGCCGCCCGAATTTGCCGACAAATCCCGATAGGAGCTGCACATATCTCGTTCTCAGGGCACACCGGATAAGTCAAGCTACGAGTAAAACCAGACCTCGAGTTTCCCCGAGGTGGCCCCGCAGGCTGCTCGGTTCGGACCAACACTCGAAGGAGCACTGGCCCCGGGGGGGGGGGGGGTTAAAATAAGATGACCCTCGGGCTCGCGAAAACCCGGGGGAAAAGGCTTAGGCGGCAAATAGTAAAACCAAAGTTGGGCCTTGCTGGAGGAGTTTTATTCAAGGCGAACTGTCAAGGGGGTCCCATAAATCACCCGACCGTGTAAGGAACGCAAACTCAAGGAACATAATCCGGTATAACAGTAACTAGGGCGGCAAGAGTGGAACAAATCACCAGGCATAAGGCCGAGCCTTCCACCCTTTACCAAAATATATAGATGCATTAATTAAATAAGAGATATTGTGATATCCCCAACATATCCATGTTCCGACATGGAACAAACTTCAACTTCACCTGCAACTAGCAACGCTATGAGAGGGGCTGAGCAAAAGCGGTAACATAGCCAAACAACGGTTTGCTAGGAGAGGATGGTTAGAGCTGACATGGCTAAAATGGGAGACATGAAATAGCAAGTGATAGGTAGCGAGCATGGCAATAGAGCGAACAACTAGCATAGCAAAGATAGAAGTGATTTCGAGGGGTGGTCATCTTGCCTGCAAGATTCTCAGAGTTGTCGAAAGCTTGATCCTCGTAAGCGTACTCGACAGGTTCCTCGTTCACGAACTCGTCTCCCGGCTCTACCCAAGACAAGAACACAAACAAACGGAACCACAATCAACACGAGAAATGCGCAAGCAACATGATGCAAAACATGCATGATATGCAAGATATGACATGCGGTGCATATGCGTGCTCCGGAAGGAAAAAGATGAACATGGCAGTAACTTGGCAAACCAAGCATGCCACTGGAAAGATGAGATGATTTCGGTCGAAATCGATATAAAGATCACCGGAATCGGATGCACGGTTTGCAAATGGCAAGCAAAACAAGAATGACACTAATCTGCGATAAACAGCAAGATAGCACTTAAAATACAACAAGTAACAATGCTACAACACCCCAACATAGCAACAAAGCATATGACAGTAATCTACAGGAGATGCTTGACAAAAGATGAACACTGAGCTATGGCTAGTTCACCACATATCAAGCTCAAACAAGCATGGCAAAAGTGCAAAAGATTACAGGTTCACAGACTTAGTGAAAAATTGGACATGGCAGAAATCAGCATCAGGTAGCAATGTTCTACTAAATGCACATGACAAAAGTCCCTTACTGACCATAAGCTAAAAAGGACAAGAAGATATGATGGCAAGCATGTAAACATAGCAAGTTTCGTTATCAGGTTTCAGACTTAGCAGAAAACAGAGCGTGGCAGAAATATTAATATGTAGGCCTCTTTGTGAGCTTGATGCACTCACTACAGAGCAACGCATGACAAAACAAGCATACCTACAGCAAGATGGCATGTTTATAAAGCTATTCATGGCAAGAACAATTGCATAGCATGTATGGATCAACTACAATAAGCTTGGCAAAAATGCATATCATGTTAAGAATCTGCCAGAAATATTTTATAGCAAACGTAAAGCAAGATTGAGTCATGCTATGGTACTCTAAAATTGCAAACAATTGCAGGAATGGATCAATTACAACTATAGCTACAAAACATCCTTACTGAACATCTCCAAAATATGCATGAATCTCTCTGTAGCATCAAGTTTACATGGCAACAAAATTACAGCAGACAAAGACACAGATAAATCACTAAGTCCCTGAAATCAGAATTATTACGGGGCCTACTTTGCATGCTTGTGCTAGTCACCACAAAGATCACAAAAATACATGGACTATACCACTGGAAAGATGGCATGGCATACTTCAAAACACATGTAGAACTCATGCTCAAAAGATGCACAGAATAAATGATACAAAAATGACAAATCTCCAAGTTCTGATAAGAACCAGAGATTAACAGCAACTAGCCCTCTTCCAACGAAGATTTGGGTATCAAGATGACCCCTAATGAAAATGATGCAATTGAACAAAATGAAGAGCATCACGAGGCGAAAAATTTGACATATTATACACGCAAATCGGAGCTACATGCACAAAGTTATCGCATCGGCGCGGGGGAAGGAGAGGAGGAGGCGCGGCGGGGGAGGCGCCGGCCGGAGGCGGGGGCGGCGGTCGCCGGAGGCGCGGCGGCGGCGCAGCTCCGGCGGAGGCGGCGGTGATGGGCGCGCGCGGGCGCGGAGGAGGCGGTGGCGGGCTCGGGCGGGCCTGCTGCGGGCTTCGCGGGCCGTCGGCGGGGCGGTTGGACGTCGTCCGGCGCGGACGGACGCGTCCGGCGGCGTGGTGGGAAAAACGCTAGGGTTCGTGTGCGAATCCGTTTTTCGGGATGCCCACTTATAAATAGGTAGAGGGAGCTAGGAGACTCCAAATGAGGTGCGGTTTTCGCCCACACGATCGTGATCGAACGACCTAGAGCATGGAAGAGAGTTTGGTGGGATTTGGGCTGGTTTTGGAGGGGTTTTTTTGCTGGATACTCAAATGGACATTGCGGAGGCCCGGTTAACCGTTGGAGTACCAAACGACCTCCGAATGGAACGAAACTTGACCGGTAGTCTCCGGGTGGTATATTAAGACCACTTGACAAGTCTCGGTCCATTCCGAGAAAGTTGGACACACGCACACGAAAGAAAACTAGAGGGGTGCACCGGAGGAGATAGGAGCGCCGGATTGGAAAACGGACAACGGGGAAAATGCTCGGATGCATGAGACGAACACGTATGCGAATGCAATGCACATGATGACATGATATGAAAATGCATGACATAACAAAATACAAAACGCAAAACAAAACCCGACAACGGAGGGAAAAACATATCACATAGCCGGAAATGGCAAGAGTCGGAGTTACAAATATGTCAAGTTACATGCGGGGTGTTACACATAGACATCCGAGTTGGTATGGCAATGCAACCCAAACCATTTTTATAGGGTTTAGCGGCTGGAGAGGCGGCGCACGGGCGATTCCGAACTACCAGCAACTTCGCAAGGATTCATACCACCGCGGTCCCTTGTTCGTGATCCTGGTGCTTGTTCTTCTCGGCAGTTGCCTTCAGGGTGATCCAGGAGGACCTTTGAGTCCTTACCCACCCTTGGGTGTGTGGTTTTAGGGCATGTTCTAGGGTCCAGGGAGTAGTGGATGATGGCTAGTGCTGAGTCGATCTAGGCAAGAGAGGGAGTCGAGAGGGTGATGGAGAAGATGAATTTATGAGAGAGTGAAAGCTCAAGGTTGGTGGTGGATGATCATGGGGATGATGGGGCCCTTCTGAAGTGGGCGCTCGTGGGGAAAGTGTTGCATTGAAGGGTGTTGCATGTGAACACTATGGCTGATGCGCTTAGGCCTGCAAGGGGTAACCCAAAAGGCTTATCCTTTTACTCAGTTGACGAGAATCTGTTCATTGCTAAACTAGAGGCCACCGCGACTGAGATGTTATCTACAAAGGGGGTCAGTGGATGATTGGTAAGTGCTACTTGTGAGCTGCGTTGGGATTTTCCCGAAGAGGAGAGGATGATGCAGTACAGTAGAGATAAGTATTCCCTCAGTTAAGAACCAAGGTTATCAATCTAGTAGGAGAACCAAGCAACACCTCGTTAGCAGTACCTACACATAAAATAGTAAATACTTGCACCCAACACGAACAAGGGGTTGTCAATCCATCGGAGATTAATTGCAAGGATCAAATCTTGTATTGATATATAGATACATAAAACAAAAAATAAAATAAAATAAAGAAAATTGCAGCAAAGTATTTTTGGGATTTTAATATATGAAAAAAGTAGACCTGGGGGCCATAGTTTTCACTAGAGAATTCTCTCTTGAAAATAACATACAGTGGGTAGACAAATTACTGTTGGGCAATTGATAGAAAAGCGAATAATCATGACGATATCCAAGGCAATGATCATGTATATAGGCATCATGTCTGAGACAAGTAGATCGACTCCTGCCTGCATCTACTACTATTACTCCACACATCGACCACTATCCAGCATGCATCTAGAGTATTAAGTTCATAAAGAACGGAGTAACGCCTTAAGCAAGATGACATGATGTAGACAAAGTAAACTCATGCATGAATTAACCCCATCTTTTTATCCTTAATGGCAACAATACAAATATGTGTCTTGTCCCTTTCTATCACTTGGATATAGATCACCACAAGATTGAACCCATTACAAAGCACCTCTCCCATTGGAAGAAAAATCAATCTAGTTGGCCAAACCAAATCAATAGATCAGAGAGAAATACAAAGCTATAATAATCATGCATACAAGAGTTCAGAGAAGACTCAAATAATATTCATGAATAATCTGATCATAAACTCACAATTCATCATATCCCAACAAACACACCACAAAAAGTGATTACATCGAATAGAACTCCAAGAACATCGAGGACAACATTGTATTGAAGATCAAAGAGAGAGAGAGAGAGAGAGAAGAAGCCATCTAGCTACTAGTTATGAACCCGTAGGTCTGTGGTAAACTACCCACACATCATTGGAAGGGTAGCAAGGTTGATGTAGAGCCCCTCCATGGTCGGTTCCCCCTGCAGCAGAGTACCAGAAAAGGCCTCCAGATGGGATCTAGCAAGAACATAAGCTTGCGGCGGAGGAAAAAGTCTTTTGGGTGGCTCTTTGTTGGTTTCCCAATTTTAGAGAATTTATAGAGGCGGAATTAGGTCAAACGGATGCTCGTGGGCCCCACAAGCCACCAGGTCGCACCCACCCCTGGGCATGCCCTGGGGCCTCATGGGCCCCTCCTTCATCTTCTGGGCCTCTCCTGGAGCTTCCAGGGTCTCTTATGTCAAGAAAAAATCTCTAAAAAAATTCGTGCCACTTGGACTTCATTTGGTACTGATATTCTGGAAAACCAAAAACAGGCAAAAAACAGCAACTGACACTTGGCACTAAGTTAATAGGTTAGTCCCAAAAAATGATATATAATGACATATAAATGCATATAAAACATCCAAGATTGATACTATAATAGCATGGAACAATCATAATTACAGATACGTTGGAGAAGAATCAGTAAGCATGTTATAGTTCTGGAGATTTTGATTGTAGATCAAGACCTTCAGCTTGGAAATTTGAGAGGTTGCAGTTCTAGGCTAGGGTAATCAATCTTCCCTTCAACCTTCGCTGAACATAATGGCCGGGGAAGATAGCTGGTATGATGGGTGATGTGATTCACGTTGATGTAGATTAGAAGGGCTTTGCCTTTGGTGAGTCTTTGCGAGCTAGAATCTAGCTGAAGGTGAAGGAACCCCTTATGAGGTGGGTGCAACTGGAATCTGCGCAGACAAAGGAGACGATCTTTTACGACATCCAATATGAAACCTACAATATTTTAGCTTTTCATGTGGATTGATGGGACATTCAGATGCATTATGTCTAAGTCTAGCTGAGGGATATGCCAAAGGTATCTGTAGTTTAGGGGACAAGATCAGGTGGTTGGCCATGAGGAGGAGCTGGGCAATGACCCGCGGAGTCAAGGTCTGAGTAATGGAGCAAAGGATAGGAAGGATGAGTGGGAGAAAGATGATGAGGTTGAGGATGGAGACGAGGCAACGTCACCACTGAAACCAGGCCAAGGAAAGTTAAGGATGCAATATAGAAATTTAATTCATAAGGTGGTGCTGGCTAGTGGTAATAGCTTTACAGGCTGAGGTAAAAGCCGAAATGAAGGGTATCGGCATGCCGATATGGGTACACAGCAAAACCATGGCAATGGGATGAGCAATCAGCTGATGCTCGTGGATCAAGAAACGTTAAACAAGAGGAGAGCTGGAGGCTGTGACATCTGTGGAATCAAAAGTGAATAGTAGGATTTGAAGAAGAAGAAAGCAAGCAGAGTTAATGCTAGCATTGACGAGGTCGTGGCTACGGGTCAACCCTTCCAAGACCAATGAATTGTATTGTTTGAAACTGTTGTGGACTTGGGAACCTAGAGGAACTTTGAGAGCTTTACCACCTGGTGAGGTTGGAGTGCCCGCCTTGGTTTTTTTTGAAACAAAGGTCGAGGGTAAGCGAGTTGCAGATTTGAGAGCACGACTAGGTTTGGAAGGATGTGTGCTCATAATCGGTGACGACTAAAGTGGTGCTTTGGCCTGTTTTGGTCAAAAGAAGTTGATGTGACGCTAAATAATGTATATGTCCAACGTATTGATGTCATAGTAAAAACATATTGGGACTGACATGAAAGAATGGTGATTCACTGGCTTTTGTGCGAAGGCTCGAAGTAGCGAGAGATATGAGAGCTCGAAATTGTTGAAATGGTTGAGGTCTCAAAGTGATATACCCTGTCTTTGTGGGGGATATTTAAATGAAATTCTTTATAATTCTAAATGATTTGGTTCAAACGATCGAGATTAATGGAAAATGGAAGGTCTCCGTGAGGTGATTGATTGCTGGAACTTTCAAGATCTGGGGTTTATAGTGTTACCGTTAACGTGGGACAATAGACAGGACGACCATGCGAACGTCAAGGTTTGATTGGATTGATCAAAGAAGATCCATCTTTTTTGCAATTGTGCACAATTACAAGGGTCTGCCATGTTTCGTCTCCTTTGTCTGATCACCGCCTTGTTGTTGCAAACATTAAGAGGGTTGATGAAGGGGAGGATAGAGGGCCACATAGGTTTATGTACGAGGAAGTGTGGCAGTGTGAGGACTCCTATGAAGCCGTTGTGTTGGATGGATGGGAGAAAGCAAAGGGGGTTAGAGAGGGAGCTAGCTCGGCAACTGAATGTGCTCCTCCACAATGAGGAAATAATGGCTAGGCAACAATCTCGAGTGGATTGGTTGCGTGCAGGAGATCGAAACACCAGGTTCATCCATGCTAGGGGCTCCATGCATAAATTTTGAAAAAATAGTGGCCTTAGAGGATGCGAGTGGGGTGGTTGTAGATACAAAAGAGGTTGTACATGAAGAGATACATGACTTCTATACAATCTTGTACTCAGCCCAGGAGGATATACACATTGAGGAGGTCCTTCACCACGTCCCAGCAAAAGTTACGACATGATGAACAAATGGCTAATGTGAATGTTCCAGGAGGAGGAGGTTGATACATCTCCAACGTATCTATAATTTATGAAGTATTCATGCAGTGTTTACAAAAAAATTATATGATTTTGGTATGATTTGAATTGAACTAACCCAGACTGACGCTATTTCAACAGAACTACCGTGCTGTTGTTTTTTGTAAAGAAATAAAAGTTCTCGGAATTGGACAAAACTTTTTGGAGATTTTTTATGGAACAAATGAAGAATATTGGAGCAAAGAACTACTGGAGGGGGGCCTGCTGCCCACTAGGCACCAGGGCGCGCCACCCTCCTCTGGCGCATCCTGGTGGGTAGTGGGCCCCTCAAGGCCCATCTCAGCGTGAGATCGACACCAAAAAATCTATAAATACAGAAACCCCCAGAAATAACCCTAAATCAGACGTTCCACCGCCGCAAGCCTATGTAGCCATGAAAAACCAATTTGGACTCTATAGCCATGAAGTTATATTGTTATGGATCCTCCAACATGTGGTGTTTGCTTAGGATCTTTTGCTAGCCATAAATTCGTACTAAGTAGAGATACTACTTGTGCATCCAAAAACCTTTAAACCCAATTTATTGCCATTAGTGTCCACCATATCTACCTATGGATTGAATAAGATCCTTCAAGTAAGTTGTCATCGGTGCAAAAAGCAATAAAAATTGCTCCTAAATATGTTTGATCTTTTATTGTAAGGGAAAATAAGCATTGTACAAACTTCTGATGGCAAAGTAATAAAAGCGACGGACCACATAATAAAGGTTGCTATCATAAGGGGCAATATAATGTGACATTCCTTTGCATTAAGATATTGTGCATCCAAAAATAAAAAGCACATGACAACCTCTCCTTCCCTCTACGAAGGGCCTATCTTTTACTTTTCAGTATTTACTTTTATGCAAGAGTCAATAGTATGCATTCTCATTTCAACCTCAATTATTCTCTATTTGGCAAGCATCAAGTGGTGGGGAAAGATCTAGGAACATATGGCAAGTCAAATATATTTGATCATGAATTATTATTGTTAACAATTATCTCTATGATAAATAAGTTGGGAGGCGAAACATTAAGCCCCTATCTTTCTCTGTGCTCGATGGATGCCATTTATTCTCAAAATATGCTTTGAGTACTAGCAATCATAGAAGACTATATGATGATTGAATATGTGGATCTCTTACTTAGACTTTGTTGAATAAGTTGAATTGCAATTGCTTGGTGACTGAGAACATAGGTTGTTAAGTTTCAAGAGAATGCATTGTTTGAACCATAACATGTGAATTGATTACTACTTTATCATGATGAGTTTTATGAGAAAGAGTTGCTGTTATGATGCTAGGAGAAGTGATTGAAATTATCATTAATCAAACTTATGCACCATGCGAGCATTCACACTTCATAAATTATTTCTTTTATCATTTACCTACTCGAGGACGAGTAGGAATTAAGCTTGGGGATGCTAATACGTCTCCAACGTATCTATAATTTATGAAGTATTCATGCCATGTTTACAACAATTTTATATGGTTTTGGTATGATTTGAATGGAACTAACCCGGACTGACGCTGTTTTCAGCAAAACTACCGTATTTTTTTTGCAGAAATAAAAGTTCTCAGAATTGGATGAAACTTTTTGGAGATTTTTTATGGAATAAATGAAGAATATTGGAGCAAAGAACCACTGGAGGGGGCCCCCTGCTGCCCACTAGGCACTGATAAGCCACAAGTATAGGGGATCAATTGTAGCCTCTTTCGATAAGTAAGAGTGTCGAACCCAACGAGGAGCTAGAGGTGGAACAAATATTCCCTCAAGTTCTATCGACCACCGATACAACTCTACGCACACTTCACGTTTGCTTTATCGAAAAAAAGTATGAAACTAGAAGTACTTTGTAGGTGTGATAGGATAGGTTTGCAAGATAATAAAGAGCACGTAAATAAAATCTAGGGGCTGTTTAGATAAAGACACAACTAAGTTAATTTTAGTAAAGAGCTTTTGTCAACAATAAAGTTATTTGTCCCTAGGCAATCGATAACAAGTACCGGTAATCATTCTTGTAATTTTCAGGGAGAAGCATGAGCTAACATACTTTCTCTACTTGGATCATATGCACTTATGATTGGAACTCTAGCAAGCATCCGCAACTACTAAAGATCATTAAGGTCGTGAAACCCAATCATAGCATTAAGTATCAAGTCCTCTTTACTCCCATACGCCATAACCCACTTATCCGCGTTTGGGCTGCTGTCATCCCCCGCAACACTGATAATAAGTAAACCATGAACATATTGCAACACCCTACAGCGGGGGTCCCTCACGTTTGCACGAGACGGAGGGCACCGTAGGACAGCACCAAAAATAAAATATACAATCATACCAACCAAGATCACGATTAACCCATAGGACAAAACAGATCTACTCAAACATCATAGGATAACCATAGATCATTGGGAAATAATATATGGAGTTGAGCACCATGTTTAAGTAGATATTACAGCGGGGGGAAGAGGTGTTACACTGCTGCATAGAGGGGGAGAAAGTTGGTGTTGACGGTAGCAAGATTGTTGGTGTAGATCGTCATCCCGATCGTTGCCCCGGTGGCACTCCGGCGCCACCGGGAGAGAGGGGGAGAGAGCCCCCTCCTTCTTCTTCTTCCTTGGCCTCCCCCCTAGATGGGAGGAGAGTTCCCCCTCTGGTCCATGGTCTCCATGGCCGGGGAGGGCCGGGAGCCCCTCCGAGATTGGATCTCCCTCTCTGTTCTCTTCTGTTTCGCGTTCCCCAGATTTGGTCGAAAACCGTTTCTTATATTCCCAGAGATCCGTAACTCCGATTGCGCTGAGATTTTAACACGATTTTTTTCTGGATATAAGCTTCCTTGCGCCCGAAGTAGAGCTCCAGCCGACGTTTGAGGAGGGCACAACCTACCACCGCGTGCCAGGGGCCTTTGGCGTGCCCTGGTGTCTTGTGGGATATGTGGGCCTCCGTTGCGGTGATTCCAACTCCCAAAAATCACAAATATTCCAAAATAATTCTCCGTGAAATTTTATTGCATTTGGAATTTGTTTTATATGGATACTCTGTGATACAAAAAACATGCAGAAAACAGGAAATGGCACTGGATCAATAGGTTAGTCCAATAAATCATAAAAAGTTGCCAAAAGTATGTGAAAGTGGTATAATATTGGCATGAAACAATCAAAAATTATAGATACGACGGAGACGTATCAACATCCCCAAGCTTAATTCCTGCTCGTCTTCGAGCAGGTAAATGATAAAAAAGATAATTTTTGATGTGGAATGCTACCTAGCATAAACTTGATCATATATCTAGTCATGGCATGAATATTAAGACATAAGTGATTCAAACCAATAGTATATAATTTGACATAAATACATCAATACTCAGGCATCCCAACAAACAATCATGTCTTTCAAAACATCAATGCTAAAGAAAGTTATCCCTACAAAATCATATAGTCTTGTCATTCTCTGTCTTCTTAACACAAAGTATTTATCATGCACAACCCCGATGACAAGCCGAGCAATTGGTTCATACTTTTTAACGCGCTTCAGCTTTTTCAACCCTCACGCAATACATGAGCGCAAGCCATGGATATAGCACTACGGGTGGAATAGAGTATGATGATAGGGGTAAATATAAAGAAGACAAAAAAGTAAGAAAGTCTCACATCGACACGGCTAACCAACGGGCTATGGAGATGCCCATCAATCGATATCAATGTGAGGAGTAGGGATTGCCATGCAACGAATGCAGTAAGAGCTATAAGTGCATGAAAGCTCAATATGAAAACTAAGTGGGTGTGCATCTAATCCTATAATGAAAAATTCCACTAGTATATGAAAGTGACAACATAGGAGACTATCCATATGAAAAACATGGTGCTACTTTGAAGCACAAGTGTGGTAAAAGATACTAACAATGCCCCTTCTCTCTTTGTTTATTTTTTCTTTTTTTTTCCTTTTCCTTTTTCTTTTTTCTTTTTTTCTTTTTCTCTCTCTCATTGTCCGGAGTC
Source organism: Aegilops tauschii subsp. strangulata (assembly GCF_002575655.3). NCBI lineage: Eukaryota > Viridiplantae > Streptophyta > Magnoliopsida > Poales > Poaceae > Aegilops > Aegilops tauschii. The sequence continues at coordinate 232,579,143 of NC_053039.3, forward strand.
TTATCTCGACTTGTGGGGGAATCATAGTCTCCATCATCCTTTCCTCACTGGGGCACTGCTCTAAAAATGAATAATGATGATCATCACACTTCTATTTACTTATAACTCAAAAGAAATAAAAATTACAACTCGATACCTATGACAAAATATGATTCTATATGAATGCCTCTAGCATGTACCAGGATGTGCAATGATCTAGCGTAACATGTATGAAAAATGATGAACGGTGGTTGAGCCACAACTACTATGTCAGCTATATGATCATGCAAAGCAATATGACAATGAATGCTCAAGTCATCAAACGTAAGTGGTGGAAGTTGCATGGCAATATATCTCGGAATGGCCATGGAAAAGTCATAATAGGTAGGTATGGTGGCTGTTTTGAGGAAGATATAGTAAGGCTTATGTGTGATAGAGCATATCATATCACGGGGTTTGCATGCACCTGTGAAGTTTGCATCACATCTCGATGTGAGAATGGGCAATGCACGGTACCGTAGAGGCTAGAAAATTGCGAAAAGGTAAGAGTGCGTATAATCCATGGACTCACATTAGCCATAAAGAATTCATATACTTATTGCAAAAGTTTATTAGCCCTCGAAGCAAAGTACTACTACGCATGCCCCTAGGGGGATAGATGGGCATGCTTCGGGAATCACAAACCTTAACACCAATATTCCTACGAACCACAACCATTTACTAGTACTTCCCACATATTACCATCTGTATATCGCAAAACTATTGCAAGGAATCAAACATATCATATTCAGTGATCCATAAGTTTTATGTAGGGTTTTATGACTAACCGTGCAATTGACCAATTCTTGTTGAATCTCTAAATAGATATAAGTGAAGCATGAGAGTTTAATTCTTTCTACAAAAGATCATGCTCTAACAAATATAAGTGAAGCAAAAGAGCATTCTTCAAACAACGGTTTTCTATGTGAAGAGAAACAGGCAATCCAAACTTCAAATGATATAAGTGAAGCACATGAAGCATTCTATAAAGCCACACTCAAAAGATATAAGTGAAGTGCAATGAGCATTCTATAAATCAGCCATGGACTATCTCATACCAGCATGGTGCATAAAAAATGAAAAATAAACACAAAAGACGCTCCAAGATTCACACATATCACATGAACGAAACAAAGACGAAAATATACCGATACTTGTTGAAGAAAGATGGGATGCCTTCCGGGGCATCCCCAAGCTTAGACGCTTGAGTCTCCTTGAATATTTACTTGGGGTTCCATGGGCATCCCCAAGCTTGAGATCTTGCCTCTCCTCCTTCTCCTCATATCGAGACCTCCTCGATCTTTGATCACTTCATCCACACAAAACTCAACAGAAAGTTCGGTAAGATCCGTGAGTATAATAAAGCAAATCACTACTCTAAGTACTGTTGCAAACCAATTCATATTTTGTTTTTGCATTGTAGCTACTGTAATATAACTTTTCCATGGCTTAATCCACTGATAGAAATCGATAGTTTCAGCAAAACAAGCAAACAATGCATCAAAAACAGAATCTGTCTTAAACAGGACAGTTTGTAGTAATCTGAACATTCACCATACTTATGGTACTCCAAAAATTCTGAAACAATTAGGAAAAATAAAAAATTTGTATATAAAGACAGTGCAAAAAGTTTCAGAACCTTTTGACGTTCCAGTAAAAAATGTAAAATCACGCACTACAGCCAAAGTTTCTGTTTTGCACCGCACAAACCAACAAGCAATGTAAACATCCTAAAGGCAAATCTTAGCACATTATTTTTATAATACAATGGAATTGTACAAGGGGATAATTATTTTTGTTAAAAAGTTTCTGTAATTAAGATTCACAAAGTTTCCATGGGCATGAACAAAGTTCAAGGCTAGCTCTCGCTTCCACGGTGCTCGTCTATCTCACTTTCACTTTTCTTTTTGTGAAGTTTTAAGTTCCCCTCTCTATTTTTCTTGTTTTTAAACTATATAAAAGAACTCAACAGAAATAAATGACTCTCTAAAACTTCCGGGTTGTCTCCCTGGCAGCGCTTTCTTTAAAGCCATTAAGCTAGGCATAAAGTGCTCAAGTAATGAATCCACCCGGATCCCAAGGTATATCAAAGCCAATTTTAATTAACAATGATTTGGCATTTAGTAGTGAGCACAAAGCAACATATATCATGCAATGACGAAGTCTAACTCTCTTCCTATGCATCGGCATGTCATACAAGAATAATTCATGAACATCAAGTAAAGGCCAATACATAGCATAAGCAGTTTCTTGCAATTTTATCGTGTTGGAAACATCGAGAGGTGGAGATATGGTTCCTCTATCATAATAATTGCAAGTAGGAGCAGCAAGCACATGCATATTATATTCATCAAAATCATCATGTGTAGTAGCAAAATGCAGCCCATCAACATAATCCTTAACAAGAGCAAACTTCTCCGATATAGTGTAGTTTGGAGAATTCAAAAAGATAATAGGACTATCATGTGTGGGTGCAATAGCAACAATTTCATTCTTAACATAAGTAACTATAGCAAGTTCATCTCCATAAGCATAATTCATATTGGCATCTTGGACACAAGCATAGCAAGCATCAAGTTCATCAAAAAGGGATATTTCAAGTGAATCAATGGGATCATAGCAATTATCATGGCAATCATCCTTTGATAAGCATGAAGAGAAATTAAATAATGTATGAGTTGAAGAGTTACTCTCATTAGAAGGTGGGCATGGGTAGCTAATCCGTTCTTCCTCCTTTTGTTTTTCGCTCTCCTCATCATCTTTTTCATCCAATGAGCTCATAGTTTCATCAATTCCTTCTTCCTTAGAGTCCTGCAAAATATTAGTCTCTTCTTGGACAGCAGAGACTTTCTCAGTAAATTCATCAATATCGGAATTGTATTTATAATTATCATAGCAATATTTAAGGATGGCAAAATTTTCAGGTCTATAAACATCATCATCAAAAGCTTCATATTTTTCAAACAAAGATTCAATTCCATAAGCACCCTTAAAAGCAACAAATTCTTCTATTCGTTCCACATCATAGTAATCATATCTACCATTAGCATAAGAACTAAGGTTTCATTATCATTAAATTCACATGAAAAGGGAAGATGTGGAGCGTTCATCCTAGAGCAACAAGTATAATCATATCTCAAGCATAGCTCCCGAGCATACCAATGCAACATATGAATTTGATCCCATAACAATTTCCCTTTATGATTCAAGCGATAATCCCTAAAGTATTCACATTGATCCAACGTTACTCCCATTATATAGTTGAATGGGGTTTTCTCAGGATTATCAAAGTAGTGCATAATATCTTTTACATAACGAGCATCGAGGGTTTTGGGAGGTTCCCCATCTCCATGAGTAGCAAGTACCACTAATTTTTTTGGTGTTTCGTGTTCCATATCCATAACTAAATCTCTAGAACAACTAAGAACAGGAAATAAAACTACTTAGTGATAAAGCAAACAACCACACACGAGAATATTCACCCCATGCTATTGTTCCCCGGCAACGGCGCCAGAAAAAGGTCTTGATAACCCACAAGTATAGGGGATCAATTGTAGCCTCTTTCGATAAGTAAGAGTGTCGAACCCAACGAGGAGCTAAAGGTAGAACAAATATTCCCTCAAGTTCTATCGACCACCGATACAACTCTACGCACACTTGACGTTTGCTTTATCAGAAACAAGTATGAAACTAGAAGTACTTTGTAGGTGTGATAGGATAGGTTTGCAAGATAATAAAGAGCACGTAAATAAAATCTAGGGGCTGTTTAGATAAAGACACAACTAAGTTAATTTTAGTAAAGAGCTTTTGTCAACAAGAAAGTTATTTGTCCCTAGGCAATCGATAACAAGTACCGGTAATCATCCTTGTAATTTTATATGAGGGAGAGGCATGAGCTAACATAGTTTCTCTACTTGGATCATATGCACTTATGATTGGAACTCTAGCAAGCATCCGCAACTACTAAAGATCATTAAGGTCATGAAACCCAACCATAGCATTAAGTATCAATTCCTCTTTACTCCCATACGACATAACCCACTTATCCACGTTTGGGCTGCTGTCATCCCCCGCAACAGTGACAATAAGTAAACCATGAACAGATTGCAACACTCTACAGTGGGGGCCCCTCACGTTTGCGCGAGATGGAGGGCACCGTAGGACGGCACCAAAAATAAAATATACAATCATACCAACCAAGATCAGATTAACCCATAGGACAAAACGGATCTACTCAAACATCATAGGCTAACCATAGATCATTGGGAAATAATATATGGAGTTGAGCACCATGTTTAAGTAGATTTTACAGCGGGGGGAAGAGGTGTTACACCACTTCCTAGAGGGGAGAAAGTTGGTGTTGACGGTAGCAAGATTGTTGGTGTAGATCGTCGTCCCGATCGTTGCCCCGATGGCACTCTGGCGCCATCAGGAGAGAGGGGGAGAGAGCCCCCCTCCTTCTTCTTCTTCCTTGGCCTCCCCCCTAGATGGGAGGAGAGTTCCCCCTCTGGTCCATGGCCTCCATGGCCGGGGAGGGGCGGGAGCCCCTCCGAGATTGGATCTCCCTCTCTGTTCTCTTCTGTTTCGCGTTCCCTAGATCTGGCCGAAAACCGTTTCTTATATTCCCGGAGATCCGTAACTCCGATTGCGCTGAGATTTTAACATGATTTTTTTACGGATATAAGCTTCCTTGTGTCTTGTGGGCTGTGTGGGCCTCCGTTTGCAGTGATTCCAACTCCAAAAAATCACAAATATTCCAAAATAATTCTTCGTGATATTTTATTGCATTTGGACTTCGTTTGATATGGATACTCTGCGGTACAAAAAACATGCAAAAAACAGGAACTGGCACTGGGCACTGGATCAATAAGTTAGTCCAATAAATCATATAAAAAGTTGCCAAAAGTATGTGAAAGTGGTATAATATTGGCATGAAACAATCAAAAATTATAGATACAACGGAGACGTATCAGGCACCAGGGCGTGCCACCCCCCTCTGGCCTGCCTTGGTGGGTAGTGGGCCCCTCGAGGCCCATCTCAGCGTGAGATCGATGCCAAAAAATACTATAAATATAGAAACCCCCAGAAATAGCCCTAGATCAGAAGTTCCACCGCCGCAAGCCTCTGTAGCCAAGAAAAGCCAATCTGGAACCTCTTCCAGCACCCTACCTGAGTGGGAAATCATCAGCGGAGGCCATCTTCATCATCCTGGCGGCCACTATTATTAGGAGGGAGTAGTCCACCCTCGGGGCTGAGGGTTTGTACTAGTAGCTATGTGTCTGATCTCTCTCTCTCTCTCTTGTGTTCTTGATTTGGCACGATCTTGATGTATCGCGAGCTTTGTTAATATAGTTGGATCATATGGTGTTTCTCCCTCTCTCTCTTGTTGCGATGAATTGAGTTTTCCCTTTGAGATTTCGTTATTATCGGATTGAATACTTTGTCGGATTTGAGAGCACTTGATGTATGCCTTGGCACTCAACTCGCGGATTCCCGAGGTGACATTGGGGTAATCTATGCATAGGGATTGATGCACGTTTTCGTCCTTGCTTCTCCGGTAGAAATCTTGGGGCACTCTTTGAAGTTCTTTGTATTAGATTGAGTATTATGAATCTGAAATTCTTTGATGCATATCGTATAATTAACTCACGGATACTCGTGGTGACATTGGAGTATCTAGCTGACATTAGAGTTGGTTGATGTGTATCATTCGGTGTTATTTTAGTACGAACTCTTGGGCTATTTGTGACACCTATAGGAATACCTCTGTAGATCGATTGGAAAGGATAACTTTGAGGTGGTTTTCTACCCTGCAGACAATTTCTTCTTATGTTCTCCGCTAGATAAGAACTTTGGAGTGGTTCTCCGTCGCACGCTGTGAAGGAAATATGCCCTAGAGGCAATAATAAAGTTTTTATTTTATATTTCCTTATATCATGATGAATGTTTATTATTCATGCTAGAATTGTATTAACCGAAAACTTGATACATGTGTGGATACATAGACAAAACACCGTGTCCCTAGTAAGCCTCTACTAGACTAGCTCGTTGATCAAAGATGGTTAAGTTTCCAAACCATAGACATGTGTTGTCATTTGATGAATGGGATCACATCATTAGGAGAATGATGTGACAAGACCCATCCATTAGCTTAGCATATTGATCATTCAGTTTTATTGCTATTGCTTTCTTCATGTCATATACATATTCCTTTGACCATGAGATTATGCAACTCCCGAATACCGGAGGAATGCCTTGTGTGCTATCAAACGTCACAACATAACTGGGTGATTATAAAGATGCTCTACAGGTATCTCCGAAGGTGTTTGTTGGGTTGGCATAGGTCGAGGTTAGGATTTGTCACTCCGAGTATCAGAGAGGTACCTCTGGGCCCTCTGGTAATACACATCATAAGAAGCCTTAGAAGCAAAGTGACTAATGAGTTAGTTGCGGGATGATGTATTATGGAACAAGTAAAGAGACTTGCCGGTAACGAGATTGAACTAGGTATGAAGATACCGACGATCGAATCTCGGGCAAGTAACATACCGATGGACAAAGGGAATAATGTATGTTGTCATAAAGGTTTGACCGATAAAGATCTTCGTAGAATATGTAGGAGCCAATATGAGCATCCAGGTTCCGCTATTGGTTATTGATCGGAGACGTGTCTCGGTCATGTCTAGATAGTTCTCGAACCCGTATCGTCCGCACGCTTAACGTTCGATGACGATTTTGTATTATATGAGTTATGTGATTTGGTGACCGAATATTGTTCGGAGTTCCGGATGAGATCACGGACATGATAAGGAGTCTCGGAATGGTCGAGAGGTAAATATTGATATATAGGATGATAGTATTCGGACACTGGAAGTGTTCCGGATTCTATCGGGTATTTATCGGAATACTGGGGGGTTACCGGAAACCCCGGGGGAAAGATATGGGCCATGAGAGGGGAGCACACTATACCACAAGGGGTGGCGCCCCCCCTATGGAAGCTGGCTGAATTGGAAAAGGAAAGGGGGGGGGGGTTCAGCCCCCTTTCCTTTCTCTCTTCTCCCTTCCCTTTTCCCCTCCCGGTAAAAAGGAAAGGGGGGAGGCCGAATTGGGGAGGACCCCAAGTAGGATTCCTCCTACTTGGAGCACCCCCTTGGCTGCCTCTCCTCCCCTCCAACCTATATATATGTGGGGGGGGGGCACCGCTAGAAGATGCACCAACAATTGTTAGCCGTGTGCGGCGCCCCCCCTCCACATTTTACACCCCCGGTCATATTCTCGCGGTGCTTAGGCGAAGCCCTGCGCGGATCAAATCACCATCACCGTCACCACGCCGTCGTGCTGACGGAACTCATCTACTACCTCGACACCTTGCTGGATCAAGAAGACAAGGGACGTCATCGCACTGAACGTGTGCAGAACTCGGAGGTGCCGTATGTTCGGTGCTTGATCGGTCGGAACGAGAAGAAGTTTGACTACATCAACCGCTTCCGCTTTCGGTCTATGAGGGTACGTGGACACACTCTCCCCCTCTCGTTGCTATGCATCTCCTAGATAGATCTTGCGTGAGCAAAGGATTTTTTTGAAATTGCATGCTACGTTTCCCAACATGTTGAGGGATTATTATATGATCCAATCATATTAGGATTGTTGAGAGATTGCACTAGTGAACATATGAACCCTAGGCCCCATTTTCAAGCATTGCAATACCGTTTGGGATCACTTTTGTTACCTGATACCTTGCAATTTTTTATTGTTCCTATTACAAAAATCAATATCTACTATCATTACTACACTTGTATCATCATCTCTTCGCCGAGCTAGTGCAGCTATACAATTTACCATTGTATTGGGTATGTTGGGGACACAAGAGACTCTTTGTTATTTGGTTGCCGGGTTGTTTGAGAGAGACCATATTCATCCTACGCTTCCCACGGATTAGTAAACCTTAGGTTATCCACTTGAGGAAAATTTGCTACTGTCCTACAAAACTCTGCGCTTGGAGGCCCAACACGAGTTTACAAGAACAAGTTGTGTAGTAGACATCAAGCCCTTTTCTGGAACCGTTGTTGGGGAGGTGAGTGCTTGAAGGTATATCTTTAGATCTTGCAATTGAATCTTCTAGTTTCTTGTTTTACCACTAGTTTGGTTTATAAAAGAAAACTAAAAAATGGAATTGAGGTTGCCTCATATTATTCGCCTTTATCATGTCTGATGTAGGGTGGAACCCTAGATGGCCGATCTTTCATGAAAGGAGCGGATCCCTACGAAGAACGTGATGAACACGAGGGAAAACATGAGGGGAACACGAGAGAAATCACTCAACCAACAAGAATAGATCACACATGCGCTAGATCGATGAACACAAAGGTAAGATACAAGATCCAAATCCAACAAAGGACGATACAAAGGTAACCAGTTCTTCTCCGGAAGGAGGTCTTGATGGGGCCACCCAAGAGGGGGTCTTGAATCCAAGGGGATCTTCTCCGTAGAGGGGCCGCGGTCACTCTCGAGGAGACGATCCGTATGGATGAGCAAAAGCTATCCTCACATATGAGCTACTACTTTGCTAACCCTAAAAATGGGGAGGAGGAGGTCTATTTATAGCCCAAGGGGTGAAGGGGTAAGTGAGGGGACGAAACGGGTACACGGGCCTCGGCCCAAGTCACGCACGCAGGCGGTGGCCGGATGATCCGGAAGTTGGTCCGGATGATCGGGGCTTCGGGGGTCCGGATGATCCGGGTCGGCATCCGGATGATCCGGTTGTGTTGGAGCAGCTGTGGAAGGGCCGGATGTCCGGGTCCGGGTCCGGACGTCCGGGTGTGGCCGGATGATCCGGGTCTGGGTCCGGATGATCCGGCTTCATGTTGAAGCTTCGGGTGTCATTGGGCATCTTAGCCGGATCGTCCGGGCCGGGGTCCGGATGATCCGGGCCGAGGCCGGGTCGTCTGGACGGCGGTCTGGATCATCCGGGCTGAGGCTGGATCGTCCGAACGGCGGTCCGGATCGTCCGGGCTTCTGCTGACTTAGCCCTTTTCCTTCTCCGTCTTCACGTCCATCTTCCTCTTCGGATTCTCCTTGCTCCTTGGCGTCTCCATGGCTAACTCCTTGATGCCTGAGTATGCACAATGTCTCCGTTTGAGGTAGTAGCCATGTCTGATGGTCATCGAAGTGGAATTGTGAGAGGAGAGATGTCACCTCGGTCTCGAGAGCTCTTGCACGTGATCGAGTCATGGGTCCACTAGGCACTTGATGAGACGATGGTAGGTCCATGGGGATGACCTTGGGATGCTCCGCATCATCTCCCCTCCCTTGGGAAAGATCCGACGTCGGATCGAAATCCTGATCACCATGGTACGGGGAGAGATCTTTGACGTTGAAGATGTTGCTCACGGAGTACTTGTCACGTGGGATGTCGATCCTGTATGCGTTGTTGTTGTAGCGTGCAAGCACCTTGAATGGTCCGTCGGCTCGTGGTAGAATCTTGGACTTGCGTTCGTTGGGGAAGCATTCCTTGTGAAGGTGTAGCCACACAAGATCTCCAATGTTGAATATCATGGGTTGCTTGTTGACGTTGAGCTTGATTGCGAGTCGTTGTACTTGGCGCTCAATGGTGTGCCTTGTATCTTCATGCATCTTCTTGAGGTGGTTGACTCGGGCACCCGCGTCCATGTTTGTGCGCTCTTGGAGTGGTAGGGGTAGGATGTCCAATGGGGACAATGGGTTGAAACCATAGACGACTTCGAAAGGGGACTTGCCGGTAGTCTTGTGTCTTGCTTGGTTGTAGGCGTACTCGGCGATAGGTAGGCATTCCTCCCACTCCTTGATGTTCTTCTTGATTAGCATGCGAAGAAGGGTGGAGAGCGTACGGTTTGTCACCTCCGTTTGGCCGTCGGTTTGTGGATGATATGCCGTGCAGAATAGTAGCTTGATTCCGAGCTTGGCGCATAAGGTCTTCCAAAAGTAACTCAAGAACTTGACGTCGCGGTCCGAGACAATCGTCTTTGGCACTCCATGAAGTCACAAGATTTCCCTACAAAAGAGATTGGCAACATGTGAAGCATCGTCTATCTTGTTGCAAGGAATGAAATGTGCCATTTTAGAGAATCGGTCCACAACAACAAAAATGGAATCCTTGCCATTTCGAGTTCGAGGAAAACCAAGCACAAAATCCATGCTAATATCTTCCCATGGTTGGAATGGAATTGGAAGAGGCATATATAATCCATGAGATTGAGCTTTAGACTTAGCTTTGCGACATGTAGAGCATCAGTTGGTGAAGCGGTTGACGTCACGAAACATCTTTGGCCAAAAGTAGTTCTTGGAGAGCGTAGCAAGGGTCTTGTCGCGTCCAAAATGTCCCATTAGTCCTCCTCCATGAGATTCTTGCAGAAGTAACAAACGAAGAGAAGACTCGGGAATGCAAAGTTTGTTAGCTCTCATAAGATATCCATTTTTGATGTAATAGCGTTCCCAAGATGTGTGTGTCATTTGGCATAAGGAATGGCAAAAGTAGGATCATGCTCATACAAGTCTTTTATGTGCTCAAAGCCAATGACATTTAATTCAAGTTGAGTAACAAGCATGCATATACGGGAAAGTGCATCCGCCACAACATTTTCCTTACCTTTAATATACTTGATGACATAAGGAAAAGACTCAATAAATTCACTCCACTTAGCATGACGCTTGTTCAACTTAGTTTGACCCTTAAGGTATTTAAGCGTTTCACGGTCGATATGGATGATGAACTCATGAGGGCGAAGGTAATGTTCCCATTCACGCAAAACTCGCACTAAAGCATATAGCTCTTTGTCATAGATGGGATAATTGAGTTGCGCTCCGGAAAGTTTCTCACTAAAATATGCAATGGGGCGCTTCTCTTGCGTTAACACACCTCCTATGCCATTACCACTAGCATCGCAATGAATTTCAAAAGGTTTGTCGAAGTTGGGTAATGCAAGCACGGGAGCATGAGTAAGCAAGTTCTTAAGCTCATTGAAAGCGATATCTTGGGATGTTCCCCAAACAAACGGTGCATTTTTATTACTCAAAGCATGCAAAGGTGAAGCAATGGTGCTAAAATCCTTCACAAATCTACGGTAGAAACCGGCTAAACCAAGAAAACTACGCACTTGTTGTAAATTGGTTGGTTGGGGCCAAGTTTTAATAGCATTGATCTTAGATTCATCAACATGAACACCCTTAGAAGATACTACGAAACCCAAGAAAACAAGCTTATCAACACCAAAGAGGCATTTTTCCATATTAGCATAAAGTTGCTCTTTTCGAAGAGTTCTAAGCACGGTGCGAAGGTGGGTGACATGCTCTTTGAGAGATCTGCTAAAAACAAGGATATCATCAAAGTAGACAACAACAAATTCACCAATGTAAGGGCGAAACACATAATGCATGAGAGGCATGAAAGTACCCGGTGCTTCCAATAACCCATAGGCATGACTAACCACTCATATAGACCAAATTTTGTTTTGAAAGCGGTTTTCCATTCATCACCCTCTTGTATGTGTATTTGATAGTAACCACTTTTAAGATCAATTTTTGAAAAGATAGTGGCACCGCTAAGTTCATCAAGCATATCATCAAGGCGTGGAATGGGGTACCTATATCGAACGGTGATAGCATTGATAGGTCTACAATCGGAACACATGCGAAAGCTACCGTCTCGTTTTGGTACAAGGATGACCGGTACGGCACAAGGACTCAAACTTTCACGCACATGTCCATGGTCTATGAGATGCTTTACTTGCCTTTGTATTTCTTTGGTTTCTTCAGGGTTGACGCGGTATGGTGCTTTGTTAGGTAGAGGTGCTCCGGGGATGAGGTCGATTCGATGCTCAATGCCTCGTAGTGGAGGTAGACCCGGAGGTAGATCATCGGGGAAAACATCTTGGAATTCGTGCAATAAAGAAGATAACACCAAGGGTAGATTGTGAGAGGTGTTAGTTTTTGGTGCTTCGTCCTTGCACAATAGGACGTAGTGTAGGACACTTGAGGGGTTCTCACACACTTCTCTCATCTCACGTTTGGTGGCAAAGAGAACTAAGTTTTTCTTATCGCTCATCGTGGAGGCACTCAATTTGGGCTTGTGGCGCTCACTCTCTTTTTGGTGGTTCGCTCTCTCACTATTCTCTCCACGATGGGTGTTTTGCTTGTCGGCGAGCACTTGGGTTGGAGACATAGGTCGTAGCACAAAGTCCTTCCCTTTCATCTTGAAACTATAGTGGTTTGTACGCCCATTGTGGATGACACCTCGGTCAAATTGCCATGGCCGTCCAAGAAGGAGGTGGCACACGGTCATCGGAAGGACATCACACTCCAAAGTGTCTTCATAGGCGCCGATCTTGAAAGAGACTTGTACCCTATGCTCGACTTGTATGGTGCCGATGTCGCTTAGCCATTGAACCTTGTAGGGGTGCAGGTGCTTCATCTTGACCAATTGGAGTTTGGAGCATAGTTCTTCACTTGCGAGGTTATGACAACTCCCTCCATCGATGATGACCTTGATGGACCTTCCATTGATTCCGACCTTTGTGTGGAAGATATGGCATCTTTGGTCTTCTTCTTGTTAATGTTGAAGAGTCAAGACTTTGGACACAACAAGAGCGGGGCTTGAATCTTCGTCACAAAAGACTTGATCATCTTCATCTTCGTTGTTCACTTGTCGGTGCATGGCCACTTGCTCAAGGGCTTCCATTTCTCCTTCACTCATGGAGTCATAGGTTCCGTCGTCGTTGAGGATCATGGTGCGCTTGTTGGTGCACTAGAAAGACCTGTGGCCTCGGCCGCCGCATCTGAAGCATTTGAAGGAACTTGTCTTGATGGTCTCGTCGGTTGGGGTAGATGATGATGAAGCTTTCTTGAAGTTGCTTGTAGTAGGAGGACGACTTGAGCTTGTCGAAGCTTTCTTGTAACTTGACTTGTCGCCATTGCTTGTAGATGGTTTGGTTGAGGTAGAAGGTGTTGGAGTCGTTGAAGCTTGGGTGTTGGAGAAGCCGTAGGACTTGGAAGAGAACTTGGCATACTTGAAGTCGTCTTGTACTTGCCGTTCCGCTTTGGTAGCTTGATGCACTAGCTCGATGAGGTTCGAGTATGGTTGGAAGTCGGCAATCTTCTTGATAGGATGACTGAGTCCATTCAAGAATCGTGCCATAGTTTGCTCATCATCTTCTTTGACGTTGGCTCGTATCATGGCAATCTCCATTTCCTTGTAATACTCTTCAACGCTCTTGGTTCCTTGCTTGAGTTGTTGGAGTTTCTTGAAGAGGTCGCGGTTGTAGTAGTTTGGCACGAATCGTGCTCTCATGACATCCTTCATCTGCGCCCAAGTGGTGATGGGTGGTTCACCTCTTGCCTCTCGGCGCTCAATGACTTGTTCCCACCAAATGAAGACGTAGTCTTGGAATTCGAGGGATGCCATTGCGATCTTCTTCTCTTCTTCGTAGTTGTGCAAGCGGAAGATTTTGTCAACCTTCAATGCCCATGAGATGTACTCTTCTGGGTCGTTGCTACCGGTGAACTTGGGCATGGTGAACTTTAGCTTGCCGTATCGTTGCTCTTCATTATGTTGGGGTCGGGGATGATGACGCCCATGTCGGTGAGGATTGGCAATCTCATGTTGCTCTTGGCGAGGAGGGTTGTCTTCCTCATGTTGATCTTGACGAGGAGGGTTGTCTTCCTCATGTTGCTCTTGGCACGGAGGATTTCCATTGTCTTCATGCTCTCGATGAACTTGATGGTCTTGGCGAGCTTGTCGAGGAACTTGTCTAGCTTGAGTAGGAGCTTGTCGATCTTGAGGAGGAGCTTGTCGATGCACACGTGCTTGGTAAATCCTTTCGTGAGCTTCGTCGCGAAGTGCTTCTTGATGTAGATGAGCTTGTCGGCCTCGGTTGGCTACGGCTCAACTTGAATATCGAAGGGCACTTGCGCCTCAAGTGCTTGAGCTTCACGAAGTTGTTGTTCTTAACGTTGAGCCTTGGCATCTTGTGCATCTTGATGTTGTCGCGCTCGCTCCTCTTGTTCTTGTTGTCGTTGGCGTTGCCGTTCTTGTGCTTGCGCGAATGTAGCTTGGTTTTGACGATGTCGAAACTTTTGAGAGTCGGTGTCGTGTAGAGGATTGCGGTTAGCTTGACGGTCTTGACGCGCGGCACGACGAAGAGTGCTCGATGTCGGTGTACTTGAACCGGAGATGGTGTCGTCAGAGTGTCGACTTGAGCGGCTCCGTCTTGAAGAGGACGAAGTTGTAGAAGAGCGGACCATCATGGTTCGGATATCTTCTTTGAGGGAACTCATGGATGTGTCGAAGTAGTCTCTTGTACGTTGCTCGGATTGTCTTAGGTCGGTGGCGAGGTTGTCGATGCGGTCGCCCAAAGCAAGTTGTTCTTGATGCAAAGCTTGGTGTGTGCCAAATAGTTGCGTTTTGGTGACGAAGGAAGACATGTCGTCGTCTTGCTCCACTAAGAGTGGGTTGGTAGAAGTACTTGGCCTATCCATCATTCCAAACAAAGATATATGAGTGGGAGAAAGAGAATAACCAATACCAAATGTACCTTGACCGATGTTGAAGATGGATGAAAGATCACTCCAATGTGTAACAAGGAAATAGCACAATTGGTACCAATTCTTGTCGGTTCCTCACACCTACACAAGTAAAAGCTTATGGTGGAGCTTGGTTAGGATGGTGGCACAATTTTTGATGTGAATGTAAGCAAGATTCAATAATGTTGGAAAAGATTCACAAGTTGTAAATGCAACAAGTAGACCAATAGCAAGATATGGTACACGGAAACACAACACACTGAAAGATAAGTGGGGTCGTGCAACCAAGGGTGAGCCAAAATGTGGAATCCACGAAAATGCTCTTGTTGCACAACACTCGAGAGACGCTAGCACGATTGCACAATAGGCGGGTACGAACTTGTGCACAACCTACTAAGCAAAAATGCAACGACTTCTATCCCAAGTATGCTCTATGTATGATGTTCCGGAGATATGATCCAAGATGATCGGGTATGACAATCTTAATGTTGTATGATGCTATGGTTCTTGCTTATAAGCTCTTTGCTTATCTTTCCCTTTTGCTTAAAAGCTTGTTTGGCTCTTTGTTGTTTGAGCTCTTTTCTCATGCAATGCTTCACGAACCAAGATAACAATTGTGTATGCAATGACAACTTTGTGACACAAGAGATGATTCCAAGATATGCAACACGATGATAGTATGTATGCTATGGGAAGTATGATCACTAATGTGTACAAGTCACGTTGCCGGCAATACTCAAAGGCTAGTCTCGATGGGTAAGCTACGCAAAAGTAAGGCTATGGGGTTATCAATGCAAATGCAAGAGAGTATGATGATATCACAATACCAAGATGATACCAATGTGAAGTTGATACCACAAGGGTGTAGTCGTTCGTAGTAGTCCTTGGCGAAGATGAGCGGTGGTGATGTTGATGTTGAACCGTCCCTAGGTAGCCAAAACACGATAGGAAACGGTGAGCCACAACTCAAATTCTCAAAACCAAACGCGACAAAAAGTGTCGGAGTAGGTAGCAGTCAATTGGTGGTATTGAAGGGTTTGCGGAAGTTAGGCGGTGGTGGTCGAAGTGGGTATGCGGAGGCGTAGGCGGCGGTGGTCAAAAACTGCAGGAAATGCAGTTTGGTCAGGGGAAGCCGGATGATCCGGGCCAGGAGCCGGATAATCCGGGCGGATCCGGATGATCCGAGCGAACAGCCGGATGATCCGGGCGGGTCAATCTCGCTCGGGGATGGCTCGGGATGAACTCGAAAACGGCCACAAATTCGAGGATTTCGCGGATTTTGGAGGGATTGCGAGGTGGAGATGGTGGGGGAAGGCTAGATCCACTTGCAACACAACAAACTCACGGATCAAAACCAACAAAACATCATCAAAACTCACAAATCACAAGAAAAAATTTTGGGCTATTTTTGTGGGGATTTTCGGATTGGGACGAAAAACAACAAAATCAAGCTAGAAAACGAAGAGGGGAGGCTCCGAAATCGTGATCAACGTGGCTCATGATACCAAGATGATGTAGGGTGGAACCATAGATTGCCGGTCTTTCACGAAAGGAGCGGATCCCTACGAATAACGTGATGAATACGAGGGAAAACACGAGGGGAACACGAGAGAAATCACTCAACCAACAAGAATAGATCACACATGCGCTAGATCGATGAGCACAAAGGTAAGATACAAGATCCAAATCCAACAAAGGACGATACAAAGGTAATCGGTTCTTCTCCGGAAGGAGGTCTTGATGGGGCCACCCAAGAGGGGGTCTTGAATCCAAGGGGATCTTCTCCGTAGAGGGGCCGCGGTCACTCTCGAGGAGACGATCCGTATGGATGAGCAAAAGCTATCCTCACATATGAGCTACTACTTTGCTAACCCTAAAAATGGGGAGGAGGAGGTCTATTTATAGCCCAAGGGGCGAAGGGGTAAGTGAGGGGACGAAACGGGTACATGGGCCTCGGTCCAAGTCACGCACGCAGGCGGTGGCCGGATGATCCGGGAGTTGGTCCGGATGATCCGGGCTTCAGGGGTCCGGATGATCCGGGTCGGCGTCCGAATGATCCGGTTGTGTTGGAGCAGCCGCAGAAGGGTCGGACGTCCGGGTGTGGCCGGATGATCCGGGTCTGAGTCCGGATGATCCGGCTTCATGTTGAAGCTTCGGGTGTCGTTGGGCATCTTAGCCGGATCGTCCGGGCCGGGGTCCGGATCATCCGGGCTGAGGCCGGATCGTCCGGGCTTCTGCTGACTTAGCCCTTTTCCTTCTCCGTCTTCACGTCCATCTTCCTATTCGTATTCTCCTTGCTCCTTGGCGTCTCCATGGCTAACTCCTTGATGCCTGAGTATGCACAATGTCTCCGTTTGAGGTAGTAGCCATGTCTCATGGTCATCAAAGTGGAATTGTGAGAGGAGAGATGTCACCTCGGTCTCGAGAGCTCTTGCACGTGATCGAGTCATGGGTCCACTAGGCACTTGATGAGACGATGGTAGGTCCATGGGGATGACCTTGGGATGCTCCGCATCAATGTCTTTCTTGATAATGATGGAAAGGAAAATTGTGCCCAATTGATAGAAGAAGAACTCAATAAAATGTTTGGCACAAAATCTTTGAATGATGAGCATGATTGCAATATTGCTAGTATGAATTCTTTGAATATCCATGGTGTTAATGATATGCAAAGCTATAAGCTTGGGGATGCTATGTTTGATGAAGATGAAATTTTTAGTCCCCCAAGTTTTGATGAGAATATATATTATGATGATAGCATGCCTCCTATTTATGATGACTATATTGATGAAAGTGGGTTTGGAAGAGTGTCAACTCTAGGTACTAATGATCCCACTATTTTGGAGGATGTTGAATCTTATTGTAATAATTATGAAAGTGGATTATGAATCCACTATTTTGGAAGAGGTTTCAATTGATTATGACAACAAAGTTCCTATCTATGATGATTATGGTGATGCCATGTATGCTATAAGAATAATTATAACCATGAAACTTGTCATCATGATTTTAATTTTCAATTGGATTATGCCAATAAAGTATCTCATGATAGTTATTTTACTGAATTTGCTCCCACCACTATTGATGAGAGTAAATTTTCTTATGTGGAGAGTAACAATATTTTTTTTGCATGTGGATCATGAAAAGAATGCTTTATGTGATAGTTATATTGTCGAATTCATTCATGATTCCACTGAAAATTGTTATGCGAGAGGAACATATTCTTGTAAGCTTCTCAATAATATCAACTTTCCTCTCTATGTGTTGAAAATTTTGAAGTTCTGTTTGTTTTGCCTTCCTATGCTAGATGATTCTTGCTCCCATAGGTTGTTTGCTCACAAAATCCCTATGCATAGGAAGTGGGTTAGGCTTAAATGTTCCTGCCATATGATTCATGATGCTCTTGTTATGATTTAATTCTTTACTTTTATGTGAGCATCATTAAAATCATCATGCCTAGCTTAAAAGGCATTAAATAAAAGTGCATGTTGGGAAACAACCCAACACTTATACCTACTATTTTTGTGTGTTCACATTATGAAGATATTGTACTAATCATGTTTTATAGCTTTTGTTTCAATAAAGTACCAAGTAAGGCCGTCGGGATAGTGTGCATGATAGTTGACTTGATTCTGTGCAAAAACAGGAACTCTTGCGCCCAGTAATAGAATTGTTTAAATTCAATGGGATGCGATAAAATTTTGAATTTTTGACACATTATAGGTATACAAATTGCCTATGTTGTCCTAATGTTTCAGAATTTTTGGATTTACAGAAGTATGGTCATTTTCCAGATCATTACAGAGTGTTCTGTTTTTGACAGATTCTGTTTTCAATTCATAGTTTGCTTGCTTTCTAGTTCCTATGGCTTATATTGGTCAATATAAATTGTAGAAATGATAGGGTACAATAGGAATTGTGTGATAACAATTATGAATCTTGTCTTGACAGTACCAAAGTGAATGGTTTGCTCTTTATCATACTAACCTATCTCACGAAGTTCCGTTAAGTTTTATGTCATTGAAGTTTTCGTGTTTTGGGTGAGATATCGATATGAGGAGAATAAGGAGTGGCAAGACAATAAGCTTGGGGATGCCCAAGGCACCCCAAGGTAATATTCAAGGAAAATCCAAGCACATAAGCTTGGGGATGGCCTGGAAGGCATCCCCTCTTTCATCTTCAACATTATCGGTAAACTCACTTGGAGCTATATTTTTATTCATCACATGATATGTGGTTTGCCTGGAGCGTCATTTTATTTTGTTTTGATTAGCTTGATGTTATTTAGAATAATGTTTTGTATCTTTTATTTCAATAAAAGTGTCAAGTATAGCCTTTACCATGCTTATTTTGCAAGTCTTATGTTGCTTTTTTGAAAACATAAAGTTTTCTATCATTGTCTGAATTCTTTAAAAAAATCAGAACATGATAAAGTCTTGAAATTTTTACACAGTGTGCTATGATAATTTCTACAGTCTGGTTATTTTTCAGAATTTTTGGAGTTAAAGAAGTATTATTCTTCTTGCATCCTTTCCAGACTGTCCTGTTTTGACATATTCTGTTATGTCTCCATTGTTTGCATATGTTTGCTTGTTTAATGATTCTATTTGAGGATAGGAGTATTAAATATGCAGATGCATTTAGTATGCAATGTTAAATTATAATTTTAGTGATTTGTTACAGTATAGAATGATAAGGTTTTGAGTTCATTTATACTAACGTATCTTACGAGTTCTTGTTGAGTTTTGTGTGGATGGAGTTTTTGAGATTTAGGGAAACCGTGATATAAAAGGAATTAAGGAGACACAAAAGCTCAAGATTTGGGATGCCCAAGGTATCCCAAGATAATACTTCAAGAAGTCTCAATCATCTTAGGGATGCCCCGGTAAGCATCCAACCTTTCTTCATCAACAACTATCTGTTAGTATCGGTTGAGCCTAAGTTTTTGCTTCTTCACATGATGTGTGATATTTTTGGAATGTAATTTTATTTTGTTTTGCTTGCTATTTTAATAAAATAATTAGAAAGTTTTTTTTAATGAGAGAGAGAGTCCTCAAATAGCGACCCATTTACTTAACTACTCGCTTGATCTTCACTTATATCTTTTTGGAGTAGTTTGTCATTTACTCTTATGCTTCACTTATATCCTATGAATAAATTGTTGAATGAATTGAATATCATGAAGTTTAAATTATATGTTCATATCAAGCCTAGTAGTAGCTTCACATTGAGTTTAGAAAGTGAAATCTATTGAAGCTTGACAATCACAATATTGGTCATACAAGCAATTCATGAATGATTAGTATAAGGAAGAAAACTTTCACATACAAATATATTATCTTGGACATCTTTTATGATCGTGAATACCCATTAATTATTTATAAACTTGAGCAAATTAGTTGAAGTTGGACAAGGAAGACAACGTAATTAGTCACGGTTGTGTATATTTGCATAGAAGTTATATTGTTATGGATCCTCCAACATGTGGTGTTTGCTTAGGATCTTTTGCTAGCAAAAAATTCGTACTAAATAGAGATACTATTTGTGCATCCAAAAACCCTTAAACCCAATTTCTTGCCATGAGTGTCCACCATATCTACCTATGGACTGAATAAGATCCTTCAAGTAATTTGTCATCGGTGCAAAAAGCAATAAAAAATGCTCGTAAATATGTTTGATCTTTTATTGTAAGGGAAAATAAGCGTTGTACAAACTTGTGATGGCAAAGTAATAAAAGCGACGGACTACATAATAAGGGTTGCTATCATAAGGGGCAATAGAACGCGACGTTCCTTTGCATTAAGAGATTGTGCATCCAAAAATAAAAAGCGCATGACAACCTCTGCTTCCCTCTGCGAAGGGCCTATCTTTTACTTTTCAGTATTTACTTTTATGCAAGAGTCAATAGTATGCATTCTCATTTCAACGTCAATTATTCTCTAGTCGGAAAGCATCATGTGGTGGGGAAAGGTCTAGGCACATATGGCAAGTCAAATATATTTGATCATGAATTATTATTGTTGACAATTATCTCTATGATAAATAAGTTGGGAGGTGAAACATTAAGCCCCTATCTTTCTCTGTGTTCGATGGATGCCATTTATTCTGAAAATATGCTTTGATTACTAGCAATCATAGAAGACTATATGATGATTGCATATGCGGAGCTCTTACTTAGACTTTGTTTAATAATTTGAATTGCAATTGCTTGGTGACTGAGAGCATAGGTTGTTAAGTTTCAAGAGAATGCATTGTTTGAACCATAACATGTGAATTGATTGCTAATTTATCATGATGAGTTTTATGAGAAAGAGTTGTCGTTGTGATGCTCGGAAAAGAGATTGAAATTATCATTGATCGAACTTATACACTATGCTAGCATTCACATTTCATAAATTATTTCTTTTATCATTTACCTACTCGAGGAAGAGTAGGAATTAAGCTTGGGGATGCTGATACGTCTCCAATGTATCTATAATTTATGAAGTATTCATGCCATGTTTACTACAATTTTATATGGTTTTGATATGATTTGAATGGAACTAACCCGGACTGACGTTGTTTTTAGCTAAACTACCGTGGTGTTTTTTTTGTGCAGAAATAAAAGTTCTCGAAATTGGACGAAACTTTTTGGAGATTTTTTATGGAAGAAATGAAGAATATTGAAGCAAAGAACCACTGGAGGGAGGTTGCTGCCCATCAAAAACCAATCAGGACCCTATTCCGGCACCCTGACGGAGGGGGAAATAATCACCGGTGGCCATCTTCATCATCCCGGCGACCACCATGATGAGGAAGGAGTAGTTCACCCTCGGGGCTGAGGGTTTGTACTAGTAGATATGTGTTTCATCTCTCTCTCTCTCGTGTTCTTGATTTGGCACGATCTTGATGTATCGCAATCTTTGTTAATATAGATCATATGGTGTTGCTCCCTCTCTATGTTGTTGCAATGAATTGAGTTTTCTCGTTGAGATTTCGTTATTGTCGGATTGAATACTTTGTTGGATTTGAGAGCACTTGATGTATGTTTTGGCACTCAACTCGCGGATTCCCGAGGTGACATTGGGGTAATCTATGCATAGGGGTTGATGCACGTTTTCGTCCTTGTTTCTCCACTGGAAATCTTGGGGCACTCTTTGAAGTTCTTTGTGTTGGATTGAGTATTATGAATCTGAAATTGTTTGATGCATATTGTATAATTAACTCACGGATACTCGTGGTGACATTGGAGTATCTAGGTGACATTAGAGTTGGTTGATGTGTATCATATGGTGTTAGTTTAGTACGAACTCTTGGGCTATTTGTGACACATATCGGAATAACTCTATAGATAGGTCGGAAAGGATAACTTCGAGGTGGTTTCGTACCCTACAAACAATTTCTTCTTATGTTCTCCGCTACATAAGAACTTTGGAGTGATTGTCCGTCGCACGTTGAGGGATTTTTATATGATCCAATTATGTTAGCATTGTTGAGAGAGTGCACTAGTGAATGTATGAACCCTAGGCCTCATTTTCAAGCATTGCAATACCATTTGTGCTCACTTTTGTTACTGGCTACCTTGCTGTTTTTTATTGTTCCTATTACAAAAATCAATATCTACTATCATTACTACACTTGTATCACCATCTCTTCGCCGAACTAGTGCACCTATACAATTTACCATTGTATTGGGTGTGTTGGGGATACAAGAGACTCTTTGTTATTTGGTTGCAGGGTTGTTTGAGAGAGACAATCTTCATCCTACGCCTCCCACGGACTGATAAACCTTAGGTAATCCACTTGAGGGAAATTTTCTACCGTCCTACAAAACTCTGCGCTTGGAGGCCCAACACAAGTCTACAAGAACAAGTTGTGTAGTACACATCAGAGGTGTGGGAGGTTTTATTTGTTATGGCCCCATCGAAAGCCTAGGAGCCAATGGATTCAATATAAACTCATTTCACTTTGTAATGTGATCTATAAAATTTGTTCTAAAGTGCTAGCCAATAGACTTTGTGTGATCGTTGATGAAATTATAGTAGAGGAACAAAGTGCCTTCATACCGGGAAGGCTAATCACGAATAATGTCATCTCTGCCTATGAATGCATGCATGTAATGAAAAGGAAGACATGTAAGCAGGCCTGGTGTGTAGTAAAAAATGACATGATGACGGCATATGATCATGTTGAATGGTTGTATCTTCAAGGAATTCAGCGTCAGTTGGGTTTCTCTGAAGATTGCATGTCTTTGGTTAAGAGGTATGTTAAATCTAAGTTTCCAAGTTAAGGTGAATGGAGAGCTCCTCCTTCTTCCTGTCCATCAAGAGGTATACGACAGGGGGAACCCGTCTCCCTATATCTTTTCCAGCTTTGTGGGGAAGGACTACCATGATTTTTGAAAAATTATGATGGTGGATGGACTGATAGGGCCATTAGACAGGGATTGCGGTCCGCATGGATATCCCACCTATTTATTGCAGATGACTGTTTTCTTTCCGTAAAGGCAGATGCGCGAAGCGCACATCAACTTAATGACATTCTACAAGCATATAGTGCTGGCTCACGGCAGTGTGTCAACAAAGCCAAGAGCTTGGTGTTTTTGAGTCCCAAGTGTGGGGCCTCTACAAGGGTAAGTGTCAGGAATACATTGCAAATCCATAGAGAAGCCCTTAAAGAAAAGTATCTTGGTCTTCCGACATCTGATAGAAGGATTACTGAACAGAATTTTGAACATATCTGCAAGCAGTCAAGATCAAGGGTACAAGGTTATTGTGAAAAAAATATCATGTGTAGAGAATGAAATTCTCCTTAAATCAGTGATCCAAGCTCTATCGACCTATTCTATGAGCTACTTCAAGCTCACAAAACGTTTGTGCCAAAAATTCACGTTAGTGATGTCCAAGTTTGGTTGGCGGGTTCATTGGATAAGTGAGGATGCATTGGCAATCGTGGAAGAAAATCTTTGTCTCAAAGTATAGAGGTGGGCTTGGTTTTCATGATCTACATGTGTTTCATGATGCATGCTATCAAAACATTCTTGACGTTTGCTAGAAAAATGAGATAACCTATGTGCTTGTGTCCTACATGGGAAATATTATCTCGATGGGAATTTCCTTCAAGCAAGTTGTCCCACAAACGTGTCAGCTACTTGGCATGCTATTATTCAGGGAAGGAAGGTTCTTAAGATGGGTTTGATCCATCGTATTTTTGATGTTAGAACATCTGAAATCTAGCACGATAATTGGATTCAAGGAACATCTACAATGAAGCTGATTTGTAAACTAGCAGATGAGCGTGTACATGTTGTGTTGGACCTCATGGAAGAGACGGGTGCATGGAAGGGAACATTGGTCAGGAGGATGTTCATTGCCTCTGATGCTGATGTGATTCCGAGCTTTCCAATATAATGCCCTGGCCACACCCGCCGGTTCCCGGCCATTACACCTGATGGGATCTAGGCTGGCCCCATAGACCAACACTAGTCCTTTTTGCACACTTTGTCCTCACTCATGCGTACTCAGGACAAACTTCCCAGTCGGCAACTCTGAAGGAAATATGCCCTAGAGGCAATAATAAAGTTTTTATTTATATTTCCTTATATCATGATAAATATTTATTATTCATGCTAGAATTGTATTAACCAGAAACTTAGTACATGTGTGCATACATAGACAAACAGAGTGTCCCTAGTATGCCTCTACTTGACTAGCTCGTTAATCAAAGATGGTTAAGTTTCCTAGCCATAGACATGAGTTGTCATTTGATGAACGGGATCACATCATTAGAGAATGATGTGATGGACAAGACCCATCCGTTAGCTTAGCACTATGATCGTTTAGTATATTACTATTGCTTTCTTCATGACTTACACATGTTCCTATGACTATGAGATTATGCAACTCCCGGATACCGGAGGAACACTTAGTGTGCTATCAAACGTCACAACATAATTGGGTGATTATAAAGATGCTCTACGGTGTCTCCGATGGTGTTTGTTGAGTTGGCATAGATCAAGATTAGGATTTGTCACTCCGATTGTCGGAGAGGTATCTCTGGGCCCTCTCGGTAATGCACATCACTATAGGCCTTACAAGCAATGTTACTAATGAGTTAGTTGCGGGATGATGCATTACGGAACGAGTAAAGAGACTTGCCGGTAACGAGATTGAACTAGGTATGGTGATACCGATGATCGAACCTCGGGCAAGTAACATACCAATGACAAAGGGAACAACGTATGTTGTTGTGCGGTTTGACCGATAAAGGTCTTTGTAGAATATGTAGGAGACAATATGAGCATCCAGGTTCTGCTATTGGCTATTGGCCGGAGATGTGTCTCGGTCATTTCTACATAGTTCTCGAACCTGTAGGGTCCGCACGCTTAACGTTCGATGACGATTCGTATTGTGACTTTATGTGATTTGACGTACCAAAGGTTGTTCGGAGTCCCGCATGAGATCACGGACATGACGAGGAGTCTCGAAATGCTTGAGACATAAAGATTCATATATTGGAAGGCTACATTCGGACACCGGAATGGTTCGGGGCATTTCGGATAAGTTTCGTAGTACCGGGGGTTACCGGAACCCCCCCCCCCCCGGGAAGTTATTGGGCCTCATGGGCCTAGTGGTGGAAGAGAGGAGGCAGGCCAAGGTGTGGCGCCCCCCTAGCCCAAACCGAATTGGACTAGGGCTAGGGGGGCTGGCCCCCCTTTTCCTTCTCTCCTTCCTCTCCTTCCTTCTTCTCCTACTTGGACTAGGGAAGGGGGAAACCTACTCCTACTAGGAGTAGGAATCCCTCCCTTGGGCGCGCCCCTTGTGGCCGGCCCTCCTCCTCCTCCCCTCCTTTATATACGGGGGAGGGGGCACCCCATAGACACACAAGTTGATCTTTAGCCGTGTGCGGTGCCCCCCTCCATAGTTTTCCACCTCGGTCATATCGTCGTAGTGCTTAGGCGAAGCCCTGCGCCGGTAACTTCATCATCAACGTTACCACGCCGTCGTGCTGACGGAACTCTCCCTCGGCCTCAGCTAGATCTAGAGTTCGAGGGACGTCACCGAGCTGAACGTGTGCAGACCGCAGAGATGCCTTGCGTTCGGTACTTGATCGGTTGGATCACGAAGACGTTCGACTACATCAACCGCGTTACGAAACGCTTCCGCTTTCGGTCTACGAGGGTACGTGGACACACTCTCCCCGCTCGTTGCTATGCTTCTCCTAGATAGATCTTGCGTGATCGTAAGAATTTTTTTGAAATACTACGTTCCCCAACAGTGGTATCAGAGCCAGGTCTATGCGTAGATGTTATATGCACGAGTAGAACTCAAAGAGTTGTGGGCGATAATAGTCATACTGCTTACCAACATGTCATACTTTAATTCGGCGCTATTATTGGATGAAGCGCCCAGACCGACATTACATGACCGCGTTCATGAGATTGGTTCTACCGCCGTGCTTCGCACACAGGTGGCTAGTGGGTGTCTGTTTCTCCAACTTTAGTTGAATTGAGTGTGACTACGCCCGGTCCTTGTTGAAGGTTAAAACATCACACTTGACGAAAAATCGTTGTGGTTTTGATGCGTAGGTAAGAACGGTTCTTGCTAGAAGCCCGTAGTAGCCACATAAAACATGCAACAACAAAGTAGAGGACGACTAACTTGTTTTTGCAGGGCTTGATGTGATGTGATATGGTCAAGACGTGATGATATATAATTTGTTGTATGAGATGACCATGTTTTGTAAACAGTTATCGGCAACTGGTAGGAGCCATATGGTTTTCGCTTTATTGTATGAAATGCAATCGCCATGTAATTGCTTTACTTTATCACTAAGCGGTAGCGATAGTCGTAGAAGCAATAGTTGGCGAGACGACAACGATGCTTCGATGGAGATCAAGGTGTCAAGCCAGTGATCATCACGGTGCTTTGGAGATGGAGATCAAAGGCACAAGATGATGATGGCCATATCATATCACTTATTTGATTGCATGTGATGTTTATCTTTTTATACATCTTATTTTGCTTAGTACGGCGGTAGCATTATAAGATAATCTCTCACTAAATTTCAAGGTACAAGTGTTCTCCTTAAATATGCACCGTTGCGACAGTTCGTCATGCCGAGAAACCACGTGATGATCGGGTGTGATAAGCTCTACGTTCACATACAACGGGTGCAAGCTAGTTTTGCACACGCAGAATACTCGGGTTAAACTTGACGAGCCTAGCATATGCAGATATGGCCTCGGAACACTGAGACCGAAAGGTCGAGCGTGAATCACATAGTAGATATGATCAACATAGTGATGTTCACCATTGAAAACTACTCCATCTCACGTGATGATCGGACATGGTTTAGTTGATATGGATCACGTGATCACTTAGATGATTAGAGGGATGTATATCTAAGTGGGAGTTCTTAAGTAATATGATTAATTGAACTTTAATTTGTCATGAACTTAGTACCTGATAGTATTTTGTATGTCTATGTTATTGTAGATAAATGGCCCGTGCTACTGTTCCGTTGAATTTTAATGCGTTCCTAGAGAAAGCTAAGTTGAAAGATGATGGTAGCAACTACATGGACTGGGTCCGTAACTTGAGGATTATCCTCATTGCTTCATAGAAGAATTACGTCCTGGAAGCACCGCTAGGTGCAAGACCCGCTGCAGGAGCAACACCGGACGTTGTGAACGCCTGGCAGAGCAAAGCTGATGACTACTCGATAGTTCAGTGTGCCATGCTTTACGGCTTAGAAGGGGGACTTCAACGACATTTTGAACGTCATGGAGCATATGAGATGTTCCAGGAGTTGAAGTTAATATTTCAAGAAAATGCCCGGATTGAGAGATATGAAGTCTCCAATAAGTTCTACAGCTGCAAAATGGAGGAGAATAGTTCTGTCAGTGAGCATATACTCAGAATGTCTGGGTACCACAATCACTTGACTCAACTGGGAGTTAATCTTCCGGTTGATAATGTCGTTGACAGAGTTCTTCAATCACTGCCACCAAGCTACAAAAGCTTCGTGATGAACTATAATATGCAAGGGATGGATAATACAATTCCCGAGCTCTTCGCGATGCTAAAGGCTGCGGAGGTAGAAATCAAGAAGGAGCATCAAGGTGTTGATGGTCAACAAGACCACTAGTTTCAAGAAGAAGGGCAAAGGGAAGAAGGGGAGCTTCAAGAAGAACGGCAAGCAAGTTGATGCTCAAGTGAAGAAGCCCAAGTCTGGACCTAAGCCTGAGACTGAGTGCTTCTACTGCAAAGGGACTGGTCACTGGAAGCGGAACTGCCCCAAGTATTTGGCGGATAAGAAGGATGGCAAAGTGAAAGGTATATTTCATATACATGTTATTGATGTGTACCTTACTAATGCTCGTAGTAGCGCCTGGGTATTTGATACTGGTTCTGTTGCTCATATTTGCAACTCGAAACAGGGGCTACGGATTAAGCGAAGATTGGCTAAGGACGAGGTGACGATGCGCGTGGGAAATGGATCCAAAATCGATGTGATTGCCGTCGGCACGCTACCTCTACATCTACCATCGGGATTAGTTTTAGACCTGAATAATTGTTATTTGGTGCCAGCGTTAAGCATGAACATTATATCTGGATCTTGTTTGATGCGAGACGGTTATTCATTCAAATCAGAGAATAATGGTTGTTCTATTTATATGAGTAATATCTTTTATGGTCATGCACCCTTGATGAGTGGTCTATTTTTACTAAATCTCGATAGTAGTGATACACATATTCTTGAAACCAAAAGATTCAGGTTTAATAATGATAGTGCAACTTATTTGTGGCACTGCTGTTTAGGTCATATTGGTGTAAAGCGCATGAAGAAATTCCATGCTGATGGGCTTTTGGAATCACTTGATTATGAATCACTTGATGCTTGCGAACCATGCCTCATGGGCAAAATGACTAAGACTCCGTTCTCTGGAACAATGGAGCGAGCAACAGACTTGTTGGAAATAATACATACTGATGTATGCGGTCCGATGAGTGTTGAGGCTCGCGGTGGGTATCGTTATTTTCTGACCTTCACAGATGATTTGAGCAGATATGGGTATATCTACTTGATGAAACATAAGTCTGAAACATTTGAAAAGTTCAAAGAATTTCATAGTGAAGTGGAAAATCATCGTAACAAGAAAATAAAGTTTCTACGATCTGATCGTGGAGGTGGATATTTGAGTTACGAGTTTGGTCTTCATTTGAAACAATGCGGAATAGTTTCGCAGCTCACGCCACCCGGAACACCACAACGTAATGGTGTGTCCGAATGTCGTAACCGCACTTTATTAGATATGGTGCGATCTATGATGTCTCTTACTGATTTACCGCTATCGTTTTGGGGTTGTGCTTTAGAGACGGTTGCATTCACATTAAATAGGGCACCATCTAAATCCATTGAGACGACACCATATGAACTATGGTTTGGCAAGAAACCCAAGTTGTCGTTTCTTAAAGTTTGGGGCTGCGATGCTTATGTGAAAAAGCTTCAACCTGATAAGCTCGAACCCAAATCGGAGAAATGTGTCTTCATAGGATACCCAAAAGAGACTGTTGGGTACACCTTCTATCTCAGATCCGAAGGCAAGATATTCATTGCTAAGAATGGATCCTTTCTAGAGAAGGAGTTTCTCTCGAAAGAAGTGAGTGGGAGGAAAGTAGAACTTGATGAGGTAATTGTACCTGCTCCCTCATTAGAAAGTAGTTCATCACAGAAATCAGTTCCAGTGATTCCTACACCAATTAGTGAGGAAGCTAATGATGATGATCATGAAGCTTTTGATCAAGTTACTACCGAACCTCGTGGGTCAACTAGAGTAAGATCCGCACCAGAGTGATACGATAATCCGGTTCTGGACGTCATGTTACTTAACCATGACGAACCTATGAACTATGAGGAAGCGATGATGAGCCCAGATTCCGCGAAATGTCTTGAGGCCATGAAATCTGAGATGGGGTCCATGTATGAGAACAAAGTGTGGACTTTGGTTGACTTGCCCGATGATCGGCAAGCCATAGAGAATAAATGGATTTTCAAGAAGAAGACTGACGCTGACGGTAATGTTAGTGTCTACAAAGCTCGACTTGTTGCGAAAGGTTTTCGACAAGTTCAAGGAGTTGACTACGATGAGACCTTCTCACCCGTAGCGATGCTTAAGTCTGTCCGAATCATGTTAGCAATTGCCGCATTTTATGATTATGAAATTTGGCAAATGGATGTCAAAACTGCATTCCGGAATGGATTTCTGGAAGAAGAGTTGTATATGACGCAACCAGAAGGTTTTATCGATCCAAAGGATGCTAACAAAGTGTGCAAGATCCAGCGATCCATTTATGGACTGGTGCAAGAATCTCGGAGTTGGAATAAACATTTTGATAGTGTGAACAAAGCATATGGTTTTATACAGACTTTTGGAGAAGCCTGTATTTACAAGAAAGTGAGTGGGAGCACTGTAGCATTTCTAATATTATATGTGGATGACATATTGTTGATTGGAAATGATATAGAATTTCTGGATAGCATAAAAGGATACCTGAATAAGAGTTTTTCAATGAAAGACCTCGGTGAAGCTGCTTATATATTGGGCATCAAGATCTATAGAGATAGATCAAGACGCTTAATTGGACTTTCACAAAGCACATACCTTGATAAAGTTTTGAAGAAGTTCAAAATGGATCAAGCAAAGAAAGGGTTCTTGCCTGTGTTACAAGGTGTGAAGTTGAGTCAGACTCAATGCCCGACCACTGTAGAAGGTAGAGAGAAAATGAAAGTCATTCCCTATGCCTCAGCGATAGGTTCTATCATGTATGCAATGCTGTGTACCAGACCTGATGTGTGCCTTGCTATTAGTTTAGCAGGGAGGTACCAAAGTAATCCAGGAGTGGATCACTGGACAACGGTCAAGAATATCCTAAAATACCTGAAAAGGACTAAGGATATGTTTCTCGTTTATGGAGGTGACAAAGAGCTCGTCATAAATGGTTACGTCGATGCAAGCTTTGACACTGATCCGGATGACTCTAAGTCACAAACCGGATACGTATTTATATTGAATGGTGGAGCTGTCAGTTGGTGCAGTTCTAAACAGAGCGTCGTGGCGGGATCTACGTGTGAAGCGGAATACATAGCTGCTTCAGAAGCAGCAAATGAAGGAGTCTGGATGAAGGAGTTCATATCCGATCTAGGTGTCATACCTAGTGCATCGGGTCCAATGAAAATCTTTTGTGACAATACTGGTGCAATTGCCTTGGCAAAGGAATCCAGATTTTACAAGAGAACCAAGCACATCAAGAGACGCTTCAATTCCATCCACGATCAAGTCAAGGAGGGAGACATAGAGATTTGCAAGATACATACGGATCTGAATGTTGCAGACCCGTTGACTAAGCCTCTCTCACGAGCAAAACATGATCAGCACCAAGACTCCATGGGTGTTAGAATCATCACTATGTAATCTAGATTATTGACTCTAGTCCAAGTGGGAGACTGAAGGAAATATGCCCTAGAGGCCATAATGAATTTGTTATTTATATTTCCTTATATCATGATAAATGTTTATTATTCATGCTAGAATTGTATTAACCGGAAACTTAGTACATGTGTGAATACATAGACAAACAGAGTGTCCCTAGTATGCCTCTACTTGACTAGCTCGTTAAGCAAAGATGGTTAAATTTCCTAGCCATAGACATGAGTTGTCATTTGATGAACGGGATCACATCATTAGAGAATGATGTGATGGACAAGACCCATCCGTTAGCTTAGCACTATGATCGTTTAGTTTCTTGCTATTGTTTTCTTCATGACTTATACATGTTCCTATGACTGAGATTATGCAACTCCCGAATACCGGAGGAACACTTAGTGTGCTATCAAACGTCACAACATAACTGGGTGATTATAAAGATGCTCTACAGGTGTCTCTGATGGTGTTTGTTGAGTTGGCATAGATCGAGATTAGCATTTGTCACTCCGATTGTCGGAGAGGTATCTCTGGGCCCTCTCGGTAATGCACATCACTATAAGCCTTGCAAGCAATGTGACTAATGAGTTAGTTGTGGGATGATGCATTACAAAACGACTAAAGAGACTTGCCGATAACGAGATTGAACTAGGTATGGTGATACCGACGATCGAATCTCGGGCAAGTAACATACCGGTGACAAAGGGAAGAACGTATGTTGTTGTGCGGTTTGACCGATAAAGATCTTCGTAGAATATGTAGGAGCCAATATGAGCATCCAGGTTCCGCTATTGGTTATTGACCGGAGATGTGTCTCGGTCATATCTACATAGTTCTCGAACCCGTAGGGTCCGCACGCTTAACGTTCGATGACGATTCGTATTATGAGTTTATGTGATTTGATGTATCGAAGGTTGTTCGGAGTCCCGGATGAGATCACGGACATGACGAGGAGTCTCGAAATGGTCGAGACATAAAGATTCATATATTGGAAGGCTACATTCGGACATCGGAATGGTTCGGGTCGTTTCGGATAAGTTTTAGAGTACCGGGGGTTACCGGACCCCCCCCCCCCCCCGAAAGTTATTGGGCCTCATGGGCCTAGTGGTGGAAGAGAGGAGGCAGGCCAAGGTGTGGCCCCCTCCTAGCCCAAACCTAATTGGACTAGGGCTAGGGGGCCGGCCCCCCTTTTCCTTCTCTCCTTCCTTTCCTTCCTTCTTGTCCTACTTGGACTAGGAAAGGGGGAAATCTACTCCTACTAGGAGTAGGAATCCCCCCCTTGGGCGCGCCCCTTGTGGCCGGCCCTCCTCCTCCTCCCCTCCTTTATATACGGGGGAGGGTGCACCCCATAGACACACAAGTTGATCTTTAGCCGTGTGCAGTGCCCCCCTCCACAGTTTCCCACCTCGGTCATATCGTCGTAGTGCTTAGGCGAAGCCCTGCGTCGGTAACTTCATCATCACCATCACCACGCCGTCGTGCTGACAGAACTCTCCCTCGGCCTCAGCTGGATGTAGAGTTCGACGGACATCACCGAGCTGAACGTGTGCAGATCGCGGAGGTGCCGTGCGTTCGGTACTTGATCGGTTGGATCGCGAAGACGTTCAACTACATCAACCGCGTTACGAAACGCTTCTGCTTTCGGTCTACAAGGGTACGTGGACACACTCTCCCCGCTCGTTGCTATGCTTCTCCTAGATAGATCTTGCGTGATCGTAGGAAACAATTTTAAATACTATGTTCCCCAACAAACTCATCCTAGAATTGCTCTAAGCCAAGCATCCTTAACTTTGGAGTTCTTTTCAAATGGGCTCCCGAAAAAGAAGGAATTCCTTGTTAATATGAGTAGTCTATCATTCCTATTAAGGCAGGCTCTCACATACGCCCCACTCAAAAGAACCATGTCCTCATTGGCCCATCAGGAACGTTCCCTCTTGGCACACGTATGTGCGTCTAGTCCGGCACATGTGTCATGCCGTGTGCCACAACGGGCAACACGCGCCATGCGCCACATGACCGTGCACCTAACCCGCACATGCCCGTGTAACCACAAGGGTTGGCTCTGATACCAATTGTAATGCCCTGGACACACCCGCCGGTTCCCGCCCATTATGCCTGATGGGATCTAGACTGACCCTACAGACCAACACTAGTCTTTCTTGCACACTTTTGTCCTCACTCGTGCTCACCCAGGAAAAACTTCCTAGTCGGTCACCCATCCCAGAATTGCTCCAAGCCAAGCACACTAAACTTTGGAGTTCTTTTCGAATGGGCTCCCGGAAAAGAAGGAATTCCTTATTGATATGAGTAGTATATCAATCCTATTAAGCCAGGATCTCACAGCCAAGACCATGAGTTCCAATGAAGGACTTCTGGGTGTGGGGATGGGAATAAATGGGTGTGTTCAAGGTCCGGTCGGCTTATCAAAATACAATGGACAAACAACGTGGTGATCCTATTCAAGCAAGCATGTCGATGGAATGGCAAGACACTTGGAGACCTTTATGGAATCTGAGGGTCCGACCAAAATAAGAGTCTTATGGTGGAGGGTTCTCAAGGGGTTCTTGCCTTCGTTCAGCAAACTTCATAGATGTCATATTAGTGACGATACTTCCTGCCCTATGTGTGTCAACAGTGAGTCCTTGTTGCATTCCCTAATCGAGTGCGATCATGCTACGAGATTTTGGAACAAGGCAGAAGGTTTATTTGAAGTGAAACTCCCACAACTTCATCCGATGACATGGGCTAGAGACATACCAGACTCGATGTTTATCAGTAAGGAATGAACTGTAGTAGCCGTCTCCGTGATGTGGGCTACTTGGAGTAGTCAAAATAAATATACACATGCTGATATTACATTCTAGTAGCTCCATTCAATGGAGCTGGTAAAGGAGATTATTCAGGATCTAGATATTCCATCAAGTGTACCGACAGTGATGATGAAGCCTAGAGAAGTATGGCAACCATTAGTTGTAGGTTGTGTGAAGATCAATGCTGAGGGTCTAGTGGATGTCGCAACTTAGTGCGTAGGAGCGGCGACTATAGCCCAGAGCCATACAGAGGATTTCATTGTTCGAAGGGGATGCAAATACCCTGGCATAAAAGATTCATACGTTAGTGAACTATTGAGCAATAGTTCGTGATGCAACTACTCTAGCAATGGAGCATTGGTGGCATAATATCATAATGGAAATGGATTGCCAGACAATCTAAGATGAATGGAGGCACACTGCTTTCGGGTCAAATGGAGGTCATATTTCAGAAAGATTTGATGACTTTTCTCGAATTTTCAGTAATTTGATATAATCTACGGTCGAAGAGACACCAATGAGGTAGCTCATATGTGTGCCAAGGAAGTTTTGTGAGTGAGTTGAGTGTAGCTCATTTGATGTAATTCCTAATTTCTTGACTACCCTTTGTGCCGTCAGATGTTGTCCGCCAGAATGTTGAATAAAATGCCTTGAAGGGCGGCTCTAGAAAAAGAGTTTTTGCGGCAACTTTATTTACCTTACGCACTTGTTAAGCCCCAAGCTCGAGATATTACACAGACATCTGAGTTGGTCTAGCCAAATTATTTACATTAAGTACAATTATTGTGCCCCAAGCTTGATACGTGCATGGACATACACGTTGGTATGGCTACTTTCTTTATTTTGTGAACCAATATGCCCAATGCCACTGGCGCTGAATTACCCAGGGATGGACTGGCTACGTTACTTATTTTATTTGTCGTCATGACCCATGCTGCTGGATTGTCAACTCATGACATCAGGGATCAAAGACACCTTATTTTTTAGTTCGACCAGGGGATAAACACTCAGTTCTTCCTTCAGATATTCAAGAATACATGACACAAGGGATTTATACATGTTTTGGCCTCACTGTGGCGTAATACCCTACTTCATGTTCTTGGTTGGTTGATGTGAGTAATATGGTGGAGTTTACATATGCTCGGGAGAGCTCTAGGTATGCTTGGGAGAGCTCTGGGGGTTCTTGGAAGAGCCCAGGTGGTGCTCGGGATCTAAAGAGTGGTAAAGGCTACCATCCCGAGCACCCTCTTCACTCCTACCTTATTCTTCTTACTTGTTCCTCCACGTGTGCCTACATATCCTTTGGATGGCCACAATCCTCCCCTTATATAGCTAGTGGGCACCACATGGCCGTTTACACTCATGTGAACACACATCAAGGCTGAAGCTCAAGTGACACCTTGAGTAATAGATTCGCTGTCAAGAAGCTTACCTCCTGGTATGCGCAGAAGTGTCAGCAATTCGAGTCTTATCCTGATAGGCTTAATCTCTTATCGCTTGCGCCATGACGTATTTTCTTCGCCTAGGACCCGTAGACCTATGATAGCCTGTGACCACATTTAATGTGGGGTAGAGAGTGTATCCATACTTGTGTCCATTGTAGCATGAGCACATGCGGCATGGCACCTTTATGTGTCATGCTTGGGCTGCGAGCATACCCTGCCTAACATCACTGACGACATTTTCTTCTCTGGTGTTTTGATCTTTTGTGACATGGATCTTGATGAAGATCTACATGCCTTGGTGTGGCTCGTAGTAGGAGAGACTCCTTCTGGATGTTGTAGTAATTCCAGCATACCAACGGTGAGAGATCAGCGAGGTGCTTGGGACACCCTAGTTCTGGTTGCATGGCTATCTTATTTCCTTTGCAATATTCTGCACAAAGGCTCATTTTGGTGGCTGCATTTATTTTTACCTTACTATCACTATAACTGCATTCAACTAGTTATGTTTTTATGCCTACGTTGTTATTAGCTTGTGAATGCATTCAAAGTACTCACCTGACTTTTTATGTGGCTAGAAGCGTGAGGTTATATTATACATATGGTACGGAATTCAATGCGCGAACTAGGAAGTGTCCAACTGTGTCCCTAAGGATTTGAGTATCACCTATGTATTGCTCTGTTGTGTCTTGTGCTGCTAGTTTCTGATGCCCCATGATTAGTTTGATGCCCTGGCCTCTTTTAAGATCGTCGTAATCGAACCCCCGTGGTTCATGTGACTGTATTTTTGTGTGACTATTGTTAGTGTAAAATGTTGTTGTTTGGATTTGAATGAAGTGATATGTATGCTAGAAGACATAGA
This sequence comes from Aegilops tauschii subsp. strangulata, assembly GCF_002575655.3. Lineage (NCBI taxonomy): Eukaryota > Viridiplantae > Streptophyta > Magnoliopsida > Poales > Poaceae > Aegilops > Aegilops tauschii. The sequence continues at coordinate 232,615,293 of NC_053039.3, forward strand.
TCTCTGGGCTGGTATACCGGGTGTCCGGTTAAATGAATCAAAGCACTACATTGGGCCGGAGCACTTTGGGGCTTTGTCTCAGGTATAAAGGCGATGAAATAAGATGTATTTGGCCCATGAATCCACCTCATACCTTGTGCAACCTCTCTTAATAGTGTGGTGTTCTTAAATGAAGCTTGAAGTCAAATAGACATCGTATCTTTTATGTATGAGGCTAAAACTGTTCAAACAAGTCAACATGTTCATTAGGCCCCTAATCACTTGTTATCACACCAAAACCCCACTTAGGACATACTAGATTTTCTTTCAAAAATTACTTGCCAAAGAGAACGATTTCCCTTAATTAGGTTCATACTTTCAATTATAACATTAAATATAAAAGGATATCTTGCATCAAAATTATCGTTTGCTCTTTTCTTGGCAATGCATGATGTTGAAATCACCACCGGATACTTATACACGATTCAGCATACATGTTCAGATACAGAGATGGTGAAAAGAATGGGAACGAAAAACCCTACACAATGGATGGACTACGTCACTACGATCCCTTACGTAAAAAAACAAGTTTCTGTAACCTATGTAATTCTGCATGGAGCAGAGCTGGCTGCAGCCATCAATCCTCTTTCTCCAAGCTCTGCAGCTCAGCAATCCGCATGGCATGGGCATGGTACCGATCGATGGAGCGCGCAACGTCCGGGCGATGGGTTCAGCTTCAATACAGTCGCACCGATCACGTCTTGAAGGAATTGTTTGGGCTGTCCATGGACTTGAGGTCCCTGTAATGTCCCGGCGTCAGCTCCTGCTCCATCCCCACACCGCCAGCCCGCCGTTGCCGCAGCCACCGCTTCCACCCGATGTACGCCCCGGCCACGGCCAGGCTCGCCAGGACCAGCGACGCAACCACCACCGCGGCTGTCACGCCTGGCGACATGCCCCGCCCCGCTGCGCTCTGCTGCTGCGCCTTCCTGATCTTGAAATAGCCCACCTTCCGGTCGTCGGCCTCGTACACCACCGTCTCCACGGGAAAGTCGATGAGGTAGCAGTAGCCGCTCCCCCCGTTGTACACCGCGCCCCAGCAGCTGCAGCTGGCCGCGCACGACTGCTCGCACTCCGCCGCCGTCTTGTACGTCTCGAACGGCAGCTGCTCCTTGTACGCCAGTGACACCCGGTTCCGCCGCACAACGTCGAACAGCTGCCCCCCGCCGCCCCCGCAGAGGTCGGTGGACTCCTCGGCGCGACATGGCGGGGCGATCGATGCGGTGCTGTTGATGAGACACTGGCACTTGGGCGCTCCTCCGGGGACGCACAGGCCGTAAGCGCCGCACGGGGTCGGCAGCTCGCACGGCCCGTTGATGGCCTTGTAGTCGGAGGTCCAAGCTTTGGAGCCCTCGGTCCAGTAGTATGCGCGGAGGTTGCCATCGTCGTCCAGCGTCATCCGCCGGAAGGCGCCGGTGAGGTTCCGGACGAATGTGTCGAAGGCAAGCATGTCGACGCTCTGGTCGCCACCCAGGAGGTAGAGCCCGAAGAAGCCGCGGCTGTCCAGGCGGCCGTAAACCGGCGGCTGCGTTGCGTTCTCTGGCTGGGCCTCGCGAGCCGTGTACTGCCAGTACATCGGCCTCGTGCGGCCACCATAGAACTCCATGTGCAGCGCCATGTACGTCTTGGCGAACCGCAGAGAGAAGCGGCGGTTCTTGGAGATGAGCGGCGGCGAGGACATGGTGAAGTTCTGGCCTAGGACGAGCGTGTCCGATGGGTTTTCAAAGCTGCGCCAAGGCGTACCGCGCCGGTTGAAGAGCCGGATGACGAGGTCGGACGAGTTGAGGAGCGCGACCGTATCGCCGACGACGTTGAGGGTGCTCCAGAGCTGGCCGACCCCGGGGACGGTGAGGACCAGGCGGCTGTCGAAGGAGAGCGTAGCCGGGCGCGACCAGTCGGCGACACGGGCCGGCGTGGCACGCCAGAGTGGGAAGGACGAAGGGAGGTGGACGACGGCGAGGTCCAGGGACGCCGAGCCGACGCGGAGGAAGCCGAAGGCGAAGACGCCGTTGTGCGAGTACAGCACCGGCTCGAACCGCCCCGGCGCGTCGGCCGAGTGCGTCGCGGTGAAACCGTTGGACAGCTGCGTCACGGGCTCTTCACCGTCGGCTCCGTCAATCAGGGGCACCGCCGACGCAATGAAGAGGGCGGCGAGGAAGACGGCGATGGCCGGATCAGGCTTGCCTTCCCTCATTGCAGGGGCAGGAAATTAAGAACGGGATAAAGGTCAAATGCTTGAGACAGAGTAGCATGCATACAAACTATATATGCATCATCAAATAGAAGGTCAACGGCCGGCGTGAGCCTCCATTCGATCTAGTCTGTTTCCAACTCACGTAATACATAGTAGATGACAAAAAAAGAATGTAAATTGAGTTTGTGGAGGAGATGAACATGCCTGATCTGGAACTTTGCATCACCCGCAAGTTGCAACTACTCTAAGCATATGAACTGGCCAATAGTCAACTCTCTGTTCCAGCTCATCTAAAAAAATACAACTCTCTGTCCCATCCCAGCTGGTCAGAACTATTTCGAGACTATTTTGCTATACTTTTCAGACGATTCAAGAAAAGAGCCCGCTGCAAATATGATGTCAGATTTTTAAACATGGCAAAACAAATGTTTTTTATGATAAATTACGTGCCGCGAGCATGGCAATTCTCTTCAGCATGCATGTCAAATCCCGGCATGTTTAGTCTTTTTTTGAGAATTTGCCATGCTTGTGCTGAAAAAATTGTCCATACCCGCGACATGTAATTTTGTTATAAAAAAATGTTCAATCTGACATGCGTAAAAATCCGACGTCAGAATTTTTGCATTTCCAAAAATTAAATCGACGTTAAATACTTGTTCTGAATAGTGAGGTTCATAACCATTCCTAGATCGGTGCTAACAAGTGAGATTCATAATCATTTCTAGATTTATACAAGTACAAAGACAAGAAAGTCTTATCGATTAAGAAATAAGTACGATTATTGGTTCTACTACTAAGTCACCCTGCGATGTAACTGCAAGTATTGGCTGGGATAAGCGTAGGGGAAAAGATATGATATTAAATGGTGGAGTGCTGCTGGTTGTTTGTTTGTTAGTTTTGAGCGTTGACCTTGAGTGTCATGAACATAACTGAAACAAAGTGCATGTTATGCACGTTCCTTTATGTTTTTTAGGGAATGTCATTCGGCTAGCTTTATTCATTTATTTATTTTTGAAAAAAGAAGTTAAAACCCATGACCTCTGCATCAAAGTTGTATTCATCGGTAGAAGTAGATACTTTTTACCATGCTCAGTGATATAACACCAATAGATCATCGTCCCAAATACATGAAATGGACGACTGAAAACTATCCCTCGCTATCAAGTGGGCCAACGCGTTGGCATTCTGATCGCAATGTTCATACATTTAGTAAAGCCTGAACTCAAAATTCTGCAGTCACGGAAGATCACCGTCGAAGATGTCGCAGTCATAACTTACTCCAGCGTCATTGCAATCACGCTTGAGTCGCCTGGTTCAATATAACTCGGAGGGACCGATGTGCAATGGCTAGGGCAAACCTTGTCTCGGTGGCACCGATAGTGTCAACTCGGTGGTAGCAATAAGGCAACAGAGAGTTGGCAAGCCATCTCGGTGGTACCGGTTGCATTAACTCGGTGAGACCGAAGTGAAGCAATAAGTAACAGAGAGTTGGCAAGGCCATCTCGGTGGGACCGAGATTTGTTAGGGTTTGGCAGTGGCTAAGTCCAGATGAACTCAGCGGCTCCAGATAGGAAATTTTCGGTGGGGCTGAGTTGGAATATAGGGTTTGGACATATTTGGATGGAGAAAGTGGTTGAGGGTTTTGGAGCAATGTTACTAAGCACTTGAGCAAAAAGATCATTAAGCAACACCTCATCCCCTTTTAATGCTATTGGCTTTCCTATGGACTCAATGTGATCTTGGATCACTTAACAAAAAATGTAGAGTCTTGAGCATTTGCCAATCCATTTCCTTAGCATTTTAAGGGGTCCACAATCACTAATCCTTGCCACGTTAATCATTGAACATCCTGAAATATTTAACTTGAATGGACATTAGTTCAATAAGATATATGTTGTTATGAATTATCAAACCCACCCTGAAATTAGTTACACTTTCACATGCCACATAGACCAAGAGAAACCCGTCATGGTCAAACCCTTCTCGTACGTTGTGGTCAAAGAGATAGATCGTGTGAGCCCATAGATCTTGATAATTCTCTGATTTTTCAAAACAACAAATAACAAAAACATCATTCTACAAATTTCCAAAACAAGGACATCAAGGTTTATTTAATAGACATGAGAGGTCACTACAGACACATTTAGATGCTAAATGTCTGTAATGACCGCATCATGACGCTTAAATCAAGCTTGAGATATAGCAACTTCCCACCTGGTCACCCATCCTCAGACTACTCCAGCCCCAGCACGCTTAAATTGTGTGTTTTATTCAACTCGGCTAGCGGATGGGAAGCTGCCCCTTGCTGATAAGAGTTGCCTCCTCGCCTTTAAGATGTTTCCCGATGGTCATCGTGTGGAACCTACTCCCTACTATCACACACGTTTGTGCTTTTAGAAACCGTGTGCAATCTTTACATACCGGACCACTTTCATTCAAACTTAATTTTTTTTACATAAAACTTGCAAGAAGAAGCAAAAGCTTTTCTTTTCATTAATTAAGAACAATATAGTTGCCCAGTTAATTATGGAAACCGGGCGAAAACTGATACAAACAAGGCCTAAACCTACGAGGACTCTTGGCTGAGCATGAACTGGTACATGCCTTTGTCCACGCATCTAATACTCTCACGGAACTAGTGTACCACAATATCGATCTCCGGCCAGGATATTTGAAGGGCGACAGTCGATTCCAAGCTGCTGCGAGCATTTTGCTCTGCTTCGTCGTTGGCGGCACCTCGGGGCCGAGGAGGTCGACGAGCCAATCGACCAGCCCATTAGCATCGTGGCAGCGGATTCTGGCAGTGTGTACGCCATCCAGCGCAATTATGGCACTGACGGTGGCTGCCAAATCCTGGCGGGGAATCGGGATGCTTATCGGCCCTGGAAATGACCTCTCGACTGGTTGAGTCAACAGGATGCTGACACGGCTCCGCTCAGATAGTGCGGCACACCGCACCTGACGCACGGCGGTGTTCTCCTACTCTTGCACGGCATCGCTTTCCCACTCTTGCTCTGCTCCGCTCCATGGGCGGTGACGAACACATGTGTAGACATTGGCCAGCTCAAGCACTGACACGTGATGATACCGCTCAAGCGCACTGCCTCTCTTGCTCGGCGGTGCACAACCGTTCTGGCTCTCCGGCCAGCTCTAGCTCGTTCTCCTTGTCGAGGAGGTTGATGACGATGGCGGCGCTTCGCCGGATTGGCATGGTTGGAATGGTATACCGCGGTATGGCCGATCTTTCGCTGCCTAGCCTTCTATGCCACTGGCACTGGCAGCGGGAAACCGATGGGAGGACTGGCGAGAAACCGATTGGGGGAGTGTAGGGAAATGGTAGCATGTTTGGATATATATATATATATATATATATATATATATATATATATATATATATATATATATATATATATATATATATATAACACCATTAATATGGAAAACTTAGGAAAGAAGGAAGCGCGAGCTAGCACAACGCGTGCACACAGTGCTTACCCACGGGTGCCAGACGGTTGAGCATAACTGCTTTAAATTATTCAGTGTTCGTTTGGCCTTTTTTATACATTATAATTAAGTTTTCTAGGCATTTAATGTGCATAATTCAAATTTGAACTACAAAGATATGCTCCACTGCACCAAAATGGGTTGAAAAAACATATATGTGTCCTTGGGTGCATGTTAGGTCCCATACAAGAAATGAAGATGAATTACAAACATCTCTGTGTCCTGGCTCGGCCTCAAACATTGAGAATATTGATTTTTAAATCCCCATGAATCCAAAACTTACCTGAAATTCATGAAACTTTATATGGTGTCATTACACGGCACATATATGGCGCGGTAAAATATTTGACCAATCCGGGGCAAGTTTTGGTACAAGCCTCTTACAAACCGGAGTTTCCTACAAGAAGCCTCATGGTTCCGATAGGGAACGTGTCACCCTTGTGGGCGAAACGACAATCGCTACCTCTTCTCGCCTTGTATTTTTTTCTATAGGCAACATAGACCAACATAATATTCGTGCTGAAATATGGAATTATTCAGGGTTTGTTTGGCATTTTTGAACATTAATTGAGTTTTCTAGGCATTTAATGTCCATAATTCGAATTTGAAATACAAGCACATGCTTCAGTGCACCAAAAATGGGTTGAAAAATCATATATATGTTATTGGGTGCATGTTTAGGTCCCATGCAAGAAATGGGGATGAATTACAAACATCTCGGCATACTGGCTGGGCTTCAAACATTGAGAATCTTGGTTTTTAAATGTCCGTAAATCCAAAACTCAACCAAAATTCATGAAACTTGGCATTGTGTCATGACATGGAACACATATGTTGTGGTAAAAAAATTGTCCATTTTGGCAAGTTTTGGTACAAGCCTCTTACAAACGGAGCTTCTCGCAAGAAGCCTCGTGGTTTCGATAGTCAACATGTCACCCTTCTGGGCGAAGCGACAATCGATGCCTCTTCTCGCCTTATATTTTTTCTACAAGCAACATAGACCAACAGAAGATTCGCGCTGAAATATGAAATTTGAACATTAATTGAGTTTGTCCTTTTTATACATTAATTGAGTTTGTCCTTTTTATACATTAATTGAGTTTTCTAGGCATTTAATGTCCATAATTCAAATTTGAACTACAAGCACATGCTCCAGTACACCAAAATGGCTTGAAAATTCATACGTGTGTCTTGGGTGCATGTTTAGGTCCCATGCAAGAAATGGGGATCAATTACAAACATATCTGTGTCTTGGCTCGGCCTCAAACATTGAGAATCTTGGTTTTTAAATCCCCATAAATCCAGAACTCACCCGAATTTCATGAAACTTGGCACAGTGTCATGACATGGCACATATATATCGAGGTAAAAAAATTGTTTAATTTGGGGAAAGTTTGGTACAAGCCTCTTACAAATCGGAGCTTCTCGCATGAAACCTCGTGGTTCCAATAGGGAACATGTCACCCTTATGGACGAAACGACAATCGCTACCTCTTCTCGCCTTGTATTCTTTTTCTACACGCAACATAGACCAACAGGAGATTCTTGCTGAAATATGAAATTGTTCAGGGTTCATTTGGCATTCTTTTATACATTAATTGAGTTTTCTAGACATTTGATGTCCACAATTCGAATTTAAAATACAAGCACATGCTCCAGTGCACCAAATTGCTTGAAAAATCATACATGTGTCCTTGGGTGCATGTTTAGGTGCCATGCAATGAATGGAATGAATTACAAACATCTCGGCGTCCTGGCTTCGCCTTAAACATTGAGAATCTTGGTTTTTAAATCCTGTAAATCCAAAACCCGCTTGAAAGTCATGAAACTTGGCATCGTGTCAATGTATGGCAGATATATGTCGTGGTAATTTTTTTGTCCAATTTGAGACAAAACGTACACATTAATAGCCAACATAGGCATTTTGGTACAAGTAGCTGACACGTTACTATCGCAAAACGGTTGTATTGTTTGAACTATGGGTGTTCCAGTAACCATTTACGTGTGGCCACGCGTCCCTCTTTTTATTGGAGGGTACTACATCGGTCCTGATTTATTAGTCCACTTTGTATTGTGTGCCAAAATTTAACTATAGTAGGTGGCGTGCGTGCAACTATTTGATTAGACGGGACGAGTGCGAGAAGTCCGTAGTGCAGGCTTGACGGGACGCGTGTGAGCAGTCCACTGTGTAGGTTCGACGGGACGCATGCAACCAGTCCACCGCGCAGGCTCGACGGGACGCGTGCGAGCTATCCGCCGTGCATGCTCGATGGGACACTGATACGTCTGCAACGTATCTATAATTTATGAAGTATTCATGCCATGTTTACAACAATTTTACATTGTTTTGGAATGATTTGATTAGAACTAACCCGGACTAACGCTGTTTTCAGCAGAACTATTGTGGTGTCATTTTTTGTGCAGAAATAAAACTTCTCGGAATGGGCTAAAAATTATGGTGATTTTTATGGAAAAAAGAGACCCCTGAAGCACCGGAGCTGGGCCAGGAAGTGGACGAGGGAGCCACAAGTGTGGGAGGCGCACCTGTCAGATTTCGGGCTCTGCAGACCCTTGAAAGATTCGAACCCTGGGGTGCGTGCGAAGAACTCAACCTCCCCAGTCTACCAACTCGTCGATCCCACGGCCTAGCTCTATGAATTGGAAGGAAAGAGGACAAGGCAGTTTACCCAGGTTCGGGCCACCTTGTAGTTTAAAACCCTACTCCTGCTTTGTGGTGGATTGGCCTCGAGGGGCTGAGGATGAACTAGTTCAGTGGGAGAACAACCTCAGGAGGTGTGTTCTTATGCTTGTGTGAGCTGGTCAGGGTGAGGATGGAATGGATCCCCTCCATCTCTATGGTGGTGGTGCTGCTCTACTTATAGTGGCCTTGGTCCTCTTCCCAAATGAAGGCGGGAAGGGATCCCAAAACGGCCAAATTCGAAGGGAGACAACTAGTACATTTTATCCTGACAAAAGGTAGTCTTCGCCTGCAAAGCCTCTGGCCGTAACGCCGTGGTGGGCTCGGCGATGACCTCTGTCCTGCTGTCCTGGCAGTCTTGGTCTTGTAGCACGGGCATAGAAACCTTTGGCTGATTCCTCGGGACTCCGTGCCTGCGCTTGCCTCTTTAGCACTGAAGAGGAAACTGCTATACTGCGCCCACTGGCGCCTGCCTGGCCTTGGTTGTCATGGATCACATCATCCGAACCTCACGAGGTGAGGACTTGCATAGAAACCTCCGCTCCTCAGGAGCCAGCCCGAGGAGGCTGCTCCTTCTGTGGTCTTGATGTCGTCCGCCCCGCGAGGCTTGGCCCCTTGCGAGGGTCTTGAGTCGTTGGTGCTGAAGATCGGTCATACCAGGCCGTCGATGGAGCCACACCGTGGGCCGCAGACAGGCAAGTCTGGGTACCCCCGTTCCCAGAATGCCGATAGTAGCCCCCGGGCCCAAGGCACGCTCGGACTTGGCTTCTAGGCGAAGCCAAGGAGCAAGGGTGAAGCGCCGCGGGCCCCAACCGCCTGCGGCCTTAGTCGACGTGTGGCGCTTGATGGGACGTGGGCGCCCCCACTTCCACACACAGCCTTGATATCCACGAGGCTTGGCGGCTGCCCGTTGCTAGCGCAGCTTTGCCATCATTGCTTGTCGTGCTCGCCCTTGGCTCCTCCTCTTTCCTTCAAACTCGAACCTCTCTCCCAGATTCAGTGCCGGCGCCAACACTTCCTTTCGCCATGGCCCCGAGGTCGAAGAAGAACGGAAAGGCCTGCGCTCCCGCCGAATCCTGGCCGGTCTTGGAGCCCGCTCTTGATCGGTCGACGATGATCAATCGGGAGGGGTTGGACAAGGTCCGGCCGGCCCTTGCTGCCGATTCCAATGAGTGGATGGCGACGACGGTTTGGCCTACCTCTCGGACTATGATTGACATGGAGGCCACCGAGATCCCCATCCATCTTCATGCTCTCCTGGCCGGCCTGGTCCCCCTTCCTCTGATTTCTTCAATGCCATAATTTCACATTACCAGATCCATGCGCTGCATCTGGACCCCCGGTCCATCATCCTCCTTGCCTCCTTCGCCTTCCTGTGCGAGGCTATGGTGGGCATTGCCCCATCTGTCGCCCTGTTTCGCCATTTCTTCTCGCTCCACCTGGTCAACGACTGCCATCGCTCGGGATGCGTGGCGTTCCAGGCCATGGCGGCGACAGCTGGCTCGGACATCGACTTCACGCTCCGCCCAGATGTGAGCGGATTCCAGAAGCACTGGGTGTATATGGACGCCGGCACGCTCAGCCCCTACTCCTGCTCCCGCGAGCGCCGGCGGCACCCAGCTCCGGCTGGGGGCACATGAAGCTTGTCAACCGTCAGCTTGCAAATGTCTGGTCCAGGTTGGCCAAGTTGAAGAAGGTCGGGGTGACGGCGCCGATGGTGGTGAAGGAATTCGTCTGGCGGTGCATCGCCCCGCTCCAGCGCCATTCTCGCCCAATGTGGACCTTCATCGGCCCCAAGGACCCCATAAGGCTCCAGGTGCCTTCTCTCCATTCCAAGACGCTGCACGCAATGCTCGTGCTCTTGACGGGCGACCAAGCGCCTGCCGCGCTCCCGGAGGATAGCTGCCTCTTGTGGCACTGCTCGAACAAAGAGGACTTTGTGAAGTAGATGCCCCTCTTTGATGAGTGGGGGCTACGCCTGGGGGGCCCTGAAGGGCCTCGCTTGAATCCCATCTCTTGGTGGCTCCTGTGCGCGTCGACCCTGCGGCGCGTGCCCCAGATGTGGATGCGGGGGGCGAATGCGACCGGGTACCGCTGGGGAGCGGGTGTCGTCAGGTGCTCCCGAGGCATCCGCTCCTGAAGTTCTGACGAGCGCTCTCGAGGGGGCCGCTGGAGACCTGGTGTGACCCAACGCTCCTGAGGCGGTCGCCCCCGAAGCTCGGGCAAGTGGTCCTAAGGTGGCGGCTGGTGAGCAACTGCGGCCCGGTGCTCCTGAGGCTGCCATCCCGGAAGCCCCGTCAAGCGCCCCAGCTGCTAAGGGCCATGCCCCGAACCTCGGCCCGCTTCGCCTGAACCTTGAAGCACTCCGCAAGAGGAAAGGGCTCCCGAGCTGCAGTGCTGACGCCTATCGGCCGCTGAAGTAGAGGAAGTACATAGCCGTAGATGAGTAAGTACCTTACCTTTGTGGTTTTCCGCGTGGCGCATCCTTTTCTGACCCTGGCTCCTCAGGATCCCTTTGGTTGCGGCGGCAAAACCTCCTGGGTAGGGACCCCCATAGGTCCTTGGTCTGCTCATGATTTCGAGTCCCCCGCGCCAAACACCTGCGCGAGGCGCGGGGCCGGTCCGCGAGGCGGGAGTGCTACTGAGAGGTCGTGAGCCTGTGCTCCCAGCATCCTTCCGTCGCGGTCACTCCTGGAGCGTAGGAAGCGTGCCGAGGGCTCCTCCATTGGTCACCGCCGATGGCCGGGCAACCCCAGCAACGGCTTCATCTTCGAGTGGCGAGGCCATGCCGCCCAGCGCCTTTGTCGAGACCCGGGAAGTGGCTGGGGAAATGCTGGGCACCAGCCCCCTGCCGGAGATGGGTTAGCCACTCCGCGCCTCTTCAATAGCCCCCGACGCGAAGGAAGGGCTTGGCCGTGCGCTGGAGCTTGCGCATGGGCGCAGCACCGTCGGTCATGACCTTTTCCAGCAGGGGATAAACGCGCTGAGTCGGCTCGGAGGAGAGCTTGCCGATGTCGATGCCCGCCTCGAGACGGAGGGCCTCCGCTTGGCGCGCGAGTGGCACCAGTTGAAGGTCGCCATCAACCTTGGGCACCTTCAACACGAGCGCGCCCGCGCGAGCACTGCGGTATCCCTTGCAGCTTCTCGTGAAGCCTGTGCCCATGCACAGGAGGAAGCCCGGGCCACCGACTGCCGTTGTGAGGTGGCCGAGAGACGAGAGCAGGAGCTTCACACTTCGAACGCCGTCCTCGAGCGGCAGATCCAGGCGCGCAGGGCTGCCCTGGTGGCACTACCGAGTGAGGCCCCCTCTGATGAGGAGGTTCAGGAGCGCGAGGAGGCGCTGGCGCTTGAGGTCTTGGAGCACAGCCTGGCGCTCGAGCAACTAGAGGTGAGGGAGCACCAGGCAGCCGCGGCTGAGGACGCCGTCACCGCTCGGGAGGCCAGGATCCAGCAAGAGGTTGATCAATAGGTGGCGAAAGTTCGGGCGGCCCTTGCTGATGAGCACCGTCAGAAGCTGGAGCTCTAGGAGACCCTCTTCGGGCTGCAACAGGCCGAGCTTGAGGGTAGAACCTCCGCCCTCAGGACGAAGCTGGACGCAGCAGAGCAGCGCGAAAGGGACGCCAAGGAGGCTCAGGCCTCCGCCCAAGCCGACTTGGCCTTTGCTCGTGCCGACCTATCCTCACTTCAGCAGTTGGTTGAGGTCGTCACGTCCCTCGCGGAGAAGACTGAGAGCGAGGCATGCCACCTGATGTCTACTATGCAACTTTATTCTTGTAGACACGTGTTGGGCCTCCAAGCGCAGAGTTTTGTAGGACAGTAGCAATTTTCCCTCAAGTGGATGACCTAAGGTTTATCAGTCCGTGGGAGGCATAGGATGAAGATGGTCTCTCTCAAACAACCCTGCAACTAAATACAAGAAATCTCGTGTGTCCCCAACACACCCAATACAATGGCAAATTGTATAGGTGCACTAGTTCGGTGAAGAGATGGTGATAAAAGTGTAATATTGATGGTAGAAATATATTTTTATAATCTGAATAAATAAAAACAGCAAGGTAGCAAATAGTAAACAGGCACAAAAACGGTATTGGCCTAGGGTCCGTACTTTTGCTAGTGCGATCTCTCAACAGTGCTAATATAATTGGATCATATAACCATCCCTCAACGTGCAACAAAGAAATCACGCCAAAGTTCCTATCTAGCGGAGAACATAAGACGGAATTGTTTGTAGGGTACGAAACCACCTCAAAGCTATTCTTTTCGATCAATCTATCCTAGAGTTCGTACTAAAATAACACCAAGCTATTCTTTCCGATCGATCTAACCAAGAGTTTGTACTAAAATAACACCAAAGCAAATTCAGATTCGTAATATTCAATCCAACACAAAGAACTTCAAAGAGTGCCCCAAGATTTCTACCGGAGAAACAAAGACAAGAACGTGCATCAACCCCTATGCATAGACTACCCCAATGTCACCTCGAGAATCCGCGAGTAGAGTGCCAAAACATATATCAAGTGTTCTCAAATCCATAAAAGTATTCAATCCGATAAGACGAAATCTCAAAGGGAAAACTTAATTCATCACAAGATAGAGAGGGGAAAACACCATATGATCCGACTATATTAACAAAGCCCGCGATACATCAAGATTGTGACATCTCAAGAACACAAGAGAGAGAGAGAGACATTAAACACATAGCTACTGGTACAAACCCTCAGCCCCGAGGGTGGACTACTCCCTCCTCATCGTGGTGGCCGCCGGGATGATGAAGATGGCCACCGGAGATGATTCCCCCCTCTGGCAGGGTGCCAAAACGGGGTCTAGATTGGTTTTCGGTGGCTACAGAGCCTTGAAGTGGCGGAACTTCTGATCTAGGTTAACCCCGAGGTTTTCTAAATTTTTTGGGAATTTATAGGGTAAAGAGAGGGTGCGGGAGGCCACCGAGGTGGGCACAACCCACCTGGGCGCTTGGGCCCCCAGGCGCGTCCTGGTGGGTTGTTCCCCCCTCGGGGCACCCCCAGGTGCTGCTCTGGCCCATCCTGAGTGTTCCAGTCCATAAAAAATCTCCAAAAAGTTTCGCGGTGTTTGGACTCCGTTTGATATTGATTTCCTGCGATGTAAAAAACAAGCAAAAAACAACAACTGGCACTGGGCACTGGGTCAATAGGTTAGTCCCAAAAAATGACATAAAGTTGCTATAAAATGATTGTAAAACATCCAAGAATGATAAAATAACAGCATGAATACTTCATAAATTATAGATACGTTGGAGACGTATCAGCATCCCCAAGCTTAATTCCTACTCGTCCTCGAGTAGATAAATGATAAAAGAAATAATTTATGAAGTGTGAATGCTAGCAAAGTGCATAAGTTTGATCAATGATAATTTGAATCACTTTTCCTAGCATCATAACAGCGATTCTTTCTTATAAAACTTCTCATGTTAAAGTAGCAACCAATTCACATGTTAAGGTTCAAACAATGAATCCTCTTGAAACTCAACAACCTATGTTCTCAGTCACCAAGCAATTGTAATTCAACTTATTCAACAGAGTTTAAGTAAGAGCTCCACATACTCAACCATCATATAGTCTTCTATGATTGCTAACACTCACCGCATACACATGAGCAAAAAATTTCAACCGAACACATAGAAATATAGGGGCTTATTGTTTTGCCTCCCAACGTATTCACCTCAAGGGTGATGTCAACAATAATAACTCATGCTACCCATATTCAACTGGACATATGTGCCTAGATCTTTCCTCACCACATGAAGCTTGCCAAAGGAGAAAAATAAAAAGGAATAGAGAGAAAAACTTTGACTCTTGCATAAAAGTAAATACATAAAAGTAAAAGATAGGCCCTTAAGAGAGGGAAGCAGAGGTTGCCATGCGCTTATTTGTTTGTATGCTCAACCCCTTAGTGCAAAAGAACGTCATGTTGTATTGCCCCTTATGATAGCAACCTTTATTATGCAGTCTATCGATTTTGTTCTTTGACATCACAAGTTCGTACAACGCTCAATTTTATCTTACACTAAATGATCTAACACTTTTAGAAGCAATTTTTATTGCCTTATTGCACCGATGACAACTTACTTGAACGATCTTATTCAATCCTTAGGTAGGTATGGTGGACTCTTGAAAATAACATTTGGGTTTAAGGGTTTTTGGATGCACAAGTGTATTTCTACTTGGTGCGGAATTTTTGGCTAGCAAAGATGGGGGGCAAGCACCACATGTTGAAGGATCTATGAGAATATAATTTCTATGTGAATATGAACAAACATAAACCATTACGTTGTCTTCCTTGTCCAACGTCAACAATTTTGGCATATAATATTTTGATGGGGGCTCACAATCACAAAAGATTTCCAGGATAGTATATTTGCATGTGAAAGTTCTCTTGCTTCTACTAATTATTAATGAATTGCTTGTATGACCAATATTGTGATTGTCAAGCTCAAAAGATTTCACTTTCTAAACCGAGTGTGAATCTACCACTAGGCATGATATAATTTCAACTTCATGATATTCAATTCATTCAACGATTTACTCATAGGATATAAGTGAAGCACAAGAGTAAATGACAAGCTACTCCAAAAAGATATAAGTGAAGATCATGAGAATAATATTTATTTATCTCAAATTAATTTAAGTGAAGCAAGAGATAATTTCTTCAAAAATACTAAAGCACACCGTGCTCAAAAAGATATAAGTTAAGCACTAGAGCAATTCCATAGAAAAGAGCTTCGTTGACGGGATGTGCGCGTGCCGCTTACCTAGCCTCCCTGGCAACTATTTGAGGACTCTATTTTATTTAAAAACTTTCAGATCTAAGTACTTTATTAAAACAGCAAGCAAAACAAAATAAAATGACATTCCAAGGATAGCACAACTCATGTGAAGAAGCAAAAACTTAGGCTCAACCGATACTAACAGATAATTGTTGGTGAAGAAAGGTGGGATGCCTACCGGGGCATCCCCAAGCTTAGATGCTTGAGACTTCTTGAAATGTTATCTTGGGGTGCCTTGGGCATCCCCAATCTTGAGCTTTTGTGTCTCCTTAATTCCTTTTATTTCACGGTTTCCCTAAATCTTAAAAACTTCATCCACACAAAACTCAACAAGAACTCGTGAGATAAGTTAGTATAAACCAATGCAAAAGCCTTATCATCCTCTACTGTAGCAAATCACTAAAATTATTATTCAAGATTACATACTAAATGCCTCTGAATATTTAATACTCCTATCCTCAAATAGAATCATTAAACAAGAAAACACATACAAACAATGCAAACATAACAGCAATCTGCCAAAACAGTACAGTCTGTAAAGAATGCAATATTCATCATACTTCCCTAACTACAAAAATTATGAAAAATTACCACACCGTGGAAAATTTATCAGAGCTTACTTTGAAAAAAGTTTCAAAATTTTATCATATTCTTACTTTTCTAGGGAATTTTTGCAACATTGGTAAACTTTCTGTTTTCAAACAGCAACATGTAGACTTGTAAAATAAGCATAGTAAAGGCTATCAATGCCACTTTTATTGAAATAAAAGATGCAAAACATTATTATAAATAACAGCAAGAAAATCCTAGAAAAACAAATTGATGCTCCAAGTAAAACACATATCATGTGACGAATGAAAACATAGCTCGAAGTGAGGTTACCGATAATGTTGAAGACGAAAGAGGGGATGCCTTCCGGGGCATCCCCAAGCTTAGTTGCTTGGATCTTCCTTGAGTATTACCTTGGGGTGCCTTGGTCATCCCCAAGCTTAGGGTCTTGTCACTCCTTATTCTCCTCATATCGACATCTCACCCAAAACTTGAAAACTTCAATCACACAAAACTTAACGGAACTTTGTGAGATAGGTTAGTATGATAAAGACCAAACCATTTCACTTTTGGTACTGTCAAAGACAAGATTCATAATTGTTCTCACACAATGCCTACTGTGTCATATAATTTCCACAATTTATATTGAGCAATATAAGCCATGGAAACTAGAAAACAAGCAAAGTATGCATTGAAAACATAATCTGTCAAAAACAGAACAGTCTGTAGTAATCTGTACTCAAACCATACTTCTGCTACTCCAAAAATTATGAAAAATTAGGACCACTTTAGAAATTTGTATATTAAACTTATTCAAAAAGAATCAACTCAAAATCACTTTTCTGTTAAAAATAAGAATTGTTTTCGTGAGCCCAAAAGTTTCTGTTTTTCAGCAAGATCAAATCAACTATCACCCAACATGATCCCAAAGGCTTTACTTGGCATTTTATTGAAACAAAAGCTATAAAACATGATTAATACAGTAGCTTAATCATGTGAACACACAAAAACATTAGGTAAAAGTGTTGGGTTGTCTCCCAACAAGCGCTTTTCTTTAATACCTTTTAGCTAGGCATGATGAGTTCAATGATGCTCGCATAAAAGATAAGTATTGAAACATGCAAGAGAACATCATGAATGATAAGTTCCTCTCTCATAATAATTTTCAGTAGCATCATGAATAGATCCATCAATATAACCATCACATAATCTTTTCATGATCCAAAAGCATAGAAAAATTATTACTCTCCATATAAGCAATTTTATTCTCATTCACAATGGTGGGAGTATCATATGAAACTAGAATACTATAAATTGTTTCCACATTAAAAGAGTAATGTTCAGAAAAGGGATATTCAAAATTATGACAATAATTATCACTACTTTTTATAACATAAGTATCATCACAATAAGCATCATATGTAGGAGGCATGCAATCATCATAGCAAATTTGACAATTCAAAGTAGGGGGACTAAAAAGATCATCTTCATTAAGCATAGCATTCCCAAGCTTGGGACAAACATTAGTTGCAGCAAATAAATTCTCGAACATGTCATTAGCATCAAACATAGCATCCCCAAGCTTCTGGCTTGGCATATCATAAACATAATCACTCTCATCATTAATAGTATGAATAGCACCAACGGTATAACAATTGCTATCATCATAATTTCCCAAGTTGGTGCCAAAAAGATTTCCAAGATTATAGAAGTATCATTACTTCCCAATCATAATCATCACAACAAGCAATAGGCATAACAAACTCATCATCAAGTGCAACATGTTCCACAATTATTTTTGATTCATTTTCATGAGGCACAACAATAATAGGAGCAACATTATTTGGGAGAGATACCTTTTTACCTCTATTCTTTCATCTTTTATTCTTCTTCACCATATCATGTGTGGGTTTAAATAATCTTTTCAAGCTTCTTATTGATGAGATTGGTTGGATAGGAAGCTCCTCCTCATTACCTGATTCATCATAATAAACACTAGGAGGGTATTGGGAAATATTTTCCCTTTCCGTTAGTACTCTCTTCATATTCTATTTGTTTTCTTGACTTTAGATAGTTGGCAATATAAGGATTCTCAATGCAATTTACCACCCATACAAAGTTCCTCTAGATCAAAATCAAGAAATCTCTCGAGATTAAATTTTGGAATACCCTTAGTTATACGTTTCATTTCTTCATACCCAAAAAGAAGACTAAGATCTTTATGATGCTCAAGGGTAATGAAGTTACAACAATTTTTGGGCACAATTTGATCATGAAAGAATCTGCATTGGAGATTTAAATGACCACGTTCATTGTAAAGTTCACAAGGATGGCAAAAAAAATTAAATCTTTCAGCACAATCATCTAGCCTCTCTTGCAACTTTTTTGTTTCTAAATATTTATGCTTCTCACAAAATCTATCTTCCCTTTTTGGTCTGCCAATGCACTCCCAATTCACTCCGCAAAAATTGACATGCTTATAAGAAACATTTTTCTCATGACTAGTGCAATAATCATTAGCATTTTGGATACCCCGTATAAAAAGTCAATCCTTCTTTTTCCGATATGCCGCTCTGCAAGCAAGGAGTGCCGCGCACGAGCGGAGCGAAAACTAAGCAAGGGGAATTCCGTCATTCCATGGCTTTTGACAAAGCAGAATCCTTCTTAGGTTGATTTGTGTGCCACTCGTCATCAGACAGTGAAACGTCCGGTCTAGCCCTTAGCTGAGGGATCTTCACTCCTGTCCTGCCATCCATATCCGTGCCCACCCGAACCATGGGAAAGACCGTGGGCACAGGGGGGCTTGAAACTCCTTCGCGTTTGCAGGAGGAAACCTCCAAGGCAGGGGTCCTGGTCTCATTCATGAATAGAAATGACTTTGACCTTACCTTCACATTTCCTGCTGAGATCCCAAGTCTCCAAGTGGGCCCTCATGGCCACCTAAGACATTGGGACTTCTTCTTCTAACAATTGAGCACAATTTTCCGATCCATCATTTTCAAGAAAGATATTATAAAGAGTATCAATAATATGATGCAACCTCAATTCCATTTTTTTGTAGTTTTCTTTTATAAACCAAACTAGTGATAAAACAAGAAACTAAAAGATTCAATTGCAAGATCTAAAGATATACCTTCAAGCACTCACCTCCCCGGCAACGGTGCTAGAAAAGAGCTTGATGTCTACTACGCAACTTTATTCTTGTAGACACGTGTTGGGCCTCCAAGCGCAGAGTTTTATAGGACAGTAGCAATTTTCCCTCAAGTGGATGACCTAAGGTTTATCAATCCGTGGGAGGCGTAGGATGAAGATGGTCTCTCTCAAACAACCCTGCAACCAAATACAAGAAATCTCTTGTGTCCCCAACACACCCAATACAATGGCAAATTGTATAGGTGCACTAGTTCGGCGAAGAGATGGTGATAAAAGTGTAATATTGATGGTAGAAATATATTTTTATAATCTGAACAAATAAAAACAGCAAGGTAGAAAATAGTAAACAGGCACAAAAACAGTATTGCAATGCTTGAAAATGAGGCCTAGCGTCCGTACTTTCGCTAGTGCAATCTCTCAACGGTGCTAATATAATTGGATCATATAACCATCCATCAACGTGTAACGAAGAAATCACTCCAAAGTTCCTATCTAGCGGAGAACATAAGACGGAATTGTTTGTAGGGTACGAATTCACCTCAAAGCTATTCTTTCCGATCAATCTATCCTAGAGTTCGTACTAAAATAACACCAAGCTATTCTTTCCGATCGATCTAACCAAGAGTTCATACTAAAATAACACCAAAGCAAATTCAGATTCGTAATATTCAATCCAACACAAAGAACTTCAAAGAGTGCCCCAAGATTTCTACCGGAGAAACAAGACAAGAACGTGCATCAACCCCTATGCATAGGTTAACCCAATGTCACCTCAGGAATCCGCGAGTTGAGTGCCAAAACATATATCAAGTGTTCTCAAATCCATAAAAGTATTCAATCCGATAAAACGAAATCTCAAAGGGAAAACTTAATTCATCACAAGATAGAGAGGGGAAAACAACATATGATCCGACTATATTAACAAAGCCCGCGATACATCAAGATCGTGACATCTCAAGAACACAAGAGAAAGAGAGAGAGAGAGAGAGAGAGAGAGAGAGAGAGAGAGAGAGAGAGAGAGAGAGAGAGAGAGAGAGAGAGAGAGAGATTAAGCGCATAGCTGCTGGTACAAACCCTCAGCCCCGAGGGTGGACTACTCCTTCCTCATCGTGGTGGCCGCCGGGATGATGAAGATGGCCACCGGAGATGATTCCCCCCTCTGGCAGGGTGCCGGAACGGGGTCTAGATTGGTTTTCGGTGGCTACAGAGCCTTGCGGCGGCAGAACTTCTGATCTAGGTTAAGCCCAAGGGTTTCTGGAATTTTTGGGAATTTATAGGGTAAAGAGAGGGTGTGGGGGGCCACCGAGGTGGGCACAACCCACCTGGGCGCGCTTGGACCCTCAGGCGCGCCCTGGTTGGTTGTGCCCCCCTCGAGGCACCCCCAGGTGCTCCTCTGGCCCATCCTGACTGTTCTGGTGCATAAAAAATCTCCAAAAAGATTCACGGTGTTTGAACTCCGTTTGATATTGATTTCCTGCGATGTAAAAAACAAGCAAAAAACGGCAACTGGCAGTGGGCACTGGGTCAATAGGTTATTCCCAAAAAATGATATAAAGTTGCTATAATATGATTGTAGAACATCCAAGAATGATAAAATAACAGCATGAATACTTCATAAATTATAGATACGCTGGAGACGTATCACCACCGCCGGATAATGCAGCGTGAGCGTTCCTCGATGCTCAAGGACCTCAGGGTCAGGGAAAACTGAGCCCTCGATACCATCTACGAGGAGAGCATGTCTCACCCGCACGAGGATGATGACGCCAGCAATCTCTGCTTCTTCACCCAGATCGTGACCCGTCTAGAGGACCTGGCCGTGAGGGCTCACTAGCTCGTCGAAGAGAGAAGACGGGGCCTTCTCGGGCGTGCGTTCTCACGTGTCTTCAGCCATCTCCTCAACCTTGACCCCCACTTTGACTTCAATGTTGTGATAGCCCCCGTGCCCGGGACCATCTAGGATAATCAGGCGGGATGGGTGGACGACCTGCTCGTGGAGTTCGCTCTTGAAGACAATGTGGTCGTGATTGCGGCCGAGGGAGGTGGTGCAGGTGATGACGACGAGGACGACGCCAGGGACAATGCTGGTGGTGCGGATGATGACGATGACGACAACGCCGGCGGCAGCGTACACGGCTAGGCCTGCATTTCCCTTCCTGCTCTGACCTGTATGCAAAAACCCTCGGGTGCGGCCCCGTGGGGCGTGAAAGCATTTTTGAAGGGGGGGCTTATAATGTATGAAATGATGATATGCTTTTGAGGTAGGATTTGAAATGCACTGTCGCGAGCCTAGGGACTCCCGAGTGGGGTAGTTGTTGCAGCTTATCTTTGGTTCCGTAGGTCCTGAGCGGGTCCTGATGTCGCGGAAGCGCCCTTCTCCTGAGGCGAGCCCTCCGGGGGCTCGCGAGGTTTTAAGCCTCCCGAGGAGCCTGCTAGCCCGCCCAAGAGGGCCTCGCGAGGAGCCGATTGCCGGATTACGGCAAGGTGTGCGCACCGTGATCCTGCGGTGGTTGCATTCCTGACCCCGCGGGGGGCCTTGGCGTCGCCGGGGCTAGCCCGAGCGTGCTCGACGTGCGCATACCACGCCCAGCCCCCGCTTGCAGGGCGCTCGCAGGGGTGTAGCAGGCGTCAGCCTTACTCTTAAAACACGAAGCCAGAAAGCAAGAAATTTCCACGAGTCAAGAAAATTTCCCCCCGTTTTTCTTTTGATAAGCACACGAAACTCCAAATCTCATTCCAAAAGACGGCAAATTGGGTTACAGAAAGAGGGCAAGAGCAAACAGCCGCGTCCGGCACCTAGCTAGTCTTCTCACCAGCGTGGAGCTAAGTGCTTCCACTGGGCGTGGGCACAGTCATTGGGGGACAGTGTCGACGGCCAGCATGGAGCATGCTGCTTCCACTTGGACGTGAGTGGGAGCCCCCATGAGGCCCGAGGGCGGCGCTTAGGAGACTCTGGGGCATGTACATCCCCAACTCATTATTACGTGAGAGTGTCACGAGCGAAGATCTTCACGTGCACCCATGGCGCCTGACGAGGGCCCCGCCCTATGGCTCCCCCGACCACCGTTGGGGCGTCCGGAAACTGTGACGAGATGAAGGGGCAAGGGGGACGCTGGCGTGCCCCCGACGACCGCAGGCCCTCTGCCAGGGGGAAGGGCTCACTGGCGCCTTCCCCGGCAGGGGACCTATCTTCGTGCGGCGCCTTGCTCCATGCGGCGTGGAAGAGGCCCTTACACCGCACTTCCCCTGCGTAGCCCCCAGTGCGCCTCACCTGCCTGTAACGGGGCCATCATCCTGAGGTCCATGGCTGTCGCCGTGGCTTGGTTTACCCGCGGTCCATGGTTAGCGTAATCGTGCTGCTGAGATATCGGCTGTACCCAGTGGCTGTTGTCGTTGAAGGTCTAGGTGAAGCCCCGGGGCGGCTCGCGAGGAGCCTCGATGTCGTGTGGCCTCGATGCCCAAGCTGGCGAGGGGAACGGGCAGGGGCTTCCTCTTGGCGCGTACAGTAAGTCCGTCAGGGGAGGTACAGAGGTGCCTGAAGTCGCCATGCCGGAGTTGTCACCTGGCCGTCCAGCGTCGTTGGTCACCAGGCTCGGCGCCAGGTCACGACGAACGTAGGGTGGAATCTCGACGCGGCCCCAGGAGGGACCGCCCGAGCTCGCTACACCCGGAGGTATCGCGGCCTGCGCAGGATGAGCGGTGTTGCGAGCCGGGTTGGTGCCGTGGGGTCCTTCGGTTACCCCGAGGAGGGGCGCGCGGCGTGGCGGGGGCCGACACGCGCCCCCGGCACCGCTTGCAACGTAGGCAGGGTGCAGAAAGGTGTTACGCCCCTGCAAGCAGCATCGAGCAGTTCGGCGACCCACTCTAGCAGGGCATCGTGGCTTTTCCGCCAGCCTACATCGCAGCAGCTCTCGTGCCACGATGAGTGCGGCCCACGTGTTCGCTTGCTCCCGACGGGTGTGCAGCGCCATTGCCGCGGCATAGCTTGAAGATCGCGTGGTGGCGCGGTTGCGGCGCAGGGCGAGAGCGGGTGGCGGTGGTCCGCGCCGCCCGCGATCGACGACATCGGGCGGCGTGCGGGCTGCAAGGAGCGAAGAGTGGAGATCTTCTTGGGCGGATGGCGCTGCCCGGGCGGGCCGTGCCGCCCAGTGCTCAGCTTGAGCTCGCAGAGCGTCAGCCATGAGAGCGGTGGGGCGGCGGCGAATGGATCGGAGGAAGAGAAGCTTCGACGCACCCCTACCTGGCACGCCAAAGGTCGGATTCCGGGCTCCACAGATCCTAGATAGATTCGAACTCTGGGTGCGTGCGAAGAACTCAACCTCCCCATTCTACCAACTCGTCGATCCCACGGCCTAGCTCTATGAACTGGAAGGAAAGCGGACACGGCAGTTTACCCAGGTTCGGGCCACCTTGCGGTGTAAAACCCTACTCCTGCTTTGTGGTGGATTGGCCTCGAGGGGCTGAGGATGAACTAGTATAGTGGGAGAACAACCTCAGGAGGTGTGTTCTTGTGCTTGTGTGAGTTGGTCAGGGTGAGGATGGAATGGATCCCATCCCTCTCTATGGTGGTGGTGCTACTCTACTTATAGTGGCCTGGGTCCTCTTCCCAAATGATGGCGGGAAGGGATCCCACAATGGCCAAATTCGAAGGGAGACAACTAGTACATCTTATCCTGACAAAAGGTAGTCTTCGCGTGCAAAGCCTCTGGTTGTGACGCCATGGTGGGCACGGCGATGACCTCCGTCCTGCCGTCCTGGCAGTCTTGGTATTGTAGCACGGGAATGGAAAACTTTGGCTGATTCCTTGGGACTCTGCGCCTGTGCTTGCCTCTTTAGCACCAAAGAGGAAACTATTGTACTGCGCCGGCTGGCGCCCGCCTAGCCTTGGTCGTCATGGCTCACGTCATCCGAACCTCATGAGGTGAGGGCTTGCATAGAAATCTCTGCTCCTCGGGAGCCAGCCTGAGGTTGTCTTGATGTCGTCCCTCTTGCGAGGCTTGTCCCCTCATGAGGGTCTTGAGTCGTTGGTGCTGAATATGGGTCGTACCAGGCTGTCGATGGAGCCACACCATGGGCTGCAGGCAGGCAAGTCTAGGTACCCCCGTTCCCAGAACGCCGACAGCGCCCAGCCTCCTAGGACGCACCCCCCAAGCTTTTGGGCCCTTCGGCATCCCCTTGACGTGAAACCAACGCCAAAAATTCCTACAAATACTAAAACCCTCGAAAAGAACCCAAGATGAGAAGTTTCGCCGCCGCAAGCCTCTGTATGCATGAAAACTCAATCGGACCCCATTCCGGCACCCTACCGGAGGGGGAAATCATCACCGAAGGCCATCTTCATCATCCTGGCGGCCACCATGATGAGGAGGGAGTAGTTCACCCTCGGGGCTGAGGGTATGTACCAGTAGCGATGTGTTTGATCTCTCTCTCTCTCTCTCTTGTTCTTGATTTGGCACGATCTTGATGTATCGCGAGCTTTGTTAATATATTTAGATCTTATGGTGTTCTTCCCCCTCTACCTTCTTGTGATGAATTGAATCTTTTCCTTTGAGGTTTTATTACATTGGATTGAATCTTTTGGATGTGAGTACACTTGATGTATATCTTGTGATGGGATATCCGTGGTGAGAATGGGATGTTCTATTGATTCACTTGATGTATGCTTCGGTTATCAACTTGTGGATTTCCGTGGTGACAATGGGGTAATCTATGCATAGGGGTTGATATGCATTTTCATATTCCTTTCTCCAATATAAATCTTGGGGTACTCTTTGAAGTTCTTTGTGTTGGATTGAATATTATGAATCTGAAATTGTGTGATGCACATCGTATAATTAACCCATAGATACTTGTGGTGACATTGGAGTATCTAGGTGACACTAGGGTTGATTGATGCGTGTCATATGGTGTTATTTTAGTACGAACTCTAGGGCTATTTGTGACACTTATAGGAATAGCTCAAAGATTGATAAGAAAGAATAACTTTGAGGTGTTTCGTACCCTACAAACAATTTCATCTTATGTTCTCCGCGATAGGAACTTTGGAGTGATTCTTTGTTGCACACTAAGGGGTTGTTATATGATCCAACTATGTTATCATTGTTGAGAGATTTTGCACTAGCGAAAGTATGAACCCTAAGCCTTGTTTTCAATCATTGCAATACCATTTTTGCTCACTTTTGTTACTAGTTACCTTGCTGTTTTTATTTATTCAGATTATAAAAATATATTTCTACCATCCATACTACACTTTTATCACCATCTCTTCGTCGAACTAGTGCACCTATACAATTTGACATTGTATTAGGTGTGTTGGGACACAAGAGACCTTTGTTATTTGGTTGTAGGGTTGTTTGAGAGAGACTATCTTCATCCTACGCCTCCTACGGATTGATAAACCTTAGGTCATCCACTTGAGGGAAAATTGCTACTGTCCTACAAAACTCTGCGCTTGGAGGCCCAACACGAGTCACCATGAAGAAAGGTTGCGTAGTAGACATCAAGCTCTTTTCTAGCGCCGTTGCCGGGGAGGTGAGTGCTTGAAGTTATATCTTTGGATCTTGCAATTGAATCTTTTAGTTTCTTGTTTTATCACTAGTTTGGTTTATAAAAGAAAACCACAAAAAAATGGAATTGAGGTTGCCTCATATTATTCATCTTTACAATGTCTTTCTTGAAAATGATGGTGCGGATAATTGTGCTCAATTGATAGAAGAAGAATTCAATAAAATGCGTGGCATAAAATCTTTGAATAATGACCATGATTGCAATGTTGTTAGTATGAATTGTTTGAAATCCATGATCCTAATGATATTCAAAGCCATAAGCTTGGTGATGATATGTTTGATGAAGATGATATTTTTAGTCCCCCAAATTTGATTGAGCAAATTTGTTATGATGATTGCATGCCTCCTATTTATGATTGCAATATTTATGAAAGTGGATTTGGAGAGGTCATGACTTTATTTAATGATGAATCCACTATTTTGGAAGAGGTTTCAATTGACTATGATAAAAAAGTTGCTATCTATGATGATTATTGTGATGATATGTATGCTATAAAGAGTAATGATATCCATGAAACTTGTAATCATGATTTTAATGCTCAAATTGATTATGTGAATCAAGTTTCATATGATAGTTATTTCATCCCACTACTATTCATGAGAACAAATTTGCTTATGTGGAGAGTACTAAAATTTCTATGCATGTGGATCATGAAAAGAATGCTTTATGTGATCGTTATATTGTTGAATTCATTCATGATGATACTCAAAATTACTATGAGAGAGGAACATATGCTAGTAGGTATTGCTATAATATCAAGCTTCCTCTCTATGTGTTGAAAATCCTGAAGTTTTGCTTGTTTTGCCTTTCTATGCTAGTTGATTCTTGCTCAGATAAATTATTTGCACACAAAATCCCTATGCATAGGAAGTGGGTTAGGCTTAATTTTTCTAGTCATATGCCTCATCATGCTCCTGTTATGTTTCAATTCTTTACTTTTATGTGAGCATCATTGAAATCATCATGCCTAGCTAAAAAGGCATTAAAGAAAAGCACTTGTTGGGAGACAACCCAACATTTATACCTACTGTTTTTCTGTGTTCACATGATTAAGCTACTGTAGTAATCATGTTTTATATCTTTTGTTTCAATAAAGTACCAAGTAAAGCCTTCGGGATAGTGTGGATGATAGTTGACTTGATTTTGTGCAAAAACAGAAACTTCTGCTTCCAGTAAAATAATTGTTTAAATTCACTAGAAGGATATAAAATTCTGAATTTTCTACAAATGATTGATATACAAATTTCCTGCGTTTTCCCCATTTTTCATAATTTTTGGAGTTACAGAAGTATGATCATTGTTCAGATCATTACAGATTGTTCTATTTTTGACAAATTCTGTTTTCAATGCATAGTTTACTAGTTTTTTTGTTCCCATAGCTTATATTAAGTGATTTAAATTGTGGAAATGATAGGGTACCGTAGGAATTGTGTGAGAAAAATTATGAATCTTGTCTTTTGACAGTATTCAAGTGAATTATTTGTTTTATCATACTAACTTATCTCACGGAGTTTCGTTAAGTTTTGTGTGATTGAAGTTTTCAAGTTTTGGGTGAGATATCGACATAAGGAGAATAAGGAGTGGCAAGACCCTAAGCTTGGGGATGCCTAAGGTACCCCAAGGTAATATTCAAGGAATACCCAAGCAACTATGCTTGGGTTGCCCCAGAAGGTGCTAGTTCTTGAGCTTGCGTTGGTCTTTCCCTTGAAGAGGAAAGGGTGATGTAGCAAAGTACAGATAAGTATTTCCCTCAGTTAGAGAACCAAGGTATCAATGAAGGAAATATGCCCTAGAGGCAATAATAAAGTTGTTATTTATATTTCCTTATATCATGCTAAATGTTTATTATTCATGCTAGAATTGTATTAACTGGAAACTTAGTACATGTGTGAATACGTAGACAAACAGAATGTCACTACTATGCCTCTACTTGACTAGCTCGTTAATCAAAGATGGTTAAGTTTCCTAGCCATAGACATGAGTTGTCATTTGATCAACGGGATCACATCATTAGAGAATGATGTTATTGACTTGACCCATCTGTTAGCTTAGCACTATGATCGTTTAGTTTATTGCTATTGCTTTCTTCATAACTTATACATGTTCCTATGACTATGAGATTATGCAACTCCCGAATACCGGAGGAACACTTAGTGTGTTATCAAACGTCACAACGTAACTGGGTGATTATAAATATGCTCACATGTGTCTCCGATGGTGTTTGTTGAGTTGGCATAGATCGAGATTAGGATTTGTCACTCTGATTGTCGGAGAGGTATCTCTGGGCCCTCTCGGTAATGCACATCACTATAAGCCTTGCAAGCAATGTGACTAATGAGCTAGTTACGGGATGATGTATTACGGAACAAGTAAAGAGACTTGCCGGTAACGAGATTGAACTAGGTATGATGATACCGATGATTGAATCTCGGGCAAGTAACATACCGATGACAAAGGGAACAACGTATGTTGTTATTCAGTTTGACCGATAAAGATCTTCGTAGAATATGTAGGAACCAATATGAGCATCCAGGTTCCGCTATTGGTTATTGACCGAAGATGAGTACCGGTCATGTCTACATAGTTCTCGAACCCGTAGGGTCCGCACGCTTAACGTTCGGCGACGATCGGTATTATGAGTTTATGTGTTTTGATGTACCGAAGGTAGTTCGGAGTCCCGGATATGATCACGGACATGACGAGGAGTCTCGAAATGGTCGAGACATAAAGATCGATATATTGGAAGGCTATGTTTGGACATCGGAAGGGTTTCGAATGAGTTCGGGCATTTATCGGAGTACCGGGGGGTTACCGGAACCCCCTGGGGAGTTATTGGGCCCTAATGGGCTTTCTTGGGCCCTAATAATACTTCAAGCATACTAACAAGGCAATTATGTCTTCTCAAAATAACATGGCCAAAGAAAGCTTATCCCTACAAAATCATATAGTCTGGCTATGCTCCATCTTCATCACACAAAATATTCAAATCATGCACGACCCCGATGACAAGCCAAGCAATTGTTTCATACTTTTGATGTTCTCAAAAAATTTCAACTTTCACGCAATACATGAGTGTGAGCCATGGACATAGCACTATAGGTGGAATAGAATATGGTGGTTGTGGAGAAGACAAAAAAGAAGGAGATAGTCTCACATCAACTAGGCGTATCAACGGGCTATGGGGATGCCCAGCAATAGATATCAATGTGCATGAGTAGGGATTGCCATGCAACGGATGCACTAGAGCTATAAGTTTATGAAAGCTCAAAAAGAAAGTAAGTGGATGTGCATCCAACTCGCTTGCTCACGAAGACCTAGGGCAATTTGAGGAAGCCCGTCATTGGAATATACAAGCCAATTTCTATAATGAAAAATTCCCACTAGTATATGAAAGTGACAACATAGACTCTGTATCATGAAGATCATGGTGCTAGTTTGAAGCACAAGTGTGGTAAAAGGATAGTAACATTGCCCCTTTTCTCTTTTATCTCATTTTTTATTTTGGGCTCTTTGTCCTCTCTATTTTTTTCGTCCGAAGTCTCATCCCGACTTGTGGGGGAATCATAGTCTCCATCATCCTTTCCTCACATGGGACAATGCTCTAATAATGAAGATCATCACACTTCTATTTACTTACAACTGAAGAATTACAACTCGATACTTAAAACAAAATATGAATCTATATGAATGCCTCCGGCGGTGTACCGGATGTGCAATGAATCAAGAGTGACATCTATGAAAGAATTATGAAAGGTGGCTTTGCCACAAATACGATGTCAACTACATGATCATGCAAAGCAATATGACAATGATGAAGCGTGTCATAATAAACAGAACAGTGGAAAGTTTCATGCCAATATATCTCGGAATGGCTATGGTAATGCCATAATAGGTAGGTATGGTGGTTGTTTTGAGGAAGGTATATGGTGGGTGTATGGTACCACCGAATGTTGTGCGGTACTAGAGAGGCTAGCATTGGTGGAAGGGTGAGAGTGCGTATAATCCATGGACTCAACATTAGTCATAAAGAACTCACATACTTATTGCAAAAATCTATTAGTTATCGAAACTGGTGGGAACGACACCTATGGGGTCATTGGGATCCCTTCTACGGTCGGCGAGTGTAAGGTTGTGCGAAGAGCAGGTCTGACAGGAAGCACACGGGTCGTTTACCCAGGTTCGGGCCGCGAAGATACGTAATACCCTAGTCCTGCTTTGGTGGATGTATTGAGTGTTCTTGTGCTCTTGAGCTAGCTATGGGGTGCAACTTGCCCAAAAGAGCCGAATCCCTCTCCTGGTCGCCTCGGGCCTCCTTTTATACGCAAAAGGGTTTGCCACAGTGGCACACAGGAGGTGGAAAGGTCTACAGTTGATAAGCTTATCCTCTGGGACTGTAGGACAAACGCATTTAATGCGCTACCGACGTGTCCCCCTTGCTTTATCGGGGACGGCAAGGAAGCACGTCCCAGCTATCGCCGCCTCACCTGGCCTTGACACACGTCCGAGCTGACGAGGCGTCGTGGCGCCACGTTGGCTGGATGCTAGGCTGGCGTGCTGGTGGAGCCTTCACGAAGGGTTGCATGCCACCACGCAAGTGCTTGCTGAGTCGGTGTAGAGGCCGCCCGTTGCCACGCAGGTGCCTGCCCAGCTGGTTGAGCTAGCAGCTGCTTGGGGACGGCGGTGAAGTCTTGGCTAGTGCGGGCCTGGCAGTGTCCCCGTTGAGCGGCAAGGGTCTTGCCGTGGCATTGCAGTCGTCCCCGGCAAGGCGCTTGCTGGGGGTCTTGTGGATTTCCTCGGCCAGGATCCCGCCGAGGGTCGCCGTCTTCTGGTCATCATCTGATTTCATATGTTTATGATCTTGACGAAGATCTGCACGCCACCACAGAGGCGCTTCCCGAGCCTTGGTTCCAATGTAGTTGGTTGGGTTGGAACCCGTGGGCTCAAGGGTGGCTTGCTCCGCTAGCATCGGGCAGGCTGCCCCGGCAAAGGCTCTTTGCGGTGCTGTGGAGGCTGCCTCGGCAAGGATCTTGCCGAGGGAGTCTACCTCGCCTTCTTGCCCTCCTATGTTTCTGGTCTTGGCGTTGCCTTGGTTGTCTTGTGCTTTGGCTTCTCTCCGGCTTCCCTCCTCCGCCCTGCTAAGTGTGGCCGTGGCACGTGGCTCTGACTGCCCGTGTACAAGTAAAGGGGTCAAAAGGAGAGCCCCTACTTTTGTACACCGACAGGAGCCCCCGGGTCTGGGCCACACATAAGCGCGACGCGTTGTTGGGCCAGGCCCAGAACGGTGTGCGGGCAGGTGGGGCGGATTTCCACCGTAGTAACTGTTTCGTCCACCGCGCTTCCCCACGACCCGCGTTGAACGCGCGACGTGGTGGGTCGTGTGTGACGTGGGGGTCATGCGTGGGGCGGTTCCCGCATGCATGCGTCACATCGTGGTAAAGAGGTGGCTCACGCCTTCCCCATAAAAAAGGGAGGCGCGGCTCATTTACTGAGTGGACTCGGGTCGCGGTCTTCAAGGCACCCACGCCCCACGATCACGGGGCGGGGAACAGTTGCCTCACCCGTCCTCTCGATCCTGCTCGCTTCGCCACGCGTCCTCCATGTAGGTGGCAGGCGGTGGAGGCGGGAAACCGGGCCGTCGCTGATTGGGGCAGCGGGTCGGTCCGTATTTCCTGCGCCTCCGATGGCTGGATTGGTCGAGTGGGGCGGCGGAGCCTCGACCCCGCCCCTTTATAAGGAGGGGGATGGGGATGTCATCCCACGTTCTCCCAGCATCCATCTTCTTCCACTTCCGCTCCTTCCTTCCACCCGTCATGGCGAGAGGGGGTGCATGCCCTTCAACGATGGGGGCGAGGGTCGCCGCTCGACAGCGCGTCCCTCCTTCCCACGAGCTCGCGGCGGCGGAGCCGGCCACGAGAGGAAGGGGGAGGGGGCGAGGCCGAGGTCGCCGCGGCGGTCGGGGGAGAGGGGTACGAGGCGGCGCGATGGCCGTGCCTCCGCCAGCGATGCCGCCCGTGATGTAGGGCCATGTCGGGGACCAGCCTCAGGAGTTCTTCATCAGGCTGCGCCGGCCACCGTGTCGTCGTCTCCGTCTCCCTACCCCATTTGCTCGGGAAATGGAGCTCGATCCGCCCCAGACCCTCAGATTGCACATGAGGCGCTGCGGGAACGGCGGCACGCGGGTCGACGTCGACTTCCCCGCTCCTCACGTTATGTACCTCCGTCGCGAATGGAAGGAATTTGCTCGTATATATCCATAGCCTGACGGCGGGGCTCGTCCTCTACTTCAAGTTAATGGAGGGCGGCCTGCTCTCCATCAAGGTCTTTGGAGATCTTGGAACTCGCCTAAAGTGCTGCGTGGAGAGCTCCTCCGACGATGAAGATTCCTCCTCGAGCGGGAGTGACGAGGAGGATAGCGACAGCGACGACGAGGGAGTCGAGCGGCGGGATGCCGACCCCGACTCCGGCTGACCGCGCCGCCCCTCCCTCGGCCACACGCCCTGCCGAGGGCCTTCCTCGCCAAGCTCTCCATCGGGGCGCTCCCCGTCGTCTCCTTGGGCAGCTGGCGTAGGAGGGCCGGAGAAGGCGAAAAAGGCGGGTGGCGGCCGTCAAGTCGGAGTACGCGGCACCGACGCCTTTGTCGCATATTGTCGGCCCGCTGCCTCGTCTTCCAGCTCTCCTGTCGGCACCGAGATGCTCTCTTGGCGCCTTCTGCTCCTCGCACCTCACCTAGGAACTCTTTTTGCCCTCTTGCTGTCTTGTTCCACTTTCTGAGGAGAGGGACAAGAAAGGGATTACGGGCACCTTATCTCTTTCTAGTTTGTAAGCTTGCGGGCACTTGTTAATTTTAAGACTTGTAATCCCCTTGCTCATGTTTTTAATTCCGTATGAACTGTACCTGTATGGGATATGTCGGGTTCTTTGTGCGTGAGTGAGGCCCATGCCAAGGAACGAATCCTTGTTATTTTTAGGATAAACATTGTCGCCCGGCGACAGGCTTTGCCGTCCCCTGACTTCAGTCGACCATTCTCACGCCTTTGGTGGAGGCAGGGCGAAGTAGAGTTAGGCCCCTCATTCATTTCCTTGCCACCGCGTCTACGACCCGGTTCTGTCCCAGGGACTTGGGTACAAGAATAAGGGGGAGCACGGTGGTCTTGGTGTAAAACGAGGTTTCATTTGTCCCAGTTCCATACGGAAATGCACAACAGGGGATGAAGGACTTATCTGAATCCGCAGCCCCCGGCAACCTTGGCTTGTCGTGGTTAGATCCTTGTGTCTTCAGCCCCCGGCAGTCCTGGCTTGTCGGGGCCGGAGCGCTGGTTCGTCCTCTTTCTCCCAAGCGGCTCATCAGAAGTGTCCACGTGCCCTGCGAACCAAAGAGGACAGAAAGATGCATACTCGACCTCTAGGCTAGGGGTTAGTCGCCGCTAAGCACTATCAACCCTAACCGAGGGAGAGACTTAACCTAGCATGCATGCTAAAACTTAGGGCGCCAGTGCTTCGTCTATTTATGCTCAGGGTCTGCGCCTGGCTTTGTACAGAGGGTTACATGCCTTCTCGGCAAAGCTTGTACAAAAGGTGGCTTGCCGGGAGGCCCGGCAACCGTGCCTTATGGGTAAAACTTGCGAAGATGTCCGATGTTCCAGGAATTGCTCACTGGGACAGCATCTTCGGTCTCCAGGCGGACTGCGCCGGGCCTGGTGACTCGTATTACTCGATAAGGGCCTTCCCACTTCGGCGTCAACTTGTTGGAATTCTTGGCCGACTGGACGCGCCGAAGAACAAGGTCGCCTTCCTCAAAGCTTCGGGCATGAACCTTACGGCTATGGTAGCGGCGCAAGGCTTGCTGGTAGCGTGCTGCTCTCACAGCCGCCCGAAAACGATCTTCCTCAAGGAGCGTTGCGTGATCTTGCCGCAATTGCTCTTGCTCAAGCTCGTCATAGACGAGCACTCGAGGTGACCCGTATGTGAGTTCCGTGGGGAGAACTGCTTCTGCCCCGTATACCAGGGCAAAGGGTGTCTGGCCGGTGGCTTGATTTGGCGTCGTTCTGATAGATCAAAGAACCACCAGCAACTCATCAATCCAGCGCCTTCCACTCTTGTGCAGCTTGTCAAAAGTCTTTGTCCTTAGGCCTCGCAACACTTCAGCATTTGCCCTCTCCGCCTGGCCGTTGCTCCGTGGATGTGCCACGGAAGCGAAACAGACCTTGCTGCCGAGGTCTTGGATGTATTACATGAAGGTGTGGCTTGTGAACTGCGTGCCGTTGTCAGTGATGACTCTGTTTGGCACACCAAAACGGCAGACTAGCCCTTTGAAGAACTTGACGGCTGACTGTGCAGTAACCTTCCTCACTGCCTCCACCTCCGACCACTTTGTGAACTTGTCCATTGCAACGTACAAGTACTCAAAGCCCCCGACAGCGCGAGGGAAAGGGCCCAGTATGTCGAGCCCCCAGACCTAAAACGGCCAGGAGAGAGGGATTGTTTGAAGGGCTTGAGCTGGTTGATGAAGCTTCTTCGAATGGAACTGGCACGCTTCACACCTGGTTACTAGTGTCGTCGCATCCTGGAGGGCGGTGGGCCAGAAGAAGCCTTGCCGGCAAGGGCCCTCGACCCTATGTGGGAGCCACATATGCCTCCATGTATCTCCGCCAACAGCTCCAGTCCTTCCTCCCGGGGAATGCACTTCAATTTCACACCGTCCGATCTCTTCCTGTACAGGACGTCATCGACGAACTGATACATGGCAGACCGACGGGCTACTTTCTCCGCTTCTTCCTGCTCCTCAGGAAGCTCCCCTGTTTGGAGGAATCGGACTGTATGCTGTGCCCATGCCGGAGCCTGGGGCTCGACGGCAAGGACTAAAGGCATTTCTTCTGCCATGGGAGCGGCCGTCTCCACGGTCAGGACTTGACGGCCTGCCGGAGTCAGTCGCTCCTCGGCAGGCTCAGAATCCGCGGCAACACCCTTGCCGGCGGCCCCTGGGGGCTCAGCGGGAAAGTACTTGCCGGGACCTGATTTTCTCCGTTTGTTCTGTTCTGTTGATGGTTCGACGGATGGTTGAGTTAACCGAAGCAAAAAAGTACCTGGTTCCACAGGTAGCTTGAATGTAGAGTGCTTTGACAGGTAATCTGCGATGTCGTTCTCCACTCGGGGAACATGCTCCGCTTGTATACCATTGAAGCGCTCCTCCAGCTTCCTCACCTCATCTACGTAGACCTCCATCAACGGGCTCTGATAATCTTTGTTGACTTGTCTGACGACAAGCTGCGAATCACCCCTGATGATGAGCTTCTTAACCCCGAGGTCTGCTACGATCCTGAGACCGGCAAGCAGCTGAAAGATCGTGGATGTCGCCTAGAGGGGGGGTGAATAGGCGCTTTAAAATAATTATGGTTTAGGCTTGAACAAATGCGGAATAAACCTAGCGGTTAATTTGTCAAGCACAAAACCTACAACAACTAGGCTCACCTATGTGCACCAACAACTTATGCTAAGCAAGATAAACTACTAGGTGATAGCAAGATATATGACAAGAAGCAATATGGCTATCATAAAGTAAAGTGCATAAGTAAAGAGCTCGGATAAGAGATAACCGAGGCACGCGGAGACGACGATGTATCCCGAAGTTCACACCCTTGCGGATGCTAATCTCCGTTTGGAGCGGTGTGGAGGCACAATGCTCCCCAAGAAGCCACTAGGGCCACCGTAATCTCCTCACGCCCTCGCACAATGCAAGATGCCGTGATTCCACTAAGGGACCCTTGAGGGCGGTCACCGAACCCGTACAAATGGCAACCCTTGGGGGCAGTCACCGAACCCGTACACTTTGGCAACCCTTGGGGGCGGTCACCGGTACCCGTCAAATTGCTCGGGGCGATCTCCACAACCTAATTGGAGACCCCGACGCTTGCACGGAGCTTTACACCACAATGATTGAGCTCCGAACACCACCAGCCGTCTAGGGCGCCCAAGCACCCGAGAGGAACAAGCTCAAGGGCACGAAGCACCCAAGAGTAATAAGCTTCTCAACTTGTAACTTCCACGTATCACCGTGGAGAACTCAAACCGATTGCACCAAATGCAATGGCAAGGGCACACGGAGTGCCCAAGTCCTTCACTCTCAAATCCCACCGAAGCAACTAATGCTAGGGAAGAAAAAGAAAGGAAGAACAAGAAGGAGAACACCAAGAACTCCAAGATCTAGATCCAAGGGGTTCCCCTCACATAGAGGAGAAAGTGATTGGTGGAAATGTGGATCTAGATCTCCTCTCTCTTTTCCCTCAAAAACTAGCAAGAATCCATGGAGGGATTGAGAGTTAGCAAGCTCGAAGAAGGTCAACAATGGGGGAAGAACACGAGCTCAACGGATAAGGTCCATTGGGGAAGAAGACCTCCTTATATAGTGGGGGGAACAATCCAACCGTTACCCCCACTTCAGCCCCGCAGAGAGCGGTACTACCGCTTGGCCAGAGGTACTACCGCTTGCCCCTACAAGCGGTACTACCGCTCCCCCTCGCGGTACTGCCGCTGGGCCTAGAGCGGTACTACCGCGGTGGCAGGGCGGTACTACCGCAAATGAGCGGTACTACGGCCCCCACTACCGCGGCTAGTACCGTAAAACCCGACACGAAAACAGACCCCTCGAATCGAGGCGGTACTAGCACGAGATCGCAGCGGTACTATGGCTGGGGGCTACCAGCGGTACTACCGCTCGGGAGCGGTACTACCGCTTGTAGCACTCAAGCGGTACTACCGCTCCGGCCCGCGGTACTACCGCTAGGAAACCAAAACTGCCATAACTTCTGCATATGAGCTCCGAATTGAGCAAACTCAAGCTTGTTGGATAGAGGAAGACGAGTAGCATCAAAACAGCGAAGGGGCAGGGGAGGTATGCCAACAAATAGAGGAGTGAAACCTCCAACCGAGAAGAGCCGGCATAACCTCCAACATCGAAAACGTCATAGAAGATGCGAGTGAACTCCGTTTTCGATGAACTCGAGCTTGTCATCAAGATGACCATAAGCTCCAAAACTCACAAAGAGAAGAACCAAACAAGAACCAATAAAGATGATGCAAGGATGCAATGGTTTGAGCTCTCTATGAACGATACGATCAAGCTACTCATCGAGAGCCCCCCTTGATAGTACGGCAATCGATCCTATAACCCGGTCTCCCAACTACCATCATGAGACCGGTAAAATAGAAAACCTATCAAGAGCAAACCTTTGCCTTGCACATGGTCCACTTGAGCTAGATGATGACGATCTTGACTCCGTCAAGTTGGACCACCTTTCTTGGTTGCGTTGGCTCGATGAAGACTAGTTGATTGCTCCCCCATGCTCCACTATGGGTGAGCCACTCTTCCGCACATCTTCACAAGTCCATTGTCACCACAATGGACGGCAAGCTTCAAGCATTTGATCTCTTCATGATGCTTCACTTGAACTTGCACACCGCAACCTAACCCCACAAAGAACTCTCACGAAGATCATGGGTTAGTACACAAAGCGTAATTGACAATGCTTACCACACCATGGGATCGCTTGATCCCTCTCGGTACATCTTCTACGCTTTGTGAGTTGATCAAGTTGATTCACTCTTGACTTAGTCTTGATCAACCATTAATCTTTTCAACTCTCTTCATTTGGATGATGTCTTGAAGATATACATGAATGATCACACAATCTTCTTCTCCAAGACATGCTTGCAATAAGCTCAACTCTCACATGACCAATCTTTGGATAATTCCTTAATAACACCTTGGTCACCACTTAAACTCCTTGAAACCAACACATGGACTTCAAGAAATGCCTATGGACAAATCCTTCAAATATAACTCAAGGCAACCATTAGTCCATAGAGATTGTCATCAACTACCAAAACCAAACATGGGGGCACCGCATGTTCTTTCACCCTCGTACTCAGCAGTGTTGTTTGTGGACATCTCCCTGGGAAAGTGCATCTGGATTACATACTTGAGGTGCTCTCCGGTGGGTGCGACAAGCAGCACACCGGCACCGGCGCCTTGCAGCGAGAAAGCCCCATCAAAGTAGATGATCCAGTCGCGACTTGCTTCCTTGCCGGGGAGAGCGGTCTCCTGGATTTCTTCGTCGGGCATTGAGGTCCATTCCACAATGAACTCCACCAGGACTCTGCTCTGGATCGTCGAAGTACTTTCAAACTTCAAACCAAAGCTTGACAGCTCCAAGGCCCACTCCACAATCCTCCTGGTTGCGTCTGGATTATGCAATATCCGTTGCAACGGGAGGCGGGTGACGACAGTGATCTCGTGTGCTTGGAAGTAATGACGCAGCTTCCTCGAGGCCATAAGAAGGCGGAAGAGCAATTTCTGCACACCGGAGTATCTTGACCTAGCCCCCTGCAAGAGGGAGCTGACAAAATAAATCGGGTGCTACATCATCTTCTTCCTCTGCATCACTTCTCTCGGTCGCGCAGGCTCTGTCCTGTCAACGTCAAACCCTGCCGGGGGCCCTGCCTTGCCGGCACCAGGCCCTGCCGGGGGGATCTCTGACTCGCCATCCGCCGGCCCTGCCGTTGCCACTGCCTCTTCATCGACCTCCCTTTGCGCCACCAGCGCGGCGCTGACCACTTGATTCGTCGCCGCCAGATACAGCAGCAACGGCTCTTGTGGTTTGGGCGCAACCAGTACTGGTGTAGAGGAGAGGTATTTCTTCAGGTCCTGCAGTGCTGCTTCGGCCTCCGGGGTCCACTCCATTGGGCCCGCCTTTTTCAAAATCTTGAAAAAGGGGAGGGCACACTCAGCGGACTTGGAGATGAATCTGCTCATGGCGGCAACGCGGCCAGTGAGCCGACGCACATCCTTGATCCACTTGTGTCACACCTGATTTTCATGCCACAACACTTAATTCAATAAATCCTGCTAAAATGTGGTTTGACAAAAACTTTTGAGTGTTCTGGACTTTTCTTGATTTGCTTTTTGTGTGTTGTTTGCAAGTGCTCTAAAAATCAAACAAAACCTCCAACTCTTATACTTCTTCTCCTTGATCCAAAACCTTTCCTCAATGATCATGCCATGTGTATAGGACATAATAGTATTTTCTTACAAAAATATTTTGGCCAAAAAGTATTTTCTAAATTAGGTTTTCCAAAAACCCCTGAATTGAGGTTTGCACTGCAAGTACTTGATTTGGGGTGTGAAAAATCTTTCAAAAATTATGTTTCACTCCTATTAGGTATAGAACTCCCATAAAACACAAAAATATAATTTTAAAGTTATTTTTCTCTTTTATTTAAAGGCTTTTTCTTTAGGCCAGAAATGGTCTTTAATAGGTTAAAATTATTTTAATGTTTCAAAAATATTTGAGAAAATTTAGGAAAACTCACTGGACATATATTTCCCATATATAAGAGTTTTAACACATGGTCATGTTCAAAATATTGGACAAAACCCTCCAAAACCATTTCTGTCCATTTTAAGTATTTGAAATATTTCTACAAGAAATATTTTCTAATAATTCCAGGAAAATTCTAGCAAGTCACATATGTATAATATGATGACCTTGAAAAGTTTCAGCTCAATATAAACTATTTTGGTTCACCAAAGTGCCCCAAAACCATCTCTGTCCAGATTCAAGCTTGAACAACTTTACATTGCCAACTTATTCCAAATGCTCCCAAACTTTGTGGTCATGCTCACAAGACCCAATTATGATACTACACCAAGTAGTGCATCAAGGGGAATGGTTTTGCATGACTAGATTTTGGTAATTGCATTTTTGTTGATTTCTAGGGTTTACAAAAGTTGCATTGGCAACTTTGCCCAAATGAGCTCAAAATTGGTGGAAGGCCCTAATTATATGTGCCATTTCACCCTGTGGAGTCTCATGTCAAATTAAATTCATTTGCTTACCCAAACCAGCAACAAACACTTTCTGCCACTTTACCAAAATTTCATTTTTGACCTCTTCCACTAATCTCCATGGGCTCATATTTGTACCACAGATGCTCCTGACCCTCTTCTACCTCCAGTAACTATGGCTGCATCTCATCTCAATGATTGAGGGGTGAAACCACCTCATTTACCCCTCTAGACATCACATTTGTCTCTCTCTCTCAACCCCACCTCTCTCCTAGTGGTTCACCAGGGCATCCAAGGCCACCTCCCCTTTGGTTACTCACCCCCCAAAAGCCCCAGACACTGGTGGACACGCCCCTGGCACATAAACAATGCCATGGCGTGCAGAGCTCGCGCTCTGGAGCACGCTACAGTGCTCTCCCGTACTGTAGCACGCCCATTACAAGGCCTCCCGTCGACCTTGCGTGCAGGAGTCGTGTCCCCCGAGGCCGCCTCGGCGTCCACAACACGCAACACTGTCGGCCCCTTCCTCCCTCGCCCTCCTTCTCCCTCCACAAGCTCACCCGAGCACATCCATGGGCGCTGCCCACGTTGCACCGCGGTCTCGTCCATATAAAGCTACCCCCGAGCTCTCTCTCGCCTCGGTTGGGTCTTCCTATCTCCCGTGCACCTCCCAGACATCCTCCCTCTCCCCTCGTGCCCTCCAGCACCTTCCATGGCCGGAGTGCCGCCGCCGGCCTCCACTCCGATTCGGGCAAGGGCGGGCTTCTCCCCTCCTCCTCTACCCACCAGGAAAGCATCCAGGGTCCGGCGACCCTTTTTCCCCCACCTCCCTATCCGCCGGGGCACTGTGCCCCTGCCCATCATCTCCTGGGTGTCCGCCCGCCTTGGCCAGTGCCGGCCGCGCCTCGGCCACCCCCCCTGCCATTCCCGGGGAGCCCCTGATACGCCGCTCCCTGGCGACCCCTCCGGTGGCTGCGGCTTGGCCATAGGTGGCCTGTGTCGCCGGGGGAAGGCGCCGGCCGGCGCGCAGACGGGGCTCGATCCCCTCCTGTCGCGAGCGCGGGAGGAGGAAGAAGACCCTGCGGGTGGGCCCCGCGGGTCAGTGACCCCGCCGGCCGGCCACGTCATTTAAGTGGAGACGGGCTAGCCGGTCAACGCTTCTCTGCGGCGAAAGCGCTATCCAGGAATACGCCTTTGGCGTGGCCTCCCAGCGGGTGTCCGCGAGGAGCTGGGCCAGGCCCAGTGCGCTGCCCAGCTAAATTACGCTCGGCGCGTGAGATTAGGTATAGAGCCCTTTTTCTCATTTTCTTTATCCAGTGAGCTTCAAAAATATCTAAACAGCTCAAATAGTGTCCAAATGTGATGATTCAAATTTCTGCTGATTTCATAAATCAGGTTCTATTCAATGGGCTACAATGGACATTTTTTTTGTTCTTGCATTTCGCTGGATCCTTTAAAAATGTCATTTATCCACATAAGTCCACTTAAAAAATCCATATTATATTAATTTCAACTCCAAATTCAGTGAAACCAATTTATAAATGTTTCTAAAATCATGTGTGATTTAATGGGTACCTTTACTCATATTTATAAAAAGGCATTCTGTAGACAACTTGCAGATCCATTAAATCCCTTATATCCTTCCTATTGAAATGTTCCAAAATTTCCACTTATCCAATTCCATTGAAATCACTTTGGTCATTACTCATATGACCAGAGGTATCCCAGAAGAGTCCAACTCACATTTTTAGAGCACTTTTATTTTTGCCTTGTTGGGTTGCTTATTGTGATTGTTTCCGACGTTAGTTGAAGAATTGGACGGGATACTCGGAGATGGACCAGAAGGATTGAAGACTTGGTTGAGCCAAGCAAGCAGCCCTTTTACCATGTCTAAGAAACCTTTTTATGCATGATAAGCACCATATTGTTGTTGCACCAGAATCATGATGAGAGGGTACCACCTTGGTGGGTTACTCCGTTGCTTTTCTCGTTGATACTTGCATGATGCATGACCCTACCTTTCTATGAGGGTTATGCGAGTGGGAGTAGCTAGGATGCTAAGTAGAGCTACACAAAAAGGGGATGGGTATATGCATGGTGATGGAAGCAAGATTGTTTTCAAAAACTTTTCGAAAACCCCATCGCACTACTGGAATCAGCTAATTTGCCATCTGCCAGATCTTTGCCGTCTGCTAGCTGACGGCAAAGAAGCTCTTTGCCATCAGCTA
Source organism: Aegilops tauschii subsp. strangulata (assembly GCF_002575655.3). Classification (NCBI taxonomy): domain Eukaryota; kingdom Viridiplantae; phylum Streptophyta; class Magnoliopsida; order Poales; family Poaceae; genus Aegilops; species Aegilops tauschii. The sequence goes on from NC_053039.3 coordinate 232,656,867, forward strand.
CACATAAACAGACGGCAAACACACTCTTTGCCATCTGCCAGGTCTTTGCCGTCTGCCAGCGGACGGCAAATAATCTTTGCCGTCCGCTGGCGGACGGCAAAAAGTGTGGTGGCCCCACCCCCCGCTCGTTTGAAAAAATCCTAACGGCCCACCTCTTTGCCGTCCGCTAGCGGACGGCAAAGAGGCAGAAAGGCGGACGGCAAAGGCTGGCGGACGGCAAAGAGGGCACTTGCCTAACGGCAGGTACCCCCCGCCCGTTACTCACTTCGTCCTTGCCTCGCCCTTCTCCTCCCACCCCGCCGCCGCCGCCGCCGCCCGCCGCGCGCCGCCGCCCTGTCGCCCCCGCCGCCCCGTCGCCCCGCCGCCCCGGTTCCCCGCCGCCCCACCGCCCCGTCGCCCCCCCCGCCCCGGCCCCCCGCCGCCCCGCGCCCCACCGCCGCCCCGCGCCCCACCGCCGCCACGGCCCCCCGCCGCCTCCTCCACTGCCCCGCCCCGGCCCCCCGCCCCCCATCCCCCCGCCGCCCCGGCCCCCCGCCGGCCGGGCCCCCGCCGCCCCGCCTCCTCCACCGCCCCGCCCCGGCCCCGCCGCCCCGCCCCGGCCCTCCGTCGCCGGCCCCGCCCCGGCCCTCCCCCACAGTGAGCCCCTCCTCCCTTTTTTTTCTGTTTTTTTGTTTTTTTGTTTTTTTTTGTTTTTTTTGTTTTTTTCTGTTTAAGTTTAGGTTTCATTAGTTTAAATAGTTTAGTTTTAATTAGTTTAGGTTTTTAGTTTAGGTTAGTTTAGGTTTAGGTTAAGTAGAAGGGGGAAGAAGAAGAAGAAGAAGAAGAAGAAGAAGAGGAGGAGGAGGAGGAGGAGGAGGAGGAGAAGGAGAAGGAGAAGGAGAAGAAGAAGAAGAAGAAGAAGAAGAAGAGGAGGAGGAGGAGGAGGAGGAGGAGCAGAAAGAAGAAGAAGAAGAAGAAGAAGAAGAAGAAGAAGAAGAAGAAGAAGAAGAAGAAGAAGAAGAAGAAGAAGAAGAAGAAGAAGAAGAAGAAGAAGAAGAAGAAGAGGAGGAGGAGGAGGAGGAGGAGGAGGAGGAGGAGGAGGAGGAGGAGAAGAAGAAGAAGAAGAAGAAGAAGAAGAAGAAGAAGAAGAAGAAGAAGAGGAGGAGGAGGAGGAGGAGAAAGAAGAAGAAGAAGAAGAAGAAGAAGAAGAAGAAGAAGAAGAAGAAGAAGAAGAAGAAGAAGAGGAGGAGGAGGAGACACCCCGAAGCCCCGACCCCGAAACAGCACCCCGACCCCGACACGGCACCCCGACACCGACACGGCACCCCGACACCTACACGACACCCCGACCCCCGACACGACACCCCCGACACCCCGACCCCGAGAACCCGACCCCGACCCCGACCCCGACACCCCAACCCCGAGCCTGACCCGACACCCCGACCCCGACACCGACACGGCACCCCGACCCCGACCCGGCACCCCGACCCCCGACACCGACACGACACCCCGACCCCCGACACGACACCCCCGACACCCCGACCCCGAGACCCCAACCCCGACCCCGACCCCGACACCCCGACCCCGAGCCTGACCCGACACCCCGACCCCGACACCGACACGGCACCCCGACCCCGACCCGGCACCCCGACCCGACACCCCGACCCCGAGACCCCGACCCCGACACGGCACCCCGAGACCGACACGACACCCCGACCCCGACACGGCACCCCGAGACCGACACGACACCCCGACCCCCGACACGACACCCCCGACACCCCGACACCCCGACCCCGAGACCCCGACCCCGACCTCGACCCCGACCCCGACACCCCGACCCCGAGCCTGACCCGACACCCCGACCCCGACACCGACACGGCACCCCGACCCCGACCCGGCACCCCGACCCGACACCCCGACCCCGAGACCCCGACCCTGAAAAGGTGTTCTTTGGCCTTCCAGAAGCCGACGGGGTCATATATTTGTGAATTATTAGTTAGGTCATATATCTTTCGATTTTGTTATGAAAAACATCATATATAATTGTGTTGATCGGGTAGTTTTAAATGTGCAGTTGTTTCATCGCTGCGAGGTTTGGTGTTCGACAACCTCGCCGTGCGTTTGACGAGCTCTGCCCCTTCGTTCGTGGGTGAGCACAAATGACATGTCCTCCTCCCCCATTAATTATTTGATCTATTCCGATGAAACTTGATAGCTAGATATATATGTGTCTTGAATCATCAGTATGCGTAACCAATATGTGTCTCCCGTTCGAAAGCGTCATAGTTATAAATATGCATGCATTTGCATATTTATAACCTTGATTCTTTCAAATTGTCCAACGCTATCCATGGACAGCCCGAGTATGTTTAGATTGGGTTCGTTTTCCCATATGCTTTGCTCCGGATCCGACGCATAAATTTCGTCAGTGCCTCCCCTGTTGTTCTTCGGGTACACATCCTCTCTGTTTATTGCAGAGACGTGTATCAGGAGAACAGCGGGGAGGTGCTGCCGAAATTTTGCGTAGGATCCGGGGCATAGCATGGGAAAATGAACCCAATCTAAACATACTCGGGTGGGATTAGGACCTATCATTACCTATTAGAGTGTAGGTTGCATGGACGTAATAAAATTGACAAAGTAGATCAACTGATGAATACATACATGGTGAATTATATATATATATTTGTTGTGTGTCTAGTAGCTCTGAAAGTCAAGATGAGTGATCGTGCGTGGATGTACACCGGTCACACTGGTCAGAACAAATGGAGCACTGAATGGTTCACAAAAACCAAGGGGTTTGTGCGAGCCGCATTTGCAAATGGCCAGAGGAAAACCTGGTGCCCCTGTTTACGGTGCGGCAATTGGGAAAAGAGGACAGAGGCTGAAATGGGCAAACACCTGCAGAAGAGTGGTTTTACGCCCGATTATACGGTGTGGACATTTCATGGTGAGTCTGCCCAACGTGACCGAGCTGAGGTGGATCGTCGTCGCACCGACGAGCATGGTACCGGTATGGAAAACATGGTGCAAGACTTTGATGATGCTCGGGATTCGGACGAGGAGATGGAGGAATCTGCAAAGGCCTTCAATGAAATGTTGGAGTCTTCAAAACGTCCGCTCCATGAGCACACTGAGCTTTGTCAGTTGGATGCCATCTCACAAGTAATGGCTCTGAAGGCTCAGTTCAACTTGGGCAGAGAATGCTACGATGCAATGATGACAGTATTTGGACGCTTTCTACCCAAAGGCCATGTAATGCCTGCAAACCTGTACCAGTCGGACAAAATCCTCCGTGCACTGAAGATGCCCTATGATAAGATACATGCCTGTGAGAAAGGATGTGTCTTGTTTAGGCTTGACTATGCGGACTTGAACTGTTGTCCCATTTGCAAGTCTTCCAGGTATGTTGTGGTAGACAACGGTATGGGTGAGAAGACACAGACCAAAATCCCCGTTAGTGTTCTTCGGTATATGCCAATCGTACCAAGACTTCAACGTCTTTTCATGGTCGAAGAGACGGCCAGACAGATGACATGGCACAAAACGGGCAAAAGAACCGAACTAGATGCAGATGGGAATCTGATGATTGTACACACATCGGATGGTGTTGCGTGGAAATTTTTTGATGAATTACATGGTGACAAAGCGGCAGATCCGAGGCATCCTCGAGTCGGCATCAGCACGGATGGGTTCAGTGTGTTTGGTATGACGGCAGCCCAATACAGTTGTTGGCCCGTACTTGTCTTTCCACTCAATCTCCCCCCCGGACAGATTATGCAAAGAAAGAACATTTTCCTGACGTTGATAATTCCAGGGCCCAACTATCCGGGGGAAAATATGAATGTGTACATGCAACCGCTTAAGGACGAATTGCAAGAAGCCTGGGATAATGGGTTCAAGACATACGATGCCTATAGCAAACGGAACTTCATAATGCGTGTCTGGTACATGTACTCGACGCATGACTTGCCGGCGTATGCGCTATTCGTTGGCTGGTGTGTGCATGGAAGGTTCCCGTGCCCCACATGCAAGGGAGCTCTTGAGTTTCGTTGGCTTCAGGCCGGTCGCAAGTTTTCTTGCTTCGACATGCATAGAGAGTTCCTGAATCCTCGCCATAAGTTCAGGAAAGACAAGAAGAACTTCATCAGAGGTAGAGTTGTCAAAAACTCTGCACCACATGCATTGACAGGCCAACAGACCCTGGATCAGTTAAACGCTCTCGAGCCAGATCCCGAGCGTCCAGGGTACTTCAAGGGGTATAATTCTAAGCACGCCTGGACTCACAAAACATGCTTATGGGATCTGCCTTACTTCAAAGACCTCCTTTGCCCACACAACATCGACGTGATGCACACTGAGAAGAATATCGCCGAGGCACTTTTTGGTACATTGTTCGGCATAGATGGGAAGTCAAAGGATAATACTAAGGCTAGAGTCGATCTGGAGGCGCTATGTGATAGGCCGTTACAAAACATGAAAGAACCGAAAGGAAAGCAGAACTGGACGAAGCCAAAGGCATGGTTCAATCTTGGAAGGCCGGCTATGAGGGAAATTATCTTGTGGGTGAAAATGCAGTTGATGTTCCCCGATGGGTATGCAGCGAATCTACAGAGGGGAGCCAGTCTTGATAAATTGAAGATATTTGGTCTCAAGAGTCATGATTGGCACATATGGATTGAGCGGGTAATGCCGGTGATGTTGCGTGGCTTCATCCCTGAGGATGAATGGCTAGTACTGGCAGAACTCAGCTATTTCTTCCGTGTTCTTTGTGCGAAAGAACTATCGCCTAGCGTGCTAGAAGAAATGGAAGAGTTGGCGCCGGAGTTGATCTGCAAGTTAGAGAAGATCTTTCCACCGGGCTTCTTTAATCCAATGCAACATTTGATTTTGCATCTCCCGACCGAGGCAAGATTGGGGGGGCCCGTGCAAAATCGTTGGTGCTACCCAACTGAGAGGATGCAGAAGACGCTTCGACAAAAATGTAAAAATAAACGTAGAATTGAAGCATCGATGGCTGAGGCATTCATCACTGAGGAGGCGGCAAACTTCGTGACAGCACACTACGAAGCCAAAAATCGTCATTTGCATAATCCGAAGCCTCGGTACAATGCTGACGACCCTAAAAAGGGTGGATCCAACCTCAGCCTATTCAAAGGGAATCTCGCACCAGCCAGTGTTTCAAATCCAGTATCTTTGGATAACGAACAATGGCGGACCATTTCGTTGTATATCTTCAACAACCTGATAGAAGTGCGGCCGTACATCGAGTAAGTTCTCGGTACATAGTTTCGCAACTTCTATTTCCTTTGAACTGCTCTTATTCCTGGATATTTCATACAGTCGATACGTCACCTTATTCTCGTATGGAGCGGTGATCCAAAAGGATTCTGTCGAAGAGTATGAGCTTCTCGCAAAGCAAGGTGGCGGCTATCCCGGTTTCATCTCTTGGTTCAAACAAACGGTAATTTCTATTAGACTTGTAGGCTAATTTGTAGGCGGCTATCCCGGTTTCATTCGCTAATTTGTGTGTAATGCAACAATCCTTTCATATTAAACTTGTAGGCTAATTCAGAGTCTATGGACGCCGAATTGAGACAAGTCGCTAATGGTTTTGACTATAAGGTCCGTTCATTTGACAAATACGACATCAACGGGTATCGCTTTCGTACCTATGGCAAAGAGCTATCTATGGCCGACCGAAAGTCTACAAATTGTTGTGTATCTGCTATCGGCGAAGGAGGTACCGAGTATTATGGGAGAGTTGAAGCAATTTATGAACTTCTATTCTATGGTGAAAACCCACCGAATGTCGTAGTCTTCAAATGTTATTGGTTTCAGCCGAAGGAGACTAGAAGAACTCATGAACATATAGGGCTAGTTGAAATCAACCAAAGCACCCATTTAGATGTTCCTGATGTCTATATTACGGCTCAACAGGCGACCCAAGTATTCTATCTACCGTGGGCCTGCCAAACTAATCCAAATCTGAAAGGTTGGGATGTCGTTTATGAAGTGCCGCCACGTGCTAGACTATCTCCCCCAAAGGAAGAGGATTATGAACCTCACATTAACCCAGACACATATGAAGGAGAATTCTTCCAAGAGACACGTCTTTCCAAAAAGCGTTTCAAGAACCGCTATACTTCACCCCAAAACATTGAAGTAGACAGTGACAGTGAATCCGACATCACCCCAGAGGAGGAACAAGAAGAGCCGGAACAAGAAGAGGTTACTGCTGCGGATGACCTGTCATTGCTTGACCGATTACGTCAAGGTGGCCTTGCACATGTTGATGCCACTGAACCCTATGAGCCCGTCATTGATTATAGTGATGATGATGATTATGCATTTATTGATGATACTGATCGAGATTATTAGTAGTGTCAGGTATTAAATTTTTTAATGTTGTACTTGATGATGATACACTTAAGTGATACACATATTATTATTCATGTCGGTCTTTTTTTATGTTGTACTAATTTCGTTTACTGTTTGTCATGGCAGGTGTTGAAAGATGGTGGGCGCTGGTCGGGAGCGCGCCAAGGCCCCTTCTTCCTCGGCGCGTGGTCTGAGGTCTTCGATTCCAGACGTACCTCTTCGCCGAGCGTTGCTGGACAGTATGTCCACACCGCCGGGCCCTTCTTCGTCCACCGCGGTGCCCAGCAGGGGACGAGGTAGGAAGAGAGGAGGTGGGGCACGTGGTCGCGGGAGAGGAGGTAGGGTGACTGCTAGGGAGCCTTCCTCGCCGCCACCCCCAGCTGTTTCACCCGAGCACGTGACTGCTAGGGTGGACTCGTCCGAGGAGGAGGCTACACGGACTCCGGTCCACGAGCCTCCGGTCCACGGGTCTTGGGCCCACGAGCCTCGGGTCGACTGGCCTTCGGCCCACGAGAGTTCGGCCCACGAGACCCCGGAGGAGCACACGTCCGGATGGGGTACCTGGCCGGATCAGCCCGAGGAGCCGAGTGGCCATGCTGATGATGGCGGGGAGCCGACTGATCTTGAGGAGGAGGGTGGCTCCGTCTACCAGCGTGGTGCTACACGGCTCCCGTCCGTGCCGGCGACCCGCGAGCAGAGGTGGTTGATCTTCCCTGATGGGGAGAGGTACGTAAGTGCATTTAATATTTTTGTACCTTCTGCATTCACGTTTCTTCAAATAACTAATGCGTTGGCCTTGTCATGCTGCAGGGGTTGGGACCACCATCATAGTGTCCGCCGGCCCAACTCCGTCCTTGGAGTTCTTTGCCGGCAAAACTTCCCGGGGTTTGTCACGTTGCCTGGTGAGGGTCGGCTTCCAGAGCTTGGGTTGAGCTGGGAGCACTACGTGGCTGCCCCGGCCCCGCCGGATGTCATTATCGACGGTGTCGTGTGCGACACGAGGGCAGACATGGTGATCAGGACGTTCTGGGTAATTTCTCCTTTACACATTTCAAAATCTTCAACTAGCTAGTTATTAATTGTACTAATCAATATTGTCTCATTTGATTGCAGACATTCTACAGGTGTGAGGAGGGATACGAGGAGGAGTGCGCAAATGTTATCGAGAACGTCTGCAAGCGCCTACTCCAGAACTTACGGCACGAGGCTCGGGTGCAGGCTGTTCGAGACTACTACGCCTTGCGTGGTATCAAGAAGACCAAGCCGGCGTGCCGCGATAAGTACATGAAGGTAATTCTTAAGGCCTTCTACTTAAGTTCCTTCATTTAGTAATTCTTAGCCGTAGCGCTCAAGTTTCTATTTGCTAACTTAGGCGCCTCCGAGATGGTGTGCGGATCGGATGGATTGTTGGGAGGTGTTGGTCGATGAGTGGTGCTCACAAGAATGGCTAGCCCTCCACAACCAGGCCAAGGACAAACGTGCCCAAATGGAAGGTGTGCCACACCATCAAGGTAGCTCCAACTTATATCAGTTCGGGCGCAACTGGGTATGTGGTTTGCTTCATGATTCATGCAATTCATTCATCATGCTAGCTTGAGCCCTTTAGTTACTAATTTTCATTGTTTCTCTCTTTCAGGCACGCCACAATAAGGCGGATAAGGTGCCAGAGGTGTACGACCTGTATGCCATGGCCCACACTGGCTCTTACAAGAAAGTCAAGGCTTTCTCTCAGTCTGACCTCGATGATGCAAACAACTTCACCAACATCTCCTCCCACAACAAGCTCGTGAGATATAGAGATGAGGGGAAGGCGAGGAAAGGGGAGGACTTTAACCCGAGCCAGGGTCCCATTGATCCAGAGCTGGTGATGATATCTGGTGGCGGGAGGTCCCATGGCTCCATAGCCATTGGAGATGGACTTATCCGTTGTCCTAGCACTCTCCCAGAGATCAAGGCGCGCCAGTCGAGCTCCGCTCCTGAGATAAGGCCTCGTGAACGGCCAGTGCAACTCGCCATCAAGGTTAGTGATACGTACTCAGCTATCTTTCTCCATTACATTGTGTGCGCTTCCATCAATGATTACAAATGGTCATGTGAGTGGTGTTGCAGGCTGCTATACAGAGTGAGAGAGATAGAACGGAGAAACTTCTGGCGGAGGCGGCGGAGAGGCAGCGGGAGTTGGAGGAGAGGACGACAAAGATGATGGAGGAGGAGAGGGCACGGAATGACATGCAGGCAAGGGCCATGTACGAGCTCCTTGTGGTAAGTTTCTTCTGCAGATTAGCCAAAACATTCATGTAGTGTTTGTCTCATTACTAACTAGTATGACTGAGTCGTCAAAACCAAATGTGCAGTCTGTGTGCGAGAAGACCGGTCAGACCGCTCCGCCGATGCCAGTGATTGCTCCTGGGACCACGGTGAGTTTAATTTGAATGGACATTACTTGCTAGTCTTAACATTTGAGTGTCATAATGCTAACGAGACATTGGAAATGATCTTTGGTGCAGCTTAACTCCAGAAACGCATCGCATGATCCTTCTCCAGCTACCGGCACTAGCCAGCCCGCTCCTACACCTCCCTGATCACGGTAAGTTTCTCTAGTGTTTTGCTTAACAAATGCATAAAGACCTAGACTTAGCTTTATTTCCTCCAATATGCTTACCATAATGACCTAGAGTTAGCTTCTTTTCCTCCAAAATGACTTAATAAGCTTACTGACCTCATAAACCATCCATTTTACCTAAGTTAGCTCTAAAACGATATGTACTTAGCTTACTTATGTCAAAAATTGCATAATTAGCTCATAAACGACCCATTTCACCTAGGTTAACTCATAAACGACCCATTTCACCTAGGTTTGCTCATAAACGACCCATTTCACCTAGGTTAGCTCATAAACGACCCATTTCACCTAGGTTAGCTCATAAATGACCCATTTCACCTAAGTTAGCTCAAAAAGATCCATTTCAACTAAATTAGCTCATAAATGATCCATTTCACCTAAGTTAGCTCAAAAACGATCCATTTCAACTAAATTAGCTAAAAATGATCCATTTCAACAAAGTTAGCTCAAAAACGATCCATTTCAACTAAGTTAGCTCAAAAACGATCCATTTGACCTAAGTGAGCTAAAAAACGATCCATTTCACCTTAGTTACCTCAAAAACGATCCATTTCAACTAAGTTAGCTCAAAAACGATCCATTTCAACTAGGTTAGCTCCAAAATGACCCATTTCACCTTACTTAGCTCAAAAACGATGCCCTTCACCTTAGTTAGCTCATAAACGACCCATTTCAACTAAGTTAGCTCATAAATGATCCATTTCAACTAAGTTAGCTCATAAACAACCCATTTCAACTTAGTTAGCTCATATATGATCCATTTCACCTAAGTTAGCTCATAAATGACATATACTTCTTGTTCTAGTCTTCTTCTTGTTCTAGTCTTCTTCTTGTTCTAGTCACCTATTTCTAACTTTCTTATTTACCATTTTGCAGATTTCATTCACTTGATGGAAGCTAGCTTGCTATGATGGAGTGCCTTTGATGAAACTTTGCATTGTATCTAGCTTGCTATCTTCATGACACTTTGCATTGTAATATATATATGGATGGAACAATGTGTATGGATGGAACTTCCTTATGTATGAACAATGTGTATGGATGAAACTGATGTGATATGTGATATGTGCTGGATATGTGATATGTGATATGTGCTGGATATGTGATATGTGATATGTGCTAGATATGTGTTGGATATGTGCTGGATATGAAACTTATATATGTGATATGTGCTGCAAATTGTGGGATTTAATAAAAAACAGAAAAAACAGACAATATGCAGGCTCTTTGCCGTCTGCCACCGACGGCAAAGAGCCTTTGCCATCTGCCGCGGACGGCAAAGAAGCCACGTGGCAGCCAACTGTGCTTCCTGGGAGCTGACCCATTTGGTCAGTTTGCCTACAGTGGCAGACGGCAAAGACTTTGCCGTCCGTGGCAGACGGCAAAGAACCTGCACTTTGCCATCAGTGGCAGACGGCAAAGAACCTGCCATCTAGTGACGTGTACATGACATCATAAGGCGGACGGCAAAGACCAAAGGCTCTTTGCCGTCTGCGGCGGACGGCAAAGGTCTGCCGTTAGCCACTTAACGGACTGACAGCGCAATTATTGCCGTCCGCCCTCTTTGCCGTCCGCCGCGGACGGCAAAGAGCCTTTGCCGTCCGCCGCCAGGAAGCAGACGGCAAAGCAGCTGTTTACCGTAGCCTTCTTTGCCGGAGCCTTTTGCCGTCCGCGGCTGACGGCAAAGGTCTTTGTCGTCCGCCTTTCGAGCCTTTGCCGTCCGCCATGGCAGACGGCAAAGTAGCTGTTTCCTGTAGTGTCGGGTGCCACTTATGCCCGAGGGAGATAATGAGTTGGGTAACCACTTGATGACGAAGTGGTGTACCGAGGCAAGTGTGTGTGTTGTTTTCAAAACGGATTGGTTTAAGTTGCGACCGTTATTCCAACCTTACATGCGCAACCACTCTATCCTTATATGGGAAAGGGCATTATTGATTACCAAGGCCGATACTAGCTTGGAGCCCGCATTACTAGTGACGGGAGAGTCGTTGTTGCGCTCTCTCGGGATGGGGTCGTGCCAGGTAGGGCGGCCATGACTGTTTTCACAGGGCACCGGACACACCGTTGGTACCCCGTGCTTGTGGTATGTGATGAATATGAGAGCGAGGCTCCACAATTTTAAGATGTGAAATGTTGGGCACGGGGGTTACTACCAATCGAGTGGACTCTATGTTAGTGTCGTCTAGGGAAAGATAGTGAGCGGGTGCTTACCCCGGGTACTTGAGGTACCGCGGATCGTGGATGACACGGAAGTTCCCCGGATCTTGTGGGTAAAGTGTGCAACGTCTGCAGAGTGTAAAACTATTTGAATAGCCGTGTCCATGGTCAAGGACAGTTGGGTAACCGCTCTTGGGCTACGTCCACATGTTTACAAACCAGTGTGTGTTTGGATAAGTGGGAAGAACTGCTTGGGTCAAGTCAAAGGACTTGACATGATTGAGTTGGGTTGATGCCGACTCCATTTATGTTGATATCTGTAACCACTCCCTATGGTTACTTGAATTCATATGATGCATGTTCTACCGGTTGTTCAAGCCATTCAACCAAGCATACAGGGATGGAAAGCCATCTTTTTGGAGGAGCTCAATCTGCTTAGGTTTAGAATAAAGAAGAGCTATGCTAGAGCTTTCTGTCTCTGGCTTGACAGCCTTGTCTTGTAATTTAGTAGCTACTAGTTTTTTTACTTCTTTGCTTTTGGCTTATCTCAAGCCTCTTTGTACTACTAGACCTCTCTTTTTTGAAATAATATAAAAATTGCAGTGGGGGTTTTCCCTACTGTGTATAGTCAAAAAATTGGTACCCCTTCTTCGTTGATTACTTTTGCTGCGGGCTCTGTCCCCCTTTCTCCGATTTCTTCAACGATGTCATGCACACCTATGGCTTCCACCTTCTGAATTTTACTCCAAATGTCGTGGCGTGCATGGCCTTTTTCGCCCATCTCTGCGAGGGCTTCGCCGGAGTGCATCTCAGCATGGCGCTCTTCCGCCACTACTTTTATCCTCGGATCCAAAAGGGGGGCGCCATTTCCGGTTGTGTCGCCTGGATTCCAAGGAGCCAGGAGAAGGGGACATATCCGGAGGGCGCCCAAAAGGAGAGGTGGGAGGAGTGGCGGGGCCGCTGGTGCTGGATTGAGGAGGACCCACAGGAATTTTGCTGGGTCCGCCAGGCGCCGCCGGTTCGTAGAGATGATTGGGGCGAGGTCGACGCCAAGGATGAGAAGCTCACGATCGCCACCACCAGGATCCATCGCCTCACTGTGGCCGGGCTCACCCTTGAGATGATTGGGGCAGATTTCATCCGCCGCCGAATCGCTCCACTGCATAACAAGGGGAGGCCGGCCTAGCTTTTCAGGAACGCGACTGACATCATGAGGCTTCGCCCTGGCTTGAACCACAAATTCATGGTGATGAGGCACACCCACCTTTGTGAGAGGATTTTTCAGCTCGACGTGTACCACGACGGCAGGGCCGAGAGGTCCGGCAAGGCCGCGAAGGCCGGCAAGGTCGTCAAGGGGCCCTTGTTTGGGCTGCCGGCGGGAGTGGTCCCGCTAAGCAACAACTCTCGTCAGGCCGACATCATCGCCAAGATGTCGGACTTCAACGTGCATGGCCTTGACCCAAGTTGGGCCGAGCCGGAGGCGGAGCAGGTGCAGGAGTTCTTTGACAAGCTGTCGGAGAAGTACGTCCATGCCAAGCCATTGCTCATCTAGGACACCACCCAAGTGGAGCTGGACAACATCGCTGCCAGGGCGGCGGAGGCGGAGCTCGCCAAGGAGGCTGGTAGCACCGGCCACGTGGAGGACGAGGCCGAGGCTGCCGCGGAGGAGAAGGAGCTTGTTGGGTGGGCGGAGTATGTTGGGGAGGCCAGCAGCACCGACACCAGGGCCCCTCTCATTGAAGACGTGGTCGACGAGTCGACCGAGGAGGAGGCCGAAGCTGACGACCCTCCAGCCTTGGAGAGAAGGCGTGTCCTGCGGCGGGCCACCTCTGGCGAGCCGGTCCGGCCCGGCAGGACCGAGCAGCGGCAAGAGATCCAGGGGGAGTCCATGCGCCTGACGAGGGCCACTGCAGCGAAGAAGGTGGTGAAGGCCGCGGTGGCGAAGAGGAAAGCAACTGCCTCTTCTTCGTCCAAGCGTCCTCGGACTCCGCCGCTTCCCCACCTCCCGCGAATGTCGACACGGAGGTCATCTTCGACCTTGGGTCTCTCAGCCCGAGGAGGAAGAGGAAGGCAATGGAAGAGGAGGAGGAGGATGAGTAAGTATCTTGTCTTTTGTCATCTCCGTCCCCTCAGACCGTGCCGCTTTTATTGACTTGTCTTCATCTTTGCAGGGAGGGGGAGACGCTGGCCCAGAGGGTGGCGAAGAGGGCCAAGGCCTTGACGGGTGGCCAGCCCCCGGCGGGCACCTCGAGTACGCCGCTGGTGGTGGAGAGCAGCCCGAATAGCAGCCCCCGGCGCAGCCCCCAGCATGCGTTCATCACTCGCTTCCTATCAACGTGTGTCGGGGTACGATCTCTTGGTGCTGACCTTGCCGTGGTTGCAGGAGGAGGACAGCAGCAGGAGGAGCCACTAAGGGCTGCCCCCAACACGCCGCCCCCATCAACCATGCCGCCCCGAGGGCGTCCCCGGCAAGGGCGCCAAGCACCGAGCCCATGCGCATGGAGGAGGAGGAGGAGGAGAACCCGGGCGCCGGCGGCTCCGTCCCGGCACCGAATGTTGGTGGGCAGGGGGCCACTTCTTCCCAGCCTGGCACGGGTGAGTTATTTACCTTCTGCCCCTGCTCGTTCTTCTTCTTTTGAATTTTGGTTCGGATCTGCCTCATCCTCCTTCTTGGCATCTAGGCGCTCCCTCGGCGGACCAGGAGAACATCGATACTGTCATCGAGGAGGTCGCCAGGGATGCTGAGGCTGAGGCCAACAAGATCGCCGCCGAGGAGGCTGCCAAGGGTGCTGCTGAGGGTGCCGCCAAGGAGCCGGCCGGGGAGACCGGCAAGGCCGCTGCCGAGGAGGGGGCGGTTGACGACCAACCTTCCTCCTCCACTGCCTCTAGCTTGGGCAGGTACCTGAAGGTGAGCGACGACCTGTTCGTCCACCTCCCAGGAGCGGCGAGCACCGGGGCGCCCACCGAGGGGGAGGTGTTCGATGACGAGGTGCTCGCCGCCGCTGGGCTTGAGGTTGTTGACGAACCGAGCGCCGGTGGCGGCGGTTCCCAGGAAGAGCGGCTCCTCCAGGCCATGAGCGCCAACTTCCAGAAGCTCGAGGCGCTTCACCGCGCCCGCCTGGACAAGGCCAAGTCCAGGATGGCGGTGGTGGACAAGGCGGAGGCGGACCTCAAGGAGCGCGTCGCCGAGACGCAGGCTTGGTTCCGCGAGGCCCACAAGGAACTGAAGGCCGCCCAGGATGTGCTAGCTGAGCGCAAGCTGGAGCTTGTCATGAAGCAGGCCGACATCAAGAAGGCCCAGGAGCTGGCGAAGGAGTAGGCCGCCAAGGACGAGGCCGCTCGGCACCAGCACTAGACCGAGCTAAACTCCCAGGAGGAGGACCTTGCCGCTCGTGAGGAGAAGCTCGCCGCAACACTCCGCGGCAAGGATGAGGAGGTGGAGAAGCTTGTCGTGCAGCAGACCCAAGAGCTGGAGCAGAGGCACGAGGAGGCACTCAATGCTCAGGCCCAGGTCCAGGGCGGTAAGGTGAAGGAGCTGGAGGTGGAGCGGGATGGGCTGAAGGACCAGGTCCTGAAGCTGACCAAGGAGAAGGACACGCTCAACGGTGCTCTGGTTGAGGCGCATGCCGCAGTCCTCGGCAAGGCTGAGCAGCTCTCCAAGGCCAATGACTCCATCAAAGACCTGAAGCTGAAGCTGGAGGGTCTTGAGGGGACGCTTTCGGAGGTCAAGACCCGGGAGGAGACCCTGACCAAAGCCCTGGAGGACGAGAAGCAGCTGCGGAAGAACGACGCCGCCAACCACGAGGATTTCGTGAAGGGCGAGAACCTCTGGCTCAGCCGCCGTCGCCAACAGCACCACCACGCAGCTGGCTACCATGGGGATGTCGAATGTGAGGTACGCCCCGGAGCCGAACTTGAGTCCCAACTACAACCTGAACCTGTTCTTCGAGAGGGTTATTGGAGCCCTGGAGCAGCTCCGCTCCAACCGGGCGGCCTCTCTGGCCAATGAGGCCCGGAGGCTCTACCGGGGTGTCATGACCAAGGTCCTTACCAAGGTGGCGGACTAGAACCCCAACCTCGACTTCGACGCCGCGCTGGAGAGCTTGCCGGAGGATGCGGACCTCGCGGCGCTCGAAGAGCGTATTGAGCCCATCATCAGCCGTGTCAATGGAGTTCGGAGGGTAGAGGGCCAGCGCCGGGATTAGGCACCCCGTTTCTCATCGCCGCTGCAGGTTCATGACCAAGACAATTTTTATCTTTAGTTAGAACCGTAGCAACAATTGATGTAATATAACTCTGCAGCACTTTAATATCATGCATGCTATCTTCCCGCTAGATCTTCCTTTGTATGTTCGTACCCTACGCTTGTTGAGATAAGGATGCGGGCGCGTAAACCCATGCCGTGGTGCTTTAAGGACGGATCCTTAGCACCCTGCCGGAAGGGCTTTTGCTGCCGGGCAAGCCGCCTTGCCGCCGCCACCACGGTCGCTTGAACTGTTGAGCGGACTCGAAGCAGGACAAGAGCGCAGCCGGCAACGGGCAGGCCACCTTGCCGCCGCCGCCGCGGCCGCATGAACTGTCGAGCGGGCTCGAGACAGAAACAAGGGCGTTGCCAATAGCGGAAGGGTCCCATCGCGTGCAGGTTTCCCGTACAAAGAACGAGATCTCTCAGGGAGGACAACCTTATATAAGTGAAAATAACCAAGATTTCGCGTGACTTAGCTTTTCTGCCACCGCATGAGCGTTCAATATATCCGCCGATGACGCCGCTTGCTCGGTCGTCTTCTTCCTTGGAGCTATGGCGATGAAGAACTGCTAAACTAACTACTAGACCAGAGTTTCACAACTGCGCCCCCTACCTGGCACGCCAAAGATGTCGGTGGAAACGACACCTATGGAATCACTGGGATCCCTTCTACGGTTGGCGGGCGCGGGGTTGTGCAAAGAGCAGGTCTAGGAGCCAGCACACAGGTCGTTTACCCAGGTTCGGGCCGCGAAGATGCGTAAAACCCTAGTCCTGCTTTGGTGTATATTTGAGTGTTCTTGAGCTCTCGAACTAGCTATGGTGCGTGCGTAGTCAAAAAGATCCGAATCCTTCTCCTGGACGCCTCGGGCCTCCTTTTATAGTCAAAAGGGGTCACCACAGTGGCACACAGGAGGTGGAAAGGTATACAGTGTACAAGCTTATCGCCTGTCATTACGGGACAAGGCACATTAAATGCCCCCCTTAGGTGCCCCGCTGCTTTATTGGGGATGGCAACGAGGCCCGTCCCGTCCGTCGCCACTCCGCCTCGCCCCGACACGCGTCCAGGCCAACGAGGCATGCAGCGCCACGTAGGCTGACAGGCTGCTGAGATGGCGTGGTGGTAGGGTCTTCACGAAGGTCTGCATGCCACCAAGTAGGTGTCTGCTGAGTTGGCCTCGCGGTATGGGAACGGCGGTGTAGTCTTGGCAGACACGGGCCTGGCTGCGGCCCCGCGGGTGTCCTCGGCAAGGGTCTTGCCGGGGCCCTGGCAAGTGGTCTTGCCATGGCGTCGCGGTCGTCCCCGGCAAGTATCCTGCCGGGGGTCTCGTGGATCTCCTCGGCCAGGATCTCACCGAGGATTGTCGTCTTCTGGTCCTCATCTGATCTTCTGTGTTTATGATCTTGACAAAGATCTGCATGCCACCACGGAGATGCCTCCTGAGCCTTGGTTCCAATGTGGTTGTTGGCATCTGGAACCCTTGGGCTCAAGGGTGGCGCGCCCTGCTGGCGTTGGGCAAGTTGCCCCGGCAAGACTCTTGCCGGGGCTGCGGAGGCCGCCCCGGCAAGGGTCTCGCTGGGGGAGTCCACCTCGCCCTCTTGCTCTTTGCGTTTCTTGTCTTGGCGTTGCTTTGCCTGTCTCATACCTTCCTCTGCCCTACTTAGTGTGGCCGCGGGCGCGGCTCTGACTGCCCGTGCACAAGTAGAGGGGTACAAAAAGGGCCCCTACTTTTGTACACCGACACCTCGTCAAAGATGTAATCCATGAAGGGGTCGACATCGAAGCTTTGGTTCCTTGGCATGCTTGGAATAATTAATGGGAGATGGGTGTGGACTAGATCTGCACACAGTGTCGCTACGGTGCGTTGCCGCCTGGGTCATATAGAGCTAGCCACTAGCTGGTGGCGGGAAACCGATGAGGGAAGAGGCAGGAAGCATTGGCATGGATTGCGGGACACATGTGCATAACACCATTACTTTCTGCACTGGGCGTCTGTGTTGGTAGGTACAAGGTGGTATATGCATCCGCCAGCTTGTGGATTGCTATTCCCTACATGTTCAACTACTATATGCATATGGTTGCTCGCTGTTGAGGCGGCCGCGGTGCGCTCTGCTCGTGTCCTTCTGCTCACCATGAGGCGTCCACGACGCGCTCTGCTCATATCCCTCCGCGTGCTCTGCTCGCCATTGAGGCGGCCGCGGAAGGCTCTGCCAGTGGTTGGGGCTGGCGCACGATCATGTTGGGGGCCCCAAATGCATGCGGTTGCGCTGCACGCGTCACCATGATGCAGTTACGTGCGGCACGATGGAGTTACGCGCTGCAAAAACTGCCATCCGGGCGTGCCGATATTACAGGCCGTGTGACTTCCCCATTAATTCCCACAACCATTATAACCTTAGTCTCTTCAACCTTTCGATCGCGCCCCACAACACAATAAGCACACCCATGATGACACATACAGAGAGGATATCTAGCGGTGCTCCAATGGAGTTCGGCATGCATCGTGTGGAAACCCACGTGAGGGAGAAGGACCTCTCGGTGGTGTACACCATTGACCCGATCGTCGTGGGGGACTCCATCAACATCATGGAGCAGTTCCTTGCCGAGGTTGACAAGTACAAAGTGGTCAGCATTAGCCTCTAGTACACCAATAGCCATCCCGGGAAAGATCAGAAGGTTGTCGTCGCCCAGTTGTGCGTGCGTCATCACGTCTTCATCTACCACTACTGCCTGGCCATGATACATCTCCGTCGTATCTATAGTTTTTTATTGTCCCATGCCAATATTATACAACTTTCATATACTTTTGGCAACATTTTATATTATTTTTGGGATTAGAAAATTGATCCAGTGCCCAGTGCTAGTTCCTGTTTGTTGCATGTTTTTTTGTTTCACAGAATATCCATACCAAATGAAGTACAAACACGATAAAAAATTACGGAGAATTATTTTGGAATATATGTGATTTTGAGAGGTGGAATCAATGCAAACGGAGGCCCACGTCCACCACTAACCACCAAGGGGCGCCTGCCCCCCACCCCACCCCGGCGCGCGCGGTGGTGCCTAGTGGGCACCCCGTAAGTCGGTTGGGGCTCTTCTTCGGGCTCAAGGAAGCTTTTATCAGGAAAATAATCGTGTTAAAATTTCAGCGCAATCGGAGTTACGGATCTCCAGATATTTAAGAAACGGTGAAAGGCGAGAAAACAGGAACACGAAACAGAAGAGAACAGAGAGATAGATCCATTCTAGGAGGGGCTCCCGCCCCTCCACCACCATGGAGGCCATGGACCATAGGGGAAACTCTCCTCCCATCTAGGGGGGGGGGGCAAGGCAGAAGAAGAAGGAGGGGGCTCTCTCCCCCTCTCTCCCGGTGGTGCTGGAGTGCCGCCGGGGCAAGGATCGTGACGGCGATCTACATCAACAATCTTGCTACCGTCAACACCAACTTTCTCCCCCTCTATGCAGCGGTGTAACCTCTCTATTCCCGCTGGAATTCTCTACTTAAACATGGTGCTCAACACTATATATTATTATCCAATGATATGTGGTTATCCTATGATGTTTGAGTAGATCTGTTTTGTCCCATGGGTTGATTGATGATCATGATTGGTTTGAGTTGTATATTTTATTTTGGTGTGATCTGCTAACCCACAAGTATAGGGGTCGCAACAGTTTTCGAGGGTAGAGTATTCAACCCAAATTTATTGATTCGATACAAGGGGAGCCAAATAATATTTGCAAGTATTAGCAGTTGAATTGTCAATTCAACCACACCTGGAGATTTAATATCCACAACAAAGTGATCAGTAGCATAGTAGTATGATAGTTTCATAGTAGTGGTAACAGTAGCAGTGGTAATGGTAACAGCACTAATAGTTTTGTAGCAGTTGTAACAGTACCTATAGCAATAGTAACTTAGCAAGAGAAACATGTGGAAAACTCGTAGGCATTGGATCGGTGAATTCATTGGATGATATTCATCATATAACAGTCATAACCTAGGGTGACACAGAACTAGCTCCAGTTTGTAAATATAATGTAGGCATGTATTCCGTAAATAGCCATACGTGCTTATGGAAAAGAACTTGCATGTCATCTTTTGTCCTATCCTCATGTGGCAGCGGGGTCCATAAGGAAACTAAGGGACATTAAGGCCTCCTTTTAATAGACCGGAACAAAGCATTAACACATAGTGAATACATGAACTCCTCAAACTACGGTTATCACCAGAAAGTATCCCAATTACTGTCACCCTGGGGTTTACGGATCGTAACACGTAATAGGTGCATATGAATTGCAAGATCGGATCTAGAACATAGATATAATGGTGAAAACATAAACGGTTTAGATATGAAATCATGGCACTTGGGCCCTAGTGACAAACATTAAGCATAGCAAAGTCATAGCAACATCAATCTCAGAACATAATGGATACTAGGGATCAAGCCCTAACAAAACTAACTCGATTACATGATGAATCTCACCCAACTCCTCACCGACCAGCGAGCCTACAAAGGAATTACTCACTCCCAGTGGGGAGCATCATGGAATTGGTGATGAAGGAGGGTTGGTGATGACGAAGACCGAAGATCCCCCTCTCCGGAGCCCCGAACAGGCTCCATAGCTGGCCTCGCGATGAAGAACAGGAGGGGGCAGCGGCTACATGTCGTAAAACATGATGAAACTTCCTCTCCTATTTTTTCTGCAAAAATAGGATTTTATAGCACTGGACTTAGGGTCAGGGAGCCCCGAGGGCCCCACTGATACGTCTCCGACGTATCTATAATTTATGAAGTATTCATACCATGTTTACCACAATTTTATATGATTTTGGTATGATTTGATTAGAACTAACCCGAACTGACGCTGTTTTCAGCAGAACTACCGTGGTGTCATTTTTTGTGCAGAAATAGAAGTTCTTGGAATTGGCTGAAAATTTATGGTGATTTTTTAAGGACCAAAAGAGACCCCCGAAGCACAAGAGTTGGGCCAGAAGAATCCCGAGGCGACGACAAGGTAGGGGGGCGTGCCCTACCCCCCCGAGGGTGCTCCTACCTTGCCGTCGTGGACCCCCTTGACGTGAGACCGACGCCAGAAATTCCGATAAATACCAAAAACCCCAGAAAGAAACCTAGATCGGGAGTTCCGCCGCCGCAAGCCTCTGCAGCCGCAAAAATCAATCTAGGCCCTCTTCGGCACCCTGCCGGAGGGAGCCATCATCATCGGAGGCCATGGAGGAGGATCTCGGAGGGGGCCATCATCACCATGGAGGCCAAGGACCAGAAGGAGAACCTCTCCCCATCTAGGGAGGATGCCATGGAGGAGGAAGCACAAGGGGGAGACTCTGTTCCCCTCTCTCTCGGTGGCGCCGGAGTGCCACCGGGGGAACCATCACCGCGGTGATCGTCTTCATCAACATCACCATCTTCATCACCTTCCTCATCTCTTTTACACAGTCCACTCTCCCGCGCCCCGCTGTAATCCCCTACTTGAACATGGTGCTTTATGCCACATATTATGATCCAATGATGTGTTGCCATAATATGATGTTCTGAGTAGATTTCTTTTGTCTTTGGGTTGATGGATGATCTAGATTGGTTTGAGTTGTATGTTTTATTTTGGTGATGTCCTATGGTGCCTTCCGTGCCATGCACACGTGAAGGATTCCCGATGTAGGGTGTTGCAATACGTTCATGATTCGCTTATAGCGTGTTGCTAGAGCGATAGAATCTTAAACCCGAGTAAGGGGGTTGTTGTGTATGGGATAAAGGGGACTTGATACTTTAATGCTATGGTTGGGTTTAACCTTAATGATCTTTAGTAGTTGCGGATGCTTGCTAGAGTTCCAATCATAAGTGCATATGATCCAAGAAGAGGAAGTATGTTAGCTTGCCTCTCCCTCATATAAAATTGCAATAATGACCACCGATCTTGTTAACAATTCCCTAGGATTATTCCACACACCGATCCATCATTATTCCACACTCGCTATTTATAATATATTCTAACTTTATGTTAACAACACCTATTTTTATATTTTAGTTCTCTGATATCATGCAGAGTTATCCTCTTTATACCCATAACGTAGTTTTATTTCTCGTTTCTAGTTGAAAGCAAATGCTTGGTGTACATAGAGTCGTATCAGTGGCAGAGAGGAGTTGAGAGAATATTGATCTTACCTTTAGCTCCTTATGGGTTCGACACTCCATACTTATCACTTCCACCTTTGGAAATTACTACGATGATTACTTGCACTTAGGGATTATCACCCACCAGGGCGCGCCAGAGGGGGTGGCGCGCCCTGGTGTCTTGTGGGCAGCCCAGTGGGTCTTGGTTCCAGAAATTATTATATACTAGGAAAAGAGCTCGTGCATTGCAACAGGGGAAAAAACCCAAACAACCATAGCCTAATAAGCATGGACAAGACCCCTCACAAGTCCATCTCCTCGATTTTTTAGAATGAGTAAACAATTACTCATGGAGTAGTGATGTCTACTACACAACTTGTTCTTGTAGACTCGTGTTGGGCCTCCAAGTGCAGAGTTTTGTAGGACAGTAGCAATTTTCCCTCAAGTGAATGACCTAAGGTTTATCAATCCGTGGGAGGCGTAGGATGAAGGTGGTCTCTCTCGAACAACCCTGCAACCAAATAACAAAGAGTCTCTTGTGTCCCCAACACACCAAATACAATGGTAATTTGTATAGATGCACTAGTTCGGTGAAGAGATGGTGATAAAAGTGTAGTAATGATAGTAGATATGGATTTTTGTAATAGGAACAATAAAGAATAGCAAGGTAGCAATTGATAAAATGGAGCACAAACGGTATTGCAATGCTTGAAAATGAGGCCTAGGGTTTGTACTTTCGCTAGTGCAATCTCTCAACAATGCTAATCTAATTGGATCATATAACTATCCCTCAAAGTGCGATGAAGAATCACTCCAAAGTTCTTATCTAGCGGAGAACATAAGAAGAAATTGTTTGTAGCTATTCTTTCCAATCGATCTATCCAAGAGTTCATACTAAAATAACACCAAGTTATTCTTTCCGATCGATCTATCAAGAGTTCGTACTAAAATAACACTAAGTTATTATTTCCAATCGATCTATCAACAGTTCGTACTAAAATAACACCAAAGAAAAATCAGATTCATAATACTCAATCCGACACAAAGAACCTCAAAGAGTGCCCCAAGATTTCTACCGGAGAAACAAAGACGAGAACATGCATCAACCCCTATGCATAGATTACACTAATGCCACCTCAGGTATCCGCGAGTTGAGTGTCAAAACACATATCAAGTGAATCAATATGATACCCCATTGTCACCACGGGTATTCATAGCAAGACATACATCAAGTGCTCTCAAATCCATAAAAGTATTCAATCCGATAAAATCTCAAAGGGAAAACTAATTCACAACAATATAGAGAGGGGAAAACACCATATGATCCGACTATATTAACAAAGCCCGTGATCCATCAAGATCGTGACATCTCAAGAACACGAGAGAGAGAGAGAGAGAGAGAGATTAAACACATAGCTACTGGTACAAACCCTCAGCGTCGAGGGTGGAATAGTCCCTCCTCATCATGGTGGCCGCCGGGATGATGAAGATGGCCACCTGTGATGATTTCCCCCTCCGGCAGGGTGCCGGAGCGGGGTCTAGATTGGTTTTTCGTGGCTACAGAGGCTTGCGGCAGCGGAACTTCTGATTGCTACCTCTCGAGCATGCGTTGGTTTTCCCTTGAAGAGGAAAGGGTGATACGACAAAGTAGCGTAAGTGTTTCTCTCAGTTTTTGAAAACCAAGGTATCAATCCAGTAGGAGACTACACGCAAGTCGCCTAGTACCTGCACAAACAATCAAGAACCTTGCAGCCAACGCGATAAAGGGTTGACAATCCCTTCACGGCCACTTGCAAAAGTGAGATCTGATAAAGATAATAAGATAAATATTTTTGGTATTTTTGTTGTATAGATTGGAAAGTAAAGATTGCAAAATAAACGGCGGCAGAAATAGCAAGTTGATAGGAAAATAATATGATGTAAAATAGACCCGGGGGCCATAGGTTTCACTAGTGGCTTCTCTCAACATAGCATATATTATGGTGGGTGAACAAATTACTGTCGAGCAATTGATAGAAAAGCGCATAGTTATGAGAATATCTAGGCATGATCATGAACATAGGCATCACGTCCGTGACAAGTAGACCGAAACGATTCTGCATCTACTACTATTACTCCACACATCGACCGCTATCCAGCATGCATGTAGAGTATTAAGTTCATAAGAACAGAGTAACGCATTAGGCAAGATGACATGACGTAGAGGGATAAACTCAAGCAATATGATATAAACCCCATATTTTTATCCTCGATGGCAACTACAATACGTGTCATTTCCCTTTCTGTCACTGGGATCGAGCACCGCAAGATTGAACCCAAAGCTAAGCACTTCTCCCATTGCAAGAAAGATCAATTTAGTAGGCCAAACCAAACTAATAATTAGAAGAGACTTGCAAGGATATTAGATCATGCATAAAAGAATTCAGAGAAGAATCAAATATTGTTCATAGATAATCTTGATCATAAACCCACAATTCATCGGATCTCGACAAACACACCGCAAAAAGAATTACATCGAATAGATCTCCAAGAAGATCGAGGAGAACTTTGTATTGAGATCCAAAGAGAGAGAAGAAGCCATCTAACTAATAACTATGGACCCAAAGGTCTGTGGTAAACTACTCACACATCATCGGAGAGGCTATGGTGTTGATGTAGAAGCCGTCCGTGATCGAATCCCCCTCCGGTGGAGCGCCGGAAAAGGCCCCAAGATGAGATCTCACGGGTACAGAAGGTTGCGGCGGTGGAAAAGGTGTTTCGTGGCTCTCCCCGATGGTTTCAGGGTATAAGAGTATATATAGGTGAAAGAAGTAGGTCGGTGGAGCTGCGAGGGGCCCACGAGGGTGGGGGCGCGTCCTCCTGCCTCGTGGTTTCCTTGCTGCTTCCTTGACATCCACTCCAAGTCTCCTGGATTGCGTTTGTTCCAAAAAAGATCCTCGCGAAGGTTTCATTCCGTTTGGATTCCGTTTGATATTCCTTTTCTGCGAAACACTGAAATAGGCAAAAAAAACAACAATTTGCACTGGGCCTTTGGTGTAACTCCCATGATGCGGCTATATCTCTCACGTGTCGAGGCAAGACTTAGAGGTATAACCGCATTGTAGGTTTTGTCGCAAAAAGGGTCATCTTCACACAATCCCATGTAATGAACAAGAATGGGATAAAGAGAGTTGGCTTACAATTGCCACTTCACACAATACATACATAAATTCATACATCATTCAAAATACACACATAGACCGACTACGGTCAAATCCAAATGATAAGAAGATAACCCCAAATGCTAGATCCCCGATCGTCCCAACTGGGCACCACTACTGATCATCAGGAAACGAAACATAGTAACGACCAAGTTCCTTGTCGAACTCCCACTTGAGTTCGGTAGCATCACTTGCACTGGTATCCTCGGCACCTGCAACTGTTTTGGTAGAATCTGTGAGTCACGAGGACTCAGCAATCTCACACCCACGAGATCAAGACTATTTAATCTTATAGGTAGGAAAGGTGTAATGAGGTGGAGCTGCAGCAAGCACTAAGCAAATATGGTGGCTAACATACGCAAATAAGAGCGAGAAGAGAAGCAACGCAACGGTCGTGAAGCTAGAAGTGATCAAGAAGTGATCCTGAAACTACTTACGTTCATACATAACCCAAACCGTGTTCACTTCCCGGACTCCGCCGAAAAGAGACCATCACGGCTACACACGCGGATTGATGTATTTTAATTAAGTCAAGTGTCAAGTTCTCTACAACTGGACATTAACAAATTCCCATCTTCCACATAACCGCGGGCACGGCTCTCGAAAGTTTATACCCTGCAGGGGTGTCCCAACTTAGCCCATCACAAGCTCTCATGGTCAACGAAGGATATTCCTTCTCCCGGGAAGACCCGATCAGGCTCGGAATCCCGGTTACAAGACATTTCGACAATGGTAAAACAAGACCAGCAAAGCCGCCCGATGTGCCGACAAATTCCGATAGGAGTCGCACGTATCTCGTTCTCAGGGCACACCGGATGGGCAAGACATCGGGTTGGCATAGACCCTGGTTGCCCAAGGGGCGCTAGACATCGCCCAGGTTGGACTAACACTCGGAGGAGCACTGGCCCGGGGGTTTAAAATAAAGATGACCCTCGGGCTCGCGAAAACCCAAGGAAAAAAGGCTTAGGTGGAAAATGGTAAAACCAAGGTTGGGCCTTGCTGGAGGAGTTTTATTCAAAGCGAACTGTCAAGGGGGTCCCATAAATCCCCAACCGCGTAAGGAATGCAAAACCAAGGAACATAATACCGATATGACGGAAACTAGGGCGGCAAGAGTGGAACAAAACACCAGGAAAAGGCTGAGCCTTCCACCCTTTACCAAGTATATAGATGCATTAAATTAAATGAGAGATATTGTGATATCCCAACATATCCATGTTCCGACATGGAACCAACTTCAACTTCACCTGCAACTAGCAACGCTATAAGAAGGGCTGAGCAAAAGCGATAACTTAGCCAAACAACGGTTTGGTAGGAAAGGATGGTTAGAGGCTTGACATGGCAATATGGGAGGCATGATAAACAGGTGGTAGATAGCGCAAACATAGCGATAGAGCGAACAACTAGCAAGCAAATATAGAAGTGATATCGAGGGTATGGTCATCTTGCCTGCAAAGTTCTCAGAGTTGCCGAAAGCTTGATCCTCGTTAGCGTACTCAACAGGTTCCTCGTTCACGTACTCGTCTCCCGGCTCTACCCAAAGCAAGAACACAAGCAATGGAACAACAATCAATCACGGTGCAATGCACAAACAACATGATGCAAGGCATGGCAATATGGAATGCAAAAATATAATATGCAATGCCTATGAGTACTCCGGAAGGGAAATATGAACGGGGCATCAACTTGGCAAACCAAGTATGCCGCTGGATAGATGAGGTGATTTCGGTCGAAATC
Organism: Aegilops tauschii subsp. strangulata; assembly: GCF_002575655.3. Taxonomy (NCBI): domain Eukaryota; kingdom Viridiplantae; phylum Streptophyta; class Magnoliopsida; order Poales; family Poaceae; genus Aegilops; species Aegilops tauschii. The sequence goes on from NC_053039.3 coordinate 232,683,316, forward strand.
GATATAAAGATCACCGGAAACGAATGCACGGTTTGCAAATGACAAGCAACACAAGTATAATGCAAAACTGCACTTAACAGCAACATAGCACTTTAGATGCCTCATGAAACCGCGCTACAGCACCCAAACATGAAAACCAAATACATGACAGTGAAGTACAGGTGAAGCTCTACAAATCATGAACAGTGAGCTACTGCTACAACTCCCTAGAACAGGTCTCAAACAGCATGGCAAAAATGCAAATGACAACAGTTCTAGCAGACTTGGTGGAAATGACTAGCATGGCAAAAACAGATTCATCATAGCACGTTTGCAAGCATGTTTAACTCAATATAAAGCATGTCATGGCATGTAACACAATCTAGCATGTAGTAGGCATGTGGAAGAGCATGTTCATGTGCAAAACTACCCCCTAGCATATTTGCATAAATATACACATAAAAGACAAAACAGCAACATGATGTATAATGGCATGATCATGAACTTGCTCAAATGCAGAAAATAATGCCACCACTGGATTGGTGGGATTTTTCTACCCCAAAAACATACTCCCTCCATTCCAAAATAGATGACTCAACTTTGTACTAAAGTTAGTACAAAGTTGAGTCATCTATTTTGGAACGGAGGGAGTATATAATATGTTTAGGTTGCTGTAGAAAAATCATCACAAATGCTATAAGCAAAATACTGCCCTAAATGGAATAGACAGAAATGGCATGTTTAACTCAATATAAAGCATGTCATGGCATGTAACACAATCTAGCATGTAGTAGGCATGTGGAAGAGCATGTTCATGTGCAAAACTACCCCCTAGCATATTTGCATAAATATACACATAAAAGACAAAACAGCAACATGATGTATAATGGCATGATCATGAACTTGCTCAAATGCAGAAAATAATGCCACCACTGGATTGGTGGGATTTTTCTACCCCAAAAACATACTCCCTCCATTCCAAAATAGATGACTCAACTTTGTACTAAAGTTAGTACAAAGTTGAGTCATCTATTTTGGAACGGAGGGAGTATATAATATGTTTAGGTTGCTGTAGAAAAATCATCACAAATGCTATAAGCAAAATACTGCCCTAAATGGAATAGACAGAAATGGCATTTTCCTTATTTGGAAACGTCCAGAAATGGACTTGCCGAAATGGAAATGGCATCTTTCCAGAATGGAAATTCGCTAGGGTATAAAAGAAAAAAGGAAATGAGGGGGTTTGACAAGTGGGCCTAGGTGCGTGTGTGACTGATCAAAGGGGGCTACCTGTCAGCACCACGAAAGAAATATAAAAGAGAACGCGCGCCCCTGGGATTCGAACCCGAGACCTCCTGCTTCAGAGCGCGCTGGAGCAACCAGTCGGGCTATGCATGCGTACATGACCAGGAAGGGGCTCGGCCAGTTTTGAACCACTGGAAGGTCGAGCCTTCATCTCCACCGCACGGGGAAGATGGTGACGGCGCCGGCGGGCAACGACGGCGACCACCGGAGTAGTGGAGCACCGGCGGGGGTGCGGGATTGGGAGGCCGTGCTGCTGTGGCTCGTGCGTGTGCATGCACGCATGTGTGGGTGTGCGCACACATGAACTTGCGTCCATGGTGGCTAGGTGCAGCGAGGCGAAGTGAAGGCGAGCTGCGGCACGAGCACGGGCGGCGGGACGCTGCTCTTCTGCGAGGGTGCGAGCAAGTCGTGGTGCGTGAGGGGATCCAGAGCGGGGAACACTCGGGCACGCTACGGTAGAACAACAACTACATCAAAATTCGGGCTTCTCCGGAGCATCGAGATCATGGCGAAGGCGCGATCCTAGCATCTCCTACGGGGATCATCCTGCGTTGAGAAGGAGGATTGAGGAAGCCGGGTATACCTCCTTACCCTAGGACAAGAAGACGGTGATGGAGACGAGCCTACGGCGACGCGGTCGACCTCTGAGCTTGGTGGGGCTGCTGTCTGCGAAGCAGAGGAAGAAGACGGCCGAGGGAGTCGATCTGGAGGCCTTGTGGTCGCGTGCGTGGAGGAGGGGGACGGAGAGGTACTTGGCGTTCCTCTCCACGGTGGCCGAGGGGTCGGAGGCGCGGCGACGAGCTACTCCGAGCGCAAGCTCAAGCTCGGTCGAAGCATGGTGGGCAGGGCGACGACGTGGCTTGGGCTAGCCTTACCTGGCGGCGGCGAGGGAAGGAGAGGGCCTGGATGGACAGAGGAGAGACCGGGGTAGGGTTTGGACATGCTTTATAGGGTCTAGGGACGCCGGACGGTCGTCAAATCAATCGGGGCGTTGACGTGGACATGTTGGATGTGCTGCCGTATAGGAGGACGAAGCTCCTGTCGCTTGCAGGCTAGGTGGGCAGCGGGAGGCTGGTGCGCTGGGAGGCCGGCCCAGGGGGTGCTGCTGCTGGGCTGCTCTACTGTTGCTATTCTTTTCCCATTTTCTTCAGACAGAAAACAAAAGGAAAAGCACAGGGGGCTTGGGAAGGATTTTGAGGAATATGACAATATTCTCAAGATCCCGAATTTGTGTAGTATTTAATAAAATTGATTTGGGAATTTTTAAAGGTAGAAAAATATTCCACGTTTGAATTAGGTTCAAACTGGAAGCATTTTTGATCCCAACCAAACCAACTCCAATTTAGGTGAAACTTGGCAGAGAGGTGAGTGGCATGATGCTTGAATTGTGAGGAAGAGATGAACATTAAAGGAGGAGTGAAAAATGGCACTGGCAAATAAAAGAAAGAGGAGGAGGGGAGGTGGTGATGAGTGAAGGGGGATGATGATGCTTGGATCCACATAGAACATGCCACAATGCAATGAGCTACACCATGAAGATGCACATGATGACATGAGATGGAATGCATGACATGAACAAAATGCAAAACGAGGGACAAAAACCCAACCACGAAGGAAATATCATATCACATAGCCGGAAATGGCAAGAGTTGGAGTTACAAATATGGAAAGTTACATCCGGGGTGTTACATTTGGTTAATAGGTTAGTCCCAAAAATAATATAAAAAGGTATATTAAAGCCCATTAAACATCCAAAACAGATAATATAATAGCATGGAACAATAAAAAATTATAGATACGTTGGAGACGTATCAAACATCCCCAAGCTTAATTCCTGCTCGTCCTCGAGTAGGTAAATGATAAAAACAGAATTTTTGATGTGGAATGCTACCTAACATAATTTTCAATATAATTTTCTTTATTGTGGTATGGATGTTCAGATCCGAAAGATTCAAGACAAAAGTTTAATATTAACATAAAAATAATAATACTTCAAGCATACTAACTAAGCAATTATGTCTTCTCAAAATAACATGGCCAAAGAAAGCTTATCCCTACAAAATCATATAGTTTGGCTATGCTTCATTTTCGTGACACAAAAATGCTCTCATCATGCACAACCCCGACGACAAGCCAAGCAATTGTTTCATACTTTAGTAATCTCAAACTTTTTCCAACTTTCACGCAATACATGAGCGTGAGCCATGGAAATAGCACTATGGGTGGAATAGAATATAATGATGGGGGTTGTGTGGCGAAGACAAAAAAGGAGAAAGTCTCACATTGACGCGGCTAATCAACGGGCTATGGAGATGCCCATCAATTGATGTCAATGCGAGGAGTAGGGATTGCTATGCAACGGATAGACTAGAGCTATAAATGTATGAAAGCTCATCAAAAGAAACTAAGTGTGTGTGCATCCAACTTGCTTGCTCACGAAGACCTAGGACATTTGAGGAAGCCCATTGTTGGAATATACAAGCCAAGTTCTATAATGAAAAATTCCCACTAGTATATGAAAGTGACAACATAAGAGACTTTCTATCATGAAGATCATGGTGCTACTTTGAAGCACAAGTGTGGAAAAAAAGGATAGTAGCATTGCCCCTTTTATTTTCTTCTCTTTTTTATTTTTTTGGCCTTTCTTTCTTTTTCTTTGTCTTTTTTTGGGGACAATGCTCTATTAATGATGATCATCACACTTCTATTTATTTATAACTCAAAGATTACAACTCGATACTAGAACAAAGTATGACTCTATATAAATGCCTCCGGCGGTGTACCGGGATGGGCAATGAATCAAGAGTGACATGTATGAAATTATGCATGGTGGCTTTGCCACAAATACGATGTCAACTACATGATTATGCAAGGCAATATGACAATGATGAAGCGTGTCATAATAAACGGAACGGTGGAAAGTTGCATGGCAATATATCTCGGAATGGCAATGGAAATGCCATGATAGGTAGGTATGGTGGCTGTTTTGAGGAATATATAAGGAGGTTTATGTGTGATAGAGCGTATCATATCACGGGGGTTGGATGCACCGGCAAAGTTTGCACCAACTCTCAAGGTGAGAAAGGGCAATGCACGGTACCGAAGAGGCTAGCAATGATGGAAAGGTGAGAGTGCGTATAATCCATGGACTCAACATTTGTCATAAAGAACTCACATACTTATTGCAAAAAACTACAAGTCATCAAAAACCAAGCATAACGCGCATGCTCCTAGGGGGTATATTGGTAGGAAAATACCATCGCTCGTCCCCGACCGCCACTCATAAGGAGGACAATCAAAGAAACACCTCATGCTTCAAATTTGTCACACAACGTTTACCATACGTGCATGCTACGGGACTTGCAAACTCTAACACAAGTATTTCTCAAATTAACAACTACTCAACTAGCATGACTCTAATATTACCATCTTCATATCTCAAAATAATCATCAAGTATCAAACTTCTCATAGTATTCAATGCACTATATATGAAAGTTTTTATTGTACCCATCTTGGATGCCTATCATATTAAGACTAATTTTATAGCCAAAGAAAATTACCATGCTGTTCTAAAGGACTCTCAAAATAATATAAGTGAAGCATGAGTGATCAATAATTTCTATAAAATAAAACCACCATCGTGCTCTAAAAGATATAAGTGAGGCACTAGAGCAAAATTATATAGCTCAAAAGATATAAGTGAAGCACATAGAGTATTCTAATAAATTCCGATACATGTGTGTCTCTCCAAAAGGTGTGTACAGCAAGGATGATTGTGGTAAACTAAAAGGCAAAGACTCAAATCGTACAAGACGCTCCAAGCAAAACACATATCATGTGGTGAATAAAAATATAGCCTCAGGTAAAGTTACCGATGGACGAAGACGAAAGAGGGGATGCCATCCGGGGCATCCCCAAGCTTAGGCTTTTGGTTGTCCTTGAATTTTACCTTGGGGTGCCTTGGGCATCCCCAAGCTTAGGCTCTTGCCACTCCTTATTCCAAAATCCATCAAATCTTTACCCAAAAACTTGAAAACTTCACAACACAAAACTCAACAGAAAATCTCATGAGCTCCGTTAGTATAAGAAAAAAATCACCACTTTAAGGTACTGTAGTGAACTCATTCTTTATTTATATTTGTGTTAAACCTACTGTATTCCAACTTCTCTATGGTTCATACCCCCCAATACTAGCCGTAGATTCATTAAAATAAGAAAACAACACACGAAAAACAGAATCTGTCAAAAACAGAACAGTCTGTCGTAATCTGTATCAAACGTATATTTCTGTAACTCCAAAAATTCTGAAATAAATTGGTGGACGTGAGGAGTTTGTCTATTAATCATCTGCAAAACGAATCAACCTAAAATCACTCTCCAGTAAAAACTGGCAGCTAATCTCGTGAGCACTAAAGTTTCTGTTTTTTACAGCAAGATCATAAAGACTTCACCCAAATCTTCCCAAAGGTTCTTCTTGGCACAAACACTAATTTAAAACATAAAAACACATCTAAACAGAGGCTAGATGAATTATTAGTACTAAACAGAAACAAAAGGCAAGAAACAAAAATAAAATTGGGTTGCCTCCCAACAAGCGCTATCTTTTAACGCCCCTAGCTAGGTATAAAAACAAGAATAGATCTAGGTATTATGTTATGCAATCCATAAGTGGCTCTCATAATAGATTCATAAGGTAATTTAATTTTCTTCCTAGGAAAGGGTTCCATGCCTTTCCTTAATGGAAATTGGAATCTAATATTTCCTTCTTTCATATCAATAATTGCACCACTCGTTCTAAGGAAAGGTCTACCAAGAATAATAGGACAAGTAGGATTGCAATCTATATCAAGAACAATGAAATCTACGGGCACATAATTCCTATTTGCAACAATAAGAACATCATTAATCCTTCCCATAGGTTTCTTAATGGTGGAATCTGCAAGATGCAAATTTAAAGAACAATCATCAAATTCACGAAAACCTAACACATCACACAAGGTTTTCAGAATCGTGGAAACACTAGCACCCAAATGACATAAAGCATAGCACTCATGGTCTTTAATTTTAATTTTAATAGTAGGTTCCCACTCATCATAAAGTTTTCTAGGGATAGAAACTTCTAATTCAAGTTTTTCTTCATAAGATTGCATTAAAGCATCAACGATATGTTTGGTAAAAGCTTTATTTTGAGCATAAGCATGAGGAGAATTTAACACGGATTGCAACAAGGAAATACAATCTATCAAAGATCAATTATCATAATTAAATTCCTTGAAATCTAAAATAGTGGGTTCATTGCTATGTAAAGTTTTGACCTCTTCAATCCCACTTTTACCAATTTTTGCATCAAGATCTAAAACTCCGAATCATTGGGACGCCTTCTAACTAAAGTTGACTCATCTCCAGTCCCATCTTTATCAAGATTCATATTGGAAAACAAAGATTTAATAGGGGACACTTCAATTACTTTTAGATCTTCATCATTATTACCTTCTAGCTCTTCCGGTTTGGCAGCCATCTTATTAACTAAGGTGGCCTGCTTATCCGAAATTTGGGCTATTAAGTTTTCAAGATGAGCGAACTGAGATTTCAAACCATAAAATTCCTTAGACATATCATCGAGCTCTTTATTCATGTACTCCATAAAACTTTTTTGTTCTTTAAGCTCATTTCTGAAGAAATTATTATGCTCAAATTGCAAGGACGTAAACCGTTTAATGTTGTTTTAAATTTCTTCCAACCTTCTAAGGTGAGGATCAACGCTTTTTGGCAGAGCCATCGTGACAAACAATCAATCCAACACACAAGCAAACAAGAAGCAAGCGAAAAGAGACGGACGGAAAAAGATGGCGAATAAAAATGGCAAGGGTGAAGTGGGGGAGAGGAAAACGAGAGGCAAATGACAAATAATGTAATGTGAGGGAGAAGAGTTTGTGATGGGTACTTGGTATGTCTTGACTTGTGCGTAGATCTCCCCGGCAACGGCGCCAGAAATCCTTCTTGCTACCTCTTGAGCATGCGTTGGTTTTCCCTTGAAGAGGAAAGGGTGATGCAGCAAAGTAGCGTAAGTATTTACCTCAGTTTTTGAGAACCAAGGTATCAATCCAGTAGGAGACTACATGCAAGTCGCCTAGTACCTGCACAAACAATCAAGAACCTTGCAACCAACGTGACAAAGAGGTTGTCAATCCCTTCACGGCCACTTGCAAAAGTGAGATCTGATAAAAATAATAAGGTAAATATTTTTGGTATTATTGTTGTATAGATTGGAAAGTAAAGATTGCAAAATAAACGGTGGCAGAAATCGGAAGTTGATAGGAAAATAATATGATGTAAAATAGACCCGGGGGCCATAGGTTTCACTAGTGGCTTCTCTCAAGATAGCACATATTACGGTGGGTGAACAAATTACTGTCGAGCAATTGATAGAAAAACGCATAATTATGAGAATATCTAGGCATGATCATGAACATAGGCATCACGTCCGTGACAAGTAGACCGAAACGATTCTGCATCTACTACTATTACTCCACACATCAACCGCTATCTAGCATGCATCTAGAGTATTAAGTTCATAAGAACAGAGTAACGCATTAGGCAAGATGACATGATGTAGAGGGATAAACTCAAGCAATATGATATAAACCCCATATTTTTATCCTCGATGGCAACAATACAATACGTGTCGTTTCCCTTTCTGTCACTGGGATCGAGCACCGCAAGATTGAACCCAAAGCTAAGCACTTCTCCCATTGCAAGAAATATCAATCTAATAGGCCAAACCAAACTGATAATTCGAAGAGACTTGCAAAGATATTAGATCATGCATAAAAGAATTCAGAGAAGAATCAAATATTGTTCATAGATAATCTTGATCATAAACCCACAATTCATCGGATCTCGACAAACACACCACAAAAAGAATTACATCGAATAGATCTCCAAGAAGATCGAGGAGAACTTTGTATTGAGATCCAAAGAGAGAGAAGAAGCCATCTAGCTAATAACTATGGACCCGAAGGTCTGTGGTAAACTACTCACACATCATCGGAGAGACTATGGTGTTGATGTAGAAGCCCTCCATGATCGAATCCCCCTCTGGCGGAGCGCCGGAAAAGGCCCCAAGATGGGATCTCACGAGTACAGAAGGTTGCGGCGGTGGAAAAGGTGTTTCGTGGCTCTCCCCGATGGTTTCAGGGTATAAGAGTACATATAGGCGAAAGAAGTAGGTCGGTGGAGCTGCGAGGGGCCCACGAGGGTGGGTCGCGCGCCCACCCCCTGGGGCGCGCCCTCCTGCCTCGTGGCTTCCTCGCTGCTTCCTTGACGTCCACTCCAAGTCTCCTGGATTGCGTTTGTTCCAAAAAAGATCCTCGCGAAGGTTTCATTCCGTTTGGATTCCGTTTGATATTCCTTTTCTGCAAAACACTGAAATAGGCAAAAAACAGCAATTTGCACTGGGCCTTCGGTTAATAGGTTAGTCCCAAAAATAATATAAAAAGGTATATTAAAGCCCATTAAACATCCAAAACAGATAATATAATAGCATGGAACAATAAAAAATTATAGATACGTTGGAGACGTATCACTGATCTAGGGTTACCCCTGGGGTTTTTCGAATATTTGGGAATTTACAGGGTGAAGAGGCGGTGCGGGAGGCTACCGAGGTGGGCACAACCCACCAGGGCACGCTTGGGCCCCCAGCGTGCCCAGGTGGGTTATGCCCCCCTCAGGGCACCCCTCCGGTACTTCTTTGGCCCACTGGTGGTCTTCTGGTCCAAAAAAATCTCCAAAAAGTTTCGCTGCATTTGGACTCCATTTGGTATTGATTTTCTGTGATGTAAAAATGAAGCAAAAAAACAGCAACTGGCACTGGGCACTATGACAATAGGTTAGTCGCATAAAATGATATAAAGTTGCTATAAAATGATTGTAAAACATCCAAGAATAATAATATAATAGCATGAATACTTCATAAATTATAGATACGTTGGAGACGTATCAAGTAGGGGGATAATCAGAGTACATATTGTAGCATAGCTCCAAGGGAACATCACCAATAGCAAGTGCATCTTCCTTTGTTCTAGCTAGACCAGCAGCCTCGTGTGTTAGACGTGGGCAGTGACGAACTTCTTCAAAACCGATTTGATCTCATTCAGGATAGGAAACCATGTTCACTATTTTGACATGGCATCGGACCCATGTCGTCGCTTTTTTCCGTCCCACCCTCACCAGTGGTTACCACGGTGCCCGCCTGATCACAATGTGTCTGAACATGGTCAATTGCAAGGTGATGAACTGAGCCACTGCATCACACACCTTCGATGGTTAGCTCGGTTGAGAAATGATGGTCATGGGATGTCGGTTTAGGACACTAAGGGTTAGCTGGTTCAAGAAACTGGGTAGCGGGACATAAAGCTAGAAGCGCCGCTACTTTAATCTCTCAAGAAACCCATGTGATTGCTCATCCCAATTTAGAAATCAGAAAGCCATGGCAAATCACACACATGTGTTTTTCTAGCACATCTGGTAACTAACAACAACTATGAAAAATGAAATCTTATAAGAAACAAAAAATGATTGCTTTGTTTGTAACGTCATAAATTGCTTTGCTCGTAGTTTTGTAAATCAAATTGCACATATGCAGATGGAATAACATTGGAACAATCAATAAAACTAACCCAACTAAGAAAAAGTATAGCGAAAGCATGCCTTTCAAGTGACATTTAGCATACAAATATCATGTTCAGAGGTGAAATTGAGGAACCTCAGTGGCTTAGATGCAATTAAAAGGCTATAATATCCTGGTAAATTACCTTGTGTGCAATTGAGCATGCATGCCTAGTTAAGAATGGGGCAAAGAGATATTGACATAACACAAATAATCAAGAATAATTCAAACAATGTCTACTTCTCTCGTAATGTAGATACCACTATTCTTGCAGCAGGCATACCATTTATGTCAAGTTGTCAACATCTACATTCTTATGCTTGGCCAAATATGTTTGGGATTTGGCACCAAACTTCATAAAAAATACGTTGAGCTGCGAATACAATACTTGAACAAGAGCTTCCAGGCTAAGAGCTTTCAGATTTCCATCAGTCAGGTCTACTGGAAGTTGTCTTCTAAGGTTCATACATAGCATAGGTGTTTCGATAGAAGATATGAACTTCAGTGTTATTATTTTCATGTGCAAAAAAATCTTTAAGTTATCTTGTGAGATGGTTAATTAAGAGTAACCTTAGTCCTGATGGTATCTGTGGGAGTACTTATTGATTGTAACAATCCAAGTAGCTAGTTGCATGCTAAAGTAAGACTACCAGAAATGCAGCACATAGCAAACCTTTTTTTCTCGATTGTGGTGCTCTCGAATAGCTAAGGCTGCTGAAAATACACAGTATGTGCAGCTACAAACACAAGACAGTAACATAAGTAATTTATTCTAATCACTCTTGGCTCGGGAAATAACGATTTTGACACAGCTTCACACTATTTCAGTGACACGGATTATGAACACAGGAAATATGGAAGCTTTTTTGTTTAGCAAATGCTCCTAATTTTCATTGCAATGGTGTCGAATGTTGATGCATGATGATCTTCTAGCCTATGGTCTTTTCTATGCCATCTGAGCTGAAAGAGGCATTATTTATGTGAAGTGTGGAGAAGAATCGGGTTCAGAGATGACGAAAAATGCAATTTTACTCTTCAATACTTACGGCTATAGAATATTCAACATAACATAATTAGTTTCATTTGATTTGGTTCTCCAAAAGTAATTTGCCCAACAATTTTCTAATTTTGAAGATTACGAACTTACAGGTTAAATGTTTCATCACAAACAAAATTTGTTCAGTTTGTATTAGTGCACGAATTACCCCTGTTTCGGTTTGGCACTTATGACTTGTTTGTAGCTTTTTGAGGCAATACTGACCTATCAGCAAACTTGAGAATATATTTCAAATTTACATCATACTGTACATAAATTCTACTATTTTCCCCTTGAGATAATCCATTATTATTTTAGTTGCTGAATCATTGAAGGTACATAAGCATGTTTAAACAAAGAACATCATAACGTGATTTAATACTGAGTTTGGCGAATGGCAGAATCATCCATGACCCATCCATATTACAGGTGCAAATTACCAATGCATATATGATGTTATGCTACTGAAGAATTATCATCCATGCTCATAAGGCAAGTGCAAATGTCCAATACTTGTATGCCACAACTGATGTATTTCAAAAAGTCTAATTGCACATTGCTGTGACCTGTGAGTCCAAACTAACTAAGGACTCGTCAATTCTGGGATTTAGAAAGTAGAAGCATGGGGCTAATATATCAAAAGGCTATGTTATTGTTTCAAAAGTTTCTAGCTGATGGGGCAATATTTTCTACATATAGTCAAGAATTGTTTGGAACAGGCTCATATAGTCAAGAATTCACAGGTGCGCGTCGGTCCTAAACAAACGGTTTTTTACCCCTTTCCGCGACGGCATTTGGAACCGTCGCCAAGTGAGTGTGGGCAATAGGGGGGTCCTTCCCACATGACCCAGAAACCGTTGGGGATATGCCCTCCTGGCACACACGCTCGGCAAAATGAGGTCGTGTGCGACCGGCGAGCACTCAAATACAGAAATACGTACAGTAGTGCTAAAAAATACAATTATATAGGCGAAATCATTTCTGGTCGTAAGTACATCCCACACGGTCAGTCACCACTAAACGTTCCGTTCGTATATACATCCCACACAGTCACTACAAGGAAAACGTTTGCGCAAGGTGGCGTAATGCAAACAGTTTTGAAGAGAATGTCGTGTGTGATTGTTCATTGATCCAATGCTACCTCTTGAGAACTGCATTGGTTTTCCCTTGAAGAGGAAAGGGTGATGCAGTAAAGCAGCGTACATATTTCCCTCAGTTTTTGAGAACCAAGGTATCAATCCAGTAGGTGGCCACGCACGAGTCCCTCGCACCTACACAAACAAATAAATCCTCGCAACCAACGCGATAAGGGGTTGTCAATCCCTACACGGTCACTTACGAGAGTGAGATCTGATAGATATGATAGGATAATATTTTTGGTATTTTTGTGATAAAGATGCAAAGTAAAATAAAAGGCAATGAAAATAGCTAAGTGTTGGAAGATTAATATGATGGAAAATAGACCCGGGGTCCATAGGTTTCACTAGTGGCTTCTCTCATGAGCATAAGTATTACGGTGGGTGAACAAATTACTGTTGAGCAATTGACAAAATTGAGCATAGTTATGAGAATATCTAGGTATGATCATGTATATAGGCATCACGTCCAAGACAAGTAGACCGAGTCCTACCTGCATCTACTACTATTACTCCACACATCGACCGCTATCCAGCATGCATCTAGAGTATTAAGTTCATAAGAACAGAGTAACGCTTTAAGCAAGATGACATGATGTAGAGGGATAAACTCATGCAATATGATATAAACCCCATCTTGTTATCCTCGATGGCAACAATACTATACGTGCCTTGTTGCCCCTGCTATCACTCGGAAAGGACACCGCAAGATTGAACCCAAAGCTAAGCACTTCTCCCATTGCAAGAAAGATCAATCTAGTAGGCCAAACCAAACTGATAATTCGAAGAGACTTGCAAAGATAACCAATCATACATACAAAAATTCAGAGAAGATTCAAATATTGTTCATAGATAAACTTGATCATAAACCCACAATTCATCGGTCTCAACAAACACACCGCAAAAGAAGATTACATCGAATAGATCTCCACGAGAATCGTGGAGAACTTTGTATTGAGAACCAAAGAGAGAGAAGAAGCCATCTAGCTAATAACTATGGACCCGAAGGTCTGAGGTAAACTACTGACACATCATCGGAGAGGCTATGGTGTTGATGTAGAAGCCCTCCGTGATCAATGCCCCCTCCAGCGGAGCTCCGGAAAAGGCCCCAAGATGGGATCTCACGAGTACAGAAGGTTGCGGCGGTGGAATTAGGTTTTTGGCTCCGTATCTGGTAGTTTGGGGGTACGTAGGTATATATAGGAGGAAGAAGTACGTCGGTGGAGCAACATGGGGCCCACGAGGGTGGAGGGCGCGCCTGGGGGGGGGGGGGTAGGCGCGCCCCCCTACCTCGTGCCCTCCTGGTTGATGTCTTGACGTAGGGTCCAAGTCCTCTGGATCACGTTCGTTCCGAAAATCACGTTCCAGAAGGTTTCATTCCGTTTGGACTCCGTTTGATATTCTTTTTCTGCGAAACTCTGAAATAGGCAAAAAATAGCAATTCTGGGCTGAGCCTTCGGTTAATAGGTTAGTCCCAAAAATAATATAAAAGTGTATAATAAAGCCCAATAATGTCCAAAATAGAATATAATATAGCATGGAACAATAAAAAATTATAGATAGGTTGGAGACGTATCAAGCATCCCCAAGCTTAATTCCTGCTCGTCCTCGAGTAGGTAAATGATAAAAACAAAAAATTTGATGTGGAATGCTACTTGGCATAATTTCAATGTAATTCTTCTTAATTGTGGTATGAATATTCAGATCTGAAAGATTCAAGATAAAAGTTCAATATTGACATAAAAATAATAATACTTCAAGCATACTAACTAAGCAATTATGTCCTCTCAAAATAACATGGCCAAAGAAAGTTCATCCCTACAAAATCATATAGTTTAGTCATGCTCCATTTCCGTCACACAAGAATGCTCTCATCATGCACAACCCCGATGACAAGCCATGCAATTGTTTCATACTTTAGTAATCTCAAACCTTTTCAACCTTCACGCAATACATGAGCGTGAGCCATGGACATAGCACTATGGGTGGAATAGAATATAATGATGGGGGTTATGTGGAGAAGACAAAAAAGGAGAAAGTCTCACATCAACGAGGCTAATCAATGAGCTATGGAGATGCCCATCGATTGATGTTAATGCAAGGAGTAGGGATTGCCATGCAACAGATGCACTAGAGCTATAAATATATGAAAGCTCAACAAAAGAAACTAAGTGGGTGTGCATCCAACTTGCTTGCTCACGAAGACCTAGGGCATTTGAGGAAGCCCATTGTTGGAATATACAAGCCAAGTTATATAATAAAAATTCCCACTAGTATATGAAAGTGACAAAACAAGAGACTCTCTATCATGAAGATTATGGTGCTACTTTGAAGCACAAGTGTGGTAAAAAGGATAGTAACATTGTCCCTTCTCTCTTTTTCTCTCATTTTTTTGGGCCTTCTCTTTTTTTTATGGCCTTTCCTTTTTTATTTCCTCACTTGGGACAATGCTCTAGAAAATGATGATCATCACACTTCTATTTATTTACAACTCAATGATTACAACTCGATACTATAACAAAGTATGACTCTATATGAATGCCTCCGGCGGTATACCGGGATATGCAATGAACCAAGAGTGACATGTATGAAAGAATTATGAATGGTGGCTTTGCCACAAATACGATGTCAACTACATGATCATGCAAAGCAATATGACAATGATGAACGTGTCATGATAAACGGAATGGTGGAAAGTTGCATGGCAATATATCTCTGAATGGCTATGGAAATGCCATAATAGGTAGGTATGGTGGCTGTTTTGAGGAAGATATAAGGAGGTTTATGTGTGAAAGAGCGTATCATATCACGGGGTTTGGATGCACCGGCGAAGTTTGCACCAACTCTCAATGTGAGAAAGGGCAATGCACGGTACCGAAGAGGCTAGCAATGATGGAAAGGTGAGAGTGCGTATAATCCATGGACTCGACATTAGTCATAAAGAACTCGCATACTTATTGCAAAAATCTTCAAGTCATCAAAAACCAAGCACTACGCGCATGCTCCTAGGGGGATAGATTGGTAGGAAAAGACCATCGCTCGTCCCCGACCGCCACTCATAAGGAGGACACTCAAAGATGTAGCGACCAGACCTCAAATGGTCTGTGCTGCTGTGCACCAGTGTCATCCCTGGATCAGTAATGCTGACACGCACAGTACAAATGGAGGATTTATAACAGAGTAGCAACCACACACTTATTACATCGAATATCTCCGAAGAGATTAAGTACAAACATGGCTTAAGGCCATCTAATAACGATAACAGCGGAAGACTTGGAAGATAAGTGAGTCCATCAACTCCAGCGGCATCACTGAGTATAAGACCACGACCTAAAGCACCTTACTCGTCGTCTGAAAAGTCTGCAACATGAAACGTTGCAGCCCGAAAACGGGTCAGCACATAGAATATGCTGGCAAAGTAACACATAGAGAGCAATGAACAATAATAATACTATACTATATGCATATATGGCTGGTGGAAAGGCTCTATGGTTACAGTTTTGCGAAAAGCCAATTTTATCCTACTTCAAAGGAATACATTTTATTTAACTATCATGGTGGTTGAAACATTGAGAAGGTACCTCCAACTCAATCCCAATTAAGTAACATCATTAACCCAACAAAATTAATTATAAGTATCACGGTGATGAGATTCAAATGATAATCCAGATACTAGATACTCAAGTTGTCCATAACCGGGGACACGGCTAATCATGATCAGTTTGTACACTCTGCAGAGGTTTGTGCACTTTTCCCCACAAGACTCGATCGCCTCCGCTTGATTCTCGCACTGCATGATGTTTGAGAAACGGATGACCGAGACACAGTCTTTCAGAAACAATCACTCTTTACTCTGGATGGACCGGTACACCTACTTTCCCCTACATCTGCTAGTCCACCTCTTCAAGAGATCCTGTAACCTACTCAGCTATGCTAGAGCCCATAATAGCTTGCGGCTGCACACGGAAGTTTCTAGCATGAATAATCTTATGATCCCTTTGAGCCTGGGTGGCGGACCTTATACATACAGACAACACTGGGTTCTCCAGGTGCCTCAATCCACCCAGATGTGAGTTTTAGTTGCCACCTTAAGTTGAACCATTATTAAGCATCTCACATCTGTCATGAATATCTCTCAAACCCAATCCACGTCTACGAGCATAGCATGGCAATATAATAGCAACGTAGAAGTAATTCCCAAGGGTTTGATATAGTAAAGAAGGTAATAGGTACTACCTCAACTACTTCCCAATACCCACAGTTTAATTAGATCCTAACAATGCAATGTTTGAGGAAAATAGATCTAATGCAATAAAACTGGGTATGAACGGGGTATGATCAAAGTGTTACTTGCCTTGCTGATGATCCGCAAAACCTAGCGAGTCGAAGTAACAAGCGGCACACTCCGGGTACTCTATCGCAAACAAAAAAGCATACAATCAGTACTCAGCTAATGCACAGGTAAAACTCAAATGAAAGATCCAACCAAAAAGTTCAACTTAAGAACTCCGGTTTGCAAAAAGAATCAACTCGAAAGAATCAACGAAAGTCAAACGGCGAAAGAAAGAAACTTCGTTTGCTAATCTGGATCTAGGTAAAATTTTACTGTAGCAAAAACTTGTTTGAGTAGGTTAAACGGAAAGAGAATTTCGAGACGAAACTCTAGGCGCTTGAATCGCCTGATTCCGATAAACGAGCGAGAAGTTAAACAGATTCGAAAATTAGATCAGAAATCGAATCTGAGAAAATAACGAGAAAATCCGACGAAAAAGAAAAACGGACGAACGGTTAAATAACGGACGTTCGTTAACAGAGAAAACCCGACGAACGCGTTCGTTAAAACGAACGGTTCGGTGAACGCTCGCGAAATAAGAAAACCGAAAAAACCGATCTAGGTTTTTTTAAAACAAAAGGTTTTTTTTTACAGAAAACCGGTCAACAACGAGGACGGCCGGCGGCAGTACCTCGACGGGGCTCCGGCGAGGGGCTCCGGTGGCGGGGCTCGGGCGCGAGGGGTGCGGGGCTCGGGGGGGGGGGGGGGGGCTCCGACGAAAATGAGAAAAATATGAAATAAATTTTCCTCGTCTAGTTAGAAAATCTAGAATAGGGTGAACATTTTTAAAATCAAAAATAAATATTTTGAAAACATGCATATTTTTTTAAATGCAATAAAAATTGCAAATAAATTCCAAATAATGATTTTAACATTTTCCTTCAGTATTTCAATTGTTTTGGAGAAGTCATATTTTCTCCTCTCGTTTATATAAAATGAAATATTTTTTCGGAGAGAAAAATAATTAAAACCAAAATCCTCGTTTTATTATTTGATGAAAATCGAATATGAAAATTCGAGAAAATCCCCAACTCTCTCCGAGGGTCCTTGAGTTGCTTAGGATTTATCGAGGATTTGTTAAAATGCAACAAAACATGATATGCAAATGATGATCTATGTATAACATTCCAAATTGAAAATTTGGGATGTTACAAACCTACCCCCCCTTAAGATGAATCTCGCCCTCGAGATTCGGGTTGGCTAGAAAACAGGTGGGAGTGATTTTTCCGTAGATCTTCCTCTCGCTCCCAGGTGGCCTCATCTTATGTGTGGTGACTCCACTGAACTTTGCAAAACTTGATAACCTTGCTGCGGGTAACTCGGCTGGCATACTCGAGAATCTTAACTGGTTTCTCCTCATAAGTCAAATCACTTTCCAACTGAATCGCTTCCAGTGGCACAGTATCTCTCAGTGGTATCTCAGCCATCTGTGCGTGGCACTTCTTCAACTGCGAAACATGAAATACATCATGAACTCCAGACAATCCTTCGGGCAATTCCAGCTTATAGGCAACTTCTCCCATACGTTCCAACACTCTGTATGGTCCGATAAAATGAGGCGCTAACTTTCCCTTAACTCCAAAGCGCTTTACTCCTCGAAGTGGTGATACTCGAAGATACACTCTGTCTCCGACTTCGTGAACTGTCTCCTTGCGTTTAGAATCAGCATAACTCTTCTGCCTGGACTGGGCTACCTTGAGCCTATCGCGAATCAACTTTACTTTCTGTTCAGACTCCTTAATCAAATCTGGTCCAAACAACTGACGATATCCAACTTCGTCCCACAACAACGGTGTTCTACACCTCCTTCCGTACAAAGCTTCGAAAGGGGCCATCTTCAAACTGGTCTGATAACTGTTGTTATACGAAAACTCCGCATATGGCAAATTGTCGTCCCAATTAGAGCCATAATCTAGTGCACATGCTCTCAACATGTCCTCCAAAATCTGGTTGACTCTCTCGGTCTGTCCATCTGTCTGTGGGTGAAATGCTGTACTAAATTCCAGCCTGGTTCCCAATGTTTCATGTAACTGCTTCCAAAACTTCGAGGTAAATTGGGTTCCTCTGTCTGATACAATGGTCCTCGGAACTCCATGCAAACATATTATCCTGGTCATGTATATCTTTGCCAACTTAGCACTGGTGTAAGTGGTCTTCACTGGAATGAAATGAGCCACTTTCTTCAAACGGTCGACTACAACCCATATCGAGTCATAGCCTGAACGAGTCCTGGGTAATCCTGTGATAAAATCCATGCCTATTTTATCCCACTTCCATTCGGGTATCGGCAATGGCTGTAGCAATCCTGCTGGCTTCTGATGCTCTGCCTTCACTCTCTGACATACATCACAAACTGCTACAAACTCTGCAATATCCTTCTTCATTCCGGTCCACCAGAAAGTATTCTTCAAATCCAAATACATCTTGGTATTCCCTGGGTGAATCGAGTACGGTGAATCATGGGCTTCTTGCAAAATCAACTTCCTGATCTCCGGATCATTTGGCACATATACGCGGTCCTCAAACCATAAGGTATCGTGCTCATCCTCACGAAATCCCTTGGCTTTTCCTTTGCTCATCTTCTCCTTTATCTCTTCAATTTCCTTGTCTGTCTTCTGAGCTTCTCTGATCCTTTCCATCAAGGTAGACTGAATCTCCAATGTCGCTAAATAGCCTCTAGGGACTATCTCCAAACATAGCTCACGTAGGTCCTCGGCTAACTCCTGAGGTAACTCTCCTGTCATGAGGGTGTTGACATGACTCTTGCGGCTCAACGCGTCTGCTACTACGTTAGCCTTTCCAGGGTGATAATGCAATCTCATATCGTAGTCTTTGATGAGCTCCAACCATCTCCTCTGTCTGAGGTTTAACTCCTTCTGCGTGAAAATGTACTTCAAACTCTTGTGATCCGTGTACACTTCACAATGGTTTCCGATGAGAAAATGTCTGCATGTCTTCAATGCATGCACCACTGCTGCTAATTCCCAATCATGCGTAGCATAATTCTTCTCATGGGGTTTAAGTTGTCGTGAAGCATATGACACAACTCTTCCTTCCTGCATAAGCACTGCTCCAAGTCCTCGACGAGAAGCGTCGCAATAAACTTCATAGTCCTTGCGTTGATCTGGCAGAATCAACACTGGTGATGTAACCAATCGTTTCTTCAACTCCTGGACTAGCTTCACATTCCTCAGTCCAATTGAATTTGGTGTCCTTCTTCAATAGCTCAGTCATGGGCTTAGCAATCCTTGAGAAATTTTCGATAAATCTCCGGTAGTATCCTGCAAGTCCAAGAAAACTCCGGATTTCTCCAACTGTAGTGGGCGATTCCCAACTTGTCACTGTGTCAACCTTGGCCGGGTCTACTGCTATTCCTTCTCCAGAAATAACATGTCCAAGGAATCCAACTTCCTTCAACCAAAACTCACATTTGCTGAACTTGGCATATAATTGATGTTCTCTGAGCTTCTCAAGTACCAATCGTAAATGCTCCTCATGCTCTTCTTCATCCTTGGAAAAGATTAAAATATCATCAATGAACACCACGACGAACTTATCCAAAAACTCCATAAACACTTTGTTCATCAGGTTCATGAAATAGGCCGGTGCGTTAGTCAGTCCAAATGACATAACGGTATACTCATAATATCCATATCTGGTGGTAAATGCTGTCTTAGGTATATCCTGCTCTCGAATCTTCAACTGATGGTATCCTGATTGTAGATCGATCTTGGAAAATACTTTAGCTCCTTGCAAGCGGTCAAACAAATCATTGATCATCGGCAGTGGGTACTTGTTTTTGATGGTCACTTCATTCAATCCTCGGTAATCAACAACCATCCTTAATGATCCATCTTTCTTCTCTACTAGAAGTACTGGTGATCCCCAAGGTGACGAACTTGGGCGAATATAGCCTTTATCCAGTAACTCCTTGATCTGCTTCTTAATTTCCTCCAAATCCTTTGCGGGCATCCTGTAAGGTCTCTTAGATATTGGCCCTGTGCCTGGCAAAAGTTCAATCAAGAACTCAATGTCTCTATCTGGTGGCATGCCTGGCAACTCTTCTGGAAATACATCCGGATAGTCCTTCACCACTGGTACTTCCTCCTGTACAACTCCTGATAAGGAATTTACTTGAGTCCTCTTCGGCATATGCCTGGATACATACTTGATTCTTTTTCCTTCCGGGGTGGTAAGCAAAATCGTCTTGCTGGCACAATCGATGTTTCCTCCATACAACGATAGCCAATCCATTCCCAAAATCACATCCAAACCTTGTGATTCCATAACAATGAGCTCTGAGGGGAAAACATGCCTTCCAATGGCCAACGGTATCTGAAAACATCCTTGGGTGGCCATATACTCTGCTCCTGGCGAGGTTACTAACATAGGGTTTTTTGAGAACTTGGGTGGACATCTTAAACTTGTTTACGAATCCCCTTGATATGTATGAATGCGATGCACCAGTATCGAACAGAACAGTTGCAGTAAATGACTTAACCAAAAACTTACCTATTACTGCATCAGGCTGAGCTTCAATCTCCTCCACGTTCACGTGGTTCACATGTCCTTTGTTGAACGGGTTCGGCTTCTTCCCAGAGCTTCCATTGCCATTTCCATTTTGGGCTTCGGGACAATCAGTAGCATAATGTCCAGTCTTCTGGCACTTGAAACAAGTAATGTGACTTAGATCTCTCTTGGTTGGGGTAGATGGGTTGGTGCGGTTCTGTCCGTTTCCTCCTCCATTCCCATTACCATTCTTGGAGCCATTATGGTTGTGCGAACTACCTCCTCCATGGGTATGCTGAAACTGTCCTCCCGGCTTCGGGGTAAATCGTGGCTTCTGCTGGGCTCCAGAATTGTACTTCCCTTGTCCATACTTCCTCTTGCGGTTTTCAATCTGCTGTTGCTTCCCTTCAATCATGAGAGCTCTATCTACCAGCTCCTGGTAGTTGTTGAAAGCTGCTACCATCAACTGCATACTCAGCTCATCATTCAATCCTTCCAGAAATTTCTCCTGCTTGGCTGCATCCGTAGCAACGTCATCTGGTGCATAATGTGCTAACTTACTGAAATCCTCCACATACTGGCCTACGGTGCGTCCTCCTTGGCGTAGGTTGCGAAACTCACGCTTCTTCATAGCCATAGCTCCTGCTGAAACATGAGCTGTACGGAAAGCTTGCTGAAACTGGTCCCATGTGACAGTGTCAATAGGGTGCGTGGCTGTATAATTCTCCCACCATGATGCTGCGGGTCCATCAAGCTGATGTGCGGCAAAACGCACTCTTTCCGCATCTGTGCATCCTGCAGTGGTCAACTCCCTTCCAACTTTGCGGAGCCAATCATCTGCAATAATCGGCTCGGTGCTACTGGAAAACACCGGCGGGTTTAGCCTTAAGAAACGGGCTAAGTGATCAACAGGTGGTGGTGGCGGTGGGTTGTTGTTGTTGTTGTTGCCTTGGTTCTGAACTAACACTTGCATCAGGGCATTCTGTTGCTGAATCAACTGGGTGATCTCTGGCGGGAAAACAAATCCGGTGTCGCGTCTCGGAGGCATCTGATAGGTTTAGAAAAGATGAGAATTAAGAATAGAATGAGGTCTAGAGAGAAAACACTACCCATATGCTCATGAGACAAATTCAATCAATATCACTCAATCAATCCAAACAAGGCAAAACAATCGATCTAACTAGCGTTACAAAGTGCTTGAGCTGTACTACTAAATGGGGGAAAAACTACTACTGATTTGGTGGTCTACTAAAAATTCTGATCCGTTGAAGACTCCATGATGTCTGCTCCAGCTTCGTCAATCCATTCGTCTTCACTTGGTTCCGAGTCGGTGTCGTCGATGATGATGTAGTTATCCGGACAAGTGCATTCGTCGACTTCTGCTTTTGGCACTGGATTTCCCACGAATGCTCCAATCTTATTCTCCGGGTCGTCAATCTTCCCGACTAGTGCGTTGATTTCCTCCAAGTAATCTTCGCGTGTAGTCTTGAGTTCTTCTTGGAGTTCCTTGATCTTCGTGAATGCCTTCTTCAGTTCTTCCTTGTCCGTGCACATCTGGTTCTCCTGGCGTCGAATATGTTGGTTCTGCTCCTGGATGAAAGCTGCAATTGATCCATCCTTCTTGGTCTTGATCATCTCCCATTGCGCGTCTCGACGTCCACAAATCTGATAAATCATATCCTTAAGCTCCTGGTGATAGACTTCTCCAATGCGTCCCATGACGATGTGTGCGGCCATGCTCTTCCCTAAGCTCCAAGTGGGTGCTTCGAAAACCAATCTCATGGCACCAAACATCCTTCCTGGAATGATAACTTGAATCTTCCAGCTCTCCTCTTCAGGTGAGGTGGCGTTGTAGGTTCCGGTGACGCTTGGTATTCCTATGTTCAAATACTTAGTGACTTCCATCAAATGTCGTCCAAACGGCGTATCTTCATCTGGTTGCATGAACTTGCTCCTTGCATTCGCCATGCCTAAAAGAGTAGAAAGTGGAGAGGGGTCAGAAATGAGAAGAGAGAAGTTTTTCTAGGGCTTAAGCTTAGTGGTCGTGTCCTACAGTCAGCGTGTGCTCTGATACCAACTTTGTAGCGACCAGACCTCAAATGGTCTGTGCTGCTGTGCACCAGTGTCATCCCTGGATCAGTAATGCTGACACGCACAGTACAAATGGAGGATTTATAACAGAGTAGCAATCGCACACTTATTACATCGAATATCTCCGAAGAGATTAAGTACAAACATGGCTTAAGGCCATCTAATAACGATAACAGCGGAAGACTTGGAAGATAAGTGAGTCCATCAACTCCAGCGGCATCACTGAGTATAAGACCACGACCTAAAGCACCTTACTCGTCGTCTGAAAAGTCTGCAACATGAAATGTTGCAGCCCGAAAACGGGTCAGCACATAGAATATGCTGGCAAAGTAACACATAGAGAGCAATGAACAATAATAATGCTATACTATATGCATATATGGCTGGTGGAAAGGCTCTATGGTTACAGTTTTGCGAAAAGCCAATTTTATCCTACTTCAAAGGAATACATTTTATTTAACTATCATGGTGGTTGAAACATTGAGAAGGTACCTCCAACTCAATCCCAATTAAGTAACATCATTAACCCAACAAAATTAATTATAAGTATCACGGTGATGAGATTCAAATGATAATCCAGATACTAGATACTCAAGTTGTCCATAACCGGGGACACGGCTAATCATGATCAGTTTGTACACTCTGCAGAGGTTTGTGCACTTTTCCCCACAAGACTCGATCGCCTCCGCTTGATTCTCGCACTGCATGATGTTTGAGAAACGGATGACCGAGACACAGTCTTTCAGAAACAATCACTCTTTACTCTGGATGGACCGGTACACCTACTTTCCCCTACATCTGCTAGTCCACCTCTTCAAGAGATCCTGTAACCTACTCAGCTATGCTAGAGCCCATAATAGCTTGCGGCTGCACACGGAAGTTTCTAGCATGAATAATCTTATGATCCCTTTGAGCCTGGGTGGCGGACCTTATACATACAGACAACACTGGGTTCTCCAGGTGCCTCAATCCACCCAGATGTGAGTTTTAGTTGCCACCTTAAGTTGAACCATTATTAAGCATCTCACATCTGTCATGAATATCTCTCAAACCCAATCCACGTCTACGAGCATCGCATGGCAATATAATAGCAACGTAGAAGTAACTCCCAAGGGTTTGATATAGTAAAGCAGGTAATAGGTACTACCTCAACTACTTCCCAATACCCACAGTTTAATTAGATCCTAACAATGCAATGTTTGAGGAAAATAGATCTAATGCAATAAAACTGGGTATGAACGGGGTATGATCAAAGTGTTACTTGCCTTGCTGATGATCCGCAAAACCTAGCGATTCGAAGTAACAAGCGGCACACTCCGGGTACTCTATCGCAAACAAACAAGCATACAATCAGTACTCAGCTAATGCACAGGTAAAACTCGAATGAAAGATCCAACCAGAAAGTTCAACTTAAGAACTCCGGTTTGCAAAAAGAATCAACTCGAAAGAAGCAACGAAAGTCAAACGGCGAAAGAAAGAAACTTCGTTTGCTAATCTGGATCTAGGTCAAATTTTACTGTAGCAAAAACTTGTTTGAGTAGGTTAAACGGAAAGAGAATTTCGAGACGAAACTCTAGGCGCTTGAATCGCCTGATTCCGATAAACGAGCGAGAAGTTAAACATATTCGAAAATTAGATCAGAAATCGAATCTGAGAAAATAACAAGAAAATCCGACGAAAAAGAAAAACGGACGAACGGTTAAATAACGGACGTTCGTTAACAGAGAAAAACCGACGAACGCGTTCGTTAAAACGAACGGTTCGGTGAACGCTCGCGAAATAAGAAAAACCGAAAAAAACCGATCTAGGGGTTATTTTTAAACAAAAGGTTTTTTTTTACAGAAAACCGGTCAACAACGAGGACGGCCGGCGGCAGGACCTCGACGGGCTCCGGCGAGGGGCTCCGGTGGCGGGGCTCGGGCGCGAGGGGTGCGGGGCTCGGGGGGGTGCTCCGGCGGCGAGGGGCGGCGGCTCCGGCGATTCCCGGCGGCGTCGGCGAGGCAAAAAGGCGGCGGCGGCGGCGAGCTAGATGCGTGCGGCGGCGGAGCTAACGGCGGCGGCGGTGAGAGAAACGGAGAGGGGGGGGCTATTTATGGAAGGGGGGCTAAGGAGGCTTGGGGAAGGGGCATCCCGAGGCGGCGGCGAGGCATGCGGGAAGAGGAGAGGGGCGACGGGGCGGGCCGTCGGCTTGGGCTCGGCCCAGCCGGCGCGGGCGCGTGTTTTTTTTTATAAGTTTAGAAAATCTAGAATAGGGTGAACATTTTTAAAATCAAAAATAAATATTTTGAGAACATGCATATTTTTTTAAATGCAATAAAAATTGCAAATAAATTCCAAATAATGATTTTAACATTTTTCCTCCAGTATCTCAATTGTTTTGGAGAAGTCATATTTTCTCCTCTCGTTTATATAAAATGAAATATTTTTCCGGAGAGAAAAATAATTAAAACCAAAATCCTCGTTTTATTATTTGATGAAAATCCAATATGAAAATTCGAGAAAATCCCCAACTCTCTCCGAGGGTCCTTGAGTTGCTTAGGATTTATCGAGGATTTGTCAAAATGCAACAAAACATGATATGCAAATGATGATCTATGTATAACATTCCAAATTGAAAATTTGGGATGTTACAAAAGAACACATCATGTTTCAAATTTGTTACATAACGTTTATCATACGTGCATGCTACGGGACTTGCAAACTTCAACACAAGTATTTCTCAAATTCACAATTACTCAACTAGCACGACTTTAATATCACTACCTCCATATCTCAAAACAATCATCAAGCATCAAACTTCTCTTAGTATTCAACACACTCATAAGAAAGTTTTTACTAATCTTGAATACCTAGCATATTAGGATTATTTAAGGAAATTACCATGCTGTTTAAGACTCTCAAAATAATCTAAGTGAATCATGAGAGAATAATAGTTTCTATAAAATGAAAGTTACCACCGTGCTCTAAAAGATATAAGTGAAGTGCTAGAGCAAAAACTATATAACTCAAGAGATATAAGTAAAGCACATCGAGTATTCTAATAATTTACGAATCATGTGTGTCTCTCAAAAGGTGTGTACATCAAGGATGATTGTGGTAAACTAAAAGGCAAAGACTCAAATCATACAAGATGCTCCAAGCACAACACATATCATGTGGTGAATAAAAATATAGCTCCAAGTAAAGTTATCGATGGAAGTAGACGAAAGAGGGGATGCCTTCCGGGGCATCCCCAAGCTTTGGCTTTTAGGTGTCCATGGGAATCCCCAAGCTTAGGCTCTTGCCACTCCTTGTTCCATAATCCATCAAATCTTTCACCCAAAACTTGAAAACTTCACAACACAAAACTTAACAGAAAATCTCTTGAGCTCCGTTAGCGAAAGAAAACAAAAAACCACTTCAAGATACTGTAATGAACTCATTCTTTATTTATATTGGTGTTAAACCTACTGTATTCCAACTTGTCTATGGTTTATAAAATATTTTACTAGCCATAGATTCATCCAAATAAGCAAAACAACACACGAAAAACAGAATCTGTCAAAAACAGAACAGTCTGTAGTAATCTGTAACTAACGCAAACTTCTGGAACTCCAAAAAATCAGACAAAATAGGAAGACCTAGACAATTTGTTTATTGATCAGAAGCAATTGAAATCAATATTTTATCACGTTCTGGTGATTTTTAACAATTATTTTCGTGAACAGAAAGTTTCTGGAATTTTCAGCAAGATCAAATAACTATCATCCAAGAAGATCCTATAGGTTTAACTTGGCACAAACACTAATTAAAACATAAAAACACATCTAAACAGAGGCTAGAACAAATATTTATTCCTAAACAGAAGCAAAAAGCAAAAAACTAAAAAAATAAAATTGGGTTGCTTCCCAACAAGCGCTATCGTTTAATGCCCCTAGCTAGGCATAAAAGCAAGGATAGATCTAGGTATTGCCATCTTTGGTAGGCAATCCATAAGTGGCTCTCATAATATATTCATAAGGTAATTTTATTTTCTTTCTAGGGAAGTGTTTCAGGCCTTTCCTTAACGGAAATTGGAATCTAATATTCCCTTCCTTCATATCAATAATTGCACCGATCGTTCTAAGGAAAGGTCTACCAAGAATAATAGGACATGAAGGATTGCAATCTATATCAAGAACAATGAAATCTACGGGAACATAGTTCCTATTTGCAACAATAAGAACTTCATTAATTCTTCCCATAGGTTTCTTAATAGTGGAATCCGCAAGGTGCAAGATTAGAGAGCAATCATCAAAATCATGAAAACCTAGCAAATCGCATAAAGACTTTGGAATCATGGAAACACTAGCACCCAAATCACACAAAGCATAGCATTCATGATCTTTAATTTTAATTTTAATAGTAGGTTCCCAGTCATCATAAAGTTTTCTAGGGATAGAAACTTCCAACTCAAGTTTTTCTTCATAAGATTGCATGAAAGCATCAACGATATGTTTGGTAAAAGCTTTATTTTGGCTATAAGCATGAGGAGAATTTAGCACGGATTGCAACAAGGAAATGCAATCTATCAAAGAGCAATTATCATAATTAAATTCCTTGAAATCCAAAATAGTGGGTTCATTAATCTCTAGAGTTTTGATCTCTTCAATCCCACTTATACCAATTTTTGCATCAAGATATAAAAACTCCGAATTTCTGGAACGCCTTCTAGGTAGAGATGGATCATATTCAGTCTCATCATTATCAAGATTCATATTGCTAAACAAAGATTTAATAGGGGACACATCAATAACTTTTAGATCTTCATCTTTATTTTCGTAGAGATTAGAAGAACACGCTTTCATAAAGCAATCTTTCTTAGCTCGCATCCTAGCGGTTCTTTCTTTGCACTCATCAATGGAAATTCTCATGGCTTTGAGAGACTCATTGATATCATGCTTAGGAGGAATAGATCTAAGTTTCAGAGAATCAACATCAAGAGAAATTCTATCAACGTTCCTAGCCAATTCATCAACTTTAAGCAATTTTTCTTCAAGCAAAGCATTGAAATTCTTTTGCCAATTCATAAATTCTTTAACAATAGTCTCAAATTCAGAAGGCATCTTATTAAAATTTCCATAAGAATTGTTGTAGGAATTACCATAATTATTAGAGGAATTACTAGGATACAACCTAGGATTAAAGTTTCCTCTATACGCGTTGTTACCAAAATTATTCCTATCAATAGATTCATTATTATTCTCAATCAAAGTAGACAAAGGCATATCATTTGGATCAGAAGAGACACTCTTAGTAGCAAATAATTTCATAAGTTCATCCATCTTACCACTCAAAACATTAATTTCTTCTATCGCATGCACTTTTTTATTAGTAGATCTTTCAGTGTGCCATTGAGAATAATTAACCATAATATTATCTAGGAGTTTAGTAGCTTCTCCTAAAGTGATTTCCATAAAAGTGCCTCCCGCGGCCGAATCTAAAAGATTTCTAGAAGCAAAATTCAATCCGGCATAAAAAATTTGTATAATCATCCACAAATTCAAACCATGAGTAGGGCAATTACGTATCATTAATTTCATCCTCTCCCAAGCTTGTGCAACATGTTCATGATCAAGTTGCTTAAAATTCATAATATCGTTTCTAAGGGAGATAATCTTAGCGGGAGGAAAATTTTTAGAGATAAAAGCATCTTTGCACTTATTCCAAGAATCAATACTATTTTTAGGCAAAGATGAAAACCAAACTTTAGCACGATCTCTAAGTGAAAAAGGAAATAGCTTCAATTTAACAATATCATTGTCCACATCTTTCTTCTATTGCATATCACACAAATCAACGAAGCTATTTAGATGGGTAGCGGCATCTTCACTAGGAAGGCCGGCGAATTGATCTTTCATGACAAGATTCAATAAAGCAGTATTAATTTCACAAGATTCAGTATCAGTAAGAGGAGCAAACGGAGTGCTAAGGAAATCATTGTTGTTGGTATTGGTAAAGTCACACAATTTGGTATTATCTTGAGCCATCGTGACAAGCAAGCAATCCAACACACGAGCAAACAAGAAGCGAGCGAAAAAGAGGCGAACAGAAAAGAGAGGGCGAATAAAAACGGCAAGGGTGAAGTGGGGGAGAGGAAAATGAGAGGCAAATGGCAAATAATGTAATGCAGGAGATAAGGGTTTGTGATGGGTACTTGGTATGTTGACTTTCGCGTAGACTCCCCGGCAACGACGCCAGAAATGGCTCGTTGTCGGGAGTCCAATCTTGTCTTGACTTAGCGTAAGCCTCCCCGGCAACGGCGCCAGAAATCCTTCTTGCTACCTCTTGAGCACTGCGTTGGTTTTCCCTTGAAGGGGAAAGGGTGATGCAGTAAAGCAGCGTAAGTATTTCCCTCAGTTTTTGAGAACCAAGGTATCAATCCAGTAGGAGGCCACGCATGAGTCCCTCGCACCTACACAAACAAATAAATCCTTGCAACCAACGCGATAAGGGGTTGTCAATCCCTACACGGTCACTTACGAGAGTGAGATCTGATAGATATGATAGGATAATATTTTTGGTATTTTTGTGATAAAGATGCAAAGTAAAATAAAAGGCAATGAAAATAGCTAAGTGTTGGAAGATTAATATGATGGAAAATAGACCCCGGGGCCATAGGTTTCACTAGTGGCTTCTCTCATGAGCATAAGTATTACGGTGGGTGAACAGATTACTGTTGAGCAATTGACAAAATTGAGCATAGTTATGAGAACATCTAGGTATGATCATGTATATAGGCATCACGTCCAAGACAAGTAGACCGACTCCTGCCTGCATCTACTACTATTACTCCACACATCGACCGCTATCCAGCATGCATCTAGAGTATTAAGTTCATAAGAACAGAGTAACGCTTTAAGCAAGATGACATGATGTAGAGGGATAAACTCATGCAATATGATATAAACCCCATCTTGTTATCCTCGATGGCAACAATACTGTACATGCCTTGCTGCCCGTACTGTCACTTGGAAAGGACACCGCAAGATTGAACCCAAAGCTAAGCACTTCTCCCATTGCAAGAAAGATCAATCTAGTAGGCCAAACCAAACTGATAATTCGAAGAGACTTGCAAAGATAACCAATCATACATAAAAGAATTCAGAGAAGATTCAAATATTGTTCATAGATAAACTTGATCATAAACCCACAATTCATCGATCTCAACAAACACACCGCAAAAGAAGATTACATCGAATAATCTCCACAAGAGAGGGGGAGAACATTGTATTGAGATACAAAAAGAGAGAAGAAGCCATCTAGCTAGTAACTATGGACCCGAAGGTCTGAGGTAAACTACTCACACTTCATCGGAGAGGCTATGGTGTTGATGTAGAAGCCCTCCATGATCGATGCCCCCTCCGGCGGAGCTCTGGAACAGGCCCCAAGATGGGATCTCACGGGTACAGAAGGTTGCGGCGGTGGAATTAGGTTTTTGGCTCCGTATCTGGTAGTTTGGGGGTACGTAGGTATATATAGGAGTAAGAAGTACGTCGGTGGAGCAACGTGGGGCCCACGAGGGTGGAGGGCGCGCCTGGGGGGGTAGGCGCGCCCCCTACCTCGTTCCCTCCTGGTTGATGTCTTGAGGTAGGGTCCAAGTCCTCTGGATCACGTTCGTTCCGAAAATCACGTTCCCGAAGGTTTCATTCCGTTTGGACTCCGTTTGATATTCTTTTTCTGCGAAACTCTGAAATAGGCAAAAAAACAGCAATTCTGGGCTGGGCCTCCGTATAATAGGTTAGTCCCAAAAATAATATAAAAGTGTATAATAAACCCCAATAATGTCCAAAACAGAATATAATATAGCATGGAACAATAGAAAATTATAGATACGTTGGAGACGTATCATCTAACACGGTTTATTCCTAGAAACTGTGTGCGTTGCCTTAGGTCATCGCCCACGGTGTTTTCTCATTAACCGTTTGCAATAGGAAAACCCAATTAGCAAGCTAATTAGCCAATTAGCGGGCTAATTGGCCTATTATTAATAATCCATTTACTAATCTAATTGACATTCATATTAAGCACATAATATATTTCATTTCCATATTAAGGAAGCAGGATTTCATAATTGAAATACATCGGAGTACAACATGATATAGCTTCAGCACTCAGCTACCCCATTAAACAACTGCAACAGCAGCAAGTTTCACATGCAACATCTAGAACCTTTCGAGATTAGCATCATAGACAGTACATAGAGAGATGCATCTCATCTAGAAAACTGCTGAAGCGGAAAGCGAATATTGAGCCTTCATTCACGTTGAAGGTCTTTGCAACTTTAGGCCAGTGCCTGTGGATGATTGACCGTCCATCCTTAGACCTCTTCAGGAACACTTCAATATTGAACCGTGGGTGTTGTATGAAAAATTTCCTCGCCTCCTGACCACAGAGGTGGTTTGAGAGGTAATCATCAGTGAACCCTAAAAACAAGGATGTGCATAAATATCTTCTCTATATTGGAAACAGGGCAAAGGAATAAAAAAAGGCAAGGTATAATAGTTAGTACCATCTTGTAAACCTTAGTGCTTCCCATTGTTTCCCTGCAACACATATAAGGTAGTTAGTCATCAGGTTAAGTAAGGGTTCGCATGCTATCAGTAAAATATGTTGATGAAAAATAAGCACATTGCAGATTCATCAGATTAATTCAAGCCACATGGAAAACTCATTTATCCAAACCAAGCATGATTAAGAACTAGGAAATATAGCACTTGTATATGTTGTTCATGTATTAAGTGCAGCCAAATTCGATTTATTCCTCACATGGTATACAATAAGAGAATGCAGCCACAACAATTGAACATCGCATTGCAGAATTGAACCAAGCAGTTAACTAAACACCACACCAAATGAACCAAACGTTAACTGAGCACCACATTGCACAATATAACATACTCCTAATAGAAGATCAGACATTTAACTGAGCCAAGCATGCTTAACAACTTGGAAATATAGCAATTGTATTTGTTTCTCATGTATTTAGTACAGCCAAATTTGATTTATTCCTCACATGGTATACAATAAGAGAATGCAGCCACAACAATCGAACATCGCGTTGCAGAATTGAACCAAGCAGTTAACTAAACACCACAACAAGTGAAGGGGTCAGTGATTTGGGAAAACACCCCGTAGTCTTCATCGAAGGCACCGATGGTGGCCTAGAGAAAATGCCACGAACTGTCGTTTAAAGCAGCCAACCGCGTCGCGGCGTCGGCACGCGAGGCATCAACGATGGCCTCGACGACGAGGTGCTCCTCCAAGATTTGGGGGTCGGCACGAATGGCAGCCATCGCGCCCTCATCCGTGCGTGCGGCCGCGATTTGCTTCTCCGCTGCCAAATGCTCCTTGAGGTCCTAGCTATACTGCGTGCACCATCGCTTAGGCCGGCGCTTATTTGGTGGAGGGGTCGGTGATTTGGGTGGAAGGTGTCGCGCTCGCGCCGGTGGTCGGTGCATGTGGGATGTGGAAGGAGGAGGAAGGGGGTCGGGTGTGGATTACCTGCCTGGATAGGCGAGGCCGAGCAGCGTGAAGGAGGGTCGCCGGTGAGGAGGCGGCGGCGCTACAAGCAAGTACTCAAGGTTTCAAGTTGGAAAGGAAGGCGGAAAGGGGGGATGTGGCTTTTGGTAAGGGGGAGGGGGCGGGGAGGTAGATATTTCCGCGGAAGCCAAAAATTTGGACTCGCTTCAGCGAAAAAACTGGTGCGCAAAGTGTCATCAGACACAGTCCCTTATTCAGACACGGTCCGAAGATATTTTGAGCTGCATCTCACACGGTTGGTTATAATAAACTGTGTGGGATCTACTTGATTTTTCATCTTGATTTGAATTACATAATGGGGTCACAGCGGCCATGGACAGTGTTTGAATTGCTAGACCTTTTATTCGCAGTGATCATAAAAGAATTGGAATTATTCAGGGTTCGTTTGGACATTTTTATGCATTGAGTTTTCAATGCATTTATGAGCATATTTCAAATTTGAACTACATGCACATGCTCCAGTGCATATAAATTGGTTGAAAAATCAAATCTTTGTCCATGGGTGCATGCATAGGTCCCATGCAAGAAATGGGAATGAATGTCAAACACCCTGCCACCGTCACTCGGCCGCAAACATTGAGAACCTGGTTTTTAAATTCTAGTGAATCCAAAACTCGTCTGAAATTCATGAAACTTGGCATGCTATCATGGAGCGGCATCAACATGGCGTGGTAAAGTTTTTGT
This sequence comes from Aegilops tauschii subsp. strangulata, assembly GCF_002575655.3. Classification (NCBI taxonomy): domain Eukaryota; kingdom Viridiplantae; phylum Streptophyta; class Magnoliopsida; order Poales; family Poaceae; genus Aegilops; species Aegilops tauschii. The sequence goes on from NC_053039.3 coordinate 232,716,619, forward strand.
CCCATTTGGGACAGGTTTGGGTATATGCTTCTCACAAACCAGAGCTTCTCACAACAGGCATGATGGTTTCGGTAGGGAACGCCCCAACTTTGGGGGCAAAACGATATCCATTGCCTCTTATTGCTTTTAAAAAATTTCTCGTGTCAACATAGAACAACAGGAGTGTTGTGCTATTTTTTGTGATTTTTCGGGGTTCGTTTGGACATTTTTATGCATTAAGTGAGTTTTCAATTCATTTATGTGCATAATTCAAATTTGAACTACATGCACATGCTCCGGTGCATATAAATTGGTTGAAAAATCAAACCTTTTGTCCTTTGGTGCATGCTTAGGTCCCATGCAAGAAAGGGGAATGAATGTCAAGCACCGTTCCACCGTCACTCGGCCGCAAACATTGAGATACCTGGTTTTTAAATTCTAGTAAATCCAAAACTCATCTGAAATTCATGAAACTTGGCATGCTATCATGGAGCGGCATCAACATGGCGTGGTAAAGTTTTCGTCCCATTTGGGGCAGGTCTGGGGATATGCTTCTCACAAACCATAGCTTCTCACAACAAGCATGATGGTTTCGGTAGGAAACACCCCAACTTTGGGGGCGAAAGGATAACCATTGCCTCTTATTGCTTTCAAGTTTTTTTTCTCATGTCAACATAGAACAACAAGAGTGTTGTGTTATTTTTTGTGATTTTTCGGGGTTCGTTTGGACATTTTTATGCATTAAGTGAGTTTTCAATGCATTTATGTGCATAATTCAAATTTGAACTACATGCACATGCTCTGGTGCATATAAATTGGTTGAAAAATCAAATCTTTTGTCCTTGGGTGCATGCTTAGGTCCCATGCAAGAAATGGGAATGAATGTCAAGCACCGTGCCACCGTCACGCGGCCGCAAACATTGAGATACCTGGTTTTTAAATTCTAGTAAATCCCAAACTCGTCTGAAATTCATGAAACTTGGCATGCTATCATGGAGCGGCATCAACATGTCGCGGTAAAGTTTTTGTCCCATTTGGGGCAGGTTTGGGTATATGCTTCTCACAAACCAGAGCTTCTCACAACAAGCATGATGGTTTCGGTAGGGAACGCCCCAACTTTGGGGGCGAAACGATATCCATTGCCTCTTATTGCTTTCAATTTTTTTCTCTTGTCAACATAGAACAACAGTAGTGTTGTGCTATTTTTTGTGATTTTTCGGGGTTCGTTTGGACATTTTTATGCATTAAGTGAGTTTTCAATGCATTTATATGCATAATTCAAATTTGAACTACATGCACATGCTCCGGTGCATATAAATTGGTTGAAAAATCAAATCTTTGGTCCTTGGGTGCATGCTTAGGTCCCATGCAAGAAATGTGAATGAATGTCAAGCACCGTGCCACCGTCACTCGGCCGCAAACATTGAGATACCTGGTTTTTAAATTCTAGTAAATCCAAAAATCGTCTGAAATTCATGAAACTTGGCATGCTATCATGGAGTGGCATCAACATGCCGTGGTAAAGTTTTTTTCCCATTTGGGGCAGGTTTGGGTATATGCTGATACGTCTCCAACGTATCTATAATTTTTTATTGTTCCAGGCTATATTATATTCTGTTTTGGATGTTTAATGGGCTTTATTATACAATTTTATATTATTTTTGGGACTAACCTATTAACCGGAGGCCCACCGAGAATTGCTATTTTTTTGCCTATTTCAGAGTTTCGCAGAAAAAGAATATCAAACGGAGTCCAAACGTAATGAAACCTTCGGGAACGTGATTTTTGGAACAAACATGATCCAGAGGACTTGGACCCTACGTCGAGACATCAACCAGGAAGGCACGAGGTAGGGGGCGCGCCTACCCCCCCCCCCCCCCAGGCGCGCCCTCCACCCTCGTGGGGCCCATGTTGCTCCACCGACATACTTCTTCCTCCTATATATACCTACGTACCCCCAAACTACCAGATACGGAGCCAAAAACCTAATTCCACCGCCACAACCTTCTGTACTCGTGAGATCCCATCTTGGGGCCCTTTCCGGAGCTCCGCCGGAGGGGGCATTGATCACGGAGGGCTTCTACATCAACACCATAGCCTCTCCGATGATGTGTCAGTAGTTTACCTCAGACCTTCGGGTCCATAGTTATTAGCTAGATGGCTTCTTCTCTCTCTTTGGTTCTCAATACAAAGTTCTCCACGATTCTCGTGGAGATCTATTCGATGTAATCTTCTTTTGCGGTGTGTGTGTTGAGACCGATGAATTGTGGGTTTATGATCAAGTTTATCTATGAACAATATTTGAATCTTCTCTGAATTCTTTTATGTATGATTGGTTATCTTTGCAAGTCTCTTCGAATTATCAGTTTGGTTTGGCCTACTAGATTGATCTTTCTTGCAATGGGAGAAGTGCTTAGCTTTGGGTTCAATCTTGCGGTGTCCTTTCCCAGTGACAGCAGGGGCAGCAAGGCCATATTGTATTGTTGCCATCGAGGATAACAAGATGGGGTTTATATCATATTGCATGAGTTTATCCCTCTACATCATGTCATCTTACTTAAAGCGTTACTCTATTATTTTGAACTTAATACTCTAGATGCATGCTGGATAGCGGTCGATGTGTGGAGTAATAGTAGTAGGTGCAGGCAGGAGTCGGTCTACTTGTCGCGGACATGATGCCTATATACATGATCATACCTAGATATTCTCATAACTATGCTCAACTCTGTCAATTGCTCAACAGTAATTTGTTCACCCACCGTAATACTTATGCTCTCGAGAGAATACACTAGTGAAACCTATGGCCCCCGGGTCTATTTTCCATCATATTAATCTTCCAACACTTAGCTATTTTTATTGCCTTTTATTTTACTTTGCATCTTTATCATAAAAATACCAAAAATATTATCTTATCATATCTATCATATCTCACTTTCGTAAGTGACCGTGATGGGATTGACAACCCCTTTATTGCGTTGGTTGCGAGGATCTTATTTGTTTGTGTAGGTGCGAGGGACTCGTGCGTGGCCTCCTACTGGATTGATACCTTGGTTCTCAAAAACTGAGGGAAATACTTACGCTACTTTGCTGCATCACCCTTTCCTCTTCAAGGGAAAACCAACGCAGTGCTCAAGAGGTAGCAAGAAGGATTTCTGGCGCCGTTGCCGGGGAGTCTACGCAAAATTCAACATACCAAGTACCCATCACAAACCGTTATCTCCCGCATTACATTATTTGCCATTTGCCTCTCGTTTTCCTCTCCCCCACTTCAGCCTCGCCGTTTTATTAGCCCTTCCTCCATTCAATCTTGTGTTACCATGTGCCTTCTTTTTGCTTGCATCTTGGCTTGCTAAAAGTTTATGGATCCTCATCCACTTGCTAATCTCTTTAAGAGATCCGATTATGATGAACCTATTGCTAGTGAGTTGAGTGCACTAGATTATCTTTATGAGGTTTTGCTTGAAATTCGTGAATCTGAAAATTGTGATGAAGTACTTTATGAAGTGATTCACGATAGATCTTTGAATAAAAAGCATGATCGCAATGATTCTACTATAAATTCTATTGATGTTAATTGTGCTAATAATATGCAAAACCCTAAGCTTGGGGATGCTAGTTTCTCTATGACTACTATTTGTTGCAATGATCATGATTGGGGTGATTCTTCTTTTGATCTTGAAAATTTATTTAAGCCCCATGATGAATATAAGATTGATAATAATGTTTGCAATAATATTGAAAGTGGGTTTGGAAGAGTGTCAACTTTAGATCCCACATATTTGGAAAATGTTCAATCTTATGAATTTTTTGATAAAAGTGGGTTTGGAGAGGTCATGACTTTAGTTAATGATAATCCCACTATTTTGGAAGAGTGTCAACTTCGCATGCATGTGGATCGTGTTGAAAATATGTTATGTGATAGCTATTTTGTTGAATTTGCTTATGATCCTACATGTAATTATTATGAGAGAGGAAAATATGGTTGTAGAAATTTTCATGTTACTAAATTACCTCTCGTTATGTTGAGATTGCTATTGTTTCTTTCCGCTTCCTTGCATATGCTAGTTTTTGCTTGCCTTGATAATTTGTTTTCCTATAAGATGCCTATGCATAGGAAGTATGTTATACTTAGATGTGTTTGTCACGTGCTCCATGATGCTCTCTTTGTGTTTCAATTCTTGTCTTTCATGTGAGCATCATTGAAATTATCAATGCCTAGCTAGGGGCGTTAAACGATAGCGCTTGTTGGGAGGCAACCCAATTTTATTTTTAGTTTTTTTTGCTTTTTGCTTCTGTTTAGGAATAAATATTTGATCTAGCCTCTGGTTAGATTTGTTTTTATGTTTTAATTAGTGTTTGTACCAAGTTTAACCTATAGGATCTTCTTGGATGATAGTTATTTGATCTTGCTCAAAATTCCAGAAACTTTCTGTTCATGAGAACAATTGTAAAAAATCAGCAGAACGTGATAAAATATTGATTCCAATTGATGCTGATCAATAAAAACATTGTATAGGTCGTCCTATGTTTGCTGAATTTTTTGAGTTCCAGAAGTTTGCGTTAATTACAGATTACTACAGACTGTTCTGTTTTTGACAGATTCTGTTTTTCGTGCGTTGTTTGCTTATTTTGATGAATCTATGGCTATTAAAATAGTTTATAAACCATAGATAAGTTGGAATACAGTAGGTTTAACACCAATATAAATAAATAATGAGTTCATTACTGTACCTTGAAGTGGTGTTTTCTTTTCTTTCGCTAATGGAGCTCACGAGATTTTCTGCTGAGTTTTGTGTTGTGAAGTTTTCAAGTTTTGGGTGAAAGATTTGATGGATTATGGAACAAGGAGTGGCAAGAGCCTAAGCTTGGGGATGCCCATGGCACCCCAAGATAATCGAAGGACACCAAAAAGCCAAAGCTTGGGGATGCCCCGGAAGGCATCCCCTCTTTCGTCTACTTCCATCGGTAACTTTACTTGGAGCTATATTTTTATTCACCACATGATATGTGTTTTGCTTGGAGCATCTTGTATTATTTGAGTCTTTGTTTTTTAGTTTACCACAATCATCCTTGCTGTACACACCTTTTGAGAGAGTCACACATAAATTGGAACTTATTAGAATACTCTATGTGCTTCACTTATATTTTTTGAGCTATATAGTTTTTTGCTCTAGTGCTTCGTTTATATCTTTTAGAGCACGGCGGTGGATTTGTTTTATAGAAACTATTGATCTCTCATGCTTCACTTATATTATTTTGAGAGTCTTAAAATAGCATGGCAATTTGCTTTAATTATAATATCATGAGAAATTTGATGCTTGATAACTGTTTTGAGATATAAAGGTGGTAATATCATAGTTGTGCTAGTTGAGTAATTGTGGAATTGAAAAATAATTGTGTTGGAGTTTGTGATTCCCGTAGCATGCACGTATGGTGAACCGTTATGTAACGAAGTCGGAGCATGAGGTATTTATTGATTGTCATCCTTTGCGTGGCGGTCGGGATCGCGTGATGGTTAACTCCTACCAACCCTTCCCCTAGGAGCATGCGTAGTAGTACTTTGCTTCGAGGGCTAATAAATTTTTGCAATAAGTATATGAGTTCTTTATGACTAATGTGAGTCCATGGATTATACGCACACTTACCTTTCCGAAATTTTCTAGCCTCTTCGGTACCGTGCATTGCCCTTTCTCACCTTGAGAGTTGGTGCAAACTTCGCCGGTGCATCCAAACCCCGTGATATGATACGCTATATCACACATAAACCTCCTTATATCTTCCTCAAAACAGCCACCATACCTACCTATTATGGCATTTCCATAGCCATTCCGAGATATATTGCCATGCAACTTTCCATCGTTTCGTTTATCATGACACGCTCCATCATTGTCATATTGCTTTGCATGATCATGTAGTTGACATTGTATTTGTGGCAAAGCCACCATTCATAATTCTTTCATACATGTCGCTCTTGATTAATTGCATATCCCGGTACACCGTCGGAGGCATCCACATAGAGTCATATTTTGTTCTAAGTATTGAGTTGTAATTCATGAGTTGTAAGTAAATAGAAGTGTGATGATCATCATTATTAGAGCATTGTCCCAAGTGAGGAAAGGATGATGGAGACTATGATTCCCCCACAAGTCGGGATGAGACTCCGGACTAAAAAAAAGAGGCCATAAAAAAGGCCCAAATAAAAAAAAGGAGAGAAAAAGAGAGAAGGGACAATGTTACTATCCTTTAACCACACTTGTGCTTCAAAGTAGCACCGTGATCTTCATGATAGAGAGTCTCTCATTTTGTCGCTTTCATATACTAGTGGGAAATTTCATTATAGAACTTGGCTTGTATATTCCAATGATGGGCTTCCTCAAATGCCCGAGGTCTTCGTGAGCAAGCAAGTTGGATGCACACCCACTTAGTTTCTTTTGTTTGAGCTTTCATACACTTATAGCTCTAAGTGCATCCGTTGCATGGCAATCCCTACTCCTTGCATTGACATCAATTGATGGGCATCTCCATAGCCCGTTGATTAGCCTCGTTGATGTGAGACTTTCTCCTTTTTTGTCTTCCCACATAACCCCTATCATTATACCTTATTCCACCATAGTGTTATATCCATGGCTTGCGCTCATGTATTGCGTAAGAGTTGAAAAGGCTGAAGCGCGTTAAAAAGTATGAACCAATTGCTTGGCTAAAACCGGGGTTGTACATGATATGAATATTTTATGTGGGGAAGATGGAGCATAGCCAGACTATATGATTTTGTAGGGATAACTTGCTTTGGCTATGTTATTTTGATAAGACATAATTGCTTGGTTAGCATGCTTGAAGTATTATTTTTTTATGTCAACATTAAACTTTTATCTTGAATCATATCGGATCTGAACATTCGTGCCACAATAAGAAGAACTACATTGAAATTATGCTAAGTAACATTCCACATCACAAATTCTGGTTTTATCATTTACCTACTCGAGGACGAGCAGGAATTAAGCTTGGGGATGCTTGATACGTCTCCCACGTATCTATAATTTTTTATTGTTCCATGATATATTATATTCTGTTTTCGATGCTTAATGGGCTTTATTATACACTTTTATATTATTTTTGGGACTAACCTATTAACCGGAGGCCCAGTCCAGAATTGCTATTTTTTGCCTATTTCAGAGTTTCGCAGAAAAAGAATATCAAACGGAGTCCAAACGGAATGAAACCTTCGGGAACGTGATTTTTGGAACAAACGTGATCCAGAGGACTTGGACCCTACGTCAAGACATCAACCAGGAAGGCACGAGGTAGGGGGGCGCGCCTACCCCCCTGGGCGCACCCTCCACCCTCGTGGGGCCCACGTTGCTCCACCGACGTACTTCTTCCTCCTATATATACCTACGTACCCCCAAACTACCAGATACGGAGCCAAAAACCTAATTCCACCGCCGCAACCTTCTGTACTCGTGAGATCCCATCTTGGGGCCTTTTCCGGAGCTCCGCCGGAGGGGGCATTGATCACGGAGGGCTTCTACATCAACACCATAGCCTCTCCGATGATGTGTGAGTAGTTTACCTCAGACCTTCGGCTCCATAGTTATTAGCTAGATGACTTCTTCTCTCTCTTTGGTTCTCAATACAAAGTTCTCCACGATTCTCGTGGAGATCTATTCGTGGTAATCTTCTTTTGCGGCGTGTTTATTGAGACCGATGAATTGTGGGTTTATGATCAAGTTTATCTATGAACAATAGTTGAATCTTCTCTGAATTCTTTTATGTATGATTGGTTATCTTTGCAAGTCTCTTCGAATTATCAGTTTGGTTTGGCCTACTAGATTGATCTTTCTTGCAATGGAAGAAGTGCTTAGCTTTGGGTTCAATCTTGCGGTGTCCTTTCCCAGTGATAGCAGGGGCAGCAAGGCACGTATTGTATTGTTGCCATCGAGGATAACAAGATGGGGTTTATATCATATTGCATGAGTTTATCCTTCTACATCATGTCATCTTACTTAAAGCGTTACTCTGTTCTTTTGAACTTAATACTCTAGATGCATGCTGGATAGCGGTCGATGTGTGGAGTAATAGTAGTAGATGCAGGCAGGAGTCGGTCTACTTGTCGCGGACGTGATGCCTATATACATGATCATACCTAGATATTCTCATAACTATGCTCAATTCTGTCAATTGCTCAACAGTAATTTGTTCACCCACTGTAATACTTATGCTCTCGAGAGAAGCCACTAGTGAAACCTATGGCCCCCGGGTCTATTTTCCATCATATTAATCTTCCAACACTTAGCCATTTTTATTGCCTTTTATTTTAATTTGCATCTTTATCATAAAAATACCAAAAATATTATCTTATCATATCTATCAGATCTCACTTTCGTAAGTGACCGTGAAGGGATTGACAACCCCTTTATTGCGTTGGTTGCGAGGATCTTATTTGTTTGTGTAGGTGCGAGGGACTTGTGCGTGGCCTCCTACTGGATTGATACCTTGGTTCTCAAAAACTGAGGGAAATACTTACGCTACTTTGCTGCATCACCCTTTCCTCTTCAAGGCAAACCAACGCAGTGCTCAAGAGGTAGCATATGCTTCTCACAAACCAGAGCTTCTCACAACAAGCATGATGGTTTTGGTAGGGAACGCCCCAACTTTGGGGGCGAAATGATATCCATTGCCTCTTATTGCTTTCAAAATTTTCTCGTGTCAACATAGAACAACATGAGTGTTGTGTTATTTTTGTGATTTTTCGGGGTTCGTTTGGACATTTTTATGCATTAAGTGAGTTTTCAATGCATTTATGTGCATAATTCAAATTTGAACTACATGCACATGCTCCAATGCATATAAATTGGTTGAAAAATCAAATATTTGTCCTTGGGTGCATGCTTAGGTCCCATGCAAGAAATGGGAATGAATGTCAAACACCCTGCCACCGTCACTCGGCCGCAAACATTGAGATACCTCGTTTTTAAATTCTAGTAAATCCAAAACTCGTCTGAAATTCATGAAACTTGGCATGCTATCATGGAGGGGCATCAACATGCCGTAGTAAAGTTTTTGTCCCATTTGGTGCAGGTTTGGGTATATGCTTCTCACAAACCAGAGCTTCTCACGACAAGCATGATGGTTTCAGATAGAACACCCGTATGCAAAGTGAGAGCAGGATTTGTGCATCTCTTGAACACAAACAGTTCTTTTGGATGACCCGTGTGAACCACTTACTAACAATTTGGTGCGATTTGCATCTGTCATATTGGGTATGTTGCCATTTGTCAAACTAGAAATATTGGCATTTGTTGATCTAGTAACATTGCCATTTGCCAACCTTGTAAGACTGCGATTTCTCAAAATATGAAGCTAAAAATCACTAGCGGGCGGCGCAGTACTATTCGATTTGACAGCGGGTAGTGCAATTCCCGATACGGCTTCAATGCAGACGAGGGAGAGGGTAGCGGTTCCCGAAATGTTGAACGGCCAATGATGGATCCTCCTTTAATTAGCATCGTGTGAATGCATGAGGAAAGTAATGGGAGGACCAGAAAAAGAGGCAACACGATGTGAATGCAATGCAGTTTGCACTCATATAAAGCCGCCCCTCCATTCCAATGCATCTACCACATCGTACGCACCTAAGCATTTGCCTAAGCACCTACACTAATAAGCGCAAAAGTGCCCACTCCAGACCCATGGCGGCGATGCGCGCGAGGAGTCAGCGGCTGTGCCAGATGGTCCACGACGCCGGCCTGCGGCATGGCACCGTGGATCGTCTCGATACGGTGTTGGTGACCGGTTGGTGGATGGCCGCCGTCGACGCCAGCTATGACTCTCAATTGGACCAGACGATCGTTCGCACCACCAACAGGTTCACCGTCGTCAAGAAGCTCGTGGACGACATCTCCGTACTCCTCCAGCCCGCGCGCCCGGGCTCCTCATTGCCTGCCACCCTAATCGGCCTCCATGGTCGGAACCTCTTTAAAGCACTGGTGGCCCTGCGACTGCCCGCCGACGCCACGAAGAATGTCCACCTGGAGGTCGCGCTCACCGCGAGGCGCCTCGCATTGCAAGAAACCGTCGACCTACACATCCATGTGTACGAGCGAATCGTGTTCATAGGTATCTACAAGGCCAGTGAGGACGCTACGATGTTGGTCTTCTTCAGCCGGCTGGAAGCCTTGGATGCCTTAGTTGAGAAGCACCTTGACCTCGCCACACAAGCCGCCGCTCCTTAGCCGCCGGTCGGTGGCCCGGCCGGCACTGAGTTGAGGAGGAGGAGGTCGTACGTTGATGGATGCATCTTTCTTCTTGCCTCCTTGAACCACCACTGTGATTGCATCATCGTGGCCTTAATTCTTATTTTGCTATTGCATTCTCGTTCCAGTCAATACAGACATGTCCGTTCCAGCCTTATTTTGATTGGCTTGAATGAAGGTCTATCCCGCCGTTAGGCGCCGCAGCGTGTTCTGCTCACTGTTAGGCGCCGCGGCGCGCTCTGCTCGCGTCCGTTGGTGCGCTCTGCTCGCGTCTGTTGGCGCGCTCTGCTCGCGTCCGTCGGCGCGCTCGGCTTGTGGATAGCTTTTCCTTGCGTGTTCAACTGCTATATGCATATATATATGGTTGCTCGTCGTTGAGGCGACCGTAGAGCGCTTTGCTCGCGTCCCTTCGCGCGCGCTCTGCCAATGGTTGGGCGTGCGCACGATCACGTTGCGGGCCCCGTATGCAAGCGGTTGCACCTTGCGCGTTGCCACACGATGCAGTTACGTGCATCACGCTGGAGTTATGCGCTGCAAATTAGAACTGCCATCAGGGCCTGCCGATATTCCTGGCCGTCCGGCTTCCCCTTTAATCCCCGCGACCATTATAACCTTAGTCTCTTCAACCTTTCGATCGCGCCCCACAACACAACAAGCACACCCACAACGACACATAGAGAGGGGATGTTCAGCGGCGCTCCAATGGAGTTCGGCGAGCATAGAGTGGAGACCCACGCGAGGGAGACGGATCTCTCGGTGGTGTACACCATCGACCCGGCCGTGGTGGACGACTACATCAACAGCGTTGAGCAGTTGCTTGCTGGAGACAAGTACAAGGTGGTCGGCATCGACCTCCAGTACACCACCGGTCGTCCCGGCATAGATCAGAAGGTTGCCATCGCCCAGTTGTGCGTGCGCCATCATGTCCTCATCTACCACTACTGCATGGCCACAGAGCCTTGCGACCGTTTCAACAGGTTTGTCAACAACACCGACTACAAGTTCGCCATGGTGGAAACCACCGACGATGTAAAAGCGCTCAGTATTACTGGCTTGGCCTGCAAGATGTCGAAATCCGTGACCACTACAGGGTCTGGGGCAGCACGAAGAAGGACTCCCTGGTCGAACTCGCCTCGACCATCATTGACCCCTACTACGAAAAGATGAAGCAGGATGCCCAGGGAACAAGCCCCCTATCCTGGCACATGGCCTGGATGTGGCAACTGGACGAACCTCACCTCAGGTTTGCGGCCAAGAGCGTTGACACATGCTATGAGATGCACATGCGGATCGTTGACATGAGGAAGTGCCTCGTTACCCAAATCGACGAGCCCGGATCGAGCCACAAGTAGAGCAAGCGTCACAAGAAGTAGATGATGATCAGATGATCGTTTATGCTAGTTAATCATGCATGTAATATATTGTTTACTTTATTGGTGTGTGGAAATGTCATGTGTGTAGTAGCCACCTATGTAATTATGCATGTAATAGTTTACTTTGGTGTGTGCAAATGCCATGGTTGTAGTAGCCACCTATGTAAGTGGATGTTTAATTTGGTTATGCAAGCATGTCCTTATAAGTGTGTGTGTGTGTGTCTATATATATATATATATATATATATATATATATATATATATATATGTTGTTGTTGTTCTGTATGCAATCCCATCGCACAACACACACGTCTTGTTAACTTGAATCGTTTTTGTTCTCTTGTGTCAACGCAAACAGTTCGTCCGAGTGAACCGCATGCCGTATATCGCACACACCTTCATCTGGCTGACTGTTTCTTTTGTGTTGCCTAATCACAAACAGTTCATCCGAGTGAACCGTATGATGTACATCGCACACACCTTCATCTGGCTGCCCGTTTCTTTTGTTCCTCCTCATCGAAAACGGTTAATTGAACTGAACCGTATGCCCTGAATCACACACGGAACTAAAATCTGAGCCGTGTTTGATGCATCCTCCATCGCAAATGTTTTGCACCTTTTTTGACGGTTTTTTACACCATCATTTGCGATTATGGCATCGCACACAGTTTCGTCGAAGGGTCTCTAATCGTAGTGTCGCGTTAGCAGCATCCTGCAGTAGTGATTGTTTGGAGCAGGCTCCTATAGTCAAGAATTAAATAGAAGAGCTTTTAGAGACTGTTCAATGACCTACCTCGAGGGGACCATGGCGAGTAGGCCGTTGTTCTGGCGAAGTGGATGTTCAAAATGCTGATATGATTTGCGTACAGAGAAATGGTTTCATATGGCTTGAAGTGGTCATGTTCTTACCTATTGGACACTACACCAGAAACAACGTTGGAGGGTGCACCAGAAACGATGTAATGTAACTAAAGGATTTACTCGTCACGGCAAGATCCCATCGGTGTTTCCAGGGCACTATTGTACTCACTGATGGCATCGAGAGATCAGAACGACCTCTCTACGGCAGTGGTGAGGAGGGCTTTCCCTTGGCTGGAACGAAGCAGCGGCGCGTCCATGGACAATGACACCCGGATGACCGTGTCTATCATCGTCTTGCTCATTTTCTCCGTCATCTCTGTCATCTTCCACACCCTAAGCAACCAAGATTAGTAGTGATGAATGAATGATGAACATGTAGTAACTCACACAAGGAGAAAAGTGATACTATTAGTTACTTGAGTAGTTTGAGTTATACCTTGAGTGAATGAATGTTGAACAAGTAGTAAATCTTGAATGAATGATGAACAAGTAGTAAATCCTGAGGCTCTTGTTGACTTCTCCACGCTTTGCCGGACTTGCCTGGTTGTTCCCGTCAGTTCCATCGGTGCTGCCGAAGTGTTAGTTCGCTCCGCTGGCTGCTTGATGACTAATCAGGTTGGCTACCTTTTGAACCTGCACGACAGTGGATTCTGAGTAGTTGCCTTGTCGTAAAAAAACCCAAGGGATAGAGCAGACTGGAGCAGTACTTACCGGGCTGGTGTAGGCCTCGCTGCACATGGAGATGCCTTTGATGAGGTGGCTGGTGCCTGCGCCGATGGCCTTGGCGAACATGTGACGTTGTAGTTCTGCACCCTCGGCCACAAGTCATTCCATTACTACGACGCCGATGCCAATCGGGTGGCCTTGAGGCCCTAGAAGGCGCTAAAAGCATGGAGAAGCAGGATTTGGACTTGAGAAGCGCGTCGAGGGATGGCCGGAGCGTGGCGTCAGCAACAACGTAGTTGAGGAGCATGTCGTCCTTGTCTGGCAGCTTGAAGAGGTAATGCAGGCGGTCGAGCTTGATCACGGTCTTGTTCCTCACCAGCGGCCGACCCGCACCACGGTCGTCACACAATTGTTGAGGAGCACACCGTCCTCGTCCAGCAGCTTCAAGAGGTAGCATAGACGGTCGAGCTTGACCACGGGCTCGTCCCTCGCTAGCAGCCAGCCGAGGTCGCGGCCGACCCGCACCACGGTCGTCACTCCCAAGTCTTCCTTGAAGATCCTCACGATGGTCTCGATGAAGAAATCTGATCTGATTCAGTGACGTAGCGGGGATGGAGGTAGAGGAGGCTGCTCCGCATGGTGATCCCCGGGTGCGGGGTCGGTGGAGTGGCCATAGGCACGAGGCCGCCGTGAGCGGGCAGATCGGGAGGAGGCTCCGACCTTCGAGACCGGCAGACGGTAAAAACGCTAGCATTGGAGTTAAATTTTTCTTAATGACTAGGGAGATGAGATCGATCCGAAGCAAATACGTACCGGAAGGTGGAATCGTGGTATTGGTGTGGGATTGTCCCGTAGCATTTTTTCTTTTGATGTGTAAATCTAATTTTAAATCTCGGCCGTCAATCTTTAAGGTTATCACAAAATAAATGGATATAGATAGATGACGTATGGAGAACTATGAAAGTCTCCGTCCTTTAATATTAGGTAAATATTTCAAAATAATTCTCCATAAAGTTTCGTCCAAATCCGAGAACTTCTATTTCTGCACAAAAACAACACCATGCTAGTTCTGCTGAAAACAGCGTCAGTCCAGGTTAGTTTCATTCAAATCATGCAAATTAGAGTCCAAAACAAGAGCAAAAGTGATAGGAAATGTAGATACGACGGAGACGTATCAACTCCCCCAAGCTTAACCCATTACTTGTCCTCAAGCAATTCAGTTAACAAACTGAAAGTGATACAGAAAAAATTTACGAACCCTTTTGTTCTTGTTTCATATATATGCTTAAGGAGCATCCAGGTTTTCAGCAAAGGTCGTAACTAACCATGTCAACAATAACTCTTAAAAATTATATTAACTCATATCAATGGCATAATCAACTAGCGAGCAATAATAAGATATCTCAAATGCCAACACTTTGTCAAAACAATCATGATATAATATGACAACAGTGGTATCTCGCTAGCCTTTTCTGAGACCACAAAACATAAATGCAGAGCACCTCCAAAGTTCAAGCAGCAACTAAACATTGTAATTCATGGTAGAGGAGATCCAGTCATGATGCATTCAACATTAATTATACACAATGCATGAGGATGGCAATAGTGCTCTTAGGTCCGGTGCTTGTTTGAGAAGGTGTTGACTCAACATAAAAGTAAATAGATAGCCCCTACGCAGAGGGAAGCAGGGATTTGCAGAGGTGCCAGAGCTCAGAGCTTATATCAGAGATAAATATAATTTTGGGAGGTGCACTCTTCCTGTCAATGTTACGACCAAGAGTTATCAATATCTTCCATGCTAAACACATTAGTGGCAGTTCCCATCAGTAAAAGTAAAGGTTTACTCCCCCTCCACCAACAAACACAATCCACGCCTAGCCGAATCCACGGGTACCGTCCATACCAACAACAGTCCTGAGGGAGTTTTGTTTCATTATTTGCAATTTTTTATGTCGGGACTGGGCATCCCTATTACCGGCCCCTCTTGTGCAAGGACGAGTCAATAAACCCACATCTTGAGAATAACCCCCGCTTACATGGAAGATACTGACCACCCCTGTCGCTCCATGAGTGGTCCAGGCACACAAAACAGATGTCCATTTGAATTTTAGAGGTGGCACATGCAAACTTACTTGGAACGGCAGGGTAATACCACATATAGGTAGGTATAGTGGACTCATCTGGAATAACTTTGGTGTAGGATTTTGATGTACAAGCAGTATTCCCGCTTAGTACAGGCGTATGCTAGCAAATAGGTTGAGAAGCGACCAACTAGAGAGCGAAAACGGTCATGAACATGCTTTATGAATAATCAACATTGAATACTAGCATGAGTAGGATATAAACACCATGAACATAAATATCGTGGAGGCTATGTTTGTTTTGATTCAACTACATGTGTGGACATGTGCCAAGTCAAGCCACTTGAAACATTCACAGGAGGATACCATATCATCATACTACATCACAATTATTTTAATGCATGTTGACACCCAAGATACATCATTATCCACTCCTAAATTCATAAGCATGACATGAGCAACTATAATCTCTAATTGTCATTGGAAACATGTTTGATCATAATATGTTGAATCATGGATACTGAGTTAAACATATTTACAAAAACAAAAACAAGTTGAGTTCATACCCGCTTTTCTCTGCCACAGATCATCAAATATCATCATTATTGCCTTTCACTTGCACGACCGAACGATATGAAAATAATAATAGTGCAAGAGTGCCCTGGACTAAGCTAGAACCTGCAACAATTTTATTCAAAGGGAAAGACAAAATAATATGGGCTCTTTATTAGATCAACAATAATGCATAACAGAGCCACTCAATGTTCATCATGTTCTTTCCCTTGGTACGACTCAATAAAAGAAAAGAATTTCAGAGAAACACACTAAAATATTTTTGGAATTTTTATTTTTCTTGAAGAAAGCAAATTAAAGAAGGAAAAACAAAAAGTGAGAAAAACTATTTACACGGGAAAGCTCCCAACAAGCAAAAGAAGAATCGAGAAATATTTTTGGGGCTTTCTTTTAACATTACACTAAATTAAACTAGAAAGAGAAACCGAAATAAGTAAGAAATATTTTTGGATTTTCTCAAAGTTTTTCAAACACACAAGAAGATAGTGAGAAAATAAATCTAGCATGGATAATACAATGAAAAAGTGTGGACACCAACAACTGGAAGGAAATGTGTGAGCATGAATATAATGTCGGTGGAAATACGTACTCCCCCAAGCTTATTTAGGCCTAGCTTGGTAATCGCCATCTGTAGCCTGGATAATAGTCAAAGTGAGAGCTCACGGGGGCTCTTGGTGCAGCCTCCTCAGCCCGACGGGCAGCCTCGACCGTCGTGTTATACTCGCGGGACTCGCTCTCGAGAACGTAATATCTTCTTTTGCTGTGATAATCAAAGAGAGCATGCGTAGGCAAAATAACTTGCACAATAGGGTCTTGATTGAACATCAAATTGTAAGTGTAGTCATTGGTTGTGGCCTCAATGAACTTATGGCACTTCATTGCCTCAAAGTCTAAGTACTGAGTAGGTATAACGGGATCATTAGGAAAAGGTGACACACCCAACTCCTTAGCTAAACACGAGGCATAAATCCCACCATAGAAGTGACCACTCTCAGCGTTGCGTTGCAGCCTTCGTGCAATGATCGCTCCAAGATTATAACGTTTAATTCCTGTCAGAGCAGTGTGTATGAGGCTCAGGTCAGGGGCACACAGTGTGCTGCTATCCTGTTTGCCCATGATGCACTTGCCATTAAAAAGTGCAAAGTAATGAATTCATGGGAAATGTATACTTTTATTCTACGTTGTGTTACTCCTCTGTTTTCACCATAGCAGAGACTAGTCATAAATGACACATACTCAGAATTTTTGTGGTTCATCAAGCAAACCCCAATATGGAATTTTACACACAACACAGAACTCTTCTAGAGGCATGGAGAAAGCATTATTATAAGGGCTAAATGAAACTCTAGACTCACGATGACATAATTTAAATTTCTTAGTGAACGTCTCTGTGAGGCTGAGATGTTGGATGCACTTATCTTCGATAAAAGGAGCAAGCTCGGTGTTGTGGACATACTCTTCAGATTCTTCCTTGAAACCTGCACCAACCATGAACTCGTTACACGACCATAGGCACGATTTGGTTTTGGCGTCCCGCATCGAGCTTGCACTTGGCTCAACATAGGATTGTCATATCGAGCTCCTACTCGAGGATGCCTCCGAGGACCTCCTCCTCGAAGAACTCCTTCCAAAGAGGTACATTTTATTTGCATACAAATTTCTGAAATTTTTGGGTCACAAATTTTTTGTCAACAAAACTTCACCAGATTGATAGCAACTACTCATATGGGTGCATAGAGACTATATTAAGCATTCAAACTTCTTAGAACTCTAAGAATTCAACATGCAAGCCCATCTAGAGCAGCACCAAGGGTAGCTAATTATTCAAAATATAAACCACTAGAGCAAAAACTAATTGGAGCAATGGAGGAGTCACATAGCAAGTAGCAATCCCCGAAAATAGTTTCGGAAATGGATCTTTGAGCAAAGAGATCAAAATCCGCGGGTTTGAGAGCAAGAACACAAGAGAGAAAGAGAGTTATGATGATTTTTTCTGGAGGTAGGAGAACACATGGGCTAAAGAGATAAGTGAGAGGACCAAAGTGGGGCCCACCACCCACCAGGGCGCGCCTAGGGTGGCTGGCGCGCCCTGGTGTCTTGTGGGCACTAGGGGCACCCCCCGTCTAATTTTATTTGTGTCATAAATTCAGAAATATTCAGAAAAAATCATGTTAAAATTTCTGGGCATTCTGAGCACGTTTATTTTTGGGTCATTTTTTATCGCACGGAAATTCAGAAAACACACTTATCATGGCGTGTTATTGTATTTAACTAAGAAAAACAAAAAACAAAGGTAGGGGCAGAAGGTTGTGCTTACTGAATTCATTGACCAGATCCCTCTCGAAAACTATCCATTTATAAGGTTGATCAAGTTTTATTAACAATCACTTTTGATTAACATGAACCTGAAGAACTTTCGTAAAACACTAATTTATCTCAACGGGGATATGCATGTCCCCAACAAATAAGTATGCCATATTTCTTTTTGGCAGTAGGTAAAGGGAGTTGAAAACTTCCAATAGTAATTGTTGGATATTTTTCAATAACATTAATACCATTCACTTGAAATTGTTTCTTCGAAAAATGCACCATATGCTCATTACCATTGATATGAAAAGTGACTTTGCTTTTATTGCAGTCAATAACAGCACCGACAGTATTCAAAAAGGGTCTACCAAGGATAATCGACATGTTTTCATCCTTGGGCATCTCAAGTGTAACAAAGTCTGTTAAGATAGTAACATTTGCGGCAACAACGAACACATCCTCACAAATACCGATAGGTATGGCAGTTGATTTGTCAGCCATTTGTAAAGATATTTTAGTAGGTGTGAGTTTATACAAATCAAGTCTTTTATGTAAAGAGAAATGCATAACACAACACTAGCTCCTAAATCACATAAGGCAGTTTTGACATAGTTTCTTTTAATAGAGCAAGGTATAGTTGGTATTCCTGGATCTCCAAGTTTTTAGGTACTCCATCCTTAAAAGAATGTCACGGACGTCGTTGAGCACTTCGGCCAATTGGAGGGCCATGAGGCGGAGAAGGCTTTCTGGTGGCAATTCCCGGAGTTGCCGTCGTCATAGGTCCTGAACCATCGAATGAAGCAGCTGGTGGAGCTATTCCGCATGGCGAGGCCTGATAACACACAAGTATAGGGGATCGCAACAGTTTTCGAGGGTAGAGTATTCAACCCAAATTTATTGATTTGACACAAGGGGAGCCAAAGAATATTCTCAAGTATTAACAGCTGAGTTGTCAATTTAACCACACCTGAAAGACTTAATATCTGCAACAAAGGATTTAGTAGCAAAGTAGTATGGAAGTAAGGGTAACGGTGGAAAAAGTAACAGTAGCAATTTTGTAGCAATTGTAACAGTGGCAATGGCAAAGTAACATAACAAAGATCAATATGTGAAAAGCTCGTAGGCAATGGATCAATGATGGATAATTATGTCGAATGGCATTCATCATGCAACAGTTATAACCTAGGGTGACACAGAACTAGCTCCAATTCATCAATATAATATAGGCATGTATTCCGAATATAGTCATACATGCTTATGGAAAAGAACTTGCATGACATCTTTTGTCCTACCCTCCCGTGGCAGCGGGGTCCTAATGGAAACTAAGGGATATTAAGGCCTCCTTTTAATAGAGAACCGGACCAAAGCATTAGCACTTAGTGAATACATGAACTCCTCAAACTACGGTAATCACCAGAAAGAATCCCAACTATTGTCACCTTGGGGTATGCGGATCATAACTCGTAATAGGTGTCTACAACTTGCAAGATAGGATCAAGAACACAAATATATTCCTGAAAACATAATAGGTTCAGATCTGAAATCATGGAACTTGGGCCCTAGTGACAAGCATTAAGCATAGCAAAGTCATAGCAACATCAATCTCGGAAGATAGTGGATACTAGGGATCAAACCCTAACAAAACTAACTCGATTACATGATAAATCTCATCCAACCCATCACTGCACATGCAAATTTACTTGGAACGACAGGTAAATACCGCATATAGGTAGGTATGGTGGACTCTTGTGGAACAACTTTGGGTTTATGGAAGTGGATGCACGAGCAGTATTCCCGCTTAGTACAAGTGAAGGCTAGCAAAAGATTGCGGAGCGACCAACTAGAGAGTGACAACAGTCATAAACATGCATTGAGATTAACCAATATTGAGTGCAAGCATGAGTAGGATATAAATCACCATGAACATAAATATCGTGGAGGCTATGTTGATTTTGTTTCAACTACATGCGTGAACATGTGCTAAGTCAAGCCACTCGAATCATTCAAAGGAGGATACCATCCTATAATATTACATCACAACCATTTTAAAAGCATGTTGGCACGCAAGGTAAACCATTATAAACTCCTAGCTAATTAAGAATGGCATGAGTAACTATAATCTCCAATTGTCATTGCAAACATGTTTCATTCATAATGGGCTGAATCAAGAACGATGAACTAATCATATTTACAAAAACAAAATAGGTCGAGTTCATGCCAGCTTTTCCTCTTCTCAATCATTTTATCATATATCGTCATTATTGACTTTCATTTGCACAACCGAACGATGTGAATAATAATAATAGTGCACGTGCATTGGACTAAGCTGGAATCTGCAAACATTTATTTAAAGGAGAAGACAAGGAAATATCGGCTCTTTGTTAGATCAACAATAATGCATATGAGAGCCACTCAACATTTTCATCATGGTCTTCTCCTCTCGACCCAAAGAAAGGAAAAAGAATTTCAAAGAAACACACTGAAATATTTTGTTGGAGTTTTTGTTTTTCTGAAGAAAGTAAAACAAGAACGAGAAAACTATTTACACGGGGAAGCTCCCAACAAGAAAAATAAGAACGAGAAATCTTTTTGAGTTTTCTTTTTATAGTACTATTAAATAAACATGGAAAGGAACTAAAAAGAAGCTACAACTATTTTTTTTGGATTTTCTCAAAGTTTTTCAAACACACAAGAAGAAAGCGAGAAAACAAATAACCTAACATGGATAATATAATGAAAAAGTATGAACACTGACAACTGGAACGAGTGTGTGAGCATGAATGTAATGTTGGTTCAATACCAGAATCTTTTAACTTGTTAATTCTCCTTCTTCCCCTAGCTTACTTTGATTACCTCTTGTAATCTCCCATTGTACTTGTACTGTATCTCTTTTTCTCAATAAAGTTTTGATATGCTGTGGGGGTTTCCCCTACAGTTCCCAGTAAAAAAAAATGTAATGTTGGTGAGAAATACGTACTCCCCCATGCTCAAGCTTTAGGCCTAAGTTGGTCCATGCCCATGGATCAAAGTACCCCTCTCTTGGGTAATGAGGAGGATTCTGAGGGTTCCGCTGGTTAGCGAGCTCCTATGGTTCCCACTGATAAACAGACTCCTCCTATGGATAAGGTGATGGTTCTGGCTTAGGAACTGGGGATCGCGTCCGCTCCCAGTATGCATAAATGTCCTCGGGCAAAATGAGGTACCTGCCAGAATGAATATCAAACAAAGAAGGTGCAGGAAAAGTAATAATCTGACAAGTCTTCTGGCTCAATACCAGGTTGTAGATGAGTCTCTTGTCCTTATCATCGCTAATAAAATCATGTGCTACCATACTGTTATAGTCTAAGTATCTAGTGGGTAGCAGCACCTCCTCTTCCTCATCGTGCCTAATAGGTATCTCAAAGCGTCTAGCAAGGCATGAGGCATAGATACCTCCAAAGTTAGGACCCCATGAACGGCTTAAACTCAACCATCGAGCAACAATGGCGCACAAACTAAAAGTTTTGTCACAAAGTAAAGCATGGCGCAAAATAGCGAGGTCGGGGCCACTAAGGCCTCTGAAGGAAATATGCCCTAGAGGCAATAATAAAGTATTATTTATTTCCTTATATCATGATAAATGTTTATTATTCATGCTAGAATTGTATTAACCGGAAACATAATACATGTGTGAATACATAGACAAACAGAGTGTCACTAGTATGCCTCTACTTGACTAGCTCGTTAATCAAAGATGGTTATGTTTCCTAACCATAGACATGAGTTGTCATTTGATTAACGGGATCACCTCATTAGGAGAATGACGTGATTGACTTGACCCATTCCGTTAGCTTAGCACTCGATCGTTTAGAATGTTGCTATTGCTTTCTTCATGACTTATACATGTTCCTATGACTATGAGATTATGCAACTCCCGTTTACCGGAGGAACACTTTGTGTGCTACCAAATGTCACAACGTAACTGGGTGATTATAAAGGTGCTCTACAGGTGTCTCCAAAGGTACTTGTTGGGTTGGCGTATTTCGAGATTAGGATTTGTCACTCCGATTGTCGGAGAGGTATCTCTGGGCCCACTCGGTAATGCACATCACTATAAGCCTTGCAAGCATTGCAACTAATGAGTTAGTTGCGGGATGATGTATTACGAAACGAGTAAAGAGACTTGCCGGTAACGAGATTGAACTAGGTATCGAGATACCGACGATCGAATCTCGGGCAAGTAACATACCGATGACAAAGGGAACAATGTATGTTGTTATGTGGTCTGACCGATAAAGATCTTCGTAGAATATGTAGGAACCAATATGAGCATCCAGGTTCCGCTATTGGTTATTGACCGGAGAGGTGTCTCGGTCATGTCTACATAGTTCTCGAACCCGTAGGGTCCGCACGCTTAACGTTACGATGACAGTTATATTATGAGTTTATATGTTTTGATGTACCGAAGGTTGTTCGGAGTCCCGGATGTGATCACGGACATGACGAGGAGTCCCGAAATGGTCGAGACGTAAAGATTGATATATTGGAAGCCTATGTTTGGACATCGGAAGTGTTCTGGGTGAAATCGGGATTTTTCCGGAGTACCGGGAGGTTACCGGAACCCCCCGGTAACTTAATGGGCCTTAGTGGGCCTAGGTGGAAGAGAGGAGAGGAGGCCAGGGCAGGGCCGCGCCCCCCTTCCCCCCCAGTCCGAATAGGACAAGGAGAGGGGGGCGGCGCCCCCCCCCTTCCTTCCTCCCCTCCACCTCTTCCACCTTCCACTCCTAGTCCAACATGGAAAGGGGGGGAGTCCTACTCCCGGTAGGAGTAGGACTCCTCGCGCGCCTCTACCTCCTAGGCCGGTGGCCTCCCCCTTGATCCTTTATATGAGGGGGCAGGGGGCACCTCTAGACACACAATTGATCAATGATCTTTTAGCCGTGTGCGGTGCCCCCCTCCACCACATTACACCTTGATAATATCGTTGCGGAGCTTAGGCAAAGCCCTGCGTCGGTAGAACATCATCATCGTCACCACGCCGTCGTGCTGACGAAACTCTCCCTCAACACTCGGCTGGATCGGAGTTCGAGGGACGTCATCGAGCTGAACGTGTGCTGAACTCGGAGGTGCCGTGCGTTCGGTACTTGATCGGTCGGATCGTTAAGACGTACGACTACATCAACCGCGTTGTGTTAACGCTTCCGCTTTCGGTCTACGAGGGTACATGGACAACACTCTCCCCTCTCGTTGCTATGCATCACCATGATCTTGCGTGTGCGTAGAATTTTTTTGAAATTACTACGTTCCCCAACAGTGGCATCCGAGCCAGGTTTTATGCGTTGATGCTATGCACGAGTAGAACACAAGTGAGTTGTGGGCGATATAAGTCATACTGCTTACCAGCATGTCATACTTTGGTTCGGCGGTATTGTGAGATGAAGCGGCCCGGACCGACATTACGCGTACGCTTACGCGAGACTGGTTTCACCGTTGCGAGCACTCGTTGCTTAAAGGTGACTGGCGGGTGTCTGTCTCTCTTACTTTAGTTGAACCGAGTATGGCTACGCCCGGTCCTCGCGAAGGTTAAAACAGCACCAACTTGACAAACTATCGTTGTGGTTTTGATGCGTAGGTAAGAACGGTTCTTGCTAAGCCCGTAGCAGCCACGTAAAACTTGCAACAACAAAGTAGAGGACGTCTAACTTGTTTTTGCAAGGCATGTTGTGACGTGATATGGTCAAGACATGATGCTATATTTTATTGTATGAGATGATCATGTTTTGTAACCGAGTTATCGGCAACTGGCAGGAGCCATATGGTTGTCGCTTTATTGTATGCAATGCAATCGCCATGTAATTGTTTTACTTTACCACTAAGCGGCAGCGATAGTCGTAAAAGCAATAAGTTGGCGAGACGACAACGATACTACGATGGAGATCAAGGTGTCGCGCCGGTGACGGTGGTGATCATGACGGTGCTTCGGAGATGGAGATCACAAGCACAAGATGATGATGGCCATATCATATCACTGACATTGATTGCATGTGATGTTTATCTTTTATGCATCTTATCTTGCTTTGGTTGACGGTAGCATTATAAGATGATCTCTCACTAAAATTTCAAGATAAAAGTGTTCTCCCTGAGTATGCACCATTGCGAAAGTTCTTCGTGCTGAGACACAACGTGATGATCGGGTGTGATAGGCTCTACGTTCAAATACAACGGGTGCAAAACAGTTGCACACGCGGAATACTCAGGTTAAACTTGACGAGCCTAGCATATGCAGATATGGCCTCGGAACACGGAGACCGAAAGGTCGAGCGTGAATCATATAGTAGATATGATCAACATAGTGATGTTCACCATTGAAACTACTCCATCTCACGTGATGATCGGACATGGTTTAGTTGATTTGGATCACGTAATCACTTAGATGATTAGAGGGATGTCTATCTAAGTGGGAGTTCTTAAGTAATATGATTAATTGAACTTGAATTTATCATGAACTTAGTACATGATAGTATCTTGCTTGTCTATGTTAATTGTAGATAAATGGCCCGTGCTGTTCTTCCGTTGAATTTTAATGCGTTCCTTGAGAAAGAAAAGTTGAAAGATGATGGTAGCAATTACACGGACTGGGTCCGTAACTTGAGGATTATCCTCATTGCTGCACAGAAGAATTACGTCCTGGAAGCACCGCTAGGTGCCAGGCCTCCTGCAAGGGCAACACCAGAAGTTATGAACGTCTGGCAGAGCAAAGCTGATGACTACTCGATAGTTCAGTGTGCCATGCTTTACGGCTTAGAACCGGGTCTTCAAAGACATTTTGAACGTCATGGAGCATATGAGATGTTCCAGGAGTTGAAGTTAATATTTCAAGCAAATGCCCGGATTGAGAGATATGAAGTCTCCAATAAGTTCTACAGCTGCAAGATGGAAGAGAATAGTTCTGTCAGTGAGCATATACTCAAAATGTCTGGGTATAATAATCACTTGATTCAACTGGGAGTTAATCTTTCGGATGATAGCGTCATTGACAGAATTCTTCAATCACTGCCACCAAGCTACAAGAGCTTCGGGATGAACTATAACATGCAAGGGATGAATAAGACAATTCCCGAGCTCTTCGCAATGCTAAAGGCAGCGGAGGTAGAAATCAAAAAGGAGCATCAAGTGTTGATGGTCAATAAGACCACTAGTTTCAAGAAAAAGGGCAAAGGGAAGAAGAAGGGGAACTTCAAGAAGAACAGCAAGCAAGTTGCTGTTCAGGAGAAGAAACCCAAGTCTGGACCTAAGCCTGAAATGAGTGCTTCTACTACAAGCAGACTGGTCACTGGAAGCGGAACTGCCCCAAGTATTTGGCGGATAAGAAGGATGGCAAGGTTAACACAGGTATATGTGATATACATGTTATTGATGTGTACCTTACTAATGCTCGCAGTAGCACCTGGGTATTTGATACTGGTTCTGTTGCTAATATTTGCAACTCGAAACAGGGGCTACGGATTAAGCGAAGATTGGCTAAGGACGAGGTGACGATGCGCGTGGGAAATGGTTCCAAAGTCGATGTGATTGCGGTCGGCATGCTACCTCTACATCTACCTTCGGGATTAGTATTAGACCTAAATAATTGTTATTTGGTGCCAGCGTTGAGCATGAACATTATATCTAGATCTTGTTTGATGCGAGACGGTTATTCATTTAAATCAGAGAATAATGGTTGTTCTATTTATATGAATAATATCTTTTATGGTCATGCACCCTTGAAGAGTGGTCTATTTTTAATGAATCTCGATAGTAGTGACACACATATTCATAATGTCGAAGCCAAAAGATGCAGAGTTGATAATGACAGTGCAACTTATTTGTGGCACTGCTGTTTAGGTCATATCGGTGTAAAGCGCATGAAGAAACTCCATACTGATGGACTTTTGGAATCACTTGATTATGAATCACTTGGTACTTGCGAACCGTGCCTCATGGGCAAGATGACTAAAACACCGTTCTCCGGAACTATGGAGAGAGCAACAGATTTATTGGAAATCATACATACAGATGTATGTGGTCCGATGAATATTGAGGCTCGTGGCGGATATCGTTATTTTCTCACCTTCACAGATGATTTGAGCAGATATGGGTATATCTACTTAATGAAACATAAGTCTGAAACATTAGAAAAGTTCAAAGAATTTCAGAATGAAGTTGAAAATCATCGTAACAAGAAAATAAAATTTCTATGATCTGATCGTGGAGGAGAATATTTGAGTTACGAGTTTGTCCTACATTTGAAACAAGCGGAATAGTTTCGCAACTCAAGCCACCCGGAACACCACAGCGTAATGGTGTGTCCGAACGTCGTAATCGTACTTTACTAGATATGGTGCGATCTATGATGTCTCTTACTGATTTACCGCTATCGTTTTGGGGTTATGCTTTAGAGACGGCTGCATTCACTCTAAATAGGACACCATCGAAATCCGTTGAAACGACACCTTATGAACTATGGTTTGGCAAGAAACCAAAGTTGTCGTATCTTAAAGTTTGGGGTTGCGATGCTTATGTGAAGAAACTTCAACCTGATAAGCTCGAACCTAAATCGGAGAAATGTGTCTTCATAGGATACCCAAAGGAGACTGTTGGGGTACACCTTCTATCACAGATCCGAAGGCAAGACATTCGTTGCTAAGAATGGATCCTTTCTAGAGAAGGAGTTTCTCTCGAAAGAAGTGAGTGGGAGGAAAGTAGAACTTGATGAGGTAACTGTACCTGCTCCCTTATTGGAAAGTAGATCATCACAGAAACCAGTTTCTGCGACACCTACACCAATTAGTGGGGAAGTTAATGATAATGATCATGAAACTTCAGATCAAGTTATTACTGAACCTCGTAGATCAACCAGATCAAGATCCGCACCAGAGTGGTACAGTAATCCTGTTCTGGAGGTTATGTTACTAGACCATGACGAACCTACGAAATATGAAGAAGCGATGGTGAGCCCAGATTCCGCAAAATGGCTTGAGGCCATGAAATCCGAGATGGGATCCATGTATGAGAACAAAGTATGGACTTTGGTTGACTTGCCCGATGATCGGCAAGCCATTGAAAATAAATGGATCTTTAAGAAGAAGACTGACGCTGACGGTAATGTTACTGTCTATAAAGCTCGACTTGTTGCAAAAGGTTTTCGACAAGTTCAAGGAATTGACTACGATGAGACCTTCTCACCCGTAGCGATGCTTAAGTCTGTCCGAATCATGTTAGCAATTGCTGCATTTTATGATTATGAAATTTGGCAAATGGATGTCAAAACTGCATTCCTGAATGGATTTCTGGAAGAAGAGTTGTATATGATGCAACCGGAAGGTTTTGTCGATCCAAAGGGAGCTAACAAAGTGTGCAACCTCCAGCGATCCATTTATGGACTGGTGCAAGCCTCTTGGAGTTGGAATAAACGCTTTGATAGTGTGATCAAAGCATTTGGTTTTATACAGACTTTTGGAGAAGCCTGTATTTACAAGAAAGTGAGTGGGAGCTCAGTAGCATTTCTGATATTATATGTGGATGACATATTGCTAATTGGAAATGATATAGAATTTCTGGATAGCATAAAGGGATACTTGAATAAGAGTTTTTCAATGAAAGACCTCGGTGAAGCTGCATATATATTAGGCATTAAGATCTATAGAGATAGATCAAGACGCTTAATTGGACTTTCACAAAGCACATACCTTGACAAAGTTTTGAAGAAGTTCAAAATGGATCAAGCAAAGAAAGGGTTCTTGCCTGTACTACAAGGTGTGAGATTGAGTAAGACTCAATGCCCGACCACTATAGAAGATAGAGAGAAGATGAAAGATGTTCCCTATGCTTCAGCCATAGGCTCTATCATGTATGCAATGCTGTGTACCAGACCTGATGTGTGCCTTGCTATAAGTTTAGCAGGGAGGTACCAAAGTAATCCAGGAGTGGATCACTGGACAGCGGTCAAGAACATCCTGAAATACCTGAAAAGGACTAAGGATATGTTTCTCGTTTATGGAGGTGACAAAGAGCTCATCGTAAATGGTTACATTGATGCAAGCTTTGACACTGATCCGGACGATTCTAAATCGCAAACCGGATACGTATTTACATTGAACGGTGGAGCTGTCAGTTGGTGTAGTTCTAAGCAAAGTGTCGTGGCGGGATCTACGTGTGAAGCGGAGTACATAGCTGCTTCGGAAGCAGCAAATGAAGGAGTCTGGATGAAGGAGTTCATATCCGATCTAGGTGTCATACCTAGTGCATCGGGACCAATGAAAATCTTTTGTGACAATACTGGTGCAATTGCCTTAGCAAAGGAATCCAGATTTCACAAGAGAACCAAGCACATCAAAAGACACTTCAATTCCATCCGGGATTTAGTCCAGGTGGGAGACATAGAAATTTGCAAGATACATACGGATCTGAAAGTTGCAGGCCCGTTGACTAAGCCTCTTCCATGAGCAAAACATGATCAGCACCAAGACTCCATGGGTGTAAGAATCATTACTGTGTAATCTAGATTATTGACTCTAGTGCAAGTGGGAGACTGAAGGAAATATGCCCTAGAGGCAATAATAAAGTTGTTATTTATATTTCCTTATATCATGATAAATGTTTATTATTCATGCTAGAATTGTATTAACCGGAAACATAATACATGTGTGAATACATAGACAAACAGAGTGTCACTAGTATGCCTCTACTTGACTAGCTCGTTAATCAAAGATGGTTATGTTTCCTAGCCATAGACATGAGTTGTCATTTGATTAACGGGATCACCTCATTAGGAGAATGACGTGATTGACTTGACCCATTCCGTTAGCTTAGCACTCGATCGTTTAGTATGTTGCTATTGCTTTCTTCATGACTTATACATGTTCCTATGACTATGAGATTATGCAACTCCCGTTTATCGGAGGAACACTTTGTGTGCTACCAAACGTCACAACGTAACTGGGTGATTATAAAGGTGCTCTACAGGTGTCTCCAAAGGTACTTGTTGGGTTGGCGTATTTCGAGATTAGGATTTGTCACTCCGATTGTCAGAGAGGTATCTCTGGGCCCACTCGGTAATGCACATCACTATAAGCCTTGCAAGCATTGCAACTAATGAGTTAGTTGCGGGATGATGTATTACGGAACGAGTAAAGAGACTTGCCAGTAACGAGATTGAACTAGGTATCGAGATACCGATGATCGAATCTCGGCCAAGTAACATACCGATGACAAAGGGAACAACGTATGTTGTTATGCGGTCTGACCGATAAAGATCTTCGTAGAATATGTAGGAACCAATATGAGCATCCAGGTTCCGCTATTGGTTATTGACCGGAGAGGTGTCTCGGTCATGTCTACATAGTTCTCGAACCCGTAGGGTCCGCAGGCTTAACGTTACGATGACAGTTATATTATGAGTTTATATGTTTTGATGTACCGAAGGTTGTTCGGAGTCCCAGATGTGATCACGGACATGACGAGGAGTCTCGAAATGGTCGAGACATAAAGATTGATATATTGGAAGCCTATGTTTGGACATCGGAAGTGTTCCGGGTGAAATCGGGATTTTTCCGGAGTACCGGGAGGTTACCGGAACCCCCCGGTAACTTAATGGGCCTTAGTGGGCCTAGGTGGAAGAGAGGAGAGGAGGCCAGGGCAGGGCCGCGCCCCCCTTCCCCCCAGTCCGAATAGGACAAGGAGAGGGGGGCGGCGCCCCCCCTTCCTTCCTCCCCTCCACCTCTTCCACCTTCCACTCCTAGTCCAACATGGAAAGGGGGGAGTCCTACTCCGACTCCTCCTGGCGCGCCTCTACCTCCTAGGCCGGCGGCCTCCCCCTTGCTCCTTTATATACGGGGGCAGGGGGCACCTCTAGACACACAATTGATCAACGATCTTTTAGCCGTGTGCGGTGCCCCCCTCCACCACATTACACCTTGATAATATCGTTGCGGAGCTTAGGCAAAGCCCTGCGTCGGTAGAACATCATCATCGTCACCACGCCGTCGTGCTGACGAAACTCTCCCTCAACACTTGGCTGGATCAGAGTTCGAGGGACGTCATCGAGCTGAACGTGTGCTGAACTCGGAGGTGCCGTGCGTTCGGTACTTGATCGGTCGGATCGTGAAGACGTACGACTACATCAACCGCGTTGTGTTAACGCTTCTGCTTTCGGTCTACGAGGGTACGTGGACAACACTCTCCCCTCTCATTGCTATGCATCACCATGATCTTGCGTGTGCGTAGAATTTTTTTGAAATTACTACGTTCCCCAACAGCCTCCACTCCCTCCATGACCAATTAAACATCTCCCAGCAAATAATGAGTAATTGCGTAAAATAGGGAAATGCAAACTAGCCCCTCTAGCTTCCGACACTCCTCTCTTTCCCCTACGGTAACTTCCTCGATAAAATCTTCCACATCTCTAGGATGTGGTTCATTGATGCTGCCCTCATAAGGTAATTTGCAAACCTCACAAAAATCATAAAGCGTCATCTCCTTATGCTCATCATATAAATAAAATTCTACCGTAGGTGGTGATTTCCTAGCATGAAAGTAAATTTTTTGCACGAAGGTATTAGTGAGTAGGAGGTATTGATCACACTTATCGTGGAGGCTGCCTGCATTCTCGGCCAAATAATAGAAATCCTCATAAATTCCGGCCGCCCCCCAAAAATGCATCGCTTTGCCATTCACACGGCCGAACCTCTGCGGAGAAGGTTATACTTGGGCTTCTTTTTCTCTTCATTTTTATTTTCTTTAGAACCCCGACTTGAAGAGCCTCTTAACAATCTGCTTATCATTTTCCTCCTCTAAAAAATTCTGAAATTTTTAGTGACTCAAAATAAAAGTGAACCAAACTCAACAAGATTGATAGCAACTACTCCTACAAGTGCCTAGTATATCATGCATAAAAACTACTTTGGACCATATAAATTTGGCATGCAAGCTCAAGAACAAGGCCACCACAACAGCAAAAATTTGCAATAAAAAAAGCACTAGAACAAAAACTAATTGGACCATTGGAGGAGTCACATACCGAAGAACAATCCCCCAAAACAGTTTTGCAAATGGAGCTTTGCACAAGGAGATCCAAAATGGCAACAAGATGAGCTAGAACATGGATTTGAGCAACAAGATGATTTTTTCTGGAGGAAGACGAAGTGGATGGGTGCTGGAATAAGTGAGGGGGACCCACAAGGCAGGGGGCGCACACAGGGGGTAGGGCGTGCCCTCCACCCTTATGGGCAGCTGGTGGGTCCCCTCTGGTTGTTCTTAGTGCCAAAAGTTCTAAAATATTCTATAAAAAATCATACTAAATTTTCAGGGCATTTGGAGAACTTTTATTTCTGGGACATTTTTGTAATTGCACGGATAAATCAGAAAACAGACAGATAATACTATTTTTGCTTTATTTATTCTAAATAACAGAAAGTAAAAGGTGTGTACAGAAGGTTGTGATGTCTAAATTCATCCATCTCATGCTCATAAAAAGGAATCCATTAACAAGGTTGATGAAGTCTTATTAACAAACTTCTTCCGAATAACATGAAACCGGAGAATTTTTGAATAACACTAGGTTACCTCAACGAGGATATGCATGTGCCCAATGATAGGAATATCATATTTCTTTTTGACAGTAGGGAGAGGGAATTCAAAACCTCCAATAGTAATAGTTGAAATTTTTTCCAATAGAATTGATACCATGAACTTGAGGTTGTTTCTACGGAAAGTGTATTGTATGCTCATTACCATTAACATGAAAAGTGGCATTGCCCTTATTGGAATCAATAACAGCCCCTGCATTATTCAAAAAGGGTCTACCAAGGATGATCGACATATTGTCATCCTCGGGAATATCAAGAATAACAAAGTCCGTTAAGGTAGTAATGTTTGCAACCACAACTGGCACATCCTCACAAATACCGATGGGTATAGCAGTTGATTTATCAACCATTTGGAAAGAGATTTCAGTAGGTGTCAACTTATTCAATTCAAGTCTATGATATAAAGAGAAAGACATAACACTAACACCGTCTCCAAGATCACATAAAGCAGTTTTAACATAGTTTCTTTTAATTGAGCATGGTATAGTTGGTACTCCCGGGTCTCCTAGTTTCTTTGGTATTCCACCCTTAAAAGTATAATTAGCAAACATGGTGGAAATTTCAGCTTCTGGTATCTTTCTTTTATTAGTAACAATATCTTTCATATACTTAGCATAAGGGGACATTTTCAGAATATCAGTCAAACGCATACGCAAAAACACAGGTCTAAGCATTTCAAGAAAGCACTCAAAATCCTCATCATCCTTTTTCTTGGATGGTTTAGGAGGAAAGGGCATGGGTTTCTGCACCCATGGTTCTCTTTCTTTACCATGTTTCCTAGCAATGAAGTCTCTCTTATCATAACGTTGATTCTTTGATTATGGGTTATAAAGATCAACAACAGGTTCTACCTCCACATCATTATCATTACTAGGTTGAGCATCAACATGAACATCATCATTAACATTAGCACTAGGTTCATGTTCATTACCAGATTGTGTCTCAGCATCAGAAATAGAAATATCATTGGGATTCTCATAAGTGTCTATAACAGGTTCACTAGAAGCATGCAAAGTCCTATCAGTTTTCCTTTTCTTTTTATTACTAGGACTAGGTGCATCAGTGTCGTGGTATTCTCACGGGGGGCTTGCGAGTCGACAGATGCCACAAGGGCTTAGTGTGAGGGTAAGACTGCTGCTGATAGGCCCGGGAGCGGGTATGCGAGTAGCACGCGCTAGTTTACCCAGGTTCGGGGCTCTCCGAAGAGATAATACCCCTACTCCTGCATGTCTGAGTATCTGTAGTATATCTGGTACAGAGTTGCTCCTGGAGCTGTATCTGAGCTCAGTGCCATAGGCATCTGGCTTTGTATATGCATATGAGCACAAGTGTGTGCATGGCCGCAAGTGCATGAGCATGCATGCGTGAGTGTGCGGGAGTGTGAGTCCATCCCCCATGGATGGATGGATGTGTGCCTTTATATAGGCATGGGGGTAGTGGCTTTGGTTGTAAGCTACCATGGGTAGCTTACAAGCCAAGCTATGTAGGCATGGTGCATGTCATGCTTGTTCCCTGGGCACTTTATAGAATAGTGCCAAGGGGACAGGTACACTGTAGATGATGGCGTCGCGGTATAGCCGTCTCGTCCGCGGTATGGCCGCCACGTCAGGGTCTTGTCGATGTCGGTTCGGGCTGCAGTCGGCAGCCGGCTGGTCAGCGCAGTCAGCAGTCTGCAGCCGGCCGGATGAGCAGTCGGACGGGGAGCCGGCAGGAGCGGCCGTGCAGTCGGACTGAGGGGCTTTGCTGGCCCCGATGTCTTGAATTATTGTCTCGCCGTCTTCGGGGTATCCGTGGCCAATTACTCTGACAGTAGCCCCCAAGCCTCCGGGCAACTTGGAAAAGTTGGGCGGAGGTTTTTTGGCGGGTGTTTCATGGAAATGATCATGCAAAAGACAAAGTTAGTCCACGCAGATATATCAAATGATTGCTTTTAGCACTGCAAGTTTTATGCGGAGGGTGCCGACTCGGTTTCGTCCGAGCCCCCTTCAATCTCTTTCATGTTCCCTCTGCTCTTTGGCTTGTGCTCTCGCTTGCCGGACAGCCGCTCTGCGGTCTGTGGCTGAGAGTGGGCCGCAGAGTGGAGTGTACAATACTCAGACTCTGGGAGCGAATTTAACCGAGCAGATACTCATAAAGAAAATGGTCGGGTCGCCCGAACCGCTTTTTTTCCCGGACGTTTTTCGCGTGGATGGCCTCCAGCGTTCACTCTTGCTAGCCGGACAGCCGCTCTGCGGTCTGTGACTAAGAGTGGGCCTTTGGTACTGCGCACGCTACTAAGCCGTCTGCAGGAACAAACGTCTCAGGCCAAGCGGCCAGCCCCCGGGCCAACTCTGGCTGGCGCCGGGGCGAACAATGCTGCAACTTTAATAAAATGCGGAGATAGCCCCCGAGCATCGCTCGGGGTTATCCGTGCTCTCGCGGTGAAAAAATATGCGAGTGAGGAGCTCACATTGATTTTCGTGTAGCCGAGGCGCAGGTCGTCAAAGACAGCCGGCGCGGCTCGGCGCTCGCGGAGCGCGTCGACGCACCCGCTGGGTGTAGCCCTCGAGCCTCTAGGCGCTCGAGGAGGGTCCAGCCAGTCGGGCCTGACCGGCCAGGCGGCAAGCAGAACGCAGCCGAGCCGGCCTGGCACAGCCGGCCAGGTGGCGAGGCGTCTGGCAGCGCCCTTTTTCTTCTTTCTTCTCTTGTTTTTGTTTCTTGTAATCTTCCGTGGGGGCACGCCAGCACACCCACTGGGTGTAGCCCCCGAGATTCGGGCCGACTGCTGAGTAGTCGGGCTGGATCTCCCGGCAAATACTTTGTCTTCTTCCTTGCGGGGGCGCGTCGGCGCACACACTGGGTGTAGCCCCCGAGATTCGGGACGACTGCTGAGCAGTCGGGCCGGATCTCCTGGCGACTACTTTGTCTTCTTCTTCGCGAGGGCGCGTCAGCGCACCCGCTGGGTGTAGCCCCTGAGATTCGGGTCGACTGCTGAGCAGTCGGGCCGGATCTCCCGGCGACTACTTTGTCTTTTTCTTTTTCTTCTTCAGGCGGCTGGGCAGGCGGACTCCGACACAGCAGTCGGGCTCTTTGCAGTCGGCCAGGCAGCCAGCGGTCGGACGCACATTTCTTTCTTCTGCTTCATTTCTCGGACGCCCACTTTTTTCAGCAGTGGGCAGTCGGCCCTTTGACTTTTCTTTGGGTAGCCGGCCCACCTCTTTCTCTGCTTCTTTTCAGCCGGCTCCCGACTTCCTTCTTTCCTTTTTCTCTAACCGGATCACACCTCGTCCTTTTTCACGGGCAGCCGACCACATCGGTCGGGCGGGGGAGCCGGCCGGGACGCGCAAAGCCGGTAGGCAGTCGGGCCGGCCGGGTTGCGGGGGAGCCGGCCGTCCGGGTTGCGGGCAGCCGACCTGCGCGAAGGCGGCAGGCGGCCGGCAAGGGCGACCCGCGGAGGCGGCCGCGGGGAGCCGGAGCGGTGCTGCCAGAGTCCAGGAGCTGGGCAGCTGGCGCAGGCAGCGCGTGGAGCAAGCGACGGGGCGCCAGCCGGTGCGGGCGGAGCAGCGCCGGGCAGAGGTGCGAAGGCTGGGTGCTAAGTGAGCCGGGGCGGAGCCGGCGGGGGCGCACGGCAGCAGCCAACCGAGGGTGCGCGGGGCCGAGGCCGAAGCCGGCGAAGCGAGCGGGGCAGCAGGAGGCCCCGGGCGACGCGGGTGGCCCGTCCGGCAGGGCGCTGCGGAGGAGAAGGCGACCCGGACACCGGGAGCGTAGTCGACGCGAGGGGCCGAGGCCGGCTTGCGGGAGGCGGCCCGGGGAAGCCTGGTGGGGGAGATCGGCCGGACCGGGCGGCGGCTGGCGGCGCGAGGCCGGAGCGGCCGGCCAGCGACGAGCCAGCTGCGGGGCGAGCAGGGCCGGACGGCTGCGCGCACGCGCGCGGAGCAGAGGCGATCTGGGGTGGCCGCGGGTGTTGACCGCTGCGGACTGGCGGGCAGGCGGCCGGGCCACGAGCGGGGCTGCGCGTGGGAGGAGATGGCGACCGCAGGGGCCCGGCGCGGCAGCTGCGCGGGGCAGAGGAGCGGAGCGAGGCGCTGGCGTCTCGAGGGAGGGCTCGTGCTCGAGCAACACGGCGGCTTGGCCAGCCGCACGGCAGCGGCAGCGGCTGGTGGAGGTGATGCGCGCATGAGGAAGCAACAACACAGAGCGAAGTAGCTCGGACGGAGCAGCCAGAGTATGTGTCATGTACGAGCGTGTATGAGGAATATCTGACGCGTGTCTGGCCATTATCTGTCTTGCGTCTGGAAATGTATGAGTGGGGTTTGGCTAATGATTTGACCATTGTTTGACTTGTATCTAGCTTGCTTGCATATATGAGATATGGAGTGGCAAACGCGCGCTTCGGCCGGAGCAAGGCACAACGCGGAGTGGAGCGGACGCGAGCGATGCGGCACGGCGCGCGCACGGATGCGGCCGACCGAAGCGAGGCACCGCACGCGTGGTGCGTGCGCGGACGGATGGCCGGCGTCGCAACGGTGATGATGACGAAGGTGGCGAAGCCGACGGCGAGGACGCGCCGTCCCGCGCGGCCGCTCCGGGAGCGGGTCGAAGTCGAGCCCACGAGCGCTACCGGAGAGACGGCGCGACGCCGCGGCGGTGATGGCGAAGATGAGGCCGACGGCGAGGACGCGCCGCCCCTCGCGGCCATTCCGAGGGCGTGTCGATGTCGAGCCCCCGACCGCTATCGGAGGGACGCCGCGACGCCGCGGCGGTAAAGACGAAGATGGTCCCGCCCGGACTGCGAAACCAGCAGGAGCGTTGTAGCATAGTAGTAGTACCGCCCCACGGTGGGCGCCAACTGTCGTGGTATTCTCACGGGGGGCTTGCGAGTCGACAGATGCCACAAGGGCTTAGTCTGAGGGTAAGACTGCTGTTGATAGGCCCGGGAGCGGGTATGCGAGTAGCACGCGCTAGTTTACCCAGGTTTGGGGCTCTCCGGAGAGATAATACCCCTACTCCTGCATGTCTGAATATATATATCTGGGGTGTACATCGGGCAGTACAAAGTGCTCCTGGACTCCGACAGCACCGCTCCGGCTCCCCGCAGCCGCCTCCGCGCGTCGCCCTTGCCGGCCGCCTGCCGCCTTCGCGCAGGCCAGCTGCCCGCAACCCGGACGACCGGCTCCCCCGCAACCCGGCCGGCCCGACCGCCTGCCGGCTTTGCGCGTCCCGGCCGGCTGCCCGTGAAAAAGGACGAGGTGTGATCCGGTTAGAGAAAAAGGAAAGAAGGAAGTCGGGAGCCGGCTGGTTGGCGCAGTCGGCAGCCAGCTGGTCGGCGCAATCAGCAGCCTGCCGCCGGCCGGATGAGCAGTCGGACAGGGAGCCGACAGGAGCGGCCGGGCAGTCGGACCGAGGGGCTTTGCTAGCCCCGATGTCTTGAATTATTGTATCGCCGTCTTCGGGGTATCCGTGGCCAATTACTCCGACAATCAGTATTAATTCTTTGAGAATCTTGCTCAACTCTCTTAGGATGACCCTCAGGATACAAAGGTTCCTGGGTCATTTTACCACCTCTAGTCATAACCCTAACAGCATTATCATTGTTCATACTATTCAATTCATTGAGAAAATCATCATGTGCCTTTAGTACTTGTTCTACTTGAGTTTTCACCATGGAAGCATGCTTACTAATAATCTTAAGATCACTAATAGTTCTACTCATATAATCACCCAAGAAGTCAAGCATGTAAGCATTACATTTCAATTGTCTACTAACATAAGAATTGAAATTTTCTTGTTTAACAATAAAGATATCAAACTCATCCAAGCATTGACTAGCAGACTTATTATGAGGAATATCACCTTCATCAAATCTATAGAGAGAATTTACCTCTACTACCTGTGTCGGTTTATCAAGACCATGTATTTCTTCAATAGGCGGTAAATTCTTAACATCTTCATCTTTAATACCCTTTTCTTTCATAGATTTCTTTGCCTCTTGCATATCTTCGGGACTGAGAAATAGAATACCTCTTTTCTTCAGAGTTGGTTCGGGAAGTGTCAAATCATTATCGTTACTGAATATATTATTCAATAGTAATTCAGCTTGCTCAACAGTTCATTCCCTGAAAACACAACCAGCACAACTATCTAGGTGGCCCCTAGAAGCATCGGTTAGTCCATTATAAAACATATCAAGCATTTCATTTTTCTTGAGAGGATGATCAGGCAAATCATTAAGTAATTGGAGAAGCCTCCCCCAAGCTTGTGGGAGACTTTCTTCTTCAATTTGCATGAAGTTAAATATTTCCTTTAAAGAAGCTTGTTTCTTCAATTATGAGCAGGGAAATATTTTTCAGAGAAGTAGTAAATCATATCATGGGGACTATGCACACAACCAGGAGCAAGAGAATTAAACCATAACTTAGCATCACCCTTTAACGAGAAAGGAAATAATTTAAGAATGTACACTACTGCAGGATGGTCCAAACGTGACACTACGATCAGAGACCCTTCGACGAAACTATGTGTGATGCCACAATCGCAACCGGTGGTATAAAAAACCATCAAAAAAGGTGGAAAAGTTTTGCGATGATAGATGCATCAAACACGGTTCGGAATTTAGTTGCGTGTGGGATGCAGGGCATACGGTTCATCTCAATTAACTGTTTGGGATGAGGAGGCACAAAAGATACGGGCAGCCAGATGAAGGCGTGTGCGATATACAGCATACGGTTCACTGGGATGAACTGTGTGTGATTAGGCAACACAATGGAAACGGTTCAACTGAACAAGGTGTGTGTGATACGTGGCAAACAGGTCTGTAATCTGAAATGTGTGCGAAGACCAATAATAACACAGACAATTGCTGCTAATAAGCCGTGTGAATTACTCTGTCTTCAATAGAATAACATGTGTGTGTGTATTTATATATATATATATAACTGAAATAAACATCCAATTACATAAGTGACTATACAGATCATTCGCACACACCTCAATAAACAATTGCATGCATTCTAAAGTAGGAGAAATGATTGTCTAGTCATCTACTTCTTGTGACGCTCTTGCCACTGCTATGTGGCTCGATCCCTCGTCTTTGTCAGGAAGAAGACAATTCCTCATGTCAACGATCCGCCTGTACATCTCGTAGCTTGTGTACGCGTCCATGGCAGCGTACTTGACATGTTGTTCATCCAGTCTCTTATGCCACACACTGTGCCAGGCGTTCTTGTCCTTATTGCTCTCTTCCTTCATCTTCGCGTAGTAGGGGTCGATGATGGCCGAGGCAAGGTCAACTGGGGAGTTCAGTTTGCTTTTGTCGCTGCCGCAGACCTTGTAGTGGTGCTGGATGTTGACAATATTCAGGCATTTCAAGTCCGAAACCTTGAGCGCTTTTAGATCGTTGGTGGTGTCCACCGTAGCGAAACTATAGTCGGAGCTGTTGATAAACCTGGAGAAATGCTCACAACGCCTTGTGGCAAGGTATAAGTGGTAGACGAGGACGTCATGTCGCACGCACAAATGGGCGACGGCAACCTTCTGATCATGCCCGGCACAACCGATGGTGTACTCGAGGTCGAAGCCGACCACTCGGTACTTGTCCTCAGCAAGGAACTGCTCCATAGTTTGGATGGAGCTCTCCACCGAGACCGGATCCTTCGTGTACACCACCGAGAGGGCCTTCCCCATCACGTGGGTGTCCACTACGTGATGCGTGGTGTACTGCCTGCGTGGTGTACTGCCCGCCGTTGTCGTCGTCAGCCGCTGGGAGCGTCATTGGAGCCACGGGGAGCGCCATTGGAACCGATGGATGTCCTCTTTGTATGTGTCCTTGTGGGTGTGCTTATTGTGTTGTGTGAGATGAGAGATGAAGGTAAATGGCCGCAGGAATAAAAGGGGGCCGGGCGGCGTGGATTCTTGGCGCGTTCGCATGGCAGTTTTTGCAGCGGGTAACTGCATCGTCGCGCGGCGCCCGGCGCAACCGCTTGCACACGAACGTGCGTGATCGTGCACCAGCCCCAAACACTGGCAGCGCGCATGGAGGGACGTGGGCAGAGCATCCAGAGGGATGCGAGAGCAGAGCACACGTGGCGGGACGTGAGCAGAGCGTGCCGCGGCCGCCTGAACCGCAAGCAACCACACGCATAGAGCAGTTGAACATGCAGGAAATGGTCGCCTACAAGCCGGCCGACAGTTGCGTCGCTGCGTAGAGAGTGGCCGTGTGGTACCACCTCCGTCTAGTCTATAGTCTCTTTTATATTCCGTGCCATACTTTGCCCTCAAATTTAACCAACAAAATGTCAATGCATGTTTTAAAAATTATATAATTGGAAACTATGTTCACAAATCCACCTATATAATCTTTGGCGACATGCATTCGTATTTTATTAGTTAAATCATACTTATAAACCAGGACGGTGGTATATTAGGTAATTAAATCGCAAATGTTTTTTTATTAACCATATGTGTACGTGGCCTTTCGTCCTCCTCTCGCACGTCTTGTCACCCCGCTGCCGCAGACGGCTTACAACGTAAGATTGCGCAGCACGCGGGGGCGTTCTTTTTGCCAAACGGTGGCGCCAATGAATCGTCGGTGAGCCCATTCCCGCGCAACCTCGCAGGTTCTCGCGCAAGCTTCCCGCCCGACTCAGTGAAATCACCCAAAATCCCAATGCTTACCGGCCTGCTATAAAAACCCTCACGACCGGCGAGTCCTGCGTCGCATTTTCCCCTCCATCCCTATAGCTTATCTCGTCTGCTTCTCCCACAATCGCCAATGGCACCAGTCCGTCGTCGTCGCTCAGCCACTCCGCCGTCATCAGAGGACAGCTCCAGCTGGGAGGCTACACCGCGGCGGCGGCGCAGTCCCCGGCGTAGTGTAGTGCGCGTGGCATCCCTGTTGTGTGTGCGCGGAACACCCAGCACACGCTCCGCCGCCGATGCCTGTCGGCAGCTGTTGCCGGCCATCGTTTCCGCCACACCATCGTCGAAAGCCAGGGCCATCGCCCGCTCCGCCGCCGCGGCCCGAAGGCGGGAGGTGGCCGTCGTTGCCGCCACCCCACTGCCGGCCACTGTGGCCATCACCCGCTCCGCCACCGCGGCCCGAAGGCAGGAGGTGGTGGTCGTGGCCGCCACCCCGTCGTCGGCCGCTGTGGCCGCCAGCACACCGTCGACCGCTAGGGTCATCACCCGCTCCGCCACCGCCGCCCGAAGGCGGGAGGCGGAGGTGGATGCCCGCATGTGCGTCAGCGACCTTGCGCGCTGCATCGAGTTCCTGCGGGAGGAGGAGGAGCGCCGCGTCGAGCATGCAAAGAGCCTTACCGCTGCCGTGGCCGCGGTACATGCCGCCTCAGAGGCGAGGAATCAGGAGATCTACGAGGAGAACCACCGCTT
This sequence comes from Aegilops tauschii subsp. strangulata, assembly GCF_002575655.3. Lineage (NCBI taxonomy): Eukaryota > Viridiplantae > Streptophyta > Magnoliopsida > Poales > Poaceae > Aegilops > Aegilops tauschii. Next base: position 232,757,682 of record NC_053039.3, read on the forward strand.
CGAGAGGGGTCGTCTGGAGCGACAGAGGGCGTTTGAGGTGAGCGCCGCTGAAGCTGCATTAGCGGCAGGCACCGCATTGCGGTTGCCCAGCTCGTCGGTAGGCTCCTCCTCCGCCGCCTCTTGCTGAGCGCGCTCGGTAGAGGAGAGGCAGCCGGAAGTAGTACAAAGCCCCTCCGCAGTAGTAGTAGTAGTATTATTTAAGGGCTATTTTGTTCAGTTCATCTGACTATAGATGTGGTGGAACTGTACAACATACTTAAATTAGCTAGTATATATAGTCGAACTAGCTATTTCAGTATGTGGTTGCCAACAATTGGGGAAAAGTTTGGTCGGTTCAGCTGTCAAGTTGAACTGTTTGTATAAATTAAGAACGACAACTTAATCTTTGAATGAAATCTATGCTTAATTACTGAATTTTAGTTGCAAAAATTAGATACTGCTAGTGATTTTTAGCTCCATATTTTGACAAATCGCAGTGTTACAAGGAGTGACAAATCTTACCAAATTGTTTGTACGTGGTTGCACACGGGTTATCCAAAACACCGTTTGCGTTGAAGGGATGCACAAATCCTGCGCTGCTCTCACTTTGCATATGGGTGTTCTATCTAAAACGTTTGCGATCAAGAGCTGCAGAAATCCTGCTCGGCACATTTTCTCTTGGCTTTCTGGGGAAGCTGTCGGTTTGCATACGAGTGTTCTAACTAAAACGTTTGCGAAGAGTGTTTTATATTTAAAAAGCGAATTAAACTGCGGCTTGGGCGCCATTAATGGAGAGGATGCGAGCAAGGCGGGCGGCCATGGAAGTCAAAGGGCTCGCTTCCCAGTGAGCCTGCGCAGCGTATAGCTCGCACGCTTCCCGGAGAGCCTGCGCACCCGAGGACAGCTTGCACGCCTCTCGGTCAGCTTGCGCACCGGACGGCGCTCGCACGCCTCCCGTTTAGTCAAGGTCAAGCAGCTGTCCGCACGGCACCTCCTACAGCCAGTAAAACCAAGACACGTGGCGTCACGTGAATGGTTAACAGAATTTTGGACGTACTAGAATTTAAAAACTAGGCATCTCATTGTTTTGCTGGCAATCAACGGTGCCCCGGTGTTTGAAATTCATTCCCATTTATTGCATGGGACCTAAGCATGCACCCAAGGACACAGATTTGATTTTTCAACCAATTTATATGCACTGGAGCATGTGCATGTAGTTCAAATTTGAATTATGCACATAAATGCATTGAAAACTCAGTTAATGCATAAAAATGTCCAAACGAACCCCGAAAAATCACAAAAATTCACACAACACTCCCGTTGTTCTATGTTGACACGAGAAAAAATTTTGAAACCAATAAGAGGCAATGGATATCATTTCGTCCCCAAAGGTGGGACGTTCCCTACCGAAAACCATCATGCTTGTTGCGAGAAGCATATACCCAAACCTGCCCCAAGTGGGACAAAATTTGTACCACGGCATGTTGATGCCGCTCCATGATAGCATGCGAAGTTTCATGAATTTCAGACGAGTTTTGGATTTACTAGAATTTAAAAACCAGGCATCTCAATATTTTGTCAGCAATCAACGGTGCCCTGGTGTTTGAAATTCATTCTCATTTCTTGCATGGGACCTAAGCATGCACCCAAGGACACAGATTTGATTTTTCAACCAATTTATATGCACTGGAGCATGTGCATGTAGTTCAAATTTGAATTATGCACATAAATGCATTGAAAACTCAGTTAATGCATAAAAATGTCCGAACGAACCCCGAAAAATCACAAAAATTGACGCAACACTCCTGTTGTTCTATGTTGACATGAGAAAATTTTTGAAAGCAATAAGAGGCAATGGATATCATTTCGTCCCCAAAGGTGGGGCGTTCCCTATCGAAACCACCATGCTTGTTCTGAGAAGCTCTGGTTTGTGAGAAGCATATACCCAAACCTGCCCCAAATGGGACAAAATTTGTACCACGGCATGTTGATGCCGCTCCATGATAGCATGCCAAGTTTCATGAATTTCGGACGAGTTTTTGATTTAGTAGAATTTAAAAATCAGGCATCTCAATGTTTTGCCGGCTATCAATGGTGCCCTGGTGTTTGAAATTCATTCCCATTTCTTGCATGGGACCTAAGCATGCACCCAAGGACACAGATTTGATTTTTCGACCAATTTATATGCACTAGAGCATGTGCATGTAGTTCAAATTTGAATTATGGACATAAATGCATTGAAAAATCAGTTAATGCATAAAAATGTCCAAACGAACCCCGAAAAATCATAAAAATTCACACAACACTCCTGTTGTTCTATGTTGACACAAGAAAAAATTTGAAAGCAATAAGAGGCAATGGATATCGTTTCGTCCCCAAAGGTGGGACGTTCCCTACCGAAAACCATCATGCTTGTTGTGAGAAGCTCCGATTTGTGAGAAGCATATACCCAAACCTGCCCATATGGGATAAAAATTTTACCACGGCCTGTTGATGTCGCTCCATGATAGCATGCCAAGTTTCATGAATTTTAGACGAGTTTTGGATTTACTAGAATGTTAAAACCAGGCATCTCAATGTTTTGCCGGCAATCAACGGTGCCCTGGTGTTTAAAATTCATTCCCATTTCTTGCATGGACCTAAGCATGCACCCAAGGACACAGATTTGATTTTTCGACGAATTTATATGCACTGGAGCATGTGCATGTAGTACAAATTTTAATTATGCAATAAATGCATTGAAAACTCACTTAATGCATAAAAATGTCCAAACGAACCCCGAAAAATCACAAAAATTCACACAACACTCCTGTTGTTCTATGTTGACACGAGAAAAAAATTGAAAGCAATAAGAGGCAATGGATATCGTTTCGTCCCCAAAGGTGGGACGTTCCCTACCGAAAACCATCATGCTTGTTGTGAGAAGCTCCGGTTTGTGAGAAGCATATACCCAAACCTGCCCCATATGGGACAACAAATTTACCACGGCATGTTGATGCCGCTCCATGATAGAATGCCAAGTTTCATGAATTTCAGACGAGTTTTGGATTTACTAGAATTTAAAACCAGGCATCTCAATGTTTTGCCGGCAATCAACGGTGCCCTGGTGTTTGAAATTCATTCCCATTTCTTGCATGGGACCTAAGCATGCACCCAAGGACACATATTTGATTTTTCGACCAATTTATATGCACTGGAGCATGTGCATGTAGTTCAAATTTGAATTATGCACATAAATGCATTTAAAACTCGGTTAATGCATAAAAATGTCCATACGAACCCCGAAAAATCACAAAAATTCACACAACACTCCTGTTGTTCTAAGTTGACATGAGAAAAAATTTGAAAGCAGCAATGGATATCGTTTCGTCCCCAAAGGTGGGACGTTCCGTACCGAAAACCATCATGCTTGTTGTGAGAAGCTCCGGTTTGTGAGAAGCATATACCCAAACCTGCCCCATATGGGAATATTTTTTTACCACGGCATGTTGATGCCGCTCCATGATAGCATGCCAAGTTTCATGAATTTCATACGAGTTTTGGATTTACTACAATTTAAAAACCAGGCATCTCAATGTTTTGCCGGCAATCAACAGTGCCCTTGTTTGAAATTCATTCCCATTTCTTGCATGGGACCTAAGCATGCACCCAAGGACATAGATTTGATTTTTCAACCAATTTATATGCACTGGAGCATGTGCATGTAGTTCAAATTTGAACTATGCACATAAATGCATTGAAAATTCAGTTAATGCATAAAAATGTCCAAACGAACCCCAAAAAATCAGAAAAATTCACACAACACTCCTGTTGTTCTATGTTGACACGAGAAAAAAATATGAAAGCAATAAGAGGCAAATGGATATCGTTTCGTCCCCAAAGGTGGAACATTCCCTACCGAAAACCATCATGCTTGTTGTGAGAAGCTTGGTTTGTGAGAAGCATATACCCAAACCTGCCCCAAACGGGACAAAATTTTTACCACGACATGTTGATGCCGCTCCATGATAGCATGCCAAGTTTCATGAATTTCAGACGAGTTTTTGATTTACTAGAATTTAAAAACCAGGCATCTCAATTTTTTGCCGGCAATCAATGGTGCCCTAGTGTTTGAAATTCATTCCCATTTCTTGCATGGGACCTAAGCATGCACCAAGGACACAGATTTGATTTTCAACCAATTTATATGCACTGGAGCATGTGCATGTAGTTCAAATTTGAATTATGCACATAAATGCATTGAAAACTCAGTTAATGCATAAAAATGTCCAAACGAACCCTGAAAAATCAGAAAAATTCACACAACACTCTTGTTGTTCTATGTTGACACGAGAAAAAAATAGGAAAGCAATAAGAGGCAAATGGATATCGTTTCATCCCCAAAGGTGGAACATTCCCTACCGAAAACCATCATGCTTGTTGTGAGAAGCTCGGTTTGTGAGAAGCATATACCCAAACCTGCCCCAAATGGGACAAAAAAATTACCACGACATGTTGATGCCGCTCCATGATAGCATGCCAGGTTTCATGAATTTCAGACGAGTTTTTGATTTACTAGGATTTAAAAACCAGGCATCTCAGTTTTTTGCCGGCAATCAATGGTGCCCTAGTGTTTGAAATTCATTCCCATTTCTTGCATGGGACCTAAGCATGCACCCAAGGACACAGATTTGATTTTTCAACCAATTTATATGCACTGGAGCATGTTCATGTAGTTCAAATTTGAATTGTTCACCTGAAATGGCTAGAAAACTAATTTAATGTATAAAATGTTCAAACGAACCCTGAATAATTCCAATTCTTTTACGACACACCAGATAAAAGGTCTAGCAATTCAAACACCGACCATTGCCTCTGTGACCCCATTATGTAATTGAAATCAAGATGAAAAATCAAGTAGATCGCACACAGTTTATTATCAGCAACACTGTGAGATGTAGTACAAAATATCTTGGAGCACCGTCGGTGTATAGTACGCCTATGGCTTACGTGAGAAGGTGCGTCGGCTACAGTCCATAGCCGGCGTCTCAAGCACACTAGCTCGCTCCCCAAATATCATTTCACTGTTCAATCGTCGCCGGTGAAAGATGGGCACGTGGACCCGCGTCATGAGGGAAACTTTGGCGGCCCACTCCGGCGAGAGCGCGGCCGCAGCCGCCATGCGCATGCTAACAAGGTGCATGAGCGCGGCTGCAATCTGCGACCGGGCGGCAAAGGCAGCCCAAACGGCCGCTGTTGCTTCTTAGGTGGCGGCAGCAACATCTACCTCGGGGATAGCAACTGGTGAGAGCGGCACAACAGCTGTCCGTTCCGCAGCGGCAACCTTAGCCCTGATGGAGGCCGCCCACGCCCAGCTCCTGGCGGTCACCGCACAAATCGAACGAAGCTTCTCCGACATCGGTCGACAACCCACGGCCGAAGAGCTAGCATTTGCCGAGAGCGTTCGAGTAGCCGTCCATTCCTCCACCGCATACCTTGCGATGACGGAGCCCGTCCAAGCCCAGATCGCATCCGCCCACGCCTAGCTCGTGGCGGCCTTTTCCAAAGAGATGGCGGACGCGGATGGCGAGATGCTTGCCGAGTATGGTGCGATGGATGCCATGGAGCCCCTTCCCCAGGAAACCGTCAGGCGCGAGCTGGACATGGAGGCGGCGGCAGAGATCGACGAGCACCAGCCGTAGTAGTACTCTTTGTTTTGTTTAATTAAAAGCGCCGGTCTTTAATATGTTACAGTAATGTTTAGGTCAGCTAGCTCTGTTTAATTGCTGAACTTGCTCAATTAAGAAGTGTGGGTGTGCTGTAGTCTCCTTTGTGTAACCAAATTATGCAGTGACGTGGATGACCACTGTAACCATGGAAATTCGAACCAAAACTTTTGACGTTCAAACTCATCACACACGGGTTAAGCTATCTGAATCGTTTGTGATGTCCACATATCGTACACAGTTCTGAATAAGGGACCGTGTGTGATGACACTTTGCGCGCCAGTTTTTTTGCTGAAGCGATTCCAAATTTTGGGCTTCCGCGAAAATATCTACCTCCCCGCCCCGCCCCCTTACCAAAAGCCACATTTCCCCTCTTTCCGCCTTCCTTTCCAAGTTGAAACCTTCACTCCTTGCTTGCAGCGTCGCATCCTCGTCGGCGACCCTCCTTCATGCTGCTCGGCCTCCTCTATCCAGGTAGGTAATCCACACCCGACCCCCATCCTCCTCTTCCTTCCACATCCCACATGCCCCGACCGCCGGAGCGAGCGCGACACCTTCCACCCAAATCACCGACCCCTCCACCAAATAAGCACCGGCCTAAGCCATGGTGCACGCAGTATAGCCAGGACCTCAAGGAGCATTTGGCAGCGGAGAAGCAAATCGCGGACGCATGTGCAGATGAGGTCGCGATGGCTGCCATTCGTGCCGACCCCCAGATCTTGAAGGAGCACCTTGCCATTTGCTAGCTACGCCGGTTAAGCATGCTCGGTTTACCCGTTGCGTGTGTTGCTCCTGCCTTTCCTTCACAAATTCTAGTGAATTGTGCTATCTAATTTTACCATGCAATCTGTTGCTCTAGTGTATATGTCCTATATGTCGTGCAGTGTGGTGCTCACTTATTAAATGTTTTGTTAATTAGTTGTCGTCTTTAGTTAACTGTTTGGTTCAATTATGCAAATGTGATGTTCAATTCTTCAAGCTGCAATTTTGTATTGTCTTCCATGTGAGAAATAAATCGAATTTATCTTTACAAAATTGTGGGTGCATTCTGTTATTGTATACCATGTGAGGAATAAATTGAATTTGGTTGTAGTAAATACATGAGAAACAAATATAATTGCTACAATTGGCTATAGTTAACTGTTTGGTTAACTGTCTGATCTTCTATTAGGAGTATGTTATATTGTGCAATGTAGTGCTCAGTTAATGTTCGGTTCATTTGTTGTGGTGTTTAGTTAACTGCTTGGTTGAATTCTGCAATGCGATGTCCAATTGTCGTGGGTAGAATTTTGTATTGTTGTGCATGTGAGGAATAAATCGAATTTGGCTGCACTTAATACATGAGAAACATATACAAGTGCTATATTTCCTAGTTCTTAATCATGCTTGGTTTGGGTAAATGGGTTTTCCGTGTGGCTTGAATTAATCTGATGAATCTTCAATGTGCTTATTTTTCATCAACATATTTTACTGATAGCATGTGAACCCTTACTTAACCTGATGACTAACTACCTTATATGTGTTGCAGGGAAACAATGGGAAGCACTGAGGTTTACAATCGAGGTTAGCACGCGCATGGTCTGTTGTCTAATAGCACATTATTGTGCAATTGCAGGAACTATTCTAATATTTTGGTTTTTAACAATTTGATCTTGCACATGTAGGTCCTGCTGTCAAAGGTTTTGACCCACTGTTTGACCCTTTTTGCATATGGGGAAATGAGTTGTCCATGAATATCAATCAAATCAAAAAACTCAGAAAGATTGTTAGGATAAAGAAATTAGCGACAAAAAACAACAAGATCTTTGTCTGCACAATGAAGAAGACATCAGTTCACTACAAGATGGTACTAACTATTATACCTTGCCTTTTTTTATTCCTTTGCCCCATTTCCAATATAGAGAAGATATTTATGCACATCCTTGTTTTCAGGCCTTTCCAAGCAGTTCACTGATGATTACCTCTCAAACCACCTCTATGGTCAGGAGGCGAGGAAGGTTTTCATACAACACCCACGGTTCAATATTGAAGTGTTCCTGAAGAGGACGAAGGACGGATGGTCAATCATCCACAGGCACTGGCCTAAAGTTGCAAAGACCTTCAACATGAATGAAGGCTCAATATTCGCCTTCCGCTTCAGCAGTTTTCCAGATGAGATGCATCTGTCTATATACTGTCTACGATGCTAATTTCGAAAGGTTCTACATATTGCATGTGGAACTTGCTACTGGTGCAGTTGTGTAATGAGGTAGCTGAGTGCTGAAGATATATCATGTTGTACTCTGATGTATTTCAATTATGAAATTCTGCTTCCTTAATATGGAAATGAAATATATTGTGTGCTTAATATGAAATGTCAATTAGATTAATAAATGGATTATGAATAATCAGATAATTAGCCTACTAATGGCGAATTTGCCTGCTAATTGGGTTTTGCTATTGCAAACGGTTGTCGAAAAAATACCGTGGGCGATGACCTCAGGCAACGCACACAGTTTCTAGGAATAAACCGTGTTGGATCAATGAACAATCACACACGACTTTCTCTTGAAAACTGTTTGCGTTAGGCTACCTTGCGCAAATGTTTACCACATAAAAACTGTGTGTGATGGACAACCTTTGCCACACAGTTTCTTCTATGGACCGTGTGTGATACATTCAATAACGCAAACGATTTAACGAGAAAAATTGTGTGTGATGTACCTGTGAACGGAAACGTTTTCCTTGGAGCGACTATGTGGGATGTACATACGAACGTAAACGTTTGGCGGGGACTGACTGTGTGGGATGTACTTGCGACTGGAAACAATTTCGCCGTATAATTGTATTTTTTTAGCTCTATTGTACGTATTTCCGTATTTGAGCACTCGCCGGTCGCACACGACCTCATTTTGCTGAACGTGTGTGCCAGGAGGGCATATCCCCGACGGTTTTTGGGTCGTGTGGGAAGGACCCTCCTATCTCCCACACTCACTTGGTGACAGTTCCAAATGCCATCACGGAAAGGGGTTAAAATCCGTTTGTTTAGGACCGACGCGTACTAGTGATAGTAGTAGCGAATTTTTTCCTCATGAGCAAATAGGGTGGCTATATCATTCAATTTAGTAAGATGTTCCACAACAGTTTCAGATTCATAACCATAGAAAGGATCAGATTCAACCAAAGTAATTAACTCAGGATCAATAGAGAATTCATAATCCTTATCAGTAACAAAGATAGGTGAAGTAGAAAACTTAGGATCATATTGCATTCTAGCATTCAAAGACTTTTCTTTCCACTTGCAGAATAATTTCTTAAGATCATCTCTATCCTTACAAGCAATAAAGTCCCTAGCTACCTCTCCACCCATAACATAACCCTCAGGCATAACAGGAAGTTCATATCTAGGAGAGCTAGGTCTAACAGGTGTTTCAAAGTTTTCAGTCTCAATAATTTCATCAGTTTTAGAAATATCATCATCTTCAGCATAATCAATAGTTCTAGCTCTAACAAGATGTTCATCAAGTAATTAACCCAGTGGCATAGTTTTATCAAGCAAAGTAGTAGCATCATAAACATCATTCATAGCAGAAGTAGCATCATCAATAACATGCGACATATCAGAATCAATAGCAGGTATAGGTGTCGCAAGCTTACTCAAAACAGAAGGTGAATCAAGTGCAGAGCTAGATAGTAGTTCCTTACCTCCCCTCGTAGTAGAGGGAAAATCTTGGTTCTAGTATCTTTCAAATTCCTCATAGTGATCAATAGATATAAATCCCAAGTAACTCAAAGAATAAAGCTATGCTCCCCAGCGATGGCGCCAGAAAAAGGTCTTGATAACCCACAAGTATAGGGGATCGCGACAGGTTTCGAGGATAGAGTATTCAACCAAAATTTATTGATTTGACACAAGGGGAGCCAAAGAATATTCTCAAGTATTAGCAGCTGAGTTGTCAATTCAACCACACCTAAAAGACTTAATATCTGCAGCAAAGTATTTAGTAGCAAAGTAGTATGGAAGTAACGGTAATGGTGGCAAAAGTAACAGTAGTAGTTTTGTAGCAATTGTAATAGTGGAAACGGCAAAGTAACGTAACAAAGATCAATATGTGAAAAGCTTGTAGGCAATTGATCAATGATGGATAATTATGTTGGATGGCATTCATCATGAAATAGTTAAAACCTAGGGTGACACAGAACTAGCTCCAATTCATCAATATAATGTAGGCATGTATTCCAAATATAGTCATACGTGCTTATGGAAAAGAACTTGCATGACATCTTCTGTCCTAACCTCCCGTGGCAACGGGGTCCTAATGGAAACTAAGGGATATTAAGGCCTCCTTTTAATAGAGAACCGGACCAAAGCATTAGCACTTAGTGAATACATGAACTCCTCAAACTACGGTAATCACCAGAAAGAATCCCAACTATTTTCACCTTGGGGTATGCGGATCATAACTCGTAATTGGTGTCTACAACTTGCAAGATAGGATCAAGAACACAAATATATTCCAAAATAGGTTCAGATCTAAAACCATGGCACTCGGGCCATAGTGACAAGCATTAAGCATAGCAATGTCAATCTTAGAACATAGTGGATACTAGGGATCAAACCCTAACAAAACTAACTCGATTACATGATAAATCTCATCCAACCCATCACCGTCTAGCAAGCCTACCATGGAATTACTCACGCACGGCAGTGAGCATCATGAAATTGGTGATGGAGGAAGGTTGGTGATGATGACGGCGACGGATTCCCCTCTCCGGAGCCCCGAACGGACTCCAGATCTACCCTCCCGATGAAGAACAGGAGTTGGCGGCAGCTCCATATCGTAGAACGCGATGAATCCTTCTCTCTATTTTTTTTCTCGCCAAAAGTGAATATATGGAGTTGGAGTTGATGTCGGTGGAGGTCCAGGGGACCCACAAGGAAGGGGGTGAGCTCTAGGGGGAGCGCCCTCTACCCTTGTGGACAGCTGGTGGGTCCCCTCTGGTTGATTCTTTCACCAGTATTTTTTATTTATTCCAAAAATATTCTCCATAAATTTTCAAGTCATTCCGAGAACTTTTATTTCTGCACAAAAATAACACCAAGGCAATTCTGCTGAAAACAGCGTCAGTCCGGGTTAGTTCCATTCAAAATATGCAAATTAGAGTCCAAAACAAGGGCAAAAGAGTTTGGAAAAGTAGATACGATGGAGACGTATCAGCAACCATGGTGGAGATTTCAGCTTCAAGTATTTTTCTTTTATTATTGACAATTTCTTTCATATATTTTGCCTAAGGGGCCATCTTTAAGATATAAGTCAAGCGAGTACTCAAAAACAATGGCCTAAGCATTTCAGCAAAGCGTTCAAATTCTTCTTCATCTTTTTTCTTAGATGGTTTAGGTGGAAAGGTCATGGGTTTCTGAACCCATGGTTCTCTTTCTTTACCATGTTTTGTAGCAACAAAGTCTCTTTAATCATATCGTTTATTTTTAGGTTGTGGTTATCAAGATCAACAGCAGGTTCTATCTCAGTATCATTATCCGGTTCTTTCTCATTGTCTGGTTGAGTATCTTCATGAACACCATTATTATCATTTTCATTATCACTAGGTGAATGTTCATTACCACATTGAGTTTCGGCATCTGAGATAGAGACATCATTATTATCTTTAGGAGGTTTTTCAATTTCAGGTTCACCAGAGGTATGCAAAGTCCTATCGTTTTTCTTTTTCTTTCTTTTTTAGAAGGACTAGGTGCATCAGCATTAATTCTTTGAGAGTCTTATTCAATTCTTTTAGGGTGACCTCTAGGATAAAGTAGTTCCTGAGTCATTCTACCTCCTCTAGTCATTACTCTAACAGTATGATCATTCATATTGTTGTTCATTTCACTAAGCAATTATCTTTGAGATTTAGCAACTTGTTCTAACTGAGTTTGAACCATAGAGGCACGTTTTCCTACACCTCTAACATCATTAGTGAGTCTAAATAACAAGTCACTCATGTGAGCAATCATATCATAATTTTGTTTCAATTGTTTCATAACATTTGCATTGAAGTGATCTTGTTTCATGACATAATTATCAAATTCATATAAGCATTGACTAGGATGTTTATTATAAGGGATGCCACCTTCATCAAACTTTAATAAAGAATTTACCTCTACCGCCTGTGGTGGTGGTCTGTCAATTCCATGTATTTCTTCAATAGGTTGTAAATTCTTAACATCTTCACCTTTAATACCTTTTTCCTTCATGCATTTCTTTGCCTCTTGCATATCTTCAGGACTGAGAAATAAGATACCCCTCTTCTTCGGAGTGGGTTTCAGCAATGGTTCAGGAAGAGTCCAATCATCATAATTCTTCAATATATTATTCAATATTTCCTCAGCTTGTTCAACAGTTCGTTCCCTGAAAACACAACCAGCACAACTATCTAGGAAGTCCCTAGAAGCATCGGTTAGTCCATTATAGTTTATAGAAGATATCGAGTATTTCATTTTGCTTAAGAGGATGATTAGGCAAATCATTAAGCAATTGGAGAAGCCTCCTCCAAGCTTGTGGGAGACTCTCTTCTTCAATTTGCACAAAGTTAAATATTTCCTGTAAGGCAGCTTGTTTCTTATGAGAAAGAAAATATTTTTAGAGAAGTAGTAAATCATATCCTGGGGACTACGCACACAACCAGGAGCAAGAGTATTGTACCATATCTTAGCATCACCCTTTAATGAGAACAACAATAATTTGAGGATATAATAGTAGCGAATTTTCTCATCATGAGCAAAAAGGGTGGCTATATCACTTAGTTTAGTAAGATGTGCCACAACAGTTTCAGTTTCATAGCCATGGAAAGGATCAGATTTAACCAAAGCAAACTGGTTGACAAAGAATTCATAATCCTTATCGGTAACAAAGATAGGTGAAGTAGCAAACTTAGGATCACATTTCATTCTAGCGTTCAAAGATTTTTCTTTCAGTTTGCATAATAATTTCTTAAGATCATCTCTATCCTTGCAAGCAAGAAAGTCTCTAGCTACCTCCTCATCCATAACATAACCCTCAGGTATCTTAGGCAATTCAAATCTAGGAGAGCTAGGTCTAATAGGTGTTTCATAATTCTCAGTTTCAAGGACTTCATCAGTTTCGGTAATTTCATCGGTTTGAGTATTCTCAATATCTTTAGCTCTAGCAATTTGTGCATCAAGAAATTCACCTAGTGGCACATTATCATCAAGCAAGGTACTAGCATCATCATAAGCGTCATCCATAGCAGAAGTAGCATCTTCAATAGCTTGCAACATATCAGGATTAATAGCATGTGGTGGTGTTGCAAGTTTACTCAAAACAGAAGGTGAATCAAGTGTAGAGCTAGATGGCAGTTCCTTACCTCCCCTCGTCTTAGAGGGAACGATCTTGGTTCTTGGATCTTTCAGATTCTTCATAGTGATAAATAGATATAAATCCCAAGTGACTCAGCAAATATAGCTATGCTCCCCGACAACGGCACCAGAAAAGGGTCTTGATAACCCACAAGTACAGGGGATCACAACAGTTTTTTAGGGTAGAGTATTCAACCCAAATTTATTGATTCGACACAAGGGGAGCCAAAGAATATTTTCAAGTATTAGCAGTTGAGTTGCCAATTTAACCACACCTGGAGATTTAATATCTGCAGCAAAGTGATCAGTAGCACAGTAGTATGATAGTTTGATAGTGGTGGTAACAGTAGCAGCGGTAACGGTAACAGCAGTAATAGTTTTGTAGCAGTTGTAACAGTAGCAATAGCAATAGTAACTTAGCGAGAGCAATATGTGGAAAACTCGTAGGCATTGGATCGGTGAATTCGTTGGATGATATTCATCATATAACAGTCATAACCTAGGGTGACACAGAACTAGCTCCAGTTCATAAATATAATGTAGTTATGTATTCCGTAAATAGTCATACGTGCTTATGGAAAAGAACTTGCATGACATCTTTTGTCCTACCCTCCCGTGGCAGCGAAGTCCATAAGGAAACTAAGGGATATTAAGGCCTCCTTTTAATAGAGAACCGGAACAAATCATTAACACATAGTGAATACATGAACTCCTCAAACTACGGTCATCACCGAAAAGTATCCCAATTACTGTCACCCTAGGGTTTACGGATCATAACACGTAATAGGTGCATATGACTTGCAAGATCGGATCTAGAACATATATATAATGGTGAAAACATAAACGGTTCAGATCTGAAACCATGGCACTCGGGCCCTAGTGACAAGCATTAAGCATAGCAAAGTCATAGCAACGTCAATCTCAGAACATAGTGGATACTAGGGATCAAGCCGTAACAAAACTAACTCGATTACATGATGAATCTCATCCAACTCCTCACCGACCAGCGAGTCTACGAAGGAATTACTCACTTCCGGTGGGGAGCATCATGGAATTGGCGATGAAGGAGGGTTGGTGATGATGAAGACCGAAGATCCCCCTCTCCGGAGGCCCGGACAAGCTCCAGATCTGGCCTCCCGATGAAAAACAAGAGGTAGCGGTGGCTCCATATCGTAAAACACGATGAAACTTCATCTCCTATTTTTCTACAAAAATAGGATTTTATAGCGCTCGAATTAGGGCCAGCGGAGCCACGAGGGCCCCACCACCCACCAGGGCGCCAGAGGGAGGTGGCGCGCCCTGGTGTCTTGTAGGTAGCCAGGGCACCTACTCCAGTAGGTCTTAGTTCCAGGAATTATTATATATTCCAAAATAATTCTTCAAAAAGTTTCGTCCAAATCCGAGAACTTTTATTTCTGCACAGAAACAACACCATGGTAGTTCTGCTGAAAACAGTGTCAGTCCGGGTTAGTTTCTTTCAAATCATGCAAATTAGAGTCCAAAACAAAAGCAAAAGCATTAGGAAAAGTAGATACGATGGAGACGTATCACTATCCTATGGTGCCCTCCGTGTCACGCAAACGTGAGGGATCCCCGCTATAGGGTGTTGCAATACGAGTGTGGCGATAGAGCGGACGAGCTCACCTGCTCACGCTACATGTGCCAATGGGACAACGATGTGTTGTGTACGTGCATTGAATGACATCGTAGAGAGGAGGGAAAGGTACAGAGCGTCCAATAGTAGCATACGTTGAATTCGCCGCCTGATGTTGATAGCTTGACGGTACACCGTTTATACGTTCCGTTGGTACAGGACGAGGTAGTTCAGAGTTTAAATTGGTATGACCGCATCGCGTCGGTAAACATTATTTCCCGGTTGCTGTCGACGAAGACTGTAATACACACTCATCTTGCCAACCATCCATGTAATCGGCATTCACAGAGCGACTGAAAGTTGACTTGCTTTGACCATGGCTGCACAACTCAAAAACTTCAGTCCGCACCAGTAGCAGTAGCTGCGGAGAAAATATGATTTAGTGCAATGGAACTTCCTTTCATAATGATCCATTAAATTACTTCAGCCAAACTATTACAAGTTAATCAACGCACACGCATAACACGTGATCGTCACTCATCAGGTGGAAAGCCGACTAGAGGGAACGATTCATTCGCTAGGGTAGGTTCGATCAAGCAAACCTAAATCCCTCCCTCAAACGGGGTTTCAGCGCGACTCAACCTGGCTAATTTCTCTGTGGTATATACAATAAATTTCATGTGGTACAATACATAAAAAACAGACGCGAGATAATATTGTCATCTTATTTGTATGAGAAACCATGCGAAGTTAAATTGTGTCATGGTCCATGGCAAGTTTGACAGAAAATGTTCTAAAGTTCATGGGAAACTTAGCTAAAAAGGTTGTCACTAGATCAATCATTATTAGATTTTTTTTCTTCTGAGATGGCCATGCCACTACAACAATCATTCTTAAATTTCCCATGTCGCAAAACACTACATTTTTCTTGGGGCATCTCCAACACCGACCCTCAAACCGTCGGTAACAGTGTAATCATGTTGTTCGGATGTGTTTTGCCCTCCAACACGGGGTTGTATCAGTCCGCCTATCGGTCTTGACCGCTGCCACGCCTGCGTCTGACAACCGTGGCCCACCCAGAGCATGCATCGGCCAGCTTTGATGCTGAGCTACATGACTGGTCGGGAGGGCGACGCCGACGGTGACGTCTCGGGGGTCGTGCGTCTCGAGAAACCAACTCAGGTCGCTGCGCCGCATTGATGTTGGCTAAGCAACCCTTCACATGGACTGGCTGAGGTTATTTAAGCCGTGCACCGGCAATGCACACATCCACCCTTCATCCTCTCCAAGGCACTCCTCTTCGAGCCACTCCTCCTTCCCTAGCATCTCCAACTCCGACGATGTCGAAGTCATGGTTCTTCGTGCATGCAGGCGGAGGAGGTGGTAGTTCTTCTTCAGGAGCCTCATGGTGCCACTGCACTCGCTCTCCGGGCCCCTCGGCATCCATGTCGGTCGGCTCCTTCTACAAAAAGGATACCATCATCTCCTTTGATGACGAGGAGGACCAAGCACCACTGGAGGAGTAGTAGTCGTGCCTCCTCGCAGAGGCCTCTCTGACAGACAAGGAATTCGTCCGTTAGAAAATTATGATAGAGCGATCGCTCCGTAGATGGGCCCGGCGCCACCCTTGCGGTTGTGTGCGGTCAATGAGGAGCTGACCTCTCCACCACACAACCGTGGCATCCAAATCGGGTGCCGCGTGAAGGAAGAGCAGGCGTCGCCGCCGGTGCATATCCGCTACGCTCGTATTGATGGGCTTGCATCCTTGCCTCGCCGCAACCACCATGGGAAGTTTGTCAAGATCGAGTTGTCGTCCACGATCACCAAGGCACGATGCCACATCCTCCACTACCTAGGAGGCGATGGTGACAGCGGTCCCTCAGGCTTGAGGGCCTTCGTGTCCGAGGAGGAGTGGGCGATGGGGCAATAGGCATGCTACGAGCAGTGCAACGCCACCCGCCGTTCCGCGTTCGCCAAGTCTGGCTCGATGCTAAGTGGGTCAGCAATGACCCAAACCTCGCCGCTGCCTGGACCATCGACTGCTCCATCACCACAGCGCAGACGGCCGCCAGGGGCGCTGCCGCCTTAACGGCGAGCTCATCAAGACCTGCGAGGAGTGTTTGCTTAGCGAATCTTCCTCCAACGCCGACAGGGGGAAGGCCGCCGGCAGAGCTCTACAGGCGCTGCCGGCATTAGACGCGGCGGCCCTCCGCACCGCGCAGGAGGAAGCAGAGCGACTCCTTCGCGAGCAGTAGGCAATGGCCAGAAAATGTTGTCACAGCGGACCAACGCCATACTGCCGTCGGAGGGACGATGGCGACGATTACATAACGGCGATGACGGCGCAGCCGAGAAGGGTGCCCACACGTACGAGGTGGTCGTCTTATACAAACTGTAGCTTCTTTGTTTTCAGTAAAACCGCTGAGATATCAGTCGTTTATGTAAATTATGATTGACTTGAATGAATTTGTTCGTGTTTGATTATATATTGTCCAGCCTGTTCCAATACTCTTTGAAATGTGTGTAGATAGCTTTGAATTGGTTCCTCCCACATCAATGTCCATGGACTGGTGCCCCCCCTCCCGTCCGTGGACGGATGTGGTGTCCAGTTTGTGGGTCAGCATTGGAGATGCCCTTTGATGCCAAAAAAATGCATGGTACACATGTTAACAAATTTGCCATGATCCATGGCAAAAAATATATAAAAAAGTGATCATAAGAACATAGCCAATTTGGCATTATTTAAAATAAAAAATAAACACAAACAAGTACTCCCTCCGATTCAAAGTATTGACAAATTTGGCATTATTTGACAAATTTGTAACGACACTTATTTTGGATCGGAAGGAGTAGCAAATTTGTC
This sequence comes from Aegilops tauschii subsp. strangulata, assembly GCF_002575655.3. Lineage (NCBI taxonomy): Eukaryota > Viridiplantae > Streptophyta > Magnoliopsida > Poales > Poaceae > Aegilops > Aegilops tauschii. The sequence goes on from NC_053039.3 coordinate 232,775,177, forward strand.
ATGAACCATGACAAAAACTATATAAAGGCCTATACAAAAGTCATGGAAAACATTAGAAAAGATGTCCTCCAATTCATGGAAAAAAAGAAAAGAAAAGCATGTATGAGTGACATGGCAAATTAATATATTTTAGATGCCTGTATGTAGTCAAAATGTAGAAGATTTTATACTTCGATATGCAAAAAATCAATAAAAAAATTGGACTAGTGTCATGCCAAAGTCAGACATAAAAACATGAATGGAAAACGTAAGAAAATTTGTACGAGATGGCAAAAAAATCTGAAATTGCCATGTCACTAAATAATTTTTCTTAAATTTTCAGGTCGCAAAAACAAATTTACCTATTTTAGTTACATGCAACAAACAATGTTATGTCAAACATGTTATATAGAAGAAACCTGGAGAGACTGCGGCTTTGAGGGTTTCGTTGTCATGCGACCGTTTTTTCCTTATATGTTAGGGGCTCGGTAGTCGGTAGCCATGGCTAGAACTGAATTAGAGCATCTATAGAGCTTATTGCGGTGGCCTGTTCATATTTATGGCGGGAAAGGAGGCAAATTACTCGTGATATTCAGGTGCAGTCCCCTGAAAAATAAGCAATGGCAATCCAAGTGTTGTCTTCGAATTTTAGGTCTGCTGCGGTTCCTAATGCAAGAGTGAGAAAGGAGATTTGGACTCCACCAACAGGTGATTGCATTAAGATAAACGTGATGCTTCATTTGATCTAGATTATTTGAGGGGAACTACTGGTGATATCATTTGAGACAAAAAAAGGAAAGTTTATCGCTGCAAGTAATGCACAGTTGGATTTGGTTCAAGATGTTCTTTCTGCTGAAGCTTTGGCTCTCAAGAATGGATTGCCCTTAGCAGAATCAATAGGTTGTAATAGACTTGTTGTGAGCTCTGACAATCTAGAATTAATAGAAGTTACGAAGAATGAGACGCCACCTACGGGTATTGTTGCAGCGATCTTCCATGATTGTTTTTCTATGGAGCATGAATATTTTAGGGTTAAATACGAGCAAGCCATTAGGAAACAAATTTTGTAGGCCGTGAACTGGCCCAGTTGGCAAAGTTCCAAGTCTGTAGGGTCTGGCTTGATGAACCTCCCTCCTCTATTGTACCTGTTATGGTAAACAATGTAACATTATTTTCTAATGAATAAAGAGGTTATTTGAGGTAAAAAAAGAATTAGAGCATCTACAACCGGACTTTGCAAATCCGGCCCCTCAAACGCCCGCGGACGTACCCGGGCGCGTCCGCGGACACTGAACGGTCACGCCTCAAATAATGCAATTCACATCTGGATACCTTAAATTAGAAACCTCAAATCCATATTATTGCATGCAACGTAGCGATCTTTAAGCAGACCTTGTCCGATCGTCATGGCCATGTTCGGCGGCCGGTTGCCCTCCCTAGAGTGTTGGCCCAGTTGCTGGCAAGGTAGAGTAGGGCATGGGACACGAGCCAACTCAGAGGACTCAAGGCGTCGCCATATCCCATGCCCTACTCTTCCTCATCGGAGACCGGAATTCGTTGGGTGCTGGTGGACGTCACACCGATGATGGATCCGTCCTGGGACATGCCGTCAATGTCCATAATGATGCGGTGGTGGCGCCCAAACTGCTGCACCATACGGGGCGGCAGAGAATGCGACTCCGCCTCGCCGACGTCCACCACCGCGAGAGTTGTCACCGCCTCCCGTGCCCGTTGCCTCGCATAGCGGGCACACCGTCCCATGTTCTCATTGAACGAGGCCCATGGTGTGTCCCGATGCTCGGCGCGACAACGGAGGGGTTGCGCGTCTGCCACCGTGTTCGGACGCCATACGGACCGCATGCTGCTACCTCTTGAGCACTGCATTGGTTTTCCCTTGAAGAGGAAAGGGTGATGCAGCAAAGTAGCGTAAGTATTTCCATCAGTTTTTGAGAACCAAGGTATCAATCTAGTAGGAGGCCACGCACAAGTCCCTCGCACCTACACAAATAGATAAATCCTCGCAACCAACGCAATAAAGGGGTTGTCAATCCCTTCACGGTCACTTACGAGAGTGAGATCTGATAGATATGATAAGATAATATTTTTGGTATTTTTATGATAAAGATGCAAACTAAAGAAAGCAAAATAAAAACGGCGCCAGAAATAGCTTGTTGTCGGGAGATTAATATGATGGAAAATAGACCCGGGGGGCCATAGGTTTCACTAGTGGCTTCTCTCATGAGCATAAGTATTACGGTGGGTGAACAAATCACTGTTGAGCAATTGACAGAATTGAGCATAGTTATGAGAATATCTAGGTATGATCATGTATATAGGCATCATGTCCGAGACAAGTAGACCGACTCCTGCCTGCATCTACTACTATTACTCCACACATCGACCGCTATCCAGCATGCATCTAGAGTATTAAGTTCATAAGAACAGAGTAACGCTTTAAGCAAGATGACATGATGTAGAGGGATAAACTCATGCAATATGATATAAACCCCATCTTGTTATCCTCGATGGCAACAATACAATACGTGCCTTGCTGCCCCTACTGTCACTGGGAAAGGACACCGCAAGATTGAACCCAAAGCTAAGCACTTCTCCCATTGCAAGAAAGATCAATCTAGTAGGCCAAACCAAACTGATAATTCGAAGAGACTTGCAAAGATAACCAATCCTACATAAAAGAATTCAGAAGATTCAAATATTGTTCATAGATAAACTTGATCATAAACCCACAATTCATCGGTCTCAACAAACACACCGCAAAAGAAGATTACATCGAATAGATCTCCACAAGAGAGGGGGAGAACATTGTATTGAGATCCAAAAAGAGAGAGGAAGCCATCTAGCTAATAACTATGGACCCGAAGGTCTGAGGTAAACTACTCACACTTCATCGAAGAGGTTGTGGTGTTGATGTAGAAGCCCTCCGTGATCGATGCCCCCTCCGACGGAGCTCCGAAATAGGCTCCAAGATGGGATCTCACGGGTACAGAAGGTTGCGGCGGTGGAATTAGCTTTTTAGCTCCGTATCTGGTAGTTTGGGGGTACGTAGGTATATATAGGAGGAAGGAGTACGTCGATGGAGCAACGTGGGGCCCATGAGGGTGGAAGGCGCGCCCAGGGGGGTAGGCGCGCCCCCTACCTCGTGGCTTCCTGGTAGCTTTCTTGACGTAGGGTCCAAGTCCTCTGGATCATGTTCGTTCCGAAAATCACGTTCCCGAAGGTTTGATTCCGCTTGGACTCCGTTTGATATTCTTTTTCGGCGAAACTCTGAAATAGGCAAAAAACAGCAATTCTGGGCTGGGCCTCCAGTTAATAGGTTAGTCCCAAAAATAATATAAAAGTGTATAATAAAGCCCAATAATGTCCAAAACAGAAGATAATATAGCATGGAGCAATCAAAAATTATAGATACGTTGGAGACGTATCAAGCATCCCCAAGCATAATTCCTGCTCGTCCTCGAGTAGGTAAATGATAAATATAGAATTTTTGCTGTGGAATGCTACTTGGCATAATTTCAATGAAATTCTTCTTAATTGTGGTATGAATATTCAGATCCGAAAGATTCAAGATAAAATTTCAATATTGACATAAAAATAATAATACTTCAAGCATACTGACTAAGCAATTATGTCCTCTCAAAATAACATGGCCAAAAAAAGTTCATCCCTACAAAATCAGATAGTTTAGTCATGCTCCATTTTCGTCACACAAGAATGCTCTCATCATGCACAACCCCGATGACAAGCCAAGCAATTGTTTCATACTTTAGTAATCTCAAACTTTTTCAACCTTCACGCAATACATGAGCGTGAGCCATGGATATAGCACTATGGGTGGAATAGAATATGATGATGGGGGTTATGTCGAGAAGACAAAAAAGGAGAAAGTCTCACATCAACGAGGCTAATCAATGAGCTATGGAGATGCCCATCGATTGATGTTAATGCAAGGAGTAGGGATTGCCATGCAACGGATGCACTATAGCTATAAATATATGAAAGCTCAACAAAAGAAACTAAGTGGGTGTGCATCCAACTTGCTTGCTCACGAAGACCTAGGGCACTTGAGGAGGCCCATTGTTGGAATATACAAGCCAAGTTCTATAATGAAAAATTCCCACTAGTATATGAAAGTGACAAAACAAGAGACTCTCTATCATGAAGATTATGGTGCTACTTTGAAGCACAAGTGTGGTAAAAGGATAGTAACATTGTCCCTTCTCTCTTTTTCTCTCATTTTTTTGGGCCTTCTCTTTTTTTATGGCCTTTCTCTTTTTTTTTTATTCCTCACTTGGGACAATGCTCTATAAAATGATGATCATCACACTTCTATTTATTTACAACTCAATAATTACAACTCGATACTAGAACAGAGTATGACTATATGAATGCCTCCGACGGTGTACCGGGATATGCAATGAACCAAGAGTGACATGTATGAAAGAATTATGAACGGTGGTTTTGCCACAAATACTATGTCAACAACATGATCATGCAAAGCAATATGACAATGATGAACTTGTCATGATAAACGGAACGGTGGAAAGTTGCATGGCAATATATCTCGGAATGACTATGGAAATGCCATAATAGGTAGGTATGGTGGCTGTTTTGAGGAAGATATAAGGAGCTTTATGTGTGAAAGAGTGTATCATATCACGGGGTTTGGATGCACCGGCGAAGTTTGCACCAACTCTCAATGTGAGAAAGGGCAATGCACGGTACCGAAGAGGCTAGCAATGATGGAAAGGTGAGAGTGCGTATAATCCATGGACCCAACATTAGTCATAAAGAACTCACATAGTTGTTGCAAAAATCTACAAGTCATCAAAAACCAAGCACTACGCGCATGCTCCTAGGGGGATAGATAGGTAGGAAAATACCATCGCTCGTCCCCGACCGCCACTCATAAGGAGGACAATCAAAGAACACCTCATGTTTCAAATTTGTTACATAACGTTTACCATACGTGCATGCTACGGGACTTGCAAACTTCAACACAAGTATTTCTCAAATTCACAACTACTCAACTAGCACAACTTTAATATCACTACCTCCATGTCTCAAAACAATCATCAAGCATCAAACTTCTCTTAGTATTCAAAACACTCATAAGAAAGTTTTTACTAATCTTGAATACCTAGCATATTAGGATTATTTAAGCAAATTACCATGCTATTTAAGACTCTCAAAATAATCTAAGTGAAGCATGAGAGATCAATAGTTTCTATAAAACAAATCCACCACTGTGCTCTAAAAGATATAAGTGAAGTACTAGAGCAAAAACTATATAACTCAAAAGATATAAGTGAAGCACATAGAGTATTCTAATAATTTCTGAATTATGTGTGTCTCTCTCAAAACGTGTGTACAGCAAAGATGATTGTGGTAAACTAAAAAGCAAAGACTCAAATCATACAAGACGCTCCAAGCAAAACACATATCATGTGGTGAATAAAAATATAGCTCCAAGTAAAGTTACCGATGGAAGTAGACAAAAGAGGGGATGCCTTCCGGGGCATCCCCAAGCTTTGGCTTTTAGGTGTCCTTAGATTATATTGGGGGTGCCATGGGCATCCCAAAGCTTAGGCTCTTGCCACTCCTTGTTCCATAATCCATCAAATTTTTCACCCAAAACTTGAAAACTTCACAACACAAAACTCAGCAGAAAATCTCGTGAGCTCCGTTAGCGAAAGAAAACAAAAGACCACTTCAAGGTACTGTAATGAACTCATTATTTATTTATATTGGTGTTAAACCTACTGTCCAACTTCTCTATGGTTTATAAACTATTTTACTAGCCATAGATTCATCGAAAGAAGGAAACAATACACGAAAAACAGAATCTGTCAAAAACAGAACAGTCTGTAGTAATCTGTAACTAACGCAAACTTCTGGAACTCCAAAAAATCAGCCAAAATAGGAAGACCTAGACAATTTGTTTATTGATCAGCAGCAATTGGAATCAATATTTTATCATGTTCTGGTGATTTTTAACAATTATTTATGTGAACAGAAAGTTTCTGGAATTTTCTGCAAGATCAAATAACTATCATCCAAGAAGATCCTATAGGTTTAACTTGGCACAAACACTAATTAAAACATAAAAACACATCTAACCAGAGGCTAGAGAAAATATTTATTCCTAAACAGAAGCAAAAACAAAAAAAAATAAAATTGGGTTGCCTCCCAACAAGCGCTATCTTTTAAGGCCTTTTAGCTAGGCATTGATAATTTTAATGATGCTCGCATAAAAGACAAGAATTGAAGCACGAAGAGAGCATCATGAAACACGTGACAAACACATATAAGTCTAACATATTTCATATTCATAGGCATCTCATAGAAAAACAAATTATCATAGCAAGCAAAAACTAGCATATGCAAGGAAGCGGAAAGGAACGATAGCAATCTCAACATAACGAAAGGTAATTTAGTAACATGAAAATTTCTATAACCATATTTTCCTCTCTCATAATAATTACATGTAGGATCATAAGAAAATTCAACAATATAGCTATCACATAACATATTCTCAACACGATCCACATGCATGCGAAGTTGACACTCTTCCAAAATAGTGGGATTATCATTAACTAAAGTCGTGACCTCTCCAAACCCACTTTTATCAAAAATACCACAAGATTGAACATTCTCCAAATATGTGGGATCTAAAGTTGACACTCTTCCAAACCCACTTTCAATATTATTGCAAACATTATTATCAATCTCATATTCATCATGGGGCTTAAATAAATTTTCAAGATCATAAAAAGAATCACCCCAATCATGATCATTGCAACAAGTAGTAGACATAGCAAACTTAGCATCCCCAAGCTTAGGGTTTTGCATATTATTAGCACAATTGACATCAAGAGAATTTATAGTAAAATCATTGCAATCATGCTTTTTATTCAAGGAGCTATCAAGTATGGGTGTAATAGCAACGATCTCATGTTTAAGATAAGGAACTATAGGAAATTCATCTTCATAAATATTGGCATCATGGCCACAAGAATAGCAAGCATCATGTTCATCAAGGGATATTTCAATCAAATCATTGGAATCATCATTATCTATAGATTCATGCATATAATTATTTTCTTCCAAAGCAACGGTCATTCTCTCAATAAATTCTTTGACATAGACATTATGAGCATAGTTTTCATAGCAATATTTAAGTATGTCAGAATTTTCAGATTCGTAGAGAGTAATATCATACTTTTCAATCAAAGAAGCAACTTCTAAGCACCCTTAAAAGCAAAAAATTCTTCAATTTGTTCGATATCATAGTAACTATAAACACCCTTTGCATAAGAAGATAAGATTTTATTTTCATTAAACTCACAAAGGTAGGGAAGGTGTTTTTTAGGGTTCTTAGAGCAACAAGTAAAATCACAAATTTCACAAAGATTCCAAGCATAACACATCAATCTGTTTATTTGATTCCATAAGAGTCTCCCTTTTTCAGACAGACGGTGACGCACAAAATGAGCATGCTCATCTAAAGATTTCCCATCAACTAGGCTAGTTGGGGTTTCAGCACAAGCGCATAAGGATCGAAGATGATCGAAGTAGAACACTTTAAGTGGATCCATAATAATAGACTTTTAGCAAGCAAAGACGCAAGCAAATAGAAGGCACATGGTAACACATGATTGAACGGAGGAAGGGCGAATAAAACGGCAAAGGTGAAGTGGGGGAGAGGAAAATGAGAGGCAAATGGTAAATAATGTAATGTGGGAGATAAGGGTTTGTGATGGGTACCTGGTATGTTGAGTTTTGCGTAGACTCCTCGGCAACGGCGCCAGAAATGGCTCGTTGTCGGGAGTCCAAATCTTGACTTGACCTTGCGTAAGCCTCCCCGCCAACGGCGCCAGAAATCCTTCTTGCTACCTACTAAGCACTGCATTGGTTTTCCCTTGAAGAGGAAAGGGTGATGCAGCAAACTAGCATAAGTATTTCCCTCAGTTTTGGAGAACCAAGGTATCAATCCAGTAGGAGGCCACGCACAAGTCCCTCGCACCTACACAAAAAAATAAATCCTCGCAACCAACGCAATAAAGGGGTTGTCAATCCCTTCACGGTCACTTACAAGAGTGAGATCTGATAGATATGATAAGATAATATTTTTGGTATTTTTATGATAAAGATGCAAAGTAAAGAAAGCAAAATAAAAACGGCGCCAGAAATAGCTTGTTGTCGGGAGATTAATATGATGGAAAATAGACCCGGGGGGCATAGGTTTCACTAGTGGCTTCTCTCATGAGCATAAGTATTACGGTGGGTGAACAAATTACTGTTGAGCAATTGACAGAATTGAGCATAGTTATGAGAATATCTAGGTATGATCATGTATATAGGCATCACGTCCGAGACAAGTAGACCGACTCCTACCTGCATCTACTACTATTACTCCACACATCGACCGCTATCCAGCATGCATCTAGAGTATTAAGTTCATAAGAACATAGTAACGCTTTAAGCAAGATGACATGATGTAGAGGGATAAACTCATGCAATATGATATAAATCCCATCTTGTTATCCTCGATGGCAACAATACAATACATGCCTTGCTGCCCCTACTGTCACTGGGAAAGGACACCGCAAGATTGAACCCAAAGCTAAGCACTTCTCCCATTGCAAGAAAGATCAATCTAGTAGGCCAAACCAAACTGATAATTCGAAGAGACTTGCAAAGATAACCAATCATACATAAAAGAATTCAGAAGATTCAAATATTTTTCATAGATAAACTTGATCATAAACCCACAATTCATCGGTCTCAAAAAACACACCGCAAAAGAAGATTACATCGAATAGATCTCCACAAGAGAGGGGGAGAACATTGTATTGAGATCCAAAAAGAGAGAGGAAGCCATCTAGCTAATAACTATGGACCCGAAGGTCTGAGGTAAACTACTCACACTTCATCGGAGAGGCTATGGTGTTGATGTAGAAGCCCTCCGTGATCGATGCCCCCTCCGGTGGAGCTCCAGAACAGGCCCCAAGATGGGATCTCACGGGTACAGAAGGTTGCGGCGGTGGAATTAGGTTTTTGGCTCCGTGTCTGGTGGTTTGGGGGTACGTAGGTATATATAGGAGGAAGGAGTACGTCGGTGGAGCAACATGGGGCCCACGAGGGTGGAGGGCGCGCCCAGGGGTGTAGGCGCGCCCCCTACCTCGTGGCTTCCTGGTAGCTTTCTTGACGTAGGGTCCAAGTCCTCTGGATCATGTTCGTTCGGAAAATCACGTCCCCGAAGGTTTCATTCCGTTTGGACTCCGTTTGATATTCTTTTTCTGCGAAACTCTGAAATAGGCAAAAAAACAGCAATTCTGGGCTGGGCCTCCGGTTAATAGGTTAGTCCATAAAATAATATAAAAGTGTATAATAAAGCCCAATAATGTCCAAAACATAAGATAATATAGCATGGAGCAATCAAAAATTATAGATACGTTGGAGACGTATCACACACCTCCGGTGAGGCAGCGGCGGTACACCTAGTGCCGAATCCATGTGCCATTTGGACGGATGCAATGGATTCCCAACGGATGGAGTCTGAGCACTGTCGGGCACGAGCCTCCTCCCGGGAGCGGCGGAGCGCAAGTCGGACGACCATCTCCTCGGGAACGCGTGGGATGAGCTTGGGGTCGATAGATCTGGAGGTGAAGAACTCGGATCCGCTGCCCGCCATGCTGGAGACAACCAGATGGCGCCAGAGACGAGTTTGGCTGGCGGAGGGGAGTGGATGAAGTGTCTAGGGTTGGTCCGGCAGGTGGATGGGAAGGAATATATGTGGGGTTAGATGGGCCAGTGTGGGCCAGGTCCGACGTGGCGGGCGTGCCCATATCCTTCCCATATTTGGGCTGGATATGAGGGGTGCTAGTCAGCCCGGGCGTTTGAGGCCCGTTTGAGGGGTCCGTCTGGGTCGAAATTTTGTGACCGGTTAGTGATCGGGCGGCCCGCTCGGACGTTTCAGGAGGGTTTGAGGTGCCAGGCATATATACTCTTATGAATTGTTTGAGTAATAATAATTATGCAAAAGAGCTTGTGATGTAACGACCTTCGGTAGCTCTGTTGTTATGTTTCGATTTGACTTTCGACATTAATTTACGTGGTGTGGCCAGATGGTCTACTAATGTACCATTTTCCAATTATGACTAGTACTGTACGATAAATCTCCAAACAGCGCTCAACCCCATCCACTAGGGGCAGCGGGTGGCGCCGTCCGGGAGGCGCAAGTGACTGTCATCTTCCCCTGCGTGATGTACCTATAGTACAAGCTGGTCACGGCGTCCTCGTTCGATTTCAAATGGCATGGCGCTACGTGGTCCAACTGGGTTTTATTGTACCTCATATACGGGACGCCTACCCAACCAATACACCTCCTGCTCTGATCCCCCCAAAAACGAACGAACATAGATACAGGGAGCATGTGAGCACAAGCACTCCTTTGAATTTTCGGTTGCAATACGTTCATAATTTGCTTATGGTGGGTGGCGTGAGTGACTGAAACACATACCCGAGTAAGTGGGTTATTGCGTAAAGAGGATTTTATACTTAATGCTATGGTTGGGTTTTACCTTAATGATCTTTGGTAGTTGCAGATGCTTGCTAGAGTTCCAATCATAAGTGCATATGATCCAAGTACGGAAAGTATGTTAGCTCATGCCTCTCCCTCATATAAAATGGCAATGATGATTACTGGTCTAGTTATCGATCACCTAGGGACAAATAACTTTTTTGTGTGACAAAAGCTTTTAACTAACCAACTAAATTTTGTTATCTTGCAAACTATTCATAGTTTTATTCTCACAAAGTACTCCTAGTTTTATTCTTGCAAAGTAGTTCTAGCATCACAACTACAAAATAGTTTCATACTTGTTTTAGGTAAAGCAAACATCAAGGGTGCGTAGAGTTGTATCGGTGGTCGATAGAACTTGAGGGAATACTTGTTCTAACTTTAGGCCCTTGATACGTCTCCAACATATCTATAATTTATGAAGTATTCATGCTGTTATATTATGATTCTTGGATGTTTTACAATCATTTTATAGAAACTTTATATCATTTTTTGGGACTAACCTATTGACATAGTGCCCAGTGCCAGTTGTTGTTTTTTGCTTGTTTTTTACTTCGCAGGAATCAATCTCAAACGGAGTCCAAACATAGCAAAAAAAATTGGAGAATTGTTTTGGACCAGAAGACCCAAGATGGGCTAAAATGGTACCAGAGGGGTCATGCCCCCCTCGGTGACCTCCCGCACCGTGTCTTCGCCATATAAATTGCCAAATATTCCAAACACCCTCGGGGTAATCCTAGATCATAAGATTCGCCACCGCAAGCCTCTATAGCCATGAAAAACCAATCCAGACCCCGTTCCGGCACCCTGCTGGAGGGGAAAATCATCACCGGTGGCCATCTTCATCATCCCGGTGGCCACCATCATGAGGAGGGAGTAGTACACCCTCAGGGTTGAGGGTTTGTACCAGTAGCTATGTGTTTAATCTCTCTCTCTCTCTCTCGTGTTCTTGAGAGGCACGATCTTGATGTATCGCGGGCTTTGTTAATATAGTTGGATCATATGGTGTTTTCCCCTCTCTATCTTTTTGTGATGAATTGAGTTTTCCCTTTGCGATTTTGTTTTATTGGATTGAATACTTTTATGGATTTGAGAGCACTTGATGTATGTCTTGCTATGAATACCCGTGGTGACAATGGGGTATCATATTGATTCACTTGATATGTGTTTTGGCACTCAACTCGCGGATTCTCGAGGTGACATTGGGGTAATCTATGCATAGGGGTTGATGCACGTTCTCGTCTTTATTTCTCCAGTAAGAATCGTGGGGCACTCTTTGAGGTTATTTGTATTGGATTGAGTATTATGAATCTGAAATTGTTTGATGCATATCATATAACAACTCACGGATACTCGCGGTGACATTGGAGTATCTAGGTGACATTAGAGTTGGTTGATGTGTATCATATGGTGTTATTTTAGTATGAAATCATGGTTAGATCGATCGGAAAGAATGTTATTTTAGTACGAACTCTAGGATAGATTGATCGGAAAGAATAGCTTTGAGGTGGTTTTGTACCCTACAAACAATTTCTTCTTATGTTTATCCGCTAGATAGGAACTTCGGAGTGATTCTTCATCTCACGTTGAGGGATGGTTATATGATCCAATTATATTAGCGTTGTTGAGAGATTGCACTAGCGAAAGTATGGACCCTAGGCCTCATTTTCAAGCATTGCAATACCGTTTGTGCTCACTTTTGTTACTTGCTACCTTGCTGTTTTTTATTGTTCCTATTAAAAGAATCAATATCTACTATCATTACTACACTTGTATCACCATCTCTTCGCCGAACTAGTGCACCTATACAATTTACCATTGTATTTGGTGTGTTGGGGACACAAGAGACTTTTTATTATTTGGTTGCAGGGTTGTTTGAGAGAGACCACCTTCATCCTACGCCTCCCACGGATTGATAAACCTTAGGTCATCCACTTGAGGGAAATTTGCTACTGTCCCACAAAACTCCGCGCTTGGAGGCCCAACACGAGTCTAGGAGAGCAAGTTGTGTAGTAGACATCACTCCTCGTTGGGGTCGACACTCTTATTTATCAAAAAAGGCTATAGACGATCCCCTATATTTGTGGGTTATCAAGACCTTTTTCTGGCGCCATTGCCAGGGAGCAATAGCGTGGGGTGAATATTCTCGTGTGTGCTTGTTTGATTTATCACTAAGTAGTTTTTATTTTCTGTTCTAAGTTGTTCTCTATCTTTAGTTATGGATATGGAACACGAAATACCAAAAAAAATAGTTGTACTTGCTACTCATGGAGATGGGGAACCTCCTAAAACCCTCGATGCTCGTTATGTGAAAAATATTAATTACTACTTTGGTAATCCTAAGAAAACCCCATTCAACTTGATAATGGGAGACACGTCAGATCAACGTGAATACTTTAGGGATTATCGCTTGATGCAAAAAGGGAAACTCTTATGGGATCAAATTAATTCTTTGCAATGGTATGCTTGGGATTTATGCTTGAGATATGATTATACTTGTTGCTCTAGGATGAAGGCTAAACACCTTCCCTTTTCATGTGAATTTAATGATAATGAAACATTGTCTTATTATGCTAATGGTAGATATTATTCCTATGATGTTGAACGAATAGAAGAATTTGTTGCTTTTATGGGTGCTTATGAAATTCAATCTTTGGGTGCTTATGAAATTCAATCTTTGTTTGAAATGTATGAAGATTATGATGATGCTATTTATAGACCTGAAAATTTTGCTATACTTAGATATTGCTATGAGAATTATAAATAGAATGCCCATATTGATGTATTTATTGCGAAAGTAGCCCCTGTCCAAGAAGAGACTAATATTTTGTAGGAAACTATGGAAGAAGAAATCGATGACACTATGAGCTCATTAGATGAAAAACATGAGGAGGAGAGCGAAGAACAAAAGGAGGAAGAGCGGATTGATCACCCGTGCCCACCTTCTAATGAGAGTAACTCTTTATCCCATACATTGTTTAATTTCCCTTCGTGCTTACCGAAGGATGAATGGTATGATGATTGCTATGATCCCGTTGATTCATTTCAAATATCCCTTTTTGATGAAATTGATGCTTGCTATGCTTGTGGCCATGATGCCAATTTGAATTATGCTTGTGGAGAGAAACTTTATATAATTCCTTATGTTAATAATGAAATTGTTGCTATTGCACCCACACACGATAGTCCTATTATCTATTTTAATTCTCCCAACTACATTATATCAGAGAAGTTTGCTCTTATTAAGGATTATATTGATGGGTTGCGTTCTACCACTACACATGATGATTTTGATCAATATAATATGCATGTGCTTGCTTCTCCTACTTGCAATTATTATGAGATAGTAACTACATCTCCACCTCTCTATGTTTCCAACACGATAAAATTGCAAGAAACTGCTTATGCTATGTATTGGCCTTTACTTGATGTGTATGAATTGTTCCTTTTTGACATGCCGATGCATAGGAAGAGAGTTAGACTTCGTCATTGCATTATATATGTTGCTTTGTGCTCAATACTAAATTATAAATCATTGATAATTAAAATTGGCTTTGATATACATTGGGATCCGGGTGGATTGATTACTTGAGCACTTTATGCCTAGCTTAACGGCTTTAAAGAAAGTGCTGCCAATGAGATAACCCGAAAGTTTTAAAGACTCATTTTATTCTATTGTGTGCTTTTATAAAGTTTAAAAACAAAAAATATAGAGAAGAACCTAAAACTTTTCAAAAAGAAAAGTGAAAGTGAGAAAGACGAGCATTGTTAAAATGGGAACTAGCCTTGAACTTTGTTCATGCCCATGGAAACTTTGTGAACCTTGATTACAGAAACTTTTCAACAAAAATAATTACCACCTCTACAAATCCATTGTATTATAAAAATAATGCACCAAGATTTGCCTTTAAGATGATTAGATTGCTTGTTTGCTATGTGCGGTGCAAAAACAGAAACTTTCGCTGTAGTGCGTGAATTTACATTTTTTTACTGGAACGTCAAAAGTTTCTGAAATTTTTACACAGTACTGCTATGATTTTTTTTGTCCTAATGTTTCAGAATTTTTGGAGTTACAGAAGTATGGTCAGAGTTCAGATTACTACATATTGTCCTGTTTTTGACAGATTCTGTTTTTGATGCATTGTTTTGCTTATTTTGATGGAACTATCGAGTGTATCGGTGGTATAAGCCATGGAGAAGTTAGAATACAGTAGGGATAATGCAAAAATAAAATATAAATGGGTTTGCAACAATACTTAGGGTAGTGATTTGCTTTATTATACTAATGCATCTTACAAGGGTTTTTGTTAAGTTTTGTGTGGATTAAGTGTTCAAGGATCGAGGAGATCTCGATATGAGGAGAAGGAGGAGAGGCAAGAGTTCAAGCTTGGGTATGCCCAAGGTACCCCAAGTAACTATTCAAGGAGACTCAAGCGTCTAAGCTTGGGGATGCCCCAGAAGGCATTCCATCTTTCTTCAACAAGTATCGGTATGTTTCGGCTTTTGTTTTGTTCACGTGATATGCGTAAATCTTGGAGCGTCGTGTACTTTCTATTTTTCTTTTAAATAATGCACCATGCTGGTATGGTGCCCTCCGTGTCGCGCAAACGTGAGGGATCCCCGCTGTAGGGTGTTGCAATACGTTCATAATTTTCTTATGGTGGGCGGCGTGAGTGATTGAAACACATACCCGAGTAAGTGGGTTGTTGTGTATGGGAGTAAAGAGGACTTTATACTTAATGTATGGTTGGGTTTTACCTTGATGATCTTTGGTAGTTGCGGATGCTTGCTAGAGTTCTAATCATAAGTGCATATGATCCAAGTACGGAAAGTATGTTAGCTCATGCCTCTCCCTCATATAAAATTGCAATAATGATCTGGGTCTAGTTATTGATCACCCAGGGACAAATAACTTTCTTGTGTGGCAAAAGCTTTCTACTAAACAACTAATTTTTATTATCTTGCAAATTATCCATAGTTGTATTCTCGCAAAGTACTCCTAGTTTTATTCTCGCAAAGTAGTTCTAGCATCACACCTACAAAATAGTTCATACTTGTTTTAGCTAAAGAAAATGTCAGGTGTGCGTAGCGTTGTATCGGTGGTTGATAGAACTTGAGGGAATATTTATTCTACCTTTAGCTCCTCGTTGGGTTCGACACTCTTATTTATCAAAAAAGGCTACAAACAAGCTCCTATACTTGTGGGTTATCAGGCCATAAAGCCTTGCGAGTGTTTCGCCAGGTTTGTCAACAATCCCAACTACAAGTTCACTACGGTGGACATCGCAGATGAGGACATCAATACCATTGTTACACCCACAGCCCATGCTGCTATACATACTGGACCAATTACTAGAGCTCACGCACGCCAATTAAATTACTAGGTACTTCCATTTCCTGGTAACGATTCTAATGTTCATGAGAATATGATGTTGCCTAAATTGGATACATTTGTTTTGCTTACAAATGAAGGGCCTAGCTTGGACAAGAAGGATGAACACTGGAGCAAGACCGAGCATGAAGATGATGGCATGTTCAAGGGGAACAAGAACGGAGTTTCAAGTGATGATTTCAGGACTTTGAAGCCACCATAGTGAGTGCATGAAGGCTTGGACGAAATATATAAGATGCCACTTCATAAATTTCGTTCAGAGACTATTACAGGTGTTGCATCACCATATTATTGGGCCAGGCCCATGTAATTTCGAAATACTTTAGTATGGGCTATCTTTAGAGTCTGTCTGTGTAGGGAAACAGAGTTAGGGTTGGTTTCAGACCCCTCCTCTTAAGGGGTCACGAAATCACCCCCCTACTCCTCCATATATACAGCCCTTAGGGCATTGTTTAGACTTTGGGTTTTGTTTATATTAAAAGTTCGCCATAGTTGCAACTTCACATACTTTGTTTGTGTTCAACGACCAGATCAAGACGCCACAGAACCACACCTTCATTAACAAAGCTTTCCTCTTATATTCGCAATATCCAAATTGCAACTTCAGTTTCTTGCTTGTTCTTCGTTTGCGTGTAGGAAACAGACCCTCATGTCAGGTTGATCGTGCTTTGGCGTGGTCAATAACCTCTCGGAGTTGGCTTAGCGATTGCTAAGGCGCGACGTCCTCACACGTTCTTAGTCGGATCGTCAAAGTCTACTCCACCAAAAAGATAGCCACCATCTCATCGAAAGACGGGACACATTTGCCTTTATCAATCGTCAATGTTTCGGGTTTGGCTTGCTAGAAGCTTGTCGAAATCTGTGTCCACTACAGGGTCTGGAGCAGCATGAAGAAGGACTCACTTGTTGACCTCACCTCGGCCATCATCGACCCCACTTACAAAAACATGAAGGAAGATGGCAAGAAAAATCCTGCAGCCTGGCACGGAGCCTGGGTAAGGAGACCGGATGAAGCTCACCTCAAGCTCGCGGCCAAGAACGTGTGCACATGCTATGAGATGCACAGGCGAATCATTCACATGAGGGAGTGCCTCCTTCCTGTAATCGACAAGGGATCGAGCCACCAGCATAGCAGCGACGGCAAGTGTCACAAGAAGAAGCAGATGATGATTAAATGATCGTTTATCCTAGTTAATTATGCATGTAATTGTCTAATTTGGTGTGTGCAAATGGCATGTGTGTACTGGCCACTTATGTAATTGGATGTTTAATTTGGTTATCTAATCATGTCCTTATAAGTATATATGTTGTTGTTCTGTAGACATAGCAAATCACATCGCATACGGACAAAACTAGGGAACCCGCTGGTGATGATTTCAACAATCGCTAACAATTATATACTAGCAAGCGTTTGCCCACAACACACACGGCTTATTAACGGCAATCGTCTGTGTTATTATCGGTCGTCGCACACATATATCTCGTTAAGTTGAACCATTTATGTTCTCTTGGCTCATCGTAAACAGTTCATCAGAGTGAACTGTATGTCGTCTATTGCACACACGTTGATGTGGCTGACCGTTTCTGTTGTGTTACCCAATCGCAAATAGTTCATCCGAGTAAATTGTATGCCGTATATCTCACACACCTTGATCTGGCTGACCGTTTCTGTTGTTCTGGCTCATCGCAAATAGTTCATACGGATCAACGATATGCCATGTATCGCACATGCAACTCTAATATGAATCGTGTTTGATGTCTCCGGCATCGCACATAGTTTGTCTTATTGTTGACAGTTTTATTACGACACCGTTTGCAATGCATGCATCACACACAGTTTCGTCGAAAGGTCTCTGATTCATGTGTCCCGTTAGCAGCAACCTGCAGTAGTGGTAGTGATTCCGAAACCCTCGAGAACATTTTACTACTCCAGCACCGTCATTACTAACTTATTGTCCTTTATTTCCCATTTTATCTCTTTGTTAGTTTAGTTAAACCCCCATTTTATCTAGTTTCCCTAGCAACTGATAGAGTAGACTATTTCCAAACTCCAGTTTGGGTGCATACGTAGCTGCATAAGTGACAGTGTAGTTGTGGGGTTTGTGGTGCCTATCTATCAACTCCTTGTGGGTTTGACACTTATCACCAAAGTGCTACAACAGACCTGTGCACTTGCAGGTCATCAACTTTCATAAACATTTCTTGAATTTCATGATTTTTTTAGATGGCAAACAATTTCTAAATTCGCGAACTGTTTTCAATGTCGTGAACAATTTTTCAATCCGTGAACCTTTCTCAAATTAGCGTACTTTTATAAATTTGCAAGCTTTTGCTAAATTTACAAAATTGGTTTTTAAATTTTTGACATTTTTCAAATACATCAAAAAAGCCCAAATTTAGCAACTTTTTTCCACTCGCGAGCTTTCTTCAAATTTATGAACCTTTTCCGAATTTGGTTTCTATTTTAAATTCATTTAGTTTTTTTGGAAATTTTATGAACTTTATTCAAAACTGTACACTTTTTTATTTCCAAATTTGTTTCAAAATTTTCATAAAAAGGATGTTTTTCCCACGATAGCAACTAACGACAACAAATTCGAGCGGAAAAACCCTGCGACAGCTAGGCGGAGCGAGTAAGCACCAATTCCTATTCACTACCCTTAGCACACATTGTTGACATCCCCAAGTGCGGTTGCATCCCCGGTCGAACACTAGAAGTAACTGGGTGGCCCATAATGCTGAACCGTTCTCATCAGTTAACGGAACCTCCTAGTAGCTTCTGAAGTTTTTTTAACTCCAATTTTCTAAAAAAATTGTAGTAATTTGTGTTCATTTAAAACATTGAACTTTTCATATTTGAGATTAATTTTTCTAATTTTAATTTTTTTGCCAAATTCACAAACCATTTTCAAACATTATGAACCTTTTCAAATTGGCACTTTTCTAAATGTGAATTTTTTCCAAATTCATGAACTTTTTTCAAATTTATGAACCTTTTTCAAATTCATGATCTATTTTTCAGTCAAACCATTTTTTAAAATTTATGGACTTTTTGAAAATTTGTGAACTTCCTTCAAATGCATAATTGTTTTTCAACTTTATGAATTTTCTAAAAATGTACGATTTTTTTCTTTCAAATTTTCATTGTTGTTCAAATTCATGAATGTTCAAGATTCTTGTTTTTAAGTCAACGGTCAACCGGTCATGAATGACCAAACAAAGGGTGGGAGCAACTTAGTGAGTGGGTTGCTCGCTTAGTTGGGCCGGTCCACCTTGGGAAGCGAGTGGGTGCTGGTTTGGCAGCTCGGCGTTTGAAAGTGCTTACTTGGAGGTCTTTGAGCGAGGAGAGCTCCTATACAACGCCTACAACGCCAGTTGCTGCACCTGGTGCTCACGCGCGTCGGCCGAACAAATGCGACCTGCTCTCAAACATAACAAATGCAAAGATTGTTTTTTGAGAGAGGTTCTATGTGGGAGAAGCGGGATTCGAATTTCACACGTGAGGGTTGATGGCTAAACCTAACAACCACCAGGTCGACCTCATTTTGTTGATCACAACTAGGAAACGGAGATATTTTACCCTTCCTTTAGTTAACATATACTTACTCCCGCACGAATTACTTGTCACAGAAATGGATAGTAATGGATATATCTAGAAATCAAAATAGTCTAGATACATCCATTTCTACAACAAGTAATTCCGGACGGAGGAGTATTATATACACAGTATAAATAATAAAGTGAATCTTTAAAAATATTTAAAATAACCATGAATTTGAAAAAGGTTCATAGAAAATGTAAAATTTTCACGAAAATGAAAATAGTTCACGAATATGAGAAAAGCTCATCAATTTGAAAAAGTTCATGAATTTGGAAAAAGAATACGAATTTTAAAAAACATCAATTTTGAAAATGTTCACAAATTTGAAAACAATTCATAGCTTATGAAAAAGAATTCACAAATTTCAAACATGTTCATCCATTTAAAAAAATCATCAACTAGGAAAAGACGTTCATCGATTTGAGAAAAAGGCTCATGAATTTGAAAAAGGTGCATCGATTTTGAAAAAAAAATCATGACTTGCAAAAGTTTTGTAATTTGAAGAAATTTAGCAAAATAAGAAAAATTGACGAATTCAGAAAATAAAAATTTAAAAAGGTACACAATTTGAACATAGTTCACGAAATTGAGCAAGTTCACTAAAATTTGAAAAAAAAACTGCTCATTGATATAGATAAGAAGTCATAAAATTTGGAAAAAAAAGTTCACAAATTTGAAAATGATTATCGAGTTTTAAGAAAAGTTCATGGATTTTAATTAAAAATTCATCAATTTTTAAAAAGTTCATTCATTTGAAAAAGGTAAAAATAATAATAAAGAAAAAAGGAAAAGAGAATACAAATGAAAAATAAAAAAAGAAATAGAAAAAAAATGTAAATCTGCCGCGCAAAACAGAAGAAAATGGAAGAATGTAGTCACGATAGTTGAGGTGTCCTTGTTGGTCATCGCGGTTTATACTGATTGAAGAGGTCGCGAGTTCGAGAGTTCAATTCATGCACAACGCACATTCCGCTTTTTGCAGGTTAACAGAAAAATGAACAAATGTAAATGGGTCGGCCTAGCGCGCAAGGGGGTGGGTGTTCCGGTTTGCGCACCACACATTAACTCGCGTCTAAGGCGCCAAATAGGTGTTGGGTTGCGCGAGTGAGCGACGCAAAGTGAGCTCTCTACCGAGATCGGGCTAGCCCATGTGATGGCGCGTGTGTGTAGACACCAGATTTTGGCACGGTTGAAAACTTAATTAAGATGGCCTCGATGGAGAAGTGATCTACATAAAAAAATTGTATTCTCGACATGAACATCTTTGAAGTTTGGACCATCACCATCCGATCTCATCTCGAGGCCCGAAGTTGTGCTCGAAGTACTAGGATATTGTATGCAAAGTACTGTTCGGCCGATTAGGCCTCCAAGACAGCCTCATATCAGGAAAGTTTATTCACGATTGTGTTCGTGTCGTCGAAACGATCGATTTTGATATAAAACTCGTCCCAATCCGAGCTCATATGCAAAAGTTAAAGCCATCGGAGTGCGGCCCTACCACAAGCAAAACGTGGCGCGGCCCTCAAGATGGTTTTGAATCGAAAAACGTTCAACATGAAGTTGTTCTTCTCGTCGAAATGGTTAAATTGGCTTTTGGGCTCATCTTCATCCGAGGTATTTTGTGGCCTGTGAGACCTAAAAACCTAAATGTTGTCTCAGACTAACCTAAATTCGAGTTCAGTTAATTTTGGAAAGATTTGGATGGGATTTGGAATCCTTTTCTTGAACGGGAAGTCCAGCCGCCTCATAAATAGATGAGAGGTGACGGCCGGTTGAACAACACACAATCGACAAAATCATCTACCACTTTTTACCTTTACTTTTATGTCTCTCCCTTGTTCTTCTTCTTCCTTATTCTCCGTTCGTTCTTCTTGTTGCAGGGCGACGAACCTCGAGGCCCTAGGGGGGGGGCAGGACGACCCAGGGCAGCCCATAGCCGCCGCACGCCCTGACAGGGTCCCCCCCCCCCCGGGCGTGTGGGGTTTCGGGTCCTCAAAAGCGCCTGCCGAATTGCTTGCGTACCGCGGTTCCGGACGGGTCTCCTTCGACATGAGCTACGGTGCATCACCCTCGGCGTTGGAGGTACACGGTGACGTGTTCGTCTGCGAACGCACTTTTTGGCGACTCCATTGGGGACGAAACTTTGAATGGTCTCCAGCCCGTTCTTGCTACGAAGAGACCGATCTAGGGTTTGAAATCTACAAATGTAATATGAATACCCAATTCACTTATGTAGATGCAAATAATGCATATCTTGTTGCTAGATCATTTAATGAGCATAATGTGCCGGCTAGCCCTAGATTTATCAATTATGCATCTAGTTATGTGCAATAGCCGATTCATGATAATCTTCATGCTTCAACTTCATATAATTTTAGCAACATCCAACATATGTATCCCAACTCCCATGCATGGGCAACCCCACAAATCTATATGCCGATGAACAACATGATGAGTTTGGTTAATCAAGTTGAGACACCCCATGCAGAACTTCCAATAGTATGCAGCAAAGTGTTTCAACTTTTTATTCATTGGCAAGTATTGCAATATGTTAATCCAAACATGTCAGTGGATAGGGGAATTGCCCATGCTACTACTAGTTATTCGACCAATCACCCTCAAACATCATATGCTACACCTCATTTTACTAATTTTTTGGCATCATATGCAACTGTTGATATCCATAATTCGGCACCGCACCTTCAGGTTATGGCTGAATAAGTGAAACTTCTGCAAGAGCACAAATGCCTTCACCTACTACCGTGGCATATCATGTCCCCCCTACATGATTACAAAATTTCGGCAACATCTCATTACCAAAAGAGTCTAAAAGCATCAGGGGGCAACCATATCCACACTGGGTAATTGAGAACAAGCTTACATTTGCTACCTCTTGAGCTTGCGTTGGTTTTTCCCTTGAAGAGGAAAGGGTGATGCAGCAAAGTAGCGTAAGTATTTCCCTCAGTTTTTGAGAACCAAGGTATCAATCCAGTAGGAGACTACACGCAAGTCGCCTCGTACCTACACAAACAAATAAGAACCTTGCAACCAACGCGATAAAGGGATTGTCAATCCCTTCACGGCCACTTGCAAAAGTGAGATCTGATAAAGATAATAAGATAAATATTTTTGGTATTTTTATGATATAAAATGAAAGTAAATAATGCAAAGTAAAAATATATTGGGAACTTATATGATGGAAAATAGACCCGGGGGCCATAGGTTTCACTAGTGGCTTCTCTCATGATAGCATAAGTATTACGGTGGGTGAACAAATTACTGTCGAGCAATTGATAGAAAAGTGCATAATTATGAGAATATCTAGGCATGATCATGTATATAGGCATCACGTCCGCGACAAGCAGACCGAAACGATTCTGCATCTACTACTATTACTCCACACATCGACCGCTATCCAACATGCATCTAGAGTATTAAGTTCATAAGAACAGAGTAACGCATTAGGTGAGATGACATGATGTAGAGGGATAAACTCAAGCAATATGATATAAACCCCATCTTTTTATCCTCGATGGCAACAATACAATACATGCCTTGCTGCCCCTGCTGTCACTGGGAAAGGACACCGCAAGATTGGACCCAAAGCAAAGCACTTCTCCCATTGCAAGAAAGATCAATCTAGTAGGCCAAACCAAACTGATAATTCGAAGAGACTTGCAAAGATAACAAATCATACATAAAAGAATTCAGAGGAGATTCAAATATTGTTCATAGATAAACTTGATCATAAACCCACAATTCATCGGATCTCGACAAACACACCGCAAAAAGAGTTACATCGAATAGATCTCCAAGAAGATCTAGGAGAACTTTTTATTGAGATCCAAAGAGAGAGAATAAGTCATTTAGCTAATAACTATGGACCCGAAGGTTTGTGGTAAACTACTCACACATCATCGGAGACTCTATGGTGTTGATGTAGAAGCCCTCCGTGATCGATTCCCCCTCCCGCGGAGCGCCGGAAAAGGCCCCAAGATGGGATCTCACGGGTACAGAAGGTTGCGGCGGTGGAAATAGGGTTTCGTGGTGCTCCTGGATGTTTTCGGGGTATATGGGTATATATAGGAGGAAGAAGTAGGTCGGTGGAGCTGCGAGGGGCCCACGAGGGTGGGGGCGCGCCCAGGGGGGCAGGCGCGCCTCCCTGTCTCGTGGCCTCCTCACTTCTTTCTTGACGTCCACTCCAAGTCCTCTGGATCACGTTTTTTCCAAAAATCACTCTCCCGAAGGTTTCATTCCGTTTGGATTCCGTTTGATGTTCCTTTTCAGAGAAACACTAAAATAGGCAAAAAAAACAAGAATTTGCACTGGGCCTTCGGTTAGTAGGTTAGTCCCAAAAATAATATAAAAGTGTATAATAAAGCCCATTAAACATCCAAAATAGATAATATAATAGCATGGAACAATCAAAAATTATAGATACGTTGGAGACATATCAAGCATCCCCAAGCTTAATTCATGCTCGTCCTCGAGTAGGTAAATGATAAAAACAGCATTTTTGATGTGGAATGCTACCTAACATAATTTTCTAAGTAATTCTCTTTATTGTGGCGTGAATGTTCAGATCCGAAAGATTCAAGATAAAAGTTTAATATCGACATAAAAATAATAAAACTTCAAGCATACTAACTGAGCAATTATGTCTTCTCAAAATAACATGGCCAAAGAAAGTTCATCCCTACAAAATCATATAGTTTGATCATGCTCCATTTTCGTCACACAAGAATGCTCTCATCATGCATAACCCTGATGGAAAGCCAAGCAATTGTTTCATACTTTAGTAATCTCAAACTTTTTTCAACTTTCACGCAATACATGAGCGTGAGCCATGGATATAGCACTATGGGTGGAATAGAGTGAAAGTGACAAAACAAGTGACTCTCTATCATAAAGATCATGGTGCTACTTTGAAGCACAAGTGTGGAAAAAGGATAATAGCATTGTCCCTTCTTTTTCCTTTTTTTCTTTTCTCTTTTTTTGGGCCTTTCTCTTTTTTTGGCCTTTCTCTTTTTTTATTTGGGACAATGCTCTATTAATGATGATCATCGCACTTCTATTTATTTACAACTCAATGATTACAACTCGATACTAGAACAAAATATGACTCTATATGAATGCGTCCGCCGGTGTACCGGGATGGGCAATGAATCAAGAGTGACATGTATGATAAATTATGCATGGTGGCTTTGCCACAAGTACGATGTCAACTACATGATCATGCAAGGCAATATGACAATGATGAAGCGTGTCATAATAAATGAAACGGTGGAAAAGTTGCATGGCAATATATCTCGGAATGGCTATGGAAATGCCATAATAGGTATGTAACGCCCGGATATTTAGGCTACAGTAAACCTCTGCTAATGATGCCACGTCACCTAGGTTACTGTTGATAAACTAGCGTTAGTTCAAAACAATTCAAATTTAAAATAAAAACAAACAACAAAAGTTTTCAAACACTAAAAACTAAAATGTTCACAATATTGCAAAAATTACCAAAGCTGTTATAAAAATAAAACCAACAATTTAGAAACTCCAGAAATGCCCCTAGAAATTAAAACAGTGGACCAACGGCACATCACTTGGGCTTTTCGATTTCTAAAATAATTAAACCTTTTCGAAAGACCTTCAGCTTTTTGTGGCATTGCTATATAATGCAATGATGTTCATGTGACAAGCTACATGATTTACAAAAGTCCTTTGGTGGTTAAGCAATTAACAAACCAGAGCAAAAATAAAATAAAAATTGTACAAAAGAAAAAAAAGAAAAAAAGAGACCCCCCCCACTGGGCCTTGGCCCAGTTGGCCGAAGGAGCCAGTCGGCCCAGCCGCGCCTACGTACCCCTGGTCTGCCCGACCGAAACCCTAACCCCCCACTTGACCCGATCGATCCCCTCGTCCCTCCTCGCGCCGCCAGAAAGAGAGCAGAGAGGAGCGAGAGCCCCCCCCCCCCCCCCGCACCCCGATCCCGCTCACACGCACCCTCCTTTCCATGTCCCGACCACCTATGCCGCCCTGCCGCTGCTCCGGTCGGCGAGCTCCTCACCTCTGACCCCCCCTTACATCGCTGCCTCCTCCTTTGACCTGCACGGCCGCCGGCCCCGCCCCGGACGCCTTGACGCCGTCGCCGACCACCACCACGTCGCCGGCGCCATCCCACCGCTGCCACGTCGACCCGGGCGCCGCCCCTTCGTCGTCCTCCTCCCCGAGCCCACTGCCCCGTCCCTACGAACCCCCAGTGAGGCCCCATCTTCTCCTCTTCCCCGCACCATGCTGGTCGCGGCCGTCGCGGACACTCCGCTCCCGTACGCTCGCCCGCAACCCCCTCGCGCACGCTCAACACGGACGGGCCGCGCTCTGGCCGCCCGTCACTCCGTCTGGCCGCGCCCGTTGCCCCGGGCCGACGCGCCTCGCCTGCGGCCACTCCCTCCCGCTGCTGCCTCCGGACGCCTCCGTCGCCCCGTCCGCTTTCGCCCCTGGCCCCGTTGCGGTTCCCGCAGTGGCTGCCGCCGCTCGCCGTCCCACCTCCGCCCCCTGGTCGCGCTCCGGCGAACGCTCGCCGCGCCCTGGGTCTGCCTTCGGGCGCCCACGCCCGAGCGCCTCCGCCCGGCTACGCCCGAATTGCCACACCCGCTATGGCCCCTCTAGGCCACTGACAGGGCGGCCCCGCCCCCTGAAACGTTTAAAAAAAGGAATTTAAAAAAATAAAAATAAATAAAAATATTAACTTAATTAACTTAATTAATTGAGTTTAATTAACCTAATCAATTAACTAAACTAATTAAACCTGCTTAGTTAGTCTTAGACAATGACAGCGGGACCCACATGTCAGTTTGACTAGGTCAACTGACTAGTTGACTGCTGACATCACCCTGACATCATGCTGACATCATAATTGCATTTTCGGATTAAATTAATAATAATAATTTATAAATTGATTTAAATCTATAAAAATGAATATAAAATAATCCGTAAGTCGGATGGAAAAACTTTGTACATGAAAGTTGCTCCGAACGACGAGACGAATCTGGATACGCAGCCCGTTCGTCCACCACATATCCCTAGCATAGCAAACGTGCAACAATCCCCCTCCGGTTCATCTGTCCGAAAACGCGAAACACCTGGAATACTTTCCCGGATGTTTCCCCCCTTCGTCGGTATCACCCCCTACCGCGTTAGGGCACACCTAGCACCGCGCATTGTCTTGTCATGCACCGTCATGCTTATGTTTGCATTATATTTATTGTTTCTTCCCCCTCTTCTTCTCCGGTAGACCCCGAGACCGCCGCTGATGCCACCGAGTACGACTACGTCACCGACGACCCTTCTCCCTGTACAACACAGCTTCCAGGCAAGCCCCCCCTTGATCACCAGATATCGCCTATTCCTTCTCTATACTGCTTGCATTAGAGTAGTGTAGCATGTTACTGCTTTCGGTTAATCCTATACTGATGCATAGCTTGTCCTTGTTGCTACAGTTGTTACCCTTACCTGCTATCCTACTGCTTAGTATAGGATGCTAGTGTTCCATCAGTGGCCCTACACTCTTGTCCGTCTGCCATGCTATACTACTGGGCCGTGATCACTTCGGGAGGTGATCACGGGTATATACTATATACAATAATACATGACACATGTGGTGACTAAAGTCGGGTCGGCTCGTTGAGTACCCGCAAGTGATTCTGATGAGGGGGCTGAAAGGACAGGTGGCTCCATCCCGGTAGAGGTGGGCCTGGGTTCCTGACGGCCCCCGACTGTTACTTTGTGGCGGAGTGACAAGGCAGGTTGAGACCACCTAGGAGAGAGGTGGGTCTGGCCCTGGTCGGCGTTCGCGGATACTTAACACGCTTAACGAGATCTTGGTATTTGATCTGAGTCTGGCCATTTGGTCTATACGCACTAACCAGCTACGCGGGAACAGTTATGGGCACTCGACGTCGTGGTATCAGCCGAAGCTCTTCTTGACGTCAGCGACGGAGGGGCGCGCGCCGGATTGGACTGGAACGCCTGCTAGGCTAGGTCTGCTTCCGGCCGCCCTCGCAACGTGCAGGTGTGCAATGGGCGATGGGCCCAGACCCCTGCGCGCATAGGATTTATACCGGCGTGCTGACCTCTCTGTTGAGCCTAGGTGGGGCTGCGACGTGTTGATCTTACGAGGCCGGGCATGACCCAGGAAAGTGTGTCCGGCCAAATGGGATCGAGCGTGTTGGGTTATGTGGTGCACCCCTGCAGGGAAGTTTATCTATTCGAATAGTCGTGTCCCTCGGTAAAAGGACGACCCGGAGTTGTACCTTGACCTTATGACAACTAGAACTGGATACTTAATAAAACACACCCTTCCAAGTGCCAGATATAACCCGGTGATCGCTCTCTAACAGGGCGACGAGGAGGGGATCGCCGGGTAGGATTATGCTATGCGATGCTACTTGGAGGACTTCAATCTACTCTCTTCTACATGCTGCAAGATGGAGGCTGCCAGAAGCGTAGTCTTCGACAGGACTAGCTATCCCCCTCTTATTCTGGCATTCTGCAGTTCAGTCCACCGATATGACCCTTTACACATATACCCATGCATATGTAGTGTAGCTCCTTGCTTGCGAGTACTTTGGATGAGTACTCACGGTTGCTTTTCTCCCTCTTTTCCCCTTTCTATACCTGATCATCGCAACCAGATGCTGGAGTCGAGGAGCTAGAGATCCCGAGGATGATTCTACATGGAGTTCGGCTTCGAGGAGTAGTTAGGAGGTCCCAGGCAGGAGGCCTTGCCTTTTCGATCGTTGCTACTTTTGTGCTAGCCTTCTTAAGGCAAACTTGTTTAACTTATGTCTGTACTCAGATATTGTTGCATCCGCTGACTCTCTATGATCGAGCACTTGTATTCGAGCCCTCGAGGCCCCTGGCTTGTATTATGATGCTTGTATGACTTATTTATGTTGTAGAGTTGTGTTGTGATATCTTCCCGTGAGTCCCTGATCTTGACCGTACACATTTGCTTGCATGATTAGTGTACGGTCAAATCGGGGGCGTCACAAGTTGGTATCAGAGCCAACTGCCTGTAGGAATCCCCCTTCCAAACTCCTTGGCCGAAGTCGAGTCTAGTCATTGAAAAACTTTTACTAACATGGCTGTGTGGCTTACGGGCCCACGTCGCCATTGGGTGGTATTAGGATCTTTTATTCCTCGTCTATACTCTAGGATTCTGACTCTCTTCTATTCGGGTTAAATGATTTTCTAAAATCTAACTTTAGGTTCTCGAAAATACTTTCTCCCGGAGAGCCCCTCACTTCAGATGATCGCCTGTTGCACTACAAGATTCCGAAGTTACTGTACGATGTTCTCTCGAGTCTTTGTGACATCGCAATTGCGATTTCCTTCCACCGTCAACCCCTATGAAACTGCATACACTTTCCATTCATACAATCATTCCCCGTTGATCTTGTTATTACAAGATGTCCCAAAATATTCTCTGTTGTCTCGAGAATCCTTTGAGCTTACTGCCTTGCTGTTCTTTGTCACCTGAATACCCCTATGGATAATTCTCGCACTTACCGAGTATCCGCTCATCCCCAGTTGATTCAAGTATTTCACAAAAGTGTTCAAAATACCATTCGATCTTCTGAAAATCCTCAGGAGCTTTTTGCACTTGAAATTCTTGCTTACTTGCATTATGATTAATCTTAAGTCTCGTAATCTTATTGGCATCTCTTGTCATTATCATTTTGAGTCCGTTGATTCAATTTGTTGCGAATGCTCGCAATCCTCAATCAGAGCCTAGAATTCATCTTTTCGGCTCAGACGTCATTTTAAACGTGAGCTGGATCTCGACCAATCAATTTGCCATCGATTGTACCCCTAAGCCTACTCAACTTATCCATCCTTAATCAGAGCGTTTGCTTCTAATCCCTTGATTTGGAAATCATAAATTCCTTTGCATCTGAACTTGGAATTAGTCAGTTGCTTCTATAATCCAATGCCTTTGCATTGTTACTTCCTATGGTTGTGTGCCGATGCTCACATCAGCTCTGTTATGGATCGACATATCCTTTAATGGATTTTATCCGACAACGTCCTTCATATTCAATAACCTTGTGAGCCTTCCCTCGGATACATAATGCCTTTGGTAAATTGTATCCTCTACTTTCTCAACCATGCTCCGCTTTCGAGCTTGTGTATTTACTTTTGAAACTTATGGTATATGTTACTAAGATGCCCGATGAATTGAACCTATACCTTCCCTAAAAACCGTATGAACCCAAAGGTTTTCACAAGCCATACCCTTCTGGTATTTTACCAGATAATTTTCTACCATACAACTTCATCGAATGCGAGAAGTGAATGAAAGGTTATGCATTGGAGAAGTGGGAGCCGACCTTGAACTTTGTGTTCATGCCCATGGACACGATGTAGATCTTATCATTAAAGCTTCTCTTAAATTAATTATTCCCTGGGTATAAGTTCATCTTATATCTGGGATCTGGCCTTTTTCAATCGTGGTCCTGACCATGTTCTCCTTTAAATACCATTTCTCGTGCAAGTTTAAGCACTTGTCCTCTGCAGAGCAATACCTCCGTCCAACCTCTACTTTGGTCTGTCATCGAGTATTACCCCCCTGGTATCTCGAGAATGTCAAGGAACTATTTAACTTCTTATGAGTTCTTCATCAAGTACTACATTCTTACTGATTACAATTTTTCATGGGCTCTGAGTTATTAGACACCCAAAGCCACCGATAACTGAACCGAGTCTACACTACGGTTCAACGACACTTGATAATTTTCTTTAAGTACGAGTTTGTACCCGATCACGCCATTCCTAGCCTGTATGGCTATATCATTGTCGTGGTGATTTTAACTGTGCTACCTGGTCCTTATTCTTGGAGCACCACTTCGATGATGAGCTAAGCTTACGTTGATTTTCCTTGCCATATCATTTAGCCTTGAACAACAAGCTTGATTTCGAGTTTGTGTCGTACCCCTGGTTCCAATAACCTTTTGCTTCATCATTCCCTTGACTTGATGTCATCGCCAATCGATTACATCTTCATGAATTCTCTCGACAAATGTGTCGTGATCATCATCAGCATTCTGAGCTCTTCCAGGATATCAATGGAACTCATGATGAGAAAGACCATCCTTGCCCTCGATGATTAGTATTATCATCGACCACTCTACTACCTTTCCTCCAACACAAACTTGTTCTTGTTTTGTGTTATACCTTGAGTTCCTTGCAATCCAGCAATTGTTCTTCTTTACACTGGAGTATTACCATCTTTTATGTCAAGAATGTCGTGAGAGTTTCACCACCTCTTAAGAAATTCTTGATACAATGATGCTTCTCACCATCATCATTCTTCTCTTGGTCCCCGTGTTGAGTGAACCCTGTTATGAGAATTTAATATCTCTAGCAACCTTGTTACTTCAGAGTTAATGGACAATAATTCCAATGTAGTGTGCTGGTTGCTAAATTTCCATTCCGACGTTGGTCGTGCAACCCAGCCCATATCTCGGGTGCCCCTTTCAACCAATGTTTAATTGTGTATGTTTTCCTCGAGCATACATCATTATACCATTTGATCTGACAAATGTTATCTCCTTGTTCACATAGTTGTGGAAATCCATCTTTTGTTAATCTCGATGAATTGTCGCTGATTCCATCAGCCACCTCCTCATCCTCTCGTTGGTTTACTGAGGGACTCTTGTTTCGGAACTCGCTTCCATAGTTCATTTCCCGAGAATCTTACAATGTCATCTCGTCAAATTGTGCCACACCTTTTCTTCTCCGGCATCCTAAGTCTGAGGTATCGAGACACCAATCAGATCTGAATCTCGGTCAGATGTGATGGTTGGAACATATTTCCAAGAGTTATAATGTTGGTCTTTATATGACCCGGTAAGGTTATGTCATGCATAGCACACCTGGCCGGAGGCCCTATTGTTACAGATTCCTTTTCAGCAAGGTTATCCTTTCTTCCATGAGGAAATTGTAAGACTTATTCTACAAGCGGTTCCTGATGGATCCTTTGTGTTTCTAAAGTCTGATCTTCACCTGATAACCATGTCAAGGCTATCTCGATGCATGTCTATGGTACTCCGATTTTCAACAGGAACATTTGAAGTCCGATGCTAAATTTTCGTTATCAATTATTCAAACCCCGTTGTTTGGGTAAAGTCATGAACTTCCTCTTCCCTAACCTAAATGGTTCTCTTCTAACCATGGTCCTTGGGAAGGATATACCCCTGAAATATGTGTTTAAACACATTTTCCTTTCCATTGTTCTGTTTAATCTGATAATCATATTTTCCTTTCCATTGGTTGGTTTAACGTTTCTGGTGATCATTATGATCTAAGCAGTATTAATTCCCTGCTTGTGCAAACACCTCGGTGTACAACTCTGTCAGTAAGACCCTGTTACTATTGTTGGTGACATTTCGGTAACCACCGATGGACGAGAACTTTGCCTAATGGTCCGCCTCGTTTCAACGAGCAGGAAAATGGTTCTCTTCGTCCCTCGCCCTTGGTACCGACGATGTTGCTGACATATAACTGACAGGCTACCCTCTGACATGCCTTGCTATCATGATCGTGCAAGATGTCACCGCCCTTCCTACTTTTAACCCACATGGTGGGCCCATAACCCACAGTTCCACAGGATCAAAACCTGACTCTCCTATACACCATGTTGTCGAAGTTATTCCTCGAGCTTGACTCGTATGTAATACGGACCACCGTCCTACTGATCTATACTGGCATTAGACATAATACTTATTCCGATTGCTTTGAACCCCTTTCACACTTTGTTTCAGGCTTCGAACGATTGCCTGCCCGTTTGAAACTTCTCATGGTACTTTCTTTCTTGCTCTCGGCTTTTTCTTAAGATTTAGTTCGAGAGTTACTTTCCGCCACCTTCCCCGATGATATTGACCAGATAGTTAACCTTGCAGAGGTCCGTTCTTCCAGAATACCCCCTTACTCTGTCGTAAGTACGATGGAGATCCCGAAAAAAGGATGACGACTTGATCATGGTGACTTGAAGCAGAGTAATGAAGACATCAACGAAAGGGATCAACCTCTTCAAAAGGGCAGCCAAGACCGACAAGACTCGTTAGGTTTTCGCTACCAGCACTTTTTCCCCCTTACTCCACCGCTTAAATCTCGGGACGAGATTTCTTGTAGTGGAGGAGATTTGTGACGCCCGGATGTTTAGGCTACAGTAAACATCTGCTAATGATGCCACGTCACCTAGGTTA
Source organism: Aegilops tauschii subsp. strangulata (assembly GCF_002575655.3). Lineage (NCBI taxonomy): Eukaryota > Viridiplantae > Streptophyta > Magnoliopsida > Poales > Poaceae > Aegilops > Aegilops tauschii. Next base: position 232,808,017 of record NC_053039.3, read on the forward strand.
CTGTTGATAAACTAGCGTTAGTTCAAAACAATTCAAATTCAAATTTAAAATAAAAACAAACAACAAAAGTTTTCAAACACTAAAAACTAAAATGTTCACAATATTGCAAAAATTACCAAAGCTGTTATAAAAATAAAACCAACAATTTAGAAACTCCAGAAATGCCCCTAGAAATTAAAACAGTGGACCAACGGCACATCACTTGGCCTTTTCGATTTCTAAAATAATTAAACCTTTTCGAAAGACCTTCAGCTTTTTGTGGCATTGCTATATAATGCAATGATGTTCATGTGACAAGCTACATGATTTACAAAAGTCCTTTGGTGGTTAAGCAATTAACAAACCAGAGCAAAAGTAAAATAAAAACTGTAGAAAAGAAAAAAAAGAAAAAAAAGAACCCCCCCCCCCCGACTGGGCCTTGGCCCAGTTGGCCGAAGGAGCCAGTCGCCCCAGCCGCGCCTACATACCCCTGGTCTGCCCGACCGAAACCCTAACCCCCCACTTGACCCGATCGATCCCCTCGTCCCTCCTCACGCCACCAGAAAGAGAGCAGAGAGGAGCGAGAGCCCCCCCCCCGCACCCCGATCCCGCTCACACGCACCCTCCTTTCCCTGCCCCGACCACGTCTGCTGCCCTGCCGCTGCTCCGGTCGGCGAGCTCCTCACCTCTGACCCCCCCTTACATCGCAGCCTCCTCCTTTGACCTGCACGGCCGCCGGCCCCGCCCCGGACGCCCTGACGCCGTCGCTGACCACCACCACGTCGCCGGCGCCATCCCGCCGCTGCCACGTCGACCCGGACGCCGCCCCTTCGTCGTCCTCCTCCTTGAGCCCATTGCCCCGTCCCTACGACCCCCCAGTGAGGCCCCATCTTCTCCTGTTCCCCGCACCACGTTGGTCGCGGCCGTCGCGGACACTCCGCTCCCGTGCGCTCGCCCGCAACCCCCTCGCGCACGCTCAACACGGACGGGCCGCGCTCTGGCCGCCCGTCACTCCGTCTGGCCGCGCCCGTCGCCCCGCGCCGACGCGCCTCGCCTATGGCCACTCCCTCCCGCTGCTGCCTCCGGACGCCTCCGTCGCCCCGTCCGCTTTCGCCCCTGGCCCCGTTGCGGTTCCCGCAGTGGCTGCCGCCGCTCGCCGTCCCACCTCCGCCCCCTGGTCGCGCTCCGACGAACGCTCGCCGCGCCCTGGGTCTGCCTTCGGGCGCCCACGCCCGAGCGCCTCCGCCTGGCTACGCCCGAATTGCCACACCCGCTATGGCCCCTCTAGGCCACTGATAGGGGGCCCGCCCCCTGAAACATTTAAAAAAAGGAATTTAAAAAATTAAAAATAAATAAAAATATTAATTAATTAACTTAATTAATTGAGTTTAATTAACCTAATCAATTAACTAAACTAATTAAACCTGCTTAGTTAGTCTTAGACAATGACAGCGGGACCCACATGTCAGTTTGACTAGGTCAACTGACTAGTTGACTGCTGACATCACCCTGACATCATGCTGACGTCATAATTGCATTTTCGGATTAAATTAATATTAATAATTTATAAATTGATTTAAATCTTTAAAAATGAATATAAAATAATCCGTAACTCGGATGGAAAAACTTTGTACATGAAAGTTGCTCAGAACGACGAGACGAATCCGGATACGCAGCCCGTTCGTCCACCACATATCCCTAGCATAGCAAACGTGCAACAATCCCCCTCCGGTTCATCTGTCCAAAAACGCGAAACACCGGGAATACTTTCCCGGATGTTTCCCCCCTTCGTCGGTATCACCCCCTACCGCGTTAGGGCACACCTAGCACCGCGCATTGTCTTGTCATGCACCGTCATGCTTATGTTTGCATTATATTTATTGTTTCTTCCCCCTCTTCTTCTCCGGTAGACCCCGAGACCGCCGCTGATGCCACCGAGTACGACTACGTCACCGACGACCCTTCTCCCTGTACAACAGAGCTTCCAGGCGAGCCCCCCCCCTTGATCACCAGATATCGCCTATTCCTTCTCTATACTACTTGCATTAGAGTAGTGTAGCATGTTACTGCTTTCGGTTAATCCTATACTGATGCATAGCTTGTCCTTGTTGCTACAGTTGTTACCCTTACCTGCTATCCTACTGCTTAGTATAGGATGCTAGTGTTCCATCAGTGGCCCTACACTCTTGTCCATCTGCCATGCTATACTACTGGGCCGTGATCACTTCGGGAGGTGATCACGGGTATATACTATATACAATAATACATGACACATGTGGTGACTAAAGTCGGTCGGCTCGTTGAGTACCCGCAAGTGATTCTGATGAGGGGGCTGAAAGGACAGGTGGCTCCATCCCGGTAGAGGTGGGCCTGGGTTCCTGACGGCCCCCGACTGTTACTTTGTGGCGGAGCGACAGGGCAGGTTGAGACCACCTAGGAGAGAGGTGGGTCTGGCCCTGGTCGGCGTTCGCGGATACTTAACACGCTTAACGAGATCTTGGTATTTGATCTGAGTCTAGCCATTTGGTCTATACGCACTAACCAGCTACGCGGGAACAGTTATGGGCACTCGACGTCGTGGTATCAGCCGAGCTCTTCTTGACGTCAGCGACGGAGCGGCGCGTGCCGGATTGGCCTGGAACGCCTGCTAGGCTAGGTCTGCTTCCGGCCGCCCTCGCAACGTGTAGGTGTGCAATGGGCGATGGGCCCAGACCCCTGCGCGCATAGGATTTAGACCGGCGTGCTGACCTCTCTGTTGAGCCTAGGTGGGGCTGTGACGTGTTGATCTTACGAGGCCGGGCATGACCCAGGAAAGTGTGTCCGGCCAAATGGGATCGAGCGTGTTGGGTTATGTGGTGCACCCCTGCAGGGAAGTTTATCTATTCGAATAGTCGTGTCCCTCGGTAAAAGGACGACCCGGAGTTGTACCTTGACCTTATGACAACTAGAACTGGATACTTAATAAAACACACCCTTCCAAGTGCCAAATATAACCCGGTGATCGCTCTCTAACAGGGCGACGAGGAGGGGATCGCCGGGTAGGATTATGCTATGCGATGCTACTTGGAGGACTTCAATCTACTCTCTTCTACATGCTGCAAGATGGAGGCTGCCAGAAGCGTAGTCTTCGACAGGATTAGCTATCCCCGTCTTATTCTGGCATTCTGCAGTTTAGTCCACCAATATGACCCTTTACACATATACCCATGCATATGTAGTGTAGCTCCTTGCTTGCGAGTACTTTGGATGAGTACTCACGGTTGCTTTTCTCCCTCTTTTCCCCTTTCTATACCTGATCGTCGCAACCAGATGCTGGAGTCCAGGAGCTAGAGATCCCGAGGATGATTCTACGTGGAGTTCGGCTTCGAGGAGTAGTTAGGAGGTCCCAAGCAGGAGGCCTTGCCTTTTCGATCGTTGCTACTTTTGTGCTAGCCTTCTTAAGGCAAACTTGTTTAACTTATGTCTGTACTCAGATATTGTTGCTTCCGCTGACTCGTCTATGATCGAGCACTTGTATTCGAGCCCTCGAGGCCCCTGGCTTGTATTATGATGCTTGTATGACTTATTTATGTTGTAGAGTTGTGTTGTGATATCTTCCCGTGAGTCCCTGATCTTGATCGTACACATTTGCGTGCATGATTAGTGTACGGTCAAATCGGGGGCGTCACAAGGTAGGTATGGTGGCTGTTTTGAGGAAGATATAAGGAGGTTTATGTGTGATAGAGCGTATCATATCACGGGGTTTGGATGCACCGGCAAAGTTTGCACCAACTCTCAAGGTGAGAAAGGGCAATGCACGGTACTGAAGAGGCTAGCAATGATGGAAAGGTGAGAGTGCGTATAATCCAAGGACTCAACATTAGTCATAAAGAACTCACATACTTATTGCAAAAATCTACGATTCATCAAAAACCAAGCATTACGCGCATGCTCCTAGCGGGATAGATTGGTAGGAAAATACCATCGCTCGTCCCCGACCACCACTCATAAGAAGGACAATCAAAGAACACCTCATGCTTCAAATTTGTTACACAACGTTTACCATACGTGCATGCTACGGGACTTGCAAACTTTAACACAAGTATTTCTCAAATTCACAACTACTCAACTAGCACAACTCTAATATTACCATCTTCATATCTCAAAACAATCATCAAGTATCAAACTTCTCATAGTATTCAATGCACTTTTTATGAAAGTTTTTATTATACCGATCTTGGATGCCTATCATATTAGGACTAACTTTATAGCCAAAGCAAACTACCATGCTGTTCTAAAAGACTCTCAAAATAATATAAGTGAAGCATGAGAGATTAATAATTTCTATAAAATAAAACCACCACCGTGCTCTAAAAGATATAAGTGAAGCGATAGAGCAAAATTATCTAGCTCAAAAGATATAAGTGAAGCACGTAGAGTATTCTAATAAATTACAATTCATGTGTGTCCCTCCCAAAATGTGTGTACAGCAATGATGATTGTGGTAAACTATAAACAAAGACTCAAATCATACAGGACGCTCCAAGCAAAACACATATCATGTAGTGAATAAAAATATAGCGTCAAGTAAAGTTACCGATAGACGAAGACAAAAGAGGGGATGCCTTCCGGGGCATCCCCAAGCTTAGGCTTTTGATTGTCCTTAAATTTCACCTTGGGGTGCCTTGGGCATCCCCAAGCTTAGGCTCTTGCCACTCCTTATTACATAATCCATCAAATCTTTACCCAAAACTTCAAAACTTCACAACACAAAACTCAACAGAAAAATCTCATGAGCTCCGTTAGTATAAGAAAACAAATCACCACCATAAGGTACTGTAATGAACTCATTCTTTATTTATATTGGTGGTAAACCTACTGTATTCCAACTTCTCTATGGTTCATACCTTCCGATACTACTCATAGATTCATCAAAATAAGCAAACAACAAACAAAAAACAGAACAGTCTGTAGTAATCTGGATCAAACGTATACTTCTGTGACTCCAAAAATTCTGAAATAAATTTCTGAACGTGAGGAATTTGTATATTAATCATCTGCAAAAATAATTAACTAAATAGCACTCTCCAGTAAAAAGTTGTAGCTAATCTCGTGAGCGCTAAAGTTTTTGTTTTTTACAGCAAGATCGTAAAGACTTCACCCAAGTCTTCCCAAAGGTTCGACTTGGCACAAACACTAATTAAAACATTGAACCACATATAAACATAAGCTAGATGAATTATTTATTACTAAACAGAACCAAAAAGCAAGAAACAAAAAAAATTGGGTTGCCTCCCAACAAGCGCTATCGTTTAACACCCCAAGCTAGGCATAAGGCAAGAATAGATTTAGGTATTACCATCTTTGGTATGCAATCCATAAGTGGCTCTCATAATAGATTCATAAGGTAATTTAATTTTCTTTCTAGGAAATTGTTCCATGCCTTTCCTTAACGGAAATTGGAATCTAATATTTCCTTCTTTCATATCAATAATTGCACCAATCGTTCTAAGGAAAGGTCTACCAAGAATAATAGGACATGAAGGATTGCAATCTATATCAAGAACAATGAAATCTACGGGCACATAATTCCTATTTGCAACAATAAGAACATAATTAATTCTTCCCATAGGTTTCTTAATGGTGGAATCCGCAACGTGCAAGTCTAAAGAACAATCATCAAATTCACGAAAACCTAACACATCACACAAAGTTTTTGGAATCGTGGAAACACTAGCGCCCAAATCACATAAAGCATAGCATTCATGATCTTTAATTTTAATTTTAATAGCAGGTTCCAACTCATCATAAATTTTTCTAGGGATTGAAACTTCTAATTCAAGTTTTTCTTCATAGGATTGCATTAAAGCATCAACGATATGTTTGGTAAAAGCTTTATTTTGACTATAAGCATGAGGAGAATTTAACACGGACTGCAACAAGGAAATACAATCTATTAAAGAACAATTATCATAATTAAATTCTTGAAATCCAAAATAGTGGGTTCATTGGTATGTAAAGTTTTGACCTCTTCAATCCCACTTTTACCAATTTTTGCATCAAGATCTAAAAACTCCGAATCATTGGGACGCCTTTTAACTAAAGTTGACTCATCTCCAATCCCATCATTATCAAGATTCATATTGCAAAACAAAGATTTAATAGGAGACACATCAATAATTTTTAGATCTTCATCCTATTATCATGAAAACTAGAAGAACACGCTTTTACAAAGCAATCTTTCTTAGCACGCATCCTAGCGGTTCTTTCTTTGCACTCATCAATGGAAATTCTCATGGCTTTGAGAGACTCATTGATATCATGCTTATGAGGAATAGATCTAAGTTTCAAAGAATCAACATCAAGAGAAATTCTATCCACGTTCCTAGCCAACTCATCGATCTTAGGCAATTTTTCTTCAAGCAAAGCATTAAAATTCTTTTGAGAAATCATAAATTCCTTAACACTAGTCTCAAAATCAGAGGGCATCTTATTAAAATTTCCATAAGAGTTGTTGTAGGAATTACCATAATTATTAGAGGAATTACTAGGATACGGCCTAGTATTAAAGTTTCCTCTATAAGCGTTGTTACCAAAATTGTTCCTACCAACAAAATTAACATCCATAGATTCATTATTATTCTCAATCAAAGTCGACAGAGGCATATCATTAGGATCAATAGGAGCACTCTTATTAGCAAACAATTTCATAAGTTCATCCATCTTTCCACTCAAAACATTAATCTCTTCTATCGCATGCACCTTTTTACTAGTAGATCTTTTGGTGTGCCATTAAGAATAATTAACCATAATATTACCTAGGAGTTTAGTAGCTTCCTAAAGTGATTTCCACAAAAGTGCCTCCCGCGGCCGAATCTAAAAGATTTCTAGAGGCAAAATTCAATCCGGAAAATTGTATGATCATCCATAAATTCAAACCATGTGTAGGGCAATTACGTATCATTAATTTCATCCTCTCCCGAGATTGTGCAACATGCTCATGATCAAGTTGCTTAAAATTCATAATATCGTTTCTAAGAGAGATGATCTTAGCGGGAGGAAAATACTTAGAGATAAAAGCATCTTTGCACTTATTCCATTACTATTTTTAGGCAAAGACGAAAACCAAGTTTTAGCACGATCTCTAAGCGAAAATGGAAATAGCTTCAATTTAACAATATCATTATCCACGTCTTTCTTCTTTTGCATAACACACAAATCAACAAAGTTGTTTAGATGTGTAGCGGCATCTTCACTAGGAAGGCCACAGAATTGATCTTTCGTGACAAGATTCAACAAAGCAACATTAATTTCACAAGATTCAGCATCGGTAAGAGGAGCAATCGGAGTGCTAAGAAAATCATTATTGTTGGTATTGGAAAAGTCACACAATTTAGTATTGTCTTGATCCATCATGACAAATGATCCAACACACAAGCACACAAGAAGCAAGCGAAAAGAGACGAACGGAAAAAGAGGGCGAATAAAACGGCAAAGGTGAAGTGGGGGAGAGGAAAACGAGAGGCAAACGGCAAATAATGTAATGCGAGGGATAAGAGTTGTGATGGGTACTTGGTATGTCTTGACTTGACTTGACTTGGCGTAGATCTCCCCGACAACGGTGCTAGAAATCGCACGTTGGCGGGAGATCAAATCTTGACTTGACTTGGTGTAAGCCTCCCCGGCAACGGCGCCAGAAATCCTTCTTGCTACCTCTTGAGCTTGCGTTGGTTTTTCCCTTGAAGAGGAAAGGGTGATGCAGCAAAGTATTATAAGTATTTCCCTCAGTTTTTGAGAACCAAGGTATCAATCCAGTAGGAGACTACACGCAAGTCGCCTCGTACCTACACAAACAAATAAGAACCTTGCAACCAAGGCGATAAAGGGGTTGTCAATCCCTTCATGGCCACTTGCAAAAGTGATATCTGATAGAGATAATAAGATAAATATTTTTGGTATTTTTATGATATAAACTGAAAGTAAAGAATGCAAAGTAAAAACAGATTGGGAACTTATATGATGGAAAATAGACCCGGGGGCCATAGGTTTCACTAGTGGCTTCTCTCAAGATAGCATAAGTATTACGGTGGGTGAACAAATTACTGCTGAGCAATTGATAGAAAAGTGCATAATTATGAGAATATCTAGGCATGATCATGTATATAGGCATCACGTCCGCGACAAGTAGACCGAAACGATTCTGCATCACTACTATTACTCCACACATCAACCGCTATCCAGCATGCATCTAGAGTATTAAGTTCATAAGAACAGAGTAACGCATTAGGTAAGATGACATGATGTAGAGGGATAAACTCAAGCAATATGATATAAACCCCATCTTTTTATCCTCGATGGCAACAATACAATACGTGCCTTGCTGCCCCTGCTGTCACTGGGAAAGGACACCGCAAGATTGAACCCAAAGCTAAGCACTTCTCCCATTGCAAGAAAAATCAATGTAGTAGGCCAAACCAAACTGAATTCGAAGAGACTTGCAAAGATAATGAATCATACATAAAAGAATTCAGAGGAGATTCAAATATTGTTCATAGATAAACTTGATCATAAACCCACAATTCATCGGATCTCGACAAACACACCGCAAAAAGAGGTACATCGAATAGATCTCCAAGAAGATCGAGGAGAACTTTGTATTGAGATCCAAAGAGAGATAAGAAGCCATCTAGCTAATAACTATGGACCCGAAGGTCTGTGGTAAACTACTCACACATCATCGGAGAGGCTATGGTGTTGATGTAGAAGCCCTCCGTGATCGATTCCCCCTCCCGCGGAGCGCCGGAAAAGGCCCCAAGATGGGATCTCACGGGTACAGAAGGTTGCGGCGGTGGAAATAGGGTTTCGTGGTGCTCCTGGATGTTTTCGGGGTATATGGGTATATATAGGAGGAAGAAGTAGGTCGTTTGGATTCCGTTTGATGTTCCTTTTCTGCGAAACACTGAAATAGGCAAAAAAACAGCAATTTGCACTGGGCCTTCGGTTAGTAGGTTAGTCCCAAAAATAATATAAAAGTGTATAATAAAGCCCATGAAACATCCAAAACAGATAATATAATAGCATGGAACAATCAAAATTATAGATACGTTGGAGACGTATCAACATTCTCTTGGGATTTGTGCAACTCTATTTGCCAGGAACTAATAGAAGGCAGGATGCCTCATGACTTTGCTGCTGTAAATGCTAGAGTTGTGCAAATGATGCATTCATCCAGTGTTGTACCATCGAGTGTCCCCCCTAAAAAATTGCAAAGTTTCAGTAACTCATTGCCGAAAGAGTCTCAAAGCATTGGTGGCAATCCCATGAGGAGTGGATGGAAATTGAGATGAAAAAATTTAAAGCTCGCCAAGCTGAGATGTGGGCTAAAATTAGACAAGAACAAGCAGCCTTACAAATTCAAAAGGAAAAAAATATTGATTCAGGTAACAAAGAATATTTGGTTATTGAAAAAGCTGAATCGAATAGTATGTGTACCAAATCTATTCAAGAAAAAGAGGACGCCAAGGCATTGGAGAGTCATTCAAAAGTGCAGCAGAGTATTATTCAAGTGATACAACCATCATGCTCTCCCAACGTGTATGAAGAGGTATGTCTAACAAGTGATTTACCTATTTTCAGATTTGGTCATTGTTGATACATGTATTAGAAAAAAAATTATAAGTAATTGTAAAGATTAATGATGAGGGATAATTTACTTGTTAGCAATAAAAATTATTACAAAGCATATCAGTCAACACATTGTACCATTCAAAGAGACCGACAGTGACTTATTATTGCAGCCAAAGCTTTTCCCATTGTTTTATGTGAAGTTTATATCTAAGTGGGTAACTTTGCTAGTTTCTTACTTGGCTTACACTTGGTCCCAATTGGGACATATGTGTTCTAATTATTTTCATTTCGGAAACTTCAAGCCAAGGTTAAACTCTTTTGAGAAAACTGATGCTGGTATAATATCTTATCCCATGACATCGGTAAAAGAATGCAAAAGAAAATTCATAGCCGAATGGGGAGATATTAAATCTGAACCATTCGTTTGCTTACTTCCAGAGCCGTTCTCACGGCGAGATCGGCTACAGAATAAAAAGTGTGCCTTCAATTCAAACATGTGCAATCAGATCTTTGATTTGTTGTTGAAAAATAATTATATAAGAATTCTTGATCACCATGTCAAGCCATCGATCCAAGGACGAATGTATTATAAGTTGCATGATTCGTCCAAGCATAATTTTGAGGATTACAACATGTTCCGTCAAATAGTTAAACCGGCCATTGATAAATGATGATTGAAATTTGTTGAGACACCAAGAGATGACCAGTCTATTCCGATTGGTCCTGATGGCAAACGATTTTTAGATCAGCTGCTTCAAGACAATTCATTTAAAGATGAGATGGTAAAAGCTGCAGATGGTAGGATCAAGATTTCAAATAAGGAAGTTGTTCAAGAGCACGATGAAAATATTCTTGAAGGCAAGAATTCCATCAAGGTTGCATTGAAGATGCCAAGTACTGGGGGGGCAACAAGCAAATCGAATGATCGATGAAAGCAAACCAAAGCAAAGGCCGAAATAAGAGCAAGGGTAAGATATCGAAAATCAACTTCGTTGAATTATTAGATAAATATAAAAAGAAGAGTGCAGATAAAAGTGATTATCAGCCAACTAATTCAAAGAAACCAAGATCACCCCCAAGCTGCAAATATGAGGATCGGTATTGGCAAAGTGAGAATTTTAATGCAACATATCCACATCCTTATTTTGGGCCGCCAATGCCAATGTCGTGGATACCTCCCTATGCTCATGTAAATCCATATCCATCATGGGACAGGTATGATATAGGGGCACATTCTCCATCTTATTTTAGACCATCTCACCAATATTATGCAGCTCCAAGAAGATCAACATTTGAGCAATCACGCGTCAAAGACCGTTTCAATCATAAAGAATCGGTCCAGAGCTCAAGGAAGAAGAAGAAAGAGGTGGTCAAGCAAGTTTATCGCGTGAAAAGAGATGATCGTAAGAGTGCTACTGCAGATTTGATCTCAAATGAAAAGAGCCAATTAAAGTGTTGACATTGGCTACTAAAGACAATGAGATGAGTCAATCAAGTGCCAAATCTAAAGAGAATAAGTTGAAAGTGCATAAGGTAAAACAAGAATTTCCATTGCTTCAAACAAAATCACAACCGGGGTGCCCACTCGGCTTACCGTAGTGGCAAAAGAAAAATTATCAAAAGCTTAGTGTACAAGAGCTGGAAAAGAAGAACATGACATGGGTTCCCAAAGGAGGAACTCAAAACAAGAATGATATGCAAGCTTCCATTGCAAGAAGTACAACAAAGGTGAAAAAAGAGAAGAGTGAATGCTATGAACAACCAAGACGAAGGTTTCAACATCTTCGGTCCACACATTATCCACATTCTTCAACTACGCCATTGATGTCGATGCCATGGAATTCATCCTCAGGTATGATTGGTTGCCCTCCATGGTTTTGTTTTAATTCATGGATGCAATATAATCTCCTACATCATGCCAGGGTATTACCACATCATCATGCATTCCATTGGCTAAACTTTTGTTGCTAATCTGAATGGCCGATACACAATTATCGCCCTAAGAGTAAATATGGACAATATATACTTATCGTCCAAAAAATATGTAAATGGTCGATGGAGTGTTGACATCGTGCTTAGAACAAACTCCGGGTAGGTTATTGTTCAACACACAAGTTTTGCTGAAAAACAGGGGGCGCATGTGTTGATACCATATTTTGGCACGATTAAGAACTTAATTAAGATGACCTCAAATGGAGAAGTGATCTACATAACAAAGTTCCGTATTGTCGACATGAACATCTTTGAAGTTTGGACCATCACCATCTGATCTCATCTCGAGGCCCAAAGTTGTGCTCAAAGTAATAGGATTTTGTATGCAGAGTACTGTTCGGCCGACTAGGCCTCCAAGACAACCTCATATGAGAAAAGTTTACACATTCAACATGAAAGTTGTTCGTCTCGTCGAAACGGTTAAAATTTCTTTTGGGATCATCTTCATCCGATGTATTTTGTGGCCTATGAGACCTAAAAACTGAAATGTTGTCTCGGACTTACCTAAATTCGAGTTCGGTTAATTTTGGAAAGATTTCGATGGGATTTGGAATCCTTTTCTTTTACGGGAAGTCCAGCCGTCTTATAAATAGATGAGAGGTGACGGCTGATTGAACAACACACAATCGAAAAAATCATCTACCACTTTTTACCTTTACTTTTATCTCTCTCCCTTGTTCTTCTTCTTCCTCGTTCTTCGTTCGTTCTTCTTGTTGCAGGGCGGCGAACCTCGAGGTCCTAGGTGGGGTCAGGCCGACCTAGGACATCCCATAGCTGCCGCACGCCCTGACGGGATCCCTCCCGGGCATGTGGGTTTTTTGGTCCTCAAAAACGCGCGTCGGATTGCTTGCGTACCGCGCTTCCGGACGGGTCTCCTTCGACGTGAGATATGGTGCATCACCCTTGCCGTTAGAGGTACACGATGACGTGTTTATGTACGAACAGACACTTGTTGGCTAATTGATACCTTAAGCGATGGGATGCGTCTATACATCGCTTCATGCGAATGCTACGCTATCCTCGTGCGTCCTTCACGTGTTTCTGGGGCGCCCTTGAGGCGTTTATATAGTGCGAGGGGAACACTACGAAAAAGAAAAAAGAAAAGAGAATACCAGGTTAAAAAATGGTCGTTCTTGTTTCGTTATTTGCTTACTTTTAAATTTTTGTTTATACTTCGAAACACTCAAAAATCCTTACATAAAACATTTTAAAAAAGGTGACCAAGCATTTAAAAAATGTTAAATATGTATAGAGGAAATGTTTTTCAAATATAAAAAACATTTAAAAAAATCTATACTCCTATATAATATACGAATAGCAAGTCATATGAACCGTTGGATCTTTCTAATAAGACAATTCAAATTTAATGCCTTGTGTTAGAGGATTACGTGGCAGCATGTAGACCATTAGACATGTCAATCTAATCGTCCAGATCGCACGGATTCGCGCTGCGCCTCCCCTCTGTTGGTCTGCGCACGTGATTCCGCCAGTACTCCCTCCGATCCCATTTAGTCTGCGTATAACTTTTTCACAAAAAATCCGGAATGCTCTGCGCGTTTGGTTCAGCCACCCATTGTTTCCAGGAATACCCCTCCACCTCCGCTTTGCTTCCTTTCTATCGCATTGATTAAGCCAGCTAACTCGCCTCCTTTTTCTTCCGCGTACAGTACGCCAGCATGCACGCGTCCTCCTCCTATATCTTCACCTTCTGCTCCATCTTCTTCTCCTCCCTGTCAAGCTCAACCTCCTGGATCCTAGCTACCTGTGGGAAGACAGCCAGCCTATAGAAGATAGCGAGGTTGTGCTTGATAGGCTGCTTGTGGAGGACAACATGCTCGCTGACTGCGGCGTCCCGGACGATGGCATGCTTGAGGACGACGTCGTCCGCCCGCACTACGACATTCTCGCAGAGGTCGCCGTCCAGTAGGACGACGGAGCGCTCAAGGACGGCGTCGTCCACTCGCGCGACAGCGTTCTCATGGCGGGCGACAGTATGCATGGCGATTGGGTGCTCGCGGACGGCGTCCTCCACCTTCATGACGACGTGTTCAGGTAGGGCACCATCCAACAGAGCGATGGCGAGCTTGCGGACGGTGTCACCCACCGGATCGGTAAGATAACTTTTGAAACAAATTTTGGAGGCCACTTCATGGCGCTCTGCTTGTTTAGGAGGGAAATGAAATTGGTGGTGCTCTGTTGGTTTAGGAGGGAACTGGAATTGTTCGCGCTATACAGTTTGATCAAACAAAAATCTCTGGAAGATCTCATCTCTTTTGGAGAGAAGATTGCTATCTCGACGTGAGCTTCTCATAGGCCAGCGCCACCGCATGCAGTTTGTGTGTGAGAAAGAGACAACCATGCAGCATGCAGAGAGAGGAGAACATGGGCGGAGAGCCAATGGGCTGTATGGGGCATCTATAGCTGCTAGCTCCTCCCGTCCTTGCCCGCAGGGGTATTTCTGTCCAGAAAGCATGTGGCGAGCCCACGCCTTGGTATCCGGGTCTGCTCTTATGCGCAGAGTAAAAAGAACCGGAGGGAGTACTATTCAGATATTTCTAGCACACTTCAGTGAGTACTCGCTTGAGGCACCCCCTACAGTACAATGCATGCAGTAGTAGAGTAATAATAAAACTAGAGGCTAGCAAAGCTATCAAGTACTCCCTCCGATCCCATTTAGTCTACGTATAACTTTTTCACAAAAAATCCGGAATGCTCTGTGCATTTGGTTCAGCCACCCATTGTTTCCAGGAATACCCCTCCACCTCCGCTTCGCTTCATTTCTCTCGCATTGATTAAGCTAGCTAGCTCGCCTCCTTTTTCTTCCTCATACAGTATGCCAGCACGCACGCCTCCTCCTCCTATCTGTTCGCCTTCTACTCCATCTTTTTCTCCTCCCTGTCAAGCTCAACCTCATGGATCCTAGCTACTTGTGGGAAGACAATCAGCCTATAGAAGACAGCGAGCTTGTGATCGATAGCTTGCTTGTGGAGGACAGCATGCTCGCTTACTGCGGCGTCCCGGACGACGGCGTGCTTGAGGACGGCGCCGTCCGCCCGCACACGGCGTTCTCGCAGAAGTCGCCGTCCAGCAGGATGACGTAGCATTCAAAGACGGCATCGTCCACTCGCGCGATGGCGTTCCCACAGCGGGCGGCGGCATGCACGCGACTGCGCGCTCACGGACAGCGTCCTCCACCTGCATGACGGCGTGTCCAGGCAGGGCGGCATCCAACAGAGCGATGGCGAGCTCGCGGACGGTGTCATCCACCCGGTCGGTAAGCTAACTTTCGAAGCAAATTTTGGAGGCCACTTCATGGCGCTCTGCTTGTTTAGGAGGGAAATGAAATTGTTTGCGCTCTGTTGGTTTAGGAGGAAACTGGAATAGTTCATGCTATACAGTTTGATCGAAGCAAAGATCTCTGAAAGATATCATCTCTTTTGGAGAGAAGATTGCTATCTCGACGCGAGCTTCTCATAGGGCAGCGCCACCTCATGCAGTTTGTGTGTGAGAGAGAGAGCCATGCAACATGCAGAGAGAGGAGAACAAGGGCGGAGAACCAATGGGCTGTATGGGGCATTTATAGCTGCTAGCTCCTTCCGTCCATGCGCGCAGGGGTATTTCTGTCTAGAAAGCATGCAGCGAGCCCATGCCTTGGTATCTGGGTCTGCTCTTATGCGCAGAGTAAAAAGAATTGGAAGGAGTAGGCATCGTGATGATGCTGTCAAAAAAAGGCATCCTGATCATGAGAGTGAGTAAAAGCATGGCGATGGGCGATGGTGCAGCCTGTGCATAGGCACAGAAGCCCGAAATGATTTTCTGCTAGCGAAGGAATTTAACCGATTAAAAAAATGACAAATAAAATAAAATCTCATATGTGTTACAGCTAAATAGCTTCTACTTTCTCATATAAATTTGTTTTACAGGTTTTATTGTGTTTGTTTTTAGCAAAGTTTGAGAAAAATTCTAATCAACAAAACAGAATAATCAACGGTCAAATATTAATTTTATTTATAATGATGAATAACTTGCCACATAGTACTCTATCAATTTCTTAACCTAGGACGTATTAGATTATATTAAATTGAGGACAAAGAGGGTACACCTTTTCTTTTGGTCTTCTAATAAATTTTGTAAATCTAATATTACACAGTTATACTATTAAATTCTGTATATCTTTATAATTATTAAGGATTAATTAATTGACGAGTTGTGCCGCTCCACACATGATAGTTCAAATCATGACACTTCAAATGACACACGACATGCCATTTACTAGTATACAATGTGTATGAAAAAACTTGGTCATGTATTTAACAAAATGTTAATCAAGCATTTCAAAAAATGTTAATCCTGTATTTGCAAAAATGTTAAATATGTATAAAGAAAATATTTTTCAAGTATACAAAAACATACAATGTGTATGAAAAAATTATCATCTACTTATAAAGTGTTAATTAAGCATTTGAAAAAATGTTAATCCTGTATTTAAAAATGTTAAATCTGTATAGAGAAAATATTTTTCAAGTATAAGAAAAATATATACCAAAAATATACAGTGTGTATGAAAAAATTGCTCCTGTATTTAAAAAACGTTAAGCAAGCATTTGAAAAATGTTAATTCAGCATTTAAAAACTATTAAATGCGCAGATAAAAAATGCTGACCATGTATAAAAATAATGTTAATATTGATTTGAAAAATGTTTACCAAGTATCTGAAAAATATTAAATTTATATAGAAAAAATATGATCATTGGATTTGAAAAATATTAATCAAGCATTTGAAAAAAAAGTTAAAAATGTATTCAGAAAATGTTGACCATGTATTAAGAAATGTTAAATTGCATTTGAAAAATGTTAGTCAAGCATTTGAGAAATATGTTAAATGTGTATAGAAAAAGTATTGACCATGTAATAGAAAAAATGTAAACTTGTAAAAAATGTTAAACAAGGGTTTGAATTTTTTTAAATGTGTACAGAAGAAATGTTGACCATGTATTCAATAAATGTTAATCTTGTATTTAAAAATTATTAAACATATATTACAATAATGTATTAGAATAATATATTAGGTATGATGTTGAGTGTTGGCGGACTAAAAGGCGACATGTTCAATAGTTAAGTGTCGGGGAGATGCGTATGTTGAGATGGATGTGTGGCCACACGAGGAAGGATCGAGTCCGGAATGATGATATACGGGATAGAGTTGGGGTAGCACCGATTAAAGAGAAGCTTGTCCAACATCGTCTGAGATGGTTTGTGCATATTCAGCGCAGGCCTCCTGAGGCTCGAGTGTATAGCGGCCGGTTAAAGCGTGTGGAGAATGTCAAGAGAGATCGGTGTAGACCGAATTTAACATGGGAGGAGTCTGTTAAGAGAGACCCGAATGATTGAAGTATCACCAAAGAACTAGATATGGACAGGGGTGCGTGTAAGCTTGTTATCCATGTGCCAGAGCCATGAGTTGGTCGCGAGATTTTATGGGTGTCACCTCTAACCTCCCCCAACTTGTTTGGAACTAAAGACTTTGTTGTTGTTCTTGTTGTAGTAGTAGTTGTTGTATGTATACCAAAACTGTGTATAGAAAAACAATAAAAAACCACGAGAAAACAAAAGAAAATCAATGAGTATGAAGAAAAGAAACAAACAATAGCGAAGAATATGAAGAAAAAATGCTTGTGGAAATGAAAAAGAAACAAAGAAAACCAAAGAAAAAGAAAAAAAACATGAAAAGGAGGCGAAAAAATATGAAGAAACACCGTTGAAAATATATATATAAAAAAAAAGAAACCCTCCGAAAAACCAGTGGAAGACTGGTTCTTTTTCTTCAACTAAGACGCAACCTACTAGTTTAGTACGTACACAAAGATGGTTGAGTGGCTACCAACACTACCGTTCAATCCAACGATCCTGGTACCGAATCCTATGCGTCCCCCTTTTCTCCTCAAAGATATCGCTTAAGCATTTTCTTCCCTCGTAAAAAACTAGGTCGGCCCCATTTTGGGGTTTTCTTGATCGCTCGCTCGATGGCTCACTGTACCTGTAGGTTCATTCGACTTGTTGTTTTCTCTTTTTTTGTTTTCTTACTCGTTCTATTTTCTTGTCTAACGGTTTTCTTTCTTTCTTCCCGTCTTTCTTCAGATATTCTAGTTTCTTTTTCTGTTCATTCTCTTTTTGTCGGTTTACACTAGTTTTTCCTTTTTCTTTCTTTTCTTCAATTTTTTTGTTTCACTCTCAGTTGACTCTGGTTTTTTTTCCTTTTTTGTTCCCTTTTCTTTAATTGCACTCATTTTTCTTGTTCTCTTTTTCCTTTTTTTCTTCGGTTGTATTTTTGTCTCTTCACTAAATTTTCTTTCTTTCTTTATTATTCTTTGGTTTTATTTTGTCTTTTCTCGGTTTTCTTTCTATTTTTCCGGTTTTCATCATTTGTTTTCAACATATGTCTAATGTTTTATTTGGTTTTTATTCTACATTATTCATATACGTCAAGAATATTTTTTAAATACATGTTTAACATTTTTCAAATAGAACTTTGACATTTTTTCAATAAATGGTTAATAGTTTTATACACATTTTAAACAATTATCAAATGCTTGATTAATATATTTCAAATACAAGATTCATATATTTCAAATATAAGATTAATATTTTTGGAATACATGGTCAACACTTTTTCTATACACATTTAATATTATGTTTTCAAATGCATGATTAAAAAATTTCAAGTACAAGCATAAAATTTTGTAATGCATGGTCAACATTTTTTCTACACATATTTAGCATTTTTCTATTTCTTTATCGAAAAAATGTCAAATGCAAGATTGACTTGTTTTAAATACATGGCCAGCATTTTTTCTATACACATTTAACATTTTTCAAATGCATGATTAACATTTTCAGAATATTATATAAATTATTTTTTTGTAATATATATGATTAAAATATTTGGAAGTGTAAACAGAAGTAAGAAAGTGAAATAAAAAGTGAAAACAAAAACATGAAAAGAAACAAAACCCAAAAATGAGGGTTGTGGCCTCCAGCGCACCCGCGCCATCCCACGTCACGCTGCCTTGAATCGAGGGTTCCCTTCGTCTCGCTGTAAGCGAGACATAGGGGCGTCCCTTTTTCTCTACCCTATTTGTTTTAAGTATGCGCTAAATGGGCCGGTCTGTTACTGTACAAACTTCATGCAAGTCTTCCATCGGGCTTGCTAAAAGCGAGATATAGAGTTTGTGAAGCGAAGTCACTAATTAAGAAGTATTCTTTGCAAAGATTATTTCGACCTTTCTAGTGGCACACTTGCACACTGCATACGCGCCACTTGTCGCAACCTACGAGTATCTCTTTTTTCGTAGATACGTTTATGCAAAACGTTTTATCTCTTAAACCGTGCGTCCAAATCTCACCATTTTCTCTGTTAGATTCCTCGCGTCCAGATCTTCAAAACTTGATCCCGTGTCTATAGGTTTCAATGAACTTTTTTTCACGAAAAAACCAAACAAGGAAAATGGAATTGAGGGCACATTTTCTTCTTCTTCTTTTCCGAAGAGGCATAGTTGTGCCTCTCGCAAAAGCAAATCCGTGCCTTCACGGGTAGTAAATCTGTGCCACTCGCAGTTCTTTTCAGAGGGGCACGATTGTGCCTCTTGCGGAAGCAAATCCGTTCCTCCATGAGAAGTAAATCTGTGCCTCTCGAGAAAGAACAAAAGAAACGTGTTTTTTTCTTTTCCAAGAGACACGTCTGTGCCTCTCACAGAAGCAAATCTGTGTCTCCACAAGAATAAATTTGTGCATCTCATGAAAGGAATTTTTTTTTACTTTTTTGGGAGGCATGACTGTGACTTTCACGGAAGAAAATTTGTGCCTCCGAGGAAAGCCAAATCTGTATCATGTGGTGCTTCTAGCCCACCAAAAAAGACCCTTGCGGGCTCTTCAAAGAGTACCCCCTTCCTTAGTTGCTCTCGATGGGAGGACCACTTTTCTTTGTCACCGCCAGCTGGACCGTAGCGCCTCTGACTCTGCACCTTTAACACTTTAAGGGGTCTATGTGTCCTCATGGGCCTACCCTGTAGAGTTTGCCTGGTATACTTTTACTGGAGCTTCCTTGGTCAATGTGCAATAGAATGGCAAACTGTTTGGCTTCTACTATACGGGAAGACATGCCAAACTGGCACCTCTACATGTGTTAGACAGGCCAAACGGTTTAGCACGACTTCGAACATGGGAATAAGTTTTCTGATGGACCAGTGGCGTGCTTCAGACATATATATCCACACATGGATGTACACCCGCCTACCACTCAAATTCCCTCACAGTCACGACGTGCGCGCCGTACTTGTCTATCCCAACAGCGTGTGCACACGACACGACACGACACGACCCTACCCGGCTACCCCTACAAAAAGTTGACTCGGTTGACCTCTCACCGGTCGATCTATGCACGCAGGAGGAGATGGTCGAATAGCTTATGTCATGCTGCTGCGCTGGTTCGGTTTCACACTGATACAGTGATATGCCGTGCAGGCAAAAAGTGGGCACTCCAATTGCGAGAGCGAGTGGCCGACCTCTCTGTTTCACACTGATCTGCCGGAAAAGACGGGGCTGAGACGTACGTTGCGTTAGAAAATGCAGCGGCGTGCGAGCAGCTGACACGGTGCGCTTTACCCAATTGATCCCACCCACCCTCCCGCGCGCACCAGTGGAGTGCCGCTATTGCTGCCCTACAGTGACACCTCGATTAATCTAGCAACCTGCAGTAGATAGCGGATGCAGGCATGCAGCTAGATCACAGTACTGGCTTATCACATAATTGAGTGAGTGAGTGAGTGGACACTATTGGCCACTCTGCACGAACCAAACACTTCCGGATCCTATAGACAAACGCATAAAGATTGTGGGAAGATATGTTCTATTCCGGGGATCCGTTTTATATTCCACGCATCTGGCATCTGCGGCGGGATGAGTTCACGTGTTATTGGATTTACCACTAGAAACACATGTTACGTAGGTAATGCTCCGTGACACTTGTAGCAGCCTCGACTTTTTGAGAACGGGGCACTCAATGTTAAAAATACATAACTCCTGCTTCTTCTCACGGGTTTGTAGGAGTTTTAACAGCATATCCTATTCTACTCATATACCCAGGGAAGTAAAATGTTTCCTCTTCCTAAGAGGAAATGGGATATTTTAACAATCGCTATACGCAATTATGTAATTGTTGGCTTCACGCGGGTCATAATATTATCCCTATGGGTACTCGAGTACAATCAAAGATGTTTTATTGTGTCTCGGTTCAACTCGTACCCACTAAACTATAAAGATATCCCTTAAAATAGTTTCCATATGGAAACTTATGATGACGACAAAAGAGAAATATCTTCTCTTTACCATATGCAACGGATATGGCAAAGCACATTCTCTATGTATCATCAGGATTACACTGCACATACTACAAAACCTGTAGTGGCGGGGTCCTAAACCCGGGGTTCCTGACGTAAAGGAGTCCGGCCTCGACCTTGACCAGGGCCCACCAGGCCCAAGGAATATCATCGAACCCTAAGAAGGCGAAAGCAATGAGCGTGTTCTCCAAGATAGAGGGTGGCGGCCGATCTAATCTGACCTATCCCCTTATGTAAACCCTAGGCCTCCCCTTTCTATATAAAGGGAGGCCTAAGTCCTCGTTAGGGATGCAATCTGACATTCAACTCTCATTAGACATCTCAAACACCATTGTAATCCTCTGCATGAGGTATCCCATCACCATGAATAACAAGAAGAAGCAGGATGTAGGTATTACTCTTCAAAGGCCTGAACCTGGGTAAATTGTGTGTGCACACACCGTCCCGGTACTTCCGGTCTCGTCATGAACCCTACCGAGGGATCTGACGGGAATTTTCTCCGCTAGTTGGCGCGCCAGGCATGGGCGACCTTTATCGGAGAACGAACCTGGCACGGAGAATCATTAGAGGCAGCGATCTCTCGCCAGGCCATTACCTCACGTTCAGCTCTTTCGAGCTGGTCGCTGATGGATAAGGGCAGTTCCTTGACATCTCACCTTCACGCTTCGTCAAACACGTGTATAAAAGACAAGGGCAGGCCCAAGGGGTCTATGATCGCTCCGATCACCTCGCATGGCGACGCATCGTACTGCCTCCATGGTGCTACGAGGCCTCCTGCGAGACCTCCGTGAACATGATATTCACGGCAGACACGCGCCGAAACCAAAAGCTCGCAAGACAATTGATCTACACAATGGAGGACGCGAGCAGTGAACGGCTGGCGTTGTCCCAAGAAACGGCGACCTTCGATGCTTGGGATCACCCCAAAGACGTCATACAGCTGGGCAAGCACACCCTAGTGCTAGATCCGATCGTAGGGGCGCTTCTCACGCATCTTGATGGACGGAGGCAGCGGCCTCAACAACAGCTTCACCGACACCCTGGAAAAGATGAAGATCTCCCTGTCAAGACTACGTAGGTCGGACGTGGCTTCCACGGGGTGGTAGCGAGCCGCCCGGTCCGTCCCCTGGGGAGGATCAAACTTGAGGTCGTCTTTGGAGATGAATCTAATTACTGAAGTGAAACCATCCAATTCAAGGTCGGCCTCTTTCAGAGCGGTTACCATGCGATCTTGGGCAGACCTACGTACGTGAAGTTCATGGCAGTACCGTCCTATGCCTATCTACAGCCCAAAATGCCAGACCCGATGATACGTCTCAAACTGTTGGGGAACGTTGCATGGAAAACAAAAAATTTCTACGCACACGCAAGATCTATCCATGGAGATGCATAGCTATGAGAGGGGAGAGCATCTACATACCCTTGTAGATCGCTAAACGGAAGCGTTTATCAACGCGGTTGATGTAGTTGTACACCTTCACGATCCGTCCCGATCAAGTACCGAACGACGGCACCTCCGCTTTCAGCACACGTTCAGCTCGATGACGTCCTCGCCTTCTCGATCCAGCAAGAGAGGCGAAGTAGTAGATGATTTTCGGCAACACTATGATGTGGTGACGATGGTGGTGAAGAACAATCTCCGCAGGGCCTCACCAAGCACAATGGAAACTATGACGGGGGATAAACTATAGGGGGCGGGGTTGTCGGCACATGGCTTGGTGAATCTGATGTGTCCTGGGTGCTAGCCCTGCCCCTCTATTTATATGTTGAGCCATGGGGTCGTTTCTTGGAGAAAGAGCCTCCTCAAAGTTGGTTTAGCCCGCAAGGAAAGAGTCCTTCTCGGACTCCAGGACCAAACGCCAGGGTCCTCGGCCTCTAGCCCCAGATGCCAGGTGTCGGGGTTATGATACTGACAATGTGTACTGGGGGTACGAATAAGGGGCAGAGTCTAGCTACGGCGTAGGTGTAACACACAGTGTTTAACGAGTTCAGGCCCCTCACTCGGTGGAGGTAAAAGCCCTACGTCTCATGCCTTGAGGCTTGCTTTGATTTGATAGATAGAATTACAGAGTTGAACCTGCCCGGCTATGGAGAGGGGTGCAGCTTATATAGAGTGCGCTACAGCCCCATGTCTCCCACGCCGCCGGGGCAATTAATGCCATTGAATGAGGCAGTTACTAGTGTAATGAGTCTATACTACAGCAGTTCCAGGTAACGGTAGTTATAACTCTATTTAGTGGACGACTTAGGATCCCTCGACTGTTGCAGCTCCCACGACGCCTTCCTGCCCTGTACGTCCGAGTGGTCGATCGTCCGCCGAGTGGCTTGTGGTCGTCCAAGTGCTATGGAGTCGTCCGAGTGATCCTCCTGATGTATGCAGCCGAATGTCGGCATGGTCCAGGGACCTACCTATGATGGTGATGGGCCCCATGTGGGTCCCAAATGATGGGTCCTTGACCCCACCTGTAATAGGTGGCCACAGCAACAGGGTCCCTTGGCCTCCACAAAACTTCCTTTTGCACCTTCCTAAAGCCCCGTGGGCTTTACCCCTTGGCCCAAATAAAGTGCTCTTGCACCAGAACATTTCGGGAAACATCTAAAACCCCTTCTAGTGAATTCCAGAACTCTTCCGGACCAAACACTATTATCCCATACAATCTTTACCTTCGGACCATTCCGGAGCTCCTCGCCATGTCCGTGATCCCATCTGGGACTCCGAACAACATTCGGTCACCAACATACATGTTGGAAATATGCCCTAGAGGCAATAATAAAATGGTTATTATTATATTTCCTTGTTCATGGTAATTGTCTATTGTTCATGCTATAATTTTGTTATCCGGAAATCGTAATACATGTGTGAACACATAGACCATAACATGTCCCTAGTGAGCCTCTAGTTGACTAGCTCGTTGATCAATAGATGGTTACGGTTTCCTGACCATGGACATTGGATGTCATTGATAACGGGATCACATCATTAGGAGAATGATGTGATGGACAAGACCCAATCCTAAGCATAGCACTAGATCGTGTAGTTCGTTTGCTGAAGCTTTTCTAATGTCAAGTATCATTTCCTTAGACATGAGATCGTGCAACTCCCGGATACCGTAGGAATGCTTTGGGTGTACCAAACGTCACAACGTAACTGGGTGGCTATAAAGGTGCACTACAGGTATCTCCGAAAGTGTCTGTTGGGTTGGCTCGGATCGAGACTGGGTTTGTAACTCCGTATGACGGAGAGGTATCTCTGGGCCCACTCGGTATTGCATTATCATAATGAGCTCAATGTGACTAAGTAGTTAGTCACGGGATCATGCATTACGGAACGAGTAAAGTGACTTGCCGGTAACGAGATTGAACGAGGTATTGGGATACCGACGATCGAATCTCGGGCAAGTAACGTACCGATTGACAAAGGGAATTGTATACGGGATTGCTTGAATCCTCGACATCGTGGTTCATCCGATGAGATCATCGTGGAACATGTGGGAGCCAACATGGGTATCCAGATCCCGCTGTTGGTTATTGGCTAGAGAGGTGTCTCGGTCATGTCTGCATGATTCCCGAACCCGTAGGGTCTACACACTTAAGGTTCGATGACGCTAGGGTTATAAGGAAGGTTTGTATGTGATTACCGAATGTTGTTCGGAGTCCCGGATGAGATCCCGGACGTCACGAGCAGTTTCGGAATGGTCCGGAGGTAAAGATTTATATATGGGAAGTCACCATACGGTCACCGGAAATATTCGGGGGTATACCGGTATTGTACCGGGACCACCGGAGGGGTTCCGGGGTTCCACCGGGAGGGTCCACCTGCCTCGGAGGGCCTTATGGGCTGTAGGTGGAAGGGAACCAGCCCTTAGTGGGCTGGGCGCCAACCCCCCTAGGGCCCATGCGCCTAGGGTTTGGGGGAAACCCTAAAGGGGGGCGCCCCCCTTTGCTTGGGGGGCAAGCCACCTCCCCCTTAGCCGCCGCCCCCCTCTAGATCCCATCTAGAGGGGATGGCCCCCTTCCCCCTTCTCACTATAAATAGAGGGGTGAGGGGAGGGCTGCAACACCACATCCAAGGCGCAGCCCCTCCCCTCCCCAACACTTCTCCTCCTCCGCGTGTGCTTGGCGAAGCCCTGCCGGAGAACTGTCACTCCACCACCACGCCATCGTGCTGCTGTTGGAGCCTTCTTCCTCAACCTCTCCCTCCTCCTTGCTGGATCAAGGCGTGGGAGACGTCACCGCTCCGTACGTGTGTTGAACGCGGAGGTGCCGTCCGTTCGGCGCTTGGATCATCGGTGATTTGGATCACGACGAGCACTACTCCATCAACCCCGTTCTCTTGAACGCTTCCGCTCACGATCTACAAGGGTATGTAGATGCACTCCTCCCCTCTCGTTGCTAGTAAACTCCATAGATTGATCTTGGTGATGCGTAGAAAATTTTAATTTCTGCAACGATCCCCAACAGTGGCATCATGAGCCAGGTTTATGCGTAGTTTCTATGCACGAGTAGAACACAAGTTGTTGTGGGCGTTGATTTTGTCAATTTACTTGCCGTTACTAGTCTTATCTTGATTCGGCGGCATCGTGGGATGAAGCGGCCCGGATCGACCTTACACGTACGCTTACGTGAGACAGGTTCCACCGACTGACATGCACTAGTTGCATAAGGTGGCTAGCGGGTGTCTCTCTCTCCCACTTTAGTCGGATCGGATTCGATGAAAAGGGTCCTTATGAAGGGTAAATAGAAATTGGCATATCACGTTGTGGTTTTGGCATAGGTAAGAATCGTTCTTGCTAGAAACCTATAGCAGCCACATAAAAGTTTGCAACAACAATTAGAGGACGTCTAACTTGTTTTTGCAGCAAATGTTATGTGATGTGATATGGACAGAAGGATGTGATGAATGATATATGTGATGTATGAGATTGATCATGTTCTTGTAATAGGAATCACGACTTGCATGTCGATGAGAATGACAACCAGCAGGAGCCTAGGAGTTGTCTTAATTTATTTATGACCTGCGTGTCAACTGAAACGTCATGTAATTACTTTACTTTATTGCTAACTGTTAGCCATAGTAGTAGAAGTAATAATTGGCGAGACAACTTCATGAAGACACGATGATGGAGATCATGATGATGGAGATCATGGTGTCATGCCGGTGACGATGATGAATATGGCGCCCCGAAGATGGAGATCAAAAGGAGCAAAATGATATTGGCCATATCATGTCACTATTTGATTGCATGTGATGTTTATCATGTTTTACATCTTATTTGCTTAGAACGACGGTAGCATAAATAAGATGATCCCTCGCTAAAATTTCAAGAAGGTGTTCCCCCTAACTGTGCACCGTTGCGAAGGTTCGTTGTTCCGAAGCACCACGTAATGATCGGGTGTGATAGGTTCTAACGTTCGCATACAACGGGTGTAAGCCAGATTTACACACGTAATACACTTAGGTTGACTTGACGAGCCTAGCATGTACAAACATGGCCTCGGAACACAAGAGACCGAAAGGTCGAACATGAGTCGTATAGCAGATACGATCAACATGAAGATGTTCACCGATGATGACTAGTCCGTCTCACGTGATGATCGGACACGGCCTAGTTGACTCGGATCATGTATCACTTAGATGACTAGAGGGATGTTTGTCTGAGTGGGAGTTCGTTAATAATTTGATTAGATGAACTTTATTATCATGAACTTAGTCTTAAAACCCTTTACAATATGTCTTGTAGATCAAATGGCCCACGCTAATGTTGCCCTCAACTTCAATGCGTTCCTAGAGAAAACCAAGCTGAAAGACGATGGTAGCAACTACACGGACTGGGTCCGTAACCTGAGGATTATCCTCATAGCTGTCAAGAAAGCATATGTCCTTGAAGCACCGCTAGGTGATGCACCTGTTTTCCCAGCAACTCAAGACGTTCTGAACGCCTGGCAGTCACGTGGTGATGATTACTCCCTGGTTCAGTGCGGCATGCTTTACAGCTTAGAACCGGGGCTCCAAAAGCGTTTTGAGCAGCACAGAGCATATGAGATGTTCCAAGAGCTGAAAATGGTTTTCCAAGCTCATGCCCGGGTCGAGAGATATGAAGTCTCCGACAAGTTCTACAGTTGTAAGATGGAGGAGAATAGTTCCGTCAGCGAACACATACTCAAAATGTCTGGGTTGCACAACCGCTTGTCTTAGCTGGGAGTTAATCTCCCGGATGACGCGGTCGTTGACAGAATCCTTCAGTCGCTCCCACCTAGCTACAAGAGCTTTGTGATGAACTTCAATATGCAGGTGCTGAAGTCAGCGGAGGTGGAGATAAAAAAGGAACATCAAGTGTTGATGGTGAATAAAACCACTAAGTTCAAGAAAGGCAAGGGCAAGAAGAACTTCAAGAAAGACGGCAAGGGAGTTGCTGCGCCCGGTAAGCAAGCTGCCGGGAAGAAGACAAAGAATGGACCCAAGCCTGAGACTGAGTGCTTTTATTGCAAGGGAAACGATCACTGGAAGCGGAACTGCCCCAAGTACTTAGCGGATAAGAAGGCCGGCAATACCAAAGGTATATGTGATATACATATTATAGATGTGTACCTAACCAGCGCTCGTAGTAGCTCCTGGGTATTTGATACCGGTGCGGTTGCTCATATTTGTAACTCAAAGCAGGAGCTGCGGAATAAGCAGAGACTGGCGAAGGACGAGGTGACGATGCGCGTCGGGAATGGTTCCAAGGTCGATGTGATCGCCGTCGGCACGCTACCTCTACATTTACCTACGGGACTAGTTTTAAACCTCAATAATTGTTATTTAGTGCCAGCTTTGAGCATGAACATTGTATCTGGATCTCGTTTAATGCGAGATGGCTACTCATTTAAATCCGAGAATAATGGTTGTTCTATTTATATGAGAGATATGTTTTATGGTCATGCCCCGCTGGTCAATGGTTTATTCTTAATGAATCTCGAACGTGATGTTACACATATTCATAGTGTGAATGCCAAGAAATGTAAGGTTGATAATGATAGTCCCACATACTTGTGGCACTGCCGCCTTGGTCACATTGGTGTCAAACGCATGAAGAAACTCCATGCAGATGGACTTTTGGAGTCTCTTGATTATGAATCATTTGACACGTGCGAACCATGCCTCATGGGCAAAATGACTAAGACTCCGTTCTCCGGAACAGTGGAGCGAGCAACCAACTTATTGGAAATCATACATACTGATGTGTGCGGTCCAATGAGCGTTGAGGCTCGCGGTGGCTATCGTTATGTTCTCACCCTCACTGATGACTTGAGTAGATATGGGTATGTCTACTTAATGAAACACAAGTCTGAGACCTTTGAAAAGTTCAAGGAATTTCAGAGTGAGGTTGAGAATCAGCGTGACAGGAAAATAAAGTTCTTACGATCAGATCGTGGAGGGGAATATTTGAGTCACGAATTTGGCACACACTTAAGGAAATGTGGAATTGTTTCACAACTCACGCCGCCTGGAACACCTCAGCGTAATGGTCTGTCCGAACGTCGTAATCGCACTCTATTGGATATGGTGCGATCTATGATGTCTCTTACCGATCTACCGCTATCATTCTGGGGTTATGCTTTAGAGACTACCGCATTCACTTTAAATGGGGCTCCGTCGAAATCCGTGGAGACGACACCGTATGAATTATGGTTTGGAAAGAAACCTAAGCTGTCGTTTCTTAAAGTTTGGGGATGCGATGCTTATGTCAAGAAACTTCAACCTGAAAAGCTCGAACCCAAGTCGGAAAAATGCGTCTTCATAGGATACCCTAAGGAAACCATTGGGTATACCTTCTACCTCAGATCCGAAGGCAAGATCTTCGTTGCCAAGAACGGGTCCTTTCTGGAGAAAGAGTTTCTCTCGAAAGAAGTAAGTGGGAGGAAAGTGGAACTTGATGAGATGACCCCTCTCGAACCAGAAAGTAGCGCAGCACAAGAAAATGTTTCTGTGGTGCCTGCACCGACTAGAGAGGAAGTTAATGATGACGATCATGATCAAGTTACCACTGAACTTCGTAGGTCCACAAGGACACGTTCCGCACCAGAGTGGTACGGCAACCCTGTCCTGGAAATCATGTTGTTGGACAACGGTGAACCTTTGAACTATGAAGAAGCAATGGCGGGTCCAGATTCCAACAAATGGCTTGAAGCCATGCAATCCGAGATAGGATCCATGTATGAAAACAAAGTGTGGACTTTGACAGACTTGCCCGATGATCGGCGAGTGATAGAAAATAAATGGATCTTTAAGAAGAAGACGGACGCGGATGGAAATGTTACCATCTATAAAGCTCGACTTGTCGCTAAGGGTTATCGACAAGTTCAAGGAGTTGACTACGATGAGACCTTCTCACCCGTAGCGAAGCTGAAGTCCGTCCGAATCATGTTAGCAATTGCCGCATTCTACGATTATGAAATATGGCAAATGAACGTCAAAACGGCATTCCTTAACGGCTTCCTTAAGGAAGAATTGTATATGATGCAGCCGGATGGTTTTGTCGATCCTAAGAATGCTGACAAAGTATGCAAGCTCCAGCGCTCAATCTATGGGCTGGTGCAGGCATCTCGGAGTTGGAACATTCGCTTTGATGGGATGATCAAATTGTTTGGGTTTACGCAGACTTATGGAGTGGGAGCTCTGTAGCATTTCTCATATTATATGTGGATGACATACTATTGATGGGAAATGATATAGAATTCTTGGAAAGTATAAAGGCCTACCTGAATAAGTGTTTTTCAATGAAGGACCTTGGAGAAGCTGCTTACATATTAGGCATCAAGATCAATAGAGATAGATCGAGACGCCTCATAGGTCTTTCACAAAGCACATACCTTGACAAGATATTGAAGAAGTTCAATATGGATCAGTCCAAGAAGGGGTTCTTGCCTGTATTGCAAGGTGTGAGATTGAGCACGGCTCAATGCCCGACCATGGCAGAAGATAGAGAAAAGATGAGTGTCGTCCCCTATGCCTCGGCCATAGGGTCTATTATGTATGCCATGCTGTGTACCAGACCTGATGTAAACCTTGCCGTAAGTTTGGTAGGAAGGTACCAAAGTAATCCCGGCATGGAACACTGGACAGCAGTCAAGAACATCCTGAAGTACCTGAAAAGGACTAAGGATATGTTTCTCGTTTATGGAGGTGACGAAGAGCTCGTCGTAAAGGGTTACGTCGATGCTAGCTTCGACACAGATCTGGATGACTCTAAGTCACAAACCGGATACTTGTATATTTTGAATGGTGGGGCAGTCAGCTGGTGCAGTTGCAAGCAAAGCGTCGTGGCGGGATCTACATGTGAAGCGGAGTACATGGCAGCCTCGGAGGCAGCACATGAAGCAATCTGGATGAAGGAGTTCATTGCCGACCTAGGAGTTATTCCCAATGCATCGGGGCCGATGACTCTCTTCTGTGACAACACTGGAGCTATTGCCCTTGCCAAGGAGCCCAGGTTTCACAAGAAGACCAGGCACATCAAGCGTCGCTTCAACTCCATTCGTGAAAATGTTCAAAATGGAGACATAGATATTTGTAAAGTACATACGGATTTGAATGTCGCAGATCCGTTGACTAAACCTCTTCCACGGGCAAAACATGATCAACACCAAAACTCTATGGGTGTACGATTCATCACAATGTAACTAGATTATTGACTCTAGTGCAAGTAGGAGACTGTTGGAAATATGCCCTAGAGGCAATAATAAAATGGTTATTATTATATTTCCTTGTTCATGGTAATTGTCTATTCTTCATGCTATAATTTTGTTATCCGGAAATCGTAATACATGTGTGAACACATAGACCATAACATGTCCCTAGTGAGCCTCTAGTTGACTAGCTCGTTGATCAATAGATGGTTACGGTTTCCTGACCATGGACATTGGATGTCATTGATAACGGGATCACATCATTAGGAGAATGATGTGATGGACAAGACCCAATCCTAAGCATAGCACTAGATCGTGTAGTTCGTTTGCTGAAGCTTTTCTAATGTCAAGTATCATTTCCTTAGACATGAGATCGTGCAACTCCCGGATACCGTAGGAATGCTTTGGGTGTACCAAACATCACAACGTAACTGGGTGGCTATAAAGGTGCACTACAGGTATCTCCGAAAGTGTCTGTTGGGTTGGCTCGGATCGAGACTGGGTTTGTCACTCCGTATGACGGAGAGGTATCTCTGGGCCCACTCGGTATTGCATTATCATAATGAGCTCAATGTGACTAAGTAGTTAGTCACGGGATCATGCATTACGGAATGAGTAAAGTGACTTGCCGGTAACGAGATTGAACGAGGTATTGGGATACCGACGATCGAATCTCGGGCAAGTAACGTACCGATTGACAAAGGGAATTGTATACGGGATTGCTTGAATCCTCGACATCGTGGTTCATCCGATGAGGTCATCGTGGAACATGTGGGAGCCAACATGGGTATCCAGATCCCGCTATTGGTTATTGGCTAGAGAGGTGTCTCGGTCATGTCTGCATGATTCCCGAACCCGTAGGGTCTACACACTTAAGGTTCGATGACGCTAGGGTTATAAGGAAGGTTTGTATGTGATTACCGAATGTTGTTCGGAGTCCCGGATGAGATCCCGGACGTCACGAGCAGTTTCGGAATGGTCCGGAGGTAAAGATTTATATATGGGAAGTCACCATACGGTCACCGGAAATATTCGGGGGTATACCGGTATTGTACCGGGACCACCGGAGGGGTTCCGGGGTTCCACCGGGAGGGTCCACCTGCCCCGGAGGGCCTTATGGGCTGTAGGTGGAAGGGAACCAGCCCTTAGTGGGCTGGGCGCCAACCCCCCTAGGGCCCATGCGCCTAGGGTTTGGGGGAAACCCTAAAGGGGGGCGCCCCCCTTTGCTTGGGGGGCAAGCCACCTCCCCCTTAGCCGCCGCCCCCCCTCTAGATCCCATCTAGAGGGGCCGGCCCCCTTCCCCCTTCTCCCTATAAATAGAGGGGTGAGGGGAGGGCTGCAACACCACATCCAAGGCGCAGCCCCTCCCCTCCCCAACACTTCTCCTCCTCCGCGTGTGCTTGGCGAAGCCCTGCCGGAGAACTGTCACTCCACCACCACCACGCCGTCGTGCTGCTGTTGGAGCCTTCTTCCTCAACCTCTCCCTCCTCCTTGCTGGATCAAGGCGTGGGAGACGTCACCGCTCCGTACGTGTGTTGAACGCGGAGGTGCCGTCCGTTCGGCGCTTGGATCATCGGTGATTTGGATCACGACGAGCACGACTCCATCAACCCCGTTCTCTTGAACGCTTCCGCTCGCGATCTACAAGGGTATGTAGATGCACTCCTCCCCTCTCGTTGCTAGTAAACTCCATAGATTGATCTTGGTGATGCGTAGAAAATTTTAATTTCTGCAACGATCCCCAACAATACATAACTCATATAATATGATATCGTCAATGAATGTTAAGCGTGTGGACCCTACGGGTTCGAGAATGATGTAGACATGACCAAGACACTTCTCCGGTCAATAACCAATAGCGGGACCTAGATGCCCATATGGTTCCTACCTATTCTAACAAGATCTTTATCGTTCGGACCTTTATGACAACATACGTAGTTCCCTTTGTCTATCGGTATGTTACTTACCCGAGATTCGATCGTCGCTTTCTCCATACCTAGTTCAATTTCGTTACCGGCGAGTCTCTTCACTCGTTCCGTAATACATCATCTCTTAACTAACTTCTTAGTCACTTTGCTTGCAAGCTTCTTGTGATGTTGTATTACCGAGAGGGCCCAGAGATACCTCTCCATCATACGGAGTGACAAATCCCAATCTCGATTCACGCCAACTCAACAGTCACCTTCGGAGATACCTGTAGAGCATCTTCGTGATCACCCAGTTACGTTGTGACGTTTGACAGCACACAAGGTATTCCTCAGGTATCCGGGAGTTGCATGATCTCATGGTCAAAGGAATATGTATTTGACACTACGAAAGCAGTGGCAATAAACTAAACAATCATATGCTAAGCTAATGGACGGGTCTTGTCCATCACATCATTCTCCTAATGATGTGATACCGTTATCAAATGACAACTCATGTCTATGGTCAGGAAACCTTAACCATCTTTTGATCAACGAGCTAGTCTAGTAGAGGCATACTAGGGAGTTGGTATTTGCTTATGTATTCACACATGTATTTAAGTTTCCAATCAATACAATTCTAGCATGAATAATAAACCTTTATCATGATTAAGGAAATATAATAATAACCACTTTATTATTGCCTCTAGGGCATATTTCCAACACAAACGTGTCTATAATTTTTGATTGTTTCATGCTATTATATTATCAATCTTGAATGCTTTATATGCATTTTTATGCTATTTTATATTATTTTTTGGGACTAACCTATTAACGCAGTGCTAGTTACTGTTTTTTTGCTTGCTTTTGGCTTTTCAGAAAATCAAAACCAAATGAAGTCCAAACAAGATGAAACTCTACGGTGATTTTTTCTCGACTAGAAGGGACCCTAGAAGGTTCAGGAGGAGGCCAGAAGAGCTACGAGAGAGCCACGAGCTCACAGGGCGCGCCCAGGGCGGTAGCGCGCCCCCTGAGCTCGTGGGCCCCATGCAACACCATTTGACCTAATTCCACCTCTATAAATTCACACACACACATATATATATATATTCCCAAACCAACAAAGAGCCACCTGAAACACTTGTTCCACTGCTGCAAGCTACTGTTCTTCCGCAATCCCATCTGAAGGCCTTTTTCGGTACTCTGCCGAAGGGGAAATCAATCACGGAGGGCTTCTACATCATCCTTGCTACCTTCCGATGATGCGTGAGTATCTCACCACAGACCTACGGGTCCATAGGTACTAGCTACATGGCTTGTTCTCTCTCTTTGATCTTCAATACAATGTTCTCCTCGATCTTCTTGGAGTTCTATTTGATGTATCTTCTTTTGCGGTGTGTTTGTTGGGATCTGATGAATTATTGGTTTATGATCAGATTATTCATTGAAAGTAAATGAGTCTTTTCTGAACTTTATTATGCATGATTGCTATATCTTTGTATTTTTCTCTGGTCTATCCGTTTGGTTTGGCCAGCTAGATTGATTTATCTTCAGTGGGAGAGGTGCTTTGTAATGGGTTCAATCCCGCGGTGTCCTCACCCAGTGACAGAAGGGGTAGCGAGGCACGTATAGTGTTTTTGCCATTAAGGGTAAAACGA
The DNA here is from genome assembly GCF_002575655.3 of Aegilops tauschii subsp. strangulata. Lineage (NCBI taxonomy): Eukaryota > Viridiplantae > Streptophyta > Magnoliopsida > Poales > Poaceae > Aegilops > Aegilops tauschii. The sequence continues at coordinate 232,842,221 of NC_053039.3, forward strand.
CGGGTTTATTCATATTGATTGGGTTTACTTTGTCTACATCATATTATCTTGCTTAAGGCGTTACTCTGTTTGTCATGAACTTGATACCATAGGTGCATGCTGGATAGCGATCGATTGGTGCAGTAATAGTAGTAGATGCAGGTAGGAGTCGGTCTACTTGTCACGGAAGTGATGCCTATATACATGATCATTGCCATGAATACGTCATAATTATGCGCTTTTCTATCAATTGCCCAACAGTAATTTGTTTACCCACCGTATGCTATGTGTTCAAGAGAGAAGCCTCTAGTGAAAACTATGGCCCCCGGGTCTACTTTTATGATATTGTTGAAACCAAAAATACTTTGCTATAATTTATTTACTTTTATTTTTATCTATCTATCACTATCAGAATTAATCCTCGCAAGTAATGAGTTCAAGGGGATTGACAACCCTCTTGCCCGTGTTGGGTGCAAGTATTTGCTTTTGTGTGTGTAGGTGTCGTCGAAGGAATTTGCTTGGTTTTCCCGTTGGTTCGATGGTTCTCACTAAGGGAAATACTTATCTCTACTATCTTGCTTCACACCTCCTCTTCGGGGAAATCCCAATGCAGTTTAGAAGTATCACCCGAACGCTACGATCACCGTACAGGGAAGCAGATAGAAGGCCTACAAGGCCGAAGTGGCAAATGTGGAGCTTGTCGAGGCCGCCCTGGCCTCCGCTGAGCTTGCCAAGATAAGAAAGCGGATAGGGCCATTAGAGGCTGAGCTTCCCCAGAAACCGAGGCCTGGGCCAGTTTTCTAGCTGGCCAAGCAGACCAAGAAATTCCAGGTGCACTGAGAGGATCCCAACAACATGGTGACCATTGGCGGGGACCTCTCGGAAAGCCAAGAAGCTCTTCACCTTCCTCCGAGCCAACTGGAACATCTTCGCCTGGAAGCCTGTCGACATGCCAGGCGTGCCAATCGACAAGGCCGAGCATTGCCTGAATGTTCGCAAGGACGTGAGACCGGTGAAAGAAGCCCTACACTATTTCGCCATAGAGAAACGAATGGCCATGGGGAAGAAATAGCCCATCTCCTCGCAGCAAAATTCATAAGGGAGGTCGTGCACCCAGAATGTCTAGCGAACCCAGTGATGGTGCTGAAGAAAAATAACACATGGCACATGTGTGTGGAATGCACCGACATCAATAAAGCATGCCCCAAAGACCATTTCCACTACCCAAGATCGATCAGATCATCGACTCCACAGAAGGATGTGAGCGCTAATTCTTTCTAGAAGCATACACCAGATATCACCAGATACAGATGAATGAGTCTGACCAGGAGATGACCCCCTTCATCACACCATACGGGCCTTTCTGCTACATCACGATGCCCTTCGGCCTCAAGAATGCAGGGGCTACATATTATCGGACCTTTCATCTAATGAGTTCAATGGATCATGAATTTCTGCAACATCGTTTTCATCCTCCCGTAAGCAGAGAGGGTAAGGAATCAATGTATGAGTTAAAGATTTACTATCACCATCAGGACACGAGTAACTAATCTGCTCTTCTTTCTTTTGTTCTTCACTCACCTCCTCATCTTTTTCATCTAATGAGCACTTCTCTTCAGCAGTTACGTATGCCACTTACGCAACTATTCATGCACTTAATCTCTACTATGCCTAGGCTCCCTACAACTAAGATAGGATGCAAGGGTAGAACTAATGTACTTAGTATAAATGGTTTTCAAGAAGGTGAATAAATTATTTATAAAATACAAAAAAAATGTTAGTGGCTGCAAATAAATTTTTTGCAAGAGCAAAAGAGAGCATGAGTGCATCGTGGTTGTGATTTGCAAGAGCAAATTTAAATGTTAGTGGCTGTAATAAAAGATTGCAAGGCCAGACCCCCTAGGTGACCCTCGATGCAAATTTTTGCAATATAATTTTTTTCAATTTTTCTACATGTTAAAATAATTATTTCCCCTCAAATGTAAAACACCAAAAACAGGAACTAACACCATGTGCTTGATTAATATATTAGTCCAATAAAATTATAAAAATGTACCCAAACCATGTATAAATGATAATAAAATGGAATGAAACATATAAAAAATTATAGATACATTGGAGACGTATCCTGCATGCATAATAGTTTGTTACACCATTTCTTGTATTCTTGCAAGAAAAAAATGATTTACCGTCTGCTTATCCTAGTCTACATTCCTTGGCAGATTATTGTGAATCCTTGGTACAACAACTACTTGATTATCAGTATAAACATCTGTATACGTAGTTTATTATATTATATAACCATCCACCATTTGTTGTCCTAATTGCGATTCAGACTTTAACTTACCTGTAGAAAAAATACCAGCCATATAATTTGACTCAATATGTTGATGCACCTTGCTAATAGCATCAAGCAAGAAATTCATTGCATACTCACACCAATTATATTCACCTACATAATAACTCCTGCAAAGGATCCCCAATAATTAACGGTTGTGTAGTCAGGTTTAGAAGAAGGTGTTAAAAAATGACCCAGAATAAATATCACACATGTTGCCTTAAAACATGCTTTCTCTGTTCCACTTGATAATTTCCGTTATATCTCTGGCTAAAAAGTTTTCTGCTGGCATCAAACAATGAGAACCATTCCCAATCATACTGATATTAGTCTTCAAGAAATAAGTAGAAGCAGTAGTGCTCTAACCATCAACACCACCAATGCCTCTTGGTCGAGAAGGAATACCAAAACTATGTGCATATCTCCATCATAGAATTTTAATTTCCTATCTTCAGATATTTCTGACAACACATTTTTTCTATTCGCTAAATCCATTCAAAACAATGAACCACGCTTAGTCTAGACTCTGAATTGCATTTTTATCTTCATTTTCTAGGCTTGACTTACACTACTGCAGGATGCTGCTAACACGACACTACAATCAGAGACCCTTCAACGAAGCTGTGTGCGATGCAATAATCGCAAACACTGGTGTAAAAAACCCGCCAAAAAGGTGCAAAACATTTGCGATGGAGGATGCATCAAACACGGTTCAAATTTTAGTTGCGTGTGCGATGCAGGGCATACGGTTCAGTTCAATTAACCATCTTCGATGAGGAGGAACAAAACAAACGGGCAGCCAGATGAAGGTGTGTGAGATGTACAGCATACGGTTCACTTAGATGAACTGTTTGTGATTAGGCAACACAAAAGAAATGGTCAGCCAGATCAAGGTGTGTGCGATGTAGAGCATACAGTTCACTCGGATGAACTGTTTGTGATTAGGCAACACAAAAGAATGGTCAGCTAGATCAAGGTGTGTGTGATATATGACATGCGGTTCACTCGGATGAACTATTTGCGTTGAGACAAGAGAACAGAAACGGTTCAATATAACAAATGCCATAAGTATTGCAAGGTTCAAATTCAAAGATTACAACGCCCAAATTCAAACATTGCAAGCATCATCATTTCTGCAAAGAGATCATCCGCTGACAAGTCATGTTTGGGTTTGACACAGTGACTTCCAATTGCTCCGGCATATGCTCTTCCAATACGAAGTTTAGCATTTTTGGAGGCTCTTCCATTCCGCAGTACCTGCCGGCTCTGATAATCATACCATTCATCTTTCCTAATTAAATGCGTGTTCAACCTCAGTACACTTAGCACCTTTGCTCTGGCAAGAAAGAACCTAGCATGTGTAATCTCCGGTAAGGTCCCTCGGTAGGAGTTCAAAGTAATATTTGAGAGATGCAGATCTAGGCATTTGATGTGATTGTTGTTATAAGCATTATCCACCTCTGGGCCTATTATTATTTGCAAAAGAAGAGAACGTGTTAGTGCCTACATGCAGTTTTGAACACTACTACACGCCCATTTGGTTTGCAGGATTTATAAAATGCACCAACGTGCCATCTTCGATCTGACATGATTAACATGGGCATTTGATTACAATCTAGAAACATGTAGCCTTCTTCACAAGAGGTTGGATTGGATGAAAAATTCCCTAAGAAAACTAGTACAGGTGAATCCAAAGGAGAAATGCTTATGGACGGTTGTAACCATATGAATGAAGCAACCAATATGGGGTGGGGTGTATGTCCTAAAATCCTCCAAAATTCCTTCAGAAATCGTAGTACATTGTCATTGTAAACTTGGGAAAAGGTGCAAAAAATTGAACTCCCTTATGGTTAACATTTAACAGGAAAGGAACATCACCTCGATATACAGCTTCTTCAGGCACGGAAAGCATCTCAGGCAATTGACAACTTGGTCCAGGTTGGGACCGACAGATTCTAGTGCCAAGACCTTCACTGTGCCCAGAGTCTGGGTGAAGCTTCGCTGGATGACAGACAAACATACATCTTCAAAACTAGAAATAACGTTGATATCAAGAAGGAGAGGTATAAGGCGATTGTTGTACCTGAAAGTTGTAGTATTTGACAGACGAGTAGCCCACCACTTTCAATTTCGGTGCAGAAATGACATTGATTCTTGTTGGACCTTGTTGATCAACTACAAGTAATCTCTCAAGTGAAGATGTGTCCTCAATGACCATATTGTGGTCCACCTTTTGTGATCTCTTGTTGCAGCACCAGCAACACACATAAATAGTCCGGAGAGTCCTGGAGGTGATGTGCAAGGTACTCGACCAATTCATCACGTGAAGACGAAGGAACTCGAGTGCAGTACAGCCGCGGAGCAGGCGCTCCATGTCATCCTTTGGGACGCGGACGGCGACGAGCTCAAGGTGCTTCAGTCATGATAGAAAAAGAGCGGGTGCATCATTAAGGGGGATGGCAGTTCGTGAACTTGGCGAGGCGCAGCATGGGCGCGAACCGGAGCGCGGACGTTGGCAGCAAGCGCATATGCCCATCATTAAAACTGAGCTTCTCGAGCTGATCTATGGCGGGGGATTGGAACCACTCGTCAAGCTTGGCTCGGTCCTTACCATTGGAACGGAACTTGCCCGTGATAAGGCCTTTGATTGGGCCATGGTGACTGCCGAGGATCTGGGAGAACGCATCCAAGCTTTGGTGATAGCCATGGCAGAGCTTGTGGGCGTCGAGGAGGTCGACAGGGGTGAGGAGCCATAGGGGGCGCCACCGTCGGGAAAGGGCGGCTGTCCTCGCCCAATATTTGATTGGGAGGATGGATATGATGACTATCAACATATCATCGGGGAGGTTGTTGATGAAGTCTAGGCCTGCTGGAGTCGCTTGCGGTTCTTTCTCGACCCGCCTCCGCTTGTTGGCAGCCTCGTTCTCCACCTCGTCGGCGGCGACGGAAACCTCTATCTCCATATTCATGCCGTGCTTCGGTGCTTCAGCAACCCCGGCGTCGCCCCTCCCTCCGATGGGGCGCTTCGGTGGCATCCTCGTACACTGACGGCTTTGAGGACTCAGAGCAGCGTCGAGGATGCGGGCGGAGAGAGAGGATTGTGTGTGTGTGGCGAGGATGGGGGGTGCGGCCGCTCGGCGGCGCCATTAATATAGACCAGTGGGAGCGAGGCGGGCGGCGGTCCAAGGCTGTCTCGCTTCCCGGTGAGAACGACTCCTTAATCTCTATGAATGAAATCTATGCTTAATTACTGAATTTTAGTTGCAAAAAATAGATAGTGCTATTGATTTTTAGCTGCATATTTTGACAAATCGCAGTGTCTCTTGGCTTAGCGCCGAAGTCTGGCTTTAATTTGCATACCAAAATCTGAACTGTTTGCGTTGAAGAGATGCACATATCCTGCGTTGAATAGCTTGTACGCTTCCCGGTGAGCCCGCGCACCGGACTGCGTTCGCACGCCTCCCGTTCAGTCAAGCAGCTGTCCACACGACACCTCCTATAGCCATTAAACCAAGACACGTGACGTCATGTGAATGGTTAAAAGAATGCACACGGTTTGAATTATACAAACGTTTGAGATATTAAAGTGGCAGCTATTTTTTCAAAATGCCTTTGTGGGCTATCATTATTTGAGTGCGCCTTCTCTCAAAATGGACACGAAAAATATCATAGCATTTCGGGTGCCATTCCATGATAGCATGCCAAGCTTCATGAATTTTAGACGAGTTTTGGATTTAGTAGAATTTTAAAACCAGGTATATCAACGTTTTGCCGGCAATCAACGGTGCCCTAGTATTTGAAATTCATTCCCATTTCTTGCATGGGACCTAAGCATGCACCCAAGGACACAAATTTGATTTTTCAACCAATTTATATGCACTGGAGCATGTGCATGTAGTTCAAATTTGAATTATGCACATAAATGAATTGAAAACTCAGTTAATGCATAAAAATGTCCGAACGAACCCCGAAAAATCACAAAAATTGACGCAACACTCCTGTTGTTCTATGTTGACACGAGAAATTTTTGAAAGCAATAAGAGGCAATGGATATCGTTTCGTCCCCAAAGGTGGGGCGTTCCCTATCGAAACCACCATGCTTGTTCTGAGAAGCTCTGGTTTGTGAGAAGCATATACCCAAACCTGCCCCAAATGGGACAAAAAATTTACGTCGGCATGTTGATGCCGCTCCATGATAGCATGCCAAGTTTCATGAATTTCAGATGAGTTTTGGATTTACTAGAATTTAAAAACCAGGTATCTCAACATTTTGCCGGCAATCAATGGTGCCCTGGTGTTTGAAATTCATTCTCATTTCTTGCATGGGACCTAAGCATGCACCCAAGGACACATATTTGATTTTTCAACCAATTTATATGCACTGGAGCATGTGCATGTAGTTCAAATTTGAATTACGCCGATAAATGCATTGAAAACCCAGTTAATGCATAAAAATGTCCAAATGAACCCCGAAAAATCACAAAAATTGACACAACACTCCGATTGTTCAATGTTGACACGAGAAAAAATTTGAAAGCAATAAGTGGCAATGGATATCGTTTCGTCCCCAAAGGTGGGACGTTCCCTACTGAAACCATCATGCTTATTGTGAATAACTCTGGTTTGTGAGAATCATATACGCAAATATGCCCCAAAATGGGACAAATTTTTTACCATGGCATGTTGATGCCGCTCCATGATAGCATGCCAAGTTTCATAAATTTCAGACGAGTTTTGGATTTACTAGAATTTAAAAACCAGGTATCTCAACATTTTGCCGACAATCAACGGTGCCCTGGTGTTTGAAATTCATTCCCATTTCTTGCATGGGACCTAAGCATGCACCCAAGGACGCAGATTTGATTTTTCAACCAATTTATATGCACTGGAGCATGTGCATGTAGTTCAAATTTGAATTATGCACATAAATGCATTTAAAACTCAGTTAATGCATAAAAATGTCCAAACGAACCCCGAAAAATCAAAAATTTGACGCAACACTCCTGTTGTTCTATGTTGACACGAGAAATTTTTTGAAAGCAATAAGAGGCAATGGATATCGTTTCGTCCCCAAAGGTGGGGCGTTCCCTATCGAAACCACCATGCTTGTTCTGAGAAGCTCTGGTTTGTGAGAAGCATATACCCAAACCTGCCCCAAATGGGACAAAAAATTTACGTCGGCATGTTGATGCCGCTCCATGATAGCATGCCAAATTACATGAATTTCAGATGAGGTTTGGATTTACTAGAATTTAAAAACCAGGTATCTCAACATTTTGCCGGCAATCAACGGTGCCCTGGTGTTTGAAATTCATTCTCATTTCTTGCATGGGACCTAAGCATGCACCCAAGGACACATATTTGATTTTTCAACCAATTTATATGCACTGGAGCATGTGCATGTAGTTCAAATTTGAATTACGCCGATAAATGCATTGAGAACTCAGTTAATGCATAAAAATGTCCAAATGAACCCCGAAAAATCACAAAAATTGACACAACACTCCGATTGTTCAATGTTGACACGAGAAAACATTTGAAAGCAATAAGTGGCAATGGATATCGTTTCGTCCCCAAAGGTGGGACGTTCCCTACTGAAACCATCATGCTTATTGTGACAAGCTCTGGTTTGTGAGAAGCATATACCCAAATCTGCCCCAAAATGGGACAAATTTTTTACCATGGCATGTTGATGCCGCTCCATGATAGCATGCCAAGTTTCATAAATTTCAGACGAGTTTTGGATTTACTAGAATTTAAAAACCAGGTATCTCAACATTTTGCCGACAATCAACGGTGCCCTGGTGTTTGAAATTCATTCCCATTTCTTGCATGGGACCTAAGCATGCACCCAAGGACGCAGATTTGATTTTTCAACCAATTTATATGCACTGGAGCATGTGCATGTAGTTCAAATTTGAATTATGCACATAAATGCATTGAAAACTCAGTTAATGCATAAAAATGTCCGAACGAACCCCGAAAAATCACAAAAATTGACGCAGCACTCCTGTTGTTCTATGTTGACACGAGAAAAAATTTGAAAGCAATAAGAGGCAATGGATATCGTTTCGTCCCCAAAGGTGGGGCGTTCCCTATCGAAACCACCATGCTTGTTCTGAGAAGCTCTGGTTTGTGAGAAGCATATACCCAAACCTGCCCCAAATGGGACAAAAAATTTACGTCGGCATGTTGATGCCGCTCCATGATAGCATGCCAAGTTTCATGAATTTCAGATGAGTTTTGGATTTACTAGAATTTAAAAACCAGGTATCTCAACATTTTGCCGGCAATCAACGGTGCCCTGGTGTTTGAAATTCATTCTCATTTCTTGCATGGGACCTAAGCATGCACCCAAGGACACATATTTGATTTTTCAACCAATTTATATACACTGGAGCATGTGCATGTAGTTCAAATTTGAATTATGCACATAAATGCATTGAAAACTCAGTTAATGCATAAAAATGTCCGAACGAACCCCGAAAGATCACAAAAATTGACGCAACACTCCTGTTGTTCTGTGTTGACACGAGAAAAAATTTGAAAGCAATAAGTGGCAATGGATATCGTTTCGTCCCCAAAGGTGGGGCGTTCCCTATCGAAACCACCATGCTTGTTGTGACAAGCTCTGGTTTGTGAGAAGGATATACCCAAACCTGCCCCAAATGGGACAAAAAATTTACCACGGCATGTTGATGCCGGTCCATGATAGCACTCCAAGTTTCATGAATTTCAGACGAGTTTTGGATTTACTAGAATTTAAAAACCAGGTATCTTAATGTTTTGCCGGCAATCAATGGTGCCCTGGTGTTTGAAATTCATTCCCATTTGTTGCATGGGACCTAAGCATGCACGCAAGGACAGAGATTTGATTTTTCAACCAATTTATATGCACTAGAGCATGTGCATGTAGTTCAAATTTGAATTATGCACATAATTGCATTGAAAACTCAGTTAATGCATAAAAATGTCCAAATGAACCCCGAAAAATCACAAAATTTGACACAAAACTCCTGTTGTTCTATGTTGACATGAGAATTGTTTTGAAAGCAATAAGAGGCAATGGATATCGTTACGTCCCCAAAGGTGGGACGTTCCCTACCGAAACCATCATGCTTGTTTTGACAAGCTCTGGTTTGTGAGAAGCATATACCCAAACCTGCCCCAAATGGGACAAAAAATTTAGCACGCCATGTTGATGCCGCTCCATTATAGCATGCCAAGTTTCATGAATTTCAGACGAGTTTTGGATTTACTAGAATTTAAAAACCGGGTATCTCAACGTTTTGCCGGCAATCAACGGGGCCCTGGTGTTTGAAATTCATTCCCATTTCTTGCATGGGACCTAAGCATGCACCCAAGGACACAAATTTGATTTTTCAACCAATTTATATGCACCGGAGCTTGTGCATGTAGTTCAAGTTTGAATTATGCTCATAAATGCATTGAAAACTCAGTTAATGCATAAAAATGTCCGAACGAACCCCGAAAAATCACAAAAATTGACACAATACTCCTGTTGTTCTCTGTTGACACGATAAAAAAAATTGAAAGCAATAAGAGGCAATGGATATCGTTTCGTCCCCAAATGTGGGACGTTCCCTATCGAAACCATCATGCTTGTTGTGACAAGCTCTGGTTTGTGAGAAGCATATACCCAAACCTGCCCCAAATGCGACAATTTTTTTACCATGGCATGTTGATGCCGCTCCATGATAGCATGCTAAGTTTCATGAATTTCAGACGAGTTTTGGATTTACTAGAATTTAAAAACCAGGTATCTGAATGTTTGCGGCCGAGTGACGGTGGCAGGGTGTTTGAAATTCATTCCCATTTCTTGCATGGGACCTAAGCATGCAACCAAGGACACAGATTTGAATTTTCAACCAATTTATATGCATTAGAGCATGTGCATGTAGTTCAAATTTGAATTATGCACATGAGTGCATTGAAAACTCAATTAATGTATAAAAATGTCCAAGCGAACCCCGAAAAACCCAAAAATTGACACAACACTCTTGTTGTTCTATGTTGACACTAGGAAAAAATTTGAAATCGAGAAGAGGCAACGGATATTGTTTCGTCCAGAAAGGTGAAACGTTCCCTACCGTAACCATCACACTTGTTATGATAAGCTCTGGTTTATGAGAAGCTTATACCCAAACCTGCCCCAAATGTTTACCACGGTATGTTGATTCCGCTCCATGATAACATGCCAAGTTTCATGAATTTCAAACGAATTTTGGATTTACTGGAATTACAAAATCAAGTACGTTGACGTTTGCCGGAGAGCCACGGTGCCGTGGTGTTCGAATTTCATCCCCATTTCTTGCATGGGACATAAGCATAAACCCATGGACACATATATAATTTTACAACCCATGTTGATGCACCGGAGCATGTGCATGTAGTTTAATTTTGAATTCTGCACCTAAAATGGCTAGAAAACCAATTTAATGTATAAAATGTTTAAACGAACCTTGAATAATTCCAATTCTTTTACGACACACATATAGTTGCATGTTCACTGCAGATAAATGGTCTAGCAATTCAAACACCGTCCATTGTCGCTGTGACCCCATTATGTAATTCAAATCAAGATGAAAAATCAAGTAGATCACACACAGTTTATTATCACCAACCGTGTGAGATGCAGCACAAAATATCCTGGAGCACCGTCGGTGTATAGTACGCCTATGGCTTACGCGAGAAGGTGCGTCGGCTACAGTCCACAGCCGGCGTGTCAAGCACACTAGCTCGCTCCCCAAATACTCCCGCCTCTGCATCCCTCGCAATCTCAAAAATACTACTGCCTCGTAATCTCGAAAATATCTACCGCCTGGAAGGTTTTAATGTTTGATAGCACACGATTAGTATGTGCGGACCGTGTGCGATGTCTGTTACTCTCGCTCTGCTTTAGTACCTTGATTCAAATTTTTAGTAGCCCCGGCATTTTACTCCCGCCTCTGCATCCCTCGCAATCTCAAAAATATCTGCTCACCCTTGATCCAAATTTTCAGTAGCCCCGCCTTGTTACTCCCGCCTAGTGAAATTTTTAGTTGCCACAGTATTTCCTCAAACACCACCTTGCCCCCCGCCCCCTCCACACACACCCCAAAACCTCCGCTCACACAGACACACACAACCCTCGAAACCATTGGTAGGTCGCCGCCATTGCTGGCACCTCCATCCTTAACCTCTGCCTGTGTGTCGGGGAGCTCGAGGGGCCAACGGCCAAAAAGAGGTTTATCACGGCCTTTTCGTCCGATGCCGGCGAGGTGGCCGCCGAGGTTTCCCCGTCGTCCTTCGCGGGCTCGATCCGCCCGCCGCCGCGCCCCTACGCTGGTTCGAGGACTTCCCCATCCTCCCTAGGACCTGGCAGCCGATGAGGTCCTACCTCGGGGTCCGGCAGCGGCGGTGGGGCACGTGGGTCGCCGAGATTACAGATCGGGAGACCTAGACCTGCCGGTGGCTGGGTAGCTTCCACATGGCCGAGCTCGCGGCCATGGAGTACGACCGTTGGCAAGTCCTCTACCACGGCGCGATGGCTAGGCTCAATTAACCAGGGGTGGTGAGCTCGGCTATGGCGCGGGAGGACCACGAGGCGTGGGAGCGCTTCGAGGCCGAGGCCGCAGACGAGGCCTACATGCAAGAGCTCCGCCGGCAGCACCCGGAGCTCGTGGAGGTGGAGCGGGCGATCTTTGCCAGCGCGGAGGGCGGCGAGGTTATCGCGCTCTCCTCCGATGACGAGGTCGAAGGTAGCGAGGACGGAGGCACGGAGGGCGGCGAGGTTATCGCGCTCTCCTCCGATGACGAGGTCAAAGGCGGCGGCGACGGCGGCGCGAAGGGCGTCGAGGAGGGCCCCGAGGATGAGGAGATCAACATCAACGAGTGGAGGAGTGCCTTCCCCAACGACCCCGACGACGGTACCGGCCCGTACCCGGCTCACGGCACACCGTACATGACGAGGAAGGATTGACTCGACCTCTACTTCGACCGAAAGTAGTTTAGCTTAGTTTAGATTTATGTTTTATGTTTGGTTATGCAAAACTATCTATGTTTATGTTTGAATGCATGCTACTTTCGGTTGAACCTGCTTTGAACTTGATCAAATTGAAGTTTACAACCTTAAGTTTAGGGGATCGACTAGAAAAGGCCAAAAATTGTTGGAGTATATCGACTAAGGGTTTTAGTCCTTTAACTTTTTAAGGATCGGCTAGAGATGTCCTTATGACTTGTTTATTTCAGTTCTTCACAGTGTGATGCTCTATATGTGCAACTATTTGCCGTGCAGTTCAATTTCATCAGTAACAGTTTCAACAATACCACTATGAATTACGATATTTGGTTGCTGTTAAGGATATTGCAGTTAACATGCCTCTTCGTTTTTTAACAATAGCTAGTGTACTGTAGACCTGCACAATACCAGTTTGAATGACTCTTTGCTTGTTTTTAAATGTTATGCCTGATGCAGTTAACACACCTTTCTACTTCTTGTTTTGCTTAACTAGCGTGCTTAAGCCTGCACACTGAAGCTATCATTTGTAGATTATGTTGTCTAACATGGATATATTTGCTTGATGTTTAACCTATAGTGCTTAACATGCCTTTATATGTACTCATGTAGGACAATATTGAGAACAGTGTTGTTTTCCATCGAGATTAGTTTCATCGCATTGCTTATATGTACTCTCTGTTCAGGATATCGGTAGCTGGTACCATATAGCCTAGGGCTGATAAGGGATTAATCGTCGAATCGGATATTTCACTGAATATATCTATAACCCATTTATCAGTAGGTTAACTAGGGCCATATTTAATATATCTGAGGCTACATAGCAACATGCATTGTACTGAATGACTAAATATGCAATCCCAGGCTACATATCAACAAGGAAGAGTGTTACCTTAATGTTCTGATGATGTCTAGATATACATGTAATAAAATCTTATATAATGGGATGGAGGGAGTGTTGTACTACATCATTTTTCAATTGTTGTTTAGCTTCTAATATTAACTCGGTGCTTTTAGGTACATATATTATTGCCAAAGATCCACACTTCGACCCTTTCTGCGTATGGGACAATGAGATATTCATGAACCAACATCATGTGAGGAAACTGATAAAGATAGTTATTAAAATGGGTCAAAAGATGTCAATCGAACTATTTGTTTACACTTTATGCAAGACAACAGTGAACTACAGGATGGTAAGTAAGAAACCTGTAGCCTTCTTTTTATTGCCCATAATGAGTTGTGTTAGATGACAATGTCTGAATCTTTTTTCTTTTGCAGTGGATCCTGAAGCAGTTTACTCAAGATTACCTCTCAAACTACATGATTGGCGGCCGGCCATCACAAGGGGTTGGACTAGAGTCCTGCATGCCTTCTGCATCCAGGAGAGTACAATAGGGCCATTCCGCTTCACCTTGTTCAGCAACCGGAATGTCTGCCGCCTCTTTCTTTACCATCTGTAATAGTACATGTATAGAACCCTGGTTCATCATTCTTTATTTGGTGCTTATGTAATTCTTAAACATATGTACCTATGAATCAAATAATGCATTGGTTGTTTGAACCTGATGGATATGAATAAAGCTATAGCCTACTTTCAAGTTTAAATTAGGTACAATTTTAAGTAGCATCATTAAATTAGGGCAAAATTACGGTGTGCAGGTCATTACGGCACACACGGTTGGTAAAACACAAACGTTTGCGATATACACCATAATCCGAGACGGTTAAAAGAGAGGAAACGTATGCAAGCATGCACACAGTTGCCGTTTGCAAAGCGTGTGTGATGTCAGACACTATCACATACGGTGCGGGAAAACTAAATGTGTGTGATTGTCTACCTATCATACACGATTTATAATCATAAACTGTTTGTGATGTGCCAGGCATCGTAAAACTCCCGTGCCTGGAATCTTCCTGGAATCTGCCTGGAAAGCTCACGTGCCTGGAATCTGCCTGGTTTCAGGTAAAACCACAAAACTCCGACTGCGATGGCAATGCGAGCACAAACGAGTAGCAAGGATGAAGCGTTTGGGATATTCGAGATATCGGAAACGGCTATATAGGGACAATTGTATGCATCAAGGCTCCCTATCCCCGACGGTTTCTGGATCGTGTGGGAAGGACCCCCCTATCGTCCACATTCACTTGGCGACGGTTCCAAATGCCATCGCGGAAAGGGTTAAAAACCATTTGTATAGCACCGACGCGTACTAGTGTTACCTTCTTCAGTGTAATAATATGTTAAATCTCTGCTATATTTCAATCTGACACTTCCTGAATAACTTGACCTAGATGACATATTTCTATAGCAAACCAATGTATTAGAAACATTATGTACTTATCAACCAATTTCAATGAATAAAAAAACTCTATCCATTAACTCAAACAAGTTAACTCCGAATAGAATCACGTAATGTTAAGTTTCAGTCGAGTAACTTAACTCAACAGTGATGTATAACTTAAATTTTAGTTACTACAACAAATTTGTACATTCTGTCCTATGTAAGTTTTTTGTGCATGGAACACATCAAAACACATTTTTCATATGTAAACTTAGTACCTCTATTTTTATTTCCATTCTAAGATTGCAAATCAAAATATTTGATACAAAAAATATTCAACAAGTCCAATATGAGAGTTCTTGGAAAGGACCAAAGGGACTACAAGAAGAGATGGCTAACGTACACATTGACAATAAGATTTAACCCGTCCTAAAAAGATGCAACACTATACCAACATATCAAAACATACAAGAACACCCGACCCCTTGGCGAAATATTTTGAATAGACATTTGCTCCTCTTGTTAATATGCTTCACGTCTCCCACTAGCGGACAACACAATCAGTACAACCCCTTTTCTTCTACATCATTGCTCCTCAAGGACAACAATTCTTGCGAAGGAAGAAGCGAGTACAAGAACAAACGGTTAGGAAGAAGAAGAACAAAACAACTGGTTTTTCGACAAATGAGTGGTTCCACTTCTTCCATCCATTGTTTATAAAAATATCTATACCCATGAGTGGCTGACCATGTGGTTTACCCTTCCAGACTGCTTTCATGGAAGATAGAAACATCCTAGATGGGATGGTAATCCTTCATAAAACGGTTCACGAACTATATCAGAAGAAGTTGAATGGGGTAGTCGTCAAAATTGTTTTTTAGAAAGCTTATGATAAAGTCAAGTGGGTTTTTCTCCAGCATACTCTTGGAATGAAAGGTTTCTCTATGGAGCGGCGCACTCTGATCCATAGTTTTGTTTCCAAAGGTACTGTGGCCATTAAAGTCAATGATGACGTTGGCCGCTACTTCCAAACGAAGAAAGGATTGAGACAAGGTGACTCATTATCGCCCATGTTATTTAATATAGTGGCTGATATGTTAGCTGTCATGAGCTCATGATTGAACGTGCAAAGGTTGATGGTAAATTGACAGGGTAGTTAATCATCTTGTTGATGGTGGACTTTCTATCCTTGAATATGCCGACAATACGATTTCCTTTATGGATCATAACCTAGAGAAAGCATGGAATCTAAAATTAATTTTATCAGCATTCGAACATCTCTCGGTCTTAAGATAAACTTCCATAAAAGTGAATTATTTTGCTATGGAGAGGCCCAAGATGAGGCCCACCTGTACGCTGGAATGTTTGGCTGCGGGTTTGGCCAGCTTCTGATCAGTTATTTGGGGATACTAATACATTATCGGAGACTCACAAATGCGGAATGGAAACATGTCGAGGAGCGACTACAAAAAAGGATAATTAGTTGGAAAGGTAAACTGCCATCTCTGGGTGGTAGATTGGTCCTCATAAATTCAGTGCTAAGTAATATGGTACTATATGAGATTTCTTTCTTCCAACTGCCTAAAGGAGTCTGGCATATATTGGATTATTTTCGATCAAGATTCTTTTGGCAAGGATATAGTGAGAAAAAGAAATATCGACTAGCTAAATGGAGTGTGGTTTACCGTCCCAAAGACCAAGCGGGGCTTGGTATTCATGACCTTGAGGTTTAAAATACTGCCCTCCTCGGCAAATGGCTATTTAAGCTGTTGACGAAAAATGGTGTATGGCAAACCCTCCTAAGGAGAAACTATATGGGCTCAAAGGTAGTGTCGCAAGTATATTGGAAGACTGGGGACTCAAACTTTTGGGCTAGTCTAATGGCTATGTAGAAATACCTCTTCCTCTATGGGTCCTCACTATTAAAGACAGATCGGAAATAAGATTCTGGGAGGATAAGCGGCTAGGTAATGCTACACTCCGAGAAGAATATTTGGCTCTATACAATATTGTGCGTCAAAAGGGTGATACTATCGCCATAGTTCTGGAATCCTTTCCCTCAATTTGACGTTCAGAAGAAATTTAATTGGTCCCAGACTTGAATCGTGGAACACTCTATTACTGAGACTATCAATGGTACAATTATCACAAGGAACCAATGAATTTTGTAGGAGCCTACAAGTGAATGGTAAACTCACGGTGGACTCTATGTATAATGCTCTGATCCAGTTAGAGGTGTCAGTTGATAATAATAAGAAGATTTGAAAGATGAAGATACCGCTTAAGAATAAAATCTTTGCATGGTATCTTCATCGAGGAGTCATTCTTACCAAATACAACCTTATTAAGAGGAATTCGCATGGAGTTATGCAATATGTGTTTTGTCATCACAACGAGACAATAAAACACTTGTTTTTCCATTGCAAGTTGGCTCATTTTATATGGACAGTCATCCAAGTAGCCTGCCTTGTATTCTCCACGTAGTGTTTGCTAATATATTCGGCAAATGGTTACATGGGATAGAATACAGGTTTTGAATTCTTCTCACGGTAGGAGCGTTTGCGTTATTTGGTCTCTTTGGCTATATAGAAATGATAATGTTTTTAACGATAAAAATACTTCTCTTATGCAGGTTATCTACAGATGTACCAGCACGCTCCTTTTATGGTTGTCTCTACAACGTCTGGAGAATCGAGAGCTGTTTATGAAGGCATGTACACGCCTGGGGGCCACGGAGAGGGTTACTTTTACCCAACAAGGATGGCAGCATGATCTTCAGATTGACCCTCCTACGTTTTAGGCGTTATACAGTCTCCACATGATTACATGTATTTCGCCTTTTTCAGTTTTTTAAAACTTAGACTTGGTTTTGGTTATGGCTGTGTGCATCTCAATTATGCAGAGGTCGGGTGTAATGCTTAAACTTTTTAAGTAATAAAGCATCCTTTATTGGAAAAAATAAACTGCCCCCCCCCCCCACACACCCCCACGACTAGGTATATTGCTTTCGCATTTACAGACTAATTTCATATATTTGCCAGCGCTTATACGAGGGGAAGTAGATGATATACACAAACATATTTTCTAATTGTGGTATAGATCGGCGGCCCACAAATCGCGTGCTCCTGCCACCACGTGCGACAAATCGCCTCCCTAAGATGCATGTAGCAATTTCGTCTATTTTTAAGATTATAAGACTCAAACCTTGAGTGTGTCATGTGCCTACGGTACTATGATATGTGTGTAAGTCTATGCCGGAAATCTTGAAATAAGTTGGCGCCCTCGCCCCGCCACCCCGCGTCGTCTTTCCAAGTGAGGCGACCGGGGGCTTCCCTCACTCCCTCGAGCGTCTCCTCCCTTCCCCTAGCCTCCTCTCGCCGCCGCCAGCGTGCGCCATCGGGCCTTACTCGCGTGGTGTCGGTGGTGGCGGCCATGACTTTCCCCGCGCGCGGCGCCCCTGCTCGGAAGGTGGTGGCTGGCGACGGTGTTCCTAGGTTGATGATGGTTTTGGCGGCGGTGCACCGTCCCAGGTGGCGCAACTCCGGGTGGTAAGGTGGCGATGGCGCGGCCGCTTAGCTGCGGGGCGCGCTGGCTGGCGGTGGAGCCCATTTGGCCCAGGTCTGGGCCCTTTTGGGCCCCATCTGGGTCAGGGCGGGCCAGGCCCAGGCTTGGCTGCGCCGTCTCGGACGGACGGAGGAGCGAATCATACTGGGGGTGGTGGGGACGGCTGCGCTCCTACTGCAACGCGACGATGGGGGCTTCACGAGCCCGATTTGGGCTCAACCGGGCCTAGGGGGCCTGGTTTGCTCCTGGTGCTGCGTCCGGTCGGTTACCGCCAACAGCGGTGGAAGTTGTTCCCTCCTGCGAGCTGTTGTTCTGCCGCTCCTCGTTTCCGGCTGTTTCTTCTCGGTTCCGCAAGTCTCGCAATGTTTGCCACGGTGAGACAACGATGGTGATTGCAAAACCATGGTGGCGCGTGTTGGTGGGCAGCGAGTTTGGTGGAGCGCGATGGATCGTCCGGAGCCGTGGTTGTTTGGCGGTCAGGAGAAATCCCTGCCGGTTTGGCCGGCACCGACATGGTGACGCCTGTGGGCGCCGTCGTTCCTTCCTAAAGGGCGTCGGTTGTACCCCTTCCCCACACCCCTCCGCAACCCTAGGACCAGTCCGGGCAGCAGCGTCATCATCATCGCATTCCTTTTTGAAGGTGTTGCTTGGTATGCGGTGTTTGAGAGTGCTAGGAGCTTGGTGAGAATTCTCGGGAGGACGCAATGGTTGCGGGTCATCATCGCTTTAAAAAAATCACAAATTTGCATGAAAGTTGCACAATAAGAATATGCGTATGTGTTTTTAAAATGGGAGTGCCTAGAACTCATTTAGATGAGATATAATTTGGTCTCATTCACCTTGAAAACAAAAACAGGTACAACCCACGTCAGCACACACGCATTTTATAGCATCACATCCAATGGCTATAAAAGATGAATGAGACCAAACTATATCTCATCTAGATGAGTCCTAGCAAAACTGTTTTAAAATGAAGCACCACGTTGAGGAAAAAAAAGAGCTGAGGCGAGTGTTCACCCTCGTCGACTGAACTCAAGTACTACTACATCTAATCTGTTCATTATCCGCAGCGACCAGCGAGTAGACAGGATCAGATGAAACATCAGATCACCAGAGCACCAGCTGTCTTTACCTGGAGCACATAGCTTAGGCTAGGCAACCACCAGCATGGCCGTGACTGGTACGTACTCCCAGCATCCCATGTTTCATCTCCATCACTTTTGACCATGGAGCCACGTCCCAAAGCCTTTCGCAGCTCCCACAGCATCTTTGCGACGGGAAAGAGACCTACTAATCAGCCAGCCAGCCAGCCAGCCAGCAAACCTCTAGTGTACTAGTACTATGTGTGAATGAATCATTGCCGTCGCATGCATGTGGGTAGCATCTTTGCGTGTCGCCCTTTTCCTGATCAGCCCAGATTTATCAAAGCCAACTGTAGCTGCGCGGTGTTGACTTTTGCTCGTACAAAGGTGTGGCCACCTCCATGAGCCATGGCCATCATTTGGAATCTTGCAGAGCGGATACGATGGATCGATGCCATGAGCTTGCTGTTTCAGAGGCCCTCTTGGACTCGGTGAGAAAACAAAAACAATTGGTTGCTCTCTTGGACTTGTAATCTGAAGGCTAGGACGGCATGGATTCAGTGGGAGGCTTGAGACAGGGGTCGTCACGGTCTCACAGGAAGGGCAGACAGAGCAAGACGACAGACATACGGACAGGCAGACATGCAGCAGAAAACAAATCAAAGTGCGTATGCATCTCAGACACAAGTACTACTACTACTCTTTTAAACAACAGAAGTACGGATACGCGCTTGTTCACTCGTTCACAGCTTCACATCATGCCATGCCATGCCAATCAATCATCAAGGCTAATAAAGTAGTCTACTAACCAATCCTAAACTAGTGAGGAACTAAACCAGACTTGCGTTGCATGCTGCTGCTAGCAAGCTAGAGCTAGATCACCGTCAGCTTACCACCACATGAAGTCCCAACAGTACTAGGAGCTACTGTATGTGGCAAGCCAGCAACAAAGAAAACAAACATACTTGAAGAAGAAGACGGAGTACAGCACTACAGTAGTATACTAGTATTAGACTATTAGCGAACGATCGATGGATCGATGTACAAACGACGATGTGGCAGACCCACCCACATACGCATAGATGGACGGGCCACGGCACGGTGGGTGTAGCCAAAACAGCAGCAGGTAGATCGATAAGATATGATTAAAATCACCATGATCGTGGTCAGATGATTCCTTCTGTCAACTTAATGCCCAGCATCGTCTACTCGTCCTCGACGGAAGAGCTAGCCCATGCCACGCTCATGGCCTGCCCTTGTGCTGCGTGTAGATGTAGTCCAGGTGCGCGTCGTGGAGCAGCCTCCTCTGCATGCACTCCTCCCCCTCCTTCCCCTCCTCGCACGCCTCCTCCTCCACCTCCACCTCCATCTCCCCTGCCGTCACGCCTTCCGCCGTCGCCTCAGGCGGTGACACCGCCTCGCCGCCATTGCGGGCCTTGCCACCTTCCTCCTTGAGCGCCACTAGGCCGTCCGTTGCTGCAGCATCTGCCGCCTTTGCTCCGGCCACACCGATGCCTGCAAATACACATCCACGTAAAGTTAACGATCTAAGCAATCAGAGCAGACCGAGGAGTATGCAAGCATGTAATAACACGAGAAAAGGTATCGGTGGTGGTTGTGCTACCTTGGTGAGGAGCAGTGTTGGCGGGGAGGGGGCGAGCGGCCGCCACGCCGTAGGAGAAGCAGAGGAGGAGAAGCAGGGCAAGAGCAGCCAGCGGCGGCGAGCAGCGTCTCGTCATTTTGATCTCGACTTCCTGCTTAAGCTACGCACACTGGGCTGGGCTGGGCTGTCTGAGGAAGAGAAGAGAAGGGCAGCTAAGCTAGTGTGCTACTAGTAGTGGCTTCGGGAGCTGATGGCGAATGGCTGTGGCTGCTGGTGTTCGTGGTGGCGAGGGGAGGTATTTATAATGCGGCAAGTGGTGTGATGGAGCTCGCAACTTGCAAGCAAACACAACAGTGACGAGCACAAGAGATACTAGAACACACACACACACGCACAGGTTGGCATTGACACGGCCAATATTTTAGGTTTTTTTTCAAGATGGAACGGACAGGCACGCGCACACGCGTATAACACACGAGTTGATTAAGACCGGTTAATGAACCATGGGTGGCGGGCGCTAGCTTTGGATGGCAAAACAAACACCTAGCATGCCATCCCAGTTGTAGCTAGCGCTAGCTAGCTAGGGTAACTGCCAATACCCATACCCTCTTTGTTGTTTCGGTGCCAAACAAACAAATGTATGCCTACACGTTTGTTCAATGAGGAAGTGCGGAAGTGAGCTTCTTTCCCTCCCTTTGGTTGCTTACTCTGAAATGGAAAACTTAATTGGACCTTCCGTGATTTCTGGATCCATCTACGTGACGAGATGCACACTAGCACCCACTGGCGACTAGATATGGTGGTTTTCTGTTGGTTACCAACATTTTCGGCATTTTCAACACTTATTTGCCACGTTACGCTCCCATTAGGCAATTCGACTCAATTACAAGCGGAGTACAGAGGAATTGGAGGTTTTCGATCTAGAGTTCATGGGATACAAGGAAGGAAAGGGGATCGGGAGAGAAAGCCGCCGCCGCCAGTGTCTCGTTCCTGCCTGCCTCTGCTCGGTTCCCCTGCTGGCCTAAGTAGCTAGGTCGTCCATTCTGGGCCTCCGTACCGCTTGCTGGGCTTGCGGGCTCGTCCGTTCTTCTCTTGGGCCTGACCGCTGGTGTGGGCTGGTGCGGTAGGGGTTGTAGGCTGGGCCGTAACAGTCTCCCCTTCTTCAGAACCAGCTTGTCCCCAAGCTGGAGCTTCTGGGTAATGGTGTTGCAACTCGTCACGGTCCTCCCAGGTCGCCACGGACGCTGGTTGATCAGTCCAGCGGATGAGAACTTGCGGGACTTGGTTCTTGCCACGACGGTGGAGACGAGTGCCCAGAACTTCCACGGGCTCGGGACTGGGTGCTGCTTCAGCTGGTAGCTCCTCTAGCGCCTGCTCTGACGGAGGAAGTGCTCGCTGCAGTTGAGATACATGGAAAACTGGATGAATGCTGCAGGAGGCGGGAAGTTGAAGCTTGTAGGCGACTTGGCCGACCCGTTGCACCACCTGAAACGGACCAAAATATTTGAAGGAAAGTTTTTGGTTAGCTCTCGTGGCCAGCGACCGTTGAATGTAGGGTTGGATCTTCAGAAACACCCAATCATCCACCGCGAACACGCGCACTGATCTTTTCTTGTCTGCAGAGTCTTTCATCTGTTGCCGCGCTCGAAGCAGGTGCTGACGAAGCAAGGCCTCCATCTGCGCTCGGTCTTGCAGCCAATCCTCTAGATCCGGTGCAGCGCAGGACAGTGGGTCATCGATGCCAAAGAACCTTGGCGCGTGCCCGTACAGAGCCTCGAAAGGGGACGTCCCCAAGGCAGAGTGTGGTGAGGTATTGTACCAGAACTCAGCTAGAGGCAGCCATTGGGACCACTTGGTTGGGCATGCATGGACAAAACACCTCAAGTACGTCTCCAGACACTGGTTTACTCGTTCTGACTGCCCATCCGTCTGCGGGTGGCGAGCTGTGCTCATGCGTAGTTCAGTGTGCGTCAGGCGAAACAGCTCCTTCCACAGGATGCTTGTGAAGATAAGGTCACGGTCGGAGACAATCGCTGCTGGCAATCCGTGAAGCTTGTAGATGTTGTTGACAAAAGCCTGAGCCACTTGGAATGCAGTGAACGGGTGCGACAATGGAATGAAATGGGCTAGTCGCGAGAACTTGTCCACCACCACTAATATGCTGTTGTATCTGGCTGATTGCGGCAAACCTTCAACAAAATCCATAGTGATGACCTCCCAGGCTTGTGTAGGTACGGGTAAGGGTTCTAGGAGTCCCGGGTACCTGACTCGTTCCGGCTTGGCTTGCTTGCAAATCTGGCAATCTTCGACGAACAGTCTGACGTGTTGTTTCATCCCTGGCCAAGTGAACAGCCGCCGCACCCGCTTGTATGTGACGTTGAAACCAGAGTGCCCTCCAATCGCACTCGCATGCAAGGCTGACAACACTTGTTTCTGAACAGGCACATTGTTACCTAACCATACCCGTCCATGCTGCTTGATGATACCTGGGCAAGCATGTCTGCAACCTGTTTCTCAATCTCATCCTTCTGGGCCGGGCTGTATCGATATGGGCGCACGTTGACAGGTTTCGCCCCGGGCAGGAGAGGAATTGTGTGATCGAAAGAGCGCTGTGGTGGTAGTCCTTTAGGTTCCTCAAACAGGTGTCCAAACTCGCTGATCAGGGCCTCAACTTCAGCAGGCACTGGCACTTCGGTGATGATTGGCTCCCCTTGCTCTGCAGCGTACAATTGAACCATGCGCGCGACACCCGACGCTGCAACAACTCAGTGAGCTCGTCGCTTGATAGCTGATGGCACTGGCTGTGCTCGAGCACCTTGGAGATGGACCGTGTCGCCCTTGTAGTCAAAGTCCATCGTCTTCTCGAGCCAATGCACCTTCATTGGGCTATGCTGTGCAAGCCAGTCGATGCCGAGGATGACGTCGTAGCAACCCAATGGAAGCACCTTAAGGTTGGTGTCGAAGGTGACCCCGTGGGTTTGCCATGGGCACGCCGGCAGCTCCTGGTCGCATCGCATGACGCCTCCGTTGGCCACGCGCACCGTCAGAGGATGCTTGGCCTTGACCACGCCTTGCAGTTGTGTGGCGAGCGACTCACAGATGAAACTGTGGGACGAGCCAGAGTCGACGAGCATCAACACCTCGCGCCCTTGCACCCAGCCGTGGAGACACATGGTGGTGGGGGATTCCCCTCCGTCGAGTGCCTCCTTGGAGATGACGCAGCAGTCCGCGCTCCGATCGCTGACTGCGTCGTCACGCGCGCTTGGTTCACTGATGTCCACCGATTCGCTGTGCATCATGGCGAGAAGCTCCTCAACCACGTGTAGTTGGACGGTTGGCCCACAGCGATGATCGCGCCCCCAGCGCTCGCCACAGGTGAAACAGAGCCCGCGGGCGCGTCGATACGCACGGAGGGCTGCAATCTTGTCTTCTGTTGGTTGAGGGTGCGCCGCTTCCAGTGCGCGATGATCCGCGCTGCGCCCCTTCATTGGTAGCGCTGGCTTGGTCGGCGCAGCTGCTGGTGGCAGTGGCAGAGGAAGGGCTGTGCGTGGCACGCCTCGGAACGTAGCCGGTGCCGAGTGCCGACGATCCTCCCTCCTATCTTCTTTGCGCATAGCTTCCAGCACTTCTTCCTGTAAACAGCAAGATCTACGGCAGTATCGAGAGTCTTGGGTCAATGTAAAACTACAGCAGCACGTATATCTTTCTGTAACCCATCAATAAAATGCGTAATGAAATAAGATGGCTCCCACGATTCATGATGGGCCACTAAATTGTGCATGAGCTGGGTGAACTTCTCTGCATATTCAGTCACGGAACCACTCTGCTGCAGACGATTGAATTGTCGCAGCAGAGACTGGAATTCCTCTCTCCCAAACTGGCACACACTGCCTCTGCAAATGCACCCCAATCTGTATAGATCAGGTGCGCCTTGGTGGACTGCAACCAAGACAGTGCCCCCTCAATGAAATACATCGCGGCACAACTCACCCAAGTGTCAGGACTAAGTGTACAGACTCTGAAATACGCCTCACACTTCAGACGCCATGCTCGTGGGCCATCGCCATCGAACAGAGGAAATTCAAAACGTGGGGGAGGTGGAAATCGACTGAATCCGAACTGACGCTCTCCCATAAACGAACTCTCTGCAGCAAAGGGGTGGAAATCGGCCATACCCGTGACCGGAGGTGCCCGCGGGGTCCGTTCCCCCGGCGACAACCCCCGGTGATCTTGAGTCCTGCTGTGGCCAACGGGCCCGTGGACGTCGCCACTGCGAGGCAAGAGGCGCTCGCTGGGTTGAGGAACACGCGCGTCCGCGATCGGGGAAGGCTTGAGCGGCGGTGCGGTTGACGACGGAAGGAGTGGAGGCAGATCCGTGAGACGAATCGGATCAAGCACCGGCGCGGTTTTCGGCCGCACCTCCTTGAGCAGCTGTCGCAGTTCGCCCACCTCCGAACGCAGGTCCTCGACCGAGCGCTCGACGGCTGGTCGCCACCCTTGGAGCTCGAGGACGATAGGGTGGATCTCGCCGATCTGGGACGATATGCCGCTGATCGCCGCCGTCAGATCGGCCAGGGCCTTGTTGGTCTCCTCCATGGCTATGGTCTTGCCGCGACGGGTTTGGATGATCGAAGGAAATCGACCGGCCGAGGTTGAGGTGGTGGGTGGAAAGGCTGCTGGTATCAAATGTTACGCTCCCACTAGGCAATTCGACTCAATTACAAGCGGAGTACAGAGGAATTGGAGGTTTTCGATCTAGGGTTCATGGGATACAAGGAAGGAAAGGGGATCGGGAGAGGAAGCCGCCGCCGCCAGTGTCTCGTTCCTGCCTGCCTCTGCTCGGTTCCCCTGCTGGCCTAAGTAGCTAGGCCGTCCATTCTGGGCCTCCGTACCGCTTGCTGGGCTTGCGGGCTCGCCCGTTCTTCTCTTGGGCCTGACCGCTGGTGTGGGCTGGTGCGGTAGGGGTTGTAGGCTGGGCCGTAACAGTAGTACTATATGCGAATATCGTTGCATGGCATGGTATGGGTCGGTGTGAACAGTAGTAGGACTACTTGGACTGTCAGTGCTCGGCGCTCCCGCTTTTCTGTGCACCCGGAAAACACTGGAGCAGTGGACAAAGTAAACCCAGAGCTAAACTAAAGCGTTGCTTTTTTGCAAAGCAGAAAATGAAAACAAATGTCCCGGCGAAGCAAGAACATCTCCCTTTTCCTCAACTTTTTTATGTTGTTGTTACGAGAGTTGGGCAAAAAAGAAGCAGCGTCAACACCATCATTTCTTCATAAAAGTTTTGGTGATAAAAAAACAAGCCGACTCTATATGGAGACAGAGTTGGCTCTCTCCAAGTACAATCCTCCTGCGAACCAAAATGTGGTTGGATGATTAAAGAGATTGTGGTATCCCCATCCTATCAGGGTTTAACTCCTATTGCTCGCATTTATTACTGGATTTATTTTATGATTTCTGACGATGCGCATTTAGTGGGAGGAGACGTTCCGTCGACGACGAGGTGCCTATGATGACTTCGTAAATTTTAAGATGATATACTGGCTCAGTCTTTCGGAGGTGCTCATAAAGATAGGGTGTGCATGTGCGTTCATAGAGGTGAGTGTATACGCGTGTATATGAGCGCTTACGTCTGTACCGTGTTAAAAAAAGTACAATCCTCCTACGTATCACGTCAGCGCGTTGTCACCAATGCCCGTCGGACCACCGCTACCATCGCCGCTGCCCACACTTCCCCGCCAACCCGCCACGGCCCGCCGGACTGCCGACGGACCACCGAGCCTCCCGCCAGACCACCAGCGCCATCCGCCATTCAAACGTCTAAAAGCGACTACGCAGCTGACTTTTTATGGATGCAGAGTTCGAGCGAGAGAAGGATGCACTGGATTTTTCAGCATTTTCAAATAAGGAGCAGCACGAAATAGTAGAAAAACTTGGGAAGTTTTCTAACCTTCCAAAACTGAATTTTGCCTAGTTACGTCGTGATCAGTACACTCTGCTTCCATTTTCTACCTCCTCCATCGCTTGACTACTCAGCATGCGGCATCGAGCATATCGCTATACGCAGACGACGTCGTTATCTTCTGCCACTCGGACAACCACGACATTACTGCATTGCGTACGCTCCTCCGCATCTTCGGCAGGGCATCCGGGCTCCACACCAACTTCATCAAATGTTCGGCCACCCCGATCAAGTGCACCGACGACCACATCGCCACGATCGCCCCCGAGATGCAGTGCCCTATTGCCCACTTCCCCATCACTTATCCTGGACTGCCCCTCGCCGTCCGCAAGGCCAACTCGACGTGCTTGCAGCCGATCATTGACAAGCTCGGGCGCAAGCTATCCACATGGCGGGCTTCAATGCTCTCTAGGGAGGATCACCTTTCCCTTGTGCGCCACGTCCTCTGTGCCATCCCCACGCATTTCCTTATTGCCATCGCCTTCAACGAAACGGCAATCAAGAAGGTGAACCGGATCATCCGCGGGTTCCTCTGGGCAGGCCACAAAGAGGCCAATGGTGGCCAATGTCGCGTCAACGGGCAACGTGTTTGCCGCCCCATCTCTCTCGGCGGGCTTGGCATCCGGGATATCTACCGTGCGGGCATCTCTCTACATATCCGGTGGCTCTGGCTCCAGCCCACGGACCCCTCACGACCTTGGAGTCACCTTCACATACCTCACGACACATATGTGAGTGCCATCTTCGGAGCCTCCACGACCTGGCAGCTTGGCACGGGTGACAGTTGTAGATTCTGGACCGACCATTGGATTGGTGGTAGATCCGTAGCCGAGGTTGCCTCTCTCGTCTACGCACTCGTCCCGCGCCGCCAGCGCAAGGAACGCAACGTGCGCGACGGTCTTCACCTACGCTCTTGGGTTCAGGACATTCGGGGAGCACTTGGTCCGGCGGCCATGGTGCAATACGTCGACCTTTGGTGCCAAGTGCGCCACACAACCCTCTCCATCACGCCATACGTGCTCACATGGCGATGGAGTGCACCCACCACATAGTCGGCGAGCTCTTGTTACAAGGCACTATTCATTGGTGTGTGCGAAGACCCCCATTGGCGTCTCACTTGGCGGCCTTGGGCGCCCCTCCGCATCAAGTTCTTCCTCTGGCTGGCCATGCAAGACCGTTGTTGGACTGAGGAGCGGCTCGCCCGCCACGGCTTGCCGCATGAGAACGCATGTGCGCTATGCGATCAAGAAACGGAGACCATACACCACCTCTTTGCAGCTTGCTCGTTCTCCCGTCAGGTTTGGCATGAGATCCTTAGTTGGGCTCGAGTGGCCATCAACCTACCCGACGCGGACACCCCCTTCCAAGGCTGGTGGAGCTCCTGCCTTGACCAAGCGCCACCCCCATGCGCAAAGGTCTATCCTCCCTCACATTCTCACGGCGTGGTGGCTCTGGAAACACCACAATGCATGCATCTTCGATGGAGCTACTCCATCGCTCACCCTCATCACCAACACCATCAAGGATGAGGCACATCTATGGGCCAAGGCCGGCGCCAAAGGGCTACACAACATCATCCCCGGCGTGTAGTTGCTAGTTTAGGTGTTTGGGGTTGAGCAAACCCCATTGTTCTAGTTTGCTCCTACGCTTGTACACCATGCCTTGTGCGTACATGGCCTTGTAAGCATTGTAACCTCATGCTTTTATTCTCCTTCTATCAATGAAAAGATACGCAGCTCGCGTATTCGCGAAAAAAGAAATTCAGTTACGGGACTTGGAGCATCTACAACCCGAACTTTCTAATTTAGACCCTAAACGCCCACACATGCCCGTCCGCGGGCACTCGACGGACACACCTTAAGTTTTTTCCCACAGCCGGACACCTCAGTAGCACATCTCAAATCCATACAAAGGCATATGCAATGTTTACGTAAATGATGAAACACACATAGTCCGGCTAGTAAATCAGGACATTGCCATCGGCCTATCAATATTTGGCATCTTCTACCTACACACTACTTATGAAGAAAAGCATCCCATGGTTGTCCATGCCCTTCCCGGCGTCCTTGTCGTCTGTCACACCCTGATTTTCATGCCACAACACTTAAGTCAATAAATCATGCTAAAATGTGGTTTGACAAAAACTTTTGAGTGTTTTTGTCTTTGCTTTGATTGAATGTTTGACTGCTGTTTGCTATTGCTCTAAAAATCAAATAAATCCTACAACTCTTATACTCCTTCTCCTTGCTCCAAACTCTTGAACCAATGATCATGCCATGTGTATAGTACCTTATAGGATTTTCTTACAAAAATAATTTGGCCAAAAAGTATTTTCAAAAATTAGTTTTCCAAAAACCCCTGAATTGAGATTTGCACTGCAAGTACTTAATTAAGGGCAGTAAATCTTTCCAAAAATATATTTGACTCCTATTAGATATAGGACACCCAGAACCACAAAAATATAATTTTAAAATTTATTTTTCTATTTTATTTAAAGGCTTTTTCTTAAGTCCAGAAATGGTCTTTAATAGGTTAAAATTATTTTAATGCTTTAAAAATATTTGGGAAAAACCTAGGGAAACTCAGTGGACATATATTGTCCATATATATGAGTTTCAACACCTGGTCATGTTCAAAATATTGGTCAAATCCCTCATTAACCCTTTCTGGATATTTCAAGCTTTTGAAATATTTACAAAGGAAATATTCCCCAAACATTCCAAGAAAATTCTAGCATGTCACATATGACATGTTTGATGATCTTGACAATTCTCATGTCATGGAGAATAGTATAACCCCATGAAATCCTCTCAGAACCACTTCTGTCCTTTTTCAAGTTTGAACAACTTTGCACTGTCAAACATGTCCAAATGCTCTCAAACTTGGTGCACATGCTCAAATGGTGTAATAATGCATCTAGACCAAATGTCACAAGTTGGAGAGAATGTTATCTTGACCAAAGTGCCCCAAAACCCTCTCTGTCCAGAACCAAATTTGAACAACTTTACATTGGCAACTTTCTCCTTTTGATCTCAACTTTTGTGGACATGTTCAGAACCTCTAACGATGACACTACACCAAGTGGTGCATCAAGGAGAACAGATTTGCATGACTAAATCTTGGGAAGTCCATTTCTGTTGATTTCTAGAGTTTACAAAAGTTGCATTGGCAACTTTGCCCAAATGGACTCAATCTTGGTGGAACCACTTGTTTTCTGATGCCATTTGGCCCTGTCAAGACTTATGACAAGAGGAGTTCATCTTCTTGCCCAAATCAACAACAAACACCTTCTGCCATTTTTCTAAAAACACCAATTTGACCACTTCCACTAATCTCCATAAGTTCTCCTCTTTACCACAACCCCCCTAGTCCCCCTCTACCTCTGGTGTGCTTCCCTGCCCGAGAGGCAATGATGAACGGGGGCAGGGATCCACTTTTCTTCTCTGGACAGTATCAATTTTCACTCTCTCTCCACCTCTCCTCTACTCTATTGGCTCCCGAGGGCATCCTATGTCATTGCCACATTGTTTACTCCCCCCTGCAGCTTCCAGACACAAGTGGCCGCGCCCATTCCGCAAAAGGCATGCCATGCCGGCCAAAGACGCGCTCTGGAGCACGTCAGCATGTTCTCGACCATTGACGCCACGCTCCCCCACCACCTCGAGCCTCACCCTCGCGCCAGTCGAGGTGCCTCGACGTCCGCATCACGCCACCGTGCTGGCCCCCTCCTCTCTCCCTCTCTCTCACCTCCAGCAGCATGTGCGCCAGAGACGCCCGAGAGCCCCAATGGGCAAGCCCACACGCGCGGCGCTCTGCCACTCTCCCGCTCTCTCTCCTTCTCCCTCGACTTGGGCCACGCCCACGAGCGCCGCGGACAGCCCCGAGCCTCCTCCTGTGGCCACTGCGGCCATTTCCGCGGGTGCCCGTAGGCCACGTCCACGGTGAGCCATGGCCTCGCTATATAAGGCCGCCCGAGACCTCTCTCTTGAGCCCTTTCACCCTCTCTCCCTCCCGTACGTCACCCAGACCCGGCCATCCCTCTCCCCGTGCCCTCCATCCACCACAATGGCCGGAGCATCGCCGTCGGGCTCCGCCTAAATTCGAGCTAACCCAAGCTCTCATTCACCCCCTAGCCACTCCAACGCCCTCATACCTCCACCGCGAGGCCCTCCATCGCCTCCGTTCGCCCCCGGGAAGGCCAGGCGCTCACGGCCAAAGATGGCCGACAGCCTCCTCCGCCACCATCTAAGCCGTCGCCACTACGGCCATCCTCGGCGTGCGTGAAGCACCTAGACGGATGCGTCGCAGCTCCCTGAGCACGCCGGTGGGCGGAGCATCGCCGGAGACGCCCTGTAGCGCCGGCGGCCGGCGTCGAACGCCTCCTCTGTCTCCCTTCGCGCCCGCGCGGGAGGTGGAGGACGAACCTGCAGGCGGGCCCCGCTCGTCAGTGGCCCAGCCACCGGGCCACGCTGGCAAGTGGAGGCGGGTTCGCCCTCTCCCGCGTCCCCGCAGCGAAGGCGCACTCGGCCTGTCGCCTTCGACGTCGCCCTGTCGCCCGCGTGGCCGAGCCGCTGGGCCGGCCCAGTGCGCTGCCTCGCTATGTCGCGCCCAGGGCACGCTGTTGCCGCCCAGATCCAACCCGTTTGGGTAAAAACCTTTTCCCTTTTTCTTTTCTGTACAATTTGTAAAATCTACAAATAATTCAAACTAACTCCAAATTTGATGATTGAAATTTCTAGTGACTCCATAAATCATGATCTACCTGTTGGTGCAACATGCACATTCTTCCAGAGACTTTTTCTTACAAACATTTATCAAATCTTGTTTTTCCATTTCTATAATGAACTTTAGAAAATCACAGCGAGCCCATTTTTGATCGAAATTGCATGATTCAAAATCCTAGATGTCTATAAGTTCAAAACTTAGTTTTTGAACATTTTTACTAATACTTTCTGTATCACCTCAAATAATGGTCTATTTCTTCATGTATAGCCAACTTTGCAAAATCATAGGATATTCATTTGAACTCCAAATCCAGTGAAACCAACTCCTAGATGTTTCTAAAGTCATGATTTGTTAAATGGGTGCCTTTGCTCATTTTTCAAAAATATATTTCTGTACACTTCTTGCAAATCTATAAACCCCTTGATTCCACCATATTGAAATGTTCAGAAATACCCATTGATCCAATCCCAATGAAACCACTCTGGTTATTTTTCATATAACTAGAGATATCCTAGAAAAGTCAAATTAATATTTTTAGAGCACTTTTATTTTCTGCCTTGTTGTGTTGCTTATTATGGTTGCTTTCGACGATAGTTGACGAAGTAGACGAAATGCTTGGAGTTGGACCAGAGATATTTGAAGACTTGAAGACTCTGATGAACCAGGCAAGCAGCCCTTTGACCATGTCTATGAAACCCTTTTTATGCATGTCATATAGCACCATATTGTTGTTGCAACGGAATCACGATGAGGTGGTAACCACCTTGATGGGTTGCCTCTGTTACTTCCTCGTTGATACTTGCATTGTGCATGACCCTACCTCCTTATGAGGGTTATGCCGGTGGGAGTAGATAGGATGCTAAAGTAGATGCTACGCAAGTGGGTCAGGGTTATGCATGGAAAGAAACAAGTGTGGTTTGACATACTTGCAAACAGCCCAGTGGGAGCCACTGATGCCCCTGGGAGATGATGATGAACTAGGTCACTACTTGGTGGAGAAGTAGTATACCGAGGCTTGATAAAAGTGTTGTTTACAGAGACGGATTAGATTTAAGATTTTTCGACTGTCCCAACCTTACATGCGCAACCACTCTACCCTTATATGGGAAAGGGCATTATTGATTACCTAGGCCGATACTAGCTTGGAGCCCGCATTACTAGTGACGGGGGAGAGTTGGTGCTCTCTCTCGGGACGGGGTCGTGCCAGGTAGGGCGGCCATGACTGTCTTCACAGGGCACCGGACACACTGTTGGTACCCCGTGTTTGTGGTATGTGATGAGTATGGGAGCGAGGCTCCACAATTTTAAGATGTGAAATGTTGGGCACGGGGGTTACTACCAATCGAGTGGACTCTATGTTAGTGTCGTCTAGGGAAAGATAGTGATCGGGTGCTTACCCCGGGTACTTGAGGTACCGCGGGTCGTGGATGACACGGAAGTTCCCCGGATCTTGTGGGTAAAGTGTGAAACCTCTGTAGAGTGTAAAACTATTCGAATAGCCGTGTCCACGGTCAAGGACAGTTGGGTGGTGCTGCTTAGACTACGTCCATATGTTTCTGGAAAACAACACAGTTTGGTAAATCTGTTGACGTGATTCGTGAGGAAGTCACGATGAGCTTGAGCAGGAGTTGTTCACAACTCTCTCTCGATGTTGATGTCTGTAACCTCCTGATACTTGTTGCAGACGCATTCATATCTTTGATAAATGTTGATCATACTTGGATGAGAAAAACTAGCTTTCCGCAAAAATGCCAATTTAGCAGTAGTGCCTTGCATAATTATTCTGTTATCACCCTTGGGTTGCTTGCGAGTACATTCAAAGTACTCATTGGCTTGCCACTGGTTATTTTATTGGCCAGGCATGAAAGAACAGGATTTGATGAAGAATACTTCGTGACGAACATGCAAGCTAGGACGCTTCCCAGTTAGAATGCCTGTATGGTTAAGGCAGATGGCTTGGGTCCAAATTATCGATGAAGATTTCCGCTGCGAAGTTATTCTCAAGACTTGACCATAATGGTCCTACTTGTGTAATACGGTATGTATGGATGTAAGACTCTTGTTATTCAACTTCTGTGTGTTCAGTGAGCATTAATCTGTGGGATCACTGTACACGTGCATTCGGTGATCACGACTTATGAGTCGGGGTCCCCACATCGTCCTTCTCGCGAAAGTAGCAGTCAAAGATGCAATATGGATCAAGCCGGATCTGCTCCTCGCCAGAGCTGTCCGACCCGTCGTTGTCCTCATTCTCCTCTTTGGGGGGGAGTCCGGCCATGGCACAGCCCATCCGATTCTACTCTCGGGCGAGGGCGCGTGTGTTCCTCCGCTGCCGCTTCTTGATGATGCGGGTGCAGACGGCTTCCTCCTCCGCGACAGCGCGTGCTGCTGCCTCCGCCACTGCCACGTCGGCAGTGGGGCGGGCCTCGGCCACCCTCATCCTCTCATTCCCACGGTAAGCACTAAGGGAGTCTTGGATTAGGGGGTCCTCAGGAGTCCGGTCTATTCGATATGGGCCGGACTGATGGGCCGTGAAGATAAAGCAGAAGGCTATCCCTCGTGTCCGGGTAGGACTCCTATGTGCGTAGAACGACAAGTTTGGTGTCCGGGTATAATGTTTCCTTCCTCTGCAAGCCGACTCTGTACAACCCTAAGCCCCTCCGGTGTGTATATAAACCGAAGGGTTTAGTCCGAAGAGACGATGAGAATAATCATAGGCTAGACAGCTAGGGTTTAGCCATTGCGATCTCAAGGTAGATCAACTCTTGTAATCCTTATACACATCGAATATTATCAAGCATGACGTAGGGTTTTAACTCCTTTAAGAGGGCCCGAACCTGGGTAAAACATCGTGTCCCCATTGTCCCCTGTTACCATCGATCCTCGAACACACAACTTGGGACCCCCTACCCGAGATCTGCCGGTTTTGACACCAACATTGGTGCTTTCATTGAGACTTCCGTTGTATTGTCGACAAAAGAATCGATGGCTCGCCTCGTCATCGACGACAACGTTGTTTCCGGGGAGACCTTTCTCCCTGGCCAACTCTTTGTGTTTGGCGGCTTTGTTCTATGTGCCAACTCGACCGGTCACCTTGAGCAGGTCGACAGCTACGCCCCTGGTCACCAGATCAGGTTTGGAAGTTTGAACTACATCGCCGATATCCAAGGAGACCTGATCTTCGAGGGGTTCACGGCCTCAGCCACCGCTCCCCACCCACACTAAGGAGGCCCTTCGGATCTACTACCAGATCCCGTCTAGGGGTCGATGCTCATGTCTGCCTCGGCCTTAGATCCGGGGCGGACCCCTTCGTCCGAAGACGGGAGGTTGAACCCCGCCGGACTCTCTCCCATCATGAGCTTCTAGTCGGAGACCCAGATGCGACCACGCCATCGGCGGACCCGGAGTCAAACGGGACTCTCCTCGTCATCGGGAAGTCGGACTCGCCTCTGGACACCAACTCTGAACTCTCGAATTCTGCATCCATCGGGCTCGGTCAAGTGGTTATCATCGAGCCTAACTCCGCAGATCCTCAGACGCATGTCCAGCTTTCGCTCTTAAACGAAACGCTGGACTTAATGCAATCTCTCGATATCACGGAAGTGTCACCTCCGAACTACACCTAGCTTGAACTAGGGGCTGAGAGTAGGGAATTTTACGTCCCACCCACCACCCACTTAATAGCCACTGTCGAGGATTTAACCGACATGCTAGACTACGCTTCCGAAGACATCGATGGCATGGACGACGATGTCGAAACCGAACCAGGTCAAAACCCGCCCACCACTGGGCTTTGGATGGCCACTTCTACTTACGACGTATACATGGTGGATACACCTGAGAAGAAGGACCGCGATGGCACTCAATATCCAGATGAGGATAAGCCCGTCGATGAACCAACCAAACGCCGGCGTCAGCGATGCCGCTCACGATCGCGTCGGGAAAGGGAAAGCAATACCGGCACCAGAGATAATGACACTCTGGACAACGCTGAAGACCAACCCGTTGAGCCTGTGTTCAAGCAGGATGAAAGGGAAGATGGTCAATACAGCCCCGAAGAACTCGCCGATCACGACGATTCGAAAGATAGTAACTACTTACTTGTCTCCGAAGAGGATGTTAGCCTCGGTAACGAAGATTTCATCATCCCAGAGGAACCCCTCAAACAAGAACGCTTCAAGCGACAGCTCATTGCCACCGCATGGAGCCTGAAAAAGAAATAGCATCAGATTCAAGCCGAACATGATACGCTCAGCGACAGATGGACCAAGGTCCTAGCCCCCAAAGAAGGATATGGCTTTGAGCGCCAAACAAAAAGTTATCCCAAACACAGGCTACTGCCACAATTCGACGATGAGGCCTTTGAGCCAATACCGTCAAAATACAATCATGCAGATCAACCGGACCGACCACCACGTGGACGGGACAAAACGACTAATTATGCCGAACACCAGCCCGCGCCCCCTCGTCATAGAGGCAAGGAAGCAGCTGCTCCGGGCTACACATACGACCTACGTCAGGACCTAACAAATAGAGTCGGCCAGACCAGATCAATCTATGGATCAAGAGGACGTGCCCCCACACGAGATGACGGCCATCAGAGCTGGCACGACAAACCTAACCAAGTCCGGGGTTAGCACCGAACACTGATGTCATCTGAACTCCGTCGCAATGTCGCCAGGTACAGAGGTGCCGCACATCCCATGCGCTTTACCGATGAGGTAATGCAGCACCAATTTCCAGAGGGGTTCAAAGCCGTGAACATCGAGCAATATGATGGAACGACGGATCCCATATGGATTAAAGATTTCCTTCTCCACATTCACATGACTCGCGAAGATGATCTCCACGCCATTAAATACCTCCCTCTAAAGCTGAAAGGACCAGCACGACACTGGTTGAACAGCCTCCGAGAGAACTCCACTAGAAGCTGGGAAGACTTAGAGGATGCTTTTCGGGACAACTTTCGGGCCACTTATGTCCGGCCACCGGATGCTGATGACCTGAGTCACATAATCCAGCAACTCGGAGAGTCAGCTCACAAACTATGGAATCAGTTCTTAATTAAAAAGAACCAAATCGTGGACTGTCCGAACGCCGAAGCCTTAGCGGCATTTAAGCACAATGTCCGTGACGAATGGCTCGCCCGACACCTCGGTCAGGAAAAGCCGAAGACTATGGCAGCTCTTACTGCACTCATGACCCGCTTCTGTGCGGGCGAAGATAGCGGCTTGGCTCGTAGAAGCAACAGTACCAGCGACCCCGGCACTTCTGAGGCCCGGGATGGCAATGGAAGGCCACGAGGCAGCAAAAACAAGCGTCGGAACAACAACGAAGAAATAGAGGATACGACAGTAAACGCCGGATTCAGTGGCTCAAAACCCGGTCAGCGGAAGAAGTCGTTCAAAGGTAATAGGGATGGTCCATCCAACTTGGACAAAATACTGGATTGACCATGCCAGATTCATGGCACCCGTGACAAGCCTGCCAACCACACCAACAGAAACTGTTGGGTTTTCAAACAGGCCAGTAAATTATATGCCGAACATAAGGGGAAAGGACCTGAAAGCGAGGACGATGATGAGCCTCGCCCACCGCGCACTGGGGGACAGAAACAGTTTCCCTCTGAGGTGAAAATGGTGAACATGATCTATGTCACCCACACCCCCAAGAGGGAGCGCAAACGCGCATTAGGGGACGTCTACGCCGTAGAGCCTGTCGCCCCCAAATCCTGGTCGGCTTGTCCGATCACCTTCGATCGCAGGGACTACCCAACCAGTATCTGTCACGGAGGTTTGGCGGCCCTGGTACTCGTTCCTATCATTGACGGCTACCATCTCACTAGAGTCCTTATGGACGGCGGCACTCAACTTGATCTACAAGGATACTATCCGTAAGATGGGTATTGATCCCTCAAGAATCAAGCCCAGCAACAGTACCTTTAAAGGAGTGATACCCGACGTGGAGGCCCGCTGCACGGCTCCTTAACACTAGAAGTCATATTCGGCTCTCAAACAACTTCCGAAGTGAAGAATTGATCTTCGACATCCTCCCTTTTCGCAGTGGTTATCACACACTGCTTGGAGGAACTACTTTCGCCCGCTTTAATGCAGTCCCGCACTATGCATATCTAAAGCTAAAAAATGCCTGGACCGTGTGGCGTCATTACAGTAAATGGGAATATGGAGCGCTCCCTCTATACTAAGGAGCATACCGCGGCCCTAGCAGCCGAAGTACAGGGCGAACAACTCATCAGTCATCAAGACCCATGACAGTGCTAAACGTGCCCGATCGCGTTACAATGCGGTAGCTTGGTGGAACCGGAGCTTGAATAGCAGTTTAGCCTCCGCCGATCGCCCCACAAGGTTGCAGCATATGTACCGCGCGTACATAACTACGCACTTAAAATACCTTGGGCAGCGCCGGAGGCACACTGCGAAAAAGGTCCATAGTACGGCTTGACCCTATTCGGACCTCAAATATTTTTTCCACTGTAGATTCATTAAGAAACCCACCTAATCTACGGTCGTACAGGGGCTCCTTTCCAGGTCCTTGATTCTAGCGGACGACCATCGTACTCCTCCTCTCAAAGGATTTCCTACCAAGGAGAAATGGCGCAGACGTGCGGTAGGGCAGCATTGGGATCTTCAAACCACTACTTTTAGGCCCTTTGTAAACCTTTCCCTTGTATAAACTTTTGTCATGTAAAATGGCCTCGATATTCATGGCGTTATCTATAACAACACGGCTCGACATATTAATCAGGGTATAAAGGAAGCAGTCGATCACCACTTTTGTTTGACAATCACTTTATTTTAGATTATCATCTGTATTCCCTCCCTACTTCAGATTGCCACATGTGCCTTTGTCCGGCCTTAAAACCGGGGCCTGTATTCGGCCCTGCACATTTCAAGTCTGAACGCCTATAGGGAATTCTTCGGCGTCCCGAATATTGTATTATATGCATCGGCTCCGAATCATGTCTTTGGTCTATAGTTGGGTTGCCCGGCTCCTGTGCTTACCACCTTACGTTTCGCTCATTCGGCTAAGGTAGTAAAGGGAGAACTACTGCGATTGTATTTCTGCTTCGTCCAGTCAAGTACCTCAGTAGAGAAAGCCGAAAACTGACTGTCATGATAGGCGAGAGCTGGTCGGCGATTCGGTGACTTAGTATTATACTACAAATCGTTAGCGATTCACCCCGTGTTATACGAGGGGCTGATCTTCATCCAGCCACGTGGAAAAGGCACCGTAGTCCGGATAGCCGCACATGCACAAGGGGCTAGTACTTAGCCCCACAGCCAAACTCCTATGGCTAAGCGAAAGTAATAAAGCCGCATAGTCCGATTGCCTGGTTCACCTTGCGGACACCTACTTTATGGACCAAGACGTTGGATAAACTGTGGTCACGCGTTATGTCGAACACCCCTGTAGCATCTACATGGGGGTTGAAACGGATGAGGGAGTCCTGGATTAGGGGGTCCTCGGACAGCCGGACTATATACTTTGGCCGGACTGTTAGACTATGAAGATACAAGATTGAAGACTTCGTCCCGTGTTCGGGTGGGACTTTCCTTTGCGTGGAAGGCAAGCTTGGCAATTCAGATGTGTAGATCTCCTCCCTTGTAGCCGACTCTATGTAACCCTAGCCCCCTCCGGTGTCTATATAAACCAGAGGGTTTAGTCCGTAGGACAACAACAATCATAATCATACGCTAGCTCCTAGGGTTTAGCCTCTACGATCTCGTGGTAGATCAACTCTTGTAATACTCATATCATCAAGATCAATCAAGCAGGAAGTAGGGTATTACCTCCATTGAGAGGGCTCGAACCTGGGTAAACATTGTGTCCCCCGCCTCCTGTTACCATCCGCCTTAGACGCACAGTTCGGGACCCCCT
Source organism: Aegilops tauschii subsp. strangulata (assembly GCF_002575655.3). Taxonomy (NCBI): domain Eukaryota; kingdom Viridiplantae; phylum Streptophyta; class Magnoliopsida; order Poales; family Poaceae; genus Aegilops; species Aegilops tauschii. Next base: position 232,881,679 of record NC_053039.3, read on the forward strand.
ACCGGAGATCCGCCGGTTTTGACACCGACATTGGTGCTTTCATTGAGAGTTCCACTGTGCTATCATGATAAAGGCTTGATGGCTCCTTCGATCATCGGCAACGATGCGATCCAGGGTGAGGTTTTTCTCCCCGGACAGATCTTCGTATTCGGCGGCTTCGTACTGCGGGCCAACTCGCTTGGCCATCTGGAGCAGATCGAGAGCTACGCCCCTCGCCGCCAGGTCAGGTTTGGAAACTTAAACTACACTGCCGACATCCACGGAGACTTGATCTTTGACAGATTCGAGCCCATGTCAGGTGCGCCGCACAGTCACGACGAGCATGACTTAGCTCGGCCGTCGGACGATGTTCGGGAGATCACACCTGTGGCAACTCCGGCCCTCGATCCGGAGCAGATCACGCCGTCCGAGGACGGGTGGATGGACCCCGCCACGGATGCCGCACACTCAGCAGCGATAGAGCCGAATACTGACTTCACCTCCTATGAGACCTGTGTTGCCAGACCCTCGGATTCGTCCCCGGCCATGGGCTCCGAACCGCCTGTGTCCGTGCCTATCAAATCTGATTGGGCACCGATCATGGAGTTTACCTCCGCGGATATCTTTAAGCACTTGCCCTTGGGCGACGTGCTAAATTCATTAAGGTCTCTCTCCTTATCAGGAGGCCCTTGGCCGAACTATGTCCGGCTTGAGTGGGAAGCGGACGACGAAGAAATTCGCTCCCCACCCACCACCCACTTAATAGCCACTGTCGATGACTTAACCGACATGCTTGATTTCGGCTCCGAAGACATCGACGGTATGGACGACGATGCAGGAGAAGAACAGGAACCACCGCCCACAGGGCGCTGGACTGCCACCTCATCATATGATATATACATGGTGGACACCCCCAAAGAAAGCGATGGCAATAAGGCAACGGAGGATAATCCCCTCGAGAAGCAAAGCCACTCTAGGCCCCGCCATAGCAAAAGCAGCGATACCGGCACAAGAGACAATAACGCTGAGGATAGTGCCGAAGACAAAGACAATCCCCTCCAGCCAGGTTCGAGCGGGAGGATGGGCAAGCTAGCCCTAAGGAACAGGCAGCAGACGGAGAATCAGAGGATGACAATTACATGCCCCTCTCCGAAGACGAGGAGAGCCTCGGCGACGAAGAATTTATCGTGCCTGAGGATCCCGTCGAGCAGGAGCGCTTCAAGTGCCGGCTTATGGCCACAGAAAAAATCCTGAAGAAAAGGCAACAACAGCTTCAAGCTGACCAAGATCTGCTAGCGGATAGATGGACTGAGGTCCTGGCGGCCGAGGAATATGAACTCGGGCGCCCAACCAAAGGTTACCCAAAGCGCAGGTTGCTACCCCAACTCGAGGAGGAAGCATTAGAGCCTACACTTCCAGCGTATGATGCGGCTGACCGGCCACCTCGTGGTCGGGACAAAGCGGCATATCAGCCCGAATTCCAGCCCGCACCCCATCGCCAGTCAAACAAAAACACCAAGGCCTGGGGCAACACGCAGGACCTGCGAGACGTATTGGAAAACAAAGCAGGACATATAAGATCGATCTACGGATCACGGGGGCGCGCCCCAACGCGTGACGATGACCGTCACGCCGGATATACTAAAAGCAAATCCGGCCAGGCCGAATACAACAGATAAGACTCGTATGAACTGCGTCGTGACATAGCCCGGCACAGAGGCGCCGCACACCCCCTATGCTTCACTAACGAAGTAAGGGATCACGAATTCCCATAAGGTTTTAAACCCGTGAACATTGAATCATATGATGGTACAACAGACCCCACGGTATGGATTGAAGATTTCCTCCTCCACATCCACATGGCCCGCGGTGATGATCTACATGCCATCAAGTACCTCCCACTAAAACTCAAAGGGCCGGCTCGGCATTGGCTGAATAGCCTGCCGGCAAACTCCATTGGCAGTTGGGAGAATTTGGAAGACGCATTTCTTGACAACTTCCAAGGCACTTATGTGCAACCACCGGATGCCGATGACTTGAGTCACATAACCCAACAGCCAGGAGAATCAGCCAGGAAATTCTGGACTCGGTTCCTAACTAAAAAGAACCAAATTGTCGACTGTCCGAATGCCGAGGCCCTAGCGGCATTTAAGCATAACATCCGCGACGAGTGGCTCGCCCGACACCTCGGCCAAGAGAAGCCGAAGTCCATGGTAGCCCTCATGACACTCATGACCCGCTTTTGTGCGGGCGAGGCAGCTGGGTGGCTCACAGCAACAACACATCAAGAAATCCTGGCAATTCAGATGCCAAAGATAGCAACGGTAGGCCACGTCGCAACAGACACAAGCGCCGCAACAATGGCGACAACGCCGAAGACACGGCAGTTAACGCCGGATTCAGTGGCTCTAAGTCCGGTCAGCGGAAAAAGCCGTTCAAAAGAAGTAATCCGGGCCCGTCCAGTTTGGACCGCATACTCGATCGCTCGTGTCAAATTCACGGCACCCCCGATAAACCACACTAACAGAGAGTGCTGGGTGTTCAAATAGGCCGGCAAGTTAAATGCCGAAAACAAGGAAAAGGGGCTGCATAGTGACGACGAGGAGGAGCCCCGGCCGCCGAACACAGGAGGACAGAAGAAATTTCCTCCCGAAGTGAAAACCGTGAACATGATATACGCAACCCATATTCCCAAGCGGGAATGGAAGCGTGCACTAAGGGACGTCTATGCGATGGAGCCAGTTGCCCCAAAGTTCAACCCATGGTCTTCTTGCCCGATCACTTTCGATCGCAGGGACCACCCCACCAGTATCCGTCATGGCGGTTCTGCCGCATTGGCACTTGACCCCATCATTGACGGATTTCACCTCACTCGAGTTCCCATGGACGGTGGCAGCAGCCTGAACCTGCTCTATCAGGATACAGTGCGCAAAATGGGTATAGACCCCTCGAGGATCAAACCCACAAAAACCACCTTTAAAGGTGTCATACCAGGTGTAGAGGCCTGCTGCACGGGCTCAATCACACTGGAAGTGGTCTTCGGATCTCCGGATAACTTTCGAAGCGAGGAGTTAATCTTCGATCGTCCCCTTCCGCAGTGTCTATCACGCACTGCTCGGACGAACCGCATTCGCCAGATTCAATGCGGTACCGCATTATGCGTACCTCAAGCTCAAAGTGCCAGGACCTCGCGGGGTTATAACAGTTAATGGAAACACAGAACGCTCGCTCCGTACGGAGGAGCACACTGCGGCCCTCGCAGTAGAAGTGCAAAGCATCCTTCTGAGGCAAACCGCCAATTCGGCGAAAAAACCCCCGGACACCTTCAAGCAAGTCCGAAGTACCCCGCAACAGGATCATCAGGCACATTCAGAGCTCGCCTAGCAATTCGGCCTCTGTCCTAGTCCCAGTCAAGCGGCAAAATATATGCCGTGCGTACATAATTACACACTCAAGATACCATGGGCATAGGGGGAGGCACGGCTATGGCATGGCCCACAATACGGCTCAACCGCCTCAGGACCCATATATCTTTAACATTTTCTTCCTTTCAGGCCCTTATTCTCTGAAGGCCCTCTCCGATCGCCTGATTATCAGAACCGTCACGGGAATGAAACACCAAGGAAGCAAGAAGCTTTGACGTACAAGGGAATCCTCAGGTGGTCTCTGATAACGATATATATACCTGTTTTACATACCCACACGCAGCTTGCCCTTGGATAGGACATGTCAAATAGTCCTATTTTTACTTATTGCACTACTTGTATACATATGGTTTGACGTATCATTTAAATAACAATGTACAATATTAGCTTATTATTCCATTCCTTCATATTTTCCCTTGTCTGCTTATTTACGACAAATTGCACCCATACATTCTGATACGTCCAGTGCGCGAGGGGCTTCAGTGTACCCCATAACACGGCATGAAAAGTCCGAACACTTTTGACAGTGCGGCACCCCGAACTTATAGCATTATATGCATCAGCTCCGAATCATGTCTTGGGTCAATAGTTGGGTTTGCCCGGCTCCCATGTTTTGGTACCTTACGTTCCGCTATATCGGCTAAGGTAGCACTGGGAGAACTACTGCGATTGTGTCCCGGTTCTTCCGGACGAGCACCTTAGTAGAGAAAGCCGAAAACTGACTGTCATGATGCGGCGAGAGCTGGTCGCTGTTCGAGAGGTCCCAAATCCTTAAAGATTTTTTGCGCTTCGGGCGAGGAGTCGGCCTTGTCCGATTTAGGCGTACATAGCGCCCCAAGTTCGGCCTTCCGAATACTAGGGGATTCGCCAAAATTTAAAATTGTAGACTTCTATGGCTAAGTGAGAGTGATAAAGCTTTATAGTCCGATTGCCTGGTTCATTGTGCTGAACACCTCCGTCGAAGGACCCAAAACTGGGATAAAGAGTGATCAGGTTTATCCCGAACACCTCAGTACTAGTTACATGGGGGCAGAAGCCGACGACTAGCCAATTCTCAGATTTTATAAACGGACGCACAGAAGGTAATATTTTAAATCAACAAGCGTTATATCGCGCACATGAACTCGTTTTCATATTACAGGATCACATGAGTACATTCATTCAAATATTACATGCTTAGCACATTCTTCCGCCACAAGGCGAGCACCCTTCAGGACACTGTCATAATACTTTTTGGGGTGGCGATGCTCCTTGCCCTCCGGTGGCCCCTCCTTCACCAGCTTTTCGGCGTCCATCTTTGCCCAGTGCACTTTCGCCCGGGCAAAGGCCCTGCGCGCACCTTCAATGTATACGGACCACTTTATGACTTCAAACCGTGGGCAGGCATTCACAAGCCGCCTTACCAGGCCGAAGTAGCTGCCAGGCAGGGGCTCGCCAGGCCACATCCGGACTATGAGACCCTTCATGGCCAGTTCGGCTGCCTTGTGAAGCTCGACCAGTTGCTTCAACTGGTTGCTCAAGGGCATCAGATGTTCGGTCCCAGTATACTGAGACCAGAACAACTTCTCCGTCGAGCTCCCTTCCTCGGCCCAGTAGAACTCCGCGGCATCCGATACGCTGCTGGGTAGATCTGCAAACGCTCCTGGAGAGCTCCGAATTCGGGTAAGTAAAAGGAAAGTTTCCTTCACATGCTTGCTTTGCATAATTAATGCCTTACCCGCCGCTATCTTCTTGACCGTCTGAATTTCCTAGAGGGCCTTTTGGGCTTCGGCCTTGGCATTTTGTGCGTTCTCGAGGGCCTTCGCAAGCTCGGACCCTTGCGTCTTCGAGTCATGCTCCAAGGACTCGTATTTCTTGACAAAATTCTGGAGCTCTTGCTGAACCTCGCCAACTCGGGCCTCTTGCTTCTCGCGCTCGGTGCGCTCCTTGGCCGCTTTGTTTCCGGCCTCGGACATCGCCTTCTTCAGGGCCGCCACTTCGGTCGTGGCCCCTAGCAAAATTCATGACGATCCTATGATCTAACAACCACCTTCCTTTTTCTTTATCAATATTCATACGGGGTATCACTTACCTTTGTTCTCTTCGAGCTGCCTCTTGGTAAGGCCGAGCTCTTCCTCGGTCCGCTCAAGGTCCCGCTTTACTGCAGACACCTCCGCAGTACGAGCAGGAGCGGCCAGCAGCGAAGCCTGCTTATTCACATAGACATATTATGATTAGACTCCTGTGATTGTCATTTGATCCTCTGTTCGGCCTTTCTTCGCGAACACCAAACAAAGCATCAGGGGCTACTGTTATGCTGTAACATTTTCTCATAACTTGATTACTTACCTCAAAGCTTGTTTGGGGGCTGGCACAAGGTTCAATCAGTCCGCTTTTGGCGGACTGAACCTTCTCGACCACCGCACTCATGATAGTGCGGTGCTCTTCATCAATGGAAGCGCCGTGAAGCGCTTCCAGCAAGTTGTCCGATGCCTCTGGATGGACAAAGGCCATCGGCACAGATGGCTCGCCCCCCTTAGTGAGGGGTCGCCTGACAGTCTCTGGAACCACTGGAGGTTCCGGCGCAGTATTCGACTGGGGGCCAAACTTGCTGCCCCCGTCATTAGAGCCCATGGGAGTCTTGCCCCCCATGCGCCCAGCGTCTGGGATGTCGCCTCGGGGCTCCTCCAGAACTATCTACCCTTGGTTCAGTGCCCTTTGAGACAACACCTCAACATCGTCCGTAGGGCAGGGGGAGGTGGCGGTCGGGAGTGAATCGCTGTTCATCGCCGACTGGCCCAAAGACTCATCCGAGGAGGATACGTCAATATGGGCTTTGGAGGGACTGCATGGTCATGTTTGGCATGATAAGAAGCAATAAAACAAAACATACCAGAACTATTATGGTATCCGGATACTTACGACTTCACCAGGGTCTTGTCCCTAGGCAACCACTCCTCGTCGCTGTAAGCGGCTGTTGTGGAGTAGTCCGGAAGGAGGGTCCTTCCCTTCTTGGACCCTTCGGCCTCCCCAGATGGGGCGACCTTCCTTTTCTTGTCTCCCCCGGCTGGGGGGGGGGCGAACTTTCCTCTTCCTCCTCCTTGTTTTCGTGGGAAGAGGGCGCCTCGGTGTTATCGGACGATGAGTCTGATACAACCTTGCGCCGGAGACCTTTCCTGGTCCCCGCGACCTTCTTCTTGGCCTTCTTCTCCGGCGCCTCATAGGGCGCCGGAACCAGCATCTCCGTTAAGAGAGCCCTTGCTGGATCTTCAGGCAGTGGGGCCGGACAATCGATCCGCTCCGCTGTCGCAACCCAGTCCTATTAAATGGCGTGGAGGCTCAGATCCCTCGCATGATTATACTGGGGAAAGGAACATCTTATGAGATATAAAGAGCTTACCGGGTTGGCAGGGCGCTTTGCGCTGAGTTCGCGATCCTCGGTAAGGGGAGGAGGTACCTCGGCGGCCTTGAACAGCACCTTCCAGACATCTTGGTGCGTCGTGTCGTAAAGCTCTCGCAGCGTCTGGTGCTTGGCCGGGTCGAACTCCCACATATTGAATGACCGTCTTTGACACGGAAGGATCCGACGGAAGAGCATGACCTGGACCATGTTGACAAGCTTGATTTTCTTGCTTATCATGTTTTTAACACAGTTCTGGAGTCCGGTCAGTTCCATCGATGAGCCCCAGGATAGGCCCTTCTCTTTCCAGGAGGTGAGCCGCATGGGGATGCCGGATCGAAATTCGGGGGCCGCCACCCAGTTGGTGTCGCGCGGCTCGGTGATGTAGAACCACCCCGATTGCCACCCCTTCACGGTCTCCACATAGGAGCCTTCGAGCCAGGTGACGTTGGGCATTTTGCCCACCATGGCGCCTCCGCACTCCGCTTGCTGGCCGACCACCACCTTCGGTTTCACGTTGAAGGTCTTCAGCCACAGGCCGAAGTGGGGCTTGAGGCGGAGGAACGCCTCGCGCACGACGATAAACGCCGAGATGTTGAGGTTGAAATTGGGGGCCAGATCATGGAAGTCCAGCCCGTAGTAGAACATGAGCCTGTGGACAAATGGGTGGAGGGGAAATCCTAGCCCGCGGACGAAGTGGGTAAGGAATACAACCCTCTCGTGGGGTTCTGGAGTAGGGACGATCTGCCCCGTGTCTGGGAGCCGGTGCGCGATGTCTGCGGCCAGGTATCTGGCTTCCCGGAGCTTCGTAATGTTCTCCTCCGTAACGGAGGAGGCTGTCCACTTGCCTCCCGCTCCGGACATGTTTGGAATGGCTTTGCGGAGAAAATGGGAACTTGGGCGCTGGAGCTCGAGTGTGCAAGAATGGATGGGCAGGGAAGAAGAAGGCGTGGGTTAAAAAAGAGGAGTCCTTGTCCCTTTATAAGGGCAGTGGAAACTGTGTGCCTCCCCACTTGCCTGGTAAAACTCGCTTATTCCCCAAGCGCCGTGATTGATGGCGGGGTTGGGTTACCCACACCCGTATTGGTGAGAATCCCGTGATAAGGGGACACGATCTCTGCTTCGATAAGACGTGCCAAGAAAACCGCCTCGCAATATGTGCAGTAGCTGGTTGAGAAAATAGTTCGAATAATGACCGGGCCGTGGTGTGATGTCACGCTGCGAAATTTGTCAGCAGATTAGATTTGTGGGATATTATACTCTCTACGGTGGAATGTGGAATTTGTATTGCAGAGCCGGACACGATCCTTGTGTTCAAAATCTTCTATGGAGTATTCGGAGGAGGAACCCGCCTTGCAATGCCGAAGACGATGTGCGCGCCGGACTCGTCGTCATTGAAGCCTGGTTCAGGGGCTACTGAGGGAGTCCTGGATTAGGGGGGTCCTCGGACAGCCGGACAATATACTTTGGCCGGACTGTTGGACTATGAAGATACAAGATTGAAGACTTCGTCCCGTGTCCGGGTGGGACTCTCCTTTGCGTGGAAGGCAAGCTTGGCAATTCGGATGTGTAGATCTCCTCCCTTGTAACCGACTCTGTGTAACCCTAGCCCCCTCCGGTGTCTATATAAACCGGAGGGTTTAGTCCGTAGGACAACAACAATCATAATCATAGGCTAGCTCCTAGGGTTTAGCCTCTACGATCTCGTGGTAGATCAACTCTTATAATACTCATATCATTAAGATCAACCAAGCAGGAAGTAGGGTATTACCTCCATCGAGAGGGCCCGAACCTGGGTAAACATTGTGTCCCCCGCCTCCTGTTACCATCCGCCTTAGACGCACAGTTCGGGACCCCCTACCCCGAGATCCGCCAGTTTTGACACTGACAACGGACGACTGGAAAATTTCAGAAATAGAACAATAAACGGCCACACAGGAGGAAAAATCGCTTGAAACAAAAGGCGCAAACATAGATATATAACAACATGGGTTCATCACATAGTTTGTACAACCCGAACACATTCAATCAAATATTACGTCCTTAGAACATTGACCCTCTATCACTCGGGCTCCTTCTAGGACGTCATCGAAGTACCTCTCCAGCTTCCGATGATCTTTGCCTTCGGGTGGACCTGTGGTTGCCACTTCGGTGGCCTTCATCTTCGCCCATTGCATTTTGACACGGGCGAAGGCCATCCGAGCACCCTCTATGTAGGCCGAGCGCTTTACAGCATCAATCCGCGACCGCGCATCGAGAAGTTGCTTCACCACATCGAAGTAGCTGCTAGGAATTGGCTCGGCCGGCCAGAGTTGGATTATTAGGTTCTTCATGTCCAAGCCGGCCACCCTATGCAGCTCCGTCAGCTGCTTCAGCTAGTCGTTCAGAGGCGTCGGGTGTTCCGGCGCGAGAAATTGCGACCAGAACAACTTCTCGGTCGAGTTCCCCTCCTGGGCTCGGCAGAACTGTGCGGCATCGGCGGCACTCTTCGGAAGATCCGTAAACGCGCCCGGAGAACTCCACACTCGGGTGAGCAAGGCATACCTCTGACCTCCAAAGATACTCTGCAAAAGAAAGGCCTTACCAGCCGCTATCTGCCTCGCCTGATGGATCTCTTCGTGAGCACTCCGGGACTCGACTTGCACCTCTTTGGCATCATGGAGAGCCTTGGAAAGCTCGGACGACTTGTCCGAAGTCTCCTACTCCAAGGTTTCGCATTTGCTGATGGCATCCTTCAGCTCCTGCTCGACTTCGGCCACCCGAGCTTCGTGTTGGCGGCGGGCAGCTTGCTCGGTCGTTAGTTCTGCAGCCGCTTTATTAGCAGCTGCCTTACTCGCCTCCGCCTCTTTCTTGGCCTGGGCGAGGGCGCCTTTGAGGGTCTCGACCTCGGCTGCGCCAGCTGTGATCATAATCAAAGCATTCCATGAGATAACCTCTAAATATACATATCACTTCTGATATAAAAATACATTCCTTCTTAACATATTACGCATACCTTGCGTCTCGTCGAACCACTTATTAATGCGGTCGAGTTCCTCATCTGCCACCTGAAGCTTCTGACTGAGTTCGGAAACTTCTGCGTCATGGGCGGTTGCCGCCAACATGGAAGCCTGTTACAATAACAACACATTATGTTACTCTCCAAAATACTATGTGGATCCTCTGTCCGGTTTCTTTTAAACCAGACAGAGCCTCATGGGCTAGTGCCTATATACAGGTTTATTCTCTTATATGAAACACTTTTAAAACATTACGTCGCATACCTCAAAGCCTATCAGTAGGCTGCAGAAGGCTTCGTTCAGTCAGTTTTTAGCAGACTGAACCTTCTCCATAACCACACCCATCAGGGTGCGGTGCTCTTCCACGACGGAAGCACTTTGCAGTGCTTCCTCCAGAGCGTTGGGCGCCTCCGAATTAATGGAGGCTGCCGATGGAGCTGGTGCTCCTCCCCCCTCTTTCGAAGGGGGCTGCTTATCCGATCCCTGAGCCATGTTGGTCTCCGGAATTGTGTTCGGCTGGGCCCGAGAATATTGGGGGTCCCCACCGTCGGTTGTCATAGGGGCCGCCTCCCCTAGGTCTTCGGTGACCGAGGTATTAACATCGGGCGCTCTCTCAACGGCTTCGTTCGCCCCCTCTCGTCCAGGAGAGGTCCTTCGGGACGACACTTCGGTGTCCTCCATGGCGATAGGCGAGGGGGCTCGCGGCGGCATGTCACTCTCTGCCATTTCGGGCGGCAGAGAATTCCCCTCCGATAATGGAGTTTGCCGGAGCACGCGGGGAGGGCTGAAAGGCAAATAACAAAATAACTTATATAATGGAAGCAGGAAGACCTAAGACGAACATTAAGTTTCTGAATACTTACTATTCGGACCGGGGCTTCACCCTGGTAAGTCTCTTGGGGACTAGTTCAGACTCTGAGTCCAAACTGTCCAGGAGGGTTAGCTTCCCTCTTTTGGGCGCCTCCCCCTCCGAGTCTTCGGAGGCCGCCCTCTTCTTCTTCCTCCCCTTATGGGGGGAGTCAATTTCCAACTCCTCCTCCTCTTCTTCCTCATCTCCCTCGTGGGAAGAGAGGGCTTCGGTCTCTCTGGACACTGTGTCCGAAGGGCCTTTGTGGCGGGGCCTCCCTTGGCCTCCTTGCCTTTCTTCTTCTTGGCCTCCTTCTCCGACGCCTGATAGGGCGCCAGGACCAGCATCTCCGTTAGCTGGGGTGTGGTCAGGTCCTCAGGCAGCGGCGCAGGACAGTTGATCCGCTCCGCCTTTGCCCTCCAGCCCTGTATGGAAAACAGGCGATGTAATCTTTATTATATTTGAAGTATTGACCGGATAGGTCTTCGGAAAGATTATGCTTACCACCGTGGCCGGGTTCCTGATGTCGAGTCCGATGTCCTCGTTCTTCTTCGGCCACTTTTTCTGAGCCTTGAAGAGTTGCTTCCATATATCTTCATGCGTGGTGCCGAAGAAGCGCTTCAGGGTCCGTTGCTCCTTCATGTTGACTCCCACAAGGGGAGGCCCGGAGCTGGCAGGGAAGGGTGTGGCGGAAGAGCATAACTTGAATCACGTTTGCGAGACCGGTGTTTGCACCCAACATGTTGGAGATGTGTTTTTGTATCATCTGCACCTCCGGTTTGGACCCCCAATCAAGGCCCTTGGCGGTCCATGAGGTGAGTCTCGTGGGGGGTCCGGATCTGAAGTCATGCGTGGCCGCCAAGTTGGCGTCGCGGGGTTTGGTGATGTAGAACCACTCATGCTGCCATACCTTGACTGTCTCTACGAATGCCCCTTTGGGCTAGACGGTGTTGGGGAGCTTGCTTACCATATCCCTGCCACAGTCTGCATGTTGTCCGTCGGCCACCTTCGGCTTCAGATTGAAGACCTTGAGCCACAGGCCGAAGTGTGGGGAGATGCCGAGAAGAGCCTCACACATGACTATGAAAGCCGATATGTGGAGGAAGGAATTTGGGGCTAGATCGTGGAAATCTAGCCCGTAGTAAAACATAAGACCCCGAACGAAGGGGTGGAGAGGAAATCCTAGCCCCCGAAGGAAATGGGGGATGAACACAACCCTCTCACCAGGCTCCGGAGTAGGAATAACCTGATCTTTGTCAGGGATCCGATGCACGATATCCGCAGACAAATAGCCCGCGCCCGGGAGATCCTTGACGTCCTTTTTAGTGATGGTGGAGGCCTCCCACTTGCCCATGGAGCCAGACCCGGCCATTGCTGAGAAGGGTGGCGGCGGTGGAGGAGGTCGGAGTTGTGGGCGCTGGAGTTTGGAGATTGGGAAACAGAAGCTAGAGGAAGGCGTGAAGAAAAAGGAGAGGTCTTTACCCTTTTATAGACGGTGAAAATACCAAACGTCCCCCTCTCAAGCCATAAACCTCGCCTTTTCCCAATGAGATCGTGTGTAAGGTGCAGTTGGATTACCCAAACCATATTGATGAGAATCTTGTAATGGGCGGGCATGATCTCTGTTTTGATGAGACGTGCCAATGGAGGCTAGACCTCGAAACGCGAAACAGGAGGCGTGGAAACGGTTCGAAATGTTAAAGAGTCAAGTGTTATGCTTCATCTAAAAAGTTGTGAGTAAAAGAAACTGTTCCTATTTTGACGTCCCTTCGTGGCTAAGGGTTGTATTGATTATGCAGAGCCGGATACAGTTCTTTTATGCACGAAGCTAACTTAAAGTATTCAGGAGAAGGAACCCGCCTTGCAATGCCGAAGATAATCCACGCGCCGAACACATCGTCATCGAAGACTGGTTCAGGGGCTGCTGAGGGAGCCCTGGATTAGGGGGTCCTCGGGTGTCCGGTCTATTCGATATGGGCTGGACTGATGGGCCGTGAAGATAAAGCAGAAGGCTATCCCTCGTGCCCCGGCAGGACTCCTATGTGCGTAGAATGACAAGTTTGGAGTCCGGGTATAACGTTTCCTTCCTCTACAAGCCGACTCTGTACAACCCTAAGCCCCTCCGGTGTGTATATAAACCGGAGGGTTTAGTCCGAAGAGACGATGAGAATATCATAGGCTAGACAGCTAGGGTTTAGCCATTAGGATCTCGAGGTAGATCAACTCTTGTAATCCTTATACACATTGAATATAATCAAGCAGGACGTAGGGTTTTACCTCCTATAAGAGGGACCGAACCTGGGTAAAACATCATGTCCCTACTGTCCCTTGTTACCATCGATTCTCAGACACACAACTTGGGACCCCTGATACGTCTCCAAAGTATCTATAAATTTTGATTGTTCCATGCTGTTATATTATCATTCTTGGATGTTTTATAATCATTTTATAGTCATTTTATATCATTTTTGGTACTAACCTATTGACATAGTGCCAAGCGCCAGTTGTTGTTTTCTGCATTTTTTTTACATCGCAGGAAATCAATACCAAACGGAGTCGAAACGCAGCCAAACATTTTGTGGATTTTTTTGGACCAGAAGACATCCAATGGGCTAGAGAAGCACCTGGGGGTGCTCCGAGGGGAGCACAACCCACCAGGGCGCGCCTAGGGGCCCAGGCGCGCCCAGGTGGGTTGTGCCCACCTCGGGTGCCCCCTGAACCGCCTCTTTTCTCTATAAATACCCCAATATTCCAGAAACCCTAGGAGAGTCGACGAAAATCAATTCCATCCACCGCAAAGTCCAGAACCACCAGATCCAATCTAGACACCATCACGAAGGGTTTCACCACTTCCATTGTGCCTCTCTGATGATGCGTGAGTAGTTCTTTGTAGACCTTCGGGTCCGTAGTTAGTAGCTAGATGGCTTCCATACAATGGTCTCTTGGAGATCCATATGATGTAACTCTTTTTGCGGTGTGTTTGTTGGGATCGGATGAACTTTGAGTTTATGATCAGATCTATCTTTTTATCCATGAAAGTTATTTGAGTTTCTTTGGTCTCTTATAAGCATGATTGCTTATAGCCTCGTATTTCTTCTCCGATATTTGGGTTTTGTTTGGCCAACTTGATCTATTTATCTTGCAATAGGAAGAGGCTCTTTGTAGTGGGTGTCGGTGTCAAAACCGGCGGATCTCGGGTAGGGGGTCCCGAACTATGCGTCTAAGGTCGATGGTAACAGGAGACAGGGGACACAATGTTTACCCAGGTTCGGGCCCTCTCTATGGAGGTAATACCCTACTTCCTGCTTGATTGATCTTGATGAATATGAGTGTTACAAGAGTTGATCTACCACGAGATCGTTATGGCTAAACCCTAAAAGCCTAGCATGTATGACTATAGTAATGAGTATCTCCCCCCTCCGGACCAAGTCCTCCGGCTTATATAGACACCGGGAGGATCTAGGGTTACACAAGGTCGGTTACAAAGAAAGGAATCTACATGTTTGGTCGCCAAGCTTGCCTTCCATGCCAAGGAGAGTCCCATCCGGACACGGGTGCAGTCTTCGGTCTTTGTATCTTCACAGCCCATCAGTTCGGCCCATGGCAAACAGGCCGGACGCCCGAGGACCCCTTAGTCCAGGACTCCCTTAGTAGCCCCCGAACCGGGCTTCAATGACGAGGTGTTCGGCGCGCAGATTGTCTTCGGCATTGCAAGGCGGGTTCCTCCTCCGATGACTTCCAAGTAATGTATTCGGCCTTTAATTCAATGTCGCACCCCTCGGCTTCTGTGCATCGATGACTTCAGTTTCCACGTGTCGAAGGAATGCGGAAGGTCAGGGTATTTTTGCAAATAACACCCCCGCCATGCAAGAAAGAGCGTCTATTTAAAGAGATTGGATCTCAGATCCATTCGGCACCACGCAGAGAAAATCCTCAGAGATTGCTAGGAAAGACCATTCCAACATGGCTAGCATTCCCAGCTCCTCCTCCCGTTCTGACCCAGAGAAAGGTGAGTGGGAGAGGTGCTCTGTGTCCCACAGTCAATTGGCGAAGTTGCAAACGCAGGGATTTCTTCCCCCTGCAGATCTAGTCCCTGTTCGAGCAGGGATGGCCTCCTTTAATGGCGAGACCCAGGTGGAGGACTTCCCCAATCCATCCGGGGGGAGCGAGTGTGTTTCGTCCCTTATCTGCTAAGAGGCGTCGGATTTCCAATTCATCCGTTCCTCCGAGGGCTTCTGGAATATAATGGCCTCCAACTGCACAACTTTACTCTCGCCTCTATCCTGCACATTGCGGGTTATGTTGCTTTATGCGAACTATTTCTGGGTATTGAGGCCTATTTTGAACTGTGGAGAAAGTTGTTCTGTCTTGTCCCGCGCAACCACGAGGGGTCAATATTTGAAGTGGCGGAGCCGAAATATGGCGCATCGCCGATACCGGATACCTGTCCGGCACACCAAGGAAGGCATCTGAAGAATGGCCTTCTGAATGGTTCTACATTGAGGACGTCACACTTCCTGACCCAGTTCAGAAGGGTCTTCCCAATTTTGCAAGTGTTCCGTTAAAGAAACGCCACAGTTGGTGTCCCCGGAGTCTTGAAGAGGATGATAGTGTGGAAGTTGGTCAGCTCATGAGCAAGATAAAGAGGCTCGCCCAGTCCGGACTAACAATGGTTGAGGTAATGGCGACCTCAATAGTGCGAGGGGTTCAGCCACTTCAATACAGAGGGCTTCCAATGTGGCACTATAATGGGGAGGACGACGCCTCCCGCTGTGGTCGGAAAGGTCTGGAAACCCCCACCGTCTGGCCAAGATACTGGCCGGGCTGTTTATAGGGGAGGAGGAGGAATTCCTTCGCATCAAGTGCAGAGATGGATACTCTATTTATGACCCTCCCAGCTGGGTAAGTCTTAACCCCTCTGCTTTTACTCATTCCGCTTTCCAAGTCATCTTTAATGAATTCTTAATCCGTCTATTTATAACAGCACTGGCGAAAAATCACCAAGGGGCTTCACAGCCCCGCCCCACAGCCAGATAATCACAACCGAGAGCTTGATCCTGGGTTTGAAGAGGACCCGGATATATTCGTGGTACTTGCGAAAAGGGTGTTTTACCAGGCGAGTTACGATGGCATGGAAGTGGCCATTATCGCCGATTATCCTGGTCTTCTTCCTGCTTCCCACGTAAGTCATCAGGAGAAATCCCCCCTGAAAGAGTTTCCTCGCACTGCCTCACCCACCGCACTGTCTCATGCTCCAAAGGGGAGGCGTTCGGCACGTCATGCTACCCCGGGGGCGACTCCAAAGAGAGCGGCTCCTGCGCCGAGCAAGGCCTCTAAAAGGAAGACCGGTGAAGGCACGGTCAGGCCTTCGTCGAAGAGGTATGGATTTGAAAGTATGCTTCAGTAGTCACATCCATCTGTGACTGTTATGTTTGTCGTGTATCAGGAAAAAGGTTCGCCGAACTATGTCCAGGAATTCGGCCAGTCGTACTCCCAACAGCCGGGGTGCACACCCTGCCGGAGAGACGGGGGCCGATACGGGAATGACACCGGACTGTCCTTCGGCCGAGGGCTCGGAAGATATGTCCGTCACCAACTCGGAAGTGGAGAGCGCCATGAATCATCGGCGCCGGAGGGCCATTTTACGGGACCTTGGCTTCTCAAAAGATGCGTTTGATGCCTTTAGCTCGGTTGACGCATACATCCGAGCTGCTCGAGATGGGCTGGGCAGAGCCACAAAGCAACACTTAACGGATGTGCAGGTAAGGTTTCTTTTGTCCGAATAGGATAACCACATGCTAGTAGCCCCCGAGACTGAAAGCAGTTGTCACAAGTGATTTAAGGATCGTTGTATGACCAGGTTCTTACGGAGAAGAACAACCTGCTAGCTCAAGAGCTGGAGCAGTGTCGGACACAGCTAAATGCTGCTACCGCCGAACTGAAAAAGTCCAAGAAGGCATCCTCTGGTAATGTTCCCCTCCATCGAGGAATAACAATTATACACCAGCTGTGCTAATACTGTTGCTTATCTCATAATAGGATCATCAGATCAACTGGAAGATAAGTTGAAAACCGCTCAAGCAGGAGAGAAAGAGGCAAAAAGACTAAATGCCGCAGGCGAGCGTGTTCTGACCCGAGTCAGAGAGGAGAAAAACAAACTCCAGGATTCAAACACCAAACTAGGCGAAGAACTGAAAGATGTGCGAGCCCAGCTAGCCGACTCCGTGAAGGAGAATAAAAAGCTGCGAGGCGACATATTCAGTACGTGGCCGAATTTACCTTATAACAGTTTGGAGGTTAAAGTAGCTGATATAGCTATGATTGCAGGTATGTTGACGGGCCGTCCCGAAGAGGAGGTGTCCTGATCATCAAGTGATCTTCTGCAAGGGCTGTCGCAATTGAAGGAGCAAGCTCGGCAGGCAATGCAGAGTGTAGCCAAGGCCTTATGGCCATCCGACTCCCCTCCAGGGAGTATGGAGGAGCTTGTAGAGCTATTCAAGGGAGCACGACGGCGTATCCGACTATGGAATATATTGGCCTACCGAGAGGGTGCGCGAGAGGCCTAGGCCATGGTGAAAATGCAGTATACCAAGCTGGATCCAAATCACATGGCCCGGGTCAGACTGCTAGGGTTAAATGGGGAAGAAATTCCCGTTAGTTTAGTATATGACCAAGTAGAGGCGGCCGCTAGATATTCCCAACAAGATTGTAAGTTAGACCGCCTGTTGGACGGTATAGAGGAGGAAGTTTTTGAGTCCTAAGTGACTATGTACTTTCCTTCTAGCTGGATTGTAAAACGATTGTCATGGCCGACCTTTTCACTTCGAACTCTCGACCCGAAGGTGCGGAGTGTTTTATGAATACCTGAGCGGCAAAATAAATCAAGGTATGTGGGAAAACCAGGCGTAGGGGTCATAGTTGCTTGAATAGACAAGTTGTATCCGACTAGTTATGTTATATTACATTAAAATTGTAAGAAACATCTTCCAGAGAGAATAGTTCCGTTAAGGGTTCCTTTCCCTGGGTGTGCATGCATTGATGTGCATGTCCGGACTGTGATGAAGAAATCACAATGTGTATAGCTTCTGGGGGTTCACGATGGAATGAATGCAAAAACACCTTTAGTTCACCGGCCGAATATTCCCTTAAGAACGCTAGCTTTCGGCTTCACCCAGTCTGAGGTACACATCTGGATGACCCGGCAGTAACAATCGCAGAGGTGCTCCCTTTATGCCCTAGCCGAACTAATGGGAACGTAGGGCATAAGCACAGGAGCCAGGCAACCCAGATTGGCCAAAACTTAAGTCATATCGATGCATATAATGGCGAAGAAAAGGTACATATGGCAGAAAACGCATATGTGATGAGCTTGATGCTTGGAAAATAATAATAGCAAGCTTTTGTCCAAGAAGCCCCCAGGTATAATAGACGTACATACTTGAAGATGTATGCCTCGGGGGTGCATGGTCTAACCGCACGAAAGCTTTTAAGGCTAAAGAGAAAAAACGAAAAGAGAGAAAAATGATGGAAAAAATAGGGGGAAGGAGACGAACAAAGAGTTCGGCGCTAGGCATAGAATCTTCGGAGTCTGGCCGCGTTCCAGGGGTTCGGCTCTAGTCGATTGTCTGACGCATCACGCAAGCGGTACGCCCCTCCGGTGAGAACTTCGTCGATGATGAAGAGACCCTCCCACATGGGCTTGAGTTTGTCCTTTTTCTTCTCCGGTAGGCGTAGAACGAGTTCGCCGACGTTATAAGTTTTGGCCCCCACTTCTCTGCTTTGATACCTGCGAGCCTGCTGTTGATAAAATGCGGAACGGGCTTTTGCGACGTCGCGCTCCTCCTCCAGGGCATCTAAGCTGTCCTGACGATCGATCTCGGCCTCTCTCTCTCTTCGTACATGCGCACTCGAGGTGAGTCATGAATAATGTCGCAGGGTAGCACTGCCTCTGCGCCGTACACCATGAAGAAAGGTGTGTATCCGGTAGTGCGATTGGGCGTGGTCCGCAGCCCCCAGAGTACGGAGTCGAGCTCCTCAACCCGGTGCTTGTCTAATTCTTTCAAAGACTGCACTAGTCTAGGCTTAATGCCGCTCATAATAAGACCATTGGCTCTTTCGACTTGATCGTTTGTCTGTGGATGATAAACAGAGGCGTAATCGTGCTTGATGCCTAGATTAGCGCACCAGGTTTTCACTTCGTCGGCTGTGAAGTTGGAGCCATTATCAGTGATGATGCTGTGTGGATTAGCGCACCAGGTTTTCACTGGTTTGGCCTCTATCCACTTGGTGAATTTGTCCACCATGACCAGCAGATATTTTTTCTTATTTCCTCCTCCTTTAAGGGGTCCTACCATGTCCAGTCCCCAGACCGCAAAAGGCCAAGTGATGGGGATTGTTTGTAGGACAGTGAGGGGCATATGGCTTTGGTTGGCGAAGGGTTGGCATCCGACGCAACGTTAGACAAGGTCCTGTGCATCTGCTCGGGCCGTGGGCCAATAAAATCCTGTACGGAAGGCCTTGCTAACAAGGGCCCGAGCTGCGGCGTGGTGCCCGCCGAGACCGGCATGAATCTCAGCCAGGAGCTATCGCCCCTCCTCCTCAGAGATACACCTTTGAAGGACTCCGGTAGCGCTTTTCTTATAGAGCTCTCCGTCGTGAACCTTGTAGGCCTTCGAACGCCGGACAATGCGGCGGGCCTCATTTTGTTCCTCAAGAAGTTCTTTCCTATTAAGGTAGGGCAGGAAAGGTTCGGTCCATGGGGCAATGACTGCCATAATGAGATGGGCTAACGGTGTTATTTCGGTGGCTGAGCCGCCGATGATATCGGTGTGTTCGGAACCTGGGGTTGTGTTCGGATCCGGACTAGTGTTGCCGCTTTCCCCCTGCCACACCACGGATGGCTTAAAAAGCCTTTCCAGAAAGATATTAGGTGGGACGGGGTCGCGCTTGGCGCCAATACGAGCGAGAACGTCCGCCGCTTGATTACTTTCTCGGGCCACGTGATGGAACTCGAGCCCCTCGAACCGAGCCGACATTTTTAGGACGACATTACGATAAGCTGCTATCTTTGGATCTTTGGCATCGAAATCTCCATTTATTTGAGATATTGCAAGGTTTGGGTCCCCGCGCACCTCCAGGCGTTATATGCCCATGGAGACAGCCATCCGGAGACCATGCAATAAGGCCTCGTATTCGGCTGCATTGTTGGAGTATGTGTATAGAATTTGGATTACGTACTAAACGACGTCTCTAGTAGGAGACGTTAAAATGACGCCCGCTCCTAGCCCTGCTAGCATTTTGGAGCCATCGAAATACATAACCCAATTGGAATATGTGTCGTACTCTTTAGGGAGTTCGGCCTCTGTCCATTCGGTGACGAAGTCAGCCAGTACTTGGAATTTAATAGCTCGACGTGGTTTGTATGTAATATCAAATGGAAGGAGCTCAATGGCCCATTTGGCAATCAGGCCCGTGGCATCGCGGTTGTTTATTATGTCGTTGAGTGGTACTTCGGAAGCCACCGTGATCGAACACTCCTGGAAGTAGTGTTGTAGCTTTCGGGATGCCATGAAGACCGCGTATGATATCTTTTGATAATGGGGGTACCGGGATTTGCATGGTGTAAGGACAATGGATACGTAGTATACTGGCTTCTGAAGCGGGAATTTGTGTCCGTCCTGTTCTGTTCAACGACAAGCACGACGCTCACCACCTGATGTGTTGCCGATATGTATAGTAACATGGGTTCGCTGATGTTTGGCGCGGCCAGGATTGGGTTGCTCGCTAGAAGGGTTTTTATTTCTTCCAGTCCGGCTGTTGACGCGTCCGTCCACTCGAAGTGATTGGTTCGCCGTAGAAGGCGATAGAGTGGCAGTGCCTTTTCTCCCAATCTGGAGATAAAGCGGCTTAGAGCTGCCACGCAACCCGCGAGTTTTTGGACTTGTTTAAGGTCTGTTGGCGTAGCCAATTGTGACAGAGCTCGGACTTTGGCTGGATTTGCTTCAATTCCTCTATTGGAAACGATGAAGCCCAACAGTTTTCCAGCGGGGACGCTGAAAACACACTTTTTCGGATTGGGCTTAATCTCATACGCGCGGAGGTTGTCGAATGTGAGACGTAAATCGTCTATTAGTGTTTCGACGTGCCTAGTTTGATGACGACGTCGTCCACATAAGCTTCAACTGTCTTGCCGATCTGTTTCTCCAGGCATGTTTGAATCATGCGTTGGTATGTGGCACCAGCATTCTTGAGCCCGAAGGGCATGGTGTTGAAGTAGAATGGCCCATATGGGGTAATGAATGCTGTTGCAGCTTGATCGGACTCCTTCATTTTGATTTTATGGTATCCGGAATATGCGTCGAGGAAACACAGCGAGTCGTGTCCTGCGGTAGCGTCAATGATTTTATCAATGCGGGGAAGGGGGAAGGGATCCTTAGGGCAAGCCTTATTGAGGTCTTTAAAATCGACGCACAGGCGCCATGATTTATCCTTCTTTGGTACCATCACCAGGTTTGCCAGCCAGTCTGGATGTTTTATTTCTCTAATGAATCCGGCCTCGATTAGCTTGGCAAGCTCCTCTCCCATGGCTTGACGTTTGGGTTCAGAAAAGCACCGCAGTGTTTGTTTGACCGGTTTATATCCCTTTAATATGTTGAGGCTGTGTTCGGCCAGCTTGCGCGGGATTCCTGGCATGTCAGAAGGGTGCCAGGCGAATATATCCCAGTTTTCGCGAAGAAAATCCCGTAGCGCGGCGTTGACCGTTGGGTCTAGTTGTGCCCCAATAGATGCTGGCTTCTTGGGGTCCGTTGGATGGACCTGGAATTTGACCATTTCTTCCGCTGGCTTGAAGGAGGTGGATTTGGGGCGTTTGTCTAAGATCACATCGCCCGTGTCAACCGTGGAGCGCAGTGCGGTTAACTCTTCGGCGGCGAGGGCTTCAGATAATGCCTCAAGGGCCAGGGATGTGTTTTATTTTCGGCGCGGAGTGCTATGTCCGGATCACTGGCGAGAGTGATTATGCCGTTGGGCTCGGGCATCTTAAGCTTCATGTACCCGTAATGAGGTGCAACTTGGAAGCGTGTAAATGCCTCTTGCCCCAAGAGGGCGTGATATCCGTTGTTGAAAGGGGTGAGGGAGTCCTGGTCTAAGGGGTCCTCAGGTGTCCGGCCTGTTAGCCATGGGCCGGACTAATGGGCTGTGAAGACACGAAGACCGAAGACTGCACCCATGTCCGGACAGGACTCTCCTTGGCGTGGAAGGCAAGCTTGGCGACCAAATATGTAGATTCCCTTATTTGTAACCGACCTTGTGTAACCCTAGATCCTCCTGGTGTCTATATAAACCGGAGGACTTAGTCCGGAGAAGATATACTCATTACCATAGTCATACAGGCTAGACTTCTAGGGTTTAGCCATTACGATCTCGTGGTAGATCAACTCTTGTAATACTCATATTCATCAAGATCAATCAAGCAGGAAATAGGGTATTACCTCCATAGAGAGGGCCCGAACCTGGGTAAACATTGTGTCCCCTGTCTCTTGTTACCATCGACCTTAGACGCACAGTTTGGGACCCCCTACCCGAGATCCACCGGTTTTGACACCGACATTGGTGCTTTCATTCAGAGTTCCACCATGCCGTCCTCAAAAGGTTCGATGGCCCCTTCAATCGTCAACAATGACGCTGTCCAAGGAGAAACCTTCCTCCCCGGACAGATTTTTGTGTTCGGCAGCTTCGCACTGCAGGCCAACTCGTTTGGCCATCTGGAGCAGATCGATAGCTACGCTCCTGGCCATCAGGTCAGATTTGGGAGCTTGAACTACGTCGCCGACAACCGTGGAGATTTGATCTTCGCTGGTTTCAAGACCGCGGCGATCGCTCCTGGTCACCTCGATGAACATGACCTAAATCTGTCATCAGACCACATTCAGAAGATAGCTCCTGTAACTGCTCTGGCCTTAGATCCGGGGCATACGACGCCATCCAAGGACTGGAGGTTCAACCCCACCACGGAGGCCACAGATTCCCCGGCGTTGGAGCCGCACATGGACGTAACCTCACGCAATATCTGTGTCACCGGAACTCCAGACTCGTCTCTGGTTGCAAGTTCCGAACCACGTGAGTCCGCAGATGCTGAACTTGATCGTTTATCGATCTTCGAGTTCAGCACCGCAGACATCTTCCAGCACTCGCCCTTGGGCGATGTGCTAAGCTCATTAAAGAACCTGTCCTTGGCGAGGGACTCACAGCCGAACTATGTTCGGTTCGAACTAGGGGCTGATGCTGGAGAATCTTGCTTCCCACCCGCCACCCATTTCATAGCCACAGTCGAGGATTTAACCGACACGCTTGATTACGACTCCGAAGACATCGACGGCATGGACGACGATGCTGATGAGGAGCAAAACCAAAGTCTGACATTCACTGGACGTTGGACGGCCACCTCTTCGTACGATGTGTACATGGTGGACACACCCAAAACAACCAACGACGATGACAAAGAAAATCCAGTTGAGAATAAACCTCCTGAGACACAGCAAAAACGTCGGCATCCTCGGTGCCGCTCTAAGTCACGTTGTTCAAAGGACAGGAATACCGACACCGGAGAAGACAATACCCCGGACGATGCCGAAAACAATGAAGACCTTGCTGAGGTCACATCCGAGCCGGAAGAGCAAGAAAACGGGCAAACTAGCCCCGACGAACAGGCCAGGCCCAACGACTCGGAGGACGGTAGCTATAGCCCGCTCTCTGAGGATGAGGAAAGCCTCGGCAATGAAGATTTCATCGCGCCCGAGGAACCTCTCGAGCAGGAGCGCTTCAAGCGCCAGCTAATAGCCACCGCAAAGAGACTGAAAAAAAAGCAGCAGCAACTTCAAGCTGACCAAGATCTGCTCGTCGACAGGTGGACTGACATTCTGGAAGCCAAAGAATACGGCCTCAGACGCCCAGTCAAGAGTTACCCAAAGCGAAGGTTGCTACCCCAGTTCGATGAAGAGGCGCCGGAGCACATACCTCCCTCGCGTAATGCGGTCGACCGACCACTACGCGGTCGGGACAGTGCGGCGGACCGACCACCCCGTGGTCGGGATAGAGCAGCAACTCAAGCCGAACAGCAGCCCGCCCCACCGCCATGAAAAAATAAAAACAAAACAGTTCGGGGTCATACATACGATAGCGATAGTCCTGGACTAAGGGGTCCTCGGGCGTCCGGCCTGTTACTCATTGGCCCGGACTAATAGGCTGTGGAGATATGAAGGCCGGAGACTATACCCGTGTCCGGATTTGACTTTCTTTGGCGTGGAAGGCAAGCTAGGCGACCAGCTATGAATATTCCTTCTTATGTAACCGACTCCATGTAACCCTAGATCTCTCCGGTGTCTATATAAACCGGAGAGCGTAGTCCGGATAGAGATACATTACCATAGTCATACAGGCTAGACTTCTAGGGTTTAGCCATTATGATCTCGTGGTAGATGAACTCTTGTAACACTCATATTCATCAAGATCAATCAAGCAGGAAGTAGGGTATTACCTCCATAGAGAGGGCCCGAACCTGGGTAAACATTGTGTCCCCCGTCTCCTGTTACCATCGATCCTAGACGCACAGTTCGGGACCCTGTACCCGAGATCCGCCGGTTTTGACACCGACATTGGTGCTTTCATTGAGAGTTCCACTGTGCCATCGGCAAGAGGTTTGATGGCCCCTTCAATCGTCGATAATGACGCTGTCCAAGGAAGAACCTTCCTCCCCAGACAGATTTTTGTGTTCGGCGGCTTCGCACTGCGGGCCAACTCGCTTGGCCGTTTGGAGCAGATCGATGGCTACGCCCCTGGCCACCAGGTCAGATTTGGAAGCTTGAACTACGTCACGGATACCCGTGGAGACTCGATCTTCAATGGGTTTGAAACCACAGCGATCGCTCCCCCTCGTCCCGATGAACATGACTTATATCTGTTATCAGATTACATCCAGGAGATGGATCCTGTCGCTGCAACGGCCTCAGAACCGAAGCAGATCGTGCCCTCCGAGGCCACAAAGTCCGCGGCGTTGGAGCCGCACACGGACTCGACATCCTGCAATGTTTCCGTCAATGGAACTCTGGACTCGTCTCCGGCTATAAGTTCCGGACCAGGCACGCCTGCGGACACCGAGCTGGATCGGTTATCGATTTTCGAATTCAGCGCCGCAGACATCTTCCAGCACTCACCTTTTGGTGATGTGCTAAACTCTTTAAAGAACTTTTCCTTGGAGGAAGACTCACAGCCGAACTATGTTCGGTTCGAGCTAGAGGCGGATGACGAGGAACTTTGCTTCCCACCCGCCACCCACTTCATAGCCACTGTCGATGACTTAACCGACGTGCTTGACTACGGCTCCGAAGACATCGACGGTATGGATGACGATGCCGACAAGGAGCGAGGCCAAGACCTGCCATTCACTGGACGTTGGATGACCACCTCTTCGTACGACGTGTACATGGTTGATACACCTAAAGGATCTGGCGACGAAGAGCCAGATGCGAATAAACCCTCTGAGACGCAGTCCAAGCGCCGACGGCCCAAACGCCGTTCTAAGCCCCGTCGCTCAAAGGATGGCAACACTGGCACAGGAGAAAATAGTACTCCGGGCGAAGCCGAAAACAATGAAGACCCTGTCGAAGCCGCATCCGAACAGGAGGAACATGACAACAGGCAAGACAACCCTAATGAACAGGCCATATAAGATGACTCGCAGGACGATAGTTACCGTCCACCCTCCGAGGAGGAGACAAGCCTCGGCAACAAAGACTTCATCGTGCCTGAGGATCCTCTGGAGCAGGAGCGCTTTAAGCTTCAGCTCATAGCCACTGCAAGGAGCCTGAAAAGAAAACAGCAGCAGCTTGAAGCTGAACAAGATCTGCTCGTCGACAGATGGACTGATGTCCTGACAGCCAAAGAATACGGCCTCAAGCGCCCAGCCAAGAGCTACCCGAAATGCAGACTGCTGCCTCAATTCGATGAGGAGGCGCCGGAGCACATATCTCCCTCGCGTAATGCGGAGCGACCACCACGTGGTTGAGACAGGGCGGGCGGCCGGCCACCCCGCGGTCGGGATAAAGCGGCAATTCAGGCCGAATAGCAGCCTGCCCCACCGCCCCGTAAAAATAGTGACGGAAGAGTTCAGGGTCACACGTATGACCTCCGGCAGATCCTGGAGAGTAGAGCAGGACATACAAGATCGATCTACGGATCGCGAGGACGCGCATCGACGCACGACGACGGCTACCTATTTGGACGTGACGAACCTAACCACGCCTGGGCCGAATGCCGCAGACGGACTCCATCAGAGCTACACCGCGATGCGGCCCGATATAGAGGCGCCGCACACCCTCTCTGCTTCACAAATGAGGTACTGGATCATGAATTCCCCGAGGGGTTCAAGCCTATCAATATCGAATCATACAACGGCACAACCGATCCTGTAGTATGGATCGAGGATTTCATTCTCCACATCCATCTGGCTCGAGGAGATGACCTCCACGCCATTAAATACCTCCCACTAAAGCTTAAAGGACCAGCTCGACACTGGCTTAACAGCCTGCTTGAAAATTCTATCGGCAGCTGGGAGGACTTGGAAGAAGCCTTCCTGGACAACTTCCAAGGAACATATGTCCGACCACCAGACGCCGACGAATTAAGCCACATAGTTCAACAACCCGGAGAATCAGCGAGAAAATTCTGGACTAGGTTCCTAACCAAAAAGAACCAGATCGTTGACTGTCCGGATGTTGAGGCCCTAGCAGCCTTCAAACATAGCATCCGTGACGAATGACTAGCACGCCACCTCGGCCAAGAAAAGCCGAAGTCTATCGCAGCCCTTACGGCACTCATGACCCGCTTTTGCGCGGGTGAGGACATCTGGCTGGCTCGTAGCAAGAACATAGCCAGCGAGGCGGGCCCCTCCGAGGCCAAGAACAGCACCAGCAAGCTCCGGCGCAATAGACACAAATGCCGAAGCAATGGCGACAACACCGATGACACCATAGTTAACGCCGGATTCAGTGGCTCCAAGTCCGGCCAACGGAAGAAGCCCTACAAAAGAAACAATGAAGGACCTTCCAGCCTGGACCGCATACTCGACCATCCGTGCCAGATTCACGGCACCCCGGATAAGCAAGCCAATCATACCAACAGGGATTGTTGGGTCTTCAAGCAGGCTGGCAAGTTAAATGCCGAAAACAAAGAAAAGGGATCACAAAGTGAGGACGAGGACGAAGGGCCCCGACAGCTGAACACTGGGGGGCAGAAGAAATTTCCCCCTCAAGTCAAAACGGTGAACATGATATATGCTACGCACATCCCCAAAAAGGAGCGCAAGAGAGCACTTAGGGACGTCTATGCGGTAGAGCCAGTTGCCCCCAAATTCAATCCGTGGTCATCATTCCCAATCACCTTCGATCGTCGAGATCACCCAACTAGTATCCGCCATGGCGGTTCAGCCGCACTAGTCTTGGACCCAATTATTGACGGGTTTCACCTAACACGAGTCCCGATGGACGGTGGTAGCAGCCTCAACCTGCTTTATCAGGACACAGTGCGGAAGATGGGCATTAACCCCTCATGAATCAAACCAACAAAGGCTACCTTTAAAGGAGTCATACCAGGCGTGGAGGCCCGCTGTATGGGCTCAATCACGCTGGAGGTGGTTTTCGCTTCTCCGGACAACTTCCGAAACGAAGAGTTAATCTTTGATATCGTCCCCTTCCGCAGCGGCTATCACGCACTGCTCGGACGAACCGCGTTTGCTAGATTCAATGCAGTGCCACACTATGCTTATCTCAAGCTCAAGATGCCCGGTCCACGCGGCGTCATAACAGGCAATGGCAACACGGAACGCTCCCTCCAAACAGAAGAGCACACCGCCGCCCTAGCAGCAGAAGTACAGAGCGGCCTTCTCAAGCAGCACCACAGTACGGCTGTCGAGCCCTCGGACATCATTAAGAGGTTCCAGACTACACTGCAACAGGACGGCGCGGCTCGTCAATAGTTTGATTAGCAATTCGGTCGTCCCAGTCCCGATGAGGTAGTGGCATCCGTACCACTGGTACACAATTACGCACTCAAAATTGCATGGACATCGACGGAGGCACAAGCTAGCCCGGGATCTACAGTTCGGCTAGACCGATCCCGGACACACATACTTTCACCTTTTCTTTTTGTTTCAGGTTCCTTTTTGCCGCGGGTTTTGTCACTAGTCCTTTCGAAGGATTGGCATATAATGGAGGCAAGCAACACAGATGTGCAGGGTACCTCTATACGTTCTTCTTGACGGTATTAACACTTATTTCTCAGTACCCGCACGCTGCGCCCTTTTGATTCTGGCATGTTCAACAGCCCAGATGCTTATTGCACTATCTGTATAAGATACGCCTTGACGTGTCCACCCAGTTATAATAAAACTAGTTTGTGGCCCAGTTTCTGTGGTTTTCGCTTCTTACTTCATTTTTATTTTGATCTGCTTATCGGCTGCATCGGTACTCTTTTGTACGTTTCATATTCGCCAGGGGCTACTTGTCGCCCCACAATACGGCAACAAAGTTCGAACACTTCTTATAGATAAGTTCGGCACCCCGAATTTAGCATTATATGCATTGGCTCTGAATCATGTCTTTGGTCAATAGTTGGGTTGCCCGGCTCCTGTGCTTGCTACCCTACGTTCCGCTACATCGGCTAGGGTAGTAAAGGGAGAACTACTGCGATTGTGCCCTGACCTTGACCGGATGAGCACCTCAGTAGAGAAAGCCGAAAACTGACTGTCATGATACGGCGAGAGCCGATCAGCTGTTCGAGGGTTACGAAATCATTGGAGATTTTTCCGCGTTATGCGAAGGATCGGCACTTCCCGATCAGATGCTAACATCACCCTGGCTTGGACCAGGGGCTGCGCCCATGCTTTATTATAAAACTCCTATGGCTAAGTGAGGGCGTTTAAGCCATATAGTCTGATTGCCTTGTTCGTTGCGCTAAACAGCTCTTCAAGGACCATACAATTGGATCAAGATTGTTTAGATTCCATCCCGAACACCTCCGTACTACCTACGCGAGGGCAGAAGCCAATGACTGGCCAACCCTCAGATTGCATACAACACAGCCGCACATGAGGAAACAATTAAAGCATAACGAAATTACATTACAAAACAGGCTTTGTTTCAATAATACAAGGCAAAGGCAACACAAATGTTTTCATTCGAAAACAATGTCCTGCCCGCACTCAGCTGCTGCAAGTCGAGACCCTTCTATGACATCCGCAAAATATCGCTCGGGTGTGCGGTGCTCCTTGCCCTCCGGCGGCCCTCTGGCCACTTCAACGGAGTTCATCTTCGCCCACCACATCTTGCTGCGAACGAAGGCCATGCGGACACCTTCAATACAGGCAGAGCGCTTGACGACGTCCAGCCGAGGACAGGCGTTCACCATCCGCCTCACGAGTCTGAAGTAGCTGCCAGGCATAGCTTCGGCTGGCCATAGCCGGATTATCAAATCCTTCATGGCTAGTTTGGCCACCCTATTTAGCTCCACCAGCTGTTTTAGCTGATCGGTGAAGGACACGGGAGGTTCTGGCGCCATATATTGCGACCAGAATAGCTTTTCTGTTAAACCCCCTCCTTTGGCTCGATAGAACTCCACGGCGTCTGATACACTGCGTGGTAAATCCGTGAAAGCCCCTGGGGAACTCCGAACCCGGGTTAGTAAAAGGTACTGCTTCGCCACATACTTGCTTTGCATCTTAAAAGCCTTACCCGCCGTGATCTTCTTGGCCTCCTGGATCTCCTGGAGGGTGGCCTGGGCCTCATTCCGCGCGGTCTCCATGCTCTGACGAGCCTTGGTGAGTTCGGCCCCTTGAGGCGACGCATCATGCTCCAAGGTGTCACATTTTTTCACCGCATCCTGGAGCTCCTGCTGGATTTCTTTGACCCGGGCCTTGAGCTTCTTACGGCGGCTTGCTGCTGGACAGCCTTCTCCTCGGCCACGCCCAGGGCCTTCCTCAGGGCCTCAACCTCGGTCGCATCTACTGCACATATTACGACACTACAGTTAATATACAGCGCCTACGCTTTCCGAACACACAGCAAATCGTCACCCACCTTGCTTCTCCTGGAGCCGAACCTTAACCTCGCCGAGCTCGTTCTCGGTCCGCTCCAGCCTCTGCCTCAATTCAGAGAGTTCGGCAGCATGCGAGGTTGCGGCCAACAGCGACGCCTGCTTATGCAAACATATTACGTTAGTCTCCTGCAACAGAAGATTGATCCTCTGTCCGGTTCTCCTTGCCGAACACCGGACAGTGTCTCAGGGGCTACTGACTACATGGGGTTTTTCTCTTTCTATGTCACTTACCTCGAAACCTGTCAACAGGTTGCTGCAGACTTCGTTCAGTCCACTCTTGGCGGACTGAACCTTCTCGATCACCGCGCCCATAAGAACACGGTGCTTGTCCATAACGGAGGCACCTCGTAGCGCCATTCATCAGGATATCCGGCGCCCCCGGATGGACGGGGGCCACCGGCGGAAGCGGCGCACCCCCTCCTTTAAAGGGGTCTGCTCGCTCAACTCCGGAGCCATATGGGCCTCCGGAATCGTATTCGGCTAAGGGCCGAACTGTATATAGCCCTCTTCGCCAGTCTCCATGGGGATTGGCTTCCCCATGTGTCCGGCAGCGGAGGTCTCGCCTTGTGGCGCCTCCCGGACAGCGTCCTGGGCTCCTCCCTTCGGAGCGGTCCTCCGGGACAACACTTCGGTGTTGTCCCTGGCCCCGGGGGAGTAAGCAGGCGGTGGAGACATGCTCGCCATCTCCGACGGAGCCAACGAACCTCCAGATGAGGATCGCTGGATAAGGTCACGGGCCGGACTGCAATAGTGTAGTTAACTATGTTAAAACAATAAAGAGAAAGGGCTGGATGTGCGCATGTATAAGCCATGTCACTTACGATGCGGCCTGGGGCTTAGTGCGAGGGCGTCGTTCTGGACTACTGTCAATGTCCCATGCGGTATTGACCGCTGGGGCGCCCTTCCCTTTTTGGGCGCTTCCGCCTCCAGTTGCGCCGAGGCCGCCCTCTTTTTCTTCTTCTCCTCGGGGGGAGGGTTGTTTTCCTCCTCCTCCTCCCCTTCCTCGTCATTGTCCTCAGGGACAGAGGAGTGGGCTTCGTCGTCTTCGGACGACACGTCCGAGATGCCCTTGCGACGGGGACCACTCTTGGCTCCCTTGGCCTTCTTCTTGGCCTTCTTCTCCGGCGCCTTATACGGCGCCGGTACCAGCATCTTCGCTAGACGCGGGATGACTGGCTCTTCAGGCAGCGGAGCCGGACACTGGATCCGCTTCGCCCTCTTCATCCAGTCCTGAAAGAGCAATAATAAAAGCTCACTCATCATCCTCGAAACAATTAAGTTGTGGATACATCAAAAATAACATACCTCGCTGGCGGGGTCTTACAATCGTGACCACGGTCTGAATCCGTGGCCGGTGGCTTTCGTTGCCCTTAAAAAGCAACTTCCAGGCACCTTTGTGAGTACTCTCGAAGAGCCTTACCAAAGTCTGGTGCTTCTTCGAATTGAAATCCGACAAAGGGCGGCTTCGGCGCTGGCACAGAAGAATCCGGCGAACTAGCATCACCTGGATTACATCGAAGAGCTTGACATTCTTGGTCTCCATGCTTTGAACGCGCGTCTGCAACGCTATCAGCTCGTCAGGTGAATACCAGTCCGGGCTCTTCTCGACCCAGGAGGTGAGTCGCATGGGAGCGCCAGAGCGGAATTCGGCAGCTGCGGCCCAGGTGGTGCCGTGAGGTTCAGTGATATAGAACCATTGCTTCAGCCACTCCTTTAATGTGTCCACAAAGGTGCCCTTGGGCCAGGAGACGTTGGACAGCTTACTCACCATGGCTCCTCCGCACTCCGCGTGCTGGCCATCCACCACCTTCGGCTTCACGTTGAAGACTTTGAGCCACAGCCCGAAGTGGGGTTGGATGCGGGGAAGGCCTCACACACGATGATAAACGCCGAGATGTTGAGGAAGGAATTCGGGGACAGATCATGGAAATCTATCCCGTAATAATACATCAACCCGCGGACGAAAGGGTGGAGTGGAAACCCTAGCCCACGGAAGAAATGGGGGATGAATACTACCCTCTCGGTGGGCTTCGGCGTGGGGACGACTTGTCCCTCGGCCGGCAGACGGTGGGCGATCTCCTTCGCCAAATATCCGGCCGCCCGAAGCTCAGTAATGTCCTCCTCCTTGACGGAGGAGACCATCCACTTGCCCTTACCACCGGATCCGGACATGGTTGCTTGAGTGGAAAGGAGATGAGAACTTGGGTGCTGGAGCTCGAGATTGTAAAGGCGGAGACAGAGAGAGAGCGTGGGAAGAGGAAGAGGGAATCCTTATCCCCTTATAAAGGCAGCAAATATTAAACGCCTCCTCACTCACCTTAAGATTCGCCTATTCCCAAGGGCTGTATAAACGGCACGGTTGGGTTACCCATGCCCGCATTGATGAGAATCCCGCGATAAGGGGACACGATCTCTGCTTTGACAAGACGTGCCAATGGCAACTGCGTCTTGGGACGAGGGGCGTCGAACATAAAAGCGGTCTGGAAATATGACCGGTCGGATGTAATGTCGTGCTGCAAAAAAGTGTTCAGTGGATGGAACTCGTGTAAAAACACATATATTCTCTCTGTGGTTGTGTGTGCTATGCGTTACAGGTCCGGATACAATCATCGCATCCGAAGACTATCGCGGAGTTCGGAAAAGGGGAACCCGCCGTGCAAAGCCGAAGACAATCTGCGTGCCGGACTCCTCGTCATTGAAGCTAGGTTCAGGGGCTACTGAGGGAGTCCTGGACTAAGGGGTCCTCGGGCGTCCGGCCTGTTACTCATTGGGCCGGACTGATAGGCTGTGGAGATATGAAGGCCGAAGACTATACTCATGTCCGGATTGGACTTTCCTTGGCGTGGAAGGCAAGCTAGGCGACCAGCTATGAATATTCCTTCTTATGTAACCGACTCCATGTAACCCTAGATCTCTCCGGTGTCTATATAAACCGGAGAGCGTAGAGTCATACAGGCTAGACTTCTATGGTTTAGCCATTACGATCTCGTGGTAGATCAACTCTTGTAACACTCATAGTCATCAAGATCAATCAAGCAGGAAGTAGGGTATTACCTCCATAGAGAGGGCCCGAACCTGGGTAAACATTGTGTCCCCCGTCTCCTGTTACCTTCGATCCTAGACGCATAGTTCGGGACCCCCTACCCGAGATCCGCCGGTTTTGACACCGACAACGACCTCCGGCAGACCCTGGATAGCAGAGCAGGATACACCCGATCGATTTATGGATCGCGGGGACGTTCTTCGACACATGATGATGGCCTATTCGGACGTGACAAACCTAGTCACACCCGGGCCGACAACCGCAGACGAACTCCATCGGAGCTACGTCGCGACGCAGCCAGGTATAGAGGCGCCGCACACCCTCTTTGCTTCACTGATGAAGTAATGGACCACGAATTCCC
This sequence comes from Aegilops tauschii subsp. strangulata, assembly GCF_002575655.3. NCBI lineage: Eukaryota > Viridiplantae > Streptophyta > Magnoliopsida > Poales > Poaceae > Aegilops > Aegilops tauschii. Next base: position 232,914,858 of record NC_053039.3, read on the forward strand.
CGAAGGGTTCAAACCCGTGAATATTGAATCATACGACAGGACAACTGATCCCACGGTATGGATCGAGGACTTTATCCTCCACATCCACATGGCCTACGGAGATGACCTCCATGCTATCAAATACCTCCCACTAAAGCTCAAAGGGCCAGCTCGGCACTGGTTAAACAGCCTTCCTGAAAACTCTATTGGCAGCTGGGAGGACTTGGAAGAGGCCTTCCTCGATAACTTCCAAGGTACATATGTCCGGCCACCAGACGCCGATGACTTAAGCCACATAGTTCAATAGCCTGGGGAGTCAGCCAGCAAGTTCTGGACTAGGTTCATAACTAAAAAGAACCAGATCGTCGACTATCCGGATGCCGAAGCCCTAGCGGCCTTTAAGCACATCATCCGCGACGAATGGCTCGCCCATCACCTCGGCCAAGAAAAGCCAAACTCTATGGCAGCCCTCACGGCACTCATGACATGCTTTTGTGCGGGTGAGGATAGCTCGTTGGCTCGTAGCAAAACATAGCCAGCGAGGCAGGCCCCTCTGAGGTTAAGAACAACAACGACAAGCTCCGACGTAACAGACATAAACGCCGAAGCAATGGCGATAATACTGACGACACTACAGTCAATGCCGGATTCAGCGGCTCCAAGTCTAGCCAGCGGAAGAAACCGTACAAAAGAAACAATCAGGGACCATCCATCCAGGACCGCATACTCGATCGCCCGTGCCAGATACATGGCACCCCAGACAAACCAACCAATCATACCAACAGAGATTGTTGGGTTTTTAAACAGGCCGGCAAATTAAACGCCGAGAACAGGGAAAAGGGATCACTAAGCGAGAACGATGACGAGGAGCCCCGACAACCGAACAAAATAGTGAACATGATCTATGCTACACACATCCCCAAAAGGGAGCGCAAGCGCGCACTAAGGGACGTCTACGCGATAGAGCCAGTCACCCCAAAATTCAGTCCATGGTCGTCATTCCCGATCACCTTTGATCGTCGGGATCATCCAACTAGTATCCGTCATGGCGGTTCAGCCGCACTAGTCCTCGACCCAATCATTGATGGGTTTCACCTGACGCGCGTCCTTATGGGCGGAGGCAGCAACCTCAACCTGCTCTATCAGGATACAGTGCAAAAAATGGGCATCAATCCATCACGGATCAAGCCCACAAAGACTACCTTTAAAGGAGTCATACCAAGTGTAGAGGCCCGTTGTACGGGCTCAATCACGCTAGAGGTTGTCTTCGGGTCTCCGGACAATTTCCGAAGTGAGGAGTTAATCTTTGACATAGTCCCCTTTTGCAGCGGCTATCACACACTGCTCGGACGAACCGCATTCGGGTGATTCAATGCAGTGCCACACTATGCTTATCTCAAGCTCAAGATGCCCGGTCCACGTGGCATCATCATGATCAACGGAAATACAGAACGCTCCCTCCGTACAGAAGAGCACACAGCTGCCTTAGCAGTAGAAGTACAGAGCGGCCTTCTCACACAGAAACCTAATTCGGCTGCCGAGCCCACGGACACCGTTAAGAGGGTCCGAACTACCCTGCAGCAGGACAGCTTGGCTCGCCAGGAGCTCGACTAGCAATCCGGCCTCTGTCTCAGTCCCGATCAAGTGGTGGCAGTCGTGCCGCGCGTACATAATCTCGCACTCAAAATTCCATGGGCATCGACGGAGGCATAGCTCGCTTGTGATCCACAGTGCAGCTTAACCGGCACCGGATACACACATACTTTCACTTTTACTTTTTCCTTTCAGGTCTCAATCCTGCAGGCCCCATCCGATGGTCTGATCATGGGTCCTCTCGAAGGACAAACACACCAAGACGGCAAGAAATACAGGCATATGGGGGACTTCTCTTGGTGGTTTCGTTAAACGATCACTCTACCTGTTTTTTCAGGACCCACATACAGCTCTCCCTTGGTTTTGGCATATTAAATAGCCTGTTGCTTATCGCACTACTTGTATCAATGCACCTTGACGTATTAATCAAAATTACAATGAAAACAGTTCGCGGCTGGAGCTTTAAAGCCCCAGGTTATCACCTTTTGCGCCCTTTCTGTTTTCCTTCTTTTTTTTCCTTTTTTCTCTTCTTCTTCCCTGTGGGTAACCCCATCAGGTAGCACCCGTACACTCGGTGCGTTCCAACTTGCCAGGGGCTTCATAGCGCCCCACAACATGGCAACAAAAGTCCGAACACTTTTACATTATAGTTCGGCACCCCTAATTTAGCACTATATGCATTGGCTCCGAATCATGTCTTTGGTCAATAGTTGGGTTGCCCGGCTCCTGTGCTTGCTACCTTATGTTCCGCTATATCGGCTAAGGTAGTAAAGGGAGAACTACTGCGATTGTGCCCTGGTTTATCCAAAGGAGCACCTCAGTAGAGAAAGATGAAAACTGACTGTCATGATACGGCGAGAGCCGGTCAGCTGTTCGGAGGTTGCAAATCGTTGGAGATTTCTCCCGCATTACGCGAAGGATCGGTACTTCCCGATCAGACGCTCATAGCACTCTGCTTCGAATACTAGGGGTTGCGTCCATGTTTTATTGTAAAACTCCTATGGCTAAGTGAGGGCGTTCAAGCCGCATAGTCTGATTGCCTGGTTCGTCGCGCTAAACAACTCCTTCAAGGACCATATAATTGGATCAAGATTGTTTAGATTCCACCCCGAACACCTCCGTACTACCTACGTGGGGGCAGAAGCCGACGACTGCCAACCCTCAGATTTCATATAACACGGCCGCACAGGAGGAAAAAATTAAAACTTAACAAGCATTATATTAAAAAATGACTTTGTTTCATCATACAAGGCAAGGACAACATGAATGTATTCATTCGAAAATAATGTCTTGCCCACACTGCGTTGCTACAATGCGAGACCCCTCTAGGACATCCACAAAATAATGCTCAGGTGTGCGGTGCTCCTTGCCCTCTGGCGGCCCGCTGGTCAGCTCGACGGCGTCCATCTTCGCCCACCACATCTTGCAACGGGCGAAGGCCATGCGCGCACCATCAATACAGGCAGACCGCTTGACAACGTCCACCCGAGGACAGGCATTCACCAGCCACTTCACGAGTCCGAAGTAGCTGCCGGGCATAGCTTCGGCTGGCCATAGCCGGATTATTAAATCCTTCATGGCTAGTTCGACCACCCTATGCAGCTCCACCAGCTGTTTCAGCTGATTGGTGAAGGGCACGGGATGCTCTGGCGCAAGATACTGCGACTAGAACAATTTCTCTGTGGAGCTCCCTTCTTCGGCTCGGAAGACCTACGCGGTGTCGGACGCACTGCGTGGCAGATCTGCGAAGGCTCCTGGAGAACTCCGAATTCGGGTTAGTAAGAAATACTTCTTCTTCATATACTTACTTTGCATACTAAACGCCTTACCCGCCGCGATCTTCCTAACCTCTTGGATCTCCTGGAGGGCACCCTGGGCTTCAACCCGGGCCGCTTCCGCGCTTTGACGAGCCTTGGAGAGTTCGGTCTCTCGAGCCGACACATCGCCCTCCAGGGTCTCGTACTTCTTCACCGTGTCCTGGAGCTCTTGCCGGACCTCGTTCAGCCGGGCCTTCAGCTTCCTGCGAGCGGCCTACTCCTGGACAGCTTTCCCCTCGGCATCGGCCAGGGCCTTCTTCAGGGCCTCGACCTCGGTCGTCGCTTCTATATATATCTGGACACTTCAGTCAATGCATATCATTTTACCTTTTTAATATAAAACGGGTTATCACATACCTTGTTTTTCTTGGAGCTGCCTCCTCACCTGGCCGAGCTCCTCCTCAGCCTGCTCCAGTCTCTGCTTCAGTCCGGAGACTTCGGCAGTATGTGAGGCTGCGACCAATAGTGACACCTGCTTATTCATTTCAGACAAGTTTAGTTAGTTTCCTGCCATAAGGGATTGATCCTTTGTCCGGTTTCTTCTTTTCGGACACCGGACAGTGTCTCAGGGGCTACTGTCTATATTGGGATTTTCTCTTCTTGCGTCGCTTACCTCAAAACCTGTCAGCAGGCTGCTGCAGGCTTCGGTTAGTCCGCTCTTGGCGGACTGAACCCTTTCAGTCACTGTGCCCATAAGAACACGGTGCTCATCCACAATGAAAGCGCCTCGCAACGCTTCCAATAGATTATCTGGTGCCCCTGGTTGGACAGGGGTCACCGGTGGAATAGGCATACCCCCTTCTTTCGAAGGAGGTTGCGTGCCGGATTCCGGAGCCGTATCGGTCTCCAGAATCGAGTCTGGTTGAGGGCCGAACTGAATACGGCCCTCATCCCCAGTCTCCAGGGGGATTGGCTCCCCCTGGTGTTCGGCGACGAGGGCTTCGCCTTCTGGCGCCTCCTGAGCCTCTCCCTGGCCTGGGAAGGTCCGTTGGGAGAGCACCTCGTCGTCTCCCTTGGCCTTGGGAGAGTAAGTGGCCGGCGGTGTCTCGCTGGCCATCTCCTGTGAGTCCAACGAACCTCTTGATGAGGATCACTGGGAGCTATCATGGGCCGGACTGCAATAGCATAATTAACCATGTCAATACGACAAAGAGGAGAGGTTAGATCTATCGGCATATACGAGTCTTAGCACTTACGATGCGGCCCGAGGCTTAGTACGGGGGCGTCGCTCCGGACTGCTGTCGATGTCCCATGCGGAACTGCCCGCGAGCGGGCCTTTCCCCTTCTTGGGCGCCTCCGCCTTCAGAATTGTGGAGGCCGACCTCTTTTTTCTCCCCCCATCAGGGGGAGAGTTGCTCTCCTCCTCCTCCTCCTCTTCACCGTCGTCGTCTTCGGCGGCGGAGGAATGGGTCTTGTCTGCGGACATCGCGTCCGAAGCGCCCTTGCGGCGGGGGCCACTCCGCACCCCCTTGGCCTTCCCCGTGGCCTTCTTCGCCGGCGCCGTATAGGGCGCCGGCACCAGCATCTTCGCTAAACGCGGAATGACTGGTTCTTCACGCAGCGGAGCCGGGCACTGGATCTTCTTCGCCCTCTCCATCCATTCCTGAAGAAGCAATGACAATAAAAGTTCAGATATCCTCCTTGAAACAAACAAGTAGAGGACGCGTTAAAAACTTACCTCGCTGGCGGGGTGGTTAATATCGTGCACACGGTCCGAATCCGTGGCTGGCGGTATCTCGTTGCCCTTGAAGAGCCACTTCCAGGCATCTTCGCGAGTGGTCTCGAAGAGCCTCTTCAGGGTATGGTGCTTCTTCGGATTGAACTTCCATAGCAGGAGGCTTCGGCTTTGGCACGGTAGAATCCGGCGAACTAGCATCACCTGGATTATATCGACAAGTTTGACATCCTTATCCACCATGCTTTGAACGCGCGTTTGCAGCGCTATCAGCTCATCTGGCGAACACTAGTTCAGGCTCCTCTCGACCCAGGAGGTGAGCCGCATTGGAGCACCAGAGTTGAATTCGGGAGCTGTGGCCCAGTTGGGGCCGCGGGGTTCTGTAATGTAGAACCATTGTTTCTGCCATTCCTTGACAGTCTCCACGAAAGTGCCTTTCGGCCCGGAGACATTAGACAGCTTACTCACAATGGCTCCTCCGCACTCCGCGTGCTGGCCATCCACCACCTTCAGCTTCACGTTGAAGACTTTGAGCCACAGCCCGAAGTGGGGTTGGATGCGGAGGAAGGCCTCACACACGACGATGAACGCCGAGATGTTGAGGAAGGAGTTCGGGGATAGATCATGGAAGTCTATCCCGTAGTAGTACATCAGCCCGCAGACGAAAGGGTGGAGTGGAAACCCTAGCCCGCGGAGGAAATGAGGGATTTCCTTCACCAAGTACCCGGCCACCCGAAGCTTAGTAATGTCCTTCTCCTTAACAGAGGAGACCATCCACTTGCCTTGGCCTCCGGATCCGGACATGGTTGAGTGCTAGCTTGAGTGGGAAGAAGATGAGAACTTGGGCGCTGGAGCTCAAGAGTGGAAGGGCAGAGGAAGAGAGAAGGCGTGGGAGAAGAAGGGGGAATCCTTATCCCCTTATAAAGGCAGTGGATACTGAACGCCTCCCCACTCGCCCTAAAACTCGCCTATTCCCAAGGGCTGTGTAAACAGCACGGTTGGGTTACCCACGCCCGCACTGATGAAAATCCCGTAATAAGGGGACACGATCTCTGCTTTGACAAGACGTGCCAATGGAAACCACATCTCGAAACACGGAACGGCGGACAAAAATGGTTCGATATAGTGACCGAATAGATGTGATGTCATCTTGCAAAAAGTTGTCTGCAGATGGGGCTCGTGGGATATTATATTCCCTCTGCGGGTGTGTGTGGTGCGTGTGTTACAGGTCCGGACACGTTCAATTGGTCCGAAGACTATCTTGGAGTTCGGAAGGAGGAACCCGCCTTACAATGCCGAAGACAATCAGCGCGCCGAACACCTTGTCATTGAAGCCAGGTTCAGGGGCTACTGAGGGAGTCCTGGACTAAGGGGTCCTCAGGTGTCCGGCCTGTTAGCCATGGGCCGGACTGATGGGCTGTTAAGACACGAAGACCGAAGACTACACCCGAGTCCGGACAGGACTCCTCTTGGCGTGGAAGGCAAGCTTGGCGACCAAATATGTAGATTCCCTTCTTTGTAACCGACCTTGTGTAACCCTAGATCCTCCTGGTGTCTATATAAACCGGAGGACTTAGTCCGGAGAAGATATACTCATTACCATATTCATACATGCGAGACTTATAGGGTTTAGCCATTACGATCTCTTGGTAGATCAACTCTTGTAATACTCATATTCATCAAGATCAATCAAGCAGGAAGTAGGGTATAACCTCCATAGAGAGGGCCCGAACCTGGGTAAACATTGTGTCCCCTGTCTACTGTTACCATCGACCTTAGACGCACAGTTCAGGACCCCCTACCCGAGATCCGCCGGTTTTGACACCGACAAGGGGCCACTTGGAAAGTTATTTCTTTGGACCGATAATTCTCCGGCGTGCCGAATACCACATCGAGTGTTATTTTTCCCACGCACTGCGCCTCCCACCTGAGAATGATTCCTTGAAGGTCGTGCTGCTTTGCTCGATGCGGCTCCTGTCTATTTCCATTTTGTGGAGTGTATCTTCCTAGATGAGGTTTAGTCCGCTGCCGCCGTCCATGAGGACCTTGGTGAGCCGAAATCCGTCCACGATTGGACTGAGGACCAAGGCGGCTGGTGCTCGGACTGTCCTGTATTTTGGCTCGTCACCCGCATTAAAAGTTATAGCCGTGTCGTTCCAAGGATTTATTGCTGCTATTTGACAGACTTCGGCGAGTCCGCGGAGTGCCCTTTTGCGCTTATTGTTTGAAGCGAATGTCTCGAAGACCGTCAATACTCTGGGGTCGTCGTCTTCTGGAGGGTGTTGCTCTGGGGCGTTTTTGGTAAGGATGTCCTCGCCGCTCTTGGCTACCTGCCGGAGTATCCAACATGCTCTAAGGCTGTGGGTTGATATGGTATCCGGTGTGGTGTGTATTTTGCATGGGCCATTGAGCCATCCCTCTAGAACGGTTCCGTGCCGTGTAATGGGTTTATATTTCTTGGCTATTGGACTGCGCGTGCCACGGGGATGCGCCCTTTTCGCCTGGACGAGAGGTTGAGTTGGGACCGACGGCTCCCAGCAAGCTGCCTGAGATTTCTAGGCGCTTTCCATTACGCTGTACTTCTATACGATAGTTGCCAAGTCAGTGAAGTGTAGTATGCGGCGGTGATTGATGGCGTTGAGGATTCCTTCGTCCGCGCAGTTGTTGCAGAACGCTGATAATGCGTCCTCGTCGCGGCAATCTTTAACCTTGTCCTTGACAAGGAGGAATCTAGCCCAGAAGTGGTGGACCGTTTGCTGAGACTGCTGTTGTATGCTCATAAGATCGCTTATGTCTGGGTGGGTGGGTGGAATTGAATCCGGACCCTGACCCGATCGATGATCCGGAGTCTGAAGATTTTCCAGACTTAACAGTCCGGGCTCCGGAGTATCTTCTGATTGCTTAGGCCCGCCGTCCGATTCTATGTTCGGAAGGCCGGTCACATCCTTTCGCTGGTGGGTATCCGGCTCTTCAGGGTCGGCGATCCGAACATAGTCCGTCTTCGGTATAGGGGAAGAGTCGCCGTCTTGCTCCTCGACTACCGATATCTGGCGGGTGACCGGTGGAGATTTGATTTCTCTTTGATCGAGTTTAAGCCTGATCCGATCATAATCTGTGGCGATTCCCAGGGCGGCGATGCGATCAAGGAGCTCGTTTAAAGACAAAAACTCCGCCGGATCCATCTGCTTGGAGTGTTTGCAGTCGATATGAAGGGGATTTTCGATGGCCCAAGAGGTCATCGTCGGCTTAACAGCCGAACGGGCGGTCATGGTAAAGCCGCCCAGCCGGAGGGTTTGGCCTGCGGCTAGTCCTCCTCCGGCGGTGATATTGTCTTTAAGCACGAGGCGAGTCATCGATCCTGTCGTCGACGTCACAGTGGAACTCTCAATGAAAGCACCAATGTCGGTGTCAAAACCGGCGGATCTCGGGTAGGGGGTCCCGAACTGTGCGCTAAGGTCGATGGTAACAGGAGACAAGGGACACAATGTTTACCCAGGTTTGGGCCCTCTCTATGGAGGTAATACCCTACTTCCTGCTTGATTGATCTTGATGAATATGAGTGTTACAAGAGTTGATCTACCACGAGATCGTAATGGCTAAACCCTAAAAGCCTAGCCTGTATGACTATAGTAATGAGTATCTCCCCCCTCCGGACTAAGTCCTCCGGCTTATATAGACACCGGGAGGATCTAGGGTTACACAAGGTCAGTTACAAAGAAAGGAATCTACATGTTTGGTCGCCAAGCTTGCCTTCCACGCCAAGGAGAGTCCCATCCGGACACGGGTGCAGTCTTCGGTCTTCGTATCTTCACGGACCATCAGTCCGGCCCATGGCTAACAGGTAGGACGCCCGAGGACCCCTTAGTCCAGGACTCCCTCTGTGGGTTCGATCTTACAGTGCTTGATCCGAGTGACAGAAGGGGAACCGACACGTATGTATCGTTGCTACTAAGGACAAATGATGGGGTCTATTTCTACATAAATAGATCTTGTCTACATCATGTCATCATTCTTATTGCATTACTTTGTTTCTCCATGAACTTAATACACTAGAGCATGCCGGATAGTGGTCGATGTGTGGAGTAATAGTGGTAGATGCAAGCAGGAGTCGGTCTACTAATCTTGGATGTGATGCCTATATAATGATCATTGCCTGGATATCGTCATGATTATTTGAAGTTCTATCAATTGCCCAACAGTAATTTGTTTACCCACCGTTTGCTATTTTCTTGAGAGAAGCCACTAGTGAAACTGACGGCCCCCGGGTCTCTTTCTGATATTATTGGCGTTTGCGATCTATTCTATTTGCCTTTTATTTTCAGATCTATCAAACCCAAAAATACAAAAATACCTTGCTGCAATTTATTCTCATTTATTTTATCTCGCGTTCCCGCGATCCAATCTATCATATTTTTATCACGTCCGTTTGCCAATTTCTAGCGCCGCTACCCAAAAGGGATTGACAACCCGTTTATACGTCGGGTTGCGAGATTTGTTATTTGTGTGTAGGTGTTGTTTACGTAGTGTTGCTGGGTTCTCCTACTGGTTCAATAACCTTGGTCTCATCACTAAGGGAAATACCTACCGTCGTAGTGCGGCATCATCCCTTCCTCTTTGGGGAAATACCGATGTAGTCCTAGTAGACATCAAAAGGAATTTCTGGCGCCGTTGCTGGGGAGACATCTTCAACATCTACCAGGTTCCTAATCACAAATCTCATCTCCTCGCAATTTACATTATTTGCCATTTGCCTCTCGTTTTCCTCTCCCCTACTTCACAAAAATTTACCGTTTTATTCGCCCTCTTTTTAGTTCACCGTTTTCTTGCCGGATGTGTTTTTGCGTGCGTTCTTGTTTGCGCAGTCATGATGCCTCAAAGAAAATATTATGATGTTCCTTACCCCAATATTTTGCTAGAAGATAAGAATGAGGATCTTAAAATGAGTGTTTCTTCTATTGATTCCTTGTTTAGTAAAGTTAAGATTGATGAAAAAGGGACCGGAGAAGATTCAACTTTAGCTAGAAGGTGTCCTGATAATTCTGAGGGTGAAAATTTTGTTGAGAAAATTTATAGATGTGGGTTTGAAGAGGTCAAAACTTTAACTAGGGATGTGCCCACTCTTTTGGATTACAAAGACTTTAATTATGATAGTTGCTCTTTGATTGATTGTATTTCTTTGTTGCAATCCATGATAAATTCACCCCATGCTTATGAACAAAATAAAGCTTTTACTAAACATATTGTTGATGCTATGATGAAAGCTTTGGAAGAAAAGTTGGAATTGGAAGTTTCAATTCCTAGAAAATTGCATGATGAATGGGAACCTACTATCAAAGTCAAGATTAAAAATTATGAGTGTTTCGCTTTGTGTGACTTGGGTACTAGTGTTTCTACAATTCTGAAATCTTTATGTGATGTGCTTGGTCTTACCGATATTGAAGAATGCTCTTTAAATTTGCACTTGGCGGATTCTACTATTAAAAAGCCTATGGGAAGAATTAATGATGTTCTTATTATTGCAAATAGGAATTATGTGCCCATAGATTTTATTGTTCTTGATATTGATTGCAATCTGTCTTGTCCAATTATTCTTGGTAGACCATTTTTACACACTATCGGTGCCGTGATTGATATGAAAGAAGGCAATATGGCCTCTGCTGGGAGTAGCACGATGAGTTTCGAATCGTGCGAGCCATTGGGGGCGTCTCTGGGCGTCGCGGGCGGCGCCGTTGCTTTCCCTGGCGATCTTGGTGCGGCTGATGCGTGGGTGTAGTGCGGCGGGGCCTCAGTAGCTCTCCAGTGTGCCCTGCCTCAGTGTGCCCCTGGGTCGGGGCGGGCGGCGTGCGGTGGCCGGTTCTGGGCCTTGGCGGAGGATGAGTCCGATGAGGAGGATGGGACCTCCTCGCCGCGGTTGCCCCCCTCCGGCGGGGGCGACGTTGGGCGACTTCGTTCAGGTGGCGGCGGATGGCGGTGCCGGTCGGGGAGACCGTCGCAGACGCTTCGCTACGGGCGGTGGTGGCTCGCGTGGGACGGCGGTGCGGTGCTGGAGACCTCCGTTGTCCTCCGATCCGCCCTCGCGGGGGGCTTGCCCTGCGACCCCTGTGCCTCCACCGGGATCTGTCCCCGGGGCGGCTGCGACGGCGCCTGAGGAGTGGCCTGCGCTCCCATCCTTGCCCTCTCCGGTGCCGGTGGCGGCGTAGGCGGCTCGGGTGGCGGAGACGGCCGGCGCGCTAGGGTTGGCGCTGACGTGCGACGCTCCACCCCTGGGCCTGGTGGCACCTGTTTGGCCTGGGACGGCCTCGGTCTGTCCTGAGGCCCGAGTGCCTCCTGGGGTGGGGCCCTCTGCGGCGGCGGATGGGCACTTGGGCTCCTGTGCTGGGCTTGGCCCAGTCTTGACCTGTGCCTCTCGGCCTGGCCCGGGAGGGGCCCTTGAGCTCGGGCGGCCGCGCTATATATGGCTGCGCAGGGGTTCACGCGACCCCTCACTAGGGTTTCCGGCTCGTCCCAGCGAGGTGCGGCGCTTCAGTCTCTTCACCAGATCTCTCTTCCCCCTTCCTCCTCCTCCCCCTCTCACCCTATCCTTCGCCGCGGTGACGGCCATGGGTGATAGGCGAGCGGATAAGCGGCCGATGGAGGCTCCGGTCCCCGAGGAGGAGCGGCAGCGTGAGAAGGCGTTGCGAGAGCAGGCGAAGCGTGGTTAGCGGGCCAGGGCGGCGGGTCGAGATGATGGCGACGGTGACTTCGATCAAGGTCAAGGTGGCGGCTACGGTCATGGCTATGGAGGCAGCCATGGCCAAAGTTTTGGATCTGGCTCCCACGAGCGCGAGGGGGATTGGGGTCCTCCTCCACCTTGGTGGGGTCAGCAAGAGAGGAAGAAGAAGCGCAAGCAAGGGCAGCACAGGCGATAGCTGGAGCAGCCGCAGGAGCATCCCCTTTGCGGTGGGGGACATGGGGATCCGCTGGCTAAGAAGCCGCGGGTGTCGGCTGTCCCTCTGGCGGTGGCCTTGCTGGAGGCCCCGCGGGGGTCGGCGGACGCGCCCATTCCGGTTGAAGAAGAGGGTGGGGAGTGCTTCAAGTGCGTCCGGACCGGGCATTTTCAGGCCAAGTGTACCTTTCCCCCCTCTGTGTGATCTGTAAGTAGGAGGGCCACTGATACGTCTCCAACGTATCTATAATTTTTGATTGTTCCATGCTATTATATATTCTGTTTTGGATGTTTAATGGGCTTATTTACACACTTTATATTATTTTTAGGACTAACCTATTAACCGGAGGCCCATCCCAAATTGCTGTTTTTTTTTGCCTATTTCAGTGTTTCGCAGATGGAGTCCAAACGGAATGAAACCTTCGGGAACGTGATTTTCGGAACAAACGTGATCTAGAGGACTTGGAGTGGACGTCAAGCAACCGACGAGGAAGCCACGAGGCAGGGGGCGCGCCCTCCACCCTCGTGGGCCCCTTGTGGCTCCACCGAGCTACTTCTTCCTCCTATATATACCTACGTACCCCGAAACCATCAGCAGAGGAGCCAAAACCCTTTTTCCGCCGCCGCAACCTTCTGTACCCGTGAGATCCCATCTTGGGGCCTTTTCCGGCACTCCACCGGAGGGGCATTGATCATGGAGGGCTTCTACATCAACACCATAGCCTCTCCGATGATGTGTGAGTAGTTTACCTCAGACCTTCGGGTCCATAGTTATTAGCTAGATGGTTTCTTCTCTCTCTTTGGATCTCAATACAAAGTTCTCCCCGATTCTCTTGGAGATCTATTCGATGTAATCTTCTTTTGCGGTGTGTTTGTCGAGATCCGATGAATTGTGGGTTTATGATCAAGATTATCTATGAACAATATTTGAATCTTCTCTGAATTCTTTTATGTATGATTGGTTATCTTTGCAAGTCTCTTCGAATTATAAGTTTGGTTTGGCCTACTAGATTGATCTTTCTTGCAATGGGAGAAGTGCTTAGCTTTGGGTTCAATCTTGCGGTGCTCAATCCCAGTGACATTAGGGGAAACGACACGTATTGTATTATTGCCATCAAGGATAAAAAGATGGGGTTTATATCATATTGCATGAGTTTATCCCTCTACATCATGTCATCTTGCTTAAAGCGTTACTCTGTTCTTATGAACTTAATACTCTAGATGCATGCTGGATAGCGGTCGATGTGTGGAGTAATGGTAGTAGATGCAGGCAGGAGTCGGTCTACTTGTCACGGACGTGATGCCTATATACATGATCATACCTAGATATTCTCATAACTATGCTCAATTCTATCAATTGCTCGACAGTAATTTGTTTACCCACCGTAATACTTATGCTATCTTGAGAGAAGCCACTAGTGAAACCCATGGCCCCCGGGTCTATTTTCCATCATATAAGTTTCCTATTTATTTTTATTTTGCAATCTTTACTTTTATCTTTATCATAAAAATACCAAAAAATTTATTATCTCTATCAGATCTCACTTTTGCAAGTGGCCGTGAAGGGATTGACAACCCCTTTATCGCGTTGGTTGCAAGGTTCTTATTTGTTTGTGTAGGTGCGTGGGACTTGAGCGTGGTCTCCTACTGGATTGATACCTTGGTTCTCAAAAACTGAGGGTAATACTTACACTACTTTGCTGCATCACCCTTTCTCTTCAAGGGAAAACCAACGCAGTGCTCAAGAGGTAGCAAGAAGGATTTCTGGCGCTGCCGGGGAGTCTACGCACAAGTCAAGACATACCAAGTACCCATCACAAACTCTTATCCCTCGCATTACATTATTTGCCATTTGCCTCTCGTTTTCCTCTCCCCCAGTTCACCCTTGCCGTTTTATTCGCCCTCTCTTTCCTTTCGCCTCTTTTTCGCTTGCTTCGTCGTCATGGCTACTCCTTTATCTACTCCTTTGTCTCCCAAGAATGAAGTTCTTAATTTAGAAAGGGAGGGAGAAAATCTAAAAAATGCTTGGTACAAAATTTGCAATGCGCAAAATAGATCTGCTAGGAAGCAATCTACTTCCGTTCTTCTTCGCAATTTTTATGTAGGAATCACTCATTGGAATAGATATATCTCGATACCATTACCGTAGGAAATTTCTTGGGTAGCCATACTTTTGATTCTTATAATGCTATGATAGATTTGTTTGGCCCACCACCTCTTTTGGTTAATGGAACTATTTTAACTTTGGAACATGTGATGCAATGGCTTGAAATCATTGAAAATAAGGTTGCCACAGTAGAGTTGATTGAAAATTTGGATAAGAAGATCCATAACCAGATTACCCAATACGGATCTAAGGTAGGAGTTGCTCTAAATTTTTTTTTAAAGAAAAGGAACCTATGGTTAATGAAAAGATAGATCAAGATTCCACCAGAATTGATAAAATTGAGGATATTATTACCAACCTAGGGTCTGCCTTTTCTTCTGTGAAAAACACTCCTCACAATGCTAAGATTGCCAAATTGATTTATGTTCCTAAAAATAAGGGTGAAACTTCTAGTAAGGGAAATGCAGATCTCAAATCCATAAGTGTTCACCCCAACTTTGTCGCTATCCTTAAGGAACCTTTTGCTACAAATGATTTTCTCGATTTCGTGCCTAGGAGTTTGATAATTAATAAAAATAAAGTAACACCTAGGGGTTATAGGTGTCTTATCGAAGAATTGCCTACCAAAGATGGCAATACCTAGATCTATCCTTGCTTTTATGCCTAGCTAGGGGCGTTAAACGATAGCGCTTGTTGGGAGGCAACCCAATTTTATTTTATTTTCTTGATTTTTGGTTCTGTTAGTAATAAATCTTTTATCTAGCCTCTGGTTAGATGTCTTTTTATGTTTTAATTAGTGTTTGTGCCAAGTTAAACCTATAGGATCTTCTTGGATGATAGTTATTTGATCTTGCTGACAATTCCAGAAACTTTCTGTTCACGAAAACAATTGTTAAAAATCACCAGAATGTGATAAAATACTGATTCCAATTGCAGTAGATCAATAAACAAATTATCCAGGTCGTCCTATTTTGTTAGAAATTTTGGAGTTCCAGAAGTTTGCGTTAGTTACAGATTACTACAGACTGTTCTGTTTTTGACAGATTCTGTTTTTCGCGTGTTGATTGCTTATTTTGATGAATCTATGGCTAGTAAAAGAGTTTATAAACCATAGAGAAGTTGGAATACAGTAGTTTTAACACCAATATAAATAAAGAATGAGTTCATTACAGTACCTTGAAGTAGTGTTTTGTTTTCTTTCGCTAACGGAGCTCACGAGATTTTCTGTTAAGTTTTGTGTTGTGAAGTTTTCATGTTTTGGGTAAAGATTTGATGGATTATGGAACAAGGATTGGCAAGAGCCTAAGCTTGGGGATGTCTAAGGCACCCCAAGGTAAAATTCAAGGTCAACCAAAAGCCTAAGCTTGGGGATGCCCCGAAGGCATCCCCTCTTTCGTCTTCGTCTATCGGTAACTTTACTTGGGGCTATATTTTTATTCGCCACATGATATGTGTTTTGCTTGGAGCGTCTTGTATGCTTTTATTATTTGCTTTTTAGTTTACCACAATCATCCTTGCTGAAAACACCTTTTGAGAGAGACACACATGATTCGGAATTTGTTAGAATACTCTATGTGCTTCACTTATATCTTTTGAGCTATATAGTTTTTGCTCTAGTGCTTCACTTATATCTTTTAGAGCACGGTGGTGGTTTTATTTTATGGAAATTATTGATCTCTCATGCTTCACTTATATTATTTTGAGAGTCTTAAACAGCATGGTAATTTTCTTTAATTGTGAAATTAATCCGAATATGATAGGTATCCAAGATAAGCATAATAAAAACTGCCGTATTGAGTTCATTGAATATCATGGGAAGTTTGATACTTGATAAGTGTTTTGAGATATAAAGGTGGTAATATTAGAGTGTGCTAGTTGACTAATTGTGAAATTGAGAAATACTTGTGTTAAGGTTGGCAAGTCCCGTAGCATGCACGTATGGTAAAAGTTGTGTGACAATTTTGACACACAAGGTGTTCTTTTATTGCTTTCCTTATGAGTGGTGGTCGGGGACGAGCGATGGTCTTTTCCTACGAATCTATCCCTCTAGGGGCATGCGTAGTAGTACTTTGCTTCGAGGGCTAATAAACTTTTGCAATAAGTATATGAGTTCTTTATGACTAATGTGAGTCCATGGATTATACGCACTCTCAACCTTCCGCAATTTTCTAGCCTCTACGGTACCGTGCATTGCCCTTTCTCGCCTTGAGAGTTGGTGCAAACTTCGCCGGTGCATCCAAACCCCGTTATATGATACACTCTATCACAAATAAACCTCCTTATATCTTCCTCAAAACAGCCACCATACCTACCTATCATGGCATTTCCATAGCCATTCCAAGATATATTGCCATGCAAGTTTCCACCGTTCCGTTTATTATGAGACGCTCCATCATTGTCATATTGCTATTGCATGATCATGTAGTTGACATCGTATTTGTGGCAAAGCCACCTTTCATATTTTTTTATACATGTCACTCTTGATTCATTGCATATCCCGGTACACCGCCGGAGGCATTCACATAGAGTCATATTTTGTTCTAAGTGTTGAGTTGTAATTCTTGAGTTGTAAGTAATAAAAGTGTGATGATCATCATCATTAGAGCATTGTCCCATGTGAGGAAAGGATGATGGAAACTATGATTCCACCACAAGTCGGGATGAGATTCCGGACTCAATAAAAAAAAGAAAAAAGAGGCCAAAGAAAAAAAGAGAAGGCCCAAAATAATAATAATAATAATAAATATGAGAGAAAAAGAGAGAAGTGACAATGTTACTATGCTTTTTCCACACTTGTGCTTCAAAGTAGCACCGTGATCTTCATGATAGAGAGTCTCCTATGTTGTCACTTTCATATACTAGTGGGAATTTTTCATTATAGAACTTGGCTTGTATATTCCAATGATGGGCTTCCTCAAAATGCCGAAGGTCTTCGTGAGCAAGTGAGTTGAATGCACACCCACTTAGTTTCTTTTGTTGAGCTTTCATACATTTATAGCTCTAGTGCATCTGTTGCATGGCAATCCCTACTCTTCTCATTGACATCAATTGATGGGCATCTCCAACGTATCTATAATTTTTTATTGTTCCATGCTATTATATATTCTGTTTTGGATGTTTAATGGGCTTATTTATACACTTTTATATTATTTTTGGGACTAACCTATTAACCGGAGGCCCAGCCCAAATTGCTGTTTTTTGCCTATTTCAGTGTTTCGCAGAAAAAGAATATCAAACGGAGTCCAAACGGAATGAAACCTTCGGGAACGTGATTTTCGGAACAAACGTGATCCAGACGACTTGGAGTGGACGTCAAGTAACCGACGAGGAAGCCACGAGGCAGGGGCACGCCTACCCCCTGGGCGCGCCTTCCACCCTCGTGGGCCCCTCGTGGCTCCACCGACCTACTTCTTCCACCTATATGTACCTTCGTACCCCCAAAGCATCAGCAGAGGAGCCAAAACCGTATTTCCACCACCGCAACCTTCTGTACCCGTGAGATCCCATCTTGGGGCCTTTTCCGGTGCTCCGTCGGAGGGGGCATTACTCACGGAGGGCTTCTACATCAACACCATAGCCTCTCCGATGATGTGTGAGTAGTTTACCTCAGACCTTCGGGTCCATAGTTATTAGATAGATGGCTTCTTCTCTCTCTTTGGATCTCAATACAAAGTTCTCCTCGATTCTCTTGGAGATCTATTCGATGTAATCTTCTTTTCCGGTGTGTTTGTCGAGATCCGATGAATTGTGGGTTTATGATCAAGATTATCTATGAACAATATTTGAATCTTCTCTGAATTCTTTTATGTATGATTGGTTATCTTTGCAAGTCTCTTCGAATTATCAGTTTGGTTTTGGCCTACTAGATTGATCTTTCTTGCAATGGGAGAAGTGCTTAGCTTTGGGTTCAATCTTGCGGTGCTCGATCCCAGTGACAGTAGGGGAAACGACACTTATTGTATTGTTGCCATCGACGATAAAAAGATGAGATTTATATCATATTGCATGAGTTTATCCCTCTACATCATGTCATCTTGCTTAAAGCGTTACTCCGTTCTTATGAACTTAATACTCTAGATGCATGCTGGATAGCGGTCGATGTGTGGAGTAATAGTAGTAGATGCAGGCATGAGTCGGTCTACTTGTCACGGACGTGATGCCTATATACATGATCATACCAAGATATTCTCATAACTATGCTCAATTCTATCAGTTGCTCGACAGTAATTTGTTTACCCACCGTAATACTTATGCTATCTTGAGAGAAGCCACTAGTGAAACTTATGGGCCCCGGGTCTATTTTCCATCATATAAGTTTCCTATTTATTTTTATTTTGCAATCTTTACTTTTATCTTTATCATAAAAATACCAAAAATATTATTATGTCTATGAGATCTCACTTTTGCAAGTGGCCGTGAAGGGATTGACAACCCCTTTATCGCGTTGGTTGCAAGGTTCTTATTTGTTTGTGTAGGTGCGTGGGACTTGAGCGTGGTCTCCTACTGGATTGATACCTTGGTTCTCAAAAACTGAGGGAAATACTTACGCTACTTTGCTGCATCACCCTTTCCTCTTCAAGGGAAAACCAACGCAGTGCTCAAGAGGTAGCAAGAAGGATTTCTGGCGCTGCCGGGGAGTCTACGCACAAGTCAAGACCGTCGTGTTGACCGTCTGATGAGACGATTGTGCCCCTTTCCATGCCGGAGGTGTGGCTTCACCTTCATGGCATCCCTAAGAAACACCGTCGTGTTGACCGTCTGATGGATGGGCTCAAGATGCAGGGAAGGCCTATCATGGTGGATGAGCTTTCCCTCATCCGGGTGGGACCGGTGAGGATGAAGTTTGGATGCAAAGCCCCTGACAAGTTGAACGGTTTCGTGCAAGTCTGGTTTAATCATGAGGGATATGATATCAAGGTTGAGGTGGAAAGGCTCCCGAAGCGCTCTGGAGACGGGCCTGCGGCGCCTGGGGCTGGTAACGCACCCTCCCGCCCTGGCGACAAGAGGGCTGGTCTGCCTGGTTTGGGGACCTGGGGGCTGGTAGGTCAGCAGCAGGCTGACCCCAGGGCCCAGGGAGGGCAGGACAATGGCAATGGTGGAGGGCAGGACAATGGCAATGGTGGATAAGCTAAGGACGTGGAGATGTCCTGCCGCGAGGAGGAGCCTGAGGACAGTATGCCGGAGACATCGGTCGACATGGAGACATGGGATCTACTGGGCATCAAAGAGCTCGCTCTCGAGGAGGTGAAAGATGGCATGGAGCCTGGGTCGCTTGCGGTTCTGGACACGGCTGGGAGCAGTCCGCCACCGTCCCGCGCTCTGGTGGGGGTCTTCAACCAGGTTGGTATGCAGGCGGTGTCTAGCGCTGGCCGTGGTGTTTCTACGGTCACCCCGGCCTCCCCCAGTCTGCTGGGCTCTGACACGGGAGTGGTGCTCAACGAACCTTCCATCCGCACCCCGCTGTCAAGCCGCCGCAGCTCGGGGGGCTCTGGGCGTGCCCCCAAGATGACGGCTGGGCGGAAGCCTTCGCCCAACCACGCAGTTTTGTCCCTTCCTTCGCTTGTTGCGTCGGCGAGCATGGATCTACAGGCTGCGCTGGGTGCCGCGGGCGCGTCGGTCAAGGCAAGGTGCTCCCGGGCTTCCCCGGTCTCTCAACGTGCTCCAAGTGCTAGGGCCAAGGTGGCGTCGGGCGACCTGTCCTCCATGGAGAGTGCGCAGCTTTGCCAGGCGGACAAGAATCTCGAGACCTCAGTTAACCCCCCTCCTTTAAGATTCTGAATGCTTTTACAGATCCGCAACTTGTTTCAATCCTAGACGACAACGACTTTGAGGTAGGTGCGGAGAGTGGTGAGCTTGTTTCTCTTATTCGTGCTCGCAAGGATGCCCAAGCGGCTCTGGCTGAGGCAGTCGCTGTGGCCAAGGCCAGGGAGGCCAACGCCACGGCATTGTCTGTCCCTGGATCTGCAGGGATTGTGGCTAACTCTAACCCGTTAGTCCTGTCGGAGGGGGGGTGCTGAAACCAGGGAGGTTGAGGCAACTCCCTCGATGAGCCGTGCCCCGGCTAAAAAACGTGTGGCAAAACTGGTGACCTCCAGAGGGGTGCGCCTTCGCAATCGTATAATTTGATGCGCTACTTGTTCTGGAACATTCGGGGTTGTGGTCATTCGGGTCGCCGCACTCAACTCAAAGAGTATATTGCTCGGGAACGGATTGACGTCGTGGCGCTTCAAGAAACGATCAAATCCGATTTTTCTTATAGAGACCTTGCGGCCTACGATCCTCTTCATCGTTTTGTGTGGGGCTGGGTTCCCTCCCGTGGCCACTCGGGCGGCCTTCTTCTGGGATGTAATAGTGATGTATGTGATGTTGTAAGTTGGGACGCGGGCTCCTTTTTCATTTCTGTGACGATCAAACATAGAATTACCTTAGCTTCCTGGGCGATTTTATGTGTTTACGGCCCGTTAGACCACTCGCGCGCGGCGGATTTCTTGGGTGAAATCCAAAGCTTGGTTGGGGCCAAGCAAGCTGCAGATATCCCCATCGTCCTTGGGGGAGATTTTAACCTTATACGCTCGGGAGCGGATAAGAACAACCGCAATATTGACTGGCCTAGAGTTACTCTTTTCAACAATGCTATTGCGGCTTGTGCCCTGCGGGAAATTGCTGGGACTGGCGCTAGATATACGTGGACCAACAAGCAACTCGCTCCGGTGCGTAGCGTTCTTGACCGAGTCTTTCTTACGACAGACTGGGAAGTACTCTTTCCCATGTGTACGTTGGTCGCGGAAACGCGCATGGGGTCGGACCATGTTCGTCCGTTGATCTTGGCCTCCGGGGAGATAGGATCAAGAGAAGCCCGCGTTTCTACTTTGAAACTGGGTGGTTTGAGGTAGAAGGGTTCGGACCCATGCTGATTGCTCGCTGGGAGCAAGCCAGGGTTGCGGCTGGCCGCTCCAGGGGCCCTCTCGACACTTGGGTTACGGCGTCCGGTGCTCTTCGTGGTTTCCTCCGCGGGTGGGGTGCAAACCACGGGAGTGAAGCTAAACGCGCAAGGGAAGCTATCATCGAAGAAATAAAAAGCCTGAGACATGCAAGCTGACTCCAGAACTTTTTCAGAAGCGGAATGGGCTAACCGTTATGCCCTCGAAAACCAAGTGCTTGCCATCCTCAGGGAAGAGGAGGAATATTGGCGACGTAGGGGCGGCGTCAAGTGGATTACTAAGGGTGATGCGAATACAGGCTATTTTCATGCCTTTGCCAACGGCCGTAAACGGAAGTGCACGATTTTGAGACTTGAAACCGAGCACGGGCTGCTGGTCAGTCAAGCCGAGATTTCGGCCCACATTTATGGTTTCTTCCTTAACTTGTTGGGAACAGTGGAGGAGAAGCCCTTGCGCCTACGTATTGACTTCTAGGGGGAAGATGCCCGTGTGTCGCAAGCTGAGAATGATTCCTTGGCCCTGTCCTTCTCCACGGCGGAGATTGATGAAGCGGTTGACTCGATGACGATAGATACAGCACCTGGCCTGGATGGCTGGCCGGCTGCTTTCTTTCGCCGCTTTTGGCCTGCGCTCAAAGACATTTTTATGATATTATTAATGGCTTCACGCTAGGTACGGTAGACATTTCGCACCTCAACTTCGGAGTCATCAGCCTCATCCCCAAAGTTAAAGGGGCCGATTCTATCAAGCAATATCGCCCCACCACTCTTATTAACGTGCCGTTCAAAATTTGCTCCAAGGCCTACTCGGCGAGGCTAGCCCCGGTAGCGCAGCGCATGATTGACTATAGTCAGTCAGGTTTCCTCAAAGGCCGCA
Source organism: Aegilops tauschii subsp. strangulata (assembly GCF_002575655.3). NCBI lineage: Eukaryota > Viridiplantae > Streptophyta > Magnoliopsida > Poales > Poaceae > Aegilops > Aegilops tauschii. The sequence goes on from NC_053039.3 coordinate 232,936,771, forward strand.
ACATTCTCGAAGGTCTGGTAGTGTTGCAAGAGATTGTCCACGAGCTTAAACGCACGCGGCAGTCGGCCGTGCTTCTCAAGCTCGACATTGAGAAAGCCTACGATCGAGTGAACTGGGAGTTCATTCGCGAGGTACTGATTCGGAAGGGATTCGAATCAGGTTTTGTTCACCGTATCATGCACTGATACGTCTCCAACGTATCTATAATTTATGAAGTATTCATGCTATTATATTATCTATCTTAGATGTTTAATGGGCTTTATTATACACTTTCATATGATTTTTGGGACTAACCTATTAACCTAGAGCCCGGTGCCAGTTTCTGTTATCTCCTTGTTTTAGAGTATCGTAGAAAAGAAAAACCAAACGGAGTCCAATTGACGTGCCACTTGACGGAGATCATTTTTGGACCAGAAGAAGCCCACGGAGTACCGACAGTAGGCCATAAGAGTCTTGGGCTGCCCACGAGGGTGGGGGGCGCGCCCACCCCGCTAGGGCGCGCCCCCTTCTTCGTGGACAGCCCGGAAACCCCCCTGACGTGAAATCAACACCAACACCTCTCATATATACCCAAACTTCCAGAAAGAAACCTAGATCGGAAGTTACGCCGCCGCAAGCCTCTGTAGCCATGAGAAATCAATCTAGGCCCTCTCCGGCACCCTGCCGGAGGGGGCCATCATCACCGGTGGCCATGGAGGAGTATCTCGGAGGGGCGATAATCATCATGAAGGCCAAGGACCAGAGGGTGGAGGCCATGGAGGAGGAAGCACAAGGGGGAGAACCTCTCCTCCTCTCTCTTGGTGGCACCGGAGTGCCATTGGGAGGGGAATCATCGCCGCGGTGATAGTCTTCATCAACATCACCGTCATCATCACCATCCTCATCTCTTTTACGCGGTCCACTTTCCCGCACCCCGCTGTAATCCCTACTTTGAACATGGTGCTTTATGCCACATATTATGATCCAATGATGTGTTGCCATCCTATGATGTTTTGAGTAGATATCTTTTGTCTATGGGTTGATTGATGATCTAGATTGGTATGAGTTGTATGTTTTACTTTGATGCTGTCCTATGGTGCCCTCCGTGTCGCGCAAGCGTGAGGGGTTCCGCTATAGGGTGTTGCAATACGTTCATGATTCGCTTATAGTGGGTTGGTGAGTGACTGAAACACAAACCCGAGTAAGAGGGATTGTTGCATATGGGAATAAAGAGGACTTGATGCTTTAATGCTATGGTTGGATTTTACCTGAATGATCTTTAGTAGTTGCGGATGCTTGCTAGAGTTCCAATCATAAGTGCATATGATCCAAGTAGAGAAAGTATGTTAGCTTATGCCTCTCCCTCATATGAAACTGCAATAGTGATTACCGGTCTTGTTAACAATTGCCTAGGACAATTCCGCACACCGATCCACCATTATTCCACACTCGTTATTTATAATATTTAGTAATATATTCTAACTTTATGATAACGGCACCTACTTTTATATTTTATCTCTCCGATACCATGCAAAGTTATCCTCTTCATACCCACAACGTAGTTTTATTTCTCGTTTCTAGTTGGAAGCAAACGTTCGGTGTACGTAGAGTCGTATCAGTGGCAGATAGGGCTTGAGAGAATATTGATCTTACCTTTAGCTCCTTGTGGGTTCGACACTCCATAATTATCACTTCCAGCTTTGAAAATTGCTACGATGATTCCCTGCACTTGGGGATTATCAAGCTCTTTTCTGGCGCCGTTGCCGGGGAGCAATAGCGTGGGGTTGATATTCTCGTGTGTGCTTGTTTGCTTTCTTCACTAAGTAGATTTTATTTTTCCTTTTTGTTTATGTTTAGTTGTGGGTGAAACATACAAAAAAATAAAAGAATGAAAATACAAAAAAATTTACTTGCCTTCCTTGCCTAAAAAGTTTTTCAAAAAGAGAAGTGATTGGAAAGTTATGCATTGAAGAAGTGAGGGTCGACCTTGAGCACTTGTGTTCATGCTCACGGAAACAATGTAGAATTTTTCATGGCAGTTTCTCTGTAAATAATTATCCCCTTGTGTATATCCATTGTATTATAAAAATAATGTGCCAAGCTTTGGTTTTAGGATGATTAGATTGCTTGTTTACTATGTGCAGAACAAAAACAGAAACTTTGGCTGTAGTGCGTGAATTTACATTTTTTTACTGGAAAGTCAAATGGGTCTGGAACTTTTTTCACATTACTTCTGTACAAATTGTTCAAATTTTCAAATTTATTTCATAATTTTAGGAGTTACATAAGTTTGCTAAACTTCCACATTACTACAGACTGTCCTGTTTAAGACAGATTCTATTTTTGATGCATTGCTTGCTTGTTTTGATGAAACTATCGATTTCCATCAGTGGATTAAGCCATGTAAAAGTTATATTATAGTAGCTATAATGCAAAAACAAAATATGAATTGGTTTGCAACAGTACTTATAGTAGTGATTTGCTTTGTTACACTAACGGATCTCACAAAGTTTTTGTTAAAGTTTTGTGTGGATGAAGTGTTCAAAGATCGAGGAGCTATCAACATGAGAAGAATAAAGAGAGGCAAGAGTTCAAGCTTGGGGATGCCCAAGGAACCCCAAGTGTAACACCCCGCATGTAACTTTCCATATTTGTAACTCCGACTCTTGCCATTTTCGGCTATGTGTTATGATATTCCCTCCGTGGTTAGGTTTTGTTTTTTTGTTTTGCATTTTGTTTTGTCATGCATTTCATATCATGTCATCATGTGCATCGCATTTGCATACGTGTTCGTCTCATGCATCCGAACATTTTCCCCGTTGTCCGTTTTGCAATCCGGCACTCCTATCTCCTCCGGTGCACCCCTCTTGTTTTCTTTCGTGAACGTGTGTCAAACATTCTCGGAATGGACCGAGGCTTGTCAAGTGGCCTTAGTATACCACCGGTAGGCCACCGGTCAAGTTTCGTTCCATTTGGAGGTCGTTTGGTACTCCAACGGTTAACCGGGCATCCGCAAAGTCCATTTGTGTGTTGCAGCAAACCCCCCTCAAAAACCAGCCCAAAACCCACCAAACTCTCTTCCATGCTCTAGGTCGTTCGATCACGATCGTGTGGGCGAAAATCACACCTTATTTGGAGCCTCCTAGCTCCCTCTACCTATTTATATGTGACCCTCCCGAAAAACGCACGCAGATCAAATCCTAGCCCTCTTCCACCTCGCGCCCGGACAATTTTCCCCGCCGCCGGACGTGTCCGCCGCCTCCGCCCGACGAATCGGGGGCCGCCCCGTGTTGCCCGACCCGCCGCCGAGGCCCGCCGAGCCCAGCGCGGGCCCGCGGGTCCCGTTCGCCGCCGCCTGCCGCCCGCGGCTCGGCCCGCTCCCGCGGCGCCCGCCGGCTCCCTCCGCCGCCGCTCCCGCGCGCCTCCCCGGCCTCGCCGTCGCCGGCCGCCGTGCCACCGCCGCCCCTCGCCTACGGCCGTCGCCGGCGCTACCCGCCGCGCCGTGCCCCGCTGCCGCCGTGCGCCGCCACCGGCGCCTCCCCGCGCCTCTCCTTCATCTCCTCCGACCGCCGGCCGCGTCGCCCCTCTCCTCCCGTCGCCGGAGACGAGCCCGACGACCCCGGCCTCGATCCGATCTGGGTCAACGCGAGGTTGACCCGAGACCCCGCCCCCCCCGAATTTGCTGTCTTGGATATTTTACAGCATTTGCCCATGTTTATCATTGCATAACTCACTGCGCATAGCTCCGTTTCACGCGTGTAATATGTCAAATTGTTCGCCTCGTGATGCTCTACAGTTTGTTAAATTCCACCATGTTCATTAGAGGACATCTTGATGCCCAAATCTCTGTTGCAAAAGTGCTAGTTGCTGTTATCTTCTGGTTCTTAGCAGAACTTGGAGATTTGTTATTTTTGTATCATTTAATCCGTGCTTCTTATGGGCATGAGCTCTATAAGTGTTTTGTTGTATGCCATGCCATATTTCTAGTGGTGTATGCCATGTATTTTTGTGATCTCTGTGGTGACTAGCACAAGCATCCAAACTAGGCTCCGTAATGTTTCTGATTTCAGAGACTAGTGATTTCTCCAAGTCTGTCTGCTGTTATTTTGTTGCCATGTAAAATTGATGCTACAGAGAGATCCATGCATATTTTGGAGATGTTCATTAAGGATGTTTTGTACATATTGTGGTAATTGATCCATTCCTTCCCTTGTTTGTAATTATGGAGTGCCTTAGCATGACTCAATCTTGCTCTACTTTTGCTATAAAATATTTCTGGCAGATTCTTAACATGATATTCATTTTTGCCAAGCTTGTTGTAGTTGATCCATACATGCTATGTACTAGTGCTTCCCATGGTTAGCTTCATAAACATGCCATCTTGCTATAGGTATGCTTGTTTTTCCATGCATTGCTCTGTAGTGAGTGCATCAAGCTCATAAAGAGGCCTTCATATTATTGTTTCTGGAACCAGATAACGAAACTTGCTATGTTTACATGCTTGCCATCATATCTTCTGGTCCTTTTTGGCTTATGGTCAGTAAGGGACTTTTGTCATATGCATTTAGTATAATACTGCCATGCCTAGTTTTGCCATGCTAAGTTCCTGTAGCATGTTGATTTCGTGCTCTGAACATTGCTCTCTGATGCTGTTTTCCGCCATGTCCAGTAATTTCACTGTCTGTGAACCTGTTATCTTTTGCACTTTTGCCATGCTTGTTTGAGCTTGTTATGTTCTGAACTAGCCGTAGCTCAGTGTTCTTCTTTTGTCAACCATCTCCTGTAGATTACTGTCATATGCTTTGTTTCTATGTTGGAGTGCTGTAGCATGGTTACTTGTTGCATTTTAAGTGCTATCATGCTGTTTATCGCAGATTCGTGTCATTCTTGTTTTGCTTGACATTTGCAAACCGTGCATCCGTTTCCGGTGATCTTTATATCGATTTCGACCGAAATCATCTCATCTTTCCAGTGGCATGCTTGGTTTGACAAGTTACTGCCTTGTTCATCAATTTCCTCCCGGAGCACGCATATGCATCGCATATCATATCTTGCATATCATACATGTTTTGCATCATGTTGCTTGTGCATTTCTCGTGATTGATTGTGGTTCCGTTGCTTGTGTTCTTGTCTTGGGTAGAGCCGGGAGACGAGTTCGTGAACGAGGAACCTGTTGAGTACGCTTACGAGGATCAAGCTTTCGACAACTCTGAGAACCTTGCAGGCAAGATGACCACCCCTCGAAATCACTTCTATCTTTGCTTTGCTAGTTGTTCGTTCTATTGCCATGCTGCGCTACCTATCACTTGCTATATCATGTCTCCCATTTTGCCATGTCAGCCTCTAACCATCCTTTCCTAGCAAACCGTTGTTTGGCTAAGTTACCGCTTTTGCTCAGCCCCTCTTATAGCGTTGCTAGTTGCAGGTGAAGTTGAAGTTTGTTCCATGTTGGAACATGGATATGTTGGGATATCACAATATCTCTTATTTAATTAATGCATCTATATATTTTGGTAAAGGGTGGAAGGCTCGGCCTTATGCCTGGTGTTTTGTTCCACTCTTGCCGCCCTAGTTTCTGTCTTACCGGTATTATCTTCCTTGAGTTTGCGTTCCTTACGCGGTCGGGTGATTTATGGGACCCCCTTGACAGTTCGCCTTGAATAAAACTCCTCCAACAAGGCCCAACTTTGGTTTTACCGTTTTCCACCTAAGCCTTTCCCCCGGGTTTTCGCGAGCCCGAGGGTCATCTTATTTTAACCCCCCCGGGCCAGTGCTCCTTCGAGTCTTGGTCCGAACTGAGTAGACTGCGGGGCCCCCTCTTGGAAACACGAGGTCTGGTTTTACTCGTAGGATGTCTCATCTGGTGTGCCCTGAGAACGAGATATGTGCAGCTCCTATCGGGATTTGTCGGCGCATCGGGCGGCTTTGCTGGTCTTGTTTTACCATTGTCGAAATGTCTTGTAAACCGGGATTCCAAGACTGATCGGGTCTTTCCGGGAGAAGGTTTATCCTTCGTTGACCGTGAGAGCTTATGATGGGCTAAGTTGGGACACCCCTGCAGGGTATTAACTTTCGAAAGCCGTGCCCACGGTTATGAGGCAGATGGGAATTTGTTAATGTCCGGTTGTAGAGAACTTGTCACTTGACCCAATTAAAATACATCAACTGCGTGTGTAGCCGTGATGGTCTCTTCTCGGCGGAGTCCGGGAAGTGAACACGGTCTGAGTTATGAATGACGTAAGTAGGAGTTCAGGATCACTTCTTGGTCATTGCTAGATGACGACCGTTCCGTTGCTTCTCTTCTCGCTCTCTTTTGCGTATGTTAGCCACCATATATGCTTATTGCCGCCACAGCTCCACCTCATTACACCTTCCTTTCCTATAAGCTTAAATAGTCTTGATCTCGCGGGTGTGAGATTGCTGAGTCCTCGTGACTCACAGGTTCTACCAAAACAGTTGCAGGTGCCGACGATGCCAGTGCAGATGATGGGGTCGATCTCAAGTGGGAGTTCGACGAGGAACGTGGTCGTTACTATGTGTCTTTTTCTGATGATCAGTAGTGGAGCCCAGTTGGGACGATCGGGGATCTAGCATTTGGGGTTGTCTTATTTTCATTTGGATCTTGACCGTAGCCGGTCTATGTGTGTATTTTGGATGATGTATGAATTATATTTATGTATTGTGTGAAGTGGCGATTGTAAGCCAACTCTTTATCCCATTCTTGTTCATTACATGGGATTGTGTGAAGATGACCCTTCTTGCGACAAAACCACTATGCGGTTATGCCTCTAGGTCGTGCCTCGACACGTGGGAGATATAGCCGCATCGTGGGCGTTACACCAAGTAAATATTTCAAAGGATACTCAAGCATCTAATCTTGGGGATGCCCCGGTTTGCATCCCATCTTTCTTCTTCAACAATTATCGATATACCTCGGTTTTTGCTTTGTTCACATGATTTGCATATTTTGTGTTTTTGTTTTTCCTTTAAGAACCATGCTAGCATGAGATAGCCCTTAATTGATTTATAGAATACTTCATGTGCTTCACTTAAATCTTTTAAGTATGATCTTATAGAATTGCTCTTTGTGCTTCACTTAAATCTTTTGAGTATGGTTTTATAGAATGCTTCATGTGCTTCAGTTATACATTTTGAGCTTGGATATTGGTTAGTCTATATTAATTGTAGAATGCTACATGAACTTCACTTATATATTTTGGAGTATGAATAATACTATCATATAAAGTGGGTTTGGAAGAGTGTCAACTTTAGGAATTAGTGATCCCACTATTTTGGAGGGTGTTGAATCTTAATGTGATATTTATGAAAGTGGATTTGGAAGAGTGTCAACTTTAGCTAGTAATGATTCCACTATTTCTGAAGAGGTTCCAATTGAGTATGAGAACAAATTTGCTATCCATGATGCTACTGATAATTATTATGAGGGAGGAATACATGCTTGTAGGAGTTGCAATAATATCGAGTTTCCTCTCTATGTGCTTAAAGTTTTGAAGTTATACTTGTTTTTCCTTCCTATGCTAGTTGATTCTTGTTCCCATAAGTTGTGTGCTCACAAAATCCCTAGGCACAGGAAGTTGGTTAGAATCAATTGTGCTAGTCATATTCTTCAAGATGCTCTCCTTGTGCTTCAATTCCTACCTTTTATGTGAGCATCATTGAAATCATCATGCCTAGCTAAAAGGCATTAAAGAAAAGCGCTTGTTGGGAGACAACCCAATATTTACCCTTACTGTTTTTGTGTGTTTACATGATTAATCTACTGTAGTGATCATGTTTTATAGCTTTTGTTTCAATAAAGTGCCAAGTAAGACCTTTGGGAAGACTTAGGAGAAAGTTAATGTGATCTTGCTGTAAAAACAGAAACTTTGCGCTCACGAGATTAGCTGTCATTTTTTATAGAAGAGTGATTTTGAGTTGATTCTTTTTGCAGAAGATTAATAGACAAATTCCTCACGTCCACCAATTTATTTTATAATTTTTGGAGTAGCATAAGTATGGTTTATGTTCAGATCATTACAGACTGTTCTGTTTCTGACAGATTCTGTTTTCATTGCATAGTTTGCTTCTTTCTAGTTTCTATGAATGGTATAGTAGACATTGTGTGGGAACAATTATGAACCTTGTCTTTGACAGTACCAAAGTGTGTGGTTTAATCTTTATCATACCAACCTATCTCACGAAGTTTCCTTAAGTTTTGTGTGATTGAAGTTTTCAAGCTTTGGGTGAGATATCGATATGAGGAGAATAAGGAGAGGAAAGACCCTAAGCTTGGGGATGCGCAAGGCACCCCAAGGTAATTTTCAAGGAAGACTCAAGCGCCTAAGCTTGGGGATGCCCCGGAAGGCATCCCCTCTTTCGTCTTCAAAACTATCGGTATACCTTACTCGGAGCTATAGTTTTACTCGTCACATGATATGTGTTTTGCTTGGAGTGTATTTTCAATTTTACTTGCTGTTTGAATAAAATCATTGGATCTGAAATATTGAATGAAAAAGAATCCTCCCATGGCTAGTTAATTATTTGACTACTCAGTGTTCTTCACTCATATCTTTTGGAGTAGTTTGTCATTTACTCATGTGCTTCATGTATATCCTATGAATAAATGGTTGGATAAATTGAATGTCATAAATCTGAATTTATATATGTTTTATATGCTTATAACATGGGGAGTAATGACTTCACACATAATAAGTATAGGTAGTAAACTTATTGAAAGTTAGCAAACGTGGAGTTGGTCACTTGAACAATTCATGAAAGAATATTGAAGGAAGAGGGATTTCACATATAAATATACTATCTTGGACATCTTTTGTAATTGTGAGCAATCATTAAAATATGACATGCTAAAAGGTTGATGTTGGACAAGGAAGACAACGTAATGGGTTATGTTTTCTTATATTTGAAATAAAGTATATTGTCATGGATCGCCCAACACGTTGAGCTTGCCTTTCCCCCTTATGCTAGCCAAATTCTTTGCACTAAGTAGAGATACTACTTGTGCTTCCAAATACCCTTAAACCCGGTTTTGCCATAAGAGTCCACCATACCTACCTATGGATTGAGTATGATCCTTCAAGTAAGTTGTCATCGGTGCAAGCAACAAAAATTGCTCTCTAAATATGTATGATTGATTAGTGTGGAGGAAATAAGCTTTATACGATCTTGTGATGTGGAAGAAATAAAAGCGATGGACTGCATAATAAAGGTCCATATCACAAGTGGCAATATAAAGTGACGTTCTTTCACATTAAGATTTTGTGCATCCAACCCTGAAAGCGCATGTCAACCTCTGCTTCCCTCTGCGAAGGGCCTATCTTTTACTTTTATCTCTAAACCTTATGCAAGAGTCATGGTGATTTTCACCTTTCCTTTTTACATTTTATCCTTTGGCAAGCGCATTGTGTTGGAAAGATTCTGATATATATATATATATATATATCCTATTGGATGTAAGGCATCATGAACTATTATTGTTGACATTACCCTTGAGGTAAAAGGTTGGGAGGCGAATCTATAAGCCCCTATCTTTCTCTGTGTCTGATTAAAACTTTGAACCCATAAATATCGCGTGAGTGTTAGCAATTGTGAAAGACTAAATGATAGTTGAGTATGTGGAGTTTGCTAAATCAAAGCTCTGACATAGACTCTTCCTGAAAATAAGATGAATTGTAATTGTTTGATGACTGATAACACGGTTTGTTAGTTTTCAAGAAAGTTTATGATCTATACTTTAACATGTGAATAGCTTGTTACTTTATCATGAGAAGTTTTATGAGATGAGCTACTGTTATGACATATAATGATGCTAGAAAAAGTGATTAGAATTATCTTTGATCAAACTTAAGCACTTGCTAGCATTCACACTTCATAAATTATTTCTTTTATCATTTACCTACTCGAGGACGAGCAGGAATTAAGCTTGGGGATGCAGATACGTCTCCAACGTATCTATAATTTATGAAGTATTCATGCTGTTATATTCTCTATCTTGGCTGTTTAATGGGCTTTATTATACACTTTTATATGATTTTTGGGACTAACCTATTAACCTAGAGCCCAGTGCCAGTTTCTGTTTTCTCCTTGTTTTAGAGTATCGCAGAAAAGGAAAACCAAACGGAGTCCAATTGACGTGCCACTTGATGGAGATCATTTTTGGACCAGAAGAAGCCCATGGAGTATCGGAAGTAGGCCGGAAGAGTCCCGGGCTGCCCACGAGGGTTGGGGCGCGCCCCGTGCCTCGTGGACAGCCCGGAAACCCCCCTGACATGAAATCAATGCCAACACCTCTCATATATACCCAAACTTCCAAAAAGAAACCTAGATCGGAAGTTCCGCCGCCGCAAGCCTCTGTAGCCACGAGAAATCAATATAGGCCCTCTCCGGCACCCTGCCGGAGGGGGCCATCATCACCGGTGGCCATGGAGGAGTATCTCGGAGGGGCCATCATCATCATGAAGGCCAAGGACCATAGGGTGGAGGCCATGGAGGAGGAAGCACAAGGGGGAGAACCTCTCCTCCTCTCTCTTGGTGGCACCGGAGTGCCATCGGGAGGGGAATCATCGCCGCGGTTATAGTCTTCATCAACATCACCATCATCATCATCACCATCCTCATCTATTTTACGCGGTCCACTCTCCCGCACCCCGCTGTAATCCCTACTTGAACATGGTGCTTTATGCCACATATTATGATCCAATGATGTGTTGCCATCCTATGATGTTTTGAGTAGATATCTTTTGTCTATGGGTTGATTGTTGATCTAGATTGGTATGAGTTGTATGTTTTACTTTGATGCTGTCCTATGGTGCCCTCCGTGTCGCGCAAGCGTGAGGGGTTCCGCTGTAGGGTGTTTCAATACATTCATGATTTGCTTATAGTGGGTTGGTGAGTGACTGAAAGACAAACCCGAGTAAGAGGGATTGTTGCGTATGGGAATAAAGAGGGCTTGATGCTTTAATGCTATGGTTGGGTTTTACCTTAATGATCTTTAGTAGTTGCGGATGCTTGCTAGAGTTCCAATCATAAGTGCATATGATCCAAGTAGAGAAAGTATGTTAGCTTATGCCTCTCCCTCATATGAAACTGCAATAGTGATTACCGGTCTTGTTAACAATTGCCTAGGACAATTCCGCACACCGATCCACCATTATTCCACACTCGTTATTTATAATATTTAGTAATATATTCTAACTTTATGATAACGGCACCTACTTTTATATTTTATCTCTCCGATACCATGCAAAGTTATCCTCTTCATACCCACAACGTAGTTTTATTTCTCGTTTCTAGTTGGAAGCAAACGTTTGGTGTACGTAGAGTCGTATCAGTGGCAGATAGGGCTTGAGAGAATATTGATCTTACCTTTAGCTCCTTGTGGGTTCGACACTCCATACTTATCACTTCCACCTTTGGAAATTGCTACGATGATTCCCTGCACTTGGGGATTATCATGCACCTAGTCTCGGGGGGCCAGACTGCGGTGTCGATTAACGGAGAAGTTGGGAACTTCTTTCGCAACAAACGAGGTCTCGGGCAGGGAGATCCTTCCTCCCCTTTGATCTTTAACTTTGTTGCGGACGCCCTCTCAACCATGGTGCACAAGGCTAAGAGCGTCGGTCACATCCGTAGAGTTGTTCCCCACCTCATCCCCGGTGGGATCACGCATCTTCAATATGCGGACGACACCCTGTTGCTCTTCTACCCTGATGATCATAGTGTAGCCTCGATTAAACTCATTCTCCTCGCTTTTGAGATTATATTAGGCCTGAAGATCAACTTTCTCAAGAGTGAGGTGATAGCCATTGGGATGGACTCACCCCTCGCCGCCCATATTGCCAACCTGCTCAATTGCAAGCTAGGGAGCTTCCCAATTAAGTACTTAGGTCTTCCTATCTCGGATAAATACATCTCTATTCTAGAGTGGGAACCTCTGTACGGCAAGGTGGCGAACGCGTTAGCCCTTGGCACGGCCGGTTCCTCTCCTCGGCTGCCAAGTTGATCCTGACAAATACTAGCCTCTCCTCTTTACCCACGTTTACTATGGGCATGTTCCTGCTGGCTGATGCGTCCACGCCAAGCTCGATACACCTCGTTCCAAGTTCTTTTGGGAAGGAACTGGGACAAAAAAGAAGTACCACTTGATCAAGTGGGCAGCGCTGTGCCGTCCCAAGAAATTTGGTGGTTTAGGGATCCTAAACTCCAAACTCATGAATGTTGCGCTCCTCACCAAGTGGATTTGGAAACTTGCTTAGAACGAACAAGGCCTTTGGGCGGATATCCTACGTGCTAAATACTTTCCCGATGGGAATTTCCTCACTGCTAAGGCTAGGGGGTCACCTTCCTAGAACGGGATCCAGACCGTTAAGCCAGCCTTCACGTTAGGAGCCAAGTTCAGCGTTAATAATGACACCTCCACGAGGTTCTGGCTCGACCATTGGCTCGTCTCGGAACCTCTTTGGCACAGTCATTTCGCCATTTACCAATTAGCCACTAACGTTAACATTCTCGTGGCCGACGTGCTTAGATCCAGCCCACCCACCATTTCTTTCAAAAGACCGCTCCTCGTTCACGAACGGGCCTGTTGGGACGGGCTCCTAACTGCTTTGGATGGAGTGGCTCTCCGACCCGAGGCCGACACGGTCTCTTGGTCCCTCACGAGCTCCGGGAAGTTTTCAGTTTAGTCTTTATACAACAAGCTGACTGAGGGGCCGACCCTGGACATAGCTAGGGGGCTATGGAAAGCATCTATCCCCTTGAAGATCAAAGTTTTCCTATGGCAAATGTTCCGTGACCGCCTCCCCTCCTCTAAAAACATCGCTAAAAGGCACGGACCTTCCAATGGTTCATGTGCGTTGTGTGGTGAGCACGAAGATGCTAACCACATCTTCTTCAAATGCCACCTTGCCCGCTTTGCTTGGAGTGTAGTGCGTGAGGCGTTTGGGAAGAATTGGAACCCGCAGTCGGCTTCGGACCTTCGTGGGATTCTTCTCGCTCATAGGGGTGGTTTTGGGCGTGTTCTGTGGAGATGTGTAGGAGCGCTGTGCTGGGCCCTATGGACTACTCGAAATAAGATGACTATTGAGCACAAATTTCCCACTCACCCTGCTGACATTATTTTCAAATGTCACTTGTTCCTTCAGACATGGACACCGTTGGGGAAACAGCGTGACGCAGACAGGATGACGGAGGCCATGGAGCGGATTCGTATGATCCAGATTGATGCCCGTCACTAGGTTGCTATTGGCTGCTTTGTTTTGGTCTGGTTGCTTGGGAGCTGTAGTTTCTTTTCTATCTTATTCAGGCTCAGGCCGGTTGCATGTATCGTACTTTGGTTGCGGCCATTATCTTTTCTGTTGTATTGTGTTGAACCTGTTGGATGCTGTGTGTAGGTGGGCTTTATTAATTTAAAGCCGGACGGTGCCTGCATCTTCGTTCTAAATAAAAGAAGGCAATATAAAATTCCAATTTCCACCAAGGAAGGGTATGGAACACTTCCCTAGAACCAGAATTAGGCCACCATATGAAGCAATCATGAGGGCATCTTATGGATCTCGAAACAAAGATGACAAAACTTAGATCCTTTGCTTTATGCCTAGCTAAGGGTGTAAAACGATAGCGCTTGTTCGGAGGCAACACAATGAATAAAAATTATTTTTGCTTTTTGATTTCTGTTCTTCAGTGTTAGCACAATTATGATACTGTTATTATTGTGTTTTTTGTGTTTTAATTAGTGTTTGTGCCAAGTAAAGCCTTTAGGATCTTCTTGGGTGATAGTTGTTTGATCTTGCTGAGATACAGAAACTTTCGCGCTCACGAAAAATAATTTTAAATTTTTAACCAGAGCATGATGAAATACCAATTATTTTTCTGGAAGATTAATATACAAATTTCTCAGGTTTTCCTAATTTCTCAAGATTTTTGAAGATTCATAAGTATTCGAATTATCCAGGTTGGTACAGACTGTTCTGTTTTTGACAGATTCTGTTTTCTTTGCGTTGTGTGCTTGTTTTGATGATTCTATGGTTTTCTTTCATGAGTTTTTGCCATAGAAAAGTTCGAATACAGTACATATAATGCAAGAATAAAATATGAATTTGTTTGCTACAGTACTTATAGTAGTGATTTATTTTCTTATACTAACGGATCTCACGAAGGTTTTGTTGAGTTTTGTGTGATTGAAGTTTTCAAGTTTTGGGTTATCTTACGATGGATGAAGGAATAAGGAGTAAGAAGAGCCTAAGCTTGGGTATGCCCATGGCACCCCAAGTTATTATCCAAAAAGAAGCAAGCAACTAAGCTTGGGGATGCCCCGAGTGGCATCCCCACTTTCTTCTAACGACCATCGATATTTTACTCGAATCTATATTTTTATTCGTCACATACTATGTGTTTTGCTTGGAGCGTCTTGTATGATATGAGTCTTTGATTGTTTTGTTTTGTGTTTTTAGTCTTGATTCCTTGCTGAATACACCTAATTGAGAGAGCCAAAATTATGCCATAACTTGTTAGAATTGTTCTCTATGCTTCACTTATTTTTTTATGAGCTATGGATTTGCTCTAGTGCTTCACTTATATATTTTTGAGCGCGGTGTGCTTTACTATTTTTTGAAGAAATGCTCTCTTGCTTCACTTCGATTTATTTGAGAGTTAGTAAAATTTTCAAGAAATTCTCTCTTGCTTCACATAAATTAATTTGAGAGAAAGAAAAATTATGCTCATGATATTCACTTATATTTGTTTGAGATTTTCAAAACAACACATGAAAATTACTTCCAAAGTGATAGATATCCAAGAAGGATACACTAAAAACTTTCATGAAGATCATTGGACAAAATAAACTTGATTATTTGTAATAGTTTTGAGATATGACGATGTGATATGTGAGTAATGTTGATGAGTAATTGTGCTTTATTAAGAATATTGGTGTTAGGTTTGTGATTCCCTATGCAAGCGCGAATGTCAATAGTCATGCAATGAAATTACATCCTACTTGTGGTGCATTATTCGGTGTTAATTATGCTTAATGCTCTCTTATGAGATTATTCGTTTCTTGGTTGGTCGCTTCTCAATCTTTTGCTGGCCTTCATTTTGCACTAATTATGATCACTACTTGTGCATCCAAAATCATTTAAACTAGTTTTGCCACATGAGTCCACTATACCTACCTATATGCGGTATTCTTTTGCCGTTCTAAGCAAATTTGTATGTGCAATCTCTAATATTCAAAATAAATATTTCTTCTGTGTGCTCGTACCGCTCGCGAGGCGGTGAGGGGTGCCTAATATTTTCCATGCTAGATGTGTTATTCTCACGATGAGTGTTTATTCACTTATCATTGCACGAGAGTAAGGTAAAGGTATTAGGGATGCCCAATCCCAAAATGATAAATGAATTTACTTTATGTTGCCAAATAGTAAATTCCTTGGAAAGTGTTGGTATGGAAGGCACCCGTGGATATGGTTAGCCATGGAAAGTGAAAGTATGGTGGAAAAAGGAATAAACTTTAATTTCTGTTTGGGACCGCCTATGATATATCTAGCATGGAAAGTGTTGGGAACTCTAAGTTGTTTTCGTTGGTGGGAAAAGTATGCCTCTCAAAAAAAATATCTCTCAATTTTCGCTTTGAGCTCTGGCACCTCTACAAATCTCTACTTCCCTCCGCGAAGGGCCTTTCTTTTACTTTATGCAATTTTTATTTTGAGTCTCCATCTTCTCTTATAAAGCACCAACTAGGAGGCACTACGATCGTACTTGAGCATTGGGTGTAGCTAATATGCGAGTGTGTTTCATGAATGGATCAATGAAATAGCATGATGGGCTAGGAATAACTTATTTTAGCGTTGATATTTTGAAAGACATGGTTGCTTGTTGATATGCTTGAGTATTGAAGTCTCATGTCAAAACTACACTATTGCTTTGAACCATATAAAAGTCAAAATGTCCATGCTATAAAGAAAAGAATATGAGATGACAAGTCAGGCAGCATTCCACATCAAAAATTCTGTTTTTATCATTTACCTACTCAAGGACGATCAGGAATTAAGCTTGGGGATGTTGATACGTCTCCAACGTATCTATAATTTTTTATTGTTCCATGTTGTTATATTATCATTCTTGGATGTTTTATAGTCATTTATATCATTTTTTGGTACTAACCTATTGACATAGTGCCAAGTGCCAGTTGCGGTTTTCTGCATGTTTTTTACATCGCAGGAAATCAATACCAAACGGAGTCCAAATGCAACAAAACTCTTTGTGGATTTTTTCGGACCAGAAGATATCCAGTGGGCTGGAGAAGCAGCTGGGGGTGCTTCGAGGGGAGCACAACCCACCAGGCGCGCCCAGGTGGGTTGTGCCCACCTCGGGTGCCCCCTGAACCGCCTCTTTGCTCTATAAATACCCCCAATATTCTAGAAACCCTAGGAGAGTCGACGAAAATCAATTCCAGCTGCCGCAGAGTCCAGAACCACCAGATCCAATCTAGACACCATCACAGAGGGGTTCACCACTTCCATTGGTGCCTCTCCGATGATGCATGAGTAGTTCTTTGTAGACCTTCGGTTCCGTAGTTAGTAGCTAGATGGCTTCCTCTCTCTCATTTGATTCTCAATACAATGGTCTCTTGGAGATCCATATGATGTAACTCTTTTTGCGGTGTGTTTGTTGGGGTCGGGTGAACTTTGACTTTATGATCAGATCTATCTTTTTATCCATGAAAGTTATTTGAGTTTCTTTGATCTCTTATATGCATGATTGCTTATAGCCTCGTATTTCTTCTCTGATATTTGGGTTTTGTTTGGCCAACTTGATCTATTTATCTTGCAATGGGAAGAGGTGCTTTGTAGTAGGTTCGATCTTACGGTGCTTGATCCAAGTGACAGAAGGGTAACTGACACGTATGTATCGTTGCTACTAAGGATAAAATGATGGGGTCAGTTTCTACAAAAATATATCTTGTCTACATCATGTCATCGTTCTTATTGCATTACTCCGGTTCTCCATGAACTTAATACACTAGATGCATGCTGGATAGCGGTCGATGTGTGGAGTAATAGTAGTAGATGCAGGCAGGAGTCGGTCTACTAATCTTGGACGTAATGCCTATTTAATGATCATTGCCTGGATATCGTCATGATTATTTGAAGTTCTATCAATTGCCCAACAATAATTTGTATACCCACCATTTGCTATTTTCTCGAGGGAAGGCACTAGTGAAACCTACGGCCTCCGGGTCTCTTCCTCATATTATTTGCCTTTGCGATCTATTTTATTTGCCTTTTATTTTCAGATCTATCAAACCCAAAAATACAAAAATACCTTGCTGCAATTTATTCTCATTTATTTTATATCGCGTTCCGACGATCCAATCTATCGTATTTTTTTCACGTCCATTTGTCAATTTCTGGCGCCGCTACCTGAAAGGGATTGACAACCCCTTTTATACATCGGGTTGCGAGTATTTGTTATTGTGCAGGTGTTGTTTACGTAGTGTTGCTTGGTTCTCCTACTGGTTCGATGACCTTGGTCTCATCACTGAGGGAAATACCTACCGTCGTTGTGCTGCATCATCCCTTCCTCTCTGGGGAAATATCGATGTAGTCCTAGTAGACATCAACCCCCTACCCGAGATCTGCCACTTTTTACACCGACAGGCACACCTGTCCTGGTAGCACTCATATGGGGAAGCTAAGGAACTGCAATGATCCAGCCCCGGTGGATCTGAGCGCCCGTTGTGCTGACGAATGGATTCACGCCAAACAGATCCCGCCATCGACCAGGCGCAGTCCTTTCGAGAGCGATGGAGAGCCATGCGGACGGTCATTGCCTCCTCCAACCCGCATGGGACGACACCCTAGTCAATGGACCCGGAGTGGTAGGAGTCACATCCGCTGTCCGCCGTGCCGGAGAAGACCGAAGATCACCGAACGGGAGCTTGGGATGGAAAGTGGAGTGGACTCGCTAGGGTTTGGTCCGGGTGCGGATGGGGATGAATATATGTGTGGTCGAGTGGGCCAGCATGGGCCTAGTCCGATGTGGCAAACGCACCCGCTCGTGCCCGAGCCACCCCATATCCGCCCCATATTTGGGATGGATATGAGGGGTACCGGTTAGCCTGAGCGTTTGAGGCTAGTTTGAGGCACCCGTATAGGTCGGTTTTGTTTAACCGATGAGTGACTCGGCCTTCCGCCCAGGCGTTTGAGGCTCCCGACTGTAGATGCTCTTACCTAGTGCTTTGCAGTTTGCACCATGTTTTGCGAGAGTAGTTGTGTATATTGCACGCTAGTGATACGTCTCCAACGTATCTATAATTTATGAAGCATTCATGCCATGTTTATTATAGTTTTGTATGATTTTGGTGCACTTTTATATGGCTTTTCTATGATTTTGATGGACTAACATATTGACCTATTGCGCGGCGCCAGTTGTAGTTTTCTGCTTGTTTTCGGTTACCCACAAAATCCATATCAAATGAAGTCCAAATGCAGCGAAACATTTTGACGTTTTTTTGGAACAAAAGAGACCCCCGAAGCTTCGTGGGAGGATTAGAAGAGCCACGAGGTGGCCAGTACCCACCAGGGTGCGCCAGGGGCCAAAGTGGTGGGCTGGTGGGTAGTGGGCACCTCATGGCCCATCTCAGCGTGAAACCAGCGCAAAAAATGCTATCAATACAGAAACCCCCAGAAATAACCCTAGAACTTCGACTCCACCGTCGCAAGCCTATGTATCTCCATGATCCAATCTAGAGCCCTTTTCAGGCACTTTGCCGGAGGGGGAAATCATCACCGGAGGCGATCTTCATCATCCCGACGGTCTCCATGATGAGGAGGGAGTAGTTCACTCTCGAGGCAGAGGGTTTGTACTAGTAGATATGTGTTTGATCTCTCTCTATCTCTCTCTCTCTCTCGTGTTCTTGATTTGGCACGATCTTGATATACCGCGAGCTTTGTTAATATAATTGGATCATATGGTGTTGTCCCCTCTCTATCTTGTGATGAATTGAGTTTTACCTTTGAGATTTCATTATTATCGGATTGAATACGTTTATGGATTAGAAAACACTTGGTGTATGTTTTGGCACTCAACTCGCGGATTCCCGAGGTGACATTGGGGTAATCTATGCATAGGAGTTAATGCACGTTTTCGTCCTTTTTTCTCTGGTAGAAATCTTGGGGCACTCTTTGAAGTTCTTTGTGTTGGATTAAGTATAATGAATCTGAAGTTGTTTGATGCAATCGTATAATCAATGTCGGAGTAAATGACCACGGGTAGCCTCATCATCCTCCCATGGTATTTCAAGACATCGAGGCCGGTTGCGCCCCTCAAGAATCAAAGACCAGAGCGCCGCCTTGTTGCGGCCGACTGATCCAAGTGGCCAGCTTCCAGAAGATAGCAAGGCCCAGAAGACGGCCCCGAGGTGGGCCGGCTCCTAGCAGGCCAAACGCCCTCAAAGTTTGCACCACATTATGACGACGAGACGGGGCTTGGCTACAGTGCTGCCTGCCACCCCCGAATCCAGGGCGGAGCGTGGCTATAGTGCGGCGTACTGGGCGGACATCCCCCGCCCAGCGCGGCACTGTTGCCACGCAGCCCATGACATCACCCATGGCAGAGAAGGCCATGCTCCCATTATGGGCTGTCGGTACAGCCCACGTGCAGCGGGCCCTACCCGTCAGTGAGAAGCCAGAAGACGGCGAGCTCGGACCAGTCGGCACGAGGGGAGCCGACTCCGAGCAGGCGGCCCTCTCCCTCCCTCAAAGTCCATGCGCCATTAATCAGAAGAGATGGGGAGTGGCTACAGTGATCGCCCGCCAGGCGGCAGTACGGTAGCCACGCCTCCCCGACAAAGGACACACCGTCATTGGCATTGCCACAGTGCTAAGCAGCCGACAGGACCCGCCAGCGGCGGGCGTAGCCTGTCGGCCAAGTACGAGACAGCCGACGGGACCCACCAGGCGGCGGGCCCCAGCGGCCGGCGGAGCAGCCGGCGAGCGTAAACACTGACAGTCGGGTCCTACACCCGGCCAGATTACCTTCAGGGCACCCATGCAAAGGGTTCAAACCTTAGTCCACCCACGCACATACAAAGAGAGAGGAAGCTAGGGCTAGCCTTGTTCTTCTTCCCCCTTGTCGGTGTCAAAACCGGTGGATCTCGGGTAGGGGGTCCCGAACTGTGCGTCTAAGGTCGATGGTAACAGGAGACAGGGGACACAATGTTCACCCAGGTTCGGGCCCTCTCTATGGAGGTAATACCATACTTCCTGCTTGATTGATCTTGATGAATATGAGTATTACAAGAGTTGATCTACCACGAGATCGTAATGGCTAAACCCTAGAAGTCTAGCCTGTATGGCTAAGGTAATGAATACCTCCCTCCGGACTAAGTCCTCTGGTTTATATAGACACCAGGAGGATCTAGGGTTACACAAGGTCGGTTACAAAGAAGGGAATCTACATATTCGGTCACCAAGCTTGCCTTCCACGCCAAGGAGAGTCCAGTCCGGACACGGGTGCAGTGTTCGGTCTTCGTGTCTTCAAAGCCCATCAGTCCGGCCCATGGCTAACAGGCTGGATGCCTGAGGACCCCTTAGTCCAGGACTCCCTCAGTAGCCCCTGAACCTGGCTTCAATGACAAAGTGTTCAGTGCGCGGATTGTCTTCGGCATTGCAAGGCGGGTTCCTCCTTCCAAACTCCAAGATAGTCTACGGACGTATTGAATGTGTCCGGACCTGTAACACACGCACCACACACAACCGCAGAAGGAATATAATATTCCACGAGTCCCATCTGCTGACAACTTTTTGCAAGATGACATCACATCTGTTCGGTCACTATATCAAACCGTTTTTGTCCACCGTTCCGCGTTTCGAGATGCGGTTTCCATTGGCACGTCTTGTCAAAGCAGAGATCGTGTCCCCTTATTGCGGGATTTTCATCAATTCGGGCGTGGGTAACCCGACCGTGCCTGTTTACACAGCCCTTGGGAATAGGCGAGTTTTAAGGCGAGTGGGGAGGCATTCGATATTCACTGCCTTTATAAGGGGATAAGGATTCCCCCTTCTTCTCCCATGCCTTCTCTTCCTCTGAGCTTCGGGCGGCCGGGTACTTGGCGAAGGAAATCGCCCACCGTCTGCCGGCCCAGGGACAAGTCGTCCCCATGCCGAAGCCCAACGAGAGGGTGGTATTCATCCCTAATTTCTTCCGCGGGCTAGGGTTTCCACTCCACCCTTTCGTCCGTGGGCTGATGTACTATTACGGGATAGACTTCCATAATCTATCCCCGAACTCCTTCCTCAACATCTCGGCGTTCATCGTCATGTGTGAGGCCTTCCTCCGCATCCAACCCCACTTCGGGTTGTGGCTCAAAGTCTTCAACGTGAAGCTGAAGGTGGTGGATAGCCAGCACGCGGAGCGCGGAGGAGCCATGGTGAGTAAGCTGTCCAATGTCTCCTGGCCGAAAGGCACTTTCGTGGAGACTGTTAAGGAATGGCAGAAACAATGGTTTTAAATTACAGAACCCCGCGGTACCAACTGGGCCGCAGCTGCCGAATTCAACTCTGGTGCTCCAATGTGGCTCACCTCCTGGGTCGAGAAGAGCCCGAACTGGTGTTCGCCAGACGAGCTGATAGTGCTGTAGACGCGTGTTCAAAGCATGTTGGACAAGGATGTCAAACTTGTCGATATAATCCATGTGATGCTAGTTCGCCGGATTCTCCCGTGCCAAAGACGAAGCCTCCCGCTATGGAAGTTCAATCCGAAGAAGCACCATACCCTAAAGAGGCTCTTCGAGACCACCCACGAAGATGCCTGGAAGTTGCTCTTCAAGGGCAACGAGATACCGCCAGCCACGGATTCGGACCATGGCACGATATTAACCACCCCGCCAGCGAGGTAAGTTTTTAATGCGTCCTCTACTTGTTTGTTTCAAGGAGGATATCTGAACTTTTACTGCCATTGCTTCTTCAGGAATGGATGGAGAGGGCGAAGAAGATCCAGTGCTCGGCTCTGCTGCCTTAAGAACCAGTCATTCCGCGTTTAGCAAAGATGCTGGTGCCGGCGCCCTATATGGCACCGGAAAAGAAGGCCACGGGGAAGGTCAAGGGGGTCCAGAGTAGCCCCCGTCGGAGGGGCACTTCGGACGCGATGTCCGAAGACAAGACCCGTTGCTCCGCCGCCGAAGATGACGACAATGAGGAGGAGGAGGAGGACAACCCTCCCCCTGATGAGGGAAGGAAGAAGAGGGCGGCTTCCACGAACCTAGAGGCGGGGACGTCCAAGAAAGGGAAGGGCTCCTTCGCGGATAACCCCGCGTAGGACGTCGACAACAGTCCGGAGCGACGCCCCCGCACTAAGCCTCAAGCTGCATCGTAAGTGCTATGACTCCCGCATACCCATATGTCCAGCCTCTCCACTTCAATGTATTGACATGGTTAATTGTGCTATTACAGTCCGGCCCACGACAGCTTCCAGCGATCCTCATCAGGAGGTTCGTTGGATTCAAAGGCAATGGCCAGCGAGTCTCCGCTGGCCGCTGAATCTCCCAAGGCCAAGGGCGACACTGAGGTGTTGTCCCGAAGGGCCGCTCCAGTCTGAGGAGAGGCTCAGGCCGCTGTCAGGGAGGCGCTAGAGGGCGAGACCTCTACCGCCGGACACATGGGGGAACAGATCCCCATGGAGACGGGCGAGGAGGGCTGTATTCAGCTCGGCCCTCAGCCGGATATGATTCCGGAGACCAATACGGCTCCGGAATCCGGCGAGCAACCACCTTCGAAAGAGGGGGTGCGCCAATTCCACCGCTGACTCCTGTCCAACCAGGGGCACCAGATAATCCGATGGAAGCGCTTCGAGGCGCTTCCATTGTGGACGAGCACCGTATCCTTATGGGTACGGTGATTGAGAGGGTCCAGTTCGCCAAAAGCGGACTGACTGAAGCCTGCAGCAGCCCGCTGACAGGTTTTGAGGTAAGCGACGTAAAAATCCCAATATAGTCAATAGCCCCTGATACACTGTCCGGTGTTCGGAAAGAAAGGCCGGACAGAGGCTCAATCCTTTATTGCTGGGAACTAATGAAATTTGTATTAAATGACTACACAGGCGTCGCTGCTGGCCGCGGCCTCACACACTACCGAAGTCTCCGGTCTGAAGCAGAAACTGTAGCGGGCCGAGGATGAGCTCGGCCAGGTGAGGAGACAACTCCAGGAGAAGCCAGGTATGTGATAACCCGCTATATATTCGAAAAGAGTAAAATGATATGTATTGACCGAAGCATCATGATATGTGTAGGAGCCGCGATCGAGGTCGAGGCCCTGAAAAAGGCCCTGGCCGAAGCCGAGGGGAAGGCCGTCAAGGAGCAGGCTGCCCGTAAGAAGCTCAAGGCCTGGGTCAACGAGGTCCAACAAGAGCTCCAGGACGCGGTGAGGAAGTGCGAGCCCTTGGAGCACGATGCGTCGGCTCGAGAGACCGAACTCGGCAAGGCTCGCCAGAGCGCGGAGACGGCCCAGAATGAGGCCCAGGGCGCCCTCCAAGAGATCCAGGAGGCCAGGAAGATCGCGGCGGGCAAGGCATTCAGTATGCAAAGCAAATATGTGAAGGGGAAGTATCTTTTACTAACCCGGATTCGGAGTTCTCCAGGGGCTTTTGCTGATCTGCCATGAAGTGTGTCCGATGCCGCGGAGTTCTATCGGGCCGAAGAAGGGACCTCCACGGAGAAGCTGTTCTGGTCGCAATATCTTGCGCCAGAACATCCTGCGCCCTTCCTCGATCAGCTAAAACAGCTGGTCAAGCTGCACAGGGTGGCCGAACTGGCCATGAAGGATTTAATAATCCGGTTGTGGCCAGCCGAAGCTATACCCAGCAGTTACTTCGGCCTCGTGAAGCAGCTGGTGGATGTCGGTCCTCGGCTGGACGCCGTCAAGCGGTCCGTCTGCATCGAGGGCGCGCGTATGGCCTTCGCTCGTGTCAAGGTCTGGTGGGCGAAGATGGACACCATCAAGATTGTGACCGAGGGGCCCCCCGAGGGCAAGGAGCACCGCACACCCGAGCAGTACTTTGGAGACGTCCTGGAGGGGTCTCGTATTGTAGCGACGCAGTGTTCGCAAGACATTATTTTTGAATGAATGCGTTCAAGTTGCCTCTACCTTGTATGATAAAACAAAGTGAGTTTGCAATATAATGTTTGTTATGTTTTAATTTTTTCCTCCTGTGCGGCCGTGTTGCATGAAATCTGAGGGTTGGCCAGTCGTCGGCTTCTGCCCCCACGTAGGTAGTACAGAGGTGTTCGGGATGGAAAGAAGCGAACTTGACATAGTCCTCAGGCCTGACATTGCTACATTCAAAATGCTTGTTGATGTCCACGAGCCAATCATCGGCATCCGTGGCCTCGGCACAGTAGCTGAAAGACTTGGGCTGATTTGCGAGAAACTGGTTGAGTGTAGCGAAGTGAGGCTGATTGTTGCCTTGACCTTGATTCCCTTGATTGCCTTGCCCTTGGGTGCGTTCTTGCAAGAGTTGCAGAATCATCTGAGCATTGGCGTTGGTGGCTGCCATGATAGCTTGCCATGCCTCCGGAGGCGGAGGTGGTGGCGGAGGGTTTGACTGACTCCCTTCATTGTGATCCGTATTCTGACGCGTTGGCGGAGCCATCCTGAAGAGGGTGACATCCGTTAGCATCTTGATAGACAAATAGACAAGTAGAATCAACGGATAGAAATTGCAACATATAGTCTTCACAATAAACATTCGAACGAGGATGAATGAATGCATTCCATAGTAAATCATCACACTTCCATAAATTGAGAAGCCACTTGAAAAAGATATGGAATCAACATATGACTTCGAAGCAACTCGAATACCACAATTGAAAACAAAACAAAGTATTGGCTTGCAGAATAAGCCGGAACAAACATATGATAGATATTTCGTCCGAAGTTTTCGTGGTGGGGCCCACACGGGCTCAATCGTACAGCACCATCATGTACAAGGCTGTGCACATGACATACGAAGCGTCCCCGAGTCGGCATAGCCAAGGACTCTTTAAGACACCACGAGACACTGTAAAACCAACCATGTACAGGCGGACCACTAGACGTCGAACCCCAATCTCATATCATGCGTTTGTCGGAAAGATATCCTAAGAGCTACTTGAATTCCCACTTATAAACTCCCGAAACTTTCTGGTTATGCAATCTGGTGTTGGGGATACAGGGGACACAAAATATATCACCCAAACTAGCAATCCCTAGATCCAGCTGTATCCATCCGTCAACACATAACCAAGAAACCTTCGGAAATCATTTCCCTCAACCTTCGAAAAGCATCCGTTATACGAGTTATGGCAGTACTGGGTGGCGTCGAGGTGATCTCACCAACAACTGCATAAAAGAGATTTCGATGTCGGCGAAACTCAGGTGTTCCAGCACTGCAACGATAAAATTGTGACGACAACACCTCGGAGCTCAACTCCCCGGGACACTGCCACAACCCCTAAATGTCAGGAGGCACCAAGAACAATGTTCTCGTCACAAAACCATCGGAACGATTCTAAGATACCCGCGTGATCCTAAATTTTTTTTTAGTGAAATTTGAGGAGAGAAGAGTCAAAACTTCTACGTCAGGAGACCTCACCAGAGCGACGAAGGGACTGAGGAGTAAAAAGAATCCTACTCTCCGATATATATAATCCTAAGACTCAAAACATTTTTGTTTCTAGACTCAACAACGCCAGCAATTCGATGAAGCAGGGGGCTCCTAAGTCGGGGATGGCTCTGATTACCAACTTGTAACGCCCACGATGCGGCTATATCTCCGACGTGTCGAGGCACGACTTAGAGGCATAACCGCATAGTGGTTTTGTCGCAAGAAGGGTCATCTTCACACAATCCCATGTAATGAACAAGAATGGGATAAAGAGTTGGCTTACAATCGCCACTTCACACAATACATAAATATAATCCATACATCATCCAAAATACACACATAGACCGACTACGGTCAAGATCCAAATGAAAATAAGATAACCCCAAATTCTAGATCCCCGATCGTCCCAACTGGGCTCCACTACTGATCATCAGGAAAAGACACATAGTAACGACCACGTTCCTCATCGAACTCCCACTTGAGATCGATCCCATCATCTGCACTGGCATCGTCGGCACCTGCAACTGTTTTGGTAGAATCTGTGAGTCACGAGGACTCGGCAATCTCACACCCGCGAGATCAAGACTATTTAAGCTTATAGGAAAGGATGGTGTAAAGAGGTGGAGCTGCAGCAGGCACTAAGCATGATATGGTGGCTAACATACGCAAAAGAGAGCGAGAAGAGAAGCAACGGAACGGTCGTCATCTAGTAATGACCAAGAAGTGATCCTGAACTCCTACTTACGTCATTCATAACTCAAACCGTGTTCATTTCCCGGACTCCGCCGAGAAGAGACCATCACGGCTACACACACGATTGATGTATTTTAACTGGGTCAAGTGACAAGTTCTCTACAACCGGACATTAATAAATTCACATCTGCCTCATAACCGCGGGCTCGGCTTTCGAAAGATATTACCCTGCAGGGGTGTCCCAACTTAGCCCATCATAGGCTCTAACGGTCAACGAAGGATAAACCTTCTCCCGGAAAGACCCGATCAGTCTCGGAATCACGGTTTACAAGACATTTCGACAATGGTAAAACAAGACCAGCAAAGCCGCCCGAATTGCCGACAAATCCCGATAGGAGCTGCACATATCTCGTTCTCAGGGCACAATGGATGAGCCAGACGTCGGGTTGGCATAGACCCTGGTTGCCCAGGGGGCGCCGGACATCGCTCGGTTTGGGCCAGCACTCGAAGGAGCACTGGTCCGGTGGTTTAAATAAAGATGACCCTCGGGCTCGCGAAAACCCGGGGGAAAAGGCTTAGGTGGCAAATGGTAAAACCAAAGTTGGGCCTTGCTGGAGGAGTTTTATTCAAGGCGAACTGTCAAGGGGGTCCCATAAATCACCCAACCGCGTGGAACGCTAACTCAAGGAACATAATACCGGTATGACAGAAACTAGGGCGGCAAGAGTGGAACAAAACACCAGGCATAAGGCCGATTCTTCCACCCTTTACCAAATATATAGATGCATTAATATAATAAGATATATTGTGATATCCCAACATATCCATGTTCCGACATGGAACAAACTTCAACTTCAACTGCAACTAGCAACGCTATAAGAAGGGCTGAGCAAAAGCGGTAACTTAGCCAAACGACGGTTTGCTAGGAAAGGATGGTTAGAGGCTGACATGGCAATACGGGAGGCATGATATAGCAATTGGTAGGTAGCGCAGCATGGCAATAGAATGAACAATTAGCAAAGCAAAGATAGAAGTGATTTCGAGGGGTGGTCATCTTGCCTGCAAGGTTCTCAGAGTTGTCGAAAGCTTGATCCTCGTAAGCGTACTCAACAGGTTCCTCGTTCACGAACTTGTCTCCCGGCTCTACCCAAGACAAGAACACAAGCAAAGGAACCACAATCAATCACGAGAAATGCACAAGCAACATGATGCAAAACATGTATGATATGCGAGATATGATATGCGATGCATATGCGTGCTCCGGAAGGAAAAAGGTGAACAAGGCAGTAACTTGGCAAACTAAGCATGCCACTGGAAAGATGAGTTGATTTCGGTCGAAATCGATATAAAGATCACCGGAAACGGATGCACGGTTTGCAAATGGCAAGCAAAACAAGAATGACACGAATCTGCGATAAACAGCATGATAGCACTTAAAATGCAACAAGTAACAAAGCTACAGCACTCCAAAATAGCAACAAAGCATATGCCAGTAATCCACAGGAGATGTTTGACAAAAGATGAACACTGAGCTACGGCTAGATCACAACATAACAAGCTCGAACAAGCATGGCAAAAGTGCCCAAGATAACAGGTTCACAGACTTAGTGAAATTACTGGACATGCCTGAAACAGTATCAGGTAGAATTGTTCAGAGCACGAAATAATCATGCTACAGGAACTTAACATAGCAAAGCAAGGCATCAAAGTATTCTACTAAATGCATATGACAAAAGTCCTTTACTGACCATAAGACAAAAAGGACCAGAAGAAATGATGGCAACCATGTAAACATAGCAAGTTTCGTTAACAGGTTTCAGACTTGGCAGTAAACAGAGCATGGCCGAAACAATAATATGAAGGCATGTTGGTGAGCTTGATGCACTCACCACAAAGCAATGCATAACAAAACAAGCATACCTACAGCAAGATGGCATGTTTATGAAGCTATCCATGGCAAGAGCAAGTACATAGCATGTATGGAACGACTACAACAAGCTTGGCAAAATTGAATAACACGTAAACAATCTGCCAGAAATATTTTATAGCAAAAGTAGAGCAAGATTAGGTCATGCTATGGCACTCCATAATTGCAAACATGGTCAGGAATGGATCAGCTACAACAATATCTACAAAACATCCTTACTGGACATCTCTAAAATATGCATGGATCTCTCTGTAGCATCAAGTTTACATGGCAACAAAATAACAGCAGACAAAGACTTGAGAGAAATCACCAAGTCCCTCAAATCAGAAACATTACGGAGCCTAGTTTGTATGCTTGTACTAGTTGCCACAGAGATCACAAAAATACATGGCATACACCCTTGGAAAGATGGCATGGCATACAACAAAACACCTGTAGAGCTCATGCCCATAAGATGCACAGATTAAATGATACAAAAATAACAAATCTCCAAGTTCTGCTAAGAACCAGCAGATAACAGCAACTAGCACTCTTGCACCAGAGATTTGGGCATCAAGATGGACTCTAATGAACATGGTGCAATTGAACAAAATTAAGAGCATCATGATACGAACAATTCGATATACTACACGCACGAAACAGAGCTATATGCAGAGAGTTATAATGCGATGAACATGGGCACATGGTGTAAAAATAAATGACATTGGAAAAATTTCG
Source organism: Aegilops tauschii subsp. strangulata (assembly GCF_002575655.3). Taxonomy (NCBI): domain Eukaryota; kingdom Viridiplantae; phylum Streptophyta; class Magnoliopsida; order Poales; family Poaceae; genus Aegilops; species Aegilops tauschii. The sequence goes on from NC_053039.3 coordinate 232,965,740, forward strand.
GGGTCTCGGGAAAGTCAACGTATGGTGCTCTCCAGATCCGATCGGGGCCGGCTCGGCGAAGCTCGCCGGAGTAGCGGGCGGCGGCGGCCGGCGACTGGACGGAGAGGGAGAGGACGGCGGGGACGAGGAGGCTGCCGGAGGGAGGAGGAGCAGGGCGCCGCGGTGGAGCGGCGACGGAGAGGCACGGCGACGTGGGCGGCGACGGGGCACGGCGAGGCAGGCGGCGGCGAGCGCGGCAAAGAACGGCGGCGCGGCGGGGCACGGCGGCGGTGCGGGGCGACGCGGCAGCTGAGGGAGGCGCGCGCGGGGCGCGGACGGCGTACGGGCCGGGAGGGCTCGCGGCGGGCCGGGCGGGCCGGCGCGGTGGAGGCGGCCGGGCGCTGACGTGGCGGCCCCCGATTCACCGGGCGCGGCGGCGGGGAGGTGTCCGGTGGCGGCGGACACGTCCGGTGGCGGCGGGGGAAGTTTGGCTAGGGTTTCATCTGCGATTGTATACGGGAGGGGATGCATTTATATAACTAGAGGGAGCTAGGAGAGTCCAAATGAGGTGCGGTTTTCGCCCACACAATCGTGATCGAACGACCTAGAGCATGGAAGAGAGTTTGGTGGGTTTTGGGCTGGTTTTGAGGGGGGGTTTTGCTGCAACTCACAAAAGGACTTTGCGGATGCCCGGTTAATCGTTGGAGTACCAAACGACCTCCAAATGGAACGAAACTTGACCGGTGGTCTACCGGTGGTATACCAAGGCCACTTGACAAGCCTCGGTCCATTCCGAGAACATACAAGACCCGCTCACGAAAAGAAAACAAGAGGGGTGCGCCGGAGGAGATGGGAGCGCCGGATTACAAAACGGACAACGGGGAAAATGCTCGGATGCAAGAGACGAACACGTATGCAAATGCAATGCGCATGATGACATGGTATGAGATGCATGACAAGAAAAAAATGCAAAACAAAAGACAAAACCCGACCACAGAGGGAATATCATAACACATAGCCGAAAATGGCAAGAGTTGGAGTTACAATTATGGAAAGTTACATCCGGGGTGTTACATCATGACAGTCAGTTTTCGGCTTTCTGTACTGAGGTGCTTCTTTGGATAAACCAAGGCACAATCGTAGTAGTTCTCCCTTTACTTCCTTAGCCGATATAGCGGAACATAGGGTAACAAGCACAGGAGCCGGGCAACCCAACTATTGACCAAAGACATGATTCGGAGCCAATGCATATGGTGCTAAATTCGGGGTGCCGAACTTAAATATAAAAATGTGTTCGGACTTTTGTTGCCATTGTGCGGGGTGCTATGAAGCCCCTGGCGAATATAAAACGTACCAAAGTGTACGGGTGCTACCTGATAAGGTTACCCACAGGAGGGAAAGAAAGAAAAAGAAAGGGAAATAGGGAGGGTGCAAATATAATAGGCTAGGGCCCTAAAGCTCGGGCCACGAACTGTTTCCATTGCAATTTGATTAATACGTCAAGGCGCATTTGATACAAGTAGTGCGATGAGGAACGGCTATTTAACAAGCCAAAACCAAGGGAGAGCTGCATGTGGGTCCTAAAAAATAGGTAGAGTGATCGTTTAACGAAACCACCTAGAGAAGTCCCCCTTATGCCTGTGTTTCTTGCCGTCTTCGTGTGTTTGTCCTTCGAGAGGACCCATGATCAGGCCATCGGATGGGGCCTGCGGGATTGAGACCTGAAAGGGAAAAGTAAAATTGAAAGTATGTGCGTATCCGGTGCCGGTTGAGCCGCACTGTGGATCACAAGCTAGCTATGCCTCCGTCGATGCCCATGGAATTTTGAGTGCGTAGTTATGTATGCGCGGCACGACTGCCACCACTTTATGGGGACTGAGGCGGAGGCCAGATTGCTAATCAAGCTCCTGACGAGCCGAACTGTCCTGCTGCAGGGTAGTTCGGACCCTCTTAACAGTGTCCGTGGGCTCGACAGCCGAGTTAGGTTTCTGCTTGAGAAGGTCGCTCTGTACTTTTGTTGCTAAGGCAGCTGTGTGCTCTTCTGTACGGAGGGAGCGTTCCGTATTTCCGTTGATCGTGACAATGCCGTGTGGACCGAGCATCTTGAGCTTGAGATAAGCATAGTGTGGCACTGCATTGAATCACGCGAATGCGGTTCGTCTGAGCAGTGCGTGATAGCCGGTGCGAAAGGGGACTATGTCGAAGATTAACTCCTCACTTCGGAAATTGTTCGGAGACCCGAAGACAACCTCTAGCGTGATTGAGCCCGTACAACGGGCCTCTACACCTGGTATGACTCCTTTAAAGGTAGTCTTTTGTGGGCTTGATCCGTGATGGATTGATGCCCATTTTTTGCACTGTATCCTGATAGAGCAGGTTGAGGCTGCTGCCTCCGTCCATAAGGACGCGCGTCAGGTGAAATCCATCAATGATTGGGTCGAGGACTCGTGCGGCTGAACCGACATGACGGATACTAGTCAGATGATCCCGACGATCAAAGGTGATCGGGAATGACGACCATGGATTGAATTTTGGGGCGACTGGCTCTATCACGTAGACGTCCCTTAGTGCGCGCTTGCGCTCCCTCTTGGGGATGTGTGTAGCATAGATCATGTTCACTATTTTGACTTGAGGGTGAAACTTCTTCTGTCCCCCCGTGTTCGGTTGCCGGGGCTCCTCGTCGTCGTCCTCGCTTTGTGATCCCTTTTCCCTGTTCTTGGCGTTTAATTTGCCGGCCTGTTTAAAAACCGAACAATCTCTGTTGGTATGATTGGCTGGTTTGTCTGGGGTGCCATGTATCTGGCACGGACGATCGAGTATGCGGTCTAGGCTGGATGGTCACTGATTGTTTCTTTTGTATGGTTTCTTCCACTGGCTATACTTGGAGCCGCTGAATCTGGCATTGACTGTAGTGTCATCGGTATTATCACCATTGCTTTGGCGTTTATGTCTGTTACGTCGAAGCTTGCCGTTGTTGTTCTTAAGCTCAGAGGGGCCTGCCTCACTGGCTGTGTTTTTGCTACGAGCCAACCAACTATCCTCACCCGCGCAAAAGCGGGTCATGAGTGCCATGAGGGCTGCCATAGATTTTGGCTTTTCTTGGCGGAGGTGGCGGGCGAGGCATTCGTCGCGGATGCTGTGTTTAAAGGCCACTAGGGCTTCGGCATCCGGAGAGTCGATGATCTTTTTCTTTTTAGTTAGGAACCTAGTCCAGAACTTCCTGGCTGACTCCCCAGGCTGTTGAACTATGTGTCTTAAGTCATCGGCGTCTATTGGCCGGACATATGTACCTTGGAAGTTATCGAGGAAGGCCTCTTCCAAGTCCTCCCAGCTGCCGATAGAGTTTTCAAGCAGGCTGTTTAACCAGTGCCGAGCTGGCCCTTTAAGCTTTAGTGGGAGGTATTTGATAGCATATAGGTCATCCCCGCAGGCCATGTGGATGTGGAGGATAAAGTCCTCTATCCATACCGCGGGATCAGTTGTTCCGTCGTATGATTCAATATTCACGGGTTTGAACCCTTCCGGGAATTCGTGATCCATTGCTTCATCAGTGAAGCAAAGAGGGTCTGCGGCGCCTCTATATCTGGCTGCGTCGCAACGTAGCTCCGATGGAGTTCGTCTGTGGTTGTCGGCCCGGGCGTGACTAGGTTTGTCACGTAGCCATCATCACGTGTAGAAGAACTTCCCCGTGATCCGTAAATCAATCTGGTGTATCCTGCTCTGCTATCCAGGGTTTGCCGGAGGTAGTATGTATGACCCCGAACTGTTTTGTCTCTATTTTTTCGTGGCGGTGGGGCGGGCTGCTGTTCGGCTTGAATTGCCGCTCTATCCCGATCACGAGGTGGTCGGTCCACCGCACTGTCCCGACCGCGTAGTGTTCGGTCGGCCGCGTTATGTGAGGGAGGTATGGGCTCTGGCGCCTCTTCATCGAACTGAGGTAGCAACCATCGCTTCGGGTAACTCTTGGCTGGGCGTCTGAGGCCGTATTCTTCAGCTGCCAGGACATTAGTCCATCTGTCGACGAGCAGATCTTGGTCAGCTTGAAGCTGCTGCTGCTTCTTTTTCATGCTCCTTGCAGTGGCTATTAGCTGGCGCTTGAAGCGCTCCTGCTCGAGAGGTTCCTCAGGCACGATAAAATCTTTGTTGCCGAGGCTTTCCTCATCCTCAGAGAGCGGACGATAACTACCGTCCTCCGAGTCATTGGGCCTGGCCTGTTCATCGGGGCTAGCTTGCCTGTTTTCTTGCTCCTCCTGTTTGGACGTTACCTCAGCAGGGTCTTCATTGTTTTCGGCGTCATCCGGAGTATTATTTTCTACGGTGCCAGCATTGCTGTCTCTTGAACGACATGACTTAGCGCGGCGCCGAGGACGCCGTCGTTTTTGCAGTGTCTCAGGAGGTTTATTCTCAACTGGATTTTCTTTGTCATCGTCGTTGGTTGTTTTGGGTGTGTCCACCATGTACACATTGTACGAAGAAGTGGCCGTCCAGCGTCCAGTGAATGGCGGACTTTGATTTTGCTCCTCATCAGCATCGTCGTCCATACCGTCGATGTCTTCGGAGTCGTAATCAAGAGTGTCGGTTAAATCCTCGACCGTGGCTATGAAGTGGGTGGCGGGTGGGAAGCAAGATTCTCCACCATCATCAGCCCCTAAGTTCGAACCGAACATAGTTCGGCTGTGAGTCCCCCGCCAAGGACAGGTCTTTAATGAGTTTAGCACATCACCCAAGGGCGAGTGCTGGAAGATGTCTGCGGCGCTAAACTCAAAGATCGATAAACGATCAAGTTTGGCATCCGCGGACTCACATGGTTCGGAAGTTAGACAGAGAGACGAGTCCGGAGTTCTGGTGACACAAATATTGTGTGAGGTTAAGTCCATGTGCGGCTCCAACGCCGGGGAATCTATGGCCTCCGTGGTGGGGTTGAGCCTCCCATCCTTGGATCTGGCGACAAGAGCAGTTACAGGAGCTATCTCCTGGATGCGGTCTGGCGACAGATTTAGGTCATGTTCAACAACGTGACTAGGAGCAGTTGCCGCGGTCTCGAATCCGGCGAACATCAAATCTCCACGGATGTCCGCGACATAGTTCAAGCTCCCAAATCTGACCTAGTGGCCAGGGGCGTAGCTTTTGATCTGCTCCAGATGGCCAAGCGAGTTGGCCCGCGGTGCGAAGCCGCCGAACACGAAGATCTGTCCGGGGAGGAAGGTTTCTCCCTGGACGGCATCATTGTTGATGATTGAAGGGGCCATCAAACCTCTTGAGGACGGCACAGTGGAACTCTCAATGAAAGCACCAATGTCGGTGTCAAAATCGGCGGATCTCGGGTAGGGGCTGCCGAACTGTGCGTCTAAGGTCGATGGTAACAGGAGACAGGGGACACAATGTTTACCCAGGTTCGGGCCCTCTCTATGGAGGTAATACCCTACTTCCTGCTTGATTGATCTTGATGAATATGAGTATTACAAGAGTTGATCTACCACGAGATCGTAATGGCTAAAACCTAGAAGTCTAGCCTGTATGGCTAAGGTAATGAATTTCTCCCTCCGGACTAAGTCCTCTTGTTTATATAGACACTAGGAAGATCTAGGGTACACAAGGTCGGTTACAAAGAAGGGAATCTACATATTCGGTCACCAAGCTTGCCTTCCACGCCAAGGAGAGTCCCATCCGGACACGGGTGTAGTGTTCGGTCTTCGTGTCTTCACAGCCCATCAGTCCGGCCCGTGGCTAACAGGCTGGACGCACGAGGACCCCTTAGTCCAGGACTCCCTCACCCCTCTAGAGAAACAGCTCAAGGAGCAAGCTTGTAGCCACCTTTGTTGCTTGAGTGATCATGCGGAGACCCCGCAGAGCAGGAGTAGGGGTGTTATCTCCTAGGAGAGCCCCGAACCTGGGTAAGATTCGCCGGCGGGCATGTTTGCGCCTTATCTCGTTTCCTGGCACCGGCGACGTATATTAGCCCCCTCCATGATAAGCCATCCTTTGGCATATGTCGCACGACACCCCTGACATTTGGCGCCCACCGTGGGCTAGGTGCACCATCGTGCAGAGATCTGTTCTGGACGGGAACCCTGTTCCTCCCGAGCAAGCGCAGCCAGCCCGGCACGCCTGACGGCGTTGGCGCCGGCGCGCTGCATGACGCTGAGCTTGCCTGCACGGCGAGCTGCCTCGCTGACCTTATCGACGAGGTACTCCTCTCTGATAACCCCGCGCCCGACGCAGGAGCAGCCAACTCCGAGAGCTACCTCCTTGACCTCCTTGGCAAGCTCGACATCGCCAACAAGCCGGCCTCCGAACTGGAGTCGATCGGCTCCACTGACCCGATGCTGGTCGACTCCGACACCACGTCCCTTGACGCCTTCCCCACCAACGTGGTGATCATCGACGACCCGCTCCCTCGTGCCGACAGCGGTGGCAGCACCGTCACGAAGGTGCTTGTCATCAGCCACGACGGGGCCTCTGGTGGGGGTGCCCAAGACCCGCTGCAGGCGGCACTGCGGGATTTGTCTACGCCCATTGCAGAAGACGCCGAAGCCGAGATGCTGGAACCCCGCCGCGTTTCGCTCATCGAAAGCGGCAGGAAGTTGGCCACCATGAGACGCCTCTCGTAGGCTTACCAGTGCGAGATCAACTGCGCTGTTAGCGGCATGCCGGCTGCTGGCGGGCCCAGCCACATTGGCACGGTCCGGCAGCGCAGCGCTGCTGTCGCCAGCATGTTTGGGGCAGACCGCCCTGTCTATGCCACGCCCCTGGAGAACCTACGAGCTGCCCAGGCGGCAGCGACCGAGCTGGACCACCTTGAGGGCGACGAGCGCCGCTGCATGACGAAGCGCGTTCAGTGGCTCATTGACGCGGCTGCCATGCTGCAAGAGGCCGGCTGCCACGCAGAAGATCCCGGCCAGCGGGTTGAAAACCCGCCCCCTCACCGAGAGCAAGGCGCGACCTCCCGGACGTGAACAGGCGGCGTCCGTGACAAACGAGACAAAGAGTCGGCTGCTAGCCGCAGCCGCACACGCATCACCATCGAGCGCGACCAAGATGGCCGCCCAAGAGCAGTGGAACGACGGGACGACTACCCGCCTCCTCCTCCTCCTCGCAAGGAGAGGTGCGCCTCCCCGCTACCTGTTGAGCACCCGACACTCGGTGACCGGCTGGGCCGCCGAGAAGGAGTCGGATAGAACGACGCACACCACCGGATCGACCGCCTTGCTCGGTCCCTGGTGTTAGAAGAAGAAGACGCGATGGTCCCACCTTGCATCGGCCACCGCATCCGCGACGAGCCCTTCCCCAAAGGGTTCTCGCTCCCACGAGACACGCCCAAGTGCAACGGCTCCGTGAAGCCGGAGGATTGGTTGGTCGACTAGTCCACTGCAGTCAGCATAGCGAACGGCAACAAGCGCGTTGCCATGAAGTACGTTCCACTCATGCTCCAGGGCACGGCCCGGACATGGCTGAACAACATGAAGCCCCGCAACATCAACAGCTGGGTAGATTTTACTGATGTCTTCATCCGCAACTTCACCAGCACCTACAAGCGGCCTCCCAAGCCGCGCCAGCTCTCGCTGTGCATTCAAGGCCCTGACGAGTCCACCTGCAACTACCTGACACGGTGGGCTGAACTGTGCAACTCCTCCTAAGGGGTGAATGAGGTCCAAGCAATCGATTACTTCACTGCCGGGTGCCGAGAAGGCACCTTACTCAAGCACCGACTCCTTTGCGATGAGCCGGCCACACTCGACGAGCTGCTGATCATAGCAGACAAGTACGCCACTGCCGACTCCTCCATGAAGTTGGAGCTCCGAGTGGATGCTTCTGGGAAGGTGCTCCCCCCGGCTCCTCGAACGCCGGCTGGAGACAACAGTCGGCGCCAGCAGCCGAACGACAACAAGCGCAAAGCCCCCCAGCCGGCATCCACCAGCCGGCAGGTGGCGACAGTTGAGGATCAGCAATCTGAAGGACAACCACTCCCCAAGCGCCAGAAGGGCGGCAAGCCAGCTTGGTTGCCCGCTTTCTCCTTTGAGCAACCCTCGATGCCCCCTGCAAGTTCCACAGCGGTGCGAGGCCGTCCAACCATACAACTCGGAAGTACCACTGGCTTGTCCGCATCGCCAAGGGAGAAGGACTGCCTCCTCCGCATGCTGGCCCACCGGCTCCGCCACCTCAGCAGCCGGCCGCCCGTCCAGCCGTCGGTGCAGTCCAAGATGATTACCCTGAAGAACATGGTGCTTACGTTGTCTTCACCAGTGTGGCCAGTGACAGACACAGCCGACGTCAGCAGCACCGTGAAGTGAATGCAGTTGCCTCAGCTGCTCCAGAGTTCATGCACTGGTCTGAGAAGCCTATCAGCTGGAGCCGTGCTGACCACCCGGAAAGTGATGCCTTCTCCGGGTTCCTATGCCTTGGTGTTTGATGCTACCCTTGCCACGGAGAGGCGGGCTGCTTGTTTTTCCCGAATCCTGTTAGATGGCGGCAGCAGCATCAACATTGTTTACCGCGATACCATGGAGAAGCTGTGCATCAAACAAAAGCAACTCCTGCCCAGTCGGACTGTGTTTCATGGCATTGTGCCCGGCCTTTCCTGCTCACCAATCAGCAAGTTCAAGATAGATGTCATCTTTGGAGACAGGAATCACTTCCGCCGGGAGGCGATCTGGTTTGAGGTGGTCGACCTGGAAAGCCCTTATCATGTGCTCCTAGGTCGGCCAGCTCTAGCCAAGTTCATGGCAGTGCCCCATTATGCCTACCTCACGCTGAAGATGCCAGGGACCAAGGGCATTATCATGATCAATGGAGACTATGAGAAGTCGTCCGCCTGTGCTGCAGCCAGCAGCCGGTTGGCCGAGTCCCTTGTGATTGCTGCTAAGAAGAAGCTCCTGGACTGGGTGGTGGCCATGGCCGGCAAGCAGCCGGACCTGTCACCAGAAACCAAAGAGTCAGAGACCCAGGCTCCTTCCAGCCAGCCAAAGAGACAAAGAAGATCCCCTTGGACCCTGAGCACCCAGAGAGGCACACTGTCATAGGAGCCAACCTTGATAGCAAATAGGAAAGTGAGCTCGTCGGTTTCCTCCGTGAGAATCGGAACATCTTTGCATGGTCTCCCAAAGACATGCCGGGTGTTCTGACAGATTTCGCCGAGCACAAGCTACATGTCAGAGCACATGCCAAACCAGTTAAGCAACCCCTCCGCCGACTGTCGGAGGAGAAGGGAAGAATCGTCGGAGAAGAGATCGCCCGCCTCTTGGCAGCCGGCTTCATTATGGAAGTTTTCTTCCCAGTATGGCCAGCCAACCCAGTCCTTGTACTGAAGAAGAATAACAAGTGGCGCATGTGCATTTATTACACCAGTCTCAACAAAGCCTGCCCCAAGGATCCGTTTGCATTACCCCGGATTGACCAAGTGATAGACTCCACAGCCGGATGCGAGCTGTTGAGTTTTTTGGATGCCTACCCAGGTTACCACCAGATCAAGTTGAACCCGGCAGACCGCCTGAAGACCGCCTTCATCACACCATTCGAAGCCTTCTACTACCTGACCATGACATTAGGCCTGAGAAATGCCGGTGCCATGTTTCAGCATTGCATGCAGAAGTGCCTCCTCAAGCAACTCGGCAGAAATGCCCACGTCAATGTTGACGATATTGTGGTGAAGACGGAGAAGCGCGGTACCCTCTTGGAAGATCTCAAGGAAACTTTTGAAAATTTGCGCCAGTTCCAGATCAAGCTCAACCCAGAGAAATGTGTCTTTGGAGTACCAGCCGGCCAGCTCCTTGGTTTCCTGGTCTCAGAGCGCGGCATTGAGTGCAACCCTGTGAAGATCAAGGCCATCGAGAGGATGGAGAGACCCACCCGACTGAGAGACGTCCAAAAATTCACAGGCTGTTTGGCATCCATCAGCCGCTTCATCAGTCGGCTGGGTGAGAAGGCTCTTCCCCTGTACCAGCTCATGAAGAAGACCACTCATTTCGAGTGGAATGACAAGGCGGACGAAGCTTTTCTCCAGTTAAAGAAGATGTTGACCACGCCGCCTGTCCTGGCGGCCCCGACTGCAAAAGAGCCCATGTCCCTCTACATCGCCGCCACCAGCCGGGTGGTCAGCACTGTCATGGTAGTAGAGCGCCCAGAAGACAGCAGAGCACAGCCGGTCCAGAGGCCCGTGTACTATTTGAGCGAGGTGTTGTCAACCTCGAAGCAGAACTACCCTCACTACCAGAAGATGTGCTACGGCGTGCACTTTGCCGCCAAGAAACTGAAGCCATACTTTCAAGAGCACCCAATCACAATTGTTTGCACTTCCCCGCTTGCCGAGATCATTGGGAACAGAGATGCATCTGGCTGGGTGGCCAAATGGGCCATCGAGTTGGCTCCCTACACCATCTTCTACCAGCCACGCACCGCCATCAAGTCCTAAGCACTGGCGACTTCCTTGTCGACTAGGCCGAGACCCAGTACCTGCCACCAGCTCCGGACTCCACTCATTGGCGAATGCACTTTGATGGCTCGAAGATGCGCACCCGTGTGGGAGCCGGCGTTGTTCTTACTTCTCCCAAAGGTGACAAGCTCAGATACACATTGCAAATCCATTTCGCCGCGTCCAACAATGTGGCCGAGTATGAAGCACTGATACACGGCCTTCGGCTGGCCAAAGAGATCGGTATCCGCCGGATCCTGTGCTATGGCGACTTCGACTAGGTGGTCCAACAGTCGTCTGGTGACTGGGACACCAAGGATGCAAACATGGCAAGTTACCGATTTCTCGTTCAGCAGCTCAACGTATATTTTGAGGGGTGCGAGTTCCTGATAATCCCCAAGTGCAGGGAATCATCGTAGCAATTTCCAAAGGTGGAAGTGATAAGTATGGAGTGTCGAACCCACAAGGAGCTAAAGGTAAGATCAATATTCTCTCAAGACCTATCTGCCACTGATACGACTCTACGTACACCGAACGTTTGCTTCCAACTAAAAACGAGAAATAAAACTACGTTGTGGGTATGAAGAGGATAACTTTGTATGATATCGGAGAGCTAAAATATAAAAGTAGGTGATGTTATGATAAAGTTAGAATATATTACTAAATATTATAAATAGCGAGTGTGGAATAATGGTGGATCAGTGTGCGGAATTGTCCTAGGCAATTGTTAACAAGACCGGTAGTCGTCATTGCAATTTCATATGAGGGAGAGGCATAAGCTAACATACTCTCTCTACTTGGATCATATGCACTTATGATTGGAACTCTAGCAAGCATCCGCAACTACTAAAGATCATTAAGGTAAAACCCAACCATAGCATTAAAGCATCAAGTCCTCTTTATTCCCATACGCAACAACCCCCTTACTTGGAACTGGCACTGGGCTCTGGGTTAATAGGTTAGTCCCAAAAATCATATAAAACAACATATAAAAGCACATTAAACAACCAAGATAGATAATATAACAGCATGAATAATTCATAAATTATAGATACGTTAGGGACGTATCAGTTCCTTCACGTGCCACAGAATGAAAACGAGCCAGCTGATACCCTGGCACGGATCGGCTCCACCCATCAAGCAACACCAGCCGGCGTCTCCCTTCAGTGCCTCCGCAAGCCGTCAATCAAGCCTTCTCTAGAATCTGAGTCCATCTTCATGCCGGCTCCTCCCGGAGCAGTTGGATCGACTCGGGGGCTGAAGCAGCCGGCCCGGGGACTTCAGCAGCCGGCGCGGGGACTACGGCAGTCGCACCTGGCCCGGGGAGTTCACAACCCGGCCCGGGGGCTGCAACAGTCGGCCCAGGGACTTCACCAAGCGGCTCGGGGACTGCAGTAGTTGCACCCGGCCCGGGGAATTCACAACCCGGCCCGGGGGCTGCAACAGTCGGCCCAGGGACTTCACCAAGCGGCTCGGGGACTGTAGTAGTCGCACCCGGCCCCGGGGCTGCAGCAGTCGGCCCGGGGACTTCAGCAACGCAGCAAGCGGCAACCGACTCCAACCCGCCGCCTCCCATCCCAACCGCCCTAGTACAAGTGGCCGTAGTGGCAGTAGAAGAAATTCAAGCACCTTCATGGGCACTGCCCATCCTCAAGTTTCTAGTGAACAGAGAGCTGCCGACCGATGAGATCTCGGCCCAGCAAGTGCAACGCCAAGCAGGAGCCTACACGATAGTAAATAGAGAGCTTGTCAGGCGCAGCGTGACTGGAGTCTTCCAGCGCTGCGTAGAATCAGAGAAGGGCCAAGCAATCCTCAAAGATATCCACCAAGGCGAGTGCGGCCACCATGCGGCCTGCAGATCCCTTGTCGCCAAAGCCTTCTGCCATGGTTTCTTCTGGCCGACTGCTTTGGAAGACGCTAAGGAGTTGGTCAAGCATTGCGAAGGCTGCCAGAAGTTCAACTCCAAGCAACATCTACCGGCTTGCACACTAAAGACCATTCCCCTCACTTGGCCCTTTGTCGTGTGGGGGCTGGACATGGTGGGACCATTCAAGACAGCACGCGGCGGCATGACCCATCTGCTCATCGCCGTGGACAAATTCACCAACTGGATTGAAGCAAATCCAATCAAGAAGTTGAACGGTCCGACTCCTGTGACCTTCATCGCAGATATCACCGTCCGGTACGGTGTGCCACACAGCATCATCACCGACAATGGCACGAACTTTGCCAAGGGAGCCTTGGCCCGTTTCTGCGCGACGTAGGGCATCCGACTGGACTTAGCGTCCGATGCCCATCCGCAGTCGAATGACCAAGTCGAGCGAGCAAACAGCCTCATCCTCTCCGGCATCAAGCCCCGACTGGTCGAGCCACTGGAGCGGTCAGCCGGCTGCTAGATCGACGAGCTGCCGACCGTCCTCTAGAGCCTCCGCACCACTCCGAAAAAATCAACCGGCTTCACTCCATTCTTTCTCGTGTACGGTGCCGAGGCCGTCATCCCAACTGACATTGACTTTGACTCACCTCGCGTCACCATGTACACGGAAGCGGAAGCAAAGGAAGCACGAGAAGATGGTGTTGATATGCTAGAAGAGGGCCGGCTGTTGGCACTCAGCCGGTCCGCCATCTACCAGCAGAGTCTGCGCCGCTACCACAGTCGGAAGGTCAAGCCAAGGTCCTTCCAAGAGGGAGACCTTGTGCTCCGGCTGATCCAGCGAACAGCCGGCCAACACAAGCTCTCGGCCCCTTGGGAAGGCCCCTTCATCATCAGCAAAGCATTGGGCAACGACTCCTACTACCTCATCGACGCACAGAAGCCCAGAGCATGCAAGAGAGACGATTCGGGCAAGGAATCGCAGCGCCCATGGAACGCAAATCTCCTCCGAAGATTTTACAGTTGATTTAGTATGTACCACGCTACCTTTTGTATTAAGCACTAAGACATCGGGCCGCTCGAGGAGCACTCGGGGGCTACCCTTCTCTATCTATATGATAAGATCTATGCCTATGAATGTGTTATTTCATTATTCTGCCTGGCACCGGGTTCGACCAGTCGGCCCGGGGGCTTGCCGTCTTGTACTATGTCAATGCTACATGCAGTCGGACAAGTAGTGTGCCGACACCTAAGCCCTCTCTTGCCACAAGCCGCAGCTCGCAGAGCAACTCTCCCGCCGGCAAGAGTTAAAGGCAGGAAACGGTGCCCACACGAAAAATGGCTAAGGACTAAAGCATTTGCATAGGCCGAGCCGGCTCCTCGCCTCGCCGACCGGCTGCTGAGCAGCCGGCCGGCCGGTTTCTAACTTAATTTGCTACATTCTGCAAACGGCTAAAGTACTTGCCTTCCCAAAATTGGCCAAGTACTTGACCCAACCACAGACAGCAGAGCGGCTGTCCGGCTGGCAAGACGACAGCCAAGGGAAGGCGGCAAAGGAAAAAAGCCAAAGGAGCAGAAAAGCAAGACAAGTCGGAAATCAGCAAAGACAATTCACATAGCAAAAAGGCCCTTGGCCGGCATTCAATGGAGTTTGAATACACCCCCAGTGGGTGGAACTGCGCGAACTTAACAATTTTGTTCAAGAGGTTACAAAGCAGGAAAAGAAAATATAACTCGGCCGCCTAGGCCAGAGGAGCAGCAGCTGGATCGGAGCGGTCGGCGGAGGTCGAAGCCCCGAGTGGTGGAGCGGCCACCTAGTGGGTCTCAGCCTGGTCAGCATCGGCAGCAGTCGGCTCGCCGGTGCGCTGGTCGTTGGTCGAGACTTGGTCAGGCTAAGGCCGGCTGTCGTCATCACCATCCGGCACGTCGTCTTCACCGTCCTCATCCTCCTACTCCTTGCCCTCATCGTTGGAGGCGATCTCCTCCACCGAGTCCTCGTCGCCTTCTAGATTCAGCCTGAACCAGTTGGGCGGCACCTCGGCGCCCACCTCATCTAGCTCAGGGAGGAAGACACTGGTGTCCGTGTACTCAGCGATCGCCGCGACGCGGTGATAGAGCTCGGGCGCCACCTCCTCCAACTCTTCGCCGGCTTCAGCACGGAGAGTGGCCTGCTGGTCTAAGTTCAGCCCAGGGAACCACCCCTTAACGAACTCCAAGGCTCACCGTGCACCCGCCCGAGCGGAGGAGCCCTTCCATGCCTCGATGCGGCCAACGGCCACCTCCAACCAGTCGGAGGTCCGATTGACGATGCGCAGAACGGGAGCACCCGGACAGAGGGTGGAGACCACCTGGGCTCCAGCGCGCTGAAGACGGCGGAGAGCCCGATGCACTGGCTGGAGACGAGCTTGGATGGCTAGCAGCTGCTCAGCGAGGGTCTGTGGGGCGTTGGGCGCGATCGTGGCACCAGCCAGCCTCCGCTCATCACGACATGCCTCGACGACTTGGCTGGCGGCGACGGAGTAACCAGGAAATACTCCGCATAAGAAGAAAAAAGAAGTATGAAGCTAGAAGCCGGCTCATATGACTAGTCGACGGGCGGAAGAAAGAGAAGGACAACTCACCATCGAGCAGGTCTTCGATCTCGCCGTAGCTGTCCAACAAGGCTCTCTCCTTCTCGACCCAGTTCGAGCAGTGAGTCTCGAACTCGGCCTGAAGGGCCTCCTCCACGTCCTTGAGCTTTTGCAGCTCCGCCTGGTGCTTGTCCGCCTGGTCAGCCAGCTGCTTGGCCAGGCGGTCGCGCTCTTGCTCCATCTTGCAGCGCTCCTCCTCCTTGGCGTGCAGCGCGGTTTGAGCCTCGCCCAATTTCTGCCGTAAGGTGGCGTTGGCTCCTGCAGAAGACAAGAAAGAGCAGGAAATCAGCAAATCAACAAAAAAAAGAAGTAGTTGCCGGAAGATCCGACCAGACTACTCAGTAGTCGGCCCGAATCTCGGGGGCTACACCCCGCGGGTGCGCCCCCGCGAGACTAAGGGTTGAAGTGATTCAATGAAAGAGAAAACAAAAAGGGTCGCCAGAAGATCCGACCCGACTGCTCAGCAGTCGGCTCGAATCTCGGGGGCTGGAAGAAGTAGTTGCCGGAAGATCCGATCCGATCCGACTCGACCCCCGCGAGAACAAAGAGCGGAGTGCTTACTCTGGCTGTCGATCAAGTCAGTGGTCCGCTTGGCCAGCTCCTGGACCTGGGAGTTGAAGATGGCCACACGGATGTTGTGGTAATCCTGCAACAAAGACAACAGCAGAAAAGAAAGGGTTAGCACTCGGAACTTACCTTTAAGTTCCGAGCCGCCTGCTCAGCAGCCGGCCCGGAACTCGAGCGTTACACCCAGTGGGTGCGCTAGCGCGCCCCCACAGAAGACTTCAAGAAAAACTACAAGAATCAAGAACAAGTGGTCAAGGAACATACCCGGACGGCGGCTCGCGACGCCAAGAACGACTTCGTGTAGTTCTGAGGGCGGTGCCTTGGGCCTGAAGCAGAGATTAGACTTGATGCACAGCCTTGTTCAGGACGCTCATCCCGCCCTCAGATGTCCACTCTCGTGGAGCGGCACCGGTGGCCTCCGCCTCTGGAGCCGACGAGCTTGAGGCTCCGATCTCCTGAGGTCGCGGTGCCGAAGTCGCCTTCGCCACACGCCGGCGCGTCGGAGTGCGGACAACAGGGGTCGCCCCCACCACCAGCTCGCCGCCGCATTGAGGCGTTGGCGGCACGACAGGCTGACTGCCCTGGACCTCGACAGTCGGCGCCTGCTGAGGCACCTCCGTCGTCAAGGTGGTGGCGTCGCCCCCTTCCCTCTCCATGACCGGCTGCCCATTGTCGGCTCCTCCCATTGGGGCCGGGGTCTCTGGTGTGGGCGGTGAGGGAGTCCTGGACTAAGGGGTCCTCGGGCGTCCAGCCTGTTAGCCATGAGCCGGACTGATGGGCTGTGAAGATGCGAAGACCGAAGACTACACCCGTGTCTGGATGGGACTCTCCTTGGCGTGGAAGGCAAGCTTGGCGACCAAATATATAGATTCCCTTCCTTATAACTGACCCTGGGTAACCCTAGATCCTCCCGGTGCCTATATAAACCGGAGGACATAGTCCGGAGGGGGAGAGATACTCATTACTAGTCATACAGGCTAGGCTTTTAGGGTTTAGCCATTACGATCTCCTGGTAGATCAACTCTTGTAATACTCATATTCATCAAGATCAATCAAGCAGGAAGGAGGGTATTACCTCCATAGAGAGGGCCCGAACCTGGGTAAACATTGTGTCCCCTGTCTCCTGTTACCATCGACCTTAGACGCACAGTTTGGGACCCCCTACCCGAGATTTGCCGGTTTTGACACCGACATTGGTGCTTTCATTGAGAGTTCCACTGTGCCATCCTCAAGAGGTTTGATGGCCCCTTCAATCATAAACAATGATGCCGTCCAGGGAGAAACCTTCCTCCCCGGACAGATCTTCGTGTTTGGCGGCTTCGCGCTGCGGGCCAACTCATTTGGCCACCTAGATCAGATCGATAGCTACGCCCCTGGACTTCAGGTCAGATTTGGGAGCTTGAACTACGTCGCGGACATCCATGGAGATTTGATCTTCGCCGGATTCGAGACCGCGGCAACCGCTCCTGGTCACCTTAATGAACATGACCTAAATCTGTCATCAAACCGCATCCAGAAGATAGCTCCTGTAATTGCTTTGGCCTTAGTTCCGGAGCATACTGCGCCATCCAAGGATGGGAGGCTCAACCCCACCACGGAGGCCACAGATTCCCCGGCGTTGGATCCGCACATGGACTTAACCTCACACAATATTTGTGTCACCGGAACTCCGGACTTGTCTCTGGGTGTAAGTTCCGAACCATATGAGTCCGCGGATGCCGAACTTGATCGTTTATCGATCTTCGAGTTCAGCGCTGCAGACATCTTCCAGCAATCACCCTTGGGCGATGTGGTAAACTCATTAAAGAGCCTGTCCTTGGCAGGGGACTGACAACTGAACTATGTTCAGTTCAAACTAGGGGCTGATGATGGAGAATCTTGTTTCCCACCCGCCACCCACTTCATAGACACAGTCGAGGATTTAACCGACATGCTTGATTACGACTCCGAAGACATCGACGATATGGACGATGATGCTGATGAGAAGCAAAATCAAAGTCCGCCATTCACTCGATGCTGGACGGCCACTTCTTCGTACGATGTGTACATGGTGGACACACCCAAAACAACCAACGACGCTGACAAAGAAAATCCAGTTGAGAATAAACCTCCTGAGACACAGCAAAAACGCCGGCGTCCTCGGCGCCGCTCTAAGTCACGTCGTTCAAGAGACAGCAATGCTGGCACCGGAGAAAATAATACTCCGGATGATGCCGAAAACAATGGAGACCCTGCCGAGGTCACATCCGAGCAGGAGGAGCAAGAAAACGGGCAATCTAGCCCCGACGAACAGGCCAGGCCCAATGACTCGGAGGACGGTAGTTATCGTCCGCTCTCTGAGGATGAGGAAAGCCTCGGCAACGAAGATTTTATCGTGCCTGAGGAACCTCTCGAGCAGGAGCGCTTCAAGCGCCAGCTAATAGCCACCGCAAGGAGCCTGAAAAAGAAGCAGCAGTAGCTTCAAGCTGACCAAGATCTGCTCGTCAAGGGATGGACTGATGTCCTGGCAGCCGAAGAATACGGCCTCAGACGCCCAGCCAAGAGTTACCCGAAGCGGAGGTTGCTTCCCCAGTTTGATGAAGAGGCAACAGAGCCCATACCTCCCTCGCGTAATGCGGCCGATGGACCACTACACAGTTGGGACAGTGCGGCGGACCGACCACCACGTGGTCGGGATAGAGCGGCAACCCAGGATGAACAACAGCCTGCCCCACTGCCACGTAAAAATAAAGACAAACAATTCGGGGTCACACATACGACCTCCGGCAGACCCTGGATAGCATAGCAGGATACACCCGATCGATTTACGGATCGCGGGGACGTTCTTCGAGGCGTGATGATGGCTACCTATTCGGACGTGACAAACCTAGTCACGCCCGGGCAGACAACCGTAGACGGACTCCATCGGAGCTACGTCGCGATGCGGCCCGGTATAGAGGCGCCGCACACCCTGTTTACTTCACTGATGAAGTAATGGATCATGAATTCCCCGAAGGGTTGAAACCCGTCAATATTGAATCATACGACGGAACAACCGATCCCACGGTATGGATCGAAGATTTTATTCTCCACATCCATATGGCCCGCGGAGATGACCTCCATGCGATCAAATACCTCCCACTAAAGCTCAAAGGGCCAGCTCGGCGCTGGTTAAATAGCCTGCCTAAAAATTCTATCGGCAGCTGGGAGGACTTGGAAGAAGCTTTCCTCGACAACTTCCAAGGTACATATGTCCGGCCACCAGACGCCGATGACTTAAGCAACATAATCCAACAACCTGGAGAATTAGCCAGGAAATTTTGGACTAGGTTCCTAACCAAAAAGAACCAGATCATAGACTGTCCGGATGCCAAAGCCCTAGCGGCCTTTAAACATAGCATCCGCGACGAATGGCTCGCCCGCCACCTCGGCCAAGAAAAGCCGAAATCTATGGCAGCCCTCATGACACTCATGACCCGCTTTTGTGCGGGTGAGGATAGCTGGCTGGCTCATAGTAAAAATACGGCCAGCAACGCAGGCCCCTCCGAGGCCAAAAATAGCAACGACAAGCTCCGACGCAGCAGACACAAACGCCAAAGCAATGGCGACAACACCGATGACACTGCTGTAACGCCGGATTCAGCGGCTCCAAGTCCGGTCAGCGGAAAAAGTCGTATAAAAGAAACAATCAGGGACCATCCAGCATGGACTGCATACTCGACCGCCCGTGCCAAAACCATGGTACCCCAGACAAACTAGCCAACCATACCAACAGAGATTGCTGAGTTTTTAAGCAAGCCGGCAAGTTAAATGCCGAGAATAAGGAAAAGGGATCGCAGAGCGAGGAGGATGACGAGGAGCCCCTGCAGGCAAACACAGGGGGACAGAAGAAGTTTCCCCCTCAGGTCAAACGGTGGACATGATATATGCTACACACATCCCCAAAAGGGAGCGCAAGCGCGCACTCAGGGACGTCTATGTGATAGAGCCAGTCGCCCCAAAATTCAATCCCTGGTCATCATGCCTGATCACTTTTGATCGTCGGGATCGTCCGACCAGTATCCGGCATGGCGGATCAGCCTCACTAGTCCTAGACCCAATCATTGATGGACTCCACATGACGCGAGTCCTCATGGACGGTGGCAGCAGCCTCAATCTGCTCTATCAGGATACAGTGCGCAAAATGGGCATTAACCCATCATGGATCAAGCCCACAAGGACTACCTTTAAAGGAGTCATACCAGGCGTAGAGGCCCGCTGTACGGGCTCAATCACACTAGAGGTCGTCTTTGGATCTCCGGACAACTTCCGAAGCGAGGAGTTAATCTTCGACATCGTCCCCTTTCGCAGCGGCTATCACGCACTACTTGGACGAACCACATTTGCTTGATTCAATGCGGTACCTCACTACGCTTATCTCAAGCTCAAGTTGCCCGGACCACGTGGCGTCATAACAGTCAATGGAAATATGGAACGCTCCCTCCATACCGAGGAGCATAGCACGGCCTTAGCAGTAGAAGTACAGCGCAGCCTTTTCCAGCAGAACCTTAATTCGGCGGCCGAGCCTCCGGACACTGTTAAGAGAGTCCGGACTATTCTGCAGCAAGACAGCCCGGCTCGTCAAGAGCTTAACTAGCAATTTGGCCTCCGTCCGAGTCCCAATCAAATGGTGGCATTCGTATCGCGCGTACATAACTACGCACTCAAAATTCCATGGGCGCCGATGGAGGCATAGCTAGCACGTGATCCACAGTGCGGCTCGACCGACCCTGGATCCGCACACCTTCACTTTTTATTTTTCATTTCAGGTTTTTCTCTTCTCGAGGCTTTTTCTAATAACCTGATCATCGGACCGATCACGGGACGGATACACCAAGGAGGCAAGGAGCTTTGACGTACAAGGGAATCCCCAAGTGGTCTCCGCTAACGATTGCTATACCTGTTTTACATACCGGCACGCCGCTCGCTCTTGGTCATGGCATGTTAAATAGCCTTACTTGCTTATCGCATTACTTGCACAAGTACACCTCGACATATTAATCAAATTACAACGGAAAATAATTGGCAGCGTCAGCTTATTACTTGATTTTTTTTCCTTGCCTTTGTATTTATTACTCATCGCACCCGTACACTCTGGTACGTATTACTTCGCCAGGGGCTTCATCACGCCCCGCAATACGGCAATAAAGTCCGAACACATTTTACAGTACAGTTTGGTACCCCGAACTTATAGCATTATATGCATCGGCTCCGAATCATGTCTTTGGTCAATAGTTGGGTTGCCCGGCTCATGTGCTTACTACCTTACGTTCCGCTATATCGGCTAGGGTAGTAAAGGGAGAACTACTGCGATTGTGTCCCGGTTCTTCCGGACGAGCACCTCAGTAGAGAAAGCCTAAAACTGACTGTCATGATGCAGCGAGAGCTGGTCAGCTGTTCGAGAGGTTTCAAATCCTTAGAGATTATTTCCGCTTTATGCGAGGAATCGGTTTTTATCTGATCAGGTGTGTATAGCGCCCCTAGTTCGGCCTTCCGACTACCAGGGGCTTCCCCAAAATCTCATTGTCAAACTCCTATGGCTAAGTGAGGGTGATAAAGGCCGTATAGTCTGATTGCCTTGTTCGTTGCGCTAAACACCTCCTTTAAGGACCAGAATGTGGAGTAAAGAGTGTTTAGATTTATCCCGAACACCCCCATACTATCTACGTGGGGGCAAAAGCCGACGACTGGCCAACCCTCAGATTTCATAAACGGCTGCACAGGAGGTAAACTTTTAAATTCACAAGCATTATATTACATAACGACCATGTTTCATATTACATGACAGGATAATATGAATGTTTTCATGGGAATATAACATCCTTCGCACATTGCTCTGCCACAAGGCGAGATCCCTCCAGGACACTATCAAAATATAGCTCGGGTCGGCGGTGCTCATTGCCCTCAGTCGGCCCCTCGGTCATCAGCTTCTTGGCACCCATCTTCGCCCAGTGCATCTTGGCGTGGGCAAAGGCCATCCGTGCACCTTCAATTCAGACCGACCGCTTCATGACTTCAAGCCGTGGGCAGGAACTCACAAGACGCTTCACAAGTCCGAAGTAGCTGCTGGGCATGGGCTCGGCAGGCCATAGCCGGACTATTAGGTCCTTCATGGCTAGCTCGGCCGCCTTGTGCAGCTCGACCAGCTGTTTCAGCTGGTCGCTGAAGGGCACCGGATGTTCTGGTCCAAGGTATTGAGACCAGAATGTAGAACTCCCTTCTTCGGCTCTATAGAACTCGGCAACATCTGATACGCTGCGCGGCAAATCTGTAAATGCCCCTGGAGAGCTCCAAATTCGGTTAAGTGAAAGGAACGTTTCCTTCGCAGACTTGCTTTGCATAATGAAAGCCTTACCCGCTGCGATCTTCTTGGCCGCCCAAATTTCCTAGAGGGCGCTCTGGGCTTCGGCTCGGGCATCCTGTGCGCTCTGGCGGGCCTTCGCAAGTTCTGACCCTTGCATCTTAGAATCACGCTCCAAGGACTCGTACTTCTTGACGGCGTCCTGGAGCTCTTGCTGACCCGGGCCTCGTGCTTCTCGCGTGTGTCGCGTTCCTTGGCCGCTTTGTTCTCGGCCTCGGCCAACGCCTTCTTGAGGGCCGCCACCTCGGTCGTGGCCCCTAATAAAGTTCATGACACTTTAGTCAGCACGAACCATTCATCCTTCCTAAATATACACGCAGGTTACTACATACCTTGGCTGTCCTCCAGCTGCTTCTCCACGAGGCCGAGCTCTTCCTTGGCCCGCTCCAAGTTCCGCTTCAGTCCGGAGACCTCTGTAGTATGAGCGGCAGCAGCCAGCAGCGACGCCTGCTTATTCACATAGACATCTTATGTTAGACTCCTGCGAAAATTATTTTGATCCTCTGTTCGGCTTTTTCTTTCCAAACACCGAACAGAGCATTAGGGGCTACTGTCTACACTGTGATATTCTTTCTACAATCACATTACTTACCTCAAAGCCTGTTAGAAGGCTAGCGCAGGCTTCGGTCAGTCCACTTTTGGCGGACTGAACCTTCTCGATCACCGTACCCATAAGGATACGGTGTTCATCTACAATGGAAGCGCCTCGCAGCACTTCTAGCAGATTATACGGTGCCTCTGATGGACAGACGTCACCGGCGGAACAGGCACACCTCCTCCTTTCGGGCAAGGCTACTCGCTTGACTCCGGAGCCGTGTAGGTCTCCGGAATGGTATTCGACTGGGGGCCGAATTGAACTTGGCCCCCATCACCAGTCCCCATGGGGGCCTTTTCCCCCATGTGTCCGGCGGCCGAGGAGTCATCCTTCGGCGCCACCCCGACGGCCTCCGGAACCTCTCCCTGACCTGGGAAGGTCCTTTGGGACACCACCTCGTCATCACCCTTGGTCGGGGAAGACTGAGCGGGTGGCGATGACACGCTGGCCATCTCCTTTGAATCTAGCGAACCTCCTGTTGAGGATCGCGGAGAGCTGTCACGGGCCGGACTGCAATGGCATGATTTAAACATATTAATATTACAAAGCGGAAAGGCCAGACATTTGGACGTGCATAAGGTTTTTGGTACTTACGAGGCGGCCCGAGGCTTGGTCCGGGGGGGGGTCGCTCCGGACTGCTATCGACATCCCACGTGGAGTTATCCACGAGGGAGCCCTTCCCCCTCTGGGGCACCTTCACCTCCAGATTTGTGGAGGCCCAACTTTTCTTCCTTCCCCCCTCAGGGGGGAGTCGCTTTCTTCCTCCTCCTCGTCGTCATTTTCGGCAGCCGAAGAGTGAGTCTCGTCTTCGGACGTCACGTCCGAAGCACCTTTTCGGCGAAGGCCACTCCTGGCCCCCTTGGCCGTTTTCTTGGCCTTCTTCTCCGGCACATCATAGGGCGCCGGAAACAGCATCTTCGTCAGAAGTGGGGTTTCTTGGTCTTCGGGTAGCAGAGCCGGACAGTTAATCCGCCCAGCTATATGGATCCAGGCCTGAAAAATTGATAGGAAGGCTTAGACTCCTTCCTCAAAATATGTCAGTAAAGGGTATACCTTGAAAACATGAAAGAACTTACCGAATTAGCCTGGCGTTTTAAGCTAAGCCTGCGATCCTCGGTCGAGGGCGGTGGTGTCTCGCCGGCATTGAAGAGCACTTTCCAGATGTCTTCGTGCGTCGTGCCGAAGAGCTCTAGTGACGTCTGGTGCTTGGCCAGATCGAACTCCCACAAATAGCAAGTCCAGCGTTGGCAAGGAAGAATCCGGCGAATGAGCATAACCTGGATCACGTTGACAAGTTTGATTCTCTTGGTTATCATGTTCTGGACGCACCTCTGGAGCCCAGTCAGCTTGTTCGAGGAACCCCAGGTTAGGCCCTTCTCTTGCCAGGAGGTGAGCCGCATCGGAACTCCGGATCGGAATTCGGGGGCCGCTGCCCAGCTGGTGTCACGCGGCTTGGTGATGTAGAACCACCCTGACTGCCACCCCTTCACCGTCTCCACAAAGGATCCTTCAGGCCAGGTGACATTGGGCATCTTGCCCACCATGGCGCCTCCGCACTCTGCTTGTTGGCCGCTCACCACCTTCGGCTTCACATTGAAGGTCTTCAGCCATAGGCCGAAGTGAGGTGGGATGCGGAGAAAGGCCTCGCACACGATAATAGATGCCGAGATGTTGAGGATAGAGTTGGGGGCTAGATCGTGGAAGTCCAGCCCGTAGTAAAACATCAATCCGCGGACAAACGGGTGGAGAGGGAATCCCAGCCCACGGACAAAATGTGTGAGAAACACAACCCTCTCATGGGGCTGTGGGGTAGGGACGATTTGTCCCATGGCCGGGAGTCGGTGAACGATCCCCTTGGCCAGGTATCCGGCCTCCCGGAGCTCCTTGATGTCCTTCTTCTTGATGGAGGAGGCCATCCACTTGCCTCCAGCTCCAGATCCGGGCATGATTGGAGTGTTTTCTCAGGCGGGGAAAGCTAGAGCTTGGGCGCTGGAGCTCGAGTATGGATGGGCAGAGGAAGGAGAACGCGTGGGTGAACGAGGACGAATTCTTGTCTCCTTATAAAAATTGCAGTGAATATTGAATCCCTCCCCACTCGCCTTAAAACTCGCCTATTCCCAAGGGCTGTGTAAATGGCACGGTTGGGTTACCCAAGCCCGTATTGATGAGAATCCCATAATAAGGGGACACGATCTCTGCTTTGACAAGACGTGCCAATGGCAACCGCGTCTCGAAACATGGAGCGGCAGACGAAAGACAGTTCGAAATTATGACCGAGCAGACATGATGTCATATTACAAAAAGTTGTCAGCAGATTGGACTCGTGGAAAATTATAGTCTCTCTGCGGTTGTGTGTGGTGTGTGTGTTATAGGTCCGGACACGTTCAATATGTCCGAAGAATATCTTGGAGTTTGGAAGGAGGAACCCGCCTTGCAATGCCGAAGACATATCTACGCGCCGGATACCTTGTCATTGAAGCCAGGTTTAGGGGCTACTGAGGGAGTCCCTAAGGGGTCCTCGGGCGTCTGGCCTGTTAGCCATGGGCCGGACTGATGGGCTGTGAAGATGCGAAGACCGAAGACTGCACCCGTGTCCGGATGGGACTTTCCTTGGTGTGGAAGGCAAGCTTGTCGACCAAATATATAGATTCCCTTCCTTGTAACCGACCCTGGGTAACCCTAGATCCTCCCGGTGCCTATATAAACCGTAGGACTTAGTCCGGACGGGGAGAGATACTCATTACTATAGTCATACAGGCCAGGCTTTTATGGTTTAGCCATTATGATCTCATGGTAGATCAACTCTTGTAATACTCATATTCATCAAGATCAATCAAGCAGGAAGTAGGGTATTACCTTCATAGAGAGGGCCCGAACCTGGGTAAACATTGGGTCCCCTGTCTCCTCTTACCATCGACCTTAGACGCACAGTTCGGGACCCCCCTACCCGAGATCCGCCATTTTTGACACGGACAGGCGGGGCGGAGCGTAGGGGGACGATAAGCTGTGGAGCCTTGACACGTGCGGCTCCCTCCACTTGTGCCTTGGCGGCCACGTCCGCCCGCGCCTTAGTCGCGGCGTCCTCTTGGGCCCTGGCCTTGGCGTCGGCTTGGGCCTTGGTTGCCACATCTGCCTCCTCCTGCGCCGCCGTGGCCGCCTCCCTCTGCCGCTCCGCCTCCTCCTGCTCCTCGCGCACCTCCCGCGCGTTCTTCTCCGTCGCCTCCCGGAGGTCGGCGAGCGGGTCTATGTGGCGGGTGTTGGTGGAGCCCTCCGTCCCCCCGATGATGGAGCTGGAGGCCGACCGCTCAAGGTAGAGCGGGGCTCTGTTCAAGCAAGACTGGACAAACTCAAAAGGAGTTTGCAAAAAAGACAAAGGAAAACACAAGAAAAGACAAGCTCTTACGCGGATACCGTCGGCGGCTGCTTCGGGGCCATCTGGAACCGGGCCGCCTTCGCTGCGGCCTCCTCCCGCCTGGTCGCTGCGGCCGAGCCCTTGGGTTTCTTCGGCCGGCCGCCTTGCAGCTGCGAGCCGGCTCGGTGCTTCGGTGCGCCGCCTGGACCAGTCGGCGCTGCTGAAGAGCTCGCCCCCACCCTATTGGCAACCGGCGATCACCGCTACCCGTGAACCTCTTTGTCAACGTCTGGCCAGTCCTCGAGACTACCGCCTCCTCTAGAGCTGCCTGCTCCATCAGCACCGCCTGCGGCGTCGTCTTCCTCCAAGGCGGCCGCCCCCAAGTCGGGGTCGTCCGCATCACTCACGGCTCGGTACGGCAGGTACTCCTGGCCCTGCTCCAAGGCGTCAGCTGCCGGCCGGGTCGTGAGGAGCTGCATCACGACCAATTGATCAGACGGCGAAGCAGAGCCCGATGGGCAAGAAAGGAAAGAGAGTTGAGAGCTTACTGCAGGCGGTGGGTGTGCGCGGGAACACAGTCGCTTGCCGAACTGCCACTCCAATTTCGAGAGTTTGCAGTTCGCGATCTTGTTCACCAGGCAGGCCACCTCCGTGGTCGGCATCTCCCTAGTGCTCATCCGACACGGGTCTCGATGCCCGCTCATCCGGCTGATCAGATGAGGCCGGACTTGAAGAGGGAGAACCCGGCGCTCCACAAAGGCGGTCATCAAGTCCGAGGCCTTGAGGCCCTCCGAGTCCGTCATCACCTTGAGCCGGGCAACGGCTGCAGCGGAGGCGGTCAACAGCCTCTTCTGCTTGAAGGTCCAGTTGGTGCGCGGCTCAGCCGGCTGGCCGGCTTCCTAAGCCGGCAGGTTGACGAAGTCGAGCGCCGGGTTGACGTTCTTCACATAGAAATATGATTTTTGCCACAGCTTGACCGACTGTGTCAAGCTGATGGACGGGAATCGGTTCCCAGCGCCCGGGCGCCGCACCGCGACGAAAGCTCTGCACTGAGCCGCCTTGTCCTTGGCAGAGGTGCCAAGTTTGGCGTAGAAGAATTCTCCCCACAGCTCGAGGGTGGGGAGAACTTTGAGGTAGCCTTCACAAAGCGTGACGAAGGCCGACAACAGCACCACCGTGTTCGGTGTGAGGTGGTGTGGATGGAGGTCGTAAAATTGAAGAAAAGAGCGGAGGAAGCCGCTCGCCAGCAGGACGAAGCCCCGGAGGATGTGCGACCGAAAGATGACGCGCTCGCCTTCCTCCGGTGCCGGCGAAATCTCCTTCGCAGGCGGAATGCGCGCCTGGACATAGCCCTCGCCGGGCAGCCGCCGTGTGTTGCAAAGGAAGGTGATGTGGTCCTCGATGACGTTCGAGCTGTCCCAGTCACCGGCCCGCCCGCGCGCCATGAAAGCTCGAGGTCGACGGAGGCGCAGCGCGACGATTAGTGCGTGAGCCCGCGACGAAGCAACGGCGCGGCGGAAAGGACGGGCTCGGTGACGACGGGCCGCGGCAGCATTTCGGCACGGCGCGGGAGTGCAGTAGCAGCGGAGAAGAAGAAGAGGAAGAAGATGGCGAGGGGAGAGGAGGGCGCGCGTGCTAGTGCCGTTCCCCTCCTCCCCCCTACTTATAGGACCTGGCTGCGAAGCCGAGGGGGCGGGGCGTGGGGATCGTGGGATTAATTGTGCCCACGACCCCACGACCCCGCGTTTACCGCGCGGTAACGGCGCAAAGTTATTGCACTGCGGAATCCCAACCGTTTGCCTCGACCGTAGCGAATCTGCGCGCGTGCCCAGGCCCGGTAGTGGTGGGCCCCGGCCTGCAGCGATGTCCCATCGCACGCGTAGGTTGGCAGGCGGCTTGGCCGGCTGGCGCCACTTGGCGCGCGGATAGCTAGCGGCGAGCCTGGCGCCTGGCTGGCACGCCACCCAACTCCCGCCGCGACAATTCAAAAACCACCACGCGGCCTGCCTGGTCGCGTCCGACTCCTAGCAGTCGGCACTTTGGAATATGTATGAAGCAAGCCATCCGATCATTCTGAGTAGGAAGCTGCCGAGGCTCCTCGCCTTTCCCGTCGCAGCGCCACACCAGCTTCGCGGACTACTATCGGAGTAAATGAAGGAGGCTACTCATCAGCCTCCCATGGTATTTCAAGACATCGGGGCCGGCCGCGCCCCTCAAGAATCAAAGACCAGAGCGCCGCCTTCTTGCGGCCGGCTAGTCCAAGCGGTCGGCTGCCAGAAGACGGCCCCGAAGTGGGCCGGCTCCTAGCAGGCGGCTCCAAGCGCCCTCAAAGTTTGCACCACATTATGATGACGAGACGGGGCGTGGCTACAGTGCCGCCTGCCACCCCCGAATCCAGGGTGGAGCGTGGCTACATTGCGGCGTACTGGGCGGACATCCCCCGCCCGGCGCAGCACTGTTACCAAGCAGCCCATGACATCACCCATGGCAGAGAAGGCCATGCTCCCATTATGGGCTGTTGGTACGGCCCACTGAAAGCACAAGTAATCCCTGGGTGGTTTTGGTAATTAATGTCAACATATCTCTTGTTGGACTAATGTTTTCATCTAGTATATTTCAGATAAGTTCAACAGATGGAGTGGCGTGGACAAGAGGATATGGAACCCCTTCAAAATGCTAAGGACAAAAGATTGGCTCAAGCTCCAAAGCTCAAGACTCTACATTTTACTTTTAGTGATCCAAGATCACATTGAGTCCATAGGAAAGCCAATACTATTAAAAGGGGATGAGGTGTTGCTTAATGGCTTGCTTGCTCTCAGTGCTTAGTGATATGCTCCAAAACCCTCAACCACTTTCTCATATCCACATATGTCCCAAACCAAAAGTCAAACTTGGCCCCACTGAAACTTTCTATCCGGCGCCACCGAGTTCAGTTGACATAGCCACTGCCATAAACCCTAATCAATTCGGTCTCACCGATGGGATCCCATCTCACCGAGATGGGCTTGCAAACTCTCTGGATCTTGTTGCATTGAATTTGGTCTTACCAAATTTTGTAATCGGTCCCACCGAGTTTGCCTGACCAACTCTCCGGTTAGCCTATTACCAAAATCGGTCCCACCGAGTTTGTGTAATCGGTCAAGCCGAGATGAGGTTTTACCCTAACCCTAGCACATCGGTCCCACCGAGTTGATTATATCGGTCACACTGAAAAGCCTAACGTTCACATTTTGAACTAAATCGGTTTGACCGAGTTTCATTATTCGGTCCCACCGAGTTTGGTGATTTGTGTGTAACGGTTAGATTTTGTGTGGAGGCTATATATACCCCTCCACCCACTCTTCACTCATGAGGACAGCCATCAAAACAAGCCTACACTTCCAGCATACATTTTTTGAGAGAGAACCACCTACTCATGTGTTGAGGGCAAGACATTCCATTCCAACCACATAAATCTTGATCTCTAGCCTTCTCCAACTTGCTTTCCACTCAAATCAACTTTCCACCAAATCCAAATCTGTGAGAGAGAGTTGATTGTTGGGGAGACTATCATTTGAAGCACAAGAGCAAGGAGTTCATCATCAACAGACACCATCTATTACCTTTTGGAGAGTGGTGTCTCCTAGATTGGTTAGGTGTCACTTGGGAGCCTCCGTCAAGATTGTGGAGTTGAACCAAGGAGTTTGTAAGGGCAAGGAGATCGCCTACTTCGTGAAGATCTACCCTAGTGAGCCAAGTCCTTCGTGGGCGACGGCCATGGTGGGATAGACAAGGTTGCTTCGTCGTGGACCCTTCGTGGGTGGAAGCCCTCCGTGACTCGCGCAACCGTTACCCTTCGTGGGTTGAAGTCTCCAACAACATGGATGTACGATAGCACCACCTATCGGAACCACGCCAAAAATCTCAGTGTCTCCAATTGCGTTTGCACACTCCAATCCCATCCCTTTACATTCTTGCAAATTGCATGATTTACTTTCCGCTGCTCATATACTCTTGTCATGCTTGCTTAATATGTATTGTGAATGTTTAATCTTGTGCTAAAACTCCACCTTAACTTGAAGAAAATAAAAACTGCAACTTTTTCTTGTTAAGAGTCTATTCACCATCTTTAGACACCTCTTCTCGATCCTTTAAATTGGTATCAGAGCATTGGTCTCCATTGCTTTGGTTTAAACACCTTTGGAGGAAGATGGATGTGTCTACATTAGGAAGTCTTAGACATAGAGTGCCTATTCTTGATGGAGAGTACTTACATGAGTGAAAAAATGAGATGCTTGAGATTTTCAATGAATATCATTTGAACAAGTACATTACTAGTCCTTGCATTTGCCCCAGTGATCCTTTGCATCCCACTCCTGATGAGGATCTTGACATGATTCGCAATCTTAGAACCATCAATCTTATCATTAGTGGATTGCCCAAAAATGTGATTGCTAGCTTGCCTACTCTTGATTGTGCCTACACTATATGGAGATTTCTTGAGGAACGATTCCCAAATTATTCCTTGAAAAATCTATATGAGATTTTCCATAAGTCTATTGCCTTGAGCAAGATGAATTCCAATGATCCTAAGTTTGGTGATTGTCTATTTGAGCTTACTAACCTCATGCGTGCCAAAGGAGATGTTGGCATCATTAGCAACATCATCTCCGAAGTCATTAGAATCCATAAAGATGCACATTGTGATGGTCATAAATCTAATGAATCACTCTCTCTAGGAATTGATCCATCACAAGACGGTGTTGAACATGGATACTATGATGAGGATGATGATAGTGACATTGATCTCGATGAATCTATGAGACACTTTGGTCTTATGGCAAATCTTCACGGCTACATGGCTGGAGGAAAGGAATGGGTCCTTGATAGTGGATGTACTGATCATATGACCGGAGATAAGGATATGTTTCGTGAGCTTGCACTTGTGCGCATCGGTCCTAAACAAACGGTTTAAAACCCCTTTCCGCAACGACATTTGGAACTGTCGCCAGGTGAGTGTGTGCGATAGGGTGTCCTTCCCACACGACCCAGAAATCGTTGGGGATAGGCCCTCCTAGGACCCAGGTTGGGGCCGTGTGCGATCGGGCGAGGCAGCGAAACCCAATCATTTCCGTAGGTATTTACATCCCACACGGTGAATCCCAGAAATCATTTCCGTAGGTATGTACATCCCAAATGGTGAATCCCAGAAAAACATTTCCGTTCGTATGTATATCACACACAGTCAATCCAAGGAATACGTTTCCGTTCTTATGTACATCCGACACAGTCAATCCAGGGAAAACGTTTCCGTTCGGATGTACATCCCACACGGTTTTATGCATACACTCGTGTGTGAAAGGTGTAACTATCACACACGCTCTGCCTTGGTTAACTGTTTGCTTTCATTAACTACATCACACATGATTTGATGTAGAAAACTTTGTGGCATTGGGCTATCCATCGCAAGCGCTTTTACTGCTAGAACCGTTTGCAAAGGTCCACGACCGTCTGTTCTATTTTTATTTTTGCTTGTAATTTAATATTCTAATTGGAAATTTTGAAATACGAAACGTGCAATTCAAATTCTCAGCACAATGGTTCAACAACGAATCCATAAATAAAATTGTCAGTACAATATGTTCAGTAATTACAGGATTAGGCAGCAATTTACTATGATGAACCGCAGTATTTAAAGGCGGTAAAGGTGAAGAGGCAAGTGTAAATCATTTTGACTGCCGACGGTGTTGAAGAAGCGGATTGCCCATAATGTGCCTTCCTGCGTGCCATAGGCACGAACCACTTTTGTCCAACCCCTTGTGACGATCGCTCGCCCATCCTTCACCGCCTTCAGGAAGACTTCTAGAGCATTATCATGGTAGCATGAATTATATACTTTAATCTTAGTTGCCTCCACTCCGGTCATTTAGTTTGCAAGGTAATCATCAGTAAATAGCTTCGGAAACCACTGAAAAGAGAAAAATATCAGATACTGAGGTCTAATAGAGTAACTTGTCGTGGGAAGGGAGAAACGGCAACACATTACTTACCATCCTAAAGTTCACTGTTGTCTTTGACAAAGTGTAAATAAAGAGCTTAATTCCAATCACCCGTTTCTTTCGCCGAACAATCTTTCTTAGTTTCCTCACTTGATGCTTGTTCATGATTATCTCATTGCCCCATACGCAAAAGGGATCGAAGCGTGGATCAGTACCCCTCATATATGTACCTACAAGCAACCAGTAAATGTTAGAAGCTAAACTAAGATTGCACAAATGATGTAAAATACAACTACCTATGTTCCTAAGAACAAGTTTTTTTTAGATTTCAATATGAACTACATACGGATGTATATAGAATTATAGATATAGTTTAGATTAGAATCTAGATTCACTCATTTTGCTCCTTATGTAGTCTATATTGGAATCTCTAAAAATACTTATATTTAGGAATAGATGGTGTATAAGACATGGGATGCAGCTAACCTCGACGGCAAACAACAGAATTTCCCATTGTAGCCCTGTGTAAGTACATGGAAAGCCAATGTTAACTACAACAGGGTTAACATCCACCAAAAATAGCAAATGGTAATAAAACGGTAGCATCCATAGTGATATCTTCATTTCGTAAGAGTAGCACGGTAGCAAAGGGACTGGTTAAAAAATGGATACAACTATTAATTGCAACAGGCTTAACAACATCCTAATTCATGTTTTGTAAGTTTGTAGCAGGGAAATACAACTCTTTAAAAATGGATACAACTATTAATTGCAACAGGCTTAATGGCCATTGAAACCGGTACTGATAAAAATGCAATTGGCAGAGTTAAACATCACAGGGTAGGTGCTGCCAGAGCAGATAATGGCCCAGTTGTCTATAAAAACGTAGGGAAAATAGCTCAAACGTGTTAGGCATGTTTACTACAACATGCTTAATACATCGACAATACAAAACATCGCCATTAATTGCAACTGGTATTGGTAAGATTGAACTGGTGTGTACATACTTGGTAAGTCCTGAGAGGTAGTTGATGGGGCACTTCATCTTCGCCAGAGCCCGCCCAAAGTTAGCAGCGGCGGAGGCGAGCTGTTCCTCCTGGTCGAAGTGTAGATCAGTGCCACTGACATGTGTACCTACAGGCAACCAGTAAATGGTAGAAGTTAAACTGCAATTGCACAAATGATTTGAAATACTGTAAGACATGGGATGCAGCTAACCTTGACAGCAAACAACAGCATCGGCCATTATGACCCTGCGTAAGTACATGGACAAGCATGTTAAGTACAACAGGGTTAGCATCCACCAAAAATAGCAAATGGCATAGTTAAACATCACAAGTCATGTTTTGTAAGTTTGTAGCCATTGAAATGCAAATGTTTAAAAGTGGATTCAACTATTAATTGCAACATGCTTAATAGACATTGAAACTGGTACTGATAAAAATACAATTGGCATAGTTAAACATCACAAGGCAGGTGCTGCCAGAGCAGAGAATGGCCCAGATGTCTATAAAAAGGTAGGGATAGTAGCAAAAACGTGTTAGGCATGTTTACAAGAACATGCTTAATACATCAACCGTACATAACATAGCCATTAATTGCAACTGGTATTGGTAAGATTGAACTGGTGAGGGAGTCCTGGACTAAGGGGTCCTCGGGCGTCCGGCCTGTTAGCCATGGGCCGGACTGATGGGCTGTGAAGATACAAAAACCGAAGACTGCACCCGTGTCCGGATGGGACTCTCCTTGGCGTGGAAGGCAAGCTTGGCGACCAAATATGTAGATTCCTTTCTTTGTAACCGAACTTGTGTAACCCTAGGTCCCCCTGGTGTCTATATAAACCAGAGGACTTAGTCCGGAGAGGGGATATACTCATTACCGTAGTCATACAGGCTAGACTTCTAGGGTTTAGCCATTACGATCTCGTGGTAGATCAACTCTTGTAATACTCATATTCATCAAGATCAATCAGGTAGGAAGTAGGGTATTACCTCCATAGAGAGGGCCCAAACCTGGGTAAACATCGTGTCCCCTGTCTCCTGTTACCATCGACCTCAGACGCACAGTTCGGGACCCCCTACCCGAGATCCGCCGGTTTTGACACCGACATTGGTGCTTTCATTGAGAGTTCCGCTGTGCCGTCCCCAAAAGGTTCCGATGGCCCCTTCAATCATCTACAATGACGCTGTCCAAGGAGAAACCTTTCTCCCCGGACAAATCTTCGTATTCGGTAGCTTCGCACTGCGGCCAACTCGTTTGGCCATCTGGAACGGATCGATAGCTACGCCCCTGGCCATCAGGTCATATTTGAAAGCTTGAACTATGTTGCGGACATCCGTGGAGACTTGATCTTTGCCGGATTCGAAACCACAGCGGCCGCTCCCTGTCACACCGATGCACACGATCTAAATCTATCATCATACCACACTCAGGAGATCGCTCCCGTGACTGCTCTGGCCTTAGATCCGGAGCGGATCGTGCTGTCTGAGGATGGGAAGCTCAACCCCACCATGGAGGCCACAGATTCCCCGGTGTTGGAGTCGAACATAGACCTAAAGTCACACGACGCCTTTGTCACCAGAACTCCGGACTCGTTTCCTGTCATAAATTCTGAGCCACATGCATCCGCGGACGCCGAACTTGACCGCTTATCGATCTTTGAGTTCAGTGCCGCAGACATCTTCCGACATTCGCCCTATGGCGATGTGCTAAACTCATTAAAGAATTTGTCCTTGGCGGGGGACTCACAGCCGAACTATGTACGGTTCGAAATAGAGGCTGATGATGGGGAATTTTTCTTCCCATCCGCCATCCACTTCATAGCCACTGTTGAGGACTTAACCGACATGCTTGACTACGGCTCCGAAGACATCGTCAGTACGGACGACGATGCCGACAAGGAGCAAGGCCAAAACCCGCCATTCACTGGACGATGAATGGCCACTTCTTCCTACGACGTATCCATGGTGGATACGCCTGAAAAAAACTAACAACGATGACAAAGAAAATCTAGTTGAGAATAAACCTCCTGAGACACACCCTAAGCGCTGGCTTCCTCGGCGCCGCTCTAAGTCATGTCGTTCCAAAGACAGCAATACTGGCACCAAAAAAAAAATACTCCGGACGATGCCGAAAACAATGAAGACCCCGTCAAGGTAACCTCCGAATAGGAGGAACGGGAAAATAGGCAAGTTAGCCTTGATGAACATGCCATACACGAAGACTCGAAGGACAGTAATTATCTTCCGCTCTCTGAGGAAGAGGAGAGCCTCGGCAACAAGGATTTCATCATGCCTGAGGAACCTCTCGAGCAGGAGCACTTTAAAATAGCCACTGCAAGGAGCCTGAAAAAGAAGTAGCTGCAGCTTCAAGCGGACCAGGATCTGCTCAATGATAGATGGACTGAAGTCCTGGCAGCCGAAGAATACGGCCTTAATGGCCTAGCCAAAAGTTACCCAAAGCACAGATCGCTACCTCAGTTCGATGACGAGGCGCTAGAGCCCGTACCATCATCACACAATGCGGCAGGCCGACCACAACTTGGTCAGGATAAAGTAGCAACTCAGGCCGAACACCAGACCGCCCCACCTCGCCGTAAAGGCAAGAATACAACAGCTCGGGGTTGCACATACGAC
Source organism: Aegilops tauschii subsp. strangulata (assembly GCF_002575655.3). Taxonomy (NCBI): domain Eukaryota; kingdom Viridiplantae; phylum Streptophyta; class Magnoliopsida; order Poales; family Poaceae; genus Aegilops; species Aegilops tauschii. The sequence goes on from NC_053039.3 coordinate 233,001,136, forward strand.
CTTCAACAGGACTTGGACAGTAGAGCAGGACACACAAGATCGATCTACGGATCGCGAGGACGTGCCTCGACACACGACGATGGCTACCTATCCGGACGTGACAAACCCAGCCACGCCCGGGCCGAAAATGGCAAATGGACTCCATCGGAGGTACGTCGCAGTGTGGCCCAATATAGAGGCGACGCACACCCTCTTTGCTTCACAGACGAAGTAATTGCGCATGAATTCCCAAACGGGTTCAAACCCATGAATATCGAATCATACGACGGAACAACGGATCCCGCGGTATGGATCGAGGACTACCTCCTCCATATCCACATGGCCCACGGGGATGACCTTCATGCCATCAAATACCTACCACTAAAACTCAAAGGACCAGCTCGGTACTGGTTAAACAGCCTGCCGAAAAATTCTCTTGGCAGCTGGGAAGATCTGGAAGACGCCTTTCACGACAACTTCCAAGGAACATATGTCCGGCCACCGGATGCCGATGACTTAAGTCACATTGTCCAGCAGCCCGGAGAGTCAGCCAGGAACTCTGGACTAGGTTCTTAGTTAAAAAGAACCAAATCGTCGACTGTTCGGACGTGGAAGCCCTTGGGGCCTTCAAACACAGCGTCCGGGATGAATGGCTTGCACGCCACCTCGGTCTAGAAGGACATAAATCCATGACAGCCCTTACCGCTCTAATGACCTGCTTTTGTGTGGGAGAAGACAGCTGGCTCACTCGTACAAGCAACAGCGCCAGGGACTCGGGCACTTCCGAAATCCGGGACGGCAATGGCAAGCCACGATGAAGCAAACACAACAGTCGCAATGATAATGAAAGATCACGCGACACAGCTGTCAACGCCAGATTCAGCAATCCCAAACTCGGTCAACGGAAAAAGCCATTCAAGGCGAACAGAGACGGACCATCCAACGTAGACAGGATATTGGACCGACCGTGCCAGATTCACGGCCACCCCGATAAACCAGCCAATCATACCAATAGAAGTTCTTGGGTCTTCAAGCAAGCCGGCAAGCTCAACGCCGAACACAAGGGGAGGAGGCCGCCAGGCGATAGGACAACGAATAAATTCACCAGCCGAATACCGGGGGTCAGAAGAAATTTCCCCCCGAGGATCGACCAATCCCGGAGCGGAAATAGCAGTTCGGCTTCCGCCGCCCACCTCATATACCCGCGAAATTTGTATCGCGCACACATCACTACGCACTTAAGATACCATGGGCATCGTCAGAAGTACAATACGGACAAGCCTGCAAGCATTCCCGTAACATTTTTTATCTACATTACTCTTTCTTCCTTTTCTTAAAAACAGGTGACGCAAAGGACAAACATCTAACTGACTCTATTGGAGTTCGGATCTGTACACTCACCTAAGGGGCTACTTCCGTCAAGGATTCCCCTCGCCGAGGACAGGCGGCGCAGACGAGCGACAGGAGGTCCAAAATAACTTTTTGTAGACCGCACTCATTATTTTGAGCCTGTAATATGCCTTTTTCCTCCGCCTTCGACCCCGGGCATGTCAAATAGCTGGGGTTGGGGTCTTTCTACCTATAAAGTAACCATTGGCATATCACTCAGCTCCCACTAAACATAATCGGCATTAATCGTTCATTTCTTTTTCATAAATGAATTTGGCCCCTATAGCTGTTTCACACACATACCTCGGCATAACCTGCCAGGGGCTCGGTATGAGAACAAATGAGTTGCCAACAAAGTCCGAACAGCTTTATAGCATACTTTGGCGTCGCGAGTTTGGCCTTATATGCATCAGCTCCGAATCATGTCTTGGGTGAATGGTTGGGGTGCCCGGCTCCTGTGCTTGCTACCTTACGTTCCGCTCTATCGGCTACGGTAGTAAAGGGAGAACTACTGCGATTGTGCTTCCGGTTCATCTGGTCAAGCACCTCCGTAGAGAAAGCCGAAACCGACTGTCATGATGTTGCGAGAGCTGTTCAACCACTCGATGACTTATTGGAATATGTCGCGATTCCCTCCGTATCACACGAAGGACCTTTTTTCAAGTCATATATGTAACGCACCATATTGGAATAAGCTATACACATACCAGGGGCTATATCGTAGTCCCCCTATAAAACTCCTCTGGCTAAGTGAAAGTGTTAACGCCCTATAGTCTGATTGCCTGGTTCGCTGCATTATCACCTCCTTCATGGACCAAGACTTTGGGTCAAGAGTGATCAAATGCTTTTCCAAAAAACCCCGTACTTCCTACGAGGGGGCTGAAGCCGACGACTGGAAAACTTTCAGATTATATAAAACGGTCACACAGGAGGAACACAAGCTTTCGAGCAAAACATAAAAATAGATTAACCATAAATTTGTCTTTTACAATTCCCATACACCTCACTCGAATATTATGTCTTTCGAGCATTGACCCTCTATCAAGCGTGCGGCCTCTAAGACATCTTCAAAAATGATGCTCCGGTGCATGACGGTCCTTGCCCTTGGGTGGACTCTTCGCCGCAACATCGATGGCCTTCATCTTCCCCCAGAATGTCTTGACACGGGCAAAGGCCATGCGTGCACCTTCAATGCACGCCGACCGCTTCACAGCGTCGGTAAGTGGCACCGCATGAACAAGCCGCTGCACCAAACCGAAGTAGCTACTTGGAACAGGCTCAGTCGGCCACAGCCGGATTATGACGGTCTTCGTGGCAGCGCCAGATATCCTATGAAGCTCGGCCCATTGGGACATCTGTTCATTCAGCAACAGAGGGCGCTTTGACGCGCCAAATTGTGACCAGAAAAGCTTCTCCGTTGCATACCCCTCTCGCGCTTAGTAAAACTGCGCCGCATTGGAAGAACTCTTTGGCAAGTCTAAAAACTCGTCCAGAGAACTCCACACTTGGTTAAGCTGAGCATAGTTCGGATCGCCGAACTTAGCCTGTAGCAAAAAGGGCTTACCGGCCGCAATCTCCCCACCTTGTCGGATCTCCTCACGGGCTGCTCTGGATTCAGACCGCACTTCTCTCGCCTCTCGTAAGGTTTTGTCAAGTTCAGCCGTCTTGGCTTCATTCTCCTTCTCAAGAAATTCACAGTGGCCAGTAGCATCTTTTAGTTCGAGCGCCATCGCGGATATCTTCTCCTCGTCTTGGCGCCGAGCAGCTTGTTTGGCCTTTCACTCAGCCGATGCCTTTTCGGCAGCCGCATTACTAAATCGGGCCTGTTCCTTGGCCCGGGCCAACTCCGCTCGATGAATCTCAACGGCGGCATCACCATCTGCAGCCATGCATATCCCAATATATAACTTTCAGCGTCATGCCTATATTACAAAAATGTATGTGAAAGGACTGCTCCGATTACATACCTTGCGACTCGTCAAGACGCATATTGATTAACGCAATGTCATCCCCTGCCACATCAAGCTTCCGCTGCAGCTCGGCAATATCCGTAGTCCGGGAAGTAGCCAGGGGGGAAGCAGCCGGTGTTCCAATTAATTAGATTAGTCCTTGAGTATTTCTTCTTGATCCTCCGTTCGCCTCCCTTGGGAAGCCAACCCGAGTCTCAAGGGCTACTACCTATACACAGGTGCATCTTTGCAAATACAATATAGTTGAAAAAATTTACATCACAAACCTCGAAGCCTCTTAGCAGGCTCATGAAGGCTTCATTCAATCCGCTCTTCGTGGACAGAATCTTCTCAACCACCGTACCCATCAAGGTATGTTGTTCCCCCGAGACAGATGCTTTCGCAGCATATCCCTCAACATATCCGGCGCCGCCGGGTCTCCGGAAGCCGCTGTAGGAGCACGACCATCCTTTGAAGGAACTCATTCACCCGTCTCCAGAATCATCGTTGGCTGAAAACCGGATAGCCCGGGGCCTTCATTATTGGCCCCCGAATCCCGGACGATCGAAGGTCCACCTTCGGGTACTGCCTCTTTCATCCCCCGCACCGCTTGTTGATCAAGAAAAATCCTCCGAGATGACACTTCGGAATCATCCGCCTTATTGGGCGAGGAGGTCGGGGGAGGTGTCTCGCTTTCCATCATCTCTGGGAGGAGATCTCCCGAAGAAGAGGATTGCCCAAAAAAACTCCGTGCCGAACTATAAAAATACACAGGCACGTTACATGTCTCTTCGGTAACAGGAAAAGAACGGGATGCTATCGAAGCACCCCGGATTCACTTACGATTTGGTTGAGGGCTTGTCCTCACAACAGAGGTATTCAACGGCGTCGCCTTCCAATCCCGAGCCGCTCGACGGTGGCATCTAACCCCTCTTGGAAGACCGCCCCTCCCAACCTTCGGAGGCGGCCCTTTTCTTCCTGAATGGAGAAGGGATACTCGCTTCTCTTTCACCTTTGTCTTCGGGCGAGGAAATGTCGATTTCTCTGGACTCAGTATCTAATTTACGTCCGGAGAGAAGGTCACCCCAGGTCTTCTCACTCTCCACCTTGCCCTCCCGTACCGGCGCCTGGTACGAGGCAGGTGCCAGCATCCTTGTTAACACGGGGTCCGCTGAGTCTTCAGGAAGAGGGGCCCGACACCTAATCCGTTCTGCTTTCTTTATCCAGCCCTAGAAAAAGATGGTTTGCTCAGTGTCTCACCACAGGATATATGATTATGACGTGTTCAGCGGACGAGTACTTACCGTGGTATCCGGATGGTTACAGTCTAGGCCGGTATCTTCGGTGGTGTCCGTCCATTGTTTTCATTTCCCGAAAAATGATTTCCACATTCCTTCGTGCGTAGTGCCGAAGAAGTGCTGAAGAGTCCGTGGCCCTTCTGGGTTAAACTCCCACATGCGGAGAGGCCGTCGCTGGCACGGCAGGATCCGGCGGACTAGCATTACCTGAATAACGGTGACAAGATCGATATCCTTCTCAATGAGGCTTCGGAGGCGACTTTGCAGAGTCCGCACTTCGTCAACTGATCCCCAGTCCAACCCCTTATTAATCCATGATGCAAGCTGAATTGGGGGGCTGGATCAAAACGCAGGCGCAGCTGCCCACTTGGAACCGCGGGGCTCAGTGATATAGAACCACTCCTGCTGCCATAAGTCGGTAGATTCTTTGAAAGATCCTTTTAGCCAGATAGTGCTGGTAAGCTTGCTCACTGCGGCACCATCACACTCCGCCTGCTCCCCCTCTATCATTTGCAGTTTCACATTTAAGGTCTTGAGCCAGAAGCCAAAGTGTGGAGGAGTTCGGAGGAAGGCTTCACACGTGACGGTAAACGCCGAGATGAGAAGAATAGAGTTCGGGGCGAGATCGTGAAAATCTAGTCCATAATAGAACATGAGCCCCCGGACGAAGGGATTAAGGGCGAACCCTAATCCTCGGAGGAAGTGGGAAATGAACACGACCCTCTCGCCGGATCTAGGGGTAGGGATAACCTGCCCCTCCGCGGGAAGCCGATGGAGGATTTCTGCGGTCAGATATCTTGCCGCCCGAAGCTTCGCGATATCCTCCTCTATGACAGAAGAAGCCACCCATCGGCCTTGACGGCTAGATCTGGACATGACTGGGGCTTGCGGAGGGTGAAATCTAGGTGTTCGAACTCGAGGTAGTAAGAGTCGAGGAAGAAGCAAGCGTGGAGAGGAAGGGCGGGTCTGTGCCCCTATATAAAGGCCGAGAATATCGAACGCCTCCTCACGGGCCTTAAAATTTGCCTATTCCCAAGGAGTTGTACCCTACGGACGGTTGGATTACCGACGTCTGTGTCGATAAAAGAATCCCTTAATAAGGGGACACGATCTCTGCTTGGATAAGACGTGCCAATGACAACCGCGTCTTGGAACATGGGGCCGCAGGCGAAACAACGGTGCAAAATAATGACCGGACTGACATAATGTCATATTGTAAAAAGTTGCCAGAGGATTGGACTTATAAATTATTATGCCCTATGTGGAAGTATACGCTGCTCGTGCTGCCGAGGCGAACTCGATCGTCCGAAGACCATTGTGAAGTATCCGGAAAGGAGGGAACCCGCCTTGCAATGCCGAAGATAAATCTGCGCGCCGGACCCGTCGTCATTGAAGCCAGGTTCAGGGGCTACTGAGGGAGTCCTGGACTAAGGGGTCCTCGGGCGTCCGGCCTGTTAGCCATGGGCGGAACTGATGGGCTGTGAAGATACGAAGACCGAAGACTGTACCCGTGTCCGGATGGGACTCTCCTTGGCGTGGAAGGCAAGATTGGTGACTAAATATGTAGATTCCTTTCTTTGTAACCGACCTTGTGCAACCCTAGGTCCCCCTAGTGTCTATATAAACCAGAGGACTTAGTCCGGAGAGGGGATATACTCATTACCATAGTCATACAGGCTAGACTTCTAGGGTTTAGCCATTACGATCTCGTGGTAGATCAACTCTTGTAATACTCATATTCATCAAGATCAATGAGGCAAGAAGTAGGGTATTACCTCCATAGAGAGGGCCTGAACCTCGGTAAACATCGTGTCCCCTGTTACCATCTACCTTAGATGCACAGTTTGGGACCCCCTACCCAAGATCCGCCGATTTTGACACCGACAACTGGTGAGTACATACTTGGTAACTCCTAAGAGGTAGTTGCTGGGGCACTTCATCTTGGCCAGAGCTCGCCCAAAGTCAGCGACGGCGGAGGCGAGCTATTCCTCCGGGTCGAAGCGTGGATCAGTGCCACTGACATGTGTACCTACAAGCAACCATTAAATGGGTAGAAGTTAAACTGCAATTGCACAAATTATGTGAAATACTGTAAGACATGGGATGCAGCTCACCTCGACGGCAAACAAAAGCATCGGCCGTTATGACCCTGCGTAAGTACATGGACAGGCATGTTAAGTGCAACAGGGTTAGCATCCACTAAAAATAGCAAATGGGCAGCATCTCTAGTGAAATCCTGAGTCATGTATTGGAAGTTTGTTGCTGGTATTGGTGAAATTGAGCTGGACACGGTAATATTTGAACATCACACAGTGTGTAGTACTGAAATAAGCAAGGCACGAACATGCTAATACACCAACCGTACAAATCATAGCCTTTGCAAGTGGTATTGGTAAGATTTAGCTGGTCAGATCTTACCTGTTAAGTCCTGGGGGGTAGTCGCTGGGGGACTTCATCTGGGCCAGAGCCTGCACCATGTCGGCGGCGGCAGTGGAGGCGAGGTGTTCCTCCGGGTAAACACGCACAGCGGCAATCGCGCCATGGACCGCCATCAGCTCCTGGCGGGGGGATTTGGAGGCATGAGGATGTTTCGCAGGCGCCATTTAAGCAATCGGGTCGGGGACGTGATACAGATCGGTGGGTTACCTGACTGGATTCGAGCAGAACGTAGATGTGGTTGAAGCTATGGTTGCGGCGGCGGCGGTTTGAGATGCCGGTAGGGGGAGGCGCGAGGGAGGGGGGATACTGAGGGGAAGGGGCTGTGGTTGGAGGAATAAATTCTGAAATCGCGCGCCTAATGAAAATTTCGGTGTGAAATTTGAAACTTGGGCGGGGGAAACACACAACGCAGACGAAGCGCGTAAAATACTCGTGTGCGAGAAAAAAGAAAGTTGGCAGATCCCCTCTCCTAAAAAATGTACACGTGTACTTGATTTTTTCGGTCAATGGTACGCCTGGTTTATTAGGAAATATCGCACAGGTAACTGACTTATGGGTCATTAACGCAAAAAACGCAGACGGGTACGGCATAGAAACCGTGTGTTTTGTGATCTTCTAATGATTAACGCAAAAAACACACATGGGCACACATGCTAATCAACGCTCAAAGCCCTCAAAGGATGCTCTTACCACATTGTATGTTAATACTACAAACTTAAAGTACTACTGGTAATTTGCTCCAATACTACAAACTTAAACTACTTCTCACATGCTGCCATCAGGGCATGCTGGCTAGACGCCAGCGTTCTCCTTCCCGGCCTTGTAGGCGGCAGCCCACCGTGCTTCGATCTCCGCCAAGCTCTCCTCACCACGGCGTGTAGCCTCTTTTTTCTTGCGGCGGCGGGACTCTCTTTTCTTGACTGCTTTCTGCCTTTTCCGCTCCTTCTGTGCGGCTTTGGCCGCCTCTAGATCCACCACCCATTCAGCCATGGCAGCCTCAAAGTCCGCCCATGTAACTGTCTGGCCGCCGCCGGCGATGAACTCAGAGCGGCGAGATGCCATCGCTTCCTTACCATGTGCGCGGTCGCGGGCGGCGAGGAACGTGGCGCGGTGGGATGCCATCGCTTCCTTACAAGTTACTGTGCGCCATGGTGCCATGGACGACGCCTGGAGAGAGCTCTGGGACGGAGGGGCCGGGTAGCCGTACAGTGCGGTGGTATTCAAGAGCTCAACCACAAATGACAACAGAAATTTGGCTTCCCTTACAATTTTGCTCGTAAATTATCGCACACGGTTCATCTCTGTCGCTTCCGGAAACAGTGTGCGTTGAGCCTATGATGTGTTGCTTTATGATTGGCCGGAACCCCGGCCACGCGGATCGCGCGTGTGCACCGTTGGATGCGCCACGATCGAACGGCAATCCACGTCCCTCACATCACACCCGTGCACCTGTAGCTGGATTGGATTTATATGCGCTAAATGCCTAGAAAATGCACATAATCCCCTAAATATGGTAAATGAGCCCGGAAAAATGCCAAATTTGAACACGGTGATTTGAAGGGTGTATGTTTGTCGTAGAAAAAACTCCAGGGCAAAGAACGAAGAAAATTTGGATTCCCCTTCAATCTTGAGGATTTCCCTTTCGAAAGGATGGAACTTCCTCGGTGATGGTTCGATTTATGAAGGGCGTGCATGACAACATAAGCCAAACCTTCTCAGATTTTTACCAAGGCATGGTGAGGTCATACCATGGCACCATGCCAGGCGTCATGTTTTTTAAGCATTTATTTCATTTTTATAGTTGAAAACCCAACAAACAGACATTTGTGGTTCATTATTGCCACACATTTCATCGAAATATCTGTCCATTCCTTGTAAAAGGCATGAGAATTTACTAAATGGCACGAGCATGGTTTTCTAGGCCGTTCTTGTGGACCCTTTCATGCATCGATTGTTTGAACTTGAATTATGTCCATTAATGCCTAGGAAATGCACATAATCCCCTAAATATGGCAAATGAACCCGGAAAAGTGCCAAATTTGAACACGGTGATTTGCAGGTTGTATGTTCATCGTAGAAAAAACTCGTGGACAAAGGACGAAGGAAATTTGGACCCCCTTCAATCTTGGTGATTTCCCCTTTGAAACCATGAAACTTCCTCGGTGATGGTTCGATTTATGAAAGGCGCGCATCACGACATAAGGAAAACATTCTCCAATTTTTACCAGGGCTTGGTGAGGCCATACCATGGCACCAAGCCAGGCGTCATGTTTTCCAACCATGTGTTTCATTTTTTGTATAGTTGTTAACCGAGTAAACGACGTGTTTATGGTTGACTATTGCCACACATTTCCTTGAAATATCTACCCATTCCTTGTAAAAGGCATGAGAATGTGCTAAATAACAGGAGCATGGTTTTCCAGACCATTCTTGTGCACCTTTTCATGCACCGATTGTTCGAATTTGAATTATGTCCATTAATGCCTAGAAAATGCACATAATCCCCAAAATATGGTAAATGATCCTGGAAAAATGCCAAATTTGAACACGGTGATTTGCAGGGTGTATGTTCGTCGTAGAAAAAAACTCCAGGGCAAAGAACGAAAAAAAATTGGATTCCCCTTCAAGCTTGAGGATTTCCCTTTCGAAAGCATGGAACTTCCTCGGTGATGGTTCGATTTATGAAGGGCGTGCATGACAACATAAGCCAAACCTTCTCAAATTTTTACCAAGGCATGGTGAGGTCATACCATGGCACCATGCCAGGCGTCATGTTTTTTAAGCATTTATTTCATTTTTTATAGTTGAAAACCCAACAAATAGACATTTGTGGTTGACCATTGACACACATTTCATCGAAATATCTGTCCATTCCTTGTAAAAGGCATGAGAATTTACAAAATGGCACAAGCATGGTTTTCTAGGCCGTTCTTGTGGACCCTTTCATGCATTGATTGTTTGAACTTCAATTATGCGCATTAATGCCTAGGAAATGCACATAATCCCCTAAATATGGCAACTGAACCCGGGAAAGTGCCAAATTTGAACACGGTGATTTACAGGTTGTATGTTCATCGTAGAAAAAACTCGTGGACAAAGGACAAAGGAAATTTGGACCCCCCCTTCAATCTTGGTGATTTCCCCCTTGAAACCATGAAACTTCCTCGGTGATGGTTCGATTTATGAAAGGCACGCATCACGACATAAGGAAAACATTCTCCAATGTTTACTAGGGCATGGTGAGGCCATACCATGGCACCATGCCAGGTGTCATGTTTACCAACCATGTGTTTCATTTTTTGTATAGTTGTTAACCAAGTAAACGACGCGTTTATGGTTGACTATTGCCACACATTTCCTTGAAATATCTGCCCATTCATTGTAAAAGGCATGAGAATGTGCTAAATAACACGAGCATGGTTTTCCAGACCGTTCTTGTGCACCTTTTCATGCACCGATTTTTCGAATTTGAATTGTGTCCATTAATGCCCAGAAATGCACATAATCCCCTAAATATTGTAAATGAGCCCGGGAAAATGTCAGATTTGAACACGTTGAATTTGAGGCGGTATGTTGGTCGTTGGAAAAAACTGAATGACAAATTAGGACAGAAATTAGGATTCCCCTTCAATCTTGGGGATTTTCCCTCTCAAAAGCATGGAACTTCCTCGGTGATGGTTCGATTTATGAAGGGCGTGCATGATGACATAAGCCAAACCTTGTCAAATTTTTACCAGGGCATGGTGAGGTCATACCATGGCACCATGCCAGGCATCATGTTTTTAAGCATTTATTTCATTTTTTATAGTTGAAAACCCAACAAACAAATATTTGTGGTTGACTATTGCCACACATTTCATCGAAATATTTGTCCATTACTTGTAAAAGGCATGAGAATTTACTAAATGGCATGAGCATGGTTTTCTAGGCCATTCTTGTGGACCCTTTCATGCATCGATTGTTTGAACTTGAATTATGTGCATTAATGCCTAGGAAATGCACATAATCCCCTAAATATGGCAAATGAACCCGGAAAGTGCCAAATTTGAACACGGTGATTTGCAGGTTGTATGCTCATCATAGAAAAAAAACTCGTGGACAAAGGAAAAAGGAAATTTGGACCCCCCCTTCAATCTTGGTGATTTCCCCCTCGAAACCATGAAACTTCCTCGGATGATGGTTCATTTTATTAAAGGCGCGCATCACGACGTAAGGAAAACATTCTCCAATTTTTACCAGGGGCATGGTGAGGCCATGCCCTGGCACCACACCAGGAGTCATGTTTTCCAACCATGTGTTTCATTTTTTGTATAGCACGACCATGGTTTTCTAGACCGTTCTTGTGCACATTTTCATGCATCGATTGTTCGAATTTGAATTATGTGCATAATTAATGCCTAGAAAATGCACACAATCCCCTAAATATGGTAAATGAGTTCGAAAAAATGTCAAATTTGAACATGTTTCATTTTGAGGCGGTATGTTGATCGTTGCAAAAAAAACTGAAAGACAAACTAGGACGGAAATTTGGATTCCCCTTCAATCTTGGTGATTTCCCTCTTGAAAGCATTGAACTTCCTCGGTTATGGTTCGATTTATGAAGGGCGTGCATGATGACATAAATCAAACCTTCTCAGCTTTTAACCAGGGCACAGTGAGGCCATACCATGGCACCATGCCAGCCGTCGTGTTTTTCAAGCACACATTTCATTGTTCTATAGTTGATAACCCCGTAAATGACGCGTGTGTGGTTGACTCCATTGAAATCTCTGCCCATTCCTTGTAAAAGGCTTGAGAAATTACTAAATACCACGAGTATGATTTTTCCAGACCATTCTTGTGCACCCTTTCATGCACCAATAGTTTGAATTTGAATTCCGTGCATTAATGCCTACAAAATGCACATAATCCCCTAAATATTGTAAATGAACCAGGAAAAGTGTCAAATTTAAACATGGTGATTAGCAGCGTTTATGTTCATCGTAGAAAAAAAGCTCATGGATGAAAGACAAAGGAAATTTGGATTCCCATTCAATTTCGGTGATTTACTATCGCACTCGGTTCATCTCCGTCGCCTCTGCGAACCGTGTGTGTTCACTCACACATGCAAAAGGAAAAGAAAACCCTCGCCCACTTCATCCCCACACTCACTCGCCGCGGACTCCTCTGCAACTCTGCACCCTAAGCTCGACGGCTGTTGGCGGCGGCCGCAGGTCGCGCTCCAAACGGCACCGGATTTCGCCTCCACCGCTTTTCGCCGCCTATCTGCACTGACATTCTAGACTCTGGTCGACTGGGGTTTTCTGCGGGATTGGGCCAGGGAGTTTTCTCATGGAGAAGGTAATCAACTAAATTAGCAAAATATTCACTCATCTCTTATCGTAGTTCGTCCGTCGCTGTTAATCAACCGGCAGAAATCGCCGTGTTATCATTTTTGTTCTAGTTGATTCGTGGGTGTTCATTCATGTGTGCATAGTGCGAGCACAAATCGGGCAATTGTGGTCGTGGCCAGTCGGAAACGAAGTTCTATCTCACCATTCCAGATGACTTTAGGGAGCGCTCGGTATGTTCAGTCTCAACCTACCACGGTCGGCATGGCCTAAATTTGTGAACATATACCGTCTGTTGCTACATTATCTATATATTTGCATCAAGTATTTGTTACATTATCTATTTTTAATTCTATATTTTTGTACTTTGCTTGCATCTATATATGGATATGTTCTATCAGTTACTCCCATATTTGCATCTTGCTCGGTTATTTCAATATATCTAATTTACGATCTTAATTTTCATTTCAAGCAGTACATCCCTTGCTTTGCAAGATCAGGAGTAGAAGGAAATCTTGGGCTTTACTTTGCTGATGACTCCCAGGAAGTCATATTGACAACGCAACATGGGTTTACAATGACGGTTAGCGTAATACTTGATAAAGATGGTCACTCCTATTTTAATGCGGACCTTTGGAGAAAAATGTCTAATTGTTATGAACTGAAAGCTGGCAATAAAATTCTAGTGCGTGCACCACAGCCTGGTCTAATTAACATGGATGTTTACTTCCCCAACGTCATCAGCCGATCAAAGTCTGATCGAGGTTAGTGTCCTTTCAACTTTCTCCATGCTGTCATATTACTATTTAAGCAACCAATTGATCACTATTTAAGCAACCAATTGTGATATCATATTCTGACTCCGTTCCTAGGTAGTAACAAATTTTGTTTAGCAATTTATGCGCACTATATATTCTTCTGCCATGTTCTGAATAAATAATACCTTTCCACCTTTTAAGCAGGATATGTTGGATGCATAGTGAACGATCTGTATGTTACTAAGTGTACCAAATTTCACTGGAAGGACTTGAAGCATGTCATAAACTTTGTTGATAATCTGACAGAGATAGCACAGCGTATGAACGCTGGATTTTGGATGGGATCAATTAGACCTATGGTGCACACACTAAACAAGACCAATTGTGTGCACAAAGCGTTGGTAAAAAGTCTTATTTTAATGTTGATGCTCATAAACAATATATATATCTTCAACAATATGTTACAATTGTTTTTTATTCTACATGTCAATAGAAATTGCCCCCTGTAGCCGTTCCTGGATCGATTGCCCACGTGGTCGAATTACACTTGTGCCTGCTAATAACACCAAAGTGATTGCAAGGTACTGCATTTCCCGCAAAGATGGAACCATTCAAATTAACAAGTTCTCTCTCGCTTCTCGTGGCAATGCATCCATATTGGAAAATTGGAGACACTGTTCTACTCCTGCTCTACCAAGGCACATGAGGGCTCTTCCTTTTCATTGACAAGATGCCGAGTCGCCGTGATCAAGCTGCTTCCAGTGGATAGTTGTGGTTGTTGGCCCTCAGCCTCTTAAAATGTGCTTGCTGTTACTATATATGTTAAGTATGTAGATATGGACCATATGGTTGTTGGCCCTTAGCCTCTTAAAATGTGATAGTTGTTACTATGTTAAGTATGTAGATATGGACCATATGGTTGTCAAAACCGTGTTACGAAGATCTCCTTTTGTCGAATAGTGTAACCACTATATATATGTTACTCAAATGTTGTTACCCAAGTTCATAAATTTTCATGGAAAGTATTAGTATCATACACAGTTCATTGAGTTTAAGCGTGTGCCCGATGTCCAGAAGGCATTTGCATATTAACTGTCCATATTGCAAATTCACACACATGTTCACATAAGGAAACGTATGTGTAACATACTAATCATCACAAACGAGTACTCGCAGACGCATCGTGTGCGATACTCCTAGCCACCGCAAGCAACTAGTTTGCATTTTTCAAAGTTTTTTGTACACACAGAATCACACACGAAGTAACCGTATTGACCGTCTGTGCTGTAATTTCTCATCGCAAACAGTTCATCCGAGTCGGCTGTTAGCCACGTATCACACACATCTTGTTTACATGACTCGTTTGTGTTCTTTTGGCTCATCGCAAATAGTTCATCCATGTGAACTGTATGCTGCATATCACACACATCTTGTTAAGTTGAACCGTTTCTGTTGTGTTCCCTAATCGAAAACAGTTCGTCCGAGTTAACCGTATGCCATATATCGCACACACATTGATATGGCTGCCCGTTTCTGTTGTTCTCCCTGATCGCAAACAGTTCAAATGGACTAACTGTGTGTCCTGCATCACACACATTGTTATGGCTGCCCGTTTCTGTTGTTCTGCCTCATCACAGACAGTTTGAATGGATTAACCGTATGCCCTGCATCGCACACGCAACTAAAACCTGAACCGTGTTTGATGCATACATCATCGCAAACGTTTTGCACCTTTTTTGACGTTTTTTACACCACCATTTGCGATTATTGCATCGCACACAGTTTCGACAAAGGGTCTCTCATCATAGTGTCGCGTTAGCACTCTCCTGCAGTAGTGTTGCTGAAAACGACGGCCCTCGGAAGTATGTCACTTTTGGTGATAACTCAAAGGGTATGGTGGTTGGCCTTGGTAAGGTGGCCATCTCACATGATAGCTCCATACAAAATGTTATGCTCGTTGAATCTCTTGGCTACAATTTACTTTCCATATCTAGACTTGCTGACTTTGGCTTCAATGTCCTATTCACTGAAGTAGATTGCCAAGTGTTTCGTAGAGATAATCATAAAATGGTCTTTACCGGTATACGTAGAAGAGATCTTTACATTTTTTACTTCACTAAAAAGGCTCAACCTAGAACTTGTTTAATTGCTCAACCTTCAAAAGGTTGGTTGTGGCATAGAAGGTTAGGTCATGTGGGCATGCGAAATCTTGATAAGCTTATTAAAGGTGATCATATCCTTGGAGTAAAAGATGTTATATTTGACAAGGATAGATTGTGCAGTGCTTGTCAAGCAGGAAAACAAGTAGGAGGAAGTCACCCCGTGAAGAACATCATGACCACGAGAAGACCGCTCGAGCTACTTCATATGGATCTTTTTGGTCCCAATGCCTACAAAAGTCTCGGTGGTAACTCATTTGGACTAGTCGTAGTCGATGATTTTTCAAGATTTACATGGGTGTTCTTTCTTGATGATAAATCGCAGGTCCAAAAGATCTTCAAGAACTTTGCTAGGAAGGCTCAAAATCAATTTGAAGTGAAGATCAAGAAGGTTTGCAGCGACAACGGAACGGAGTTCAAGAACGCAAATGTGGATACCTTTCTTGACGAAGAAGGGATTTCACACGAGTTCTTGGCTACGTACACGCCTCAACAAAATGGAGTTGTTGAGAGGAAGAACCGAACTCCTATCGAAATGGCGAAACCATGCTTGATGAGTACAAGACTCCAAAACACTTTTGGGCGGAAGCGGTTGAGATAGCTTGTCATGCAACAAATCGCTTGTATCTTCACAAGCTACTCGGCAAGACGGCATACGAGCTCCTCACCGGTAACAAACCCCAAGTTGGATACTTTCGAGTATTTGGCTCAAAGTGTTACATTGTTGATAAGCATCATCGTTCTAAATTTGCTCCTAAATCTCATGAGGGTTTCCTACTTGGTTATGGCTCAAACTCTCACACTTACCGTGTCTACAACAATTTCACCCGAAAGGTTGAAGAGACGGTAGATGTGAATTTTGATGAATCTAATGGCTCCCAAGTAGAGAAATTGCCAATTGATGTCGGAGACAAAGACCCTTCGGAAGCAATCCAAGACTTGTCTATTGGCAAGATTCATCCAACGGAGGTGAAGGAGAGTACCTCGTCCATCCAAGTGGAAGCTTCTACCTCACGACAAGGTGAACCAAGAGCTAACGCGGAAGCATCCATAAGTGGGACACATCAAGATGAAGAAAACGAGGAAGTACACCAAGATGAACCTCATCAACCTCCTTCTCCACCACGATGAGATAACGACAACGTCAACAATGAAGAAGGCCAAGAAGAAGGGCGAGATGGTGAAGAAGATGTTCCACCCCGACCCAAGCAAAAGCTCTCACGAGTTCGAGCAAGAGTCTCAAGAGACCATCCCGTCGAACAAATCTTCATTGATATCCAAACCGGGAGAATCACTCGCTCTAAAACTCTTTTGGCTAATTTTTGTGAACATTATTCATTCATCTCTAGCATTGAACCTATGAAGGTTGAAGAAGCATTGGAAGATCCGGATTGGATAAATGCTATGCATGAAGAGCTACACAACTTTGAGAGAAATCAAGTGTGGACATTGGTCGAGAAGCCCGACAACAACCGCAATATCATTGGTACTAAATGGGTGTTTCGCAACAAGCAAGACAAAGATGGTCAAGTCGTTCGCAACAAAGCACGTCTCGTCGCCCAAGGCTACACTCAAGTCGAAGGTATGGACTACGATGAGACATATGCCCCCGTTGCTAGACTTGAGTCCATCCGCAACTTACTTGCCTATGCTAATCACCATGATATCACCTTGTACCAAATGGATATTAAAAGTGCTTTTCTAAATGGTGAGATTTAGAAGGAAGTTTATGTTAAACAACCTCACGGCTTTGTCAATCCTAAGAAACCCGATCATGTTCACAAACTTCACAAAGCTCTTTATGGTCTTAAACAAGCTCCTAGAGCGTGGTATAAATGCTTGACCAAGTTCCTTATTGAGAAAGGCTTTGAGATTGGAAAAATAGATTCTACACTTTTTACTAAAAGGGTTAATGGTGAATTATTTGTGTGCCAAATTTATGTTGATGATATCATATTTGGTTCGACTAACCCTCATTTTAGTGAAAAGTTTGGAAAGCTAATGTCGAAGAAGTTTGAGATGTCTATGATGAGTGAACTCAAGTTCTTTCTTGGTTTGCAAATCAAGCAAACTAAGGAAGGCACCTTTGTTTCTCAAACAAAGTACACCAAGGACTTATTCAAGATGTTCAAAATGCAAGAAAGCAAAGGTATGAAAACTCCCATGCCTACAAGTGGACATCTTGACTTGACCAAGGATGGCAAATCAGTTGACCAAACGGTTTACCGATCTATGATTGGTTCATTGTTATATCTATGTGCCTCCCGTCCCGACATTATGCTAAGTGTGTGCATGTGTGCACGATATCAAGCGGCCCCCAAAGAATGCCATCTTAAGGCTGTGTAAAGGATAGTGAGATGCTTAATACATACACCAAATTTTGGTGTTTGTTATCCTAAGAGGTCTTCTTTTGCTCTTGTTGGCTATTCCGACTCGGACTATGCCAGAGACAAGGTTGATAGAAAATCCACTTCGGGTACTTGTCAATTTCTTGGTAGATCTCTTGTATCTTGGTCCTCCAAGAAACAAAACTCGGTATCCTTATCCACCGCCGAAGCGGAATACATTGCCGCCGGTTCATGTTGTGCTCAATTACTTTGGATGACCCAAACTCTTAAGAATTATGGGATCTATGTGAAACATGTTCCATTGCTTTGTGACAATGAGAGTGCTATTAAGATTGCTCACAATCCGTGCAACATTCTCAAACTAAGCACATTGAAGTTCGTCATCATTTCATTTGAGATCATGTTGCTAAAGGGGACATTGATCTTAAGCATGTTCGTACCGATAAGAAATTGGCGGATATATTCACCAAACCGCTTGATGAGAAAGTATTTTGCCGATTGAGAGGTGAATTGAACATCATTGATGCTTCAAACTTTGAGTAGGAACTCCTTGTGGATACGTGCAAGGCATGAGCCTACGACTAATCCTTGACTTTTTCTCTTATGATGATAATTATATGTCTTGGATACATTTGTACCCTTGCATGCTATCTAACCCCTGTAGGTACTTGGATGAATCTAAATCCATGGGATTGCAACTCACTCACACCTTGAGCAATCTCTACATCACCAAGTCTCTACACCATGGTGGTTGAAGACAAGGAAGAATGAAACCCTTCAACATATCCTTTGACAAATCCTATATATCAAATTTCATTTGGTATCAAACTTCCTGATTGTCATGTTGGATACACAAGTGCTTTTCCTTGCAAAACAAACCCATGTAGGTAGATGAACTCAAACTACAAGTGGCGCTCCCAACCATTGATGCGCTACATCAACCTTGAGCATTCCACGCAAGTTCAACTACATGATCAAGTTCAACACCACCACCCAAGGTATGTTATTCCATCTTGGAGAAGCTTTACTCCAAGTCATGGGTCAAAGCAGCTCAACAAGATGCGAATACATCAAAAGCTTAAACTGTCGGCGTCCTGGGAACGGGGGTCCCCAGACTTGCCTGCCTACGTCCCACGGCATGGCTCCACCAGCGGCCCTGTACGGCCCATCTTCACCAGCGAACGCTCAAGACCCTCGCGAGGGGCCAAGCCTCGCGAGGCGGACGACGAAAGACCTCCTCGGGGGCGGCCTCACCAGGCTGCCTCGCGAGGGGCGGAGAGATCAAGGCAAGGGGCACCTCGCGAGGTTCCTGTGACGTAAGCCATGACGACCGGGGCCAGGCGGGCGCCAGCGCGCGCAGCATCCTTGTTTCCTCTTTGGTGCTAAAGAGGCAAGCGCAGGCGAGGAGTCCCGAGGCATCAGGCAAAGGTTTCCATATCGGTGCAACGAGACCAAGACCAGTAGGACGGCAGGACGAAGGTCACCATGGAGCCCAAGACGGCGTCACCACCAGAGTCTTTGGCAAGCGAAGACCACCTTTAGTCAGGATAACTTGTACTAGTCGTCTCCCTTCAAATTTGGCCATTGTGGGATCCCTTCCCGCCTAACATTTGGGAAGAGGACCATGGCCACTATAAATAGGGCTAGCCACCACAGTAGGAAGGGGGCCGAGAGGCAACTGATCCGAGGCCATTTAGATCATCCTCAACCACACAAACTCACCAAGCACAAGAGCACCTCTCCTCAGGAGGCTGTTCTTCCCTTGTAACTATTCTTCCTCAACCCAAGAGGCAATCCACCACACCACACTGGAGTAGGGTATTACACCACATCGGTGGCCTGAACCAGTATAAACCTTGTGTCCCTTTGTTCTGCGAGTTTGAAGCGTTGAGCCTTGAGATTGCAGTGAGGGCAAGTGCTAGGGGGAGGAGAGATCTTTGCGCGCACCCCAGTGTTCGAACCTCAAGGGTTTTGCCGGAACCCGAAATCCGACATTTGGCGCACCAGGTAGGGGTGCGCTGAAGCCTTCCTCCCGCCGATCCGCGTCCCATCGCTCTACCGCATCTATGGCGGATGCGCGTCGAGCCCGCGCTGAGCGCCGGGCCGCCCTCGCTTCCCGTGTCGCTCAGACAGCCCCTGTCGGCGGGCCTCCCCGTCGTTCCCCGTCACCCGCCGCCAACGCCGCCACCGGTCCGGCAGGAAATGAGGAACAAGTGTCCTCGCTACACCCCTCGGTGCGGCGGGATGGCCGTACCGCCACTCCGTCGCTAACCCCAGCCGGCTCATCGTCTCACGCTCGTCGCGCTCCCACAGATGCGCAGGCCGCGCTGCTCATGGCACGCGATCTCCTGCGTTACCGCCTGGTCGACAACCTCTACGAGGACTGGTTGGACCGCATCGCCAAGCTCGTCAGCGCTGCTGGGGGCTCCCCAGCACCCTCCCTCTCGTTGCCTCGCCCTCCGCCAGCTGCGGGCGACGTTGCACACGGAGCACCTTCCCCACCTCCGCACCAAGACGGCGCTCTGGCGCCAAGGCGCGCGGCCACCCGGCGTGACCCACCGCGTCGGGCGCCCGCGCGAGAAGAAGGAAGCTGCCAAGAAGTTCCCCGGCCGCAAGAGAATGCTCCCGCGCACCCTGCGCCACCGCGACAAGATCGCGTGTCGCCTGCAGTGGCGGCGCGCGGACATCAGGGGCAGGCTCCGCATAAGCAAAGGGCCCCGAAGGCCACAGCAGGCTGCCGCGCCTTCACTCCGGGGCTGCGTAGCGTCGTGTGGCCAGGAAAGTTCAAGCCAGACCTGCCTCCTCGCTACGACGGCACCCCCGAACCTGCGGAGTTCTTGCAGCTCTACGGGCTGAGCATCGAGGCAGCCAACGGCGACGAGAAAGTCATGGCAAATTGGTTCCCCCTGGATCTCAAGGATGGTGCTCGCTCGTGGCTCCTGAACCTGCCCCCGGGCTCGATCTCCTCCTGGGATGAGATGCGCGACCACTTCGTCGCCAACTTCCAGGGCACGCGCGACCGCCCTCCAGCCATGGGTGACCTGCGTCGCATCAAGCAGCAGCCAGGAGAGACCTTGCAGAAGTACATCTAGCGCTTCAACAGCGTTCGCCTCAAGATCCCCAAGGTGACGGATGAGGCCATCATTTCGGCATTTTCCAATGGCGTCCGCGACGTCAAGATGAAGGAGGAGCTCGCCATCCACGAGGAGTTACGCACGGCTCTGGAGCTGTTCAACATGGAGACCAAGTGCGCGAGAGCCGAGGAAGGGTGCCTTTCCCTCCTCGAGCTCCCAGCTACCGACCCGGAGGAGAAGAAAGCCAAGGCCAAGGGTGTGAAGCGCAAGGGAGTGGCTGTGCTCGAGGCGGAGCCAAACACGAAGCATGGCCGAGACCAACCCGAGTCGTCCAAGAGCAGCCGACCGTTCTGCGCCTTCCACAACGTACACAGCCACAACACCAATGACTGTCAAGAGCTCAGGGCCATTCGAGATGGACGCTTTGGTCGACGCCCCGAGCGCAATGACCGGGGCTACGGTCGAGGAGGAGGACGAGGCGGAGGACACTGGGATGATCGCGGCCCCCGCCAGGAGTGGCGCGACCGGCCTCGCGAGGACCGCTGGCAGGACCAGCCTCGTGAGGGCGCCTGGAGGGATCAGCCTCACGAGGACCGCTCTCAGGGCAACGCTGGTCTTCCTCCACTGCCGCCGCCACCAAGAAGGAACGACGACCACCATCAGGACGAGGGGGCTGGGGGCTTCCAGGAACCGCGTGCTATCGCCTGCATCTTGGGCGGAGCTCAGGCCCCAGCATCTCAGCGTATCTTCAAGCAGTTTGCTCGCGAGGTGAATGCGGCCCTTCCCAGGCTTGAGGCCACGCGCCCGCTCAGGTGGTCCAAGTGCGCCATCACTTTCAGCTCGGCGGACCAGGTCAAGTGCGCAGCCACCGTTGGCGTCCTCCCGATGCTCTGCTCACCCGTCATCAGCAACGTACAAGTCACCAAGACCCTCATAGACGGCGGCGCAGGGCTTAACGTCCTGTCCGTCGAGACATTCGATAGCCTCCAAGTGCCATACGATCAGCTTTAGCCCACCAAGCCCTTCTCAGGAGTGACTGACGGCTCCACCACCCCGATAGGGCAGGTCCGCCTCCCTGTCACCTTCGGACAGCGCGACAACTACCGCATCGAGCTCATCGACTTCAATGTCGCCCACATCCATTTGCCGTACAACGCCATCCTTGGATACCCAGCATTAGCCAACTTCATGGCAGTGACCCACCACGGCTACAACGTCCTCAAGATGCCGGGAAGCGGAGGGATCATCACAATCCCCTGCAAAGAAAGAGATGCAGTGTGCTCCCTCGAGCGCGCCTTCCAAGCCGCAGCAATCGAAGACCCTGACAGCAAGGGCGAGTACCCTCCTGAGGCCACCCCCAAGAAGAAGAAGCAACTACTCCGTGCAGGGCCTCAGGGGAGCGGCGCCTCTAGCGGTGCCGCATCAGGATCGGCGCCCGCGCCTGGGGCGCCTCGCTCCCTCGCATAGGAAGGCGCGCCCGACGACCTCCTCGGACAGGGCTCGGGGGCTCTCTTCTGGAGGCCTCAGACCTAGCCAACATCACAAGGGAGGCGCTCGGGCACGACGTGGAGGCGTACTTTGCAGCACGCCTTCCTAAGGGGGATCCCGGGCAAGGAGCGCCCGGCGCTCAGGAGTTCATCGCCAAGACCACTCAGGAGCTGGAGGATGCAAGAGCCATGCGCGGTGTCCGCCGCCCACCTGGCGCAGCTCCCCATCCAGGCGAGGATGGCAGGCTGCGCGTCTGCATTGACATCCCAGGGCTCAACAGGGCCGCATCTCAGGAGCGCTTCTGGCCTTCGCGCGTGGGACTTTGCGAGGGCCCACCTCATAGCTATGTTCGCATGCCATTCGGCCTGCCGAGCATGGCGGCCGCCTTCCAGCGCAACCTGCGGAGCCTCCTGGCGACCCAGGAGGCCAGGCATCACGCGGTCCTGGCGAAGATGGAGACGGTCCTCAAGGAACCGCCTGGACGCCGAGAGCCTCCCGAGGCTCAGGGCCCTGGTGGCTCATGAGGAGCAACCCCTTCGCCACGCATCTTTAGCTACCCCAACATCCGTTCGACAACGGAGCCAGGTGACATTTTCCAAGTTTATTTAGCTCGGAGAGCCCCCCGTGCTGCATCATTCCCAGGCCACATGGGCATTTCCCTGCGGCATGTATCTTTTTACATCTTTAGCTTACTCTGCTGGGGGCGCCCCTCGGGCTGCATCATCCCCAGGCCGCTCGGGTCCGACCCAGTGGCATGTATCATTCTTGCATTTACCTAAGCTAGTTCGCTTTCCATGCATAAGCTATCTATGGTTATCACCTGCTTGATTGTCACCCATCGTGACCGCCCGCGTCGCCGGTCTGCCACATGCTCATCCCGCAACGGGAGCTACTCACGCTGGCATGGCACTTGTGCTCGTGTCCGTCCCTGCAACACCGACAAATCTGAGCGGTCGAGCTCTGACTCGCGGCACGCCCCGCGCACGTCACCTCACCAGGCCCTCAGTGCCGTCATCTTCTTGCGGAGCGACCAGCGGCAGACCGACAATCGTAGTGGCAGTCTGTGTCCCTCCTCGTGCTAACCTGCAGGAGCCCCTAGAGGACAACAGCAGACGGTACCGCGGGCTCCCTCTTCTCCCATGCAATTCGCTTGCATGTTAAAAGCGGGGGCCCTGAGCATCGCGGCTCAGGAGCTCTTACTGGCTCTCCAGCCCTCACCCCCTGGCCTTGACCACGGCATCGCGACCTGGCATACCAGCGGCGGCTGAGCTCGCTCGAGGGCCGGGACCTGAGGACGTAGAGCACATAGAAGAGCAGGGAGAAGAAGGGGAGGCTCGCACGGGCCCAACCTAGCTACACTACAGTCGTCGGCGCACGAGTCTGGTGCAGCACAAGCACTACAAAAAAATACACTTCCGTGATGATACGTGTTTGTCACAGTAGGTCACGTTTTCTGCCATGCATGTACATCCATGACGATTTTATGACTGAATCAAGATAGTCATACCTGTGCTGTCGTAGAAGTGTTCCATGACATAACCAAAATTATCATCATGGAAGTGTCCACTTCCATGACGATAAATCGCGCGTCACAGAAGTGCTTTCGTCAAGGGTGACCGACACGTGGCATACACCGTAACGGAACGTTGTTAAGCTATCGGGTCCGGTTTTGGATCCGATAACCCGTTAACAGCCCCGACCAATGGGGATTTTCCACGTGTAAAATCATAATTGGCTAGAGGAAACACATGTCAGCTCACCGTTGGGACAGATGTCATCCACTCATTGGACCCAAAGCGTCTATGATACGTCGACACGTGGCACGGCCCAACAGAGGCCCATTCCTGTGAAAAGGCCGGCCTGTTTGACTTGGTCAAAAGGTGGCGGCCGGCCCACAGCAAGCCTATTAACGGCATGTTCGCATATAGCCCATTTGCTGCCCGCTAACCCAGGGCCCGTTTACGGCCTATCCGAATTAGGCCCAGTAGCGTCATCTGGGCTGTCCAATATAATTCCAGCCCGTTTTAACTTCCGGCCCATGTATGGCCCATGACGTCTTTCGGCCCATATGAGGCCCTTTGTAACTCTCGG
The DNA here is from genome assembly GCF_002575655.3 of Aegilops tauschii subsp. strangulata. Taxonomy (NCBI): domain Eukaryota; kingdom Viridiplantae; phylum Streptophyta; class Magnoliopsida; order Poales; family Poaceae; genus Aegilops; species Aegilops tauschii. Next base: position 233,025,438 of record NC_053039.3, read on the forward strand.
CCCATTAACGGCCTGTGGTAAAAATGGCCCGTAATGAACAATGTATGACTTTATACCCATTAACGGCACGTGGTGAAACTGGCCCGTAATGAAGAGTGTATCACTTTATACCCATTAATGGCCCATTATTCCGTTGGGCTGTTTCCAGACCATGTTATCTTTCGGCCTTCTCAGGGCCCATTTATTCTTGGGCTCATTTACAGCATTCGTTACTTACGGCCCGTTACTGTCATTTTCTGCTTGTGGGCCAAATTCAGCCCGTGGTTACAGTCGGCCCGTTTGTGGCCCATTAATACGTTGGGCCATTTTCATAGCGTCATCAAATACGGCCGATTAACGACGGCCCATTATGGTCGGCCCATGAATGGACGATTTCAACTCTAGCCCATTTACGGCCATAATGTGGTCTGTTATTGGCCCATGTTTGGCCAACCGATCATACGGCCCGTAGAAGACCCATTGATGATACGGCCCGTAGAAGGCCCATTGTGTCTACGGCCCGTATATGGCCCATTGTTTCTACGCCCCATAGAAGGCCCATTGTTTCTACGGCCCGTAGGAGGCCCATGTAAATATGTAGCCTATGGTTATTGTGGCCTAGTTTTAAAAAATAGGTTATTGCGGCCACTAGCAAACCGCGGAAAAAGAACGGCACTGACTACAAGAAAACAAATAAACAAGACAATAAGGAAATAAATTAGCAAGCAACTTACGCTAGGCTATCACGGCTATTACACATATTACATCCACTCGGCCTCAAAGTTCGCCACCAGTGCAAATATAGGGAACAAAGCAGCATATAAACGCCGCAGCAAAACAAGTCCAGAACTGAAACCACTTCAGAAGAGCTCAAGAAACAATATCCTGGGTACCCATAATGCTGGCAAGATGCTTAGCAAGCTTATTAACTTTCTCTTGTTTGGCGCTTAAATCCTCCAGCACTTGTTGTCGCACCAGAAAGTATGCATCTGAATTCTGCAGGGACTTCCTCAGTCCTTCGGCTTCCTGTCGCATAACATCTAATCGATGTCTTTCAACTTGAAGTTGAGACTCAAGAAGCCGAACTGATTCAGGCAGCGAGTTCAAAGAGCTGGTGCCAGCAGTAGTAGCCAGTAACTCGAACACACATCAAGACAGGACTTTGGGGTTGTCTCAATGTCTTCAATATAGTTTTTATCAGCTTTCTTGGAGACAAACATGGATGTCTCACTATCTTGAACCTTATCTGCATTACTTCCTTTATCATTGCATAACGGGGTACTCTTCTCCAATATTTTATCCGCGTTCTAAAAGAGAAACAAACAAACACATCACAGGATTACAATGTAGTATATGAAACTCATTTTGGTAAACCAGTTCAGTAGTAAGGTGGACAGGATAACAACATGAAACAAACATATATCTATGTAGTATGGTCACTCTATGGTCTATATCATTCTAGTTTATGTTGCCAAATCAAGATAGATACCGTTCGAATCATATCTATTTAAGACAAAGCAACATAGACAGAATATAAGTGTGGGAAACTACACAGCAATAACAACACTTGTAATGTGCATGGCATGAGAACATAATTGTTTATTCAATTGAAACTGAAATCAACATAGAGCAAGTTACAACAGCAAACACGTTAAAGAAATAGGTTTAAAACATACCTATTGCGCCATTGGAGTTTCAATTGCATCCTTCAAATTTGAAATTAGTTGGTATGAGTAAATACAGTGATGCAAGAGCAAAGTAGTATGAACCATAGCTATGGAACCTAACCTGAGAACAATTCTTCTTCTGCTTTAAGCGTTGACTTGGGGTTCGGAGTGGTGGTCCTTGTGCTTTGGGCACTGCAGTTGCCTTACTAACTGCTCGTGTTTGGGTGCTCTATGGTGGAAACGGTGCTGTGTCAACGGGAACTAGGTTACTATCTGCTGGGGTTGGGGTTAGATGGGGTGTAGCTGGTTCTCTGCCCAACTGGGTAGGGGTACAATCAGCGTGGGTCTGCGTTATGTGTGGTGGGGCTGGTTCTTGGGCAAGTACAACCATGGTTCTATCTCCATCGACAAGTAGCACGATCTTTTCCGAAGACCGTGTTTTTACTCCCACAGATACTGCCATCACCCCCTCCAATTGAAATGGCTGATAAACAAGAAAAGTAATTGAATGTACAGACATTGTAGATAGACATGTGCAATGGATAGTAGGGAAGAAAACAGGGAATGAAATAATTCACATTTATGTTGTGTAACCAAACAGAATAGCAGGACATAATTTCACATATATGATGGCTAATTAAACAGGATAGCATGACACAATTTCACATGTATGATGGCTAACTAAACAGGATAGAATGACATACTTCAAAATATGATGACTATGTAAACAGGATGACATGATATAACTATACGATGTGTCTATTAAAGCGGTTGGCATGCCATAAATCACAAACATGCCGTCGATGGAAGGGCATGATATAATTCACGGATAGAATGACATAATTCAAAATATGATGACTATGTAAACAGGATGAGATGATATAACTATATTATATCTTTAGAAAATGGGTTGGCATGCCATAATTCAGATACATGCTGTCTATGTAAACATCATGGCATGATATAATTCAAATATATGATTTATACACTAAGGAAGTGAGCAGAGGGCAATCGCATATATGATGTGTCAAATAAGGAGATGGCATTCAATATCATGTATATGATGTAAAAACTAAGCATTGCAACACAACATATGCATGATATGAGTAATATAACCCTGCCAAGTTTGAGAATACACCTCAGGGGGATAATAGGACTGGTCATCTGCCTCTGAATCCTCCTGTGAAGAGCTATCTGTAACCAGCAAGATATCCGCTTCAGCAGGTAGCATTGTCTGCTCTGAAGACCTTGTTTTCACTCCAGATTTGTCCATCACCAATTCAAATGGCTGATGCACAGAAAGAGCAGTTGAATATACAAACATTGTCGACAAAAGCAATGAGAAATACAAAAAAAGGACGACATGATATAATTCACATATATGACACTTGGCTAAACTGCATGACATTGCATAATTCACATATATAATGCCTTGCAACAAGATAGCATTGCATAATTCACATATATAATGTCTTGCAACAAGATGGCATTGCATAATTCACATATATGGTAATTAGACACTAAACAGGTGGCATTCACACAAAGCATGTCTAAACTAAGCAAATGACATAGCAATGCAAGATACCATACACACGATATGAGCAACATAACCCTGCCAAGTTAGAGCATGCACCTCGGGGGGGGGGGGGGCGGGAATAGGACTGGTCATCTGTCTCTGAATCCTCCTCTAAGGAGCTATCTGTAACCAGCAAGACATGTGCTTCGTTAGATAGCATTGTCTGCTCTGAAAACCTTGTTTCCACTCCAGATTTTTCCGTGACTGTGTCGAATGGCTGATGCACAGGAAGAGTAATTGAATGTACTAAAACTGTTGACAAATTTAACACGTAATAAAAAATGATGTCATGATATAATTCACATATAAGATGACTGGCTAACCAGGGTGGCATTGCAAAATTCACATATATGATGCCTGGCTAAAGAAGATGGTGTTGCATGATTCACATATACGATAAAGAAACTAAAAGATGGCATTGAGACAAAGCATGTCTAAACTAAGCAGATGACATCTTTGATGTATACAGTAAGCAATGCAAGGCACCATATGCATGATATTACCAACATCAGCATGCCAAGTTAGAGCAAAGACCTCATGGGGTAAATAGGAGTGGTCTTCTGCTTCTGAATCCCCCTCAGAACAGTTATCTTCCTCTTGATTACGATCTGAAATGGGTGGAGGGGGGCTGCCTTTGCGCCCACCATGGAGCGACGTCTGCATGAAATTTTATTGCCACGCAAGGCTCGTCTCTTTTGCTCTACATGTTCAGTTCCATTGTGTACAATAACTGACATGCATAGGAATAAAACATAGTGAGATTATGTAAGGAGTGCATGCACAAATCCAGAGTGATGGTAACAAACTGTGGATAGACCCAAAACCAATGATAGCAGGCAGATAATAGCTTTAGTTAAAAATACAGATAATGGCTCCTTTAATGTTTATTAGCACCCAACATGAAACTCATAGTAGACACCCGAGATTAACCAAATAGTACTGATTGCTGCCCCAATATGTACCCCACAACCATTTAAAAACTCAAGTTTCAGAATAAGTTTGGACCTGACTCGGAGTCTAATAGGTGAACACGACGATAAAGTAGCATGTCATCATATTAAGCGATGCATAACGTAAGCAGACACAGAAGAGTGCGACCTCTCTTGCGGACCCGTGTAGTCCTCAAGGTCATTTGCTCAGTTGATGATGGTAATGCAGTTTTCGTGGCTGCCGGCGGCGGGGAAGAAGATCTGAGGTAGCGAAAGACAGTCTGGAGAGCGTATCCCTGCCGTGGTGAACCCTTCCGTCGTTGGAGCAGCTGAGCTGGGGTGGAACACAGCATCGCAGGAGCAGGACAAACCACACAATGTTTTCTTTGACACATATCTGTAACAAAAGTAATTGTGTAAGGGCTTGTTTGAATTTGAGGATTCTAACAATGCAGGGATAGGAAATAGACAGGAATAGGATAGGAATGCACGTGCAAAACAGAGAATTTAAAAACACAGGATTTCTGCCAATCTGGGTGTTTGGTTCACAAGAATTGGAAGATCACAGGATGCAAAGAAGCATGGTGAGATTAAGTCTAACCACAAGAAAATGTACGGTTATAATGCTATTATGCTACTATCTCTTAGTCTTGTGCTTCATGAATAGGAATTTGAAAAGGAGGACAAGTGGAAATTAAAATTCCTACGGTTTTTCTTTCAAGGAGACACTAAAGGAACAAATCCTAAAGTTTTCCTTTGCTCCATTCCTTTGCACCAAATTCATGAAAAGTAGTACCATAGGAAACTTTCCAATTCCTGTGTTTTTCATTCAGTTTTCCTTTCAAGCACTGGCGATTCTAGTAGGTAGGCTTGAGCAAGGAAAACCCTAAACTAAAAAAAATGTTTTTGTGCTACTTCTATTACTTTGGACCCAGGCCACTGCCCTACTAGCTCAGCTCCTAGGGCCATCGACAAATGCACAACTCAAACACGCAGAGATAAATAATGATGGCGTTCAAGAGAGTCCATCACGGATAGCTAAGTTGCCTGGTACCTCACTGCTTGTTGAAGGAAATATGCCCTAGAGGCAATAATAAAGTATTATATATTTCCTTATATCATGATAAATGTTTATTATTCATGCTAGAATTGTATTAACCGGAAACATAATACATGTGTGAATACATAGACAAACAGAGTGTCACTAGTATGCCTCTACTTGACTAGCTCGTTAATCAAAGATGGTTATGTTTCCTAGCCATAGACATGAGTTGTCATTTGATTAACGGAATCACCTCATTAGGAGAATGACGTGATTGACATGACCCATTACTTTGGCTTAGCACCCGATCGTTTAGTATGTTGCTATTGCTTTCTTCATGACTTATACATGTTCCTACGACTATGAGATTATGCAACTCCCGTTTACCGGAGGAACACTTTGTGTGCTACCAAACGTCACAACGTAAATGGGTGATTATAAAGGTGCTCTACAGGTGTCTCCAAAGGTACTTGTTGGGTTGGCGTATTTCAAGATTAGGATTTGTCACTCCGATTGTCGGAGAGGTATCTTTGGGCCCACTCGGTAATGCACATCACTATAAGCCTTGCAAGCATTGTGACTAATGAGTTAGTTGCGGGATGATGTATTACGGAACGAGTAAAGAGACTTGTCAGTAACGAGATTGAACTAGGTATCGAGATACCGACGATCGAATCTCGGGCAAGTAACATACCGATGACAAAGGGAACAACGTATGTTGTTATGCGGTTTGACCGATAAAGATCTTCGTAGAATATGTGGGAGCCAATATGGGCATCCAGGTCCCGCTATTGGTTATTGACCGGAGAGGTGTCTCGGTCATGTCTACATAGTTCTCGAACCCAAAGGGTCCGCACGCTTAAAGTTACGATGACAGTTATATTATGAGTTTATATGTTTTGATGTACCGAAGGTTGTTTGGAGTCCCGGATGTGATCACGGACATGACGAGGAGTCTCGAAATGGTCGAGACATAAAGATTGATATATTGGACGACTATATTCGGACTCCGGAAGTGTTCCGGAGAAGTTTCGGATTAAACCGGAGTGCCGGAGGGTTACCGGAACCCCCCGGGGAAGTATTGGGCCTTAGTGGGCCTTGAGGGGAGAGAGAGGGCAGCAGCCAGGAGGTGGCGCGCCCCCTCCCAGGAGGAGTCCTAGTTGGACTAGGAGAGGGGGGCGCAGCCCCCTTTCCCTCTCCCTCTCCCTCTCTTTCCTTCCCCCCTTCTTTTCCTAGTAGGACTAGGAAAGGGGAGTCCTACTCCTACTAGGAGGAGGACTCCCCCTCTCTCCTTGGCGCGCCTAGGGCAGCCGGCCTCCCCCTTGCTCCTTTATATATGGGGGCAGGGGGGCACCTCTATACACACTTGATATACGATATTTTAGCCGTGTGCGGTGCCCCCCTCCACCATATTACACCTCGATAATACCGTTGCGGAGCTTAGGCGAAGCCCTGCGTCGGTGGAACATCATCATCATCACCACGCCGTCGTGCTGATGAAACTCTCCCTCAACACTCGGCTGGATCGGAGTTCGAGGGACGTCATCGAGCTGAACGTGTGTAGAACTTGGAGGTGCCGTACGTTCGGTACTTGATCGGTCGGATCGTGAAGACGTACGACTACATCAACCGCGTTGTGATAACGCTTCCGCTGTCGGTCTACGAGGGTACGTGGACAACACTCTCCCCTCTCGTTGCTATGCATCACCATGATCTTGCGTGTGCGTAGGAATTTTTTTGAAATTACTATGTTCCCCAACAGTGATATCAGAGCCTGGTTTTATGCGTTGATGCTATGCACGAGTAGAACACAAGTGAGTTGTGGGCGATATAAGTCATACTGCTTACCAGCATGTCATACTTTGGTTCAGCGGCATTGTGAGATGAAGCGGCCCGGACCGACATTACGCGTACGCTTACGCGAGACTGGTTTCACCGTTCGGAGCACTCGTTGCTTAAAGGTGACTGGCGGGTGTCTGTCTCTCTCACTTTAGTTGAACCGTCTGTGGCTACGCCCGGTCCTTGCGAAGGTTAAAACAGCACCAACTTGACAAACTATCGTTGTGGTTTTGATGCGTAGGTAAGAACGGTTCTTGCTAAGCCCGTAGCAGCCACGTAAAAGTTGCAACAACAAAGTAGAGGACGTCTAACTTGTTTTTGCAGGGCATGTTGTCATGTGATATGGTCAAGACATGATGTGATATAATTTGTTGTATGAGATGATCATGTTTTGTAGCCGAGTTATCGGCAACTGGCAGGAGCCATATGGTTGTCGCTTTATTGTATGAGATGCAATCACCATGTAATAGTTTTACTTTATCACTAAGCAGTAGCGATAGTCGTAAAAGCAATTAGTTGGCGAGACGACAACGATACTACGATGGAGATCAAGGTGTCGCGCCCGTGACGATGGTGATCATGACGGTGCTTCGAAGATGGAGATCACAAGCACGGTGCTTCGGAGATGGAGATCACAAGCACAAGATGATGATGGCCATATCATATCACTTATATTGATTGCATGTGATGTTAATCCTTTATGCATCTTATCTTGCTTTGATTGACGGTAGCATTATAAGATGATCTCTCACTAAAATTTCAAGATAAAAGTGTTCTCCCTGAGTATGCACTGTTGCGAAAGTTCTTCGTGCTGAGACACCACGTGATGATCGGGTGTGATAGGCTCTACGTTCAAACAGAACGGGTGCAAAACAGTTGCCCACGCGGAATACTCAGGTTAAACTTGACGAGCCTAGCATATGCAGATATGGCCTCGGAACACAGAGACCGAAAGGTCGAGCGTGAATCATATAGTAGATATGATCAACATAGTGATGTTCACCATTGAAACTACTCCATCTCACGTGATGATCGGACATGGTTTAGTTGATTTGGATCACGTAATCACTTAGATGATTAGAGGGATATCTATCTAAGTGGGAGTTCTTAAGTAATATGATTAATTGAACTTAAATTTATCATGAACTTAGTACCTGATAGTATCTTGCTTGTCTATGTTAATTGTAGATAAATGGCCCGTGCTGTTGTTCCGTTGAATTTTAATGCGTTCCTTGAGAAAGCTAAGTTGAAAGATGATGGTAGCAATTACATGGACTCGGTCCGTAACTTGAGAATTATCCTCATTGCTGCACAGAAGAATTACGTCCTGGAAGCACCGCTAGGTGCCAGGCCTCCTGCAAAAGCTACGCTAGAAGTTTTGAACGTCTGGCAGAGCAAAGCTGATGACTACTCAATAGTTCAGTGTGCCATGCTTTACGGCTTAGAACCGGGTCTTCAACGACGTTTTGAACGTCATGGAGCAAATGAGATGTTCCAGGAGTTGAAGTTAATATTTCAAGCAAATGCCCGGATTGAGAGATATGAAGTCTCCAATAAGTTCTATAGCTGCAAGATGGAAGAGAATAGTTATGTCAGTGAGCATATACTCAGAATGTCTGGGTATAATAATCACTTGATACAACTGGGAGTTCAACTTCCGGATGATTGCGTCATTGACAGAATTCTTCAATCACTGCCACCAAGCTACAAGAGCTTCGTGATGAACTATAACATGCAAGGGATGGATAAGACAATTCCCGAGCTCTTCGCAATGCTAAAGGCAGCGGAGGTAGAAATCAAAAAGGAGCATCAAGTGTTGATGGTCAGTAAAACCACTAGTTTCAAGAAAAAGGGCAAAGGGAAGAAGAAAGGGAACTTCAAGAAGAACAGCAAGCAAGTTGCAGTTCAAGAGAAGAAATCCAAGTCTGGACCTAAGCCTAAAACTGAGTGCTTCTACTATAAGCAGACTGGTCACTGGAAGCGGAACTGCCCCAAGTATTTGGCGGATAATAAGGATGGCAAGGTTAACAAAGGTATATGTGATATACATGTTATTGATGTGTACCTTACTAATACTCGCAGTAGCACCTGGGTATTTGATACTGGTTCTGTTGCTAATATTTGCAACTCGAAACAGGGGCTACGGATTAAGCGAAGATTGGCTAAGGATGAGGTGACGATGCGCGTGGGAAATGGTTCCAAAGTCGATGTGATCGCCGTCGGCACGCTACCTCTACATCTACCTTCGGGATTAGTTTTAGACCTAAATAATTGTTATTTGGTGCCAGCGTTGAGCATGAACATTATATCTGGATCTTGTTTAATGCGAGACGGTTATTCATTTAAATCAGAGAATAATGGTTGTTCTATTTATATGAATAATATCTTTTATGGTCATGCACCCTTGAAGAGTGGTCTATTTTTAATGAATCTCGATAGTAGTGATACACATATTCATAATGTTGAAGCCAAAAGATGCAGAGTTAATAATGACAGTGCAACTTATTTGTGGCACTGCCGTTTGGGTCATATCGGTGTAAAGCGCATGAAGAAACTCCATACTGATGGAATTTTGGAATCACTTGATTTTGAATCACTTGGTACTTGCGAACCGTGCCTTATGGGCAAGATGACCAAAACATCGTTCTCCGGAACTATGGAGAGAGCAACAGATTTGTTGGAAATCATACATACAGATGTATGTGGTCCGATGAATATTGAGGCTCGTGGCGGATATCGTTATTTTCTCACCTTCACAGATGATTTGAGCAGATATGGGTATATCTACTTAATGAAACATAAGTCTGAAACATTTGAAAAGTTCAAAGAATTTCAGAGTGAAGTTGAAAATCATCGTAACAAGAAAATAAAATTCCTATGATCTGATCGTGGAGGAGAATATTTGAGTTACGAGTTTGGCCTACATTTGAAACAATGCGGAATAGTTTAGCAACTCACGCCACCCGGAACACCACAGCGTAATGGTGTGTCCGAACATCGTAATCGTACTTTATTAGATATGGTGCGATCTATGATGTCTCTTACTGATTTACCGCTATCGTTTTGGGGTTATGCTTTAGAGACGGCTGCATTCACTCTAAATAGGACACCATCGAAATCCGTTGAGACGACGCCTTTTGAACTATGGTTTGGCAAGAAACCAAAGTTGTCTAAAGTTTGGGGTTGCGATGCTTATGTGAAGAAACTTCAACCTGATAAGCTCGAACCTAAATCGGAGAAATGTGTCTTCATAGGATACCCAAGGGAGACTGTTGGGTACACCTTCTATCACAGATCCGAAGGCAAGATATTCGTTGCTAAGAATGGATCCTTTCTAGAGAAGGAGTTTCTCTCGAAAGATGTGAGTGGGAGGAAAGTAGAACTTGATGAGGTAACTGTACCTGCTCCCTTATTGGAAAGTAGATCATCGCAGAAATCAGTTTCTGCGACACCTACACCAATTAGTGAGGAAGTTAATGATAATGATCATGAAACTTCAGATCAAGTTATTACTGAACCTCGTAGGTCAACTAGATCAAGATCCGCACCAGAGTGGTACGGCAATCCTGTTCTGGAGGTCATGTTACTAGACCATGATGAACCTACGAACTATGAAGAAGCGATGGTGAGCCCAGATTCCGCAAAATGGTTTGAAGCCATGAAATCCGAGATGGGATCCATGTATGAGAACAAAGTATGGACTTTGGTTGACTTGCCTGATGGTCGGCAAGCCATTGAAAATAAATGGATCTTCAAGAAGAAGACTGATGCTGATGGTAATGTTACTGTCTATAAAGCTCGACTTGTTGCGAAAGGTTTTCGACAAGTTCAAGGGATTGACTACGATGAGACCTTCTCACCCGTAGCGATGCTTAAGTCTGTCCGAATCATGTTAGCAATTGCCGCATTTTATGATTATGAAATTTGGCAAATGGATGTCAAAACTGCATTCCTGAATGGATTTCTGGAAGAAGAGTTGTATATGATGCAACCGGAAGGTTTTGTCGATCCAAAGGGAGCTAACAAAGTGTGCAAGCTCCAGCGATCCATTTATGGACTGGTGCAAGTCTCTCGGAGTTGGAATAAACGCTTTGATAGTGTGATCAAAGCATTTGGTTTTATACAGACTTTTGGAGAAGCCTGTATTTACAAGAAAGTGAGTGGGAGCTCGATAGCATTTCTGATAATATATGTGGATGACATATTACTGATTGGAAATGATATAGAATTTCTGGAGAGCATAAAGGGATACTTGAATAAGAGTTTTTCAATGAAAGACCTTGGTGAAGCTGCATATATATTAGGCATTAAGATATATAGAGATAGATCAAGACGCTTAATTGGACTTTCACAAAGCACATACCTTGACAAAGTTTTGAAGAAGTTCAAAATGGATCAAGCAAAGAAAGGGTTCTTGCCTGTACTACAAGGTGTGAGATTGAGTAAGACTCAATGCCCGACCACTGCAGAAGATAGAGAGAAGATGAAAGATGTTCCCTATGCTTCAGCCATAGGCTCTATCATGTATGCAATGCTGTGTACCAGGCCTGATGTGTCCCTTGCTATAAGTTTAGCCAGGAGGTACCAAAGTAATCCAGGAGTGGATCACTGGACAGCGGTCAAGAACATCCTGAAATACCTGAAAAGGACTAAGGATATGTTTCTCGTTTATGGAGGTGACAAAGAGCTCATCGTAAGGGCTTACGTTGATGCAAGCTTTGACACTGATCTGGACGATTCGAAATCGCAAACCGGATACGTATTTACATTGAACGGTGGAGCTGTCAGTTGGTGCAGTTCTAAGCAAAGTGTCGTGGCGGGATCTACGTGTGAAGCAGAATACATAGCTGCTTCGGAAGCAGCAAATGAAGGAGTCTGGATGAAGGAGTTCATATCCGATCTAGGTGTTATACCTAGTACATCGGGACCAATGAAAATCTTTTGTGACAATACTGGTGCAATTGCCTTAGCAAAGGAATCCAGACTTCACAAGAGAACCAAGCACATCAGAAGACGCTTCAATTCCATCCGGGATTTAGTCCAGGTGGGAGACATAGAAATTTGCAAGATACATACGGATCTGAATGTTGCAGACCCGTTGACTAAGCCTCTTCCACGAGCAAAACATGATCAGCACCAAGACTCCATGGGTGTAAGAATCATTACTATGTAATCTAGATTATTGACTCTAGTGCAAGTGGGAGACTGAAGGAAATATGCCCTAGAGGCAATAATAAAGTATTATATATTTCCTTATATTATGATAAATGTTTATTATTCATGCTAGAATTGTATTAACCGGAAACATAATACATGTGTGAATACATAGACAAACAGAGTGTCACTAGTATGCCTCTACTTGACTAGCTCGTTAATCAAAGATGGTTATGTTTCCTAGCCATAGACATGAGTTGTCATTTGATTAACGGGATCACCTCATTAGGAGAATGACGTGATTGACATGACCCATTACGTTAGCTTAGCACCCGATCGTTTAGTATGTTGCTATTGCTTTCTTCATGACTTATACATGTTCCTATGACTATGAGATTATGCAACTCCCGTTTACCGGAGGAACACTTTGTGTGCTACCAAACGTCACAACGTAAATGGGTGATTATAAAGGTGCTCTACAGGTGTCTCCAAAGGTACTTGTTGGGTTGGCGTATTTCGAGATTAGGATTTGTCACTCCGATTGTCGAAGAGGTATCTCTGGGCCCACTCGGTAATGCACATCACTATAAGCCTTGCAAGCATTGTGACTAATGAGTTAGTTGCGGGATGATGTATTACGGAACGAGTAAAGAAACTTGTCGGTAACGAGATTGAACTAGGTATCGAGATACCGACGATCGAATCTCGGGCAAGTAACATACCGATGACAAAGGGAACAACGTATGTTGTTATGCGGTCTGACCGATAAAGATCTTCGTAGAATATGTGGGAGCCAATATGGGCATCCAGGTCCCGCTATTGGTTATTGACTGGAGAGGTGTCTCGGTCATGTCTACATAGTTCTCGAACCCAAAGGGTCCGCACGCTTAAAGTTACGATGACAGTTATATTATGAGTTATATGTTTTGATGTACCGAAGGTTGTTAGGAGTCCCGGATGTGATCACGGACATGACGAGGAGTCTCGAAATGGTCGAGACATAAAGATTGATATATTGGACGACTATATTCGGACACCGGAAGTGTTCCGGAGAAGTTTCGGATTAAACCGGAGTGCCGGAGGGTTACCGGAACCCCCCGGGGAAGTATTGGGCCTTAGTGGGCCTTGAGGGGAGAGAGAGGGCAGCAGCCAGGAGGTGGCGCGCCCCCTCCTAGGAGGAGTCCTAGTTGGACTAGGAGAGGGGGGCGCAGCCCCCTTTCCCTCTCCCTCTCCCTCTCTTTCCTTCCCCCCTTCTTTTCCTAGTAGGACTAGGAAAGGGGAGTCCTACTCCTACTAGGAGGAGGACTCCCCCTCTCTCCTTGGCGCGCCAAGGGCAGCCGGCATCCCCCTTGCTCCTTTATATACGGGGGCAGGGGCACCTCTATACACACTTGATATACGATATTTTAGCCGTGTGCGGTGCCCCCCTCCACCATATTACACCTCGATAATACCGTTGCGGAGCTTAGGCGAAGCCCTGCGTCGGTGGAACATCATCATCGTCACCACGCCGTCGTGCTGACGAAACTCTCCCTCAACACTCGGCTGGATCAGAGTTCGAGGGACGTCATCGAGCTGAACGTGTGTAGAACTTGGAGGTGCCGTACGTTCGGTACTTGATCGGTCGGATCGTGAAGACGTACGACTACATCAACCGCGTTGTGATAACGCTTCCGCTGTCGGTCTACGAGGGTACATGGACAACACTCTCCCCTCTCGTTGCTATGCATCACCATGATCTTGCGTGTGCGTAGGAAATTTTTTGAAATTACTATGTTCCCCAACACTTGTCATATAGTAGGATAAAATAATCGTATTTCCCGTTACTCTGTGTGCTAAGTGGACAATATATATAACATGTAGAGTAAAAAAGAGATGCAACAAGTGTACAACCTCATTGGCGCCATGTCGATCTCAGCGGGATTGGGTTGGCCGGTGAGGATGCTCCGGCTGACTTGGCTGTCGGAGGAGGGGGAGAAGATCTTAGGCGTCTGGAGATGGAGCCCAGGGTACTGCTCCGCTGTGATGGAGGGTTTCATCGTTGGAGCAGCTCCGGTGAGTTGTACGACGCCGAGGCTGAAGCAAGACAAGAGAGACAACGTTAACCTGAGTGGAATTCTAATAGCATCTCCAATAGATGACATAAAATACATAACCACAAAGTGCTGGATGTAAAATACTTCAGCCGCTCATCTCTGAACTTAACTGTCAAAACTGAATTTAACTGTCGAACCTGAACTTAACTGTCGAAACTAAATTTTGCTGTCGAAACTGAATTTTACTGTCGAAACTGAACAGACTAGAGGTGAGGCTACACGTCAGTCGACTGACTTTTTCATCTCTGGTCAGTCGATTTTGCAGCCGTTGGATATGAAATCAAGGGCCTGCAGTTCATCTTCAACCTCCACCCTCCTGAGCCACCAGCCACCACCGGCCAAATAGCTGCCCCCCGCCGCCCGCGGCCGGCGGTGCGCCGCCCCGCCCGCCCCGAAAACACTCCCCACCGCCGGTCCTCCGCCGCCCCGGCCATCCCTCTAGCCCCCCCCCCCCCCCCGTGCCAAGCTTTTTCTCTGGCGATCCCCATGCCACCGCCCCACCACCGCCCCCACCCTGAACCCTAAGATAGATATTGGGGTACCTCTCCGGCGAGCCCCCCTCCCCGCTGCGGCTAGTTCTTCCTTAACTCCGGCGAACCCCCCCCTGAAAATCGACTGACCCAAAAGTCGATTCAGTCGACTGAAGTGTAGCTAAATCGGAGCAGCATCGCAAGCAAGAGCAAGAGCAAGAGCAGCAGCGCGAGCAAGAGCAAGAGCAAGAGCAGACCAGGCAGGGGACCGAGAGCAAGAGCAGAGCAGCAGCGCGAGCGAGAGCTAAAGCAGCAGCAGCTCCTACTGATGTGGACGTCGCCGCCGAGGGAGCGACGCCCTGGAGGAAGTGGCCGGCGACGCCACCGTGGATGGAGACGCGCCGTGTCGGCTCGGGACCAAGCACCGGCAGCACCATGAGATCGAATCAAGAAGAAAATGCGGCGATTAGTGTACAACCTCTTTGGTCGTGCTGATTAGGCGGCAGCTTCATCCGAGGAAACGGTGATGATGACGCTCTTCCGGTGGTGCAGGTGAAGACGGCGGTGTGGGAATGGAGGTGGCGCGAAAGACGAGGGGAACGTCGGGGCAGCTCCTTGGAGGTGGAGGACGGGGTGGCTGAACCGGCGGGACGACCAGATCGATGACGGATCCTCATCCGGTGCGGTGGATGAGGGACGTCGAGGTGTTGCTGTGGACGACGTCGTCGGGGAAGAGGCTCCGGCTGGGTGGCGGACGGAGGAGAGTGTGGGGTTTCGCGGGTTTTCCCGGCCTCGGTGTACGAATGGGTGGGCGGATGGGATGGGAGTGGGGAACCATGGCTTAGGGACGCGCTTGTCTAAAATGTGGGGTAAGTTACGAAAGTACCCCCACTGATTTGAGGCGGTTCTTTCGATTCAGGGGTATCAAGAGCATTTCGCGTGTCGGGATTTCACACGAGGTGGGAGTTTTCGCGCGCGTTGTAATTTTGGAATAGCAAGGCGCGGGTTGAGATGGAGGGTGTTGTCGGAGCACAACGAGACAAAGATATATGTTAAATATTTCGGGCTAACAAGGCGCGGGTTGAAATTTCCGGACAAGCCTAACGTGTACTGTACCAAATCAATTCGCACTACAAATGTCATTCAAAACTTTGAATTCATGTTATGTTCAATTAAAATATTGGGTCTTTTACATCTGTGTCCCTAACTCGAACCCACTACTCAGATTTGCCCCTAATTTTAAAGCCTGCTCAAATTTGCCCTTCTGCCGTTAAGCGACCTTATAGAAATGCCCTTCCACTCCGTTTTCGTCCGGTCAAAGGCCTTTGACCGTCAATGGGACGTTTTTGGACATTTCTACCCCTCCCTCCATGTGTCACTTATGTGTGGGACCCACTCAAACAAAAAGAAAAGGCTCTCTCTCTCTCCTCTCTCTGCCTATCTCACCTACATGTGGGACTAAAATGAAATCTCTCTCTCTCTTAATCCTTACATGTAGGACACACCCTAAAAAAATCTTCCCTGTCTCTCTCTCTCAACTCCGGCGGGGGCGGACGCAACTCGCAGCAGCCTCGCCGAGGTGAGGTGCTGCACGGCTCCGGCCCCTTATGACCTCCTTGATTCGGTCCACCCCTGCCCTCCCCCCCCCCCCCGCGCCCTCTTTTCTCCCTACCACGCTACAAAGACGTGGTCCGCGGGAATCATGGCCGTCCGCCCCGGTGCTGCTCGTCGTGCAGGCGGCCAACGGGAACCCCACGACCCGTAGCCTTGTCCAGAGGTTCCGCCTGTTCGTCCTAGACTTCCACACCGAATTAATTGAAGTATAATGTCTCAAGTAAGTGTGGTTGATGTCATCTTCTCCCCCTCCGGTGATGCTTTGCCGCGCCTCGATCTCCTCTGCTACGCCATCCCTATGCTCTATCTTGGCTGCCTCGTCGACATCTGGTGCTTCTAGACCCTGTGGACCCCTCGCTGTGGAGCCTTTCATTCCCGAGCCACCGTGTCAGCGTCACCTCGCTCCGCCGTCCGCCGTGGACGACGAGGTTGTCGCTCTTTCGAATCCCAAGCCTCCTGGATCATGCCTTCATCAAATAAGTGAGCCACATATGTGTTTGGTCACGTTCTTTAGTCCCCTCCCCCTCTGTAGCTTGCCTGTGCCTAGCGCCTTCCGCCGTTGCCATGGGACCTCGTCGCCGGCGAGCTTCCCGGCTGATCTACAAACACCCAGTGCCCTTGCAGACCACCCCGTGACCCCGCCTTGCTCCAGGACCGTTCACAGCTCACCCTAGCGTGCTCCCGCACAGTCCCGAGCCAACCCCGGAGCGCCCGTGCTCGCCGGAGTTCAAGCTCCATCATGTAGATGAGAGGTGGGCCCGCCCCTAAAATAAATAAGTGAGTACCATTTCAGAAAACAATAAAACAATGACATGTGTGCCCAATTTGAAATTGATAGTTTTTCTTTTCGGCCCCACGTGTAAGTGAGACAGGCAGAGAGAGCTTTTTCTTTTTATTTTTCTTTGAGCGGGTCCCACACATAAGTGACACATGGAGGGAGGGGTAGAAATGTCCAGAAAACGTCCCGTTGATGGTCAAAGGCCTTTGACCGGACGGTAACGGCACAGAAGGGCATTTCTATAAGTGCACATAACAGTGGAGGGGCATTATTGAGCAGGCTTTCGAATTAGGGGTATATCTGATTAGGTGGTTCGAGTTAGGGATAGAAATGCAAATGGCCGTAAAATATTTTGCTACGTGTATAATGCATGCAACCTAGTACTCAACGTTTTAGTGCATTCCAAACGTATATACTACCGCTTCAATATGAACTAAATTTGAATTCGTTTCTCTATTTGAATAAGATCTACACTAATGATTGTTGTGAAGTCAAAGCATTTGAATTCGTTTCTCTTTTTTAATAAGATCTACAATCATCATTATTGTCAAGTTAAACCATCGTTTGTGTATTATCTTCACAGCACACCACATGATTAGTCTCGAGTTACATATGAACTATGTGTACTATATGAACTCGGACTCGATTTTTTGAATCCACTTTATGTTGATTCCAAATCACAGTACATTTCAAGCTCTAGCTACATCTTCATAATCTAAACCATGTCTCATATGTATAATGTGTTTATCACATTATGTATGGTGCCCCGCCACCTACGCCTACAAGTATTTAGATGTGAGTTGCAAACACCACACATTACCACAAATACAAATAAAATGTGAGAATGTTCGATATATAGTATTGTTTAGATTGTTTGATATTTAGTTGTAAGCTGCAAACGCCACACATTATCACAAATTCAAATAAAATATGAGATTGTTCGATGTATAGTATGGTTTAGATTGTTCGACATTTAGCTGTGAGTTGCAAACACCATGCATTATCACATTATGGTATAACATGTGCAAAACCACAACACACGTATCACCGCTATATTCATGCATGCATATGTTTAAAACACTATGATCTCCTATTCAAATATATGAATCCACTTTCATATCAAATTATGATCTTTGTTAGTCTCTTACACCCACACAATCCTATAACCTTTCTAGCTACCACTAACTTTCTCTAGTGCATGCACACGCCCTCCTCGCCCTATCCCTCCCTCTGCATTCTATCCATCGCACACATTCATTTTTTTTCTTTAGGTCGTTCTCCCACAGTCTCCACAACTCCTTTCCGACACACACCGATCGATAAACCTCTCCAGCGATGTCTGCCTACAACATACACACCCACCTTCAATCTCCTCCTTTATGTGTCCTTGCCCCGTGTCTCTCATACGGTCCCACACACGTGTAAAGTCTCACCCCTCTTTTCATCGACTCACAACCGCACACTCCTCCCCCTATCTAGCTAGTAGCTGGGCCTGTCGCACCACCTCCTAGCTCCATTTTCTCTGTCTATCCGTCTCGCCGGGCCTTATTTGCCTCTAACAAATGGACGTACATCGACCGATCTCCCGCTATACATATAGCTAGCTAGGTCCTTATAACTCGTTTTTCCCCACGCGTCGATCGATCTACCTCATTAGTTATGTCTCTCCCTTCCTCCAACAAACAATAATTGATCTACCGATCTAGTTAGGTTTGCTTACCAAACACATGGTTCCCCTTCATCATCCATGGATGTGTCCCGACAGATCTATCATGCACAGGCACACGCAGAAACCCATCCCCACTCCTACTGATAATATTGCAGTTCCACCCTTAGTTTGTCTAGTAGGCCTCTCCCACCATCTTCGAGAAGCAACTCCATCACCCATCCAGCACTCTACCCCTCTCCCTCCCTCTCTCTCTCTCCTCTCTCTCTGTCCCATCCTATTTCCCGTCCTTCAGTTATGTATGGATGTCGACTGATCTCCCTCAAGACATAGTTGGGTCTCTCCTTCTCAACACATATACGAGTCGTTCTACCTCTATAGTTAGGCCTCTGCCTACCCCTCCCACACACACACACCGATACATCGAGCGCTCTAGTCATGTCTCCCTGCCACACACAAACTTGACCTGTGCCCTCTGACGTTCTGGTAGGTTAGTTGCCCTATATCTTTGACTTGCACACACATACAATTTCGATGGCTCTCTTCATCGATCTTGCACCCACCCACTTGATCCTCTCTTCGACTCTATCGATATCTATGACCCCTCCCTCTCTTCTCGTGGATCGCCCGGCCCTCTATATATGATATGGATAGGCCTCCATTTCACACACATTGCATGCAAAATTTTGTTTGAGATGTCATCAACACATATTCACACAAATACATTCACGAAATCAACCCCCCCCCCCAAAAAAACAAAAAACACTCATGAACGCACAAGCCATTTGTCTAGGTTTGTATCTCTCTCACACACACCCACGTAGGTGGGGGACGTGCACGAAGAGAAGAGGTGCACGCACGGCGCACGTACTCCCGTCTCTTTCCCAACCACACCCGTGCGGGTACACGGTGGATCTCATTTCTGTACGAAAAGGAAGCCCACGTGGTAATTTGACACGTGTACTGGTTGTCCACTTGATGGAGGGAGGATCGTCTACCACGGGTAAACAAACAAATTGCAACTTGACGCGTTATGTTAAAAAAGAGGCAAACCATGTGGGGCCTATGAGGGAGTCCTGGACTGAGGGGCCCTCGGGCGTCCGGCCTGTTAGCCATGGGTCGGACTGATGGGCTGTGAAGATGCGAAGACCGAAGACTACACCCGTGTCCGAATGGGACTCTCCTTGGCGTGGAAGGCAAGCTTGGAGACCGAATATGTGGATTCCTTTCTTTGTAACCGACCTTGTGTAACCCTAGATCCTCCCGGTGTCTATATAACCAGAGGACTTAGTCCGGAGGAGGATAGACTCATTACCTTAGTCATACAGGCTAGACTTCTAGGGTTTAGTCATTACGATCTTGTGGTAGATGAACTCTTGTAATACTCATATTCATCAAGATCAATCAAGCAGGAAGTAGGGTATTACCTCCATAGAGAGGGCCCGAACATGGGTAAACATCGTGTCCCCTGTCTCCCGTTATCATCGACCTTAGACGGACAGTTCGGGACCCCCTACCCGAGATCCGCCAGTTTTGACACCGACATTGGTGCTTTCATTGAGAGTCCCACCGTGCCGTCGAAGACAGGATCGATGACTCGCCTTGTCCCTAAGGACAATATCACCGCCGGAGCAGGACTGGCCCCAGGCCAAACCCTCCGGCTGGGCGGCTTTACTATGATCGCCCGTTCGGCCGTTAAGCCGACGATGACCTCTCGGGCCATCAAAAATCCCCTTCGTATCGACTCCAAACACTCCAACCAGATGTATCTGGCGGAGTTCTCGTCTTTAAACGAGCTCCTTGATCGCATCGCCGCCCTGGGAATGGCTACAGATTACGATCGGATTGGGCTTAAACCCGACCAAAGAGAAATCAAATCTCCACCGGTCACCCACCAGATAGCGGTAGTCGAGGAGCAAGACGGCGACTCTTCCCCTATACTGAAGATGGACTATATCCGGATCACCGACCCTACAGAGCCGGATACCCACCAGCAAAAGGAGATGACCGACCTTCCGAACATAGAATCGGACGGCGGGCATAAGCAACCAGAAGATACTCCGGAGCCCGGACTGTTAAGTCTGGAAAACCTTCAGACTCCGGATCATCGATTGGGTCAGGGCCCGGATCCAATTCCACCCACCCACCCAGACATAAGCGCTCTCATGAGCATACAACAACAGTCTCAGGAAACGGTCCACCACTTCTGGGCCAGATTCCTCCTTGTCAAGGACAAGGTTAAAGATCGCCGCGACGAGGACGCGATATCAGCGTTCTGCAACAATTGCACGAACGAAGGAATCCTCAACGCCATTAATCGCAGCCGCATACTATACTTCGCTGACTTGGCAACTACCGTACAGAAGTACAGCGCAATGGAAAGCGCCTGGAAAGATCAGGCAGCTTGTTGGGAGCCATCGGTCCCAACTCAACCACTGGTCTAGGCGAAAAGGGCGCATCCCCGTGACACGCCCAGTCCAATAGCCAAGAAATATAAACCCATTATGTGGCGCGGAACCGTTCTGGAGGGATGGCTCGATGGCCCATGCAAAATACACACAACACCGGACACCATACCAACCCACAGCCTTAGAGCATGTTGGATGCTCCGGCAGGTAACCAAGAGCGGTGAGGACCTCCTTACCAAAAACACCCCAGAGCAACGCCCTCCAGAAGGCAACGACCCCATAGTATTGACGGTCTTCGAGACATTCGCTTCAAACAAGAAGCGCAAAAGGGCACTCCGCGGCCTCGCCGAAGTCTGTCAAATAGCCGCAGTAAACCCTTGGAATGACACGGCTATAACCTTTTAATGCCGGTGACGAACCAAAATACAGGACAGTCCGAGCACCAGCCGCACTAGTTCTCAGTCCCATCGTGGACGGCTTTCGACTCACCAAGGTCCTCATGGACGGCGGTAGCGGACTAAACCTCATCTATGAGGATACACTCCACAAAATGGAAATAGACAGGATCCGCATCAAGCAAAGCAGCACGACCTTCCGAGGAATCATTCCCAGTCGGGAGGCATGGTGTGTGGGAAAAATCACACTTGACGTGGTGTTCGGCACGTCGAAAAATTATCGGTCCGAAGAAATAACCTTCCAAGTGGCTCCTTTCAGCAGTGGATACCACGCCCTGTTGGGGCGAGATGCTTTTACACACTTCCAAGCTATACCTCATTACGGGTACATGAAGCTCAACATGCCCGGACCAAACGGTATAATCACTCTTGTAGTGATCCGGACATAGCAGTCCGCGCCAAAAACAAAACCGCATCTGTTGAGGATATAACCCTTAGAGTCACCTGCCCGGCGGAGCCGGGTTACGCCTAAGGATCATCACCTGAAGCCCGGCGCCAAGCTTGAAGACGGTGGGCGAAAGATGGGCTTAAGACCCGGAGATGGCTTAAGGCCCGTAGTTACAACCGTCATTATGGTAGAACTTGTAGTGTAAGGCAAGAATAGTTGAGAGTCCGAGCCGGACACTCTTATGAGCCGGCCGGGACTCTCAGAAGCTGATGGGCGTCAACCTCTCTTTATAAAGGGACAACCCGGCAGCGGTTTAGGGGTAAGAAAGATCTCGTCAAGAGCCAGGCATAGCAGTTAAGCTCCCTGGTCATTGAAACCCTAATCAATACCACCTCAACTGGACGTAGGCTTTTACCTTCACCGTAAGGGGCCGAACCAGTATAAACCTTCGTGTTCCTTGCCCGTTTAACCCCTTCAAGCTTCCTAGCGGCGATGGCTCCACGACTAAGTCCTAGCTTGAGGACATCTGCCGTGACAATTCCACGACAGTTGGCGCCCACCATGGGGCCAGCGCACGGTGGATTTGAGTTCTTGAAGGGCAGCTTCGAAGGGCTCAAGGGATACGCTGTGGGCCGGATGACCAAGAGTCGTCGCGGCAAGCTCTACATCGACGATGCAAGCTGGGGCCCCGACGCCGGCTCAGTTGAGTACGGATACCGGGTCCCCTTCGACGGATTTCATGTTTTCATTGGCAAGATTGGTGAGCCGGGCCCTGAGCCGGATCTCTGCACCGATCTCATCGAGACGGCTCAGCGCGCACGACCCGCCCGGGCCCTGCCTGCCTTGAAGCATGCTTTTGTGGGATGTATCCATGGAGGGCTCTCTGGTGGATCCGGATCTGGTGATGAGACGGCCGCCGGCTCTGACGGCGAGTCATCCACAGATGAGTCAAACTCGTTGTATCAACTTCAAGATGGCAGGCTAATGGGTTGTTCCGATGGTGACAGTATTCCGGACCCATTTGAGCCGCCGAGCCGGGTTGGAATCTTCATGGCCGGCGCGCAGCCTGTTCAGAACCCTGCTGCTGGGGCGGGAAACCCGGTGCCCTCGCCGGCTCAGGTGCTGATGGATCTCACGGACAAGATGACGGTTCTGTTGACCGCCGCGGTTGACCCGGCGGATCAAGCTCGGCATGATGCGGAGGTGGTGCAGTTAAAGTTAGATCTCGTGAAAGCCAAAGAGGATCTGGCGGCGGAAGGGATCAGGATGGCTGCGAAGAGGGCGGCCCTCGACGCCCAAACTCAGTTGATTCAGGCGCAGTCCTTCCGGCTCACGATGGATCAGAACGCGTCCAATGAGGTCATGAGAAGGAGGCATCAAAAGGCCCAATCTCGACTCCCTCCGGTTTACGATCCTCGAAACCTCTTCAACACGCCAGGTGCAGGGTCTAGTAACCCGCCAGGGACCATAGTGCCTGGGTCTGGGACCCCTGTTCAGGCACAGGTAATGGGGCCTCCTCGGGTGAACCCTGCCCCGCCTCAGTATGTGCCAATACCACCGGGTCATTATGCTAACCCGCTGGAGAACATGGTCGCCGCAGCAGCACGACTGGCGGCCCTCCCAATTGACGGCGACTCTCCGACGGCTATTGAAACCCGCCGGGTCAGGGAACTCCTTCAGACAGCACTGGCACAGCAAGAGGCGTACTCTTACAGCCGGGACAGGATCCACTCGACCCCTCGTCCAGGCCGGAGCCTGAGTTATAGCAGACACATGGTCTGAGCGACCGGCTCAAGTAATGTCCGACGCCATGACCCGCCCCCTGGCCATGGCCCGGCTCATAATGGAGCCTTTCACGCGGCAGACCAAGACAGAGCGTGACAAGAGGCGGAGCAGGTGCCTCAGTTGACGGCTTACCAGACTCCCCCGGCTTATCCGACGACCTCCGTCGACGTGGGTATCCCTACCAGGACCGGAGGTGTCCCTTGCTTAGTGCCAGCTCTCCGCAATGAGCGTCTACCCAAGGACTTCAAAGGCCCTAGGAAGGTGCCTAATTACATGGCCGACTTACAACCCGCAGCCTGGATCAAAAGTTATGAGATGGCCGTGGAACTACTGGAGGTCAGTGAGGCAGCGATGGCCAAGTACTTCACCATGATGCTAGATGGGACTGCCCGCACTTGGTTGAAAGCGCTACCGCCGAATTCCATCGGGTCTTGGGCTGAGCTAAAGGCCCGGTTCATACAAAACTTCAAAGACACCTGTAGGCAGTCTATGTCAATAGTGGATTTGACTAACTGTAAACAGCAGGAGGGTGAGTCTACTACACATTGGGTTCGCCGGGTCAAAGAGATCATACATTCATCGGATAAGATGGATGCCGGTTCTGCAGTCTTAATGTTGGAGCAAAACTGTCGTTTTCTGCCCCTGAAAATGAAGCTCGGGCGGCTTAAGCGCGACTGCAATGATATGGGTACGCTGATGGCGGCTCTCGTCAAGTACGCCGATTCTGATAGTACCAAGGACCCCGCTTCAGACGATGAAAGGACAGGGAAGGGAAAGAAGAACGGCAATGGCAAGGGTCCTCAGCATAACCCGGGGAACCAAGGAAGTGGCAAGCGTAAGGCTGACGGCAGCCTAGAGTTTGTGGCCAACGCCAGCTCACAGGGTAATAGCCAGATACGCAAGGGGAGGCCCCCTCCCCGAGCCGGTGGGTCAGGCCCGACGCTGGAGCAACTGTTGAATGAGCCCTGTCCAAGGCATGGCTCTAGAGAGAGGCCAGCTACTCATTTATGGAAGGATTGTGCAATCATGAAGGCTTTTAAGAATTCCAACGCCTTCAACGACAACAATGGCCCGAGCGGCGGCTCAGGCGCCGGCGGCTTTCATGACCCGGGCGGCGGCTCAAATTCTAATCCTCAGAACGGTCAAGGGGGCTTTAATCAGCAGTCTGGCCAGGGTCATCAACAGCAGCAGGGGGGTTATCAGACCAATCCAAAGCAGCTTAGCAGTGGACAGTATCATGTGTTTACCACCAGTCTGTGTAAGCGAGATCAGAAGCTTCATAAGAGGGCTGTGAATGCTGTTGAGCCGGCGGTTCCACGCTACTTGCGGTGGTCTGAGCAGCCTATAGTGTGGAGTAGGGAGGATCACCCTCCCCGGGTGGATAATCCGGGTCACTTGGCCTTGGTGGTGGCTCCTCAAGTGGGAGGATATAAGTTCACTAAGGTGCTCATGGATGGAGGCAGCAGCATCAACATCCTCTATTATGAGACTTTCCGTCGTATGGGATTGATTGATAAGAACCTCAGCCAGTCAAACACTATTTTCCATGGTGTGGTACCTGGTAAGTCGGCTTATCCAGTCGGCAAGATCGAGTTGGAAGTGGCCTTTGGAGACGAGCACAACTACAGGGTGGAAAAATTGACCTTTGAGGTAGTCAAGATAAGAAGTCCGTACCATGCCATATTTGGGCGGCCGGCTCACGCCAAGTTCATGGCACGGCCGTGTTACGTGTATTTACAACTCAAGATGCCGGGTCACAATGGGACCATTACGGTTCACGGCAGCCGAAAGGTGGCCTTGGAGTGTGAGGAAGGCGATGCAGCTTATGCAGAGTCTGTTTGTGCAACAGAGGAGTTGAAATTTTACAAGGACAATGTTGACCCAACGGATATGACCTCTCTGAAGAAGCCGACTACGGAGCATGAGCCGGCAATGAAATTTAAGTCGGCTGATGAGACTAAACTTGTTGATTTCGTTCCAGGTGATTCATCTCAGCAGTTTAGCATCAGTGCCAATTTGGATCCAAAATAGGAAAGCGCGCTCATCGAGTTCATCCGTGAGAATAGGGACATTTTTGCATGGAAACCTTCTGACATGCCAGGTGTACCTAGAGAACTCGCTGAGCACACTCTCAATGTTGATCCGAAATTTAAGCCGGTCAGGCAATTCCTTCGGCGGTTTAATGAAGAGAGGCGGAAAGCCATTGGTGAGGAGGTGGCCCGGCTCTTGGCGGCCGGGTTTATTGTTGAAGTCTTTCACCCGGAGTGGTTAGCTAACCCGGTGCTCATGCTCAAGAAGAATGGCACCTGGCGGATGTGTGTGGACTACACGGACTTAAACAAGGCATGTCCGGCTGATCCTTTTGCTCTTCCCCGTATTGATTAAATCATTGATGCTACGGCGGGTTGTGAGCGCTTAAGTTTCTTGGATGCTTATTCTGGATATCATCAGATTAAAATGGCAGTTAAGGACCAGGAGAAGACGGTGTTCATCACTCCCTTTGGAGCCTTCTGCTATGTGTCTATGCCCTTTGGACTCAAGAGTGCACAGGCGACTTATTAGCGTTGCGTACAGAACTGTCTTCATAACCAGATTGGGCGCAATGTTCATGCTTATGTGGATGATATTGTGGTTAAATCCAGGAAGGAAGAAACCTTGATAGATGATCTGAGGGAACCCTTTGATAATCTCCGGGTCTACAAGATGATGCTTAACCCGGCCAAGTGTGTTTTTGGTGTTCCCGCAAGCAAGCTCTTGGGTTTCTTGGTTTCTAACAGAGGCATTGAGGCTAACCCGGAGAAGATCAAGGACATCACCTCCCTGGCTAAGCCGGCGTGTATAAATGACGTCCAGCGCTTGGCGGGTCGGATCGCTGCTTTAAGCCGGTTCATAAGCCGTTTGGGTGAGAAGGCCATGCCATTATATCAGCTGATGAAGAAAACTGACGACTTTGTCTGGAATAATGCAGCTAATACTGCTTTTGAGGATTTGAAGAGGCAGCTGGCAGAACCCCCAGTCCTTGTTGCCCCGGTTGACAAGGAGCCTTTATTGCTGTATGTGGCTGCTAACACACGAGCCGTCAGTGTGGATGTGGTAGTGGAGCGCAAGGAAGAGGGTAAGGAGCATCCGGTTCAGCGGCCGGTTTATTATGTCAGTGAAGTGCTAATCGAGTCCAAACAGCGGTACCCGCATTGGCAGAAGCTTGTTTATGGTGTGTTCATGGCAAGCCGGAAGCTTAAGCATTATTTCCAGGGTCACCCCATTACTGTGGTCAGTTCTGCCCCCCTTGGAGATATCATTCAAAACAGAGAGGCCACAGGGAGAGTGGCCAAGTGGGCTATAGAGCTCGGACCTCATGGTCTGAAATACGTACCACGCACTGCTGTTAAATCTCAAGCCTTGGTGGATTTCATCAACGATTGGACAGAGCTACAAGTGCCCGAACAAAAGCTGGATAACACATATTGGACTATTCACTTCGATGGGTCCAGGCAATTGGAGGGCTCGGGGGACTGGAGTCGTATTGGCTTCCCCTAAAGGTGACAAGTTCCATTATGTGATACAATTGATGTTTCCTTGCACTAACAATGCGGCTGAGTATGAGGCCTTGCTCCACGGTCTTCGGATGGCTAAGGAGATGAATTTGAGCCGAGTAAGGTGCTTCGGCGACTCAGACTTGGTGGCTCAACAAGTATCAGGCAAGTGGGATTCCAAGGACCCTCTCATGGCGGCTTATCGCCATGAGGTTGATGCCATTGCTGGACACTTTCAGGGATATCAAGTAGAGCACATCGATCGCAGGAAGAACGAGGCGGCTGATGCTTTAAGCCGGCTCGGCTCTCAGCGAAAACCGGTGGCGCCTAATACTTTCCTGGACGTCTTGCATAACCCTTTTGTTAAGTTGCCTACAGAGGAAGATTTGGTTGTCCCTGACCCGGAAGCACAGTTGGTGGCGGCTCTCCACATCATCCCGGACTGGACAGTGCCCTATCTGGCTTACATGACCCGGGGAGATTTGCCTAAGGATGAAACCTTGGCCAGACAAATAACCCGGCGGTCTAAGTCAATGGTTGTTATCAATGGTGAGTTGCATCGCCGCAGTGTTACGGGAGCGTTCCAGCGTTGTGTCTCCCCTGAGGAAGGTCAAGAGATCTTGCGTGAGATTCATGAAGGGGATTGTGGCCATCATGCTGGCTCAAAGTCTCTTGTGGCCAAGGCTTTTCGTCATGGTTTTTATTGGCTGACGGCTCATGCTGATGCGGAGGACTTGGTCAGTAAATGTGATGGTTGCCAAAGGTTCTCGCGACGGGCTCATGCGCCGGCTCAGGAGCTGAGGATGATCCCAATTACTTGGCCCTTTGCGGTCTGGGGGCTTGATATGGTCGGGCCTTTTAAAAGGTCCAAGGATAAGAAGACCCACCTCTTGGTGGCAGTTGACAAATTTACCAAGTGGGTTGAAGCGGAGCCATTAGCAAGTGTGATGCAGCCACGGCCGTTCAGTTTATGAAAAAGGTGATCTTTCGTTTTGGCTTTCCACACAGCATTATAACTGACAATGGTACCGATCTATCCAAAGGTGCCATGGAGGAGTTTTGTCAACGAGAGCATATTCGACTTGATGTTTCATCAGTGGCTCATCCTCAATCCAATGGTCAGGCTGAGAGGGCTAATCAGGAGATTCTGAAAGGCATCAAACCCCGGCTTTTGGTCCCTTTACAACGGACGCTGGGTTGTTGGGTGGAGGAGTTACCCTCTTTGTTGTGGAGCATCAACACTACTCCTAACAGGTCTACAGGTTTCACGCCTTTCTTCATGGTTTATGGAGCGGAAGCAGTTCTCCCCAGTGACATCCGTCATGACTCACCTCGAGTGGCGGCTTATGTGGAGGTGGATAATGAACAGGCGCGCCAAGATGCTCTTGACTTGTTGGACGAACAGCGTGATGTGGCAGCAGCTCGCTCAGCGATTTACCAACAAGACCTGCGCCGTTATCATAGTCGCCGGGTTAAATCCCGGGTCTTCCAGGAAGGCGATCTGGTGCTCCGGCTCATCCAAGATCAAACAGATGCGCACAAGCTATCCCCGCCTTGGGAAGGGCCCTTTGTGGTCAGCAAGAATTTGCACAACGGGTCATATTACCTCATTGACATTCGGGAGCACAAAGATTCATGTAAGTCGGAGGAAGAGACCCGTCGGCCGTGGAACATAGCTCAGCTTCGGCCTTATTACACTTGAGCCACCGGCTCTCATAATGTACATATTTCTCTAAAGCCATGTATATATTATGATAAGCAATAAAGCAGGACCTCTGTCCTTTTCTCTCCTCCAAAGGTGAACGTGTTGTTTTCATTGCAAGATCACAGGATAACTTGAAGGGGGATCCGGCTTATGGTCTTATTTGAATCTAGCCATACGCAATATAGTCACTTGGGGGCTTCCTGTTCAAACATAGGTCGTATTCGAACCAAAGAGAACATAGCTGTCGATACCCATTTGATTGGCAAAATGCCGAGCTCATTGGGGAGTTTTCTTTGATCATATTTGAATCATAGTTCAATCCCCTTTGGCAACCGAC
Organism: Aegilops tauschii subsp. strangulata; assembly: GCF_002575655.3. Taxonomy (NCBI): domain Eukaryota; kingdom Viridiplantae; phylum Streptophyta; class Magnoliopsida; order Poales; family Poaceae; genus Aegilops; species Aegilops tauschii. Next base: position 233,054,859 of record NC_053039.3, read on the forward strand.
GTGGATCGTATTCGAATCAGCGTCGTTAAACAACTCCTAAGGTCATTTGGGGGCTTCCTGTTCAAACATGGGTCGTATTCGAACCAAAGAGAACATAGCTGTCGGTACCCTCTTGATTGGCATCGCCACACCCACTGGGGGCTATATGATCGCATTCGAATCCTAGCATAACCCCTTTGGTACGGGTCTCTGGTCGTATTCGAACCGGAAGCCCCTAAGTTTTTCTGATTTATAGCGAGTTCTTCTGATTATTTTAAGTGTGCACGGCGGGTCTCACTTTTCCGGCTTAACTTTGATTCACAGTACTAGTCGAACACAATCGGCATTATTAAGACTGGTAAACCGGAATTGAGGTACCAACCTTATTACCCGGGTTATATAAGCCGGAAGTGTGCTTGCAGGCCGGTAAGTGTGTTATTACGAGTATATCAAGGACATAAGTGAGGACCAGTCTTTTGTGATTCATATTCCGGTTTATATGTATAAGACTATGATTCTCAGTGCGGTAAGCCGCTTAGAGACTTGTGATTTGCTTTTCTATGCAAGATAGTAAAAGACAACTATTTGAGCTTAAGAAACATGAATGGTCATTTATGACCCGGAGGAATATAAGGAAACAACTTCAATGGAATTAAGCATTCAGCACGTGCACGATGGCACGACAAAGTTAAAATGGTCCTATTCTATTACAAGACTCGTCGAGTCCAAAAAAGGGTGAAGCATTGTTTGAATAAACCGCCTACAGAGTTAAGATGCTTGCTGGGTTGAAGCTTCCGGCTCATCCCTCTCCGCTCCTCCGGCTGTTCCCAAGACCTGGAAAGTTGACAACTTCCAGTCAATGCCGCTCAGAGCTTCAAATTGAGCTTCCTCGTCAATTAACCCGGCCGGGTCAATTTCCGGGGCAAAGGTGTGCTTACGAGTCGGCGGGACTAAGCTGATGGCTTCATAGCGCGGAGTGGGGATCCTCTGATTCTCTGTATCGTAACCCGGCTGGTACTTGGTCAGATCCGTGTCATTTCCAATCAGAGTGGCCACCGGGCGTACGATCTTCACGCAGGCTGCAAAGTCCCTTTGGTCGAACGGGGTGTCGTCTTCCTTCAAGCTGGGATAGCCAAGGGCAATGTCCGCCGGGTCTAATTCTGGAAGGAACGCCTTGGCCCGGCTCAGAGCAGCTATGGCTCCGGCTCTTGCGGAGGCCCATCGCAGCTCTTGGACACGCTGAGGAAGAACGGCAAGCCGGCGAAGAACTTCTGCCAGGTGAGTCGGCACCTCATTGGATAGGGCCACCACGGCCAAGGCGCGCTGTGACCCGGTGTAGAGTTGCTCCACCAGGGTGTACACGGCCTTCAACTTGGTCACCACACTTTGGTTGAGGTTGGCGCTTCTGGGACCTGTTTGACAGAGTAAGATAAGCCGCCGGCAATGATGGGTTATGAGACATAAAGATTATAAACTGGACGAGAGCCGGTGGAATGACTTACCGAAGATTGCGGCAACCATCTGGGACACGTGGCGCTTTAAGCCGGAGAGTTCGGCGGTTTTCTCCGCCAGAGCCTTCTCTGCCTGTTCAGCCCGGCTCACCAGAGTAGCCTTCTCTTCGGCCCAAGCTTTCCGTTCGGCTTCAAAGTCCTTTTTCAGCTTTTCTTGAGCAGCAATACTGGACACAAATTTGGCATTGGCCTTCCGGGTCTCAGTTTCTTGCGTCCTCAGGCGGGTCTTCAGATCGGAGATGTCCGCCTCAAACTTTTGCAAGCAGCCTGCATAATTTCCGGGTTATCACATGAACAGTTACTATGCAAATTTAAAAGTCCCAAGCGCTTTCCAAGCAAAGACACTTGGCACTTGGGGGCTAATGCATGTCGAAAGTTTCTATCTACAGATTACCGGGTCATGGAAGTATGCCGGAAACTAAGTCTACGACATATTTTATCATAAATCGTAGACTTGGGGGCTAGTGTAGTAAAGATGATTCTGCAGTAAGCAATAAAGTGGTACCTCAGACTTCTGCTGAATCTGCTTCACCATGTCAATCTCTAAGTCCTGGCTGCTGTGCACTTGATTGACATAACCGGAGACGATCTCTCCAATACTCAGATTGGCGTAGTTGGTGATGTCCAGCTTGCCCCGGTGGCACTCCAGCAACTCTTCCTTCGTAGAGCACTTAGCCAGCGCCGTGGGTCTCCCCGGCTCGACAAACTCCGTCCGGGTGATTACCACGTTCGGGTCATCGGCCGGCTGAGCAGGGCTGGAGGTCTCCGGGTTAGCAGAGGACTCTGCGATTGGCTTGGCGGTTGGAGCGGTGGCTGCAGGAGCAGAGGCAACTGGCGGCTCTTGAGCTGCTACCTCCGGTTCAGGCAAGTCCGGCTCTTCGACCGGCTTGTTCTTTTTCGCCCTCTTGCTGAGCTTTGCCTGGGCACTGAAAGGGCAAAAAGGTTAGTACAAAGGTATGAGTAAAGATAAAGCACAGCAAGGGATGATCATCATTACCCAGGTACGGTTTTGAAAGCCGGCAAATTTGACTGCATCGAGTCACCAGAAGAATGAGATGTTTCCTGATAATTTGAATCAGAAGAATTGAGAGGTTGACGTATAACACCCGCTAGAGGATGAAAAGGATATAATTTGGAGATAACCTCGGCCCGGCGCTTCCTTGATGCCTCAGGTAAGCCGGAGGAGAGGTCAGCATCCTTGTTGGTTCGGGTCTGCCGCCGGCTCTCGTGAATCTGTTGCTTCAAAAGAAATTGAGGATCTTGATAAGCTAAAGGATGTGAAAATCTTACTTTCCGGGTTACCCTTCGGACTTTCAGCCTTGGCAAGGGCTCCGAGTCGGAGGAAAGTGTCATTACCTGTTCAACCACCGGGTTACTCGCTCCGGTGTCATCCTGTTGATGGACAGTATTGATAAGGTGGACAGAAATAAACAAGAAATACAAAAAGAGCTTACAGGATTAGGGGTTACCTCTGACTCGGAGCTGCCACTCAGTTGAAGCAGCTCGGAGGCAGTGGGCCTGCTTCCCTTCTTGCGGGGAGCGGTTCTCCTGGCGGCTTTCTTAGCCTTCCTGGCCTTCTTGGCCGCCTCATGGTCATATTTGACCTTCCAGAATTTGTCATCAGCCTGAAAAATACAATGACGATTTCTTAAGGTTCGGATGAAAGTTATCTACAGAAGAAAATAAGATGTTCAGATCAGCGGCTTACCGCTGGGGCCGGGTTGGTCTTGCAGAAGGGGCTTAAGCCGGTCCTCCCGCAGTCTGCCAAGCTCTCGTTCAAGAGAGCCTTGGTCATGTCCTCAGCAACGTCTTCAGGAAGATCGTTGCGGCTGTGTCTCAGGGGGTCATCTTTCCGGCCTGTGTACTCACACATGAAGCCGGGTCGTCGGCTTAAGGGGATCGCCCGCCAGGAGATCCAAACCCGGACCAGATCAACGCCATTAAGGCCATTTCCCAGCAGGGCCTTGATTTTGTTGATAGTGGGGATCAGAGGTTGGCGCTCCGCCTGAGATAACTTATCTGACAGAGGGTGAGTGGGTTCCAGACGCGAAGGGCGAAAGCCGGGCAGCGGGCTCTCGTCAGCCGGCGACGTGTCTTGGCAATAAAACAACGTCTGATTCCAGTATTTTGGGTGGCTTGGCGGCTCGGCATAAGGAAAAAGGCAGTCTCTCCGTCGCTGAATGGAGATTCCACCAAGTTCCAAGCTTGGCCCGTTGGCGCACTCGTTCTGGCGGTTCAGGTAAAAGAGCTCTTTGAAGAGCAGCAGGCTGGGTTCTTCTCCAAGGTAGACCTCGCAGAATACCTGGGAGTTGCAGATATTCGACACCGAGTTGGGTCCTATGTCTTGAGGCCGCAGGTCGAAGAAATTCAGCACATCTCTAAAGAACTTTGAGCCGGGCGGTGCGAAGCCCCGGCTCATGTGATCCGCAAATATTACCACCTCCCCGTCCCTTGGCTGTGGTCTCTCTTCTGACGGGTCAGGGGCGCGGTAAGACATGACGTCCTTCTTGGGCAGGTAACCTGATTTCACGAAATCCGCTAAAGTCTCGTCAGTGACGTTGGACCTCATCCAATTGCATGTGATGGGTGCTTTGGGAGCTTTCGGATGCATGGTGAAAGTCGGAAGCCTATGATAAAAAGAAATGTCCGGTTTAATTATAAGCCGGAGGAAATTTACAGTTCAATATTTACAGTGGCGGCTTATGAAGGGGCCTAATGACATATAGCTAAAGTGCATCGGGTTATCTAAGCTACTGGGGGTACTGAGAGTAATTCAATTGTCTACAGCTTTGTTGTAAATAAGCCGGAAAATTTTACGGCGCGTGGCTTCTTTTGAGTCGGAAGATTTTACGGCGCATGGTTTCTTTAAGCCGGAAATGTAAGCCGCCATGATTCAGTGGGTACAATTTTTACTAAGTGTGGTGAAAACAGGTTTCACACATTGCAGTAAATAATTTGGATCAAAATGGTCGACTAAAGAGGAATATTTCTAGACCTAAAACAGACGCAGAAGAAGTTTGCGGGTTTGAACAGAGCCTCTATGCAGTAAAAAGGAGATCTATGTACACTGGAAACGGGCGTGAAACAACTACCGCAGCAGTTCTATACAGTCTAAGATCAAAAAGGGTGGTAAAAATCAAATCTACTGAGAGCTCGTGAAGAACAGCGAAGAACACGGGAAGAACTGCGGAAGCTTAATGTGGATCTACTCTACGGAATGGCGAAGACTTACGGGTGCTGGTGAGTTGCGGGGATCGCCGCCATTTTTCTCTGGATGCAACAGGTCGAGGCAGCGGCCGGAGTCGGTGAGGACGAGAAGACCCGCGGTGGCGACGGCGACGGAGCTCAAGCGGAGGAACACTGGCGCGAGGAGGAAGACGGGTGGCTGAAGGCTCATCGGGCCAGACTATTTATAAGGGCAAGCTCATAACTGGGCGCGAGAAACGAGGAGGCCACGGCGCGGTTATCTCGCCCGAGAGGCGCCTCGATTTTCGGGATGGCAGTAAAGATAAGATCCGTTGCGGATATGGTGGAATAAAAAAAAGGACTTAATGGATGATGACGTCACGGCGGATTACTCGGAATCCAGAGGATGACGTCACGTCGGGTTATGGCCTTTACACAATTGTAAGCCGGAGTTTTTCTGTCGAAAGAGTTGAAGATTGACATGAGCCGGCTCAAATCAATCTGGGGCCTAATGTTGAGGATATAACCCTTAGAGTCACCCGCCCGGCGGGGCCGGGTTATGCCTAAGGATCATCACCTGAAGCCCGGCGCCAAGCTTGAAGACGGTGGGCCAAAGATGGGCTTAAGACCCGGAGATGGCTTAAGGCCCGTAGTTACAACTGTCATTATGGTAGAACTTGTAGTTTAAGGCAAGAATAGTTGAGAGTCCGAGCCGAACACTCTTATGAGCCGGCCGGGACTCTCAGAAGCTGCTGGGCGTCAACCTCTCTATATAAAGGGATGACCCGGCAGCGGTTTAGGGGTAAGAAAGATCTCGTCGAGAGCCAGGCATAGCAGTTAAGCTCCCTGGTCATCGAAACCCTAATCAATACCACCTCAACTGGACGTAGGCTTTTACCTTCACCGTATGGGGCCGAACCAGTATAAACCTTCGTGTTCCTTGTCCCGTTTAACCCCTTCAAGCTTCCTAGCGGCGATGGCTCCACGACTAAGTCCTAGCTTGAGGACATCTGCCGTGACAATTCCACGACAGCATCCCTGGCCCTTGAGGCATTATCTGAAGCCCTCGCGACCGAAGAATTAACCGCACTGCGCTCCACGGTGGATAGGGATGATGTGATCTTAGACAAACGACCCAAATCCACCTCCTTCAAACCAGCAGAAGAAATAGTCAAATTCCAGGTCCACCCAACGGACCCCAAGAAGACAGCATCTATTGGGGCACAATTGGACCCAACGGTCGACGCCACGCTACGGGATTTCCTTCGTGAAAACTGGGATATATTCGCCTGGCACCCTTCTGACATGCCCGGAATCCCACGCGAACTGGCCGAACATAGCCTCAATATATTAAAGGATATAAACCAGTCAAACAAGCACTGCGGCGCTTTTCCGAACCCAAACGCCAAGCTATGCGGGAGGAGCTGGCCGAGCTAACTGAGGCCGGATTCATTAGAGAAATAAAACATCCGGACTGGCTGGCAAACCTGGTGATGGTACCTAAGAAGGATAAATCCTGGCGCCTGTGTGTCGATTTTAAAGACCTCAATAAGGCTTGCCCTAAGGATCCCTTCCCCCTCCCTCGCATCGATCAAATCATTGACGCCACCGCAGGACACGACTCACTATGTTTCCTTGATGCATATTCTGGATACCATCAAATCAAAATGAAGGAGTCCAATCAAGCTGCAACAACATTTATTACCCCGTATGGGCCATTCTGCTTCAACACCATGCCCTTCGGGCTCAAGAACATCGGCGCCACATACCAACGCATGATTCAAACATGCCTGGAGAAACAGATCGGCAAGACAGTTGAAGCCTATGTGGACGACGTCGTCACCAAAACTAGGCATGTCGAAACACTAATAGACGATTTACGTCTCACATTCGACAACCTCCGCGCGTATGACATTAAGCTCAATCCGGAAAAGTGTGTTTTCGGCGTCCCCGCTGGAAAACTGCTGGGCTTCATCGTTTCCAATAGAGAAATTGAAGCAAATCCAGCCAAAATTCGAGCTTTGTCTCAATTGGCTACGCCAACGAACCTCAAACAAGTCCAAAAACTCGCGGGTTGCGTGGCAGCTCTAAGCCGCTTTATCTCCAGATTGGGAGAAAAGGCACTGCCACTCTACCGCCTTTTACGGCGAACCGATCACTTCGAGTGGACGGACGCGACAACAGCCAGACTGGAGGAAATAAAAACCCTTCTAGCGAGCAACCCAATCCTGGCCGCGCCATACATCGGCGAACCCATGTTATTATAGATATCGGCAACACATCAGGTGGTGAGCGTCGTGCTCTTCGTTGAATGAGAATAGGACGGACACAAATTCTCGCTTCAGAAGCCAGTATACTACGTATCCAATGTTCTTACACCATGCAAATCCCGGTACCCCCATTATCAAAAGATAGCATACGCGGTCTTTATGGCATCCCGAAAGCTACGACACTACTTCCAGGAGTGTTTGATCACGGTGGCTTCCGAAGTACCACTCAATGACATAATAAACAACCGCGATGCCACGGGCCGGATTGCCAAATGGGCCATTGAGCTCCTTCCATTTGATATTACATACAAACCACGTCGAGCTATTAAATCCCAAGTACTGGCTGACTTCATCGCCGAATGTACAGAGGCCGAACTCCCTAAAGAGTATGGCACATATTCCAATTGGGTTATGTATTTCGACGGCTCCAAAATGCTGGCAGGGCTAGGAGCGGGTGTCTTTTTAACGTCCCCTACTGGAGACGTCGTTCAGTACGTACTCCAAATACTATACACAGACTCCAACAACGCAGCCGAATATGAGGCCTTATTGCATGGTCTCCGGATGGCTGTCTCCATGGGCATACAACGCCTGGAGGTGCGTGGGGACTCAAACCTGGCAATATCTCAAATAAATGGAGACTTCGACGCCAAAGATCCGAAGATGACAGCTTATCGTAATGCCGTCATAAAAATGTCGGCTCGGTTCGAGCGGCTCGAGTTTCATCATGTGGCTCGAGAAAGTAATCAAGCGGCGGACGTTCTTGCTCGTATCGGCGCCAAGCGCGACCCCGTCCCACCTAATATCTTTCTGGAAAGGCTTTTTAAGCCATCCGTGGTGTGGCAGGGTGAAAACGGCAACACTAGTCCGGATCCGAACACAACCCCAGATTCCGAACACACCGATATCATCGGAGGCTCAGCCACCGAAATAACACCGTTGGTGCATCTCATCATGGCAGTCATTGCCCCATGGACCGAACCCTTCCTGGCCTACCTTAACAGGAAGGAACTTCCTGAGGATCAGAATAAGGCCCGCCGCATTGTCCGGCGTTCGAAGGCCTACAAGGTTCACGACGGAGAGCTCTATAAGAAAAGCGCTACCGGAGTCCTTCAAAGATGTATCTCCGAGGAGGAGGGGCGGCAGCTCCTGGCTAAGATTCATGCCGGTCTTGACGAGCACCACGCTGCAGTTCGGGCCCTTGTTAGCAAGGCCTTCCGTACAGGGTTCTATTGGCCGACGGCCCGAGCGGATGCACAAGACCTTGTCCAATGTTGCGTTGGATGCCAACTCTTCGCCAACCAAAGCCGTATGCCCCCACCGCCCTACAAACAATCCCCATCACTTGGCCTTTTGCGGTCTGGGGACTGGATATGGTTGGACCCCTTAAAGGAGGAAGCCATAAGAAAAAATATCTGCTGGTCATGGTGGATAAATTCACCAAGTGGATAGAGGCCAAACCAGTTAAAATGGCCGAGTTCGGGCCAGTAATAGACTTTATATCCGGCCCACCGTTATGGTGTTCCACACAGCATCATCACTGATAATGGCTCCAACTTCACAGCCGACGAAGTGAAAACCTGGTGCGCTAATCTGGGCATCAAGCTCGATTACGCCTCTATCTTTCATCCACAGACAAACGGTCAAGTCGAAAGAGCCAATGGTCTTATTATGAGCGGCATTAAGCCTAGACTAGTGCGGTCTTTGAAAGAATCAGACAAGCACTGGGTTGAGGAGCTCGACTCCGTACTCTGGGGGCTGCGGACCACGCCCAATCGCACTACCGGATACACACCTTTCTTCATGGTGTACGGCGCAGAGGCAGTGCTACCCTGCGACATTATTCATGACTCACCTCGAGTGCGCATGTACGAAGAAAGAGAGGCCGAGCTCGATTGGTAGGACAGCTTAGATGCCCTGGAGGAGGAGCGCAACGTCGCAAAAGCCCATTCCGCATTTTCAACAACAGGCTTGCAGGTATCAAAGCAGAGAAGTGTGGGCCAAAACTTATAACGTCGGCGAACTCGTTCTATGCCTGTTGGAGAAGAAAAAGGACCTCAAGCCCAAGCGGGAGGGTCCCTTCATCATTGACGAAGTTCTCACCGGTGGAGCATACCGCCTGCGTGATGCATCAGACGATCGCCTCGAGCCGAACCCCTGGAACGCGGCCAGACTCCGAAGATTCTATGCCTAAAAGCGTCGAACTCTTTGTTCGTATCCTTCTCCCTGCTGTTTCCATAACACCTTTTTTCTTTTTTCTCTCTCTTTTCGTTTTTTCTCTTCAGCCTTACAGCTCCCTTTTTGTTAGACCGCGCACGCCTGATGCACACATCTTTAAAAATGTACGTCCATTATACCTGGGGGCTTCTTGATCAGAAGCTTGCTATTATTATTCCCCGAGCATCAAGCTCGTTACATATGCACCTTTTTTCATATGTACCTCTTCTTCACCATTATATGCATCGATATGACTTAAGTTTTGGCCAAGTTGGGTTGCCTCGCTCCTGTGTTTATGCCCTACGTTCCCGTTAGTTTGGCTAGGGCATAAAGGGAGCACCTCTGCGATTGTTACTGCCTTGTCATCCGGACGTGCACCTCAGACTGGGTGAAGCCGAAAGCTAGCGTCCTTAAGGGAATATTTGGTCGGTGGATTGAAGACGGTTTTTTGCATTTACTACATTGTGAACCCCCAGAAGTTAAAACATACTATGATTATTCAATCACAGTCTGGACATGCGCATTAACGCATGCGCACCCAGAGAAAGGAACCCTTAACGAAACTATTCTCTCTGGAAGATGTTTCTTACAATCTTAATGTAATATAACATAACTAGCCGGATACTTGTCTGTTCAAGAAACTATGACCCCTAAGCCTGGTTTCCATGCATACCCGGTCTACTCGGCCGTTCTGGTATTCGGAAACACTCCGCACCTTCGGGTCGAGAGGTTGAAGCGAAAAGGTCCGCCATGACAATCGTTTTAAAATTCAGCTAGAGTTACATATGCAAAGGAAAGTACATAGTCACTTGGACTCAAAAACTTACTCCTCTATGCCGTCCAGCAGGCTATCTAACTTACAATCCTGCTGGGAATACTTGGCGGCTACTTCTACTTTGTTATATACTAAACTAACGGGAATTTCTTCCCCATTTGACCCTAGCGGTCTGACCCGGGCCATGTGATTTGGATCCAGCCTGGTGTACCGTGTTTCAACCATGGCCCAGGCCTCTCGCGCACCCTCTCGGCAGGCCGATATCTTCCATAGCCGGATACGCCGCCCCGCTCCCTTGAACAGCTCTACAAGCTCCTCCATACTCCCTGGAGGGGAGGCGGATGGCCATAAGGCCTTGGCTACACTCCGCAATACCTATCGAGCTTGCTCGTGCAATTGCGACAGCCCTTGCAAAAGATCACTTGATGATCCGTACACCTCCTCTTCGGGACGGCCCGTCAGCATACCTGCAATCATAGCTATATCAGCTACTTTTTCCTCCGAACTGTAATAAGGTAAATTCGGCCACGTACCGAATATGCCGCCTCGCAGCTTTTTGTTCTCCTTCACGGAGTCGGCTAGCTGGGCTCGCATACCTGCGGCGCGTTGTCTCTTCGCCTCTTTTTCGCTCGTCTGAGCGGCCTTCAATTCCTCTTCCAATTCGTCCGATGACCCTGTTATGAGACAAGCAGCAGTTTCAATACTGCTGGCATATCATTTTCTGTTTCTCGATGGAGGGAAATATTACCAGAGGATGCCTTCTTGAACTTTAACAGTTTGGTGGTAGCAGCAGTTAGCTGTGTCCGGCATTGCTCCAGCTCTTGGGCTACCAGGTCATTCTTCTCCATAAGAACTTGGTTAAACAGCGATCCTTAAAACATTTGTCCCAACTGCTTCAAGTCTCGGGGGCTATTGGCACATGGTTATCAAATGCGGACAAGGTAAACTTACCTGCACATCTTTCAAATGTTGCTCGGTGGCTCTGTTAAGCCCATCTAGAGCAGCTCGGATGTATGCATCAGCCGAGCTGAAGGCACCGAACGCCTCTTCTGAGAAGCGGGGATTTCATAAAATGGCCCTCCGGCGCCGACGATTCATGGCGCTCTCCACGTACGAATTGGTGACGGACATATTTTCCGAACCCTCGGCGGAAGGACAGTCCGGCGCCACTCCCATATCGGGCCCCGTCTCTTCGGCTGGGACCGAATCTTGGTTATTAGGATTACGACTGGTTGGGTCCCCGGACACAGTTCGTCGAACCTTGTTCCTGATACAAAATGAACATATGAGTCACAGTTGGATGCAACTTCTAAAAAGAGCATAGTGGCGAACCCATACCTCTTCAAGGAAGGCCCGACCGTATCTCTGTTTGCCTTCCTCTTCGAAGTCCTGCCCGACGCGGGAGCCGCTCTCTCTGGAGATGCCCCTGGGGCAGCACGACGCGACAAACGCCTCCCCTTCCGAGCACAGGATGGTGCGGTGAGTGAGGAAGAATGAGAAAACCCTCTCGGACAAAGTGTCTCCCGATTACTTACCTGAGAAGCAGGGAGAAGACCGGGATAGTCGGTGATGATGGCCACCTCTGTGCCGTCATAGCTCGTTTGATAAAAACGTCCCATTCTCGAGCACCACAAATATATCCGGATCCTCTTCGAATCCAGGGCAAGGTCCCGATTGTGGCCCTCGGGCTGCGGGGCAGGGCTGTGAAGCCCCTCAGAAATATTTCGCCGGTGCTGTTATAAATGGACGGGTTAATATTCAGCGAACGAAGCTTAGGGAGCTGAATGACTAGAGTAGAAGAGTTGGGGGCTTACCCGGCTAGGAGGACTGTACATGGAATATTCTTCCCTGTGCGTGATGCGTAGGAACTCCTCTTCCTCACCCTTGAATAGTTCGGCCAATATTTTGGCTAGGCCGGCAGGTGTGTCCGGACCTTTCCTACCGCAGCGGGAAGTGTCATCTTCCCCATTATAGTTCCACATGGGGAGTCCTCTGTATTGGAGTGGCTGGACCCCCCGCACTATGGAGGTCGCCATCACTTCGACTATAGTATATCCGGACTGGGCAAGCGTCCGGATCTTGCTCAGGAGTTGGCGGACTTCTGCACTATCTTCCTCCTCGAGGCTTCGAGGGCACCAGCTGTGGCGTTTCTTCAGAGGAATACTTGTAAACTCGGGGAGACCTCTCCGGACTGGATCCGGAAGAATGACTTCATCAATGTAAAACCATTCAGAGGTCCACTCTTCGGAAGCTTTCTTCGGCGTACCGGATAGGTATCCGGTTTCAGCAATGCGCCATATTTCTGCCCCGCCCACTTCAAATACCGATCCTTCGTGGTTGCGTGGGACAAGGCAAAATAACCTTCTCCACAGATCGAAATGGGCCTCACACCCCAGGAATAGTTCGCATAAAGCGACATAACCCGCAATGTGAAGGATGGAGGCTGGGGTAAGATTGTGCAGTTGGAGGCCATAATACTCGAGAAGCCCTCGGAGGAATGGGTGAATTGGAAATCCCACGCCCCTTAGCAGATAGGGGACGAAGCATACTCGTTCCCCCGCAGATGGATTGGGGAAATCCTCTGCCTTGGTTTTGCCGTTGAGGGAAGCCGACCCTGCTCGAACAGGGACCAGATCCGCAGGGGGAGAAATCCATGCGTTTGCAACTTCGCCAATTGGTCGTGGGACACAGAGCACCTCACCCACTCGCCTTTCTCTGGGTCGGAACGGGAGGAGGAGTTAGGAATGCTAGCCATGTTGGAATGGTCTTTCCTGGCAATCTCTGAGGATTTTCTCCGCGTGGTACCGAATGGATCTGAGACCCAATCTCTTTAAATAGACGCTCTTTCTTGCATGGCTGGGGTGTTGTTTGCAAAAAATACCCTGACTGTCTGCATTCGCTCGACACGTGGAAGCTGAAGACATCGATGCACGGAGGCCGAGGGGTGCGGCATTGAATTACAAGCCGAATACATTACTTGGAAGCCGTCAGAGGAGGAACCCGCCTTGCAATGCCGAAGACAATCCGCGCACCAAACACCTCGTCATTGAAGCCTGGTTCGGGGGCTACTGAGGGAGTCCTGGACTGAGGCGTCCTCGGGCGTCCGGCCTGTTAGCCATGGGCCGGATTGATGGGTGTGAAGATATGAAGACCGAAGACTACACCCGTGTCCGGATGGGACTCTCCTTGGCGTGGAAGGCAAGCTTGGCGACCGAATATGTGGATTCCTTTCATTGTAACCGACCTTGTGTAACCCTAGATCCTCCAGGTGTCTATATAAACCGGAGGACTTAGTCCGGAGGAGGATAGACTCATTACCTTAGTCATACAGGCTAGACTTATATGGTTTAGCCATTACGATCTCGTGGTAGATCAACTCTTGTAATACTCATATTCATCAAGATCAATCAAGAAGGAAGTAGGGTATTACCTCCATAGAGAGGGCCCGGACCTGGGTAAACATCGTGCCCCTGTCTCCTGTTATCATTGACCTTAGACGCATAGTTCGGGACCCCGTACCCGAGATCCGCCAGTTTTGACACCGACAGCATACCTTTACACTGGAGTACTTTTGATGTGACCCGTCAACTCGCAGAACAAGGAGAAGCTTGCTTAGTACACCGTCTCCCCTGCCCACGGGCGCAGTGGCTCGCAGGATGAGGTGAAGCTTGCTTACTAGTAGTAGTACTGTGCGCCTTACGCCAGCTCCCTCGCCCACGCGCGCGGTGGCTCGCGGGACGAGGAGAAAATTTTACTACTCCCTCGGTTTACTCCTCGTCCCTAATACCTTGGTTAGAGAGATTATCATATTGCTTGGAATATAAGTGTCCTTTAGTAGATTTCAGTATGAACTACTAGTACATACTCCAAACACTAATGTATATAGACGTATTTTAGAGTGTAGATTCACTCATTTTGCTCCGTATGTAGTTCATATTGAGGCCTTGTTTGGTTCATAACTCCTAGGACTTTTTCTAGTCCCAACTAAAAAGTCCCTACTCCTTAAAAAGTCCCTCCCTGTTTGATTTCAGGGACTAAAAAGTCCCTAGTCACTCCCTAGAGGTTATTGAATGACCATGTTACCCCTAGTATACAGAAAAATAACAACCAAACAACACCATGGGGCGGCGGGGCAATGGGTGCAGGGAGGGGCATTGTTGGAAAAGTCCCAAAAAAGACTATCCTGGAGAGTCTTCTTCATTAAGTCCCAAAAAGCAAGTTTTAGTCCCTAGTAGTCCCTCCTGTTTGGTTAAAAAGTCTCTAAGAGGGACTTTTTCTAGTCCCTACACTAAAAAGTCCCTGGAAACAAACACCCCTTGCATAAAGTTGAGACACTTATTTTGGAACAGAGGGAGTATATATTTGCTATGATCTTTTTGAGGAACCGATATTTTCTATGATCTGTCAATCATTGAGATGCAATAGCATGCATGTTAGTCTCCTTTGTATTTGATGAAATGTTGCAACGGGCAACCTTGGACGCAAGATACATGTAACAGAAGCTGGAAGCTTCATAGCATTGTACTATCTCGCTGATAAATTACAGTACGTACTATACTAGTACTTCCTCCGTTCCTAAATATAAGTCTTTGTAAACATTTCACCATGAACCACATATGGATGTATATACATGCATTTTAAGTGTAGATTCATTCATTTTGTTCCGTATGTAGTCCACCTAGTGGAATCTCTACAAAGACTTATATTTAAGAATGGAGGGAGTACTATGTAAAGAGTTAGGTGTCGCACGGTGTCCAGAAAATATGGTGATAGTGTGAGGTGGGCCATGTAATCACTGAGCCTGCGTGTTTTCACTGCTCTTGCACTCCTCCACCATAAGAATGGAGAAAATTGTAATCTAGTAGTACCTCCTTTCGCCGAAAGTGTGGGACATCCAGCAGTCCTACCACCTCAGTAATAATGACCAATGAGCCGTCAAATCACATAGACCCAGCAGTAAGTTGGACGGACGAAGCAACCATCACTCTTGAATCCGCTTCTCCCTTCAACGCAGGCGCCAGTGAGAGGTCACGTCCGCTCTGCCCGGGCATGAATGCGGCACTGATTCTTTGGAGCGGCGCTGACCGTTTCGGGCGGGAAGCGCGCGCGGGCAATGGAGGGGTTTTAGGTGGGCCAGGATGGTCAGGAGCGGGCGTGGCAGCTGTCCGTCTGTCCCTACCGGACGCCCAGAAACAAGAGGATGCACCGACTCTCGCGGCTAAAATCGTACACTACACACCATCTCTCTGTAGGAGTAGGTCGATCTGTCACTCTCTCTAACACACACATGCTGTTAAACACACACTCACACACGCACACGCACACACAGGTTCATAGAATAGGAAAATCGTGCGAGTGCGAAGCCACAGGAAGTGAGATACAAATGGAGTACGTAGAAGAAGAGAAGAGGTGACGAATATTCCATCAAACCTGGACTGAGGAGTAGTACTCCCTCCGTCTAGGTGTTAAGTCATCTTACAGAAATCAGATATTCCCAAAATGTTTAGGCGTCGTCCATTAACTTCACATCTCAATCCCCTCCTGGCCTCATTGCTAGCGAGCGTTGTTACTTAGGGAGCGTTTGGATCCTTAGCAAGAACAACTTATAGCATAGCCGGGCAAGGTTAGGCGTTTGGTATTGTTAAAATATGTTAGCTTTTGTGGGCCAGCTAGCTTGGGTGGGCTAGAAAAACCTTGCTAGCTCAGGAGAGTCAGATCGGCTCGCTTCCGATGACAAACTTCGCGTAGTAGTAACATAGACTAGTAACATATGCATGTTACTAGTCCAAGTTACTCACCACTATGACCAGCCTAAGCAATGTAACCAAACGCTCCTTACTCTGCCTTGTTATCTCCCCCGGAAACCCAATGCATGGAGCGCAACTACGTGTTGATCAATCAAGAGATCAAAGTCGGCTTGCATGCGAGTTAATACGTGGCCCTGCATGGTAGCTAAAACAACATCTCTTAGTTGTTTGGATTAATTGTTGCGTTTAGAGACAGAAATTCAGGGCTTTGATTGGAGGAATGACCGGTCAAGTTTCCCCTTCTCCTCCAATCTGCTTGCACCTTGGTCCCGCTGCACCTTCTAACGTGACTTATTACACCTAGACGGAGGGAGTCATACGAGATACGGTGGACACTGACTTAGGTCGAATACAAGTGCCAAAATTGTGTGCATGTTATAATAAGGATTCACTTAGACTAGCCACAATGGGTAGTAACATAGAGTAGTTACATAAGCATGTTACTAGGCTATGTTACTACCTCTATAGTGGGGAGCAACATATGTGTGGTAACATGCAACACTTCATTTATTAGGCTATAGACACATCTTGCATTGATATGTGTGATGTTACTCATGCTACTAGTAACTAGCTATATTACCACTCTCCTCTCTTTCTTCATTTATTGGTTGCCACATCATCTATTTTATCTAGATATGTGTAATGTTACTACCTATGTTACTCCCACTGTGGGTAGTCTTAAAATAGTACGTGAGCGAACAGAGGGATCAATTCGACAGTGTTCCCGAGCAGTAGCGAGATGTGTGAGGTAAGACACACCGCTGGTGCTTATAATTTCTTATTAATTTGTTTGTTTCACCCTCTAACTGGTGGGACCCAATGTATTACGTGGAGAGAGGTAGGGTGACTAAGGCTGCATTATTTCTGCACCACTGTGGATAGTCTTACACCAAAGCCACATGACAAGATTATGATTTAAATCCCAATGACTCCCACACACAAAAAACACGGCATGATTGTCACACGAATGCAGGAATGTATAAAAGGTTATTTTTCCTCTCATTGAACATAACGGGAGGGTTGTGTAGTTGGTTAGCCTGTTCGATCATCAAACTTGAGGTCTCGGGTTCGATAACTACACTTGAGCATAATTCATGCCAGGAGGATTCTTTGACTATTCAAAATGAATGGATACGGAGCTATATGATCAGCTGCAGCCTCGGCGCTTGTTTTCTAAGGTTTGCACTCTTTACACTCTCTCCAGTATATATATACACGCTGGAGCCTCACCACTTGTAGTTGCTCTCTTCACACTCTCTCACCCTCTCCAGATCTAAACAAGACTTCGTTGGCCTCTCTCTCTCCCCTCACTGCTGGTCTGCTTGTAGTTGCTCTCTTCACACTCTCTCACCCTCTCCAGATCTAAACAAGACTTCATTGGCCTCTCTCTATCCCCTCACTGCTGGTCAAAGAGCCGGCAAGATTCGTCCGCCGGCAAGGGAAGGAGGCTTAACGCTGTCGCCGTCGGCGAGGGAGGGAATCCACTACCGGCGCAGTTGTTCACTTTCACCCAGCGGTGGCGCGGGAGGGCCTCCGACCCCTTATTCTTCGTCGTCGTACATACTATGGGCCGAACGGCCTCCAGTCGCCCACCGAACCACACCCCAAGAACCTTAAGGTATAATTTACTTATTTCACATGCATTGCTCTAGCTGCATGTGGGCTTTTTCCGCTTCTGCACTCTAATCTAGGTGTTGGATCAAACAAGAAAGTAGTGGGGAAAGTTGTATACCATGAATCTAGGATGTGGTTCAAAGAGGAAAGGAATGGGGAAAGTAGTGGGAAAAGTTGTATAACATGAATCTAGGACGTGGTTCAAAAAAGAAAGGAAGGGGGAAAGTTGTGGGGAAAGTTGTATCGCATGAATCTAAGACGTGGTTCAAAGAGGAAAGGAATGGGGGAAAGTTGTATAGCATAAATCCAGGACATGGTTCAAAGAGGAAAGGAAGGGGGAAAGTACTAGTACAGACTGGCTATCCAGCACCTACGTTGGTCGAAAATGGAAAACAATGACAAACGCAGTATGCACATCTGTAACGAACTGATATTTTGTTTTGGGGGACAAGGCTGTAGAGTTTGAGCAGGACTAGATTTGCTGCGCTCACATAGGGAAAGGTGTCTAAAGATAACAAAACTAGGACCAACACAAATATGCTCCTTGGTTGTTTGTTCTTTCTTGCAACAGACTGTGCATCACCCTAGTACATTGGTAGATGCACATGGTGCTGGTGCGTCCACTATCCCGTGCAACTCTTTAGCTGGTTTTAATCTAAGGCCCTGTTTGGTTAAAAACTCCCTAGTCCCTACCTGCTTGGTTCCAGGGACTAAACATGGACTAGAGGTTATTAAATGACATGCTAAAAGACCATGTTACCCCTAGCTAGGTAATGAACTAACAAAGACAAGGTGTGATGCATGGCAGGGGCAACTGTTGGAAAAAGTCCCAAAAAGATTCTCCCTCGGGGTCTTCTTTCTTTAGTCCAAAATGCCCACTTTTAGTCCCTAAAAGTCCCTCATGTTTGGTTTAGATAGGACTGACACGCGGTTTTTTAGTCCCTCCACCAAAATGTCCCTGTAAACAATCACCCTCTAATAATGCCGCTGGAAAATTGATGCAATGCCACAGTTAAAAGCAAATTACATGTTTAACGAATTTTATTGTTAATATAATCTCTCTGTTAATATTAATCAATGCCACCGTTTGAGAAATGCTACTGTCTTGCTTTCTTTCCCATTTAGATAAGGTAGATTCTTATTTTTGTTGGCTTCTGTGTCATCCACTGTTATTGACCACTAGTTGTTTCCTTTGCACCTCTGTGTAAACAGGGTTATCTACTTCACCTCGTTGCCATTGTGACCTTTTGTTGCACTGTGCAAAACACTTTTGTTTTAAGAGTGTTTTGTGCAGTTCAACCAAAATGTCACACCGACAACGTTGCTTGATTGCTTGATCTTAGTGGAACTGCACAAGAGGAGATCTTACTTCCTATCTGTGTTGGCAAATTTGGTTCAGATCTTCTTCTTGTGAATTGTTTGAATTCCGCGTCATGAGAGGTCAGTACTAGCCTTCTTTCACATGATTCTGCAGTGTGCTTTCATATGTTGTGCTACTTGTACGGTAATGTTGCTTGATTTTAGTGAACTGCACAAATGGAGACAAGACTTCCAATCTGTATGTGCACCGTAATATCCCATTGAGGTGAGATAATGATATTTCACAACTGTTGGCCTGTATTTTGCCACTTTCATCAAAAAATTATTGTCATTGTTTAGTGCTATACTTGTGCAACCTAATTGATATGCCAAATCTTACATTAAAGGCGAAGCTTGTCTGTTATTGAACCAAGTGATGAAGGGGAAGAACAAGCGGAAGAAAAATAAAAATCAACTCCCGGTGCTGTAATGAAGCACTGGAACTGTGATGACACAAGTAATGATATAGTTTTGCATGATAATTTATTGCTATGGCTGGAACGGCCAATTGTTTTGCCACTGATTTGATGCCACTCTTAATGTAATACGTAATTATCTCTACTTGTGCAAACAGGGATCTTCTTTGAAGATACCATATATTTTAGTGGAACAGCACAAGAAGATGTTGGAAACATTAAACTAATCGAGGAGTATATAATAAGCATGGCCACCACAGTAGATAGCAAAAGATGGTTCCGGAGAAGTGCTTCATCTGTATGCTCTACACAATAAGCCTCCTGACAAAGGTTGGTACTCGCCCACTGATTTCATCCATATGATTGAGCTTTGTCATCTCTATTGGTGTTGTGCTACTATTTAGATACTGTCATGAAAAAGTGGTATTGTCCTTGAGAAGTGCTTCATCTGTGCTGTTTTAAATATTTCCTTTCCTTTTTTTCGAGCAAACAGGGATGCTAGCATTTAGTTGTCCTCTTGTCTTTGCACAACAGGATCATCCTCCTCTGAAGAAGAATATGGAGTACGTGAAGTGACCAGTTCCGATTACGCCAAGATGAAGAAGCCCTATCTATCTTCTCATCAGAAGGAGCAGTTGAAGGATGGTTACATTACTCCCCACAAGACCAAACTAACTTCAGCTCAAAAGGGCTGACAAATCTCCATTTTCTTGCTGTGATGCGCGGGTACAATGTTGTTCTAGGATTCTTTCCGGTGAGTTCCATTTTTCTAAAAGTGTGCTCTACATGGACCATGTAGGTGCCTGTTTAAACTGTCAATTCATAGTACTGTTTGCTTTATACTAATCACTTTTTTTGTATTTGTGCAAACAGGGGTGCTCAGCTTGATTTCAATGGGAACTGCACAAAATGATCATGAATACATCGAATCATTCATTTCCACCATGTTGAGGATATAGACCTTAGAGTCACCCGCCAGGAGGGGCCGGGTTACTCGTATGGTCGTCGCCAGAAGCCCGAAGCCAAGTTTGAAGACGATGGGCTAGAGATGGGCTAAGACCCGGATATGGCTTAAAGCCCGTGGTTACAATCATTATTATGGAAGAACTAGTAGTGTAAGGCAAGTATAGTTGAGAGTCCGAGCCGGACACTCTTATGAGCCGGCCGGGACTCTAAGGGCTGCTGGGCGTCAGCCTCCCTATATAAAGGGATGACCCGGCAGCGGTTTAGGGACAAGAACAATCTCATCGAGAGCCGGGCATAGCAGTTTAGCTCCCTGGTGATCGTAACCCTAATCAATACCACCTCAAACTGGACGTAGGCTTTTACCTTCACCGTAAGGGGCCGAACCAGTATAAACCCTCGTGTTCCTTGTCCCATATTAACCCCTTCAAGCTTCCTAGTTGCGATGACTCCACGACTAAGTCCTAGCTTGAGGACATCTGCCGTGATAATTCCACGACAGTTGGCGCCCACCGTGGGGCCGCCGCACGGTGGATTTGAGTTCTTGAAGGGCAGCTTCGAAGGGCTCAAGGGATACGCTGTGGGCCGGATGACCAAGAGTCGTCGCGGCAAGCTCTACATCGACGATGCAAACTGGGGCCCCGACGCCCGCTCAATTGAGTACGGGTACCGGGTCCCCTTCGGCGGAATTCATGTTTTTATTGGCAAGATTGGTGAGCCGGGCCCTGAGCCGGGTCTTTGCGCCGATCTCATCGAGACGGCTCAGCTTGCGCGACCCGCCCAGGCCCGGCCTGCCTTAAGGCACCCTTTTGTGGGGTGCATCCATGGAGGACTCTCCGATCAATCTGGATCTGGTGATGAGACGGCCGCCGGCTCTGACGGCGAGTCGGCCACCGATGAGTCAAACTCGTTGTACCAACTTCAAGATGGCAGGCTCATGGGTTGTTCCGATGGTGACAGTATTCCGGACCTTTTTGAGCCGCCAAGTCAGGTTGGAGTTTTTATGGCTGGTGGACAGCCTGTTCAGAACCCCGCTGCTGGAGCGGGAAACCCGGTGCCTTCTCTGGCTCAGGTGCTAATGGATCTCACGGACAAGATGACGGCCCTGTTAACCGCCACGGTTGACCCGGCGGATCAAGCTCAGCATGATGGGGAGGTGGCACAGTTAAAATTGGATCTGATAAAAGCTAAAGAGGATCTGGCAGCGGAAGGGATCAGGCTGGCTGCGGAGCGGGCGGCTCTCGATGCCCAGACTCAGCTGATTCAGGCGCAGTCCTTCCAACTCACGATGGATTAGAACGTGGCCAATGAGGTCATGAGAAGGAGGCATCAAAAGGCCCAGTCTCGACTCCCACCGGTTTACGATCCACGCAACCTCTTCAACACGCCAGGTGCAGGGTCTAGTAACACGCCAGGGGTCATAGCGCCCGGGTCCGGACCCCTTATTCAGCCACGAGTGATGGGGCCTCCCCAGGTGCCCCCTGCCCCGCCTCAGTATGTGCCAATACCCCCGGGTCATTATAATAACCCGCTGGAGAACATGGTCGCTGCGGCAGCACGGCTGGCGGCTCTACCAGTTGACGGCGACTCTCCGACGGCTATTGAGACCCGCCGGGTGAGGGAACTCCTTCAGACAGCACTGGCGCAGCAAGAGGCATACTCCTACAGCCGGGACAGGATCCACTCGACCCCTCGTCCAGGCTAGAGCCCGAGTTACAGCCGGCACATGGTCTCAGCAACCGGCTCAAGTAACGTCCGACGCCATGACCCGCCCCCTGGCCATGGCCCGGCTTATAATGGAGCCTTTTACACAGCTGACCAGGACAAAGCGCGCCAGGAGGCGGAGCAAGTGCCTCAATTGACGGCTTACCAGACCCCCCCGGCTTATCCGACGACTTCCGTTGATGTGGGTATCCCTACCAGGACCGGGGGTGTCCCTTGTTTGGTGCCAGCTATCCGCAATGAACGTCTACCTAAGGACTTCAAGGGCCCTAGGAAGGTGCCTAACTACACAGCTGACTTACAAGCCGCAGCCTGGATCGAGAGTTATGAGATGGCTATGGAGCTGCTGGAGGTCAGTGAGGCAGCCATGGCCAAGTATTTCACCATGATGTTAGATGGAACTGCCCGCACTTGGTTGAATGGGCTACCACCGAATTCCATTGGGTCTTGGGCTGAGCTGAAAGCCCGGTTCATCCAAAACTTCAAAGATACCTGTAGGCAGTCTATGTCAATTGTGGATTTGACTAACTGTAAGCAGCAGGAGGGTGAGTCCACGACACATTGGGTTCGCCGGGTTAAGGAAATCATACATTCATCAGACAAAATGGATGCCGGCTCAGCAGTTTTAATGCTGGAGCAGAATTGTCGTTTTGTGCCCCTGAAGATGAAACTCGGGCGGCTTAAGCGCGACTGCACTGATATGGGTACACTAATGGCAGCTCTTGTCAAGTACGCTGATTCTGATGGTACCAAGGATCCCCCTTCAGATGATGAAAGGACAGGGAAGGGAAAGAAGAACGGCAACGGCAAGGGTACTCAGTTTAACCCGGGGAACCAAGGAGGAGGCAAGCGCAAGGCAGATGGCAGCCTAGAGTTTGTGGCCAACACCAGCGCGCAAGGCAATAACCAGCGACGCAAGGGGAGGCCCCCTCCCCGAGGCGGCGGGTCAGGACCCTCACTAGAGCAGCTGTTGAATGAGCCTTGTCCGAGGCACGGCTCTAGAGAGAAGCCAGCGACTCATCTATGGAAGGATTGTGCAATCGTGAAGGCCTTCAAAAACTACAATGGCCCGGGCGGCGGCTCAGGTGCCGGCGGCTTTCATGGCCCGGGGGCGGCTCAAATTCTGGTCCTCAGAACGATCAAGGGGGCTTTAATCAACAGTCTGGCCAGGGTCATCAACAGCAGCAAGGGGGTTATCAGACCAATCCAAAGCAGCTTAGCGGTGGACAGTACCATGTGTTTACCACTAGTTTGTGCAAGCGAGATCAAAAGCTTCACAAAAGGGCTGTAAATGCTGTTGAGCCGGCGGTCCCACGCTACCTGCGGTGGTCTGAGCAACCTATAGTATGGAGTAGGGAGGATCACCCTCCCCGGGTGGATAACCCGGGCCACTTGGCCCTAGTGGTGGCTCCTCAAGTGGGAGGATATAAGTTCACAAAGGTGCTCATGGATGGAGGCAGCAGCATCAACATCCTCTATTATGAGACTTTTCGCCGTATGGGGTTGGTTGATAAGAACCTCAGCCAGTCAAACACTATCTTCCACGGTGTGGTACCTGGTAAGCCGGCTTATCCAGTCGGCAAGATCGAATTGGAAGTGGCTTTTGGTGATGAGAACAACTACAGGGTGGAGAAATTGACCTTTGAGGTGGTCAAGATAAGAAGTCCATACCATGCTATATTTGGACGGCCGGCTTACGCCAAGTTCATGGCACGGCCATGTTATGTGTACTTACAGCTCAAGATGCCGGGTCACAACGGGACCATTACGGTTCACGGCAGCCGGAAAGTGGCTCTGGAGTGTGAGGAAGGTGATGCGGCTTATGCAGAATCTGTTTGTGCTACAGAGGAGTTGAAGTTTTACAAGGACAATGTTGACCCAACAGATATGACCTTTCTGAAAAAGCCGACGACGGAGAATTAGCCGGCGATGAAATTTAAGTCAGCTGATGATACTAAACTTGTTGATTTTGTTCCAGGTGACTCATCTCAGCAGTTTAGCATCAGTGCAAATCTGGATCCAAAATAGGAAAGCGCGCTCATCGAGTTCATCCGTGAGAATAGGGACATCTTCGCGTGGAAACCTTCCGACTTGCCAGGTGTACCTAGAGAACTCGCTGAGCATACTCTCAATGTTGATCCGAAATTTAAGCCGGTCAGACAGTTCCTTCGGCGGTTTAATGAAGAGAGGCGAAAAGCTATTGGTGAAGAAGTGGCCCGGCTTTTGGCGGCCGGGTTTATCGTTGAAGTTTTTCACCCAGAGTGGTTGGCTAACCCGGTGCTCGTGCTCAAGAAGAATGGCACCTGGCGGATGTGTGTGGACTACACGGACTTGAATAAAGCGTGTCCGGCTGATCCTTTTGCCCTCCCCCGTATTGATCAAATCATTGATGCTACGGCAGGTTGTGCACGTTTAAGTTTCTTGGATGCTTATTCCGGTTATCATCAGATTAAGATGGCAGTTAAGGACCAGGAGAAGACGGCGTTCATCACTCCCTTTGGAGCCTTCTGCTATGTGTCTATGCCCTTTGGACTCATGTGTGCACAGGCGACTTACCAGCGTTGTGTACAGAACTGTCTTCATAAACAGATCGGACGCAATGTTCACGCTTACGTGGACGATATTGTGGTTAAATCCATCAAAGAGGAAACCCTGATAGATGATTTAAGGGAAACCTTTGATAATCTCCGGGTCTATAAGATGATGCTTAACCTGGCCAAGTGTGTCTTTGGTGTTCCTGCAGGCAAACTCTTGGGCTTCTTGGTTTCTGACAGAGGCATTGAGGCTAACCCGGAGAAAATCAAGGCCATCACCTCCCTGGCTAAACCGGCGTGTATAAATGACGTTCAGCGCTTGGCGGGTCGCATCGCTGCGTTAAGCCGGTTTATAAGCCGTTTGGGTGAGAAGGCCATGCCCTTATATCAGTTGATGAAGAAAACTGATAACTTTGTCTGGAATGATGCAGCTAATACCGCCTTTGAGGATTTGAAGAAGCAGCTGGCAGAGCCCCCAGTCCTTGCTGCTCCGATTGATAAGGAGCCCTTACTACTGTATGTGGCGGCAAACGCACGAGCCGTCAGTGTGGCTATTGTGGTGGAGCGCAAGGAGGAGGGTAAGGAGCATCCGGTTCAGCGGCTGGTTTATTATGTCAGCGAAGTGCTCATTGAGTCCAAGCAGCGGTACCCGCATTGGCAGAAGCTGGTATATGGTGTGTTCATGGCAAGCCGGAAACTTAAGCATTATTTTCAGGGTCATCCCATCACTGTGGTCAGCTCTGCCCCCCTTGGCGATATCATTCAAAACAGAGAGGCCACAGGGAGAATTGCTAAGTGGGCTATAGAACTTGGTCCTCATGGTCTCAAATATGTGCCACGCACTGCGGTTAAATCTCAGGCCTTGGTGGATTTCATCAATGATTGGACAGAGTCACAAGTGCCTGAACAGAAGCCAGATAATACATATTGGACCATTCATTTCGATGGGTCCAGGCAGTTGGAGGGCTCGGGGGCTGGCGTTGTATTGGCGTCCCCTAAAGGTGAGAAGTTCCATTATGTGCTACAGTTGATGTTTCCTTGCACTAACAACGCGGCTGAGTACGAGGCCTTGCTCAACGGTCTTCGGATGGCTAAGGAGATGAGCTTGAGCCGGGTAAGGTGCTTTGGTGACTCAGACTTGGTGGCTCAACAAGTATCAGGCAAGTGGGATTCTAAAGATCCTCTCATGGCGGCTTATCGCCGCGAGGTTGATGCAATTGCTGGGCTGTGAGGCCCCCGATTTGACCGTACACTAATCATGCACGCAAATGTGTACGATCAAGATCAGGGACTCACGGGAAGATATCACAACACAACTCTACAACATAAATAAGTCATACAAGCATCAAAATACAAGCCAGGGGCCTCGAGGGCTCGAATACAATTGCTCGATCATAGACGAGTCAGCGGAAGCAACAATATCTGAGTACAGACATAAGTTAAACAAGTTTGCCTTAAGAAGGCTAGCACAAAAGTAACAACGATCGAAAAGGCAAGGCCTCCTGCCTGGGACCTCCTAACTACTCCTCGAAGCCGAACTCCATGTAGAATCATCCTCGGGATCTCTAGCTCCTGGACTCCAGCATCTGGTTGCGACAATACGGTATAGAAAAGGGGAAAAGAGGGAGAAAAGCAACCGTGAGTACTCATCCAAAGTACTCGCAAGCAAGGAGCTACACTACATATGCATGGGTATATGTGTAAAGGGCCATATCAGTGGACTGAACTGCAGAATGCCAGAATAAAAGGGGGATAGCTAGTCCTGTCGAAGACTACGCTTCTGGCCATCTCCATCTTGCAGCATGTAGAAGAGAGTAGATTGAAGTCCTCCAAGTAGCATCGCATAGCATAATCCTACCCGGCGATCCCCTCCTCGTCGCCCTGTTAGAGAGCGATCACCGGGTTATATCTGGAACTTGGAAGGGTGTGTTTTATTAAGTATCCAGTTCTAGTTGTCATAAGGTCAAGGTACAACTCCGGGTCGTCCTTTTACCGAGGGACACGGCTATTCGAATAGATAAACTTCCCTGTAGGGGTGCACCACATAACCCAACACGCTCGATCCCATTTGGCCGCACACACTTTTCTGGGTCATGCCCGGCCTCGTAAGATCAACACGTCGCAGCCCCACCTAGGCTCAACAGAGAGGTCAGCACGCCGGTCTAAACCTATGCGCGCAGGGGTCTGGGCCCATCGCCCTATGCACACCTGCACGTTGCGTACGCGGCCGGAAGCAGACCTAGCCCCCTTAATACAAGCGCGAGCTTACGGTCCAATGCGGCGCGCGCCACTCAGTCGCTGACGTCAAAAGAGCTTCGGCTGATACCACGACGTCGAGATACCCATAACTACTCCCGCGTAGATGGTTAGTGCGTATAGACCAAATGGCCAGACTCAGATCAAATACCAAGATCTCGTTAAGCGTGTTAAGTATCCGCGAACGCCGACCAGGGCCAGGCCCACCTCTCTCCTAGGTGGTCTCAACCTGCCCTGTCGCTCTGCCACAAAGTAACAGTCGGGGGCCGTCAGGAACCCAGGCCCACCTCTACCGGGATGGAGCCACCTGTCCTTTCAGCCCCCTCATCAGAATCACTTGTGGGTACTCAACGAGCCGACCCGACTTTAGTCACCACATGTGTTATGTATATAATGTATATAGTATATACCCGTGATCACCTCCCGAAGTGATCACGGCCCAGTAGTATAGCATGGCAGACGGACAAGAGTGTAGGGCCACTGATGGAACACTAGCATCCTATACTAAGCAGTAGGATAGAAGGTAAGGGTAACAATTGTAGTAACAAAGACAGGCTATGCATCAGGATAGGATTAACGGAAAGCAGTAACATGCTACACTACTCTAATGCAAGCAGTATAGAGAAGAATAGGCGATATCTGGTGATCAAGGGGGGCGGGGCTTGCCTGGTTGCTCAGACAAGAAGGAGGGGTCGTCGGTGACGTAGTCGTACTCAGCGGCATCAGCGCCGGTCTCGGGGTCTACCGGAGAAGAAGAGGGGGAAGAAACAGTAAATACGGAGCAAACAAAGCATCACAAACATAACATGGCAATACGCGGTGCTAGGTATGCTCTAACGCGGTGGAAGGTGATACCGGCGAAGGGGGGAAACATCCGGGAAAGTATTCCCGATGTTTCGCGTTTTCGGACAGATGAACCGGAGGGGAAAAGTTGCGTGTTGGCTATGCTAGGGATGTGTGGCAGACGAACGGGCTACGTATCCGGATTCGTCTCGTCGTTCTGAGCAACTTTCATGTAGAAAGTATTTTCATCTGAGCTACGGTTTATTTTATATGATTTTCTAAAGTTTTAAATCATTTTAGAATTTATTTAATTTATTTAATTCAACATTATCCAGAATAGTGCCTGCTGACGTCAGCATGACGTCAGCAGTCAACAGGGCGTTGACTGGGTCAAACTAACGTGCGGGACCCACCTGTCATTGACTGAATAATTAATTAACTAACAGTTTAATTAGTTTAGTTATTAGATTAGTTTAATTAATCAAAATTTAATTAGGTTAATTAATTCTTTGATTAATTAATTATTTTTAATATATTATTATTATTATTATTTTTAAATTTTTTTAATTCCTTTTCTTTTCTTTTTTTTGTTCTCAGGGGCGTGGGGCCCCCTAGTCAGTGGCTCAGGAGGAGCCATAGCGGGTACGGGCTCGGGTGCGGGCGTCACCCGAGCGGGCACTGGGCAGCGGGCGAGCGCCCGAACGGACGCGTGCCCGAGGGGGCGCAGGGGTGTGCGCTCGCGAGGCCGGCGAGGACGGCGAGCGCGGGGCCGGCGGCGACAGCGGAGCCACGGGAAGGACACCCTGGCCGTGAGCGCGTGCATGCATACGGGGACAGGGGAGAGAAGAGGAGGGGCGGAGGCTCACAGGGGGGCCGTAGGGTTTTGGGCAATGGGACGTGGGGAGGGCGACGGGGACGAGGACGACGAGTCGGCGATGAGGCGAGGCCGATTGGCTCCGGCGAGCACGCACATGCGCCGACAGGCGCCGGCCACGCCCGTGCGCGGCCAAGGAAGGCGCGCAGCGAGGACGGCGCCGGCGGCATGGGCGGCCAGCAACGGTGGGGGTGTGCGGAGGACGGCGCTGGCCGACGAGGAAGAGGCGGGGACGGCGAACGGTGTTGGCGTCCGGGAGCGGAGAACAGGTCGAGGACGGGGAGCCGGGTTGAGGAGGTGGGCGCCGGCGACGATGGGGCAGCGCCGGGCGGTGTCGGGGTTCGGCGACGAGGTCAGTGGTGGGCGGCGGGGCCGTGCCCGATCTGGATCGGGGGGCAAAGGGAGGAGACGAGGGGGAAAGGGGAATCGGGGGAGGAGTGGGGCGCGTGGGGGGGTTAGGGTTCGGTCGCCCCAGGGGGTTGTAGGGGTTCGGCGGGCCGGTGGAGGGAGCTGGGCTGGCAGGGTGCGCGGCCAGTCGGGCCGTGGCCCAGTTGGGCCGGGGGGGGGGGGGTTCTCTTCTTTTATCTCTTTTTTTATTTGTTTTGTTTTTCTTTTTCCTTTTACACTTTCTGTTTACTTTCTAGCTTTATTTATTTTAACTTTTGTTTTATAAAATATAAATGCAACTCCTAGATTAATGTTATAACTTATTCTACTGCCCCAAAAAGTTTGACACCTAATTAAAATAGTTTGCATTATTATAATTTTTAAAAGGCATTTAATTAATTGACATAGCTGCTGTTTTAATTACTTTAGAGCCTTTAAACCTTTTATAAAAGTGTGGTTTCCCCACTAGTATTATCCATGATTTATCTGACACATTTTGGACATTTTAGTTTTAATGTTTGTAAACTTTTACCGCTTGATTCGATTTTGAATTTGAATTTGAATCGGTTTCGAACTAACGCGAGATTTAGTAACAGTAACCTGTTGACGTGGCATCGTTAACGTGGGATTACTGTAGCTTAACTATCCGGGCGTCACAATTCTCCTCCACTATAAGAAATCTCGTCCCGAGATTTAAGAGGGGAGTAAGGGGGGGAGTTCTGGTTACGAAATTCTAACGAGTCTTCTCGGTCTTGGATGCTCTTCTCGAAGAGGTCGATCCATTACGTTGATGTATTCATTTCTCTGCTTCAGGTCATCATGATGAAGTCGACATCCTTTCTTCAGGAACTCCATCGTACTTACATAAAATGATAAGGGGTAACTCGAAAGAATGGAACTCTCCACGGTTGCTTATCCGATAGATAACATTAGGGAAGGTGGCGAAAAGTAACTCTCGAATTGAAACTTAAGAAATTATCGAGAGCAAAGTAAGGAGGTCCAATGTAGAAGTTTCAAGTGCATAGGCAATCGTTCATTGCCTGATACGGAAATGTGAAGGGGGCTCAGAGCAATGGGAATAAGTATTGCGTCTGATACCAGAATAGATCACTAGGCAGGTGGCCCGTGAACTACATACAAAGTCAAGCTCTAGGAATAACTTTGGTAACAAGGTGTACAGGAGAGTCAGGTTTCGATCATGTGGAACTGTGGGTTATGGGCCCACCATGTGGGTTAAAAGTAGGAAGGCGGAGACGTCTTGCGTGATCATGCAAGCAAGGCATGTCAGAGGGTAGCCTGTCAGTTATATGTCAGCAACATCATCGGTACCAAGGGCGAGGGACGAAGAGAACCATTTTCCTGCTCGTTGAAACGAGGCGGACCATTAGGCAAAGTTCTCGTCCATCGGTGGTTACCGAAATGTCACCAACAATAATAACAGGGTCTTACTGACAGAGTTGTACACCGAGGTGTTTACATAAGCAGGAGAATATTACTGCTTAGATCATATAGATCACCAGAAAGGTTAAACCAAACAATGGAAAGGAAAATATGGTTATTAGATTAAACAGAAGAATGGAAGGGAAAATGTGTTTAAACACATATTTCAAGGGTATATCCTTCCCAAGGACAAGCAGAGCATGATATCCATGACGGGATATAACGTAGAAAACTCTTTAGGTACGGGAGAGAAATTTCATGACATTACCCATACAACGGTGTGTGGATAATTGAGCAGGAAACAATTAGCTTTGGGCTTCAAATGTTCCTGTTTAAAATCAGAGTACCATAGACATGCTTCGAGATAGCATTGACATGGTCAACAGGTGAAGATCAGACTTTGGAAACAAAAAGGATCCATCAGGAACAACTTATAGAGTAAGTCTTACAATTTCCTCATGGAAGAATAGCTAACCTTGCTAAAAAGTAAAACTTATAACAATAGGTCCTCCCGCCAGGTGTGTTAGGCATGACATCACCTTACCGGGTCATAAATAGGCCAATGTTATAACCCTTGGAAATATGTTCCAACCATCATATCTGACCGAGATTCAGATCTAATTGATGTCGGGATAACTCAGACTCAGGATCCCTGAGAAGAAAAGGTGCAACACAAATTGTCGAAACGACATCGAAGATTCTCGGGAGATGAACTATGGAAGCGAGTTCCGAACAAGGGTTCATAATTAAATCAAGGAGATGTGAGGAGGTGACTGCTTGACTCAGCGACAATCCATTGAGATTTCCAAAAGATGGATTTCCACCACTATGTGAACAAGGAGATAACATTAGCTAGATCGAATGACTTAATGATGTATGCTCGAGGAAAACATACACAGTTAAACATTGGTTGAAATGTGCACCCGAAATATGGGCTAGGTAGCACAATCAATGTTCGAATGATGATTCATTAAGCCATAGACGTAGAATGAAACTATAGACCAATGACTTCAAAGCAATAGGGTTGCTAGAAGTTTAGAATTTACACATCACAAACCATTTGTTGGTATTCCTTTTAGAAACAACACGGGGACCAAGAAAGAATGGTGATGGGGAGAAGTATCACTGTACCAAGATGTCATGCGAGGTGGTGAAATTCTTACGACATACTTGACATAAAAGATGGTAATACTCCAAGGTAAAGAAGAACAATTGCTGGATAGCAAGGAACTCAAGGTATAACACCAAACACGAACAAGCTTGTGTTGGTGGGAAGGCAATAAAGTGGTCGATGATAACACAGATCATCGAGGGCAAGGATGGTATTTCTCATCATGAACTCAATCGATATCCTGGAAGAGCGCATAAGGTTGATGATGATCACGACACATTCGTCGAGAGATTTACTGAAGATGTAATCAATCAGCGACGACATCAAGTCAAAGGAATGATGAAGCAGACGGTTATTGGAACCATGGGTAGGACACACGCTTGAAAGCAAGCTTGTTGTTCAAGGTGAAATGGTATGAGAGGAAGATCGGCGTAATCTTAGCTCATCATCGAAAGTTGTGCTCCGGGGTTAAGGACCAGGTAGCACAGTTAAAATTTAGCACGCTAATGATATAGCCGATCAGGCTAGGAATGACTTAATGATTATTAAACTCGTAAGCAACGAAAATTACCTAGAGTTATTGAATCGGAGTGCAGACTTGATTCACTATTCGGTGTTCTCGGTTGACAAACAACCCAGAGCCCATGAAGTGACAAAGACAAGGTAAGGTAGTACTTCATCAAAGTTTATAAGATGTAGTGCAATGGTAAGATATCCCCGAGATACCAGGGGTAATACTCAAAGGTAGATCATAATAGAGGTTGGGCAGGCGTATTGACCTGCAGAAGACAAGTGATTTAACTTGTCCAAGAAATGGTATTTAAAGGAGAACATGGTCAGAAATCACGATCATAAATGATCGAACCACGGATACAAGATGAACTTATAACAAGGGGATAATTATTTTAAGAGAATCTTCCATGATAAGGTATACATCGTGTCCATGGGCATGAACACAGGGTTCAAGGTCGACTCCCACTTGTTCAACGCATAACCTTTCATTTACTTCTCATTTTTCAAAGAAGTTGTAGTGTTGAAATTTTATCTGGCAAAATACCAGAAGAGTATGACTCATGAAAACTTTTGAGTTCACACATATTATGGAAGGCATAGGTTCAACCCATCGGGGCATCGTGGAAACATATACCACAACTTCGGAGTAAATAATACAAGCTCAAAAGTAGAGCATGGTTCACAAAACAGATGATACAATTTACCAAAGGCATTATATACCCATGGAAAGGCTCACAAGGTCATTCAATAGGAAGGACACTGTCGGATATAAACCAAGAAAGGAACCGATGGTCCACAAGGGATCTGATGTGAGCATCGGTACTCAACCAGAGGAAGAAGAATGCAAGGAGATCTGATTATAGAGACAACTGACTAACTCAAAGTTCAAATGCAAAAGAATTATGATTTCCAAATCATGGGGTCAGAAGCAACGCTCTGATCAAGGATGGATAATTTGAGTAGGCTTAGGGGTACAATCGATGACTATTTGATTGGTCGAGATCCAGCTCATGTTAAAGATGTCTGAGCCGGAAGGATGAATTCTAGGATCTGATTGAGGATTGCGAGCATTCGCAACCTATTGAATCAATGGAGTCAAAAAGATAATGACAAGAGATGCCAATAAGATTACGAGAATTAAGATTAATCATAATGCAAGTAAGCAAGAATTTCAAGAGCAAAAAGGCTCCTGAAGATTTTCGGAAGATCGAATGATATCTTGAACACTTTTGTGAAATACTTGAATCAACTGGGGATGACCGGATACTCGGTAAGCGCTAGAAATTATCCGTAGTGGAATTCATGTGGCAAAGAACAGCAAGGCAGTAAGCTCAAAAGATTCTCGGAGCAGCAAAGAGAATTTCGGGGTATCTTGTAATAACAAGATCAACTGGGAAACATTGTATGAGTGGCGAGTATACGTGGTTATCCACAGGAGTTTATCGATGAAAGGGAATTGCAAAAGCGATAAACACAAGTTCTCGGGTTATCAGCGGAGAGTATCTTCAGGGTCTCCTCGGGCAGCAGACGATCATCAGTAATAAGGGGCTCTCCGGGTGAAAGTGATAACGAGATCCTAATGTTAGATTTAGCAAAATTCATTTAACCCGAGTAGAAAAGAGATCAGAGTCCCAGAGTATAGGTTGAGAAATAAAAGATCCTACTACCACCCAATGGCGACGTGGGCCCGTAAGCCACACAGCCATGTTAGTAAAACAGTTTTCACTGAGTAGACTCAACTTCGGCCAAGGAGTTGGAAAGGGGGATTCCTACAGGCAGTGGGCTCTGATACCAACTTGTGACGCCCCCGATTTGACCGTACACTAATCATGCACTCAAATGTGTACGATCAAGATCAGGGACTCAGGGGAAGATATCACAACACAACTCTACAACATAAATAAGTCATACAAGCATCATAATACAAGCCAGGGCCTCGAGGGCTCGAATACAATTGCTCGATCATAGACGAGTCAGCGGAAGCAACAATATCTGAGTACAGACATAAGTTAAACAAGTTTGCCTTAAGAAGGCTAGCACAAAAGTAACAACGATCGAAAAGGCAAGGCCTCCTGCCTGGGACCTCCTAACTACTCCTCGAAGCCGAACTCCATGTAGAATCATCCTCGGGATCTCTAGCTCCTGGACTCCAGCATCTGGTTGCGACAATACGGTATAGAAAAGGGGAAAAGAGGGAGAAAAGCAACCGTGAGTACTCATCCAAAGTACTCGCAAGCAAGGAGCTACACTACATATGCATGGGTATATGTGTAAAGGGCCATATCAGTGGACTGAACTGCAGAATGCCAGAATAAAAGGGGGATAGCTAGTCCTGTCGAAGACTACGCTTCTGGCCATCTCCATCTTGCAGCATGTAGAAGAGAGTAGATTGAAGTCCTCCAAGTAGCATCGCATAGCATAATCCTACCCGGCGATCCCCTCCTCGTCGCCCTGTTAGAGAGCGATCACCGGGTTATATCTGGAACTTGGAAGGGTGTGTTTTATTAAGTATCCAGTTCTAGTTGTCATAAGGTCAAGGTACAACTCCGGGTCGTCCTTTTACCGAGGGACACGGCTATTCGAATAGATAAACTTCCCTGTAGGGGTGCACCACATAACCCAACACGCTCGATCCCATTTGGCCGCACACACTTTTCTGGGTCATGCCCGGCCTCGTAAGATCAACACGTCGCAGCCCCACCTAGGCTCAACAGAGAGGTCAGCACGCCGGTCTAAACCTATGCGCGCAGGGGTCTGGGCCCATCGCCCTATGCACACCTGCACGTTGCGTACGCGGCCGGAAGCAGACCTAGCCCCCTTAATACAAGCGCGAGCTTACGGTCCAATGCGGCGCGCGCCACTCAGTCGCTGACGTCAAAAGAGCTTCGGCTGATACCACGACGTCGAGATACCCATAACTACTCCCGCGTAGATGGTTAGTGCGTATAGACCAAATGGCCAGACTCAGATCAAATACCAAGATCTCGTTAAGCGTGTTAAGTATCCGCGAACGCCGACCAGGGCCAGGCCCACCTCTCTCCTAGGTGGTCTCAACCTGCCCTGTCGCTCTGCCACAAAGTAACAGTCGGGGGCCGTCAGGAACCCAGGCCCACCTCTACCGGGATGGAGCCACCTGTCCTTTCAGCCCCCTCATCAGAATCACTTGCGGGTACTCAACGAGCCGACCCGACTTTAGTCACCACATGTGTTATGTATATAATGTATATAGTATATACCCGTGATCACCTCCCGAAGTGATCACGGCCCAGTAGTATAGCATGGCAGACGGACAAGAGTGTAGGGCCACTGATGGAACACTAGCATCCTATACTAAGCAGTAGGATAGCAGGTAAGGGTAACAATTGTAGTAACAAAGACAGGCTATGCATCAGGATAGGATTAACGGAAAGCAGTAACATGCTACACTACTCTAATGCAAGCAGTATAGAGAAGAAGAGGCGATATCTGGTGATCAAGGGGGGCGGGGCTTGCCTGGTTGCTCAGACAAGAAGGAGGGGTCGTCGGTGACGTAGTCGTACTCAGCGGCATCAGCGCCGGTCTCGGGGTCTACCGGAGAAGAAGAGGGGGAAGAAACAGTAAATACGGAGCAAACAAAGCATCACAAACATAACATGGCAATACGCGGTGCTAGGTATGCTCTAACGCGGTGGAAGGTGATACCGGCGAAGGGGGGAAACATCCGGGAAAGTATTCCCGATGTTTCGCGTTTTCGGACAGATGAACCGGAGGGGAAAAGTTGCGTGTTGGCTATGCTAGGGATGTGTGGCAGACGAACGGGCTACGTATCCGGATTCGTCTCGTCGTTCTGAGCAACTTTCATGTAGAAAGTATTTTCATCTGAGCTACGGTTTATTTTATATGATTTTCTAAAGTTTTAAATCATTTTAGAATTTATTTAATTTATTTAATTCAACATTATCCAGAATAGTGCCTGCTGACGTCAGCATGACGTCAGCAGTCAACAGGGCGTTGACTGGGTCAAACTAACGTGCGGGACCCACCTGTCATTGACTGAATAATTAATTAACTAACAGTTTAATTAGTTTAGTTATTAGATTAGTTTAATTAATCAAAATTTAATTAGGTTAATTAATTCTTTGATTAATTAATTATTTTTAATATATTATTATTATTATTATTTTTAAATTTTTTTAATTCCTTTTCTTTTCTTTTTTTTGTTCTCAGGGGCGTGGGGCCCCCTAGTCAGTGGCTCAGGAGGAGCCATAGCGGGTACGGGCTCGGGTGCGGGCGTCACCCGAGCGGGCATTGGGCAGCGGGCGAGCGCCCGAACGGACGCGTGCCCGAGGGGGCGCAGGGGTGTGCGCTCGCGAGGCCGGCGAGGACGGCGAGCGCGGGGCCGGCGGCGACAGCGGAGCCACGGGAAGGACACCCTGGCCGTGAGCGCGTGCATGCATACGGGGACAGGGGAGAGAAGAGGAGGGGCGGAGGCTCACAGGGGGGCCGTAGGGTTTTGGGCAATGGGACGTGGGGAGGGCGACGGGGACGAGGACGACGAGTCGGCGATGAGGCGAGGCCGATTGGCTCCGGCGAGCACGCACATGCGCCGACAGGCGCCGGCCACGCCCGTGCGCGGCCAAGGAAGGCGCGCAGCGAGGACGGCGCCGGCGGCATGGGCGGCCAGCAACGGTGGGGGTGTGCGGAGGACGGCGCTGGCCGACGAGGAAGAGGCGGGGACGGCGAACGGTGTTGGCGTCCGGGAGCGGAGAACAGGTCGAGGACGGGGAGCCGGGTTGAGGAGGTGGGCGCCGGCGACGATGGGGCAGCGCCGGGCGGTGTCGGGGTTCGGCGACGAGGTCAGTGGTGGGCGGCGGGGCCGTGCCCGATCTGGATCGGGGGGCAAAGGGAGGAGACGAGGGGGAAAGGGGAATCGGGGGAGGAGTGGGGCGCGTGGGGGGGTTAGGGTTCGGTCGCCCCAGGGGGTTGTAGGGGTTCGGCGGGCCGGTGGAGGGAGCTGGGCTGGCAGGGTGCGCGGCCAGTCGGGCCGTGGCCCAGTTGGGCCGGGGGGGTTCTCTTCTTTTATCTCTTTTTTTATTTGTTTTGTTTTTCTTTTTCCTTTTACACTTTCTGTTTACTTTCTAGCTTTATTTATTTTAACTTTTGTTTTATAAAATATAAATGCAACTCCTAGATTAATGTTATAACTTATTCTACTGCCCCAAAAAGTTTGACACCTAATTAAAATAGTTTGCATTATTATAATTTTTAAAAGGCATTTAATTAATTGACATAGCTGCTGTTTTAATTACTTTAGAGCCTTTAAACCTTTTATAAAAGTGTGGTTTCCCCACTAGTATTATCCATGATTTATCTGACACATTTTGGACATTTTAGTTTTAATGTTTGTAAACTTTTACCGCTTGATTCGATTTTGAATTTGAATTTGAATCGGTTTCGAACTAACGCGAGATTTAGTAACAGTAACCTGTTGACGTGGCATCGTTAACGTGGGATTACTGTAGCTTAACTATCCGGGCGTCACATGGGCACTTTCAGGGCTACCAGGTAGAGCACATTGATCGCATGAAGAACGAGGCGGCTGATGCTCTAAGCCGGCTGGGCTCTCAGCGAAAGCCGGTGCCGCCTAACACTTTCCTGGACGTCCAGTATAACCCTTCAGTTAAGTTGCCTACAGAGGAAGACTTGGCTATCCCTGACCCGGAGGCACGACTGGTGGCGGCTCTTCATGTCATACCAGACTGGACAATGCCATATCTGGCTTATATAACCCGGGGAGAGTTGCCGGAGGATGAAACTTTGGCCAGGCAAATAACCCGGCGGGCTAAGTCAATGATCGTTATCGATGGCGAGTTGCATCATCGCAGTGTTACAGGGGCATATCAGCGTTGTGTCTCCCCTGAGGAAGGTCAAGAGATCTTGCGTGAGATCCATGAAGGGGATTGTGGCCATCATGCCGGCTCAAAATCCCTTGTGGCCAAGGCTTTCCGTCATGGTTTTTATTGGTTGACGGCTCATGCTAATGCAGAGGACTTGGTCAGTAAATGTGATGGTTGCCAAAGGTTCTCACGACGGGCTCACGTGCCGGCTCAGGAGTTGAGGATGATCCCAATCACTTAGCCCTTTGCGGTCTGGGGGCTTGATATGGTTGGGCCTTTTAAAAGGTCCAAGGATAAGAAGACCCACCTCTTGGTGGCAGTGGACAAATTCACAAAGTGGATGGAAGCTGAGCCAGTTAGCAAGTGCGATGCAGCCACGGCGGTTCAATTTATGAAAAAGGTGATTTTCCGTTTTGGTTTTCCGCACATCATTATAACTGACAATGGCACCAATCTCTCCAAGGGCGCCATGGAAGAGTTTTGTCAACGAGAGCATATCCGACTTGATGTTTCCTCAGTGGCTCATCCTCAATCCAATGGTCAAGCTGAGAGAGCTAATCAGGAGATTCTGAAGGGCATCAAGCCCCGGCTTTTGGTCCCTTTGCAACGGACGCCGGGTTGTTGGGTGGAGGAGTTGCCCTCCGTGTTATGGAGCATCAACACTACTCCTAACAGGTCTACAGGCTTCACGCCTTTCTTCATGGTTTATGGAGCAGAAGCAGTCCTCCCCAGTGACATCCGTCACGATTCACCTCGCGTGGCGGCTTATGTTGAGATGGATAATGAACAGGCGCGCCAAGATGCTCTTGACTTGTTGGACGAACAGCGTGATGTGGCCGCAGCCCATTCGGCGATTTACCAACAAGACATGCGCCGTTATCATAGCCGCCGGGTCAAATCTCGGGTCTTCCAGGAAGGCGACCTTGTGCTCCGGCTCATCCAGGATCAAACAGATGCACACAAGTTATCCCCACCTTGGGAAGGGCCCTTTGTGGTCAGCAAGAACTTGCACAACGGGTCATATTACCTCATTGACATTCGGGAGCACAAAGATTCACGTAAGTCGGAGGAAGAGACCCGTCGGCCGTGGAACATAGCTCAGCTTTGACCTTACTACACTTGAGCCACCGGCTCTCGTGGTGTACATATTTCTCTCAGCCATGTATATATTATGATAAGCAATAAAGCAGGACCTCTGTCCTTTTTTCTCCTCCAAATATAAACGCGTTGTTCTTATTGCACGATTACGTGATGACTTCAAGGAGGATCCGGTTTATGATCGTATTCGAATCTAGCCGTAAGCAGTAAAGTCACTTGGGGGCTTCCTGTTCAAACATGGGTCGTATTCGAACCAAAGAGAACATAGCTGTCGATACCCATTTGATTGGCAAAGTGCCGAGCTCATTGGGAGGTTATCTTTGGTCATATTTGAATCATAGTTTAACACCTCTGAGAACCGACGTGGATCGTATTCGAATCAGCGTCGCTAAACAATTCTTAAAATCACTTGGGGGCTTCCTGTTCAAACATGGGTCGCATTCGAACCAAAGAGAACATAGCTATCGGTACCCTTTTGATTGGCATCGCCACACCCACTGGGGGCTATATGATCGTATCCGAATCTTAGCTTAAACCCCTTTTGGGCCGGGTCTCTGGTCGTATTCGAACCGAAAGCCCCTAAGTTCTTCTGCTTTATCACAAGTTTACTCTGATCATGTCAAGGTGTGTATGGCCGGGTCTCGCTTTGCCGGTTTAACTTTGGTTTACAGTGTTCGTTGAACACCATGGGTGTCATTAAGACAGGTAAATCGGAGTCAAGATACCGAACGTGTTACCCGGGTTATCTAAACCGGAAGTATGCTTACAGGCCGCTAAGTGTATTATTACGGCTGTGTTAAGGATATAATTGAGGACCAGTCTTTTTTGATACATATTCCAGGTTATCTATCCAAACCACCTGATTCTCAGGGCGGTAAGCTGCCTTGAGACTTGTGATTTGCCTTTCTATGCAGGTTATTTAAAGGCACCTCTTTGAGGTTGAGAAAAACAAAGGGATGGTTATAACCCGGAGAAATATCAAAGAAACAACTTCAAAGGACTTTCGCATTCAATACGTGCACGATGGCACGGCAGAAATGAACTGTTGCACCTATTCTATTACAAAAACTCATCAAGTCTAAGACGGGTGGAACATTGTTTGGTAGACCGCCGGCCGAGTCACGATGCCCGCTGAGTTGAAGTCTCCGGCTCATTCCTGTCTTCTCCTCCGGCTGATCCCAACACCTGGAAGGTTGATGACTTCCAGTCGATGCCGCTGAGAGCTTCGAATTGGGCTTCCTCATCAATTAACCCGGCCGGGTCAATCTCCAGGGCGAAGGTGTGCTGACGAGCCGGAGGGATCAGGTTGAGGGCTTCATAGCGAGGGGTTGGAATCCTCTGATTCTCCGCATCATAACCCGGCTGGTACTTGGTCAGATCCGTGTCGTTCCCGATAAGGGTGGCCACCGGGCGTACAGCCTTCACGCACGCTGCGAAGTCCTTCTGGTCGAAAGCTGAGCCGTCCTCCTTCAGGCTTGGATAGCCAAGGGCGATGTCCGCCGGGTCTAACTCCGGCAGGAAAGCCTTGGCCCGGCTCAGCGCGGCGATCGCTCCGGCTCTCGCAGAAGCCCGTCGTAGCTCTTGGATCCGCTGAGGCAGAACGGCGAGCCGGCGCAGGACTTCTGCCAGGTGAGTCGGCACCTCGTTGGATTGGGCCACCACAGCTAAGGCGCGCTGTGACCCGGTGTAGAGCTGCTCCACCAGGGTGTACACGGCCTTTAGCTTGGTGACCACGCTCTGGTTGAGGTTGGCACTTCTGGGACCTGTTTAACAGAATCAGATAAGCCGGCGACAAGGATGAATCAGGAGATGTAAACATTCTAACATGGATGAAAGCCGGTGAGGCGACTTACCGAAGATGGCGGCCACCATTTGGGAAACCTGGCGCTTTAGGCCGGAGAGCTCGGCGGTCTTCTCAGAGAGAGCCTTCTCCGCCTGTTCCGCCCGGGTCACCAGTGCGGCCTTCTCTTCAGCCCAGGCTTTTCTCTCAGCATCAAACTCGGTCTTTAATTTTTCTTGCGTGGCAATGCTGGATACAAACTTGGCATTTGCCTTCCGGGTCTCCATCTCCTGCATCTTCAGCCGGCTCTTGAGATCCGCAAGGTCCGCCTCTAGCTTCTTGCCCACAGCCTGTATAAATTTCCGGGTTATTAACAGTCCTTATATAAGTCCCAAGCGTTTTCCAAGCAAAGACACTTGGCACTTGGGGGCTAATGCATATTGAACGTATCTATCTACATACTGCCGGTTTAATTGAGTAAGCCGGAACCTAAGTCTACAACATATTCAAATCATAAGTCGTCGACTTGGGGCCTAGCATGGCAAAGGTAACTATGCAGTAAGTAAGAAGGTGGCAGAAGGATACCTCAGATTTTTGCTGGATCTGGTTTACCATGGCGACCTCGGCGTCCCGGCTCTTGTGTACTTGGCTGATGTAGCCAGAGACGAGCTCTCCAATGCTCAGGTTGCTGTAGTTGGAGAGGTCCAGATTCGCCTGGTGGGGCTGCAGTAACTCCCCCTTAGCGGAGCACTTGGCCAATACGGTTGGTCTCCCCGGCTCAACATACTCCGTCCGGGTAATTACCACGTCCGGGTCGTCTGATGGTGGAGCTGAGCCGGAGGCCTCCGGGTTAACCGAAGCTTCGGTCGTTGCCTTGGTAGTTGGGGCGGTGGCTTCAGGTGCCGTGTCCATTGGAGTGGCGGCTTCGGGGGCGGAGGCAGCTGGCGGTTCTTGGACTGTCACCGCCGGCTCAGGCAAATCTGGCACTTCGGCCGACTTGGTTTTCTTCACCCTCTTGGTGAGCTCTGCTTGGGCACTGAAAGAACAACAAAGGTTAGTACAAAGCATATGAGTAAAGATCAGAACAACATGAGATGATTGTTGTTACCCGGGCGCGGTCTTGAAAGCCGGCAGATTTGACTGCATGGAGTCGCCCGAAGAGGGGGAGGTCTCCTGATAATTGGAGTCAGAAGAATTGAGTGGTTGACGGATAACACCCGCCAACGGGTGAAAAGGGTGCAAGTGGGAAAAAACCTCGGTTCGGCGCTTCCTTGTTGCGTCGGGTAACCCGGCGGAGAGGTCGGTGTCCTTGTTGGTCCGGGTGTGACGCCGGCTTTCGTGAACCTGTCGCTTCAAAAGAAATTGAGGGTCTTGATGAGCTAAAGGATGTGAAAAGCTTACTTTCCGGGTTACCCTTCGGACTTTCAGCTGTGGCAAAGGCTCCGAGTCGGAGGAAAGTGACATTACCTCTTCAACCACCGGGTTACTGGCGCCGGTGTCATCCTGTCAATGAGCAAGTGTTGATAAGGCGGACAGCAACAAACAACAAATACAGCAAGAATTTAAAGGCTTAAGGGTTACCTCTGACTCGGAGCTGTCGCTTAATTGCATCAGCTCCGAAGCAGTAGGTCTGCTTCCTTTTTTGCGAGGGGCGGTTTTCTTGGCGGCTTTCTTCGCCTTCCTGGCCTTCTTGGCCGCCTCATGGTCATACTTGACCAGCCAGAACTTATCATCAGCCTGAAAAATGCAAGGATGAATTCTTAAAACGGTTCAGATGAAGGTTATAGGCAGAAGAAGATAAAAAGTTAAAGTCAGCGGCTTACCGCTGGGGCTGGATTGGTCTTGCAGAAGGGGGCTAACCCGGTCCTTCCACAGTCTGCCAGGCTCTCGTTTAAAAGAGCCTTGGTCTCTTCCTCTGCAACGTCTTCTGGAAGATCATTGCGGCTGTGCCTCTGAGGGTCATCCTTTCGCCCGGTGTACTCACACATTAAGCCGGGGCGGCGGCTTAATGGGATCACCCGCCATGAGATCCAGACCCGGACCAGGTCGATTCCGTTCAGACCGTTGCCCAGGAGGGACTTGATTTTGTTGATAGTAGGAAGCAGAGGCTGGCGCTCCGCTTGAGTAAGCTTGTCCGACAGTGGGTGAGTCGGCTCTAGACGTGTTGGGCGAAAGCCGGGCAGCGGGCTTTCATTAGCCGGGGACGTATCTTGGCAGTAGAACCAAGTCATGTTCCAGTCCTTGGGGTGGCTCGGCGGCTCTGCGTAAGGGAAAAGACAGTCCCTACACCGCTGGATGGAAATGCCACCTAACTCCAGACTTGGCCCGTTGGCGCACTCATTCTGGCGGTTTAAGTAAAACAGCTCTCTGAAGAGCAGCAGACTAGGCTCTTTTCCAAGGTATACTTCGCAAAAGACTTGGAAATTGCAGATGTTGGATACGGAGTTGGGTCCTATATCTTGAGGCCGCAAGTCGAAGAAATTGAGCACGTCCCTGAAAAACTTTGAGCCGGGCGGTGCAAAGCCCCGGCTCATATGATCTGCGAAAATCACTACCTCCCCGTCCTTTGGCTGTGGTCTTTCTTCTGACGGGTCAGGGGCACGGTAGGACATGATTTCCTTCTTAGGTAAATATCCGGACTTAACAAAATTGGCTAGGGTCTCGTTGGTGACGTTGGACCTCATCCAGTTGCAAGTGATGGGAGCCTTGGGAGGCATGGTGAAAGTTGGTGGTCTATGACAAAAAAGGAAAATGTCCGGGTTAATTATAAGCCGGAGATCTACAATTCCAACTAAGGTGGCGGCTTATGAAGGGGACTAATGATATATACTCAGATACAGTGGGTTACTTAAGCCGCAGGGGCATTCAGAGTAAGTTGATTATCTACGGTCTTATCACAATTAAGCCGGAGGAATCTACGAAGCATGGTTTTCTTTAAACCGGAGGATTCTACAACGCGTGGTTTCTTTAAACCGGAATTGTAAGCCGCCAAGATTCAATGGTTGCAGTTTTTACTAAGTGTGGTAAAACAGGTTTCACATACTGCAGTAACTTTTTTGGATCAAAATGGTCGGTCCAAAGAAAATTTTCTAGACCTAAAATACGGGCACAGGGGATGTTCTTGACCTCAAACGAAGCATTCATG
Organism: Aegilops tauschii subsp. strangulata; assembly: GCF_002575655.3. Lineage (NCBI taxonomy): Eukaryota > Viridiplantae > Streptophyta > Magnoliopsida > Poales > Poaceae > Aegilops > Aegilops tauschii. The sequence continues at coordinate 233,098,475 of NC_053039.3, forward strand.
CAGAAGAAAGAGATCTACGGGCATTTGAAATGAGTCCTAAACAACTGCCGCACTAGTTCTGTACAAGGCTAAAGATCAAACAAGGGCAGTGACTAGGAGAACTACCGAAGCTTGTGGCAATGGCGAAGAACACGGACGAACCCTACTGCAGATCTACTCTACGGGGTGGTGAGAACTTACCAGAGCTGAAGAGGTGCGGGAGTCGCCGCCGTTGATCTGGTCCGACTCAGGGTGATGCAGCGGCCAAGGTTGACGAAGACCGGAGGCGAGACGACGGCGGCGGAGTGCGAGCTCAGTGAGAAAGGCAGCGGCGCGAGGAGGAAGAAGAGAGCGTGAGAGGAGCCCGTCGGGCCGGCCTATTTATAAGGCAAGGTCATAAGTGGGCGCGAGATTCAAGGAGACCATGGCGTGGTTATCTCCCCCCCCCCCCACGACGCCTCGATTTTCGGAATGGCAGTAAAAGCAAAGATCGTTGCGGATCTAGTGGAGTAAAAAACGGGCTTAATGGAAGATGACGTCACGGCGGATTATCCGGAGTCCAGAGCATGACGTCACGCCGGGTTATGGCCTTCACATGAATGGTAAGCCGGAGATTTTTTCTGTCGGCAGAGTTGAAGATTGACATGAGCCGGCTCAAATCAATCTGGGGCCTAATGTTGAGGATATAGACCTTAGAGTCACCCGCCAGGAGGGGCCGGGTTACTCGTATGGTCGTCGCCAGAAGCCCGGAGCCAAGTTTGAAGACGATGGGCCAGAGATGGGCTAAGAACCGGATATGGCTTAAAGCCCGTGGTTACAATCATTATTATGGAAGAACTTGTAGTGTAAGGCAAGTATAGTTGAGAGTCCGAGCCGGACACTCTTATGAGCCGGCCGGGACTCTAAGGGCTGCTGGGCGTCAGCCTCCCTATATAAAGGGACGACCCGGCAGCGGTTTAGGGACAAGAACAATCTCATCGAGAGCCGGGCATAGCAGTTTAGCTCCCTGGTGATCGTAACCCTAATCAATACCACCTCAAACTGGACGTAGGCTTTTACCTTCACCGTAAGGGGCCGAACCAGTATAAACCCTCGTGTTCCTTGTCCCATATTAACCCCTTCAAGCTTCCTAGTTGCGATGGCTCCACGACTAAGTCCTAGCTCTAGGACATCTGCCGTGATAATTCCACGACACACCACAAGAGAGGAGGTGCCGATAAGTTCAAGGCGTTGCAACATATAAGGGCGAAATCATACAAGCTACACGCGAATTTGGTTGATTTTTGTGGAACTGCACAAAAAGAACAGCTGGTTTATTTAGCACGAGGTGCCATGTCAATGTCCGAACTGATGGCAAACCCTGCCCATTCCACAATCGTAGGCATTTGATATTTTGGAATGGGACAACCTTGTCAAATTTTGCTCATTGATTTTAGCAAGAATACATGCGTTAGATATTTTCGAATGGGACGCCCTTTGCTGTCAGCATCGTCAATCCATTTTTTCTTTATTCTTTAGTTGTGAAGTAAATATTGGCTCTGACATGTGAACCGCTGAGATGCATAATCATCGATTGTTTTGAATGTTCTCTATGAATTGCCAGGCCTGTGTGTTTGATTGCAATGTATAGGAAAGCTAAAAAGCTGCTCAAACTCTTTGTACTCCTTTTGTTCCTTTTTACTTCGCACATTGTGAAAGTGCATACTTTTTTCTATAAGATTGGTCAAAGTAGAGATACTTTGACTCCAGACAAAACTTGTATGCAGACTAGAAAGGACCGGAGGGAGTACATGTGAAACTGCTGCAAACGAGGTGATCACCCTGGGAATAATGCTAGTACGTATTGTTTTGCATGTTCATCCAATGCCAGTGATACAAGAATTCGAACTAATCGAAATAAATTCATTCATACACGGTCGGATTTCATATAAACATGCCGGATTTCATTACATTTCATACATTCTTCAACTAAAAGGGGTGCGCTGGATGTATAATTAATTAACCGAAGCTACCCACCTGTGTCCGGCTGAGCCGGTTGGGCCCACGTGTCAGTCAGCCAACTGCACCAGCAGTTAAGTAGAAGCAGCGTCCTTCTCCAACATAGCTCTTCGACTCCACGTCACCGCCAAGAAGCTAACCGGCCGTCAGTGGTCAACCCGCCTAGCTTGGCTTCAAACGGAGGGTAGCAGCGGTGGCCTTACTTGGACCCGATCGGCGGCGACCTACCGTGTTCTACTCTTCCTCGTTTTCTGTGTGGCGCGGCCTCGTTGGCAGCGGGGCGGGGTTGTAACGCCCACGGTGCGGCTATATCTCCCACGTGTCGAGGCACGACTTAGAGGCATAACCGCATTGTGGTTTTGTCGCAAGAAGGGTCATCTTCACACAATCCCATGTAATGAAGAAGAATGGGATAAAGAGTTGGCTTACAATCGCCACTTCACACAATACATAATTATAAATCATACATCATCCAAAATACACACATAGACTGTCTACGGTCAAGATCCAAATGAAAATAAGATAACCCCAAATGCTAGATCCCCGATCGTCCCAACTGGGCTCCACTACTGATCATCAGGAAAAGACACATAGTAACGACCACGTTCCTCATCGAACTCCCACTTGAGATCGATCCCATCATCTGCACTGGCATCGTCGGCACCTGCAACTGTTTTGGTAGAATCTGTGAGTCACGAGGACTCAGCAATCTCACACCCGCGAGATCAAGACTATTTAAGCTTATAGGAAAGGGTGGTGTAATGAGGTGGAGCTGCAGCAGGCACTAAGCATATCTGGTGGCTAACATACGCAAATGAGAGCGAGAAGAGAAGCAACGGAACGGTCGTCAACTAGCAATGACCAAGAAGTGATCCTGAACTCCTACTTACGTCATTCATAACTCAAACCGTGTTCAATTCCCGGACTCCGCCGAGAAGAGACCATAACGGCTACTCACACAAATGGTGTATTTTAATTGGGTCAAGTGACAAGTCCTCTACAACCGGATATTAACAAATTCCCATCTGCCTCATAACCGCGGGCACGGCTTTCGAAAGATAATACCCTGCAGGGGTGTCCCAACTTAGCCCATCATAAGCTCTCACGGTCAACGAAGGATAAACCTTCTCCCGGAAAGACCCGATCAGTCTCGGAATCCCGGTTTACAAGACATTTCGACAATGGTAAAACAAGACCAGCAAAGCCACCCGAATGTGCCGACAAATCCCGATAGGAGCTGCACATATCTCGTTCTCAGGGCACACCGGATGGGCAAGACATCGGGTTGGCATAGACCCTGATTGCCCAGGGGGCGCCGGACATCGCCCAGTTTGGGCCAGCACTCGAAGGAGCACTGGTCCGGGGGTTTAAAATAAAGATGACCCTCGGGCTCGCGAAAACCCGGGGGAAAGGCTTAGGTGGCAAATGGTAAAACCAAGGTTGGGCCTTGCTGGAAGAGTTTTATTCAAGGCGAACTGTCAAGGGGGTCCCATAAATCACCCGACCGCGTAAGGAACGCAAACTCAAGGAACATAATACCGGTATGACAGAAACTAGGGCGGCAAGAGTGGAACAAAACACCAGGCATAAGGCCGAGCCTTCCGCCCTTTACCAAATATATAGATGCATTAATTAAATAAGAGATATTTTGATATCCCAACATATCCATGTTCCAACATGGAACAAACTTCAACTTCACCTGCAACTAGCAACGCTATAAGAAGGGCTGAGCAAAAGCGGTAACTTAGCCAAACAACGGTTTGCTAGGAAAGGATGGTTAGGGGCTGACATGGCAATATGGGAGGCATAATATAGCAAGTGGTAGGTAGTGCAGCATGGCAATAGAACGAACAACTAGCAAAGCAAAGATAGAAGTGATTTCGAGGGGTGGTCATCTTGCCTGCAAGGTTCTCAGATTTGTCAACAGCTTGATCCTCGTAAGCGTACTCAACAGGTTCCTCGTTCACGAACTCGTCTCCCGGCTCTACCCACAACAAGAACACAAGCAACGGAACCACAATCAATCACGGGAATGCACAAGCAACATGATGCAATACATGAATGATATGCAAGACATGATATGCGATGCATATGCGTGCTCCGAAAGAAAAAATGATGAATAAGGCAGTAACTTGGCAAACCAAGCCTGCCACTGGAAAGATGGGATGATTTCGGTCGAAATCGATATAAAGATCACCGGAAACGGATGCACGGTTTGCAAATGGCAGGCAAAACAAGAATGACACGAATCTGCGATTAACAGCATGATAGCACTTAGAATGCAACAACTAACAATGCTACAGCACTCCAACATAGCAACAAAGCATATGGCAGTAATGTACAGGAGATGCTTGACAAAAGATGAACACTGAGCTACGGCTAGATCACAACATAACAAGTTCAAACAAGCATGGCAAAAGTGCAAAAGATAACAGGTTCACAGACTTGGTGAAATTACTGGACATGCCTGAAACAGCATCAGGTAGCAATGTTCAGGGCACGAAATCAACATTCTACAGGAACTTAACATGGCAAAACAAGGAATGGCAGTGTTCTACTAAATGCATATGACAAAAAGTCCCTTACTGACCATAAGCCAAAAAGGAACAGAAGATATGATGGCAACCTTGTAAACATAGCAAGTTTCGTTAACAGGTTTCAGACTTAGCAGAAAAACAGAGCATGGCAGAAATAATAATATGAAGGCATCTTTATGAGCTTTATGCACTCACCACAAAGCAATGCATGACAAAAAAAAGCATACCTACAGCAAGATGGCATGTTTATGAAGCTATCCATGGCAAGAAAAAAGCATAGCATGTATGGATCAACTACAACAAGCTTGGCAAAATTGAATATCATGTTAAGAATCTGCCAGAAATATTTTATAGCAAAAGTAGAGCAAGATTGAGTCATGCCATGGCACTCCATAATTTCAAACAAGGTCTGGAATGGATCAACTACAACAATAGCTACAAAACATCCTTACTGAACATCTCCAAAATATGCATGGATCTCTCTGTAGCATCAAGTTTACATGGCAACAAAATAACAGCAGACAAAGACTTAGAGAAATCACCAAGTCCCTTAAATCATAAACATTACAGGGCCTAATTTGCATGCTTGTGCTAGTCACCATAGAGATCACAAAAATACATAGCATACGCCACTGGAAAGATGGCATGGCAGACAACAAAACACATGTAGAGCTCATGCCCATAAGATGCACAGATTAAATGATACAAAAATAACAAATCCTCAAGTTCTGCTAAGTACCAGCAGATAACAGCAACTAGCACTCTTGCACCAGAGATTTGGGGATCAAGATGAACCCTAATGAACATGGTTCAATTGAACAAAATGTAGAGCATCACGAGGCGAACATTTCGATATATTACACGCGCGAAACGGAGCTATATGCAGAGAGTTATGCCATGATGAACAGGGATATATTATGTAAAAATACAAAAGACAGGAATTTGGGGGGGGGGGGGAGGAAAAGTCAACCCTCGACTTTGACCCGATCTGGATCGAGCTAGGGCTCCCGAGGCGGCGGCCGGAGTTTGCGGGGCAGCCGGGGCTCGGCCGGAGGGAGAGACGGGCAGGCGGCGCCGGCCGGAGGGGAGCGAGCTCGCCGGCGCGACGACGATGGCGGCGGAGGGCGGCGCCGGACCTCGGCGGCGAGGCGAGGCGGCGGGGCAGGCGCGGTGGCGCGGCGAGGCAGGCGGCGGCGGGCGCGCGGGCCGGGAGGGCCTCACGCGGGCTTCGGCGGGCCGCGGGCGTACGGCTGGCGGCGTGCGGTGACGTGGCAGCGGATGATTGGACGAGGGCGACGACGCGGGCTTCGTCCGGCGGCGGCGGACGCGTCCGGCCGCGGAGAGGGAGATGGCTAGGGTTTGGACTGCGAACATTTTCGGGAGGGGATGCATATATATAGCTAGAGGGAGCTAGGAGAGTCCAAATGAGGTGCGGTTTTCGCCCACACGATCGTGATCGAACGACCTACAGCATGGAAGTGACTTAGAGGAGTTTTGGGCTGGTTTTGAGGGGGGTTTTTCTGCAACACACAGAAGGCATCTGCGGTTACCCAGTTAACTGTTGGAGTACCAAACGACCTCCAAATGGAACAAAACTTGACCGGTGGTCTCCCGGTGGTATACTAGGGCCACTTGACAAGTCTCGGTCCATTCCGAGAATGTTTGACACCCGCTCATGAAAGAAAACAAGAGGGGTGCGTCGGAGGAGGTGGGAGCGCCGGATTGCAAAACTGACAACGGGGAAAATGCTCGAATGCATGAGACGAACACGTATGCAAATGCAGTGCACATGATGACATGATATGAAATGCATGACATGGACAAAATGCAAAACGAAAGACAAACCCGACCATGAAGAGAATATCATAACACATAGCCGAAAATGGCAAGAGTTGGAGTTACAAATATGGAAAGTTACATCCGGGGTGTTACAGGGGCCTCGGCGGAGCCGGCGATGTCCTCTATCTCGTTGCTGGCGGGCGGTGCCTCGGCGGAGTGAGGGAATCCTCCCCCTCGTTACCGGCAGGGTGGGGCCTCGACGGAGCCGTCGGTGTCCTCTACCTCGTTGTTGGCGCCGCGGGGCCTCGACGGAGCAGGGCCTCGTCGACGCCAGCAGAGCGGGGACTCGTCAGAGCCGGCATTGTCCTCTCCCTCGACCTCGGTCTCACCAAATAGCGCCTCGCCCGCTTCATCGCCCTATTTGTAGGCAGCCGCAGCCTCCACCACCCGCATGCGGTACCGCCAGCGCTCGAGGCGGCCCTCGCGGGTGGAGCGGTACGAGTCGAGCTGCACCTCCAGCTCCGCCCGCTCCGCGGCGATCTGCTCCTCACACTTCTGCCTCACCATGTCCATATATTGGGCACGGGCCTCGCCGAAGGTCATGGTGCAATGCACCGGCGAGGATGGCGTGGAGGATGGGGTTGGCGCCGGATCGTCGACTACCATGTTCTCCATTGGGACGTCGTCATCCTCCGGCTGCCTGACGGCCAGCCAGTCGGCAGCAATGGCTGCCATCTCCTTGTGGTCTGTCGTTCGCCCGTCCCGAAGAGCGCTGGAGCGCGAGGAAGCCATGGTGGGCAGTAGTGGTGTGAACAGGAGAAAGGGAACAGATGTGGATGACTGCGGCTATGGCCGGCGCAGCAGTTTATATAGCAATGGTGGGCGGCAGAAGGACGGACGTGTGGCGCCGGAGTAGCCGCATCGGCAACCGCGTATCATTAATGTGGGCGGCAGAAGGACGGACGGACGGCACTTGTGTCGTTTGAAGGCGGAGCAATCGCCTGCACCGGGAAGCGGGGCGGGCGGCGCTGACCGTTTCGGGCGGAAAGCGCGTCCGGGCGAGGGAGGCGGTCTGGGTGGGCCAGGGCAGTCAGACTCGTGCTTGGCAGCGGGTCGGTCCAGCAGCCGGACATGCTGGCTCGCCAGGTAGCTCGCCGAGCTGAGCGACGACAATCAGACGATGGACGTAGCTTCCGACTAGGAGCCGGTGCCACTGTCCAAGCCGGTTCATGTTGTGTTCACCATAGAGCAGGTGCGGCCGCACTTCGACGCCCTAATGGCGGAAGAGCTACCAGCGCAGGAGGACCTGTGCTGCAACCTCCGTCTCCTCAACGAGCACCGGTGAACAAGCGAACGACAATGCCGTCACGGACATGTGGCCCTATGGTCCTGGCTTCCCGAATGAGCAGCGGGCGCTGTATTAGACCATCCGTAAGGCCCGCGAGGCCCTCTCCGTCGTCCTTCGAGTTGTTGCGCTCGCCGAGGCGCCGCCGTCTCGCGTTGTCAACATGGTCAACGGATATGAGGATGAGGAGATGACTTTACTTGGAGAAGATGATAGTGGGGACCCACCAGGGTCATAGCCGCACGTACGCAAGTGCCTCCTTATTAGTATATAAAACTATAAAAAATTTTGCTTCCTCTTGGTTTCCTGACATCACGGTCCCACACCATTGTCAACCTATGAAGTCAATAAACGAGAGAATTGCACAAGAAGCGGCAGACAGCTGGGACCAAGCAGCTCGAGTAGTATTTGTGTTTTTGAGGTGTGAGCACTGCAGAGTTTTTCTTGAGCGATGTTTAGCCCAGATATTAATTTTTCTCCTCTCAACAACAACGAAAACATCGCTGCAGGTATTAACTGGGCGGGCTATGGCCCGTCTAGCCCAGGCCAGATATCCAGCCCAGATATTAATTTTTTTCAAGCTGAAAATGGCTAGCCCAGCTATACTTTTTTTTAGGAATACCCAGGCAAGGTCAAGTTGTTATTCTCCGCCCCACTGGGCTGCAAATCTTTCCTAGGAGGGATGCATTAGGCTTAACAATAAAATGGGCATTAAGAAATATAAATGGGATGTAATTATAAAAATTGGGCAGTAACTATAAAAAATGCACCAAACACGTAATTAATTCATAAAATATTATTTTTGGATATTGAAAATTTTAATTTCATTAATTGTTGCGAGCGCAATGTTTCGTCGGATCTTTACATAATATAAATTTATATTGAAATTGTATTTAATCTGACAAGAAATTTCGGGATAAAAATATTTCGGATCCCATCAAAATGTGGGAAATTTTATTGAATTCTATTTTGAACGGTTGGTTGAAATGGGATGTACTTTTAACAAACTGTAAATGAGATGTAATAAATTCCATTAGAATTCACAAATTGGCTGCACATTTTTACAAATCTCAAATGGGCTATACGTTCTCTGCCACACACTTGTGGCCTTACTAAGTTGACACGTCCCCTAAAAAAAGAGTTGACGCGTATGGAAGGCTTTGTCAACTTATAGTCAACACACGGTTCTAGCAGTAGTGGCCGTTGGATGTCCACCCAACGGATGCCGTGCTTCTTCTTCAATCTCGGATATTCCAGCTTCACCCGCCCAAAAAATGATTCCTCCCCTGACATCTGGGGCGCACCATTTTGGAAGCTAACCTGTGGGCCTAGTAAGTTGACGCGTACCAAGGGCTTTGTCAACTTAGTCAATATAAATGATTCTAGCTGCAGTGACCGTACGATGTCCATCCAACGGCCGTTGTGCTTCTTCAACCTCTGGTCTTCTTGCTCCAGCCGCCCAAAGTAGCGCCGGTCGTGCCGCCTGCTCGTGCCTCCCGTGGCCGGCTGTGCTGCCGCGGAGGCCTCACCGCCCCCTACTACTCCCACCGCTGGCAAGGCCATCCCTCCACTCACCCACACCCCCTGTTATTCTGCGACGATGGCAGCCTCACACCGCAGCCGAACCAGTGAACCCTCATACTCCTCTCCACGTGGGTATCCACTGCCACGTCTTCCCCGGCTCCGCGTCGTCCCCTTCCTAGGCCTCGCCGTCGTCCACCGCCGTGGTGCTCTCGGCGCGGCGTGGTCAATGTGGTCAATGACTGACAATGTCATTTACTAGGGGGTACTCACCACGTCATCACCCGACCAGCTGGATCAGACCGAGGACCCCCACGGCGGTTCATTCATGGGCCACTTCGGGCAGCCCATGCCGCATACAAGGAGGTTTCCGCAAGACTTGGCGCCCAAGCCAAGGACTCTCCCAAACCCTAGGCCTCTGGTGCATATATAAACCGAGGCGAGGCTAGTCAATAGACAATCTTATATTCATTACTACAATCTCGTGGTAGATACATGTACTCTGTACTACACCCATATGAATACAATCAGAAGCAGCATGTAGGGTATTATCTCATCAACAGAGCCCGAAGCTGGGTAAAACCCCGTGTCCATGTAACCATCGCTCCAAGATGCCTAGCTTAGGACCCCTACTACGAGATACGCCAGATATTGAACCGACATTGGTGCTTTCATTGAGAGCCTGCTAGATGATTGACACAGATTGATGGATAATCAGGTGATATTTTTTCAGTCAGATCTGTTCTGTACTAGTTAGTTTTTGTGAGAATCATCGCTGGTTTTCGAGATTTGTTCACAGATTAGATTGAGATCAAGGTCTAAAATTTCGCTGCCAGATGCCTTGGTATCCGGCGTTCTACCTCGGTTTCGGTATTGGTAGACGGCGTGGTCTAGTCAAAGATCAACTAGCAGCTGGCCGCATTGTCGTATGTAGCACTAGATCACAAAGCCGAGGACAAATCCTCGCACGGGCAGCGGCCATCCAAGGGGAGATTCCTTTCCTTTTTTGTTTCTTTATTCCCTTTTTTAATTCGGCACCTAGGCCGTCGCTGGACGCTAGTAGTATGTTTGCTATGGAAAGCCTAGACCAAAGTACTAATGCGATGGAATCCTAGTATTTTGCACGATACCCTAGATTTGATCGGTGGATTGTAGTAATTCAAGTACTACTACTTCACGTTTGGATGAGAAACTAGTCTCTTCTTGGTACTAGCTTGTACTAGTTGGTACAGACCGCTTCTTTTTATATGCTTCGGTCTACTGTGGTCATCGCTCGTTAAACAGGTTTAATTTTTCCTGACTATTCGTCTATCACACGAAATTATTACACACAGAATATTTTTTGTCCATTTGTACTGCATTAGTTTTTGCAGAGATATTTTGTTGACGCATGTACATGCGTTTCCTATTCAAAGCGTATTCTCTGCAGGTCAGCATTCTTTGTGCTGCAGGTCTTGCAATCAGGTCTACACTGCGGGTCACCATTTCAGGGCGACCCGATATGCTGTCGCTGCCCTGTGCGCACTGCGTCCGTAACTTGGGCGCCCGTGCAAATTCGGATTTTGTCATCCCGCCGCGCCAACGCCCAGTGTCGACAATGGCCTCGCGCCACACCACATCTCTTTTAATAATTTATTTTACATAAAGAATTTTGTAAAGAATTTTTTTTGCTATCTGCTTTGTGCTACTTCATGCATGCAGATAATCGGCCTCGACTACGCCACGCCGCTGGCCGCACGGCCACCTCGGGAGGGTGACATCATCGCCCACCTCCATCGACAGAATTGTGTCGTCGCCTTGGAGCGCTGCCCTGTGTTGGCAACCCCGCATCGTCGCTTCATCAACCTACTCGGCCGGAGATTCCAGTGTCACCCGACGACCTGCTCCATCACCTCGGCTAGACTGGGGGCTTCACCTCTTCGGAGTGCCGAGCGATCGGGCTCGGGGGCTAAGACCTTGTACCGCACCAAGCGCGGACCGCGTCATCAATGCCGAACACATTAATCAGCTAAGTCGCTTTCATGCTCAAAAACTTTCAGTTTTAAATTTTGTTCGGTTCGGCCAAGCATTATAATTTGTTGGCAAAAAGTTGTTTGTGAAAAACTTCCTTGTCAAAACTTTGTTAGTGACACACAAATTCAAATACCCTGTTTACTTGGGGGCTTCCTCTATGAAGCCTTTCCTCTTGCATATGATTATACTTGTATGTCTTCGTTCCTTGTTCGTGTATTATGCCAGAATATGCACCATGTTGACTTAAGTGTTCCGCAAGCTGGGTTGCCTTGATCTTGTGTTTACCCCTACGTTCCGCTAGGGAGTAAAGGGAGCACCTCTGCGATTGTCACGGTCGGGTCATCCGAGCTCGGACCTCAGACTGGGTGAAGCCGAAAGCTAGCGCTCTTATTATTTTCAATCATGGTTGGCACACAACGGAACTCATGAATACAAAAAATCTATTGCACAAGTCTCGTAGTAATAATGAGCAACCGAAGAAAGGTATCGGTGGGGGTACTATTTTCTTCGAAGATGCTTCTTACACTTCATCAGTAATATAGCATAAGTTCCCTGAGCGCGCTTTGTCTGTTACAGCCTTATGGCCTGATTGCCTCGTTATCGGAGACACCGTCGATATTCTCGACAGGTGGAGTACATAACACTTTTCGGCCCTTGACCGAAGAGGGAGAAGCCGACGGTCGGTTAAGATTCGTTTAAAGTTTGGGTGAACATAGATATGATATAAGTACTTTGGTACATGCAATCATTATACATAAAATTCTTCTACCCAAGTCACTTGGGGGCTCTTAAATTTGCGTGAGCCATTTTATAATCAGTGTTTTCTTCTTAGTCGTTGCAAAGTCTTTTTCTATCACTCCCTTTTTCGACGCGAGTGTGTGGTCAATAGCTGAAGAGCCTAATTTCTCTCTCAAAGCTACTAGATTTTAGTTTGCTAAACTGGCATAATGAGAAGTACTCCACCTTCGGGATAGAAGGTTCAAGCCGTAGGTTGACCCTCTTGAAGTCTTGAGATAGGATGTGTCATGTTAAAGCACGATAGAAGCACAATTTTTCTCTCTCTAAGACCAATTTTCGATTTGGCACCGAACACTTGATCTAGTTCGGACGACCAGTTTTTACTGAAGTTTTTGGTTTTCCAAGCCCATGGCACTTTTAAACTATTTTTGTGTTTCTAGCATTAGTCTCGCAGTGCAACGCCGGACACCTTTAGAGATTCAGCAAAAACATGCTCGGATATTGCTTTATATGCATTGGTTTCGAATTGTGTTTTCTGTCAATAGTTGAGTTGCCCGGCTCCTGTGCTTGCTGCCTATGTTCCGCTTTGTTCGGCTAGGCGCGCAAAGGGAGAACCACTGTGATTGTGCTTCCAGCTAGCATGGTTAAGCGCCTCAGTGGAGAAAGCCGAAAATTCACTATCACAATAAGCATAAACTGGTCAGCGATCCAATGACTGTATTAAACTATAAAGATCGATAGAGGTCACCCCGTGTTAAATAACGGTCCGTTCATAACATTGACCGAAGTGTTTACGGCTTGACCTTGACTGTCGCCGAACACTAACCGGGGGCTAGTAACTGGCCTCCCAACTTTAAGCTCCTATGACTAAGTGAAAGTTATAAAGCCCGCATATCTGATTGCCTCGTTTCCGCTAACACAACCGCCTTCGGGCACCGAGACGTTGGCTAAGGGTTGTTTTGTTATTGCGACAACACCCTGCGTAGCATCTACAAGGGGGTGGAAGCCGACGATGGTCCACTTTCAACTGATAAACGGTCGCAACAGAGTCAAAATAAACATATCATCGGTGTTTTTATTTCATATACGAGGGCTGCCTTCCGCAATCATCGTTATAAAGCCATAAATATGCATCAATTTGACTTAAGATTTTGGCCAAGCTGGGTTGCCTGGCTCCTGTGCGTACGGCTAGGCGGTAAAGGGAGCACCTCTGTGATTGTTACTACCGGGTCATCCGAGTTAGTACCTCAGACTGGGTGAAGCCGAAAGCTAGCAATCTTAAAGGATCACATTGGTCGGCAATGATGGAAGTGAATATTTTGGTTCATTAATACCATAGAGTTTGGGAACTTTCCCCAAACTAAATCCTCAATATTTTCCTCCCACATTGATCGGATCGGAGGTGAGGTTTCATGATCATGATAAGCATGACGACCCAAAGAAAGGAACCGATAGCGGGACTATTTTCTTTGGAAGATGTTTCTTACGTTAAAACGTAATATAACATATCTTTCCGTGTACCTTTGTTTATAAAACCGTGTGGCCGGATTGCCTTGTTTTCCATAAATCTTTGCCCTTATAACAGCTTTATAAAATAGGAAAACACTCCTCAGCTACTGGCCGAAGAGGTTGAAGCCGATGGTCGATCAACAAAATTTTGTACAATACGGATTTGAGCATTAATGATGTAAAGTACTTGGATACATAGAATCATTACACATACTTTTGTGATTTTCCTTCGGATATCGATCCTTAATTCGGCCACCCGTGCCACATTAAGGCTCGGGGGCTACTGGGCTTCGCGCTCATTATTTATAAATATTAAAGGGGCACATCGATCCCTTGATCTGGTGTTGCCACCCGACCAGTGTCTCGGGGGCTACTGCATTGGCAATCCAGTGCAGAAAATTTAAGTGCAATATAGTTTTCGAGGAGATTATGATCCTCAGGTTAGTCTGTCGGACCCAACCTGAGTCTCGATGATTTTGCACACCGCTTTTTGTATCCCGAAGTATTCTGCCGAGCTAGGAGTTGACCCTCAGGACAATTTTGTGAATCAACCTGAGTCTCAGGGGCTACTGGGATCAGCGGTCTTATGTCATCCTTCAGGTGCATCTCGGGTTTTAGACCGATACACACCTTGAGGGCTACTGGCTATATATCTCGGCAGAGAATAAATTGCACCAATCAAAAATATTGACAAAAAATCGGCCCGCAGTCGGGGGGTGCACCACCTTGGAAGCAGTCCGGCATAAAGCTCGGGCGCCAGTGGCTGGCTCCATAGAGGGCATTTCCGGCATTAAGCTCGGCTAAACTCCTTCAACTTTTTTGAACCAAGGTGATCTATGACACCTCAAATATAGTCCGGCGTTGGAGCTCGGATGCAGTCCGGCGTTGGAGCTCGGGTACATTCCGACGTTGGAGCTCGGAAACAGTCCGGCGTTGGAGCTCGGATACATTCCGGTGTTGCAGCTCGGAAGCAGTCCGGCGTTGGTGCTCGGCTGCAAAAGATACCTCAAATACAGTCCGGCGTTGGAGCTCGGACGCAAGAGGACACCGCCGCCCGGGAACAACTTCAAACCCGAGGTGTGGCATAAAAATAACAAGGCATTGATAAAGGCCGGGAACTTAAAGGGGCTCCTCAGATACCCGATGTGTAAACTCTTCGGATGCACTTCGGCGATCCTCAAGATCGAAGATGAGAAGATTTGTTGAACCAATTTTCAAGACCGACGACCGAAGCGTAAGAACAGTTCAGAAGAATCGAGGAGCGTCCTCAACTTGAAGACCGGTTCAGGGGGCTACTGACGGTGTCATGGACTAGGGGGTACTCACCACGTCATCACCCGACCAGCTGGATCGGGCCGAGGACCCCCACGGAGGTTCATTCATGGGCCACTTCGGGCAGCCCATGCCGCATACAAGGAGGTTTCCACAAGACTTGGCGCCCAAGCCAAGGACTCTCCAAAACCCTAGGCCTCCGGTGCATATATAAACCGAGGCCAGGCTAGTCAATAGACAATCTTATATTCATTACTACAATCTCATGGTAGATACATGTACTCTGTACTACATTCATATGAATACAATCAAAGGCAGCATGTAGGGTATTATCTCATCAAGAGAGCCTGAAGTTGGGTAAAACCCCGTGTCCATGTAACCATCGCTCCAAGACGCCTAGCTTAGGACCCCTACTACGAGATACGCCGGATATTAAACCGACAACGAACGACTTCCATCAGAAGAGTACTGTACGTGGAGAGGCTGACAGCTGGGTCCACGGAAGCCGCAAGGAAGTGCCTCCTTATTACGCGCAAAATAATTATTCCTCCACCTGACAGCGGGGACCCACCGGACGGGCCACCGTATTTCGTGAAAAAAAGTTCCCCCTGACTGCTGGGACCTACCAGCTACATCTTCGCACGCAAGGAAGTGCGTCCGAGCAAAAAAAACGATTAGCCCCCCTGACTGCTGTGACCCACCAGCTACATCTTCGAACGCAAGGAAGTGCCTGACAGTCGGGGCCCACCTGGTCGAAGCGTACGTAGTGTTGTCATTCTGGTTGCAAACGTGTACGTACATACTGGTCGATGTAGAGGCGCGCACGTAGCATGTACACGTACGTACAGCGGCCAGTGTGCAAGAAAGAAAATACGGCCACGTACGTACATACGGGCGGGGTCTCAAACGCCTACTCGCGCATAAGTACGGCCAGGGCTCGTGTACATGGCTGGGTCGGAACGGAGAAACAGCGTCGTCGTCGTGTTCATGGGGAGGCAACGAAATGCGTCGTGTTCATCAGGAGGCAACGGAACGCGTGGGAGCCAACCGGCTTGGACAGAACAGCCCATAAAAACGAGGCCTGGCGTACAGCAGAACGGAGGAAATGGCCTTGTGTTCGACCGGCCACGGTCGAAACGGGATCCTGTTCATCGGGACGGGTCTGGCGTACCGCAAAACGAAGGAAACGGACTTGTGTTGGACCTCCTACGGTCGAAACGGGGTCCTGTTGATCGGGAGGGGTGTGGCGTACCGCAAAACGGAGGAAACGGACTTGTGTTGGAGCGCTACTGTCGAAACGGGGGTCCTGTTCATCGGGAGGGGTGTGGCGTACCGCAAAATGGGACTCCACGAGATACTGTTCATCTCCACCGTCGACCCCCTCCAGCCTCCACGGGCTACTGTTCATCCACCGTCGACCTCCTCCAGCCTCCACCTGCGACTGTTCATCCACGGGCTCCTGTTCATCCAGCCTCCACCGCGCGCTACTCTGTCGGCTACTGTTCAACCAGCCCTCTCCACGGGCTCCTGTTCAACCACCCCTCCACGGGCTACTGTTCATCCAGCGCTCCACCGTTTACTATTCATCCAGCCCTCCACGGGGTGGTCCTGTTCATCCAGCCCTCCATGGGGTCCTGTTCATCCAGAGGCAACACCACGGGGTCCTGTTCATGCACCCCCACCGGGAACTGTTCATCCAAACCCCCCCCCCCCAGCAACGCTCGCTGTTCATCCAAAGGCAGCATCGATCGGCTTCAGTTAGCAGAAATAGCGAAGGAATCGCTTGACCGGGTCCAGTAACGTTTCTAGTGCAATCGCTCGGGTTCAATTAGAGCCCAATGCCTCGCTCGGGTTCAGTTAGAGCCCAACGCCTTGCACACACACGCGTACGTGTACGAGAGAAACAAGCATCGCTCGGCCCCGACCACCCACTGTAACCGGGAACACCCCGATATTTTCCTCGCCCTCGCTTCTACCACGGCTTTTTCCGTCATGGACGGCCCAAAGAATGTCATGCAGCTGCGTCTCCGGCCCGCCCAGGATGAAAAGCCATTTTCTGTCATGATTTTTGTCATAGAAGTAGGAACCCACCACATCTATGATGATACCGGGTTTTGTCACAATTATCGTCATAGAAGTGTCATAAGTATGACAGAAAACAATTTCGTTTGGCCCAAAATGTCACGGATGTGTCTTTTTTTTGTAGTGAAGGAACCAACTCTGGACTGCCAAGATAAGTTTCCCGCCCGGGTCGACCAAGCACTATGGCATAGGATTCTCACTTGTTGCAGCCTTGTTGCGGCAACGTCGTCTCCCTTTCCTACCTCTTGGTGGCTGCTTGCGCCCTAAAGGCGACCTCTTGAGCATCGCGTCTCAGGAGCTCTTACTGGACCTCGGGCCGCTCACCTCCTGGCCTTGACCACGGCATCGCGACCTGGCATACCAGCGACGACGGCAGCCTGCCTGGGGACCGGGACCTGTCGGCGTAGAGCACCAAGCTGCCACGGGGTTGGAAAGGGGAGGCCGAGCCGAAACAAGACATGTGTTCGCAAATTTTCATAATGAGGATAATATCAACAAAAGACGTTACACACCCTTTACACGCCCCCGCGGGGTCCATCCCGATTCCTCGCAGGGAACAAAAGAAGGGAGTTTCTAGGAGCACTATCTACACGCGCCAGCGCGGCCGATGCCATCATCAACTGTGGGCCACGGGAGGCCGGCGCGAACCCTATCCAATTCAGCGACGGCGGCGGCTGGACGCTGCGGCCTTGCTCCGGGCGCGGCGAGAGCTCGGGGGCACGTAGCTGTCGTCGGTCATCTCCGGGGTCTCGTAGGGCTCAGGAGAGTCGCTGGACTCCCAAGCGCCGCCGCTACTGCTGGAGGAGCTGCTGGCGAAGCCAGCGGCAGGCTCGGCGATGGGCGTTGCACCGTCTCGATGACCCCCTCCTGGACAGCACTCCAGGCGGCAGCCTTCCTTGTCAAAGACCTTGAAGAACATGGTGGAGGCGCCGTCATACACAAAATGGATGGCGAGGGCACCTTCCGAGCGGCAAACTCGAGCAACCTCGCCCCAGCCACGGGTCATGAAGATCTATCCTGGGGAGATGGCTTCAACCTCCTCTCCAGTCGTCGGGACGTCCCAGTCGGCGTGTTGCAGCCAAAGCTCGAGGGGGCCCCTCGGCGGCATCTCGGCGGAGAAGAACTGCGGAAAGCGAATCCAAGTGAGCGGAGGCATCGCAGCCCACATCACGAGTTCGTGTGAGGAGTCCGCGGTGTGGGCACCGGGGGCAACGGCGTGCGTCACCCCGGCGCGTTGACCACGGCCACGGCATGGGCGGCGCCGCTCGCCCCTCCTTCCGGAGCCCTCGGCTTGGGCGTACAGAGGCAGCGGATACCCGGGAGGTGGCCGCTTGCACCAAGGCCTCGACACCTCCGGCCTCACGACCACGTCGCGGCGGTGGGCCAGCCTCTTCTTCGGCAGGAGTGGCACGGGCTCGTCGCGAGGGGTTTTTTCCCTCTCTGCGGCCGAGAACCTTCGTGTCGGCGCCATGAGTGTCACTGCTAGCGAAGAAGCCAGGGAGAAAGGAGCAAGCGGAGCAGGAAGAGATGAGCGATGGGGGCTCCGCCCCCTCCTCATTTATAGAGGGAGAAGGCCAACCGGTGATCCCCACGATCACAGGTAATGATGATTTTTCTCTGCATGCAGCAGGGACTCGTCAAGTCGGGCAGTTGCCGAGGCAGCGTGGGGAAGCATAGATGCCCACGTCCAATCAATCGCCACGCGTCGACCGAGGCCGCGGGCTATTGGGGCCTGCGGCGCTCCGCACTTGCCCCTTGGCTTCGCCTCGAAGCCAAGTCCGAGCGCGCCTTGGGCCCGGGGCTACTGTCGGCGTCCTGGGAACGGGGGTCCCCAGATTTGCCTGCCTGCGGCCCACCAGCGAACGCTCAAGACCCTCCCGAGGGGCCAAGCCTCGCGAGGCGGACGGCGCAAGACCTCCTCGGGGGCGGCCTCACCAGGCTGGCTCGCAAGGGGCGGAGAGATCAAGGCAAGGGGCACCTCGCGAGGTTCCTGTGACGTAAGCCATGACGACCGGGGCCAGGCGGGCGCCAGCTCGCGCAGCGTCCTCGTTTCCTCTTTGGTGCTAAAGAGGCAAGTGCAGGCAAGGAGTCCCGAGGCATCAGGCAAAGGTTTTCATATCGGTGCAACGAGACCAAGACCAGCAGGACGGCAGCACGAAGGTCACCGTCGAGCCCAAGACGGCGTCACCACCAGAGCCTTTGGTAGGCGAAGACCACCTTTAGTCAGGATAACTTGTACTAGTTGTCTCCCTTCAAATTTGGCCGTTGTGGGATCCCTTCCCGCCTAACATTTGGGAAGAGGACCATGGCCACTATAAATAGGGCTAGCCACCACAGTAGGAAGGGGGCCGAGAGGCAACTGATCCGAGGCCATTCAGATCATCCTCAACCACACAAACTCACCAAGCACAAGAGCACCTCTCCTTAGGAGGTTTTTCTTCCATTGTAACTATTCTTCGTCAGCCCAAGAGGTAATCCACCACACCACACTGGAGTAGGGTATTACACCACATCGGTGGCCCGAACCAGTATAAACCTTGTGTCCCTTTGTTCTGTGAGTTTGATGCATTGAGCCTTGAGATTGTGGTGAGGGCGAGTGCTAGGGGGAGGAGAGATCTTCGTGCGCACCCAAGTGTTCGAACTTCAAGGGTTTTGCCGGAACCCGAAATCTGACATAAACGAAAAATGGTAACCCCATTTTGAGCTTAAACGATGAGTACGACTTATGATCAAGTGTTCTCATTTGACTCCTTAGTCAATATACTCTAACATAGGTGACTTTGTCACCGCCCAATTCTAGATGAAGTTCTCTAGTGTTTCTCTGAATTCTTGCATTTTTTATAACCCTTCCCTTTTATCAAAAAAAACTTCATCTAGATTTTCTTTTCTCTGACTTTGTTCTGCATTTCTTTACATCGAATTCATTGCAAATCCTTCAGTTAAATCCTTGCAAATCCTTGTGAGATCTTATTTGCCTAGTGAGCTGAGGTGACTATTGCTCTTTTTCTGTGTTGGACTCGGTGACACCGGTTTGCTATTTTCGGTCCAACCGAATCCTTTCGGTGCAACCGAAGAACACAACTCGGTGCCACCGATTTCACCGCAGAGAAGATAATTTGCCACTTGTTCCTGCATTTTTGCTCCAACTCCACTCAATGATTCTTGTCCTCTACCAGTATCACATTTTATTTGCTTCTTTGCTCTGTGACTCAAGGACCAAACCTATTTTGACTCACACTCCAGAAGACCCCTTCTTGGAAATTGATGTCAAAGGGGGAGAGAGAGTTCACATCAAAGCTTAATCCTTCAAAAGGGGGAGAGAATACTTCAAACAGGGGGAGAATCACATGCCCCAGATGCTTGGCGTTCAAGAGGAGAGAAGTCACATGTCTTTAAGAGGGGAAAGACATGATTATGTTATCTGATCTGTTTTTGCTCTGACTCTGTTTCCTTACTTTCTGCCATTATCCAGTATAAGATTCAGGGGGAGAAAGACTGTCAGGGAAGGAAATCTTTGAATTCGTTGCATATCTTTCACCTTTCGGAACATGTCTATATTCAATAGAGTACCCAGTATTCACTCTCAACATGTTATCCCAATCTTGGTACTCTTGGGGCTTCTTTTGTTTGCTCTGTCTAGTAGATGTATCTGTGTTATCTAACCTTGTTTACTCAGGTTCATCTCTTCCTAAGCCAGCTCAAGACCACAAGGTAAGTATATGCATCACACTCATGTGCATGAAGATTTCTTGCTATTGTACATATTGTTTGCAAGAAAGAATCATGAACATGAGGTTACACTTCATATATTCATATCATTTGCTCTGATGCATATAGCCAAGATACATGTAACACATTGCTTGCTCATCCATGATTATGCATTCACAGGCTCTTACATTACATATTGACATGATTGCATACATGTAGGGGGAGCCTAAGCACGTTACATGTCCTTCCAAACCTTTACTTGCTACTCTCTTTATCTTTACCTAAAGCTTTGGTGTATGTTGTCATCAATTACCAAAAAGGGGGAGATTGAAAGCACAAGTGCTCCCTGGGTGGTTTTGGTAATTAATGTCAATATATCTCTTGTTGGACTAATGTTTTCATCTAGTGTATTTCAGACAAGTTCAACAGATGGAGTGGCATGGACAAGAGGATATGAACCCCTTCAAAATGCTAAGGACAAAAGATTGGCTCAAGCTCCAAAGCTCAAGACTCTACATTTTACTTTTAGTGATCCAAGATCACATTGAGTCCATAGGAAAGCCAATACTGTTAAAAGGGGATGAGGTGTTGCTTAATGGCTTGCTTTCTCAAAGTGCTTAGTGATATGCTCAAAAACCCTCAACCACTTTCTCATATCCACATATGTCCCAAACAAAAAGTCAAACTCGGCCCCACCGGAACTTTCTATCCGGCGCCACTGAGTTCAGCTGACATAGCCATTGCCATAAACCCTAATCAATTCGGTCTCACCGATGGGATCCCGGTCTCACCGAGATGGGCTTGCAAACTCTCTGGATCTTGTTGCATTGAATTCGGTCTTACCGAATTTTGTAATCGGTCCCACCGAGTTTGCCTGACCAACTCTCTGGTTAGCCTATTACCAAAATCGGTTCCACCGAGTTTGTGTAATTGGTCAAGTCGAGATGAGGTTTTACCCTAACCCTAGCACATCGGTCCCACCGAGTTGATTATATTGGTCCCACTGAAAAGCCTAACGTTCACATTTTGAACTAAATCGGTCTGATCGAGTTTCATTATTCGGTCCCACCGAGTTTGGTGATTTGTGTGTAATGGTTAGATTTTGTGTGGAGGCTATATATACCCCTCCACCCACTCTTCACTCGTGAGGAGAGCCATCAGAACATGCCTACACTTCCAGCATACATTTTCTGAGAGAGAACCACCTACTATGTGTTGAGGTCAAGATATTCCATTCCAACCACATAAATCTTGATCTCTAGCCTTCTCCAACTTGCTTTCCACTCAAATCATCTTTCCACCAAATCCAAATCTGTGAGAGAGAGTTGAGTGTTGGGGAGACTATC
The DNA here is from genome assembly GCF_002575655.3 of Aegilops tauschii subsp. strangulata. Classification (NCBI taxonomy): domain Eukaryota; kingdom Viridiplantae; phylum Streptophyta; class Magnoliopsida; order Poales; family Poaceae; genus Aegilops; species Aegilops tauschii. Next base: position 233,120,302 of record NC_053039.3, read on the forward strand.
ATTTGAAGCACAAGAGCAAGGAGTTCATCATCAACACACCATCTATTACCTTTTGGAGAGTGGTGTCTCCTAGATTGGTTAGGTGTCACTTGGGAGCCTCCGTCAAGATTGTGGAGTTGAACCAAGGAGTTTGTAAGGGCAAGGAGATCGCCTACTTCGTGAAGATCTACCCTAGTGAGGCAAGTCCTTCGTGGGCGATGGCCATGGTGGGATAGACAAGGTTGCTTCTTCGTGGACCCTTCGTGGGTGGAGCCCTCCGTGGACTCGCGCAACCGTTACCCTTCGTGGGTTGAAGTCTCCATTAACATGGATATACGATAGCACCACCTACCGGAACCATGCCAAAAATCTCTGTGTCTCCAATTGCGTTTGCACACTCCAATCCCATCCCTTTACATTCTTGTAAATTGCATGATTTACTTTCCGTTGCTCATATACTCTTGTCATGCTTGCTTGATATGTATTGTGAATGTTTACTCTTGTGCTAAAACTCCACCTTAACTTGAAGAAAATAAAAACTACAACTTTTTCTTGTTAAGAGTCTATTCACCCCCCTCTAGACACCTCTTCTCGATCCTTTCACCCACGCGTAGCGGGCCCTACCTGTCAGTGAGAAGCCAGAAGGCGGCGAGCTCGGACCAGTCGGCACGAGGGGAGGCCGACTCCCAGCAGGCGGCCCTCTCCCTCCCTCAAAGTCCGTGCGCCATTAATCAGAAGAGATGGGGAGTGGCTACAGTGATCGCCCGCCAGGAGGCGGTGCTGTAGCCACGCCTCCCCGACAAAGCACACATTGTCAGTGGCATTGCCACAGTGCTAAGTAGTCGGCAGGACTCGCCAGCGGCGGGCGCGGCCTGTCGGCCAAGTACGAGACAGCCAACGGGACCCACCAGGCGGCGGGCCCCAGCGGCCGGCGGAGAAGCCGGTGACCGTAGACACTGAGAGCCGGGTCCTACACCCGGCCAGATTACCTTTGTACCCCTGGGGGGTAGGCCTATATAAACCCCCCCAGGGTACCCATGCAAAGGGTTCAGACCTTAGTCCACCCACACATACAAAGAGAGAGGAAGCTAGGGCTAGCCTTGTTCTTCTTCCCCCGTCTAGAGAAACAGCTCAAGGAGCAAGCTTGTAGCCACCTTTGTTGCTTGAGTGATCATGTGGAGACCCCGTAGAGCAGGAGTAGGGTTGTTATCTCCTAGGAGAGCCCCGAACCTAGCTAAGATTCGCCGGCGGGCATGTTTGCGCCATATCCCATTTCTTGGCACCGGCAACATATTATTTGCCCCTCCATGATAAGCCATCCTTTGGCATATGTCGCACGACACCCCCGACAATCAACTCACAGATACTCGTGGTGACATTGGAGTATCTAGGTGACATGAGAGTTGGTTGATGTGTATCATATGGTGTTATTTTAGTACGAACTCTTGGGCTGTTTGTGACACTTATAGGAATGGGATAATTATATTCATGCCACTAGTTGTGTCCCACTCGGCTGATTTGCCCCTAGTTTAAAAAAACCCTTGGTTTTCCCCAAGTCCGTTTGCTCCTCTTATGTTTTTGCCCTTCCGTCACGTTTCCGGCCAGTTAATGTCGTTTGACCATGTGTTGAACGTCTTTGGACTTTTCTCTAGACCATTTTGCCCCTGCTTTCTCACTCTCTCACCAGCCACTTCCAGGTGCAAAATCTTATAATTAAGCAATTAATTAATTTCCTAATTATCTTATTTATTATAATATTTACTATTATTATTTCATTTTCATTTTCTTTTAAAACAGGGGGTTGGACCCACCTGTAAGTGGCATACCCAGCCACTACGTGGCTTGTGCCCACATACAGGCACCAGGGGGGCTCGGCCTCAGGCGGCCCGACGCGGCCTCCGCTGAGGCCATCGGCGGGCGCAGGCGAGGCAGGGAGGGCGCGTAGCGGGAGGGGCCGGCCCCGGGATGGCAGCGGGAGCGGGGCGCGCGAGCTACGGCGGCGGGCCCCAGGGGCGAGCCGGGGAGAGCGCGCACGACGATGGGCGGCGAGCAGCGGCGGGCGCGACCGCTGCGGCGGGCTCGGGGCTGGGATGTGCGCAGGTGGGCGAGGCTGCAGGTGGCAGCGAGCAGCGGGCGTAGCAGGCAGTAGGCCACGACGAGGCCAAGCGTGGGCATAGGCGGCACCATCGAGCGGCGCGGGACGGAGCGGGGCAGCGCGTGGCGCGTGCATGGCCACGGCGAGCTCCGGCCACAAGGAACGGCGGCGAGCAGAAGGAAGGGGAGATGGGGGTCCTCATCCTCATTTGCACGAGATCGGGGGTCGGCGAGGCTGGACACTGACCGGTGAGAAAGCAGGGGCAAAATGATCCAGAGAAAAGTCCAAAGGCAGTCAACACATGGTCAAACTGCACTAACTGGACGGATACGTGACGGAAGGGCAAAAACATAAGAGGAGCAAACAGACTTGGGCAAAACCATGGGTTTTCGAAAACTAGGGGCAAATCAGCCGAGTGGGAGACTAGTGGCATGAATACAATTATCCCTATAGGAATAGCTCAATAGATCGATTAGAAAGGCTAACTTTGAGGTGGTTTCATACCCTACAAACAATTTTGTCTTATGTTCTTTGCTAGATAAGAACTTTGAGTGATTCTTTATCGCACATTGAGGGACTATCATATGATTTAATTATGTTAGCACAGTTGAGAGATTGCACTAGCGAAAGTATGAACCCTAGGTCTTGTTTCTAAGCATTGCAATACCGTTTGTGCTCACTTTTGTTACTTGCTACCTTGCTGTTTTTTATTGTTCCTACTACAAAAACATATATCTACTATCCATATTACACTTGTATCACCATCTCTTCGCCGAACTAGTGCACCTATACAATTTGCCATTGTATTTGGTGTGTTGGGGAGACAAGAGACTCTTTGTTATTTGGTTACAGGGTTGTTTGAGAGAAACCATCTTCATCCTACGCCTCCCACGGATTGATAAACCTTAGGTCATCCACTTGAGGGAAAATTGCTATTGTCCTACAAAACTCAGCGCTTGGAGACCCAACACGAGTCTACAAGAATAAGCTATGTAGTAGACATCATCTATCTCTCCCCTGTTCACCCTTGTAATGGCATCTCCACCGTGGACCCTTGAAGATCCAGTATTTTTCTGGACCGAGTGTTCCAGACGCCATAAACCATCCAACAGTATCCAACATTTGTCTGCGGACCAATCTGGCTTTTCATTTCCCCGCAATCATAAGCAAACAATTAGGCTTTGTGAGAGTTCAGACACCCGCCGCGTAGGACACCGACACCCCTGATCCATCCAAAACAGATGTGGAGCCCGCGCATTTGGAGCTGGCCACACTGTTTTCACGGAACAACCCTCCTTTCTCAACCCTCTTCGCTACCATCCCGCCGCTCTTCACCCCAATTCCAGCCCTTTTTCGCCGCCGCCGCCGCCGCATGGACTTGTACCAAAAATTACTAGATATGGCAAAGGTGGAGGATTCGGCAAAGCCGGTCGCCCAAAAGATCAACTCGGCGACACAACAAGCCCGCCGCCTCAAACAGAAGAAAAGGAGGCACCACTCAAAAAGATGGGCAGTAGGGGAAGCAGATGATGACCCACAAGTATAGGGGATCTATCGTTGTCCTTTCGATAAGTAAGAGTGTCGAACCCAACGAAGAGCAGAAGGAAATAACAAGTGGTTTTCAGCACGGTAATTTCTACAAGCGCTGAAATTGTCGGTAATAGGTAGTTTGATAGCAAGATAATTTGTAACAAGCAAGTAACAATAATGGTAAATAAAGTGCAGCAAGGTAGCCCAATCCTTTTTACGCAAAGGACAGGCCAAGATGGTCTCTAATAATAAGTAAAGTGTTCTTGAGGGCACACGGGAATTTACTATAGTCACTTTCATCATGTTGGTTTGGTTCGCGTTCGCTAATTTGATAATTTGATATGTGGGTGGACCGGTGATTGGGTGCTGTTCTTACTTGAACAAGCCTCCCACTTATGATTAAATCCCTCGCAAGCATCCACAACTACGAGAAAAGTATTAAGATGAAATCTAACCATAGCATTAAACATACGGATCCAAATCAGTCCCTTACAAAGTAGCGCATAAACTAGGGTTTAAGCTTCTGTCACTCTAGCAACCCATCATCTAATAACTACTCCACAATGCATTCCCTTAGACCCAAAGATGGTGAAGTGACATGTAGTCGACGTTCACGTGACACCACTAAGGGAATCTCAACACTCATATCATCAAAATATCGAACGCATATCAAGTTCACATGATTACTTGCAACAAGACTTCTCCCGTGACCTCAAGAACAAAAGTAACTACTCACAAGTGATATCAAGTTCACATGATTACTTGCAACCCATCATGCAATTACAAGATGTAATCAACACTACTAGTCACCCACAGGTACCAATCAGAGGTTCCGGTACAAAGATTGAACACAAGAGATGAACTAGGGTTTGAGAGGAGATGGTGATGTTCAAGATGTGGATGGAGATTGGCCTCCCAAAGATGAGAGGGTTGTTGGTGATGATGATAACTTCGATTTCCCCATCCGGGAGGGAAGTTCCCCCGGCAGAATCGCTCCGCCATATGGAAAAAGTGCTCCTGCCCAAGTGTTGGGGAACATAGTAATTTCAAAAAAATTCCTACGCACACGCAAGATCATGGTGATGCATAGCAACGAGAGGGGAGAGTGTTGTCCACGTACCCTCGTAGACCGTAAGTGGAAGCATTATGACAACGCGGTTGATGTAGTCGTACGTCTTCACGATCGACCGATCCTGGTACCGAAAGTACGACACCTCCGCGATCTGCACACGTTCAGCTCGGTGACGTCCCACGAACTCACGATCCAGCAGAGTGTCGAGGGAGAGCTTCGTCAGCACGACGGCGTGATGACGGCGATGATGGCTACCGGCGCAGGGCTTCGCCTAAGCACTATGATGATATGACCGAGGTGGATTATGGTGGAGGGGGGCACCGCACACGGCTGGAAACAATCAACTTGTGCGTCCTAGGGTGCCCCCTGCCCCCGTATATAAAGGAGCAAGGGGGGAGGCCGACCGGCCCTTGGGGCGCGCCAGGAGAGGAGGAGTCCTCCTCCTAGTAGGAGTAGGACTCCCCTTTCCTACTCCTACTAGGAGGGGGAAAGGAAGGAGGAGAGGGAGAAGGAAAGGCGAGCGCCGCCCCCCTTCCCTAGTCCAATTCAGAACAGAGGGGGAGGGGGCACGCGGCCTACCCTGGCCAGCCCTCTCTCTCTCCACTAAGGCCCATGTGGCCCATTAGTTCTACCGGCGGGTTTCGGTAACCCTCCGGCACTCCGATTTTCTCCGAAATCACCCGGAACTCTTCCGATGTCCGAGTATAGCCGTCCAATATATCAATCTTTATGTCTCGACCATTTCGAGACTCCTCGTCATGTCCTTGATCACATCCGGGACTCCGAACTATCTTCGGTACATCAAAACACATAAACTCATAATATCGATCGTCACCGAACATTAAGCGTGCGTACCCTACGGGTTCGAGAACTATGTAGACATGACCGAGACACGTCTCCGGTCAATAACAAATAAGAATTTGGATGTTAATATTGGCTCCCACATATTCTACGAAGATCTTTATCGATCAAACAGCATAACAACATATGTTGTTCCCTTTGTCATCGGTATGTTACTTGCCCGAGATTCGATCGTCGGTATCTCAATACCTAGTTCAATATCGTTACCGTCAAGTCTCTTTACTCGTTCCGTAATGCATCATCCTGTTGGGAATCGTAGCATAATTTTAAAATTTTCCTACGCTCACCAAGATGCATCTATGGATTATACTAGCAATGAGGGGAAAGGAGTGCATCTACATACCCTTGTAGATCGCGAGCGGAAGCGTTCCAATGAACGTGGATGACGGAGTCGTACTCGCCGTGATTCAAATCACCGATGACCTAGTGCCGAACGGACGGCACCTCCGCGTTCAACACACGTACGGTGCAGCGACGTCTCCTCCTTCTTGATCCAGCAAGGGGGAAGGAGAGGTTGATGGAGATCCAGCAGCACGACGGCGTGGTGGTGGATGTAGCGGGATGCCAGCAGGGCTTCGCCGAGCTTCTACGAGAGAGAGAGGTGTAGCAGGGGAGGAGGGAGGCGCCCAAGGCTGTGATCTTGCTGCCCTCCCCCCCCTTTATATAGGCCCCCTGGGAGGGGGGGCGCCGGCCACAACCCATCTAGAGGGGGGGCGGCGGCCAAGGGGGGTGCCTTGCCCCCCAAGGCAAGTGGGGCGCCCCCCCACCCTAGGGTTTCCAACCCTAGGCGCAGGGGGGAGGCCCATGGGGGGCGCCCAGCCCACTAGGGGCTGGGGCCCTTCCCACTTCAGCCCACGGGGCCCTCCGGGATAGGTGGCCCCACCCGGTGGACCCCCGGGACCCTTCCGGTGGTCCCGGTACAATACCGGTAACCCCCGAAACTTTCCCGGTGGCCGAAACTTGACTTCCTATATATAATTCTTCACCTCCGGACCATTCCGGAACTCCTCGTGACGTCCGGGATCTCATCCGGGACTCCGAACAACTTTCGGGTTTCCGCATACTCATATCTCTACAACCCTAGCGTCACCGAACCTTAAGTGTGTAGACCCTACGGGTTCGGGAGACATGCAGACATGACCGAGACGCCTCTCCGGTCAATAACCAACAGCGGGATCTGGATACCCATGTTGGCTCCCACATGTTTCACGATGATCTCATCGGATGAACCACGATGTCGAGGATTCAATCAATCCCGTATGCAATTCCCTTTGTCAATCGGTATGTTACTTGCCCGAGATTCGATCGTCGGTATCCCAATACCTTGTTCAATCTCGTTACCGACAAGTCTCTTTACTCGTACCGTAATGCATGATCCCGTTACTAACGCCTTAGTCACATAGAGCTCATTATGATGATGCATTACCGAGTGGCCCAGAGATACCTCCCCGTCACACGGAGTGACAAATCCCAGTCTCGATCCGTGCCAACCCAACAGACACTTTCGGAGACACCCGTAGTGCACCTTTATAGTCACCCAGTTACGTTGTGACGTTTGGCACACCCAAAGCACTCCTACGGTATCCGGGAGTTGCACGATCTCATGGTCTAAGGAAAAGATACTTGACATTGGAAAAGCTCTAGCAAACGAAACTACACGATCTTATATGCTATGCTTAGGATTGGGTCTTGTCCATCACATCATTCTCCTAATGATGTGATCCCGTTATCAATGACATCCAATGTCCATAGTCAGGAAACCATGACTATCTGTTGATTAACGAGCTAGTCAACTAGAGGCTTACTAGGGACACGTTGTGGTCTATGTATTCACACATGTATTACGATTTCCGGATAACACAATTATAGCATGAACAATAGACAATTATCATGAACAAAGAAATATAATAATAACCATTTATTATTGCCTCTAGGGCATATTTCCAACACATCCCGCAACTAACTCATTAGTCACATTGCTTGCAAGGCTTATAATGATGTGCATTATCGAGAGGGCCCAGAGATACCTCTCGGACAATCGGAGTGACAAATCCTAATCTTGATCTATGCCAACTCAACAAGTACCATCAGAGACACCTGTAGAGCACCTTTATAATCACCCAGTTACGTTGTGACGTTTGGTAGCACACAAAGTGTTCCTCCGGTATTCGGGAGTTGCATAATCTCATAGTCATAGGAACATGTATAAGTCATGAAGAAAGCAATGGCAATATACTAAACGATCAAGTGCTAAGCTAACGGAATGGGTCAAGTCAATCACATCATTCTCTAATGATGTGATCCCGTTAATCAAATAACAACTCATGTCTATGGCTAGGAAACATAACCATCTTTGATTCAACGAGCTAGTCAAGTAGAGGCATACTAGTGACACTCTGTTTGTCTATGTATTCACACATGTACTAAGTTTTCGGTTAATACAATTCTAGCATGAATAATAAACATTTATCATGATATAAGGAAATATAAATAACAACTTTATTATTGCCTCTAGGGCATATTTCCTTCAGTCACCCACTTGCACTAGATTCAATAATCTAGATTACACAGTAATGATTCTAACACCCGTGGAGTCTTGGTGTTGATCAACGGGTCTGGAACATTCAGATCCGTATGTATCTTGCAAATCTCTATGTCTCCCTCCTTGACTTGATCGCGGATGGAATTGAAGCGTCTCTTGATGTGCTTGGTTCTCTTGTGAAATCTGGATTCCTTTGCCAAGGCAATTGCACCAGTATTGTCACAAAATATTTTCAGTGGACCCGATGCACTAGGTATGACACCTAGATCGGATATGAACTCCTTCATCCAGACTCCTTCATTTGCTGCTTCCGAACCAGCTATGTACTCCGCTTGACACGTAGATCCCGCCACGACGCTTTGCTTAGAACTGCACCAACTGACAGCTCCACCATTCAATATAAACACATATCCGGTTTGTGACTTAGAGTCATCCGGATCAGTGTCAAAGCTTGCATCGACGTAACCATTTACGATGAGCTCTTTGTCACCTCCATAAACAAGAAACATATCCTTAGTCCTTTTCAGGTATTTCAGGATGTTCTTGACCGCTGTCTAGTGATCCACTCTTGGATTACTTTGGTACCTCCCTGCTAAACTGATAGCAAGGCGCACATCAGGTCTGGTACACAGCATTGCATACATGATAGAGCCTATGGCTGAAGCATAGGGAACACCTTTCATTTTCTCTCTGTCTTCTGAAGTGGTCGGGCATTGAGTCTGACTCAACTTCACACCTTGTAACACAGGCAAGAACCCTTTCTTTGCTTGATCCATTTTGAAGTCTTCTGAAGTGGTCGGGCATTGAGTCTGACTCAACTTCACACTTGTAACACAGGCAAGAACCCTTTCTTTGCTTGAGCCATTTTGAACTTTTTCAAAACTTTATCAAGGTATGTGCTTTGTGAAAGTCCAATTAAGCGTCTTGATCTATCTCTATAGATCTTGATGCCCAATATATAAGCAGCTTCACCGAGGTCTTTCATTGAAAAACTCTTGTTCAAGTATCCTTTTATGCTATCCAGAAATTCTATATCATTTCCAATCAACAATATGTCATCCACATATAATATTAGAAATGCTACAGAGCTCCCACTCACTTTCTTGTAAATACAGGCTTCTCTAAAAGTCTGTATAAAACCATATGCTTTGATCACACTATCAAAACGTTTATTCCAACTCCGAGATGCTTGCACCAGTCCATAAATGGATTGCTGGAGCTTGCACACTTTGTTAGCGTCCTTTGGATCGATAAAACCTTCAGGTTGCATCATATACAAGTCTTCTTCCAGAAATCCATTCAGGAATGCAGTCTTTACATCCATTTGCCAAATTTCATAATCATAAAATGCAGCAATTGCTAACATGATTCAGACGGACTTAAGCATCGCTACGGGTGAGAAGGTCTCATCGTAGTCAACTCCTTGAACTTGTCGAAAACCTTTCACAACAAGTCGATCATTGTAGACAGTAACATTACCGTCAGCGTCAGTCTTCTTCTTGAAGATCCATTTATTCTCGATGGCTTGTCGATCATTAGGCAAGTCAGCCAAAGTCCCCACTTTGTTCATACATGGATCCCATCTTAGATTTCATGGCCTCAAGCCATTTCACGGAATCTGGGCTCATCATCGCTTCCTCATAGTTCGTAGGTTCGTCATGGTCAAGTAACATGACCTCCAGAACAGGATTACCGTACCACTCTGGTGCGGATCTTACTCTGGTTGACCTACGAGGTTTGGCAGTAACTTCATCTGAAGTTACATGATCATCATCATTAGCTTCCTCACTAATTGGTGTAGGATTCACAGGAACAGATTTCTGTGATGAACTACTTTCCAATAAGGGAACAGGTACAATTACCTCATCAAGTTCTACTTTCCTCCCACTCACTTCTTTCTAGAGAAACTCCTTCTCTAGAAAGGATCCATTCTTTGCAACGAATGTCTTGCCTTCGGATCCGTGATAGAAGGTGTACCCAACTGTCTCCTTTGGGTATCCTATGAAGACACATTTCTCCGATTTGGGTTCGAGCTTACCAGGTTGAAGCTTTTTCACATAAACATCGCAGCCCCAAACTTTAAGAAACGACAACTTTGGTTTCTTGCCAAACCACAGTTCATAAGGTGTCGTCTCAACGGATTTAGATGGTGCCCTATTTAACGTGAATGCAGCTGTCTCTAAAGCATAACCCCAAAACGATAGCGGTAAATTAGTAAGCGACATCATAGATCGCACCATATCTAGTAAAGTACGATTATGACGTTCGGACACACCATTACGCTGTGGTGTTCCGGGTGGCATGAGTTGCGAAACTATTCTGCATTGTTTCAAATGAAGACCAAACTCGTAACTCAAATATTCTCCTCCACGATCAGATCGTAGAAACTTTATTTTTCTTGTTACGATGATTTTCCACTTCACTCGGGATTCTTTGAACTTTTCAAATGTTTCAGACTTATGTTTCATCAAGTAGATATACCCATATCTGCTCAAATCATCTGTGAAGGTGAGAAAATAACGATACCCGCCACGAGCATCAACATTCATCGGACCGCATACATCAGTATGTATGATTTCCAATAAATCTGTTGATCGCTCCATTGTTCCGGAGAACGGAGTTTCAGTCATCTTGCCCATGAGGCATGGATCGCAAGTACCAAGTGATTCATAATCAAGTGACTTCAAAAGTCCATCAGAATGGAGTTTCTTCATGCGCTTTACACCAATATGACCCAAACGGCAGTGCCACAAATAAGTTGCACTATCATTATCAACTCTGCATCCTTTGGCTTCAATATTACGAATATGTGTATCACTACTATCGATATTCAACAAAAATAGACCACTCTTCAAGGATGCATGACCATAAAAGATATTACTCATATAAATAGAACAACCATTATTCTCTGATTTAAATGAATAACCGTATCGCATCCAGATATAATGTTCATGCTTAACGCTGGCACCAAATAACAATTATTCAGGTCTAAAACTAATCTCGAAGGTAGATGTGGAGGTAGCGTGCCGACTGCGATCACATCGACTTTGGAACCATTTCCCACGCGCATCGTCACCTCGTCCTTAGCCAATCTTCGCTTAATCCGTAGTCCCTGTTTTGAGTTGCAAATATTAGCAACAGAACCAGTATCAAATACCCAGGTACTACTGCGAGCATTAGTAAGGTACACATCAATAACATGTATATCACGTATACCTTTGTTCACCTTGCCATCCTTCTTATCCGCCAAATACTTGGGGCAGTTCCGCTTCCAGTGACCAGTCCCTTTGAAGTAGAAGCACTCAGTCTCAGGCTTAGGTTCAGACTTGGGCTTCTTCACTTGAGCAGCAACTTGCTTGCCGTTCTTCTTGAAGTTCCCCTTCTTCCCTTTACCCTTTTTCTTGAAACTGGTGGTCTTGTTGACCATCAACACTTGATGCTCCTTCTTGATTTCTACCTCCGCAGCCTTTAGCATTGCGAAGAGCTCGGGAATTGTCTTATCCATCCCTTGCATATTATAGTTCATCATGAAGCTCTTGTAGCTTGGTGGCAGTGATTGAAGAATTCTGTCAATGACACTATCATCAGGAAGATTAACTCCCAGTTGAATCAAGTGATTATGATACCCAGACATTTTGAGTATATGCTCACTGACATAACTATTCTCCTCCATCTTGCAGCTGTAGAACTTATTGGAGACTTCATATCTCTCAATCCGGGCATTTGCTTGAAATATTAACTTCAACTCCTGGAACATCTCATATGCTCCATGACGTTCAAAACGTCGTTGAAGTCCCGGTTCTAAGCCGTAAAGCATGGCACACTGAACTATCGAGTAGTCATCAGCTTTGCTCTGCCAGACGTTCATAACATCTGGTGTTGCTCCTGCAGCGGGTTTGGCACCTAGCGGTGCTTCCAGGACGCAATTCTTCTGTGCAGCAATGAGGATAATCCTCAAGTTACACACCTAGTCTGTATAGTTGCTACCATCATCTTTCAACTTAGCTTTCTCTAGGAACGCATTAAAATTCAACGGAACAACAGCACGGGCCATCTCTCTACAACAACATAGACATGCAAAATACTATTAGGTACTAAGTTTATGATAAATTAAAGTTCAATTAATCATATTACTAAAGAACTCCCACTTAGATAGACATCCCTCTAATCATCTAAGTGATCACGTGATCCATATCAACTAAACCATGTCCGATCATCACGTGAGATGGAGTAGTTTTCAATGGTGAACATCACTATGTTGATCATATCTACTATATGATTCACGCACGACCTTTCGGTCTCAGTGTTCCGAGGCCATATCTGCATATGCTAGGCTCGTCAAGTTTAACCCGAGTATTTTGCGTGTGCAAAACTGGCTTGCACCCGTTGTATGTGAACGTAGAGCTTATCACACCCGATCATCACGTGGTGTCTCGGCACGACGAACTTTCGCAACGGTGCATACTCAGGGAGAACACTTTTACCTTGAAATTTAGTGAGAGATCATCTTATAATGCTACTGTCGAACTAAGCAAAATAAGATGCATAAAGGATAAACTGTCGGCGTCCTGGGAACGGGGGTCCCCAGACTTGCCTGCCTGCGGCCCACGGCGTGGCTCCACCAGTGGCCCCGTACGGCCCATCTTCACCAGCAAACACTCAAGACCCTCGCGAGGGGCCGAGCCTCGCGAGGCGGACGATGCAATACCTCCTCGGGGGCAGCCCCACCAGGCTGGCTCGCGAGGGGCTGAGAGATCAAGGCAAGGGGCACCTCGCGAGGTTCCTGTGACGTAAGCCATGACGACCGGGGCCAGGCGGGCGCCGGCGCGCGCAGTGTCCTCGTTTCCTCTTTGGTGCTAAAGAGGCAAGCGTAGGCGAGGAGTCCCGAGGCATCAGGCAAAGGTTGCCATATCGGTGCAACGAGACCAAGACCAGCAGGACGGCAGGACAGAGGTCACCGTGGAGCCCAAGACAGCGTCACCACCAGAGCCTTTTGCAGGCGAAGACCATCTTTAGTCAGGATAACTTGTATTAGTTGTCTCCCTTTGAATTTGGCTGTTGTGGCATCCCTCCCCGCTCAATATTTGGGAAGAGGGCCAGGGCCTCTATAAATAGGACTAGCCACGATCGTAGCAAGGGACGGATCATTCAGATCATCCCCATCCACACAAGCTCACCAAGCACAAGAGCACCTCTCCTCAGGAGGTTGTTCTTCCGATTGTATTAGTTCATCCTCAGCCCAAGAGGCAATCCACCACACCACACTGGAGTAGGGTATTAAACCACATCGGTGGCCCAAACCAGTATAAACCTTGTGTCTCTTGTTCTGTGGGCTCGACGCGCTGAGCCTTGAGATCGCGGTGAGGGTGAGAGCTAGAGGGAGGAGAGATCTTCGTGCGCACCCCAGTGTTCAAACTTCAATGGTTTTGCCGGAACTTGAAATCCGACATTTGGCGCGCCAGGTAGGGGTGCACTGAAGCCTTCCTTCCATTGATCTACGCTCTGCCACCACCGCGCTTCGCCCCCATGGCCGGCGCTGCTCTTCCGGCTGCGACGATAGATGCCCGCGGCGGGGCCAGGGGGCTCCGAGCCTTAGCCCCGCCTTGCGGCGGGCGCAGTGGCCACCCAAGTTCAAACCAGAGATGCTGCCGCGCTACGATAGCGCGGCGGACCCGTCGGCTTTCCTACTGGCGTATGGAGAGGCTGTCTTGAAGGCTGGGGGCAACGATAAGGTCATGGCCAACTGGCTTCCCATGGCCCTCACTGGTGCACCACGCGCCTGGCTGCTCAACCTCCCAGGATCTACGGTGGCATCTTGGGAGGAGTTGCGCTGCCTCTTCTCTGTGCGCTTCGCGGCACTGGCGCACCTCGCTGTCGCGGCCCTCCTCAGCGGCTCGCAAGCGCCGCCCTCAGACCATCACACCAAGCCGTTCTTCTGCCAGATCGGCGCCGCCTCCGCGCGGCAGGGGGATCCCCCGGGTTGGGCGGCGCCCAAGGCCGACCTGACCTTCGACGCAGGGGATCACCCTGTCACCACCGTCGGCTCGGGCGTGCTCCCAATGCTTTGCACTTCCAACATCTGCAGCGTAGCCGTCACCAAGACCCTCATCGACGGTGGCGCCGGCCTCAACATGCTCTCTGTGGAGGCTTTTAGCCTCCTTCACATACCGCTCGAGCGACTCCGCCCCAGCAAGCCCTTCTCCGGGGTCGGTGGCGGCTCCTCCAGCTCCCTGGGGCAGATCCGTCTTCCGTGACCTTCGGCACACGCGACAACTATCGTACGGAGCTGATCGACTTCGACATCGCCCGCATTGGCCTCCCGTACAACGCCATCCTCTGGTACCCGGCTCTGGCTCAGTTCATGGCGGCAACCCATCCGGCCTACAACCTCATGAAGATTCCTGGGAGCAAGGACGTCCTCACCGTAGTCGGAGATACCAAGGAAGCTCTGGTAGTGCTCAAGCTTGCCCTCAAGACCGCCGTGGCGGCGCGACCGACCGACGAGGTCGTCTCCGGGGTTAAGGAGGCCGCACCAGCTAAGAAGAAGCAGTTGTTCACTCAAGATCGGGCGGAAACCAAGCAGGTGCCGGTCGAGGAAGATGGGTCCTCTGGAGCCACCTTCACCATAGGTGCCAACCTCGACCGGGATCAAGAGGAGGCATTGGTGAAGTTCTTGCGCGCTAACAAGGAAGTATTCGCCTGGGAGCCCAAGCAGCTGGTAGGGGTCCCAAGAGGGGTGATCGAGCATCACTTGAGGGTGTGCCCCAATGTGCGCCCTATGAAGCAGAAGGCGCGGCGACAGTCCGCGGAGAAGCAGTCCTTCATCGTCCAGGAAACCCGCAAACTGGAGGCAGCAGGTGTCATTCGCGAAGTTCGGTACCCCGAGTGGCTGGCAAACCCTGTCGTCGTGCCGAAGAAAGGCGGGAAGGAGCGCATGTGTGTCGACTTCACCAACCTTAACAAGGCCTGTCCCCAAGATCCGTTCCCACTTCCACGCATCGACCAGATCGTTGACTCCACCACCGAGTGCGACATGCTATGCTTCCTGGATGCGTTCTCAGGCTATCATCAGATCAAGATGGCGGTAGAGGACGTGGAGAAGACGGCCTTCCTAACCCCTTGTGGGGTGTACTGCTACACTTGCATGCCGTTCGGGCTGCGCAACACAGGCGCGACCTTCCAACGGCTGATGCACATCGCCCTGGATCAGCAGCTGGGGAGGAACGCTGAAGCCTACGTTGACAACATTGTGGTAAAGTCTCGGGAGGCGAGAACTTTGATTCAGGAGCTGGAGGAGACCTTCGCGAGCCTGCGCCAGGTGGACTTGCGGCTCAACCCGAAGAAGTGCGTGTTTGGCGTCCCCTCCGGCAAGCTCTTGGGCTTCCTCGTGTCCCACAGGGGGATCAAGGCCAACCCGGAGAAGGTCAAGGCGATCGAAGACATGAGTCCACCACAAACCCTCAAGGAGATGCAGAAGCTTGCCGGCTGCGTGACTTCGCTGGGGCGCTTCATCTCGAAGCTGGGAGAGCGCGCCCTATCGTTCTTCAAGCTGATGAAGAAGAAGGGCCCATTTGAGTGGACCCCGGAGGCCGACCAGGCGTTTCAAGACCTCAAGAGATACCTGACCAGCCCCCCGGCGATGGTGGTGCCCCGCCCTCTTGAGCCCCTGGTGCTTTACCTTGCTGCCACTCGTTACTCCGCCAGTGCAGCTCTGGTGGCGGTGCGGGAAGAGCGCTAGGCCAAGGATGTGTCGCGGAGACGCCCACGTCCAATCAATCTCCATGCGTCAACCAAGGCCGCAGGCTGTTGGGGCCCGCGGCGCTCCGCACTTGCCCTTTGGCTTTGCCTCGAAGCCAAGTCCGAGCGCGCCTTGGGCCCGGGGGCTACTGTCGGCGTCCTGGGAACGGGGGTCCCTAGACTTGCCTGCCTGCAGCCCACGGCGTGGCTCCACCAGCGGCCCCGTACAGCCCATCTTCAACAGCAAACACTCAAGACCCTCGCGAGGGGCCGAGCCTCGCGAGCCGGACGACGCAAGTCCTCCTCGGGGGCAGCCTCACCAGGATGGCTCGCGAGGGGCGGAGAGATCAAGGCAAGGGGCACCTCGCATGGTTCCTGTGACGTAAGCCATGATGACCGGGGCCAGGCGGGCGCTAGCGCGCGCAGTGTCCTTGTTTCCTCTTTGGTGCTAAAGAGGCAAGCGCAGGCGAGGAGTCCCGAGGCATCATGCAAAGGTTGCCATATCGGTGCAACGAGACCAAGACCAGCAGGACGGCAAGACGGAGGTCACCGTGGAGCCCAAGACGGCATCACCACCAAAGCCTTTGGCAGGCGAAGACCACCTTTAGTCAGGATAACTTGTACTAGTTGTCTCCCTTCGAATTTGGCCGTTGTGGCATCCCTTCCCGCTCAATATTTGGGAACAGGACCAGGGCCTCTATAAATAGGACTAGCCACCATCGTAGCAAGGGACGGATCATTCAGATCATCCCCATCCACACAAGCTCACCAAGCACAAGAGCACCTCCCCTCAGGAGGCTGTTCTTCCGATTGTACTAGTTCATCCTCAGCCCAAGAGGCAATCCACCACACCAAACTGGAGTAGGGTATTACACCACATCGGTGGCCCGAACCAGTATAAACCTTGTGTCTCTTGTTCTGTGGGCTCGGCACTGAGCCTTGAAATCGCGGTGAGGGTGAGAGCTAGAGGGAGGAGAGATCTTCGTGCGCACCCCAGTGTTCGAACCTCAAGGGTTTTGCCGGAACCCGAAATCCGACATAAACATGACATGCAATCAATATAAGTGATATGATATGGCCATCATCATCTTGTGCCTTTGATCTCCATCTCCAAACAACCGTCATGATCGCCATCGTCACCGGAGCGACACCTTGATCTCCATCGTAGCATCGTTGTCGTCTCGCCAACTATTGCTTCTATGACTATCGCTACCGCTTAGTGATAATGTAAAGCAATTACATGGCGATTACATTTCATACAATAAAGCGACAACCATATGGATCCTGCCAGTTGCCGATAACTTTGTTACAAAACATGATCATCTCATACAATAAAGTTTAGCATCATGTCTTGACCATATCACATCACAACATGCCCTGCAAAAACAAGTTAGACGTCCTCTACTTTGTTGTTGCAAGTTTTACGTGGCTGCTATGGGCTGAGCAAGAACCGTTCTTACCTACGAATCAAAACCACAACAATTTTTTGTCAAATATGTGTTGTTTTAACCTTCAACAAGGACCGGGCGTAGCCACACTCGATTCAACTAAAGTTGGAGAAAGTGACACCCGCTAGCCACCTGTGTGCGAAGCACGTCGGTAGAACCAGTCTCGCGTAAGCGTACGCGTAATGTCGGTCCGGGCCGCTTCATCCAACAATACCGCCGAATCAAAGTATGACATGCTGGTAAGCAGTATGACTATTATCGCCCACAACTCACTTGTGTTCTACTCGTGCATATAACATCTACGCATAAACCTGGCTCGGATGCCACTGTTGGGGAACGTAGTAATTTCAAAAAAAATCCTACGCACACGCAAGATCATGGTGATGCATAGCAACGAGAGGGGAGAGTCTTGTCCACGTACCCTCATAGACCGTAAGCGGAAGCGTTATGACAACGCGGTTGATGTAGTCGTACGTCTTCACGATCGACCGATCCTAGTACCGAAAGTACGGCACCTCCGCGATCTGCACACGTTCAGCTCGGTGACGTCCCACGAACTCATGATCCAGCAGAGTGTCAGGGGAGAGCTTCGTCAGCACAACGGCATGATGACGGTGATGATGAAGCTACCGGCGCAGGGCTTCGCCTAAGCACTACGATGATATGACCGAGGTGGATTATGGTGGAGGGGGGCACCGCACACGGCTGGAAACAATCAACTTGTGTGTCCTAGGGTGCCCCTGCCCCCGTATATAAAGGAGCAAGGAGGAAGGCCAGCCGGCCCTTGGGGCGCGCCAAGAGAGGAGGAGTCCTCCTCCTAGTAGGAGTAGGACTCCCCTTTCCTACTCCTACTAGGAGGGGGAAAGGAAGAAGGAGAGGGAGAAGGAAAGGGGGCGCCGCCCCCCCTTCCCTAGTCCAATTCGGACCAGAGGGGCAGGGGGCGCGCGGCCTGCCCTGGCCGGCCCTCTCTCTCCGCTAAGGCCCATGTGGCCCATTAGTTCTCCCGCCGGGGTTCCGGTAACCCTCCGGCACTCCGGTTTTCTCCAAGATCACCCGAACACTTCCGGTGTCCGAATATAGCCGTCCAATATATCAATCTTTATGTCTCGACCATTTCGAGACTCCTCGTCATGTCCGTGATCACATCTGGGACTCCGAACTATCTTCGGTACATCAAAACATATAAACTCATAATACTGATTGTCACCGAACGTTAAGCGTGCGGACCCTACGGGTTCGAGAACTATGTAGACATTACCGAGACACGTCTCCGGTCAATAACCAATAGCGGAACCTGGATGTTCATATTGGCTCCCACATATTCTACGAAGATCTTTATCGGTCAAACAACATAACAACATACATTGTTCCCTTTGTTATCGGTATGTTACTTGCCCGAGATTCGATCGTCGGTATCATCATACCTAGTTCAATCTCGTTACCGGCAAGTCTCTTTACTCGTTCCGTAATGCATCATACCATGACTAACTCATTAGTCACATTGCTTGCAAAGGCTTATAGTGATGTGCATTACCGAGAGGGCCCGGAGATACCTCTCCGACTATGGGAGTGACAAATCTTAATCTTGATCTATGCCAACTCAACAAGTACCATCGGAGACACATGTAGAGCACCTTTATAATCACCCAGTTACATTGTGACGTTTGGTAGCACACAAAGTGTTCCTCCGGTATTCAGGAGTTGCATAATCTCATAGTCATAGGAACATGTATAAGTCATGAAGAAAGCAATAGCAATATACTAAAAGATCAAGTGCTAAGCTAACGGAATGGGTCAAGTCAATCACATCATTCTCTAATGATGTGATCCCGTTAATCAAATGACAACTCATGTCTATGGCTAGGAAACTTAACCATCTTTGATTCAACGAGCTAGTCAAGTAGAGGCATACTAGTGACACTCTGTTTGTCTATGTATTCACACATGTACTAAGTTTCCGGTTAATACAATTCTAGCATGAATAATAAACATTTATCATGATATAAGGAAATATAAATAACAACTTTATTATTGCCTCTAGGGCATATTTCCTTCACCAAGTTCCTCCTTGAGACGGCGGCGCTCCGTCCCGAAAGTCCTCTCCTTTTTTTCTAGGTCAAAAGACCTTATGTACCAAAAGATGAGCACCGGAGGTGGGCTGGGTTGGCCACAACCCACCAGGGCGTGCCTAGGGGGCCTAGCGCGCCATGGTGTATTGTGGTCACCAGGTGGCCCCCATCCGCTATTTATTTGCTCTAGTATTTTTTATATTTTCCAAAATAATTCTCCGTAAAATTTCAGCTCAATTGGAGTTGTGCAGAATAGGTAACTCTGACATAGCTTTTTCAGGTCCAGAATTCCAGCTGTCGGCATTCTCCCTCTTTGTGTAAACCTTGCATATTATGAGAGAAAAGGCGTTAGAATTACTCCATAAAGCATTATTATGCATTAAAAACATTATAAATAACAATAGGACAACATGATGCAAAATGGATGTATCAACTCCCCCAAGCTTAGTCCTCGCTTGTCCTCAAGCGAAAGCCGATGTCGAAAATCCTGTTCACATGCTTATAGAGAGAGAGGTGTCGATAAAAACAAAATACGGACATAGTAGCATCATGCTTATTATTATAACAGCAACAAACTTTATCATATAACTTTATCATATAACTTGTCATGAACAAGTAACAATTCATCAGGACATCAAAGTAAAAAGCATAAACTCCATTGAAGACCAACAAACTATGTTCTTAGTCAACTTTGCAACTACAATTCATCATCTTTTCAGGAAGGGTCTCTTATCGGAGCCTTTTGGCAAGTCCACATACTCAACCATCATTTAATCTTCTATGATTGCTAACACTCGCCGCATATACATGAGAAAAAGTTTCAACCGGACACATTGAAATATAGGGGCTTATAATTTCGCCTCCCAACTCATTCACCTCAAGGGTGATGTCAACAATAATAACTCATGCTCCCTCATATCCAACTGGGTATATGTGCCTAGATCTTTCCCCACCACACGATGCTTGCAAAAAGAGAAAAAAATAAAAAGGAATAGAGAAGAATACTTTGACTCTTGCATGAAAAGTAAATACATAAAGTAAAAGATAGGCCCTTTGCAGAGGGAAGCAGAGGTTGTCATGCGCTTTTTGGTTTGTATATGCACAATCTCTTAATGCAAAAGAACGTCATGTTATATTTGCCCCTTATGATAGCAACCTTTATTATGCAGTCCGTCGCTTTTATTACTTTGCCATCACAAGTTTGTACAACGCTTAATTTCTCTTACACTAAATGATCAAACACATTTAGAAGCAATTTTTATTGCCTTTTTGCACCAAAGAAAACTTACTCATACCTAGTTCAATCTCGTTACTGGCAAGTCTCTTTACTCGTTCCATAATACATCATCTTGTAACTAACTCATTAGTCACTTTGCTTGCATGGCTTCTTATGATGTGTATTACCGAGAGGGCCCAAAGATACCTCTCCGATATTCGGAGTGACAAATCCTAATCTTGATCTATGCCAACTCAACAAACACCTTCGGATATACCTGTAGAGCATCTTTATGATCACTCAGTTACGTTGTGAAGTTTGATAGCACACAAGGTATTCCTCCGGTATCCAGGAGTTGCATAATCTCATAGTCAAAGGAATATGTATTTGACATTAAAAAATCAATAGCAATAAACTGAACGATCAATATGCTAAGCTAACGGATGGGTCTTGTCCATCATATCATTCTCCTAATGATGTGATCCCGTTATCAAATGACAACACATGTCTATGGTTAGGAAACTTTAACCATCTTTGATCAACTAGCTAGTCTAGTAGAGGCTTACTAGGGACACGGTATTTGTTTATGGATTCAAACATATGTATTTAAGTTTTCGATCAATACAATTCTAGCATGAATAATAAACCTTTATGATGATTAGGGAAATATAATAATGACCATTTTATTATTGCCTCTAGGGCATATTTCCATCACTTAATCTATACGTTCGGTCAGTAGTCCCGTTGTACTGTTCTATATTGATGAGTTTAAACCCATCCAAAAACTAGTGTTGCACCACCCCTTCTGTAAAGCACATGGGGTGAGATGCTCCTCGGATCCATGTTGTGGCATGTCGGTCGTCCGATGCCATCACGACTCGATCACATGTTTGGTCACGTGTGTTGCCATATTTGGCCAGCCAAGCCAGATATCGCTCATGTTCAGCAGGTGTGTGCTTCGGAGACCTATAAATGGACAGGGACGGAGCAGCTGGCATTGGTGTTGATTTCTTCCACGGATCATAAGTCTTCCGAGGTGGTAGTGGATCCTTGTCGTGACATCATGGCATTTTGGGGGATTAGGATATTCGCCCGCTGACCTGTCTCGTCCCCGAGGAGGTCGGTATGGATTCTCGGCTCAATCATGCTTTGGCAGCAGGGTCATGGCAACCTTCTCATCGAATTCTGGGAGTTACTCCCTTCATGGACAGTGTTGTTTATTTCCAGCGACTCTTTCATCGAGTTCTTGCTCGGCACTAAGGACCTCGGTCCATTTGTCAGTTAGTCTGTCCTGTTCGGCTCGAAGCTTCTGGGACTTTAGCTTCATGTGTTTGGCGGTGCTAATTAACCTCCGACAGAAGGCCTACAACTGAGGATCATCTACGGGTTCATTGGGGATATCAAATTCGTTAGATCCGAGGCTTAAATCTTCCTCAAAGTCTGGGTAATAGTCATGGTCCTCGGGGTCGTCATCGTCCCTGTTGAGTCCAGCGCCGTCAATAGGACCGTCGCCAGCATTATCTCCCGCGTTTTGATAATTGGCTTCGTCTGAAGTGTCGTCGTTATCGGTAGCTTCATGGCTAGTGTCGGCGTTCCCTGCGCATTTATTACAGCGTCTCCGGCATCGACATTTGGGAGGCTCTTTATCTCCCTCATCATCCTTGGGAGTTTCTAACATGTAGATGACGTGGTGGAGGTAGCCACCCATTCTCGGTTTAGCCGGTGGCTAGGGGTGATGCGATATATGACATATCGTTGGCATATTGATCCATATCGATGGCCTCCTCGGAGGCATAGTACATCAGTTAACTCCTCGATTGTAGCAACTAGGTGGGTGTCGGGTGCAAAGAAGGAGGTGGCCGAGAAGGAAGCAGATGGCGAGGAGGATCCGGCGGCACCGTGAGCGTGCAAGCTCGGGAGCAGGTCCGACGGGGCAAAAGTCAATTTTTAGGTATGGATTACCAGCCTGAGATACTTTCGTGACCGGGCATGTAAAAACTATAAACACCACAATTTTTTTGTTTGTGATGGGTGCTATGTGATCGGGCGCCATGCATCTAAAATTTAAATTTACCGGACATGGGCGAACGTTTAGGGGATGCGGTTAGATGGTCGATGCTATGTGATCGGGCGCTATGCATTTAAAATTTAAATTGGCCGGAGATGAGCAAATGTTTAGGGTATACGGTTAGATGACCGGTGCTATGTGATCGGGCGCTATGCATTTAAAATTTGAATTCACTAGATATGGGCGAACGTATAGGGGATGCGGTTAGATGGCCGGTGCTATGTGATAGGGCGCTATGCATTTAAAATTTAAATTGGCCAAGACATGGACGAATCTTTTAGGGAATGCGGTGAGATGGCCGGTGCTATGTGATTGCACATTGTGCATTTAAAATTTAAATTGGCTAGATATGGGCGAACATTTAGGCGATGCTGTTAGATGGCCGACTCCAGCGGCTATGCCGGCGCATAAATATTGTGACCATTTTAGGGTTAGCTTGCAGATGCCCTAACCTCACATGTATACTGTGTGTTATTCTCATATTCATGAATACTTTTTTTTGAATGTTGTCATGAATACTAAAGGCAACTCCAAGGCGCCGACGCATTTGGTCCGCACGTGTCCATTTGGGTCGAAACAGATGAAATCACCGGCCCAATGCACCGACTCAAACCCAAAAATGGACCGCTCGCTGTTCGTCTGAACGCATTCCCGACCCATATTTGCGCCTGATTTGCATCTATGCAGACATAAGACTGATGCGCCACGCGTCCGCTCTGTCCAATCCAAACAAAAAAGAATACATGTGTCCGCTTGACCGACCCAAATAAATAAAAAAGGGACAAACACCTTATCTGTTTGTATCAGCGCCTTGGACTTGCCTGACAGCTCTCCTGTTGGACTTGAAAGAAAGAAGCGTTCTCCTTCGGCCAACCAAGCTAGGCTAGCCACACAGCCTGCATGCACTTTCATTTGGGTATGCATGGATGCGTCTGTGTACAACCAACCAAGCTAGGCTAGTGCATCCAAGGGGGCCCACTCACCACCACGGTTGACTGACCGGTCCGGTGGCCCGCCACTCCCACGCCCACATGCACAGCACACCCACGTAGCCGCGGCAGCTGCTGTGCTGCAGCAACAAGACGTACTATAATGGAAGCTGCCAAGCCTTTTGGTTTGGTCACTCACGAGGGCTGTGCTTCCCTGCGTGCTCTGTTCTGCTCTGCTCTGCCTCCCCACCCCACTCGAGCCAGCACAAAATCAAACAAGATCCTAGCCATATTAATTAGTCCTCTAGTATCGTCAATGGCGCCACCCTCCACGCTACTCGGCGTAGATAGGAGTTGGATCGTTGTGCCAGTATCATACTAGTCAAGGATCTTCAAGTCAGCTGCTCCTCACGTTGGATCCACTATACTTGGAAGGACTATGGGCTGCTCAGATCAAAGCCAAGCCAACCAAAGCTGAAAAGATTAGAATTTGAGTAGAACGGAACTTATAATCTTTTCGTTGACAATGTTTCATAGAACGGTTATTGGTTGATAGTTCTACCTACTTTGTATTTATATACATATATGATTTATCAATGAGTACAAGTTAAGGATCGTTGTGTTGTCAGACTACGATCACGAGATCGTAGTCGTATTAATCAGACCTCCAGCTTCGTCATCCGGTTCTTCCATAATGGAGGCTGCGTGTGTGACGAGGTGCGCTGCGTCGTTGCGTCTCTCGCATGTGCGCGTGCGATCGTGTCGTGCTCGTCGTTGTCGATCGATAGCCGTGTTGGGTTGGGCCAGCGCAGTGCAACGCGGCGCAGTACTGCTGCTAGCTGCAGTGCAGCGGTGGGGCTGGCTGGGTTCATGCATGGTATGGTACCATAGCTAGGCTCGGTTCCTTTCGCGTCGGGGTTCATACGGCGAGTCAACGGCTAGCTAGCGCGCCGGCCGGTGTCTGTAGCTTTCAGCTGAGCATGCAGTGATGCATCATGCACTGCCCTGCGCCACAGTGTTGACAGGTCAGGGCTGGCAAAGTGCAGTGCAGCGTGCGACGCGGACGGACGGACGCGCGCGTAACGGGGAACCATGGCACGCCGTGCCGCCGTATCTCGTGGACCGGTCCATCCAATCTTTGCTGGCTCATCGCTGACGGGTTTTGGGCTCTCGAAAACGACGGACCTTTTTAACAAGTTTTGGTTCAGATTTAGTGCGATTTTCTTTTTCTTCTTCTTCGATGGAGGGTCCTTTAATTAACACAAATTGTTTGTAGCAGGGAGAGGATACAAATAATCGATAAACGACACACAATCTCTATATAGATACTATGCACACAACCAACAACATGTCCAACAAAAAGTAAACAGGTTCATTTTCACATAGACAAAGTGACCACAATAAGTAAGATATTCCCACCGATACTATCATGCTAAACCTATTCGGTATTTTGTTAAATTGGTGACCATATATATTGGCTACCTATGTGGCCGGATAAAAATTTAACGCTATTTGAATGACTCACCTATTGAAATATATTGCACCTCTCGTGGGCGCGAATATTATACTGTGTTCCTCGCCTTTCTATAAAAATATGCCCCTCTGATCTTGTTTTTCAGCATGGTCTTATACAATGTTCGGGTCGGCTCATCTTAGTCAAATCGGTGATCTCTGCACGGCCTATCCATCAGCTATTGGTTTTGGACGCGTGGGTTTGGGTGTTTGACGAGATCGAAAAGTGCATACAGTCCTTTTTTGGGCTGGCAAAGAAAAGGTGAACGGCAGACAATGCCTCGTAGCTTGGGACACGATCTGTCGCCCAACGTGCTACGGAGGGCTAGGAGTCAAGGATCTACAGCGGCAGGCGATGGCGTTGCGTGTTAGGTGGGAATGGCTTCGCCGGACGGACCCAGCTAGGCCGTGGCAAGGCATCAAGATGATTGAGGGCAAGGAGGCTACGATGGTTTTTGACAGCATGCTTAAGATCTCGGTGGGTAACGGCGCGAGCATTCTTTCCCGCAACAAACAGATGCGCGCCCTGTACGCGCCAGGATTCGAACCTTGGTCACGACAAATTTCGCGTGCGTGCGCAGACCGCTACGACCGTCAAAGGCTTCAGGCAAAGAACAGGCTGACGGAATTTTATAGGCAAAATGTAGACACATCCGGGCCTTTGTGGTTGTGGACTGTTTGGTTTTTCTATGTGTTTTTTCAGATCATTGTATATTGATTTTTTAATATATCTAACAAAAATGTTCATCGTACATTATACAATTATGTCCAGTGTGTATTTACAAACAATATAGCATAATATAAAAAAAGTTCAATACATATTAAAAACTTTATCGTATTTGAAAAAATTCATTGTATAATTAAATAAGATAATTGTATATTAAAAAAGTTTAATGTATATAAAAAACTATTCATCATATATTATACAATAATGTGCAGTGTGTATATCAAAACAATGTCATAATATAAAAAAGTTCAATATATATTTTAAAAACTTCATCGTATATTTAAAAAATTAATTGTATAATTCAAAAATATCATTGTATATTAAAAAATGTTCAATGTATATAAGAATTACTTCGTATATTATACGGTAATGTTCAGTGTGTATTTATATAGTAATGTTCAGTGTGTATTTTCAAAAATATCGCATAATACAAAAAGGTTCAATATAAATTTAAAAACCTTCATCGTATATTTGAAAAGGATCATTGTATATTAAAAAAATCAATGTATAAACAAAAAAATTATTGTATATTATAGAATAATGCTCAGTTTGTATTTACAAAAAAATCTTACATCATATTTTCTATAAATTAAACAAGAAAACCCCCAAAAAAAATCTTTTGGGTTTCATCTCCATAAAAGTGGCTGGGTTTTTACGCTGGCTCGGCAAGCCTATCACAACCCTTCTCCTTTACCCAGGCTTGAGACCGGCTATGTTGAGACGATGGAAGCCATTTTCTTGGTACGACAACTTATGGAGAGATACAGGGAGCAAAAAAAGGACTTGCATATGGTGTTCATTGACTTGGAGAAGGCTTATGATAAGATACGACGAAATGTCATGTGGTGGGCCTTGGAGAAACACAAAGTCCCAGCAAAGTACATTACTCTCATTAAGGACATATACGATAATGTTGTGACAAGTGTTCGAACAGGTGATGTCAACACTCATGACTTCCTGTAACGCCCCGAGACCGACGCTACAGAAGACTTCCAGATGCTCTGAGTTTCGTCGTGTGATTTGTTTTGTTTGTTGCATCTCTTGCATTGCATCATGTCATCATGCAACCCTTTTAAAAAAACTCAGATAAATAAATTGTATGGATCTTTGGTACATTTAAATTGAGGGAACTCACATGGTGGTTTCTCTTTAAAACATATCCTCCTAATATTTAGGGAGCTATACTAAACCATTCCATTGGCTTGGAATCACCCATAACACATATGCACCGTTCTTCAAATTTCCTTTTATCCTACTCAACTTCTTTTCTTCCTTTGGGGCCTTTTAGTAAAAATTGAGATGCAATTTTACTCTACCCATTAATGTTCCAAATCTGCCCATAAATCACATCTATTGTGTAGGGTCATCTCCTATAATTTCAACCCATTTGAAGTTCATTTGAATGGGTTTCGAAATTCAAACTTGCCAAGTTAAATCCAACGCGTGTGGATTTTACTTCCTCTAAAAATCCTCAGGCCATGTTTGTCAAATTCTGCGCATTTTTATGAGCCCGGGAAAATTATCCCCATGTCCAACTTCTTTCCCTAACCCTCTCTTTCTTTTCTTCTCTCTAATTCTTTTCTGTTAAAGAAAGTATGAGAGGGAGAGAGGAGAGAGACAGCCCAGGCCGGCCCATCCTTCCTCCCAGCAGCCCAGCCGGCGCCCCACCAGCTCTAACCCTAGCCCCTCACCACACTCTCTCCCAATCCCCATCTCTTCCTCTCGTTCCCGTGCCCGCCGCCTCGCGCCTGATCCCCATCTCTCCCTCCTCTCGCTCTCTTCCTCGTGCCCGATCCCCATGGCCCCGACGCCCGCACCTCCTGCTCGCCGGTCGCCTCCGCCGCTGTCCTCCATGGCCGCTGCCGGCCGAGCTCGAAGCTCCGCCGCTGCACCTCGTCGCCGGAGTCCCGCTTCTCTGCCTCCCTGCTTCGTCCGCCGTGACGTCCGGCCGCCGTGCCGTCATGCTGCAGCGCCACCGGCCTCGACCTCCCCCCTCGCCGTGGCTACACCCTGCAGGAGCTCCGCCTCCTCTGTTTCGCGCCACCCCGGCAAGCTCCGCCGCCCCTTGTCTTGCCCACGCCGGCGACCAGCAGCAGGTCGCTGCTCCGCGCCGTCCCTGTCGTCTCCATCGCCGAACTGCTGGCCCTCGCTGCCGAGAGCCTCGTCGTTGGCCTCCTCCTTGCCTCTGCACCTCCGGATCCTGTTGTTGCTGGACGCAACTTTGTCCACGATGAATACGCCAAGACCCCGAGATCGACTTCGCGGACTGACAAGTACCACGACGACCGTCGAGACTGCCCAGTTCCACTACCGGTGAACGTTTTGGAATCGCCAAGTTAGACTACAACGCGAAGACCATGTACAACTACGGATCCCGTGGATTTCACCAAGTACCTCTACTGACGACCCGAACATCTACGGAACGTGTACAACTACTTCCACTTCGAACCCGCCCGCCCCGAAATGCATGCTTCGAAGGTATAACCGCCGTTGTGACCGCCATGAACGAATGCATGTGATGTGTTGTATGAGATGCCCATGGTTGCACCATGTTCGAATCGCCGCTTGATCGTTCCTCCTCGTTTGCCATGCCGTCGACTCATGGGACACCCGGTTACCGGGATCACTCCCCGTCACTCTTGCATGTTCCGCACACTTGTTCTTTTGCACCGGCATTTCCACGAATTGCCGGATCATCAGAATGTTGTCGTTGCACCATTCCCGTTATTGTCGCCATGGCACCCTTTCATTCCGTCATGGCGACAAATGCTCTTATCATGCTTCAAAACATGCTCATGTCAACATTTTCATAAATTGCATAAAACTTGTAAATGTCATCTGCATCATGATAACAACATTTAAAATGTTTATATTTGTTGTTTCCATTAAATTGCTAAATATGCATATGGGGATTTTCCGAAATTGTTATTTGTTATTTCCGGCCTCATTTAACTTGCTTAAATAGTTAGTTTACTTATGCTTCACCTCTTGCTATGTTTAATAACATTTAATATTGTTGGGTACATAAACGAGAGAGAACTAAATAATTGATGTGGTGTTTCTCCAATATGCAACTCGTTGCATATTGAGCTCCACTTAATTTGTAGTGTTGTTTGTTGCACTTTGCCATGCCATGCTCTTTAAATCGGACATGCATCATACTTGTTTGTGCATCATGCCATGTGTATGTGGTGGTTGTTTAATATGTTGTTTGTTTCTTTCTGGGTTGCTTCTCCCGTTAGCTTCGGTTTCATTCTGGAGTTGTGAGGATTTGTTCGACTACATCGGTTTGTCTTCTTCATGGACTTGTTCTTCTTCCTTGCGGGATCTCAGGCAAGATGACCATACCCTTGAAATCACTTCTATCTTTGCTTGCTAGTTGTTCGCTCTATTGCTATGCCGCGTTACCTACCACTTGCTTATCAGGCCTCCCAAATTGCCATGAACCTCTAACCTTTTTTCACCCTTCCTAGCAAACCGTTGTTTGGCTATGTTACCGCTTTTGCTCAGCCCCTCTTATAGCGTGTTAGTTGCAGGTGAAGTTGAAGATTGCTCCATGTTGGAACATGTTTATGTTGGGATATCACAATATCTCTTATCTTAATTAATGCATCTATATACTTGGTAAAGGGTGGAAGGCTCGGCCTTACGCTTGGTGTTTTGTTCCACTCTTGCCGCCCTAGTTTCCGTCATACCGGTGTTATATTCCTTGATTTTGCGTTCCTTACGCGGTTGGGTGATTTATGGGACCCCCTTGACAGTTCGCTTTAAATAAAACTCCTCCAGCAAGGCCCAACCTTGGTTTTACCATTTGCTACCACCTATCCCCTTTTCCCTTGGGTTCTGCAGACTCAAGGGTCATCTTTATTTAAACCCCCGGGCCAGTGTTCCTCTGAGTGTTGGTCCAAACTAGAGCCACTTGCAGCGCCACCTCGGGGAAACTCGAGGGCTGGTTTTAGTTGTACGTAGTGTTCATCCGGTGTGTCCTGAGAACGAGGTACGTGCGACCCCTATCGGGATTGTCGACACATCGGGCGGCTTTGCTGGTCTTGTTTTACCATTGTCGAAATGTCTTGTAAACCGGGATTCCGAGACTGACCGGGTCTTCCCGGGAGAAGGAATATCCTTCGTTGACCGTGAGAGCTTATAATGGGCTAAGTTGGGACACCCCTGCAGGGTATTATCTTTCGAAAGCCGTGCCCGCAGTTATGTGGCAGATGGGAATTTGTTAATGTCCGGTTGTAGAGAACTTGACACTTGACTTAACTAAAATACTGTTGGAAATATGCCCTAGAGGCAATAATAAATGGTTATTATTATATTTCTTTGTTCATGGTAATTGTCTATTATTCATGCTATAATTGTATTGTCCGGAAATCGTGATACATGTGTGAATACATAGACCACAACCTGTCCCTAGTAAGCCTCTAGTTGACTAGCTCGTTGATCAACAGATAGTCACGGTTTCCTGACTATGGACATTGGATGTCATTGATAACGGGATCACATCATTAGGAGAATGATGTGACGGACAAGACCCAATCCTAAGCATAGCATAAAAGATCGTGTAGTTTCGTTTGCTAGAGCTTTTCCAATGTCAAGTATCTTTTCCTTAGACCATGAGATCGTGCAACTCCCGGATACCGTAGGAGTGCTTTGGGTATGCCAAACGTCACAACGTAACTGGGTGACTATAAAGGTGCACTACGGGTATCTCCAAAAGTGTCTGTTGGGTTGGCACGGATCGAGACTGGGATTTGTCACTCCGTATGACGGAGAGGTATCTCTGGGCCCACTCGGTAATGCATCATCATAATGAGCTCAATGTGACTAAGGCGTTAGTCACGAGATCATGCATTGCGGTACGAGTAAAGAGACTTGCCGGTAACGAGATTGAACAAGGTATTGGGATACCGACGATCGAATCTCGGGCAAGTAACATACCGATTGACAAAGGGAATTGTATACGGGATTGATTGAATCCTCGACACCGTGGTTCATCCGATGAGATCATCGTGGAACATGTGGGAGCCAACATGGGTATCCAGA
The DNA here is from genome assembly GCF_002575655.3 of Aegilops tauschii subsp. strangulata. Lineage (NCBI taxonomy): Eukaryota > Viridiplantae > Streptophyta > Magnoliopsida > Poales > Poaceae > Aegilops > Aegilops tauschii. The sequence goes on from NC_053039.3 coordinate 233,151,136, forward strand.
TCCCGCTGTTGGTTATTGACCGGAGAGGCGTCTCGGTCATGTCTGCATGTCTCCCGAACCCGTAGGGTCTACACACTTAAGGTCCGGTGACGCTAGGGTTGTAGAGATATATGTATGCGGAAACCCGAAAGTTGTTCGGAGTCCCGGATGAGATCCCGGACGTCACGAGAGGTTCCGGAATGGTCCGGAGGTGAAGAATTATATATAGGAAGTCCAGTTTCGGCCACCGGGAAAGTTTCGGGGTTATCGGTATTGTACCGGGACCACCGGAAGGGTCCCGGGGGTCCACCGGGTGGGGCCACCTGTCCCGGAGGGCCCCGTGGGCTGAAAGTGGAAGGGAACCAGCCCCTAGTGGGCTGGGGCGCCCCCCTTGGGCCTCCCCCCATGCGCCTAGGGTTGGGAACCCTAGGGGGGAGTTCCCCCTTGCCTTGGGGGGCAAGGCACCCCTTCCCCCCCACTTGGCCGCCGCCCCCCCCCCCCTGCGATCTGATCTCCAGGGCCGGCGCCCCCCCAGGGGGCCTATATAAAGGGGGGGAGGGAGGGCAGCACACAACAGCCTTGGGCGCCTCCCTCCTCCCCTGCAACACCTCTCTCTCTCTCGTAGAAGCTCGGCGAAGCCCTGCACGAGACCCGCTACATCCACCACCACGCCGTCGTGCTGCTGGATCTCCATCAACCTCTCCTTCCCCCTTGCTGGATCAAGAAGGAGGAGACGTCGCTGCACCGTACGTGTGTTGAACGCGGAGGTGCCGTCCGTTCGGCACTCGGTCATCGGTGATTTGGATCACGGCGAGTACGACTCCGTCATCCACGTTCATTGGAACGCTTCCGCTCGCGATCTACAAGGGTATGTAGATGCACTCCCTTCCCTTCGTTGCTAGTATACTCCATAGATGCATCTTGGTGAGCGTAGGAAAATTTCAAAATTATGCTACGATTCCCAACAGTGGCATCATGAGCCAGGCCTATGCGTAGTTACTATGCACGAGTAGAACACAAAGCAGTTGTGGGCGTTGAGTTTGCCAATTCTTCTTGCCGCTACTAGTCGTTTCTTGTTTCGGCGGCATTGTAGGATGAAGCGGCCCGGACCGACCTTACACGTACGCTTACGTGAGACTGGTTCCACCGACTGACATGCACAAGTTGCATAAGGTGGCTAGCGGGTGTCTGTCTCTCCTACTTTAGTCGGAACGGATTCGATGAAAAGGGTCCTTATGAAGGGTAAATAGAAATTGGCAAATCACGTTGTGGTCATACGTAGGTAAGAAACGTTCTTGCTAGAAACCTACAAACCACGTAAAAACTTGCAACAACAATTAGTGGACGTCTAACTTGTTTTTGCAGCAAGTGCTATGTGATGTGATATGGCCAGAAGATGTGATGAATGATATATGTGATGTATGAGATTGATCATATTCTTGTAATAGGAATCACGACTTGCATGTCGATGAGTATGACAACCGGCAGGAGCCATAGGAGTTGTCTTTATTATTTTGTATGACCTGCGTGTCATTAAATAAACGCCATGTAAATTACTTTACTTTATTGCTAAACGCGTTAGCCATAGAAGTAGAAGTAATCGTTGGCGTGACGACTTCATGGAGACACAATGATGGAGATCATGATGATGGAGATCATGGTGTCATGCCGGTGACAAAGATGATCATGGTGCCCCGAAGATGGAGATCAAAGGAGCATGATGATATTGGCCATATCATGTCACTATTTGATTGCATGTGATGTTTATCATGTTTTTGCATCTTATTTGCTTAGAACGACGGTAGCAAGTAGGATGATCCCTTATAATAATTTCAAGAAAGTGTTCACCCTAACTGTGCACCGTTGCGAAGGTTCGTTGTTTCGAAGCACCACGTGATGATCGGGTGTGATAGATTCTAACGTTCGAATACAACGGGTGTTGACGAGCCTAGCATGTACAGACATGGCCTCGGAACACACGCAATACACTTAGGTTCACTTGACGAGCCTAGCATGTACAGACATGGCCTCGAAACACGGAGGACCGAAAGGTCGAGCATGAGTCGTGTAGAAGATACGATCAACATGGAGATGTTCACCGATCTTGACTAGTCCGTCTCACGTGATGATCGGACACGGCCTAGTCGAATTCGGATCATGTTTCACTTAGATGACTAGAGGGATGTCTATCTGAGTGGGAGTTCATTAAATAATTTGATTATATGAACTTAATTATCATGAACTTAGTCTAAATCTTTACACTATGTATTGTAGATCAAATGGCCCACGTTGTCCTCAATTTCAACGCGTTCCTAGAGAAAACCAAACTGAAAGATGATGGCAGCAACTATACGGACTGGGTCCGGAACCTGAGGATCATCCTCATAGCAGCCAAGAAAGATTATGTCTTAGAAGCACCGCTAGGTGAAGCACCAATCCCTGAGAACCAAGACGTTATGAACGCTTGGCAGCAGCGTGCTGATGATTACTCCCTCGTTCAGTGCGGCATGCTTTACAGTTTAGAACCGGGTCTCCAAAAGCGTTTTGAGAAACATGGAGCATATGAGATGTTCGAGGAGCTGAAACTGGTTTTTCAAGCTCATGCCCGGGTCGAGAGATATGATGTCTCCGACAAGTTCTTCAGCTGTAAAATGGAGGAGAACAGTTCTGTTAGTGAGCACATACTCAGAATGTCTGGGTTGCACAACCGCTTGTCTCAGCTGGGAGTTAATCTCCCGGATGACGCGGTCATTGACAGAATCCTCCAGTCGCTTCCACCAAGCTATAAGAGCTTTGTGATGAACTTCAATATGCAGGGGATGGAAAAGACCATTCCCGAGGTATATTCAATGCTGAAATCAGCTGAGGTAGAGATCAGAAAAGAACATCAAGTGTTGATGGTGAATAAAACCACTAAGTTCAAGAAGGGCAAGGGTAAGAAGAACTTTAAGAAGGACGGCAAGGGAGTTGCCGCGCCCGGTAAGCCAGTTACCGGGAAGAAGTCAAAGAATGGACCCAAGCCCGAGACTGAGTGCTTTTATTGCAAGGGAAGTGGTCACTGGAAGCGGAACTGCCCCAAATACTTAGCGGACAAGAAGAAGGCCGGCAACACCCAAGGTATATGTGATATACTAGTAATTGATGTGTACCTTACCAGTACTCGTAGTAGCTCCTGGGTATTTGATACCGGTGCGGTTGCTCATATTTGTAACTCAAAACAGGAACTACGGAATAAACGGAGACTGGCGAAGGACGAGGTGACGATGCGCGTCGGGAATGGTTCCAAGGTCGATGTGATCGCCGTCGGCACGCTACCTCTGCATCTACCCACGGGATTAGTTTTAAACCTCAATAATTGTTATTTAGTGCCAGCTTTGAGCATGAACATTGTATCTGGATATCGTTTAATTCGAGATGGCTACTCATTTAAATCTGAGAATAATGGTTGTTCTATTTATTTGAGAGATATGTTTTATGGTCATGCCCCGCTGGTTAATGGTTTATTCTTGATGAATCTCGAACGTGATGTTACACATATTCATAGTGTGAATACCAAAAGATGTAAAGTTGATAACGATAGTCCCACATACTTGTGGCACTGCCGCCTTGGTCACATTGGTGTCAAGCGCATGAAGAAGCTCCATGCAGATGGACTTTTGGAGTCTCTTGATTACGAATCATTTGACACGTGCGAACCATGCCTCATGGGTAAGATGACCAAGACTCCGTTCTCCAGAACAATGGAGCGAGCAACCAACTTATTGGAAATCATACATACCGATGTGTGCGGTCCAATGAGTGTTGAGGCTCGCGGAGGATATCGTTATGTTCTCACTCTCACTGATGACTTAAGTAGATATGGGTATGTCTACCTAATGAAACACAAGTCTGAAACCTTTGAAAAGTTCAAGGAATTTCAGAGTGAGGTTGAGAATCAACGTGACAGGAAAATAAAATTCTTACGATCAGATCGTGGTGGAGAATATTTAAGTCACGAATTTGGTACACACTTAAGGAAATGTGGAATAGTTTCACAACTCACGCCGCCTGGAACACCTCAGAGAAACGGTGTGTCTGAACGTCGTAATCGCGCTCTATTGGATATGGTGTGATCTATGATGTCTCTTACCGATTTACCGCTCTCATTTTGGGGCTATGCTTTAGAGACTGCCGCATTCACTTTAAATAGGGCTCCGTCGAAATCCGTTGAGACGACACCGTATGAATTATGGTTTGGGAAGAAACCTAAGCTGTCATTTCTAAAAGTTTGGGGATGTGATGCTTATGTCAAGAAACTTCAACCTGAAAAGCTCGAACCCAAGTCGGAGAAATGCGTCTTCATAGGATACCCTAAGGAAACCATTGGGTATACCTTCTACCTCAGATCCGAAGGCAAGATCTTCGTTGCCAAGAACGGGTCCTTTCTGGAGAAGGAGTTTCTCTCGAAAGAATTGAGTGGGAGGAAAGTGGAACTTGATGAGGTGATAGTCACCCCTTCCGAACCGGAAAGTAGCGCAGCGCGGGAAAATGTTCCTGTGGTGCCTACACCGACTGGGGAGGAAGTTAATGATGATGATCATGAAGCTTCGGATCAACTTAGTACTGAACTTCGTAGGTCCACAAGGACACGTTCCGCACCAGAGTGGTACGGCAACCCTGTCCTGGAAATCATGTTGTTAGACAACGGTGAACCTTCGAACTATGAAGAAGCGATGGCGGGCCCGGATTCCGACAAATGGCTAGAAGCCATGAAATCCGAGATAGGATCCATGTATGAAAACAAAGTATGGACTTTGACTGACTTGCCCGATGATCGGCGAGCCATAGAAAACAAATGGACCTTTAAGAAGAAGACGGACGCGGATGGTAATGTGACCATCTACAAAGCTCGACTTGCCGCTAAGGGTTATCGACAAGTTCAAGGGGTTGACTACGATGAGACTTTCTCACCCGTAGCGAAGCTGAAGTCCGTCCGAATCATGTTAGCAATTGCCGCATACTATGATTATGAGATATGGCAGATGGACGTCAAAACGGCATTCCTTAATGGCTTCCTTAAGGAAGAGTTGTATATGATGCAGGCGGAAGGTTTTGTCGATCCTAAGAATGCTAACAAAGTATGCAAGCTCCAGCGCTCAACCTATGGGCTGGTGCAAGCATCTCGGAGTTGGAACATTCGCTTTGATGAGATGATCAAAGCGTTTGGGTTTACACAGACTTATGGAGAAGCCTGTGTTTACAAGAAAGTGAGTGGGAGCTCTGTAGCATTTCTCATATTATATGTGGATGACATATTATTGATGGGAAATGATATAGAATTCTTGGAAAGTATAAAGGCCTATTTGAATAAGTGTTTTTCAATGAAGGACCTTGGAGAAGCTGCTTATATATTAGGCATCAAGATCTATAGAGATAGATCAAGACGCCTCATTGGTCTTTCACAGAGTACATACCTTGACAAGATATTGAAGAAGTTCAGTATGGATCAGTCCAAGAAGGGGTTCTTGCCTGTATTGCAAGGTGTGCAATTGAGCACGGCTCAATGCCCGACCACGGCAGAAGATATAGAACAGATGAGTGTCATCCCCTATGCCTCGGCCATAGGGTCTATTATGTATGCCATGCTGTGTACCAGACCTGATATAAACCTTGCCGTAAGTTTGGTAGGAAGGTACCAAAGTAATCCCGGCAAGGAACACTGGACAACGGTCAAGAATATCCTGAAGTACCTGAAGAGGACTAAAGATATGTTTCTCGTTTATGGAGGTGACGAAGAGCTCGTCGTAAAGGGTTACGTCGACGCTAGCTTCGACACAGATCTGGATGACTCGAAGTCACAGACCGGATACGTGTATATTTTGAATAGAGGAGCAGTAAGCTGGTGCAGTTGCAAGCAAAGCGTCGTGGCGGGATCTACATGTGAAGCGGAGTACATGGCAGCCTCAGAGGCAGCACAGGAAGCAGTCTGGATGAAGGAGTTCATTACCGACCTAGGGGTGATTCCCAATGCGTCGGGCCCAATGACTCTCTTCTGTGACAACACTGGAGCTATTGCCCTTGCGAAGGAGCCCAGGTTTCACAGGAAGACCAGGCATATCAAGTGTCGCTTCAACTCCATTCGTGAAAGTGTTCAAAATGGAGACATAGATATTTGTAAAGTACACACGGACCTGAATGTAGCAGATCCGTTGACTAAACCTCTCCCTAGGGCAAAATATGATCAACACCAGGACGCAATGGGTGTTCGATTCATCACAATGTAACTAGATTATTGACTCTAGTGCAAGTCGGAGACTGTTGGAAATATGCCCTAGAGGCAATAATAAATGGTTATTATTATATTTCTTTGTTCATGGTAATTGTCTATTATTCATGCTATAATTGTATTGTCCGGAAATCATGATACATGTGTGAATACATAGACCACAACCTGTCCCTAGTAAGCCTCTAGTTGACTAGCTCGTTGATCAACAGATAGTCACGGTTTCCTGACTATGGACATTGGATGTCATTGATAACGGGATCACATCATTAGGAGAATGATGTGATGGACAAGACCCAATCCTAAGCATAGCATAAAAGATCGTGTAGTTTCGTTTGCTAGAGCTTTTCCAATGTCAAGTATCTTTTCCTTAGACCATGAGATCGTGCAACTCCCGGATACCGTAGGAGTGCTTTGGGTGTGCCAAACGTCACAACGTAACTGGGTGACTATAAAGGTGCACTACGGGTATCTCCGAAAGTGTCTGTTGGGTTGGCACGGATCGAGACTGGGATTTGTCACTCCGTATGACGGAGAGGTATCTCTGGGCCCACTCGGTAATGCATCATCATAATGAGCTCAATGTGACTAAGGCGTTAGTCACGGGATCATGCATTGCGGTATGAGTAAAGAGACTTGCCGGTAACGAGATTGAACAAGGTATTGGGATACCGACGATCGAATCTCGGGCAAGTAACATACCGATTGACAAAGGGAACTGTATACGGGATTGATTGAATCCTCGACACCGTGGTTCATCCGATGAGATCATCGTGGAACATGTGGGAGCCAACATGGGTATCCAGATCCCGCTGTTGGTTATTGACCGGAGAGGCGTCTCGGTCATGTCTGCATGTCTCCCGAACCCGTAGGGTCTACACACTTAAGGTCCGGTGACGCTAGGGTTGTAGAGATATATGTATGCGGAAACCCGAAAGTTGTTCGGAGTCCCGGATGAGATCCCGGACGTCACGAGAGGTTCCGGAATGGTCCGGAGGTGAAGAATTATATATAGGAAGTCCAGTTTCGGCCACCGGGAAAGTTTCGGGGTTATCGGTATTGTACCGGGACCACCGGAAGGGTCCCGGGGGTCCACCGGGTGGGGCCACCTGTCCCGGAGGGCCCCGTGGGCTGAAAGTGGAAGGGAACCAGCCCCTAGTGGGCTGGGGCGCCCCCCTTGGGCCTCCCCCCATGCGCCTAGGGTTGGGAACCCTAGGGGGGAGTTCCCCCTTGCCTTGGGGGGCAAGGCACCCCTTCCCCCCCACTTGGCCGCCGCCCCCCCTTGGATCTGATCTCCAGGGCCGGCGCCCCCCCAGGGGGCCTATATAAAGGGGGGGAGGGAGGGCAGCACACAACAGCCTTGGGCGCCTCCCGCCTCCCCTGCAACACCTCTCTCTCTCTCGTAGAAGCTCGGCGAAGCCCTGCACGAGACCCGCTACATCCACCACCACGCCGTCGTGCTGCTGGATCTCCATCAACCTCTCCTTCCCCCTTGCTGGATCAAGAAGGAGGAGACGTCGCTGCACCGTACGTGTGTTGAACGCGGAGGTGCCGTCCGTGCGGCACTCGGTCATCGGTGATTTGGATCACGGCGAGTACGACTCCGTCATCCACGTTCATTGGAACGCTTCCGCTCGTGATCTACAAGGGTATGTAGATGCACTCCCTTCCCTTCGTTGCTAGTATACTCCATAGATGCATCTTGGTGAGCGTAGGAAAATTTCAAAATTATGTTACGATTCCCAACAAATACATCAACCGCGTGTGTAGCTGTGATGGTCTCTTTTCGGCGGAGTCTGGGAAGTGAACACGGCTTTTGGGTTATGTTTGAACGTAAGTAGGAGTTCAGGATCACTTCTTGATCATTACTAGTTGGCGACCGTTCCGTTGATCCTCTTCTCGCTCTTATTTGCGTATGTTAGCCACCATATATGTTAGTGCTTGCTGCGGCTCCACCTCATTACCCCATCCTTCCTATAAGCTTAAATAGTCTTGATCTCGCGGGTGTGAGATTGCTGAGTCCTCGTGACTCACAAATACTTCCAAATCAGTTGCAAGTGCCGATGATACCAGTGCAGGTGACGCAACTGAGCTCAAGTGGGAGCTCGATGAAGATCTTGTTCGTTGTGTTGTTTCTTTTCATGTTGATCAGTAGTGGTGCCCAGTTGGGACGATCAGGGATCTAGCTTTTTGGGTTGTCTTCTTTGTATTTGGTTTTGACCGTAGTCGGTCTATGTGTGTATCTTGAATGATGTATGAATTTATTTATGTATTGTGTGAAGTGGCGATTGTAAGCCAACTCTTTATCCCATTCTTGTTCATTACATGGGATTGTGTGAAGATGACCCTTCTTGCGACAAAACCACAATGCGGTTATGCCTCTAAGTCGTGCCTCGACACGTGGGAGATATAGCCGCATCGTGGGTGTTACACTTCCCGATTAAGAGAGGACTGCATCAGGGGTCAGCTTTGAGCCCTTAACTTTTTGCCTTGGTGATGGATGAGGTCACAAGGGATATAGAAGGAGATATCACATGGTGTGTGCTCTTTGCGGATGATGTGGTACTAGTTGACGATAATCGGACGAGGGTAAATAGGAGGTTAGAGTTATGGAGACAAAACTTAGAATCGAAAGGGTTTAGGCTTAGTAGAACTAAAACCGAGTACATGATGTGCGGTTTCAGTACTAGTAGGTGTGAGGAGGAGGAGGTTAGCCTTGATGGGCAGGTGGTGCCTCAGAAGGACACCTTTCGATATTTGGGGTCAATGCTGTAGGAGGATGGGGGTATTGATGAAGATGTGAAACATTGAATCAAAGCCGGATGGATAAAGTGGCGTCAAGGTTCTGGCATTCTCTGTCACAAGAGAGTGTGACAAAAGCTAAAATGCAAGTTCTACAGGACGGCGGTTTGACTCACAATGTTGTATTGCGTTGAGTGTTGGCCGACTAAATGGCGACATGTTCAACAATTATGTGTGACGGAGATGCGTATGTTGATATGAATGTGTGGCCACATGAGGAAGGATCGAGTCCGAAATGATGATATACGAAATAGATTTGGAGTAGCACCAATTGAAGAGAACCTTGTCCAACATCGTCTAAGATGGTTTAGGCATATTCAGCGCAGGCCTTCGGAAGCTCCAGTGCATAGCGGACGGTAAAGCGTGCGGAGAATGTCAAGAGAGGTCGGGGTAGACTAAATTTGACATGGGAGAAGTCCGTTAAGTGAGGAGTATCACCAATGAACTAGCTATGGACAAGGCCGCGTGAAAGCTTGCTATCCATGCGCCAGAGCCATGAGTTAGTCGCGAGATCTTATGGGTTTCACCTTTAGCCTACCCAAACTTGTTTGGGACTAAAGGCTTTGTTATTGTTGTAAGCAAGAAAAACTCGAAGAACCGAGATCTGAAGAAACATACACCGTTTATAAAACACCTTTTATATAAAAACATACACCTATATAAAAAACATGCACCATTTATATAAAAGACATACACCTTTATAAAAAATGTACACCATTTTTTAAAAAAAAACCGAAAAATACCCAACAGTTTTAGTGGGAATTAAAAATCTATCGATAGTATTAGAAAAATGTACACCGTTTATTACAAATCCTATATGAAAAACATGCAAAAACTAAAAAGAAGAGAAACCCGAGGAATACCCATGATCTGAAAAAATATAAAAGAAATCCGAAAGAAAAAACATACAAAAAAATGAAACAGTCAACCAAGGCCCGGATGTGTCTATAGTTTTGATTATAAAAAGATGTGAGCGTGTCCTATGGCGTAAGTGTTGGGGAACGTAGTATTTCAAAAAATTTGCCTACGATCTCTCAAGATCTAACTAGGAGAAGCATAGCAACGAGCGGGGAGGGTGTGTCCTTGTACCCTCGTAGACCAAAAGCGGAAGCGTTTAGTAACGCGGTTGATGTAGTCGAACCGCTTCACGGTCCAACAGATCCAAGTACCAAACGGACGGCACCTCCGCGATCTGCACATGTTCAGCTCGGTGACGTCCCTTGAACTCTTGATCCAGTTGAGGCCGAGGGAGATTTCCGTCAGCACGACGGCATGGTGACGGTGATGATGAATTTACCGGCAGGGCTTCGCCTAAGCACTATGACGATATGACCGAGGTGTGTAACTGTGGAGCGGGGCACCGCACACAGCTAAGACAATTGTCTGTTGTGCCTTTGGGGTGCCCCCTGCCCCCGTATATAAAGGAGGGGAGGAGGAGGCCAGCCAACAAGGGGCGTGCCAGGGAGAGGGGAGTCCTACTAGGACTCCAGTCCTAGTAGGATTTGGCCCCACCCTTTTTTCCTTCTACCAGAGGGGGAAAAGGGGAAGGAGAGGGAGTAGGAGAAGGAAAGGGGGGTGGCGCCCCCTTCCCAAGTCCAATTCGGCCTCCTCCCTTGTGGGGGGTGAACCAACCCCTTGTGGGCTGGTTAGCCTCCCTCCTATGGTCCATAAGGCCCATACTTTCCCCGGGGGGTTTCGGTAACCCCTCCGGTACTCCGGTATGTACCCGATACACTCCGGAACCTTTCCGGTGTCCGAATACTGCCTTCCAATATATCAATCATTACCTCTCGACCATTTCATGACTCCTCGTCATGTCCATGATCTCATCCGGGACTCCAAACAAAGTTTGGTCATCAAATCACATAACTCATAATACAAATCATCATCGAACGTTAAGCGTGCAGACCCTACGGGTTCGAGAACTATGTAGACATGACCGAGACACATCTCCGGTTAATAACCAATAGCGGAACCTGGATGCTCATATTGGCTCCTACATATTCTACGAAGATCTTTATCGTTCAAACCGCATAACAACATACGTTGTTCCCTTTGTCATCGGTATGTTACTTGCCCGAGATTCGATCGTCGGTATCATCATACCTAGTTCAATCTCGTTACCGGCAAGTCTCTTTACTCGTTCCGTAATGCATCATCCCGTGACTAACTCATTAGTCACATTGCTTGCAAGGCTTATAGTGATGTGCATTACCGAGAGGGCCCAGAGATACCTCTCCGATACACGGAGTGACAAATCCTCTCGATCTATTCCAACCCAACAAACACCTTCGGAGACATATATAGAGCATCTTTATAATCACCCAGTAACATTGTGACGTTTGATAGCACACAAGGTGTTCCTTCAGTATTCGGAGTTGCATAATCTCATAGTTAGAGGAACATGTATAAGTCATGATGAAAGCAATAGCAATAAAACTAAACGATCATTATGCTAAGCTAACGGATGGGTCTTGTCCATCACATCATTCTATAATGATGTGATACTGTTCATCAAATGACAACACATGTCTATGGTCAGTAAACATAACCATCTTTGATTAACGAGCTAGTCAAGTAGAGGCATACTAGGGGCACTCTGTTTTGTCTATGTATTCACACATGTACCAAGTTTCCGGTTTAATACAATTCTAGCATGAATAATAAACATTTATCATGATATAAGGAAATATAAATAACAACTTTATTATTGCCTCTAGGGCATATTTCCTTTAGTCTCCCACTTGCACTAGAGTCAATAATCTAGTTCACATCGCCATGTGATTTAACACCAATAGTTCACATCACCATGTGATTAGTTCACATCGCCACGTGACTAATACCCAAAGGGTTTTACTAGAGTCAATAATCTAGTTTACATCGCTATGTGATTAACACCCAAACAGTACTAAGGTGTGATCATGTTTTGCTTGTGAGAGAAACTTAGTCAATGGGTCTGTCACATTCAAAGACGTATGTATTTTGCAAATTTTCTATGTCTACAATGCTCTGCATGGAGCTGCTCTAGCTAATGGCTCCCACTTTCAATATGTATCAGATTGAGACTCAGACTCATCCGGATCGGTGTAAAAGCTTGCATCGGTGTAACTCTTTATGACGAACTCTTTATCACCTCCATAACCGAGAAATATCTCCTTAGTCTTCTAAGGATAATTTTGACCGCTGTCAAGTGATCCACTCCTGGATCAACATTGTACCCCTTGCCAAACTCATGGTAAGGTTCACAATAGGTTTGGTACACAACATAGCATACTTTATAGAACCTATGGCTGAGGCATAGGGAATGACTTTCATTCTCTTTCTATTCTCTGCCGTGGTCGTGTTTTGAGTCTTACTCATCTTTACACCTTGCAATACAAGTAAGAACTCCTTCTTTGACTGTTCCATTTTGAACTACTTCAAAAATCTTGTCAAGGTATGTACTCATTGAAAAATCTTATCAAGCGTCTTGATCTATCTCTATAGATCTTGATGCCCAATATGTAAGCAGCTTCACCGAGGTCTTTCTTTGAAAAACTCCTTTCAAACACTCCTTTATGCTTTCCAGAAAATTCTACATTATTTGCGATCAATAATATGTCATTCACATATACTTATCAGAAAGGCTGTAGTGCTCCCACTCACTTTCTTGTAAATACAGGCTTCATCGCAAGTCTGTATAAAACTATATGCTTTGATCAACTTATCAAAGCGTATATTCCAACTCCGAGATGCTTGCACCAGTCCATAGATGGATCGCTGGAGTTTGTTAGCACCTTTAGGATTGACAAAACCTTCTTGTTGCATCATATACAACTCTTCTTTAAGAAATCCATTAAGGAATGTAGTTTTGACATCCATTTGTCAGATTTCATGAAATGTGGCAATTGCTAACATGATTCGGACAGACTTAAGCATCGCTACGAGTGAGAAAATCTTATCGTAGTCAACACCTTGAACTTGTCGAAAACCTTTTTGCGACAATTCGAGCTTTGTAGATAGCAACACTACTATCAGTGTCCGTCTTCCTCTTGAAGATCCATTTATTTTCTATGGCTTGCCGATCATCGGGCAAATCCACCAAAGTCCACACTTTGTTCTCATACATGGATCATATCTCAGATTTCATGGCCTCAAGCCATTTCTCGAAATCTGAGCTCATCATCGCTTCCTCAAAGTTCGTAAGTTCATCATGGTCTAGGAACGTGATTTCCAGAACAAGATTACCGTACCACTCTGGTGCGGACCGTACTCTGGTTGACCTACGAGGTTCGGTAGTAACTTGATCTGAAGTTTCATGATCATCATCATTATCTTCCTCACTAATTGGTGTAGCCATGTAGGAATCACTGGAATTGATTTTTGTGATGAACTACTTGTTGGAAATATGCCCTAGAGGCAATAATAAATGGTTATTATTATATTTCTTTGTTCATGGTAATTGTCTATTGTTCATGCTATAATTGTATTGTCCGAAAATCGTAATACATGTGTGAATACATAGACCACAACGTGTCCCTAGTAAGCCTCTAGTAGACTAGCTCGTTGATCAACAGATAGTCATGGTTTCCTGACTATGGACATTGGATGTCATTGATAACGGGATCACATCATTAGGAGAATGATGTGATGGACAAGACCCAATCCTAAGCATAGCATAAAAGATCGTGTAGTTTCGTTTGCTAGAGCTTTTCCAATGTCAAGTATCTTTTCCTTATACCATGAGATCGTGCAACTCCCGGATACCGTAGGAGTGCTTTGGGTGTGCCAAACGTCACAACGTAACTGGGTGACTATAAAGGTGCACTACGGGTATCTCCGAAAGTGTCTGTTGGGTTGGCACGGATCGAGACTGGGATTTGTCACTCCGTGTGATGGAGAGGTATCTCTGGGCCCACTCGGTAATGCATCATCATAATGAGCTCTATGTGACTAAGGCGTTAGTCACGGGATCATGCATTGCGGTACGAGTAAAGAGACTTGCCGGTAACAAGATTGAAAAAGGTATTGGGATACCGACGATCGAATCTCGGGCAAGTAACATACCGATTGACAAAGGGAATTGCATACGGGATTGATTGAATCCTCGACATCGTGGTTCATCCGATGAGATCATCGTGGAACATGTGGGAGCCAACATGGGTATCCAGATCCCACTGTTGGTTATTGACCGGAGAGGCGTCTCGGTCATGTCTGCATGTCTCCCGAACCCGTAGGGTCTACACACTTAAGGTTCGGTGACGCTAGGGTTGTAGAGATATGTGTATGCGGAAACCCGAAAGTTGTTCGGAGTCCCGGATGAGATCCCGGATGTCACGAGGAGTTCCGGAATGGTCCGGAGGTGAAGAATTATATATAGGAAGTCAAGTTTCGGCCATCGGGAAAGTTTCGGGGGTTACCGGTATTGTACCGGGACCACCGGAAGGGTCCCGGGGGTCCACCGGGTGGGGCCACCTATCCCGGAGGGCCCCGTGGGCTGAAGTGGGAAGGGAACCAGCCCCTAGTGGGCTGGGCGCCCCCCCATGGGCCTCCCCCCATGCGCCTAGGGTTGGAAACCCTAGGGTGGGGGGGCTTCCCACTTGCCTTGGGGGGCAAGGCACCCCCATGGCCGCCGCCCCCCACCCTAGATGGGTTTGGCCGGCGCCCCCCCTCCCAGGGGGCCTATATAAAGGGGGGGAGGGAGGGCAGGTAGATCTCAGCCTCGGGCGCCTCCCTCCTCCCCTGCTACACCTCTCTCTCTCGCAGACGCTTGGCGAAGGCCTGCCGAGATCCCGCTACATCCACCACCACGCCGTCGTGCTGCTGGATCTCCATCAACCTCTCCTTCCCCCTTGCTGGATCAAGAAGGAGGAGACGTCGCTGCACCGTACGTGTGTTGAACGCGGAGGTGCCATCCGTTCGGCACTCGGTCATCGGTGATTTGAATCACGACGAGTACGACTCCGTCATCCACGTTCATTGGAACGCTTCCGCTCGCGATCTACAAGGGTATGTAGATGCACTCCTTTCCCCTCATTGCTAGTATACTCCATAGATGGATCTTGGTGAACGTAGGAAAATTTTAAAATTATGCTACGATTCCCAACAGTGGCATCATGAGCCAGGCCTATGCGTAGTTACTATGCACGAGTAGACCACAAAGAAGTTGTGGGCGTTGATGTTGCCAATTCTTCTTGCCGCTACTAGTCGTTTCTTGTTTCGGCGGCATTGTAGGATGAAGCGGCCCGGACCGACCTTACACGTACGCTTACGTGAGACAGGTTCCACCGACTGACATGCACTAGATGCATAAGGTGGCTAGCGGGTGTCTGTCTCTCCTACTTTAGTCGGAACGGATTCGATGAAAAGGGTCCTTATGAAGGGTAAATAGAAATTGGCAAATCACGTTGTGGTCATACATAGGTAAGAATCGTTCTTGCTAGAAACCTACAAACCACGTAAAAACTTGCAACAACAATTAGAGGACGTCTAACTTGTTTTTGCAGCATGTGTTATGTGATGTGATATGGCCAGAAGATGTGATGAATGATATATGTGATGTATGATATTGATCATATTCTTGTAATAGGAATCACGACTTGCATGTCGATGAGTATGACAACCGGCAGGAGCCATAGGAGTTGTCTTTATTATTTTGTATGACCTGCGTGTCATTGAATAACGCCATGTAAATTACTTTACTTTGTTGCTAAACGCGTTAGCCATAGAAGTAGAAGTAATCGTTGGCGTGATGACTTCATGAAGACACAATGATGGAGATCATGATGATGGAGATCATGGTGTCATGCCGGTGACGAAGATGATCATGGTGCCCCGAAGATGGAGATCAAAGGAGCATGATGATATTGGCCATATCATGTCACTATTTGATTGCATGTGATGTTTATCATGTTTTTGCATCTTATTTGCTTAGAACGACGGTAGCAAGTAGGATGATCCCTTATAATAATTTCAAGAAAGTGTTCACCCTAACTGTGCACCGTTGCGAAGGTTCGTTGTTTCGAAGCACCACGTGATGATCGGGTGTGATAGATTCTAACGTTCGAATACAACGGGTGTTGACGAGCCTAGCATGTACAGACATGGCCTCGGAACACACGCAATACACTTAGGTTCACTTGACGAGCCTAGCATGTACAGACATGGCCTCGAAACACGGAGGACCGAAAGGTCGAGCATGAGTCGTGTAGAAGATACGATCAACATGGAGATGTTCACCGATCTTGACTAGTCCGTCTCACGTGATGATCGGACACGGCCTAGTCGAATTCGGATCATGTTTCACTTAGATGACTAGAGGGATGTCTATCTGAGTGGGAGTTCATTAAATAATTTGATTATATGAACTTAATTATCATGAACTTAGTCTAAATCTTTACACTATGTATTGTAGATCAAATGGCCCACGTTGTCCTCAATTTCAACGCGTTCCTAGAGAAAACCAAACTGAAAGATGATGGCAGCAACTATACGGACTGGGTCCGGAACCTGAGGATCATCCTCATAGCAGCCAAGAAAGATTATGTCTTAGAAGCACCGCTAGGTGAAGCACCAATCCCTGAGAACCAAGACGTTATGAACGCTTGGCAGCAGCGTGCTGATGATTACTCCCTCGTTCAGTGCGGCATGCTTTACAGTTTAGAACCGGGTCTCCAAAAGCGTTTTGAGAAACATGGAGCATATGAGATGTTCGAGGAGCTGAAACTGGTTTTTCAAGCTCATGCCCGGGTCGAGAGATATGATGTCTCCGACAAGTTCTTCAGCTGTAAAATGGAGGAGAACAGTTCTGTTAGTGAGCACATACTCAGAATGTCTGGGTTGCACAACCGCTTGTCTCAGCTGGGAGTTAATCTCCCGGATGACGCGGTCATTGACAGAATCCTCCAGTCGCTTCCACCAAGCTATAAGAGCTTTGTGATGAACTTCAATATGCAGGGGATGGAAAAGACCATTCCCGAGGTATATTCAATGCTGAAATCAGCTGAGGTAGAGATCAGAAAAGAACATCAAGTGTTGATGGTGAATAAAACCACTAAGTTCAAGAAGGGCAAGGGTAAGAAGAACTTTAAGAAGGACGGCAAGGGAGTTGCCGCGCCCGGTAAGCCAGTTACCGGGAAGAAGTCAAAGAATGGACCCAAGCCCGAGACTGAGTGCTTTTATTGCAAGGGAAGTGGTCACTGGAAGCGGAACTGCCCCAAATACTTAGCGGACAAGAAGAAGGCCGGCAACACCCAAGGTATATGTGATATACTAGTAATTGATGTGTACCTTACCAGTACTCGTAGTAGCTCCTGGGTATTTGATACCGGTGCGGTTGCTCATATTTGTAACTCAAAACAGGAACTACGGAATAAACGGAGACTGGCGAAGGACGAGGTGACGATGCGCGTCGGGAATGGTTCCAAGGTCGATGTGATCGCCGTCGGCATGCTACCTCTGCATCTACCCACGGGATTAGTTTTAAACCTCAATAATTGTTATTTAGTGCCAGCTTTGAGCATGAACATTGTATCTGGATATCGTTTAATTCGAGATGGCTACTCATTTAAATCTGAGAATAATGGTTGTTCTATTTATTTGAGAGATATGTTTTATGGTCATGCCCCGCTGGTTAATGGTTTATTCTTGATGAATCTCGAACGTGATGTTACACATATTCATAGTGTGAATACCAAAAGATGTAAAGTTGATAACGATAGTCCCACATACTTGTGGCACTGCCGCCTTGGTCACATTGGTGTCAAGCGCATGAAGAAGCTCCATGCAGATGGACTTTTGGAGTCTCTTGATTACGAATCATTTGACACGTGCGAACCATGCCTCATGGGTAAGATGACCAAGACTCCGTTCTCCAGAACAATGGAGCGAGCAACCAACTTATTGGAAATCATACATACCGATGTGTGCGGTCCAATGAGTGTTGAGGCTCGCGGAGGATATCGTTATGTTCTCACTCTCACTGATGACTTAAGTAGATATGGGTATGTCTACCTAATGAAACACAAGTCTGAAACCTTTGAAAAGTTCAAGGAATTTCAGAGTGAGGTTGAGAATCAACGTGACAGGAAAATAAAATTCTTACGATCAGATCGTGGTGGAGAATATTTAAGTCACGAATTTGGTACACACTTAAGGAAATGTGGAATAGTTTCACAACTCACGCCGCCTGGAACACCTCAGAGAAACGGTGTGTCTGAACGTCGTAATCGCGCTCTATTGGATATGGTGCGATCTATGATGTCTCTTACCGATTTACCGCTCTCATTTTGGGGCTATGCTTTAGAGACTGCCGCATTCACTTTAAATAGGGCTCTGTCGAAATCCGTTGAGACGACACCGTATGAATTATGGTTTGGGAAGAAACCTAAGCTGTCATTTCTAAAAGTTTGGGGATGTGATGCTTATGTCAAGAAACTTCAACCTGAAAAGCTCGAACCCAAGTCGGAGAAATGCGTCTTCATAGGATACCCTAAGGAAACCATTGGGTATACCTTCTACCTCAGATCCGAAGGCAAGATCTTCGTTGCCAAGAACGGGTCCTTTCTGGAGAAGGAGTTTCTCTCGAAAGAATTGAGTGGGAGGAAAGTGGAACTTGATGAGGTGATAGTCACCCCTTCCGAACCGGAAAGTAGCGCAGCGCGGGAAAATGTTCCTGTGGTGCCTACACCGACTGGGGAGGAAGTTAATGATGACGATCATGAAGCTTCGGATCAAGTTAGTACTGAACTTCGTAGGTCCACAAGGACACGTTCCGCACCAGAGTGGTACGGCAACCCTGTCCTGGAAATCATGTTGTTAGACAACGGTGAACCTTCGAACTATGAAGAAGCGATGGCGGGCCCGGATTCCGACAAATGGCTAGAAGCCATGAAATCCGAGATAGGATCCATGTATGAAAACAAAGTATGGACTTTGACTGACTTGCCCGATGATCGGCGAGCCATAGAAAACAAATGGACCTTTAAGAAGAAGACGGACGCGGATGGTAATGTGACCATCTAGAAAGCTCGACTTGCCGCTAAGGGTTATCGACAAGTTCAAGGGGTTGACTACGATGAGACTTTCTCACCCGTAGCGAAGCTGAAGTCCGTCCGAATCATGTTAGCAATT
The DNA here is from genome assembly GCF_002575655.3 of Aegilops tauschii subsp. strangulata. NCBI lineage: Eukaryota > Viridiplantae > Streptophyta > Magnoliopsida > Poales > Poaceae > Aegilops > Aegilops tauschii. The sequence goes on from NC_053039.3 coordinate 233,170,289, forward strand.
GCCGCATACTATGATTATGAGATATGGCAGATGGACGTCAAAACGGCATTCCTTAATGGCTTCCTTAAGGAAGAGTTGTATATGATGCAGGCGGAAGGTTTTGTCGATCCTAAGAATGCTAACAAAGTATGCAAGCTCCAGCGCTCAACCTATGGGCTGGTGCAAGCATCTCGGAGTTGGAACATTCGCTTTGATGAGATGATCAAAGCGTTTGGGTTTACACAGACTTATGGAGAAGCCTGTGTTTACAAGAAAGTGAGTGGGAGCTCTGTAGCATTTCTCATATTATATGTGGATGACATATTATTGATGGGAAATGATATAGAATTCTTGGAAAGTATAAAGGCCTATTTGAATAAGTGTTTTTCAATGAAGGACCTTGGAGAAGCTGCTTATATATTAGGCATCAAGATCTATAGAGATAGATCAAGACGCCTCATTGGTCTTTCACAGAGTACATACCTTGACAAGATATTGAAGAAGTTCAGTATGGATCAGTCCAAGAAGGGGTTCTTGCCTGTATTGCAAGGTGTGCAATTGAGCACGGCTCAATGCCCGACCACGGCAGAAGATATAGAACAGATGAGTGTCATCCCCTATGCCTCGGCCATAGGGTCTATTATGTATGCCATGCTGTGTACCAGACCTGATATAAACCTTGCCGTAAGTTTGGTAGGAAGGTACCAAAGTAATCCCGGCAAGGAACACTGGACAACGGTCAAGAATATCCTGAAGTACCTGAAGAGGACTAAAGATATGTTTCTCGTTTATGGAGGTGACGAAGAGCTCGTCGTAAAGGGTTACGTCGACGCTAGCTTCGACACAGATCTGGATGACTCGAAGTCACAGACCGGATACGTGTATATTTTGAATGGAGGAGCAGTAAGCTGGTGCAGTTGCAAGTAAAGCGTCGTGGAGGGATCTACATGTGAAGCGGAGTACATGGCGGCCTCGGAGGCAGCACAGGAAGCAGTCTGGATGAAGGAGTTCATTACCGACCTAGGGGTGATTCCCAATGCGTCGGGCCCGATGACTCTCTTCTGTGACAACACTGGAGCTATTGCACTTGCGAAGGAGCCCGGGTTTCACAGGAAGACCAGGCATATCAAGCGTCGCTTCAACTCCATTCGTGAAAGTGTTCAAAATGGAGACATAGATATTTGTAAAGTACATACGGACCTGAATGTAGCAGATCCGTTGACTAAACCTCTCCCTAGAGCAAAACATGATCAACACCAGGACGCAATGGGTGTTCGATTCATCACAATGTAACTAGATTATTGACTCTAGTGCAAGTGGGAGACTGTTGGAAATATGCCCTAGAGGCAATAATAAATGGTTATTATTATATTTCTTTGTTCATGGTAATTGTCTATTGTTCATGCTATAATTGTATTGTCCGGAAATCGTAATACATGTGTGAATACATAGACCACAACGTGTCCCTAGTAAGCCTCTAGTAGACTAGCTCGTTGATCAACAGATAGTCATGGTTTCCTGACTATGGACATTGGATGTCATTGATAATGGGATCACATCATTAGGAGAATGATGTGATGGACAAGACCCAATCCTAAGCATAGCATAAAAGATCGTGTAGTTTCGTTTGCTAGAGCTTTTCCAATGTCAAGTATCTTTTCCTTAGACCATGAGATCGTGAAACTCCCGGATACCGTAGGAGTGCTTTGGGTGTGCCAAACGTCACAACGTAACTGGGTGACTATAAAGGTGCACTACGGGTATCTCCGAAAGTGTCTGTTGGGTTGGCACGGATCGAGACTGGGATTTGTCACTCCTTGTGACGGAGAGGTATCTTTGGGCCCACTCGGTAATGCATCATCATAATGAGCTCTATGTGACTAAGGCGTTAGTCACGGGATCATGCATTGCGGTACGAGTAAAGAGACTTGCCGGTAACGAGATTGAACAAGGTATTGGGATACCGACGATCGAATCTCGGGCAAGTAACATACCGATTGACAAAGGGAATTGCATACGGGATTGATTGAATCCTCGACATCGTGGTTCATCCGATGAGATCATCGTGGAACATGTGGGAGCCAACATGGGTATCCAGATCCCGCTGTTGGTTATTGACCGGAGAGGCGTCTCGGTCATGTCTGCATGTCTCCCGAACCCGTAGGGTCTACACACTTAAGGTTCGGTGACCCTAGGGTTGTCGAGATATGTGTATGCGGAAACCCGAAAGTTGTTCGGAGTCGCGGATGAGATCCCGGATGTCACGAGGAGTTCCGGAATGGTCCGGAGGTGAAGAATTATATATAGGATGTCAAGTTTCGGCCACCGGGAAAGTTTTGGGGGTTACCGGTATTGTACCGGGACCACCGGAAGGGTCCCGGGGGTCCACCGGGTGGGGCCACCTATCCCGGAGGGCCCCGTGGGCTGAAGTGGGAAGGGAACCAGCCCCTAGTGGGCTGGGCTCCCCCCCTATGGTCCTCCCCCATGCGCCTAGGGTTGGAAACCCTAGGGTGGGGGGGGGGGGCTTCCCACTTGCCTTGGGGGGCAAGGCACCCCCTTGGCCGCCGCCCCCCACCCTAGATGGGTTTGGCCGGCGCCCCCCCTCCCAGGGGGCCTATATAAAGGGGGGAGGGAGGGCAGGTAGATCTCAGCCTTGGGCGCCTCCCTCCTCCCCTGCTACACCTCTCTCTCTCGCAGACGCTTGGCGAAGCCCTGCCGAGATCCCGCTACATCCACCACCACGCCGTCGTGCTGCTGGATCTCCATCAACCTCTCCTTCCCCCTTGCTGGATCAAGAAGGAGGAGACGTCCCTGCATCGTACGTGTGTTGAACGCGGAGGTGTCGTCCGTTCGGCACTCGGTCATCGGTGATTTGAATCACGACGAGTACGACTCCGTCATCCACGTTCATTGGAACGCTTCCGCTCGCGATCTACAAGGGTATGTAGATGCACTCCTTTCCCCTCGTTGCTAGTATACTCCATAGATGGATCTTGGTGAACGTAGGAAAATTTTAAAATTATGCTACGATTCCCAACACTACTTTCCAATTTGGGAGAAAGTACAATTACCTCATCAAGTTCTACATTCCTCCCACTCACTTCTTTCGACAGAAACTTCTTCTCTAGAAAGGATCCATTCTTAGCAACTAATATCTTGCCTTTGGATCTGCGATAGAAGGTGTACCCAATAGTCTACTTTGGGTATCCTATGAAGACGCATTTCTCTGATTTGGGTTCGAGCTTATCAGCTTGAAGCTTTTTCACATAAGCATCGCAGTCCCAAACTTTAAGAAACGACAACTTAGGTTTCTTGCCAAACCACAGTTCATATGGTGTCGTCTCAACGGATTTAGATGGTGCCCTATCTAACGTGAATGCAGCTGCCTCCAATGCATAACCCCAAAACGATAGTGGTAAATCGGTAAGAGACATCATAGATCGCACCATATCTAATAAAGTACGGTTATGACGTTCACACACACCATTACGTTGTGGTGTTCCACGCGGCGTGAGTTGCGAAATTATTCCACGTTGTTTCGAATGAAGACCAAACTCGTAACTCAAATATTCGTCTCCACGATCAGATCGTAGAAACTTTATTTTCTTGTTACGATGATTTTTCACTTCACTCTGAAATTCTTTGAACTTTTCAAATGTTTCAGACTTATGTTTCATCAAGTAGATATACCCATATTTGCGCAAATCATCTGTGAGGGTCAGAAAATAACGATACCCGCCGCGAGCCTCAACGTTCATCGGACTGCATACATCAGTATGTATTATTTCCAATAAGTCAGTTGCTCGCTCCATTGTTCCGGAGAATGGAGTCTTAGTCATCTTGCCCAAGAGGCATGGTTCGCAAGCATCAAGTGATTCGTAATCAAGTGATTCCAAAAGCCCATCAGCATGGAGTTTCTTCATGCGCTTTACACCAATATGACCTAAACGGCAGTGCCACAAATAAGTTGCACTATCATTATTAACTTTGCATCTTTTGGCTTCACTATTATGAATATGTGTATCACTACGATCGAGATCCAACGAACCATTTTCATTGGGTGTGTAACCATATAAGGTTTTATTCATGTAAACAGAACAACAATTATTCTCTAACTTAAATGAATAACTGTATTGCAATAAACATGATCAAATCATATTCATGCTCAACGCAAACACCAAATAACACTTATTTAGGTTCAACATTAATCCCGAAAGTATAGGGAGTGTGCGATGATGAAAATATCAATCTTGGAACCACTTCCAATACACATTGTCACTTCATCCTTAACTACTTTCTGTTCATTATGCAACTCCCGATTCGAGTTACTACTCTTTAGCAACTAAACCAGTATTAAGTACCGAGGGGTTGCTATAAACACTAGTAAAGTACACATCAATAACATGTATATCAAATATACTTTTGTTCACTTTGCCATCCTTCTTATCCGCCAATTGTTTGGGGTAGTACCGCTTCCAGTGACCAGTCCTTTTTGAAGTAGAAGCACTCAGTATCAGGCTTAGGTCCAAACTTGGGCTTCTTCACTTGAGCAGCAACTTGCTTGCCGTTCTTCTTGAAGTTCCCCTTCTTTCCCTTTGCCCTTTCATGAAACTACTGATCTTGTTAACCATCAACACTTGATGCTCTTTTCTTGATTTCTACCTTCGCCGATCTCAACATCGCAAAGAGCTCGGGAATTACTTTTGTCATCCCTTGCATATTATAGTTCATCACGAAGTTCTACTAACTTGGTGATGGTGACTAGAGAATTCTGTCAATCACTATTTTATCTGGAAGATTAACTCCCACTTGATTCAAGCGATTGTAGTACCCAGACAATCTGAGCATATGCTCACTACTTGAGCTATTCTCCTTCATCTTTTAGCTATAGAACTTGTTGGAGACTTCATACCTCTCAACTCGGGTATTTGCTTGAAATATTAACTTCAACTCCTGGAACATCTCATATGGTCCATGACGTTCAAAACGTCTTTCCCGATTCTAAGCCATTAAGCATGGTGCACTAAACTATCAAGTAGTCATCATATTGAGCTAGCCAAACGTTCATAACGTCTGCATTTGCTCCTGCAATAGGTCTGTCACCTAGCGGTGCATCAAGGACATAATTCTTCTGTGCAGCAATGAGGATAATCCTCAGATCACGGATACAATCCGCATCATTGCTACTAACATCTTTCAACATAGTTTTTCTCTAGGAACATATCAAAATAAACATAGGGAAGCAACAACGCGAGCTATTGATCTACAACATAGATATGCTAATACTACCAGGACTAAGTTCATGATAAATTTAAGTTCAATTTAATCATATTACTTAAGAACTCCCACTTAGATAGACATCCCTCTAATCCTCTAAGTGATCACGTGATCCATATCAACTAAACCATAACCGATCATCACGTGAAATGGAGTAGCTTTCAATGGTGAACATCACTATGTTGATCATATCTACTATATGATTCACGCTCGACCTTTCGGTCTCAGTGTTCCGAGGCCATATCTGCATATGCTAGGCTCGTCAAGTTTAACCTGAGTATTCTGCGTGTGCAAAACTGGCTTGCACCCGTTGTAGATGGACGTAGAGCTTATCACACCCGATCATCACGTGGTGTCTGGGCACGGCAAACTTTGGCAACGGTGCATACTCAGGGAGAACACTTTTATCTTGAAATTTAGTGAGAGATCATCTTATAATGCTACCGTCAATCAAAGCAAAATAAGATGCATAAAAGATAAACATCACATGCAATCAATATAAGTGATATGATATGGCCATCATCATCTTGTGCTTGTGATCTCCATCTCCGAAGCACCGTCATGATCACCATCGTCACCGGCGCGACACCTTGATCTCCATCGTAGCATCGTTGTCGTCTCGCCAATCTTATGCTTCTACGACTATCGCTACCGCTTAGTGATAAAGTAAAGCGTTACAGGGTGATTGCATTGCATACAATAAAGCGACAACCATATGGCTCCTGCCAGTTGCCGATAACTCGGTTACAAAACATGATCATCTCATACAATAAAATTTAGCATCATGTCTTGACCATATCACATCACAACATGCCCTGCAAAAACAAGTTAGACGTCCTCTACTTTGTTGTTGCAAGTTTTACGTGGCTGCTATGGGCTGAGCAAGAACCGTTCTTACCTACGCATCAAAGCCACAACGATAGTTTGTCAAGTTGGTGCTGTTTTAACCTTCGCAAGGACTAGGCGTAGCCACACTTGGTTCAACTAAATTGGAGAAACTGACACCCGCCAGCCACCTGTGTGCAAAGCACGTCGGTAGAACCAGTCTCGCGTGAGCGTACGCGTAATGTCGGTCCGGGCCGCTTCATCCAACAATACCGCCGAACCAAAGTATGACATGCTGGTAAGCAGTATGACTTATATCGCCAACCACTCACTTGTGGTCTACTCGTGCATATGACATCTACGCATAAAACCAGGCTCTGATACCACTGTTGGGGAACGTAGTAATTTCAAAAAAAATCCTACGCACACGCAGATCATGGTGATGCATAGCAACGAGAGGGGAGAGTGTGGTCCACGTACCCTCGTAGACTGAAAGCGGAAGCGTTAGCACAACGCGGTTGATGTAGTCGTACGTCTTCACGATTCGACCGATCAAGTACCGAACGTACGGCACCTCCGTGTTCAGCACACGTTCAGCCCGATGACGTCCCTCGAACTCCGATCCAGCCGAGTGTTGAGGGAGAGTTTCATCAACACGATGGTGTGGTGACGATGATGATGTTCTACCGACGCAGGGCTTCGCCTAAGCACCGCTACAGTATTATCGAGGTGGACTATGGTGGAGGGGGCACCGCACACGGCTAAAAGATCAAATCAATTGTTGTGTCTATGGGGTGCCCCCCCGCCCCCGTATATAAAGGAGCAAGGGGGGGAGGTGCGGCCGGCCAGGAGGAGGCGCGCCAGGAAGACTCCTACTCCCACCAGGAGTAGGACTCCCTCCCTTCCTTGTTGGATTAGGAGAAGGGGGAAAGAGAAGGGAGAGAGGAAGGAAAGGGGGGGCGCCGCCCCCCTCTCCTTGTCCTATTCAGACTAGGGGGGAGGGGGGCGCGACCCTGCCCTGGCCGCCTCTCCTCTTCTCCACTAAGGCCCACTATGGCCCATTAAGCCCCCGGGGGGTTCCAGTAACCCCTCGGTACTCCGGTAAATTCCCGATTTCACCCGGAACACTTCCGATATCCAAATATAGGCTTCCAATATATCAATCTTCATGTCTCGACCATTTCGAGACTCCTTGTCTTGTCCGTGATCACATCCGGGACTCCGAACAACCTTCGGTACATCAAAACTCATAAACTCATAATATAACCGTCATCGAAACTTTAAGCGTGCGGACCCTACGGGTTCGAGAACTATGTAGACAAGATCGAGACACGTCTCCGGTCAATAACCAATAGCGGAACCTGGATGCTCATATTGGCTCCCACATATTCTACGAAGATCTTTATCGGTCAGACCGCATAACAACATACGTTGTTCCCTTTGTCATCGGTATGTTACTTACCCGAGATTCGATCGTCGGTATCCCAATACCTAGTTCAATCTCGTTACCGGCAAGTCTCTTTACTCGTTCCTTAATACATCATCCCGCAAATAACTCATTAGTTGCAATGCTTGCAAGGCTTAAGTGATGTGCATTACCGAGAGGGCCCAGAGATACCTCTCCGACAATCGGAGTGACAAATCCTAATCTCGAAATACGCCAACCCAACAAGTACCTTCGAAGACACCTGTAGAGCACCTTTATAATCACCCAGTTACGTTGTGACGTTTGGTAGCACACAAAGTGTTCATCCGGTAAACGGGAGTTGCATAATCTCATAGTCATAGGAACATGTATAAGTCATGAAGAAAGCAATAGCAACATACTAAACGATCGAGTGCTAAGCTAACGGAATGGGTCAAGTCAATCACATCATTCTCCTAATGATGTGATCCCGTAAATCAAATGACAACTCATGTCAATGGCTAGGAAACATAACCATCTTTGATTAACGAGCTAGTCAAGTAGAGGCATACTCGTGACACTCTGTTTGTCTATGTATTCACACAAGTATTATGTTTCCGGTTAATACAATTCTAGCATGAATAATAAACATTTATCATGAAATAAGGAAATAAATAATAAATTTATTATTGCCTCTAGGGCATATTTCCTTCAACGTGGTCATGTAATGTCGGTCTAGGCCGCTTCATCCAACAATACCGCCGAATCAAACTATGCCATGCTGGTAAGTAGTATGACTATTATCGCCCACAACTCGTTGTGTTCTACTCGTGCATATAACATCTACGCATAGACCTGGCTCTGATACCACCGTTGGGGAACATAGTATTTCAAAAAATTTGCCTACGATCACACAAGATCTATCTAGGAGAAGCATAGCAACGAGCGAGAAGAGTGTGTCCACGTACCCTCGTAGACCGAAAACGGAAGCGTTTGGTAACGCGGTTGATGTAGTCCACGTCTTCGCAATCCAACCGATCCAAGTACCGAACACACGGCACCTCCGCGATCTACACACGTTCAGCTCGGTGACGTCCCTCGAACTCTTGATCCAGTTGAGGTCGAGGGAGAGTTCCGTCAGCATGCAGCCATGGTGACGGTGATGATGAAGTTACCGGCGCAGGGCTTCGCCTAAGCACTACGACGATATGACCGAGGTATGTAATTGTGGAGGGGGCACCGCACACGGCTAAGACAATTGTCTATTGTGCCTTTGGGGTGCCCCCTGGCCCCGTATATAAAGGAGGGGAAGAGGAGGCCGGCCAACAAGGGGCGCGCCAGGGAGAGGGGAGTCCTACTAGGACTCCAGTCCTAGTAGGATTCGGCCCCACCTTTTTTCCTTCTACCGGAGGGGGAAAAGGGGAAGGAGAGGGAGTAGGAGAAGGAAAGGGGGTGGCGCCCCCTTCCCAAGTCCAATTCGGCCTCCTCCCTTGTGGGGGGCGCACCAACCCCTTGTGGGCTGGTTAGCTACCCTCCTATGGCCCATAAGGCCCGTACCTCTCCCCGGGGGGTTCCGGTAACCCCTCCGGTACTCCGGTATGTACCCGATACACTCCGGAACCCTTCCGGTGTCCGAATACTACCTTCCAATATATCAATCTTTACCTCTCGACCATTTCAAGACTCCTCATCATGTGTGTGATCTCATCCGGGACTCTGAACAAACTTCGGTCATCAAATCACATAACTCATAATACAAATCGTCATCGAACGTTAAGCATGCGGACCCTACGGGTTCGAGAACTATGTAGACATGACCGAGACACATCTCCGGTCAATAACCAATAGCGGAACCTGGATGCTCATATTGGCTCCTACATATTCTACGAAGATCTTTATCGGTTAAACCGCATAACAACATACGTTGTTCCCTTTGTCATCGGTATGTTACTTGCACGAGATTCGATCGTCGGTATCATCATACCTAGTTCAATCTCGTTACCGGCAAGTCTCTTTACTCGTTCTGTAATGCATCATCCCATGACTAACTCATTCGTCACATTGCTTGCAAGGCTTATAGTGATGTGCATTACCGAGAGGGCCCAGAGGTACCTCTCCGATACACGGAGTGACAAATCCTAATCTCGATCTATGCCAACCCAACAAACACCTTCGGAGACATCTGTAGAGCATCTTTATAATCACCCAGTTAGGTTGTGACGTTTGATAGCACACAAGGTGTTCCTCCGGTATTCGGGAGTTGCATAATCTCATAGTCAGAGGAACATGTATAAGTCATGATGAAAGCAATAGCAATAAAACTAAACGATTATTATGCTAAGCTAATGGACGGGTCTTGTCCATCACATCATTCTCTAATGATGTGATCCCGTTCATCAAATGACAACACATGTCTATGGTCAGGAAACATAACCATCTTTGATTAACGAGCTAGTCAAGTAGAGGCATACTTGGGACACTCTGTTTTGTCTATGTATTCACACATGTACTAAGTTTCCGTTTTAATACAATTCTAGCATGAATAAGAAACATTTATCATGATATAAGGAAATGTAAATAACAACTTTATTATTGCCTCTAGGGCATATTTCCTCCACTAAGAGCATTTACAGCCAGGCGCCCCAAACCCTCCTCTATGATTTGGGCGGGCCGTCCGATCACTGACCGGTCACGATTTTTTGATCCAGACGGGCTCCTTAAACGGGCCTCAAATGCCGAGCTGACCGGCACCCCTCATATTCAGCCCAACTATGAGGCGGATATGGGGTGCCTGGGCGCGCCCGCCACTACGGACCCGACAGTCCGACCCCATCGGAAATTGCACCAAATCCACCAAACCCTTCCTCCTCCTCCTCCTCCTCCCACCGCCCTGCAACCTTTTGCGCGCCCGGACCCTCGCCGTCCTCCACCCTTGCTCCCAATCCTCACCACCGGTCCCGATCCATCACCGGAGATGCCGTCCAACCCGACCCAGACCGCCATGACGGAGACGCAGTCTGCCTCGTCCGTCAACGACCCTTCATCGGCTGCGACTTGCAAGGCAAAGAACGTCGCCCAGAAGTTGTGGCGATGCCAGCAACGAGAGAGGGAGGTGGCGGAGGCGTCGCAGGGCGGTGAGACATGGTGGAGAAGCTGTCTCTTCCGCCACCCCGGATCCTCGCACCCTTCCATCCCAGCGCCACCGACAAGCATTACACCGTCCGACCCCATCGGGACAGAGGATGATTCGACGGCCGGTTGGGGTATTCCGGAGAGCTTTCCGCCCACGCAGATACCGACGGTTGACGTATGTGACTCGCCGCAGCTCGTTCGGGCATGGATGAGCACGAGCACGTGCACTGCCTGGACTGCCCTCCACATGTTTAACAGAATGACCGAACAAGAGTCGGTGTGTTTTCTTTTCCCCTGTCCGATCAGATGTTTGCATAGATCACTAGATCATTTCACACATTATGAATACTTGCAAACCATAATCATGTAGGAGGCATTCTTGTCGAACAAGATCAATGACAATGAAGATCCAGTTGAAATGGAGTATGAATTGGAGGCCACCACCGCATTTGAAGTTGGGACAACATCCGATCCCAATCCGAGCAAGAAGAAGAAGAAGACCAAGATGGCGAAGGCAAGAGGTCTGGCATTCTCAAGATTTGAGGACACCTTGTTGGTCAAAGCTTGGTTGGCCACAACAATGGATCCAATATGCGTCACCGAGCAAAAGGGGGACAAGTATTGGGAGAAAATTTGGAAGGAGTATCACAAACAAAAGGAGTATGTAGAGCCGCATCCTATCATAACCACCCGTAATGTGGCATCTCTCCAACATCGTTGGGGGATCATCCAAGGGGAAGTGAACAAGTACGTCGAGTACTACTCACAAGTGACCAAACACCCTCAAAGTGGGATGGGAGTGGCAACTCAGGTAAGCTCAATTGCTTCATCTTGTCCTCATTTGCATATGGTTCTTGTGTTTGCATTCTCGTGCTCATACATATGTTTTTTTTGCTAGACGGCGGTGGCGGCCACTTTGTATCACGAGGTGGAGAAGAAGCCCTTTTCTTTTAGCCATTGTTGGATCATATTGAATGGCAATCCTAAGTGGAACCAACTTGTGGCCGATCTCAAGTCCGGCAAGAAGAGGCATGATGGCTCAAGCTCCAACCAATCAATTGGGTTGGATGATGATGAGGACGATGTTGTCATGACGAATGGAAAAGCCACCGTGCCAAAGGATAACCGCCAAGTCATGGGCAAAAAGTGGGAGAAGGCACGTGCTTCCCGTGATGCCGCGGCTACAAAAATGTTGTCCACATGGACGGGCATGTTTTCGGCGAGGGAGAACAAAAAGGAGGAGAGATACAAGATCATGTTGGATGCGCAAAAGGAAATAATGGAGTGGGACCGGAAGAGGGCGAAGAAGAAGCTCGAAATTGAGATGGAGAAGATCGAGTTGGAGAAGCAACAAGCGGTGATCAAATAGGAACTCGAGAAGGCCAAGACATTCGGCAACATAGAGCTTGAGAAGAAGATGTTGCAACTGGCACGGGACGCGGAGGATGCTAGGATCGTGTTGGCGAATGAAACCCTCTTGGATGAGCATGCGAATAAGTAGCTTGCGGACAAGAAGAAGGATATCAATGAACATAGAGACTGCAAGGCGGCGAGGGCGCCTGCGGCACGGATGCAGGCGAAAGAGGCATCCCGGATGTAGGCGGAGCAGGTAGGCCGGATGCAGGCAGAGCAGGCAGCCCCGCCTGGAGCAAGACGCATTCCTCTTAGAGCAGGAGCCCGGCCAGTGATCCGAGGCCTTCCGTCATGCACGGACCTTGATTTCATTTTGGCATGCAGGTTTGTTGAACTATGATTTACTTTGCATTACTTAAATTTTTGAATTCGGACAATTTGTATCGTATGATTGACGTGTATGATTTGCATGGATTTGAGGATCGGAATATGAGGTATGTGGATGTGCTGCACAACATATGAGGGGCCACCGGACGCTATCTGCGAATGCGCCCGGACGCGCCCGCGGGCATATAGGGGGCCGGATTTGCTAAGTCCGGCTGTAGATGCTCTAAGGTAGCGAGTGGCGCCGTTGTCCGCCCGCGCGCCAGACAAGGCGTGACCCAGGTTCGAATCCTGACCGTGGCAGGGGGCTGCGCGTGCCGTTTTTTCGGGGGAGAAAAAAAACTGCCAGCCTCTTTTTATACGGAGTTAAGATAGTTCTGCAGCGGCTAGCCCCAGGTACTGACATGTCAAAACTATCATAGTTGATACTAATCCACACGTAATGCTTAAATTATGGTACTTCTATGCAATTAATTCCAGCAGGACACTAAAGTTCGGCTAAAAGAGAAACAGGAGGCTAAAGTTCATCTGTACCCCCTCAAAAAAAATCATCAATAGCTTTCGGAGATGCCTACCGTGCAGTCAACTGCAATTTTTTTTTTACTTTGTTAGAAACTATAAGTGGCCAGTGCAGATTATTTAGTGTCTAAACATAATGCGTCGTTGAGTGATGAGCTATCTCAAAAACAATAAACATAATGCGTCGTTTTCCTTATCGAGCGTGCAGTATGTACATGCACGCCCGATCAGTTTACACCTTACGCGTGTACAAAAACCCAACCAGGAATATCCTTAAAGCTATGCTAGTGACCAAATCAATCTACAGTTTTTTTGGATGAAAAATCAACCAAAACCATAGGCATAGGATCGAATCTGTGTGTCGTGATCAAGCACACCAAAGTATACCACTACCACGATAGTGAGAAGTTGCTGGGAAAAGGAAGCACGCTGCGACTCGTAACTAATGGATAACCTGCATTTTGGGAAGTACCGGATACCATCCGTTCGTTTCGTTGCAAGTGCTGTACCTGGCCTATCACTGCCTAGTGTATCATCACGCACTAATTCCTAGCTCCCCGTCTTCATCGCACACTCCATTAACTGCACGGATTGCGATGCGAGGAGATCGGCATGATCATCCGGCAGCGAGCATCTGACGTGCGTGTGTGTCTGAACTGAATATCCGGCTTAGGAATATCTGTTTGACCTACCTTTCTGGCCCATGAACGATACATCGATCGATGATCACACGTTAGTTAGTCCACACTACGCCGTACGCGCGACTCACCCACCCACCCACCACCGTTCGAAATAGGCTTTCGCCCCAGTTTTATAGATAAAGCAAGCACCATACAATCAAGTCCAAAGTATCAAAGCAAATAAGACCACTGGGCAACAACACAACCATGCCAAAAAACATAAAAGAAATAGAAAAAAATGCCATCGAGTGGCCGACTAGCAGGCGGCCCTACGAAGATGATAGCCGACGCACAATAGCCAGAAAGCGCGTCCAGCATGCGCTCAAGCCGGTCACGGTCACGCTGCCTAGACAACGGGGGCATGTGCTGCAAGAAAGCAAGAAATTTGGAGAGGCCTACCACGGGAAGATTGGCTCAATCATCATTTTATCGCAAGTCGTCCATAAGGTCCACATCATAGCCGTAAAGATTAGCCATAATAACCGTCAATTGCGGCCGGTCTGGGTAGCTCTGGTCTGCAGGAACTCTACAAAGTCCAAGGCCTCCCAATCGGGCCCTAGTGCCTCGCGCACAAAACTCTAGAGAACCCGCGCCGCCGTGCAGGAAAACAAGATGTGAGTTCTCGTCTCCGGGACATTGGGGGCATAGGCCATTACCGGGGCAGTTTTGCTTGAGCACCTCTATCCCAGAGGGCAGGCAATCCCGCAGCAGCTGCCACACAAAGATCTTGATCTTCAAAGGCAGCGGTGCCTGAGAGCCACAAAATAGTTGGCGAAGGCATAGGGCCTAGTATGCCTTACTAACGGAGAACTCACCCGAAGGTGAGAGGCTGCAAGAAACGGTGTCCGAGGAATCTGTCAACACCGGGGGGGGGGGGGGGGGGCACAAACTATCCCACTCCAGTATTTCCTCTTGCCCAAATGTGCGACGGAACAGGATGTTCCACGGCTCATCCAGGCAGGCCGTGGAAACCAGGATCCTCGGGTCAGCGCAAATAGCAAACAAAGTAGGGAACCACACCTGGAGAGGCACGCCACCCACCCATGGGTCCAACCAAAACTGGGTACCTCCCACATTATATACAGAGAAGGGACCCCGAGACGAATATCCTCCTAGATCTTCTGGATTGATTTCAGAACTAAGAGCCGCCCAAGCGAGAACATGCCATGAGGGGCTCGCCTCACATGTATTCACCTGGAGAAGTTGAAGCCACAGACCAACCTCACCCCGCAAGATCTGCCAGACCCATCGCAACATGAGGGCGACGTTCATGCAGCGCGAGGCAATAATACCTAAACCACCCCGGTCCTTAGGCACGCAGATATCCGTCCACTTGACCATGTGGTATTTCACGTGTCCGTTTGCCCCCCGCCAGAAGAACCTAGCCAGACCCTTATCGAAGGACCTGTGTACACCCTCCGTCAGGATATACATCCCCATCATATACATGGGTAAGCTTGCTATGTTAGAGCTAATGTGGACAATTTTACTTCCCTTGGAAGTGAACTGTCCACACCAAGGCTCAAATTCACTCAACATGATCCTAGAATCAGACATCGACACCCCAAATAAGTAATGGGAAGGGCCGCCAGCTTGCGGTTTAGGTTATCCGCAATCCGCTGTTGCTCGGCCGCCGAGTATCCCAGGACGACCACCTCACTCTTGTCAAAGTTAATCTTAAGTCCCGACATGGCCTCAAAGCATAACAGAAGGAACTTGAGATTACCGATGTCAAGGTCCGAGCCCTCAACCAAAATCATGGTGTCATCCGCATACTGTAAGTGGGTAATACCACATCCGGGGATCAGGTGGCCCACCACCACTTTTAGGTGGTCGACCGATCTGGCTTTATCTAGGATGCCCGCTAGGGCATCAATAGCTAGGTTGAATAGAAGAGGGGAGATGGCATCCCCTTGATTCATTTCCCCATAGGACCTAAAAAAGGACCCACATCACCATTGATGTAATGGCATTGTTCCGAGTCCGAACCGATTGCATTAATCAGGTGCACCATCTCACATCAACCCCCCCCCCCCCCCCCGTGTCGGCGTCAAAACCAGCGGATCTCCGGTAGGGGGTCCTGAGCTATGGATCTTGGATCGATGGGGAACAGTAAACGCGGGGACAATATTTACCCAGGTTCGGGCCCTCTCGAAGAGGTAAAACCCTATGCCCTGCTTGATTATAATTATATGTGATGGTTACAGTGTTGATCTACCACGAGATCGGATGAACTAAACCCTAGGCAAGTAGGGTGATGGTTCTTCTGGTCTCTACGGACTAAACCCTCTAGCTTATATTGTCGGCGTCCTAGGAACGGGGGTACCCAGACTTGCCTGCCTGCGGCCCAGGGCGTGGCTCATCCAGCGGCCTGGTACGGCCCATCTTCATCAACAACTACTCAAGACCCTCGCGAGGGGCCAAGCCTCGCGAGGCGGATGACGCAAGACCTCCTCAGGGACGGCCTCCCTAGGCTGGCTCCCGAGGAGCGGAGATATCTATGCAAGGGGCACCTCGCGAGGTTCGCACGGCGTGAGCCGTGACGACCAAGGCCAGGCGGGTGCCAGCGGGCGCAGAGTACTCATTGCCTCTTTGGTGCTAAAGGGGGCAAGCGCAGGCGAGGAGTCCCGAGGCATCCGGCAAAGGTTTCCATATTGGTGCAACGAGACCAAGACCGGCAGGACGGCAAGACGGAGGTCAGCGTGGAGCCCACGACGGTGTCACCACCAGAGCCTTTGGCAGGCGAAGACCACCTTTTGTCACGATAACTTGTACTAGTTGTCCCCCTTCGAATTGGCCGTTGTGGGATCCCTTCCCGCCTAATATTTGGGAAGAGGACCCGGGCCTCTATAAATAGGACTAGCCATCACCGTAGGAGGCATCTGATCTTGGACTGGATCCATTCCACCAAGGCCACCATACAAGCTCACTGAGCTCAAGTACACCTCTCCTCAGGAGGCTGTTCATCCCTTGTATTGTTCATCATCAGCCTACAAGGCAATCCACCACACCACACCGGAGTAGGGTATTACACCACAACGGTGGCCCGAAAAAGTATAAACCCTCGTGTCTCTTGTTCTTTGGGTTCGTCGAGTTAGGCCTTGAGATCCTTGCGAGAGCGAGTTAGAGAGAGAGAGAGAGAGAGATCTTCTGCGCACCCTAGTGTTCGGACCTCAAGGGTTTGCCGGAACCCAGAATCTGACATTTGGCGCGCCAGGTAGGGGTGCCCCGAAGTTCCGCTCCTCCACCGGCTCTGCTTCTCCGTTTGGTCCCCATGACCGGCGCTGCTCCACCGGCTGGATCGACGGGTGACCACGATGGTGCCAGGGGGCTCAGGGCCTTCACCCCCGCTTTACGACGGGTGCGGTGGCCGCCCACGTTCAAGCCGGAGATGCCTCCTCACTTCGATGGCGCAGCGGATCCGTCGACCTTCCCGCTGGCATACGAGGAGGCTGTCCTGGAGGCGGGAAGCGATGGCAAGGTCATGGTCAACTGGTTCCCCATGGCCCTTGCTGGTGCGCCGCGCGCCTGGCTGCTCAACCTGCTAGGATCCTCTATGGCTTCTTGGGAAGATCTGTGCGGCCTTTTCGTCGCACGCTTCGCAGCACCGGCGCCTGTCGTCGTTGCGGCCCTCCTCAGCGGCTCGCAAGCGCCACCCACGGGCCGCCACGTCAAGCAATTCTTTCGCCAGATCGGCGCCGCCTCTGTGTAGCAGGGAGCCCCTCCGGGATGGGCGGCGCCCAAGGCCGACCTCACCTTCGACCTAGGGGATCACCCCGCCTCCACTGCTGGCTCAGGCGCACTCCCAAGGCTCTGCACGCCCACCATCTGCCACGTCGCCATGACCAAGACACTCATCGACGGCGGAGCGGGCCTCAACGTGCTTTCTGTGGAAGCTTTCGGCTTGGTTCACGTGCCGCACGGCCGGCTCCGCCCCACCAAGCCTTTGTTCGGGGTCGGCAGCGGGTCCACCAGCCCCCTGGGGCAAGTACGCCTTCCAGTCACCTTCGGTACCCGGGACAACTACCGCACCGAGCTGATCGACTTCGAAATCGGCCGCATCGGCCTCCCGTACAATGCCATCCTCGAGTACCCTGCCTCAGCCCGGTTCATGGCAGCGACCCATCCGGCCTACAACCTCATGAAGATGCCGGGCAGTAGCGGCGTCCTCACCGTGGCTGGAGACACCTAGGAGGCCCTGGCGGCCCTCAAGCTCGCCTTCAGGGCCGCAGCGGCGGCGCAACCAGCCGACGAAGTCGCCCCAGTGGCTAAGGAGGCCGCGCCAGCGAAGAAGAAGTAGTTGTTCACCCAAGATCGGGCCGAAGCGAAGCAAGTCCCCGTCGAGGAAGATGGATCCTCGGGTGCCACCTTCACCCTAGGCGCCAACCTCGACCTGGGACAAGAGGAGGCATTGGTAAAGTTCTTGCGCGCGAACAAGGAGGTATTTTCCTGGGAGCCCAAGCAGCTGGTGGGGGTCCCGAGGGGGTAATCGAGCATCACTTAAGGGTGTGCCCCAATGTGCGCCCCGTGAAGCAGAAGGCGCGGAGGCAGTCCACGGAGAAGCAGGCCTTCATCATCCAAGAAACTCGCAAGCTAGAAGCGGCGGGTGTCATTCGTGAGGTACGGTACCCGGAATGGCTGGCAAACCCCGTCGTCGCCCCCAAGAAGGGCGGGAAGGAGCGCATGTGTGTCGACTTCACCAACCTCAACAAAGCCTGCCCCCAAGACCCGTTCCTGCTTCCGCGCATCGACCAGATCGTCGACTCCACTGTCGAGTGCGACCTGCTGTGCTTCCTGGACGTGTTCTCGGGCTACCACCAGATCAAGATGGTGGTGGAAGACGTGGAGAAGACGACCTTCCTGACCCCGTGCGGGGTATACTACTACGCCTACATGCCGTTTGGACTACGCAACGCAGGGGCGACATTCCAGCGTTTGATGCACATTGCCCTGGGCCAGAAGCTAGGGAGGAACGCAGAAGCCTATGTCGATGACATCTTGGTAAAATCTCGGGAAGCAAGAACCCTCATTCAGGACCTAGAGGAGACCTTCACCAGCCTACGCCAGGTGGACCTACGGCTCAACCCGGAGAAATGTGTGTTTGGTGTCCCTTCCGGCAAGCTGCTAGGCTTCCTCGTGTCGCACGGGGGGATAGAGGCCAATCCGGAGAAGGTCAAAGCAATAGAAGACATGAGCCCGCCGCAAACCTTGAAGGAAATGCAGAAGCTCGTGGGCTGCGTGACCTCGTTGGGGCGCTTCATCTCCAAGCTGGGGGAGTGCGCCTTGCTGTTCTGCAAGCTGATGAAGAAGAAGGGCCCGTTCGAGTGGACCCCAAAGGCCGACCTGGCATTTCAAGACCTCAAGAGATACTTGACCAGCCCACCGGTGATGGTAGCGCCCCGTCCCCTCGAGCCCCTGGTGCTTTACCTGGCGGCCACGCTTCACTCAGCCAGCGCGGCGTTGGTGGCCGTCCGGAAGGAGCGCCAGGCCAAGAGCGTGCCGCGTAATGCCGCACCCTCGGCCGAGACGACACGGCACCAAGGCGACGCCGCTAAAGCCACGACGACACCCGCAGATGATTAGGCCCTGCAAGATGGCGTTCCTGGGCCTGCGGAGGCCCCGACGCGTGACTAGGCTCCTGAGGAAACCCCACCTCGGGAGGTGCCACAACCCCCAGACGCCACAGGCTCCATCGACGCCCCCGCCCTCGTCAAACACCCGGTGTACTTCATCAGCACGGTGTTGCGGGACGCGAGGGCACGATACCCCATGCCACAGAAGCTTCTGCTCGCACTCCTGGTGGCCTCGCGCAAGCTGCGTCATTACTTTCAAGGCCACCCGATTAAGGTCGTCTCATCCTACCCACTGGAGAGGGTGCTCCGGAGCCCCAACGCTGCGGGAAGGGTCGCTGAGTGGAACATCGAATGCAAGCATTTCAGCTGGAGTTCAGCACAACCAGAGTCATCAAGGGAGCCGCCCTCGCCGACTTCGTGGCAGAATGGACCGACGCTCCGGAGCCTGAAGCAGGCGAGGGCCGATCCCTCTCACCAGGAAGCGAAGCGCCGGATGGCTGGGTCATGTACTTCGAAGGCACTTTCGCACGCCAAGGTGCGGGGGCTGGCGCCGTGCTCATCTCCCCCACTCAAGACAAGCTATACTACACAATGCAGCTCTGCTTCCAGCGGGGCGAGAAGGTCTCAAACAACATCACAGAGTACGAGGGGTTGATCGCCGGCCTCAAGGCCGCCGCGGCCTTGGGTGTGAAATGTCTCACCATCAAGGGCGACTCGCAGCTCCTCGTCAACTTCTCCAATAAGGTGTACGAAGCCAAGGGACGAGTAGATGGAGGCATACCTCGCGGAGGTGCATAAGATGGAAAAGCATTTCTTGGGCCTGGAGCTACAACACGTGCCTCGTGGCACGAACAAGGAAGCCGACGACATCGCCAAAAGGGCATCCAAGCGCCTGCCCCAGGAGCCCGGCGTCTTTGAGGAGCAGATTTTCTAGCCTTCAGCAGCACCCCCATCTGCGGGGCCGGCATCACCACGGGAGGAGCTCCCCCAACCACCAACCACGTGAGCCCCCGCCTGTGGCCCGACCATGGGAGCACGCCCGAGCCTCGGGAGGGGTGCTGGACCGAGGATTTCAAGGCGTACCTGATGCGAGGGACGCTGCCGGAGAAGGAGGAGGATGCGGAGTGCGTGGCCCGGCAGGCTACGGCGTACTGCATGCAGGGCGGTGAGCTATAGAGAAAGCGACCAAATGATGTTTCCTTGCGATGAATCTCCAGAGAGCAGGGGAACGAGCTGCTAGCTGACATACATGGCGAACACTGCGGGCATCACTCATCGTCACGTACCCTGGTTGGCAAGGCATTCCGCAACGGGTTCTACTGGCCCACAGAACTCAACGACGCAACCGAGCTGGTGAAGTCCTGCGAGGCCTGCCAATTCCATGCCAAGCAAATCCACCAGCCAGCCCAGGGCCTCCAAACTATCCCACTTTCATGGCCATTCACGGTCAGGGGGCTGGATATCCTGGGTCCGTTCCCGCGAGCGCCTGGGGGCTACCGCTACCTCTCCGTCGCCATCGACAAGTTCACCAAATGGGAAGAGGTGGAAGCCGTCCGCACCATCCCAGCCGGGTCAGCAGTTAAGTTCATCAAGAGCCTCTGAGCCAGTTCGGGGTCCCTAACCGCATCATCACCAACAACGGCTCGCAGTTCACTAGCAATCTCTTCAGGACCTATTGTGCTAACCTTGGAACACAAATTTGCTACGCTTCGGTGGCGCACCCCAGGAGCAATGGCCAAGCCGAGCGCACCAACGCCGAGGTCTTGAGAGGCCTCAAGACCAGGACCTTCAAGAAGAAGCTCGAAGCCTGTGGCAGGGGCTGGCACGATGAGCTCCAGTCCGTGATGTGGTCCATCCGCACCACCGCCACCAAGCCAACATGCGAGACCCCTTTCTTCCTCGTCTATGGAGCAGAAGCGGTTCTCCCTCACGAGGTCAGGCATCGCTCCACGCGGGTCCTGGCGTTTGATGAGACGCAGCAGGATGCCATGCGGGGGATGGACCTTGTGCTGGGGGAGGAACGCCGCCGTGAAGCCTCGCTGCGAGCGGCAAGATACCAGCAGGCGCTGCGACGGTACCACTGTCGCAGCGTCCGCTCTAGGACGCTCGAGGTGAGCGATCTCATCCTGAGGCGGGTGCTCTCTAGGGAAGGGCTGCACAAGCTCTCGCCCATGTGGGAGGGCCCGTTTAGGATCGGCCGCGTCTTCAGGCCTGGCACCGCGCGCCTGGAGACGTAGGACGGGATCCCCATCTAGAACGCGTGGAACATCCAGCACCTCCGGAAGTTCTACCCATGAAGCAAGGCCCAGCGCCTGTGAAGGTCTCCGCTCGTGACACTCCCACGTAATAATGAGTGGGGCTGTACACGCCCCGGAGTCTCCGGAGTGCCGCCCACGGGCCTCGGGGGCTCCCCCCACGTCCTAGTGGCAGCACTTAGCTCCGCGCTAGTGAGAAGACTAGACTAGGTGCCGGACGCGGCTGTTCACTTGCTTTCTGCGGTTGGCTCGCCTCTTTTCTTTTTCCTTTTAGTGAAATTTGAAGTTCTGGCGTTTCTCGATGGCTTGGTTGAACCCCCTCTTCTTTCTGATTCTTCCCTCGATTCTTTGTTTTACGCCTGGGAGGGCGGCAGTTACCCGACGCTCTCCCTCGCGCGCTTCGCGAGGGGGCTGGACAGGCACGCGCGCATGCGCACTCCCCTGGTCTCCTCGAGGTGCCCTCGTTTGAGCTTGTGATCGGCGCATCCCTTTTCTAGTCCGTGCCCCACGGGTACCGCGACGTGGAGTGTTTGGCTACGACCAGCCCATCCCTGAGGCCTCGGCGAGAGGGGTTAAGGGTTTCTTAATGAATTTTGTAGCTTCGCGATATCACCCGAATCAGCAGTGGGGAAACCCCACCAGGTGCCCAGAGGCGCGCGCCCTCATGAGGTAAAGCTACCCCGGACGCACCAAGCTAAGTTACCCCTCTACACCCGTATAAGGCACATATCTCATGACACAACCCGGAAACGATAAACACACCACAAAAGCAACATAAGCACCATGGTTCATCACACGCCCCCACAGGGCCCATACTCGTTTCTGACAATGCAGGAGGAAAGGGAAGGAGAGGACAAGAAAAAGCGGCTCCCACGACGCGGCTGCTCACGAGGATCAGTCCCCTGGACTCAGACGGAGGCCTCCTAGCGCTTCACTGGGGTGCGGCAACGGGACGATCCGCCACCGTCCTCGAAGCGAGCCCGACGACGTGGTGACTGGTCGTAGCTGCCGCTACTGGAGCTTCCGCCAGAGGAGGAGCTGTCGTCGCCAGACGAGCCGCGGCCATCATCGAGGGCGAGTTCACCCTCATCCTCGTCACGGCCGTTGCCGAGGCCGAGCACTTCTTCACCGTCGTTGTCTTCAAGGCAGCATCCGGCGCGGCGACCGTCTTCCCCAAACACCCTCACGAAGAGGGCCATTGCGCCGTCATACTTGAAGTGGAGGGTGCACCACCTACACAGGCCACGCGCGCGGGTGAACGTCTGCCAGCCGTGGGCCAGGGCTACGTTGCACGTGACGGAGACCTCCACCGCGACCCATGAAGCCTTGCTGCAGCAACCCTCGGTCTACAGCCAGAGGCCGCCAGGGCCGGGGGCCGGCAGCTCGCCAGCAAAGGAGCGCGGAAGCTGAAGCCAAGTGCCGGCCGGGTTCTCCGACCACACGACAAACTCCGGCAGCACCTCCGCCGAGTGGAAGCGCGGCCGGGGAGACCGAGCGACCATGGCGCGCCTCCCTTCACTGACGGGGTTGCCACGACCTAGACGGCTCCCGCCGTGCAGAGAGTCACTGCCGCGGCCGCCAAGGACGGCGCCGAACCCTGAGGAAGGTCGCCCACCCCCACGAGGGACCACAGCGGGGGTTGCGGCATGCTTGCAAGGGCGACCACGCCCCCTCTTAGGCGGTGGCGAGCTAGGCCCCTCCTGGCGAGCCTTCCCCTTCTCGGCGGCCGAGAACCTCTTCACTGGTGCCATGAGTGTCACGGCAAGGAGGAGGAAGAAGAAGCGGGCGGAACAGAGGAAGAGATGAGCGACGGGGGCTCCGCCCCTCTCCTCATTTATAGCCCGAGGGAGACCAACCGCCGGTCTCCACGATCGCAGGTAATGACAGTTTTTCTGCATGCAGCACAGACTCGTCAAGTCGGGCAGTTGCCGAGGCAGCATGGGGAAGCGGAGACGCCCACGTCCTGTCAATCACCACGCGTCAATCAAGGCCGCAGTCTATTGGGGCCCGCGGCACTCTGCACTTGCCCCTTGGCTTCGCCTCGAAGCCAAGTCCGAGCGCGCCTTGGGCCCGGGGGCTACTGCCGGCGTCCTGGGAATGGGGGTGCCCAGACATGCCTGCCTGCGGCCCAGAGCGTGGCTCACCCAGCGGCCTGGTACGGCCCATCTTCATCAACAACTACTCAAGACCCTCGCGAGGGGCCCAGCCTCGCGAGGCGGACGACGCAAGACCTCCTCAGGGGCGGCCTCCCTAGGCTGGCTCCCGAGGAGCGGAGATATCTATGCAAGGGGCACCTCGCGAGGTTCGCGTGACATGAGCTGTGACGACTGTCGGTGTCAAAACCGGCGGATCTCGGGTAGGGGGTCCCGAATTGTGCGTCTAGGATCGATGGTAACAGGAGACGGGGGACACAATGTTTACCCAGGTTCGGGCCTTCTTGATGGAGGTAATACCCTACTTCCTGCTTGATTTATCTTGATGAATACGAGGATTACAATAGTTGATCTACCATGAGATCGTAATGGCTAAACCCTAGATGTCTAGGCTGTATGATTGTGATTACCTCTATGGATTAAACCCTCCGGTTTATATAGACACCAGAGGGGCCTAGGGTTGTACAGAGTCGGTTTACAAAGGAAGGAATCTACATATCTGAACGCCAAGCTTGCCATCCACGCAAAGGACAGTCCCATCCGGACACGGGAAGAAGTCTTCTGTCTTGTATCTTCATAGCCCATTAGTCCGGCCCATGTTACATAGTCCGGACGCCTGAGGACCCCTTAGTACAGGACTCCCTTAGTAGCCCCCGAACCAGGCTTCAATGACGATGTATCCGACGCGCTGATTGTCTTCGGCATTGCAAGGCGGGTTCCTTCTCCGACTACTTCAAAGTACCTGGCCCGAAAACCTGTACTCGGTTTGTGTTTTAATGTCCCACACTTTGGCTTTTGCGCCTCCATTGCTTCTGCTTCCACGTGTCGAGCGAATACGAGAGGTCAGGGTATTTTTTGCACATAACACCCCGGCCATGTAAGAAAGGCATCTATTTAAAGAGATTGGATCTTAGGTCCCATTCCACACCAAGCGGAAAATCCTTAGAGCTTTCTAGGAGAAACCATTCCAACATGGCTAGCGTTCCCAGTTCTTCCTCCCACCTCCATGGCTTCGAAAAAGGCGATTGGGAGAGATGTTTCGTATCCCACGATCAGCTGCTTAAGCTTCAAACACAGGGATTTCTCCCCCCCCACCCCCCCCCCCCCCCCGCGGATCTAGTCCCTGTTCGGGCAGGATTGACCTCCTTCGATGGCGAAGCCTAAGCGGAAAATTTCCCCAATCCAACCAGGGGGAACGAGTGTGCTTCGTTTCCTACTTGTTAAGAGGTGTCGGGTTTCCAATCCACCCTTT
This sequence comes from Aegilops tauschii subsp. strangulata, assembly GCF_002575655.3. Taxonomy (NCBI): domain Eukaryota; kingdom Viridiplantae; phylum Streptophyta; class Magnoliopsida; order Poales; family Poaceae; genus Aegilops; species Aegilops tauschii. Next base: position 233,195,076 of record NC_053039.3, read on the forward strand.
CCTCCGAGGACTCCTGGAGTATTACGGCCTCCAACTGCACAACCTCACGCCGGCCTCAATACTGGACATCTCGGGTTTTGTTGCTCTTTGTGAGCTATTCCTGGGCTGTGAGGCCCATTTTGAGTTATGGAGGAAGCTATTCTGCCTCGTCCCTTGTACCCAAAAGGGATCGGTATTCGAGGTGGGCGGTGCCGAGGTATGGCGCATAGCCGGGACCGGATACCCGTACGGCACGCCGAAGAAGGCGTCCGAAGAGTGGCCCTCAGAATGGTTCTATATCGAGGATGTCGCTCTCCCCGGCCCAGTTCGAATGGGTCTTCCCGAATTTTCAAGTGCTCCGTTGAAGAAACGCCACAGCTGGCGTCCTTGGAAGCCTCGAGGAGGAGGATAGCGCAGAAGTCCATTAGTTAATGGGCAAGATAAGGACACTCGCTCAGTTCGGATTATCAATAATTGAGGTAATGGCAACTTCCATAGTGCGGGGTGTTCAGCCACTCCAATTCAGAGGACTCCCTATGTGGCACTACAACGGGGAAGACGACGCCTCATGCTGCGGATGGAAAGGTCCGGACACCCCTGCCGCCCTGGCCACAATATTGGCCGATCTGTATAAGGGGAGAAAGAGGAGTTCACTCGCCTTAATCGCCAAGAGGGATTCTCCATGAACAATCCCCCTAGTTGGGTGAGATTTAATCCTACATCATTACTCAATCCCTTCCCCGAGTCATGTTCAATTGACATTTACTCGTTCATTTCTAACAGGAATGGCGGAAGGCTATCGCGGGGATCTATAGCCCTGCTCCACAGTCGGAGGACCATAATTGAGACCTCGATCCCGGATTTGAAGAGGATCCGGACATATTTGTAGAACTCCAAGAGGGAGTCTTCTACCAGGCGAGCTATGATGGCACAGAAGTGGCCATCGTGGCCGATTATCCTGGTCTCCTTCCTGCCTCACATGTAAGTAGCCAGGAGACATTTCCTCCAAAATAGCTTCCTTATTATGCCTCACCCACCGCACTATCTCGTGCTCCGGAGGGGAGGCGCTCGGCGCGTCATGCCGCACCAGAGGCGTCTTATAAGAGAGCGGCGCCTACGCCAGGCGGGTCTTTGAAGAGAAAGGCAAAGGACAACGCGACCGAGCCTTCATCAAAGAGGTATGGCTTTTTAATATGCCCCTTGGCAGTCACATCGAACTGTGACATTGTCCGTTGTGTCTTATCAGGAAGAGTGTGCGCCGGACTATGTCCGGGGGTCCTACCGGTCACGCCTCCACCAGTCAGGTTCCAGACCCCGCCTTAAGGACAGAGGCTGACACAGGAGTGACACCGTATTGTCCTTCTGCAGAGGATTCGGATGATGTATCTGTCACGAACTCGGAAGTGGAGAGCGCCATGATCACCGGCGCCTGAGGGCCGCTCTCCGTGACCCCGGTTTTACAAAAGAGGCATTCAATGCCTTCAGCTCGGCTGATGCATACATCCGAGCTGCTCGGGGTGGGCTTACCAGAGCCATAGACCAGCACTTGAAAGATATGCGGGTAAGTGTGCATTGTACAGATCTAGTGATCATATACCACTAGCCCCCGAGACTTGAAGCAGTTGATACAACTAATTTAAGGATCATTGTATAACCAGGCACTCACTGACAAGAACAACCTGCTGTCTCAAGAGCTAGAAAAGTGCCGGACCCAGCTAGCTGCGGCAACTGCCGAACTGGAGAAATATGATCATATACCAGCAATATTAATATTGTTGTATTTCCCATGGCAGGATCATCAGATCAACTGAAAGAGGAACTGAAAGTCGCGTAGGCGGGTGAACAAGAGGCCAAAAGGCAACTGGCCGCGGGCGAACGTGTGCTGAAACGGGTCAGGGATGATAAAAACAAGCTGCAGGATTCCAACACCCTGCTGGGTGAAGAACTAAAAGATGTGCGAGCCCACCTAGCTGACGTCGTAAAGGAAAATAGGAGGCTACGAGGCGGCATATTCAGTATGCTTTTGAACTTAACTTCATGTAATTCAGCGAAGAAATGATCTAACAGATTTATTTGTGTAGGTATGCTGACTGGCCGTCCCGAAGAGGAAATGACCGGCTCTCAAGGCGACCTGCTGCAAGAGTTGTCCCAACTGCACGAGCGAGCTCAGCAAGCAATGCGGAGCGTTGCCAAGGCTTTGTGGCTATCCGCCTCTCCTCCAGGAAGTATGGAGGAGCTTGTGAAGCTATTCGAAGGAGCTTGGCGGCGCTTCCGATTATGGAATAGAAGGTGCACGAGAGGCCTGGGCCATGGTAAAAACACGGTACACCAAGCTTGATCCGAATCATATGGCCCGGGTCGGACGTCGGGGGTCAGATGGAAATGAAATTCCAGTTAGTCTGGTATATGACCAAGTAAAGATAGCCGCCAAATATTCCCAACAGGATTGTAAACTAGACAACCTGTTAGACGGCATAGGGGAAGAAGTTTTTTAGTCCAAGTGACTATGTACTTCAATTGAAAATTTGTCCCTAGCCGGATTGTAAACAATTGTCATGGCAGACCTTTTCGCTTCGACCTCTGGACCCGAAGGTGCGGAGTGTTTTCGAATACCGGAGCGGCAATACAGACCGGGGTATGCGTGGAAACCAAGCGTAGGGGTCATAGTTGCTTGAATAGACAAGTTGTAACCAACTAGCTATGTTATATTACATGTTGATTGTAAGAAACATCTTCCAGGGAGAATACTTCCGTTAAGGGTTCCTTTCCCTGGGTGAACATGCGTTAGTATGCATGTCCGAACTGTGATCGAAAAATCGATGTATACGTAACATCTGGCGGTTCATAGTGTAATTAGGGTATAACATCTTTCGTCCGCTGACCGAATATTCTCTTAAGAATGCTAGCTTTCAGCTTCACCCAGTCTGAGGTACAAGTTCGGATGACCCGGCTGTAACAATCGCAGAGGTGCTTCCTTTATGCCCTAGCCGAACAAATGGGAACGTAGGGCATAAGCACAGGAGCCAGGCAACCCAGCTTGGCCAAAACTTAAGTCATAACGGTGCATATAATGGCGAAGAAAAGGTACATATGAGGAAAGGACACATATGGGTGGAGCTTGATGCTCGGAAAATAATTAGTTTCTGTAAAAGAAGCCCCCAGGCATTATGGGCATATACATTTAAGGATGTGTACGTCATAGGCGTGCGGTTTAGCCGCACAAGAGCTTAAAGCTAGAAAAGAAGTTAAAGAGAGTAAAAAATGGAGACAAAGGGAGAAGAAAACGAACAAAGAGTCTGGCTCTAGGCGTAGAATCTTCGGAGTCTGGCGGCGTTCCACGGGTTCGGCTCTAAGCGATTGTCCGATGCATCACGCACGCGGTACGCTCCTCCAGTGAGAACTTCATCTATGATGAAGGGACCCTCCCACTTGGGCTTGAGTTTGTCCTTTTTCTTTTCTGGCAAGCGTAGAACGAGTTCACCAACATTATAAGTCTTGGCCCGCACCTCTCTGCTTTGATATCTGCGAGCCTGTTGTTGATAGAATGTAGAATGGGCTTTTGCAACGTTGCGCTCCTCCTCCAAGGCATCTAGGCTGTCCCGCCGATCCAACTCGGCTTCTCTCTCTTCATACATGCGCACTCGAGGTGAGTCATGAATGATGTCGCAGGGCAAAACGGCCTCTGCGCCGTACACTATGAAGAATGGTGTGTATTCGGTAGTGCGATTGGGCGTGGTCCGCAGCCCCCATAGTACGGAGTCGAGCTCCTCAACCCAGTGCTTGTCTGATTCTTTCAACGACCGCACTAGTCTAGGCATAATGCCGCTCCTAATAAGACCATTAGCTCGTTCGACTTGACCGTTTGTTTGTGGGTGATAGACCGAGGCGTAATCGAGCTTAATGCCCAATTTAGCACACCAGGATTTCACTTCATCGGCTGTGAAATTGGAGCCGTTATCGCTGATGATGCTGTGTGGGACACCATAACGGTGCACGACACCGGATATAAAGTCAATCACCGGTCCGGCTTTGGCCGTTTTCATTGGTTTGGCCTCTATCCATTTGGTGAATTTATCTACCATGACTAGCAGATATTTTTTCTTATGGCTTCCTCCTTTAAGGGGTCCGACCATATCAAGCCCCCAGACCGCAAAAGGCCAAGTAATGGGGATTTTTGTACAGCAGTAGGCGGCATATGGCTTTGATTGGCGAAGAGCTGGCATCCGACACCACGTTGGACCAGGTCCTGTGCATCTGCTCGGGCCGTCGGCCAAAAGAAGCATGCACGGAAGGCCTTACTTACAAGGGCTCGAGCCACGGCGTGGTGACCGCCGAGACCAGCATGGATTTCGTCTAGGAGCTGCCGTCCCTCTTCTTCGGAGATACACCTTTGAAGGACTCCGGTAGCACTTTTCTTGTAGAGCTCTCCGTCATGGACCTTGTAGGCTTTCGAGCGCCGAACAATGCAGCGAGCGTCATTCTGGTCCTCAGGGAGCTCTCGCCTATTAAGGTAGGCCAAGAAGGGTTCGGTCCATGGGGAAATTACTGCCATTATTAGGTGGGCCGATGATTTTATCTCGGTGGCTGAGCCCCCGATGATATCAGTATTGTGTTCGGAATCTGGGGGTGTAATCGGGTCCGGACTGGTGTTGTTGTTCTCATCCTGCCACACCACGGATGGCTTGAAGAGCCTTTCCAGAATGATGTTAGGCGGGACGGGGTCACGCTGGGCGCCCATGCGAGCAAGGACATCCGTCGCTTGATTACTTTCCCGAGCTACATGATGAAACTCGAGTCCCTCGAACCTAGCTGATATTTTGAGTACGGTGTTACGATAGGCCGCCATCTTCGGATCTTTGGCGTTGAAGTCTCCATTTATTTGGGATATTGCGAGATTTGAGTCCCCGCACACCTCGAGGCATTGTATACCCATGGAGGTAGCCATCCGAAGACCGTGCAATAAGGCCTCGTATTCGGCTGCGTTGTTGGAGTTTGTGTATAATATTTGGAGTACGTACTGGACTGTGTCTCCAGTGAGGGACGTTAAAACGATGCCTGCTCCTAAACCGGCCAGCATTTTAGAGCCATCGAAGTACATGACCCAGTTGGAATATGTGCCGTACTCTTTAGGGAGTTCGGCCTCTGTCCATTTGGTGATGAAGTCAGCCAATACTTGGGATTTAATGGCTCGGCGTGGTTTGTATGTTATATCGACTGGCAGGAGCTCAATGTCCCACTTGGCAATTTGGCCCGTAGCGTCGCGGTTGTTTATTATGTCATTGAGTGGTACTTCGGAAGCCACCGTGATAGAGCACTCTTGGAAGTAGTGCCGTAGCTTCCGGGATGCCATGAAGACCGCATATGCTATCTTTTGGTAATAAGGGTACCGGGATTTGCATGGTGTGAGGACAGTGGATACGTAGTATACCGGTTTCTGGAGTGGGAATTTGTGTCCGTTCGCCTCTCGCTCAACGACGAGCACCGCGCTCACCACCTGGTGTGTTGTAGAGATGTATAATAACATTGGTTCGCGATGCTCGGCGCGGCCAGGATTGGGTTGCTCGCTAAAAGAGCCTTTATTTTTGCCAGTCCAGCCGTTGCCGCATCCGTCCACTCGAAGTGGTGAGTGCGTCGAAGAAGGCGATAAAGTGGCAATGCTTTTTCTCCTAATCTGGAGATAAAGCGGCTTAAAGCTGCCATGCATCCGGCTAGTTTTTGGACCTGCTTAAGGTCTGTTGGTGTAGCCAATTGTGACAAAGCTCGGATTTTGGCTGGGTTTGCCTCAATTCCTCCATTGGAAACGATGAAACCCAGCAGTTTTCCAGCGGGAACGCCGAAAACACACTTTTCCGGATTGAGCTTGATGTCATATGTACGGAGGTTGTAAAATGTGAGACGCAGGTCGTCTATTAGTGACTCGACGTGCTAGTCTTGATGACTACGTCATCCACATATGCTTCAACTGTCTTGCCGATTTGTTTCTCCAGGCATGTTTGAATCATGCGTTGGTAGTTGGCGCCGGCGTTTTTGATCCCGAAGGGCATAGTGTTGAAGCAGAAAGGCCCGTATGGGGTAATGAATGCCGTTGCGGCTTGATCGGACTCCTTCATTTTGATTTGATGGTATCCGGAGTATGCGTCGAGGAAACACAGTGAGTCGTGTCCTGCGGTAGCATTGATAATCTGATCGACGCGGGGGAGGGGGAAGGGATCCTTAGGGCAGGCCTTGTTGAGGTCTTTGAAATCGACGCACAGGCGCCAGGATTTATCCTTCTTTGGCACCATCACCAGGTTTGCTAGCCAGTCCGGGTGTTTTATTTCTCTGATGAATCCGTCCTCGATTAACTTGGCTAGCTCCTCCCCCGTAGCTTGTCGTTTGGGTTTGGAAAAGCGCCAGAGTGTTTGCTTGACTAGCTTATATCAGTTCAATATATCGAGGCTGTGTTCAGCCAACCTGCGTGGGATCCCTGGCATATCAGAAGGGTGCCAGGCGAATATGTCCCAGTTTTCGCGTAGGAACGCTCGTAGTGCAGCGTCAACCGTTGGGTCCAGCTGTGCCCCGATGGAAGCTGTCTTCTTGGGGTCCATTGGGTGGACCTGAAATTTGACTATTTCGTCTGCTGGTTTGAAAGAGGTGTATTTGGGACGCTTATCAAGGATTACATCGTCCATGTCCACCGTGGAGCGTAGTGCAGTTAACTCTTTGGCCGCGAGGGCCTCGGACAGTGCCTCGAGGGCCAGGGATGCGGTTTTGTTTTCGGCGCCGAGGACTATGTCCGGATCATTGGCGAGAGTGATAATACCGTTGGGCCCAGGCATCTTGAGCTTCATATACCCGTAGTGAGGTATGGCTTGAAAGCGTGTGAATGCATCTCGCCCCAACAGGGCGTGATATCCACTGTTGAAAGGGGCCACTTGGAAGGTTATTTCTTCGGACTGGTAGTTCTCTTGCGTGCCGAATACCACGTCAAGTGTGATTTTCCCCACGCACTGCGCCTCCCGGCTGGGAATGATTCCTCAGAAGGTCGTATTACTTTGCTCGATGCGGCTCATGTCTATTTCCATTTTATTGAGTGTGTCCTCATAGATGAGGTTTAGCCCGCTACCGCCGTCCATGAGCACTTTAGTGAGCCAAAAACCATCCACAATTGGATTGAGGACCAAGGCGGCTGGTGCCCGGACTGACCGGAATCTTGGGTCACTGGCATTGAAAGTTATGGCCGTGTCGTTCTAGGGGTTTATTGCTGCGACTTGGCAGATTTCGGCGAGGACACGGAGTACCCTCTTGCGCCGATTGTTTGAAGCAAAAGTCTCGAAGACCGTCAATACTCTGAGATCGTCGTCGTCCGGGGGATGTTGCTCTGAGGTGTTTTTGATGAGGATATCCTCACCTCTTTTGGCCACTTGCCGGAGTATCCAACATGCTCTAAGGCTGCGGGTTGGTTCGGTGTCCGGCGTCGTGTGTATTTTGCATGGCTTATCGAGCCATCCCTTCAGAACGGTTCTGGATCCTATAATGGGCTTGGGTTTCTTCAATATGGGGCCGGGTGCCGCGCGAGGGTGAACCCTTTTCGCCCGCCCGAGGGGTTGAGTGGAAACCCGGGGTTCCCAGCGAGTTGTCTGAGTTTTCCAGGCGCTTTCTATTGCGCAGTACTTCTGTACTATGGTTGCCAAGTCAGCAAAGTGTAATACGCAACGGTGGTTGATGGCGTTGAGGATTCCTTCGTCCGTGCAATTATTGCAGAATACTGAAATCGCGTCCTCGTCGCGGCAATCTTTAATCTTGTTTTTGACAAGGAGGAACCTGGCCCAAAAGTGATGGACTGTTTCCTGAGACTGCTGTCGTATGTACATGAGGTCGCATATATCCGGAGGGTCGGAATTGCTTGGCGAATATTGCTTGTGGTGGCTGGGTGGCCTTAAATCCGAACCCTAACCCAATTTGGGGGCCGGAGTTTGAAAAACTTCCGGGCTTAATAGTTCGGGCTCCGGGAAGTAACCTGATTTTTTAGGCCCAACGTCCGACTCTAGGTTCGGAGGACTGGGAGTGTCGTTCCGCAGACAGGTATCCGGCTCTTCGAGCTCGGAAATCCGAACATAGTTCATCTTCAACATAGAGGAAGAGTTGTTGTTTTGCTCCTCTACGAGCGCTATCTGATGGGTGATCGGCGGAGATTTGATTTCTCTCTGATCGGGTTTAAGCCCAATCCGATCGTAGTCTGTAGCGACCCCCATGGTGGCGATGTGATCCAGGAGTTCGTTAAAGACGACAACTCCACCAGATCCACCCGTTTTGAGTATTCGGAGTCGATACGGAGACGATTTTTGATGATTTGAGTAGTCATCATCGGCTTGACGGCCGCACGGGCGGTCATGGTAAAGCTGCCCAGCCGGAGGGTTTGGCCTGGCGCCAGGGATCCTCCGGAGGTGATACTATCCTTGATATCAAGGCGAGCCATCAATCCTGTCTTTGACGTCACAGCGGAAATCTCAATGAAACCACCAATGTCGGTGTCAAAACCGGCGGATGTCGGGTAGGGGGTCCCGAACTGTGCGTCTAGGATCGATGGTAACAGGAGACGGGGGACAGGATGTTTACCTAGGTTCGGGCCCTCTTAATGGAGGTAATACCCTACTTCCTGCTTGATTGATCTTGATGAATACGAGGATTACAAGAGTTGATCTACCATGAGATCGTAATGGCTAAACCTTAGATGTCTAGCCTGTATGATTGTGATTACCTCTATGGACTAAACCCTCCGGTTTATATAGACACCGGAGGTGCCTAGGGTTGTACCGAGTCAGTTTACAAAGGATGCAATCTACATATATGAACGCCAAGCTTGCCATCCATGCAAAGGAGAGTCCCATCCGGACACGGGAAGAAGTCTTCTGTCTTGTATCTTCATAGCCCATTAGTCTGGCCCATCTTACATAGTCCGGACGCCCGAGGACCCCTTAATGCAGGACTCCCTCAACGACCAAGGCCAGGCGGGCGCCAGCTGGCGCAGAGTACTCGTTGCCTCTTTGGTGCTAAAGGGGGAAAGCGCAGGCGAGGAGTCACGAGGCATCGGGCAAAGGTTTCCATATTGGTGCAACGAGACCAAGACCAGCAGGACGGCAGGATGGAGGTCATCGCGGAGCCCACGACGGCGTCACCACTAGAGCCTTTGGTAGGCGAAGACAACCTTTTGTCAGGATAACTTGTACTAGTTGTCCCCCTTCGAATTGGCCGTTGTGGGATCCCTTCCCGCCTAATATTTGGGAAGAGGACCCGGGCCTCTATAAATAGGAATAGCCACCACCGTAGGAGGCATCTGATCTTGGATTGGATCCATTCCACCAAGGCCACCATACAAGCTCACTGAGCTCAAGAACACCTCTCCTCAGGAGGCTGTTCATCCCTTGTACCGTTCATCATCAGCCTACAAGGCAATCCACCACACCACACTGGAGTAGGGTATTACACCACAACGGTGGCCCGAACCAGTATAAACCCTCGTGTCTCTTGTTCTTTGGGTTCGTCGAGTTAGGCCTTGAGATCCTTGCGAGAGCGAGTTAGAGAGAGAGAGAGAGAGATCTTCGTGCGCACCCTAGTGTTCGAACCTCAAGGGTTTGCCGGAACCTAGAATCCGACATATATAGACACCAGGGGTACCTAGGGTTACACATGGTCGGTTGCCATCAGGGAATAAACATGCCGATTTTTCCATCTTGACTTGGAGGACACACCAAGGCTTCGGAGGTTTCCTTCCTAAACATGTTGTTGCCTCATAGCTCGGCCTTCCAGTAATAATGGCCCAGCTGTCCGGCCTACGAGAGATAGACTGGCAACCCAAGGACCCCTTAGTCTGGGAAACCCTTAGTAGCCCCCAAACTAGTCTTCGAAGCCGAGGTATGTGAGGGAATCATCGGCTTTGTGGACTAGTTCCTTCCTTCCATGGTTCTTACGCCAGATATGCAGTTGTCCTTAGCTAAACCCTCAAGGGTTGCCTGGCCATATCCGGTTGTGCATTATCCGGATTATGTTCGGATGTCTGAATTGTACCTATTGCTTAGCCTCGAAGGCCAACCACTCAAGTGTGAATGGTGTCTTGGCAACTTTGGGCGAAAGGCCACAGCCAGCCACAACCCTTGACCAGTTACAAAAACTTAATTCACAGTTCGAGGTAGTTCCTCCATTGGCACATCACATCCATAAGGAGATCATGCTCCGCTTTTTAAGGGATATGATCAATGATTTAGTTTACCCCATGCATGCATAACGACACGATTATTTTGGGAAGTGGCGAGGCCTACGACACAGTAAAGGAACCCTTGGGCTTAAAGTAGCTTACAAAAGGGGGGCAGCCACCTATTTCTCCGTACGCTTTCGTTTCCTCCATTGCCATTGCCTTCCCAATCTCCTGAGGTCCAGCGCCCACATCCATTCTTCCTCAAGAAACCTTCCAAGTCATTCCCTCAATCTAGCCATGGCTGGATCTGGCTCGAAGGGCAAGTGGGAGGCCTCCCGCATCACCGAAGACGACATCCAGAAGCTGAAGGGTGCGGGCTACCTTCCAGCCAATGTCGCCCACCACATCCCAGAGGAGGGCGAGGTTCCATGCCCCGGCCAGGTGAGAGCGTGGTGTTCCTTCCCCACTTCATCCGGGGACTAGGCTTCCGCCTCCACCCCTTTGTCAAGGGGTTGATGTTCTTCTAAGGGCTAGACTTCCATGACCTTGCCCCGAACTCCTTCCTGCACATCTCGCCTTTCATCATTATCTAGGAAGCCCTTCTTCAAATCCGTACACACTTCAGCCTATGGCTGAAGGTTTTTAATGTCAAGCCGAAAATAATGGACGGCCAGCAGGCAGACTGCAGGGGGGCGATGATCAGCAAACTCCCCCGGGTTGAGCGACCGGAAGGCACTTTCACAGACATCATCAAGATCTGGCAAAGGGAGTGGTTCTATATCACAGAGCCGCGCGGTGCATATTGGGCGGCAATCTCCACCTTCTAATCCGGACCCCCCACAAGGCTGGCCTTGTGGACCAAGAAAGGTCTTGACTGGGGATCGCCCACAGAGGTGGCGTCGCTACAGAAGCGCATCCCCCATATGATAAAGAAGGTCAAATTGACCAATGTAGTCCAGTCATGCTTCACCGCCGCCTCCTGCCTTGCCAAGACCGGCCCGCTCCCATGTGGTCCTACAAGCCCGAAGACCCCACCACCATGCTCCACTTCTACTGCACCACCCATGCCAAGTTGTGGAAGGTGTTGTTCAAGCCCCAAAACGACTGGCCGGCCAAGGCAGAAGACATCGCCCTCGATGACGCAACTCCTCCTCGGGAGGTACGATAGGGATTTATTCTCATGTTCGGATATTACCCTTTAACAAGGAACTTGATTTTTTCTTCCCTCATTCGCAGAGCTAGCTAAAGAAGGTCGAGTCGGTCGACATCCCGGCCCCACTGCCCGAAGGGCCTAGGGCGGCTCTGTTGACCGAGATGCTGGTCGTGGCGCTGTACCAGGTGCAAGAGAAGAAGGAGAAGAAGAAGACGAAGAAGAGGGAGGCCAAAGAAGGCCTCCATCCCAGGGGTCCCCTGGACATCAGATCGGGGGAAACCCAGACCCACTCGTCCCTTAACAGGGAAATAGAGCAGGGACATGACAGGGAGGAGAGCGACTCCTCCCGAACAAAGAAGAGGGCGGTGTCCAAACAAGCCGAGGAGTACCATCCTCCTCCCATCCCAAAGAGGCAATGCAAGGCCAAGGTGGCCCTATCCGATGACAGCTCGGACTCTGCCGAGGAGTCTGAGGCTTCCAAAGAGGTTCCCTGAAGGAACCCCATGGTCAAGCCCCCAGCCCAAAGGTTTAAATCCGAAGACTCTCCAGTGCATCCAAACTGAGTTCATTACTAACCGCACACCTGCTTTTCATATTGTAGCCCGCTACACGACCTCCTGACCGATCGAGTCTCAAAGGGGGATTCTTCGCCTGCCGACCTAGCGGAAAGCGGGACTGCGTCACGCACCACGTCTCCTTCGGTCATCGAGGAGACCGGGGAGGTGTTGTCCCGGAAGACCCTTCCCAGGCTGGACACGGGGGCGGGGGTGATGACATGATGGCCGAGGTAAACACTTCGACCATCAAAGACCAGGATGGGAAAAAATCCCCGGTGAACAAGGAGGGAGACCTCGGCCAGTCCAAGCCCTCCCCTAAGACGGTTCCGGAGCCAGCAAGGCGCCAGGAGCCAAATACTCTAGTTGCCACTATGGGTGGAGGCATGGTGACTCCGCCACCCCAACCTGCTTCAGAGTGTGCATCAGCTGGGTGGCTGGATGTGGTGGAGGAGGCGTTAACCAAGTCCTCTCTCACTGTGAAGCACTATGCCCTAATGGGCACAGTGTTCCAAAGCATTCGGTCTGTGGACAATAGGCTGAAAGAAGCTTTTAACGGCCTACTGACAGGCTTCAAAGTAAGCTATGTAATGCCCTTTGTCTCTTAAGCTTTTACCTATGCGAGCATGTAGTCGGGTGCACATTATCCTCCGAGGCCTGGGTGAGTTTGAAAAACTCATGCAGGGGTCAAAATAGCATGACGGTATAGATCATAGCTGTGCCAAACCCCGTAAAATGCGGTCGGTTTTAGGAGACGCCAACGGATGTACGGGAGTTTAACTGTTGAAGTGTGCAGGCATTGTCCTTGTCGTTGGCTGCCCGGGCCGAGGAATGGGCCGAGCTCAATCGAAAGCTCAAGAGCTCCATTACAAGCTTGATCAGATTAACAAACGGGTCGACGAGGCGCAAGGTAAGCCCAAACTAAATTGTTTTGATACCATTGTTTGTTTACGAAGAGGGTGCGGTTAACCTTAATTTGATACACCTGGTGTTACGGCAGTTGTTGCCTCAGAGGTTGAGAACCTCAAGGCCGAGCTGCAAAAGGCTCGGCAGGAGACTACAGAGCAGAGGGCGGCGGCCGAACGAGCGGCCGCCGAATTGAAGACAGTGAAGATCGTTAACGAGAAACACGAGGCCAGAGTGGCCGAGGAGCAGCAGGAGCTCAAGGATGCCATCACGAAATGTGAGGACCTTGAGCAAAAGAGCAAGGATCATTCCTCCGATCTAGCCTCGTTTTTTTGAAAGGTGAATGACAGTGGGAGAGGCTCCCACTGACTTTGTATTACTCACAAAGGAACAGTTACATATGCGTTACAAAGGGTTTTTGCGGCCCCCCGGCCATGCAAGCTAGCTACAACCCTAGTGACCCAAATTTACAATGTAACTAGACAGGAAGGGGCGAAGTTCCTCTCTGCAGTTATGTGTTAGCAACTCCAAGAGATGCTTGAATCTAGTGAGCCATGCTCTGAAGGAATGCTGAATCCCTCTGAAGTGTTGGTTGTTTCTCTCCATCCATAGACTCCAAGCAGCCAAAAGAAATATATCCATGAAACGAGGTTGCCTCCAGTTATCCCTACCCCCACGCAGCAGAGCCAATCTGTTGGCACCTATCGGCCACGCCAATCCAACTTTACTCCAAAAGTGTTGACTAAAGGGGCAATTGAAGAACAGATGTTCGACAGTTTCCTCGGAAGGGTTTTGACAGAACATGCATGTGTAGTTGCCCCCCGCGACAGCAAAATGTTTGCGTTTGAGCATATTCCTGGTATTCAGACGATCAACTAGGAGTAGCCACCCGAACATCTTGAATTTGATCGGGCTCTTGGCTTTCCAGAGCCAACCGAACGCCTCATCTGCCACAACCTGCTTGTAGCAGTGATTATAGAATTTCTTGGACGAGAAACGCCCGAGCGTGCATTCCCAAATGTCACAACGGTCGTTGGCCACACGAATTTGCGTCGACCCCTGCTGGATCTCTTTGATTTCCTCTCTCGCCTGGATCGAGAGAGGTAGACTAAAGATCATGGCTGGGTCAGTTGCAGTAAGAACCTTAGCAATGGAGTCATCTTCATTCAAGCAAAATGAGAAACCCCGTGGGTACATGTCCATGAGTGGGGAATCCTGACTACTATCAAACCAAACATCTTTCCAAAATAAAGCGCTAGAGCCATCCCCCGGGGTGACTTTGGTGATCCCCCGGAAGACCCCACTGAGTTGCATCACGTCCTTCCACCGGAAAGAGCCCACTGCATCAGTTGCATGCGGTATTTTGTTTCTGTAGTAAGCGTCCCAAACCAGCTCCACCCAGGGGACATCTTCATGATTATAGAATTTGAATAGATGTTTCAGGAGAAGGGCAACATTCTGTGTTTTGATATCAATAACACCAAGGCCTCCGCAACATTTTGGGCGGCAGACAAGTTCCCAGGCCGCAAGGGAGTTGTTCTTGACCCCATCGTCAGAATTTTTTGCCCAGAGGCAATATCTGCGCAGTTTGTCCAGATGCTCGATCACTTTTGGGTGCAATTTGATTGTGCACATTGCATATATCAGCATTGAAGTCACAACAGAATTTACCAAAGTCAGTTTGGCCCCGGATGACATCAGCGACAACGCAGTGGACGTCTTCCTCTCGACTGCATGTACTAGCGGCATGAGCTCAATAACACTTGGCCTCATTGTCCCCATTGGGAGGCCAAGGTAGGTGAAAGGCATGGAACCAACAGAACAACCAAAAACCCCAGCCAATTCAGAAGCACGCTGGTGATCAATGTTAATGGGTATAAGAGTTGATTTCTGGAAATTGATCTTCAGCCCAACCGAAACAACATAATCCTCCAAGATAGTTTTCATACGGGCAGCCTGTTCAGGACATGCCTGCATAACCAAAATCGTGTCGTCAGCGTATTGAACAACGGGGAAGTCACCCGCACTATCACGAGGGAGAGGAAGCTCAACTAGTCCTCGAGCGAAAGCATCATTAATTGCTGCTTGGAGAAGGTCAGCCGCAAGGACAAAGATCAACGGTGAGAGAGGGTCACCCTGTCGCACACCACATTTACAATTAAATTTCCGACCAAGAACTCCATTAAGGAGTACAGAAGAAACCCCCGAGCCAGAGATCGTTTTCATCCATCCGAGCCATTTGTCATCAAACCCATGTGCTTCATGATCTCCATCATGGGGGCGTGCTCAATCATGTCAAACGCCTTAGCAAAGTCTAACTTGAGGAGGATATTTTCCCTCGCTGAGGTATGGCATTGATGGATGTATTCAAACGACCACGCCAGGCAATCTTGGATTGTCCTCCCTTTGATGAAACCGTACTGGTTTTTGTGGATGATTTTGAGGATGACTTTCTGCAGCCGGTTAGCCAAGATCTTTGTGATGATTTTCAGACAACAATTCAGTAAAGTAATTGGTCTATAATCATTTGCAGTTTCTGGAGAAGAGATCTTAGGGATCAAGGTGATGTACCCCTCACTAATGCTGGTGATATCTAGCCCTCCAGCATGAAAGGCATGGCACAACTTATAGAAATCCGACTTGATGATCTGCCAGCAGCTCTTAAGGAAAAAACCATTAAAACCATCAGGGCCCGGAGCCCTGTCACTCGGCATTTCCTTAATTACAGTATCTATCTCTTCATTGGAAAAGGGTGCCGACAATTGATCAAGTCCCTCGATCCGACGAATGATTCTAGAAAGATCAAAACGCATGTTAGTGGGTTTAGAAGAACCCAAACGTTCCTTATAGGTTTTGAACAGCACCCCTTACTTGCCAATGTGGTCATGGATTTCCACAGCATTATCACGAAGCATGGCAATAAAATTGTGTCTATATCTCTCAGTGGCCAGAGATTGAAAGAGCTTGGTGTTTTCATCAGCAAATCTGAAATACCTGATCGTGCATCTTTTCCTCCAGTACTCGTTCTGAAACTTTAGCAGTGTCTGCAAGTGAGATTTCAAAATCCTCCTAAAGTTTGACTCCTGGATAAATAGAGGTCTTTTGTCCTCGAGATTATCCATCATAACTAAAGATTCATTACTGTTCTGGATCATAATTTTCAGCTTTGAGATACCTCTGCTCCATCTCTTGAGATCATATCTCAGAGTTAAGATCGACGGTCAAGGAGGCGCGGACGGAGGCGCGATGCTGCCAAGAGGAGCTCCATCAAGTCAAGCTTATTGTGGATGGTAAGTCGTACTTACTACAATGTGCCTTTGGTGGTAACCGGTTTGCCTTGCTTACGCAAGTGTGGCGTTCACCAGGCGCTTTTGCGGATCTCCCGAGGAGTGCGCCCAACGCGGCTAAGCACTTTGCGTCTCATGAGGACCGTGCCGAGCAGAGGTTGTTTCAGGCGCAGTTTCAAGCCCCCAAGCACCCTCCCCTCCTCAAGAACCAGATGAAGCAGCTGATGGAGTTGCGTCGGATGGTGGAGCCGATGATGAAGAACCTCTTCGTTAAGTTATGGCCTTCGGAGTTACTGCCGAGCAGCTACTTCAGCCTGGTGCAGAGGTTGTCCAACGCCGCGCCCCGGATTGACGTCTGGAAGTGTTCTGTGTGTATCGTGACAGCTCGGATGGCCTTCGGCAAAACGATGGTGCACTGGCCGAAGGTCAAGCCAACTGAGATGGCCACCGTCCACCGCCCCTGGGAAGGAGCATAGGCGCCCCGAGCAATATTTTTCCATCGTGATGGATGGTGCTCGGGTGGTAGAGGCCTAGTGCTTTAAGGATGTAATTTACGAATAAATGTACTGCCATTTATCCGAGCAAGTTTAAACTTTTGGTGCTTTGTATTGCAACCAGTTGGCATGACTGACTATGCTCTGTTTAATTGTTGTGACTCCTGTGCGGCCGTTTTAAATTGAAAGTTACCAGTCGTCGGCTTTGACCCCTTTGTAGATACTGCAAAGGGTGTTTCTTCCTTAACATTGTAACCCTTAGCCGACGCCTCGGTGCCCGGAGGCAGTAGTGTGTAGGATAAATGAGGCAATCAGACTATGCGGTTTTAGTGCTTTCACTTAACCATAGGAGCTTGACTGCGGGAGCTAGTGACTAGCCCCGAGTGGCTCGTGATGCTTGGCTGTGCTGGGGTTAAAACCATCATCACTTGGTTTCTGTGACAGCGACCCTTCGTATAACACAGAATAACCTCCATCGATTTTTAGTTTGACACTTGTCACCGGATCGCCGACCAGCTCTTGCTTATTATGACAGTCAAGTTTCGGCTTTCTCCGCTGAGGCACTTACGTAGACGAGCTAGAACTACAATGCAGTGGTTCTCCCTTTACCCTCTTAGCCGAACAATGCAGAATGTGAGAGGGTAAGCATAGGAGCCGGGCGACCCAACTATTGACTTAAGACATAATTCAGAGCCGATTCATATAATGCAATATCCGAGACGCCGAGCACATAAGATAGAGATAGTGCCGGAGTGATGCTTGGGGCGAGTGTCATGGTCGAGCCCCTGGTTTATTAGCCGATCACATCTAAGACATGTATCCAATGAATTTGTTTCGGCGTGAAAAAGCGGAAAGAGATATGTAACGTGAACGTATGCAATGGGACCGTAATAATGGTCTTTATTTATGATGAATGTGTGACGTCCATCCATGCAATTCTAACTACCGAAGCAACTGTCATAGATACTTTGGAAAAATATAAATGACAAAGGAAATGTTTACACAGGGCCTCTATAAGTGGTTTGGTGTCCCTACTTTTGGGAAACGTTGCATGGAAAACAAAAAAAATTCTACGCACACGCAAGATCTATCCATGGAGATGCATAGCAACGAGAGGGAGAGTGTGTCTACGTACCCTCCTAGACCATAAGAGGAAGTGTTTGACAACACAGTTGTTGTTGTCGAACTTCTTTGCGTTCCAACCGATCGAGCACCAAACGTACGACACCTCCGCGTTCAGCACACGTTCAGCTTGATGAAGTCCTCCGCCTTCTTGATCCAACAAGACGGCGAGGTAGTGGATGAGTTCCAGCATCACGACGGTGTGGTGACGGTTATGGTTAAGTGATCTCCGCAGGGCTTCGCCTAAGCACTACCAAAATATGACCAGGGTGTAAACTGTGGAGGGGGGCGCCGCACACGGCTAGGGAATTGTCTGTTGTGTGCTAGGCAACCCCTCCGACATATACATAGGTGGGAGGGAGGGAGGAGAAGCCAAAGGGGGTGCCCAAGTAGGAGGAATCCTACTTGGGGTCTCTCCCAAGCCGCCCCCTGCCTTATATAGGTGAGGGGGAAAGGCAGGGGATGGTGCCCCCCTTCCTTTCTCCCTTGAGAGGGAAAGGCGGGAGGGGATAGCCCTCCCTCTTTCCTTCCCTAGGGCTGGACGGCCAGGGAGAGGGGTGCACCAGCCCCCTGTGGGCTGGTCTGTCCCTCCCTTGGCCAATTCAGCCCATATCTCCTACCGGGGGTGTACAGAACCCCTTTCGGTGACCCGATGGCTACCCGGTGCATCCCGAAACCCTTCCGGTGTCCGAATACCATCGTCCTATATATCAATCTTTACCTCTCGACCATTCAGGACTCCTCGTCATGTCCGTGATCTCATCCGGGACTCCAAACAAAATTCGGTAACCAAGACATATAACTCATATAACACTATATCGTCAACGAACGTTAAGCGTGCCGACCATACGGGTCTGAGAACTCTGTAGACATGTCCGAGACACCTCTCAGGTAAATAACCAATAGCGGAACCTAGATTCCCATATTGGATTCTACATATTCTACGAAGATCTTTATCGGTCGAACCGTTATGACAACATACGTAATTCCCATTGTCCATCGGTATGTTACTTGCCCGAGATTCAATCGTCGGTATCTTCATAGCTAGTTCAATCTCATTACCGGCAAGTCTCTTTACTCGTTCCGTAATACATCATTGTGCAACTAACTCATTAGTCACTTTGCTTGCAAGGCTTCTTAGATGTGTATTACCGAGAGGGCCCAGAGATACCTCTCCGATACTTGGAGTGACAAATCCTAATCTCGATCTATGCCAACTCAACAAACACCATTAGAGATACCTGTAGAGCCTCTTTATGATCACCCAGTTATGTTTTGATATTTGATAGCACACAAGGTATTCCTCCGGTATCCAGGAATTGCATAATCTCATAGTCAAAGGAATATGTATTTGACATGAAGAAAGCAATAGCAATAAACTGAACGATCATTATGCTAAGCTAACCGATGGGTCTTGTCCATCACATCATTCTCCTAATGATGTGATCCCGTTATCAAATGACAACACATGTCTATGGTTAGGAAACCTTAACCATCTTTGATCAACGAGCTAGTCTAGTAGAAGCTTACTAGGGACACGGTATTTGTTTATGTATTCACGCATGTATTAATGTTTCCGATCAATACAATTCTAGCATGAATAATAAACCTTTATCATGATTAGGGAAATATAATAATAACCATTTTATTATTGCCTCTAGGGCATATTTCCATTACTTAATCCATACTGTTCGATCAGTAGTCCCGTCGTACTATTCGATATTGATGAATTTAAACCCATCCAGAAACTAGTGCTGCACCACCTCTTCTGTAAAGCACATGGGGTGAGATGCTCCTCGGATCCATGTTGTGTCACGTCGGTCGTCCGATACCATCATGACTCGATCACGTGTTTGGTCACGTGTGTTGCCATATTTGGCCAGCCAAGCCAGATATCGCTCATGTTCAGCAGGTGTGTGCTTCAAAGACCTATAAATGGATCGGGACACAACAGCTGCCATTGGTGATGATTTCTTCCACGGATCATAAGTCTTCCGAGGTGGTAGTGGATCCTTGCCGTGCCGGCATGGCATTTTGGGGGATTAGGATATCCGCCCGCTGACCTGTCTCGGCCCCAAGGAGGTCGGTATGGATTCTTGGCCCAATCATGCTTTGGCAGCAGGGTCATGGAAACCTTCTCATCGAATTCTAGGAGTAACTCCCTTCATGGACAGTGTTGTTTATTTCCAGCGACTCTTTCATCGAGTTCTTGCTCGGCAGTAAGGACCTCAGTCCATTTGTCAGTTAGCATGTCCTGTTCAGCTCAAAGCTTCTGGGACTTTAGCTTCATGCGTTTGGTGGTGCTAATTAATCTCCGACAGAAGGCCTACAGCTGAGGATCATCTACGGGTTCATTGGGCATATCAAATTCGTTAGGTCCGAGGCTTAAATCTTCCTCAGAGTCTGGGTAATAGTCATGGTCCTCGGGGTCGTCATTGTCCCCGTTGAGTGCAGCGCCGTCAATAGGACCGTCGCCAACATTATCTCCCGTGTTCTGATAATTGGAATCGTCTGAAGTGTCGTCGTTATCGGTAGCTTCATGGTTAGTGTCGTCGTTCCCTGCGCCTTGTCCACATTTCCACTCTTGTCCACATTTGACCATAATCGCCCCATGCTAGATAGCCATGGGCTTCTTCGGCGGCAAAGGAAAGGGCAAGGCAAAGCAGGAGGGGGTATGCTCGTCGCGCGCGGCGGCAAGTTGGGCGCTGGTGCCAGTGCGGGGAGGGCGCGCCAGTCACATTCAAATCCGTATGTACTTTGCAAATTTCTATGTCTCCATCCTTGACCTTTTCATGAATGGAGTTGAAGTATCTCTTGATGCGTTTGGTTCTCTTATGAAACCTGGATTCTTTCGCCAAGGCAATTGCTCCAGTGTTGTCACAAAAGATTTCATTGGACCCGATGCACTAGGTATTACACCTAGATCGGATATGAACTCCTTCATCCAGACTCCTTCATGCGTTGCTACCAAAGCAGCTATGTACTCCGCTTCACACGTAGATCCCGCCACGACGCTCTGCTTGGAACTGCACCAACTAAAAGCTCCACCATTCAATATAAACACGTATCCGGTTTGTGACTTTGAGTCATCCGGATCAGTGTCGAAGCTAGCAACGACGTAACCATTTACAACAAGCTCTTCTTCACCTCCATAAACAAGAAATGTATCTTTGGTCCTTTTCAAGTACTTTAGGATGTTCTTGACCGCTGTCCAGTGATCCACTCCTGGATTATTTTGGTACCTCCCTGCCAAACTTATGGCAAGGCCCACATCAGGTCTGGTACATAGCATAGCATACATGATAAAACCTATGGCTGAGGCATAGGGAATGACTTTCATTTCCTCTCTATCTTCTGAAGTGGCCGGGCTTTGAGTCTGACTCAACTTCACAGCTTGTAACATAGGCAAGAAGCCTTTCTTTGACTGATCCATTTTGAACTTCTTCAAAACTTTATCATGGTATGTGCTTTGTGAAAGTCCTATTAAGCGTCTTGATCTATGTCTATAGATCTTGATGCCCAATATATAAGCAGCTTCACCGAGGTCTTTCATTGAAAAATTCTTATTCAAGTATCCTTTTATGCTATCCAGAAATTCTATATCATTTCCGATCAACAATATGTCATCCACATATAATATCAGAAATGCTACAGAGCTCCCACTCACTTTCTTGTAAATACAGGCTTCACCATAAGTCTGTATAAAACGATATGCTTTGTTCACCTCATCAAAACGTATATTCTCACTCCGAGATGCTTGCACCAGTCCATAGATGGATCGCTGGAGCTTGCATACTTTGTTAGCACCTTTAGGATCGACAAAACCTTCTAGTTGCATCACATACAACTCTTCTTTAAGAAATCCATCATGGAATGCAGTTTTGATGTCCATTTGCTAGATTTCATTATTATAAAATGCAGCAATTGCTAACATTATTCGGACTAACTTAAGCATTGCTACGGGTGAGAAGGTCTCATCATAGTCAACCCCTTGAACTTGTCAAAAACCTTTTGCGACAAGTCGAGCTTTCTAGATGGTGACATTACCATCAGCGTATGTCTTCTTCTTGAAGATCCATTTATTCTCAATGGCTTGCCGATCATCGGGCAAGTCCACCAAAGTCCATACTTTGTTCACATACATGGATCCTATCTCAGATTTGATGGCTTCAAGCCATTTATCAGAATCTGGGCTCATCATAGCTTCTTCATAGTTCGTAGGTTCGCCTTGGTATAGTAACATGATTTCCAAAACAGGATTACCATACCACTCTGGTGCAGATCATGCTCTGGTTGACCTATGAGGTTCAGTAGCAATTTGATCTGAAGTTTCATGATCATTATCATTTGCTTCCTCTCTAGTTGGTGTAGGCATAACGGGAATGGATTTATCTGATGTGCTACTTTCCAATTCGAGAGAAGGTACAATTACCTCATCATGTTCTACTTTCCTCCCACTCACTTCTTTCAAGAGAAACTCCTTCTCTAGAAAGGTTGCATTCTTGGCAACAAAGATCTTGCCTTCGGATCTGTGGTAGAAGGTACACCCAATTGTTTCCTTAGGGTATCCTATGAAGACACACTTCTCTGATTTGGGTTCGAGCTTATCAGGTTGAAGCTTTTTATCGTAAGTGTCGCAACCCCAAACTTTAAAAAATGATAGCTTAGGTTTCTTGCCAAACCACAGATTATACGGTGTCGTCTCAACGGATTTAGATGGTGCCCTATTTAACGTGAATGCGGTTGTCTCTAATGCATAACCCCAAAATGATAGTGGTAAATCGGTAAGAGACATCATAGATCGCACCATATCTAATAAAGTACGATTACGATGTTCGGACACACCGTTTTGCTGTGGTGTTCCAGGTGGCATGAGTTATGAAACAATTCCACATTGTTTTAAATGAAGGCCAAACTCGTATCTCAAATATTCGCCTCCGCGATCAGATCGTAGAAACCTTATTTTCTTGTTATGATGATTCTTTACTTCACTCTGACATTCTTTGAACTTTTCAAATGTTTCATCAAGTAGATATACCCATACCTACTCAAATTATCTGCGAAGGTCAGAAAATAACGATACCCGCCGCGTGCTTCAACACTCATTAGACTGCATACATCGGTATGTATTATTTCCAATAAGTCATTAGCTCGCTCCATTGTTCCGGAGAACGGAGTTTTAGTCCTCTTGCCCATGAGGCATGGTTCGCAAGTATCAAATGATTCATAATCAAGTGATTCCAAAAGTCCATCTGCATGGAGTTTCTTCATGCGCTTTACACCAATATGACCTAAACGGCAGTGCCACAAATACGTTGCACTATCATTACCAACTATGCATCTTTTGGCATCAATATTATGAATATGTGTATCACTACAATCAAGATTCAACAAGAATAGACCACTCTTCAAGGGTGCATGACCATAAACACTACAAAAAAATACACTTCCGTGATGATACGTGTTTGTCACAGTCGGTCACGTTTTCTGTCATGCATGTACATCCATGACAAATTTATGACAGAATCAAGATAGTCATACCTGTGCTATCGTAGAAGTGTTCCAAGACATTACCAAAATTATCATCATGGAAGTGTCCACTTCCATGACGATAAATCGCGCGTCACAGAAGTGCTTTCGTCAAGGGTGACCGACACGTGGCATGCACCGTAACGGAACGCCGTTAAGCTATCGGGTCCGGTTTTGGATCCGATAACCCGTTAACAGCCCGGACTAATGGGGATTTTCCACCTGTAAAATTCTGATTGGCTGACGGAAACACGTGTCAGCTCCGCGTTGGCACAGGTGTCACTCATCCCATGGGCGAGATGCGCCTATGATATGTTGGCGCGTGGACCAGCCCAAAAGTGGCCCATAAAGTTTAAATGGGCCGGCCCAACTAAAGGCCCACAAGATTTTGCGGTCCATAATGGGCGGTCCCACCAAAAGGTCCACGAGATTTTGCGTATCATAATGGGCCGGCCCAGCTAAAGGCCCATGAGATTTTGCGGGCCATAATGGGCCGACCCAGCTAAAGGTCTGCGAGATTTTGCGGACCATAATGGGTCGGCCAAGCTAAAGGCCCACAAGATTTTGCGGACCATAATGGGCCGGCCCAGCAGAAGGCCCAAAAGATTTTGATGACACTATTAGCCGGCCCATTAACAGGCTGCCATGTTTTGGGCCAAATGCCGGCCCATATTTGATCCGGTCCATTAACAGGCTGCCACGTTTCGGGCCTAATAAAGGCCCATATGTGATTCGGCCCGTTAAAAGCCTACCACATTGTGGCCCAAATTACGGCCCAGATCAGGTCCAGCCCTTTGAGGGGCTTTGGGCTAAATTATGGCCCATATCAGATTCGGCCCGTCAACTGAACGCTATCCTTTTGGGCCCACTTGATAAAGGCCCATTTAGTAATTCGGCCTGATATTAGTTTTGGCCTGTTAAAGGCCCGTTTAACATTTCGGCCCTATATATATTTCGGCGTGTTAAAAGCCCGTCATATAGTTGCGCCTAACTACGGCCCCGTTTGCATCCGGCCTGCTCACAGACGATAATCTGATTGAGCCAAACAAGGACCAACACAATTTAGGCCTGTTATAAGTCCATGGTTTGATTGGCACAATCATGGGTCGGGGTCTATTTCGTCCTGCAGCCGGCCCGTGAGCTGTTCGGCACGTTTCAGGCCCAACCTACTTTTCAGCCTCCTAAAAGCCCATTGAGTTTGCTTGGGAAAATAGGGCCGGCGGTTTACTCGGCCTATTAAAGGCCCGAATCTACTAGTGGGCCAGTTTACATTTAGGCCCGTTAACGGACCAAGATGACGGGGCCCATGATGCGGATCATACATGGTGATTTGCATGACGGCCCGATTATGTACCGTAATTTAATGGTTTGGCCGGTTTACTGCGAAGACAGGATATATATATACAGTAAAATAACTGCAGCATCGTCAATAAGAAAAAAACCTAGACTATATAATAAAGAAATTACGGCATATTACATCCACTAGGCATCAAAGTTCGCCACTATGATAATAAAGCACAAGCAGACAGCAGATTACATACACTGGGCGTCAAAGATCGCCACCAGTGCAATTAAACACGCCGACAAAATAATATACAAAACCGACATCACTTCAATAGAGTTCAGGAAAGGTTAGCCCTGCTCGGGAGCTGCAGCGCAAGCATCTGAGCAACCGGTGAGACTGCACTTGTTTGACATTTATATCCTCCTCACTCTGAAAGATAAACAAGCAGATAGATGACAGCTTCTGCACATTTAAGTATCAGTGCTGACAATTCATCACATTTCTTACTGACGAATAAAGTGACATAGTTTAAAATAACATTAACACAATATGGTATTATTCAGCTCAAGACATGGCAGGAAATGACATTGTGAAGGAGTTGGCAGCTTCACGACACCACTAGATTACAGATCAAGAACTCATAAGTATCAATGGTTAGTGTGCTGTCAATTTATCCCATTTCAGATTGGCAAAATAAGATCACTTGCTCTGTATAGTTTAATTTACATGGTATGAAGAAGGAACTTGGTTGTACAACTGAAAACTTAAATTGAGAAGGACAAACTTTTGTTTATGAACTACTCCCTCCGTCCCATAATATAAGAACATTTTTTTACACTACACTAATGTCAAAAATGTTCTTATATTATGGGATGGAGGGAGTACATAATAAACTTTAAACATGCAATTTGATGCAAACACCAAAAATAAACAGCTGTTGCAGTCATGCCTAACCAAATATACACAATAAAGTTTGAAGGCTTGAGAAGGACAAACTTACATTATTGGTGAAGGCAGGCTCTATAAAGCCCTTGTCCATGCTAATGGGGGGGCAATTCAAGAAGTTTACCACAGAATCTTCTTCATAAGCATTGCCTTTATTCTATATTTTGTTAAGAGTAAATATAGATGTGACAATATAAGAAAAAATGGAGAATATTTAAGATAAGATGAAGAGTGATGCTATATAACCATGTAGCTATAAATGTAAGTACAGTGATACAGGCAAAAGGTACAACCAAGAGCAATGCAGAGATAAACTTCTTCAGTACCATCGGTGTTACCCAACCTTGTGGTAAGAGTAAATATAGATCTTATGTGTAGAAAATGGAGGGCAAATGAAAATAAGCTGCAGAGTGATGGTACATGAACAACTACCTGTCAATATAAGTACACTGATAAAGGACAGCAGGTACTACAAGAACAATGCAGAGCTAAAAAAATTCATTAGCATTGGATATATTCTACACTAATGTAACCATTCATACAGATCAGATAATTTGGAGCGAACAATTGATAAGCAAGCTATCATGCATACTGCTGTCACATAATGAACCAGGTATGTATGCAAGTACAATGATACAGGACAACATGTACTAACAAGAGCAAAGCAGCGGGCAGCATATTTGTGATATCCTGTCGTTCTTTTCAAACCGGAATTCTTTTTCGAGCAGATTTCCTGCAGAAAAGATCCGTAAGGCACATGCGGAAAAGTAGAAGTTCAAATTGTCATGCGGTATCATAGATAGTACCTCATCCTCAGAACGAGACCAGTGCATAACAAGGTTTTTCCATTCGACGTCTTCTAAATTTAGCAAAGGAGACTTCACCAGAAATTCGTTTATAGACTTGCCATCAAAGTATGATTTCCTCAGGTAACACCAATACTGCTGCAATGCTTCCTTGAAAAGCGCAAGCAAGCTTTGCTCGTCATGACTATCCAGATTGACCCTCTCCTACTTACAACAATGTAATGTAAATCATTGATGTGTTCAATCAGCAGAAAACAGGAAAATAATCACCATGAATAATAGCACTTACATGTAAGTGGGACAGGAAGATGTGAAAATGGTGTTTGTCTTCACTATAATCTTCCCATGATGGGAATATATGCACGTAGTCCCTAACAACATTGAATGCATTGTCTTTTAAATTGGGAATAGCTAGAATGGGGTTCCAATCTGTAGGAATTGGCCGTCTCTGCAGTTGGGATAGGTCTTCGGCCGGTGGAGTTGCTGTACTTTTTGCTCGAGTGGGATTTTTCTGTGGTACGGCTGGTGCTATGGCAACTGAAATCGGCATACCTTTTGCTGGAGTGCAGGTCCTGTGTGGTGCGGCTAGTGGTGTGTCCAGTGAAGTATGGGTACAGTCTGCTGGAGTCGGTCCTACGTTTTGTGTCACCGGTTGTACAACCAATATAAGTGGGGTGCTGTCTGGTTTCTCCGGCACAACCACGTTTTTCAAGGACTTTGCTGGTGCTCCATCAGGTTCGGCAATCATCCTCTTCCTTTTTGATGTCTGATGCACAAGAACAACATTTGAGTGAAAAAACATGGTATGATGATAGATGGAATATGTATTGATAATGGATGGGCATAGCATCTCGACATATATGATGAGTAAGCTAAGCATATGGCAGTGCAACAAAGTAGAAGAAATGCAAGACAACATATGCAAGATACGCGCAATCAATAAAACCTTGCCAAATTAGAACAGGCACCTTGATGGTGAACAGGACATGCCATCTGCCTTTGACTCCTCGAGGTTATAATAGTCATTAGGATCATATTCTAAACAAGAATCAACAGGTGGGGAGCGTATGAGTTTCATTGCATCCAGAATGGCACTCAATGCCTTGGTGCCAACTTTGTAAGTCATTGCGGTGTTTAGCTTCAAGAGTGGACTGCTGCTAGTGCGACACAAAGCAGCTACACAGATCATAGTGTAGATATAACGGGAAAACCGTAATCATCAGAGTAAAATCAGCAAAGTGGAACTTGCTGGAATATATGTGCTAGTATTGCCGGTATGGCTAGAAAGGCTTCGGATACCAGCTCTCTTCAACTAAAGGTGCGGTACTATTAATATCAGTGTAACTCTCAAAGGCGACACAGCTCCCCGCATTTCCTTGCTATTCTTATAGGATTCAAGTGGGGAGGCCACTACAAATCCTATTCTGATGTTTACAAAATCCTACGAATCAAAGAGGCCCGAAGAGTTCAAAGTGTCCATACCAACCGACCGTATAGACCTCTACACTGCAAATGTCACTGCTCATCTTCACTACAAGGAACATATTGTACTACTATCATACTCCCCCCGTTCCAAAATATAAGTCTTGGTAGAGATTTCCACTATGGATCACATACAGATGTATCCAGATACATTTTAGAGTGTAGATTCACTCATTTTGCTCCATATGTAGTCCATGGTGGAATCTATACAAAGACTTGTATTTAGGAACGGAGAGAGTACTTATTAAAGAAGAACGGAAGAGGAACATGCTAAAGAAGAGCAAGAAGATTTTGGATAATAAAATGTTTGTTGCGCAGTGCCCACACATCATGAACCAGAGCGCATTAAGAAAGCAACTCCCTGCTGTCTCTCTATATGTGGTGCACGTGCTTTTTCGGAAGTAAAGTAGGAACATTAGCTGACCAATTAAATGTTATCTATTTTAGTAATATCAGCATCATATCAGATTTGTACTTGAGCAACAAGTTAGGAATTATGAGTGGCACGTTGTTTAGCTTGATGGATTCAGGAGCAGTGCTAAGCAGGTACGATGATGGTAATGAATATAAAGGCATGTCTGCATGCAAGTCGCGTGACTTTTGTCATTTGGGTCAGTCGACTATTTCACGCGGTTGGATGAAGATCCTACGTCTCCTAACCCTTCTTCTTCCTCGTCTCTGATTCTTCCCATACAGAACACCGCACGGGCCGCCGGCCGGACCACCGGCCCCCACCGCCTGTGTTCCTCCGCCACCCCCACCCCCGCCCGCACCCACGTCAAGTTTTCTTTGTTGGGCGAGGCCCCACCACCGCCCCCACAACCAAAGTCCCCACCCGAGCCCCTTCGTTCGCACCGGCGAACTCCGGTGAGCTCTGAAAAATCGACTGACCCAATTTTGAAATTTAGTCTACTGTGATTTAACTAGTGTGGAATATAAAAGGGGAAAACCATAAGCGTTGGGAGTATAGTGTTGAGCGTGCCATGGCGGATCTGAAGGTGCAAACCGGACAAAGGCAACTTCGCAACCAATGTTTGCTTTCAATTAGCAAGTAAGTAATGGACAAGAAATCAGAGTAAAGCAGTGGCGATCTATTTTCTTGCTGCGATAAATAAGTTGAGCAGATACGAAAGAGTACCGCCTCTGGTGCGGCCCCGTGTATGCATCTGCTGAGAATTTGACGCTGCTGCGGTAGCGATGGCTGTCGGTGGCGTGGAAGCAGATCTAGGTGGGTATACGGTGGCGGCGGGGCGCGGTGGACGAGACGGTCGTAGGAGCGGCGCCGGCAAGGTGGACGGCGGCGGGGATGAAGCGAGAGGACGGGATGCAAGGATCCCGGTCTGAAGCCGTGGATGAGAGAGGTCGATCTCTTGTGATGGACGGTGGCGTCGGGGTATCAGATTCGGCATGGTGGAGGAGGACGACAGTGGATGGGGTGGAGGACGGAGGAGCCTGGGGTGGAGATGGTGTTTTGGCGCCTACGGAGTACGAATGGGGAAATGGAGGTGGAGAGGAAGGGGGGAACCATGTCTTCAGGGCGCGCTTGTCTCAAATGCGAGGAAATTTACAAACTTAGCCCCCGTTTCAAATTTCCTACATCACAACAATATTAGTCGGTTGGAGATAGGACGGTAATCTCGCATACACCGAATATTTGCCGACGAGAGTTTGTTTTTGGCGCCCACCGTGTATCAAGCGGGGAGGGATTCGATTTCGGCCGAGGACACACTGTGTTTTGGCACCCATCGTGTATGAATCCGGGTGAGAGGCGCTTATGTCACGTTTGAGTGAAATTACAAACCTACCCCTATCGAAAACTATAGAAATCGAGCAGAAGGCTTTGCGTGGCAGGGATAGGCAGTAGTAATTTCCATCTCGCAGATTTTGGTTTCGGGCGGTTACTGCGACTTTCCGCGCTTCGTTCAAATTTTGCAGAGTGCACGTTTACCGTGCCAACTCAATTCGAATCCCGTTTGTATTCTATTTTTTTTCGGGCGGGATCCATTTTCGATTGGAATAAAATTCTATATACATCATTTTTTATATATACTTTCAAAAGCACAACACCCTTTATACATAAATATGGTTTACAAATGGCATGATCTCAGATTCATAAGGTTGTATCCATCAATTTGGATTTTCAAATATTTGAAACCACTTTATGTTGAAATCCAATGTATGCATTCCTCGCTAACTATCTCCAATTAATGTGTGTTTCATGCGGGTTTTTTTACTTCTCAAACATGTATAATGTGTTTCACGCACGCAACATATAGTGTAATCCCGTTTAGACATTAATTGCATATAAACCATGCATTGTTTCTAATTAAAGAATCTATGGATCACCAATATTGATAAACTATATAACATTACACGTGTCCCCAAATTCAAATGAATATGCATGTTTGATACACCAATTTGTGTTATGATATTATCGATGTCGTGATCTCCAGTTTAAATATTTGAATCCCATTTAATCTAGATATTCGTCTCATATAACTATCACTCATGCTTATATAGGACTATCTCTCTAGACCTATACGCGTTCATCGTCTCTCGGGTATCTCTCGTGCTACCTGTATGTCGACAATGATCTTTTATCTTCATAACACACTGACGGTACTCTCTCCCTCGACCTTCATCACTCTATCTCTCTCTAAGTATATCTCGCTCCCTGCTATGTGTCTCTAACTATGATTCTCCATGTGGAATCTCTTTCTCTCAAACAAACACAAAACTTTGTCTCCCAGGGTCTCATTTCTATCTACTATTCCCCTGTGTGCCACTCGCACACCCCTCATACAGAGATGTCTTTCGCTCCTTAGGTATGAGAACCTACGACTCTTCCTCTTAAATATTTCTTTCTCACACACAAACACAAACTTTGTCTCCCAGGGTCTCATATTTCACCACTGTTCTCTTGTATGTCGCTCACACACACTCTCTCCCTAGAGATATATTGCGTTCCCTCATATGTTTCTCTAGCTATCACTCTCGTTTTGAAATATCTTTCTCTCTCGCAGACACAAAACTCCGTCTCTCGGGATCTCATTTCTCTCCGATATTTGTTTGTATGTGAGTCACATGCACCCTTTCTTCATCTCTCTCACACCCACACCCATAACTCAGCCTTCTGATCCACTCGACTCCTATCTCTAACGCACACTAGCTAGCATCTTTATCTTTCTATTTATCTGTTTCTCCATCAACCTTGTTTCATTTATAGGTTGATCTCTTTTGCACAATCGTTGTGCCTCACTCCCTCTGCTCGCCATAGATGCATGCTCCAGCCCAAGCCACTATCTCTTAAAGACAAAAACACATGCTCAATTGTCGGGCCTTCTTCCCTGCATTCTCGCATGCATGCATATTGTCATACCGATCCGTCTCTCCCATTTCGTTGATCTTAGCTTATGACTTATGTCTTCTTTCTTTTATCTTGATCATGCGCGCGCGCACACACACACATCCCACGTATACATGTATACCTCTCACACATGCATGTTGAAGGTCTCTATGTCTCCATACGTAGTTAATTACCCTCAACCCTAACGCCACATCGAATCGTTCTCTTCTTGTGTGCACATAACTTCTGCCTGGATGGGTAAAACACACACTCACACTTAACAATCTCCTTCTAGCTACCCTCCTCTCACTCTTCCCCTATATCCCCGAAACCAATAAGACCATCCCTTCGTTTAATTCCCGCCTACATGCACCATCGATATATAGTAGTCTTCCTCGGTGTCTCTCGAACAAACACGTTCTCTCGATGTCGACTACTCTCACGCGCACACACCTTCTCTTCCCTCTCTACGAGAATTTTCTCTCTCGCACCCCATCGTTGGTGGCCTCTGCCATACACATCACCTCTCTATGACGAAGCCATGCACACTTAAATTACATCCACCACCGAGGAGCCCGCGACACACACACACACACACACACCCACACCCACACCCACACCCACACACACACACAACAAACACACACACACACACACGCACGCACGCATGCACGCACCCACCCACCCACACACACACACACACACACACACTAAGACTCCATCACACACGCACGCACGCGCACACACACACACTAAGACTCCATCTCTGTCTCTGTCTCTCACACACACACCCACACACACACACACATTGAGACTCCATCTCACACACATGCTCTAGGCGGAGCATTTGTTCCTACCACCCTTCATCCACCCTTACCCGTATGATAAACAGTCACCTTAATTTACTTGTATAACATGGACAAATTCCACTTTACTTTAGTAGTTAGCAAACTTATCATCTGTACCCTTATAAAAAACCGAGTTGGCGATGATGGTGTGCCTGCCATCTTCTAATATAGACCGTCCGATCTATATCTGACGGATAGAAAGCAAACTATGATAATTTTACAAAAGATAGCCACACCTCTCTCCACATCCTTATCTCCCACAACCTCATTGCTGAGCAATTAAAAAAGAAAGTCTCTGGAACAATCTAGCATGGTGGCCGCTGCCGCTTGCCGGCGCCGTCCATCCCCATGCCTCCGCCCATTCCGACCACCAGTCACCACCATGCTCCACTCCTCCTCACCTTATCTCTCATCTTCCATTTTTTCGATGACATTCTCGAGATACCAGTTTTCTGATAAAATTCCCGAAATATCATTAGTTTTTACACATGGGATTACTCCTGCATGGGTAAATCACAACAAGTGTTTTGTAAAAAATGCATATTGATGTTCCGTGCAATGCACGAGCATCTTGCTTGTAATTATATAACGCAAATCACGAGCAGGAAGTGACATTTTTTTACACAACCACGTTAACATGGCCACGTAAATCACTAGCTAAAGTAAATACCATTATACTTATATCCCGATGCAAAAGGTTGAGTACATGTCCGAAGAGTAGAGTCGCGCACACACACTCTGTCTCTCAGAATCTCTCTCTCTCTCACACACACACATGAGTTACGTGACGCCCACTTAAGCAGACACGATGTTACAATTTGTGCACCCGCAGGTACACGTGATGCTACGCATTTATTTAAGCCAGACGGCGAACCCCTCCCGCCGCCTCTTCTCTGGTCGCCGTAGCCCGTCCCGCCCGGATGAGGATCCCCTGATGTGAACAATCCTACCATTCTATCACTAACATGTGGGACCCCCAAGCGTGGGTCCCACTAGTCAGCGAAGGAAAGGCAGGGTAAGGCAGTGATAGTCACGTCAGAGGATCCATGTCCCGCCCGGTAGCCATGGCCCGGCGGAAGGTAACAACATACGCCATACTCCCGCCGGAGCGGCTCTTTAATCTGGAAATTTTAGTGGTCATGCATGCATCTTTTTGTGCTAGCACTCCTATATAAGGGTTGACTGGTCGCTTCCCGCGGACATGCGCAGGCGGGGGAAGAGGAAGGAGAAGGGAAGCGGGCTGTGGAGTAACGTTTTTTTACCACAATTTCTTAGGAAACTGAGTGCAATAATTGAGTAGTTTTGCAAACTGCCAGTACTACACCTAAAACGGTTCAAAACCTATACCCCCTTGCCAGCGCGCGCTTCCCGCGTGAAACAGTCAGTGTCGCCCTGGAGCATCAGTGCCGCATTAATGCCCGGCTAGAGCGGAGGCGACCTCTCGCTGGCGCCGGCTTTGAAGCGCCGCTTCCCGGTGCACCGACTGCTCCGCGTCGAGGCTGGCCATAGGCCCTGTTTGGATCCATGGGTTAGAGTGAGTTTGAGCTAGTTGGGGCTCAAATAGCCCTAAAGTATCCAAGCATAAGGGTTTAAATTGGAGCAAGTTGCACCGAACCCACCAAAAAAATATATCCCACCCAAGAGGTGCTAACTGGAGATAGTTCTCATTGGGACCACTGAAAAATCACTTTT
This sequence comes from Aegilops tauschii subsp. strangulata, assembly GCF_002575655.3. NCBI lineage: Eukaryota > Viridiplantae > Streptophyta > Magnoliopsida > Poales > Poaceae > Aegilops > Aegilops tauschii. The sequence goes on from NC_053039.3 coordinate 233,228,678, forward strand.
GTCTCTCCATCAGGTGCATTTATTGTCAATCTAACCCTGTCACCCAAACACCTCTTTGGCTATAGTTAGTTCAGGGTTAGTCATGAGTTAGTCTACCCTCTAGCTAAGTTAGAGTATCCAAACAGGGGTAGTATAAGACATGCAAGTTGCTCAAAGCATACAGTCAAATTCGTACGTGAAAGGATTTTTTTCTTTTTGAAAACGGAACGTGAAAGGAATTTTTTTTAGAATGCTCTTGGCATGTCGCTAACATGTGATGAGTTAACCGACCTCAATAGACGGCAAAAACGCCAGCCCGCCGCACTTTGAGAGAGACGAGGAGGGAGAAGCGATACGGGCTGCTGGATTACTAGAGATAGGTGTCGCAGGGAAGCCAAGAAATATGGTGATAGCGTGGGTTAGCCATGTACTAGTATGATGTAACTACAGTGGGCTGCCGTGTTTCTTACTCTTCCAGTCCACTTGGGAGATGATTGGTTGATTTTATATCGCTGAATAATATAAAATATTATGAGTGCAGACGCTCCACCCCGAGGTTCCTTGCTCCTTCTCGGGCGTCGGGAATCTATGTTCTTCCACTCTATTTTTTACGTGAGCCTTGTTCATCCTTTTGCCAACACGCGACACATCTAGCATCAAGGTGCACGTGTCATGCAATGATCGTTCCATCTATATGAAGAACACGTGGGACTGGAACTACGAGATAGACATGTACCCAGGAGTGGACGTGTGAACCTGTGTAATGTAGCGTAGTAAATGAATTAGAAAGGCACAAATAGTATGAACATGCGTGGCATATAGGCATTTGTCTCTTACTACCACTAAATATTGTACGTGCAATGCCCGGTGATGTTATGGAGTACGTGACTAAGTACTCTACTACTACTATATTAATTGGAGGCACATACTAGGTTTTATATTTGTTTACGTGTATGCCACGAGACCTTCCAACTAGACGTGTCTTTCTCTCCGGGTCGCACTTTGTATCGTTCATACCACTAGTACAGTAGTACTACTGCGTGTGGTCTCCGACCCAGAAGTGGAGACGCTCTACCATGCTGTTCATGTCCCACTCCTTTCGCTGACGTGTGCGACATCCAGCACGTGCCGTGTGTTTGGCACTCCTTCGTCGTAAGAGTTGAAACGCTAGCATTCATTAGAAATAAAAAATAAATATAAATCACCAGTGATACTATACCACGCGGTTTCCTGGCTCCTCGATATCGAAAAGAATACTTCCGCTCGCCGACATGTGGGAAGTCGACCATCCTGGTCCACTTGTCATGCCCGCAGAACTCCAAGGGAGAGTCACCCCGGTTGTCGCGCCGCAGTAATTACTAATGAGCCGTAAAATCACAGGCCCAACCTTACCCACTGTGAAGTTGCTCGGACGAAGGAACCATCATGACTTCGTTGAATTCCGCTTCTTGAAGAAAACTACTGTACTAGCAGTACTGCTAGCTACAGTAGTTACTCCAGCAGAGGCCTCCTTTGGTTCATAGGATAGGAATTTTATAGGAATATGAAAATCATAGGAAGTGAGATGACATGCATCTCAATTCCTATAGAGAAAGAGATGCCATTTGATGCATAGGATAGGAATTTTTCCATTGAGTCTAGGCTAATGTACTGGTAATTTGCTCTAAAAACTACAGTAGTAACTAGTAGTACTATTACATGCTTGTAATTTAAACAAACGTACGGGCGACATAGACACACACACTAACTACTAGTACTACTACTTCTCACATGCTGGCCAGACGCCGTCGTTCTCCTTCCCGGCTTTGTCGGTGACACCCCACCGTGCTTGGATCTCCGCCGACCTCTCCGCAGCAGCGCGTGCGTCCTCTTCTTTCTTGCGGCGGCGGGCCTCTCTTTTCTTGAGTGCTTTCTGACTTTTCTGCTCCCTCTGTGTGGCTTTGGCCGCCTCTTGCTCTATCGCCCATTCGGCCTTGGCAGCTTCAAATTCCGCCCACATAGGTGTGAGGTCACGAGCGGCGATGGACTCGGCACGGTGGGATGCCACCGCTTGCCTACCATTCTGTGTGCGGTCGTGGGCGGCGAGGAACTCGGCTCAGCGGGATGCCATCGCTTCCTTACTGGTTAGTGTGCGGTGCGGTGGCATGAACGACGCTTGGTGACAGCTCTGGGCTGGAGTGGTCGGACAACCGTAAAGTGCATTGGTTTGTCAAGAGCTCAAGGACAGAAGACGAAGGAAATTTGGATTCCCCTTCAATCCTAGTCATTTATTACCGAGTAAAATGCATTGGCGGTCATTGAACTTGTCTTGATAGCTCACTTTGATCATTGTATACGAGATATGGTGATTATACGGTCACTGGCTCAGCGTATAGCTCCGTATTTGTCTGGTTGACCAGTCAAACAGTCCGCATGCACCTCATCAGCTCGTGTTCTTTATCTATCTATCTATGCGGGCCTACATGTCAGTGGAGAAAGAAATAAAAACCAAAATTATGCGTATGTGACATTACTGTTTAGTCGTTTGCTGAAGGCCTCCGTGAACACCAAGCATGTATTCACCTGGCTCAACACCAACGGTCATACTCGTGACTCGGCGCTTTGCTCATGTATATCGTCCATCACAACGACAATCTATAAAATAGCCTAGCTAGAGAGGGTACTATGGTGTGGAGTATGTACTATCGTGAGCAACCGATCATAGTGCCACTGGACACGAGTGTGTGTCTGATTGATTCGTCCATTATTCGTAAGTTATGTATGGTTGTGTGGTGTCTAATGGTGTTCGTCGAATGCTAGCTGGCGACAAGAGCGGTTGCATGGACGCCTGGTTGTCAATACGTGTCGCATACGCTTCAAAGGCTCGTCATCCATGAGTTCACATTTTACCACCACGCCAGCGTCTGACCGCCCTGGCCTACCGAAACCCCTTCCATCGCTAGCACGCGCTTCCCGCCTGAAACGATCACCGTCTCTCCAGAACGTCAATGCCGCATTCACCGGCCTTAACTGCAGGTGCAGTTGGTGTGTCACTGACATGCGGGCCTGATGCCCGTTGGGCCCACATGTCAGTGAGACAATGCACCTGCAGTGAAGTCACTGAAGCAGCATCCGCATTCATGCCCGACGCGACCTCTCACTAGCGCCGGCATTGCAGCAGCGCGACGGCCGAGAGAGCACCACCCGCGCGGCATCCCGGTGCAAGCGACTGCTCCGCGTTAATGACACCATGGCCATCCTTCCGTCCGCCGCCAACATTAATGACACGCGGCTGCCGATGAACCTACTCCGGTGCCAGCCGTCCATCCGTCTGCCGCAGCTCATTGCCATTTGCCTGCTATATTAACTTGAGTCCCAGCTCCCAGCCATAGCCAAAGACCCACACTCATTCTCCTCCGGTCCCTTCCTTCTATTGGCACCACTCCAACCATGGACTCCGGGCACTCCAAAGCTATCTTGGACGTACTGTCGCAGGAGCAGACGAAGGACATCGGTGGCTCCGCTCCGGGCGCGCTCCAAAGCTCTCTTGGACGTACTCTCGCAGGAGCAGACAAAGGAGATCGCCGGCTCCCCCCGGCCGCCCTCCGCCGCCACGACCACGAAGCCGGCGCGCGTGCGCGGGCGCAGCCGACAGCGAGGAAGAGAAGTACACGGTAGGTCGCCACCGCTCTGGTCCCAGGAAGGCCACCGCTCCTCCACTCAGTCGACGCCAAGCTTGGTGGGATAAAAATCGGCGGCCGATTAGCCGCTTGACGGCGACGTGGAGGTGGAAATCTTCATAACCTTGTGCTCCGGAGGAGGAGGTTATCGAGGGGGATAAGGAGGAGGCAAAGGCAATGGCCGGCTTTCTCGGGTTCATGGCCGGACATGGTGGTCGGGGCCCGGCGATCGTTTAGATTAGGTCTATAGTAGGTTTTAGTACGGTTTATGCGAAATATGTAATGAATTTCGTCCAGTTTATAGGAAAAGTTCTCGAAATGTAATGAATTTCATCCGGTCAATTTGAAATTTGCTTTGTTTGCACGAATTTCGTCCGGTTAGTTCATATAGTTGTCGAAAGGTATGCGGGCAGCATTGGATGGCATCCATCAGTGTCCTCGGACAAATGCCGGTGTAAATTTGAGGGCCAACGCTGGAGATGCCCTAACTATCATGCTATAATCGCTAACAGTACTCCATTATTTCGCAGGGAACAGTTATCCCTCGATCAAAATCAGATCCGCCGTGTTTCGCACTCCTCCCACGTAAGAGTGTAGACTCTTGCTTACATAAAATGGAGCAAGTGGACGGCACTGTAGCACGTCATATCACTCAAACTAGCCCGCCTAACGCGTGGGAAAGCACCGCCCTCATCATTTTGTTCTAGATTTCTATCAATCAATCGCACGAAAATGTTACGCTTTGCAAGTTCAAAAGGAAAAGGCGGCACACTTACAACTCATACGCGTCTCGTTCACGTCGCACCCCCGACAGTCCGGCTCGCACGCCGCTCACCAGAGGGGACACACGTTGTCTTGCATTTTCACTGAAATGTGGGACTGCAATTGAATAAACCGTCGATAGCCGAAATCTAATCGCTCGGCGAGCGTCGGCTGAGAGGAGAGAGACGGGGGAGGGAGAAGAGATCGCCCGCCCGCCGTGCATGGACTCCAAGAAATGTGTGGTGATAATGTGAGGTGGGCCATGCGGGAGTCCGCACCGCTTCCAAGCCCGCTTCTTACCGCCCTGGCCCACCAGAACCCCCCCCCCCACCCCACCACCTCCCTGCGCGCGCTCCCCCCTCAGAGGCCAGCTGCCCGCATTCATAGCAAGTAGTACCAGTAAAATTCTGGGCTATAAAGGGCATGTACAATGGTTGATAAGATAGTCTTATCATAAGTCTTGCATGTAATTTAGAGATGACAAAAAACATGTGTACAATGGATCATCTCTTAGCCTTATCTTCAATAACTAGTTATTCCTAAAAACATGGTGAAACATATTGTGCTAAGAGATCATCTCTTGTCTTCTCGACAAGCCCGCTTATGTGGAGGACAGAGAGGCATTGACAAAGTCAAGGAGTGGGATATGCAGGAGCCCGTCTCTACACGTGCTCCTAGGTATAAAAAAACTAATTCTAAAAAAAGAGGCATACAAAACAATTGTGTCTAAAAAAAGAAAGGTAAAAAACATTTGAGAGGAAATAGATAGAGAGAAAGTGAGAAAAAGTTGTAACCTTATCGTCAACACTATGGTAGTATTACATGAGGAAGGAGGGAGTGGTGCACATGCCAAGTTCACTGGGCTGCTGTGTTTCACACTCCTCCGTCGTAACAGTGGAGACAATAGGTTTCATCAAAAATAAAAAATGAATACTCGTTGCTCGTCCACTATATCGGAAAGAATACTTTCATTCACCGACAAGTGGGACGTCGACCATCCTGGTCCACCTGCCATGCACAAAATTATCCTGGTCCACCTGCCATGCACAAAGTTAGTCGGACGAAGGAACCATCATGACTTCGTTGAATTCCGCTTCTTCATGAAAACTTACTCTACCCGCAGTACTGCTACCACACGCGGAGACTGGACGACACTGTACCACGTCATATCACTAAAACCCACTAGGCCAAACTAGCCCGCCTAGGATTTGTACTCCCTCCGTTTCAAAGTTAGTAGTACAAAGTTGACTCATCTCTTTTGGAATGGAGGGACGTCTCTATACTGCTATGATTTTGTGTTGTACGTCTCTGTACTTTTGCTACGATTTTCCTACCCTATGAACCAAATGAGGCCTGAATGTATCCGTGTCGACTATTGTCTGATCGATCGCTAAGCCTACAATTTTAGGAGCTTGGGCAATTGGCCGATCGACGACGGATCAGTATAAGCGTACCACGAGCTCATCAGCCCCAACATTTCTCTTCGGTGAGTGTTTTGCAAGTACTATAGCTCGCACAGTAGCTAGCCTACTAACACCAAGAATCATCAAATAAGCCCTGCTGATATGATAAACAGTTCAAACTTACATCTAAGCATGCCATATATTACATCAAAACTGGTGAGGATACATCTGTTTCCATAACTTGGAGAGGGTTCGCATGATTCACTATCAAACAAAAGTAGCAAGTACCGCCCACACAAGACAGTGCACTAGCCCTAAGATGGTTTGATAACACGCATCGTTCTGGTAATTAAACACAGGGCAATGCAAACTACCCTGAAGGATTAGCGCGACCAACTATTTCTTACCATCGATCTCTTGGGCAATGACCACAGCACGGATAGCGGCATGGGAATCGATCTCTGGGGCGATGTCCACGGGACTGACCGCGACATCGGAATCGATCTCTGGGGCGATGTCCACAGGATGGACAGCGGCATCGGAATCGATCTCCGGGGCAATGCCAATAGGACGGACCGCGACATCGAAAACAATCTCTGGGGTGTTGTCCACAGGACGGGCCGCGACATTGGAATCATCAAGGATGTTCACCGGCACCTGCACAACCCTAACATATTAGCAAGCACATTGTAAATAATCAAAAACCACAACTTTCGGTAATAAGCCATTATTTTTTACCTTGTGCAGCTCACCGGGGGATCCCATGCCTCCGGTGGCCATCTCCTCGTCCTCGATGGGGGCCATCACCTTGCCAGGGGAATACTGCTTCTCAACAGCGACTATATCCTCAAACTCGGCCTTGAGCCTCGCATAGGTGGCCATTAGAGTTTCTGGGGTAGGCACGGTGGGGCCCTTGCTGTTCTTCCAACTTTCTTTGAGGAGGTCATCTGCCAACGTCGTCAACTCTTTGGCCAGTGGCTGTCTCTTGGAGTTCCTCGTCTCCATGGGTTGGCCCGCCAACATGGTCAACTCGTTGGTCGGTGCTCGCTTCCTGGAGATCGCTGTCTCCACTGGGTTGTCCGCCGGCAACTCTTTGCCTAGTGCTCCAGGATCCATCAATGGACTGACAAACAAAAAGCAATTGAAAGGAAACCACAATCGCAATGAAAACGGGAAAAGAATAGGCTGTGAGAATCGGTCGGTGCTTCGCAAAAAGAAGATTCTTGGAATGAAAATATAGCAGCATCACTAATTCGCCCAACATTCCTTCGTCTGTACAGAAGAAATATGGCAGAAGTGAGTAGCCTGGAGTGAGGTTTTCTTCAAGAAAGCGGAGAAAGGGTGTGACACCCCCGATTCAATCATACACTAATCATACACGCAAACGTGTACGATCAAGATCAGGGACTCACGGGAAGATATCACAACACAACTCTAAAAATAAAATAAGTCATACAAGCAACATAGTACAAGCCAGGGGCCTCGAGGGCTCGAATACAAGTGCTTGATCATAGACGAGTCAGCGGAAGCAACAATATCTGAGTACAGACATAATTAAACAAGTTTGCCTTAAGAAGGCTAGCACAAACTGGGATACAGATCGAAAGAGGCGCAGGCCTCCTGCCTGGGATCCTCCTAAACTACTCTTGGTCGTCGTCAGCGGCGTGCACGTAGTAGTAGGCACCTCCGGTGTAGTAGGATTCATCATCGACGGTGGCGTCTGGCTCCTGGGCTCCAGCATCTGGTTGCGACAACCAAGAAGAAAGGAAAGGAGAAAAGGGGGAGAAAAGCAACCGTGAGTACTCATCCAAAGTACTCGCAAGCAAGGATCTACACTACATATGCATGGGTATCAGTGTAGAGGGGCAATATCGATGGACTGAACTGCAGACTGCCAGAATAAGAGGGGGATAGCTAGTCCTGTCGAAGACTACGCTTCTGGAAGCCTCCATCTTGCAACATGTAGAAGAGAGTGGATGGTAAATTCACCAAGTATCATCGCATAGCATAATCCTACCCGGCGATCCTCCCCTCGTCGCCCTGTGTGAGAGCGATCACCGGGTTATATATGGCACTTGGAAGGGTGTGTTTTATTAAGTATCCGGTTCTAGTTCTCATAAGGTCAAGGTACAACTCCGGGTCGCCTGTTACCGTGGACACGACTATTCGAATAGATCAACTTCCCTGCTATGGTGCAGCACATTACCCGACACGCTCGATCCCTCTGGCCGGGCACAATTTCCTGGGTCATGTCCGGCCTCGGGAGATCAACACGTCGCAGCCCTACCTAGGCTCAACAAAGAGGTCAGCACGCCGGTCTAAATCCTATGCGCGCAGGGGTCTGGGCCCATTGCCCATTGCACACCTGCATGTTGCGAACGCGGCTGGAAGCAGACCTAGCCCCCTTAATACAGGCGTGAGCTTACGGTCCAATCCGGCGCGCGCCGCTCAGTCGCTGACGTCAAAAAGAGCTTCGGCTGATACCACGACGCCGGTTGCCCATATCTTGTCCCACATGGCGGTTAGTGCGTATAAGGTCAACGACCCAACTCAGATCAAATACCAAGATCTCGTTAAGCGTGTTATTATGAAGTAACCGCGGATGCCGACCAGGGCCAGGCACACCTCTCTCCTAAGTGGTCTCAACCTGCCCTGTCGCTCCGCCACAAAGTAACAGTCGGGGGCCGTCGGGAACCCAGGCCCACCTTTACCGGGATGGAACCACCGGCCCCTTCAGCCCCCTTCTTCGAACAGTACCATAAGTAATGTAACAGTATAAAGTATATAGCATATGCCCGTGATCACCTCCCGAAGTGATCACGGTCCAGTAGTATAGCATGGCAGACGGACAAGAGTGTAGGGCCACTGATGGAATACTAGCATCCTATACTAAGCATTTAGGATTGCAGGTAAGGGTAACAACTGTAGCAACAATGACAGGCTATGCAGCAGAATAGGATTAACCGAAAGCAGTAGCATGCTACACTACTCTAATGCAAGCAGTAGAGAGAAGGAATAGGCGATATCTGGTGATTAGGGGGGGGGCTTTCCTGGTTGCTTTGGCAAGAAGGGGTCGTCAACAACATAGTCGATCGGGGCACCAGCAGCGGCGTCAGTCTCTTAGTCTACCGGAGAGAAGAGGGGGAAGAAACGATGAATACAATGCAAACAGATGCATATTGATGCATGACATGATAGGTAACGGTGCCAGGTGTGCCCTAACGCAGTAGGAGGTGATACCAGCGAAGGGGGAAAACATCCGGGAAAGTATTCCGGTGTTTCACGTTTTCGAAGAGACGAACCGGAGGGGGAAAGTTGCGTGTTTGCTATGCTAGGGATGTGTGGCAGACGAACGGGCTGCGTGTCCGGATTCGTCTCGTCGTTCTGAGCAAGTTTGATGTACAAAGTATTTGCATCCGAGCTATGGATTATTTTATATTAATTTATAAAGATTCAATCAATTTCTAAATTATTATTATTGAATTAATTCAAAAATAGCATTATTGCATCAGCATGATGTCAGCATGACATCAACAGAGGTGTTGACTGGGTTAAACTGACGTGTGGGTCCGCATGTCATAGGCTGTTAGCTAATTATCTAAGTTAATTAGTCTAGTTAACAGATTAGTTAATTTAATTAGCTATTTAGCATAATTAATCTTAATTAGTTTAATTAAGCAGAGTTAATTAACTATTAAATTAATTAATTAATTAATTAATACTATTTATTTTAATTCTTTTTCTTTTTCATTCTAATCAGTACATGGGTGTGGGTCCCGTCGGTCATTGGCACAAAGGGGGCCCAGCTGTCTGTGGCCCCTGGGGCCTAACGAGCGCGCGGGTACGGGCAAGGCCCGAACGGGCGCAGCGGGCGTTGCGGGCGCCCGACAGAGTGCTGCGGAGCGCCGGCAGCCGGAGCTGCACACGGGAGGAGCGGCCGTCGCGGCGAGAGGCGGCGCAGGAGGCGAGCACGCGCTGCGGGTGGATGGGCGCAGTGATGCGGCAGCCGGAGCAGGCGGCTGTGACTTGGAGGGAGCAATGGAGCAAGGGTGCGGGGTGCGGCCGTCGTGGGCGGCGTGGGGAGGCGGCGCACGGCGAGGACGAATCGGTCGCGGGAAGCACGACACAGAGGGCGCGCTGGGCGCGATGAACGCGTGCTCACCGCGGGCGTGCGTGTGGGCGGTCTAGCGTGCGGTGACCGTGAGCGATGCGTGAGGCAGAGAAGGGAGAGGCCCGGGGCCTCACCAGCGTTGTTGGGGAGAGGAGGCGCCGAGGCTTGATGGCGGCCGGCGGGGAAGAGGATGAGGACGCGAGGTCCGGCGAGGAGGTGGTCGTGCAGCGACGGGGCGGCGTGCATCGACAGCGTCCGACTGGGAGGGGGATGAGGACGAGCGACGGAGACGAGGAGGCGACACCGATGACTACAGGTGGCGGGGCGGCTCCGGCAAGGGTTCCGGGCAGCGGAGGTCAGCGACGGGGGCGATTGCCCTGATCCCGATCTGGATCGGGGAAGGGAGCAGAGGAGCGATGCGTGGGGGGTGAGTGTCGTGGACCGGGCTAGTGTTTCGGGGTCCAGGGGGTTATGGAGAGATGCGGTTGGGCCGGCCGGGCCGGCCGGTTCGGCAGCCAGCTGGGCCTGGCCAAGTGGGGGGGGGGGGGGGGGGGGGGCTCTCTCTTTTTCTTTTTTTGTTTCATTTCATTTCTTTTTTATTTATTTTTTCCTGTTTTATTTTAGTTACATTTTATTTTAGTTTTAGCACACTTAGCATCTAAATTAGTATCTCAACTAAGTCCATAGTCACAAAAGTCTAGTCCCCAAATAACTTAGTTTGACATTTTATTAACTATAAAAGGTATTTAAATAATCGTTTTTGCTACTGTTTTAATTAATATAGTGTACTTAAATACATTACAGAAGTGTGGTTCCTTCACCAATATTTAGTATGGAATATTTGCCACAACCCGAACATTTTTGTTTTATTGTTTGAAAACTTTTGTTGTTTGTTTTTATTTTAAATTTTGAACTGTAACCGAGGGGACGTGGCATCATTAGCGGAGGTTCACTGTAGCTTAACTATCCGGGCGTCATAATTCTCCTCCACCACAAGAAATCTCGTCCCGAGATTTAAGAGGGGGAGTATGGGGGACAGGTCTGGTTACGAGATTCTAACGAATCTTCTCGGTCTTGGTTGCTCTTCTCGAAGAGGTCGATCCATTACATTGATGTCTTCATTTCGCTTCTTCAGGTCATCGTGATGAAGTCGACATCCTTTCTTCGGGAACTCCATCGTACTTACGAAAGAATAAAGAATGGGTATTCCAGAAGAACGGACCTCTGCAAGGTTGACTATCTGGTCGATAACATCGGGGAAGGTGGCGGAAAGTAACTCTCAAGTTGAAACTTAAGAAAATATTGAGAGCAAAGTAAGGAGGTATCATGGGAAGTTTCAAGCAGGTAGGCAATCGTTCGTTTCCTGAAACAAGGTGTGAAAGGGGTCCTGAGCAACAAGAATAAGTATGCGTGTGATACCAGAATAGATCATCTCTAGGAAGCTGACCCATGAATTACATACGGAGTCAAACGCGAGAAATAACTTTAGCGACAGGGGTGTACAAGAGAGTCAGGTTTTGCCTGTGGAACTGTGGGTTATGGGCCGACCATGTGGGTTAAAAAAATTAGGGAGGGCGTTGTGATCATGCACGATCATGATAGCAATGTAGTACAGAGGAAAGCCTGTCAATTATGTCGACGTCAACATCGGTACCAAGGGCGAGGGACGAAGAGAACCATTTTCCTGCTCGTTGAACGAGGCGGACCGATAGGCAAAGTTCTCGTCCATCGGTGGTTACCGGAATGCTATCGACAAATGCAACAGGGTCTTACTGACAAGGTTGTACACCAAGGTGTTTACATAAGCAGAAGAATATTACTGCTTAGATCATATGGATCACAAGGAAGGTTAAACAAATCAATGGAAAGGAAAATGTGATCATCAGATCAAACAGAACAATGGAAAGGAAAATGTGTTTGACACCTGTACCAGGGGTATACCCTTCCCAAGGACAAGCAGAGCAAGATATCCACGACAGGAGATAATGTAGAAAACCCTTTAGGTAGGGGAGAGAAATTTCATGACATTACCCATACAGCGGTGTTTGGATAATTGAGCAGGAAACATTTAGCATTGGGCTTCAAATGTTCTTGTTGAAAATCGGAGTAACACAGACATGCTTCAAGATAGCATTGACAATGTCTTCAAGCAAAGGTCAGACCTTGGATACACAAAGGATCCATTAGGAAAAACTTATTAAACAAGTCATTCAATTTCCTCATGGAAGAATGGTTACCTTGTTAAAAAGGAAACTATAACACTAGGTCCTCCAGCCAGGTGTGCTAGGCATGACACCACCTTACCGAGTCATATAAAGACCAATGTTATAACCCTTGGAAATGTGTTCCAACCATCATATCCGTCCGAGGTTCGGATCCGATTGCTGTCAGGATACCTCCGACTTGGGATGCCTGAGAACAAAGGTGCAACACAAATTGACGAGATGACATTGTAAGATTCTCGGGAAATGAACTATGGGAGCAAGTTCCAAAACAAGAGTTCATCATTAAACCAAGGAGAGGATGAGGGGGTGGTTGATGAACTAAACGACAATTCATCGACATTTCCAAAAGATGGATTTCCACAATCATGTGAACAAGGAGATAACATTTGTCAGTTCAAGTGATATAATGAGGTATGCTCGAGGAAAACATACACATTTAAATATTGGTTGAAAGGTGCACCCGAAATATGGGCTTAGGTAGCATGGTCAATGTTAGAATGGTGATTCGATAACCAACGGTCTAAGAATGAAATATCGACCAATAACTTCAAAGCAATATGGTTGCTAGAAGTTTTGAATTCGCACATCATAGTTCAATTGTCGGTTTTTTGTTAGAAACAACACGGGGACCAAGAGATGAATGTAGATGGCGAGAAGTATCACTATACCAAGAATTCTTAAGAGGTGGAGCAATCCTCACAACATTCTTGATACAGAAGACAATAATACTACAAGGTAGAACATAACCTAAGCCAGATAGCAAGGAAATCAAGGTACAACACAAAACATGAACAAGTTTGTGTTGGGGGAAGGCAAGAATGTTGTCGATGATAACACTAATCATCGAAGGGCAAGGATGGTATTTCTCATCACGGGTTCGATTGATATCCTATAAGAGCTCAGAATGTTGATGATGATCATGACACAATTGTCGAGAGATTTCATGAAGATGTAATCGATCGGCGATGACATCAAGTCAAAGGAATGATGACGCGAAAGGTTATTGGAACCACGAGTACGATGCAAACTCAAAATCAAGCTTGCTGTTCAAGGCGAAATGATATGATGAGCAAAGTCGACGTAAGCTTAGCTCATCGTCGAAAATTGTGCTCCGGGAATAAAGAACCAGGTAGCACAGTTAAAATTTAGCACGATAAGGATATAGCCAATCAGGCTAGGAATGACTTCAAGGATTATTAAACTCATCAGCAACAAAAATTACTTATCGGAGCGCAGAATCGATTCACTTATGGATGTTCTCGGTTCACGACAACCCAGAACCCGTGGAGTCAGTATGACAGGGAAGGTACTACTTCATCAGAAATTCATAAGATATATCCTCGAGATACCATGGGGGTAATACAAGAAGGCAGATCAAAATAGAGGTTGGGCAGGCGTATTGATCTGCAGAAGGCAAGTACTCTAACATGTCCGAGAAATGGAATCAAGAAGAAAATATGGTCGAAACCATGGTTGCAAAAGACCAATTCCCATATATAAGATGAACTTATACCAAAGAGGGTTTAAGAGAAGCATCCATGATAAGAGCAGCATCGTGTCCATGGGCATGAACGCAAGGTTCAAGGTCGATTCCCACTTCTCCAATGCGCAACTTCTCATTTACTACTGTCGGTTAAGAATGTTTAGAGTCTGAAAGTTTAACTGGCGGAATACCTGAAGGTTATGACCCATGAAGACTTTTGTGTTCACACAAATTAAGGAAGGTATGTGTTCAACCCCTCGGGGCATCTTAGAAACATATACCACAAGCTTCAAGAATAAATATCACCAGCTCGAAAGCAGAGCATGGTTGGCCAAAACCAACGAATAGGATTTACCAATGGCATTATGTATCAGGGAAGGAACTCCATGTTCTGAGAATATGCAAGAACGATTGGATAATAATCCACCAAAGGATCTAGCGGACCGCAAAGGATCTAATGTGAGTAACGGTACTCAACCAGAAGAAGAAAGAATGCAAGGGATCAGATTATAGAAACAACTGACTAATTCAAAGCTCAATGTAAAGGAATTATGATTTCCAAATCAAGGGATCGGAAGCAAACGCTCTGATTAGGGATGGATAAGTTGGGTAAGCTTAGGGGTACAACCGACGACAATTTGATTAGTCGAGATCCAGCTCATGTTTAAAATGAGGTCTGAGCCGGAAGGATGAATTCTAGGGTCTAATTGAGGTTTGTGAGCATTCGTAATATATTGAATCAACGAACTCGGAATGACAATGACAAAGGATACTATGAATATTGCTAGACATATGGAACACATCCATAATGCAAGCAGACAACTATTTGCCGAGCAATAGCGGGCAGAGGATTTCGGAAAGATCAGATAGTATTTCAATGTATCTTGTGATTCATATGAACAACAGGGGAAGAACGGATACTCGATAAGTGTGAGGAATTATCTGTAGGGGTTATTCATGGGGCAAGAAAGGCAAGGCAGTAGGCAAAATGGATTTTCGGGATATAGGAAATATTTCAGGGTATCTTGTAATAACAAGAGCAACTGAGGATGAAGGTATGGACGACAAGGATATCAGGCTATCCATAAGGACACAACGGTGGTAGGGGATTGTAAAAGCGATGAGTACAATTTCTCGAGATAACATCAGAGAGTATCTTCGTAGTCTTCTAGTAAAGCAGGCGATCATCTGAAGTGAGGGGCTCTCCGGGAGAAAGTACTTTCGAGAACCTAAAGTTAGTTTTGTTTTTAGCAAAATCATTTAACCCGAATAGAAGAGAGCTCAGAGTCCCAGAGTAAAGATCGAGGAGTAAAAGATCCTAATACCACCCAATGGCAACGTGGGCCCGTAAGACACACATCCATGTTATTAAAAGTTTTGCAGTGTCTAGACTCGACTTCAGCCAAGGAGTGTGGAAGGGGGATTCCTACAGGCAGTCGGCTCTGATACCAACTTGTGACGCCTCTGATTCAATCGTTCACTAATCATACACGCAAACGTGTACGATCAAGATCAGGGACTCACGGGAAGATATCACAACACAACTCTAAAAATAAAATAAGTCATACAAGCAACATAGTACAAGCCAGGGGCCTCGAGGACTCGAATACAAGTGCTCGATCATAGACGAGTCAGAGGAAGCAACAATATCTGAGTACAGACATAAGTTAAACAAGTTTGCCTTAAGAAGTCTAGCACAAACTGGGATACAGATCAAAAGAGGCGCAGGCCTCCTGCCTGGGATCCTCCAAAACTACTTTTGGTCGTCGTCAGTGGCCTGCACGTAGTAGTAGGCACCTCTGGTGTAGTAGTTGTCATCATCGACGGTGGCGTCTGGCTCCTGGACTCCAGCATCTGGTTGCGACAACCAGGAAGAAAGGAAAGGGGGGAAAGGGGGAGAAAAGCAACCGTGAGTACTCATCCAAAGTACTCCCAAGCAAGGATCTACACTACATATGCATGGGTATCAGTGTAAAGGGGCAATATCGGTGGACTGAACTGCAGACTACCAGAATAACAGGGGGAAAGCTAGTCCTATCGAAGACAACGCTTCTGGAAGCCTCCATCTTGCAACATGTAGAAGAGAGTAGATGGTAAGTTCACCAAGTATCATCGCATAGCATAATCCTACCCGGCGATCCTCCCCTCGTCGCCCTGTGTGAGAGCGATCACCGGGTTATATCTGGCACTTGGAAGGGTGTGTTTTATTAAGTATCCGGTTCTAGTTGTCATAAGGTCAAGGTACAACTCCGGGCCCATCGCCCATTGCACACCTGCACGCTGCGAACGTTGCCGGAAGCAGACCTAGCCCCCTTAATACAAGCGCGAGCTTACGATCCAATGCGGCGCGCGCCGCTTAGTCGCTGACGTCAAAAAGAGCCTCGGCTGATACCATGACGCCGGTTGCCCATATCTTGTCCCACGTGGTGGTTAGCACGTATAAGGTCAACGACCCAAGTCAAATCAAATGCCAAGATCTCGTTAAGCGTGTTATCATGAAGTAACCGCGGACACCGACCAGGGCCAGGCCCACCTCTCTCCTAGGTGGTCTCAACCTGCCCTGTCGCTCCGCCACAAAGTAACAGTCGGGGGCCATCGGGAACCCAGGCCCACCTCTACCGGGATGGAGCCACCTGCCCCTTCAGCACCCATCTCCGAACAGTATCCTAAGTAATGTAACAGTATAAAGTATATAGCATATGCCCGTGATCACCTCCCGAAGTGATCACGGCCCAGTAGTATAGCATGGCAGACGGACAAGAGTGTAGGGCCACTAATGGAATACTAGCATCCTATACTAAGCATTTAGGATTGCAGGTAAGGGTAACAACTGTAGCAACAATGACAGGCTATGCAGCAGAATAGAATTAATCGAAAGCAGTAACATGCTACACTACTCTAATGCAAGCAGTAGAGAGAAGGAATAGGCGATATCTGGTGATCAAGGGGGGGGGGGCTTGCGTGGTTGCTCTGGCAAGCAGGGGTCGTAAACAACGTAGTCGGTCGAGGCACTAGCAGCGGCGTCAGTCTCGTAGTCTACCGGAGAGAAGAGGGGGAAGAAACAATGAATACAATGCAAACAGATGCATATCGATGCATGACATGACAAGTAACGGTGCCAGGTGTGCCCTAACGCAGTAGGAGGTGATACCGGCGAAGGGGGAAAACATCCGGGAAAGTGTTCCGTTGTTTCACGTTTTCGAAGAGACGAACCGGAGGGGGAAAGTTGCGTGTTTGCTATGCTAGGGATGTGTGACGGACGAACGGGCTGCGTATCCGGATTCGTCTCGTCGTTCTGAGCAAATTTGATGTACAAAGTATTTTCATCCGAGCTACGAATTATTTTATATTAATTTATAAAGATTCAATCAGTTTCTAAATTATTATTATTGAATTAATTCGAAAATACCATTATTGCATCAACATGATGTCAGCATGACATCAATAGTCAACAGAGGTGTTGACTGGGTTAAACTAACGTGTGGGTCCGCATGTCATATGTTGTTAGCTAATTATCTAAGTTAATTAGTCTAGTTAACAGATTAGTTAATTTAAGTAGCTATTTAGCGTAATTAATCTTTATTAGTTTAATTAAGCAGAGTTAATTAACTATTATTAATTAATTGATTAATATATATTTATTTTAATTCTTTTTCTTTTTCATTCTAGTCAGTACATGGGTGTGGGCCCCGTCGGTCACTGGCACAAAGGGGGCCCAGTTGTGTGTGGCCCTTGGGGCCTAACGGGCGCACGGGTACGGGCAAGGCCCGAACGTGCGCAGCGTGCCTTGCGGGCGCCCGACAAAGTGCTGCGGGGCGCCGGCAGCCGGAGCTGCACACGGGAGGAGCGGCCGTCGCGGCGAGAGGCAGCGCAGGGGGCACGCGGGCGAGCACGCGCTGTGGGTGGATGGGCGCAGTGGTGCGACAGCCGGAGCAGGCGGCGGTGACTTGGAGGGCAGCAGCAATGGAGTAAGGGCGCGGGGCGCGGCCGTCGTGGGCGGCGTGGGGAGGTGGCGCACGGCGAGGACGAATCGGTCGCGGGAAGCACGACATAGAGGGCGCGCTGGGCGCGGTGAACGCGTGCTCACCGCGGGCGCGCATGTGGGCGGTCTAGCGTGCGGTGACCGTGAGCGATGCGTGAGGCAGAGAAGGAGAGAGGCCCAGGGCCTCACCAGCGTTGATGGAGATAGGAGGCGCCGAGGCTTGCTGGCGGACGGCGGGGAAGAGGATGAGGACGCGAGGTCCGGCGAGGAGGGGGTCGTGCAGCGGCGGGGCGACGTGCATCGACGGCGTCCGACTGGGAGGGGGATGAGGACGAGCGACAGAGACGAGGAGGCGACACCGACGACTACGGGTGGCGGGGCGGCTCCGGCGAGGGTTCCGGGCGGCGGAGGTCACCGACGGGCGACGGGGGCGATTGCCCCGATCCCGATCTGGATCGGGGAAGGGAGGAGAGGAGCGAGGCGTGGGGGGGGGGGAGTGTCGTGGACCGGGCTAGGGTTTCGGGGTCCAGGGGTTATGGAGAGATGCGGTTGGGCCGGCTGGGCCGGCCGGTTCGGCGGCCAGCTGGGCCTGGCCAAGTGGGGGGGCTCTCTCTTTTTTTTTTCATTTCATTTCTTTTTTATTTATTCTTTCCTGTTTTGTTTTAGTTACATTTTATTTTAGTTTTAGTACACTTAGCATCTAAATTAGTATCTCAACTAAGTCCATAGTCACAAAAGTCTAGTCCCCAAATAACTTAATTTGACATTTTATTAACTATAAAAGGTATTTAAATAATCGTTTTTCCTACTGTTTTAATTAATATAGTGCACTTAAATACTTTACAGAAGTGTGGTTCCTTCACCAATATTTAGTATGGAATATTTGCCACAACCTGAACATTTTTGTTTTATTGTTTGAAAACTTTTGTTGTTTGTTTTTATTTTAAATTTTAAACTGTAACCGAGGGGACGTGACATCATTAGCGGAGGTTCACTGTAGCTTAACTATCCGGGCATCACAAAGGGCTTCAACGAGCGTTCCAGTGAAATGATGGTTGCTTCGTCCAGTCCAACTTCGAGGCCAGTTTACCACTGCTGGTAAAGGTGTGGGTTTTGTGATATGACGGGTCATCACGGCCACACCGGGGTGACCGGTGAGTTTCGACTGTAGCACCTCGCTGTGATTTGGTGGATGGCACGCAGGCCTAGATGCTTTGATGTCCTGCATGTAGATAGAGCGGTAGTCATATAGGAGTGCTCAATATTGTGCACCGCGACCAAGGCAGAGAGGAAAGCGAGAGAACTACGTAATTAATGCATGAGTTTAATTAGGGTAGTTTTGTAAAGTACGAGATACATTCCTCCAATCGCAAAATGCCTTGGTTGATGAGATTTGAGATTTGCGCCCTATAAACCGGAAGGGAGATTTGAGATTTGAGATACTGCACGCGGTGTAGTCTAGTCACTTGTTGGAATCTCTAGAAAGAATTATACCGCATGATTCTTTGCTCCTTCTTACTACTACGTACTTCTTCGCCGACATGTGGGACAGCCAGCAGCATCCGGGTCGACGTAATACGTGTCATGCACCAAATTAGAGTGCGGAACGGAAGGGGGGCATCACCCCGGTCGTACCGCCTGGCCCCATTTCGATACTCTAACTTAGTTAAAGGTTAGAGTTAGATTCTAATCCTGAACTAACCCTGAAGTAACTATAGCGAAAGAGGTGTTTGGATGACAGGGTTAGATGGAGTATGGATACGGCGAGGTGCCTTCATGGGCGGTGTGAGAGGGAGGGAGGGAGAGGACGAGAAGCTTCGAGGAAGTTGGGAGGGATCTGCTGCGGGGAGAGCGAGAGAAAAATGTGTTTTTTAGTGTCCCGAGAAGAACTAACCCAAATAAGCACCTCTTGGGTGGGTTACATTTTTTTGGGTTAGTTGAGTTCAAACTAACCCAAACTAACTCTAACACATGGATCCAAATAGTAACCCAAACTAAACCTCCTGTTTGGATATTTTTGGGTTAGTTGAGTTCAAACTAACCCAAACTAACTCTAACACATGGATCCAAACAGTAACGCGCCGTCAAATCGCACAACCCGACCTTTCCAGTAGTAAGTAAGTTGAATCCGCTACTCCCTCACTCTCCTCGCCTCTTTGTCAAACCGCCTACGTGAAAACTGCCGCGCGTACTGCCCGGGAAAAGCCCCGCCCTTAACTTTTAACTACGCGAAAATAGTTCGAGCTTGTTCGTTCTATATAAATACTAGTACTGTATGTTTTTTCACCCGTGGGGTTGTTCAATGAATGGAGGGCCTGGGAGCACAAGTGAAGAATACTACTACTAGTAGTAGTAAGTAGGAGTCGTACAGGTAGTCACCTTAAATAGAGAATTTCTTTTCTTTAATGCCACGTACACAAATTGAAACGCTTGTTGTGGAGAGAAAAAGATAATCACTCCACTATATATGTACGCAGGGGCCTGAGCACTTGCTTTACTAGGGTTGCTCTCTTCATTCTCAAATCCTCTCCAGATATAAACAAGACAGCGATAGCGACATTTTCTCTCTGCTCACCGCTGGTCACAGATCCGGCCGGATCCCTTCGGCTGGTGTGTGTAGAGGACTAGGTGCATCGTTCACGCGGTCATCACCGGCGAGGGAGGAAACCCACAACTGCCGGAGGGGCCCGATCCTCTGCCCGTGCCGTTCTCTCCGACACAGCGCCGGCTCGGGAGGTCCTCCGACCCTTCTTCCTCCCTGCCTTATTGTCCGCATATCCGACCTACCGCCGCCGACATCCCGACGACCCTCAGGTATAAGTTCTTCGAAAGCAGCCTTGCTCTACTGCCCCAGCTCCCCACGTGTCTGCATGTGCATCTTTTTCTACTCCCATCAGCTCTTCCAAAGCCACCTAAATTTTTAGTATTATTAGAGGTAAAGCTACTTCATGCGTTCAAATCTAGGGCTTTGTTCAAACAACGAAGAAAGGGGGGAAAGTTGTAGCATGAATCTAGGACTTGATTCAAAGAGGAAATAATATGGTGAAAGTAGTAGAGACCGGATACCCAACCGGTCTCTTGGTTGAAAAGGGAAATAATGGGAAAACGCAGTACAAACTGGATAAGGAACAGATCTATTATTGGTTGAAAAAAGGATAGAAAGTGGCGGCTGGTGGACAAGTCAACAGAGTATGTCTAGGATTGGATTTGTTGCCCTCACATAGTGTAACATCCCAAATTTTCAATTTGGAATGTTATACATTAGATCATCATTGCATAGCATATTTTATTGCATTTTGGCAAAGCCTCGATAAATCCTAAGCAACTCAAGGACCCTCGGAGAGAGTTGGGGATTTTCCCGATTTTTCATATGTGACTTTCATCAAATAATAAAACGAGGATTTTTGGTTTTAATTATTTTTCTCCCCGAAAAATATTTCATATTAAAATAAATGAGAGGAGAAAATATGACTTCTCCAAAACAATTGAAATATTGGAGGAAAAATATTAAAATCAAATATTGGACTTTATTCGAATTTTATTTGCAATTTTACTTGCATTAAAAATGCACGTTTTCAAAACTACATTTTTGAGCCAAACAAATGTTCACCTTGTTCTAATTATTTTTATTAGACAGGGAAAATTTGTTTTAACATTTTTGGATTTTTATTTATTTTTCTGTGATTTTTTCGGCGAACTATTTAAATAAAAATCCCCGCGCCCGACTGGGCCGAGGCCCAGCTGAGCCAGGCCGGCCCATCCCGCGCCCGTCTCCCTCCTGGAGACCGAGGCGAGCACGGCCGCCGCCGCCCGAGTCCCGCTCGACGACGTCGCCTCGTCCCCTCCTCCAAGGTAGCCCCCCCTCTTATATACCCCGCCGCCGCCCCTCTCCCTCACCCCGTCCCCGCCCCAAGCCGCCGCCGCCGGAGCCCGCCGCCGCCGCCCGAGGAGCTCGTCGCCCCGACGCCGTACGCCGCCGCCGACACCGCCCCGAGCCCCGCCCGAGCCCCGCCGCCCCGCCGCCCTCGCCCGAGCCCCGCCGGAGCCCCGCCCGACCCCGCCGGAGCCCGTCCCGACAAGGTAGCCGAGCCGCCGCCGCCTTGCCGGTTTTCTAAAAAAAAACCCGTTCGTTTTTTCTCTAAACCCTAGTTTTTGATTTTTTTTCCAGATCGGTTTATTTTTTTTCTTTTCGGTTTTATTACTTAGTGAACGTTCACCGACCCGTTCGTTTTAACGAACGTGTTCGTCGGATTGTCGCTGTTAACGAACGTTCGTTCGTTTAACTGTTCGTCAGTTTTCTTTTTCGCCGGATTTTTCCGCGATTATTTCATATCGTGATTTCCGATCAGAACTTCGTTTTCGTTTAACTTTTCGCTCGTTTATCGGAATCAGGCGATTCAAGCGCCTAGAGTTTCGTCTCGAAATTCTCTTTCCGTTTAACCTACTCAAACAAGTTTTTGCTACTGTAAAATTTGACCTAGATCCAGATTAGTAAACGAAGCTTGTTTCTTTCGCCGTTTTACTTTCGTTGCTTCGTTCGATTTGATTCTTTTTGCAAACCGGAGTTCTTAAGTTGAACTTTCTGGTTGGATCTTTTATTTGAGTTTTACTTGTGCATTAGATGAGTACTTATTGTTTGCTTGTTTGTTTGCGATAGAGTACCCGGAGTGCGCCGCTTGTTACTTCGAATCTCTAGGTTTCGCGGATCATCAGCAAGGCAAGTAACACTTTGATCATACCTTTTTCCATACCCGATTTTTATTGCATTAGATCAATCCTCAAACATTGCATGGTTAGGATCTAATTAAACTGTGGGTATTGGGAAGTAGTTGAGGTAGTACCTATTACCTGTTTTATTATCAAACCCTTGGGAGTTACTTCTACGTTTGCTATTATATTGCTATGCTATGCTCGTAGACGTGGATTGGGTTTGAGAGTATTCATGACAGATGTGAGATTGTTAATTAATGGTTTACTTAAGGTGGCAACTAAAACTCACATCTGGGTGGATTGAGGTACCTGGGTATTCCAGGATTGCCTGTTTTTCTTTTGGACCGCCACCCAGGTTCAAAGGGATCATGAGATTATTCATGCTAGAAACTTCCGTGTGCAGCCGCAAGCTATTATGGGCTCTAGCATAGTTGATTAAGTTGTGTGAACTCTTACAGTGGTAGACTAGCAGATGTAGGGGATGTAGGTGGTACGGTCTATCACATCGTAAGGTGCAAACACTTCTGAAAGACTGTGTCTCGGTCATCCGTTTCTCAAACATCATGTAGTGCGAGAACCAAGCGGAGGCGATCGAGTCTTGTGGGAAAAGTGCACAAACCTCTGCAGAGTGTATAAACTAATCATGGTTAGCCGTGTCCCCGGTTATGGACAACTTGAGTATCTAGTACTTGGATTATCATGTGAATCTCATCATGTTACTTTAATTAATTTTGTTGGGTTAATGATGATACTTAATTGGGATTGAGAATGTTGTCAACCATTCTCAATGTTTAACAACCACCATGATAGTTAAATAAAATTTATTCCTTTGCAGTAGGGAAAAATTGGATTTTCGCAAAACTGTAACCATAGAGCTTTCCACCAGCCATATATGCATGTAGTATAGCATTATTATGTTCATTATTCTCTATGTGTTACATTGCCAGCATATTCCATGTGCTGACCCGTTTTCGGGCTGCAACGTTTCATGTTGCAGACTTTTCAGACGACGAGTAAGGTGCCTTAGGTCGTGGTCTTATACTCAGTGATGCCGTTGGAGTTGATGGACTCACTTATCTTCCAAGCCTTCTGCTGTTATCGTTCTTAGATTGCCTTAAGCCATATTTATCATACTTACTTCTCTTTTGAGATATTCGATGTAATAAGGGTGTGATTGCTACTCTGTTATAAATCCTCCATTTGTACTGTGCGTGTCAGCATTACTGATCCAGGGATGACACTGGTGCACAGCAGCACAGACTGTTTGAGGTCTGGTCGCTACACATAGTAAAAGGTCTCCAGGATTAGAATTGCTGCTCTCACATAGTAAAAGGTCTCAGGATTAGATTTGCTGCCCTCAAATAGTAAAAGGTCTCCAGGATTAGATTTGCTGCCCTCACATAGTAAAAGGTCTCTAGGATTAGATTTGCTGCCCTCACATAGTACAAGGTCTCCAGGATTAGGTTTGCTGCCCTCACATAGTAAAAGGTCTCCAAGATTAGATTTGCTGCCCTCACATAGCGTGAACAAACTCGACATCACCACTTTATGCCTCCTTGTAGGTATATTGTGCTGATGCGTCCACTGTCGCATGTCCTTATACCAACCTTTTGCTATTGTTAATGTAAGGGCGCATGTAAAATGAAGCGATCACACTGTTACCTTAGGGACATGTCTAACCAGTGTTATTGTTAATCTAATGCCTCCAGTGATAAGATGCAATTAAACTGTATTACAAATGGTACTCCTGTTGTTTTCCCCAGTATGATAAGTAAGTTGCTCCTTTACGCTGCTGAGTGTCCTGGTGTCCCCACGGTCCCATGCCCTTAAACCAACTCTTTAGCTGCTGTTGATTTACTGTATCTGGTAAACAAGCAATGCCACCATTAAAGTAATCCCATATTTGAGGAATCTCATTGTTGATCGTAATGCTTCTGGTGACATGAAGCATTGCTTACGTTTTAAAATTTCTACTGCCCTTGCGTGATTGCCATGAACATAATTAAGATGCTTCTTTTCATTTCGTATATGTTTCGTATATTCTTATTGACCAACAATTGTTTACTTTCTATCTTTTTGTGCAGATAGGGATATCCATTTTACCTTGTTGCTATTGTGACCTTCTAGTGAACTGCACAAAACACTTTTTTTGGAATGAGTGTTTTGCGCAGTTCAACTAAAATGTCACGTGGGCAACATCTCTCAATTTTGGTGGAACTGCACAAAATGGTGATTGGAGTTTCCAAAATCTCCATCAAGTTCTGCTGGTAATCTCGTGCAACATTTTATTAGCCTTTGCAAGATGAGTCATCATTGTCACCACAATTGCACTTTATTTTACTGGAACTGCACAAAAGGATAAGAAAATTATTGTTGCACCTTACATGAGCCGGACAACCAACCTTAGTGTTCCTCAATTTTAGTGCAACTACTAAAGAAGAACCTGCCAGCTCACGAGAGCAAGTACTTCTTGCTAGCTGAATGATGCAATCTTTGCTTCATTTCAGGTGAACTGCAGAAAAAGGTGCATGAATTGAATCATGGAACTCCAGGCAGGCCTCATCCGAGTGGAGCTGCAGGTTGATTTCAAGAAGGCCACTATTAAAGTGAAATCATGCTCTTCTTGTTTGTGCTGTGCTAACAGGAATACTCAACTACAGATGTTGTGACGGTCAAGAGCATTCACCAAGTGCTTTGATTGTATGACATGGCTAGCCAAGATGGATTTAATCCCGATATTCACTTTACCAAAAAGCTCTAATGGGTTGGTTCTGAATCTTGCAAGCTGGGAATCAATGAGATGTGTAGGCATCTTTGTTGTACTTATTATTTGGATCTTATTTGTTGGTTCTGAATCTTGCAAGCTGGGAATCAATGAGATGTGTAGGCATCTTTGTTGTACTTATTATTTGGATCTTATTTGTTGGTTCTGAATCTTGCAAGCTGGGAATCAATGAGATGTGTAGGCATCTTTGTTGTACTTATTATTTGGATCTTATTTGTTGGTTCTGAATCTTGCAAGCTGGGAAACACGACATGATGATGTAGAGGACAACAACCATAACAAACAGTTCAAACTTGGTAGTATTATCTTTGTGAAAGTGCGACAAATGTGATGATCGTGTGCGTCCTGAGAATAATAATTCTAATTGTTGTGCATGTTGATCCTGTGGCACTGATAGAACGAGCCAATGCATGACTTGGTAGTATTATCTTTGTGAAAGTGCGACAAATGTGATGATCGTGTGCGTCCTGAGAATAATAATTTCTATTAAAGATAATTAAATTTAAGTAAAATGACCACTAACTCCTGTTATTACAGTACCAATACAGACCCGCTCATGAACCGATGTGTGGCCGAAGTAGGTTTCTTAATGGAGGCATTTGAATGCGCCGACGGTGCATCTTCTGCCGGGCGTGCAGTGGACGAGGGAGGGGTAGTAACTGTTGTCGCATGTACACACTCAGTTTACTATTGAATCCAGTTCCCCAAGACCTGAAAAACCAACTGCTGCTGCCGCCTACACACTCGTTCACTTGAAGAGACACCAATGGCGATCCGAGGGGTGAGCCTGCTGGATATGGACTACAGCAAGGAGTTCCCCTTTGATTTCGCCGTTCAGTCCTATGGCTGCACCAAGTTAAATGTGATGTACACCAACGATCCAGACTAGGTGAAGCTCTGCCTCGCCGAGTTCAAGCAGCACCTACAGGATGAGAAAGCACAAGGTTGCAGGACTAGACCCTGTGCCCATCCATTCGTCTCCTGACAGGGACCAGCGGATCGCCGTCGCCTAGGTATGTGTGCAGGACGAGGTTCTCATCTACCACTTCTGTAGGGCCATCAGAGGTTCTGGAGCATTCGCACATTTCATCGGCAGCGCCGACTGCACCTTCGCTATTGTGGAGAGAAGGAAGAACGCGATGATTCGGCCACCTGGTGCAACAAGCTTGTCGACATCCAGAAGCAATACAAGATCATCAGCAACGGGCAGGAGAAGGACTCCGTGGTTGACCTCGCCGAGACCATCATCGACCCCTGATATGCCAACATGAAAGAAGACAACGATACCAAGGACCTGAACACGTGGGAGGTACCTCTGAATCTAGCCTACATAACCCAAGCGGCCAAGGACGCATACGCATGCTACGACATGTACATGCAGATCTTGGACATGAGGGCGTGTCTGCTTCCCGTAACCGACGAGTACACGGACAACCACATCGTCATGATCAAGCGTGCCAGGAAGGTCTAGATGTTGTACTTTATCTGTTTATAAGCACCTTTATCATCCAGGTGTTTCATGCATTAGCCTGTGTGTCGTAATTAGCTGCTTTGTCCGAAATATTTCTTTTAAGAACCCATTAACCTGTTTGCTTTTTTAGTGGCTATTTGCTTATGTATGTAACTAGTTCACTTGTCCGTTAAAAAAAGTAGTTCACTCGGCTGCCGTGCTTTGAATCTCCTTCCTCCCAACATATTCCCCTCCTTAGGTGGACCCAGCAGGTCTCGTACACAGTCATATGGGACCAACCACCTATCCATTTGTATTTATTTATTTTGCTCAATCTTTCGTCTCTTCCTATACAGCGGCTGGCCATCATAGCCTATGGCGTTGGCTAGGCCATCCCTCTACTACCACACAATGTCCGGCGGCGGCAGCTCCACCGGCCCACCATGCACCCGAACAAGTCAACCCTCGTACTCCCCTTGGCCTGCGTCTTCCCCCGCTCCGGTTCGTTCAGTCCGAGGACTCGACGTCGTCCGCCTTGGTGCCCTAGCCGCGGCGCCGCCGTCTGTCGTTCCTAACATGGTCAGCAAAACAAGAGGAATCGGGAGACAACTGTTCATCGAGAGGCTGACAGTCCCGGGCCCACTAGGTCCATGGCCTAGGTTTTGTTGTTTAACATGGGCATCCCACAACATGTTTCAACATTTTTTGGATCCAACAGGTATCAAGCGGCCTCTGGGCCTCCCAACCTAGCTTGTCTATAACATCAGCAACCCAAGTTATGTTTCTTTTTTCAAGACGACACACAGCTCAGTTCTATTTTTCTATAAGAATGCAAAACTGAACCTATATTTATATCTTATTTTATTACCTATATATATATATATATATTAGAAACAACATAAGTTTCTGTTAAACCTGTCGTTCGTCCAACCATTTTATAGACCTTCCCACTTCCTTTATTTTTCGTTTTCATTAATCCTATATCTGAATTTTCTCCCACTTTCTTTTTCGATGTAAACTGAGTTTTCTCCCAGTACTTTTCCCTAGAACCAACTCAACTGTCCCACGTCTAGCCTAAAAAATAATAATACCCCACGTACTATTAACTCATCAAATTAAAATGATATTTTATTTCGTAAGTTGAAAGTTCTTACAAAATAATAATAATAATTGTTTATATAT
Source organism: Aegilops tauschii subsp. strangulata (assembly GCF_002575655.3). NCBI lineage: Eukaryota > Viridiplantae > Streptophyta > Magnoliopsida > Poales > Poaceae > Aegilops > Aegilops tauschii. The sequence continues at coordinate 233,256,409 of NC_053039.3, forward strand.
AACTTGGCAAGTTAACCCCTAGTGATTGCGTACATAAGCTTGCAAAGATTTTACTGACCAATGCAGTAATAGACGTGCAATCATGTGTTTATGTTTTTATAACATTTCTCCATCTAGCCCAACATGATATTTTCACCCAGCCCAGCAAGTCCGCGGATTTCGTGAAAAATGCAAATGGGCTTTAAATTCTACCATATATATAAACGGGCTGCATAGATGCTACATCATTGTTTCACCCAGCCCACCAAATGGACTAAAAAACAAATGGACTGGCTGACATGTGGGCCAGTAGGTCGAAGCCTAAGAAGGCGTTGGATTTAAATCCAACGGCCGGCATTCTTCTTCAATCTCTCGTCTTCTTCCCCCAGCGCTGCCGAGACCGCCTGCTCCGGCCTCCGGCGTCCAGCGACGTTGTTTTGCGCTCCTCAGCGAAACGCTACCCCGCCGACAGCCAGGCCATCCCTCCACTCTCCACCTCCTGTTATTCTCTGCCGAGTGTAGGCCCACCCTGCACCCGAACCAGTCAAATTTCCCACTCCTCTCCGTCTGCGACTCCACTGCCTCGTCTTCCCCATCTCCGGTCATTCCAGTCTGGGGCCTCGCCGTCATCCACTGCCTCGGTGCACTCAGCGCAGCGTGGTCAACATAAGAGAGTCATCATAAGAGGACTGTACGTGGAGAGCCTGACGGCTGGGACCCACGAGGTCCATGGTCGCACGCAAGGAAAGTTTCTCCCTATTACACACTGTACGTGGGAAGGGCTTCTTTATTTCGCGAAAAAATGTTCCCCCCGCTGTAGGTCGGACCCACCAGCTATATCTTCGCACGCAAGGAAGTGCCTCCTTATTACGCACAAAAAATGAATACCCCCTGCTAGCTGGGACCCACCATAGTGGGTGGCTGACTTGTTGGCCTACTAAGTTGACGGGGACGGAGGGCTTTGTCAACTTAGTCAATATGAACGATTTTAGCTCCAGTGACCGTACCATGTCCATCGGTCGTGCCACCTGCTCCTGCCTCCAGTGGCCGGCTGTGCTGCCGCGGAGGCCTCATCGCCCCCATACTACTCCCATCGCTGGCCAGGCCATCCCTCCACTCACCCACACCCCCTGTTATTCTGCGGCGACGGCAGCCTCACACCGCAACCGAACCAGTGAACCCTCGTACTCCTCTCCGTGTGGGCATCCACTGCCGCGTCTTCCCCGGCTCCGCGTCGTCCCCTTCCTAGGCCTCGCCGTCGTCCACCGCCTTGGTGCTCTCGGTGCGGCGTGGTCAATGTGGTCAAGGACCGACTTCCATCGGAAGATTACTGTACGTGGAGAGGCTAACAGCTGGGTCCACGACCACAACCCAGTTTTTTTTGTGATTTGCCAAGTAAGTCGCTTTGTCAGGCCTGTTGGGCTGCAAATCTTTCAAGACGAGGAGAGCTTCATTCGGCTGGCCGAGAAAATGGCCTATCAGTAATGAGAAATGGGTTGTACATTTTTAAAACACATCAAACACATCAAACCGGCAATTAGTTTCAAATTTCTTTTTTTCATTTCGAGATTTTAAATTGCGTTGATTTTTTGCGTGGACAATTTGTTGGATTTTATATTGATATACATTTATTTTTAAAATTAGTTTGAATGTGACTCAAAATTTTGGGATTAAAAACAGTTCGGACCGCACCGAAATATGCAAAATTTCGTACAATTTTTTAACCGTGGCCACAATATGGGCTGTAATGCTAACAAAAAGAATATGGGCTCCAAAAAAGAACCTTAAGAATTAGCAAATGGGATGTAAATTATTAGAAATAATGGCAGATGGGATGTATGCTGTTTTCCATAGATTTGAGGCTTTCCTAAAAAAAGGTTGACGCACAAGCAGTGACTGTTGGATGTCCGTCCAACGGCCGTCGTGATTCTTCAATCTCTGCTCTTCCTACTCCAGCCGCTCAAACAAGCACCGGCGGGACTGCCTGCTCCCTCCTCCCCGCGGCCGGCTGTGCTGCCGTGCAGGCCTCACCTTCTCACTGTACTCCCATCGCTGGCCTAGCCATCCCTCTACTCACCCACACCTGCTGTTATTCTCCGGCGACGGCAGACGAACCAGTAAACCCTCGTACAGTCGTACTCCCCTCCGCGTGAGAAACAACTGCCGAGTCTTCCCTGGCTCCGTGTCGTTCCTTTCCTAGGCCTCGCCGTCGTCCACCGCCCTGGTGCTCTCGGCGCGGCCTGGTCAACATGGTCAACGACCGACATGCATCTGAAGTGGACTGTATGTGGAGAGGCTGACAGCTGGGTCCACGGCCACACGCAAGGAAATGCCTCCTTATTATGCGCAAAATAATGATTCCTCCACCTGACAGCTGGGACCCACCAAAAGGGCCTCTGTATTTCGCGAAAAAACGTTACCGCCGCTGACAGCTCGGACCCACCAGCTATATCTTCGCACGCAAGGAAGTGCCTCCTTATTACGCACAAAAAAATGAATACTCCCCCTGGCGTACCGCAGAACGGAGGAAACGACCTTGTGTTCGACCGGCCACGTTCTAAACGGGATCCTGTTCATCAGGAGGGGTCTGGCGTACCCTAAAACGGAGGAAACGGACCTCCTACGGTCGAAACGGACCTCCTACGGTCGAAACGGGGGTCCTGTTGATCGGGAGGGGTGTGGCGTACCACAAAACGGAGGAAACGGACTTGTGTTGGAGAACTATGGTCGAAACGGGGGTCCTATTCATCGGGAGGGGTGTGGCGTACCGCAACACGGGACTCCACGTGATACTGTTCATCTCCACCGTCGACCCCCTCCAGCCTCCACGGGCTACTGTTCATTAACCGTCGACCTCCTCCAGCCTCCACCCGCGACTGTTCATCCACGGGCTCCTATTCACCCAGCCTCCACCGCGCACTACTCCACCGGCTACTGTTCAACCAGCCCTCTCCACGGGCTCCTGTTCAACCAACCCTCCACGGGCTACTGTTCATCCAGCCCTCCACCATCTACTGTTCATCCAGCCCTCCACGTGGTCCTGTTCATCCAGCCCCAACCGGCTCGATCGATCGGGGTCTTGTTCATCCAGAGGAACCACCACGGGGTCCTGTTCATCCACCCCCACTGGGAATTGTTCATCCAAACCCCCCAGCAACGCTCACTGTTCATCCAGAGGCAGCATCGATCGGCTTCAGTTAGCAGCAGTAGCGAAGGAATCGCTCGATCGAGTTCAGTTAATAGCCATCGATCGATCGCTCGGGTTCAGTAACGCGTAGCCTGCAGTGCAATAGCTCGGGTGCAGTTAGAGCCCAACGCCTCGCTCGGGTTCAGTTAGAGCCCAATGCCTCGCACCCACGCGCGTGCGTGTACGAGAGAAATGCGCATCGCTTGGCCCCGACCACCCACCGTAATCGGGAACACCCCGATATTTTCCTCGCCCTCGCTTCTACCACGGTTTTTTCCGTCATGGACGGCCCAAAGAATGTCATGCAGCTGTGTCTCCGGCCCGCCCAGGATGAAAAGCCCATTTTCTGTCATGATTTTTGTCATAGAAGTAGGAGCCCACCACATCTCTGATGATACCGGGTTTTGTCACAATTATCGTCATAGAAGTGTCATAAGTATGACAGAAAAAATTTCGTTCGGCCCAAAATGTCACGGATGTGTCTTTTTTTTGTAGTGAAAAGATATTATTCATATAAATAGAACAACCATTATTCTCTGACTTAAATAAATAACCGTCTCGCGATAAACAAGATCCAGACATAATGTTCATGCTCAACGTGGGTACCAAATAACAATTATCCAGGTCTAAAACTAATCCCGAAGGTAGATGTAGAGGTAGCGTGCCGACGACGATCACATCGACCTTGGAACCATTTCCAACGCGCATCGTCACCTCGTCCTTAGCCAATCTTCATTTATTCCACAACTCCTATTTCGAGTTACAAATATGAGCAACTGAACTAGTATCAAATACCCAGGCGCTGCTATGAGCATTAGTAAGGTACACATAAATAACATGTATATCAAATATACCTTTGTTCACTTTGCCATCCTTCTTATCCGCCAAGTATTTGGGGTAGTTCCGCTTCCAGTGACCAGTCCCTTTGCAGTAGAAGCACCCAGTCTCAAGCTTGGGTCCAGCTTTGGGCTACTTCCCGAGAGTGGAAACTTGCTTTCCATTCTTCTTGAAGTTCCCTTTATTTCCCTTGCCCTTTTTATTGAAACTAGTGGTCCTGTTAACCATCAACACTTGATGCTCCTTCTTGATTTCTACCTCCGCCGCCTTAAGCATTATGAAGAGCTCAGGAATCGTTTTGTTCATCCCTACATATTATAGTTCATCAAGAAGCCTTTGTAGCTTGGTGGCAGTGATTGAATAACTCTGTCAATAACACAATTAACTGGAAGATCAACTCCCAGCTGAGTCAAGTGGTTATAATACCCAGACGTTTTGAGTATGTGTTCACTGACAGAACTGTTCTCCTCCATCTTGCAGCTATAGAACCTATTGGAGACTTCATATCTCTCAACCCGGGCATTTGCTTGAAATATTAACTTCAACTCCTGGAACATCTCATATGCTCCATGACGTTCAAAATGTTTTTGAAGTCCCGGTTCTAAGCCGTAAAGCATGGCACACTTAACTATTGAGTAGTCATCAGATCGAGCTTGCTAGACATTCATAACACCAGCTTCAGCTCCTGCAGCAGGCCTCTCACCTAGCGGTGCATCATGGACATAATTCTTCTGTGCGGCAATGAGGATAATCCTCAAGTTACGGACCCAGTCCGTGTAGTTGCTACCATCATCTTTCAACTTAGCTTTCTCTAGGAACGCGTTAAAATTCTTGGGGACGGTAGCTCGGGCCATTGATCTACAACATAGATATGCAAAACTATAAGACTAAGTTCATGAAAAATTAAGTTCAATTAATCAAATTACTAATGAACTCCCACTTAAATAGACATCCCTCAAGTCATCTAAGTGATACGTGATCCAAATCAACTAACCCATGTCCGATCATCACGTGAGATGGGGTAGTCATCAATGGGGAACATCTCTATGTTGATCATATCTACTATATGACTCACGTTCGACCTTTCAGTCTCCAGTGTTCTGAAACCATGTATGTACATGCTAGGCTCATCAAGTTTAACCCAAGTATTCTGCATGTGCAAAACTGTCTTACAACCGTTGTATGTGAATGTAGAGTCTATCACACCTGATCATCACGTGGTGCTTTGAAATGACGAACTTTGGCAATAGTGCATACTCGGGGAGAACACTTTTATCTTGAAATTTAGTGAAGGGATCATCTTATAATGCTACCGCCGTTCTAAGCAAAATAAGATGCATAAAAGATAAACATCACATGCAATCAAAATATGTGAGATGATATGGCCATCATCATCTTGTGCTTTTGATCTCCATCTCCAAAGCATTGTCATGATCTCCATCGTCACCGGCTTGACACCTTGATCTCCATCATAGCATCGTTGAGTCGATGTCGTCACGCCAACTATTGCTTCTACAACTATCTGATACGTCTCCAACGTATCTATAATTTATGAAGTATTCATGCTATTATATTATCCATCTTAGATGTTTTATATGCATTTATATGATATTTTATATGATTTTTGGGACTAACCTATTAACCTAGAGCCTAGTGCCAGTTTCAGTTTTTTCCTTGTTTTCGAGTTTTACTGAAAATGATTACCAAACGGAGTCCAATTGACATGCCAATTTTTGATGATTTTTTATGGACCAAAAGAAGCCCCTGGAGTAAAAGAGTTGGGCCAGAAGAGTCCCGGGCTGTCCATGAGGGTGGGGGGCGCGCCCACCCCCCTGGGCGTGGGCCCCTGCCTCGTGGACGACTCGGAGACCCCCCTGACGTGAAACCAACGCCAAAAATTCCTATAAATACAGAACCCCCCAGAAAATAACCTAGATCAGAAGTTCCGCCGCCGCAAGCCTCTGTAGCCACGAAAAATCAATCTAGGCCCTCTCTCGCACCCTGCCGGAGGGGGCCATCATCACCGGAGGCCATGGAGGAGGATCCCGGAGGGGCCATCATCGTCATGAAGGCCAAGGACCAGAGGGAGAACCTCTCCCCATCTAGGGGGGATGCCATGGAGGAGGAAGCACAAGGGGGAGAACCTCTCCTCCTCTCTCTCGGTGGCGCCGAAGTGCCATCGGGAGGGGAATCATCACTGCGGTGATCGTCTTCATCAACATCACCATCATCATCACCATCCTCATCTCTTTTACGTGGTCCACTCTCCCGCACCCCACTGTAATCCCTACTTGAACTGGTGCTTTATGCCACATATTATGATCCAATGATGTGTTGCCATCCTATGATGTTTTGAGTAGATATCCTTTGTCTTTGGGTTGATTGATGATTTAGATTGGTATGAGTTGTATGTTTTATTATTGGTGCTGTCCTATGGTGCTCTCCGTGTCGCGCAAGCGCGAGGGATTCCCGCTGTAGGGTGTTGCAATACGTTTATGATTCACTTATAGTGGGTTGGTGAGTGACTGAAACACAAACCCGAGTAAGGGGGTTGTTGCGTATGGAAATAAAGAGGACTTGATGCTTTAATGCTATGGTTGGGTTTTACCTTAATGATCTTTAGTAGTTGCCGATGCTTGCTAGAGTTCCAATCATAAGTGCATATGATCCAAGAAGAGAAAGTATGTTAGCTTATGCATCTCCCTCATATGAAATTGCAATAGTGATTACCGGTCTTGTTAACGATTGCCTAGGATAATTCCGCACACCGACCCATCATTATTCCACACTCGCTATTTATAATATTTAGTAATATATTCTAACTTTATGATAACAGCGCCCACTTTTATATTTTAGCTTTCCGACACCATGCAAAGTTATCCTCTTCATACCCATAACGTAGTTTTATTTCTCGTTTCTAGTTGGAAGCAAACGTTCAGTGTACGTAGAGTCGTATCAGTGGCAGATAGAGCTTGAGAGAATATTGATCTTACCTTTAGCTCCTTGTGGGTTCGACACTCCATACTTCTCACTACCACCTTTGGAAATTGCTACGATGATTCCCTTCACTTGGGGATTATCAAACTCTTTTCTGGCGCCGTTGCCGGGGAGCAATAGCGTGGGGTTGATATTCTCGTGTGGACTTGTTTGCTTTCTTCACTAAGTCGATTTCGTTTTACCTTTTTGTTTATGTTTAGTTGTGGGTGAAACATACAAAAAAAATTAAAGGAATGAAAATACAAAAAAAAAATTACTTGCCTCTCATGCCTAAAAAGTTTTTCAAAAAGAGAAGTGATTGGAAAGTTATGCATTGGAGAAGTGAGGGTCGACCTTGAGCACTTGTGTTCATGCTCATGGAAACAATGTAGAATTTTTCATGGAAGTTTCTCTGTAAATAATTACCCCCTTGTGTATATCCATTGTATTATAAAAATAATGTGGCAAGCTTTGGTTTTAGGATGATTAGATTGCTTGTTTACTATGTGCAGTACAAAAACAGAAACTTTGTCTGTAGTGCATTAATTTACATTTTTTACTGGAAAGTCAAATGGGTCTGAAACTTTTTGCACATTACTTCTGTACAAAATTTTCAAATTGTCATATTTATTTCATAATTTTTGGAGTTACAGAAGTATACTAAACTTCCAGATTACTACAGACTGTCCTGTTTTTGACAGATTCTGTTTTGCGTGTGTTGTTTGCTTATTTTGATGAATCTATGGCTAGTATCGGGGGGTATGAACCATAGAGAAGTTTGAATACAGTAGGTTTAACACCAATATAAATAAAGAATAAGTTTGCAACAGTACCTAAAGGTAGTGATTTGCTTTATTATACTAACGGATCTCACAAAGTTTTTGTTAAAGTTTTGTGTGGATGAAGTGTTCGAAGATCGAGGAGCTATCAATATGAGAAGAATAAAGAGAGGCAAGAGTTCAAGCTTGGGGATGCCCAAGGAACCCAAAGTAAATATTTCAGAGGATACTCAAGCATCTAAGCTTGGGGATGCCCCGGTTGGCATCCCATCTTTCCTCTTCAACAAGTATCGGTATACCTCGGTCTTTGTTTTGTTCACATGATTTGTGTCCTTTGTGTTTTTCTTTTTCTTTAAGAACCATGCTAGTATGAGATTTCCCTTCATAAATTTATAGAATGATTCATGTGCTTCACTTATATCTTTTGAGTATAACCTTATAGAATGCTCTTTGTGCTTCACTTAAATCTTTTGAGTATGGTTTTATAGAATGCTTCGTGTGCTTCACTTATATATTTTCAGCTTGGATATTGGTTAGTCTATATTAATTGTAGAATGCTCCATGAACTTCACTTATATATTTTGGAGTATGAGTAATACTATCATCCAAAGTTGGTTTGGAAGAGTGTCAACTTTAGGAATTAGTGATCCGACTATTCCGAATGAGAAGAATTTTGCTTATGTGGAGAGTAGAAAAATTTCTATGCTTGTAGATCATGAAAAGAATGCTTCATGTGATGTTTATATTGTTGAACTCATTCATGATGCTACTGAAAAATATTATGAGGGAGGAATATATGCTTGTAGGAGTTGCAACAATATCAAGTTTCCTCTTTATGTGCTTAAAGTTTTGAAGTTATACTTGTTTTGCCTTCCTATGCTAGTTGATTCTTGTTCCTGTAAATTATGTGCTCACAAAATCCCTAGGCATAGGAAGTGGGTTAGATTTAAATGTGCTAGTCATATTCTTCATGATGCTCTCTTTATGTTTCAATTCTTTTCTTTTATGTGAGCATCACTGAAATCATCATGCCTAGCTAAAAGGCATTAAAGAAAAGCGCTTGTTGGGAGACAACCCAATATTTACCATTAATGTTTTTGTGTGTTTACATGATTAAGCTACTGTAGTAATCATGTTTTATAACTTTTTGTTTCAATAAAGTGCCAAGTAAGACCTTTGGGAAGACTTGGGTGAAAGTTAATGTGATCTTGCTGTAAAAACAGAAACTTTGCGCTCACGAGATTAGCTGCCATTTTTTACATAAGAGTGATTTTGAGTTGATTCTTTTTGCAGAAGATTAATAGAAAAATTCCTCACTTCCACCAACTTATTTCATAATTTTTGGAGTAGCAGAAGTATGGGTGCTGTTCAGATCATTACAGACTGTTCTGTTTCTGACAGATTCTGTTTTCATCGCATAGTTTGCTTGTTTACTAGTTTCTATGGCTTATATTTCTCAATATAAATTGTAGAAATGATATGGTACAGTAGGAATTGTGTGATAAAAATTATGAACCTTGTCTTTGACAGTACAAAGTGAATGATTTACTCTTTATCATACTAACCTATCTCACGAAGTTCCGTTAAGTTTTGTGTGATTGAAGTTTTCAAGCTTTGGGTGAGATATCGATATGAGGAGAATAAGGAGTGGAAATACCCTAAGCTTGGGGATGCCCAAGGCACCCCAAGGTAATATTCGAGGAAGACTCAAGCGCCTAAGCTTGGGGATGCCCCGGAAGGCATCCCCGCTTTCGTCTTCAAAACTATCGGTATACCTTACCTGGAGCTATATTTTTATTCGTCACATTGTAACGACCCGACCCGAAATCGGTCAAGTCTCTGTGTAGCTGTACCATCCCAAGATCATGCTGGCACACACAGTACATTGATGCAAAGATTCAAAGTTCAATCACACCTGAATTTATTACACGATTCTCATATCGAGTCTTTATTACATCATAATAAATTCGGCCGAAGGCCAACTCATGAGAAATAAACTAAATAAAACTGCGGAAGCGTAGACGAATAGCGAGTCCATCCGACTCCATAGGGCAATCGCCAAGCGTGGATCGTAGCCTCACTCCTGATCGGAAAACTCCTCTGCAACATAAGACGTTGCAGCCGTGTAGGTCAGCATTTTGAATATGCCGGCAAGTCATGAAGAGAGAACAACAATAAAATTACTAATACTATATGCAATTTGGCTGTGGGGCTCTAAGTTTCATTGTTTAGCGAAAAAGCCGGTTTTTCCCTACAACAAGGACTTGTTTGCAATTACTACAAAATTGTTGGTAGTTATTGAGATGGTTCCGCCAACCAATGTCTCATTCCCAATTATTAAATAACCCCCTCAATTAATTTATTAAGTTCAGTGTTGAGATATCCGAAATACTCCAATTCCAGAGGCTCATTTGTCCGTAACCGGGGACACGGCTAATCGATTAGGTTGTTACTCTGCAGAGGTTTGTGCACTTTACCCGCAAGAAACGTTCCCTCCTTTTAAGTCTTCGCACTGCCTGGTGTTTGAAGACGTGACGAACGAAACAGGGTCTTCCGAAGAGTTCCTCTGGGCCACTGCCGGTGCCCATCCAATCCTACCGTTCTTCTACATCTCGTAGCACCGTCCGGCCAGAGTCACGCCTAGGGTCAACCAAGCCAGAGCCCATAATGGCTTGCGGCTGCACAGGTAAGCTTCCGGTCAATGGGGTATCCATCCGTCTCTTCGTGGCTGGGTGAAGCTTTCCGCAAGATGTCATGGCGCTTCTCCATGCATCCCGGCCATCCGCTAGTTTCTCCAGGGTGCCCGTCAACCGTCCTCCACCCAGTAGTGAATTTTGAAGTCCATCTTGAGCTTGACGTCATGGGGTTGTCATCATCTTGACTCTCACATCTCCCTTATGAATCACTCAACCAACCCCGTCTACGAGCATAGCAAAATAAACTACATCGTCCCGGGCAATGGTAACAAGGGAGAAGGGTTCATCCTACCTCATGATACTACTTAAGAACATAACTTAACAAAATTCTCCTACTGCATGCATGGTGGGGAGGTATAACTCTAATGCAATAAAATCATAGGTATTGTAAAAACATGATCAAATGACTTGCCTGGCTGACGGTCTTCGAAAGCTAGCGACTCGTAATAGCAGGCTTCGCACTCCGGAAATTCTACCGAGTCAAACAATAGCACAAATAAGTATAGCACAATATAACATAACAGCAAGTTGAAGTAAAACACCCAAGCACTCAAACCAAAACCAAAGAAAAACTCGGAGAAAGCAAATCAAGGTTTTCATCATATCAAGCAACAACTAAGAAATAGTTTTACAAAACTAAAACTTTTCTTAACAGAACCTAAGCATTGGTTTTGCTAACTAATAGAAGGAAAAACATCATACAAACTAGGAGCAAAAAGAATCACATCAAAAGCTATTATAGAACTCCTATTATGCCTAAAACAATCCTAGCAAAGAAAATAAAATAAAAAATTTTATTCTACTGTAAATAAAATTTCATCCTCTGTAGCTACAGAAACTAATCTAAAATAAACTATAACATAACAAAAATAAAATTATTTACTAACTAGAACAGTAGGAAAACAGTAGCTAGCTAAATAAACAAGAAAAACTTGATTTCGACCTAAAACTAATTGTTTATTAAATCTAAAATACCAAAACAAGTTCCTACTGCTAGGCATGGTCAAAACTAAGCAGTAGAAAAAAGAATCACTAAAAAATAATAATCCTAACTCAATTTATGGCAGAAAAACTAATCTGTCTAAATCTAATATAAAACTATTTCTAATAATTTAAACATGGCTAAACCTATTTTCTACAGAAACTACAACAAATTTGCAAACTAACAAAAAAAGAATCAACTAAAAATAATAAATAACCTAAAAGATATAGATTTTTCAAGATTGGAACTATTCTGTTTTAAAACAGAAACGAAAATAAAACGAAAATAAAACTAACGCGCTAACGGGCCGAAACAGTGAGCGTTCTAAAAGTAAACAGCGCCTAAGCGTTTAATAATCCAACGCATCCACGGGCTAACAGAAATAAACCAGTCGGCCGGTCCAACTAAACCACAACATAAAATAAACCGATCTAAACCGAAAGTAAAACCGATCTAAACAAATAAACCTAACCCTTCACTACTTCTAATCTACTCCGTAGATTGCAGATCGAACGGTGAGGGCGGCTCCGGCGACTTACAGTGTGGCGACGACGGCGACGGACAACGGCGGCTCGGGCGTGGACGGCGCGGCTGCTCCGGTGGTCCTGGGCGGCGGCGGCGACGTCGGGGAGATGCGGCGGAGCGTGGCGAGGTCGAGGGTGGTCTCGGTGGAGCTCGGGGGCGACTGGAGCGGCGGGGACGAGGCGGTGCAGAGCCCGGTGCTCTGCAGCTCCGGCGGGCGGCGAACGAGGTCAAGGGCGACGGCTTCGGGGCTCCTGGGCAGGTAGATGGTATCAGGGAGGTGCGCGTGGAAGCGGCGGTTCCGGTGGAGTAGTAGGGAAGGGCAGGGGGTGCTCACCGGCGGCGAAAGTGGCGGTGAACCGAGGTGGCGGCGGCGAGATGTGAACGGAGAGGGCGCGAGCTACGGGCGTGGTTGAGCTTAGGGTTTTAGGGGGATCGAGAGAGGAGAGGCAAAGGTATTTATAGGACATCAACTTGGAGGAGGGGGCGGCTTCGGAGCGCCATCCCGTGGAACTCGGAGGCAGCGGCGGCGGCGAACGCGCTCTGGTGCGGCATAGCGTGGGCGAGGGGAAAGAGAGAGGGCGGGCCCCGCGGGTCAGTGAGGGGGAGAGAGAGGGGAGCGAACGGGCGAGCGAGGGCGAGGGGTATCGGGCATCGGGCGCTGGGGCAGGCCGGCTCGGGCGTCGGTGGCCTGCGCCTGGCCCGCTGGTGGGCTGCGCTCGGCGCTGGCTGGGCCGGTTGGCCTGGCTGGCGCCTGGGGCTTTTTCTTCTCTTTTTTTTGAATTAGAGAGAAAGAAAAAAATATATATAGAGAAAAATATATATTATTTTTATATAGGACATATATATATCAAAATTCTCAGGGGAATTAATCCTATAACGTGGACATTTTTCAGAGGTAAAACTCAAACTTAAAAAAACAATTTTCTGGAAATCCCAAATAAAATTTCAAATTTAATTTCAAACTTTTTGGCAATATTTTTCTTCTGACATTTTTGGAGTGTCATGTTTACTCCTCTCATACTTTTGCTCAAGTATTTGTCAGGCATTGTTTGAAATAAATTCAACTGCCAATTTGAATCCAAATTCCAACAAACTCAAAAGCCTCTGAAATAATTCAAATGTCACTCAATTCAAGCAATATGCATAGATGCTTAGCTACAATTGTAAAACATTCCAAATGGGAAATTTGGGATGTTACACACATGATATGTGTTTTGCTTGGAGCGTATTTTAAATTTTACTTGCCATTTGAATAAAATCATTGGATGTGAAATCTTGAATGAAATAGAATCCTCCCATGGCTAGTTAATTATTTGCCTACTCGGTGTTCTTCACTTATATCTTTTGGAGTAGTTTCTCATTTACTCACGTGCTTCACGTATACCCTATGAGTAAATGGTTGAATGAATTGAATATCATAAATCTAAATTTACATATGTTTCATATGCTTACACCATGGGGAGTAATGACTTCACACATAATAAGTATAGGTAGTAAACTTATTGAAAGTTAGCAAACGCATCATTGGTCACTTGAACAATTCATGAAAGAATATTGAAGGAAGAGAGATTTCACATATAAATATACTATCTTGGACATCTTTTGTAATTGTGAGCACTCATTAAAATATGACATGCCAAAAGGTTGACGTTGGACAAGGAAGACAACGTAATGGGTTATGTTTTCTTATATCCGAAATAAAGTATATTGTCATGGATCATCCAACATGCTGAGCTTGCCTTTCCCTCTCATGCTAGCCAAATTCTTTGCACCAAGTAGAAATACTACTTGTGCTTCCAAACATCTCTTAAATCGAGTTTTGCCATGAGAGTCCACCATACCTACATATGGATTGAGTAAGATCCTTCAAGTATGTTGTCATCGGTACATGCAATGTAGACACGAAGATTTTTCCCGTGGTTCCGATAGGTGGTGCTATCGTACATCCACGTTGATGGAGACTTCAACCCACGAAGGGTAACGGTTGCGCGAGTCCATGGAGGGCTCCACCCACAAAGGTTCCACGAAGAAAGAACCTTGTCTATCCCACCATGGCCATCGCCCACGACGGACTTGCCTCACTAGGGTAGATCTTCACGAAGTAGACGATCTCTTTGCCCGTACAAACTCCTTGGTTCAGCTCCACGATGTCGACGGAGGCTCCCAAGTTACACCTAACCAATCTAGGAGACACCACTCTCCAAAAGGTAATAGATGGTGTGTTGATGATGAACTCCTTGCTCTTGTGCTTCAAATGATAGTCTCCCCAACACTCAACTCTCTCTCACATATTTGGATTTGGTGGAAAGATGATTTGAGTGGAAAGCAACTTGGGGAAGGCTAGAGATCAAGATTCTTGTGGTTGGATTGGAATATCTTGGTCTCAACACATGAGTAGGTGGTTCTCTCTCAAAAAATGAATGCTGGAAGTGTAGGCTCGTTCTGATGGCTCTCCTCACGAATGGAGGATGGGTGGAGGGGTATATATAGCCTCCACACAAAATCTAACCGTTACACACAATTTACCAAACTCGGTGAGACCGAATACTCAAACTCGGTCAGGCTGATTTAGTTCAAAATGTGAACGTTAGGCTTTTCGGTGGGACCGACATGTCAATTCGGTGGGACTGATTTCATTAGGGTTAGGGCATAACGTAATCTCGGTGAGACCGATCACATGAACTCAGTGAGACCGATTTCAATAATAGGCAAACAGAGAGTTGGTCAGACAAACTCGGTGGGACCGATCGCTCATTTCGGTAAGACCGAAACATTACGAAAAGGAAACAGAGAGTTTGCATTGCGAACTCGGTGGGACCGATCGCTCATCTCGGTTAGACCGAAACCTTACAAAGGGAAATAGAGAGGTTGCAAACCCATCTCGGTGAGACCGAGATCCCTATCCGTGAGACCGAACTGATTAGGGTTTCTGGCTATGGCTATGTCAAATGAACTCGGTGGCACCGGATAGATCAAATCGGTGGGGCCGAGTTTGACTTTTGGTTTGGAACATATGTGGAAATGAGAAAGTGGTTAAGGGCTTTTGGAGCATATCACTAAGCATTTTGAGCAAGCAAGCCATTAAGCAACACCTTATCCCCTTTTAATAGTATTGGCTTTTCCTATGGACTCAATGTGATCTTGGATCACTAAAATGAAAATGTAAAGTCTTGAGCTTGAGCCAATATGTGTCCTTAGCATTTTGAGGGGTCCACATTCCTAGTCCATGCCATGCCAATCATTGAACTTTCTGAAATGATCATCTTGAAAGAGTATTAGTTCAATGAGCTATATGTTGTTAGGATTACCAAAACCACCCAGGGATAGTTGCACTTTGATGTCTACTACGCAATCTTCTCCTTGTAGACGTTGTTGGGCCTCCAAGTGCAGAGGTTTGTAAGACAATAGCAAATTTCCCTCAAGTGGATGACCTAAGGTTTATCAATCCGTGGGAGGCGTAGGATGAAGATGGTCTCTCTCAAACAACCCTGCAACCAAATAACAAAGAGTCTCTTGTGTCCCCAACACACCCAATACAATGGTAAATTGTATAGGTGCACTAGTTCGGCGAAGAGATGGTGATACAAGTGCAATATGGATGGTAGATATAGGTTTTTGTAATATGAAAATATAAAAACAGCAAGGTAACTAATGATAAAAGTGACCGTAAACGGTATTGCAATGTTAGGAAACAAGGCCTAGGGTTCATACTTTCACTAGTGCAAGTTTTCTCAACAATAATATCATAGTTGGATCATATAACTATCCCTCAACATGCAACAAAGAGTCACTCCAAAGTCACTAATAGCGGAGAACAAACGAAGAGATTATGGTAGGGTACGAAACCACCTCAAAGTTATTCTTTCTGATCGATCTATTCAAGAGTCCGTAGTAAAATAACACGAAGCTATTCTTTCCGTTCGATCTATCGTAGAGTTCGTACTAGAATAACACCATAAGACACAAATCAACCAAAACCCTAATGTCACCTAGATACTCCAATGTCACCTCAAGTATCCGTGGGTATGATTATACGATATGCATCACACAATCTCAGATTCATCTATTCAACCAACACAAAAGTACTTCAAAGAGTGCCCCAAAGTTTCTACCAGAGAGTCAAGACAAAAATGTGTGCCAACCCCTATGCATAATTTCACAAGCGGAACCCGCAAGTTGATCACCAAAACATACATCAAGTGAATCACGTGAATATCCCATTGTCACCACAGATAAGCACGGCAAGACATACATCAAGTGTTCTCAAATCCTTAAAGACTCAATCTGATAAGATAACTTCAAATGGAAAACTCAATCCATTACAAGAGAGTAGAGGGGGAGAAATATCATAAGATCCAACTATAATAGCAAAGCTCGCGATACATCAAGATCGTACCACCTCAAGAACACGAGAGAGAGAGAGAGAGAGATCAAACACATAGCTACTGGTACATACCCTCAGCCCCGAGGGTGAACTACTCCCTCCTCGTCATGGAGAGCGCCGGGATGATGAAGATGGCCATCGGTGAGGGATTCCCCCTCTGGCAGGGTGCCGGAAAAGGGTCCCGATTGGTTTTTGGTGGCTACAGAGGCTTGCGGCGGCGGAACTCCCGATCTATTCTGTTCCCGAAGGTTTTTAGGGTATATGGATATATATAGGCAAAAGAAGTCGGTCAGGGGAGCCACGAGGGTGGGGGGCGCACCCAGGGGGCAGGCGCGCCTCCCTGCCTTTTACCTCAAGGGTAATGTCAACAATAATAGTTCATGATGCCTTACATCCAATTGGATATATATATCAGAATCTTTCCAACACAATGTGCTTGCCAAAGGATAAAATGTAAAAAGGAAAGGTGAAGATCACCATGACTCTTGCATAAGGTAAAAGAAAAGATAGGCCCTTCGCAGAGGGAAGCAGAGGTTGCCATGCGCTTTTATAGTTGGATGCACAAAATCTTAATGCGAGGGAACGTCACTTTATATTGCCACTTGTGATAGGGACCTTTATTATGCAGTCCGTCACTTTTATTGCTTCCATATCACAAGATCGTATAAAGCTTATTTTCTACACACTAAAAGATCATACATATTTAGAGAGCAATTTTTATTGCATGCACCGATGACAACTTACTTGAAGGATCTTACTCAATCCATAGGTAGGTATGGTGGACTCTCATGGCAATACTGGTTTAAGGGATGTTTGGAAGCACAAGTAGTATCTCTACTTAGTGCAAAGAATTTGGCTAGCATGAGGGGGAAAGGCAGGCTCAACGTGTTGGGCAATCCATGACAATATACTTCATTTCAGATATAAGAAAACATAACCCATTACATTGTCTTCCTTGTCCAACATCAACCTTTTAGCATGTCATATTTTAATGAGTGCTCACAATTACAAAAGATGTCCAAGATAGTATATGTATATGTGAAATCTCTCTTCCTTCAATATTCTTTCATGAATTGTTCAAGTGACCAATACAATGTTTGCTAACCTTCAAAAAATTTACCACCTCTACTTCTTATATGTGAAGTCATTACTCCCCATGGGATAAGCATATGAAACATATATAATTTCAGATTTATTATATTCAAATCATTCAACCATTTACTCATAGGATATAAGTGAAGCACACGAGCTATGTGAAGACTCTCCCATTTAATAATTTCAGATCTTGATATTTTATTCAAACATCAAAACAAAATAAAATGACATTTCAAGGATAGCACTCATCATGTGAAGAAGCAAAAACTTAGGATCAACGGATACTTACCGATAGTCGTTGAAGAAGAAAGGTGGGATGCCACCCGTGGCATCCCCAAGCATAGACGCTTGAGACTTCTTGAAATATTATCTTGGGATGCCTTGGGCATCCCCAAGCTTGAGCTTTTGTGTCTCCTTAATTCCTCTCATATCATGGTCTCCCTAAATCTCAATAGCTTCATTCACACAAAACTCAACAAGGGCTTCTGAGATAGGTTAGTATAAATCCATGCAAATCCTTATCATTCTCTACTGTAGCAAATCACTAAAATTATTATTCAACATTGCATACTAAATGCCTCTGCATATTTAATAGTCCTATCCTCAAATAGAATCATTAAACAAGCAAACATATGCAAACAAATGCAAACATAACAGCAATCTGCCTAAACAGGACAGTCTGTAAAGAATGCAGCAAGATCCATACTTCCCTAGCTCCAAAAATTATGAAAGAAAATTCCCACTGTAGTAAATTTATGAGAGCTTATTATGCAAAAGGTTTCAACATTTTATCATTTTCTGACTTTTCTAGGGAATTTGTGCAACAGCGGTAAACTTTCTGTTTTGAAACAGCAGCATGTATACTTGCAAAATAAGCATGGTAAAGGCTATCCTTGACATTTTTATTGAAAATAAAGATGCAAAAAATTATTCTAAATAACAGCAAGCAAATACTAACAAAATAAAATGACGCTCCAAGCAAAACACATATCATGTGGTGAATAAAAATATAGCTCCAAGTAAAGTTACCGATAAACGAAGACCACGGAGGGGATGCCATCCGGGGCATCCCCAAGCTTAGGCTCTTGGTTGCCTTGAATATTACCTTGGGGTGCCTTGGGCATCCCCAAGCTTAGGCTCTTTCCACTCCTTATTCCATTGTCCATCGAATCTTTACCCAAAACTTGAAAACTTCACAACACAAAACTTAACAGAAAACTCGTAAGCTCCGTTATCGAAAGAAAACAAAACACCACTTCAAGGTACTGTAATGAACTCATTATTTATTTGTATTGGTGTTAAATCTACTGTATTCCAACTTCTCTATGGTTTATAAACTATTTTACTAGCCATAGATTCATCAAAATAAGCAAACAACACACGAAAAACAGAATCTGTCAGAAACAGAACAGTCTGTAGTAATCTGTAACTAACGCAAACTTCTGGAACTCCAAAACTTATACCAAAATAGTAAGACCTAGATAATTTGTTTATTGATCTGCTGCAATTGGAATCAGTATTTTATCATGTTCTGGTGATTTTTAACAATTGTTTTAGTGAAAAGAAAGTTTCTGGAATTTTCAGCAAGATCAAATAACTATCATCCAAGAAGATCCTATAGGTCTTACTTGGCACAAACACTAATTAAAACATAAAACCACATCTAAACAGAGGCTAGATGAATTATTTATTCCTAAACAGAACTAAAAAGCAGGAAGCTAAAATAAAGTTGGGTTGCCTCCCAACAAGCGCTAACGTTTAACGCCCCTTAGCTAGGCATGATGATATCAATGATGCTCACAGAAAAGATAAGAAATGAAATATAAAGAGAGCATCATGAAGAATATGACTAGAACATTTAAGTCTAAACCACTTCCTATGCATAGGGATTTTGTGAGCAAACAACATATGGGAACAATAATCAACTAGCATAGGAAGGCAAAACAAACATAACTTCAAAACTTTAAGCACATAGAGAGGGAACTTGATATTATTGCAATTCCAACAAGCATATATTCCTCCCTCATAATAATTTTCAGTAGCATCATGAATAAATTTAACAATATAACCAGCACCTAAAGCATTCTTTTCATGATCTACAAGTATAGAATTTTTACTACTCTCCACATAAGCAAATTTCTTCTCATGAGGAATAGTGGGAGTGTCATAAGAGACTCGAATACTATAAATTGTTTCCACATTAAAAGAGTAATGTTCAGAAAAAGGGTAATCATAATCATGACAAGTTTTATAAATATAACCATCACTACTTTTTATAGCATATGTTTCATCACAATAATCATCATAAGTAGCAACTTTGTTCTCATCATAATCAATTGAAACCTCTTCCAAGATAGTGGAATCATTACTAAATAAAGTCATGACCTCTCCAAATCCACTTTCATAATTATCATAATAAGATTCAACATCCTCCAAAATAGTGGGATCATTACTTCCTAAAGTTGACACTCTTCCAAACCCACTTTCATCAATATAATCATCATAAGTAGGAGGCATGCTATCATCATTATAAATTTGCATACCAAAACTTGGGAGACTAAAAATATCATCTTCATTAAACGTAGCATCCCCAAGCTTGGGACAAACATTAATTGCAGCAAATATATTCTCAAAAACATCATCTTCATCAAACATAGCATCCCCAAGCTTGGGCCTTTTCATATCATAAGCATAATCACTCTCATCATTAATAGTATGGATAGCACCAATAGTATAGCAATTATCATCATCACGATGAGTAATAGGAGCAACATCATTTGGGAGAGATACCTTTCTACCTTTGCTTCTCTGTCTTTTCTTTTTCTTCTTCACATCATGTGTGGGTTCAATCCTCTTTTTGGAGTTCCTTATTAATGAGATTGGTTGAATAGAAGGCTCCTCCTCGTTACGTGATTCATCATAAGAAATAATAGGAGGATATTGGGAAGCCTCTTCCCTCTCATTAGTATTCTCTTCATCCTCTATTTGTTTTCTTTTCTTTATGTACTTGGCAATATAAGGATTTTCAATGCAATTCACCGCACAATACATATAAATTTCCTCTAGATCAAAATAAAGAACTCTATAAAGGGCAAATTCTGGAATAACCTTAGTTATACGTTTCATTTCTTCATAACCCAAGAGCAAACTAAGTTCATTATGATGTGCAAGCGAAATCAAGTCATCACAATTTTTGGACACGATACGGTCATGAAACAATTTGCATTGGGTACTGAAATGATAACGTTCATTGCAAAGTTCACAAGTACGGCTAAGAAAGTTTAAATTTTCAGCACAAACATCTAGCCTTTCTTGCAACCATTTAGTTTCCAAATACTTATGCCTCTTGCAAAATCTATCTTCCCTGTTTGGTATGTACTTGCAAACTCTATGCACTCCACAAAAATCGACATGCTTATAAGAGATATTTTCATCATGACTAGTGCAATCATCATTAGTACCATGGATATTCAAGGAGTTCATACTAACAAGATTGCAATCATGCTCATCATTCAAAGATTTAGTGCCAAACATTTTAATGCATTCTTCTTCTAACACTTTGGCAAAATTTTCCTTTCCATCATACTCACGAAAGATATTAAAAAGATGAAGCGTATGAGACAAACTCAATTCCATTTTTTGTAGTTTTCTTTTATAAAATAAACTAGTGATAAAACAAGAAACTAAACGATTCGATTGCAAGATCTAAAGATATACCTTCAAGCACTCACCTCCCAGGCAACGGCGCCAGAAAAGAGCTTGATGTCTACTACGCAACCTTCTCCTTGTAGACGTTGTTGGGCCTCCAAGTGCAGAGGTTTGTAGACAGTAGCAAATTTCCCTCAAGTGGATGACCTAAGGTTTATCAATCCGTGGGAGGCATAGGATGAAGATGGTCTCTCTCAAACAACCCTGCAACCAAATAACAAAGAGTCTCTTGTGTCCCCAACACACCCAATACAATGGTAAATTGTATAGGTGCACTAGTTCGGCGAAGAGATGGTGATACAAGTGCAATATGGATGGTATATATAGGTTTTTGTAATCTGAAAATATAAAAACAGCAAGGTAACTAATGATAAAAGTGAGCGTAAGCGGTATTGCAATGTTAGGAAATAAGGCCTAGGGTTCATACTTTCACTAGTGCAAGTTCTCTCAATAATAATAACATAGTTGGATCATATAACTATCCCTCAACATGCAACAAAGAGTCACTCCAAAGTGACTAATAGCGGAGAACAAACGAAGATATTATGGTAGGGTACGTAACCACCTCAAAGTTATTCTTTCTGATCGATCTATTCAAGAGTCCGTAGTAAAATAACACGAAGCTATTCTTTCCATTCGACCTATCATAGAGTTCGTACTAGAATAACACCTTAAGACACAAATCAACCAAAACCCTAATGTCACCTAGATACTCCAATGTCACCTCAAGTATCCGTAGGTATGATTATACGATATGCATCACACAATCTTAGATTCATCTATTCAACCAACACAAAAGTACTTCAAAGAATGCCCCAAAGTTTCTATCGAAGAGTCAAGACGAAAATGTGTGCCAACCCCTATGCATAATTTCACAAGCGGAACCCGCAAGTTGATCACCAAAACATACATCAAGTGAATCACGTGAATATCCCATTGTCACCACAGATAAGCACGGCAAGACATACATCAAGTGTTCTCAAATCCTTAAAGACTCAATCTGATAAGATAACTTCAAAGGGAAAACTCAATCCATTACAAGAGAGTAGAGGGGGAGAAATATCATAAGATCCAACTATAATAGCAAAGCTCGCGATACATCAAGATCGTACCACCTCAAGAACACAAGAGAGAGAGATCAAACACATAGCTACTGGTACATACCCTTAGCCCCGAGGGTGAACTACTCCCTCCTTGTCATGGAGAGCACCGGGATGATGAAGATGGCCACCGGTGAGGGATTCCCCCTCCGGCAGGGTGCCGGAACAGGTTCCCGATTGGTTTTTGGTGGCTACAGAGGCTTGCGGCGGCGGAACTCCCGATCTATTCTGTTCCCGAAGGTTTTTAGGGTATATGGATATATATAGGCGAAAGAAGTCGGTCAGGGGAGCCACGAGGGTGGGGGCGCACCCAGGGGGGCAGGCGCGCCTCCCTGCCTTGTGGCCACCTTGTTGCTTCCCTGACGTGCACTCCATGTCTCCTGGATTGCTTCCGTTCCAAAAATAACTCTCCCGAAGGTTTCATTCCGTTTGACTCCGTTTGATATTCCTTTTCTGCGAAACACTGAAATAAGGGAAAAAACAGAAACTGGCACTGGGCTCTGGGTTAATAGGTTAGTCCCAAAAATAATATAAAAGTGTATAATAAAGCCCATAAACATCCAAAACAGATAATATAATAACATGAATATTTCATAAATTATAGATACGTTGGAGACGTATCAGCATCCCCAAGCTTAATTCCTGCTCGTCCTCGAGTGGGTAAATGATAAAAGAAAGAATTTATGAAGTGTGAATGCTAGTAGGTGCACAAGTTTGATCAATGATAGTTTCAATCACCTTTTCTAACATCATTATATATCATAACAGTAGCTCAACTCATAGAACTTTTCATGATCAAGTAACAAGCTATTCACATGTTAAAGTATAGATCATAAACTTTCTTGAAAACTAACAAACCGTGTTATCAGTCATCAAACAATTACAATTCATCTTATTTTCACGAAGAGTCTATGTCAGAGCTTTGATTTAGCAAACTCCACATACTCAACTATCATCCCCCATCCTCTGCCTCTTCTTCTTCTTCCTCATCAGAGGAGTGCTTTTCAAATTCTGCCATGGGATCCACTTTCTTGCACCATCTCCCTCTCTTTCTTTCCTTCTTCTTCTTGCCCTCATTAGCAGCCTCTCCACCAGTTGATTTGGAAGTTTCAAGAGTGGAGGCTCTGGCCTTAGACATGGGCACTCTCTTTGCAGGAGACATCTTGTTCAAACCAGGCTTTGTAGATGCAGTTGTGCCAAATTCCTTCTTGTCAACCTTTTTCTTGGAGCTGACCTCTTCCTCAGCAGCTAAATAGTCTTCATCTTCAGAATCAGAATTTCTCTTCCTCCTATGCCTAGTAGCAGCCTTAGGCAGGTTGCTAGGAGTACTTCTGCTACCTTCATCATAACTGCCAGAGAGACTAGTGCCCTCACTCAGATTCACCTGCTCTTCAGACCTGTTCTGGCCATCACTCTGATCTGACATGTTTGATACTGCAAACTGACAACTGACCCTGTGAATAGTCATAGATGAAATAGAGTGGATGAGCATCACAAAGTGCAGAGGTTTTGCAAAACAGATGAGTCAAAAACTTAGTTTTAGTTTTTCACAGAAAGCATTTTGGAGCTACCGATTTGTTAAACTCGGTGACATGGAAGCAACTTTTGGAGTCTAAACTAGTGGCATCGGTCAGACCGAGACACAGTTCGGTGACTCCAAGATCGCTAGGGTTTCACTGAGAGTTGAACTCAGTCACACCGATTTGCATGTTTCGGTCAGACCGAAAATTGCAAGTGCAATGGCCTAAGCCAAATCGTTAAGACCGATTTCCACAACTCGGTCGGTCCGAGATGAGTTCGGCGAAAACCTAACACTAAATTTTCAAATCAAAACTAGTCTAAAGGAAGTTTTTATTGGATAGATTGATCTCATACGTGGTCTGAAACATGGCATTGACTTTGTGCTAAGAATCGGAGATAAGGATATCACAAAGGTTCGAACTCATACCCTAGCTCGGTGATGAGCTCGCTACGGCGGCAACTGCGGTGTAGAATTCTGTTGACGGTGATGGAGACCAGCGGAGGGAGGTCGCTGGCGACGAGAGGATGATCCGGAGACCCGAGTCGGCAGAGCAGGACACGCGCGGGCAAAGAGGTTTTGGAGAAATTTCCAAATTTTGACCCGTCGGTATATATATCCTGACCCTGTCGGTGTGACCGAGTGGAACAACTCGGTGGCACCGAGATGCAAAATCGCAAGCGGTTACTGCAACTCGGTGTGACCTAATGGTTCTAATCGGTTGCATCGAGATTGAAAACCTAGATCAACTCAGTGAACTCGGTTTCACCGAAAAAGATGAATCGGTCAGACCAAAATGCACAAAGAGGTTTTGGAAGTTTAAGTCTATGACGAATCGCTGACTCCGAGTGCTCCTCACCTAGAGGGTACAAATCTGACTTGATCAAACTTTGTGATGTAGCATGAATAGAGTTTGAGAAGAGAAAAGCATAGATAGCTAGAGGAAGTTCTTCGGCATTCTTGTCCATCCATTTGGCAAAAGAAAAAGAGCCAAACAATCAAATTAACAAATGGATGTCCTCGAATGAGTAAAATGTGCAATCAACATGCTCACACAATAAAATGGCAAATGAAATATGTGACAAATCATGCACAAACACTCTAGCATCTATCAAGCAATTGGCGATGACTAGGTCATCTATATATGAGTATATTGACGTATGAGTCAAATGAGAACATTTGATCATAGGTCATACTCATCGTTTAAGCGCAAGTGGGGTTACCACTTTCACATAAAGCATTGTTGTGTTCACACCATTAGAGTTGCTTTAGCTCAATTCCTCATTGAAGGCTTGTTTCTCACTTGATGATGTAGGAGCATCACATGAGGCTTTGTAATAACCACTAGACTTGTTGTGAAGCTCTTCTTTATTGTTGAGTGACATCTCATGAGCAACAATTCTTCCAATGACTTCCGTTGGCTTGATATGTTTGTAGTTGGGCATCATATGGATCAATGTGCACATGGTACCATATTTTCCATCAAAGGCTCTTAGGATCTTCTTGATGATGAATCTATCGATCAACTCTTCACTTCCTAAGCCGGCAATCTCATTTGTGATGAGAGCAAGCCTAGAGTACATTTCAGCGACACCTTCACCATCCTACATTTTGAACTTGTCAAGCTGACTTTGAAGCACATCCAATTTGGATTCCTTGATGGAGTCGGTACCTTTGTGCATATCAATCAAAGTATCCCAAATTTCCTTTGCATTCCCAAGACGGCTGATTTTGTTGAATTCTTCGGGGCACAGTCCGTTGAAGAGGATATCGCAAGCTTGAGCATTGTATTGCAGCATCTTCAACTCTTCCGCGGTAGCTTCACGGTTCGGTTCTCTCCCATCAAAGAATTCACCTTGCAAGCCAATACACACAATAGCCCAAACGGTGGGGTTGTGTCCAAAAATATGCATTTTTCATCTTATGCTTCCAACTAGCAAAATTAGTATCATCAAATAAGGACCTCTACGGTGGTAATTTCCCTCGCTAGACGCCATACTCTCCTAGGTTGTGAAACCAAGGCTATGATCACCAAATCTATGGAAATCAAGGCAAATGGAGACCAAAGCTCTGATACCACTTGTAGGATCGAAAGTATGTCTAGAGGGGGGTGATTAGACTACTTGACCAGATAAAAATCTAGCCTTTTCCCAATTTTAAGTCTTGGCAGATTTTAGCAACTTAGCACAAGTCAAGTAATCAACCTACACATGCAATTCTAAGAGTATAGAAGCGGAATGTAAATCATTGCATATAAAGGTAAAGGGGAGGAGTTAGGGAGCAAACGCAATGTAGACACGAAGATTTTTCCCGTGGTTCCGATAGGTGGTGCTATCGTACATCCACGTTGATGGAGACTTCAACCCACGAAGGGTAACGGTTGCGCGAGTCCACGGAGGGCTCCACACACGAAGGGTCCACAAAGAAGCAACCTTGTCTATCCCACCATGGCCATCGCCCACGAAGGACTTGCCTCACTAGAGTAGACCTTCAGGAAGTAGGCGATCGCCTTGCCCGTACAAACTCCTTGGTTCAGCTCCACAATCTTGATGGAGGCTCCCAAGTGACACCTAACCAATCTAGGAGACACCACTCTCCAAAAGGTAATAGATGGTGTGTTCACGATGAACTCCTTGCTCTTGTGCTTCAAATGATAGTCTCCCCAACACTCAACTCTCTCTCACAGATTTGGATTTGGTGGAAAGATGATTTGAGTGGAAAGCAACTTGGGGAAGGCTAGAGATCAAGATTCTTGTGGTTGGATTGGAATATCTTGGTCTCAACACATGAGTAGGTGGTTCTCTCTCAAAAAATGAATGCTGGAAGTGTTGGCTCGTTCTGATGGCTCTCCCCACGAATGGGGGATGGGTGGAGGGGTATATATAGCCTCCATAGAAAATCTAACCATTACGCACAATTTACTAAACTCGGTGAGACCGAATACTCAAACTCGGTCAGATCGATTTAGTTCAAAATGTGAACGTTGGGATTTTCGGTGGGACCGACATGTCAACTCGGTGGGACCGATTACATTAGGGTTAGGGCATAACGTAATCTCGGTGAGACCGATCACATGAACTCGGTGAGACCGATTTCTGTAATAGGCAAACAGAGAGTTGGTCACGCAAACTCGATGGGACCGATCGCTCATTTCGGTAAGACCGAAACGTTACGAAAAGGAAACAGAGAGTTTGCATTGCGAACTCGTTGGGACCAATCACTCATCTCAGTTAGACTGAAATGTTACGAAGGGAAACAGAGAGTTTGCAATCCCATCTCGGTGAGACCGAGATCCCTATCGGTGAGACCGAACTGATTAGGGTTTCTGACTATGGCTATGTCAAATGAACTCGGTGGCGCCAGATAAATCAAATCGGTGGGGTCGAGTTTGAATTTTGGTTTGGGACATATGTGGAAATGAGAAAGTGGTGGAGGGCTTTTGGAGCATATCACTAAGCATTTTGAGCAAGCAAGCCATTAAGCTACACCTCATCCCCTTTTAATTGTATTGGCTTTTCCTATGGACTCAATGTGATCTTGGATCACTAAAATGAAAATGTAGTCTTGAGCTTGAGCCAATATGTGCCCTTAGCATTTTGAGGGGTCCACATTCCTAGTCCATGCCATGCCAATCATTGAACATTCTGAAATGATCATCTTGAAAGAGTATTAGTTCAGTGAGCTATATGTTGTTAGGAATTACCAAAACCACCCACGGATAGTTGCACTTTCATTGTCGCTAACGCATAGTGATAAAGTAAAGCAATTAGATGTCGCTTGCACTTCATACAATAAAGAGGCAACCCTAAGGCTCCTGCCGATTGTCGACATTACAAAACATGATCATCTCATACATCAACATATATCACATCATATCTTGACCATATCACATCACAACATGCCATGCAAAAACAAGTTAGACGTCCTCTACTTTGTTGTTGCAAGTTTTACGTGGCTGCTACGGGCTTCAAGCAAGAACCGTTCTTAACTACGCAAAAACAACAATGGTGATTCATCAAGTTTGATGTTTTAACCTTCTTCAAGGACCGGCCATAGTCAAATTTGATTCAACTAAAGTAGGAGAAACAGACACCCGCCAGCCACATTTATGCAAAACTAGTTGCATGTCTGTCGGTAGAACCGGTCTCATGTGCGTGGATGTGGGGACCCCGACTCATAAGTCGTGATCAGCGAATGCACGTGTACAGTGATCCCAGAGATCAATGCTCACTGAACACACAGAAGCTGAATAACAAGAGTCTTACATCCATACATACCGTATTACACAAGTAGGACCATTATGGTCAAGTCTTGAGTATAACTTCGCAGCGGAAATCTTCATCGATAACTTGGACCCATGCCATCTGCCTTAACCCTACAGGCATTCTGACTGGGAAGCGTCCTAGCTTCCATGTTCATCATGAAGTATTCTTCATCAAATCCTGTTCTTTCATGCCTGGCCAATAAAATAACCAGTGGCAAGCCAATGAGTACTTTGAATGTACTCGCAAGCAACCCAAGGGTGATAACAGAATAATTATGCAAGGCACTACTGCTAAATTGGCATTTTTGCGGAATGCTGGTTTTTCTCATGCAAGTATGATCAACATTTTCAAGGATATGAATGCGTCTGCAACAAGTATCAGAAGGTTACAGACATCAACATCGAGAGAGAGTTGTGAACAACTCATGCTCAAGCTCATCGTGACTTCCTCACGAATCACGTCAACAGATTTACCAAACCGTGTTGTTTTCCAGAAACATATGGACGTAGTCTAAGCAGCACCACCCAACTGTCCTTGACCATGGACACGGCTATTCGAATAGTTTTACACTCTGCAGAGGTTGCACACTTTACCCACAAGATCCGGGGAACTTCCGTGTCATCCACGACCCGCGGTACCTCAAGTACCCGGGGTAAGCATCTGATCACTATCTTTCCCTAGACGACACTAACATAGAGTCCACTCGATTGGTAGTAACCCCCGTGCCCAACATTTCACATCTTAAAATTGTGGAGCCTCGCTCCCATATTCATCACATACCACAAGCACGGGGTACCAACGGTGTGTCCGGTGCCCTGTGAAGACAGTCATGGCCGCCCTACCTGGCACGACCCTGTCCCAAGAGAGAGCACCA
The DNA here is from genome assembly GCF_002575655.3 of Aegilops tauschii subsp. strangulata. NCBI lineage: Eukaryota > Viridiplantae > Streptophyta > Magnoliopsida > Poales > Poaceae > Aegilops > Aegilops tauschii. Next base: position 233,285,315 of record NC_053039.3, read on the forward strand.
ACTCTCCCTCGTCACTAGTAATGCAGGCTCCAAGCTAGTATCGGCCTAGGTAATCAATAATGCCCTTTCCCATATAAGGGTAGAGTGGTTGCGCATGTAACGTTGGGACAGTCGACAAATCTTAAATCTAATCCGTCTCTGTAAACAACACTTTTATCAAGCCTCGGTATACTACTCTCCACCAAGTAGTGACCTAGTTCATCATCATCTCCCAGGGGCATCATTGGCTCCCACTGGGCTGTTTGCAAGTATGTCAAACCACACTTGTTTCTTTCCATGCATAACCCTGACCCACTTGTGTAGCATCTACTTTAGCATCCTATCTACTCCCACCGGCATAACCCTCATAAGGAGGTAGGGTCATGCACAATGCAAGTATCAACGAGGAAGTAACGAAGGCAACCCATCAAGGTGGTTACCACCTCATCATGATTCCGTTGCAACAACAATATGGTGCTATATGACATGCATAAAAAGGGTTTCATAGACATGGTCAAAGGGCTGCTTGCCTGGTTCATCAGAGTCTTGAAATCTTCTGGTCCTTCTCCAAGTACTCCGTCTACTTCGTCAACTAACGCCGGAAGCAACCATAATAAGCAACACAACAAGGCAGAAAATAAAAGTGCTCTAAAAATATTAATTTGACTTTTCTAGGATATCTCTGGTTATATGAAAAATAACCAGAGTGGTTTCATTGGAATTCGGTCAGTGGAGATTTCTAAACATTTTGATATGATGGAATCAAGGGGTTTATGGATTTGCAAGACGTGTACAGAAATATATTTTTGAAAATGAGCAAAGGCACCCATTTAACAAAACATGATTTTAGAAGCATCTGTTTCACTGGATTTGGAGTTCAAATGATTTTCCTATGAATTTGCAAAGTTGACAAATATAAAGAAATGGCTCATTATTTTGTGTGGTACAGAAAGAATTAAGAAAAATGTTCATAAACTAAGTTATGAACTTAGAAACATCTAGGAATTTGAATCATGGCATTTGGATCAATTTTGAGCTCTCTGTGATTTTCTAAAGTTCATCACAGAATTGGAAAATGGGGTTTTGATAAATATTTCTGAAGAGAAAGTTTCTGGAAAATGTGCAAATAGCACCATGTGATAGATCATGAATTTATGAACTACTACAAATTTGTATAATCAAATTTGGAGCTCTGTTGAATTATTTATAGATTTTTCAAGTTGACTGAAAATAAGACAAAGGATATAAGGCTTTAACCTTATCCTGCGCACGGGGCGACGGATAGACCGTGGGCCGGCCCAGCGGCTCGGCCACGCGGACGACAGGCGACGTCGAAGGCGCCCAGGCCGAGTGCGCCTTCGCTGCGGGGACGCGGGAGAGGGCGAACCCGCCTCCACTTGCCAGAGTGGCCCGGGGGCTGGGCCACTGACGAGCGGGGCCCGCCTACAGGTTCGTCCTCCACCTCTGCGCGGGCATGAAGGGAAACAGAGGAGGCGTTCGACGCCGGCCGCCGGCGCTACAGGGCGTCTCCGGTGATGCTCCGCCCACCAGCGTGCTCAGGGAGCTGCGACGCATCCGTCTAGGTGCTTCACGCACGCCGAGGATGGCCGTAGTGGCGACGGCTTGGATGGTGGCAGAGGAGGCCGTCGGCCATCTTTGGCCGTGAGCGCCTGGCCTTCCCAGGGGCGAACGGAGGCGTTAGAGGGCCTTGCGGTGGAGGTATGAGGGCGTTGGAGTGGCTAGGGGGTGAACGAGAGCTTGGGTTAGCTCGAATTTAGGCGGAGCCCGACGGCGATGCTCCGGCCATTGTGGTGGATGGAGGGCACGGGGAGAGGGATGGCCGGGTCTGGGTGACGTACGGGAGGGAGAGAGGGCGATAGGGCTCAAGAGAGAGGCCTCGGGCGGCCTTATATAGCGAGGCCGTGGCTCACCGTGGACGTGGCCTACGGGCACCCGCGGAAATGGCCGCAGTGGCCACGGGAGGAGGCTCGGGGCTGTCTGCGGCGCTCGTGGGCGTGGCCCAAGTTGAGGGAGAAGGAGAGAGAGAGCGGGGGAGTGGCAGAGCGCCGCGCGTGTGGGCTTGACCATTGGGGCTCTCGGGCGGCTCTGGTGCGCGTGCTGCTGGAGGTGAGAGGGAGGGAGAGAGGAGGGGGCCAGCACGGTGGCGTGATGCGGACGTCGAGGCACCTCGACTGGCGCGAGGGTGAGGCTCGAGGTGGTGGGGGAGCGCGGCGTCAACGGTCGGGAGCATGCTGACGTGCTCCAGAGCGCGTCTTTGGCCGGCATGGCATGCCTTTTGCGGAATGGGCGCGGCCACTTGTGTCTGGAAGCTGCAGGGGGGAGTAAACAATGTGGCAATGACATAGGATGCCCTGGGGAGCCAATAGAGTAGAGGAGAGGTGGAGAGAGAGTGAAAATTGCTGCTGTCCAGAGAAGAAAAGTGGATCCCTGCCCCCCTTCATCATTGCCTCTCGGGCAGGGAAGCACACCAGAGGTAGAGGGGGACTAGGGGGGTTGTGGTAAAGAGGAGAACTCATGGAGATTAGTGGAAGTGGTCAAATTGGTGTTTTTAGAAAAATGGCAGAAGGTGTTTGTTGTTGATTTGGGCAAGAAGATGAACTCCTCTTGTCATAAGTCTTGACAGGGCCAAATGGCATGAGAAAACAAGTGGTTCCACCAAGATTGAGTCCATTTGGGCAAAGTTGCCGATGCAACTTTTGTAAACTCTAGAAATCAACAGAAATGGACTTCCCAAGATTTAGTCATGCAAATCTGTTCTCCTTGATGCACCACTTGGTGTAGTGTCATCATTAGAGGTTCTGAACATGTCCACAAAAGTTGAGATCAAAAGGAGAAAGTTGCCGATGTAAAGTTGTTCAAATTTGGTTCTGGACAGAGAGGGTTTTCGGGCACTTTGATCAAGATAACATTCTCTCCAACTTGTGCCATTTGGTCTAGATGCATTATTACACCATTTGAGCATGTGCACCAAGTTTGAGAGCATTTGGATATGTTTGACAGTGCAAAGTTGTTCAAACTTGAAAAAGGACAGAAGTGGTTTTGAGAGGATTTCATGGGGTTATACTATTCTCCATGGCATGAGAATTGTCAAGATCATCAAACATGTCATATGTGACATGCTAGAATTTTCTTGGAATGTTTGGGGAATATTTCCTTTGTAAATATTTCAAAAGCTTGAAATATCCAGAAAGGGTTAATGAGGGATTTGACCAATATTTTGAACATGACCATGTGTTGAAACTCATATATATGGACAATATATGTCCACTGAGTTTCCCTAGGTTTTTCCCAAATATTTTTAAAGCATTAAAATAATTTTAACCTTTTAAAGACCATTTCTGGACTTAAGAAAAAGCCTTTAAATAAAATAGAAAATAACTTTTAAAATTATATTTTTGTGGTTTCTGGGTGTCCTATATCTAATAGGAGTCAAATATATTTTTGGAAAGATTTTTACTGCCCTTAATTAAGTACTTGCAGTGCAAATCTCAATTCAGGGGTTTTTGGAAAACTAATTTTTGAAAATACTTTTTGGCCAAATTATTTTTGTAAGAAAATTCTGTAAGGTACTATACACATGGCATGATCATTGGTTCAAGAGTTTGGAGCAAGGAGAAGGAGTATAAGAGTTGTAGGATTTATTTGATTTTTAGAGCACTAGCAAACATCAGTCAAACATTCAATCAAAGCAAAGACAAAAACACTCAAAAGTTTTTGTCAAACCACATTTTAGCATGATTTATTGACTTCAGTGTTGTGGCATGAAAATCAGGGTGTGATAGTGGACATGTAATGTTGGTCCGGGCCGCTTCATCCCACAATACATCCGAATCAAAATAAGACATTGGTGATAAGAAGTATGACTATCACCGCCCACAACTCTTTGTGTTCTACTCATCCATATCATTTACGCATAGACCTGGCTCATGATGCCACTGCCGGGAAACGTTGCATGGAAAATAAAAAAAATTGTACGCACATGCAAGATCTATCCATGGAGATGCATAGCAATGAGAGGGGAGAGTGTGTCTACGTACCCTCGTAGATAGTAAGCGGAAGCATTTGACAACACGGTTGATGTAGTCGAACTTCTTTGTGTTCCAACCGATCGAGCACCGAACGTATGACACTTCTGCGTTCAGCACATGTTCAGCTTGATTACATCCTCCGCCTTCTTGATCCAGCAAGACGGAGAGGTAGTGGATGATTTCCCACAGCACAACGGAGTGGTGACCATGATGGTGAAGTGATCTCCGCAGGGCTTCGCCTAAGCACTATGAAAATATGACCGGGGTGTAAACTATGGAGGGGGGGTGCCACACACGGCTAGGCAATTGTCTGTTATGTGCTAGGTGAGGGAGTCCTGGATTAGGGGGTCCCCGGGCGTCCGGGCTATGTGACATGGGCGGACTGACGGGCCATGAAGATACAAGATGGAAGGCCTTCCCCCGTGTCCGGATGGGACTCTTCTTTGCGTGGACGGCAAGCTTGGCGTTCGGATGTATAGTTTCCTATCTCTGTAAACCGACTCTGTACAAACCCTAGGGCCCTCCGGTGTCTATATAAACCAGAGGGTTTAGTCCGTAGAGGCTAAGACAAATCATAATGGCTAGACATCTAGGGTTTAGCCATTACGATCTCGAGGTAGATCAACTCTTGTAACCCCTATACTCATCAAAGTCAATCAAGCAGGAAGTAGGGTATTACCTCCATTAAGAGGGCCTGAACCTGGGTAAACATCGTGTCCCCTGTCTCCTGTTACCTTCGATCCTCAGACGCACAGTTCGAGACCCCCTACCCAAGATCAGCTGGTTTTGACACCGACATTGGTGCTTCCATTGAGAGTTCCACTGTGCCGTCGACGGAAGGCTCGATGGCTCGTTCAATCATCGACAATGATGCCGTTTCCGGAGAAGTTTTCCTCCCTGGCCAAATCTTTGTGTTCGGCGGCTTCGTTTTGCATGCCAACTCAATTGGCCACCTCGAGCAGATCAACAGCTACGCCCCTGGTCATCAAACCAGTTTCGGGAATCTAAATTATGTCGCTGATATCTGAGGAGATTTGATCTTCGAAGGGTTTGCCGCCCCGATCACCGCTCTGGCCTTAGATCTGGAGTAAACCACCAGGTCCGAAGATGGGTGCCTAGAGCCCACCGGACTCTCTGCTGCAAACCACATTATTGAGGATCCGGAGGCGACTGTGTCCATGACGAACTCGGGATTAGACCGGGTTCCCCTTATCATTGAAAGTCCGGACTCGCCCCCGGACTCCCAATCCGAACTCTCGAAGTCCGCGGCAAGCAAGCACAGCCAGGAGGCCTTCTCCCCGGCCAGCCCCGTGGACTCTCGTTCCCCGTCCAAACCTCGCTCCTAAACGAGGCTCTGGACTTAATGCGATCCCTCGCCATTACAAAAGAATCAATGCCGAACTACACCCATCCCGGACTAGGGGCTGAGACCGGGGAATTTCACGTCCCACCCACCACCCACTTCATAGCCACTCACGAAGATTTAACCGACATGTTGGACTATGCCTCCGAAGACATCGACGGCATGGACGACGATGCCGGAGACGAACACGGCCAAGACCTGCGGTTACCGGACATTGGACGACCAACTCCACATATGACGTGTATATGGTGGACACACCCAAAGAAGATGACGATGACGGGAGGAAGGATCCGGTTGAGGACAAGCCAGCTGAGGCACCTCCAAAGTGTCGACGTCAGCGGCGCCGCTCAAAATTGCGTCGTGAAAAAGACAGCAATACCAGCACCGGAGACAATGACACTTCGGAGAACGCCAAAGACCCCGAAGCCCCTATCGAGCCAACATCCGAACATGATGATTGGGAGGATGGAAAAATCAACCCTGACGATCCAGTCGGGAACGAACAGTCGGAAGATAGTAACTATCTACCAATCTCCGAGGATGATGTGAGCCTCGGCGACGAAGACTTCATCGTGCCAAAGGAACCACTCGAGCAAGAGCACTTTAAGCGCCAGCTAATCGCCACTGCGAGAAGCCTAAAAAAGAAGCAACAACAACTCCAAGCCGAACAGGATACACTCAACGACATATGGACTCAAGTCCTGGCTGACGAAGAGTACGGCCTTCAACGCCCAACAAAGAGTTATCCGAAGCGTCAGCTACTTCCTCAATTTGACGACGAGGCCGTCGAGCCCATACCGTCAAGACACGATCGTGCTGATGAACCAGACCGGCCACCACGTGGACGAGAGAAAGCGGTCACCTATGCCGAACACCAACAAGCGCCACCTCGCCGTAGAGGCAGAGAGACATCGGCTCCAGGATACACGTACGACCTATGGTAGGACCTGGATAATAGAGCAGGCCAAGCCAGATCGATCTATGGATCAAGGGGGTGTGCCCCAACGCAAGAAGACGGCCATCAGGCCTGCCGCGACAGGCACAACCTCACTTGGGCCAAGAACCGCATACGTGCTTCATCCGAACTGCATCGGGACGTCGCCCGGTATAGAGGTGCCGCACACCCCTTATGCTTCACCGATGAGGTAATGGAACACCAGTTCCTAGAAGGGTTTAAACTCGTGAACATTGAATCATATGATGGAACAACGGACCCTGCAGTATGGATCGAAGATTTCCTTCTCCATATCCACATGGCCCGCGGCGACGATCTCCATGCCATCAAGTACCTCCCCTTAAAACTCAAAGGACCAGCACAGCACTGGTTAAACAGCCTCCCAGAAAACTCCATTGGTAGCTGGAAAGATTTGGAAGATGCCTTCAGAGACAACTTCCAATGCACCTATGTTCGGCCTCCAGATGCCGATGACCTAAGTCACATTGTCCAGCAACCCGGAGAGTCCGCCCGGAAACTCTGGACCAGGTCCTTAATTAAAAAGAACCAAATCATCGATTGTCCGGACGCCCAAGCCCTCGCGGCCTTTAAACACAGCGTCCGTGACAAGTGGCTCGCGCGGCACCTCAGCTAAGAAAAGCCAAAGTCTATGGCAGCCCGCACCGCACTCATGACCCGCTTTTGCGCGGGAGAAGATAGCTGGCTAGCCCGTAGAAGCAATAGCACCAGCGACCCTGGCACCTCCGAAGTCAGAGACGTCAACGGCAAGCCACGGAGCAACAAACATAAGTGTCGAAGCAATAATGACAATACTGAATATATGGCGGTCTACGCCGGATTCAGTGACTCTAAACCTGGTCAACGGAAGAAGCCATTCAAAGGAAACAAAGATGGTCCATCTAGTCTGGACCGAATACTAGATCGGCCTTGCTAGATCCATGGCACCCCGTACAAGCCTGCCAATCTTACCAACAGAAATTGTTGGGTCTTTAAACAGGCCGGTAAGATGAACACCGAACATAAGGGGAAGGAGCCACCTAGCGAGGGTGATGACGAGTGTCACCAATCCAACACAGGGGGGCTAAAGAAATCCCCCCCCCCCCCGAGGTAAAAACAGTGAACATGATCTATGTCACTCATATCCCCAAGCGGGAGCGCAAGCGCGCACTCAGGGACATTTACGCCATAGAGCCAGTCGCCCCAAAATTCAACCCATGGTCGGCTTGCCCGATCACCTTTGATCGCAGAGATCATCCAACTAGTATCCATCACGGAGGTTCGGCAACACTGGTCCTCGATCCAATCATCGACGGATTCCATCTCACACGAGTCCTTATGGACGGTGGCAGCAGCCTTAACCTGCTTTACCAGGATAATGTCCGAAAATGGGTATTGATCCGTCAAGAATCAAGCCCACTAAAACAACCTTTAAAGGAGTGGTACCCGGCATCGAGGCCTGCTGTACAGGCTCCATCACGCTGGAAGTAGTCTTTGGTTCACCGGATAATTTCCGCAGCGAAGACTTGATCTTCGACATCATCCCCTTCCGCAGTGGCTATCATGCACTGCTCGGACGAACTGCTTTCGCGCGCTTTAATGCGGTCCCGCATTATGCTTACTTAAAGCTCAAAATGCCCGGACCCCACGGTGTTATTATAGTCAATGAAAACATGGAGCGCTCCCTCCGTACCGAGGGGCATACAGCGGCCCTTGTAGCCGAAGTATAGGGTGGCCCTATCAAGACGAATATTACATCGGCAATCAAGCCCCCGGACACTGTCAAACGGGTCCGGTCTACCCCGCAGAATGGCAGTCCGGCTCGTCCGGAGCTATATTAGCAATTCAGCCTCCATCAAAACCCTAACCTAGTCGCGGCATACGTACCGCGCGTACATAATTATGCACTAAAAATACCATGGGCAAGGATGGAGGCACACTAAAAACAAAGTCCGCAATACGGCTCGACCCTATTTGGACCCTCATATACTTCCTCTTTTTCTTCTTATTTTTATTTTTCAGGTTCTTTCCAACCCACATCACTCTTCAATGGTACCAAGGGCCCTTTTCCAGGCATGCCCCTTATGAATACTCGATTGTTGATCCTCTCAAAGGATCATTCACCAAGGCGAAAAGCGGCGCAGACATGCGGAAGGACATCCAAAGGATCTTCAAGATCATCTTTTCCTTTTTAGGACCTGTATACAACTTTCCCTTGTGGCCGGCATGTAAAATAGCCTCGATGCTTATCGCATCCTCTGTAACAATATGTTTTGACGTATCAATCCGACTATAATGGAAACAGTTTCGCCCAACCCTGTTCGGTATTGGCTTATTTCCTAATCTGTATTCCCTCTTTACGTCAGATGGTCGTGTATACCTCGACACGATTCAAATCGCCAGGGGCTCTCTTCCGGCCACGTATATTTTTCAAACAAAAGAAGTCCAAACACTTTTATAGTATACTTCGGCATCCCAAATATAGCATTATATGCATCGGCTCCGAATCATGTCTTTGGTCAATAGTTGGGTTGCCCAGCTCTCGCTTGTTTGGCTAAGGTAGTAAAGGGGGAACTATTGCGATTGTGTTTCTGGTTCGTGCAGTCAAGCACCTCAGTAGAGAAAGCCGAAAACTGACTGTCATGATGTGGCGAGAGCTGGTCAGCAATTCGGTGACTTACTAAATCTCTAGTGATTTTTCCGTACTACACGAAGGACTGGCTCTCTCCAGTCATGCGCTTAAGACATCCGCGTTCGGATAGCCGCATACGCACCAGGGTCTATTTTATAGTCCCATTGTCAAACTCCTATGGCTAAGTGAGAGTGATAAAGCCGCATGGTTCGATTACCTGGTTTGCCACACTAACACCTCCTTCACAGAACAAGACGTTGGGCCAAGTGTGGTTATGTGATATCTGGAACACCCCCGTAGTATCTACGTGGGGGCTGAAGCCGACGAGTGGCAAACTCTCAGGGATAAAAATGACCGCACAGGAGGAAAACCACTTTAAGACAAAAGGCACAAATACATTACAAAATCCTTGGTTTATAATACAAGGTTGGGGCAGTTCGGATACATTCACTCGAACATAATATCCTTCGAGCACTGACCCTCTATCAAACGGGCACCCTCAAGGACATCTTCAAAATAGCGCTCTAGCTTGCGGTGGTCCTTGCCTTCGGGCGGACCCTCAACTGCCATGACGGCGGCCTTCATCTTCGCCCAGTGCATCTTGACTCGGGCAAAGGACATCCGCACACCTTCGATGCACGCCGAGCGCTGAACAGCCTCAACACGGGGCAAGGCATCGCCGAGCCGCTTGACCAGGCCGAAGTAGCTGCTCGGAATGGGTACGATGGGCCATAGCCGGACAATGATGTCCTTCATGGCCAAACCAGACATCCTATGCAGCTCCGCCAGCTGCATCATCTGGTTGTTTAGCAGCGCTGGCCGCTCTGGTGCCAAGTACTGCGACCAGAAGAGCTTCTCTGTCGTGTTCCCTTCTTGCGACCAGAAGAGCTCCTAAAAATATTGGTTTGAATTTTAATTTTGGCCAATATTTTCATAGAGAAACATGAGCAAGGGGATTACAAGTCCTAAATTTAACGAAGGCCTGCATGCTTACAAACTAAAAAAGAGATAAGATGCCCGTAATCCCTTTCTTGTCCCTCTCCTCAGGAGGAAGGTCAAGAAGGCGAAAGGGCAAAAGGCGCGCCTAGGCGAGCTACGAGCAGCAGGAAGCACCAAGAGAACACCTTGGTGGCCGCCCACGGGTGGGCCGGTGATGACGGTGCCGGGAAAGGAGCTGGAAGACGAGGCGGCAGGACCGACAATACGCGATGAAGGCATCGGTGCCCGCGTACTCCGAGTTGACGGCCTTGCCGCCCGCCCTCTTCCTCTTCCGCAGCCTCCCGACGCCAGCCACCCAAGGAGACGGCCCCGAGAAGTTCAAGGAGCTGGCCCCGACCCCGGCAAACCTCTGCCGGAGGAGCGGCCAGGTGCAGATGCTGCTGCTGCCGCACCCGCCCAGGCGCGGGGCGTCCGACGCCTAGTCGGACTCATCCCCGCCATCTTCCCCTTTGTCCTCCTCATCACTTTCGGTTGAGGAAGAGCTCCATCCTCAGAATCTCCATTAGAGGAGCTCTCCACGCAGCACTTTAGGCGAGTTCCGAACTCTCCAAAGACCTTGACGGAGAGCAGGCCGTCCTCCATTAATTTGAAGTAGAGGACGAGCCCCCCCCCCCCGTCAGGTTGTGGATGCAAGCGAACGTCTTCCACCCACGACGGAGGTACATGACCAGAGGAGCCGGGAAGTCGACGTCGACCCGCGTGCCCCCATTCCCATAACCCCTCATGTGCAATATGAGGGATTGGGGCCGGTCACGCTTCATCTCCCGAGCGAACGGGGCAGGAAGACGGAGACGACGACGCGGAGGCCGGCGCAGCCTGATGAAGAACTCGCGGGGCTGGTCTCCGACATGGCCTTCCATCGGGAAAGGCGCCATTGGCGGGGGCGAAGCCGGCGTGCCGCCCCGTCTTCCTCTTCCCCGAGCACTACGACCTCTGCCCCGGCCTCGCCCCCTCCCCCTTCCCCTCGCGGTCGGTTCCACCACCACGGGCTCAAGAGGAGGAGGGGCACGCTGTCGAGCGGCGACCCTCGCCGCCACCGTCGAGGGACCCGGGTTCCTTTTCTCCATAGCGAGTGAAAGGAAGAAGCAGAAGCATGAGGCGGCGAGCCTCCGGGCCAACTCTGGCTGGCGCCAGGGCGAACAGTGGTGCAACTATAATAAAATTCGGAGGTGGTCCCCGAGCGTCGCTCGGGGTTATCCGTGTTTGCGTGGTGCAAAAATAAGCGGGTGAGAAGCTCACATTGCTTTTCGTGTAGTCGAGGCGGAAGTTGCCAAAACCAGCCGGCGCGGCTCGATGCTCGCGGAGCGCGCCGGCGCACCCACTGGCTTTCGAGCCTCCGGGTGCTCGAAGGAGGGTCCCAGCTGGTTGGGTCCGACCAAACGGGCGACGAGGTGGACAGGCGGCAGGGTCGGCACTCCAGCCGGCCAGGCCTTGAAGCAGGCAGGCAGGCCGGGTTGCGTCTGGTCGTCCGAGTGACAAAGCAGACGGACAGACATACGGACACTCTTTTTTTTTCTTTTTCTTTCTTAGCAGCCGGCCCGACTCGTTTCTAACAGTCGGACTCTCTTTTCCACCCGGCCCGATTTTTTTTCTTCTCTTTTTTTCTCAGCGGAGCCGGGTGGCCAGGCGAGGCGGGGCCGAGTTGAGGAGCCGGGCGAGTGGGCGCAACACACTTTTTTTTAACCAGCCGACACCTCTGACTTTTCTCCAGCCTGCTCTTCTCTTTTTCTTGTCTCTTTCTTCAGGTGCCGGCCATAGCAGGCGGGTCGAGCGGGACCCGGAAGGGGCGCGCGGGGCGCAGCCGGCTGCGGCGAGCCGGCGGGCGAGGGCGCATCAGCCGGCGCCGAGGGGCGGGACGCCGGACGCGAGCCGTCGCGCGGAGGAGAGGCGGGCCTCCAGCCCGGGATGGAAGCGACGGTAGGTCCCGTGCGCGGGGGATACCAGGCAGGCGTGCGGGGGCCGGCAGGCGGGGCCCGCGCGCGAGGGTGCAGTCGGCAAGGTCATGGGGCGGCCGTGGGAGCCGGCGACCGGGTCCTGCGGAGGAGGCAGAGAGGTCCGAAGCCGGCCGGCCATGGGCGCGTGCCGCAGTGGGAGTGGCCGGACCCGGCGAGCTGGCCACGGGGCAAGCGGGGGCCAGCAGCCGGCCAGGCCGGCCGGGTGAGGAGTCGGCCTGTGCGGGGGCAGCCAGCCACGGGCGGGGGGCCAGCAGTCGGCCAGGCCGACTGGGCGGAAGCGACGCTGGGGAGTCGGACGCGCAGGAGCCGGCCAGGATGCGCGTAGCAGTCGGTGGAGGGCGGCCAACGCACGCAGGAGATGCGGACGCAGCCGGGGGTCGCAGCGAAGCCGATGGCGGGGGAGGCCACGGACGGTGCCGCGCGCTCGCGGCTTGGAGAGCGCGATGGGGAGAAGCACAACGTGCTGTTCGAGGACGAGCACCAGGGAGCGCCGGTCGGGGCGGCGGCGTTGGAGGCCGCTTGCCTGGTTCTGCAGGAGGCAGATGGAAGTGGCTCGGCGGCGCAGGCGCGGGCCGTCCAGAGCCAGCAAGCAGGAGGTGGTCCAGCCGGACCGGGTGGTGGCCGGCTGCGCGAGGCCAGAGCGGCGTGAGGCGGCGCAGCAGGAGCTCCTCAGTAGGAGGCGCTAGAGTTGCTGAGCAGCGGAGCTGCGGCGGGTGCAGAACTGCAGCCGGCGCAGTGGACGCACAAGAGGCGAGCTGTGCATAGCTAGTATCCAGCTAGCGTACGGATGTGTACAGGTAATCTAACTATTGTCTGTCTCGTCTATGAGGAATATCTAACTACTATCCAAGGCATGTAACAAGGCATGCATAATTTGCATCTGGCAAGTGTATGGGCAGTGTCTGACTAATGCATAGGTGGTGTTTGGCTAATGGTTTGACCATGGTTTGACTTGTATCTAGCTTGCTTGCATATATGAGATATGGAGTGGCAAACGCGCGCTTCGGCCGGAGCAAGGCACAACGCGGAAGGGAGCAGACGCGAGCGACGCGGCACGGCGCGCGCACGGATGCGGTCGACCGAAGCGAGGCACCGCACGCACGGCGCGTGCGCGGACAGACGGCCGGCGTCGCAACGGTGATGATGACGAAGGCGGCGAAGGCGACGACGAGGACGCGCCGTCCCGCGCGGCCGCTCCGGGGGCGGGTCGAAGTCGAGCCCCGAGCGCTACCGGAGAGACGGCGCGACGCCACGGCGGTGATGGCGAAGATGGTCCCGCCAGGACTGCGAAACCAGCAGCAGCGTGGTTGCACAGTAGTAGTACCACCCCACGGTGGGCGGCATCTGTCGTGGTATTCTCATGGGGGGGTTGCGAGTCGACAGATGCCACAAGGGCTTAGTGTGAGGGTAAGACTGCTGCTGATAGGACCGGGAGCGGGTATGCGAGTAGCACGCGCTAGTTTACCCAGGTTCGGGGCTCTCCGGAGAGATAAGACCCCTACTCCTACATGTCTGAGTATATATCTGAGGTGTACATCGGGCAGTACAAAGTGCTCCTGGAGCTGTATCTGAAGTCAGTGCCATAGGCATCTGACTTGGTATATATGCGTATAAGCTAGTGGCTGCATGTGCCTGAGCATGCATGCGTGAGTGGCCTTGTGGCCGGCGAAGTGCATGTGGCGTGGATGTGGGTGTTCTCCTCCCCTTGGTGGATGGATGGATGCCCATATAAATAGGCATGGCTAGCTTAGCATGGGTGGTGGTGGCGTTGGTTGTAAGCTACCTTGGGTAGCTTACAAACCAAGCCATGTAGTAGTATGGGCAAGGCATGATGGGTGTCATGCTTGTCCCCTGGGCACTTTATAAAATAGTGCCAAGGGGACAGGTACACTGTAGATGATGTCGCGGTGTGGCTGTCCCGTCAGGGTCTTGTCGGTGCAGTGGCCGACTTCGGGCAGTCGGCAGCCGGCAACCGGCCGAGTGGAGCAGTCGGACAGGGAGCCGGCAGGAGCGGCCGGGCAGTCGGACTGAGGGGCTTTGCTAGCCCCGATGTCTTGAATTATTGTCTTGCCGTCTTTGGGGTACCCGTGGTCAATTACTCCGTCACATCTGCTCTTTGTGCAACGCGACGTCCCCCTGCCGAACCAGCAAGGGGCCTCCTGGTCCCATAGGTGGTCATGGTTTCCCGCAACATCTTTGGCGCGCCAGGTAGGGGGATCGCTTGCGCGAACCTGAAGGCATTGCAGCGCGTCAACTTCATCACCATCTTCATCTTCGACGACGCCATCGATGGCGCCTAAGAAGAAACCCAGTCCTTCGGCTCACCCATCCACCTCGAAGGCTCCGCCGCCCACGGCCTCTAACGCCGTGGGTGGTGTGGAGGCACATGAGGACGCGGGCACTGCTGGGGATGTGGTCGGAGCAGGCGGCGCCGTCACCACTTCCCCCACGGCCAACGCAGGAGCAAGAGACACCGGAGGAGAGCAGCATCAGGAACACCCTGACGGCCATGCTCCCCAAAGAACGGGTGAAGGGGTTACTCCATCTGCGCCCTTTTCTCCCACCGACGGGGCACAGCCGTAGCAACGTCGCTCGGACCGGGGCGAACCGCCGCCCTCCGACTGCTCCCACCACGGGTATGGCCGCAGCGCATGCACCTCCCCCGGGACGGGTCGACCAAGCCGCTGCGCCCGATGGAGCCGCTGGCCCTCGAGCACCTTCGCCGCACCACATCCAGATGGTCGCCCTGCAGCAGTAGCGGGGGCACAGTGCTGCCACCACTAGCACCATCAGGAGCCGAGCGACGATGCGATCGACTTAATCATCGCCCATGCCAAGTACAACTTTGGAAGCCATGGCACGGGCTCAACTATTGCTGAGATTTCTGCCAGCGGTCGAGCAGATGGACAAATGGCGTGCCACCATCCAAAGCCTGCTCGGTTTCGCTGAAGTTGGGGGCTCACGGCGAGCTGGCCCGCCCTGGCCTCCCCAAGCGACAGCAACAACTCATGCTGCTGACCGTACGGAAGGGGCCATCCCCACGGGGTAGTCCCTGCCGCGGCAGCCAGCGTGAGCGCGACAGAATAAAGACCCCGACGACGTCTCGATGGCATGTTCTGACCCTTGAGTGCGTCCAGGCCAACGACGAGCCCCGAAGGATGGGCGGAGAGGACACACGTGCACTGTTGTCGAGCAACGCCGCGACAACCTTCGCCGGACCGATGGGTGTGACGGCCCCTACGTGGACGAGCCCGTGCTCGGTATTGGCGGGTGCCTACCTTCCGAGGTTGGCTTCCCTGCCTTTACTCGTGAGCTGCAGCAAGTCCGTTGGCCATCCGTTCGCATGTTCAAGCCAGAGATACCTAAGAAGTACGATGGGAGGCTGAACCCGGCAGAGTTCCTAAGCATCTACACCATCGCTGTTCAGGCTGCCGGGGGAAGAGATGAGAAGGTGTTTGCCAACTACTTCCCTTTGGCCCTCAAGTCCAATGTGAGGTCTTGGCTGATGCACCTACCAGAGAACTCCATTTCGTCATGGGTTGACATGTGCCACGAATTCATTGGCGCCTTCACTAGCGGTCATCAAGAACCCTGTAGGCCCAGCGACTTGCAGCTTCTCCAACAGAAGGACGGAGAAACCCTCCGTAAGTATTTACAGAGATTCAACAAAGTTCATTGAAATATCCCAAATATCCATCCAGGAGCCGTAATAGCTGCCTTCTAGTCCAATGTGCGCAACCGTCGGATCCATTCCAAGATGAACGTGCGGTTGCCCAAGGGAAGGAAGTTGCCCGGAGAGGAAGACTGCACCTATGTTGATTCAGAGGATGAGGATGATGTTGGATTTCGGGTTCCGGCAAAACCCTCGAGGTTCTAACACTGGGGTGCGCACGAAGATTCCCCCCTACCTAATCACGCCCTCCACCTTGCCGCGATCTCAAAGCCTAGCTCGACGAACCCGCAACGCAAGAGATACGAGATTTATACTGGTTCGGGCCACCGTTGTGGTCTAATACCCTACTCCAGTGTGGTGTGGTGGATTGCCTCTCGGGCTGAGGATGAACAGTACAAGGGGAAGAACAGCCTCCTGAGGCGACGTGTTCTTGTGCTTGGTGGGTGTGTGGATGATCTGAAGCTGTTCTCTCCTACTGTGGTGGCTGGTCCTATTTATAGAGGCCCTGGTCCTCTCCCCAAATATTGAGCGGGAAGGGAGCCAACAACGGCCAATTTGAAGGGGGACAACTAGTACAAGCTATCCTGACTAAAGGTGGTCTTCGCCTGCCAAAGGCTCTGGTGGTGACGCCGTCTTGGGCTCCACGGTGACCTCCGTCCTGCCGTCCTACTAACCTTGGTCTTGTTGCACCGATATGGAAACCTTTGCCTGATGCCTTGGTACTCCTCGCCTGCGCTTGCCTCCTTAGCACCAAAGAGGAAACGAGGACGCTGCGCGCGCTGGCGCCCGCCTGGCGCCCGCCTGACCTTGGTCATCATGGCTTACGTCACTGGAACCTCGTGAGGTTGGCCCTACCATGATCTCTCCGCCCCTCGGGAGCCAGCTTGACGAGGCCGCTCCCGAGGAGGTCTTGCGTCGTCCGCCTCGCAAGGCTTGGCCCCTCGCGAGGGTCTTGAGTGTTTGTTGGTGAAGATGGGCCGTACTGGGCCGCGAGTGGAGCCACGCCGTGGGCCGCAGGCAGGCAAGTCTGGGGACCCCCGTTCCTAGAACACCGACAGTAGCCCCCGGGCCCAAGGCGTGCTCGGACTTGGCTTCGAGGCGAAGCCAAAGGGCAAGTGCGGAGCGTCGCAGGCCCCAACAGCCTGCGGCCTTGGTCGATGCGTGGTGGTTGATTGGACGTGGGCGGCCCCGCTTCGCCACGCAGCCTTGAAATCCGCCTGGCTAGGCAGCCACGACATGCTACACAGTTATTTCCCCATTGCCAGCAACACACTCCCCAATCTCTTCGCTTCCTCGTACCTCTGCTTCCTCTTCCAATCCGACTTGAGCTCAGTCTTCTCTATCGCCATGGCGCTGAACCGGACGGAGAAAGGGAAGAAGCTCCTTTCCTCAGCCAGCCTACCTCTAGTCGTCGAGCCCGCGGTCGGCCGATCGCGGGTGCTCAACCAGGAAGCCATGGATAAAGTCTGCCCTGCCCTCGCTACCAGCTTCAACGAGTGGGGAGGGACGGTGGCCTAGCCTGCGTCCCGAGCCACCATCGATAGGACGGCCACCGAGGTCCAGTTCTTCATCGACGCCTTGTGGACTGGCCTGGTCCCTCCCTTCTCCGCCTTCTTCGATGCCGTGCTTTCCCATTTCCAGATCCATATGCTGCACCTTAATCCCCAATTTGTCGCCCTTCTCGCCGTATTCGCCTTCGTCTGCGAGGCCATGGTGGGCATTGCTCCTTCTGTGGCCCTCTTGTGCCATTTCTTCTCGCTGTACCTGACCAACCCTCGGCAGTGCTCGGGGTGCCTGAGCTTCCAGGCCGTGGCGGTGACAGCTGGCTCGGGGATCGACTTTGATCTCCCGCCGTCTACGAGCAAGTTTCGCACGCGGTGGGTGTATGTTGATGTCGGAGTACTCAGCCCCCTGCTCTCGTCTGTGTCGTCTGCCGCCGTCCCCAGCTCCGGCTGGGGTCATGAGGAGCTCGTGAGTTCCCGTCTCTCTTTCGTCTGGTTCCGGCTGAGGAGGCTAAAGGATCTTGGTGTGACCACGCCCAAGGTGATGAAGGAGTTCCTCCGACGCCGCATCGCCCCACTCCAGCGCCATTCCTAGCCGATGTGGGCCCTGACCGGCAACCAGGATCGCATGAGGCTTCAGGAATCGGGGCTTCCGGCCAAGGCACGAAGGACGGTGCTCGAAGTCTTGGCTGGTGACCCCTCGCCGGGTGATTTGCCGCAAGAGGGTTGTTGCTTGTACAGCTGCTCGAACAGAGTGGAGTTCGTAGGGCAGATGCCCTCCTTCGATGAATGGGGGTTGCGTCCAGTCGGCCTTCTGGGGCCTCGAGAGAATCCCGTCACCGTGGTTCCTCTCCTCGTCGATGGCGCTGAGCTTGCCCCAAGAGTGGACGCAGGGGGGCAAGCACCGCTGGAGGCCGGAGGCGCGGGTGCCGAAGTGTCGATGCTGCCTGAAGCTCCCGAGGCGTCATCCTCGGGGACCCGTGATTCCCGTCCTTGGGCGACAGCTGACGGGGCGACACAGTCTGCTGCTCCTGAGGCCGAAGCTCATGAGGCCTCGGCAGGTCGTCGAGAGGCAGAGCCCGATAGCTCTCCCCAGCATGGCGCTCCTGAGGTCGTCTCCTTGGGTGCTTCACCAGTCGCGCACCGTGCTGGTCGCCACGTACAACGCCTGGGCCGGTTCCGCGTAGAATTTGCGGTGCTCCGTCAGAGGAAGGGGTCTCCAAGCTGCAGTAGTGGCAACATCCGGCCACCGAAACACAGGAAGTACATCGCCATAGACGAGTAAGTACCTTATCTTTGTAATTCCTGTGTGCCGCTTCCCTTCCTGGCGGTGGTTCTTCAGGATCCCTTCAGCCAAGGCCGTGGAGCCTCCTGAGGAGCAACCTCCTCTTGCCTCTACTCCCCCGCTAGCCTTGAGCGCCCCAAGCCCGCGCGCCGCCCCCGGCGCGGGGTCGGCTGGAGAAGCGAGCCTGCCTGCAATGTGCCTCGAGCCCGTGCCCTTGTCATCTCTCCTCCGCGGCCTTGCTTGGAGTGCGGCCGGTGTACCAAGGGCTCCTCCTCTGGTCGTGGACGTCGGCTGGATGGCTTCGATCCTGGGCTCCTCTTCAAGCGGCGGGTCTATGTCTACTCGGGCCCCCCTCGGGGCCCGACCAGCGACCGAGGGGGCGCCAGCCCCCAGCCCCCTGCTGAGAGGGGGCAAGCCGCTTCAGACTCCGTCGGCAACTCCCGTGGCGGAGGACAGAATCGGCCGCGCGCTTAAGTTTGCGTACGAATGAAGCGTCGTCCACCACGAGCTTTTCCAGGAGGCGATGGGCGCGATGAACCGGCTCGGTGGGGAACTCGCGGATGTAGACACGCGCCTCGAGGCCGAGGGTCTTCGGTTGATGGAGGAGTGGCATAAGCTGAAGGTGGCTATCAACCTTGCACGCCACCAGCGCGAGCTTGACAATGCGAAGGCCGAGGCGTCTCTTGCGACCTCGCGCGAGGCCTGCTCCCGAGCCTTGGAAGAAGCCCGAGAAGCCGACCGCCGCCGCGAGATCGCCAAGAAACGCGCGTGGGAGCTCCAGGCCTGGAGTGCCTCCTTGGAGTGGCAGGTGGAGGCGCGCCAAGCCGCCCTTGCGTTGATGAGAGGGACGCCTGCCGAGGAGGAAGAGATCCTGAAGCGCGAGGAAGCGCTGGCGCTGGAAGCCATGGAGCGCAGCCTCGAGTTTGAGCTGTTGGAGACGAGGGAGCGCCAAGTTGCTCTAGCGGAGGATGCCGTCGGGGCGCGCGAGGCCCGGGCTCAGGAGGATGTCGATCGCCGCATGGCCGAGGCTCGCGCGGATCTTGTGGGCAGGTATGACTTGAAGCTGAAGTTCGTAGAGGCCGAGGCTGCGGGCAGGACTGCTACCCTCAAGTCTAGGCTGACTCAGGCGGAACGGCGCGAGGAGGTCGCTGCAGCCGCCCTGGTCTCGGCGCGGGCTGAGCTGGCCTCTGCCCGCGCCGAGCTGCTTCCTCTTCAGCAGTGGGTCACCAACGCCGAGTCCTTTGCGCAGCAGAGCAGGGAGGAAGTGCTTCAACGGCAGACGCTGGAGCGCGTGCATGCCCCCATGCTCCAAGACCTCAGGATCAGGGCCAACACGGCGCTGGGCTATATCTGCGACGAAAATGCCCCTCATCCCCACGCGAATGATTACGCCAGTCACCTTCGCTTCTTCGCCGACGTGGTGATGCGTCTGGAGAGCCGATCCGGGAGGGCTCGCCAGCTTGTTGAAGAGAGGAGTCGCGGCTTGCTCGGGCGTGCGTTCTCCCGCATCTTCAGCCACCTTCAGAACACTTGCCCTAACTTTGATTTTGACGCCGCCATTGCTCACGTACCCGAGGCCATCCGGGGTGACCTGGCGTGATGGGTGGAAGACAATGTGGACGCGCTGGTCAGGGCCTTCACTTCCGATGATGATGCGGTGGTGTCACAGCGGATGAAGGCGACGTGGTCAACGACGGCGAGGGCAGCGTCGGTGACGGTGACGGGGACGCCAGCGATGGCGATGGCGACGACGATGCCAGTGATGCGTCTGAAGGCGACCCGGGGGACGCCGTGAGCGACATGTCCAACTGAACCCGTGCTCCCCTGTTGTTTATCCTGCATGCAAAACTCGGGCACGGCCCTGGAGGTTGTAAGAGCATTTTGGGAGGGGAAGCCCCTCATGTAAACAGATTGTTGTCTCTATTCTTTAGGCCAAGCTAGATATTATGTCTTCATGAACCCGTGAATCCTGCGGCGATTTCGTTGTCGTAATTTACCTTAGCCAGAACAGGTCCCGAACTGGCTCGTGAGGTCGTGAGTTTCTGAGGAGCCTCTGAGGAGTTTGCCGATCCGTCCGAGGGGGCCTCGCGAGAAGTAAGCGCCAATCATGGCAGGGCATGCATGCGGCGTTTGCGTGCTATGCCCAGCCCCCGCTCGCGAGGAGGAGGCAGTAGGCGCAAACTCCGAATTAAGGCAGGAACCAGATCGCAAGAAATCGCACGAACGAGAAAAGTCACCCCCCGCACACACCAATGAAAATTCAGCTTCAACTTAAATCCAAAGCCAGAAAGCAAGGCTACAGAAAAGAGGTTAAATGCAAATGGCCGCGTCCGACAGCTAGTCTAGTCTTGTTGTCTTCTCACCAGCGTGGAGCTAAGTGCTGCCACTTGGACGTGGGAGGGAGCCCCCGAGGCCCGAGGGCGGCGCTCCTGAGACTCCGGGGTGTGTACAACCCCACTCATTATTACGTGAGAGTGTCACGAGCGGAGACCTTCACAGGCGCGAGCCTTACTTCATATCGCCAGGCGAGGGCCTTGCCTTGCGCCGCCCTCAACCACCATTGGGGGCGTCCGGAAACCAGGACGTCACCAAGGGGCAAAGGGGACACTAGCGGCGCCCTCGGTGACCACGGGTCCTCTGCCGGGGGAAGGCTCTCCAGCGCCTCCCCGGCAGAGGGCCTACCTCCGGGGGACACCTTGCTCCGTGCGGCATGGGGAGGGGCCTTGCTCCCGGCGCCTCTCCTGCAGCCCCCAGTGCGCTCCTCCTGGCGGAAGGGAGGCCGTCGAGCTGGGACCGCCATCCGCTGTTGTGACCTGATCCTCCTGCGGCCCATGGTTAGCATAAGCTTGCTCCTGAGAGACTAGTGGTACCCTGTAGCTGTTGTTGCCCGCGCGGTTGGTGAGGCTCCCGAGAGGCTCCTGGAAGGTCTCAGCTTCTAGCGCCTCCTCTTCCCAGCCCGGCTCGAGGAACGAGTTGGGTCATCTTCCGGCGCGTACTCCTGGTCCATCATGCGAGGCACGTAGGCCTCCAAGGCAGTCGCCTCGAAGACCTCGCCGTAGTGCCCCATGCTCCATGTTGCCCGGCCCAATGCACCGCCCTGAGGATGGTTGGGTGGCATCCCGCCGGGGCCATAGGTGGCAATGCTCGTACCCGCGCTCGTTGGAGGTGGCGCGGGCGCGCTTGGGCGTCCGGTGCCGTTGGTCACGCCGGTGTCGATGAAGCCCAAGGGTGCGACCGGGGGCGCGCGGGCGCGGCGAGGCCCACCATGCGATCCGGTCGTGACCTGAGGTGTAAGCAGGGAGCAGAAGGGCGGTGCTCCCGAGGCTGCGGCGTATAGGAGCTCGGCGATGTGCTCCAGCAATGCATCCCGGCCGCTCTCCATTAACCGGCATCGCAGCAGCTCCCGAGCCACCGTGAGCGCGGCCCTCATGTTTGCTTGTTCCCGTCGGGTGTGCAGCACCGTGGCCACGACATGGCTTGAGGCCCTTGCGGCTGCCCACGCTTGTCGTGGAGTAAGGGCGGACGGCGTGTGGTCGCGCCGCCCGCGCCCCGCAGCGTTTCACGGTGCGCGCGCTGCCTGGGGCGCGGGGTTGGGGTCTTCTTGGGCAGACGGGGTCGCCCGGGCTGGCCAAGCTCCCCAGCGGTTGGCGTTGGTCCTCGGGTCGCCGGACATCGGAGCTGCGGAGTGTCGGCGGATCAACTGGCAGAAGGAAAGCTTCGGCGCACCCCTACCTGGCGCGCCAAATGTCGGATTTCGGGTTCTGGCAAAACCCTCGAGGTTCGAACACTGGGGTGCGCACGAAGATTCCCCATACCTAATCATGCCCTCCACCTCGCCACGATCTCAAAGCCTAGCTCGACGAACCCGCAACACAAGAGACACGAGATTTATACTGGTTCGGGCCACCATTGTGGTCTAATACCCTACTCCAGTGTGGTGTGGTGGATTGCCTCTCGGGCTGAGGATGAACAGTACAAGGGGAAGAACAACCTCCTGAGGCGAGGTGTTCTTGTGCTTGATGGGTGTGTGGATGATCTGAATCTGTTCTCTCCTACTATGGTGGCTGGTCCTATTTATAGAGGCCCTGGTCCTCTCCCCAAATATTGAGCAGGAAGGGAGCCAACAACGGCCAATTTGAAGGGGGACAACTAGTACAAGCTATCCTGACTAAAGGCGGTCTTCGCCTGCCAAAGGCTCTGGTGGTGACGCCGTCTTGGGCTCCACGGTGACCTCCGTCATGCCGTCCTGCTGGCCTTGGTCTTGTTGCACCAATATGGAAACCTTTGCCTGATGCCTCGGTACTCCTTGCTGCGCTTGCCTCCTTAGCACCAAAGAGGAAATGAGGACGCTGTGCGCGCTGGCACCCTCCTGGCGCCCGCCTGACCTTGGTCGTCATGGCTTACGTCACTGGAACCTCGCGAGGTTGGCCCTGCCTTGATCTCTCCACCCCTCGCGAGCCAGCTTGATGAGGCCGCTCCTGAGGAGGTCTTGCGTCGTCCGCCTCGGGAGGCTTGGCCCCTCGCAAGGGTCTTGAGTGTTTGTTGGTGAAGATGGGCCGTACTGGGCCGCGAGTGGAGCCATGCCGTGGGCCGCAGGCAGGCAAGTTACGCCGACAGATGAGTCAACCAGTCTGAAGAAGAGCAAGGAGCGCAGTAAGAAGCGGAGAGGTAAGGCAGTGATGACTGTTCAAGGATCGGGTACGCCTAGTACCGGCAAGAAGGCCAAAGCTGAGGGCCACGACAAGGAAGTTGTCATGTGCACTGACTGCTGAGAAGCCGCTGCTGCCGAGAAAGCCGGGAAAGGTGATGGGCCGTACTGCAAGTTTCATAGGACCAAGGGCCACGACCTTCAAGAGTGTTATCAGGTTGAGCAGCTTGTCAAGAGATAGAGAGCAGAGTATGAGAAGGGTGACAAGGAAAAGGGTCAGAATGTTGCTGGCGGTAAGGGCCGTGGCGGTGAAGTAAATCGCCCCGGCAAACCCTTTCGGAACCAAGGAAAGCCCGCCAGAGGTCGAGAGAAGGAAACCGTGATGATGAGAGTGATGGAGGGGATGAAGAGGAAACCGGTGAGCAGGAGTTTCAGAAGGCCAGTGATGCCCTATGCATTGACGGGGGTGCATCTCTGCACATCTCTCACCGCCAACTCAAGCGGTGGGCGCGAGAAGTCAATGTTGTGGAACCAACGCCAGAGGCCCGGAAGCCGCTCAAATGGTCCCGTACGCCCCTCATCTTTGACGAGGAGGATCGTCCTAGTCGTACCACTATGGTAGGGTGTTTGCCATTGTTGGTCTCCCCAACAATTAGGAAGGTCAAGGTCACAAAGATGCTGGTGGACGATGGGGCTGGGTTGAATCTAATTTCCCTAGTAGTTATCAGCAAGCTTCAGATAGCAGAGGAAGAGCTAGAGGTTACTGACACGCTTCAAGGAGTTAATCCCGGCAGGAGCCATCCTAAGGGAAAGATCATGTTGCCGGTAACGTTTGAGGGAGAACTGAACTACCGGACTGAGAGGATTGTGTTTAATGTGGTTGACCTCCCCCTGCCGTACAATGGGATTCTTGGATGCCCGACCCTGGCTAAGTTCATGGCGGCATCCCACTATGCCTACAACACCTTGAAGATGCCTGGGCCACTGGGAGCCATCACCATCCCATCAGATGAGAAGGATGCCATCATTTGTGTGGACAAGATGTACCAGGACGCGGTTGAGGCAGAGGCAGCAGCAGCAGCTCCCGCTAAGGAAAGCAAAGGAAAAAAGAGAGGTTGTCGTGACTCCGGCAAAGAGTCCGGGAAGCGTGCCCCCACCGAGTGCACGACACCCATTTGACGACGTGCCGGAGTGTTCCAACAGCAAGAGATCCAAGGTCGTTGCACCCCAAGTGAAGAAGGTCCCGGCAGGGCTGGCATGCGTTGATAGTACTTTCACTATCAGCGCCACCCTCGATGAAAAATAGGAAAGCACGCTCGTTGTCTTCCTGCGGGCGAATATCAATGTTTTTGCCTGGCAACCATCTGATATCGCCGGTGTTCCTAAGGAGGTAATCGAGCACCACCTTGTTGTCTGCCCACATGCCCGTCCTGTCAAGCAGAAAGTCTGGAAGCAGGTCTTGGAGAGGCAGCAGTTCATTGCAGAAGAGATTAAGAAACTTGAGGCAGCTAGTTTGGTCAGAGGAGTGCTGCATCCCACGTGGTTGGCAAATCCAGTGGTAGTCCGGAAGGCTAACGAGAAGTGGAGGCTTTTCATAGATTTCACAGATCTCAACAAAGCTTGCCCGAAGGACCCATTTCCCTTGCCGCGTATCGATCAGATTATGTGATTTGCTCTCCTTTCTGGATGCATATTCTGGGTATCACCAAATCTTCATGTCCAAGGAAGATGAAGAGAAGACGTCGTTCATCACTCCATGTGGTACGCGCTGCTTTGTCTGCATGCCATTCAGATTAAAGAGTGCGGGGTTCACTTTTGCAAGGGCAGTGCAGATTGGTTTTGAGCCACAGTTGCACAAAAACATAGAAGCCTATATGGATGATATTGTGGTGAAGACCAAGGATAAGACCACCTTATTCAAGATTTGGAGGATACATTTGCTAACCTGTGCAATATCAATTTGAGGCTCCACCCGGAGAAGTGTGCACTTGGCGTTCCCTCCGGCAAGTTCCTTGGGTTCTTTGTATCCCGTCGCGGGATCAAAGCCAACCCCGACAAGATCAAAGCTAACGAGTAGATCCAAGCGCCAAGAACAGTTAAGGATGTGAGGCGTCTGACAGGATGCATTGCCGCACTAAGCAGATTCATCTCCAAGTCTGTCGAGCGCGCCCAACCTTTCTTCAAAATTTTGAAGAAGGCAGGGCCTATGAAGTGGACCCCGGAAGCGTTTGCAGCTTTGCAAGAGTTGAAGGCCTACTTGTCCTCTGTGCCTACCTTGGTTGCTCCCAAACCCCAGGAGCCGTTCCTGCTATACTTAGCAGCAACCAACCAAGTGGCCAGTGCGGCCTTGGTCACGCAGCAAGAAGTGGATGAGGCAGAGTGTGAGCAGGGACCGACAGAGTCAGAGAATGATCAGAACAGCAATGAGCACGACAATGAGAGCAACCCCAAGGATGCGACAAGGAAGAAAGTGGTGCAGCGCCTAGTGTACTTCGTCAGCTCCTTCTTAAAGGGGGCTATATCGAGGTACACTGGCGTGCAAAAGTTGATCTTTGGTCTCATTATGGCCTCAAGGAAACTACGCCACTACTTCCCAGCCCATGAGATCACGGTTGTTACTCGTTTTTCGTTGCAAAGCATACTCCGAAACCCTGAGGCTACCGACAGAATAGTGGAGTGGGCTTTGGAGTTATCCAGCTTTGGTTTGAAGTTTGTGAGCACATCAACTATTCAGAGCAGGGCATTGGCAGAGTTTATTGCAGAATGGACGCTAACCCCTGATGAGGAAGTGACAGAGACAGTTATCCCGGCAAGGAATCGCCCCAAGAATGGATTATGTATTTTGATGGTGCTTTTTCCCTACAAGGTGCTGGAGCTGGCGTGTTTCTTGTAGCCACCTCCAGGGAGCACTTGAAGTACGTCATCCAAATGCATTTTGCCTGGGAAGAAGCAACCAACAATACAGCTGAGTATGAAGGGCTCCTTGCTGGGCTCAGGATCGCGGCTGAATTGGGAATTAAGAAGTTGATCATCCGAGGAGATTCACATCTTGTGGTGAGACAAGTCAACAAGTATTACCAAAGTCCATTGATGGAGGCATACGCCGAGGAAGTGAGGAGATTGGAGGAGCGCTTTGACGGATTGCAAACAGAGCACGTACCCCGTGCAGAAAACAACATAGCTGATCATCTGTCAAAGTGTGTTGCGTAGAAGCTTCATGTGGAACCAGGGACTTTTGTTCTCCATCTCACTCAGCCCTCCGTATCCCCAGCAAAAATGGCCTGGAAAAGGAGAAAGTTGGACTCCGGTAAGCCTCTCCCGGTAGAGTCGTCCGCTCCTGGCAGAGACCCTGCCAGAAACAACTCCTCACAGCCTGCCGGACCACACCCTCCAGCCGGGCCCATGGACCCCGCAAACGAGGCATGTGCCCCGCAGCAGAGGAGGTTCCACTAGTCCTCGTTGCCGAGCACCAGGCTCCAACTTGGGCAAGGCACATTGTCCACTCCGTCCAAACTGGAGAGCTTCCCGGTGCCAAGACAAAGCTGAAAAAGTAGCCCGGAGGGCCAGTATGTATCAGTTTGTCGATGACACTCTGTACAGAAGGAGGCCCAATGGTGTGAAATTGAAGTGTGCCTGCCGGGAAGAAGGAAAGGAACTGCTGGCTGAAATACACAGAGGCATGTGCGGCTCCCACATTGGATCAAGGGCATTAGTTGGGAAAGCATTCCGGCAAGCACTATATTGGCCCACAACCCACCATGGTGCGGTTGAGCTACTCACCAAATGTGAAGCCTGCTAGTTCCATTCCAAGAAAACCCACCTGCCTGCCCAAGCTCTTCAAACAATCCCTCTATCATGGCCATTTTCGGTCTGGGGGCTCGATATCCTCGGCCCCTTCCCCCGAGCAATCGGGGGCTTTGAATTCTTGTTTGTTGCCATCGACAAGTTTACAAAGTGGCCGGAAGTGACTGCTGTGAGAAACGTGACTGCTCAGTCAGCTATCAAGTTCTTGAAAGAATTGGTGTGTCGTTTTGGAGTTCCGGCAAGGATCATTACCGACAACGGTACGCAGTTCACGAGCCGCGCCTTCATGCAATATGTTCATGCCCTCGGATGCAAGATCTCATTCGCCTCTGTGGCACACCCATGGAGCAATGGACAAGCTAAGAGGGCGAACATTGAAGTGCTGCGTGGAGTCAAGACAAGAACTTTTGATACGCTACAGAAGCACGACAGGCAGTGGATCGAAGAGCTGCCGGTAGTTCTCTGGTCCCTCAGAACAACACCAAACCGAGCTACCGGGCAGACTCCCTTCTCCCTGGTCTATGGGGTAGAAACAGTTATCCCCACGGAACTCATTTACGGGTCGCCTCGAGTGCTTGCCTACGATGAAGTAGCGCAAGATCAGCACCGGCGTGACGATACTGTGCTACTCGAGGAGAGCCGTCTCCGGGCTGCTACGTGTGCTGCACGCTATCAGCAAGCCCTGCATCGCTATCATAGCCGTAGGGTTCACGCCCGGTGTTTTGAGGAAGGTGACCTTGTCCCTAGGCGCGTTCTATCCGCCAAGGATACAACAAGTTGTCATCGAAGTGGGAAGGCCCTTACCGGGTAGTACGATTCTCCAGACCTAGCGTAGTCCGTCTGGAGACCGGAGATGGCACTCAGTTGCAAAACTCAGGGAATATTGAGCATCTCCGTAAGTTCTACCCGTAAGGCGCGGCTGTCGACCCTGTGCAAGAGAAAATAAAGAAGCGCCGTGGGGGGCCCCCGACTAAGATTGCATGCATGCATGAGTATTCCAAGATCATTGCATAAGCATTTCATGAGCTTTGCATATGCATATAGATAGGATCGCACCTGCATTCATTCTCATCTGCATGAAGCTGCAGGTGCCTAACGTGAACTTGGCTTCGACAAGGAGTTGAGAAGATTGCCCAGCACTGCGATCCCCGGTAAGCCAAACACATAAGTTCTACCTCATGTCCATTAGTGTTCTGTAAGCTATAACTTGTGCATAAGAAAACCTCGCCACTCTTTGAGACTTAGGTGCTCCCATCCCTGACTCGAACACTGCTTCAGTCAAGATGGTCATAGTGGCATTTGGCAAAAAGAAGTTGGCGGGGGGTTGGTCCCTTTGTCTATTTGCCCGGTAGACGCAGCTCTCCGGCAGACAAAAAAGGGTGCTGGCAGGATAGCCTGCCGGGGAAAACTCGTTTATTTACATTGAAGAGGCATCTCACCTCTGCATGGTCATACACATGCACGGGTTCCCGGCAAGGTTCATGTTTTGCATTAATATGCTGATACAAGTACAAGCATTACAGAACACAAACATGGACTCGAGGAATTACATTATTTGAATTAAAATTTTGCAAGTGCCGACAGATTTAAGATTAAAAAAATATTAGTGCTCTGTAATGCCCTTTCTTGTCCCTCTCCTCCTAGGCACGACAGTCGAAGGCGAGGAGGGCAAAAGGAGCACCTAGGCAGGAGCCCAGCCTGCTCCCATCGGGCTCCAGGAGAGGTAGCCCAACGGGAACGGGAGCACGAGGGAACGCCTCCATGGAGAGCACGGCGGAGGCGACCCCGTCGACCACTGCCACCAGGGCCAGCAGGACACAGCAGGGCTAACAGTGCTGCAGCCCGAGAGGAAGCCTGCCGGGGTCCAGCTGGAAGACTGCTGGAGGAGCGCGGGAGCACCATCCCCACCTCTGCATCCAACTCCCCGGCAAATCACACTGCCAGGAAGGAGATGTGGATGTAGATGATGGTGCTGCCGCCTGATGAAGATGGTGCAGGCGGCGATCAGCCGGAGTGAGAGTCGCTCTCACGCCCGCTGCCGTCGTCATCGCCGTCACTGTGCTCCTCGCCGCTCCCGCTTGAGGAGGAGCTTTCGTCGCCGGTCGAGCTCTCCGCGCAGCACCCTAAGCGACCTCCCGAGCACCCGAAGATCTTGACGTAGAGCAGGCCGCTCTCCATTAATTTGAACTGGAGAACGTGCCCCTCCGAGAAGCCGTGGGCATGGGCGAAAGTTTTCTAGCCACGACGGAGGTACCTTACGTGAGGAGCAGGGAAGTCGACATCAACCCACATGATGTCGTTCCCACAGCCCCTCATGTGCAACCTGAGAGGGCGTGGTTGTTCCAGCTCCATCTCCCGCGCAAAGGGAGTTGGAAGGCGGAGATGACGGCACAAAGGCTTGTATAGCCTGATGATGAACTCCCGAGGTTGGTC
Organism: Aegilops tauschii subsp. strangulata; assembly: GCF_002575655.3. Lineage (NCBI taxonomy): Eukaryota > Viridiplantae > Streptophyta > Magnoliopsida > Poales > Poaceae > Aegilops > Aegilops tauschii. Next base: position 233,314,589 of record NC_053039.3, read on the forward strand.
TCCGACGTGGCCTTCCATCGGGAGTGGAGCCGCCGGTGGGGGCGCAGCCAAGGCGCCGCCCCGCCCTCCTCCTCCTCGAGCACCGCAGCGACCTCGACCTCGTCCCCTTCTTCCTCCCCTCATGGCGGGTTCTGCCACCATAGGATCCGGGGGAGGAGGGATGCGCTGTCAAGTAGAAGCCCTCGTCGCTACTGCTGGGACACTGTCGTACCCTCGCCCTCTCACCATAGCTTGAAGGGAAGGTTTGCGGAGAAGAAGAAGAAGGAGTGTGTGTGCAGAGAGGCACCGCCCCTGCCCCTTTTTATAGGGGGCTGGGCAGGGGGCTGGCTCCTCATATAGGAAATGGCCAACCCGCTCCTTCAATACGGCCTCTCTGCACCCTCCGTGGCACTGAGAATTAAGGGCGACCCTCTGCTCCAACCATCAGCGCTCGGTTTTTGGCAACGGCACTCCTCCTCGTGCCCTCCGCATCCACCACCCACCACACCCAATGCATGCGGAACACATGGTAGGTGCGTGCGGAACGGGAGGCAAGTGGGATGGCAGTTTCTGCCCCGTGATCGTGGGGCGAGGAGTATCCGTAGGCCACGACCGAAGTTCTTCCACAACGTTGCGCACGACGCGCGGAGAAACCGGAAACTGGCCCAAAATCAAGGCTAATGAAGGAGCAAAGAAGACCTCAAGAGACCAGCCTCTTCAGCAACCCCGCCTGTGCACTTATTAGGCCCTACCCCGACGACGCTCGGCAGCACGTTCGGGGCAGGCCCGGGGGCTTCTGTCGGTGCAACAAACCCTGGGTCTGTTGCCCAGACTCTGCACAGGCTCGGGGATGAGATCGAGGCTCCAACCCAAGTCAGAGTACAAGGGACCAAGAGATTCGAAGGATCCCCATGCAAATCAGAGGGACCAAGATCAAGGCAGAGAAGCAAGATATCATCAACAGAAAGGCCTCCTTTGGCGGGGAGGCGAGCCCGGCAAGGGGCGAGGCCACCCCCAGAAGCAGACAATCAAGGCATCCCGACAAAGCCTGCCGGGACTCACGGAGGCAAAACCACCTCACCAGCCACTTCACCATGACCCACGTCGTCAATCAGTGCGGTGTCAAGCCGCAGAGTGACTAAGTGGCAGCCATTCGCCACATGACAGCCTCTCCCCATAGGAAAAAACCCACAGATGACACCCGTCCTGCGACGTGTCAAGAGAGCAGGCGTGGAGCTGGCAAGATAGCCCGGCAAGCCTTGCCAGGCAACCAACAATGTGACGTTAAGCGGTGCATCTAATGTGCCCTGTCAGCCCGTAGAGTTACGTATGATAGCATTGTTTGCTATCTTATCAGTGCGTAATGACTACTTTGACATTGTGGTAACCCCTTGATCTATAAAAGGAGGCCCATGGCAACTGTAGAAAGGGTTAGAAGGTTGGATAACTCACACTCCCATACACGCGTAGCCACTGCCGCCCTGAGGCAACCCTTGCCAGGCAAGTGTACTACGCTCCACTGCCACCTTTCCACCATCAATTCACCAAAGCAGGAGTAGGGTTTATGCCTCGCGTCGGCCCGAACCTGGGTAAAACTGCCCGCGTGATCTCTGTCGTGCTGCCCCATGCTCTGCTCTTTGTGCAACACGTCCCCCTGCGGAACCAGCAAAGGGCCTCCTAGTCCCATAGGTGGCCATGGTTTCCCGCGACAATCGCATTGCAGAATTGAACCAAACAGTTAACTAAACACCACAACAAATGAACCAATCGTTAACTGATTACCACATTGCACAATGTATAACATACTAGAAGATTAGACAGTTAACTAAACAAAGCATGCATGACAACTTGGAAATATATAAATTGTATTCATTTCTCATGTATTTTGTAAAGATAAATTCGATTTATTTCTCACATTGAAGACAATACAAAATTGCAGCCTGAAGATTTTAACATCACATTCGCAGAATTGAACCAAACAGTTCACTGAAGATGACAACTAATTAACCAAACAGTTAATAAGTGAGCACCACATTGCACAACATATAGAACATATACACTAGAGCGACAGATTGCATGGTAAAATTAGATAGCACAATTCACTAGAATTTGTTAAGAAAAGGCAGGAGCAGCACACGCAATGGGTAAACCGAGCATGCTTACTGACGTAGCTAGCAAATGGCAAGGTGCTCCTCCCAGATCTGGGGGTCGGCACGAATGATAGCCATCGCGATCTCATCCGCGCGTGCGGCTGCTACCTCTTGAGCATGCGTTGGTTTTCCCTTGAACAGGAAAGGGTGATGCAGCAAAGTAGCGTAAGTATTTCCCTCAGTTTTTGAGAACCAAGGTATCAATCCAGTAGGAGGCCACAAGCAAGTCCCTCGTACCTACACAAACAAATAAGAACCTTGCAACCAACGCGATAAATGGGTTGTCAATCCCTTCACGACCACTTGCAAAAGTGAGATCTGATAGAGATGATAAGATAATATTTTTGGTAGTTTCATGATGAAGATTGAAAGTAAAGATTGCAAAGTAAAATAGATTGGAAACTTATATGATGGAAAATAGACCCGGGCGCCATAGGTTTCACTAGTGGCTTCTCTCAAGATAGCATAAGTATTACGGTGGGTGAACAAATTACTGTCGAGCAATTGATAGAAAAGTGCATAGTTATGAGAATATCTAGGCATGATCATGTATATAGGCATCACGTCCGTGACAAGTAGACCGAAACGATTCTGCATCTACTACTATTACTCCACACATCGACCGCTATCCAGCATGCATCTAGAGTATTAAGTTCAGAAGAACAGAGTAACGCATTAGGCAAGATGACATGATGTAGAGGGATAAACTCAAGCAATATGATATAAACCCCATCTTTTTATCCTCGATGGCAACAATACAATACGTGCCGTTTCCCCTACTGTCACTGGGATCGAGCAATGCAAGATTGAACCCAAAGCTAAGCACTTCTCCCATTGCAAGAAAGATCAATCTAGTAGGCCAAACCAAACTGATAATTCGAAGAGACTTGCAAAGATAACAAATCATACATAAAAGAATTCAGAGGAGATTCAAATATTGTTCATAGAAAATCTTGATCATAAACCCACAATTCGTCGGATCTCGACAAACACACCGCAAAAAGAGTTACATCGAATAGATCTCCAAGAAGATCGAGGAGAACCTTGTATTGAGATCCAAAGAGAGAGAAGAAGCCATCTAGCTAATAACTATGGACCCGAAGGTTTGTGGTAAACTACTCACACATCATCGGAGAGGCTATGGTGTTGATGTAGAAGCCCTCTGTGATCGATTCCCCCTTGGCGGAGCACCAAAAAAGGCCCCAAGATGGGATCTCACGGGTACAGAAGGTTGCAGCAGTGGAAATAGGGTTTCGTGGTGCTCCTGGTTGGTTTCGGGGTACATGGGTATATATAGGAGGAAGAAGTAGGTCGGTGGAGCTGCGAGGGCCCACGAGGGTGGGGGCGCGCCTCCCTGCCTCGTGGCCTCCTCACTTCTTTCTTGACGTCCACTCGAAGTCTCCTAGATCACGTTTGTTCCAAAAATAACTCTCCCGAAGGTTTCATTCCGTTTGGACTCCGTTTGATATTCCTTTTCTGCGAAACACTGAAATAGGCAAAAAAAAGAGCAATGCACTAGGCCTTCGGTTAATAGGTTAGTCCCAAAAATATTATAAAAGTGCTTAGCTAAGCCCATTAGACATCCAAAACAGATAATATAATAGCATGGAACAATCAAAAATTATCCCCAAGCTTAATTCATGCTCGTCCTCGAGTAGGTAAATGATAAAAACAGAATTTTTGATGTGGAATGCTACCTAGCATATTCCTCAATGTAATTTTCTTTATTGTGGCATGAATGTTCAGATCCGAAAGATTCAAGATAAAAGTTTAATATTGACATAAAAGTAATAATACTTCAAGCATACTATCAAAGCAATCATGTCTTCTCAAAATAACATGGCCAAAGAAAGTTATCCCTACAAAATCATATAGTCTGGCTATGCTCTATCTTCATCACACAAAGTATTTAATCATGCACAACCCCGATGACAAGCCAAGCAATTGTTTCATACTTTCAATGTTCTCAAACTTTTTCAATCTTCACGCAATACATGAGCGTGAGCCATGGACCACTACAGGAAACCGCTACTTTGCCGTCTGCCACGGCGGACGGCAAAGGCTCGAAAGGCGGACGGCAAAGACCTTTGCCGTCAGCCGCGGACGGCAAAAGGCTCCGGCAAAGAAGGCTACGGTAAACAGCTGCTTTGCCGTCTGCTTCCTGGCGGCGGACGGCAAAGAGCCTTTGCCGTCTGCGGCGGACGGCAAAGAGGGTGGACGGCAATAATTGCGCTGTCAGTCCGTTAAGTGGCTAACGGCAGACCTTTGCCGTCCGCCGCGGACGGCAAAATTTCTCTGGTCTTTGCCGTCCGCCTTATGATGTCATCTACACGTCACTAGATGGCAGGTTCTTTGCCGTCTGCCACTGATGGCAAAGTGCAGGTTCTTTGCCGTCTGCCACGGACGGCAAAGTCTTTGCCGTCTGCCACTGTAGGCAAACTGACCAAATGGGTCATCTCCCAGGAAGCACAGTTGGCTGCCACGTGGCTTCTTTGCCGTCTGCGGCAGACGGCAAAGAGCTCTTTGCCGTCGGTGGCAGACGGCAAAGAGCCTGCATATTGTCTGTTTTTTCTGTTTTTTGTTAAATCCCACAATTTGCACAGAAAATATATATGACATATAGATATATTTCACAGGCATTCATCACATAAACAAGTTCATACATCATTTCATACATAAACAAGTTCCATCCATCATTTCATACATAAACAAGTTCCATCCATCATTTCATACATAAAGAAGTTCCATCCATACATAAAGAAGCACTCCATAGCTAAGGTGACTAGAATGAGAAGACAAGAAGAAGAAGAGTAGAACAAGCACTCCATCCAGCACATAATGAAATCTGCAAAATGGCAAAATAAGAAAGTTAGAAATGGATCGTTTTTGAGGTAACTAAGGTGAAATGGATCGTTTTTGAGGTAACTAAGGTGAAATGGATCGTTTTTTAGCTCACTTAGGTCAAATGGATCGTTTTTTAGCTAACTTTGTTGAAATGGATCGGTTTTGAGCTAACTTTGTTGAAATGGATCATTTTTGAGCTAATTTAGTTGAAATGGATCTTTTTCAGCTAACTTAGGTGAAATGGATCATTTAAGAGCTAATTTAGGTGAAATGGATCGTTTTTTAGCTCACTTAGGTCAAATGGATCGTTTATGAGCTAAATTAGTTGAAATGGATCGTTTATGAGATAACCTAGGTAAGATGGGTCATTTTGGAGTTAACGTAGGTGAAATGGACCATTTTAAAGCTAACGTAGGTAAAATGGATCATTTAGGAGCTAATCTACGTAAAAGGGGTCATTTTTGAGCTAACTTGGATGAACTGCATCATTTATAAGCTAACCTAGGTAAAATGGGTCATTTTGGAGGAAAATAAGCTAACTCTAGGTCATTATGGTAAGCATATAGGAGGAAATAAAGCTAAGTCTAGGTCTTTATGCATTTGTTAAGCAAAACACTAGAGAAACTTACCGTGATCAGGGAGGTGTAGGAGCGGGGTGGCTAGTGCCGCTACCTGGAGAAGGATCGTGCGATGCGTTTCTGGAGTTAAGCTGCACCAAAGATCATTTCCAATGTCTCGTTAGCATTACGACACTCAAATGTTAAGACTACCAAGTAATGTTCATTCAAACTAAACTCACCGTGCTCCCAGGAGCAATCACTGGCATCGGCGGAGCGGGCTGACCGGACTTCTCGCACACAGACTGCACATTTGGTTTTCAGAACAGAGTCATACTAGTTAGTAATGAGACTCAAATGTTAAGACTAGCAAGTAATCTGCAGAAGAAACTTACCACAAGGAGCTCGTACATGGCCCTTGCCTGCATGTCATTCCGTGCCCTCTCCTCCTCCATCATCTTTCTCGTCCTCTCCTCCATCTCCCGCTGCCTCTCCGCCGCCTCCGCCAGAAGTTTCTCCGTTCTATCTCTCTCAGTCTGTATAGCAGCCTGCAACACCACTCACATGACCATTTGTAATCATTGATGGAAGCGCACACAATGTAATGGAGAAAGATAACTGAGTACGTATCACTAACCTTGATGGCGAGTTGCACTGGCCGTTCACGAGGCCTTATCTCAGGAGCGGAGCTCGACTGGTGCGCCTTGATCTCCGGGAGAGTGCTAGGACAACGGATAAGTCCATCTCCAATGGCTATGGAGCCATGGGACCTCCCGCCACCAGATATCATCACCAGCTCTGGATCAATGGGACCCTGGCTCCGGTTAAAGTCCTCCCCTTTCCTCGCCTTCCCCTCATCTCTATATCTCACGAGCTTGTTGTGGGAGGAGATGTTGGTGAAGTTGTTTGCATCATCGAGGTCAGACTGAGAGAAAGCCTTGACTTTCTTGAAAGAGCCAGTGTGGGCCATGGCATACAGGTCGTACACCTCTGGCACCTTATCCGCCTTATTGTGGCGTGCCTGAAAGAGAGAAACAATGAAAATTAGTAATTAAAGGGCTCAAGCTAGCATGATGAATGAATTGCATGAATCATATAGCAAACCACATACCCAGTTGCGCCCGAACTGATATAAGTTGGAGCTGCCTTGATGGTGTGGCACACCTTCCATTTGGGCACGTTTGTCCTTGGCCTGGTTGTGGAGGGCTAGCCATTCTTGTGAGCACCACTCATCGACCAACACCTCCCAACAATCCATCCGATCCGCACACCATCTCGGAGGCGCCTAAGTTAGCAAATAGAAACTTGAGCGCTACGGCTAAGAATGACTAAATGAAGGAACTTAAGTAGAAGGCCTTAAGAATTACCTTCATGTACTGCTCCTTACTCAGGAACTTATCGCGGCACGCCGGCTTGGTCTTCTTGATACCACGCAAGGCGTAGTAGTCTCGAACAGCCTGCACCCGAGCCTCGTGCCGTAAGTTCTGGAGTAGGCGCTTGCAGACGTTCTGGATAACATTTGCGCTGTCCTCCTCGTATCCCTCCTCACACCTGTAGAATGTCTGCAATCAAATGAGACAATATTGATTAGTACAATTAATAACTAGCTAGTTGAAGATTTTGAAATGTGTAAAGGAGAAATTACCCAGAACGTCCTGATCACCATGTCTGCCCTCGTGTCGCACAAGACACCGTCGATAATGACATCCGGCGGGGCCGGGGCAGCCACGTAGTGCTCCCAGCTCAACCCAAGCTCTGGAAGCCGACCCTCACCAGGCAACGTGACAAACCCCGGGAAGTTTTGCCGGCAAAGAACTCCAAGGACGGAGTTGGGCCGGCGGACACTATGATGGTGGTCCCAACCCCTGCAGCATGACAAGGCCAACGCATTAGTTATTTGAAGAAACGTGAATGCAGAAGGTACAAAAATATTAAATGCACTTACGTACCTCTCCCCATCAGGGAAGATCAACCACCTCTGCTCGCGGGTCGCCGGCACAGACGGGAGCCGTGTAGCACCACGCTGGTACACGGTGCCACCCTCCTCCTCAAGATCAGTCGGCTCCCCGCCATCACCAGCATGGCCACTCGGCTCCTCGGGCTGATCCGGCCAGGTACCCCATCCGGACGTGTGCTCCTCCGGGGTCTCGTGGGCCGAACTCTCGTGGGCCGAAGGCCAGTCGACCCGAGGCTCGTGGGCCCAAGACCCGTGGACCGGAGGCTCGTGGACCGGAGTCCGTGTAGCCTCCTCCTCGGACGAGTCCACCCTAGCAGTCACGTGCTCGGGTGAAACAGCTGGGGGTGGCGGCGAGGAAGGTGCCCTAGCAGTCACCCTACCTCCTCTCCCGCGACCACGTGCCCCACCTCCTCTCTTCCTACCTTGTCCCCTACTGGGCACCGCGGTCGACGAAGAAGGGCCCGGCGGTGTGGACATACTGTCCAGCAACGCTCGGCGGAGAGGTACGTCTGGAATCGAAGACCTCAGACCACGCGCCGACGAAGAAGGGGCCTTGGCGCGCTCCCGACCAGCGCCCACCATCTTTCAACACCTGCCATGACAAACAGTAAACGAAATTAGTACAACATAAAAAAAAGACCGACATGAATAATAATATGTGTATCACTTAAGTGTATCATCATCAAGTACAACATTAAAAAATTTAATACCTGACACTACTAATAATCTCGATCAGTATCATCAATAAATGCATAATCATCATCATCACTATAATCAATGACGGGCTCATAGGGTTCAGTGGCATCAACATGTGCAAGGCCACCTTGACGTAAGCGGTGAAGCAATGACAGGTCATCCGCAGCAGTAACCTCTTCTTGTTCCGGCTCTTCTTGTTCCTCCTCCGGGGTGATGTCGGATTCACTGTCGCTGTCTACTTCAATGTTTTGGGGTGAAGTATAGCGGTTCTTGAAACGCTTTTTGGAAAGACGTGTCTCTTGGAAGAATTCTCCTTCATATGTGTCTGGGTTAATGTGAGGTTCATAATCCTCTTCCTTTGGGGGAGATAGTCTAGCACGTGGCGGCACTTCATAAACGACATCCCAACCTTTCAGATTTGGATTAGTTTGGCAGGCCCACGGTAGATAGAATACTTGGGTCGCCTGTTGAGCCGTAATATAGACATCAGGAACATCTAAATGGGTGCTTTGGTTGATTTCAACTAGCCCTATATGTTCATGAGTCCTTCTAGTCTCCTTCGGCTGAAACCAATAACATTTGAAGACTACGACATTCGGTGGGTTTTCACCATAGAATAGAAGTTCATAAATTGCTTCAACTCTCCCATAATACTCGGTACCTCCTTCGCCGATAGCAGATACACAACAATTGTTCATGAAACAACTGCACATTTAAAACTACCCGATCAACACAATTATATATGATGTTTTTCATAACAAAATCGAAAGATATATGACCTAACTAATAATTCACAAATATATGACCCCGTCGGCTTCTGGAAGGCCAACGAACACCTTTTCGGGAGGTGTCGGGGGTCGGGGTGTCGTGTCGGTCTCGGGGTGCCGTGTCGGGGTCGGGGTCTCGGGGTCGGGGTGTCGGGTCGGGGTGCCGGGTCGGGGTCGGGGTGCCGTGTCGGTGTCGGGGTCGGGGTGTCGGGTCAGGCTCGGGGTCGGGGTGTCGGGGTCGGGGTCGGGGTCGGGGTCGGGGTCTCGGGGTCGGGGTGTCGGGGTGTCGGGGGTATCGTGTCGGGGGTCGGGGTGTCGTGTCGGTCTCGGGGGTGCCGTGTCGGGGTCGGGGTGTCGTGTCGGTCTCGGGGTGCCGTGTCGGGGTCGGGGTTTCGGGGTCGGGGTGTCGGGTCGGTGTCGGGGTCGGGGTTGGGGTGCCGTGTCGGTGTCGGGGTCGGGGTGTCGGGTCAGGCTCAGGGTCGGGGTGTGGTGTCGGGGTGTGGTGTCGGGGTCAGGGGGTCAGGGGGTCTTCTCATTCTTCTACTACTTCTACTTCTTCTCATTCTTCTACTTCTTCTCATCCCCCGTCTTCTTCTTCTTCTTCTTCTTTCTCCTCCTCCTCCTCCTCCTCCTCTTCTTCTTCTTCTTCTTCTTCTTCTTCTCCTCCTCCTCCTCCTCCTCCTCCTCTTCTTCTTCTTCTTCTTCTTCTTCTTCTTCTTCTCCTCCTCCTCCTCCTCCTCTTCTTCTTCTTCTTCTTCTTCTTCTTCTTCTTCCCCCTTCTACTTAACCTAAACCTAAACTAAAAACCTAAACTAATTAAAACTAAACTATTTAAACTAATTAAACCTAAACTAATTAAACTAAATAACCTACACTAATTAATTCTAAACTGAAAAAACTTAAACTAAAAAACCTTATCTAAACAGAAAAAAAACAAAAAAACAGAAAAAAATGGGATCGAGGGGCTCACTGTGGGGGGCGGCGACGGGTCGGGGAGGGGCCGGCGACGGGGGGCCGGGGCGGGGCGGTGGAGGAGGCGGGGCGGCGGGGGGACGGGGCGGCGGGGGGCCCGGCCGGCGGGGGGCTGGGGCGGGGCGGTGGAGGAGGCGGAGCGGCGGGGGCCCGGGCGGCGGGGGGGCCGGGCGGCGGGAGGCCGGGGCGGGGCGGTGGAGGAGGCGGCGGGGGGTCGGGGCGGCTGTGGGCCGGGGCGGCGGTGGGGCGCGGGGCGGCGCGGGGCCGGGGCGGGGGGGCGATGGGGCGGCGGGGAGCCGGGGCGGCGGGGCGGCGGGCGGCGGCGGCGGCGGCGGGGTCGGAGGAGAAGGGCGCGCGAGGACGAAGTGAGTAACAGGCGGGGGGGTACCTGCCGTTAGGCAAGTGCCCTCTTTGCCGTCAGCCAGCCTTTGCCGTCCGCCTTTTTGCCTCTTTGTCGTCTGCTAGCGGACGGCAAAGAGGTGGGCCGTTAAGATTTTTTCAAACGAGCGGGGGGTGGGGGCCACCACACTCTTTGCCGTCTGCCAGCGGACGGCAAAGATTCTTTGCCGTCTGCTGGCGGACGGCAAAGAGGTGGCTGATGGCAAAGAGCTTCTTTGCCGTCAGCCTTTTCTTTGCCGTCCGCTTACGTGTAGCTGATGGCAAAGAGCTTCTTTGCCGTCAGCTAGCAGACGGCAAAGAGCTGGCAGATGGCAAATTAGCTGATTCCAGTAGTGGACATAGCACTATATGTGGAATAGAATGGTGGTTGTGGAGAAGACAAAAAGGAGAAGATAGTCTCACATCAACTAGGCGTATCAACGGGCTATGGAGATGCCCATTAATAGATATCAATGTGAGTGAGTAGGGATTGCCATGCAACGGATGCACTAGAGCTATAAGTGTATGAAAGCTCAACAAAAAAAACTAAGTGGGTGTGCATCCAACTCGCTTGCTCACGAAGACCTAGGGCATTTTGAGGAAGGCCATCATTGGAATATACAAGCCAAGTTCTATAATGTAGAATTCCCACTAGTATATGAAAGTGACAACATAAGAGACTCTCTATCATGAAGATCATGGTGCTACTTTGAAGCACAAGTGTGGAAAAAGGATAGTAACATTGTCCCTTCTTTCTTTTTCTCTCATTTTTTATTTGGGCCTTTTTCTCTTTCTTTTTTTATGGCCTCTTTTTTTCTTTTCGTCCGGAGTCTCATCCCAACTTGTGGGGGAATCATAGTCTCCATCATCCTTTCCTCACTTGCGACAATGCTCTAATAATGATGATCATCACACTTTTATTTTCTTACAACTCAAAAATTACAACTCAATACTTAGAACATAATATGACTCTATGTGAATGCCTCCGGCGGTGTATCGGGATATGCAATGAATCAAGAGTGACATGTATGAAAGAATTATGAAGGTGGCTTTGCCACAAATATGATGTCCACTACATGATCATGCAAAGCAATATGACAATGATGATGCGTGTCATAGACGGAACGGTGGTAAGTTGCATGGCAATATATCTCGGAATGGCTATGTAAATGCTATAATAGGTAGGTATGGTGGCTGTTTTGAGGAAGATATATGGTGGGTGTATGATACCGGCGAAAGGTGTGCGGTATTAGAGAGGCTAGCAATGGTGGAAGGGTGAGAGTGCGTATAATCCATGGACTCAACATTAGTCATAAAGAACTCACATACTTGTTGCAAAAATCTATTAGTTATCAAAACAAAGTACTGCGCGCATGCTCCTAGGGGGATAGATTGGTAGGAATACACCATCGCTCGTCCCCGACCGCCACTCATAAGGAAGACAATCAATAAATAAATCATGCTCCGACTTCATCACATAACGGTTCACCATACGTGCATGCTACGGGAATCACAAATTTTACAACAAGTATTTCTAAAATTCACAACTACTCAACTAGCATGACTCTAATATCACCATCTTCATATCTCAAAACAATTATCAAGTATCAAACTTCTCATAGTATTCAATGCACTCTATATGATAGTTTTTATTATACCTATCTTGGATGTTCATCATATTAGGACTAATTTTATAGCCAAAGCAAACTACCATGCTGTTATAAAAGACTCTCAAAATAATATAATTGAAGCATGAGAGATCAATAATTTTATAAAATAAAACCACCACCATGCTCTAAAAGATATAAGTGAAGCACTAAGCAAAACTATTTAGCTCAAAAGATATAAGTGAAGCACATAGAGTATTCTAATAAATTATGATTAATGTGTGTCTCTCCAAAAAGGTGTGTACAGCAAGGATGATTGTGGTAAACTAAAAATCAAAGACTCAAATCATACAAGACGCTCCAAGCAAAACACATATCATGTGGTGAATAAAAATATAGCTCCAAGTAAAGTTACCGATGGACGAAGACGAAAGAGGGGATGCCTTCCGGGGCATCCCCAAGCTTAGGCTTTTGGTTGTCCTTGGATTTTACCTTGGGGTGCCTTGTGCATCACCAAGCTTAGGCTCTTGCCACTCCTTGTTCCATAATCCATCAAATCTTTACCCAAAACTTGAAAACTTCACAACACAAAACGTAACAGAAAATCTCATGAGCTCCGTTAGTATAAGAAAGCAAATCACCATCATAAGGTACTGTAATGAACTCATTATTTATTTATATTGGTGTTAAAACTACTGTATTCCAACTTCTCTATGGTTCATAACCTCCGATACTAGCCATAGATTCATCAAAATAAGCAAACAACACACGAAAAACAGAATCTGTCAAAAACAGAACAGTCTGTAGTAATCTGTATCAAACATATACTTATGTAACTCCAAAAATTCTAAAATAAATTTCTGGACGTGAGTAATTTATCTATTAATCATCTGCAAAAATAATGAACTAAATAGCACTCTACAGTAAAACGTTGTAGCTAATCTCGTGAGTGCTAAAGTTTCTGTTTTTTACAGCAAGATCATAAAGACTTCACCCAAGTCTTCCCAAAGGTTCTACTTGGCACAAACACTAATTTAAAACATGAAAACACATCTTAACAGAAGCTAGATGAATTATTTATTAATAAACATAACCAAAAAGCAAGAAACAACAATAAAATTGGGTTGCCTCCCAACAAGCGCTATCGTTTAACGCCCCTAGCTAGGCATTGAGATTTCGATGATGCTCACATGATAGACAAGAATTGAAGCGCAAAGAGAGCATCATGAAACACGTGACAAACATATCTAAGTCTAACATACTTCCTATGCATAGGCATCTTATAGGCAAACAAATTATCATAGCAAGCAAAAACTAGCATATGCAAGGAAGCGGAAAGAAACAATAGCAATCTCAACATAACGAGAGGTAATTTATCATATTTTCCTCTCTCATAACAATTACATGTGGGATCATAAGCAAATTCAACAAAATAGCTATCGCATAAAATATTTTCAACACGATCCACATGCATGCGAAGTTGACACTCTTCCAAAATAGTGGGATTATCATTAACTAAAGTCGTGACCTCTCCAAACCCACTTTTATCAAAAATACCATAAGATTGAACATTCTCCAAATATGTGGGATCTAAAGTTGACACTCTTCCAAACCCACTTTCAATATTATTGCAAACACTATTATCAATCTCATATTCATCATGGGGCTTAAATAAATTTTCAAGATCATAAGAAGAGTCACCCCAATCATGATCATTGCAACAAATAGTAGTCATAGCAAAACTAGCATCCCCAAGCTTAGGATTTTGCATATTATTAACACAATTGGCATTAAGAGAATTTATAACAACATCATTGCAGTCATGCTTTTCATCGAAGGAACTACCAAGTATGGGTGCAATAGCAACGATCTCATGTTGAACATAAGGAACTATAGCAAATTCATCTTCATAAATATTGGCATCATGGCCACAAGAATAACAAGCATCATGTTCATCAAGGGATATTTCAATCAAATCATCGGAATCATCATTATCTATATATTCATGCATATCATTATTTTCTTCCAAAGCAAGGGTCATTCTCTCAATAAATTCTTTGCCATAGACATTATGAGCATAGTTTTCATAGCAATATTTAAGTATGTCAAAAAATTCAGATTCGTAGAGAGTAATATCATACTTTCCAATCAAAGAAGCAAGTTCATAAGCACCTTAAAAGCAACAAATTCTTCAATTTGTTCGATATCATAGTAACTATAAACACCCTTTGCATAAGAAGATAAGATTTCATTATCATTAAACTCACATAGGTAGGGAAGGTGTTTTTTAGGGTTCTTAGAGCAACAAGTAAAATGATAAATTTCACAAAGATTCCAAGCATAACACATCAATTAGTTTATTTGATCCCATAAGAGTCTCCCTTTTTCAGACAAACAGTGACGCACAAAATGAGCATGCTCATCTAAAGATTTCCCATCAACTAGGCTAGTTGGGGTTTCAGCACGAGCGCATAAGGATCGAAGATGATCCAAGTAGAACACTTTAAGTGGATCCATATCAATAGATTTTTAGCAAGAAAAGATGCAAGCAAATAGAAGGCACATGGAAACACAAACAAAGATACATATGAGAAGAAGGCGAAGAAAAGGCAAAGGTTTTTGAAAATTGTTTTAGAAGTGGGGGAGAGGAAAACAAGAGGAAAATGGCAAATAATATAATGCGAGGGATAAGAGTTTGTGATGGGTACTTGGTATGTCTTAACTTGACGTTAGCCTCCCCGGCAACGGCGCCAGAAATCCTTCTTGCTACCTCTTGAGCATGCGTTGGTTTTCCCTTGAAGAGGAAAGGGTGATGCAACAAAGTAGCGTAAGTATTTCCCTTAGTTTTTGAGAACCAAGGTATCAATCCAGTAGGAGGTCACACGCAAGTCCCTCGTACCTACACAAACAAATAAGAACCTTGCAACCAACGCGATAAAGGGGTTGTCAATCCCTTCACGGCCACTTGCAAAAGTGAGATCTGATAGAGATGATAAGATAACATTTTTGGTATTTTTATGATAAAGATTGAAAGTAAAGATTGCAAAGTAAAATAGATTGGAAACTTATATGATGGAAAATAGACCCGGGGGCCATAGGTTTCACTACTGGCTTCTCTCAAGATAGCATAAGTATTACGGTGGGTGAACAAATTATTGTCGAGCAATTGATAGTAAAGTGCATAGTTATGAGAATATCTAGGCATGACCATGTATATAGGCATCATGTCCGCGACAAGTAGAGAGTAACGATTTTGCATGTACTACTATTACTCCACACATCGACCGCTATCCAACATGCATCTAGAGTATTAAGTTCATAAGAACAGAGTAACACATTAGGCAAGATGACATGATGTAGAGGGATAAACTCAAGCAATATGATATAAACCCCATCTTTTTATCCTCGATGGAAGCAATACAATACGTGTCGTTCCCCTACTGTCACTGGGATCGAGCAACGCAAGATTGAACCCAAAGCTAAGCACTTCTCCCATTGCAAGAAAGATCAATCTAGTAGGCCAAACCAAACTGATAATTCGAAGAGACTTGCGAAGATAACAAATCATACGTAAAAGAATTCAGAGGAGATTCAAATATTGTTCATAGATAATCTTGATCATAAACCCACAATTCATCGGATCTCGATAAACACACCGCAAAAAGAGTTACATCGAATAGATCTCCAAGAAGATCGAGGAGAACTTTGTATTGAGATCCAAAGAGAGAGAAGAAGCCATCTAGCTAATAACTATGGACCCGAAGGTCTGTGGTAAACTACTCACACATCATTGGAGAGGCTATGGTGTTGATGTAGAAGCCCTCCGTGATCGATTCCCCCTCCGGCGGAGCGCCGGAAAATGCCCCAAGATGGGATCTCATGGGTACAGAAGGTTGCGGCGGTGGAAATAGGGTTTCGTGGTGCTCCTGGTTGGTTTCGGGGTATATGGGTATATATAGGAGGAAGAAGTAGGTCGGTGGAGCTGCGAGGGGCCCACGAGGGTGGGGGCGCGCCCAGGGGTAGGCACGCCTCCCTGCCTCGTGGCCTCCTTGCTTCTTTCTTGACGTCCACTCCAAGTCTCCTGGATCACGTTCGTTCCAAAAATAACTCTCCCGAAGGTTTCATTCCGTTTGGACTCCGTTTGATATTCCTTTTCTGCGAAACACTGAAATAGGCAAAAAAACAACAATTTGCACTGGGCCTTCGGTTAATAGGTTAGTCCCAAAAATAATATAAAAGTGCTTAGTAAAGCCCATTAAACATCCAAAACAGATAATATAATAGCATGGACAATAAAAAATTATAGATACGTTGGAGACGTATCAGCGGCCGCGATTTGCTTCTCCGCTGCCAAATGCTTCTTGAGTTCCTGCCTATACTGCGTTCACCGTGGCTTTGGACGGTGCTTATTTGGTGGAGGGGTCGGTGATTTGGGTGGAAGGTGTCGCGCCGGCAGTCGGGGCATGTGGGATGTGGAAGGAGGAGGAGGATGGGGGTCACGTGTGGATTACCTGCCTGGATAGACGAGACCGAGCAGCGTGAAGGAGGGTCGCGGCAAGGAGGCGGCGCTACAAGCAAGGAGTGAAGGTTTAAACTTGGAAAGGAAGGCGGAAACAAGGGAAATGTGGCTTTTGGTAAGGGGGAGGGGCGAGGAGGTAGATATTTCCGCAGAAGCCAAAATTTTTGAATCGGTTCAGCGAAAAAACTGGCGTGCAAAGTGTCATAAGACACGGTCCCTTATTTAGAACTATGTACGATATGGTCACAAACGATTCAGATAGCTTAACCCGTGTGTGATGAGTTTGAACGTGAAAAATTTTGGTTCGAATTTACCTAGTTACAGTGGTCATCCATGTCATTGCATAATTTGGGTACACAAAGGAGACTACAGCACACCCACACTTCTTAATCGAGCAAGTTCAACAATTAAACAGAGCTAGCTAACCTAAACATTACTCTAACAAATTAAAGACCGGCGCTCTTAATTAAACAAAACAAAGAGTACTACTACGGCTGGTGCTCGTCGATCTCCGCCGCCTCCTCCATGTCCAGCTCGCGCCCGACGGTCTGCCGGGGAAGGGGCTCCATGGCATCCATCGCACCATACTCAGCAAGCATCTCGCCATCCGTGTCGGCCATCTCTTTGGAAAGGTCGCCACGAGCTGGGCGTGGGCGGCCGCGATCTGGGCTTGGACGGGCTCTGTCATGGCAAGGTATGCGGCGGAGGAACGGACGGCTGCTTGAACACTCTCGGCGATTGCAACTCTTCGGTCGTGGGTTGCCGACTGTTGTCGGAGAATCTTTGCTCGATTTGTGCGGTGACCACCACGAGCTGGGTGTGGGCGGCCTCCATCAGGGCTAAGGCTGCCACTGTGGAACGGACAACTGCTATGACGCTCTCGCCAGTTGCTATCGCTGAGGCAGATGTTGCTCCCACCACCTGAGAAGCAACAACGACCGTTTGGGCTACCTTGGCCCCCCAGTCGCAGATGCGGCCGCGCTCGTCCGCCTTGTTAGCACGCGGATGGCAGCTGCGGCCGCGCTCTCGCTGGAGTGGGCTGTCAAAGTTGCCCTCACGACGCGGGTCCATGTCCCCATCTTTCACCGGTGACAATTGAATAGTGAAATGATGTTTGGGGAGCGAGCTAGTGTGCTTGACACGCCGGCTATGGACTGTAGCTGACGCACCTTCTCGCGTAATCCATAGGCGAACTATACACCAATGGTGCTCCAAGATATTTTGTACTGCATCTCACACGGTTGGTGATAATAGACTGTGTGCGATCTACTTGATTTTTCATCTTGATTTGAGTTACATAATGGGGTCACAGCGGCAATGGAGGGTGTTTGAATTGCTAGAACTTTTATCTGCAGTGAACATGCAACTATATGTGTATCGTAAAAAAATTGAAATTATTCAGGGTTCGTTTGGACATTTTATACATTAAATTGGTTTTCTAGCCATCTCAGGTGCACAATTCAAAATTAAACTACATGCACATGCTCCGGTGCACCAACACGGGTTGTAAAATCATATATGTGTCCATGGGTTTATGCTTATGTCCCATGCAAGAAATGGGGATGAATTTCGAACACCACGGCACCGTGGCTTTCCGGCAAACGTTGAGGTACTTGCTTTTGTAATTCTAGTAAATCCAAAACCCGTCTAAAATGCATGAACCTTGGCATGCCATCATGGAATGGCATCAACATGCTGGGGTAAAAAATATTGTCCCATTTAGGGCAGGTTATGGTATAAGCTTCTCACAAACCAGAGCTTCTCACAAGAAGCCTGATGGTTCCGTTAAGGAAACATGTCACCTTTGTGGACAAAACGATATTCGTCGCCTCTTCTTGCTTTCAATTTTTTCCTGGTGCCAACACAGAACAACAGGAGTGTCGTGTTAAATTTTGAAAATTTTCGGGGATCGTTTGGACATTTTTATATGTTAATTGAGTTTTCTAGGCATTTATGTGCATAATTCAAAATTGAACTACATGCACGTGCTCCAGTCCATAAAAATGGGTTGCAAAATCAAATGTGTGTCCTTGGTTGCATGCTTAGGTCACATGCAAGAAATGAGAATGAATGTCAACACCTTGACACTGTCGCTCGGCCGCTAACATTGAGATACATGGTTTTAAAATTCTAGTAAATTGAAAACTCGTCTGAAATTCATGAAACTTGACATGACATCATGGAACGGCATCGACATGCCGTGGTAAAAATATAGTCCTATTTGAGGCAGGTTTGGGTATAAGCTTCTCGCCAACCAGAGCTTCTCTCACAACAAGCCTGATGGTTTCAGTAGGGAAAGTGCCACCTTGGGGGACGAAACGATATTTGTTGCCTCTTCTTACTTTCAATTTTTTTTTCTCGTGCCAACATAGAAAAACAGGAGTGTTGTGTCAATTTTTAGGATTTTCGGGGTTTGCTTGGACATTTTTATACATTAACCGAGTTTTCTATGCATTTATGTGAATTCAAATTTGAACTACATGCACATGCTCCAGTGCATATAAATGGGTTCAAAATTGAAATGTGTGTCCTTGGTTGCATGCTTAAGTCACATGCAATAAATGAGAATGAATGTCAAACACCTTGCCATTGATACATGGTTTTTCAATTCTAGTAAATCGAAAATGCATCCGAAATTTATGAAACTTGACATGCTAGCATGGAACGGCATCAGAATGCCATGGTAAAAACATTGTCCCATTTGGGGCAGATTGGAGTATATAAACTTCTCACAAGGCTTCTCACAACTAGCCTCATGGTTACGTTAGGGATTCACCTTTCTGGACGAAACGATATCCGTTGCCTCTTCTTGATTTCAACTTTTTCTAGTGTCAACATAGAACAACATGAGTGTTATGTTAATTTTAGGAATTTTTTGGGTTCGTTTGGACATTTTTATATATTAAACTGAGTTTTCAATGCATTTATGTGCATAATTCAAATTTGAACTACATGCACATGCTCTAATGCATATAAATTGGTTGAAAATTCAAATATGTGTCCTTGTTTGCATGCTTAGGTCCCATGCAAGAAATGGGAATGAATGTCAAACACCCTGCCACCGTCACTCGGCCGCAAACATTGAGATACATGGTTTTTAAATTCTAGTAAATCCAAAACTCGTTTGAAGTCATAAAACTTGACATGCTATCATGGAGCGGCATCAACATGCTGTGGTAAAAAATTTGTCCCATTTGGGGCAGGTTTGGGTATAAGGTTCTCGCAAACCAGAGCTTCTCACAACAAGCCTGATGGTTTCGGTAGGGAACGTGCCACCCTTGGGGACGAAACGATATCCGTTGCCTCTTCTTGCTTTCAAAATTTTTCTAGTGTCGATATACAACGACAGGAGTGTTGTGTCAATTTTTGGGATTTTTCGGGGTTCGCTTGGACATTTTTATATATTAACTGGGTTTTCTAGGCATTTTATGTGCATAATTCAAATTTGAACTACATGCACATGCTCCAGTGCAGAAAAATTGGTTGATATATGAAATGTCTGTCCTTAGGTGCATGCTTAGGTCCCATGCAAGAAATGGGAATGAATTGCAAACACCAGGGCACTGTTGGTTGCCAGCAAAACGTTGAGATACTTTGTTTTTAAATTCTAATAAATCCAAAACTCATTTGAAATTCATGAAACTTGGCATGCTATCATGGAATGGCACCGGACATGCTGTGGTATTTTTCGTGTCCATTTTGAGAGAAGGCGCATTCGAATACCAGCCAACAAAGGCACTTTGAAAAAATAGCTGCCACTTTAATATCTCAAATGTTTGTATAATTTAAATCTTGTGCGTTCTGTTAACCATTCACGTGAGGCCACGTGTCTTGGTTTTAATGGCTATAGGAGGTGCCGTGCGGACAGCTGCTTCACTGAACGGGAGGCGTGCGAGCGCAATCCGGTGCGCAGGCTGACCGATAGGCGTGCAAGCTCTCCTCCAATGCGCAGGCTCACCGGGAAGCATGCGAGTTGTATGTTGCGCAGGCTCACTGGGAAACGAGCCCTTTGACTTCCATGGCCGCCTGCCTTGCTTGCATCCTCTCCATTAATGGCGCCCGAGCCGCTGTTTAATACGAGCGGCCTTACTATTCGCCTCCCATTCCCCTCCCTCCCGCAGACCTCCGCCAACGCCATGGCGCGGAAGGATCATCTGCCACTAGTCTTCAAGTTTGGTGAAGTCGACTCCGAGACGGAGGAGATAGAAAATAAGGAGGAATGGGGCCTCATGGACATGGCCCTGAACGAGCTGGCCGCGACAGTTGCTGCCCTCGCGCCCGTCCTAGCTCCCATCCCCGGGCCCGCGCTAGCGACCATCCCCGTAGCATTGACGGGCTGGTCGCCGAGCACTATCGTAGAGTTGGAAGCCGCGGGCGTCAGCGAGGTCTCCGCGGACCCGCTCGAGCTCGTGTACATGACAGCGCCAGCGCCCATGCCCGTTGCCGTGCGCATCCCACCACCCACCGCGGCGCCGGTCCCCGTGCGTTTGCCTGCACCCGTCGTGCCCATGCCCATGCACACGCCCCCCTCAGCGGCATGGGACGCCGCCGTCGACCGCTACCTCGCAGCGCAACCAGTTGTCGTCCTCCCGCGCCCCGCCCAAGTTTAGAACATTATGTGCTACCTTGAAGGCTTCAACAACGACGTCCCGGAGGACGACAACGGCAACGTCGGCGTGGCACGCCGCCTCCGCCACCGCCGGAAATAGTTTTTTTGGTTTAATATTGTATCTCGATCATATGAATATAAATTCGCAGTGTGACTGAATGAAAGATGTGGTTTGAACGAACTTGCGTTTTTCTCTCTTAATGTACAGACTTATCAAACGATTTTCTTTTGAAAAAAATTCAATGGTTTTTAAATATAAAACACTCATCGCAAACGTTTTCGTTAGAACACCCGTATGCAAATAGACAGCTTCCCCAGAAAGCCAAGGGAAAATGTGCCGAGCAGGATTTCTGCAGCTCTTGATCGCAGACGTTTTTGATAGAACACCCGTATGCAAAGTGAGAGCTTTGGTCTTCCCCCGTAAGTCAAGGGAAAATTCACAGCGAAGGACTTGTGCATCTCTTCAATGCAAATGGTTCAGATTGAATACGGTATGCAAAGCGAGACTTCGACGCTAAGCTAAGAGAAAATGTGCTGAGCAGGATTTGTACATCCCTTCAACGCAAATGGTTGTTTTGGATGACCCATGTGGAACCACGTACAGACAAATTGGTAAGATTTGCATCTGTCATATTGGGTATATTGCCATTTGTCAACCTGGAAAGATTAACATTTGTTGATCTAGTAACATTGCCTTTTGTCAACCTTGTAACACTGCGATTTGTCAAAATATGCAGCTAGCACTATCTAATTTTTGCAACTAAAATTCAGTAATTAACCATAGATTTCATTCATAGATTAAGCAGTCGTTCTTTATACAAACAGTTCAACTAGACATCTGAACCGACCAAACTTTTCGCCAGTTGTTGCCAACGACGTGATATACTAGCTAATTTTAAGTACGTTGTACAGTTTCACCACATCTATAGTCAGATGAACTGAACAAAATTGCCCCTAAATACTACTACGGAGGGGCTTTGTACTACTTCCGGCAGCCTCTCCTCTTCCAAGCGCGCTCAGTAAGAGGCAGAGGAGGAGGAGCCTCCCGACGAGCTGGATAACTGCAATACGGTGCCTGCCACTGCTGCACCTTCAGCGACGCTCACCTCGAACGCCCTCTCCGCTCTAGACGACCCCTCTCGAAGCGGTGGTTCTCCTTGTAGATCTCCTGATTCCTCGCCTCTACGGCAGTGTGTGCTGTGGCCATGGCGACGGTAAGGCTCTTTGCATGCTCGTCGAGGCGCTCCTCCACCTCCCGCAGGAACTCGGTGTAGCGCGCAAGGTCGCGGACGCACGTGCGGGCCTCCACCTCCCGCCTTCGGGCGGCGGTGGCGGAGCGGGTGATGACCCTGACGGTCGATGGTGGGCTGGCGGCCATGGCGACCGACGATGGGGTGGCAGCCACGACCACCACCTCCCACCTTCGGGCTGCGGCGACGGAGCGGGTGATGGCCACGGTGGCCGGCAGTGGGGTGGCGGCCACGACGGCCACCTCCCGCCTTCGGGCCGCGGCGGCGGAGCGGGCAATGGCCCTGGCTTTCGACGGTGGTGTGGCAGACGGTAGGGTGGCGGCAACAGCAGCCAGCAAATAGCTGCCGACGGGCAGCGGTGGTGGAGCGTGTGGTGGGTGTTCCGCGCACACCCAACTGCGACGCCACGCACACTACACTACGTCGGGGACTGCGCCGCCGCCGCGGTGTAGCCTCCCAGCTGGAGCTGTCCTCTGATGACGGCGGAGTGGCTGAGCGACGACGAGGAATCAGTGCCATTGGCGATTGTGGGAGAAGCAGATGAGATAAGCTACAGGGAGAGAGGGGAAAATGCGACGCAGGACTCGCCGACCGCGAGGATTTGTATAGCAGGCCGGTAAGCATTGGGGTTTTGGGGGATTTCACCGAGTTGGACGGGAAGCTTGCGCGGGAACCTGCGAGGTTGCGCGGGAACGGGCTCACCGATGATTCATTGGCGCCACTTCGAGCCACCGTTTTGCCAAAAGAATGCCCCCGCGCGCTATGCAAGATTGCGCTGTAAGCCATCTACGGCAGTGGGGTGACAAGACGTACGAGAGGAGGACGAAAGGCCACGTACAACATACGATTAATAAAAAAACATTTATGATTTAATTACCTACTATACCCCCGTCCTGGTTTATAGGTAGGATTTAACTAATAAAATACGAATGCATGTCGCCAAGGATTGTATCATTGGATTCATATTTGAACATAGTTTCCAATTATTTAATTTTTATAACATGCATTAATATTTTGTTGGTTAAATTTAAGGGCAAAGTATGGCACATAATATAAAGGGGACGAATAGACCAAGGCGAAGGTAGTAGCACACAGTCGCTCTCTACGCAGCGACACAACTGTCGGCCAGCTTGTAGGCGACCATTTCCTGCGTGTTCAACTGCTCTATGCGTGCGGTTGCTTGCGGCTAAGGCGGCCGCGACGCGCGCTCTGCTCGCGCGGCAGGGTTTGGGGCCGGCGCACGATCACGCACGTTCGTGTGCATGCGGTTGCGCCGGGCGCAGCGCGACGATGCAGTTACCCGCTGCAAAAACTGCCATGTGGACGCGCCGAGAATCCAGGCCGCCCGGCCCCCATTTATTCCTGCGGCTATTTGCCTTCATCTCTCGTGTCACATGACACAATAAGCACAGCCATGACGACACGTACAGAGAGGACATCCAGCGTTCCAGTGGTGCTCCCAGCGGCCGACGACGACAACAGCGCGCAGTTCACCACGCATCACGTAGTGGACCCCCACGTGAGTGGGAAGGCCCTCTCGGTGGTGTACACGAACGATCCGGTCTCGGTGGAGAGATCCATCCAAACTATGGAGCAGTTGCTTGCCGAGGACAAGTACCAAGTGGTCGGCTTCGACCTCGAATACACCATCGATCGTGCCAGGCACGATCAGAAGGTTGTCGTCGCCCAGCTGTGCGTGCGGCATGATGTCCTCATCTACCACTACCACCTCGCCACAAGGCCTTGCGAGCGTTTCTCCAGGTTTATCAACAGCTCAGACTATAGTTTCGCTACGATGGACACCACCAACGATCTAAAGTCGCTCAAGGCTTCGGGCTTGAAATGCAAAAATCTTGTCAACATCCAGGACCACTACAAGGTCTAGGGAGCGTCAACAACAAACAGAACTCCCTGGTTGACCTCGCCTCGGACATCATCTCCCCCTACTACATGAAGATGAAAGATGAGAGCAAGAAGGACAAGAACGCCTGGCACAGTGTCTGGCATGAGAAACTGGATGAACAACACGTCAAGTACGCGGCCAGGGACGCGTACACAAGCTACGAGATGTACATGCGGATCGTTGACATGAGTAAGTGTCTTCTTCATGCCCCATACGAGGGATCAAGCCACAGAGTAGGGCGGGAGCGTCCCAGGAAGTAGATGACTAGACGATCGTTTCTCCTAGTTTATAATGCATGCAATTGTTTATTGAGGTGTGTGCGAATGATTTGTATGTACATGTTATTCTTCTGTAGACAGAGCAAATCACACGGCTTATTAGCAGCAATCGTTTGTGTTATTATTGGTCTTCGGACACATTTCTGATTACGGACCTATTTGCCGCGTATCACACACATCTTGTTTAGTTGAACCGTTTCCATTGTGTTGCCTAATCACACACAGTTCATCCTAGTGAACTATATGCCGTATATCACACACACCCTCATCTGGCCTGTTTCTGTTGTTCTGCATCATCGCAAACAGTTCTTCTGGATTAAACGTTTGCCACTCATCGCACACGCAAATCTAATATGAACCATGTTTGATGTGGCCGCCATCGCAAATGTTTTGCATCTTTTTTACGGTTTTATTACATCACCGTTTGTGATTGATCCATCGCACACAGTTTCATCGAAGGGTCTCTGATTCGACTGTCACGTTTGGACCATCCTGCAGTAGTGTTCGAATAAGGCTATGATGTGGCGATCTCGAGTTGGCTGGTACCGGTTCGGATAAGTGAACGTGTGTGCACCATTAGATAAAAATGAACGGGCAGGATTAGATCTGGAGCTCACCGGGCGGCGCTAGGTTGACGAAAAGACGCGGAAAATGTTGGCCATGGCGGCGGATGGCGGCACTGACTCAGGAGTGGAGGTTGTCGGTGTTCCAAAGGGTCTTAGGCAATGCGAGAGCATGGTTGGACACGGACTACAGAGACAAGGTCGATGGTGGGCCTTTCCGAGGCTGGGGACGACGACGGTGACAAGCAGGGCAAGCTCACCGGAGACGCGGTAGTGGCGGAGCTTCTCAAGTGCAGAAGAACTCCTCGAAATCAAGAGCTCATGGATGAGTGAGTGGGGCAGGGAGGTTCATGAGATCGCGGGAGGATGATGGACAAGGTCAAGGGGTCTAGAGCATGCTCACCTCGCCGGAATCAATAGCTGGGTGGCGGAGAGGCTTGGGTCTCATCATTGTCGAGGTTCGCCGTGGTGCGCTGGGTCGATTGGCGGTGGTGACTAGTCGGGACAGTGGCTGCCTCACCGGAATTGTGGCCAGTGGAAGCCTGATGGCGACAGGCGCCGCGGGATGGGGCAAAAAAGAGAGAGCAATGGGCTGGATTTATAGGACATAGTGGTTGGGCTTGCTCGCATGATGGGCGCGCGAAGTGGGCGATGTGGGCGCGGGCGTGCTCGGGAATGTGGGCGTCGTGGGCGGTTGAGAGCGAGAGGTGGGGGACGACCTGACGTACGGGTCCCGCACTTCATCTAGAGAGAAGAGATAGAGAGGGCACGGGTGGGGTGCTGGGCTAGCTAGCTAGTTGGGCTGGGGCTGGCTAGCTGGCTGGGCCCTTTTTCTTTGTATTTTATTTTCTCTTTCTGTTTTCTGTTTTCATATTTTTTATTTTCTTTCTAAATTCAATTTTGTTCTGGATTTAAATTTTCTTCCAACAGAGACTATTTTGTAAATTCCAAATGGAATATTTCTGACTATGCAAACTTTTTGTTTGAGCATTCTGTGCATATTTTTTGCACTTATTATTTCCTTTTGAATTTGGATTTGGTTTCAAAACCAAATGTGTTCAAAATCTAATTTAGAAAATTTGCAGAAGGTCAAGCTCATTATTTCACTGGTACGCGTCGGTCCTAAACAAATGGTTTTTAACCCCTTTCCGCGACGGCATTTGGAACCGTCGCCAAGTGAGTGTGGGCAATAGGGGGTCCGTCCCACACGACCCATAAACCGTCGGGGATAGGGCCCCTATAGTACTCCTACTTGTTTCTGCTTGCATTGCCATCGCAGTCGGTATTCTGTGGTGCTACGTTTACGATGCGCGGCCCATCACAAACGGTTCACTATTATAGAACGTGTATGATGCGCGGCCCATCACAACGGTTCACTGTTAAGAATATTAGCTAATCGTCGTATGAGTGTCGGATAGGATTACGAAACGTCGGACCATCGTAACTTCATCGTACACGACAACTATCGCACACGCTATTCTGTGGTGCAACGTTTACGATGCATACTTCATCAGAAACAGTTCATGGTTGCGAATCGTGTATGATAAGGCAACTAACACAAACGTTTAGTTTGCCCGCACCGTTTGTGATATTGTCTGACATCGCACACGCTTTGCAAACCGCAACTGTGTGCATGCTTGCACACGTTTCCTCTCTATGAACCGTCCCGTATTATGGTGCATATCGCAAACGTTTGTGTTTTACCAACCGTGTGTGCCGTAACAACCTGGAGAGCGTAATTTCACCGTAATTTAATTGCTGCTTTTCCAAATTGTACCGGATTTGGATTTGAATTTGAATTTATGCTACAACTTTATTCATATCCATCAGGTTCAAACAACCAATGCATTACTCGATTCATAGGTACATATGTTCAAGAATTACATAAGAAACAAATAAAGAATGATGAACCACAGTTGTATACTTGTGCTATTAAAGACGGTAAAGAAAGAGGCGAAATATATTCTGGTTGTTGAACAAGGTGAAGCGGAATGCCCATATTGTGCCCTCCTCAATACAGAAGGCACGCACAACTCTAGTCCAACCCCTTGTGATGGCCAACTGCCCATCCTTCATGGTCTTCATGAAAACATCTAGATAATCATCGTGTTCTGGTAGAAATACTTTAACCTTTGCATGCCCACCAATCATGTAGTTTGAGAGGTAATCTTGAGTACACTGCTTTGGCAACCACTGTAAAGGAAAAAGATTCAGACATTGTCATCTAACACAACTCATTATGGGCAGTAAAAAGAAGGCTGCAGAGTTCTTACTTACCATCCTGCAGTTCGCTGTTGTCTTGGATAAAGTGTAAACAAATAGTTTAATTGCCATCTTTGGACCCATTTTACTAACAATCTTTATCAGCTTCCTCACTTGATGCTGGTTCATCGATATCTCATTGCCCCATACGCAGAAAGGGTCGAAGCGCGGATCTTTAGCAATGACATATGTACCTAAAAGTACCAAGTTAATATTAGAAGCTAAACAGCAATTGCACAATGATGTAGTACAACACTCTTTTATAATATGTCTATATACATCCGTATGTGGTAGTCCATTTGAAATCTCTAGAAAGACAAATATTTAGGAACGGAGGGAGTATCTTATAACATCCAATATACTCACATATTAGATGAATTAACATCTTATATTATGGGCCGGAAGGAGTTTAGTGCATTCTTACAAATTATCGGTTGATTAACTACTGCTGTATCCATGGGTTACAGTTAGTTTGAGCTAGTTCGGGCTCAAATAGCCCTAAAGTATATCTAAACATGAGGGCTAGTTTGAGCTAGTTGCATCTATAACCCACCAAAAAAACTATCCAACCCAAGAGGTGCTAATTGGAGCTAGTTCTCCTAGTGCATTTATTGTCAATCCAACCCTGCCATCCAAATAACTCTTTGGATGGAGTTAGTTCAGGGTTAGTAATGAGCTAGAAACTAACTCTAGCCTCTAGCTAAGTTGAGTATCCAAACAGGGCTGTGTTGTTTTTGTTGCTGCTGCTGCTCATCTAAGTATATCTAGACATCATTAGAACATTAATGTAACACTCTTCCTTGTTGCTATGTAGCCTAGGATTGCATATTTAGACATTAAGTATGGTGCATGTTGCTATGTAGCCTCGTATATATTACATATGGCCCTAGTTAACCTAACGAAAAATGGGTTGCAGATATATTCAGTTAAAAGTCCGATTCACCGATTAGTCCCTTATCAGCCGCCGGCCTATATGGTTCCAGCTACCGATATCCTGAACAGTGAGCAGATATAAGCCATGGGATGAAACTAACCTCGATGGAAAACAGAAGTCGTTCCCAAAATTGTCCTGTGTAGGTACATCGAGAAGCATGTTAAGCACAACAGGCTAAACATAGACCAAAAGTATACATGGCAGACAAAATAATCTCCAAAAGATAGCTTCAGTGTGCAGGTTTAAGCACGCTAGTAAAGCAAAACAAGTGAAAAGGTGTGCTAACTGCAACAGTCCTAACATTTAACAATAAGCAAACATAGTCATTCAAACTAGTATTGTGCCGGTCTAAGTACACTGGTTATTGTTAAATAAAAATGGAAAGGCGTGTTAACTACAAGATACAGCAACCAAATGTAGTCATTCATAGTGGTATTGTTGAAACTGGTATTGATGAAATTGAACTGCACAGTTCATACACATATAGAACATCACGTTGTGAATAACTGGAATAAACAAGGCATACTACGAACAACCAAAGATAGCATTTGAAACTGGACATATGCTAACTACAAACAACCGAACAATCAAAAAACTTTAAAAGAGGCATATGCTAGCTATAACAAGCTTAACAGCAAGCAAATATATGCATTCCTATCGGTATGTTTAAAACTGGATTGATGAAATGTACTGCACAGTAAATAATTGCACATATAGAGCATCACATTGTGAACAACTAAAATAAACAAGGCATACTGCAAACAACCTGATATAGCAATTAAAACTGGACATATTCTCACTACACTACAAAAGGGACTCGACAAAACAAATCATGGGTTCCCCCTGTGAAGAGGCACGGCAAAACAAATCATGGGTTTCCTCACTTGTCACAGATGGGCTCGTTCCCGTGGGAAGAGCACGGACCCTGGATGCGCTCCATGTTGTCACAGATGGGCTCCTTCCCCTTGGAAGAGCACGGCTGTAGGGTGCCCTCCCTGATGTCACAGACGAGCGCTTTCCCCTTGGAAGAGCAGATGGGCTCTTTCCCCTTGGAAGAGCCAGAGAGGGTGCCCTCCTCATGGTCACCGTCGATGAGGCCTGACTTGGAAGTTGTGGATCCCAAGCCAGATCGCAGAACGTGTCCTTCAGAAATGACAAAAGGGGCTCGATGGCTATCTAGAATGGCAAATTGTTGACAGCGAGCTAGAGGAGTCAGCGGCGGGGCCATGGATGAGATCGACGGTGGTTGAACCCGAGGGGTTGGGGGTGGGCCACTTAACCTGTGACACAGCCCGCCTCAGGACGTCGTTGTCGATGACCTCGATGTCGTAGCCGGCGCCCGAGACATGCCCGCATACTCTAGCCCACTGCTTGAGTGCCTGCCGCCAGTAATGGTCGTCAGCTTCCTCGGCGGCGTCGGGCGAAGAGACCACTATACACCTCTTTTGGGCCAGTCGCTCCTCGTGCTCCACGGGAAGTGTAGCCGGGCTTAGGATGCGACGCTCTGGAGTGGGGGATGGGGATGGGGATCTGTGGGAAAGGGGGTGTTTGGCAGGCGTCATCTAAGAAACTCAAGGCGTCCTGGGTATGGAGATCGGTGGGTAAGCTGCACGAGGAATCCAGCAGATGTTGACAATGGAGGCCTGGCGGCGGCGGCGTGGCGTGGACCTTGCTAGGGTCTCGAGCGAGGGAGGGGGTGTGTGTGCGCGCGCATGCCCGAGGAGGTTTTGGTGTGTGTGTGTGTGTGTGTGTGTTGTGTGTGTGTGTGTGCAGGGGGGCGGGGCGTTTGAGGAAATGACGCGGGTACTGAAAATTTTACTACGCGGGAGTGAAATGTCGGGCTATTGAAAATTTTGATGATAGTGCATCGCACACGGTCCGGAGATAACAACCGTGTGTTATGAAACAGAAAAACCCTCGAGGCGGGCATATATTTTCTAGGGATGCAGCGGGATTGGGAACAAGTAACATCGCACACAGTCCGGAGATAACAACCATGTGTTATGAAACAGAAAAACCCTCAAGGCGGGTAGATATTTTCTAGGGATGCAGGCGGGATTGGGAACAAGAAACATCGCACACGGTTCGGCGATAACAACTATGTGTTATGAAACAGAAAAACCCTCGAGGCGGGCAGATATTTTTGAGAGGGGGGCCTCGTGGAGCCAAATGTACTGTGCGGATGGGTGCGTGACAGGTGCACCGGCGTGGCACGCGATTAGTTTAAGTGAACCGTGTCTGTTGCGTCATCCGACTTGTCTAATGTTCATAAATTTGGCGAAAAATGACGCGGGAGAGGGTCAGAACACGAACACACTTGCATGTGGACCAATTTTATGTATCAAAAAGGTGGTTTGATTTTCAAATACCAAATGCAACTTCGATGTGGCACATCTCTCGTAAAGCGCACGATATTGCTTGCCCCCACCTCCCCCTCATGTCGGCACAAAGGGAATCCTAAGCTATGAATGCATGCCCCCTCCCCCTAACCGAGGTTCACCTAGCAAAGTGTGACGTAGCTAGCAGCCCCCCCTTCTCCCTCGTGTCGGCACGAAGGGAATCCTAAGCTATGAATGCATGCCCCCCGCCAACTGAGGTTCATTCACCTAGCAAAGTGCGAAGTAGCTAGAAGCGCCCCCATCCCTCGTGTCGGCACGAAGGGAATCCTAAGCTATGAATGCATGCCCCCCCCAACCGAGGTTCACCCTAGCAAAGTGCAAAGTAGCTAGAAGCCCCCCTCCCTCGTGTCGGCATGAAGGGAATCCTAAGCTATGAATGCATGCCCCCCAACCGAGGTTCACCCTAGCAAAGTGTGAAGTAGCTAGCAGCCCCCTCCCTCGTGTCGGCACGAAGGGAATCCTAAGCTATGAATGCATGCCCCCCCAGCCGAGGTTCACCTAGCAAAGTGCGAAGTAGCTAGCAGCCCCCTCCCTTGTGTCGGCATGAAGGGAATCCTAAGCTATGAATGCATGCCCCCCCAACCGAGGTTCACCTAGCAAAGTGCGAAGTAGCTAGCAGCCCCCTCCCTCGTGTCGGCACGAAGGGAATCCTAAGCTATGAATGCCTGCCCTCCCCCGCCCCAACCGAGGTTCACCCTAGCAAAGTGTGAAGTAGCTAGCAGCCACCCCTCCCTCGTGTCGGCACGAAGGAATCCTAAGCTATGAATGCATGCCCCCCCAACCGAGGTTCACCTAGCGAAGTGCGAAGTAGCTAGCAGCCCCCCTCATGTCGGAATGAAGGGAATCCTAAGCTATGAATGCATGCCCCCTCCCCCCCCAACCGAGGTTCACCTAGCAAAGTGCGAAGTAGCTAGCGGCCCTCACCCCCCCTCGTGTCGCCACGAAGGGAATCCTAAGCTATGAATGCATGCCGCCCCCAACCGAGGTTCACCTAGCAAAGTGCGAAGTAGCACCCCCCCACACACACACACTTTCAGTCAGCGGGCCAGAGAGGCATATATCTCACCAAGATGGATCGTAAAATGGACCAAGAATAATCCACCTTGGTCGTACAACCTCTCTCTTGTTGTTGGTCAAAGTGACGGCCGTCCATGCGACCCCGGAGAGATGGGCTAGCTCGCCAATAATCACGCAAGTAGCTAGTCCCCGAAGACAACCACTGCATGTGTGTGGCCCAAACATAGGTATGGAGAGGTGTGTTTTTGAGTAACAATGGAACAACTTTGATGTGGCACCGTGATTTCGAACTAGAAATCCCCACACTGAGTGAGGGTTAGGTTGACGGTGCATATGTATGTTACACCACACTTCAAGCCAACGACGGGGATTCATGCGTGCATAGTATATGGGCTCAAACTTAATTAGGTCTGAATCTCACCATGACCTATACTACAATAACACGAACCAAATGAAGAATCCGCCATGGTAACCTATCTTGTTGTTGGTCAAGGTGATCATGGAT
Organism: Aegilops tauschii subsp. strangulata; assembly: GCF_002575655.3. Lineage (NCBI taxonomy): Eukaryota > Viridiplantae > Streptophyta > Magnoliopsida > Poales > Poaceae > Aegilops > Aegilops tauschii. The sequence continues at coordinate 233,346,735 of NC_053039.3, forward strand.
GTCCATGCGGGCCCACGAATATATAGGCTTGTCGCCGATAACCACGCGAGGGAGTGTACCATTCGAAGGCAACCACTACATGCATATGTATGGAGGTGATGCGTGCATGCATGTTTCAATACACAACATTGATGTGGCACGTGTGTCAAAAATCGTACACTAGCTCCCCACACAGAGCGAGATCGGTTCATGATGTGTCGTTGTACTAGCCACTTTGACTCGATGGGAGGGATTCATGCGTACACATGCATGTGTGTGTGCTCAAACCGTATCATGCATGTCATCCCAGAGCAAAAATAATAATCCCCTCCTAAGTCAAATTAACCTCTCTCGTTGCCAGGCAAAAAGTAGTGATGGACCAAGCGGGCCCACAGATGGAAAGCATCGATATCGCTGATAACCACTTAAGTGGGTGTGAGAGGACAACCACCACCGCTTTGCATGTGGGCCAAACATATATATGTTGAATACCCAAAATGCACAACTTTGATGTGCCACATGCCTCAAAAACAGTAAACCATGCACCCACACAGAGCGAGGTTCATATCAAGCGTACTGCATATGATGGTCCCCTTCCCCCTCCTCACCGCATACTATATGCTCCTGCCGTAATATATGTACAACCCAAAAGAATCATCATCGATGGTGAAATTAATTAGCCTCTCCCGATGTATGTCAAAGTGATGCATGCATGCATCGACGATGGCCTCGTGGGCCCATAGATGGAAGTGTCACACATGAGTGTCCTAGCTAGGATTGTCATGTGGCCCAAAAAGGTGTTGTGTGATGTTTGAATAACCAATTTCACAATTTTGATGTGGCACGTGCCTCGAAGACCAAAAAGTCCCGACACTGAGTGAGGTGTACTTGTTCACGGACGCGTACGTATAGTATATATGCTAGTCCCCTCCCACCTCTTCGACGCGTACTATATACCACCATAACACAAACAAAAAAGATTCTACCTTGCTGGTCAAATTAACCTCACTGCCGGCTGTTCGTCAAAGTGATGGACGACGACCTCGCGGGCCCACAGAAAGCATCACACGCGAGTATCGAGTGTCGTGTAGGACAACCATCGACTACATGTGGCCAAAACATTTATGTATGAAAGAGTTGTGTAATGTTTTAAATAACGATTTCACGACTCTGATGTGGCACCGGCCTGATACGTGTCCAACGTATCTACTTTTCCGAACACTTTTGCCATTGTTTTGGACTCTAACTTGCATGATTTGAATGGAACTAACCCGGAGTGACGCTGTTTTCAGCAGAATTGCCATGGTGTTATTTTTGTGCAGAAAGAAAAGTTCTCGGAATGACCTGAAACTTCACGAAGAATATTTTTGGAACTAATAAAAAATACTGGCGAAAGAATCAAGGCCAGGGGGCCCACACCCTGTCCACGAGGGTGGGGGGCGCGCCCAGGGGGTAGGCGCGCCCCCTGCCTCATGGGCCCCATGTTGCTCCACCGACCTCAACTCCAACTCTATATATTCACGTTCAGGTAGAAAAAAATCAAAGAGAATGATTCATCACGTTTTACGATACGGAGCCACTGCCAAGCCCTAATATCTCTCGGGAGGGCTGATCTGGAGTCCGTTCGGGGCTCCGGAGAGGGGAATCCATCGCCATCGTCATCATCAACCTTCCTCCATCACCAATTTCATGATGCTCACCGCCGTGCGTGAGTAATTCCATCGTTGGCTTGCTGGACGGTGATGGGTTGGACGAGATTTACCATGTAATTGAGTTAGTTTTGTTAGGATTTGATCCCTAGTATCCACCATGTTCTGAGATTGATGTTGCTATGACTTTGCTATGCTTAATGCTTGTCACTAGGGCCCGAGTGACATGATTTCAGATCTGAACCTGTTATGTTTTCATGAATATATGTGAGTTCTTGATCATATCTTGCAAGTCTATAGTCACCTACTATGTGTTATGATCCAGCAACCCCGAAGTGACAATAATCAGGACCACTCCCGGTGATGACCTTAGTTTGAGGAGTTCATGTATTCACTATGTGTCAATGCTTTGGTCCGGTACTCTATTAAAAGGAGGCCTTAATATCCCTTAGTTTCCAATAGGACCCCGCTGCCACGGGAGGGTAGGACAAAAGATGTCATGCAAGTTCTTTTCCATAAGCACGTATGACTATATTCAGAATACATGCCTACATTACATTGATGAATTGGAGCTAGTTCTGTGTCACCCTATGTTATAACTATTGCATGAGGAATCGCATCCGACATAATTCTCCATCACCGATCCAATGCCTCCGAGCTTTTCACATATTTCTCTTTGCTTAGTTACTTTTCCGTTGCCACTGTTACAATTACTACAAAACTGCTACTGTTACTTTTGCCACCATTACCGCTACTATCATATTACTTTGCTACTAAATACCTTGCTGCAGATACTAAGTTATCCAGGTGTGGTTGGATTGACAACTCAACTGCTAATACTTGAGAATATTCTTTGACTCCCCTTGTGTCGAATCAATAAATTTGGGTTGAATACTCTACCCTCGAAAACTGTTGCGATCCCCAATACTTGTGGGTTATCAAGACTATTTTCTGGCGCCGTTGCCGAGGAGCATATCTCTATTCTTTAAGTCACTTGGGATTTATATTTGCTGTTCACTATGAGGAACTTGAAAGACGAAAGAACTAAGATTTTTCCCTCAACTACGAGGGGAGGTAAGGAACTGCCATCTAGCTCTGCACCTGATTCACCTTCTGTTTTGAGTAAGCTTGCGACACCTAAACCTGCTTCTGCTATTAATTATGATATGTCGCGTGTTACTGATGATGCCACTTCTGCTATGCATGATACTTATGATGAAACTACTTCTATGCTTGATACTACTGTGCCACTAGGTGAATTTCTTGATGAACAACTTGCTAGGGCTAGAGAGAATGAAATTATTGAAACTGATAATATTGATGAAAGTGATAATGAAGATTCTCCCCCTAGATATGAATTTCCTGTTGTGCCTGAGGGTTATGTGATGGATGAAGAAACTGCCAGAGACTTTCTTGCTTGCAATGATAGGAATGATCTTAAGAAATTATTAGCTAAGCTGAAGGAAAAGTCTTTGAATGCTAGAATGAAATATGACCCTGCTTTTGCTACTTCACCTATCTTTGTAACTAATAAGGATTATGATTTCTCTGTTGATCCTGAGATAATTACCTTGGTTGAATCTGATCCTTTTTATGGCTATGAATCTGAAACTGTTGTGGCACACCTTACTAAATTAAATGATATAGCCACCCTGTTCACTAATGATGAGAAAACTCGCTACTACTATATCCTTAAATTATTTCTGTTCTCATTAAAGGGTGATGCTAAAATATGGTTTAATTCTCTTGATCCTGGTTGTGTGCGTAGTCCCCATGATATGATTTATTACTTCTCTGCTAAATATTTCCCCGCTCATAAGAAACAAGCTGCTTTAAGGGAAATATATAATTTTGTGCAAATTGAAGAAGAGAGTCTCCCACAAGCTTGGGGAGGCTTCTCCAACTACTTAATGCTTTGCCTGATCATCCTCTCAAGAAAAATGAAATACTTGATATCTTTTATAATGGACTAACCGATGCTTCCAGAGACCACCTGGATAGTTCTGCTGGTTGTGTTTTCAGGGAAAGAACTATTGATCAAGCTGAATTGCTATTGAATAATATGTTGACTAATGAAAATAATTGGACACTTACTGAACCAACTCCTAAGCCAACTCCGAAGAAAAGGGGTATTCTATTTCTCAGTCCTGAAGATATGCAAGATGCAAAGAAATCTATGAAAGAAAATGGTATTAAAACTGAAGATGTTAAGAATTTACCTCCTATTGAAGAAATACATGGTCTTAATTTGCCGCCTGTTGAAGAAATGCATGGTCTTGATAACCCGACACAGGTAGTAAAGGTAAATTCTCTCTATAGATTTGATGAAGGTGATATTCCTCGTTATAAGTCTGCTAGCCAATGCTTAATGAGTTTGATAATTTTATTGTTAAACAAGAAAACTTCAATGCTTATGTTGGTAGACAATTGAAACGAAATGCTTATATGATTGAACACTTGAGTGATTATATGTCTAGAGTTAAAGGTGAACTTAAACTCATTAGTAAACATGCTTCTATGGTTACCACTCAAGTAGAACAAGTGCTTAAACCTCAAAATTGATTTGCTCAATAAATTAAATAATAAGAAGAATGATAATGCTGTTAGAGTTATGACTAGAGGGGGTAAAATGACTCAGGAACCTTTGTATCCTGGTGGTCACCCTAAGAGAATTGAGCAGGATTCTCAGAGAACTAATATTGATGCACCTAGTCCTTCTAAAAAGAAGAAAAAGAAAAATGATAGGACTTTGCATGCTTCTAGTGAATCTGTTATTGACACACCTGAGAATCCCAATGATATTCTATTTCTGATGCTGAAACACAATCCGGTGATGAACATGAACTTAGTGATAATGTTAATGATAATGTGCATGTTGATGCTCAACCCAGTAATGACAATGATGTAGAAATTGAACCTGCTGTTGATCTTGATAACCCACAATCAAAGAATCAACGTTATGATAAGAGAGACTTTGTTGCTAGGAAGCACGGTAAAGAAAGAGAACCATGGGTTCAGAAACCAATGACTTTTCCTCCCAAACCATCCAAGAAAAAGGATGATGAGGATTTTGAGCACTTTGCTGAAATGATTAGACCTATCTTTTTGCGTATGCGTTTTACTGGTATGCTTAAAATGAATCCTTATGCTAAGTATATGAAGGAGATTGTTACAAATAAAAGAAAGATACTGAAAGCTGAAATTTCCACTATGCTTGCTAATTATACTTTTAAAGGTGGAATACCTAAGAAACTAGATCCAGGAGTACCAACTATACCATGCTCCATTAAAAGAAACTATGTTACAACTGCTTTATGTGATCTTGGAGCCGGTGTTAGTTATGCCTCTCTCTTTATATTGTAGACTTGATTTGAATAAGTTGACACCTACTGAAATATCCTTGCAAATGGCTGAAAAATCAACTGCTATACCTGTCGGTATTTGTGAGGATGTGCCTGTTGTGGTTGCAAACGTTACTATTTTAACGGACTTTGTTATGCTTGATATTCCCGAGGATGATACTATGTCGATTATCCTTGGTAGACCCTTTTTGAATACTGCAGGGACTGTTATTGATTGCAACAAAGGCAATGTCACTTTTCATGTTAATGGTAATGAGCATACGGTACACTTTCCGAGGAAACAACCTCAAGTCCACAGTATCAATTCTATTGGAAAAATTCCATCGATTATTATTGGAGGTTTTGAATTTCCTCTACCTACTGTCAAGAAGAAATATGATATTCTTATTGTTGGGGATGTGCATATCCCCGTTGAGGTAACCTAGTGCTATTCGAAAATTCTCCGGTTTCATGCAATTCGGAACGAGTTTGTTAACAAGACTTGATCAACCTTGTTAGTGGATTCCTTTTGATGAGCATGAGATGGATGAAGTTAGAAAGCACAACCTTCTGTACCCTCCTTTTACTTTATGTTATTTAGATTAAATAAAGAAAAAAATAGTATTTTCTGTCTGTTTTCTGAATTATCCGTGCAATAAAAAAATACCCCAAAAATAAAAGTTCTCCAAATGCCCCGAAAATGAAATATGTTTTTTCTAGAATATTTGAGAATATCTGGCACTGAGAACACATCAGGGGGAGCAAGCACCTGGCCACGAGGGTCCAGGGCGTGCCCACCCCCTGGGCGCGCCCCCTGCATCGTGGGCCCCTGGTGGCTCCCTTCCACTTATTCCAGCCACCACACACTCCTTCTTCCTCCCAAAAAAAACACCAACCATCTCAAGCATGAGCTCTTGCTCATCTTGCTGCGATTTTCGATCTCCTTGCTCAAAGCTCCACTCACAAAACTGCTTTGGGGGATTGTTCTTCGGTATGTGACTCCTCCAATGGTCCAATTAGTTTTTGTTCTAGTGCTTTATTCATTGCAAATTTTTGCTGCCTAGGTGACCCTATTCTTGAGCTTGCATGTCAAATTTATATGGTCCCAAGTAGTTCTAATGCATGATATAGTCTCTAGGCACTTGTGGGAGTAGTTGCTACCAATTTTGTTGAGTTTGGTTCCCTTTTATTTTGAGTTACTAAAATTTTCAGAAATTTTTCAGAGGAAGAAATATGTCTAGGAAATTGTACCAAGGTGGTTCTTCAAGGAAGCAAGGACCCAGGCCCGCAATGCGTGAGCTGGACCATGAACCACCAAGAGAAGCTCAAGTGCGGCCTTGTGAATGGTCGTCAGAAGATTTCATGGTCCAAGCAGGAATTAATGAGGAATTTGACGCATATGTGCGTAATGCTGAACTCGAGGGCTTCATGCTAGATAAGTGCCGCAAAAGGGAGATATGTGATAACCAGGGAGGAGGCGAACGAATATAAGAGGAGGACGGAGGCAACCCGCCTCCAAGCTGCAGCTCATGAGGCAATAGCTGCTGCATCTCAATACGACCCCAGCTACAACTTTGATCCTTGGGCATAGACCAACTTAGGCCAAAAGCCTAAGCTTGGGGGAGTACGTATTTCTCACCGACATTACATTCATGTTCACACACTCATTCTAGTTGTTGGTGCTCATACTTTTTCATTCTACTATCCATGCTAGTTTATTCCCTTTTTATGTTTTCTTCTTGTGTGTTTGATAAACCTTAAGAAAAAACCAAAAAAATTAGTTGTAGCTTTTAGCTAGTTTACTTTCCATGCCTGTAGTAGTAATAATTAAAAAGAAAACCCAAAAAGATTTCTCGTTCTTCTTTTGCTTGTTGGGAGCTTTCCCGTGTAAATAGTTTTATTTCTTTTCTTTTCTTTGGGGGTCGAGAGGAGAAGATCATAATGAAAATGTTGAAGTGGCTCTTATATGCATTATTGTTGATTTAACAAAGAGCCCATATTATCTTGTCTTCTCCTGTGTGTCAGATGCTTGCAGATTCCAGCTTAGTCCAATGCACGTGCACTATTATTATTACTCACATCATTCGGTCGTGCAAGTGAAAGGCAATAATGACGATATATGATGGACTGATTGAGATGAGAAAAGTTGGTATGAACTCGACCTCTCTTGTTTTAGTAAATATGATTAGTTCATCGTTCCTGATTCAGGCTATTATGAATGAAACATATTTGCAATGACAATTAGAGATTATAGTTGCTTATGTCATGCTTAATTAGCTAGGAGTTTATAATGGTTTACCTTGCGTGCCAACATGCTATTAAAATGGTTGTAATGTGGTATGATGGGGTGGTATCCTCCTTTGAACGATTCGAGTGACTTGACTTGGCACATGTTCACACATGTAGTTGAAACAAAATCAACATAGCCTTCACAATATTTATGTTCATGGCGGATTATATCCTACTCAAGCTTGAACTCAATGTTAATTAATTTTAATGCATGTTCACGACTGTTGTCGCTCTCTAGTTGGTCGCTTCCCAGTCTTTTTCTAGCCTTCACTTGTACTAAGCGGGAATACTGCTTGTGCATCCACTTCCATAAACCCCAAAGTTATTCCATGTGAGTCCACTATACCTTCCTATATGCAGTATCTACCTGCCGTTCCAAGTAAATTTGTTGTGCCAAACTCTAAACCTTCAAATAAAATTCTGTTTTGTATGCTCGAATAGCTCATGCATCAACTAGGGCTCTCTGTATCTTCCATGCTAGGCGGGTTATTCTCAAGAGGAGTGGACTCCGCTCCTCACTCACGAGAAAATGGCTGGTCACCGGGATGCCCAGTCCCATGCTCTAAGCAAATCAAATCGAAATAATTGCAAACAAAACTCCCCCAGGGCTGTTGCTAGTTGCAGGCACTCGTTATTTCGAGCAAGCCATGGATTGATGCTTGTTGGTGGTGGGGGAGTATAAACTTTACCATTCTGCTTGGGAACCGCCTATAATGTGTGTAGCATGGAAGATATCGAGATCTCTCGGTTGTTATGTTGACAATGAAAGTATGCCGTTCAAAATATTATTCATCACTATTTCAAAATCGAGCTCTGGCACCTCTACAAATCCCTGCTTCCCTCTGCGAAGGGCCTCTCTATTTACTTTTATGTTGAGTCATCACCCTCTTATTAAAAAGCACCAGCTGGAGAGCACCTCTGTCATTTGCATCCATTACTATTAGTTTATATTGGGTATGACTGGATCTCTTTTACAATGAATTACAATGTTTAGTCAGTCCTTGATCTTCAGAGGTGCTCTGCATTTATGTTTTGCGGTATCAGAAAGGGCTAGCGAGATACCATCTTGTTATATCATATCATGATTTTTTTGAGAAAGTGTTGTCATCCGAGATTTATTATTATTGCTCGCTAGTTGATTATGCCATTAACATGAGTAAACATGAGACCTTAATGTTATTGTGAATATGGTTAGTTCATAATCTTTGCTGAAAACTTGAATGCTGGCTTTCCACAACAAGAGCAAACAGAGTTTGTAAAAGTTTTTCTTTATCACTTTCAGTTTATCAACTGAATTGCTTGAGGACAAGCAAAGGTTTAAGCTTGGGGGAGTTGATACGTCTCCAATGTATCTACTTTTCCAAACACTTTTGCCCTTGTTTTGGACTCTAACTTGCATGATTTGCATGGAACTAACCTGGACTGACGCTGTTTTCAGCAGAATTGCCATGGTGTTATTTTTGTGCAGAAAGAAAAGTTCTCGGAATGACCTAAAACTTCACGGAGAATATTTTTGGAATTAATAAAAAATACTTGCGAAAGAATCAAGGCCAGGGGGCCCACACCCTGTCCATGAGGGTGGGGGCGCGCCTACCCCCTGGGCGCGCCCCCTGCCTCATGGGCCCCCTGGTGCTCCACCGACCTCAACTCCAACTCTATATATTCACGTTCGGGGAGAAAAAAATCAGAGAGAAGGATCCATCGCATTTTACGATACGGAGCCGCCGCCAAGCCCTAATCTCTCTCGGGAGGGCTGATCTGGAGTCCGTTCGGGGCTCCGGAGAGGGGAATCCATCGCCATCGTCATCATCAACCTTCCTCCATCACCAATTTCATGATGCTCACCGCCGTGCGTGAGTAATTCCATCGTTGGCTTGCTGGACGGTGATGGGTTGGATGAGATTTACCATGTAATCGAGTTAGTTTTGTTAGGGTTTGATCCCTAGTATCCACTATGTTCTAAGATTGATGTTGCTATGACTTTGCTATGCTTAATGCTTGTCACTAGGGCCCGAGTGCCATGATTTCAGATCTGAACCTGTTATGTTTTCATGAATATATGTGAGTTCTTGATCCTATCTTGCAAGTCTATAGTCACCTACTATGTGTTATGATCCGGCAACCCCGAAGTGACAATAATCGGGACCACTCCCGGTGATGACCTTAGTTTGAGGAGTTCATGTATTCACTATGTGATAATGATTTGGTCCGGTACTCTATTAAAAGGAGGCCTTAATATCCCTTAGTTTCCAAAAGGACCCCGCTGCCACGGGAGGGTAGGACAAAAGATGTCATGCAAGTTCTTTTCCATAAGCACGTATGACTATATTCGGAATACATGCCTATATTACATTGATGAATTGGAGCTAGTTCTGTGTCACCCTATGTTATAACTATTGCATGAGGAATCGCATCCGACATAATTCTCCATCACCGATCCAATGCCTACGAGCTTTTCACATATTGCTCTTTGCTTAGTTACTTTTCCGTTGCCACTGTTACAATTACTACAAAACTGTTACTGTTACTTTTGCCACCGTTACCGCTACTATCATATTACTTTGCTACTAAATACCTTGCTGCAAATACTAAGTTATCCAGGTGTGGTTGGATTGACAACTCAACTGCTAATACTTGAGAATATTCTTTGGCTCCGCTTGCGTCGAATCAATAAATTTGGGTTGAATACTCTACCCTCGAAAACTGTTGCGATCCCCTATACTTGTGGGTTATCACAGCCTGCCTAACAAAACGGCCAACCCACACGGTGGCCCATAACTCGTAGTGTACTGCGAGCCACCCGCCACCCCCAGACGCACACACACACCGCGAATCCACCGCAACTACGATGCATGTTAAATTAATTATCCCGCGGTGAACATACATGTTACCAAAGGAGGGACGTTTTAATTTCAAAAAAATCACAGAGATCATTAAGATGTTTTAGTACATTGATTGATTGATTTTCTACAGGTATAATGTGCAAAAATCAAATTTGAGCTACATGCACATGTGACAGTGCACCTAAATGGATTGCAAAAACACATGTCTCACTGGGTGCATGTTTACTCCCCGTGCAACAAATTTCAAACATTGAGAATCTTGATTTTTAAATTCTAGTACATCCAAAACTTATTTGAAGTTCATGAAACTTATCGTGTTGTCATATGGACACCAATACAAAGTGGCATTGTACTTTTTTGTCAAATTTGAGACCAGTTTTGATGTAATCTTTATCTAATTACAGACGGGAGATTATTAATAATTGGGAACCAATATCCCAAACGGATTATTTATTCGAACCGTGAGCGTTAGACCAACAATGGATACGTGTCAGGCTTCGGTTAAGCAATAAAGCGGCAGCATTAATCATCCAAATAGAAAAACAATATACGTGCCGCTACGCGACCCGTGTGGCGTGTGAGCAGGCGTGAGTTGACGAGAGGCATGCAAGCAGTCCGCCGCGCAGGCAGACGGGGAGGCGTGCGTGCAGGTGTGTGAATTGACGGAGGCATGCTCGCTGCACACTGTCATCGGGAGGCGTGCGAGTAGCTGTGTGAAACTTTGGTAGGCATGCCAGCAGTCCAATGCGCAAGCTCACCGGGAGGCGAGCCATCGGTTTGCGCCGCTCGCCTCTCTCCCACTACTCCATATTAATGGTGCGCCCGAGCGGCCGCACTCCCCATCCTCGCTACACACACACACAATCCTCTCTCTCTCCGCTTGCATACTCGACGCTGCTCTCAGTCCTCAAAGCCGTCAGTGTATGAGGATGCCGCCAAAGCGCCCCATCGGAGGGAGTGGCGACGATGGGGCTGCTAAAGCACCGGAGCACGGCGTGGAGATGGAGACAGAGGTTGCCGTCACCACCAGCGAGTTATCGCTGCACCCTGACATCGTCGACGGCGTCGAGCTTCCATAGCCGGAGGCGTAGTTCCACACTAACTCTGGCAACCACTCAGGCGGCGACTCCGACGACCACTCCGGCGACGACGGACAGTTGTTTAGTCATCTATACTCATTTATGTGTCAAATAGATCATATGGTTTCTCTGGTTACTCCTGCCTCCCCCTTTTTGGAATAGAAATCCTATGGTTATGTTCTCCCAATCCATGAAATCTGAGTAAGTTTCGTTAGATCCGTGTAGTGTATTGATTGTTTGAATGGTACAGGTGATAAGTGATTAGTTGTTTCATCTGTGCAAATGATTTCTGCTAGTAATCCGACTAGGATTAGTGTTCATGCTAATAATTCCTAGCCAGGGCTTGACAATTGATTATGAATGACCTACATATGTTTGTGCCATTATTTTCTTCAAGATTGGTCTGTACATAGACGAGTGTCCTTAAAAATCGAACCATAATCTCTGGATATGTATAAATAAATAGCCATAAATTCCTAATCCTGCTTCACGGCATGTAATCATTGATTTGATGCCAAATTTGTTTTACTATTTGTATAGGTGCTGTCTGATGATGTGGACAGCGAGGATGAAGATGGCCAGAGGAGGTATAAGTGGCAAATCCTGAGGGAGCTTTATGCGGGAATGCATGACAGGCGTATTAGGACCTGGAACGGCGACTATGGATGCCCATTTTGCAACCAGAAGCTTCATGGCGCGTATCTAAGTGTTCTGGTGCATGCAAGAGGATGGGCCGTTGGCTCCTTCAAGCAGAAGTATTCATGCAGGGTGGCGCACGGCGTGTACGCCGAGTACCTTGAGAAGCTTCGGGATCGTGTCGGCCGCATGTGAGATGAGATGTGGGATGGATTGAACTATGTACGCTTGAGTATGCTTAATTACGGTTGAACTATGTACTTATGGTTGAACTATGCTTATGTACGTGTACGCTTATTATCTATGTCTGAGTATGTTAAATATTTCGCCAAATTTTGGTAAAAATTACAACGGGGGACCAATAAACCAGGACAGAGGTAGTACGTCAATCACACACGGTTCCCAAAATTGGAACTGTGCGCAATGACTTTCATTTTGCCTACCGCGTCAATCACACACGGTTCGCTCTAGCAAACCATCGCCCCCAAAATTCTTTGTGGGACAGAAAACCCTCATCACCCAATTCAAAAAAGAAAAAAGAAAACACTCACCATCCCCACGTCACAAAAACCCTCACCCCGCCCGCCACCCCCTCGGCCCCTCCGGTACGTTCCCAATTCACACCTGCACAAGCTCCTCCGCATCTATGCCATGGCACCGCGTACCGCGGCGGTAAACACTTAGCTCTACTCCTGCCGCCGCCAGGCTGCCGGCAAAGCCCACCGCATTTTGCCACTTCCGCTTGCCGCCGCCTATCGCCATCGACTTTCTCGACGCTGCTCGCGGTCGACCCAGCTCCGCTCGATTGGGGAATCTGTCGTACTGAGGGTTATTTCTCATGGACGACAAGGTAACTAATTTAACGAGATATTATCTCATCTCTTATCCCAGTTCATCTGCCTCCTTTAATCACCCGGCGGAAATCGCCGTGAATTCATTTTTATTCGAGCTGATTTGAGGGTTTTCTTTCATTCATAGAATGTACAGTGCGCCGACACTTTAGAACTTTGCGACCGCCGCCAGAGATTCCATCTCACCGTACCAGACAACTTGAGGACGCACGCGGTATGTTCAATCTCACCCTAAATCTGTTGGCATGGCCTACTTTCCTGAAGATATTCTAAATATTGCTACATTTTGATAAAAGGTGCCACATGCACCATATACGTCAAAGGGGATTTTCCCCTCTTCTTTCTATATTAGGCAAATTAATGATGTATTGTTCTTTTGATTACTCTCATATTTCCATGACATCATGTTTACCCTATCTGTTTAATTATAGATTTTTGTCCTTTGATTTCAACTGCTGTACAGTTCTTTCAATTTGGGCCCATATTTGCATGTTACCATATTTTCTTTAACAATGCTACCATTTTCTGCAGAACATCCCTTGCTATGCAACATATTATGTAGTGCACAATTTTTCCCTTTACATAGATCAAGGCTCCGCGGATGTCATACTGCACACAAACCATGGATTTACAATCGTTGCTACTGTAAGATTTGTTGAACGCGGTGACTCCTATTTTGGTACTGGATTTTGGAAAGAAATTGCAAAGTTTTATGTACTGAAAGCTGGCACTAAAATTGCACTGCACATAAAAGGGCCTGGTCATGAGATATATGCTAACTTCCCCGACAAAATCATCCACCCAGACTTTGTTTGAAGTAAGTTTTATTTTAAACTAGCTGCATATGTTGACTTACCCAGCAATGTCAAATGAATTGTGTAGTATTTAAGCAACCAATTGTTATTCCCTTTTCTTACTATATTCCTACCTAATAACTTCTAGTTACCAATACACTTTTCTATTGCCCTGTTTTAACTAAATATTCGATGTACTCCCATTTCTATCAGAAAGCGCCGCTGATAAGGAGACTCCAGAGGTGGAGAACGGGGCTGCCAACAAGCGGGGGCGGGGCGAGCTAGAACCGCAAGCGACTCCAGCAGGCCTAGACTTCATCAGCATCCTCCCCGATGATATGTTGAGAGTCATCATCTCCCTCCTCCCAATCAAATATGGGGCGCGGACAACCCTCCTTTCCTGGTGGTGGCGCCCCCTATGGAACTCCAGCCCTCTAGACCTCATCGACACCCACGAGCTCTGCCATGGCTATCGCAAAAGCTTGGATGTGTTCTCCAAGATCCTCGGCAGTCACCTTGGCCCAACCAAAGGCCTTAGAATGGGCAAGTTCCGTTCCAACGGCAAGGACCGAGCCAAGCTTGATGACTGGTTCCGATCCCCCGCCCTAGATCAGCTCGAGGAGCTCACTTTTGATGATGGGCATATGCGGTCGCTGCCAACGTCCGCACTCCGCCTCGCGCCCACGCTGCGCATCGCCAAGTTCAGGAACTGCCATTTCCCGCCCCTTAATGACGCGCCCTCTCTTATTATACCATGAATGAAGCACCTCGAGCTCGTCGCCGTCTGCCACTCAAAGGGTGACATGGAGCGCCTGCTCCGTGGCTGTACTGCACTCGAGTACCTTCTTCTTCAGGCGATCAATGGGTTGAGTACCTTCCACATCACCTCCATGACTCTCCGGACTATTTATGTGTGTTGCTGGTGCGGCAGGAAGACATCACAAGATGTGTACCACGGTATGGTCACTGAGGACACACCTGCACTTGAGAGATTACTTGTAGTTGATCAAGAAGGTCCAACAAGAATGAATGTCATTTCTGCGCTGAAATTGACAGTGGTGGGCTACTCGTCTAACAAATACTCCAAACTTGTTATTGGATCCACACCCTTTCAGGTACAACAGCCGCCTTCTACCTCTCCTTCTACAAATTAACATTATTTCTAATTTTGAAGATGTTTGTTCGTCTGCCATTCAGAAAATGATTTCGACAAGCTTGACCCCGAAACTGCCCACAGTGAAGGTCTTGGCACTAGAATCTATCGGCCCCGACCTGGAGCAAGTTGTCAGTTTCCTTAGATGCTTTCCGTGCCTGGAGAAGCTATATATCAAGGTGATGTTGCATTCCTGTTAAGTGTTAACCATAAGGGAGTTCAATTTGTGACACCTTTTTCCAAGTTTACAATGACAATGTACTACGATTTCTCAAGGTTCTTTTGGAGGATTTCAGTACATACATGTCCTCCCCCCCCATATTGGTTGCTTGATCCATATGGTTACAATCAATAAGCATTTCTCCTTTGGATTCATCTGTACTAGTTTTCTTAGGGAACTTTTCATCCACTCCAACCTCTTGTGAAGAAGGCTACATTTTTCTAGAATGTAATCAAATGCCCATGTTAATCATGTCAGATCGAAGATGGCATGTTAATGCATTTTACAAATCCTGCAAACCAAATAGCTAGGCATGTAGTAATGTTCAAAACTGCATGTAGGCACTAACACGTTTTCTTCTTTTGTAGATAAGATTAGGCCCGGTGGTGGATAATGTGATACAATATAACAATCACGTCGAATGCCTAGATCTGCATCTCTCGGAAATTACTTTGAACTCCTACCGAGGGACCTTACTGGAGATTATATTCGCCAGGTTCTTTGTTCTCAGAGCAAGGGTGCAGAAGGAAATGAGGTTTGCCCTACATTTATTTCGCAAAAATGAATGGTTTGTTGATCAGCACCGGCGCCTGCGGCAGAATGGAGTAGGCTCCAAAAATGCTGAATTTCATATTGGAACTTCAGATGACAGAGTAATCGGAAGTCATCGTGTCAACCCCATACATGACTTCTCAGTGGCTGACCCCTTTGCAAAAATTGTGAGGTTTTGAAACCAGACTTAGAAGCGGTGATATTACTTTGAACCTCTCTGATATCCATGTTCAGCGGATCAGCTCGAGCGTTTGCAGCTGATGAGCTGAATTTCATTTCTAATATCACATTGAACCTTGTAATCTTCAAATTTGAGCCATATAACTCTGGAATTTGAACCTTCTAACATTTCGAGCTTTTGTGGTACAATCATTGAAATGGCATCGTATGAGACTCGTATATTGCTAGCACTATTTTGACCTTAATATGCAATGGTCTTAGATTTTATTAACCAATCTCGAATCAGTTTACCTTGTCGATCTCACTGCACATGATCTGTATAGCTAACTCGACTGCGATCTTCGACATTATTGCACACAGTTGGTTTCTTCCACCGTGTGCACTGTAGAGCGTGGAATTAATTATCGCACTTGAGTGTCCATCATCACCCTTCTGTGTAACTTTGACCTCATCACCCAAGGGTAAACTTGTGACCGAAGTCATTCCACACACTTCGTTTTGACAAAGCTTTTTGCCAATAAACGCCCACGATTTGTCCCTCTTCCAGCCGACGCGTGGCCTAACTAGCCCGGCGGGAAGCTTGCGTAGTAAACAGCGCGGTAGCGCGGGAACAGGCTCACCGACGATACATTTGGCGCCTCTTTGGGCCCACGCGTGCGGTGCGGTGTTGTCAAGCGTGCACTGGAATCCTCCGCTATGAACGTTGTGACAAGATGTGACGATTAAGGCCGGCCGGCCCCCATTTATTACAGCGGCCATTTAACCTACCCTTGTGTCTCTTCAACCTTTCGGTCGCTCCTCACCATTGCAAGAAGCACACCCACCATGAGAAATTCTTAGAGGGTATCCTGCGCGGCTCCAATGGCGCTCCGAGCGGCTGCTGACGACGAGCAGCAGTTCACCATGTGTGCCGTCGTGGACACCCACAAAAGGTTCATGGACCTCTCGGTGGTGTACACCAACGACCCGGTCTGGGTGGAGCACTCCATCCACATCATGGAGCTGTTGCTTGCCGCGGAGAAGTACAAGGTGGTCGGGTTCGACCTCGAGTACACCCGCGCTTGTGTCGGGTCTCGTCCCAAGGTCGCCGTCGCCCAGATGTGCGTGCGCCACCACGTCCTCGTCTACCACTACTGCCTGGCCACAAGGCCTGCCTGGCCACAAGGCCTTGCGAGCGTTTCGCCAGGTTTGTCAACAGCCCCCACTACATGTTCGCTATGGTGGACATCACCAACGATGTAAAGGCGCTCGAGAATTCAGGCATCGCCTGCCAGAATCTTGTCGACATCCAGGGCCAATACAAGATCTGGGGCAGCAAGGAGTATGAGAAGGACTCACTGGTTCACCTCGCCGAGGCCATCATCGACCCCTTCTACAGAGACATGAAGGATTCGTGCAACAAGGACAAGCATGTCTGGCACTCGGCCTGGATGGAGAAACTCGACAAAGCTCACGTCGTGTACGCGGCCAAGGAGGCGTACACGAGGTACAACATGTACAGGCGGATCGTTGACATGAGGAAGTGCCTCCTTCCCAAAATGGTCAGGGATCCAGCCGGAAGCAGAGCAATGGCAAGCGTCATCGCAACAATAAGTAGATGATTAGATCCTCATTTCTCCTACTTTAGTATGCATGTAATTGCTTTCTTTGGTGTGTGGAAATGTTATGTGTGTAGTCACTTGTGTAATTGTATGCTTAATTTGGTTATGCAATGTTGTCTTTTTAAGTATATATGTTGATGCTCTGTAGACAGAGCGTAGATGTTGTGCGGACAAAGAAAATCACATCGCCCACGGACTAAACAATGGAACCCGTCGGTGATGTTTTCATCAATCACTCACAATTGTATACCAGCAATCGTTTGCTCACAACACACACGGTTTGTTAGCAGTAATCGTCTGTGTTGTTATCAGTCTTCGCACACATTTCCTATTACAGACCTGTTTGCCTCGTATCACACACATCTTGTTCATTTGAACCGTTTCTGTTCTCATGTCTCAACGCAAACATTTCATCCGAGTGAACCGCATGTCGTATATCGCACACACCTTTGATCTGGCTGACCGTTTCTTTTGTGTTGCCTAATCACAAACAGTTCATCTGAGTGAACCCTATGCTGGACATCGCACACACCTTCATCTGGCGGTCCGTTTCTTTTGTTCCTCCTCATCGCAAACGGTTAATTGAGCTGAACCGTATGCCCTGCATCGCACACGCAACTAAAATCTGAACCATGTTTGATGCATCCTCCATCGCAAACGTTTTGCACCTTTTTTGATGGTTTTTTTACACCACCGTTTGCGATTATGGCATCGCACACAGTTTCCTCGAAGGGTCTCTGATCGTAGTGTCGCGTTAGCGGCATCCTGCAGTAGTGTTTGGACTTATGAGATTCCTTTTCCCGCCAAATGAATGTAAAACCATTTTTAAATAATTTCCTTTTGATTTTTGAATTGATTCCAAACCAATCCAACTCAAATCTTTTGGAAAAAACTAATAGGGCTTGAATATTACTTGGGACTTATTAAGGATTGCCTCATGCCCAAATAACATTTTAAAAATGTTCTGGATTCTACGAAAGGCTAGCTAGGCTTTCACTAGTGGCATTGGGATTTTAACCCTTTTAGGCAAACATTCAATCAAACAATCATGCGAATCAAAGTCAGTCACAAGCAATCCTAGGCATTCAGGGGCTTTTCCTATAAATTTTTTAATTCCTTTTGAAATTTTCAACATACCAGATTTGGGAAAAATTCTGGGATGTTACAAGCAGATAGTATTTACCTAGTTAAGAACCAAGGTTTATCGAACCAGAAGTAGACGACACACAAGCAACTTTGATAATACCTGCACACACACACAAAAAGGGGCGTTACTCCCCTTGTTCTTGCCAGTTGCAAGTATCAAATCTGGTAGTGGTACATATAATAATAAAAGTAAAAGAAAACATAAACGAATTACAAGATTGTTTTAATATAGAGGCGAATAGACCCGAGTCCCATAGCGTTCACTAGAGGTGCCTCTCTCATAAATAGCATCGGTGGGTAAACAAATTACTGTTGGGCAATTGACATAAAAGAGCATAGTTATGGTGATCATCCATGTCATAATTAATATATAGGCATTATGTCCGTGACAAGTAGATTGTAATCCAACCGCATCTACTACTATTATTCCACCCCAAGACTGCTATCCGGCATGCATCTCAAGCTATTAGGCTCATGACAAATAGAGTAACGCATTAAGCAAGATGACATAGTGTAGATAGAATAAGATCAAGCAATATGTTCAAACCTTGTTGTTTTATCCTTAGTAGCAACAATACAATACGTGCCTTGCAACCCCTCCCTTCACACAGTAAGTACACCACAAGATTGAACCTACAACTATGAAGAACTCCCTCTGAAGATCTAATCAATAACTTGGCCAAAGAAAACTCGTAGATTGAAAATCATACATAGCTATAAAATTACACATAAGAGAAACTTCAAAAAGATTCAAATACTTCCAATGAATAATTTGATCATAAACCCGCAATTCATCAAATCCCAACAAACACGCCGTAAAAGTTTATGTCGGATTGATCTCAGATGAGATCATTGTATTGAAGATCAAGATCAAGAGAGAGAGAGAGAGAGAGAGAGAGAGATCTAGCTACTGCTGTGGACCTCTAGGTCCTGTGGGAACTATTCACACATTAGTACAAAGGCTTGCAGCGGTGGAAGAATTGTTTCGGGTCTCGCTCTGGGGGTTTCTAAATATTAGGGAATTTATAGGCCATGAATTAAGGCAACCGGAGCCACGAGTGGCCACAAGGCACCTGGGCGTGACCCCCTACCTTGTGGCTCCCTCGTGCATCTTCTGGTCTCCTTCCGAAGCTTTCAGGGTCTCTTTATGCCAAAAAATCATCAAAAAGTTTCATCGTGTTTGGACTTTGTTTGGAATGGATTCCTAGAAAACCAAAAACATGCAGAAAATAGGAACTGGCACTTGGCACTGAGTTAATAGGTTAGTCCATAAAAACAATATAAAATGTCATATGAAGTATACAAAAGTGATAATACAATGGCGGCTGCTAGGGATCAACCGAAGAAATCATCCGCCTAGCCAGCCGTCGATTTGTACCAGCAGAATTTGATTAGAGCCGCACAATCCCATGAACCACGGTAGGATCACAGCATCGATCACTCCATCCTAACATGTTCAATTACAACCACTAGGAATGCTTGCTAGCTTGCACTAGCCATGCAGCAGTCACGTCGCTGGTCAGCTCACACTAAAACGCCTACAAGCTCGCCACACAATGGCCACGGCTGTAGCGCTGGCGAGCTCGGGGTTGCAGCACCGGGTTGCAGTAATGACGCTGCGACCATGAAGCACCCGTCATGCTCTGGTGGCCCAGTGATGCTCCATCATAACACCGGTGCCGCTCCGGGATGCTCCATTACATCACCGATGATGCTCCAGCAGCCCGACGATGCTCCATCGTAACACCGGCAGCGCTCCGTGACGCTCCATTGCAGCATCGATGATGCTCCGGCGGCCCGAAGATGCTCCATAGCAACACCGACAGCGCTCCGGGATGCTCCATTGCAGCATCGATGATGCTCTGGCGGCCTGGCAATGCTCCATCGTAACACCGGCAGTGCTCCGTGATGCTCCATTGCCGCACCGATGATGCTCCGGCGGCCCGAGGATGCTCCATAGCAACACCGGTGATGCATTGAAGCTCCGCCGCAGCGCGCGCAGCACCATGCGTGTTGCGTTGCCAACTTTTGCCGTCGGCGAGATACATGGGTCGCAGCACCTCCCATGGCAGCAGCGTCCGGGCGGTGCTTCATTGCAACCCTCGCTAAAGCTTCAACAACCCCAAGCGCTTCACTGCAGCCCCGGTGGCGCGTGGTTTCCACTCCAGCATCTGGTGAATGTTGACAAGAATTTTCTTTAGATAACAACATCAGTGGCTATAATTTGAATATCCGAAATGTGTAGATGTGAAGGGTGTGTTCAACTCATTCTAGATCTTTTATTTAAAAGTACTCAGTCTGAAACTAGAGTGGAAACTATTTTGCTTTCATAGAGAAGTAATAACTCTAGAGTAAGAAATCAAGGTTGCAAGAACAGAACTCCTACCTGAAATGATCACTCCTTTTGTTCAGCCAAAACTTCTTAGTCTGAATTCCAAAATTGGCTGCACTTTTGACATGATATCATAGAAAACACAACAGGCATGTAAACCCAAGAAATATTTCGAGGCACTGATGATGCAAGCATAAGTATAGCCCACTAACCTCAGAATTCAAGGAACCAAGACTGATGTCAGAAGCAATGGCACGGCGCTGCCATGTATCCGTGGAAGTCTGCAGCTCTTGCATCTCTAGCCTGACCTGCTCCAGCATGTCCTACAACTTAGTCCATTGCTCCGATTCTGCTCTCACTTGCTTCATTATTTCCCTCACAAACTCCTTGCGGCTGCAGCAGCTTCCAGAGCGCACGAACTTGAAGTCTTCAGCCACAATCTGCAAGGAGAAAGATTTTAGCAGGACATAATTTAATTTTAACTCAGATTTTCTTTCAGTGCGCGTACTCAAAGCATGCTTGTAATGTAACATCTTTGGGTCATAAAAAGGAAGAATCTACTGTCGTGCTCCATAGCAGCACCTCGACGGACGGCGGTGAAGATCCACTGCAGCGCCTGTTGCCGGATATGCTCTCTGGACCACCTCCTTCCTCTCTCACTCTCTCTCTCTCTCACTCACTCTCTGAACACACACACAGACGAACAAGGACGGGGAAGAGATTTTGTGCAGTGCAAGTTCTGCTGCTTTTCTATTTCTTTTATCCTTTTATTCAGTGATCTAAAGACTTGCCACAATGCTAGCAACAACCCCATCATGCCCGAGCCATCCCATGGGCGAAGTCGTGCAGCTGGCCTACTACCTATTCGCCCAGAACACACCACAATCGTGCCCTCGTGTGCTAACAAAAAATTGAACTAAAAGTCTGAATGTTTCTGAAACTACTGAAACTTCTGAAGAAAACTAACACCTACAGAATGGCTACCATGGAGTGTTATTGTGCACAACTGAAATACCCAATAGCGCGACCACCGAGCGGCGGTGCTCCATCGCAGCACCGGTTGCCCCGTCGAAGCTCCACCGCAGCATCCCATGTCGTCGGCGAAGCTTCACTGCAACGTAGAGCGACAACAACGGGGGCTGCGATAAAGCACGCGGCGGCAATGATGGATACTGCGACGGAGCATGGCGGCGGAGGGAGATGCTGCAACGCAGCAAGCAGTGGCGACGATAGACCTTGCAACAGCAAACGAGCCGCTATGCACGCACGCCAGTGGCTAGGAGTGGAGATCGGCGCATTGTCTTGCAGTATCATCGCGGCTTACTGTCGCCACAATTGTTAATCGGCCTTGCAGTCCCATAGCGGAGGGTCGATGGAAAGTAGCAAAGGGGAATCGAAGGAAGAAGACGGCGGAGAGGGCGGTGGGTGGGTCCCATGTTAGATGCGTCACGCGAGAGACGCGCCATGGAGAAAACGAGCACCGCATGATCCAGCTGGATCGGACGACTCACGGGGCGGTTGATGCCAGGGAGAAATCAGCCGGTTTAAAACAAGTCTTTTCCTAATACAATAGCATGAAACAATAAAAAATTATAGATATGTTTCCCTCAAAAAAATTATAGATATATTGGAGACGTATCAAACTCTGCTCAAACCTATGCATATACACGATAGGAGTGTGATACGTCTCCAACGTATCTATAATTTATGAAGTATTCATGCTATTATATTATCCTTCTAGGATGTTTTATATGCATTTATATGCTATTTTATATGAATTTTTGGACTAACCTATTAACCTAGAGCCCAGTGCCAGTTTCTGTTTTTTTCCTTGTTTTTGAGAATCGCAGAAAAGGAAAACCAAACGGAGTCCAATTGACCTGAAACTTGATGGAGCTTATTTTTGGACCAGAAGAAGGCCATGGAGTAAAAGAGTTGGGCCAGAAGAGTCCCGGGCTGCCCACGAGGGTGGGAGGCGCACCCCCTACCTCGTGGACAGCCCGAAGATCCCCCTGACTTGTTCCCGACGCCAAAAGCACTTATATATACAGAAACCCCTAGAACATAACCTAGATCGGGAGTTCCGCCGCCACAAGCCTCTGTAGCCACTGAAAACCAATGTAGACCCATTCCGGCACCCTGCCGGAGGGGGGAATCCCTCACCGGTGGCCATCTTCATCATCCCGGCGCTCTCCATGACGAGGAGGGAGTAGTTCACCCTCCGGGCTGAGGGTATGTACCAATAGCTATGTGTTTGATCTCTCTCTCTCTCTCGTGTTCTTGAGGTGGTACGATCTTGATGTATCGCGAGCTTTGCTATTATAGTTGGATCTTATGATGTTTCTCCCCCTCTACTCTCTTGTAATGGATTGAGTTTTCCCTTTGAAGTTATCCTATCGGATTGAGTCTTTAAGGATTTGAGAACACTTGATGTATGTCTTGCATGTGCTTATTTGTGGTGACAATGGGATATTCACATGATCTACTTGATGTATGTTTTGGTGATCAACTTGCGGGTTCTGTAACATTGTAAACTTATGCATAGGGGTTGGCACACATTTTCGTCTTGACTCTCCGGTAGAAACTTTGGGGCACTCTTTGAAGTACTTTGTGTTGGTTTGAATAGATGAATCTGAGATTGTGTGATACATATCGTATAATCATACCCACGGATACTTGAGGTTACATTGGAGTATCTAGGTGACATTAGGGTTTTGGTTGATATGTGTCTTAAGGTGTTATTCTAGTACGAACTCTTGAATAGATCGATCCGAAAGAATAACTTTGAGGTGGTTTCGTACCCTACCATAATCTCTTTGTTTGTTCTTCGCTATTAGTGACTTTGGAGTGAATCTTTGTTGCATGTTGAGGGACAGTTATATGATCCAGTTATGTTATTATTGTTGAGAGAAATTGCACTAGTGAAAGTACGAACCCTAGGCCTTGTTTCAACGCATTGCAATACCGTTTGTGCTCACTTTTATCATTAGTTACCTTGCTATTTTATAATTTCAGATTACAAAAACCTATATATACCATCCATATTGCACTTGTATCACCATCTCTTCGCCGAACTAGTGCACCTATACAATTTACCATTGTATTGGGTGTGTTGGGGACACAAGAGACTCTTTGCTATTTGGTTGCAGGGTTGTTTGAGAGAGACCATCTTCATCCTACGCCTCCCACGGATTTATAAACCTTAGGTCATCCACTTGAGGGAAATTTGCTACTGTCCTACAAACCTCTGCACTTGGAGGCCCAACAACGTCTACAAGAAGAAGGTTGCGTAGTAGACATCAAGCAGTTTCTGGCGCCGTTGCCGGGGAGGTGAGTGCTTGAAGGTATATCTTTAGGTCTTGCAATCGAATATTTTAGTTTCTTGTTTTATCACTAGTTTAGTTTATAAAATAAAACTACAAAAAATGGAATTAAGGGTGCCTCATATGCTTCATCTTTTTAACATCTTTCATGAAAATAAGGATTCCAATAATTGTGCTCAATGGCTAGAGGAAGAATGCAATAGGATGTTTGGCACTAAATATTTGAATGATGAACATGATTGCAATGTTGTTAGTATGAATTCTTTGAATATCCATAGTACTAATGATGATTGCACTAGTCATGATGAAAATGTCTCTTATAAGCATGTCAATTTTTGTGGAGTGCGTAGAGTTTGCAAGTACACACCAAATAGGGAAGATAGATTTTTCAAGAGGCATAAGTATTTAGAAACTAAATGGTTGCAAGAGAGGCTAGATGCATGTGCAGAAAATTTAAAATTTCTTTGCCATCCTTGTGAACTTTGCAATGAACGTGATCATTTAAATCCCCAATGCAAATTGTTTCATGATTGTATCGTGTCCAAAAATTGTGATGACTTGATTTCCCTTGCACATCATAATGAACTTAGTTTGCTTTTGGGTTATGAAGAAATGAAATGTATAACTAAGGATATGCTAGAATTTGTCCTTGATAAAGTTCTTGATTTTGATCTAGAAGAAATTTTTATGTATTGTGCGGTGAATTGCATTGAAAATCCTTATATTGCCAATTACATAAAGACAAGAAAACAAATAGAAGATGAAGAGAATACTAATGAAAGGGAAGAGATTTCCCAATATTCTCCTATTATTTCTTATGATGAATCAGGTAACGAGGAGGAGCCTTCTATTCAACCAATCTCATTAATAAGGAGCTCCAAAAAGAGGGTTAAACCCACACATGATGTGAAGAAGAAAAAGAAAAGACGGAGAAGCAAAGGTAGAAAGGTATCCCTCCCAAATGATGTTGCTCCTATTACTCGTTGTGATGATGATAATTGCTATACTATTGGTGCTATCCATACTATTAATGATGAGAGTGATTATGCTTATGATATGAAAAGGCCCAAGCTTGGGGATGCTATGTTTGATGAGAATGACATGTTTGAGAATATATTTGCTGCAATTAATGTTTGTCCCAAGCTTGGGGATGCTATGTTTAGTGAAGATGATATTTTTAGCCTCCCAAGTTTTGATGAGCAAATTTATTATGATGATAGCATGCCTCCTACTTATGATGATTATATTGATGAAAGTGGGTTTGGAAGAGTGTCAACTTTAGAAAGTAATGATCCCACTATTTTGGAGGATGTTGAATCTTATTGTGATAAATATGAAAGTGGATTTGGAGAGGTCATGGCTTTATTTAGTGATGATTACACTATCTTGGAAGAGGTTTCAATTGATTATGATGAGAACCAAGTTGCTACTTATGATGATTATTGTGATGAAACTTATGCTATAAAAAGTAGTGATGATTATACTTATAAAACTTGTCATGATTATGATTACCCTTTTTCTGAACATTACTCTTTTAATATGGAAACAATTTATAGTATTCGAGTTTCTTATGATACTCCCACTATTCCGAATGAGAAGAACTTTGCTTATGAGGAGAGTAATAAAATTTCTATGCTTGTAGATCATGAAAAGAATGCTTTATGTGATGGTTATATTGTTGAATTCATTCATGATGCTACTGAAAATTATTATGAGGGAGGAACATATGCTTGTAGGAATTGCAATAATATCAAGTTTCCTCTCTATGTGTTGAAAATCTTAAAGTTATGCTTGTTTTGCCTTCCTATGCTAGTTGATTATTGTTCCCATAAGTTGTTTGCTCACAAAATACCTATTCATAGGAAGTTGGTTAGACTTAAATGTGCTAGTCATATTCTTCATGATGCTCTCCTTATGTTTCAATTCTTATCTTTTATATGAGCATCATTGAAATCATCATGCCTAGCTAGGGGCGTTAAACGTTAGCGCTTGTTGGGAGGCAACCCAATTTTATTTTTGTTCTTTGATTTTTTCTACTTTTTAGTAATAAATAATTCATCTATCCTCTGTTTATATGTGGTTTTATTTTTTAATTAGTGTTTGTGCCAAGTAGAACCTTTGGGAAGACTTGGGTGAAGTATTTGTGATATTGCTGTAAAAAACAGAAACTTTAGCGCTCACGAGATTATCTGCCATGTTTTACTGGAGAGTGCTTTTAGGTTGATTCTTTTTGAAGATGATTAATAGACAAATTACTCAGGTCCACCAATTTATTTCAGAACTTTTGGAGTTCCAGAAGTATACGTTTGATACAGATTACTACAGACTGTTCTGTTGTTGACAGATTCTGTTTTCTATGTGTTGTTTGCTTATTTTGATGAATCTATGAGTAGTATCGGAGGGTATGAACCATAGATAAGTTGGAATACAGTAGATATTACACCAATATGAATTTAGAATGAGTTCACAACAATACCTAAGTGGTGATTTATTTTCTTATAATAACGGAGTTTACGAGTTTTCTGTTAAGTTTTGTGTTGTGAAGTTTTCAAGTTTTGGGTAAAGATTCGATGGACTATGGAATAAGGAGTGGAAAGAGCCTAAGCTTGGGGATGCCCAAGGCACCCCAAGGTAATATTCAAGGACAACCAAAAGCCTAAGCTTGGGGATGCCCCGGATGGCATCCCCTCTTTCGTCTTCGTTCATCGGTAACTTTACTTGGAGCTATATTTTTATTCACCACATGATATGTGTTTTGCTTGGAGCGTCATTTTATTTTCTTTTGTTTTGCTTGTTGTATGAATAAAATACCAAGATCTGAAATTCTTAAATGAGAGAGAGTCTTCACATAGCTACGTAATTATTTAACTACTCATTGATCTTCACTTATATCTTTTTGGAGTAGTTTGTCATTTACTCGTGTGCTTCACTTATATCCTATGAGTAAATGGTTGAGTGATTTGAATGTCATAAATCTGGAATTATATATGTTTCATATGCCTTTCCCATGGGGAGTAATGCCTTCACATATAAGAAGTAGAGGTGGTAAATTTTTTCAAGGTTAGCAAACATTGTATTGGTCACTTGAACAATTCATGAAAGAATATTGAAGGAAGAGAGATTTCACATATAAATATACTATCTTGGACATCTTCTATGATTGTGAGCCCCATTAATTATTTTCAAACCTGAGCAAATTATTTGAAGTTGGACAAGAAAGACAACATAATGAGTTATGCTTGGGTATATTTGTATAGAAGTTATATTGTTATGGATCCTCTAACATGTGGTGCTTGCTATTTAGAATCCTTTGCTAGCCAAAATATCTGTACTAAGCGGGAATACTGCTTGTGCATCCAAATTCCTTGAACCAAGTTTATTCCATGAGTGTCCACCATATCTACCTATATGCGGTATTTACCTGCCGTTCCAAGTAAATTTGCATGTGCCAAACTCTAAACCTTCAAATAATAATCTGTTTTGTATGCCCGAATCGCTCATGTAGCGACTAGGGGCTGTCAGTATCTTCCATGCTAGGTGGGTTATTCTCACGATGAGTGGACTCCGCTCATCATTCACGAGAAAATGGCTGGTAACTGGGATGCCCAGTCCTATGATCAAAAGATCTAAAACAAATTCACAAATAATTTAAACAAAACTCTCCCAGGATTGTTGATAGTTGGACGGCACCCGTTGTTTCGGACAAGCCGTGGAGTGTGATTGTTGGTGGAGGGGGGGTAAAATCTTTACCTTTCTTTTTGGGAACTGCCTATAATGTATCTAGTATGGAAGATATTGGGAACTCTTGGTCGTTATGTTCACAATGAAAGCATACCTCTCAAAATTATTTTCATCTTTGTTTTAGCTTCAAGCTCTGGCACCTCTGCAAATCTCTGCGAAGGGCCTATCTTTTACTTTTATGCAACAGTAAGTAGTATTCCTTCTCATTCCAACCTACTTTTTAGTTGGCAAGCGTCATGTGGTGGAGAAAGATCTAAGCATATATGGCCATTCAAATATATTTGATCATGAATTATTATTGTTGACAATTATCTATATGATAAATAAGTTGGGAGGCGAAACATTAAGCCCCTATCTTTCTCTGTGTTCGATGGATGCTATTTGTTCTAAAAATATGCTTTGAGTGGTAGCAATCATGGAAGACTATATGATAGTTGAGTATGTGGGATTTGTTAAATCAAAGCTCTTACATAGACCCTTCCTAAAAATAATATGAATTGCAATTGTTTAATGACTGAGAACTGTTTGTTAGTTTTCAAGAAAGTTTATGATCTATACTTTAACATGTGAATAGCTTGTTACTTGATCATGAGAAGCTTTATGATATGAGCTACTGTTATGACATATAATGATGCTATAAAAGGTGATTAAAATTATCATTGATCAAACTTGTGCAGCTGCTAGCATTCACACTTCATAAATTATTTCTTTTATCATTTACCTACTCGAGGACAAGCAGGAATTAAGCTTGGGGATGCTGATACGTCTCCAACGTATCTATAATTTATGAAGTATTCATGCTATTATATTATCCTTCTAGGATGTTTTATATGCATTTATATGCTATTTCATATGATTTTTGGGACTAACCTATTAACCTAGAGCCCAGTGCCAGTTTCTGTTTTTTCCTTGTTTTTGAGTACCGCAGAAAAGGAAAACCAAACGGAGTCCAATTGACCTGAAACTTGACGGAGCTTATTTTTGGACCAGAAGAAGGCCATGGAGTAAAAGAGTTGGGCCAGAAGAGTCCCGGGCTGCCCACGAGGGTGGGAGGCGCGCCCCCTACCTCGTGGACAGCCCGGAGATCCCCCTGACTTGTTCCCGACGCCAAAAGCTCTTACATATACAGAAACCCCCAAAACATAACCTAGATCGGGAGTTCCGCCGCCGCAAGCCTCTGTAGCCACCGAAAACCAATCTAGACCCGTTCCTGCACCCTCCCGGAGGGGGAATCCCTCACCGGTGGCCATCTTCATCATCCCGGCGCTCTCCATGACGAGGAGGGAGTAGTTCACCCTCGGGGCTGAGGGTATGTACCAGTAGCTATGTGTTTGATCTCTCTCTCTCTCTCTCGTGTTCTTGAGGTGGTACGATCTTGATGTATCGCGAGCTTTGCTATGATAGTTGGATCTTATGATGTTTCTCCCTCTCTACTTTCTTGTAATGGATTGAGTTTTCCCTTTGAAGTTATCCTATCGGATTGAGTCTTTAAGGATTTGAGAACACTTGATGTATGCCTTGCATGTGCTTATCTGTGGTGACAATGGGATATTCACGTGATCTACTTGATGTATGTTTTGGTGATCAACTTGCAGGTTCCGTAACATTGTGAACTTATGCATAGGGGTTGGCACACGTTTTCGTCTTGACTCTCCGGTAGAATCTTTGGGGCACTCTTTGAAGTACTTTGTGTTGGTTTGAATAGATGAATCTGAGATTGTGTGATGCATATCATATAATCATACCCACGGATTCTTGAGGTGACATTGGAGTATCTAGGTGACATTAGGGTTTTGGTTGATATGTGTCTTAAGGTGTTATTCTAGTATGAACTCTTGAATAGATCGATCCGAAAGAATAACTTTGAGGTGGTTTCGTACCCTACCATAATCTCTTCATTTGTTCTCCGCTATTAGTGACTTTGGAGTGACTCTTTGTTGCGTGTTGAGGGATAGTTATATGATCCAGTTATGTTATTATTGTTGAGAGAACTTGCACTAGTGAAAGTACGAACTCTAGGCCTTGTTTCAACGCATTGCAATACCGTTTGTGCTCACTTTTATCATTAGTTACCTTGCTGTATTTAATTTCAGATTACAAAAACCTATATCTACCATCCATATTGCACTTGTATCACCATCTCTTCGCCGAACTAGTGCACCTATACAATTTACCATTGTATTGGGTGTGTTGGGGACACAAGACACTCTTTGCTATTTGGTTGCAGGGTTGTTTGAGAGAGACCATCTTCATCCTACGCCTCCCACGGATTGATAAACCTTAGGTCATCCACTTGAGGGAAATTTGCTACTGTCCTACAAACCTCTGCACTTGGAGGCCCAACAATGTCTACAAGAAGAAGGTTGTGTAGTAGACATCAGAGTGTCAAGTGGTATACCATCCTTCAGGGGCACAAGTAGACACGTGTAAAGGAGAAGATTCATGTGTATATGTTTGAAGTAGATGTTGCACGCCTCTCTTGGAAGTGGATCTTTTGACATGGAGAAGTCTGTAGGATGCTCCGCATCAAATCCCTTGTCCAAATAGGTAAATGTCTTCGCTCTCATGCATTTTAAGTATTTGCAGCCTAGGGTCCATGTTGATGGCAGTTTGGGGAAATTTGACTAGATTTACTTTATGTTTGAATTGTATGCTTCTAGATTATATTTGAGACATTTACATGCAATTGTATGGGAAGAATTCATACATGCAAAGATGTCTATGAAGAATGTTAGATATTTCATTCTGACGTCAATTATGCTTGCAGTGACTGTTAATTATTTCATTCCCTATATTATGTAAGAGAGGAATGGATAGGATTAGAACGATTAGCTATTATAGACAACAGTATGAAGGTTTCAGAAATGTATAGACAATATGAGCCCACAAAGATCATGTATTTGGCTGTTGTGAAGATCAACAAGCAACACGCATTGATACTTTCTCTAGTTAGGAAATCAACAGAAACTCGGAAAAACCAATATTACATTAAAGTCGAGGAGGAGGATGTTGACTTTAAATTGTCGGCATTAAGTACATTTTCGCAGAGGCTAGAGGCATTCTCATGTTCATACACGCACCAAATCCTATCCAGGCCCACCCTTAGAGCCTCTTTCCATTCACGGTCAACCCACTCTTGAAAGTTAAACTTATGCCATTCCTATAAATTTAAAGGAAATTACCCTTCAATTTATGAAAAAAACAGGTTTATGTAAAATCAATGTTCAATTTATCGTCTGATTCAATGATTAAACGGTCGATTTATCGCTAATCAATGGGCAACCAATAAGATTCTGCCTTATCTTTGCTATTAATCGCTAGTGCTGACATAACGCTCTTACAAGAGATTTATCGGTAATCTAGCAAAAAATTGTGCCGGACCCCTGTAGTAACAAACCCTCAAACTAGGCCTCCTCCTTCAGGAAATGTTGGGAGGGGTGAGTAGGATGAAGCAAGACATTGCCCAGATCAAACATGTGTTGTAGTGTTGTCCTATTTTGGTTGACTTGTAGTGTTTTCCTATTTTGTTTGTCGTTGAATCATTTTTTGGCATGTGATATTTCATTATGTAATGATATCCTATTTGAAGGCTTAGAGCGCATACTCATGGTTGTCTCCATTCCTACGTCTTTAATGTTGGGAACCCGAGATTTCCAAAAAATTGGTCGATTAATAGTCGATCGATAAAATCGATTAATTGGTCAACTTTGGATTAATCTCCAATCCCATGCTGACCAAGAAGTAAAATATAAGTGATCCTCAACATTGTGTAAAATCAAAATATGTAAACACTTAACATATTGGCCATTTAACACTACAATTAGTAATGTTATTCATGTACAGAAAAAATATTTTCTAAATAACAACTGATACTCTATACTAACAATTCTCATAAAAATAAGTGAAATGATTTCTATAACTAAATTAATTAAATTGTTTCATTGACACAACAATAGAATTAGGAATATCACACAGCGCTATATTTCTAGTGCCAAAAGAGCACTATATTTTCTAATGTCACAGATAACTAATTACCGATAATAACTCATACAAGTAATTAAGGCACATACCTTCTCTGCGTAAGCCAGAAAATTCCGTCCATTGTCCACATATTCAAATGCCACCATCTTCTTGCAAGGGGATTGCTAGAGATGCCTAGCATGTAGATCTTTAGTTAGCCTGCTCCGTTCCTTGCAGTAGATAATCGCAGGGACCTAAAACGGAAACAAATTGGGTTCAACTGAGCTCTGCAAAAAAAATCTCCCTTTTCCCCAAACCCTAGGCGCGTGAGAGAAATCAACCTTGTTGCTTATGGAGTCATCATTGAACGAGAATGAGTTGGAGATATCATCCAAGGATACTACAACGTCTGTGGCACTAAGAAGGCAAGTCGGTGGCAATAGTGGTGGAACAAGAGGTGCGACAAGGGAGCATCATGGTCAAAAATGGTTGGGGTAACAAGTGGAAAATGAAATGCCTCAACCCATGCTTCTTAACCAACAAGGTGACATTTGGTGACTGATGTCTAACGTCGTCTGTCTGCCCACATCATGTTTTCCTAATAGGTCGGCCCAACATGTCAGTTTTGTTGTTTTTGTGATCTATC
Organism: Aegilops tauschii subsp. strangulata; assembly: GCF_002575655.3. Lineage (NCBI taxonomy): Eukaryota > Viridiplantae > Streptophyta > Magnoliopsida > Poales > Poaceae > Aegilops > Aegilops tauschii. Next base: position 233,379,050 of record NC_053039.3, read on the forward strand.
CAACGATCAGTGTTGTCTACTACTGGTTAGGCCCAAAAATAATGACTCGGCGTGAGTTTTCCAAATTATGTATGTATTGGTTACCCTAGCCCCACATGTGATGGTTTTGTGTAGCTAGGGCATATCCAACGCGTGCTCTCAAAACGCACACAAACATTCGGACGAGCTATCCGGTGATACGTCTCCAACGTATCTATAATTTATGAAGTATTCATGTCATGTCTACAATAATTTTACATGGTTTTGGTGCACTTTTATATTATTTTTATGGACTAACATATTAATCTAGTGCCCAGTACAAGTTCCTGTTTTTTGCATGTTTTTTGTTTCATAGAAAAACCATACCAAATGAAGTCCAAACACGATGAAAGTTTACGGAGATTTTTTATGAAATATATGTGATTTTTAGAAGAAAGAATCAACCTAAGACGGTGCCTAAGGGCCCACAAGGAAACAGGGCGCGCTCTACCCCCTGGGCGCGCCCTGATGTCTTGTGGGCACCTCGTAGGTCAGTTGATGCCCTTCTTCACCGCAAGAAAGATATTTTCCGGATAAAAATCCCCTCAAAATTTCAGCCCTAACGGAGTTACAGATCTTCGGAAATATAATAAACGGTGAAGGGCCCAAAAACAGTAGACAACCGAGAGATCCAATCTAGAGAGCTCCCTCTCTCCCCGGAGGGCGAAGGAAGAATAAGAAGGAGGGGCCCCTTCCCTCTCTCCTCCGATGGCACTGGGTTGCCGCCGAGGACATCTCCTCCATCACCATCACCATCACCACCAACTTCTCCTCCATTCTCATGGTGATGTGTGAGTAGTTCATCCTCGAGGATGAAGGTATGTACTAGTAGCTATGTGTTCGATCTCTCTCTATCTCACTCTCTCATATTTTTGATTTCGCACGGTCTTGATGTACCATGAGCTTTGTTAATATAGTGGAATCATATGGTGTTCTTCCTCTCTATCTTGTTGTGATGAATTGAGTCTTGCTCTTTGAGGTTTCATTGTTATCGGATTGAATATTTGGATTTGAGATCACTTGATGTATGCCTTGCATGTGGATACCCATGGTGACAATGGGCTATTCCACTGAGTCACTTGATATATTTTTTGGTAATCAACTTGCAGATTCCCATGGTGACATTGAGGTAATCTAGGCATAGAGGTTGGTACATGTTTTCGTCCTACTATCTCCGATAGGAACTTTGGAGTGATTCTTTGCGCACGTTGAGGGATTGTTATATGATTCAATTATGTTAGCACTATTGAGAGATTGCACTAGTGAAAGTATGAACCCTAGGCCTTGTTTCTAAGCATTGAGACACCGTTTTTATTCACTTTTGCTACTTGTTACCGTGTTGTTTTTAATTGTTCGGATTATAATAACCCTATTTTTACCCTCCATATTACACTCATATCACCATCTCTTCGCTGAGCTAGTGCACCTATTACAATTGACTATTATATTGGGTGTGTTGGGGACACAAGAGACTCTTTGTATTTTGATTGCCATGTTATTTGAGAGAGACCATATTCATCCTACACCTCCCACAGATTGATAAACCTTAGGACATTCATTTGAAGGAAATTTGTTGTTGTCCTACAAAACTCTACGCTTGAAGGCCCATCGGAGTCTACAAGAATAAAATTGTGTAGTAGACATCATCTGGACGCTTCAAGCCATCCAACGCGGTAACCAATCAGTCCGTGGATGCATCCGATTGTCCGAAATCCCACAAACTGGATGCAAACCGGGGGGCTATGCGGGCGTCTGGACCTCTTCTTCCTCTTAACTAGGAAGGTGTTGGGCCCCCAAGTGCAAGGGTTTGTAGCAAGCAGCAATTTCCCTCAAGTGACCTCAAGGTTTATTGAACCAACAGGAGCTTAGTAAGGCAATCAATGATCAATGGATACACACAAGTACAAAACTTCCTTGGCGCCCAATAGGACTAGTGAGATTGTCAGTCGCACTAGCTTCCTGGTTAAAAAGGATTTAATGCAACCGAAAATACTTTGGTGGAAATTTAACTAGAATGTAAAAGTGAGAAACTAAGAGAGTGTTGATTGACATTGAAAGTTTTATAGGTAGAAGATGGACGGGGGTCCATAGATTCACTAGTGGTTTCTCTTCAAGAGAAAAGATGGTGCATAAACAAATGACAGTTGAGAATCGATTAAATTGCAATATTTATCTATGGCATAATCAACACATCCCAGTATCTATAGACTATTATCCAGCTGCATCTATAGCTAATACTCCACACAAGATAGTTATCTAGCATGCATCTATAGTATTAAGTAAAAACAGAGTATTTCAATAAGCATGATGACATGAAGTAGATGGTATATTGTCTTCACCCTACATTCAAATGAAAACTACACACGATCTTTTTATCCCTAGTGGCAACAACACAATACAAGCCTTCCACTTTCTGTCACTGCGGGAAATTACTTGCAAGGTTGAACCCAACTATCATACACAACTCCCTCTTAGAGATCAAACCTCAAACCTATCCAAAGAAATAATAATAGATTGGAGATCATATATGAATAGGAATTATGCAAGAAAGAAACAAAACATAACTCAAAATGATTCAAGGATAAATCTGATCATGAAGTGGCAGTTCATCATACCCCAACAAACACACCAACAGAATACAACAGATGGGTCACAATCATGTAGGGTATTTTATGTGATCTTTGTATTGAGATGCAAGAGAGAAAACCATCTACCTATTGTTACGGATCCATAGTACAATGGAAACTACTCACAGGCAATCATGGTGGTCTTCATATTGATGGAGACCGCCACAGTGAAATATTCCCCCTCCGACAGAGTATCGGAAAAGACCTTTAGATTGGATCATCGCAAAACAGAGGTGTGCCGTGGTAGAAAAATCAGGGCGTAAAAATAATCGAAGGTATGTAAAGGCACAAGGACCGAGAGGTGGTGGAATGGAATGTCAGGGGGCCCAGGTGACCCCACCATGCACCCTTCGATGCGTGGAGGGGGCCTATGGGTGCCCCCTTCCTATGTTGATTGTTGGTGGATGCTTCTAGATGCAAAACCTTTGCTGTTTTTTTTTCTGAATTTTTGTGAGCCTAGTAAATTTGATTTTTCCTAAAAAACCAAAAACATGCAAAAATACCAACTCACACTGGCCACTGAACTAATAGCTTAGTCCAGAAAACAATATAAATTGATGCCAAATGATATAAAGATGGCATGAAACAATAAAAAGATATATATACATTTGAGACGTATCAACCTCCGTCATGTACACGCCTGACACGCTGGTCCGATGCAAAAACACCCCCCACCCATGCGCCCTCTCCCGCGCAACCGCAACTCTGCTCCCCGCGCCACATTCCTTTGGGCCCCGAGCGAACGCGGCCATTCACTGGAGCCGACATTGATGCGGCACGCCGGAGAGCACCTACCGCACTGTGTCCCGATCTTCGCACATGTTTAATTTCGGAGACACATGACCAAACGACATGACTCTCAACAAAATCAAACTGGCTGCTCGTGCGCCCGCCTGATGGCATTAAACAAGCATTGCGCCCGAGAAACCCACTCTGTCATCCGCATTGAAGCCACTTGGCCTGGCTGACACCTGCTATTTATACGCGCCCATGCCAGACACGATCCGCACTGTACCACCTCCGTCATGACTATGAGCTCTAGGGTGATGTGGAACAGCCTCTCGACGAAGCAGAAGCATGAGTTGGCTACCCTACCGGCCTGCTGGCAGACCCGTTGTGCGCGGCGGATAGAGGCCCACTTGCCGGTGAGCTTGCCGGGGGTGAGCGATGATGATCAGACCATGGAGGATGTGTCCGACAACAAGCCGACCCGCACCGGTCCATGCCAGCTTCACCATGAAGTAGGGGCAGGCGCACTTCTACGCCGTCTTGGCGGATGAGCAGCTGGTGCCACCCATTTCGACATATCAGTTGGCACAGGAGAAGCAACACTACAACCTCATGATCCTCCACGAGCACCGGCTTGCGGAGGGACAAATCGTTGGCGAGCAGGCGAATGAGGATGTCGCCTCGGCCATGGTCGCGGAGAATCCGGGCTTCCTAGATGAGCAGCAGGCCTTGTGCCAGTCATGCACAACACCCACGACATTCACCAAGAGTGATGGTGGTTGCGCGTCCTACCGAAAAAGGGTTTTCCCCGCTTTGTATACAAATCAACCAACCAAGACAACCAACGATAGGTGCTAGGGCGGAAGCAGCACAGTCATGCCCAAAAGAAAAGAAAGAGAAAATACAAGAGAAACAAATGTTGACAACAGCGGGTCGACAAAAAAATGAAGAAGCCTCGTGGCCACTGCATCCACCGAAGCTCGTCCACCAAGCTCCGAGCCTCCGAAGCGCCGGTACCAATCAACACCTCCAAGAAGGGACGCGACGATGATGACGCTGCTGCCAAGGGTTTCCCCCAGTATGCTGGGAGGAGAGAGGAAGGGTAGCCCCGACGCCCTCTAGGAAGGTCCGGCAGCACCCTCATGCGCCAGCGCGTCGGTGTCGGCCAAGCCAACAGGGATTTCTCCCGATCCCAACCTTTCACCTCACGCACTCCGGAGCTCGCCACCAAACCGACCACCACCCAGTGCCAACCCTGACATGAAGCTTCCCATGCTGTCTCACCACAGCACCGCGAAGTATGGCCTGCACAATGAAGAAGAGGAGCCGGGACTAGGGCAGCAGCACCGTCGGCATGAGGGAGGGCCCCACCTCCACCGTCAACGACGGTAGCCGACCGGACGCAATGGCAGGAACATACCAGGCCCGTGGCCGCACAGGCCCGGCCGGGATCTCCGAGGCTCGTAAAGTTCCCGCCTTCGCGCTGCAGCCGGCACGTCGTCGGCGTCGTCGCGCCCGGTCCAAGCCGCTCCTCCTCCTCACCACGCAGAGGACAATGAAGGCACGCCGGGTGCCGACACGCTAGGACCCAGATGGGGCCCGAAGGGCCTAGATCTGAGCCAGGGGCGCGCCGCCGGCCACCCCACGCCACCAAGCCACCCCGCCGCCAAGGAGCCACGCCACCACCACGCCCGCTGCCGGCCACCGCTGCCGGGTCGCCGGGCCTCCGCCAAGCCGATCAGCACCGCCGCCGCCCCCCACCCCGGGTAGGGAGGACGCGCGCGCGGGAAGAGGACATCCCGCCGCCGCCGACACCACCCGGGCTAGAGCCGGGGGCACCCGCTGGCGGCGGCGGGGGGAGGAGGGGAGGAAGGGGCTGAAGGGGAGGGGCGTGCGCCGCACCGGCCGCCTCCCGGGGAGGCAGCGCGAGGGTGGATTCGGGGAAGGGGAGGGAAGAGCAGAGGGAGGAGAGCCCGGATCCGGCCTGCGCGCGGCGAGATCCGCCGGAGACTGCCGAGATCGAGGGGGGAGAGGCGGCGGCGAGGGTTTCCCTACCTGCTCGTTTTCCCCTCCTGAACTCGCAGTTCACTGGCTTAGCCAGAGGGGAGATGACAGGCGGTTGCGCGTCCTACGGGGAGAGACTGACGACTTCTTCGTTGAGATCGACACAGAGGTGGACGAGCAGAAGGCGCAGGGGACCACGGACGTCGCCAGCTCAGCATCAATCGTGTCGCCCGCACGGTTCGCTCCCAGTCGCAACGACCATGAGGCCGGCCTGTCCACATTGATCGTGGACCTCACCTCGGTCGGAGACGTCCACACAACAGACTCCGGCGAGGAAGAGTAGGACGTGTGTATGTATCGTGTCCCATGGCCTACTCATTCTCTCGCCGACTCACAACTTCACTTCCCGGAGCTCACGGCCTTTGAGATTGTCGGACATGGGGAAGACACATGATGCCTCCATGGTCGGCAAACATTTAGACTGGGTTAAATGTCATGTCGGCTTTTGTTTAGTTGAAAATTTGAAATATGTCGAAAATATAATGAGTTTGGTTTGATTTAAATAAAAATCATTCGGTTTGCATGAAATTTATCTAGTTTGTTCAAATTATGTTTAAAATTTATCTAGACGTTTGATGGAAAATGTTGGATGGCCGGCTCCTGTATCACTATCCACGGACCCGTCCGTGGATGGATACTCTGTCAGTCTTAGTGGTCGGCGTTGGAGATGCCCTTACCTCACATACACATGCATGCGTACACGGATAGATACTCTGTCAGTTTTAGAGGTCGGGGTTGGAGATGCCCTTACTTCACATACAAATGGATACGTAATTCATTTTGCTTGATCTGCTGAGTTACAAAGGCGAACTCGTTTGGTGCCAGCTCTCATGGATTCCACCTAGTTTCCACGAATGGCGAAGCAGCTGAGCTGAACTTCATGGTGGGTTAGTGGCATTGGGTGGAACCACATAATTAACCACCATTTAAATAGAGGAATGCTTAATTTAGTCGGCATGATGGCATACAATCTGCTTGAGAGATTGAGACATAAAATTTCTGTTATCCTCGTGGACGCAATGCGACTGGAACGATGTGACGATGGAAGCTTCAGCATGCCACTCATATCTTGTTGATCACAACGTGTCAAAACTACAGGCCATGGAACTGACAGTCTTGGACATAATGCTTTCATTAGCACAAAATGTAGATGAAACATGCGGAGTATGGATGCCTGTAATTGGGGATCTTTGGGCGATATCATATGAGGTGCGCATCTACTTTTTGTCCTTCGTTCATCACTCGTTGTATTATACATAGTGCGTGCAACCAGTGGCGATGCCGGGAATTCATTCATGTGTAGTCAATTTAAACTTGTGTAGTCATATGTATGTACTTATAATTTTTTCTGCATGATATATACTTATTGTATGGTGTTTTTGCCAAAAAGCTGTGTAGTCATTTGACTACACAGCTCATGCATGGCTTCGTGCAACAATCTTCTCCTCACGACAATTATGGCAGTTGTACATCAACTAGTCGATGAATCAAGATAGCACTAGAGAATAATCGAAATTAAACATAAGTTTAAACATGTCCTCCGCAATTAAACACCAACTTTCGCTGGCGGCGAGAAGATCTGCGGCCTGCAAGCGCAGCGAGAGATGCTCGTGATCTGGAACAAGAACGTCTTAGAGCATCTCCAACAGCCGCGCTATATAAGCGCCGCGTTAAAAAATCAATGTTTTTTGCACGCGCACTATCGCTCCGGGCGCTCCAGCGGAGGCACAAAAACTGCGCGCGCGGCATATCTAGTTCAGCGCGCGGGCCGAAACGCTATCGCGCGCCGCTTATTTGCTACGCCCGCTCCCGCGCGCTGGACTCTCGAGCGCTCGCTCGCAACTCCACCTACCCCATCCAGCCGCGGCGCCGCCGCCGCCCGCGCCACCCCATTATTCCGGCGACCGTTCCGGCGCTTCCTCGGCCTATCCCCGCGCCGCGGCGGCTTCCTCCGTCTCCCTCTAGTCACCGCCGCCCCTCGCGCGCGGCAGTCCTCCGACGAACAGCGCCCGGCCGCTCACTGCCGCTCGGCGCCCGCAAGGTGTTCGACAAAATGCCCGCAAGGTATGTATTGCTCAAACTTCATGAATTTGGTGCATCTTGATTGTAGTTTTTATAGCCTGGTTTATATTGAACATTGTAAATGAGTTTGTCGTATGATTCTTCAGAAGAAGAATTTGATATGGAAGAGGAGGAGGATCTTGCTGAAGACGCCGCAAGGCTATTGGAGATGAACAAAGCTCGCGGCTTCCCAGGCATGCTTGGCTCAATAGATTGCGTGCATTGGAGTTGGAAGAATTGTCCAAAGGCATGGCATGGGCAATTCCACGGCCAAAAAAATAGTTTCACTATAATCCTTGAAGCGGTGGCCGATCAAGAGACTTGGATTTGGCATGCTTTCTTTGGAATGCCTGGATCTTTGAATGACATCAACGTTGTCAACCGGTCACCACTGATGAATAAGATTGCAAATGATGATCTGCCACCGGTGCAGTTTGTAGCAAATGGCCGTACATACAACTATGCCTACTATCTTGCGGATGGCATCTACCCAAAGTGGCAAACATTTGTGAAGCCGTTGAAAAAACCGGAAGCTAAGAAAAATCTCGATTTCCACAATGCTCAGGCGGTGGCTAGAAAAGATGTGGAGAGAGCTTTTGGGATTTTGCAACGAAAATCTGCATTTGAGCCCGGGCTCAGATGATCTCGCTCAGAAAAAAAATTCAAAACAAATACTAGGAAAATTCAAAAAAAATCCTTTTTTGTGTGGTAGATAATTTGGTGCGTGAGGTCCGCTCCAAATTTCAACTCATTTGGATACCCGAGCAGCTCCCGGCAAAAAAGACAAATCGGGTCAAAACAATTCGTGAACAATAAACTTTTTTACAGACCCCGATTTTGTCTTTTTTGCAGAAAGCTACTCAAATGTCCAAACGAGTTGAAATTTGCAGCAAACCTCACGCATCAAATTATCTACCACACAAAAAAATTGGATTTTTTTAGTATTTGTTTTGATTTTTTTTGTTGGAGCAGGTGCAACTGAGCCCGGGAGCCAAACTGGCCTTCTCATTTTGCAAGCCCAATTTGCTATTATGAGAGGACCGGCTAGAATTTGGGATCAAAATATGCTTGGGTACATCATGCACGCTTGTGTGATCATGCACAACATGATCATTGAGAATGAGTATGGCCAAGATGTAGACTACTCTCAGTATGAGCTCTTGGTACATCCCGTGCGAGTGCGGCGGAGGGCTGAAAGGGTGGCCCGTTTTGTTGCCTCCTATCATGTCATTCGACGTCCCGCAGCGCATGATAATCTTTAAAAGGATCTCATTGAGGAGTGGTGGGCTTGGAATGGCCGACAAAGAGCATCATGATTTGTGTGTTTGATGTTGTACTGTTAAACTATTTGTTGTATTGAACGATAAACTAATTGTTTGAGTTGTAATAACGAAATTAAACTATTTATTGTTGATTTATTTTGTCTGTGTTTGATCTTTTTGCTTGTGTTTGCAGCGTATATGTTGTTTGTGCGAGAGTCGCGCGCGCTGTATTTTTACGCGCTATTGAAGCTACGCGAGCGCACTGCATTTTAGCACGGCTGCTGGAGCCAGCACTGCCCACCGCGCAAAACCAGGCGATGGGCATGCGATAAAATAATTTTAGCGCGCGGCGCGTTGGATAGCTGTTGGAGATGCTCTTAGCTGGCGTGCTGATGAAGGTCCTCGAGGCTAGCCGCCGGTCAGAAGATGCATCCTTCCCCATTTCAGAACTTTGCCTTGTCACAAAATGTTCGTCCTTGACAACGTAATTGCAATGAACATTTCCATCGAGCTTAACATAGACATTTGTTAAATCGTATCCATTTTCGTATGTATGGTGTGTCGTCCACCGGAACATATACACCGTACGTTCAGCGAGTACCGTCAAATAAACAGCGTCACACAAGCTGATAAGCTTTAGGGTGTATTTGGTTGAGGAACCAAGTGAAATGAAACGGTTCCGTTCTTGTGTTTGGTGAAGATAACGAGATGGAATGAAATGGTTCCATCTTGGTGTTTGGTTGAGCAGATAAAATATTAGAATGTGATGAATTTAATTCAAATTACTTGTATAGGAATGGTGATGTTTCCAATAGCATACCTATAAAATTTTCACATCACTAATTTGCATTTTCAGTTGCAATTTATTCAAAGTTGTATCGTATTTCATTTGTATTAAACACCTGCCCATTTTCAAGTTATACACACACGAGCAGTAAACGAGCAATGCTATCTGGCTAGGTTTGGGCTCCGTCGTTGCATAGGTGTGGCCGCTAATCCAACCCCGCCGCCCGCCAAATCATCGCCACCACCTGCAGGCCGTACCCAAGCTTCAGCCACAGCTACCCAAGCGACAGGAAGGGAGGCGAGCTGGCTGCCGCTGCTCTGCTCCCCGTCAAATTGCTCGCCGCCGATCTGCCATTGCTACCTAATACTGCTGCTTGGCACTGTTGCTATGCCCAGGATCCCATCTGAATCGGAACTAGACGTCGATGCTTGCCGCCGCCGCTCCTCAACCACTCGCTGGCCGGCCCGCAACCGCTCGCCCGCCGCACCTACTTTCCGTCGGCCTACCACCCCATCCTATTCCCTTGCTGTGGGGCACATCGGGAGAGGAAGAGACGAGGTGGAGGCGGCGCAGATCGAGAGAGGAGAGCCGGCGGTGCAGATCGAGAGAACAAGAGACAAGGGAGAAGCGGCGCACGAGGAGGGGGTTTCAGAAGCGAGATGTGAGAGCGAGTGGTTCCGCGTCGTTCCGTCGATTTGGAGGTACGAGCAGGTTCCGGATCTTGGCCGAATATTCGGTTTGCGGACACGAGTTGGTTACCGTTCCAGTTGTGTACCAAACGCACGAACAAGGCCTAGGAATAGGTCCGACCCGTTCCATTCCAGTCGGTTACCTGAACTGAACACACCCTGTCTAACTAGGAAACGCGGACTACTAGAACTGTCCCTCGCGGACCGATTTACTGGAGCGAACTGGTCTTTTTCACACTATTTCTTTTTCTTTTGTTATGTTTGGTTTTGTTTTCTCTTTCATTTTTTTAATTTATTTGTTTTCATTTTTGTTTCTTTTCCAAAAATGCGTGCGATTTTAATAATTTGTTCAAAATTCCAAAAAAATAGCCTTTTCAATTTTTGTTTGTAAAATAGAAATTTCGCATTTTAAAATAGTTTGTAGAAATTTCAAAAAATCTTGTCTTTCAAAATTACTAAAAATGTCAAAACACGAACATTTAAAAAAACAAATATTAGAACATAAACACTTATTGAATTTGTCGAACATTCTTTGTAAACCAATAACAAAGTTGAAATTTTCAAAAAAATCAGAAAAAAGATGAAAACAGTATTTTTTTGAATTTCCTCGAACATTTCTGTATTTGTGTAGATTTTATTTTGAAAACAGGAACATTTTTTATTTCCAAACAAATTTTTATAGTCAGAACATTTTTTGAATTTGTGAAAAAAATAATAAGTTAAAATATTTTGAATTTGAGAATACATTTTGAAAACGGATTCTTTTAAAAAAAGTGAACACAATTTGAGAAGGCAAACATTTTTTTGGTCTATAAACACTTGAAATCAGGAACACTTTTCAAAACTCTAAACAAAATTTGACAACGATAACATTTTTTTTAATTTACAAAAAAATGAATTGTTAATATTTTTCGAATTTTTGAATATTTCTTTATTCAATATTAACAAAAAATGAAGCCTAATTTGTTTGCAAATTGTGAACATTTTCTGAATTTTTGAAACATTGATTAATAAATATGAAAAAAATTGTAAATTATGATTTTTTTCAAAAATATGAACTTTTTCTTAAAAGATTTAACAAAGTTTGACAAACATGAAATATTATGAAATTTTTGAATCTATGAATAATAGAAACAATAAAAGAGTAAAAAAAAGGAAAAGAGTCAAACAAGATTGGCTTCTATCACCAATTCAAGGACCATGCCAAGTTGTTTGGGTTTCTGACTAGTTTTGAATTTTGTGGAATTTTCTTGGTTAAAATAAAAATAAATAGACGAACGTGTCGCAACTTGCATACGGTGACGAAAGTTGTTCAAACCATGCATATGTGCTACATGGGCATGCCCACCTGAGAGTTTGAGTCATTTCAAGGATACCAAAAAATAGACCATGTTCAATGAAGAATGTTTGGGTAGGCGAAAAGGGTCCGTTTGAGATCACATTGTTCTGGACATACGTCAAATGGCCCCAAATTCTTTCCACCAGTTTCTATGACCAATTCAAGTCATCATGGTAGGTTGTTTGGATTTTTTTTGACAAGTTTTGCATTTTGTGGAGTTTTCTCAGTGAAAAAGAGCTCATAGATGGCCGGACATGTCGCAATGTGCAAACAATATCGGAACTCATTCAAACCTGGCATGTATGCCTCATATGTCCATGCCAGGTTGGTGCAATAAGTTGGGGTCATTTATCCATAGTCTAAAAAACCCACCAGTTTAGAGGAGTGTGTTAGACTAGGCCAGATAGGTCATCCATGAGCATATAGTTTAACCTAATTTGAATGCTTCTGTTACTTGCAATTTCTGCCATTATCAATCAACATGAACATTTTCTTATCTCCCAATAATTTCTTGAAATTTGTTAACAATTTTGGAAAATTTGTTAACAATTTTGGAATTTCAAGTTGTGTATGAAAAATTTACAAACATCAACACTTTTTCCAAAATTGTTAAGAAATACCCAACAATTGACGAAAATTTTGAACACAAATTACAAAACACATACTTTGAGAAAAATATATCAGCTTTTTTGAAACGCAAACATTTGTTAATTTGTTTGAAAACCAGAACATTTTTTTAAATTCTAGACCATTTTTAACATTGTAAAAATATTTGGAAATAATAACATTTTTGCTTTTCCAAACAGCTTTTCAAATTTTTGAGCAGGTTTCAAAAAGAAAAATAAAGTTCAAAAGGGAGAAAAATAAATTAACAAAAATGAGAAAAAGAAAGGCAAAAAGATGCTTAGGCCTTGGCCCAACTAGCCGACGGCATCGCTCCCATCGAGTGCCTGTTGGGCCGGCCCAAGAATTCACGTATTTGAATAGAGTGCATCCTTTTTGAAAAAATATGGACAGATTTTAAAAAAATCGCAGGTTTTCACAAAAAAGTTGCAAAACAAAGTTTGAGAAAATCCAAAAGATTCACAAATTTAAGAAAAAAATCATTTTAAATTTTTAAAAATTATGCATTTGATAAAAATGAAAATGAAAATGAAAAACAAAAAATAGAATAAAATAGAACAAAGCATGGTTTAAAAAAGCATGAAAGGAACAGGCCTGAAAGTTCACAAAGTTATATTTGCCACATAAGAAGCGAAAAAGAAAGCTAGTGCACAGCAAGTAACGTGTCCCGCTTAACCTTAAGGATTGAAGTTCGAATCTCCCGCGGTGCACATTTTTTGAAGATTATAAAGTAAGAGAAAAAAATGAGGATGCCAAACAGGGTTTTGGTATGCCACGTACGTCAGGCCGTGTACGGGTCGTACGTACACAAGTCGCGCCAGCTATGTATTTTTAAAAAGGGTCATCCTACCCTTATTATGAATGGTATGAAGTGATCTCCTCTAATGACGTGTTTAGGGGGGTCGTACCGAAGAAAAAGTGTTAATTAATTACTCCTAGTTGGATTGTTGATGTCGTGTGCGGCTCGAGTACTACTATTTAGAAACGGGAGCAAAAACCTTTGATTATATAGTGCCCTTATGACTCCCAATTCTACGGAGGTATGCAAAAATGAAAATAGATTCACAGTCGCTAAATGCTTGATTTTTTTTGTGAGTCACCCGAATTTGCAGCAAGGTCAAAGATGGGGGCAATGTGAGGAGCACAACGATGAATGTTGACCATGGCAAGCCCGTGCTAGGACCTTGCTGGAGACAGGGCGGCGCTATGAGCGTTGGCTAGCTGTGACGTCCCATGTGGAGCCATGGAAACAGGTTGACGGGTGCGGATAGAGAGGTGTAGGGTTGTCGAAGAATTTTTCTTGACCAACGAGCTTTAGAAGGATGGGAGGGGAGCAGCACGGCGGTGGGCGAAGATTGAGGAGAGAATGGTGTGATAAGGCGTGCACGGAAGCGTCGTCGGCCACAGTTAGCAATGGGAGGTGGACCGGCCAATTTCGGAGAGAGATTGGGGCTTGATTGTGGTTGGAGGATGAAGATGGTTGAGAGGAGAAAAGGAATAACGTGAGCCATGAGATAGTTGAGAAAAAATGACTGACACCAAAAAACTTATGAACCATAATAATGTTGGGGAACGTGGTATTTCAAAAAATTTACCTACGATCACGCAAGATCTATCTAGGAGATGCATAGCAACGAGACGGGAGAGTGTGTCCACGTACCCTCGTATATCGAAAGCGGAAGCGTTTAGTAACGCGGTTGATGTAGTCGAACGTCTTCACGATCCAACCGATCCAAGTACTGAACGTACGGCACCTCCGTGTTCAGCACACGTTCAGCACGATGACGTCCCTCGAGCTCTTGATCCAGTTGAGGAAGAGGGAGAATTTCATTAGCACGACGGTGTAGCGACGGTGATGATGATGTTACCGGAGCAGGGCTTCGCCTAAGCACTACGACGATATGACCGAGGTGTGTAACTATGAGGGGGGCACCGCACACGGCTAAGACAAATCTTGGAGTGCCTTTGGGGTGCCCCCTGCCCAAAGGAGGGAGGGAGAGAACCCGGCCCTCCTAGGGCGCGCCAAGTGTAGGGAGTCCTACTAGGACTCCCAAGTCCTAGTAGGATTCCCTTTCCTTTTCGGAGTGGGAAAGAAGGAAAGAAGGGAGAGGGAGAAGGAAAAGGGGGGCCGCGCCCCCACCCCTTGTCGAATTCGGTTTGGGCAGGGGGGAGGCGCGCGCCACCTCGTGGCCCTTCTTCCCACTCTCCACTAAAGCCCAATAAGGCCCATTAACTTCCTCGGCGAATTCTGGTAACTCTCCGGTACTCCGAAAAATACCCAAATCACTCGGAACCATTCCGATGTACGAATATAGCCTTCCAATATATGAATCTTTAACCCTTGACCATTTTGAGACTCCTCGTCATGTCCGTGATCTCATCCGGGACTCCGAACAAACTTCCGTCATGAAATCACATAACTCATAATACAAATCGTCATCGAACGTTAAGCGTGCGGACCCTACGGGTTCGAGAATGTAGACATGACCGAGACACATCTCCGGTCAATAACCAATAGCGGAACCTGGATGCTCATATTGGCTCCTACATATTCTACGAAGATCTTTATCGGTCTAACCGCATAACAACATACGTCATTCCCTTTGTCATAGGTATGTTACTTGCCCGAGATTTGATCGTACGTATCATCATACCTAGTTCAATCTCGTTACCGGCAAGTCTCTTTACTCGTTCCGTAATTCATCATCCCGCAACTAACTCATTAGTCACATTACTTGCAAGGCTTATAGTGATGAGCATTCCCGAGAGGGCCCATAGATACCTCTTCAATACACGGAGTGAAAAATCCTAATCTCGATCTATGCCAACCCAACAAACACCTTCGGAGACACCTGTAGAGCATCTTTATAATCACCCAGTTACGTTGTGACGTTTGATAGCACACAAGGTGTTCCTCCGGTATTCGGGAGTTGCATAATCTCATAGTCAGAGGAACATGTATAAGTCATGAAGAAAGCAATAGCAATAAAACTAAACGATCATTATGCTAAGCTAACGGATGGGTCTTGTCCATCACATCATTCTCTAATGATGTGATCCCGTTTATCAAATGACAACACATGTTTATGGTTAGGAAACTTAACAATCTTTGATTAATGAGCTAGTCAAGTAGAGGCATACTAGGGACACTCTATTTTGACTATGTATTCACACATGTACTAAGTTTCTGGTTAATACAATTATAGCATGAATAATAAACATTTATCATGATATAAGGAAATATAAATAACAACTTTATTATTGCCTCTAGGGCATATTTCCTTCAGTCTCCCACTTGCACTAGAGTCAATAATCTTGTTCACATCGCCATGTGATTTAACACCAATAGTTCACATCTTTATGTGATTAGTTCACATATCCATGTGACTAATACCCAAAGGGTTTACTAGACTCAATAATCTAGTTCACATTGCTATGTGATTAACACCCAAAGAGTGATCATGTTTTGCTTGTGAGAGAAGTTTAGTCAACGGGCCTGCCACATTCAGAGCCGTATGTATTTTGCAAATTTTCTACGTCTACAATGCTCTGCACGGAGCTACTCTAGCTAATTGCTCCCACTTTGTAAGTGTATCTGGTGCCCCTTAGTGATTTTTGTGTATTGAAGACTTATAGGTTAAGGGACTAATACGTTTGTGAGTGTACACAGGTCTATAAGTCTATGAGGAGTTTGATACTTACAGAGAAAGTCGACCCCTAAAATGAATGTCTTCGACTGAAGACTTTGGATTTCTGAAGACTTTTATGAAGACTTTGAAAGTGAAGAAATTGGTGTGACCATGAAGACTTGGATATTCATACAAGGAACATGAAGCGTGAAGACTTTTGTTTTCGTAGTTTCATTTTCTCCTTCTTGAGTCATAGCAAACATCGTACTGTTAAAGGGGGTCGAGGAAAAACTAAGGAAAAGTTTCCAAGTGATGCTCATCTCAAAATTCTACACCTACCAATCCTTTAAAGTGAAGCCATTGGAAATCTCATACAGTTCAGTCAATTTCTTTAGTGACAGAGACGAAGTTCTCCTGGTCTCTGAGGAATTTGTTCTGACTGAGGAGTTAGGAATTCGCCAGTGTGGATTGCCTACAAGTGAGGAACATGATAGCCCTGGGGAATTTGAGCCTCAAATTTCCGACCGTTGTTGTGCTACGCGCCAGCTGTCCCAAAATATCTACCCACCTAACGGTCATATCATTGAAGGGCATTTATGTCTTATCATGTCGGGCTGCTCCCTAGGCTATAAATAGCCGCCCCCTACAACCACTAGTCGGTTGGCTGCTCCGAGAGAAACTGACACTTGTCATTGAGAGCATCCCATCCTCTGAGGACTTTGAGCGAAAATCATCAAGTGAGGAAAACCCAAACCCAAACACCTACAAACCCAAAAGTGATTGAGCATCACTAAAGAGATTGATCCTGTGTGGATCCGATGCTTGTTATCTTTGAAGACTGTGCATCTTCTAGACGGTTAGGCGTCATGGTCTAGAGCATCCAAGAGGAAATTGTGGATCGCGGAGTGACCGAGTTTGTGAAGGTTTGGAAGTCACCTGAAGACTTAACACGAGTGATTGGGCGAGGTCTGTGTGGCCTTAGCTCAAGGAGAATACGGTGAGGACTATGTGTCCTCAGGTTTAAATACCTAGCTGCTCCAACCAGACGTACAACTGTCACAGCAGATGGAACTGGTCTACCAAATCATTGTCTTCACCGAGCTAACTGGTTCTATTTCCTCAACCCTTCCATTTCCTCATTATTGTGTTGTGTGCTTGTTCATATCTGTTTGAAGACTTTGACTGAAGACTTTCTCAATTTCCTCAGTTCAATTTCTTTAGTCTGGTTGTCTTCATCCTGTTTTATCATGTGCTTACGCTTCCTGTACTCTGTGTCTTTTTCAATTTCATCATGATTTCCATGTTTATGTTATGTCATGTATGCATCTATGTACTTATTCCGCTGCAAGTAGTTCTTCACTCAGGAATTTCCTCACCCTGAAATTCCTCAGTGAAGAATTCATAAAAATCACCTATTCACCCTCCTCTAGTCGACTTAACGCACTTTCAATTGGTATCAGAGCAAGGTACTCCCTTGTTCTGTGTGATTTTCGTTTAACCGCCTGGAGTTTTAGTTATGTCGACCGCAGGAATGAAGACTGTGTCATGCCCCATCTTTGACGGTCATGATTATCCCAAGTGGAAGGCCATGATGAAGAAGCGACTCATGGTGATGAATAGCGAGCTGTGGACCGTCACTGAGATTGGTCTTACCGATCTGTGTAAGATGGCGGAGGCTGATGACATTCGCAAGCACACTCTTCTCAACCTCACAGTGAAGAACATCATCTGCTCCTGTCAGTCTCAAAATCAGTTCAGGAACATTATGCATCTCAGCCATGCGAAGCTCATCTGGGACCGACTCTTTGAGGTCTATGAAGGTCATAGAACTGATCGTGATCCCTAGTTTTAGGATTTCATGGTATCGCGTAAGGCTATGACTTTCGAGTCAGAATCATCATCCTCTGCACCATGTCTTATGAGAAAAGTGCCAAGGTAACTGAATGCTACCCGTCTGAGTCTAGTGATGATGAAT
Source organism: Aegilops tauschii subsp. strangulata (assembly GCF_002575655.3). Lineage (NCBI taxonomy): Eukaryota > Viridiplantae > Streptophyta > Magnoliopsida > Poales > Poaceae > Aegilops > Aegilops tauschii. The sequence continues at coordinate 233,396,854 of NC_053039.3, forward strand.
CTGCTGATGAATTTGGACCCAGCTACACCAAACTTGCTTCCCTTGCCACTAAACAACAAAGAGCTTTGGAAAAAGTTCAACATATGCTTGATAAGAGCGATGATATGTTGGGTGAAGAAATGGATCGCACTAAAACCTTGACTGAAAATTTTCAGAAACTTCAGTCTAAGTTTGACAACCTTCAAAGTCATCATAACACTCTCTTATCTGATCATGAGAAGATTTCTTATGAATTTCTTCAAAGAAAGCAAGATCTTGAGAAGCTAAGGGTGAGTTATGAAGATCCTCAGAAGGAGCGTGATTCATTACTAGCTCAACAAGTCAGCGCTTCTCAGGAAGAATTTATTCCTCCATGTTTGAAGTGCGTTGAACGTGAATCTGCTAATTCTTCACCTGAAAGTTCAAATGCTTCTACTGCTACAAATTTTTCACCTGTCTCTGCTATCACTAATTCCTCATCTGAGGATATTGCTAGTATCACTGACAATGCAGGGCTGAAGGAATTGTATATGACATGCATGTACAAAAGCCTCAAAGGGCATCAGGCTCTTTGTGATGTGCTTAAAAAGCAGATCCTCAACAGGAACCCTAGGAAAGAGGGTACTGCCTTTGAGAGGAAACTCAATGCTGATGGGACATACTGGAAGCCTGAGCAGTACCCCAAAACCTCATGGGTTGCTGCAAAGGGGCCTCCAGTAGATCCATCTACTCTATCTGGCTTTACATGTGAATCTCCTCATTCTTCTGATGAGTCATTTGACTCAAATTATAAGCTATTCAAAAATCAGAATGGTGAAGTATTTGCTAGATATGTTAGCAGTAACTGCAGGAACGGTTCCCCTGTGAAGAAAATCTGGGTTCACAAAAGGTGCCTTGAAAGTCTTCAGGTGAATGTCATCATGACACCACCTGTGAAGAATAGGAACCCCAGATAAAATTCTTCATATGGACCAAATTCTTCATATGGATCCAAGTCCTCATACGGACCGAATTCCTCACGTGGATCAAATTCCTCAAAAGGATCAAAATCCTCATATGAACATCATCGTGCTAACACTTCTGTTTTGCAGGGAAGATCTAAGGGCTATGAATATGAGCATTATTCTTCTAACCATTATGTTCATAAGTCCTCGAAGAATTTCTCTGCTTATTCATATGCTTACCCTGACTCCTCTTATGTGAAACGAAGTGGACTGGCTTCTATGCCACCGTTCTCTTATGGAGCTCGCAGAATGATGAACTCTTTGCCACCCCTTCAGATGTGGGTGGTGAAGAAAAAGAACTAATCCCTTATGCAGGGTCAGGTCTCCAGACGTGATTAAACGTCTGAAGAATTTGCTGGAGACCTGAAGATGCTTGAAAGGACGCAATTTAATCATGAAGAAATGAACTTTCATTTCTCACATCCTCATACTGCTTTATATGTTCTATTGCTTGATGAAATTGATCTGATGAAATTGATGTCTTATTCTTCATTGATGAAGTATATGAGTTCGTAAGCTACACTAATTCATCTGCAGGATGATCAACCCAAAGCCACCGAGTGGGTCCTCAATAGTGGATGTACAAATCACATGACTGGTGACAAGAATCTATTGATGGACACTCCCTTATATCCATCGCATCTGAAGCATATCACCTACGCTGACAAAGGAAAAAAGCAAGGTATTGGGTCTAGGTAAGGTTGCGATCTCAATGGATCGACACATTGACAAATTCATGCTTGTCGAGTCCTTAGGATTCAACCTCATGTCAGTCTCAATGCTTTGTGATCTTGATATGGTTGTTATCTTTGGCAAGTATCGTTGTGTTGTGATCATGGAAGCTGACCATTCCAAAGTCTTCGAAGGCTTTAGGAGAGGAGATCTGTATATTGTTGATTTTTCCATAGGACCACAACCAACAATATGTCTACTTGCAAAAGCTTCAGAAGGCTGGCTATGGCATCGACGACTTGGTCATGCTGGCATGAGGAACTTGCACATGCTCGCGAAGAGGAAACATATCATTGGCATTGAGAATGTCAAATTCCTCAAGGATCACTTGTGCGGAGCCTGTGAAGCTGGAAAGGTGACCAAGGCCAAGCATCCAGCGAAGACTATCATGACAACCGCTAGACCATTTGAATTGCTTCACATGGATCTCTTTGGTCCTAACCATTATTCTGCATTCACCAATGAAGCATCTCTATATGGCTTTGTTATTGTTGATGATTACTCTCGTTACACATGGGTACATATCGTCACTTACAAACGTGAAGTGCAGGAAGTCTTCAAACGATTTTCCTCGAGGGCTTCGACCAACTTTGGTGTGAAGATCAAGCACATCAGAAGTGAGAATGGAACTGAGTTCAAGAATACTGGTCTTGATGACTATCTTGATGAAATTGGTATTACTCATGAGTTATCTGCTCCTTATACTCCTTAGCAGAATGGCGTCGTGGAGCGCAAGAACAGGACTCTGGTTGAGATGGCTCGCACTATACTTGATGAATACAAGACACCTCGTCATTTCTGGACAGAGGCAATTGATACTGCGTGCCACATCATCAATAGGGTATATCTTTACAAATTCTTCAAGAAGACTGCATATGAACTCCTCACTGACAAGAAACCAAATGTGAGTTATTTCAAAGTCTTCGGTGCTAAATGTTGGATTAGAGATCCTCATCACAATTCTAAATTTGCACCGAAAGCACATGAAGGTTCTATGCTTGGTTACGGAAAGGACTCGCACACCTACAGAGTCTTCAACAACGTTCACCACAAGGTTGTCGAAACTATAGATGTGCGGTTCGATGAAACTAATGGCTCGCAAAGAGAGCACCTACCTCCTGTGCTAGATGAACAGTCTCCTAAGGAAACCATCAAGTTCAAGGCTACTGAGGATGTCATTCCCACCGAAGAATCTGCTGAAGAAGTTATTCCAAAACGTGAAGAAAATCATGCTAGTGCACCTGAGGAAAATGGCTCTGAAGAAAATGTTGATCCAATTCCTCGTCGCCAACCCGCTCATCCTCGTGTTGCAAATGAAGTGCAGATTGAGAAAATCATCAGCGACATCAACGCACCAGGTCCTCTCACACGCTCAAAAGCTTCACATTTGTCTAACTTTTGTGGGCACTTTGCTTTCGTCTCTATCACAGAGCCCACTAAGGTAGATGAAGCATTTCTGGAGCCTGAGTGGATTCAAGCTATGCAAGAAGAATTACATTAGTTCGAGCTCAACAATGTCTGGGAACTTGTCAAGCGACCAGACCCTCGCAAGCACAATATCATCGGCACAAAATGGATCTACCGCAACAAGCAAGATGAAAATGGCTTTATGGTGAGGAATAAGGCACGACTTGTAGCTCAAGGCTACACACAGGTTGAAGGAATTGATTTCGATGAAAATTTTGCACCTGTTGCTAGACTTGAGGCTATTCGCATATTACTTGCTTATGCTAACCATCATAATATCATCTTATATCAAATGGATGTGAAAAGTGCATTCCTCAATGGTAAGCTTGAGGAAGAAGTATATGTTGCTCAACCACCAGGTTTTGAAGATCCAAAGCATCCTGACAAAGTCTTCAGACTCAATAAGGCCCTCTATGGCCTCAAGCAGGCCCCTCGGGCGTGGTATGATACTTTGAAGGAATTCCTCATGAAGAAAGGCTTCAAACCCGGTTCACTTGACCCAACTCTTTTCACCAAAACCTATGATGATGAATTATTCGTGTGCCAAATATATGTTGATGATATTATCTTTGGCTGTACTGACCAACGTTATAGTGATGAATTTGCCTACATGATGAGTGAAGAATATCAAATGTATATGATGGGAGAATTGAAATTCTTCTTAGGTCTTCAGATACGTCAACAATGCAATGGAATATTCATATCTCAGGAGAAATACCTCAAAGATGTACTGAGGAAATTCGGCATGCAAGATTGCAAAGGCGTCAAAATCCCTATGCCCACAAATGGCCATCTATGCACTGATGAAAATGGTATTGACATCGATCAAAGGTATACCGCTCCATGATTGGTTCTTTATTGTATTTATGTCCATCTAGGTCGGATATTATGCTTAGTGTTTACATGTGTGCCCGCTTTCAAGCTACACCGAAGGAGTCACACCATAAGGCTGTGAAGCATATTCTTCGATATCTAGCTAGCTCACACTCCAACACTTGGATTATGGTATCCCAAGGGCTCAGATTTTGATCTCATTGGATATTCAGACTCTGACTATGCTGGTGATCATGTGGACCGCAAGTCAACATCAGGCACATGTCATTTCCTCGGACGATCCTTGGTACGTTGGTCCTCGAAGAAACAGAACTGCTTATCACTCTCTACTGCTGAAGTTGAGTACATTGCTGCTGGATCTTGCTGCTCAATTGCTATGGATGAAGCAAACCCTCAAGGACTACAGCATCAATGTGGAGAATGTGCCACTCTATTGTGACAATGAGAGTGCCATCAAGATTGCTCATAACCTAGTTCAGCACTCGAAGACAAAGCACATTCAGATTCATCATCATTTTCTTTGTGATCATGTGTTGAAGGGCGACATCTCCATCGAGCACGTGAAGACTGAAGAACAGCTAGCCGATATCTTCACAAAGCCCTTGGATGAGAAGAATTTTAGCAAGTTGCGGTGTGAGCTAAATATCTTAGAATCTTCGAATGTCCTTTGAAAAGGAAACACATCCTAACACTTATGCAAAATTGATGACTTAGATGTGCAACACACGAAGTAACGTTTTTCTTCAATCAATGAAGACTAACACCCTAAGTGTGAAGAAATTAACGAAGAATTTGATTCTCAGAGCCCTACGACAGTTGTACGCGGCGTCTGAAATCATCATTCTTATACGGTGGGTCACGCCACCAACAAAAGTTGAAAATCTTCAATTTTAGTTTTTCTTCATTTTTGAAATTCCTCAGTGGTTCAATTTCTTTAACTTTGCAATATATTCACTATTTCCGTCGTCTTTCTTCATTGTCTATATAAATATATGAGTTTATGTCCTCTACAGCATTCACTTATTGCTATTCTTCAAGTTGCTTTTTTCTGCTAAGTGAATGTGATCGGACCCTTCCCCCTCTATGCTAAACTCAACCCTGTTTGTTCACAAATTCTTCATGTGCGTTCTATTTGAAACCCGTTCAAAATCTTCACCGTGTCCTTGTCAGCTGAAGAATTTGCGAATGATACATTAAAATTTTCATATCTAAATTTTCGGTTGTTGCTGCTCAAACCGTTCCACATTCCATGATATATTATTCTATTCACCCACTATCACACACGATCTCCACCTCTTTGTACGTGGGTGACACATGTCACACGAATGAGAAGGGTCAGGGGCACGTTCGTCCATTTTCCTCGGGCGAGCGGTTTTTCACCTCGGCTATAAATACCCCTCACCCTCCTCAGACTGTTTTTACTCCGCTCGACCTCACTCCCTTGCTCGAGCTCTCAAAACCTAGCGCCGCCGCTACTTCCATTGTCACCGGTGAGGAAGAGCTTCGCTGCCTCGACCTCGTCCCCGTCGTACTCGCGTCGGACGCGGATTTCTTCACTCCGTCGCCGCCGTAGCTGTCTTCCTCTGCCAAGTTAGGGCATGGAAGATCTGAACCGACGAGCTTCAAATCTACTAGTCTTAGTTCGTCGTGTTCTTCGTCAAGGGTAATTGCCCTTGTTGATTCATATGATTTCTACAAAATCTTCAAAAGGTGTTTATTTTTCAATCTTCACACTCTAAACACCTCGCACAAACATCTGTTCTTGATCTGTTTCCCTAAGCAACATTTTTCTTCAAGATTCCTCAATTGTGTGGATTTCCAATCTATACAACTCTGGGACCTAAGTCAAAGAACGCTGAGTGAAATTCCTCAAGACACATCTGGTCAAATTCCTCAAACTTGTTCCTTTTGTAAAACTCTTCTGAGAACGCATATGACCTCTCCAAATTCTTCGCACCTATACTCTGTTCACAGGTACACATGTCCGCTGCTGAATCACTAGGTTCTCATCAACTTAACTCATTTGCAGTGTTCCTCGAAGAAAAGTTGCATACCTCTTTAGAGAACTCAATAGTTCAAAATCCTCAGCTAAAGAAAATGGCAGATGGCAAGAAACCTCAGAAGGGAGGAAAGAAATTGGAAGTCAACAATGCTTTTGAGATTCCTGATGACATCTATGCAGGGTACTGCACTCCTCCTCATGAAACGAAGAATGAGCGCAAAGTGCACATTCAGAGGATTGAGAGGAGATGGGCTAGAGAATGGAGGGAGTACATATATGTGACTCCCTAGTATATGAAGAAATTCGCAGTACACCCTCCATGCCCAAGACCTCCCTTGGCACCAGGCCAAGTTGCTGATCCCTCAAGCATCAGAAGAGGTGAGGAATTTCCCAAGGAATGGGTCAAGCGTCAAGCTAAACTGGCCAAAATGGCACAAGAGGCAGTGAAGAAATTTAATGAAGATTCTGCTGCTGCCACTGCTGAGGTCTCTCCTCGCAAGACTAAGAAGGCTATGCCCAAGAAGCCTGCTCACAAGCCCAATGCTTCAACTTCTATGCCCTCATGGCCAAGCTCCTCAGCAATGCCCTCACGGCCCAGTTCTGCAAAGCCCTCACAGCAAATTCCTGATGTTGCTCCAGCTCCTCCAAAACCCTCAGCTCCTCCGGCAAAGTCCTCAGCACCTGTGCATCTCGCCTCGTGTCAAAGGACCACAGGCAAATCAATTGCCTCAGGAGCCTCTGCAAGTTCTTCAGCTCCTCCGCATTCCTCAACAGGCCCAACTCTGCTGAAGACCAAGGCCACTGTTGGACGAGGCTCTAGACCAAGTCCTCACAAGAAGCAGGTCGCCTTTCAAGTGCCGTTTGATGAAGACGAAGCTGATGATGAGGAACTTGCTGAAATCAACAGAGATAGACAGCAGAGGGCCGCTAGAGCCAAAGGAAGTGAAGTTCCTCTCTTACTGGATCCAAAGTTGATCCTTGAGTATATTGATCTATGGCACAAGGACCCCAACACACCTGTGCCAGACTTGAAGCTGACTCCTAGCCAAAGCCACATGCTGACCGCCTTCATTGGCGAAGAAAAATGGAAATTCGAGAAGGCCAGGCAGTTGAAGAAAGGGCAGTACAAAAAGGAGCACTTGCTGAAGAAGAATGTTGTCAAAATGACAACTGATGAACTTGTAGCTCTGCAATCTGAGATCAAGAATATCAGTGATGAATTTGATCGCTACTATGCTGACTGGCTTGGAGCCAAAGTGAGGTTTGTGAAGTTAACCGAAAAATTCACTTCAAAAGCTGAATCTCCTCAGGCTGAAGCATCTGCTCAGCCGACTGAAGAACATGCCAGCACCGCTGATGAAAATCAGGCTGCTGATGAAACTGCTAGTACCAGGGATGATAACTGCATTCCAGCCACTGATGACTCTGCCAGGGAAACCACTAGTGTTGCGCCTGAAGAACAAGCCAGGCTAGCTGAGGCATCAACCGTTGAGCCTGAAGAATCTGGACCAACCAGGCAAACTGAAACAGTTGTGCCTGAGGTAACTGAACCAATTTCCTCTGCTCCTCCTGCACCAACACCAAGTCCAGTTCTTCCTTCTGCATCAGAAGTGAAGAAAACCAAAGCTGCGGAGCGAGCAGCAGTGAAGAAAAGGAAAGCATCTACTTCATCTCAGTCTTCAGCACCGAAGAAGATGAAGATATTGAAAAGCTCTTTTGAGAATCCCATAGATGTTGTTCCCGTCTCAAGCAGGCCATCAAAGGAACTCGTTCCTTTTGGTGAAGAATATGAGATCCCAAGCGGATCTGATGAAGATATTCCTTCTGCTGCTTCTTCAGAGCAGTTGGATGAAGAAATTGAAGTGCATAATATCCCTTCAACTCCAGTTGTTTCATCGCCAGTGCCTCAGTTCACATCTGAAGAGGCAGGCGTTGAAGAATTAAGTGAAGAAGATGAAGACGTGGACATTGGGAGCACCACACCTGTGATGAATGATGACTTTTGGGAAGTCAGCACCCCAACTCTCCTTTGTTCACGCGACTGCAACAAATCCCTCAGTCTTCAGTGCACACTGAAGTTCTAACGGGATCTGAAGAACCTCGCATCACTCCGTCCATTCATGAAGAAATTCCATCCACTAGTGCTGATGAACATGCTGCTGAAGAAATGAAGACCCAGGCTACAACTGAAACTGAACCTGAAATTCCTCAGCCTGCTGTGCCTGAGAAGGAGATTCCTGAGCCTCTGATGACTTTAACTGATACTCGTCAGCCCAAGCCGAAGAATCCCTTCTCTAAGAAGCAAACCTTCAAGGCTGATGACTTCTTCCACGAGCATGTGTTATTCACAGATTACAATCCATATGACTCTGCTCGTCTTAGAAGGAAGCGTTTCTGGACTGCCAGCCAAACAAACTTCTATTCTTCACTGCTTTTTGATAAGGACAAAGTCTTCGACCATCAGCATATACCTCATGTGGACATGGAATCACTGCCTTGCTTCACGCCAGTCCTCAGTGTTCTTCACGATGTTGGACTGCTCAACTTCTGCACAGATATATGTGATTGGAATGAAGAACTCATTCTTCAATTCTATGCAACGCTACACATCACAGGAAATGCTGAAGATGTGAACTCTTGGGTGTTGGATTGGATGACAGAGAACACTCGTTTCAAAGCACCAGCCTCTGAATTGCTTCATGCGCTGCCTGTCAGTCCTCCCCTTGAAGGTGCACTTTGTATACGCCATGAACCTGAACTCACTGACCACTATATGCAAGTGTTGATGAAGCCGCTGAAGCCTGGTCAAGCCCCAAGGAGCAAATTCCTCGTGAAGGAATTGTTGTATGTGCCCCGGACTGTATTTCGCATCTTGACCAAGACTTTGAGTCCAATCAAGGGCCACGACTCTAATGATGAAGAGGTCGTTGGTATCATGAAGAATCTGGTATTCAACATCATTCATGGCATTCCTGTCAACTATCATGATTTCTTCATGAGGACTCTGGCCAATGTTGCATTTTCTCCATTTGAATTGAAGCCTTACGCTCCCTGGATCATGAGATTCCTCAGTTTAAGGTCTTCAATCAATTACAAGGCTGACACACTCAACCATGGCAGCTACTTGCCCCCCATTGAAGTCCTCAAATGGACATTTTCCTCAGCAGATGAAAAGGGCAAGGCCACTGCTGTTATTGATGAAGGCATTCGTCCATTGGATGGCCAGTTCCGCAAAGCTGCATCTTATTCCACCAATGATGACTCTGCCGCCAATGCCTCAAAGCAAAATCCTCAAGGCACAACTCCAAGAGTGATGACTGATCATGAGCTTCTCCCCAGTCTTCACCAGAAGGTCGATCGTAACCACAAATGGGTTAAGCGTCAGTTTGGTTCAATTCTTCACAACATGACTGCTACACACAATGCAGTGAAGAAAAACCATTACTACCTGCATGAAGTCTTCGGTCGCACCTGGGCTGTTCTGTCTCATCTTTATGGTGAAGAAGATCCGAAGTAGATGGGTCTCAAGCAGGACTTTGACTGGTCTCAACCACCAGCAAAGAAATTCAAGAAAGTCAAAGTTCCTTCCTTGGTGGCCAACTCATATTCTTCATCACGTGACACTGATGAGCATGAAGATTTGGACGACACTGCGGCAGGCCCTACTACACCAACCGACCCCACCAACGCTGGCGCTCCTTCATCAACATGATATTCTTCAGGGGCGTTAGTCCTCACTTTTCGTCCCTTTTGGTCATTCGATGACAAAGGGGGAGAAATTTGAGTTAGTCTTCAAGCGGGTCTCTACATATGGGCGTTTTTTTTTGCTAAGTTACAACTCTCGTTCTTTTGAAGTCTTTGTTGGATCGAGTTATAAACTTAAACTCAATGGTGGTCTGATACTTTCGCTATGTTCTTCTGCATGTTATTTCCTCATATATGTTAATGCACACATGCTGAATTACATCAGTCACCATATTTCATCATGCATTTCAAATTCTTCATAACATATGTTGAATGCATGTATGAATTACAAGATACAGGGGGAGATCTCCATGATTCTACTCCTCAAATGTGTATTACTTCAAAAGCAAATTCCTCACTATGCACATCTTCAGGGGGAGTTCTTCTATATCTTGCAATCAAATTCCTCAATATCAATATTTACACTTCATATGTTTATCCCCGTTGAAAAATTAACCTATATTGTCATCAATCACCAAAAAGGGGGAGATTGTAAGTGCATCTAGTGCCCCTTAGTGATTTTGGTGTATTGAAGACTTATAGGTTAAGGGACTAATGCGTTTGTGAGTGTACACAGGTCTATAAGTCTATGAGGAGTTTGATATTTACAGAGAAAGTCGACCCCTAAAAATGAATGTCTTCGACTGAAGACTTTGGATTTCTGAAGACTTTGAAAGTGAAGAAATTGGTGTGACCATGAAGACTTGGATATTCATACAAGGAACATGAAGCGTGAAGACTTTTGTTTTTGTAGTTTCATTTTCTCCTTCTTGAGTCATAGGAAACACCGTATTGTTAAAGGGGGGTCGAGGAAAAACTAAGGAAAAGTTTCCAAGTGATGCTCATCTCAAAATCCTACACCTACCAATCCTTTCGAGTGAAACCATTGGAAATCTCATACAGTTCAGTCAATTTCTTCAGTGACAGAGACGAAGTTCTTCTGGTCTCTGAGGAATTTGTTCTGACTGAGGAGTTAGGAATTCGTCAGTGCGGATTTCCTACAAGTGAGGAACATGATAGCCCTGAGCAATTTGAGCCTCAAATTTCCGACCGTTGCTGTGCTACGCGCCAGCTGTCCCAAAATATCTACCCACCTAACGGTCATATCATTGAAGGGCATTTATGTCTTATCATGTCAGGCTGATCCCTAGGTTATAAATAGCCGCCCCCTACAACCACTATGTGGTTGGCTGCTCCGAGAGAAACTAACACTTGTCATTGAGAGCATCCCATCCTCCGAGGACTTTGAGCGAAAATCATCAAGTGAGGAAAACCCAAACCCAAACACCTACAAACCCAAAGTGATTGAGCATCACTGAAGAGATTGATCCTGTGTGGATCCGACGCTTGTTACCTTTGAAGACTGTGCATCTTCCAGACGGTTAGGCGTCATGGTCTAGAGCATCCAAGAGGAAATTGTGGATCGCGGAGTGACCGAGTTTGTGAAGGTTTGGAAGTCACCTGAAGACTTACCACGAGTGATTGGGCAAGGTCTGTGTGACCTTAGCTCAAGGAGAATACGGTGAGGACTGTGTGTCCTCAGGTTTAAATACCTAGCCGCTCCAACCAGATGTACAACTATCACAACAGTTGGAACTGGTCTACCAAATCATTGTCTTCACCGAGCTAACCGGTTCTATTTCCTCAACCCTTCCATTTCCTCATTACTGTGTTGTGTGCTTGTTCATATCTGTCTGAAGACTTTGACTGAAGACTTTCTCAATTTCCTCAGTTCAATTTCTTCAGTCTAGTTGTCTTCATCCTGTTTTATCCCGTGCTTACGCTTCCTGTACTCTGTGTCTGTTTTCATTTCATCATGATGTCCATGTTTATGTTATGTCATGTATGCATCTGAGTACTTATTCCGCTGCAAGTAGTTCTTCGCTCAGGAATTTCCTCACCCTGAAATTCCTAAGTGAAGAATTCATAAAAATCGCCTATTCACCCCCCCCTCTAGTCGACTTAATGCACTTTCACACTTTCAATATGTATCTAGATTGAGACTTAGAGTCATCCGGATCAGTGTCAAAGCTTGCATCGACGTAACCCTTTACGACGAACTTTTTGTCACTTCCATAATCGAGAAACATGTCCTTATTTTACTAAGGATAATTTTGACCGTTGTCCAGTGATCCACTCCTGGATCACTATTGTCCCTCTTGCCAAACTCATGGTGAGGTACACAATAGGTCTGGTACACAGAATATCGTACTTTATAGAACCTATGACTGAGGCATAGTGAATGACTTTTCATTCTTTTTCTATTTTTTGCCGTGGTCGGGTTTTAAGTCTTTACTCAACTTCACACCTTACAACTCAGGCAAGAACTCCTTCTTTGACTCATCCATTTTGAACTCCTTCAAAATCTTATCAAGGTATGTACTCATCAAAAGTCTTATCAAGCCTCTTGATCTATCTTTATAGATCTTGATGCCCAATATGTAAGTAGCTTCACTGAGGTCTTTCATTGAAAAAATTCTTATTCAAGTATCCTTTTGTGTTATCCAGAAATTATGTATTATTTCCAATCAACAATATGTCATCCACATATAATATCAGAAATGCTATAGAGCTCCCACTCACTTTCTTGTAAATACAGGCTTCTCCAAAAGTCTGTATAAAACCATATGCTTTGATCACACTATCAAAGCGTACATTCCAACTCCGAGATGCTTGCACCAGTCCATAAATGGATCACTGGAGCTTACACACTTTGTTAGCACCTTTTGGATTGACAAAACCTTCTGGTTGCATCATATACAACTCTTCTTTAAGAAATCCATTAAGGAATGCAGTTTTGACATCCATTTGCCAAATTTCATAAAATGCGGCAATTGCTAACATGATTTGGATAGACTTTAAGCATAGGTACGAGTGAGAAACTCTCATCGTAGTCAACACCTTGAACTTGTCGAAAACCTTTTGCGACAATTCGAGCTTTGTAGATAGTAACACTACTATCAGCGTCTGTCTTCCTCTTGAAGATCCATTTAATCTCAATGGCTCGCCGATCATTGGGCATGTCAATCAAAGTCCATACTTTGTTGGTCTTAAGCCATTTCACGGAATCTGGGCTCATCATCGCTTCCTCATAGTTTGTAGGTTCGTCATGGTCTAGTAACATGACTTCCAGAAAGGATTACCGTACCACTCTAGTGCGGACCATACTCTGGTTGACCTATGAGGTTCGGTAGTAACTTGATCTGAAGTTTCATGATCATCATCATTAGCTTCCTCACTAATTGGTGTAGGAATCACTGGAACTGATTTCTGTGATGAACTACTTTCCAATTCGGGAGAAGGTACAACTACCTCATCAAGTTCTACTTTCCTCCCACTCACTTCTTTCTAGAGAAACTCCTTCTCTAGAAAGGATCCATTCTTAGCAACAAAGATCTTGCCTTCGGATCTGTGATAGAAGGTGTACCCAACAGTTTCTTTTGGGTATCCTATGAGGACGCACTTCTCCAATTTGGGTTCGAGCTTATCAGGCTGAAGCTTTTTCACATAAGCATCACAACCTCAAACTTTAAGAAACGACATCTTAGGTTTCTTGCCAAACCATAGTTCATTCGGCGTCGTCTCAATGGATTTCGATGGTGCCCTATTTAACGTGAATGCAGCTATCTCTAATGCATAACCCAAAAACAATAGTGGTAAATCAGTAAGAGACATCATAGATCGCACCATATCTAATAAAGTACGGTTACGACGTTCGGACACACCATTACGCTGTGGTGTTCGAGGTGGCATGAGTTGTGAAACTATTCCACATTGTTTTTAAATGAAGGCCAAACTCGTAACTCAAATATTTGCCTCCGCGACCAGATCGTAGAAACTTTATTTTCTTGTTACGATGATTCTCAACTTCACTTTGAATTTCTTCGAACGTTTTCAAATGTTTCAGACTTGTGTTTCATTAAGTAGATATACCCATATCTGCTTAAATCATCTGTGAAGGTCAAAAAATAATGATACCCGCCGCGAGCCTCAACACTCATTGGACCGCATACATCAGTATGTATTATTTCCAATAAGTCAGTTTCTCGCTACATTGTTCCGGAGAACAGAGTCTTAGTCATCTTGCCCATGAGGCATGGTTCGCAAGCATCAAGTGATTCCAAAAGCCCATCAGAATGGAGTTTCTTCATGCGCTTTACACCAATATGGCCTAAATGGCAGTGCCACAAATAAGTTGCACTATCATTATCAACTTTGCATCTTTTGGCATCAATATTATGAATATGTGTATTACTACAATAGTGATTCAATAAACCCTTTACATTGGGTGTATGACCATAGAAGGTTTTATTCATGTAAACAGAACAACAATTATTCTCGGACTTAAATGAATAACCGTATTGCAATAAACATGATCCAATCATATTCATGCTCAACGCAAACACCAAATAACATTTATTTTAGGTTCAACACTAACCCCGAAGGTAAAGGGAGTGTGCGATGGTGATCTTATCAACCTTGGAGTCATTTCCAACACACATCATCACCTCGCCCTCAACTAGTCTTTGTTCATTTTGTAACTCCTGTTTCGAGTTACTAATCATAGCAACTGAACCGGTATCAAATACCCAGGGGCTACTATGAACACTAGTAAAGTACACATCAATAACATGTATATCATATATACTTTTGTTCACTTTGCCATTCTTCTTATCCGCCAAGTATTTGGGGCAGTTCCACTTCTAGTGACCATTTCCTTTGCAGTAGAAGCACTCAGTTTCAGGCTTGGGTCTAGCTTTGGGCTTCTTCATGGGAGTGGCAACTTGCTTGCCATTCTTCTTGAAGTTCCCTTTCTTTCCTTTGCCCTTTTACTTGAAACTAGTGGTCTTGTCAACCATCAACATTTGATGCTTTTCTTGATTTCTACCTTCGCTGATTTCAGCATCGCGAAGAGCTTGGGAATCGTTTTCGTCATCCCTTGCATATTATAGCTCATCACGAAGTTCCAGTAACTTGGTGATAGTGACTAGAGAACTCTGTCAATCACTATCTTATCGGGAAGATTAACTCCCACTTGATTCAAGCGATAGTAGTAGTCAGACATTCTGAGCACATGCTCACTGGTTGAGCTATTCTCCTCCATCTTGTAGGCAAAATACTTGTCAGAGGTCTCATACCTCTCGACTTGGGCATGAGTCTGAAATACCAATTTCAGCTCTTGGAACATCTTATATGCTCCATGGTGTTCAAAACGTTTTTGAAGTCCCGGTTCTAAGCCGTAAAGCATGGTGCACTAAACTATCAAGTAGTCATCATACCGAGCTTGCCAAACGTTCATAACGACTGCATCTCCTCCTGCAATAGGTCTGTCACCTAGCGGTGCATCAAGGACATAATTCTTATGTGCAGCAATGAGGATAGTCCTCAGATCACGGACCCAGTCTGCATCATTGCTACTATCATCTTTCAACTTATTTTTCTCTAGGAACATATCAAAAAAACGGGGAGCTACATCGCAAGCTATTGATCTACAACATAGATATGCAAAAACTATCAGGACTAAGTTCATGATAAATTGAAGTTCACTTAATCATATTACTTAAGAACTCTCACTTAGATAGACATCCCTCTAGTCATCTAAATGATCACGTGATCCATATCAACTAAACCATGCCCGATCATCACATGAGATGGAGTAGTTTTCAATGGTGAACATCACTATGTTGATCATATCTACTATATGATTCACATTCGACCTTTCGGTCTTAGTGTTCCGAAGCCATATCTGCATATGCTAGGCTCGTCAAGTTTAACCCTAGTATTTTGCACGTGCAAACTGGCTTGCACCCGTTGTATGTGAACGTAGAGCTTATCACACCCGATCATCACGTGGTGTCTCAGCACGAAGAACTGTCGCAACGGTGCATACTCAGGGAGAACACTTATGCCTTGAAATTTTAGTAAGGGATCATCTCATAATGCTACCGTCGTACTAAGAAAAATAAAATGCATAAAATATAAACATCAGATGCAATCAAAATATGTGACATGATATGGCCATCATCATCTTGTGCCTTTAATCTCCCTCTCCAAAGTATCGTCATGATCTCCATCGTCACCAGCATGACAGCATGATCTCCATCATCTTGATCTCTATCAATGTGCCGTCACATGGTCATCTCGCCAACTATTGTTTTTGCAACTATTGCTACTGCATAACGATAAAGTAAAGCAATTATATGGCGCTTGCATCTTATGCAATAAAGAAACAACCATAAGGCTCCTGCCAGTTGTCGATAACTTTAACAAAACATGATCATCTCATACAACAATTTATATCTTATCATGTCTTGAGCATATCACGTCACAACATGCCCTGCAAAAACAAGTTAGACACCCTCTACTTTGTTGTTGCAAGTTTTACGTGGCTGCCACAGGCTTCTAGCAAGAACCGTTCTTACCTACGCATCAAAACCACAACAATTTTTCATCAAGTGTGCTGTATTAACCATCAACAAGGACCGGGCGTAGTCAAACTCGATTCAACTAAAGTTGGAGAAACAGACACCCACTAGCCACCTGTGTGCGAAGCACGTCGGTAGAACCAATCTCATGAACGTGGTCTTGTAATGTCGGTCCGGGCCGCTTCATCCAACAATACCGCCGAATCAAAGTAAGATGTTGCTGGTAAGCAGTTAGACTATTATCGCCCACAACTCTTTGTGTTCTACTCATGCATATAATCTACGCATAGACCTGGCTCGGATGCCACTGTTGGGGAACGCAATATTTAATTTTTTTACCTACGATCACGCAAGATCTATCTAGGAGATGCATAGCAACGAGACAGGAGAGTGTGTCCATGTACCCTCGTAGACCGAAAGCGGAAAACGTTTAGTAACGCGGTTGATGTAGTCGAGCGCTTCACGATCCAACCGATCCAAGTACCGATGACGTCCCTCGAGCTCTTGATCCAGTTGAGGACGAGGGAGAGTTTCGTCAGCACGACGACGTGGCGATGATGATGATGATGATGTTACCGGTGCAGGGCTTCGCCTAAGCACTACGATGATATGACCGAGGTGTGTAACTATGGAGGGGGCACCGCACACGGCTAAGACAAATCTTGGAGTGCCTTTGGGGTGCCCCCTGCCCACGTATATAACGGAGGGAGGGAGAGAGGCCGGCCCTCCTAGGGCGCGCCAAGTGTAGGGAGTCCTACTAGGACTCCCAAGTCCTAGTAGGATTCCCTTTCCTTTTCGGAGTGGGAAAGAAGGAAAGGAGGGAGAGGAAGAAGGAAAAGGGGGGCCGCGCCCCCACCCCTTGTCCAATTCGGTTTGGGCAGGGGGAGGCGCGCGCCACCTCGTGGCCCTTCTTTCCTCTCTCCATTAAAGCCCAATAAGGCCCATTAACTTCCCCGGTGAATTCCTGTAACTCTCCGGTACTCCAAAAAATAGTTGAATCACTCGGAACCATTCCGATGTCCGAATATAGCCTTCCAATATATGAATCTTTACCTCTCGATCATTTCAAGACTCCTTGTCATGTCCTGATCTCATCCGGGACTCCGAACAAACTTCGGTCATCAAATCACATAACTCATAATACAAATCGTCATCGAACGTTAAGCGTGCGGACCCTACGGGTTTGAGAACTATGTAGACATGACCGAGACACATCTCCGGTCAATAACCAATAGCGGAACCTGGATGCTCATATTGGCTCCTACATATTCTATGAAGATCTTTATCGGTCAAACCGCATAACAACATACGTCATTTCCTTTCTCATCGGTATGTTACTTGCCCAAGATTTGATACCCGGTATCATCATACCTAGTTCAATCTCGTTACCGGCAAGTCTCTTTACTCGTTCCGTAATGCATCATCCCGCAACTAACTCATTAGTCACATTGCTTGCAAGGCTTATAGTGATGAGCATTACCGAGAGGGCCCAGAGATACCTCTCTAATACACGGAGTGACAAATCCTAATCTCGATCTATGCCAACCCAACAAACACCTTCGAAGACACCTGTAGAGCATCTTTATAATCACCCAGTTATGTTGTGACGTTTGATAGCACACAAGGTGTTCCTCCGGTATTTAGGAGTTGCATAATCTCATAGTCAGAGGAACATGCATAAGTCATGAAGAAAGCAATAGCAATAAAACTAAACGATCATTATGTTAAGCTAACGGATGGGTCTTGTCCATCACATCATTTTCTAATGATGTGATCTCGTTTATCAAATGACAACACATGTCTATGGTTAGGAAACTTAACCATCTTTGATTAACGAGCTAGTCAAGTAGAGGCATACTAGGGACACTCTGTTTTGTCTATGTATTCACATATATACTAAGTTTCCGGTTAATACAATTCTAGCATGAATAATAAACATTAATCATGATATAAGGAAATATAAATAACAACTTTATTATTGCCTCTAGGGCATATTTCCTTCAAATAACTCAGAGTGTCACGGATGCTTTGAACCGTAATAACTCACAAACTCGTTAGGGATTTAGCAATAGTGCACGGTGATTCTTTCCCACACATATGCATGGATGCAAATGAGACAAAATAGATGATGTCATCCTAAAGTTCAGCTCACGTCAAAATTTTAAAAAGTATTGTAGGTCAAACCGTCGGTCTGATTCAAAATCCGTTTTTTCACCATTAAATTCTTCGCGATGAGACTTTTTCGGGCCAAAATTTACCATGCCTTAGTTACATAAGTTACTAGGCTTGCGGTACGCAAGTTAGCATGTTCTTTACATTGGCAGTCTATAAAAATAGTTGCCCCAACCTTCTTTTCACATGCACATGTATGCACTCACTAAAGAAAAAGAAAAAAGACGACGTCATCCTAGATTCTTCCCATTTGGAAAATTCAGAATGTTTCATAGCTCAAACCGCTAGTCCTATTGGAAATCCATTTTCACGAATAAATCCCTCGCGGCGAAACCTTCAAAACTAGATTCCAAGCTGGTATCTTTTGATGAGTTTTTCTGGTAAAATTTACCATGCTTGAGGTATGTAAGTTACCAAGTCTGAGGTATGTAACTTACCAAGCTCCTTACGGCATGAAAATTGAACTTTTTTGCCATGTTTCAATGGTTTTTGTGTTGAGCATTATCGCCCATACTACAAGAGTTACTCATAATGTTCATGCGTTGTTACCGGCGAATATTACATATGTTGTGGGATTACATATAGATACTTATTGACACATAACTAGATTTCGACCGCGAACACTAATATAACTACATGTCTATTATAGAGGTGAATATGATCTAACACACTAGACAAAAATATAGCACGGGCAGCTAGCAACTGTATTTATCTCATGTTGACAATTATAGCATGGACAACCTGGTAACTAAATAATCATTATGTTGGTAGTTGAGGCATGGGCAACTTGATAACTACATAATCGTTGTGTTGGTAACTGTAGTATGGGCAGCCTTTTTCTATCATGAGAAGCCTGATAACTATGATCATGGGAAGCCTGATAACTATAACATGAGTGGCCTGGTAACTTCAGCGAGCAGCCTGATAACTATAGCATGAGAAGCATGATAACTTCAACATGAGTGGTATGATAACTTTAGTATCAGCATGTTGATAACTTTAGCATTAGTAGACACTACTAGGGAAATGCTTATGGGTACGACATCAGTAGTAGCACTGGAAAATAACAAGCGCTGCTGCTAGTTAGCAGTAGCGCTGGTCTGGGAAAACGCTACAAGTAATGCTTTAGCAGTAGCGCTGGAAACGGTAAAAGCGCTACTACTAAGTGGGACCCAACGAGCCCACCGACGCTAGCTGTAGTAGCAGCGCGGCCCAAAATATAGCGCTACTGCTAAGATTTTAGCAGTAGCGCTTTCTTTGACAACACCGCTACTGCTAATGGGCCCCACTTAGTATTAGCGCTTTTCCTCACGAGCGCTACTACTAAGAACCATAGCAGTAGCGTTGTCTAGAAAACAACGCTACTGGTAGGCATGGCTGGTGCCACCTTTTCAGCTCCCCCCACCCTCCTCCCCCTTTGCCCTCTCTCCCCCTCCTTTCCCCTCTCCCCTCTCTAAGTTAGTTCTCCTCATTGTTGCCCTTCTTCTCTCTTCCTCCTACCTCTCTTCTCTCCCCCTTAATGCCCCCCTCCACCATAATTCTTCTCCGTAAATGGCCTCTCATCTCTATCTAGCTACCTCATTTATTTGGCTCTCCCTCCTTTCATACATATAGATCTAGCTAACTCATCTCTCTCCCTCTCCATTAGTTAGCTAGAGTCATCTCTCCTCCGAACAACTAGATCTAGCTAGCTCTGTAGCCATCCACACTTTCGATCGTCCCTATAGGTAGCGAAGGCCTCATCTAACCGTGCTCGATCCCTCTCAAGAGATAGGTGAGTAAACAGTTGTGCATTTCAAGAATGGGAATATGTGTGTTTGAGATATGGAGAGATTTATGCGACTGACATACCCCCGAGTTGCTTATGTTTTGCCGAAATGTCGATTTATTTCTGTTTCGGTGAATTTCGAGCAAAATCGATATGTCCTATTTTTAGCCAAGGTCATGCCAAATTTTTATATGACTTTGATGCATGCATGCATTTTTTTATAACCCTTTTGCTTGTTATACCGTGCAGTCGGTCATGAAGGTGAGTGGATGGAAGGTGGAGCGATACTTGCAATCCGTGGTGATGGACATGTATGCAAATAATCGGACTAGGATTAGATGTCCATGTACAAGATGCAAAAAGGAGTCCTTTTGGACACTTTTGATCGTGGCAGTTTGAAGGCGCACCTGCTGATGAATGGTTTCATGGATGGCTATACTCGATGGATAAGTGGAGATGATGATGAGGACGTCCACATGGCAGGGAATAACAACATGGGGCTAGACGAAGAGATGTGACCGATCGACACGAAGACGATGGCGCCGGACATGGCGGCAGGGAAGAGTCCGGACATGGCAGCCGCGGAGAAGATTCTGGACACGGCGAAGAAGAGTCCGGACATGGCGGAGAAGAGGCGGCGGTCACACCACAGTCTTCGACGCTACTAACTGCAGTCGTGCAGGACCCTCATGTTCGAGACCTCCTTTGCAAGAGTACGACTAGCGAGAGAGCTGCTTCTAAAGAGGAGGCCAAGCTGGCGCAACTTGAAGTAGACTCAAAGACTCCATTGTATAACGGTTGCGATCCCGAGGTGACCCGCTTGAGTTTCACGCCCGAACTTCTAAAGATGAAGGCCAAAAACAAATGGACAGACAAAAGCCTCGATGAGCATTTGAAGTATCTACATAATAAAGTTCTTCCCGCGGGGAACCTGTGTCCTACTAGTGTCGAGGAGACCAAGAAAATCATTTGCCTTTTTGATTTGTCACACATTAGATACCACGCATGCATCAACGATTGCATCATTTATCGGGGGGAGCACGCGGAAAAAACCAGTTGTCTAGTGTGCAATTCTTCTCGATACAAGAAAACAGGAAAGAAAGCTCCTCAGAAAGTTGTATTGTACTTTTCGATCACTCCCCGTCTGCAGCGGTATTTCGTAGATCCTAAGGAAGCAAAGCTCATGCGTTGGCACGCGGAGAGGAAGAAGCCCGACGATGGAGATGATCCGAAGCTGAGACACCTCGCAGATGCTAGCCAGTGGATAGCATTCAACACAGTATATGGATTTGCTGCATAAGGTCCAAGGAACATCGTGCTTGGTGTGAGTACTGATGGCATGAATCAGTTTGGAAACCAGAACGCCAACCACAGCACATGGCCCGTCTTTGTACGGATGTACAACCTCCCACCATGGAAGTGCATGAAGAAAAAGTACATGCACATGAGCATGCTGATTCAAGGGCCGAAACAACTGGGAAATAATATTAATCTGTATATGGGGCTTTTGAAAGTGGAGCTAGACACGTTATGGAAAATACCGACATGGACATGGGACGCCAGCAAAGGAGAGCATTTCTATATGAGAGACGCGCTGATGATGATGGTGCACGACTATCTCGGTTACGGGTACACCTCAGGCCAGGTGTGCCACGGATACTGCGGATGCACGAGGTGCATGGATGATACAACATCTCAGCAGCTTACGTCAACGAAAGATGGCGGGTCTGGGAAAATCGTGTACATGGGGCATTGTAGATGGCTCGAGAAGGATGAGCCGTGGAGAAAAAGTGGAGATCTATTCAATGGTTTGGCTGAGCATCGAGGACCTCCATGTAAGAGGAGCGGCGCTGAAATCAACAAGCTGTTGAAAAACTGGGAACAGTGCCCCGCGCCGGGAAAGATGAAAAAGGCATCGGAGCCGCTGCTGAAGGTATGGAAAACGAGGTCTGTTTTCTGGGACTTGGAGTACTGGCCTAATCACGACACACCTCATTGCCTTGATCAAATGCATATCACGAAGAATGTCCTCGAGAGCTTGCTTGGCACACTGATGAACATGCCGAAGAAGGCCAAGGATGGTCCGAAGGCAAGGAAAGACTTGGATGATTTGAAGATCAGCAAAGATTTCCACATGCCACCCCGTAAAATGTCGATGGAGGAGACAGAGACGGAGGTGGGGGAAAGGGGCAGAGAAGTCAGCAAGAAGGAAGAGAATTATTGCCCCGTTCTTTCTTCACCTTAAGTGCGAAGGAGATCGATCAATTCATCAAGTGCCTTATAGGAATCAAAGTCAGTTCTGGTTACTGTGGGAAGATAAGCTGATTTCAAGACACCAAGAAGAAAAGGTTCAGCGGGATGAAGTCTCATGACTGTCACATGATGATGATGCAGATACTCCCGGTTGCCATTATAGGGATAATGGACAAGCACGTCCGTGACACGCTTACTGGTCTCTGCAACTTCTTCGACGTTATCTCTTGAAAGTCCATCAGTGTGAAGCAGCTCCGAAGGCTACAAGAAGAGATTGTTGTCATACTATGTGAGCTTGAGATGTACTTCCCGCCCTCATTCTTTGACGTCATGGTGCATCTGTGCGCCCACATCGTGGACGACATCATCGACCTCGGGCCGACATTCCGTCACAACATGATGCCCTTTGAGAGGATGAATGGGGTCATCAAAGGATTCGTTAGTAACATGTCCCGTCTCGATGGGTGCATCGTACAGGGGTATCTGACGCAAGAGTGTATCTCCTTTTGTGAGAATTATATAGGCATCGGAGACCCTGTTGTTGGTTTACCCATCTAGAAGCACGATGGGAGCCTCGGAGGAGAAGGTCACAACAACGGCCGGAGGGAATTGCACGTGGACTACTCGGATCGATGGAACGACTTTGACAGGGCTAACTTAGTAGTGCTACAACACCTAGATGTGGTAGATGATTGTGTGACACTTCACAAAGAAACCATCGCAAAGAAGTAGCGTGATAAGGGGATGCGCAAGATGGACGATGAAGTTACTGTAGAGCATGACGCCACTTTCTTGCGTTAGTTCAAAGAGCAAGTTCTTGCTAATCCCCCGGAAGAGGGCAGTTCGGACGGATTGCTCATACACGCCTTAGCACATGGCCCCGCGCCCAAACTCGCGACCTGTCAGGCATACGATATCAATGGGTACACATTCTAAACGAAGGCCAAAGACATGGACAGTGATTACCAGTACTCAGGGGTGACAATTGAATGTGTGACTGACGCCAGCGGCAGAACTGAAAGATTCTACAGAAGGGTCGAAGAGATCTGGGAGCTTGACTACGCTGGAATGCATGATGCGACGATGTTCCGTGTCAGATGGGCTAAGGACGTCGTAAGAGAAAACAAGTATTTCACTACCATGTCTATACCCGGCGCGAAGAGCGCTACCGTGAACGTTAACGTCATCGCCAAAACCAAGCCATGAGTACACGCTAAGCACGTGACACAATGCTTCTTCATAACCGACCCGACCAATCCCAGCCGTGTTGTCGTGAGGAGAGGCAAAAGGAGCATCATCGGAATGGATGGAGTCACCAACAAGGAAGACTACGACCAATACGGCAACCCGGTGAGGGAAGATGACGATGACGATGAAGCATACGTGAAAGATCTTACTCCATGGTTCTGGAAAAGTCATAACGAGGGGCTCAATTATTCGACAACGAACAAGAAAGGGAAGAAGCTCAATGTCAAACGTCGTCGACGCAGCTGAAGCAATACAAAAATAGAAAAATAAACAGAAAAGTAATGGAAAATAATAAAAAGAAAATAAAACTAAAGACTAGAAAAGGAAAATAATAAAAATAAAAGAAACATAGCAGTAGCGCTGGTTTAGGATCCAGCGAAAATTGGAACAGTTAGCAGTAGCGCTGGATTACCACCCAGCGCTATAACTAACTTAGCTATAGAGCTGGATCCTAACCCAGCGCTGCTGCTATTTTTAGTTAACCCGCCGTGCGGGCTCAAAATTTTGCCAAGTCCCCTCCCCCCCACTCTCCCACCTCTCCCCCTCCTCTGTGCTGTCGCGCGCTGCCGTCGCCCCTGCCCGCCCCTCGACCTCGACCTCGACACCGGCTCGAGCCCCTGACTGCCCTCGGCTTCGACGCCGGCCCGAGGCCCTGCCCGCCCTTGACCTTGACGCCGGCCCAAGCCCCTGCCCGCCCTCGACCTCACCGCCGCCACCGACCTCTCCCCTGCCCGCCCTCGACCTCACCGTCGCCGCCCTCTCCCCTGCCCGCCCTCGCTGCCGACCGCCCAAGCCCGTAAGCCCACCCCTCTCCTCTCCCCTACCCTCCTCTCTCTGTGTGTGTGTGTGATGAACCCTAGCTATTGTTAGCAAAATTAGGACAGATGAACCCTAGTTGTGTTAACTAAAAATTGTTAGTTTATCATCATTGTTAGTTTATCATCATTCTAGTATATAAATAGACATAAGAATTCTAGTATATAAATACTTCGCAGGTCATGATAACTAAAATTTGCTAAGAAATTGAGGTGGAGGAATCTGCTAGGCATCATTGGTATGTAAATAAACATAACAAAACATTGATTCAAGTTCATAGGGTGGTGAGCAGATAGTCAAAATCATCATGTGTATTTTAGGGCAGCACCAAATTTAGCAAATTTAGCTAAATTAGCAAATATGTTGGTTAGGGAAGTAGAACACACACACATACACAGAGAGAGAGAGGGGGGGCATTTAGCAATTTTTGTAGGTATAAATAAAAAACAGTAGCAAATTTTTTAGCTATAAAAAACAGTAGCAAATTATTTGTAGCTAGGCAATTTATCAAAAACAGTAGCTCCCTAAAATTGCAAAATCAATGGACTTTTTTAGCTATAAATAAAACAGTGGACATTTTTAGCTATAAATAAAAAACGGTAGCAAAAATGTTTAGTGAGGTCATTTTGCAAAGGATTTTGGTTTTTGAAAAGACCACTATTTTGCAATGTTTAGTGAGGTCATTTCACTATGTGTACTTGCTTTATATATGTGCTCCTGTGATGCTCATATGACATTGATGTTATATGATTTTGCAATGTTTGTTGAATGTCGAAGAATATCTGAGTGGCCTATGTTTTGCCGGAATGTTGATTCATTTCCGCTCCGGCAAATTTCAGGCGCTCCATATGTCCACTTTTTAGCAAAGGTCATGCCGAAAATTTCCGTGATTTGTGCTAGAAACTAGGACATATGGAGTGCCCGGGTTTTTGCCGGAAGGGGAATGAATCAACATTCCGACCAAATATAGGCCCTTTTTTCTCTTCATTATATCTTTTATTTACAATCGTTGAATAGGAAACATGTCTAGCCACACCAAAGCCGGGGGTTCTGGTCGCCTCGAAGAAGACCCCCTCGAGGCAGAAAATCATTATTTTGATTACCTGGATGAACACCAGCTGCGGGTGCAGGGCGGCAGTGGCACCAACCCCGACACCGACACCGACACTACCCCCGAGACCGGCAATGATGCTGTCATAGCCGGTAAAGCACCGAAGCAGAAGAGGACACGAAGGCCAAACGAGCTCGGCATCGGACAAATTGTGGTCACGTGCACACCAAGAAATTAGAGCCAACAGCGCTGGAGGAAGCGCGCTCGTGCTGGGGCAATCAACTTGGATGCATCCTCAGGGAAACCGCCAACATCAACAATGAGAAGTTGAATAAGACACCACATATGGAGCACATGCTCCTAAAGAAGTTGCATAATAGGTTCATGTTCCCCGGCCGGGATGAAATCAAACATCCGTGGGACGACGATGCCATGACAAAGATAAACAGCAAGGCGATGGTGACGTTCACCAACGAATTGTCCGCCTAGAAAGTTAGGGTGAAAAAAGAGATTGCGAAGAATGAACCGTGGTCCAAGATTCATGCTGGCAGTCCGTCACTAAAGGAAGAGGACTTTGAAAAATTCAAGGAGACTTGCACTAAAGAAGAAGTCAAGCAAAGGTCGGAGAAAATGAAGGCGCTCCAGGCCAGGAACACGCCTCCCCACCGCCTTGAAAGCCGTGGTTACGAGGGGAAGAGGCATGTATGGGCCAAGGAGGATGCCGAACGTGAACGTCACAGAATCCCAGACCCCTTGGCGGAGTTCACTAACCCGCAGGAGCATGACTGGATCAGGGCCCGGTACAAGTGGGACTGCATCAATAAGATCTTTTACACGGACCCGAACAAGAGGGAGTTTCTGAGAGTTCTGGTAATTGTTATATTACCACCTTATTATGTTAGCTTCCAATCAATTCGACTACAAGTTTTGTCACATTAGTAAACCATCCATATTCCTTTTGCAGAAAGAGCAACACCAAAAGGCAGCCGAAAGTGACGAGTCGTCACAGTCGTCGGCAAGGCCCAAGTGGGACACCCCTTTCAACTGGGCCTTGAACATACTGAAAAAGCTCCCGGAGGACAAATGGTCGTCCTATGGACGTGTGCACGGTGTCGGAGATGGCGCCTCGTGGAAGACGTGCTACCATGAGCATCCAGATGAAAGAAGGAAGAGACAGTTGCTTACTCAACAGACCATCGACGAGAAGGTTGCGATTGCGGCCAATAAGACCAAAGAAGAGTTGCTCGGGGTAGTCAATGCAGTGGCCAATGAAGCAGTAGTTGGCATCACGGCTCACTTCCAATCTTCAATTATTACTAGCTTGATTCCGGCAATTATCGATTGGTCGAAGAGTAATCCAGATAAAGGGCCAGTGGACTTTCCCCTTCCCAGCTACGTCGGGAGCAATTTGGTGAACATCACACCACCAGCACCTTCTCAAGCAACCGCAAAAGGTCCCGCTCCTGTGCATAGCAGCCCGACCTCCATCTCTGGCATGCTCGGCGGGGCTTCATCTATGGCTGAACTCGACGCCCTCATAGTAATTATGCGGCATACCCTTTTCACCAGCATGTCTATAGTCTTCCGTTTCAGTTGCCTTTCGGATGTTTGACGTCGCAGACATGTCTTCGTAGGCCGACGATACCCCGTGCACCCTACTGTACGACATCAACAGCCAGAAGGTGGCCGTGGGGAAGGCAACGGTTGTGAAGCCGAAGGACCACATGTTCCACAACCAAGAGATGCCCCATGGTGTCTTCAAGGTTAACGTGGCCAGTGTCAAAGTGGGCTTCCAGGATTTGCCTCCTCCGGTACCAGTCGATGACGAGGAGACCCCTGAACGGACGGGCGCATGCAAGAGCTTGTTCTTGCCTTGGCCGAAGACTCTTCTTCGTGTCGAGGCGCCCGGTATCACACCAATGACATCTTCTCAAGAAGTTATGAACACCACCCCACCTACCAAATTACCTGCACCTGTCGTGGCGGGTGATAGCGGACGACGCGAGGGAGAGCCTCCATTAGTGCCAGACGATGTCACCCCCATCGAAGAAGCAAATGCTGATGATTTCATGGAGGAGGATGATGATGACCCTCTCAAGTATATCAATACTGCCTATGACGATGGAGGATTGATGGCTCGGGACTATGACTCAGGCTATGTACGTGGAGATGATGACTTGATGTTTCCTGATTTGCCGGAGCCGAAACGTCCTAAGGCGGAATGCAAAAAGTCTCTCTTCATGCGATCCTCGCAGGAGACGCCTCCAGATGCCGCCTCTACCCAGCAAGAACCTGAGGGCCATCCACTGATTAGCCCGACGACACTGGGGGTGGTGGTTAGGGAAGGTATGGTGGGCTCACTACCGCCACCCGCCAAGAAGCAAAGGAGGAGACCGGACAAGAAAGGCCCTAAAGGCGCCAGAGCTGCTTCAAGCAGCCAGCCACCTCTGAAGCTCCGGGAGGTAGACAGAATACTGTCGAAGGTGCAGAGCGTTTCCATGTCGCCGGCCACCCGATCCTACCTCCGAAAGCGCTAGAGCACATACTGAACAATGATCTAAGGAGACTTCATGAAGATGTGCTGGCTAGAGAGAAAAGCCTTCTCATCTCGGAAAAACCAGGATACCCGCTTTACGCGGCTCAGGTGCCGGGCGGGAAGTTGTGCGTCGAGAGATGGCATGCGGATAAGTTCATCCTGCGATTTGACTACATCTATGACATGTTCCACATGACCAAGCTGGATTTCCAGTTCATCCGCATGTATGCGCTGTATCTCAACTACTTCATCAGGCGCGAGAACAAAGAATATATCTACGTTACGGACCCATACTATATGCACGAGAGCTTCTTGGCAGTCTGCAAAGAGCATTGTGACTATGCGGGCAAGTACATCGGCGAGTTCATGTATGCTAATAAGGACAAGGAAGTGATTCTCCTGCCTTATCATCCCACGTAAGTCATCCGTGGATATCCTTCTGTAAGTTTTAATCATTCCTTTGCAAGCATGGAGGCTAATTTGAGGTGTACTTATTTTGCGCAGCAGGGGGGCGTCGTCCTCATCTGTCTGTGCCCAAAATACTCCCATGCTATGTACTTGAACTCATCAAAGAACATCAAGAAAAAGGATTACACGCACATAAGGAGTGTTCTCGATAGTGCCCTGTTAACCTTCAGCCTGTCTGGTGGATATATCAAGGTGAAAAAGTACAGGAAGAACGGGCTGGGTTTCGGCCATAAGACCGGCTTCTGCTGCATCCAGCAACCGTACACTAGTAAGGGTGATGGATTCTACCTCATGCATCACCTGATCGAGTTCAGAAGGGATAATCAACGCCTTCACATGTCAGCTACTACCAACGATGCCGAGATTTTCAACTGGACCACAAGCATAGGAAAGAGATCGGATCATCGAATCCGAGTTGAGTTTTATCACGTCTAGTGTGAACTAGCCCAAGTGATCATGTAGTCATCAGTCTCACTACTAGGAGAAAGCCTACTAGCAGCGCTGGAAATAACTATAGCAGTAGCGCTGGGGGCAGCGCTACTGCTAACGCGCTACAGCTAAGTTGTAGCAGTAGCGCTGCTTGGACCAGCGCTACTAGTAAGTATGGTTAGCAGTAGCGCTGCTCCAACCAGCACTACTGCTAATTATCTATAGCGCTGCAATGAAGTCTGCTGCTAAACCAGCGTTGCAGCTAGGCGCCTACCAGTGCTACTGCTAATATTGCCGCTTTCATATTTTTATTTCCCCTCTATGTATTTGTGATGTATTTGTGCATGCTCTATACAGTAGTTTCATGATATCATAACAAACATACATTATTCTCATCATATCATACACATACAGTACGTGAACAGGACTTACCCATCGACTATCAGCTATAGGATAGATTATACCTGCTTCCAGAAGCTTCAATATTTCAGTTCTTAGTAACACAATAAACAAGACTTACCCATCGACTATCAGCTATAGGATAGATTATACCTGCTTCCAGAAGCTTCAATATTTCAGTTCTTACCACTTCTTTCATTTTAGGATTTAATCGTCGTTGGTGATCAACAACGGGTTTAGCATCAGGTTCCATATTAATTTTGTGCTGACAGAGAGTGGGACTAATGCCCTTTAAATCATCAAGAGTATATCCAATGGCAGCTCGGTGCTTCTTCAGAACCTTTAATAATCTTTCTTCTTCATGTTCCGAAAGGTTAGCACTAATAATAACAGGATATATCTTTTCCTCATCAAGATAAGCATATTTCAAAGTGTCTGGCAATTGTTTTAAATTGAACACACGATCACCTTTAGGTGGAGGAGGACCTCCTAGAGTTTCAATAGGCAAATTGTGTTTAAGCAGAGGATGTTGTTCAAAGAAAATCTTATCTATTTCATTTCTTTCATGCAGATGCATATCATTCCCATGGTCTAGCAAATATTGTTCTAGTGGATCAGTAGGAGGCACAGCAATAGAAGCAAGACCAATTATTTCATCCTTACTAGACAACTCTTTATTATGATGTTTTCTACTAAACTTGGAAAAATTAAACTCATGAGACTCATCACCAAAACTAACACCGACAGTTTGCTTCTCGCAATCTATTTTAGCATTAACGGTGTTCAAGAAAGGTCTACCAAAG
Source organism: Aegilops tauschii subsp. strangulata (assembly GCF_002575655.3). Taxonomy (NCBI): domain Eukaryota; kingdom Viridiplantae; phylum Streptophyta; class Magnoliopsida; order Poales; family Poaceae; genus Aegilops; species Aegilops tauschii. Next base: position 233,426,984 of record NC_053039.3, read on the forward strand.
ATAATGGGACAAAAGTCATCTTGTGGGGAACCAAGAACAAGAAAATCAGTAGGGTATTTTATTTTCCCACACAAGACTTTAACATCTCTAACAATCGCAAGTGGTGTGATGGTGTCTCTATTAGCAAGTTTAATAGTAACATCTATGTCTTCTATTTCAGCGGGTGCTATATCATTCATAATTTCTTGATATAAGGTAAAAGGAATAGCACTCATGCTAGAACCTATGTCACATAAACCATGATAACAGCGATCTCCTATTTTAACTGAGACAACAGGCATGCCAACAACAGGTTTATGTTTATCTTTTTCATCGGGTTTGGCAATTCTAGCTGCTTCAGCACAGAAGTAAATAACATGCCAATCTAAATTTTCTACCAGGAGATCCTTAACCATAGTAACACTAGGTTCTACTTTGATTTGTTCAGCTCGTTTAGGTGTTCTAATATAACTTTTGTTGACCACAGTTGAGACTTTAGCATGTTCCTTTATCCTAACAGGGAAAGGTGGTTTTTCAAAATAAGCGGTAGGGACAACTGGATCAACATTATAAATAATAGTTTCTTCTTTAGCTATTACCGATTCTTTAATTTCTTCTTTGATAGGTGGGTGATATTTAAACCACTTCTCCTTAGGGAGATCAACATGAGTAGCAAAAGATTCACAAAAGGAGGCTACTATCTCAGAGTCAGGTCAATATTTAGTGCTAAACTTTTGGAAAGCGTCGGTATTCATAAAAGATTTAACACGATCATACTTGAGCTTAATACCCGACTCTTTACCTTCGCCGAGTTCCCAATATTCAGAGTTGCATTTAATTCTTTCTAAAAGATCCCATCGGGAATCAATAGTCTTCTTCATAAAGGAACCAGTACAAGAAGTATCAAGCATGGATTTATCATCACGAGAAAGCCGGGCATAAAAATTATGAATGATAATTTCTCTTGAGAGCTCATGATTGGGGCATGAATATAACATTGAATTAAGCCTCCCCCAAGCTAGAGTGATACTTTCTCCTTCACGAGGCCAAAAATTATATATATAATTCCGATCACGATGAACTAGATGCATAGGATATTTTTTTTGGTGAAATTCCAATTTCAATCGATTCCAATTCCAAGATCCAATATCATCGCATAGCCTATACCATGCCAATGCTTTTCCCTTCAAAGATAAATGGAAAACCTTCTTCTTAGCTTCATCTCCGGGTAAACCTGCAAGCTTAAATAATCCCCAAATTTCATCAACATATATCAAGTGCATATCAGGATGTTCGGTTCCATCTCCTGCATAAGGATTAGCTAGCAGTTGTTCTATCATACCCGAAGGAATTTCATAACCAATATTTTCAGTAGGTGTAGTAGGTTGAGGGGTGACTAATTGTGGTTCCGGTCGAGGTGAAGATACCCCGAACAAACCCCTCAAAGGATTGTTTTCCATAGTAACAAGTGACAATAAATTTCAGCACATAGTAATAATTTTACCGATTTCCACTAACCAAGAGCGCGTCACTCCCCGGCAACGGCGCCAGAAAAGAGCCTCGATGACCCACAAGTATAGGGTATCAATCGTAGTCCTTTCGATAAGTAAGAGTGTCAAACCCAACGAGGAGCAGAAGGACAAGCGGTTTTCAGCAAGGTAATGTCTGCAAGCACTGAAATTATAAGTAACGAGTAGTTTGATAGCAAGATAATTTGTAACGAGCAAATAACGGTAACGGTAAAAAAAAGTGCAGCAAGGTAGCCCAATCCTTTTGAGGCAAAGGATAGGCCAAAATGGTCTCTTATGATAAGAAAAGCGTTCTTGAGGGTACATGGGAATTTCATCTAGTCACTTTCATCATGTTGGTTTGATTTGTGTTCGCTACTTTGATAATTTGATATGTGGGTGGACCGGTGCTTAGGTGTCATTCTTACTTGAACGAGCGTCCTACTTATGATTAACCCCCTCGCAAGCATCCGCAACTACGAGAAAAGTATTAAGAATAAATTCTAACCATAGCATTAAACTTTTGGATCCAAATCAGTCTCTTATGGAATAGCGCATAAACTACGGTTTAAGCTTCTGTCACTCTCGCAACATATCATCTAATAACTACTCCATAATGCATTCCCTTAGGCCCAAATATGGTGAAGTGTCATGTAGTCGACGTTCAGACGACACCACTAAGGGAATCACAACATACATACCATCAAAATATCGAACACATATAAAATTCACATGATTACTTGCAACAAGATTTCTCCCGTGACCTCAAGAACAAAACTAACTACTCACAAATGATAATCATGCTCAAGATCAGAGGGGTATTAACTAGCATAATGGATCTGAACATATAATCTTCCACCAAATAAACCATATAGTAATCAACTACAAGATGTAATCAACACTACTAGTCACCCACAAGTACCAATCTTTAGTTCTGGTACAAAGATTGAACACAAGAGAGGAACTAGGGTTTGAAAGGAGATGGTGTTGTTGAAGATGTTGATGGTGATTGCCCTCCCCAAGATGGGAGAGTTGTTGGTGATGATGATGACGATGATTTCCCCCTCCGGGAGGGAAGTTCCCCCGGCGGAATCGCTCCGCCGGAGGGCAAAAGTGCTCCTGCCCAAGTTCCGCCTCGAGACGGCGGCGCTTCGTCCTGAAAGTCCTCCCCTTATTTTTTTTCTAGGTCAAAATGACTTATATACCAAAAAAGGGGCACTAGAGGTGGGCCGAGGAGGGTACAACCCACCAGGGCGCGCCTGGGCTCCCTGGCGCGCCCAGGTGGGTTGTGCCCACCTGGTGGGCCCCCTCTGGTACTTATTGGCTCCAATATTTCTTATATATTCCATAAAAATTCCTTGTGAAATTTCAGCTCATTTGGAGTTGTGCAGAATAGGTAGCCTGACGTAGCTTTTTCAGGTCCAGATTTCCAGTTGCCGGAATTCTCCCTCGTTGTGTGAACCTTGCATATTATCAGAGAAAAGGCATTAGAATTACTCCAAAAAGCATTATTATGGATAAAAACAATATAAATAATAGTAAGAAAACATGATGCAAAATGGACGTATCACTCAGCAGTCCAAGATCCGCTCCAGTTGAGAACAATGGATGCATAAATAAGTGTTCAGAGCTGAGAAAGTGCAAATAGAGGCATACACACCTAAAGAAGCCTATGTCTTTGACTTGTTGATGCACTTTAAAGGTTCTTTGTCAAGTTGCCCATGGCCATTTTTCAATATCTCAAAAGCAAAAGCTCCAGAGACTAGTGATCTATCAACTAACATGTTCCCTTTTTTGCTTCAATTATAGATGAGAAGGGAGGCAAGGATATGTTTCACTACCTTCTGATAGCTAACAAATATTTTTTCTACGGGGGAACAAACACTGATTAGCTAGCTGGAATGATCAATCTTTGTTATATTTTGTGTCTTTATATCGCTTTATCCGTTGTACTTTGTTCATCCCTACGAGCCCGTAATTACAACGCTGGATTCAAATGCATATAAATTATAAGAAAAAATCACATATTCTTTTCAACATTTACATTTGACTTATCCTTTTACCAGTTTTGTAACACATTTTTGAGTAGTTTTGAAGTACATGTGTACTCATTCCAATGTGAAGTTAACACACTTTTTTTAGACATATATGGTGGCCTACAATATATGCAAAGTTAACATGTTTTTTTAGAAACACAGTATAGATGTAGACACTCACACACACTCACCCCTATTCACACACAAGCGCACCCTACCCCTATGAGTACCTCCGAGAGATTGATCGGCAAATCTTGAGATTGACGAAGTCACCACAAGCGCCTCGCTATCGACGGGAACATCGCCTCTCACCAAAATAATATTTTGTCTTCATGAGGCAGGCAAGTTTCAAGCCTGGGGTTTGGTCCCTAGTGGTCTAGGGGTAGAACCACCCTCCTAACCATCCTACCACAAGCAGGTTTCCTATTTAATTTTATGTTTGTATAGATCGACAAATAGTATATATATGTATATATATGTGTGTGTGTGTATACTTCATCCCATAATCTATGTGCTTGTAAGCATTTAAAAAGTCAAATAAAAGAAGATTTTTCAGATTTTTAAGAAACATTTTTTTTCACCAAACATTGGAAAGTGGATAAATGTTTTAATGAAAATTTAAGGATTTATGTAATAGCAAAAAAATTGGGAACCTCTTTGATTGGTATTCTTAAAACACTTACAAATAGTAAGATGCAACATTATGATGTTATGCTACATGATTTCCACCAACACTAAATTTGGAGCAAAATTGGAATGTAGGGAAAACAACTAGATATTTCCAAATTATCGGGGTCAACTGAAAATTTCCTATGAACCATGATGCAAGTAAATCATATGACTTTTTCTTCTATTGGGTCCAATTCTGTAACTCAAATGACCTATGTAGTATTTTTATCTGGATATATGTATCTTAACTTTTAGTATCTTTGCGAACAACCTATGGTTGGATGATTAGGAGGACAGTTGTATACCCAGCCCACCAGAGTTCAAGTCCTAGACTTGACATTGGTGCTCACATTTTCCTAGATTTATTCCAGGTCTTCTGGCGATGTGCGTTCAGTGAGAGGAGACGTTCCCGTCGACTTCGTCAATCTCAATATGAAATGTCGGTTCAGTCTTTCGGAGGTGCTCATAGGGGTAGGGTGAGTGTATGTGTGTATGTATGAGCCTCTGCGTCTGTCCATGTTTAAAAATCTTTTAGTGTCTTTATTTTATGTTGTTTTTTATTTCTTATTTTCATTTTTTGCTTCTTTCTTTTGTCTTTTCTTCTTCGTCTTAAAATACTTCATTTTTTTACCGATATACATGATTATTTTTCAACATGTGATTTTGGTAAAAACGTAAACACCGATTTGCAATATATGAAATTTAAAACATGAGCACCCATTTGCGATAATATGAAATTAAATTTATATACAACAATCTTAGTTTCCAAATATAAATACAGTTTTGAAAACTACATGCACGTTTCATTCTATATATATACGTGAATATTTCTATTCATATGCATGACCAATTTTTACACATACATAACCTTTTTTTTAAATAATGTGATCACCTTCTTACACATATATAACATGTTAAAATTATCACATGAAACTTTTTACATAATTAGGATTTTATTAATACGGGTAATTTTTTTGTTATAAATTGAATATTTTCTATTTACACGCATATTAGTAATCTGAGCATAAGATTTTTCTACCACGAAAAAATGTTATATGATAAGAAAACATTTTTTTCAAGATTAAAAAGAAAGAATGGTTCCTGCTACTGGATCACTCAAATTTTGGGCCCATATAGGAGCGCAATGTTTCTTTGTGAACGCGTCAACAGTAAAACCAAAACAAATTCAATTTTTTTTATTTTTTGTGGCGAAAATAGACATGTATTGAGGGCTCATAAAATTTCATCATTGAATGACATCCGCGGGAGTACTGAAAAAAAATTGATGCTCCAAAAGTGTTGTTTTTGAAAGCATATCTGAGTGCTGATTTTATTTTTCTCTCACAACTTCCACGGATGTTATTGTATGATAAAACTTTGCAAGCACACAAAAGATTTGCCCAAGTTTGCCACAAAAAAATCAAAATTTTATTTATTTTTCAATTTCTTTGGATATTACTGTTCATCATAAACTCATTTGAGCTCGTGAGCAGAAAATGACTTTCGTTCATATAGGAACGACAAACCAACTTTGCCGTGCACATTCATGAGTGCTCCTAATTGGCGCCTAAGGCGCTGACTAGAGCGCTAGCTCTCCCACGCGTCTCACTTGGTCAAGCCCATTAGTACGCTCCGCCCCACCCTCGCTCACTCGGGCCACTCGGTCTTGCTCGCTCGGTTGACCAGTCGACCATCTACCAATTGACCATTGTCTTTTGTAAAGAAAACTTGGATTTTAATTTTGTTTTGCGAATTGGAAAATAATCCGCAGGTTTTAGTAAAGTTCATAAATTTTAAAAAAGAAAATAGGAATTTAAAAAGTTTGAGTATTTTGAGAAAAGTTCATGATTTAAAAAAACTCTTGTATTTGACAATACTTAACGGATTTGGAAAAGAGTTCAAAAATTAAATAAATCACATAACCAATTTTTTTTGCTGATTTGAAAAATGTTCTCAAAAGGAAAAAGTAAAAGTAAAACTGAAAAATAATAAAGATAAAAAGCAAAAGAGAAAAAAGGAACAAAAAATCGTTAAAAAAAACCCAGAAAAAGAAAACGTAAAAGAAAAAGGAATTTGCAGCATCTAGTAGCTTCCAAAACCAGGGCTAACAAAAGGGATATATGCGCTAGCACCATACGAGTGCACGTGGGCGCCACTTACGATTTACGCAGGAAATTGTGCCTTGAGCACCGAATAGGAATTGGGAGACCTCGTAGTTGACGTTGTATGCGTCGACTAGGCTAAATCCTATTTCCGCCCGTTGCGCTGCTTAAAGGCATCGGAGCAAACGGGCGTACACCCCCGCGACACCACCTTGTGCCTTGAGCACCGAATAGGAATTGGGAGACCTCGTAGTTGACGTTGTATGCGTCGACTAGGCTAAATCCTATTTCCGCCCGATGCGCTGCTTAAAGGCATCGGAGCAAACGGGCGTACACCCCCGCGACACCACCCCCCTGCGTGTTGGGCCGGACCATTCACCAATTTTCTCTTCTATTTTTAAAACGCAAAGAAAACCGGGCGTGCGTGATTCGATCCCGTGATCTCTCATTCAGAATTAGCACCGATGGCCAGCTATCCCACCCACCTGGCGTGATTTATTACATCCTTTTACTTCTTTTCTTCTTTCCGCTTTTCTTTTCTTTTCTCTTTTTCCTTTTTATTTCTATGTTTTTTTAAACTGCGTGAACTTTGTTTTTATCAAAATTGATGAACCCTTTTTCAGATTCTAGTGAACATTTTTTCAATATTGATGAACTTTTTTGAATGCATTAACATTTTTTGAAAACTCATGAATATTTTTTTAAATTGATAAACTTTTTTCTAATTCGTGAACTATTTTTTATCAAAAGTGATGAAATTATTTTAAATCTGTGAACTTTTTTCAAATTCATGAACTTTTTATTGACATAGATTAACTTTTTTTCAACGTCCGGTAAACTTTTTCAATTTCGTGAACTTTTTTTATCAAAATCGATTAATTGTTTTCAAATCCGTAAACTTTTTAAAAAATTGGTGAACTTTTTTATCAAAATCGATGAATTTGTTTTCATAATCCTATTAACTTTTTAAAAAAAATTGATGAAGTTTCTCCGATTTTTTGTGAACATTTCTTTGAACCCCGTGACCTGTTGTCAAAATCAATGGACTGTTTGAAAATTCGGGAATTCTTGTTCAATTTTTTTCCCTTTTGTCCAAATAATTTGTACTCGGGCTAAAACTCGGGTCAAATAGAATTGTTTCCGTACATAACACAAAAATGTTATCCTAGTGCAGTGGTTGAAGCACCAAGTCCGTCCACAATGGCATTTTTTTTTCTTTGAGGGGAAAGCTAAATTTTATTGATCAAATGTAACATTTAAAGGGATACAAATAGGATCATGGGGGGTGAACCAAACATGGCGACCCTCATCCAAAGAACTTGCAAATTTAGCTACACTATCCGCCTCTATGTTCACAACTCGGCGTTCAAAATTGAATTTGCAGTTAGTGCTTTCTTTGAGAATGTGTCCATAATTGCTGTTAGTACCCTTCTCAATATCTGCAATTACCTACTTCGAATCCCACGTGCTACATATTTTCTGGCCATTAGTTTTTGAGATCTAGCGCAAGCGATGCTGGGCCAGCCCACTACCGCGCTCCTTAGTGCTCCAACTACCTTACGCAGCGCAGAGGCTGCACTGAAGAGGAGCACTCGTCAACTAGAGGTGGCTTCATTAAATACAATGCAAATGGGCCAGCCCAATTTGCAGCCAGTTGTTTTCTTTTCTTCGGGTTGTTAGTCATTTTTTCACTAAAAAAACAACTGTTGTTTTCTAGGAACTAGATATTTTAAAAACCTACAAAAATATATATTAGAAAAAAATTCCGTATTTGTTCTGTAAAAAAGTCCAGTCTATATTAGGAAAATTTCATCGTATATTACAATCGTGTAATTTAAAAAGTTCATTCTATATTTAAATTGTTCAGTGTATATAACAAAAATATTCATTGTAGGCTATAAATAAATGTTGAGTGTGTATTAAAAAACTAATTGTATAATCAATAAGTTCGATGTGTGACTGAAAAACCTATAAAAATGTGCAAACAAACTAGAAGAAAAACCAAGATCTGAAAACAAAAACATAAAAAAGAAAAAGATATGAAGCTGAATAACCTCAATTATGTTGACGCATGTGGCCATCATGTAGGATTAGTCAAGAATTGGCCTCATTCTACACTCGCTGCTTAGAGTCGACTCACCCGCTAGTTGGCTCGTGCAAGCTCATTTGAAGCGGCAATTTGTGGTATCATGAAAGGTTTCTATGTAGCTCCTATTCCCCAACCAACGCGGTGGAAAGTGAGGTAACACACCTCACTCGCCGAGGTGTGACTTTTTGGCCCACCCATGTGGGGGCAGGGCGCCCCATTTTTTTTCCTTTTGTTTTTTTTCTGTTTTGGTTTTTGCTCAATACAAAATGTTACGGATGTCAAATAAATTCTAATTATGAAATATTCATGATTTTAGAAAGAGAATTAAATTCATAAATGTTCGTGATTTTAAAATAATGTTCTCACGAATTTGAAAAAATGTTTATGAATTCAAAAAAGTTCCAGAATTAGAGAAAATGTCGGTGAAATTGAAATATGTTTGTGAATTCAAACAATGTTCATGGATTTCAAACTAAAATCTTGAATTCAAGAAATGTGTGATATTTTGAAAAATGTTCATGCCCTGTAAAAATATTTATGAATTAAAAAGTGGTTATGATGTCAAAACTTGTTCATGAATTCAAAAAAAATGTTCAAGAATTCAAAAATGTTCATGAATTTGTGAGAAATGTTCACAATTTCTAATTTTTATTTGGATGACAATTTATGGAATTTGATAAACATTTGCTGAAATTTGTGAATTTTATTTAGAAATTCACGTACATTATTTGAATTTTTTTGTGTTGTTTTGTATTCGATGAATGTTTTTGGAATTTGATGATTTTTTTATTCAATGAACAAAAGGTGGTCATGATTTTCAAAATAGAATCGCGAAATGAAAACATACTAACAAAATATAAAAATGGAAGAAAAAGAAAAAGGAAAACCCAAAAGATAAAAAAGAAAAAATGAACATGAAAACTAAAAAAACTGTCTGAACTGTCCCAAAACCAGAAGTGTGATCTGCACTACTTGGGCCGGCTCGAAACACGTAGCAAGCAGAGGGGGTGCGTGTTTGGTCTACATTTAATGGATTCCGAAATGACTAGTTGAGGAGTACTCGTTGCAAAGATCACTCCAACCTCCCCAGGTTGCGACAAGGGGCGCACTGTATGGGTGCCACATGTCGCACCAGGGAGTTTTTCCTTTTTTCGTGGATCCGTTTATTCAAAATGTTTTCTCTCTTAAACCGTGCGTCCAAATCTCGAACTGCTTTCACCGTTAGATTCCTCGCGTGGAGATCTTCAGAACTAGATCCCATGTTCATAGGTTTTGACGAACTTTTTTCACAAAAAAAGGACAAAAAACCGTAAAAAAATTAAACCGGGAGCACGGGTTTTTTACATTTCCGAAAGAGGCACGCCCGTGCCTCTCACGAAATCACAACTGTGCCTCTCGCGAAAGAAAAACCGTGACTCTCGCGGAAGGGAAAAAAAGAAAGAGAAAACACATTTTTTCGTTTCCGAGTGGCACGGCCGTGACTCTCGCGAAAGCATAACCGTGCCTCTCACGGAAGCAAAACCATGACTCTCGCGAAAAAAACAGAAAACGCGTTATTTTTTCCGTTTCCGGGAGGCACGGCCGTGACTCTCGCGAAAGCACAATCGTGCCTCTCGCGGAAGCAAAACCGTGACTCTTGCGAAAGGAAAAAAACAGAAAATGTGTTTTTTTTTGTTTTCGAGAGGCACGGCCATGACTCTCGCTAAAGCCCAACCGTGCCTCTCGCGGAAGCAAAACCATGACTCTCGCGAAAGGAAAAAAACAGAAAACACATTTTTTTGTTTCCGAGAGGCACGGCCGTGACTCTAGCGAAAACAAAACCATGCCTCTCACGGAAGCAAAACCGTAACTCTCGTGAAAGGGAAAAAAAGAAAACGCGTTTTTTCGCGCAAAAAATATTCGTTTTTTTCAAAAAGCTAAGGAAGACCGGTGAAAAACCAAAACGTCGAAAAAACCGGGGAAAACCGGTTTAAAAAGCCGAAAACGCGTGCGGAAAAATTAAAAAAAACGAAGGAAGAGCCCAGAGCGCGACACATGGCGAATGACTGAGAACGTGCCGAGTGGCGCTGATCGTTGCGAGGCTCCCGAAGGAGCGCTCGTTAACTAGTTGCTCTCATTGGATTCCCGTAGATTCTATCAGGTGTATTCAACTGTTTTTTTTTCTTTTAGTGTTGTGCGCTATATCTCCTAGATTTTTACTTGTCCGCTTTTTATGTCGGTTCAATTAGTTGGAATTAATGAATTTAATAAAAAATATATTTTTTTAGAAAAATATATCATGAAATGAATGTGCATATAGCTGGAAATTCATTAATTCAACAAAATGTTAGTAAATATTATAATTGTGCACAAATTTAAGAAAGTACCAAAAATAATTAAAATGTGTTCACGAAGCTTAAACATAGCCATGAAGTTAAACGTTTTCACAATTGTTTTAAAATACTCATAATTTTTTTTGAATTGTACATGTGTTTTAAAAATATTCATGATTTTCAGAAAACATAAATCTTCTAAGTGTTCACTGGTTTTAAAAACATTCACGTGTTTAAAAAATGTCCATTTATTTATTTTTGCATGTTTTAAATGTACATGTTTTTTGAATAAAATGTGAAAAAATAAAATAAAGAGAAAACATCAACAAAATGAAAAAAAGGAAAAGACCTAACCTGCGATATTTACCCCCCTAGTTAGGGTTTCAATACTATGATGGCGATCTGATCTCTGGCGATCGATCGTGTGGGGGAAGTGAAGATCTTAGTTTGCGAGCTTAATATGACGCTCCCATGTTAGGCACCGCTCTTGTGACTCCATCGATGCCCGACCCCACGTCTGTCGCGTCCTACCCATCGCACCGCTCCCATCACCGACGAGGCGCGGCTTCGTCCTCTCACTCCTGACTCGAGGTTGTTCTCTGTCGTGGGAGAGACTGTTGCGCACTTCAAGAGTAGCGATCCGCTCCCTCTCTGTCTCGGAGTAAGATCAACACCTAGCAGTGATGGAACCTGTGGTGGAGAGGGATGCAAAGGAGCAAGCAAAGTTCCACACGCTACGAACTGTGGAGAAGGCGGCGACAAACGCTAGGTTCAACCTCGTCATGGCTATCATGGTGCGAACCACCGAAGAGGAGAGGGAGCGCATGTTTCAACAAGGACAAGACCTCTCGTGGCATCTTACTGTAGATTGGGTTGCGAAGGAAGTGAATTTAACTTCTAGAGTTTAGAGAGCACGATGTCTGATTTCCCGCAAGTGCAAAGGGTTTGTAGCATAATTCATGATAAGTAAGTGACAAACCCACAGGGAGCAAAAAGGATGACACTACCAACCCCGCAGTTGCATAGAGTGCACAGGTAAGGCGTAGTCTCAAGCGCCCGCAAGAAAAGTTATAACCCTAGGTCATGGCGCCAACCTCTCTGCGCAAGATGGTAGGCGGTGAGGATTTTGGTGTGAAGGATGAGCTAGGCAAAAAATTTGCATTTCAGCTCGGCATGGACTTTCCAGATTTTCTCTGTCTCAAACTTATGACACGACCCCATAAATTGCATGGTGCAGGTTGAGCTAGAAGAATATTGTACAGACTCACACCGCGCCCATGCGATAGAATTCGAATGCCCGGGGTCGAGGTGGTCGCCATGATGATAGAAGCGAGGGCTACAAACTCTCGCAATTGGTCAGGCGTGTTTAATCTTGCGACAGAACATATCCATTTATTGCCACGCATCTCGCAGTGCACCGTCATGTTCTCACGAGTTGCGATGTCCAAAAGAAGAGGGCAGCGGTCAGAGAACACATCCCCCAGTCTAGTTGTCATGCCAGAAGGAGGCCTTATTCCCATCACCAATGGTCGAAAGGAAGTTGAGAGCCCACTCACAGCCTGTCCGGGTCGATCCACTTCAACCAAGGCCAACGCAATCTCAGGTTTCGCAACCTTTCCATATCGGTAACACCAAGCCCACCAAGCAACTTTGGACGATACACGGTCTTCCAGTTCACCAACGAGTGCGCACCCTTCGCGATCTCAGCATCGTCGCCACAACAAATAAATCCTCTCGTGATCTTATCGACCTTGTTGCGAGCCCATTTGAGCAAAGGAATGGCCGTCGAGTGTAATGTCGTTGTTGCCGCAAGAACGACCTTAGCCAACGTGACCATCCCTAGCCGAGCAATGTTCGTCCCCTTCCATCCTGTCAATCAAACATGGATCTTGTCGATGAGAGGCTGAAGGTGAATCTTCCTTAAGCGGTGCATGGGCAGAGCTAGGCTCAGATATCGACCTGGGAAAGCCCCAATCTTGGTTGGGAATGCAGTCATGATGTTGTCCAGATCGATGCCCTCGCAATGGATAGAAAATACCTCGGGCTTAGCCAGATTAGTCACTAGTCCACTAGCATCTCCAAAGCTGCAAAATGGAGCTAATCACCATCAATTCCTCCTTGTCCAGGTTGGCGAAGATTTCAACATCCTCGGCATAGAGATAAATCCTGCACCGAGTGGCCCTCGCCCTTACTGGTTTTAATACGCCGACAAACCAGATTATATTAGAAGGTGAGGTTTCAGAGCTGAAGAGTCATACTTCAGAAAGTATAATAAGCATATGTGTTACTTTACATGATTTGTATGATCTCAAATACGCCCTCCAACTCTCTGAATTTAATATCTTCTGGAATAGATAGAGTCAAAATCTGAAATTTAACAACCATTATCTTGAAAATGTAAGGTTATAAGATTATCCAAACAAAATTCTTAAACAATATCAAGTTATTTTCATATTTGAATGTATTTCAAGATTTTATCATCAAAGGTGGACTACAGAAAACATCCTTACAGTGAAAAAACACTTTCTAGAGAACCATAAAAAAGTACAATAGCAACATTGTGTCAAATTTATTTACAAAAAAATTTATAGTTATTCCTAAAAATGCCTGTAATTTTATTTTCAAATGTATCATGTTCATGCATCAGTGGCCCAGCTGGGGAAGGCGAAGGACAAGGAGATAATGGACGTTGCGATTCGGCGGCTTAGTCATTTCCGTCCCATCGCATGGATACCACGTCACTAATCCCTTAGCATCCCTAAAAAAACTAATCCCTTAGCTAGCCTTCTTGTTTTAAGTCTCCGGACTCGCCTTGAGCTGTTGCTCTGTATCTGGAACCCTCTCTTATTCGTGCCTTCCGCGCGAAATGGAGATCAAAGTTCCTTTGTAGATCTAAACGCGACCCGGGGGGGGCTTCCTGAGCCCGCGCCTCCCCGGGGTTCGACCGGGCAAAGCCTGATCGGAGCCGACGGCGGCAGGGCCTCTTCATTCCCGCGACATCCGAGGTTGACGCGGCCTCCCCATCCCGGGCGCGGCGTGGCCGCACGCAGGGCCATTGGTGGCTTCTAGTGCTTCGGCCACGCTTCAGACAGTGCTGGTGGTGGCAGGGCGCATGGTGGCTGCTGGGGCGGCGGGGGTTGGCGCGCCAGATCTGCGGGGCGGCCGCTGCTCGTGGTGAGGGCTGAGGACGGCACGATGGTGGTGCGCGCCTGGCCACGATAGCCAGCTTGGCGGGCAGGCGCTGCGAGCTTACATGGTGTTGGCTGGCTGCCATGGCTCGGTCTTGGGCGTGGTGGCTCGTGATGGCGGGTTCGGCCCTGATTAGCGTAGGGGTTAGGTTGGGGTTGAGCGGTGGTGCGCGCTTGGAGGTGCTACAACGTCATGGCTGCTATAGGCTGCAGGTGGCGAGGGGTGGCGGTGGCGACCTCCTTCTCCTGGATGTATGACGGAGGTAAGTGCAGATCTAGGGTTCATGCTCGGGCGGGCCAGGTCGGGGCCCGGGGCGGATCGTGGCTTGTGCTTCGTGTAGGAGAGGTCGGGCTTGGCCCGGGAGGTGCCCGCGGGTGGAGCTCGTGCTCTCCTCGCGGGTGCGGTGCTTGATTGTGGGGGTCGTGTTACCGTTGTGTCCGAGCGCGGATCGGCGCCAGTGACCACGAACTTGGCACCGTGTGAGCTCGCCTAGCCATGGGCCCGGTGCTGGCTTGCCGGTGGCCGTAGGCAGTCTCGGAGTCATGCCCCCCAGTCCACCTGGCACTAGCAGGGGACGCAGGTGTGGGTGCCTCCTATGGTGGAGGCGCCTACCTAGACCCGGGGACCGATACCGTGGTTGAGTGCGTTGTGATGGGTGCGACACACGATATCTAGCGACAGGGATGCCGGGCCTTGGATGGCGGTCTGCATGGTTGCTCTTCAGCGGGCACCATTACGGTGGTGGTGGCTTCACTCCCTGGTTGTGTGGGCAATGGGAGGTGCTGTGGCGGGTAGCTTGGACGTGCCCCTCCCCTGGATGGGAGGCGTCCCGATCTGGATCTGGGGTTCTGTCATCGTCACGCTCCTCCTGGTGGCCTCGTAGTGGCTCGGGTGAGTTGCCGGGCGAAAGCTCCGTGCCTCTGCGGCGACGATGACGACACACGAGGGTGCCGCCATCTTCTTGAAGACGTCGTTGTGGTTCTTCTCTCCATGTTAAGCTTCGGGTGAAGAGCCGCTCTGGTGTGGACTCTTGAGAGCGTTGTCGTGGAGCTTAGGTGTGTTAGGTCGTAGCATGGGATGTTTAGTTCTTCCGGTGTTTGTTGCTGGTAGCGTAGTCGCATGCGTTCTGCGTGTGCTGGACATCTCAAGATCGGCTTTGTAAGAGTACTACCTCACCATCTTGTATCGTCCGATCGCGTTCTTCTTCAGTTGGTGCTTTATCTATAAAGCGGGCCAAACGCCTGTTTCGAGAGAGATCTAAACGCCTGTTTCGGGGGAGTACATACATCTTTTATGGCATGAAGGAGCCTAGCCGCCTCTTTGACTCAGCAATTCTATTCGGTTGCTATATGTTAGATGTCATCTCTAAAAACATTTGACTACTTTGCATGTTTCCTGATTTATTAATTTAAAAAGCCGAGCACATCTTATGCCTCTGTTCTAAAAACAAGAACAAAATGTGTAAATGTGTATACCAACATGCTGGAGAGTTAAGCTTCCCCAAACAAATATTGGAGGATAAATAATTTTTGCCGGTCCAGCAAATTTACTTTAAGAAATTGCTTCTTCATGGATAGAACCACGAGCCCACAACAACGTTGTATAAATGACACACATGTCACTAACTTGTGCCCCATGACTCATGTCTATTTCTAGGTCTTTCCCTTCTCGATATTAAGGTCATGTTTGGATGGCGCCCACGCCCGCCCTACCAAATCGGGGTGCAGCCATCGAAACGCCTCGCCCACGCCCTCAGTCAACAATAGGATTTTGGTAGGGTGGTTACTGGCTGCGACCCAAACAGGCCCTAAGTGCATATACAAATTCAAATTTTATGCAAATTGCACTACTCAAAAGTAACACACGTCAACAGGAGACAGTGACTCTAGAAACAGGCTCTAAGTGCAGATGCAAATTGCACTATTCGAAATCAAAAGTAACACACGTCAACAGAAGGCAGTGACTCTGGAAACAGGCCACAGACTACGTTCAGACATGGACTTAGGAAGGTAACCACTGATTAAAGTACTACAAGTAACCCGTTACAGCAATGGCAGAAATCACAATGAACAGCCCAGAACAAATTGAAAAGTCTCTCCTAATTAAGGATCACGTAAGAACATCACCTATCACTCTATCAGATTAGGGCTAAATTGTCCTCACTCTAGCCTAGCTTCTCCCCCAACTGGACTGCTGGTCTAGCTGATTAGGATAGAACCCAGTCAACGCCCTGCAAAATGTGTCAGTGATGAGGAGACCAAAACAAAACGGCAGCAGATTCTACTCCTGGGGAGTCAAGCAGAGGTTGATATCAGGGGAAGGCCTGTGACCCATGGGTTGTGCGCCAACAGGCCAGCCGACCATGGTGAAGCCTGCGGAGCTTGAGTTCAGGTTCATGGGGCCGGTGGTTGCAGTGTGCTCCACATTGGCATGGACTTGTAGGGGCGCCATGGGGACCGGAGGCCCATGGCGACCATTGCCAGGAGCCGCCTGAGAGATGGGCATTGCAGCAGTGAGCACCGGAGGAGGGGCGTCAGCCTCCGGCGGCGTCGGAACGGCAGATGGTTGCGGGTGCATGCCCATCCTCCTCTGATGCTGCTTCAGACTGTTTGGTAGGAAGCTCCCCACAATCACCTGTTCAGACGGTCTGTGTTAGAGAACGAAGAAGAGATGGTTTCAAAATTCAAAAGGTGTGAGAGCACTTGAAAAGCCGGGTCTATACCTGGATAGGAGTGGCAGCACGCAGCATACCGGCGACTACTCCGCCAATGACACGACCATCGGGGCCAGCAAGTGACACACTGAGCCCACCGGTCCTCTTCCGGCCACCTTCCTCGGCCATTGTGAAGGAGCCAGTCAGCTGAAGAATCTCAAACAGGCCCTGGAAATCAGATGCACGAAATATTTTCAGTTTGAATCGGTAAGACACAATACACCAGTTAAAATAGGCAAGGAATTCATCCATCCTCATAGGTACATAGCCATTAGCCAAGTTGCATTGTGTATAAATAAAGCCAAATTAGTGCAAAGTGCAAACTACTCCGGACAAATGAAACATTCAACAGAGATTCGCAATAGCAATTCTTGTAAAATGTTCGGTTGCTATCTGTCTTTTTTTAGGGGATCGCTATCTATCTCTTAATACATAGGCACGCAACCCTCTTGCGCATTCCAGAAAAAAAAAGTGATAAGAGGCAAACAGCAAATTCTTGGTGCCATTTTTGTTGCATACCTCGTAGGTGAAGGTGCTATCAGATGAGCCAGATGAGCCAGGCTTGTTGAATGCCACATTAGAGATGGTCCCACTGGCAGCGAGGATGCAGACCGAGCGTGGACCCCTCTGAGAGAATGACATTATGCGCGCCGCCACATCCTACAAACCAAATCGGACAAGAACAGCGATGTGTTTCTCAAATTACGACACCCCTCCGCTACTAGATCACAATGTAAGGGAAAAGTAGAGGTTTAAGATGCCAAAGACGCTAATTAATTACCTCTCTAGCAGGGACGATGATGACATGCGGTGTGAAGCTCCCTCCAGCTGAGAGCGCATACCATTCCCCTTCACAAATCACAAGTATTGCAATCAGGCAAACAATTACACTAGTTTTCTAGGTCACTGAACTACTGGAGAGCATGAAACAAGGACCTTAATCAAGGTTAGCATATAAGTACGAAATCACCTACTAACTTTCTAACGGATCAGGTCGATTAGTTCAACCCTGCCAGATAAATCTGACAATAATGCGTACGCAAGCTAGGTTGGTGAGAATAAATGGGAGAAGAGTACAGGTAAAGGTTGGTGAGAATAAGTGGAGATTAAACATAGGAATCACTTTAATAACATCGGAGATGGATGCGACAAGATGAGAGTCAAGAACAGCAGAACTGTCCTAACAGATACTACCGCCCAAACTGGACCCCATCCTAGCAATGGAATAGAAATGCACAAGGGGGAGCAAACATGGCAAGAACCCGAACAGCAAAAATGGAAGCTTTGGGTCGCTCAAGAAGAAGGTTTGGATTCCAGAGGGAGCATACGGACCTAGGGTGGCTAGGATCTGCCGTCTCCCGGAGCCGCGTGGCCGGCCCCTGCGCCGCCCGGAGCTCAAGCCGGCCACCTGCTCGCCGTCACCCGCCATCTGCATGCCGTTGCCGTTGCCGTTGTCCCCCGCGCGGGCCTCGGTCGGCTTTTCCTGCTCGCCGGCGAAGCTCCACGCGTGCGGCGTCGCGGCCGCGTACCCTCCTCCGTGGCCAGCCGCGGCCTGCGGCGGGGACGGCGTCGGGGAGGTCGACGGCGAGGAGGGAGAGGAGCGGTACTCCACCTTGGCTGCTCCTTGCGGCTCCGCCATGGAAACGTCTGCTCTGAACAGGCCGAGACCGGCTTCATGGCCACCTGCCACCGCAATGCCCACCCTCCCCTCCATGTAGCATGTGGGGGTGGCCGGTCTTTCGTTGGGTTTCTTGGTTTGCTGGCTTGGCCTCAAAACGAGGAAGAAGACAGAGCAGAGGAGACGCCTACTCTAGTTTTGCAAGTTTGCTTTCTTTCCCCGGTTGCTCTAGCCGAGGCACCAGTGGCACCGTTGTAGTACTCCCCCGTCCGAAAATACTTGTCATCGAAATGAATAAAAAGAGATGTATCTAGAATTAAAATACATCTAGATACATCTTTTTATCCATTTTGATGACAAGTATTTCTGGACTGGGGAGTAGTAGCATATGCCAAAGTTCTATGGGGGGAAATATTTTAAAGACGAGGGAGAGAAATGGTGGCAGAGATAAAACAGAGAGAGATATTGGGGGCAGAAACTGCACAAGAATGGCGGGGTTCCTGCTCTCTCTCTCTCTGCACAAGAAACACCCACACACACTCTCTCTCCATTCTTTAAGGAACGACCTCTCTCCTTTGACCAGCCAGCTGATTGGTTGGACTGCAAAAGTGTACTGGAGTATACAACAACATACTTCCAATATAATGAACAGTAGAATACTGTGTGCAATAAGACAAACTACGGCAAATGATATTATGTATTACTTCCATTATTACAATGAACAGTTGAAAAATGAATGAGACAACTCACGATATTATGCACTACTATTTCAAACAGCTTAAACTATGAAACTGTGTTTAATGGTGTGGTGCTTACCTTTGACTAAAGTGTACTGTGTCTAAGAATATGCAATGATTTACTCAGTGGCAATGCAGATTTACACGCACACAAAAAAAATCGCCATGAGAACAAATTCAAATTTTACAGAGAAGATTGTGGGGCTCTTGGGATGACCCTTTTTTCCCCTCCCACCCCTCCCTCCTCTCCGAGACCCACCACCCCTACCACTGCCATTATAACTGAAACCGCAACTCCACCATCCAAGGCCGCATCCCATCACCTTTCTCGCATGAACATGACTACTTTTGGTCCTCCCAGGTTGCCTTCTGGAACACACTCGTCACGGGAAACACCATGGGCATGGACTTCGAAGAAAAGATCCGCTACCACACCGAGGTGCCCTCACCCTACCCTGGATCCAACAACAACACCTACCTCCAACATGGCAATGGGTACCCGCTACCCGCGAACCCGACGGGTAAAAACCCTATTAGGGTAAGGGTTTTGAAAAGTTAAGTACCCATAAATAGGAAAAAAATGTACTTGTCGGGTAAGCCGAGTACGGGAACACAATACCCATACCCGCGTACCCACCTACCCACATATTAGTACATCTTACAGGTAGGTCCCCTATGTCATTCACTAAAAAGGGAACCGCTAGCCTAACCCAGCCACAGCCCGCACACAAAATCCCCTCCCCTCACCCACCCATCACGCCGTCACACAACACAAACCCCATCTTCCTCTCGCCTCGGCTGCAACCCTAGGTGGTAGGCGCCACCGGCGCTGCCTGGAGTAGGGGAGCGACGTGACCAGGCCATCTCCCAAAGCACCTCTTCCATTGCAAGATAAATCAATCTAGTTGGCCAAACCAAACAGATAGATCAGACAGAAATACAAAGTTATAACAATCATGCATAAAAGAGTTTTGAGTGAGATCGCAATGGAAGAAGGAATTGAGAATGGCAAGAGCCTAAGCTTGGGGATGCCCAAGGCACCCCAAGGTAATATTCAAGGAGCACCAAGCATCTAAGCTTGGGGATGCCCCGGATGTCATCCCCTCTTTTGTCTTCAATCCGTCGGTAAATTTACTTGAGGCTATATTTTTATTCACCACATGATATGCGTTTTGCTTGGAGCGTCTTGTATGATACGAGTCCTTGTTTTTTAGTTTGCCACAATCATCCTTGTTGTACACACCTTTTGAGAGGGATACACATTAATCGTGAATTTATTAGAATACTCTATGTGCTTCACTTATATCTTTTGAGCTAGGCAGTTTGCTCTAGTGCTTCACTTATATCTTTTTAGAGCACGACGGTGGCTTTATTTTATAGAAATCGATTAACCCTCAAGCTTCACTTATATTATTTTGAGAGTCTTAAATAACATGGTAATTTGCTTAGGTCATGAATTTAGTCCTAGTATGATGGGCATCCAAGAGGGATATAATAAAAACTTTCATATAAAGAGCATTGAATATATGAGAAGTTTGATTCCTTGCATTTGTTTTGAGATATAAAGATGGTGATATTAGAGTCATGCTAGTGAGTAATTGTGGATTGGTAGAAATAATTGTGTTAAAGTTTGTGATTCCCGCAGCATGCACGTATGGTGAACCGTTATGTGATGAAGTCGGAGCATGATTTATTTTTTGATTGTCTTCCTTATGGGTGGCGTTCGGGGACGAGCGATGGTCTTTTCCTACCAATCTATCCCCCTAGGAGCATGCGAGTAGTACTTTGTTTTGATGGATAATATTTTTTTGCAATAAGTATGTGCGTTCTTTATGACTAATGTTGAGTCCATGGATTATACGCACTCTCATCCTTCCACCATTGCTAGCCTCTCTAGTACCGTGCAACTTTCATCGGTGCATTAAACCCACCATATACCCTTCCTCAAAACAACCACCATACCTACCTATTATGACATTTCCATAGCCATTCTGAGATATATTGCCATGCAACTTCCACCATTCTGTTTGTTATGACACATACCATCATTGTCATATTGCTTTGCATGATCATGAAGTTGGCATAGTATTTGTGGCAAGGCCACCGTTCATATTTTTTATACATGTCACTCTTGATTATTGCACATCCCGGTATACCGCCGGAGGCATTCATATAGAGTCATATCTTGTTCTAGTATCAAGTTGTAATTCTTGAGTTGTAAGTAAATAAAAGTGTGTTGATCATCATTATTAGAGTATTGTCCCATGTGAGGAAAGGATGATGGAAACTATGATTCCCTCACAAGTTGGGATGAGTCTCCGGACTTTATATAAAAATAAAAGAGGCCAAAGAAGCCCAAATAAAAAAACAGGCCAAAGAAGCCCAAACAAAAAAAATAAAAAAATGAGAGAAAAGAGAGAAGGGACAATGTTACTGTCCTTTTTCCACACTTGTGCTTCAAAGTAGCACCATGATATTCATGATAGAGAGTCTCCTATTTCGTCACATTCATATACTAGTGCGAATTTTTCATTATAGAACTTGTCTTCTATATTCCAATGACGGGCTTCCTCAAATTGCCCTAGGTCTTCGTGAGCAAGAAAGTTGGATGCACACCCGCTTAGTTTCTTTTTGAGCTTTCATACACTTATAGCTCTAGTGCATCCGTTGCATGGCAATCCATACTCACCTGCATCGATATCAATTGATGGGCATCTCCATAGCCCATTAATTTGCCTAGTTGATGCGAGACTTTCTCCTTATTTTTGTCTTCTCCACAACCACCATATTCTGTTCCACCTATAGTGCTATATCCATGGCTCACGCTCATGTATTGCGTGAAAGTTGAAAAAGTTTGAGAACATCAAAAGTATGAAACAATTGCTTGGCTTGTCATCGGGGTTGTGCATGATTAAATACTTTGTGTGATGAAGATGGAGCATAGCCAGACTATATGATTTTATAGGGATAGCTTTCTTTGGCCATGTTATTTTGAGAAGACATGATTGCTTTATTAGTATGCTTGAAGTATTATTGATTTTATGTCAATATTAAACTTTTGTTTTGAATGTTATAGATATGAATATTCTTGCCACAATAGAGAAGATTGCATTGATAAATATGTTAGGTAGCATTCCACATCAAAAATTCTGTTTTTATCATTTACTTACTCAAGGACGAGCAGGAATTAAGCTTGAGGATGCTTGATACGTCTCCAACGTATCTATAATTTTTTATTGTTCCATGCTGTTATATTATCTGTTTTGGATGTTTTATATGCATTAATATGCTATTTTATATTATTTTTGGGACTAACCTATTAACCAAGAGCCCAGTGCGAGCTTTTGTTTTTTCCTTGTTTTTGAGTTTATAGAAAAGGAATATCAAACGGAGTCCAAACGGAATAAAATTGCAGTGATTTTTCTTGGACCAGAAGACACCCAAAAACTTGGGGAGGGGGTCAGAAGACTCATGAGGAGTCCACGAGCCCTCAAGGCGCGCCCTAGGGGGGTGGGCATGCCCCCTGGCTTGTGGACCCCTCGGGAGTCCCCCAACCCTAATCTTTGCACTATAAATTCCCAAATATTCCCCCAACATTAGAAGCTTCCACCAAAATACTTTTCCCCCGCCGCAAGCCTCTGTTCCCTTGAGATCCCATCTTGTGGCCTTTTCCGGCGATCTGCCGGAGGGGGATTCGATCACGGAGGGCCTCTACATCAACCTTGCCGCCCTTCCGATGATGCGTGAGTAGTTTACCACAGACCTACGGGTCCATAGCTAGTAGCTAGATGGCTTCTTCTCTCTCTTTGATCTTCAATACAATGTTCTACTTGATGTTCTCGGAGATCTATTCGATGTAATACTCTTTTGTTGTTTGTTTGTTGAGATCTGATGAATTGTGGATTTATGATCAGATTATCTATGAATATTATTTGAGTCTTCTCTGAACTACTTTATGCATGATTAAGATATCTTTGTATTTCTCTTCAAACTATCAGTTTGGTTTGGCCAACTGGATTGGTTTTTCTTGCAATGGGAGAGGTGCTTAGTTTTGAGTTCAATCTTGCGGTGTCCTCGCCCAGTGACAGAAGGGGTAGCGAAGCACGTCTTGTATTGTTGCCACCAAGGATAAAAAGATGGGGTTTATTGTAGGGGATCGTAGCAGAATTTTAAAATTTCCTACGCATCACCAAGATCCATCTATGGAGTATCCTAGCAACGAGGGGAAAGGAGTGCATCTACATACCCTTGTAGATCGCGAGCGGAAGCGTTCCAATGAACGGGGTTGATGGAGTCGTGCTCGCCGTGATCCAAATCACCGATGACCGAGTGCCGAACGGACGGCACCTCCGCGTTCAACACACGTACGGAGCAGCGACGTCTCCTCCTTCTTGATCCAGCAAGGGGGAAGGAGAGGTTGATGGAGATCCAGCAGCACGACGGCGTGGTGGTGGATGTAGCGGGATCTCGGCAGGGCTTCGCCAAGCTTCTGCGAGAGGGAGAGGTGTTGCAGGGGAGGAGGGAGGCGCCAAAGGCTGTAGTGTTGCTGCCCTCCCTCCCCCCTTTATATAGGCCCCCTGGGAGGGGGGGGGGCGCCGGCCAAGAACCCATCTATGGGGGGGGCGGCCAAGGGGGGGAAACTTCCCCCCCAAGTCAAGTGGGGCGCCCCCCCACCCTAGGGTTTCCAACCCTAGGCGCAGGGGGAGGCCCATGGGGGGCGCCCCAGCCCACTAAGGGCTGGTTCCCTCCCACTTCAGCCCATGGGGCCTTCCGGGATAGGTGGCCCCACCCAGTGGACCCCCGGGACCCTTCCGGTGGTCCCGGTACAATACCGATAACCCCCGAAACTTTCCCGGTGGCCGAAACTGGACTTCCTATATATAATTCTTCACCTCCGGACCATTCCGGAACTCCTCGTGACGTCCGGGATCTCATCTGGGACTCCAAACAACTTTCAGGTTTCCGGATACTCATATCTCTACAACCCTAGCGTCACCGAACCTTAAGTGTGTAGACCCTACGGGTTCGGGAGACATGCAGACATGACCGAGACGCCTCTCCGGTCAATAACCAACAGCGGGATCTGGATACCCATGTTGGCTCCCACATTTTCCACGATGATCTCATCGGATGAACCACGATGTCGAGGATTCAATCAATCCCGTATACAATTCCCTTTGTCAATCGGTATGTTACTTGCCCGAGATTCGATCGTCGGTATCCCAATACCTTGTTCAATCTTGTTACCGGCAAGTCTCTTTACTCGTACCGCAATGCATGATCCCGTGACTAACTCCTTAGTCACACTGAGCTCATTATGATGATGCATTACCGAGTGGGCCCAGAGATACCTCTCCGTCATACGGAGTGACAAATCCCAGTCTCGATCCGTGCCAACCCAACAGACACTTTCGGAGATACCCGTAGTGTACCTTTATAGTCACCCAGTTACGTTGTGACGTTTGGCACACCCAAAGTACTCCTACGGTATCCGGGAGTTGCACGATTTCATGGTCTTAGGAGAAGATACTTGACATTGGAAAAGCTCTAGCAAACGAACTACACGATCTTTGAGCTATGCTTAGGATTGGGTCTTGTCCATCACATCATTCTCCTAATGATGTGATCCCGTTATCAATGACAGCCAATGTCCATAGTCAGGAAACCATGACTATCTGTTGATCAACGAGCTAGTCAACTAGAGGCCTACTAGGGACACGTTGTGGTCTATGTATTCACACATGTATTACGATTTCCGGATGACACAATTATAGCATGAACAATAGACAATTACCATGAACAAAGAAATATAATAATAACCATTTATTATTGCCTCTAGGGCATATTTCCAACATTTATATCATA
This sequence comes from Aegilops tauschii subsp. strangulata, assembly GCF_002575655.3. Classification (NCBI taxonomy): domain Eukaryota; kingdom Viridiplantae; phylum Streptophyta; class Magnoliopsida; order Poales; family Poaceae; genus Aegilops; species Aegilops tauschii. The sequence goes on from NC_053039.3 coordinate 233,451,801, forward strand.
TTGCTTGAGTTTATCCCTCTACATCATGTCATCTTACTTAAGACGTTACTCCGTTCTTATGAACTTAATACTCTAGATGCATGTTGGGTAGCGGTCGATGTGTGGAGTAATAGTAGTAGATGCAGGCAGGAGTCGGTCTACTTGTCATAGACGTGATGCCTATATTCATGATCATTGCCTTAGATATCATCATAACTTTGCGCTTTTCTATCAATTGCTCAACAGTAATTTGTTTACCCACCGTATGTTATCTTCAAGAGAGAAGCCTCTAGTGAAACCTATGGCCCCCGGGTCTATTTTCCATCATATATTTTCATATCTGTAAACCAAAAAACCCAAAAATACCTTGCTGCAATTTATTTATATTTACTTTAGTTTGCTCTTTTATTTATGTTTTATACCTATCTCTTTTAGATCTCACTCTTGTTCGTGACCGTGAAGGGATTGACAACCCCTTTTTCGTGTTGAGTGCAAGTGTTTGTTAGTTTGTAAAGGTACATAGATTGGAGACTTGCTTGTGCCTCCTACTAGATTGATACCTTGGTTCTTAACTGAGGTAAATACTTATCTCTACTTTGTTGCATCACCCTTTCCTCTTCAAGGAAAAAATCAACACAAGCTCAAGAAGTAGCAGTGCTTTTTAGGGTTCTCAGAGCAACAAGTAAAATCATGAATTTCACACAAGCATAGCATAGCAAACAATTTATTTGTTCCATAAGAGCATCCCTTTTTGAGACAAATGATTACGAACAAAATGAGCATGCTCACCTAATGATTTTACCTCAACTAAACTAGTTGAGGTTTTAGCACGAGCACAAATGGATCAAAGATGATCCAAGTAGAAAACTTTAAGTGGATCCATATGTTTTTACATTTCCTTTTCTATTTCTGGTGGGTTGACATGAAGGCAATAAAAACAAGGAAGCAAGCAAACAAAAATGTTCTCTGTGTTTTTTTAAACGTTTTAGAAGTGGGGGAGATGAAAATGAGTGGCAAATGGCAAATGAAATTAAATCCAAGGAGATGAAAGTTTATGGTATGGTAGTTGATAGGTTTTGGTGATGTCTCCCCGGCAACGGCGCCAGAAATTCTTCCTGCTACTTGTGAGCCGCGTTGGGATTTCCCTGAAGAGGAGAGGATGATGCAGTACAGAGATAAGTATTTCCCTTAGTTAAGAACCAAGGTTATCAATCCAGTAGGAGAACCACGCAAGACCTTGTGAACAACACCTACACACAAAATAACAAATACTTGCCCCAACACAAATAAGGAGTTGTCAATCCCTTGGCGGTTAATTGCAAGGATCAAATCTTGCAGTGATAGATAGAAAACAAAAACACAAAATAAAAGTAAAGTAAATAAATTGCAACAAGGTATTTTTGGATTTTAATATATGATAAAGATAGACTCGGGGGCCATAGTTTTCACTAGAGGCTTCTCTCTTGAACATAGCATTCAGTGGGTAGGCAAATTACTGTTGGGCAATTGATAGAAAAGCGCATAGTTATGACAATATTCAAGGCAATGATCATGTATATAGGCATCATGTCCGAGACAAGTAGACCGACTCCTGCTTGCATCTACTACTATTACTCCACACATCGATCGCTATCCAGCATGCATCTAGAGTGTTAGGTTCATAAAGAACGAAGTAATGCCTTAAGCAAGATGACATGATGTAGACAAAGTAAACCCAATTAATATGAATAAACCCCATCTTTTTATCCTTAATGGCAACAATACAAGTATGTGTCATGTCACTTTCTGTCACTGGGATTGAGCAACGCAAGATCGAACCCATCACAAAGCACCTCTCCCATAGCAAGATAAATCAATCTAGTTAGCCAAGCCAAACGGATAGATCGGAGAGAAATACAAAGCTATAACAATCATGCATAAAAGAGTTCAGAGAAGACTCGAATAATATTCATGAATAATCTGATCATAAACCCAGAATTCATCGGATCCCAACATACACACTGCAAAAAGGATTACATCAAATAGATCTCCAGAACATCGAGGAGAACCTTGTATTGAAGATCAAGGAGAGAGAATAAAGCCATCTAGCTACTAGCTATGGACCCATAGGTCTATGGTAAACTACTCACACATCATCGGAAGGGCAGCAAGGTTGATGGAGAGGCCCTCCGTGATCGATTCCCCTCCGGCAGAGTGCCGAAAAAGGTCGTCAGATGGGATCTCTGAAGAACAAAAACTTGCGGCGGCAGAGAAAGTATTTTGGGTCGCCCCTGATGTATTGTGAATATTTGGGAATTTATAGAGCTGGAATTAGGTCAGGAGGTGCCACAAGGGGCCCACAAGCCTGGGGGCGCCCCCCTGGGGCGCGCCTGGCAGGCTTGTCGCTCCCTCATGACTCTTCGGGTCTTCTCCCGAAGCTTCTACGGTCCCTTCTGGTCCAGAAAAAATCATCAAAAAGTTTCATAGCGTTTGGACTCCGTTTGGTACTAATTTTCTGAAAAGCCAAAAAGAAGAAAAAAAAACAGCAACTGGCACCGGGCATTAGGTCAATAGGTTAGTCCCAAAAATGATATATAATTACATAATAAACATACAAGATTGATACTATAATAGCATGGAACAATAAAAAAAATATAGATATGTCGGAGACGTATCACCTGTTGGATTCAGGGTTCCGCAGACCCTTGAGAGGTTCGAACTCTAGGGTGCGTGTGAAGAATTCGTCCTCCCCAGTCTGCCTACACACCGATTCCATGGCCTAGCTCGATGAAACAAACAAACTAGAGACACGGTAGTTTACCCAGGTTCGGGACACCTTGCGGTGTAAAACCCTACTCCTGCTTTGTGGTGTATTGGCCTCGAGGGGTTGTGGATGAACTAGTACAATGGTTGAACAACCTTAGGAGGTGAGGTGTTCTTGCGCTCGATCTACATTTCGATGAGCTGGTGAGTGCGAGGATGATCTAAACCATGTGTCCCGTTCTATGGTGGTGGCTAGGTCCTATTTATAGTGGCCCTGGTCCTCTTCCCAAATGTAGGCGGGAAGGGATCCCACAACGGCCAAATTCAAAGGGAGACAACTAGTACAAGTTATCCTGACAAAAGTAGTCTTCGCCTGCAAAAGCCTCTGGTGGTGACATCGCGGTGGGCTCCGCGATGACCTCCATCCTGCTGTCCTGGCGGTCTTGGTCTTGTTGCACCGATATGGAAACCTTTGCTTGATTCCTCGGGACTCCGCGCCTGTGCTTGCCTCCTTAGCACCAAAGAGGAAACTGGTACACTGCACCCGCTGGCGCCCGCCTGGCCTTGCTCGTTATGGCTCACGTCATGTGAACCTCGCGAGGTGCAGCTTGCATACATATCTCCGCTCCTCGAGAGCCAGCCTGGGGAGGCCGCCCCAGGGAGGTCTTGGTGTTGCCCGCCTCACGAGGCTTGGCCCCTCGCGAGGGTCTTGGGTTGTTGTTGCTGAAGCTGGGCCATACCGGGCCGTTGACGGAGCCACGTGATACGTCTCCGTCGTATCTATAATTTTTGATTGTTTCATGCCAATATTATACAACTTTCATATACTTTTGGCAACTTTTTATACTATTTTTTGGGACTAACATATTGATCCAGTGCCAGTTCCTGTTTGTTGCATGTTTTTTGTTTCGCAGAAAATCCATATCAAACGGAGTCCAAACGGGATAAAAACTGATGGAGATTTTTTTTGGGATATATGTGAATTTTGGGAAGTGGAATCAACGCGAGACGATGCCCGAGGGGGCCATGAGGCAGGGGGAATATTTGTTCTACCTTTATCTCCTCGTTGGGTTCAACACTCTTACTTATCGAAAGAGGCTACAATTGATCCCCTACACTTGTGGGTTATCAAGACCTTTTTCTGGCGCTGTTGCCGGGGAGCAATAGCGTGGGGTGAATATTCTCGTGTGTGCTTGTTTGCTTTATCACTAAGTAGTTTTTATTTCCTGTTCTAAGTTGTTCTCTATCTTTAGTTATGGATATGGAACACGAAACACCAAAAAAATTAGCGGTACTTGCTACTCATGGAGATGGGGAACTTCCTAAAACCCTCGATGCTCATTATGTGAAAGATATTATGTACTACTTTGATAATCCTGAGAAAACCCCATTCAATTTTGTTATGGGAGACACGTTGGATCAACGTGAATACTTTAGGGATTATCGCTTGACTCAAAAAGGGAAACTATTATGGGATCAAATTTATATGTTGTATTGGAATGCTAGGCAACTATGCTTGAGATATGATTATACTTGTTGCTCTAGGATGAAGGCTCCACACCTTCCCTTTTCATGCAAATTTAATGATGATAAAACCTTGGCTTCTTATGCTAATGGTATATATGATTACTATGATGTGGAACAAATAGTAGAATTCGTTGCTTTTATGGGTGCTTATGAAATTGAATCTTTTTTAAAGAGTTTGAAGATTTTGATGATTCAGTTTATAGACCTGAAAATTTTGCTATACTTAAATATTGCTATGAGAATTATGAATTCAATTCCGATATTGATGATTTTATTGAGAGAGTCTCCGCTGTCCAAGAAGAGACTAATATTTTGCAGGAGTCTATGAAAGAAGAAATTAATGACATTGTGAGCTCATTGGATGAAAAAGATGAGGAGGAGAGTGAAGAACAAAAGGAGGAAGAGCGGATTGATCACCTGTGCCCACCTTCTAATGAGAGTAACTCTTCAACTCATACATTGTTTAATTCCCCTTTGTGCTTACCGAAGGATGAATGCTATGATGATTGTTATGATCCCGTTGATTCTTTTGAAATATCCATTTTTGATGATGCTTGCTATGCTTGTGGCCAAGATGCCGATATGAATTATGCTTATGGAGATGAACTTGCTATAGTTCCTTATGGTAAACATGAAATTGTCGCTATTGCACCCACGCATGATAGTCCTATTATCTTTTTGAATTCTCCCGACTACACTATATCGGAGAAGTTTGCCCTTATTAGGGATTATATTGATGGGTTGCATTTTACCGCTTCACATGATAATTTTGATAGATATAATATGCATGTGCTTGCTGCTCCTACTTGCAATTATTATGAGAGAGGAACTACATCTCCACCTCTCTATGTTTCCCACACGATAAAATTGCAAGAAATTGCTTATGCTATGTATTGGCCTTTACTTGATGTGCATGAATTGTTCTTGTATGACATGCCGATGCATAGGAAGAGAGTTAGACTTCGTCATTACATGATATATGTTACTTTGTGCTCACTACTAAATCACAAATCATCGTTGATTAAAATTGGCTTTGATATACCTTGGGCTCCGGGTGGATTCATTACTTGAGCACTATATGCCTAGCTTAATGGCTTTAAAGAAAGCGCTGCCAGGGAGACAACCCGGAAGTTTTAGAGAGTCATTTTATTTCTGTTGAGTGCTTTTATATAATTTAAAAACAAAAAAATAAAGAGGGGAACCCAAAACTTTTCAAAAAGGAAAGTGAAAGTGAGAGAGACAAGCATTGTTGAAGTGGGGGAGCTCCTTAAACTTTGTTCATGCTCACAGAAACTTTGTGAATCTTGATTACATCAACTTTTCAACAAAAATAATTATCCCCTTGTAAAAATCCATTGTATTATCTATACCTAATATTAAAGGACGGATTGTTTCTCCACTATATTTGGTTCATCAAATGTTTTTCGTACGTTTTAAGTTTTTTCGTCCGTAGCGGTTTTACCTCAAAAAATAAAAAAATGCTTCCCCATGGACTCGAACCCTTGCCCTCTTTTGTTGAGCCACAACAGAACAACCAGCCATCCTAACTACAAAGTTGTTTGGTAAAACAGAGGTATATTACCTTATATACGTTCCACTCCCGCGCGCCCTATTGTGCCGACCCATTAGCGGCGCGAGACTCCCCTTTTTCTTATTTCGTTTTTATCTTTTTATCTTTTTTTCTGTTTTTCCTTATTTAAAATAATTTGGGATTTCAAAAAGTTCCAAATTTCAAAATAAAATGTGAATATTGAAAAATGTTTTAGAAACCGTGCGCCCTATTAGGCTGGCCCATGAGCGGGGAGGGACGCCATTGTTTTATTTTTATTTTATTCTTCTTTAAATAATTTGTAATTTCAGAAAAGTTGCAAATTAAAAATAATGTGAATTTTGAAAAATGTTCCAGAGGTAGTAAAATGTTTATGTATTTAACAAAAATTCTGTGAATTCAAAATATGTTCATGAAATTTTGAAACAATGTTCACAAAAATAAAAAAATGATCATCAATTTCAAAAAAGTTCGTCGATTCAAAAAATGTTCGCTGATTCAAAATCTCCATGCATTAAAAAATAATATTCGTCAAACAAAGAATGTTCATTAATTTCAAAAAATGTTCACCCATTCCAGAAATGTGTGCCTATTGAAAAAAATGCAAGTTATAATAATGTTCATCCATTCAAAAAATAATCATCGTGCTCTGTAAGAAAAATTTCCAATTACTCACAACAATATTCATCGAGATGCCGTCAACCTCCTAGATTTTGTTGATTGTCTGATTGTTGTTGTTGGCTGCACGCAACATGATCTGTGCCATCCATGGTCATGAACCACATGTTGCAAACTCCGTCATCGCCTCGATGAGGTCATTGAAATTTTGCCCCGATGTAAAATTCCTATCACTTTGTTGCCCTAATCCTTTTTTGTATATACTAATTATTATACTAATATTAAAGGAAGGAAGGATTCTTCCGGCCAATTATAGTTTCGGCCGTCATCTATCTACCAATGTACTACACAACTTTTATGTTTCTCCGACATGTGGGCCGAGCTAGGCTGCTCCACACTTTTTCTTTCTTCGATTCTATTGTGGTGCAGCGAAAAATAATAGGTTTCTATTTCACCCCTACGTCGGCCAAGATGGGCCTATTCCGAAACATTTTTTTCTTTCTTCTCATTTGATTGTGGCATGGAGGTGAGAATGAAACTATGAAGCCGCAAACTGAACTATGATCATTTTGCAAAGACGGTATTGGTTGAAAGCATAATTCTTTTTCATCTTGGGAATAATTGTCGTGGATCATAAATTAAATAATGGTTTATATCTTAGTCTATGTTAGGGAAGTTAAATTTTCTCCCGTTGCAACGCACGGGCATTTTTGCTAGTAAAAATTTAATTGTCAATAAACCATTTTTGTGGCACAATCAAGAGAAAAAAAGTCTTGCCGTTCACCGTAAAGTTTCCCTGTATTGCGCATAGGGATGTATGCATGCTCTGCCTCATGTAAATTAACCAATTATCTTGGTAATCAATCACATGATAATCATGGGACAATGCAAATGAGTTGTTTGTTAACTGTAGTAGTACTAGAATTTTGGAGTTCTGTTTGGTGGTTTAGGTGGCAAATACGAGATCCTAGGCACCTCTCTCGTAGTATGCGATTTGGTGAAGCTCGGGGGAAAGTACAAACGGGGACCCTGTGTGTGTGATCCCATGTCCAAGAACAAAAGGTAGTTGGATAGTCCCTCTCATGTCTAGGAGAGTTGATTCTAGAAGAATCAGAATAGAGAGCAGAAAAGCCAACTGAAGAAGAAAATGAAAAAGGGCAAAAAACCAGGGTGTTACACAGTGACCACGCCGTTGGCATGCAACTCGGGCTATCACCACTCCACTCACATCCAATTTCAAGCGGTGACCACGCCATTGCATTGCAACTTAGGTGGTCATCAGGGCATCGGCATCCAATTTCAGGCGGTGATCATGGGCATGGGATGGTACCCTAGAGTGGATCTACTCGTATATGATCCAACTAGTTAAGTGAAAATATTAAGTGTGCCAGGTCCTTGGTTCGACTCCAGGAAGTCATTTTTTTGCTAATGATTTGTTATTCATTTGTTTTTTTTGTTGCTGTCAAGTGGCCCCAGACAGGGATATGCTCACCTATAGTCACATCAACGTCGCGCCACTCTTCTTCCACACTAAGCCATCTCTGCTCCCAATTCCAATCCTCAAATCCCCTCTCACCGTCGACTCCCGTCCGGGACTGCCGCCCCTTCGCCGCCTCTCATCTCCAAAGAAGATCGCCACCGCCTTCATCATCGTCGACCACCTCGAGAAATCCTAGGCAGGCCGAATCATCGAGACAAAATGCAGGTAAATCCTTCTGCCATGTCTTCGATTCCGATTTAAATCAAGTGTGCAATGGTTTGGATTCGCAGTGCAAAAAGTGTTTGGACACCAATGGTTTGTGCGATAATGGACACGTAATGCATGTCAAACACTTCTTCATAAGCCTTCTAGTTGGCTTTGAAGACATGACTGTATGTTTTTTACATTGGCTGTTATGTCAATCATGGTGTGCCCAGATTGCTTTTAGTTACTTGATGAAATTGTACTAGTGGTCTATGACGTAGGTCATTGTTCAGGTCATGACCATGGCCGGCCTGCATGGAACTGACAAACAATCCAATTGATATGTAAACATACATGCAGCTAGTAAAAATAATGTGCCAAGATTTGCCTTTAGGATGTTTACATTGCTTGTTGGTTTGTGCGGTGCAGAATAGAAACTTTGGCTGTAGTGCATGATTTTACTTTTTTTACCGGAACGTCAAACGGTTCTGAAACTTTTTGCACTGTCTTTCTATACAAATTGTTTATTTTTCCTAATTATTTCAGAATTTTTGGAGTACCAGAGGTATGGTGAATGTTCAGATTATTACAGACTGTCCTGTTTAAAACAGATTCTGTTTTTGATGCATAGTTTGCTTGTTTTGATGAAACTATCGATTTCTATTAGTGGATTAAGCCATGGAAAAGTTATATTACATTAGCTACAATGCAAAAAAATATGAATTGGTTTGCAACAGTACTTAGAGTAGTGATTTGCTTTATTATACTAATGGATCTTACAGAGCTTTCTGTTGAGTTTTGTGTGGATGAAGTGTTCGAAGATCGAGGATGTCTCGACGTGAGGAGAAGAAGGAGAGGCAAGAGCTCAAGCTTGGGGATGACCAAGGCACCCCAAGTAAATATTCAAGGAGATTCAAGCGTCTAAGCTTGGGGATGCCCCGGAAGGCATCCCATCTTTCTTCAACAAGTATCGGTATGTTTTCGGATTCGTTACGTTCATGTGATATGTGTAAATCTTGGAGCGTCTTTTGCATTTAGTTTTCACTTTTCTTTTATGCACCATGCTGGTATGCGATAGTCCTTGGCTGATTTATATAATGCTCATTTCACTTCACTTATATCTTTTGGGTATGGCTTTATAGAATGCTTCATGTGCTTCACTTATATCATTTGAAGTTCGGATTGCCTGTTTCTCTTCACATAGAAAACCGCCATTTGTAGAATGCTCTTTTGCTTCACTTATATTTGTTAGAGCATGGACATATCTTTTGTAGAAAGAATTAAACTCTCTTTCTTCACTTATATCTATTTAGAGAGTTGACAGGAACTGGTCATTCACATGGTTAGTCATAAAATCCTACATAAAACTTGTAGATCACTGAATATGATATGTTTGATTCCTTGCAATAGTTTTGCGATATAAAGATGGTGATATTAGAGTCATGCTAGTGGGTACTTGTGGATTGTAGAAATACTTGTGTTGAAGTTTGTGATTCCCGTAGCATGCACGTATGGTGAACCGTTATGTGATGAAGTCGGAGCATATTTATTTATTGATTGTCTTCCTTATGAGTGGTGGTCGGGGACGAGCGATGGTCTTTTCCTACCAATCTATCCCCTAGGAGCATGCGCGTAGTACTCTGTTTCGATAGCTAATAGACTTTTGCAATAAGTATGTGAGTTCTTTATGACTAATGTTGAGTCCATGGATTATACGCACTCTCACCCTTCCATCATTGCTAGCCTCTTCGGTACCGTGCATTGCCCTTTATCACTTTGAGAGTTGGTGCAAACTTCGCCGGTGCATCCAAACCCCGTGATATGATACGCTCTGTCACACATAAGCCTCCTTATATCTTCCTCAAAACAGCCATCATACCTACCTATCATGGCATTTCCATAGCCATTCCGAGATATATTGCCATGCAACTTCCATCATCATCATATACATGACTTGAGCATTCATTGTCATATTGCTTTACATGATCATAAGATAGCTAGCATGATATTTTCATGGCTTGTCCATTTTTTGATATCTTTGCTACTCTAGATAATTGCACATCCCGGTACACCGCCGGAGGCATTCATATAGAGTCATATCTTTGTTCTAGTATTGAGTTGTAAGTAAATAAAAGTGTGATGATCATCATTATTACAACATTGTCCCATGTGAGGTTATCAAAATAAAAGAGGCCAAAGAAGCCCAAATAAAAAAGGGCCAAAGAAGCCCACCAAAAAAAGAAAAAAAAGAAAAAAAAAGAGAGAAAAGAGAGAAGGGACAATGTTACTATCCTTTTACCACACTTGTGCTTCAGAGTAGCACCATGTTCTGCATATAGAGAGTCTCTTGAGTTATCACTTTCATATACTAGTGGGAATTTTCATTAAACTTGGCTTGTATATTCCAACGATGGGCTTCCTCAAATGCCCTAGGTCATCATGAGCAAGCAAGTTGGATGCACACCCACTTAGTTTTCAGTTTGAGCTTTCATACACTTATAGCTCTTAGTGCATCCGTTGCATGGCAATTCCTACTCCTCCCATTGACATCAATTGATGGGCATCTCCATAGCCCGTTGATTAGCCGCGTCGATGTGAGACTTTCTCCTTTTTGTCTTCTCCACACAACCTCCACCATCATATTCTATTCCACCTATAGTGCTATGTCCATGGCTCACGCTCATGTATTGCGTGAAAGTTGAAAAGGTTTGAGAACGTCAAAAGTATGAAACAATTGCTTGGCTTGTCATCGGGGTTGTGCATGATTTGAATATTTTGTGTGGTGAAGATGGAACATAGCCAGACCATATGATTTTGTAGGGATAACTTTCTTTGGCCATGTTATTTTGAAAAGACAAGATTTCTTTATTAGTATGCTTGAAGTATTATTGTCTTAATGTCAAATGATAGACTATTGCTTTGAATCACTCGTGTCTTAATATCCATGCCATGATTAGATTACATGATCAAGATTATGCTAGGTAGCATTCCACATCAAAAATTATCTTTTTTATCATTTACCTACTCGAGGATGAGCAGGAATTAAGCTTGGGGATGCTAATACGTCTCCATCGTATCTATAATTTTTGATTGTTCCATGCCAATATTATACAACTTTCATATACTTTTGGCAACTTTTTATACTATTTTTTGGGACTAACATATTGATCCAGTGCCCAGTGCCAGTTCCTGTTTGTTGCATGTTTTTTGTTTTGCAGAAAATCCATATCAAACGGAGTCCAAACGGGATAAAAAGTGATGGAGATTTTTTTTGGAATATATGTGAATTTTGGGAAGTGGAATCAACGCGAGACGATGCCCGAGGGGGCCACGAGGCAGGGGGCGCGCTCCAGGGGGGCAGGTGCGCTGCTGACCCTCGTGGACACCCCGTAAGGCGGTTGCTGCCCTTCTTTGGCCGCAAGAAAGCTAATATCCGGATAAAATCGTGTTCAAATTTCAATCCAATCGGAGTTACGGATCTCCGGGAATATAAGAAACGGTGAAAGGCCAGATCTGGGAACGCAGAAACAGAGAGAGACAGAGAGAAAAATCCAATCTCGGAGGGGCTCTCGCCCCTCCCATGCCATGGAGACCAAGGACCAGAGGGGAAACCCTTCTCCCATCTAGGGAGAAGGTCAAGGAAGAAGAAGAAGAAGAAGGGGGGCCCTCTCCCCCTCTCTTCCAGTGGCGCCGGAACGCCGCCGGGGCCATCATCATCACCGCAATCTACACCAACAACTTCACCACCCTCATCACCAACTCTTCCCCCCTCTATGCAGCAACGCAGAAAAAGTGTTAGCTGCAAGTGCTGTTGATGCTCCTTCAGTGTTTTACTGTCACAAACCCAATGATACAATATACTCAAATATAATCGTTTCCATAAAAATCTGCCATCATTTTTTGGATCTTGGCTAAATTTATAAGCGAAGAATGCACGTGCAGGAGATTCAATTAAGCGAGATTCGGAAGCTACAATTTCGCCTTACCCGCTGTAATCTCTACTTAAACGTGGTGCTCAACGCCATATATTATTTCCCAATGATGTATGGCTATCCTATGATGTTTGAGTAGATCCGTTTTGTCCTATGGGTTAATTGATGATCGTGATTGGTTTGAGTTGCATGTTTTATTATTGGTGTTGTCCTATGGTGCTCTCCGTGTCGCGCAAGCGTTAGGGATTCCCGCTGTAGGGTATTGCAATACGTTCATGATTCTCTTATAGTGGGTTGCTTGAGTGACAGAAGCATAAACCCGAGTAAGGGGGTTGTTGCGTATGGGATAAAGAGGACTTGATGCTTTAATGCTATGGTTGGGTTTTACCTTAATGATCTTTAGTAGTTGCGGATGCTTGCTAGAGTTCCAATCATAAGTGCATATGATCCAAGAAGATAAAGTATGTTAGCTTATGCCTCTCCCTCAAATAAAATTGTAATAATGATTACCGGTCTAGTTATCGATTGCCTAGGGACAAATAACTTTCTTGTGTGACAACAAGCTCTCTACTAAAACTAACTTAGTTGTGTCTTCATCTAAACAGCCCCTAGTTTTTATTTACGCGCTCTTTATTATCTTGCAAACCTATCCAACAACACCTACAAAGTAATTCTAGTTTTATACTTGTTCTAGGTAAAGCGAACGTCAAGCGTGCGTAGAGTTGTATCGGTGGTCGATAGAACTTGAGGGAATATTTGTTCTACCTTTAGCTCCTCATTGGGTTCGACACTCTTACTTATCGAAAGAGGCTACAATTGATCCCCTATAATTGTTGGTTATCACCACGCCGTGGGCCGCAGGCAGGCAAGTATGGGTACCCCCGTTCGAAGACCGTCGACAGTAGCCCCCGGGCCCAAGGCGCGCTCAAACTTGGCTTCGAGGCGAAGCCAAAGGGCAAGTGTGGAGCGCCCCCCAACCGCCTGAGGCCTTGGTCGACGCATGTCGATTGATGGGACGGGGGCGTCTTCGCTTTCCCACGCTGCCTCAGCAACCGTTCGACTTGACGAGAACCTGCTGCATGCAGAGAAAACCATCATTGCGTGCGATTGTGGAGGCCGGCGGTTGGCCTCCTTCCGGCTATAAATGAGGAGAGGGGCGGAGCCCCCTTGCTCGTCTCCATCTTCTCATCGCCCACTCCCTCTTCTTCCTCTTTACCTTTCCGTCTTGTCATAGCACCCATGGCGCCGATTAGGAGGTTCTCCGCAATGGAGAAAGGGAAAACCCGCCATGAGGAGCAAGGGTCGCTCCCGCCGAAGAAGAGGCTCGGCCGCCCCTGCGATGCTGGAAGAGGCCAGAGGTGACGCGGCCTTGGTACGAGTGGCCTCCACCTGGCTTCCCGCTCCCTCTGTACGCCGGCGTGCAAGGCTCCGGAGAAGGCGGCGGTGCCCGCTGCCGCGCGGGCCACGGCGGTGGTGGTCAAGTTGAGGCCGTGCAGCATGCCAGTCCGCGAACACATGCCGAGGGTACCTCGCGCGATTTCGTGGTGTGGGCGGCATTGCCGCCATAGACGTGGATCCAGTTCCCGCGGTTCTTTGCCGAGGAGGCCACTTGAGCTGTGGCTGCAGCACGCTGGGTGCTGTAGTCTGGCCACGGGGGCGGAGGTCGAGGTCGTCCCCCCGGGCAAAATCTTCATGACCCGAGGATGGGGCGAGGTCGTCCGCGCCTGCAGCGCGGAGGGGCCCCTCACCATCCACTTCGAGTACGACGGCGCCTCCACGTTGTTCTTCAAGGTCTTCGACGAGGAGGGCCGCCGCCTGGAGTGCTTCCCTGGGGGAAGCGGCCTGCGTGGCGAGGCCGGGGGCACCGAGCCCACCCCCGGTCCTACCGACAGCTCCCCCAGCAGCAGGGACGACTCCTGGGAGTCCAGCGACTCTCCCGATCCTAGCGATCTCCGAAGTCGAGCGACGACAGCTACGTGCCGCCGAGCTCTCGCCGTGCCCGGATTGCGGTAGCGGCGTCCACTCGGCGTTGTCAGTGATGCCCAGTAGCCAGGGCCCCTTGAAGTTTTCTTCTTTTGCTTCCCTGCGCGGAATCGTGACGAACCTCGTGGGGGTATGTAAGGAAAACTGTAATGCTTTTGCTCCAATGTTTATTGCTCCCAGTATAAGGTTGCAGTTGTGTGTCTCGCTTCGGCATTGTTCCCCCTTTTCATTCTCTCAGTAGCTTTGCGCTCTACGCCGGTAGGTCCCATTCCCCAGGAAGGCTTCAGCTGTCGCTGGTATGCCAGGTCGTGATGCCGTCGTCAAGGCCAGGAGGTGAGCGGCCTGAGGTCCGGTAAGAGCTCCTGAGGCGCGATGCTCGGGAGGTCCCCTTTGGTGTGCAAGCAGCTTCCTGGAGGCCGAAAAGGGAAGTGGCATTGCCGGAGCAAGATTACGGGAGTGGAAAACATCGGACGGAGAGATTCACACCAACATGGACGGGTGACTTATCTTTTAGCAGGCCTGAGGTGATTCCCTCGCGTAGCACCTGGCAGTATCTTAGTGGCGATCCTTCCAGGTAGGGCTCCTGCCGGCCTTCCCTTTCACGCTCATTTGAGTGCTCTACGTCCTTGGGTCCCGACCCTCGAGCGAGGCTCAGCCGCCGCTGGTATGCCAGGTCGTGATGCCATGGTCAAGGCCAGGGGGTGAGGGCTGGAGATTCAGCAGGATCTCCTGAGTCGCGATGCTCAGGAGCCCCCCTTTAACGTGCAAGTGAATTTCGTGAAAAACGGATGGCCGGCAGGGCTGCCAGCAGCTAAACTCGGGGGCTCCTGTGGGTTAGTCCAAGAAGAGAGCATAACTCGTAAGCATGCTTGCTGTCCTACCGCTGATCTTTCTGCAAGAAGATGAAGGCACTGAGGATCTGGTGAGGTGACGTGCGCGGGGCAGGCCGCGAGCCAGAGCTCGATCCCTCAGATTTGTCAGCGTTGCAGGGACGGACCCAAGCACAAGCGCCGTGCCAGCATGTGTAGCCCCCGTTGCGGGATGAGAAAGGGGGCTGTCAGCAGCGCGGGAGGCCACGAAGGGTGGTAAGACATCAGGCAAGCAGGTGATAAACATACATCAATTCATGGAAGGAGGTAAGCCAACTCTAATAGATGCAAAGAACGATATATGCCACAGGGACAGACCCACGCGGCCCGGAGATGATGCAGCCCGAGTGGCACCCCCAACCGAACGACTAGAAGATGCAAGAAAGATACATGTCGTAGGGACAGACCCACGCGACCTAGGGATAATGCAGCCCGAGGGGCGCCCCCAACTGAATAAACCAGAAAATGTCACCTAGCACCATTGCTGAAGAGATGTTGAAGTACCTGAAGACGCGTGCTGAAGAAGTCGCTCCTCACGAGCCGCCAGGGTCCTGAACCTCGGGGGGCTCCGGAGGCTCAGGAGGCTTATGAAGAACCGTCGCCATCTCTGCCAGGACCGCCTGGTGCCTGGCCCCCTGAGCCGCCATGACACTCCGCATGTGGCGTTGAGATGCAACAACCACGTTCGGCAAGCCAAAGGGCATGCGAACATAGCTGTGAGGTGGGCCCTCGCACCGGCCGACACGTGACGGCCAGTAGAGCTGCTGAGAGGTGACCCTGTTGAGTCCTGGAATGTTGACGTAGACGCGTAGCTCGCTGTCCTCGCCAGGACAAGGAGCCGCGCTAGGTGGTGGACAGCGGTCGCCGCGGATGGCTCTCGCCTCTTGAAGCTCCTCGGTTACCTTGGTGATGAACTCCTGAGCACCTGGCGTCTCGCGCCTTGTGCCCTCGTGGCAGAAACGTGCGCTGAAGCACGCTTCCATGTGGTGCCCGAGCGTCTCCCTGTGACATTGGCTAAGTCAGAGGCCCTCCAGAAGAGAGCCCCTGAGCCCAGCCTGAGGGGGGCGTCGGGTGTGCCTTCCTATGCGAGGGAGGGAGGCGCCCGTTCGTGGGCGCAGGTCCTGACGTCGTGCCGCTAGACGGCCCGCTCCCCTGAGGTTCCTAGTGGAGCAGCTACTTCTTCTTCTTGTGGACAGCCACAGGAGGGTAGATAGCGCCTTCGTCACCGGGGTTCTCGACTGCCATAGCTTGGTAGGCGCGTTCGAGGGAGCACACTGCGTCCTTTTCCTCGCAGGCGATTGTGATGATGTCGTGGTTCCCTGGCATCTTGAGGACATTGTAACCATGATGAGTCACTACCATGAACTTGGCCAGGGCTGGAGACCCAAGGATGGCATTGTACGGAAGGCGGATGTGGGCGACATCAAAGTCGATGAGCTCTGTGCGATAGTTGTTGCACTGGCCGAAGGTGACAGGGAGGCGGATATGCCCTATCGGAGTGGTGGAGCCGTCGGTCACTCCTGAGAAAGGCTTGGTGGGATGCAGCTGGTCATAGGGCACTTGGAGGCGGTCAAACGTATCAATGGAAAGAATGTTGAGCCCCGCACCACCATCGATGAGAGTCTTGGTGACGAGGACGTTGCTGATGATGGGCGAGCAGAGCATCGGGAGGGCACCGGCAGTTGCTGCACACTTGAGCTAGTCGGTCGAGCTGAAGGTGATGGTGCACTTGGACCACCTGAGCGGTCGCGTGGCCTCGAGCCTGGGGAGAGCCACGTTCACTTCGCCAGCAAACTGCTTGAAGATGCGATGAGAGGCTGGGGCCTAAGCATCGCCTAGGATGCAGCACTACAAAAAAATACACTTCCGTGATGATATGTGTTTGTCACAGTAGGTCACGTTTTCTGTCATGCATGTACATCCATGATGATTTTATGACAGAATCAAGATAGTCATACCTGTGTTGTCGTAGAAGTGTTCCATGACATTACCAAAATTATCATCACGGAAGTGCCCACTTCCATGATGATAAATCGCGCGTCATAGAAGTGCTTTCGTCAAGGGTGACCGACACGTGTAAGCTATCAGGTCCTGTTTTGGATCCGATAACCCGTTAACAGCCCGGGCCAATGGTGATTTTCCACGTGTAAAATTCTCATTGGCCGGAGGAAACACGTGTTGGCTCACTGTTGGGAGAGATGTCATCCACTCATTGGACAGGAGGCGCCTATGATACATCGACATGTGGCACGGCCCAACAGAGGCCCATTCCGGTGAAAAGGCCTGCCCAGCTAAAGGCCCACCATGTTTTTTCAGACACTAGTGGCTGGCCCATTAACAGCCTGCCATGTTTTGTGTCAAATTGAGGCCCATACCAGATCAGGCCCGTTCACAGCCTGCCGCATTTTGGGCCAAATTACGGCTCATATAGGATCAAGCCCGTTAACAGGCCACTGTTCTTTTGGGCCCATTCTAAGACAGGTTTGTATTTCAGCCTATTATATGCCCGTTTACCAGTTCGGCCCGATAATAGTTTCGGCCTGTTAGCGGCCCATGGTGCATCTGGGAAGTTGTCGGCCCGGTTTAACTTTAGGCCATTTAACGGCCCATGCAGAAACTAGGCTATTTCTTGTCCGAAGTAACTTTAAGCCTCTTAACGGCCCGTAGTCTTCGTGGATAAATTTCAGCCCAACTGGCCTATCGGCCTGTTGATGGCCCGTGTAACAGTTGGGCCTAATTACAGCTCGCATTGAATTCGGCTTGCTTACATCCCATCTGATAATGGCCCATGACACTTTTAGGCCTATGACCCGCGTAGATACCGGCCTGCTTAAAGCCCATAATTTTATTGGGCCAAACAGGCCTGAGATATATTTCGGCCTGTTAACTGCTCGTCCTATTTAGGCCAAACATGGGCCTTAGGCAGTTTCGGCCTGTATTTGCCCACGAATTTTTTGGTTCAACGCTAGCCCAATCTAGGTTTTAGCCTATTAAAATTCCATGGTATTCTCTGGCCCAGCTGGACAGAACTTTCTTGGCCTGTTAAAGGCGGGAAACAATATAGGTTTAGACCTGCTAATGGCCCAAGATGATTATAGGCCCACGTTTTGGCCCATATGAGTAACGGGTCGGCCTAAAGACCGACAACACTGAGATCCACTGAACCTTCCGGCCTAAATTACAGCATACCGACCAAGAATAAACCTAGACTATACAACAAAGAAATTACAGCATATTACATCCCCTCGGCATGAAAGTTCGCTGCCAGTGATAATAAAGGGCAACTAGATAGCGGATTACATAAACTGGGCATGTCGCCACCAGTGGAAGTTAACAGGTGGACAAAATAATAGACAGAACCGACAGCACTTCAACACAGCTCAAGAAAGGTTAGCCCGGCCTAGGAGCTGCAGCGCAAGCAGCTTAGCAACCTGATGAGACTGCGCTTCTTTGGCGCTCATATCCACCAACTTAAGCTGCATAGCATCAATAAACGTCATGTACTTACGGTTAATATTGCATAGAGATTGGATTTCCAGTCATATTTGAGCGGAAGCATGTATTTCTGCTTGAATTTTAGACTGAAGATGTCGAACAAATTCAAGCGGCGACTTCATCGAGCTTGTGTCACTGAGTAAGTTTGACACTACATCAAGATGTGACTTCGTGGTTGTATCCCTACCCTCAATATGTGTTGCCTTCTCCTCTGGAATATGTGTTGGAGGGACAAACAATGGGTTCGTCTCACTATCATTGTGGCAGTTCTTCCTAGCAGCAGTGTTGTCACCTTGAAAAAGAAACAAGCAGGTAGATAACAGGTTTTGCACGTATAAGCATCAACGCTGTCAATTCATCTCATTTCTTTGTCAGAAATAAAGAGATACGGTTTAAAATAGCATTAACATAATAGGCATTGTTCATACTTAAGACAGCAGGAAATGGCATTGTGCAGGAGCGGCCAGCTTCACCAGACCAGTAGATTACAGATCGAGAACACAAGCATAGATGTAGTTCTAAACAACGTATAAGCATGAATGGTGAGTGTACTGTCAATTTATACCATTTCAGATTGGAAAATAAAGAGACATGATTTAAATAACATTAATATAATATGGCATTGTTCATAGTTGAGACATAGCAGGATATGACATTGTGCTGTTGTTGGTAGTCTCACCACACCACTGGATTACAGATCAAGAACACAAGCATACACGTAGTGCTAAAGAAGATAACTTGCTATGTTTAGTTTAATTTACATGGTACGAATAAGGAACTAGATTGTACAACTAAAGACTGAAATTGAGAAGGACAAACTTATGTTTATGTACTTCTACTTTATAAACTTTGAACAAGAAATTTGATGCAGACGACAAAAATAAACAACATTTGCACTCATAGCTATCCAAATATAAACAACAAAGTTTGAAGGCTCGAGGAGGACAAACTTACATTAGTAGTGAAGACAGGCTCTATAAAGGCCTTGTCCATATTGATGGGGGGCAATTCAAGAAGTTTACCGCACACTCTTCTTCAAGAGTATTGCCTTTATTCTACATTTTGTTAAGAGTAAATATAGATGTGAAAATATAGGAACAAATGGCGATTATTTAACTTAAGATGCAGAGTACAAATGTAAATACAACATACAGGTAGAAGGCACTGACAAGAGCAATGCGGAGCCAAACTCAGTAACATTGGTTTTATTCAATATTTTGGCAAGAGTAAATGTAGATCTGATGTGTAGAAAAATGGAGGACAAGGGAAAATAAGTGGCAAAGTGTACATGAAGAACTAGCTGACAATATAAGTACAGTGATGAAGGACAACATATACTTACAAGAACAATGCAGAACTAAATTTCTCCATAGGCATTTGGTTTATTCTACATTAATTTAAGCATTAATATAGATCTGATAATTTGGAGCGAACAGTGGATAAGCAAGCTATTATGCACAATGATGTCACATAATCCACCAGGTATTAATGTAAGGACAGCGATAGGACAGTAGGTACTCACAAGAGCAAAGCAGCGACCAGCATAGTTGCGATATCCTAGGTTTTGCAGCGCTGGTTCTATCGCCAATATACGTCGGGTGCTATGTGATTTCTCCGGTAGGACCACCTTTTTCAAGGACTTTGCTTGTACTCCTTCAGGTTCTGCAATCACCCTCTTCCTTTTGGATGTCTGAAACACAAGAACAACATTTGAATGGAAAAACATGGTATGACGACAAATGGAATAGGTGTTGATAATGGATGGGCATGGCATATTCACATATATGATGAATAAACTAAGCAGATGGCGGTGCAACGAAGCAAAAGAAAAGCAAGACACCTTATGCAAGATATGTGCAACCAATAAAACCTTGCCAAATTAGAACAGGCACCTTATTGGGTGAACAGGATATGCCATCTACCTTTGACTCCTTGAGCTTAGAATAGTCATTAGGATCATATTCTGAATATGAGTCTAAGGTCGGGAGCATGTGGGTTTCATTGCATCCACAATGGAGCTCAATCCCTTGATGCCAAGTTTGTTACCCATTGAACTGTTCCGCAATATTCTTCTGATGTGCGCATTCTTATATTCATTGTGATTACGTACAATATATGTAAAGCATGAAAACACACTAGTGAGATTATCTTTGTAATGCAGAGGATATTGTAATATAATAGAGGCTCCCTGTAAACCCTTGTGTGCTATCACTGGATTCTGATGAGAGAGCCCATGTGTGCTACAATACGGTGAGTAGATTGATATAATCTGACACAACTACACAAAAAACAGGCTCCCTGTTGGGGGCCCCAGATGTAAGGATAGTTGGCAGATGATAGGTTCATAATATACCGTATAGAAAGTTTATTGCCAAACCATGATAACGGGAGTGCAGAGCCAGTAGGCAGATCGTAGTGTAGATAATAGGGGTACACCATAACCACCATAAATAAATCGGGAAAGTGGAACTAGTTGGAAAACATAGGGTTTTGCCGCTACTAATATGCAACCTATCAATCACCTACAGGCCAGCTCTATTCATCTGAAGGCGCACAACTATTACTATCAGTTTAGTCTATCAAAGACCGCGCGGCTCCCACCATTTCTGGGGTATTATGGCAGACCAACTCGAAGTGCAAAATCATTTAGCAGAACCGGCCCAATAGAGGTGTCGACTGCAGATGTCCCTGCCCCCCTTCATGACAAGGAACATATTGTGCTTACTAAAGAAGAACAGAAGAGGAACATGTTAAAGAACAGAAGAGGAAGCATTTTCTTCAGATTCCCCTTCTTTCTATACAATGTTGGTTGCCCACCCATGATGAATCAGAGTGCCCAAAGAAATGCAATTCCATGATGTCTCTCGATATGTGGCCACATGCATTTGGAAAATCAAGTGGGAGCATTACCTGACCAATTAAATGTGTGTCTGTTAACTAATGTCAGTATCATATCACAATTTGTATTTGAAGAAGTAAGCTTTGGACTTATGATTGGCGTGTTGTTTAGCTTCAAGAGTGGACTGCTGCTAGTGCGACACAAAGCAGCTACACAGATCATAGTGTAGGTATAACGGGAAAACCGTAAGCATCTGGAGTAAAATCAACAAAGTGGAACTTGCTGGAATATATGTGCTAGTATTGCCGGTACGGCTAGAAAGGCTTCGGATACCAGCTCGCTTCAACTGAAGGTGCGGTACTGTTAATATCAGTGTAACCCTCAAAGGCGACACGGCTCCCCGCATTTCCTTGCTAATCTTATAGGATTCAAGTGGGCAGGCCATTACAATTCCTATTCCTATGTTTACAAAATCCTACGAATCAAAGAGGCCCGAAGAGTTCAAAGTGTCCATCACAACCGACCGTATAGACCTCTACGCTGCAAATGTCCCTGCGCATCTTCACTACAAGGATCATACTGTACTAATATCATACTCCCTCTGTTCCGAAATATAAGTCTTTGTAGAGATTTCCACTATGGATCACATACAGATGTATACAAATACATTTTAGAGTGTAGATTCACTCATTTGTAGTCCATGGTGGAATCTATACAAAGACTTGTATTTAGGAATAGAGATAGTACTTATTAAACAAGAACGGAAGAGGAACATGCTAAAGAAGAACAAGCAGATTTTGGATAATAAAATGTTCGTTGCGCAGTGCCCACACATGATGAACCAGAGCGCATTAAGAATGCAACTCCCTGATGTCTCTCTATATGTGGTGCACGTGCTTTTCAAAAGTACAGTAGGAACATTAGCTAACCAATTAAACGTTATCTGTTTTAGTAATATCAACATCATATCAGATTCGTATTTGAGCAACAAGTTTGGAATTATGAGTGGCACGTTGTTTAGCTTGATGGATTCAGGAGCAGTGCTAAGCAGCTATGATGATGGTACTGAATATAAAGGCATGTCTGCATGCAAGTCGCGTGACTTTTGTCATTTGGGTCAGTCGACCATTTCAGGCGGTTGGATGAAGATCCTACGTCTCCTAACCCTTCTCCTTCCTCGTCTCTGATTCTTCCCATACAGAACACCGCACGGGCCGCCGGCCGAACCACCGGCCCCGACCCCCCCGCCCTCCCCTGAACTGCCCCCACCGCCTGTGTTCCTCCGCCACCCCACCCCCACCCCCACCCCCACCCCCACCCGCGTCGAGTTTTCTTCATTCAGCGAGGCCCCACCACCGCCCCCACAACCACCTTCCCCACCCGAGCCCCTTCCTTCGCACCGGTGAACTCCGGTGAGCTCTGAAAAATCGACTGACCTAATTTTGAAATTTAGTCTACTGTCATTTAACTAGTGTGGAATATAAAAGGGGAAAACCATATGCATTGCGAGTATAGTATTGAGCGTGCCATGGCGGATCTGAAGGTGCAAACCAGACAAAGGCAACTTCGCAACCAATGTTTGCTTTCAACTAACATGTAAGTGATGGACAAGAAATCAGAGTAAAGCAGTGGCGATCTATTTTCTTGCTGCGATAAATAAGTTGAGCAGATACGAAAGAGTACCGCCTCTGGTGCGGCGCCGTGTATGCATCTGCTGAGAATTTGACGGTGCCGCGGTAGTGTCGGGGGTGTCGTGCGACATATGCCAAAGGATGGCTTATCATGGAGGGGGCTAATAACACGTCGCCGGTGCCAGGAAACGGGATGAGGCGTAGACATGCACGCCGACGAATCTTACCCAGGTTTGGGGCTCTCCTAGGAGATTACACCCCTACTTCTGCTCTGTGGGGTCTCCGCATGATCACTCAAGCAACAACGGTGGTTACAAGTTTGCTCCTTGAGCTGTTTCCTAGAGGGGGAAGAAGAACAAGGCTAGCCCTAGCTTCCTCTCTCTATATGTGTGTGTGAATGAACTAAGGTCTGAACCCTTTGCATGGGTGCCCTGGGGGGTTTATATAGGCCTACCCCCCAGGGGTACAAAGGTAAACTGGCTGGGTGTAGGACCCGACTGTCAGTGTCTCTGGTCGCCGGCTTCTCCGCTGGCTGATGGGGCCCGCCGCCTGGTGGGCCCTGTCGGCTGTCTCGTACTTGGCCGACATGCCGCGCCCGCCGCTCGTGGGTCTTGCTGGCTGCTCAGCACTGTAGTAATGCTCGTAATGATGCGTGCTTTGTCGGGGGAGGCGTGGCTACAGTTCCGCCGACTGGCGAGCGATCATTGTAGCCATTCCCCATCTCTCCTGATTAATGGCGCACGGACTTTGAGGGAGGGGGAGGGCCGCCTGCTAGGAGTCGGCCTCCCCTCATGCCGCCTGGTCCGTGCTCGCCGCCTTCTGGCTTCTCACTGACACGTAAGGCCCACCGCCTGTGGGCCGTACCAACAGCCCGTAGTGGAGGCATGGCCCTCTCTACCATGGGTGATGTCATGGGTGGAGTGGCAACAGTGCCGCGCCGGACGGGAGATCTTCGTCTGCTACGGTGCACTGTGGCCACGCTTGGCCCTGGATTTGGGGGTGGTAGGCCGCGTTGTAGCCACGCCCCGTCTCATCATATTTATGTGGGTGCAGACTCTGAGGACGCTTGGGGCCGCCTGCTAGGAGTCGGTCCACTTTGAGGCCGCCCTCTGGGCCTTGACGTCTTCTGGCAGCCGGCCGCTTGGATCAGCCGGCTGCGAGAAGGTGGCACTTTGGTCTTTGATTCTTGAGGGGCGTAGCCGGCTCCGATCTCTCGAAACGCCATGGGGAGCTGATGAGGCTACCTGTGGCTAATTACTCCGACAGTAGTCCCGAAGCTGGTGGGGCGCCGCGACTGAAAGAGGCGAGGGGGTTTAGCATCTTCCTACTCTGAGTGTGATGTCTAATACACAACCTTCTTCTTGTAGACGTTGTTGGGCCTCCAAGTGCAGAGGTTTGTAGGCCAGTAGCAAATTTCCCTCAAGTGGATGACCTAAGGTTTATCAATCCGTGGGAGGCGTAGGATGAAGATGGTCTCTCTCAAACAACCCTGCAACCAAATAACAAAGAGTCTCTTGTGTCCCCAACACACCCAATACAATGGTAAATTGTATAGGTGCACTAGTTCGGCGAAGAGATGGTGATACAAGTGCAATATGGATGGTAGATATAGGTTTTTGTAATCTGAAAATATAAAAACAGCAAGGTAACTAATAATAAAAGTGAGCGTAAACGGTATTGCAATGCTAGGAAACAAGGCCTAGGGTTCATACTTTCACTAGTGCAAGTTCTCTCAACAATAATAACATAATTGGATCATATAACTATCCCTCAACATGCAACAAAGAGTCACTCCAAAGTCACTAATAGCGGAGAACAAACGAAGAGATTATGGTAGGGTACGAAACCACCTCAAAGTTATTCTTTCGGATCGATCTATTCAAGAGTCCGTAGTAAAATAACACAAAGCTATTCTTTCCGTTCGATCTATCATAGAGTTCGTACTAGAATAACACCTTAAGACACAAATCAACCAAAACCCTAATGTCACTTAGATACTCCAATGTCACCTCAAGTATCCGTGGGTATGATTATACGATATGCATCACACAATCTCAGATTCATCTATTCAACCAACACAAAGTACTTCAAAGAGTGCCCCAAAGTTTCTACGAGAGAGTCAAGACGAAAACGTGTGCCAACCCCTATGCATAAGTTCACGAGGTCACGGAACTCGCAAGTTGATCACCAAAACATACATCAAGTAGATCACGTGATATCCCATTGTCACCACAGATAAGCACATGCAAGACATACATCAAGTGTTCTCAAATCCTTAAAGACTCAATCCGATAAGATAACTTAAAAGGGAAAACTCAATCCATTACAAGAGAGTAGAGGGGGAGAAACATCATAAGATCCAACTATAATAGCAAAGCTCGCGATACATCAAGATCGTACCACCTCAAGAACATGAGAGAGAAAGATCAAACACATAGCTACTGGTACATACCCTCAGCCCCGAGGGTGAACTACTCCCTCCTCGTCATGGAGAGCGCCGGGATGATGAAGATGGCAACCGGAGAGGGATCCCCCCTCCGGCAGGGTGCCGGAACAGGGTCCCGATTGGTTTTGGTGGCTACAGAGGCTTGCGGTGGTGAAACTCCCGATCTCCTTCCCGAAGGTTTTAGGGTATATGGATATATATAGGCGGAAGAAATACGTCAGGGGAGCCACGAGGGGCCCATGAGGGTGGAGGGTGCGCCCAGGGGGGTGGGCGCGCCCCCCTGCCTCGTGCCTCCCTCGTTGCTTTCCTGACGTGCACTCCAAGTCCCCCGGATTGCTTTCTTTCCAAAAATAACTTCTCCAGAAGGTTTCATTCCGTTTCGACTCCGTTTGATATTCCTTTTCTTCGAAACACTAAAACAAGGGAAAAACAGGAACTGGCACTGGGCTCTGGGTTAATACGTTAGTCCAAAAATAATATAAAAGTGCATAATAAAGCCCATAAACATCCAAGACAGATAATATAATAGCATGGAACAATAAAAAATTATAGATACGTTGGAGACGTATCAGCATCCCCAAGCTTAATTCCTGCTCGTCCTCGAGTAGGTAAATGATAAAAACAGAATTTTTGATGTGGAATGCTACCTAACATATATATCAATGTAATCTTCTTTATTGTGGCAAGAATATTCAGATTCATAAGATTCAAGACAAAAGTTTAATATTGACATAAAAGTAATAATACATCAAGCATACTAACTAAGCAATTATGTCCTCTCAAAATAACATGGCCAAAGAAAGTTCACCCCTACAAAATCATATAGTTTAGTCATGCTCCATTTTCGTCACACAAGAATGCTCTCATCATGCACAACCCCGATGACAAGCCAATCAATTGTTTCATACTTTAGTAATCTCAAACTTTTTCAACCTTCACGCAATACATGAGCGTGAGCCATGGATATAGCACTATGGGTGGAATAGAATATAATGATGGGGGTTATGTGGAGAAGACAAAAAGAAAAATTCTCACATCAACGCGACTAATCAATGGGCTATGGAGATGCCCATCGATTGATGTTAATGCAAGGAGTAGGGATTGCCATGCAACGGATGCACTAGAGCTATAAATGTATGAAAGCTCAACAAAAGAAACTAAGTGGGTGTGCATCCAACTTGCTTGCTCACGAAGACCTAGGGCATTTGAGGAAGCCCATTGTTGGAATATACAAGCCAAGTTCTATAATGAAAAGTTCCCACTAGTATATGAAAGTGACAAAACAAGAGACTCTCTATCATGAAGATTATGGTGCTACTTTGAAGCACAAGTGTGGTAAAAGGATAGTAACATTGTCCCTTCTCTCTTTTTCTCTCATTTTTTGGGCCTTCTCTTTTTATGGCTGTTCTCTTTTTTTTATTCCTCACTTGAGACAATGCTCTAGAAAATGATTATCATCACACTTCTATTTATTTACAACTCAATGATTACAACTCGATACTAGAACAAAGTATGACTCTATATGAATGCCTTCGGCGGTGTACCGGGATAGGCAATGAACCAAGAGTGACATGTATGAAAGAATTATGAACGGTGGCTTTGCCACAAATACTATGTCAACTACATGATCATGCAAAGCAATATGACAATGATGAACGTGTCATGATAAACAGAACGGTGGAAAGTTGCATGGCAATATATCTCGGAATGGCTATGGAAATGCCATAATAGGTAGGTATGGTGGCTGTTTTGAGGAAGATATAAGAATGTTTATGTGTGAAAGAGCGTATCATATCACGGGGTTTGGATGCACCGGCGAAGTTTGTACCAACTCTCAATGTGAGAAAGGGCAATGCACGGTACCGAAGAGGCTAGCAATGATGGAAAGGTGAGAGTGCATATAATCCATGGACTCAGCAGTAGTCATAAAGAACTCACATACTTATTGCAAAAATCTACAGGTCATCAAAAACCAATCACTACGCGCATGCTCCTAGGGGGATAGATTGGTAGGAAAAGACCATCGCTCGTCCCCGACCGCCACTCATAAGGAAGACACTCAAAGAACACCTCATGTTTCAAATTTGTTACATAACGTTTACCATACGTGCATGCTACGGGACTTGCAAACTTCAACACAAGTATTTCTCAAATTCAGAACTACTCAACTAACACAACTTTGATATCACTACCTCCATGTCTCAAAACAATCATCAAGCATCAAACTTCTCTTAGTATTCAACACACTCATAAGAAAGTTTTTACTAGTCTTGAATACCTAGCATATTAGGATTAAGCAAGTTACCATGCTGTTTAAGACTCTCAAAATAATATAAGTGAAGCATGAGAGTTCATATATTTCTTCAAAATATATCCACCGCCGTGCTCTAAAAGATATAAGTGAAGCACTAGAGCAAACGACAAACTACTCCGAAAGATATAAGTGAAGATCAATGAGTAGTCGAATAATTATGCAACTATGTGAAGACTCTCTAACATTTAAGAATTTCAGATCTTGGTATTTTATTCAAACATCAAGCAAAGCTTAGGCTCTTGGTTATCCTTGAATATTACCTTGGGGTGCCTTGGGCATCCCCAAGCTTAGGCTCTTGCCACTCCTTATTCCGTGGTCCATCGAATCTTTACCCAAAATTTGAAAACTTCACAACACAAAACTTAACAGAAAACTCGTAAGCTCCGTTAGTATAAGAAAATAAATCACCACTTAGGTACTGTAATGAACTCATTATTTATTTATATTTGTGTTAAACCTACTGTATTCCAACTTCTCTATGGCTTATAAACTATTTTACTACCATAGATTCATCAAAATAAGCAAGCAACACAATGAAAACAGAATCTGTCAAAAACAAAACAGTCTGTAGTAATCTGTATCAAACGTATACTTGTGGAACTCCAAAAATTCTAAAATAAATTGTTGGACCTGAGGAATTTTTCTAGTAATAATCTTCAAAAAGAATCAACTAAATAGCACTCTCCAGTAAAAAGTTGAAGCTAATCTCGTGAGCGCTAGATTTTCTGTTTTTTACAGCATGATCATAAAGACTTCACCCAAGTCTTCCCAAAGGTTCTACTTGGCACAAACACTAATTAAAACACAAAACCACATCTAAACAGAAGCTAGATGGGTTATTTATTCCTAAACAGAACCAAAAGCAAGAAACTAAAATAAAATTGGGTTGCCTCCCAACAAGCGCTAACGTTTAATGCCCCTAGCTAGGCATGATGATTTCAATGATGCTCGCATGAAAGATAAGAATCGAAACATAAAGAGAGCATCATGAAGAATATGACTAGCACATTTAAGTCTAACCCACTTCCTATGCATAGGGATTTTGTGAGCAAACAACTTATGGGAACAATAATCAACTAGCATAGGAAGGAAGAACAAGCATAACTTCAAAACTTTAAGCACATAGAGAGGAAACTTGATATTATTGCAATTCCTACAAGCATATATTCCTCCCTCATAATAATTTTCAGTAGCATCATGAATTAATTCAACAATATAACCAGCACCTAAAGCATTCTTTTCGTGATCTACAAGCATAGAAAATTTACTACTCTCCACATAAGCAAAATTCTTCTCATTCGGGATAGTGGGAGTATCATAAGAGACTTGAATACTATAAATTGTTTCCACATTAAAAGAGTAATGTTCAGAAAAAGGGTAATCATAATCATGACAAGTTTTATAAATATAATCATCACTACTTTTTATAGCATAAGTTTCATCACAATAATCATCATAAGTAGCAACCTTGTTCTCATCATAATCAATTGAAACCTCTTCCGAAATAGTGGATACATCACTAAATAAAGTCATGACCTCTCCAAATCCACTTTCATAATTATCACAATAAGATTCAACATCCTCCAAAATTGTGGGATCACTACTTCCTAAAGTTGACACTCTTCCAAACCCACTTTCATCAATATAATCTTCATAAGTAGGAGACATGCTATCATTATTATAAATTTGCATATCAAAACTTGGGAGACTAGAAATATCATCTTCATTAAACGTAGCATCCCCAAGCTTGGGACAAACATTAATTGCAGCAAATATATTCTCAAAAACATCATCTTCATCAAACATAGCATCCCCAAGCTTGGGCCTTTTCATATCATAAGCATAATCACTCTCATCATTAATAGTATGGATAGCACCAATAGTATAGAAATTATCATCATCACAATGAGTAGTAGGAGCAACATCATTTGGGAGGGATACCTTTTTACCTTTGCTTCTCCGTTTTTTCTTTTTCTTCTTCACATCATGTGCGGGTTTATCCCTCTTTTTTGAGCTCCTTATTGATGAGATTGGTTGAATAGAAAGCTCCTCCTCGTTACCTGATTCATCATAAGAAATAATAGGAGGATATTGGGAAGTCCCTTCACTTTCATTAGTGTTCTCTTCATCTTCTATTTGCTTTCTTTTCTTTATGTAATTGGCAATATAAGGATTTTCAATGCAATTCACCGCACAATACATATAAATTTCCTCTAGATCAAAATGAAGAACTCTATCAAGGGCAAATTCTGGAATAATCTTAGTTATACGTTTCATTTCTTCATAACCCAAGAGCAAACTAAGTTCATTATGATGTGCAAGGGAAATCAAGTCATCACAATTTTTGGACACGATACGATCATGAAACAATTTGCATTGGGTACTGAAATGATCATGTTCATTGCAAAGTTCACAAGTACGGCTAAGAAAATTTAAATTTTCAGCACAAACAGATAGCCTTTCTTGCAACAATTTAGTTTCTAAATGCTTATGCCTCTTGCAATATCTATATTCCCTATTTGGTGTGTACTTGCAAACCCATGCACTCCACAAAAATTGACATGTTTATAGGAGACATTTTCATCATAACTAGTGCAATCATCATTAGTACTATGGATATTCAAAGTGTTCATACTAACAACATTGCAATCATGCTCATCATTCAAAGATTTAGTGCCAAACATTTTAATGCATTCTTCTTCTAACACTCTGGCACAATTTTCCTTTCCATCATACTCACGAAAGATATTAAAAAGATGAAGCGTATGAAGTAAACTCAATTCCATTTTTTTGTAGTTTTCTTTTATAGACTAAACTAGTGCTAAAATAGAAACAAAAAGATTCGATTGCAAGATCTAAAGATATACCTTCAAGCACTAACCTCCCCGGCAACGGCGCCAGAAAAGAGAGTGCTTCATTGATCTTGCTTCGTTCGTCTTCCGAAACGCCGACTGCCAGGAGCCGAACTCGACCAGGCGGGCCGCCTGGTGGCTTTTGAAACGTCGCGGTGGGAGCCAGGTGGCACGCCAGCCAGGCGCCAGGCTCGCCGCTAGCTATCTGCGCGCCATGTGGCGCCAGTCGGCTAGGGCCGTTGCCAGCCCACGCGCGTGATGGGACATCGCCGCAGGTCGGGGCCCACCACTACCGGGCCTCGGCACGCACGTGGATCCGCTGTGGCCGAGGCAGACGGTTGGGATTCCGGGGCGTGATTACTCCATGCCGTTACTGCGCGGTTAATGCAGGGTCATGGGGTCGTGGGCACAGTTAATCCCACGATCCCCACACCCCGTCCCCTCGGCTTCGTAGCCCAGGGCTATAAGTAGGGGGAGGAGGGGGCGGCTGTGGCTCACGCGCCCTCCTCTCCCTTCACTCTACTCTTCCTCTTATCTCTTTCTACCGTTGCAGCACTCCCGTAACACGCCGAAGTGCCGTCGCGGCCCGTCATCACCGAGCCCAGCCCTTCCGCCGCGCTGTTGCCCCACCAACCTCGAGCTTCCATGGCGCGAGCACGAGTCGGCGACTGGGATGGCTCAAATGTTATTGAAGACCACATCACCTACCTCCGCAACACGCGGCGGTTGTCCGGCGAGGGCGACGTCAAGGCACGCGTCCCGCCGGAGGAGGAGATCTCGCCGGCGTCGGAAGAAGGCGAGTGTGTCATCTTCCGCTCGCATTTCCTCCGGGGCTTCGGCCTGCCAGCGAGCGGCTTCCTCCGCTCCTTTCACCAATTTTACCATCTCCAGCCGCACCACCTCACACCGAATACGGTGGTGCTGCTGTCGGCCTTCGTCATGCTGTGCGAAGGCTACCTCGGCGTTTTCCCCACACTCGAGCTATGGGGGGAGTTCTTCTACACCAAACTCGGCGTCTCCGCCAAGGAAAAGACGGCTCAGTGCGGCACCTTCGTCGCGGTACGACGCCCAAGAGCCGGCAACCGCTTCCCGTCCATCACCTTGACCCAGTGCGTCAAGCTGTGGCAGAAGTCGTCCTTCTATGTGAATACCGTCAACCCGGCGCTGGACTTCGTCAACCTGCCGGCCTACATAGCCGGTCCACCGGCTGAGCCGTGAACCAACTGTACCTTCAAGCCGAAGCATCTGTCGCCCGCCTCCATCGCCGCTGTCGCCAGGCTTAAGGAGATGATGGACTCGGAGGGCCTCAAGGCGTCCGACTTGTTGACCGCCTTCGTCGTGCGCCGGATTCTCCCTCTCCAAGGCTAGCCTCGCATGATCAGTCAGATGAGTGGGCACCGAGACCCATGTCGGGTGTCCACTCGGGAGATGCCGGCCATGGAGGTGGCCCGCATGGTGAACGAGATCGCGAACTGCAAGCTCTCGGAGTTGGACTGGCAGTTCGGCAAGCGGTCGTACTCCCGTGCGCATCCGCCTCCTGCCGTAAGCTCCCGAATCTCCTTTCTTTTCTTGGTATTTTATTCTTCTGCCGAGTCCTGCTTTGTCGACTGATCAGTCGGACGTGTCACAGTTCCTCACGACCCAGTCGGCAGCCGATGCTCCGGTGCAAGGCCAGGAGTTCCTGCCGGACCGAGCGGTGAGTGACGCGGACGACCCCGACTTGGGGGCGGCCGGTTTGGAGGAAGACGACGCCACAGGCGGTGGTGACGGGGCAGGCGGCTCCGGTGGAGGAGGCGGCGTTGAGACGTGGCCGGATGACAACGAGGAGGAGGCCGAGCCACGCCAGCCGCCGGTTGCTAACAGGGCGGGGGCGAGCTCCTCAGCGGCGCCACCCGCACCAGGCGGCGCACCGAAGCATCGAGCCAGCACACAGCTGCAAGGCGGCCGGCCGAAGAAGCCCAAGGGCTCAGCCGCAGCGACTAGGCGGGAGGAGACTGCATCAAAGGCCGACCGGTTTCAGAGGGCCCCGAAGCAGCCGCCGACAGTGTCCGCGTAAGAGCATATCTTCCCTTGTGTCTTCCTCTGTCCTTTCTGTGTCTTTTCCTAAATCTTTTCTGAATTCTTCTTGTCTTGTGTGAATAGGGCCCCGCTCTCTCTTGAGCGGTCGGCCTCCGCCTCCACCATCGGGGGGATGGAGGGCTCTGCCAACACCCGCCGCATAGACCCGCTCGCCGACCTCCGGGAGGCGACGAAGAAGAATGCGCGGGAGGCGCGCGAGGAGAAGGACAGGGCGGAGCAGGCGAAGGCAGACGCGGCCAAGGCGGCGCAGGAGGAGGAGGCGGACGCGGCGGCCGAGGCTCAGGCCGATGCCGCGGCCAAGGCCCAAGAGGAGGAGGCGATCAAGGCCCAGGCGGACGCGGCCGCCAAGGCACAAGCGGGAGCAGCCATGGGTGGCCAGGCTCCAGAGCTGGTCATTCCGCTATGCTCCATGTCGCCGGCGACAGGGATCCCGGCGCCGACTTGAGGAGCCGGCAACGACCAGCCGGTCATGGAGAGGGAAGGAGGTGACACCGTCATCTCGAGGACGGAGGTGTCCCAGCAGACGCTGGCTGCCAACGCTCAGGGCAGTCGGCCTGACGCACCGTTGGCGCCTCGAGTCAGCGGTGAGCTAGTGGTGAGGGCGACTCCCGTCGTCCGCACTCCGACGCGCCGGCGTGTGAAGAAGGCAACTTCAGCGCCGTGGCCTCAGGAAGTCGGAGCCTCGAGCTCGTTCGCCCCAGAGGCGGAGGCCACTAGTGCAGTCCCGCGAGAGTGGACGTCTGGGGGCAGGACAGGCGTCTTGAACAAGGCTGCACAGGAAGTCCACTCCCTGCTTCAGGCCCAAGGCGACGCCCTCCAGGACTATACGAAGAAGTTCTTGGCATCGCGAGCCGCCGTCCGGGTATGCTCTCTTGCCTTCAATCTTTGCAATCTTTTGTGGGGGCGCGCCAGCGCACCCACTGGGTGTAGCCCTCGAGTTCCCGGCTGGCTGTTGAGCAGGTGACTCGGAACTAAAAGGCAAGTTCCAAGTGCAGACCCTTTCTTCTCTTCTGTTGATTCTGTTGCAGGACTGCCACAACATTTGAGTGGCCGCCTACAACTCCCAAGTTCAGGAGCTGGCTAAGCGGACCGCCGAGCTGACAGACAGCCGGAGTAAGCACTCTATTCTTTATTCTCACGGGGGCGCGCCAGCGCCCCGCGGGGTGTAGCCCCCGATATTCGGGTCGACTGCTGAGCAGTCGGGTCAGATCTTCCGGCAACTACCTTTTTCCTTGTTGATTCGCTGATCTCTTCTCACCCTTGTCTTCTGCAGGAGCCAATGCCGCCTTGCGGCAGCAAATGGGCGAAGCCCAAACCGCACTGCACGCCAAGGAGGAGGAGCGCCTCAAGATGGAGCAGGAGTGAGACCGTCTGGCCAAGCAGCTGGCTGACCAGGCGGACAAGCACCAAGCGGAGCTGCAGAAGTTCAAGGACGCGGAGGAGGCCCTTCAGGCCGAGTTCGAGACTCTGCGCTCGAACTGGGTCGAGAAGGAGAAGGCCTTGTCGGACGGTTACGGCGAAATCGAGGACCTGCTCGATGGTGAGTCGTCCTTCTTTTTCTTCCTCCTGCCGTCTTGTCGTATGAGCCGGCTTCTGGTCTCATACTTCTTTTTTCTTTTTATGCAGAGTATTTCCCTAGTTACTCCGTCGCTGCTAGCCAAGCCGTCGTGGCTCGCCGTGACGAGCGGAGGCTGGATGGTGCAACAATCGCACCCAACGCCCCTCGGACCCTCGCCGAGCAGATGCTCACCATCCAGGCTCGTCTCCAGCCGGCGCATCGGGCCCTCCGCCGTCTTCAGCGTGCCGGAGCCCAGGTGGTTTCCGCCCTCTGGCCGGGTACTCCCATTCTGCGCACCGCCAGTCGGACCTCCGACTGGTTGGAGGTGGCCATCGGTCACCTTGAGGCGTGGAAGGGCTCCTCCGCCCTGGCGGGTGCACGCCGAGCCTTGGAATTCGTCAAGGGGTGGTACCCTGGGCTAAACTTAGACCAGCTGGCCACACTCCGTGCTGAAGCCGGCGAGGAACTGGATGCGGTGGCGTCCGAGCTATATCACCGTGCCGCGGCGATCGCCGAGTATACGGACATCAGCGTCTTCCTCCCCGAACTGGATGAAGTGGGCGCCGAGGTGCCGCCCAACTGGTTCGGGCTGAACCCAGAAGGCGGCGAGGACTCGGTGGAGGAGATCGCCTCCAGTGATGAAGGCGAGGAGGATGAAGATGAGGACGAGGACGGCGAAGACGATGCGCCGGATGGTGGAGACGGCGGCCGGCCTCATCCTGACCAGGTTTCGACCAACGGATGACACGCCGGCGAGCCGACTGCTGCTGATGCCGACCAAGATGAGACCAACCAGACGGCTGTTCCACCACCTGGAGCCTCGACCTCCGCCGACCCTTCTGATCCGGCTGCTGCTCCTCTGGCCTAGGCGGCCAAGTTATCTTTCTTTCCTGTTTTGTAGTCTCTTCGAACAAATTTGTTAGACTTGTGCAGTTCCACCCGCTGGGGGTGTATTCAAACTCTGTTGAATGCCGGCCAAGGGCCTTTTGCTGTGTAAATTGTCTTTGCCGATTTCCGACTTGTCTTGCGTTTTTACTCCCTTGGCTTTTTCCTTTGCCGCCTTCCCTTGGCTGCCGTCTTGCAAGTCGGACAGCCGCTCTACGGTCTGTGGCTGGGTGAAGTACTTGGCCGCTTTGGGAAGGCAAGTACTTTAGCCGTTGGTAGAGTGTAGCAATAAAGTTAGAAACCGGGCAGCCGGCTGCTCAGCAGTCGGTCAGTGAGGCGAGCAACTGGCTCGGCCTATGAAAATGCTTTAGTCCTTAGCCATTTTCATGTGGGCACCGTTCTCTGCCTTTAACTCTTGCCGGCCGGACAGTTGCTCTGCAAGCTGCGACTTATGGCAGGAGAGGGCTTAGGTGCTGGCACACTACTTGTTCGACTGCAGGTAGCATTCGCATAGTACAAGGCGGCAAGCCCCCGGGCCGACTGGTCGAACCCGGTGCCAGGCAGAATAATAACATATTCATAGGCATAGAACTTATAATATAGATAAAGAGGGTAGCCCCTGAGTGCTCCTCGAGGTACCCGATGTCTTAGTACTTAATACAAAAGGTAGCGTGGTACATACTGAATCAACTGTAAAATCTTCGAAGGAGATTTGCGTTCCATGGGCGCTCTGATTCCTTGCCCGAATCATCTCTCTTACATGTTCGGGGCTTCTGCGCGTCGATGAGGTAGTAGGAGTCGTTGCCTAATGCTTTGCTGGCGATGAAGGGGCCTTCCCAAGGGGCCGAGAGCTTGTGCTGGCCGGCTGTTCGCTGGATCAGTCGGAGCACAAGGTCTCCCTCTTGGAAGGATCTTGGCTTGACCTTTCGACTGTGGTAGCGGCGCAGACTCTGCTGGTAGATGGCGGACCGGCTGAGTGCCAACAGCCGGCCCTCTTCCAGCAGATCAACGCCGTCTTCTCGCGCCTCTTTCGCCTCCGCCTCCGTGTACATGGTGACGCGAGGTGAGGCAAACTCAATGTCAGTTGGGATGACGTCCTCGGCACCATACACGAGGAAGAATGGAGTAAAGCCAGTTGATTTGTTCGGAGTGGTACAGAGGCTCTAGAGGATAGCCGGCAGCTCGTCGATCCAACAGCCGGCCGACCGCTCCAGTGGCTCGACCAGTCGGGGCTTGATGCCGGAGAGGATGAGGCTGTTTGCTCGCTCGACTTGGCCGTTTGACTGCGGATGGGCAATGGACGCTAATTCCAGTCGGATGCCCTGCGTCGCGTAGAAACGGGCCAAGGCTCCCTTGGCAAAGTTCGTGCCATTATCGGTGATGATGTTGTGTCGTACTCCATACCAGGTGGTGATGTCTGCAATGAAGGTTACAGCAGTCGGACCATTCAACTTCTTATTGGCTTTGTTCCATTTGGTGAACTTGTCCACGACAACGAGCAGATGGGTCATGCCGCCGCGTGTTGTCTTGAATGGTCTCACCATGTCCAACCCCCAGACGGCAAAAGGCCAAGCCAGGGGGATGGTCTTGAGTGCAGAGGCCGGTAGATGCTGCTGGGAGCTGAACTTTTGACACCCTTTGCAATGCTTGACCAACTCCTTGGCGTCCTCCAAAGCAGTCGGCCAAAAGAAACCATGGCGGAAAGCTTTGGCGGCAAGAGATCTAGAAGCCGCGTGGTGGCCGCACTCACCTTGGTGGATATCTTTGAGGATTGCTTGGCCCTTCTCTGGTTCTACGCAGTGCTGGAAGATTCCAGTCACACTACGTCTGACAAGCTCTTGGTTTACTATCGTGTAGGCTCCTGCTCGGCGCTGCACTTGCCGGGCCGAGATCTCATCAGCCAGCAGCTCTCTGTTCACCAGAAACTTGAGAATGGGCTCCACCCATGATGGTGCTTGAATTTCTTCTACTACCACTACAGCCACCTGTACTAGGGTGGCTGGGCTGGGAGGTGGCGGGTTGGAGTTGGTTGCCACGTGCTGCATCGTTGAAGTCTCCGGGCCGACTGCTGCAGCCCCCGGGCCGGGTTGTGAAGTCTCGGGCCGGGTGCGACTGCTGCAGTCCCCGAGCCGCTTGGTGAAGTCCCCGGGCTGACTGCTGCAGCCCTCGGGCCGGGTTGTGAAGTCCCCGGGCCGGGTGCGCCTGCTGCAGTCCCCGTGCCGCCTGCCGAATTCCCCGTGCCGGCTGCTGCAGCCCTCGAGTCGGATCCGACTGCCTTGGGAGGATTCGGCACGAAGATGGACTCAGACTCTGGAGAAGGCTGGATCGAGGGCTTGCGGAGGCACTGAAGGGAAACGCCGGCTGGTATTGCTTGACGGGTGGGGCCGATCCGTGCCAAGGCGTCCGCCTGCTCGTTGTCGTTTCGTTGCACATGGAGGAACTCACACCCTTCAAAGTATCCGCTGAGTTGCTGGACGAGGAAGCGGTAGCTCGCCATGTTTGCATCCTTGGCGTCCCAGTCGCCAGACGACTGTTGGACCACCAAGTCGGAGTCGCCGTAGCACAGGATCCGGCGGATGCCGATCTCTTTGGCCAACCGGAGGCCGTGTATTAGTGCTTCATACTCGGCTACATTGTTGGAGGCGGCGAAATGGATTTGCAATGTGTATCTGAGCTTGTTGCCTTTGGGAGAGGTGAGAACAACACCGGCTCCCAAACTGGTGCGCATCTTCGAGCCATCAAAGTGCATTCGCCAATGAGTGGAGTCCTGAGCTGGCGGCAGGTACTGGGTCTCGGCCTAGTCGACAAGGAAGTCGGCCAGTGCTTGGGACTTGATGGCGGTGCGTGGCTGGTAGAAGATGGTGTAGGGGCCCAACTCGATGGCCCATTTGGCCACTCGGCCAGATGCGTCTCTGTTGCCAATGATCTCAGCAACTGGGGCAGTGCAGACAACCGTGATTGGGTGCTCTTGAAAGTATGGCTTCAGCTTCTTGGCGGCAAAGTGGACGCCGCAGCACATCTTCTGGTAGTGAGGGTAGTTCTGCTTCGAGGTTGACAGCACCTCACTCAAATAGTACACAGGCCTTTGGACTGGCTGTGCTCTGCTATCTTCTGGGCGCTCTACCACCATGACTGTGCTGACCACCCGGCTGGCGGCGGCGATGTGGAGGTACATGGGCTCTTTAGCAGCCGGAGCCGCCAGGACAGGCGGCATGGTCAACATCTTCTTTAACTGTAGAAAAGCTTTGTCCGCCTTGTCATTCCACTCAAAATGAGTGGTCTTCTTCATGAGCTGGTACAGGGGAAGAGCCTTCTTGCCCAGCCGGTTGTTGAAACGGGTGATGGATGCCAAACAGCCGGTGAACTGCTGGACGTCTCTCAGTCGGGTGGGTTTCTCCATCCTCTCGATGGTCTTGATCTTCACAAGGTTGCACTCTATGCCGCGCTCTGAGACCAGGAAGCCAAGGAGCTGGCCGGCTGGTACTCCAAAGACGCATTTATCTGGGTTGAGCTTGATCTGAATCCGACATAGATTTTCAAAAGTTTCCTTGAGATCTTCCAAGAGGGTACCGCGTTTCTCCGTCTTCACCACAATATCGTCTACATAGATGTGGGCATTTCTGCCGAGCTGCTTGAGGAGGCACTCCTGCATGCAACGCTGAAACGTGGCACCGGCATTTCTCAGGCCGAATGTCATGGTCAGGTAGCAGAAGGCTCCGAATGGTGTGATGAAGGCGGTCTTCAGGCGGTCTGCCGGGTTCAACTTGATCTGGTGGTAACCTGAGTAGGCATCCAAGAAACTCAACAGCTCGCATCCGGCTATGGAGTCTATCACTTGGTCAATCCGGGGTAACGCAAACGGATCCTTGGGGCAGGCTTTGTTGAGACTAGTGTTCAATGCACATGCGCCACTTGTTTTTCTTCTTCAGTACAAGGACTGGGTTGGCTAGCCATTCTGGGAAGAAAACTTCCATGATAAAGCCGGTTGCCAACAGGCGGGCGATCTCTTCACCAACAATTCTTCTCTTCTCCTCCGACAGTCGGTGGAGGGGTTGCTTGACTGGCTTGGCATCTGCTCTAACGTGTAGCTTGTGCTCGGCGAAATCCGTCGGAACACCCGGCAAGTCTTTGGGGGACCATGCAAAGATGTCCCGATTCTCACGGAGGAAATCGACGAGCTCGCTTTCCTATTTGCTATCAAGGTTGGCACCTATGACAACGTGCCTCTCCGGGTGCTCAGGGTCCAAGGGAATCTTCTTTGTCTCTTTGGCTGGCTGGAAGGATCCCTGGGTCTCTGACTCTTTGGGTTCTAGAGACATGTTCGGCTGCTTGCCGGCCATGGCCACCACCCGTTCCAGGAGCTTCTTCTCAGCAGCAATCACAAGGGACTCGGCCAGCCGGCTACTGGCTGCAGCACAGGCGGACGACTTCTCATAGTCTCCACTGATCGTGATAATGCCCTTGGTTCCTGGCATCTTCATTTTGAGGTAGGCATAATGAGGCACTGCCATGACCTTGGCTAGAGCAGGCCGGCCTGGGAGCACATGGTAAGGGCTCTCCAGGTCAACCACCTCAAACCAAATCGCTTCTCGGCGGAAATGATCGTTGTCTCCGAAGAGGACATCTATCTTGACTTTGCCGATTGGTGAGCAGGACAAGCCGGGCACAATGCCATGAAACACAGCCCGACTGGGTACCAGCTACTTCTCTTTGATCTTCAACTTCTCCATGGTGTCGCGGTAAAGGATGTTGATGCTGCTACCGCCATCTATCAGAATCCGGGAGAACCGAGCAGCTCGCCTCTCCGTTGCAAGGGTAGCATCCAACACCAGGGCATAGGAACCTGGAGAAGGCATCACGTCCGGGTGGTCAGCACGGCTCCGGCTGATAGGCTTCTCAAACCAATGCATGAACTCTGGAGCAGTTGAGGCAACTGAATTCACTTCACGGTGCTGCTGACATCGGCTGTGCCTATCGCTGGCCACACTGGTGAAGACAACGTAGGCACCATGTTCTTCAGGGTAATCGTCTTGGATCGCACTGACTGCAGGACGGGCGGCCGGCTACTGAGGAGGCGGAGCAGGTGGGCCAGCAGGTGGAGGTGGCAGTCCTTCTCCCTTGGCGATGCGGACAAGCCAGTGGCACTTCCGAGTTGTATGGTTGGACGGCTTCGCACCGCTGTGGAACTTGCAGGGGGCATCGAGGGTCTGTTCAAAGGAGAAAGCTGGCAACCAAGCCGGCTTGCCACCTTTCTGACGCTTGGGGGGGTGGCTGCCCTTCAGGTTGTTGATCCTCAATTGTCGCCACCTGCCGGCTGGTGGAAGCCGGTTGGGGGGCTTTGCGCTTGTTGTCGTTTGGCTGTTGGCACTGACTGTTGTCTCCAGCCGGCGTTGGAGGAGCCGGAGGGAGCACCTTCCCAGAAGCGTCCACTCGAAGCTCCGACTTCATAGAGGAGTCGGCAGTGGCATACTTGTCTGCTATGATCAGCAGTTCGTCGAGTGTGGCCGGCTCGTCGCAGAGGAGTCAGTGTTTGAGTAAGGTGCCCTCTCGGCACCCGGCAGTGAAGTATTCGATGGCTTGGACCTCGTGCACCCCTTCGCAGGAGTTGCGCAGCTCGGCCCACCACCTCAGGTAGTCATGGGTGGACTCGTTGGGGCCTTGTACGCACAGTGAAAGCTGGCGAGGCTTGGGAGGCCGCTTGTAGGTGCTGGTGAAGTTGTGGACGAAGACCTCAGTGAAATCTACCCAGCTGTTGATGTTGCGGGGCTTCAGGCTATTCAGCCACGTCCAGGCCGTGCCCTAGAGCATGAGCGAAACGTACTTTACGGCAACACGCTTGTTACCATTTGCTATGCTGACGGCCGTGGAGTAGTCGACTAGCCAGTCTTCCGGCTTCACAGAGCCGTTGTACTTGGGCGTATCTCGTGGAAGCGTGAACCCTTTGGGAAAGGGCTCGTCGCGGATGCGGGGGCCGAAACAAGGCGGGCCCAACGCGTCTTCTTATTCTAGCGCCAGGGATCGATTGAGACGGTCGATCCGGTGGCGGGCA
Organism: Aegilops tauschii subsp. strangulata; assembly: GCF_002575655.3. Taxonomy (NCBI): domain Eukaryota; kingdom Viridiplantae; phylum Streptophyta; class Magnoliopsida; order Poales; family Poaceae; genus Aegilops; species Aegilops tauschii. The sequence goes on from NC_053039.3 coordinate 233,492,832, forward strand.
TCATTCTCTCCGATTCCTTCTCGGCGGCCCAGCCGGTCACCGAGAGTTGCGTGGTCAACAGGCGGCAGGGAAGCACACCTCTCCCTCCGAGAAGGAGGAGGAGGCGGACAATCGTCCCATCGTTCCACTGCTCGAGGGTGACCATCTTGGTCGCGCTCGATGGTGAGGCGTGTGCGACTGTGACTAGCAGCCGGCTCTTTGTCTCGTCTGTTGCGGACGCCACCAGTCGGCGTCCGGGAGGTCGCGCCTTGCTCTCTGCGAGGGGGCGGGTTCTCAACCCGCTGATCAGGTTCTTCGGCGCGGCAACCGCGTCAATGAGCTACTGGACGCGCTCTGTCATGTAGCGACGCTCGTCGCCCTTGAGGTGGTCCAGCTCGTCTGCTGCCGCCTGGGCAGCTCGTATGTTTTCCTTGGGCGTGGCATAGACAGGGCGGTCTGCCCCAAACATGCTGGCGATGGCGGCGCCGCGCTGCTGGACCGTGCCAATGCGGCTGGGCCCACCGGTAGCTGGCGTGCCGCCAACGGCGCGGTCGATCTCACGCTGGTAGGCCTCTGAGAGGCGTCTCATGGTGGCCAACTTCTTGGCGCTTTCGACGAGCGAGACGCGGTGGGCTTCCAGCGTCTCGGCGTCGGCGTCTTCTGGGATGGGCGCAGACAGGTCCCGCAGAGCCGCCTGCAGCGGGTCTTGAGCGCCATCAGAGGCTCCGTCGTGGCTAATGACGAGCACCTCCGTGATGGTGCTGCCACTGCTGTCGACGCGAGGGAGAGGGTCGTTGATGAGCACCACGTTGGTGGGGAAGGCGTCAAGAGATGCCGTGTCGGAGTCGACAAGCATCGGGTCGGTGAAGCCGATCGACTCCAGGTCGGTGGAGCCGATCGACTCCAGGTCGGAGGCCGGCTCGTTGGCGATGTCGAGCTTGCCAAGGAGGTCGAGGAGGCAGCTCTCCGAGCTGGCGGCTCCCGCGTTGGGCGCGGGGTCGTCGGAGAGGCGGCTCGCTGCGCAGGCGAGCTCAGCGCCTTGCAGCGCATCGGCGCAGACGCCGTCGGGCATGCCAGGCTGGCTACGCTCGCTGGGGAGGAAGAGGGTTCCCGTCCAGAACAGATCTCCGGACGACGGTGCACCTAGCCCCACGGTGGGCGCCAAATGTCGGGGGTGTCATGCGACATATGCCAAAGGATGGCTTATCATGGAGGGGGCTAATAATACGTCGCCGGTGCCAGGAAATGGGATGAGGCCTAGACATGCACGCCGGCGAATCTTACCCAGGTTCGGGGCTCTCCTAGGAGATAACACCCCTACTCCCGCTCTGGGGTCTCCGCATGATCACTCAAGCAAAAACGGTGGTTACAAGCTTGCTCCTTGAGCTGTTTCTCTAGAGGGGGGAGAAGAACATGGCTAGCCCTAGCTTCCCTCTCTCTCTCTCTCTATATGTGTGTGTGAATGAACTAAGGTCTGAACCCTTTGCATGGGTGCCCTGAAGGGTTTATATAGGCCTACCCCCAGGGGTACAAAGGTAAAGTGGCTAGGTGTAGGACCCGGCTGTCAGTGTCTCTGGCCGCCGGCTTCTCCGCTGGCTGATGGGGCCCGCTGCCTGGTGGGCCCTGCCGGTTGTCTCGTACTTGGCCGACAGGCCACACCCGCCGCTCGTGGGTCTTGCTGGCCGCTCAGCACTGTAGCGATGCTCGTAATGATGCGTGATTTGTCGGGGGAGGCGTGGCTACAGTACCGCCGCCTGGCGGGCGATCACTGTAGCCATTCCCCATCTCTCTTGATTAATGGCGCACGAACTTTGAGGGAGGGGGAGGGCCGCCTGCGAGGAGTCGGCCTTCCCTCATGCCGACTGGTCCGTGCTCGCCGCCTTCTGGCTTCTCACTAACAGGTAAGGCCCACCGCCAGTGGGCCGTCCCGACAGCCCGTAGTGGAGGCATGGCCCTCTCTGCCATGGGTGGAGTGGCAACAGTGCCGCGCCGGACGGGAGATCTTCGTCTGGTACGGTGCACTGTGGCCACGCTTGGCCCTGGATTTGGGGGTGGCAGGGCGCGCTGTAGCCACGCCCCGTCTCATCGTATTTATGTGGGTGCAGACTCTGAGGACGCTTGGGGTAGCCTGCTAGGAGCCGGCCTCTCTAGAGGCCGCCTGCTAGGAGTCGGTCCACTTTGAGGCCGCCCTCTGGGCCTTGCCGTCTTCTGGCAGCCGGCCACTTGGACCAGCCGGCTGCGAGAAGGCGGCGCTTTGGTCTTTGATTCTTGAGGAGTGCAGCCGACCCCGATGTCTCGAAAGGCCATGGGGAGCTGATGAGGCTACCCGTGGCTAATTACTCTGACAGGTAGCGATGGCTGTCAGCGGCGTGCAAGTAGATCTAGGAGGGTAGACGGTGGCGGCGGGGCGCAGTGGACGAGACGGTCGTAGGAGCGGCGCCGACAAGCTGGACGACGACGGGGATGAAGCGATAGGACGGGATGCAAGGATCCCGGTCCGAAGCCGTGGATGAGAGAGGTCGATCTCTTGTAATGGACGACGTCGTCGGGGTATCAGCTCTGGAATGGTGGAGGTGGGCGGCGGTGGATGGGGTGGCGGATGGAGGAGTCTGGGGTGGAGAGGGTGTTTTGGCGCCCACGGAGTATGCATGGGGAAATGGAGGGAGAGAGGAAGGGGGGAACCATGTCTTCAGGGCGCGCATGTCTCAAATGCGAGGAAATTTACAAACTTAGCCCTCGTTTAAAATTTCCTACATCACAACAATATTAGTCGGTTGGGGATAGGACGGTAATCTCGCATACACTGAATATTTGCCGACGAGAGTTTGTTTTTGGCGCCCACCGTGTATGAATCGGGGAGGGAGTCGATTTCGGCCGAGGAGACACTGTGTTTTGGCGCCCACCGTGTATTAATCTGGGTGAGAGGCGGTTATGTCACGTTTGAGTGAAATTACAAACCTACCCCTATCGAAACCTATAGAAATCGATCCGATAGGCTTTGCGTGTCAGGGATAGGCAGTAATTTCCATCTCGCAGATTTTGGTTTCGGGTGGTTACTACGACTTTCCCCGCTTCGTTCAAATTTTTGCAGAGCAAGAGTGCATGTTTACCGTGCCAACTCAATTCGAATCCAGTTTGTATTCTATTTTTTCGGGTAGGATCCATTTTCGATTGGAATAAAATTCTATATACATCATTTTTTATATACTTTCAAAAGCACAACACCCTTTATACATTAATATGGTTTACAAATGGCATGATGTCAGATTCATAAGGCTGTATCCATCTTAATTTTGATTTTCAAATATTTGAAACCACTTTATGTTGAAATCCAATGTATGCATTCCTCGCTAACTGTCTCCAACTAATGTGTGTTTCATGCGGGTTTTTTTACTTCTCAAACATGTATAATGTGTTTCACACACGCAACATATAGTGTAATCCCGTTTAGACATTAATTGCGTATAAACCGTGCATTGTCTCTTATTAAAGAATCTACGGATCACTAATATTGATAAGCTATATAAAATTACACGTGTCCCCAAATTCAAATGAATATGCATGTTTGATACACCAATTTGCGTTATGATATTATCGATGTCGTGATCTCCAGTTTAAATATTTGAATCCCCTTTAATCAAGATATTCGTCTCATATAGCTATCACTCATGCTTATATAGGAGCATCTCTCTAGACCTATACGCGTTCATCGTCTCTTGGGTATCTCTCATGCTACCTGTATGTCGACAATGATCTTTCATCTTTGTAACACAATGACGGTACTCTCTCCCTCGACCTTCATCACTCTATCTCTCTCTAAGTATATCTCGCTCCCTGCTATGTGTCTCTAACTATGATTCTCCATGTGAAATCTCTTTCTCTCACACAAACACAAACTTCGTCTCCCGGGGTCTCATTTCTCTCTACTATTCCCATGTGTGCCACTCGCACACCCCCTCTCACACAGATATGTCTTTCGCTCCTTAGGTATGAGAAGCTACGACTCTTCCTCTTAAATATCTCTTTCTCACACACAAACACAAACTCTGTCTCCCAGAGTCTCATATCTCTCCACCATTCTCTTGTATGTCGCTCACACACACTCTCTCTCCCTAGAGATATCTTGCGTTCCCTCATATGTCTCTCTAGCTATCACTCTCGTTGTGAAATATCTTTCTCTCTCGCAGACACAAAAATCCGTCTCTCGGGATCTCATTTCTCTCTGATATTTGTTTGTATGTGACTCACATGCACCCTCTCTCTATCTTTCTCGCACCCACACACATAACTCAGCCTTATGATCCACTCAACTCCTATCTCTAACGCACACTAGCTAGCATCTTTATCTTTCTATTTATATGTTTCTCCATCAACCTTCTTTCTCGCCCTCACTCTTGCTTCCTATCATGCACACTATATATGTTTCTCTCTACATGCAGTCAAGTGCCCTCTTTTTATCTTTCTCTCACACACACATAACTTCACCCTCTGAACCACCCGGCAGTCATCTCCAACACTCAAACTAGCCGATGTCCCTCTAGCTAGCATCTCTATCTCTGTATCTATCTGTATTTTCTCCGTCAACATTTCTTTCTCGCACGCACTCTTGCTTCCTATCACCCACACTATATATGTCTCTCCATACATGCATTTATAGGTTGATCTCTTTTGCACAATCGTTGTGTCTCACTCCCTCTGCTCGCCATAGATGCATGCTCCAGCCCACACCACTATCTCTTAAAGACAAAAACACATGCTCAATTATCGGGCCTTCTTCCCTGCACTCTCACATGCATGCATATTGTCATACCGATCCGTCTCTCCCATGTTGTTGATCTTATGACTTATGTCTTCTTTCTTTTATCTCGATCATGCGCGCGCGCACACACACACACATCCCATGTATACATGTATACCTCTCGCACATGCACGCTCAAGGTCTCCTATGTCTCCATACGTAGTTAATTACCCTCAACCCTAACGCCACATCGAATCATTCTCTTCTTGTGTGCACATAACTTCTGCCTCGATGGGTAAAACACACACTCACACTTAACAATCTCCTTCTAGCTACCCCCCCCTCTCTCACTCTTCCCCTATATCCCCGAAACCAATAAGACCATCCCATCGTTTAATTCCCGCCTACATGCACCATCGATATATAGTAGCCTTCCTCAATGTCTCTCGAACAAACACGTTCTCTCGATGTCGACTCCTCTCATGCGCACACGCCTTCTCTTCCCTCTCTACGAGCCTTTTCTCTCTCGCACCCCCTCGTTGGTGGCCTCTGCCATACACATCACCTCTCTATGATGAAGCCACACACACTTAAATTACATCCGCCACCAAGGACCCTGCCTCACACACACACCCACCCACCCACTCACCCACCCCACACACACACTAAGACTCCATCTCACACACACATGCTCTAGGCGGAGCATTTGTTCCTACCACCCTTCGTCCAACCTTACCCGTATGATAGGCAATCACCTTAATTTACTTGTATAACATGGACAAATTCCACTTTACTTTAGTAGTTAGCAAACTTATCATCTCTACTCTTATAAAAAACAAGTTGGTGATGATGGTGTGCCTGCCATCTTGTAATATAGACCGTCCGATCTATATCTGACGGATAGAAAGCAAACTATGACAATTTTACAAAAGATACCCGCACCTCTCTCCACATTTAGAGCATGATTGGTTTGCTACCAATATTTGGCTAGCCAAATGTTGGAATTGCCAAATATTGGCAATACCAAGACTTGCCAAATATTGACAACTTTATGTGAGATAGGCAAGATAACTCGGTAACTAACCAAGTAGTAGCGAATATTTGGCACAATGCCAAACATTGGCATGCCTATTTTTGGCACAAACCAATTATGCTCTTACAGACAAGGCCTTGCCTCGTTCATCCTTATCTCCCACAACCTCATTGCTGAGCAATTAAAAAAGGAAGTCTCTGGAACAATCTAGCATGGTGGCCGATGCCACCTGCTCGCGCCGTCCATCCCCATGCCTCCGCCAAGTCCGACCACCAGTCACCACCACGCTCCACTCCTCCTCACCTTATCTCTCATCTTTCATTTTTTCGATGAAATTCTCGAGATACCAGTTTTCCGATAAAATTCTCGAGATATCATTAGTTTTTACACATGGGATTACTCCTGCATGGGTCAATCACAACAGGTGTTTTGTAAAAAAATGCATATTGATGTTCCGTGCAATGCACGAGCATCTTGCTAGTAATTATATAATGCAAATCACGAGCAGGAAGTGACATTTTTTTACACAACCACGTTATCATGGCCACGTAAATCACTAGCTAAAGTGTAATACCATTATACTTATATCCTGATGCAAAAGGTTGAGTACATGTCGGAAGAGTAGAGTCGCACACACGCACTCTGTCTCTCAGAGTCTCTCACACACACAATCTACGTGACGCCCACTTAAGCAGACACGTATGTTACAATTTGTGCACCCCGCGGGTACACGTGATGGTGCGCATTTATTTAAGCTGGACGGAGAACCCAAGCGGTAGCTGCATTCATTCCCCTCCTGCCGCCTCTTCTCTGGTCACCGTAGCCCGGTTGCCATGGCCCGGCCGAAGGTAACGACATACGCCATACTCCCGCCGGAGCAGCGCTTTAATCTGGAAATTATAGTGGTCATGCATGCATCTTTTTGTGCTAGCACTCCTATATAAGGGTTGACCTGTCGCTTCCCGTGGACGTGCGCGGGCGGTGGAAGAGGAAGGAGAAGGGAAGCGGGCTGTGGAGTAACGCTTTTTACCATAATTTCTTAGGAAACTGAGTGCAATAATTGAGTAGTTTTGCAAACTACCAGTACTACACCTGAAACGGTTCAAAACCAATACCACCACCACTCCCGCGTCTGACCGCCCTAGCCGACCCAACCCCATCCCTTGCCGGCGCGCGCTTCCCGCGTGAAACGGTCAGCGTCGCCCCGGAATGTCAGTGCCGCATTAATGCCCAGCCAGAGCGGAGGCGACCTCTCACTGGCGCCGGCTTTGAAGCAGCGCGACGGCCGAGAGAGCGCCGCTTCCCGGTGCATGCGGCTGCTCCGCATCGAGGCTAGCCATAGTTTGGATGAGTCTCCATCGTGGGGAGCCACAGTAACTGCGATGATATGGACTCCCGTTGCCCACAGTTATGGATTGTTCCATCTATGAAGAACACGTGGGACTGGAATTACGAGACGGACATGTACCCAGGAGTGGACGTACGAACCTGAGTAATGTAGCGCAGTAAGTGAAGTGGAAAGGCACAAATAGTATGAACATGCGTGGCATATAGGCATTTGTCTCTTACTACCACTAAATGTTGTACGTGCAATGCACGGTGATGTTATGGAGTACGTGCCTAAGTACTCTACTACTACTATATTAATTGGAGGCACATATTAGGTTTATATTTGTTTACGTGTATGCCCTGAGACCTTCCAACTAGATGTGTATTTCTCTCCGGGTCGCACTTTGCATCGTTCATACCACTAGTACTACTATGTGTGGTCTTCAACCCAGAAGTGGAAGAAGTGGAGACGCTCTACCACATTGTTCATGTCCCACTCCTTTCGCTGACGTGTGGGACAGCCAGAACGTGCCGTGTTTGGCACTCCTTCGTCGTAAGAGTTGAAACGCTAGCATTCATCAGAAATAAAAATAAATATAAATCAGAAGTGATACTATACCACGCAGTTTCCTTGCTCCTCGATATCGGAAAGAATACTTCCGTTCGCTGACATGTGGGACGTCGACCATCCTGGTCCACTTGCCATGCACGCAGAACTCCAAGGGAGAGTCACCCCGGTCGTCGCGCCATAGTAATAATGACTAATGACCCGTCAAATCACAGGCCCAACCTTTCCCACTGTGAAGTTGCTCGGACGAAGGAACCATCATGACTTCGTTGAATTCCGCTTCTTGAAGAAAACTACTGTACCAACAGTACTGCTAGCTACAGTAGTTACTCCAGCAGAGGCCTCCTTTGGTTCATATGATAGGAATTTTATAGGAATATGAAAATCACAGGAAGTGAGATGACATGCATCTCAATTCCTATAGAGAAAGAGATGCCATTTGATGCATATGATAGGAATTTTTCCACTGAGTCTAGGCTAATGTACTGGTAATTTGCTCTAAAAACTACAGTAGTAACTAGTAGTGGTACATGCTCGTAATTAATTAAGCAAACGTACAGGCGACACAGACACACACACTAACTACTAGTACTACTACTTCTCACATGCTGGCCAGACACCGTCGTTCTCCTTCCCGGCTTTGTCGGCGGCACCCCACCGTGCTTGGATCTCCGCCGACCTCTCCGCAGCAGTGCGTGCGTCCTCTTCTTTCTTGCGGCGGCGGGTCTCTCTTTTCTTGAGTGCTTTCTGACCTTTCCACTCCCTCTGTGCGGCTTTGGCTGCCTCTTGCTCTACCACCCATTCGGCCTTGGTAACTTCAAATACCGCCCACGTAGGTGTGAGGTCGCGAGCGGCGATGAACTCAGCATGGCGGGATGCCATCGCTTCCCTACCATTTTGTGTGCGGCCGTGGGCAGTGAGGAACTCGGTGCAACGGGATGCCATTGTTTCCTTACCAGTTAGTGTGCGGTGCAGTGGCATGAACGACGCTTGGTGACAGCTCTGGGGTGGAGTGGCCGGACAACCGTATAGTGCATTGGTTTGTCAAGAGCTCAAGGACAGAAGACGAAGGAAATCTGGACGCCTGGTTGTCAATAGGTGCCGCATACGCTTCAAAGGCTTGTCATCCATGAGTTCACATTTTACTACCACGCCAGCGTCTGACCGCCCTGGCCTACCGAAACCCCTTCCATCGCCAGCGCGCTTCCCGCCTGAAATGGTCACCATCTCTCTAGAACGTCAATGCCGCATTCACCGGACTTAACTGCAGGTGTAGTTGGTGTGTCACCGACATGCGGGCCAGATGCCCATTGGGCCCACATGTCAGTGACCCAACACACCTGCAGTTAAGTCACTGAAGCAGCGTCCGCATTCACGCCCGACGAGACCTCTCACTGGCGCCGGCATTGCAGCAGCACGACGGCCGAGAGAGCACCACCAGCGCGGCATCCCGGTGCAAGCGACTGCTCCGCGTTAACGACACCACGGCCATCCTTCCGTCCGCCGCCCACATTAATGACACGCGGCTGCCGACGAACCTACTCCGGCGCCAGCCGTCCATCCGTCTACTGCGGCTCATTGCCATTCTCCCGCTACATTAACTTGAGCCCCAGCTCCCAGCCATAGCCAAAGACCCACACTCATTCTCCTCTGATCCCTTCCTTCTGTCGGCACCACTTCAACCATGGCCTCCTGGCACTCCAAAGCTCTCTTGGACATATTGTCGCAGGAGCAGATGAAGGACATCGGCGGCTCCGCTCCGGGCGCGCTCCAAAGCTCTCTTGGACGTACTGTCGCAGGAGCAGACGAAGGAGATCACCGGCTCCCCCCAGCCGCCCTCCGCCGCCACGACCACAAAGCCGGCGCGCGTGCGCGGGCGCAACCGGCAGCGAGGAAGAGTAGTACACGGTAGGTCGCCGCCGCTCTGGTCCCAGGAAGGCCACCGCTCCTCCACTCAGTCGACGCCAAGCTTGGTGGGATGAACATCGGCGGCCGATTAGCCGCTTGACGGTGACGTGGAGGCAGAAATCTTCAGAACCTTGTGCTTCGGAGGAGGAGGTTATCGAGGCGGATGAGGAGGAGGCAAATGCAATGGCTGGTTTTCTCGGGTTCATGGCCGGACATGGTGGTCGGGCGCCGGCGATCGTTTAGATTAGGTTTACAGTAGGTTTTAGTACGGTTTGTGCGAAATATGTAATGAATTTGGTCCAGTTTGTAGGAAAAGTTTTCAAAATGTAATGAATTTCATCCGGTTAATTTGGAATTTACTTTGTTTGCACGAATTTCGTCCGGTTAGTTCATATAGTTGTCGAAAGGTATGCAGGTAGCATTGGATGGTATCCATCAGTGTCCTCGGACAGATGCCAGTGTAAATTTGTGGCCCAGCGCTGGGGATGCCCTAACTATCATGCTATAATCGCTAAAAGTGCTCCATTATTTCGCAGGGAACAGTTATCCCTCGATCAAAGTCAGATCCGCCGTGTTTCGCACTCCTCCCACGTAAGAGTGTAGACTCTTGCTTACATAAAAATGGAGCAAGTGGACGGCACTGTAGCACGTCATATCACTCAAACTAGCCCGCCTAACGCGCGGGAAAGCATCGCCCTCATCATTTTGTTCTGGATTTCTATCGATCGATCCCACGAAAATGTTACGGTTTGCAAGTTAAAAAGGAAAAGGCGGCACACTTACAACTCATACGCGTCGCGTTCGCGTCGCACCCCCGACAGTCCGGCTTGCACGCCGCTCACCAGAAGGGACACGCGTTGTCTTGCATTTTCACTGACATGTGGCACTGCAATTGAGTAAACCGTCGATAGCCGAAATCTAATCGCTTGGCAGGTGTCGGCTGAGAAGAGAGAGACGGGGGAGGGAGAAGAGATCGCCCGCCCGCTGCGCACGGACTCCAAGAAATATAAGCCCGTCTCTACACGTGGTCCTAGGTATAAAAAACTAATTCTAAAAAAAAGAGGCATAGAAAAACAATTGTGTCATTCGCCGACATGTGGGATGTCGACCATCCTGGTCCACCTGCCATGCACAAAATTATCCTGGTCCACCCCGGTCGTAGCGCAGGCCCAACCTTTCCCACTGTAAGTTGGTCGGACGAAGGAACCATCATGACCTCGTTGAATTCCGCTTCTTCAAGAAAACTTACTGTACCCGCAATACTGCTACCACACGCAAAGACTGGACGACACTGTACCACGTCATATCACTGAAACCCACTAGGCCAAACTAGCCCGCCTAGGATTTGTACTCCCTCCGTTTCAAAGTTAGTAGTACAAAGTTGAGTCATCTATTTTGGAACGGAGGGAGTACGTCTCTGTACTGCTATGATTTTGTGTTGTACGTCTCTGTACTTTTGCTACGATTTTCCTACCCTCTGAACCAAATGAGGCCTGAATGTATCCGTGTCGACTATTGTCTGATCGATCGCTAAGCCTACAATTTTAGGAGCTTGGGCTATTGGCCGATCGACGACAGATCAATAAAGCGTACCATGAGCTCATCAGCCCCAACATTTCTCTTTGGTGAGTGTTTTGCAAGTACTATAGCTCACACAGTAGCTAGGCTACTAACACCAAGAATCATCAAACAAGCCCTGCTGATATGATAAACAGTTCAAACTTACATATAAGCATGCCATATATTACATCAAAAGCTGGTGAGGATACATCTGTGTCCACAACTCGGAGAGGGTTCGCATGATTCACTATCAAACAAAAGTAGCAAGTACCGCCCACACAAGGCAGTGCACTAGCCGTAAGATGGTTTAATAACACGCATCGTTCTGGTAATTAAACACAATGCAAACTACCCTGAAGGATTAGCGCGACCAACTATTTCTTTTCATCGATCTCTCGGCAATGACCATAGCACGGACAGCGGCATGGGAATCAATCTCTGGGGCGATGTCCATAGGACGGACCGCGGCATCAGAATCGATCTCTGGGGCGATGTCCATAGGATGGACAGCGGCATCAGTATCGATCTCTGGGGCGATGTCAACGGGACGGACCGCGACATCGAAAACGATCTTTGGGGCGTTGTCCACAGGACGGGCCGCGACATCGGAATCATCAAGGACGTCCACCGGCACCTGCACAACCCTAACATATTAGCAAGTACATTGCAAATAATCAAAAACCACAACTTTGGTAAACCATTATTTTTTACCATGTGCAGCTCACCGGGGGATCCCATCCCTCCGGGGGCCATCTCCTCATCCTCGATGGGGGCCATCATCTTGCCAGGGGAATACTGCTTCTCAACGGCAACTATCTCCTCAAACTTGGCCTTGAGGCTCGCATAGGTGGCCATTAGAGTTTCTGGGGTAGGCACGGTGGGGCCCTTTCTGTTATTCCAACTTTCTTTGAGGAGTTCGTCCGCCAACGTCGTCAACTCTTTGGCCAGTGCTTGTTTCTTGGAGTTCTTCATCTCCATGGGTTGGCCCGCCAACATGGACAACTCATTGGTCGGTGCTAGCTTCCTGGAGATCGCTGTCTCTAGTGGGTTGTCCGCCGGCAACTCTTTGCCTAGTGCTCCAGGATCCATCAATGAACTGACAAACAAAAAAGGAATTGAAAGGAAACCACAATCGCAATGAAAACGGGAAAAGAATCGGCTGTGAGAATCGGTCGGTGCGTCGCAAAAAGAAGTTTCTTGGAATGAAAATATAGTAGCATCACTGATTCGCCCACCTTTCCTTCATCGGTACAGAAGAAAAATGGCAGAAGTGAGTAGCCTGGAGTGAGGTTTTCTTCAAGAAAGGGGAGAAAGGGCTTCAACGAGCGTTCTAGTGAAATGATGGTTGCTTCGTCCAGTCCAACTTCGAGGCCACTTTACCACTACTGGTAAAGGTGTGGGTTTTGTGATATGATGGGTCATGACGGCCACACCGAGGTGACCGATGAGTCTCGACTGTAGCACCTCGCTGTGATTTGGTGGATGGCACGCGTGCCCGGATGCTTTGATGCGCCGCATGTAGATAGAGCGGCTAGTCATATGGGAGTACTCAATATTGTGCACCGCAACCAAGGCGGAGAGAAAAACGAGAGAACTATGTATTTATTTACGGTGTAGATTCACTCATTTTGCTCCATATATGTACTACTCATTTAGGGTGTAGTCTAGTCACTAGTTGAAATCTCTAGAAAGGCAAATACTCCTTTCCGGTTTACAGGGCTATACTAGCAAGTAGTACTACAATAGTGGGCTCAAATAGCAATTTTGTCTCATGCAAGAGCCTGGCTATATGCGTGCTCCAAGGCACCGCACCATGCCCCACCCCTACACAAAGAATGCCACGCGAGTGTTCGCAACTGCCACGTTCGGGTTGCGCTTGGCTCTTCACCTCTTCGAGAAGACGAACAATGATGCTACTACTACTTCTACAGTATCGAATCCACTACTGCATGTCCGTCCACCGCGTGCAGGAGGGACAGCTTGTTGTAGTACTCTATAAGGCTAGTTGTAATGGGAGTATCATAGGTAGTACTCCCTCTGTTCCTAAATATTTGTCTTTCTAGAGATTTCAACAAGTGACTACATACGGAGCAAAACGAGTGAATCTACACTCTAAAATATGTATATATACATCCGTATGTGGTAGTCCATTTGAAATCTCTAAAAAGACAAATATTTAGGAACAGAGGGAGTATCATGCATGCCAACTAGGTAAATTTGACGAGGTGGCATAGAATTAAATGAAGAAAGAGAGGGTTGAGTATCATATCATGATACCGTATCATATTAAATGTTGTGCTACTATGTGTCATGCATTCTATTAAATGAAGTCATCTATGATACTAACATATGATACTATGCACTACGGATGTGTGGTATCATACACTAGTATCATATGCATGATACTAGTATATGATACTTTCCATTACGACCAGCCTAAGAAAAAGCCTGTCCTCGTCTGCGAGCCACCGCGCACATGGGCGAGGGAGAAGGTGTGTAGTAGTAAAATCAAGCTTCTCCTTGTTGTATGAGTTGACGCGACACATCATAGCACTGGCCCCACATGGTTGCCTCTAAACTTGGCTGAAAGACCCGCAATGTACAATATATTTGCGGCAATCTCTAACATTTACGCCACCACAAATTAAAATATATATTCTTGTCTTGACCAGATGAGCGTGCAAACTACAATCACCAGGATGACAGGTAGGGCCAGAAGATTATTTTAATAAAAAAAAGCATGGAGCCAACCCCAACGATTTTAAGCTTACCGGCACGGTACACGCTATCCTAGACTACTCTACACATGAAACTGCCACACAAGCGTCCGGGCTGCGCTTGGCTCTTCACCTCTTCGGGAAGTCAAACAATGATGGAGTACTACTGCAGTGGTGGAGCACTACAGTATGCTTCTGCCCACCTGACACCGAATGAACTGCTGCATGTCCACCGTGTGCGGGAGGGAGAGCGTGTAGCGAAAGCTTCTCCTAGTCCTGCCAGCCACTACGCTCATGGGCGAGGGAGGGACGCAGCTTCATTGACTTACTGCTCCTGCCTTTGCGTGTATGACAGTCGGGCCCAACAGGTGGGTGGCCCACCTGTCATGCAGCCAAAGGCAGGTGTAGTTAAGGCACCGGAGCTCAGTCCGCGAGGGAGAAGGCGTTGTAGTAATCAAACTTCTCGTTGTTGTACGAGTTGACGTGACACATCAAAGCACTGCACTCGATATATTTCAATAATTTGCATTTACCGATGCATTAATTACAACGCATGCATGCTTGCCGTGACTCTCCTTTTGATACTTGCATGTGTTGATTTAATGCACCTTGCCAAATTTTGACTATAAATTTAACTAACCAAATGTTCATGCATGTCACAAAAAATTACATCATTGAAAACTATGTTCAAATACGAATCAAACGATATAATTTTTGCTAACATGCACTAACATTTTGTCAGTTAAATCTTTGGTCAAAATTTAGCACCAATTACAAAGGGGCCCAATAAATATTGTACTCACATTTTTTTTGAGGATACTCCCACATAGAAAATATAAATAATAATGCATGTTGGGGCAGCCCAGGTTTCCGATAATTTTAGTCGTGGGCTTGTTCACAAAGTTTACGAGGGGGTGGTTGTTCATTTAATGGAGGGTCTTGTACCAGACTTGAACGATACAAAGTGCGACCTGGCACACCATAACACCACTTGGAATAAGCGGGTAGCTATCTCAAAAAACAATAAACAACTAAAAAAACGGCGACCTGGCATGTACACAATTTTAAACGATTGGTTTGATGGAGTGAAAAAGGAAAAGTACCCCACTACGTATATATAGGCCGGAGCCTCCGCGCTTGCTTGCTAGGGTTGCTCTATTCACACACTCTCATCCTCTCCAGATCTAAACAAGATAGCGGTGGTAACACTGTCTTTCTCCCTTCAAAAAACATTGTCTTTCTATCCTCACCGCTGGTTACAGATCCAGACGTATCCCCCTCCGCTGGTGAAGGGGAGGAGGGGCAGCGTTTATCCCGTCGTTGACAGCGAGGGAGGAGACCCACTGCCGGCCACACCGTTATCTCTGGCCGAGCGCTGGCGCGGGAGGTCCTCCGATCCATTCGTCGTTGCCCTAGTGGGGCGGATCCGGCCTCCCGCCGCCGACCTATCCACATCCTGACGACCTTCAGGTATATCTTCCTTCGAAACCGCCCTAGCTCTACTTCCCCATTTCGCTGCGTCGCTGCATGTGCATCATTTTCTACCTCTCAGCCCCTCTCGATCGGATGGTCCAACGTCACCTATTTTTTTCTTCTATTGTTAGAGGTAAAGCTACTTCATGGATTCGAATCTTGTACTTGGTTCAAACAAGAAATAAAGTGGGGGTGGGGTAATTTAGTATGTACATCAGACTTGGTACAAACAGGAAGGAAAGGGGGTGAAAGTAGTACAGACTGGTCATCCAACCGGTCTCTTGGTCGAAAAGGGAAATATAGGGGAAACGCTGTACATAGTGGTATGACCAGGACTAGATTTGCTATCCACACATAGGAGTAGGTGGCTAGAGTGAACAAAAATGGGACCAACCCAGATATGTTTCTTGGATGTTTGTTTCTCGGGGCAAAAAATTCTGAATCACTACTTTATGCCCCGGTTTAGGTACATGGTGCTGGACTGCTGGTGCACCCACTGTCCCATGCCCTTATACCAAATATTTAGCTGTTCTTAATCTAATGCCCCTGATAAAATGAAGCCATGCCACTGTTATAAGACATGACAAGTTTAGCCAAATGTTTTTGCCTGTAATTGTATGAGACTCTGACTGTTTCCTCTGTAGCTTTTTGTGCAAACAGGGATATCCATTTCACCTGGTTGTTGTTGTGACCTTTTGGTGCACTACACAAAACACTTCTTAAAAGAAGTGACTTTTGTGTTGTTTAACTGGAATGTCAGAATGGAACAGTTGGTTCATTTTGATGGAACTGCACAAAGGGAGATCTGTGTTCCAATCCTCATCATCCATATTGGCACCATAACCTTCCTTTAGGTAAGAATGATATTTAATGCATGTGTTCATCTCTATTTTGCGACTGCCATGAGAAAATAATGCTATTGTTTACTAGTACACTTGTACTCCCTCACCGACAAAACCAATTCTGAAATAGAAGGCCAAACATGTACTTTGTTTCACCAACTGGTGAGGAGAAAGAGAAACAGAGCATGAAGAGGAGGAAGAAGAAGAATAAACAGTGCCAAGGTGATCTTGCTGAAGCCAAGGCCTCAGTCGAGGACATTCAAGGGCTCCTTCAACGTTTACCTTACATGTGAGATGATCCTCCAGGGATCCCTTCCACTTCTGCTGTCTCTCCTGCAAGGTCACTTAATTAATTAGGAGTACTTAAGTACCACTAATTTATTGCTGCCTAATTTTCCTGTCGGAGTTAAACAAATCATTAGTAGCACCCTATGCTGAATCATGTACATGTGTATGTTTGCCTGTGGAGGTGAATCATGTGGTGGAGTAGGGAGGGAATCTTGGTAGTGTCATGACATAATAGTGCTATTATTTTGCATGTCAGTTTATTGCCATTGGTTCAATGATGCAATGGTTTGCATATTGTCCATCATGAATTTGATGCTACTGTTAGAGTTATATGCTAATGTCTTTCTATCCTTTCTCACTAAGCTAATGAATGTTTCACCTTGTTCCTACTTGTGCAAACAGGGATCATGTTGTGCCAATCATACATTTTAGTGGAACTACACAAGACAATACAATGAACTGTATCCCAGCCAGTGCTTTAACTCTGCTGGAAGTTCTTGATAATCTTTCGATATAATCTCAGCACTGGTAAACATGAGTGATTTCAACCATACATTTGAAGTGCACAAAAATATATACTATTGAGTGATTCCAGTGAGTGCTTTATCATCTCTTCAGGGACTACATGAATAAGCTTTTTTGCTCAGGTTGGTACCGGCCTAAGGCCTTCATCCATATTAGTTTGTTGTCATCTCTATTTGTATCGTGCTACTGTCATGATAAACTCCTTTATATTTGCACGTTAAAGTTTTGCAACCTATGATGCATGGCAATGCTTTGAGTGTTGAGCTAATTGGCACTGATTAAATAAACTAATACCTCTCTTTAAGCAAGACTACTATGTTGCTAACTTTACCCATTAAGATAATGAGGGTGCTTCTATTTGTTAGTGTATGTTTCGTCAACTAGTCCCACTATTACAGTAATCTCACTCTCTCAATATATGTGCCAACAGGGATGCTCGATTTTGGTGGAACTGCACAAAAACTTTGGGTGCTTCATTGCCTCGACAGCTTCCTTCCTTTCCCGTCAGTCGCTAATCTGGGCTTGCTTCCTTCCTTTGCTGTCAATCGCTTCGCTTATCTCGGCTCCCACTCAAACAGAATAGTAATTGATATGCTACCTCACACAAGTTGGTACTAGTCTTTATCCTTATTATTGTGCTTGTCATATGTATTGGTAATTTGGTATTGTGCTACTGCTTGCCGATTTCATAAAGGAGTAACTTGGAGCCTGAACTCGCAGGCAAATCATTACATTGGTGATATCAGTAGAACTGCACAAAAAGATCAGATGGGCAGATACTTATGATGCTGCTATGTACTCCAAAGTTCACTCAGACAAGCATCGATGTTGACAAGAAGAGGTGCCTATATTCATTCGAGTATCAACTGGTGTCAACCAGTTGTCAAACTCCAAGTATTAGGAGAGTGAACGCCAAAAATATTGCTTGGCGCACAGCCCAGAAAAACGCAGTCCAGTCTTTGGTCCCAACTTGTGCCTTTTGGTTATCGGCACATATGGTAGCGAACTGTATGGCATGGAGTCTAAAGATTCCAGACAAGTTGGTTGACGCGTATATTCATCTGGAACTTAATCAGTCTGCACGCAGGGATGCTCCATTTCAGTTGAACTGCACAAAAAATTTGGGTGGTTCATTTTCTCAACCACCTCCTTTCTTGTCTGCAATGTAGAATTTTGGCGAGCTACAGGACCAAGATGAGCCAGTAAACTAGTTGGATGAAAGTAGTGGCCAAGTTTCTCAAACCTCCCTCGGCACGAGGCCACTATTTGAGGATAAACCTACAAGCAAAGTTCAGATTGTCTGTGCTGCCTCTTACGTACTCGAAAGTTTACTCGTACAAGCATTAATTTTAGCAAGAAGTACCTCTGACTGAACACCATTTACCAATTTGTACCCTAGGTATTAAAGTTCGTCCATGGATAATATTGGCTGTGATCTCAATCATTTGGTTGCATAAACATACTGAACATGTGTATATGTGAATCTTTTTGTGAATTATCTACGAATATTGTCGTGTGATCTATCAATCATTTGGATGCATAGACATGCTGAACTTGTGTGTATATGAATCTTTTGAGTTGTTGATTGTGAATGTTGGCTATGAATATGAACGTGTCCTGTGAACCTGAGTTTGATACGAATGTTTACCTCTTCTGTTGTACTTGTGTCTGAACTTGTTAGTATGTCTACTGTGGGATTTGTGACATGTGGGTGTCAATGGCACACCTCTTCCCGAGAAGAATTGCACCTGCTTTGTTAGGGTAGCAACGGCGCATCAACTCTTATTAATCTTTTTGCTCTGTCTTCCCCCCTCCCCCGCTCAACCCCTACCGTAATGTCTTCGACCTTAAAACAAACATAGTATTGCGTTGTTTTTGGGGCTTGATGAAAAATCGAGTGCTGGTTTCTGTAGGTCGGACCGCCCAGCAAATGGGCTGCTGGTCCACCACGGACTGGGAGGCTAAAAATACAAGTTGTATGGTGTAGAGGCAAGTAAAAATTAGCCATCGAGAGCCATCCACTAAAGAAAAAAATTGTGTCTGATGTGCTTCTTCAGTCGCGCCGCCGGGCCCCTCTTTAATCCAGTTCGCTCGGGCATCTAGCTGGTATCATTGTTTTCTAGAGGGCGAACAAGTATCAGCTAGGCCTAGGTTTTCTTTTTTAACATGCGTAGCCCACGACATACGGAGACAGTGGTTTCAACTTATTTGAGGTCCATACCGGTCTATGGGCCTCCCAGCGTAGGTTTTACTTTTTCTTAAAGATCGGCAGCCCAATGTATTTTTTTAATAAAACGCAGATCTCTGTTCTATTTATCTATATATATAAGAATAATAATGCCGTGTCCAATTTATGTTTTCCCTTCTAACCACATTATATATATTTATATTATTACTATTGTCGTATATTTTATAGAGACTTTTATATACATTATAAAAACATCCCACGTGTTATTAACTTATAAGAGTAAATGTTTAACAGAAGTTGGCAAGGAAAATCCTGGTTGTTTTTGACTCACAGGCAAGGAAAATCCTCGTGATTGCGTATAAAAGCTCGCGAAGATTTTAAGGACCAATGTAATAATAACGCGCTCATTTTTATTTTGAGCAATAACTCGCTAATTTGTTAATTATATATATATAAAATGTGTCGCTCTGGTTTATTTTTTGATGTTAATTGCTCCTTCTACCCTAACATTATATATAGAACGAGCCCAGCTAATTCGTGTATTTCAAGAAAGTGCAAATGGGCTGGGATTTCTTAGAAAATATTAAATGGGTTGCATTGACGCGAAATTATTTGTTCACCCAGCCCAGCAAATGGACTGTACATTCTAGAAAACATGTGTTATATATATGCCACATTTTTGCAGGCTGACATGTGGGATAATAGGTCGAAGCCTACGCGGGGTGTTGTCAACTTGGTCAACAAATGATTATGACATCCACAGCCATTGGATTTATATCCAACGGCAGGCATGCACCTTCAATCTCTCGTCTTCTTCCTCCAGCGTCGCCGGGACCGCCTGGTCTGGCCTCCGGCGGCTAGCGGCTCTGCTTAGCACGCATCACTGTGAAGCGCTACCCCGCCGACGGCCAGGCCATCCCTCCACTCCGCACCTCCTGTTATTCTCTGCCGAGTGTAGGCCCACCCCGCACCCGAACCAGTCAAGTTTCCCACTCCTCTCCGTCTACGACTCCACTACCGCGTCTTCCCCATCTCCGGGTCATTCCAGTCCTGGGCCTCTCGGCGCGGCGTGGTCAACAAACGAGAGTCATCGGAAGAGGACTGTACGTGGAGAGCCTGACGGCTGGGACCCACGAGGTCCATGGTCGCACACAAGGAAAGTTCCTCCTTATTAAGCTGGAAAAAAAAGTTTCCTCCCCCTGACAGCTGGGACCCACCGGCTGTATCTTCGCACGGAAGAAAGTGCCACCTTGTTATGCGAAAAAACTATTCCTCCCATTAACATCTAGGACCCGTCAGATTTGGTGGCTGACTTGTGGGCCTACTTAGCGGACGTGTACGCAGGTCTTTGTCAACTTAGTCAACAAATGATTCTAGCAGCTGGACCGTTGGATGTTAATCCAACAGCCGTGCTCCTTCTTCAACCTCTGTTCCTGCTCCGGTCTCCCGTGGGCGGCAGTGCTGCCGCGCACCCGAACCAGTCAAGTTTCCCACTCCTCACCATCTGCGACTCCACTGCCGCGTCTTCCCCATCTCCGGGCTGTTCCAGTCTGGGGCCTCGCCGTCGTCCATCGGCCTTGGTGCGCTCGGCACGGTGTGGTCAACGTGCTCAACAAACGATGACTGTACGTGAGAGGCTGACAGTGGGGACGCACCACGCCCATGGACGCATGCATGCAACTGCATCCTTTTTACCCTGAAAAATAATGTTTTCTCCCCCTGACTGCTGGAACCCACCAGCTACATCTTCGCACGCAAGGAAGTGCGTCTTATTACGGGCAAAAAATATATCCCCCCTGACAGCTGGGACCCAGCAGCTATATCTTCGCACGCAAGGAAGTGCGTCCTTATCCTCCCTGACAGCTGGGACCCACTCGGTCGAAGCGTACGTACCGTTGTCTGTCTTGTCAGAACGTGTACGTACATACTGGTCGATCGGTCGCTCTGCAACGATGAACCGTGGTCGAGTAAGTAGCGGCACATGTCACAGTAGAGCCCCGCACGTAGCAGTCCAGGCTGTCCCGTCTAAACCGTGTACATGTACATACAGCCACACGCCAAAAAATACGGCCACGTACATACATATGGGGGGGACGCTCGAACGCCTACTCGCGCATACATACGGCCAGGGCTTGTGTACATGGCTGGGTCAGAATGGAGAATCTGCGTCGTCGTGTTCATCGGGAGCCAACCGGCTAGGTCGGAACGGAATGCATCGTCATGTTCATCGGGAGCCAACCGGCTTGGATGGAATAGCCGATCGAAATGAGGCCTGGCGTACCGCAAAATGGAGGAAACGGCCTTGCGTTCGACCGGCCACGGTCGAAACAGGATCCTATTCATCGGGAGGGGTCTGGTGTACCGCAAAACAGAGGAAACAGACTTCTCTTGGACCTCCTACCGTTGAAACGGGGTCCTGTTTATCGGGAGGGGTGTGCTGTATCGCAAAATGGAGGAAACGGACTTGTATTGGAGCGCTACGGTCGAAACGGGGGTCCTGTTCATCGGGAGGGGTGTGGCGTACCACAAAACGGGACTCCATGGGATAATGTTCATCTCCACCGTCGACTGCCTCCACGGGCTACTGTTCATCCACCGTCGACCTCCTCCAGCCTCCACCTGCGTCTGTTCATCCACGGGCTCCTCTTCATCGAGCCTCCACCGCTCCTCCACCGGCTACTGTTCAACCAGCCCTCTCCATGGGGTCCTGTTCAACCAACCCTCCATGGGCTTCTGTTCATCCAGCCCTCCACCGGCTACTGTTCAACCAGCGCTCCACGGGGTCCTGTTCATCCACCCCCAACCGGCTCAATCGGGGTCATGTTCATCCAGCGGCAACGGCCTCTACTAGCATGGAGTACTGTTCATCCAACCCCCCACCGGGAATTGTTCATCCAAATCCCCCCAACAATGCTCACTGTTCATCTAGAGGCAACATCGATCGGCTTCAGTTAGCAGCAGTAGCGAAGGAATCGCTCGATCGGGTTCAGTTAACAGCCATCGATCGATCGCTCGGGTTTAGTAACGCGTAGCCTATAGTGCAATCACTCGGGTTCAGTTAGAGCCCAATGCCTCACACCCACGCGCATACATGTATGAGAGAAACACGCATCGCTCCGGCCCCGACCACCCACCGTAACCGGGAACTCCCTGGTATTTTCCTCGCCCTCGCTTCTACCACGATTTTTTCCGTCATGGACGGCCCAAAGAATGTCATGCAGCTGCGTCTCCGGCCCGCCCAGGATGAAAAGCCCATTTTCTGTCATGATTTTTGTCATAGAAGTAGGAGCCCACCACATCTATGATGATACTGGATTTTGTCACAATTATAGTCATAGAAGTGTCATAAGCATGACAAAAAAAAATTCGTTCGGCCCAAAATGTCATGGATGTGTCTTTTTTTTGTAGTGCAGGCGATGGCGCGAGGCTCCTGGAAGCCCCCAGCCCCCTCGTCCTGGTGGTGGTCGTCGTTCCTTCTCGGCGCTGGTGGCTGCGGAGGGAGGCCAGCGTTGTCCTGTGGATGGTCCTCACGAGGCTGGCCCTACCAGCGTTCCTCACGAGGCTGATCACGCCACTCCTGGCGGGGGCCGCGGTCGTCCCAGCGTCCTCCATTTCGGCCTCCTCCACGGCTGTAGCCTCGATCGCTGCGCTCGGGGCGACGACCGAGGCGCCCGTCACAGATGGCCCTGAGCTCCTGACAGTCATTGGTGTTGTGGCTGTGTACATTATGGAAGACGCAGAACGGGCGGCTGCCCTTGGATGACTCCGGGTGGTCGTAGCCGTGCTTCATTTCTGGCTCAGCCGTGAGCACGGCCGCCCCCTTGCGCTTCACGTTCTTGGCCTTGGCCTTCTTGTCCTCTTGGTCGGTCTCTGGGATCTCGAGGAGGGAGAGGCGTCCTTCCTTAGCTCTCGCGCACTTGGTCGCCATGTTGAACATCTCCAGAGCCGTGCGCAGGTCCTCGTGTATATGGCGAGCTCTTCCATCATCTTGACGTCGCGGACACCATCAGTGAATGCGGAAATGATGGCCTCGTCCAACACCTTGGGGATCTTGAGACGAACGCTGTTGAAGCGCTGGATGTACTTCTGCAGGGTCTCCCCTGGCTGCTGCTTGATGCGTCACAGGTCACCCGCAGCAGGCAAGCGGTCGCGAGTGCCCTGGAAGTTGGCGACGAAGCGCTCGCGCATCTCGCTCCAGGAGGAGATCGACCCCACGGGCAGGTTCAGGAGCCACGAGTGTGCGCCATCCTTGAGGGCCATGGGAAACCAGTTCGTCACGACCTTCTCGTTGCCGTTGGCCGCCTCGATGCTCAACTCGTAGAGCTACAAGAACTCAGCAGGGTCGGGGTGCCGTCGTAGCGTGGAGGCAGGTCGGGCTTGAACTTCCCTGGCCAGATGACACTGCATAGGTCGGGAGTGAAGGCACGGCAGCCCGCGGTAGTCACGGGATCCGGTCATGGAGGTGGAGCCTTATTTTGGCGCTCACGCGCCACCACCGCTGGCGGCGCACGGTCTTGACATGGTGGTGCTGGGAGTGCGGGAGCATGTTCTTGTGGCCGCTGGACCTCCTGGCAGCTTTCTTCTCCACGCGCGGGCACCCTGCGCGGAGGGTCGTGGAGTGGGGCCGCGCACCTCCGAGGGTGGCGTCTTGACAGGGAGGTGGCGAAGGTGCTCCATGGGCTACGTCGCCCACGACAGGCGGCGGGCGAGGCAGTGAGAGAGACGGTACAGGAGAGCCCCCAGCGGCGCTGGCAAGCTCGGTGATGCGGTCCAGCCAGTCTTCATAGAAGTCGTCGACAGGGCGGTAGCACAGGAGATCGCGTGCCATGAGCAGTGCAGCCTGCGTGTCCGCCGACCCGCGACGAGCGTGAGATGACGAACCAGCCGGAGTTTGCGACAAGGAGGCTGTGCGTCCATCACGCCGCACGGAGGGATGCAACAACGAAGCTTGCTGCTTGTGCCCCGTCGGGCCGGTGGCGGCATTGGCGGCAGGCGATGGAGAACGACAGGGAGGCCCACCGGCAGGTGCCGTCTGGGCGACTCGAGCAGCGAGGGTGGCCCGACGCTCAGCACGGGCACGACGGGCGTCAGCCATGGAAGCGGTGGAGCAGCGGTGAATCGATCGGCGGAAGAGAGGCTCTGACGCACCCCTACCTGGCGCGCCAAATGTCAGATTCAGGGTTCCACAGACCCTTGAGAGGTTCAAACTCTGGGGTGTGTGCAAAGAACTCGTCCCCCCAGTCTTCCTACACATGATTCCACGGCCTAGCTCGACGAACCAAACGGACTAGAGACACGACAGTTTACCCAGGTTCAGACCACCTTGCGGTGTAAAACCCTACTCTTACTTTGTGGTGGATTGGCCTCGAGGGGCTGTGGATGAACTAGTATAATGGTTGAACAGCCTCAGGAGGTGAGGTTTTCTTGTGCTCGATGAGCTGGTGAGTGTGAGGATGATCTAAATCATTCGTCCCCTTCTATGGAGGTGGCTAGGTCCTATTTATAGTGGCCCTGGTCCTCTTCCCAAATGTAGGCAGGAAGGGATCCCACAACGGCCAAATTCAAAGGGATACAACTAGTACAAGTTATCCTGACAAAAGTAGTCTTCGCCTGCAAAAGCCTCTGGTGGTTACACCGTGGTGGGCTCCCCGATGACCTCCGTCCCGCTGTCCTGGTGGTCTTGGTCTTGTTGCACTGATATGGAAACCTTTGCTTGATTCCTCGGGACTCCGCGCCTGCGCTTGCCTCCTTAGCACCAAAGAGGAAACTGGTACACTGCACCCGCTGGCGCCCGCCTGGCCTTGGTCGTCATGGCTCACGTCATATGAACCTCACGAGGTGCAGCTTGCATAGATATCTCCGCTCCTCGGGAGCCAGCCTGGGGAGGCCGCCCCCCAGGGAGGTCTTGGTGTCGCCCGCCTCGCGAGGCTTGGCCCCTCCTGAGGGTCTTGGGTTGTTGTTGCTGAAGCTGGGCCGTACCGAGCCGTTGACGGAGCCACGCCGTGGGCCACAGACACGCAAGTCTGGGTACCCCCGTTCCCAGAACGCCGACATCAACGACCGTGAAGCAAGAAGAAAGTTTAGGCAACTAGGCTCAAGGAAGATCAAAGCAACCAAGTGGGCTTGCGTGACCACAATCACGAAGCTAGGTATTACTATTGATTTAAATTTGCTTTGTCATAATGCCGGTTGCATCATTTTGTTTATCAGGGATGTGAGACATATGAATGCATGACGCTTGAGTTTCTTTGTACTCTCTCGCATAACGTTGGTTTGGTGAAAATGCCTATGATGAGGAGAGGACCACTTTCCGTTTCCTGGACCAAGATTTCAATGTCACTTTTGAGGAGTGGTGTAACTACGTTGTATTCACCAACAATGATGATGACATCCGCTATGTTTATGATTACACTAACGCGCACCCGAGGCAATCCTTCTACCGTATGAGTCATCATGGCTCAAGGCAAAGAGCTAGTTGCATTGAAAGTCTTGTTATACATTATTTCTAATATGTTATTACTAACTCGTTGCAGGCACAAGGAGAAGTTTCTAAGGTGAATGATGAGAACATGCTAGTTCTCGGGAAAGCAACGAACCTTGACGGCGGTTATTCGCCCAGCCTAGGGGCAATGCTTTTTCTACACCTTGCGCATCAAGCAAATCATGCACAAGGAGATATCGTGTGTGGAGGAGTGATCACCATGTTGGCCAACTCCCTTGGTCTCAACTACAATCATCTTCGGTAACACTCTTGTTAATATTCACCTTCTTACTAGCGCTGGAATGGTAGTAGTTCGTAATGGTCGTCATTACATTATAATTCCTGGAGTGGCACACTTGTCGCCTACTCCAATGCCTAACCATTTCTCCATCGAGCATGGACAATTGCATTATGTTGCACATGAAGGAGATGCAACTTTTGACCAAGAAGGCCCAAAACTAGAACAAGTAGATGAAGAAGAACTCGCCACCGACAAAGAAGAGGAGCAGCCCCAAGAGAAGCCACAACAAGGAGACCACACCACCTACACGGACCTCAGTAGCCTTCAGGGCTCTATTGATGATACGAGCAACCTTGCCACATCCCTTCGAGGCACAACCGCCAATATGAACACAAACTTCTCTAACTGGAGCCAAGAGTGGGCTCCTGACCAACCACCGCAATGATCTCGCCGGTTTGGGCTTGCAAAATCCTAACCTTGGGAGAGGCTATCACCACTTCTACATCAAGATGTGGCAGTATTTTAATAATTGTAATGAGGTTGTACTTAACCTCGTGGAGCTTCCAAACACTCGAGTTGGTTTTTTCCAACACTTTGCTTTTATTTGCCTTTTGCCTTTGCGGTTTCCGTTTGCAAGTTAGTTTTCAAAAACAAAAAATAGAATAAGCTTTGCTTTGGTCTTGTTCTTTATTCTAGCCCCTCGGAGTTCATTTGCATTTTGTTTCCATAGGATTTGATCTACGCCGGACAACGAGGAATGCAAGAGTAAGGAAGAGAAGTGTGTAAATTCGCAACCGTGAATGTATGTCCTATGACCCCCTATCTTTTGCACTTGAAATACTTAGAGTAGATGTAGTAGTAGTATGTGTGTTACGTGCAGATGGGAGTAAGTCTTGATAATTAAGACAAACGTTTTGTTCTAGTAGCTGAAATAATTTTGTAGCCTTTGTTCTATTTAGTTTAGACAACCAAGAATTGTCGTGGGACTATTTTAAATGAAATGATATTAACCAAGAACAACTATGCACAAGAGAAAGTCTTTCAAGACTTGTGAGTTGAGAAAATTGTAGTAGAAGTGATGTTTGAATTGCTCAACCCCATGTTGTTAATTTTAATAGACTTAATAACACTTGTGGATTAAATTGTTTAGAGGAACTTAGTTGAAG
The DNA here is from genome assembly GCF_002575655.3 of Aegilops tauschii subsp. strangulata. NCBI lineage: Eukaryota > Viridiplantae > Streptophyta > Magnoliopsida > Poales > Poaceae > Aegilops > Aegilops tauschii. The sequence goes on from NC_053039.3 coordinate 233,519,868, forward strand.
GGTGAACGAGCTTATGCCAAAAATCTGTGTTGTATCTCCTACGTGGTTCTTCAGGTCCTTGCTGGTGCCATGGCCTTGCTACTATATGCACGTTTACATGTGTAAATATTGCTTTGTCACCTTTCTTGATATTATGCTAAGGACTCCACTTGCCAATGAACGATCCACCAAGAGTGATAGCTCGGATTTCGGCTATGGGTTTGTTATCATACATAGTGCCAACACTACAGACGCATATTATTCAACTTTCGCTTGAAATGGTGTGTATGTGGTAAATAAAGGGGACTGATCAAAAGAGCTCGAAAGATACATATATCAGAGGCCTATTGTTCCCAAACATTAAGCCACAGTGAAAACCTATGGATAATCATTTAGTTGGCATAATCCCTTCACGTGACAATCAAAGTTATAGCAAACAATGATTGAAATAAAGTGCTTGAGAACCTTGAGGAGGAAATGATTGTGGGTGTGCTTCTGAGCATTAGAGCATCATGTTTTACTACATGCTTTTCACTCCCTAACTTTTGTTTTAATGGCTCCATCAAAGAAAACTCTTCTGTGCATTCTCCGGCCCTTGCATCCTATGATAGGCGCTCCCACCCCCACCCCGGTGATCGCCACCACCTCCGGTGATCTCCTCCCCTAGCCACCAAATTTCATTTCCTCTCCATTAGATCTCTCCGGCGCACTGAGATCTACGTCCTAATACCCATCTCCATGGGTTCTGCTGATGGATCCACCCTTGGCTTGGACTTCTTCAAGGGTCTGGGTTTTGCGGAAAAGGTTTTTCAATCTACGGGTTTTCCGGTGCACCCCATGGATGACACGGGCTTCTTCACCATGGTAATTTCTTTTGGCCGGCACGATTTTCGTTTGACCGAGGATTCGGTGGCAGCGGCACTTGAGGCGGCCATCGGAGGTTCTGCTATTGAGTTCATGGTTTTTATGATCAAGGATAGGGTTTTTGGTTTTCAAGTTTCTTGCAAGGCTGTGGCTTTGATCATTCTCAAGCTACGTTCTCTCTCTTGTGATCATTTTAAATGTTTCTTTCATCTTTGGGGTAATGGTGGCCGAAATTGGGGCTGTGAGTTTAAACTTTGGAAATTGGAATGTGATGCCGAGTGGATCATTGTTAGTCCTTCCAAATGTCGAGCTACCCTTGGCATGTTGGCTATGCACACCAAGCCCCGTAAATCTTCGATAAGATCATCTCATGCCCCTGCCAAGAAGCTTTCATTTTCAAAGTTCCAGAATTATCCTGCTTGTCGTGGTTATCGTTATCCGGCCACACAAAATTGCATTCAAACTGTTGAGGATGCGGGGTACACGCTTTCTGCGCATGAAAGGGTGGTCATCCATCCCCCGCCGCCGGCTGAACTCCGGTGGACGTCGACTACCCCCTCCATTTCTTTTGGAACGGTTAGGGATCTTCAAACAGCTGCGGATGGGTCGCCGTCTATCTCGGGCGGAAATTTTGGCTCTCTGAATGTGGACGTGCCATCCCATGTTGGGCCGTCATCTTCACGTTCCACGGTCCAAGTGGAGCCGGTGTTATCTTTTGGGCCTTCTATTCCTTCCTCTCAGCAAGCAGAAGAAGATTTTGATAACTTGGTATCGGGTATGGTGGATGAAATTTTAACGTGTCAGATTTGCTTGTCTAAGGGCCATTTTGCTGTGGCGTGCACGTCTAAACTGCATTGTACCTCTTGTCTGCGGGTGGGGCATGGTAAAAAGGATTGCAACAAGTTTGCAAGGATCTTGGGTCTGGTTTGGAAACCGAAACCCGGTAACGTTGCAACTTCCGAGGATCGTTCAGCTCCCACCGAGAATATCTCCTTGACACAGCTTTTACCAAACTTGGACTCCTCTTGCACTTCCGCATTTACTGCTTCGCCCTGTTCCATCAGTCCTGGTCCCAAAACACCTTCGACCGCGCCGCCTGTGACCCCTCCTCCGCCGGAGTTCTCGCCGTCTGCTCCCAGCCCGGGTTGTACCCCTCCGATGGCCAACTTCCCTCCCGACCCCTTGCTGTATGTGCCGGCAGGCCATCACATTGTGGATGGCGGTGATGCTCGTTTGCCTCGGACCTATGTGATGCCACATACCCCACTTGTGCGCCGCCATGAGGAGTTCATGCTAGCTGAGGTAATGCCCATCCCCCCTCCCGATCAGATTGGTGTTGCTAGAGAGGAAGTGGTTCAATGGTTGCAAGCTCATGGGGTGTTGGTGAGGTCTGCTCAGCCTTGGATTAGATCGGTGGGTCTTTTTGAGCTTCGGGATGCTGCAGTCAGGTTTTCTCTTCTTCAGATGCCACCCCAACCTCTTGGCAACGATCGTTTTGTGCGTTTTATGAAACACGATGAGGGTGAATCTTTTAGAGGTGCTCAGGGTTTTCGTCAGAGACTGCTCATGTTCTTGGGGATTCCGCTTGATCTTCGCAATGAGGAAAGTATTCGGGCAGCGGTCAACACATTTGGGAAGTTTCATCATTGGATTAGTGAGGATCCATACCTTGTGCGCACTTTGGTCTTTGCGTCCTTTCCAGAAGATATTTTGGTGCCAAGAGATGTGGTGTTCATGGATTATGCTGCCTGGGGTGGTGCCAGGGTGTCTTGGACGGTGCCTCTGTATATCCTTGGGGCCAATTTTGCTGAACAGATGCCCCAAGATGAAGACTGGATGCCCATCAATGGCAATCCTCATCCCCTGCCTGGTGTACCCTTCCCGGAGATGCCACCTTTTATTCTGCCTCCATTCCCGGCTCTGGGGTGGAACGATGTGCCGCCACCTCCGCCTGAACCTGCACATAATGAGGTGCATGAGGACAATTGGGGAAACTGGGAGGAACCTGCTGCGGAGCCTGCTGTAGAGGATCAAGAATCCATGGTGTTGAATGCCTAGGCTCAACCCAGTTCGGCTCACCAAAGTTCTGATGTTCAACTTCAGGTGCCCCCTGCACCTATCGTTCTTATTGATGGGGCTCCACCTGATAATCTGAATGATCTGATGGAGATTGCACCGGACCTGGAGGATGCTAGTAACTGGGCAATTGTGGTCTATCAACCTCCTCTCATTGATGTCCAAGCCTTGGACCAGCCTGCGGTTAAGATCCCCTTTAGTCCCCCTCTGCCCCCTGAAATGATATGGAGGCGATCGTTTGAAAACCTGCTGAATGCTCCAATGGTGTTTGAGGTGCCAAAACCTCTGCTGCCTAAACCCCTGTCGCCTGTCATTTTGACCAAGAGAAACTGGGACTTTGCTTTCCAGCAAGATGATCTTCCTTTGCTGACATGGAAGGAGCCGGTACCTGCCCGACCTGTGGCTAGAGCGTTATTTGTGGATGATGCTGAGAGGGCTGCGCCTGTTGCCCCTTCTCCTCCTGCGCGTGTACCTACGAGGAGGCCATGCAAAACTCTGGTGCCAACGCCTCTTGTTGAAACATCTGTTCGAAGGTGTACCAGAAGTTCGGCCCAGCGTGATGGGTTTAAGCCCACTTTCCATGAGCTGGTTCTGCAGCCCAAGAAGAAGAAGCCCAAGGCCAAGCCCCTTTCTGCAGAGATGTCTGATGACCCTGCATTTGGAGATGCTCCTCCACCTACTCCCATAAGTCATCTGCAAGCTATTGGCAAGGAGCTGGAGATTGATGCAACTCTGCTCACGGAGGATGCACTTATGGTGGACCCTGCTGCTGCTGCAAATCAAGCCTCCAATGAATAGTGTGCTCTTCTTCTGCTGGGTTTGGCAAGCCCATAAATCTGCTTTATGCGTTTGGTTTTCATTTTCAGATCCTTGGATATGTAATAATGTTGGTTCGGAACTATTATGTGCTTTTGGGCATCTGACATTGTGTGTCATGTGCATTGGAGACTTGTTTATGATATTTATTTATGAATAATCACTGTAGAAACTGGAATGTCCTGTGCTGGAATGTCAGGGGTTTAAACTCTGAGGCTAGGCAAAGAGCTGTTAGACAAAAGATTGACGAAAGTCACTGTGCTATTGCTTGTCTGCAAGAAACTAAATGTGCTTCATTCGATTCCAGAATGATTAAAAGCTTTTGCCCCAAGAGATTTGACAGCTTTGCTTTCTCTCCTTCTTTGGGCGCCTCTGGTGGAATTCTAGTTGTTTGGAACTCGTCTATATTTGGTGGGACTTTATTGCAAGTCCAACAATTTGCAGTGGTGATCGAGTTTGTTTCTAGGCAAAACAATGAGCGGTGGACACTTGTGGTGGTTTATGGTCCTTGTCAAGGGGAAGCTAGGGATAATTTTGTAACCTGGATGTATCACCTGAACATTCCTGTGGATGAGAATTGGCTGATACTGGGGGATTTTAATTTCTTACGTTATGTGGATAACAGAAATCTACCTGGTGGTGATTTGAATGACATGTTCATCTTTAATGAGATTATTGGACACCTCGGCCTTTTGGAATTGCCCATCAAAGGACGGTCCTACACTTGGTCCAATATGCAGGATACTCCACTCCTTGAGCAGCTAGACTGGTTCTTCACTTCTGTTGATTGGATATCTGATTATCCCATGACTGAGGTGCTACCTCTTGCCAGAACAGCTTCTGACCATGTGCCTTGTATGGTTACAATCAAAACTTCTATTCCCAAGTCTAATCTCTTTAGGTTTGAGAATTATTGGTTGGAGTTGGAGGGTTTTATGGACTGTGTTGATTCCTCATGGCAGAAACAATCCAGAAAGGGCCATATTACTGCCAGGATAGCTGACAAATTTAAGTCCCTGAGAATGTGTCTCAAGAGATGGCAGAAGAACATTTCCAAACTGAAAACTCTAATTTGTAAATGCAATAATGTTATCCTGCTCTTGGATGAGCTTGAGGAATATAGAACACTCTACAGACATGAATCCAATTTCAGGATAGTGGTTAAAACCCATGTAGAGAAATTGCTCCACCTTCAATGTCTCTATTGGAGGAAAAGATGTACTATCAGATACATAAAAGTGGGTGGTGAGAACACCAAGTTCTTTCATGCTATGGCCACGGAGAGGTATCGAAGGAATTCTATTGCTAGCTTAAAATTGCCTGATGGTACTGTGGTGACTGATCATTCACAAATGGAGGGTATTATCTGGAATTGTTTTAAAAACAGAATGGGTTCTTCCAGGGGAATTAACATGGGTTTTGATCTTTCTTCCCTCATTGAACCAGTTGTGGGTTTGGATATTCTCACTAAGCCTTTTGAGAAGGAGGAAATGGACATGATTGTCAAGCATATGCCAGTTGATAAAGCTCCAGGTCCAGATGGTTTTAATGGTCTTTTCTTCAAAAGGTGCTGGCACATAATTTCCCAGGATTTTTATGAACTGGCCCAGGCTTTCTTTGAGGGTACTGCTCATCTGGAAAATATCAATGACTCTTACATAACTCTGGTGCCTAAGAAGCCCTCCCCTGAGGAGGTGGGTGACTTCAGACCTATCTCTTTAACAGGAATGGGTCTTAAGTTCTTGTCTAAGATGGCAGCCAATAGGTTTCAAGAGGTGATTATGCAGTGTGTCCACAAGAACCAATATGGTTTCATAAAAAGCAGAACAATTCAAGATTGTATTGGGTGGACCTTTGAGTATTTACACCAGTGCCCCCAGTCCAAGAGACCTATTGTGATTCTAAAGTTGGATTTTGAAAAGGCTTTTGACTCCCTTGAGCATGAGGCCATTGTGCAAATATTGAGATATAAGGGCTTTAATGAGAAGTGGATTCTTTGGATGAAGCAACTTCTATCACAGGTACCTCATCTGTTCTGCTTAATGGAGTTCCTGGTAGGAAGTTCAGATGCAAAAAGGGTGTCAGACAGGGTGATCCAGTCTCTCCCCTCCTTTTTGTCCTAGCTGCTGATCTCCTGCAGACTGTAATCAATGACATGTTCAGAAGGGGCATTCTTCAGTTACCTATACCTTGTCATGATCAGGATTACCCCGTGATTCAGTATGCTGATGACACCCTTATTATCTTGCCTGCGGACAAGGACCATCTTATAGCTCTCAAGGATATGCTCAGGGTCTTCTCTGTGTCCACTGGTCTGGATGTGAACTATCACAAATCCTTTATTATTCCCATCAATGTGGACACTGCTGTCATGACTGCATTAGCTTCTGCATTTGGATGCCAGATTGGGAAAATGCCATTTACCTACCTTGGGTTGCCAGTAGGAACTACAAGGCCTAAAATGGTGGATTTTATGCCATTGGTTGATTGCATGGAGAGGAGAATGACAGCTAGTTCATCTTTTTTGAATCAGGGGGAAAGGTTGCAGTATCTTAACTCTGCTATGTCATCTATGCCCATTTTCTTCCTTTGCAGTTTGGCTGTCCCAGCTGGAATTCTTAAACAATTGGAGAGAATCCAGAGACAATGCCTCTGGAGGAGGAATAGGGGTCAGCCTGCCCCCTCCCTAGCTGCGTGGGACCTTATTTGCAGGCCAAAAAATAGGGGAGGTCTTGCTATTCTTAACCTTGGTTCTCAGAACATTGCACTTCTGATCAAACATGCGAATAACTTCCTTAATAAAAAGGATCTCCCAGGGAACTTCTGATTGTGGCTCATTCTGGTGGAAGGATATTTGCAAGGTCATGCATCATTTTAGGGAGTGTGCTTGGGTTCAGATTAATGCAGGGGACACTGCCCTCATGTGGTCAGATAACTTGCAGTTTGATGGTCAGGTGTCTAGCCTTCAACTCAGATTTCCCAGGCTCTATTCCTATGTTAAGGACTCCTGGATCACTATTCATGAGTTCTTGGACTCTCAGGATATGTTCCAGCACTTCCACCTTCCTTTGTCCAGCCAGGCTTTTGATGATCTGACTATTCTCCAGTCCATGTTGGGTGGCCTCAATAGAACACCTGGGTCCAAGGATATTTGGTTTTGGAAGGGCACTGCCAAGGGATACTCACCAAAGTTGTTTTACTCACATACTTTTGCCTCAGCATCCTTCAACCCTTTGACAGCTTGTATCTGGAAGTCCTCTTGTACAATGAAAATCAACGTTTTTGCTTGGATGCTTATTATGGAGAGGTTGAACACCAAGGACATGGTGGATAGGAGGCATTGGCATTTGGAGGATGGAGTAAACTGTGTCCTTTGTCCTTTGCAGACTAGGGAAACAAGGGATCATCTGTTCTTTAATTGCAACTTTAGTGTCAGAGTTTGGAACTATCTGCAAATTGATTGGTCATCTGGTGACTCCATGGCTCATTTGGTTATTAATACTAGCAGGAGTTTTAAGAAGCCCTTCTTCACCGAAGTGGTGTTCATTGCTTGCTGGAATATCTGGATCATCAGGAACGCTAAGGTCTTCAGGCATGAGAGAGCTAGATTCAATAAATGGAGAACTGCATTCATCCATGACATCAGCTTAATGCAATATAGAGTGAAAGCTGCCTACAAAGATGATCTTCTTCGCTGGATTTCATTTCTGCCACCTTGAGGCCAATAGTCTGTATCTTTTAACTTGTTAATTCTCCTTCTTCCCCTAGCTTACTTTGATTACCTCTTGTAATCCTCCATTGTACTTGTACTGTATCTCTTTTTCTCAATAAAGTTTTCATATGCTGTGGGGGTTTCCCCTACAGTTCCCAGTCAAACAAAAACAAACAAGTATTGTCTAGAATAAATAGAATAGAGTGTTGCAAAGTTGTTTTATCTAGTAGATCAAGAACTTTGTATTGATTATGTTTGCTTCACTAACTTGCACTATAACTATGCCACTACTACAGCTATGCTAAGTTCAAGAAGTGGAGAGCTATCTAGACGACCTATCATAAGTGAACCAAAACCTTCTCGTTATTTCATTTTAAACAACTAAGTTCCTTATGATTCGGATTTGTCTTTATGTTGCTCGAGGACGATCAAGTTTAAGCTTGGGGGAGTTGATGAGTGATATTTTTACACTCATTTCACCTATGTTTAAACAGAGATATTTCATTTAAAAAGAGATATTCACTCCGATATTGCCACTAATGACTAATAATACAAAGGATTCCACAAATCCTCTCTTTGATGTGTTTCCACGGGAAATGGGCTAAAAAGGTAAGAAATCACGTGTGGAAATTTATTGGAAGGAAAATGGAGGAATAAGGAATCAAGAGGAGCCATTCCTGCGGAAAATAGAGCAAAAGACAGCATTCCATACGGGCGCGAGTGCCCTTATGAGCGCTTGTTTGGCGTGGATTCTGAGGCAGATCATCCACCTGAACAACTTCTATTAAAGGGACCCCGTCAAAATGTCAACATGGCAACGGGCACCGAAGCCAGAACCTCTTCATCATCATCTTCATCCATAAACCCTAGCCACCGCCATCATCATCTCCATAGCCATCTCCACCACCACCATAGTGCTCTCCCATCTAGTTCATACTTGTAATCGTGCATTGCACAAGGTATCCATTGTAAGACATATTGCAATCAATCAATCTCAAGATGTGATCTTCAATGTTTTCTTCCTGCGACCTGATCTCCATGTGTGAGTAGTTCGGTAAGGTATGGGTTGAGGCATTGCAACCCAAGGTATTTGTTGAGGGGATCAATGGAAGACTTTGACATAACGTCCTTTTTGTGTGAAGTAAAATTGTTCCGTAAAGATGTCTCTTATCTTGTCCACGATCTTCATCCCCGCAGGTACCCAGGATAATGGAGATCGAGCATCGGTGAGGCTAGGAGCAAGGAGACCGTGAAGTGTTATACTGAACACCAATGATAGTAAGGTTCAATAGGGTAACATGTATCATATCCTTGTGGATAAATGAGGTGTAGTCATTAACCGCCCAAAGCTCTTGTCTGATTTCATTATCTAAATTATTGAGGCAACCCCGCACGACGGATAGGGCCTATGGTAGGACAATTGATTCTTGATGCAGGACTCGCGCCGTTCAAGATGTTATTTGGACACATCCTCCACTTCGATCCGTAACAAGCACATCTCGATGGGTGACTTCCAACGCACAAATTAATATCCTATTTGATCCCTGAGCAAATACAAGGTTGTAAAACCTCATACACATACCTCTTTTTTACAAGTGTTTGAATCACTATTTGCTTGCCGATCCGGTCAAAATATGGATTTGACACTTTGACAAAAGCTTTCTAGAGACCATCCTTCAAGGGAGTCTTCCTCTCGTGAGTTCGATAACCCAGGGTCACCTCTGGGGAAATAGGTGCGGGATACTCTTTTCTGTACAGGATCAATAAAAGGAGGTATCAGCTAGCCGGCGGTAGCTTGGGCCATTGAACTGCATCTTGTCTGCTCTGCTTTTGGTGAAGAAGAAGTGGCGCAGATGGATGCGAGATCGAGTGGAGAGGAAGATGTAGATGGGTGGTATTTAAATAGATGTGGTTTGCCGCACTAGTTTCATGGCGTTCATTGTGGCACTGCCCTCCACTAATAATGGCAATAATAGCCCAACGGAGCCCTTTGCGTTGTTCACACTAAATCGAGGAGGTATGTCTTGCTTTCTGACTTGAGGCTGCATTAATTGCCCTGATGCAATGACATTGCGTCGTGTGGCTGCGTGTGCATGCATGGCAATGGCGTGGCTGTGCACGCATGCATGGTAGGATGAATAACAGCCCATAAGTCTGAGGAGCGTGTCCAACCAAACCCATGCACGAGCGCTCACTTTTTGTCCCACGGCCATTGACCCTTGCCCCCATTCTGCCACTACCAAGTGGGCCACTCACACCAGCTCTTTCTCCAAGCCAAGTAGCCACGGAGCACCCGATCGAATCCAGCCTATCAGGTCACCTCTCGCGGATCGACCATGTGTAACCCTAGCGCCTGATCCAAGCCGTCCCCAAACTACAATCCAATGCCCCAAAGGGTGTGGGGTTTTAGGTTTAGTTTGAGAGGTTTTGAGAGGGGTTTGAGGGGTTTTGAGAGGGTTTCAGAGGTTACGGTTGAGCATAAGTAATTTAAAAAAAATCATAAAAATGTAAAACATGCACGAATCATCATCTTAATGACTAAGTTTCTAGGAAAAATAAGAAACTTGGTCTATGGATATTTTCATGAAAATCACTTCACATAACTTAGCTATCACAAAAGAGGTTGCAGGGTTTTAATGGAAAATGAGCTAGGGTTTAGGGTTAAGCATAACATAGTTTGTCCAAATGATCCCATATTGGGCATGGACCCTATATTTGCACACTAGATGTCTAGCATTTTTTTGGGCTCGTTTAGAGAAGGTCGGAAAAAAACTGCTTAGAAATGGGGCTATTTACCCTAGTTTTGGAGCACATTTTTCATGACTATGAGTTTTACTTCACAAAAGGGCTCGGGTTGATAACCTAACGTGCATAAAAGTTGATAATGGATTGGAACATCAATACACATCAAAGCACAAATTTGAAATGTGGCTCAAATTTGAAAGTCATATCAAATTTGGAATTTGGCTCAAATTTGGAATCTGGCACTTAGTTTTCAAAATACAATACACATCAAAGTACAAATAGCATTACATCACACAAAGATAAGACTCATCGAATAATCGTGACTAATCGACACTGAAGTTTTCACTTCTGCTTTTTCTTACCACTTGATTTTTCTTGTTCTTATTACCACGACTTGTTGTTTATTTTATAACACAAAGTTCACTGATGCTCTTGGTTTTCTTCACTGGACTAGCTGGAATAGTTTCAGTTTCCAACACAACAGCTAGAATAGCTTAATTTGCAATGTTTCAACAACAAGGGGCTGGCCCGCATGCTTCCTCCTGACAAATAAAGCATGTCATTTGGTTAGTAATTGAAAAAGCAGCCAAATCAAAAACATCACATACATGAACATACTTTGGCCTTTCAGGAGTGTAACAGCATTTTGGAGATCCTTTTCGGTGCCCAAGTTCCTAGCACACCTTACATCTATTTTTGTTACCTTTTGGGGACCTTTTAGGATTTGCATCTTTCTCTCCATTCTCAAACCATGCCTTGGATATACTCTCTTTAGGCCTGGCAGCCTTTCTTTTCGTTATGGGAGGATGCATGGAAATTTTGGTTTCCACTTCAGGCCACTGAGACTGATCTGTAAGTGCTGGAATTGGAGCTGCATGCGCAGTATTGAATCTTGTGACTAAGTAATATTCATGCAAATATTGGTGCATGTTTATCATCGATTGGGAAGCCAAAAAAGTATGGCATGCTCACATGGTTTCCCAATGTGTTGCAACTTGAGGCAAGTGTAGTAATGCATTTCAGTGTTAACAACATGCCGCCTTCCAGTCTTGGTATCTCTAACTTCAGTACCCCACATTGAAGATTTTTTCAACATTCAAATGTGTAAGATTTCTGCTCCTGTTGAACACCTGTTGTACCACTACAGGAAGCTTGTCCCCTTGTAGACAATCACGAATCCTTCTTCTCAATTTCCACAAGGGCATGATCATGATTCTGATTTGGTCAACCATTTCATGCACATGCAGGTATTTAAACAGCTTCTCCTTGTTGTTAAAACTTTCTGCCAAGTTGTTGGTATGATCACACTTGATGGCAGTGTTAAATCCTGACTTGTACCATAATAGAGAATGATGGGTGTTCATCCATGGACAAAACTCAGTGCATGCTACCATTATTTTACCAAGATGATATGAATGTGTCTGATTAGTGTAAGATCTTGCTGCTGGCCACATGCTCCCAAATTCTTCTCCACTGAATTTTTTGATCAAATTCATCAACATATGGTTGAAGCACTCCCTCTACTCAGCATGTGGAGAACATTCTTGACTGCATTTTCTAGCCCTTTACACGCATCTATGTGGAATGCCAAAGGTGACACTGGCCCTATGCATCTTTTCAACTACATCATGAAGCATGTCCATGGAACCCTTGTCTCTAACAGAAATAAGCCAATATCAACAGGGAACATCCAATTGTGGCCATCTAGAGCATTGCATGCTGCCAATTGACCATTCCACTTGCTAGTAAAAAAAATGAGTTTATGCTCAAATATGGATGACCCCCTACTTTGCAGCCGTCGATGCAAGGCTTTAATGCCATAAAGAACTTAGAGAAAACGACTTTCCCATCCTCATTTACCTCAGTATCTATCTCAAAAAACACTGTCAGGTCATACATCTCCAACGTATCTATAATTTTTGATTGTTCCATGCTATTATATTATCCGTTTTGGATGTTTTATATGCATTAATATGCTATTTTATATTATTTTTGGGACTAAACTATTAACCTAGAGCCCAGTGCCAGTTTCTATTTTTTCGTTGTTTTAGAGTTTCGCAGAAAAGGAATACCAAATGGAATAAAACTTTCGCGGCGATTTTTCTTGGACCAGAAGACATCCAGAGGACTTGGAGTGCAAGTCAGAGAAGCCACGAGGCAGCCACAAGGACGGAGGGCGCGCCCCCACCCTTGTGGGCCCCTCGTGACTCCACCGACCTATTTCTTCCGCCTATATATTCTCATATATCCCAAAACCAACAGAGAGAGCCACGAAAACACTTTTCCACTACCACAACCTTCTGTACCAGTGAGATCCCATCTAGGGGCCTTTTCCGACGTCCTGCCGGAGGGGGATTCGATCATGGAGGGCTTCTACATCAACACCATTGCCCTTCCGATGAAGCGTGAGTAGTTTACCACAGACCTACGGGTCCATAGCTAGTAGCTAGATGGCTTCTTCTCTCTCTTTGGTTCTCAATACCATGTTCGCCTCAATGTTCTTGGAGATCTATTCGATGTAATACTTTTTTTGCAGTGTGTTTGCCGAGATCCGATGAATTCTGTATTTATGATTAGCTTATCTATGAATGTTTATTTGAATCCTCTCTGAATTCTTATATGCATGATTTGATATCTTTGCAAGTCTCTTCGAACTATCGATTTGGTTTGGCCAACTAGATTGTTTTTCTTGCAATGGGAGAAGTGCTTAGCTTTGGGTTCAATCTTGCGGTGTCCTCCCAGTGACAGTAGGGGCAGCAAGGCACGTATTGTATTGTTGCCATCGAGGATAAAAAGATGGGTTTTACATCATATTGCTTGAGTTTATTCCTCTCCATCATGTCATCTTACTTAATGCGTTACTCTGTTCTTCATGAACTTAATAATCTAGATGCAGGCAGGAGTCGGCCGATGTGTTGAGTAATAGTAGTAGATGCAGGCAGGAGTCGGTCTACTTGATACGGACGTGATGCCTATCTTCATGATCATTGCCTTAGACATCGTCATAACTTTGCGCTTTTCTATCAATTGCTCGGCAGTAATTTGTTCACCCACAGTAATATTTTCTATCTTGAGAGAAGCCTCTAGTGGAACCTATGGCCCCCGGGTGTATTTTCCATCATATAAGTTTCCGATCTATAAACCAAAAATACCAAAAATATTTAGTTTACCGTTTATCTATCTCTATCAGATCTCACTTCTGCAAGTAACCGTGAAGGGATCGACAACCCCTTTATCGCGTTGGGTGCAAGTTGTTGATTGTTTGTCCAGGTATTCGGTGACTTGTTCGTTTTCTCCTACTAGATTGATACCCTGGTTCTCAAACTGAGGTAAATACGTACTCTACTTTGCTGCATCACCCTTTCCTCTTCAAGGGAAAAACCAACGCAAACTCAAGAGGTAGCCGGAAGAATTTCTGGCGCCGTTGCCGGGGTGATCTACGACAAGTCAAGACATACCAAGTACCCATCATAAACTCTCATCTCTTGCATTACATTATTTGCCATTCGCCTCTCGTTTTCCTCTCCCCCACTTCTAAAACGATTTTCGAAAAGATTTGCCTTTTCTTCGCCCCTCTTCCGTTCGTCTTTCTATCGCTATGGCCGACTCTAGAAGGACTATGGGTTTTCTACCAGGTTTTAGTACTTTAGATAGCCCCTCTCTCCTTTCTAAGCTCATAAAAAATGATGCTATGGAAAGACTTACTGGGGTGGTTAAGGAAGATTCCAATAATTTTGATGAAGATGATCCCGGAATTTTTCGTTATTTGCTTGATGAATCTTTGAAAGATGTTTGGGATAGGCCGTTGAGGATTCGAGCTAGTTATGTGCCCCAATATTAGATTGAGATATATTTGAAAAGCTTTTGTATTGGCCTACCTCCTTCTTTTAAGCAAGTTTTGGATTCTATATTTGAAAATGGTTTTCTTGGAGGGGATGCCATCGACACTTATGAGAAGATCAAAACCATATTTGGGCACCCCAAGGGAGAAAATGTTGAATCAACTGCTATCATGTGTTTATTTATCAAAATGAAATAATCAAAGAGATGAAGGCTAGTTTAGATGTAAAATTTTGTAATGTGCTTAATCTTTCTTCTACTATTAACGGCCATGTGCTTTCACAAAATTAGAATGATAAATGCCATGGATAAGAAATTCTCTCTTTGTTTCCCAAAGGAGAGGGATGACAATATTTAGATCTGTTCGTGTTTTATGCCTAGCTAAGGGCGTTAAACAATAGCGCTTATTGGGAGGCAACCCAACTTTTTTTTTGCTTTTTAAGTTCTGTTTTGCAGTAAATATTTCATCTAGCCTCTCGTTAGATGTGTTTTTGTGTTTTAATTAGTGTTTGTGCCAAGTAAGACCTTTGGGATAGCTTATGGTGATAGTTGATTTGATCTTGCTAAAAAATAAAAACTTTTGCGCCCAGTCCCAGAATTTTTAAAAATCACAAAAGCGTGATAAAATTCTTAATTTTTTACAGTAGATTGATAAACAAATTTCCCCTGTTTTCCTAATTTTTCAGAATTTTTTCAATTACAGAAGTATTCGAACTATCAAGGTTGCTACAGACTATTCTGTTTTTGACAGATTCTATTTTCTTTGTGTTGTTTGCTTATTTTGATAAATCTATGGCTAGTATCGGGGGGTATGAACCATGGAAAAGTTGGAATACATTAGACATTACACCAATATAAATAAATAATGAGTTCACAACAGTACCAAAAGTGGTGATTTATTTTCTTATACTAACGGAGCTTATGACATTTTCCGTTGAGTTTTGTGTTGTGAAGTTTTCAAGTTTTGGGTAAGGATTTGATGGACTATGGAATAAGGAGTGGCAAGAGCCTAAGATTGGGGATGCCCAAGGCACCCCAAGGTAATATTCAAGGACAACCAAGAGCCTAAGCTTGGGGATGCCCCGGAAGGCATCCCCTCTTTCGTCTTCGTCTATCGGTAACTTTACTTGAGGCTATATTTTTATTCACCACATGATATGTGTTTTTCTTGGAGCGTCTTGTATGATTTGAGTCTTTGATTTTTAGTTTTCCACAATCATCCTTGCTGTACACACCTTTTGAGAGAGACACGCATGAATCGTGATTTATTATAATACTCTATGTGCTTCACTTATATTTTTTGAGCTAGGCAATTTTGCTCTAGTGCTTCACTTATATCTTTTTAGAGCACGGCGGTGGTTTTATTTTATAGAAATCGATGAACTCTCGTGCTTCACTTATATTATTTTGAGAGTCTCTAAATAGCATGGTAATTTGCTTTGGTTATAAATTTAGTCCTAATATGATAGGCATCCAAGAGGGATATAATAAAAACTTTCATATAAAATGTATTGAATACTATGAGAAGTTTGATTCCTTATGATTGTTTTGAGATATGAAGATGGTGATATTAGAGTCATGCTAGTGAGTAGTTGTGCATTTGAGAAATACTTGTGTTGACGTTTGTGAGTCCCGTAGCATGCACGTATGGTGAACGGTTATGTAACGAAGTTGGAGCATGGGATATTTTTTGGTTGACTTCCTTATGAGTGGCGGTCAGGGACGAGCGATGGTCTTTCCCTACCAATCTATCCCCCTAGGAGCATGCGCGTATTACTTTGTTTCGATGACTAATATATTTTTGCAATAAGTATGTGAGTTCTTTGGACTAATGTTGAGTCCATGGATTATATGCACTCTCACCCTTCCACCATTGCTAGCCTCTCTTGTGCAGCACAACTTTCGCCGGTACCATAAACCCACCATATACCTTCCTCAAAACAGCCACCATACCTAGCTATTATGGCATTTCCATAGCCATTCCGAGATATATTTCCATGCAACTTTCCACCGTTCCATTTATTATGACATGCTCCATGATTGTCATATTACTTTGCATGATCATGTAGTTGACATTGTATTTGTGGCAAAGCCACAGTTCATAATTCTTTCATACATGTCACTATTGATTCATTGCACATCCCGGTACACCACCGGAGGCATTCATATAGAGTCATATTTTGTTCTAGTATCGAGTTGTAATTCTTGAGTTGTAAGTAAATAAAAGTAGGATGGTCTTCATTACTAGAGCATTGTCCCATGTGAGGAAATAAAATAAATAAATAAAGAGAGAAAGTCCAAAAAAAGAGAAGGCCCAAAAATAAAAAGATAGAAGGGGCAATGTTACTATCCTTTTTCCACACTTGTGCTCCAAAGTAGCACCATGATCTTCATGATAGAGAGTCTCCTATTTTCGTCACTTTCATATACTAGTGGGAACTTTTCATTATAGAAGTTGGCTTGTATATTCCAACGATGGGCTTTATCAAATTGCCCTAGGTCTTCATGAGCAAGCAAGTTGGATGCACACCCACTTAGTTTTCTTTTTGAGCTTTCATAAACTTATAGCTCTAGTGCATCAGTTGCATGGCAATCCCTACTCACCCACATTGATATCTATTGATGGGCATCTTCATAGTGCGTTGATACGCCTAGTTGATGTGAGACTATCTCCCTCGTTTTGTCTTCTTCACAACCACCGTCTATTCCACCTATAGTGCTATATCCATGGCTCACGCTCATGTATTGCGTGAAAGTTGAAAAGGTTTGAGAACATCAAAAGTATGAAACAATTGCTTGGCTTGTCATCGGGGTTGTGCATGATTTAAGTATTTTGTGTGATGAAGATGGAGCATAGCCAGACTATATGATTTTGTAGGGATAAGCTTTATTTGGCCATGTTAATTTGAGAAGACATAATTGCCTTGTTGGTATGCTTGATGTATTACTTTTTTTATGTCAATATTAAACTTTTGTTTTGAATCATACGGATCTGAACATTCATGCCACAATAAATAAATTACATGGATAAATATGTTAGGTAGCATTCCACACCAAAAGTTCTGTTTTTATCATTTACCTACTCGAGGACGAGCAGGAATTAAGCTTGGGGATGCTTGATACGTCTCCAACGTATCTATAATTTTTGATTGTTCCATGCTATTATATTATCTGTTTTGGATGTTTTATATGCATTAATATGCTATTTTGTATTATTTTTGGGACTAACCTATTAACCTAGAGCCCAGTGCCAGTTTATGTTTTTTCCTTGTTTTAGAGTTTCGCAGAAAAGGAATACCAAACGGAGTCCAAACAGAATAAAACTTTCGCGATGATTTTTCTTGGACCAGAAGACATTCAGAGGACTTGGAGTGCAAGTTAGAGAAGCCACGAGTCGGCCACAAGGACGAAGGGCGTGCCCAGGGGGGTAGAGCGCGCCCCCACCCTTATGGGCCCCTCGTGACTCCGCTGACCTATTTCTTCCGCCTATATATTCTCGTATATCCCAAAACCAACAGAGAGAGCCACGAAAACACTTTTCCACCGCCGCAACCTTCTGTACCCGTGAGATCCCATCTAGGGGCCTTTTCCGGCATCCCGCCGGAGGGGGATTCGATCACGGAGGGCTTCTACATCAACACCATTGCCCTTCCGATGAAGCATGAGTACTTTACCACAGACCTACGGGTCCATAGCTAGTAGCTAGATGGCTTCTTCTCTCTCTTTGATTCTCAATACCATGTTCTCCTCGATGTTCTTGGAGATCTATTCGATGTAATACTTTTTTAGCAGTGCGTTTGCCGAGATCCGATGAATTGTGGATTTATGATCAGCTTATCTATGAATATTTATTTGAATCCTCTCTGAATTCTTATATGCATGATTTGATATCTTTGCAAGTCCCTTCGAACTATCGATTTGGTTTGGCCAACTAGATTGGTTTTTCTTGCAATGGGAGAAGTGCTTAGCTTTGGTTTCAATCTTGCGGTGTCCTTTCCCAGTGACAGTAGGGGCAGCAAGGCACATATTGTATTGTTGCCATCGAGGATAAAAAGATGGGGTTTACATCATATTGCTTGAGTTTATTCCTCTACATCATGTCATCTTACTTAATGCGTTACTCTGTTCTTCATGAACTTAATACTCTAGATGCAGGCAGGAGTCGGTCAATGTGTGGAGTAATAGTAATAGATTCAGGCAGGAGGCGGTCTACTTGATACGGACGTGATGCCTATGTTCATGATCATTGCCTTAGATATCGTCATAACTTTGCGCTTTTCTATCAATTGCTCGGCAGTAATTTGTTCACCCACCGTAATATTTTCTATCTTGAGAGAAGCCTCTAGTGAAACCTATGGCCCCCCGGGTCTATTTTCCATCATATAAGTTTCTGATCTACTATTTTGCAATCTTTTACTTTCCGATCTATAAACCAAAAATACCAAAAATATTTACTTTACCGTTTATCTATCTCCATCAGATCTCACTTTTGCAAGTAACCGTGAAGAGATTGACAACCCTTTTATCGCGTTGGGTGCAAGTTGTTGATTGTTTGTGCATGTATTCGGTGACTTGTTCGTTGTCTCCTACTGGATTGATACCTTGGTTCTCAAACTGAGGGAAATACTTACTCTACTTTGCTGCATCACCCTTTCCTCTTCAAGGGAAAAACCAACGCAAGCTCAAGAGTTAGCACCAGGCAACCTCTTCTCCACCTCTGCTTTGAAGTTATAAAGGATCCTAAAAGTATTTGCCCAATCAACATATAATTGTTTCATTGCTCTTTGTTTTGCCTTCCACAATGTGTTATATTTCAGCTTAATGTGGTACTAATTTTCTAAGTCTACTAAAAGTTTCTCTGCAGTAGTGTTTGGTTTCTTGGCTAAAATAGGACCGATCTTTTCTACAACCTAAAGGTGTGATGTCATGGTTGATACTCTTTGTGAAGTTGTAATGCAAGTATGTTGATGTGGGCTTTGATTAATCCTGATGGTACTTCCATCAGCTTGGCGTCTAGCAGATATGTACCACTTGCAAGGCTAGGCATTTCCATCAAAACCTCTGCACATCGCATACAACTTCTTTCTATTAGTCCACTTAGTCTTGACATCAAACTCATGTTCCACTGCATAAGTCTTGAAACACACCCTAAACTCATCCATGTTTGGCCACAACTTCCTCACTTCAATAACATGGTTTTCTTTGTCATAGACATTTACCGGCTCATCATCATGTGTCCATTATCTACATCATCTGCAGCATCTTCCATCAACTCTCCATCCACATCTTCAGAGAAACTCTATTAGCATCAGCAGGCAAAATAGATTCACCCCTCTCCTCCTTATCTCTATCATCTACGGGAATGCCAATTTTTTTGCCATCTCAGTGTTAGACATTGGTGCAATGAGAAAATCTGTAGGGTCATCTAATTCTATTGAATTCCAATCAACACAAGAAACCCTGCAACATCACCCTCCCTGTTTGTCAATGGCGGCTCCATCTCGTTCAGCCCACCCTCACCCCCTACAATCTAGATCCAAATCGGACAAAAATAGAGGTGACACAGTCAAATCTAAATTGACATGGAGTAGGGTTCTGAATTCACTCACCACATCTGCCGCCTACCGTCGAGAACAAAGAGGGGAGCAGAGCAGGTTCAGTCGGGTGCGTTTCGCTTGATGCACTGCCAAATTAAGTGGGACCCACTTGTCTTAACCTAACCTCACTTCTTCGACGACCGTTTTATCGCCCGGTCGGGCCTTGGTTATTTCTACCTTCTAAAACGTCACTTTTTGTCCAATACGCATGAAAAATGTCACACAAGAGGTAAAGTTGCCCCACTTGCCAGGATATAACGTGGCCCCACTAGTCAGGAGGTAACGGTCAAAGGCTTTGACTGGATGGCAGTGCTCCGTTTTGGCTTTTGCGAGCAGGTGGTGGACGGGGAGGGGAAAAGTGAGCAAAGCTTGTTGGCTTGGGCAAAGCTAAGCACAAGTAAGCAATCAGGGGATGAAAATAGAAATTCCATATAAACAATAAAGGACTTAGATAATGATCAAGGAGTCCCTAGATTTTTTTTAGAGTCAATAGGCTAAGGGAAATATCAATTGAGCTATTAGTGGAGAGGTAATGGGCCTTGAAGGCCCATGTAGGGATGACGCCCCCCTTTAGCTTATTGGACAAGCTAAGGGGGTGCAGGGGAGTTGGAGGAGGACTCCTCTACCTTGGCCATGCCACAAGGGAGGGTTTTCCCTCCTCCAAGTCAACCTAGCCCCTCCCTCCACCTATATATATGTGAGGGAGGCGCCCCCTTTGAGAGACACAAGTTCTCCCATGATCTTGCCCCCCTCTCTCTAGTTCTAGTTTTTTGATCTAGACTTGAACTAGTTCTAGTTCTCTCTAATCCTCATAATAGACAAGCCCCGTGAGGTTCTCTTCTCCTCCTCTGACTCTCAGGCGATGATTTGCTCTGAACGGCGAAGCGCTGCCGGATCATGAAACATGTAATTTATAAAGAGGTTGTGCTTTTGGTTTTCGGTTTGAGCGATCATCTGTGAACGGTTCGAGTGGCTTCATCAATGATCTAGACCAAATATTCTTCCACAACAACCCGAAGTTGGTAATGATCCATTCTAAACCTCTATTGCATCTTCATAGTGTTCCTGAGATCGTGATCGTAGAGCGATTTTTTGTTTTCTACTATGTTTCCCAACACTTGGCGCACGCACTAGTTTTATGGAGGTGGGCGTGCAGACAAATGCCGTTTCAATCCAGAGAGAAGGTGTGCGCAGCGGGCGACACTGCCGATCGGCAAGCCGCTTCAATGCCGGCTCTAGTGAGCGGTCGCGTCTGCTCTGGGTGTTGGGGAATGTAGTATTTCAAAACAATTCCTACGATCACGCAAGACCTATCTAGGAGAAGCATAGCAACGAGCAGGGAGAGTGTGTCCACGTACCCTCGTAGACCGAAAGCGTAAGAGTTAAGTAACGCGGTTGATGTAGTCGAACGTCTTCACGATCCAACCGATCAAGTACCGAACGGACGACACCTCCGTGATCTGCACACGTTCAGCTCGGTGACGTCCCTTGAACTCTAGATCCAGCTGAGGCCGAGGGAGAGTTTCGTCAGCACGATGGCATGGTGACGGTGATGATGAAGTTACTGACGCAGGGCTTCGCCTAAGCACTACGACAATATGACCGAGGTGGAAATCTGTGGAGGGGGCACCGCACACGGCTAAGAAATCAACTTGTGTGTCTATGAGGTGCCCCCCTCCCCCGTATATAAAGGAGGGGAGGAGGGGGCCGGCCGGCCTCATGGGGCGCGCCCCAAGGGGGGAATCCTACTCCTACTAGGAGTAGGTTCCCCCCTTTCCTAGTCCAACTAGGAGGGGAAGGAAAGGGGAAGAGGGAGAGAAGGAAAGGCCCCCCCCCAATTCGGATTGGGCCTGGGGGGCACACGCATCCACTTGGCCTCCTCCTCCTCTCTACCACTAAGGCCCATGAAGGCCCATTAACCCCCCGGGGGGTTCCGGTAACCCCCCGTTACTCCGGTAAATACCTGATACTCCTCGGAACCATTCCGGTGTCCGAATATAGTCATCCAATATATCAATCTTTATGTCTCGACCATTTTGAGACTCCTCGTCATGTCCGTGATCTCATCCAAGACTCCGAACTACCTTCGGTACATCAAAACACATAAACTCATAATATCGATCGTCATCGAACGTGAAGCGTGCGGACCCTACGGGTTCGAGAACTATGTGCACTTGACCGAGACTCATCTCCGGTCAATAACCAGTAGCGGAACCTGGATGCTCATACTGGCTCCTACATATTCGATGAAGATCTTTATCGGTCAAACCGCATAACAACATACGTTGTTCCCTTTGTCATTGGTATGTTACTTGCCCGAGATTTGATCATCGGTATCATCATACCTAGTTCAATCTCGTTACCGGCAAGTCTCTTTAATCGTTTCGTAATGCATCATCCCGCAACTAACTAATTAGTCACATTGCTTGCAAGGCTTATAGTGATGTGCATTACCGAGAGGGCCCAGAGATACCTCTCCGATACACGGAGTGACAAATCCTAATCTCGATCTATGCCAACCCAACAAACACCTTCGGAGACACATGTAGAGCATCTTTATAATCACCCAGTTATGTTGTGACGTTTGATAGCACACAAGGTGTTCTCCGGTATTCGGGAGTTGCATAATCTCATAGTCAGAGGAACATGTATAAGTCATGAAGAAAGCAATAGCAATAAAACTCAACGATCATAATGCTAAGCTAACGGACGGCTCTTGTCCATCACATCATTCTCTAATGATGCGATCCCGTTCATCAAATGACAAGACATGTCTATGGTCAGGAAAATAACCATCTTTGATTAACGATCTAGTCAAGTAGAGGCATACTAGGGACACTCTGTTTTGTCTATGTATGCGCACATGTACTAAGTTTCCGGTTAATACAATTCTGGCATGAATAATAAACATTTATCATGATATAATGAAATATAAATATCAACTTTATTATTGCCTCTAGGGCATATTTCCTTCACTGGGCCGACATGAATGCGGGCAACTGGCTTCGGGAGAAGTGTTTTGAATGGGCCAGGGCAATCAGAAGCGAGCGTGGCAGTGGTTCGGACACCGCAAAGACCCCAGTTTGTTTTCCGCTTGCGAGAAAAACATGTATGGTTGACGGACCGATACAGGACTGTTTTGGATGCAAAACACATCCAGACCGCATGACTGGTCGACAGACAGATACAGGACCGTGTTGGATGCAAAACATGTCTGGACCACACGGTCCGGATGGTTGCAGACAATTCTAGAGTCGGCGTTGACAATGCCCTAATACGAGCTTTTATGCGTCGATAAAAAAGCTTGATGTTCGCATCACCCTACCGTTCGCTCGATCACCGCTAATCTCACAACTCTTCTCCGAAGTCTCCCACGGAGATCATGATGATCATATATCATGAGATTTTTCTACTATCTTATTTGAACATCACCCAAGAGAGATCAGTGAGCATGGTTAATAGTATATGTTGGATTACGGGTTCCGCAGACCCTTGAGAGGTTCGAACTCAGGGGTGCGCACGAAGAACACTCTCTCCCTAACTCGCTCGCTCAATGATTCCACGGCTTAGCTCGACGAACCCGAAGAACAGAGAGACACAGGGGTTTATACTGGTTCGGGCCACCTTGCGGTGTAATACCCTACTCCAGTGTGTGGTGGATTGCCTCGAGGGGCTGAGGATGAACTAGTACAGTGGATGTAACAGCCTCGGGAGGTGAGGTGTTCTTGAACTCGATGAGCTGGTGGGTGTGAGGATGATCTGAGTGATCTGTCCGAATCCCCCTCCCCCTTGCTACCGTGGTGGCTAGGTCCTACTTATAGTGGCCTTGGTTCTCTTCCTAAATGTTTAGGCGGGAAGGGATCCCACAACGGCCAAGTTTGAAGGGGGACAACTAGTACAAGCTACCCTGACAAAAGTAGTCTTCGCCTACCAAAGGCTCTAGTGGTGATGCTGCTGTGGGATCCGCGATGACCTCCGTCCTGCCGTCCTGCTGGTCTTGGTCTTGTTGCACCGATATAGAAACCTTTGCCTGATACCTCGGGACCCCGCGCCTGCGCTTGCCTCCTTAGCACCAAAGAGAAAACTGGTACACCGTGCCCGCTGGAGCCCGCCTGTCCTTGGTCGTCATGGCTCACGTCACATGAACCTCGCGAGGTGCCCCTTGCATAGATATCTCCGCTCCTTGGGAGCCAGCCTAGTGAGGCCACCCCTAGGGAGGTCTTGGTGTCGTCCGCCTCGCAAGGCTTGGCCCCTCACGAGGGTCTTGCTTGTTGCTGCTGGAGCTGGGCCGTACCGGGCCGTTGACGAAGCCATGCCACGGGCCGCAGGCAGGCAAGTCTGGGCACTCCCGTTCCAAGGACGCCGATAGTACCCCCGGGCGCAAGGCACGCTCGAACTTGGCTTTGAGGCGAAGCCAAGGGGCAACTGCGGAGTGCGGCGGGCCCCAACCGCCTGCGGCCTTGATTGACGCGTGGTGATTGATGGAACGTGGGCGCCTCCGCTTCCCCACGCTGCCTCGGCAACTATTCGACTTGACGAGACCCTACTGCATGCAGAAGAAAACCACATTACCTGCGATCGTGGAGGCCGGCGATTGGCCTCCTTCTGGTTATAAACGAGGGGAGGGGCAGAGCCCCCGTTGCTCATCTCCTTCGTCTCGCCGCCTGCTTCTCCTTCTTCCTCCTCGCCTCACCGTCTTGCAGCGTCACTCATGGCGTCGATAAGGAGATTCTCTGACACTGAGAAGGAGAAAATCCCCGGCGAGGAGCAGGGGCCACTTCTGCCGAATAAGAGGTTCGGCTGCTCCCGCGACGTTGGTGTGAGGCTGGAGGGGACGAGGCCTTGGTACGATCAGCCTCCTCCTAGCTACCCGCTGCCCTTGTACGCCCAAGTGCAAGGCTCCGGAGGAGGAGGCAGCGCCCCGAGCTGCTCACGCTGCGGCCGTGGTTGCCACGCTGTGGTTGCACGAGCCTCCGGCCCACGAACCCACGTCGAGGGCTCCTCGCGCGAGTTCGTGGTATGGGCGGTGATGCCACCACGCACATGGATCAAGCTTGCGTGGTTCTTTGCCGAAGAGATGCCGCCGAGAGGGCCGCTCGAGCTGTGGTTGCAGCACGGCGAGTGCAGCATGACGGCAACGGGGGTGGAGGTTGAGGTCGTCTCCCCGGGCAAGATCTTCATGACTCCTAGATGGGGCGAGGTCGCCCGCACTTGCCGCGCGGAGGGGGCCCTCGCCATCCACTTCGAGTACGACGGAGCCTCCACGATGTTCTTCAAGGTCTTCGACGAGGAAGGCCGCCGCCTGGAGTGCTGCCCTGGAGGGGGCCGCCTGGATGGCGCAACAGCAGGCGCCGAGCCCGCCCCCGGCCCTGCCGGCAGTTCCTCCAGCAGCAGCGGCGGCTCCTGGGAGTCCAGCGAATCTCCCGAGCCTGACGAGTCTCCGGAGATGAGCGATGACAGCTACGTGCCACCGAGCTCTCGTCGTGCCCGGAGCGCGGCAGCGGCGTCTGCTCGTCGTCGTCGATGATCTGGATGGGGCTGGCATCGGCCCCTCGTGGCCCACTGTTGATGATGGCGTCGGCGGTGACGCCCGTAGCTAGGACCCCTTGAAGTTTTTCTTCTTTTGTTCCCTGCAAGGAATCGGAACGAACCCCATGGGTGTATGTAAAGAACCTATAATGCTTTTGCCCTGATGTTTATTATTCATACTTCTAGGCTGTGGTTGCGTATCTTGCTTTGGCATTGTTCCCCCTTTTCATCCTTGTGGTAGCTTATCGCTCTACGCCGGCAGGTCCCAGTCCCCGGGCAGGCTTCAGTCGTCGCTGGTATGCCAGGTCGCGATGCCATGGTCCAGGCCAGGAGGTGAGCGGCCCAAGGTCCGGTAAGAGCTGCTGAGGCGCGATGCTCAAGAGGTCCCCTTTAGCATGCAAGTAGCGTCCCAAAGGCAAAAAAGGAAGGCGGCACTGCCGGAGCAAGGCTACCTGAACCAAAAATTCCAATTGCGATGTCGTGCTAACGCGAATATGTGACTTATATTGTCGAGCCCAAGGTGGTTCCTTGTACAGCATCTGATTCGCGCTTCAGCAGCAGTGTTACTGGGTGAGGCTCACGCCGGCTTCCCCCTTCCTTGCTCATCTAAGTGCTCTGTATCCTCGGGTCCCGACCCTTGAGCAAGCTCAGCCGCCGCTGGTATGACAGGTCGCGATGTCGTGGTCAAGGCCAGGGGGTGAGGGCTGGAGAGTCAGTAGGAGCTCCTGAGGCGCGATGCTCAAGAGCCCCCCTTTAACACGCAAGCAAATCACGCGAAAGGAGGGCGACCGGCGAGGCCACCAGTAGCCAAGCTCCAGAGGTCCCTGCGGGTTAGTTCGAGGGGAGAATACAACCCGTAATCGCGTTTGCTGTCCTGCGGCTGATCTTTCCGCAAGAAGATGAAGGCACTCAGGATCTGCTGAGGTGACGTGCGCGGGGCGGCCGCGAGCCAGAGCTCGATCTCTCAGGTTTGTCAGCGTTGCAGGGACGGACCCGAGCACAAGCATCGTGCCAGCATGTGTAGCCCCCATTGTGGGATGAGCAAGAGGCCGGTCAGCAACGCGGGAGGTCGTGAAGGGCAACAGGAAAGCAGGTGATAATTATAAAGTAACTCATGGGGGGAGGCAAGCTAGCTCAGGTAAATGCGATACATGCCACAGGGACGGACCCATGCAGCCTGGGGATGATGCAGCCCGAGGGGCGCCCCCAACAGAGTAAGCTAGAGATGCAAAAGGTTACGTGTCGCAGGGATAGGCCCGCGCGACCTGGGGATGATGCAGCCCGAGGGGCGCCCCAACTGAATAAACCAGAAAATGTCACCTGGCCCCATTGCTGAAGAGGTGTTGAAGTAGCTGAAGACGCATGCCGAAGAAGTTGCTCCTCATGAGCCACCTGAGTCCAGAGCCTCGGGAGGCTTTGGGGGCCCAGGAGGCTCATGAAGAACCGTCGCCATCTCCACCAGGACTGTGTGATGCCAAGCCTCCTGAGCTGCCAGAACGCTCTGAAGGTGGCGCTGGAAGGTGACAGCCGCGTTCGGCAGGCCGAATGGCATGCGAACATAGCTGTGAGGCGGACCCTCGCACTGACCAACGCGCGAAGGACAGAAACGCTCCTGGGATGCGGCCCTGTTGAGCCCTGGGATGTTGACGCAGACGCGCAGCTCGTCATCCTCGCCAGGACAAGGAGCTGCGCCAGGTGGTGGGCGGCGGTCGCCGCGCATGGTTCTTGCCTCTATAAGCTCCTCAGTCGCCTTGGTGATGAACTCCTGAGCACCTGGCACTCCATGCCTTGTGCCCTCATGAGGGAAGCGTGCGATGAAGCATGCCTCCACGTGGTGCCCGAGCGCCTCCCTCATTACATTGGCTAAGTCAGAGGCCCTCCAGAAGAGAGCCCCTAAGCCCAGCCTGAGGAGGGCACCGGGTGCACCTTCCTATGCGATAAATGGAGGCGCCCATGCCGTGGGCGCAGGTCCTGAGGTGGTGCCGCTAGAGACACCGCTTTCCTGAGGCTCTTGACAGCACAACCGCTTCTTCTTCTTGGGGACAACCTCATGAGGGTAGGTGGCACCTTAGTTGTCTGGGTCTTCGGCCGCCGCAGCCTGGTAGGCGCGCTCGAGAGAGCACATCACATCTTTTTCCTCGCAAGCGACTGTGATGATGCCGCAGCTCCCTGGCATTTGAGGACATTGTAACCATGATGGGTCACTGTCGGTGTCAAAACCAGCGGATCTCGGGTAGGGGGTCCCGAACTGTGCGTCTAGGATCGATGGTAACAGGAGACAGGGGACACAATGTTTACCCAGGTTCGGGCCCTCTCTATGGAGGTAATACCCTACTTCCTGCTTGATTGATCTTGATGAATATGAGTGTTACAAGAGTTGATCTACCACGAGATCGTTATGGCTAAACCCTAGAAGTCTAGCCTATGAGTATATGGTAATGAATCTGTCCTATCCTGACTCTGCCCTCCGGTTTATATAGACACCAGAGAGATCTAGGGTGACATGAGGTCGGTTACATAGGAGGGAATATTCATAGTCGGTCGCCTAGCTTGCCTTCCACGCCAAGTAGAGTCCAATCCGGACACGGGTATAGTCTTCGGTCTTCGTGTCTTCACAGCCCATCAGTTCGGCCCATGGATAACAGGTCCGACGCCCGAGGACCCCTTAGTCCAGGACTCCGTCAGTAGCCCCTGAACCTGGCTTCAATGACGAGGAGTCCGGCGCGCAGTTTGTCTTCGGCATTGCAAGGCGGGTTCCCCTTCTTCCGAGCTTCCAAGATAGTCTTCGGACGTGATGATTGTATCCGGACCTGTTACACACCATGCACAACCGCAGAGAGAATATATATATTCCACACGAGTTCCATCCGCTGACAGCTTCCGGCAACGTGATATCACGCCTGTCCGGTCATAATTTCGAACCGTTGTTCTTCTGCCATCCCACGTTTCAAAACGCGGTTGCTACTGGCATGTCTTGTCGAAGCAGAGATCGTGTCCCCTTATTGCGGGATTCTCATCAATGCGGGCATGGGTAACCCAACCGTGCCGTTTACACGGCCCTTGGGAATAGGCGAGTTTAAGGCGAGTAGAGAGGCTTTTGACATTCGCGACCTCTATAAGGGGGTAAGGACTACCTTCTTCCACCCACGCCCTTTCTCTTCCTCAGCCCTTCCGTCCTTGAGCTCCAGCGCCCAAGCCTTAGCTTCTCTTGTTCGAGAAAATACTCCAAAGATGTCCGGATCCGGAGCTGGAGGTAAGTGGATGGCCTCTTCCGTCAAGAAGAAGGACATCAAGGAGCTCCGGGAGGCCGGGTATCTGGCCAAAGAGATCGCTCATCGACTCCCGGCCAGGGGACAGATCATCCCCACTCCCGAGCCCCACGAGAGGGTTGTGTTCCTTACACATTTTGTCCACGGGCTTGGGTTCCCTCTTCACCCATTCGTCTACGGGTTGATGTTTTACTATGGGCTGGATTTTCATGACCTAGCCCCCAACTTCATCCTCAACATTTTGGCGTTTATCGTCGTTTGCGAGGCTTTTCTCCGCATCCCGCCTCACTTCGGCCTGTGGCTGAAGACCTTCAATGTGAGGCCGAAGGTAGTGCGCGGTCAACAACCAGAGTGCGGAGGCGCCATGGTAGGCAAGATGCCCAACGTCACCTGGAGGCTCGTTCGCGGAGACGGTGAAGGGGTGGCAATCGGCGTGGTTTTATATCACTGAGCCACGCGACGCCAACTGGGCGGCGGCCCCCGAATTCCGATCCGGAATCCCGATGCGGCTCACTTCTTGGCAAGAGCGGGGCCTAACCTGGGGTCCCTTGGCCGAGCTGACAGGGCTCTAGACGTGCATCCAGAACATGATAGAGAACAAGATCAAACTTTTCACCGTAGTCCAGGTTATGCTTGTTCGTCGGGTCCTTCCGTGCCAACGCCGAACTTATAGTTTGTGGGCGTTCGAGCCGGCCAAGCATCAGACGCTACTGGAGCTCTTCGGCACAATGCATGAAGAAATCTGGAAGGTGCTCTTCAAGGCCGGCGAGACGCCACCGCCTGTGACTGAAGACCGCGGGCTTAGCTTAAAGCGCCAACCCAATCCGGTCAGTTCCTTCAATGTTTTCAAGGAGTACCCCCTACTAGCATATTTTGAGGGAAAACTTAAGCTTCCTTCCTCTATTTTCAGGCCTAGATTAAGTTGGCCGAGAAGATTAACTGTCCGGCTCCGCTACCTGAGGACCAGGTATTTCCATTATTGGAGAAGATGATGTTCCCCGCGCCTTATGAGGTGCCGGAGAAGACGGCTAAAAAGGCGGCCCAAGGGGCCAAGAAGGACCTTCGCTGGAGAAGCACTCTGGACGAGACGTCCGAAAGAGAGACTTCCTCTTCGTCCACTGACGGTGGCGATGAAGAGGAAGAAGAAAACGACTCCCCTCCCGTAGCGGGGAGGAAGAAGAGAGCGGCCCCCACAAGCCCGGAGGCGGAATCGCCTAAAAGTGTTAAAGCTCCCTCGCGGATAACTCCGCATGGGACGTCGACAGCAGTCCGAAACGACCTCGCCGGACCAAGCCTCGGGCCGCTTCGTAAGTACCAGAATTCACAAAAGTCTGGCCTTCCTGGTTTGTAATATTGACACATTGTAAACTTTTGTCATTGCAGTCCGGCGCGCGGTGACTCCCCGCGATCCTCGACAGAGGATTCGCTGGACACAGAGGAGATGGCTAGCATATCTCCGCCACCTGCCCATTCCGTCTCACCCAGGGGTGATGACGAGGTGGTGTCCAAAAAGGCCTTCCCAGGCCGGGGGAGGTTCCAGAGATCATCGGGGTGATGCCCCAGGATGGCTCCTCGGCCACCGGACACACGGGGGAAAAAGCCCCCATGGAGACTGGTGAGAGGGTTCGAGTTCCCTTCGGACCTCAGCCGGATACCATTCCGGAAATCTATACAGCTCCGGGGTCCAGTGAACGGCATTCCCCCCAAGGAGGGAGCGTGCCTGTTCCACCGGTGACCTCTTTCCAACCAGAGGCACCGGATAATCTGCTGGAGGCGCTGCGAGGCGCCTCTATTGTGGATGAGCATCGTGTCCTTATGGACACGGTAATAGAGAAGGTTCAGTTCGCTAAAAGCGGACTGACTGAAGCCTGCACTAGCCTACTAGGAGGCTTTGAGGTAAGTAATGTGATTATAGGAAAAATACCACCGTATAGACAGTAGCCCCTGATACTCTGTTTGGTGTTCGGGAAGAAAAGCCTAACAGAGGATCAAAAAATCACAGGAGTCCAACATGAGTTGTCTATGTGAATAAGTAGGTATTGCTACAGGCTGCCACTGCTCATGCTGCGGAGGTCTCCGGACTGAAGAAGAAATTGGAGCGGGCCGAGGAGGAGCTCGGCCATGTGAAGAAGCAGTTGGAGGATAACCAAGGTATGCGGTAACCCGTGGGTACATTTCGAAAAAATGAATAGTCCAACCGGACTGAAAGTGTCATAATCTTTATTAGGGGCCGCGGCCGAGGTGGCAACCCTGAAGAAGGCACTGGCCGAGGCCGAGGACAAAGCTTCCAGGGAGCGCGTCTTGCACGAGAAGCACGAGACCCGGGTTGGCGAGGTGCAGCAACAGCTCCAGGGCGCGATAGAAAAATTCGAGGCCCTGGAGCGCGATTGTAAGGTGCAAGAGGCCGAATTGGCGAAGGCTCGCCAGAGCGCTCAGGATGCGCGAGCCGAAGCTCAGAGCACCCTGTAGGAGATTCAGGTGGCCCAACAGATTGCAACGGGTAAGTCCTTCACCATGCTAAGCAAGTATGTAGAATTAACGTTCCTTGTACTTATCCTGAATTTCGGTTTTCCAGGGGCATTTATAGGTCTACCGCACAGTGTGTCGGATGCGGCCGAGCATTATAGGGCCGAGGAAGGGATGTCCACGGAGCAGCTGTTCTGGTACCAATATCTGGGATCCGAACATCCGGTACCCTTCAGCGACCAGCTAAAGCAGTTGGTCGAGCTGCACCGGTTGGCAGAGTTAGCCATGCAGGACTTTATAGTCCGGCTGTGGCCTGCCGATCCCATACCCGGCAGCTATTTCAGACTTGTGCGGCGGCTCGTGAGTGCCTGTCCGCGGATCGAAGACGTGAAGCGGTCGGTCTGCATTGAAGGTGCGCGTATGGCTTTTGCCTGCGTCAAGACGCATTGGGCGAAGCTAGATGCCAAGAAGCTGATGACCGAGGGGCCGCCGGAGGGCAAGGAGCATCGTCGACCCGAGCACTATTTTGATGGTGTCCTGGAGGGGTCCCGCCTTGCGGTGGAGCAGTGTTTGAAGGATATCATATTCCCATGAGAACATATGTATTTTCTTGCCCTGTGATATGAAACAAAGATGTTATGTAATATAATGTTGATGATTTTGAATTTTACCTCCTGTGCGGCTGTTTATTAAATCTGAGGGATGACCAGTCGTCGGCTTCAGCCCCCACGTAGATAGTACGGGGGTGTTCGGGATAAATCTAAACACTCTTTACTCCACATTCTGGTCCTTAAAGGAGGTGTTTAGCACAACGAACAAGGCAATCAGACTATGCGGCCTTTACCGCCCTCACTTAGCCAAAGGAGTTTGACAGTTTAATAAAGTTTGGCGAAGCCCCTGGTTTTCGGAAGGCCGAATTAGGGGCGCTATACACGCCAAATCGGAAGAACCGATTCTTCGCAAGAAGTGGGAAAAATCTCCAACTATTTGGAACCTCACGAACAGCTGACCGGCTCTCGCCGCATCATGACTGTCAGTTTTCGGCTTTCTCTAATGAGGTGCTCGTCCAGAAGAACCGGGACACAATCGCATTAGTTCTCCCTTTACTACCCTAGCCGATATAGCGGAACGTAAGGTAGTAAGCACAGGAGCCGAGCAACCCAACTATTGACCAAAGACATGATTCGGAGCCGATGCATATAACGCTATAAGTTCGGGGTGCCGAACTGTACTGAAAAAGTGTTCGGACTTTTATTGTCGTGATGCGGGGTATAATGAAGCCCCTGGCGTATTAGTACGTACCATGATGTACGTGTGCAAAGAGTGATAGATACTGAGGTGAGGAAACGGAAAAGATTGAGTAATGAGCTGACGCCACCATTTATTCACCTTTGTGATGTAATCAGTACGTCGAGGCGTACTTTGTACCAGTAATGCGATAAGCAAGTAAGGCTATTTAACATGCCGTAACCAAGGGCGAGCTGCATGCGGGTATGTAAAACAAGTATATTAAGCATTCTCTAAAGACCACCTGGGGGTTCCCTCGTACGCCAGAGCTTGTTGCCTCCTTGGTGTGTTCTGCAAACGGGTCGTCCACATAGACCTTGAAAAAGAAAAGAAAAACCCGTAAAAAGGAAGAGCAGAAGCGTGCGAATCCCAGGGTCTATCAAGCCGTACTGTGGATCGCGAGCGAGTTGTGCCTCTGTCCGTACCCATGGCGTTTCGAGTGCGTAATTTAAATGCGCGTGGTACTAACACCATTGCCTCATGGACGGAGGCCAAATTGCTAGTTTGGCTTGTGACGAGCCGAGTTGTCCTGCTGCAGTGTAGTCCGGACCCTCTGTAACATCCCAAATTTTCAATTTGGAATGTTATACATTAGATCATCATTGCATATCATATTTTATTGCATTTTGGTTTGATCCTAGAAATTCTACGCAACTCAAGGACCCACGGAGAGAGTTGGGGATTTCGTTATTTTCGTATTTGAGATTTATCAAATTTTGAAAATAGGATCATTTGGTTTTATTTATTTTATCCTCAATTATTCCAATTATAAAAATATGAGAGAGGGAATAAAATGACTTTCCCAAAATATAGGAATATTGAAGATTTAATAAAAAAATCAAATACGATTTTATTTCAGAGTTTTCGGATATTTTATTTGAATTTAGGAAAATGTGCGTTTTTCAAAATTGCATTTAGGCCCCAAATAAATATTCATCTTGTCCGGCTTGATTTTAGAAGCCGGGGAAAATTTATTTCGGGATTTTTGGAGTCCATTTGGTATTTCTTTTAATCGTTTTTTCTGCGTGTAATTATTAAAAAAACGAAACCGACTATGGGCCGTAACTGGTCAGGACTCCACCTGACCGGGGCTTTATATAGCGCCGAGCCGGCCCAGCCCGAGGCCAAACCCTAGCCGCCTAGAGCCCCCTGCCGCCCCAGCCCGACCCCGCCGTCGCCCCTCGCCGCCGCCGCGCCGACGACGCCGCCGCCGCCCCTCGCCGTCCCGCCGCCGCCGCCGGATCTCGTCGCCGGAGCCGCCGCCTCGCCGGAGCCGGTGGTAGCCGCCGGTTTTCTCGCAAAAAACCGTTCAGTTTTTCCGCGGTTTTTCATCGTTTTTTTAGATCCTTTTTTTTAGATCGGTTTTTTTCGGTTTAGGTTAATTAGCAAGCGTTCGCTCGGTCGTTCATTTTATTGAACGCGTTCGTCGTTTAGCTCCAGTTAACGAACGTTCGTTCGTTAATCTGTTCGACGTTTTTCTTTTCTCGGATTTATTCCGCGATTTTTCTGATCGCGATTTCTGATCAGATTTTCGAACTAGTATAACTTTTCGCTCGTTTATCGGAATCAGGCGATTCAAGCGCCTAGAGTTTCGTCTCGAAATTCTCTTTCCGTTTAACCAACTCAAACAAGTTTTCTGTTTCTGTAAAATTTGACCTAGGTCCAGATTAGTAAACGAAGTTTGTTTCTTTCGTCGTTTGACTTTCGTTGCTTCGTTCGATTTGATTCTTTTTGCAAACCGGAGTTCTTAAGTTGAACTTTCTGGTTAGTTCTCTTATTTGAGTTTTACCCGTGCATTAGATGAGTACTTATTGTTTGCTTGTTTGTTTACGATAGAGTACCCGAGTGCGTCGCTTGCTACTTCGAATCGCTAGGTTTCGCAGATCATCAGCAAGGCAAGTAACACTTTGATCATACCCCTTTTACTATCCAGTTTTATTGCATTAGATCAATCCTTAACATTGCATGATTAGGATCTAATTAAATTGTGGGTATTGGGAAGTAGAAGAGGTAGTACCTATCACCTGTTTCATTATCAAACCTTTGGGAGTTACTTCTACGTTTGCTTATATTGCTATGCTATGCTTGTAGATGTGGATTGGGTTTGAGAGATATTCACGACAGATGTGAGATTGTTAATTAATGGTTTACTTAAGGTGGCAACTAAAACTCACATCTGGGTGGATTGAGGGACCTGGGTATTCCAGGATTGCATGTTTTTCTTTTTGGACCGCCACCCAGGTTCAAAGGGATCATGAGATTATTCATGCTAGAAACTTCCGTGTGCAGCCACAAGCTATTATGGGCTCTAGCATAGTTGATTAAGTTGTGTGAACTCTTACAGTGGTAGACTAGCAGATGTAGGGGATGTAGGTGTACCGGTCTACCCATCGTAAGGTGCTAACGCTTCTGAAAGACTGTGTCTCGGTCATCCGTTTCTCAAACATCATGTAGTGCGAGAATCAAGCGGAGGCGATCGAGTCTTGTGGGGAAAAGTGCGCAAACCTCTGCAGAGTGTACAATCTAATCATGGTTAGCCGTGTCCCCGGTTATGGACATCTTGAGTATCTAGTACTTGGATTATCATGTGAATCTCATCATGTTACTTTAATTAATCTTGTTGGGTTAATGATGATACTTAATTGAGATTGAGATGCTGTCAACCATCTCAATGTTTAACAACCACCATGATAGTTAAATAAAATTTATTCCTTTGCAGTAGGGAAAAACTGGCTTTTCGCAAAACTGTAACCATAGAGCTTTCTACCAGCCATATATGCATGTAGTATAGCATTATTATGTTCATTATTCTCTATGTGTTACATTGCCAGCATATTCCATGTGCTGGCCCGTTTCTGGGCTGCAACGTTTCATGTTGCAGACTTTTCAGACGACGAGTAAGGTGCCTTAGGTCGTGGTCTTATACTCAGTGATGCCGTTGGAGTTGATGGACTCACTATTCTTCCAAGTCTTCCCCTGTTATCGTATTAGATGGCCTTAAGCCATATTTATCATACTTATTCTCTTTTGAGATATTCGTTGTAATAAGTGTGTGATTGCTACTCTATTATAAATCCTCCATTTGTACTGTGCGTGTCAGCATTACTGATCCAGGGATGACACTGGTGCATAGCAGCACCGACTGTTTGAGGTCTGGTCGCTACACCCTCTTAGTGGTGTCCAAGGGCTCGGTAGCCGGATTATAGTGCTGCTTGAGAACGCCACTCTGTACTTTTGCTGCTAGGGCGGCGGTGTGCTCCTCTGTTTGGAGGGAACGTTCCGTATTTCCGTTTACGGTAATGACGCCACGTGGACCGGGCATCTTCAGCTTAAGATAAGCATAATGCGGCACCGCGTTGAATCTAGCGAATGCGGTTCATCCGAGCAGAGCGTGATAGCCGCTGCGGAATGGGACGATATCGAAGATTAGTTCTTCGCTCCGGAAGTTATCCGGAGAACCGAATACTACTTCCAGCGTTATTGAGCCCGTACAACGGGCCTCTACGCCTGGAATGACTCCTATAAAGGTGGTCTTTGTTGGTTTGATTCGTGAGGGATCAATTCCCATCTTTCGCACTGTGTCTTGATAGAGCAGGTTGAGGCTGCTACCACCGTCCATCAGGACTCGAGTTAGGTGGAACCCGTCAATAATTGGGTCAAGAATTAGTGCGGCTGAACCGCCGTGGCGGATACTAGTGGGGTGGTCTCGTCGATCGAAGGTTATCGGGAATGACAACCACGGATTGAATTTTGGGGCGACTGGCTCTACCGCGTAGCCTGAGAGCGCGCTTGAGCTCCCTTTTGGGGATATGTGTAATGTATATCATGTTCATTTTTTTTACTTGAGGGGGAAATTTCTTTTGCCCCCTGGTGTTTGGCTGCCGGGGCTCTTCGTCGTCGTTCTCGCTCTGCGATTCTCCTTCTTTTCCTCTGCTATTTGCTTTGCTGGCTTGTTTGAAGACCCGGCAATCTCTATTGGTATGGTTGGCCGGTTTTTCTAGGGTGCCGTGAATTTGGCAAGGACGATCAAGTATGCGGTCCAAGCTGGATTGTTTTCCGTTGCTCCTTTTATAGAGCTTCTTTCGCTGGCCGAACTTGGAGCCACTGAACCCGGCATGAATTGTTGTGTCATCGGTGTTATCGTCGTTGCTTCGGCGTTTGTTTCTATTGCACCGGAGCTTGTTGGTGCTGTTATTGGCCTCAGAGGGGCTTGTTTCGTTGGCCGTATTGTTACTACGGGCCAGCCAACTATCCTCTCCCGCGCAAAAGCGGGTCATGAGTGCCGTGAGGGATGCCATGGACTTTGGCTTTTCTTGGCCGAGGTGGCGTGCTAGCCATTCGTCACGGATGCTATGTTTGAAGGCTGCTAAGGCCTCGGCGTCCGGACAGTCAACTATCTGGTTCTTTTTGGTTAGGAACCTAGTCCAGAATTTTCTGGCTAATTCTCTAGGTTGTTGGACTATGTGGCTTAAGTCATCGGCGTCTGGTGGCTGGACATAGGTTCCTTGGAAGTTGTCTAGGAAAGCTTCTTCCAAGTCCTCCCAGCTGCCGATAGAATTTTCAGGCAGGCTGTTAAGCCAGTGCCGAGCTGGCCCTTTGAGCTTTAGTGGGAGGTATTTAATGGCGTGGAGATCATCTCCTCGAGCCATGTGGATGTGGAGGATAAAGTCCTCGATCCATACCGCGGGATCGGTTGTGCCGTCGTATGATTCCATATTGACAGGCTTGAACCCCTCGGGGAATTCGTGATCTAGTACCTCGTCTGTGAAGCAGAGAGGGTGTGCGGCACCTCTGTACCGTGTCGTATCGCGGCGTAGCTCTGATGGAGTCCGTCTGCTGCATTCGGACCGGGCGTGGTTAGGTTTGTCACGTCCGAATAGGTAGCCGTCTTCGTGCCTGGAGGCACGTTCTCGCGATCCGTAGATCGATCTTGTATGTCCTGCTCTACCGTCCAGGGTCTGCCGGAGGTCATACGTGTGACCCCAAATTCTTCCGTCTTTATTTTTGCGGGCTGGTTGGGCAGGCTGCTGTTCGGCCTGAGTTGTTGCTTTATCCCAATCGCGTGGTGTCCGGTCGGTCGCCCTGTCTCGACCACGTGGTGGTCGTTTCGCATTACGCAAGGGAGGTGTGTGCTCCGGTGCCTCCTCATCGAATTGAGGTAGCAGTCTGCGTTTTGGGTAGCTCTTGGTTGGGCGCTTGAGGCCGTATTCTTCTGCTGTCAGGACGACAGTTCATCTGTCGACGAGCAGATCTTGTTCAGCTTGAAGGTGCTGCTGCTTCTTTTTCAGGCTCCTTGCAGTGGCTATGAGTTGAAGCTTAAAGCGCTCCTGCTCCAGAGGGTCCTCCGGCACGATGAAGTCTTCGTTGCCGAGGCTTGTCTCCTCTTCGGAGGGTGGATGGTAACTATCGTCCTCCGAGTTATCTTCTATGGCCTGTTCATCGGGGTTGTCTTGCGTGTTGTCATGTTCCTCCTGTTCGGATGCAGCGCCGACAGGGTCTTCGTTGTTTTCGGCGTTGCTCGGAGTACTATTTTCTCCGGTGCCAGTGTTGCCATCCTTTGAGCGACGAGACTTAGAACGGCATTTGGGGCGCCGGCGCTTGGACTGCGTCTCCGAGGGTTTGATCTTATCCGGCTCTTCTTTATCGTCGCCGGATCCTTTAGGTGTATCAACCATGTACACGTCGTACAAAGAGGTGGCCGTCCAATGTCCAGTGAATGGCGGGTCTTGGCCTTGCTCCCTGTTGGCATCGTCGTCCATACCGTCGGTGTCTTCGGAGCCATAGTCAAGCACGTCGGTTAAGTCATCGACGGTGGCTATGAAGTGGGTGGCAGGTGGGAAGAAAAATTCCTCATCGTCCGCCTCTAGCTTGAACCGAACATAGTTCGGTTGTGAGTCTTCCTCCAAGGACAAGTTCTTCAAAGAATTTAGTACGTCACCCAAAGGCGAATGCTGGAAGATGTCTGCGGCGCTAAATTCGAAAATCGATAACCGATCCAGCTCGGTGTCCGTAGGCGCACTTGATCCGGAACGTATAGCCAGAGACGAGTCTGGGGTTCCGTCGACGCGAGCATTGCAGGATGTCCAGTCCGTGTGCGGCTCCAACGCCGTGGACTTTATGGCCTCGGAGGGGATGATCTGCCTTGGTACTGAGGCCGTTGCGGCAACAGGATCCAACTCCTGGGTGTGCTCCGATGACAGATTTAAGTCAGGTTCATCGGGGAGAAGGGGAGCGATCGCCGCGGTCTCAAATCCATCGAAGATCAAGTCTCCACGGATATCCACGACGTAGTTCAAGCTTCCAAATCTGACCTGATGGCCAGGGGCATAGCTATCGACCTGCTCCAGATGGACAAGAGAGTTGCCCCGCAGTACGGAGGCGCCGAACACAAAGATTTGTCCGGGGAGAAAAGTTTCTCCCTGAATGACGCCATTACTGACGATCGAAGGGGCCATCGAATCCTTTCGTCGACGGCACAGTGGAACTCTCAATGAAAGCACCAATGTCGGTGTCAAAACCGGCGGATCTCGGGTAGGGGGTCCCGAACTGTGCGTCTAGGATCGATGGTAACAGGAGACAGGGGACACAATGTTTACCCAGGTTCGGGCCCTCTCTATGGAGGTAATACCCTACTTCCTGCTTGATTGATCTTGACGAATATGAGTGTTACAAGGGTTGATCTACCACGAGATCGTTATGGCTAAACCCTAGAAGTCTAGCC
This sequence comes from Aegilops tauschii subsp. strangulata, assembly GCF_002575655.3. NCBI lineage: Eukaryota > Viridiplantae > Streptophyta > Magnoliopsida > Poales > Poaceae > Aegilops > Aegilops tauschii. Next base: position 233,558,769 of record NC_053039.3, read on the forward strand.
TATGAGTATATGGTAATGAATTTGTCCTACCCGGACTATGCCCTCCGGTTTATATAGACACCGGAGAGATCTAGGGTGGCATGAGGTCGGTTACATAGGAGGGAATCTTCATAGTCGGTCGCCTAGCTTGCCTTCCACGCCAAGTAGAGTCCAATCCGGACACGGGTATAGTCTTCGGTCTTTGTGTCTTCACAGCCCATCAGTTCGGCCCATGGATAATAGGTCGGACGCCCGAGGATGGCATTGTACGGAAGGCGTATGTGGGCGACATCGAAGTCGATGAGCTCAGTGCGGTAGTTGTCGCGCTTGCCGAAGGTGACAGGGAGGCGGATTTGCCCTATCGGGGTGGTGGAGCCGTCGGTTACTCCTGAGAAGGGCTTGGTTGGCTGCAGCTGATCATATGGCACTTGAAGGCGATCAAACGTCTCAACGGAGAGAACATTGAGCCCTGCACCGCCGTCGATGAGGGTCTTGGTGACAAGGGCATTGCTGATGATGGGCGAGCAGAGCATCGGGAGGGCGCCGATAGTTGCCGCGCACTCGAGCTGGTTGGACGAGCTGAAGGTGATGGTGTACTTGGACCACCTGAGCGGGCGCGTGGCTTTGAGCCTGGGGAGGGCCGCGTTCACCTCACGAGCGAACTGCTTGAAGATGCGTTGGGAGGCTAGGGCCTGAGAACCACCCAAGATGCAGGAGATGGCGCGAGGCTCCTGGAAGCCCCCAGCCCCCTCGTCCTGGTGGTGGTCGTCGTTCCTCGTTGGTGGTGGCAGCAGCGGAGGGAGGCCAGCGTTGCCCTGAGGGCAGTCCTCACGAGGCTGGTCCCTCCAGGCACCCTCGTGAGGTTGGTCCTGCCAGCGGTCCTCACGAGGTCGGTCGCGCCACTCCTGGCGGGGGCCGCGATCGTCCCAGCGTCCTCCACTTCTGCCTCCTCCACGGTCGTAGCCTCGGTCGTTGCGCTCGGGGCGTCGACCGAAGCGCCCGTCGCGGATGGCCCTGAGCTCCTGACAGTCGTTGGTGTTGTGGCTGTGTACGTTGTGGAAGGCGAGAATGGGCGGTTGGCCTTGGATGACTTTGGGTGGTCGCAGCCGCGCTTCATCTCTGGTTCCGTCGCGAACACGACAGTCCCCTTGCACTTCACGTCCTTGGTGTTGGCCTTCTTGTCTTTCGAGTCGGCCGCTGGAAGCTCGTGGAGGGAGAGGCGTCCCTCCTCAGCTCTCGCGCACTTGGTTGCCATGTTGAACATCTCCAGAGCCGTGCACAGGTCCTCGTGTATGGCGAGCTCCTCCTTCATCTTGACATCACAGACGCCATCGGAGAATGCTGAGATGATGGCCTCGTCCGTCACCTTGGGGATCTTGAGGCGAACGCTGTTGAAATGCTGGATGTACTTCTGCAGGGTCTCCCCTGGCTACGGCTTGATGCGCCGCAGGTCACCAGCGGCAGGTGGGCGGTCGCGGGTGCCTTGGAAGTTGGCGACGAAGCGCTCGCGCATCTCGCCCCAGGAGGAGATCGATCCCGCGGGCAGGTTCAGGAGCCACGAGCGCGCGCCGTCTTTGAGCGCCATGGAAAACCAGTTTGCCATGACCTTCTCCTCGCCGTTGGCCGCCTCGATGCTCAGCTCGTAGAGCTGCAAGAACTCAGCAGGGTCGGGGGTGCCGTCATAGCGCGGAGGCAGGTTGGGCTTGAACATGCCGTGCCAGACAACGCTGCGCAGCTCGGGGGTGAAGGCGCGGCAGCCCACTGTGGTCACTGGAGCCCGTCGTGGAGGTGGAGCCTGGTCTTGGTACCGACGCGTCGCTGCCGCAGGCGGTGCGCGATCTTGACGTGGTGGTGCTGGGAGTGTAGGAGCATCTTCTTGCGGCCGAGGGATTTCATGCAGCTTCCTTCTTCACGCGCGGGCGCCCTGCGTGGTGGGTCGCGCCGCGGGGCCGCGGGTCTTGGTGCGAGGGCGACGTCTTCATGTGGAGGTGGCGGAGGTGCTCCATGGGCTACGTCGCCCGCTGCAGGAGGCGGACGACGCAGCGAAAGGGACGGTGCAGGAGAGCCCCCCGCGGCGCTGACGAGCTCGGTGATGCGGTCCAGCCAGTCTTCGTAGAGGTCGTCGACGGGGCGGTAACGCAGGAGCTCCCGCGCCATGAGCAGCGCAGCCTGCGCATCCGCGGGTTCGCGACGAGCATGGGACGACGAGCCGGCCGGAGTCAGCGACGGGGTGGCGGTGCGTCCGTCCCGCCGCACGGAGGGGTGCAACGACGAGGCTTGCTGCTCGTTCCCTGCCGGGCCGGTAGCGGCGTTGGCAGCTGGTGATGGAGAGCGACGGGGAGGCCCGCCGACGGGCGCCGTCTGAGCGACGCGAGCGTTGAGAGCGGCTTGGCGCTCAGCATGGGCTCGATGAGCGTCAGCCATGTAAGTGGTGGAGTAGTGGTACATCGAGCGGCGGAAGAGAAGTTCCAGCGCCCCCTACCTGGTGCGCCAAATGTCGGATTACGGGTTCCGTAGACCCTTGAGAGGTTCGAACTCTGGGGTGCGCACGAAGAACACTCTCTCCTTAGCTCGCTCGCTCAACCGTTCCACGGCTTAGCTCGACGAACCCGAAGAACAGAGAGACACAGGGGTTTATACTGGTTCGGGCCACCTTGCGATGTAATATCCTACTCCAGTGTGTGGTGGATTGCCTCGAGGGGCTGAGGATGAACTAGTACAGTGGATGTAATAGCCTCAGGAGGTGAGGTGTTCTTGAGCTCGATTAGCTGGTGGGTGTGAGGATGATCTGAGTGATCCGTCCGAATCCCCCCTCCCCCCCCCGCTACGGTGGTGGCTAGGTCCTATTTATAGTGGCCTTGGTTCTCTTCCTAAATGTTTAGGCAGGAAGGGATCCACAACGGCCAAGTTTGAAGGGGGACAACTAGTACAAGCTACCCTGACAAAAGTAGTCTTCGCCTGCCAAAGGCTCTGGTGGTGACGCTGCTGTGGGCTCCGCGATGACCTTCGTCCTGCCGTGCTGCTGGTCTTGGTCTTGTTGCACCGATATGGAAACCTTTGCCTGATGCCTCGGGATCCCGCGCCTGCGTTTGCCTCCTTAGCACCAAAGAGCAAACTGGTACACTGTGCCCGCTGGCGCCCGCCTGTCCTTGGTCGTCATGGCTCACGTCACGTGAACCTCGCGAGGTGCCCCTTGCATAGATATCTCCGCTCCTCGGGAACTAGCCTAGTGAGGCCACCCCCAGGGAGGTCTTGGTGTCGTCCACCTCGCGAGGCTTGGCCCCTCGCAAGGGTCTTGCATTGTTGCTGCTAGAGCTGGGCCGTACCGGGCCGTTGGCGGAGCCACGCCACGGGCCGCAGGCAGGCAAGTCTGGGCACCCCCGTTTCTAAGACGCCGACAGTATAGCCAACTGCTGGCTATATGATGTTGTCATGTCATATATAGTGATCATTTATAGTTACTCATATAATAAGGTGAGCTATAAAGTTGGCTATAAAAGTAGTACTACTTTTTCTCATGTTCTCTCTATCTCTTTCTTCATATTTATTGCATCTGCTAGGAGTCCGCATATAGCTCTTTTGCATAAGATCCCACTTTACTTATTTTTTATGTCTTTTTTTCACTTAGACCAAATTATTACCATGTAAGGCCCTTCCCAGTGCTCCACGGTGGACAGGTACTAAGCATGCCACATAAGCAAAAAAAATGACATGGCACAACAATTAAGGAGGAGAGAGAGCACTTTGGTGACCCAGGAAAAACCAATGCCAAGCGCGTGAACCAAGGTAAACCACTTAAATGAAACAACTTGACCAATGCATGAAAAACTTTAGGTGCTAACTCATTAAATAAAGTGTGCTTAGCAACAACAAGTTGCTAACGGCGGCTATGGGATTGCTCAGCTTCTGGCCAGGGAGAGATCCCTGCTCGGCTTGCCAATGCTGCCAGTGACGGCGCCCGCGGGTGTCGTTTTCTTCTTGGAGGCGCTGCCAAGGCCTTCAGCTTTGCCCCTCTTCGAGCTCGGGGGAAACCCTAGGTCGGGTTCCCCCTGACCGGATAGCGATGGCGTCTCGGCATCGTATTCCTTCTCGAAGGTGTTATCTTGCTTGCTCACGGTGTTCCCGGTGTTGGCTTGGATGATGTTGGAATTCTTGTTGGTTCGGCGCTGCTAGTCGTGGTTCGGGCTTGACGGGTTTAGGTGTGATGTATCTTCTATTCGGGCTGAGCATCCCTTATCTCTCTGCTCCAGACACCATGTTCACCCCTGTCTGTGTTCGTGTCATGTGTTGTATCCTCTGTACTCATTCTATTCCTTCTATCAATGAAATGATACGCAAGCTTTGCGTATTCGCGAAAAAATAACAAATTGATAAGGTATTTAATACATTTAGCACCTCATTTAAGTATTTTTGCATTGGAAGAGGTCTAAGTGGACTATAAATCTACTATTGTGCTTACTTTTATATACTAGCCAAGTTTAGCTAAGTTTTCTGCCCCTAGTGCCTGGATAGGCGAAGCTCCTCGTTCGATCGCACTCTCCATGCATGTAAATAAGAGGAGATTTTATTGTAGAAAGTAACCCGCTTGTGTTACTGAAGCTGAACAGCTGTCCCGCCCGGGGTGATAAGACCGGGAGTGGGTACCGTTTGGCCTTTTGGGAAATCTGGAGTTTATTCAAAGTGGAAACTAAAATAGGGCAGTCAAATCCATGATGCGATGTAACTGTAAAAAGCTCCATACCCTCGTAGTCATAAAACTAATATAAATAGGTCCGATTAAAAAAGTCCAACGGTGCTAGTATGCTGCTGCATATCCCTCCAAACCATTCAATGCCACATTGAAGAGAGACTACTACGGAAGACGATGGGGAGAATCCGGACATAAATAAAAACGATAGGAACACATGTGTGGCATGTTTGATTTAGTGCATGAGCTGCTGTGCAACACTGAAACTTTCTTGTTGAGCACTGCTTGGAGCTGTACTAGCCATCCATCAGGATGTATCCGACTCACAACCATTGATTAGCGTGTCGTGTGCACATCGGGCAGAAAAGTATCGTGTGCACATCCATTCCGTTCTTGCTTCCAAGGCGAAGGATAGTTGCGGTTGTATACTTTTTTTTTTGGAGGGAAACGGAGGCACCTCCAGAAAATGTTGTAAATTTTCAGACCAAATATTCAGTCTTCACGGAACTGTCGCTGAATAAACTGAAACATTACAAATAACCTGAAGCTAGTTTGTTAACGAAAAGAGGCGGTACACACCTTAAAACATACTCCGTTCACAGCTAGTATAAGATATATTAGATATTTCAATATAGACTACATACGAACTGAAATGAATTAACGAACGCACTGAAACATGTCCATACACATCCGGTTCAGAAAAAAGCTAGAACATCTTATATTTGTGAACGGAGGGAATAGAAGCAACATACCATCCTTTATAACATCTGACTGCTCATGTATTGGGATTTCCCAGTAAACTAAAGCCTCTGCGAGGTAAAAGTCCCAGAAATTATCAGATTAGAATGAACATGTAAACCTGAAGAAGTGGGTTCTATTGCAGAAGGTAATTTGGTAACCTGGATAACTTTGAAAAACAGAATGCACTCAGAACAGCATTGTTTTTCATAATCTAAAAAATTATCAGATAGGCACACTCGGAACAGCATTCTTTCTACAACCTGAACTCTTTAGTTATCTTATCTTGTCTTGTGTTGCTAAAACTTAGAAACCCATCAACCACAGCATAAATCTCTTGAAGACTCCACTGTATGCAGATCTAAGAAAATGGATAAGTAAACACTATTAACTTGTCAAAGATACCGACAGATATGGAGTAAGGATCAAAGGATAGCTGTACTTGCTTCAAGATTACTCACAAGGAGCCAAAACTCGTCTCCCAAGGTTTAAAATAGAGGCGATTACCGATAAGGCTTTGATTAAAGAGAGCTGGTGGTAGTAGTGTATTGTAATTAAGCACAGAAAGTGGGGATTCTTAATACAAAACGTCTTTGCAGGCTTCCTGTAAATATACACAAAGGAAACAGGAAAGGGAAAGCAGCTCACACACCTCTCTTTCTTTGTTTACTGTTTTTAAATGTGCTAAACTTGCAAAGGCAGAACAAGAACCAAAATAACAAAGCTGCTAGGCTATAATTAAAGTGGAAACAAACACAGAACTCAGAGCTAGAGGACCTTTTCCTATTGTAGGCTGCAAAATAGTATGTTATTTAATCTAACCTTGCACATGGGCACATGGCCTTCAAGCATCCTTTCATGGGAACATAACCTAAGTGAACTAGCGTACCAGACAAGTAGCTGCACCATTTGGCTGAGGTTCGGGAACAATGAAAGTATTATATTGTTCATGTTTCATGTCCTGTCAACACTGAGCTTTAGTCTGCAGCTTTCACTAGCTGTTGCATGTTTACAGTACAAAATGGTAATGTTGCTCCTAACCTCACAACTGCATACGGTAAACATTACTCCTATAAAAGGTGCCGGAATAACTGCCTTCTAGGGCATAGGCTCCCGTGAGGTTCCTCGCGCCGCTCGTTTTGTGTGCGCCTCTCACCGATGCTTCCTTGACGTTCCCGGCTGTTCGATCTCCATGTCCGCCTTGCACCCAACTGATTTTCCTCGGAGGTCCATGAAGCATGGGCCACGGGCACGCGAGGCCACTTGGTCTGCCTCCCGCTGCCCTCGCCTTGGGTGTGGGTTGTTTGGTCCGCATTCTCGCGTGCACCGAGTACGTCTATGCGTCCGAGCTGTTGTGTTGGCGTACGACGGGCATGCCCACGCATTGGCGATGGGGTCTGCCGTACTAGATCCCAACCGACTATCCCGGTCAGAGGTTGACTAGTCGTGGACCCGGTGCGGGGCCGGTGTCTTGGACGTTGGGCAAGGATGATTCATTTTCTGGTGGGCTGGTGGGGGTCCGACCTGGCTGTGTCCCACCGGGTTAGTCCGCCCAGAGGTCGGCTGACGATGGACCCAGTGCGGAGCCGGTGTCATGCGCACCGGGTACACATGGTTGTTGTTGGGATGTTATGCTCACGTGTGTCGGATACGCCTGTGCATTTGTCGTGGGGTACGCCTTGCTTGGATGCCATCCAGCTATGCCGGCTTGATGTGTGAAAATGCTTATCGACTTTGCTTTCCCGTCCTCTTCGCACATGCATACAATGGGACGTGTAACATCCCTCGGAGTTTCCTGTGCCAGTGCTTCGATGCCCTTTCTAGACTACCCAGTTGTATGTTAGTGCTGGGCCATCATTTGGGTCCGTGTGTTAGTGTGTTTGGTCGACTGCCCGGGTGAGTGAGGACATTGGCTGGGGGTGTTCCCGTTTGGCATGCTGGGTTAAAGCGTGTCCTCGGTTGGTTGTCCAGCACCGTCTTTCTCCGTGGCTATACCCTCGTGCTTCCCATGTTCTTTTCTTCCCATCGAAGCACCCTCCTTCACGCCCGTCGTCTAACGTCGAACAAAGCTCACCGGCTTCCTCCTATTTCGCTCCCCTCGAATCGAAGGGGTTCTGTAAGATTTTTGTCGCTCCTCCTGCCAAAGCTCTGTTGCATGCCAGTCGTCTCACATAACAAGGCTCGCCGGCTTCCTCTGGCTTTGCTCCCTTGGAATGGAAGGGGTTATACGAGCGTTTTCGTCTGTGCTCCTGCCAACTTGTTGAGCTAGGGTTTGTATGCCCTTTCTTCTTTCTCTGATCTCTTTTGCACGCTAACTATCCATTTTCTTTCCCTGCTAGTTTGCAGGTATTGCCAACTTCTTCTCACCGTTCGGTTGCAACCATTCTTGGACTTCTTCTCTTTGACGTGGGCTATCTCATCGATGTGTTTGTTCTTGTCGCTCATGTCCACCGCGTCAAGGGTTGCTCGATCGATTTCTCCATGGTTGTTTCGCCACCTTTTGTGTGTCTTATATAGCCGATTCTTATCATGTTGGTTATCAGTCGTCTTATTTTTTGGTGTAGTTTCTTGCTGAATATATTTAAGTTGTATTGTTGATTCGTGTGTAAAGATGTGGTCTGTTATCGTCTCTGTAATCCCTGTTTTGGAGGGCATGTCGGTACAGCTTAGTTTACTAGTGGTTTCTTATGTGTGTGAGATTGCTGAAGGTGGGCTTGTGCTGGCCAAAATAGGGATCAAGCTACTTGGGATGTCGTCTCTCCCAAGTCAAAGATCCTCGCTCGTGAGTGCCTTCTGTGTCGTCCGATCCGCGCCCGCCTCATGGCGGTGCCTACCTGCCGCACTATCAGCCGTCTGATCGGGCCTAGGCGTTCGTCGACATTCCTACCTGGTGCCGGACGCCCTAGTTCCATCACCATGGTCTTGGGGTCCATCTCCAAGGGACATGCACATCACATATACTAAGGTGAACTCTATCCTTTATGCATGTCTAGTTGGTTATCTCATGATGGCATACTACTTGAACCTCCTCCCTTGTGCATACATAGGAGAATCACACATGTTAAGGAGGAGTGCAAACACAAGTTTACACCTACATCATCCATGAGGGAAGCTTGGAAGCAGAGAAAAAAGCACAAGACAAAGATGGAGGATCTACCATCTGGCGGTCGGACTATCCGGTCACTTTGTGCGGACTGTCTGGCTAGAAGGGCACATAGCACCCAAAGAAAAAAAAAATTAGTCGGACGTTGACCTAACTGTCTGGCCACCCAAAGTGTCCGATCACCCGAGTTTGCACCCGCATTCGACCATCTGCGAGTCCACCTCGTGCTTTCTCCAACGCCTGGACTGTCCGCACACTTTCCGGCCGGACTGTCCGGCCGAGTCTTGCCGCGCGTAGTAAAAGGCCCACGGTCCATGTATTCCCTTCTCACATACCCCTTCGTGGGTGGACCAATTATAACACTCCCCCACCACCTCTCTAGGGTTAGAAAAGACTAGAACTAAAACCATAGATATTTTCTCATGTATCTTCCCTTTGTGGGATCTATCTTCCCTAGTGGAACAATGTCCTCGTCTTGAGGAGAAGGGTTCCCCTAGCAAATCATCAAGACATCCACTTGTGGAGAAGAAAAGCTTCATAGAAGCATCAAGTCCTCTTTGTTCTAGGACTTGGGGAAGAACCCTATCTTGTTCCATCTCTCTCATAGAAGCATCAAGCCCTCTTTGTCAAGGGTCTAACTATGTGTATTTTGATTTGCATGTACGTGTGTTGATTTGAGTGTTTTCCCTCGTGTTCCCCCTCCAGTTCATCATATTCTTTGCGTTCTTCCACAAATTCACCTCAATTCATGAAGACTGGGCTAACCTTGAGGCTTTACCTACATAATTTGGGATCATGAGTTTGTACCTTCCTTTGCGTTCCCCTAGCCCAATTTTTTCTTTTTCCCCATCCATTTTGAGCAAGAAATCTCATTTTCCCGCCCCAAATCAAGTTTTTGGACCCCTTTAGGATCTGAACTTTCCTTACCCGCCCGGACTGACCAGGCATTTTCGAGCCAAACTGTTTGAACAACTCATTCGTAAAACAAAATCGGATCTAACCTGCCTGGATGTCGCCAGGACTGTCGAGCCAAGTGTGCGGCCAGACAAAATCAGCTTCAGGGTTTTCATCATTTTGGCCATAACTTTCACATCCGAACTCCGATTTAAGCGATCTTACGCTCTTTTTGAAGCTATCGACGCGCCTAAGACCCTCACATATGTGTCTACATCGTGGCAACCATGAGCACCGTTTGGAGGTGTTCCTAAGTGTTGTGCCGCAAGCCGGTGTCGTGGACCATCTGCAGCAGGCGCCTGCTTCTTGTGAGCATCACCTCCATGGATGTGGGTTGTGCTCACTTGGTCATGTGATTGGAGGGATCTCTTTTGTCCTTGGTCTAAGTGTGTAGGTGCGTGCGATCACGCTGATGGATAGAAGTAGAGGGCCGCTTTATAGGATGGTGCAAGTTGCGGTGTGTTCGCATGTGCATTGGCCATGTCGTTGTACAATCTGCTCCTCGATGCATGCTCCCCGGCATCAGTTTCCTACATGCCTTCTCTTCCATTACTCCCCTCGGCATGCGAAGTAGCTGATGTGTAAGTGCGGATGCATTATTGACCGTTCTATGCATCGGGAACTGCTTCTCCTCTATTTCTTCACCCTCTCATTCGTTTGTGTTCAACAAGTACATGTTCTACAATCTTTTAGCATTTCACGTCCTTCTTAAATAATTTTCCTATTTTCTACTCCCTTCGTCCCATAATATAAGAACTTTTTTATACTAGTGTAGTATCAAAAACACTCTTATATTACGGGACGGAGGGAGTATCAAACTAGGCACATACTCCTACTCGAAACCATAGCCCTCGGGTCTGGTCATTCCGAAGTGGGGTTTCAGGTGGACGTGGTTGCCCAGATTCATTGCTTCGATCATGGCTTGAAGATAATCGCCATCATCACCCACGACCCAGGGGTTGTTTAGGGATTATCAAGACCGTATCGAGCTCCCTTCAAATGGAGGAGATAAAAAATATCGGTTTCAATGCAGAGTTCACCGACCACGTTCGTGTAACGAAGTAAGGCGCATCGTCCTTAAGTGCTTGCCCAGCATGCCAAGTGAGCACCACAGATTTTTTTTCTTTGGTGAGGACATATTCGTCTATGGGGTGGTGATCGGCAAAGACAGTGATGTGTTGAGGAGCACCTTGGTGATTGGGAGGATTGTCGGCGCGCGTGGGGCCACCGTCATGCGGTGGCTTGGGTCGCGCACGTGTGAATTGTCACGTCCACTTTTTCGCACGTGAAGAGTGGGCCATACCCTCATGTTGGCGTCTTCGGCCCCTGAGGCAGCCCCTCGATCCCATGTGCGCCGCCCCACGCACAACCTGGTGGCCTGGTCCGTGCTTAGGTGGGGTTGTGGTCATTCGATCTTTTTCTGCTCGACACACGAAAACTTCCTACCATCACATAGCTTAACATGTTGCTTTCAGATGTGTGTGCTGCATGGTTCGCTGAGATCTTATTTCTAATGGTATGCTTAACTTTTAGGTTGCATTTGTTGGAATCTATTTCATAAGGTTACTTGCCTTCTTTCTAGGGTCGATGGACCATAAGAAAAATTCAAAGTCCATTCGCCTACTTAAGCAAATGGCTTACGTGTCGCAAAAGAAAGCAATGGAAAATGATCATCGTCGGACCAAATGCAAATGTAGTAAAAACATAATTATTTTCATATAGTTTAGAAGAAAAAACTCAAATAGTTCACTTCCTTCCAAGCTGCAGTTAGTCTTTGCGCCAATGGCGCAACTAGCAATCTATTGCTAGAAAGGGAGAAAGGGGGCGGTGTTTGTGTGTGGGATCGATAAGGACACACACACACACACACACGGAGAGAGAGAGAGAGAGAGAGGGAGGGAGAGAGGGGGAGAGAGAGCACATGTTCATGAGCGGCATAGGGAGACATGCCTACTAGATGGAAAGATCGAGAACGGCCTTTGGATTTTGTGGTCTGGCGAGATGGTGTGTTCTGGTATGTCTTCCTGGCCTTTGGATGTTACGACCTTGTCGATCGGTGTATGTGGCTACACGTTCTCATTGATCGCTCTCACCTAGCCTAATCATCTCGTCGATGTACTTGGCTTCCTTCTACTCGTGTGGTTTCGGCTGGGGGTGTGTGGTTCCAATGGTTCAGGTCATTTGTCGTGGGGGTCTGGTCGGGCTTTGTATCAATCTGGTCGTTAGGTTAAACTACCTGGACAACAAAGCATATGGTCAATGATCATTGTTTTCTGTCATTAGTAAAAATGTAAGGCAATTACAAACACAATACAAATATAATCACTTGCAGGAAATTCACCAGAAATATTGTTCAAATGGTTCACCTAATTTCAAGGTGGTTATTTTCCCGTCGCATTTACGAGATGAGTAAAGGCTGAAGCATAACAAAAATCTCAGAGTCCATTCGCCCGCTCAAGAAAATGACTTATGTGTTGCCACAGAAAGCCATGGGCAAGGTTCATCATCAAGGAAAATACAAATGTGGTAAAAACATAATCATTTGCAGACAACTGACGAAAAAAAATCCTTCAAATAGTTGGCTTAGCTTTCAGGCTGCAGTTGGTCTGTGCGCCAATGGTGTAATGTGTCATATAGTAATAATAAAGTCATAAACCCACAATGTGTGCCCGGGGAGCATGGGCGTACCCCACATGCCAACTCGGGTGCACTGAGCGTTTGCAGGCCAGGTCTGTGGCTATTTGACTGTTGGCGTGCGTCGGCTGGGTTATCCTCTACATTGTTGCCGGGTCGATTTAGGGTGGTTGCTTTCCGGCTTCATTTTACCGACCACTTTGGGTGTGCTGTCGGTTGTCGGTTAGAAGATCGTTGGGTAGGCTAGTTCTTGGTATGTCTGGGTCGGCGTTCTGGTGCTTGGTTTGTCTAGTTTGGTGTTACCTGGGTCGGCATGCACCATCTAATTAACACAACATGATCAAAGTCATTGGAATCATGTGTTTGCATATGATTGTGAAAAACCTCCTCAAATAGTTCACTTGATTCTCAGGTTGTATTTTGTTTTTGCTTGAAAGACAAGAGCGGGATGCGCGGCAAAGTTCACATATATCTCATGGTCAGAGCTGGCTGAATCAGACAACAACGCGGTGGCCAGCTAAAACTTGGGCTAGTGGACCGGCGCTTAGCAGCTGCCTTTTGTTTTTCACAATTTTGGGGGAAGAGATTAGTTTAGGGAGTGGCAAACCAATCAATACTACTAAGTACTCGACCGATTTTCTTTTACTTTTTTTAAGTTTTTAAGTTTTTAGCTTTTTTAGGAGAGTTTATTCTTTAGCTATGGAACAATGTGTGGTGTCCAGCAGCGGAGTGCTTCTTTGTAGCCCTTCTAGCGCTGAACTGGTGCGCACGCGCCCTGTGATCGTGGGCCGGCTGCCGGGGGGGTGACCCCCAGGTAGGAAACGGAACCCGAATCCTCTTTCAAAACATCAGGGCGGCTGGCGCCCCTCAATCCGGCTGGCCTGTAGGCCGGCTTCCCAGCGCGGGCCAGATGGGCGGCTTCCCGGCTCGGCCAGCGGCCATTCCATCCGGACATACAACAAAACAACTCCCCACGACGGGGCATGATACATCTCCATCGTATCTATAATTTTTTATTGTTCCATGCATATATTCTACAACTTTTACATACTTTTGGCAACTTTTTATACTATTTTTGGGACTAACATATTGATCCAGTGCCCAGTGCCAGTTCCTGTTTGTTGCATGTTTTTTGTTTCGCAGAAAATTCATATCAAACGGAGTCCAAACGGGATAAAAACTTACGGAGATTTTTTTGGAGTATATGTGAATTTCGGGAAGTGGAATCAACGCGAGACAATGCCCGAGGGGCCCACGAGGGTGAGGGGGCGCCCCAGGGGGTAGGACGCGCCCTGGGCCCTCGTGGCCACTCCGTAAGGCGGTTGGTGCCCTTCTTTAGCTACAAGAAAGCCAATATCTGGATAAAAATTCTGTCAAAATTTCAGCCCAATCGGAGTTACGGATGTCCGGGAATTTAAGAAACAGTGAAAGGGCAGAATCAGGGAGCGCAGAAACAGAAGGAAACAGAGAGAGAGAGAGAGAGATCCAACTCTTCCCTCCTTTATGAAGCGGTGTAACCCCTCTTTTACCTGCTGTAATCTCTACTTAAACATGGTGCTCAACGCTATATATTATTTCCCAATGATGTATGGCTATCCTATGATGTTTGAGTAGATCCGTTTTGTCCTATGGGTTAATTGATGATCGTGATTAGTTTGAGTTGCATGTTTTATTATTGGTGTTGTCCTATGGTGCTCTCCGTGTCGCGCAAGCGTGAGGGATCCCCGTTGTAGGGTTTGCAATATGTTCATGATTTGCTTATGGTGGGTGGCGTGAGTGAGAGAAGCACAGACCAGAGTAAGTAGGTTGTTTGCGTATGGGAGTAAAGAGGACTTGATGCCTTATAATGCTATGGTTGGGTTTTACCTTAATGATCTTTAGTAGTTGCGGATGGTTGCTAGAGTTCCAATCATAAGTGCATATGATCCAAGAAGAGAAAGTATGTTAGCTTATGCCTCTCCCTCAAATAAAATTGCAATAGTGATTACCGGTCTAGTTATCGATGGTCTAGGGACAAATAACTTTCTCGTGACAAAAAGCTCTCTACTAAAACTAACTTAGTTGTTTCTTTATCTAAACAACCTCTAGAATTTATTTACGTGCTATTTATTATCTTGCAAACCTATCCAACAACACCTACAAAGTACTTCTAGTTTCATACTTGTTCTAGGTAAAGCGAACGTTAAGCGTGTGTAGAGTTGTATCGGTGTTCGATAGAACTTGAGGGAATATTTGTTCTACCTTTAGCTCCTCGTTGGGTTCGACACTCTTACTTATCGAAAGAGGCTACAATTGATCCCCTATACTTGTGGGTCATCAAGACCTTTTTCTGGCGCTGTTGCCGGGGAGCAATAGCGTGGGTGAATATTCTCGTGTGTGCTTGTTTGCTTTATCACTAAGTGGATTTTATTTGCTGTTTTAAGTTGTTCTCTATCTTTAGTTATGGATATGGAACATGAAATACCAAAAAAAATTAGGTTTACTTGCTACTCATGGAGATGGGGAACCTCCTAAAACCCTCGATGCTCATTATGTGAAAGATATTATGCACTACTTTAATAATCCTGAGAAAACCCCATTCATTTGTATAATGGGAGACACGTTGGATCAACGTGAAACTTTAGGGATTATCGCTTGACTCAAAAAGGGAAACTATGATGGGATCAAATTTATATGTTGCATTGGTATGCTCCGCAACTATGCTTGAGATATGATTATACTTGTTTCTCTAAGATGAAGGCTCCACACCTTCCCTTTTCATGCAAATTTAATGATAATGAAACCTTATCTTCTTATGCTAATGGTATATATGATTACTATGATGTGGAACGAATAGAAGAATTTGTTGCTTTTAAGGGTGCTTGTGAAATTGAATCTTTGTTTAAAGAGTTTGAAGATTTTGATGATTTAGTTTATAGACCTGAAAATTTAGCTATCCTTAAATATTTCTATGAGAATTATAAATACAATTATGATATTGATGAATTTATTGAGAAAGTCTCCGTTGTCCGAGAAGAGACTAATATTTTGCAGGAGTCTATGGAAGAAGAAATTGATGAAACTGTGAGCTCATTGGATGAAAAAGATGATGAGGAGAGCGAAGAACAAAAGGAGGAAGATCGGATTAGCTACCCGTGCCCACCTTATAATGAGAGTAACTCTCCAACTCATAGATTATTTAATGTCCCTTCGTTCTTACCGAAGGATGAATGCAATGATAATTGCTATGATCCCATTGATTCGTTTGAAATATCCCTTTTTGATGAACTTGATGCTTGCTATTCTTGTGGCAAAGATGCCAATATGAATTATGCTTATGGAGATGAACTTGCTATTGTTCCTTATGTTAAACATGAAATTGTTGCTATTGCACCCACACATGATAGTCCTATTATCTTTTTGAATTCTCCAAACTACACTATATCGGAGAAGTTTGCACTTATTAAGGATTATATTGATGGGTGGCCTTTTACCGTTGCACATGATAATTTTGATGAATATAATATGCATGTGCTTGCTGCTCCTACTTGCAATTATTATGAGAGAGGAACTACATCTCCGCCTCTCTATGTTTCCAACACGATAAAATTGCAAGAAACTTCTTATGCTATGCATTGGCCTTTACTTGATGTGCATGAATTGTTCTTGTATGACATGCCGATGCATAGGAAGAGAGTTAGAATTCGTCATTGCTTGATATATGTTGCTTTGAGCTCGCTACTAAATGCCAAATCTTTGCTAATTCAAATTGGCTTTGATATACCTTGGGATCCGGCTGGATTCATTACTTGAGCACCTTATGCCTAGCTTAATGGCTTTAAAGAAAGTGTTGCCAGGGAGACAACCCGGAAGTTTTAGATAGTCATTTATTTCTGTTGAGTGCTTTTATAGAGTTTAAAAACAAAAAAATAAAGAGGGGAACCCAAAACTTTTCAAAAAGGAAAGTGAAAGTGAGAGGACAAGCATTGTTGAAGTGAGGGAGCTCCTTGAACTTTGTTCATGCTCACGGAAACTTTGTGAATCTTGATTACAGAAACTTTTTAACAAAAATAATTATCCCCTTGTACAATTCCATTGTATTATAAAGATAATGTGCCAAGATTTGCCTTTAGGATGTTTACATTGCTTGTTGGTTTGTGCAGTGCAAAATAGAAACGTTGGCTGTAGTGCCCAATTTTAGCTTTTTTACTGGAACGTCAAACAGTTCTGAAACTTTTTGCACTGTCTTTCTATACAAATTTTTTATTTTTACTAATTTTTTCAGAATATTTGGAGTACCAAAAGTATGGTGAATGTTCAGATTACTACAGACTGTCCTGTTTAAGACAGATTCTGTTTTTGATGCATTGTTTGCTTGTTTTCATGAAACTATCGATTTCTATCAGTGGATTAAGCCATGGAAAAGTTATATTACAGTAGCTACAATGCAAAAAAAATATGAATTGGTTTGCAAAAGTACTTAGAGTAGTGATTTTCTTTATTATACTAACGGATCTTACCGAACTTTCTGTTGAGTTTTGTGTGGATGAAGTGATCAAGGATCAAGGAGGTCTCGATATGAGGAGAAGGAGGAGAGGCAAGAGCTCAAGCTTGGGGATGCCCAAGGCACCCCAAGTAAATATTCAAGGAGACTCAAGCGTCTAAGCTTGGGGATGCCCCGGAAGGCATCCCATCTTTTTTCAACAAGTATCAGTATGTTTTCGGTTTCGTTTCATTCATGTGATATGTGCAAATCTTGGAGCGTCTTTTGCATTTAGTTTTCACTTTTCTTTGATGCACCATGCTGGTATGAGAAGTCCATGGTTGATTTATAGAATGCTCATTGCACTTCACTTATAGCTTTTGAGTATGGCTTTATAGAATGCTTCATGTGCATCACATATATCATTTGAAGTTTTGATTGCCTGTTTCCCTACACATAGAAAAATGCCATTTGTAGAATACTCTTTTGCTTCACTTATATCTGTTAGAGCATGGGCATATCTTTTGTAGAAAGAATTAAACTCTCTTGCTTCACTTATATCTATTTAGAGAGATGATAGGAATTGGTCATTCACATGGTTAGCCATAAAATCCTACATAAAACTTGTAGATCACTGAATATGATATGTTTGATTCCTTGCAATAGTTTTGCGATATAAAGGTGGTGATATTCGAGTCATGCTAGTGAGTAATTTTGGATTTGTAGCAATACTTGTGTTAAAGTTTGTGATTCCCGTAGCATGCACGTAAGGTGAACCGTTATGTGATGAAGTCGAAGCATGATTTATTTTTTGATTGTCATCCTTTGTGTGGAGGTCGGGATCGCGCGATGGTTAACTCCTACCAACCCTTCCCCTAGGAGCATGCGTGTAGTACTTTGTTTCGATGGCTAATGAATTTTTGCAATAAGTATGTGAGTTCTTTATGACTAATGTCGAGTCCATGGATTATACGCACTCTCACCCTTCCATCATTGCTAGCCTTTTCGGTAACGCGCATTGTCCTTTCTCACCTCGAGAGTTGGTGCAAACTTCCCCGGTGCATCCAAACCCCGTGATACGATACGCTCTATCACACATAAGCCTCCTTATATCTTCCTCAAAATAGCCACCATACCTACCTATCATGGCATTTCCATAGCCATTCCGAGATATATTGCCATGCAACCTCCATCATCATATACATGACTTGAGCATTCGCTGTCATATTTCTTTGCATGATCGTAAGATATCTAGCATAATATTTTCATGGCTTGTACATTTTTTTTTGATATCTTTGCTATGCTAGATCATTGCACATCCTGGTACACTGCCAGAGGCATTCATATAGAGTCATATTTTGTTCTAGTATCGAGTTGTAATATTGAGTTGTAAGTAAATAAAAGTGTGATGATCATCATTATTACAACATTGTCCCATGTGAGGAAAGGATGATGGAAGCTATGATTCCCTCACAAGTTGGGATGAGTCTCCGGACTTTACAAAAAAAAGAGGCCAAAGAAGCCCACAAAAAAAAGGCCAAAGAAGCCCACCAAAAAAACAAAAAAATGAGAGAAAAAGAGAGAAGGGGCAATGCTACTATCCGTTTACCACACTTGTGCTTCAAAGTAGCACCATGTTCTTCATATAGGGAGTCTCTTGAGTTATCACTTTCATTTACTAGTGGGAATTTTCATTATAGAACTTGGCTTGTATATTCCAATGATGGGCTTCCTCAAATGCCCGAGGTCTTCACGAGCAAGAAAGTTGGATGCACACCCACTTAGTTTCCAGTTTGAGATTTCATACACTTATAGCTCTTAGTGCATCCGTTGCATGGCAATCCCTACTCCTCACATTGACATCAATTGATGGGCATCTCCATAGCCCGTTGATTAGCCGCGTCGAAGTAAGACTTTCTCCTTTTTGTCTTCTCCACACAACCTCCACCATCATATTCTATTCCACCTATAGTGCTATATCCATGGCTCACGCTCATGTATTGCGTGAAAGTTGAAAAAGTTTGAGAATACTAAAGTATGAAACAATTGCTTGGCTAAAACCGGGGTTGTGCATGATTTAAGTACTTTGTGTGGAGAAGATGGAGCATAGCCAGACCATATGATTTTGTAGGGGTAACTTTGTTTGGCCATGTTATTTTGAAAAGACACGATTGCTTTATCAGTATGCTTGAAGTATTATTGTCTTAATGTCAAATGATAGAATATTGCTTTGAATCACTCGTGTCTTAATATTCATGCCATGATTAGATTACATGATCAAGATTATGCTAGGTAGAAATCCACATGAAAAATTCTCTTTTTTATCATTTACTTACTCGAGGACGAGCATGAATTAAGCTTGGGGATGCTGATACGTCTCCGTCATATCTATAATTTTTGATTGTTCCATGCCAATATTCTACAACTTTTACATACTTTTGGCAACTTTTTGTACTATTTTTGGTTCTAACATATTGATCCAGTGCCCAGTGCCAGTTCCTGTTTGTTGCATGTTTTTTGTTTCATAGAGAATCCATATCAAACGGAGTCCAAACGGGATAAAAACTTACGGAGATTTTTTTGGAATATATGTGAATTTTGGGAAGTGGAATCAACGTGAGATGATGCCCGAGGGGCCCACGAGGGTGAGGGGCGCATCCCAGGGGGTAGGGTGCGCCCTGGGCCCTCGTGGCCACTCCGTAAGGCAGTTGGTGCCCTTCTTTCGCCGCAAGAAAGCCAATATCCGAATAAAAATCGTGTCAAAATTTCAGCCCAATCGGAGTTACGGATCTTCGGGAATTTAAGAAACGGTGAAAGGGCAGAATCAGGGAGTACAGAAACAGAAGGAAACAGAGAGAGAAATCCAATCTCGGAGGGGCTCTTGCCCCTCCTCCGCCATGGAGGCCATGGACTAGAGGGGAAACCCTTCTCCCATCTAGGGGAAGGTCAAGGAAGAAGAAGAAGGGGGGCTCTCTCCCCCTGTCTCCCGGTGGCGCCGAAATGCCGCCGGGGCCATCATCGCGACAACGATCTACACCAACAACTTCACCGCCGTCATCACCAACTCTTCCCCTCTCTATGAAGCGGTGTAACCCCTCTTTTACCCGCTGTAATCTCTACTAAAACATGGTGCTCAACGCTATATATTATTTCCCAATGATGTATGGCTATCCTATGATGTTTGAGTAGATCTGTTTTGTCCTATGGGTTAATTGATGACCGTGATTGGTTTGAGTTGCATGTTTTATTTGGTGATGTCCTATGGTGCTCTCCGTGTCGCGCAAGCGTGAGGGATCCCTATTGTAGGGTTTGCAATATGTTCATGATTTGCTTTTGGTGGCTGGTGTGCGTGACAGAAGCACAGACCCGAGTAAGTAGATTGTTTGCGTATGGGAGTAAAGAGGACTTGATGCCTTATAATGCTATGGTTGGGTTTTACCTTAATGATCTTTAGTAGTTGCGGATGCTTGCTGGAGTTACAATCATAAGTGCATATGATCCAAGAAGAGAAAGTATGTTAGCTTATCCTCTCCCTCAAATAAAATTGCAATAGTGATTACCGGTCTAGTTATCGATTTTCTAGGGACAAATAACTTTCTCGTGACAAAAAGCTCTCTACTGAAACTAACTTAGTTGTTTCTTTATCTAAACAACCACTAGAATTTATTTACGCGCTCTTTATTATCTTGCAAACCTATACAACAACACCTACAAAGTACTTCTAGTTTCATACTTGTTCTAGGTAAAGCGAACATTAAGCATGCGTAGAGTTGTATCGGTGGTCGATAGAACTTGAGGGAATATTTGTTCTACCTTTAGCTCCTCATTGGGTTCGACACTCTTACTTATCGAAAGAGGCTACAATTGATCCACTATACTTATGGGTTATCAGGGCAGGCGTGGCAATAGTGCTCTCCCCTCCCGCACCGACGTGGCTACAACATCCCTCGTAGTGCTGACTGGGGCAGATGACGATCGGGCGATGCGGCACTGTAGCCGAGCAGTGCCAACCACTCCGTGATGCCAGACAAGATGGCCACAGTGTCGTGCAGCCGGCAGGACCCGCGCCCGGCGGACCCCACCACCGGCTCCAGGACGATGACACCAAGGCCCCGTTTCCATGTATCTTTACCATTGTATCCCTAGGGGGGTCGGCCCATAAGACCCCCCAGGAGCCCTCCATGCACATGGTCCGATCCTTAGCACACGCACACCCACTCACACGCACGAAAGGCAAGATAGAGAGCTAGCTCCTTCTTCCTCCTCCATCATACAACTCCAGGAGCACCATTGTAACCCTTGTGCATATCATCCCATTTCGGTTGGACTAGGGATGTTACCTCCCATAGAGGGCTCCGAACCTGGGTACGTCTCATGTCCCACACTTACGCGTACCAACCTCGCCTCCGAAACCCACCAGCATCCTCACGTAGCCCCCCCCCACTTTTAGCCATCTCATGGCATCTACCATGAGAATACCACGACAGTTGGCGCCCACCATGGGGCTGTGATAACCCACAAGTATAGGGGATCAATTGTAGCCTCTTTCGATAAGTAAGAGTGTTGAACCCGACGAGGAGCTAAAGGTAGAACAAATATTCCCTCAAGTTCTATCGACCACCGATACAACTCTACGCACGCTTGACGTTTGCTTTACCTAGAACAAGTATGAAACTAGAAGTACTTTGAAGGTGTTGTTGGATAGGTTTGCAAGATAATAAAGAGCGCGTAAATAAAATCTAGGGGCTGTTTAGATAAAGACACAACTAAGTTAGTTTTAGTAAAGAGCTTTTTGTCACAAGAAAATTATTTGTCCCTAGGCAATCAATAACTAGACCGGTAATCATTATTGCAATTTTATTTGAGGGAGAGGCATAAGCTAACATACTTTCTCTTCTTGGATCATATGCACTTATGATTGGAACTCTAGCAAGCATCCGCAACTACTAAAGATCATTAAGGTAAAACCCAACCATAGCATTAAAGTATCAAGTCCTCTTTATCCCATACGCAACAACCCCCTTACTCGGGTTTGTGTTTCAGTCACTCATGCAACCCACTATAAGCGAATCATGAACGTATTGCAACACCCTACAACGGGAATCCCTCACGCTTGCGCGACACAGATAGCACCATAGGACAGCACCAATAATAAAACATGCAACTCAAACCAATCACGATCATCAATTAACCCATAGGACAAAACGGATCTACTCAAACATCATAGGATAGCCATACATCATTGGGAAATAATATATAGCGTTGAGCACCATGTTTAAGTAGAGATTACAGTGGGTAAAAGAGGGGTTACACCGCTGCATAGAGGGGGGAAGAGTTGGTGATGATGGCGGTGAAGTTGTTGGTGTAGATGGCGGTGATGATGATGGCCCCGGCGGCGTTCCGGTGCCACCGGAAGTGAGGGGGAGAGAGCCCCCTCCTTCTTATTATTCCTTGAAATTCTTCCTAGATGGGAGAAGGATTTCCCCTCTGGTCCATGGTCTCCATGGCGTGGGAGGGGCGAGAGCCCCTCCGAGATTGGATCTGTCTCCCTGTCTCTCTCTGTTTCTGCGCTCCCAGATTTTGCCTTTCACCGTTTCTTTTATAACCGGAGATCCGTAACTCCGATTGGGCTGAATTTTGGACACGATCTCTATCCAGAAATTAGCTTTCTTGCGGCTAAAGAAGGGCTCCAACTGCCTTACGGGGTGGCCACGAGTGTCCAGGGCGCGCCTGACCCCTTGGGGCGCGCCCCCTGCCTCGTGGCCCCCTCAGGCATCGTATCGCGTTGATTCCACTTCCCAAAATTCGTAAATATTCCAAAAAAATCTCTGTCAGTTTTTATCCCGTTTGGACTCTGTTTGATATGGATTTTCTACGAAACAAAAAACATGCAACAAACAGGAACTGGCACTGGGCACTAGATCAATATGTTAGTCCCAAAAATAGTATAAAAAGTTTCCAAAAGTATATGAAAGTTGTAGAATATTGGCATGGAACAATCAAAAATTATAGATACGACGGAGACGTATCAGCATCCCCAAGCTTAATTCATGCTCGTCCTCGGGCAGGTCAATGATAAAAAAGATAATTTTTGATGTGGAATGCTACCTAGCATAATCTTGATCATGTAATCTAATCATGGCATGAATATTAAGACACGATTGATTCAAAGCAATAGTCTATCATTTGACATTAAGACAATAATACTTCAACCATACTAACGAAGCAATTATGTCTTATCAAAATAACATAGCCAAAGAAAGCTTATCCCTACAAAATCATATAGTTTGGCCATGCTTCATTTTCGTCACACAAAATGCTCCCATCATGCACAACCCCGGTGACGAGCCGAGCAATTGGTTCATACTTTTTAACGCGCTTCAGCTTTTTCAACCCTCACGCAATACATGAGCGCAAGCCATGGATATAGCACTACAGGTGGAATAGAATATGATGGTGGAGGTTGTGTGGAGAAGACAAAAAAGGAGAAAGTCTCACATCAACGCGGCTAATCAACGGGCTATGGAGATGCCCATCAATTGATGTCAATGTGAGGAGTAGGGATTGCGATGCAACGGATGCACTAAGAGCTATAAGTGTATGAAAGCTCAGACTGGAAACTAAGTGGGTGTGCATCCAACTTGCTTGCTCATGAAGACCTCGGGCATTTGAGGAAGCCCGTCATCGGAATATACAAGCCAAGTTCTATAATGAAAATTCCCACTAGTATATGAAAGTGATAACTTAAGAGACTCTCTATATGAAGAACATGGTGCTACTCTGAAGCACAAGTGTCGTAAAAGGATAGTAACATTGCCCCCTTTTTTTCTTTTTTTGTGGCCTTCTTTGGCCCCCCTTTTTTTATTTAGGCTTCTTTGGCCTCTTTTTTTCTTGGGGCAATGCTCTAATAATGATGATCATCACACTTTTATTTACTTACAACTCAATATTACAACTCAATACTAGAACAAAGATATGACTCTATATGAATGCCTCCGGCGGTGTACCGGGATGTGCAATGATCTAGCGTAGCAATGACATCAAAAAACGGACAAGCCATGAAAACATCATGCTAGCTATCTTACGATCATGCAAAGCAATATGACAATAAATTCTCAAGTCATGTATATGATGATGATGGAAGTTGCATGGCAATATATCTTGGAATGGCTATGGAAATGCCATGATAGGTAGGTATGGTGGCTGTTTTGAGGAAGATATAATGAGGCTTATGTGTGATAGAGCGTATCGTATCACGGGGTTTGGATGCACCGGCGAAGTTTGCACCAACTCTCGAGGTGAGAAAGGGCAATGCACGGTACCGAAGAGGCTAGCAATGATGGAAGGGTGAGAGTGCGTATAATCCATGGACTCACATTAGTCATAAAGAACTCATATACTTATTTCAAAAGTTTATTAGCCCTCGAAGCAAAGTACTACTACGCATGCCCCTAGGGGGATAGATTGGTAGGAAAATACCATCACTCGTCCCCGACCGCCACTCATAAGGAAGACAATCAAAGAAACACCTCATGCTTCAAATTTGTCACACAACGGTTACCATACGTGCATGCTACGGGACTTGCAAACCTCAACACAAGTATTTCTCAATTTCAGAGTTACTCAACTAGCACGACTCTAATATCACCACCTTTATATCGCAAAACTATTGCAAGGAATCAAACATATCATATTCAGTGATCTACAAGTTTTATGTAGGATTTTATGACTAACCATGTGAATGACCAATTCCTGTCAACTCTCTAAATAGATATAAGTGAAGCAAGAGAGTTTAATTCTTTCTACAAAAGATATGCCCACGCTCTAACAAATATAAGTGAAGCAAAAGAGCATTCTACAATTGGCGGTTATCTATGTGAAGAGAAACAAGCAATCCAAACTTCAAATGATATAAGCGAAGCACATGAAGCATTCTATAAAGCCGTACTCAAAGGATATAAGTGAAGTGCAATGAGCATTCTATAAATCAACCAAGGACTATCTGATACCAGCATGGTGCATAAAAGAAAAATGAAAACTAAATGCAAAAGACGCTCCAAGATTTGCACATATCGCATGAACGAAACGAATCCGAAAACATACCGATACTTGTTGAAGAAAGATGGGTTGCCTTCCGGGGCATCCCCAAGCTTAGACGCTTGAGTCTCCTTGAATATTTACCTGGGGTGCCTTGGGCATCCCCAAGTTTGAGCTCTTGCCTCTCCTTCTCCTCACATCAAGACATCCTCGATCTTCGAACACTTCATCCACACAAAACTCAACAGAAAGCTCGATAAGATCCGTTAGTATAATAAAGCAAATCACTACTCTAAGTACTGTTGCAAAC
Source organism: Aegilops tauschii subsp. strangulata (assembly GCF_002575655.3). NCBI lineage: Eukaryota > Viridiplantae > Streptophyta > Magnoliopsida > Poales > Poaceae > Aegilops > Aegilops tauschii. The sequence continues at coordinate 233,583,673 of NC_053039.3, forward strand.
CAATTCAGATTTTGTTTTTGCATTATAGCTACTGTAATATAAATTTTCCGTGGCTTAATCCACTGATAGGAATTGATAGTTTCATCAAAACAAGCAAACTATGCATCAAAAACAGAATCTGTCTTAAACAGGACAGACTGTAGTAATCTAAACATTCACCATACTTCTGGTACTCCAAAAATTCTGCCAAAATTAGGAAAAATAAACAATTTGTATAGATAGACAGTGCAAAAAGTTTCAGAACCATTTGACGTTCTAGTAAAAAAAATGTAAAATCACGCATTACAACCAAAGTTTCTGTCCTGCACCGCACAAACCAACAAGCATTGCAAACATCGTAAAGGCAAACCTTGGAACATTATTTTTATTATACAATGGAATTTTACACGGGGATAATTATTTTTGTTGAAAAGTTTCTGTAATCAAGATTCACAAAGTTTCCGTGAGCATGAACAAAGTTCAAGGCTAGCTCCCACTTTAACAATGCTCGTCTTTCTCACTTTCACTTTCCTTTTTGAAAAGTTTTGGGTTCCCCTCTTTATTCTTTTGTTTTTAAACTATATAAAAGCACTCAATAGAAATAAATGACTCTCTAAAACTTCCGGGTTGTCTCCCTGGCAGCGCTTTCTTTAAAGCCATTAAGCTAGGCATATAGTGCTCAAGTAATGGATCCACCCAGATCCCAAGGTATATCAAAGCCAATTTTAATTAACAATGATTTGTAATTTAGTAGTGAGCACAAAGTAACATATATCATGTAATGGCGAAGTCTAACTCTCTTCCTATGCATCGGCATGTCATAAAAGAACAATTCATGCACACAAAGTAAAGTCCAATGCATAGTATAAACAGTTTCTTGCAATTTTATCATATTGGAAACATAGAGAGGTGGAGATATAGTTCCTCTCTCATAATAATTGCAAGTAGGAGCAACAAGCACATGCATATTATATCTATCAAAATCATCATGTGTAGTAGTAAAACGCAACCCATCAATATAATCCTTAATAAGAGCAAACTTCTCCGATATAGTGTAGTTTGGAGAATTCAAAAAGATAATAGGACTATCATGCGTGGGTGCAATAGCAACAATTTCATGTTTGACATAAGCAATTATAGCAAGTTCATCTCCATAAGCATAATTCATATTGGCATCTTGGCCACAAGCATAGCAAGCATCATCAAAAAGGGATATTTCAAGAGAATCAACGGGATCATAACAGTCATCATAGCAATCATCCTTCGGTAAGCACGAAGGGAAATTAAACAATGTATGAGTTGAAGAGTTACTCTCGTTAGAACGTGGGCACAGGTAGCTAATCCGCTCTTCCTCCTTTTATTCTTCGCTCTCCTCATCATCTTTTTCATCCAATGAGCTCACGGTTTCATCAATTTCTTCTTCCATAGACTCCTGCAAAATATTAGTCTCTTCTTGGACAGCGGAGACTCTCTCAATAAAATCATCAATATCGGAATTGAATTCATAATTCTCATAGCAATATTTAAGGGTAGCTAAATTTTCAGGTCTATAAACTGAATCATCAAAATCTTCAAATTCTTTAAACAAAGATTCAATTTCATAAGCACCCATAAAAGCAACGAATTATTCTATTTGTTCCACATCATAGTAATCGTATATACCTCTAGCATAAGAAGCCAAGGTTTCATTATCATTAAATTTGCATGAAAAGGGAAGGTGTGGAGCCTTCATCCTAGGGCAACAAGTATAATCATATCTCAAGCATAGTTCCCGAGCATACCAATGCAAAATATGAATTTGATCCCATAATAGTTTCCCTTTTTGAGTCAAGCGATAATCCCTAAAGTATCCACGTTGATCCAACGTGTCTCCCATTACTAAGTTGAATGGGGTTTTCTCAGGATTATCAAAGTAGTACATAATATCTTTCACATAATGAGCATCGAGGGTTTTACGAGGTTCCCCATCTCCATGAGTAGCAAGTAAACCTATTTTTTTGGTATTTCGTGTTCCATATCCATAACTAAAGATAGAGAACAACTAAGAACAACAAATAAAAATTACTTAGTGATAAAGCAAACAAGCACACACGAGAATATTCACCCCACGCTATGACTCCCGGGTAACGGCGCCAGAAAAAGGTCTTGATAACCCACAAGTATAGAGGATCAATTGTAGCCTCTTTCGATAAGTAGGAGTGTCGAATCCAACGAGGAGCTAAAGGTAGAACAAATATTTCCTCAAGTTCTATCGACCACCGATACAACTCTACGCACGCTTGACGTTCACTTTACCTAGAACAAGTATGAAACTAGAAGTACTTTGAAGGTGTTGTTGGATTGGTTTCAAGATAATAAAGAGCGCGTAAATAAATTCTAGTGGTTGTTTAGATAAAGAAACAATAAGTTAGTTTCGGTAGAGAGCTTTTTGTCACGAGAAAGTTATTTGTCCCTAGAAAATCGATAACTAGACCGGTAATCACTATTGCAATTTTATTTGAGGGAGAGGCATAAGCTAACATACTTTCTCTTCTTGGATCATATGCACTTATGATTGGAACTCTAGCAAGCATCCGCAACTACTAAAGATCATTAAGGTAAAACCCAACCATAGCATTAAAGCATCAAGTCCTCTTTATCCCATACGCAACAACCCCCTTACTCGGGTTTGTGTTTCAGTCACTCACGCAACCCACTATAAGAGAATCATGAACGTATTGCAACACCCTACAGCAGGAATCCCTCACGCTTGCGCGACACGGAGAGCACCATAGGACAGCACCAATAATAAAACATGCAACTCAAACCAATCACGATCATCAATTAACCCATAGGACAAAACGGATCTACTCAAACATCATAGGATAGCCATACATCATTGGGAAATAATATATAGTGTTGAGCACCATGTTTAAGTAGAGATTACATCGGGTAAAAGAGGGGTTACATCGCTGCATAGAGGGGGGGGGGAGAATTGGTGATCTGTCTCTCTGTCTCCCTCTGTTGATGACTGTTATATAGTGTTGAGCACCATGTTTAAACGCACGTTGCAGAACCTCCGCATCCCCATCACCAGCGACACCGATGCAACCGCTGCTACAACCCGGCTCGACGAGGATTGCCAGCGCCTGCTTGACGAGGCCACGAGGCTCGCCGCTGCGCTGCGCCACGCTGGATGGAGTCCGCCCAATGGGAGCACGATGCCGCGCATTGAGGGAGTCCTGGATTAGGGGGTCCTCGGGCGTCCGGTCTATATGATGTGAGCCGTACTGATGGGCCGTGAAGATAAAGCAAAAGATTGCCCCCTGTGTCCGGGTAGGACTCCTATTTGCGTGGATGGCAAGTTTGGTGTCCGAATGTACTATTTCCTTCTCTTCAAACCGACTCAGTACAACCCTAGGCCCCTCCGTGTGTATATAAACCGGAGGGTTTAGTTCGTAGAGGCTATCAAAATAATCATAGGCTAGACAGCTAGGGTTTAGCCATTACGATCTCGAGGTAGATCAACTCTTTGGTGCTAAAGAGGCAAGCGCAGGCGAGGAGTCCCGAGGCCTCAGGCAAAGGTTTCCATATCGGTGCAACGAGACCAAGACCAGCATGTAACGCCCCGGATCCGATGCGCCAGGTGCCATCCAGTTATTCGCCGTCCTTGCCATGTCATTTGGTTGCGTGTTGCATTTTGCCATGTCATCATATGCATCTCATCCTCTTGTTTTCAAAACTTGCATTCGGCCTTTTTCCCCGTTGTCCGTTTCGCGACCCGACACTCCCACACGCGCCCGTCGCCCCTCTCAGACCTTGTTTCATGAGTGGGAGAAAAAACGTTCTCGGAATGGGCCGAGATTTGCCGAGTGGCCTTGGTATATCACCGATAGACCGCCCGTCAAATTTCGTTCCATTTGGAGGTCGTTTGATGCCCCAACGGTTAACCGCGTACCCCGAAAGCCCCTTTTGTCTTGCAGTCCAACACCCCTCCAAATCATCCCACTAGCCCATCCAAAAGCCCTCCACGCTCTCGGTCGTTCGATCACGATCGTGTGGGCAAAAACCGCACCCCATTTGGACTCTCCTAGCTCCCTCTGCCTATATATTAGCCTCCCCCTCCTCAAATCACGGATGAATCCTACCCTAACCCTAGATCCACCTCCCCTCTCCGCGCCGGACACGTCCGTCGACGTCGGACGCGTCCAGCCGCCGCCCCCACCAAATTAGAGAGTACCATGTGTCCCCGCCAGCCTCCTCTCTCTTCCCGTGCCGCTGCGGCCCGCCCGGCCCGCGGCAGGCCCGCCCCGGGCCGCGACCGGGCCCGAGCGCGCCCGCGCCCCGCTCCGGCTCTGCCGCCTGTCGCGCCGCCGACCCCGCCTCCCGAGCGCCGCCGCCTCCCGCCACGGTTCTGCGCCACGCCGTCCCGGTTGCTCGCCGCCTCACCGCAGGCACCCGCGCGCCCGAGCCGCCGCCGCCTTCGCCGGACCTCGCCATCCCGCGCCTCGGCTCCGGCCGCCGCCGCGCCTCGTCGCCCGGCCTCGCCGGACGGTCGCCGGAGGGCGCCGCCTCCCGGTCCGCCTCGCCTCGCCTCGGCCTCCTCTTCGTCCCGCCGACCCTCTCCGGCCCGGATCCGGCGGGATCCGGACGAGCCCTGCCCGGGACTCCTCCGGCGAGCCTCGCGTCTCCGGCTGCCGTCTTCCTCCACTTCGGCAAGATCCCGGAGGGTGGACGAGATCTACCACTCCCTCCATCCAAACGCGTGCCCTCGTCCCCGGATCGCTCCGTCCCGGATCCCCTCGTCCCGTTTCCCCGAGGTCTAATTTTTCACTAAGTCCCCAGATCAGCTACATTTTGTGCCTATGTTCATTGCATCATATCTTCATGACTGTAGCATCCGTTTTGCATGTATAATATGTCAAAATGTTCAACATGAGATGCTCTTCATTTCATTACACTGTGCCATGCTTGTTTGAGTTCATCTTGATGCCCTAATCATCATTGCAAGACTGCTATGTGATGTTAACTGTTGTCTGTTAACAGAACTTGCTGATTTGTTATTTTCGTTGCATCTTGTGTGTGCATCCTATGAGCATGAGCTCTACATGTGTTTTGAACTTAATCATTCCATATTTACAGGGGTGCTTGTCTTGTATTTTTGTGATCTATGTGGTGACTAGCACATGCATGCAGAGTAGCCTCCATGATGTTGCTGATTTCTGTGACTTAAGTCATTTCTGCTAAATCTGTAGCTGTAACATTGTGATGCCATGTGAACCTGCTGTCACCATGAGTTCTATGCTTAATCTGGAGATGTTCAGTAAGGGTGTTTTGTTATACATGTTATGCTATATCCATACATGCCCTTGGTTGCATTTATAGCCTGCTCTAGATTGTTGCAAACTTGCTCTCAAATTGCTAAATAATGTTGCTGTCAGCCTGTTAAGATGATGTTCAGTTTTGACATGTGTTTTGCTAGTGATCCATGCACCCTATGACTATGTTATTGCCATGTTTAGTTTCATAAATGTGCCTTCTTACTGTTGGTCACCTTGTCATGCCATGTAATGCTCTATGGTGAGTGGTACAAGTTCACCAACATGCCTACTTATCGTTGTTTCTGCCATGAACTGTTATTTTCACCAAGTCTGAATCTGTTTATGAAACTTGCTATGTTTACATGGGTGCCATCTTATCTTCTGTACCTTTTTGGCTCATAATCAGTAAGGGAGTTTTGTTCTATGCAATTAGTAGTTTCATTTCATGCCTTTGTTTGCTATGATATGTTCCTGTAGCATGTTGTTTGATAGCTCCAAACTTTGCAACCTGATGTTATTTCTGCCATGTCCAGTGATTTCTGCCAAGTCTGTGAAACTGTTATTATTTGCAATCTTGCCATGTCCTTTGGAGCATGTTCTAGTGATTTTTTGGAGATAGCTCAGTGTTCATGTTTTGTTGTGCTTTACCTGTACATCATGTCCATGCCTTTTGTTTTCATTCTGGGGTCTTGTAGCATATTGTTTTGATGCTTGCAAGATGCCTAGTTGCTGTTTTGGACAGATTGTTGCTATATCTTGTTTGGAGTGCATGTGTTGCACCGTTGCTCCGTTTTGAGCATGCTCTATATGAAACTTGCTTAGTTTTGCATGTAGTTTCATATTCCCTTGTTGCATCCTTGTTTTGAGGTGTTTGCTTGATGTTTGAATGCATTTTGCATCAATGCCATGTTTAACTTGTTTTGCTCATATCTTCTAGGCCGTAGCTCCGAACTAAATGAACTTTATATGTAACTTGACTAGAATTTCGTGTAGATAATCTTGGTGCATTTTAACTTGCTGTTTAACAACTTGAACATAAGGTTTATTCAGATCTGGACCAATTTCGAAATTCCCATATGAGGACTTACCGGAATTGTCATACGTTGTTTCCGGCCTCATTTAAACTTGCTTTGATGTGTTGTTCTTGTATGCATCATCTCTTGCCATGAGTAGCTTCATGTAGCCTTGTCATACATCATACTTGGTTGAGCATCATGTCTTGTTTATGTGTTGAGTGTTTACCGTGTTGTTTGCTTCTTTCCGGTTGTGCTCCTTCTTGTTAGTTCCTGTTTGGTTGCGATCGTGAGGATTCGTTCGTCTTCGTGGCTTCATCTTCTTCATGGACTCGTTCTTCTTCCTAGCGGGATTTCAGGCAAGATGACCATAACCTTGGATCTCATTACTATCATTGCTATGCTAGTTGCTTCGTTCTATCGCCATGCTGCGCTACCTATCACTTGCTCTTCAAGCCTCCCAAATTGCCATGAAACCACCTCTAACCTTTGTCACCCTACCTAGCAAACCATTGTTTGGCTATGTTACCGCTTTTGCTCAGCCCCTCTTATAGCGTTGTTAGTTGCAGGTGAAGATGAAGTTTGCTCCATGTTGGATTATGTTTATGTTGGGATATCACAATATCTCTTATATTATTAATGCATCTATATACTTGGTAAAGGGTGGAAGGCTCGGCCTTATGCCTGGTGTTTTGTTCCACTCTTGCCGCCCTAGTTTCCGTCATACCGGTGTTATGTTCCTTGATTTTGCGTTCCTTACGCGGTTGGGTGTTATGGGGACCGCTTGACAGTTTGCTTTGAATAAAACTCCTCAAGCAAGGCCCAACCTTGGTTTTACCATTTGCCTATCACCTACTTTTTTTCCCTTGGGAGTCGCGCTCCCGAGGGTCATCTTTATTTTAACCCCCCCGGGCCAGTGCTTCTCCAAGTGCTGGTCCAAACCGAGCGATGTCCGGCGCCCCCTGGGCAACCAGGGTCTATGCCAACCCGACGTCTGGCTCATCCGGTGTGCCCTGAGAACGAGATATGTGCAGCTCCTATCGGGATTTGTCGGCAAATTCGGGTGGTCTTGCTTGTCTTGTTTTACCATTGCCAAAATGTCTTGTAACCAGGATTCCGAGACTGACCCGGTCTTCCCGGGAGAAGGAATATCCTTCGTTGATCGTGAGAGCTTATCATGGGTGTTGAGGATATAACCATTAGAGTCACTTGCCCAGGAGGGGCCGGGTTACGTCATAATGATCATCACATGAAGCCCAGTACCAAGCTTGAGGACGGCGGGTCAGTAATGGGCTTAAGACCCGGAGATGGCTTAAGGCCCGTAGTGATAAACCGCTGTTATGGTGAAACTTGTAGTGTAAGGCAAGAATAGTTAAGAGTCCAAGCCGGGCACTGTTATAAGCCGGCCGGGACTCTGAGAGCCGCTGGGCGTCAACCTCTCTATATAAAGGGACGACCCGGCGGCGGTTCAGGGACAAGTAAGATCAAATCGATAACCAGGCAGGGCGGTTTAGCTCCTGGTCGTCGAAACCCTAATCAATACAACCTCAACTGGACGTAGGCTTTTACCTTCACTGTAAGGGGCCGAACCAGTATAATCCTCGTGTCCTTTGTCCTGCTTAACCCCTTTAAGCTTCCTAGCTGCGATGGCTCCACGACTAAGTCCTTGCACGAGGACATCTGCCGTGATAATTCCACGACAGTTGGCGCCCACCGTGGGGCCAGTGCACAGTGGATTTGAGTTCTTGAAGGGCAGCTTCGAAGGGCTCAAGGGATACGCTGTGGGCCGGATGACCAAGAGTCATCGTGGCAAGCTCTACATCGATGATGCAAACTGGGGCCCGGACGCCGGCTCAATCAAGTACAGGTACCGGGTCCCCTTCGGCGGAATCCATGTCTTTATTGGCAAGATTGGTGAGCCGGGCCTTGAGCCGGACCTCTGCGCCGATCTCATCGAGACGGCTCAGCGTGCACGACCCGCCCGAACTCCGCCTGCCTTGAAGCATGCTTTCGTGGGATGCGTCCATGGAGGACTCTCTGAAAGATCTGGATCTGGCGAGGAGACGGCCGCTCGCTCTGACGGCGAGTCATCCTCAGAGGAGACCGACTCGTTATTCCAACTTCAAGATGGCAGGCTTAGGGGTTGTTCCGATGGCGACAGTATTTCGGACCCCTTCGAGCCGCCGAGCCGGGTTGGAATCTTCATGGCTGGCGCACAACCTGTTCAAAACCCCGCCGCCGGGGCAGGAAGCCCTGTGCCCTCGCCAGCTCAGGTGCTGATGGATCTCACAGACAAGATGACGGCCCTGTTAACCGCTATGGTCGCCCCAGCGGATCAAGCTCAGCATGACGCGGAGGTGGCATAGTTAAAGTTGGATCTAGCAAAAGCCAAGGAGGATCTGGCGGCGGAAGGGATCAGGATGGCTGCGGAGAGGGCGGCTCTCGACGCCCAGACTCAGCTGATTCAGGCACAGTCTTTTCGGCTCACGATGGATCAGAACGCGTCCAATGAGGTCATGAGAAGGAGGCATCAAAAGGCCCAATCTCGACTCCCTCCGGTTTACGATCCTCGAAACCTCTTCAACACGCCTAGTGCAGGGCCCAGTAACCCGCCAGAGATCACGACGCCCGGGACTGGAACGTCAATTCAGCCCCAAGTGATGGGGCCTCCCCGGGTGAACGCTGCCCCGCCTCAGTACGTGCCAATACCACCGGGTCATTATGCCAACCCGTTGGAAAACATGGTCGCTGCGGCGGCGCGACTGGCGGCTCTCCCAATCGATGGCGACTCTCCAACGGCGGTTGAAACCCGCCGGGTCAGAGAACTCCTTCAGACGGCTCTGGCGCAGCAGGAGGCATATTCTTATAGCCGGGACAGGATTCATTCAACCCCTCGTCCAGGCCGGAGCCCGAGTTATAGCAGACACATGGTCTCAGCGACCGGCTCAAGCAATGTCCGACGCCATGATTTGCCTCCTGGCCACGGCCCAGCTCATAACGGAGCCTTTCACGCGGTAGACCAAGACAGAGCACGGCAAGAGGCGGAGCAGGCGCCTCAGTTGACGGTTTACCAGCCACCCCCGGCTTATCCGACGGCTTCTGTCGATGCGGGTATACCTACGAGGACTGGAGGTGTCCCTTGTCTGGTGCCGGCTCTCCGTAATGAACGTCTTCCCAAGGATTTCAAAGGGCCTAGGAAGGTGCCTAATTACACGGCTGATTTACAACCCGGAGCATGGATCGAGAGTTACGAGATGGCCATGGAGTTGCTGGAGGTCAGTGAAGCGGCAATGGCCAAGTACTTCACCATGATGTTAGATGGGACTGCCCGCACTTGGTTGAAAGGACTGCCGCCTAACTCTATCGGGTCTTGGGCTGAGCTAAAAGCCCGGTTCATCCAAAATTTTAAAGATACATGTAGGCAATCTATGTCAATTGTGGATTTGACTAACTGCAAGCAGCAGGAGGGTGAGTCTACAACCCATTGGGTTCGCCGGGTCAAGGAGATAATACATTCATTTGATAAGATGGATGCCGGCTCTGCAGTCTTAATGTTGGAGTAGAATTGTCATTTTGCGCCCCTGAAGATGAAGCTCGGGCGGCTCAAGCGCGACTGCAATGATATGGGTACGCTGATGGCGGCTCTGGTCAAGTACGCCGATTCTGATAGTACCAAGGATCCCGCGTCGGATGATGAAAGGACAGGGAAGGGAAAACGGAATGGCAATGGCAAGGGCCCCCAGCATAACCCGGCGAACCAGGGAGGTAACAAACGTAAGGCTGATGGCAGTATGGAGTTTGTGGCCAACGCCAATTCACAGGGTAACAACCATCGGCGTAAGGGGAGACTACCTCCCCGGGCCGGCGGGTCAGGCCCGACGCTTGAACAGTTGTTGAATGAGCCTTGCCCAAGGCATGGCTCTAGGGAAAAGCCAGCCACTCATTTATGGAAGGACTGCGCAATCATGAAGGCCTTTAAAAATTCCAATGCTTTCAATGGCAACAGTGGCCCGGGCGGCGGCTCAGGTGCTGGCGGCTTTCATGGCCCGGGCGGCGGTTCAAATTCCAATTCTCAGAATGTTCAAGGGGGCTTTAATCAACAGCCCGGCCAGGGTCATCAGCAGCAGCAGCAGGGGGGATACCAGACCAATCCAAAGCAGCTCAATGGTGGACAGTATCATGTGTTTACCACCAGTCTGTGCAAGCGAGATCAGAAGCTTCATAAAAGGGCTGTGAATGCTGTTGAGCCGGCGGTTCCACACTATTTAAGATGGTCTGAGCAGCCTATTGTGTGGAGTAGGGAAGATCACCCTCCCCGGGTTGATAATCCGGGTCACCTGGCCCTGGTGGTGGCTCCTCAGGTGGGGGGATATAAATTCACTAAAGTGCTCATGGACGGAGGCAGCAGCATCAACATCCTCTATTATGAGACCTTCCGTCGTATGGGGTTGATTGATAAGAACCTCAGCCAGTCCAATACTGTTTTCCATGGTGTGGTGCCTGGTAAGTCGGCATATCCAGTTGGTAAGATCGAGCTGGAAGTGGCTTTTGGAGATGAGTACAACTACAGGGCGGAAAAATTAACCTTTGAGGTGGTTAAGATAAGAAGTCCGTATCATGCTTTATTTGGGCGGCCGGCTTACGCCAAGTTCATGGCACGGCCGTGTTACGTGTATTTGCAGCTCAAGATGCCGGGTCACAATGGGACCATTATGGTTCATGGCAGCCGAAAGATAGCCTTGGAGTGTGAGGAAGGTGACGCGGCTTACGCGGAATCTGTTTGTGCCACAGAGGAGTTGAAGTTTTACAAGGACAATGTTGACCCGGCAGATATGACGTCTTTGAAAAAGCCAACCACGGAGCATGAGCCGGTAATGAAATTTAAATCAGCTGATGAGACTAAACTTGTTGACTTTGTTCCAGGTGACTCATCTCAGCAGTTCAGCATCAGTGCCAATCTGGATCCGAAATAGGAAAGCGCGCTCATCGAGTTCATCCGTGAGAACAGGGACATCTTTGCGTGGAAACCTTCTGACATGCCAGGTGTACCTAGAGAACTCGCTGAGCACACTCTCAACATTGATCCGAAATTTAAGCCGGTCAGGCAATTCCTCCGGCGGTTTAAGGAGGAGAGGCGGAAAGCCATCGGTGAGGAAGTAGCGCGGCTCTTGGCGGCCGGGTTTATTGTTAAAGTTTTTCATCCAGAATGGTTAGCTAACCCGGTGCTCGTGCTCAAGAAGAACGGCACCTGGCGGATGTGTGTGGACTACACGGATTTAAACAAGGCTTGTCCGGCTGATCCTTTTGCTCTCCCCTGTATTGATCAGATTATTGATGCTACGGCGGGTTGTGAGCGCTTAAGTTTTTTGGATGCTTATTCTGGATACCATCAGATTAAAATGGCAGTTAAGGACCAGGAGAAGACGGCGTTCATCACTCCCTTTGGAGCCTTCTGTTATGTGTCTATGCCTTTTGGGCTCAAGAGTGCACAGGCGACTTACCAGCGTTGTGTGCAGAATTGTCTTCATAACCAGATTGGGCGCAACGTTCATGCCTATGTGGATGATATCGAGGTTAAGTCCAGGGAGAAGGAGACCTTGGTAGATGATCTTAAAGAAACCTTTGACAATCTCCGGGTTTACAAGATGATGCTTAACCCGGCCAAGTGTGTTTTTGGTGTTCCCGCAGGCAAGCTCTTGGGTTTTCTGGTTTCTCACAGAGGCATTGAAGCTAACCCGAAAAAGATCAAAGCAATCACCTCTCTGGCTAAGCCGGCGTGCATAAACAACGTCCAGCGTCTGGCGGGCCGCATCGCTGCCTTGAGCCGGTTTATAAGCCGTTTGGGTGAAAAGGCCATGCCACTGTACCAGTTGATGAAGAAAACAGATGACTTTATCTGGAATGATGCTGCTAATGCTGCTTTTGAGGATTTGAAGAGACAGTTGGCTGAGCCCCCAGTCCTTGCTGCTCCTATTGACAAGGAGCCCTTATTGCTGTATGTAGCCGCTAACACACGAGCTGTCAGTGTGGCTGTGGTGGTGGAGCGTAAGGAAGCAGGTAAGGAGTATCCGGTTCAGCGGCCGGTTTACTACGTCAGCGAAGTACTCATTGAGTCCAAACAACGGTATCACATTGGCAGAAGCTTGTTTATGGGGTATTCATGGCAAGCCAGAAGCTTAAGCATTATTTCCAGGGTCACCCTATCACTGTGGTTAGTTCTGCTCCCTTGGGAGATATCATCCAAAACAGAGAAGCCACGGGAAGAGTGGCTAAGTGGGCTATAGAACTTGGGCCTCATGGTCTGAAATACGTGCCACGCACTGCTATCAAATCTCAAGCATTGGTGGATTTCATCAACGATTGGACAGAGTTGCAGGTGCCTGAAGAGAAGCCGGATAATACATACTAGACTATTCACTTCGACGGGTCTAGGCAATTGGAAGGCTCAGGGGCTGGAGTTGTATTAACTTCCCCTCGAGGTGACAAGTTTTACTATGTGCTACGGTTGATGTTTCCCTGTACTAACAATGCGGCTGAGTACGAGGCCTTGCTCCATGGTCTTCGGATGGCTAAGGAGATGAGCTTAAGCCGGGTAAGGTGCTTTGGCGACTCAGATTTGGTGGCCCAACAAGTGTCAGGCAAGTGGGATTCCAAGGACCCTCTCATGGCGGCTTATCGCCATGAAGTTGATGCCATTGCTGGACATTTTCAGGGTTACCAAGTAGAGCACATCGATCGCAGGAAGAACGAGGCGGCTGATGCATTAAGCCAGCTGGGCTCTTAGCGAAAGCCAGTGCCGCCTAATACTTTCTTGGACATTTTGCATAACCCTTCTGTTAAGTTGCCTACAGAAGAAGACTTGGCTGTTCCTGACCCGGAGGCACAGTTGGTGGCGGCTCTCCACATTACCCCAGACTGGACAATACCATACTTGGCTTACATGACCCGGGGAGAATTGCCTGAGGATGAAACTTTGGCCAGATAAATAACCCGGCGGTCTAAGTCAATGATAATTATCAATGGCGAGCTGCATCGTCGCACTGTCACTGGAACTTTCCAGCGTTGTGTTTCCCCTGAGGAAGGTCAAGAAATTTTACGTGAAATTCATGAGGGGGATTGTGGCCATCATGCTGGCTCAAAATCCCTTGTGGCCAAGGCTTTTCGTCATGGTTTTTATTGGCTGACGGCTCATGTTGATGCAGAGGATTTGGTCAGTGAATGTGACGGTTGCCAGAGGTTTTCGCGACGGGCTCATGTGCCGGCTCAAGAATTGAGGATGATTCCAATTACTTGGCCATTTGCGGTCTGGGGGCTTGATATGGTTGGGCCTTTTAGAAGATCCAAGGATAAGAAGACCCACCTTTTGGTGGCAGTCGACAAGTTCACAAAGTGGGTTGAAGCAGAGCCAGTTAGTAAGTGTGACGCAGCCACAGCGGTTCAGTTCATGAAGAGGGTGATATTTCGCTTTGGTTTTCCACACAGCATTATAACTGACAATGGTACCAATCTGTCTAAAGGCGCCATGGAGGAGTTTTGTCAACGAGAGCATATTCGGCTTGATGTTTCATCAGTGGCTCACCCTCAATCCAATGGTCAAGCCGAGAGAGCCAACCAGGAAATCTTGAAGGGCATCAAGCCCCGGCTTTTGGTCCCTTTGCAACGGACGCCGGGTTGTTGGGTGGAGGAGTTACCCTCCGTGTTATGGAGCATCAATACTACTCCTAACAGGTCTACGGGTTACACGCCTTTCTTCATGGTTTATGGAGCGGAGGTGGTCCTCCCTAGCGACATCCGTCATGACTCGCCTCGAGTGGCGGCTTATGTTGAGGCGGATAATGAGCGGGCGCGCCAAGATGCTCTTGACTTGTTGGACGAACAGCGTGATGTGGCAGCAGCTCGCTCGGCGATTTACCAACAAGACCTGCACCGCTATCACAGCCGCCGGGTTAAGTCCAGGGTCTTCCAGGAAGGTGATCTGGTGCTCCGGCTCATCCAAGATCAAACAGATGCACACAAGTTATCCCCGCCTTGGGAAGGGCCCTTTGTGGTCAGCAAGAACTTGTACAACGGGTCATACTACCTTATCGATGTTCGCGAGCACAAAGATTCACGTAAGTCGGAGGAAGAGACCCGTCAGCCGTGGAACATAGCTCAGCTTCGGCCTTATTACACTTGAGCCACCGGCTCTCATAATGTACATATTTCTATAGCCATGTATATATTATGATAAATAATAAAGCAGGACCTCTGTTCTTTTCTCCTCCAAAGGTAAATGTGTTATTTCCATTACAACATTACATGGTCACTTGGAGGTGGATCCGTCTTACGATCGTATTCGAATCTAGCCGTTAACAATATGATCACCTGGGGGCTTCCTGTTCAAACATAGGTCGTATTCGAACCAAAGAGAACATAGCTGTCGATACCCACTTGATTGGCAAATTGCCGAGCTCATTGGGGAGTTTTTCTTGATCATATTTGAATCATGGCTCAACCCCCTTTGGGAACCGACGTGGATCGTATTCGAATCAGCGTCGTTAAACAACTCTTAAGGTCATTTGGGGGCTTCCTGTTCAAACATGGGTCGTATCCGAACCCAAGAGAACATAGCTGTCGGTACCCTCTTGATAGGCAACGCCAAAGCCACCGGGGGCTATATGATTGCATTCGAATCTTAAGCTTAACCCCTTTGGGACGGTAAAGTGCTCAGATCAGTAGCTTACCGCCGGAGCCGGGTTAGCTTTGCAGAATGGACTTAAGCCAGTCCTCTCGCAATCTGCTAAGCTCTCGTTCAGAAGGGATTTGGTCATGTCATCAATGACGTCTTCAGGTAAGTCGTTGGGGCTGTGCCGAAGAGGATCATCCTTCCGGCCTGTGTAATCACACATTAAGCCGGGGCGGCGGCTTAGAGGGATCACCCGCCAAGCAATCCAGACCCGGACCAGATCAACGCCGTTAAGGCCGTTTCCCAGAAGAGCTTTGATTTTGTTGATGGTGGGGATAAGTGGTTGGCACTCAGCTTGAGATAATTTGTCTGACAGGGGGTGGTTTGACTCCAGACGCAGGGCGCGAAAGCCGGGCAGAGGGTTCTCATCAGCCGGAGAAGTATCCTGGCAGTAGAACCATGTCTGATTCCAGTCCTTTGGGTGGCTTGGCGGCTCAGCATAAGGAAAGAGACAATCCCTCCGTCGTTGAATTGATATTCCACCAAGTTCCAAGCTAGGCCCGTTGGCGCATTCATTCTGGCGGTTCAGGTAAAATAACTCCCTAAAGAGTAGCAGGCTGGGTTCCTCTCCAGGATATACCTCACAGAACACTTGAAAGTTACAAATGTTCGACACGGAATTGGGTCCAATGTCTTGAGGTCGCAGATCGAAAAAGTTCAGAACATCTCTGAAGAATTTTGAGCCAGGAGGAGCAAAGCCTCGGCTCATGTGGTCAGCAAATACAACAACCTCTCCATCTTTTGGTTGAGGTCTCTCTTCGGACGGGTCAGGCGCACGGTAGGACATGACCTCCTTTTTGGGCAGGTAACCCGTTTTTACGAAGTCATCTAAGGTGCTTTCAGTAACGTTGGACCTCACCCAGTTGCACGTAATGGGTGCCTTGGGAGCCTTGGGCGGCATTGTGGAAAACGGAAGCCTATGACAAAGGAAAATTTCCGGTTCAAATTTAAGCCGGAGAAAAATTTCAGTTCAGTATTCAGGACGGCGGTTCATGAAGGGGCCTAATGATATATGACTAATTGTGTCAGGTTATTTAAGCCGCCGTGGTTATTATGATCAATTTAAGTTATTTAACTCTATTATGAGTAAGCCAGAAATTTCACAGAGCATGGCCTCTTTTAAGCCGGCGATATGAGCCGCCATGGCTCACAGAGGCAGTTTTTGTCTAAGTGTTGCACAAACAAGTTTCACAGATTGCAGGGATTATTTTGGATCAAACGGTCGTTTAGAAAGGAAAAATTTCTAGACCTAAAAACTGGCATAGAGAAGTTCATAAGTTCTAATGAGGACTTTTTTCAAGCAAGAGGGATCTGCTAGTATGGGAAATGGGTGCGAAACTACTACCGCAGGAGTTCTATCCTACTTTCCGGATCAAAAGAGGCCGCGGTGGAAGAACTGTGAAGAACTCGAGATGAACTACGAAGAGCAGGGGAGAACGACAGAACCCTAATGCGAATCTACTGTATGGAGTGGCAAGAACTTACTGGCGCTGATGAGCTGCGGAGGTTGCCGCCGTTTCTCTGGACCAGTTCAGGGTGATGCAGCGGCCGAGGTTGAGGAAGACAAGGGGCGCGGCGGCGGCGGCGGCGGAGCTCGAGCTCTGGGGCGTCAGAGGAGGAAGACGAGGGATCGAGAAGTGACGAAGGCCTATGGGCCGGGCCTATTTATAAGGGACGGTTCATAAATGGGCGCGAGAAATGAGGAGGCTGGAGACATGATTATCTTGCCGCAGAAACGCCTCGATTCTCGGGATGGTTATTAAGATAAGATCCGTTGGGATATGACAGAATAAAAAAATGAGTTTAATGGAAGAAGACGTCATGGCGGGTTACCAGGAATCCAGAAGATGACGTCACGGCGGGTTATAACCTTCGCACAACCAGAAGCCGGAAGATTTTCTCTTAAAGGGATTGAAGATTGACATGAACCGGTTCAAATCAATCTGGGGCCTAATGTTGAGGATATAACCATTAGAGTCACCCGCCCAGGAGGGGCCGGGTTACGTCATAATGATCATCACGTGAAGCCCAGTACCAAGCTTGAGGACGGTGGGTCAGTAATGGGCTTAAGACCCGGAGATGGCTTAAGGCCCGTAGTGATAAACCGCCGTTATGGTGAAAGTTGTAGTGTAAGGCAAGCATAGTTAAGAGTCCGAGCCGCGCACTGTTATAAGCCGGCCGGGACTCTGAGAGCCGCTGGGCGTCAACCTCTCTATATAAAGGGACGACCCGGCGGCGGTTCAGGGACAAGTAAGATCAAACCGATAAGGCAGGGCGGTTTAGCTCCTGATCGTCGAAACCCTAATCAATACAACCTCAACTGGACGTAGGCTTTTACCTTCACTGTAAGGGGCCGAACCAGTATAATCCTCGTGTCGTTTGTCCCGCTTAACCCCTTTAAGCTTCCTAGCTGCGATGGCTCCACGACTAAGTCCTTGCACGAGGACATCTGCCGTGATAATTCCACAACAATGGGCTAAGTTGGGACACCCCTGCAGGGTTTGAACTTTCGAAAGCCATGCCCGCGGTTATGTGGCAGATGGGAATTTGTTAATATCCGGTTGTAGTTAACTTGAAGTAAACTCTTCTAAAATACACCAACTGCGTGCGTAACCGTGATTGTCTCTTTTCGGGGTTGTTCGAGAGGAGAACACGGTTTTTGGGTTATGTTTGACGTAAGTAGGAGTTCAGGATCACTTCTTGATCACTACTAGTTGACGACCGCTTGCTAAGCTCCTCTTCTCGCTCTTGTTTCGTAAGTTAGCCACCATACTTTGGTTAGTCGTTGCTGCAACCTCACCACTTTACCCCTTCCTTACCCATTAAGCTTTGCTAGTCTTGATACCCATGGTAATGGGATTGCTGAGTCCTCGTGGCTCACAGATTACTACAACAACAGTTGCAGGTGCAGGTTGCGATGTTCATGACGTGAGAGCAATGTTTACTTGTTTGGAGTTCTTCTTCTGCTTCTTCCTCGATTGAGGGATAGGTTCCTGGTCAGCAGCCTGGGATAGCAGGGTGGATATTGTTTGATGTTTCTATTGGTGTGGCATCCGTAGTCGGATGTTGTTCTCATGTATGATCTATTGTTGTATTCATGTGACATTGTATGTCTTGGATGTATCCCCACTATTATGTAATGGTACGATGTAATGATATCCACCTTGCCAAAGCGTCTTCAAGATGCGCTTCTATCCTTAGTGGGACCTTCGAGCTCCTTTAGGATAGGGTCGCATCTTGGGCGTGACACAGCAGGACGACAGGACGGAGGTTATCGTGGAGCCCAAGACGACGTCAGCACCAGAGCCTTTGGCATGCGAAGACCACCTTTAGTCAGGATAACTTGTACTAGTTGTCCCCCTTCGAATTTGTCCGTTGTTGGATCCCTTCCCGCTCAATATTTGGGGAGAGGACCAGGGCCTCTATAAATAGGACTAACCACCACCATAGGGGGTACGGATCATTCAGATCATCCAAAACCACACAAGCTCACGAAGCACAAGAACACCTCTCCTCAGGAGGCTGTTCTTCCCTTGTAACTGTTCATCCTCAGCCCAAGAGGCAATCCACCACACCACACTGGAGTAGGGTATTACACCACATCGTTGGCCCGAACCAGTATAAACTTGTGTCTCTCGTTCTTTGGGTCCGACGAGCTAGGCCTTGCGATAGTTGCGAGAGCGATCTAGGGAGAGAGAGATCTTCGTGCGCACCCCAGTGTTCGAACCTCAAGGGTTTTGCCGGAACCCGAAATCCGACATTTGGCGCGCCAGATAGGGGTGCGCCGAAGCTTTCCTTCCGTTGATCTGCGCTTTGCCATCCTCGCGCTTCGCCCCCATGGTCGGCACTACTCTTCTGGCTGCGACGACAGACGCCCGCGGCGGGCCCAGGGGGCTCCGAGCCTTGGCCCCCGCCTTGCGGCGGGTGCAGTGGCCTCCCAAGTTCAAGCCAGAGATGCCGCCGCGCTACGATGGCGTGACGGACCCGTCGGCTTTCCTGTTGGCATATGAAGGGGCCGTCTTGAAGGCTGGGGGCGACCACAAGGTCATGGCCAACTAGCTTCCCATGGCCCTCACTGGGGCACCGCGGGCCTGGCTGCTCAACCTCCCAGGATCTACGGTGACATTTTGGGAGGAGCTGAGCAACCTCTTATCTGAGCGCTTCGCGGTACCGGCGCCCCGCACTGTCGCGGCCCTCCTCGGCGGCTCACAAGCGCCGCCCTCGGACCGTCACGCCAAGCCGTTCTTTCGCCAGATCGGCGCCGCCTCCATGCGGCAGGGGGCTCCACCAGGTTGGGCGGCGCCCAAGGCCGACCTGACCTTCGACTCGGGAGATCACCCCGTCACCACCGTCGGCTCGGGCATGCTCCCAATGCTTTGCATGCCCACCATCTGCAGCGTGGCAGTTACCAAGACCCTCATCGACGGCAGCGCCGGCCTCAACATGCTCTCTGTGGAGGCTTTTAGCCTCCGTCACGTACCGCTTGAGCGGCTCCGCCCCAGCAAGCCCTTCTCCGGGGTCGGCGGCTCCTCTAGTCCCCTGGGGCAGATCCATCTTCCCGTGACCTTCGGCACCCACGACAACTACCACACGGAGCTGATTGACTTCGACATCGCCCGCATCGGCCTTCCGTACAACGCCATCCTCGGGTACCCAGCTCTAACTCAGTTTATGGCGGCAACCCATCCGGCCTACAACCTCATGAAGATGCCCTGGAGCAAGAGCGTCCTGACCGTAGTTGGAGATACCAAGGAGGCTCTAGTGGCGCTCAAGCTTGCCCTCAAGGCCGCCGCGACGGCGCGCCCGGCCGACGAGGCCACCTCTGGAGTTAAGGAGGCTGCGCCGGCCAAGAAGAAGCAGTTGTTCACTCAAGATCGGGCGGAAACCAAGAAGGTGTCGGTCGAGGAAGATGGGTCTTATGGAGCCACCTTCACCATAGGTGCCAATCTCAACTCAGATCAAGAGGAAGCATTGGTAAATTTCTTGCGCGCAAACAAGGAAGTATTCGCCTGGGAGCCCAATCAACTGGTAGGAGTCCCAAGCGGGGTGATCGAGCATCACTTAAGGGTGTGCCCTAATGTGCGCCCTGTGAAGCAGAAGGCACGACAACAGTCCACGGAGAAGCAGTCCTTCATCGTCCAGGAATCCCGCAAGCTGGAGGCAGCAGGTGTCATTCGCGAGGTTCGGTACCCCGAGTGGCTGGCGAACCCCGTAGTTGTGCCAAAGAAAGGCGGGAAGGAGCGCATGTGTGTCGATTTCACCAACCTCAACAAAGCGTGTCCCCAAGATCCGTTCCTGCTTTCGCGCATCGACCAGATCATTAACTCCACCGCCGAGTGCAACCTGCTGTGCTTCTTGGATGCGTTTTCAGGCTATCACCAGATCAAGATGGCAGTAGAGGATGTGGAGAAGACGGCCTTCCTGACCCCTTGCGTGGTGTACTGCTACACTTGCATGCCGTTCGGGCTGCGCAACGCGGGCGCGACCTTCCAACGGCTAATGCACATCGCCCTGGGCCAGCAGCTCGGGAGGAACGCTGAAGCCTACGTCGACGACATTGTGGTGAAGTCTCGGGAGGCAAGAACTTTGATTCAGGACCTGGAGGAGACCTTCACGAGCCTGCGCCAGGTGGACTTGCGGGTCAACGCGGAAAAGTGCGTATTTGGTGTCCCCTCCGGCAAGCTGTTGGGCTTCCTCGTGCCAACCCAGATAAGGTCAAGGCGATTGAAGACATGAGCCCACCACAAACCCTCAAGGAGATGCAGAAGCTTGCCGGCTGCATGACTTCGCCGGGACGCTTCATCTCCAAGCTGGGAGAGCGCGCCCTACCATTCTTCAAGCGAATGAAGAAGAAGGGCCCGTTCGAGTGGACTCCAAAGGCTGACCAAGCGTTTCAAGATCTCAAGAGATATCTGACCAGCCCTCCAGTGATGGTGGCGCCCCGCCCTCTCGAGCCCCTGGTGCTTTACCTCGCCGCCACTCCTTATTCAGCTAGTGCAACTCTGGTAGCAGTTCGGGAAGAGCGTCAGGCCAAGGACACATCGCGCCGAACCGCGCCCCCAGCTGGGGCGGCGTGAGACCTGAAGGACACCGCGGGGGTTGCAGCAACGCCAACGGATGACCCAGCTCAGCAGGATGGAAACCTTAGGCCCGTCGAGGCCCCAATGGGCGACCAGTCTCCGGAGGTCCCATCGCCTCAGGAGGCGCCCCAACCTCCGACAGACGTGGGTCCTGTTGACGCGCCCGCCCTCGTCGAGCACCCAGTGTATTTCGTCAGCACGGTACTGCGGGATGCAAGGGCAAGGTACCCCATGCCTCAGAAGCTCTTGCTCGCGCTTTTGGTGGCCTCGCGTAAGCTATGGCACTACTTTCAAGGTCACCCAATCAAGGTCGTTTTGGCCTACCCCCTGGAGAGGGTACTCAGGAGCCCTAACGCTGCTGGAAGAGTCGTCGAGTGGAATATCGAGCTGCAGGCGTTCCAGCTGGAGTTCAGCACAACCAGGGTCATCAAGGGAGCCGCGCTCGCCGACTTTGTGGCAGAATGGACGGACGCCCCGGAGCTTGAAGCAGGCGAGGATCGGTCCCTCTCGCCAGGAAGTGAAGCGCCGGACGGCTGGGTGATGTATTTCAATGGCGCATTTGCGCGCCAGGGCGCGGGGGCTAGAGCAGTGCTCATCTTGCCCACTCAGGACAAGCTCTACTACGCCGTGCAGCTCAGCTTCCAGTAGGGTGAGAAGCTCTCCAACAACATAGCGGAGTACGAAGGTCTCATAGTTGGCCTTAAGGCTGTGGTGGCCCTGGGGGTGAAGCTCCTTACCATCAAGGGCGACTCGCAACTTCTCGTCAACTTCTCCAACAAGGTATACGAGCCGAGGGACGAGCACATGGAGGCATACCTCGCGGAGGTACGCAAAATGGAAAAGCAGTTCTTGGGCCTGGAATTGAAGCACGTGCCACGCGGCACCAACAAGGAAGCTGACGACATCTCCAAGAGAGCATCCAAGTGGCTACCCCAAGAGCCCGGCGTCTTCGAGGAGCGGCTCTTCAAGCCATCAGCAACACCACCACTCTCAAGACCGGTGCTGCCTCGGGAGGAGCTCCCCCAACCACCTGCCTCAGGAGCCCCGGCCTGCGGCCCAACCTCGGGAGCGCGCCTACTCTGGCGCTCGAGCCTCAGGAGGGGTGCTGCACCAAGGAGTTCAAGGAATACCTGATGCAAGGGACGCTACCGGAGAAGGAGGAGGATGCGGAGCGCGTGGCCCGGCAGGCCACGGCGTACTGCATCCAAGACGGTGAGTTATACAGGATGCGGTCGAATGACGTTTCCCTGCGTTGTATCTCAAGGGAATAGGGGAAAGAGCTGCTAGCTGACATACACAGCGGGGACTGCGGGCACCACTCCTCGTCATGAACCCTCGTCAGCAAGGCGTTCTGCAGCGGGTTCTACTGGCCTACGGCGCTCAATGACGCGACTGAGCTGGTGAAGTCCTGTGAGGCCTGTCAATTCCACGCCAAGCAGATCCATCAGCCAGCTCAGGGCCTCCAGACCATCCCACTCTCGTGGCCATTCGCGGCCTGGGGGCTGGATATCTTGGGCCCGTTCTCTCGAGCGCCTGGGGGCTACCGCTACCTCTACGTCGCCATCGACAAGTTCACCAAGTGGGCGGAGGTAGAAGCCGTCCGCACCATCCCACCCGGTTCTGCGGTCAAGTTCATCAAGGGTCTCGTAAGCCGGTTTGGGGTCCCCAACCGCATCATCACCGATAATGGCTCGCAGTTCACTAGCAGTCTCTTCAAGATATATTGTGCTAACCTTGGAACGCAGATCTGCTACGCTTCGGTGGCACACCCCAGGAGCAATGGTCAAGCTGAACGCGCCAACGCGGAGGTCCTGAGAGGACTCAAGACCAGGACATTCTAGAAGAAGCTCGAGGCCTGCAGCAGGGGCTGGCACGATGAGCTCCAGTCTGTGTTGTGGTCCATCCGCACCACCGCCACCAAGCCAACAGGCGAGACCCCGTTCTTCCTCGTCTACGGAGCAGAGGCGGTTCTCCCTCACGAGGTCAAGCATCGCTCCGCGCGGGTCCTGGCGTTTGATGAGGCGCAATAGGACGCCATGCGGGGGGTGGACCTCGTGCTGGGGAAGGAATGCCGCCGTGAAGCCACGCTCTGGGCGGCAAGATACCAGCAGGCGCTGCGGCGGTATCACTGTCGCAGCGTCTGCTCCAGGACGCTCGAGCTAGGCGACCTCGTCCTAAGGCGGGTGCTCTACAGGGAAGGGCTGCACAAGCTCTCGCCCATGTGGGAGGGCCCGTTTAGGGTCGCCCACGTCTCCAGGACTGGCGCCGTGCGCCTGGAGACGCAGGACGGGGTACCTATCCAGAACGCCTGGAACATCCAGCACCTCCGGAAGTTCTACCCATGAAGAAAGGCTCGACGCCTGTGAAGCAAGGCCAAGTGCCTTTGAAGGTCTCCGCTCGTGACACTCTCACGTAATAATGAGTGGGGCTGTACACGCCCCGGAGTCTTAGGAGTGCCGCCCTCGGGCCTCGGGGGCTCCCTCCCACGTCCTAGTGGCAGCACTTAGCTCCGCGCTAGTGAGAAGACAAGAAGACTAGATTAGGTGCCGGACGCGGCTTTTCATTTGCTTTCTGTAGTTGGCTTGCCCCTCTTTAATGAAAGTTTGCTTTCTGGTGTTCCTTGTTGGTTTGGTTCCATCGCCTTTTGCCTCCGTTTCTGCTTTCGATTCCTTGTTTCGACCTGTACTCTCTCTCGCATGCCTCGCGAGGGGGCCAGACAGGTGCCCTTGTGAGGGTTTTTCCTGTTTTTTACGAGGCACCCTCGTTCGAGCTCGGAAGATGGTGCACTTCTCTCAATCCATGCCCCTCGGGCACCGCGATGCGAAGCGCTGGATCATGGCCAACGGCGCCTGCGACCAGGGCTCGGAAGAACAAGAGTTTCCTAACGAATTTTTGCAGTTCCTAGATGCCTCCCAGGCCAAGGAGGCCTCGCCAGGTACTGGGAGATGCACGCTTCACGAGGCGAAAACTACTTCGAGCGCGTCAAGCTAAGTTATCTCTACGCGCCTACATAAAACGTTGATGCTGCAACGCGACACAAGAACAATAAACATAGCATAGCAACTTGGAAACCATGATTTGTTGCACGCCCCTGTGGGGCCCCATACTTGTCTCTCTCTTAATGCAGGAAGAAAAGAAAGAACGAAACAAAAGTGGCGCGTGCCCCTGCAGCAGCTCGCGAGGATGGACCCATGGCGCTCTCTTGAGCTCAGCCGGACACCTCCTCGCGCTTCACCGGGGTGCGGCGACGAGACGACCCGCTGCCACCCTCGAAGCGGGCGCGGCGATGTGGCGGCTGGTCGTAGCCGCCGCTGCTGGAGTTGTCGCCGGAGGGAGAATCGCCGTAGCTGGGCGAGCAGCGGCCAGCGCCGAAGGCAAGACCACCCTCACCCTCGTCTTGACCGTCGCCAAGGCCAAGCACCTCGCCGCCGTCGTTGTCCTCGGGGCAGCACCCACCGCGGCGGCCGTCTTCTCTGAACACCCTCACGTAGAGGGTCGCGTTGCCGTCGTACTTAAAGTGGAGGGTGCACCGCCTGCCCAGGCCACGTGTGCGGGCAAACATCTGCCAGCCGCGAGCCAAGGCTGCGTTGCCCGCGACAGAGACCTCGACCGTGACCCATGAAGCCTTGCTGCAACAGTCGTCCGCCTACAGCCAGAGCCCGCCTGGACCCGTGGCCGGTAGCTCGCCGGCGAAGAAGCGTGGGAGCTGAAGCCAGGTGCCGGCCGGGTTCTCCGACCACACGACGAACTCCGGCAACACCTCCGCTGAGTGGAAGCATGGCCGAGGAGGTCGTGCGACCATGGCGCGCCTCCCTTCATCGACGGGGCTGCCACTACCTGGGCGACTCCCACCATGTGAAGAGGCGCCGTCGTGGTGTGCTTGCGGGGACGGCCGCGCCCCCTCTTGGGCGGCGGAGAGCTGGGCCCCTCCTGGCGGGCCTTCCCCTTCTCTGTAGCCGAGAACCTCTTCGTAGGCGCCATGGGAGTCGCTACTAGCAATGAAGCGAGGAAGGAGAAGCGAGTGGAGCAGGAAGAGATGAGCGACGGGGGCTTCGCCCCTCCTCATTTATAGTGGGAGAAGGCCAACCGGCGATCCCCACGATCACAGGTAATGATGATTTCTCTCTACATGCAGCAGGGACTCGTCAAGTCGGGCAGTTGCCGAGGCAGCGTGGGGAAGCAGAGACGCCCACATCCAATCAATCGCCACGCGTCAGGCAAGGCCGCAGGCCGTTGGGGCCCGCGGTGCTCCGCACTTGCCCTTTGGCTTCGCGTCGAAGCCAAGTCCGAGCATGCCTTGGGCCCGGGGGCTACTGTCGGTGTCCTAGGAACGGGGGTCCCCAGACTTGCCTGCCTGCGGCCCATGGCGTGGCTCCACCAGCGGCCCTGTACGGCCCATCTTCACCAGCAAACACTCACGACATTCGCGAGGGGCCAAGCCTCGCGAGGCGGACGACACAAGACCTCCTCAGGGATGGCCTCACCAGATCGGCTCGTGAGGGGTGGAGAGGTCAAGGCAAGGGACACCTCACGAGGTTCCTGTGACGCAAGCCATGACGACGGGAGCCAGGCAGGCACCAGCGCGTGAGTGTCCTCATTTCCTCTTTGGTGCTAAAGAGGCAAGCGTGGGCGAGGAGTCCCAAGGCCTCAAGCAAAGGTTTCCATATCGGTGCAACGAGACCAAGACTAGCAGGACGACAGGACGAAGGTCACCGTGAAGCCCAAGACGGCGTCACCACCAGAGCCTTTGGCAGGCGAAGACCACCTTTAGTCAGGATAACTTGTACTAGTTGTCCCCCTTCAAATTTGGCCTTTGTTGGATCCCTTCCCGCTCAATATTTGGGGAGAGGACCAAGGCCTCTATAAATAGGACTAACCACCACCATAGGGGGACGGATCATTCAGATCATCCTCAACCACACAAGCTCACCAAGCATAAGAACACCTCTCCTCAGGAGGCTGTTCTTCCCTTGTAACTATTCATCCTCAGCCCAAGAGGCAATCCACCACACCACACTGGAGTAGGGTATCACCACATCGGTGGCCCGAACCAGTATAAACTCTTGTGTCTCTCGTTCTTTGGGTCCGTCGAGCTAGGCCTTGCGATAGTTGCGAGAGCGATCTAGGGAGAGAGAGATCTTTGTGCGCACCCCAGTGTTCGCACCTCAAGGGTTTTGCCGGTACCCGAAATCCGACAGCCACCTCCACGTACGATATATATATAGTGGATACATCCAAAGACGGCGGCGATGACGGTGGTAAGGATCCAGTCAAGGACAATAACGCTGATAAACCACCGAAGCGGCGGCATCAGCGGCGCCGTTCAAAATCACGTCGTGACAAAGAAAGCAATACCTGCACCAGAGAAAATAATACTCCGGAGAACGCCGAAAACCAAGACGCCCTCATCGAACCAGCTTCCGAACAGGAAGATAGGGAGGAAGGGCAGAGTAATCTCGACGAGCCAGTTGGGAATGATGACTCGGAGGACAGCAGTTATATGCCACCCTCCGAAGACGAAATAAGCCTCGGCAACGAAGACTTCATCATGCCAGAAGAACCCCTCGAGCAAGAACGCTTTAAGCAACAGCTCATCGCAACTGCGAGGAGCCTGAAAAGGAAGCAGCAACGGCTTCAAGCTGAACAGGATACACTCAACGACAGATGGACCGAGGTCCTAGCAGCTGAGTACGGCCTTGAGCGCCCCGCAAAAAGCTACCCAAAGTGCAAGCTGCTACCCCAATTCGTCATCGAGGCGCGCGAGCCAATAGCACCAGCGCATAACACAGCTGATAAACCAGACCGGCCACCGTATGGCCGCGACAAAACGGCTACATAAGCCAAACACCAGCCCACATTACCCCGCCATAAAGGAAGGGAGACAGTGGCCCAGGATTACACCTATGACCTACGGCAGGACCTGGACGCTAGGGCAGGCCTGGCCAGAACAATTTATGGGTCAAAGGGACGTGCCCTAACACAAGAGGACGGCTATCAGGCCCGGCGCGACCAACACAACCTCCCTTGGGGCGAAAACCACATAGGGACGTCCGCCGAACTCCGCCGAGACGCCTCCCGCTACAGAGGCGCCGCTCACCCCTTATGCTTCACCGATGAGGTAATGGAGCACGAATTCCTGGAAGGGTTTAAACCCATGAATATCGAATCATATGATGGAACAACAGATCCCGCAGTATGGATTGAAGATTTTCTTCTCATATCCACATGGCCCACGGTGATGATCTCCACGCCATCAAATACCTCCCACTAAAACTATAGGGACCAGCGCGGCACTGGCTAAACAGCCTCCTAGAGAACTCCATTGGCAGCTGGGAAGACTTGGAAGACGCCTTCCACGATAACTTCCAAGGTACATATGTCCGGCCTCCGGATGCCGATGACCTAAGTCACATTATCCAGCAGCTCGGGGAGTCAGCCAAGAAGCTCTGGACTAGGTTCTTTATTAAAAAGAACCAAATTGTCGATTGTCCGGACGCCGAAGCCCTCGCGGCCTTTAAACATAGTGTCCGAGATGAGTGGCTTGCCCGCCACCTCGGTCAAGAACAACCAAAATCCAAGGTAGCCCTCACAACACTCATGACCCGCTTTTGCGCGGGAGAAGACAACTGGCTCGCTCGTAGAAACAACATCACCCGTGATCTGGGCACTTCCGAAGTTCAAGACGGCAACGGCAAGCCACGACACAATAAACACAAGCGTCGAAATAATAATGAAGGAACGCAAGACACGGCGGTCAACGCCGGATTCAGCGGCTCCAGACCCGGTTAACGGAAAAAGACATTCAAGGCAAACAGAGACGGACCATCCAATTTAGACAAGATACTGGATCGGCCCTGCTAGATTTATGGCACCCCCGATAAACCAGCCAATCATACCAACAGAAGCTGTTGGGTCTTTAAACAAGCCGGCAAGCTTAATGCCGAACACAAGGGGAAGGGGCCGCCCAGTGACAGCGATGACGAAGAGACTCGCCAACCGAACACCGGGGGTCAGAAGCAATCTCCCCCCAAAATAAAAACAGTAAACATGGTATACATGACGCACATCCCTATAGGGGAGCACAAGCGCGCACTACGGGACGCCTACGCCATAGAGCCGGTCGCCCCAAAATTTAGCCAATGGGCGGCATGCCCGATCACTTTTGATCGCAAGGACCACCCAGCCAGTATCCGTCACGAAGGTTCGGCAGCTCTGGTCCTCGACCCAATTATCGATGGTTTCCATCTAATGAAAGTCCTTATGGACGGCGGCAATAGCCTTAATCTACTTCACCAGGACACTATCCGCAAAATGGGCATTGATCCTTCAAGAATCAAGCCCACCACAACTACCTTCAAGGGAGCAGTACCCGGCGTAGAAGATCACTGCACGGGCTCAATTACATTGGAAGTGGTTTTCGGTTCGCCGAACAACTTTCGAAGTGAAGGCTTGACCTTCGATATTGTCCCGTTCCGCAGTTGCTACCATGCACTGCTTGGGCGTACCGCTTTTCCTCGTTTTAATGCGGTCCCACACTACGCCTATCTAAAGCTTAAGATGCCCGGTCCACGTGGCGTCATCACGATAAACGGACATACGGAACGCTCCCTCCGTACAGAGGAGCATACTATTGCTACTGCAGCCGAAGTACAAAGCGGCCTCGTCAAGCCGCGTATCTCATCGGCCATCAAGTCGCCGGTCTCTATTAAACAGGACCAATCAATCTCAGAGCTGGATTAGCAGTTCGGTCTCCGTCGTTCGCCTCATATAGCCGCGAAGTTTGTACCGCACATACATAATTATGCACTTAAAATACCATGGTCATCGGTGGAGGCACAATGCGGACAGCCCTACAATGCGGTCCACACTCCCATAGCCTTTTTCCTTTTGCTAACTATTTTTTATCTTTTACCACAGGTGACTCAAAGCCTGGTCATCTTATGGACTCTCTCTGAGTTCGGCTTCATATAAATAACCAAAGGCTATTCCTGCTAAGGAGTCCCTTCGCCGAGGCAAGGCAGCGCACACGTGCGACAGGAGGTCCAAATGATTTTTTGTAGACCGCACTCTTCATTTCAAACCTGTAAAGTGCCTTCTTCCTCAGCCTTCGACCCCCGGCATGTCAAATAGCTCGGATAGTGGCGTTATAATCTGTAAGATTGTGTTTGACGTGTCATAATCAGATTCCAGTGAACATAATCCGTATTCAGTATTCGCTTTTTCTAAGAACTGAATTTTGCTTCTTCGGTTGTTTCACGCACGCACCTCGGCACAAATTGCCAGGGGCTCGATATGGCAACATATGAGTTGCCGACAAGTCCGAACAGCTTTATAGCACACTTCAGCGTCACGAGTTTGGCCTTATATGCATCAGCTCCGAATCATGTCTTTGGTCAATAGTTGGGTTGCCCGGCTCCTGTGCTTACTACCTTACGTTCCGTCCTATCGGCTAGGGTAGTAAAGGGAGAACTACTGCGATTGTGTTTCCGGTTCATCTGGTCAAGCACCTTAGTAGAGAAAGCCGAAAACTGACTGTCATGATGCGGCGAGAGTTGGTCAACCACTCGATGACTTATCAGAATCTTTCGCGATTCCTTCCGTATTACACGAAGGACCGTACTTCTGGTCACCTATGTAACACACCCTATTCAGATAACCGCGCACATACCAGGGGCTATATCGTAGACCCACCATCAAACTCCTATGGCTATGTGGAAATGTTAAAGCCCTATAGTCTGATTGCCTAGTTTGCCGCATTGACACCTCCTTCACGGACCAAGACGTTGGGTCAAGAGTGGTGCTTTTCCGAACACCCCCGTATTATATGCGAGGGGGCTGAAGCCGACGACTGGTAAACTTTCAGATTATACAAAAAACGGCCGCACAGGAGGAACCAAAACTTTCAGGCAAAAGTATGAAAAACACAGCCTTAATATATCATTGTTTTTACAAATTTCGGTACATTCACTCGAATATCATATCCTTCGAGCACTGACCCTCTATCAAGCGGGCGCCCTCTAGGACATCCTTGAAATAATGCTCTGGCGTGCGATAGTCCTTGCCCCTGGGTGGACTCTTTGCTGCAATATCGGTGGCCTTCATCTTCGCCCAGTACGTCTTGACGCGGGCAAAGGCCATCCGTGCACCTTCAATGCACGTTGACCGCTTAACGGCGTCGATACGCGGCACCACATCAACAAGTCGCTGCACCAAACTAAAATAACTATTCGGAATTGGCTCAGTCGGCCACAACCGGACCACGACGTCCTTCATGGCAGATCCGGACATCTTGTGGAGCTCGGCCCACTGGGCCATCTGTTCGTTCAGCAACAGCGGACGCTTTGGCATGCTGAATTGCGACCAGAAAAGCATCTCCGTTGCATGTCCTTCTTGCGCTTGGAAAAACTGCGCCGCATCAGAGACACTCTTCGGCAAGTCCAAGAATGCGTCTGGAGAACTCCACATTTGATTAAGCGGGGCATACTTCAGACCGCCGAATTTAGTCTGTAATAAGAAGGGCTTACCGGCCGCTATCTCCCCAGCTTGTCGGATCTCCTCCCGAGCCGCTCTAGACTCGGACCGTGCTTCTCTCGCCTCTTGTAAGGCCTTGTCGAGATCGGCCGTTTTGGCTTTGTTATCCTTCTCGAGGAATTCGCATCGGACAGTGGCATCCTTTAGCTCGCGCACCATGGTAGATATTCTCTCCTCGCACTAGCGCCGAGCAGCCTGTTCGGCCTTTAACTCAGCAGCTGCCTTCTTGACAGTCGCATTACTCGTCCAGGCCTGTTCCTTGGCCCAGGTGAGCCCAGCCCGAAGGGTCTCAACCGCGGTAGCACTATCTGCAGTTATGCATATCTTAGTATATGATTCTCAGCTTCGTGCTCATATTATTATACATACATATACTGACCGCTCCAAAACATACCTTGCGCCTTGTCGAGCCGCCTGTTAATAAGCGTGATGTCAGCATCCACCACATCAAGTTTCTGCTTCAGACCTGCAACCTCTGTAGCGTGGGCAGTCGCCATGGATGTAACAGCCTGTGTTCCAATTAATTAGATTATTTCCTGGGCATATCTTTTTTGATCCTCTGATCGCCTCCCTTTGGACGCCAACCAGAGTCTCAGGGGCTACTATCTATACACAGGTGCATTTTGCACGAAGAGTGCAATTGAAGATATTACATTGCATACCTCGAAGCCTCTTAGCAGGCCCATGAAGGCTTCATTCAATCCGCTTCTCGCGGACAGAATCCTCTCAACTACCGTACCCATTAAGGTACGATGTTCCTCTGAGACGGACGCATGTTGCAACATGTCCATCAATGTATCCGGTGCCTCCGGATTCCTGGAAGCGGCGGCGGGAGTACGGACACCCTTCGAAGGGATAAGTTTACTCGACCTTAGAGTCGTCTCCGGCTGTAAACCGGATAGTCCGGGGCCTTTATTGTTGGTTCCCTTAGGGGCCGCACGCCCCGGACCCTGGACTACCGAAGTATCACCTTCGGGCATGGTCTTCATTGTTCCTCTCACCACTTGTTGATCGTGAGAGATCCTCCGGGACGACACCTCGAAGTCGTCCGCCCTATTGGGCGAGGAGGTCTGTGGAGGCGTCTCGATTTCCATCATCTCCGGAAGAAGATCTCCCGAGGAGGAGGACTGTTGCAGAAGACTGCGTGCCGGACTGCAAACATATATTTTAGATGCTACCCTTGTAACCGGAAAGGAACGGGATATGTTTAGGATACCCTTGTTCACTTACAATTCGGCTAAGGGCTTGTCCTTACGGAGGAACTGCGTGACAACATCGTCTTCCGAACCTGAACCGCCTGACAGGGACATCTTCCCTCGCTTAGGAGCCTTTACCTCCAAATCTTCAGAGGCGGTCCTTTTCTTCCCATGGGGAGAAGGGATGTCAGCTTCTCCTTCTCTTTTATCTTCGGAAGAGGGGGTTCCAATCTCCCCGGACATAGTGTCTGGTGTACCTTTAGAATGGAGGCCGCCTTTGGCTTTCTTGCTCTCCTCCTTGTCCTCCTTCGCCGGCACTTGATATGGCGTCGGGGCCAGCATCCTTGTTAACACGGGATCAGCTGAGTCTTCAGGAAAGGGAGCCGAACACCTAATTTGTTCCGCCTTCTGTATCCAGCCCTGTCCGAAGATTGCTTTCTCAGTATATTATTACATGATATTTAACTAAGTTGTGTTCGGGAGTCGAGTGCTTACCGAGGTATCCGGATGATTGCAATCGAGGCCGATGTCCTCGGAGGTATCCGACCACTGTTTTCGTGTACCGAATAATAACTTCCACATTCCTCTATGCGTCGTGCCGAAGAAGTGCTGAAGGGTCTGTGGTCCTTCCGGATTGAACTCCCACATGCGGAGGGGCCGTCGCTGGCATGGCAGGACCCGGCGGACTAGCATTACCTGGATTACATTGATGAGGCTGGTGTCCTTTTCGAGGAGGCTCCGGATGCGGCTTTGTAGCGTCTGCACTTCGTCAATTGATCCCCAGTCCAGCCCTTTATTAATCCATGATGCGAGCCGTAATGGAGGGCCAGATCGGAACGTGGGTGTAGCTACCCACTTGGTACCACGGGGTTCAGTGATGTAAAACCACTCCCGCTGCCATAGGTTGGAAGTTTCCGTGAAAGAGCCTTTTGGCCACAGAGTATTGGTGAGCTTGCCCATCGTAGCACCACCACACTCCGCTTGCTTCCCCTCGATTACCTTCAGCTTCACATTAAAGGTCTTGAGCCATAAGCCGAAGTGTGGGGGAATGCAGAGAAAGGCCTCGCACATGACAATGAACGCCGAGATGTGAAGAAAGGAGTCTGGAGCTAGATCATGAAAATCTAGCCCGTAATAGAACATGAGTCCGTGAACAAAGGGATGGAGAGCGAACCCTAGTCCCCAGAGGAAGTGGGAGATGAATACGACCCTCTCGCCGGATTTGGGAGTAGGAATAACCTGCCCTTTAGTTGGGAGCCTGTGGAGGATTTCCGCGGTCAGGTATCTTGCCGCCCGGAGCTTCGCGATATCCTCCTCTGTGACAGAGGAGGCCACCCACCGGCCTTGAGGGCTAGGTCCGGACATGACTGGGAGGCTCGGAGCAATTAAGTTGAAACCTGGGTGCTGGAACTCGAGGTTGGACAGGTTGAGGAAGAGGTAGGCGTAGAGGAGAAAGACGGGTCTGTGCCCCTTTATAAAGGCGATGAATATCAGACGCCTCCTCATGGGCCTTAAAGCCTGCCTATTCCCAAGGGATCATGCCAACGGAACGGTTGGGTTACCCATGCCCGTATTGATGAGAATCCCGCATTAAGGGGACACGATCTCTGCTTCGACAAGACGTGCCAATAAAACCGCATCTTGAAACGTCGAGCGGGAGGCTAAAAATCGGTTCGAAATAATGACCGGGCAGGGACGTGATGTCACGCTACAAAAGTTGTCAGCAGATTGAACTTGTGAAATATTATACTCTCTGTGGTTGTGTGTGGTACTTGTTTTGCAGAACCGGCCACGTTTTCTATGTTCGAAGGATGCTTTGGGGTATTCGGAGAAGGAACCTGCCTTGCAATGCTTTAGACAATCTGCGCGCCGGACACCTCGTCATTGAAGCCTAGTTCAGGGGCTACTGAGGGAGTCCTGGATTAAGGGGTCCTCGGGCATCCGGCCTGTTGGACGTGGGCCGGACTGATGGGTCGTGAAGATACAAGACAGAAGACTCTCTCCCGTGTCCGGATGAGACTCTCCTTGGCGTGGATGGCAAGCTTGGCGTTCGGATGTGAAAATTCCTTTCTCTGTAACCGACTTTGTACAACCCTAGTCCCCTCCGTTGTCTATATAAACCGGAGGGTTTAATCCGCAGAGTCAATCACAATCATATAGGCTAGACTTCTAGGGTTTTAGCCATTACGATCTCGTGGTAGATCATCTCTTGTAATACTCATATTCATCAAGATCAATCAAGAAGGAAGTAGGGTATTACCTCCATAGAGAGGGCCCGAACCTAGGTAAACATCGTATCGCCTGTCTCCTGTTACCATCGACCTTAGACACATAGTTCTGGACCCCCTACCAGATATCCGCGTGTTTTGACACCGACAGGGACCAAAATAATTGCAACAGGTAACAGAGAGTTTGCAAGCCCATCTCGATGAGACCGAGGTCCCATCGGTGAGACCGAACTGATTAGGGTTTTTGGCAATGGCTATGTCAAGTGAACTCGGTGGCACCGGATAGATCAAATCGGTGGGGCCGAGTTTGACTTTAGGTTTAGGACATATGTGGAAATGAGAAAGTGGTTGAGGGCTTTGGAGCATATCACTAAGCACTTTGAGCAAGCAAGCCATTAAGCAACAGCTCGCCCCCTTTTAATAGTATTGGCTTTTCCTATGGACTCAATGTAATCTTGGATCACTAAAATGAAAATGAAGAGTCCTGAGCTTTTGAGCTTTTGCCAATCCTTGTCCTTAGCTTCTTGAAGGGGTTCCACATCCTCTTGTCCACGCCACTCCACTGTTGATCTCATCTGAAATATAATAGATAAAAGTATTAGTCCAACAAGAGATATGTTGACATTAATTACCAAAATCACCCAGGGAGCACTTGTGCTTTCAATCTCCCCCTTTTTGGTAATTGATGACAACATACATCAAAGCTTTAGATAGAGATATAAAGAATAGCATGTACAGATTTGGAAGAACATGTAACATGCATAGGCTCCCCCTACATGTATGCAATCATGTAAATATGGAATATAAGAGCATGTGAATGCATAAGCATGACAGAGCAAGCAATGAGTTACATGTATCTTGGCTATATGCATCAAAGTAAACGATGTGAATACAGGAAGTGTACCTTCATGTTCATGAGTCGTTCTTGCAAACAATATGTACATCAACAAGAGATCATCATGCACATGAGAGTGATGCATATACTTACATTGTGGTCTTGAGCTGGCTTTGGAAGAGATGAACCTGAGTAAACAAGGTTAGATAACACAGAACCATCTACTAAGCAGGGCAAACGGTAAACCACAAGAGTACCGAGATTGGGATGACATGTAGAGAGTGAGTACTAGGTACTCTATTGAATATAGACATGTCCCCGGAAACAAAGATATGCAATGAATTCGAAGATTTCCTTCCCTAGGATGTCTTTCTCCCCCAGAATCTTATATTGGATAATGGGAGAATATAGGGAAAAGAAAATCAGAGCACAATAATCATAACACAAACTAACATGTCTTTCCCCTCTTAAAGACATGTGACTTCTCTCCTCTTGAATACCAAGCATCTGTGTTCTTTCTTCATTTGATGTGATTAAGCATTCTCCCCCTTTGATGTGATTAAGCTTTGATGCGAGCTCTCTCCCCCTTTGACATCAATTTCCAAGAAGGGATCTTCTGGAGTGTGAGTCAAATAGGTTTGGTCCTTGAGTCACAAAGCAAAGCAGCATATAGAACATGATGCAGGTAGAGGACAAGAATCATTGAGTGGAGCTGGAACAAATATGCAGGATGCAAACGGCAAATTGTCTTCTCAACATTGAAATCGGTAACTTAGACGCATAGTTCTGGACCCCCTACCAGAGATCCGCCTGTTTTGACACCGACAGGGACCAAAATAATTGCAACAGGTCACAGAGAGTTTGCAAGCCCATCTCGGTGAGACCGAGATCCCATCGGTGAGACCGAACTGATTAGGGTTTTTGGCAATGGCTATGTCAAGTGAACTCGGTGGCGCCCGATAGATCAAATCGGTGGGGCCGAGTTTGACTTTAGGTTTAGGACATATGTGGAAATGAGAAAGTGGTTGAGGGCTTTGGAGCATATCACTAAGCACTTTGAGCAAGCAAGCCATTAAGCAACACCTCACCCTCTTTTAATAGTATTGGCTTTTCCTATGGACTCAATGTAATCTTGGATCACTAAAATGAAAATGAAGAGTCCTGAGCTTTTGAGCTTTTGCCAATCCTTGTCCTTAGCTTCTTGAAGGGGTTCCACATCCTCTTGTCCACGCCACTCCACTGTTGATCTCATCTGAAATATAATAGATAAAAGTATTAGTCCAACAAGAGATATGTTGACATTAATTACCAAAATCACCCAGGGAGCACTTGTGCTTTCAATCTCCCCCTTTTTGGTAATTGATGACAACATACATCAAAGCTTTAGATAGAGATATAAAGAATAGCATGTACAGATTTGGAAGAACATGTAACATGCATAGGCTCCCCCTACATGTATGCAATCATGTAAATATGGAATATAAGAGCATGTGAATGCATAAGCATGACAGAGCAAGCAATGAGTTACATGTATCTTGGCTATATGCATCAAAGTAAACGATGTGAATACAGGAAGTGTACCTTCATGTTCATGAGTCGTTCTTGCAAACAATATGTACATCAACAAGAGATCATCATGCACATGAGAGTGATGCATATACTTACATTGTGGTCTTGAGCTGGCTTTGGAAGAGATGAACCTGAGTAAACAAGGTTAGATAACACAGAACCATCTACTAAGCAGGGCAAACGGTAAACCACAAGAGTACCGAGATTGGGATGACATGTAGAGAGTGAGTACTAGGTACTCTATTGAATATAGACATGTCCCCGGAAACAAAGATATGCAATGAATTCGAAGATTTCCTTCCCTAGGATGTCTTTCTCCCCCAGAATCTTATATTGGATAATGGGAGAATATAGGGAAAAGAAAATCAGAGCACAATAATCATAACACAAACTAACATGTCTTTCCCCTCTTAAAGACATGTGACTTCTCTCCTCTTGAATACCAAGCATCTGGGTTCTTTCTTCATTTGATGTGATTAAGCATTCTCCCCCTTTGATGTGATTAAGCTTTGATGCGAGCTCTCTCCCCCTTTGACATCAATTTCCAAGAAGGGATCTTCTGGAGTGTGAGTCAAATAGGTTTGGTCCTTGAGTCACAAAGCAAAGCAGCATATAGAACATGATGCAGGTAGAGGACAAGAATCATTGAGTGGAGCTGGAACAAATATGCAGGATGCAAACGGCAAATTGTCTTCTCAACATTGAAATCGGTAACTTAGACGCATAGTTCTGGACCCCCTACCAGAGATCCGCCTGTTTTGACACCGACAGGGACCAAAATAATTGCAACAGGTCACAGAGAGTTTGCAAGCCCATCTCGGTGAGACGGAGATCCCATCGGTGAGACCGAACTGATTAGGGTTTTTGGCAATGGCTATGTCAAGTGAACTCGGTGGCGCCCGATAGATCAAATCGGTGGGGCCGAGTTTGACTTTAGGTTTAGGACATATGTGGAAATGAGAAAGTGGTTGAGGGCTTTGGAGCATATCACTAAGCACTTTGAGCAAGCAAGCCATTAAGCAACACCTCACCCTCTTTTAATAGTATTGGCTTTTCCTATGGACTCAATGTAATCTTGGATCACTAAAATGAAAATGAAGAGTCCTGAGCTTTTGAGCTTTTGCCAATCCTTGTCCTTAGCTTCTTGAAGGGGTTCCACATCCTCTTGTCCACGCCACTCCACTGTTGAACTCATCTGAAATATACTAGATAAAAGTATTAGTCCAACAAGAGATATGTTGACATTAATTACCAAAATCACCCAGGGAGCACTTGTGCTTTCAATCTCCCCCTTTTTGGTAATTGATGACAACATACATCAAAGCTTTAGATAGAGATATAAAGAATAGCATGCACAGATTTGGAAGAACATGTAACATGCATAGGCTCCCCCTACATGTATGCAATCATGTAAATATGGAATATAAGAGCATGTGAATGCATAAGCATGACAGAGCAAGCAATGAGTTACATGTATCTTGGCTATATGCATCAAAGTAAAGATGTGAATACAGGAAGTGTACCTTCATGTTCATGAGTCGTTCTTGCAAACAATATGTACATCAACAAGAGATCATCATGCACATGAGAGTGATGCATATACTTACTTTGTAGTCTTGAGCTGGGTTTGGAAGAGATGAACCTGAGTAAACAAGGTTAGATAACACAGAACCATCTACTAATCAGGGCAAACGGTAAACCACAAGAGTACCAAGATTGGGATGACATGTAGAGAGTGAGTACTAGGTACTCTATTGAATATAGAAATGTCCCCGGAAACAAAGATATGCAATGAATTCGAAGATTTCCTTCCCTAGGATGTCTTTCTCCCCCTGAATCTTATATTGGATAATGGGAGAATATAGGGAAAAGAAAATCAGAGCACAATAATCATAACACAAACTTACATGTCTCTCCCCTCTTAAAGACATGTGACTTCTCTCCTCTTGAATACCAAGCATCTGGGGTCTTTCTTCATTTGATGTGATTAAGCATTCTCCCCCTTTGATGTGATTAAGCTTTGATGCGAGCTCTCTTTCCCCCTTTGACATCAATTTCCAAGAAGGGATCTTCTGGAGTGTGAGTCAAATTGGTTTGGTCCTTGAGTCACAAAGCAAAGCAGCATATAGAACATGATGCAGGTAGAGGACAAGAATCATTGAGTGGAGCTGGAACAAATATGCAGGATGCAAACGGCAAATTGTCTTCTCAACATTGGAATCGGTAACTTAGACACATAGTTCTGGACCCCCTACCAGAGATCCGCCTGTTTTGACACCGACAGGGACCAAAATAATTGCAACAGGTAACAGAGAGTTTGCAAGCCCATCTCGGTGAGACCGAGATCCCATCGGTGAGACCGAACTGATTAGGGTTTTTGGCAATGGCTATGTCAAGTGAACTCGGTGGCGCCGGATAGATCAAATCGGTGGGGCCGAGTTTGACTTTAGGTTTAGGACATATGTGGAAATGAGAAAGTGGTTGAGGGCTTTGGAGCATATCACTAAGCACTTTGAGCATGCAAGCCATTAAGCAACAGCTCACCCCCTTTTAATAGTATTGGCTTTTCCTATGGACTCAATGTAATCTTGGATCACTAAAATGAAAATGAAGAGTCCTGAGCTTTTGAGCTTTTGCCAATCCTTGTCCTTAGCTTCTTGAAGGGGTTCCACATCCTCTTGTCCACGCCACTCCACTGTTGATCTCATCTGAAATATACTAGATAAAAGTATTAGTCCAACAAGAGATACGTTGACATTAATTACCAAAATCACCCAGGGAGCACTTGTGCTTTCAATCTCCCCCTTTTTGGTAATTGATGACAACATACATCAAAGCTTTAGATAGAGATATAAAGAATAGCATGTACAGATTTGGAAGAACATGTAACATGCATAGGCTCCCCCTACATGTATGCAATCATGTAAATATGGAATATAAGAGCATGTGAATGCATAAGCATGACAGAGCAAGCAATGAGTTACATGTATCTTGGCTATATGCATCAAAGTAAATGATGTGAATACAGGAAGTGTACCTTCATGTTCATGAGTCGTTCTTGCAAACAATATGTACATCAACAAGAGATCATCATGCACATGAGAGTGATGCATATACTTACTTTGTGGTCTTGAGCTGGCTTTGGAAGAGATGAACCTGAGTAAACAAGGTTAGATAACACAGAACCATCTACTAAGCAGGGCAAACGGTAAACCACAAGAGTACCGAGATTGGGATGACATGTAGAGAGTGAGTACTAGGTACTCTATTGAATATAGACATGTCCCCGGAAACAAAGATATGCAATGAATTCGAAGATTTCCTTCCCTACGATGTCTTTCTCCCCCTGAATCTTATATTGGATAATGGGAGAATACAGGGAAAAGAAAATCAGAGCACAATAATCATAACACAAACTAACATGTCTTTCCCCTCTTAAAGACATGTAACTTCTCTCCTCTTGAATACCAAGCATCTGGGGTCTTTCTTCATTTGATGTGAATAAGCATTCTCCCCCTTTGATGTGATTAAGCTTTGATGCGAGCTCTCTCTCCCCCTTTGACATCAATTTCCAAGAAGGGATCTTCTGGAGTGTGAGTCAAATAGGTTTGGTCCTTGAGTCACAAAGCAAAGCAGCATATAGAACACGATGCAGGTAGAGGACAAGAATCATTGAGTGGAGCTGGAACAAATATGCAGGATGCAAACGGCAAATTGTCTTCTCAACATTGGAATCGGTAACTTAGACACATAGTTCTGGACCCCCTACCAGAGATCCGCCTAATTTGACACCGACAGGGACCAAAATAATTGCAACAGGTAACAGGGAGTTTGCAAGCCCGTCTCGGTGAGACCGAGATCCCATCGGTGAGACCGAACTGATTAGGGTTTTTGGCAATGGCTATGTCAAGTGAACTCGGTGGCGCCCGATAGATCAAATCGGTGGGGCCGAGTTTGACTTTAGGTTTAGGACATATGTGGAAATGAGAAAGTGGTTGAGGGCTTTGGAGCCTATCACTAAGCACTTTGAGCAAGCAAGCCATTAAGCAACACCTCACCCCCTTTTAATAGTATTGGCTTTTCCTATGGACTCAATGTAATCTTGGATCACTAAAATGAAAATGAAGAGTCCTGAGCTTTTGAGCTTTTGCCAATCCTTGTCCTTAGCTTCTTGAAGGGGTTCCACATCCTCTTGTCCACGCCACTCCACTGTTGAACTCATCTGAAATATACTAGATAAAAGTATTAGTCCAACAAGACATATGTTGACATTAATTACCAAAATCACCCAGGGAGCACTTGTGCTTTCAATCTCCCCCTTTTTGGTAATTGATGACAACATACATCAAAGCTTTAGATAGAGATATAAAGAATAGCATGTACATATTTGGAAGAACATGTAACATGCATAGGCTCCCCCTACATGTATGCAATCATGTAAATATGGAATATAAGAGCATGTCAATGCATAAGCATGACAAAGCAAGCAATGAGTTACATGTATCTTGGCTATATGCATCAAAGTAAATGATGTGAATACAGGAAGTGTACCTTCATGTTCATGAGTCGTTCTTGCAAACAATATGTGCATCAACAAGAGATCATCATGCACATGAGAGTGATGCATATACTTACTTTGTGGTCTTGAGCTGGCTTTGGAAGAGATGAACCTGAGTAAACAAGGTTAGATAACACAGAACCATCTACTAAGCAGGGCAAACGGTAAACCACAAGAGTACCAAGATTGGGATGACATGTAGAGAGTGAGTACTAGGTACTCTATTGAATATAGACATGTACCCGGAAACAAATATATGCAATGAATTCGAAGATTTCCTTCCCTAGGATGTCTTTCTCCCCCTGAATCTTATATTGGATAATGGGAGAATAGAGGGAAAAGAAAATCAGAGCACAATAATCATAACACAAACTAACATGTCTTTCCCCTCTTAAAGACATGTGACTTCTCTCCTCTTGAATACCAAGCATCTGGGGTCTTTCTTCATTTGATGTGATTAAGCATTCTCCCCCTTTGATGTGATTAAGCTTTGATGCGAGCTCTCTCTCCCCCTTTGACATCAATTTCCATGAAGGGATCTTCTGGAGTGTGAGTCAAATAGGTTTGGTCCTTGAGTCACAAAGCAAAGCAGCATGTAGAACATGATGCAGGTAGAGGACAAGAATCATTGAGTGGAGCTGGAACAAATATGTAGGATGCAAACGGCAAATTGTCTTCTCAACATTGAAATCGGTAACACCGAGTTGTTTTCTTCGGTGGCACCGAAGTGATTCGGTTTGACCAAAAGAGACAAATCGGTGTGTCCGAGTTCAATACAGAAAGAACATTTGTCATCTCAGCTCACTAGGCAAATAAGATCTCACAAAGATTTGCAAGGAATTAACTGAAGGATTTGCAATGAATTGGATGCAAGGAATGCCGAACAAAAACAGAAAAAAAAACATAAATCTAGATGAAGTTTTGTTAATTAATTAAGAGGGGAACAAATATGCAAGAGACAAATGCAAGAACACAGAGAAACACTAGGGAACTTCATCTAGAATTGGTCGGTGACAAAGTCACCTATATTAGAGTATATTGACTGAGGAGTCAAGTGAGAACACTTGATCGTAGGTCATACTCATCGTTTAAGCTCAAAATGGGGTTACCATTTTTTGTTTAAGCATTTTGATGTATTCACATGTTGTTAAGCTGCTTTGACCCATGACTTGGGGTAAAGCTTCTCTAAGATGGAATAACATACCTTGGGTGGTGATGTTGAACTTTATCATGTAGTTGAATTTCTGTGGGATGCTCAAGGTGGATGTAGCTCATCAATGATTGGGAGCACCACTTGTAGTTTGAGTTCATCTACCTACATGGGTTAGTTTTGCAAGGAAAAGCACTTGTGTATCCAAAATGACAATCTTGAAATTGATACCAAATGACATTTGATATAGAGAAATTGTCAAAGGATATGTTGAAAGGTTTCATGCTTCCTTGTCTTCATCCACCATATTGTAGAGACTTGGTGATGTAGAGATTGCTCAAGATGTGAGTGATTTGCAATCTCATAGATTTAGATTCAACCAAGTACCTACAAGGGTTAGATAGCATGCAAGGGTGCAAATGTATCCAAGACATATGATCATCATCATAAGAGAAATATCAAGTATTAGTCAAAGGCGCATGCCTTGCATGTATCCAAATGGAGTTTCTACTTCAAGTTTGAGGCACCAATAATGTTCAATTCACCTCTCAAACGGCAAAATACTTTCTCATCAAGCAGTTTGGTGAATATATCCGCCAATTGCTTATCGGTACGAACATGCTTAAGATCAATGTCCCCTTTAGCAACATGATCTCGAATGAACTGATGACGAACTTCAATATGCTTAGTTCGTGAATGTTGCACGGGATTATGAGCAATCTTAATAGCACTTTCATTGTCACAAAGCAATGGAACATGTTTCACATAGATCCCATAATCTTTAAGAGTTTGGGTCATCCAAAGTAATTGAACACAACATGAACTGGCGGCAATGTATTCCGCTTCGGCGGTGGATAAGGATACCAAGTTTTGTTTCTTGGGGGACCAAGACACAAGAGATCTACCAAGAAATTGACAAGTACCTGAAGTGGACTTTCTATCAACCTTGTCACCGGCATAGTCCGAATCGGAGTAGCCAACAAGATCAAAAGAAGACCTCTTAGAATACCAAATGCCAAAATTTGGTGTATGAATTAAGTATCTCACTATCCTTTTCACAGCCTTAAGATGACATTCTTTGGGGGCCGCTTGATATCATGCACACATGCATACACTTAGCATAATATCGGGACGAGAGGCGCATAGGTATAACAATGAACCAATCATAGAGCGGTAAACCTTTTGGTCAACTGGCTCACCATCCTTGGTCAAGTCAAGATGTCCACTAGTAGGCATGGGTGTATTCATACCTTTGCATTCTTGCATGTTGAACTTCTTGAATAAGTCCTTGGTGTACTTTGTTTGAGAATCAAAGGTGCCTTCCTTAGTTTACTTGATTTGCAAACCAAGAAAGAACTTGAGTTCACTCATCATAGACATCTCAAACTTCTCCGACATTAGCTTTCCAAACTTTTCACTAAAATGAGGGTTAGTTGAACCAAATATGATATCATCAACATAAATTTGGCACACAAATAATTCACCATTAACCCTTTTAGTAAAAAGATTAGAATCTATCTTTCCAATCTCATAGCCTTTTTCTACAAGGAACTTGGTCATGCATTTATACCACGCTCTAGGAGCTTGTTTAAGACCATAAAGAGCTTTGTGAAGTTTATAAACATGGTCGGGTTTCTTAGGATAAACAAAGCCGGGAGGTTGTTTAACATAAACTTCCTCCTCAATTTCACCATTTAGAAAAGCACTTTTGATGTCCATTTGGTACAAGGTGATATCATGGTGATTAGCATAGGCAAGTAAGATGCGGATGGACTCAAGTCTAACAACGGGGGCATATGTCTCACCATAGTCCGTACCTTCGAATTGAGTGTATCCTTGGGCGACGAGACGTGCTTTGTTGTGAACGACTTGTCCATCTTCGTCTTGCTTGTTGTGAAACACCCGTTTGGTACCGATGATGTTGTGGTTGTTGTCGGGCTTCTCGACCAATGTCCACACTTGGTTCCTCTCAAAGTTGTGTAGCTCTTCATGCATGGCATTTATCCAATTTGGATCTTCCAATGCTTCTTCAACCTTCATAGGTTCAATGCTAGAGATGAATGAATAATGTTCACAAAAATTAGCCAACCGAGTTTTAGAGCGAGTGATTCTCCCAGTTTGGATATCATTGAAGATTTGCTCGACGGGATGGTCTCTTGAAACTCTTGCTCGAACTCGTAAGAGCTTTTGCTTGGCTTGGGGTGGAACATCTTCTTCATCATCTTGTTCTTCTTCTTGGCCTTCTTCATTGTTGACGTTGTCGTTCTCTTGTCTAGGTGGAGAAGGAGGTTGATGACGTTCATCTTGGTGTACTTCCTCGTTTTCTTCATCTTGGCGTGTCCCACTTGTGGATGCTTCCATTTCAACTCTTGGTTCACCTTGTCATGAGGTAGAAGCTTCCACTTGGACGGACGAGGTACTCTCCTTCACCTCCATTGGACGAACCTTGCCAATAGACAAGTCTCGGATTGCTTCCGAGGGGTCTTTGTCTCCTACATCAATTGGCAATTGCTCTAGTTGTGAGCCATTAGATTCATCAAACTTCACATCTACCGTCTCTTCAACCTTTCGG
This sequence comes from Aegilops tauschii subsp. strangulata, assembly GCF_002575655.3. Classification (NCBI taxonomy): domain Eukaryota; kingdom Viridiplantae; phylum Streptophyta; class Magnoliopsida; order Poales; family Poaceae; genus Aegilops; species Aegilops tauschii. The sequence continues at coordinate 233,628,409 of NC_053039.3, forward strand.
GTGAAATTTTTGTAGACACGGTAAGTGTGAGAGTTTGAGCCATAACCAAGTAGGAAACCCTCATGAGATTTAGGAGCAAATTTAGAACGATGATGCTTATCAAGAATATAGCACTTTGAGCCGAATACCCACAAGTATCCAACTTGGGGTTGTTACCGGTGATAAGCTCGTATGCCGTCTTGCCGAGTAGCTTGTGAAGATACAAGCGATTTGTTGCTTGAAAAGCTATCTCAACCGCTTCCGCCCAAAAGTGTTTTGGCGTCTTGTACTCATCAAGCATCGTTCTCGCCATCTCAATAAGAGTTCGGTTCTTCCTCTCAACAACTCCATTTTGTTGAGGTGTGTACGTAGCCGAGAACTCGTGTGGAATCCCTTCTTCGTCAAGAAAGGTATCGACATTTGCATTCTTGAACTCCGTTCCATTGTCGCTTCGAACCTTCTTGATATTCACTTCAAATTGATTTTTGGCCTTCCTAGCGAAGTTCTTGAAGATCTTTTGGACCTGTGATTTATCATCAAGAAAGAACACCCACGTAAATCTTGAAAAATCATCAACTATGACTAGACCAAATGAGTTTCCACCGAGACTTTTGTGGGCATTGGGACCAAAGATATCCATATGAAGTAGCTCGAGCGGTCTTCTCGTGGTCATGATGTTCTTCAGAGGGTGGCTTCCTCCAAGTTGTTTTCCTGCTTGAAAAGCACTGCACAATCTATCCTTGTCAAATATAACATCTTTTACTCCAAGGATATGATCACCTTTAATAAGCTTATCACGATTTCGCATGCCCACATGACCTAACCTTCTATGCCACAACCAACCTTTAGAAGATTTAGCAATTAAGCAAGTTCTAGGTTGAGCCTTTTTAGTGAAATCAACAATGTAAAGATCACCTCTACGTATACCGGTAAAGACCATATTGTGGTTATCTCTACGAAACACTTGGCAATCTACTTCAGTGAATAGGATATTGAAACCAAAGTCAGCAAGTCTAGATACAGAAAGTAAATTGTAGCCAAGCGATTCAATGAGCATAACATTTTGTATGGAGCTATCATGTGAGATGGCCACCTTACCGAGGCCAACCACCTTATCGTTTGAGTTATCACCAAAAGTGACATACTTTCGAGGGTCGTCGTTTTCAGCTAGCTCATGAAACATATCCTTATCTCCGGTCATGTGATCGGTACATCCACTATCAAGGACCCATTCCTTTCCTCCAGCCATGTAGCCGCGAAGATTAGCCATAAGACCAAAGTGTCTCATAGACTCATCGAGATCAAAGTCACTATCATCATCCTCATCATAGTATCCATGTTCAACATCGTCTTGTGATGGATCAATTCCTAGAGAGAGTGATTCATTAGATAAGTGATCATCACAATGTTCTTCTTTATGAATTCTAATGGCTTCGGAGATGATACTGCTAATGATTCCAACATCTCCTTTGGCACGCATGAGGTTAGTATGCTCAAATAGACAATCACCCAACTTAGGATCATTGGAATTCGTCTTACTCAAGGCAATGGACATATGAAGAATTTCATCTAAGTTTTGCAAGGAATAATTTGTAAATCGTTCCTCAAGAAATCTCCATATAGTGTAGGCACAATCAAGAGTAGGCAAGCAACCAATCAAGTTTCTAGGGAAACCTCTAGTGATAAGATTAATAGTTCTAAGGTTGCGGATCATGTCAATAGCCTCATCAAGGGTAGGATGCAAAGGATCAACATGGGGTGCACAAGGGCTAGTAATGTACTTGTTCAAATGATATTCATTGAAAATCTCAAGCATCTCAATTTTCCATTCATGAAAGAACTCTCCATCAAGTATAGGCACTCTACGTCTAAGACTCCCCAATGTAGACTCATCCATCTTCCTCAAATGGTGATTAGAACAAAGCAATGGAGACCAAAGCTCTGATACCAATTGAAAGGATTGAGAAGAGGTGTCTACAGGCGGGTGAATAGACTCTTAACAAAGAAAAGTAGCAGTGTTTAATTTCTTCAAGTTAAGGTGGAGTTTTAGCACAAGTTTAAACATTCACAATACATTTCAAGCAAGCATGGAAAGAGTATATGAGCAGCGGAAAGTAAAGCATGCAAGTTGCAAGAACATAGAGGGATGGGATTGGAGTATGCAAATGCAATTGGAGACACGAAGATTTTTTTCCGTGGTTCCGATAGGTGGTGCTATCGTACATCCACATTGATGGAGACTTCAACCCACGAAGGGTAACGGTTGCGTCAGTCCACGGAGGGCTCCACCCATGAAGGGTCCACGAAGAAGCAACCTTGTCTATCCCACCATGGCCATCGCCCACGAAGGACTTGCCTCACTAGGGTAGATCTTCATGAACTAGGCGATCTCCTTGCCCGTACAAACTCCTTGGTTCAACTCCACAATCTTGACGGAGGCTCCCAAGTGACACCTAACCAATCTACGAGACACCACTCTCCGAAAAGTAATAGATGGTGTCTTGATGGTGAACTCCTTGCTCTTGTGCTTCAAATGATAATCTCCCCAACACTCAACTCTCTCACACAGATTTGGATTTGGTGGAAAGATGATTTGAGTGGAAAGCAACTTGGGGAAGGCTAGAGATCAAGATTCTTGTGGTTGGAATGGAATATCTTGGTCTCAACACATGAGTAGGTGGTTCTCTCTCAGAAAATGTATGCTGGAAGTGTAGGCACGTTCTGATGGCTCTCTCCACGAATGAAGAGTGGGTGGAGGGGTATATATAGCCTCCACACAAAATCTAGCCGTTACACACAAATCACCAAACTCGGTGGGACCCTGATTCCGATGGGTTGTCCCCACCTGGCGCGCCCTTGACTTTTTTGGCGAAGCGTCACACTTGACTCTTTAACGTTTTGAACCGTTTTCACGCCTCCCGTTCCGCGTTTCGAGGCTTAGCCTCCATTGGCACGTCTTGTCAAAGCAGAGATCGTGCCCGTCGATTACGGGATTCTCATCAATATGGTTTGGGTAATCCAACCACGCCTTACGCACGATCTCGTTGGGAACAGGCGAGGTTTATGGCTTGAGAGGGGGGTGTTTGGTATTTTCACCGCCTATAAGATGGTAAAAATCCCTTCTTTTTTCCCCACGCCTTCTTCTAGCTCCTGCCTTCCAACCTCCAAGCTCTAGCGCCCCCGACTCCGATCTTTCCCACCACCACCACCCTTCCCTAGCAATGGTCGGGTTCGGTTCCAAGGGTAAGTGGGAGACCTCCTCCGTCACCGAAAAAGACGTCAAAGAACTCCGGAGCGCGGGTTATCTGACCGCGGACATCACGCATAGGATCCCTGACAAAGGTCAGGTTATTCCAACTCCGGCGCCGGGCGAGAGGGTTGTGTTCATCCCCCACTTCCTCCGAGGGCTAGGGTTTCCCCTCCACCCCTTTGTCCGTGGTCTCATGTTCTACTATGGGTTAGATTTCCATGATCTAGCCCCAAATTCCTTCCTTCACATATCGGCGTTTATCGTCGTGTGTGAGGCTCTTCTCCGCATCCCCCCACACTTTGGCCTGTGGCTCAAGGTCTTCAATCTGAAGCTGAAGGTGGTTGACGGACAACATGCGGACTGTGGCGGGGCCATGGTAAGCAAGCTTCCCAATGCCATCTAGCCCAAAGGGGCATTTGTAGAGATTGTCAAGGTGTGGCAGCAGGAGTGGTTCTATATCACCGAACCCCGCAACGCCAACTGGGCAGCCATGCCTGACTTTAGATCCGGACCCCCACGAGACTCACCTCATGGACCACCAAGGGCTTTGATTGGGGGTCCCAACCGGAGGTGAAGATGCTACAGAAGCGCATCTCCAATGTGTTGGGCTCAAACACCGGACTCACAAACGTGATTCAGGTGATGCTCTTCCGTCGCATCCTTCCCTGCCAACTCAGGGCCTCCACCTTGTGGGAGTTTATTTCGGAGGAGCCACGGACCTTGAAGCGCTTCTTCAGCACTACGCACGAAGATATATGGAAGCAGCTCTTCAAGTCCCAGAAAAGTTGGCCTATGAAGACCGAAGACATTGGACTCGACATCAAGAACCCGGCCTCAGCGGTAAGCATAATCTTCCCGAATACCTATCCGCTCAATACTTCAGATATAATAAAAACTACATTGTCTGCCTTCTATACAGGGCTGGAAGACAAAGGCGGAGTGGATCAACTGTCCGGCACCGCTTCCCGAGGACCTGGCCACACCCCAGCTAATGGAGATGCTGGTCCCGGCGCCCTACCAGGCGCCGGAGAAGAAGACCAAGAAGAAGAAGGGCAAGGAGGCCAAGGGTGGCCCCTGCCATAAAGGTCCTTCGGAAGCAATGTCCGGAGAGACCGAAGCCCTCTCTTCCCACGAGGGAGACGAGGAAGAGGAGGAGGTGGTGGTGGAAAGTGACTCTCCCCGCAAGGGGAAGAAGAAGAAGAGGGAGACCTTCGAAGACCCGGAGGAGGCGCCCAAGAGAGGGAAGGTGACCCTTCCAGACAGTTCGGAATCAGAGTCCGAACTGGTCCCCAAGAGACCTCCTAGGGTGAAGCCCCTGGCGGAATCGTAAGTATTCGGTATCTTTGGTCTCCCTCCTTTCATCATATAAGCTATTTTTGTTGTTTGCCTTTCAGCCCTCCTCGCGAGCTCCCGCAGACTCCATTATTGGAGGGGAACTCTCTGCCACCCAAAATGGCAGAGAGTGACACACCGCCACGAGCCCCCTCGCCTATCACCATGGAGGACACCGAGGTGTTGCCCCGAAGGACCTCTCCTTGCCGGGGGGGGGGGGGGCGGACGAGGCCGTCAAGAAAGCGCCCAAGGTTAGTACCTCAGTCGCCGAAGACCTAGGGGAGGCGACCCCTATGACAACCGACGGTGGGGACCCCCAACAATCCGGGCCCCAGCCGGACACCATTCCGGAGACCAATGCGGCTCCGGATCGGATAAGCAGCCCCCTTCGAAAGAGGGGGGAGGAGCATCATCTCCATCGGCGGCCTCCACTAATCTGGAGATGCCCAACGCTCTGGAGGAAGCACTGCAGCGTGCTTCCATCGTGGCGGAGCACCGCACCCTGATGGGTGTGGTGGTGGAGAAGGTTTATTCTGCTAAAAGCGGACTGAATGAAGCCTTCACCAACCTACTGACAGGCTTTGAGGTATGTGACGTAATGTTCTAAACATTTTTTCGTATAGAGGAATATACCTGTGTATAGATAGTAGCCCCTGAGGCTCTGTCTGGTTTAAAAGAAACCGGTCAGAGGATCGATATAGTATTCGGGAGAGTAACATGCCGTTTTGTTATTGTAACAGGCTTCCCTGTTGGCGGCAACCGCCCAGGCCGCAGAAGTTTCCGAACTCAATCGGAAGCTTCAGGTGGCAGATGAGGAAATCGACCACATTAATAAGCGGTTCGACGAAACGCAAGGTATGCGTACAATGTTAAAAACTTAGTTGTATATCAGAAGTGATATGTATATTAAGAGGTTGACTCATAGAATGTTTTTTATTATGAGAATAGTTGGCGCAGCAGAGGTCGAGACCCTCAAAGGCGCCATCACCCAAGCCAAGAAAGAGGCGGAGGCGAACAAGGCAGACGCTGACAAAGCGACTACAGAACTAAAGACCGAGCAGGCTGCCCGCCGCCAACATGAAGCTCGGGTGGCCGAAGTCGAGCAGGAGCTGAAGGATGCCATCAGCAAATGCGAGACTTTGGAGGAGAAGGCTTCGGCCCAGTCATCTGAACTTGCCAAGGCCTCCATGATGCTAAAGAGGCGCGGATCGAGTCCCGGAGTGCTCGTGAAGAGATCCATCAAGCGAGGCAGATAACGGCTGGTAAGGCCTTTCTTTTGCAGAGTATTTTTGGAGGTCAGAGGTATGCTTTGATCACTCGAGTGTGGAGTTCTCCAAACGCGTTTGCGGATCTTCCGAGGAGTGCCGCCGATGCCGCACAGTTCTTCCGAGCCCAGGAGAGGAACTTGACCGAGAAGTTGTTCTGATCGCAATTTCTTGTGCTGGAGCACCCGACAACTTTGAACGACCAACTGAAGCAGCTGATGGAGCTGCATAGGGTGGCAGGCCTGGCCATGAAGGATCTAATAGTCCAGCTCTGGCCGGCCGAGCCAATTCCTAGTAGCTACTTCGGTTTAGTGAAGCGGCTCGTCGACGTGCGGCCTCATATTGATGCTGTGAAGCGCTCGGCCTGTATAGAGGGTGCCCGGATGGCCTTCGCCCGCGTCAAGATGAAATGGGCAAAGATGAAGGCCACCGAAGTGGCAACCGCAGGCCCACCCGAAGGCAAAGATCATCGGAAGCCAGAGAGGTACTTCGATGACGTCCTAGCAGGAGTCCGAGTGATAGAGGGTCAATGCTCTAAGGACGTAATATTTGATTCAATGTGTTCGGGTTGTACAAACAATGTGATGAACCCATGTTGTTTATATATCTATGATTGCGCCTTTTGTTTCAAGCAATTTTCCTCCTGTGCGGCTGTTTTTTATTTCTGAAAGTTGCCAGTTGTCGGCTTCAGCCCCCATGTAGATGCTATAGGCGTGTTGGGTGTAACGCGTGACCACACTTTATCCAACGTCTTGGTCCGTAAAGGAGGTGTCCGCTAGGTTAACCAGGCAATCAGACTATGTGGCTTTATTACTTTCACTTAGCCATAGGAGTTTGACTACGGAGAGTACTAGCCCCAGGTGCGTGTGCGGCTATTCGAACTATGGTGCCTTTTCCACGCGGGTGGACGAGGACCAGCCCCTCATATAACATGGGGTGAATCGCTAATGATTTGTAGTATAATACTAAGTCGCCGGATCGCCGACCAACTCTCGCTTATCATGACAGTCAGTTTTCGGCTTTCTCTACTGAGGTACTTGACCGGACGAACCAGAAATACAATCGCAGTAGTTCGCCCTTTACTACCTTAGCCGAACGAGCGGAACATAAGGTCGTAAGCACAGGAGCCGGGCAACCCAACTACAGACCAAAGACATGATTTGGAGCCGATGCATATACTACAATATCCGGGACGCCAAAGAGTACCCTATAGGTGTTCGGACTTGAAAATGTGTAGGGCCGAATACAGCCCCCGGTGTTAAGGCCGGACTAGAGCATGTGTGGCAGTCTGAAGTAGGGAGGGAATACAGATGACAATATGCAATAAATGAGTACCAACCAAAAGTGGTGATCAACTGCTTCCTTTATACCCTGATTAATACGTCGAGACGTGTTATTACAGATAATGCCATAAATATCACGGCTGTTTTACAAGCCAAGAGTTTTACACAAGGGGAAGGTTTATACAGGGCCTAAAAGTAGTGGTTTGAAGATCCCAATGGTGCCCTGCTGCACGTCTGCGTCGTTTCTCCTTGGTGAGAAATCCTTTGAGAGGAGGAGTCGACGGTCGCCTGCAAGAAAGAGGGGCCTAGAAAAGAGCCCCTATACAACCGTAGAGTAGGCAGGTTTTTAACGAACCTGTAGTGGGAAAAATATGTAAGGTCCGCATAGGGTCAAGCCATACTATGGACCTTTTCCGCAGTGTGCCTCCGGCGCTGCCAAGGTATTTTAAGTGCGTAGTTATGTACGTGCGGTACGTATGCCATAACCTTATAGGGCGATCGGTGGAGGCGAAACTGTTATTCAAGCTCGGGATCCACCGAGCTACCGCACTGTAATGCGGATGGGACTCGCTTAGCAGTGTCCTGGGTCTTGATGACTGATGAATTGGTCGGCTTAATGAGGTCGCCGTGTACCTCGGCTGCTAGAGCCGCGGTGTGCTCCTCTATACGGAGGGAGCGCTCCATATTTCCATTTACTGTGATGACGCCACGTGGTCCGGGCATTTTGAGCTTTAAATAAGCATAGTGCGGGACTGCATTAAAGCGGGTGAAGGTAGTTCGTCCAAGCAGCGCATGATAACCACTGCGAAAAGGGACGATGTCGAAGATCAATTCTTCGCTTCAGAAGTTGTCTTGAGAGCCGAATACTACTTCTAGTGTTAAGGAGCCTGTGCAGCGGGCCTCCATGTCGAGTATCACTCCTTTTAAAGGTAGTGTTGCTAGCCTTGATTCTTGACGGGTCGATGCCCATCTTACGGACAGTATTTTGATAGATCAAGTTGAGGCTGCTGCCGCCGTCCATAAGGACTCTAGTAAGATGGTATCCGTCAATGGTAGGGTCGAGTACCAGGGACGCCGAACCTCCGTGACGGATACTAGTTGGGTGGTCCCTGCAATCAAAAGTGATCGGACAGGCCGACCATGGCTTGAATTTTGGGGCGAGAGGGTCTACGGCGCAGACGTCCCTTAAAGCACGTTTGCGTTCCCTCTTGGGGACATGGGTGACATAGATCATATTCATAGTTTTCACCTCGGGGGGAAACTGTTTTTGTACCCCGGTGCGTGGTGGGCGAGGCTCATCATCGTCCTCGCGTTGAGGTTCTTTCCCCTTATGTTCGACATTTAATTTACCGGCCTGTTTCAAAACCCAACAGTTTCTGTTGGTGTGGTTGCCAGGCTTGTCGGGGGTGCCATGAATCTGGCAGGGTCGATCAAGTATCTTGTCCAAGTTGGATGGACCGTCCTTATTACCTTTAAATGGCTTCTTCCGCTGACCGGGTTTAGAGCCACTAAATCCGGCGTTTACTGCCGTATCCTCTATTTCCTCGTTGTTGTTCCAGCGCTTGTTTTTGTTGCGTCGTGGCCTTCCATTGCCATCCTGGGCCTCAGAAGTGCCGGGGTCGCTGGTATTGTTGCTTCTACGAGCCAACCAGCTATCTTCGCCTGCACAGAAGCGGGTCATGAGTGCAGTAAGAGCTGCCATGGTCTTCGGCTTTTCCTGACCAAGGTGTCGGGCGAACCATTCATCACAGAAGCTGTGCTTAAATGCCGCTAAGGCCTCGGCGTCCGGACAGTCCATGATTTGGTTCTTTTTAATTAAGAAGCGATTCCAAAGTTTGCGGGCTGACTCTCCGGGTTGCTGGATTATGTGACTCAGGTCATCAGCATCCGGTGGCCGGACATAAGTGCCCTGAAAGTTATCCCGAAAAGCATCCTCTGAGTCTTCCCAGCTTCCAATGGAGTTCTCTGGGAGGCTGTTCAACCAGTGTCGTGCTGGTCCTTTAAACTTTGAAGGGAGGTATTTAATGGCGTGGAGATCATCTCCGCGAGCCATGTGAATATGGAGAAGAAAATCTTCAATCCATACAGCTGGATCTGTTGTTCCATCGTATTGCTCGATATTCACGGGTTTAAACCCTTCCGGAAATTTGTGCTCCATTACCTCATCGGTAAAGCACATAGGGTGTGTGGCACCTCTGTACTGGGCGACATCGCGACGGAGTTCGGATGACATCTATGTTCGGTGCTGATCCCGGACTTGGTTATGTTTGTCGTGCCAGGCTTGATGGCCGTCATCTCGTGCAGGGGCACCTCCTCTTGATCCATATATTGATCTGGTCTAGCCGGCTCTATTGTTCAGGTCCTGACGTAAGTCATACGTGTAGCCCGGAGCCGCTGTCTCCTTGCCTCTATGGCGAGGGGGCGCGGGCTGGTGTTCGGCATAATTAGCCGTTTTATCCCGTCCACGTGGTGGTCGGTCCGGTTCATTAGCCTGATTGTATCTTGACGGTATTTGTTGAGTTGTATTTTGTGTTGCATGTATTACGTTTTGTGGCCCACCTCCTAGTTGTGTATAGTTGAGGTTGAGGCCTACCCTGTACTTATATATACGTGCACCAGCACCCCATCAATACAACGATTATTCTATTACAAAACATCTCTCTACATGGTATCTATCACAAGTCGATCCTAACCCTAGCTAGCCGCCGCCGCCGCCGCGACTCCGTCGCGCCACCGCCGCCGCCGCTCCCTCCACGCGCTGCCGCCACCACCAGTTCTCTCCGGCCACCGCCGCCGCAGGTCCTTGCCGCCGCCACCACAGGTCCTATCCTCTATGCGCCGCCGCCGTCGCAGGTCCTTGCCATCGCCGCCGCACTCTATCCTCCCGCCGCCGCCACACCCAGCCGCCGCCGCCTCTAGCCGCCGCCGCTGCTCATCCCCATCGCCATTGCCCTCTTGCAGCTGTGCCAACCCCGTCTTCTCCAGCCGCCGCCGTCACACCGGGCCGCCGCCGCCGCATCCAGCAGCCGCCCCCGCCCGTGCCGCCGCCGCTGGCCATCCCCACCATGCGCCGCTGCTACTCCCTGTCCGCCGCCGCTGCGATGTCTTCTGTCGCGTCGTCTCTCTTCGGCTACATGTCCGCAGACGCGCGGCTCCCTTCACCCACATGCAGCCGACCCCGCTAATGGCCGGCGGCCATGCTCCGCCGCCCCGTCGATGGATTCTCCGGGCTACTTCACCACCTACGGTGTCCCTGCTCCACCAGCCGTGCCGACCCAGCCGCGTCCTCCCGCGCCCGCTGGGTGTTACCCGTTGCCGCCACCCGCGCCTCCCCAGCAACAGCTGCAAGGAGGAGGGGGCCGACGCAACCGTCATGGCGGCGGCCGCCGCCGCCTGCAGTAGCAGCCGGCCCAGGGCGCCGCACTACCCGCAGGCTATCCCTGCGGGCCACCAGGCGTTCATCGGCGCGCCTTACCAGTTGGTTGGCGCCGGCTATGGCGCCCTCCTTGCGCCGCTGCCCGTCGGTGGTTATGGCCCGTGAAAGCACAAGTGCTCCCTGGGTGATTTTGGTAATTAATGACAACATATCTCTCGTTGGACTAATATTTTTATCTAGTATATTTCAGATGAGTTCAATAGTGGAGTGGCGTGGACAAGAGGATGTGGAACCCCTTCAAGAAGCTAAGGACAAGTATTGGCAAAAGCTCAAAAGCTCAGGACTCTTCATTTTCATTTTAGTGATCCAAGATCACATTGAGTCCATATGAAAAGCCAATACTATTAAAAGGGGGTGAGGTGTTGCTTAATGGCTTGCTTGCTCAAACTGCTTAGTGATATGCTCCAAAGCCCTCAACCACTTTCTCATATCCACATATGTCCTAAACCTAAAGTCAAACTCGGCCCCACCGATTTGATCTATCTGGCGCCACTGAGTTAACTTGACATAGCCACTGCCAGAAACCCTAATTAGTTCGGTCTCACCGATGGGATCTCGGTCTCACCGGGATGGGCTTGCAAACTCTCTGTTACCTGTTGCAATTATTTCGGTCCCATCAAAATAAGCCAATCGGTCCCACCGAGTTTGACTGACCAATTCTCTGTATAGCTTATTACCAAAATCGGTCCCACCGAGTTTGTGTAATCAGTCAAACCGAGTTGAGGTTTTACCCTAACCCTACCACATCGGTGTCGGTGTCAAAACCGGCAGACCTCAGGTAGGGGGCGGACTATGCGTCTAAGGATCAAAGGTAACAGGAGGCAGGGACACAATGTTTACCCAGGTTCGGGCCCTCTTGATGGAGGTAATACCCTACTTCCTGCTTGATTGACTTTGATGAGTATAGGGGTTACAAGAGGTGATCTACCACAAGATCGTAATGGCTAAACCCTAGATGTCTAGCATGTATGGTTATGATTGTCTCCACGGACTAAACCCTCCGGTTTACATAGACACCGGAGGGAGCTAGGGTTGTACATAGTCGGTTTACAGAGAAATGAATCTTCATATCCAAACGCCAAGCTTGCCTTCCACGCCAAGGGGAGTCCCATCCGGACACGGGGGAACGCCTTCCATCTTGTATCTTCACGGCCTACGAGTCCGGCCCACGTATCATAGCCCGGACGTCCGAGGACCCCCTAATCCAGGACTCCCTCGGTAGCCCCTGAACCAGGCTTCAATGACGATATGTCCGGCGCGCGGATTGTCTTCGGCATTGCAAGGCGGGTTCCTCCTCTGAGCACTTCAAGGTAGTCTGGTAAAAAAGAACTATATCCGGCTCTGCTTAAAAGTTATGACCCATTATTGCGGGATTCTCATTAATACTGGTTTGGATAACCCAACCGTGACGTTTGTACGACCCTTGGGGAATAGGCGAGCTTTAAGGCTCGTGAGGAGGCGCTTGGTATTCATTGCCTTTATAAAGGGATAAAGACCAATCTTTCCCCCCTGCGCCTTTCTTCCTCCTCAGCCCTTCCATCCCTGAGCTCCAACGCCCAAATCTCGACTTCTTCTGTTGCCACCAAGCACTCCGGCCATGTCCGGGTCCGGCTCTCAAGGCAAGTGGGTGGCCTCCTTCGTCATCGAGGAGGACATCGCGGGGCTCCGAGAGGCGAGGTACCTGACTGCGGAAATCCCACACAGGATTCCTGCCAAAGGGCAGGTCATCCCCACACCAAAGCCCGGTGAGAGGGTTTTGTTTATCCCTCACTTCCTCCACGGGTTAGGGTTCGCTCTTCACCCCTTCGTTCGCGGCCTTATGTTCTATTACGGGCTAGATTGTCATGATCTAGCCCCGAACTTGTTCCTCCATATCTCGGCATTTATCGTCATGTGTGAGGCTTTTCTCCAAATCCCTCCACACTTCGGCTTGTAGCTCAAGACATTCAATGTGAAGCCGAAGGTGGTCGACGGGGAGCACACGGAGTGCGGCGGCGCTATGGTGAGCAAGCTCGCCAACGTCACCTGGCCAACAGGAGCCTTCGTGGAAACCGTCAAGGTATGGCAGCAGGAGTGGTTCTACATCACTGGACCCCGCGGCACCAAATGGGCGGCCGCCCCTGCATTCAGATCCGGCCCTCCACTACGGCTTGCATCGTGGACCAATAAGGATCTGGACTGGGGATCGTCCGACATGGTGTTGATGCTGCAAAAGCGTATCAAAAGCATCATCGACAAACACACCAAACTTACCAACGTGATCCAGGTGATGCTTGTCTGCCGAATCCTTCCTTGCCGGCGACGGTCTCTCTGTATGTGGGAGTTTAATCCAGAAGGGTCGCGGACCCTGAAGCATTTCTTTGGCACAACGCACAAAGGGATCTGGAAACTGCTCTTCAAGACTCAAAAGTCATGGCCGAATACATCTGAGGACATCGGCCTCGACTTCAACCATCCGGACACCCCGGTAAGTGCTTATAGCTTAGTCTACTAATCTAGGGTGATGTACTGAGAATCCCCCCCCCCTTTTAATCAGGGTTGGATAAAGAAAGCGGAGTGAATCCGGTGTTCAGCCCCTCTTCCCGAACACCCAGCCGATCCTCTGTTAATGAAGATGTTGGTCCCGACGCTGTATCAAGCGCCGGCGAAGAAGGACAAGAAGAAGAGGAACAAGAAAGCCGAAGGTGACCTTCACCTTGAAGGTACATCAGACGCTAAGTCCGGGGGCCGAGTCTCCCTCCTCCAAAGATGAAGACGAAGAGGAGGAAGAAGGTGAGAACCCTCCTCCCCAGGGAAGGAAGAGGGCGGCCTCCGAAGACCTGGAGGTGGAGGCACCCAAGAGGGGAAAGATAATCTTGTCGGATGGCTCAGATTCGGAAGCCGAAGCCGTCCTAGAGCACCGCCCCATGGTCAAGCCCCTCGCCAAATCATAAGTAGCTAAGGACGCTTTATACACATCCAGTTCCTTTCAAACTTGTGGAACTAATATTAAATTACGTGCTGCAGCCCGACCCGCAATCTCCCTCAAGTATCATCGTCATCGGGGGAACTACCGCCAGAGATGATGGAGAGCGAGACGCCGCCACAAGCTTCCCCGCCTCCAAAGGCGGACGACATTGAGGTGTCATCCCGGAGGACTTCTCCGGATCGCTGAGCGGTACAAGGGACCCTCAACATGGCACCGGAGGGGAATGCCTCGGTTGTTGGGGGCATAGGAGGTGCGGCCCCCGTGAAGACCAACGGTGGGGGCCCTTGATCTTTCGGACCCCAGCTGAATACCACTTCGGAGACGGATCCGGAGTCAGGTGAGCGGCCCTCTACAAAGGAGGGAGTGCCTAATACTACGGTGACCTCAATGAATCCGGAGGCGCCGAATACCCTGATGGACGTACTGCAGAGTGCGCCGTCATGGAGGAGCATCGTACCTTGATGGGTACGGTGTTTGAGAAGATTCAGTCTACAAAAAGTGGGCTGAATGAAGCCTTCACGAGCCTACTAACTGGCTTCGAGGTATGCGATGTAATGCCCTTAGCCGTCTTGCATATGAACAAATACGCATGTATATAGATAGTAGCCCCTGAGACTCTGGTGGTTCATGAAAAAGGGCGAGCAGATGATCTATAGATATCTGAGGGAAGTAACATGCTTATTGAATTTGAAAAAACAGGCTTCACTGTTAGCGGCAACCGCCCATGCCGCGGAGGTTTCCGAACTAAGGCAGAAACTGAAGCTGGCCGATGAGGACATTGTCCTTATTAACAAGCGGCTCGATTAGGCGCAAGGTATTCTTCGAACACTCCTTTTATGCCTATATGAATGTGCGAATACTAGTATGAAATTCAAACGCTATTATTTGCGTAACTGCAGATGGTGCTGCCACGGTTGAGACCCTCAGGGGCGAACTTTCCCAGGCCAAAGAACAGGCTAGGGTGAGCAATGCAGCTGCTGATAAAGCGGTTGCGGACTTGGAGGCCGAACAAGCCACCCGGCACCAGTGCGAGGAGCGGATAACCGTCATGGAGCAAGATCTCAAGGACGCCGCCCGCAAGTGCGAGTCCCTCGAGAAGGAGAATAAAGCGAAGGCAACCAAACTCAACAAGGCCCTTCAAGAGGCCAAAAACGCGTGATCCGAATCAAGAGCGGCTCGCGAGGAGATCCGGCAGGCCGGACAGATAGCGGCTGGTAAGCCCTTTCTTTTACAGACTAAGTTTGGTAATCAGAGATATGCCTTGCTTAATCGGCTGTGGAGTTCTCCAGACGACTTCGTGGATCTTCCGAAGAGTGCTGCCGACGCTGCACAATTCTTCCAGACCCAGGAGGAGACGCGATGAGAAGCTATTCTGGGCACAGTTCGCGGCGCAGGAGCGCCCGGCGCTGCTGAACAACCAAATGGCGCGATGGGCCGAGTGTCATAAGATATCCGGAGCGGCCATGAAGGATGTTATAGTTCGGTTGTGGCCAACCGAACCCCTTCCGGGCAGCTATTTCGGCTTGGTGTGGCGACTGGTCGATGCAGTGCCACGACTTGATGTCGTCAAGCGGTCGGCGTGCACAGAAGGTGCGCGGATGGCCTTCGCCCGCGTTAAGATGTACTGGGCGAAGATGAAGGCTGCCGATGTTGCCATTAAGGGCCCTCCCGGAGGCAAGGACCACCGGATACCGGAGCACTATTTAGACGACGTCCTAGAGGGCGCCCGCTTGATAGAGGGGCAATGTTCAAAGGAAATTATGTTCAAATGAATGTACCGAACCGCCTGGATGTTTTGGTCATGCATTAAAGCTTTATGATATGTTTGTGTCTTTATTTGAAAGCTCTATCCTCCTGTGCGGCCGTTTTTGCATTCCTGAGAGTTTTCCAGTCGTCGATTCAGCCCCCACGTAGATGCTACGGGGGTGTTCGGAATAGCACATGGTCACACTTGATCCAACGTCTTGGTCCGTGAAGGAGGTGTTAGTGCGGCGAACCAGGCAATCAGACTATGAGGCTTTATCACTCTCACTTAGCCATGGGAGTTTGACGATGGGTCTACTAGATAGCCCCTGGTATATGCGCGGCTATCCGAAAGTGGATGCACTACATATATGCCGAAAAGCAGTCCTTCGTGTAATACGGAAAAAATCGCTAGAAGATTTTACTGAGTCGTCGAGTGGCTGACCAGCTCTCGCCGCATCATGACAGTCAGTTTTCGGCTTTCTCTACTGAGGTGCTTGACCGGACGAACCAGAAACACAATCGCAGTAGTTCTCCCTTTACTACCCTAGCCGATTAGACGGAACGTAAGGTAGCAAGCACACGAGCCGGGCAACCCAACTATTGACCAAAGACATGATTCAGAGCCAGTGCCTATAATGCCAAGCTCGGGACGCCGAATTGTGCTGAAAAGTTGTTCGGACTTTAGTTTGGCAACACCTATGTTGCCATATAGAGCCCCTGGCAATTTGAGTCGAGGTGTGTGCGTGAGGAAACTGAAGAGACGGAATAAAGTCTATAAATAAAGATGATACCGAATAAGAATTTTGTTCACTGGAATTCTGATTGATACGTTAAAATATAATCTTACAGAGGGTGCCATAATCACCAAGGTCATTTTACATGCCGGGGTATTGGACTAAGGAAAAAGCTCTATACAGGTTGGTGGTTTGCAAAATCCTTTGCACCTTCCTGCCACACGTCTGCGCCGCTTTCGCCCAAGAAAGAATGATTCCTTGAGAGGAATGGTCTTCGACTATTTGTACGACACCGGGCTCGGAGAGAGTCCTTGTGGGTCTGTAGGATGAGTAGGTTTTGATTCACCTGAGGTAAAAAGAGAAAAATAATAATTAAAGAAAGGGGAAGGCCATATAGGGTCGAACCGTACTATAGGCCTGCCCATATTGTGCCTCCGCGGATGCCCAAGGTATTTTGAGTGCGTAATTATGCACGCGCGGTACGTATTTCAAGGATGTACATGGCGGCCGATGGAGGCAAAACTGCTAATCCAGCTCTGGAATTCCCGAGCTGTCAGTATGCGGAATTGGCCGGCCTTGTGTAATAGAGCCCGGCGGCTTAATAGCCGATGAGGTGTGCGGCTTGAGAGGGCCGGTTTGAACTTCGGCCGCGATGGCCGCGGTATGCTCCTTAGTATGGAGGGAGCATTCCATGTTTCCGTTGATTGTAATGACGCCACGTGGACCAGGCATCTTGAGCTTTAAATAAGCGTAGTGCGGGACCGCATTGAAGCGAGCGAACGCGGTTCGTCCGAGCAGTGCATGGTAGCCACTGCGGAAAGAGACGATGTTGAAGATCAAGTCTTCGCTTCGGAAGTTGTCCGGTGAACCGAAGACGACCTCCAATGTGTTTGAGCCCGTGCAGCGGGCCTCTACACCGGGTATTACCCCCTTAAAGGTGGTTTTTGTGGGCTTGATTCTTGAAGGATCAATACCCATTTTGCGGACTGTGTCCTGATAGAGCAGGTTAAGGCTGCTGCCGCCGTCCATGAGGACACGCATGAGGTGGAATCCATCAATAATTGGATCGAGGACTAGCACGGCCGAGCCTCCATGACGGATACTAGTCGGGAGGTCTCTGCGATCGAAAGTGATTGGACAGGCTGACCATGGGTTGAATTTTGGGGCGACTGGCTCGATCACGTAGACGTCCCTTAACGCGCGCGTGCGCTCCCGCTTGGGGATGTGTGTAACGTATATCATACTCACCATCTTAACCTCGGGGGGGAATTCCTTTTGTCCCCCCGTGTTCGGTGCGTGAGGTTCCTCAACGTCATCCTCGCTGGGCGGCCCTTTCTCCTTGTGTTCGGCATTCAACTTGCCGGCCTATTTGAAGAACCAACAACTTCTGTTGGTGTGGTTGGCAGGCTTGTCAGGAGTGCCGTGGATCTGTCAAGGTCGATCAAGTATTCGGTCCAGGCTTGATGAACCGTCTTTGTTTCTTTTGAATGGCTTCCTCCGTTGACCGGATTTGGAGCCACTGAATCTGGCAGTGACCATCGTATTCTCTGTATTATCATTGTTGCTCCGACGCTTATGTTTCTTGCATCGGGGCCTTCCGTTGCCATTTCAGGCTTCGGAAGTGCCGGGGTCGCAGGTACAGTTGCTGCTACGGGCTAGCCAGCTATCTTCGCCCGCGCAAAAGCGGGTCATTAGTGTTGTAAGGGCTGCCATGGACTTCGGCTTTTCTTGGCCGAGGTGTCGGGCGAGCCATTTGTCATGGATGCTGTGCTTGAAGGCCGCTAGGGCTTCGGCGTCCGGACAGTCGACAATCTGGTTCTTTTCAATTAGGAACCTGGTCCAAAATTTCCTGGCCGACTCTCCGGGTTGCTGGACTATGTGACTGAGGTCATCAGCGTCCGGCGGCCGGATATACGTGCCTTGGAAGTTGTCTCTAAAGGCGTCTTCCAAGTCTTCCCAACTTCCAATAGAATTTTCTGGGAGGCTATTCAACCAGTGTCGAGCTGGCCCCTTAAGTTTTAGGGGGAGGTATTTGATGGCGTGTAGATCATCACTGCGGGCCATGTGAATGTGGAGAAGAAAATCCTCGATCCACACTGCGGGATCTGTTGTGCCATCGTATGATTCGATGTTTACTGGTTTAAACCCTTTTGGGAACTGGTGTTCCATTACCTCGTCGGTGAAGCATAGGGGGTGTGCAGCGCCTCTGTATCAGGCAACGTCCTGACGCAGTTCGGATGAGGTCTGTATGCGGTTTTCTGCCCAGGTGAGGTTGTGCTTGTCGCGCCAGGCCTGATGGTCGTCCTCTTGTACTAGGGCGCGCCCCCTTGATCCGTAGATTGATCTAGTCTGACCGGCTCTATTGTCCAGGTCCTTTCGTAGGTCGTAGGTGTATGATGTTTCTCTACCTCTGTGGCGAGGCGGTGCGGGCTGGTGTTCGGCTTGAGTTGCCGCCCTGTCCCAGCCATGTGGTGGTCAGTCTGGTCTGTCAACAGCATCACGTGTTGGCGGTATGGGCTCTAGCGCCTCATCGTCGAATTATGGTAGCAGCTTGCGCTTTGGGTAACTCTTAGTTGGGCGTTCGAGGCCATATTCCTCAGCTGCTAGGACATTAGTCCATCTGTCATTGAGTAGATCTTGATCAGCTCGAAGCTGCTTCTTCTTCTTTTTTAGGCTTCTTGCAGCGGCGATTAGCCTGCGCTTGAAGCGCTCCTAGTCGAGGGGTTCCTCCGGCACGATGAAGTCTTCATCGCCGAGGCTCACGTCCTCTTCGGAGATCGGTAGGTAATTACTATCCTCCGAGCCCTCGTTGTTGATGGGATCGTCAGGGTCGACTTGCCCCTCCTCCCGATCGTCCTGATCGGAGGCTGGCTCTGCAGGGGCTTCGGGGTCTTCGGCGTTCTATGGAGTGCCATCATCTCTGGTGCCGGTATTGTTGTCTTTGTCGCGGCGTCGCCGACGTCGATGCTTTGGAGGGGCTTCGGCAGGCTTGTCCTCATCCGGATCCTTCTTGCCGTCGTCCTCCTCCTTTGGTGTGTCTACCATGTACACGTCGTATGTGGAAGTGGTCGTCTATCATCTGGGAAACGAAGGGTCTTGGCCTTGTTCGTCTCTGGCATAGTCGTCCATACCGTCGATATCTTCGGAGGCGTAGTCCAGCATGTCGGTTAAGTCTTCGCAATGGCTATGAAGTGGGTGGTAGGTGGGACATAAAATTCCCTGCTCTCAGCCCCTAGTCCGGGATGGGCGTAGTTCGGAAGCGATCCTTCCGTAATGGTGAGTGATCGCATCATCTCCAGAGCCTCGTTCAAAGGCGAGGTTTGGGCAGAGAAAAGAGAGTCCGCGGGGCTGTCCGGGGTTGGTGCCTCCTGGTCGCGCCTACTTAACACGAACCCTGAGAGTTCGGACTTGGAGTCCGGCGGAGTGTCCGGCGCTTGAGCGTCGAGGGGAGTTCGGTTCATCTTTAGGTTTGCCGCTGACGTCGCCCCTCGGATCTCCAGTAGCAAATTCCATAGTTGCAGAGAGTCCTGCGGGCTCTAAACTCCCGTTCTCGGACCTGACAACCCGCTCTAGATCTAAGCCAGAGCGGCAACGGAAGCCGCGAACCCCTCGAAGATCAAGTCTCCTCGGATGTCGGTGACGTAGTTTAGGTTCCCAAAATTGATCTGATGACCAGGGCGTAGCTATCGATCTGCTCGAGGTGGCCAATCGAGTTGGCACGCAGCACGAAGCCGCCGAATACAAAAATCTGGCCGGGGAGAAAAGTCTCCCTCGCGTCAGCGTTGTTGTAGATGATTGTCGGAGCCATCGAACCTTCTGCTGACAGCACAAAGGAACTCTCAATGAAAGCACCAATGTCGGTGTCAAAACCGGCAGATCTCGGCGTGCCCTGGTGGGTTGTGCCCACCCAGGGGCCCCTCTCCGGTAGATCTTGGCTCCAGAAATTGTTATATATTATATAAAAATTCCTCGCAAAGTTTCGTTCCATTCCGAGAACTTCTATTTCTGCACAAAAACAACACCATGGTAGTTCTGCTGAAAACAGCGTCAGTCCGGAGTTAGTTTCATTCAAATCATGAAAATTAGAGTCCAAAACAAGAGGAAAAGCGTTAGGAAAAGTAGATATGTTGGAGACGTATCAACTCCCCCAAGCTTAAACCTTTGCTTGTCCTCAAGCAATTCAGTTGATAAACTGAAAGTGAAAAAGAAAAACTTTTACGAACTCTTTTGCTCTTGTTTGCATAAATAAGCTTAAACAGCACCCAGGTTTTCAGCCACATTATAAATAACCATGCCGACAATAACTCTTAAAGATTATAATGACTCATATATGACATAATCATCTAGCGAGCAATAATAAGATATCTCAAACGGCAACACGTTGTCGAAACAACCATGATATAATATGACAATAGTGGTATCTTGTTAGCCCTTTCTGAGACCGCAAAACATAAATGCAGAGCACCTCCAAAGTTCAAGTAGCGACTAAACATTGTAATTCATGGTAGAAAAGATCCAGTCATGATGCAACCAACATTAGCTACACACAATGCACAAGTCATGACAGTTGTGCTCTCAGGTTCTAGCTCTTGTTTTAGAAGGTGATGACATAACATAAAAGTAAATAGATAGTCCCTTCGCAGAGGGAAGCAGTGATTTGCAGAGGTGCTAGAGCTCAATTTTTAAAACAGAGCTAAATGATATTTTGAGACATGCACCCTTCTCATTTACTTCACGACCATCAGTTATCAATATCTTCCATGACAATCACGCTAGTGGTGGTTCCCAAGCGATAAAAGTAAAGGTTTTGACTCCATTGGGAGTTTTTGTTTGATTATTTAAGAGATTAACTCTTTTTCAGTTTGCAGTTTGGGACTGGGCATCCCTATTACCACCCTTTTCTCCTGCAATGGCGAGTGAATAGACACTCGACCTGAGAATAACCCGCTTAGCATGGAAGATACCGACCACCTCATGTCATTCCATGAACAATCCAGGCACACAAAACGGATATTTATTTAGAAGTTTTTAGAGGTCGCACATGCAAATTTACTTAGGATAGCAGGGTAATACCGCATATAGGTAGGTATGGTGGACTCATCTGGAATAACTTTTGGGTTCAAGGGTTTTTGATGTACAAGCAGAATTCCCACTTAGTATAGGCGAAGGCTGGCAATTAGATTGAGAAGCGGCCAGCTAGAGAGCAACAACGGTCATAAACATGCATTATGCATAAGTAACGTTGGACACTAGCATGAGTAGGATATGAACACCATGAACATAAATATCATAGAGGCTATGTTGGTTTTGATTCAACTACATGCATGAACATGTGCCAAGTCAAGCCACTCGAACATTCAGAGGAGGATACCATATCATCATACTACATCACAATCATTTTAGTGAAATGTTGATATCCAAGATAAATCATTATCCACTCCTAGCTACTTATGCATGGCATGAGAAACTATAATCTCTAATTGTCATTGCAAACATGTTTAATCATAATGGGTTGAATCATGGATACTGGGTTAAACATATTTACACAAACAGAACAAGTCGAGTTCATACCCATTTCTCTCTGCTACGGCCAGTTCATCGAATATCGTCATTATTGCCTTTCACTTGCACGACCGAACGATGTGAAAATAATAATAGTGCAAGAGTGTCGTGGACTAAGCTGGAATCTGCAAACATTTTATTCAACGGGAGAAGACAAGGTAACATGTGCTCTTTATTAGATCAACAATTATTCATAGGAGAACCACTCAACATTTTCATCGCGGTCTTCTCCTCGGTACAATTCAAATAAAAAGAAAAGAAATTCAGAGAAACATAGTGAAATATTTTTGGATTTTTTTGTTTTCTTGAACAAGCAAACAAAAGGGAAAAGCAAAAACGAGAAAAACTATTTACACGGGAAAGCTCCCAACAAGCAAAAGAAGAATAAGGAAATCTTTTTGGGTTTTATTTTTAATATTACTACTAAGCATGCATAAAAAGTAAACTACTACAACTATTTTTTCTAGTTTTTCTAAAGTTTTTCAAACACACAAGGAGAAAGCAAGAAAAATAAATCTAAGCATGGATGATACAATGAAAAAGTGTGAACACCGACTAATGGAATATGTGGACATGAATGTAAAGTCGGTGAGAAAGATGTACTCCCCCAAGCTTAGGCTTTTGGCCTAACATGGTAGTCGATTAATAGCCTGGATAGTAGTTGGCGTGGTAGCTCATGAAGGCTCTCGGTGCGGACGCCTCAGCCTGCTATGCTGCCTCCACCGCTGCGTTGTGAGCTCGGGCCTCGCTCTCAAGAACAAAATATCTTCCTTTGCTATGATAGTTAAAAAGAGCAGGCGCAGGCAAATATGTGTGCACAACAGATTTTTGGTTAAACAATAGATTATAAGTGAAGTTATCAACCTTTCCCTTGAGAATCTTATGATCATTTAAGGTGTCAAAATCTGAATACTGCGTGGGTAGGATAGGATCAAAGGGCAAAGGTGAAACACCCGGCCCTCGTGCTAAACGCGTGGCATAAATTCCACCGTAGAAATAGCCATTGTTAGCATTGTGCTGAAGTCTGCGTGCAACAATTGCTCCCAGGTTATAATTCCTTTCACCGGCGAGAGCAGTGTGAATGAGGCTCAAGTCTGGAGCACAGAGTGTACTACAGTCTTGCTTGCCTACTATACATTTCCCATTAAATAATGCAAGGTACTGAATTGCGGGAAAATGAATGCTCTTTATTCTACCTTGTGTCACTCCCCTCGTCTCACCGCAACAAAGACTGGGTAAGAAAGTTTGGTACTCAGCCTTTAGCAGTTCGTCAAGCGAACCCCAGAACGGGAGTTTGCAGTGGTAAGCAAAATTCTCTAATGGGATGGTAAATGGATTATCATAAAGCATAAACGACACCCTAGACTCATGAGGAAGGAATTTAAATCCTTTGACAAATGATTCAGTGAGAAGGTGGCAATGTTCGCACTTATCTGAAAGGTAGGGACCGTGACCGGCATTGTGAACACATTGCTCAAATTCCTCTTTAATCCCCACACGCATCATATACTCATCGCAAGGCAATAATCATGTTTTGGTGGAGGCATCTCGAGTAGAACTTTCACTTGGTTCAACATAAGACGGGCGAGCGGAACTATCACTAGAAGATGCCCCCAAGTATCTCCTCCTCGAAGAACTCCTTCCAAACAAGTTCATCATGTCCGCATACAATTTTCTGAAAAATTTTGGGTGACAAAAATTTGTCAACAAAACTTTATTAAATTGATAGCAACTACTCATAGGGATACATAGAGGCTATAGCAAGCATTCAAACTACTTAGAACTCTAAGAATTCAACATGCAGGCTCATCTACAGCAGCACCAAGAGTAGCTAATTATTCAAAATATAAACCGCTAAAACAAAAACTAATTGGACAAACGGTGGAGTCACATACCAAGCAACAATCCCCCGAAACAGTTTCGGAAACGGAGCTTCGAGCAAAGAGATCGAAATCCGCGGGTTTGAGAGCAAGAACACGGGAGAAAGAGCAAGGGAGATTTTTTTCTGGAGGTGAGTGATGAAGTGGGTTGAAGGGATAAGTGAGGGGGGCCACGTGGGGACCACAACCCACCAGGGCGCGCCTGGGGGTCCTGGCGCACCCAGGTGGGTTGTGCCCACCTGGTGGACCTCCCTCTGGTGTTATTTGCACCAGAAATTCAGAAATATTCAGAAAAAAATCGTATTAAATTTTCAGGGCATTTTGAGAACTTTTATTTTTGGGTCATTTTTTTATTGCACGGGAAATTCAGAAAACAGACAAAATATGGCGTTATTTTATTTAACTAATAAAAACCGAAAATGAAAAGTAGGGACAGAAGGTGGTCCTTACTAAATTCATCAACTTCATACCACTCAAAATGATCCATTAATAAGGTTGATTAGGTCTTATTAACAACCACTTTCAATTGGCATGAAACCGAAGAACTTTCGTAAATCACTAAGTTACCTCAATGGGGATATGCATTTCCCCAACAATAAGCATTTCATATTTCTTTCTTACAATAGGTAGAGGTATTTGAAAGCTTCCAATAGTGATTGTCGGAGATTTTTCAATAACATTAATACCATTCACTTGGAATTGTTTCTTCGGAAAGTGCACCGTATGCTCATTACCATTGATATGAAAAGTGACCTTGCTTTTATTGCAATCAATAACAGTCCCTGCAGTATTCAAGAAAGTCTACCAAGGATAATCGACATGTTGTCGTCCTCGGGCATCTCAAGTATAACAAAGTCAGTCAAAATAGTAACATTAGCAACAATAGCGGGCACATCCTCACAGATACCGATAGGTATGGCAATTGATTTATCAGCCATTTGCAAAGATATTTTAGTAGGTGTGAGTTTATTCTAGTTAAGTCTTTTATATAAAGAGAAAGACATAACACTAACACCAGCTCCTAAATCACACAAAGCAGTTTTCACATAATTCTTTTTGATAGAGCAAGGTATAGTTGGTATTCCCGGATCTCCAAGTTTTTTAAGTACTCCATCTTTAAAAGTATAATTAGCAAGAATAGTGGAGATTTTAGCTTCCGGTATTTTTCTCTTATTAGTGATGATGTCTTTCATATACTTTGCATAAGGAGGCATTTTCAGGATGTCAGTCAAGCGAGTACGCAAAAAGACTGGCCTCAACATTTCAGCAAAGCGTTCAAATTCTTCATCATCTTTCTTTTTAGTTGACTTGGGTGGAAAAGTCATAGGTTTTTGAACCCACGGTTCTCTTTCTTTACCGTGTTTTCTAGCAATGAAGTCTCTTTTATCATATCTTTTATTTTTAGGTTGTGGGTTATCAAGATCAACTGGAGATTCTATCTCAACATCATTATCTAGTTCTTTATCATTGTTTGGTTGAGAGTCTTCATGAACCTCATCATTATCTTTCTCGTTATCACTAGGTGAGTGTTCATTACCAGATTGAGTTTCAGCATCTGAGATAGAAGTTTCATTATCATTATGAGGAGGTTTTTCTATTTCGGGTTCACTAGAAGTATCCAAAGTCCTATCATTTTTCTTTTTCTTTTTCTTTTTCTTTCTAGAAGGACTAGGTGCATCAGTGTTAACTCTTTGTGAATCTTGTTCGATTATTTTTGGGTGTCCCTCAGGATAAAGTGGTCCCTGAGTCATTTTACCTCCTCTAGTTGCAACTCTAACAGCAAAGTCATGTATATTATGATTCATTTCATCAAGCAATTCTCTTTGAGATTTAGCAACTTGTTCTAACTGAGTTTGAACCATAGAAGCATGTTTTCCAACACCTCTAACATCATTTGAGATTCTAAATGACAAATCACTCAAGCGGGCAATAATATCATAATTGCATTTCAATTGTTTCATAACATTTGCAATGAAGTGACCTTGTTTTCTAATATAGTTTTCAAACTCATGAAGGCATTGGCTAGGGTGCATATTGTGAGGATTATCATTATCATTGAACTTCATTAGAGAATTTACCTCTACCACCTTAGGCAGTGGTGGTGTATTAAGCCCATGTATTTCTTCAATAGGAGGTAAATTTTTAACATCCTCAGCTTTAATACCTTTTTCCTTCATAGATTTCTTTGCCTCTTGCATATCTTCAGGACTGAGATATAATATGCCCCTCTTCTTCGGAGTGGGTTTAGCCGGTGGTTTCGGGAAGAGTCCAATCATCATAATTTTTCAATATGTTATTCAATAATTCTTCAGCTTGTCCAACAGTTCGTTCCCTGAAAACACAACCAGCACAACTATCTAGTAAGTCCCTAGAAGCATCGGTTAGTCCATTATACAAGATATCAAGTATTTCTTTTTTCTTAAGAGGATGATGTAGGATGTGGGGTTCCGGCAAACCCTTAAGGTTCAAACTCTGGGGTGCGCGCGAAGTTCTTTCCCTCCTACCGATCCACGCCCTAGCTCGCTAAGATCTTGCGGATGAACTCGACAAACTCGCAACACAGAAAGACACGAGATTTATACTGGTTCGGGCCACCGTTGTGGTGTAATACCCTACTCCAGTGTGTGGTGGTGGATTGCCTCTTGGGATGATTTATGAACAGTACAAGGGGAAGAACAGCCTCCTGAGGTTGAGGTGTTCTTGTGCTTGTCGAACTTGTGGGGTGAGGACTCGATGCCCCCTACTGCAGTGGCTAGTTCTACTTATATAAGCCCTGGTCCTCTCCCCAAATGTTGAGCGGGAAGGGAGCCAACAACGGGGGGCAATTTGAAGGGGGACAACTAGTACAAGCTATCCTGACAAAAGTGGTCTTTGTGTGCAAAAGGCTCTGGTGGTGACGCCGTCTTGGGCTCCATGGTGACCTCCGTCCTGCCGTCCTGCTGGTCTTCGGTCTCGTTGCACCGATATGGAAACCTTTGCTTGATGCCTCGGTACTCCGCGCCTGCGCTTGCTTCCTTTGCACCAAAGAGGAAACAAGGACATTGCGCGCGCTGGCGCCCGCCTGGTGTGATCGTCATGGCTCACGTCACAAGAGCCTCGCGAGGTTTGCCCCACCTTGATATCTCCGCTCCTCGCGAGGCAGCCTGGTGAGGCCGCTCCTGAGGAGGTCTTGCGTTGTCCGCCTCGCGAGGCTTGGCCCCTCGCGAGGGTCTTGAATGCCTTGTTGATGAAGATGGGCCGTACAGGCCCGCTAGCATAGCCACGCCGTGGGCCGCAGGCAGGCAAGTCTGGGGACCCCCGTTCCCAGAACGCCGACATTAGCCCCCGGGCCCAAGGTGCGCTCGGGCTTGGCTTCGAGGCGAAGCTAAAGGTCAAGTACGGAGCGCCGCGGGCCCCAAAAGCCTGCGGCCTTGGTCGACGCGTGGCGGTTGATTGGACGTGGGCGTCTCCACTTCCCCACGCTGCCTCGGCAACTGCCCGACTTGACAAGTCCCTGCGACATGCAAGCAAAACCATCATTTACCTGTGATCGTGGGAGGTGCCGGTTGGCCTTCTTCCGCTATAAATGGGGAGGGGGGCGGAGCCCCCGTCGCCCATCTCTTCCTTGGTTCACTTGCTTCCTCCTCCTTGCTCCACCACTAGCAGCAATGGCGCCGTCGAAGAGGTTCTCCGCCGCGGAGAAAGGCAAGGCCCCTTGGGAGGGACCCGGCTCCCCGGTGCCCAAGCGAGGACGTGGCCGTCCCCGCAAGCATGCCGCGACTCCCGCCGTGGCCCTCGGCTCTCGAGGGGGCGCCGCAGTGTGCCAGGAGTCACTCTGGCCGCGGTAGTCCTGTCGACGAAAGGAGACGCGCTGTGGTTGCGCGGCCTCCCCATCCGCGGTTCCATGCGTCAGAGGTGCTGCCAGAGTTCGTTGTCTGGTCGGAGGATCCGGCCGGCGGCTGGCTCCAGCTCCCCCGCTTCTTCGCCGATGAGCTGCCGGCCTCCGGTCCAGGCAGGCTCTGGCTGCAGGCAGACGGTTGCTGCAGCCGGGCTTCTTGGGTCGCGGTCGAGGTCTCCGTCGCGGGCAACATTGCTCTGGCGCGTGGCCTGGGTAGGCGGTGCACCCTCCACTTCAAGTTCGACGGCGACGCGACCCTCTTCGTGAGGGTGTTCGAGGAAGACGGTCGCCGCGCCGGATGCTGCCCCGAGGTGAACGACGGCGAGGAGGTGCTCGGCCTTGGCGATGGTCGGGGCGAGGAGGAGGACAAACCCACCGGCCGCGCCTCGTCTGGCTATGGTGGCTCCTCCCTTGGTGACAGTTCCAGCAGCGGCGGCCTTGATCAGCCGCCGCGCCAGCTTCGAAGGTGGTGGCGGGTCGTCTCGCCGTCGCGCATCGGTGAAGCACGAGGAGGGGTCCGACTAGACCCGGGATGTTGCCAAGGCCCTGCCCCCGTCGGCCGCTGCAAGGGCGAGCGCCACTTTTTGTTACGCCTCCCCTTTCCTTCTTGCATCAAAATGAATCCAGCATGGGCCCGGAGGGGCGTGTATCGAACCATAACTTATTAATCATTATGCTACGCTTGTTGCTTCAGTGCCGTGTGGCTATTTTGCGCAAAGATAACTTAGCCTGGTGCATTCGGGGCGCCCTCCTTCTTACGAGGCGTTTACTTCCTCGCGTCCATCTTGACCTTGTGGTCTGCGATTGCTCAGGAACTGCAAAAATTTGTTAGGGAGTTTGCCAGGAGGTTCGCCGTTCACCCAAGCCTTGACCCGGTGCTTTGTATCGCGGTACCCGTGGGGCACGGATTAGGAGAGATGCGCCAGCTTTCGGGCTCGAACGAGGGTGGCTCGCGAGAAGGCAGAGAGAAGAAAAACGCTCGCGAGGGCACCTGCCTAGCCCCCCTCGCGAGGTATGCGAGAGAGAGAACACGAGCGAACCAGAGTCGGAAAATGTGGTAAGAAGCGAGGGAATCGAATCAGCAAGGAATACCAGAAGCAAACTTCGGTTAAGGAAAAGCAAGCCAACTACGGAAAGCAAATGAAAAGCCGCGTCCGGCACCTAATCTAGTCTTCAAGTCTTCTCACCAGCGCGGAGCTAAGTGCTGCCACTAGGCGTGGGAGGGAGCCCCAGGGCCTGAGGCCGGCACTCCTGAGATTCCGGGGCGTGTACAGCCCCACTCATTATTACGTGAGAGTGTCACGGGCGGCGATTCTTCACAGGCACCGGGCCTTCTTCACAGGCTCTGGGCCTTTCTTCACAGGCTCTGGGCCTTGCTTCATGGGTAGAACTTCCGGAGGTGCTGGATGTTCCAGGCATTCTGGATGGGCATCCCGTCCTGTGTCTCCAGGCGCACGGCGCCATGCCTGGAGATGTGGACGACCTTGAACGGGCCCACCCACATGGGTGAAAGCTTATGCAGCCCTTCCCTGGAGAGGACCCACCTCAGGACGAGGTCACCCGTCTCAAGCGTCGTGGGGCGGATGTTACGGCAGTGGTATCGCCGCAGCGCTTGTTGGTACCTTGCTGCTCTCAATGCAGCTTTGCGACGATGTTCCTCCCCCAGCACGAGGTCCATCCCCCACGTGGCGTCCTGCTGCGTTTCATCGAATGCCAGGCCCCGTGCGGAGTGATGCTTGACCTCATGAGGAAGGACCGCTTCAGCTCCGTAGACAAGGAAGAATGGGGTCTGCCGGTTGGCTTGGTAGTGGTGGTGCGGATGGACCACAGCACTGACTGGAGCTCATCGTGCCAGCCCCTGCCACAGGCCTCGAGCTTCTTCTTGAAGGTCCTGGTCTTGAGGCCCCACAGGACCTCCGCGTTGGCGCGTTCGGCCTGACCATTGCTCCTGGGGTGCGCCACCGAAGCGTAGCAAATCTGCGTTCCAAGGTTAGCACAGTAGGTTTTGAAGAGGTTACTGGTGAACTGCGAACCATTATCGGTGATGATGCGGTTGGGGACTCCAAAACGACTCACGATGCCCCTGATGAACTTGACCGCGGACCCGGCTGGGATGGTGCGAACAACTTCCACTTCCGCCCACTTGGTGAACTTGTCGATGGCGACGTACAGGTAGCGGTAGCCCCCTGGCGCCCGAGGGAAGGGGCCCAAGATGTCCAGCCCCCAGACTGCGAACGGCCATGTGAGTGGTATGGTCTGGAGGCCCTGAGCTGGCTGATATATCTGCTTGGCGTGGAACTGGCAAGCTTCGCAGGACTTCACCAACTCGGCCGCGTCGTTGAGCGCCGTTGGCCAGTAGAACCCACTGCGGAACACCTTGCCGACGAGAGTCCGTGACGACGAGTGGTGTCCGCAGTCCCCGCCATGTATGTCAACCAGCAATTCCTTTCCTTGGTCGCTGGAAATGCAGCGCAGCGAAACATTGTTCGGTCGCTTCCTGTACAACTCACCGTCCTGGATATAGTATGCCGTGGCCTGCCGGGCCATGTGCTCTGCGTCCTCTTCCTTCTCTGGCAGCGTCCCTTGTATCAGGTACTCCTTGAATTCCTTGGTCCAGCATGCCTCCTGAGGTTTGAGCGCCAAGAGCAAGCGAGCTCCTGAGGTCGGGCCACAGGCCGGGGCTCCTGTGGCAGGAGGCTGTGGGAGCTCCTCCCGAGGCTGAGCTGCGCTTGAGAGTGGAGGCGTCGCCGATGGCTTGAAGAGCCGCTCCTTGAAGACGCCAGGCTCCTGAGGCTGCCACTTGGATGCTCTCCTAGCGATGTCAACGGCTTCCTTGTTGGTGCCCCGGGGCACATGCTGCACCTCCAGTCCCATGAACTGTTTTTCCATCTTACGCACCTCTGCGAGGTAAGCCTCCATGTGCTCGTCCTTTGGCTCGTACACTTTGTTGGAGAAGTTGACGAGGAGCTGCGAGTCGCCCCTGACAACAAGGCGCTTCACCCCCAGAGCTATTGCGGCCTTCAGGCCAGCTATGAGGCCCTCGTACTCTGCGATGTTGTTGGAGACCTTCTCGCCCTGCTGAAAGTAGAGCTGCACGGCGTAGTAGAGCTTGTCCTGAGTGGGCGAGATGAGTACTGCCCCAGCCCCGCGCTCTGATGCGCGAAGGCGCCATCGAAATACATGACCCAGCCGTCAGGCGCCTCGCTTCCCGGTGAGGTGGACCGGTCTTCGCCTACTTCAAGTGTCGGGGCATCCGTCCATTCTGCCACGAAATCAGCAAGCGCGGCTCCCTTGATGACCCGGGTAGTGCTGAACTCCAGCTGGAATGCTTGCAGCTCGATGTTCCACTTAGCGACCCTTCCAGCAGAGTTCGGGCTCCTGAGCACTCTCTCCAATGGGTAGGCTGAGACGACCTTGATGGGGTGGCCCTGGAAATAGTGCCGCAGCTTGCGCGAGGCCACCAAGAGCGCGAGCAGGAGCTTCTGAGGCATGGGATATCGTGCCCTGGCGTCCCGCAACACCGTGCTGACAAAATACACCGGGTGCTCGACAAGGGCTGGCGCGTTGGTGAGGCTTGTGTCTTGCGGGGGCCCGGACGTCTCCTGAGGTAGTGGGACTCCTGGTGCCTGGTCGCCTGCGGGGGTCTCTGTGACGTCGTCCTGCCGAGCTTGGTCTTCTGTCGCCGCCGCTACGGCTTCCGCGGCGCCTTCCTGATCTTGCGTTATTTCAGCTGTAGCTTGGCGCGGCGCGCCCTTGGCTTGGTGCTCCTCCCGAACCGCCAGCAGCGCTGTGCTGGTAGAGTACGGAATAGCGGCCAGGTAGAGCACCAGGGGCTCGAGAGGTCGTGGCGCCACCATCACCGGTGGGCTAGTTAGGTATCTCTTGAGGTCTTGGAAGGCTTGGTCAGCCTCCGGGGTCCACTCAAACAGGCCTTTCTTCTTCATCAGCTTGAAGAAGGGCAAGGCGCGTTCTCCTAGCTTGGAGATGAAGCATCCCAACGCAGTCACCCGACCGGCCAACTTCTGCATTTCTCTGAGGGTCTGCGGTGGGCTCATGTCCTCGATGGCTTTGATCTTCTCCGGGTTCGCCTCGATTCCTCGGTGGGACACGAGGAATCCCAGCAACTTGCCGGAAGGGACACCGAACACACACTTCTCCGGGTTAAGCTGCAAGTTCACCTGGCGCAGGCTCTCGAAGGTCTCTTCCAGGTCCTGGATCAGGGTCCTCGCCTCCCGAGATTTCACCACGATGTCGTCGACGTAGGCCTCTGTGTTCCTTCTGAGCTGTCGCCCTAAGGCGATGTGCATCAGTCGCTGGAAGGTTGCGCCCGCGTTGCACAATCCAAAGGGCATGCAAGTGTAGCAGTACACCCCACACGGGGTCAGGAAGTTTGTCTTCTCCACGTCTTCTACCGCCATCTTGATCTGGTGATATCCTGAGAACGCATCCAAGAAGCACAGCAGGTTGCACTCGGCGGTGGAGTCGACGATCTGATCGATGCGTGGGAGCGGGAATGGATCTTGGGGGCAGGCTTTGTTGAGGTTGGTGTAGTCGACGCACATCCGTTCCTTCCCGCCTTTCTTCGGCACTACGACGGGGTTCGCCAGCCACTCAGGATACCGAACCTCGCGAATGGCACCCGCCGCCTCCAGCTTGTGGGTCTCTTGGACGACGAAGGCCTGCTTCTCTGTGGACTGTCGTCTCGCCCGCTGCTTCACAGGGCGTACATTGGGGCATACCCTTAAATGATGCTGAATCACCTCTCTCGGGACTCCTACCAGCTGATTGGGTTCCCACGCGAATATATCCTTGTTTGCGCGCAAGAACTTCACCTATGCTTCCTCCTGCCCTGGGTCGAGGCTGGCACCTATGGTAAAGGTGGCTCCTAAGGGCCTGTCCTCGCTGACCGGCACCTGCTTGGTTTCCGCCTTTTCTTGTGTGAACAACTGCTTCTTCTTGGTCGGCATGGCTACCTTGGGCTCGGAGGCGCCCGCGTCGGCCGGCTGCGCCGCCGCGGCGGTTTTGAGGGCGAGCCTGAGCGCCGTCATGGCCTCCTTGGTGTCCCCCTTGATGGTGAGGGTGCCTTTGCTCCCAGGCATCTTCATGAGGTTGTAGGCCGGATGAGTCGCCGCCATGAACTGGGCGAGAGCTGGGTACCCGAGGATGGCGTTGTACGGGAGGCCGATGCGGGCGATGTCAAAGTCGATCAGCTCGGTGCGGTAGTTGTCGCGCGGGCCGAAGGTGATGGGGAGGCGGATCTGTCCCAAAGAGTGGGTAGTGCCGCCACCAACTCCCGAGAAAGGCTTGCTGAGACTGGGTCGCTCGAGTGCCACATGAAGAAGGCTGAAGGCCTCTACGGAGAGCAAGTTGAGGCCTGCACCGCCGTCGATGAGGGTCTTGGTAACAGCCATGTTGCAGATGGTGGGCGTGCAGAGCATTGGGAGCTTGCCCGAGCCGGCGGTAGAGCTGGGGTGGTCTTCTGAGCCGAAGGTGAGGTCGGCCTCTGGCGCAACCCAACCCGGCGGAGCCCCGGGGCGCTTGGAAGCGGCACCAATCTGACGAAGGAACGGCTTGACGTGGCAATTTGAAGGCGGTGCTTGAGAGCCGCCCAGCAGGGCTGCGACCGCGTGGTGCGCCGGCGCCGCGCGAGCAGTGAAGAGGTCGCGGAGTTCCCCCCAGGACGCCACCGTGGATCCAAGGAGGTTGAGCAGCCAAGCGCGCGGCTCGCCGGCGAGGGCCATGGGGAGCCAGTTGGCCATGACCTTGTCGTCGCGCC
The DNA here is from genome assembly GCF_002575655.3 of Aegilops tauschii subsp. strangulata. Classification (NCBI taxonomy): domain Eukaryota; kingdom Viridiplantae; phylum Streptophyta; class Magnoliopsida; order Poales; family Poaceae; genus Aegilops; species Aegilops tauschii. Next base: position 233,661,497 of record NC_053039.3, read on the forward strand.
CGGCCTCGAGGACGGCCTCCTCGTATGCCGGCAGGAACACCGACGGGTCCGCCGCACCGTCGTAGCGCGGCGGCATCTCCGGCCTGAATTTGGGTGGCCATCGCACCTGCCGAAGGGCGGGGGCCAAGCTCGGAGCCCCCTGGCCCCGTCGTCAGCACCGGCCGCTGGAGCTGGTGGCGGGGCGCCTGCCATGAGGCCGAAGCGCAGATCGACGGAGGGGAAGCTACGGCGCACCCCTACCTGGCACGCCAAATGTCGGATGTGGGGTTCCGGCAAACCCTTAAGGTTCGAACTCAGGGGTGCGCGCGAAGTTCTTTCCCTCCTACCGATCCAAGCCCTAGCTCGCTAAGATCTTGCGGATGAACTCGACAAACTCGCAAGACAGAAAGACACGAGATTTATACTGGTTCGGGCCATCGTTGTGGTGTAATACCCTACTCTGGTGGTGACGTCGTCTTGGGCTCCATGGTGACCTCCGTCCAGCCGTCCTGCTGGTCTTCAGTCTCGTTGCACTGATATGGAAACCTTTGCCTGATGCCTCGGTACTCCGCGCCTGCGCTTGCTTCCTTTGCACCAAAGAGGAAACAAGGACACTGCGCGCGCCGGCGCCCGCATGGTGTCGATCGTCATGGCTCACGTCATAAGAGCCTCGCGAGGTTTTCCCCACCTTCATATCTCCGCTCCTCGCGAGGCAGCCTGGTGAGGCCGCTCCTGAGGAGGTCTTGAGTCGTCCGCCTCGCGAGGCTCGGCCCCTCGCGAGGGTCTTGAATGCCTTGTTGATGAAGATGGGTCGTACAGGCCCGCTAGCATAGCCACGCCGTGGGCCGTAGGCAGGCAAGTCTGGGGACCCCCGTTCCCAGAACGCCGACAAATGATCAGGCAAAGCATTAGGTAACTGGAAAGCCTCCCCCAAGCTTGTGGGAGACTCTCTTCTTTAGTTTGAACAAAGTTAAATATTTCCTGTAAGGCAGCTTGTTTCTTATGAGCAGGAAAATATTTTTTAGAGAAGTAATAAATCATATCCTGGGGACTACGCACACAACCAGGAGCAAGAGTATTGTACCAAGCTTTAGCATCACCCTTTAATTAGAAAGGAAATAATTTGAGAATAAAGTAGTAGCGAGTTTTCTCATCATGAGTAAAAAAGGGTGGCTATATCATTAAACTTAGTAAGATGTGCCACAACAGTTTCAGTTTCATAACCATGGAAAGGATCAGATCCAACCAAAGTAATTAACTCTGGGTCGACAGATAATTCATAATCCTTATCATCAATAAAGATAGGTGAAGTAGCAAACTTAGGATCACATTTCATTCTAGCATTCAGAGTTTTTTCTTTATACTTGCATAATAGTTTCTCTAGATCATATCTATCCTTACAAGCAAGAATATCTCTAGTTGTTTCTTCACTCATAACATAACCTTCCGGTACCTTAGGCAATTCATATCTAGGAAGGCTAGTTCTAGCAGGTGTTTCAGGAGTTTCAGTTTCAAGCTCATCATCAGATTCAACAACATCATGTTGTATCACTCTAGCAATTTGTTCATCAAGAAATTCGCCAAGTGGCACATCATCATTATCAAGCAAGGTACTAACATCATCATAAGCATCATTCATAGTAGAAGTAGCATCATCAATAACTTGTGACATATTAGAATTAATAGCATGTGGTGGTGTTGCAAGTTTACTCATAACAGAAGGTGAATCTAAAGCAGAACTAGATGACAGTATCTTACCTCCCCTCGTAGTTGAGGGAAATATCTTAGTCTTAGGATCCTTCAGATTCTTCATAGTGATAATATGATAATAATCCCAAGTGACTCAACAAATATAGCTATGCTCCCCAACAACGGCGCCAGAAAAAGGTCTTGATAACCCACAAGTATAGGGGATCGCAACAGTTTTCGAGGGTAGAGTATTCAACCCAAATTTATAGATTCGACACAAGGGGAGCCAAAGAATATTTGAAGGTATTAGCAGCTGAGTTGTCAATTCAACCACACCTGGAGATTAATTATCTGCAGCAAGTAATCAGTAGCAAAGTGTAACAGTGATGATAGCAGTAGTAACTTAACAGAAACAATATAGGATAAATTCGTAGGCATTGGATCGGTGACTTGTTGGATGATATTCATCATGAGATAGTTATAACCTAGGGCGATACGGCACTAGCTCCAGTTCGTCAATATAATGTAGGCATGTATTCCGTAAATAGTCATACGTGCTTATGGAAAGAACTTGCATGACATCTTTTGTCCTACCCTCCCGTGGCAGCGGGGTCCATATTGGAAACTAAGGGATATTAAGGCCTCCTTTTAATAGAGAACTGGAACAAAGCATTAACACATAGTGAATACATGAACTCCTCAAACAACGGTAATCACCGGAAGAAGTCTCGGTTACTGTCACTCCGGGGTTACCGGATCATAACACATAGTAGGTGACTATAACTTGCAAGATCGGATCTAGAACATGGATATAATGATGATAACATAAATGGTTCAGATCTGAGTTCATGGCACCCGGGCCCAAAGTGACAAGCATTAAGCATGGCAAAGTCATAGCAACATCAATCTTAGAACATAGTGGATACTAGGGATCAAGCCCTAACAAAACTAACTCGATTACGTGATGAATCTCATCCAACTCCTCACCGACCAGCGAGCCTACGAAGGAATTACTCACTCCCGGTGGGGAGCATCATGGAATTGGCGATGGAGAAGGGTCAGTGATGACGAAGAACGAAGATCCCCCTCTCCGGAGCCCCAAACGGACTCCAGATCTGGCCTCCCGATGAAGAACAGGAGGTGATGGCGGCTCCGTCTCATGGATCGCGATAATTCTTTCTCTCTTATTTTTTCTGGAATAATGTGATTTTATAGCGTCGGAATCAGGGTCTGCGGAGCCACCAGGTGGGGACAACCCACCTGGGCGCGCCAGGAGAGGGGGCGCGCCCTGGTGGGTTGTGCCCACCCAGGTGGCTCCAGAAATTCTTATATATTATATAAAAATTCCTCGCAAAGTTTCGTTCCATTCTGAGAACTTTTATTTTTTCACAAAAACAACACCATGGTAGTTCTGCTAAAAACAGCGTCAGTCCAGGGTTAGTTTTATTCAAATCATGCAAATTAGAGTCCAAAACAAGAGGAAAAGCGTTAGGAAAAGTAGATACGTTGGAGACGTATCACACATCATCATCGAAGACTGGTTCAGGGGCTACTGAGGGAGTCCTGGATTAGGGGATCCTCGGGTATCTGGGCTATCTTATGTGGGCCGAACTGATGGGCCATGAAGATAAAGCAGAAGATTGTCCCCCGTGTCCGGGTAGGACTCCGATATGCGTGGATGGCAAGTTTGGTGTCTGGATGTATGGTTTCCTTCTCTGCAAATCGACTCTGTACAACCATAGGCCCCTCCGGTCTGTGTATAAACCAGAGGGTTTAGTCCATAGAGGCTATCAGAATAATCATAGGCTAGACAACTAGGGTTTAGCCATTACGATCTCGAGGTAGATCAACTGTTGTAACCCCTATACTCATCGAATACAATCAAGCAGGACATAGGGTTTTAACTCCTTTAAGAGGGACCAAACCTCGGTAAACATCATGTCCCCATTGTCCCTTGTTACCATTGATCCTTAGACACACAGCTTGGGACCCCCTACCCGAGATCTGCCAGCTTTGACACCGACACGCATGGCTTTACGCTAGCCGCGCCCGAGCCCAGCCGGATCGCGAGGTGCGGGCCCATGGAGGAGCTATCGGTCGTGCACTGGGCGCGGCTCCGGCCGTCTACAACACCCCCTTCAATAACATGCGCACCACTGAGGCGGCCATTGTGGATCTCGACTTCCTGGAGAGTGAGGAGCTGCTGCAGCAGCAGTAGCACATCCGTGACCTTGTCGCTGCGACGAATTCATAGCAGAAGCGTTATGACCCGAACCCTCCCATTGCGTCCGCCTCCAAGAACACCGGATATCCTGACCCATAGCGCACGCATGAGGCATCCTCCCCGCGCCCTAGCAGGAGCCAATCCGGCCGGCACCGGAAGGGTCGGTCCTGGCCCAACCGCACCCTAACAACTGGCAACACCCAAGATGATGGGCTAGCCCGCGATGACCAGCGCCAGCCGAAGCTCCCCCCGCCGTCTGCTCGGCTAGCCCGGCCGTTCTCAGCTGGCCCGGCGCCCTGCGGCCCCGTCGCTAGCCGGCTGGGCCCGCACGACCCCGTCAACGATAATGACGCCAGCCACCACATCGAGCTGTTGGCTCACTCACTTGTGGTGGGGGGAAGAAAGCATGGTCGGCTCGGCTTGCTTTGGCCCACGCATTCGCGACGAGCCCTTCCCCAAAGGGTTTACACTCCCCTGCGACACCCCCAAGTACAACGGGACCGCCAAGCCGGAAGACTAGCTCATCGACTACACCATGGCCGTCGGCATCGTAGGCGGCAATAGGCACCTATTTGTGTGCTACGCTTCCCTTATGCTGCAAGGCTCGGCCCGGATGTGGATTAACAACCTCCCGGCCGGTAGCATCAACTCCTGGCTCGACTTCGATCAGGCGTTCGTGCGCAACTTCACCGACACGTACAAGCGGCTCGGCCAGCCCCGCCAGCTCAACCTCTACATTCAGGGGCCGGATGAGACCACCCGCCAGTACCTCACGTGGTGGACCAAGCTGCGAAACAGCTACAAGGGGGTTCAAGAGGTCCAGGCTGCTCAAGCACAAGCTCATGCGCTTCGAGCCGAACATCATGGCCACGGCAGACAAGTACGCCACAGCCGACACCGTCTTGAAAGTCCAAGTCGTGATGGACGAAGCCGGCAAGGCGTTGCCGGCGCCGCCCTCCAACCCCTGGCCGGCTGGCGAGAGCAGCCGCAGCAGGCCAACAATAGCGGCAAGCGCAAGGGAGAGCAGCTGGCTCCCCATTATGACAACCGTCTCGTCTCCGCCGTCGAGGCAGAGCAAACCGGCAGCCGGCTTTAGTGAACCAGCAAGACTGCCTGGCCGCCCAAGATCATGTTTGAGCAGATGCTCGATGCTCCCTGCAAGCACCATAGCAGCGCGAAGCCATCCACGCACATGCTCCGGTAGTGCAGCATCACCCCGCGCTTAATGAGGGGCAACCGGCCGCTGCCTCCGCCTCCCCCGCCGGGCACAGGGCAACCACCACCTCCTCCGCCGCCACCTCCAGCGGCCGGCGCCATGCACGACGACTCCTTCCCCAACCCGAACGCGTGCTACGTCGTCTTCACCTGCGAGGGTGATGACAAGCACAGCGAGCACCGACACCGACACGAGGTGAACGCCGTGGTCCGCCCTGTTCCCCAGTACATGCATTGGTCCGATCGCCCGGTCAGCTAGACTCGGGAGGACCATCCGGTCATCATGCCCATGCCGGGTGGCTACACCCTCATCCTCAACCCCACCATTGTCGCTGAAAAGCAAACCTGCCATTTCTCACGGGTTCTCATCGACGACAGCAGCAGCATCAATGTCCTCTACCGCGACACCATGACCAAGCTCGGCATCGAGGCACGGCAGCTGCAGCCGACCTGGACGGTGTTCCACGACAACGTGTCGGGACTCTCCCGCTCTGTGATATCCAAATTGACGTCATGTTCGGCTCCAATGACCACTTCAGTCGCGAGCCAATTTGGTTTGAGGTGGTGGACATGTCCAGCCCCTACCACGCGCTGTTGGGCTGGCCCGCGCTAGCCAAATTCATGGCGGTCCCCCACTACGCCTACCTGAAGATGAAGTTTTCGGGTCCCAAGGGCCTCATCACCATCGTCGATGACTAGAAGAAGTCCCTGGAGTGTGCTAAAGTCGGCTCCAGGCTTTTCGAGTTGCTGGTCATCGCCGAGGAGAGGAGCCAACTCGACTGGATCGTGGCGCTGGCAGGCGAGCAGCCGGTCATGGCAGCTCCGCTCAAGCAGCCGGCCAGCGAGGCCTCCTTCCATCTATCCAAGGACACCAAGAATGTCCCATTCAACCCGGCCAACCCTAGCTCCAGCGAGTACGTCATCGTGGGTGCCCGCCTCAACAGCAAATAGGAAGGCGAGCTCGTCGACTTCCTCTGTGAGAATCGGGACATCTTCGCATGGTCTCCCAAAGACATGTCGGGTGTTTTGAGGGAGTACGCCGAGCACAAACTCCACATCCGCAAGGACGCCAAGCCAGTCCGGCAACCGCTGTGCTGCTTCTCCGAGGAGGAGCGAAGAACCATTGGTGAAGAGATCCCCCGGCTGCTCGCAGCCGACTTCATCATGGAGGTTTTCCACCCCGAGTGGCTGGCCAATCTAGTCCTTGTTCTAAAGAAGAAGAACACTTGGCGCATGTGTATCAACTACACGAGCCTTAACAAGGCATGCCCCAAGGACCCTTTTGCCCTACCGCGGATAGATCAGGTGATCGACTCCACGACTGGCTGCGAGCTCTATCCTATTTGGATACCTACTCCGGCTATCACCAGATCAAGCGGGACCCGACCGATTCCCTTAAGACGTCCTTCATCACTCCCTTTGGGGCGTACTACAACATCACCATGTCGTTCGGCTTGAAAAAAGCCAGCGCGACCTTCCAACGTTGCATACAAAAGTGCCTCCTGCCGCAACACATCAGGAACGTGCACGTCTACGTCGACGGCATCGTGGTGAAGACCAAGCAGCACCTCACCCTCCTAGCCGACCTCAAGGAGACATTCGCCAACCTGCGTCGGTTCCAGATGAAGCTCAACCTGGAGAAGTGCGTCTTCGGCATGCCAGTTGGCCAGCTCCTTGGTTTCCTAGTCTTGGAGCGCGGCATCGAGGCCAACCCGAAGAAGATCAAGGCGATCGATCAGATGCGCAAGCCGGCTTGGTTGCGCGATGTCCAGAAGTTCACCGACTGCTTGGCCGGTTCGTTAGCCGGCTTTGGGAGAGGGCCCTGTCCCTGTATCAACTAATGAAGAAGACGGTGGCATTCGAGTGGAACGACCAGACGGACGAAGCATTTCATGACCTCAAGCGCATGCTCTCCACCGCACCTATCCTGGACGTGCCAGCTAAGAAGGAGGCGCTGATGCTTTACATCGCAGTAACCTCCCGCGTGGTCAGCGTGGTACTGGTGGTCGAGCGCCCGGAGGAGGGCAAGGTGCAGCCGGTCCAGCACCCTGTGTACTACCTGAGCGAGGTGCTCTCCCTCTCCAAGCAAGACTACCCCACACCAGAAGATGTGATGTGGAGTGTACTTCGCCGCCAAGAAGCTAAAGCAGTACTTCTAGGAGCACACCATCACCATGGTGAGCAGGGCCCCCATCAGCGAGATAATGGGCTACCGGTATGCCTCCAGCTGGGTGGCCAAGTGGGCGATCGAGCTGGCCAGCCAGACGATCCACTACGAGCTCCACACCGCCATCAAGTCCCAGGCGTTGGTCTATTTTCTCGTCGACTGGGCGGAGACCCAGTACTTGCCGCCGGCCCTGGACTCCACGCATTGGCATATGCATTTCGACAGCTCAAAGATGCGCACCGGCCTGGGGGCCGACATCATGCTCTCCTCCCCCAAGGGCGGCCGGTTGCGATACGCACTGCAGATCCACTTCGCTGCCTCCAACAACATTGCCGAGTACGAAGCCCTCGTCCATGGCCTCCGGCTAGCTAAAGAGATCGGCATCAGGCGCATCCTTTGGTACGGCGACTCGGATTTGGTGGTGCAGTAGGCCTCTGGCGAGTGGGACGCCCGGGACACCAACATGGCCAGCTACCGCTTCCTCGTCTAGCAGCTGACTCGCGAGTTCGACGGCTGTGAGTTCCTCCATGTCCCCCGGCCAGATAACGAGGTGGCCGACACACTAACCAAGCTTGGCTCCACCCGGTAGGCCATCCCACCCAGCATCTCCCTCGAGAACCTACGAAAGTCGTCCATCAAGCCATCTCCCGAGTGGGAATCTATCTTCGTCCCAGTGGACCTGTCATCTGGCTCGGGGGCTGCCGGCTCCATCCTGGGGGCTGCCGGTGATACGTCTCCAATGTATCTATAATTTTTTATTGTTCCATGCTGTTATATTATCATTCTTGGATGTTTTATAATCACTTATAGTCATTTTATATCATTTTTGGGTTGTTTTCTGCATGTTTTTTACATCGCAGGAAATCAATACCAAATGAAGTCCAAACGGAGTTCAAACGCAGCGAAACTTTTTGTGGATTTGTTTTGGACCAAAAGGCATCAAGTGGGCCAGAGAAGCGCCTGGGGTGCTCCGAGGGGAGCACAACCCACCAGGGCACGCCTGGGGGCCCAGGCGTGCCCAGGTGGGTTGTGCCCACCTCGGGTGCCCCCTGAACTGCCTCTTTGCTCTATAAAACCCCAATATTCCAGAAACCCTAGGGGAGTCGACGAAAATCAATTCCACCCGCCGCAGAGTCCAGAACCACTAGATCTAATCTAGACACCATCACGGAGGGGTTCACCACTTCTATTAGTGCCTCTCTGATGATGCGTGAGTAGTTCTTTGTAGACCTACGGGTCCGTAGTTAGTAGCTAGATGGCTTCCTCTCTCTCTCTCTTGATTATCAATACAATGGTCTCTTGGAGATCCATATGATGTAACTATTTTTGCGGTGTGTTTGTTGGGATCGGATGAACTTTGAGTTTATGATCAGATCTATCTTTTTATCCATGAAAGTTATTTGAGTTTCTTTGATCTCTTATATGCATGATTGCTTATAGCCTCGTATTTCTTCTCCGGTATTTGGGTTTTGTTTGGCCAACTTGATCTATTTATCTTGCAATGGGAAGAAGTGCTTTGTAGTGGGTTCGATCTTACGATACTTGATCCCAGTGACAGAAGGGGAACCGACACGTATGTATCGTTGCTACTAAGGATAAAACGATGGGGTCTATTTCTATATAAATAGATCTTGTCTACATCATGTCATCGTTCTTATTGCATTACTCCGTTTCTTCATGAACTTAATACACTAGATGCATGCTGGATAGCGGTCGATGTGTGGAGTAATAGTAGTTGATGCAGGCAGGAGTTGGTCTACTAATCTCAGACGTGATGCCTATATAATGATCATTGCCTGGATATCATCATGATTATTTTAAGTTCTATCAATTGCCCAACAGTAATTTGTTTACACACCGTTTGCTATTTTTCTCGAGAGAAGCCACTAGTGAAACCTACGGCCCCCGGTTCTCTTTCTCATATTATTTGCCTTTGCGATCTATTTTCCTTTGCTTTTATTTTCAGATCTATTAAACCCAAAAATACAAAAATACCTTGCTGCACTTTATTTTATTTGGCGTTCGATCTATCAATATCTACTACTCTCTCACGTCGGTTTGCCAATTTTTGGCGCCGCTAACCGAAAGGGATTGACAACCCCTTTTACACGTCGGGTTATGAGTATTTGTTATTTGTGTGCAGGTGTTGTTTAGGTAGTGTTGCTTGGTTGTCCTACTGGTTCGATAACCTTGGATTCATCACTGAGGGAAATACCTACCGTCGCTGTGCTACATTATCCCTTCGTCTTTGGGGAAATACTGACGTAGCTTCAAGCCGCATCAAAAGGAATTTCTGGCGCCGTTGCCGGGGAGGATCTTCAACATCTACCAGGTTCCTAATCACAAATCTCATCTCCTTGCAATCTACATTATTTGCCATTTGCCTCTCGTTTCCTCTCCCCCACTTCACAAAAATTTGTCGTTTTATTCACCCTCTTTTTCATTCGCCGTTTTCTTGCCGGATATGTTTTCGAGTGCAATTTTGTTGCGTAGTCACCATGACTCAAGAGAACACCAAGTTGTGTGATTTCTCAAATACCAACAACAATGATTTTATTGGCACTCCGATTGCTCCCGCCACTAGTGCGGAATCTTGTGATATTAATACTACTTTGCTGAATCTTGTCATGAAAGATCAATTTTCCAGTACTCCTAATGAGGATGTCACGTCCCATCTTAATACCTTTGTGGAATTATGCGATATGCAAAAGAAAAAAGATATGGACAATGATGTTGTGAAGATTAAATTATTTTCGTTTTCTTTGCGTGATTCTGCAAAAATTTGGTTTTCTTCTTTGACTCGCAATAGTGTGGATTCTTGGAATAAGTGCAAAGGTGCTTTTATCACTAAGTATTTTCCGCCCGCAAAAAATATTTCCCTTAGAACCCAGATCATGAATTTCAAGCAACTTGAACATGAGCTTGTTGCACAATCTTGGGAAAGGATGAAAATGATGCTAAGGAATTGCCCAACTCATGGGTTAAATCTTTGGATGATCATACAAAAAAATTATGCGGGATTGAATTTTGTTTCTCGTAATCTTTTAGATTCCGCCGCGGGTGGGACTTTTATGGAAATTACTTTGGGTGAAGCCACCAAATTGCTTGATAATACTATGGCAAATTATTCACAATGGCATACCGAAAGAGCTCCTACTAGTAAAAAAGTTAATTCGGTTGAAGAAATTTCTTCTTTGAGTGAAAAAGGTTATGCTCTTATGAAATTGGTTGCTAGTAAAAGTGCTCCTATTGATTTCAATGATATGCCTTTGTCTACTTTGATTGAGAAAAATAGTGATGTCGTAGATGTGAATTTTATCTCACGCAACAATTTCAATAATAATGCTTATAGAGGTAATTTTAATCCTAGGCCTTTTCCTAGTGATTGCTCTAATAATTATGGCAATTCCTATGGAAATCCTTATTATAATAATAATAGGAACACCTTTGATCTTGAGAATAATATTAAAGAATTTATCAACACTCAAAAAGTTTTCAACACTGCAATGGAAGAAAAGTTGAATAAGATTGATGATTTGTCTAGAAGTGTTGATAGAATTTCTCATGATGTAGAAAATCTCAAGATGAAAATTTTTGTGCCTAAAGTTGAGGATCAATTAAAGCTCTTTATGTTTCTATGTATGAAAGTAAGAAAAGAACCGCTATGCTTAGAGCTAAAAGTGAATGTTTAGAAAAAGCATTTTCTAGTGATTGCTTTCCGAAAAAAGATGAAGATCTTAAAATGATTGGTGTTTCTTCCATTGATTCCTTATTTAGTAAAGTTAATATTGATGAAAAAGGGACTGGAGTAGATTCAACTTTAGCTAGAAGGTGTCCCGATAATTTGGAGGGTGAAAATCTTGTTGAGAAAATTGATAAAAGTGGGTTTGAAGTGGTCAAAACTTTATCTAGTGATATGCCCACTCTTTTGGATTACAAAGACTTTAATTATGATAGTTGCTCTTTGATTGATTCTATTTCTTTGTTGCAATCCATTCACCCCATGCTTATGAACAAAATAAAGCTTTTACTAAACATATTGTTGATGCTATGATGAAAGCTTTAGAAGAAAAGTTGGAATTAGAAGTTTCAATTCCTAGAAAATTACATGATGAATGGGAACATACTATCAAAGTCAAGATTAAAATTATGAGTGTTTTGCTTTGTGTGACTTGGGTGCTAGTGTTTCTACAATTCCGAAATCTTTATGTGATGTGCTTGGTCTTACCGATATTGAAGAATGTTCTTTAAATTTGCACTTGGCGGATTCTACTATTAAAAAGCCTATGGGAATAATTAATGATGTTCTTATTCTTGCAAATAGGAATTATGTGCCCATAGATTTTATTGTTCTTGATATTGATTGCAATCCGTCTTGTCCAATTATTCTTGGTAGACCGTTTTTACGCACTATCGGTGCCGTGATTGATATGAAAGAAGGCAATATTAAGTTCCAATTTCCACTAAGGAAGGGTATGGAACACTTCCCTAGAACAAGAATTAGGCCACCATATGAATCAATCATGAGGGAATCTTGTGGATCTCGAAACAAAGATGACAAAACTTAGATCCTTGCTTTATGCCTAGAAAAGGGCGTAAAACGATAGCGCTCGTTGGGAGGAAACCCAATGAATAAAATTTATTTTTGCTTTTTTCTTTCTGTTCTTGAGTGTTAGCAAAATTATGATACTGTTATGATTGTGTTTTTTGTGTTCTAATTAGTGTCTGTGCCAAGTAAAGCCTTTAGGATCTTCTTCGGTGATAGTTGTTTGATCTTGCTAAAAACAGAAACATTTGCGCTCACGAAAACAATTCTCATTTTTAACCAGAGCGTGATAAAATGCCAATTCTTTTAGCATAAGATTAATATACAAATTGCTCACGTGGTCCTAATTGTTTCAGAAATTTTGGAGTTTCATAAGTACTCATAATATCCAGATTACTACAGACTGTTCTGTTTTTGACAGATTCTATTTTCTTTGTGTTGTGTGCTTGTTTTGATGATTCTATGGTTTTCTTTGATGAATTTTTTCCATAGAAAAGTTAGATTACAGTAGATATAATGCAAGAATAAAATATGAATTGGTTTGCTACAGTACTTATAGTAGTGATTTGCTTTCTTATACTAACGGATCTCACGAAGGTTTTGTTGAGTTTTGTGTGATTGAAGTTTTCAAGTTTTGGGTTATCTTACAATGGATGAAGGAATAAGGAGTAAGAAGAGCCTAAGCTTGGGGATGCCCATGGCACCCCAAGTTATTATCCAAAGAGAAACAAGCAACTAAGCTTGGGGATGCCCCAAGTGGCATCCCCTCTTTCTTCTAACGACCATCGGTATTTTACTCGAAGCTATATTTTTATTCGTCACATACTATGTGTTTTGCTTGGAGCGTCTTGTATGATATGAGTCTTTGCTTGTTTTGCTTTGTGTTTTTAGTCTTGATTCCTTGCTGGACACACCTATTTGAGAGAGCCAAAATTATGCCATGACTTGTTAGAATTGCTCTCTATGCTTCACTTAAATTTTTATGAGCTATGGACTTGCTCTAGAGCTTCACTTATATCTTTTTGAGCAAGGTGTGCTTTAGTATTTTTGAAGAAATTCTCTCTTGCTTCACTTAAATTAAGTTGAGAGAAAGAAATATTATGCTCATGATCTTCACTTATATTTGTTTGAGCTTGTCAAAAGCAACACATGAAAATTAGTCCCAAAGTGATAGATATTCAAGAAGGATATAATAAAAACTTTAATGAAGATCATTGGACAAAATAAACTTGATTCTTAGTAATAGTTTTGAGATATGATGATATGATATGTGAGTCATGTTGATGAGTAATTATGCTATAGTAAGAATATTGGTGTTAAGGTTTGTGATTCCCTATGCAAACACGAAAGTCAATAGTTATGCAATGAAATTATATCCTACTTGTGGTGCATTATTTGGTGTTAATTATGCTTAATGTTCGCTTATGGGATTATTCGTTTCTTGGTTGGTCGCTTCTCAATCTTTTGCTAGCCTTCATTTTGCACTAAGTATGATCACTACTTGTGCATCCAAAATCCTTTAAACCAGTTTTACCACATGAGTCCACTATATCTACCTATATGCGGTATTCTTTTGCCGTTCTAAGCAAATTTGTATGTGCCATATCTAATTTTCAAAATAAATTTCTCTTTTGTGTGGTCATACCGCTCGCGAGGCGGTGAGGGGTGGCTCATATTTTCCATGCTAGATGTGTTATTCTCACGATAAGTGTTTATTCACTTGTCATTGCACGAGAGTAAGGCAAAGGTATTAGGGATGCCCAGTACCGAAATGAAAAATGAATTTACTTTATGTTGTCAAATAATAAATTCCTTGGAAAGTGTTGGTATGGAAGGCACCCGTGGATACGGTTAGCCATGAAAAGTGTAAGTATGGTGGAAAAAGGAATAAACTTTAATTTCTGTTTGGGAACCGCCTATGATATATCTAGCATGGAAAGTGTTGGGAACTCTAAGTCATTTTTGTTGGTGGGAAAAGTATGCCTCTCAAAATGTTTTTATCTCTCAATTTTCGCTTTGAGCTCTGGCACCTCTACAAATCCCTACTTCCCTCTGCGAAGGGCCTTTCTTTTACTTTATGCAATTTTTGTTTTTATTTGAGTCTCCATCTTATCTTATAAAGCACCAACTAGGGGGCACTATGATCGTACTTGAGCATTGGGTGTAGTTAATATGCGAGTGTATTTATGAATGGATCAATGATTGAGCATGATGGGCTAGGGATAACTTATTTTAGCGTTGATATTTTGAAAGACATGGTTTCTTGTTGGTATGCTTGAGTATTTAAGTTATCATGTCAAAACTAGACTATTGCTTGAACAATATAAAAGTCCAAATGTCCGTGCTATAAAGAAAAGAATATGATATGGCATGTTAGGCAGCATTCCACATCAAAAATTCTGTTTTTATCATTTACCTACTCGAGGACAAGCAGGAATTAAGCTTGGGGATGCTGATACGTCTCCAACGTATCTATAATTTTTTATTGTTCCATGCTGTTATATTATTATTCTTGGATGTTTTATAATCATTTTATATCATTTTTTGGTACTAACCTATTGACATAGTGCCAAGTGCCAGTTGTTGTTTTCTGCATGTTTTTTACGTCGCAGGAAATCAATACCAAACGGAGTCCAAATGTAGTAAAACTTTTTGTGGATTTTTTTTGGACCAGAAGACATCCAGTGGGCCGGAGAAGCACCTCGAGGGGTGCTTCGAGGGGAGCACAACCCACCAGGGCGCGCCAGGGGGCCCAGGCGGGTTGTGCCCACCTCGGGTGCCCCCTGAACCACCTCTTTGCTCTATAAGTACCCCCAACATTCTAGAAACCCGAGGGGAGTCGACGAAAATCAATTCCAGCCGCCGCAGAGTCCAGAACCACCAGATCCAATCTAGACACCATCACGGAGGGGTTCACCACTTCCATTGGTGCCTCTTCGATGATGTGTGAGTAGTTCTTTGTAGACCTACAGGTCCGTAGTTAGTAGCTAGATGGCTTCCTCTTTCTCTTTTGATTATCAATACAATGGTCTCTTGGAGATCCATATGATGTAACTCTTTTTGTGGTGTGTTTGTTGGGATCGGATGAACTTTGAGTTTATGATGATCTATCTTTTTATCCATGAAAGTTGTTTGTTTCTTTGATCTCTTATATGCATGATTGCTTATAGCCTCGTATTTCTTCTCCGATATTTGGGTTTTGTTTGGCCAACTTGATCTGTTTATCTTGCAATGGGAAGAGGTTCTTTGTAGTGGGTTCGATCTTACGGTGCTTGATCCTACTGGCAGAAGGGGAACCAACACGTATGTATCGTTGCTACTAAGGATAAAACGATGGGGGTCTATTTCTACATAAATAGATCTTGTCTACATCATGTCATCGTTCTTATTGCATTACTCCGTTTCTCCATGAACTTAATACACTAGATGCATGCTGGATAGCGGTCGATGTGTGGAGTAATAGTAGTAGATGCAGGCAGGAGTCGGTCTACTAATCTGGGACGTGATGCCTATATAATGATCATTCCCTGTATATCATCATGATTATTTGAAGTTCTATCAATTGCCCAACAGTAATTTGTTTACCCACCATTTGCTATTTTTCTTGAGAGAAGCCACTAGTGAAACCTATGGCCCCGGGGTCTCTTTCTCATATTATTTGCCTTTGCGATCTATTTTCCTTTGTTTTTATTTTCAGATCTATTAAACCCAAAAATATAAAAATACCTTGCTGCACTTTATTTTATTTGGCGATCGATCTATCAATATTTACTACTCTCTCACGTCCGTTTGCCAATTTCTGGTGCCGCTACCCGAAAGGGATTGACAACCCCTTTGCGAGTATTTGTTATTTCTGTGCAGGTGATGTTTACGTAGTGTTGCTTGGTTCTCCTACTGGTTCGATAACCTTGGTTTCATCACTAAGGGAAATACCTACCGTCGCTGTGCCGCATCATCCCTTCCTCTTTGGGGAAATACCACGTAGCTTCAAGCCGCATCAGCCGGCTCTGGCTCGGGGGCTGCCGGCTCCAGCTCGGGGACTGCCAGTCCAACTCAGGAGCTGCCGGTCCCGACCCAGCCCTGGGGGTTGCCGGATCCAGCTTGGGGGCTGCCGACCCGGCTCCCGCTTAAATCGCTATCTTCGCAGTGGTGACGGCGCCGTCCTGGGCACAACCGATCGTCGCTTTCGTAGAACGCGGCGAGCTCCCTAACAACGATGTCAAGGACCAGCAAGTGCAACGCCGGGCTTCCACCTATAGCATCATCAGCCATGAGCTTGTCAAGCGCAGCACAACATGCATTTTTCAGCGCTGCGTCAAGCCAGACAAGGGGCTCGAGATCCTCCTCGACGTCCACCAAGGCAAGTGCGGGCACCACGCCACCTTGAGGACCCTTGTGGCCAAAGCTTCCCACCTCGGTTTCTACTGGCCCATGGCCCTAGAGGACGCCGAGCGGCTGGTTCTCAAGTGTGAGGGCTGCCAACGCTTCAGCAAGCACAACCACCAGCCAGCCACGGCCCTCTAGACCATCCCCATCGCGTGGCCTTTTGCCGCCTGGGGCCTTGACATGGTGGGATACTTCAAAACCACCCGAGGCGGCATGACGCACTTGCTGGTGCCCATCGATAAGTTTACCAGGTGGATCGAGGCAAGGCCGATAAAGAAGCTTGACGGGCCCACGGCCGTCAAGTTCATCAAAGATATCGTGGTTTGCTACGATGTTCCCCACATCATCATCACCGACAACAGCACCAACTTCGCCAAGGGCGCGTTGGCTCGCTACTGCTCGTCCGCGCCGCTCCGGGTCCCTTGCTGGCCGGGGTCGTTCCTGGCCACGGCCGCGGCGGCCGCCACCACCACCTCGAGGGCAGACCTGCTCGATCTGCGGGAGGCGTAAGGAGAAAAGAAAGTTGACAACAATCATGACAAAAGGGCACGAGCACTAACCCGATGGCCATGGGAATCACTCGCCTGGGACCCACTGATGGGGAAAGTTGGTGCATATTGCTCATGGCGTGCTTCTCGCGCGCCGGCAGTGTCGTGGCCGGGTGCTTCCCAGCAGCCGCGGCTCGACCGACACTTTCCCGTGCGGCCGCCCGCCGGCTGCCGGATGGCGGGATGGCCCGGCGTCGGCCATCCTCTGCCGCCTACGGGGGTCACGCTGGTATCCCCCCAGGCGGAGGCACTATACCGCGGGCACCGATCAGGCCCTCCTCATCGTTATCCGTCCACTCATGCAGGGGGTCTGAGGGTGGAGACTTACCGGCGTGGCTCGATCCACCGGCCTCGGCCTCTTCCAAGCGCGCCTCGGCCGCTCCCTCCTCCTTGTCGCCGACGGCCTCCTCCCCGTCCGAGTCGGGCAGATCAGCCAGCAGGATAAGGGGATTCAGCCCGTCGTGGGTCTGTTTGCTTAGGAATAGCTGCAGCTGGCCCGACGCGTGAGGGCGCAGGAATAGGGTCGAAGTAGCAAAGAACAGGGATCAAGGACTCATCGTCGGCGCAGGGTTCTACCGGTCGTAAGGCACCTTCCCGAAGCGTCACGCCGTCTCGCTCAGCTTGGCGTTGACGATCCCAGCCGGCTGTAACTCCTTGGTTGACATCCGGCAAGGGTCGTGCCGGAAACGACAGCACCCGACGGGCAATGAAGGCCGCGATGACATCCGCCGGCATGAGCCCCTCGCGAGCCGTTATCACCTGAATCCGAGTACAGATGTTCACAATCTCCGGCGTCGGGTTCTTGGGGTTGTAGCTCCAATTCCGCTTGTCGATCTGCGATGCTTTGACAAATGGAGGAAGATTGATGCAGTCCAATGCCGGGTTGACGTTCCTCACGTAGAAGAAGGATTTCTGCCACTTCTCGACCAACTCCTCAGGCGGCAGTTTGGGAAACGGCCCATTCGGCCGGCCGGCAACCACTGCCGCCCCTCAGTCGGACATGACACCGACCGCCGACCCCTGCTGCTTGAGGTAGAAGAGCTTGAACCATAGTTTGATGTATGGTAGCAGGCCGATGTAGCCCTCGCAAAGCGTGACGAGCGTCGCGGTCTGCAGCACGTCGTTGGCCCCAAGATGTCGGCTGCAGCCCGAAGAAATCGAGGAAGCGACGAAAGAAGAGACTCGCGGGGAGGCCGAACCCGCGCGCGAAGTGCGTGAAGAAGACCACGAACTCGCCCTCCCGTGACGAAAGAAGAGGCTACGGCAGGTGCGAATCACTGTGTGGGCCAGGGCGCGGCCGACCGACGTCTCCGCTCCCTCTTCCCGGCTGAGCGCTGCAATCCGGCTTCCAGAAGCCGGCATCAAGTGGGTGTTGCCGGCGTCTACGGTTTCAAGTCGGCGCCCGGATGAATGACGCCACCCAGCCATGCTCGCCTACTTTGCCACCAACCGCCCTCTCAGGGGGATAAGCTGCAAAGACCCTCCTGCCCAGGGTCGGCGGGCCTTCACAACTTCAAGAACTACTTTTGGGGGGATGACCCCTGGGTAGGCAACGAAACCCAGATTCTCTTTCAAAACATCGGGCGGTTGGCGGCCCTCAATCAACCTAGCCTGCAGGTCGGATTCCTAGCGCGGGCCGGATGGGTGTGGCTTCTCGGCCCGGCCGGCTGGCCGCGGGTCAGCGGCCGTCCCATCCGGACGTACGACAAGACAACTCCCCACGAAGGGGCTGGCATGGCAATAGTGCTCTCCCCTCCCGCGCTGACCGAAGCGATCGTGGCTACAACGTCCCTCGTACCACTGACCAGGGCGGACGGCGACCGGGCGAAGCGGCACTATAGCCGAACAGTGCCAACCACTCCGTGACGCCAAACAAGATGGGCCATAGTGCCGTGCAGTCGGCGGGACCCGCGCCCGGCAGACCCGGCGACCCAGCGGACCCCACCACCGGCTCCAGGACGATGATACCAGGGCCCTGCGCCCATGTATTTTACCATTGTGTCCCAGGGGGGTCGGCCTATAAGACCCCCCAGGAGCCTTCCATGCACAAGAATCGATCCTTAGCACACGCACACCCACTCACACGCAAGAGAGGCAAGATAGAGAGCTAGCTCCTTCTTCCTACTCCACCATATAGCTCCAGGAGCACCATTGTAACCCTTGTGCATATCATCCCATTTCGGCAGGACTAGAGGTGTTACCTCCCACGGAGGGCCCCGAACCTGGGTACGTTTCGTGTCCCGCACTTGCGCGTGCCAACCTCGCCTCCAGAACCCACCCGCGTCCTCATGTAGCCCCCCACTTTTAGCCATCTCATGGCATCTACCGTGAGAATACCACAACACCTACCCATCCACACGCGAACGTGGTCACTCGCCAGGGTGCAAGCTCTCTAGGTTTGCTTGGTCACCTATTGACTGTTGACTGGTCAACGGTTGATCAGTTGATTGGTTAACCGTTGATTTTGTACAAAAAATTAGAAAAATTTTGTGAATTCGAAAAAGTTCAAGATTAAAATAAAATTTCATGGATTTGGAAATTTTTTAAAAATTCAAAAAGTTCATGAATTTGAAAATTGTTCATGGATATTAAAAAGTTCATCGATTTTGATAAAAAAATCACGTATTCGAAAAAAGTCCGTGGATTGGAAAAAATCATCGATTTAAGAAAACATGTATTTGAAAATAAATCACGACCTCGAGAAAGTTCAACGATTTTTTTGCATATTTAATTTTTTCCATGAATTTGAAAAATGTTCTTCTGTTTTGAAAAAAAATCACGAATTTGAAAAAAGAATGTTGACAAAATTAAAGCAAGTGTTTGAATTTGAAAAAAGTTTACGTATCTAAAATTTTTAAAAGGAAATAAAAAATAAATAATAAATAAAAAGGAAAGAAAAAGAAAAGGCCAAAAGAGAAAACGTTATATGGACCCTCCCATTTAAAAAGTTGTGAATAACGCTATAACTAGCGCATCGGACGCTAAATAGGGATTAGCTCACGCTGGAGCCATATCTTGTAGTACAAGCGAGACAGAAGGAGCTCTCCCCTCGGACGTGGAGTAACTAGTCGCGAGCACAGATGCGCTCGATATCTGCAGCGTCGGTCAGCGCCTTTGGATCTAGGCCATTTCTTTATTCGCGCGATTGTGGGCTGCCAGAAATTGGGTACTGTTTGGAAATACGTACGCCACAGCGGTAGGTGGTGGGCCATGAAGATGGAGCACAACAGCTAGTTTTGACGCGAAGGTGAACAGCGGCGAGGTGAGCCGTGGATCAGAATCGCCGCTCCCCGTCTTATCTGTGGATCAGAAAGTTTGATTTCCATCTCATGGGCACTGAGACGAATTGAATGCAGGGCGAGAGATCTTCTCCCTCCTAAGGCTAAGGAGTGCGGGATAGAGGTCTGAACCGCCGGCAGCGAGGCACCATGGAGTTTCTGATGCAACCAATCGGTTGGTACGTTGATTTTTTTGGTTTTTGCCGGGTGCGCTTCCATGTAGAGGACCGGCTTGGTTGACTGACAGGATCCCTTTCTCCCATGAATCAGATCCGCTCTGCTTGAGGAGGTGAGGGAGAGTTTGGTCCTCGCTCCTGTGCCTGCGAAAGGCCAAGTTCTGGCAGGGCCGACGGCGCCGCAGCAGCACGCGGCGGCAGACAGCGGCGAAGCGCCGATCTTTGCGGCGGAGGAGGGAGGGAGGGTCACCACCGACATCGAACCTGTCAATGGGGGATATGAATCATTGGTGCCCGAATGGAACAAGAGGTTACTGAACAAACAATTTCACCCCATCGAACATGCAGCGATTTCTGAATAAAATAGTTGGCTTGAGTGAAGAAATAATACAGTCAAAGCCGGTAGGATTCTTTTGCAGTCGTCTTGCTCAATTCAGAGAGGTCATGCTAGGGCCTAGAAGTGCCTTACTGCAGCAACTAGCAGCAAGGCCAGCCACTGAGTAAACTGGAAAGCTGTACTGACTTGCAGCAAGATCATGCGAAGATCTAGTATGCTTCTGCTGCTAAGTACTCCCTCCGTAAACTAATATAAGAGCGTTTAGAACACTATTTTGGTGATCTAAACGTTCTTATATTAGTTTACAGAGGGAGTAAGAAATACAGTCTGTCAAAGTATGGATGTAGGCTAATATGGAACCCGGTGGACAGTTCGTTCCCTAGAAAATCCGTTGAATATGTGAATCTAGATGTACTGTGCTGATTGTAGAGATTGAATCTTCGAATATGTGAATCTAGAAGTACTGCTGATTGTAAAGATTGAATGTTCGAATCTATGAACCTAGGAATCTATGAACTGAAAGACTGAATATATGAATTTGCGAAACTGAATGCAGCGGACACAAGGTAAATGTAGGTAAACACTGTTGGATAATCAGCAACTAGCATTCACTGGGGACCAAAGGCCATTACATATACATGTGTGGTAAAGTGCAGAAAACCCCTTATACAATGGGGATGTACAGAAAATGGACTATACATATCTAACACACACCCCCCTTTCAAACTCATGGTGGATCAACAACACTGAGTTTGAAGAGAAGAAAATCATGATGTGCTTGAGTCTGTGCCTTCGTGAAGAAGTCCGCCAACTATAACTCAGAGGGCATATAGTGAAGAGCGAGAGTCTGATCCTGCACAGCAGCACACACAAAGTGGGCATCCACACCGATGTGCTTGGTGAGCTCATGCTTCACCGGGTCACGCGCAATACTGATAGCACCGGTACTGTCTGACAGTAAGGGAGTCGAGGTAGTAGCAGACACACCAAAATCCTCAAGTAACCACCGTAACCAGATCACCTCAGCTGTCAACATAGCCATGGCTCGCAACTCAGCCTCTGTACTCGAGCGAGAAACTGCAGTCTGTTTCTTTGTCTTCCAGGCAATAAGAGAGCCACCAAGAAAGACACAATAAGCAGACAGCGAGCGTCGGTGAGGGATCACTAGCCCAGGTAGCATCAGAGTAGGCCTGGAGCTCAAGAGAGCTGGAGTGGGGGAAGAAGAGGCGCTGAGAGATCGTGCCACGAAGATATTGTAGAACACGAAGGAGATGACTATAGTGGACAGAGGTGGGGGCTGAAACAAACCGACTCAGGATGTGAACAAGATAGGAGATGTCAGGACGCGTAACAGCAAGATAAACAAGGTTGCCAACGAGGGGACGATAGCGAGTGAGATTGGAAAGAGGGTCACCATCAGAGGCATGAAGCTCAACGTTGAGCTCCATAGGAGTCACAACTGTGCGCTCATCACCAAGAGCAGCACGAGCAAGAAGATCCTGAATATATTATTCTTGGGAGATGTAGAAACCATCAGAGGTCGAGGAGATCTCAATCCCAAGAAAATAGCGAAGTGGACCAAGATCAGTCATGAGGAACTGGTCGCGAAGGCGAGCCTTAACAAAGGCAATGTAGTCAGAGTCGTCACCAGTGATGATCATGTTATCAACATAGAGAAGGAGAAGAGTCCGACCACGAGGAGACGTGTGAACAAACAACACGACATCATGATCACTGGGCAAGAAACCAACGGGGGTCACCACAGAGGCGAAGCGCTCAAACCAGGCGCGAGGGGCCTGTTTAAGACCATAGAGGGAGCGACGAAGTCTACAGACCATACCATCAGGCGCATAGTACCCCGGTGGTGGCTGTATATAAACCTCCTCACGCAACTCGCCATTGAGAAAGGCGTTCTGGACATCAAGTTGAGAGATAGACCAATGACGAATAGAAGCCACAACAAGGAGAGTGCGGACAGTGGTCATGTGGGCCACAAGAGTGAATGTCTCATCATAATCGCGTCCCTGCTCCTGCTGAAAGCCACGGGCCACAATACGAGCTTTGTAGCACTCAAGAGAACCATCGGAGCGAGTCTTAATCTTGTAGACCCACTTGCAGGTGATGGGACGAACACCGGAAGGGAGGGAAACCAGATCCCATGTGCCAGAGCGCTCAAGGGCAGCAAGCTCTTCGGCCATCGCAAGCTGCCATTCAGGCTGAGTCATGGCAGTCCGATAGGAAGCGGGCTCAACAATAACAGAGAGACCGTACCGATCAGGAGAATATCGATCAGGCGGGGGGCGAGGCCGAGCACGGAGGTTATGAACCGGGGGAGGCGTGAGCGGAGGTGCACCAGAGGTGGAAGACACGTCAGGCGAGTCAGGGGAAGCATCCTCAGTATGAGGGCGGCGAGTATAGTGGAGAGGAAACGGTGAGAGAGGGCGGCGGACTGCAGAGGATGGTGGAGAGGTGGATGAGGAGGATGGGGAAGATGGTGTCGGTGGTGAATGAGACTGAATGAGAGGTGCAGGAGGAAGAGGTGAAACATGAGGCACATAACAGGGTGTATCGGGAAGGAGAAGAAAAGAAATATCGTCCACAGAAAAACTCGAAGTGTTCTTTTTTTCTTCGCATGTTCTCATTGAGACTTCATTGAAAATGTTTGAGAGTTAGTTCGAACAAACTTTGGCGAAGATGTATTATATGAAGTAATCTCCTTAGTCCATGGTCTACGCTTCTACCTGTACCTCTATAGCCAGTATCTCGGGATAATATTTATTCATCTATGACATTTCTTCGTGAAAGGAACTACCTGTGATAAATATGCTTATACTTGCTTGACCTTCTGATAGACTGTTGGTTTAACCTCTGTTTTCATGATTGTTATTCAACAATGTGGAAATATTCTAATAAGTTGATGGATTCTTTTCTCTGGGATGTTCCTTAGGCCGATGCGTAGTATTAATGCTATTCACTTTTCCATAATGATGAATCAACCTCCTGTAAAAGAAAACGAAACTCCGGTCTACGCACAAACGTACCTACTGTTTTCTTAGTCTGACTCTTGATACAAATGAGTAATCAACTGTTAAAGGGTGTTATGATTGAACACATTTTCGCTTTGTAAGAGGTAGTGCTGATATGCTTACTGAGATTATGCATCTCCATTTTCCAAGGTTTCTATTGGTGCACAAGGTAACGTTTTGGTGGGCCTCACTGACAGGATCCATCCCATGTCTTTGCAAATTTTGTTTTCACTTTTTCATGATTTAGAATTTAATTTGGTTCAGAAAGCATGGCTGAAATGCAGCCTATTAACAGTAGAGGGTCGTGGTCTACGTCAAGGACTAGTACAATGGCGAGCCCACGATGGCGCTGATGAGCAGCTGATCAAGCAGGTGATGATGAAGGCGAGGGTCTGCTCAGTGGGGGTAGCGGACGGCGCTGGCCATAATAAGAGCTTTCTGTAAAGCATTTGCCATGCCATCAGGCTGTATCTTCATATTTCTTCTTTGCTGTGTTATAAATACAAATGTACGAGTAGATCTGAAGTTATAATTTCTGTGTTGCAACACATGCCTAAGCTTCCTAGAAATATTCATTGTACAAAACACACACCAAACAAGCCAACTGAATGGGGTCTCATGAGATCATTAAAGGAAGAGCTGAATATTATTCAGAGATAACCATGATTACATATTAGTGACCTGACGCAAAATACATCATTGCTACTTGGTCAGGGCATGACGGCTCACACAGGTCCGTGCTACAAACTGGAATTAGATAATTATAAGCACTAGACGACTCTCCATAGTACAGGACTGTTCTAGACGGTACTAACTGCTGCGCTGCAGGAAGATTAAGAACAGCATAGCGATGACAAGGATCAGGTTGGTGCCGGCAAGCAGCAGCGCCGTGCGTTGGCTGTCCGTCGAGCAGCAGTGAGATGTCGCGCAGGGGGCAGGGCTGCTGAAGCTGTGGTTGGGCACGTACATGAGCTGGTTGAATCTCCGCCTGGCTGCCGTCCAAGAGATTGTGTTCGTGCCTAGATCTCTGGTGAAGGGAAGCGGATGTGTGCACGGCTAGAGTCTGGGGTGCAGGCGTGCAGCACGTATGGCTGGGACAAGCCATGGCGACTCAGCTCCGGCAGGTACGTGTCCGTGGATCTCAAGAACAGACATAAGGCCAACTCCACCGCACGATCCTAAATTGTCCGGGTCTGTCCGTTTGAGGTAAAATGGACAAATCAGACGTCCCAATGCGCGACCTCATCCTAAAAAAACGCCCATTTCTTGTCCGCCTCGACCCATCCTCGGAGCAAAGTTGGTCTGGGTTTGCGTCTCGAACGGACACGGGCGGACGAATCCTGCGTCCTCCTCGTCCGGGCCGTGTCCTCTGCATGTGAGGCCTGACCCACTCGCCATCCTTTCTCTTTAATCTCCCATGGCCACCATGCCCACCCACCACCTCTCTCTCCACCTTTTCTCCTCTCTCTCCTCTGATCCACACACCACCCATGCCGGTGCACGCGGGCGCAGGAGTGCGGCGGGCACATGGGCTAGCGGCGCGGCTGCCGGCGCGCGCACGGGCGAGGCGAGGCCGCGAGTAGGCGGGCGCACGGGGCGGGGCGGGGCGCGCGGCAGGCGGGGCGCGGCCGAGCTCGGGGCGGGGAGGGCGCGGGCAGGGCGCTGGCACGCCGCGGGAGGTCGTGGGCGGGGCGGGGAGCGGCGGGCGGGCGAGCGGGCGCGAGCGGGAAGCGAGGCGGGAGCGCGCGGCGGCGGGGGCAAGCCGCGGTGAGGCGGGCGCGTGCGGGAGCAGGAGGCGAGGCGGGAGCGCGCGGGCGAGCGCGTGGCGGCGGGGGCGAGCCGCGGTGAGGCGGGCGCGCGCAGAGCGGTGCGAGGCGCGGGCGGGGCGGGGCAGGCTCGCCGGCGGCGAGGCGGGCGCGGCGCGGCGGGTGCTGGGCCGAGCCAGCGTGGCGAGAGCACGGGCTCGCGGGCGGGCGAGGCGCATGCGTGGACGCGCGGCTGAAGCGGACAATTTGGGTATAGTAGCTGCGTTGGGCGCCTTCAACCCCAGCCGGACATGCGTGTTCGTTTTAGCATCCATTGCCACCCCAAACAGACAAAAAACGGTTGAACCGGACGTCCGTTTGGGATCGTACGATGGAGTTGGCCTAACCCAGCCTGCAACAAGCATGTGGATGTTCACAAAGGGGATTGCCGCAGTTGGGGCAAAGAATCAGTGGGAGTACATTGTCGGTCTGCGACGACGAAGAGGAGGTAGTTATCGTCTCCGGATATAGTTCTTGCCGGCGAGACTCAAGAAGATAAGGGTAGGGGTTGGGAAGGGAACAAAACTTCCGGCAAAAGGATGGATCCGTTGACTAGAGCGCGCAACAAATGGGCCGGTCAGTTGACCGCCGTTTGTGGCGTAACGTCTGAGCCGTGGCCCACGATGGGTCGCACGGGCTGAGCCGCCTGACAGAGGGACGACAGACGTTACATTAAAGGAGATAGGTCAGTGGGCCATAGGTTGCATATAATACTTCGAATACAGATGAAAATATGTTGGATGGTGCGAATCTTAGCGGGAGCTGACGGCTGTGATATGGAGCTCATCTGAGCCGGAGCTCAGGATAGCATTTTCCCTCTCCCCTTGCGTTTCCACAATAATGGGCTGGTTTTAGCGCACCTTTAAGAGAAAAAGTGAGATCCCAGCATTCAATCTCGGGTCTCCTCAATTATGTTTAGCGAAGCTACACATTGAGTAATCGCTGGTTTTGTGTTGAATACTAGAGCGCGACCTACCTATAGGAAAAAGAGCCGGTTTTCCAAAAAAATTCTTCGGCCTTTTAATTTCCTTTATTACTTTCCTGGTTCTAATTGGTCTTTTTTCCTTTCTTTCTTTCTTCTTCGTTTTACTTTAGTTTTGGTTGTCTCTTTCTGGTTTTTCATCGATTTTTCTTCTTTCTCGCGGGCTTCAAACTCCGCCTATGTTGTCTCAATATAGCCGGTCCCAAGCCCGGGAAAAGAAGGAAGGTTGTGATAGGTTTGGCGAGCCAATGTAAAAACTCAGCCACTCTTAAGGAGATGTAACCCAAAAGATTTTTGTTGGGGCGTAACCCTCTCAGCGACGCACCACATCGGAACCCGGGTGTGGTGGAAAATGGGCAAGGGCCGGGCCGTCACCCCCCAGGTGGCGCGCCGTATCTTGATCCGGATATGGTGGCAAGTGAGCGAGGATCGGGTCGTCGCATCCTTAGTGGTGCGCTACATCGGCGCCCGAATGTAGTGGAAAATGAGCAAGGGTCTTCGCATTTGACTCAACGAGTGCGAAGGGTAAGGAAGCTAGCCGAGCCTAGGAGGATTCGCTTAGGTAGCTGGAACATAGGGTCTCTGACAGGGAAGCTTCGGGAGCTAGTTGATGCAGCGGTGAGGAGAGGTGTTGATATCCTTTGCGTCCAAGAAACCAAATGGAGAGGACAGAAGGCAAAAGAGGTGGAGGATACCGGCTTCAAGCTATGGTACACGGTGACGGCTGCAAACAGAAATGGCGTTGGCATCTTGATCAACAAGAGCCTCAAGTATGGAGTGGTAGACGTCAAGAGACGTGGAGACCGGATTATCCTGGTCAAGCTGGTAGTTGAGGACTTGGTTCTCAATGTTATCAGCGCGTATGCCCCGCAAGTAGGCCACAATGAGAACACCAAGAGGGAGTTCTGGGAAGGCCTGGAAGACATGGTTAGGAGTGTACCGATTGGTGAGAAGCTCTTCATAGGAGGAGACCTCAATGGCCACGTGGGTACATCTAACACAGGTTTTGAAGGGGCGCATGGGGGCTTTGGCTATGGCATCAGGAATCGAGAAGGAGAAGATGTCTTAAGCTTTGCTCTAGCCTACAACATGATTGTAGCTAACACCCTCTTTAGAAAGAGAGAATCACATCTGGTGACTTTTAGTAGTGGCCAACACTCTAGCCAGATTGATTTCATCCTCTCGAGAAGAGAAGATAGGCCTGCGTGCCTAGACTGTAAGGTGATACCTGGAGAGAGTGTTGTACCTCAGCATAAGTTGGTGGTCGCTGACTTCCGCTTTCGGATTCGTGTCCAGCGGGATAAGCATGCCAAAGTCGCTAGAACAAAGTGGTGGAAGCTCAAGGGGGAGGTAGCTCAGGCGTTCAAGGAGAGGGGCATTAAGGAGGGCCCTTGGGAGGAAGGAGGGGATGCGGACAATGTGTGGATGAAAATGGCGACTTGCATTCGTAAGGTGGCCTCGGAGGAGTTTGGAGTGTCCAGGGGAAGGAGAAGCGAAGATAAGGATACCTGGTGGTGGAATGATGATGTCCAGAAGGCGATTAATGAGAAGAAAGATTGCTTCAGACGCCTATACCTGGATAGGAGTGCAGAGAACATAGAGAAGTACAAGATGACGAAGAAGGCTGCAAAGCGAGCTGTTGGTGAAGCAAGGGGTCAGGCATATGAGGACCTCTGCCAACGCTTAGGCACGAAGGAAGGCGAAAGGGACATCTATAAGATGGCCAAGATCCGAGAGAGGAAGACGAGGGATATTGGCCAAGTCAAATACATCAAGGACGGAGCAGGCCAACTCTTGGTGAAGGACGAGGAGATTAAGCATAGATGGCGGGAGTACTTCGACAAGCTGTTCAATGAGGAGAATGAGAGTTCTACCATTGAACTGGACGACTCCTTTGATGAGACCAGCATGCGTTTTGTGCGGCGAATCCAGGAGTCTGAGGTCAAGGAGGCTTTAAAAAGGATGAAAGGAGGCAAGGCGATGGGCCCTGATTGTATCCCCATTGAGGTGTGGAAAGGTCTCGGGGACATAGCGATAGTATGGCTAACCAAGCTTTTCAACCTTATTTTTTGGGCAAACAAGATGCAGAATTGAGACAGAGTATATTAGTACCAATCTTCAAGAACAAGGGGGATGTTCAGAGTTGTACTAATTACCGTGGAATTAAGCTGGTGAGCCATACAATGAAGCTATGGGAGAGAGTCATTTAGCACCGCTTAAGAAGAATGACAAGCGCGACCAAAAATCAGTTTGGTTTCATGCCTGAGAGGTCGACCATGGAAGCCTTTTTCTTGGTACGACAACTTATGGAGAGATATAGGGAGCAAAATAAGGACTTGCATATGGTGTTCATTGACTTGGGGCAGGCCTATGATAAGATATCACGGAATGTCATGTGGTGGGCCTTGGAGAAACACAAATCCCCAGCAAAGTACATTACCCTCATCAAGGACATGTACGATGATGTTGTGACAAGTGTTCGAACAAGTGATGTCGACACTGATGACTTCCCGATTAAGATAGGACTGCATCAAGGGTCAGCTTTGAGCCCTTATCTTTTTGCATTGGTGATGATGAGGTCACAAGGGATATACAAGGAGATATCCCATGGTGTATGTTCTTTGCGGATGATGTGGTGCTAGTTGACGATAGTCGGACGGGGGTAAATAGGAAGTTAGAGTTATGGAGGCAAACCTTGGAATCGAAAGGGTGTAGGCTTAGTAGAACTAAAACCGAGTACATGATGTGCGGTTTCAGTACTACTAGGTGTGAGGAAGAGGAGGTTAGCCTTGATGGCCAGGTGGTACCCCAGAAGGACACCTTTCAGTATTTGGGGTCAATGCTGCAGGAGGATGGGGGTATTGATGAAGATGTGAACCATCGAATCAAAGCCGGTTGGATGAAGTGGCGCCAAGCTTCTGGCATTCTCTGTGACAAGAGAGTGCCGCAAAAGTTAAAAGGCAAGTTCTACAGGATGGTGGTTCGACCCGCAATGTTGTATGGTGCTGAGTGTTGGCCGACTAAAAGGCGACATGTTCAACAGTTAGGTGTGGCGGAGATGCGTATATTGAGATGGATGTGTGGCCACACGAGGAAGGATCGAGTGCGGAATGATGATATACGAGATAGAGTTGGGTAGCACCGATTGAAGAGAAGCTTGTCCAACATCGTCTGAGATGGTTTGGGCATATTCAGCGCATGCCTCCAGAAGCTCCAGTGCATAGCGGATGGCTAAAACGTGCGGAGAATGTCAAGAGAGGGCGGGGTAGACCAAATTTGACATGGGAGGAGTCCGTTAAGAGAGACCTGAAGGATTGGAGTATCATCAAAGAGCTAGCTA
The DNA here is from genome assembly GCF_002575655.3 of Aegilops tauschii subsp. strangulata. NCBI lineage: Eukaryota > Viridiplantae > Streptophyta > Magnoliopsida > Poales > Poaceae > Aegilops > Aegilops tauschii. The sequence goes on from NC_053039.3 coordinate 233,691,195, forward strand.
TGGACAGGGATGCGTGGAAGCTTGCTATCCATGTGCCAGAGCCATGAGTTGGTTGCCAGATTTTATGGGTTTCACATCTAGCCTACCCCAACTTGTTTGGGACTAAAGACTTTGTTGTTGTTGTTATCTCGCGGGCTTCACTAGTATTTTATACACTTTTTTTTGGATATATCTAATATACTATTTTAATACATGTTTATTTTTTTGTAAGTAACATTTTTCATATAACTGACAATGTTTTTCAATACATGGGCAAAAAAAATTATATACACATTTAACAAATTTTTAAATGCTTGATTAATAATTTTTAAATAAAATTTTATGAATTTTTGAATGCATGGTCAACATTGCTTCTATACACAGCTAACATTTGCCACATAAAAGTAGAACATTTTTTAATGATGGTTAACATTTTTTCTATACGCATTTAACCATTTTTAAATACAAATTTAACATTTTTTTAATACATGATGAACATTTTTTTAATACATGATTAACATTTTCACTATATATTTAACATTTTTTAAATATTTGTTCAACATTTTTTTTCAAATTCTTGGTTAACAATTTTATATACATAATCACATTTTCATCATTTTTTAATACATGGTCAACATGTTTTCTATATACACTTAACATTCTCTCAATGCGTGATTAACATTCTTCAAATACTTGTTAAAGTTTTTTTTAATGCTTGATTAACATTTTTTAAATACGTGACCAAATTGTTTGATACACATTTTTTGTATACATTTTTCGTATACGTGACAAACATTTTCTTTATACACATTTAATATTTTTCAAATGCTTGGTCAACAATCTTCAAATGTTTTATATGTAGATTCATTTTTGTAATATATTTATTTAGAATATTTGGAAATATGAAGGAATGTACAAAAAAGCAAAAAAGTGAAAATAAAAACAAACAAACGAGCCTGTTGTTCCCGCGCGTCTGGGCTGGCCCAACTCGCGCCACCATTCGGTGAGGGATCCCTTTGTCTCGGCACGGCGACTATTTCTCGCTTTAAGCAAGACTATAACTTGCTCTCACCGAAGGTTTTTCCTCCATCGCGTCGTATTGGGCCGCCCCATTCGCGCGCGTGTAGCTAGTAAAAAGAGCACAAGAAATGTCCTTTGTCTCTGCGTGGCGACTATTTCTTCCTTTAAGCAAGACTGTCGTTTGCTCTTGCTGAAGGTTTTTCCTCCATCGCGTCGTACTGGGCAGGCCCATTCACGCGCACGTAGCTAGTAAAAATAGCACAAGAAATGTGAGAAAATGAAGCACAACCGGGGATCGCATCCGGGTCTACTCGAGAGGAGATAGCGACGCTAGCCACTCCTCTCAGTGTTGAGTTCGTGATGTACTGTAAGGCGCGACCTACTTAATGTAAAAGAGCCGACTTTTTGCGCTGTTTTTTTTATGTTTTATTCAGCTTTCTTCATGTTTTATTCGTTTTCTTTTGTTTCTTTTCTTTTCTTCTCCCTTTTCCCATTTTTTCCATTTTTTCCTCAGTTTTTTCTTTGGTTTATTTTGTTTCTACTGGTTCTCATTCTACATTTTTTGTATATGTCAACAACATTTTTCTAATACAAGTATGACACTTTTTCAATACAAATTTAACATTTATCCAATATTTGGTCAACATTTTTTCTACACATGTTTTTCAACATTTTGCAAATGCTTGATTAATATTTTTCATATACAAGATTAACATTTTTTGAATACGTGGTAATTATTTTTCTTTCGTTTTATCTGTTCTTTTTTGGGTTTCATTTCTTTGGTTTTTGCTTGTTTCCTTTTGTTTTTCATTCAACATTCTTATATACATGATCAATACTTTTTAAATACTTGTTCAACATTTTTATATACATGATCAACATTTTTAAAAATACTTTTTCAACATTTTTTCAAATACTAGTTCATTTTTTTTAAAATACTTATTCAATAATTTTTTCAAATACATTTCTCCCCTATGTGATGCATTTTGCGTCAAACAGCAGCTCGACGCACAGGCTTGAAGCATGACTGGGCCGGCCCACCAACACGATCCTTGTTTCGTTTCCTTTCGCGCGCGACAAAAAGAGCTAAAAATCATTAGCGACTACCAGGAATAGATCCCTGGACCGCACACTCCAACCGCGAGCCATTAGCCACTACGCCACAACACCAACTGAACATGAAGGTGCAGAAATATATAAGAACAGACAGCAACGTTGAGATTTCAAAAATATATCTTGAAAATTGCGAGCAGTTTTAAAATGCCGCATTGTTTTGTATGCCAATTTTTTGGAAAAGTGAAGATATTTTGTAATTCTGAATTCAGAATGAAACACGAAGAAAATTTGCAAACCCCAAACAGATTCCAAAACGCGAACAATTTTAAAAAAGTTTCTGAAAAACAAAAAAATAACAAAAAAGTCGAACATTTTTTAGATCACAAACAGTGTTTTGCTTTAAAAAAAAGGGAAAACAGGAACATTTTTTAAATTCAACACCAAAAAAGTAAAACAGGAACTTTCTTCAAAACGCGAACAAAATTGGTATTGTACGCTTTTCTGGAAACGCGAAGAAAATTTTAAACATGGGAATATTCGTTGAAATTGCGAACAAAATGTTGATACCACAAACATTTTTTGAAAAATGAAGATTTTCTGAAATAATGAACAAATTTTGAAGATTTTATAAAATTCCTGAACATTTTTTAAACATGAACAAATTTCTTGAACTGTGAATTGTTTTAATAAGAACATATTTTGAAATTGTGAACAAATTTTATAAATGAGATTTTCTGAAATTGTGAACGGATTTTGAAAATGATAATTGTTTTTGAAATTCCTATAGAATTTTTTAAGTATAAATATTTTATTAAAATGTGAACAAATTTTTAACGGAAGAACTTTTATTACAATTTCAGCAAAAGCTTTTTTGAAATTATGAACATTTTCTGAAAATCTCGAACATTTTTGTAACATGCGAACATGTTTTGAATAGTTATGACTATTTTGAACAAAAGCATTCGCAAAATTTTATGAAAATAAGAACATTTTCTGAAAATCGCGAACATTTTTTGAAAAGCAACCATATTTAAATTTCTAACATTTTTTAAAGGTAAGAACACTTTTCTAAATTAAAGAACAATTTTCGAATATGAACTTAGTTTTAAAAAGATAAAATAACCTTCAAAAGGAGGAAAGGAAAAAGAAACATAAAACAAAAAATAAAATAAAATAAAAGGAAACAGAATAAAAAAACAAAAGAAAACAAAAAAACCAGTAAAAGAAACAAAAAACTGGTTCAGGGGCTAGTTTTGATTGTACGCGCAAAAACTGGGCCGGCACATCACGTCGCTGATTTGTCGCTCGTCTGTGCAAAGCGCCGGCAGTTTGACGCAAAGAGCCTCAAATAGGATATTACGGGGCGGGCATGACCAGGTCTCGCTGCCAGGGAGACAGAGAAGACATGTTAATCAAGGATTTAAAAAACTGTTGAACAAGTATTTAAAAAACGCTAATCAAGCATTCACAAAATGTAAAATCTGTATAGAAAAATGTTGATCATGCATTAAAAAAATGTTAATCTTCCATTTGAAAAATATTTATAAAACATTAGAAAAATGTTAAAATGTGCAAAGAAACATGTTGACCATGTTTTAAAAAATGTTAATCATGTATTTAAAAAATGTTAATCAAGCATTTGAAAACTTTAAAGTGTGTATAAAAAAATGTTGACCATGTATTAATAAAATATTAATCTTGTATTTAAAAAATGTTAATCAAGCATTTGAGAAATGTTAATTGTGTGCAGAAAATATGTTGACCATGTATTAAAAAAATGTTGACCGTGTATTCACAAAATTGTTAAAAATTATGTATTTAAGAAAAATGTAGATCATGTATTTGAAAAATGTTCAATCTATATCAAAAAATGTTTCATGTGTACACTAATAATGTATACTCTATATTGAAAAAACCTACGCAAAACAAAAGAAAAATAAAGTAAACCAAAAGAAAACAAAGAAACCCTAGTAAAACGAAGAAAACAAAGAAAAAATTCAAAAAAAAGAAACCGAAGTATAATGAAGAAACCGTTGAAAAAAAAGGAAAATGTAGTATATCGAGGAAAAAATTAAAAAGAAAGAAAGCCCATGAAAAAACAAAGAAAAGGAAAAACAAAAGGTGAAAAAAGCAAAGCGAAGAACCACTGAAGATAACCAAAGTAAAAAACTAAAAACAACCAGCGAAGAAAATCAACAGAAAAACCAAAAAACACGTGAAGAAATAAAGAAAAAATGAGAAAAGACCTGATCGAGGCAAGCGAACCAGCGAACTCACTCGATCAAATGAACTCAGCGAAGGAAAAAAAGACAAAATGGGCCGACCTAGTGGCTATAGTACAGGGTAAAAAGCTTGAGAGTATCTTCCCTCTTGCATAACGCAAGATATAGTTCACGCGCATAAGTGCGTCGTTTAGCTCGGCAGCGTGCATTCGATCCATTTGGGCTTCAATTGTGCAAATGCTACAGACTATCCCAGACACTACAGCCCAGGCAAACTCATTTTCCTCCTCACCCTGCCCTTGCCTCACGTTTTCATGGTAACAGGAAGCAACGCCGCCATGATATATGCTCGCCACCGGAGGTTAGGTAGGCGGGGTCGCTGCTCCGGCACTGGCAACCCGGGCGCCCCTAAGGGGATTGTCAAATTTAAACCATTTGTTTGCTTTCTCCCAAAGCCATTTTCACAACAAGATCGGCTAGAGAATAAGAAGTACACTTTTCAATTCAAGCATGTGTGATCATATGTTTGATTTATTTTTGAAGAATAGTTATATTAGGATTCCTGATCATCCTGTCAAGCCATCCGTAAAAGAACAAAAATATTGCAAGATGCATAACTTGTTCGAGCACGATACAAAGAAGTGCAATATATTTCATCAAATATTAAGATCGACCATTTATAAAGGACCATTGAAACTTGGTGAGACACCAAGGGATGACCAGTCTGTTCCTATTGGTCCCAATGGCAAAATTTTCTTGGATCAACTACTTCAAGCCAAACCATTTAATATCAGAAGGTAAAAGCTACATATGATGGGATCAAGCTTTGAAGTAATTAAAACTTTCAAGGGCACAATGAGAATATTCTTGGAGGAATGAACTAAATTAAAGTTTCAATGAAGACGCCAAACACTGGGGGCCGCAAGGAAATCCATAGATTGATGCATGCACAGTCAAAAAGAGATTAAGGTCAAATAAGCATAAACGCAAGAAATCAAAAGTCACTTTCGCAAAATTATTAGGTACTTATCAAAAAAATGAAACCAGAAGTGTTTATAGACCAAGTAGTGCAAAAGCATAAATATCACCCCAAGGCGCAAGTATGAAGACCAATATTGGCAAAGGAAGAACTTTAGTGCGATATCTTTATATCCTCCTTTTGGGCTGCTCATACGTTTTCAACGTATCTATAATTTTATTATTATTTCATGCTATTATATTATCAATCTGTTATGCTTTATACGTCATTTTATATCATGGGAACTAACCTATTAACTCAGTGCCCAGTAATAGTTCCTGTTTTTGCCCATTTCTTTGTTTCACAGAAAAACCATACCAAGCGAAATTGAAACACGATGAAACTTTTCCGAGATTTTTTATGGACCAGAAGAGACCCTAGAAACTTCGGGGGGAGGCTAGAAGACCTTTAGGTGGGCCACAAGCTCAAGTGGTGCGCCCCCAGAGGGCGCGCCACCCCAGCTTGTGGGCCCATAGGCCTCCGTTTAACCAAATTCCAGCGCTATAAACTCTCTAAATTCTAGAAAACCCAGAGCGAGACCCGAAACAACTTCATCGCCGTCTCAAGCCACAGTTCTTCCGCGATCCCATCTCGAGGCCTCAACCGGCACTCTGTCGGAGGGGGTATACGGAGACCATCTTCATTAACCTTGCTGCCTCCATGATAATGTGCGAGTAGTTCCCACAGGACCTACGGGTCCATAATAATAGCTCTCTCTCCCTCTCTCTCTCCCCCTCTCTCTCTGATCTTCAATAAAATGATATCTTTGGAGGTCTATTCGAGGTAATTTTTTAGCGTGTTTGTTGGGATCCGATGAATTGTGCGTTTATGATCAAGTTATTCATTGAAAGTAATTAAGTCTTTTCTGAGAATTATTATGTGTGATTTTGTAGCCTTGTATTTCTCTTTGATCTATCTATCCCTTTTCGCCAATTAGATTGATTTATCTTCAGTGGGAGAGGTGCTTGGTATTAGGTTCAATCTTACGGTGTCCTTACTTTGTGACAGGAGGAGTTGCAAGTCACGTATTTGTATTGTTGCTACTAAGGGTAAGACGATGGGGCTCGAACATATTCTTTGGTCTTGCTTTGTCTACGTTATGTCATCATGCTTCAAGCATTTCTCTTTTGTTATGAACTTAATACCTTAAGATGCATGCTGGATAGCGGTCGAGGGGTGGACTAATAGTAGTAGATGTAGATAGATCTCGGTCTACTTGTCTCGGACGTAGTGCCTATATATTGATCATGCCATCAAGAATCATCATAACTATGCGCTATTCTATCAATTTCTCAATAGTAATTTGTCTACCCACCGTACTATGCTCATGAGAGAGATGCCTCTAGTGAACGCTATGCCCCCCGGGTCCATTCACTTTATATTTACTAAAACCCTAAAAACACTTGCTACAATTCATTTACTTTTATTTTCCTATTTATTTTACCTATATATCTATCACTATCAGATTTAATCCTTGCAATTAACGAGTACAAGGGGATTGACAACCCTCTTGCCCGCTTTGGGTGCAAGTATTTGCTTTGTGTATGTACAGGTACTGCTTACATTTGTTTGTGTGGTGTATCCTATTGGTTCGATAAACTTGAGTTCTTAACTGAGGGAAATACTATCTGCTACTATACTACATCAACCTTCCTCCTCGGGGAAATCCCAATGCCTATCACAAGTAGTAGACGAATTACTGGCGCCGTTTCCGGGGAGGCTTCACCAAACAATTACAGGTTCACACACATTTATCATTTACTTGTTCTACTTTCCTTTGCAATTTGCTTTTTATTTGCCTTCTCTTTTTCGACCCCTTTACTTCACTGAAAAAATTGGAAAATACCAAAAATACCTTGCGTGTTATGTTTGCTTGTTACTATGGCTAGTTCCTTGCTTGCTGCTTCTACCCCTTAAAATGAAGTGCTTAATTTTAAATATCAGGGATGAGAAAGTATAAAAGATGATTGGTATAGGATTTGCAGTGTTCAAAATAGATCTACTCGTAAGCAATTCACCACTGTTCTTCGCTGAAATTTTTATGTGGGTGTTACTATTTGGTATAGATTTGTGCTTGACACTATTGCGGAAGGAAATTTTCTGAGTAGTGTCAAGTGCCACCCCCTTTAGATGCTTTCGATACTAAGGGGAATTTAGTGGGTGTAGGATCGATAAGATGGGTCTAGTGTGGGGGGGGGGGGTGATTAGACCCTCCACAAGTCAAAGTTGTTGTTTTTAATTTTCCCTAAGTTGTAGTTGGATTTAGCACATGTCAAGGCGCATAAAGGCCATTCTTCACAAGCATGAAAAGAGTATAAGCAGTGGAAAGAGTAAAGCATGCAAGTGCAAGAATGTAAAGGGGGTGGGAGTTGGAAGTTGCAAACAAAATGGAAACATGGAGATTTTTGGCGTGGTTCCGATAGGTGGTGCTATCGTACGTCCACGTTGATGGAGACTTCAACCCATGAAGGGTAATGGCTGCGCGGGTCCACAGAGGGCTCCACCCACGAAGGGTCCACGAAGAAGCAACTTTGTCTATCCCACCATGGCCATCGTCCATGAAGGACTAGCCTCACTCGGGTAGATCTTGCCCTTACAAACTTCTTGGTTCAACTCCACACCATATCGGAGGCTCCCAAGCAACACCTAACCAATCTAGGAGACACCACTCTCCAAAAGGTAATAGATGGTGTGTGGATGATGAACTCCTTGCTCTTGTGCTTCAAATGATAGTCTCTCCAACACTGAACTCTCTCTCACATATTTGGCTATGGTGGAAGAAGGATTTGAGTGAAAAGCAACTTGGAGAAGGCTAGAAATCAAGATTCAAATGGTAGGATTGGAATCTCTTGATCTCAACACATGAGCAGGTGGTTCCCTCTCAGAAAATGAATGGCGGAAGTTTAGTCACGTTCCGATGGCTCTCTTACTAAGTAAGAGGGGGTGGAGGGGTATATATAGCCTCCACACAAAATCTGACCATTACACACATTTGACCCAACTCGGTGGCACCAATCCGAATTCTCAGTGGCACCGACCTGTGTAAAAAATGTGAACGTTGGAGGTCTTGGTGGGAGGAAACATCTCGGAGCGACCGATGTGCAATGATAGTGCAAACCTCACTTCGGTGGCACCGATTGCATCATCTCAGTAAGACCGATGTGAAGCAATAATATGATACGTCTCCAACGTATCTATAATTTTTTTATTGTTCCATGCTGTTATATTATCAATCTTGGATGCTTTATAATCATTTTATATCATTTTTTCGTACTAATCTATTGAGATAGTGCCAAGTGCCAGTTGCTGTTTTTTCCATGTTTTTTACATCGCAGAAAACCAATACCAGACGAAACTCCACGGAGATTTTTTATGGGCCCGAAGGAACACAACAGGCTCTGGCTGCGCCTGGTGGGTGCCCCGAGGGGGGCACAACCCACTAGGGCGCGCCAGGAGGCCCAGGCGCGCCCTGGTGGGTTGTGCCCACCTCGGGTGCCCGCCGGACCGCCTCTTTGCTCTATAAATACCCCAATATTCCAGAAACCCTAAAGGCATCGACGAAATATTCATCCAGTCGCCGCAGAATCCAGAACCACCAGATCCAATCTAGACACCATCTCGAATGGGGTTCACCATCTCCATTGGTGCCTCTCCGATGATGCGTGAGTAGTTCTTTGTAGACCTTCGGGTCCGTAGTTAGTAGCTAGATGGCTTCCTCTCTCTCTCGCTGGATTCTCAATACAATGGTCTCTTGGAGATCCATATGATGTAACTCATTTTGCGGTGTGTTTGTTGGGATCTGATGAACTTTGAGTTTATGATCAGTTATATCTTTTTATATCCATGAAAGTTATTTGAGTTTCTTTGATATCTTATATGCATGATTGCTTATAGCCTCGTATTTCTTCTCCTATATTTGGTTTTTGTTTGGCCAACTTGATCTATTTATCTTGCAATGGGAAGAGGTGCTTTTTAGTGGGTTCGATCTTACGGTGCTTGATCCTAGTGACAGAAAGGGAACCGACACGTATGTATCGTTGGTACTAAGGATAAAACGATGGGGTCTATCTCTACATAGATAGATCTTGTATACATCATGTCATCGTTCTTATTGCATTACTCCATTTTTCCATGAACTTAATACACTAGAGGCATGCTGGATAGCAGTCGATGTGTGGAGTAATAGTAGTAGATGCAGGCAGGAGTCGTTCTACTAATCTTGGACGTGATTCCTATATAATGATCATTGCCTGGATATCGTCATGATTATTCGAAGTTCAATCAATTGCCCAACAGTAATTTGTTTACCCACCATTTTCTATTTTTCTCGAGAGAAGCCACTAGTGAAACCTACGGCCCTCGGGTCTTCTTTCTCATATATTTGCCTTTGCGATCTACTTTTCTCTTGCATTTATTTTCAGATCTATTAAACCAAAAATACAAAAATACCTTGTTGCGTTTTATTTCCATTTATTTTATTTACGATCTATCTTTCAATCTACTACAAATTTATCTCACGTCCGTTTGCCTATGTTGAGGCGCCGTACCCCGGAAGGGATTGACAACCCCTTTAACACGTCGGGTTGCGAGGATTTGTTATCTGTGTGCATGGGCTGTTTACATTGTGTTGCTTGGTTCTCCTACTGGTTCGATAACCTTGGTTTCATATATGAGGGAAATACCTACTGCCGCTGTGCTGCATCATCCCTTCCTCTTTGGGGAAATACCGACGTATTTTCAAGCGACATTAAAAGGAATTTCTGGCGCCGTTGCCAGGGAGGATCTTCAACATATACCAGGCTCCTAATCACAAATCTCATCTCCTCGCAATTTACATTATTTGCCATTTGCCTCTCATTTTCCTCTCCCCCACTTCACAAAAATTTGCCGTTTTATTCGCCTTTCTTTTCCGTTCGCTGTTCTCTTGCTTTCTAGTCTTGATGGCTAGCGTCCCTACTCCTCCTTTGTCACCAGATTTTGAAGTCCTTTACTTCAAGCAAAGACAAGGAGAAAAATTGAAAGATGCCTGGTATAGGCTTATGGAATCATATCATATTTCCAACTTAAAGGGGGACGCTAAAGTTTTGCTTCGTAATTTTTACATAGGATTGGCTTTGCATCATAGGCAACTTCTCGATTTTGCCGCTAAAGGAAATTTCATTGAACTTGATGCCAATGCTGCCTATGAAATTTTAGAGGGAATTTTGGGAATTCCACCTCAAAAGTAGGGGTTTCCTTTTACCCCCAAGGGAGCTCAAATGTTGGAAAAACTTGGTGATTTGCATAAACATATGGTTGAAATACAGAAATATAATGAACCCCTCAAACACCTTAATGGTAGTATCAATCGCATGAATACCCTGATTACTCTTTGCAATAATCAATTGGATATTTTGGATCTTAAGATGGTTTCTTTCCCAGAGAATTTAGGGAAGCGTAAAGAGTCTCCCGGGTTTGAGAAAACCCTTACAAAAGTTGTCAAAACTTTGGAAGACAAAACTTAGATCCTTGCTTTATGCCTAGCTAAGGGTGTAAAACTATAGCGCTTGTTGAGAGGCAACCCAATGAATAAATTTTATTTTTGCTTTTTGCTTTCTGTTATTGAGTGTTAGCACAATTATGCTACTGGTATGATTGTGTTTTAATTAGTGTTTGTGCCAAGTAGAACCGATAGGATCTTCTTGGGGGATAGTTGTTTGATCTTGCCGAAAAAGACAGAAACTTTGCGCTCATGAAAACAATTCTCATTTTTTATAAGAAATAGATTTTTCCCTGATTATTTTTGCAGAAGATTAATATACAAATTACCCAGGTCGTCCTATTTTTTCAGAATTTTTGGAGTCCCAGAAGTTTTCGAAAAAGTCAGATTGCTACAGACTGTTCTGTTTTGACAGATTCTGTTTTCTTTGTGTTGTGTGCTTATTTTGTTGGCTCTATGGTTTTCTTTGATGAGTTTTTGCCATAGAAAAGTTGGAATACAGTAGATATAATACAAAAACAAAATATGAATTGGTTTGATGCATTACTTATAGTAGTGGTTTGCTTTCTTATACTAACGGATCTCACGAAGGTTTTGTTGAGTTTTGTGTGATTGAAGTTTTCAGGTCTTGGGTTATCTTACGATGGATGAAGGAAGGACAGAATAGCCTAAGCTTGGGGATGCCCCGGCATCCCAAGCTATTATCCAAAAATGAGCAACCAACTAAGCTTGGGGATGCCCCCGAGTGGCATCCCCGCTTTCTTCCAACGACCATCGATATTTTACTCGAAACTATATTTTTATTCGTCACATGATATGTGTTTTGCTTGGAGCGTCTTGTATGATATGAGTCTTTGCTTGCTTTATTTTTTGTTTTAAGTCATCAATCCTTGCTGGACACACCTATTTGAGAAAGCCAAAATTATGTCATGACTTGTTAGAATTGCTCTTTATGCTTCACTTAAATTTTTATGAGCTATGGACTTGCTCTAGTGCTTCACTTATATCTTTTTGAGGACAGTGTGCTTAGTATTTTTCAAGAAATTCTCTCTTGCCTCACTTAAATTATTTTGAGAGAAAGAAAAAAGAATTATGCTCTTGTTCTTCACTTATTTTGTTTGAGCTTATGAAAAGCAACACATTAAAATTAGTCCCAAAGTGATAGATATCCAAGAAGGATATAATAAAAACTTTCATGAAGATCATTGGACAAAATAAACTTGATTCCTAGTAATAGTTTTGAGATATGATGATGTGATATGTGAGTTATGTTGATGAGTAATTATGCTTTAGTAAGATAATGGTGTTAAGGTTTGTGATTCCCTATGCAAGTACGAAAGTCAATAGTCATGCAATGAAATTATATCCTACTTGTGGTGCATTATTCGGTGTTATTTATGCTTAATGCTTGCTTATGAGATTATTAGTTTCTTGGTTGGTCGCTTCTCAATCTTTTTGCTAGCCTTCATTTTGCACCAAGTATGATCTCTACTTGTGCATCCAAAATCCTTTAAACCAGTTTTGCCACATGAGTCCACTATATCTACCTATATGTGGTATTCTTTTGCCGTTCTAAGCAAATTTGCATGTACCATCTCTAATTTTCAAAATAAACTTCTCTTTTGTGTGTTTGTTTTGCTTGCGGAGCGGTGAGGGGTGGCTAATATTTTCCATGGTAGATGTGTTATTCTCATGATGAGTGTTTATTCACATGTCATTGCACGAGAGTAAGGCAAAGGTTTTAGGGATGCCCGGTCCCGAAATGCAAAAAAGAATTTACTTTATGTTGTCAAATAATAAATTCCTTGGAAAGTGTTGGTATGGAGGGCAACCGTGGATACGGCTAGCCATGGAAAGTGAAAGTATGGTGGAAAAAGGAATAAACTTTATTTTGTGTTTGGGAACCGCCTATGATATATCTAGCATGGAAAGTGTTGGGAACTCTAAGTCGTTTTCGTTGGTGGGATGGATACACCTCCCAAAATGTTTTTATCTCTAATTTTTTCGCTTTGAGCTCTGGCACCTCTACAAATCCCTACTTCCCTCCGCGAAGGGCCTTTCTTTTACTTTATGCAATTTTTATTTTTTGAATTTGAGTCTCCATCTTCTCTTACAAAAGCACCAACTAGGAGGCAATATGATCGTACTTAAGTATTGGGTGTAGCTAATATGCGAGTGTGTTTCATGAAAGGATCAATGGTTGAGCATGATGGGCTAGGGATAACTTATTTTAGCGTTGATATTTTGAACGAAATGGTTGCGTGTTGATATGCTTGAGTATCTAAATTATTATGTCAAAACTAGACTATTGCTTTGAATCACATAAAAGTCCAAATGTTCATGCTATAAAGAAAAGAATATGATATGACATGTTAGGCAGCATTCCACATCAAAAATTCTGTTTTTATCACTTACCTAATCGAGGACGAGTACGAGTTAACCTTGGGGATGCTGATACGTCTCCAACGTATCTATAATTTTTGATTGTTCCATGCTGTTATATTATCAATCTTTGATGTTTTATAATCATTTTATATCATTTTTTGGTACTAACCTATTGACATAGTGCCAAGTGCAAGTTGCTGTTTTTTCCATGTTTTTTACATCGTGGAAAACCAATACCAGACGGAGTCCAAATGCCACGAAACTCGACGGAGATTTTTTATGGGCCAGAAGGAACACAACGGGCCCTGGCTGCGCCTGGGGGGGTGCCCCGAGGGGGGCACAACCCACCAGGGCGCGCCAGGAGGCCCACACGCGCCCTGGTGGGTTGTGCCCACCTTGGGTGCCCCCCGAACCGCCTCTTTGCTCTATAAATACCCCAATATTCCAGGAATCCTAAAGGCATCGACGAAATATTCATACAGCCGCCGCAGAGTCCAGAACCACCAGATCCTATCTTGACACCATCTCGGATGGGGTTCACCATCTCCATTGGTGCCTCTCCGATGATGCGTGAGTAGTTCTTTGTAGACCTTCGGGTCCGTAGTTAGTAGCTAGATGGCTTCCTCTCTCTCGCTGGATTCTCAATACAATGGTCTCTTGGAGATCCATATGATGTAACTCTTTTTGCGGGGTGTTTGTTGGGATCTGATGAACTTTGAGTTTATGATCAGTTATATATTTTTATATCCATGAAAGTTATTTGAGTTTCTTTTGATCTCTTATATGCATGATTTCTTATAGCCTCGTATTTCTTCTCCTATATTTGGGTTTTGTTTGGCCAACTTGATCTATTTATCTTGCAATGGGAAGAGGTGCTTTGTACTGGGTTCGATCTTACGGTGCTTGATCCCAGTGACAGAAAGGGAACCGACACGTATGTATCGTTGCTACTAAGGATAAAATGATGGGGTCTATCTCTACATAGATAGATCTTGTCTACATCATGTCATCATTCTTATTGCATTACTCCATTTTTCCATGAACTTAACACGCTAGATGCATGCTGGATAGCGGTCGATGTGTGGAGTAATAGTAGTAGATGCAGGCAGGAGTCGGTCTACTAATCTTGGACGTGATGCCTATATAATGATCATTGCCTGGATATCGTCATGATTATTCGAAGTTCTATCAATTTCCCAACAGTAATTTGTTTACCCACCGTTTGCTATTTTTCTCGAGAGAAGCCACTAGTGAAACCTACGGCCCCCGGGTCTTCCTTCTCATATATTTGCCTTTGCGATCTACTTTTGTCTTGCATTTATTTTCAGAACTATTAAACCAAAAATACAAAAATACCTTGCTGCGTTTTATTTCCATTTATTTTATTTGCGATCTATCTTTCAATCTACTACAAATTTATCTCACGTCTGTTTGCCTATCTTGAGGCACCGTACCCTGGAAGGGATTGACAACCCCTTTAACGCGTTGGGTTGCGAGGATTTGTTATCTGTGTGCAGGGGCTGTTTATGTTGTGTTGCTTGGTTCTCCTACTGGTTCGATAACCTTGGTTTCATATCTGAGGGAAATACCTACCGCCGCTGTGCTGCATCATCCCTTCCTCTTTGGGGAAATACCGACGTAGCTTCAAGCGACATCATAATACAACAGAGGGTTGGGAAGCCATCTCGATGGCACCGATTGTAAAACTCGGTAAGACCGAAATAGTTGCAACAGATGACAGAGAGTTGGCAAGGCCATTTCGATGAGACCGAGATCCATATCAGTGGATCTGATTTGTTAGGGTTTGGCTGCGACAGTGTCCATATGAACTCGGTGGGTCCGGATAGGTAGGATTCAGTGGGACCAACTTGACTTGAAGGGTTTTGGACATATTTAGATAGAGAGAGTGGTTGAGGGTTTTGGAGCAATATCACTAAGCACTTGAGCAAGCAGATCATCATCAACACCTCATCCCCTTTTAATAGTATTGGCTTTCCTATGGACTCAATGTGATCTTGGATCACTTAACCAAAAAAGTAGAGTCTTGAGCTTTTGCCAATCCATTTCCTTAGCATTTTGAAGGGGTCCATATCCTCTTGTCCTTGCCATGCCATCGTTGGACTTATCTAAAATATTCTAGGTAGAACTATTAGTCCAACAATATGTATTTTGACATTGATTACCAAAACACCCAAGGGAGCAAATGTGCTTTCAGTGGGATCACCATCAATTATTATCAATGAAGCGACATTAACTTTGAAACATGTTATGCAAATAATGCCGACTATCGAACATATTGAAAATTTGCATAAAAAGGTGCATAACCACGTTACTTAATTTGGCTCGTCGGTAGGAACCAGTTTAAATTTTCTAAAGTATGGGGAACCAATTACCGATAGAGTAGAGCAAAGTCCCACGAGAATTGATAAATTGGAAGAAGTCATTAATACTTTGGGTTCAGCTTTTTCTTCCATTCAAACTAGTGAGGGACTTTCTACCAATAATAATTCCAAGCTTGTGTGAAAATAAGGGTGCTTCCTCGAGCAAGGAGAATGGAGATTTAAAAATGATTAGCGTTCACCCCAACTTCATCGATATAATAAAGGAACCTATGTTTGATAACAAATTGCTTGATTTTCTACCTAGGAGTGTCTTGATTAAGAATATGCTTTCTAAACCTCCTAGGAAATCACATTGCATAATTAAGGAATTGGAATGGATGATAATACTTGAAACTATGCATTATGCCTAGCTAGGGGCATTAAACAATAGTGCTTGTTGGAAGAAAACCTGATAGTTATCTTATTTTTTTACTTCTTTTGTTGTGTCGACATGATTATTTCTACTGTAATGATCGTGTTTATATCTTTTCTTTTGAATTTTGTGCCAAGTAAAGCCTTTAGGATGATTGTTGAATTGATACTGTGCAGAAACAGAAACTTTTGCGTCCACCGTTTGAATTTAGGGTTTTTTATTTCTGTGCCCCTGGTTCCTTAGTTCTACTCATTCATCCCCACGCTCTTAACTTTTGCTCACTTTTCCCCACTCCCTTGCCCG
Organism: Aegilops tauschii subsp. strangulata; assembly: GCF_002575655.3. NCBI lineage: Eukaryota > Viridiplantae > Streptophyta > Magnoliopsida > Poales > Poaceae > Aegilops > Aegilops tauschii. The sequence continues at coordinate 233,707,411 of NC_053039.3, forward strand.
AAACCCTCAGAACTGGTCACAGCGGACGTTGCCGTCGGGTCAATGGCTTGACCGTTAACTCTGACGAGTGGGGCCGCATAAGGAGCAGTCCACATTTTGATCGTTACGTGTTAACCAGTGGGGCCGCGAAACTGATACTCACTGTGACCTAAATCAGATCCAGTTGCTTCCGCGCTGGCCCCTCCGCCGCTGTCGTGCCGCCTCTTCCGCCGTTGTGCCGCCTCCGCCGCATCTACCCTCTCTCCCCATCAAGGATTAGGAAGCGATGTCGGGGGGGCACCCCGTCCGGCCCATCGACCGTGGAGATGATTGGGTCGAATCAGAGGCTGATAATTCATGGATTCCACCTGGGTAAGCATCGTTTTCCTCTCAAATTGATTAGTAGATCCATATATTAGGTTGTATTTGACCACCGTTGGCGTGAATCAGTGCAATTTATCTGAAAATTTTCGGCCTAACTGCGCCCTTTATCTTATTTCAATCGAATAGGGTTGATCCTGCACTTGCTTTTCGGCTGGCGGCTAGAATGGAAACTAGCTAGCTGCATGGAACTAAACCGTGTATGATTTCCGGATTTTTCTATCCTAAACTGGTAGAAACCAGCGTTACGTTCACAGATTTCCGCGAGGCACTCTGTTCTGAGTGTCCGCGGAGCCTTGCCGATGCTGTTGAACTGAGATATTTCGATAGTACTGAGCAGAGATTTGTCCCATTAACTTGTGATGAGCATCTGGGATTGCTATTTAGTTTGAATGCTGACAGCCGTTTCGGTAAAATCCATATCGGTGTGCTTCAGGCACGTAAACAACGTATCCCGAAGGGTGTTCAGACATCATCTGTCTCTGCTAATAGCGAGTGTCCTCGCACTCCTTGTAGGTCGAGACCAAGTAAACCTAATGGTTCTGAAAGCCACAACATGTCGGCTGCCGCTAATTCTGCCACTTCTCCTCTCCCTTCTGCACCTGATGTAGAAGTAGATGCAGAGCCTGACGAGGAAGTGCCTCGACATGATGATCAGGATGAGATTCTATTCTCTGAACTGGTAGATAGAGTTAGTCAACAGGCGGTGGAAGATGAATATCCAGAGGAGCCTAGCAGCCGTGCTAGATTTGATGACACTGACGATGAAGAGAGGGAGGAGAACATCGACTCCTTGGTTTTACAAGAATATGATGGTGAGGACATGCCAACAATTGAGTGGAACAGGGAGAATCCTGACCTTACTCCAGGAACCGTATTCGAATCGATGGTGGACTATCGTAATGCAGTGACCACATATTGCATTCTCACTGAAAACTCTTATGAGGTTGATAGGAGTGAGCCAGGAAGATTCACTGTTCATTGCCCTTATGATAGGTGTAGGTGGAGGTTGCATGCATCCACTATGCTAAAGAGCAAACTGATTCTACAACTGAATCTTTTTATCAGATTATTTATCCATTCTATATTCAGATCATGTGTACTGTTTCTTAATTGTATTTGACATCATTTTTCATTTTGTTTCAGGTAAAAAGCAACCCACATGGGCACACTTGCCCACCTGGAGGGGGAGGGGGAATGGACAAATCTAAGCTTGCAAAGACTAGGTGGGTGGCAGATGCAATCTTGGATTGGGTGAGGGAAACACCAACAATTGGTCCAACAGCACTCCATGCGAAGCTATTTGAGAAGTACAAGATTAATATACAGTACATGAGGATTTTCTATGCTAAGGAAAGGGCTCTTGATAGGATTAATGGTCCATGGAATGAGAGTTTTCAGTTGCTTTACACCTTCAAAGATGAAGTGGAGACGGCTAGTCCAGGGTGTGTTGTAGAGATTGACAAGCATATAGTTAAGTACAAATTAAAAGGGAAGGCACTGGAGAAGGAGTGCTTCAGGAGGGCTTTTTTTTGTTTCAAGGCTTGCTGGCAGGGGTTTCTGAATGGTTGTAGGCCCTATTTGGCTGTCGATGCAACTGCTTTGAATGGAAGATGGAGAGGCCAGCTAGCAGCAGCTTCTGCAGTTGATGGACACAACTGGCTGTTCCCAGTTGCATTTGGTGTGTTGGAGGTAGAGTGTGAGGAGAGTTGGGTCTGGTCTCTACAGCAGTTGCGCAACATTATAGGTACAGCCTCAGGTTTAGTTATACACACAGATGCTTGCAAGGTTTTAGAAATTGCAGTAGAAATTGTATTCCCTGGAGTGGAACATAGGGAATGTATGCGACACCTAGCGCAGAATTTTAAAAATAAATTCAAAGGCAAAGTTTATGATGAGAATCTATGGCCAGCATCATACACATGCAGCTTGAGGAAGCATGAGCACCATTTGAGAGTGTTGTATGCTCATAATCCTTTGGTGAAGGAGTAGATGGATGAGCATCATGGAAAGTGAAGGAAATATGCCCTAGAGGCAATAATAAAGTTGTTATTTATATTTCCTTATATCATGATAAATGTTTATTATTCATGCTAGAATTGTATTAATTGGAAACTTAGTACATGTGTGAATACATAGACAAAACAGAGTGTCCCTAGTATGCCTCTACTTGACTAGCTTGTTTATCAAAGATGGTTATGTTTCCTAGCCATAGACATGTGTTGTCATTTGATGAACAGGATCACATCATTAGAGAATGATGTGATGGACAAGACCCATCCGTTAGCTTAGCATTATGATCGTTAAGTTTTATTGCTATTGCTTTCTTCATGACTTATACATGTTCCTCTGACTATGAGATTATGCAACTCCCGAACACCGGGGGAACACCTTGTGTGCTATCAAACGTCACAACATAACTGGGTGATTATAAAGATGCCCTACAGGTGTCTCCGAAGGTGTTTGTTGGGTTGGCATAGATCGAGATTAGGATTTGTCACTCCGTGTATCGGAGAGGTATCTCTGGGCCCTCTCGGTAATGATCATCACTATAAGCCTTGCAAGCAATGTGACTAATGAGTTAGTTACGGGATGATGCATTATGGGACGAGTAAAGAGACTTGCCGGTAACGAGATTGAACTAGGTATGTTGATACCGACGATCGAATCTCGGGCAAGTAACATACCGATGACAAAGGGAACAACGTATGTTGTTATGCGGTTTGACCGATAAATATCTTCGTAGAATATGTAGGAGCCAATATGAGCATCTAGGTTCCGTTATTGGTTATTGACCGGAGATGTGTCTCGGTCATGTCCACATAGTTCTCGAACCCGTAGGGTCCGCACGCTTAACGTTCGATGACGATTTGTATTATGAATTATGTGATTTGATGACCGAAGTTTGTTCAGAGTCCCGGATGAGATCACGGACATGACGAGGAGTCTCGAAATGGCCGAGACGTAAAGATTGATATATTGGAAGGCTATATTCGGACATCGGAAAGGTTCTGAGTGGTTCGGGTATTTTTCAGAGTACTGGAGAGTTACGGGAATTCGCCGGGGAAAGTATTGGGCCTTCAGCCTTAGTGGAAAGGAGAGAAGGGCCACAAGGGGAGGCCGCGCACCCGCCCCATGGGCTGGTCCGAATTGGACTAGGGAGGGGGCGGCGCCCCCCTCTTTCCTTCTCCCTCTCCTACTCCTTCCCTCTCTCCCCTCTTGGAAAAGGAAGGGGACTCCAACTAGGATTGGGAATCCTAGTTGGACCCCCCCTATAGGCGCACCCCTCCTAGGCCGGCCTCCTCTTCCCCCCTCCTTTATATACATGGGAAGGGGGGCACCCCAAAGACACACAAGTTTCTCTTAGCCGTGTGCGGTGCCCCCCTCCACAGTTACACACCTCGGTCATATCGTCGTAGTGCTTAGGCGAAGCCCTGCGCCGGTAACTTCATCATCACCGTCACCACGCTGTCGTGCTGACGAAACTTTCCCTCGGCCTCAACTGGATCAACAGCTCGAAGGACGTCACCGAGCTGAACGTATGCTGATCGCGGAGGTGCCGTGCGTTCGGCACTTGGATCGGTTGGATCGCGAAGACGTTCGACTACATCAACCGCGTTACTAAACGCTTCCGCTTTCGGTCTATGAGGGTACGTGGACGCACTCTCCCCGCTCGTTGCTATGCTTCTCCTAGATAGACCTTGCGTGATCGTAGGTAATTTTTTTGAAATACTACATTCCCCAACAGTGGCATCCGAGCCAGGTCTATGCGTAGATGCTATATGCACGAGTAGAACACAAAGAGTTGTGGGCGATAATAGTCATACTGCTTACCAGCATGTCATACTTTGATCCGGCGGTATTGTTGGATGAAGCAACCCAGACCGACATTACATGACCGCGTTCATGAGACCGGTTCTATCGCCGTGCTTCGCACACAGGTGGCTAGTGGGTGTCTGTTTCTCCAGCTTTAGTTGAATCGAGTTTGACTACGCCCGGTCCTTGTTGAAGGTTAAAACAGCACACTTGACGAAAAATTGTTGTGGTTTTGATGCGTAGGTAAGAACGGTTCTTGCTAGAAGCCCGTAGCAGCCACGTAAAACTTGCAACAACAAAGTAGAGGACGTCTAACTTGTTTTTGCAGGGTTTGCTGTGATGTGATATGGTCAAGACGTGATGATATATAAATAGTTGTATGAGATGATCATGTTTTGTAACGGTTATCGGCCACTGGCAGGAGCCATATGGTTGTCGCTTTATTGTATGAAATGCAATCACCATGTAATTGCTTTACACTACTGCAGGATGCTACTAACGCGACACTATGATCAGAGACCCTTCGACGAAACTGTGTGCGATGCCATAATCGCAAACGGTGGTGTAAAAAAACCATCAAAAAAGGTGCAAAACGTTTGCGATGGAGGATGCATCAAACACGGTTCAGATTTTAGTTGTGTGTGCGATGCAGGGCAAACGGTTCAACTCAATTAACCGTTTGTGATGAGGAGGAACAAAAGAAACGGGCAGCCAGGAGAGGTCGGGTTATCCCCATAATGAGTTATTTATATTTGAAGCCCATGAAGACAAGGAGTGTGGCGCTTCACGAAGGCCCAAAGCCCAGAGGCGGATTAGGGCCTGTAGACATAAACCGCCATATCATATGTAACTTGTGTTATAAGATAAGAAAGGGTAGAAACCGAGCCGGACACGTTTATGAGCCGGCCTCGGGATTATGTAAACCGTCGGGCGTCAACCTGTGTATATAAAGGGACGAACCGGCGGCGGTTTAGGGACAACAAAACAAGAACTCGAGAGCCAGGCATAGCGGATTTGCTCCCTGGTCATCGAAACCCTAGCAATTCCACAACAACTGGATTAGGCCTTTACCTTCACCGCAAGGGGCCGAACCAGTATAAACTCCCTGCGTCCTTTGTCCGCTTTAACCCCTTTAAGATAACCCGTCGCGATGGCTCCATGACTAAGTCCTTTCACTAGGACATCTGCCGTGACAAAACCACGACAATTGGCGCCCACCGTGGGGCTATCGCACGATGGTTTCAAGTTCTTAGAGGGCAGCTTCGAAGGGCTCAAGGGATACGCTGTAGGCCGGATGACTAAGAGTCATCGCGGCAAGCTCTACATCGACGACGCAGGCTGGGGCCCCGAGGCCGGTTCAATTGAGTACGGGTACCGGGTCCCCTTCGGCGGCATTCACGTTTTCATTGGCAAGATCGACGAACCGGGCCCTGAGCCGGACATCTGCACCGACATCGTCGAAACGGCTCAGCGTGCGAGACCCGCCCGGGTTCAGCCTGCCATGAAGCGTTCCTTCGTGGGAGTCATCCACGGAGCGGAATCTGAGGTTACATCGACATCTGGTGGTGAGACCGTCGTTTACTCTGATGATGAATCATTGACCGGAGAGACCGAGTCATTGTACCAGTTGCAAGATGGCCGGATTGGGGGCTGTTCCGATGGCGACAATATTCCTGACCCCTTCGATCCGCCAAGCCGGGTTGCGATCTTCATGACTGGTACGCAGCCGACGCACCACTCTTCGACCGTAGCGGCGATGGTTTCCGGATCAGTAGTGGCGGCGGCAGCCAGGGCAGGAGGCCCTGTGCGACCGCCGGCTCAGGTTTTGTCCGACTTATTTGACGCTTTGGCAACGCTGCTAGCGGAAGTTAACCCAGCGAATCAAGATGAGCATAACGCGGAAACCGCGAAGGTGAAGGATCAGATAACTCAAGCCAAGGCAGACCTGGTAGCCAAGGATACCAGGATAGCGGCAGAGCGGGCCGAGTTGGAGGCACAGGCTTACCGGCTTATGTTGGATCAGAGCGCGTCAAACAAGGTCATGAGGAGAAGGTACCGGTCTCACATGCCTCCGGTTTATGAGGCCAGGAATCTCTTTAATACCCCAGGAGCAGGATCCAGTAATCAGCCAGTGGTAAACCGGGTGGAGGCACCTGGAACGGGGGCGCCGGTTCAGCCACGTCTGATAGATCCGCCTCGTCAGAACAACGTCCTGTCATAGCACGCCCCAACACCACCAGGTCATTACTCTAACCCGTTGGATAACATTGTTGCCGCCGCTTCACGATTGGCAGCTCTTCCGATCGAAGGCGAGTCTCCAGTAGCAGTTGAGACACGACGGGCTAGGGAGCTTCTTCAAATGGCCTTGACTCAGCAGCAGGCTTATTCGTACAGTCGCGAAAGGATTCATTCCACTCCCCGCCCGAGCCGGAGTTACAGCAGGCGCATTGATGAACCGGCTGTGTCAAGCAGTGCGCTGAACCATAATCCGCCTCGTGGCCATAACCCGGCGGGTGGTGGTGTTGACGCTCAGAACATGGTGGACCAAGGAAGGGCACGTCGAGAAGCCGAGTTAGCGGCGCAGTACGCGGCCTGTCAACTTACTCCGGTTCGTCCAACAACCTCAGTGGAGCCAGGAGTTACCTCCAGTTCTTTGGGAGTGCCGTGTCTCACCCCGGCTTTGCATAATGTATGGCTACCCAAGGATTTCAAGGGTCTGCGTAAAGTGCCCAATTACACTGCCGATTTATCCCCTGAGTCATGGGTTGAGAGCTATGAGATGGCGATGGAGATGCTGGATGTAGATGATGCGGCATGTGCTAAATACTTCACCATGATGTTGGAGGGGACAGCTCGCACTTGGTTGAAAAACTTACCAGCTAACTCCATTGGGTCATGGGCCGAGTTAAGGGCCCGGTTCATTCAGAATTTCAAAGACACGTGCAAGCAGCCCATGTCAATTGTGGACTTAGCTGCCTGTGTCCAAGAGGAAGGGGAGTCAACAACCCATTGGGTGCGCCAGGTTTCAGAAATTTTGCATTCCTCGGACCGCATCAACGTTGATACAGCAGTTTTAACGTTGGAAGGCAATTGCCGGTTTGCACCTCTGAAGTTAAAGTTGGGACGACTCAAACGTCACTGCAATGACATGGGGACGCTTATGGCAGCTCTGGTGAAATATGCCGACTCTGATAGTACCAAGGACCCTGAGTCTGACGATGATAAGACAGGAAAGGGAAAGAAGAGCGGCAACACCAAAGGGCAGCAGCATAACCCGGCGGGTCATGGAAACAGCGGTAAGCGTAAAGCGGATAACAACTTAGATTTTGTGGCTAATACCAACACGCAGGATAATGGTCAGCGTAGTAAGGGTAAACTGCACCCGCGTGGTGGAGGATCAGGTCCCAATCCTGAGCGCCTGTCTCACCTGTTAAACCAGCCTTGCCCAAAGCACTGGTCGCCGGAGAAGCCAGCCACACACCTCTGGAAGGATTGTTTTATTATGCGGGAGTTCAAAAATTCAGATTTTTTGGTATGATCATGGACCAGCCGGCGGTTCAGGCCCCGGATCTCATGGGCCGGGTTATGGTGGAGGCAGTTCCGGTTCAGGATTTCACGGTAATCAAAGCGGACATGGCAATCAAGGCAATCAGGACAACCGGGGTGGTTATAATCATCAGGGGAATCAGCAGCAACAGCAGCAGTCGGGTTACCAGAGCAACCCGAAGCAGTTGAATAGTGGGCAGTACCATGTCTTCACCACGAGCCTGTGCAAGCGCGATCAGAAGCTTCATAAAAGGGTAGTGAACTCCGTTGAACCGGCGGTGCCCCGTTACTTGTGCTGGTCTGAACAGCCCATTGTGTGGAGTCGAGAGGATCATCCGCCCCGGGTTGATAATCCGGGTCATCTAGCATTGGTGGTGGCGCCTCAGGTTGGAGGATATAAGTTCACCAAGGTACTCATGGATGGAGGGAGTAGTATCAATATCCTTTATTATGAAACCTTCCGTCGCATGGGGTTAACAGATAAAAATCCTAAACCGTCAAACACCGTTTTTCATGGTGTGGTGCCTGGTAAATCGGCGTATCCAGTTGGTAAGATAGCTCTGGAGGTTGCTTTTGGAGATGAGCATGACTCGAGATCAGAAACATTGACTTTTGAAGTGGTGAAGATCAAGAGCCCATATCATGCCCTGTTTGGACGGCCGGCTTATGCCAAGTTCATGGCAAGGCCCTGTTATGTTTATCTGCAGCTCAAGATGCCGTGCCATAAGGGGACCATCACAGTACATGGGAGCCGCAAGATCGCTTTAGAAAGTGAAGAAGGTGATGCGGCCTATGCTGAGTCAGTTTGTGCGACAGAGGAGTTGAAGTTCTACAAAGACAATGTTGATCCGGCGGATATGACTTCTTTGAAGAAGCCAACCACAAAGCATGATCCGGCCTTGAAGTTTAAATCGGCTGATGAGACTAAGCTTGTTGATTTTGTTCCTGGCAATTCATCCCAGCAGTTTAGCATCAGCGCTAACTTGGATCCGAAATAGGAAAACACGCTCATCGAGTTCATCCGTGAGAACCGGGACATCTTTGCATGGAAACCTTCTGACATGCCAGGAGTACCGAGGGAATTCGCTGAGCACACTCTTAATATTGATCCCAAGTTTAAGCCGGTCAAGCAATTCCTCCGTCGCTTCAATGAAGAAAGACGCAAGGCCATTGGTGAGGAGGTAGCCAGGCTCTTGCACTACAAAAAAAGACACATCCATGACATTTTGGGCCGAACGAATTTTTTTTCTGTCATACTTATGACACTTCTATGACGATAATTGTGACAAAACCCGGTATCATCATAGATGTGGTGGGGTCCTACTTCTATGACAAAAAATCATGACAGAAAATGGGCTTTTCGTCCTGGGCGGGCCGGAGACGCAGCTGCATGACATTCTTTGGGCCGTCCATGACGGAAAAAACCGTGGTAGAAGCGAGGGCGCGGAAAATATCGGGGAGTCCCCGGTTACGGTGGGTGGTCGGGGGCCGAGCGATGCGCGTTTCTCTCGTACGTACGTGCGTGTGTGCGAGGCGTTGGGCTCTAACTGAACCCGAGCGAGGCGTTGGGCTCTAACTGAACCTGAGCAATTGCACTGCAGGCTACGTGTTACTGAACCCGAGCGATCGATCGATGGCTGTTAACTGAACCCGATCGAGCGATTCCTTCGCTACTGCTGCTAACTGAAGCCAATCGATGCTGCCTCTGGATGAAAAGTGAGCGTTGCTGGGGGGTTTTGGATGAACAGTTCCCGGTGGGGGTGGATGAACAGGACCCCGATCGTTCGAGCCGGTTGGGGCTGGATGAACAGGACCCCGTGGAGGGTAGGATGAACAGGACCACCCCGTGGAGGGCAGGATGAACAGTAGACGGTGGAGGGCAGGATGAACAGTAGCCCGTGGAGGGGTGGTTGAACAGGAGCCCGTGGAGAGGGCTGCTTGAACAGTAGCCGGTGGAGTAGCGCACGGTGGAGGCTGGATGAGCAGGAGCCCGTGGATGAACAGTCGCAGGTGGAGGCTGGAGGAGGTCGACGGTGGATGAACAGTAGCCTGTGGAGGCTGGAGGGGGTCGACGGTGGAGATGAACAGTATCCCATGGAGTCCCGTTTTGCGGTACGCCACACCCCTCCCGATGAACAGGACCCCCGTTTCGACCATAGCGCTCCAACACAAGTCCGTTTCCTCCATTTTGCGGTACGCCACACCCCTCCCGATCAACAGGACCCCCGTTTCGACTGTAAGAGGTTCGTTTCCTCCGTTATGCGGTACGCCGGACCCCTCCCGATGAACAGGATCCCGTTTCGAATGTGGCCGGTCGAACACAAGGTCGTTTCCTCCGTTCTGCGGTACTCCAGGCCTCGTTTCCATCAGCTGTTCCATCCAAGCCGGTTGGCTCCCACGCGTTCTGTTTCCTCCCGATGAACACGACGCATTTCGTTGGCTCCCCATGAACACGACGACGACGCTGTTTCTCCGTTCCGACCCAGCCATGTACACGAGCCCTGGTCGTACGTACGCGCGAGTAGGCGTTCGAGACCCCACCCGTATGTACGTTCATGGTCGTATTTACTTTCTTGCACCCTGGCCGCTGTACGTACGTGTACATGCTACGTGCGCGCCTCTACTATGACACGTGCGCGCCTCTACATCGACCAGTATGTACGTACACGTTCGCGACCAGAATGAGAACGCTACGTACGCTTCGACCAGGTGGGTCCCAAGTGTCACGCACTTCCTTGCGTGTGAAGATGTAGCTGGTGGGTCCCAGCAGTCAGGGGAAACATTTTTTTTCGCGAAATATGGTGGCCCGTCCGGTGGGTCCCTGCTATCAGCTGGAGGAATAATTATTTTGCGCGTAATAAGGAGGCACTTCCTTGCTGCGGCCGTGGACCCAGCTGTCAGCCTCTCCACATACAGTCCACGTCCGATGGAAGCCGTTCCTTGACCACGTTGACCACGCCGCGCTGAGAGCACCAGGGCGGTGGACGACGGCGAGGCCTAGGAAGGGGACGACGCGGAGCCGGGGAAGACGCGACAGTGGAAGCCCACGTGGAGAGGAATACGAGGGCTCACTGGTTCGGCTGCGGTGTGAGGCTGTCGTCGTCGCAGGGCCCGGCCAGTGGTGGGAATAGTAGGGGGCGATGAGGCCTCCGCGACAGCACAGCCGGCCACGGGAGGCAGGAGCATGCGGCACGACCGGCGCTGCTTTGGGCGGCTGGAGCAACAAGACCAGAGGTTGAAGAAGCACTACGACTGTTGGATGGACATCGTACGGTCACTGGAGCTAGAATCATGCATATTGACTAAGTTGACAAAGCCCTCCGTCCCCGTCAACTTAGTAGGCCCACAAGTCAGCCTGCCACTATACTGGGTCCCAGCTAGCAGGGGGAGTATTCATTTTTTTGTGCGTAATAAGGACGCACTTCCTTGCGTGCGAAGATATAGCTGGTGGGTCCGAGCTGTCAGCGGCGGTAACGTTTTTTTCACGAAATACAGAGGCCCTTTCGGTGGGTCCCAGATGTCAGGTGGAGGAATCATTATTTTGCGCGTAATAAGGAGACATTTCCTTGCATGCGGCCGTGGACCCAGCTGTCAGCCTCTCCACGTACAGTCCACTTCAGATGCATGTCGGTCGTTGACCACGTTGACCAGGCCGCGCCGAGAGCACCAGGGCGGTGGACGACGGCAAGGCCTAGGAAGGGAACGACACGGAGGCAGGGAAGACTCGGCAGTTGTTTCCCACGCGTAGGGGAATACGACTGTACGAGGGTTTACTGGTTCGTCTGCCGTCGCCGGAAAATAACAGCAGGTGTGGGTGAGTAGAGGGATGGCTAGGCTAGCGATGGGAGTACATTGGGGCGGTGAGGCCTGCGCGGCAGCACAGCCGGCCGCGGGGAGGAGGGAGCAGGCAGTCCCGATGGCGCTTGTTTGAGCGGCTGGAGCAGGAAGAGCAGAGATTGAAGAAGCACGACGGCCGTTGGATGGACATCCAACAGTCACTGCTTGTGTGTCAACCTTCTTTTTAGGAAAGCCACAAATCTGTGGAAAACAGCATACAACCCATCTGCCATTATTTCTAATAATTTACAGCCCATTTGCTAATTCTTAAGGTTTTTTTGTAGCCCATATTCTTTTTGTTAGCATTACAACCCATATTGTGGCCACGGTTAAAAAATTATACGAAATTTTGCATATTTCGGTGCGGTCCGAACTATTTTTAATCCCGAAATTTTGAGTCACATTCAAACTGATTTTAAAAATAAATGTATATCAATATAAAATGCAACAAATTCTCCACGCATAAAAATTAATGCAATTTAAAATCTTGAAATGAAAAAAGAAATTTGAAACTAATTGCCGGTTTGATGTGTTTTATAAATGTACAGCCCATTTCTCATTACTGATAGGCCATTTTCTCGTCCAGCCGAATGAAGCTCTCCTTATCTTGAAAGATTTGCAGCCCAACAGGCCTGACAAAGCGACTTACTTGGCAAATCACAAAAAAAACTGGGCTAGCCATTTTCAGAAAGAAAAAAAACTACTGGGCTGGTCTGTGGTAAACATAAAAGAGAAGGCTGTCTAGACAGGCCAGAGTGCCCCGCACAGCCCAGTTGACACCCTGCTTCCGTCTCAAAAACAAATTAGATAAATGCCACTCCAATTATGGCGATTCATAAAAATGCCACTGCAATTTCCAAACTTTGAAAAATGCCACTGCAATTTTTGCAAACTTTGGAAAACGCCACTGCAATTTGCAAACTTTGAAAAACGCCACTCTAGACTTCGAAAAATGCCACTGGAAATGGCATGAAATGGCATTTTTCAAAGTTTGGAAATTGAAGTGGCATTTCTCGGAAACACCAGATTTGGAGTGGCATTTATCAAATTAACCCCTCAAAAATAACTGGGCGAGCTGCTGGGTCCCTGGTGTCAGCCGCTCGTTGTGCAATTCTCTCGTTTATTGACTATGTTGACAATTGCATGAGACCCAGATGTCAGAAATCCATTAGGAGGAGCCATTTTTTTATTGGCTTGAAATAAGGAGGCACTTGCTTGCGTACTGCCATGACCTTGGCGGGTCCCTGCTGTCATCCTCTCCACGTACAATCATCTCCTGATTGTGTACGCGTCAACTTAGTAGGCCCACAAGTCAGCCTCTAAACCCGTGGAGGACAAATACAACCCATTTAAAAAAATAACAGCCCATTCCATACGTTCAAACGGGAAGTTCAACATTCAGAGCAAAGTAACAGGTTTGATCCACATATAGAGTACTGAACTTCCACGTTGACAACCATCATAGCCAAGTTAACTATCTACTCCCACTAATACTCTAGTAGCGTACAGGTACTAACTAGACGATGCCGGCCGCCATCTACGGTACACGCTAAACGCCGGCACCGGCGTCCTCCGCCTCTCCTCGGACTTGCCAGAGGTGCGATAGGGCGCGTTGCACGCGCGCGTTGGCCCTTTCCATGCCGGCGTGGTCCACCGAAGCTTCGGCTTCTAAGCGGGAAACCCACTTGACGAGCTGGTAGTAAAAATCGGCGTCACAAACGCGTGCGTGCCCGACAGCCTCCAGAGCTATTTGCCAGGCACCGGCCTCCACGTAGTCGGCCCAGTTGCGGGCGCTCTGCTCGCGACTCAGAGCATCGGTGCATTGCTGCTCCATGTCCCGCTGGCGGCGCAAATCGGCGATACGCTGCTCCTCCGCCAAGCGGTCACGCTCCAACAACTCCTGCTCCTCCGCTAGGCGGTCGTGCTCCAACAACTCCTCGATCTTCGCATTGCCATCTAAAGACCGATAGAATGCCTCCTCCCTCCGTCTGCCTTCCGGTGAAAAACCGAACACTAGTTCCGGCAGTGACCGCCTCCGGTGTCGCCTATCGCAGACAGGCGGGGGCATGGCGGACGTGGCGAGAGCGAGGATAAGTGGCGAGCGACGTCGGGCCGGTGGGGGCTTATGAGGATAGGGCCAGTTGGGTGATGGTGCCACCGGAGAAGCCCGGGAAATAGTAATTATAGGCGAAAGGTAGGCGAACTAGCGTGTCGCGGGAAACGCGACGGTTATCGCGGTCATCGGAATTCAATGCATAAGCAGGCATGGCTTAGCGCGCCAGCTTGCCGTGGAAAACTAGAAAAACTGAAATTATGACTTTGCCATCCTGTCCCTTCAGTTGTGCGTCCCGTCCGTGCTGGGTCGCACGCCGGCATGAAGGTCAAACGAGTGCACTCGAATCATCCAGATGAGGTACTCCCTCCTTGTCAAAAATGATTCCACCACTCATCATCTACCTTGGTTGGTTAGATTTTTGAATTAAGCCCTGCAAACCGGAAAGGAGGTAGTACGTGCGTGATCCGCTATTTATTCATGTAGGATCGAGTAGGTCGTTTTTTGAATTGAGCCCTGCAAACCGGAAAGGAGGTAGTACGTGCGTGATCCACTATTTATCCGTGTAGGATCGAGTAGGTCGGATAGTGTACGTGTAGGATCGAGTAGGTCGGATGGTGTACATGTACGATCGCATTAGCTGATGAACGCTCGCTGGGAGATAAGGCATTTGCGAACGTTTTTGCTGGCAGTTTCTTCAGATTCGCATGGCATTTTCTTCAGAGCAGCTTGTCAGTTTCTTTAGAGGTAGGCATTTTTATTCAAAAAACTACCACTTCGGATCTTGCGTCGGAACTAAAACTGCCAGGAGCGCATTAGTAGGCTAGCTAGTGATCGATCAGTAACTTGTAAACACTGAGCGAACAGAAATAAGGAACTGTTAGTAACTTGTAAACACTGAGAACACAAAAATAAGGATCATGCTCTGCACAGCAGTAAGAGCCGATCCGTTCAAAATGTTCGGACGAGACTCACAGGCCTGGCATTGTAATATGTTCACATTAGTAGCCCAAATTCAAAACCAACTAGTACGATTCCCATACATAAGATCAACATGTTACTGCATCTCAATGATTCACAGATCATATATAAATAAATATGTAGCTCCAAAAGCAAAGATCTAGAAAAAACATCTGTTCTTCCTACTAACATGGATGCATCTCTTGGCCAACGTTCAGTACAGACTGAAAGACAAATTTGTTTGTGAAGTCTACAATTCCTCTTGCAAATGTAAGTGGTTTCACCAACAGCTGGAACCATGAGAATGAAGCACACATGATGGAGGAACATCCGCTGCAATATGATTTGGTCTTCTCTCGATCACACGTCGAGACTATTTTTGGAATACAAACTTTAACTTAGGCAAAATTATGCCCATTGTATAATAACACCAAAGCAATGAAGCACCTAGTGTTGGCCAATAAATAGTACAATACTACTTTTCTGCAGTCCATGAAGTGACTATCCAATCTTCCTGTGTCTATTTTCAAATGGCACTGCATGCAGTGACTATACTATTCTCTTGTGCAGTTCAAGCAAAATTGCAGTCACTTTGTGTGTTTGCCAAATAGCAACGGGCAGACATCTTTGTCTGCACAGATATCAAGCAGCTAGTAAACATATACCCCACCTTGTATTTTTGATTTAAACATGTCTCTTCCGCTTAGCATCTGTCATGTTTTGCACTGGGCAATTTGATACAGTCATGTTTTGCCCTGGACAATTTCATACTGAATTGATTTGCTGGTTCAGAGCAGAAATATAGCGCATATTCTTCATCAGACCAAGGATATCCATGTTCGCAGTGATGGAAGAGGTGAAATCGATACAACCGAAATTGAGCATCTAATCATTGAATCCTGTCCTGCACCTCCAATGTAGGTCCACCCTGCCAATAAATTCACATGCAAACCACTTGTATTACTATCTAATGACAGTACAAAAAGAGTAGCAAGATAGTAGCAAACCATGTACCTTCGTAATGAACAGCTCATAGTGCCACCAATTGGATATAAAGGTTTGGAAGAAAACATGCTCCTAATGTTGAACCAGTTGGACTTTTTGTGCAGTTCCACTAAAATCGAGCATCCCTGTTTGCATAGATATTGAAAGTGTGATTACTATAAAAGCGGCACTAGTTGAAGCATAGACTCACAAATATAAGCATTCCAATTTCTTAATGGGAAAAGGTAGCAAGACTGTTTCTAACCACCTGTTTGAAGGAATAAATAAGGCAACAACGGCTGATGTCAGAAAGGCATATATAGTTCTTTCTGAAAGAATGATCGATTCCTGACCTTTCCTCTTCTTTTAAGCATATTTTGTGCAGTTCAACTAAAATAAAATGCCATCACCGCCTTGACAATTCAGTGACACTGTACAAAAGGAAATGACTTAACATTACATCATGATGTCAGGTATGTAGTCGACAGGCATTAGAGACAAACATACAGACCTCCTCCGATAACATAATGAACATTAATTTTAACAAAGGTGTGACTAGCTTTACCGGGATAATTTGAGTGAACTCTACACCCTCTGTTCCTTAATATAAGACGTTTTCGCAGTTCAATTTAAAGTACCCAAACGTTTAGTATTTAGAAAAATAGGTAGTAGTTTTCTTGAGCACATATCTGGGAAAGCTTGCCACACTTTATATATGTCCATACGCTAATGCAACACCATTTGAATAGTACAAATATACACTAATCCAGTGGCTAGTGCAACAGTAGAGTAGTTATTTTATTACAGGGTACAGTACAATGGTTTTACTGAACAGATTTCCATAAGCTCTAGCACTGGAAGATTTCTATAAGAATTAACAATACAAAATGTAAAGGTAATAAGTTTCAACATTGGTATACTAGTTGTGCAAGAGCATTAAACCAAATACAAAATTCTGAAGGTAACTAGCATTATTAACTAATGACAGTATTAAAAAATTGCAAACCATGTACCTTCAAGGTAAATATCATTTCGAACTCGAATGGACATGAAAAATTGCTATCCCAATCTTGATAATCAATCAAACATAAAAACTTGATCGAACGAATTAATACAATAGCCAAAGGAGGAGGTGCCCACTCTTGACCTTTCCTCTTGTCTTCATAATTTTTTGTGCAGTTTAACCAAAATAAAATGACATCAGCGCCTTGGCATTTTGGTGACACTGTACAAAAAATTGACTTATCTCATGAAAGTGAGGTATGTAATCTATAAGCATTAACAGTGCAAAAATCTGAAGGTAGTAACAAGTTTCATCGTTGGTATACTGGCTGTGCAACAACATTAGAATGCCTTAGCTGAAAAATCTTTAATACGACCACAATCAACAGCTAACCCTGAAATAATCCAGAGACATTAAATGGCATTACTTAAATTTATCGGTGGCATTAGACTGAATGCGGCATTAGTTAAATGTGGCATCACTTTAGCAGTAGCATTGGTTGACTTTACCGCTGGCGTTATACTAATAGAAAAAAAGTGGCAATAAGAGCATGGAAGACCCATTCGGACAGTGGGCGCACCAGTACGATGTACCTCCACGGACGCTTAGAGTGGTGAGGGAGGTATGGTTGCCCAGAGCAACAAATATCCAGGCAGCATATGTGGATGACGTCCCATTTTTGTTCTCTTTAGCCACCTTTTTCCTATGTGAGGACAACAAACCGATCGACCTGGTCATTCTCTATTGCGTTGTCATGCCTTTCTACCCTTCTTCAACCAAGAGACACGAGACTCGTTCCTTAGCTACTGATTTTCCCCTTTTTAACCTAGACGCGGGTTCGATGCCTACTCTCTTGGACAGTACAGTCTCCCTTCCTTTCCTTATTCAACCCAGACATGGATTAGTCTACATGAAGTAGGGTTTCCTTTAATAGTGCAAATTAAGGTTTTCGTCTGCATGACCAGCAGAGCAGAGGACAGGAAATTGGGAAGATGGTGGAGTGGAAAAAGATCCACATGCAGTGACAGTGGCGGAGCCAGCTCAAGTTTAGAGCCTGGGCAAGATCTAAGTGCTACCAAATTAATTTGTTTTTGCCTAAACAAAATTCCACGCTCGTGGCAGATGGGGCAATAGAACAAGGGTATGGTTCGAAAAGAGGTAGCATACCTGAGGGTCGGCGGGAAGTGGCTTCGCTCGTGGTCGTCGTCCTCCGCATGCACTACGACAGTGAGCTTGGGGACGGAGGCCATCCCGCGCGTGCGCTAGGTCTGAGAGGACGGCCTTGTCGTCAGTGCGTGACCTCGCTCACCGACGACGAGTGCGTCAACGCTGCACGTCCTTTTCTTCCCTGGCGGATCTGAGACCACCGGTGAGGAGGGAGAGAGAGGCCATCTTTTTTAGATCTAGAGAGAGGGTGATAGTGTGAGAAGCAAGTGGGCAGCCCATAACAAGAAAGCTCTGAAGCTCCAGCCTATATATCTTTTTTATACTACTAGTACTAGAGGTGGAGTAGTGGTAGAGTAGTTTATATTTTCTCTGCAAAAAGTACCAGTTAGTCGTGCTTTAAAACTGAACGGCACGCCATTAAAAAAATAAAGTCGATAACTAATGCGGCACCTTGGGCCAACGCGGCTAGATCGCATTTTGCACGAGAAATTATACACCATGTTTCGTTGACATGTGGTCCCGTTCCAACATGTCAGTGAGACGACAGCGAGTCCTTTTGTACAATTTCCGAAAGGACGTGTAGGCCGGGGCGCCTCTTCGTGTACCGTGGCAAACTGGCAACCGTCCACTGACTCTTCGCCTTTCCCTCTCGATTTGGAACTGCTGTCGCACGCTCTTCTTCCCTCCTCCATTTGCCTTCACCCTTCCTTCTGCCATTGTTTGATCGGCTTCTCCATGGAGGGAACAAGCCGGAAACGACCCCGTTATTCTTGCTCCGATCTGAAGATGACGTGGTGGGGGAACTCATTGATCGGTGTGACGTCATCACCTCGGCTAGCATGGCAGGTTCATTCAAGAACATTCTCGACTCAACTAATAACATCATTACAAGGAACCCAAGGGTCCAGGAGTGGTTTGATCTCCCCTATCTTCTTCACCGTGACCCTGCTGACTGGCGCGGGGACGAGGGAAGCCTCGCCTTGTGCAAGTTGATGCCGCTTGATAATGATACGTATGATGTTAAGATGCCATCGCTTGAGGGCAAGGCTTGGGCAAGCGCAAATGGAGATTGGGTTGCTTATATTGGGTACAATTGCGAGTGGGAACTTGTGAATGTGTACACTCGTCAGCGGATTCCACTTCCAAAAATCTCCGAGTGCCCTGAGGTTGAGCACACAGATGATCTACGTACGTTCAAATATGATCATGGTGACTGTCGTCTACGGAAGATAGCAATTTCTCGAGTTCCCAACCGCTCTTGGAATTACAAGAACTATCAAGTTGTTGCTATCTTCGACAAGCTTGTTGCCGTCCTTCGTGGTTCGACTGGATGGATATTACTCAAAAATCAGTTTCTATACACGGATGTGTACTGTGATGCAATTGAATACGAGAGTCTTGTGTTTGCTGCCACCACTCGTGGCACTATTTTTGCATGGGATCCTCGTAGTTTCGGTACGTTTGTCTTCCACCGTAATTATAATTGTTTCATCCACATGCATGCGAGTTAGCAAGTTTCCCTTCTCTACTAATTAACCTTCTTCCTGTGTTTCCAAGGTCCTGTGAACATTCCACCGCCTATACTTGAAAATTTTTATAACCAAGGGGGAGATGAAGATGGTGATGATCACGAGCATGAGGACGAGGAGGGCCCATGTACTCAGTGGCGCCTGGAAACTTCCGATGGATCACCCCTTCTTGTCTGTATACAGCCCACTGCTGATGTTACTACTGAGGGAGCAGGTGTTGTCTCCCATGGTCGCACTCTCCGGACCTATTCCAACACCCGTTGAATTGTATTCGGGATGGATACTAGTGTGCTAGCGCCAACACCTTCTGCCTGGTACAGTATTGATAGTCTTGGAGCAAACTCGCTCTTCCTTGGACAAAACTATCCAATGATAGTGAAAGGCGATCCAACTGCTGTTGACACAACATTACTACCATTTATGAGAAGCAACTGTATCTATACGTCGGACATTGCGTTGGTTCCCTACCCTGGTCCTGATATAGTAGGCCGCTTCAGCCTTGATGATCAGTCCTGCGTTGGTCTCGAGATTGAAAGTAGCTGGCTCTTCCGAGAGAATCGCTTGTGGTTCAAAGCAAGCGTTTCCAACGGCGAGGATTAGTTGAGTTGAAGTTCATTTCATTACTTGTTATTTGTTGTGTGATGAAAACTTTAGTATTTGCTAGAATGTTTTGTTGGAAATAATCTACAATCCAACATGTATCCTCGTTGTCGTTGTGTGTTGATGACTTGTTGTATTTAATGAATGGTACATTTCAGTTGCAAATGCATGTCATAGACTCAATTTATGAATGGTTTTCGAGTCACTTCTTGGAGTGTGATTACCGTAGTAGTATAGCCAGCATCCGGTTAGTATATGAAGTTACCACATCACATAGAACCAACCTAATACTGGAGTATGCTAGCCCTCCACCGGCGCGCTGCTTCAAATGGCGGAGGAAGTGAGAGGTCGCGTCACCTTGTGTCCAGATCTGAGATGCCACGTGTACCAGATGAATGACTCCAAGTTTGACCACCGTGATGCTAGGTGCGAGCCCAGGAACACTGTTGGAGAGACCCCCCTCATAATTTTCCTACATTGGTCGTTTGATTCATAGGATAGAATGCTATAGGATTTTTTCCTATGTAATCATGTTTTAATTGGCAATCTAGCATCCACTCCAACTTTTGTTTCACTTCCTTTGTTCCTACGAAGAGAGTACTTGCTCTAAATGATGTGCCGCTGCAAGAGCCGCCTATATTTATTAACCATGCTCTAAAAAGGTGGACCAGCTTTGGCTATAGTAGTACTGTACTAGGTTAGTAGGTGACCTTGCGCTTGGCTCTTCTCCTCTTCCGGAAGTCGAACAATAATGATGGTACTACAGTAGTACTTCTGGCAATCTGACACCAAATGAACTGCTGCACGTCCACCGCTTGTAAGCAAAAGTTTCTCCTCGTGCTGCGAGCCACCGCGCACGCGTTGGCGAGGGAGAAGGCGTAGTAAGCAAGCTTCTCGTCGTTCTGCGAGTTGACGGGACACATCAAAGTTATTTGTTAGTACTCTCTTCAAAAAGGGCCGACCATGTCCATGGCTACCATCCCGTGCTCTATCATTGAGTACATGCACTATTCACGTGCCATCGAGGAGAAAAAATATTACGTAGTACTAGGTGCCATCGAAGTGCACGACTCACTTACACACTACATATCTCCATTTTCTTGCATGACACGCCACCTTGATGCTAGATTTCCCGCGTGTCATGGAGGCATATAGTATGATTTTGTAAAATGGAGGCATATAGATGTCCCGCGTGTCGGCAAAAGGATGAACAAAGCTCATGTCTTAAATGAAAGAGTGGAAGAACATAGATTCCCGACGACCGAGAAGGAGCAACAAACCTCGGGGTGGAGCGTCTGCACTCATAATATTTTATATTATTCAGCGATATAAAATCAACCAAATCTCTCCACGTTCGTATACCATTCTATAGTATGAAAATAACTTTGAACGTAAGCCATTGATTCACTCTATCCAATGTTCATAGTTGGAAAATCCAAACAAAACCAAGCATTGGATCAACTCTTTTTTCGAGATCACCTCTTTTAGCACTTACTGCCTGCCCACCTAGCCCACCTATATATCCGCTCACGTGTGATGACCACAGGAGCTATCCACTCAGATTGTATGTTAAAAAAATAAAGGTCGATAACTAATGCGGCACCTCGGGCCAACGCGGCCAGATCGCATTTTGCACGAGAAATTACACACCATGTTTCGTTGACATGTGGTCCCGTTCCAACATGTCAGTGAGACGACGGCGAGTCCTTTTGTACAGTTTCCGAAAGGACGTGTAGGCCGGGGCGCCTCTTCGTGTACCGTGGCAAACTGGCAACCGTCCACCGACTCTTCGCCTTTCCCTCTCGATTTGGAACTGCTGTCGCACGCTCTTCCTCCCTCCTCCATTTGCCTTCACCCTTCCTTCTGCCATTGTTCGATCGTCTTCTCCATGGAGGGAACAAGCCGGAAATGACCCCGTTATTCTTGCCCTGATCTGAAAGATGACGTGGTGGGGGAACTCATTGATCGGTGCGACGTCATCACCTCGGCTAGCATGGCAGGTTCGTTCAAGCCCATTCTCGACTCAACTAATAACATCATTACAAGGAACCCAAGGGTCCAAGAGTGGTTTGATCTCCCCTATCTTCTTCGCCATGACCCTGCTCGCTGGCGAGCGGACGACGGAGACCTCGCCTTGTGCAAGTTTATGCCGCTTGATAATGATACGTGTGATGTCAAGATGCCATCGCTTAAGGGTAAGTCCTGGGCTGGCGCAAATGGAGATTGGGTTGTTTATATTGGGTACAATTGCGAGTGGGAACTTGTGAATGTGTACACTCGTCAGCGGATTCCACTTCCAAAAATCTCCGAGTGCCCTGAGGTTGAGCACACAGATGATCTACGTACGTTCAGATACGATCATGGTGACTGTCGTCCACTGAAGATAGCAATTTCTCGAGTTCCCAACCGCTCTTGGAATTACAAGAACTATCAAGTTGTTGCTATCTTCGACAAGCTTGTTGCCGTCCTACGTGGTTCGACTGGATGGATATTGCTCAAAAATCAGTTTCTATACACGGATGTGTACTGTGATGCAATTGAATACGAGGATCTTGTGTTTGCTGCCACCACTCGTGGCACTGTTTTTGCATGGGATCCTCGTACTTTCGGTACGTTTGTCTTCCACCGTAATTATAATTGTTTCATCCACATGCATGCGAGTTAGCAAGTTTCCCTTCTCTACCAATTAACCTTCTTCTTGTGTTTCCATGGTCCTGTGAACATTCCACCACCTATACTTGAAAATTTTTATAACCAAGGGGGAGATGACGATGGTGATGATCACGAGCATGAGGACAAGGAGGGCCCATATACTCAGTGGCGCCTGGCAACTTCCGATGGATCACCCCTTCTTGTCTGTATACAGCCCACTGCTGATGTTACTACTAAGGAAGCAGGTGTTGTCTCCCATGGTTGCACTCTCCGGACCTATTCCAACACCCGTTGCATGGTATTCGGGATGGACACTACTGTGCTAGCGCCAACACCTTCTCCCTGGTACAGTATTGATAGTCTTGGAGAAAACTCGCTCTTCCTTGGACAAAACTATCCAATGATGGTGAAAGCCGATCCAGCTGCTGTTGACACAATGTTACTACCATTTATGAGAAGCAACTGTATCTATACGTCAGACATTTCGGTGGTTACCTACCCTGGTCCTGATATAGTAGGCCGCTTCAGCCTGGATGATCAGTCCTGCGTTGGCCTCGAGATTTACAATAGCTGGCCCTTCCCAAAGAATCACTTGCGTTCAAAGCAAGCGTTTCCAACGCCGAGGATTGGTTGAGTTGAAGTTCATTTCATTGCTTGTTATTTGTTGTGTGATGAAAACTTTAGTATTTATAATGTATCCTCGTTGTCATTGTGGGTTGATGATCTGTTGGATGTAATAAAATGATATGCATGTGATAAACTTACTAAATTTATGAATGGCTATCGAGTCGCTTCTCTGAGTGGGTGCTGCGACGAGGCAAAAAGATATTTTCCGAATACATAATTGTACATGCATTGCAACAGGTTATCGGATGAGGCCAATCAACAATAGTACACTATTTGTACTAGCTTCACATGCTGCACTATCTCTACGTCTACGTACGTAATACAACAAGTTTTAAACTTGAGACCAACCACCCATCCTCACAAAGAACACTTTTTAACCTAGCACAGACTCCAGGAAATTTGGCCACAGTGTGAGGTGGGCCATATGTTAATGTGTTCGTTGTACGTAACCAGCACCTCCAATCCTCGATAGGAGTAGTAGGAGTAGTAGTAGGAGTAGTAGGGTGGCATGGGCCAGAACAAGCCTTCACGTCCAGGAGTACGGCACACGCCACCAGCACGACTTCCATCTAACACCATATTTCTTGGAGTCCGTGCTACAGCAATCTCTTCAACCTCGTCGTTTCTCTAACTCAGCCATCGCGTGGCGGGCGAGGTGGGGGTTTGCCGATAGTCGGTTTCCTCAACCGCGGTCCCACTTGTAAGGCCAACTCCAACGCACGACCCCAAACGGACCTCCGTTTTGCCCGGATTCTGTCCGTTTGGGTAGGGCAATGGGGTCGTGTCCGGGCCATTTCTCGGATGCGGTGGTCGTGCACCGAACGCGCGACCGCATCCTGGTCACATACATATTTCTTTGCAAACACATATCTTTTTTTCATCAATGATTTTTTGGAAATACATCACCAAAATTTTGACTAGAAAAGCAAGACCAAAGAAAACAAGAACCACAAGAATACATTTTAGAAGATATCCAACTTCCATAACTGCTCCTGTAAGTTGGATTAGTGCCTTCTCGATGCATTCATTGTTGATCTGCGGAGGCTCGATCTTGCATGCTTATTTCTTCTTCGAGTGTAAAGAAGTAGACGTGTCTAGCCTCTATTCTATCAACAAGTGCACTAGTCTCATCTCTAGCCTCTATGCTAGCTAAAAGTGCTAGAACATCTACTAAATTGCGCTCTATCAATATATCATTGTACTCTTCTTCCCAATACCAAAACTTGCATCCATTCTACACAATAAAATTTTAAGTTAGCACAACTAGTCTAATCCGAGAGCACAACCGAAGATTTGGTCGAGTTCTTCCTCCTTTTGCTGACACGTGGGACATCCAGCATCCAGGTCGTGTCATGCAAGAAAATAGAGTGGTAGGTGAAGCCACGTGATGTGCATCTTGGGTTAAACTGTAAATAGAATCTTACTACTCTTGAGTAACTCCAAAAGCGGCCACCGAAGATCTTTATTGGATTTGTTTTTCATCACCAGCACGTCGAGGTGAAAGATGTGCATGTTCAGTGGGTCCTCTTGCGTTTGCACTGACATGTGGGACCGCATATGAGCAAACAGACGATGGGCTCCGTGCGTCTGCTGGCTGGCTGAGAAGAGAGATAGAGGAGGGCTGAGCACGGACTCCAGGAAATTTGTTCTACGTACTCGATATAGTGGAGTAACCAGCACCTCGATATAGTGGGCTGGCATGGGCCATAACTAGCATTCATCTCTAGCAGTACGGCACACGCCACCCACACGAGTCCCATCTGACACCAATTTTCTTGGAGTCCGTGCTAGCTACAGCCATCTCTTCTCCCTCCTGTTTTCTCAGCCATCGCGCGGTGGGCGGGGTGGGGGTTTGCCGATAGTCAGTTTGCTCAACTGCGGTCCCACTTGTAAGTGAAAATGCAACACAGCACGCATTACCCCTTGAGCGGCGTGCCGGACAAACCGTGTGGGGGTGCGATGCGAACACGTCAGGCTTTTCCTTTTGAACTTGTAACTTGTAAAATTTGGTTCTGCTCCATGGGGCGACCGATAGATAGAAATAACGATTTTCCCTAGAGTAATGAGAAGTTTGGTTCTGGCGTGGTTCATGCATGGAGTACATCGGAAAATTATGAAGTTGATGTGAAAGGTAAGATAATTACTAGTAGTACCATATACTACTACATGGATTTGACGGAAAGATAAAGATACATACGGATCCATCAACGACATCCTCACGCCCTAGTGCACCGGGTCACCAACCGACGTGTGAGGAGCAGCGGCGTTGGCGGCAAGCTCAACGTGCTTCTGAACAATGCCATCCAAGGTTGCCCTGCGGTCCAAGAAGGCCAGCGTCCTATCGTCCTCCTCTTGCATGTAGTAGTCCATGTGGACGATTTGCGCATAGACGTGGGTGATTATGTCGATGGTGTCTTGCTGCGCCAGGCACTGCGCGGTGAGCGCGACCTCGAGGTGGACATTCTCCGGCGCGACGGCGGGCAGTCGCAGGGCCACCAGTGCGTCGAAGAGGTTGTCACCATAGAGACCGTTGAGGGTGGCAGGCATCGCAGATCCTGGGTGCGTGGGCTGGAGGCGTACGTCAAGGTCGTCCGCGAGCTTCTTGACGATGGTGAACTTGTCGAGGAAGCCGACGAGGACCTCGTCGAACAAGAAGACGAAGTTGTCGTCCAAGCGGCCCCTCGCCCTGGCGGCCTGAAGCACTACCTGGAGACGTTCCTCGGTGCCGGGCCGCAGGCCGGTGTCGTGGACCATCTAGCACAGCCGGCTGATGCTCGCACTCATCGCCTCCATGGGTCTAGCTTCTAGTCAACTGATCTTGCGATTGGAGTGATCACTCTTGCCCTTGGGTGCGTAGGTGCGTAGGATTTCGTAGATTGGACTGGCGGGAGCCTTTATATGAGAAGTGTAGACTGCGTTGAATTCATGTGCGTGTTGGCCATCTACTCCTCGCCCCTCTACTGCACCTGCCTTTGGCTATATGACAGGTTGGCCAGCCACCCGTTGGACCCACGTGTCATACACCCAAAGGCAGGTGCAGTAAGTCAATGAAGCTGCATCCCCCTCCGTGCCCGTGCATGCTTTCAATGACTTGAGACTACCAAACATCACATGCGGTGGTTAGTTCATTGCATGTAATCCTATTAAGTAGCAAAAAGACATTAAGTTACCTCGCCGATAGGAATAAAACAATACACCATGTATTTATTTACAGAGGGAGTAGTACATTTTTGTGACATGCATTACTAGATATTGCTAGTCAAATACTAAATCTAGATGGACATGGTAGTACTAGTAAATCTAGATGGTGGTGCTAGTACTAGTAGTAGTAGTACTACCAATGTAGTAGCACTGTACTACCCGTTGGTCAAATTATTACGTGCTGCTCCTCATAGTGAAGTGACAAGACCCTACGCCGGAGATGACACCTGAGTATAGGCGCCGTGTTCAGCATACCATAGTCAGCCTCACCGTCTGCAGTCACTATCATCATGGCTGTAGACCTAGCCTGCTTACAACTACCGTGTTCGACATAATTTCCCGTGCGTAGATGCCCGTGCATTGCACGGAACACCAAGATTGGGGGGTGGACGGCGCCGGCAGCGGCCATCGCGCCAGATTTTTCCATGGCCTTCTAGATGTGGTGGGGAGGAGATAAGGCTGATTGTGAGAGACAAGGAGTTGTTTGTAAATAGGGAACAAGTGCGGGCATCTTTTTGCAAAACTGGAGAAGTTTGGTTTGTATGCGTCAGATCTAGATCCGACGGCTATTGGTGAAAGATGGCAGGCACAACATCATCACCAACTCAGGACCTGTTTGATTCGCAGGATTTTGAAAACGCAGGAATAGGACACGGCAATATTACAAGTTTCAAACTGATATTACAAATGTTAGGAGTAATGCTGCACCTACGAAGAGGGAATTACTAGGAAGTTTACGTAAGAACTTTCGTTACTTTAGGTGGATGCAGCATTATCGTACAAACTAAAATCCACCGCCCTGACAAGTCACTAATGGGCAAATAAGTTTTCGAGTCTCTGGCCACTTGATGTTTCAAAAACAAATTCAGCTTCTGCGGAGACTTTGTCATTTAGGCTTAGACGCTTGCGGTGATCAACATGCCATTCATTGTTGTGCCAGAGAACGCCAAACCTCATTACCTTGAGCACACGTGCCTCCAGAACAAAGAACCTGGCCAATTTAATCTCAGATGTGCTACCTCGGTAGTCGATCAATTCAATTTCTATAAGATGGAGATCAAGGCATTCAATGAGATTGTTATAGTGCAGCACATTTTTCACTTTCGGGTCCTTTTTATCTGCAAAAGAAGAGAACATATTAGAGCAGCTGGCTGTATAAGATTGTCGTGTCATCAAGAGGTACCAATATCATTCGCTCATACGATAGGGTTGGCTGGCTAGTGATATTTTACCTAGGAGTACATGAAGAGCTTGGGCATTTGTTGCCTTCCACTATGTGGCCGATGCCATATTTCGCAAAAGTATGCCACATAATACGCATCGATGTCAAATCAAAAGATTTTGGCACCGCTCTCGCGATGTGAGAGAGTTGGCACCGCTGTGCACACAGACCCACATGTATAAACAAATCAATCAAACCAACAACACCAGCCTCTCACTCTCCCAAAGAAGTGTTTTTTTTATTGCCTCAGTCCTCTCTCTCTCTCTCTCTCTCCCACGCAAGTGTTTTTTCATTGCGTGAGTTAATTTGGCACCGGAGCAAAGTAGGTGATCCAGATTGGGGCACCGGGTGAGCAATGGAGGGGCATCGATGCTAAATGCATCACAAGTGAATTTGGCATGTGTTTTGGCCTACATAGTGGAGGGCCGTTAAAGCCCACTTTTGTACTACCTCTTATTTAGTATAAAATTTTGACCATATATTTATGTAAGAAAATGCCAATGCATGTCACTAAAAATTACACCATTTGAAATTATGTTCAAATACGAATCCAACGATATAGTTCTTAGTGACATGCATTAACATTTTGTCAGTTAAATCTATGGTCAAATTTTCATACTACAAAATAGGAAGAGTAAACCAGGACGGAGGTAGTACTTGCTCTTAGGGTAACCATAGAGTTACTGGAGTAGTCTAAGTTACTTTCCACTATGACTAGCCTAGGATACTATAGTAGTGCAACAAAAAAACGATGCAGGTGATCACGTGAGAAAAAATACTAAAAACATTTCTTTCGGTGCAGTGCATAGATGCAGTTTTGAACACTACACTTGTCATCGTAATTAGGGAAAATTACGAAAAATTTGAGCTACGTTGTGATTACCGTTTACTAATAGGAAAGAAGTTTCACCTCGATGAGTAGCTTCTCCGTGCACGGAAAGCATGTAAGGAATCCAACAACTTGATCCAGATTAGGGCCGATAGATTTTATTGCCAAGATCTTCACTGTGCGCATAGACTGGGTCAAGCTTGTGGGAATCATTTTCTGGAAGACGGTCGTAAATACATCAAGAAGAAATTTAAAAATGTGAATTTCAAGAAGACAGAGAAGAAGATGAGTGCTGTACCTGAACGATTACGGATCCAATAAAGAGTTCGGAGAATTTGGCAGATGAGTGCACCAACGCTGTCAATTTCGGCGCGTCAATGACCCTGATTTTTGTTGGACCTTCTAGATCCGATACAAGCAATCTCTCAAGGAAAGGCGCATTCTCAATGACCATAACGTGGAACAGCTGGAGTGATCTCTTCCTAATTGATGTCTTGTTGCGGGGCCAGCAAGACACATAAATCCATCAGAGATTCGTCGAGGAGATGTGGAGGCTAATGAACCCGTGGATCTGCTCAAGACAAAGGTACTCGAGCGCAGTACAGCTGCGGAGCAGGTGCTCCATAGCCTTCTTCGAGATGACAACGTCGAAGAGGTCGAGCTGCTTGAGTTGAGGGAGAAGAAGGGCGGGCGCGACATTAATCTGGGGAAGATAGCAGGAGCTGAAGCTGGCGCGACGCAGCGTTGGCGCGAGGCGGAGCGCGGACGGCGGCAGAGAGCGACATCGTCCAGCTTCAAAGCTGAGCTCCTCGAGCTGATCTAGGGCGGGGGATAAGAACCACTCGTCGAACTTGGGTTGGATCTTGCAGTTGGTACTGAACATGCGGATGTCAAGGCGTCTGGCTGGCCCAGGGTGCGATGAAAGGATCTTGGAGACTGCGGCCATGCGTTTGCAATCCCCGTCGCAGAGGCAGCTGTCGACGGTGAGGTTGAGGGGGACGCGGCGCCAGAGGGGGCGCCATCGCCGGGAGAGCAGGGCGGTCCGCACGGCAGATTTGGTGGGGAGGAGGCCGATGATGACGAGCAGCATGTCGTCGGGGAGGCTGCTGATGAAGTCCAGGCTCGCCGAATGCAGTTTTGGCTCGAGCCGCCTTCGCTTGTTAGCTGCCTCACCGTCCATCTCAACCGGCGGTGACGCCGGTGAACACGTGTGCTGGTGTGTGTTGTGTGCTGGGTGTGCGCGAGTGCGTCCTTCTGTGCATGCCGCCGCGCAGTGGTGAATTGTGCGCGAGTGTGTCCTCCACGCGGAAGAGGTGTGTCCTCAATGCGCCCTAAATTTACTAGCGTGCGGGGTGCTACCCCGAGTGGTTTCAACTTTGTTTACTTCACCGCGTGTCAGATGGGCCTCTAGTTTACTTATTTTCACCCACTGCCACATGGGCCAGCACACGAAGATACAGAACACGAGCTGACAAGGCAGCATGTGGACTGGTTAACCGGTCAACTAAACAATATACAGAGCTATACGCTGACACAGTGAGCGTATAATCCGTCGGTATAGAGTGTTCGTGTGAGAGGGGAGGCCCGTGAGAGATAGCAGAGAGAGAGAGAGAGAGAAAGAGCTACTCCCTCCGTTCGATAATGTAGTTCCAACATTTTTTTTAAAGTCAAACTTTTGAAACTTTGACCAAGTTTATAAAGAAATTACTTATATCTACAATACCAAAGATAAATGATAGTATGAAGTAAGTACATGTTGTGATGAATCTAATGATCTTTCCAGATGTAAATGTTTTTCTCCACATATACCTAGTCAAACTTTTCTGAGGTTTGACTTTTCAAAACATCCATATGCTTATGGACATGAGAGAGTCCCTAACTAGAGAGAGAGAGAGAGAGAGAGAAATAGAAAGAGTGAGTGAAAAAGTGTGTGTGCGTGTGTGAAAGAGACATGGACAACACTCGATAAAAGTCGAGAAAAAACGTGTGTGTCTTATGCAAACATATCACAGATGCATCTTCGACAACGGAAGCAAGGTGAGGAGATAGTGTGTGGTTGTTTGCAACCGAGAGAGCAAGACCCCTAGCACGTGGCCAAGAGGGGTCTGACAAACAAGGGAGAGAGGTCGAGAGAGACGTACGGAGAAAATGCAGACATGGGGAGGAGAGAGTGCATGTTTGTCATAGAGATCCCCTGGAGATCGTGATGGGACTACATGGGTGGGAGATTGAGTGACAAGGTGTGTGCGCAATAGAAGACACCCCGAGAGATGTCGAGATAGACGTATGGATGGAAGGAGACAATACGTGTGTTCCTGATGGCTAGTGAGAGATAATCATACTTAGGGGGGGAAGTGCTTGCGCCTATGATGGAGTGAGGGATTATGGTACTTATTAGGGGGGTGCGTGTCACATAGAGAGAGAACAAGGGCAGAGAGTGTTGGATGGGTCTATATGTATAGCGCGAGCGAGACATGTGTATGTGTGAACCAGGGAGATATAAAGTTTGAGAGAGATTGAGGAGCCCCGATAAGGCTGAGTGGTGCGTCAGATAGCTGAGAGGGGGAAAGAGATATTCCATCCGCTCGATAATGCAATGCATGTAACTTTTTTAGAAGTCAAACTTTGGAAACTTTGATCAGGTTTACACAAATGTTATTTATATCTTCAATACCAAAGATACATCATACGAAACTACATCTCATGGTGAATATAATGGTATATGTTTGCCGTTCCAGATGTAATTGTTTTTCTTTGCGTACATGGTCAAACTTTGTGATGTTTGACTTCTCAATAAATCAATATGCTATGGACCGAGGAGAGTGCCTAAGTCGAGAGGGATCAAGTGCGTGTGAAGGAGAATGAGTAAGTGTGCAAAAAGAGTATGTGTGTGAAAGAGAAAGTGACAACAAACGATAAATTAGAGAGAGAGTGTGTTTTTTTGTTTCTTAGGCGAACATATCACGCATGCATCTCCGAGATAGAAAAGCGAGGCGAGGAGATACACGAAGATAGCTAGTGTGTGATTGTTTGCAACGGAGAGAGACACCCCTATAGCACATGTCCAATAGAGGTCTGGCCAACAAGGAACAAAGGTCGAGAGGGACACATGGAGAACATGGACGCATGGGGAGGGCGAGAGGATGTGTTTGTGATAGAGAGACCCCCTCGAGATCGTGAGGGGACTATATGGGTGGGAGATCGAGGGAGGTGCGTGCGCGATAGAAAGATGCCCCGAGAGAAATCGAGATAGACCATGCACATGTTTGTGATGGAGACTAAGATTAGCTAGTCATATACATATAGGGGGGACAACGTGTGCCTACAATTGAGTGAGAGACCATCATACTTGGCTAGCTAGGCATGAGATCGTGTGTGTGTGCATGTGAGATGGAGAGAGAACGAGGGAGAGAGATAGAGTTTTAGATGGGCCTATCGAGTGCGAGTGAGATATGCATGTGTATGTGTGACCCAGGTAGATGGAGAGTTTGAGAGAGAGGGGGAAGAGCTCCGAGACGACAGAGTGGTGCGTGAGAGAGTTACGGGCAACAAGCCAAGGAATTTGTGTGCGTACGATGAGTGCACCCAGGATATCTAGCTTGGACTAGAGAATCATACATAGTGTGCGAGAGAGACCTATAGATGGAGTATATATGCATGCGAACTAGAAAGAGCCCCCCACCCACGCACACACACAAAGAGAGAGAGAGAGATGGAGAGAAAGAGAGAGGACCAGCAAGGTTTGTGTGTTGGATGCGTGCGACAGAATTGAAGATTGCCGGCGAGAGAGAGAGAGAGAGCAGGAGTCCGGGAGAGGGGGAGGTCGCGTTTTATGCATTAAAGACTGATATAAACCATGTTTCGATATAAACTTGTATTCAAATATTTAAATTGGAGAACATGTTGTCTGCAATCCACACATGAACGGATATATGCGTATATCAAACAAGTTCATTAATTTGACTTTCAACATGTTCATGGAGTACTATAATACTGTACAACATGCTATTCGATTGAGGTGTTCAATTTTGGATTTAGTTCACTATTTTGACCTGGTGAACGAGCTATTTAATTGAATCGAGATATTTCATTTTGGGTTTGATTCCCGTTTTTGAGTGGGTCAACTATTTGACATACAGTAAATCGCTAGCAACGAGCATGTAAAACACATTACTCCCGAGCATCATCTCTCCATCTAAAAAAGAAGTGGCAAGCTAATATTTCTAAATTTGATTCGAATCGACTTGGTAAGGTAGACGTGGATGCTCGTTCTCCCAAATTTTGAACGAACCGTTAAACATCCTCTTCTTGGTGGAATTCGCCCGAGCAAATAAATGGGAGACGCGAAATTACCGTCCTATGTGGGAGACGCATTAATTGGCCCGTTGTGCATCGAGGATAGGTTTGTAACTTCATCCAAGCACGCCTTCTCCTCGGCCGAAATGACATGTGCCGAATAATTCATAAACCATGGTCGGCAAAACACGCTCTCCTCGCCCGAAATAGCTCGCGCCCACTATTTCAAAACATGCTCTCCTCGCCCAAAATCGCTCGCGCCCACTATATTTCAAAACACGCCCACCTCGCCCGAAATCGCTCCCGCCCACTATTTGGGGAGAAGCAAAGTTACTATACTATCCCCGACCCTCAGTACACATACCCAAGCCGAGAAGCCTAAAGGCAGGGGTAGAACTATAACTCCCCCTCACATTTCAGACAAATGCGTTCGTATCCCAATCCCCCCATTCATACCTCGTGGGCGCCAAATCACCTTCTCCCCGGAAGCTCCCTTCTCCCGAGCCACGAAACC
This sequence comes from Aegilops tauschii subsp. strangulata, assembly GCF_002575655.3. Lineage (NCBI taxonomy): Eukaryota > Viridiplantae > Streptophyta > Magnoliopsida > Poales > Poaceae > Aegilops > Aegilops tauschii. The sequence goes on from NC_053039.3 coordinate 233,740,607, forward strand.
TCAGCCCCTCCTCCATGGCGCCCCCACCGCACCAATTTCACAGCCGCCCTCCTGCCTAATGCCGGAGACGGTTTCCATTCTAAGAAGCGTGTGCGTATCCTTGCATCATGAAATTTTATAGCATGCTGATCATATTTTCTACATGTTTCTTACCCATCTCTCTTTTAGAAAATAAGCTTAACAGATAGAAGAATTTCTGCACTGGTATCGTCTGTGAGGAAAGATTCTTGCAGGAATTCTCTGTACTCCAATGCAGATGTAAGTACCTGTTGTATATCACTATATTTTAACATCAGCATGTATTTTGTTAATCGGCGTGAATCCAACCTTTATCTTATCTAAATTTAGTTGTAGCAAAATGTATGATTAAAGGCCACAATGTTGATTTTTGTAAGGAAAACTGCCTGGTAGTTTTGCATCCTGAGCTGCATGAGTGTACTATCTCATATCAGTGGGTTTGATTACTTTGGTTCTATAGTGGGTTTTCAGTGTTTTTTTTACTGTGTTGTCCTGTCGTATCCCTAGCTCTTACATCATACTCCCTCCGTCCGGATTACATGTCGCAGAAATGGATAAAACTGGATGTATCTAGAACTGAAATACGCCTAGACCCATCCATTTATTTCCGGATGGAGGGAATACATGTCAATATGTCATGCCTTTCTATGCTTCGGTACCTATTCCATCTCTACTGTAGCATGTTTTATAATTGAAGCACCATTCTTCTATATAAGGCATGCAGGGGGAAGATGGCTATGTTAGAATCTGAAGGGTTACAAACCAGGTCTTTGCAAAAGATCCAAACACGAGGAGATAATAAACCAACTCCATTTTTCATAGATACTGTTCCAGCACAGAGAAACCCAACTCCCACTGATAATAAGCAGATTCCAGTGGCCAAAGAACTAGTCCGCTCCAGTCCAGCAAAAGAATGTCAACTCCATTCTTAGAAGCGTGTGCGTATCCTCGCATCATGAAATTTTATAGCATTCTGATCATACTTTCTACATGTTTCTTACCCATCTCTTTTTAGAAAATAAGGTTAAATGATAGAAGATTTTCTTCATTGGGATTGCATTCGAGGAAAATATCTTGCGGGAATTCTCTTTGCTCCAATGCTGATGTAAGTACCTGTTGTATATCACTATATTTTTACATCAGCATGTATTTTGTTAATCGGCGTGAATCCAACCTTTGTCTGATCTAAAATTTGTTGTAGCAAAATGTTAAAGGCGCCAATGTTGATTTTTGTAAAGAAAACTGCCTGGTAGTTTTGCATACTGAGCTGCATGAGTGTACTATCTCATATCATGCACATTACTGAATTGTAGTGCTGCTCTGCTTGCCCATTCATTCATTGTGTCAATGTTGCTTTCGATTACCTTACCTGGCTGATGATAGCTGTGCCATATTGTGTTAATTTGGTGTTGGCTAGTTGCCCAAACGTTCATTGTGCCAATGTTGCTTTTCTATTATCCGACTTGGCCAATGATAGCAATGCTAGTGTCTTAATTTGGTGCAGGCAGCTGAAGATAAGAAGACAAACTCTGAAAACAGCAAAGCAACCCCATTGTTTATTTCCAATAAATCTAGGCCAGGTAATATGCCAATAACTCATGATTAATCTGTTTGGTTCCCCTCCTAATTTATGTTATGATGTAGTGGTCGAGACACTCTCCACTATGAATAATACAAGCCTGCCAAAATCTCCATCTGAATCTATTCAGTATCCTCTGTCTCGAATGCAACGGAAAAAATGTATGTTTGTGAACCAATTAATGGCTGAAGGAATGATGGAAATGGTGGAGGAATCAGAGGTGCAGAGTCGTGCGACACAACAACTGATCAATGTTTTCAGAGACAGTGTAGCAAAGCAGCAAGAACTTGCCCACATGCTTATGGGCATCATCCATGCTGAGGTTGCAGATTGTGACGTTGTAGATCGTTAGGTTCTATTCATTTATTTGCACTGGCATCAATCTTTGATTGCCCAGTGGATGTAATTTCCTGTAATATATGCTGGATGTGCAACGTTTTTCCCTGTATGCCGTACCTTTGCTTGATCGGTTTTGGTCCTGTGCATAATTGCTCGTCGTAATGGACTCAAATTATCTAATTTGGCCTAAAGACATGTACGAACTTTAGTGGGCCCATTAAGTTAATGGGCCATTACCAGGCCGAAAGTTAATGGTCGGCCCTCTTAACTCCCGGGTCGTTAACAGGCTGACATTGAAGCGGGCAACAGGTGGGCCCAATTGATTTCACGAGCCGTTAACAGGCCGTTACTAAGTTCGGGCTACATATGGCCCAACTATACTGTGGGCCTTTAGCAGGACGAAAGAGACAACGGGCTTGTACTGGACCATGTAGAGCATGGGCCGCTAAGAGGCCGAAAGTCAGGTCGTATTGTAAATGGCCCAACTGTGTTGTGAGCCTTTAGCAGGCCGAAAGAGAAACCGGGCTGGTATTGGACCATGAAGGGCATGGGCCATTAAAAGGCCAAAACTCAGGCCCGACTACAAATGGCCCAACTCATTTATGGTTCGTTAACAGGCTGAAAGGCACACAGGGCCGGGAATTGGCCCAACACTTAAATGGGTCGCTAAAAGGCCAAAACTCAGGTCCGACTACAAATGGCCCAACAGATATATGGGCCGTCACCAGGCTGAAAGACACACCGGGCCAAAAATTGGCCCAACACTTAAATGGGTCGCTAAAAGGCCGAAACTCAGGTCCGACTACAAATGGCCCAACTGCTAATGGGCTGTCAACATGCTGAAAGACACACCGGGCTGGAAATTAGCCCAATATTTAAATGGGTCGCTAAAAGGCCGAAAGATGTACATCGTGAACATTGGCCCATCCACTGAATGGGCCGTTAACAGGCCGAAATCTCATGGGGTCGATATTGAGCCGAAATATATAGCGGGTTGTTAACGGGCTCGAACTAACGATGGGATGCAATGGTGTCAAATCTTTAACGGGCCGTTGACGGGCCGAATTGGCACATCTCGTATGGGCCGTGGGCTTAAATGGACCTGACACAAGTAGGCCTCATATGGGCCGTCCTGCTATTTTTTTACTGGGCCGACCTTTTTCACCGGAATGGGCCACTGTTGGGCCGTGCCACGTGTCGACCTATCATAGGCGACTCCTGTCCAATGAGTGGATGACATCTGTCCCAACGGTGAGGCAACACGTGTTTCCTCCGGCCAATGATGATTTTACACGTGGAAAATACCCATTGGTCCGGGCTGTTAACGGGTTATCGGATCCAAAACCGGACCCGATAGCTTAACGGCGTTCCGTTACGGTGGATGCCACGTGTCGGTCACCCTTGACGAAAGCACTTCTATGACGCGCGATTTATCGTCATGGAAGTGGACACTTCCGTGATGATAATTTTGGTAATGTCATCGAACACTTCTACGACAGCACAGGTATGACTATCTTGATTCTGTCATAAATTTGTCATGGATGTACATGCATGACAGAAAACATGACCTACTGTGACAAACACGTATCATCACGGAAGTGTCTTTTTTTGTAGTGTTGGCGGCTGGGTTCATCATTGAAGTGTTTCATCCTAAGTGGTTGGCTAATCCGGTGCTAGTACTTAAGAAGAACGGCACCTGGCGTATGTGTGTGGACTACATAGATTTGAACAAGGCTTGTCCAATGGATCCTTTTTCCCTCTCTCGTATTGATCAAATCATTGATGCTACAGTGGGTTGTGAGCGTTCGAGTTTTCTGGATGCATATTCTGGTTACCATCAGATCAAAATGGCAGTTAAGGACCAGGAGAAGACAGCTTGCATAACTCCCTTTGGAGCCTTCTGCTATGTATCTATGCCTTTTGGGCTCAAGAGTGCCCAGGCGACTTATCAGCGTTGTGTGCAGAATTGTCTTCATAATCAGATCGGCCGCAATGTTCATGCCTATGTGGATGATATTGTGGTGAAATCCAGAGAGGAGGAGACATTGATAGCTGACTTGAAGGAGACTTTTGATAACCTCTGGGTTTATAAGATGATGCTTAATCCGGCCAAGTGTGTCTTTGGTGTGCCGGCGGGCAAGCTCTTGGGTTTTCTGGTGTCTAACAGGGGCATTGAAGCTAATCCGGAGAAGATCAAGGCTATTACTTCACTGGCTAAACCGAAGTGTGTCAATGATGTTCAACGCTTGGCAGGCTGGATTGCCGCCTTAAGCCGGTTTATCAGTCGTCCTGGGGAGAAGGCCATCCCTTTATATCAGATGCTGAAGAAGACAGATGACTTTGTCTGGAGTGACGCCGCCAATGAAGCGTTTGAGGACCTAAAGCGGCAGCTAGCCGAGCCGCCTGTCCTTGCTGCTCCTGTTGATAAAGAGCCCTTGTTGTTATATGTGGCTGCTAATGCCCGGGCTGTTAGTGTGGCTATTGTGGTGGAGCGCAAGGAGGCCAAAAAGGAGTATCCGGTTCAATGACCGGTTTATTATATCAGTGAGGTACTTATTGAGTCCAAGCAGAGGTACCCACATTGGCAGAAGCTGGTGTATGGAGTTTTCATGGCGAGCCGGAAGCTTAAGCAATATTTCCAGGGTCATCCCATAACTGTGGTCAGTTCTGCTCCTTTGGGGGTTATAATCCAGAACAGGGAAGCAACTGGCCGGGTTGCCAAGTGGGCCATTGAGCTTGGACCTCATGGGTTAAAATATATGCCTCGGACGGCAATCAAGTCCCAAGTGTTGGTGGATTTCATCAATGACTGGACAAAGTTGCAGGCACCAGAAGAGAAGCCGGATCATACTTATTGGACTATTCATTTTGATGGGTCCAGGCAATTGGAGGGCTCGGGGGCTGGAGTCGTATTAACTTCCCCACGAGGTGATAAGTTTTGTTATGTTCTCCGTTTAATGTTCCCTTGCACTAACAATGCAGCTGAATATGAGGCTTTACTCCATGGTCTTCGAATGGCTAAGGAGATGAATTTAAGCCGGGTTAAGTGCTTCGGTGACTCGGACCTGGTGGCTCAGCAAGTGTCTGGTACTTGGGATTCCAAGGACCCGCTCATGGTAGCATATCGTCGAGAGGTGGATACTGTTGCAGGTCACTTCAAAGGTTATCAAGTTGATCATGTGGACCGGCGGAAGAACGAAGCAGCGGACGCTTTAAGCCGTTTGGGTTCCCAACGTAAACCGGTTCCACCCAACGTCTTTCTGGATGTGCTACATAATCCGTCGGTCAAGCTCCCCACAGAGGAAGATTTGGTTGTTCCTGATCCGGAGGCTCAGTTGGTGGCGGCTCTCCATGTCATCCCGGATTGGACGGTCCCATATTTGGCGTATATGAACCGGGGCGAGTTACCGGAGGATGAAATTTTGGCCAGGCAGATAATCCGGCGGTCCAAGTCCATGACTATCGTCAATGGAGAGTTACATCATTGCAGTGTGACAGGAGCATTTCAGCGTTGCGTGTCTCCAGAAGAAGGCCGTGAGATTTTGCGTGAGATCCACGAAGGAGATTGTGGTCACCACGCCGGTTCAAAGTCTCTGGTAGCCAAGGCTTTTCGTCACGGTTTCTATTGGCCGATGGCTCATGCCGATGCTGAGGACTTGGTCAAAAGGTGTGATGGCTGTCCAAAATTCTCACGACGCGCTCATGTACCGGCTCAAGAGTTGAGGATGATTCCAATCACTTGGCCATTTGCGACTTGGGGGCTGGATATGGTTGGGCCCTTTAAGAGATCTAAGGATAAGAAGACCCACCTCCTGGTGGCAGTTGATAAGTTCGCTAAGTGGCTGGAGGAAGAGCCAGCCAGTAAGTGTGATGCAGCTACGGCGGTTCAATTCATCAAGAAGGTGATTTTTCGGTTTGGCTTTCCACATAGCATTATAACGGTTAATGGCACTAATCTGTCCAAAGGTGCTATGAAAGACTTCTGTCAACGTGAGCACATCCGGCTTGATGTATCATTAGTGGCTCACCCCCAGTCTAACGGTCAAGCGGAGAGAGCCAATCAAGAGATCCTTAAAGGCATCATGCCCTGGCTCATGGTCCCTTTACAACGGACGTCGGGTTGTTGGGTGGAGGAGTTACCTTCTGTGTTATGGAGCATCAATACCACGCCCAACAGATCCACGGGTTACACGCCTTTTTCATGGTTTACGGGCAGAGGCGGTTCTCCCTAGTGACATCCGTCATGACTCGCCTCGTGTGGCGGCTTATGTCGAAGCTGACAATGAGAAGGCACGACAGGAAGCACTTGACCTGTTAGATGAGGAGCGTGACATTGCAGCAGCTCGTTCCGTCGATTTACCAGCAAGATCTGCGTCGCTATCACAGCCGCCGGGTTAGAACCAGAACTTTTCAAGAAGGCGATCTGGTGCTCCGACTCATCCAGGATCAGACTGATATGCACAAGTTATCCCCGCCTTGGGAAGGGCCCTTTGTGGTCAGCAAGAATCTACATAACAGGTCATACTACCTTATCGATGTTCGAGAGCACAAAGACTCACGTAAATCGGAGGAGGAGACCCAGCGGCCGTGGAATATCGCTCATCTTCGGCCTTACTATACTTGAGCCACAGGCTCTTCTTATGTACATAGTTATGACAATGTATATACTATGATCAATATAATAAACCGGAGCCTCGGCTGAAGCGGGGTCTTTGTTTTTTTCTTACATCATGTGTGGTTACATGGGGGCTTCTGTTATAAAGCGGAGTCCTATTTGCTCATTTGATCCGGCTTATAAAGCCATATATGAAGAATCACTTGGGGGCTTGGTCGTATTCGAACCATAGCTACACCTCTTGACCAGCGTAAGGCCACCAGGGAAATCACTTGGGGGCTTGGTCGTATTCGAACCATAGCTACACCTCTTGATCGGCGTAAGGCCAGAAGGAAATCATTTAGGGGCCAAAGAGAGTGTTGCAAAAGCACAACTCAAACATAGGCACCCACTGAGCACAGCTCAAAACATTGCTTGGGGGCTCTTTGCTTCTCAAAGAACAAAGAGTCTACACCCTTGTAATGGGCTATCAAGCCAGGCTTGGAAGCCAGGTGTATTCACCTAAAACCCTGGGTTATCCTGCCTCTTTAAGTAAGCCACTTCGTCCAGCTAATCCTGGTATGACCCGCCGAACGTTTGACAAGTCAATCTCATAGACCCTGAACTTGTCAAAGTTAAAACGACGATTGGTTAATGTGAGGTCCATCTTAAAAGGCTTTGTAAAATGGTTTAACTCAGTGGCCTGGTAGCCCATGAAAAACCTCAATTTGGGGCCTAGCAGCCCGTGAAAAGCCTCGCATGTTCCTTTTATGCTTTTATTTGCCAAGTTCTTTTTCCTTGGATGAGATTTATAATATATTTTTGATAAACCGGCGTTTATTGACCCGGCTTGGCTTTCAACTACAAGATGTCAGTACATGATCAGCTATAATCCGGCGCTTATTAACCCGGTCTGGTTTCGACTATAAGTCGCCAGTATTATATATGGATAATCCGGTGTTTATCACAACCCGGTACGGTTTTATCATAAACCGGCACAATATGGAAGGAGTTATCAGTACTCAAGATTGGGGTTACCACCCTTACTACAAAATTTGGTCAACCAACGATGTGATTCAATGTCACAGGTATCATTTATTTTCATATTTGATTATCTTTTTACAGCCTTGGTTATAAACCCTGGCTATATATTTGGGCATCATGACCCATCTGACGGTAAACCGCCAGGACACTTTCAACTTCTTGTATGCAGGAGCAGCTACGGATTATGAACATCATATATCTTAAACATGGCGAATTAACGGTGTCAGGCAAAATAAATATGCGCAATGGCATAGTAGACAAAGTGTTTGAACTAGCCTATTACAAGACACTTTAATGCACAAAAGAATAATTGTTTTTCAGCAAGTGTTGCAGCACGCAGAAGGCTAAACTGGCCTCCGGATCATGACTCGTCACCAGGCTGACTTGACGGCTGCGGATCATCTTGCGCCGGTTCATCCTCCTCATCTCTACCCAGTTGCTGGAAGTCAATGGTTGCCCAATCGATCCCAGTTAGGGCTTGGAATACAGCTTCGTCGCTTATAAGTGTGGACGGTTCAACGTCAAGGGCATAGGTGTGCTTACGGATTGGCGGGATAAGATTTTGAGCTTTAGGAGTTGGTGCAGCAACCGTTTGTTGTTGACGTCATAACTCACCTGATAGTATGAAAGGTCAGCTTCTTCAGCGAGTGGACGCATCTCTCTGGTTATGACTCGAAGGTCATCATTGTCAAAATCTGATCCGTCTTCCCTTAAGCTCGGATAGCCTTTACGCACATCCACCGGATCAAGATCAGGCACCCATGCTTTAGCCCGGGTTAGCGCGGTCAGCGCACCCGCCCTTGCAGCCGATCTTTTTAATTCTTCAACCCGGGCAGGCAGCATTGACAACCTTTCTAATGTTTCTTTGATTAAGGTTGGGGGCGGCTTGTTATGAGAAGCAGTGTATATGACCCGTTGCGCGCCGGTATATAACTGCTCTATAAGAGTATAGGCATCCTTCAACTTCTTCTGCATGTCAGAGCCCAGATGAGTAGTGCGAGTTCCTGCATCATTACGAACATCAGTAAACCGGCAATGTATGGGATGATATGTTGAAAACTTAAAGCGAGGATACTTACCAAATATAGCAGTGGTCATGGCATTTATCTGCCGCTTTAAACCAGTCAGCTCTTCTGCCACCGGTTTAAGGGTTGCTTCTGCGTCTTCAGCTCTCTTTTGTAAAGTGGTTTTTTCTATGTCCCAATCCGCCTGCTCCTTCTTGAAATTTTCCTTCAATTTCTCCATGGCTGCTAAGGCACTGGTCAGCTCATCCTTGGCTTTGGAGGTTTCTGCTTGCTGGGACTTGATGTTCTCATGAAGATCAGCGGTTTGGGCTTCCTTTTTGCTCAGCTCAGCCTATAAGAGAAAGACATATTATGAGTTGGCAGCACATATTTGAAGTACCAAGCACATAACAAGTTATACACTTGATACTTGGGGGCTAATGCCTATTTTCTTGTTATCAGAATTTTTTTTAAAGTCCCAAACACAATACAAGTATTATTCTTGGCACTTGGGGGCTAATGTATATTTGCTCAAAGTAATATTACGGGTATTCTTCTAAAATCCCGGTTCATCTTGGAAAGATAAACCGGCCCTTGGGGACTGCATAGGCGAAAGTTACAATATTACAATTGTAAAGTACCGGTTCATCTTAAAAAGATAAACCGGCCCTTGATGGCTAAGCATGTAGAGTTGAGATATTTCAAAGTCCCGGTTAAGATTGACATCATGAACCGACCCTTGGGGCTACTGGAGTTGATATTTGAAATTGGACATAATGGAGAAATAGTTATGCCGTTACCTCATATCGCTCCTTCATCAGACTCACTAAACCGGCTTCGAAGTCGCGGCTTGTGTACAGACGGTTTAAAAAACCAGAATGAATGTCTTGGGCGTTAAGGTGGGCATAGCTTGACAAATCTATGTTCCACTTGCCTTTGCCCATAGCAGAAAGCTCGTCCTTGGCACTATGCTTCGATAAAGCAACAGGATTGCCAGGGCGCTGTGGCCAAAGCCAGTAATCATAATATCATCCTCTTTGTCATCAGCAACCTTCATTGGAGTTGACGGTTTATCAGCAGCTTTAGCTGGACTTGACGGTTTATCATTAGTTCGGACCAGACTTGTCGGTTTATCGGCATGGCCCGTTGCATCAACTTCTACTTGTTCAACAAAAAAGTCATGATCTTGTGGTGGCGGATCATCAAGCATGGCGTCAGCATTTGTTTCTTCTGGATCTGGAGTTTTTTCCGGTTCAATAACTGCATTGTTGTCAGCCGGTTTATTTAACCGGGCCTTCTTGCTGGGTCTAGGCTTGGCGCTGAAAGCAAACATAAAGATCAATAAATCGGGCAAATATAATATATTAAGGACAAAATTAGGCATAACTCACCCAGGAACCGTCTTGAGGGTGGAAATTGTGTGGCCGTTGACTCGCCAGAAGATGAATGAGGTGTGCCCTGATAATTTGAATCAGACGGATTAAGGGGTTGTCGGAAACAACCAGCCTTGGGGCAAGAAGTATTAGGAATATAAGATACCTCTGATCGATGTTTCCGGACTGGAGTGTTCGGTAAACCGGCGGAGGTAACTACCTGGCCGCTGTGCCGGGTTGTGCGGTGGGCTTCGTGTTGCTGCTTCTTCAAAAGAAATTTTGGGTCCAAGTGAGCTAGGGGGTGAGAAAATTGTACTTTCCGGTTTGCTTGACGGATTTCTGTGTTGGCAGAGGATCTGAACAGGAGGAAAGGATAATTACCTCTGCATCCTCAGCTTGGCTGCCTTCAGCGTCGTCCTGATAATAGTCATTGTCAATGAGGTGTATGAAAAAAGAACCAAGGGAGTCAAGTTCTACCTCTGAGTCCGGATTATCCAGGCCAGCATCAGCATTTGGTTCAGAAGACTCAGTGGTCCTCTTCTTGGCAGGTTTTTTAGTAACCTTGGTCTTGGGCCGAGGTGTCTTGGCCGGTTTATCCTGTGGCTTCTTCTTCCAGAACGGATCATCGCCCTGTCAAAGATGGACAAAATTTTGAGAGAGTATTTAAAAGGATTAAGCTAAAAACAAAAGGTTATATGATTCTTACAGCTGGCGTTTTATTGGAAGTGCAGAAAGGACTTAACCCTGTCTTGCTACAAACAACCTCCGGTTCATTCAGTATTTTCTTGACAGACTCAGTAACTTCAGCCTCTGTTAGCTGAATATCAATATGTCGTTGGGGATCTTTCAAACTCCCTGTGTCCTCACACATTAAACCGGGGCGCCGGCTTAAGGGCAGAATGCTCCAGGATATCCAGCAGCGAACAAAGTCGACGCCTGTTAAACCGTTCGCCATAAAGGCTCTGAGTTTTGAGAGTTGTGGTGCGTAGTTGGACCGTTCCTTTGCAGTCAGCCTCTGAGGAAATGGATGTGTGTTGCTAAGCCGGTGAGGTCGATAACCTGGCAGAGGATTTTCATCAGTTGGAGACGTATCTCGGCAATAAAACCAAGTCTTATTCCAGTCCTTGGGGTGACTATGAAGCTTGGCGTGAGGGAAGCTAACATCTTTCCTCTTTTGAATAGCCATTCCACCAAGTTCAGTGTTGGGTCCGTCTGTAAACTCTGTATGGCGGTTCAAATAGAAGAAATCCCTAAACAGTTCAACTGTGGGTTCCTCTTGAAGATAAGCCTCGCAAAATACTTGGAAATTGCAAACATTGGACACAGAGTTTGGTCCAATGTCCCGAGGATGGAGTTGGAAACTAGGAAGTACATCTTAGAATTTTTTTGATTCGGGAGGGCTAAACCCTCGACCCAGGTGGTCAACAAATACAACTACTTCTCCATCCTTGGGCTCTGGAGGATTTTCTGGACCGGGGGCCCTCCAGTGGATGACTTCTTTCTTTGCTAAAGCGCCGGTTGCGACACATCCCTCTAGTTGCTCTTCAGTAACCCGGGAAGGGACCCAGTTACAAGCGTAAAATTGTTTGGCCATTTCAATGAAAAGCTGGAAAAAGATCGATGCCGGTTTAAGATTTATGACGAACAAGCATAAAGCGACGCAAGATTAGAAGCAGAAGACAGAGGCATATACACGTTGTTAAACCGGAGTCTGCCATTGTTAAACCAGAGTCTGACATTGGAGGAGTTACAAAGATAAACAAATTGGCGGTTTAAGAGGGGACTAATGGTACCTGCCGGATTATCATTTTCTAAAAAGTTAAACCGCCTACATTGGCATGGAAGGTGCAGATCTAAAAGTCTAAGCAAGGGAAAAACAAGTTTCACAGAGTGATATGGAAATTTCAGATCTACAGCGTATCAGTAAATCAAAATATATTCAGACCTAAGATACAGGTGTTTAAAGCAGTTCATCAGGTTTGGATGAGTTTCTCTATACGAAGAAGATGTTTTAAGAATGAAAAAGGGGATTATAACTGTGACTGCACAAGAAAAAGTCAGATCTGAGGTCGTCATTTACACTACGGAGATGAACAGAGAAGAACAACTTTGAACCCCGATGAATGCCGGAACCCTAATGGCGGATCTAGAGCAAGGAGGGGGGAAGCTTACTGTTGCTGATGGATCAGCGAAGGCGCGCCGCGTTTCTCTGGTACGTTCAGGTTGATGCAGCGGCCGGAGATGAGGTCAAGGACGGAGTGTAACATCCCAAATTTTCAATTTGGTATGTTATACATAGATCATCATTGCATATCATATTTTATTGCATTTTGACAAATCCTCGTTAAATCCTAAGCAACTCAAGGACCCTCGGAGAGAGTTGGGGATTTTCTCGAATTTTCATATTTGATTTTCATCAAATATTAAGACGGGGATTTTGGTTTTAATTATTTTCTCTCCGGAAAAATATTTCATTTTAAAAATAAACGAGAGGAGAAAATATGACTTCTCCAAAACCATTGAAATACTGGAGGAAAAATGTTAAATTCTTTTATTGGAATTTATTCGGATTTTATTTGCAATTTTTATTGCATTAAAAATATTGCATGTTTTCAAAATATTTATTTTGTGTTAAAAAATGTTCACCCTATTCTAGATTTTCTAACTAGATGGGGAAAATTTATTTTATATTTTTCTGATGTTTATTTATTTTTCTGTGAATTATTTTCTGCGGAACTTATTTAAAAAAAACACGCGCGCGCCCGCTGGGCCGAGCCCAGGCCGCCGGCCCACCCCGCGCCCCTCTCTCCTCACCGCGCACGGCCGCCGCCGTCGCCGTGTCCGCCATGGACACGGGACCGAGCCCGCCGCTCGGCTTGCCCCCTCCCCCAAGCCTCCGGTTCCCCCCCTTTATATACCCCCCTCTCTCTCCTCTCATCAAGCCGCCGCCGCCGCCCGCCTTGCCCGCCGCCGCCGCACGGGAGCCGCCGCCGCCGCAGGGAGTCGCCGCCCCTCGCCCTCGCCCGCACCCCCGCACCCCGCACCCCCGCGCCCCGCCGGAGCCCTCGCCGGAGCCGCCCCGACAAGGTACTGCCTCGCTGCCCGTTCGTCGTTGCCGGTTTTTGTTAAAAAAAACCTTTGTTTTAAAAAAACCCTAGATCGGTTTTTTTCCGGTTTATTATTTTGCGAGCGTTTACCGAACCGTTCGTTTCGACGAACGCGTTCGTCGGTTTTTCTCTGTTAACGAACATCCGTTCTTTAACCGTTCATCTGTTTTTCTTTTTCGTCAAATTTTCCGCTATTTTTTCTCAGATTCGATTTCTGATCGAATCTTCGTTTCTGTTTAACTTCTCGCTCGTTTATCGGAATCAGGCGATTCAAGCGCCTAGAGTTTCGTCTCGAAATTCTCTTCCGTTTAACCTACTCAAACAAGTTTTTGCTACAGTAAAATTTGACCTAGATCCAGATTAGTAAACGAAGCTATTTTCTTTCGCCGTTTGACTTTCGTTGCTTCTTTCGAGTTGATTCTTTTTGCAAACCGGAGTTCTTAAGTTGAACTTTCTGGTTGGATCTTTCATTCGAGTTTTACCTGTGCATTAGCTGAGTACTGATTGTATGCTTGTTTGTTTGTGATAGAGTACCCGGAGTGTGCCGCTTGTTACTTTGAATCGCTAGGTTTTGCGGATCATCAGCAAGGCAAGTAACACTTTGATCATACCTTTCCATACCCAGTTTTATTGCATTAGATCTATTCCTCAAACATTGCATGATTAGGATCTAATTAAATTGTGGGTATTGGGAAGTAGATGTGGTAGTACCTATTGCCCTGTTTATTATCAAACCCTTGGGAGTTACTTCTACGTTGCTATTATTATTGCCATGCTATGCTCGTAGACGTGGATTGGGTTTGAGAGATTTTCATGACAGATGTGAGATTGTTAATTAATGGTTTACCTAAGGTGGCAACTAAAACTCACATCTGGGTGGATTGAGGTACCTGGGTATTCCAGGATTGCCTGTTTTTCTTTTGGACCGCCACCCAGGTTCAAAGGGATCATAAGATTATTCATGCTAGGAACTTCCGTGTGCAGCCACAAGCTATTATGGGCTCTAGCATAGTTGACTAAGTTGTGTGAACTCTTACAGTGGTAGACTAGCAGATGTAGGGGAAAGTAGGTGTAACTGTCTACCCATACGTAAGGTGCAAACACTTCTGACAGACTGTCTCTTGGTCATCCGTTACTCAAACACCATGTAGTGCGAGTAATCCAACGGAGGAGATCAAGTCTTGTGGGGAAAAGTGCACAAACCTCTGCAGAGTGTACAAACTAATCATGGTTAGCCGTGTCCCCGATTATGGACAACTTGAGTATCTAGTACTTGGATTATCATGTGAATCTCATCACTATGTTACTTCTAATTAATTTTGTTGGGTTATTGATGACATTTAATTGGGATTGAGATGCTGTCAACCATCTCAATGTTTCACAACCACCATGATAGTTAAATAAAATATATTCCTTTGGAGTAGGATAAAATTGGCTTTTCGCAAAACTGTAACCATAGAGCTTTCCACCAGCCATATATGCATGTAGTATAGCATTATTATTGTTCATTACTCTCTATGTGTTACATTTGCCAGCATATTCTATGTGCTGACCCGTTTTCGGGCTGCAACGTTTCATGTTGCAGACTTTTCAAACGACGAGTAAAGTGCCTTAGGTCGTGGTCTTATACTCAGTGATGCCGCTGGAGTTGATGGACTCACTTATCTTCCAAGTCTTCCGCTGTTATCGTTATTAGATGGCCTTAAGCCATGTTTATCATACTTAATCTCTTTGGAGATATTCGATGTAATAAGTGTGTGATTGCTACTCTGTTATAAATCCTCCATTTGTACTGTGCGTGTCAGCATTACTGATCCAGGGATGACACTGGTGCACAGCAGCACAGACCATTTGAGGTCTGGTCGCTACACGGAGCTTGGCGGCGGCGGCCGCTCGTGAGGTCAGGTCGACGCAAGGAGGAAGAAGAAGCGAGGAGGCACGGGGGGAAAATGAAAAGGACCCCTCGGTCTTATTTATAAAGTGAAGGGATAAGTGACAGGCGCGAAAATCGAGGAGCCCAAAAGTTGGATATGTGACAGAGTTGTCGCCTCGATTGTCGGAGGCTCATTAATGAAGGGGAGATATATACAATTTTTTATAACAGGTGATGTCATGGCGGTTTATTATGAGCCTGGAAGATGACGTCATGGCGGTTTACAAGATTTACGCGAAGGTGCTGAAGGGGGAATTTTCCTAAGTATTGAAGATTGACATGAACAGGTTCAAATCAATCTGGGGCCTAATGTTGGGGATATTACTACTAGGTATAAACCGGCCAGGAGAGGCCGGGTTATCCCCATAATGAGTTATTTATATTTGAAGCCCATGAAGACAAGGAGTGTGGCGCTTCACGAAGGCCCAAAGCCCAGAGGCGGATTAGGGCCTGTAGACATAAACCGCCATATCATATGTAACTTGTGTTGTAAGATAAGAAAGGGTAGAAACCGAGCCAGACACGTTTATGAGCCGGCCTCGGGATTCTGTAAACCGCCGGGCGTCAACCTGTGTATATAAAGGGACGACCCGGCGGCGGTTTAGGGACAACAAAACAACAACTCGAGAGCCAAGCATAGCGGATTCGCTCCCTGGTCATCGAAACCCTAGCAATTCCACAACAACTGGATTAGGCCTTTACCTTCACCGCAAGGGGCCGAACCAGTATAAACTCCCTGCGTCCTTTGTCCGCTTTAACCCCTTTAAGCTAACCAGTCGCGATGGCTCCACGACTAAGTCCTTTCACTAGGACATCTGCCGTGACAAAACCACGACACATACGGTTCTGCTCAATTAAGCGTTTGCGATGAGGAGGAACAAAAGAAACGGGCAGCCAGATGAAGGTGTGTGCGATGTATAGCATACGGTTCACTCGGATGAATTGTTTGTGATTAGGCAACACAAAAGAAACGGTCAGCCAGATCAAAGGTGTGTGCGATATACGGCATGCGGTTCACTCGGATGAACTGTTTGCGTTGAGACATGAGAACAGAAACGTTTCAAATGAACAAGATGTGTGTGATATGAGGCAAACATGTCTGTAATCGGAAACGTGTGCGAAGACTGATAACAATACAGACGATTACTGCTAGCAAGCCATGTGTGTTGTGAGCAAACGATTGCTGGTATACAATTGTGAGTGATTGATGAAAACATCACCGACAATTTCCATTGTTTAGTCCGTGTGCGATATGATTTTCTTTGTCCGCACAACATCTACGCTCTGTCTATAGAGCATCAACATATATACTTAAAAAGACATCATTGCATAACCAAATTAAGCATACAATTACACAAGTGACTACACACATAACATTTCCACACACGAAAGAAAGCAATTACATGCATACTAAAGTAGGAGAAACAAGGATCTAATCATCTACTTATTGTTGCGACGACGTTTGCCATTGCTCTACTTCCAGCTGGATCCCTGGCCCTTTTGGGGAAGGAGGCACTTCCTCATGTCAACGATCCGCCTGTACATGTCGTAGCTCGTGTACGCCTCCTTGGCCGCGTACATGATGTGAGCTTTGTCGAGTTTCTCCATCCAGGCCGAGTGCCAGGCATGCTTGTCCTTGTTGCACAAACCCTTGATGTCTCTGTAGTAGGGGTCGATGATGGCCTCAGCGAGGTGAACTAGTGAGTCCTTCTCATGCTCCTTGCTGCCCCAGATCTTGTATTGGCCCTGGATGTCGACAAGAGTCTGGCAGGCGATGCCCGAATTCTTGAGCGCCTTTACATCGTTGGTGATGTCCACCGTAGCGAACATGTAGTGGGGGCTGTTGACAAACCTGGCGAAACGCTTGCAAGGCCTTGTGGCCAGGTAGTAGTGGTAGACGAGGACGTGGTGGCACACGCACATCTGGGCGACGGCGACCTTGGGATGAGACCCGACACGAGCGCGGGTGTACTCGAGGTCGAACCCGACCACCTTGTACTTCTTCATGGAAAGCAACAACTCAATGATGTGGATGGAGTGCTCCACCCAGACCAGGTCGTTGGTGTACACCACCAAGAGGTCCATGAACCTTTTGTGGGTGTACACCACGGCACGCATGGTGAACTGCTTCTCGTCGTCGGCAGCCGCTCGGAGCGCCATTGGAGCCGCGCAGGATACCCTCTAAGAATTTCTCGTGGTGGGTGTGCTTCTTGCAATGGTGGGGCGCGATCGAAATGTTGAAGAGACACAAGGGTAGGTTAAATGGCCGCTGTAATAAATGGGGCCGGCCGGCCTGTAATCGTCACGTCTTGTCACGGCGTTCATAGCGGAGGATTCTAGTGCACGCTTGACAACACCGCACCTCACGCGTGGGCTCAAAGAGGCGCCAAATGTATCATCGGTGAGCATGTTCCCGCGTTACCGCGCTGTTTACCGCGCAAGCTTCCCGCCCGACTAGTTTGGTCACGCGTCGGCTAGAAGAGGGACAAATCGTGGGCATTTATTGGCAAAAAGCTTTGTAAAAACAAAGTGTGTGGAATGACTTCGGTCATAAGTTTACCCTTGGGTAATGAGGTGAAAGTTACACTGAAGGGTGATGATGGACACTCGAGTGCGATAATTAATTCTGCGCTCTACAGTGCACACGGTGGAAGAAACCAACTGTGTGCAATAATGTCGAAGATCGCAGTCGAGTTAGCTATACAGATCGTGTGCTGTGAGATCGACAAGGTAAACTGATTCAAGAATGGTTAATAAAATCTAAGACCATTGCATATTAAGGTCAAAATAGTGCTAGCAATATACGAGCCTCATACGAAGCCATTTCAACGATTGTACCACAAAAGCTCGAAATGTTACGAGGTTCAAATTCCAGAGTTATATGGCTCAAATTCAAAGATTACAAGGTTCAAACTGATATTAGAAATGAAATTCAGCTCATCAGCTGCAAACGCTCGCGCTGATCCACTGAACATGGATATCAGAGAGGTTCAAACTAATATCACCGCTTCTAAGTCTGGCTTTTAGGGCGAGGGGTGGCCGGTGGCCACGCGGGCGGCAGCGACGAGCTCGGTGGCTCTCGGGCGGCTTCTGGGGAAGGGGCAGAGGAGAGGGAGAGAGTGCAGCGAGTGAGGGAGAGGAGAGAGGGGCTTCGAGGCGTCTCCAGGCGCGGGATTGGGTTGACGGGGAGCGCGACACGGTGAAGCAGGAGGTGGCAGGGTCGGGTGCGTGCGCTGGCTGCCAGTGGGCACAAGGTTGAAGACAACCTTTCCCCTGGCGGGCTGGGCCAACAGTGCCAGGCCAGCTGGGCTGCAAGGTGAGGTCAGGTAAGTCTGTTCCTTGCTCTCTCTCTTATTTGTTTCTATTTTCTAATTTCTGACATCTGTTTCTGATTTAATAAAAATACTAAATCAATTTATTTTCTTATGCGAATTTTTGTAGGGACTAGTTGGACAATTCCAAAACCCCTCGCAATTTCTCAGAATTATTGGACGCATATTAAATATATAACAAATATAAATCCAATGCAAATAGTTATTGCATTAACTCCAAATGCCCAAATTAAATATTTATGAGCTCCCAAAAATATTGGTTTGAATTTTATCTCTGGCCAATATTTTCAGAGAGAAACATGAACATTTTCTTGGACCTATTTGAAGCAATTTTTATCTTGATCATTTTCAGAAATGATTTCTGAGGCTTTCACATGTCCCCATTTCAACTTTAAATGCAATTTAAACATGATGCAACACATGACTAGCTAGCCCAGAGCATACCAGGCCTAGGGATGTGACAACTCACCCCCACTAAACAAAAATCTTGTCCCGAGATTCAAGATGTGAGGTAAGAAGGCAAAGGGGACACAAAGCTTAACACATTCTTCTCGATCCAATTTTCCTTCTCGAAGATGTTGACTCCTTACAACATCTTGGTCTCGATGCCTTGCTTTGAGAACGTCATCCAACACGACAATGAGAAGAAAGGGGAAACTCTAGAAGAATCGATCTTCTCAAAGATTGAGCAACTAACGATCAACTCATGGAATGAGACATATGAACATCTCCCGAGTTGAGACACAAAACATACATCCAGAGGAATGGAGTGAAACAGATGACGAAGGTTCACTAGGTAGGCAACAATTCCACACCTAAGAGGGTGGTGAACGGTTGCCAAAATAGCGAGGAGTTGAGTTGCCATGACACCAAAACGAGACATCTTGGAGGAGGGTGACCCGTAGAATCATCCCTTAAGTGGCAAAAAGAATTACTTTTGATTTAGAGAACATTGAAATTCTCTATACCAACCTGAGGCAATTCACCAACAATCGTTTGGCGGGGTACGAAAGGATGGCATAACCGGACTAGAATGGATGATGTGGACCTTGTTGAAGACAACGCAAGGAATGATTTTTGCTTATCATCGGAAATGGGTGGGACCCATGGTAGACTGGCACAACGACGGGTGCATGCTGGGAACAAAATGCAAATGTTGGGAATGATTTTAGTAACTAGGGAAAAACTCAACAGCCGAGAGTGATTCCACTGTTTGAATGGTTATAGTATAATCGAGGAACTGAGAGCACAAGAATTCCTAGGGAGCAACTTCTACAATAAGTCGCACGAAGTCTTCATAGAGAAGATGGAAAAAATTGCTCAATCAAGACACTACAATGATAGATCTTCCGGCTAGGTGTGTCGGCCAGAACATCAACCTTGTCGGGACCTACATCATAATCTTGGAATAGCTTCAACCATCATATCTGCCTGAGATTCAGATCTGGTTGGTAACGAAACATTTCAGACAGCATGTCTGGAAAAGAAATTTTGCAACACAAACCGACTAGATGATGTTGCGAGATTCTCAGGAAATGAACTACGATAGCAAGCTCCAAAACATGAGCTGATTCTGCTACATACATGTGAACATGATGTCCAAGACAAGCATGATCACGTAGAAGTCTTACAACAAAACACTACCGAGTTCAGGTGGGAACCATCATCGAGGATATCGAAGTCCTTGTATAAGTCTTGCTCTTAAGAAGGAACTTCTTTTCCTTGAACAAATCAATCAGTGGCTTGGTGTGCTAGGAAACACATATAGAATGGAGTCGGCCAACCTATCAAACCATAGAGTACTTCGCACATATGCGTGACTAACTTGGGATGACTCCAGAGGAAGCAAAAACAAGCTTTCTCGAATTCATGGCGGCAACTTACATCAAATGCACGTGAATTAGAGGAAGTCACTCCTTTCATCCAAACGTATACCTCATGAGCGGAACATGAAGGCAATGCTTACAAAGTTTCCAATGCTAGCTTTAATGTTCAACACGAGTCATGGAGAGGATAAGAATGTTGCCGATGGGCTCAACAACAATTTATCAAAATTCCAATGGAGGTGGAATTCCACAACTATGTGAACAAGGTGATAGCATTGGTCAGACCCAAAATATATAATGGTGTATGCTCGAGGAAAAAACCACGAGTAAGACAACATTACGAATATCGTTGGTTCTGATTTGATTTGAGGATAGCCCATACTCGAATCAAAGATTGGATAATATGATAGGTCCATTAACTGATCATGAGGGTCAATCGATGAGAATACCATCTTTCTTCAACAAACATACAAGATATCCCCTAAAATGAACTAAGTCGGATAAAGCTTTTATCTTCCAACTCTCCAAGTTATTGTTTAGCTTATCCAACTAGTTCAGGGGTAACCAACACAGATCCTTGGAGAAATGGTGGTTTATGGAAAAACCAACTTGATCACGAACTCAACATAGCGGTCAGGTGACAACCTGGCAATACTTCCGAGAAGATATCCGGAAAATCACGAACCACCGATATGTTATTAAGCTCGAAAACAATCTTGCTTTTCAGGGCAAGACGATGTGATCAGGAGAGTGATGGATTACACAATCCTAACTCATTGATCGAAGTGTGCACCCGAAATATGGACTAGGAAGCACGATCAATCTTAGAATGATAATTCAATAACCAACACGCTAAAAATGAGTTTATTGTCCATTACTACCAAGCAATGGGGTTGCTAGGAGTATTGATTTCACACATCATAGTTCACTTGTCGGCATTCCGGTTGCAACAACACGGGACCAAGAAATGAATGATGATGGCGAGGAGTATCACTGCATCAAGAATTCATAAGAGGTGGTGCAATTCCTACGATATTCTCGACATAAAGGGGTAATACTCGAAGGTAGAACAGAACAAAAGCTGGTTTGGCATTTTGATCTACGGAATATAACTACTTTGACCCAACCCTAGATATGGATGAGGTACTGGAGTTTGTTTCTCCTAGTCATTCTGGAATAGAATGGCTTGATGGACCACAAGAATAATAGGCATCGATAACACGAATGCACAACTAGTCCTGACTATCAATTGATAGACAGAGGTCAGAAAACAACTAAAGAGGGACAACTCAAAGGAACATACAATTTTCTGAGTTGTGGGTGCATAGACTAGCATGTCGAACGAGTTCAACATATTTCTTCCGGTTAACCCATGCAGAAGGGTAGAACTGGCAGAGTCACAAGTATAATGGAGATCTCATCAAGAGCAGTCTAGTTGTGATCTTTTGATTCAAACGAATTTCTGCCAAGGATGGTTCATGGTATTTGGAAGAAGGAAATACCACGGAGCTCGAGGACTATCGCCAAGGTTACTAATATCCTAAAGGAACTAGCAAACACTATCAACATGAAGTAAGTAGGGTGAATATTGGGTTCAAGAACCCATGAATAGAATGCCTACTAACTAAATGGCATCACGGGATGCTTTCGAGAATAATGGCCAGAATCAGCACTCTGGGGATACAAAACATTGCTAGATTACTAGGTGATCCTCTAAGACACATAGGGTCATAATAATAGCTCCAACATATATGCCGAGGCAATGGAGTACCTCAACACGCTAATTTGTGTGATTAATCTGGCCCAAATGAACATCGGAAATGGAAAGAAGGGATTTGCAAATGCATCAGACTACTTAGAAATCTGGGATGACTCGGACAACATAACGGCTGTAAATGCTCAAAAAGATTTGGGACATTCTGCAAAAATGGTGGCATAACCACTCAGAATCACAATATCAAGGTTTCCAAGATCAACTGTCAACACATGGAAGTAGTAGAAACTGAACTGAGCCTTGAATTCATCAATCTTACAAGTCTATCGATTAGTAACACGTGATCCTGATAGAAAGAAGAGAAATCCTAGTTCCTTAACCCCGTAGAAAGATAAGATGACTCGGATCAGAAGGGCATAAGGTATAAGAAGTAAAAAGAGCCTTACGTTCCCTTCCACAATCAATTCCCTTACATAACTAAAGAAATTCTAGACTCAACTTCGACCAGTTTGGCTTGGTAATCCTACAGGCAGTCAGGCTCTGATACCAAAGCTGTCAGGACCCCGATCCTAAGCCACATCGATCTAGCATGTAACACATCATATCACTTTGCGGCCTCACGCACGGTATTCCCACGGGTGCCACCTTACCTGGCCTGGGACCGTTTGCGCCTTTTGCTCACGTATATGATAGTGTCGCTAGCATCCATATGACAAAGAACCCGGGCCGACATGACTAGTCGTAAACCCAAAGTAGCACTAACTTACAGGGACATGCATACATGACCCAGCAACGAACGTGTCGGTCATCAGCGTGTGAATCCGGGCTGTAGCAACTGGGCTAACAGGACTCCGCGAACCCGGGCTGTAGCAGGCTAGCAGGACTCCGGAAGTCACCGCGTGACATTTCCCCGAAGGGACAGACACAGGATCGAAGAAGGACACATGTCGGCCAGTCTAAGTGTTCCGGAGCAGTAGTAACTGGGCTAGCAGGACTCCGGTAAACCGGGCTGTAGCAGACTACCATGGCTCAGTGGAAGCACTAGACTACATTTCCCCATAAGAGAGGCTACCAAGGATAAACAACTTGGTTGTCGGATCCCACACATACCAAGCATTTCAATCATACACACAATATGCTCGATATGTGCAAATACAACATGGCATCACAACAAAACTCTACAACTCAAAGTATTTATTCATTAGGCTCTGAAGAGCTAGATATTACAAACATGGGTCTGATGACCCAGCATTCAAGTCATACAAGCGGAAGCTTAACTTGTGTGAGTACAGACAACTACAAAGGAAAAGGCTGAGAAGCCTGACTATCTACAAGACCCTGCCGAGGGCACAAGATCGTAGCTGAGGTAACAAGCTAAACGTCGAAGTCCACGCGGAACTACTAGCGAGATTGAAGTCTCTCTACAAAAACATAAATTAAGAAAACGTGAGTACAAATGTACCCAGCAAGACTTACATCAGAACTAGCTACATATGCATCGGTATCAACAAAGGGGTGGTGGAGTTTGACTTCAGCAAGCCAGCTTTGACTCAGTGGCTATCCTAAACTACGACTTCAAGTAACTCTTTTGAGGTGGCGCACACGAGTCCACATGTTCACCATATCAATACACCACTATGGATCTGCTCCCGTCTCCCTACGAGAACGCCATCCATAGCACTCACGCTTATCTTACGCATTTTAGAGTATCCACTTTCACTTGTCTATGAACTGTACAGGCAACCCAGAAGTCCTTTACCGCGGACACGGCTATTCGAATAGATCATTTATAACCATGCAGGGGTGTACTTCTTCACACATGTTTCCACCACTTAGCGTCTGCACACGACATGTGCTCGGCAGACTTCAAGCGAAAGCCGACGTGGGTGTAGACCACGACCTGACTAACCACACAAGTATCTAGTCCATGTTTATCGCCTATTCAGGTTCCATCCGCGAGGAGATCCGGCCGGGGTTTCGCTCACAGCCCCAAACGATGTGTGTAGGGTTCCCGAGACACCAAACGGGTGACTCGGTACACCGGGACACAGTGTATCTACCGCATCATAGTCCACCCCTAGGGTCAGCGCTACGCACGACCTCCAACACATATCCTACAAACACCAGAAACTACTTGCAACTCCTGGACACAGGACAAGGGCGGTTAATAAGTCGAGCGGGGTCATATTTCAGGGCCCAACCTGTGGTAGTAGCTGTTCATGGATCACAAACACAGAACTCAGTTCCTGAGGACGGTTTCAGTGAGACAACCCACCATGTACTCCTACATGGCCTCTCACCGCTACGTTTACCAAATTGTGTTCGCACACTTAGCTCATACACCGTAGGACATGTTCACCCCTTTCCAATTCACCCCCGATGAATCAGACCTGACTCAACTCTAAGCAGTAGCAGGCATGACAAACAAGCATGAATGAGTAGGCACATCAGGGCTCAAAGAACTCCTACTCATGCTAGTGGGTTTCATCTATTTACTATGGCAATGACAGGTCATGCAGAGGAAAGGGGTTCAACTACCGCAGCAGGTAACAGTTGAAGCGTTGTTGTCCTAATGCAGTAAAAGAGAGCAGAAGCGAGAGAGTGGGATTGTATCGGAATGAACAAGGGGGTTTTGCTTGCCTGGCACTTCCGAAGATAGTAATAGCTCTTCATCGGTGTCATCGAACTCATCGTCGGAACCACGTCTACTGAGAGGGGACAAATACCAGCAAACAAGGAAGAACATAATCAATGCAATGCAACAATATGATGCATGATCATGACATGGCAATATGAGTGTGTTGGGCTAATGCAACTACAACCAGCTGGGTTTGAGCCATTTTGAACCAAAGGTTCAATCCCAAACTCAACTTATGAATTTAAATAGTGCCTTATCATGTTTTGCACTAAACAGCAAGGTTAGGTTATTTCCGGCCACGGCTGCGCGCGTTGGGGAGCTGCTGCTGCGGCGCTTCGGATGGTGGGGGTGGGATGTGTTGGGGCGGCCGGAGACGACCGCGGGAGGGAGAGAGTGCAGCGAGTGAGGGAGAGGAGAGAGGGGCTTCGAGGCATCTCCAGGAGCGGGATTGGGTTGACGAGGAGCACGACACGACGAAGCAGGAGGTGGCGGGGTCGGGTGCGTGCACTGGCTGCTAGTGGGCACAAGGTTGAAGACAACCTTGCCCCTGGTGGGCTGGGCCAACAGTGCCAGGCCAGCTGGGCTGCCAGGTGAGGTCAGGTAAGTCTGTTCCTTTCTCTCTCTCTTATTTGTTTCTATTTTCTAATTTCTGACATTTGGTTCTGATTTAATAAAAATACTAAATCATTTTATTTCTTCTGAAAATTTTTGTAGGGACTAGTTGGACAATTCCAAAGCCCCTCACAATTTCTCAGAATTATTGGACGCATATTAACTATAGCAAATATAAATCCAACGCAAATAGTTATTGCATTAACTCCGAATGCCCAAATTAAATATTTATGAGCTCCCAAAAATATTGGTTTGAAATTGATCTCTGGCCAATATTTTCAGAGAGAAACATGAACATTTTCTTGGACCTATTTGAAGCAATTTTTATCTTCATCATTTTCAGAAATGATTTCTGAGGATTTCACATGTCCCCATTTCAACTTTAAATGCAATTTAAACATGATGCAACACATGAATAGCTAGCCCAGAGCATACCAGGACTAGGGATGTGACAGCAAACCTCATTTCCTTCAGCACCCCTTGCTCTGAGAACAAAGAACTGGCGAATATAATCTTTGGTAAGGTCCCTCGGTAGGAGTTCAAAGTAATTTCTAAGAGATGCAGATCTAGGCATTCGACGTGATTGTTATATTGTATCACATTATCCACCACTGGGCCTAATCTTATTTGCAAACGAAGAAAATGTGTTAGTGCCTACATGCAGTTTTGAACATTACTACAGGCCTAGCTATTTGGTTTGCAGGATTTGTAAAATGCACTAACATGCCATCTTCGATCTCACATGATTAACATGGGCATTTGATTACATTCTAGAAAAATGTAGCCTTCTTCACAAGAGGTTGGAGTTGATGAAAAGTTCCCTAAGAAAACTAGTATAGATGAATCCAAAGGAGAAATGCTTATTGATTGTAACCAT
Source organism: Aegilops tauschii subsp. strangulata (assembly GCF_002575655.3). NCBI lineage: Eukaryota > Viridiplantae > Streptophyta > Magnoliopsida > Poales > Poaceae > Aegilops > Aegilops tauschii. Next base: position 233,766,597 of record NC_053039.3, read on the forward strand.
ATGGATCAAGCAACCAATATGGGGGGACATGTATGTACCGAAATCCTCCAAAAGAACCTTCAGAAATCGTAGTACATTGTCATTGTAAACTTGGAAAAAGGTGTCACAAATTGAACTCCCTTATGGTTAACATTTAACAGGAAAGGAACATCACCTCGATATATAGCTTCTCCAGGCACGGAAAGCATCTCAGGAAACTGACAACTTGCTCCAGGTCGGGCCCAATAGATTCTAGTGCCAAGACCTTCATTGTGCGCAGTTTCGGGGTCAAGCTTGTCGGAATCATTTTCTAAATGACAGATGAACAAACATCTTCAAAAATAGAAATAATGTTAATTTGTAGAAGGAGAGGTAGAAGGCGGCTGTTGTACCTGAACGGGTGTGGATCCAATAACAAGTTCGGAGCATTTGTCAGACGAGTAGCCCACCACTGTCAATTTCGGCGCAGAAATGACATTGATTCTTGTTGGACCTTCTTGATCAACTACAAGTAATCTCTCAAGTGCAGGTGTGTCCTGGATGACCATACCGTGGTACACATCTTGTGATGTCTTCCTGCCGCACCAGAAACACACATAAATAGTCCGGAGAGTCATGGAGGTGATGTGGAAGGTACTCAACCCATTGATCGCCTGAAGATGAAGGTACTCGAGTGCAGTACAGCCACGGAGCAGGCACTCCATGTCACCCTTTGAGAGGCAGATGGCGACGAGCTCGAGGTGCTTCAGTCGTGGTAGAATAAGAGCGGGCACATCATTAAGGGGCGGGAAATGGCAGTTCCTGAACTTGGCGACGTGCAGCGTGGGCGCGAGGCAGAGTGCAGACGTTGGCAGCGACCGCATATTCCCATCATCAAAAGTGAGCTCCTCGAGCTGATCTAGGGCGGGGGACCGGAACCACTCGTCAAGCTTGGCTCGGTCCTTGCCGTTGGAATGGAACTTGCCCATTCTAAGGCCTTTGGTTGGGCCAAGGTGACCGCCGAGGATCTTGGAGAATGCATCCAAGCTTTTGCGATAGCCATGGCAGAGCTCGTGGGTGTCGATGAGGTCGAGAGGGCTAGAGTTCCATAGGGGGCGCCACCGCCGGGAAAGGAGGGTTGTCCGCGCCCCATATTTGATTGGGAGGAGGGAGATGATGACTCTCAACATATCATCGGGGAGGTTGCTGATTAAGTCTAGGCCTACTGGAGTCCCTTGTAGTTCTAGCTCGCCCCGCCTCTGCTTGTTGGCAGCCCCGTTCTCCACCTCTGGAGCCTCCTTGTCAGCGGCGCTTTCTGATAGAAATGGGAGTACAGAAAATATTTAGTTAAAACAGGGCAATAGAAAAGTGTATTGGTAACTAGAAGTTATTAGGTAGGAATATAGTAAGAAAAGGGAATAACAATTGGTTGCTTAAATATTACACAATTCATTTGACATTGCTGGGTAAGTCAACATATGCAGATAGTTGAAAAGAAAACTTACTTCGAACAAAGTCTGGACGGATGATTTTGTCGGGGAAGTTAGCATATATCTCATGACCAGGCCCTTTTCTGTGCAGTGCAATTTTAGTGCCAGCTTTCAGTACATAAAACTTTGCAATTTCATTCCAAAAGCCAGTGCCAAAATAGGAGTCACCACGTTCATCAAGTCTTACAGTAGCAAAGATTGTAAATCCATGGTTTGTGTGCAGTATGACATCCGTGGAGCCTTGATCTATGTAAAGGGAAAATTGTGCACTACATAATCTGTTGCATAGCGAGGGATGTTCTGCAGAAAATGGTAGGATTGTTAAAGAAAATATGGTAACATGCAAATATGGGCCCAAATTGAAAGAACTGTACAACAGTTGAAATCGAAGGACAAAATCTATAATTAAACAGATAGGGTAAACATTATGTCATGGAAAAACGAGAGTAATAGAAAGAACAATACATCATTAATTTGCCTAATATAGAAAGAACAGGGAAAAATCCCCTTTGACGTATATGGTGCATGTGGCACCTTTTATCCAAATGTAGCAATATTTAGAATATGTTCAGGAAAGTAGGCCATGCCAACCGATTTAGGGTGAGATTGAACATACCGCGCGCGTGCTCAAGTTATCTGGTACGGAGAGATGGAATCTCTGGCGGCGGTCGCAAAGTCCTGAAGTGTCGGCGCACTGTACATTCTATGAATGAAAGAAAACCCTCAAATCAGCTCGAATAAAAATGAATTCACGGCGTTTTTCGCCGGGTGATTAAAGGAGGCAGATGAACTGGGATAAGAGATGAGATAATATCTCATTAAATTAGTTACCTTGTCATCCATGAGAAAGAACCCTCAGCACGGCAAATTCCCCAACCGAGCGGAGCTGGGTCAATCGCGAGCGGCGTCGAGAAAGTCGATGGCGATAGGCGGCGGCAAGCGGAAGTGGCTAAATGCGGTGGGCTTTGCCGGCAGCCTGGCGGCGGCGGCAGGCGTCGAGCTAAGTGTTTACCGCCGGTCCGCCGCGATAGGCGGTGCCATGGCATAGACGCGGAGGAGCTTGTGCAGGTGTGAATGGGGAACATACCGGAGGGGCCGAGGGGGTGGCGGGCGGGGTGAGGGTTTTTGTGACGTGGGGATGGTGAAAGTTTTCTTTTTTTCTTTTTTGAATTGGGTGGTGAGGGTTTTCTGTCCCACAAAGAATTTTGGGGGTGACGGTTTGCTAGAGCGAACCGTGTGTGATTGACGCAACAGGCAAAATGAAAGTCATTGCACACGGTTCCAATTTTGGGAACCGTGTGTGATTGACGTACTACCTCCGTCCTGGTTTATTGGTCCCCCGTTGTAATTTCTACCAAAATTTGGCAAAATATTTAACATGCTCAGACATAGATAATAAGCGTACACGTACATAAGCATAGTTCAACCATAAGTACATAGTTCAACCGTCATTAAGCATACTCAAGCATACATAGTTAGATCCATCCCACATCTCATCTCACATGCGGCCGGCACGATCCTGAGGCTTCTCCAGGTACTCGGCGTACGCGCCGTGCGCCACCCTGCGAGAATACTTCTGCTTGAAGGAGCCAACGACCTGTCCTCTTGCATGCGCCAGAACACTTAGATACGCGTCATGAAGCTTCTGGTTGCAAAATGGGCATCCATAGCCGCCGTTCCAGGTCCTAATACGCCTGTTATGCATTCCCGCATAAAGCTCCCTCAGGATTTGCCTCTTGTACCTCCTCCGGCCATCTTCATCCTCGCTGTCCACATCGTCAGACAACACCTATACAAATAGTAAAACAAATTTGGCATCAAATCAATGATTACATGCCGTGAAGTAGGATTAGGAATTTATGGCTATTTATTTATACATATCCAGAGATTATGGTTCGATTTTTAAGCACACTCGTCTATGTACATACCAATCTTGAAGAAAATAATGGCACAAACATATGTAGGTCATTCAAAATCAATTGTCAAGCCCTGGCTAGGAATTATTAGCACGAACACTAATCCTAGTTGGATTACTGGCAGAAATCATTTGCACAGATGAAACAACTAATCACTTATCACCTGTACCATTCAAACAATCAATACACTACATGGATCTAACAAAACTTACTCAGATTTCATGGATTGGGAGAACATAACCATAGGATTTCTATTCCAAAATGGGGGAGGCAGGAGTAACCAGAGAAACCCTATGATCTATTTGACACATAAATGGGTATAGATGACTAACCAGCTGTCCGTCCTCATCAGAGTCGTCGCCGGAGTGGTCGTCAGAGTCGGTGTGGAACTCTGCCTCCGGCTGTGGAAGCTCGACGCCGTTGACGACGTCAGGGTGCAGCGATAACTCGCCGGTGGTGACGGCAACCTCTGCTTCCATCTCCACGCCGTGCTCCGGTGCTTTAGCAGCCCCGGCGTTGCCACTCCCTCTGATGGGGCTCTTCGGCGGCATCCTCATACACTGATGGCTTTGAGGACTGAGAGCGGCGTCGAGGATGCAAGCGGAGAGAGAGTATTGTGTGTGTGTGTAGCGAGGATAGGGGGTGCGGCCGCTCGGGCACACCATTAATATGGAGTAGTGGGAGTTGTGGGAGAGAGGCGGGCGTCAGTCAAACTGATGGCTCGCCTCCCGGTGAGCCTGCGCACCGGACTGCTGGCATGCCTACCAAAGTTTCACACAGCTACTCGCACGCCTCCCGATGACACTGTGCGGCGAGCATGCCTCCGTTAATTCAAGCACCTACACGCACGCCTCCCCGTCTGCCTGTGCGGCGGACTGCTCGCATGCGTCCCGTCAACTCACGCCTGCTTGCACGCCACACGGGTCGCGCGGCGGCACGTATATTGTTTTTCTATTTGGATGATTAATGCTGTCGCTTTATTGCTTAACCGAAGCATGGCACGTATCCATTGTTGGTCTAACGCTCACGATTCAAATAAATAATCCATTTGGGATATTGGTTCCCAATTATTAATAATCTCCCGTCTGTGATTAGATAAAGATACATCAAAACTGGTCTCAAATTTGACAAAAAAGTACAATGCCACTTTGTATTGGTGTCCATATGACAACACGACAAGTTTCATGAACTTCAAATAAGTTTTGGATGTACTAGAATTTAAAAATCAAGATTCTCAATGTTTGAAATTTGTTGCACGGGGAGTAAACATGCACCCAGTGAGACACATGTGTTTTTGCAATCCATTTAGGTGCACTGTCACGTGTGCATGTAGCTCAAATTTGATTTTTGCACATTATACCCATGGAAAATCAATCAATCAATGTACTAAAACGTCTTAATGATCTATATGATTTTTTTGAAATTAAAACGTCCCTCCTTTGGTAACATGTATGTTCACGCGCGATAATTAATTTAACATGCATTGTAGTTGCGGTGGATTCGCGGTGTGTGTGTGGGTGTGTGCGTCTGGGGGTGGCGGGTGGCTCGCAGTACACTACGAGTTGTGAGCCACCGTGTGGGTTGGCCATTTTGTTAGGCAGGCCGGTGCCACATCAGAGTTGTGTGAAATCGTTATTTAAAACATTACACAACCCTTTCATACATAAATGTTTTGGCCACATGCAGTCGATGGTTGTCCTACACGACACTCGATACTCGCGTGTGACGCTTTCTGTGGGCCTGCGAGGTCGTCATCCATCACTTTGACGAACAACCGGCAGCGAGGTTAATTTGACCAGCAAGGTAGAATCTTTTTTGTTTGTGTGATGGTGGTATATAGTACACGTTGAAGAGGTGGGAGGGGACTAGCATATATACTATACGTACGCGTCCGTGAACAAGTACACCTCACTCAGTGTCGGGACTTTTTGGTTACCGAGTCACGTGCCACATCAAAACTGTGAAATTGGTTATTCAAACATCACACAACACCTTTTTGCGCCACATGCATATCCTAGCTAGGACACTCACATGTGACGCTTTCATCTGTGGGCCCACGAGGCCATCATCGATGCATGCATGCATCACTTTGACCTACATCGGGAGAGGTTAACCAATTTCACCATCGATGAGGATTCTTTTGGGTTGTACATATATTACGGCAGGAGCATATAGTATGCAGTGAAGAGGGGGGAAGGGGACCATCATATGTAGTACGCTTGATATGAACCTCACTCTATGTGGGTGCATGGTTTACGGTTTTTGAGGCATGTGGCACATCAAAGTTGTGCATTTTTGGTATTCAACATATATATGTTTGGCCCACATGCAAAGCGGTGGTGGTTGTCCTCTCGCACCCACTTAAGCGGTTATTAGCGATATCGATGCTTTCCATCTGTGGGGCCGCTTGGTCCATCACTACTTTTTCTCTAACAACAAGAGAGGTTAATTTGACTTAGGAGGGGACTATTATTTTTTCTCTGGGATGACATGCATGATACAGTTTGAGCACACACACATGCATGTGTACGCATGAATCCCTCCCATCGAGTCGAAGTGGCTAGTACAACGACACATCATGAACCGATCTCGCTCTGTGTGGGGAGCTAGTGTACATTTTTTGACACACGCGCCACATCAATGTTGTGTATTCAAACATGCATGCACGCATCACCTCCATACATATGCATGTAGTGGTTGCCTTCGATCGATACACTCCCTCACGTGGTTATCGGCGACAAGCCTATATATTCGTGGGCCCGAGTGGACATCCATGATCACCTTGACCAACAACAAGATAGGTTACCATGGCGGATTCTTCATTTGGTTCGTGTTATCGTAGTATAGTTCATGGTGAGATTCAGACCTAATTAAGTTTGAGCGCATATACTATGCACGCATACATGCATGAATCCCCGTCGTTGGCTTGAAGTGTGGTGTAACATACATATGCATTGTCAACCTAACCCTCACTCAGTGTGGGGATTTCTAGTTTGAAATCACGGTGCCACATCAAAGTTGTTCCATTGTTACTCAAAAACACACCTATCCATACATATGTTTGGGCCACACGCATGCAGTGGTTGTCTTCGGGGACTAGCTACTTGTCCTAGGATTCCCTTCGTGCCGACACGAGGGAGGGGGATGCTAGCTACTTCGCACTTTGCTAGGTGAACCTCGGTTGGGTGGGGGGGCATGCATTCATAGCTTAGGAATCCCTTCGTGCTGACACGAGGGAGGGGGACTGCTAGCTACTTCACAATTTTCTAGGTGAACCTCGGTTGGGGGGCATGCATTCATAGCTTAGGATTCCTTTCGTGCTGACACGAGGGAGGGAGGGCTGCTAGCTACTTCGCACTTTGCTAGGGCGAACCTCGGTTGGGGGGGGCCATGCATTCATAGCTTAGGATTCCCTTCATGCCGACACGAGGGAGGGGGGGCTGCTAGCTACTTCGCACTTTGCTAGGGTGAACCTCAGTTGGGGGGAGGGGGCATGCATTCATAGCTTAGGATTCCCTTCATGCCAACACGAGGGGGGTGGGGGCAAGCAATACCGTGAGCTTTGCGAGAGAGGTGCCACATCGAAGTTGCATTTGGTATTTGAAAATGAAACCACCCTTTTGATACATAAATTTGGTCCACATGCAAGTGTGTTCGTGTTCTGACCCTCTCCCGCGTCATTTTTCGCCAAATTTACGAACATTAGACAAGTCGGATGACGCAATAGACACGGTTCACTCAAACTAACCGTGTGCCACGCCAGTGCACCTGTCACGCACACATCCACACAATACATTGGGCTCCATGAGGCTCCCCCTCTCAAAAATATCTGCCCGCCTCGAGGGTTTTTCTGTTTCATAACACACGGTTGTTATATCCGGGCCGTGTGTGATGTTTATTTTTCCCAATCCCGCCCGCATCCCTAGAAAATATCTACCCGCCTCGAGGGTTTTTCTGTTTCATAACACACGTTGTTATCTCCGGACCGTGTGCGATGTTTCTTGTTCCCAATCCCGCCTGCATCCCTAGAAAATATTTGCCCGCCTCGAGGGTTTTACTGTTTCATAACACACGGTTGTTATCTCCGGACCGTGTGCGATGCACTATCATCAAAATTTTCAATAGCCCGGCATTTCACTCCCGCGTAGTAAAATTTTCAGTACCCGCGTCATTTCCTCAAACACCCCACCCCCCTCCACACACACACCCACACCAAAACCTCCTCGGGCGTGCGCGCACACACACACACACCCTCCCTCGCTCTAAACCCTAGCAAGGTCCCCGGCGCCGCGGGCGCAAGGCCTCCATTGTCGACATCTGCCGGTTTTCCCGTGTAGCTTACCCACCGATCTCCATACCAATGCCGCCCTGAGTTTCTTAGATGACGCCTGCCAAACGCCCCCTTTCCCACAGATCCCCATCCCCATCCCCCACTCCAGAGCGTCGCAGCCTAAGCCTGGCTACGCTTCCCGTGGAGCTCGAGGAGCGACTGGCCCAAAAGAGGTGTATAGCGGTCTCTTCGCCCGACGTCACCGAGGAAGATGATGACCATTACTGGCGGCATGCACTCAAGCAGCGGGCTAGAGTATGCGGGCATGTCTCGGCCGCCGGCTACGACATCCAGGTCATCGACAGCGATGGCCTGATGCGGGCTGTGTCACAGGTTAAGTGGCCCACCCCCAACCCCTCGGGTTCAACCGCCGTCGATCTCATCCATGGCCCCGCCGCTGATCTCCTCTGGCTTGCTGTCAACAATTTGCCATTCTACATCACCATCGAGCCCCTTTTGTCATTTCTGAAGGACACGTTCTGCGACACTGGCTTGGGATCCACAGCTTCCAAGTCAGACCTCATCGACGGCGACCACGAGGAGGGCACTCTCTCCGGCTCTTCCAAGGGGAAAGAGCCCATATGCTCTTCCAAGGGGAAAGAGCCCATATGCTCTTCCAAGGGGAAAGCGCCCGTCTGCGACATTAGGGAGGGCACCCTACAGCCGTGCTCTTCCAAGGGGAAGGAGCCCATCTGCGACAACATGGAGCGCATCCAGGGTTCGTGCTCTTCCCACGGGAACGAGCCCATCTGTGACAAGTGAGGAAACCCATGATTTGTTTTGATGTGCCTCTTCACAGTGGGAAACCCATGATTTGTTTTGTCGAGTCCCTTTGTAGTGTAGTGAGAATATGTCCAGTTTTAATTGCTATATATGGTTGTTTGCAGTATGCCTTGTTTATTTTAGTTGTTCACAATGTGATGCACTTTATGTGCAATTATTTATTGTGCAGTACACTTCATCAATCCAGTTTTAAACATATTGATAGGAATGCATATATTTGCTTGTTGTTAAGCCTGTTATAGCTAGCATATGCCTCTTTTAAAGTTTTTTGATTGTTCGGTTGTTTGTAGTTAGCATATGTTCAGTTTCAAATGCTATCTTTGGTTGTTCGTAGTATGATTTGTTTATTCCAGTTATTCACAACGTGATGTTCTATATGTGCAAGTATGAACTGTGCAGTTCAATTTCATCAGTACCAGTTTCAACAATACCACTATGAATGACTACATTTGGTTGCTGCACCTTGTAGTTAACACACCTTTCCATTTTTATTTAACCATAACCAGTGTACTTAGACCGGCACAATACCAGTTTGAATGACTATATTTGCTTGTTGTTAAATGTTAGGCCTGTTGCAGTTAGCACACCTTTCCACTTGTTTTGCTTTACTAGCGTGCTTAAACCTGCACACTGGATCTAGAGGTTAGAGTTAGTTTCTAGCTCATTACTAACCCTGAACTAACTCCATCCAAAGAGTTGTTTGGATGGCAGGGTTAGATTGACAATAAATGCACTAGGAGAACTAGCTCCAATTAGCACCTCTTGGGTTGGATAGTTTTTTTGGGTGGGTTATAGATGCAACTAGCTCAGACTAGCCCTCATGTTTAGATATACTTTAGGGCTATTTGAGCCCAAACTAGCTCAAACTAACTGTAACCCATGGATACAGCAGCAGTTAATCAGCCGATAATTTGTAAGAATGAACTAAACTCCTTCCGGCCCATAATATAAGATGTGAATTCATATAATATGTGAGTATATTGGATGTTATAAGATACTCCCTCCATTCCTAAATATTTGTCTTTTTAGAGATTTCAAATGGACTACCACATACGGATGTATATAGACATATTATAAAAGAGTGTTGTACTACATCATTGTGCAATTGTTGTTTCGCTTCTAATATTAACTTGGTGCTTTTAGGTACATATGTCATTGGTAAAGATCCGCGTTTCAACCCTTTCTGCGCATGGGGCAATGAGATATCGATGAACCAGCATCAAGTGAGGAAGCTGATAAAGATTGTTAGTAAAATGGGTCCAAAGATGGCAATTAAACTATTTGTCTACACTTTATCCAAGACAACAGCGAACTGTAGGATGGTAAGTAAGAACTCTGCAGCCTTCTTTTTACTGCCCATAATGAGTTCTGTTAGATGACAATGTCTGAATCTTTTTCCTTTGCAGTGGTTGCCAAAGCAGTTTACTCAAGATAACCTCTCAAACTACATGATTGGTGGGCATGCAAAGGTTAAAGTATTTCTACCAGAACACGATGATTATCTAGATGTTTTCATGAAGACCGTGAAGGATGGGCGGTCGGCCATCACAAGGGGTTGGACTAGACGTGCGTGCCTTCTGCATGGAGGAGGGCACTATATGGGCATTCCGCTTCACCATGTTCAGCAACTAGAATATATTTCGCCTCTTTCTTTACCGTCTTTAATAGTACAAGTATACAAGTGTGGTTCATCATTCTTTATTTGGTTCTTATGTAATTCTTGAACATATGTACCTATGAATCGAATAATGCATTGGTAGTTTGAACCTCATGGATATGAATAAAGTTGTAGCATACATTCAAATTCAAATTCAAATCCGGTACAATTTGGAAAAGCAGCAACTAAATTACGGTGAAGTTATGCTCTCCAGGTTGTTACGGCACACACGGTTGGTAAAACACAAACATTTGCGATATGCACCATAATCCGAGACGGTTCACAGAGAGGAAACGTGTGCAAGCATGCACACAGTTGCAGTTTGCAAAGCGTGTGCGATGCCAGACAATCACAAACGGTGCAGGCAAACTAAACGTTTGTGTTAGTTGCCTTATCGTACACGATTCGAAACCACGAACTATTTCTGATGAAGTATGCATCTTAAACGTTGCACCACAGAATAGCATGTGCGATAGTTGTCATGTACGACGATGTTACGACGGTCCGACGTTTCGTAATCATGTCCGACACTCGTACGATGATTAGCTAATCTTCTTAACGGTGAACCGTTTGTGACGGGTCGCGCATCATACACGTTCTATAATAGTGAACCATTTGTGATGGGCCGCGCATCGTAAACGTAGCACCACAGAATACCGACTGTGATGGCAATGCGAGCAGAAACGAGTAGGAGTACTGTAGGGGCCCTATCCCCGAAGGTTTCTAGGTCATGTGGGAAGGACTCCCTATCGCCCACACTCACTTGGCGACGGTTCCAAATGCCGTCGCGGAAAGGGGTTAAAAACCGTTTGTTTAGGACCGAGGCATACCGGTGTTACTTTATCACTAAGCGGTAGCGATAGTCGTACAAGCAATAGTTGGTGAGACGACAATGATGCTTCGATGGAGATCAAGGTGTCAAGCTGGTGACGATGGTGATCATGACGGTGCTTTGGAGATGGAGATCAAAGGCACAAGATGATGATGGCCATATCATATCACTTATTTGATTGCATGTGATGTTTATCCTTTATGCATCTTATTTTGCTTAGTACGGCGGTAGCATTATAAGATGATCTCTCACTAAATTTCAAGGTACAAGTGTTCTCCCTGAGTATGCACCGTTGCTACAGTTCGTCATGCCAAGACACCACGTGATGATCGGGTGTGATAAGCTCTACGTTCACACACAACGGGTGCAAGCCAGTTTTGCACACACAGAATACTCGGGTTAAACTTGACGAGCCTAGCATATGCAGATATGGCCTCGAAACACTGAGACCGAAAGGTCGAGCGTGAATCATATAGTAGATATGATCAACATAGTGATGTTCACCATTGAAAACTACTCCATCTCACGTGATGATCGGACATGGTTTAGTTGATATGGATCACGTGATCACTTAGATGATTAGAGGGATGTCTATCTAAGTGGGAGTTCTTAAGTAATATGATTAATTGAACTTTAATTTATCATGAACTTAGTCCTGATAGTATTTGCATATCTATGTTGTAGATCAATAGCTTGCGATGTAGCTTCCCGTTTATTTTTGATATGTTCCTAGGGAAAAAGAAGTTGAAAGATGATAGTAGCAATGATGCGGACTTGGTCCGTGATCTGAGGATTATCCTCATTGCTGCACAGAAGAGTTATGTCCTTGATGCACCGCTAGGTGACAGACCTATTGCAGGAGCAGATGCACACGTTATGAACGTTTGACAAAGCTTGGTATGATGACTACTTAATAGTTTAGTGCACCATGCTTGACGCTTAGAACCGGGACTTCAACAATGTTTTGAACGCCACAGAGCATATAAGATGTTCTGAGAGTTGAAATTGGTATTTCATACTCATGCCCGTGTCGAGGAGTATGAGACCTCCGACAGTACTTTTCCTACAAGATGGAGGAGAGTAGCTCAACAAGTGAGCATGTGCTCAGATTGTCTGAGTACTATAATTGCTTGAATCAAGTGGGAGTTAATCTTCCAGATAAGATAGTAATTGACAAAGTTCTCTAGTCACTATCACCAAGTTACTAGAACTTAGTGATGAACTATAATATGCAAGGGATGACGAAAGTAATTCCCAAGCTCTTCGCGATGCTGAAATCGGCGAAGGTAGAAATCAAGAAATAGCATCAAGTGTTGATGGTTAACAAGACCACTAGTTTCAAGAAAAGGGCAAAGGGAAAGAAAGAGGAACTTCAAAGAAGAATAGCAAGCAAGTTGCTGCTCCCATTAAGAAGCCTAAAGCTAGACCCAAGCCTGGAACTGAGTGCTTCTACTGCAAAGGAAATGGTCACTGGAAGTGGAACTGCCCTAGATACTTGGCGGATAAGAAGGATGGCAAAGTGAACAAAAGTATATTTGATATACATGTTATTGATGTGTACTTTACTAGTGTTTATAGCAACCCCTCAGTATTTGATACTGGTTTAGTTGCTAAGAGTAGTAACTCGAAACAGGAGTTGCAAAATAAACAAAGACTAGTTAAGGGCGAGGTGATGATGTGTGTTGGAAGTGACTCCAAGGTTCATAAGATCACCATCGCACACTCCCTTTACCTTCGGGATTAGTGTTGAACCTAAAATAAATCTTATTTGGTGTTTGCGTTAAGCATGAATATGATTGGATCATGTTTATTGCAATACAGTTATTCATTTAAGTCAAAGAATAATTGTTGTTCTATTTACATGAATAAAACCTTCTATGGTCATACACTCAATATAAATGGGTTATTGAATCACAATCATAGTGATACACATATTCATAATATTGAAGCCAAAAGATGCAAAGTTAATAATGATAGTGCAACATATTTGTGGCACTGCTGTTTAGGTCATATTGGTGTAAAGCGCATGAAGAAACTCCATGCTAATGGGCTTGGAATCACTTGATTATGAATCATATGATACTTCTGAACCATGCCTCATGGGCAAGATGACTACAACACCGTTCTCCGGAACAATGGAGCAGGCTACTGACTTGTTCAAAATAATACATACTGATGTATGTGGTCCAATGAGTGTTGAGGCTCGCGACAGGTATCGTTATTTTCTGACCTTCACAGATGATTTGAGCAGATATGGGTATATCTACTTAATGAAACATAAGTATGAAACATTTGAAAAGTTCAAAGAATTTCAGAGTGAAGTGGAAAATCATCGTAACAAGAAAATAAAGTTTCTACGATCTGATCACGGAGGCGAATATTTGAGTTACGAGTTTTTTCTTCATTTGAAACAATGTGGAATAGTTTCACAACTCATGCCACCTGGAACACCACAGCGTAATGGTGTGTCCGAACGTCGTAATCGTACTTTATTAGACATGTTACAATCTACGATGCCTCTTACCGATTTACCGCTATCGTTTTGGGGTTATGCATTAGACAGCTGCATTCACGTTAAATAGGGCGCCATCTAAATCCGTTGAGACGATACCATATGAGCTATGGTTTGGCAAGAAACCTAAACTGTCGTTTCTTGAAGTTTGGGGCTGCGATGCTTATGTGAAAAAGTTTCAACCTGATAAGCTCGAACCCAAATCAGAGAAATGTGTCTTCATAGGATACCCAAAGGAGACTGTTGGGTACACCTTCTATCACAGATCCGAAGGCAACATTTTCGTTGCTAAGAATGGATCCTTTCTAGAGAATGAGTTTCTCTCAAAAGATATGAGTGGGCTCGAATGATGTGAGTGGGAGGAAAGTATAACTTGATGAGGTAATTGTACCTTCTCTCGAATTGGAAAGTAGTTCATCAAAGAAATCTGTTCCCGTGATGCCTGCACCAACTAGAGAGGAAGTTAATGATGATGATCATGAAACTTCGGATCAAGTTACTATAGAACTTCATAGGTCAACCAGAGCACGATCCACTCCAGAGTGGTACGGTAATCCTGTACTGGAAGTCATGTTACTAGACCATGATGAACTTACGAACTATGAGGAAGCGATGATGAGCCTAGATTCCGCAAAATGGCTTGAGGCCATGAAATCTGAGATGGGATCCATGTATGAGAACAAAGTATGGACTTTGGTGGACTTGCCCAATGATCGGCAAGCCATAGAGAATAAATGGATCTTCAAGAGGAAGACGGACGCTGATAGTAGTGTTACTATCTACAAAGCTCGAATTGTCAAAAACAGTTTCTGACAAGTTCAAGGTGTTGACTATAATGAGATTTTATCACTCGTAGTGATGCTTAAGTCTGTCCGAATCATGTTAGCAATTGCCACATTTTATGAAATCTGGCAAATGGATATCAAAACTGCATTCCTTAATGGATTTATTAAAGAAGAGTTGTATATGATACAACCAGAAGGTTTTGTCAATCCTAAAGGTGCTAACAAAATGTGCAAGCTCCAGCGATCCATCTATGGACTGTTGCAAGCATCTTGGAGTTGGAATATACGCTTTGATAAGTTGATCAAAGCATATAGTTTTATACAGACTTGCGGTGAAGCCTGTATTTACAAGAAAGTGAGTGGGAGCACTACAACCTTTCTGATAAGTATATGTGAATGACATATTGTTGATTGGAAATGATGTAGAATTTTCTGGAAAGCATAAAGGAGTGTTTGAAAGGAGTTTTTTTTCAAAGAAAGACCTCGGTGAAGCTGCTTACATATTGGGCATCAAGATCTATAGAGATAGATCAAGACGCTTGATAAGATTTTTCAATGAGTACATAACATGACAAGATTTTTTGAAGTAGTTCAAAATGGAACAGTCAAAGGAGGAGTTCTTGCCTATATTTCAAGGTGTAAAGTTGAGTAAGACTCAAAACACGACCACGGCAGAAAATAGAAAGAGAATGAAAGTCATTCCCTATGCCTCAGCCATAGGTTCTATAAAGTATGCTATGTTGTGTACCAAACCTATTGTGTACCTGGCCATGAGTTTGGCAAGGGGGTACGATATTGATCCAGGAGTGGATCACTTGACAATGGTCAAAATTATCCTTAGAGGACTAAGGAGATATTTCTCAGTTATGGAGGTGATAAAAAGTTCGTCGTAAAGAGTTACACCGATGCAAGATTTTACTCCGATCCGGATGACTCTGAGTCTCAATATGGATACATATTGAAAGTGGGAGCAATTAGCTAGAGTAGCTCCACGCAGAGATTGTAGACATAGAAAATTTGCAAAATACATACGACTCTGAATGTGACAGACACATTGACTAAGATTCTCTCACAAACAAAACATGATCACACCCAAGTACTCTTTGGGTGTTAATCACATAGCAATGTGAACTAGATTATTCACTCTAGTAAACCCTTTGAGTGTTGGTCACATGGCGATGTGAACTATGGGTGTTAATCACATAAAGATGTGAACTATTGGTGTTAAATCACATGGCGATGTGAACTAGATTATTGACACTAGTGCAAGTGGGAGATGAAGGAAATATGCCCTAGAGGCAATAATAAAGTTGTTATTTATATTTCCATATATCATGATAAATGTTTATTATTCATGCTAGAATTGTATTAATTGGAAACTTAGTACATGTGTGAATACATAGACAAAACAGAGTGTCCCTAGTATGCCTCTACTTGACTAGCTTGTTTATCAAAGATGGTTATGTTTCCTAGCCATAGACATGTGTTGTCATTTGATGAACGGGATCACATCATTAGAGAATGATGTGATCGACAAGACCCATCTGTTAGCTTAGCATTATGATCGTTAAGTTTTATTGCTATTACTTTCTTCATGACTTATACATGTTCCTCTGACTATGAGATTATGCACCTCCCGAATACTGAGGGAACACCTTGTGTGCTATCAAACGTCACAACGTAACTGGGTGATTATAAAGATGCTCTATAGGTGTCTCCGAAGGTGTTTGTTGGGTTGGCATAGATCGAGATTAGGATTTGTCACTCCGTGTATCGGAGAGGTATCTCTGGGCCCTCTCGGTAATGATCATCACTATAAGCCTTGCAAGCAATGTGACAAATGAGTTAGTTACGGGATGATGCATTACGAAACGAGTAAAGAGA
Organism: Aegilops tauschii subsp. strangulata; assembly: GCF_002575655.3. Lineage (NCBI taxonomy): Eukaryota > Viridiplantae > Streptophyta > Magnoliopsida > Poales > Poaceae > Aegilops > Aegilops tauschii. Next base: position 233,782,744 of record NC_053039.3, read on the forward strand.
CTTGCCGGTAACGAGATTGAACTAGGTATGTTGATACCGACGATCGAATCTCGGACAAGTAACATACCGATGACAAAGGGAACAACGTATGTTGTTATGCGGTTTGACCGATAAAGATCTTCATAAAATATGTAGGAGCCAATATGAGCATCCAGGTTCCGCTATTGGTTATTGACCGGAGATATGTCTCGGTCATGTCTACATAGTTCTCAAACCCGTAGGGTCCGCACGCTTAACGTTCGATGACGATTATATTATGAGTTATGTGATTTGATGACTGAAGTTTGTTTGGAGTCCTGGATGAAATCACGGACATGACGAGGAGTCTCGAAATGGCCGAGATGTAAAGATCGATATATTGGAAGGCTATATTCGGACATCGGAAAGGTTCTGAGTGGTTTGGGTATTTTTCGGAGTACCAGAGAATTACATGAATTCGCTGGGGGAAGTATTGGGCCTTCATGGGCCTTAGTGGAAAGGAGAGAAGGGCCACAAGGGGAGGCCGCGCGCCCCCCCATGGGCTGGTCCGAATTGGACTAGGGAGGGGGCGGCGCCCCCCTCTTTCCTTCTCCCTCTCCTACTCCTTCCCCCTCTCCCCTCTTGGAAAAGGAAGGGGACTCCAACTAGGATTGAGAATCCTAGTTGGACTCCCCCTATAGGCGCGCCCCTCCTAGGCTGGCCTCCTCTTCCTCCCTCCTTTATATATGTGGGCAGAGGGCACCCCAAAGACCTACAAGTTTCTCTTAGCCGTGTGCGGTGCCCCCTCCACAGTTACACACCTCGGTTATATCATCGTAGTGCTTAGGTGAAGCCCTGCGCCGGTAACTTCATCATCACCGTCACCACGCCGTCGTGCTGACGGAACTCTCCCTCGTCCTCAACTGGATCAAGAGTTCGAGGGACGTCACCGAGCTGAACGTGTGTTGATCGCGGAGGTGCCGTGCGTTCGGTACTTGGATCGGTTGAATCGCGAAGAATAACCGCGAAGACGTTCGACTACATCAACCGTGTTACTAAACGCTTTTGCTTTCGGTCTACGAGGGTACGTGGACACACTCTCCCCGCTCGTTGCTATGCTTCTCCTAGATAGATATTGCATGATCGTAGGTAAAACTTTTAAAATACTACGTTCCCCAACAGAAAGTTGTGGTCAAGAAGCAAATTCAATGAAATCTGCAAAGTAGACTATGTGACCAATAACCTTGCTGAGTGTTTCAATGCAAAGTTCAATTCAGTTGAAGGGCTTTTGTTTTGGCAAGTATTTGATAAGATCAGGAAGATGATCATGGTAAAGATAGCTCTTCGTAAAAGAATTGTAGATACACAATCTGTTGGCCATCTTATGCTCCCATCTCTGATTAAGGCATTGCATGCCAAGGCAAGAGGACTAAGGATGAAATGCATTCGACTGTCGACATATGAGGCTGAGGTGACATACACTGACAGTAAAAATAGGGAATGGAGATATCCAGTGAACCTTGCAACTAAGGAATGCAGTTGTAGGCAATGGCAGATCCTCGGGAAACCATGCATACATGCCCTACATCTCATGACTGTTATTGGAGGTGAAGATGGTGAAGTAGATCAATATTGCTCTGAATATTTCTCTGTTGCCAAATTTAGGGCTGCTTATGCTGAAAATGTGTCTGCACTCTTGGGAAAAGACCAATGGAACATAGTAGACCCAGGGTTCATACTCTGTTCTCCTGTACTGACTAGACCACCAGGAAGACCAAGGAAAAACAAGATAAGAGCTGGTGAAGAGGGTCGTGTAAAAAACAGCGTAAGTGCAAAAGATGTGGTATTCTAGGGCATATTGCTAGGCATTGTACCAATCCAGTTGATGCATCATTTGGAGAAGAGGAACAATGGGCAACATCAAATGCAGAGGATAATGCAACATCAAAGGAGAATGCAGCAAGTTTAGAGGAGAATGCAGCAGCAGAGGAGAATGCAACAAGTTTAGTGAATGAGGTAACTGAAGTAGCATCTTGGTATGTGTGCAATCTTTCGCATGTGTTCATTTTTTATCGATGGCTAAGCTTATTTCTATTCGACCCAGCTCTACGATAATTAGAGGCACAAGACAAAAAAAGACCTAGAGAGGAAGAAACTTCGGCTGAACCATCATCTGATGCGGAATTTGAAACCATGGCTTATGAAGGTTTTGAAGCTATAAGAGAGGAGGAAGTTATTTTGTCTAAAGTTCCTTTAAAGATTACTGAACCCATAGATGACCGTCAACTAGTCATCACTTGCTCGATCAGTCAAATCTCAACAAAACCGCCACCACCAGAAGTGAAGATCAGAAGCAACAAGACAAAGCTTTCAAAAGCACAAAATATCCCAGCCAGGAAAACCAGAAGCAAGACGGTTAACCCATCCCGAAACACAAGGAGCAAGGCAGAGTTTTGAATTTGAACTTGAATGCAAGTCATAAACTTTGAACTTTAAGGATTTGTAATAAGGATTCTGTCGTCAATTTGAACTACTGTGAAAACTTGTAAGGTGTAATAATTCTATTTGTAAACTTTGAATTTGAACTACTGAGGCAAAATTTGAATTTTAGGCAAGCTTTGAATTTGAACCAACACTTGAAGTCCATTCCCCTGTGATGTGAGTTGCACAGTTTGCTGAACTATTATAAACGTTAGGTGATCAATCCGATCTCTTTTGCGTGGTAAAACTTGTAGTCATGAGAAATGTGCTCCAAATGAGCTCCCAAGCTAGGATAAACAGCCCCATTTGTAATCAAGTTTTTTTGGACCTACTCCAAATGAGCCAAATATTTTTTATTAACACCAATTCAATCTATATAGTGTAGATTCGAAGAATCACTATTTATTGAATTAAACTTTCTATTTTTACATTTTTTTGAAAAAATATACTTTAATAGAAAAACCATTAAAAACACGTTTACCATATGAAAATGGAAAACTAAGTTCAGATCCTTCTTATTCACTTTGAAATCAAGCTTTGGTGATTTTTTTGATTTTTTTTTTTAATTTTCAAAAACCGAAGGGAAACCCTACCTCCTCTCCTTGGTCACTAAGAGACGTTGTATGTGATAGCTCATATGTGTGAAGGTTTTTTCATGAAAATGTCCATAGACAAAGTTTATGATTTTTGGTTGGTAACATGTCACACAAGACAACATTGTGCGCAGGTTTTTTTTTTAATTAGTGGTGCTCATTTGACCTCGATCGTGCTAGCTAGGTTTTTCTCTCTAAATGTACGTATACAAAGTTTAGTATTTTTCCTCGTTAGTGTGTCCTATAAAACGACGAACTGCGAAGTTTCATATTTTTTCAATTTTTTAAATTAGTTATGCTCAGTCAAAGTCTTTGAAACCCCGTTGACCAGCTCTAAACCCCTCTAAACCCCGCGGGGTTTCGCCTAACCCTAGCTCCAAACATCAGCCATCCGATCATACCCTAGCGCCAAGCGACAGCCCTCAGATGTGGTCTTCTAGAAGGAATTCTGAGGGCAGGTTGTGTGCAGGCTCCGCGCCGTTGGATCACATGGACGGCTCTGCATCGTTGGATCATGGGGCGATCCGCGAGAGGCGATCCGTGAGATTTGTTGGTTTTGCCTCCCCTTTCTTCTGGTGCTTATTCTGAAGTGATGAGACACCCACTCCTCCTCTGCTTCTTCTTCTCCGGCGACTTTGGGCTATATGTCGAGCTCCACTTCAGCCTCCCGCCCCTCATGGACCCAGTATGGCCCACTTCCCATGGAGCGATGTCCCAACTGCCCATGCAGCACGCCACTGATACGTTTGACTTCGAAGGAGGTCAAGAATGGAAACTATGGGCGCGAGTTCGTGAAATGCGAGAGCAAGCCAGAGGGGCAGGTTAGATCTCATTATTTTTCTCAGATTTCTTTTTCTATTTGCTTTTAATTCTTTTTTGATCTGGGATTTAGGGTTCATGTTTTCATTTCAGATCGTGAAGAAATGCACACATTTTGAATGGCTGGATGACTACGTTAAGCGGATTCAATTCAATGGGCCCCAACCCGGGAGCTCAATCTGCCGTCAGCACCAACGAATTTGCTCTCTGAAAGTGCTGTTCTGACAGTTGGGGATGCAGATCTGAAGGGGGAAATAAAGAAGATGAACAAGAACTTAAAGCAGATGATTCAATTGAACAAGTAGGCGAATCTAATAGCTTTAGGATTTTATCCCTTTTATTTTTGTGTAGTTGCTCTAGGATTTGCTTACTTGCTGGTCATCACTCGTTGGAGATGTTATTAGTGTGGTGTCATGTGCTCTAGGATTTGGTTAAATTTGTGGATCATGTGCTCAACGATTTGCTTAAATTTGTGGATCATGTGCTCTATGCTCTGTGTTGCTTAATTTGTGGATCATGTGCTGCTCTGTGTTGCTTAATTTGTGGATCATTCCAGCTTCGTCAGTTTTGTACACTTCCAGTTTCTTCAGTTTCGTCAGACAACACCGACCGCAGAAAAAAACGTAGTTCTAGTGCCCAAATTGAAACTAAGCTCTGGTTGGGCCGTCTCATTGCGTTGAGTGTCGAAGGCCCACAAAGATAAAAGAGGCCTAGAAAATAGTGCACGCGCTGGCTCTCCTTTTTTCCTTGATTATTGCCATGGTTAATCCCCTTTTATTGTTGGACTTGCCCATGTCAAATTTATTGACATGCGGGTATTATAAACTTGTTTTGTTGCAATAAAAATACAAATATTGTATACACGATTTTTTGTTTTTGTTATTGTTATTAAGAGCATGTTAGACTTAATTATGTAGATCATGATATCCATCTACAACCACGTCTAAAATAAAGTCCCGTGGCACCGTTTGCCACCATATCCATCTAGAGAGCATGTCTAGGGCTCGGCTACGGCACCATATCCATCTACCGATATCTCACGTAGCAAGCATACATCCATAACATAGAAAGTAGCAACCATAGCATACTTCTTACATAAAACAGAGGGTGCCCTAAACCATAGCATAGGACACAAACTATTCAAAAATTAGCTTGTTTTTGTTCATACAATATACGGAATAGGGCCACCAACAATTCAAAAAAACTTTATTTTCTTCTTCTTCTTTTGAACATCAACATGGCTCATTTTTCTAGCTTTAGTTTCCTTTTTGACACTTCAACTAGTACATTATCTGCGCATGCAAAAACTTGACCCTACTCTAAATGGGCCATTTAAACTTGACCTATACAAGTACACACCATGAATATAACAAGACGAATGGGCTACCCTCCAACCATTTTTACAAGGCTAACCCCAAAACTTGCTGGTTTTCATTGAGCGATACCCTTTCATTGATTGATTTAGCATAAGGGCTCGCGTACGGCACCATATCCATCTAGCGATATCTCACGTCAAATAAGATAGAAATAGCAAGCAAAACACAGATAACCAACGACATATCAAATAAGGGTAGCAAGCATAACATAGTTCTTAGGGGATAACATGACAGAGATAACAATTTCATGGTACAACCAACGACATAATTAAGATAGAAATATATAAAAGATAAAAAGCCCTAACACCCTAGGGCAAGACAAGCTCACGAGACCGGGCCTTCACCACCATCTTCACTGCGCCTCCTCTTCACTACTCCTCCTCTCCATGCCGTCCTCGCCGATGTAGTAGGGGAGGCTGTGCATATCGTCGCGAGTGGGGAAGATGCAGTCGAAGTTTGTGAAGATGTTGCGGGTTGTGAATGCGATGAATTCGCATACACACCAAAACACCTTGCCGATGAGGTAGCACGCATCAAATCTGTTGGTGAAGGTTTCGGTGAGCCCTATCGGTGGAGTCCTGGAGTTTGGACACACTTCCTCCAGTCGGAACATCACCGGCGAGCCCGCTGGGAGGTGGGCGAAGCCCGCACCGAGGAACCACTGGGCAAACCCCCTTGCAACCCTCCAGCGTGAGAACGCCCACACGCGGAGCGTCCTCTCCACGATGACGCTGGCCGGATACCGTCTCTCCAGCACAGTTGGTGGGAGCTGGAAGGTGGGGCCATTGTACTGCATCCTCGCCTCGCTTTGAGAGTGCTTTGGGTTTGGGTGAAGAAGAGAAGGGGGCAGCGCAAATGGATGTGTGGAGAATAGGTGGAGGGGTGGTGGTTTAAATAGGGAAAGGGGAAGGGAAGGGGAGTGGCACCGGCCGCACTTACGTTCAAACGAGCCGCATCGATCGACCGATATGCCACTTCAATTGCCAACATGTTTTAATTGCCACGTTGAATAGATGCGGGTGGATCGAAAAGTGTGAAACAATGATCTACATCGAGGAGACACGTGTGGGAGATGAGACGAACCAGCGGCAGCAACCGTCCCTGCGTCTGTGGCGGCTCTCGTGAAAAAGAGGCCGGTCAGCGCATCGTGGCGGTGGGCAGCGGTGCATGCACGTAGGCTAGCTACGTGCATGCATAGCAGGCTAGCTAGACATGTCATGCATGCATAACAGGCTTCTGGCGTTGCGGCCCACGCACGGCCCAACAGTCTAACGACGGCCCAATAGGCGAACAACGGCACCGTCCGACGTGACCCAACTCATCTGGTCCAACGGGTGACATAGTCAGCGCGGCCCCACTCGTCAGAGTTAATGGTCAAAGCACTGACCCGACGGCATCCACCGTTTGTGATCAGTTCTGAGGGTTTCGGGCAAGGGAGTGGGGAAAAGTGAGCAAAAGTTAAGAGCGTGGGGATGAATGAGTATGGCTAAGGAACCAGGGGCACAGATGTAAAAATCCCTTGAATTTAATTCTGTAATGGAATGTGAAAAATTGCTTAATTTTTTACACAGTGTTGGGATACAAATTTTTTACTTTGTCCTAATTTTTAAGAAATTTTGGATTTACATAAGTATGGATAAAATTATATCATTATGTATTGTTCTGTTTTAGACAAATTCTGTTGTTATTGCATAGTGTGCTTGTTTTGATGATTCTAGGGATTATATCGCGGGTATAAGTCATGGAGAAGTCATAATACAATAGGTATTATGCAATAACAATTATGAATCTATTTATAATAGTAAGTAAAGTGGGTGATTAATTTATTATACTAATGGATCTCATGAGGTTTTGTTGAGTTTTGTGTGATTGAAGTTTTCAAGTTGTGGGTGAGATGACGATTGATGAAATAATAAGGAGCGACAAGACCCTAAGCTTGGGGATGCCCAAGGCACCCCTGAAGGAAATATGCCCTAGAGGTAATAATAAAGTTGTTATTTATATTTCCTTATATCATGATAAATGTTTATTATTCATGTTAGAATTGTATTAACCGGAAACTTGATACATGTGTGGATACATAGACAAAACACAATGTCCCTACTAAGCCTCTACAAGACTAGCTCATTAATCAAAGATAGTTAATTCCTAACCATGGACATGTGCTTTCATTTGATAAACGGGATCACATCATTAGGAGAATGATGTTATGGACAAGACCCATCCATTAGCTTAGCATGTTGATCGTTAAGTTTTATTGCTATTGCTTTCTTCATGACTTATACATATTCCTTTGACTATGAGATTATGCAACTCCCGGATACCGGAGGAATACCTTGTGTGCTATCAAACGTCACAAAGTAATTGTGGGTGATTATAAAGATGCTCTACAGGTGTCTCCGAAGGTGTTTGTTGGGTTGGCATAGATCAAGATTAGGATTTGTCACTCCGAGTATCGGAGAGGTATCTCTGGGCCCTCTCGGTAATGCACATCATGATGAGCCTTGCAAGCAATGTGACTAATGAGTTAGTTACGGGATGATGCATTACGGAACGAGTAAAGAGACTTGCTGGTAACGAGATTGAACTGGGTATGAAGATACCGATGATCGAATCTCGGGCAAGTAAAATACCGATGACAAAGGGAATGACATATGTTGTCATTGCAGTTTGACCGATAAAGATCTTCATAGAATATGTAGGAACCAATATGAGCATCCAGGTTCCGCTATTGGTTATTGATCGGAGATGTGTCTCGATCATGTCTACATAGTTCTCAAACCCGTAGGGTCCGCACGCTTAACTTTCGATGACGATTTGTATTATGAGTTATGTGTTTTGGTGACCGAAGATTGTTCGGAGTCTCGGATGAGATCACGGACATGACGAGGAGTCTCTAAATGGTCGAGAGGTAAAGATTGATATATTGGACGATAGTATTTTCGGATATTTATCGGAGTACCGAGGGGTTACCGGAACCCCCCGGGGAAAGTAATGGGCCACTATGGGCCATAAGGGAGAGAGAGGGCAGCCCACAAGGGGTAGCGCGCACCCCCCCATGGGGAGTCCGAATTGGACAAGGGGAGGGGGCGCGGCCCCCCTTTCCTTCTCCCTCTCCCTCTCCTTCCCCCTTTCCCCCTCCGAAGAAAGGAAGGGGGGATGAATTGGACTAGGAGTCCAAGTGGGACTCCTCCCACTTGGCGCGCCCCCTAGGCCGGCCCCTCCCTCTCCCTCTATATATGGGGGCAGGGGGCACCCCAAAGCACATCAATTTTTCTTAGCCGTGTGCGGTGCCCCCTCCACCGTTTACTCCTCCGGTCATATTGTCGTAGTGCTTAGGCGAAGCCCTGCGTGGACCACATCACCATCACAGTCACCCGTCATGCTGATGAAACTCTCCATCGACACTTTGCTGGATCAAGAGTTCGAGGGACGTCATCGAGCTGAACGTGCTGAACTCGGAGGTGCCGTACGTTCGCTGCTTTATCGGTTGAATTGAGAAGACGTTCGACTACATCAACCCCATTAAGCTAACGCTTCAGCTTTCGGCCTACGAGGGTACGTGGACACACTCTCCCCCTCTCGTTGCTATGCATCTCCTAGATAGATCTTGCGTGAGCGTAGGAAAATTTCGAAATTGCATGCTACGTTTCCCTACAACCCCAATGTAATATTCAATAAAGATCCAAGCATCTAAGCTTGGGGATGCTCCAGAAGGCATCCCTCTTTCATCTCCAATCTATCGGTAATATTACTCGGAGCTATATTTTTATTCATCACATGATAAGTGTTTTGCTTGCAGCGTCGTGCATTATAGTTTTATATTGTTTGCTTGTTTCCACAATCATTGTTTGCTGATCACACAAACTACGAGAGACACACATTCATCATAATTTATTAGAATGCTCATTATGCTTCACTTATATCTTTTGAATTAAGGCAATATGCTCATATGCTTCACTTATACCCTTAGAGCACAGCGATACTTATATTTTATAGAAATCAGTTGCACTCTCATGCTTCACTTATATCTTTTGAGAGTTAAATAGAGAGTGGTAATTTGTAGGAGCTATATGTTTAATATAAATATGATAGCTATACAAGAGTGGTATAATAAAAACTTGCATGTAGATCACGGAATGTGATGCGCATGACCAACGATATTGAAGTTATAGTATGGAAGTTTACTAGTCAAGCAACATTAGTTAGTAAAAATATCGGTGTTAAGGTTTGTGATTTCGACCTCATTAAATTGTCGGTTTTGGTTTGGCTAGGAAGTTGGAGCGTAATTTATCCTTGATTGATATCCTTTGTGTTGTCCAGATCGGGAGGGGGGCACGATGATTAACTCATACCAACCTCCGCCCTAGGGGCATGCGAGTAGTACTTTGCTTCGAGGGCTAATAAACTTTCACAATAAATGTTTGAGTTCTTTATTACTAATGTGAGTTTGTGGACTATAAGCACTTCTACCTATCCATATTTTGCTAGCCTCTTCCCTACTGTGCATTGCTCGTTCTCACCTCAAGACTTGGGTGCAAACTTCGCCCGTGCATCCAAACCCCGTGATATGACACGCTCTATCACACATAAGCCTTATTATATCCTTCCTCAAAACATCCACCATACCTACCTATCATGACATTTACATAGGCATTCTGAGATATATTGTCACGCAACTTCCACCGTTACTATTCACATGACTTGAGCATTTTTCATTTTGTTTTGTATGATTATATAGAGCTGACATGATATTTGCAGCGCAGCTGATATGTCTCCTTCGTATCTATAAATTTTTATTGTTTCATGACATTATGTTACAACTTTCACATAATTTTGGCAACAATTTATATTATTCGGGACTAACATATTGATCTAGTGCCTAGTGACAGTTCCTGTTTTTTGCATGTTTTTATGTTTCGCAGAAAAGCCATATCAAACAAAGTCCAAACGCGATAAAAAGTTATGGTGATCTTTTATGGAACATATGGGATTTTTTGGGGCAAGAATCAACGCAAGATAATGCTCGAGGGACCCCATAAGCTCACACGGTGCGCCCCCTACCCTGGGGGCGTGCCGAGCAGGCTTGTGGCCACCTCAAATGTCGGTTGGGGGTGTCATTCAGCCACAAGGAAGCTAATATTTGGATAAAAAACCTCAACATTTTGGCCCAGTTAGAGTTACGGATCTCCGTAAATATAAGAAATGATGTAGGGACAGAAAATAGGAACATGAAACAAAAGAGAAATAGAGAGAGAGAGAGAGAGAGGGATCCAATCTCTGAGGGGCTCCTGCCCTCCGGGAGCCATGGTGGCCATGGACCAGAGGGGAAACCCTCCTCTCCTCTAGGGGGGAGGAAGAAGGAGGGTCTCTCCCCCCCTCTCTTCTAGTGGCGCCCGAGCGCCGCCGGGGAGACCAACGTGACGGTGATCTACACCAACAACTTCGCCGCCATTATCACCATATCTCCGCCTCTCCTTACAGCGGTGTAACCTCTCTTTTTCGGATGTAATCTCTACTTCAACATGGTGCTTTATGCTACATATTATTATCCAATGATGTGTTTCCATCCTATGATGTTTGAGTAGATTTCTTGTCCTACGGGTTAATTATGGTATGGTGTGATTAATATGAGTTGTATGTCAATACGGTGCTGTCCTATGGTGCCCTCCGTGCTACGCACACGTGTTGGAATTCCCACTGTAGGGTGTTACAATACGTCCATGATTCGTTTGTAGTGGGTTGCAAGGGTGATAGAAGCTTAAACCCGAGTAAGGGGGTTGTTGCGTATGGGAGTAAAGGGACTTGTTACTTAATGCTATGGTTGGGTTTACCTTAATGAACTTTAGTAGGTGCGGATGCTTGCTAGAATTCCAATCATAAGTGCATATGATCCAAGTATGGAAAGTATGTTAGCGTATGCCTCTCCCTCATTTCATATGACAAGTATCTATCATGTTATATTCAATTACCTAGGGACAATCTTTCTTATTGTTCTACAAAAGCTCTCTACTGAACAAATTAACTTTTACTATTCCCGCGGAGTACTCTTAGTTTTATTCTTGCAAATTAGTTTTATACTTATTATAGGTAAAGCAAACGTTGGTGTGCATAGAGTTGTATCGGTGGTCGATAGAACTTAAAGAGAATATACATTCTACCTTTAACTCTTGTTGGGTTTGACACTCTTACTTATTGAAAAAGGCTACAAATGGTCCCCTATACTTGTAATTTATCAGCAACCACTATTCATCATTGTTATACATGTTACGCTAGATCATTGCACATCCTGGTACACTACCAAAGGCATTCATATGTAGTCATATCATTCAGTTTATTGAGTTGTAAGTAAATAGGAGTGTGACGATCATCATTATTAGAGAATTGTCCCAGTGAGGAAAAGAATGATGGAGAATGATGAGTCCTCTAAATGGTGGGGATGACGTTCATGATATTGTTCTAAAAAACAGAGAAGGGGCAATGTTACAATCCTTTACCACACTTGTGCTTCAGAGTAGCACCGTGTTCTTCATATAGAGTCTCCATGATTTGTCACTTTCATATACTAGTGGGAATTTTTACATTATAGAACTTGACTTGCATATTCTGATGATGAACTTCCTCAAATGCTTGAGGTTTTCATGAGCAAGCAAGTTGGATGCACGCCCACTTAGTTTCCATAGCGAGCTTTCGTACACTTATAGCTCTAGTGCACCTGTTGCATGGCAACCCCTACTCCTCGCATTGATATCGATTGAAAGGCCTCTCCATTGCCTAAAGATCTGCCTAGTTGATGCGAGACTTTCTCAACTTTTTATCTTCTCTTATAAACCCCTACCATCATTCTCTTTCATATTCTCACGCTCTTGTATTGAGTGGAGTTGAAAATACTGAAGCGAGAAAAAGTACGATAGAATTGCTTGGTTTTGCACTGGGGTGTTCATGATTTATACTTTATGCCGGGAAGACCGAGCTATGCCATTATTACATGATTAAGTGAGTAGGTATAACGTTCTTTAGCACTGTTTATTTTGAAGACTAATGCTTATTTTCTAACATTCTTTTATATTATCGTTTTGATACTTATTAAGTCATCTCTTCTCAATATTCATGCCCAAAAGAGTTACATGATTAAGGGTAGCATTTCACATAAAAAATCTATTTTCATTATTTACATACTCGAGGACGAGCAGGAATTAAGCTTGGGGATGTTGATACGTCTCCAACGTATCTATAATTTTTGATTGTTTCATGCTATTATATTATCAATCCTGTAGGCTTTATATGCCATTTTATATCATTTTGGGAACTAAACTATTAACTCAGTGCCCAATGCTAGTTCCTATTTTTTGCGTATTTCTGTTTTGTAGAAAAAAAAACCAAACAAAATACGAAAATATGAAACTTTACGGTGATTCTTTATGGACCAGAAGAGACCCTAAAAGCTTTAGAGGAAGGCCAGAAGACCTGTAGGTGGGCGCCACCTGAGCTTGTGGGCCCCACATGTTTGTTCCAGCGCTATAAATTCTCTAAATTCCAGAAACCCCCAGCGCTAGACCCGAAACAATTTTATCGCTGCCGCAAATCTTTGTTCTTCTCTCCCCTCTCCCTCCCTCTCTCTCTCCCCTCCCCTCCCGCTCCCTCCCTCTCTCTCTATCTCTCTCTCTGATCTTCAATACAATGAACTCTTTGGAGATCTATTCAATGTAATTTTTGTTGGGATTCAATGAATTGTGGATTTATGATCAGATTATTCATTCAAAGTAACTGAGTCTTTTCTGAGATTTATTATGTGTGATTTTATAGCCTTGTATTTCTCTTCGATCTATCTATCTCTTTTGGCAAATTAGATTGACTTATCTTTAGTGGGAGAAATGCTTGGTAGTAGGTTCAATCTTGCGGTGTCCTTACTCTATGACTGGTGGAGTTGTAAGGCATGTATTTGTATTGTTTCTACTATGGGTAAAACGATGGGGCTCGAGCATGTTATTTGGTCTTGCTTTGTCTACATTATGTCATCATGCTTCAAGCATTAATCTATTTGTTATGAACTTAATTCCTTAAGATGCATGCTGGATAGCAGTCGACGGGTGGAGTGATAGTAGTAGATGCTGATGGATGTTGGCCTACTTGTCTCGGGCGTAAGGCCTATATATTGATCATGCCATGAAGAATCATCATAACTATGTGTATTCTATCAATTGCCCAACAATAATTTGTCTACCCATCATACTATGCTCGTGAGAGAGATGCCTCTAGTGAACGCTATGCCCCCCGGGTCCATTCACTTTATATTTACTAAAAGCGTAAAAATACTAGTTGCAATTCATTTACTTTTATTTTCCTTTTTATTTTATCTATCTACCACTATTAGATTTAATCCTTGCAATTAACGAGCACAAGGGGATTGACAAAGCTCTTGCCTACGTTGGGTGCAAGTATTTGCTTTGTGTGGCTGCAGGTACTACTTACATTTATTTCTGTGATGTCTCCTATTGGTTCAATAAACCTTGGTTTTTAACTGAGGGAAATACTATCTGCTATTATACTACATCATCCTTCCTCTTCGGGGAAATCCCAATGCCTATCACAAATAGCATCTGCTAATGACAATGTCATGGATACCTCCCTATGATAAAAAATTTCATATTCAAGGGCACATTCCCGTCTTAATTTAGACCATCTTACAAAAGTTATGCAGCTCCAAGAAGATCAACATTTGACAAATAGTCATGAGTCAAAGACCATTTCAATCATAAGGAATTGATCGGAAGCTGAAGGGAGAAGAGAGAGGTGGTCAAGCAAGTTTACTGTGTTAAAAGAGATTATCGTCAGAGTGCTACTTCAAATGATAAATAGCCAATTAAGGTGTTGACATTGGCTACTAAAGGCAAGAAAACAAAGCAATCCTTTGTTGAAAGTTAAAGGGCCAAATGCAATGAAAAGAAGCTGAAAATGCACAAGGCAAACAAGAGTTGTCATTGCTTGAAACAAAATCATAGATGGGGCGCCCACTCGGCTTATTAAGTTGGAAAAAGAAGAAATTGTGATGGCTTAGTGTACAAGAGCTAAAAGAGAAACCATGACATCGGTTCCCAACTGAGCGGCGAAACCAAAAATGATGTGCAAGTTTCTATTTACAAAAAATGCAGCAAAGGTGAAGAAAAAGAAGAATAAAGGTCATAAACAATTAAGCTGAAGGTTTCCATCCACCCAACAAAATCTTTGGTTTACACATCATCCATATCATTCAACCATGCCCTTGACTCCTATGCCATGGAGCTCATCCCTAGGTATGTTTAGTGACACTCCATGAGCTTATTTCGATCTATGTATGCAACACAATTTCTTACATCATGTTATGGATTTACCAAATCACTATACATTTGATTAGCTATAACCTTTTTACTGATCCAAATGGTAAAAATATTTGATTTGTTATTCAATTTGTTTATTTCGGTTATACATGCTTTAATGGATGTAGTTCACGTGAGCCTAAATAGGCAATGACCGATATATACTTATTGCCCTAAGCATAAAAATGAGTGATGGAGTGTCACTACAAAATTTGGCATATTTTGTGATGTTTAACTTGTGTCACATAAAACCATTTTTTGTCATATAAAATGTACTGGTGACATTTTCTGACCGGCACGCCCACCATCACTGAAGCACCGTTACAAAAAATAAAAACTTGATGGTACCACTTCCTCCGTAACGCAAGAATGTGCCTTAGGTGACGAACACAAATTCATCGCCGAAGCTATCTTTTGCGACGGTCAAAAAACGTCACTAGCAATGTCACCGCATACGAGCTGCCCGTCCCTCATCATAGTTTTCGATGATAATACATCCATCACTAAAAACCGACCCACAATGTTTAACCATTCAACGTTTTTGACATACATGCCCATAATATGCTGACATGACACATTAGAGCTTGGCGAGGTGATACGTCTCCAACGTATCTATAATTTTTTATTGTTCCATGCTATTATATTATCTGTTTTGGATGTTTAATGGGCTTTATTATGCTCTTTTATATTATTTTTGGGACTAACCTATTAACTGAAGGCCCGGTGCAAATTGCTGTTTTTTTTCCTTTTTCAGTGTTTCGCAGAAAAGGAATATCAAACGGAATCCAAACGGAACAAAACCTTCAGGAGGATCTTTTTTGGAACAAACGCAATCCAGGAGACTTGGAGTGGAAGTCAAGGAAGCAACGAGGCAGCCATGAGGCAGGAGGGCGCGCCCAGGGGGGTAGGCGCGGCCCCCACCCTCGTGGGCCCCTCGTAGCTCCACCGACCTACTTCTTTCGCCTATATATACTCTTATACCCTGAAAACATCTAGGGGAGCCACAAAACCACTTTTCCACCGCCGCAACCTTCTGTATCCGTGAGATCCCATCTTGGGGCCTTTTCCGGCGATCCGCCGGAAGGGGATTCGATCACGGAGGGCTTCTACATGAACACCATAGCCTCTCCGATGATGTGTGAGTAGTTTACCACAGACTTCGGGTCCATAGTTATTAGCTAGATGGCTTCTTCTCTCTCTTTGGATCTCAATACAAAGTTCTCCTCGATGTTCTTGGAGATCTATTCGATGTAATACTCTTTTGCGGTGTGTTTGCCGAGATCCGATGAATTGTGGGTTTATGAACTTGATTATCTATGAATATTACTTGGTTCTTCTCTGAATTCCTATATGCATGATTTGATATCTTTGCAAGTCTCTTCGAATTATCAATTTGGTTTGGCCTACTAGATTGATCTTTCTTGCAATGGGAGAAGTGCTTAGCTTTGGGTTCAATCTTGCGGTGCTCGATCCCAGTAACAGAAAGGGAAACAACATGTATTGTATTGTTGCCATCGAGGATAAAAAGATGGGGTTTATATCATATTGCTTGAGTTTATCCCTCTACATCATGTCATCTTGCCTAATGCGTTACTCTGTTCTTATGAACTTAATACTCTAGATGCATGCTGGATAGCGGTCGATGTGTGGAGTAATAGTAGTAGATGCAGAATCGTTTCGGTCTACTTGACATGGACGTGATGCCTATATTCATGATCATTGCCTTAGATATCATCACAACTATGCACTTTTCTATCAATTGCTTGGCAGTAATTTGTTCACCCACCGTAATACATGCTATCTTGAGAGAAGCCACTGGTGAAACCTATGGCCCCCGGGTCTATTTTACATCATATTAGTTTATCATCAACTTGCCAATTTCTGTCGCCGTTTATTTTGCAATCTTTACTTTCCAATCCATACAACTAAAATACCAAAAATATTTATCTTATTATCTTTATCAGATCTCACTTTTGCAAGTGGACGTGAAGGGATTGACAACCCCTTTATCGCGTTGGTTGCAAGGTTCTTGATTGTTTGTGCAGGTACTAGGTGACTCGCGCGTAGTCTCCTACTGGATTGATACCTTGGTTCTCAAAAACTGAGGGAAATACTTACGCTGCTTTGTTGCATCACCCTTTCCTCTTCAAGGGAAAACCAACGCATGCTCAAGAGGTAGCAAGAAGGATTTCTGGCGCCGTTGCCGGGGAGATCTATGCACAAGTCAAGACATACCAAGTACCCATCACAAACTCTTACCCCTCGCATTACATTATTTGCCATTTGCCTCTCGTTTTCCTCTCCCCCACTTCACCTTTGCCTTTTCTTCGCCCCTCTTCCGTTCGTCTTTTTCGTTTGCTTGTGTTGCCATGTGCCTTCTATGTGCTTGCATCTTCGCTTGCTAAAAATCTATTGATATGGATCCTCATCCCCTTGCTAATCTTTTAAAGAGATCCAATTATGGTGAACCAATTGCTAGTGAGTTGTGTGCACTAGATTATCCTTATGAGGTTTTGCTTGAAATCCGTGAATCTGGAAATTGTGATGAAGTACTTTATGAAGTGATTCATGGTAGATCTTTGAATGAAAAGCATGATTCCAATGATGGTATTATAAATTCTATTAATGTCAGTTGTGCTAATAATATGCAAAACTCTAAGCTCCAGGATGCTAGTTTTGCTATATCCTCTACTTGTTGCAATAATCATGATTGGGGTGATTCTTCTTATGATCTTGAAAATTTATTTAAGCCTCATGATGAATATGAGATTGATAATAATGTTTGCAATAATATTGAAAGTGGGTTTGGAAGAGTGTCAACTTTAGATCACACATATTTGGGGAATGTTCGATCTTATGAAGTTTTTGATAAAAGTGGGTTTGGAGAGGTCATGACTTTAGTTAATGTTAATCCCACTATTTTGGAAGAGTGTCAACTTTGCATACATGTGGATCGTGTTAAGAATATGTTTTGTGATAGCTATATTGTTGAATTTTATTATGATCCTACATTTAATTATTATGAGAGGGGGAAATATGGTTGTAGAAATTTTCATGTCGCTAAATTTCCTCTCGTTATGTTGAGATTGCTATTGTTTCTTTCTTCTTCCTTGCATATGCTAGATCTTGCTTGTCTTGCTAATTTGTTTTCCTATAAAATGACTATGCATAGGAATTATGTTAGACTTAGAGGTGATTTTCACATGTTTTATGATGCTCTCTTTGTGTTTCAATTATTATCTTTCGTGTGAGCATCGTTGAAATATTATGCCTAGCTAGGGGCGTTAAACGATAGCGCTTGTTGGGAGGCAACCCAATTTTATTTTTGTTCCTTGCTTTTTGTTCCTGTTTAGTAATAAATAATTCATCTAGCCTATGTTTAGATGTGGTTTTATGTTTTAATTAGTGTTTGTGCCAAGTAGAACCTTTGGGAAGACTTGGGTGAAGTCTTTGCGATCTTGCTGTAAAAAACAGAAACTTTAGCGCTCACGAGATTAGATGCCATTTTTTAATGGAGAGTGCTTTTAGGTTGATTACTTTTTCAGATGATTAATAGAAAAATTCCTTACTTCCACCAATTTATTTCAGAATTTTTGGAGTTCTAGAAGAATACGTTTGATACAGATTACTACAGACTGTTCTGTTTTTGACAGATTCTGTTTTCCGTGTGTTGTTTGCTTATTTTGATGAATCTATGGCTAGTATCGGGGGGTATGAACCATAGAGAAGTTGGAATACAGTAGGTTTAACACCTATATAAATAAATAATGAGTTCATTACTGTACCTTGATGTGGTGCTTTGTTTTCTTATACTAACGGAGCTCATGAGATTTTTCTGTTTGAGTTTTGTGTTGTGAAGTTTTCAAGTTTTTGGGTAAAGATTTGATGGATTATGGAACAAGGAGTGGCAAGAGCCTAAGCTTGGGGATGGACAAGGCACCCCAAGGTAAAATTCAAGGACAACCAAAAGTCTAAGCTTGGGGATGCCCCGGAAGGCATCCCCTCTTTCGTCTTCGTCTATTGGTAACTTTACTTGAGGCTATATTTTTATTCACCACATGATATGTGTTTTGCTTGGAGCGTCTTGTATGATTTGAGTCTTTGCTTTTTAGTTTACCACAATCATCCTTGCTGTACACACCTTTTGGGAGAGACACACATGAATTGAAATTTATTAGAATACTCTATGTGCTTCACTTATATCTTTTGAGCTAGATAAATTTTGCTCTAGTGCTTCACTTATACCTTTTTAGAGCACGGTGGTCGTTTTATTTTATAGAAATTATTGATCTCTCATGCTTAACTTATATTATTTTGAGAGTCTTTTAGAACAGCATGGTAATTTGCTTTGGCTATAAAATTAGTCCTAATATGATAGGCATCCGAGATGGGTATAATAAAAACTTTCATATAGAGTGCATTAAATACTATGATAAGTTTGATACTTGATAGTTTTTTTGAGATATAAAGGTGGTAATGTTAGAGTCATGCTAGTTGTGTAACTGTGGAATTGAGAAATACTTGTGTTGAGGATTGCAAGTCCCGTAGCATGCACGTATGGTAAACGTTGTGTGACAAATTTGAAGCATGGGGTGTTCTTTGATTGCTTTCCTTATGAGTGGCGATCGGGGACGAGCGATGGTCTTTTCCTACCAATCTATCCCTCTAGGAGCATGCGCGTAGTGCTTAGTTTTGATGACTTTTAGATTTTTGCAATAAGTATGTGAGTTCTTTATGACTAATGTTGAGTCCATGGATTATACGCACTCTCACCCTTCCATCGTTGCTAGCCTCTTCGGTACCGTGCATTGCCCTTTCTCACTTTGAGAGTTGGTGCAAACTTCGCTGGTGCATCCAAACCCTGTGATATGATAGGCTCTATCACACATAAGCCTCCTTATATCTTCCTCAAAACAGTCACCATACCTACCTATTATGGCATTTCCATAGCCATTCCGAGATATATTGCCATGCAGCTTACCACCGTTCCGTTTATTATGACACGCTCCATCGTTGTCATATTGCTTTGCATGATCATGTAGTTGACATCGTATTTGTGGCAAAGCCACCTTCATAATTTTTTCATACATGTCGCTCTTGATTCATTGCATATCCCGGTACACCTTTGGAGGCATTCACATAGAGTCATATTTTGTTCTAAGTATCGAGTTGTAATTCTTGAGTTGTAAATAAATAGAAGTGTGATGATTTTCATTATTGGAGAATTGTCCCATGTGAGGAAAGGATGATGGAGACTATGATTTCCCCACAAGTCGGGATGAGAC
This sequence comes from Aegilops tauschii subsp. strangulata, assembly GCF_002575655.3. NCBI lineage: Eukaryota > Viridiplantae > Streptophyta > Magnoliopsida > Poales > Poaceae > Aegilops > Aegilops tauschii. The sequence continues at coordinate 233,802,612 of NC_053039.3, forward strand.
TAAGGACGAAAAATAAAAAAAAGAGGCCAAAGAAGCCCAAATAAAAAAAGAAAAAAAGAGGCCAAAGAAGCCCAAACAAAAAAGAAAAATTGAGAGAAAAGAGAGAAGGGACAATGTTACTATCCTTTTTCCACACTTGTGCTTCAAAATAGCACCATGATCTTCATGGTAGAGAGTTTCTTATTTTGTCACTTTCATATACTAGTGGGGATTTTTCATTATAGAACTTGGCTTGTATATTCCAATGATGGGCTTCCTAAAAATGCCCTAGGTCTTTGTGAGCAAGCATGTTGGATGCACACCCACTTAGTTTCTTTTGATGAGCTTTCATATATTTATAGCTCTAGTGCATCCATTGCATGGCAATCCCTACTCCTCACATTGACATCAATTGATGGGCATCTCCATAGCCCGTTGATTAGCCGCGTCAATGTGAGACTTTCTCCTTTTTTGTCTTCTCACATAACCCCCATCATCATATACTATTCCACCCATAGTGCTATGTCCATGGCTTGCTCTCATATATTGCGTAAAAGTTGAAAGAGTTTGAAAAGGCTAAGTATGAAACAATTGCTTGGCTTGTCATCGGGGTTGTGCATGATGTGAGCATTTTGTGTGACGAAAATGAAGCATGGCTAAACTATATGATTTTGTAGGGATAAGCTTTCTTTGGCTATGTTATTTTGATAAGACATAATTGCTTGGTTAGCATGCTTGAAGTATTACTATTTTTATGTCAATATTAAAAAAATTCCTAGAATCTTTTGGATCTAAACATTCATGCCACAATAAAGAGAATTACATTGAAAATTATGTTAGGTAGCATTCCACATCAAAAATTATGTTTTATCATTTACCTACTCGAGGACGACCAGGAATTAAGCTTGGGGATGCTTGATAAGTCTCCAACGTATCTATAATTTTTTATTGTTCCATTCTATTATATTATCTGTTTTGGATGTTTAATGGGCTTTATTATGCTATTTTTTATTATTTTTGGGACTAACCTATTAACTGAAGGCCCAGTGCAAATTGCTATTTTTTTGCCTATTTCAGTGTTTCGCAGAAAAGGAATATCAAACGGAATCCAAACGGAATGAAACCTTCGCGAGGATCTTTTTTGGAACAAACGCAATCCAGCAGACTTGGAGTGGAAGTCAAGGAAGCAACGAGGCGGCCACGAGGCAGGAGGGTGCGCCCAGGGGGGTAGGCGCGCCCCCACCCTCGTGGTCCCCTCGTAGCTCCACCGACCTACTTCTTTCGCCTATATATACTCTTATACCTTGAAAACATCCAGGGGAGCCACGAAACCACTTTTCCACCGCCGCAACCTTCTGTACCCGTGAGATCCCATCTTGGGGCCTTTTACGATGATCCGCCGGAGGGGGATTCGATCACGGACGGCTTCTACATCAACACCATAGCCTCTCCAATGATGTGTGAGTAGTTTACCACAGACCTTCGGGTCCATAGTTATTAGCTAGATGGCTTCTTCTCTCTCTTTGGATCTCAATACAAAGTTCTCCTCAACGTTCTTGGAGATCTATTCGATGTAATACTCTTTTGCGGTGTGATTGCCGTGATCCGATGCATTGTGGGTTTATGAACTTGATTATCTATGAATATTATTTGGTTCTTCTCTGAATTCTTATATGCATGATTTGATATCTTTGCAAGTCTCTTCGAATTATCGGTTTAGTTTGGCCTACTAGACTGATCTTTCTTGCAATGGGAGAAGTGCTTCGCTTTGGGTTCAATCTTGCGGTGCTCGATCCCAGTGACAGAAAGGGAAACGACATGTATTGTATTGTTGCCATCAAGGATAAAAAGATCGGGTTTATATCATATTTCTTGAGTTTATCCCTCTACATCATGTCATCTTGCCTAATGTGTTACTTTGTTCTTATGAACTTAATACTCTAGATGCATGATGGATAGCGGTCGATGTGTGGAGTAATAGTAGTAGATGCAAAATCGTTTCGGTCTACTTGACACGGACGTGATGCATATATTCATGATCATTGCCTTATATATCATCATAACTATGCACTTTTCTATCAATTGCTCGACAGTAATTTGTTCACCCACCGTAATACATGCTATCTTGAGAGAAGCCACTAGTGAAACCTATGGCCCCCGGGTCTATTTTACATCATATTAGTCTATCATCAACTTGCCAATTTCTGTCGCCGTTTATTTTGCAATCTTCACTTTCCAATCCATACAACAAAAATACCAAAAATATTTATCTCATTATCTTTATCATATCTCACTTTTGCAAGTGGCCATGAAGGGACTGACAACCCCTTTATCGCATTGGTTGCAAGGTTCTTGATTGTTTGTGCAGGTACTAGGTGACTCGCGCGTAGTCTCCTGCTGGATTGATACCTTGGTTCTCAAAAACTGAGGGAAATACTTACGCTAGTTTGGTGCATCACCCTTTCCTCTTCAAGGGAAAACCAACGCATGCTCAAGAGGTAGCACGAGGCCGGGGTTTTATCACTGATGGTGGACATCAGTAACAATCAGATTTGACCAGTCAAAGAACCTCATAGGTGGGCCGACAGGTTGTTAACGGTGCTGTTTACATGTCGGTCCGGAAGCTGGTGACGGCATGTATTTCCGTCACTATTACCATCACAGATTATTCAGTGTTGCAACTGGCAAGCAAATTTAAATTTGAATTTAAGATTTAAAATTAGTAAAATTTCTAAAATGAGAAGGAAATGCCTTTCATTAACGTTGAAAATTGACATGCTTAACACAATTGTAATAATGATCAGCCAACTGAGGAAGTATCACACACGACATAAAAGGAAACATAAAGAGCACCACACATTACAAAATATAATAAGGGCGACCAAAGTTTTCAGACGAAGAAACCCACCATAAGGGTTGCAACATGATGTTGTTAGATCCCCCCCAAGTGGGTTGCAACATGTTGTTGTTAGAGCCCCCCAAAGTGGGCTGCGACATGTTGTTATCAGAGCTGCCATGCATCTTCCTTAAGAGAAAACCGAAATCTCCTTCCAGTTCAGATTTCTTCTTTTCAATAGAAGCAGTTTTCACCTCTTGTTCCTTCTTAGGAGTTGCAATTTCATCTTGATGCTTTGTTTTCATCTCTTCGATTTCTTGTTTTTGTGCTACTTGTTTCGCATTCAGCTCTTCTTGATCCCTATCAACTGCTGATTCACAGCTAGCTCCTGAGTTGTAAGCCTATCTTCAAGCTCTCTTATGCATTCATGAGAGGTTATCTTCTGCGTGGTGGAAGATGACTCTCACATGCTTGCCAGGAACATGCTATGCTTGGTAACGTCTTTGAGAACCCGTGCAACAATCTACACATGTGCTTTTGGCTCTTCGCCTTCCGCTAGAGTTGCATCTAGCTTTTCCTTCATTTCCTTCTGCAATATGATTGAAGCGTTGTTGGTACGTTGTTATAAACATAATATTTTGGGTGGCACATTACATGTGAAATACAAAAGTTGCAGAACACTTACGAGTGCCATTGTTGCAGTCTCCCCCATCCTTCTTTCTGGTGTGGGTTGTTTCAAAAAGTTCAACACTTGTAGGTTCCTGGTTTTGCTCATTACACTAGTACATCAAACAGGACATGATTCACGTTATTGCCACATGCCTATTACTTATGAAAAATATGATAATTTGCATGTAGGAAGTTGGAGTGCTTACCTTACTGTGATAAGCTGCAATGTAGCATCTAGAGCCAGTAGTTTGGTGGAGCTTGATGGCTCGAGGATTTGTGAAGTTTTTTGTATGATTCTGATTTGGTTTTCAACCGATCATTGTCACTTCTTGAATATTTCTAATGATAATCCCTCGAAAGAGAAGAAAATCCATTTTCCCATTGTTTGGCAGGACATATCATATATGAAAGGAAACCAAAGAGGATTATTGCAAAGAAAGTCAACTAGAGCAACTTCCATGTGGAGAGCCAAGCCATCAGGCATAGCGGACCAAAAGGCAGCCTTTCATACGACCGCAAGCGCTCGTATGAGCAGTCGTATGGAGGTTCAACAGCTCCACCATGTCTATACAAGACACTTTTGTGAAGGGAACCAGGGGAGAAGAGAACGCTAGCTGCCGCCACCACGTCTAGAATAGAAAAGGAAGAGATCCGAAGAACCGTTGGAGATGTTCTTAGTTTTGGTCCTTTCATCTCCATCATCATATCACCCTTCACTATTGTAAGAGGAATTACAAGTTGTGAGAACAGTTGTAACTCCATTGAATCTAATCTGGAGATCAAGACTATTTGAATCATCCAATTCATCTTATATGGATCCTCACGGTATTATTGATATGGTTTTCATGGGTTTAATCTCCGGTGTGATTGGTTTCTCTCTTATGATGCGTGAGCAATCCCCCATGGGTGTGGGAGATGTAGGTGAGCGGTAAGATTCATCTCTGCCTAATCTATATGTCATCATTCGTATTCGTAATAGCATGATCTATCTAGTATGTTGTTATAATGTGGTGAACCATGTGCGTGTTGTAAAATTGAAGGGCCCAAGCAACATGATCTCAAGACGTACACATGTAACACATATTGTTTAGGGAATATGTGACCTCTGACGTGACAGGTGCAGATATCTAGGAGGACCGAAGACAATATGAGATAACGGTGATCCACAAAACTTAATGCTTGGTGCTGATGCCTGCAAGCTAAACAGGGTGGTGTAGCACTTAAGTATCCCAATGAGTAATCATCCCAACGAAGAGCAGAGAAGAGTATTTATATGTAGCATTTCTGTCACACACAAGGTATCACAGTTCTTATGTTAAGTAACTGCTGGAGCTTCTGCAAATATCGTTACTTTTCTGGATCACGAAGAAACTAGTTCGACAAATATAAAGAGAATTGTAATAACAACTAAAAGAACTAATAAATGTAAATAGCATGAATTAAATCTGCAGTTGTGTTTCCCGCAATGAAGAGATTAGGTGTAGAGAGATTTCTGCTCATGGTAAGAGTTTATAAAGTGTGCTAGTGCGACGGTAACACCAAGTTCCGTGTGTGGATTTCTGGTTCCAAAGCACGGTGCTAATCCCTACCAGTACATACAATGCGTCGACAACTAACCCTCGCTCCGTGTGGGGATTTCTAGTTCCAAAGCATGCCACAACAAAGTTGTTCCATTGTGTATTCAAACATCAACACTCCACACATATGTTTCGGCCACATGTAGGCAGTGGTTGTCTTCGGGGACTAGCTAGTTGCGTGATTATTGGCGTGCTAGCCCATCTCTGGGGTCGCATGGACGTCCCACTTTGACCAACAACAAGAGAGAGGTTGTACGACCAAGGTGGATTCTTCTTGGTTCGTTTTACGATACATCTTGGTGAGATGCCCTCTCCCGCCGACTGAAAGTGTGTGTGTGTGTGTGTTTGATGGGGGGGACTGCCACTTCGCACTTTGCTAGGTGAACCTCATGGAGACGGGCATGCGTTCATAGCTTAGGATTCCCCTCTTGCCGACACGAAGGGGGGGACAAGCAATACTGTGCTCTTTGTGAGATAGATGCCACATCGAAGTTGTGCATTTGGTATTTGAAGATTAAACCACCCTTCATACATATATTTGGTCCACATGCAAGTGTGTTCGTGTTCTGGCCCTTTCCCGCATCATTTTCGCCTAATTTATGAACATTCGACAAGTCGGATGACGCAACAGACATGGTTCACTCACACTAACCCTGTGCCACGCCGGTGCCCCTGTCACCCACATCAGCACGGTACATTGGGCTCCACGGGATTCCCCTCTCAAAAATGTCTACCCGCCTACAGGGTTTTTCTGTTCAATAACAGACGGTTATTATGTTTCGACCGTGTGTGATGTTTGTTGTTCCCGCTCCCGCCTGCATCCCTCGAAAATATCTGCCCGGCTCGAGGTTTTTTTGTTTCATAACACACAGTTGTTATTTCAGGACCATGTGCAATGCATCATCCAAATTTTGAATAGCCCGACATTTTACTCCCACGTAGTAAAATTTTCAGTAGCCGCGTCATTTCGTCAAACACCCTCCTCCACACACACCCCCCAAAAACTCCTCAGGCGCGCGCGCACACACACACACACCACAAACCCTCCCTCGCTCGAAACCCTAGCAAGGTTGTAGCCGCCACCGCAAGGCCTCCATTGTTAACATCTGCCGGTTTGCCCGTGCAGCTTACCCACCGATATTCATACCCTAGCTGCCCTAAGTTTCTTAGATGACGCCTGCCAAATGCCCCCTTTCCCACAGATCCCCATCCCCATTCCCCACTCCAGAGTGTCACAGCCTAATCCTGGCTATGCTTCCCATGGAGCTCGAGGAGCGACTGGCCCAAAAGAGGTGTGTCACGGCCTCTTCGCCCGACGTCGCCGAGATGGCCTCCGAGGAAGCTGACGACCATTACTAGCTGAAGGCTCTCAATCAGCGGGCTAGAGTATGCGGGTATGTCGCGGACGCGGGCGACGAAATCGAGGTCATCGACAGTGACGGCCTGACGCGGGGTATGTCATAGGTTAAGTGGCCCACCCCCAATCCCTCGGGTTCAACCATTGTGGATCTCATCCATGGCCCCGCCGCTGATCTCCTCTGGCTCACTGTCAAGAATCTGCCATCCTACATCGCCATCGAGCCCCTTTTGTCATTTTTGAAGGACATGTTCTGCAATGCTGGCTTGGGATCCACAGCTTCCAAGTCAGACCTCATCGACGGCGACCACGGGGAGGGCACCCTCTCCGGCTCTTCCAAGGGGAAAGGGCCCATCTGCGACATCAGGGAGGGCACCCTATAGTCATGCTCTTCCAAGGGGAAGGAGCCCATCTGCGACAACATGGAGTGCACCTAGGGTCCATGCTCTTCCCACGGGAACAAGCCCATCTATGACAAGTGAGGAAACCCATGATCTTTTTGCCGTGCCTTTTCACAGGGGGGAACCCATGATTTGTTTCATCGAGTCCCTTTGTAGTGTAGTGAGAATATGTCCAGTTTTAATTGCAATATTTGGTTGTTTGCAGTATGCCTTGTTTATTTCAGTTGTTCACAATGTTATGCTCTATATGTGCAACTGTTTACTGTGCAATACATTTTCATCAATACCAGTTTTAAACATACCGATAGGAATGCATATATTTGCTTGCTGTTAAGCCTGTTATAGCTAGCGTATGGCTCTTTTAAAGTTTTTGGTTGTTCGGTTGTTTGTAGTTAGCATATGTCCAGTTTCAAATGCAATCTTTGGTTGTTCGTAGTATGCCTTGTTTATTCCAGTTATTCACAACATGATGTTCTATATGTGCAAGTATGAACTGTGCAGTTCAATTTCATCAATACCAGTTTCAACAATACCACTATGAATGACTACATTTGGTTGATGTTAAGCATGTTGTAGTTAACACGCCTTTCCATTTTTATTTAACAATAACCAGTGTACTTAGACCAGCACAATACCAGTTTGAATGACTATGTTTGCTTGTTGTTAAATGTTATGCCTGTTGCAGTTAACACACCTTTCCACTTAGTTTTCTTAACTAACATGCTTAAACCTGCACACTGAAGCTATCGTTTGGAGATTATTTGTCTGTCATGGAAATATTTGGTTGATGTTTAGCCTGTTGTGCTTAACATGCCTCTCGATGTACTTACACAGGACAATTTTGGGAATGACTGCTGTTTTCCATCGAGGTTAGTTTCATCCCATGGCTTATATATACTCATTGTTCAGGATATCGGTAGCTGGTACCATATAGGCCAGGGGCTGATAAGTGACTAATCGGTGAATCGGACTTTTAACTGAATATATCTTTAACCCATTTATCGTTAGGTTAACTAGGGCATATCTAATATATCTGAGGCTACATAGCAACATAAACTGTACTGAATGTCTAAATATGCAATCCTAGGCTACATAGCAACAAGGAAGAGTGTTACCTTAATGTTCTGATGATGTCTAGATATACGTAGAAGAGAAGCAGCAGCAACAACAACAACACAACAACAGTTGATCAGCCGATAATTTGAAAAAATGCAATAAACTCCCTCCGGCCCATAATATAAGATGTCAATTCATCCAATATGTGAGTATATTGGATGTTATAAAATATTATATAATGGGACGGAGGGAGTGTTGTACTATGTCATTGTGCAATTGATGTTTAGCTTCTAATATTAACTTGGTGCTTTTAGGTACATACGTCAATGGTAAAGATCCGTGCTTAAACCCTTTCTGTGTATGGGGCAATGAAATATTGATGAACCAGCATCAGGTGAGGAAGCTGATAAAGATTATTAATAAAATGGGTCAAAAGATGGCAATTAAACTATTTCTTTACACTTTATCCAAGACAACAGCGAACTGCAGGATGGTAAGTAAGAACTCCGCAACCTTCTTTTCACTGCCCATAATGAGTTGTGTAAGATGACAATGTCTGAATCTTTTTCCTTTGTAGTGGTTCCCAAAGCAGTTTACTCAAGATTACCTCTCAAACTACATGATTGGTGGGCATGGAAAGGTTAAAGTATTTCTACCAGAACACGATGACTATCTAGATGTGTTCATGAAGACAGTGAAGGATGAGCGGTCGGCCATCACAAGGGGTTGGACTAGAGTCGTGTGTGCCTTCTGTATGGAGGAGGGTGCAATATGGGCATTCCACTTCACCTTCTCCAACAACCAGAATGTATCTCGCCTCTTTATTTACCGTCTTTAATAGTACACGTATACAACTCTGGTTCATCATTCTTTGTTTGGTGGTTATGTAACTCTTGAACATATGTACCTGTGAATCGAATAATGCATTGGTTGCTTGAACCTGATGGATATGAATAAAGCTATAACATACTTTCAAATTTAAATCCGGTACAGTTTTAAATAGCAACAATTAAATTATGGTGAAATTACGCTCTGCATGTCGTTACGGCGCACACGATTGGTAAAACACAAATGTTTATGATATACACCATAATCCGACACGGTTCACAGAGAGGAAACATGTGCGAGCATGCACACAGTTGCCGTTTGCAAAGCATGTGTGATGTCAGACAATATCACAAACGGTACGGGTAAACTAAATGTTTGTGATAGTTGCCTTATCGTACACAAGTTGCAATCATGAACTATTTCTGATGTGGTACGTATGGTAAATGTTGCACCACTGAATAGCGTGTGCAATAGTTATCATGTACGACGATGTTACGATGATCCGACGTTTCGTAATCTTATCTGACACTCATACGATGATTAGCTAATCTTCTTAATTAGTTATCGCATACAGTTCGGGAAAAGTGAATGTGTGTGATTGTGTTCTTATCATACATGTTCTATAATCGTGAACTGTTTGTCCGCGCATCGTAAACGTAGCACCACAGAATACCGACTGCGATGGTAACGCCAGCACAACGAGTAGCAAGGATGGAGCATTTGGTATATTTGAGATAACAGAAACATTTTTATAGGGACAACTTTATGCATCATGGCTTCCTATCCTCGACAGTTTCTGGGTCGTGTGGGAAGGACCCCCCCTATCGCACACACTCACTTGGCGACGGTTTAAAATGCCATCGTGGAAAAGGGTTGAAAACCATTTGTATAGCAGCTCGTTGTACGAGCGTGAACATTGACTACATGACACTTCACCATCTTTGGGCCTAATGGAATGCATTGTGGAGTAGTTATTAGATGATGGGTTGCTAGGGTGACATAAGCATAAAACCCTACTTTATGCGCTATTCCGTAAGGGGCTGATTTGGATCCACATGTTTAATGCTATGGTTAGATTTTATCTTAATTCTTCTTTCGTAGTTGCGGATACTTACGAGAAGGGTTAATCATCAGTGGGAGGCTTGTTCAAGCAAGAACAACACCCAAGAACCGGTCCACCCACATATCAAATTATCAAAGTAGCGAACGTGAATCAAACAAACATGATGAAAGTGACTAGATGAAATTCCCGAGTGTCCTCAAGAACGCTTTGCTTATTATAAGAGACCGTTCCAGCCTGTCCTTTGCTACAAAAAGGATTGGGCTACCTAGCTTCACTTCTGTTACCGTTACTATTACTACAAATTACCTTGCTATCAAAGTATCTGTTACTGACAATTTCAGTGCCTGCAGAAAATACCTTGCTGAAAACCACTTGTCATTTCCTTCTGCTCCTCGTTGGGTTTGACAGTCTTACTTATGGAAAGGACTACGATAGATCCCCTATACTTGTGGATCATCACGGGGCTGCTGCCTCGGTGCACCGCTACTAGCCGCCACATGCGATGTAGGCTGTGGCTCCGGGTGGTGCGGGCAATGGCCCTGCCCGCGGCCGCCAAGGTGCCAAGAAGAAGAAGCGCCACGACCAGGCTAGGGTCGCTGCTGCCGCCGCTATGGCTCCCGGGGCTTCCTCTGTGTCGGGTGCCGATCTCGCGGTGGTCGGCTCGACGTGCTTCAAATGCGGCCTCCCCGGACACTCTCAAGTCAACTGCACCAAGCCTCCCTGTTGCTACCTCTGCAAGGACCCCGACCACCCCGTGCTGCTTTGCCCTGATCGCCCGGTCATTGAGGAGTTGATGATGTCTACTTGTAAATTGCGTTGGGATTTCCCCAAAGAGGAGGAGTGAAGAGTACAGTAGAGATAATTATTTCGCTCGGTGAGAACCAAGGTTATCAAACCAATAAGAGAACCAAGCAAACTTGTAACGACCCGGATTTGGTATAATCCAAGTCTCTCTGCTTATTGTGCTATCCCTGGATCGTAGCTAGCACACACAGTAACAAGAATGAATATCAGTAAGGCATACATCATTTTACTACAACGATATATCCAAAGTTAAGAAAATACATACCATTGACATAGCTCAATGATGGCACATAATACATCGGAATAATACGTAGTCGCTAAGTTAGGGATCCATCAAAGCCACTGGGCTCTGATGTCGCTTGAAGCTATGTCGGTATTTTCCCAAAGAGGAAGGGATGATGCAGCACAGCGGCGGTAGGTATTTCCCTCAGATATGAAACCAAGGTTATCGAACCATTAGGAGAACCAAGCAACACAACATAAACAACACCTACACACAAATAACAACCACTCGCAACCCAATGTGTTAAAGGGGTTGTCAATCCCTTTCGGGTAACGCCGCCAGAAACGGTGCGTGGACGGGAGAAATTGTAATAGATTGAATAAATAGATCGCAAATAAAATAAAGTGCAGCAAAGTATTTTTGGTTTAATAGATCTAAAAATAAATGCAAGGAAAAAGGAGATCGCAAAGGCAAATATATAAGAAAGAGACCCGGGGGCCGTAGGTTTCACTAGTGGCTTCTCTCAAGAAAAATAGCAAATGATGGGTGAACAAATTACTGTTGGGCAATTGATAGAACTTCAAATACTCATGACGAGATCCAGGCAATGATCATTACATAGGCATCATGTCCAAGATTAGTAGACCGACTCCTGCCTACATCTACTACTATTACTCCACACATCGACCGCTATCCAGCATGCATCTAGTGTACTAAGTTCATGGAAAAACGAAGTAATGCAATAAGAACGATGACATGATGTAGACAAGATCTATCTATGTAGAGATAGACCCCATCGTTTTATCCTTAGTAGCAATGATACATACATGTCGGTTCCCTTTCTGTCACTGGGATTAAGCACCGTAAGATCGAACCCACTACAAAGCACCTCTTCCCATTGCAATATAAATAGATCAAGTTGGCCAAACAAGACCCAAATATCGGAGAAGAAATACGAGGCTATAAGAGATCATGCATAAAAGAGATCAAATAAACTCAAATACTTTCATGGATATAAAAAGATAGATCTGATCATAAACTCAAAGTTCATCGATCCCAACAAACACACCGCAAAAGAGTTACATCATATGGATCTCCAAGAGACCATTTTATTGAGAATTCAGAGGGAGAGAGAGAGAGAGAGAGAGAGAGAGATGAAGCCATCTAGCTACTAACTATGGACCCGAAGGTCTACAAAGAACTACTCACACATCATCGGAGAGGCACCAATGGAGGTGGTGAAACCCATCCGAGATGGTGTCTAGATTGGATCTGGTGGTTCTGAACTCTGCGGCGGCTGGATGAATATTTCGTCGACTCCCCTAGGGTTTTGGGAATATTGGGGTATTTATAGAGCAAAGAGGCGGTCTGGGGGGGACCCGAGGTGGGCACACCCACCAGGACGCGCCTGGGCCTCCTGGCGCGCCCTGGTGGGTTGTGCTCTCCTCAGAGCACCCCCAGGTGCAGCCAGGGCCCATTATGTTCCTTCTGGTCCAAAAAATCTCCGTAAAGTTTCATTGCGTTTGGACTCCGTCTGATATTGATTTCCTGCGATGTAAAAAACATGCAGAAAAAGCAACTGGCACCTGGCACTATGTCAATAGGTTAGTACCACAAAATGATATAAAATGACTATAAAATGATTATAAAACATCCAATGTTGATAATATAACAGCATGGAACAAGCAAAAAATATAGATACGTTGGAGACGTATCAACATCCCCAAGCTTAACTCCTACTCGTCCTCGAGTAGGGAAGTGATAAAAACAAATTTTTTGATGTGGAATGCTGCCTAACATGTCATATCATATTCTTTTCTTTATAGCATGGACATTTGGACTTTTATATTGTTCAAAGCAATAGTCTAGTTTTGACATGATAATTTAAATACTCAAGCATATCAACAAGCAACCATGTCTTTCAAATTATCAACGCTAAAATAAGTTATCCCTAGCCCATCATGCTCAACCATTGATCCATTCATGAAACACACTCGCATATTAGTTACACCCAATACTTAAGTACGATCATGTTCCCTCCTAGTTGGTGCTTTTGTAAGAGAAGATGGAGACTCAAATTCAAAATAAAAATTGCATAAAGTAAAATAAAGGCCCTTCGCAGAGGGAAGTAGGGATTTGTAGAGGTGCCAGAGCTCAAAGTGAAAAATTAGAAATAAAAACATTTTGGGAGGTGTATCCATCCCACCAATGAAAACGACTTCGATTTCCCAACACTTTCCATGCTAGATATATCATAGGCGGTTCACAAACAGAAAATAAAGTTTATTCCATGGCTAACTGTATCCACGGGTGCCTTCCACACCAACACTTTCCAATGAATTTATTATTTGACAACATAAAGTAAATTCATTTTTCATTTAAGGATTGGGCATCCCTAATACCTTTGCCTTACACTCATGCAATGACAAGTGAATAAACACTCATCATGGGAATAACACATTTAGCATGGAAAATTTTAGCCACCCCTCACCGCTCCACGAGCAAAATGAACACACAAAAGAGAAGTTTTTTTGAAACTTAGAGATGGCACATGCAAATTTGCTTAGAACGGCAAAATAATACCGCATATAGGTAGATATAGTGGACTCATGTGGCAAAACTGGTTTAAAGGATTTTGGATGGACAAGTAGAGATCATACTTAGTGGAAAATGGAGGCTAGCAAAAGATTGAGAAGCGACCAACCAAGAAACGGATAATCTCATAAGCAAGCATTAAGCATAAATAACACCGAATAATGCACCACAAGTAGGATGTAATTTCATTGCATGACTATTGACTTTCGTGTTCGCATAGGGAATCACAAACCTTAACACCAATATTCTTACTAAAGCATAATTACTCATCAACATAACTCACATATCACATCATCATATCTCAAAACTATTACTAAGAATCAAGTTTATTTTGTCCAATGAACTTCATGAAAGTTTTTATTGTATCCTTCTTGGATATCTATCACTTTGGGACTAATTTTCATGTCTTGCTTTTCATAAGCTCAAACAAATATAAGTGAAGATCATGAGCATAATTTTTCTTTATCTCAAAATAATTTAAGTGCAGCAAGAGAGAATTTATTGAAAATTTTACTAAATCTCAAATAAATCTAAGTGAAGCAAGAGAGATTTTCTTCAAAAATACTAAGAACACCGTGCTCAAAAAGATATAAGTGAAACACTAGAGCAAGTCCATAGCTCATAAAAATTTAAGTGAAGCATAGAGAGCAATTCTAACAAGTCATGACATAATTTTGGCTCTCCCAAATAGGTGTGTCCAGCAAGGGATCAAGACTTAAAACACAAAATAAAACAAGCAAAGACTCATATCATACAAGACGCTCCAAGCAAAACACCTAGTATGTGATGAATAAAAATATAGCTTCGAGTAAAATACCGATGGTCGTTAGAAGAAAGAGGGGATGCCACTCGGGGGCATCCCCAAGCTTAGTTGGTTGGTCATTTTTGGATAATATCTTGGGATGCCGGGGCATCCCCAAGCTTAGGCTCTTCTACTCCTTATTCCTTCATGCATCCTAAGATAACCCAAAACTTGAAAACTTCAATCACACAAAACTCAACAAAACCTTTGTGAGATCCGTTAGTAAAAGAAAGCAAATCACTACTATAAGTACAGTACCAAACCAATTCATATTTTGTTTTTGAATTATATCTACTGTATTCCAACTTTTCTATGGCAAAAACTCATCAAAGAAAACCATAGAGCCATCAAAATAAGCACACAACACAAAGAAAACAGAATCTGTCAAAACAGAACAGTCTGTAGCAATCTGACTATTTCGGAAACTTCTGGAACTCAAAAATTCTGAAAAAATAGGACGACCTGAGAAATTTGTACATTAATCTTCTGCAAAAAGAATCGGCATTTTATCATGCTTTGGTAAAAAAATAAGAATTGTTTTCGTGAGCGCAAAAGTTTCTGTTTTTCAGCAAGATCAAACAACTATCACCCAAGAAGATCATATCGGTTCTACTTGGCACAAACACTAATTAAAACACAAAAAACACAATCATAACAGTAGCATAATTGCGCTAACTATCAATAACAGAAAGAAAAAAGCAAAAATAAATTTAATTCATTGGGTTGCCTCCCAACAAGCGCTATAGTTTTACGCCCTTAGCTAGGCATGAGATTTCAATGATGCTCACATGAAAGATAATAATTGGAACACAAAGAGAGCATCATAAAACATGTCACAAACACATTTAATTCTAACTCTCTTCCTATGCATATGCATTTTATAGGCAAACAAATTATCAAGACAACAAATATCTAGCATATGCAAAGGAGAGGAATAAAACATTGAAAATCTCAACATAACGAGAGGTAATTTAGTAACATGAGAATTTCCACAACCATATTTTCCTCTCTCATAATAATAACATGTAGGATCATACTCAAATTCAACAATATAGCTATCATATAAAATTTTCTCTTCATGATCCAAATGCATGCAAAGTTGACACTCTTCTAAAATAGTGGGATTATCATCAAATAAAGTCATGACCTCTCCAAGCCCACTTTTATCAAAAATTTCACAAGATTGAACACTCTCCATATATGTGGGATTATTTTCACCTAAAGTTGACACTCTTCCTAACCCACTTTCAATACTATTGCAAAAATTATTATCAATAACATATTCATCATGAGGCTCAAATAAATTTTCAAGATCATAAGAATCATTATCACCTCAATCATGATCATTGCAATAAGTAGTGAACATAACATAACAAGCATCCCCAAGCTTGGGGTTTTGCATATTATTAGTACAATTGACATTAATAGAATTTATAGTAAAATCATTGCAATCATGATTTTCATTCAAGGAGCTATCATGAATAACTTCATAAATTTCTTCATCACAATTTTCAGATTCACGAATCTCAAGCAAAACTTCATAAAGATAATCTAGTGCACTCAAATCACTAGCAATTGGTTCATCACAATTGGATCTTTTGAAAAGATTAGCAAGTGGATGAGGATCCATATCAATAGATTTTTAGAAAGCGAAGATGCAAGCAAATAGAAGGCACATGGCAACACAAGTAAACATGAGATCTGATGAGAAAAAGGCGAACAAAAAAAGGGCGAATAAAACGGCAAATTTTTGTGAAGTGGGGGAGAGGAAAACGAGAGGCAAATGGAAAATAATGTAAATTGCGAGGAGATGAGATTTGATTACGAACCTGGTATATGTTGAAGATCCTCCCCAGCAACGGCGCCAGAAATTCCTTTTGAGGTCGTTTGAAGCTACGTCGGTATTTCCCCAAAGAGGAAGGGATGATGCAGCACATCGACGGTAGGTGTTTCCCACAGATATGAAACCAAGTTTATTGAACCAGTAGGAGAACCAAGCAACACAACGTAAACAGCCCCTACACACAAATAACAACCACTCGCAACCCGACGTGTTAAAGGGGTTGTCAATCCCTTTTGGGTAACGGCGCCAGAAACGGTGCATGGACGGGAGAAAATTGTAATATATTGAATAAATAGATCGCAAATAAAATAAAGTGCAACAAAGTATTTTTGTATTTTTGGTTTAATAGATCTGAAAATAAATGCAAGGAAAAAGTAGATCGCAAAGGCAAATATATGAGAAAGAGACCCGGGGGCCATAGGTTTCACTAATGGCTTCTCTCAAGAAAAATAGCAAACGGTGGGTCAACAAATTACTGTTGGGCAATTGATAGAACTTCAAATACTCATGACGATATCCAGGCAATGATCATTACATAGGCATCACGTCCAAGATTAGTAGACCGACTCCTGCCTGCATCTACTACTATTACTCCACACATCGACCGCTATCCAGCATGCATCTAGTGTACTAAGTTCATGGAAAAATGGAGTAATGCAATAAGAACGATGACATGATGTAGACAAGATCTATCTATGTAGAGATAGACCCCATCGTTTTATCCTTAGTAGCAATGATACATACTTGTCGGTTCCCTTTCTGTCACTGGGATCAAGCACTGTAAGATCGAACCCACTACAAAGCACCTCTTCCCATTGCAAGATAAATAGATCAAGTTGGCCAAACAAAACCCAAATATCGGAGAAGAAATACGAGGCTATAAGAGATCATGCATAAAAGAGATCAAAGAAACTCAAATACTTTCATGGATATAAAAAGATAGATTTGATCATAAACTCAAAGTTCATCGATCCCAACAAACACACCGCAAAAGAGTTACATCATATGGATCTCCAAGAGACCATTGTATTGAGAATTCAGAGAGAGAGAGAGAGAGAGAGAGATGAAGCCATCTAGCTACTAACTACGGACCTGAAGGTCTACAAAGAACTACTCACGCATCATCGGAGAGGCACCAATGGAGGTGGTGAACCCCATCCGAGATGGTGTCTAGATTGGATCTAGTGGTTCTGGACTCTACGGCGGCTGGATGAATATTTCATCGACTCCCCTGGGGTTTTGTGAATATTGGGGTATTTATATAGCAAAGAGGCGGTCCGAGGGGCACCCGAGGTGGGCACAACCCCCCAGGGCGCGCCTGGGCCTCCTGGCGTGCCCTGGTGGGTTGTGCTCTCCTTGGAGCACCCCTAGGCGCAGCTAGGGCCCATTATGTTCCTTCTGTTCCAAAAAAATCTCCATAAAGTTTCGTTGAGTTTGGACTCCGTCTGATATTGATTTCCTGCGATGTAAAAAACATGCAGAAAACAGCAACTGGCACTTGGCACTATGTCAATAGGTTAGTACCAAAAAATGATATAAAATGGCTATAAAATGATTATAAAACATCCAAGATTGATAATATAACAGCATGGAACAAGCAAAAATTATAGATACGTTGGAGACGTATCAAGCTTGTTGAGTGTAGACCTTAACCCTATCGTCTCTTAATCTATCGAGATCTACACATGAGAGGTGCAGATGAGTACGTGGAATGTACTCGTAAGTTGCAAAGGAAAGTATAACTGAATATATATTTGTGCAGGGTATTGATGGATGTTTTTTTTTGCATAAAGCCAATTTTCTACTATACTAAATTTTTATAAACTTCCTTTGAAATAATTTTTTTGTATAAAGATAGGAGTGTAACATTTGGATATACGCACCAAATCTCATTCTCCAAATTAGTGTAAACATACATAGGGTTGAAGTGAAACACATTCCCTGTGCTCAATCCTCAACCTATTCCTTAAATCGGACTTTTAGAAAAGAGAGGGGAGATTCTTCTTCGGTCCTAGTCTTCAGTTGCTCAAATTTTCCTATAACCGAGGACATGGCTAATCATTTAGGTTTAACCCTCTAAAGAGGTCGTACACGTTCCCCACATGACACAATCAACCCCGTTTATTGTTACACACTCGGGTGCACGACTAGAAGAAGATTGTGACGAAGCCTTTTCGTAACAGCCCCCTATACCGACTAAGCCGCCCGCAACTTAGGCACGAAGGCCTGTCCCCGATGGCGGTCCTAGGGTAGGGTTTCCCATTAATACTAAGCTAAGCCAAAGCCCATAGCAGAATGCGGGTGTACTGGAAGCTACATGAAACAGTACTTGGAAGATCTCGGTCTCCTGGACGGCGGTCCCCACCAAAAACTTGTGTGCAAGACCCCAGTCGGGCGCATTCACTGCCAGACCCCAATTGGGCTCAATCACTTGTAGACGCTCCCGTCAATACCATTCCGCCCAGAGAGTAGAAGTAAAATGGTATATAGTTTTATTTTTCAAAACATTTCATAAAACGTTGCCCCAAAAGAGGGCAAGTTTAATCGTTCAAAACTTGTTTGATCCCCAACCCTTTTCGTTGTAAGCATGGCTAAGCATAGCTATAAGTTCCTAGGGCTTTAGCTAGCAATAATACTCTGCAAAACCTTTTTTTAAGTAAAACATGCATACCAGTAAATTTTAAAGAGATCATGCATATTTTGAAAGTATAGGACAAAGTATGATCAAGTTGGAACTTGCCTATGGATTCTCGGTAACACAGTTTTACCTCCTTGTCGGGGGGATGAACCCCGGGCGGGCAACGGAACCCGGATCCTTTTCAAAAACATTGGGGCCCGCATCGCCCCTCAATCCGGCTCGCACTCGGCCGGGTTCCTCAACCCGGCCAAGTCCCTCGACCCGGCAGAACTCTTCGACCCGACCAAGACGGTGACCCGACCGTGCCGACTGGTGCAGGCCGGTCGAACCCGGTGCACCAATACTTCTCCAACAAGCCAGCTCCCCCGTGGCGTGTTCCTCAACCCGACCGTGGGTCAGCTCCCGTCCCATCCCAGCCGTACGATGGAATGAGTCTCCATTCGAGGATGAGCAAGGCAACCGTACCCCACCAACTCCTCTGACCGGCAGAGGCGTGGCAATAGTGCCCTACCTACCCTGCTGACCAAGGCCGGCGTGGCTACAACGCACCCGTCATCACTGCTGACGCCATCAGATGGCGACCTGGCAGTGTGCCACTGTAGCAGACTCGACCCAGCCACTCCGTGACGACCCACAAGACGACAAACAGTGCTTCCTGGCACGCGGGGCCCGTGCCCGGAGAACCCGGTGAGCCCTGACACCCGGCGGGTCCCAGCACCGGCTTCCCGGACGATGACAACCCGGCCCCATAGCCCTGTAACATTACCATTGTACACCTGGGGAGTTGACCTATAAAACCCCCCAGGAGCCCTCATGCATACGCACACGCACAATATACGATCAGACTAGCCACACCTGTCAGCGTTCTGGGAACGGGGGTCCCTAGACTTGCCTGCCTGCGGCCCACAGCGTGGCTAAGCCAGCAGGCCGTACGGCCCATCTTCACCAACAAGGAATCCAAGACCCTCGCGAGGGTCCGAGGCTCGCAAGGCGGACGGCGCAAGACCTCCTCTGGAGTGGCCTAGCCAGGCAAGCTCGCGAGGAGCAGAGATATCAAGGTAAGGCAAACCTCACGAGGCTCTCGTGACGTGAGCCATGACGAACGGCACCAGGCGGGCGCCAGCGCGCGCAGCGTCCTTGTTTCCTCTTTGGTGCTAAGGAGGCCAGCACAGGCGAAGAGTACCGAGGCATCAGGCAAAGGTTGCTATATTGGTGCAACGAAACCAAGACCAGGAGGACGGCGAGACGGAGGTCATCATGGAGCCCAAGACGGCATCACCACCGGAGATTTTCGCAGGCGAAGACCACTTTTGTCAGGATAGCTTGTACTAGCTGTCCCCCTTCAAATTTGCCCGCCGTTGTTGCTCCCTTCCCGCTCGATATTTGGGAAGAGGACCGGGGACTCTATAAATAGGACTAGCCACCATAGTAGGAGGCAACTGATCTCGAACTAATTCAGATCATCCTCAACTACACAAGCACAAGAACACCTCAACCCCGGGAGGCTGTTCTTCCTTTGTACTGTTCATCATCAGCCCAAGAGGCAATCCACCACCACCACACTGGAGTAGGGTATTACACCACAACGGTGGCCCGAACCAGTATAAACCTCGTGTCTTTCTGTGTTGCGAGTTCGTCCGCGAGATCTTAGCGAGCTAGGGCGTAGATCGGTAGGAGGGAAAGACTTTGCGCGCACCCCAGTGTTCAAACCTTAAGGGTTTGCCAGAACCCCACATCCGACATTTGGCGCGCCAGGTAGGGGGTGCGCCAGGGCTCCTCTCCACCAACCTGCGCCCCGTACCGCCGCACTACGCTCCCATGGCAGGTGCCCCGCCACCCACCTCTGCGGTCGACACCAGCAGCAGGGAGTCTGGGTACCGAGCCTTGGCCCCCGCCCTGCGGCGAGTGCAGTGGCCGACCAAGTTCAAGCCGGAGATGCCGCCGCGTTACGACGGCGCGGCAGACCCGCGTTGTTCCTGCTGGCGTACGAGGAGGCCGTCCTCGAAGCCGGAGGCGACGACAAGATCATGGCCAACTGGTTCCCCATGGCCCTCGCCGGCGAGCCGCGCGCCTGGCTGCTCAACCTCCCGGGATCCATGGTGGCATCCTGGGGGGAACTCCGCAATTCTTCACCGCGCGCTATGCGGTGCCGGCGCACCACGCAGTCGCGGCACTGCTGGGTGGCTCCCAAGCACCACCTTCAGATCGCCACGTCAAACCGTTCCTCCGTCAGATCGGGGCCGTCTCCAAGCGCCCGGGGGCTCCGCCAGGTTGGGCCGCCCCAGAGGCCGATCTCACCTTCGGCTCAGAAGACCACCCCGGCTCCACCGCCGGCTCCGGCATGATCCTGATGCTCTGCACGCCCACCATCTGCAACGTGGCCGTCACCAAGACCATCATTGACGGCGGTGCCGGCCTCAACTTGCTCTCCGTAGAAGCCTTCAGCCTTCTCCACGCGCCGCTCGAGCGGCTCAACCTCAGCAAGCCCTTTTCGGGAGTGAGTGGTGGAGCTGCCCACTCTCTGGGGCAGATCCGCCTCCCTGTCACCTTCGGCACACGCGACAACTACCGCACTGAGCTGGTGGACTTCGACATCGCCCGCATCGGTCTCCCATACAACGCCATCCTCGGGTACCCGGCTCTCGCTCAGTTCATGGCGGCGACTCACCCGGCCTACAACCTCATGAAGATGCCAGGGAGCAAGGGCGTCCTCACCATCAAGGGGGACACTAAGGAGGTCGTGACAGCGCTCAGGCTCGCCTTCAAGACCGCGGCAGCAGCACAGCCAGCCGGCGCCGGTACGCCCGAGGCCAAGGAGACCGCGCCCACCAAGAAGAAGCAGTTGTTCACTCAAGACAAGGCGGAGATCAAGCAGGTGCCGGTCAACGAGGACGGGTCTTCAAGAGCCACCTTCACCACAGGAACCGGCCTTGACCCGGGACAAGAAGAGGCTTTGGTGAGGTTTTTACGCGCGAACAAGGAGATATTCGCGTGGGAGCTCAATCAGCTGGTAGGTGTCCCGAGAGAGGTGATCCAGCATCATCTAAGGGTGTGCCCCAACGTACGCCCCGTGAAGCAGCGAGCAAGACGGCAGTCCACTGAGAAGTAGGCCTTCATCGTCCAAGAGACACGCAAGCTGGAGGCGGCAGGTACCATCCGAGAAGTTCGATACCCCGAATGGCTGGCGAACCCCGTCGTAGTACAGAAGAAAGGCGGGAAGGAACGGATGTGCGTCGACTTCACCAACGTTAACAAGCTTGCCCCCAAGATCCATTCCCGCTTCCACGCATCGATCAAATCGTCGACTCCACCGCCGAGTGCGACTTGCTATGTTTCCTGGATGCATTCTCAGGATACCACCAAATCAAGATGGCGGTGGAGGATGTGGAGAAGACAGCCTTCCTGACACCATGCGGGGTGTACTGCTACACCTGCATGCCCTTCGGGCTGCGCAACGCAGGCGCAACCTTTCAACGGTTGATGCACATCGCCTTGGGGCGGCAGCTCGGCAGAAACACAGAAGCCTACATTGATGACATAGTGGTCAAATCTCGCGAGGCGAGGACATTGATTCAAGACTTGGAGGAGACCTTCGAGAGCTTGCACCAAGTGAACTTGAGGCTTAACCCGGAGAAGTGCGTGTTTGGCGTCCCCTCCGGCAAGCTACTGGGGTTCCTCGTATCCCACAAAGGGATCGAGGCGAACCCGGAGAAGATCAAGGCCATCGAAGACATGAGCCCACCACAGACCCTCAAGAAGATGCAGAAGCTAGCAGGGAGGGTGACCGTGTTAGGGTGTTTCATCTCCAAGCTAGGCGAGCGTGCCTTACCCTTCTTTAAGCTCATGAAGAAGAAGGGCCCGTTCGAGTGGACCCCGGAGTCCGACCGGGCCTTCCAAGACCTCAAGAAATACCTCACCAGCCCCCCGGTGATGGTGGCACCGCGACCTCTCGAGCCTCTAGTGCTCTACCTTGCCGCCAACCCGTACTCCGCCAGCGCGGTGCTGGTGGCGGTTCGGGAGGAGCGCCAAGACAAGGGTGTGCCATGCCAAGCCAGAGCTGATGCAGCGCGGGGTCGGGAAGGCGCAGCGAAACCATCAGCGCCGGAAGACCAAGCTCAGCAGGGCAGCATCGCAGAAGCTCCTGAGGACGGTCAGGTCTCAGGAAACCCACCACCTCAGGATATGCCACAATCTCCGCAGGACCCGAGCCTCGACAGTGTGCTAGCCCTTGTCGAGCACCCGGTGTACTTCGTCAGCACCGTACTGCGGGACACGAGGGCGCGCTACCCCATGCCGCAAAAGCTCCTGCTCGCACTCTTGGTGGCCTCGCGCAAGCTGCGGCACTACTTCCAGGGCCACCCCATCAAGGTCGTCTCAGCCTACCCATTGGAGAGGTTACTCAGGAGCCCTAACTCAGCCGGAAGGGTCGCTGAATGGAACATCGAGTTGCAAGCATTCCAGCTGGAGTTCAGCACTACCAAGGTCATCAAGGGAGCCGCGCTCGCCGATTTTGTGGCAGAATGGACAGATGCCTCGGCTCTTGAGGAAGGAGAGGATGGTCCACCTCCCCAGGAAGCGAGGCACCAGACGGCTGGGTCATGTATTTCGATGGCGCCTTCGCGCACCAGGGCGCGGGGGCTGGAGCAGTGCTCATCTCGCCCACTCGGGACAAGCTCTACTACGCCGTGCAACTCTATTTTCAGCACGGCGAGAAGGTCTCCAACAACATCGCAGAATATGAAGGCCTCATAGCAGGCCTGAAGGCTGCGGCGGCTCTGGGGGTGAAGCGCCTCACCGTCAAAGGCGACTCACAGCTCCTCGTCAACTTCTCCAACAAGGTGTACGAGCCGAAGGACGAGCACATGGAGGCCTACCTCGCAGAGGTGCGCAAGATGGAAAAGTAGTTCTCGGGCCTGGAGCTGCAGCACGTGCCCCGGGGCACCAACAAAGAAGCCGACGACATCGCCAGGAGAGCATCCAAGCGGCAACCGCAAGAGCCCGGCGTCTTCGAAGAGCGGCTCTTCAAGCCATCAGCTACGCCACCTCTTTCAAGCACGACTCAGCCTCGGGAGGAGCTCCCACAACCCCCGGCCATGGGAGCCCCAGCTTGTGGCCCGACCTTAGGAGCTCGGCTGCTCTTGGCGCTCGAGCCCCAGGAGGAGTGCTGGATCAAGGAATTCAAAGAGTACCTGATGCACAGGATGCTGCTGGAGAAGGAAGAGGACGCGGAGCGCGTGGCCCGGCAAGCCACGGCATACTGTATCCAAGACGGCGAGTTATACAGGAAACGACCGAACGATGTCACGCTGTGCTGCATCTCCAGCGATCAAGGAAGGGAGTTGCTGATTGACATACACGACGGTGACTGCGGACACCACTCGTCATCACGGACCCTTGTCGGCAAGGTGTTCCGTAGTGGGTTCTATTGGCCTACAGTACTCAACGACGCGGCCGAGCCGGTGAAGTCCTGTGAAGCTTGCCAATTCCACGCCAAGCAAATCCATCAGCCTGCTCAGGGCCTCCAAACCATCCCGCTCACATGGCCATTTGCGGTCTGGGGGCTGGACATCCTAGGCCCGTTCCCGTGGGCGCCAGGGGGCTACCGCTATGTCTACGTCGCCATCGACAAGTTCACCAAGTGGGCGGAAGTGGAAGCCGTCCGTACCATTCCAGCCGGCTCTGCTGTCAAGTTCATCAAGGGCCTCGTGAGCCGCTTCGGGGTCCCCAACCGCATCATCACAGGTAACGGTTCGGAGTTTACTAGCAACCTCTTCAAAACCTACTATGCTAACCTTGGAACGCAGATCTGCTACGCTTCGGTGGCCCACCCCAGGAGTAACGGTCAGGCCGAACGCGCTAAGCAGAGGTCCTGAGGGGCCTCAAGACCAGGACCTTCAAGAAGAAGCTGGAGGCCTGCGGCAGGGGCTGGCACAACGAGCTCCAGTCCGTGATGTGGTCCATCCGAACCACCGCCACCAAGCCAACGGGCGAGACTCCATTCTTCCTCGTCTATGGAGCTGAAGCAGTCCTTCCTCACGAGGTCAAGCATCGCTCCGCGCGGGTCCTAGCGTTCGACGAAACGCAGCAGGACGCCATGCGGGGGATGGATCTCGTGCTGGGGGAGGAACACCGTCGTGAAGCCGCATTGAGGGCGGCGAGGTACCAACAAGCGCTGCGGCGATACCACTGCCGCAACATCCGCTGCAGGACGCTCGAGGTGGGCGACCTCGTCCTGAGGCGGGTCCTCTCCAGAGAAGGGCTACACAAGCTTTCGCCCATGTGGGAGGGCCCGTTCAGGGTCGTCCATGTCTCCAGGCCGGGTGCAGCGCGCCTGGAGACGCAGGACGAGATACCCATCCAGAACGCCTGGAACATCCAGCACCTCCGGAAGTTCTATCCATGAAGCAAGGCCCAGAGCCTGAGAAGAAAGGCCTAGAGCCTGTGAAGAAGGCCCGGTGCCTGTGAAGAATCGCCGCCCATGACACTCTCACGTAATAATGAGTGGGCCTGTACACGCCCCGGAGTCTCAGGAGCGCCGGCCTCAGGCCCTGGGGCTCCCTCCCACGCCTAGTCGGCAGCACTTAGCTCCGCGTTGGTGAGAAGACTTGAAGACTAGATTAGGTGCCGAACGCGGCTTTTCATTTGCTTTCCGCAGTTGGCTCGCTTTTCCTTGATCAAAGTTTGCCTTTGGCGTTCCTTCCTGATTTGATTCCCTCGCCTCTCACTGCATTTTTTCCGGCTCGAATTTGCTCGTGTTCTCTCTCTCGCATGCCTCACGTGGGGGCTAGGCAGGTGCCCTCGCGAGCATTTTTTCTCCTTTCTGCCTTCTCGCGAGCCACCCTCGTTCGACCCCAAAAGCTGGCGCACCTCTCCTAGTACGTGCCCCTCGGGTACCGCGATACAAAGCGCCAGGTCAGGGCCAGGATGGACGGCAAATCTTTTAACGCACTTGCTAACGAGTTTTTCGCAGATTCCTGAGCGAATGCAGGCCACCAAGGCAAGATGGATGCGAGGAAATAAACGCCTCGCGAGGAAGAGGGCGTCCTGAGTATACCAGGTTAAGTTATCTTTGTGCAAAATAACGACACAGCACGAGAACAACACGCATACTGTTATAATCGAGGAACCATAGTTCGATACACGCCCCCTGTGCCCATACTGGTTTCATTCTTGATGCAGGGAAAGAGTAAAACAAAAGTAGCGTTGCAGCGATCCGCGAAGACAGGCCCCTAGCGCTACCCCGAGCCTAGCCGGATCCTTCCTCACGCTTCACGGAGGTGCGGCGACGAGACGACCCACTGCGGCCTTCAAAACGGGCGCGACGGCGCAACGGCTGGTCATCGCCGCCACTGCTGGAGCTGTTGCCAGAGGAAGAGCCGCCATAGCTGGACGAGACGCGGTCGCCGCCGAGGGCGGGCTCGCCCTCGTCCTCGTCGCGACCATCCCCAAGGCCGAGTACCTCCTCACCGTCGTTCGCCTCGGGGCAGCACCCAGCGCGGCAACCATCTTCCCCAAACACCCTCACATAGAGGGTCGATCCACCATCGTACCTGAAGTGGAGGGTGCACCGCCTGCCCATGCCGCGCACGAGGGCGAATGTCTGCCAGCCGCGGGCCAGGGCTATGTTGCCCGCGGCGGAAGTCTCGACCGCAACCCAAGAGGGCTTGTTGCAGCAGCCATCCGCCTGCAGCCAGATTCCCCCTGGACCAGAGGCCGGCAGTTCGCCGGCCAAGAAGCGCGGAAGTTGGAGCCAGTTGCTGGCCGGGTTCTCTGACCAGACGACAAACTCCAGCGACACCTCCGCCGTGTGGAAGCGCGGACGAGGAGGCCGCGCCACCATAGCACGCCTCCCCTCATCAACTGGACCGCCATGGCTGGGATGACCCACTCCGCGTGCCGTGGCGCCGTCTCGACAATGGGCCACGGCGGGGGTCGCGGCATGCTTGCGCGGGCGGCCGCGGCCGCGCTTGGGAGCCAGGTCCCTCACGAGGGGCCTTCCCCTTCTCGGCGGCGGAGAACTTCCTTCATGGTGCCATGGGTGTCACTGCAAGTGATGGAGCGAGGAGGAAGGAGCAAGCAAGCAAGGAAGAGATGGGCAACGGGGGCTCCGCCCCCCTCCCCATTTATAGCAAGGGAAGGCCAACCGGCGTCTCCCACGATCGCTGGTAATGATGGTTTTCCTTGCATGTCGTAGGGACTTGTCAAGTCGTGCAGTTGCCGAGGCAACATGGGGAAGCAGAGACGCCCACGTCCAATCAACCGCCATGCGTCAACCGAGGCCGCAGGCTTTTGGGGCCCGTGGTGCTCCGAACTTGACCCTTGGCTTCGCCCCGAAGCCAAGCCCGAGCGCACGTTGGGCCCGGGGGCTACTGTTCGCGTTCTGGGAACGGGGGTCCCCGGACTTGCCTGCCTGCGGCCCACAGCGTGGCTAAGCCAGCAGGTCGTGCGGCCCATCTTCATCAACAAGGCATCCAAGAGCCTCGCGAGGGTCCGAGCCTCGCGAGGCGGACGACGCAAGACCTCCTCTGGAGTGGCCTAGCCAGGCAAGCTCGCGAGGAGCGAAGATATCAAGGCAAGGCAAACCTCACGAGGCTCTCGTGACGTGAGCCATGACGAACGGCACCAGGCGGGCGCCAGCGCGCGCATCATCCTTGTTTCCTCTTTGGTGCTAAAGAGGCCAGCGTAGGCGAAGAGTACCGAGGCATCAGGCAAAGGTTGCTATATTGGTGCAACGAGACCAAGACCAGGAGGACGGCGAGACGGAGGTCATCATGGAGCCCAAGACGGCGTCACCACCGGAGCTTTTCGCAGGCGAAGACCACTTTTGTCAGGATAGCTTGTACTAGCTGTCCCCCTTCAAATTTGCCCGCCGTTGTTGGCTCCCTTCCCGCTCGATATTTGGGAAGAGGACCGGGGCCTCTATAAATAGGACTAGCCACCACGGTAGGAGGCAACTGATCTCGAACTGATTCAGATCATCCACAACTACAGAAGCACAAGAACACCTCAACCCCGGGAGGCTGTTCTTCCTTTGTACTGTTCATCATCAGCCCAAGAGGCAATCCACCACCACCACACTGGAGTACGGTATTACGCCACAACGGTGGGCCGAACCAGTATAAACCTCATGTCTTTCTGTGTTGCGAGTTCATCGAGTTCGTCCGCAAGATCTTAGCGAGCTAGGGCGTAGATCGGTAGGAGGGAAAGACTTCACGCGCACCCGAGTGTTCGAAACTTAAGGGTTTGTCGGAACCCCACATCCGACAACACCCACACACATAGGGAGGGGGAGCAACCTAACCCTTGGCCTACCTTCCTTCTTCCTCCATAAAGTTCTAGGAGCAACTCTGTACTGTTTCATATAAACCACACTCGGAAGAACTAGGGGTGTTATCTCTCCGGAGAGCCCCGAACCTGGGTATGTCTTGCGTCCCTCGCTCGCTCATGCCGACCTCGCCTCTGGAGCCCACCGGTGCCCTCGAGCCTCCTCCTCTCTTTAGCCATCCTTTGGTATCTGTCGTGCGCCCACCACGACAGTTGGCGCCCACCGTGGGGCAGCTTGAGGTCCCGGCCGGAGACACGTTCCAGACGGGGCTCCTCTCCGACTCCGACGAGCCCGTCATCTTGGTGGACGACGTCATCGACGCGCTCGCCACCTCCTTCGCCGCACTGCGCATCTCCGATGCGCCCGCGACCGACGAGTACCCCAGCGGGGTGCTTGACGTCTCTGACTCCCCCATTTCCCTCGGCAACGGCGCTTCCGCCGAGGTGATGGACCTCTGCATGGAAATATTCGTCACCGACACCAGCGCCTCTTCTTCGTCCAGCGCTGCGAGGAAGGCCGCTGAAGCCAGGGCCGCAGCGGATCGCGCCAATGCGCCCAACCCATTGCGCGCCATGCTGCAAAGCCTCCATGTCCCCATCGCCACTGAGGTTGACGCCTCCAACGTCGCCGAGACTCGGGCTCGGCTCAAGGAAGACCGCCAGCACCTGTTGGACCTGTCCGAGACAATCGCTACCATGCAACACCGTCTGGACTCTACTCAGCTGGAGTGCTACGCTGCTTACGGCTTCACGCCTGCCGCCGCCGAGCCAGGCCGGGTCACCGACGTGCGGGCCCAGGGTGGTGCCATCGGCCGCGCCTTTGGCACAATCCCTCCCGTCAATGAAACCCCCGTGAAGAATATGCGCGCCTCCCTGGCGGCCGCAATCGGCTTGGAACAACTGCAGGGTGAGGAGCTGAAGGACCGCCTCAAGCGGGTGAACGACCTCCTCGACGCGGCCAACGTGCAGCAGGACCGCCTCAACCACCTCGCCAAGCCTATGGGATCTGCCTCGCTCCGCGCCGACAATCCCGACCAGTAGAACACGGCGTCTTCGCCACCCGCCGAAGCTCATTCCGGCCGCACCCGGACCCGGCGCAATCGCGCCCCGACGACTGCTGGCGGCTTGGCCGACGAGCCGGCCCCGAAATACCGGCATCGGCATGATCCTCCCCCGCCACCCGGCCGTCGTCCGGCTTCAGCCAACCCAGCCCCTCGTGGCGCGGTCACTAGTCGGCTAGGCATGCGCGCCATCAACGACACTGATGCTCGCCGCCGCCTCGACCAGCTGGCCCTCTCCCTAGAGCTGAGGAGAGCAACGCCGTCGGGCTTGCTTGCTTCGGTCCACGCATCCGGGATGAGCCCTTCCACAAAGGGTTCACGCTCCCCCGCGACACCCCCAAGTACAATGGCACCGTCAAGACGGAGGACTGGCTCATCGACTACACCACCGTCATCGGCATCGCGGGCGGCAATCGCCGCCTCGCCGTGTGCTACGCCCCGCTCATGCACTAGGGCTCGGCCCACACGTGGTTGAACAGCCTGCCGGCTGGCAGCATCAACGCGTGGGTCGACTTCGAGCAGGCCTTCATACGCAACTTCACAGGCACCTACAAGCGGCCCAGCTGTCCCAGCCAGCTCGCCATGTGCGTGCAGGGGCCGATGGAGACTGTAACGCCCCAAGACCGACGCTCCAGACGCCTTCCATATTTTTCGTTGTTGCCATGTGTTTTATTTGCTTGTTGCATTCATCATGTCATCATGAGCATTGCATTCTCATGTTTTAATAAAACTTGCATCCGTTCGTAGTGCCGCTTCCCGTTTGTATCTGTTGACATTTCTCGGACCCCTTGCAACCTGGATGTTTGTTTTGTTTCTTGCTTAAGCCGGAGTCTCCCCGCTCACTTCTCAGACCACTCCTCGTGTGCGCGTCCGAATCTTTCTCGAACCTGAACCGCTCAGGCGTCACTGTTGGGTCCGGACCAACCTCAAACATCCCTAAAACATCTTTGATTTCTTATTTGGTCTACCTAACCTAGTTTTCTCGGCCATTCAGTTACGATCGAAGGGTCAGATTAGTCCCTATCCAAAAACCAATTGGCTATAAATAGTGAGCAACCCTGGTTTCTAGGGGAGATGTCCCATCCATCCTCCTCTCCGCCGCCACTAGCTCCACCTGGTCTCCCCCTTCCTCGGGATCCCCGATCCAATCCATCCACCCCACCCGGCCGAACCAACCACCTCCTCGTTTTGCATCCCCGACCAACCAAGCAGCCCACCCCCTCGCGCGCCTCCTTCCACGAGCAGGAGTTCGACCTGCTGCCGGCGACCACCACCGGCGACAAGAACAAGACCGCTACCCCGTTCCCCTTCCCCTTCTTTTCCCTCTCTGGTTTCCTTTCCCTCTGCTCGTTTCCTTTGGACAGGGGACCTCCATGGACAAACGCCAAGGCTGCCAAGAGGATCCGGACGCCGCCGGCTTGCCTCTGCTCCAACTCCCCTCGCCAAATCTGCTCCGTTCCCGGCGCCCTCCGCCTCGCTTGCCGCGGGAGCTCCAAGAAGACGCCTTCCAGGAGCCTCCCGTCCACGTGGGACCTCCAACCAACGCCTCGGGTCCCTTCTGACCGCCAGCGCCCTTCCTCATCCCGATCCTGCAGCCGCTGACCTCGTCGATGAGCATTCAGGTCGCCCCGTCAGGCCTTTGCCATCCCACTGCGTCTCTCTCTCCTTAGCCTCCCCTACTTCTCTCTGAAATCTCTGTCTTTTCTTCAGGCAACAGCAGCCTCCTTCAAGCTCGTCGCCTCAAGCCCCTGCTTCGTCTCCTCCTACGTGG
Organism: Aegilops tauschii subsp. strangulata; assembly: GCF_002575655.3. NCBI lineage: Eukaryota > Viridiplantae > Streptophyta > Magnoliopsida > Poales > Poaceae > Aegilops > Aegilops tauschii. The sequence continues at coordinate 233,833,439 of NC_053039.3, forward strand.
ATCCGTTCGCCCTCGCTTTGTTCCCGCGGGTTCAGGCACGATCTGGCCGGGAAGAGCCCCGCCGCTGCGACCTCCTGCCTCCTGTCGTCATGGCGCCACTGCCGTTCTTCTTCAGCGAGATGCAGCAGCGCTGCATCAAGCGCACGACCACCACGCGCGTGGGTCACCTGCTGGACTCCAGATCTGGCCCAGCCAGCGCCCTCCTCCCGACCGGGCCGAGAGCCCATGGTGAGCCTCCCAAGTTCCTGTAGGCCTAGCCGCTGCCCTGTTCAAGATTCGGCCCAGTGGATGTTTTTTACCTGTCTGCGAATTTGCTAATTATCCAGGACAACAGATTTGCAGAAAAACCCTCATGTTCATACATATCATATCTCACAAACTATGCATCATATGTAAAAACTTCTTATATGTAAAGTGCTTAGAATTTCATCTAGTTTCATAATATGCAACTTTCATCCATGTTTAAAATGTTTAAGTTGTTGTTTACATTTATTTTGCATAAATGCCATGCTAAATGATTTATTTCATAACTAAATAAACGTAGCTCCACATTTAATAAACTTTATATATAAATGGGGTAGAAAAATGCCTAGTTTAACATGGTGCGCTTTATTTTGCTGTTTAACAACATTAAAATTGTGTTTAGGGCAGAACAGTAGCAAATTCAAAATATGCATATGGGGATTTTCCGGAATTGTTGTTTGTTGTTCCGGCCTCATTTAAACTTGCCTAAATAGTTAGTTTATTTATGCTTCACCCTCTTGCCATGTTTAACAACATTTAATATTGATGAGTACCATAAACGAGAGCGAACTAAATGATTGAATGTGGTGTTTCATCAATATGCAACGAGTTGCATATTGAGCTCCACTTAATTTGTAGTATTGTTTGTGCATTTTGCTATGCCATGCCTCATTAAATCGGACATGCATCATACTTGATTGTGCAACATGCCATGTTTATGTGATGATTGTTTACTATGTTGCTTGCTTCTTTCCGGTTGCGCTTCTCCTTGATACTTCCGGTTACGTTGCGATTGTGACGATCCGTTCGACTACGTCCGTTTGTCTTCTTCATGGACTCGTTCTTCTTCCTTGCGGGATCTCAGGCAAGATGACCATACCCTCGAAATCACTTCTATCTTTGCTTGCTAGTTGTTTCGCTCTATTGCTATGCCGCGCTACCTACCACTTGCTATATCATGCCTCCCATATTGCCATGTCAAGCCTCTAACCCACCTTTCCTAGCAAACCGTTGTTTGGCTATGTTACCGCTTTTGCTCAGCCCCTCTTATAGCGTTGATAGTTGCAGGTGAAGATGAAGTTTGTTCCATGTTGGAACATGGATATGTTGGGATATCACAATATCTCTTATTTAATTAATGCATCTATATACTTGGTAAAGGGTGGAAGGCTCGGCCTTATGCCTGGTGTTTTGTTCCACTCTTGCCGCCTAGTTTCCGTCATACTGTTTTATGTTCCTTGATTTTGCGTTCCTTACGCGGTTGGGTGATTTATGGGACCCCCTTGACAGTTCGCTTTGAATAAAACTCCTCCAGCAAGGCCCAACCTTGGTTTTAACATTTGCCACCTAAGCCTTTTTCCCTTGGGTTCTGCAGACTCAAGGGTCATCTTTATTTAACCCCCCGGGCCAGTGCTCCTTCGAGTGTTGGTCCGAACCGAGCAACCTGCGGGGACACCTCGGGGCAACTTGAGGACTGGTTTTACTCATAGCTTGACTTATCCGGTGTCCCCTTAGAACGAGATATGTGCAGCTCCTATCGGGATTTGTCGGCACATCGGGCGGCTTTGCTGGTCTTGTTTTACCATCGTCGAAATGTCTTGTAACCGGGATTCCGAGGCTGGTCGGGTCTTCCCGGGAGAAGGAATATCCTTCGTTGACCGTGAGAGCTTGTGATGGGCTAAGTTGGGACACCCATGCAGGGTATAAACTTTCGAGAGTCGTGCCCGCGGTTATGTGGCAGATGGGAATTTGTTAACGTCCGGTTGTAGAGAACTTGATACTTGACTTAAATTAAAATGCATCAACCGCGTGTGTAGCCGTGATGGTCTCTTTTCGGCGGAGTCCGGGAAGTGAACACGGTTCTTGTGTTATGGTTGTGCGTAAGTAGTTTCAGGATCACTTCTTGATCACTTCTAGCTTCACGACCGTTGCGTTGCTTCTCTTCTCGCTCTTATTTGCGTATGTTAGCCACCATATATGTTTAGTGCTTGCTGCTACTCCACCTCACTACCTTCTCCTACCCATAAGCTTAAATAGTCTTGATCTCGCGGGTGTGAGATTGTTGAGTCCTCATGACTCACCAGATACTTCCAAATAGTTGCAGGTGCCGATGATACCAGTGCAGGCGATGCTACCGAGCTCAAGTGGGAGTCCGACGAGGAACTTGGTCGTTACTATGTTTTGTTTCCTGATGATCAGTAGTGGAGCCCAGTTGGGACGATCGAGGATCTAGCATTTGGGGTTGTCTTCTTTCATTTTGGTTCCGTAGTCGGACCTTGATTGTTCTCTGAATGATGTATGATTTTATTTATGAATTGTGTGAAGTGGCGATTGTAAGCCAACTCTCTTTATCCCATTCTTGTTCATTACATGGGATTGTGTGAAGATGACCCTTCTTGCGACAAAACCTACAATGCGGTTATGCCTCTAAGTCGTGCCTCGACACGTGAGAGATATAGCCGCATCGTGGGCGTTACAAGTTGGTAATCAGAGCCATCCCCGACTTAGGAGCCCCCTGCTTGATCGAATCGCTGGCGTTGTTGAGTCTAGAACAAAAATGTTTTGACTCTTAGGATTATATATATCGGAGAGTAGGATTCTTTTTACTCCTCAGTCCCTTCGTCGCTCTGGTGAGGTCTCCTGACGTAGATGTTTTGACTTTCCTCTCCTCAAATTTCACTAAAAAATTTAGGATCACGCGGGTATCTTGGAATCGTTCCGATGTTTTGTGACGAGAACATTGTTCTTGGAGCCTCCTGACATTTAGGGGTTGTGGCAGTGTCCCGGGGAGTTGAGCTCCGAGGTGTTGTCGTCACAATTTTATCGTTGCAGTTCTGGAATACCTGAGTTTTTTTTCGCCGACATCGAAAATCTCTTTTATACAGTTGTTGGTGAGATCACCTCGACGCCACCCAGTACTGGGGCGGGAGTTCGGGAGTATTGCCATAACTCGTATAACAGATGCTTTTCGAAGGTTGAGGTACACGATTTCCGGAGTTTTCCTGGTTATGTGTTGACGGATGGATACAGCTGGATCTAGGGATTGTTAGTTTGGGTGAGATATATTGCGTCCCCTGTATCCCCAACACCAGATTGCATAACCAGAAAGTTTCGGGAGTTTATAGGTGGGAATTCAAGTAGCTCCTAGAATATCTTTTCGACAGATGTATGATTTGATATTGGGGTCCAACGTCTAGTGGTTCGCTTTTCACGGTCGATTTATAGTGGTCGCGAGGCGTCTTAAAGAATCCTTGGCTATGCCGATTCGGGGACGTCTTGTTTGTCATTCGTGACGTCCGCTGTACGTCGTGCCCGTGGGGCCTCATCACGAACACTTTGGGTGAAATCTCTATCATATGTTTGTTTCCGTCTTATTCTGCGAGCCAATCCTTTGTTTTGTTTTAAGTTGTGGTATTCGAGTTGCTTCATTGTCAGGTGTTGATTCCCTACCTTTTATAAGTGGTGTTCTCATATTCCTATGTGGATACTAATCCTTCTTGATCATCGAGATTGCCATCTTAATTCTATTTCCAACCGGTGTGTTTCTCTTCGAGATGATCCCATCATTCTCCCCATCCGGAAGATCAATTATAAGTTTTCTCAATGTTGTTTGTTCCATATGCCCCAAGTTGCCTTTGTTTTTCCCGCCCTCCCACCCTCTTTCTTCAAGGACTCAGATTTCTAATCGGGTATCCATCTTATTGATGGGAAGTCTCTCCATTCTTTTCTGCCAATGTTCTTATCCGGTGATTTCCCATGAAGATGCTCAACAGTTTCAAGTTCATCATCCTTCGTTGTTGTTTCTTCTCCGGTGGATCCAATTCAAGCTTACAGTGTTGATCATATTCCTTTCCTCATTTCAAATGTTTTCTCATGCCGGTGCACCTCTTAATCATCCATTTTTCGCCATTCATTTGTATCCGGAGCGCTGAAGATATCTCAGAAAATTCAAGCTTCCATTCTTAATCCGTTCAAACTATTTTGAGGTTGTTATCTCATTCAAGCCATTTAATTCAACCGGTGCAATCTCCCTTTCAAGTAATCGATCAACGATGTATCTTTTGAGTGGGCCCTAACCCACAGGTCTTTTCCCAGGATCTTACCTGACTCTTCTAATTTTCCCGGAGCTATTCCCAAATTCTTTTCAAAGTTTGACGTAAGAATGAATTTTCATCTGTCATATGTCTTTCTCCAAGATCTTTCAAATTCTTTCATCGTTGGTTCATCATTTCTATTATCCGTTGTTCCGGAGTGTCTCAATAATTTTGGTGGTATTTCTCATAGTCATTCTCAGATTTTGAAGACCGAAGAAGAGTTCCTCTTAAATCCTTACCCGTTCTTCCAAAGATTCATAGTTCTAGCTTATGCCATCCTCTCATAATTATTTTCGATTGTGAGAATTCCTTTCACCTATCCGGAGCAATTCATGAGTCTTTTCAGTTTGATTCTCCGAAGGCCATCATTTCAGAAGATTTATTCGTTCTCAACATTCAGCTCTCGTTCTGCAAATCTTATCGGTGCATCATTCAAGTATTCTCTAATCAATTCATGATCTCTTTGTTTCACTTGTATCTAAATTCTGTCAAGTATCTTTATTCGTTTTCTAATTCTTCTCTGTGAATTGTGCCTTTGCTACTTTCATTTCCAATTCTTACGGTGGTTCGTTCAAGAGTTCTCTTCCTTGGTTATCATATCAATTCATTCATTCTTTCCAATGCTACCGGCGGATTGTTGAAGACTTTTCTCAAGTTCACGCTATAACTCTCTTAATCCTTTCTACGAGAATAAGTAGTATGCCAAATCCGTTGCTTGTCATCAATTTAAATTGGTGAAGGATATGCATAACGCAATTCTTATTATGGTTTCATCCAAGTGATCTAGTTTCTTCTTTCCAGAGTTGTTCATCATGTCACATTTCTCGGTTCGAGATGCTTCATCTTTTCTTTCCCGGAGTTCCAAGTTTTCCGCTTTATCTCGTCGCGAAGCTCCACCTAAATCATTGCAAGGCTTCACCTTGTGTTTTCAACTTTTCTTTCTTTTTATCATCCTTTTATTACCGGAGTTCTTCATAGAGGCTCTACATGGTGCTTCGTCAAGGATTCCTTTCATTCTTCAATTGTTCTTCAAGATTTCTCCCGGAGTCAAGATCCGTCAAGCTATACTCTAAAATAAACATGGTGCTCAACACATGTTTGTCTTGAGGAATTCAAGCATTCTTCATCTCGCATTCCAAAGTGCAATTCTTTCTACCTTATCTTTTGAGGTGGTGCTATGTCATTCTTGATAATTTCCATTCATGTTTCATGATTCACAAGTTGTCCGGAATGACATATTTTAAACCCATCATTTTCAATTTGTTCATGAGATCCTTTGCAACCCATCAATCTCTTCATTGGAGTTATCTTGGGTTATATTTCACCTAAAGCTTTCTCTAAGGATTGTTGCTATTTATAGTGCTTATAAATGACCCAAGTTCTTCATTTATCCTCCTGGTGAAATAAGTTTCTCGTCTCCTTGTTCATATCAATCCAATCTATTGTTTTTCCGTTAGTGGCAGAATTTCACCTCAAGTTTTTTAGATGTTTTCCATAAGCCCACAACAAGCTTCTTCTTTTCGTTGTTGATTTTTCCCAACAACTTTGTTCAATCCTTCTTTTTTTAAGGATGCTTTTCAAATTTAGTTGTGGTAGAAGATATCATTTTCTTCTCAATTCTTTCCTTTCCAACGATCCAACTTCTATTCTTTCGTTCTGGAGGCATTGTGATGTTGCTCTCTTCACTCATCATCTCGGATTGTGAGGACCATGTTCTTTTCGTGCTTATCCGTTCAACCGCAGTGTCGTGTCCTCTTTTCAAGTATCCTCTCATCTTGTCAAGATCATGTTCAATTCCTTCCATTTACAGCCGGAATGCTGCCCAAATTATATCATTGTTATTCCTTCTCTATCTTGTTTTAACTGGAGTGGTTTCAATATCTATCTTGTCACTTAACCACTTAGTTCTCGTCGTATCCCATGTTCTTCTTATCTAACAGAGTGTTTTCAACTTCGTTCATCTCCGTTGTATTCTTTTCAAAAAATTGTTTAACCTCTGAAGGTTCCTTGGTTTCACTCATTCGTCGAAGAAGCAACTTTGTTTTACCTGTTCCTCTTTCGTTTCTCCCCGGTGCCATCCTAGATCTCGGGACGAGATCCTCTTGTAGTGGTGGAGTGTTGTAATGCCCCGAGACCGACGCTCCAGACGCCTTCCATGTTTTTCGTTGTTGCCATGTGTTTTATTTGCTTGTTGCATTCATCATGTCATCATGAGCATTGCATTCTCATGTTTTCATAAAACTTGCATCCGTTCGTAGTGCCGCTTCCCGTTTGTATCTGTTGACATTTCTCGGACCCCTTGCAACCTGGATGTTTGTTTTCTTTCTTGCTTAAGCCGGAGTCTCTCTGCTCACTTCTCAGACCACCCCTCGTGTGCGCGTCTGAATCTTTCTTGAACCTGAACCGCTCAGGCGTCACTGTTGGGTCCGGACCAACCTCAAACATCCCTAAAACATCTTTGATTTCTTATTTGGTCTACCTAACCTACTTTTCTCGGCTGTTCAGTTACGATCGAAGGGTCAGATTAGTCCCTAACCAAAAACCAATTGGCTATAAATAGTGAGCAACCCTAGTTTCTAGGGGAGATGTCCCATCCATCCTCCTCTCCGCCGCCACTAGCTCCACCTGGTCTCCCCCTTCCTCGGGATCCCCGATCCAATCCATCCACCCTACCCGGCCGAACCAACCACCTCCTCGTTTTGCATCCCCGACCAACCAAGCAGCCCACCCCCTCGCGCGCCTCCTTCCTCGAGCAGGAGTTCGACCTGCTGCCGGCGACCACCACCGGCGACAAGAACAAGACCGCTACCCCGTTCCCCTTCCCCTTCTTTTCCCTCTCTGGTTTCCTTTCCCTCTGCTCGTTTCCTTTGGACAGGGGACCTCCATGGACGAACGCCAAGGCTGCCAAGAGGATCCGGACGCCGCCGGCTTGCCTCTGCTCCACCTCCCCTCGCCAAATCTGCTCCGTTCCCGGCGCCCTCCGCCTCGCTTGCCGCGGGAGTTCCAAGCAGACGCCTTCCAGGAGCCTCCCGTCCGCGTGGGACCTCCAACCAACGCCTCGGCTCCCTTCTGACCGCCAGCGCCCTTCCTCATCCCGATCCTGCAGCCGCTGACCTCGTCGGTGAGCATTCAGGTTGCCCCGTCAGGCCTTTGCCATCCCACTGCGTCTCTCTCTCCTTACCTTCCCCTACTTCTCTCTGAACTCTCTGTCTCTTCTTCAGGCAACAACAGCCTCCTTCAAGCTCGTCGCCTCAAGCCCCGGCTTCGTCTCCTCCTACGTGGATCCGTTCGCCCTCGCTTTGTTCCCGTGGGTTCAGGCGCGATCCGGCGGGGAAGAGCCCCGCCACTGCGACCTCCTGCCTCCTGTTGCCATCGCGCCACTGCTGTTCTTCTTCAGCGAGATGCAGCAGCGCTGCATCAAGCGCACGGCCACCACGCGCGTGGGTCACCTGCTGGACTCCAGATCTGGCCCAGCCAGCGCCCTCCTCCCGACCGGGCCGAGAGCCCATGGTGAGCCTCCCAAGTTCCTGTAGCCCCAGCCGCTGCCCTGTTCAAGATTCGGCCCAGTGGATGTTTTTTTACCTGTCTGCGAATTTGCTAATTATCCAGGAAAACAGATTTGTAGAGACACCCTCATGTTCATACATATCATATCTCACAAACTATGCATCATATATAAAAACTTCTTATATGTAAAGTGCTTAGAATTTCATCTAGTTTCATAATATGCAACTTTCATCCATGTTTAAAATGTTTAAGTTGCTGTTTACATTTATTTTGCATAAATGCCATGCTACATGATTTATTTCATAACTAAATAACCGTAGCTCCAAATTTAATAAACTTTATATGTAAATGGGGTAGAAAAATGCCTAGTTTAACATGGTGCACTTTATTTTGCTGTTTAACAACATTAAAATTTTGTTTAGGGCAGAACAGTAGCAAATTCAAAATATGCATATGGGGATTTTCCGGAATTGTTGTTTGTTGTTCCGGCCTCATTTAAACTTGCCTAAATAGTTAGTTTATTTATGCTTCACCCTCTTGCCATGTTTAACAACATTTAATACTGATGAGTACCATAAACGAGAGCGGACTAAATGATTGAATGTGGTGTTTCATCAATATGCAACGAGTTGCATATTGAGCTCCACTTAATTTGTAGTATTGTTTGTGCATTTTGCTATGCCATGCCTCATTAAATCGGACATGCATCATACTTGATTGTGCATCATGCCATGTTTATGTGATCATTGTTTACTATGTTGCTTGCTTCTTTCCGGTTGTGCTTCTCCTTGATAGTTCCGGTTACGTTGCGATTGTGAGGATCCGTTCGACTACGTCTGTTTTTCTTCTTCATGGACTTGTTCTTCTTCCTTGCGGGATCTCAGGCAAGATGACCATACCCTCGAAATCACTTCTATCTTTGCTTGCTAGTTGTTTCGCTCTATTGCTATGCCGTGCTACCTACCACTTGCTATATCATGCCTCCCATGTTGCCATGTCAAGCCTCTAACCCACCTTTCGTAGCAAACCGTTGTTTGGCTATGTTACCGCTTTTGCTCAGCCCCTCTTATAGCAATGATAGTTGCAGGTGAAGATGAAGTTTGTTCCATGTTGGAACATGGATATGTTGGGATATCACAATATCTCTTATCTAATTAATGCATCTATATACTTGGTAAAGGGTGGAAGGCTCGGCCTTATGCCTGGTGTTTTTTTCCACTCTTGCCGCCCTAGTTTCCGTCATACCGGTGTTATGTTCCTTGATTTTGCGTTCCTTACGCGGTTGGGTGATTTATGGGACCCCCTTGACAGTTCGCTTTGAATAAAACTCCTCCAGCAAGGCCCAACCTTGGTTTTAACATTTGCCACCTAAGCCTTTTTCCCTTGGATTCTGTAGACTCAAGGGTCATCTTTATTTAACCCCCCCGGGCCAGTGCTCCTTCGAGTGTTGGTCCGAACCGAGCAACCTGCGGGGTCACCTCGGGGCAACTTGAGGACTGGTTTTACTCGTACCTTGACTTATCCGGTGTGCCCTGAGAACGAGATATGTGCAGCTCCTATCGGGATTTGTCGGCACATCGGGCGGCTTTGCTGGTCTTGTTTTACCATTGTTGAAATGTCTTGTAAACTGGGATTCCGAGACTGGTCGGGTCTTCCCGGGAGAAGGAATATCCTTCATTGACCGTGAGAGCTTGTGATGGGCTAAGTTGGGACACCCCTGCAGGGTATAAACTTTTGAGAGCTGTGCCCGCGGTTATGTGGCAGATGGGAATTTGTTAACGTCCGGTTGTAGAGAACTTGACACTTGACTTAAATTAAAATGCATCAACCGCGTGTGTAGCTGTGATGGTCTCTTTTCGGCGGAGTCCGGGAAGTGAACACGGTTCTTGTGTTATGGTTGTGCGTAAGTAGTTTCAGGATCACTTCTTGATCACTTCTAGCTTCCGGAACGTTGCGTTGCTTCTCTTCTCGCTCTTATTTGCGTATGTTAGCCACCATATATGCTTAGTGCTTGCTGCTGCTCCACCTCACTACCTTCTCCTACCCATAAGCTTAAATAGTCTTGATCTCGCGGGTGTGAGATTGCTGAGTCCTCGTGACTCACCAGATACTTCCAAACAGTTACAGGTGCCGATGATACCAGTGCAGGCGATGCTACCGAGCTCAAGTGGGAGTTCGACGAGGAACTTGGTCGTTACTATGTTTCGTTTCCTGATGATCAGTAGTGGAGCCCAGTTGGGACGATCGGGGATCTAGCATTTGGGGTTGTCTTCTTTCATTTTGGTTCCGTAGTCGGACCTTGATTGTTCTCTGAATGATGTATGATTTTATTTATGAATTGTGTGAAGTGGCGATTGTAAGCCAACTCTCTTTATCCCATTCTTGTTCATTACATGGGATTGTGTGAAGATGACCCTTCTTGCGACAAAACCTACAATGCGGTTATGCCTCTAAGTCGTGCCTCGACATGTGAGAGATATAGCCGCATCGTGGGCGTTACAGAGACCACCCGCAAGTACCTCGCACGCTGGACCGAGATCCGGAACAGCTGCGAGGGCATCCACGAAGTCCAGGCCATCCAGTACTTCGCCAGCGGTTGCCAGGATGGCACCCTCCTCAAGCACAAGCTCTTGCACTCTGAGCCGGCAACCATGGCCGCGCTCATGGTGACGGCAGACAAGTACGCCAACGCCGACTCCGCCATGAAGATCCAGGTGGCGCTGGACGAAGCCGGCAAGGAGAAGCCGGTTCCCCCTCCCAAGCCGGTCGGCGAAAGCAGCTGACAACAGAATAACCAACAGAACAACAAGCGCAAGGCCGACCAGCCGGCCGAGCGCTACAACAACCAGCTCGTCGTGGCCGCCGAACAGGCACCCACGGCCGAGCCGGCCGCCAAACGCCGGCAGGCCAACAAGACGGCGTGGCAACCTGCCATGAGCTTAGATTCTCGACGCTCCCTACAAGCACCACAGCGGCCCGAGGCCATCCACGCAGACGCTCCGGCAATACGCCATCACCAAGCGCATCATGAGGGGCGACATCCCGCCTCCTCCGGCTCCGGCTCTGGGTGCGGGTCTGCCGCCTCCGCCTCCTCCTCCCCCGCCCCCGGCTGGCGGCGTAATGCGCGATGACATCTACCCCAACCAGAACATGACCTACATCATCTTCACCAGCCTCGACGACGACAAGCGTAGAGATAGCCTGCTCTGGCAGGAGGTGAACACCGTCATCCCGGCCAAGCCGGAATACATGCATTGGTCGGAGCGCCCGATCACCTGGACCCGGGAAGACCACCCGGCCGTCATGCCAAATCCGGGTGGCTACGCCCTTGTCCTCAACCCCACCATTGTTGCACCCCTGCGCACGTGCAAGTTCTCGGGTCCTCATCGACGGGGGCAGCAGCATCAACATCCTCTACCGCGACACCATGACCAAGCTCGGCCTCGAGGCCAAAGACTTGGAGCCGACCCGGACGATCTTCCATGGAATCGTGCCCGACCTCTCTTGCTCGACGTCCTGTTCGGCACCAGTGAACACTTCCGACGTGAGCCGCTCTTGTTCGAGGTGGTGGACCTATCCAGCGCGTATCATGCGCTGCTGGGCCAGCCTGCACTCGCCAAGTTCATGGTGATCCCCCACTACGCCTATCTGAAGATGAAGCTGCCGAGTCCGAAGGGCCTCACCACCATCACCTACGACTACCGCAAGTCACTGGAGTGCGCCCGAGACGGTGCCAGACTGGCCGAGTCGCTGGTCATAGCCGAGGAGCAGCGCCAGCTCGACCAGATCGTCGCGCTGGCCAACGAGACGCCGGCCGTGCCGGCTCTGGCCAAGGAGCCGGCCGACGAAGCCTCGTTCCAGCCCTCCAAGGAGACAAAGAAGGTCAAGCTGAACCCGGAAGACCCCAGCTGTAGCAAGTACGTTGTCGTGGGCACCCGCCTCGACAGCAAATAGGAAGGCGAGCTCGCCGACTTCCTCCGTGAGAATCGGATATCTTCGCATGGACCCCCAAGGACATGCCGGGTATTCCGAGGAAGTATGCCGAGCACAAAGTCCACGTCCGCAAGGACGCCAAGCCTGTCCATCAACTCCTATGTCGTTTCTCCGAAGAGAAGAGAAGAACCATCGGTGAAGAAGTTGCCAAGCTTTTGGCGGCCGGCTTCATCATGGAAGTGTTCCACCCCGAGTGGCTGGCAAACCCAGTCCTCGTCCTAAAGAAGAACAAGACCTGGCGCATGTGTATCGAGTACACCAGCCTAAACAAGGCTTGCCCCAAGGATCCATTCACCCTCCCGCAGATCGATCAAGTCATCGACTTCACCGCCGGTTGTGAGCTCCTGTCCTTCCTGGATGCTTACTCCGGCTATCACCAGACAACGTTGGACCCAGCCGACGCCCTGAAGACGTCCTTCATCATGCCCTTCGGGGCGTATTGCTACATTACCATGTCATTCGGCTTGAAGAACGCCAGCGCCACCTTCCAACATTGCATGCAGAAATGCCTGCTACCGCAACTCAGCCGCAACATCCATGTTTATGTGGACAACATCGTGGTGAAGACCAAGCAGCACCTCACGCTCCTCGACGACCTGAAGGAAACCTTTGCCAACCTGCACGAGTACCGGATCAAGCTCAACCCGAAGAAGTGCGTTTTCAGCGTCCCGGCCGGAAAGCTACTCGGCTTCCTCGTCTCGGAGCGCGGCATTGAGGCGAACCCGGAGAAGATCAAGGCCATCAAGCACATGCGAAAGCCGACCCGGCTGCGCGATGTCCAGAAATTCACTGGCTGCTTGGCCTCAGTCAGCCGGTTTCTCAGCCGGCTGGGTGAGAGGGCCTTGCCCCTGTATCAGCTGATAAAGAAGACGACATTGTTCGAGTGGAACGACCAGGCTAGGGGTGGGCATTCGGTAGAAACCGAAAATTCGGTTTTTACCATTCGGTTAGAAAAATTAAAAACCAAAATTAGCAAGCAAAAAATGCTAACCGAAAATTCGGTTAACCAATTATTTCGGTTCAGTTTTCGGTTTATACTGAACACTATGTAGCAGCTGACGCTTGTACTCTCAGTGTTGTACACCCTACAGTCTTATATAACCCAACGCCTTGTCGCATTGAGCTTCGCAAGTGATGTGGGACTAAACTCATATGCCGCTGGACACTGCGCACTCCACCCAGTCAACACACGCACTAGTTGTTGTGTGGGCCTTGTAGTTAGTGGGGGTGAGGGAGTCCTGGATTAGGGGGTCCTCGGACAGCCGGACTATATACTCTGCCCGGACTGTTGGACTATGAAGATACAAGATTGAAGACTTCATCCCGTGTCCGGGTGGGACTCTCCTTTGCGTGGAAGGCAAGCTTGGCAATTCGGATATGTAGATCTCCTCCCTTGTAACCGACTCTGTGTAACCCTAGCCCCCTCCGGTGTCTGTATAAACCGGAGGGTTTAGTCTGTAGGACAAGAACAATCATAATCATAGGCTAGCTTCTAGGGTTTAGCCTCTACGATCTCGTGGTAGATCAACTCTTGTAATACTCATATCATCAAGATCAATCAAGCAGGAAGTAGGGTATTACCTCCATCGAGAGGGCCCGAACCTGGGTAAACATTGTGTCCCTCGCCTCCTGTTACCATCCGCCTTAGACGCATAGTAAGGGACCCCCTACCCGAGATCCGCCGGTTTTGACACCGACATTGGTGCTTTCATTGAGAGTTCCACTGTGCCGTCACGATAAAGGCTTGATGGCTCCTTCGATCATCGGCAACGATGCGATCCAGGGTGAGGTTTTTCTCCCCGGACAGATCTTTGTATTCGGCGGCTTCGTACTGCGGGCCAACTCGCTTGGCCATCTGCAGCAGATCGAGAGCTACGCCCCTGGCCGTCAGGTCAGGTTTGGAAACTTAAACTATACTGCCGACATCCGCGGAGTCTTGATCTTCGATGGATTCGAGCCAATGTCAAGTGCGCCGCAAAGTCACGACGAGCATGACCTAGCTCTGCCGTCGGACGGTGTTCGGGAGATCACACATGTGGCTACTCCGACCCTCAATCCGGAGCAGATCGCGCCGTCCAAGGACGGGTGGATGGACCCCGCCACGGAGGCCCCACACTCAGCGGCGATAGAGTCGAATACTGACTTCACCTCCTATGAGACCTGTGTCATCGAACCCTTGGATTCGTCCCCGGCCACAGGCTCCGAACCGCTCGCGTCCGTGCCTATCGAATCTGATTGGGCACCGCTCATGGAGTTTACCTCCGCGGATATTTTCCAGCACTCGCCCTTCGGCGATGTGCTAGATTCATTAAGGTCTCTCTCCTTGTCAGGAGACCCTCGGCCGAACTATGTCCGGCTCGAGTGGGAAGCGGACGACGAAGAAATTCGTTCCCCACCCACCACCCACTTAATAGCCACTGTCGATGATTTAACCGACATGCTTGATTTCGACTCCGAAGACATCGACGGTATGGACGATGACGCAGGAGAGGAACAGGAACCACCGCCCACAGGGCGCTGGACAGCCACGTCAACATACGATATATACATGGTGGATACACCCAAAGAAAACAACGACAAGGAACGGGAGGAAGCAGCGAAGGATAGTTCCCTCGAGAAGCAACCAAAGTGACGATGCAAGCGACGCCCCAAACCCCGCCTCAGCAAAAACAGCGATAACAGCGCAAGAAAGAATAACACCCCGGTCGAGTCCAAAGGAAACGACGACCATATGGACCCAGCGATGGAGCAGGATGAGCCAGCGGACGGCGAACATAGTACAGAACCGCTGTCCGATCACGGCGACGTCGAGGGTAAAGCTCATCAACCTGTCTCCGGAGAGGAGAACAGCCCGGACAACGATGCACACATCATCCCGGAAAGGCACTTGGAACAAGAGAACCTCCATAAAAGGCTTATTGCCACCGCGAAGAGCCTGAAGAAGCAGAAACAAAGGCTTAAGGCCGCGCAGAATACGCTCAACAGCAGATGGAATAAAGTGCTTGACACTGAAGAGAAGTACGGTGGAAGTCGCCACACAAAGAGCTATCCAAAGTGCAAGCTGCTGCCTCAATTCGATGACGAGGCTTTAGAGCCCATACAGCCGAAAAATAAAACGGCCGATCAGCCGGATCGACCACCCCGTGGCCGCGACAGGGCGGCTAACGATGTCGCACATAAGTCAGCACACGATTTACGTGAGGACTTGACCAAAAAGCCGATATGACCAGCTCCATCTACGGATCTAGGAAGCGCGCTCTGGCACAGAATCAAAATCAAACACTACAACCGTCAGAATGCCATGACACATCCAAATACAGGGGTGCCGCGCACCCCCTATGCTTCACCGATGAGGTGCTGGATCACGAATTTCTAGAGGGATTCAAACCCGTGAACATAGAGGCATACGACGGAACGACAGACCCTGGGGTCTGGATTGAGGACTTTATCCTTCATATCCACATGGCTCGCGGAGATGATCTCCACGCCATCAAATACTTGCCCCTCAAGTTGAAAGGACAAGCTCGGCACTGGCTGAAGAGCCTCCCCGAAAACTCAATTGGAAGTTGGGAAGAGCTTGAGGATGCTTTTAGGGCTAATTTTCAAGGGACCTATGTCCGACCTCCAGATGCAGACGATTTAAGTCATATAATTCAACAGCCCGGAGAGTCAGCCCGAAAGCTTTGGAACAGATTCCTCACTAAGAAGAATCAAATTGTCGACTGCCCGGACGCCGAAGCCTTAGCGGCTTTCAAACACAGTGTCCGGGATGAATGGCTCGCTAGACACCTCGGCCAGAAAAAACCGAGGACAATGGCAGCCCTAACAAGCCTTATGACCCGCTTTTGCGCGGGCGAAGATAGTTGGCTGGCCCGTAGCGGCACCAGCGACCCTGGCACATCCGAAGTCAGGGATGGCAATAGAAAACCGCGACGCAATAAAAGCAAGCGTCGAAACAATGAAGACAGCCCAGACAACACGGCGGTAAACGCCGGATTCAGGGGCTCTCAGCTCAGTCAACGGAAAAAGCCATTCAAAGGCAGCAGAGATGGACCGTCCAGCCTAAACAAGATTCTAGACAGATTATGTCAGATTCATGGCACCTCTGACAAACCTGCAAATCACACCAACAGAGAATGCTGGGTCTTCAAGCAGGCCGGCAAGCTAAACGCCGAACACAAGGGGAGGGAGACACCAAGTGAAGATGAGGATGAGCCTCACCAGCAAAACACTAGGGGACAGAAAAATTCCCACCAGAGGTCAAAACAGTGAACATGATTCACGTAACGAAGAGGAGGAGCCAACGCACACTCCGAGACATATGCGTCGTGGAGCCCGTCACCCCCAAGTTCAACCCTTGGTTGGCCTGCCCGATCACTTTTGATCGCAGGGATCACCCGACTAGTATCCGGCACGGAGGATCGGCTGCCTTGGTGCTAGATCCAATAATTGACGGATACCATCTCACCCGAGTCCTTATGGACGGCGGCAGTAGTTTTAATCTAATATATCAGGACACAGTCCGCAAAATGGGGATAGACCCGACAAGAATCAGCCAAAGCAATACTACCTTTAAAGGAGTAATACCAGGCCCAGAGGCCCGCTGCACAGGCTCTCTAGTACTAGAGGTTGTATTCGCTTCTCCCGACAACTTCCGAAGCGAAGAATTAACCTTCGACATCGCTCCATTCCGAAACGGCTATCACGCACTACTCGGAAGAACGGCCTTCGCTAGTTTTAATGCAGTACCGCATTACGCTTATCTTAAGCTTAAGATGCCCGGTCCACGTGGCATCATCATAGTTAGCGGAAACACAGAGCGTTCCTTACGTGCGGAATTATGTGTGGCGGCTCTAGCAGCCGAACACTGAACGACCTCTCCAACCAGAATAAATGATCGGTCGTCAAGACCGCGGACACGGCTAGACAAGCCCGGCGCACCACTAGCTGTAACAACTTAGATAAACCTGAGATTGGGTCGATGGATATACCCCCATAGGTGGTGCTAGGGGCTTCCCGCATGTAAAAAGGGCTACAGTTCGGCTTGACCCTATTTAGATTGCATTTTAATGGTTCATTAAGAATAATCAATTTTTCGCACGAAGACTTTCACCTGGGTTTTTTCTTTTACAGATGATCATCGGCTACACCCTTCCAGGGTACGGCACAACGGAGACATAGGCGCAGAGGTGCAGCAGGGCCCCGCTCAAAGGTTTCTTTTTAGATTAAGACCCTGTGTAAACCTTTCTTACTGGCTCTTGTTGCTGCACACCCTCCGGATACTCCACACAATCGAGAGGGATGCTGGCGTTATTGCCATTTCGCCACGTCAGACTAATGCACGTACCTGGAAATTCAGGGTTCATTATCAAGGGCGTTACTCAGCCCGGTATATGTTGTAAAGTCCGAATACCTTAGGGAGTGTTCGGCGTCGCGAGTTTGGCCTTATATGCATCAGCTCTGAATCATGTCTTTGGTCAATAGTTGGGTTTGCCCGGCTCCCGTGTTTTGCTACCTTACGTTCCGCTCTATCGGCTAAGGTGGCACCGGGAGAACTGCTGCGATTGTGCCCTGGTTCATCTGGATGAGCACCTCAGTAGAGAAAGCCGAAAACTAACTGTCGTGATAAAGCGCGAGACTGGTCAACCACTCAATGACTCAGCGGAATCTTCGCTATTCCTCCGCATTAAGGAAGGACCGGTTTCCCGGTCATGTATGTACGCGCCCCATATTCGGATGAGCGCGGAAGTACCAGGGGCTATATAGTAGCCCCACCGTCGAACTCCTATGGCTAAGTGAAAGTGTTAAAGCTATATAGTCTGATTGCCTTGTTCGCCGCGCTATCACCTCCTTAATGGACCAAGACGTTGGATCAAGTGTGAATACGCGCTTTTCTGAACACCCCCGCATTATATGCGTGGGGGCTGAAGCCGACGACTGCAAACTTTCAGGTTATATACATACATAAACGGCCACACAGGAGGCATCATAATACTTTCAGGCAAAAGTATAAACACAGCCTTTATAACCCAAATAGCATTGTTTTTACAATTGGGATACATGTCACTCGAACATGATACTCTTCGAGCATTGAGCCTCTATTAAACGAGCACCTTCTAGGACTTCTTCAAAATAGTGCTCGGCCGAGACCTGGCCTACGGCCGGATCCTGGGTTGCAATAGCGGTGGCCTCCATCTCTGCCCAGTATGTCTTAACACGGGCAAGAGCCATCCGCGCACCCTCTATGCACGCTAACCTCTTTACAGCGTCGATATGCGGCACAGCACCAAGGAATCATTGCACTAAACCACAATAACTATTCGGCCTTGGTCCCTCCGGCCAAAGATGATCCACGACAGACCTCATGGCAAATCCGGACAACCTATGGAGCTCAGCCCACTCGGCCATTTGTTCATTTAACAGCAGCGGACGCGTGGGAGCACTGAACTGCGACCAGAACAACCTTTCCACTTCATGATCTTTCTGATCTTTGAAAAACTCAGTCGTATCAGCAGCACTCGTTGCCAAGTCCAAGTACGCGTCTGCAGCACTCCATAATTGATCCAGAGGGGCATTCTTCGGATCTCCGAACTTCGTCTGCAACAAAAAGGGCTTCCCAGCCGTGATATCTCCGGCTTGACGAAGCTCCTCCTTCGCTGCTCTGATTTTAGAGCGGGCTTCCTTGGCTGCTACCATGGCTTTCTTCGGGTCCGCCGCTTTCGCTTGGCTTTCCTTTTCAAGAAGCTCATACTGGTCGGCGGCATCCTTCAGCTCAACAGCCATCTTGGCTATTTTATCTTCGCTCTGGCGATGAGCAGCCTGTTCGGCTCTTAACTCTTCGGCCGCCTTTAGGGCGGCCGCATCACTTCTCCTGGCTTGTTCCTTGGCTCGGGCAAGCTCCGCCCGAAGGGTCTCCACGACGGCAGCTCCATCTGTAGTCACAACATATTATAGATACTAGCATCATGCTCCTCTTAATATCTGTTGACCACCGGAAAATACATACCCTGTGCCTCGTCAAGCCGCTTGTTTACAAGCACGATGTCGGCATCTGCCGCCTCAGTTCGGCAAACTCACCAGTCCGGCCAGCCACCGGACCCTCAGCCGCCTGCATATGAAAGCAGCATGATCATTACCTGGGACTATGATCCTCTGTTTGCCGCCTCTGGACAGCAACCAGAGTCTCAGGGGCTACTATCTGTATAGGGCACACCTAGCATGTGCGGTACCGTCAAAAAATATATTACTTTGCGTACCTCAAAGCCTCTTAGCAGGCTCATAAAAGCTTCATGCAACCCACTTTTGGCGGATGAAATCCTCTTAACCACCATACCCATTAAAGTACGATGCGCCTCTGAGATAGCCGCTTTCTCCAGAAGACCCATCAGTGCGTCCGGTCGTGCACCGGACAGTCCCGGACTCTTTCTGTTGCTCTCCTTAGGAGCCGAATACTCCGGACTTCGGGTGGCCGAAGGGTTACCTTCTGGCCTTGGCGGATCAGGAGAAATCCTCCGTGAAGACACCTCAGGGTCGTCCGCCTCATGAGGTGGGGAGACAGGGAGGCGTTTCGCTCTCCATCATCTCCGGAAGAAGATCCCCCGAAGACGAACTCTGTCGAGAAGGGCTACGATCCGAACTACAAGACATACGTCTCGGTTATTGTCCTCGGAGATGAAGCAGGATATATTTACCAAAAGTACTCTTGTTCACTTACAGCTCGGTGGAGGGCTGACCCCCTTGCGGGCACTGTGTGGTAAGGATGCCCTCCGGGGCAGGGCCCCCTGGCGAAGGTTTCTTCCCTCGTTTGGAAACCCTCGTTTCCAGGTCTTCAGAGGCGGTCCTTTTCCTTCCTTGGGGGGAGGGTATTCTAGATTCTTCTCCCCGTTTATCCTCCTTCGCAGAGACACTAATTCCCCCGGTTTGGATGAGTAATGCGTGAGGCCCTCTTTCGGCTTCTTTATTCCCCCTTCATCTTCCCCTGATGGCACTTGATAAGGTGCGTGCTCAAGCATCCTGGCTAGTACGAGATCCGGTGAGCCTTCGGGAAGGGGGGCCGAACACCTGATCATCTTCGCCTTTTTTATCCAGTCCTGGTCAAAGAGCGATTTTTTCAGAATGATGTTGTGACAAATAAAAAGACAACATGTTCGGCCGCAGAATTACTTATGTGGGTATCTGGACGGTTGCAGTTGAGACCCGCATCCTCGGTGGTGTCCGGACACTTTATTCGTGATCCGAAGAACAATCCATACATCTCTTCGAGCGTCGCACCGAAGAATTGCCGAATAGTTCGCGGTCCTTCCGGGTTGGACTCCCACATACGGAGAGATCGACGTTGGCATGGCAGGACCTGACGAACTAGCATGACTTGCATTACCTTGACAAGACTGACATCTCTCTTGAGGAGATCTCGAATGCGACTCTGCAATGTCGGCACGTCATTAACTGGCCCCCAGTCCAGCCCCTTGTTGACCCATGACACCAGTTGTGGCGGGGGGGCGAACGGAAGGCGGGGGCAGCTACCCACTTAGTACTTCGGGGAGCTGTGATGTAAAACCACTCCCGCTGCCATAAGTTGGACATCTCCGGGAAGGAACCCTTCGGCCATGGAGCATCGGCGCCTTTGCTTATTATGGCACCTCCGCATTCTGCGTGTCGCCCACCGATCATCTTCGGCTTCACATTGAAGGTCTTGAGCCATAAGCCGAAGTATGGGGTGATGCGGAGGAACGCCTCACACACGACGATGAACGACGAGATGTGAAGGATGGAATCCGGAGATAGATCATGGAAATCGAGCCCGTAATAGAACATAAGCCCTCTAACAAAGGGATCAAGGCTAAAGCCTAGCCCTCAGAGGAAGTGGGAAACAAATACGACACTCTCGTTGGGTTCGGGAGTAGGGATGACCTGCCCTTGAGCAGGCAGCCTGTGCGAGATTTCGGTGGTCAGATACCTGGCTTCTCTTAGCTTCTTGATGTCCTCCTCTGTGACAGAGGAGGCCATCCACCGGCCTTGAAGGTTGGATCCGGACATGATTGAAGGTCCAAAGCGCTTAGCCTGAGCCTTGGGTGTTGGAATTCGAGGTGGGGGAAGGGAAGGATCGAGCGCGAGAAGAAAAGGACAGGCCTTGGCCCCTTTATAAAGAGGGTGACTATCAAGCGTCCTCTGCGTGGACGTTTGGAACTTGCCTAAAATCGAGGAGTCATGCCAGCAGGCACGATTGGGTTACCCACACCCGTATTGATGAGAATCCCATGATAAGGGGACACGAACTCTGCTTCGACAAGACGTGCCAAGAAAACTGCCTCGCAACACGTGCAGTGGCAGGCTGGGAAAAACGGTTCGTAATGACCGGACCACGGCAGGATGTCACGTTATGAAAGGTTGTTAGCAGATTAGATTTGTGGAATATTATACTCTCTATGGTGGTATGTGGAATTTGTTTTGCAGAGCCGGACACGATTCTTGTGTTCAAAATCTTCTATGGAGTATTCGGAGGAGGAACCCGCCTTGCAATGCCGAAGACAATCTGCGTGCCGGACTTATCATCATTGAAGCATGGTTCAGGGGCTACTGAGGGAGTCCTGGATTAGGGGGTCCTCGGACAGCCGGACTATATACTCTGGCCGGACTGTTGGACTATGAAGATACAAGATTGAAGACTTCGTCCCGTGTCCGGGTGGGACTCTCCTTTGCGTGGAAGGCAAGCTTGGCAATTCAGATATGTAGATCTCCTCCCTTGTAACCGACTCTGTGTAACCCTAGCCCCCTCCGGTGTCTATATAAACCGGAGGGTTTAGTCTATAGGACAAGACAATCATAATCATAGGCTAGCTTCTTGGGTTTAGCCTCTACGATCTCGTGGTAGATCAACTCTTGTAATACTCATATCATCAAGATCAATCAAGCAGGAAGTAGGGTATTACCTCCATCAAGAGGGCCCGAACCTGGGTAAACATTGTGTCCCCCGCCTCTTGTTACCATCCACCTTAGACGCACAGTTCGGGATGCCCTACCCGAGATCCGCCAGTTTTGACACCGATAGGGGGCGCAGGCCTATACACCGAGGGCTCTAGTAGCTACCGGGCTTAGCATGCATGCATGCACTTGGCCAGAACGAGGGACAGAGCCGTGTGGCTGGACGCGCATGATGTGTGCCTCCAAAACAATTAAAATATTTGATCATTCGTACGCTGCGTGGCCGGACGCGCGCATGCGGTCGACGTCACATCACAGCGTTTGGCGATACGTGGGAGCCTCGTTCGGTTTCTGTTTCGGTTATTCGTGTAATACCGAACCGACCGATTTAAATTCGGTTATTGAACATAAAAACTGAATTTAATTGTGGCAGTATAAAAAACGGAAAATTCGATTTATTCGGTTTCAGTATCGGTGCGGTATTCGGTTGGTCGGTTTTTATGCCCACCCCTAGACCAGGCGGGCGAAGCTTTCCGGGATCTCAAGCGCATGCTCTCCACCGCACCCGTCCTTGCCACACCTACCGAGAAGGAGCCGTTGTTTCTCTACATTGCCGCCACCTCGCGGTCGGTCAGCACGATGATGGTGGTCGAGCGACTAGAGAAGGGCAAGATCCAAGCCGTCCAGTTGCCGGTCTACAACCTGAGCGAGGTGCTCTCCGCCTCCAAGCAGAACTACCCGCACTACCAGAAGATGTGTTACGGCGTGTATTTTACCGCCAAGAAGTTGAAGTAGTATTTCCAAGAGCATGTTGTCACCATGGTCAGCACGGCGCCCCCATCGGCGAGATCATTGGCTGCTGGGATGCCTCTGGCCGGGTTGCCAAATGGGCAATCGAGCTAGCCGGCCACACCATCCTCTACGAGCCCCGCACCACGATCAAGTCCCAAGCTCTGGCCGACTTCCTCGTCGACTGGACTGAGACCCAGTACCTGCCGCCGCCGCCGAATTCGACGCACTGGCGCATGCACTTCGACGGCTCCAAGATGCGCCTCGGCTTGGGAGCCGGCATCATGCTGTCTTCCCCAAAGGGCGATCGGCTACGGTACGCGCTCCAGATCCACTTCGCCGCCTCCAACAACATCGCCAAGTACGAAGCCCTTGTGCATGGCCTCCGGCTTGCCAATGAACTCGGCATCCGGTGCATCCTGTGCTACGACGGCTCGGATCTGGTGGTGCAGCAGTGTTTCGACGAGTGGGACGCTCGCGACGCCAACATGGCAAGCTACCGCTTCCTCGTCCAGCAGCTATCCGGCTTCTTCGACAGCTGCGAGTTCCTCCACGTCCCGCGCGTGGAGAATGAAGCCGCTGACGCACTAGCCAAGATGGGCTCATCCCAGCAATCCATTCCGTCCGGCGTCTCCCTCGAGCACCTGCACAAGCCGTTCGTCAAGCCGTCTCCGAACTTCGAGTCCATCTTCGTCCCGGACGACCCGACCGCGCCTCTACCCGGCCCGGGGGCTGCCGAACCCGACCTGAGGGCTGCCAAACCCGTCCCGGGGACCGTCGAACCCGACCCGGGGACTGCTCAACCTGGCTCGAGGGCTGCCACGCCCAACACGGACGCCATCGTCCTCGACCCGGCCATCGTCGTTCCCAACCCAGGGGATGCCGCCACCGGCTCGGGGGCTGCCGCCCAGAGCTCTCCATGGTGGCCGTCTTTGCTGTGGTGACGGTCCCATCATGGGCCCTGCCCATCTCAGAGTTCCTGGAGAGTGGGGTTCTTCCCATGGACGAGACCGAAGCCCGGCAAGTGCAGCGTCGGGTGTCCGCCTACAACATCATCA
Source organism: Aegilops tauschii subsp. strangulata (assembly GCF_002575655.3). Classification (NCBI taxonomy): domain Eukaryota; kingdom Viridiplantae; phylum Streptophyta; class Magnoliopsida; order Poales; family Poaceae; genus Aegilops; species Aegilops tauschii. The sequence goes on from NC_053039.3 coordinate 233,857,044, forward strand.
ACAACGAGCTCATCAAGCGCAGTTCGACGGGCGTTTTCCAACACTGCGTCGAACAAGACAAGGGCATTGAGATCCTCCTCGACATTCATCAGGGCGAGTGCGGGCACCACGCCGCCTCGAGATCCCTGGTGGCCAAGGCTTTCTGCCATAGTTTCTACTGGCCCACGGTCCTCCAAGACGCCGAGTCGCTTGTCCTCAAGTGTGAGGGATGCCAGCGATTCAGCAAGCACAGCCACCAGCCGACTCCAGCACTCCGAACCATCCCGATCAGCTGGCCCTTCGCGATCTGGGGACTCGATATGGTGGGACCTTTCAAGACCGCTCGAGGCGGCATGACGCACTTGCTGGTAGCGGTGGACAAGTTCACCAAGTGGATCAAAGCACGGCCAATCAAGAAGCTGGATGGGCCAACAACCGTCCGGTTCGTCAAGGATATCGCGGTGTGCTACGGTGTCCCGAACAACATCATCACGGACAACGACACCAACTTTGCCAAGGGCGCGCTCGCGCGGTACTGCTCCGTCTCCGGCATCCGCCTCAACTTGGCTTCCGTGGCACACCCGCAGTCCAACGGCCAGGTCGAGCGGGCGAACGGCCTCATTCTATCCGGCATCAAGTTGCGGCTCGTAGAGCCGCTTGTCCACTCACCCGGCAGCTGGCTCGACGAGTCGCTGGCCGTCCTCTGGAGTCTCCGCACAATGCCAAACCAGTCGACCGGGTTCACCGCATCCTTCCTCGTCTACGGAGCCGAAGCCGTCATCCTGACCGACATCGAGTTTGACTCCACGAGTTGTGATGTACACTGAAGCCGAGGCCAAGGAAGCCTGTGAAGACGGCGTCGACCTACTCGAAGAAGCACGCCTTTTGGCGCTCAGCCGATCAGCCATTTATCAGCAAGGCCTGAGGCACTACCATAGCAAGAAGATCAAGCCCCTCGCGTTCCACGAGGGAGACCTCGTTCTCCGACTCGTCCAGCAGCAAGCCAGCCAGCACAAGTTGTCCTCCCCATGGGAGGGCCCCTTCATCGTCAACAAAGCCCTGTGTGACCGCAACGCGTACTACCTCATCCATGCCTGCAAGTCAAATAAGCGCAAGAGAGACACCGCCGGCGAAGAAACAACCCGGCCATTGACTGCAGAACTCCTCCGCCCGTTTTACAGTTAGCTGTGTGCATGTACGTATCACTGCCCTTTGTAACCATACGAAAACTATGGGGTCCCAGAACGAAGCTCGGGGGCTGCCTTTCCGACCAAGTTATTGTGTCTCACATGCTTGTGCGATTTTTCTTAAAAACCCCACCGCTGGGTTGACTCGCTCAACCCGGGGGCTCAGGGGCTGGCCGGCTTGGCCACCACCCGCTGCCTTCCTTAGAAAATCTTGGCGTGTTTAGGTTTCCGCGGCCCTCCACTTCGTCCTACGACACAGAACCGGCTTCGGCTGTCGGCCGGCAAGAAATATGGGCCAAAGCACCGGCTGGAACTCGTCGTGAATGGCGAACCCAGCGATGTAGCTGGCCTGAGCGGCGATCTGTCCGGCCTCCGCCTGCAGCTGGCGCTCCGCACCGGCTCACTGGCCCATCAGCCGGTCCGGCGCCAAATCCGGATGCCAAGACATCAAGAACCTGAGCGCCATCTCGGCGCCCGCACGAGTGGCGGAGACATGCCACGCGTGGAGCCGCTCCAGGCCCGCCTCCAACCACCGTGCCAGACATGAGAAGCTGTTCGGCGTAACAGCGCCAGGCCAGAGGGCCGCTGTCATCCCCGCGCCGGCCTCAGAGAGCCGCGCCATCTGCTCTCCCAAGACTTCTTGACGAGCTTCGGCGGCGGTCACAATCTCCGAGAAGGTCCAGATGACCTGCGGGTCAGTCTTGCAGCCCATGACCCCCTGCGGATCCCGCTGGAAAAGGACGGTCTCCTCCGCCAGCCTGCGCGTCTCCAGGAAGTGCCCTATCAAAAAAGAAGAGCAAGACAAATGAGCAACCAAGGGAAAGAAAGCCGGCTTCTCAACCCAGCAGAATCCAAAGAAAGCACTTACTGGCGAAGGTCTCGTCCAGGTGCTGCACTTCAAGCAACATACCGCGCCGCTCCCTGGTGATGGCACGGTCACGGTCCTGAAGCGCCTTCTCCAGCTCGGCGACCTTAGTGCCGGGCCTTCAGCTCGGCGTCCTTGGTGGCGGCGGCCGTCTCGGACTCCTTGTGATGGTGGAGCTTCGTCTGGTGGCCCTCCTCCATCGTGTCCGCCAGCGCCTTCAGGCGCTCCGCCTAGGCCTGGAGTTGGCTCTTGTCGTCGGCCAACTTGTCACGCTGCTGGCCGGCTTCAGCAAGGGCCTGCTGGGCCCCCATCGCCTTGGCCGCCTCCATCTTCAGGTGGTCCACCTCGGCCCCGAGCCGGCTCTTGTAGCCAGCCAGCTGCTCCTGCAGCCGGCCGATTTCGGCACGCGCCCGCTGGGCCCCTGCCGCCTCTGCCTTCGCCTCCGCCACCTCGGCCCAAAGCCAACCAACATCGGCGATGACCTGGTCGTACTGATAGCCAGCTCGGATCAGCCGGGTTCGCTAGGCCGGCACCTCGGCCGCAGTGGCTGCACAACAAAGACTCAGAAACATAAGACTAATTTAAGATTCGACCCAACTGCTATGTAGTTGGCCCGAATGTCGGGGGCTACACCCAGTGGGTGCGCTAGCGTGCCCCCACTAAAGAGCACGCAAGAAGGTTACCTTCGGCGACACAGAGGCCTCCTCCTTGGCGGCGAGCTGCGCCTTGAGCTGCCGGTGCTTCTCCAGGAGCCGGTTGAAGACACTGACCCGGTAGGAGTCCAGTTGCTACAAGGAACGATAATTAGCACAAGACAGCAGTTTAAGATTCGACCCCAACTACTACATAGTTGTCCCAAATCTCGGGGGCTACACCTAGTGGGTGCGCTAGCGCGCCCCCACTAAAAAGAGCAGCAAGAAGCAAAGTAGAAGACGAAGGGGAAGACTTACCATCACGGAGCGCTCCATCTCCCGCGCCCGCTCCGTCTCAGCCTGGGCAAAGGCCTGGACCCTCTCCACGCGCCCTCGGAGGCGCTGGCTCATGGCGGCCATCGCCGCCTCCTCCTGCGTCAGGAGCCCGAAGAAGACCTCGCTGGGCCCAGCCTGAGTCGGCTGCGGCCCGGCGACCTGACGGCTCCCTGGCCTGAAGACCAGGGCGTACTCGCCGCTGACCGCCTCCTCCGCGGCCAGCATCCTCTCCGGCGCCCTCTCCGGCACGACGGCCGGAGTCGCCTGTGGCACCGCACTCCAGAACACCCCACCCATCGGCGCCCCCTCTGGCACCACCCACGGCGCCTCCTCCAAGACGGCGTCGCCGCCCCCTCCCTCGACCTCCACCCGCTGAACCACGTCGATCCGCGGCGGGGTGTCGTCGTCGACCTCCACGACCTACCGCTCAAGTTCCACCTCCTCTGCGCGGTCGTCCTGGCCTCGCTCCCCCTCTGACGGCGGCATGAAAACCGTCGCCACCAGCTCCATGCCCGCCGGCATCTCGGGCCATGCCAGCTCCTCGCCTGCTCGCCCCCACGCCGCTGCGGTGCTGACCCAAGCCTGGGCCAACGCCGCCTCCAGCTCTGCCTTGGCCCTGTTCCGGTCCCGCCAGGCCAAGCCCTCGATGTCGGCCGGATCCAAGCCGAGGTCCGGACCAGCCATCTCCTTGTCCCGGTCGATGGCGCTGGTCCGGGTCTTCCGAAACACGGAGCCACCAAGGGAACGGCCTCCGGCGCCGCCAGCGCCAGCGCTATCGGCGACCTGAAGCACGACGGAGTAAAAAGCGAGAACCAAGGGAAGCCGCTCGGCGACTCGCCAGAATTCAATAGAAGAAAACTTACCCAACCACCAGCCGGATGGTGGGTCTCGCCGGCGTCGCCGGCGGAGCACGGCGCCTCTTCTTGGTGGGCGGCCTGGCGCCGGCGGCCGGGTCCGCCGGGTGCTTCAGAGCCGGCTTCCGGGAAGCCACGTCCCCCTACCCACGTGGCCGGCTTGCCGCCACCGCCCCGCAAGACGGCCCGGCTCCAGCCGGGTCGCCACCACCTCCACTCGGGGCCGTTGCGTCATCAACTCGCATCAACATCCCCATGCCGCCTCGCGACCGACATCTCAAGAAGTAAAGAACACAGAAGCTTACCCGCGCGGCGCACCACGCCGGCGTCGGCGTCGGCCTCCTCCGGGTCCTCATCCTGGGTCGTAGGCTCCTCCGAGCCGGCTCGCTCCACCTGCGTCGGCGCCCGGTCATATGGGTGCGAGATGGCATTCAGTAGCACCTCCCTGGTCGCATCAGGACGAACAAGAAGATGGGCGGCGGCAAAATACAAGGACCAAGGACTCACCACCGGTGCCGGGTTCGCCTGGCTATATGGAGGCTTCCCGAACCCCCAGTCCTCTTTCAGCCTGGTCATGGAAATGTCGTTGACCCGGCGGACGATCTGATCCGCCCCCAGGCGCAGGGGCGACAACCTGCTGGGGTCTTGAAGACCAGTCATCAAGCCGATGATGTGGGAACGGTGCTGCAGCGGCAGCACCTGGCGCATGATGAAGGCGGAGATGAGATCCGTGCCACTGAGCCCCTCCCGCTCCTTCACCTCCGCCACCCGCTGGCACAAGTTGAGCACCTCATGCGACGGGTGCTTGGGGAAGTAGCTCCAGTTCTGCTTCCCCTGCGGCGTCGTGTCGACGGACGGCGACAGATTGATGCGGTCCGCACCGAGGTTGCGGACGTAGAAGAAGGAGTTCCGCCACTTCTTGGCAGAATCCTCCAGCGGCATCTTCGGGCACCCCCCGCGCATTCGCGTCAAGATGACGATGGCCCCGTAGGAAGACATCTCCCCGGCCTTCGGCCCCTGCTGCTTCAAGGAGAAGAAGCGCACCCAGCGATCGATCGAGGGCTCGACCCCCAGGTACCCCACGCACAGGGTGACGAAGCCGAAGAGCTGCATAATGGCGTTCGCTCCAAGATGGTGGGGTTGGAGCCCGAAGAACTCCAGGAAGGTGCGGAAGAAGTGGCTCGCGGGAAGGCCAAACCCGCGCTTGAAATGCGTGTAGAAGACAACGCGCTCGGTCCCCTCCGGCCGCGGCTCCTGCTCGCCCTCCGGCAGGCGCACGACAACCTCTGTCTCCCGCGGCAGGCGTCGGGTGTCGCGGAGGTACGTGTTGTCCTCCGCGATGATGGTGGAACCCATCCACGAGCCCGACAGGAGCGCCATCGACGGTGCGGAGCGGAGAAAGAAAACAAGAGAAGATTGACGGTGAAGTTCGGCTCGAAGCAGCGGCGTTGTAGCGCGCGGCGGTCGCAGGAGGAGAAGGAGGAAGAAGAAGGGGACCGCGAGCGAGAATGATTTCCGCCGCCCCCTCCTCCCAATTTATAAGCCACGGTGGAAACGTGGGGAGGTGGGATCGTCTACGCCCGCCCCTCCCACATCCCCGCAATGACTGCTCACGTACCACGTGCAATAACTGCCTCGAGAATGGCAACCGAGCCGCGGACGCCGCAATAAATCCGCGCATGGGCCGAGGGCGCACAATGGCGGGCCCCAGCCCGTCGCCCTGTCCCGTCGCGCGCGTGGCCTGTCGGGCCCCTTCGGCTCCCGAGCGCCACGTGGCGCCTGCACCGAGCCCAAGAGATCATCTCAAGATTTGACGGACTCCTAGGTTTCCCGCCCAGGCCGGGATGCCGCGATCCGGCTTCCGGAAGCCGGCACACAGTGGGTGTTGCCGGACCCGGCGGTCGCAAGCTTCACCAAGCAGCCGCCCCCTGGGGGGAAACTGCGAAGGCCCTCCCAATCGAAGCCGGCGGACCTTCACAGCTTCGGGGACTACTGTTGGGGCCTCGAGGGGATGAACCCCGGACAGGCAACGGAACCCGGATCCTTTTCCAAAACATTGGGGCCCGCATCGCCCATCAATCCGGCTCGCACTCGGCCGGGTTCCTCAACCCGGCCAAGTACTTCGACCCGGCCAAGACGGTGACCCGACCCTGCCGACTGGCGTAGGCCGGCCGAACCCGGCGCACCAATACTTCTCCAACAAGCCAGCTCCCCCGTGGTGTGTTCCTCAACCCGGCCGCGGGTCAGCTCCCGTCCCATCCCAGCCGTACGATGGGACGAGTCTCCATTCAAGGATGAGAAAGGCAACAATACCCCACCAACTCCTTTGACCAGCAGAGGCGTGGCAACAGTGCCCCACCTACCCTGCTGAGCAAGGCCGGCGTGGCTACAGCGCACCCGTCGTCACTGGTGACACCAGTAGACGGTGACCTGGCGGTGCGGCACTGTAGCGGACTCGACCCGGCCACTCCGTGACGACCGACAAGACGGCAAACAGTGCTTCCTGGCACGTGGGGCCGCGCCGGGAGAACGCGGCGAGCCCTGACACCCGGCGGGTCCCAGCACCGGCTTCCCGGACAATGACAACCCGGCCCCACGGCCCTGCAACATTACCATTGTACCCCAAGGGGGTTGACCTATAAAACCCCCCAGGAGCCCTCATGCATACGCACACCACAACATACGATTAGACTAGCTACACCCACACACACACACAGGGAGAGGGAGCAGCCTAATCCTTGGTCCGTCTTGCTTCTTCCTCCATACAGCTCTAGGAGCAACTCTGTACTGTTTCGTATAAACCACACTCGGCAGGACTAGGGGTGTTATCTCTCCGGAGAGCCCCGAACCTGGGTATGTCTTGCGTCCCTCGCTCGCTCATGCCGACCTCGCCTCTGGAGCCCACCGGTGCCCTCGAGCCTCCTCCTCTCTTTAGCCATCCTTTGGCATCTGTCGTGCGCCCACCACGACACTCCTCGTAGAATTCACCTTCGCACTCGTGGCAATCTAACACAATAAAGTTTCTTAGGTATGACACTCCACACATCAAACATTCACATAACAAACATGCAAGAAATAATATCAAGTGAAAAGCCAAGAAAACATTTTTTTTGTGAACAACCAAGAAAACAATTCATGCCATTACTAAAGTCATTCTTCATTGGACTCAAGTTTACGCAATCAGAAATTTGGTTCATATAGTTGAATGTGACAGGGTTCAAGTTAAAGGGATTTAAATCAATAATTTCTATCTCTAAATTTTTGTGGTGGTCAAATATGACCAGAGAGGCTTTCTAGGGATCTTTTAATAAGATTTATCTAAGAATAAAATGTAATTGGATCAAGTGGTTAAATTATGACTAAATGAGGTCATATTAAGGTGTAGAGGCTAAACAGGAACCAAACATTGTTGAAAAAAATAAGAATTAAGTTCTGACAGAAGGGTATGGTTCTAGGGACCAAATTTGGTAATTGGAACATTTCCATGTGATTTCTAGATCAAAAGATATAGCAAAATTACTCTAATCCTTATTTAAATCAGAACTAAGTTTGAATCTACTCAAAAGTGAAATATTTTTGTTCCACGATAAACTACATGTTTCAACGAATCCGTGGATATAAAATTTATTTAATTCAGAGTTGTAGTTTAGGAGATATGAATTTCCAAAGTTTGGACAAAATACGAGCAGAAAAACGAGACTAGCAAAATAGGCTGGCACGTGTCATGCTGTGATTGGTGGGTGCCCTTTCATCATTTGAGAACGTATGGGCTGGCTGCTCACCATGGGATTCACCGGAGACTTTGCCGACGATGGCGCCCGGCTCGGACGTGGTTGCTTCGGCGAAGTGCACGACATTCAGAATGGCGAGACGGGTCCACTGGACACGGAGGAGATGTCGTGCCCGTTCATTGCAATTGATGAGTGGTCGCCAGAGGTCCTCAAGTCGGTGGCGAGCTTCGGTCGCTGCTGTCCTCGCGCTCTGGGCTCTCCTAGAGACAAATAATGGGTCACCATCCGGTGTGCACAGATGAATCTCGTCCAGGGTGTTAGAATAAATCCGAGGCACTCCGAACTAAACAATAACACGAGAACGACACCGAGATTTGTTAACGAGGTTCACCGATATGACTACATTCCGGAGTCTGACTATGGGCGCTCCTCCCCATGACACTGTCACAATACCGCACACCGGCCATCAGGGCACCGGCACACGCCGCCGGCTCCCCTTGCGCGCCTGTGCTATTATGTTGGCATAGGTTACATCGTGTGTCTAGCCCCGCTATATATGAGAGGCCTAGGATACAAGTGTCCTATTAGAACACGACTCCATATCATATCTAAACACAATACTACTCATAGTCCAACCGTAACCTACCTTGTACACAATATTCGACACAACTCTAACAAGCTCCACTTTGACGAATATTCTCCACCACCTTGAATTCATCAATGCGTCAAACTTCCATGTACATTGGACTTGTGCTTATCCCATGAGCAACGCTGCTACTCCAAAGACTCCATATGACTCCACCTGCAATTTGTAGTCCCTTCATTTCTTGACCACAGTCAACGCTCGAGCAAAATTAAGTTACATGTTACTCTAGTTTGTGCTCCCAACTTCCAGAATATCCGTCCAACGCCATCACACACTGATTACTGACCTGCGTGAAAGTGAACAACTCACATATTGGGTGTCACACATAAGAGTTACCAGAACTCAACATCACCGCTCCTTTCTTGAACGCCTGTCTGAAACTTGAAAGAATTTCACCGTTGCTTAGTCATCCCGAGTCAAATTCGCAGTCGTCTCACCACATGTATGACCACCAGAGCCCTGGCCCGTCAACATGCCCCATGCATACCGCACGCCTCGCCGCTATTACCGCGTCGAGCCTCCACTGTCCCGGTCGAGTCTCAAGGGTCGCGAAACCACACCACTCAACCCCCACTGCAGAGTACCACCGATCATCACCGATCGATGACGAGTTTCACGCTTCCATCAGACCATCGGGCTCCAGTCTGAATTACGTGCCACTCGCTTTTCTCCAGCTGAATAGGCTTCGACTCCCTGCGCACTTACGCCATAGCCCCTCAATCCAGCTCCACCTTCAACATGACTCCATGGTAGATGATCAGTCCACCCATGCGCCTCATCGACTTCAAGCTCCGTGTATACACCACCTTGAATCAATCCGGCGCCATAGTCTTGTCGAAGCCACACAAGTGCTCGGGCCTGTGCCTCGTGTTTCCACGCCCAGAAGTCGGTCACCATCAGCATCACGCTCCTGTGTCGTCGTCGCCGACCCCACCACCGTCTTCTGTACCAACCGACATCCATGTCGATCCGTCAGACTATCTTGTCCGACCCAGCCGGACATATCTAATGGCAACCCTGGTCCACCCTGCACCATGACCGCGCACACATCTGTGCATGTCTTGGACTCCATGCGTATGCATGATCTTCACGATGCACTTACAGGCTCCTCTGAACCATATAAGCACATCGCCAATCTGCTAAACTCCTGGTAAAACATCGTACGCAATTTGCAATGCATCAGAAAACTACTTCCAGGGAAGCTCTCGTGACTGTACAAGTGTGCCGCCACACCTCCCAATGCTCCTTTTCTGAATCCAATTGCTGTCCATACTAACGTCAACACCATATATAATGCAGATCTTTTTTTTGTCCAAACAAAATCTCGGTTTGATTCCTTCGGTTCAGCACAACACAATATCCAACACCTCTTGCACGCACACCAGCCCCGCCTCGGGCTTTGCTGCCTTGCGTTGGCCAGCAACACATGCTTTTCCCTCACAAAAAACAATGCTAATCCACCATCCGAGCCTGCTTGGGCTGCACCATGTGAGAATCTCGCCTCGGGCCTGCCGCTTTGCGCCACGCATCGCCTTTCGCTGCCAGCCCCTCGTGGGCCTTGTGCCATGGGCCGCAGCACGACCGCATCGCCGCAGCCCTCGTGCACGTCGCTCTGCATGTGCTGATGCTGGGCGGCACCGCGTTTGCCGCTGCCAGGTGCCTGCTGCTTCTGATCCAATCTAGCCGACTCCGCTTCCAATTGCTTCACCGAAGATACAACACGACCAATACATCTGCTCCTGCATCGTAACTCGCCGATGAATTATCCCGTATTACGATTGCTTCTTGCAGACTTCCGTCGACGGTTTCTTCCTTCCTCTAGATCAACAATGTACAACCTTCGAACAACCTAGCTCATGATACCACTTGTTAGAATAAATCCGAGGCACTCCGTCGATCATCCGACGACCAAACAATCACACGAGAACGGCATCGAGATTTGTTAACGAGGTTCACCGATATGGCTACATCTCCGGGGCCTGACTATGGACACTCCTCCCAAGACACCGTCACAATACCACACACCGGCCACCCGGGCACCGGCACACGCCGCCGGCTCCCCTTCACTAGTGCAGAACCGGGTTTTATCACCGGTTCGTAAGGGCCTTTAGTGCTGGTTCTGCAACCGGCACTAAAGAGTGGGGACTAAAGGTCCCCTCTTTTTAGTACCGGTTCGGCACGAACGGGCGCTAACGTGCCACCACGTGGCACGAGCCAGGCCCAGATGCGTGTAGGACATTAGTACCGGTTGGTACTAAATGTTTGGGTGTGTTTTGGTTTTAATTTGTATTTTTCCTTTAGTTTGTGTTTTTAATTTAATTTAGTGATTGTTTTACATTATAATGAGTTGTTAAATCATTAGGTGAAAGTACCGCAGATTAGTTTCGACTGGATGCATGTGGATCCTAGCTAAGTGATCAAGTATATGCCATATCCATATTACTTGACCACTTAGTGATCTAAGAAATATGGATATGGCATATACTTGATCACTTAGTTAGGATCCATCCAGTTGAAACTAATATGCGGTTTCTTTCATAAATGATATAATAACTCATCATCATCATCATATTAATATAAAAACTCTTGCATCATATCATCACCAACAACAGTATATACTAGCTAGCAAAGATATCATCGAGTTCAACATGGTCATGATATTATAAGCGTTCATAACACCACAAAAGCAAATCACTCTTTGAGATTAAGTTCAGGACGAAGAACACGGACATGCATGACAGGACAACAAGTACTAAGAGCATGATAACTAGCTAAATCACTCCTGCTGCTCTCTCTCAGGTAAAATAGCATAGAACATGTATAGCTCTCCTGATTCATCATATTGGAGCATGCAGATGAACCTGTCTCCTAATCGTGGGCTGCGCTTCTGATTGCTGCCCCCTAGTACTTCTCTACGATCGTTAACAATTTTGCTCCAATCTTTCACTATTGAGCATTCATCGCTTTCAGAAATCCTGAATGCACTCATGTGCACTGTAGGATATCTTGGCCGTAAGCTAACAATTGACATGCGACCTTTAGTCTCGATCCACTGAGGCACAACTGTCATCGGGAGTCCCTGTTGAAGAACATCGTATAGTAATTAATATACTTAGCAATGAAAGTTTAGCTTGAAAAATAATGTATGCAAAAGATGCACTGAGGACTAATAGTAAAAATCTTATCATCTTTCCTAAATACATGTGACCGTAGTTCAATACGATCACTATTGGTCGCACGTTTTGAGTACTAAGATTTTCAAATTCAGGAAAATGATTTCTCTTGACAGCATCAAGATCCTCAAGCCATGAAACATAATGACTTATCTCCTCGCAGTTTAGTTCAGCCCCGGGACAGTAGTAGGTCCTGTCTACTAAGCGCCGGACATGTTTGCTTGAATGAAAATAAGCTGTCAATAGAAATTAGTTGTCAACTATTTTTGAATAAACAATATCAAAGACATAAATATGGTTGAGAAACTCACATAATGGTAGAACTGGAGGCGTCTGCACATCGACCCAGATGTCTCTATTACCTTCAATATCATCTTTCGGACGAATATCAAAGGTGATAACCATATCAGGCTCAAATGCATAAGCCTTGCATAGTGCTTGCCAAGTTTTGCATTCAAAATAGGTGTACGTGTCTGCATTGTATAATTTGACGTTAAAAGTATAACCATGCTCGGTCTTCAGGTAAACTCTCTTTACCTTCATAGTTTCCATAGCACTGAAACCTATCTTATCCAAGACAAAAATTCTTGCATGGCAGGGGATGCGCTAGTAGAATAGTGAAAAATAAAAATTATAAGTTGAAGCAAATGAAGCATATATAAGTCATGCTTAATTACGAAAAATGACTTGTCGTTGTGACTTACTGTATCCACTTCGAAGGTCTCATCCAGCTTGATGCTGAAGCGCCTATCATCAAAAAGAAAATTTCTGTCGCACAGGCCGCGCTGGTCTTCACAGAATTCACACTTAATGAAATCTTTTTCGTCGTCAGACGACATTTCCTATGTTCATATAGGTGAAACATTAAACACTTACTAGTTCTATTAATTCAACTACTTCTATTAGTTCAACTAGTTCTATTAATTCAACTAATTCAACTAAGCATTTAATAAAAATAAACTTGTTCTATTAATTTTCTTACTAAAATAAAGTAGCTAGTTTTATATAGTAATATTTTAATTAGATCATCAAATCTCAGATATCTAAATTTTCTTACTAAAAATAAACTAGTTCTATTAATTCAACTAAGAATTTACTAAAAATAAACTAGTTCTATTAATTTTCTTACTAAAATATATAAAGTAGCTATATATATAGTAATATTATAATTAGATCATCAAATCTCATATACCTAAATTTTCTTACTAAAAATAAACTAGTTCTACTAATTCAACTAGTTCAACTAAGCATTTACTAAAAATAAACTAGTTATATTAATTCAACTAGTTCAAATAATCTCATATACCTAAATTTTCTTACTAAAAATAAACTTGTTCTATTAATTTTCATACTAAAAATAAACTAGTTATATTAATTCAACTAGTTCAAATCTCATATATATACCTAATTAATATCTAGCTAATTCATCTAAAATTGACATTAATATTTAACATCTTTTCCATATAATTCATCTAACATTAACATTCTAACATTTTTATCTACGTAATTTATCTAACATTAATCTAAACAACAGAAAACAAAAAATAAGTAAAAACAATGTGTGTGTGTGTGTGTTATTGTGTGTGTGTGTATGTGTGTGTGTACGAGCGGGGGGGCGGCGGCGCGAGACGGCGATGCGACGGGGACGGCGCGACGACGAGCGGCGGGCCGGGGGCGACGGCGCGATCGAGACGGCGACGTAGTACGGGGCGGCGGCGACGGGCGGCGGGGGCGACGGCGGTGACGGCGACGACGGGCGGCGGGGGCGGCGGGGCCTGCGAGGGCGGTGCGCGATGGGCGACGGCGCGGCGGCGGCGGCGATGTCGCGCGAAGTAGTTGGAGAAGAAGTGGTGGACGATGAAACTGAATTTTTCTTAAGTGCCATATATATAGGAGGGGCCTTTAGTACCGGTTGGAGCCACTAACCGGTACTAAAGGCCAATTTTCGCCAGGCCAAGGGGCGGGAAACTGCCACTCTAGTACCGGTTCGTGGCTCCAACCGGTACTAAAGCCCCCCTTTAGTACTGGTTGGAGCCACGACCCGGTACTAAAGGGGTGCGCTGGCGCAGGAGCGGTGCGGGCAAGTTTAGTCCCACCTTGCTAGCCGAGGGGCGCCCGCACCAGTTTAAAAGCCCCGACGCAGCTGCTGTCTCGAACTCCTCTCTATAGCAGGCTTCTGAGCCTAACTTCGGCGCGCTGCCCTGTGAGCCTGCTTGCCCTTCTGGGCCTGTATTTGCAAACCCTAGGTCTGGCAGGCCCACTGGGCAGCGCCCCAACAATTTTTTATATAATTTTCATCTATTTATTTCTGAGTAGTTTTTTTGCTGTATTTAGTTTCTTTGTGAATATAAAAAAATTATATAGTTTTTTCTTTTCAGCATTATTTATTTTCTGCTATTTATTTTTGAGTAAATTTTTTATATAGTTTTTGTCTTTTTTGTTTTATTTATTTTCTGTTTTATTTATTTTCTGTTTTGTCTTTTGCACATCCTATGTGGGTGAAATGATGATACCATGCCAAGTTTCGACATTTTCAGAGTTCATTTTGTAGTGATTTACAATTTCACGGTCATTTAGCTCTCTAAACAAATCGGTAAATGACTAAAAAATAGCAAATGATGTCAGAAAGTTTTGAAAATTGATGACGTCCCTTTGAATGGTGTGTACGGAACGCAAAAAGTCTGGATTTGTAATAAGTTTAAAAAAATGAAGTGCCCATGTAACAGATGAGTTCTCGTCAGAAACCCTGATACTTCGAAAGAGATTGTCCAGTTTGTACACGAAGTGCGTCCAGTTTTTGCCGTAACCCTCTCTACTCTTTTGCACATGCTATGTGGGTGAAATGATGATACCAAGCCAAGTTTCGACATTTTCAGAGTTCATTTTGTAGTGATTTTCAATTTCACGGTCATTTAGCTCTCTAAACAAATCGGTAAATGACTGAAAAATAGCAAATGATGTCAGAAAGTGTTGAAAATTGATGACGCCGCTTTGAATGGTGCGTACGGAACGCAAAAAAGTTTGGAGTTGTAATAAGTTTTAAAAAAATGAAGTGCCAATGTAACAGATGAGTTCTCGTCCGAAACCCTGATACTCCGAAAGAGATTGTCCAGTTTGTACACGAAGTGCGTCCAGTTTTTGCCGTAACCCTCTCTACTCTTTTGCACATCCTATGTGGGTGAAATGATGATACCATGCCAAGTTTCGACATTTTCAGAGTTCATTTTGTAGTGATTTTCAATTTCACGGTCATTTAGCTCTCTAAACAAATCGGTAAATGACTAAAAAATAGCAAATGATGTCAGAAAGTTTTGAAAATTGATGACGTCGCTTTGAATGGTGTGTACGGAACGCAAAAAATTCTGGAGTTGTAATAAGTTAAAAAAATGAAGTGCCCACGTAACAGATGAGTTCTCGTCAGAAACCCTGATACTTCGAAAGAGATTGTCCAGTTTGTACACGAAGTGCGTCCAGTTTTTGCCGTAACCCTCTCTACTCTTTTGCACATGCTATGTGGGTGAAATGATGATACCATGCCAAGTTTCGACATTTTCAGAGTTCATTTTGTAGTGATTTTCAAATTCACGGTCATTTAGCTCTCTAAACAAATCGGTAAATGACTAAAAAATAGCAAATGATGTCAGAAAGTTTTGAAAATTGATGACGTCGCTTTGAATGGTGCGTAGGGAACGCAAAAAAAGTCTGGAGTTGTAATAAGTTTAAAAAAAATGAAGTGCCAATGTAACAGATGAGTTCTCGTCCGAAACCCTGATACTCCGAAAGAGATTGTCCAGTTTGTACACGAAGTGCGTCCAGTTTTTGCCGTAACCCTCTCTACTCTTTTGCACATGCTATGTGGGTGAAATGATGATACCATGCCAAGTTTCAACATTTTCAGAGTTCATTTTGTAGTGATTTTCAATTTCACGGTCATTTAGCTCTCTAAACAAATCGGTAAATGACTAAAAAATAGCAAATGATGTCAGAAAGTTTTGAAAATTGATGACGTCGCTTTGAATGGTGCGTACGGAACGCAAAAAAAGTCTGGAGTTGTAATAAGTTTAAAAAAATGAAGTGCCAGTGTAACAGATGAGTTCTCGTCCGAAACCCTGATACTTCGAAAGAGATTGTCCAGTTTGTACACGAAGTGCGTCCAGTTTGTGCCGTAACACTCTCTACTCTTTTGCACATGCTATGTGGGTGAAATGATAATACCATGCCAAGTTTCGACATTCAGAGTTCATTTTGTAGTGATTTTCAATTTCACGGTCATTTAGCTCTCTAAACAAATCAATAAATGACTAAAAAATAGCAAATGATGTCAGAAAGTTTTGAAAATTGATGACGTCGCTTTGAATGGTGCGTACGGAACACAAAAAAAATCCGGAGTTGTAATAAGTTTAAAAAAATGAAGTGCCAGTGTAACAGATGAGTTCTCTTCTGAAACCCTGATACTCCGAAAGAGATTGTCCAGTTTGTAGACGAAGTGCGTCCAGTTTTTGCCGTAACCCTCTCTACTCTTTTGCACATGCTATGTGGGTGAAATGATGATACCATGCCAAGTTTCGACATTTTCAGAGTTCATTTTGTAGTGATTTTCAATTTCACGGTCATTTAGCTCTCTAAACAAATCGGTAAATGACTGAAAAATAGCAAATGATGTCAGAAAGTTTTGAAAATTGATGACGTCGCTTTGAATGGTGTGTACGGAACGCAAAAAAGTCTGGAGTTGTAATAAGTTTAAAAAAATGAAGTGCCCATGTAACAGATGAGTTCTCGTCAGAAACCCTGATACTTCGAAAGAGATTATCCAGTTTGTACACGAAGTGCGTCCAGTTTTTGCCGTAACACAAGAAGTCCGGAGTTGTAATAAGTTATTAAAGATAAAAAAGAGGCACAATGGTCGTTAATTAGCTTCAAGCCTTTCGAAATAGTGCAAACTGCACTGCACATAGCTCCGTGCAGTCTACACTATTCCTCAAGGCTTAAAGCTAAGCAACGTGCAGATGAGCATTGCGCCTCTCCTTCATCACTCAGGGCTTATAAACCGCTCCTAGTGCCTCTCTCTTCACGAGGTGGGACTAAAAAACAGCTTACTAAGAAACTATAGTACCGGTTCATGGCACGAACCGGTACTAAAGGTGCCCGTGGGGCCCCAGCCTGACCACAGCCTGACGCAGCCTCATTAGTACCGGTTCGTGACACGAACCGGTAGTAAAGGTTGCTCACGAACCGGTACTAATGATCTCCGCCCGCCTAGCCGTTGGAACCGGCACTAATGGACACATTAGTGCCGGCTTAAAATCAAACCGGCACTAATGTGCTTCACATTTGACCCTTTTTCTACTAGTGCATGCGCGCCTGTGCTATTATGTTGGCATAGGTTACATCGTGTGTCTAGCCTCGCTATATATGAGAGGCCTAGGATACAAGTGTCCTATTAGAACACGACTCCATATCCTATCTAAACACAATACTACTCATAGTCCAACTGTAACCTACCTTGTACACAATATTCGACACGTTGGCGTTTTCTTTCATCAGTTTCTTGTGGGGAATTTAAGATATGAAACGGACGATGAACTAGAAGAATGGGTTCATGATTATGTGGGTAATATTTCTCGTGTTGATGGTACAATAAAGCGGCGAGGAAATTGATGAGGAAAGGGGAGGAAAGAGTATCAGCCATGAATGTTTTGTTACTGCACATGTACATGCGTGCGTTCTGGAGGTAGGAGATGACGGTTTGCTCACTGCCTCCCTGGGTCGTGTGGTTGCTGCTCACTCTAGGATGACTCGATGAGCCTCCGCTGGTCTATGGCTGCGTGGATTTTTTTTAGAAAAAGAAACCACTAAAAATGTTGATAAATATTAGAATATTATTTGTACTCCGGTAAAATAGTTTTATGACAAAATAAAATTTTATTTTGCACGTATTTGTATTATAAGCTCTATGGAAATATTTAAATTACTCAAAAAGCCAATTCAGAGTTTTGTAAATTCCCAAAATGATAGTTGTGCCATATTAAGTATTTCCAAATATATTTTGGAGAAGTCACATTATCTCCTCTCACTAAATTTATTGAATAATTTGGAAATATTTATATGGCACTAAAACTCCAAATATGATCTATTTCAAATGGAACTCCAAATTTCAAATAACTTTTTTATGAAATATCTATCCACCATATTTGAGAAAGTCATTTTATTCTCACTCCATAATTTGGAATGTGGTTTCAAAATATTTCAAATGAGTCAAAAAGAAATGAATGCCCTTTGAATTCTTGAATAAACGTCCCCAACCATAGTTTCATTGTTCAAAATGTTATCCAACTTTATAACATGGTTAGAAAAAGTTTAAACAAGGACTCAAAAGTTTTAATTCCATTGAAAATTGAAGCAATTCACACAATATTACTTATTTATTAACATTCCAAAATTTGAATTTTTTTGGAATGTTACAGAACTCCCTAAGAAGCACATACACACAAAAAAGCAAATACTTGCACCCAACGCGGGCAAGAGGGTTGTAAATCCCCTTGAACTCGTTACTTGAAAGGATTAATTCTGATAGTTATAGATAGATAAATAAATTGCAAACCGGAATAAAAGTAAATAAATTGTGGCAAGTTATTTTTGGTTTTTATAATATGTAAAAGTAGACCCCGGGGCCATAGTTTTCACTAGAGGCTTCTGTCTCGAACACATAGCATACGATGGGTGAACACATTACTTTTGGGCAATTAATAGAAAAGTGCAGAGTTATGACGTATTCATGGCAATGATCATGTATATAGGCATCACGTCCGAGACAAGTACACCGACTCCTGCCTACATCTACTATTATTACTCCATCAATCAACCGCTATCCAGCATGCATCTATGGTATTAAGTTCATGAAAAACAGAGTAGCACCTTAAATAAGATGACAAGATGTAGACAAAGTAAACCCAATCGATATGAATAAACCCCGTTGTTTTACCCCTAATGGCAACAACATTATGCGTGCTTCGCTACCCTTTCTTTCACTGGGTGAGGACACTGAAAGATTGAACCCATTACAAAGCACCTCTCTCACTTAAGATAAATCAATCTAGTTGGCCAAACAAAATGGATAGATAAGAGAGAAATACAAAGATGTAACAATCATGCGTAATAAACTTCAAAAAATACTCAATTACTTTCAATGAATTATCTGATCATAAACCCACATTTCATCAGATCCTAAAAAACACACCGCAAAAGAAGATTACATCAGATAGAACTCCAAGAAGATCGAGGAGAACATGGTATTTCATACGTCTCTAATGTATCTATAAATTTTTTTTGTTCCATGCTATTATATTATATGTATTTGGATGTTTTATATGCATTAATATGCTATTTTATATTATTTTTGGGACTAACCTATTAGCCTAGAGCCCAGTGACAGTTTCTGTTTTTTTTTCCTTGTTTTTGAGTTTCGCAGAAAAGGAAGACCAAACTGAGTCCAAACGGAATAAAATTTCTGCGATAATTTTTCTTGGACCAGAAGACACCCAGAGACTAGGTGTTCAAGTCAGAAGAGACACGAGGCGGCGACAATGGGGGAGGGTGTGCCCCCTACCTTGTGGGCCCCTCGGTGACCTCCTGACCCAGATCTTCCTCCTATATATTCAGATATATTCCCAAACCACCAGAAGTATCCACGAAAACACGTTTCCACCGCCGCAACCTTCTGTTATCGTGAGATCCCATCTTGGGGCCTTTTCCGGCATCTTATCGGAGGGGGATTCGATCATGGAGGTCATCTACATCAACCCTATTGCCCTTCTGATGAAGTGTGAGTAGTTTACCAAAGACCTACGGGTCCATAGCTAGTAGCTAGATGACTTCTTCTCTCTCTTTGATTCTCAATACCATGTTCTCCTCGATGTTCTTGGAGATCTATCCGATGTAATCTTCTTTTGCGGTGTGTTTGTCGAGATCCGATGAATTGTGGATTTATGATCAGCTTATCTATGAATATTATTGGAATCTTCTCTGAATTTTTTTATGCATGATTTGATATCTTTGTACTTCTCTTCGAACTATCGGTCTGGTTTGGCCAACTAGATTGGTTTTTCTTGCAATGAGAGAAGTGCTTAGCTTTGGGTTCAATCTTGCGGTGTCCTCACCCAGTGACAAAGTAGGGGTAGCGAGGCCCGTATTGTATTGTTGCCATAGGGGATAAAAATATGGGGTTTACATCATATTGCTTGAGTTTATTCCTCTACATCATGTCATCTTACTTAAAGCGTTACTCTGTTCTTCATGAACTTAATACTCTAGATGCAGGCAGGAGTCAGTCGATGTGTGGAGTAATAGTAGTAGATGCAGGCAGGAGTCGGTCTACTAGACACGGACGTGATGCCTATATTACATAATCATTGCCTTGGATATCGTCATAACTTTGTGTTTTTCTATCATTTGCTCGACAGTAATTTGTTCACCCACCGTATTATTTGCTATCTTGAGTGAAGCCTCTAGTGAAACCTATGGCCCCCGGGTCTATTTTCCATCATATAAGTTTCCGATCTACTATTTTGCAATCTTTTATTTTCAGATCTATAAACCAAAAAGCCAAAAATATTTACTTTATCTTTTGTTTAGTTCTATTTATCTCTATCAGATCTCACCTTTGCAAGTGACCGTGAAGGGATTGACAACCCCTTTATCACGTTGGGTGCAAGTGTTTGATTGTTTGTGCAAGTATTGGTGATTTTTGCGTTCTTCTCCTACTGGATTGGTACCTTGGTTCTCTAATTGAGGAAAATACTTATCTCTACTTTGCTGCATTACCCTTTCCTATTCAAGGGAAAAACCAACGCAAGCTCAAGAAGTAGCAGTATTGAAGATCAAAGAGATAGAAGAAGCCATCTAGCTGCTAGATATGGACTCGTAAGTCTGTGGTGAACTACTCACACATCATCAGAAGGCAGCAAGGATGATGTAAAAGCCCTCCGTGATCGATTCCCTCTCTGGCAGAGTACCAAAAAGGCCTCCAGATGGGATCGTGGAAGAACACAAGTTTGCGGCGGCGGAAAAAAGGTTTCGGGTAGCTCTCTGTTGGTTTGGGAATATTTAGGAATTTATAGAGTTGGAATTAGGTCAAACGAAGCTACGAGGGGCCCACGAGCTCAGGGGCGCGCCTACCCCCAGGGCGCACCTGGTGAGCTTGTGGCCCTCTCGTATATCTTCTGGCCTCCCCCCGAAGCTTCTAGGCTCCCTTTTGGTCGAGAAAAAATCACCGTAAAGTTTCATTGTGTTTGGACTTCATTTGGTACTGATTTTCTAAAAAGCCAAAAACAGGATCTGGAAATTGGCACTAGGTTAATAGGTTAGTCCCAGAATAATGATATAAAATAGCATATAAATGCATATAAAGCATGCAAGATTGATAATATAATAGCACGAAACAATAAAAAATTATAGATATGTTGGAGACGTATCAAGTAACAACATGCGAACAAATCTATAACACACAAACAGGAAACACCCAGATACGAACACTAAGGTTGAACTGGTGTGGAATTAACCATGAACTTCATGAATACAAGTGGATAAATCAAACATGTCTACATGTACATACGCCCATACGGATCTTCAATAGCTGGGGTAGTGAGGGAGGGGGAGATGATTGTTACCTGTCCATTTACGATTAGTTCTTGGGTTCAACATCACAGGATACTTGCGGACCATGTTGTTGCGAAGGTCGCGTGTCGTCATGTCGCTCGACAATGACGGTGAGGGAAATCGACAACAACGATGAGGGAAACCGACGCTATCGGGAAGGTTCGAGATTTCGAGTAGAAGTGCGGGAGGAGGGGGCGATGGGAAATTATGAGTGTGGTTTATTGATAGCAACAAGCAAGGTATTTACTGACGGTGGAGAAAATTTAGCGTGACCCCTTTTGGAAATGTAGGTGGGAAGGGGAAAAAGTCAGGGAGCAAACAAATGGAGGGAACCAATTTTTTTGACTATACAAACTATTTTTGTAACAGAGACAGGACAACTTTCAGAAAGAACGTGAACACTTCCAAAAATAACGTGAACATTTTCATAAATACGATTCACGCACTTGTACATGCATTGTTTTTTATTTGGTTATGCACGCATGTGTGTGGGTTTGATGCACCATGTTGTTTTGGTGAAGAAGCCTCAAGTGAATCGGGCATTGTTTTGTTGTTCTTTGATTTGAATTCAGACATGTTGACCGATGCATATGTGTGTGCATTTTGCACAAGCCAACTATCCATTTTTTATAGTGAGCAACCACTTGCCTTGACCATATCACTTCAAGAATATTTAAGGCTAGACATGTCTTATGTTCTGGGTACGACATGTTGTTTTGGTGAAAAAATCTCAAATTGAATTGGGCATTTTTTGGTTGTACTTTGATTTAAATCAGGACATGTTGATCGATGCATATATGTGTGCGTTTTGCACATGCCGCACCCTCAATTTTTCGTAGTGAGAAGTCACTTGCCTTGTTCATGTCACTTTAAGAATGGTTAAGTCTATACATGTCTCATGGGTACGACATGTTGTTTTGGTGAAGAAGCCTCTAGTTGAATTGGAGAATGTTAGGTTGTACTATGATTGGAATCTGGACATGTAAATCCATGCACATATGCATGCGTTATGCACAAGCCTATCCTCAGTTTTTGTAGTGAACAACCACTTGCCTTCTACATGTCACTTCAAGAATGCTTAAGGTTAGACATGTCTTTTCATGGGTACTACATGTTGTTTTGGTGAAGAAGTCTCCAATTGAATTGGGGAATGTTTGGTTGTACTATGATTTGAATCCGGAAATGTTGATCAATGCATATATGCGTGCGTTACGCACAAGCCTATCCTCATTTTTTTAAAGTGAGCATCTACCTACCTTGTACACGTCACTTCAAGAATGGTTAAGGCTAGACATGTCTTGTTATGGGTATGACATGTTTTTTGGTGAAGAAGCTTCAAATTGAATTGGAGAATATTTGGTTGTATTGTGATTGGAATCCAGACATGTCAATCTTTGCATATATGCATGCCTTAGATAGAAGCCCATCCTCAGTTTTATTGTAGTGAGCCGCCACTTGCCTTGACCATGTTACTTCAAGAATGGTTAAGGCTAGACATATCTTGTCATGAGTACGACATGTTGTTTTGGTGAACAAGTCTCAAATTGAACCGGGGAATGTTTGGTTGTACCTTCATTTTAATCACTACATGTTGATCGATAAGTACATGTGTGCATTACTGATAGCTCGTATCCGCATCGGTATTTCTCCGAAGAGGAAGGGATGATGCAGCACAACTACGGTAGGCATTACCCTCAGTTACCAAACCAAGGTTATCAAACCAGTAGGACAACCAAGCAACACTATGTAAACGGTACCTGCACACAAAGAACAAATACTTCCAACCCGACGCTTATGAGGGGCTGTTAATCCCTCTACGAGTAATGCCGCCAGATATTGTCAAGTTGATGGGATAAAAATTGTGATAGATTGGATAAACAGATCTGAAATAAACGCAAAATAAAAGATGCAAATAAAAAGAGCAGCAAAGTATTTTTGGGTTTTTGGAATAGTAGATCTGAAAAAAGCGAATAAAAAGTAGATCAGAAAACAATATGATAAAGATAGACCCCGGGGCCGTAGATTTCACTAGTGGCTTCTCACAAGAAAATAGCATACGGTGGGTAAACAAATTACTGTTGGGCAATTGATAGAACATCGAATAATTATGACGATATCCAGGCAATGATCATTATATAGGCATCACGTCCAAGATTAGTAAACCGGCTCCTGCCTGCATCTAGTACTATTACTCCATACATCGACCGCTATCCAGCATGCATCTAGTGTATTAAGTTCATGGATAAATGGAGTAATTCAATAAGAAAGATGACATGATGTAGACGAGATATATTCATGTAGGAATAGCCCCCATCCTGTTATCCTTAAAAGCAATGACACAAGCGTGTCTTGCTGCCCCTTCTGTCACTGAGAAAGAACACAACACGATCGAACCCATCATAGAGCACCTCTTCCCATGGCAAGAAAAACTTGAAAACTTCAATCACACAAAACTTAACAAAACCTTCGTGAGATCCGTTAGTATAAGAA
Organism: Aegilops tauschii subsp. strangulata; assembly: GCF_002575655.3. Taxonomy (NCBI): domain Eukaryota; kingdom Viridiplantae; phylum Streptophyta; class Magnoliopsida; order Poales; family Poaceae; genus Aegilops; species Aegilops tauschii. Next base: position 233,880,591 of record NC_053039.3, read on the forward strand.
AGCAAATCACCACTCTAAGTACTGTTGCAAACCCATTCATATTTTACTTTTGCATTATACCTACTGTATTGCAACTTACCATGGCTTATACCCCCGATACAATCCATAGATTCATCAAAATAAGCACACAACACAAAGAAAACAGAATCTGTCAAAAATAGAATAGACTGTAGTAATCTGAAAACTCCGTATACTTCTGTAACTCCAAAAATTCTGAAAAATTAGGACAACGTGGGAAATTTGTATATCAAACTTGTGTAAAAAATTCAGAATTTTATCGCGCTTGTTTTATTTTACAAAATTATTTTACTGGACATAAAAGTTTCTATTTTTCAACAAGATCAAATCAACTATCACCCAACATGATCCCAAAGGCTTTACTTGGCACAGACACTAATTAAAACATAAGAAACACAATCATAATAGTAGCATCATTGTGCAAACACTCGAGAACAGAAATAAAAAGGTAAAAAATAAATTTTATTCATTGGGTTGCCTCCCAAGAAGCTCTTTCTTTATAGCCATTAAGATAGGCTTAAGATTTCAGCGATGCTCACACGAAAGATAAGAACTGAAACACAAAGAGAACATCATAAAACATATCACAAAAACATTTATGTCTAACATAATTTCTATGCATAGGAATTTTATAAGCAAACAAATTATCACGACAAGAAATATCTAGCATATGCAAGCAAGAAGAAAGAAATAATAACGATCTCAACATAACGAGAGGTAATTTAGTAAATGAAAATTTCTAACACCATATTTTCCTCTCTCATAATAACTACATGTAGGATCATAATCAAATTCAACAATATAGCTATCATATAAAATTTTCTCTTTATGATCCACATGCTTGCAAAGTTGACACTCCTCCAAAATAGTGGGATTATCATCAAATAAAGTCATGACCTCTCCAAACCCAATTTTATTAAAAATTTCATAAGGTTGAACACTCTCCAAATATGTGGGATTATTTTTAGATAAAGTTGACACTCTTCCAAACCCACTTTTAATATTATCACAAGCATATTCATCATGAGATTTAAATAAATTTTCTAAATCATAAGAATCATTATCACCCCAATCATGATCATTGCAATAAGTAGTTGCCATAACAAAACAAGCATCCCCAAGCTTGGGGTTTTGCATATAACTAGCACAATTGACATTAATAGAATTTATAATAACATCATTGCAATCATGCTTTTCATTCAAGGAGCTATCATGAATCACTTCATAAATTTCTTCGTTTAACACTTCATCACAATTTTCAAATTCATAAATCTCAAGCAAAACTTCATAAGGATAATCTAGTGAATTCAATTCACTAACAATTGGTTCGTCATTATTGGATCTTTTCGAAAGATTAGCAAGTGGACGATGATCCATATCAATAGATTTTTAGCAAGCAAAGATGCAAGCAAACAGAAGACACATGGCAACAGAAGCAAACAACAGATCTGACGAGAAAAAGGCAAACGGAAAAGAAGGCGAATAAAACGACAATTTTTTGTGAAGTGGGGGAGATGAAAACGAGAGGCATATGGAAAATATGTAAATTGCAAGGAGATGACATTTGTGATTAGGAACCTGATAGATGTTGATGATGTCTCCCTGGCAACGGCGCTAGAAATCTACTTCTGATAGCTCGGGTCCGCATCGGTATTTCCCCAAAGAGGAAGGTATGATGCAACAGAGCTAAGGTAGGAATTTCCCTCAGTTATGAAACCAAGGTTATCGAACCAGTAGGAGAACCAAGCAACACTATGTAAATGGTACCTGCATACAAAGAACAAATACTTGCAACCCGACGCTTATGAGGGGTTGTCAATCCCTCTACGGGTAACGACGCGAGATATTGTCAAGTTGACGGGATAAAATTGTGATAGATTGGATAAATAGATCTGAAATAAACGCAAAATAAAAGATGCAAATAAAAAGTGCAGCAAAGTATTTTTGGTTTTTTGGAATAATAGATCTGAAAACAAAAGCGAATAAAAAGTAGATCGGAAAACAAAATGACAAAAGATAGACCCGGGGGCCGTAGATTTCACTAGTGGCTTCTCTCGAGAAAATAGCATCCGGTGGGTAAACAAATTACTGTTGGGCAATTGATAGAACATCGAATAATTATGACGATTTCCAGGCAATGATCATTATATAGGCATCATGTCCAAGATTAGTAGAGCGACTCCTGCCTGCATCTACTACTATTACTCCACACATCGACCGCTATCCAGCATGCATCTAGTGTATTAAGTTCATGGAGTAACGGAGTAATGCACTAAGAACGATGACATGAGGTAGACGAGATCTATTCATGTAGGAATATCCCCCATCTTGTTATCCTTAATAGAAACGATACATGCATGTCTTGTTGCCCCTTCTGTCACATGGAAAGAACACCTCATGATCGAACCCATCACAAAGCACCTCTTCCCATGGCAAGAAAAACTGATCTAGTTGGCCTAACTAAACCAAAGATTCGAAGAAGAAGAAATACGAGGCTATAAGTAATCATGCATATAAGGGATCAAAGAAACTCAAATAACTTTCATAGATATATAGATTTGATCGTAAACTCAAAGTTCATCGGATCCCAACAAACACACTACAAAAAAGAACTACATCAAATAGATCTCCAATAGACCATTGTATTGAGAATCAAAAAGAGAGAGGAAGCCATCTAGTTACCGCCTGCGGACCCGTAGGTCTACAATGAACTACTCACGCATCATCGGAGAGGCACCAATGAGGATGATGAACCCCTCCGTGATGGTGTCTAGATTGGATCTCATGGTTCTGGAACTTGAGGCAATTGGAATTTTGTTTCGTCGACTCCCCTAGGGTTTCTGGAATATTTGAGGATGTATAGGGCGAAGGGGTGGTGCGGGAGGCCACCGAGGTGGGCACAATCCACCTGGGCGCGCGCCTAGGTGGGTTGTGCCCCCTCCGCGCACCCCTCTGGTACTTCTTTGGCCCAAGTTGTGTCTTCTGGTCCATAAAAAATCTCCAAAAAGTTTCGTTCTATTTGGACTCCGTTTGGTACTGATATTCTGCGAAGTAAAAAACAAGCAAAAACAGCAACTGGCACTAGGCACTATGTCCATAGGTTAGTCCCAAAAATGATATAAAGTTGCTATAAAATGATTGTAAAACATCCAAGAATGATAATATAACAGCATGGAACAATAAAAAAATTATAGATACATTGGATATGTATCAGCATACCCAAGCTTAATTCCTGCTCGTCCTCGAGTAGGTAAATGATAAAAACATAATTTTTGATGTGTAATGTTGCCTAAGATGTTCATCACATATTCTTTTCTTTTGTAGCATGGACATATGGACTTTTATATGATTCAATCAATAGTCTAGTTTTGACATGAAGATTTCAATAATCAAGTAACATCAACAAGCAACCAAGTCTTTCAAAATATCAACACTAAAGCAAGTTATCCCTAGGCCATCATGCTCAATCATTGATCCATTCATGAAACACACTCACATATTAGCTACATCCAATGCTCAAGTACGATCATAGTGCCCCTTAGTAGGTGATTTATGAGAGAAGATGGAGACTCAAATAAAAAAATTGCACAAAGTAAATAGAAAAACCCTTTGTAGAGGGAAGTAGGGATTTGTAGAGGTGCTAGAGCTCAAAGCTAAAATTGAGAGATAAAATTTTTTTAGAGGCATACTTTTCCCGTCAACGAAAACGGCCGAGTATTTCCCAACACTTTCCATGATAGATATATCATACGCGGTTCCCAAACAGAAAATAAAGTTTATTCCTTTTTCCACAATTCTTTCACATTCCACGGCTAGCCGTATCCACGGGTACCATCCATACCAACACTTTCCAAGGAATTTATTATTTGACAACAAAAAGTAAATTCATTTATCATTTCAGGACTGGCATCCCTATTACCACCATACTCTCGTGCAATGACAAGTGATATCTTGAGAATATCACATCTAGCATATAAAATATTGGCCACCCCTGCCGCTTCATGAGCGGTACGGGCACCCAAAAAGGAAATTAATTTTGAAAATTAGAGATGGCACATACAAATTTGCTTAGAACGGCACGGAAATACCGCATATAGGTAGGTATGGTGGACTCATCTGGCAAAACTGGGTTTAAGGATGTTGGATGCACCAGTAGTATTTCTACTTAGTACAAGTGGAGGCTAGCAAAAGATTGAGAAGCAGCCAACCAAGAAATGAAAAATCACGTAAGCGAGCATTAAGCATAACTAACACTGAATAATGCACCACAAGTAGGATGTAATTTCATTGCATAACTATCGACTTTCGTGCTTGCATAGGGAATCACAAACCTTAACACCAATATTCTTGCTAAAGCATAGTTACTCACCAACATGACTCACATATCATTATCATCATATCTCTAAACTATTACAAATAATCAAGTTTATTTTGTCCAATGATCTTCATGGAAGTTTTTAGTATATACCTCTTCAATATCTATCACTTTGGGACTAATTTCATATGTTGCTTTTGATAAGCTCAAACAAATTTAAGTGAAGAACATGAGCACCATTTTTTCGTCTCTCAAAATAGTATAAGTGAAGCATGAGAGAATTTTTTCAAAATTACTAACTCTCAAATAAATCTAAGTGAAGCATGAGAGCATTTCTTCAAAAGTATTAAAGCACAACGTGCTCAAAAAGATATAAGTGAAGCACTAGAGCAATTCCATAGCTCAAAAATTTAACTGAAGCATAAAGAGCAATTCTAACAAATCATAACATAATTTTGGCTCTCTCAAATAGGTGTGTCCAGCAAGGATACTTGTGAAAAACTAACAAAGCAAAACAAGCAAAGACTCATATACTACAAGACGCTCCAAGCAAAACTCATGATATGTGACGTATAAAAATATAGCTCTAAGTAAGATACCGATGGTCGTTAGAAGAAATAGGGGATGCCTTCTGGGGCATCCCCAAGCTTAGTTGCTTGTTCCTCCTTGGATATTATCTTGGGGTGCCATGGCGCATCCCCAAGCTTAGGCTCTTCTTACTCCTTATTAATTCATCCATCGTGATCTCACTCAAAACTAGAAAAGTTCAATCACACAAAACTTAACAAAACCTTCGTGAGATCCATTAGTATAAGAAAACAAATCACCACTCTAAGTATTGTTGCAAACCCATTCATATTTTATTTTTGCATTATATCTACTGTATTTCAACTTACCATAGCTTATACCCCCTGATACAATCCACAGATTCATCAAAATAAGCACACAACACAAACAAAACAGAATCTGTAAAAAAAAGAACAATCCTTAGTAATCTGAAAACTTCGTATACTTCCGTAACTCCAAAAATTCTGAAAATTTAGGAAAACGTGGGAAATTTGTATATCAATCTTGTGTAAAAACTTCAGAATTTTATCGCACTTCTTTGATTTTAGAAAATTATTTTACTGGACGCAAAGGTTTCTGTTTTTGAACAAGATCAAATCAACTATCACCCAACATGATCCCAAAGGCTTTACTTGGCACAAACACTAATTAAAACATAAAAACACAATTATAACAGTAGCATCATTGTGCAAACACTCAAGAACAGAAATAAAAAGGCAAAAAAAATTATTCATTGGGTTGCCTCCCAACAAGCTCTTTCTTTATAGCCATTAAGATAGGCTTAAGATTTCAACGATGCTCACACGAAAGACAAGAGCTGAAACACAAAGAGAGCATCATAAAACGTATGACAAAAATGTTTAAGTCTAACATACTTCCTATGCATAGTAATTTTATAAGCAAACAAATTATCACGACAAGAAATATCTAGCATATGCAAGCAAGAAGAAAGAAATAATAACGATCTCAACATAACGAGAGGTAATTTAGTAACATGAAAATTTCTACAACCATATTTTCCTCTCTCATAACAATTACATGTAGGATCCTAATCAAATTCAACAATATAGCTATCATATAAAATTTTCTCTTCATGATCCTCATGCGTGCAAAGTTGGCACTCCTCCAAAATAGTGGGATTATCATCAAATAAAGTCATGACCTCTCCAAACCCAATTTTATTAAAAAAATCATAAGACTGAACACTCTCCAAATATATGGGATTATTTTTAGCTAAAGTTGACACTCTTCCAAACCCCCTTTTAATATTATCACAAGCATATTCATCATGAGATTTAAATAAAGTTTAAAGATCACAAGAATCTTTATCACCCCAATCATGATCATTGCAATAAGTAGTGGACATAACAAAACAAGCATCCCCAAGCTTGGGGTTTTGCATATCACTAGCACAACTGACATTAATAGAATTTATAATAACATCATTGCAATCATGCTTTTCATTCAAGGAGCTATCATGAATCACTTCATAAATTTCTTCGTTTGACACTTCATCACAATTTTCAGATTCATAAATATCAAGCAAAACTTCATAAAGATAATCTAGTGAATTCAATTCACTATAAATTTGTTCATCATAATTGGATCTTTTAAAACATTAGCAAGTGGATGAGGATCCATATCAATAAATTTTTAGCAATCAAAGATGCAAGCAAATAGAAGACACATGGCAACATAGGCAAACAACAGATCTGACGAGAAAAAGGCAAACGGAAAAGAAGGCGAATAAAACGGCAAATTTTTGTGAAGTGGGGAGATGAAAATGAGAGGCAAGTGGCAAATAATGTAAATTGCAAGGAAATGAGATTTGTGATTAGGAACCTGATAGATGTTGAAATCTACTTCTGGTAGCAGGTATCTGCGTCGGTATTTCCCCGAAGAGGAAGGGATGATGCAACACAGCTACGGTAGGTATTTCCCTCAGTTATGAAACCAACGTTATCGAACCAGTAGGAGAACCAAGCAACACTATGTAAATGGTACCTGCACACAAAGAACAAATACTTGCAACCCGACGCTTATGAGGGGTTGTCAATCCCTCTACACGTAACGACGCAACATATTGTCAAGTTGACGGGATAAAAATTGTGATATATTGGATAAATATATCTGAAATAAACGCGAAATAAAAGATGCAAATAAAAAGTGCTGCAAAGTATTTTTGGGTTTTGGGAATAATAGATCTAAAAACAAAAGCGAATAAAAAGTAGATCGGAAAACCATATGATAAAAGATAGACCCGGGGGTCGTAGATTTCACTAGTGGCTTCTCTCGAGAAAATAGCATATGGTGGGTAAACAAATTACTATTGGGAAATTGATAGAACATCGAATAATTATGACGATATCCAGGCAATGATCATTATATAGGCATCATGTCCAAGATTAGTAGACCGACTCCTGCCTGCATCTACTACTATTACTCCACACATCGACCGCTATCAGCATGCATCTAGTGTATTAAGTTCATGGAGAAACGGAGTAATGCAATAAGAACGATCACATGATGTAGACGATATCTATTCATGTAGGAATAGCACCCATCTTGTTATCCTTAACAACAACGATACATGCGTGTCTTGCTCTCCCTTTTGTCACTAGGGAAGAACACCGCATGATCGAACCCATCAGAAAGCACCTCTTCCCATGGCAAGAAAAATCGATCTAGTTGGCCTAACTAAACCAAAGATTCGAAGAAGAAATACGACGCTATAAGTAATCATGCATATAAGAGATCAAAGAAACTCAAATAACTTTCATGGATATATAGATCTGATCATAAACTCAAAGTTCATCGGATCCCAATAAACACACCACAAAAAACAGTTACATCAAATAGATCTCCAAGTGAGCTTTGTATTGATAAGGAAAAAGAGAGAGGAAGCCATATAGCTACTGCCTACGGACCCGTGGGTCTACAATGAATTATACACGCATCATCAGAGAGGCACCAATGAGGATGATGAACCCTTCTGTGATGGTCTCTAGATTGGATCTCGTGGTTCTTGAACTTGCGGCGGTTGGAATTGTGTTTCGACGACTCCCCTAGGGTTTCTGGAATATTTGGGGATTTATAGGATGAAGAGGCAGTGCGGGAGGCCACTGAGGTGGGCACAATGCACCAGGGCGTGCCTGGGCCCCCAGGCGCGCCCAGGTGGGTTGTGCCCCCCGGGGCACCCCTGTAACGCCCCGAGACCGACGCTTCAGAAGACTTCCATAGTTTTGTGATCTCTGTGTGTTTCTTTTGCTTGCTCTATTTATTTTTGCATTGCATCATGTCATCATGCCATCATGTCATTTTTTTAAACTGAACTAAGTAAATTGCAGGGATCTTCGATCCATTTAAATCGAGGGAATTCACATGGTGATTTCTCTTTATAACTTATCCTCCTAATATTTATGGAGCTATTATAAATATTCCATTAGTTTGGAATTAACCATAACACACTTGCAAATTATCCCAACGCCGTTGTTATCTAAATTCTTGGTCTCCAACCTTGCCATATATCCTTTCATCATATTCCGGAGCTTCACCAAAAATCCGAACATTTTGGACCTTCCCTACCCTCACTTCCTATGCAAATCATTTGAATTTAAATCAAATGAGTTTGAATTTAAATCTTTCAATCATGGCCTTTTCGATTTTCTCGGAACAAGCACTTTGTTGTGAGTCCGGGAGAATAATCCCCATGCCCAAATTCTTGTCCACTCTTTCCTTTTCTCTCATTTTCTTTCTTTGCTTTTTTCTGTTTTTAGAAGAGTTTTGAAGAAGAGAGGGAGTGGAGAGCCCAGCAGCCTCCCTCTTCACTGGGCCGACCTCTAAGCCCAAAGCCCAGCCGGCGCCCCCACAAGCTCTAACCCTAGCACGCACCCTGCTCTCCTCCCTTGCGCCGCCACTTCCTCCTCTCGATCTCTCCCTCATCTCCCCTGCAGCGCCGCCAGCCTCCCCTGTCTCATCCTCCCGATCCCCTCACCCTCTTCCTCTCGTCCTCTCCCTTGCACCGCCACCCAGAGAGAGGAGAGGAGCGAGACCCCCTGTCGCCGAGCGCCCGAGGAGAGGAGTTCCTCGAGCACCGACCGCCCGCAGCAGCCTCCTCCCCTCGCGACCCCGCTGCCGCTCCTCCTTTGCCTCGCATCGCCTTCCGCCGTCAAGCGCCGCCCCCGTCCGGATCCGTCGGGCCCTGCCTTGGCCGCGCCTCCCTGCTGCCGAGGCCCCGCCGCCAATTCCCACCTGCGTCATCCTATCGAGCGCTGGGACAAACGGCAGCAGCTCCTCCTCGCCTCGTCCACGTCAAAGAAAGCCGTGCCTTGGACATCTGCACCCTCGCCGGAGCGAGTTCGTCCCCGCCGCGCCAAGCCCTTCTCCATCGACCTCCGCGACCAGCGCCTCCACTACCTCCCCGTCGCTGCGCCTGCCTCCTCTCGTCGCTGCCGCCTTCCGTTCCTCGTCACCGCACCAATAGCCGCCGCTGCCGTGGTCTTCTGCATCGCCAAATCCCAGCACCCGCGGCCCTCTGCTTCGCCTCGCCAAGCCGTCGATGTTCCTCCTCCGGTGCCCTGTCCCCGTCGGTTTTGCTCGAGCACGCCACCACTGCGCCTCACGTCTCTCCCGCCGGGAGCCCCGCTTCATGTCCCTGCCGGCCTCGCGTGGACCTCCTCGCCATGGTTCTATCAAACGCCGCAAGTCCGACGCCAGGAGCACCTCAAGTTCTGCTACATGTAACAGCTAGTACCACTACGGCCGGAGACCTCGGACCCGTCAAGTACCCTGGATACGCCAAGTTCCTCGCCGTGACCCTGAACATTTACGGAGTGCGTACGACTACGAAACGTGAACCACTACTTCCACTACATCGCGAGAACGTCTACTTCCACTGCAAACTCGATCCGCTTCGAAAATGCACGCTTCGAAGGTATAACCCCGAGGCGATGACCCGTGGACGAATGCATGCGTGTTGTATGAGATGCACCGTATGTTTGCACCATTTCCGAATTAGTCCTTGCACGTTCCTCGTTTCCTTGCCACCGTCATGTGGGAACCCGGTAACCGGGATCACCCCACCATCGTTTGCATGTTCCGTTCATCCACAGTTTCTTTTGCACCGACATCTCGTCGAGTTGTCGGTTCACCGTTATGTTGCCGTGGCATCATTTTCGGATTCGTTGCCGTGGCACCCCCTTTTTTCCACCACGGTAACAAATGCCTCGTATCATTTTATACCAACACTTTCATAAAATTGCATATACCTTGCATATGTCATCCGCATCATGATAACAACATTTAAAATGTCTAAAATTGATGTTTGCATTAAAATTGCTAAATGACATATGGGGATTTTCCGGAATTGTTGTTTATTATTTCCGGCCACATTTAACTTGCTTAAATAGATAGTTTATTATGCTTCACCTCTTGCCATGGTAATCAACATTTAATATTGTTGGGTCCATAAACGAGAGAGAAATAAATAATTAAATGTGGTGTTTCGTCAATATGCAACTCATTGCATATTGAGCTCCACTTAATTTGTAGTGTTGTTTGTTGCACTTTGCCATGCCATGCCTCATTAAACTGGACATGCATCATATTTGTTTTTGCATCATGCCATGTGTATGTGGTGGTTGTTTACTATGTTGTTTGTTTCTTTCCGGGTTGCTTCTCTCGTTAGCTTCGGTTTCGTTCCGGAGTTGTGAGGATTCGTTCGACTACGCCCGTTTGTCTTCTTCATGGACTCGTTCTTCTTCCTTGCGGGATTTCAGGCAAGATGACCATACCCTTGAAATCACTTCTATCTTTGCTTGCTAGTTGTTCGCTCTATTGCTATGCCGCGTTACCTATTCACTTGCTCTTCAAGCCTCCCAAATTGCCATGAACCTCTAACCTTTGTCACCTTCCTAGCAATCCGTTGTTTGGCTATGTTACCGCTTTGCTCAGCCCCTCTTATAGCGTTGTTAGATGCAGGTGAAGTTGAAGATTGCTCCTTGTTGGAACATAATTATGTTGGGATATCACAATATCTCTTATTTAATTAATGCATCTATATACTTGGTAAAGGGTGGAAGGCTCGGCCTTATGCCTGGTGTTTTGTTCCACTCTTGCCGCCCTAGTTTCCGTCATACCGGTGTTATGTTCCTTGATTTTGCGTTCCTTACGCGGTTGGGTGATTTATGGGACCCCCTTGACAGTTCGCTTTGAATAAAACTCCTCCAGCAAGGCCCAACCTTGGTTTTACCATTTGCTACCACCTATCCCCTTTTCCCTTGGGTTCTGCAGACTCAAGGGTCATCTTTATTTTAGACCCCCCGGGCCAGTGCTCCTTCAAGTGTTGGTCCGAACCGAGCAGCCTGCGGGGCCACCTCGGGGAAACTCGAGGTCTGGTTTTACTCGTAGCTTGACTTATCCGGTGTGCCCTGAGAACGAGATATGTGTAGTTCCTATCGGGATTTGTCGGCACATTGGGCGGATTTGCTGGTTTTGTATTACCATTGTCGAAATGTCTTGTAAACCGGGATTCCGAGACTGATCGGGTCTTTCCGGGAGAAGGTTTATCCTTCGTTGACCGTGAGAGCTTATGATGGGCTAAGTTGGGACACCCCTGCAGGGTATTATCTTTCGAAAGCCGTGCCCGCGGTTATGCGGCAGATGGGAATTTGTTAATGTCCGGTTGTAGAGAACTTGACACTTGACCCTAATTAAAACGCATCAACCGCGTGTGTAGCCGTGATGGTCTCTTCTCGGCGGAGTCCGGGAAGTGAACACGGTTTCGGGTTATGTTTGACGTAAGTAGGAGTTCAGGATCACTTCTTGATCATTGCTAGTTCACGACCGTTCCGTTGCTTCTCTTCTCGCTCTCACTTGCGTATGTTAGCCACCATACATGCTAGTGCCTGCTGCAGCTCCACCTTATTACACCATCCTTTCCTATAAGCTTATATAGTCTTGATCTCGCGAGTGTGAGATTGCTGAGTCCTCGTGACTCACAGATACTTCCAAAACAGTTGCAGGTGCCGAGGATACTAGTGTAGGTGACGCAACTGAGCTCAAGTGGGAGCTCGATGAAGATCTTGTCCGTTGTGTTGTTTCTTTTCTTGTTGATCAGTAGTGGAGCCCAGTTGGGACGATCAGGGATCTAGCAGTTGGGTTGTCTTCTTTTCTTTTGGTTCCGTAGTCGGACCTATGTGTGTACTCTGATTGATGTATGATTCATATATGTATTGTGTGAACTGGCGATTATAAGCCAACTCTTTATCCCATTCTTGTTCATTACATGGGATTGTGTGAAGATGACCCTTCTTGGAACAAAACCACAATGCGGTTATGCCTCTAAGTCGTGCCTCGACACGTGGGAGATATAGCCGCATCGTTGGTGTTACAAGTTGGTAAACAGAGCCATCCCCGACTTAGGAGCCCCCTGCTTGATCGAATCGCTGACGTTGTTGAGTCTAGAACAAAAATGTTTTGAGTCTTAGGATTATATATATCGGAGAGTAGGATTCTTTTTACTCCTCAGTCCCTTCGTCGCTCTGGTGAGGTCTCCTGACGTAGAAGTTTTGACTCTTCTCTCCTCAAATTTCACTAAATTTTTTTTAGGATCACGCGGGTATCTTGGAATCGTTCCGATGGTTTTGTGACGAGAACATTGTTCTTGGTGCCTCCTGACATTTAGGGGTTGTGGCAGTGTCCCGGGGAGTTGAGCTCCGAGGTGTTGTCGTCATAATTTTATCGTTGCAGTTCTGGAATACCTGAGTTTCGCCGACATCGAAATCTCTTTTATGCAGTTGTTGGTGAGATCACCTCGACGCCACCCAGTACTGGGGCGGGAGTTCGGGAGTATTGCCATAACTCGTATAACGGATGTTTTTCGAAGGTTGAGGTAAATGATTTCCGAAGGTTTCTTGGTTATGTGTTGACGGATGGATACAACTGGATCTAGGTATTGTTAGTTTGGGTGATATATTTTGTGTCCCCTGTATCCCCAACACCAGATTGCATAACCAGAAAGTTTCGGGAGTTTATAAGTGGGAATTCAAGTAGCTCCTAGGATATCTTTCCGACAGATGCATGATATGAGATTGGGGTTCGACGTCTAGTGGTCTGCCTTTCCACGGTTGGTTTTACAGTGGTCTCGTAGTGTCTTAAAGAGTCCTTGGCTATGCCGACTCGGGGATGCTTCGTATGTCATGTGCACAGCCTTGTACATGATGGTGTTGTACGATCGAGTCCGTGTGGGCCCCACCACAAAAACTTTGGACGAAATCTCTATCATATGTTTGTTCCGGCTTATTTTGCAAGCCAATCCTTTGTTTTGTTTTTGTTTTGTTTTATTTGTGGTATACGAGTTGCTTCAATGACAAGTGTAGATTCCATACCTTTCCTAAACGGTCTTCTCATATTTCTATGTGGATGATAATCCTTCTTGATTATCGAGATTGTCATGTCAATTCTTTTCCAACCGGTGTGCTTCTCTTCAAGTGGATCTGATCATTTCAACATTCGCGAGATCAATTCTTAGTTCTTTGCAACGGTGTTTGCTTCATCCGTCCCAAGTTGCCTTTGTTTTTCCCGCCCTCCCACCCTTCTTCCTTCAAGGAATCAGATTTCTTAATCATGTATCCATATTATGGATGTGAAGTTTCTTCATTCTTTTCCATCAATGTTCTAATCCGCTGTTTTTCAGGAAGATGCTCAGGAAGTTTCAAGTTCATCATTCTTCATTCTTTTCTTCTCCGGTGGATTCAATTCAAGCTTTGTCGATCATACCCTTTCCTCGTTTCAAATGCTTTCTCATGTCGGTGCATCTCTTAATCATCCACCTCCTGCTATTTATGTTATCTGGAGTGCTGAAGATATCTCAGAAGACTCGCATTTCCATTCCCAATCCGTTCAAGCTATCTCCAGGTTGTTATCTCTTTTGATCCATTTAATTCAACCGGTGCAATCTCCTTTTCAAGTAATCATTTCACGGTGTTTCTTTTGAGTGGGCCTTAACCCACAGGTCTTTTTCCAGGATCTTACCTGACTCTTCTAATTCTTTCCGGAGTTATTCTCAAATTCATTGCAAAGTTTGATGTAAGAATGAATTATCATCAGTCAAATGTCTTTCTCCAAGATCTTTCAAATTCTTTCATTGTTGATTCAACCTTTCTATTCTTCATGGTTCCGGAGTGCCTCGTAAATTCATGGTGGTGTTTCTCGTCATCATTCTCAACATTTGAAGACCGAAGAAGAGTTCCTCTTAAATCCTTACCCGTTCTTCCAAAGATTCATGGTTCTAACTTGTTGCCATCCTCTCAAATTGTTTCCAATCGCGCAATTCTTTTCTTACCCATCCGGAGCATTTCAGAGTTGTTTTCATTTCTTGATCATCCAAAGGCCATCTTTTCAACAGATTTCTTCGTTCTAAGCTTTCAGCTCTCGTTCTCCAAACCATACCGGTGCATCACTCAAATATCCTCTAGTCAGCTCGTGATCTATTCGTTCTCATGTATGTAATTTTCCCTCGAGTATTTTCGCGCGTTCTTTAATTCTTACGGTGTTTTGTCCTCTTTTCTTCAATTGTTTTCAATTCTCGCGGTGGTTCGTTCAAGATTCCTTTTCCTATGTCCTCATATTAATTCCTTCGTTCTTTCCAAATCCTACCGGTGGTTCGTTGAAGACTTTTCTCAAGTTTGCGCCATATCTATCTTAATCCTTTCTACGAGCATAAGTAGTATGCCAAATCCGTTGCTTGTCATCAATCTAAATTGGTGAAGGCTAAGCATAATGTTATTCTTATTCTTGTTTCATCCAAGTGATTAATTCCTTATTCCGGAGGTTCATTAAAATTCTAGGTTCCAAGTTGTTCATCTTTTCTTTCCGAAGCTCCAAGTTATTTCAATTATATCATTTCAAAGCTTCATCTAATCATTGCAAGGCTTCTCCCGGAGTTCTTTTCAACTTTCCATTTCGTTTGATCATTCTTTTATTACCGGAGTTCTTCATGGAGGCTCTACATGGTGGTTCGTCAAGGATTCCTTTCATTTTTCAATTGTTCTTCAAGATTTCTCTTGAAGTTATGATCCGCCAGGCTATACTCAAAAAATTAACATGGTGTTCAACACATGTTTTGTTTTGAGGAGTTCAAGCATTCTTCATCTTGCATTCTAAAGTGCAATTCGTTCTACCTTATCATTTGAGGTGGTGTTATGTCATTCTTGACAATTTGAGTTCGCGTATCATGTTTCACATGTTGTCAAGAATGAGATATTTTAAATCCACCAATCTCTTCGTTGGATTTATCTTGTGTCATGTTTCACCTACAGCCTTCCCTAAGGAATGTAGCTATTTGTGGTGCTTACCAATGATCCAAGTTTTCTCCTATCCTCTCGGCGAGAGAAGATTTCATCTCTTCGTTGATCTCAAGCAAGCAATTGTTTCTGCTAGTGGCGGGTTGTCACCTCATAATTTTGAGATGTGTTTCCATAAGCCCACTACAAGCTTATTCTTTTCGTTGTTGGTTTTCCAACAACTCCGTCCAATCCTACTTCATAAGGATGCTCCTTAAAAATTCATTTATGGTAGGAGATGTTGGTTTCATTCTTCGTTCTATTCACTCCAACTATCTAACTATCATGCATTGTTTCCGGAGGTGTTGTGATGTTGCTCTCTTCGACCAATCATCTTGTTTTGTCAAGATCATGTAATTTTTCCTTTCTTATCCGTTTAGTCGGAGTGTCGTGTTTTCATTCGAGTACCCTCATCTTATCATTTTTGTCTCCTTCCTCAACCGGAGTGCTGTCTGAAATCTTTCTTACCCCTTGTGTCATTCTTTCATTAGTTCCGGAGGCAATGTGTTGTTAATTTCATCGAGTATCCACTCATCTTGTCAAGATCATGTTCAATTCCTTCCATTTACAGTCGGAGTGCTGCCCAAATTATATCATTCTTATTCCTTCCCTATCTTGTTTTAACCGGAGTGGTTTAAATATCTATCGTGTCAATTAACCTCAAGGTTC
The DNA here is from genome assembly GCF_002575655.3 of Aegilops tauschii subsp. strangulata. Lineage (NCBI taxonomy): Eukaryota > Viridiplantae > Streptophyta > Magnoliopsida > Poales > Poaceae > Aegilops > Aegilops tauschii. The sequence goes on from NC_053039.3 coordinate 233,896,503, forward strand.
ACATGGTGTTCCTTGTTTCTCTTTTCTACCGGTGTGCTTTCATATTCCTTTTGATCCGTTAAGCTCTTGTTTCATATTATTCAACCTACAAAGGTTCTCGCAATGTTCCTTGTTCCTCTTGCTGAATGGAGTGTTTTAAATTTTGTTCACCTCCGTCGTGTCATTTCTTCAAGCTTTGCAACCTCTCAAGGTTCAATGGTTTCACTCATTTGTCAAAGAAGCAATTTGTTTTACCTCTTCCCCTTCCATTTCTCTCTGGTGCCATCCTAGATCTCGGGACGAGATCCTCTTGTAGTGGTGGAGTGTTGTAACGCCCCGAGACCGGCGCTTCAGAAGACTTCCATATTTTTGTGATCTCTGTGTGTTTCTTTTGCTTGCTCTATTTATTTTTGCATTGCATCATGTCATCATGCCATCATGTCATTTAATTTTTTTAAACTCAACTAAGTAAATTGCAGGGATCTTCGATCCATTTAAATCGAGGGAATTCACATGGTGATTTCTCTTTATAACTTATCCTCCTAATATTTATGGAGCTATTATAAATATTCCATTAGTTTGGAATTAACCATAACACACTTGCAAATTATCCCAACGCCGTTGTTATCTAAATTCTTGGTCTCCAACCTTGCCATATATCCTTTCATCATATTCCGGAGCTTCACCAAAAATCCGAACATTTTGGACCGTCCCTACCCTCACTTCCTATTCAAATCATTTGAATTTAAATCAAATGAGTTTGAATTTAACTCTTTCAATCATGGCCTTTTCTATTTTCTCGGAACAAGCACTTTGTTGTGAGTCCGGGAGAATAATCCCCATGCCCAAATTCTTGTCCACTCTTTCCTTTTCTCTCCTTTTCTTTCTTTGCTTTTTCTGTTTTTAGAAGAGTTTTGAAGAAGACAGGGAGTGGAGAGCCCAGCAGCCTCCCTCTTCACTAGGCCGGCCTCTAAGCCCAAAGCCCAGCCAGCGCCCCCACCAGCTCTAACCCTAGCCCGCACCCTGCTCTCCTCCCTTGCGCCGCCACTTCCTCCTCTCGATCTCTCCCTCATCTCCCCTGCAGCGCCGCCAGCCTCCCCTGTCTCATCCTCCCGATCCCCTCACCCTCTTCCTCTCGTCCTCTCCCTTGCACCGCCACCCAGAGAGAGGAGAGGAGCGAGACCCCCTGTCGCCGAGCGCCCGAGGAGAGGAGTTCCTCGAGCACCGGCCGCCCGCAGCAGCCTCCTCCCCTCGCGACCCCGCTGCCGCTCCTCCTTTGCCTCGCGTCGCCTTCCGCCGTCAAGCGCCGCCCCCGTCCGGATCCGTCGGGCCCTGCCTTGGCCGCGCCTCCCTGCTGCCGAGGCCCCGCCGCCAATTCCCACCTGCGTCATCCTGTCGAGCGCCGGGACAAACGGCAGCAGCTCCGCCTCGCCTCGTCCACGTCGATGAAAGCCGTGCCTTGGACCTCTGCACCCTCGCCGGAGCGAGTTCGTCCCCGCCGCACCAAGCCCTTCTCCATCGACCTCCGCGACCAGCGCCTCCACTACCTCCCCGTCGCAGCTCCTGCCTCCTCTCGTCGCTGCCGCCTTCCGTTCCTCGTCACCGCGCCAATCGCCGCCGCTGCCGTGGTCTTCTGCATCGCCAAATCCCAGCACCCGCGGCCCTCTGCTTTGCCTCGCCAAGCCGTCGATGTTCCTCCTCCGGTGCCTTGTCCCCGTCGGTTTTGCTCGAGCACGCCACCACTGCGCCTCAAGTCTCTCCCGCCGGGAGCCCCGCTTCATGTCCCTGCCGGCCTCGCGTGGACCTCCTCGCCATGGTTCTATCAAACGCCGCAAGTCGGACGCCAGGAGCACCTCAAGTTCTGCTACATGTAACAGCTAGTACCACTACGGCCGGAGACCTCGGACCCGTCAAGTACCCTGGATACGCCAAGTTCCTCTACGAAACGTGTACCACTACCGTCGACCCGCGAAGACCCGGTGGACATCAAGTTCCTCGCCGTGACCCTGAACATTTACGGAGTGCGTACGACTACGAAACGTGAACCACTACTTCCACTACATCGCGAGAACGTCTACTTCCACTACAAACTCGATCCGCTTCGAAAATGCACGCTTCGAAGGTATAACCCCGAGGCGATGACCCGTGGACGAATGCATGCGTGTTGTATGAGATGCACCGTATGTATGCACCATCTCCAAATTGGTCCTTGCATGTTCCTCGTTTCCTTGCCATCGTCATGTGGGAACCCGGTAACCGGGATCACCCCACCATCGTTTGCATGTTCCGTTCATCCACAGTTTCTTTTGCACCGACATCTCGTCGAGTTGTCGGATCACCGTTATGTTGCCGTGGCATCATTTTCGGATTCGTTGCCGTGGCACCCCCTTTTTTCCACCACGGTAACAAATGCCTCGTATCATTTTATACCAACACTTTCATAAAGTTGCATATACCTTGCATATGTCATCCGCATCATGATAACAACATTTAAAATGTCTAAAATTGATGTTTGCATTAAAATTGCTAAATGACATATGGGGATTTTCCGGAATTTTTGTTTATTATTTCCGGCCTCATTTAACTTGCTTAAATAGATAGTTTATTATGCTTCACCTCTTGCCATGGTAATCAACATTTAATATTGTTGGGTCCATAAACGAGAGAGAAATAAATAATTAAATGTGGTGTTTCGTCAATATGCAACTCGTTGCATATTGAGCTCCACTTAATTTGTAGTGTTGTTTGTTGCACTTTTCCATGCCATGCCTCATTAAACCGGACATGCATCATATTTGTTTTTGCATCATGCCATGTGTATGTGGTGGTTGTTTACTATGTTGTTTGTTTCTTTCCGGGTTGCTTCTCTCGTTAGCTTCGGTTTCGTTCCGGAGTTGTGAGGATTCGTTCGACTACGCCCGTTTGTCTTCTTCATGGACCCGTTCTTCTTCCTTGCGGGATTCCAGGCAAGATGACCATACCCTCGAAATCACTTCTATCTTTGCTTGCTAGTTGTTCGCTCTATTGCTATGCCGCGTTACCTATTCACTTGCTCTTCAAGCCTCCCAAATTGCCATGAACCTCTAACCTTTTGTCACCTTCCTAGCAATCCGTTGTTTGGCTATGTTACCGCTTTGCTCAGCCCCTCTTATAGCGTTGTTAGATGCAGGTGAAGTTGAAGATTGCTCCTTGTTGGAACATAATTATGTTGGGATATCACAATATCTCTTATTTAATTAATGCATCTATATACTTGGTAAAGGGTGGAAGGCTCGGCCTTATGCCTGGTGTTTTGTTCCACTCTTGCCGCCCTAGTATCCGTCATACCGGTGTTATGTTCCTTGATTTTGCGTTCCTTACGCGGTTGGGTGATTTATGGGACCCCCTTGACAGTTCGCTTTGAATAAAACTCCTCCAGCAAGGCCCAACCTTGGTTTTACCATTTGCTACCACCTATCCCCTTTTCCCTTGGGTTCTGCAGACTCAAGGGTCGTCTTTATTTTAGACCCCCCCCGGGCCAGTGCTCCTTCGAGTGTTGGTCCGAACCGGGTAGCCTGCGGGGCCACCTCGGGGAAACTCGAGGTCTGGTTTTACTCGTAGCTTGACTTATCCGGTGTGCCCTGAGAACGAGATATGTGCAGCTCCTATCGGGATTTGTCGGCACATCGGGCGGATTTGCTGGTTTTGTTTTACCATTGTCGAAATGTCTTGTAAACCGGGATTCCGAGACTGATCGGGTCTTTCCGGGAGAAGGTTTATCCTTCGTTGACCGTGAGAGCTTATGATGGTCTAAGTTGGGACACCCCTGCAGGGTATTATCTTTCGAAAGCCGTGCCCGTGGTTATGGGGCAGATGGGAATTTGTTAATGTCCGGTTGTAGAGAACTTGACACTTGACCCTAATTAAAACGCATCAACCGCGTGTGTAGCCGTGATGGTCTCTTCTCGGCGGAGTCCGGGAAGTGAACACGGTTTCGGGTTATGTTTGACGTAAGTAGGAGTTCAGGATCACTTCTTGATCATTGCTAGTTCACGACCGTTCCGTTGCTTCTCTTCTCGCTCTCACTTGCGTATGTTAGCCACCATACATACTAGTGCCTGCTGCAGCTCCACCTTATTACACCATCCTTTCCTATAAGCTTATATAGTCTTGATCTCGCGTGTGTGAGATTGCTGAGTCCTCATGACTCACAGATACTTCCAAAACAGTTGCAGGTGCCGAGGATACTAGTGTAGGTGACGCAACTGAGCTCAAGTGGGAGCTCGATGAAGATCTTGTCCGTTGTGTTGTTTCTTTTCTTGTTGATCAGTAGTGGAGCCCAGTTGGGACGATCAGGGATCTAGCAGTTGGGTTGTCTTCTTTTCTTTTGGTTCCGTAGTCGGACCTATGTGTGTACTCTGATTGATGTATGATTCATATATGTATTGTGTGAACTGGCGATTGTAAGCCAACTCTTTATCCCATTCTTGTTCATTACATGGGATTGTGTGAAGATGACCCTTCTTGCGACAAAACCACAATGCGGTTATGCCTCTAAGTCGTGCCTCGACACGTGGGAGATATAGCCGCATCGTGGGTGTTACAACCCCTCTGGTACTTCTTTGGCCCATGTTGTGTCTTTTGGTCCATAAAAATTCTCCGAAAAGTTTCGCTGCATTTGGACTCCATTTGGTACTGATATTCCGGGATGTAAAAAACAAGCAAAAAACAACAACTGGCACTAGGCACTATGTCAATAGGTTAGTCCCAAAAAATGATATAAAGTTGCTATAAAATGATTGTAAAACATCCAAGCTGATAATATAATCGCATGGAACAATAAAAAATTATAGATACGTTGGAGACGTATCAATTACGTACAAGCCTATTCTCAATTTTTTGTTGTTATGAGCATCCACTTGACTTGACCATGTCAGTTCGAGAATGGTTAAGTTGTGGGTGCATGCACACATTGATTTCTTTCATTCTACTTTGCTTTGAAAATGCATGTCGATCCATGTGGGTTTGTGTAGTAGTGGCGCCGGCGGCGGATAAGGTTATGGAGGCGAGCGGTTAAATGTGGCGGGGGCTACATATACGACATAGGAAGGGGTGGGTTGCGGCGTTAAACCGCCATTAATCAGAGCAGTGGCGTGAGTCCTGCTGTGTGAAAACGCGAGCAAACGCTTACAACAGGCGATGTTGATTTCGTTTTGCATGCTAATGCGCCTTACATGTTGCTCCCATGCGAATGCATGTGGCTTCCATGCCCAGCCGAATTCATGCGGCCTTACATGTCGGTCCCATGCGAATGCATGCAGCCTTACATGTTGGTCCCACGCAAATGCTTGCGGCCTTACATGTTGGCCCCACGCGTCAGCACCGATGAAGTAACTGTCAAAGGCTTTGACCTGACGACAAGGCATTCTTTGGCCTTTTATGAGGCACGGACGAGTGGAGGAGGGCAAAAATGAGCAAAGTTAGATCGCCCGAGGAAAACTGAGCACAACTAAGGAAGGAGGGACATAGAAATAGAAGTCCCTAAATTAAAATTGGGCATAACTTGCAATTTGTAAATCCAAATTAAATAATTATTTTTTACTCAATTAAACTAGTGAATTGTAGTTTCAACTTACCTCACTGTAGTAAACTTTTAAATAAAATAAAATTGAATTTAAATATAGTTCCAGAATAGATATAATTCAAACAATATTTAAATCTAAATCTAGTTTAACCTTGAAATATATTTTTTACTAGAACAATTATTCTGCAACTCAATTGAGAAACTTAAAATGAACTTTAGTAAATATTTTGGATTATTATTTGACTTTAGAAAATTAAATTAATTTGAATTTAATTCAAACATAGTTCGCTTATAACTTAAAAACCATAGGTTCAATTTGGCTAAGACCCTTGCAATATTATTAAGGAATTTAAAATTAAACTTAGCAATTGTTTGGAGTTATAATTGACTTTAGGAAATTAAGCTGAATTTGACTTAGATAAAATTGAAACTTAGTAGGTGACTTTGGATTTAAACTTGACTGAACTTAATTAATAACCATGGATTTAAACTTGAATTAGATCTTGAATAAGGTTTAAATGATAACTTTAGAAAGTGATCTTGGATTTATATTTGAATTTAGTTTAAACTTGAATTAAAATAAATGAACTATAGTAATTATGCTAGATTTATATTTGACTTTAGTTCAAAGTTGATTGAAACTTGAAATGAACCCTATAATCATTTTGGATTATTATTTAACTTTAGGAATTCAAACTTAATCTAAATTTAACTAAAATTTTATTAAAACTCAATTCCAATTGAGTTCAACTAAAGTAAACCCTATTTCAAATTCAATCTGAATTATTAGTCAAGCCAATTTAATGAACCTAGATGAACTTATTCAACTTAGTTAAAACTAATTCAAATTATTTGAAACCAATTCAAATATGAAGTTCAAGAGTTAAAAATAATTCAAAGTTAAATATGTACCCAACTTAAGTCAAGATCAACTAGTGAAACTTAAATGAAACCAAGCCAACTGTCGTGGAATTGTCACGGCAGATGTCCTTAGTGATAGGACTTAGTCGTGAGGCCAGTGCATCTATGTGGTAGCTTGAGAGGGGTTGGTTGGAATCGAGATACGCAACACAAGACGAGGGTTTAGACATCTTCGGGCCCCGGGAAAAATCATCCGGTAACAACCCTACATGTTGTTTGTGGCTAGGTCTCATTATCATCACGAGGGAGTCGCCGTATAAGACGGCTCCCCTTTAGTTGTGTCTAGCCTTAGCGATTATTTTCCCCCTCTCTCTTGGGGTGCCCTGCCCCTCCTTATATATGTTGAAGGGGCGGGTTACATGACTAGTCCTAGTAGGATTAGGATTACTCTATTACAAGTGGAGTCCTAGTCTTGCTTCCTTTGAAGGAGAATATTCATTATGCCTTTCATCTTAAGCCGGCCCACCATAACATGAGACGGCCTTCTCGGCCTTGGGCCTAGTCCTCTATCTGACCCGCCGTCGAGGCCATCAGTGAGTCGCCAGGCTCGTGAGTCGTCAAACCAGTAAGACGCCAGACTCGTAAGTCGCCAATCCTCTGGCGGTTACCAATGAAACGCCAAGTCCCAGCCGGGTCATATATCCCGCCGGGTCATACCGCGGGGTATATCCCCGACATTAGCCCCCAGTTTAATTTGGATTTATCCATGTTAAACTGATCCTGCAAAATAACTCAAGAACAAATTTGACAGGTTGTGCTCCGTGTTAACTATCTTTGTAAGCCGGCACCTCATCGTCGTTAAGTCCTTGTCATTTCCTTCTTCTAGAAAATCCGGGTCAATAGACCAGCTTCATAATCAATTTGCTTGTAGAAGAAATATTGTAAATAAAGAATCCATTTGAGTCGGCCTTCAATGCTCTGACTTGACAAAAATATTGCTCTTCAAATATTCAACTGATATTCAGCCGGCTTGAAAATGTAGAACTTGTCGAGCTATGATCTCCAAAATTATCGGGTTATAAAAACTGATGATTCTAAGTCATGACTGTTATAGACGCTGGGTCATGATTGTTGCTAATCATCAAGCTTGAAAATATACCTCCCTTATATGCATATCACTTGTAGCCCCCAAGTCTTAAGAAGGGAGCGTAGTAACTGTTAGGGAACGTAGTAATTTCAAAAAAATTCTACGCACACGCAAGATCATGGTGATGCATAGCAACGAGAGGGGAGAGTGTTGTCCACGTACCCTCGTAGACCGAAAGCGGAAGCGTTAACACAACGCGGTTGATGTAGTTGTACGTCTTCACGATCCGACCGATCAAGTACCGAACGCACGGCACCTCCGAGTTCAGCACACGTTCAGCTCGATGACGTCCCTCGAACTCCGATCCAGCCGAGTGTTGAGGGAGAGTTTCGTCAGCACGACGGCGTGGGGACGATGATGATGTTCTACCGACGCAGGGCTTCGCCTAAGCTCCGCTACGATATTATCGAGGTGTAATATGGTGGAGGGGGGCACCGCACACGGCTAAAAGATCGTTGATCAATTGTGTGTCTAGAGGTGCCCCCCTGCCCCCGTATATAAAGGAGCAAGGGGGAGGCCGCCGGCCAAGGAGGAGAGGCGCGCCTAGGAGGAGTCCTACTCCTACCGGGAGTAGGACTCCCCCCCTTTTCCATGTTGGACTAGGAGAGAGGGGAAAGAGGTGGAGGGGAGGAAGGAAGGGGGGGCGCCGCCCCCTCTCCTTGTCCTATTCGGACTGGGGGGGGGGGGGGAAGGGGCGCGCGGCCCTGCCCTGGCCTCCTCTCCTCTCGTCCACCTAGGCCCACTAAGGCCCATTAAGTTACCGGAGGGTTCCGGTAACCTCGCGGTACTCCAGAAAAATCCCGATTTCACCCGGAACACTTCCGATGTCCAAACATAGGCTTCCAATATATCAATCTTTATGTCTCGACCATTTCGAGACTCCTCGTCATGTCCATGATCACATCCGGGACTCCGAACAACCTTCGGTACATCAAAACATATAAACTCATAATATAACTGTCATCGTAACGTTAAGCGTGCGGACCCTACGGGTTCGAGAACTATGTAGACATGACCGAGACACCTCTCCGGTCAATAACCAATAGCGGAACCTGGATGCTCATATTGGTTCCCACATATTCTACGAAGATCTTTATCGGTCAGACCGCATAACAACATACGTTGTTCCCTTTGTCATCGGTATGTTACTTGCCCGAGGTTCGATCGTCGGTATCTCGATACCTAGTTCAATCTCGTTACCCGCAAGTCTCTTTACTCGTTCCGTAATACATCATCCCGCAACTAACTCATTAGTTACAATGCTTGTAAGGCTTATAGTGATGTGCATTACCGAGTGGGCCCAGAGATACCTCTCCGACAATCAGAGTGACAAATCCTAATCTTGAAATACGCCAACCCAACAAGTACCTTTGGAGACACCTGTAGAGCACCTTTATAATCACCCAGTTACGTTGTGACGTTTGGTAGCACACAAAGTGTTCCTCCGGTAAACGGGAGTTGCATAATCTCATAGTCATAGGAACATGTATAAGTCATGAAGAAAGCAATAGCAACATACTAAACGATCGAGTGCTAAGCTAACGGAATGGGTCAAGTCAATCACATCATTCTCCTAATGATGTGATCCCGTTAATGAAATGACAACTCATGTCTATGGCTAGGAAACATAACCATCTTTGATCAACGAGCTAGTCAAGTAGAGGCATACCAGTGACACTCTGTTTGTCTATGTATTCACACATGTATTATGTTTCCGGTTAATACAATTCTAGCATGAATAATAAACATTTATCATGATATAAGGAAATAAATAAAACTTTATTATTGCCTCTAGGGCATATTTCCTTCAGTCTCCCACTTGCACTAGAGTCAATAATCTAGATTACACAGTAATGATTCTTACACCCATGGAGTCTTGGTGCTGATCATGTTTTGCTTGTGGAAGAGGCTTAGTCAACGGATCTGCAACATTCAGATCCGTATGTATCTTGCAAATTTCCATGTCTCCCACCTGGACTAAATCCCGGATGGAATTGAAGCGTCTTTTGATGTGCTTGGTTCTTTGTGAAATCTGGATTCCTTTGCTAAGGCAATTGCACCAGTATTGTCACAAAAGATTTTCATTGGTCCCGATGCACTAGGTATGACACCTAGATCGGATATGAACTCCTTCATTTGCTGCTTCCGAAGCAGCTATGTACTCCGCTTCACACGTAGATCCCGCCACGACACTTTGCTTAGAACTGCACCAACTGACAGCTCCACCGTTCAATGTAAACACGTATCCGGTTTACGATTTAGAATCGTCCGAATCAATGTCAAAGCTTGCATCAACGTAACCATTTACGATGAGCTCTTTGTCACCTCCATAAACGAGAAACATATCCTTAGTCCTTTTCAGGTATTTCAGGATGTTCTTGACCGCTGTCCAGTGATCCACTCCTGGATTACTTTGGTACCTCCCTGCTAAACTTATAGCAAGGCACACATCAGGTCTGGTACACAGCATTGCATACATGATAGAGCCTATGGCTGAAGCATAGGGAACATCTTTCATCTTCTCTCTATCTTCTGCAGTGGTCGGGCATTGAGTCTTACTCAATCTCACACCTTGTAGTACACGCAAGAACCCTTTCTTTGCTTGATCCATTTTGAACTTCTTCAAAACTTTGTCAAGGTATGTGCTTTGTGAAAGTCCAATTAAGCGTCTTGATCTATCTCTATAGATCTTGATGCCTAATATATATGCAGCTTCACCGAGGTCTTTCATTGAAAAACTCTTATTCAAGTATCCCTTTATGCTATCCAGAAATTCTATATCATTTCCAATCAGCAATATGTCATCCACATATAATATCAGAAATGCTACTGAGCTCCCACTCACTTTCTTATAAATACAGGCTTCTCCAAAAGTCTGTATAAAACCAAATGCTTTGATCACACTATCAAAGCGTTTATTCCAACTCCGAGAGGCTTGCACCAGTCCATAAATGGATCGCTGGAGCTTGCACACTTTGTTAGCTCCCTTTGGATCGACAAAACCTTCCGGTTGCATCATATACAACTCTTCTTCCAGAAATCCATTCAGGAATGCAGTTTTGACATCCATTTGCCAAATTTCATAATCATAAAATGCGGCAATTGCTAACATGATTCGGACAGACTTAAGCATCGCTACGGGTGAGAAGGTCTCATCGTAGTCAATCCCTTGAACTTGTCGAAAACCTTTCGCAACAAGTCGAGCTTTATAGACAGTAACATTACCGTCAGTGTCAGTCTTCTTCTTGAAGATCCATTTATTTTCAATGGCTTGCTGATCATCGGGCAAGTCAACCAAAGTCCATACTTTGTTCTCATACATGGATCCCATCTCGTATTTCATGGCCTCAAGCCATTTTGCGGAATCTGGGCTCACCATCGCTTCTTCATAGTTCGTAGGTTCGTCATGGTCTAGTAACATAACCTCCAGAACAGGATTACCGTACCACTCTGGTGCGGATCTTAATCTGGTTGACCTCCGAGGTTCAGTAATAACTTGATCTGAAGTTTCATGATCATTATCATTAACTTCCCCACTAATTGGCGTAGGTGTCGCAGAAACTGGTTTCTGTGATGATCTACTTTCCAATAAGGGAGCAGGTACAGTTACCTCATCAAGTTCTACTTTCCTCCCACTCACTTCTTTCGAGAGAAACTCCTTCTCTAGAAAGGATCCGTTCTTAGCAACGAATGTCTTGCCTTCGGATCTGTGATAGAAGGTGTACCCAACAGTCTCCTTTGGGTATCCTATGAAGACACATTTCTCCGATTTAGGTTCGAGCTTATCAGGTTGAAGTTTCTTCACATAAGCATCGCAACCCCAAACTTTAAGATATGACAACTTTGGTTTCTTGCCAAACCATAGTTCATAAGGTGTCGTTTCAACGGATTTTGATGCTGCCCTATTTAGAGTGAATGCAGCCGTCTCTAAAGCATAACCCCAAAACGATAGCGGTAAATCAGTAAGAGACATCATAGATTGCACCATATCTAGTAAAGTACGATTACGACGTTCGGACACACCATTACGCTGTGGTGTTCCGGGTGGCGTGAGTTGCGAAACTATTCCGCATTGTTTCAAATGAAGACCAAACTCATAACTCAAATATTCTCCTCCACGATCAGATCGTAGAAATTTTATTTTCTTGTTACGATGATTTTCAACTTCACTCTGAAATTCTTTGAACTTTTCAAATGTTTCAGACTTATGTTTCATTAAGTAGATATACCCATATCTGCTCAAATCATCTATGAAGGTGAGAAAATAACGATATCCGCCACGAGCCTCAATATTCATCGGACCACACACATCTGTATGTATGATTTCCAATAAATCTGTTGCTCTCTCCATAGTTCCGGAGAACGGTGTTTTAGTCATCTTGCCCATGAGGCACGGTTCGCAAGTACCAAGTGATTCATAATCAAGTGATTCCAAAAGTCCATCAGTATGGAGTTTCTTTATGCGCTTTACACCGATATGACCTAAACGGCAGTGCCACAAATAAGTTGCACTGTCATTATCAACTCTGCATCTTTTGGCTTTGACATTATGAATATGTGTGTCACTACTATCGAGATTCATTAAAAATAGACCACTCTTCAAGGGTGCATGACCATAAAAGATATTATTCATATAAATAGAACAACCATTATTCTCTGATTTAAATGAATAACCGTCTCGCATTAAACAAGATCCAGATATAATGTTCATGCTCAACGCTGGCACCAAATAACAATTATTTAGGTCTAAAACTAATCCCGAAGGTAGATGTAGAGGTAGCGTGCCGACCGCGATCACATCGACTTTGGAACCATTTCCCACGCGCATCGTCACCTCGTCCTTAGCCAATCTTCGCTTAATCCGTAGCCCCTGTTTCGAGTTGCAAATATTAGCAACAGAACCAGTATCAAATACCCAGGTGCTACTGCGAGCATTAGTAAGGTACACAACAATAACATGTATATCACATATACCTTTGTTAACCTTGCCATCCTTCTTATCCGCCAAATACTTGGGGCAGTTCTGCTTCCAGTGACTAGTCTGCTTGCAGTAGAAGCACTCAGTTTCAGGCTTAGGTCCAGACTTGGGTTTCTTCTCCTGAACAGCAACTTGCTTGCTATTCTTCTTGAAGTTCCCCTTCTTCTTCCCTTTGCTCTTTTTCTTGAAACTAGTGGTCTTACTGACCATCAACACTTGATGCTCCTTTTTGATTTCTACCTCCACTGCCTTTAGCATTGCGAAGAGCTCGGGAATTGTCTTATTCATCCCTTGCATGTTATAGTTCATCACAAAGCTCTTGTAGCTTGGTGGCAGTGATTGAAGAATTCTGTCAATCACGCTATCATCTGGAAGATTAACTCCCAGTTGAATCAAGTGATTATTATACCCAGACATTTTGAGTATATGCTCACTGACAGAACTATTCTCTTCCATCTTGCAGCTGTAGAACTTATTGGAGACTTCATATCTCGCAATCCGGGCATTTGCTTGAAATATTAACTTCAACTGCTGGAACATCTCATATGCTCCATGACGTTCAAAACGTCGTTGAAGACCCGGTTCTAAGCCGTAAAGCATGGCACACTGAACTATCGAGTAGTCATCAGCTTTGCTGTGCCAGACGTTCATAACTTCTGGTGTTGCTCTTGCAGGAGGCCTGGCACCTAGCGGTGCTTCCAGGACGTAATTCTTCTGTGCAGCAATGAGGATAATCCTCAAGTTACGGACCCAGTCCGTGTAATTGCTACCATCATCTTTCAACTTTGCTTTCTCAAGGAACGCATTAAAATTCAACGGAATAACAGCACGGGCCATTTATCTACAATTAACATAGACAAGCAAGATACTATCAGGTACTAAGTTCATGATAAATTTAAGTTCTATTAATCATATTACTTAAGAACTCCCACTTAGATAGACATCCCTCTAATCATCTAAGTGATTACGTGATCCAAATCAACTAAACCATGTCCGATCATCACGTGAGATGGAGTAGTTTCAATGGTGAACATCACTATGTTGATCATATCTACTATATGATTCACGCTCGACCTTTCGGTCTCAGTGTTCCGAGGCCATATCTGCATATGCTAGGCTCGTCAAGTTTAACCTGAGTATTCCGCGTGTGCAACTGTTTTGCACCCGTTGTATTTGAACGTAGAGCCTATCACACCCGATCATCACGTGGTGTCTCAGCACGAAGAACTTTCGCAACGGTGCATACTCAGGGAGAACACTTTTATCTTGAAATTTTAGTGAGAGATCATCTTATAATGCTACCGTCAATCAAAGCAAGATAAGATGCATAAAATATAAACATCACATGCAATCAATATCAGTGATATAATATGGCCATCATCATCTTGTGCTTGTGATCTCCATCTCCGAAGCACCGTCATGATCACCATCGTCACCGGCTCGACACCTTGATCTCCATCGTAGCATCGTTGTCGTCTCGCCAGCTATTGCTTTTACGACTATCGCTACCGCTTAGTGATAAAGTAAAACAATTACATGGCGATTGCATTGCATACAATAAAGCGACAACCATATGGCTCCTGCCAGTTGCCGATAACTCGGTTACAAAACATGATCATCTCATACAATAAAATATAGCATCATGTCTTGACCATATCACATCACAACATGCCCTGCAAAAACAAGTTAGACGTCCTCTACTTTGTTGTTGCAAGTTTCATGGGGCTGCTACGGGCTTAGCAAGAACCGTTCTTACCTACGCATCAAAACCACAACGATAGTTTGTCAAGTTAGTGCTGTTTTAACCTTCGCAAGGACCGGGCGTAGCCACACTCGGTTCAACTAAAGTGAGAGAGACAGACACCCGCCAGTCACCTTTAAGCAACGAGTGCTCGCAACGGTGAAACCAGTCTCGCGTAAGCGTACGCGTAATGTCGGTCCGGGCCGCTTCATCTCACAACACCGCTGAACCAAAGTATGACATGTTGGTAAGCAGTATGACTTATATCGCCCACAACTCACTTGTGTTCTACTCGTGCATAACATCAACGCATAAAACCAGGCTCGGATGCCACTGTTGGGGAACGTAGTAATTTCAAAAAAATTCTACGCACACGCAAGATCATGGTGATGCATAGCAACGAGAGGGGAGAGTGTTGTCCACGTACCCTCGTAGACCGAAAGCGGAAGCGTTAACACAACGCGGTTGATGTAGTCGTACGTCTTCACGATCCGACCGATCAAGTACCAAATGCACTACACCTTCGAGTTCAGCACACGTTCAGCTCGATGACGTCCCTCGAACTCCGATCCAGTCGAGTGTTGAGGGAGAGTTTCGTCAGCACGACAGCGTGGTGATGATGATGATGTTCTACCGACGCAGGGCTTCGCCTAAGCTCCGCTACGATATTATCAAGGTGTAATATGGTGGAGGGGGGCACCGCACACGGCTAAAAGATCGTTGATCAATTGTGTGTCTAGAGGTGCCCCCTGCCCCCGTATATAAAGGAGCAAGGGGGAGGCCGCCGGCCAAGGAGGAGAGGCGCGCCTAGGAGGAGTCCTACTCCTACCGGGAGTAGGACTCTCCCCACTTTTCCATGTTGGACTAGGAGAGAGGGGAAAGAGGTGGAGGGGAGGAAGGAAGGGGGGGCGCCGCCCCCCTCTCCTTGTCCTATTCGGACTGGGGGGGGGGGGGGAAGGGGCGCGCGGCCCTGCCCTGGCCTCCTCTCCTCTCTTCCACCTAGGCCCACTAAGGCCCATTAAGTTACCGGGGGGTTCCGGTAACCTCCCGGTACTCCGGAAAAATCCCGATTTCACCCGAAACACTTCCGATGTCCAAACATAGGCTTCCAATATATCAATCTTTATGTCTCGACCATTTCGACACTCCCCGTCATGTCCGTGATCACATCCGGGACTCCGAACAACCTTCGGTACATCAAAACATATAAACTCATAATATAACTGTCATCGTAACGTTAAGCGTGCGGACCCTACGGGTTCGAGAACTATGTAGACATGACCGAGACACCTCTCCGGTCAATAACCAATAGCGGAACCTGGATGCTCATATTGGTTCCCACATATTCTACGAAGATCTTTATCGATCAGACCGCATAACAACATACGTTGTTCCCTTTGTCATCGGTATGTTACTTGCCCGAGATTCGATCGTCGGTATCTCGATACCTAGTTCAATCTCATTACCGGCAAGTCTCTTTACTTGTTCCGTAATACATCATCCCGCAACTAACTCATGAGTTACAATGCTTGCAAGGCTTATAGTGATGTGCATTACCGAGTGGGCCCAGAGATACCTCTCCGACAATCGGAGTGACAAATCCTAATCTCGAAATACGCCAACCCAACAAGTACCTTTGGAGACACCTGTAGAGCACCTTTATAATCACCCAGTTACATTGTGACGTTTGGTAGCACACAAAGTGTTCCTCCGGTAAACGGGAGTTGCATAATCTCATAGTCATAGGAACATGTATAAGTCATGAAGAAAGCAATAGCAACATACTAAACGATCGAGTGCTAAGCTAACGGAATGGGTCAAGTCAATCACATCATTCTCCTAATGATGTGATCCCGTTAACGAAATGACAACTCATGTCTATGGCTAGGAAACATAACCATCTTTGATCAACGAGCTAGTCAAGTAGAGGCATACCAGTGACACTCTGTTTGTCTATGTATTCACACATGTATTATGTTTCCGGTTAATACAATTCTAGCATGAATAATAAACATTTATCATGATATAAGGAAATAAATAATACTTTATTATTGCCTCTAGGGCATATTTCCTTCAGTAACAGCTTAAGACTTGCTTCAATATAAATGTTTGCAACTTTGAAGAAATCCAGATTGTTCATCTCCATCATCAGTCAAAACTGAATATTCCACATATGTAGCCCCCAAATGTCGGGTTGTCATGCTTGCAGCAACCTGGGACTTGTAATTGCCTTATGCTCATAAAAACTTTCAACCAGTGTAGCCCCCAAGGGCCGGGTCATTATGCAATAATGAGGAGGGACTTTGTAGATATGATCATGTAAACTTGAACAACAATGTGTAGCCCCCAAGGACCGGCTTAGTAAGATAATACTGAACCATCCTATGATGTAACTCATTGAAAATAACATCATATGATGTAACTCCCACCATTGGGCTTGAACCCACGTCCATAAGGTTAAGAGCTTTGTGCTCTACCAACTGAGCAATGGATCCTTCAATATAATGGATTAAAAACTTGTGTACCTTGAATTTTTTACAAAAGCAATTGGCAGCCCCCAAGGGCCGGCTCATTACAATGTGATGAGTCGGGTCTTCAATAAGGCGAGTTAAGAATGACTTTGCATTAGCCCCCAAGTGCCATGGTGCATGCTGGTAGTGACATGGGACTTACGTATTTGATGTAATCTCAATCTGAATAATGTAGCCCCCAAGTGCCGGGTCGTAAGCCTGCAGCGACTCGGGACTATTCCTTTCATTGTAGAATAAATCATATACATTGATAAATAATAGCCATTGCGCTGAAGCGTCTTTGAAAACCTTAATCATAATACTAGTTATTGATAACCATAATAAAAATCCAGCCATGTTGGCTATTGAAGATTTGAATAATATAACCCGGCCTGAAAACCGATTCCTGCCGTATAAACCAGTATATCCATGCACATATGATGTATGCTATGATGATGTAATGATGATGCAATGTATGATGCAATATATGATGATGTATGTTTATGATAATAGAATACTTCAATGAAACTAGCATGATAGCCACTGGAGTATACTCGCTTTCTGTAAGCCGGCTCTCACATGACCCAATTGATGTTTGAACCTGGATAAGTCCAGATATGACTTATCGAGAGTAAACGAGGTCGGAGTAGCATCAAACAAACATGCAGGTTTAACCAAGTTTCAATGAAGGCGGCTTAGTAGCCTGGGTTCATCCTTGCTATCTGTAAGCCGTGCCCTCACATGACAATCCAGCGTTTTAACCTTAACGAGTTCAGATATGACTGTTAAGAGTTCGGTGGGTCAATCGGGATTACCTGATGGAGAAGCAACTGACCTATAGGCAGGATGACCCGAAAGGGTTATGTCCTCTTTGGTGAATACACCTATGTTTGGACAAGATAACCCCGTCAAGAGGGTAGTAACGCTATGTTCTCTATGGTGAATACACCTATGTTTGAACAGGAAGCCACCAAGTGACATATTCGGTCAAGAGGGTAGTAACGCTATGTTCTCTTTGGTGAATACACCTATGTTTGAAAAGGAAGCCCCCAAGTGACTTGTAAGTGTGGCGTATGACCCGATCAAGAGGGATATTGACAGCTATGCTTCAAATATGAGCAGGAAGCCCCCAAGTAACCAATAAGATAAGCCAATAAGGCAGGATACCTGATACGTCTCCAACGTATTTTGATTGCTCCATGCTATATTATCTTCTGTTTTGGACATTATTGGGCTTTATTATTCACTTTTACATTATATTTGGGACTAACCTAGTAAATGGAGGCCCAGCCCGGAATTGCTGTTTTTTGCCTATTTCAGAGTTTCGCAGAAAAAGAATATCAAACGGAGTCCAAACGGAATGAAACCTTCGGGAACGTGATTTTCGGAACGAACATGATCTAGGAGACTTGGACCCTACGTCAAGGAAGCTTCCAGGAAGCCACGAGGTAGGGGGGCGCGCCTACCCCCCAGGCACGCCCTCCACCCTCGTGGGCCCCACGTTGCTCCACCGACGTACTCCTTCCTCCTATATATACCTACGTACCCCCAAACGATCATATACGGAGCCAAAAACCTAATTCCACCGCCGCAACCTTCTATACCCACGAGATCCCATCTTGGGGCCTGTTCCGGGGCTCCGCCGGAGGGGGCATCGATCACGGAGGGCTTCTACATCAACACCATAGCCTCTCCGATGATGTGTGAGTAGTTTACCTCAGACCTTCGGGTCCATAGTTATTAGCTAGATGGCTTCTTCTCTCTTTTTGGATCTCAATACAATGTTCTCCCCCTCTCTCGTGGAGATCTATTCGATGTAATCTTCTTTTGTGGTGTGTTTGTTGAGACTGATGAATAGTGGGTTTATGATCAAGTTTATCTATGAACAATATTTGAATCTTCTGAATTCTTTTATGTATGATTGGTTATCTTTGCAAGTCTCTTCGAATTATCAGTTTGGTTTGGCCTACTAGATTGATCTTTCTTGCAATGGGAGAAGTGCTTAGCTTTGGGTTCAATCTTGCTGTGTCCTTTCCCAGTGACACTAGGGGCAGCAAGGCACGTATTGTATTGTTGCCATCGAGGATAACAAGATGGGTTTTTTTATCATATTGCATGAATTTATCCCTCTACATCATGTCATCTTGCTTAAAGCGTTACTCTGTTCTTATGAACTTAATACTCTAGATGCATGCTGGATAACGGTCGATGGGTGGAGTAATAGTAGTAGATGCAGGCAGGAGTCGGTCTACTTGTCTCGGACGTGATGCCTATATACATGATCATACCTAGATATTCTCATAACTATGCTCAATTCTGTCAATTTCTCAACAGTAATTTGTTCACCCACCGTAAAATACTTATGCTCTTGAGAGAAGCCACAAGTGAAACATATGGCCCCCGGGTCTATTTTCCATCATATTAATCTTCCAACACTTAGTTATTTTTATTGCCTTTTATTTTACTTTGCATCTTTATCATAAAAATACCAAAAATATTATCTTATCATATTTGTCAGATCTCACTCTCGTAAGTGACCGTGTAGGGATTGACAACCCCTTATCGCGTTGGTTGCGAGGATTTATTTGTTTGTGTAAGTGCGAGGGACTCGCGCGTAGCCTCCTACTGGATTGATACCTTGGTTCTCAAAAACTGAGGGAAATACTTACACTACTTTGCTGCATCAACCCTTTCCTCTTCAAGGCAAAACCAACACAGTGCTCAAGAGGTAGCAAGAAGGATTTCTGGCGCCGTTGCCAGGGAGGTCTACGCAAAAGTCAACATACCAAGTACCCATCACAAACCCTTATCTCCCGCATTACATTATTTGCCATTCGCCTCTCGTTTTCCTCTCCCCCACTTCACGCTTGCCGTTTTATTCGCCCTCTCTTTTTTGTTCGCCTCTTTTTCGCTTGCTTCTTGTTTTCTTGTGTGTTGGATTGTTTGTCACGATGGATCAAGATAATACCAAATTATGTGACTTTACCAATACCAACAATAATGATTTCCTTAGCACTCTGATTGCTCCTCTTACCGATACTGAATCTTGTGAAATCAATGCTGCTTTGTTGAATCTTGTCATGAAAGATCAATTCGCCGGCCTTCCTAGTGAAGATGCCGCTACTCATTTGAATAGCTTCGTTGATTTGTGTGATATGTAAAAGAAGAAAGATGTTGACAATGATATTGTTAAATTCAAGCTATTTCCTTTTTCTCTTAGAGATCGTGCTAAAGCTTGGTTTTCGTCTTTGCCTAAAAATAGTATTGATTCTTGGAATAAGTGCAAAGATGCTTTTATCTCTAAGTACTTTCCTCCCGCTAAGATCATCTCTCTTAGAAACGACATTATGAATTTTAAGCAACTTGATCATGAACATGTTGCACATGCTTGGGAGAGGATGAAATTAATGATACGTAATTGCCCTACTCATGGTTTGAATTTGTGGATGATTATACAAAATTTTTATGCCGGATTGAATTTTGCTTCTAGAAATCTTTTAGATTCGGCCGCGGGAGGCACTTTTATGGAAATCACTTTAGGAGAAGCTACCAAACTCCTAGATAATATTATGGTTAATTATTCTCAATGGCACACTGAAAGATCTACTAATAAAAAGGTGCATGCGATAGAAGAAATTAATGTTTTGAGTGGAAAGATGGATGAACTTATGAAATTATTTGCTACTAAGAGTGTTTCTTCTGATCCTAATGACATGCCTTTGTCTACTTTGATTGAGAATAATAATGAATCTATGGATGTGAATTTCGTTGGTAGGAATAATTTTGGTAACAACGCGTATAGGGGAAACTTTAATCCTAGGCCTTATCCTAGTAATTCCTCTAATAATTATGGTAATTCCTACAACAATTCTTATGGAAATTTTAATAAGATGCCCTCTGAATTTGAGACTAGTGTTAAAGAATTTGTGAATTCGCAAAAGAATTTCAATGCTTTGCTTGAAGAGAAATTGCTTAAAGTTGATGAATTGGCTAGGAACGTTGATAGAATTTCTCTTGATGTTGATTCTTTAAAACTTAGATCTATTCCTCCTAAGCATGATATCAATGAGTCTCTAAAAGCCATGAGAATTTCCATTGATGAGTGCAAAGAAAGAACCGCTAGGATGCGTGCTAAGAAAACTTGCTTTATGAAAGCTTGTTCTTCAAATTTCTATGAAAATAGAGATGAAGATCTAAAAGTTATTGATGTGCCCCTATTAAATCTTTGTTTTGCAATATGAATCTTGATAATGATGGGATTGAATATGATCCACCTTTACCTAGAAAACTTTATGATGAGTGGGAACCTACTATTAAAATTAAAATTAAAGATCACGAATGCTATGCTTTGTGTGATTTGGGTGCTAGTGTTTCCACGATTCCAAAGACTTTGTGTGATTTGCTAGGTTTTCGTGATTTTGATGATTGCTCTTTAAAATTGCACCTTGCGGATTCCACTATTAAGAAACCTATGGGAAGAATTAATGATGTTCTTATTGTTGCAAATAGGAACTATGTGCTCGTAGATTTTATTGTTCTTGATATAGATTGCAATCCTTCATGTCCTATTATTCTTGGTAGACCTTTCCTTAGAACGATTGGTGCAATTATTTATATGAAGGAAGGGAATATTAGATTCCAATTTCCATTAAAGAAAGGCATGGAACATTTCCCTAGAAAGAAAGTTAAAGTACCATATGAATCTATTATGAGAGCCACTTATGGATTGCCTACCAAAGATGGCAATACCTAGCTCTATCCTTGCTACTATGCCTAGCTAAGGGCGTTAAACGATAGCGCTTGTTGGGAGGCAGCCCAATTTTATTTTTAGTTTTTTTTTTGCTTTTTTGCTTCTGTTTAGGAATAAATATTTGTTCTAGCCTCTGGTTAGATGTGTTTTTATGTTTTAATTAGTGTTTGTGCCAAGTTAAACCTATAGGATCTTCTTGGATGATAGTTATTTGATCTCACAGAAATTTCCAGAAACTTTCTGTTCATGAAAATAATTGTTAAAAATCACCAGAACGTGATAAAATATTGATTCCAATTGATTCTGATCAATAAACAAATTTTCTAGGTCTTCCTATTTTGGCTGATTTTTTGGAGTTCCAGAAGTTTGCGTTAGTTACAGATTACTACAGACTGTTCTGTTTTTGACAGATTCTGTTTTTCGTGTGTTGTTTGCTTATTTTGATGAATCTATGGCTAGTAAAATATTTTATAAACCATAGAGAAGTTGGAATACAGTAGGTTTAATACCAATATAAATAAAGAATGAGTTCATTACATTACCTTGAAGTGGTCTTTTGTTTTGTTTCGCTAACGGAGCTCACGAGATTTTCTGTTGAGTTTTGTGTTGTGAAGTTTTCAAGTTTTGGGTGAAAGATTTGATGGCTTATGGAACAAAGAGTGGCAAGAGCCTAAGCTTGGAGATGCCCATGGAACCCCCAAGATAATCTAAGGACACTTAAAAGCCAAAGCTTGGGGATGCCCCGGAAGGCATCCCCTCTTTCGTCTACTTCCATCGGTAACTTTACTTGGAGCTATATTTTTATTCACCACATGATATGTGTTTTGCTTGGAGCGTCTTGTATGATTTAAGTCTTTGCTTTTTAGTTTACCACAATCATCCTTGCTGTACACACCTTTTGAGAGAGACACACATGATTCGGAAATTATTAGAATACTCTATGTGCTTCACTTTTTTTTGAGTTATATAGTTTTTGCTCTAGTACTTCAGTTATATCTTTTAGAGCACGGTGGTGGATTTGTTTTATAGAAACTATTGATCTCTCATGCTTCACTTAGATTAGTTTGAGAGTCTTAAATAGCATGGTAATTTGCTTAAATAATCCTAATATGCTAGGTATTCAAGATTAGTAAAAACTTTCTTATGAGTGTGTTGAATACTAAGAGAAGTTTGATGCTTGATGATTGTTTTGAGACATGGAGGTAGTGATATTAAAGTCGTGCTAGTTGAGTAGTTGTGAATTTGAGAAATACTTGTGTTGAAGTTTGCAAGTCCCGTAGCATGCACGTATGGTAAATGTTATGTAACAAATTTGAAACATGAGGTGTTCTTTGATTGTCCTCCTTATGATTGGCGGTCGGGGACGAGCGATGGTCTTTTCCTACCAATCTATCCCCCTAGGAGCATGCGTGTAGTGCTTGGTTTTTGATGACTTGTAGATTTTTGCAATAAGTATGTGAGTTCTTTATGACTAATGTTGAGACAATGGATTATACGCACTCTCACCTTTCCATCATTGCTAGCCTCTTCGGTACCGTGCATTGCCCTTTCTCACATTGAGAGTTGGTGCAAACTTCGCCGGTGCATCCAAACCCCGTGATATGATACGCTCTTTCACACATAAACCTCCTTATATCTTCCTCAAAACAACCACCATACCTACCTATTATGGCATTTCCATAGCCATTCCGAGATATATTGCCATGCAACTTTCCACCATTCCGTTTATCATGACACGTTCATCATTGTCATATTGCTTTGCATGATCATGTAGTTGACATAGTATTTGTGGCAAAGCCACCGTTCATAATTCTTTCATACATGTCACTCTTGGTTCATTGCATATCCCGGTACACCGCCGGAGGCATTCATATAGAGTCATACTTTGTTCTAGAATCGAGTTGTAATCATGGAGTTGTAAATATATAGAAGTGTGATGATCATCATTTTCTAGAGCATTCTCCCAAGTGAGGAATAAAAAAAAGAGAGAAAGGCCATAAAAAAGAGATGGCCCAAAAAAAGAGAAAAAGAGAGAAGGGACAATGTTACTATCCTTTTACCACACTTGTGCTTCAAAGTAGCACCATAATCTTCATGATAGAGAGTCTCTTGTTTTGTCACTTTCATATACTAGTGGGAATTTTTCATTATAGAACTTGGCTTGTATATTCCAACAATGGGCCTCCTCAAGTGCCCTAGGTCTTCCTGAGCAAGCAAGTTGGATGCACACCCACTTAGTTTCTTTTGTTGAGCTTTCATATATTTATAGCTCTAGTGCATCCGTTGCATGGCAATCCCTACTCCTCGCATTAACATCAATCGATGGGCATCTCCATAGCTCATTGATTAGCCTCGTTGATGTGAGACTTTCTCCTTTTTTGTCTTCTCCACATAACCCCCATCATAATATTCTATTCCACCCATAGTGTTATATCCATGGCTCACGCTCATGTATTGCGTGAAGGTTGAAAAAGTTTGAGATTACTAAAGTATGAAACAATTGTTTGGCTTGTCATCGGGGTTGTGCATGATGAGAGCATTCTTGTGTGACGAAAATGGAGCATGACTAAACTATATGATTTTGTAGGGATGAACTTTCTTTGGCCATGTTATTTTGAGAGGACATAATTGCTTAGTTAGTATGCTTGAAGTATTATTATTTTTATGTCAATATTGAACTTTTATCTTGAATCTTTTGAATCTGAATATTCATACCACAATTAAGAAGAATTACATTGAAATTATGCCAAGTAGCATTCCACATCAAAAAATCTATTTTTATCATTTACCTACTCGAGGACGAGCAGGAATTAAGCTTGGGGATGCTTGATACGTCTCCAACGTATCTATAATTTTTGAATGCTCCATGCTATATTATCTTCTGTTTTGGACATTATTGGGCTTTCTTATTCACTTTTATATTATTTTTGGGACTAATCTATTAACCGGAGGCCCAGCCCAGAATTTCTGTTTTTTGCCTATTTCAGAGTTTCGTAGAAAAAGAATATCAAACGGAGTCCAAATGGAATGAAACCTTCGGGAACGTGATTTTCGGAACGAACATGATCCAGGAGACTTGGACCCTACGTCAGGGAAGCTTCCAGGAAGCCATGAGGTAGGGGGCGCGCCTACCCCCCCCCCCCAGGCGCGCCCTCCACCCTCGTGGGCCCCATGTTGCTCCACCGACATACTCCTTCCTCCTATATATACCTACGTACCCCCAAACGATCAGATACGGAGCCAAAAACCTAATTCCACCGCCGCAACCTTCTATACCCACGAGATCCCATCTTGGGGCCTGTTCCGGAGCTCCGCCGGAGGGGGCATCGATCATGGAGGGCTTCTACATCAACACCATAGCCTCTCCGATGATGTGTGAGTAGTTTACCTCAGACCTTCGGGTCCATAGTTATTAGCTAGATGGCTTCTTCTCTCTTTTTGGATCTCAATACAATGTTCTCCCCCTCTCTCATGGAGATCTATTCGATGTAATCTTCTTTTGCGGTGTGTTTGTTAAGACCGATGAATTGTGGGTTTATGATCAAGTTTATGTATGAACAGTATTTGAATCTTCTGAATTCTTTTATGTATGATTGGTTATCTTTGCAAGTCTCTTCTAATTATCAGTTTGGTTTGGCCTACTAGATTGATCTTTCTTGCAATGGGAGAAGTGCTTAGCTTTGGGTTCAATCTTGCGGTGTCCTTTCCAAGTGACAGTAGGGGTAGCAAGGCACATATTGTATTGTTGCCATCGAGGATAACAAGATGGGGTTTTTATCATATTGCATGAATTTATCCCTCTACATCATGTCATCTTGCTTAAAGAGTTACTCTGTTCTTATGAACTTAATACTCTAGATGCATGCTGGATAGCGGTCGATGTGTGGAGTAATAGTAGTAGATGCAGGCAGGAGTCGGTCTACTTGTCTCGGACGTGATGCCTATATACATGATCATACCTAGATATTCTCATAACTATGCTCAATTCTGTCAATTGCTCAACAGTAATTTGTTCACCCACCGTAAAATACTTATGCCCTTGAGAGAAGCCACTAGTGAAACCTATGGCCCCCGGGTCTATTTTCCATCATATTAATCTCCCAACACTTAGTTATTTTTATTGCCTTTTATTTTACTTTGCATCTTTATCATAAAAATACCAAAAATATTATCTTATCATATCTATCAGATCTCACTCTCGTAAGTGACCGTGTAGGGATTGACAACCCCTTATCGCGTTGGTTGCGAGGATTTATTTGTTTGTGTAGGTGCGAGGGACTCGCGCGTAGCCTCCTACTGGATTGATACCTTGGTTCTCAAAAACTGAGGGAAATACTTACGCTACTTTGCTGCATCACCCTTTCCTCTTCAAGGGAAAACCAACGCAGTGCTCAAGAGGTAGCAATACCCATGTTTGAACTATGCATCATGGCAGCAAATTCTCTTTGGCAACCTTTAATTTTTCTGAGAACTCGAACTTTGCAAGAGATAATTCTTCTTGAACCGGGATTTTAAACCGGATATTGAGAGCTTCAAAGCTTTATGGGAGAGAGATGTCTCTTGAACCGGATTTTAAACCGGAATCTTCATTTTGAGCAGGATTTTTTCTGACGGCCTTTAAATTTTCATCAATATAGCAGCAGTCTCCGGGACCAGGTTATCTTCCCTCCAATGACCCGGAGTTATTGAATCTGCTGGAACTGGCAACATTTACTGAGTCATGTCATCGTAGCCCCCGAGTCTTAAGACTACTCGAGGAGCGGGCTTGAGATTCTCCATACTTGACCGTGATATAAACCAGCATGAGTCATTCAATAGCTCAGCGATACAATAATCCCCTTTGCAGTAGACCAATTGTCCTGTATTAGAGAATTTGCAAGCCAGAATGATTGCTCTTTTAAAGAAAACAATATGAAATATAAAAACATACTGGATGGATTTTACCTGATATGTTAAACCAGAAATTATCCACCGCAGAGTTGATCATCACCATGGTGAAGCTGAAATCAATCACGACCAAGTTTGTCGCGGGAGCAGACAGATGAGCCGGCTGCGGCGTTGTAAGCCAGCGCGGACGGGCGAGTCAATCGCAGGCGCGGTAAGCCGCATGGACGGGCGAAGCAGCCGCGTCGTGTTGGTGTAGCAGGGGTGGCGACTTGCTCATGTATCCGTCCAGCAGCACAACATGGACAAATGCTAGTGCAAAAAATACTATTGGCGCACGCCCCTTCGCGATACCTTTGTCACGAATAATGATCCTGCGAAAAATACCACAGACCAGAATAATTGTTCTCAAACAATTTAATATGTACTGATAAAATACATAGAAAGGATAGCACCTGATATTTTTTGTCGGATGAACGTGAACACTGGGATCAAAACATATCAAATGTCTGATGTGGCCCCAGCACCGTATCCCATGCTCTTTTCATACGATGGCAAACCAGTGGCAGCACTTGTACTTGTAGTAGTTTTATCCTACTAATACGTGGGTCGGGTGGCTGACCCTTTGACTTTTCCAGCATCCAGCAACAGAGCCTGTTTTTGCTACTGCAACTCCACAACGCGAAGAGCCCAGTGACGGCGACTTGCAACGACACATGCACGTGGCTGCAGGAGCGATGTGGCCGGCTCAAGGGGAGCAACAGGGCCATGCTCGAGGCAGAGGCGTAAGGCCACAACAGAGGTGGTCACGCGGCCGGGCGGCTCGTGAGGTCGCGACGCACAGAGACAGCGAGTGCTGCAGAGGCGAATGCTGTGCCGGTGAGTGCGGCTTATCACGGAGGTCGGGCGCGACGGCTTGAAGTGGCAGCTCAAGACCGCGGTGGCATGTCGGCTCAACGTAGGAGTGAGATGGCGGCGGAGGCGCGAGACGCCGGGCTTTGCAGACGCGTGGTGGCGGAGGCGTAGTCGCGACAGCCACACCGGAGGTGGGCGGCTCAGCATGGCCACACAGCAACTCGGACGCGACGGCGGCCAGTAGCGCGGACGCGAAGCAAGCACAACGCGGAGACAGCGGGCTGGTTTGAAGAGGAATCAAATAGGGGCGACATGTGGCGGAGCAAAGGCAGAATGAACGGTGAGCTGGGGGGTAGAGTCAAACGGTGATGGCAACTTATGGCAAGGCGCTCGCCGGAAGTCGAAGCAGCTCACAGCAGACCATTGATGTGCGATAGATGAGGTGACTCGGAGATCGAGTCGGTGCCGGGGCACAACCGTCCGGGTCAAGCTCAGAGGAGGAGCAAGGGCGCGGGCATGGGCGGTGAGCCGGCGCGCGTTGATGGCAGCAGCTGACAAGAGTGGTGAGCCGGCGTCTGGGAAGCAGTAGTAGCGAGTCGGCACGATGGGTACCGGGGCCTAGGCGACCGTGTGCGCACAGGGCAGCGTTGTAGCGGGAAGTCTGTTGGGGCCTAACCCTAGCTAGCTCGAACTAGTTTTCAGGGACGGAGGTAGATTGTTTTTTGGCAACAAACCACAATGCCGAACGCCCTTTTTCTCTGTTATATATATATAGCTGGCCAAACCAGATCGTATCTGGACTCCTAACCATCTACGCATAACAACCTGGACTAACAAACCAAATCACGGCCGGCTTTGTAGCACACGGGACGCAGCGCCCAAGCTTCCTTTCGTACGCACGCACGTACGAGCGCCCAGGGACTCTGCTCGCCTACGCCGTCCTCTACTACGCGTTCTGATGCGTCCAGCCGCGACTGCTGCTAACTGACTATGACTCGATCATGAGCACAGACTCGACACGCACCCAACGCACGCACACACGCACGCTCGCCACGGCTTCAGGCATGACCAGCACGCACGCACACACTGGTCACCACCACCGTCGTGTCTTATTCCTAACAATCTCCCCCTAAGACACGACCTACAATAGGGCCGGCTCGTCGTCGATGTCGGCGAGGAGCACCTTCTCCTTCTTCGGCTGCCGGCAGTCGCGGGAGAAGTGGCCACGAACGCCATAGTTGTAGCACTTCCCGCGCCACCGTCTCGTGCCCGAGGCCACGCTGCTCGCACCGTCGTCGTGGTCGAGGTTGCCGCCACGCTGACGTTGCCGTGCCTCCCACTGGGCCGCCGTGAACATCAGCTGATCGCCGCCTCGTCCACCATTGTCCTGCGTGTGCCGACGTAAGCGTTCGTCAAACGCCTTGAGCCTGCTCAACGCCTCCTCGAATGTCATCGTCTCCATGTTGCAGAACTGCTCGATCCCGGCCACCGCGGCATACAACCGATCAGGCACCGTGTCGAGCAGTTTTTTCACCATGGCGGCGTCGCCGAGCATCGAGCCGAGGCCAGCATACCTTGCTGCCATGCCGCCGATCTTGCCAACGTACGCGTCCAGCGCCTCCCCCTCCTCCATGCGCAACTTGTCGAACTCGCCGCGGAGAGTGGAGAGCCGCGCCGCCTGGACCCGATCGGCACCGACGAACCTCATCTTCAAGCTGGCCCACACCTCAGCCGCTGTCTTCTTCGTCGATACCTGCATCAACAAGTCTTCGGAGAGCGCACCGAACAGCACCGCCCTCGCCGTCTTGTTTTTCCCTGCGTCGACCGCCGCGCCGCTCGCCGGCGACACCGCTTCCCAGAGGTTCTGGGCATCGAGGATGGCTTCGGCCTTGATCGCCCACACCGTGTAGTTGTCCGGTGTGAACATCGGCATCGGCATCGACACCATGCTACTCCTTGCGCCGTGCGGGACGATCGCCATGGCCACGAGCACAGGAACAAACGAGGCTCTGTATACCAATTGTTGGGGCCTAACCCTAGCTAGCTCGAACTAGTTTTCAGGGACGGAGGTAGATTGTTTTTCTGGCAACAAACCACGCGCCGAATGCCCTTTTTCTCTGTTATATATATAGCTGGCCAAACCAGATCGTATCTGGACTCCTAACCATCTACGCATAACAACCTGGACTAACAAACCAAATCACGGCCGGCTTTGTAGCACAGGGGACGCATCGCCCAAGCTTCCTTTCGTACGCACGCACGTACGAGCGCCCAGGGACTCTGCTCGCCTACGCCATCCTCTACTACGTGTTCTGACGCGTCCAGCCACGACTGCTGCTAACTGACGACGACTCGATCATGAGCACAGACTCGACACGCACCCAACGCATGCACACACGCACGCTCGCCACGGCTTCAGGCATGACCAGCACGCACGCACACACTGGTCACCACCACCGCCGTGTCTTATTCCTAACAAAGTCCAAGCGAAACAGGGGCAGAGGAGGTAAGGCAGCGATGAAGGCCGGCCTGGCCCGGACAACTCAATCATGCAACCACGTGGGCGCTTGCATGCAGGGCCTCGGCGGAGGCGGTAGGAGCAGCAGAGGCGGTAGGAGCAGCAGAGGCGGCGACCGCTGCGGGGGCGCGGAGGTGTCAGACGAGGGCGAGGCAGACCCGGCATGATGCTGCTTCAGACTCGGATAACCGAACGCTGGGCCGGTGACGAAAACGGGTGGCCCTCGGCCGGGGGGATAAGTCGGCTTGGTAAGGAGGTAGAGGCGAGCAACGGCAGCGACTCGTTGCAAGGATTGCCCCAGGCGGCTCCTCGGCCACACGGGCCGGTGACGCGGCAAACCATCGCGGCGGCGGGACGATCCGGGGCAGCTCGGAGGCACTCGCAAACCATGGCCGAGTCCTCTTCCAAGTCGCAGAGGTTTGACTAACCCTTCTCCGGGTTGTAGTTGGTTTCGATCACAGCAGCTTCTCGCTGATTAAGTATGGACGTGCCTGCTATGTTTGACAGAACTTGCTAAATTTAATAGATCACATAAGGCGGCAGCTTCACCTCGGCGAGTCCGATCTCGGCGGTTCAAGGGTATTGCAGTTCAGGGACGTGGCGACGTATAGATGCCACCTTAACTCTTTCGATCTCAATCTCACATGCACCGCCGCTGAACCTTTCTTTAATCTTGACTGATGCTCTTGAACTTAACGTGAATTCTTCCATGCCGGCTCTTTTTCATCCGGAAGGCCGCGAACTTCTCGAACCCTAGGAAAGATCCGTCCAAGAACTCAACACCACCGTGCGTCGCGGCCCCACGGTGGGCGCCAACTGTCATGGAATTGTCACGGCAGATGTCCTTAGTGAGAGACATGACAAGGGTTTAGACATCTTCGGGCCCCGGGGAAATATCATCCAGTAACAACCCTACATGTTGTTTGTGGCTAGGTCTCATTATCATCACGAGGGAGTCGCCGTATAAGCCGGCTCCCCTTTAGTTGTGTCTAGCCTTAGCGATTATTTTTCCCCTCTCTCTTGGGGTGCCCTGCCCCTCCTTATATATGTTGAAGGGGCAGGTTACATGACTAGTCCTAGTAGGATCAGGATTACTCTATTACGAGTGGAGTCCTAGTCTTGCTTCCTTTGTAGGAGAATATTCCTTATGCCTTTCCTCTTAAGCCGGCCCACCATAACATGAGCCGGCCTTCTGGGCCTTGGGCCTAGTCCTCTATCTGACCCGCTGTCGAGGCCATCAGTGAGTCGCCAGGCCCGTGAGTCGTCAGACCAGTAAGCCGCCAGACTCGTAAGTCGCCAATCCTCTGGCAGGTTACCAATGAAACGCCAAGTCCCAGCCGGGTCATATATCCGGTCGGGTCACACCGCGGGGTATATCCCCGACACCAAGCCTGTGTCCATTCAAGCCCATGAAAGGCCAACAAGTTTGAATTGTCATTCAAACTTGAACATGAACTTGGCTATCCAAGATTCATAGACCATGGCTCTGGTTGCAAGATTCCTTTTGCAGAATCTGGCAACCACAACTTTGCATCACATACCCCTTATGTGGTGAACCCTTTTAATTTGAAACTTACATATGAACGCTTATGTCACATGTATTCCAAGTGATAACCACTATGTTGTTTCCCAAACTCTATGAGTTGACACTTGATGGATGATCTCACAACACAGTCGACATTGACACCATGAACCACACTGTTGCTTGTTAGATTGTTTTGTATCGTTGCTTACAAGTACTCTACGATAGATTGTTTAGAGAGCGAATAGTAGCTTTATCAAGATTGTGTATATGAAGAACTTCAACAGTTACCAATATTTGTTTATGTGAAGAACATCAACGATTACCAGGCAAGTTGCACTTCTTTTTAAAAAAAATACACCATGCTGTGTGATAACCCACAAGTATATGGGGTCACAACAGTTTTCGAGGGTAGAGTATTCAACCCAAATTTATAGATTGACACAAGGGGAGCCAAATAATACTTGCAAGTATTAGCAGCTGAGTTGTCAATTCAACCACACCTGGAGATTAATTATCTGCAGCAAAGTGATCACTAGCAAATTAATATGATAGTTTTGATAATAATAGCGACATCAACAGTAATGGTAACAGTGATAGCAATAGTTTTGTAACAAGTGCAACAGTAACGATAGCAGTGGTAACTTGGCAAGATCAATATGTAGGAAAATTGTAGGCATTGGATCGGTAATTCGTTGGATGATATTCATCATGTGACAGTCATAACCTAGGGCGATACGGCGCTAGCTCTAGTTCATAAATATAATGTAGGCATGTATTCCGTAAATAGTCATACATGCTTATGGAAAGAACTTGCATGACATCTTTTTTCCTACCCTCCCGTGGCAGCGGGGTCTGCTATCTCTTGAGCATTGCGTTGGTTTTCCCTTGAAGAGGAAAGGGTGATGCAGCAAAGTAGCGTAAGTATTTCCCTCAGTTTTTGAGAACCAAGGTATCAATCCAGTAGGAGGCCACGCACGAGTCCCTCGCACCTACACAAACAAATAAAAGCCTCGCAACCAACGCAATAAAGGGGTTGTCAATCCCTTTACGGTCACTTATGAAAGTGAGATCTGATAGATATGATAAGATAATATTTTTGGTATTTTTATGATAAAGATGCAAAGTAAAATAAAAGGCAATAAAAATAACTAAGTGTTGGAAGATTAATATGATGGAAAATAGACCCGGGGGCCATAGGTTTCACTAGTGGCTTCTCTCAAGAGCATAAGTATTACGGTGGGTGAACAAATTAATGTTGAGCAATTGATAGAATTGAGCATAGTTATGAGAATATCTAGGTATGATCATGTATATAGGCATCATGTCCATCACAAGTAGACCGACTCCTGCCTGCATCTACTACTATTACTCCACACATCGACCGCTATCCAGCATGCATCTAGAGTATTAAGTTCATAAGAACAGAGTAACGCTTTAAGTAAGATGACATGATGTAGAGGGATAAACTCATGCAATATGATATAAACCCCATCTTATTATCCTTGATGGCAACAATACAATACGTGCCTTGCTACCCCTGTTGTCACTGGGAAAGGACACCGCAAGATTGAACCCAAAGCTAAGCACTTCTCCCATTGCAAGAAAGATCAATCTAGTAGGCCAAACCAAACTGATAATTCGAAGAGACTTGCAAAGATAACCAATCATACATAAAAGAATTCGGAAGATTCAAATAGTGTTCATAGATAAACTTGATCATAAACCCACAATTCATCGGTCTCAACAAACACACCGCAAAAGAAGATTACATCGAATAGGTCTCCACGAGAATCGTGGAGAACTTTGTATTGAGATCCAAAGAGAGAGAAGAAGCTAATAACTATGGACCCGAAGGTCTGAGGTAAACTACTCACACATCATCGGAGAGGCTATGGTGTTGATGTAGAAGCCCTCCGTGATCAATGCCCCCTCCGGCGGAGCGCCGGAAAAGGCCCCAAGATGGGATCTCACGGGTACAGAAGGTTGCGGCGGTGGAATTAGGTTTTTTTGGCTCCGTATATGATCGTTTGGGGGTACGTAGGTATATATAGGAGGAAGAAGTACGTCAGTGGAGCAACATGGGCCCCACGAGGGTGGAGGGCGCGCCCAGGGGGGTAGGCGCGCCCCCTGCCTCGTGCTCTCTTGGTTGCTTTCTTGACGTAGGGTCCAAGTCCTCTGGATCACGTTTGTTCCAAAAATCACGTTCCCGAAGGTTTCATTCCGTTTGGACTCCGTTTGATATTCTTTTTCTGCGGAACTCTGAAATAGGCAAAAAACAGCAATTCTAGGTTGGGCCTCCGGTTAATAGGTTAGTCCCAAAAATAATATAAAAGTGTATAATAAAGCCCATTAAACATCCAAAACAGAATATAATATAGCATGGAGCAATCAAAAATTATAGATGCGTTGGAGACGTATCAAGCATCCCCAAGCTTAATTCTTGCTCGTCCTCGAGTACGTAAATGATAAAAACAGAATTTTTGATGTGGAATGCTACTTAGCATAATTTCAATGTAATTCTTCTTATTGTGGCACGAATGTTCAGATTTGATATGATTCAAGATAAAGTTTAATGTTGACATAAAAACAATAATACTTCAAGCATGCTAACCAAGCAATTATGTCTTATCAAAATAACATAGCCAAAGCAAGTTATCCCTACAAAATCATATAGTCTGGCTATGCTCCATCTTCCCCACACAAAATATTCATATCATGTACAACCCCGGTTTTAGCCAAGCAATTGGTTCATACTTTTTAACGCGCTTCAGCCTTTTCAACTTTTACGCAATACATGAGCGCAAGCCATGGATATAGCACTATGGTGGA
The DNA here is from genome assembly GCF_002575655.3 of Aegilops tauschii subsp. strangulata. NCBI lineage: Eukaryota > Viridiplantae > Streptophyta > Magnoliopsida > Poales > Poaceae > Aegilops > Aegilops tauschii. Next base: position 233,930,643 of record NC_053039.3, read on the forward strand.
ATAAGGTATAATGATAGGGGTTATGTGGGAAGACAAAAAAGGATAAAGTCTCACATTGACGCGGCTAATCAACGGGCTAGGGAGATGCCCGTCAATTGATGTCAATGCAAGGAGTAGGGATTGCTATGCAACGGATGCACTAGAGCTATAAATGTATGAAAGCTCAACAAAAGAACTAAGTGGGTGTGCATCCAACTTGCTTGCTCACGAAGACCTAGGGCATTTGAGGAAGCCCATTGTTGGAATATACAAGCCAAGTTCTATAATGAAAAATTCCCACTAGTATATGAAAGTGATAAAAAAAGAGACTCTCTATCATAAAGATCATGGTGCTAATTTGAAGCACAAGTGTGGATAAAGGATAGTAGCATTGTCCCTTTTTATTTCTCTTTTCTTTCTCTTTTTTTTCTTCTTTTTTTCGGCCTTCCTTTTTTTTATTTGGCCTTTCTCTACTCACGCTTCATCGGAGAGGCAATGGTGTTGACATAGAAGCCCTCCATGATCGATTCCCCCTCGGGCAGGATGCCATAAAAGGCCCCAAGATGGGATCTCACAGGTACAGAAGGTTGCGGCGGTGGAAAAGTTGTTTTCGTGGCTCCCCTGGATGTTTTGGGGGTATAAGAGTATATATAGGAGGAAGAATTAGGTCAGGAGACCTATGAGGGGCCCACAAGGTTGGGAGGCGCGCCCCACCCCCTGGGCGCGCCCTCCACCCTTGTGGCCGCCTCGAGGCTCCTCTGACTTGCACTCCAAGTCTCCTGGGTGTCTTCTGGTCCAAGAAAAATCATCGCGAAAGTTTTATTCTGTTTGGACTCCGTTTGGTATTCCTTTTCTGTGAAACTCGAAAACAAGAAAAAACAGAAATTGGCTCTAGGTTAATAGGTTAGTCCCAAAAATCATATAAAATAGCATATTAATGCATAGAAAACATCCAAAATAGATAATATAATAGCATGGAACCATAAAAATATAGATACGTTGGAGACGTATGAAGCATCCCCAAGCTTAATTCCTGCTCGTCCTCGAGTAGGTAAATGATAAAAATAGAATTTTGATGTGGAATGCTACCTATCATATTTATCCATGTAATTCTCTTTATTGTGGCATGAATGTTCAGATTCGTAAGATTCAAAACAAAAGTTTAATATTGACATAAAAACAATAATACTTCAAGCATACTAAAAAACTAATTATGTCTTCTCAAAATAACATGGCCAAAGAAAGCGTATCCCTACAAAATCATATAGTCTGCCTATGCTCCATCTTCATCACACAAAATATTTAAATCATGCACAACCCCGATGACAAGCCAAGCAATTGTTTCATACTTTTGATGTTCTCAAACTTTTTCAACTTTCACGCAATACATGAGCGTGAGCCATGGACATAGCACTATAGGTGGAATAGACGGTGGTTGTGGAGAAGAAAAAAGAAGGAGATAGTCTCACATCAACTAGGCGTATCAACGGGCTATGGAGATGCCCATTAATAGATATCAATGTGAGTGAGTAGGGATTGCCATGCAATGGAAACACTAGAGCTATAAGTTTATGAAAACTCAGAAATTAACTAAGTGGGCGTGCATCCAAATCGCTTGCTCACGAAGACCTAGGGCAATTTGAGGAAGCCCATCATTGGAATATACAAGCCAAGTTCTATAATGAAAAATTCCCACTAGTATATGAAAGTGATATCATAGGAGACTCTTTATCATGAAGATCATGGTGCTACTTTGAAGCACAAGTGTGGCAAAAAAGAATAGTAACATTGCCCTTCTCTCTTTTCTCCTATTCTTTTTATTTTTTTATTTGGGCCTTCTCTCATTTTTTGGCCTCTTTTTTTTGTCCGGAGTCTCATCTCGACTTGTGGGGGAATCATAGTCTCCATCATTCTTTCCTCACATGGGACAATGCTCTAATAATGAAGATCATCACAGTTTTATTTACTTACAACTCAAGAATTACAACTCGATACTTAGAACAAAATATGACTCTATGTGAATGCCTGCGGCGGTGTACCGGGATGTGGAATGAATCAAGAGCGACATGTATAAAAAATGATGAACGGTGGCTTTGCCACAAATACGATGTCAACTACATGATCATGCAAAGCAATATGACAATGATGGAGCGTGTCATAATAAATGGAATGGTGGAAAGTTGCATGGCAATATATCTCGGAATGGCTATGGAAATGCCATAATAGGTAGGTATGGTGGCTGTTTTGAGGAAGGTATATGGTACCGGCGAAAGTTGCGCGGTACTAGAGAGGCTAGCAATGGCGGAGAGGTGAGAGTGCGTATAATCCATGGAGTCAACATTAGTCATAAAGAACTCACATACTTATCGCAAAAATCTATTAGTCATCGAAACAAAGTACTACGCACATGCTCCTAGGGGGATAGATTGGTACGAAAAGACCATTGCTCGTCCCCGACCGCCACTCATAAGGAAGACAATCAAAAAATAAATCATGCTCCGACTTCATCACATAACGGTTCACCATACGTGCATGCTACGGGACTCACAAACTTTAACACAAGTATTTCTCAAATTCACAACTACTTACTAGCATGACTCTAATATCACCATCTTCAAATCTCAAAACAATCATAAGGAATCAAACTTATCATAGTATTCAATGCACTTTATATGAAAGTTTTTATTATATCCCTCTTGGATGCCTATCATATTAGGACTAAGTTTATAACCAAAGCAAATTACCATGCTGTTTAGAGACTCTCAAAATAATATAAGTGAAGTACGAGAGTTCATCAATTTCTATAAAATAAAACCACCACCATTCTCTAAAAAGATATAAGTGAAGCACTAGAGCAAATTTTGCCTAGCTCAAAATATATAAGTGAAGCACATAGAGCATTCTAATAAATCACGATTCATGCGTGTCTCTATCAAAAGGTGTGTACAGCAAGGATGATTGTGGCAAACTAAAAAGCAAAGACTCAAATCATACAAGACGCTCCAGGCAAAACTCATATCATATGGTGAATAAAAATATAGCCTCAAGTAAAGTTACCGATAGACGAAGACGAAAGAGGGGATGCCTTCCCAGGGCATCCCCAAGCTTAGGATTTTTGACATCCTTGAATATTACCTTGGGGTGCCTTGGGCATCCCCAAGCTTAGGCTCTTACCACTCCTTATTCCATAGTCCATCAAATCCTTACCCAAAACTTGAAAACTTCACAACACAAAACTCCAACAGAAAATCTCGTAAGCTCCGTTAGTATAAGAAAATAAATCACCACTTTTGGTACTATTGTGAACTCATTCTTTATTTATATTGGTGTAATATCTACTGTATTACAACTTTTCCATGGTTCATACCCCCCGATACTAGCCATAGATGCATCAAAATAAGCAAACAACATGCGAAAAACAAAATCTGTCAAAAACAGAATAGTCTATAGCAATCTGACTATTTCGAATACTTCTGTAACTCTAAAAATCCTGAGAAAATAGGAAGTCCTAGATAATTTGTCTATTAATGTTCTGCAAAAATAATCAACAAAAAATCACTCTCCAGTAAAAAATGAGAATTGTTTTCGTTAGCGCAAAAGTTTCTGTTTTTCAGCAAGATCAAATTAACTATCACCGTAGGTTATCCCATAGGCCTTACTTGGAAAAAACACTAATTTAAGTACAAAACCACATCTAAACAGAGGCTAGATGATTTATTCAAAGCAAAACAGGACCTGAAAAGCAAAAACAAAAATAAAATTGGGTTGCCTCCCAACAAGCGCTATTGTTTAACGCCCCTAGCTAGACATAAAAACACGAATAGATCTAAGTATTATCATCTTTGGCATGCAATTCTTTAATCACACACTCATGATTCTTAGGAGATTTTTTTGTTTCGAAAATTATCAAACTCCTAAGCAAGAAATCAAGAAATTCATTTGTGACAATAGGTTCCTTAATAATATCGAGAAAATTGGGGTGAACACTAATTGATTTGAGATTTCATTGTTCTTACTAGAAGATTCACCCTTATTTTTAGGAACATAAGTAAACTTGGCAATCTTGGTAGGAGAAGGATTTGGAGTAGTTTTAACGGAGCAAAAAGTGGAACCCAAGTTGGTAGTAATATCTTCTAGTTTGCCAATTCTAGTAGAATCTTGATCTATCTTTTCATTAACTATGGGTTCCTTTTCCCTAAGATTCTTTAGTGTAACTCCTACTTAGATCCGTATTGAGTAATCAGATTGTGAATCTTTTTATCTAAATTTTCAATCAACTCAACGGTAGCAATTTTATTTTCAATAATATCCAATCTTTGCATAACATGTTCCAAGGTTAAAACAGTTCCATTAACCAAAAGAGGTGGTGGGCCTAGCAAATATATCATGGCATTATAAGAATCGAAAATATGGCTCCCCAAGAAATTTCCCCCAGTAATGGTATCTAGAACATATCTATTACAAGGAGTAATGCCTACGTAAAAATTGCAAAGAAGAACGGAAGTAGATTGCTTTCGAGTAGATCTATTTTGAGCATTGCATATTCTATACCAAGCATCTTTTAAATTATCTCCTTCCCTTTGTTTGAAGTTGGGAACCTCATTATCAGGAGTGCTAACAAGGATAGGAGGACTAGCCATCGAAGCGAAATAAATGCACAGAATGTGAACGAAGAATATGAACGGAAGAGGGGCGAAGAAAAGGTGAATCTTTTCGAAATTCGTTTTAGAAGTGGGGGAGAGGAAGACGAGAGGTGAATGGCGAATAATGTAATGCGAGAGATGAGAGTTTATGATGGGTACTTGGTATGTCTTGACTTGGTGTAGATCTCCCCGGCAACGGCGCCAGAAATCCTTCTTGCTACCTCTTGAGCTTGTGTTGGTTTTTCCCTTGGGTGATGCAGCAAAGGAGCGTAAGTATTTCCCTCAGTTTTGAGAACCAAGGTATCAATCCAGTAGGATACTACGCAACAAGCCACCGAATACCTGCACAAACAAACACCAACTTGCAACCAACACGACAAAGGGTTTGTCAATCCCTTCACGGTTATTCGCAAAGTGAGATCTAGAGATGGATAAACGGTAAAGTAATATTTTTGGTATTTTTGGTTTATGGAACGGAAAGTAAAGATTGCAAAAGAAAGTAAATAGGAAACTAAGATTGTAGATCGGAAACTTATATGATGGAAAATAGACCCGGGGGCCATAGGTTTCACTAGAGACTTCTCTCAAGATAGAAATTATTACGGTGGGTGAACAAATTACTGCCGAGCAATTGATAGAAAAGCACAAAGTTATGACGATATCTAAGGCAATGATCATGAATATAGGCATCACGTCGGTGTCAAGTAGACCGAAACGATTCTGCATCTACTACTATTACTCCACACATCGACCGCTATCCTGCATGCATCTAGAGTATTAAGTTCATAAAGAACGGAGTAACGCCTTAAGCAAGATGACATGATGTAGAGAAATTACCTCAAGCAATATGATGAAAACCCCATCTTTTTATCCTTGGTGGCAACAATACAATACGTGCCTTGCTGCCCCTACTGTCACTGGGAAAGGACATCGCAAGATTGAACCCAAAGCTAAGCACTTCTCCCATTGCAAGAAAAACCAATCTAGTTGGCCAAACCAAATCGAACCTGCAAAGATATCAAATCCTGCATAAAATAATTCAGAGGAGATTCAAATAATATTCATAGATAAGATGATCATAAATCCATAATTCATTGGATCTCGGCAAACACACCGCAAAAGAGTATTACATCGAATATACTCCAAGAACATCAAGGAGAACTTTGTATTGAGAATCAAAGAGAGAGAAGAAGCCATCTAGCTACTAGCTATGGACCCATAGGTCTGAAGTAAACTACTCACGCTTTATCGGAGAGGCAATGGTGTTGATGTAGAAGCCCTCCGTGATCGATTCCCCCTCAGGCAGGATGCCAGAAAAGGCCCCAAGATGGGATCTCACGGGTACAGAAGGTTGCGGCGGTGGAAAAGTGGTTTTCGTGGCTCCCATGGATGTTTTTGGGGTATAAGAGTATATATAGGAGGAAGAATTAGGTCAGGAGACCTACGAGGGGCCCACAAGGTTGGGGGGCGTGCCCCACCCCCTGGGCACGCCCTCCACCCTTGTGGCCACCTCGAGGCTCCTCTGACTTGCACTCCAAGTCTCCTGGTCCAAGAAAAATCATCGCGAAAGTTTTATTCCGTTTGGTATTCCTTTTCTGCGAAACTCTAAAACAAGAAAAAAAAACAGAAATTGGCTCTAGGTTAATAGGTTAGTCCCAAAAATCATATAAAATAGCATATTAATGCATATAAAACATCCAAAACAGATAATATAATAGCATGGAACAATCAAAAATTATAGATACGTTGGAGACGTATCAATGTCTATCTTATACTGCTGCAACCTCGACGTCTTACGTCTCGCCGGAGCTGCTCCAGCGACGGAACCATCCATCACAATTGAGCAGTACCCTGGACGCTGTCTACAGACACCTCAGATCTTCCTCCACACCTCCGACAACCACCTCTGCCGCAACTTCTTCAGCGACCAACCCAATGATGCTGAGGTCGACACGAGTACGCCAAAGAGGTTGCACACTTGTCGCATCACTTATTACTCTACATTCATGTCTCTCCATTAGGGCTATTTTGATTCAAAGGATAAACATAGCAATAGGAAATTTTCCTATGGTACCTACTATTCAATTATTCATGCATTTCATTGAAAGGAATGGAGCAAAACATCCACCTGGACCTACTTTTCAAAATCCTATGCATGAAAACAAGTTAGTGGCAGAATAACATTCCAGTACACACTTTCATATGGTTTCACTTTAATTTGGCCATGTTTCCATGTTTCTTTGCATTCCTCCGCTCTTCCAATTCCTGTGAACCAAACACCCAAGTTGATAGAAATCATGTGTTTACAAATGCTTTGTTTCCCACGTGCATTCCTATCCTATTTCAGTATTTTTCCTATCCCTGCGTTTTTAGAATCTTGCAAGCCAAAGGAGCCCTTACAGAATCACTTCACTTACAAATAGGTGTCGAAGAAAATTTTGTGTGGTTTGTCCTGCTCCTACAGCGATGTCGTCCACCTTACCTGAGCTGCTCCATCGACAGAAGCATTCACCATACCAGACATCATGACTCCTGACCATCTTTCATCGCCTCAGATCTCCTTCCTTGTCGCCCGCACCCACTGCAACTGCATCACCATCGTCAACTCAGCAGATGAACCTGAGGAGTACACGGGTCCACAAGAGAGGTCGCACTCTTTTATTTCTGCTTATGTTATGCATTGCTTAATATTACTTGCTACTTTATCATCCTGTTCACCTCTTAGACTCCAAGTCAGGTCCAAATTAATGTTCAAACTTGAGTTTTAAAATGCTTGTGGGGCACATATCAAGGCAGCAATGAATAGTATCTTTGTCTATTATCTGGTTCACCTAGGGTATGCCTATGTTCTTCATCTTGGGTGGGAAACAAATAGTAAAGCAATCATCATCTGTCGTTTTATTAAATTAAAGCTATCATCAGCCTGGTATCATTATTATTGGATGTATCCACTGGTTGTTACCATCACTCTAGATTTCTGCATGCTCTCCTTACATAATCTCACTATATTTTTTTCGTATGCATGTCAGATATTGTACACAGTCATGTTGAACATGTAGAGTAAAAGAGAAGAGTTTTGCGCAGTAATACAATGTCATGCAGACATCGCTCCATGGTGGGTGCAATGGCAATCCCCCCCAGATTGTAACTCAGAGGAAGATATTTGTTCGGAGGCAGATTCGGACGGAGCTAACCACTCCTATTTACCCCTCGAGGTGTTTGCTCTAACTTTGCATGATGATGTTGGTCATATCATGCATATGTTGCCTTGCTGTGCCTACTTTCGACATCATATATGTCATCTTCTTAGTTTAGACATGTTCTGTAATGCCACATGTTTAGTTTCTATATCATATATGTGAAATATGCAATCTCATCTCTTTTAGCCAACCATAATATATGTGAAATATGCAATCACTACAAAAAAAGACACATCCGTGACATTTTGGGCCGAACGAAAAAAAATTCTGTCATACTTATGACACTTCTATGACGATAATTGTGACAAAACCCGGTATCATCATAGATGTGGTGGGGTCCTACTTCTATGACAAAAAATCATGACAGAAAATGGGCTTTTCATCCTGGGCGGGCCGGAGCCACAGCTGCATGACATTCTTTGGGCCGTCCATGACGGAAAAAACCGTGGTAGAAGCGATGGCGAGGAAAATATCGGGGTGTTCCCGGTTACGGTGGGTGGTCGGAGCCGAGCGATGCGCGTTTCTCTCGTACACGCACGCGCATGGGTGCGAGGCGTTGGGCTCTAACTGAACCCGAGTGATTGCACTATAGGCTATGCGTTACTGAACCCGAGCGATCGATCGATGGCTGTTAACTGAACCCGATCGAGCGATTCCTTCGCTACTGCTGCTAACTGAAGCCGATCGATACTGCCTCTGGATGAGCAGTGAGCGTTGCTGGGGGGTTTGGATGAACAGTTCCCGGTGGGGGTGGATGAACAGGACCCCGTGGTGTTGCCTCTGGATGAACAGTACCCCAATTGATCGAGCTAGTTGGGGCTGGATCAACAGGACCCCGTGGAGGGCTGGATGAACAGGACCACCCCGTGGAGGGCAGGATGAACAATAGACGGTGGGGGGCAGGATGCACAGTAGCCCGTGGAGGGGTGGTTGAACAGGAGCCCGTGGAGAGGGTTGGTTGAACAGTAGCCGGTGGAGTGGCGCGCGATGAAAGCTGGATAAACAAGAGCTCGTGGATGAACAGTCGCAGGTGGAGGCTGGAGGAGGTCGACGGTGGATGAACAGTAGCCCGTGGAGGCTGGAGGGGTCGATGGTGGAGATGAACAGTATCCCGTGGAGTCCCGTTTTGCGGTACACCGCACCCCTCCCGATGAACAGGACCCCCGTTTCGACCGTAGCGCTCCAACACAAGTCTGTTTCCTCCGTTTTGCGGTACGCCACACCTCTCCTGATCAACAGGACCCCCGTTTCGACTGTAGGAGGTCCATTTCCTCTGTTTTGCGGTACGCCAGACCCCTCCCGATGAACAGGATCCCGTTTCGAACGTGGTCGGTCGAACACAAGGCTGTTTCCTCCGTTCTGCGGTACGCCAGGCCTCGTTTCCATCGGCTGTTCCATCCAAGCCCTCCCGATGAACACAACGACGCATTCCGTTCCGACCCAGCCGGTTGGCTCCCCATGAACACGACGACGACACTATTTCTCCGTTCCAACCCAACCATGTACACGAGCCCTGGCCGTACGTATGCGCGAGTAGGCGTTCGAGACCCTGCCCGTATGTACGTACGTGGCCGTATTTTCTTTCTTGCACACTGGCCGCTGTACGTACGTGTACATGCTACGTGCGCGCCTCTACTACGACACGTGCGCGCCTCTACATCGACCAGTATGTACGTACACGTTCGCGACCAGAATGACAACCCTATGTACACTTCAAGCAGGTGGGTCCCGACTGTCAGGCACTTCCTTGCTTGCAAAGATGTAGCTGGTGGGTCCCAGCAGTCAGGGGGCGAATCGTTTTTTTTGCCCGGACGCACTTCCTTGTGTGCGAAGATGTAGCTGGTAGGTCCCAGCAGTCAGGGGGAAATATTTTTTTCACGAAATACAGTTTCCCGTCCGGTGGGTCCCTGCTGTCAGGTGGAGGAATAATTATTTTGCGCGTAATAAGGAGGCACTTCCTTGCGGCCGTCGTGGACCCAGCTGTCAGCCTCTCCACGTACAGTACTCTTCCGATGGAAGTCGTTCCTTGACCACGCCGCGCCGAGAGCACCAGGGCGGTGGACGACGGCGAGGCCTAGGAAGGGGACGACGTGGAGCCGGGGAAGACGCGGCAGTGGAAGCCCGCACGGAGAGGAGTACGAGGGTTCACTGGTTCGGCTGCGGTGTGAGGCTGCCGTCGCCGCAGAGCCTGACCAGCGGTGGGACTAGTAGGGGGCGGTGAGGCCTCCGCGGCAGCACAATCGGCAACGGGAGGCAGGAGCATGCAACACAACCGGCGCTGCTTTGGGCGGCTGGAGCAACAAGACCACAGGTTGAAGAAGCACTACGGCCGTTGGATGGACATCGTACGGTCCCTGGAGCTAGAATCGTTCATATTGACTAAGTTGACAAAGCACTCCGTCCCCGTCAACTTAGTAGGCCCACAAGTCAGCCTCCCACCAAGGTGGGTCCCAACCAGCAGGGGAATATTCATTTTTTTGTGCGTAATAAGGAGGCACTTCCGGTGGGTCCGAGCTGACAGCGAGGGAAACGTTTTTTTCGCGCAATACGGTGGCCCGTCCGGTGGGTCCCAGCAGTCAGGGGGAAATGTTTTTTCACAAAATACGGTGGCCCGTCCGGTGGGTCCCTGCTGTCAGGTGGAGGAATCATTATTTTCCGCGTAATAAGGAGGCCCTTGCTGCCATCATGGACCCAGCTGTCAGCCTCTCCACGTACAGTACACGTCCGATGGAAGCCGTTCCTTGACCACGTTGACCACGCCGCGCTGAGAGCACCAGGGCGGTGGACGACGGCGAGGCCTAGGAAGGGGACGACACGGAGCCGGGGAAGACGCGGCAGTGGAAACCCGCACGGAGAGGAGTACGAGGGTTCACTGGTTCGACTGCGGTGTGAGGCTGCCGTCGCCGCAGGGCCTGGACAGCGGTGGGAATAGTAGGGGGCATTGAGGCCTCTGCGGCAGCACAGCCGGCCACGGGAGGCAGGAGCATGCGGCACGACCGGCGCTGCTTTGGGCGGCTGGAGCAAGTAGACCAGAGGTTGAAGAAGCACTACGGCCATTGGATGGACATCGTACGGTCACTGCAGCTAGAATTGTTTATATTGACTAAGTTGACAAAGCCCTTGGTACGCGTCAACTTAGTAGGCCCACAGGTCAGCTTCCGAAACGGTGTGCCCCAGATGTCAGGGGGAGGAATCATTTTTTGGGCGGGTGCTACCTCTTGAGCACTGCATTGGTTTTCCCTTGAAGAGGAAAGGGTGATGCAGCAAAGTAGCGTAAGTATTTCCCTTAGTTTTTGAGAACCAAGGTATCAATCCAGTAGGAGACTACGCGCGAGTCCCTCGCACCTACACAAAACAAATAAATCCTCGCAACCAACGCGATAAGGGGTTGTCAATCCCTTCACGGTCACTTACGAGAGTGAGATCTGATAGATAAGATAGGATAATATTTTTGGTATTTTTGTGATAAAGATGCAAAGTAAAGAAAGCAAAATAAAGACGGCGCCAGAAATAGCTTGTTGTCGGGAGATTAATATGATGGAAAATAGACCCGGGGCCATAGGTTTCACTAGTGGCTTCTCTCAAGAGCATAAGTATTTTACGGTGGGTGAACGAATTACTGTTGAGCAATTGACAGAATTGAGCATAGTTATGAGAATATTTAGGTAAGATCATGTATATAGGCATCACGTCCGAGACAAGTAGACCGACTCCTGCCTGCATCTACTACTATTACTCCACCCATCGACCACTATGCAGCATGCATCTAGAGTATTAAGTTCATGAAAACAGAGTAACGCCTTAAGCAAGATGACATGATGTAAAGGGATAAATTCATGCAATATGATAAAAACCCCATCTTGTTATTCTCGATGGCAACAATACAATATGTGCCTTGCTGCCCCTACTGTCACTGGGAAAGGACACCGCAAGATTGAACCCAAAGCTAAGCACTTCTCCCATTGCAAGAAAGATCAATCTAGTAGGCCAAACGAAATTGATAATTCGAAGAGACTTGCAAAGATAACCAATCATACATAAAAGAATTCAGAGAAGATTCAAATATTGTTCATAGATAATCTTGATCATAAACCCACAATTCATCGGTCTCAACAAACACACCACAAAAAGAAGATTACATCGAATAGATCTCCACGAGAGAGGGGGAGAACATTGTATTGAGATCCAAAAAGAGAGAAGAAGACATCTAGCTAATAACTATGGACCCGAAGGTCTGAAGTAAACTACTCACACTTCATCGGAGAGGCTATGGTGTTGATGTAGAAGCCCTCCGTGATGGATGCCCTCTCCAGCGGAGCTCCGGAACAGGCCCCAAGATGGGATCTCGTGGGTACAGAAGGTTGCGGCGGTGGAATTAGGTTTTTGGCTCCGTCTCTGATCGTTTGGGGGTACGTAGGTATATATAGGAGGAAGGAGTACGTCGGTGGAGCAACTGGGGGCCCACGAGGGTGGAGGGCGCGCCCTAGGGGGGTAGGCGCGCCCCCTACCTCGTGGCCTCCTCCTTTGTTTCTTGACGTAGGGTCCAAGTCTCCCGGATCATAATCTTCCTAAAAATCACGTTCCCGAAGGTTTCATTCCGTTTGGACTCCGTTTGATATTCCTTTTCTGCGAAACTCTGAAATAGGCAAAAAAACAGCAATTCTGGGTTGGGCCTCCGGTTAATAGGTTAGTCCCAAAAATAATATAAAAGTGAATAATAATGCCCAATAATGTCCAAAACAGTAGATAATATAACATGGAGCAATCAAAAATTATAGATACGTTGGAGACGTATCAAGCATCCCCAAGCTTAATTCCTGCTCGTCCTCGAGTAGTTAAATGATAAAAAACAGAATTTTTGATGCGGAGTGCCACTTGGCATAATTTCAATGTAATTCTTCTTAATTGTGGTATGAATATTCAGATCCGAAAGATTCAAGACAAAAGTTCATATTGACATCAAAATAATAATACTTCAAGCATACTGACAAAGCAATCATGTCTTCTCAAAATAACATGGCCAAAGAAAGTTATCCCTACAAAATCATATAGTCTGGTTATGCTCTATCTTCACCACACAAAGTATTTAAATCATGCACAACCCCGATGACAAGCCAAGCAATTGTTTGATACTATTGACATTTTCAAAACTTTTTCAATCTTCACGCAATACATGAGCGTGAGCCATGGACATGGCACTATATGTGGAATAGAATGGTGGTTGTGGAGAAGACAAAAAGGGAGAAGATAGTCTCACATCAACTAGGCGTATCAACGGGCTATGGAGATGCCCATCAATAGATATCAATGTGAGTGAGTAGGGATTGCCATGCAACGGATGCACTAGAGCTATAAGTATATGAAAGCTCAACAAAGGAAACTAAGTGGGTGTGGATCCAACTCGCTTGCTCACGAAGACCTAGGGAATTTTGAGGAAGCCCATCATTGGAATATGCAAGCCAAGTTCTATAATGAAAAATTACCACTAGTATATGAAAGTGACAAAATGAGAGACTCTCTATCATGAAGATCATGGTGCTACTTTGAAGCACAAGTGTGGTAAAAGGATAGTAACATTGTCCCTTCTCTCTTTTTCTCTCATTTTTTTATTTGGGCCTTTTCACTTTTTTTATGGCCTCTTTTTTTTTGTCCGGAGTCTCATCCCGACTTGTGGGGGAATCATAGTCTCCATCATCCTTTTCCTCACTTGGGACAATGCTCTAAAAATGATGATCATCACACTTTTATTTTCTTACAACTCAACAATTACAACTCGATACTTAGAACAAAATATGACTCTATATGAATGCCTCCGGCGGTGTACCGGGATATGCAATGAATCAAGAGTGACATGTATGAAAGAATTATGAACGGTGGCTTTGCCACAAATACGATGTCAACTACATGATCATGCAAAGCAATATGACAATGATGGAGCGTGTCATAATAAACGGAACGGTGGAAAGTTGCATGGCAATATATCTTGGAATGGCTATGGAAATGCCATGATAGGTAGGTATGGTGGCTGTTTTGAGGAAGGTTTATGGTGGGTGTATGATACCGGCGAAAAGTGCGCGGTATTAGAGAGGCTAGCAATGGTGGAAGGAAGAAGGGTGCATATAGTCCATGGACTCAACATTAGTCATAAAGAACTCATATACTTATTGCAAAAATCTACAAGTTATCAAAGCAAAGTATTACGCGCATGCTCCTAGGGGGATAGATTGGTAGGAAAAGACCATCACTCGTCCCCGACCGCCACTCATAAGGAAGACAATCAATAAATAAATCATGCTCCGACTTCATCACATAACGGTTCACCATACGTGCGTGCTACGGGAATCACAAACTTTAACACAAGTATTTCTCAAATTCAAAACTACTCAACTAGCATGACTCTAATATCACCATCTTCATGTCTCAAAACAATTATCAAGCATCAAACTTTTCATAGTATTCAACACACTCATAAGAATTCTTAAAAATCTTGTATGCTTAGCATATTAGGATTATTTGTAACATCCCAAATTTTCAATTTGGAATGTTTTACAATTATTAGCTAAGCATCTATGCATTTTGATTGAAATTGAGTGGCATTTGAAAATTTCAGAGGCAGTTGAGTTTGTGTTGTGAATTTGAACTTGATTTGGCATTGAAATTTATTTCAAATATCCCTGACAAATACTTGATCAAAAGTATGAGAGGAGCTAACATGACACTCCAAAAATGTCAGAGGAAATGTATTGCCAAAAAGTTTGAATTCAAATCTGAATTTTATTTGGGATTTCCAGAAATTGTTTTGTTTAGTCTGAGTTTTACCTCTGGAAAAATGTCCACGTTGTAGGATTAATTCCCCTGAGAATTTTGATATATATATATGTCCTATAAAAAGGTATATATATATATATATATTTTTTTTATATTTTTCCTTCCCTCTATTTCAAAAAAAAGGGAAAGCCTCAGGCGCCAGCCAGGCCAACCGGCCCAGCCAGCGCCGAGCGCAGCCCACCAGCGGGCCAGGCGCAGCCCACCGACGCCGAGCCGGCCTGCCCCAGCGCGCTCGCACGCCCGAACCCTCTCCCGATCGGTCGCCCGATCCCCTCTCCCTCTCTCTCTCTCTCACTGACGCGCTGGCCCCACCTCTTTCTTTCCCCTCGCGCACGGCACGCCGCACCGGAGCACGGGCAGAGCGCGCCCGACACCGCGATCTTCTCGGGATCGCGATCCGGCGCCGCCCCCTCGTCCAAGTCCATGTCCTATAAGTTCCCCTCGCTCTCCTCTCCCGAACCCCCTAAAAACCCTAGCCCGAAACGCACCACAGCTCACGCCCTCCTCCTTTGGATCTCGCCGCCGCCGCCGCCTCAGTTCGCCGCCGCCGCTGCCACTGGTGAGCATCCCCCCTTGCTTCCAAGCTACACCACCCGAACCCCCTGTTCGTTCCTCATCTCCCTGACATCCTCTCTTCTCCCAGGGAGCCCCAAAACCGTCGTCCCCGAGCTCGACCGCCGCCCGCCGGAACTGCAGCTCACCAGGGAGTCGTCGCCGTCGCCCCGATCGCCACCGTCGTCCCCGAGCTCCACCAACTCCACCCCCGCCTCCGCAACTCCTCGCGGCACCTCTCCGACACCTTCGCCGACCTCCCCGACTACCGGAGCCGCCGCACCGCCAACGCCCGAGCCGCCGCCGTCGTCTCCGTTCGTCGCCGCCGACGCTGTAAGCCCGAGCTCCCCTCCACCGTTGGATCTCGCATGTATGGCCTAGATTAGAAGCAACGAAGGGGTACGGTTTTATTTAATAGATCGGTTTTACTTACGGTTTTTTTTGTTAGATCGAACCGGTCGACTTTTCTGTTTAGCCGCGGGCGCTTTTTATTTAGATTTTGCCTGAGCGGCATATAGGCCCAATAGCGCGGTTTTCTCTTTAGTTTTATTTCTTCGTTTCTGTTTTAGCAGAATAGTTCTGTTTTTGTTTTTGCTATTTCTTTTAGTTGGTTCAATATTTTTAGTTGATTTTTTTTGTGAGTTTGCAAATTTGTTGTAGTTTCTGTAGAAAATATGTTTAGCCATGTTTAAATTATTAGAAATAGTTTTATATTAGATTTAGACAGATTAGTTTTTCTGCCACAAATTGAGCTAGGATTTTTTTTTGTGATTCTTTTTGCTACTGCTTAGTTGTGACCATGCCTAGCAGTAGGAACTTGTTTGGGTATTTTAGATTTAGTAAACAATTAGTTTTATGTCGAAATCAAGTTTTTCTTGTTTATTTAGCTAACTGTTGTTTTCCTACTGTTCTAGTTAGCAAATTATTTTATTTTTATTATTTTATATTTTATTTTAGATTAGTTTCTGTAGCTACAGAGGATGAACTTTTATTTACAGTAGAATAAGACTTTTATTTTATTTTCTTTGCTAGGATTGTTTTAGGCATAATAGGAGTTCTATAATAGCTTTTGATGTGATTCTTTTTGCTCCTAGTTTGTATGATGTTTTCCCTTCTGTTAGTTAGCAAAACCAATGCTTAGGTTCTGTTAAGAAAAGTTTTAGTTGTGTAAAACTATTTCTTAGTTGTTGCTTGATATGATGAAAACCTTGATTTGCTTTCTCCGAGTTTTTCTTTGGTTTTGGTTTGAGTGCTTGGGTGTTTTACTTCAACTTGCTGTTATGTTATATTGTGCTATACTTATTTGTGCTATTGTTTGACTCGGTAGAATTCCCGGAGTGCGAAGCCTGCTATTACGAGTCGCTAGCTTTCGAAGACCGTCAGCCAGGCAAGTCATTTGATCATGTTTTTACAATACCTATGATTTTATTGCATTAGAGTTATACCTCCCCACCATGCATGCAGTAGGAGAATTTTGTTAAGTTATGTTCTTGAGTAGTATCATGAGGTAGGATGAACCCTTCTCCCTTGTTACCGATGCCCGGGACGATGTAGTTGATTGCGATGCTTTAGTAGACGGGGTTGGTTGAGTGATTCATAAGGGAGATGTGAGAGTCAAGATGATGACAACCCCATGACGCCAAGCTCAAGATGGACTTCAAAATTCACTACTGGGTGGAGGACGGTTGACGGGCACCCTGGAGAAACCAGCGGATGGCCGGGATGCATGGAGAAGCGCCATGACATCTTGCGGAAAGCTTCACCCAGCCACGAAGAGACGGATGGATACCCCATTGACCGGAAGCTTACCTGTGCAGCCGCAAGCCATTATGGGCTCTGGCTTGGTCGACCCTAGGCGTGACTCTGGCCGGACGGTGCTACGAGATGTAGAAGAACGGTAGGATTGGATGGGCACCGGCAGTGGCCCAGAGGAACTCTTCGGAAGACCCTGTTTCGTTCGTCCCGTCTTCAAACACCAGGCAGTGCGAAGACTTAAAGGAGGGAACGATTCTTGCGGATAAAGTGCACAAACCTCTGCAGAGTAACAACCTAATCGATTAGCCGTGTCCCCGGTTACGGACAAATGAGCCTCTGGAATTGGAGTATTTCGGATATCTCAACACTGAACTTAATAAATTAATTGAGGGGGGTTATTTAATAATTGGGAACGAGACATTGGTTGGCGGAACCATCTCAATAACTACCAACATTTTGTAGTAATTGCAAACAAGTCCTTGTTGTAGGAAAAAACCCGGCTTTTTCGCAAAACAATGAAACTTAGAGCCCCATAGCCAAATTGCATATAGTATTAGTAATTTTATTGTTGTTCTCTATTCATGACCTGCCGGCATATTCAAAATGCTGACCTACACGACTGCAACGTCTTATGTTGCAGAGGAATTTTCCGATCAAGAGTGAGGCTACGATCCACGCTTGGCGATTGCCCTATGGAGTCGGATGGACTCGCTATTCGTCTACGCTTCCGCAGCTTTATTTAGTTTATTTCTCATGAGTTGGCCTTCGGCCGAATTTATTATGATGTAATAAAGACTCGATATGAGAATCGTGTAATAAATTCAGGTGTGATTGAACTTTGAATCTTTGCATCAATGTACTGTGTGTGCCAGCATGATCTTGGGATGGTACAGCTACACAGAGACTTGACCGATTTCGGGTCGGGTCGTTACAGAGATGGTATTCAGAGCACACGCTGACCGTAGGACGTAACCCTAGGATCGGAAAGCCATAGGAAGAGACTATTTTATTTTATGTCCTTATCATTCCGTAATTCTCCCCTGTTCATTTCTGACTTCTCTCCGATTTTCAACATTCTAGATGGCCGCCGAGTTCACCCCAGTTCTGCTACCGGAGTTTTGCCAGCCAGATGAGACGATGCTTCTCGGCAAGAAGCTGGTTCAGATCGTGAAAAAGCTAAAGATTGCCCTGCCCTCAATCACCGGGAAGCCTATCAATGCACTTCCGACGGATACCCGCTACAGGATTATGGTGCACATTCCAGGGAGGACCTTTGGAGGACATTCAGAGCCCATTGACTTTGAGTTTACCGATTTCACTTGGATCCTCGGAAGAGACATGGCGATTTATCGTGCACTTGGACATCTCCGAGAAGAGTACAGGGCCGAGCTCGACCCATCAGACCTCGCCATGATTTCTCGTAGAGCTAGGAATGGAGATATCATCCGTACCGTAGAGGACGACTCCATTCTTTCATATGTCCAAGACTTGGAGAGTCTCATCAGGAACCGGGAAATCCAGACGCGCCGAAACTCGAAGGTACACAGGAGGTTGTTGTTCGGTGAACTGGAACTGGAGGAGAAAGCACGCGCGGACTTCCTTGAACATGAAGAAGAAGTCAAGGATTTTATGAAGAGAATCGAGGTCCGGGATAAATATATTGCCACACTGGAGGAGAAGATAGACCTGGGAGAAGACCTTTTTCCGAGTGGAGATGATGGACCTCTCGTGAGCAATGACCAGGATTATGAAGAGAGCTCCATCGAAGGAAGCCGCAAGAGGAGACGCCGCACCAGAGGACGCCGCACCGGAGGACGCAAGAATAATTGATGAAGACATTTAGTCGACCGCCATGTTATTTTAGTTTTTTTTGTCGATCAGTTAGGCCGTTATTTTTGATTAGTCGTGAGAGTTTTGTAATCCCAGATTGAACCTTGTTTGAGATGAATGAATAAATGATTGGTGTGATTATGATTGTGCATTCATATGGGTAGTGCTATTTTCTCATTAGACCCTCGTTCTATTCTAATTTCTCATCCACTCCAAAACACCAGATGCCTCCGAGATGTGACCCCAGTTTCAACTTTCCGCCGGAGCTCACCCAGCTGATCCAGCAGCAGAATGCCCTGATGCAGATGCTCATCCAGAACCAGAACAACAACAACAACAACAACAACAATCCACCGCCACCACCCCCTGTTGACAACTTGACACGCTTCCTAAGGCTGAATCCGCCAGTGTTGTCTAGCAGCACTGAGCCAATTGTGGCCGATGATTGGCTCCGCAAGGTCGGAAGGGAGTTAGCCACTGCTGGATGCACAGATGCAGAGAAGGTGCTCTTTGCCGCACATCAGCTTGATGGACCCGCAGCTTCTTGGTGGGAGAACTACACCGCCACTTATCCGGCCGCCACCGTGACATGGGATGAGTTCCAGCAGGCCTTCCGCACCGCTCATGTCTCAGCTGGAGCCATGAGTCTGAAGAAGCGTGAGTTCCGCAACTTACGCCAGGGGAACCGTACTGAGGGGCAGTACGTGGATGAGTTCAGCAAATTATCTCGCTATGCCCCAGATGATGTGGCCACAGATGCCGCAAAGCAAGAGAAGTTTCTCGAGGGACTCAATGATGAGCTAGGAATGCAACTAATGGTGGCTACCTTCAACAACTACCAGGAGCTGGTAGACAAGGCCACCATACTTGAAGGCAAGCAGCAGCAGATTGATAGCCGCAAGCGGAAATATGGCCAGGGAAAGTACAACTCCGGAGCTCAGCAGAAGCCCCGCTATACCCCATACTCAGGAGGACATACCCATCACACCCATGGAGGACATAATCATGGAGGACATAACCATGGAGGGAATGGGAACAATCGCAACCACGACAACAACTCCAAGTCAGGCAATGGAGGCAATGGCAACCAGCACCGTCCTGCTCCGGCTCAGAAGGATCTGAGTCATATCACCTGTTTCAAGTGCCAGAAGACTGGACACCATGCCACCGATTGTCCGGAGGCCAAGCAGAGGAATGGAAACGGCAACGGCAATGGAAGCTCAGCAAAGAAGCCCAACCCTTTTTCTCGTGCTTAGGTGAATCACCTTGACGTGGAGGTCGTCTATGATCAGCCAGACACTGTGGTTGGTAAGTTTTTATTAAGTTCACATCCAGTATTGGTACTCTTTGATTCCGGTGCAACGCATTCGTTCATATCAAGGGTAGTTGTGGAAAAGTACGGGTTGCCCACTAGAACCCTTAGAACCCCACTTCAGGTCACTTCCCCAGGAGGAGAGATGGCGGCAGGCTTAGGCTGTCATTCGACCCTCAGCATCGGAAACCATGATTTTCCCGCAGACCTCATAGTATTGGAATCCCAGAGTTTGGATGTAATTCTAGGCATGGATTGGTTGACCAAGTTTGAAGGAAACATCGAATGTGCTCGCAAGACGATTTTGCTCACCACCCCGGAGCAGAAAAGGATCAAGTATGTATCCAGACGCACACCGATGAAGAATCGGGTGAATTCCCTCACGGGTGTTGTTCAGGAGGAAGTGCCCGTAGTGCAAGATTTTCCCGATGTGTTTCCAGAGGAATTACCAGGAATGCCACCGGACAGAGACATTGAGTTTTTGATTGAGTTATTGCCCGGCACAGCCCCAATATCCAAGAGACCCTATCGGATGCCCCCGAATGATTTGGAAGAGATCAAGAAGCAAATTAAGGAGCTATTGGAGAAGGGATATATTCGCCCAAGCTTGTCACCTTGGGGAGCCCCAGTTCTTTTGGTAGAGAAGAAGGATGGAACCCTGAGAATGGTTGTGGATTATCGTTCATTGAACGATGTGACCATCAAGAACAAGTACCCTCTGCCGATGATTAATGATTTATTTGATCAACTAGTTGGAGCCAAGGTATTCTCCAAGATCGATCTTCGATCAGGGTATCATCAGTTGAAGATTCATGAACAGGATATACCCAAAACAGCTTTCACCACCAGGTATGGTTTATATGAGTATACCGTCATGTCATTCGGATTAACTAATGCCCCTGCGTATTTCATGAGCATGATGAACAAGGTATTTATGGAATATCTGGACAAGTTTGTCGTGGTGTTCATCGATGACATATTGGTTTTCTCCAAGAGCGAGGAAGAGCATAAGGAACATCTGTGTCTAGTTCTGGAGAAACTCCGGGAACATCAGTTATATGCCAAGTTCAGCAAATGTGAATTTTGGCTGAAGGAAGTCGGATTCCTCGGACATGTTATTTCAGGAGAAGGAATAGCAGTCGACCCCACCAAGGTCGAATCGGTCACCAACTGGCAGTCCCCCACCTCAGTCAAGGAGATCCGCAGTTTTCTCGGACTCGCAGGATATTATCGGAGGTTTATTGAGAATTTATCCAAGATTGCCAAACCCATGACTGAGCTGTTGAAGAAGGAAGCCAAGTACATTTGGACCGAGGATTGTGAAGCCAGTTTTCAGGAGCTGGAGAAACGTTTGGTTACCGCCCCCGTGCTAATTTTGCCGGACATACACAAGGATTACCAGGTATATTGTGACGCTTCTCGTCAAGGACTCGGAGGAGTGCTCATGCAGGAAGGAAAAGTTGTAGCTTATACCTCCAGACAGCTACGACCTCACGAGATGAATTATGCCACACACGATTTGGAGTTAGCAGCCGTAGTGCATGCACTCAAGACCTGGAGACATTTCCTCGTCGAAAACAGTTGTGATGTTTACACGGATCATAAGAGCCTGAAGTATATTTTCACGCAGAAGGAATTGAACCTCAGGCAGAGGAGATGTCTTGAATTGATCAAGGACTATGACATGAGATTGCATTATCACCCAGGGAAGGCAAATGTTGTAGCAGATGCCTTGAGCCGTAAAAGTTATGTGAACACCCTCATAGCTGGAGGATTACCTCAGGAATTAGCCGACGATCTCAGAGAACTCCGACTGGAGATAGTACCGAGAGGATTTGTCGCCACCTTGGATATACAGTCCACTCTGACCGAAAGAATCCGTGAAGCCCAGAAGACAGACAAGGAAGTTGCAGAGATAAAGGAAAAGATGTGTAACGGAAAGGCGAAAGGTTTTCGTGAAGATGAGCACAGAACTTTATGGTTTGAGGATCGTATCTATGTGCCTAATGACCCAGAGGTCAGGAAGTTAATTCTTCAGGAGGCCCATGATTCACCATACTCGATTCACCCAGGCAATACCAAGATGTATCTGGATTTGAAGGAAAGTTTCTGGTGGATAGGTATGAAGAAGGATATTGCCGAGTACGTAGCAGTATGCGATGTTTGTCAGCGAGTAAAGGCGGAACATCAGAAGCCGGCAGGGTTACTTCAACCTTTGCCGATACCCGAGTGGAAATGGGAAAAACTTGGAATGGATTTTATCACAGGATTACCGAGGACCCGTTCAGGTTATGATTCTATCTGGGTAGTGGTTGATCGCTTGACCAAGGTAGCTCATTTCATTCCCGTGAAGACCACATATACCAGCGCTAAGTTAGCCAAGATATACATGACCAGGATCGTATGTCTGCATGGAGTTCCGAGGAGTATCGTGTCAGATAGAGGAACACAATTTACCTCAAAGTTTTGGAATCAGTTGCATGAAACTTTGGGTACGAGGCTGGAGTTCAGTACATCTTTTCATCCGCAGACAGATGGACAGACCGAGAGAGTCAACCAGATTTTGGAGGAGATGTTGAGAGCCTGTGCGCTAGACTATGGGTCTAGCTGGGATGACAACTTGCCATATGCAGAGTTCTCGTACAACAACAGCTATCAGACCAGTCTGAAGATGGCCCCTTTCGAAGCTCTATACGGAAGGAGGTGTAGAACACCATTGCTGTGGGATGGTGTTGGAGACCGAAAACTTTTTGGTCCCGATCTTATCAGAGACTCCGAAGAGAAGGTCAAGCTGATTCAAGATAGACTCAAGATAGCCCAGTCGAGACAGAAGAGTTATGCCGACAGTAAACGCAAGGAGGTAACGTATGAAGTTGGAGACCGAGCATATCTTCGTGTGTCCCCACTTTGAGGAATCAAGAGGTTCGGTGTTAAAGGAAAGTTAGCACCCCGGTTTATAGGCCCCTATAAAATCCTCGAACGCAGAGGAGAAGTTGCATACAAGCTGGAATTGCCGGAAGGATTGTCCGGAGTTCACGATGTCTTCCATGTTTCTCAACTGAAGAAATGCCATGCTGAGATGGCCGAAATTCCGTTGAGAGACACAGTGCCCCTAGAGGCCATACAGCTCGACAGTGATCTGACTTATAAGGAGAAACCTGTCCGAATTCTCGAGACTGCAAACAGAGTCACCCGCAACAAGATCATCAAGTTTTGCAAGGTTCTGTGGAGTCATCATTCCGAGGAGGAAGCCACTTGGGAGCGAGAAGAAGACCTCCGCCGAGACCACGCGCACCTATTTGCTAGCCAACCCGAATCTCGAGGGCGAGATTCATCTTAAGGTGGGTAGGTTTGTAACATCCCAAATTTTCAATTTGGAATGTTTTACAATTATTAGCTAAGCATCTATGCATTTTGATTGAAATTGAGTGGCATTTGAAAATTTCAGAGGCAGTTGAGTTTGTGTTGTGAATTTGAACTTGATTTGGCATTGAAATTTATTTCAAATATCCCTGACAAATACTTGATCAAAAGTATGAGAGGAGCTAACATGACACTCCAAAAATGTTAGAAGAAATGTATTGCCAAAAAGTTTGAATTCAAATCTGAATTTTATTTGGGATTTCCAGAAATTGTTTTTTTTAGTTTGAGTTTTACCTCTGGAAAAATGTCCACGTTGTAGGATTAATTCCCCTGAGAATTTTGATATATATATGTCCTATAAAAAGGTATATATATATATATATATTTTTTAATATTTTTCCTTCCCTCTATTTCAAAAAAAAGGGGAAAGCCTCAGGCGCCAGCCAGGCCAACCGGCCCAGCCAGCGCCGAGCGCAGCCCACTAGCGGGCCAGGCGCAGCCCACCGACGCCGAGCCGGCCTGCCCCAGCGCGCCCGCACGCCCGAACCCTCTCCCGATCGGTCACCCGATCCCCTCTCCCTCTCTCTCTCTCACTGACGCGTTGGCCCCACCTCTTTCTTTCCCCTCGCGCACGGCACGCCGCACCGGAGCACGCGCAGAGCGCGCCCGACACCACGATCTTCTCGGGATCGCGATCCCGCGTCGCCCCCTCGTCCAAGTCCATGTCCTATAAGTTCCCCTCGCTCTCCTCTCCCGAACCCCCCAAAAACCCTAGCCCGAAACGCACCACAGCTCACGCCCTCCTCCTTTGGATCTCGCCACCGCCGCCTCGGTTCGCCGCCACTGCTGCCACCGGTGAGCATCCCCCCTTGCTTCCAAGCTACACCACCCGAACCCCCTGTTCGTTCCTCATCTCCCTGACATCCTCTCTTCTCCCAGGGAGCCCCGAAACCATCGTCCCCGAGCTCGACCGCCGCCCGCCGGAACTGCAGCTCACCAGGGAGTCGTCGCCGTCGCCCCGATCGCCACCGTCGTCCCCGAGCTCCACCAACTCCACCCCCGCCTCCGCAACTCCTCGCGGCACCTCTCCGACACCTTCGCCGACCTCCCCGACTACCGGAGCCGCCGCACCGCCAACGCCCGAGCCGCCGCCGTCGTCTCCGTTCGTCGCCGCCGACGCTGTAAGCCCGAGCTCCCCTCCACCGTTGGATCTCGCATGTATGGCCTAGATTAGAAGCAACGAAGGGGTACGGTTTTATTTAATAGATCGGTTTTACTTACGGTTTTTTTTGTTAGATCGAACCGGTCGACTTTTCTGTTTAGCCGCGGGCGCTTTTTATTTAGATTTTGCCTGAGCGGCATATAGGCCCAATAGCGCGGTTTTCTCTTTAGTTTTATTTCTTCGTTTCTGTTTTAGCAGAATAGTTCTATTTTTGTTTTTGCTATTTCTTTTAGTTGGTTCAATATTTTTAGTTGATTTTTTTGTGAGTTTGCAAATTTGTTGTAGTTTCTGTAGAAAATATGTTTAGCCATGTTTAAATTATTAGAAATAGTTTTATATTAGATTTAGACAGATTAGTTTTTCTGCCACAAGTTGAGCTAGGATTATTATTTTTTTGTGATTCTTTTTGCTACTGCTTAGTTTTGACCATGCCTAGCAGTAGGAACTTGTTTGGGTATTTTAGATTTAATAAACAATTAGTTTTATGTCGAAATCAAGTTTTTCTTGTTTATTTAGCTAACTGATGTTTTCCTATTGTTCTAGTTAGCAAATTATTTTATTTTTATTATTTTATATTTTATTTTAGATTAGTTTCTGTAGCTACAGAGGATGAACTTTTATTTACAGTAGAATAAAACTTTTATTTTATTTTCTTTGCTAGGATTGTTTTAGGCATAATAGGAGTTCTATAATAGCTTTTGATGTGATTCTTTTTGCTCCTAGTTTGTATGATGTTTTCCCTTCTGTTAGTTAGCAAAACCAATGCTTAGGTTCTGTTAAGAAAAGTTTTAGTTGTGTAAAACTATTTCTTAGTTGTTGCTTGATATGATGAAAACCTTGATTTGCTTTCTCCGAGTTTTTCTTTGGTTTTGGTTTGAGTGCTTGGGTGTTTTACTTCAACTTGCTGTTATGTTATATTGTGCTATACTTATTTGTGCTATTGTTTGACTCGGTAGAATTCCCGGAGTGCGAAGCCTGCTATTACGAGTCGCTAGCTTTCGAAGACCGTCAGCCAGGCAAGTCATTTGATCATGTTTTTACAATACCTATGATTTTATTGCATTAGAGTTATACCTCCCCACCATGCATGCAGTAGGAGAATTTTGTTAAGTTATGTTCTTGAGTAGTATCATGAGGTAGGATGAACCCTTCTCCCTTGTTACCGATGCCCGGGACGATGTAGTTGATTGCTATGCTTTAGTAGACGGGGTTGGTTGAGTGATTCATAAGGGAGATGCGAGAGTCAAGATGATGACAACCCCATGACGCCAAGCTCAAGATGGACTTCAAAATTCACTACTGGGTGGAGGACGGTTGACGGGCACCCTGGAGAAACCAGCGGATGGCCGGGATGCATGGAGAAGTGCCATGACATCTTGCGAAAAGCTTCACCCAGCGACGAAGAGACGGATGGATACCCCATTGACCGGAAGCTTACCTGTGCAGCCGCAAGCCATTATGGGCTCTGGCTTGGTCGACCCTAGGCGTGACTCTGGCCGGACGGTGCTACGAGATGTATAAGAACGGTAGGATTGGATGGGCACCGGCAGTGGCCCAGAGGAACTCTTCGGAAGACCCTGTTTCGTTCGTCCCGTCTTCAAACACCAGGCAGTGCGAAGACTTAAAGGAGGGAACGATTCTTGCGGGTAAAGTGCACAAATCTCTGCAGAGTAACAACCTAATCGATTAGCCGTGTCCCCGGTTACGGACAAATGAGCCTCTGGAATTGGAGTATTTCGGATATCTCAACACTGAACTTAATAAATTAATTGAGGGGGGTTATTTAATAATTGGGAACGAGACATTGGTTGGCGGAACCATCTCAATAACTACCAACATTTTGTAGTAATTGCAAACAAGTCCTTGTTGTAGGAAAAAAACCCGGCTTTTTCGCAAAACAATGAAACTTAGAGCCCCACAGCCAAATTGCATATAGTATTAGTAATTTTATTGTTGTTCTCTATTCATGACTTGCCGGCATATTCAAAATTCTGACCTACACGGCTGCAACATCTTATGTTGCAGAGGAATTTTCTGATCAAGAGTGAGGCTATGATCCACACTTGGCGATTGCCCTATGGAGTCGGATGGACTCGCTATTCGTCTACGCTTCCGTAGCTTTATTTAGTTTATTTCTCATGAGTTGGCCTTCGTCCGAATTTATTATGATGTAATAAAGACTCGATATGAGAATCGTGTAATAAATTCAGGTGTGATTGAACTTTGAATCTTTGCATCAATGTACTGTGTGTGCCAGCATGATCTTGGGATGGTACAGCTACACAGAGACTTGACCGATTTCGGGTCGGGTCGTTACATTATTTAAGCAAATTACCATGCTATTTAAGACTCTAAAAATAATCTAAGTGAAGCATGAGAGGTCAATATTTTCTATAAAACAAATCCACCACCGTGCTCTAAAAGATATAAGTGAAGCACTAGAGCAAAACTATATAGCTCAAAAGATATAAGCGAAGCACATAGAGTATTCTAATAATTTCCAAATCATGTATGGCTCTCTCAAAAGGTGTGTACAGCAAGGATGATTGTGGTAAACTAAAAAACAAAGACTCAAATCATACAAGACGCTCCAAGCAAAACACATATCATGTGGTGAATAAAAATATAGCTCCAAGTAAAGTTACCGATGGAAGTAGACGAAAGAGGGGATGCCTTCCGGGGCATCCCCAAGCTTTGGCTTTTTGGTGTCCTTAGATTATCTTGGGGGTGCCATGGGCATCCCCAAGCTTAGGCTCTTGCCACTCCTTATTCCATAATCCATCAAAATCTTTCACCCAAAACTTGAAAACTTCACAACACAAAACTTAACAGAAAATCTCGTGAGCTCCGTTAGCGAAGAAAACAAAAGACCACTTCAAGGTACTGTAATGAACTCATTCTTTATTTATATTTGTGTTAAACCTACTGTATTCCAACTTCTCTATGGTTTATAAACTATTTTACTAGCCATAGATTCATCAAAATAAGCAAACAACACACGAAAAACAGAATCTGTCAAAAACAGAACAGTCTGTAGTAATCTGTAACTAACGCAAACTTATGGAACTCCAAAACATCAGCCAAAATAGGAAGACCTAGAAAATTTGTTTATTGATCAGCAGCAATTGGAATCAGTATTTTATCACGTTCTGTTGATTTTTAACAATTATTTTCGTGAACAGAAAGTTTCTGGAAATTTCTGCAAGATCTAATAACTATCATCCAAGAAGATCCTATAGGTTTAACTTGGCACAAACACTAATTAAAACACAAAAACACATCTAACCAGAGGCTATAAAAAATATTTATTCAATGACAGAAAGGAAATATATTGGGTTGTCTCCCAACAAGCGCTTTTCTTTAAAGCCTTTTAGCTAGGCATTGATAATTTTAATGATGCTCGCAAGAAAGACAAGAATTGAAGCACAAAGAGAGCATCATGAAACACGTGACAAACACATCTAAGTCTAACATAATTCCTATGCATAGGCATCTTATAGGCAAACAAATTATCATAGCAAGCAAAAACTAGCATATGCAAGGAAGCGGAAAGAAACAATAGCAATCTCAACATAACGAGAGGTAATTTATTATCATGAAAAATTTTACGACCATATTTTCCTCTCTCATAATAATTACATGTGGGATCATAAGAAAATTCAATAAAATAGCTATCACATAAAATATTTTCAACACGATCCACATGCATGCAAAGTTGACACTCTTCCGAAATAGTGGGATTAACATTAACTAAAGTCATGACCTCTCCAAACCCACTTTTATCAAAAATTTCATAAGATTGAATATTCTCCAAATATGTGGGATGTAAAGTTGACACTCTTCCAAACCCACTTTCAATATTATTGCAAACAATATTATCAATCTCATATTCATCATGGGGATTAGATAAATTTTCAAGATCATAAGAAGAATCACCCCAATCATGATCATTGCAACAAGTAGTAGACATAGCAAAACTAGCATCCCCAAGCTTAGGGTTTTGCATATTATTAGCACAATTGACATCAAGAGAATTTATAATAAAATTATTGCCATCATGCTTTTTATTCAAGGAGCTATCGTGAATCTCTTCATAAATTTCTTCATCACAATTTTCAGATTCATAAATTTCAAGCAAAATTTCATAAAGATAATCTAGTGCACAAAACTCACTAACAATTGGTTCATCATAATTGGATCTCTTAAAAAGATTAGCAAGCGGATGAGGATCCATAGATCTTAGCTTCTCTCTTTAGGAATAAATACTCAACTATTTCAACCAAGCGAGCAAATGAGCCAAGAAAGACATCAAGGCAAATGAAAAGACGAACGAAAAAGGGCGAATAAAACGGCAAGGGTGAAGTGGGGGAGAGGAAAACGAGAGGCAAATGGCAAATAATGTAATGCGGGAGATAAGGGAATGTGATGGGTACTTGGTATGTTGACTTTTGCGTAGACCTCCCCAGCAACGGCGCTAGAAATCCTTTTTGCTACCTCTTGAGCACTCCGTTGGTTTTCCCTTGAAGAGGAAAGGGTGTAGCAAAGTAGCGTAAGTATTTCCCTCAGTTTTTGAGAACCAAGGGATCAATCCAGTAGGAGGCTACGCGCGAGTCCCTCGCACCTACACAAAACAAATAAATCCCCGCAACCAACGCGATAAGGGGTTGTCAATCCCTTCACGGTCACTTACGTGAGTGAGATCTGATAGATAAGATAGGATAATATTTTTGGTATTTTTGTGATAAAGATGCAAAGTAAAGAAAGCAAAATAAAGAGGGCGCCAGAAATAGCTTGTTGTCGGGAGATTAATATGATGGAAAATAGACCCGGGGGCCATAGGTTTCACTAGTGGCTTCTCTCAAGAGCATAAGTATTTTACGGTGGGTGAACGAATTACTGTTGAGCAATTGACAGAATTGAGCATAGTTATGAGAATATCTAGGTATGATCATGTATATAGGCATCACGTCCGAGACAAGTAGACCGACTCCTGCCTGCATCTACTACTATTACTCCACTCATCGACCGCTATCCAGCATGCATCTAGAGTATTAAGTTCATGAAAACAGAGTAACGCCTTAAGCAAGATGACATGATGTAGAGGGATAAATTCATGCAATATGATAAAAACCCCATCTTGTTATGCTCGATGGCAACAATACAATACGTGCCTTGCTGCCCCTACTGTCACTGGGAAAGGACACCGCAAGATTGAACCTAAAGCTAAGCACTTCTCCCATTGCAAGAAAGATTAATCTAGTAGGCCAAACGAAACTGATAATTCGAAGAGACTTGCAAAGATAACCAATCATACATAAAAGAATTCAGAGAAGATTCAAATATTGTTCATAGATAATCTTGATCATAAACCCACAATTCATCGGTCTCAACAAACACACCACAAAAAGAAGATTACATCGAATAGATCTCCACGAGAGAGGGGGAGAACATTGTATTGAGATCCAAAAAGAGAGAAGAAGCCATCTAGCTAATAACTATGGACCCGAAGGTCTGAAGTAAACTACTCACACTTCATCGGAGAGGCTATGGTGTTGATGTAGAAGCCCTCCGTGATGGATGCCCTCTCCGGCGGAGCTCCGGAACAGGCCCCAAGATGGGATCTCGTGGGTACAGAAGGTTGCGGCAGTGGAATTAGGTTTTTGGCTCTATCTCTGATCGTTTGGGGGTACGTAGGTATATATAGGAGGAAGGAGTACGTCGGTGGAGCAACAGGGGGCCCACGAGGGTGGAGGGCGCGCCCTGGGGGGGGGGGGGGGTAGGCGCGCCCCCTACCTCGTGGCCTCCTCCTTTGTTTCTTGACGTAGGGTCCAAGTCTCCCATATCATAATCTTCCTAAAAATCACATTCCCGAAGGATTCATTCCGTTTGGACTCCGTTTGATATTCCTTTTCTGCGAAACTCTGAAATAGGCAAAAAACAGCAATTCTGGGCTGGGCCTCCGGTTAATAGGTTAGTCCCAAAAATAATATAAAAGTGAATAATAAAGCCCAATAATGTCCAAAACAGTAGATAATATAGCATGGAGCAATCAAAAATTGTGGATATGTTGGAGACGTATCAGCGGGTGAAGCTAGAATATCCGAGATTGAAGAAGAAGCACGGCATCCGTTGGATGGACATCCAACGGCCACTGCTGCTAGAACCGTGTGTTGACTATAAGTTGACAAAGCCTTGCATACGCATCAACTCTTTTTTTAGGGGACGCGTCAACTTAGTAAGGCCACAAGTGTGTGGCAGAGAACTTATAGCCCATTTGTGATTTGTAAGAATGTGCAGCCAATTTTTGAATTCTAATGGAATTTACTACAACCCATTTACAGTTTTTTAAAAGTACAACCCATTTCAACCAATTGTTCAAAACAGAATTCAATAAAATTTGCCACATTTGGATGGGATCCGAAATATTTCTATCCCGAAATTTCTAGTCAGATTAAATACAATTTCAATATAAATTTATATTACGTAAAAATCCAACGAAACATTGCGCACGCAACAATTAATGAAATTAAAATTTTCAATATCCAAAAATAATATTTTATAAAGTAATTACGTGTTTGGTGCATTTTTTATAGTTACTGCCCAGTTTTTATAATTACATCCCATTTATTATCTCTTAAAGCCCATTTTCTTGTTAAGCCTAATGCATCCCTCCTAGGAAAGATTTGCAGCCCAGCAGGGGGGAGAATAACAACTTGACCTTGCCTGGGTATTCCTAAAAAAAGTATAGCTAGGCTAGCCATTTTCAGCTTGAAAAAATTAATATCTGGGCTGGATATCTGGCCTGGGCTAGACGGGCCATAGCCGCCCAATTAATAGCTGCAGCGATGTTTTCGTTGTTGTTCAGAGGAGAAAAATTAATATCTGGGCTAAACATCGCTCAAGAAAAACTCT
The DNA here is from genome assembly GCF_002575655.3 of Aegilops tauschii subsp. strangulata. Taxonomy (NCBI): domain Eukaryota; kingdom Viridiplantae; phylum Streptophyta; class Magnoliopsida; order Poales; family Poaceae; genus Aegilops; species Aegilops tauschii. The sequence goes on from NC_053039.3 coordinate 233,962,239, forward strand.
GCAGTGCTCACACCTCAAAAACACAAATACTGCTCGAGCTGCTTGGTCCCAGCTGTCGGCCGCTTCTTGTGCAATTCTCTCGTTTATTGACTACATAGGTTCACAATGGTGTGGGACCGTGATGTCAGGAAACCAGGAGGAAGCAAAAAAATTATAGTTTTATATACTAATAAGGAGGCACTTGCTGTCATCCTCTCCAAGTAAAGTCATCTCCTCATCCTCATGTCCGTTGACCATGTTGACAACGCGAGACGGCTGCGCCACGGCGAGCGCAACAACTCGAAGGACGTCGGAGAGGGCCTCGCGGGCCCTACGGATGGTCTGATACATCGCCCGCTGCTCATTCGGGAAGCCAAGATCATAGGGCCACATGTCCGCGACGACATTGTCGTTCGCTTGTTCGCCGGTGCTCGTTGAGGAGACGGAGGTTGCAGCACAGGTCCTCCTGCGCTGGTAGCTCTTCTGCCATTAGGGCGTCGAAGTGCGGCCGCACCTGCTCTATGGTGAACACGGCATGAACCGGCTTGGACAGTGGCGCCGGCTCCTGGTCGGAAGCTACGTCCATCGTCTGATTGTCGTTGCTCAGCTCGGCGAGGTAGCTGGCGAGCCAGCATGTCCGGCTGCTGGACCGACCCGCTACCAAGCACGAGTCTGACTGCCCTGGCCCACCCAGACCACCTCCCTCGCCCGCGCGCGCTTTCTGCCCGAAACGGTCAGCGTCGCCCGCCCCGCTTCCCGGTGCATGCGATTGCTCCGCCTTCAAATGACACAAGTGCCGTCCGTCCGTCCTTCTGCTGCCCACATTAATGATACGCGGTTGCCGAGGCGGCTACTTCGGCGCCACACGTCCGTCCCTCCGCCGCCCACCATTGCTATATAAACTGCTGCGCCGGCCATAGCCGCAGTCAGCCGCATCCATTCCTATTCTCCTGTCCACACCACTACTGCCCACCATGGCTTCCTCACGCTCCAGCGCTCTTCGGGACAGGCAGACAACGGACCACAAGGAGATGGCAGCCATTGCTGCCGACTGGCTGGCCGGCAGGCAGCCGGAGGACGACGACGTCCCAATGGAGAACATGGTAGTCGACGATCCGGCGCCAACCCCCTCCTCCGCGCCATCCTCGCCGGTGCATTGCACCATGACCATCGGCGAGGCCCATGCCCAATATATGGACACGGTGAGGCAGAAGCGTGAGGAGCAGTTCCGGGAGGCGCAGGCCGATGCCGCCTACAACCACCATCTCCTCCAGGAGCACCTGCACGCGGAGGAGCAGATCGCCGTGGAGCGGGCGGAGCAGGAGGCGCTGCTCGACTCGTACCGCTCCGCCCGCGAGGGCCGCCTTGAGCGCTGGCGGTACTGCATGCGGGTGGCGGAGGCTGCGGCCACCTACAAAGAGGGCGATGAAGCGGCCGAGGCGCTGTTTGGCGAGACCGAGGACGAGGCAGAGGACAATGCCGGCTCCGATGAGTCCCCGCTCCGCTGGCGTCGACGAGGCCCTGCTTCGCCGAGGCCCCGCGGTGCCAACAACGAGGCAAAGGACACCACCGGCTCCGCCGAGGCCCCACCCTGCCAGCAACGAGGGGGAGGATTTTCCCCTGCTTCGCCGAGGCGCCGCCCACCGGCAACGAGACAGTGGACATCGCCGGCTCTGCCGAGGCCCCGCCCCGCTGCCAACGAGGCCGCGCCACATAGAAAACGAGGAAGAGTATAACACGGTAGGTCACCGCCGCTCGGGTCCAAGTAAGGCCACTGCTGCTACCCTCCGATTGCTGGCACTGAGCTGTACATCATGGAGAAATTCTATTATTACAGGATGATTGAAGAGCGCTCCGTGGTTGAGCAAGCTCATGAGATACGGTCATTTGCTAGAGAACTTGAGCACTTCAGTTGTATGCTACCGGACAATGTGCGAAGTAAAAAGGAACAGAAGGAGTACAAAGAGTTTGAGCAGCTTTTTAGCGTTCCTGTACATTGCAATCACAGCGATTCACATGTCATAGAGAACATTCAAAACAATCGATGATTATGCATCTCAGCGATTCACATGTCAAAGCCAATATTTACTTCACAACTAAATAATAAGGAGTTGATTTTTGTTTTTCTTCCGCTTGTCAATTAGGTTAAATAACTTGGTTCAATAACAGACAAGCTTCGCCTTCAATGTAAGATTTGGCATGTCAATTAGGTTGCACAAGTATAGCACTAAACAATGACACTAATTTTCTGATGAAAGTGGCAAAATACAGGCCAACAGTTGTGAAATACCCTTATCTTACCTCAATGGGATATTACGGTGCACATACAGATTGGAAGTCTTGTCTCCATTTGTGCAGTTCACTAAAATCAAGCAACATTACCGTACAAGTAGCACAACATATGAAAGCACACTGCAGAATCATGTGAAAGAAGGCTAGTACTGACCTCTCATGACGCGGAATTCAAACAACTCACAAGAAGAAGATCTGAACCAAATTTGCCAACACGGATAGGAAGTAAGATCTCCTCTTGTGCAGTTCCACTAAGATCAAGCAATCAGGCAACGTTGTTGGTGTGACATTTTGGTTGAACTGCACAAAACACTCTTAAAACAAAAGTGTTTTGTGCAGTGCAACAAAAGGTCACAATGGCAATGAGGTGAAGTAGATAACCCTGTTTACACAGAGGTGCAAAGGAAACAACTAGTGGTCAATAACGGTGGATGACACAGAAGCCAACAAAAAGAAGCATCTACCTTATCTAAATGGGAAAGAAAGCAAGACAGTAGCATTTCTCAAACGGTGGCATTGATTAATATTAACAGAGAGATTATATTAATAATAAAATTCGTTAAACATGTAATTTGCTTTTAACTGTGGCATTGCATCAATTTTCCAGCGGCATTATTAGAGGGTGTTTGTTTACAGGGACATTTTGGTGGAGGGACTAAAAAAACTCCGTGTGAGTCCCATCTAAACCAAACAGGAGGGACTTTTAGGGACTAAAAGTGGGCATTTGGGACTAAAGAAAGAAGACCCCGAGGGAGAGTCTTTTTGGGACTTTTTCCAATAGTTGCCCCTGCCACGCATCGCACCTTGTCTCTATTAGTTCACTACTAGGGGTAACATGGTCTTTTAGCATGTCATTTAATAACCTCTAGTCCATGTTTAGTCCCTAGAACCAAGCAGGTAGGGACTAGGGAGTTTTTAACCAAACAGGGCCTTAGATTAACAACAGCTAAAGAGTTGCATGGGACAGTGGACGCACCAGCACCGTGTGCATCTACCGATGTACTGGGGTGATGCACAGTCTGTTGCAACAAAGAACAAACAACCAAGGAGCATATTTGTGTTGGTCCCAGTTTTGTTATCTTTAGACACCTTTCCCTATGTGAGCGCAGCAAATCTAGTCCTGCTCAAACTCTACAGCCTTGTCCCCCAAAACAAAAGATCAGTTTGTTACAGATGTCCGTACTGCGTTTGGTCATTGTTTTCCCTTTTCGACCAACGTAGGTGCTGGATAGCCAGTCTGTACTAGTACTTTCCCCACTTCCTTTCCTCTGTGAACCATGTCCTAGATTTATGCTATACAACTTTCCCCACTACTTTCCCCCATTCCTGTCCTCTCTGAACCACGTCTTAGATTCATGTGATACAACTTTCCCCACTACTTTCCCCCTTCCTTTCCTTTTTGAACCACGTCCTAGATTCATGCTATACAACTTTCCCCACTACTTTCCCCCATTCCTTTCCTCTTTGAACCACATCCTAGATTCATGGTATACAACTTTCCCCACTACTTTCTTGTTTGATCCAACACCTAGATTCGAGTGCAGAAGCGGAAAAAGCCCACATGCAGCTAGAGCAATGCATGTGGAATAAGTAAATTATACCTTAAGGTTCTTGGGGTGTGGTTCGGTGGGCGACCGGAGGCCGTTCGACCCACACTATGTACGGCAGCGAAGAAGAAGGGGTCGGAGGCCCTCCCGCGCCGCTGCTGGGTGAAAGTGAACAGCTGCGCCGGTAGTGGATTCCCTCCCTCGCCGACGGCGACAGCGTTAAGCCTCCTTCCCTTCCCGGCGAACGGATCCTGCTGGCTCTTTGAACAGCAGTGAGGGGAGAGAGAGAGAGAGGCCAGCGAAGTCTTGTTTAGATCTGGAGAGGGTGAGAGAGTGTGAAGAGGGCAACTACAAGCAGACCAGCAGTGAGGGGAGAGAGAGAGGCCAACGAAGTCTTGTTTAGATCTAGAGAGGGTGAGAGAGTGTGAAGAGAGCAACTACAAGCAGACCAGCAGTGAGGGGAGAGAGAGAGGCCAACGAAGTCTTGTTTAGATCTGTAGAGGGTGAGAGAGTGTGAAGAGAGCAACTACAAGCGCTGAGGCTCCAGCTTGTATATATATACTGGAGAGAGTGTGAAGAGTGCAAACCCTAGAAAACAAGCGCTGAGGCTGCAGCTTATACGTGATGAGGTGATTGTACGGTCATTACGAGATCGTATAGCTCCGTATCCATCCATTTTGACCAGTCAAAGAATCCTCCTGGCACGAATTATGATCAAGTGTAGTTATCGAACCCGAGACCTCAAGTTTGATGAGCGAATAGGATAACCAGCTACACAACCCTCCCGTTATGTTCAACGAGAGGAAAATAACCTTTTATACATTCCTGCATTCATGTGACAAGCATGCCGTGTTTTTTTTGTGCGTATGGGAGTCATTGGGATTTAAATCATAATCGTGTCATGTGGCTTTGGTGGTAAGACTATCCACAATGGTGCAGAAATAATGCAGCCTTAGTCACCTTACCTCTCTCCACGTAGTACATTGGGTCCCACCAGTCAGAGGGTGAAACAAACAAATTAATAAGAAAAATTAAAAGCGCTAGCGGTGTATCTTACCTCACACATCTCGCTACTACTCGGGAACACTGTCCAATTGACCCCTCTGTTCGCTCACGTACTATTTTAAGTGAATCCTTATTATAACATGCACACAATTTTGGGAACTTGTATTCAACCTAAGTCAGTGTGCCACCGTATCTCGTACGACTCCCTCCGTCTAGGTGTAATAAGTCATGTTAGAAGGTGCAGCGGGACCAAGGTGCAAGCAGATTGGAGAAGGAGAAACTTGACCGGTCATTCCTCCAATCAAAGCCCTGATTTCTGTCTCTAAACGCAACAATAAATCCAAACAACTAAGAGATGCCTCTTCTCTTCTTGTACGTACTCCATTTGTATCTCACTTCCTGTGGCTTCGCACTCACACGATTTTCCTATTCTATGAACCTATGTGTGCGTGTGCGTGTGTGTGTTTAACAACATGTGTGTGTTAGAGAGAGCGATAGATCGACCTACTCCTACAGAGAGATGGTGTGTAGTGTACGATTTTAGCCGCGAGAGTCGGTGCATCCTCTCGTTTCCGGGCGTCCGGTAGGGACAGGCGGACAGCTGCCACGCCCGCTCCTGACCAGCCTGGCCCACCCAAAGCCCCTCCATCGCCCGCGCGCGCTTCCGTCCGAAACGGTCAGCGCAGCTCCAAAGAATCGGTGCCGCATTCATGCTCGGGCAGAGCGGACGTGACCTCTCACTGGCGCCTCCGTTGAAGGGAGAAGCAGATTCAAGAGTGATGGTTGCTTCGTCCGTCCAACTTACTGTTGGGTCTATGTGATTTGACGGCTCATTGGTCATTATTACTGAGGTGGTAGGACTGCTGGATGTCCCATGCTTTCGGTGAAAGGAGGTACTACTAGATTACAATTTTCTCCATTCTTACGGCGGAGGAGTGCAAGAGCAGTGAAAACACGCAGGCTCAGTGATTACATGGCCCACCTCACACTATCACCATATTTTCTGGACACCATGCGACACCTAACTCTTTACATAGTACTCCCTCCATTCCTAAATATAAGTCTTTGTAGAGATTCCACTAGGTGAACTACATACGGAACAAAATGAATGAATCTACACTTAAAATGCATCTATATACATCCGTATGTGGTTCATGGTGAAATCTCTACAAAGACTTCTATTTAGGAACGGAGGAAGTACTTGTATAGTACGTACTGTAATTTATCAGCGAGATAGTACAATGCTATGAAGCTTCCAGCTTCTGTTACATGTATCTTGCGTTCAAGGTTGCCCGTTGCAACATTTCATCAAATACAAAGGAGACTAACATGCATGCTATTGCATCTCAATGATTGACAGATCATAGCAAATATGTACTCCCTCCGTTCCAAAATAAGTGTCTCAACTTTATGCTACATACAGAGCAAAATGAGTGAATCTACACTCTAAAATACGTCTATATACATCAGTGTTTGGAGTATGTACTAGTAGTTCATATTGAAATCTACTAAAGGACATATATATTCCAAACAATGTGATAATCTCTCTAACCAAGGTAGTAGGGATGAGGAGTAAACGGAGGGAGTAGTAAAAATTTCTCCTCGTCCTGCGAGCCACCGCACGCGTGGGCGAGGGAGCGGGCGTAAGGCGTATAGTACTACTACTACTACTCATGCAGTCCCTAGCCATTGAAACAGAGACAGCTAAAGAAAAAAATGATCCATGCAGTCCCTAGCCCTTGAACCGTAAACCCTAACCAGGCTTTAATTTGCTGGCAACGTTGGCGCTTCCTAAGAAATGAATTTGCAACCCTTCGACCATCGGACATTTTGTGCACATTCACCAAAATCGAGATGAGCATCCTTGTGGCAAAGAAATTGAAGAAGCGTGATTAGAATAAGATTACTAGGACTAGTTTATGAGACATAAACTCATCACAAATACAGTACGTAAGCTAGTAGAGGTATGTGCGGGGCAAAGAAGTAGAGAAATATCCACATGGAGTGATGTGGGCAGCTGGAGCAGTGGTGCAAGCCGGCTATAAAGGGAGTTGTACCTGAGGGATGTCGGGACGTAGCTCAACCTAGAGGAGGGCGGCGGGAGGAGGCAACTACCCATGTCGCGGCAGCGAGCAATGAACGAAGGAAACCTCACCGGCTTTGTGAGAGAGAATGGCGGGGACCCCTGATCGGGACGTGCCGACAGTGGGTTGTCGCCGTCGGCGACGGCGACCGCATCTACACTAAGCATCCACCCCTTCCCCCGGCAGACGTGATCCGTCGGGATGTTAGAGATGTGGCCACAGTGGTTTTGTGCGAGAGAGTGTGAAAAATGAAGAGAGCAACCCGAGCAAGCAACCGTGTAGGCTCGTCCTGCCTATATATATAGTGGAGCGGTTTCCTTTTCTCTCCATATGAACCTATTTATATTGCGTACGTGCCACTGAAGAAAAAAAACTTTATTTATAAATGACGCGGCACCTACTACTCGTTCTCCTATAAACCTTGCGCTTGGCATGTCCAGACTATTAACCTTGCGATTGGCTCTTCGCCTCTTCGGGAAGTCGAGCAATAATGGTACTGCAGTATATATCGTTCTGGCTATATGAGACCGACTGAATTGCTGCACGTCCACCACGTGGCGAGGGTCGAGGGGCGAGGGAGAGTGCGTACTATTACGTCCGTTTCAATATGGACTACATACGGAGCAAAATGAGTGAATCTACACTCGAAAATACGTCTATATACATCAGTGTTTGGAGTATGTACTAGTAGTTCATATTGAAATCTACTAAAGGACATATATTCCAAACAATATGATAATCTCTCTAACCAAGGTAGTAGGGACGAGGAGTAAACGTAGGGAGTACTAGTAAAATTTTCTCCTCGTCCTGCGAGCCACCGCGCGCGTGGGCGAGGGAGCGGGCGTAAGGCGTAGTAAGCAAGCTTCACCTCATCCTGCAAGCCACCGCGCCCGTGGGCGGGGGAGACGGCGTACTAAGCAAGCTTCTCCTCGTTCTGCGAGTTGACGGGACACATCAAAAGTACTCCAGTGTATAGAGCCTTGCCTCTAAGGTAGGCCCCACATGGTTTGCCTCTTTTTTAACATAACACGTCAAGTCGCAATTTGTTTGTTCACCCGTGGTAGACGATCCTCCCTCCATCTAGTGGACAACCAGTACACGTGTCAAGTTACCACGTGGGCTACCTTTTCGTACAGAAATGAGCTCCACCGTGTACCCGCGCGGGTGTGGTTGGGAAAGAGACGGGAGTACGTGCACCGTGCGTGCACCTCTTCTCTTTGTGCACGTCCCCCACCTACGTGGGTGTGTGTGAGAGATACAAACCTAGACAAATGGCTTGTGCGTTCGTGAGTGTTTTTTGTTTTTTTTGGGGAGGTTGATTTCATGAATGTATTTGTGGGAATATGTGTCGATGACATCTCAAACAAAATTTTGCATGCAATGTGTGTGAAATGGAGGCCTATCCATATCATATATAGAGGGTCGGGCGATCCACGAGAAGAGAGGGAGGGGTCATAGATATTGATAGAGTCCAAGAGAGGATCAAGCGGGTGGGTGCGAGATCGATGAAGAGAGCCATCGAAATTGTGTGTGTGTGCAAGTCAAAGATATAGGGCGACCGACCTACCTACCGGAATGTCAGAGGGCACAGGTCAAGTTTGTGTGTGCCAGGGAGACATGACTAGAGCGCTTGATGTATCGGTGTGTGTGTGTGTGTGTGTGTGTGTGTGCGAGGGGGTGGGGGAGGGGTAGGCAGAGGCCTAACTATAGAGGTAGAACGACTCGTATATGTGTTGAGAAGGAGAGACCCAGCTATGTCTTGAGGGAGATCGGTCGACATCCATACATAACTGAAGGATGGGAAATAGGATGGGACAGAGAGAGAGAGAGAGGAGAGAGAGAGGGAGGGAGAGGGGTAGAGTGTTGGATGGGTGATGGAGTTGTTTCTCGAAGATGGTGGGAGAGGCCTACTAGACAAATTGAGGGTGGAACTGCAATATTATCAAGAAGAGTGGGGATGTGTTTCTGTGTGTGCCTGTGCGTGATAGATCTGTCGGGACACATCCATGGATGATGAAGGGGAACCATGTGTTTGGTAAGCAAACCTAACTAGATCGGTAGATCAATTGTTGTTTGTCGGAGGAAGGGAGAGACATAACTAATGAGGTAGATCGATCGACGCGTGGGGAAAACGAGTTATAAGGACCTAGCTAGCTATATGTATAGAGGGAGATCGGTCGGTGTACGTCCATTTGTTAGACGCAAATAAGGCCCGGCGAGACGGATAGACAGAGAGAATGGAGCTAGGAGGTGGTGCGGGAGGCCCAGCTACTAGCTAGATAGGGGGAGGAGTGTGCGGTTGTGAGATTGATGAAAAGAGGTGCGAGAGTTTACACGTGAGTGGGACCGTATGAGAGACACGAGGCAAGGACACATAAAGGAGGAGATTGAAGGTGCGTGTGTATGTTGTAGGCAGACATCGCTGGAGAGGTTTATCGATCGGTGTGTGTCGGAAAGGAGTTGTGGAGACTGTGGGAGAACGACCTGAAGAATTAAAAAATGAATGTGTGTGATGGATAGAATGCTGAGGGAGGGGGAGGGCGAGGAGGGCGTGTGCATGCACGAGAGAAAGTTAGTGGTAGCTACAAAGGTTAGAGGATTGTGTGGGTGTAAGAGACTAACAAAGATCATAATTTGATATGAAAGTGGATTCATATATTTGAATAGGAGATCATAGTGTTTTAAACATATGCATGCATGAATATAGCGGTGATACGCGTGTTGTGGTTTTGCACATGTTATACCATAATGTGATAATGCATGGCGTTTGCAACTCACAGCTAAATGTCGAACAATCTAAACCATACTATACATCGAACAATCTCACATTTTATTTGAATTTGTGATAATGTGTGGCGTTTGCAGCTTACAACTAAATATCGAACAATCTAAACAATACTATATATCAAACATTCTCACATTTTATTTGAATTTGTGGTAATGTGTGGTGTTTGCAACTCACATCTAAATACTTGTAGGCGTAGGGGGCTGGCACCATACATAATGTGATAAACACATTATACATATGAGACATGGTTTAGTTTGTGAAGATCTAGCTAGATCTTGAAATGTACTACGATTTGAAATCAACATAAAGTGGATTCAAAAAATCGATTTCGAGTTCATATAGTACGCATAGTTCATATGTAACTCGAGACTAATCATGTGGTGTGGTGTGAAGGTAATACACAAACGATGGTTTAACTTGACAATAATGACGATTGTAGATCTTATTAAAACACAGAAACGAATTCAAACGCTTTGACTTCACAACAATCATTATTGTAGATCTTATTCAAATAAAGAAACGAATTCAAATTTAGTTCATACTGAAGCGGTAGTATATACGTTTGGAATGCACTAAAACATTCATTTGAGTACTAGGTTGCATGCATTATACACGTAGCGAAATATTTTAATTGAACATAACATGAATTCAAAGTTTTGAATGACATTTGTAGTGCGAATTGATTTGGTACAGTACACGTTAGGCTTGTCCGGAAATTTCAACCCGCGCCTTGTTACCCCTAAATATTTAAGATATATCTTTGTCTCGTTGAGGATCCGTCGTCGATCTGGTCGTCCCGCCGGTTCAGCCACCCCGTCCTGCACCTCCAAGGAGCTGCCCCGACGTTCCCGTCGTCTTTCGCGCCACCTCCATTCCCACACCGCCGTCTTCACCTACACCACCGGAAGAGCATCAGCATCACCATTTCCTCGGATGAAGCTGCGGCCTAATCGGTGCCACCAAAGAGGTTGTACACTAATCGCCGCATTTTCTTCTTGATTCGGTCTCACGGTGCTGCTGGCACTCGGTCCCGAGCCGACACGGCACGGCTCCATCCACCGCGGCGTCACCGGCCACTTCCTCCATGGCGTCGCTCCCTCGGCGGCGACGTCCATATCAGTAGGAGCTGCTGCTGCTTTAGCTCTCGCTCACGCTGCTGCTTTGCTCTTGCTCTCGGTCCCCTGCCTGGTCTGCTCTTCTCTTGCTCTTGCTCGCGCTGCTGCTCTCGCTCTTGCTCTTGCTTGCGATGCTGCTCCGATTTAGCTACACTTCAGTCGACTGAATCGACTTTTGGGTCAGTCGATTTTCAGGGGATGGGGGGGCTCGCCGGAGTTAAGGAAGAACCAGCCGCAGCGGGGAGGGGGGATCGCCGGAGAAGTACCCCACTATCTATCTTAGGGTTCAGGGTGGGGGCAGTGGTCGCCGGCGGTGGTGGGGCGGTGGCGTGGGGATCGCCGGAGAAAAAGCTCGGCACGGGGGGGCCTAGAGGGATGGCCAGGGCGGCGGCGGACCGGCGGTGGGGAGTGTTCTCGGGGCGGCGCACCGCCGGCCGCGGGCGGCTGTTTGACCGGTGGTGGCTGGCGGCTCAGGGGGTGGAGGTTGAGGATGAACTGCAGGCCCTTGATTTTGTATCCAACGGCTGCAAAATCGACTGACCAGAGATGAAAAGGTCAGTCGACTGACGTGTAGCCTCGCCTCTAGTGCGTTCAGTTTCGACAGTAAAATTCTGTTTCGACAGCAAAATTTAGTTTCGACAGTTAAGTTCAGTTTCGACAGTTAAATTCAGTTTCGACAGTTAAGTTCAGAGATGAGCGGCTGATGTATACATTTAGCACTTTGTGGTTATGTATTTTACGTCATCTTTGGAGATGCTATTAGAATTCCACTCAGGTTAACGTTGTCTCTCTTGTCCTGCTTCAGCCTCGGCATCGTACAACTCACCGGAGCTGCTCCAACGACGAAACCCTCCATCATAGCGGAGCAGTACATCGGGCTCCATCTCCATACGCCTAAGATCTTCTTCCCCTCCTCCGACAGCCAAGTCAGCCGGAGCATCCTCACCGGCCAACCCAATCACGCTGAGATCGACATGGCTTCGCCAAAGAGGTTGTACACTTCTTGTGGTTTGACTTAATATCACCATGCTTCTTTGCATCCTGTGATCTTCCAATTCTTGTGAACCAAACACCCAGATTGGCAGAAATCCTGTGTTTTTAAATTCTCTATTTTGCACGTGCATTCCTATCCTATTCCTGTCTATTTCCTATCCCTGCATTGTTAGAATCCTCAAATTCAAACAAGCCCTTACACAATTACTTCTGTTACAGATATGTGTCAAAGAAAACCTTGTGTGGTTTGTCCTACTCGTGCGGTGTTGTGTTCCACCCCAGCTCAGCTACTCCAACGACAGAAGGGTTCACCACAGCAGGGATCCGCTCTCCAGACTGGCTTTCGCCGCCTCAGATCTTCTTCCCCGCCGCCGGCAGCCACGACAACTGCATTACCATCATCAACTGAGCAGATGACCTTGAGGACTACACGGGTCCGCAAGAGAGGTCGCACTCTTCCGTGTCTGCTTACGTTATGCATCGCTTAATATGATGACATGCTACTTTATCGTTGTGTTCGCCTATTAGACTCCGACTCAGGTACAAACTTATGCTGAAACTTGAGTTTTTAAATGGTTGTGCGGTACATATTGGGGCAGCAATCAGTACTATTTGTCTACTATTTGGTTAATCTCGGGTGTCTACTATGAGTTTCATGTTGGGTGCAAACAAATTTTAAAGGAGCCATTATCTGTATTCTTTAACTAAAGCTATTATCTGCCTGCTATCATTGGTTTTGGGTCTATCCACAGTTTGCTACCATCACTCTGGATTTGTGCATGCACTCCTTACATAATCTCACTATGTTTTATTCCTATGCATGTCATTTATTGTACACAATGGAACTGAACATGTAGAGCAAAAGAGATGAGCCTTGCGTGGCAATAAAATTTCATGCAGACGTCGCTCCATGGTGGGCGCAAAGGCAGCCCCCCTCCACCCATTTCGGATCGTAATCAAGAGGAAGATAACTGTTCTGAGGGGGATTCAGAAGCAGAAGACCACTCCTATTTACCCCATGAGGTCTTCGCTCTAACTTGGCATGCTGATGTTGGTTATATCATGCATATGGTGCCTTGCATTGCTTACTTTATACATCAAATATGTCAACTGCTTAGTTTAGACATGCTTTGTGTGAATGCCATCTGTTTAGTTTATTCATCATTTATCTGAATTATGCAATGCCATCTTGTTTAGCCAGGCATCATATATGTGAATTTTGCAATGCCATCCTGCTTAGCCAGTCCTCTTATATGTGAATTATATCAGGCCATCCTTTTTTTCGTTATGTATTACATTTGTCAACAATGTTAGTACATTCAACTACTCTTCGTGTGCATCAGCCATTTGACACGGTGATGGAAAATTCTGGAGTGAAAACAAGGTCTTCGGAGCAGTCTATGCTATCTGACGAAGCGCATATCTCGCTGGTTACGGATAGCTCCTCAGAGGAGGATTCAGAGACAGATGACCAGTCCTACCCCCCCCCCCCCCGAGGTGCATGCTCTAACTTGGCAGGGTTATGTTGCTCATATCGTGCGTATGGTATCTTGCATTGCTATGTCATTTGCTTAGTTTAGACATGATTTGTGTGAATGCCACCTATTTAGTGTCTAATTACCATATATGTGAATTATGCAATGCTATCTTGTTGCAAGGCATTATATATGTGAATTATGCTATGCCATGTTGTTTAGACAAGCGTCATATATGTGAATTATATCATGTCGTCCTTTTTTTGTATTTCTCATTGCTTTTGTCGACAATGTTTGTATATTCAACTGCTCTTCCTGTGCATCAGCCATTTGAATTGGTGATGGAGAAATCTGGAGTGAAAACAAGGTCTTCAGAGCAGACAATGCTACCTGGTGAAGCAGATATGTTGCTGGTTACAGATAGCTCTTTAGAGGAGGATTCAGAGGCAGATGACCAGTCCTATTATCCCCCTGAGGTGTATGCTCAAACTTGGCAGGGTTATATTACTCATATCATGCATATGTTGTATTGCAATGCTTAGTTTTTACATCATATACACGATATTGAATGCCATCTGCTTAGTTGACACATCACATATGTGATTGCCCTCTGCTCACTTCCTTAGTATATAAATCATATATTTGAATTATATCATGCCATGATGTTTACATAGACATCATTTATCTGAATTATGGCATGCCAACCCATTTTGTAAAGACATAATATAGTTATATCATCTCATCCTTTTCACATAGTCATCATATTTTGAATTATGTCATTCTATCCGTGAATTATATCATGCCATCATGTTTCGATCGATGGCATGTTTGTGATTTATGGCATGCCAACCACTTTAATAGACACATCGTATAGTTATATCATGTCATCCTGTTTACATAGTCATCATATTTTGAAGTATGTCATTCTATCATGTTTAGTTAGCCATCATACATGTGAAATTGTGTCATGCTATCCTGTTTAATTAGCCATCATATATTTGAAATTATGTCCTCCTATTCTGTTTGGTTAGACAACATAAATGTGAATTATTTCATGCCCTGTTTTCTTCCCTACTATCCATTGCACCTGTCTATCTTACAATGTCTGTACATTCAATTACTTTTCTTGTTTATCAGCCATTTCAATTGGAGGGGGTGATGGCAGTATCTGTGGGAGTAAAAACACGGTCTTCAGAAAAGATCGTGCTACTTGTCGATGGAGATACAACCACGGTTGTACTTGCCCAAGAACCAGCCCCACCACACATAACCCAGACTCACGCAGATTGTACCCTTACCCAGTTGGACAGAGAACCAGCTACACCCCTTCTAACCCCAACCCCAGCAGATAGTAACCCAGTTCCCGTTGACACAGCACCGTCTCCACCACAGAGCACCCAAAGACGAGCAGTTAGTAAGGCAACTGTAGTGCCCAAAGCACGAGGATCACCACTCCGAACCCCAAGTCAACGCTTAAAGCAGAAGAAGAATTGTTCTCAGGTCAGGTTCCATAGCTATGGTTCATACTACTTTGCTCTTGCATCACTGTATTTACTCATACCAACTAATTTCAAATTTGAAGGATGCAATTGAAACTCCAATGGCGCAACAGGTATGTTTTAAACCTGTTTCTTTAATGTGTTTACTGTTGTAACTTGCTCTATGTTGATTTCAGTTTCAATTGAATAAACAGTTATGTTGTCATGCCATGCACATTACAAGTGTTGTTATTGCTGTGTAGTTTCCCACACTTATATGTTGTCTATGTTGCTTTGTCTTAAATAGATATGATTCGAACTGTATCTATCTTGATTTAGCAACATAAACTAGAATGATATAGACCATACAGTGATCATACTACATAGATATATGTTTGTTTCATGATGTTATCCTGTCCACCTTACTACTGAACTGGTTTACCAAAATGAGTTTCATATACCACATTGTAAACCTGTGATGTGTTTGTTTGTTTCTCCTTTAGAACGCGGATAAAATATTGGAGAAGAGTACCCCGTTATGCAATGGTAAAGGAAGTAATGCAGATCAGGTTCAAGATAGTGAGACATCCCTGTTGTTCTCCAAGAAAGCTAATAAAAACTATAATGAGGACACTGAGACAACCCCAAAGTCCTGTCTTGATGTACTATTCGAGTTACTTGCTACTACTGCTGGCACCAGCTCTTCGTACTCGCTGCCTGAATCAGTTCGGCTTCTTGAGTCTCAACTTCAAGTTGAAAGACATCGATCAGATGTTATGCGACAGGAAGCCGAAGGACTGAGGAAGTCCCTGCAGAATTCAGATGCATACTTTCTGGTGCAACAAGTGCTGGAGGATTTAAGCGCCAAACAAGAGAAAGTTAATAAGCTTGCTAAGCATCTTGCCAGCATTATGGGTACCCAGGATATTGTTTCTTGAGCTCTTCTGAAGTGGTTTCAGTTCTGCACTTGTTTTGCTGCGGCGTTTATATGTTGCTTTGTTCCCTATATTTGCATTTGTGGCGAACTTTGATGCCCAGTGGATGTAATATGTGTAATAGCCGTGATAGCCTAGCGTAAGTTACTTGCTTATTTATTTCCGTTGTCTTGTTTATTTGTTTTCTTGTAGTCAGTGCAGTTCTTTTTCCGCGGTTTGCTAGGGGCCAGAATAACCTATTTTTTAAAACTAGGCCACATTAACAATGGGCTCCATATTTACTATAGTTAACATGGGCCTCCTACGGGCCATAGAAACAATGGGCCTTCTAAGGGCCGTAGAAACAATGGGCCTTCTACGGGGCGTAGACACAATGGGCCTTCTACGGGGCGTAGACACAATGGGCCTTCTACGGGGCGTAGACACAATAGGCCTTCTACGAGCCGTATCATCAATGGGCCTTCTACGGGCCGTATGATCGGTTGGCCAAACATGGGCCAATAACACACCACATTATGGTCGTAAATGGGCTAGAGTTGAAATCGTCCGTTCATGGGCCGACCATAATGGGCCGTCGTTAATTGGCCGTATTTGATGACGCTATGAAAACGGCCCAACGTATTAACGGGCCACAAACGGGCCGACTGTAACCACGGGCTGTATTTGGCCCACAAGCAGAAAATGACAGTAACGGGCCGAAAGTAAACCAATGCTGGAAATGAGCCCAAGAATAAATGGGCCCTAAGAAGGCCAAAAGATAACATGGGCTGGAAACGGCCCAACGGAATAATGGGCCGTTAATGGGTATAAAGTGATACACTATTCATTACGGGCCAGTTTTACCACGGGCCGTTAATTGGCCGAGGGTTACTAAGGGCCTCATATGGGCCAAAAGACGTCAGGGGCCATACATGGGCTGGAAGTTAAAACGGGCTGGAATTATATTAGACGGCCCAGATGACGCTACTGGGCCTAATTTGGATAGGCCATAAACGGGCCCTGTGTTAGCGGGCTGTAAATGGGCTATATGCGAACAGGCCGTTAACAGGCTTGCCGTGGGCCGGCCCGCCACCTTTTGACCAAGTCAAACGGGCCGGCCTTTTCACAGGAATGGGCCTCTGTTGGGCCGTGCCATGTGTCGACGTATCATAGGCGCTTTGGATCCAATGAGTGGATGACGTCTGTCCCAACGGTGAGCTGACACGTGTTTCCTCCAGCCAATGATGATTTTACACGTGGAAAATCCCCATTGGTCGGGGCTGTTAATGAGTTATCGGATCCAAAACTGGACTCGTTAGCTTAACGGCGTTCCGTTACGGTGGATGCCACGTGTCAGTCACCCTTGACGAAAGCACTTCTATGACGCGCGATTTATCGTCTTGGAAGCGGACACTTCCGTGATGATAATTTTGGTAATGTCATGGAACACTTCTACGACAGCACAGGTATGACTATCTTGATTCTGTCATAAATTTGTCATGGATGTACATGCATGACAGAAAACGTGACCCACTGTGATAAACACATATCATCACGGAAGTGTATTTTTTTTGTAGTGAATGACATCCTGTTACTATGCATCATATATTTGAATGATATCATTTTCTCCATTACATTTCCATTTGTCGACAATGTTCGTACATTCAACTACTCTTCCTGTGAATCAGCCATTTGAGTGGGTGATGGAAAATCTGGAGTGAAAACAAGGTCTTCGAAGCAGACTGTGCTACCTGTCAAAGCAGATCTCTTGTTGGGCCCCGATAGCTCCCCAGAGATGGATTCAGAGATAGATGACCAGTCATATTCCCCCATCGAGGTGTATGCTCTAACTTGGCACGGTTATACTTCTCATATCATGCATATGGTGTCTTGCACTGCATAGTTTAGACATCATATACACAATATTCAACACCATGTTCTTTGTTCAGACATCATATATGTGAATGCCCTCTGCTTAGTATATAAATCACATATGTGAATTATATCATGCAATCCTGATTACTTAGATAACATGTATGTGAGTTATGTCATGCGAACCTGTTTACTAAAGACATCATATAATTATCTCATGCCATCATGTTAGTTAGTCATCATATCTTTGAATTATGTCATACTATGCTATCCAGTTTAGATAGACATGATATATGTGAAATTATGTCATGCTATCCTTTTTAGTTAAACAATATACATATGAACTATTTCATGCCCTCTTTTCTCCACACTATCTATTGCATCTGTCTCTCATACAAGGTCTATACATTCAACTACATTTCTTGTTTATCAGCCATTTGAATTGGAGCGGGTGATGGCTGTATCTAGCGGAGTAAAAACATGTTCTTCAAATAAAACAGATGATGTAGGGTGGAACCCTAGGTGGCCGATCTTTCACGAAAGGAGCGGATCCCTACGAAGAACGTGATGAACACGAGGGGAAACATGAGGGAAACACAAGGGGAACACGAGAGAAATCACTCAACCAACAAGAATAGATCACACATGCACTAGATCGATGAACACAAAGGTAAGATACAAGATCCAAATCCAACAAAGGACGATACAAAGGTAACCGGTTCTTCTCCGTGAGGAGGTCTTGAATCCAAGGTGGATCTTCTCCGTGAGGAGGTCTTGAATCCAAGGTGGATCTTCTCCGAAGAGGGGTCGCGGTCTCTCTCGTGGAGTAGATCCGTAATGGATGAGCAATGCTCTATCTCACATATGAGCTAAACCAATGCTAACTCTCGCTAGAATGAGGTGGGGGAGTATATATAGTCTAAGTCCACGAAGGGGTAAGTGAGAGGGGGGAACATGGGCCCTAGGCCCGTTCTCTGCTCACACGCAGGGCGGTAGTACCGGACCCTCGGGCGGTAGTGCCGCTGGGTGTGGGCGGTAGTGTCGGACCTACTCCACTCGAGTACAGGAGTTTGTCGGGTTGAGCAGTAGTAGAGCAGATGTTGGGCGGTAGTGCCGCTTGGGGGCCTTTAGCGGTAGTACCGCTGGGTGTGGGCGGTAGTACCGCTCGTTCCAGGCTTGGCGGATCCTCTTCATGCTCTTGATGTCCATCTCGCACCGTAGCTTCTCCTAGGCTGGTTCCTTGGTACCTAAGCACACAAAGCATCTCCGATTGAGGTAGCAGCCATGTCTTAAGTGTGGGAAGTGGCGGTTCGAAGAGGAGTGAGTTCACCTTGTGTCCCATGGCGTATGGTTGAGGTCTCATCGTATGTCCTCTTGGGGCTTGGAGAGTAGTCAGAGTGTACATGGGGATGAACGTGGGATGCTCCGCATCATCTCCCCTCCCTTGGGAAAGATCCGACCTCGGATCGAAATCCTCATCACCATGGAAACGGTAGTCGTGGACGGACTTGTAATTGGACGGAGTGGAAGTCATGGTGCAATCCAAGTACTCCAAGGTGTCTCCGGAGTGGTATACATGCAAAGAGAGCAAACACAAACGACACTTGGAAATACAATGGTTAGCGCACACAAAGTGTCCATCATGTAAGAATGAGTCCGTGCGGCAAGATTGTTCATGACAAAACACATGAAGCTTATCAAGATGATATTTAATGATATGCAAAGCGTTCATGAGAGAAAAATCATACATTGTGCACACAAATGTGTTGTGAATATGATGAATGCAACCACGGTGCAAAATGATGTCATAGTGAGACGGTTTATCAATAGCATGAATATGGCAATGGATGCTCAATATGATTATGTTATCATGCAATTGATGGTAGGCAATGTGATCATTATGTATGAATATGCCATCAAGAAAGATCACAACAAATTTGCTAAGGAAATGCACAAGCTCCTATATCATGGATGACATGGGAATAGGTGCAACAAGACAAGCATAATGTGTGTCAATCCATGCATAGGGTGCAAACTTGTGGTGAGTACGATATGTCCATCGAGCATGACATGTATGAGCACAATCAACAAATATGAAGGTGGGGTGCAATGTGTCAAAGGAGTGTTGATGTACCAATGCTTGATGTCGTGGCATGAGTGTAGGTTCGAAGGTGCATCCAATAAGTCCGAGCGCTCCTCAATGTGAAGGTCCATAGAGCCAATCTCCAATGTCGCTCCTTCGTTCGCGAGATGTAACATGTAGACAACAAGAAGGAAACAACAATGAAAGAATGACCCATTCAATATGCATATTTGAGAATGGCTCAAAGGGAATGAGTTCACCTTTATGAGGATGTCAAAAATGTTGGTGTTGCACATCATGTACGCCTTCACATAAACAATATGTCTTGTGATGGTACCGCCTTGTGAATCCTTCAAAATGAAAGAACATGACAAACACTCAGAAAAACAAATGAGGTTAGTGCAAATGCAAGACCTATCATTCGAGGGGCGAGATACCCAACAAGTGTTTTCATCATTCTTATCATAAGAAAGGACAAGGTGTGGTATGGTATGAAAGCATAAGATGCAACTACAACCAAAGACAATAGGCTTAAACAAGCAAGCATGCCTCACAAGTAAGATGTCCAAGTCTCGAAGATCAATAAGCATAGCATGGGTGCACTCACTACAATGGCATATGAGATGTGCAACTAATGGAGACAAGTGACAATAATCAAGATATATCATGTGAGAGGCATGAGCATATATGTCATCAACCCAAGAAAGCGAGTAATGGAACATGGGTGATGCAACCAAGCAAGTAATCATAGTGACCAAGTCAAGCAAGCTAGTAGTGCGAAGAGGCAACGTACTAGAAGGAATCATGGCAAGCATGTCATGTGTGCAAATAGTGGGCATATATAATGCACATGACATTTCACAAGCATAAAGGCAAGATATGAGCAAAATAGCATCAATAGCATGGGGCACATGATAAACATGGCAATAGCAACGAGGATCTCCACCAAGCATGCAAATACACATAGGAGTATAATAATGGTGAATCATGGGTAAGTGCAAGCAAGGGTCACAATTGCATGGCAAAGGCATGTAAAGAGGAATAACATGCAAAGTGAACAAGATACAATGGGCATAAAGTAACAAGTGATATAGAGCCCATAGCCTTGTGAGAGCCAAGTAGAAGAGATGCGTGTAGGCCGTGCGTGAAGGGAATGGTGGTAAGGATAGTCCATGGGATCCCAAGTCATTGTTGCTCTCAAGAGCTCGTTTTGTCAACTCTTGCGATTGAGAGGTTGACGAGTATACGTAAGTACCTACACAAAACAAAGACAAAGGGAAAATTGTGTATGCGTGGTAGATGTACACATCATCCATCATGATGCGCACGTGCATGTGTTTGTTAGCACAAAATAGCCAATGCTCAAATAAATGAGATGCGTGATATAGAAACATGTCATCCATCATGAGAGGTTTGTTATTATGTATAGCATAATGGAGACTCAAATTGTGTAATGCATCATGAGAAATATGTAGAGCATTGTTATTCATGGAATGCATATGGTGCAAGCAATTATGGGAATCATGCAAAGTATGGAATGCATCAGGATCTCCTAATATGTATGAGGAAACTATGGGGGTCTCCTCATGAGCATTTGTAGAAACATCACATGAAGAATATTGACAACATCCAAAACAAAGTATATTTGGAACAATGTGATCATGGCATGGTATAGTAGATTAATTGCGCAAATCATGTAAAGGAAGCATAGCAATATCATCACATGAAAAACAAAAGCCAATGACCATCATCTCGTCATCTATGCCATAAGTGCAAATGGGATTTATGTTAATGGGGCATGCATAGTTACTATGTTGAGATTGAAATGATGCAATATGGGAGATCTCACTCATAGCATATGACAAGTTCAATGGATTGTCAAACATGAAGTGACCAATAGAGTTTTCACATGATATCCTATGGAGCATAGCATCACAACTAGGCAACTCAACATGCTCATCATCATATTCATCATAAATTGGTAAGTCGTGACATGAAGAAGTCGCACTAGCATGAAGCATTGGAATAGGTGGATCAACATCATGCAAGCAATCATTGGTAAGATAGTCCACTAGTGGGACAAGAGAAGCACTATCACCTATGTTACCTTTGGAGCATAGCACATGTGTTGTAGGTGAGGTTGCAACTCGATGGTACCATGTGGGGGGTCCATCATCGTCCACCATGGCCATCGTCGTCTCCATTGGAGGTATGGACTCGTCGAGGATAGGCGTGTCGTCATGTAGGAAACCTAGCACCAAAGAAGAAAATACACTCGGAGTAGAGGTTAAGTCATTAGAAATCATAGTGGCCTCACATGCCGTGTCAACTACCTCACTCACTAAGTGTTGTGGCTCACTCACTCCCGGTAAGATGCTCTCACTCATATGGTTGGTGGAGTCACTCAAATGACTCCCAACCTCACATAGGATGTGTGGCATACTCTCAAGTGTGGGGCTAGTGGTGGTCACACTCATCCTCTCATAGGAAATGCACTCAATGTCACATATGGTGGAGTCACTCATATCACTCATGGTGGGGTGGCTCTCCTCACATGGGAATTGGGTCATCTCATGATATGTGGGTGTCGGAGAGATGTTGGTGCAAACGTCTCCATGTTCAACTCCTATCGCCGCCTTGGTTGAAGGGATAGTCCCATGCTCAACCTTCTTGTTGCCGTCTTGTTGTTGGAGGCCCATATGATGTGGCACCTCGTAGCTCGTCTCCATGACCGAAGGGAATTTCCCATGCTCGGCCATCTTCCTTGAGGGGCTTCCGAAGATGGAAGTGTCGCCCTAGCTCGTAGGTAGTCGCCTTGTTGTTGAAGATGTTGATGTAGGCGAACTTGTGGGAAGTAGGCGAAGATGTCGTACGTCCAAAAGCGACGATGCCTTGAGAACACTTGGCGAAGATGCCGAAGTGGTTGGTGTAGGTGTAGCTCCGTCTTGGTGGTGCTCGTCTCGTGGTCTTCTCTTTTTCTCATGAAGCTTGGCCTTGGCGTGAAGTAGGGCTTGTGCGGACTTATGCATTTGCGCTTGTGGAGCATCATCATGATGATGGTGTCGTTGTCGTGCGTGAGCTCGTAGTAGATGTCGTTCTTCGTCGTCGTGCACATGTTGCTTGGAGGTGACTTGCCCTTCATGATGATGTTGGCGATGGTCGCCATGGAGATGTGGACGTGGACGACTTGCGCTTGCATCTTGTTTGCGCTCCGAAGATGATCGACTTGAGCGGCTCCGTCTTGACGAGGACGAAGTTGTAGAAGAGCGGACCATCATGGTTTGGATATCTTCTTCGAGGGAACTCATGGATTGTCGTAGGTCGGTGGCGAGATTGTCGATGCGGTCGCTCAAAGCAAGTTGTTCTTGATGCAAAGCACGATGTGCACCAAATAGTTGAGTCTTGGTGACGTAGGAGGACATGTCGTCGTCTTGCTCCAAGAAAAGTGGGTTGGTAGAAGTACTTGGCCTATCCATCATTTCAAACAAAAATATGTGAGTGGGAGAAAGAGAAGAACCAATACCAAATGTACCTTGACCGATGTTGAAAATGGATCAAAGATCACTCCAATGTGTATCAAGGAAATAACACAATTGGTACCAATTCTTGTCGGTTTCTCACACCTACACAAAAAAGGCTTATGGTGGAGCTCGGTGAGGATAGTGGCACAAAAATTTGATGCAAAATGTTAGCAAGAGTCAATAATGTTGAAAAAGATTCACAAATTCGCAAGTGAAACAAGTAGACCAATAGCAAAGAATGGCAGACGGAAACACACACACGGATAGATAAATGGGGTCGTGCAACCAAGGAATGAGCACAAAATGTGGAGTCCACGGAAAACGCTCGTGTTGCACAACTCAAGAGAGGCGCTAGCGCGATTGCTCAATAGGAGGATACGACACTTGTGCACAACCTATGATATGCAAAATGGATAAACTTTCTATCCCACGTATGCTATGTGTAACAGCCCCAAAATTGGGTTATCAATTTTTGTGCCGCTATTCCTTCCTGGCACTCATTTTCAAAATCTTTCTCCTGAGTTTGCTGGATGACTCTGAGAAATTTTGTCATTTCCAACCTTTCAAAATCCTGCTCATGTCTTTTTCAGTGGGCAAGACCTCATTTGCATCAGCTCAATTCCTCTTAAACCCTAATTCCAAAATTTTGGAATTTGGATATGCCCTTGTGATTACAAAGGAGCCACCATTTTCCTTGTTCTGTTGATCCTCCCAATTGATCCCAGAGATCATCCTATCTTTCTTAACCTCGGATATGCAAAAATATTGCTGAGTCCAATGCAATATTTTTGAATTATGATTTATTCCTTTTCTTGCCTTTCTGAGGAATAAAATCCAAAGGCATAGCTAGCCATCTCCTAAATTCATGAGAATTGGTGAAGTTGATGCTTATGCCTAATCCAAGCTCTGGCAAGTATATTGGCCATAATTAAATAAGGAAAATTGCCTTTTCCTATTTAATGCCAATATTGCATTTCTGCCAATTTCCAAAGGAACTACTATTTTTATAGCAGAGAAAATTCCCACATAAATTGTGGAGCTTGTCCTTGCTATATAATCAATAGTTCCATCCTTATATCATGATTCCACAGTTCAAAATTTGGCACATGATCCAATGCAAGTTTATGCCTTCTCTGAAATTTTGCAAAGGAAGTGCTTTATTGCTAAGTCCAATTGAGCTGCAATTTGGCAGGGTGTTTAACATAGTTAAATAACCCATGGATACCAAACATGAGCTCAATACATTCACCCTAGCTCCCTGTGCAATTGTTCAAAGTTTCTGACCAGAACACAAGTTTGTGAAGGAAGTACCTTCATAGTGTTTCCAAATGGGATGAAACTTTTCCATCCTCTCAAGTATCTCAAATCATTATCCTCCACCCAAATTCAGTTCATTTCATTGAACTATGTGAGCACAGGAGCAATTCTTGTTTTCTGTCCAAATTTTTAGTTTGTGAAGCAAGTGTATTTTATCTTGCTCCATTATGGATGATAATTTTTCCAGGCCTTCTCCTACTCATATAACCTATCTCCACAAGATTGTGGCTCATTTCATCTAGCCAATTACCCTGAGGATTTTTCTGAAGTTTTTGGACAGAAATGATAGCTGTGAAGGAAGTACCATTTTGGTAAGTCCATTTGATATGAACTTTTTACAGCATCATGGTATGTCCAAATCATCTGGCTTTGCCAAGTTTTAGCTCAATCCATCACTCCTAGTGAGTGCTTGATCATGATTCAGTTTCTGGGTCAGATTTGGTGGTTGTACAGCAACTATGGTAAATAGTTGTCCATTTTACCTCAAAACTCCCAGGACCGTAGTCCTTTCTACCCTAAGCCTCCCAGACAACCATTTTACCATTTAACCTCTCTGGTTTTATTTCTAGGATGTTGCCAAGTTTGCAACAGCAAACTTGTGCAGCTTGGTTTACTCAGCTCAATTTGTCTCTGCCCGTTTCTTTACCATGGTAATACTCCACTCTAGAAGGACTACGGGGTAGACATGAACTTACATCAGTAAAAAAACCAGAGCGCGCCATGCCAGTGGTGACTACGAGGGCAGCCAGCCAAAACGGTGGTCTAGCCACTGTTCTCGTCGGCAGCGCTGCTCCGACCGCCTCTGGCCTCGCCATTAATGTCCAGTAGCCCCCCTCGTCGTCGTCTTCCCTCTGGACTGTTGCCCCCTTCGTTTTCTTCTCCGACGAGCCGTGCCAACGACCGAGCAGTGCGCGCCCGTGAGCTCGTCATCTTCCTCGCCTCTGTCCGCTTCCTCCTTTCGTCCCCGAGCACCTCTCGTCTCCGTGAGCCTCTGCTGCTCGTCTTGACCCTCTTCGTTGCCTTCCCGGGCGCCTCCGTGACTGCTACGGCCGGCAGAGCCGTGGACGGACGCGCTCGGTGGTGCTCGGCTCGGCCCCCCCTCGCCCCGGCTATAAAAGGAGCCCGCGACCCCCTCGAGCTCTTCATCAGCTTCCTC
Organism: Aegilops tauschii subsp. strangulata; assembly: GCF_002575655.3. Taxonomy (NCBI): domain Eukaryota; kingdom Viridiplantae; phylum Streptophyta; class Magnoliopsida; order Poales; family Poaceae; genus Aegilops; species Aegilops tauschii. The sequence continues at coordinate 233,987,858 of NC_053039.3, forward strand.
ACCCTCCTCTACGCCTCCCCAACCCCTCCTATCGTCCCCGGTGTCGCTCCTCCACTTCCATCGCCGCCGTGGTCGCCGCCTCGGGTCCCTCTCGATTCCGGCGATCCCGTGCGCTCCTTGCCATTTAGACTCCACCAGAGCCTCGCCCGGAGTCCGTCAAGCCTCCCCGTCGCCTCGCCCGACCGTTTTCCCCACCGGAGCCCCTAGTTCACCGGAGGCCGAAGCCCCTCTCCGCCGTGGGCTGTGTGACTCCCTCTCCCGTGCTCGTCGCCGGCAACGGAGACCTCCATCCGATGCGCCTCTCCGCCCTGAGCGTCTGGGTAGGTCGCGTGCCCCGTGTGGTGGCCGGACGCGCCAGCGACCGCCGTCGAGGCGACCCCCTCCCTCGGCCTCGCTCGATCCCGAGCTGGAGGTTGAAGACGCCAGGGTCAGGCGGGCCCCCTTCCCGCGCGGCCCCACCTGTCGGCGACCGTAGGACGTGGCCCCGCTTGCCACGTCGGATAAGTGGCGGCGCCCCGCCGCGAAGTCGTTTTCCCCGCGCGAAAGCGCATTTCTGGAAAGTGCGCATTCAATCTCTGAAAGCGTATTTTTCCTCTCCTTCGGCCGAGAATACGTTTCCATCTCTGGAAACGTATTTTCAGAAAAGACACGTTCTGTTTAAACTACCAGGGACCTGTTTGTAGAAGTATTTTTACAGACTAGTCCCTGAGCTTTAAACGTCCGTATCTTTTTACCCGTAACTCCGAATAAGGTGATTCCAACGCTCAATTTTTCTGTTCGTCGAGCCCTTTTCGATGGGAACATTTTCTTGATGTTTGAACATTCTAAAAATGACCATTTTGCCATTGCCCGTAAACAGCCCCTCTGAGAGAGAACTGTTTCCGGCAACTCTTTCCGCGATCGCTCCGCATTTTTTCCGGAGTATTCCTCAACCCCCAGGCAAGCCAACCTCTTATCATGAGCCCCGAACTTGCATGTTCACTTTGCTTGCACCTTGTGTGTGTGTACTTGCAGTTGTTTCACATCATTTTTGTCTGCAGTTATTATGCCTGTTATGCATGCTTGTGTTTTCATGATATCTTTTGCCAAGCTAATTAAAATGTTGTTATTGATAATGCCATGTCACTACTCTACTTTATTTGCATGTCATCGTTATACACTGTTATGAGGATTCTAATGCACCGTTGATATGCTATTACTTGGTATTGTCATGTTCTTTATGCTATAGCTGTGCACTTGAGTAGTTCAATATTTTGTTCATGCAATCGTATGCTGCATGCTCATTGTTGCATTCATGTTCATGATGATGGAGAAGGAATTAAAATGACTTAATAATAACAAACCTCCTCCATCATCGATGGGATCGAGTCAGAGTGCCACCAAATCGAACTTTTTCAATGCAGCCACATTTGCCTTTGTGGGAAGGCCTTAATGCGAGCTATTGTCGTGACCTCTCGCCGGTGCCTCCCACTAGGGAAGGTTATGGGCGTGCTAACCCTGATCAGGTAAGGGGACATAACCTTGTGTGCTCGTTTTTGAGATTTTTGGTACCAGTCCCCGAGTGGGAGTGTCCCCGAGTGGGAGTTGACCACGACGGTGGTCGGGGTGTCTTTGGTAGACACGGGGCCACCCAGGACCAGCCCGTTGGGGATTGTGTCGGAGTGGCCGGGAGAGCGTCATGGCAGTAGGTTGGTTTCGTCGGAATGCCGTTGGTCCACCCGAATGGGATGACGAGGCCATGGGTTCCGTGGTGTGGGTACAGTGTGCTACCTCTGCAGAGTGTATAAAGTCTATCGATAGCAACAGTTCGTAGTAGGTCCCACTATCAGGTCTTGGTCGAAATGGAGGATAAACCTGAAATAATTAAGTTGGTAAAAAAATATGTGATAACAAGAATATGGTAACTTGAACTATGAGATAGTCGTGAGGAGTCACGACGATACCTTGATGATGAGATAAGTGGTTGTGATCGCCGTAAGGATCACGGGCCAAATATTGGTCGTGGTTGTGATCGCCGTAAGGATCATAGTTGGAGACCAAGTGTTGGTCGTGGTTGTGATCGCCGTAAGGATCACAGTTGGAGACCAAGTGTTGGTCGTGGTTGTGATCGCCGTAAGGATCACGAGTTGTTCTTGAGAAAGACCACTTTGGTGGTGTGTTGGTGATCCAGAGATGATCACAGTTGATAAGAGAGTCTGAGGGACTCGGTGCACAAGTTTGGTTGCATTGCTGGAATAGTATATCATTATTTGCATTTAAAGAACCATGATAGAACAGAAGATGATTGCATAATGTTAACATGCTATGTCTGCATTGGATATTATTGGTAGTTTATTTTCAGCATAGTTTCTTGATGCCATGCTATGCTTTGATTGACATGTTAAGTTATGCCATGATTGAGATAAAATTCTATGATTTGCTATTACAATGTTATAATCATGTTCTGATATGCCATGTCATTGCCATGTTAGTAGATGTTATGATTTTGTTCATGCTTAGTTGATTTTTATCATGCCATGTTTAGTAATTGATATGAGACAGGGTGTTGCATGCGCTCGGTTCTTGCTTTGTCTTCTGCTTGTTTGGATGCTATGTATTTGGTTGTCTTGCAAGTACATTCAATGTACTGACTTGGCGTGTCATGCCAGTTTTGTAGGTCGTACCCGTATTGCTCGCTTGATCCGTCGTGCTAGGCCGTAATCTTGCCAGTCCTGTGAGTTGTGGAGCCCAACCAGAGTTGTTATGCTGCCAAACCAAGACTTCCGCCGCCATTTTTATCAGACTTCTGCTGTCATTTAATAGCCTTAGGGCTATGCCAGATAATTGTATTCATCAATGATGTAATCTCATATACATGTATTTGATGAATATTTTTGTACCTGGAATGCTGTATTATGGACCTGTCGTGCGTCAGGTGTTATCCTGGGCTGACGTGCGAAGGCCCCCTGCTTCATGCGGATCGGGGTGCCACACTATGTATGTATGGTTCCCGGTGTTTCTCACACGATGATCGAAGATGATCAAGTATGATACCATATGATATATTGTGATGCTATGGTTATTGCTTACAAGCTCTTTGTTCTTTTGCTTAGAAGCTTATTCTTTTTTTCTTTTGTATATATGGCCACTTTGCGAAATGCACAAACCAAGATAGCAATTGTGTATATGCGGGAACAATCTTGTGAGATAAGGGATGATATGATGATACCAATATGATATGGTATGTATGCAATGGAAGGGTGGATCACTAATGTGCACAAGTAACGTTGCCGGCAATACTCAAATGGCTAGTCTCGATAGGCAAGTGACGCAAAATGGGCTAAGAGGTTATCAATGCAATTGAAAGGGGAATATACAATGGTGGGATACCACGATACCAAGGTGATACGGAGGTTACCGTCCGAGGCGATGATGAGTGGCGGTGTTCTTGATGTAGACACCAAGATGATGGAGACTCGTCCCTAAGTAGCCGAAACACCTTAGGAAAAGGAAAAACCGCGAACTCAAAATCTCAAATGACAAATGTCAAATGGTGGTAGCTGGAAAGCGGTGGTGGTTGCGGAAACTCAACAGTATTGCGGGAATGCAATGATGGGTTTTGAGACGCAATGCGAAAGTGGGGGTTATGGTAGTGGATTATACACAGTGTCGTAGTTGGAAGCACGGTCCCTAAGTAGCCGAAACACCTTAGGAGACACAACTCACAACACAAACAAAAATGGTTAAGTTGCGATGGCGGAAGTGTGTGGTGGTGGTTGATGAAGAAGCAATCGTCCCTAAGTAGCCGAAACACCTTAGGAGACTCGAATCACTGCTCAAACAACCTCAAATGTGATGGGGAACAAAAATGGTTAGGTTGCGGAAGTCGGTGTTGGTTATGCGGAGGATGTGGTGGAAGCCCTAGGCAAAGATGCCAAAGTTCCAAAAATTTGATGGGGTCAAATGGTGATGGAACCTATCTAGGTGGATGGGGGATGTCCATAGCTACTCAACGAGCTAAAAAACGCGAAAATCGGACTCCGGATGGGGAAGTTATGGCCGAAATGGTGAAACTCGGAACGCTGAAACTGGGAGGGGCGGAAGTACCGCTTGGAATGGGCGGTAGTACCGCTCGTGTCGGGTTTTTTCGCAAAATATGGCTCTGGGAGGGGCGGTAGTGCCGCTTGGAAGGGCGGTGGTACCGCTTGGAGGTGCTAAGCGGTAGTACCGCTGGTGTCGGGAAAATTCGCAGATCGAATCGGGCGCGATTTTGGGGGCGGAAATGAATGATTTCGGGGTCAAAATTGGAGAGATTTCATGGATAAAAGATGGGGAAACTTGGGGAAATGCTAGATCCACTCGAAACCAAGCAAATCCATGGATCAAAATCAACAAAACATCATCAAAACCAACAAATCACAAAAAAAATTGGGGCTATTTTTGGTGGGGATTTTCGAATTTAGGACGAAATCAAGCAAAAAAAGGCTAGAAAATGAGGGGGCAGGCTCCAAAATCGTGATCAACGTGGCTCTGATACCAAGATGATGTAGGGTGGAACCCTAGGTGGCCGATCTTTCACGAAAGGAGCGGATCCCTACGAAGAACATGATGAACACGAGGGGAAACACGAGGGGAACACGAGAGAAATCACTCAACCAACAAGAATAGATCACACATGCGCTAGATCGATGAACACAAAGGTAAGATACAAGATCCAAATCCAACAAAGGACGATACAAAGGTAACCGGTTCTTCTCCGTGAGGAGGTCTTGAATCCAAGGTGGATCTTCTCCGAAGAGGGGCCGCGGTCTCTCTCGTGGAGTAGATCCGTAATGGATGAGCAATGCTCTATCTCACATATGAGCTAAACCAATGCTAACCCTCGCTAGAATGAGGTGGGGCGTATATATAGTCTAAGTCCACGAAGGGGTAAGTGAGAGGGGGGATACATGGGCCCTAGGCCCGTTCTCTGCGCACACGCAGGGCGGTAGTACCGGACCCTCGGGCGGTAATGCCGCTGGGTGTGGGCGGTAGTGCCGGACCTGCTCCACTCGAGTACAGTAGTTTGTCGGGTTGAGCGGTAGTAGAGCAGATGTTGGGCGGTAGTGTCGCTTGGGGGCCTTTAGCGGTAGTACCGCTGGGTGTGGGCGGTAGTACCGCTCGTTCCAGGCTTGGCGGATCCTCTTCATGCTCTTGATGTCCATCTCGCACCGTAGCTTCTCCTAGGCTGGTTCCTTGGTACCTAAGCACACAAAGCATCTCCGATTGAGGTAGCAGCCATGTCTTAAGTGTGGGAAGTGGTGGTTTGAAGAGGAGTGAGTTCACCTTGTGTCCCATGGCGTATGGTTGCGGTCTCATCGTATGTCCTCTTGGGGCTTGGAGAGTAGTCAGAGTGTACATGGGGATGAACGTGGGATGCTCCGCATCTACAGTGCTACCTCTTGGTGAGATAGCACCTCGGTTGTACATGCACGAGAGTCAGCCCTACCACACATAACCTAGACTCTCACAGATTGTACCCCTGGTGCGATGGATAGAGAACCAGCTTCACCCAATCTAACCCTAACCCCGGTAGATAGTAACCCAGTTCCAGTTGACACAACACCATCTCCACCACAAAGCTCCCAAACAAGAGCAGTTAGTAAGGCAGCTCCAGTGCCCAAAGCGCCAGTACTACCACGGCGAACGCCAACTCCACCAGTTAGTACACCTATTCCTGTGGACGAAGCACAACCAGCCATTCATAGTTTAGCATCTATCACATTTGATGTTGTTAAATCCTATGTGCATATCTTCCCATCATGGAAATATTATACTGAAGATGAAGGAAAATGCCAGTTGCAAGTGTTCGTCCAGGAGTTATGTGTAAGTAATGTTATTCATGTCAATTACTTTACTTTGTCCCATACATTCTACCTCCATGCTGGTTATAATACATCAAATGTTCCCATTTTTCTCTATAGAGAAGGACCAATTTGGAAACTCGGGATGAGGTAACCAGTGCTAATACCTCTGCTATCTTCAAGAATGCTTGGTGGCAGTATCGGAATTACCTGAAGAAAATGTACTTCACATGCAAAGAAACTCATCAAATTCCCTTACGTTCTCCCGAGACACATTTACAGGACAATGACTGGGAACGCCTTGTTCTATACTGGTCCCGAACCAAGAATGTGGTAAGGTGTATGAGCTCATTTTTTTAATTTTAAGCACTGTATGTCTGCGTCTTACTATACTCTGTTCGTGTAGAACAAGTGCTTAAACCTGAAGAACAACTGTTCTCATTTAAGATTCCATTGCTATGGTGCATACTGATTTGCTCTTGTATCACAGTATTCATACAAACTTATTTTTAAATTGAAGGATGCAATCGAAACTCCAATGGCACAACAAGTATGTTCAAGCATGTTTCTTTAACAGGTTTGCTCTTCTAAATTGCTCTGCTGATTTCAATTTCAATTGTGTATACAGTTAACTTCTCATATCATGCACATTACTAGCATCACAACAGAGCCAATAGTGTTGTTGTACATGTATACCCGTGGCACCCATCTGAAGTCTCGTTGTGCCATGTAGTTTCCCACACTTGTATTCTTTCAATGTTGCTTTGTCTGAACTAATATGATTTGAACCATGTCTCTATTTTGATTTGGCAAGACAATGCAGTGACCATAGGACATAGATATATGTTTGTTTGATGATTTTATTATGTACTACTTGGCAATAGAAGACTTGGTAGTTTAATCCTGTCCACCTTACTACTGAACTGGTTCACTGAAATGAGTTTCATATACTACATGCTAAACTTGTTATGTGACAGCTTGTTTCATCTTTTATAATGCTGACAGAATATTGGGGAAGAGTACCTTATTAAGCAACGGTAAAGGAAGTAATGCATATAAGGTTCAGGATAGTGAGACATCCTCGTTGGTCTCCAACAAAGCTGATAAAACAGCTAAGGAAAACTATTGTGAAGAGAGTGAGACAACCCCAAAGTCATGTCTTGGTGTAGTGTTCGAGTTACTGGCCACTACCGCTGGCACAAGCTCTTCGAACTCACTGTATGAATAAGTTCGGTTTCTTGAGTCTCAACTATAAGCTAAAAGACGTCGATCAGCTGTGCTGCGATAAGAAGCCGAAGGACTGCGGAAGTCACTTGAGAATTCAGATGCATACTTTCTGGTGCACCAGCAGGCGTTGGAGGATTTTAGCGCGAAACAGAAGAAAGCTAATAAGCTTGCTAAGCTTATTTCCAGCATGGTGGATACCCAGGATAATGTTTCTTAACCTCTTCTGAAGTTGTTTCAGTTATGGACTTTTTTTGCTGCCGCGTTTATTTGCACTCGTGGCCAATTTAGACGGCTAGTGTATGTAATATGCTGCTTTGTTCCATATATTTGCACTGGTGGCGAACTTTGATGCCCAGTGGATGTAATATGTGTAATAGCCGTAATAGCCTAGAGTTAGTTGCTTGCTTATTTATTTCCTTATTGTCTTGTTTAGTTGTTTGCTTGTAGTCACTGCAGTTCTTTTTCCGCATTTCTCTAGTGGCCACTATAACCTATTTTTTATAAGTAGGCCACAATAACCATGGGCAACATACAGACTGTTGTAACCATGGTCCTAATACCTGCTGTAGTGACCATGGGCCTTCTACGAGTCGTACAATAAATGGGCCTTCTACGGGCCGTATGATCGATTGGCCAAACATGGGTCGTACTATTCGTGGACCAATAACGGTCCGCAAAATGGGTCGTAAACAGGCTAGAGTGGAAATCGTTTGTTTATGGCCCGCCCATAACGGGCCATTAATAGGCCGAAATGTATAACGAGCTTAATTCTATCGACAGGCATCATGGGTCGTTAATGGGTCGTATTTGATGACGCAATGAAAACAGCCCAACGGGTTAACAGGCCACAAACGGGCCGACTGGAACCACGGGCTGAATTTGGCCCACAAGCGGAACAGGCCAATAACGGATCGTAAGTAACCGAATGTTGGAAATGAGCCCAAAAATAAATGGGCCCTTAGAAGGCCAAAAGTTAACACAGGCTGGAAACTACCCAACGAAATAATGGGCCATTAATGGGTATAAAGCAATACACTGTTCATTATGGGCAGTTTCACCACGGGCCTTTAATAGATGTGACCTACTGTGACAAACACGTATCATCACGGAAGTGTTTTTTTGTGCTGCTACCATGGTGTTGTTTTTGTGCAGAAATAGAAGTTCTCGGATTTAGACGAAACTTTTTGGAGAATTATTTTGGAATAAATAAAAATACTAGAACCAAGACCCCCTGGAGGGGGGGGCAACTGCCCACATGGCACCAGGGCGCGCCACCCCCATCTGGCGCGCCCTGGTGGGTAGTGGGGCCCACGAGGCTCCGCTGACCCTAATTCCGACGCTATAAAATCCTATTTTTCTAGAAAAATGGGAGAGGAAGTTTCATCGCGTTTTACGATACGGAGCCGCCGCCACATCCTATTCTTCATCAGGAGGCCAGATCTGGAGCCCGTTCGGGGCTCCGGAGAGGGGGATCCTCGGTCTTCGTCATCACCAACCATACTCCATCACCAATTTCATGATGCTCACCGCTGGGAGTCAGTAATTCCTTCGTAGGCTTGTTGTACGGTGGTGGGTTGGATGAGATTCATCATGTAACCGAGTTCGTTTTGTTAGGGCTGATCCCTAGTATCTACTATGTTCTGAGGTTGATGTTGCTATGACTTTGCTATGCTTAATGCTTGTCATTAGGGCCCGAGTGCCATGATTTCAGATATGAACCGCTTAAATTTTCACCATTATATCTATGTTCGTGGTCCGATCTTGCAAGTTATATGCACCTATTACGTGTTATGATCCGTAAACCCCAAGGTGACAATAATTGGGATACTTTCTCGTGATGACCGTAGTTCAAGGAGTTCATTTATTCACTGTGTGTTAATGCTTTGTTCTGGTTCGCTATTAAAAGGAGGCCTTAATATCCCTTAGTTTCCTTATGGACCCCGCTGCGGGAGGGTAGGACAAAATATGCCATGCAAGTTCTTTTCCATAAGCACGTATGACTATTTACGGAATACATGCCTACATTATATTTATGAACTGGAGCTAGTTTTGTATCGCCCTAAGTTATCACTATAATATGATGGAATATCGTCCAACGAAATCACCGATCCAATGCCTACGAGCTTTTCATATATTGATCTTTGCTAAGTTACTACCGTTGCTACTGCTGTTACAACTGCTACAAAATTATCACTATTGTTGTTACTGTTACTATTACTGTTACTATCACTGCTATCACTGTCAAACTATCATACTATTGTGCTACTGATCACTTTACTGCAGATATTTAATCTCCAGGTGTGGTTGAATTGACAACTCAACTGTTAATACTTACAAATATTCTTTGGATCCCCTTGTGTCGAATCAATACATTTGGCTCTACCCCCAAAAACTCTTGCGATCCCCTATACTTGTGGGTTATCAGGAATCACATTCGCAACCAGTAGATGTATCGGTTCATTTCCTTTCCATGTATTCAAGACGATTTCGATTGGGTTGTAAAACTATTTGATTGTGTTTTTATTCGAATGTGGAACTATTTGATTGTAAAACTATTTTCCAATGTTTGAATTATTTGGTTGTAAAACTATTTACAATGTGTATAGTTTAAAAAATGTATACATAGGGCCTCCAGCTAGCCGGCCGTGGCAGACCAGATGCGTCCAGCGCAAATGGAAAATCAGCCGGACGCTGCCCCTTTGCCTAACCCAAACGGACAAAATTTGAACAAAACGGACATCAATTCCGGGGTCGTGCGTTGAGTTGGCCTTAGGTTAAACTTGCTATTTTTCCTTCTGGAGTTTTTGTGACACGGCAGCTACCCACATATAGTAAGGTCATCTCCAATGTCGTCCCCAAATCAGACTCAACATCGGTCAGCGGACGCGTCGGCAACACGGATACGGGAGCCAACCATCCAGCGTTATCTCTAAAACATCTGCGTGTATTTCAAACATGAATTGAATAAATTGGACAAATTTTATGCAAATTAGACGATTTTCATTTAAGCTGGACAAATTTCATGAAAAGTTTGACATATTTCTTTGAACAAAAGCGGACAAAAAAATTAACATGGAAAAGGCTACCCTAGTCTAAATCTCCGACAGTTATGGTAAAGCATGTATTTACAAGAAAGTGAGTGGGAGCTCTGTAGCATTTCTAATATTATATGTGGATGACATATTGTTGATCGGGAATGATATAGAATTTCTGGATAGCATAAAAGGATACTTGAACAAGAATTTTTCAGTGAAAGACCTCGGTGAAGCTGCTTATATATTAGGCATCAAGATATATAGAGATAGATCAAGACGCTTGATAGGACTTTCACAAAGCACATACCTTGATAAAGTTCTGAAGAAGTTCAAAATGGATCAGTCAAAGAAAGGATTCTTTCCTATGTTACAAGGAGTGAAGTTGAGTAAGACTCAAAACCCGACCACGGCAAAATATATAGAGAGAATGAAAGTCATTCCCTATGCCTCAGTCATAGGTTATATATGTTGGGGAACGTAGTAATTTCAAAAAAAATCTTACGCACACGTAAGATCATGGTGATGCATAGCAACGAGAGGGTCGTCTACGTCTGCACCTTTGACTACTGATGAACCGCCATTTCGTTCTTTTCTTCTTTGTTCGACCGTAAGCGGAAGAGTTATAACAACGCGGTTGATGTAGTCGTACGTCTTCATGATCGACCGATCCTCAGCACCGAACGTACGACACCTCCGCGTTCAGCACACGTTCAGCTCGGTGACGTCCCGCGAACTCACGATCCAGTAGAGCTTCCGGGAAGAGCTTCATCAGCATGACGGCGTGGTGACGGTGATGATGATGCTATTGACGCAGGGCTTCGCCTAAGCACCGCTACGATATGACCGAGGTGGATTATGGTGGAGGGGGGCACCGCACACGGCTAAGAGATCAATGATCAATTGTTGTGTCTTGGGGTCCCCCCCCCCCCCGCCCCCGTATATAAAGGAGCTAGGGGGAGGCGGCCGGCCAGGAGGAGGGCGCGCCAAGCGGGGAGTCCTACTCCCACCGGGAATAGGACTCCTTCTTTCCTAGTAGGAGTAGGAGAAGGGGGAAGGGAAGGAGAGAGGAGGAAGGAAAGGGGGGCGCGCCCCCCCCTCCTTGTCCAATTCGGACTAGAGGGGGAGGGGGCGCGCGGCCTGCCCTGGCCGCCCCTCCTCTTCTCCACTAAGGCCCAATAGGCCCATTACACTCCCCGGGTGGTTCCGGTAACCCCCCGGTACTCCGGTATATGTCCGAAACCTCCCGAAACACTTCCGGTATTCGAACATAGTCGTCCAATATATCAATCTTTACGTCTTGACCATTTCGAGACTCCTCGTCATGTCCGTGATCCGGGACTCCGAACTATCTTCAGTACATCAAAACACAAAAACTCATAATACCGATCGTCATAGAACTTTAAGTGTGCGGACCCTACGGGTTCGAGAACTATGTAGACATGACCGAGACATGTCTCCAGTCAATAACCAATAGCGGAACCTGGATGCTCATATTGGTTCCTACATATTCTACGAAGATCTTTATCAGTCAAACCGCATAACAACATACTGTAACACCCCGCATGTAACTCACCATATTTGTAACTCCGACTCTTGCCATTTCCGGCTATGTGTTATGATTTTCCCTCCGTTGTCGGGTTTTGTTTTTCGTTTTGCATTTTTGTCATGTCATGCATTTTTATATCATGTCATCATGTGCATTGCATTCGCATACGTGTTCGTCTCATGCATCCGAGCATTTTCCCCGTCGTCCGTTTTGCAATCCGGCGCTCCTATCTCCTCCGGTGCACCCCTCTTGTTTTCTTTCATGTGCGTGTGTCAAACTTTCTCGGAATGGACCGAGGCTTGTCAAGTGGTCTTAATATACCACCCGGAGACTACCGGTCAAGTTTCGTTCCATTCGGAGGTCGTTTGGTACTCCAACGGTTAACCGGGCATCCGGATTGTTCATTTGAGTGTCTAGCAAAAACCCCCTCCAAAACCAGCCCAAAACCCACCAAACTCTCTTCCATGCTCTAGGTCGTTCGATCACGATCGTGTGGGCGAAAACCGCACCTCATTTGGAGTCTCCTAGCTCCCTCTACCTATTTATATGTGGGCATCCCGAAAAACGGAATCACAGACGAACCCTAACCCTCTCCTCGCGCCGCGCCGGACACGTCCGCCGCCGGCCGGACGCACCGGCCACAGCCAACCCCGTCGCGCCACGTCACCCTCTCTCTCTCTCTCCTCCACCGCGCGGCCCGCCGGAGCCCGTCCCCGGCCCCCGCGGCCCGAACCCGCGCCGTCCGCCGCCCCGCGCCGCCGGCTCGCCTCCCGCGGCTCGCCCGCCGCCGCCACCGGCCCCGCGCCGCCCGCCGCCGCCGCGCCTCCGCCGGCGCCCGCCGCCCCCGCTGGCGACCCCCACCTCCGGCTTCCACTCCCTCCGCCGGCGACCGCCGCTCTCTCTCCCTCCTTCCTCGCTGGCAACGACGAGCCCGAGCTCCTGTAGCTCGTGCGATCCAGATCTGGTAACCCCCCGTTGACTTCTCCTCGCCCGTTTTTTTCTCCAAGTGTTGAAATTCTACAGCATATGCACTTGTTCCCGATGCGATAACTCCGTGCATGTAGCTCTGATTCGCGTGTGTAATATGTCAAATTGTTCGTCTCGTGATGCTCTTCATTTTGTTCAATTGCACCATGTTCATTAGAGGTCATCTTGATGCCCAAAGCTTCGTTGGAAGAGGGCTAGTTGCTGTTATTCTCTGGTTCCTAGCAGAACTTGGAGATTTGTCATTTTTGTATCATTTATTCTGTGCATCTTTTGAGCATGAGCTCTACATGTGTTTTGAAGTATGCCATGCCATCTTTCCAGTGGTATAGTCCATGTATTTTTGTGATCTCTGTGGTGACTAGCACAAGCATGCAAAGTAGGCCCCGTAATATTTCTGATTTCAGGGACTTAGTGATTTCTCTAAGTCCTAGTCTACTGTAATTTTGTTGCCATGTAAACTTGATGCTACAGAGATATACATGCATATTTTGGAGATGTTCAGTAAGGATGTTTTGTAGATATAGTTGCAATTGATCCATTCCTGCAATTATTTGCAATTTTAGAGTGCCATAGCATGACTAAATCTTTCTCTACTTTTGCTATAAAATATTTCTGGCAGATTCTTGACATGATTTGCAATCTTGCCAAGCTTATTGTAGTTGATCCATACATGCTATGCTATTGTTCTTGCCATGGTTGGCTTCATAAACATGCCATCTTGCTGTAGGTATGCTTTTTTTGTCATGCATTGCTCTGTAGTGAGTGAATCAAGCTCACAAAGAGGCCTACATATTAATATTTCTGCCATGCTCTGATTTCTGCTGTCTGAAACCTGATAACGAAACTTGCTATGTTTACATGCTTGCCATCATATCTTCTGGTCCTTTTTGGCTTATGGTCAGTAAGGGACTTTTGTCATGTGCATTTATTAGAACACTACCATGCCCTGTTTTGCTATGTTAAGTTCCTGTAACATGTTGATTTCGTGCTCTGAACATTGCTACCTGATGCTGTTTACTGCCATGTCCAGTTTTTCACCAAGTCTGTGAACCTGTAATCTTTTGCACTTTTGCCATGCTTGTTTTGAGCTTGATATGTTGTGAACTAGCCGTAGCTCAGTGTTCATCTTTTGTCAAGCATCTCCTGTAGATTACTTCCATGTGCTTTTTTGCTATGTTGGGATGCTGTAGCATTGTTGCTTATTGCATTTTAAGTGCTATCATGCTGTTAATCGCAGATTCGTGTCATTCTTGTTTTGCTTGCCATTTGCAAACCGTGCTTCCGATTCCGGTGATCTTTATATCGATTTCGACCGAAATCATCTCATCTTTCCAGTGGCATGTTTGGTTTGCCAAGTTACTGCCATGTTCATCATTTTCCTTCCGGAGCACGCATATGCATCGCATATCATATCTTGCATATCATACATGTTTTGCATCATGTTGCTTGTGCATTTCTCGTGGTTGATTGTGGTTCCGCTTGTTTGTGTTCTTGTCTTGGGTAGAGCCGGGAGACGAGTTCATGAACGAGGAACCTGTCGAGTACGCTTACGAGGATCAAGCTTTCGACAACTCTGAGAATCTTGCAGGCAAGATGACCACCCCTCGAAATCACTTCTATCTTTGCTATGCTAGTTGTTCGCTCTATTTGCCATGCTCGCTACCTATCACTTGCTATATCATGTCTCCCATTTTAGCCATGTCAGCCTCTAACCACCTTTTCCTAGCAAACCGTTGTTTGGCTATGTTACCGCTTTTGCTCAGCCCCTCTTATAACGTTGCTAGTTGCAGGTGAAGTTGAAGTTTGTTCCATGTCGGAACATGGATATGTTGGGATATCACAATATATCTTATTTAATTAATGCATCTATATATATTTGGTAAAGGGTGGAAGGCTCGGCCTTATGCCTGGTGTTTTGTTCCACTCTTGCCGCCCTAGTTACTGTTATACCGGGATTATGTTCCTTGAGTTTGCGTTCCTTACGCGGCCGGGTGATTTATGGGACCCCCTTGACAGTTCGCCTTGAATAAAACTCCTCCAGCAAGGCCCAACCTTGGTTTTACCATTTGCGACCTATACCTTTTTCCCCCGGGTTTTCTAGAGCCCGAGGGTCATCTTTATTTTAAACCCCCGGGCCAGTGTTCCTCTGAGTGCTGGTCCAAACTAGAGCCCTTTGCAGCGCCACCTTGGGGAAAGTCGAGGATTGGTTTTAGTTGTACGGACTGCTCATCCGGTGTGCCCTGACAACGAGATATGTGCAGCTCCTATCGGGATTTGTCGGCACATTCGGGCGGCTTTGCTGGACTTGTTTTACCATTGACGAGATGTCTTGTAAACCGGGATTCCGAGACTGATCGGGTTTTTCCGGGAGAAGGTTTATCCTTCGTTGACCGTGAGAGCTTATGATGGGCTAAGTTGGGACACCCCTGCAGGGTATTATCTTTCGAAAGCCGTGCCCGCGGTTATGAGGCAGATGGGAATTTGTTAATGTCCGGTTGTAGATAACTTGTCACTTGACCCAAGTTAAAATACATCAACTGCGTGTGTAGCCGTGATGGTCTCTTCTCGGCGGAGTCCGGGAAGTGAACACGGTCTGTGTTATGTATGACGTAAGTAGGTGTTCAGGATCACTTCTTGGTCATTGCTAGATGACGTCCGTTCCGTTGCTTCTCTTCTCGCTCTCATTTGCGCAAGTTAGCCACCATATAAGCTTTTGCCGCCGCAGCTCCACCTCTTTGCACCATCCTTTCCTACAAGCTTAAATAGTCTTGATCTCGCGGGTGTGAGATTGCTGAGTCCCCGTGACTCACAGATTCTACCAAAACAGTTGCAAGTGCCGACGATGCCAGTGCAGATGATGGCGTCGATCTCAAGTGGGAGTTCGACGAGGAACGTGGTCGTTACTATGTGTCTTTTCCTGATGATCAGTAGTGGAGCCCAGTTGGGACGATCGGGGTTCTAGCATTTGGGGTTGTCTTATTTTCATCTGGATTTTGACCGTAGTCGGTCTATATGTTTGTATTTTGGATGATGTATGAATGATATTTATGCATTGTGTGAAGTGGCGATTGTAAGCCAACTCTTTATCCCATTCTTGTTCATTACATGGGTTTGTGTGAAGATGACCCTTCTTGCGACAAAACCACTATGCGGTTATGCCTCTAAGTCGTGCCTTGACACGTGGGAGATATAGCCGCATCGTGGGCGTTACACATACGTTGTTCCCTTTGTCATCGGTATGTTACTTACCCGAGATTCGATCGTCGGTATCTTAATACCTAGCTCAGTCTCGTTACCGACAAGTCTCTTTACTCGTTCCGTAATACATCATCCCGTAACTAACTCATTAGTCACATTGCTTGCAAGGCTTATTGTGATGTGCATTACCGAGAGGGCCCAGAGATACCTCTCCGACAATCAGAGTGACAAATCCTAATCTCGATCTATGCCAACTCAACAAACACCATCGGAGACACCTGTAGAGCACCTTTATAATCACCAAGTTACGTTGTGATGTTTGGTAGCACACAAAGTGTTCTTCCGGTATTCGGGAGTTGCATAATCTCATAGTCACAGGAACATGTATAAGTCATGGAGAAAGCAATAGAAGTAAACTAAATGATCAAGTGCTAAGCTAACGGAATGGTTCAAGTCAATCACATCATTCTCCTAATGATGTTATCCCGTTTAATCAAATGACAACTCATGTCCATGGCTAGGAAACTTAACCATCTTTGATTAACGAGCTAGTCAAGTAGAGGCATACTAGTGACACTATGTTTGTCTATGTATTCACACATGTATTATGTTTCCGGTTAATACAATTCTAGCATGAATAATAAACATTTATCATGATATGAGGAAATAAATAATAACTTTATTATTGCCTCTAGGGCATATTTCCTTCAGTCTCCCACTGCACTAGAGTCAATAATCTAGATTACATAGTAATGATTCTAACACCCATGGAGTCTTGGTGTTGATCATGTTTTGCTCGTGGAAGAGGCTTAGTTAACGGGTCTGCAACATTCAGATCTGTATGTATCTTGCAAATATCTATGTCTCCCAGCTGGACTTGATCCCGGATGGAATTGAAGCGTCTCTTGATGTGCTTGGTTCTCTTGTTAAATCTGGATTCCTTTGCCAAGGCAATTGCACCAGTATTGTCACAAAAGATTTTCATTGGACCCGATGCACTAGGTATGACACCTAGATCGGATATGAACTCCTTCATCCAGACTCCTTCATTTGCTGCTTCTGAAGCAGCTATGTACTCCGCTTCACACGTAGATCTCGCCACGACGCTTTGTTAGAACTGCACCAACTGATAGCTCCACCGTTCAATATAAACACGTATCCGGTTTGCGATTTAGAATCGTCCGGATCAGTGTCAAAGCTTGCATCGACGTAACCATTTACGACGGGCTCTTTGTCACCTCCATAAACGAGAAACATATCCTTAGTCCTCTTTAGGTACTTCAGGATGTTCTTGACCGTTGTCTAGTGATCCATTCCTGGATTACTTTGGTACCTCCCTGCTAAACTAATAGCAAGGCACACATCAGGTCTGGTACAGAACATTGCATACATGATAGAGCCTATGGCTGAAGCATAGGGAACACTTTTCATTTTCTCTCTATCTTCTGCAGTGGTCAGGCATTGAGTCTGACTCCACTTCACACCTTGTAACACAGGCAAGAACCCTTTCTTTGCTTGATCCATTTTGAACTTTTTCAAAACTTTGTCAAGGTATGTGCTTTGTGAAAGTCCAATTAAGCGTCTTGATCTATCTCTATAGATCTTGATGCCCAATATCTAAGCAGCTTCACCGAGGTCTTTCATTGAAAAACTCTTATTCAAGTATCCTTTTATGCTATCCAGAAATTCTATATCATTTCCAATCAACAATATGTCATCCACATATAGTATTAGAAATGCTACAGAGCTCCCACTCACTTTCTTGTAAATACAGGCTTCTCCAAAAGTCTATATAAAACAATATGCTTTGATCACACTATCAAAACGTTTATTCCAACTCCGAGAGGCTTGCACCAGTCCATAAATGGATCGCTGGAGCTTGCACACTTTGTTAGCTCCCTTTGGATCGATAAAACCTTCTGGTTGCATCATATACAACTCTTCTTCCAGAAATCCATTCAGGAATGCAATTTTGACATCCATTTGCCAAATTTCATAATCATAAAATGCGGTAATTGCTAACATGATTCGGACAGACTTAAGCATCGCTACGGGTGAGAAAGTCTCATCGTAGTCAAACCCTTGAACTTGTTGAAAACCTTTCGCAACAAGTCGAGTTTTTTAGACAGTAACATTACCGTCAGCGTCAGCCTTCTTTGTGAAGATCCATTTATTCTCTATGGCTTGCCGATCATCGAGCAAGTCAACCAAAATCCACACTTGGTTCTCATACATGGATCCCATCTCAGATTTCATGGCCTCAAGCCATTTTGCGGAATCTGGGCTCACCATCGCTTCTTCATAGTTCGTAGGTTCGCCTTGGTCAAGTAACATGACCTCCAGAATAGGATTACCGTACCACTCTGGTGCGGATCTTACTCTGGTTGAACTACGAGGTTCGGTAGTAACTTGATCTGAAGTTTCATGATCAACATCATTAGCTTCCTCACTAATTGGTGTAGGTGTCACAGGAACCGATTTCTATGATGAACTACTTTCCAATAAGGGAGCAGGTACAGTTACCTCATCAAGTTCTACTTTCCTCCCACTCACTTCTTTTGAGAGAAACTCCTTCTCTAAAAGGATCCATTTTTAGCAACAAATGTCTTGCCTTCGGATCTGTGATAGAAGGTGTACCCAACAGTTTCCTTTGGGTATCCTATGAAGACACATTTCTCCGATTTGGGTTCGAGCTTATCAGGTTGAAGCTTTTTCACATAAGCATCGCAGCCCCAAAATTTAAGAAATGACAACTTTGGTTTCTTGCCAAACCATAGTTCATAAGGCGTCGTCTCAACGGATTTCGATGGTGCCCTATTTAACGTGAATGCAGCCATCTCTAAAGCATAACCCCAAAACGATAGCGGTAAATTAGTAAGAGACATCATAGATCGCACCATATCTAGTAAAGTACGATTACGACGTTCGGACACACCATTACGCTGTGGTGTTCCGGGTGGCGTGAGTTGCGAAACTATTCCGCTTTGTTTCAAATGTAGACCAAACTCGTAACTCAAATATTCTCCTCCACGATCAGATCGTAGAAACTTTATTTTCTTGTTACGATGATTTTCCACTACACTCTGAAATTCTTTGAACTTTTCAAATGTTTCAGACTTATGTTTCATTAAGTAGATATACCCATATCTGCTCAAATCGTCTGTGAAGGTGAGAAAATAACGATACCCGCCGCGAGCCTCAATATTCATTGGACCACATACATCAGTACGTATGATTTCCAATAAATCTGTTGCTCGCTCCATTGTTCTGGAGAACGGCGTTTTAGTCATCTTGCCCATGAGGCATGGTTCGCAAGTACCAAGTGATTCATAATCAAGTGATTCCAGAAGTCCATCAGTGTGTAGTTTCTTCATGCGCTTTACACCAATATGACCCAAACGGTAGTGCCACAAATAAGTTGCACTATCATTATCAACTCTGCATCTTTTGGCTTCAACATTATGAATATGTGTATCACTACTATCGAGATTCAACACAAATAGACCACTCTTCAAGGGTGCATGACCATAAAAGATGTTACTCATATAAATAGAACAACCATTATAATCAGATTTAAATGAATAACCGTCTCACATCAAACAAGATCCAGATATAATGTTCATGCTTAACGCTGGCACCAAATAACAATTATTCAGGTCTAAAACTAATCCGAAGGTAGATGTAGAGGTAGCATGCCGATGGCGATCACATCGACTTTGGAACCATTTCCCACGCGCATCGTCACCTCGTCCTTAGCCAGTCTTCGCTTAATCCGTAGTCCCTGTTTCGAGTTGCAAATATTAGCAACAAAACCAGTATCAAATACCCAGGCGCTACTGCGAGCTCTAGTAAGGTACACATCAATAACATGTATATCACATATACCTTTGTTCACCTTGCCATCCTTCTTATCCGCCAAATACTTGGGGCAGTTCCGCTTCCAGTGACCAGTCCGTTTGCAGTAGAAGCACTCGGTCTCAGGCTTAGGTCCAGACTTAGGTTTCTTCTCTGGAGCAGCAACTTGTTTGCCGTTCTTCTTGAAGTTCCCCTTCTTCTTCCCTTTACCCTTTTTCTTGAAACTGGTGGTCTTGTTGACCATCAACACTTGATGCTCCTTCTTGATTTCTATCTCCGCAGCCTTTAGCATTGCGAAAAGCTCGGGAATTGTATTATCCATCCCTTGCATATTATAGTTCATCACGAAGCTCTTGTAGCTTGGTGGCAGTGATTGAAGAATTCTGTCAATGACACTATCATCCGTAAGATTAACTCCCAGTTGAATCAAGTGATTGTTATACCCAGACATTTTGAGTATATGTTCACTGACAGAACTATTCTCCTCCATCTTGCAGCTGTAGAACTTATTGGAGACTTCATATCTCTCAATCCGGGCATTTGCTTGAAATATTAACTTCAACTCCTGGAACATCTCATATGCTCCATGACGTTCAAAACGTCGTTGAAGTCCCGGTTCTAAGCCGTAAAGCATGGCACACTGAACTATCGATTAGTCATCAGCTTTGCTCTGCCAGACGTTCTTAACGTCGTCGGTTGCATCTGCAGCAGGCCTGGAACCTAGCGGCGCTTCCAGGACGTAATTCTTTTGTGCAGCAATGAGGATAATCCTCAAGTTACGGACCCAGTCCGTGTAATTGCTACCATCATCTTTCAACTTTGCTTTCTCAAGGAACGCATTAAGATTCAACGGAACAACAATACGGGCCATCTATCTACAACAACATAGACAAGCAAAATACTATCAGGTACTAAGTTCATGATAAATTTAAGTTCAATTAATCATAGTACTTAAGAACTCCCACTTAGATAGACATCCCTCTAATCATCTAAGTGATCACGTGATCCATATCAACTAAACCATAACCGATCATCACGTGAAATGGAGTAGTTTTCAATGGTGAACATCACTATGTTGATCATATCTACTATATGATTCACGCTCGACCTTTCGGTCTCAGTGTTCCGAGGCCATATCTGCATATGCTAGGCTTGTCAAGTTTAACCCGAGTATTCTGCGTGTGCAAAACTTTCTTACACCCGTTGTAGATGAACATTGAGCTTATCACACCCGATCATCACGTGGTATCTCGGCATGACAAACTTTGGCAACGGTGCATACTCAGGGAGAACACTTTTACCTTGAAATTTAGTGAGAGATCATCTTATAATGCTACCGTCAAACAAAGCAGAATAAGATACATAAAGGATAAACATCACATGCAATCAATATTAGTGATATGATATGGCCATCATCATCTTGTGCCTTTGATCTCCGTCTCCAAAGCGCCATCATGATCACCATCGTCATCGGCGCGACACCTTGACCTCCATCGTAGCATCGTTGTCGTCTCGCCAACTATTGCTTCTACGACTATCGCTACCGCTAAGTGATAAAGTAAAGCAATTACAGGGCGATTGCATTGCATACAATAAAGCGACAACCATATGGCTCCTGCTGTCGGCGTTTTGGGAACGGGGGTCCCCAGACTTGCCTGCCTGCTGCCCACAGCATGGCTGGCCTGTATGGCCCATCTTCACCAACAAAGCATTCAAGACCCTCACGAGGGGCCAAGCCTCGCGAGGGGGACGATGCAAGACCTCCCCGGGAGCGGCCTCACTAGGCTACCTCGCGAGGAGCGGAGATATCAAGGCGGGGCAAACCTCACGAGGCTCTTGTGACGTGAGCCATCACGATCGACACCAGGCGGGCGCTAGCACGCGCAGCGTCCTTGTTTCCTCTTTGGTGCTAAGGAGGCAGGTGCAGGCGCGGAGTACCGAGGCATCAGGCAAAGGTTGCCATATCGGTGCAACGAGATCAAGACCAGCAGGACGGCAAGAAGGAGGTCACCGTGGAGCCCAAGACGGCGTCACCGCCAGAGCCTTTTGCAGGTGAAGACCGCTTTTGTCAGGATAGCTTGTACTAGCTGTCCCCTTTCAAATTCGCCCGCCATTGTTGGCTCCCTTCCCGCTCAATATTTGGGGAGAGGACCAGGGTTTATATAAGTAGAGCTAGCCACCACAGAAGTGGGGGGGGGCGGATCGAGTTCTCATCCACAAGTCCACAGAGCACAAGAACACCTCAACCTCAGGAGGCTGTTCTTCCCCTTGTACTGTTCTTCATCAGCCCAAGAGGCAATCCACCACCACACACTGGAGTAGGGTATTACACCACAACGGTGGCTCGAACCAGTATAAATCTCGTGTCTTTCCGTATTGTGAGTTCGTCGAGTTCGTCCGCGAGATCTTAGCGAGCTAGGGCGTAGATCGGTAAGAGGGAAAGAACTTCGCGCGCACCCCAGAGTTTGAACCTTAAGGGTTTTGCCGGAACCCCACATCCGACATTTGGCGCGCCAGGTAGGGGTGCACCGTAGCTTCCCTTCCGTCGATTCGTCGCTCCGTCGCTCCGTCGTCTCCATGGTGGACGCTCGCCGCGCTCGAGCTGAGCGTCGCGCTGCCCTCACTGCCCGCGTTGCTCAGACGGCTCCCGTCGGTGGGCCACCTCGTCGTTCTCCGTCTCCTGCTGCCAACGCCGCCACCGGCCCGGCGGGGAACGAGCAGCGAGCGTCCTCGCTGCACCCATCGGTGCGGCAGGACGGCCGCACCGCCACTCCATCACTGACCCCGGCCGGTTCCTCGTCCCACGCACGTCACGCGCCCATGGACGCGTAGGCCGCGCTCCTCATGGCGAACGAGCTCTTGTGCTATCGTCCGGTCGACGACCTCTACGAGGACTGGCTCGACCGTGTCGCCGAACTCGTCCGCGCCGCAGGGGGCTCCCCGGCGCCGTCCCACTCTCTGCCTCGCCCTCCGCCAGCCATGGGCGACGTGGCTCATGGAGCGCCTCCACCACCTCTGCCCCAGGACGGTTACTTGGCGCCAAGGCGCGCGGCCCCACGGCGTGATCCACCACGCCCGGTGCCCGCGCGCGAAGAAAGAAGCTGCCAAGGAATTCCTCGGCCGCGGGAAGCTGCACCTGCGCTCCCCGCGCCACCTCGCCAAGGCTGCGCGCTACCTGCGGTTGCGGCACGCGGGCCTCACCAAGACCAAGCTCCACCTCCGAAACGGGCCCTAGCAACCACGGCTGGTTGCCGCGCCTTCACCCCCGAGCTGCGTAGTGTCGCCTGGCCAGGCAAGTTCAAGCCGGACCTGCCTCCTCGCTATGACGGCACCGCCGACCCCGCGGAGTTCCTGCAGCTCTACGAGCTGAGCATCGAAGCGGCCAACGGTGACGAGAAATTCATGGCAAACTGGTTTCCCATGGCTCTCAAGGATGGTGCCCGCTCCTGGCTCCTGAACCTGCAGCACGGCTCGATCTCCTTCTGGGATGAGATGCGCGACCGCTTCGTCCCCAACTTCCAGGGCACCCGCGACTGCCTGCCGGCCGCGGGTGACCTGCGCCGCATCAAGCAACAACCAGGAGAGACCCTCCAGAAGTACATCCAGTGCTTCAACAACACTCGCCTCAAGATCCCCAAGGTCACGGATGAGGCCATCATCTCCGCGTTCTCTGACGGCGTCCGCGACATCAAGATGAAGAAGGAGCTCGCTATCCACGAGGAGTTGTGCACATCTCAGAAGCTGTTCAACCTGGCAACCAAGTACGCAAGAGCTGAGGAGGGGCGCCTTTCCCTCCTCGAGCTGCCAGCTACAGGTGCAGAGGAGAAGAAGGCCAAGGACGTGAAGCGCAAGGAAGCAACTGTGCTCGCAGCGGAGCCGGACACCAAGCGGGGCAGAGACCAGCCCGAGTCATCCAAGGGCAGCCGACCGTTCTGCGCCTTCCACAACCTGAACACCCACAACACCAGCGACTGTCAAGAGCTCAGAGCCATTCGCGAAGGACGCTCCGTTCGACGCCCCGAGCGCAGCGACCGGGGCTACGGCCGAGGAGGAGGACGTGGAGGCGGACGCTGGGACGACCGTGGCCCGCGCGAGGAGTGGCGCGACAGGCCTCGTGAGGACCACTGGCAGGACCATCCTCGCGAGGGCGCCTGGAGGGACCAGCCTCGTGAGGATCGTCCTCAGGGCAACGCCGGTCTTCCCCCGCTGCTGCCACCACCAAGAAGGAACGACGATCACCATCAGGACGAGGGGCTGGGGGCTTCCAGGAGCCGCGTGCTATCGCCTGCATCTTGGGAGGCGCTCAGGCCCCAGCCTCTCAGCGCATCTTCAAACAGTTCGCTCGTGAGGTGAATGCAGTCCTCCCCAAGCTCGAGGCCACGCGCCCGCTCAGGTGGTCCCAGTGCGCCATCACCTTCAACTCGGCAGATCAGCTCAAGTGCGCAGCCACCGCTGGCACCCTCCCGATGCTTTGTTCACCAGTCATCAGCAATGTGCAAGTTACCAAGACCCTCATCAACGGCGGCGCAGGGCTCAATGTCCTATCCGTCGACACATTCGACAATCTCCAAGTCCCGTATGAACAGCTTCAGCCTACCAAGCCTTTCTCAGGAGTGACCGACGGTTCCACTACACCGATAGGGCAGGTCCGCCTGCCTGTCACCTTCGGGGAGCGCAAGAACTACCGCACCGAGCTCATCGACTTCGACGTCGCGCACATCCGCCTGCCATACAACGCCATCCTCGGGTATCCGGCCCTGGCCAAGTTCATGGCGGTCACCCACCACGGCTAACGTCCTCAAGATGCCGGGAAGCGGCGGAATCATCACGGTCCCATGTGAAAAGAGAGATGCGGTGTGCTCCCTCGAGCACGCCTTCCAAACTGCAGCAATCGACGACCCCGACAGCAAAGGCGAGGGCCTTCCTGAGGCCCTCCCCAAGAAGAAGAAGCAACTGCGCCGTGCAGGATCTCAGGAGGGTGGCGACGCAGCTGGAGCCTCGTCAGGATCAGCGCCCGCTCCAGGGGCGCCTCCCTCCATCGCATAGGAAGGCGCGCCCAGCGCCCTCCTCGGGCAGGGCTCGGGGGCTCTCTTCTGGAGGGCCTCGGACCTTGCCAACCTCACGAGGGAGGCGCTTGGGCACCACTTGGAGGCGTGCTTCGCGGCACGTTTCCCTCAGAAGAACACAGGGCAAGGAGTGCCCACCACTCAGGAGTTCATCACCAAGATCACTCAGGAACTGCAAGATGCAAGGGCCATGCGCGGCGACCACCGCTCACCAGGCGCAGCTCCCCATCCAGGCAAGGATGCTGGGCTGCGCGTCTGCATTGACGTCCCAGGGCTCAACAGGGCCGCGTCTCAGGAGCTTTTTTGGCCTTCGCGTGTAGGCCGTTGCGAGGGTCCACCACACAGCTACGTTCGCATGCCCTTCGGCTTGCCGAGCGTGGCGTCAGCCTATCAGCGCAACATGCAGCGTGTCCTGGTGGCTCAGGAGGCCAGGTACCACGCCGTCCTGGCAGAGATGGAGACGGTCTTCAGGGAACCCTGCGTGGATCACTTCACCATCACCGTCACCACGCCGTCGTGCTGACAGAACTCTCCCTCGACACTTTGCTGGATCAAGAGTTCGAAGGACGTCATCGAGCTGAATGTGTGCAGAACTCAGAGGTGCCGTACGTTCGGTGCTTGATCGGTCGGAACGAGAAGAAGTTCGACTATATCAACTGCGCTGTCAAACGCTTCCGCTTTCGGTCTACGAGGGTACATGGACACACTCTTCCCCTCTCGTTGCTATGCATCTCCTGGATAGATCTTGCATGGGCGTAGGATTTTTTTTTTGAAATTGCATGCTACGTTTCCCAACAGACCCGTATCCTACTCTTTCCCATACGTGGACGGTTTCATCTGCCACATCCTACTGTATGTCGGACCTGGACGGTTCCGTTTTCCATGTCCTACTCTTTGCTAGAGTCTGTTGTGTGGCCGTGGACGTCGTCGGTCGAGGTGAGGTCCATGATAGATGCGGGCGGGCCAGCCTCGTGTTTGTTGCGGCCCGACGCGAGCGACGTGGAGCTACCGACGTTGGCAGCGTTTCCCACACATGATCACCCGCCTCGCCCCTGCGCCCGCCTTCGTCGCGATCTCATTGAACTGGGTGTCACGCTCCGCCTCCATGACGCGTAGCCGCCATTGTTCACGACGGATGGTGTGGGCGCTGCTCATGGACTTGTACAACACTCGCTGCTCGTCCATGAAGGTCGGGTTCTCCGCGACATCATGGCGTCCTCGCGCGTCTCTTCGCAGGCGATCTATTCGTCTGCGAGACGGGCTGCTTAAGGAGCTGCAGGTTGTGCTTTTGCTCCTCTTGCGGCATGCAGAACATGTAGTCCGGTGACGCAGGCTGCTCCGGTTGCTCCTCCGCCATTACGGCCTCGAAGTGCACCTGCGCGCTAGGTCATGGTGAAGCCAACAACCGGAGCGGAGACGGGCTCGTTGTCGGATGCCTCCTCCATCGTGTGAGCCTCACCGGCAGTCCGGCATGTATGTGTCATGCACAGTGGACATGTTAGTCATTTGCATTAGTCATTTGCAAGGGCCACCATCTCGTGCTTATGCGCCGACAAGAGCCGCTTCCACATTTCATCGACGCTTGTCGTCGTTGCATCGAATGAAAGTTGTGAAGACGAGTGAAAACAAAGATGAGCCAGCAATCATGAACAATGCATTAGGGAAGCGGAGGCACATATGTGGTGAAGGTCTGGACGCCCTCAAACCCTCCAAATTTGATGCCGGTTTGTGGAGATTTAGACACACAAACACATTGGTCAAAATGTTTGCGGCCGTTTTGCAGCACGGCGTTGAGGATGTCCCAACGTTTACCTTCCCGACACATGTTGGCGATCGACATAGGGGCAAAGGCAAACTGCCAAAACAGGGGTTCGTGAGTTCGTGGCCCATGAGCAACGGCAACTGGCCAAAGAACCGTCTGCTTGTCTATATCCTCCAATCATTGGGAGTGCCGCGCCGGCGAACATCCCGAGCCCCCGACAGAGGCCGCCCTGACGCACGCAGTCACGTATAGTGCGCGACGGACCCAACACATGGCTCATCATCCACACCGCATCCCTCTCCCCTGTCTGTCTCCACCCGAGTCCAAGCAAAATTCGCCAAAGTTTCCACGGCCCTGCACGCGCCGAATAATCCTTCCCCCGATGCCGGTCGGACCCCTCTCTTTCGGTTTCAACTCCCACCACCTCGCCCACCCCCGTGACACTACCTATGCGGTTGCAGTTGCGCAGCTCTGCCCACCCGCGCTTTCCCGGTTCCCTAAAACCGCTGCCCCCGTAGCCGCTTTTGACGAACCCAACCCCATCACGCGCGCCGCCGCCGCCTCGATTACGCTGCCACGGCGACTAGCAGGATTCGGCGAAGATGCGTAAGCTGAGCACTGGCCGCGGCGGAGGGGAGAGGGTCGGGATGCTGTCCTTCGAGGTGGCCGCGCTCATGTCGCGGGCCGCCAGCCTGTGGCGCGCGCTCGAGGAGGACCAGGTGGCGCGGCTCCGCGGGGAAGGCGTCCGGCTCGAGGGCGTGCGGCGGCTCGTGGCCGACGACGACAGCGCGCTGCTGGCCCTCGCGGTCGCGGAGATGGCCGGCGCGTGCGGGGACATATCCTGCGCCGTCGCGCGGCTCGCCGGCCGGTGTGCCGACCCGCTGCTGCGCCGGTTCGACGAGCTCTTCTCAAGCCTTATCGCCGGCGGCGCCAGCGCCGACTCGCACGGGCTGCGCTACGCGGCCGCCAAGAAGATGGACCGCAAGGCGCGCAAGATGCAGCGCCTCGTCGCCGCCACCGGCCTCCTGTGCCAGGAGATCGACGTGCTTGCCGAGCTCGAGCAGGGCGCGCGCCTCCGCCGCGTGCAGTTCGCGCCCGGCGAGGCCGCGCGCCGCGTCGCCAGGCAGAGGCAGGAGGTCGACCGCCTCCGCGCGGCCTCTCTCTGGAACCGGAGCTTGGACTACGCCGTCCGTCTGCTTGGCAGATCGCTCTTCACCATCGTCGCGAGGATCATAGATGTGTTCGACCTCCAGCCCAAGAAAATCGCCATGAACGATTACTCCATGGTGTCGCCCGCCGGTGCGCGGCTCTCATTCTCCTGGAGCAACTCCTTCGTCGGTAGTACGAATTCGCTGGTGTATCCCTCGGATTTCCCTGTGGATGCTCCAAAGAGGTCGACGGTTGCTGCAAATTCCGGTAAGGCCCCTAACGGCGACGTTCGCCGGTTCCTACTTTCCAGGAGCCAGAGTTTGAAGCAGCTCAAGTGGCCGGTGCGTGGCAAGCACCTCATCGGCTGCATGGTCAGCGGGAGCAAGTCTCCGACCAGGGAGGGGTGGGTCCACGGCGGCCATGATCTCCCACTGAGCTTCAGCTACGTCTCATCCAACAACGACGATTTCAGTGTCAGTTACCAGAGTGATCGTCACAGCGCCAGCAGGAAGCTCTCCACTTCGGTGTTCGAGTGCTCGTCGCACGACGTGCTGGAAAACGCACCGGAGACGACCCTCGGCGCAGCCGCCCTGGCATCGCACTACGCGAACCTCGTCGTCTTCGCCGAGAAGCTCGCCATCTCGCCCCGGCACATCTGCCCCGACGAGAGGGATGCGCTGTACGGCATGCTGACTGACAGTATCCGGGCGTCCCTCCGAGCACGCCTAAGGCCGCCGTCGTCCGCCGCTCGCAAGAAGGGCACGCCCTGCGATCGCGTCCTGGCCGCCGGATGGGCTGACACGGTGCAGGGGATCCTCGGATGGCTAGCACCGGTCGCCCACAACACTGTGCGGTGGCGGTCCGAGAGGAGCTTCGAGCAGCGGAACGTCGGCTCCGGCACGAGCGTTCTGCTCCTGCAGACGCTGCACTTCGCTGACCGGGACAAGACCGAAGATACCATCATCGAGCTGCTTGTTGGGCTGAATTACCTGTGGAGATACGGGACTCAGCTCTCCGCAAAGCCAAAATTGGAGTCAGTGGGTGGCGATGTTTACCATGATCGAGCTGATTACATAGGATGACGACATGTCAATTACTCAATCCGCATATCTGTCATGTCAAGTGTCAGCCGAATTGGATGATCTGAGGGTGTTTATATTAAGTAAAGGTGGCATCTTTTGGGCGAAGAGATTAGTCGCCTTGGTGATTTTGCCCCTACTTAATTCATTTGCTAGAATAGAAACAGGCATCATCATCTGCATCTGCATCTTGTAATTGATGTGATGTTTTGTCCAGTCAAGAGTATTATACTGGTGCACACAGCTAGGTGCTTTGATGTATACAAATAAGAGAGGAAAAATACTAGATTTCCAGAAGTGTTTTGCCTAATGTTTTTTTTAACGGTCAACGGGGGAGAGCTTCCTTGCCTGAATTTAATGTCATTCAAAGAATAATTAATCCAGTTTATATGAAAAACTGGATAATTGGCCCCAGAAAAACCGGAGCGAAAACCATACAAGTAATAAGGATAAAAGAAGACGAGAAAAAAAAATTGACGCCTAAACAAGGGACGCCCTAGCTAGCAGATAGAAGGGTCATCACCACAAGAGACACAAGTAGATGTAGGGTATCGTCGAGGGATCACAATACAGAAACTTTGCAAGCTTCCTAACACGCCACACCGGCATGCATACCGAACCCTATGGCGCAACGCATGACCATCCATAATCAGCGAGTGACAAATGAACACAAACCTGGACCTTGACTGGGAGCTCCGCCAGATGAATTCGGAACGATTACCATGTTGAGGAGGCATCTTGCGCCGTCATTGAGCAAAGATAAACCGAGACAACACCAAGAGTATCAAGCTCGTTGCAACACAACGAAAGCCATAGGAGAGTCTTAAGTATGCACGGCAACATAGATGACATATCGGACAATGGGCAGGGGGCAGATGGCTGGCGGCGTGCTTCCTCTCTACTAGAAAGGTGTTGGCCCCCAAGTGCAAGGGCTTGCAGCATGCAACAGTTTCCCCTAGTTGACCTCAAGGTTTATCGAATCCATGAGAGCTACACGGTTACAATCAATCATTAGTATCTGCACACACAGATCAAACTTTCTTGTTCCCCAACAGGAGAAGCGAGGTTGCCAATCTCACTAGCTTGGTTGGTTACAAAAAGAAATAAAACGCATGTGTGGAAAGTGTTGATGAAAATTAGCAGAAAATTGAAACACGAAATTAAAAGATCGTTGATTATGGTTGAGAACTTTATGGAGGAAAAAGGAACGCGCTCCATAGGTTCACTAGTGGTCTACTAAAAAAGATAAGAAATGGGTGTGGTAAATTAATTATAGTTGGGCAACGATTAAATTGCAATGCTTATAAGTATGAATATTCACAACATAATTAACATATGAGCATCACGTCCATAAATCCATAGACCGTTATCCAACCGCACCTATAGCTAATACTCCACCGAAGACCGATATTCAACATGCATCTTAAAGTATGAAGTAAATAGAGTATTGCATTAAGTATCATGACATGAAGTAGATGGTATATCGTCTTCACCCCGCGTTCAAAGGACAACTATGCAACCGTCTTTTTATCCCTAGCGGCAACAACACCAATGCAAACCTTTCCACTTTCTGTAACTACTATAGCTTACTTGCATGATTGAACCCAACTGTCAACAGAACTCCCTCAATTGATCAACCCTTTAATGGACAAGTGGGGTGTGCATCCAACTCGCTTCTCATGAAGATATACAACATTTTGAGGAAGCTCATCATAGGAATATTCAGGCCAAGTTATATAATGTGAAAATCCCCAACTAGTATATAAACAAGAAGCGTATGATAACTCTCTATATGACAAATCAAATTGTAACATTGTGGAAGACATACATATGCAAAAAGGATAGTAGTGTGCCCCTCTCTCTTTTATTCTCTTAATTATTTTAGCCTCCATGCAACTTTTTCTCTTTGTCTTTTTAGCTCATTTTTTTATTCCTCACAAGGTAGGGGCAACACTCTAACATGACAATCAACACAATAAATTTACTAATAACTCAACTAATACTAAACATGATGCAAAAACATCTAATGAACGCCTCTAGTAGTAAACTAGTATGTGTAATGATCTAGCGTAGCAAAGACATAAAGAATGAACGAGCCATGTAAATATTGAGCTAGGTATATTACGTTCATGCAACCGCGAAAATAAATATGTCTAATCATGTAATGAGTGATGAGGGAAGTTGCATCAATGTATATCGGCAAAATATGCTCCAAATCTCGAGGTGAGAGTAGACAATCACTACTAGGGAAAACCCTAGTAGTAGCGCAGGATAAAGGCCTAGCAGTAGCGTGGGTGCCAGAGGTACTGCTGCGGCGCTACAACTAACTTTTAGAAGTAGCGTTGGTTAAGCCCCTGCTACTCCTAACTCAGTTAGCAGTAGCGCGTGTTCCAGCACGCACTACTGCTAATTACTAGCAGCGCGCCCTGACCCCGTGCTACTACTATTCTTCCGTATTCCATTTCTCTTTTGTTTTATACTGTATTTATACACCATTATACAAGTTTTCATATAGTAGCAATTTAGAGATTGTTATATCATTGTGATATAATAACCCATCATCATAATAACAACTCATCATCATCATACTCATATAACAACTGCTCATCATCATCATCTATGAGTCAAAGAACACATTCTATGTAACGCCCCGGACACACCCGTTGGTGGTCGTTACTCCTGACGGGATCTAGATTGGCCCCACAGATCAATACTAGTCTTCTCTGCGCACTTTGTCCTCACTCGTGCACACCCGGGAGCAACTTCCCGGTCGGTCACCCATCCTGAAATTACTCCAAGCTGAGCACGCTTAACTTTGGAGTTCTTTCCGAATGGGCTCCCGGAAAAGAAGGAATTCCTTATTGATATGAGTAGTCTATCATCCCTAATAAGTCAGGCTATCAATACACCCCCACTCAGAGGAACCGACGTCCTCGTCGGGCCACAGGAACGTTCCCTCTTGGCACATACGTCTGTGCATCCAGTCCGGAACATGTCCAATGTCGTGTGCCATGATGGGTCACAAACGTCATGTACAACATGACCGCGCACCTATCCGCAAACATCCGTGTAACCGCGAGGGTCGGCTCTGATACCAACTTGTAATGCCCCGGACACACCCACCGGTGGTCGTTACTCCTGGCAGGATCTAGACTGGCCTCACAGATCAATACTAGTCTTCTATGCACACTTTGTCCTCACTCATGCGCACCCGGGAGTAACTTCCCGGTCGGTCACCCATCCGGGAAATTACTCCAAGCTAAGCATGCTTAACTTTGGAGTTCTTTCCGAAAGGGCTCCCGGAAAAGAAGGAATTCCTTATTGATATGAGTAGTCTATCATCCCTAATAAGCCAAGCTATCACACATATCCCCGATGGTTTCTGGGTCGTCTGGGAAGGACTCCCCTATCGCAGTCTCTCACTTGGCGACGGTTCAAAATGCCATCGTGGAAAGGGGTTAAAAACCGTGTGTATAGCACCTCGCTGTACCAGTGCACTATGTTGTGTTATATGTGTTCAAACCATTATGCTTTCTATGTATGTTGAGCCCTATTATGAAATTATCTGTACGATGACTTTTTGAGCTTGTTTTATGTGCTCTTTATCAAGTAAAAGTGAGCTCATGCCCATATTCTGTTTCACTATGCATACAATAAGGGGGAGCCCTGTAACAAATCTCTCATAAGCTTCATAAGTCTTTTTATTTTGAGAGCTATATGTATGTTGTCATCAACTACCAAAAAGGGGGGATTGAAAGTGCAATCATGCCCTTAATCATATTTTGATGTTGTTGACAAAATACATATAGGGAACTAATCACCTTTGTCAAGTGCATCTCAGGTTAGTTCCCAAAAGATTATAGTGTGGATCATGACGGACATAATCAAGATACTCAAAGTATGGAGAGGAAAGACACAAAGCTCTAGCTCATTCTCGGTTTTCCTTTTTGAGTATAGGGATCCCGCACTATTAAGAGGGGACCTCTGGTTCTCGCAAAAAGACTTAGTCAAAATCTAACAAATCTCTTGGAGGAGCTCTTACCTTAGTTGTCTGGCATCTGCCTTGTCCGGATGTCCGAAGGTTTCTGGACAACCAGCGCATCCTTGTCCTCCGATTGTCCCACGTTCTTCGGATGTCCGGTGGCTCATTACAAAATATAAACTCTTGGATTTCTGGTCATTTCGGATGACTGGCTTTCGGACGTCTATGGGTGACCCGTCATCCGATGCCTCTTCACAAAACCTAAATTATCGGATTTCCGTCTGCTCCGGACGACCATTCACCGGATGAACGACGGTCTTCGGACATTCTCTTCCTGTGCTATTTTCTCTCTTGTTGCTGCGCTAGACCACTTCATCTTCTGATGGTCGGACGACCGACGCCTGTCGGACGTCCGGTCCAACTTTTATGCCCGGATGTCCGGTACCTGTCGGACGTCTGGCTTTTGTGCAGCATAAGTGACCTCCAACGGCCACTTTTACACTATGACTATAAATATCCTTCTTCCACCTCGAGTGAGGGTTGTCCAACACAATAAGAAGATTCCAAGAACATCTTTCTCTCTCACTCTCTCTTGCTTCCACCAAATCCTAGATCCCGGGTGCATTTGTGAGGATTCTTGAGTGTTGTTCCAATCAAAAGATAGACTGTCCCTCTCTCCTCCTCTCAACCAAAGGAATTCGTGATTTGAGCAAGTTTTGAGCGGTTCCCTTGATCTTGTTACTCTTGGAGGTTGGAGACTCCTAGGCGGTAGGAGTCCTTCGGTGAGGAATCAAACCATTGTGATTACCCTCGAAAAGTTCGTGAGGGTTTGGAGACCACCCCAAGGTCTACCACTAGTGGTTCAGGATCGCCTTCGTGGTCTTATCTCAAAGAGAGAATAGGTTGAGCCTTTGTGGCGTTGGTGTGCGTTCGTGGTAACATCCACCTCTTAAACGATGACGTAGCTTCCCTCCAAGGAAGTGAACATCGACATACATCCTTGTCTCTCGGAGTTGCGGTTATTCCTAATCCTAGCTCCCTACTTGTGGTTACTTATCTCTTTATCTTTACGTGTTCCTTATTGTGCTTGCGTAGTCATATTCTTGTATTACTTAGTCTCCTTGCTTAGCTCCTTGTATCATCTTTGCAATTGTTAGTCTCACCATCATATTCCGCATTATAGCCTAAAATTGCTAAGTAAGAATTAAAATTTGTATTTGTACCTATTCACCCCCACCTCTAGGTCCATCTTGATCCTTTCAGTGACCCCATGTGCACGGGCCTCCCCGACCCCGTGCGCACGGGCCACCCACAAGCCTTCTTGAGGCGAAGACACGCACCCCCGTGTGCACGGGCCCTAGACCCCGTGCACACGGGACCCCCGTGCCCATGGTACAAGCCCGTGCGCACGGGCTAAGTCGCTAGCCACCTGGATACCCCGTGCGCGCGGGCTCCACTTACCCCGTGCACACGGGGCTGCCTGTGTGCAACTGCGGCTTTGCCCATGTAATGCACATTACGCCCCTGCTTACCCCTTCATCCCCTAGGGCAATATATACTCCTCCATATTCTCCATTTAGGGATGGTTAAGAATAGATCTAGACATTAGAGCTTAGCTCATATATCTCCCCTTGTGGGGTTTCTCTTGAGAGAGAGAAGACTCCATTGGAGTTCAAGACCTCCATTGGAGAAGATCCTTAGGGATTCAAGACCCCCTTGAGGGAAGGATCTATCTTGATCATCAAGACCTCGTCTCCTTCATAGGATTTGGGATGAACTTTACCATGTATCTTGTTTTCCTTTTTTGTTCTTGTACCTTGTGAATCTCATGTGCTTGTGAGTTTAGTGGATGTGTGATTGAACTTGTCTTGAGTGTTCCTCTTATGATTTCCCCTCTTGTTCTTCGTGTTCTTCGCGTTCTTTGTGGATCCCCCTCCAATTCGTGAAAGATCTCCACTTAGGGCCTCCACCCTACAACATCTTGGTATCTAGAGCCACGTTGATCACGGATTTGGAGTCTTCCCAACCACTTTCTAGCCTAATTTTGTGTGTTTTTGTCCCAATTCAAAAATTCCCCGCACAAGGAGCCATACCAATTTTTTTGTGATTTGTTGTTCCTAGTGCATTTTTGTTGATTTCAATCCATGGATCTAGTGTTTAGCAAGTAGATCCATCTTTTATTGTGCCCTGTAGACTAATTTTTCTCCCCGCACCCCTCAATTTTGACCTTGAAATCGCGACATTTCCGCGACCCCCGTGCCCACGGGCCCCCGCGAAGTTCCAGGTGACCCCGTGTCCACGGCATGTGTACCGTGCGCATGGAACCCCGTGTCCACGGTGATAGAAGCAAAGGAGTCCGGTCTTTCGATGAGATTGCGGCTATCGTTTATGGTGGAGTAGACTTTGGCGATCCGACTACGAACGTGCGAGGACGTTGCTCCTTTGCAATCGCTAAACCAACTTCGAGAGGTTATTGACCACGCCGGAGCACGATCAACCTGACCACGAGGGTCTGTTTCCTGCAAGCAAACGAAGAACGAGCAAGAAACTAAGATTGCAATATGGATATTGCGAATATAAGATGAAAGATTTATTGGTCAAGGTGGGGTTCTATGACGCCTTGGTCTGGTCGTTGAACACAAACGAAGTACGCGAAGTTATAGCTATGGTGAACTTTGAATCTAAACAAAACCCAAAGTCCAAACGATGCCCTAAGGGCTGTATATATGGAGAAAGAGGGGGGAATTTCATGGCCCTTGGAGGAGGGGTCCGAAACCAACCCTAACTCTTGTTACCCCACATATACGGACTCTAAAAACAGCCTATAATCAAGTATTTCGAAATTACATGGGCCTGGCCCAATAATAAGGTGACGTGGCACCCAGAATAGCCTCTAGACGAAATTTATGAAGTGGCATCTTGTATATTTCGTCCAAGATGCACTCATTATGGTGGCTTCAAAGTCCGGGAATCATCACTTGTAACTCCGTTCTTGTTCCCCTTGCGCATGCCATCATCTCCATGCTTGAACTTGCTCCAAGGTTCATCTTTCTTGTCCAAGCTAGGCCCTTCATTTTTAAGCGAAACAAATGTATCTAATTTAGGCAGCATCATATTCTCATGAACATTATAATCGTTACCAAGAAACGAAAGTACCTGGTAATTCAATTGGCGTGTGCGAGCTCTAGTAATTGGTCGAGTATGTATAGCAGCAGGGGTTGTGGGTGTAAAATGGTATTGATGCCCTCATCATCCTCCCCTTCTTGAAATGAAGTCGTCCTCGACGGAAGCTCACCTTCCTCACCCAAATAAGGCTTCAAATCTGCAATGTTAAAAGTGGGACTAACCCCAAAAATCTGCAGGCAGCTCAAGTTTATATGCATTATCATTTATTTTCTCTAACACCTTAAAAGGACCATCAGCGCGTGGCATTAGCTTTGATTTGCGCAAATTAGGAAATCTATCCTTACGCAAATATAACCAAACAAGATCTCCAGGTGCAAACACAACATGTTTTCTACCATTATCTCTAGCAAGTTAATATTTAGCATTCATACGCTCGATGTTTTCCTTTGTTAACTCATGCATTTTTAAGATCAATTCAGCACACTGTTTAGCATCAAAATTAACCTTCTCCGAAGATGGAAGAGGCAACAAATCAATAGGTGCACGAGGTAGGAAAGCATACACAATTTCAAAAGGGCACATCTTAGTAGTAGAATGCAGTGAAGGATTATAAGCAGATTCAATATGAGGCAAGCATTCTTCCCACGTTTTCTTGTTATTCTTCAAAACAGCCCTAAGCATAGTAGACAATGTCCTATTGACTACTTCAGTTTGTCCATCAGTTTGGAGTGACATGTAGTACTAAAAAGTAGTTTAGTCCCCAATTTAGCCCATAAACATCTCCAAAAGTGGCTAAGAAATTTAGTATCGCGATCTGAAACAATAGTATTTGGCACACCATGCAAGCGAATAATTTCACGAAAGAATAAATCAGCAACATTAGCAGGATCATCACTTTTATGACATGGTATGAAGTGTGCCATTTTTGTTCGAGGTAATCCTAAAACAAAATCCATAGATATATCCTCCCAAGGAACACTAGGTACAGGCAAAGGCATATATAAACCATGATGATTGAGTCGTGACTTAGCTTTTTGACATGTAGTGCAGCAAGCAACAAAACGCTCAACATCCCGTCTCATCTTTGGCCAAAAGAAATGTGTAGCAAGTATATCCTCCGTTTTCTTCACGCCAAAATGTCCCATTAATCCTCCTCCATGCACCCCCTACAACAACAAAAGACGAACGGAGCTAGCTGGACTGCATAGCTTGTTAGCACGGAACACAAATCCATCATTAACGACGAACTTGTTCCATGTTCTTCCTTCTTTACAATTCTGCATTATATCTCTAAAATCAGCATCATGCACATATTGATCTTTGATGGTCTCCAAACCAAATATTTTAAAGTAAAGTTGTGAAAGCACAGTATAGCGACAAGACAATGCATCAGCAATAACATTTTCTTTACCCTTCTTGTGTTTAATAACATAAGGAAAAGTCTCTATGAATTCAACCCATTTAGCATGTCTATGATTCAGTTTGGCTTGACTTTTAATATGTTTCAAAGATTCATGATCAGAATGTATAACAAATTCCTTATGCCATAAATAAAGTTGCCATGTTTCTAAAGTCCGAACAAGAGCATATAATTCTTTATCATAAGTAGAATAGTTTAGACTAGGCCCACTCAATTTTTCAGAAATTATGCAACAGGTTTGCCAACTTGTAATAACACACCTCCTAATGCAATTCCACTAGCATCGCATTCAAGCTCAAAAGTCTTATTAAAATCAGGAAGTTGGAGTAAAGGAGCATGTGTCAACTTATCTTTCAATGTCGTGAAGGCTTCTTCCTATGCGGTACCCCAAACAAAAGGCACGTCCTTCTTTGTAAGCTCGTTGAGAGGTGCAGCAATGGTGCTGAAATCTCTCACAAAACACCCATAGAATCCAGCGAGGCCAAGAAAACTCCTCACTTGTGTGACCGTTTTGGGTTGCGGCCAACTCTCAATAGCTTCAATCTTGGCTTTATCAACTTCAATTCCCTATGGAGTAACAACATAACCAAGAAAAGATACTCGGTCGGTGCAAAAGGTGCACTTCCCAAGGTTACCAAACAAACGTGCATCACGTAGAGCAATAAAAACATCACATAAATGTTCCAAATGTTCCTCCAAAGATATGCTATAAATCAGTATATCATCAAAATAGACTACCACAAATCATCCAATGAAAGCACGTAAAACTTCGTTCATTAATCTCATGAAAGTACTAGGTGCATTAGTTAACCCAAAAGGCATGACTAACCACTCATATAATCCAAACTTAGTTTTAAATGTTGTTTTCCATTCATCTCCAAATTTCACATGAATTTGATGGTATCCACTACGCAAATCAACTTTGGAGAATATTGTAGAGCCACTCAATTCATCAAGCATATCATCTAGCCTAGGAATAGGATGACGATAACGAATAGTAATATTATTAATGCCTCTACAATCAACACACATACGCGATGTACCATCTTTTTTTGGCACTAGTATAATAGGAACAACACAAGGACTAATAGATTCGCGTATATATCCTTTGTCGAGCAGCTCCTGTACTTGACGCATAATCTCCTTCGTCTCCTCTGGATTGGTATGGTATGGTGCACAGTTGGGTAGTGATGCACCTGGAATTAAGTCAATATGATGCTCAATCCCTCGAATAGGTGGTAATCCCGGTGGCACGTTTTGTGGAAAGACGTCAGCAAACTCCTGCAAAATGTTAGTGACAGCAGGAGGCAAAGAGGAAGGCACGTCCTCAAATGAAAATAATGCCTCTTTGCACACAAAAGCATAGCAAACAGATTTGCTGCAATCTAGATCATCAATATCAGATTTGGTGGCAAGTAAACATCCACTTTTCAATTTAAGTTCAGAAGCAACACTAGATGGTTTATTATTAGGTTTCATTTGTTGCTCAAATTCTTTTGCCACTATATGATTTTCACTCTTATTTTGCTCCTGTTTTGCTTTACTAGCTCGATTAATATCATCTTTCAAAATGGAATCAGGAATCATAGGAAGCAAAGTAATATGTTTATCCTTATGAACAAGAGTATAGTGATTGTTTCTACCAGGGTGTACAGATTTTTTATCGAATTGCCATGGTCTACCAAGTAATAAGGAACATGCTTGCATGGGTACCACATCACACAATCAACAAAATCAAAAAATGTAGCGATACTGAAATGCACACGAACAGTACGTGTTACCTTAACCTTGCCGCTATTGTTGACCATTGGATTTAGTAAGGATGCGGATGTGGTCTTGTGGTGAGAGAGCGCTTCTCCACCATCTCCATGCTAGCCAAGTTGTTGCAGCTCCCTCCATCTATGATGACGCGGACATAACGTTCCTTCACAACTCCCTTTGTATGGAACAAATTATGCCTTTGATTTTGCTCAGCTTGTGTGACCTGCACACTCAAAACACGTTGAGCAACTAAACTTTCATACCTGTCAGTGATAACCCACAAGTATAGGGGATCGCAACAGTTTTCGAGGGGAGAGTATTCAACCCAAATTTGTAGATTCGACACAAGGGGAGCCAAAGAATATTTGCAAGTATTAGCAGCTGAGTTGTCAATTCAACCACATCTAGAGATTAATTATCTGCAGCAAAGTGATCAGTAGCAAAGTAATATGATAGTTTTGATAGTAGTAGCGATAGCAACAATAACGGCAACAGTGATAGCAGTAGTTTTGTAACAAGTGCAGCAGTAGCGATAGTGTAGTAACTTAGCAAAAACACTATAAGAGAAATTTGTAGGCATTGGATCGGTGATTTGTTGGATGATATTCATCATGTGACAGTCATAACGTAGGGCGATACGGCACTAGCTCCAGTTCATAAATATAATGCAGGTATGTATTCCGTAAATAGTCATACGTGCTTATGGAGAGAACTTGCATGACATCTTTTGTCCTACCCTCCCGTGGCAGCGGGGTCCAATTGGAAACTAAGGGATATTAAGGCCTCCTTTTAATAGAGAACCGGAAAAAAGCATTACCACACGTTGAATACATAAACTCCTCAAACTACGGTCATCACCGGGAGTGGTCCTGACTATTGTCACTCCGGGGTTGCCGGATCATAACACGTAGTAGGTGACTATAACTTGAAAGATCGGATCTAGAACATGGATATAATGGTGATAACCTAAACGGTTCAGATCTGAAATCATGGCAGCCGGGCCCAAAGTGACAAGCATTAAGCATGGCATAGTCATAGCAACATCAATCTCAGAACATAGTGGATACTAGGGATCAAGCCCTAACAAAAACTAACTAGATTACATGATGAATCTCATCCAACTCCTCACCGACCAGCGAGCCTACGAAGGAATTACTCACTCCCGGTGGGGAGCATCATGGAATTGGCAATGGAGAAGGGTTGGTGACGACGAAGATCGAAGATCCCCCTCTCCGGAGCCCCAAACGGACTCCAGGTCTAGCCTCCCGATGAAGAACAGGAGGTGACGGCGGCTTCGTCTCGTGGAACACGATAATTCTTTCTCCCTGATTTTTTCTGGAAATATGTTATTTTATAGCATCGGTTTCAGGGGCTACGGGGCCACCAGGTGGGGACAACCCACCTGGGCACGCCTGGGGGGGCAGACGCGCCCTGGTGGGTTGTGCCCACCCAGGTGCCCCCCCTCCGGTGGTTCTTGGCTCCAGAAATTCTCTTTTATTATGTAAAAAATCCTTGCAAAGTTTCATTCCATTCCGAGAACTTCTATTTCTGCACAAAAACAACACCATGGTAGTTCTGCTGAAAACAGCGTTAGTTCGGGGTTAGTTTCATTCAAATCATGCAAATTATAGTCCAAAACAAGAGGAAAAGCATTAGGAAAAGTAGATACGTTGGAGACGTATCAGTCAGCATCTTCAGCAGCCATGTATTGCGTCTCATGATTAGAATCATCTCCACCGTGTTCTTCACTTGTAATAAAATCCGAAGTCTCCTCATCATAGTCACTAGCGGACTCATACCCACCATCCTCAGTAGCAATCATCACACGCTTAGATGGGCATTCTCTCGCATAATGACCTCCACCCTTGCAATGACGACAAATAATATCATGTGTTTGCCTGTTGATGCCATGGATGAAGAAGAGCTCTGTGCGGGACTGGAAGGTGTACTCCTGGCAGATGGTGGCCGGTGATGGTGCCGGTTTTCTTGTATCTCAGTTGGAATTGGCGGCTAAAGTCAGCGGTGCTGCAGTAGGACATGTAGAAGTAGAGGATGTACGTGGTGTCCATGATGAAGATCGACCTGCAGAAAAATTAGTTCGCGCTAATGCCTGTCGATCCTGCACTTCACGTTCAGCTTTGCAAGCAAGATGGAATAAACGAGTGATATTGTTATACTCCTTATAATCTAGAATGGTCTCAATCTCTTTATTTAATCCACCCATAAAGCGTGCAAGCATAGCTTCATTATCCTCAACAATACCACATCTAATCATGCCAGTTTGTAATTCCTGATAATTCCTCTATAGAATTTTTTCCTTGTCTCAAACGCTGCAGTTTTTGAAGTAATTCACGTTGATAATATGGTGGAACCCAACGAGTACGCATAGCAGTTTTCAAAGCAGCGCGAGTAGTAGGGATATTATCATGATATAATCTACAATGTTCAGACCACCAAACAGAAGCAAAACTAGTGAATTCACAAACAGCAGCAGCAACACGTCTATCCTCGGCATATTGTAAGCATGTGAAACATTGTTCAGTTTCTAACTCCCAAGTAAGATATACATCAGGAATGTATCTACCCTCAAATGGTGGAATATCCAATTTCAGCTTAGGAATATGGTCATAATCTCGTACCTGAGGTGGTGCTTCAACCCTACCGTTGCGATTATATGCATGAGGTTGGCCTGGTGCTGGTGGTTGCACGTAGTTCTGATTTTGATCAACCTCATCCTCATAATAGTCCTCCACCTCTGCAGTGGCAGCAGGAGCTACAGAAGCATCAACGGCAGTAGCAGCGGCACTGGAATTTTGTCTTGGCTCAAGGGGAACACGGCCCGCTCGGCGGAGGGCTCTTTCGTGACGTGGAGGTGGTTGTTGTTGTTGTAATGGTGTAGCAGATGCAGGTGGTGGTTGTGGAAGACGCGCGAGTACTTCATCGAACTCGGCGTCCAACTTGGTGTCAATTGTCTTCTCAACGTCATCAATCCTCTCCAGTGCCTTTCCAAAGCTGGCCATGACGTCTTCCACCTATTGACTCAACATTTGCTGAAATTTATCATGGAGCTCCTTCTTCGTCATGTTCTCCCAGTCAATCTCGTCGGCTTGTGGTCCTGCCATGGTTAGCAACAAGAGAAACACACAAGAATATGATCCTACAAACTACTAGAAAGTGGCGGTGTGTCACAAATCCGTCAAGCAAAATCTCAAATTCTTACCAGTTCTTACCCAGCAGCAGGTGGTGATCGGCAACCGTTGTAGCCAAAACTCTCAAAGCTTGGATAGAGCGATTACCAGGGAGAGTCAAACGCAGGACATAGATGTATGTGGAGCTGGGAAGACTTATAATATGGTAGCAAAAAGGGCCATCAATACTCAATTCAGAGATGCAAAGTTGAATAAATGCTCAATGACGGTACTGTGCTGGCCCTAGGCTAGACCATACTAGAGACGCGAGCCTAGAACACTAACAAAATCACGGCCCGACACATAAACAAGGGAAAAACACACTCTAGAAAAAAATCGCTCTTTTTTTGCGCTCTTTTTTTTGCGAAAAATCACTATAATGGCTAGTGTCTCAAAACTCTTCCCAAGTCAAATTGACAGGATAAGCACAAATTTTTTTCACTATTTTTTTTCAGAAATCAGGGCAGCGACGACGAAAAAGTGCGACAAAAAATCACTATGATGGCGAGTGTCTCAAAACGCTCCCTGGGACCTAAAAATAGGATAGGAAAAAATATTTCCGATCGCTGAAATTTTGGCTTAAAAACTGCTCGGTGGTCTCTAGACTTTTTTTCCGAAACCTACTCAGGCAAGGAAACACGAATTAGAAAATAGATGGATCTCGAAAACAAACGTAATATGAAAAGAACTCGGATTGGTGGTGGATATATGATGGTAGGATATGGTAGCGATGGTGGGATCTTGCAGCGGTGGTGATATATGGCAGCGGTGGAAGGATATGGCAATGATGGTGGTATATGACAGTGGTGGTGGTATATGGCAGCAGCGATGAAGATGGTGCGGCGGAGGCGTGATAAACTGTGACAGAACTCGAAACTCTAAAGGACTAGACGCTAAGACCAGCAACTAGACACAATGATGCAACCGCAAATTCAATAAAGCAAAACCCTAAAAAGATTATGCAAAGGCTCAGATTGGTTCGGATATGATGAACTAACCCTAATATATTTTTTGTGGCTTTTTCGTGGACTGTAGGTATGAAGAACATACTCAGTCCAAACTACGAAAAACTGTAAAATCTCACCGAGCAACTTGGCTCTGATAGCACTTGATAGAGGCAAACACTGGTACGTGATGACCCACAAGTATAGGGCATCAATTTTAGCTCTTTTTGATAAGTAAGAGTTTCGAACCCAACGAGGAGCAGAAGGAAATGACAAGTAGTTTTTAGTAAGGTAATGTCTGCAAGTGCTGAAATTGTAAGTAGCGGAGTAGTTTGATAGCAAGATAATTTGTAATGAGCAAGTAATGGTAGTAGTAACAAAATTGCAGCAAGGTATCCCAATCCTTTTGAGGCAAAGGACGGGCCAAAACGGTCTCTTATGATAAGCAAAGCGTTCTTGAGGGTACACGGGAATTTCATCTAGTCACTTTCATCATGTTGGTTTGATTTGTGTTCGCTACTTTGATAATTTGATATGTGGGTGGACCGATGCTTAGGTGATGTTCTTACTTGAACAAACCTCCTACTTATGATTAACCCTCCCACAAGCATCCGCAACTACGAGAAAAGTATTAAGAATAAATTCTAACCATAGCATTAAACTTTTGGATCCAATCGGTCCCTTACGAAATAGCGCATAAACTGGGGTTTAAGCTTCTGTCACTCTCGCAACCCACCATCTAATTGCTACTCCACAATGCATTCCCTTAGGCCCAAATATGGTGAAGTGCCATGTAGTCGACGTTCACATGACACCACTAAGGGAATAACAACATACATACTATCTGTCGTGGAATTGTCACGGCAGATGTCCTTGAGCTAGGACTTAGTCGTGGAGCCATCGCAGCTAGGAAGCTTGAAGGGGTTAAGCGGGACAAGGAACACGAGGGGTTATACTGGTTCGGCCCCTTACGGTGAAGGTAAAAGCCTACGTCCAGTTGAGGTGGTATTGATTAGGGTTTCGATGACCAGGGAGCTTAATTGCTATGCCTGGCTCTCGACGAGATCTTACTTGTCCCCAAAACCGCTGCCGGGTCGTCCCTTTATATAGGGAGGCTGACGCCTAGCAGCTCTCAGAGTCCCGGCCGGCTCATAAGAGTGTTCGGCTTGGACTCTCAACTATCCTTGCCTTACACTACAAGTTCTACCATGATAATGATTGTAACTACGGGCCTTAAGCCATATCCGGGTCTTAAGCCCATCTTTGACCCACCGTCTTCAAGCTTGGCGCCGGGCTTCTGGC
The DNA here is from genome assembly GCF_002575655.3 of Aegilops tauschii subsp. strangulata. Lineage (NCBI taxonomy): Eukaryota > Viridiplantae > Streptophyta > Magnoliopsida > Poales > Poaceae > Aegilops > Aegilops tauschii. The sequence goes on from NC_053039.3 coordinate 234,032,307, forward strand.
GATGACCATTATGAGTAACCCGGCCCCTTCTGGCGGGCGACTCTAAGGTCTATATCCTCAACATTAGGCCCCAGATTGATTTGAGCCGGCTCATGTCAATCTTCAATTCTTTCGTCAGAAAAAATCTCCGGCTTACCATTTGTGTGAAGGCCATAACCCGGCGTGACGTCATTCTCTGGACTCCGGGTAATCCGCCGTGACGTCATCTTCCATTAAGCCCGTTTTTTACTCCACCAGATCCGCAACGGATCTTATCTTTACTGCCATCCCGAAAATCGAGGCGTTTCGTGGGGAGATAACCACGCCGTGGTCTCCTTGTTTCTCGCGCCCACTTATGAGCTCGCCCTTATAAATAGGCCGGCCCGACGGGCCTTCAGCCACTCCCCTCTTCTTCGTCTTCTTCCTCGCGCCACTGCTCCCCTGCTCGAGCTCTTCTGCTGCTGCCGCCGCGGGTCTTCTCACCGTCACCAACTCAGGCCGCTGCATCACCCTGATTTGACCAGAGAAACGCGACGACCTCCGCGACACACCAGCCCCTGTAAGTCCTGCTTGCCCTGTAGAACAGATCTGCCGTAGGGTTCGTCCGTGTTCTTCGTGTTCTTCGCTGTCGCCCACGAGCGCCGGTAGTTTTCATTTTTACTGCCCTTTTTTTATCTTAGCCTTGTATAGAACCACTGCGGTAGCGGTTTAGCACCCATTTCTCATGCAAGTAGACCTCTTTTTACTGCATAAAGGCCTCATTCGAGCTCAAGAACTCCCCTACGTCTGTTTTTAGGTCTAGAAATTTTCCTTTTGCCCGACCATTTTGATCCAAAATATTTACCGCAATGTGTGAAACCTGTTTTCACCACACTTAGTAAAAAACTGCACTCATTGAGTGATGGCGGTTTACATTTCCGGCTTAAAGAAACCATGCGCCATAGAACCTTCCGACTCAAAGGAGACCATGCGTCATAGAATCTTCCGGCTCATCTGTGATAAGGCCGTAGACAATCGAATTACTCTCAACACCTTGGGCGGCTTAAACAACCTGGCACACTTAGATATATGTCATTAGTCCCCTCCGTAAGCCGCCACTTAACACTGAACTATAACTTTCCTCCGACTTATACTTAAACCGGGCGTTTCCTTTTATCATAGGCTGCCGACTTTCACCATGCCTCCCAAAGCTCCTAAAGCCTCCATCACTTGCAATTGGATGAGGTCCAATGTTACCAGCGAGACGTTAGCAGATTTTGTCAAGTCAGGCTACCTGCCCAAGAAGGACGTCATGTCCTACCGTGCCCCCGACCCATCAGAGGAGAGACCACAGCCAAGGGACGGGGAGGTGGTCATTTTTGCGGATCACATGAGCCGGGGCTTCGCACCGCCCGGCTCAAAGTTTTTCAGAGACGTGCTGAACTTCTTCGACCTGCGGCCACAAGATATAGGACCCAACTCGGTGTCCAACATATGCAATTTCCAAGTGTTCTGCGAGGTTTATCTTGGAGAAGAGCCCAGTCTGCTGCTCTTCAGAGAGCTCTTCTACTTGAACCGCCAGAACGAGTGCGCCAACGGGCCAAGTTTGGAGCTAGGCGGCGTCTCCATTCAGAGACGGAGAGACTGTCTTTTCCCTTACGCCGAGCCGCCGAGTCACCCAAAAGACTGGAATCTGACGTGGTTCTATTGCCAAGACACGTCACCGGCTGACGAGAGCCCGCTGCCCGGCTTTCGCCCTTCACGTCTGGAGCCAACTCACCCGCTGTCTGACAAGTTAACTCAGGCGGAACGCCAACCTCTGCTCCCCACCATCAACAAGATCAAGGCTCTCCTGGGCAATGGTCTTAACGGAATCGATCTGGTCCGGGTCTGGATCTCCTGGCGGGTGATCCCATTGAGCCGCCGCCCCGGCTTAATGTGCGAGTACACGGGTCGAAAGGATGACCCTCAGAGACACAGCCGCAACGATCTTCCTGAAGATGTTGCAGAGGATATGACCAAGGCTCTCTTGAACGAGAGCCTGGCAGACTGCGGGAGGACCGGGTTAGCCCCCTTCTGCATGACCAACCCAGCCCCAGCGGTAAGCCGCTGATCTAAGCATCTTATCTTCTTCTGTATATAACTTTCATCTGAATCGTTTTAAGAAATCATCATTGTATTTTTCAGGCTGATGACAAGTTCTGGCGGGTCAAATATGACCATGAGGCGGCCAAGAAGGCCAGAAAGGCGAAGAAAGCCGCCAAGAAAGCCGCCCCTCGCAAGAAAGGAAGTAGGCCTACTGCTTCAGAGCTGATGCAACTAAGCGACAGCTCCGAGTCAGAGGTAACCCCTGAGCCTGTAAGTCCTTGTTGTATTTGTTGTTTATTTTTGTCTGCCTTATCAATACTTGTTCATCGATAGGACGACACCGGAGCAAGTAACCCGGTGGTTGAAGAGGTAATGTCACTTTCCTCCGACTCGGAGCCCTTGCCAAGGCTGAAAGTCCGAAGGGTAACCCGGAAAGTAAGCTTTTCACATCCTTTAGCTTATCAAGACCCTCAATTTATTTTGAAGCGACAGGTTCATGAGAGCCGGCGGCACACCCGGACCGACAAAAACACTGACCTATCCTTCGGGTTACCTGACGCATCAAGGAAACGCCGGACCGAGGTGATCTCAAAATTGTACCCTTTTCATCCTTTGGCAGGTGTTATACGTCAACCACTCAACTCTTCTGACTCAAACTGTCAGGAAACTTCCCCCTCTTATGGCGATTCTATGCAGTCAAGCCTACCGGCTTTCAAGACCGTGCCCGGGTAATGATAACCATCTCAATTTGCACTTTGTCTTTACTTACATTTTCTTGCTTAACCTTTCTGTCTTTTCAGTGCCCAGGCCAAGCTCACCAAGAGGGCGAAGAAAACCAAGCCGGTCGAAGAGCCGGATTTTCCTGAGGCAGAGGCAGCCGCTCAAGAACCGCTAGCTGCCTCTGCTCCTGAGGCCGCTGCTCCAACCGACAAGCCAATAGCAGAAACTTCTGTTAACCCGGAGGCCTCCAGCTCGGCTCAACCAGCAGATGACCCGGACGTGGTAATCACCCGGACGGAATTCGTTGAGCCGGGGAGACCTACTGCATTGGCCAAGTGCTCCGCCAAAGGGGACCTGCTACAGCCCCGCCGGGTTAACCTGGACCTCACCGACTACGCCACTTTGAACATCGGAGAAATAGTCTCCGGCTTCGTCAGCCAAGTGCACAAGAGCCGGGATGCAGAGATTGCCATGGTGAACCAGATTCAGCAGAAGTCTGAGGTATTATTGTTCTGTCTTTTTACTTACTGCACAGTTACCTTTACCATGCTAGCCCCCAAGTCGACGACTTATGACTGAATATGTTGTAGACTTAAGTTCCGGCTTACTCAATTGAACCGGCAATTTGTAGATAGAAACGTTCAATATGCATTAGCCCCCAAGTGCCAAGTGTCTTTGCTTGGAAAGTGCTTGGGACTTTAAAACTGTTCATCCTATAACCCGGAAATTATGCATGCAGGCTGCTTGTAAAAAGTTTGAAGCTGACATCTCCGATCTGAAGAACCGGCTGAAGATGCAAGAAATGGAGACCCGGAAGGCAAATGCCAAATTTGTGTCCAGTATCGCCGCGCAAGAAAAGCTGAAGACGGAGTTTGACGCTGAACGGAAGGCTTGGGCTGAAGAAAAGGCCGCGCTGGTGAACCGGGCTGAACAAGCGGAGAAGGCCCTCTCCGAGAAGACCGCCGAACTCTCCGGCTTAAAGCGCCAAGTGTCCCAGATGGTTGCCGCAATCTTCGGTAAGTCTTCTCACCGGCTTTCATCAAGCTTAGAATCTGTACATCCCATAACTCACCCTTGTCGGCGGCTTATCGTATTCTGTTAAACAGGTCCCAGAAGTGCCAACCTCAACCAGAGTGTGGTAACCAAGCTGAAGGCCGTGTACACCCTGGTGGAGCAACTCTACACCGGGTCACAGCGTGCCTTGGCTGTGGTGGCCCTATCCAACGAGGTGCCGACTCACCTGGCGGAAGTTCTTCGCCGGCTCGCCGTTCTGCCTCAACGTATCCAAGAGCTGCGACGGGCCTCTGCAAGAACCGGAGCTATCGCCGCGCTGAGCCGGGCCAAGGCGTTCCTTCCAGAGTTAGACCCGGCAGACATCGCCCTCGGCTATCCAAGCTTAAAGGAAGACGGCTCCGCCTTTGACCAGAAGGACTTCGCGGCTTGCGTGAAGATCGTACGCCCGGTGGCCACTCTGATTGGCAATGATACAGATCTGACTAAGTATCAGCCGGGTTACAATGCAGAAAATCAGAGGATCCCGACCCCTCACTATGAAGCCCTCAGCTTAATCCCGCCGGCTCGTCAGCACACCTTCGCCCCGGAGATTGACCCGGCCGGGTTAATTGACGAGGAAGCTCAATTCGAAGCTCTGAGCGGCATCGACTGGAAGTCGTCGACTTTCCAGACCTTGGGAACAGCCGGAGGAGAAGAGAGAGACGAGCCGGAGACTTCAACCCAGCAAGCGTCGTAACTCTGCTGGCGGCTTATAAAACAATGCTCCACCCTTTTGGACTCAATGAGTCTTGTAATAGAGTAGGACCAACACTTTAACTCTGCCGTGCCATCGTGCACACGTTGAATGCCGAAGTCCATTGAAGTTGTCTTCTTTATATTTCTCTGGGTCATAATTGATCATTCATTGTCCTTAAGCTCAAAATAGTTGCCTTTAACCGTCCTGCATAAAAGGACAAATCACAAGTCTCTAGGTGGCTTACCGCACTGAGAATCATATGTTTTAGATATATAACCCGGAATATGAATCAAAAAAGACTGGTCCTCAATTATGTCCTTAATACAGCCGTAATAACACACTTAGCGGTCTGCAAGCATACTTCCGGTTTAAATAACCCGGGTAATAAGGTTGGTACCTTAATTCCGATTTACCTGTCTTAATAGTTAACACTGTAAATCAACGTTAAACCGGCAAGGTGAGACCCGGCTGCACACACTTTGAAATAATCAGAAGAAACTTGCTATGAAGCAGAAGAACTTAGGGGCTTCCGGTTCGAATACGACCAGAGACCCGGCCCAAAGGGGTTATGCTAGGATTCGAATGCGATCATATAGCCCCCAGTGGGTGTGGCGATGCCAATCAAGAGGGTACCGACAGCTATGTTCTCTTTGGTTCGAATACGACCCATGTTTGAACAGGAAGCCCCCAAATGACTTTTAAGAATTGTTTAACGACGCTGATTCGAATACGATCCACGTCGGTTCTCAAAGGGGTTAAACTAAGATTCAAATATGATCAAAGAAAACTCCCCAATGAGCTCGGCACTTTGCCAATCAAATGGGTATCGACAGCTATGTTCTCTTTGGTTCGAATATGACCTATGTTTGAACAGGAAGCCCCCAAGTGACCTTATTGCCTACGGCTAGATTCGAATACGATCATGAGCCGGATCCTCCTTCAAGTTATCATGTAATCTTGTAATGAAAACAATACGTGCATATTTGGAGGAGAAAAAAGGACAGAGGTCCTGCTTTATTGTTTATCATAATATATACATGGCTCAGAGAAATATGTACATTATGAGAGCCGGTGGCTCAAGTGTAGTAAGGCCGAAGCTGAGCTATGTTCCACGGCCGACGGGTCTCTTCCTCCGACTTACGTGAATCTTTGTGCTCCCGAATGTCAATGAGGTAATATGACCGGTTGTGCAGATTCTTGCTGACCACAAAGGGCCCTTCCCAAGGCGGGGATAGCTTGTGCGCGTCCGTTTGATCTTGGATGAGCCGGAGGACCAGATCGCCTTCCTGGAAGACCCAGGATTTAACCCGGCGACTATGATAACGGCGCAGGTCCTGTTGGTAAATTGCTGAGCGAGCTGCTGCCACATCACGCTGTTCGTCCAACAAGTCAAGAGCGTCTTGGCGCGCCTGTTCATTATCCGCCTCAACGTAAGCCGCCACTCGAGGCGAGTCATGACGGATGTCACTAGGGAGGACTGCTTCTGCCCCATAAACCATGAAGAAAGGCGTGAAACCTGTAGACCTGTTAGGAGTAGTATTGATGCTCCATAACACGGAGGGAAACTCCTCCACCCAACAACCCGGCGTCCGTTGCAAAGGGACCAAAAGCCGGGGCTTGATGCCCTTCAAAATATCGAACACATATCAAGTTCACATGATTACTTGCAACATGATTTCTCCCGTGACCTCAAGAACAAAAGTAACTACTCACAAATGATAAACATGTTCATGATCAGAGGAGTATTAAATAGCATAATGGATCTGAACATATAATCTTCCACCAAATAAACCATATAGTAATCAACTACAAGATGTAATCAACACTACTGGTCACCCACAAGCACCAATCTATAGTTTCGGTAACAAGATTGAACACAAGAGATGAACTAGGGTTTGAGAGGAGATGATGCTGTTGAAGATGTTGATGGAGATTGCCCTCCCCATGATGGGAGAGTTGTTGGTGATGATGACGACGATTTCCCCCTCCGGGAGGGAAGTTCCCCCGGCGGAATCGCTCCGCCGGAGGGCAAAAGTGCTCCTGCCCAAGTTCCGCCTCGAGACGGCGGCGCTCCATCCCGAAAGTCTCCTCCTTTACTTTTTCTAGGTCAAAATGACTTATATACCAGAAGATGGGCACCAGAGGTGGGCCGAGGAGGCCACAACCCACCAGGGCGCGCCTGGGGGGCCTGGCGCGCCCAGGTGGGTTGTGCCCACCAGGTGGCCCCCTCTGGTGTTTATTGGCTCCGGTATTTCTTAAATAATCCATAAAAAATCTCCGTGAAGTTTCAGCTCATTTGGAGTTGTGCAGAATAGGTGGCCTGACGTAGCTTTTCCAGGTCCAGATTTCTAGCTGCCGGAATTCTCCCTCTTTGCGTGTTCCTTGCAAATTATGAGAGAAAAGGCATTAGAATTACTCCAAAAAGAATTATTATGGATAAAACATTATAAATAACAGTAAGAAAACATGATGCAAAATGGACGTATCAACTCCCCCAAGCTTAGACCTCGCTTGTCCTCAAGCGAAAACCGAAATCGAAAAACATGTCCACATGCTTTGAGGGAGAGGTGTCGATAAAAACAAAATACGGACATAGAAGCATCATGTTGATTAATATAATAGCAACAACATTAAACATAGGAATTTTATCATAGAACTTTTATCATATACTTCTCATAAATAAGTAATAGTTCATCACACAATCGAAGTATAAAGCAGAAACGCTATTAGAAACCAACAAACTATGTTCTCGGTCAACTTTGCAACTACAATTCATCATCTTTTTAGGAAGGGTCACGTATCGGAGCCTTTAGGCAAGTCCACATACTCAACCATCATATAGTCTTCTATGATTGCTAACACTCACCTCGTACCCATGAGCAAAACATTTCAACCGGACACATAGAAAGATAGGGGCTTATAGTTTCGCCTCCCAACATACTCACCTCAAGGGTGATGTCAAAAATAATAACTCATGCCATCTATATTCAACTGGAGATATGTGCCTAGATCTTTCCTCACCACATGATGCTTGCCAAAGGAGAAAAATGAAAGGAATAGAAGGAAAACTTTGACTCTTTGCATAAAAGTCAGTGCATAAAAATAAAGGATAGGCCCTTCGTAGAGGGAAGCAGAGGTTGCCATGCGCTTATTTGTTTGTATGCTCAATCCCTTAGTGCAACAGAACGTCACGTTGTATTGCCCCTTAAGATGACAACCTTTATTATGCAGTCTGTCGCTTTTATTCTTTGTCATCCAAGTTCGTACAACACCCAATTTTCTCTTACACTAAATTATCTCACACTTTTAGAAGCAATTTTTACTGCCTTTTTGCACCGATGACAACTTACTTGAGGGATCTTGCTCAATCCCTAGGTAGGTATGGTGGACACTCAAAAAAGATTTGGCTTTAAGGGTTTTTGGATGCACAAGTAGTATCTCTACTTAGTGCAGAATTTTTGGCAAGCAAAGATAGGGGGCAAGCACCACATGTTAAAGGATATATGACAATATGACTTCTATGTGAATATAAACAAACATAAACCATTAAGTTGTCTTCCTTGTCCAGCATCAACAATTTTAGCATACAATATTTTGATAAGGGCTCACAATCACAAAAGATTTCTAGGATAGTATATCTATATGTGAATCTTCTCTTCCCTTATTAATTCTTTCATGAGTTGCATCATTGACTAATGCTATGTTTGTCAATCTCTAATAAAATTTTCTACTTATACTTTTCCTTATGTGGTGCTATCACCTATCATAGGATTAGTATATAATCTTATTGATTCATTTCCTTTCTCTTTTTCTTTCTTTATTTTCAACATGAAAGTAAAGAAAGCAAAAACTCAAACTAACTTTATTATATAACTTGCACATGATTACAAGGATAGATCACTAAGCAAACTCTCAAAGAAGAAAGGATCGAACTAAACTTTATTTCATCTAAAAGCAAATGATCTAACTAGGATAAGTAAAAGCAAAAGGATAGTGGGATGATACGATACCGGGGCACCTCCCCCAAGCTTGGCGTAAGCCAAGGGGAGTGCCCATACCCGATATTCAATTCTCCTTTGGTGGTGAAGAAGATGATGGCGGTGAAGAAGTACTCTCCAATATAACCATAAGTAGACCCTTCAACCCTTGAATCTCCCGAAGGGCTTGATGGATTAATTCACTATTTTTCTTCACCTCAGCCATTATGTGTTTATTCTCAGGGCCCCACGGTTTGGTCCCCGCACTGTTATCTCTTGGCCGAGATATGTCCCAGTTGGACGGTATGTGCCTACGAGGAGTATTCTTGAACCCATAATTGTGAATCAAATTATGAAAATTGTTACGATGTAACCTGTGTAAGGGCCTCCTCGGTAGGAGCTCTTCTTGTACTTCCAGGCTCGCTTGATTGTTCGATGATCCCATGGCTTGATGAGGATTAGGATGAGTGGAGATGCCAGCTAGTGTACCCCTCTCAGAGGCCGGAGGATGAATCCCAATGGGACTTTCCTCTTCTTCCATAGCAACCTCTTCAGCCTCATCCCTCCTTGGATCTTCCTGAGCCAACCCTATGTCTCCTTCTCCATTGTTGAAGGGCGAGGAAGACATGACGTTGATCTCGTTGAATCTGTCAGAAAACGGCAAGAATAGAGAACAGAGGATTTCTTCGCGATACGATGATCAACAGGTTCGGGAAGTATATATAGATTTTTTTATCTTGGAGGGCAAGCATATGGAAGAAAAACGGAGTACGGAAGGTGTCCCAGGTGGGCACAACCTACCTGGGAGCGCCAGGCAAGCCTGGCGCGCCCTGGTGTCTTGTGCCCACCAGGGGACGCTTCCTGGAAGTTTCTTTATTTCCAAAATTTTAAAATATTCCAAGACTGATAAAAAATATTTTTGCGGATTTTTCGGAATCCGTTTACTTACCGTATCACGTACCTCTTTATTTTCACGATTCTGGAGTGTTCCGGAAGGACTCTCTTAAATATTCTTCCGGTGTCAAAGTTTGGATAATATTACTTTCAACATTGATAGGCGTACCTGAGATATAATGCTTTATTCGTTGCCCATTGACAACCTTCGGGTTAGTACCTTCGGAGTTATTTATCTTGATGGCTCCAGACCGGTAAACCTCCTCGATGATATATGGGCCTTCCCATTTTGAGAGGAGCTTTCCTGCAAAAAATCTAAAACGAGAGTTGTACAAAAGAACATATTCTCCAACTTTAAACTCACGCTTTTGAATTCTTTTGTCATGCCATCTTTTAATTTTTCTTCGAATAACTTTGCATTTTCATAAGCTTGGGTTTTCCATTCATCTAAAGAACTTATATCAAATGACCTCTTTTCACCAGCAAGTTTGAAATCATAATTGAGCTCTTTAACTGCTCAATATGCTTTATGTTCTAACCCAAGAGGCAAATGACAAGCTTTTCCATAAACCATTTTATAAGGAGACATACCCATGAGACTTTTATATGTTGTTCTATAAGCCCAAAGTGCATCATCTAATTTCTTAGACCAATTCTTCCAGGACCTATTAACAGTCTTTTGCAAAATTAATTTTATTTCTCTATTGCTAAGTTCAACTTGACCACTAGACTAAGGATGATAGGGTGATGCAATTCTATAGTTAACATCATACTTAGCAAGCATCTTATGGAAAGCACCATGAATAAAGTGTGAACCACCATCAATCATTAAATATCTAGGGACTCCAAACCTTGGGAAAATAACTTCCTTAAGCATTTTAATAGAGGTGTTGTGATCAGCACTACTGGTTGGAATGGCTTCTACCCATTTAGTAACATAATCAACAACAACCAAAATATGTGTATACTCATTAGAGGAAGGAAAAGGTCCCATGTAATCAAATCCCCAAACCTCAAATGGTTCAGTAGCAAGCGAATAATTCATAGGCATTTCTTGACGCTTACTAATATTACCTATTCTTTGACATTCATCACAAGAAGAGACAAACTTACGGGCATCCTTGAAGAGAGTAGGCCAATAAAATCCAGATTGCAATACTTTGTGAGCAGTTCTATCTCCAGCATGATGCCCTCCATAAGCCTCGGAGTGACATTTCCGTATGATTTGTCCCTGTTCATGCTCAAGTACACAATGTCTAACAATACCATCTACTCCTTCTTTATAAAGATGTGGGTCATCCCAAAAGTAATGTCTTGAATCATAGAAGAATTTTTTCTTTTGCTGGTATGTAAAGCTAGGTGGTAAATATTTGGCAACAATGTAATTAGCATAGTCAGCATACCAAGGAGTACTATTAGCAACATTTATTGCAGCTAACTGCTGATACGTCCATTTTGCATCATGTTTCCTTGCTGTTATTTATAATGTTTTTATCCATAATAATTCTTTTTGGAGTAATTCTAATGCCTTTTCTCTTATAATTTACAAAGTACAAACCAAGAGGGAGAATTCCTACAGCTGGAAATCTGGACCTGAAAAAGCTACGTCAGGCCACCTATTTTGTACATCTCCAAATGAGCTGAAACTCCATCGGGATTTTTTCTGGAATATTTAAGAAATGCTGGAGTCAATAAACACCAGAGGGGGGGCACTAGGTGGGCACAACCCACCTGGGCGCGCCAGGCCCCTCTGGCGCGCCCTAGTGGGTTGTGGCCTCCTCGGCCCACCTCCGGTGCCCATCTTTTGGTATATAATTCATTTTGACCTAGAAAAAATAAGGAGGAGGCTTTCGGTACGAAGCACCGCCATCTCAAGGTGGAACTTGGGCAGGAGCACTTTTGCCCTCCGACGGAGGGATTCTGCCCGGGGAACTTCCCTCCCGGAGGGGGAAATCATCGTCATCATCATCACCAACAACTCTCCCATCTTGGGGAAGGCAACCTCCATCAACATCTTCACCAGCACCATCTCATCTAAAACCCTAGTTCATCTCTTGTATTCAATCTTGTTACTGGAACTATAGATTGTTGCTGGGGGGTGACTAGTAGTGTTGATTACATCTTGTAGTTGATTACTATATGGTTTATTTGGTGAAAGATTATATGTTCAGATCCATTATGCATATTAATACCCCTCTGCTCATGAGCATGTTTATTGTTTGTGAGTGGTTGCCTTTGTTCTTGAGGTCGCGGGTTAAATCATGTTGCAAGTAATCATGTGAATTTGATATGTGTTCGATATTTTGATAGTATGTATGTTGTGATTCCCTTAGTTGTGTCATGTGAAAGCCGACTACATGACACTTCACCATATTTGGGCCTAAGGGAATGCATTGTGGAGTAATAAATACATGGTGGGTTGCGAGAGTGATAGAAACTTAAACGCCAGTTTATGCACTATTCCGTAAGGGACCGATTGCATCCTAGAATTTAATGTTATGGTTAGAAATTATTCTTAATACTTTTCTCGTAGTTGTGGATGCTTGCGGGAGGGTTAATCATCAGTAGGAGGTTTGTTCAAGTAAGAACAGCACCTAAGCATCGGTCCACCCACATATCAAATTATCAAAGTAGCTTACACAAATCAAACCAACATGATGAAAATGACTAAATGAAATTCCCGTGTACCCTCAATAACGCTTTGCTTATCATAAGAGACCGTTTTGGCCTGTCCTTTGCCTCAAAAGGATTGGGCTACCTTGCTGCATACTTGTCACTATTATCGTTACTTGCTCGTTATAAATTATCTTGTTATCGAACTACTCGCTACTTACAATTTTAGCACTTGCAGACATTACCTTAGTGAAAGCTACTTGTCATTTGCTTCTGCTCCTCGCTGGGTTCGACATTCTTACTTATCGAAAAGAGCTACAATTGATCCCCTATACTTGTGGGTCATCAACTGCTCATCAGGAAAACTATCATCAATAGGTAGTGGGACAAATTATCAGCTACGGGGTTATCGTCTCCTTTTCTATCAATGATATGTAAATCAAATTCTTGTAACAAGAGAACCCAACGAATAAGTCTAGGTTTAGCATCTTTATTTTCCATAAGATATTTAATAGCAACATAGTCTGTGTGAACAGTTACATTAGAATCATCAATATAAGATATAAATTTATCAGAAGCAAACACCATTGCTAAGAATTCTTTTTCAGTAGTAGCATAATTTCTTTAAGCACTGTCTAGAGTTTTACTAGCATAATGAATAACATTAAGTTTCTAATCAACTCTTTGCCCTAGAACAGCACCAACAACATAATCACTAGCATCACACATAATTTCAAAAGGCAAGTTCCAATCAGGTGGTTGAACAATAGGTGCATATATTAAGGCTTTCTTGAGTCTTTCAAAGGCTTCTAAACAATCATCATCAAAAACAAAAGGAATATCCTTTTTCAAAAGATTAGTAAGAGGCCTAGAAATTTTAGAAAAGTCTTTGATAAATCTCCAATAGAAACCAGCATGACCTAGGAAACTACGAATACCTTTTATATCTTTAGGACATGGCATTTCCTCAATTGCATCAACCTTAGCTTGGTCCACTTCAATACCTCTTTCAGAAATTTTATGACCCAAGACAATGCCTTCATTAACCATAAAGTGGCACTTCTCCCAATTCAAGACAAGATTTATTTGTTCACATCTGTGCAAAACTCGCTCAAGATTGCTTAAACAATCATCAAAAGACTTCCCATAAACAGAAAATTCATCCATGAAAACCTCAACAATCTTTTCACAGAAGTCAGAGAATATAGCAGTCATACATCAATGAAAGGTAGCGGGTGCATTACATAAACCAAAAGGCATACGTCTATAAGCATAAGTTCCAAAGGGACAAGTAAAAATGGTCTTTTCTTGATCAGGTTGAGAAACAGGTATTTTTGAAAAGCCAGAGTATCCATCTAGGAAGCAAAAGTGTGTGTGCTTAGATAATCTTTCAAGCATTTGACAATAAAAGGCAAAGGGTAATGATCTTTTCTAGTTTCTTTGTTTAATTTTCTGTAATCAATTACCATTCTACAGCCTGTAACAATTCTTTGTGGAATAAGTTCATTCTTATCATTAGGAACAACAATAATACCTCCTTTCTTAGGGACACAATGAACAGGACTTACCCATCTACTGTCAGCCATAGGATAGATTATACATGCTTCTAGAAGTTTTAAGATTTCCGTTCTCACCACTTCCTTCATTTTTGGATTCAATCGACGTTGGTGATCAACAACGGGTTTAGCATCAGGTTCCATATTAATTTTGTGCTGATATAGAGTGGGACTAATGCCCTTTAAATCATCAAGAGTATATCCAATAGCAGCCCGGTGCTTCCTTAGAACTTTCAATAATCTTTCTTCTTCATGTTCTGAAAGGTTAGCACTAATAATAACAGGATATATTTCCTTTTCAGCGAGTTAAGCATATTTGAAAGTGTCTGGCAATTGTTTTAATTCAAACACAGGATCACCTTTAGGTGGAGGAGGACCTCCTAGAGTTTCAATAGGCAAATTGTGTTTAAGTAGAGGACGTTGTTCAAAGAAAACCTTATCTATTTCATTTCTTTCATGCATATGTAAATCATTTTCATGGTCTAGCAAATATTATTCTAAAGGATCAGTAGGTGGAACAACAATAGAAGCAAGAACAATTAATTCATCCTTAATAGGCAATTATTTTTCATGATGATTTCTACTAAACTTGGAAAAATTAAACTCATGAGACTCATCACCAAAGCTAACACCAACAATTTGTTACTTACAATCTATCTTAGCATTAACTGTATTCAAGAAAGGTCTTCCAAAGATAATGGGACAAAAGTCATCTTGTGGGGAACCAAGACAAGAAAATCAATAGGGTATTTAGTTTTCCCACACAAGACTTCAACATCTCTATTAATCCCAACTGGTGATATGGTGTCTCTATTAGCAAGTTTAATAGTAACATGTATTTCTTCTATCTCACCAGGTGCTATGTCTTTCATGATTTCTTCATATAAAGTGTAAGGAATAGCACTCACACTAGCACCCATGTCACATAAACCATGATAATAGTGATCTCCTATTTTAACTGAAATAACAGGCATGCCAACAACAGGTCTATGTTTATCTCTTTTATTAGGTTTAGCAATTCTAGCAGCTTCTTCACAGAAGTAAATAACACGCCCATCCATATCTTCTTCCAAGAGATCTTTAACCATTGCAATACTAGGTTCAACTTTAATTTGCTCATCAGGTTTAGGTGTTCTAATATAGCTTTTGTTTACCACAGTTGAAACTTTAGCATGTTTCTTTATCCTAACAAGGAAAGGTGGTTTCTCAATATAAGGAGAAGGAACAACTGGATCAACATTATAAAGTATAATTTCTTCTTTAACCGGTACTGGTTCTTTAATTTCTTCTTTAATAGGTGGGTGATATTATATTTAAACCACTTCTCCTCAGGGAGTTCAACATGAGTAGCAAATGATTCACAAAAGGAGGCTACTATCTCAGAGTCAAGTCCATATTTAGTGCTAAACTTTTGAAAAGCATCAGTATCCATAAAAGATTTAACACAATCATACTTAAGTTTAATACCTGACTCTTTACCTTCGTCGAGTTCCCAATATTCCGAGTTGCATTTAATTCTTTCCAAAAGATCCCACCGGAATTCAATAGTCCTCTTCATAATGAACCACCACAAGAAGTATCAAGCATGGTTTGATCATTACGAGAAAGACGAGCATAAAAATTCTGGATAATAATTTCCCTTGAGAGCTCATGATTGGGGCATGAATATAACATTGACTTAAGCCTCCCCCAAGCTAGAGCGATACTTTCTCCTTCACGAGGCCAAAAATTATATATATAATTCCAATCACGATGAACTAGACGCATAGGATTTTTTTTTTGGTGAAACTCCAATTTCAAACGATTCCAATTCCATGATCCAATATCATCACATAGCCTATACCATGCCAATGCTTTTCCCTTCAAAGATAAAGGGAAAACCTTTTTCATCACTTCATCCCTGGGTAAACCTGCAAGCTTAAAAAATCCACAATTTTTTTCCACATATATCAAGTGCATATGAGGATGTTCGGTTCCATCTCCTGCATAAGGATTAGCTAGCGGACGTTCTATCATACCCGAAGGAATTTCATATTCAATATTTTCAGTGGGTGCAGTAGGTTGAGGGGTAGCTAATTGTGGTTCCGGATGAGGTGAAGATACCCCGAACAAACCCCTCAAAGGATTGTTTTCCATACTAACAAGTGACAATAAATTTCAGCACACTATATAAATGTTTCCTTACCAAATTCCACAAACCAAAGGCGCTTCACTCCCCGAAAACGGCGCAAGAAAATAGCCTTGATGACCCACAAGTGTCGGGTATCAATTGTAGCTCTTTTCTATAAGTAAGAGTGTCGAACCCAACGAGGAGCATAAGGAAATGACAAGTAGTTTTCAGTAAGGTAATGTCTGCAAGTGCTGAAATTGTAAGTAGCGGAGTAGTTTGATAGCAAGATAATTTGTAACGAGCAAGTAACGGTAGTAATAACAAAAGTGCAGCAAGGTAGCCCAATCCTTTTGAGGCAAAGGACATGCCAAAACGGTCTCTTATGATAAGCAAAGCGTTCTTGAGGGTACACGGGAATTTCATCTAGTCACTTTCATCATGTTGGTTTGATTTGTGTTCGCTACTTTGATAATTTGATATGTGGGTGGACCAGTGCTTAGGTGTTGTTCTTACTTGAACAAACCTCCTACTTATGATTAACCCTCCCACAAGCATCCGCAACTACGAGAAAAGTATTAAGAATAAATTCTAACCATAGCATTAAACTTTTGGATCCAATCGGCCCCTTACGAAATAGCGCATAAACTGGGGTTTAAGCTTCTGTCACTCTCGCAACCCACCATATAATTGCTACTCCACAATGCATTCCCATTCCCTTAGGCCTAAATATGGTGATGTGTCATGTAGTAAATACCGAACACATATCAAGTTCACATGATTACTTGCAACATGATTTCTCCCGTGACCTCAAGAACAAAAGTAACCACTCACAAATGATAAACATGTTCATGATCAGAGGAGTATTAAATAACATAATGGATCTGAACATACAATCTTCCACCAAATAAACCATATAGTAATCAACTACAAGATGTAATCAACACTACTAGTCACCCAAAAGCACCAATCTATAGTTTCGGTAACAAGGTTGAACACAAGAGATGAACTAGGGTTTGAGAGGAGATGGTGCTGTTGAAGATGTTGATGGAGATTGCCCTCCCCAAGATGGGAGAGTTGTTGGTGATGATGACAATGATTTCCCCCTCCAGGAGGGAAGTTCCCCCGGCGAAATCGCTCTGCCGGAGGGCAAAAGTGCTCCTGCCCAAGTTCCGCCTCGAGAGGGCGGCGCTCCGTCCCGAAAGTCTCCTCCTTTATTTTTTCTAGGTCAAAATGACTTATATACCAGAAGATGGGCACCGGAGGTGGGCCGAGGAGGCCACAACCCACCAGGGCGCGCCTGGGGGGCCTGGCGCGCCCAGGTGGGTTGTGCCCACCTGGTGGCCCCCTCTGGTGTTTATTGGCTCCAGTATTTCTTAAATAATCCATAAAAAATCTCCGTGAAGTTTCAACTCATTTGGAGTTGTGCAGAATAGGTGGCCTGACATAGCTTTTCCAGGTCCAGATTTCTTGTTGCCGGAATTCTCCCTCTTGGTGTGTTCCTTGCAAATTATGAGAGAAAAGGCATTAGAATTACTCCAAAAAGCATTATTATGGATAAAAAATTATAAATAACAGTAAGAAAACATGATGCAAAATGGACGTAGCAGTACGCGTCGGTGCTATACAAACTGTTTTTAACCCCTTTCCGCGACGGCATTTGGAACCGTTGCCAAGTGAGTGTGGGCGATAGGGGGTCCTTCCCACACGACCCAGAAATCGTTGGGGATAGGCCCTCCTGGGACACCAAATGAGCTCGTGTGTGATCGGGCGAGGCATCGAAACCTAATCATTTCCGTAGGTATGTACATCCCCCACGGTGAATCCCAGAAAAACATTTACATAGGTATGTATATCACACACAGTCAATCCAAGGAACACGTTTTTGTTCTTATGTACATCCCACACAGTCAATCCAAGGAAAACGTTTCGTTCTTATGTACATCCCACATAGTCAATCCAGGGAAAATGTTTCCGTTCGTATGTACATCCCACACAGTTTTATGTGTAGGCTCATGTGCGAAAGGTGTAACTATCACACACGCTCTGCCTTGGTTAACTGTTTTCTTTTATCAACTACATCACACACGATTTGATGAAGAAAACTATGTGGCATTGGGCTATCCATCACAAGCGCTGTTACTGCTAGAACCGTTTGCAAAGTTCCATGACACATTTAGCAGGTTTATTAGTTTACAGTTAATAATTCCAGTATTACGCAAATTCACATTTCATATCAAACAGTTGTTTGCCAATTTCATATCAGGCACATAAATATATTATAACATCACAGTATTATAGCTACATGAAAACAACACAGTACAACATATAGCTAGTTGAACTTCATAAGAACAATATATTCATTTCCCTAATCGAGATCATCCAGGCTCGTCTTATTCACCTCTACTTTCATTTCAGTAAGAACCTGTTTTGCACTGGCCAACTGGGAAAGTGCCTCCTCCTTCTCCAACACCATCTTAGCAAAGTCTGGTTCAAAAAATCTGAGCTCATTCTCCACATTCCTCTTTTTATCCCGCATCTTCAAATATTCTTCAGCGTTGACAACACTTTCTCTGTTGTTTTCCTCATACATGCTCCAGAGCTTCGCTAGGCACATCTTCAAAGACTGTGGCCACTCTTGATCAACCACTCCAAGTAAGAACACTTCCGTTCATCCTATAATATTTAAAACTAGATCAGTAACAATTGTAGGGGAAATGGGTTTACAGCAACATAGAAAATCACCAATGCTTATTTTGAAAAACTGAAGAAACATGTTAATTATGACATATCTTCTCAAAAAGATCAATGTGCAAATGAATTAATTGCTACTGAGACAACAACCAAATTCTAGAACATCAGAAGCTATAATTAACTACTACAACGCTACAAGTTCTTACTCATGTACAATAAATAATAAATTGAACATTTTATGAGGAAGGTAAATATAACTACAACAGCATAGCGACAGTGTTTGGATGACAGCAAATTGATACTAAAAGGTGTGTACATGCACAAATTAGTAACATAGAACTAATAGCACTAAGGCCGTCCACTATGTATGCCAAAACTAGTGTAAAGACAACTGTTGCTACATCTCGCAGCGGTGCCCTGCACTGGCGAGCCGATGCAGCGGAAAAAAATCAGGGACCCGGACTACGGAGCACCTAGTTGCTCCGATGCCCGGTTCCTTCGTGCCATAAAGATTTAGTATTTTACTGCCTGGCTGCTCGGATGTGTGGACAAAGTTGGCTGCACAAACTGCTGAAGCGGTGCCAAATAATTTTCTAATGGCACCGCTGATGAGATGGCAACAATTTAAGATACTAGGTACAAACTGTGACACTGTCTTATGATGCGTTTGGTTGAAGGTGTGGTATGAATGGGTTGGGACCGTGACAGTGTCTGAATCAGATCTAACAAATGATTTGTAACAACGAAAGAGGGTCTAACCTTCTTTGCACATGCCAGAAACTTCCTCCCACTGTCCACAGATTCAAACGCAACTAGCTTCACGCATGGAGATTGATGGTGACGACGAGCAGATAGATCTGCAGCCACCCCGCTCCATTCGTTGCCACTGATGGTCCTAGGGAGCTACAAGAAGAAGAAATGACTCAAATCGACCGCCGGTAAAAATCCTTCATTCCAAGTCATAGCCCGAGAGAGAGAAGAGAGGCATACCCGGGTAGTGAAGGAGTCGTCGCCGGAGGAGGAACCGCTGGAGAGGTCTTTGAAGAAGACCATGGCGACCCCGGCGGTAGGATGCGAGACGACGAGAGCGAGGAAGCGGCTATAACTTAGGAAGGAAGGAAGGAGGAAACAGGGGAAATGTGACTTGTGGTCGAGAAGAAAAAGGGGGTGGGAAGGGGGAGGGGGCGGGGGTAGATATTTTGGCGGTAGGCCAAAATTTTGGAAATGTGGAGGGAAACTTTGCGCGCGGTGCCGCCGGACCATTCACTTTGAACGATTGTGTGCATTGCAAATGATTCTTGTGCTTTACGCGCATGGGATGAGTTTGATAATTCAAATTTTGGTGGAAATTTCCCTAGGTACGTCATTGCATATTTTAACACCGCTTGCTAATTTGGGCACACAAAAGAGCGTACAATAGACAGACCACACTAACTGAATCGAGCAATTTTAGTAATTAAACAGAGCCAGTTGACCTAAACATTGCTCTAACAAAAGACCAGCATTAAAAACAAAGCCTAAGTACACATAATTTTAACAAATCCGCCGCCGCACCGGCCTATGCATCGCCGGTGTGAGATGAGACGTCGATGACTTGTCCTGGTGACATGCCGCTGTCGGTGGACTCCGCGTCCCCCCTGCTGAAGTCAACAACGTCCTCGTCCTCTGTGCTGCCCTCAAGGTTGTGGTACTCGTAGTAGTGGCTGCGCCAAAGCTCATGTTGGTACTCCACCGCCGATTCCTCGATGGACAGACTCTTCTCTACCTCGACCTCGGCCACGCACAACTCCTCCTCCCGGCGCTCCTCGATCTCCGCCGCCTCTTGCATCTCCAGCTCCCGCTCGGCAACCTCATGAGGAAGCAGGTGCTCCATGGCCACCGCCGGAATTTTAGACATGGGTTGCATGCTGGAGTCCGAGGTGGCCTGGAATATCTTGGTGTGTGCATCCTCGATCTTGGCGTGGATGACCTCGACCCGGGCCAGGGTGACATCGGCGGCACGGACGGCAGCTCGAGCGCTCTCGACATTTGCAGCCGGCGTCGCAGCAGGAGCTGCAGCCGTCTCGGCTGCTACAGCTGCCCTGTCGGCTGCTGCACGCCCTCTCGACGGAAGCGGCCACGCTCAATGCGGATGTGATGGCACTCTCGGCATAGGCGGCCGCGCTCTCGGCGAAGGCAGACGCGCTCGGGGGGGAGGACACGGCCATCGTATGGGCCTTCACGAAGCGTTTCCATGGTGTCATCGTTGCAAGAAGGGGGTGCGGGAATGGGGATTGGGATTCGTGGATTCGGGGGTTGCCGGCACTGGAGCAGACGAGCCGGCGAAGATTAAGGAGGGAGACTTAAATCGACCCAAATATTTTCATCGCAAACG
Source organism: Aegilops tauschii subsp. strangulata (assembly GCF_002575655.3). Classification (NCBI taxonomy): domain Eukaryota; kingdom Viridiplantae; phylum Streptophyta; class Magnoliopsida; order Poales; family Poaceae; genus Aegilops; species Aegilops tauschii. The sequence continues at coordinate 234,053,038 of NC_053039.3, forward strand.
GTTCCTAGAAAACAACTATGTGTGATGTTGTAGATATTTTTTATTAGTTGTGAAAGACGAATTTGGAGTAAAGTGGCAACGGATTGTGTTTTAATTGAACGAGAATTTTTTTTAGTACTAATACAACTGTCATGTCAAATTTTGGAAAATTTCAGGGGTCATTTCAACTTTTAAGACATTTAAGTGATTTTCTAGCCATTTAATGACCGTAATTGAAATTTGAACTACATGTACATGCAACAGCTAACCATAACGGTTTGAAATGTCATATTTTGTGTACTTGTGTGTGATTTAATTCCATGTGCAGTAAATTGGAAGGATTTTTCAAACATATTGGTCTAACGGCTATGACACAATTAAGTATGAAGTGCCATGGCATTTCAATTCCAAAAAATTAAAAAAAATCAGAAACACGTGAAACCTTGGTTGATGTAACATGCCACCAAGATGATGTGGTAAAAATTTTGGCATGTGTGACGAAAGTTTGGACACACACCCCTCACAAACCGGATCAACTCACTAGAAGGCTCGTGGTTCCGAGAGGGAACTATGCATGTTTGATGACGAACAGGGGATGGCTTCCTCTTATAGCCTTCAAATTTTTTCTACGTGTAACATGCACTAATACAACTGTCATGTGAAAATTTGGTAAATTTCAGGGGTCATTTGACCTTTTGAAGACATTTAAGTTATTTTTTAGCCATTTAATGACCGTAATTCAAATTTGAACTACATCTACATGCAACAGCTAACCATAACGGTTTGAAAAATCATATTTGTGTACTTGTGTGCGAGTTAATTCCCTGAACAGTAAATTAGAAGGAATTTTCAAACATATTTGTCTCACGACATGGACACATGCATATGTATGCATGGAGTGCCATGGCATTTAAATTCCAAAAAAATATCAGAAACACATGAAACCTTGCTTGATGTAATGTCATGCCACCAAGATGGTGTGGTAAAAAATTGGCATGTTTGACGAAAGTTTGGACACACACCCCTCACAAACCGGAGCAACTCACTAGAAGGCTCATGGTTCCGAGAGGGAACAATGCATCTTTGATGACGAACGGGAGATAGCTTCCTCTTACAGCCTTCAAATTTTTTCTATGTTTAATGTGCACTACTACAACTGTAATGTGAAAATTTGGAAAATTCTAGGGGTCATTTCACCTTTTAAAGACATTTAAGTGAATTTCTAGCCATTTAATGACCGTAATTCAAATTTGAACTACATCTACATGCAACGGCTAACCATAACGGTTTGAAAAATCATATTTGTGTACTTGTGGGCGAGTTAATTCGATGTGTAGTAAATTAGAAGGAATTTTCAAACATATTGGTCTCACGACATGGACACATGCATATGTATGCATGGAGTGACATGGCATTTTAATTCCAAAAAATTAAAAAATGATCAGAAAAATATGAAACCTTGCTTGATGTAATGTCATGCCACCAAGATGATGTGGTGAAGAAATTGACATGTTTGACGAAAGTTTGGACACACACCCCTCACAAACCGGAGCAACTCACTAGAAGGCTCGTGGTTCCGAGAGGGAACAATGCATGTTTGATGACGAACGGGAGATAGCTTCCTCTTACGGCCTTCAAATTTTTTCTACGTTTAACGTGCACTACTACAAATGTAATGTGGAAATTAGGAAAATTCTATGGGTCATTTGACCTTTTAAAGACATTTAAGTGATTTTCTAGCCATTTAATAATCGTAATTCAAATTTGAACTACATCTACATGCAACGGCTAACCATAACGGTTTGAAAAATCATATTTGTGTACTTGTGGGCGAGTTAATTCGATGTGTAGTAAATTAGAAGGAATTTTCAAACATATTGGTCACACGACATGGACACATGCATATGTATGCATGGAGTGCCATGGCATTTTAATTCCAAAAAAATAAAAAATGATAAGAAAAATATGAAACCTTGCTTGATGTAATGTCATGCCACCAAGATGATGTGGTAAAAAAATTGGCATGTTTGACGAAAGTTTGGACATACACCCCTCACAAACCGGAGCAACTCACTAGAAGGCTCGTGGTTCCGAGAGGGAACAATGCATGTTTGATGACGAACAGGAGATTGCTTCCTCTTACGGCCTTCAATTTTTTTTATGTTTAACGTGCACTACTACAACTGTATTGTGAAAATTTGGAAAATTCTAGCGGTCATTTGACCTTTTAAAGACATTTAAGTGATTTTCTAGCCATTTAATGACCGTAATTCAAATTTGAACTACATCTACATGCAACGGCTAACCATAACGGTTTGAAAAATCATATTTGTGTACTTGTGTGTGAGTTAATTCCATGTGTAGTAAAATAGAAGGGATTTTGAAACATATTGGTCTCACGGCATGGGCACATGCATGGAGTGCCATGGCATTCTAATTCCAAAAAATTAAAAAATTATCAGAAAAACATGATACCTTGCTTGATGTAATGCCATGCCACCAAGATGATGTGGTAAAAAAATTAGCATGTTTGACGAAAGTTTGGACACACCCCCCTCACAAACCGGAGCAAGTCACTAGAAGGTTCGTGGTTCCGAGAGGGAACAATGCATGTTTGATGACGAGCAGGAGATAGCTTCCTCTTACGGCCTCAATTTTTTTCTATGTTTAACATGCACTAATACAACTGTCATTTGAAAATTTGGAAAGTTTGGCTAACCATAATGGTTTGAAAAATCATATTTTGTGTACTTGTGTGCGAGTTAAAAACTTATCAGACGATGTAAACATCTGGTGTTCAAAAAAGAAAATATAAAGATCTGGCAAGACAACTGGCCCCTACACGATTCGCACTCTATCTCGCGGCTCGAGGTTTGGTAGGTGAGTGGTGGGTATCATTAATCAGACACGGTTCTGTATTGGAAACCGTCAGCTATTATGTTCACACACAGATTTTGCTGTGGGAATCATGTGTAATTCAAACTACAGTACTCATAAATTCTGGCGACCGGCGTGTGTACTGTCTCGCTGATCTAGATTCCGGCCGCCAATAAATACTACCTTGCTCACGTCGTCCCGCCTGCATTCTCATCTACATCCCCCTCGCTTGCCCTCTCTCTCTCTCTCAAATCTCTGCCATGGCGCCGCTGGTCTGCCCACGCGCCGACGAGGAGTCGCCGCCCCGTGAGGACGCTCACTCGAATAGCTGCGACGAGGACCCCTACGCGCCGCCGGACGAGGTTGCGCTGGACCCCCAACTTTGGATTGGTTTTGGGGCCAGTTCAATATTCGTCTGTGGAAGTCGCTGTCGCCGGTTGAGAAAGCCAGGCAAGTGGCGTTCAAGAAGGAGATGGCGGGGGAGGAAGCCATGTACAAGGTGGCCTGTGAAGCCCATGATGCCGCCTGGAAAAAGGAGGCGGCAGAGCTTTGGGGGCAGGCGTCGTCATGCGGAGGAGGTGTACGAAGACGTGTACTTCGCGAGGAAGGTCAAAGGCGTTGAGCACCTCGTCGCTGCGTGGAGGTGGGCCGATAAGCTCCAGCGTGCGACCGACGAGGAGCTCCGGTGCGCGCCCAACGAAATGGCAAGATCGTTGATACGTCGCCGACGTATCTATAATTTTTGCTTGTTCCATGTTGTTATATTATCAATCTTGGATGTTTTATAATCATTTTATAGTCATATTTTGGTACTAACCTATTGACATAGTACCAAGTGTCAGTTGTTGTTTTCTGCATGTTTTTTACATTGCAGGAAATCAATATCAGACGGAGTCCAAATGCAATGAAACTTTACGGAGATTTTTTTTACCAGAAGGAATGTAATGGGCCTTGGCTACGCCTGGGGGTGCCCCGAGGGAGGCACAACCCACCAGGGCGCGCCCTGGTGGGTTGTGCCCACCTCGGGTGCCCCTCGGACTGCCTCTTTGCTCTATAAATACCCCAATATTTCCAGAACCCTAAAGGCATCGATGAAATATTCATCCAGCCGCCGCAGAGTCCAGAACCACCAGATCCAATCTAGACACCATCTCGGATGGGGTTCACCACCTCCATTGGTGCCTCTCCGATGATGCGTGAGTAGTTCTTTGTAGACCTTCGGGTCCGTAGTTAGTAGCTAGATGGCTTTCTCTCTCTCGCTGATTTCTCAATACAATGGTCTCTTGGAGATCCATATGATGTAACTCTTTTGCGGTGTGTTTATTGGGATCGATGAACTTTGAGTTTATGATCAGATCTATCTTTCTATATCCATGAAAGTATTTGAGTTTCTTTGATCTCTTTTATGCATGATCTCTTATAGCCTCGTATTTCTTCTCCGATATTTGGGTTTTGTTTGGCCAACTTGATCTATTTATCTTGCAATGGGAAGAGGTGCTTTGTAGTGGGTTCGATCTTACGGTGCTTGATCCCAGTGACAGAAAGGGAACCAACACGTATGTACCGTTGGTACTAAGGATAAAACGATGGGGTCTATCTCTACATAGATAGATCTTGTCTGCATCATGTCATCGTTCTTATTGCATTACTCCGTTTTTCCATGAACTTAATACACTAGATGCATGCTGGATAGCGGTCGATGTGTGGAGTAATAGTAGTAGATGCTGGCAGGAGTCGGTCTACTAATCTTGGACATGATGCCTATATAATGATCATTGCCTGGATATCATCATGAGTATTTGAAGTTCTATCAATTGCCCAACAGTAATTTGTTCACCCACCGTTTGCTATTTTTCTCGAGAGAAGCCACTAGTGAAACCTACGGCCCCCGGGTCTCTTTCTCATATATTTGCCTTTGCGATCTACTTTTCCATGCATTTATTTTCAGATCTATTAAACCAAAAATACAAAAATACCTTGCTGCAATTTATTCTTATTTAATTTATTTGACGTTCGATCTATCAATTTACTACAAATTTATTTCACGTCCGTTTGCCTATCTTGAGGCGCCGTACCCCGGAAAGGATTGACAACCCCTTTAACACATCGGGTTGCGAGGATTTGTTATCTATGTGCAGGGGTTGTTTGCGTTGTGTTGTTTGGTTCTCCTACTGGTTCGATAACCTTGGTTTCATATCTGAGGGAAATACCTACCGCTGTTGTGCTGCATCAACCCTTCCCCTTTGGGGAAATACCGACGTAGCTTCAAGCGACATCAAAAGGAATTTCTGGCGCCATTGCCGGGGAGGATATTCAACATATACCAGGTTCCTAATCACAAATCTCATCTCGCAATTTACATTATTATCCATTTTCCTCTCGTTTTCCTCTCCCCCACTTCACAAAAATTTGTCATTTTATTCATCCTCTTTTTCATTCGTCGTTTTCTCGTCAGATCTCTTCTTTGCTTGTGTGCCATGTGCCTTCTAGTTGCTTGCATCTTCGCTTGCTAAAAATCTCTTGATATGGATCCTCATCCACTTGCTAATCTTTTTAAAAGATCCAATCATGATGAACCAATTGCTAGTGAGTTGAGTGCACTAGATTATCTTTATGAAGTTTTGCTTGAGATCCGTTCATCTGAAAATTGTGATGAAGAAATTTATGAAGTGATTCATGATAGCTCCTTGAATGAAAAGTATGATTGCAATGATTTTACTATAAATTCTATTAATGTCAATTATGCAATTAATATGCAAAATCCCAAGCTTGGGGATGCTAATTTTGCTATGTCCACTACTTGTTGCAATGATCATGATTGGGGTGATGATTCTTGTGATCTTGAAAATTTATTTAAATCTCATGATGAATATGCTTGCGATAATATTAAAAGTGGGTTTGGAAGAGAGTCAACTTTAGGTAAAAATAATCCACATATTGGGAGAGTGTTCAATCTTATGAAGTTTTGATGAAAGTAGGCTTGGAGAGGTCATGACTTTATTTGATGATAATCCCACTATTTTGGAAGAGTGTCAACGTTGCATGCATGTGGATCATATAGATAATATGTTATGTGATAGCTATATTGTTGAATTTGAATATGATCCCACATATAATTATTACGAGATAGAGAAATATGGTTGTAGAAATTTTCATGTTATTAAATTTCCGCTCGTTGTGTTGAGATTGTCAATGTTTTATTCCTCTCCTTTGCATATGCTAGATATTTCTTGTCTTGATAATTTGTTTTCCTATAAATTCCTATGCATAGGAAGTATGTTAGACTTAAATGTGTTTGTCACATGTTTCATGATGCTCTCCTTGTTTTTCAATTATTATCTTTGTGTGAGCATCGTTGAAATTTTATGTCTGGCTAGGGGCGTGAAACAATAGCGCTTGTTGGGAGGCACCCAATGAATAAATTTTATCTTTGCTTTTTGCTTTCTGTTCTTGTGTGTTTGCACAATTATGCTACTTTTATGATTGTCTTTTTTGTGTTTTAATTAGTTTTTGTGCCAAGTAAAGCCTTTGGGATCTTCTTGGGTGATAGTTGTTTGATCTTGCTGAAAAACAGAAACTTTTTCTCTCACGAAAACAATTCTCATTTTTTATCAGAGCGTGAAAAAATACTAATTCTTTTTGCAGAAGATTAATATACAAATTGCTCAGGTCGTCCTAATTTTTAAGAATTTTTGGAGTTCCAGAAGTTTTCGAAATAGTCAGATTGCTACAGACTGTTCTGTTTTGACAGATTCTGTTTTCTTTGCATTGTGTGCTTATTTTGATGGCTCTATGGTTTTCTTTGATGAGTTTTTGCCATAGAAAAGTTGTAATATAGTATATATAATGCAAAAACAAAATATGAATTGGTTTGGTACAGTACTTATAGTAGTGATTTGCTTTCTTTTACTAACGGATCTCACGAAGGTTTTGTTGAGTTTTGTGTGATTGAAGTTTTCAAGTTTTGGGTTATCTTTGATGAATGAATAAAGTATAGAAGAGCCTAAGCTTGGGGATGCCCCGGCATCCCAAGCTATTATACAAAAATGATCAACCAACTAAGCTTGGGGATGCCCCCGAGTGGCATCCCCTCTTTCTTCTAACGACCATCGGTATTTTACTCGAAGCTATATTTTTATTCGTCACATAATATGTGTTTTGCTTGGAGCGTCTTGTATGATATGATTCTTTGCTTGTTTTATTTTGTGTTTTAAGTCTTGATCCCTTGCTGGACACACCTATTTGAGAGAGCCAAAATTATGTCATGACTTGTTAGAATCGCTCTCTATGCTTCACTTAAATTTTTATGAGCTATGGACTTGCTCTAGTGCTTCACTTAAATCTTTTTGAGCACGGTGTGCTTAGTATTTTTCAAGAAATTCTCTCTTGCTTCACTTAGATTTATTTGAGAGTTAGTAAAATTTTCAAGAAATTCTCTCTTGCTTCACTTAAATTAATTTGAGAGAAAGAAAGAAATTTTATGCTCATGATCTTTACGTATATTTGTTTGAGCTTATGAAAAGCAACACATGAAAATTAGTCCCAAAGTGATAGATATCTAAGAAGGATATAATAAAAACTTTCTTGAAAGTCATTGGACAAAATAAACTTGATTCTTAGTAATTGTTTTGAGATATGATGATGTGATATGTGAGTTATGTTGATGAGTAATTATGCTTTAGTAAGAATATTGGTGTTAAGGTTTGTGATTCCCTATGCAAGCACGAAAGTCAATAGTCATGCAATGAAATTATATCCTACTTGTGGTGAATTATTCGGTGTTATTTATGCTTAATGCTTGCTTATGAGATTATTTGTTTCTTGGTTGGTCGCGTCTCAATCTTTTGCTAGCCTTCATTTTGCACTAAGTATGATCTCTACTTGTGCATCCAAAAACCTTTAAACAAGTTTTGCCATATGAGTCCACTATATCTACCTATATGTGGTATTGTTTTGCCGTTCTAAGCAAATTTGTATGTGCCATCTCTAATTTTCAAAATAAACTTCTATTTTGTGTGTTTGTTTCGCTCACGGAGCGGTGAGGGGTGGCTAATATTTTCCATGCTAGATGTGTTATTCTCAAGATGAGTGTTTATTCACTTGTCATTGCACGCGAGTAAGGCAAAGGTATTAGGGATGCCCAGTCCCAAAATAAAAAATTAATTTACTTTATGTTGTAAAATAATAAATTCCTTGGAAAGTGTTGGTATGGAGGGCAACCGTGGATACGGCTAGCCATTGAAAGTGAAAGTATGGTTGAAAAAGGAATAAACTTTAATTTCTGTTTGGGAACCGCCTATGATCTATCTAGCATGGAAAGTGTTGGGAACTCTAAGTTGTTTTCGTTGGTGGGATGGATACACCTCCCAAAATGTTTTTATTTCTAAGTTTTTCGTTTTGAGCTCTGGCACCTCTACAAATCCCTACTTCCCTCCGCGAAGGGCCTTTCTTTTACTTTATGCAATTTTTATTTTTGAATTTGTGTCTCCATCTTCTCTTACAAAAGTACCAACTAGGAGGAAATATGATCATACTTAAGTATTGGGTGTAACTAGTATTCGAATGTGTTTCATGAATGGATCAATGATTGAGCATGATGGGCTAGGGATAACTTATTTTAGCGTTGATATTTTGGAAGACATGGTTGCTTGTTGATATGTGTGAGTATTTAAATTATCGTGTCAAAACTAGGCTATTGCTTTGAACAACATAAAATTCCAAATGTCCATGCTATAAAGAAAGAAATAAGATATGACATGATAGGCAACATTCCACATCAAAAATTCTGTTTTTATCACTTCCCTACTTGAGGACGAGTAGGAGTTAAGCTTGGGGATGCTGATACGTCTCCAACGTATCTATAACTTTTGCTTGTTCCATGTTGTTATATTATCAATCTTGGATGTTTTATAATCATTTTATAGTCATTTTATATCATTTTTTGGTACTAACCTATTGACATAGTGCCAAGTGCCAGTTGTTGTTTTCTGCATGTTTTTTACATCGCGGGGAATCAATATCAGACGGAGTCCAAACGCAACGAAACTTTACGGAGATTTTTTTGGACTAGAAGGAATGTAATGGGCCCTGGCTGCGCCTGGGGGTGCCCCGAGGGAGGCACAACCCACTCGGGTGCGCCAGGAGGCCCAGGCATGCCCTGGTGGGTTGTGCCCACCTCGTGTGCCCCTGGACCGCCTCTTTGCTCTATAAATACCCCAATATTTCCAGAACCCTAAAGGCATCAATGAAATATTCGTCCAGCCGCCGCAGAGTCCAGAACCACCAGATCCAATCTAGACACCATCTCGGATGGGGTTCACCACCTCCATTGGTGTCTCTCCGATGATGTGTGAGTAGTTCTTTGTAGACCTTCGGGTCCTTAGTTAGTAGCTAGATGGCTTTCTCTCTCTCGCTGATTTCTTAATACAATGGTCTCTTGGAGATCCATATGATGTAACTCTTTTGCGGTGTGTTTGTTGGGATCGATGAACTTTGAGTTTATGATCAGATCTATCTTTCTATATCCATGAAAGTATTTGAGTTTCTTTGACCTCTTTTATGCATGATCTCTTATAGCCTCGTATTTCTTCTCTGATATTTGGATTTTGTTTGGCCAACTTGATCTATTTATCTTGCAACGGGAAGAGGTGCTTTGTAGTGGGTTCGATCTTACGGTGCTTGATCCCAGTGACAGAAAGGGAACCGACACGTATGTATCGTTGCTACTAAGGATAAAACGATGGGGTCTATCTCTACATAGATAGATCTTGTCTACATAATGTCATCATTCTTATTGCATTACTCCATTTTTTCATGAACTTAATACACTAGATGCATGCTGGATAGCGGTCGATGTGTGGAGTAATAGTAGTAGATGCATGCAGGAGTTGGTCTACTAATCTTGGACGTGATGCCTATATAATGATCATTGCCTGGATATCGTCATGAGTATTTGAAGTTCTATCAATTGCCCAATAGTAATTTGTTCACCCACCGTTTGCTATTTTTCTCGAGAGAAGCCACTAGTGAAACCTACGGCCCCCGGGTCTCTTTCTCATATATTTGCCTTTGCGATCTACTTTTTCTTGCATTTATTTTCAGATCTATTAAATCAAAAATACAAAAATACCTTGCTGCAATTTATTCTTATTTATTTTATGTGGCGTTCGATCTATCAATTTACTAAAAATTTATCTCACGTCCGTTTGCCTATCTTGAGGCGCCGTACCCCGGAAGGGATTGACAACTCCTTTAACATGTCGGGTTGCGAGGATTTGTTATCTGTGTGCAGGGGCTGTTTACGTTGTGTTGCTTGGTTCCCCTACTAGTTTGATAACTTTGGTCTCATATCTGAGGGAAATACCTACCGCCGTTGTGCTGCATCATCCCTTCCTCTTTGGGGAAATACCAACGTAGCTTCAAGCGACATCAATCGTTCGCGCTTGTCCGCTAGCAAGAGGCAGATCGGTACGTCAAGCGCTGCGAGGCGGAGGAGGCGGAGTACTGCCTCCGCACTGGGAAGACGCCGCGCACCAGGGAGCTGCTCGCGAGGGGCTGCCGGAATACTGGCCCCAGGAGGGATTATTAGTTTTAGTATTGTTCGTTTTCAATTTTATGCATTGTACCTAGTAGTTAAGTATCATCACGTTATGTGATGATATTATATATATGTATATATATTCTGTGATGAACTAATGAACAATTAATATATATCTATATATTATGAATTCCATTTTCTATATGTTTTTGTATACTAATTTGAATCTAGGTGTTATCATCCACATATATAGAGTGGAAAGCGTATATACACACATTGAAATAGAACATATAAGAATGGAAACCAGAGTACACACATTGAAACAGAGGAATAAACAGAGCAATACTATAATTGCTGTGAATACATAGCTATCCACGTCGAAATGACTCAACAAAATAAAACGCGTCCATGAGACCATGACCAGCAGCCCTTGCCTACGGTAGCTCTTGGCTCTTCCTGAACTCATGCAGGCGTTCGTCCAAGCGGTCGACACGCTCGCAGTACATCTGGAGCACGATCTCGAGCTCCAAGTTGGCTATTTCATCGGAGATCACCAGCTCGAGGATGCGGTGGCCATGTTCCTCTACTGCGCCCAGGTGTCAGGAGGCGGTCGAGCCTACCGACCAGCGTGTTGGCATCGAGCGGGCCGCGGACAAAGCGAATGGCGCGACCCATGCGAACGGCACGGCGGGCGTCCGGTGCAAGTATGGCGCGGCCGGCCTCTGGTGCAAGTATGGCGTAGAGGGCCTCTGCCCACCCAGCTACAACACCGTGTCGACAGTAGGCAAGCGCCATTGGATCGGCTCTTGCTGTGCAGCACGCCGCGCCTCTCGCTCTGCGGCGCTCCAACAATCTCGTCGTGCGGCGAGCTGCAGCCTATCGGCGCGGACGCGCCTAGCTTGCTCTGTGACGCGTCATCGATCATGTTGTGCAGCGAGCTGCAGCCTGTCAGCGCTGACATGCCTAGCTTGATCCGCGATGCTCAAGCGCCATGCGCCAAAGGTCTTCTCAACCCTGGCGATGACGCGCATCACGGCATCGTCCATCGCATTGCTGGGGAGCGCCTCGGCCTCGACGGGCCGTTGCGCTTGCTCGTTTTGCTCATCGATGAGGTTGATGGCAGAGGCGGCGCTTTGGTGGGTTGGCATGCTTGGAGAAGGTGGGTGTGCTACAGGCTGCGTTTGTCGCCTCCGTGCGTCGCGCACCGCCTAGGTTTATGCGCAATATCGCTGGGTGGCGGGAAACAAGTGAGGAAATGGCGGGAAACAGTGGCGTGTGCATAAAACGCAATCAAATTAATGGAAACTTAGCATAGAAGGAACATCGAGCTAGCACAAGAATTAGATGATGATCAGATGAACACGGACCACACTAGGGAACCCGTCAGTGATGAATTCATCAATCGCAAACGGTTGAATACTAGCATTTGCCCACAACACACACGGCTTATTCCATCACAAACAGGTCGGATGGATCAACTGTATGCCACGTATCGCACATTGTCAAAAAGTAATGCGGTAGACCTTATTTAACATGTGTTAAAATAAAAAACAAGGACCTTGAGGTTAAATTAACTCATGGGATGGGTCGTATCAGTCATTTAATTTGACAAATACGACCCATCCTATCAGTTAATTTAACATCAATGCAACTTCCCATCCAGTCACCCATCTGATGGCTGCTCCAGCCTGAGCACACTTAACTTGAGAGTTTTCTTACATGAGCTACTGGTGGAACAACTATTCCTTGCTGATATAGGATGCCTCTTCGTATCCTTATGGCGTATCCGGATGACCGCCCGCCCCCCAGTGTCCAATAGATGTCGTGTAGACAAAGCATATCACATACGTCTTATTAGAAGCAATTGTATGTGTTATTATCGGTCTTTGCACACATTTCTGATTACAGAACTGTTTGTCGCGTATCACACACATCTTGATATATTGAACCATTTCTGTTCTCTTGTCTCAACGCAAACAGTTCATCCGAGTGAACCGCATGCCGTATATCACACACACCTTGATCTGGCTGACCGTTTCTTTTGTGTTGCCTAATCACAAATAGTTCATCCGAGTGAACCGTATGCTGTATATCACACACACCTTCATCTGGCTGCCCGTTTCTTTTGTTCCTCATCATCGCAAACAGTTAATTGAACTAAACCGTATGCCTTGCATCGCACACGCAACTAAAATCTGAATCGTGTTTGATGCATCCGTCATCGCAAACGTTTTGCACCTTTTTGATGGGGTTTTTTACACCACCGTTTGCGATTATTGCATCGCACACAGTTGCGTCGAAGGGTCGTTGATCGTAGTGTCGCGTTAGCAGCATCCTACAGTAGTGAAAGGTGTCCCCTCTTTCAATGAGATGGTGGCTATCGTTTATGGTGGAGTAGACTTTGACGATCCGACTACGAATGTGCGAGGACGTCGCACCTTAGCAATTGCTAAACCAACTCTGAGAGGTTATTGACCATGCCGGAGCACGATCAACCTGACCACGAGGGTCTATTTCCTGCAAGCAAACGAAGAACAAGCAAGAAACTAAGATTGCAATATGGATATTGCGAATATAAGATGAAAGCTTTATTGATCAAGGTGGGGTTCTGTGACGCCTTGGTCTGGTCGTTGAACACAACCGTAGTACGCGAAGTTATAGCTATGGCGAACTTTGAATCTAAACAAAACCCAAAGTCTAAACGATGCCCTAAGGGTTGTATATATGGAGGAAGAGGGGGGAATTTCGTGGCCCTTGGAGGAGGGGTCTGAAACCAACCCTAACTCTTGTTTCCCCGCACATACGGACTCTAAAAACAGCCTATAATCAAGTATTTCGAAATTACATGGGCCTGGCCCAATAATAAGGTGACGCAACACCCAGAATAGCCTCTGAACGAAATTTATGAAGTGGCATATTGTATATTTCGTCCAAGGCTTCATGCACTCATTATGGTGGCTTCAAAGTCCTGGAATCATCACTTGTAACTCTGTTCTTGTTCCCCTTGTGCATGCCATCATCTCCATGCTTGGACTTGCTCCAAGATTCATATTTCTTGTCCAAGCTAGGCCCTTCATTTGTAAGCAAAACAAATGTATCCATTTTAGGCAGCTTCATATTCTAATGAACATTAGAATCATTACCAAGAAACGAAAGTACCTGGTAATTCAATTGGCGTGCGCGAGCTCTAGTAATTGGTCCAGTATGTATAGCAGCAGGGGATGTGGGTGTAACAATGGTATTGATGTCCTCATCACACGGGCCTTAGACCCCGTGCGCACAGCCCACCCAGATTCAGCCACCACTGTTTAAGTGTTTTGCCCATATCTCCCACTTCCGGACTCCGATTTGGGTGTTCTTTGGCTCGTTGGAAAGCTAGAGACATGCCCGATCTGATCATCTTGGTTTTATCACCATTTATATCCATAAAATTCTGTGCATTTTGGCATCTTTGACTAGGCCCTCCGCCATAACTTTCGCACCACCACATAAAACTTCCGCAAACTAACCCATGTTGGTTCTTATTGCATTTGTGGTTGGTTGAGTTGTGATTTGAGTCTCCTAAGGTGTTTAAACTACTTAGGGACAGTTACGTCTTCATCCACCATCGGACACTTGTATCATTCCATTGACTACATCCACCACAACATTCCGCATCGATGACGACCATCCATCCTTTGAGACCATCTTCAACCGGAAGCAAGGCCGGTTACCCCCGACTTCGTGAAAGGTTAAGTGTGACGAAGGTATCCATTCCATCATAAACTTTTCCTTCGTTGCCATTACATGTTGACATCCCCATGATCTTTGCGTGTACCTTCATACCTATTGAGACTAGCTATCCGATTATTGTCGGGCTTCGCTAGAACTTGTGCACCATAGTGATACGATATCATATTATTGCATCATTGGATATATCGTATATTGCAATTGCTTGCTCCTGTGCATATCTTGTGATACTTGTCCCATATATTTGGTTGAGGATCAATAAGAAAAGTGGAAAGGAAGAGCAGAGCAAAAAAAGAGTAAAAAAAGCTTTTAAGCAAGAAAAGAAAGATCATAAGCTTATAAGCAAAAGAGGGTTGAGCATGAAAAGATATACTTGTGCATGAGGATACATGGAATAGGAAACATTTAGCTTGCATACATATAGGTTGGTGCCAAGTGGTGAATCATGCCCAAGTGTGCAATCAAGCTAGTGCTCTCCTACTGTTTGTGCAACACGAGCTTAGTCTTCGTTAGGCAATTTTGTATTGCTCATCCCTATAGTTGCACAAGCCCCATTATCCCACCGTGTGTGTTTCTTTATTGACCTCCTCTAGATTTGTGATCACTTGCTTTGCATTTTGAGTCCTTTGGATTTATTTCAACATTTACATATCTTGGACTTCAATTTGCATGAATTTGTGCCACTTGTCCTAAGCAAGTCACTCGATAATCTTTACATTGTAGGTGTGAGTGAACAAGTCCGGTACCAATTCCACTATTCTTTCATTTCACATTGAGTGACACGAGATATATCCTCAACATTGGGAAAAGGTAGCTTGGTATTGTTTATCTCATTTCATACTCACCTTTGCTCGAGCCTTGTGATGGATAGGAAAAGCACATCATCTCCGGTCTACAACCACGTTGACGAGTTCGATGCCATGAAGAACTTCATTGATGCAAGATGGACAAGCACATGGAGGAGCTCAAGGTCCTCATCAACAACCGCAAGAGGTCTTACTCATCTTCGAGAAGACGCTCAAGTGCAAAGACTCCCGAGCTTCCATCTTCTTCAAGTACACCACGACATCGACACCGACAAGACCACGAAGCTCAAGGCCATCAAGGGCGTACCGAAAGAATGGAAGAGCAGCCTCCCGAGAGCATGTTGGCTTCTCTGCCAACCCCATGCCCATGGGCCTGTGACCCCCGTGCACACGACCTTCTACACCCCCGTGCGGACGGGCTATGCAGAACTGCGACATCGACCCAAGGTTGCGACTTCCTCAACAACATTGGCATCTTCTCCAAGTGACTTCAAGGCATCCTCGGCTTCGGATGTACGACATCTTCGCCTACTCCACGAGCTCAAGTCCACTACCTCCACGAGCTACTTCGACTTCAATGACGACATTGAGATTCCATTCTTTGGGACTCATGACCCCGAAGAGTACCTCGAGTGGGAGCGCAAGATGGATGACTACCTCAAGCTACACCAAGTCCCCTCCGAAGATCAAGTCAAGTGCGCCATGAGTACCTTCCACGACTATGCGTCGACTTGGTGGCTTCACACACCTTCGAGAAGCCTCAACATGAGTTGGCCCAAGATGAAGAAAGCTATGCAGCGAGAATTTGTGCCTTCCACCTACACGGAACATCTTCAACACCAATTAGAGAACACCATAGAATGATTCAAGTCCCTCGATGAGTACTTCAAGAACATGAAGAAAGCCTTGCGACGAGCCAGTGTGGACGACCCCATTTGGAAGAAGTTCTACTTCACGATGGGATTGAACAACAACATCGCCAAGACTCTCTTCACCAACAACCATGAGTCCCTCGACGACATGTACTTTGGTGCTCTCAAGGCGGAGCAAGAACTCATGAAGGCCAAGTCTTCTTGACCCCAAGCACACTTCGTGACAACACGCTCCAAGACAGCAAGCATGAGGCTAGTACCACCGAGATGTCCAAGCCCGACGAGCTCCAAATAATGTTCCCAAGTTTGATTTCACTGCCATCCCTCTTTATGGCATTGATGATGCCGAGTCTACCACGACTCTTTTTCAAGACGGCGCGGCGACGAGTACGGCTACAGAGCAACTCAAGGATCAAGATTTGGAGGCGAGAGACATGGTGGAGAGCAAGGATGATGTTTCCATCTCAGGAGGCGAGAGTGGTGACGTGCCATCTTCGGCCTTCATCCACGGCGACGACTACGAGATGGTTGAGCATGGGATTTTCCCTTCGACTGGTGAGGCGTATGGTGATGAGTTGAGTGACTTGTGCCACCATATTGAGAGTGAGAGTGTCTTCACCACTAGCCCCATATACGACGAGCTGCCACAATTCCCATGTGAGGAGAGCCACCACCACCACTTGAGTGATTTGAGTGACTCCACCATATGTGACTTTGAGTGCACCTATTTTGAGGGAGTGAGTGAGCCACCACCACATAGAGAGAGTGAGGTAGTTGATAGGGCATGTGAGGCCATTTCAATTCCTAACAACTTAACCTCTACCTCTATTGTGTCTTCTCATTTGGTACTAGGTCCCATATATGATGACGCGTCGATCCGCGATGACTTCGTCCTTCCTTTGGACAAGACGATGGCCATGGTGAACTAAGATGCACCCCCACATGGTTCCATCATGATGAAGGTGACCACGATTTGGTCCTTGCCACCTCACCTACACCACATGAGTGGAATGAGAAAGGTGACATAGGTGATGGTGATGCTCTAGTCCCACTAGTGAACATTCTTGACATTGATTGCATGCATGATGTTGATCCACCTATTACCATGCTTCATGCTAGTATGATTTCCCCATACGATGATTTACCCATTTATGATGAGTTTCATGATTGTCATGTGGAGTCTATTAGTTGTGATGCCATGTTGCATAGGATTTTTTGTGATAATTCTCTCGGTCACATCATGTTTGCCAATCCGCTTGACTTGTCATATGCTATGCATGAGATCACCCGTATGTCATATTTGCAATCTCATCATAGTGACTATGCATATGCCATTAAAATAAATCCAATTTGCACATATGGCATAGATGACAAGCCCATGGTTATTGGCATTTGTTTTTCTTGTGATGATATTGATATGCTCCCTTTGCATCATTTATCTCGTATGGCATGCCATGACCACCTAGCTTCACACATGCATTGTTTGCCATGTTGTAAATTTTCTCCATATTGTGCTTCCGCTATTGCACATGAGGAGACCCCCATAGTTTCCTCATACATTTTAGGATATTTTGATCCATTCCATGATCCTAATACTTTACTTGTGTGCACAATATGCTTCCCATGAATAAACATGCTATTAATGTTCCATATACTTGCATTCTCAATTTGTGTCATCATCGTGTCATACATAACAACTATTCTTTCATGATGGATGACATGTTTATATACCATGCTTTCAATTTCTTTGAGCAATGCTTATATGTGCTAACTTTCACGTGCACATACACATCATGATGGATGATGTGTACATTTATCATGCACACACTTTTTTGGTTTGTGTCTCTTTTGTGTAGGTACCCAGGCATACTCGTCAACCTCGCAATCCCATGAGTTGATGAAACGAGCTCCGGAGAGCAATGATGATTTGGGATCCCGTGGATTTTCCTTACCACCGCTTCCTTCGCGCACTTCTTTCACATGGCCCTCACATGGTTATGGGTTATTGTCCATTATGTCTCATTTTCCCATATTCCCATGTGCACTTGCATGATATGCTCATTTCTATGTCTTTGCCATGCATTTGTGACCCATTCCTTGCATCTCACATGACACTTGATTCTATGACTTGTATGTGTATTTGCAAGCTTGGTGGAGATATTGCTTGTTATTGTCATGTTTGCCTTGTACCCCATGCCTATGACTATACATTGATATTGCTTTGTGTTCGTGCTTGCGATATGTCATGTGCATTGTCTATGCCTATTATTTGCTCACATGACATGATTGCCATGATTTCCTCTTGTGTGTTGCATCTTCGCTCCACTAGTTTGCATGACATTATTTCTATACTTGCTTTGTGTAGTGCATCGCCCATGATTCATACTTGCTCATTTCATGCAGTTCATAGTCACTATTGCCATGCTTTGCACATGATTCATATTTCTTATCGCCATATGTCTCCATATGTTGCCTCTCTCATGCTAGATGACTTGCCTTGTATTGAGTGCAACAATGCTTTTAGTCTTGCTAATGAGATTACCCTCATAGCTTTCTCGCATAAGTTTGGAGCTTGTACCATCTTTCATGTGAATCATGCTTGTCCTCCTTTGCACCATATGCCTAGTGCCATGAACATTGCCATTGTTGCATCATATTTCTCATGCACTTTCGCTTCTAATGGTTATGTGCAAGAGAAGAGAATCATCATGATGGATGATGTGTTTATCTAAAATGCACATACGTTCTTTGCTTTGTTCAGTGTATGTGTAGGATACTTCGACTACATGTCAACTTCCACTTCCCGTGACTTGACCATTCGAGCTCTTGAGAGTGAACCACTTTCGACCACAACGAATCTACGTCACACTTGCTTGTGCTTCGGCATTGTGAAGGATGCACAAGGACATGCTTTCAAGGTGATATCCTTCTTGAGCACGCATATTGTGGATCATACTTCATGTGTTGCTTGCACCATTTGCATGCATGTTAGAGATATTGTTTTCCTCATGACTATTGATTACTCGTACGTATCATACCCTTGGTTGTAACAATGTCATTGCTTCACATATGCCATGTCCCATTGCTTGCTACATGATTGACTTGATTGCCTCACACATGATGAACAATTGCTCTTTCCATTGTGTTGAGTGCCACACTAGTTTCACTACTCCATGTGCACATTATGCTTGGATTGTCTTGCACTTTGGATTGCCACATGTCTTTGGACATCTCATCTTATTTGGTGTTGTGAATGGTTCATATGCATACCATAGACCTTTTGTTGAGCACTTTGTGCATGCTTACTATGATCTTGAGGTATATGCTTATTCACTTGTCACACATATTTGCATCTCTACCTCCCATTTACTTGCTTGTTTCCATGAAGACCTTGATTTTGCTCAATTAATATGCTTAAATGCCATGCCACACTTCTTTGTCAAACCATATGTTATGCTTGATGATGACACTTGTTGGGTGAATCACCTCTTGAATGCTTGGTTTTGCACTAACGCTAACCACATTTGTTTTTCCAAGTGTTTTGTTGTCTTTGCTCCTTTTGAAGGAATTACAAGACGGTGCGACATTGGAGAGTGCCTGATGACCCGCAAGTATAGCAGATCAATTGTAGCTCTTTTCGATAAGTAAGAGTGTCGAACCCAACGAGGAGCATAAGGAAATGACAAGTAGTTTTCAGTAAGGTAGTGTCTGCAAGTGCTGAAATTGTAAGTAGCGGAGTAGTTTAGCAAGATAATTTGTAACGAGCAAGTAACGATAGTAGTAACAAAAGTGCAGCAAGGTAGCCCAATCCTTTTGAGGCAAAGGATAGGCCAAAACGGTCACTTATGATAAGCAAAGCATTATTGAGGGTACACGGGAATTTCATCTAGTCACTTTCATCATGTTGGTTCGATTTGTGTTCGCTACTTTGATAATTTGATATGTGGGTGGACCGGTGCTTAGGTGTTGTTCTTACTTGAACAAACCTCCCACTTATGATTAACCCTCCCGCAAGCATCCGCAACTATGAGAAAGGTATTAAGAATAAATTCTAACCATAGCATTAAACTTTGGGATCCAATTGGTCCATTACGGAATAGCGCATAAACTGGGGTTTAAGTTTCTGTCACTCTCACAACCCACCATCTAATTGCTACTCCATAATGCATTCCCTTAGGCCCAAATATGGTGAAGTGTCATGTAGTCGACGTTCACATGACACCACTAAGGGAATCACAACATACATACTATCAAAATATCGAGCACATATCAAGTTGACATGATTACTTGCAACATGATTTCTCCCGTGACCTCAAGAACAAAAGTAAATACTCACAAATAATAAACATGCTCATGATCATAGGAGTATTAAATAGCATATTGGATTTGAACATATAATATTCCACCAAATAAACCATATAGTAATCAACTACAAGATGTAATCAACACTACTAGTCACCCACAAGCACCAATCTATAGTTTCGGTAACAAGATTGAACACAAGAGATGAACTAGGATTTGAGATGAGATGGTGCTGTTGAAGATGTTGATGGAGATTTCCCTCCCCAAGATGGGAGAGTTGTTGGTGATGATGAGGGCGATGATTTCCCCCTCCGGGAGGGAAGTTCCCCCGGCGGAATCGCTCCGCCGGAGGGCAAAAGTGCTCCTGCCCAAGTTTCGCCTCGAGGCGGCGGCGTTTTGTCCTGAAAGTCCTCTCCTTATTTTTCTAGGTCAAAATGACCTATATACCAGAAGATGGGCACCGAAGGTGGGCCGAGGAGGCCACAACCCACCAGGGCGCGCCTGGGGGCCCTGGCGCGCCCAGGTGGGTTGTGCCCACCAGGTAGCCCCCCTATGGTCGTTATTTGCTCCAGTAATTCTAATATATTCCATAAAAAATCTCCATGAAGTTTCAACTCATTTGGAGTTGTGCAGAATAGGTAGCCTGACGTAGCTTTTTCAGGTCCAGTTTTCCAGCTGCCGGAATTCTTCCTCTTGGTGTGTACCTTGCAAATTATGAGAGAAAAGGCATTAGAATTACTCCAAAAAGCATTATTATGGATAAAAACATTATAAATAACAGTAAGAAAACATGATGCAAAATGGACGTATCAACTCCCCCAAGCTTAGACCTCGCTTGTCCTCAAGCGAAAACCAAAATAGGAAAACATGTCCACTTGCTTTGAGAGAGAGGTGTCGATAAAAACAAAATACGGACATAGAAGCATCATGTTGATTAATATAATAGCAACAACATTAAACATAGGGCTATTATCATATAATTCTCATGAATAAGTAATAGTTCATCACACAATCAAAGTATAAAGCAAAAACTCTATTACAAACCAACAAACTATGTGCTCAGTCAACTTTGCAACTATAATTCATCATCTTTTTAGGAAGGGTCACGCATCAGAGCCTTTAGGCAAGTCCACATAGTCAACCATCATATAGTCTTCTATGATTGCTAACACTCACCTCGTACCCATGAGCAAAATGTTTCAACCGGACACATAGAAAGATAGGGGCTTATAGTTTCGCCTCCCAACATATTCACCTCAAGGGTGATATCAACAATAATGACTCATGCTATCTATATTCAACTGGACATATGTGCCTAGATCTTTCCTCACCACATGATGCTTGCCAAAGGAGAAAATAAAAGGAATAGAAGGAAAACTTTCACTCTTTGCATAAAAGTAAATACATAAAAGTAAAAGATAGGCCCTTCGCAGACGGAAGCAGAGGTTGCCATGCACTTATTTGTTTGTATGCTCAATCCCTTAGTGCAAAAGAACGTCACGTTGTATTGCCCCTTAAGATGACAACCTTTATTATGCAGTCTGTCGCTTTTATTCTTTGTCATCCAAGTTCGTACAACGCTCAATTTTCTCTTACACTAAATGATCTCACACTTTTAGAAGCAATTTTTATTGCCCTTTTTGCACCAATGACAACTTACTTGCGGGATCTTGCTCAATCCCTAGGTAGGTATGGTGGACACTTGAAAATAAGATTTGGGTTTAAGGGTTTTTGGATGCACAAGTAGTATCTCTACTTAGTGCGGAATTTTTGGCTAGCAAAGATAGGGGGCAAGCATCACATGTTAAAGGATCTATGACAATACGACTTCTATGTGAATATAAACAAACATAAACCATTAAGTTGTCTTCCTTGTCCAACGTCAACAATTTTGGCATATAATATTTTGATGAGGGCTCACAATCACAAAAGATTTCTAGGATACTATATTTATATGTGAATCTTCTCTTCCCTTATTAATTCTTTCATGAGTTGCATCATTGACTAGTGCAGCGACCCGACCTCAGACGGTCAAGTCTCTGTGCTTAAGTGTCATCCCTGGATCGGTATGCTGACACACACAGTACTCAAGGATTTATAACAGAGGTAAATCACATGTATAAAGTAACGTAAATACTATTACCTCAAACCATATAGCGGAAGTAACAACAAGGTTGTGGATTCCCATCAACACCAACGGCAAAGTTGAGTGTAGAAATAGTAACCCTGACGTATCACTTACTCGTCGTAGGATTCCTGCAACATGAGACGTTGCAGCCACAAAGGGTCAGTACGTTGAATGTACTGGCAAATTCACACCATAGGAAAATGATGAATAATAGCTATCACTACATGCATATTTGGCTGGTGGAGGCTCTACGGTTAACATGTTTTTGCGAAAAGCCAATTTTCCCCTACAACAAAGGAATATATTTTATTTAACTATAAAGTTTATTGAAAATATTGAGAAGGTTCCTCCAACTCAATCCCAATTAATAGTTAACAACCCAACAAATTAATTAAGTAACATGATGAGATCCATAAGATAATCCAAGAACCAGATACTCAAGATGTCCATAACCGGGGACACGGCTAACCATGATTAGTTTGTACACTCTGCAGAGGTTTGTGCACTTTTCCCCACAAGACTCGATCTCCTCCGTTGGATTTCTCGCACTACAGGGTGTTTGAGAAACGGATGACTGAGACACGGTCTTTTAGAAACATTAACTCTAACCCTGGGTAGACAGTACCAACCTACATCCCCTACATCTGCTAGCCTACCACTGGAAGAGGTCATGCAACATACTCAACTATGCTAGAGCGCATAATAGCTTGTGGTTGCACACGGAAGTTTCTAGCATGAATAATCTTATGATCCCTTTGAGCCTGGGTGGCATTCCATAGGGTGATCACACTGGTCCTCCGGGATCCCCTTGGGCAGACTGGGTTCTCCAGGTGCCCGGGCAAACCACTAGGTGCTCCAGGGTGCCCCTACCATTCCACCCAGATGTGTATTAAAGTAGCCACCTTAAGTTAACCATTAATAATAACTCTCACATCTGTCATGAATCACTCAAACCAACCACGTCTACGAGCATAGCATAGTAGTATAAGCATAACATAGTAATATCCTGGGTTTGAATGCAATAAAATAGGTTCCTACCTCATCAACTACTTCCCAATACCCACATGTTATCAAATCCTAACCATGCAATGTTTGAGGGGTTGAAACTAATGCATAAAACCTGGGTAATAAAGGGATATGATCAATGATGAAGATAATTCGCACTCATAACTCCTGATATTTCTACTCGTCACACTCCGGTCAATCTATCGTAAGCAAGCAATAGTAACCACACATAAGCAATCACTCAAAAGATCGGAAAGAACGAAGAAGACAATTCGAAAAACATCAAAACCAAGCAAATAACTCTTGCAACATAAAATAATTTCTAACAGTACCAAAATTATGTGAATTTGGCCTTATCAGAAAGTTTAGGTCAAGAGCTTTGATTTGCAAAAAGAATCAACTAAATCCTGAGTTGAAAAACTCAAGTTATGAACAAAAGAAGTTTGAATTCAAATCTGTTTGAAATCAAATTTTATATTTTCAAAATCATGTTCAAGTTAATTTACTGGATAGAGGGTATCATAACAAAGAAGTGGGCGTTGGTTTCGTTGGATTCGGATAAACGAGCAAGAAGTTGTGCTAGTTTGAAACAGAGGGACTAATTTGTAAGAAAGATAATTACATGTAGGTCCCTGGCCGAAATTAAAACAGAAAAAGAAAAAGACTAAATAACGAACGTTCGTTACTGAACACTAACGAACGAATTCGTTCGCTGCGAAGGGATAAACAGCGAACGTTCATCGAATAGGACTAACTAAAAAGAAAACCGGTTCGGGCTTTTGCGGTTTTTTTACCGTTCGGGCGGCTCGTCGGTTCTACGGGAAAAACCGGCGGCGGCGATGGCGCAACGGCGGCGAGGCAGGCAGTGTCTGTGGGCGGCGACGCTGGCGGAGGGATGGCGCGACGCAGCAGCAGCAGCTAGCGGCGGTGCGGCGCGCAGCGCGGGGCGGCGGCGAGATCCAACAATGGCGGCGGCGTCGATTTGCGGTGGCGGCGGCGCGGCGATCTGCAACGGAGGCGGCGCGAGATGTGGGAGGGTTTCGGCGGCACGAGCAGAGAGAGGGGGGGTCCGGGCGCAGCTTATAAAGGGGGGGCTCGGCCTCGGGAGGCAGAGTCCCGGGCGCTCACGGCGGCGCGGCGGCTCTTCGAGCGGAGTCCCGCACGGGGATGACGGGCGAGGCGGTGCGGAGCTGGGCCGCGGCCTGGAAGGGGCTGGGCCGGTCCAGTCGGGGAGAGGAAGTTTTTTTTAAACAATTTTTCAGAGAAATAAAATAATAAAAATAAAATAACTAAAAATATTATATAGGCATATAATATATCCAATTTTCAGAAAATGATTTTCTACAACATGGACATTTTTCTTACGTCAAATAAAATCTACAAAAATTCAAATAAAGCAAAGAGTGCTACTGTTGCAACAAAATCAAATAAAAATTATTTTTAAAAATACCAAAATAATTTATAATTTATTTCTCTCCAATTTTCTATTGTAGGGAATCATGTTACCCTATTTTCCATATATTTTATTTTTGGAGAAAAATAATTTGAATAAAACCAAAGTAACTCCAAATTGAAAATGATTTCAAAGGGGCGTTAAATTTGGTTTCTTTGAAACTTCCAACTCATATTTCATATAATTTGAAGAAGTCATTTTATCCTCTCTCGTGAAAATCATTGAGTTGCATAAAGTTTCTGAGTTGGAAAAATATTTCCAAATGAAATTCAAATATTTTCAAAAACCCTTTTCATTTATTTAAATGGAAGAAGTCATGTCATCTTCTCTCTAGGGTTTTGTATTTGAAAAGAATTCGAATTCACGGAGATCATAAATGCAAAAATGAAAGTTTGGGAAAGTCCTTTTATTCCCTCTCATTTAACTTTCAAAAAGTTTCAATTTCACTCACTTTCAGTCAATCAATCACACAACAAACAAACAATCATTACTATCTATTTATTATAACATTCCAAAATTTAGAATTTTGGGATGTTACAAACCTACCACCCTTAAAATAAATCTCGTCCTCGAGATTCGGAGAGGCTAGCAAGAAATAGGTTAGGTTTGGGGTCTTCTCAAAATCCATCGATCGTCTCCGGGGGTCTCGGGTGCTACCACCCTTAGAAGCATTGCTATGGTTCCACCAAAACTCATATACTCCATCCTTATTCTTGACAGTGTCGGTCTTCTCAGATCCTCGGGAAAATTCTTTCTCTGGGCTCTTCCGGCAGTGGCATAACCTTTTCCTCAATTCTTCTGTCCTTTCATCTGGGTAAGGTTATTCCGAGACTGGGTCTTCTTAGCTGACGGGTCTGGAGCCAATACTATACAACTATCGATATCTCATGGTGGTCCACAATTTATGGTTTCTCCTGCAGGAAATGGGTCTAGGCTTCATTCTCACTGTATTTCCTACGATTGGCAACAACTGCCGTGTACAAGGGAAAAATTGTCATACCATTCTAAGGTTTAAACAAGGTTTTGATCGTCGTCGCTCTACTATGGGTAAGTCACTCAGATTTACCATCCCATATAGCAAAGCGAATAATAAGAGTAAGTCGGTATGGTGATCAATCCATCCCGCACCCAAATCATTACCTTGTATATAGTTTAGCGAATCTCGCATTATAACACCCGGTCATCCTCACAAGCATTGCAGAATCTCTCTGGTCGACGAACCAAGTTCGGATAAATCCATGGATACTGCAAGCCATACAAACATCTATCATTCCTTCACAACTCTCAGGTTTTGCGTTACTCCTATAAAATCGTCTGTTGATAAGGTCGTATCTCTTCCAGGGTTTTTCCTTCAGCAAGAGTGTGCTTGCTTCTTGGCAGGTCCTGGGGCCTATGGGTTATGGCCCGTCTCATCACTTGTCAACCTTGAACTCATCATCTGGGGCAACTGATCATTATTCCAACATCCAGTTTCCTAGCATACGTAAAAATCCCTCCAATTGTACTGTCTTCCTTCCTTCTATTTGTACCAAACTAAAACTGTTGGGGATCGTTGCAGAATTTTAAAATTTTCTACGCATCACCAAGATCCATCTATGGAGTTTACTAGCAACGAGAAGGAAGGAGTGCATCTACATACCCTTGTAGATCGCGAGCGGAAGCGTTCAAGTGAACGGGGTTGATGGAGTCGTACTCGTCGTGATCCAAATCACCGATGACCGAGCGCCGAACGGACGGCACCTCCGCGTTCAACACACGTACGGAGCAGCGACATCTCCTCCTTCTTGATCCAGCAAGGGGGAAGGAGAGGTTGATGGAGATCCAGCAGCACGACGGCGTGGTGGTGGAAGTAGCGGGGATCCCGGCAGGGCTTCGCCAAGCGCAAGCGGGAGGGAGAGGTGTTGCAGGGGGGAGAGGGAGGCGCCAGGGGCTGTGGTGCGGCTGCCCTCCCTCCCCCCACTCTTTATAGGGGCCCTGGGGGGCGCCGGCCCCCTGGAGATCCCATCTGAGGGGGGGGCGGCCAAGGGGGTGGCTTGCCCCCCAAGCCAAGTGGGGCGCCCCCCCACCCCCAGGGTTTCCAACCCTTGGCGCAGGGGAGGCCCAAGGGGGGCGCACCAGCCCACCAGTGGCTGGTTCCCCTCCCCACTTCAGCCCATGGGGCCCTCCGGGACAGGTGGCCCCACCCGGTGGACCCCCGGGACCCTTCCGGTGGTCCCGGTACAATACCGATAACCCTTGAAACTTTCCGGGTGGCCGAAACTGGACTTCCTATATATAATTCTTCACCTCCGGACCATTCCGGAACTCCTCGTGACGTCTGGGATCTCATCCGGGACTCCGAACAACTTTCGGGTTTCCGCATACTAATATCTCTACAACCCTAGCGTCACCGAACCTTAAGTGTGTAGACCCTACGGGTTCGGGAGACATGCAGACATGACCGAGACGACTCTCCGGTCAATAACCAATAGCGGGATCTGGATACCCATGTTGGCTCCCACATGTTCCATGATGATCTCATCGGATGAACCACGATGTCGAGGATTCAATCAATCCCGTATACAATTCCCTTTGTCAATCGGTACGTTACTTGCCCGAGATTCGATCGTCGGTATCCCAATACCTTGTTCAATCTCGTTACCGGCAAGTCACTTTACTCGTACCGTAACGCATGATCCCGTGGCTAACTCCTTAGTCACATTGAGCTCATTATGATGATGCATTACCAAGTGGGCCCAGAGATACCTCTCCGTCATACGGAGTGACAAATCCCAGTCTCGATTCGTGCCAACCCAACAGACACTTTCGGAGATACCCGTAGTGCACCTTTATAGCCACCCAGTTACGTTGTGACGTTTGGCACACCCAAAGCACTCCTACGGTATCCGAGAGTTGCACAATCTCATGGTTTAAGGAAATGATACTTGACAATTGGAAAAGCTCTAGCAAACGAACTACACGATCTTTGTGCTATGCTTAGGATTGGGTCTTGTCCATCACATCATTCTCCTAATGATGTGATCCCGTTATCAATGACATCCAATGTCCATAGTCAGGAAACCATGACTATCTTTTGATCAACGAGCTAGTCAACTAGAGGCTTACTAGGGACATGTTGTGGTCTATGTATTCAGACATGTATTACGATTTCCGGATAACACAATTATAGCATGAACAATAGACAATTATCATGAACAAAGAAATATAATAATAACCATTTTATTATTGCCTCTAGGGCATATTTCCAATAGTCTCCCACTTGCACTAGAGTCAATAATCTAGTTACATTGTGACGAATCGAACACCCATAGAGTTCTGGTGCTGATCAAGTTTTGCTCTAGGGAGAGGTTTAGTCAACGGATCTGCTACATTCAGGTCCATATGTACTTTACAAATATCTATGTCTCCATTTTGAACACTTTCACGAATGGAGTTGAAGCGACGCTTGATATGCCTGGTCTTCCTGTGAAACCTGGGATCCTTTGCAAGGGCAATAGCTCCAGTGTTGTCACAGAAGAGAGTCATCGGGCCCGACACATTGGGAATCACCCCTAGGTCGGTAATGAACTCCTTCATCCAGATTGCTTCTTGTGCTGCCTCTGAGGCCGCCATGTACTCCGCTTCACATGTAGATCCTGCCACGACGCTTTGCTTGCAACTGCACCAGCTTACTGCCCCTCCATTCAAAATATACACGTATCCGGTTTGTGACTTAGAGTCATCCAGATCTGTGTCGAAGCTAGCGTCGACGTAACCCTTTACGACGAGCTCTTCGTCACCTCCATATACGAGAAACATATCCTTAGTCCTTTTCAGGTACTTCAGGATATTCTTGACCGCTCTCCAGTGTTCCATGCCAGGATTACTTTGGTACCTTCCTACCAAACTTATGGCAAGGTTTACATCAGGTCTGGTACACAGCATGGCATACATAATAGACTCCATGGCCGAGGCATAGGGGATGACACTCATCTTTTCTCTATCTTCTGCCGTGGTCGGGCATTGAGCCGTGCTCAATTGCACACCTTGCAATACAGGCAAGAACCCCTTCTTGGACTGATCCATATTGAACTTCTTCAATATCTTGTCAAGGTACGTACTCTGTGAAAGACCAATGAGGCGTCTTGATCTATCTCTATAGATCTTGATGCCTAATATATAAGCAGCTTCTCCAAGGTCCTTCATTGAAAAACACTTATTCAAGTAGGCCTTTATACTTTCCAAGAATTCTATATCATTTCCCATCAATAGTATGTCATCCACATATAATAAGAGAAATGCTACAGAGCTCCCACTCACTTTCTTGTAAACACAGGCTTCTCCATAAGTTTGTGTAAACCCAAACGCTTTGATCATCTCATCAAATCGAATGTTCCAACTCTGAGATGCTTGCACCAGCCCATAGATGGAGCACTGGAGCTTGCATACCTTGTTAGCATTCTTAGGATCGAAAAAACCTTCCGGCTGCATCATATACAATTCTTCCTTAAGAAAGCCGTTAAGGAATGCCGTTTTGACGTCCATTTGCCATATCTCATAATCATAGAATGCGGCAATTGCTAACATGATTCGGACGGACTTCAGCTTCGCTACGGGTGAGAAAGTCTCATCGTAGTCAACCCCTTGAACTTGTCGATAACCCTTTGCGACAAGTCAAGCCTTATAGATGGTCACATTACCATCCGCGTCTGTCTTTTTCTTAAAGATCCATTTATTTTCTATGGCTCGCCGATCATCGGGCAAGTCAGTCAAAGTCCATACTTCGTTTTCATACATGGATCCTATCTCAGATTTCATGGCTTCTAGCCATTTGTCGGAATCTGGGCCCGCCATTGCTTCTTCATAGTTCGAAGGTTCACCGTTGTCTAACAACATGACTTCCAGGACAGGGTCGCCGTACCACTATGGTGCGGAACGTGTCCTTGTGGACCTACGAAGTTCAGCAGTAACTTGATCCGAAGCTTCATGATCATCATCATTAACTTCCTCCCCAGTCGGTGCAGGCACCACAGGAACATCTTCCCGCGCTGCGCTACTTTCCGGTTCGGAAGGGGTGACTATCACCTCATCAAGTTCCACTTTCCTCCCACTTATTTGTTTCGAGAGAAACTCTTTCTCCAGAAAGGACCCGTTCTTGGCAACAAAGATCTTGCCTTCGAATCTGAGGTAGAAGGTATACCCAATGGTTTCCTTAGGGTATCCTATGAAGACGCATTTCTCCGACTTGGGTTCGAGCTTTTCAGGTTGAAGTTTCTTGACATAAGCATCGCATCCCCAAACTTTTAGAAACGACAGCTTAGGTTTCTTCCCAAACCATAATTCATACGGTGTCGTCTCAACGGATTTCGACGGAGCCCTATTTAAAGTGAATGCGGCAGTCTCTAAAGCATAGCCCCAAAATGAGAGCGGTAGATCGGTAAGAGACATCATAGATCGCACCATATCCAATAGAGTGCGATTACGACATTCGGACACACCATTTCGCTGAGGTGTTCCAGGCGGCGTGAGTTGTGAAACTATTCCACATTTCCTTAAGTGTGTGCCAAATTCGTGACTTAAATATTCCCCTCCACGATCTGATCGTAGGAACTTTATTTTCCTGTCACGTTGATTCTCAACCTCACTCTGAAATTCCTTGAACTTTTCAAAGGTTTTAGACTTGTGTTTCATTAGGTAGACATACCCATATCTACTTAAGTCATCAGTGAGAGTGAGAACATAACGATAGCCACCGCGAGCCTCAACACTCATTGGACCGCACACATCGGTATGTACGATTTCCAATAAGTTGGTTGCTCGCTCCATTGTTCCGGAGAACGGAGTCTTGGTCATCTTACCCATGAGGCATGGTTCGCACGTGTCAAATGATTCGTAATCAAGAGACTCCAAAAGTCCATCTGCATGGAGCTTCTTCATGCGTTTGACACCAATGTGACCAAGGCGGCAGTGCCACAAGTATGTGGGACTATCGTTATCAACTTTACATCTTATGGTATTCACACTATGAATATGTGTAACATCACGTTCGAGATTCATTAAGAATAAACCATTGACCAGCGGGGCATGACCATAAAACATATCTCTCATATAAATAGAACAACCATTATTCTCGGATTTAAATGAGTAGCCATATCGAATTAAACGAGATCCTGATACAATGTTCATGCTCAAAGCTGGCACTAAATAACAATTATTGAGGTTTAAAACTAATCCCGTAGGTAAATGTAGAGGTAGCGTGCCGACGGCGATCACATCGACCTTGGAACCATTCCCGACGCGCATCGTCACCTCGTCCTTCGCCAGTCTCGGCTTATTCCGCAGCTCCTGTTTTGAGTTACAAATATGAGCAACCGCACCGGTATCAAATACCCAGGAGCTACTACGAGTACTGGTAAGGTACACATCAATTACATGTATATCACATATACCTTTGGTGTTGCCGGCCTTCTTGTCCGCTAAGTATTTGGGGCAGTTCCGCTTCCAGTGACCACTTCCCTTGCAATAAAAGCACTCAGTCTCAGGCTTGGGTCCATTCTTTGACTTCTTCCCGGCAACTGGCTTACCGGGCGCGGCAACTCCCTTGCCGTCCTTCTTGAAGTTCTTCTTACCCTTGCCTTTCTTGAACTTAGTGGTTTTATTCACCATCAACACTTGATGTTCCTTTTTGATCTCCACCTCCGCTGATTTCAGCATTGAATATACCTCAGGAATGGTCTTTTCCACCCCCTGCATATTGGAGTTCATCACAAAGCTCTTGTAGCTTGGTGGAAGCGACTGGAGGATTCTCTCAATGACCGCGTCATCCGGGAGATTGACTCCCACTTGAGACAAGCGGTTATGTAACCCAGACATTTTGAGTATGTGCTCACTGACAGAACTATTTTCCTCCATTTTACAACTAAAGAACTTGTCGGAGACTTCATATCTCTCGACCCGGGCATGAGTTTGGAAAACCATTTTCAGCTCTTCGAACATCTCATATGCTCCATGTTTCGCAAAACGCTTTTGGAGCCCCGGTTCTAAGCTGTAAAGCATGCCGCACTGAACGAGGGAGTAATCATCAGCACGTGATTGCCAAGCGTTCATAACGTCTTGGTTCTCTGGGATGGGTGCTTCACCTAGCGGTGCTTCTAGGACATAATCTTTCTTGGCTGCTATGAGGATGATCCTTAGGTTCCGGACCCAGTCCGTATAGTTGCTGCCATCATCTTTCAGCTTGGTTTTCTCTAGGAACACGTTGAAGTTGAGGGCAACATGGGCCATTTGATCTACAAGACATATTGTAAAGATTTTAGACTAAGTTCATGATAATTAAGTTCATCTAATCAAATTATTCAATGAACTCCCACTCAGATAGACATCCCTCCAGTCATCTAAGTGAAACATGATCCGAGTTAACTAGGCCGTGTCCGATCATCACGTGAGACGGACTAGTCAAGATCGGTGAACATCTCCATGTTGATCGTATCTTCTATACGACTCATGCTCGACCTTTCGGTCTTCCGTGTTCCGAGGCCATGTCTGTACATGCTAGGCTCGTCAAGTCAACCTAAGTGTATTGTGTGTGTTCCGAGGCCATGTTTGTACATGCTAGGCTCGTTAACACCCATTGTATGCGAACGTTAGAATCTATCACACCCTATCATCACGTGGTGCTTCGAAACAACGAACCTTCGCAACGGTGCACAGTTAGGGGGAACACTTGAAATTATTATAAGGGATCATCTTACTTACTACCGTCGTTCTAAGCAAATAAGATGTAAAACATGATAAACATCACATGCAATCAAATAGTGACATGATATGGCCAATATCATTTTACTCCTTTGATCTCCATCTTCGGGGCGCCATGATCATCTTCGTCACCGGCATGACACCATGATCTCCATCATCATGATCTCCATCATCGTGTCTTCATGAAGTTGTCACGCCAACGATTACTTCTACTTCTATGGCTAACGTGTTTAGCAATAAAGTAAAGTAATTTACATGGCGTTATTCAATGACACGCAGGTCATACAAAAAAATAAAGACAACTCCTATGGCTCCTGCCGGTTGTCATACTCATCGACATGCAAGTCGTGATTCCTATTACAAGAACATGATCAATCTCATACATCACATATTTCTCATTCATCACATCCTTTTGGCCATATCACATCACAAGGCATATGCTGCAAAAACAAGTTAGACGTCCTCTAATTGTTGTTGCAAGTTTTTACGTGGCTTCTATAGGTTTCTAGCAAGAACGTTTCTTACCTACGTAAAACCACAACGTGATATGCCAACTTCTATTTACCCTTCATAAGGACCCTTTTCATCGAATCCGTTCCGACTAAAGTGGGAGAGACAGACACCCGCTAGCCACCTTATGCAACTAGTGCATGTCAGTCGGTGGAACCTGTCTCACGTAAGCGTACGTGTAAGGTCGGTCCGGGCCGCTTCATCCCACAATACCGCCGAAACAAGATAAGACTAGTAGTGGCAAGAAAAATTGACAACATCTATGCCCACAACTGCTTTGTGTTCTACTCATGCATAGTAACTACGCATAGGCCTGGCTCTGATACCACTGTTGGGGATCGTTGCAGAATTTTAAAATTTTCTACGCATCACCAAGATCCATCTATGGAGTTTACTAGCAACGAGAAGGAAGGAGTGCATCTACATACCCTTGTAGATCGCGAGCGGAAGCGTTCAAGTGAACGGGGTTGATGGAGTCGTACTCGTCGTGATCCAAATCACCGATGACCGAGGCGCCGAACGGAAGGCACCTCCGCGTTCAACACACGTACGGAGCAGCGACGTCTCCTCCTTCTTGATCCAGCAAGGGGGAAGGAGAGGTTGATGGAGATCCAGCAGCACGACGGCGTGGTGGTGGAAGTAGCGGGGATCCCGGCAGGGCTTCGCCAAGCGCAAGCGGGAGGGAGAGGTGTTGCAGGGGGGAGAGGGAGGCGCCAGGGGCTGTGGTGCGGCTGCCCTCCCTCCCCCCACTATTTATAGGGGCCCTGGGGGGGCGCCGCCCCCTGAAGATCCCATCTGAGGGGGGCGGTGGCCAAGGGGGTGGCTTGCCCCCCAAGCTAAGTGGGGCGCCCCCCCCCACCCCCAGGGTTTCCAACCCTAGGCGCAGGGGAGGCCCAAGGGGGGCGCACCAGCCCACCAGTGGCTGGTTCCCCTCCCCACTTCAGCCCATGGGGCCCTCCGAGACAGGTGGCCCCACCCGGTGGACCCCCGGGACCCTTCCGGTGGTCCCGGTACAATACCGATAACCCCCGAAACTTTCCCGGTGGCCGAAACTGGACTTCCTATATATAATTCTTCACCTCCGGACCATTCCGGAACTCCTCGTGACGTCCAGGATCTCATCCGGGACTCCGAACAATTTTCGGGTTTCCGCATACTAATATCTCTACAACCCTAGCGTCACCGAACCTTAAGTGTGTAGACCCTACGGGTTCGGGAGACATGCAGACATGACAGAGACGACTCTCCGGTCAATAACCAATAGCGGGATCTGGATACCCATGTTGGCTCCCACATGTTCCATGATGATCTCATCGGATGAACCACGATGTCGAGGATTCAATCAATCCCGTATACAATTCCCTTTGTCAATCGGTACGTTACATGCCCGAGATTCGATCGTCGGTATCCCAATACCTTGTTCAATCTCGTTACCGGAAAGTCACTTTACTCGTACCGTAACGCATGATCCCGTGACTAACTCCTTAGTCACATTGAGCTCATTATGATGATGCATTACCAAGTGGGCCCAGAGATACCTCTCCGTCATACGGAGTGACAAATCCCAGTCTCGATTCGTGCCAACCCAACAGACACTTTCGGAGATACCCGTAGTGCACCTTTATAGCCACCCAGTTACGTTGTGACGTTTGGCACACCCAAAGCACTCCTACGGTATCCGGGAGTTGCACAATCTCATGGTCTAAGGAAATGATACTTGACAATTGGAAAAGCTCTAGCAAACGAACTACACGATCTTTGTGCTATGCTTAGGATTGGGTCTTGTCCATCACATCATTCTCCTAATGATGTGATCCCGTTATCAATGACATCCAATGTCCATAGTCAGGAAACCATGACTATCTGTTGATCAACGAGCTAGTCAACTAGAGGCTTACTAGGGACATGTTGTGGTATATGTATTCAGACATGTATTACGATTTCCGGATAACACAATTATAGCATGAACAATCGACAATTATCATGAACACAGAAATATAATAATAACCATTTTATTATTGCCTCTAGGGCATATTTCCAACAAAAACGTGATTACTCTGACTCATCATGGAGTTACGATTGCTCCTTATTACCAACATTCTACCTCCTTTATATCCAATAGTACTTCATCACTCCATACTCTTGGGGTATCCCGTATATCCAGATAAAACTCATGCTTATTTTGTGTGTAGTCCACCCCGTGGTATATCCTTATCTTTTCCAGGGGTCAAGTGTCTACTACCACCCTTAAAATGCTCCAATTCTTCCATAGACCATATTTATCATATCCTCGAAAATGGTCAAAATCTTCCTTCATAGAGTCACTGCTCCTAAAATCCAAATCAGTACCAACGATGCTAACTTTATTGATTCTCCAATGATTACAATCTCCTGCATTTCCATTACATGCCTCAACTTCTGAATATAAAAGAATTGTTCCCACTACTACTACTATATTTCTCACACACACCACTAAATATCATAAGTCTCCTTCTCCTTGGGACAATCCCTGGCAAAGTGCCCTGCTTCATTACAACGAAAACATATTACTTCTGACGAGTCTCGTGGTTTCCTTATGACTACAAAGCCTCCTTGGGTCCTCGGCTTCCTTTTTAGGCAACCGCTGAAGTAGTGCCCTGAATCTTTGCACCTGAAACATGTGATATGACTCAGGTCCTTTGTAGAAATTGGGTTGTTCCTAGGATCCAATCTATTTCTCTTCCTGGACTTTTCCGTGCCAATCAGGGCTTCTATTACCTGTGGGTCATACTCTACTTCCTCTGTTGGGAATTCTACTAGGTCCCCATTCAGACAATTTTGGGAGATGTGTCCTTCTTCTCCACATGAATAGCAAGACTTGGTGCAGGGTTTAATTGGTTCTTCTTTGGGTGTGTCCTCCACCTCTTCCTTCATCACAGGTTCTTCTAAAATTTCCATGAGGGATCCTTTCATTGCTTCTTTCTTCTGCTGGATGGTTCATTGTACCATGGGGTAAATGTGACACTGAGCAGGGTAGTGGTAGTTCCTTCATAGAAGTAACAAGTAATCTGCCTAGTTGGACATTCTTCAGCTGGGTGACTTTCTTCACAATTAGGGCATTCATCCTTGTGTTCTTTATGGTTGTGTCCTATTTCTCCACAGAGCTTGCATGCACAAGGCTTCTTCATATCATTACCATAAGGCTTCAATTTCTGGGGCACAAGACGAGACTTTAGCAGAGTCAACTTAAATTCTTCCCAAGTGGTTACTATTTGCCAACCATTGATGATTTGGTACAACCTCACCAAGTAGCAGCACCTCTTTCAAAGTACTGAAGAGCATGCTGGGCCATATCCTTTTCGGCTATGTTATTCTTCATGTGATCTTCCATGTTCTGAATCCATCGGTTCGTCTCCAATTGGCTTATTGGTCCCGGAAATGTGAGTTCATCTCCATTCATCCTTTATTGAGTCCAAGGTTCTGGGGTGAGATAAGAGAGATAGGGAGGGGTGCACACAGTACAAACAATAGTTTTGAAAAGACAGATTTTATTTTGTGGCTGTCGGAAAAAAAACATCAAACAAAATGACAGCTCACAATCGTCGCACCTAACGTAGGTATTTAACAGGGGTTTGGTCTTCTAAGGTCAATAAATCTTCAAAGACGCCAAACTCTTCAAGCCTTGTTCATGTCTCCGATGGCTTCTCCCGATTGTGTTTGTCCTTCTCAAGTTCTTTTGTCAGATCTCTGTTGATGTAGAGTCTCTCGTGACGTCCTTTAATATTTTTGGATTTGTGTTCCAAACTTCTGGGTTTCAACTTCCTTGGCATGAACCATGGTACTACTGTCCTTCAGTTCCTGACAAACCTCTGGTATCTCGAGGTTTTGTTCCTCCAGTTTGGCTACTTCAGCTTCTGGGTCCTAAGCTCTTCACGAAATGCTTCTTTGTCAAAATACGGCTTCCTGCAGATCCATCTTAAAACTCCAGATGTAATACTCCAAATCCTGGTGATACACCAGCTAAGGTTAAAACTGCATCCTTTGTTGATAGATGCTCCACCAGCCTTCTACCATCCAATCCTTCCGAAGAAATGCATGCTTATCTCAGCACAGTGACAATAGCATAAGCGGGCGATAACATCATGGATAGCCGTGTTTCTGCTCTTGTCATTTCCATGAGCTATCATTACATAGTTGATATCTCCTGCCTTAGGGTTTTCTTGACAAAAACTTTGAGTTCTAATGCTCCATGTTACAGTCTTTCTCTGATACACCTTGATCTCGGGTATTGACAGCTTCCATAGTTTGCCAAGTTCCATAAGGGTAGCCTTCCTAGGTCATACAAATCTGGGAATTCTTCAGAGCCTTCAAATTCCCCTAGTCTTCGGAGTCTTTAACCGTTGTAGTTTCCATCATTATAATGCACAGTAAAATCCTCTTCATTCTGAAGTGGTCTTAGTTGTTCGATATCTTGTACCTCTTGGAGTGGTCTCATCAGTCGAATCTTCGTGTGGTGGTCTAACTAAAAGGGGATATTTTGATAAAAGAAGAGAGGTAAAAGATCTTTTTGAAAAGATAAAGTTTTAGAGAAAATCTTTCCTATGGGCTTGCCATTTTCTAGGGGTCACGTCCTACAATCAACATGTGCTCTGATGCCATCTTGTAGCGACCCGACCTCAAACGGTCAAGTCTCTGTGCTTAAGTGTCATCCCTAGATCGGTATGCTGACACACACAATACTCGGGGATTTATAACAGAGGTAAATCACATGTATAAAGTAACGTAAATACTATTACCTCAATCCATATAGCGGAAGTAACAACAAGGTTGTGGATTCCCATCAACACCAACGGCAAAGTTGAGTGTAGAAATCGTAACCCTAACGTATCACTTACTCGTCGTAAGATTCCTGCAACATGAGACGTTGCAGCCACAAAGGGTCAGTACATTGAATGTACTGGCAAATTCACACCATATGAAAATGATGAATAATAGCTACCACTACATGCATATTTGGCTGGTGGAGGCTCTATGGTTAACATGTTTTTGCGAAAAGCCAATTTTTCCCTAAAACAAAGGAATATATTTTATTTAACTACAAAGTTTGTTGAAAATATTGAGAAGGTTCCTCCAACTCAATCCCAATTAATAGTTAACAACCCAACAAATTAATTAAGTAACATGATGAGATCCATAAGATAATCCAAGAACCAGATACTCAAGATGTCCATAACCGGGGACACGACTAACCATGATTAGTTTGTACACTCTGCAGAGGTTTGTGCACTTTTCCCCACAAGACTCGATCTCCTCCGTTGGATTTCTCGCACTACAGGGTGTTTGAGAAAGGGATGACCGAGACACAGTCTTTCAGAAACATTAACTCTAACCCTGGGTAGATAGTACCAACCTACATCCCCTACATCTGCTAGCCTACCACTGGAAGAGGTCATGCAACATACTCAACTATGCTAGAGCCCATAATAGCTTGTGGCTGCACACGGAAGTTTCTAGCATGAATAATCTTATGATCCCTTTGAGCCTGGGTGGCATTCCATAGGGTGATCACACGGGTCCTCCGGGATCCCCTTGGGCAAGCACTGGGTTCTCCAGGTGCCCGGGCAAACCACTGGGTGCTCCAGGGTGCCCCAACCATTCCACCCAGATGTGTATTAAAGTAGCCACCTTAAGTTAACCATTAATAATAACTCTCACATCTGTCATGAATCACTCAAACCAACCACGTCTACGAGCATAGCATAGTAGTATAAGCATAACGTAGTAACATCCTGGGTTTGAATGCAATACAATAGGTTCCTACCTCATCAACTACTTCCCAATACCCACATGTTATCAAATCCTAACCATGCAATGTTTGAGGGGTTGAAACTAATGCATAAAAACTGGGTAATAAAGGGATATGATCAAAGTGTGAACTTGCCTCGTACTGTTGATGAAGATAATTCGCACTCATAACTCCTGATAGTTCTACTCGTCACACTCCGGTCAATCTATCGTAAGCAAGCAATAGTAACCACACATAAGCAATCACTCAAAAGATCGGAAAGAACGAAGAAGACAATTCGGAAAACATCAAAACCAAGCAAATAACTCTTGCAACATAAAACAATTTCTAACAGTACCAAAATTATGTGAATTTGGCCTTATCAAAAAGTTTAGGTCAAGAGCTTTGATTTGCAAAAAGAATCAACTAAATCG
This sequence comes from Aegilops tauschii subsp. strangulata, assembly GCF_002575655.3. NCBI lineage: Eukaryota > Viridiplantae > Streptophyta > Magnoliopsida > Poales > Poaceae > Aegilops > Aegilops tauschii. Next base: position 234,092,168 of record NC_053039.3, read on the forward strand.
GAGTTAAAAAACTCAAGTTATGAACAAAAGAAGTTTGAATTCAAATCTGTTTGAAATCAAATTTTATATTTTCAAAATCATGTTCAAGTTGTTTTACTGGATAGAGGGTATCGTAACAAAGAAGTGGGCGTTGGTTTCATTGGATTTGGATAAACGAGCAAGAAGTTGTGCTAGTTTGAAACAGAGGGACTAATCTGTAAGAAAGATAATTACATCTAGGTCCCTGGCCGAAATTAAAACAGAAAAAGAAAAAGACTAAATAACGAACGTTCATTACCGGACGCTAACGAACGAATTCGTTCGCTGCGAAGGGATAAACAGCGAACGTTCACCGAATAGGACTAACTAAAAAGAAAACCGATCTAAAAAGAAAACCGGTTCGGGCTTTTTGCGGTTTTTTTACCGTTCGGGCGGCTCGTCGGTTCTACGGGAAAAACCGGCGGCGGCGATGCGGCTCCGGCGATGGCGCGACGGTGGCGAGGCAGGCGTCGTCTGTGGGCGGCGGCGCTGGCGGAGGGATGGCGCGGCGCGGCAGCAGCAGCTAGCGGCGGCGCGGCGCGCAGCGTGGGGCGGCGGCGAGATGCAGCGGCGGCGGCGCGAGATGCGGGAGGGGTTCGGCGGCGCAAGCAGAGATGGGGGGTCCGGGCGCAGCTTTTAAAGGGGGGGCTCGGCCTCGGGAGGCGGAGTCCCGGGCGCTCACGGCGGCGCGGCGGCTCTCCGAGCGGAGTCCCGCACGGGGACGACGGGCGAGGCAGTGCGGAGCTGGGCCGTGGCCTGGCAGGGGTTGGGCCGGCCCAGTCGGGGAGATAAAGTTTTTTTAAAACAATTTTCCAGGGAACTAAAATAATAAACAAAATAACTAAAAATATTATATAGGCATATAATATATCAAAATTTTCAGAAAATGATTTTCTACAACATGGACATTTTTCTAACGTCAAATAAAATCTACAAAAATTCAAATAAAGCAAAGAGTGCTACTGTTGCAATAAAATCTAATAAAATTTATTTTAAAACATACCAAAACGATTTATAATTTATTTCTCTCCAATTTTCTATTATAGGGAATCATGTTACCCTATTTTCCATATATTTTATTTTTGGAGAAAAATAATTTGAATAAAACCAAAATAACTCCTAATTTAAAATGATTTCAAAGGGGCGTTAAATTTGGTTTCTTTGAAACTTCCAACTCATATTTCATATAATTTGAAGAAGTCATTTTATCCTCTCTCGTGAAAATCATTGAGTTGCATTAAGTTTCTGAGTTGAAAAAATATTTCCAAATGAAATTCAAATATTTTCAAAAACCCTTTTCATTTATTTAAATGGAAGAATTCATGTCATCTTCTCTCTAGGGTTTTGTATTTGAAAAGAATTTGAATTCGCGGAGATCATAAATGCAAAATGAAAGTTTGGGAAATTCCTTTTATTCCCTCTCATTTAACTTTCAAAAAGTTTCAATTTCACTCACTTCAGTCAATTAATCACACAACAAACAAACAAACAATCATTACTATCTATTTATTATAACATTCCAAAATTTAGAATTTTGGGATGTTAGAACAAGTGCTATTTTTGTCAATCTCTAATAAAATTTTCTACTTATACTTTTCCTAATGTGGTGCCATCACCTACCATAGGATTAGTATATGATCTTATTGATTTATTTCCTTCTCTTTTTCTTTCTTTATTTTTTTTCTTTTATTTGCAACATGAAAGTAAAGAAAGCAAAAACTCACACTAAACTTTATTATATAACTTGCACACGATTACAAGGATAGGTCACTAAGCAAACTCTCAAAGAAGAAAGGATCAAACTAAACTTTTATTCATCTAATGCAAAAGATCAAACTAAAATAAGTAAAAGTAATAAGATAGTGGGATGATACGATACCGGGGCACCTCCCCCAAGCTTGGCGGAAGCCAAGGGGAGTTCCCATACCCGATACTCAGTTCTCCTTTGGTGGTGAAGAAGATGATGGTGGTGATGAAGCGGTCCTATTCTTAAGGATCAAGAGGTTCTCCAACCGACGGATGACGCTTCGGAGATGGATGATATGCTCTTGATGCAAAATATTTTCGCGAGTAGGATACTTATTCTGTATGCGAACTATTTCAATGACGCGAAAAGCTTCAATCTCAGTAGGAGTAAGATGAGTAAGGTAGGGCTTAAGGATATCCTCTTCCTCCTCCTCGGCCAGCAGCGCTTGTGCTACCTCCGAGGATGGATCTAAGGTAGCTTTCTTGCCCTTGTCTCCCTTGATGGCGTCCGTAGGCTCCTCCCGCTTCGTCTCGACCTTCATCAGCCAAGCATCTTCTTCCATGTTGTTAGAGGAGCAAGAAGACATGATGCCTGGCTTGATAAATCTGACCGGAAATGGCAAGAAAAGGGAACAGAGGATTTCTCCATGATACGGTGGTTAACAAGTTCGGGAAGTATATATAGATTTTTTTTATCTTAGAGGACAAGCACACGGGAGAAAAACGGAGTACGAAAGGTGTCCGAGGTGGGCACAACCCACCTGGGCGTGCCAGGCAAGCCTGGCGCGCCCTGGTGTATTGTGCCCACCAGGGGACGCTTCCTGGAAGTTTCTTTATTCCCAAAATTCTTAAATATTCTAAAACTGATAAAAAATATTTTGGCGGATTTATCGGAGTCTGTTTACTTACCGTATCACGTACCTCCTTATTTTCACGATTTTGGAGTGCTCCGGAAGGACTCTTTTATGTGCTCTTCCGGTGTCAAAGTTTGGATAATATTACCTTCAACATTAATGGGCATACCTGAGATATAATGCTTTATTCATTGCCCATTGACAACCTTCAGGTTAGTACCTTTAGTATTATTTATTTTGATGGATCCAGACCGGTAAACCTCCTCGATGACATATGGGCCTTCCCATTTTGAGAGGAGTTTTCCTGCAAAGAATCTGAAATGAGAGTTGTACAAAAGAACATATTCTCCAACTTTAAACTCACGCTTTTGAATTCTTTTGTCATGCCATCTTTTGACTTTTTCTTTAAATAATTTTGCATTTTCATAAGCTTGGGTTCTCCATTTATCTAGAGAGCTAATATAAAGTAACCTCTTTTCACCAGCAAGTTTGAAATCATACTTGAGTTCTTTAACTGCCCAAAATGCTTTATGTTCTAACTCAAGAGGCAAATGACAAGCTTTTCCATAAACCATTTTATATGGATACATACCCATAGGATTTTTATATGCTGTTCTATAAGCCCAAAGTGCATCATCTAATTTCTTAGACCAATTCTTCCTGGACCTATTGACAGTCTTTTGCAAAATTAATTTTATTTCTCTATTGCTAAGTTCAACTTGACCACTAGATTGAGGATGATAGGGTGATGCAATTCTATGGTTAACATCATACTTGGCAAGCATCTTACGGAAAGCACCATGAATAAAGTGTGAACCACCATCAGTCATTAAATATCTAGGGACTCCAAACGTTGGGAAAATAACTTCCTTAAGCATTTTAATAAAGGTGTTGTGATCAACACTACTAGTTGGAATAGCTTCTACCCATTTAGTAACATAATCAACAGCAACCAAAATATGTGTATACCCATTAGAGGAAGGGAAAGGTCCCATGTAATCAAATCCCCAAACATCAAATGGTTCAACATCAAGTGAATAATTCATAGGCATTTCTTGACGCTTACCGATATTATCTATTCTTTGATATTCATCACAAGATAAGACGAACTTACGAGCACTTGAAGAGAGCAGGCCAATAAAATCCAGATTGCAATACCTTGTGAGCAGTTCTATCTCCAGCATGATGCCCTCCATAAGCTTTAGAGTGACATTTCTGTAGGATTTGTCCCTGCTAATGCTCAGGTACACAACGTCTAATAATACCATCTACTCCTTCTTTATAAAGATGCGGGTCATCCCAAAAGTAATGTCTTAAATCATAGAAGAATTTTTGTTTTGTTGGTATGTAAAGCTAGGTGGTAAATATTTAGCAACAATGTAATTAGCATAATCAGCATACCAAGGAGTACTATGAGAAACATTTGTTGCAGCTAACTGCTCATCAGGAAAACTATCATCAATAGGTAGTGGGTCATCAATGTACTGATCCTTTTCTATCAATGATACGTATATCAAAATCTTGCAACAAGAGAACCCATCGAATAAGTCTAGGTTTAGCATCTTTCTTTTCCATAAGATATTTAATAGTAGCATGGTCTGTGTGAACAGTTACTTTTGAATCAACAATATAAGGTCTAAATTTATCATAAGCAAACACCACTGCTAAAAATTCTTTTTCAGTAGTAGCATAATTTCTTCGAGCACTGTCTAGGGTTTTACTGGCATAATGAATAACATTCAATTTCTTATCAACTCTTTGTCCTAGAACAGCACCAACAGCATAATCACTAGCATCACACATAATTTCAAAAGGCAAGTTCCAATCAGGTGGTTGAACAATAGGTGCAGAAATTAAGGCTTTCTTGAGTGTTTCAAAGGCTTCTAAGCAATCATCATAAAAAACAAAAGGAATGTCCTTTTGCAAGAGGCTAGTAAGAGGCCTAGAAATTTTTGAAAAGTCTTTGATAAATCTCCTATAGAAACCAGCATGACCTAGGAAACTACGAATACCTTTTATATCTTTAGGACATGGCATTTTCTCAATTGCATCAACCTTATCTTGCTTCACTTCAATAACTCTTTTAGAAATTTTATGACCCAAGACAAAGCCTTCACTAACCATAAAGTGGCACTTCTCCCAATTCAAGATAAGATTTTTTTGTTCACATCTCTGCAAAACTCGCTCAAGATTGCTTAAACAATCATCAAAAGATTTCCCATAAATAGAGAAGTCATCCATGAAAACCTCAACAATATTTTCACAAAAGTCAGAGAATATAGCAGTCATTCATCTTTTAAAGGTAGCAGGTGCATTATATAAACCAAAAGGCATACGTCTATAAGCATAGGTTCCAAAGGGACAAGTAAAAGTGGTCTTTTCTTGATCAGGTTGAGAAACAGGTATTTGTGAGAAGCCAAAATATCCATCAAGGAAGCAAAAGTGTGTGTGCTTAGATAATCTTTCAAGCATTTGATCAAAAAAAGGCAAAGGGTAATGATCTTTTCTAGTTGCTTTATTTAATTTTCTAAAATCAATTACCATTCTATAGCCTGTAACAATTCTTTGCGGAATAAGTTCATTCTTATCATTAGGAACAATAGTAATACCTCCTTTCTTAGGAACACAATGAACAGGACTTACCCATCTACTATCAGCTATAGGATAGATTATACCTGCTTCTAGAAGTTTTAAGATTTCCTTTCTTACCACTTCCTTCATTTTTGGATTTAACCGACGTTGGTGATCAACAACGGGTTTAGCATCAGGTTCCATATTAATTTTGTGCTGACATAGAGTGGGACTAATGCCCTTTAAATCATCAAGAGTATATCCAATAGCAGCCCGGTGCTTCCTTAGAACTTTCAATAATCTTTCTTCTTCATGTTCTGAAAGGTTAGCACTAATAATAACATGATATATCTTCTTTTCATCAAGATAAGCATATTTCAAAGTGCCTGGCAATTGTTTTAATTCAAACACAGGATCACCCTTAGGTGGAGGAGGACCTCCTAGAGTTTCAATAGGCAAGTTGCGTTTAAGCAGAGGACGTTGTTCAAAGAAATTTTTATCTATTTCATTTCTTTCATGCATATGTAAATCATTTTCGTGGTCTAGCAAATATTGTTCTAAAGGATCAGTAGGTGGAACAGCAATAGAAGCAAGACCAATTAATTCATCCTTACTAGGCAATTCTTTTTCATGAAGATTTCTACTAAACTTGGAAAAATTAAACTCATGAGACTCATCACCAAAACTAACACCGACAGTTTATTTCTTACAGTCTGTCTTAGCATTAACTGTATTCAAGAAAGGTCTACCAAAGATAATGGGACAAAATTCATCTTGTGGGGAACCAAGAACAAGAAAATCAATAGGGTATTTTATTTTCCCACACAAGACTTCAACATCTCTAACAATCCCAATTGGTGATATGGTGTCTCTATTAGCAAGTTTAATAGTAACATCTATGTCTTCTATTTCTGCAGGTGCTATGTCTTCCATAATTTCTTGATAAAGGGTGTAAGGAATAACACTCACACTAGCACCCATGTCACATAAACATGATAACAATGATCTCCTATTTTAACTGAGACAACTGGCATGCCAACAATAGGTCTATGTTTATCCTTTTTATCAGGTTTGGCAATTCTAGTAGCTTCTTCACAGAAGTAAATAACATGCCCATCTATATCTTCTTCTAAAAGATCTTTAACCATAGCAATGCTAGGTTCTACTTTAATTTGTTCATCGGGTTTAGGTGTTCTAATATAGCTTTTGTTAACCACAGTTGAAACTTTAGCATGTTCCTTTATCCTAACAGGGAAAGGTAGCTTCTCAATATAAGCAGAAGGAACAACTGGATCAACATTATAAAGTATAGTTTCTTCTTTAACTGGTACCGGTTCTTTAATTTCTTCTTTAATAGGTGGGTGATATTTAAACCACTTCTCTTTAGGGAGTTCAACATGAGCAGCAAATGATTCACAAAAGGAGGCTACTATCTTAGAGTCAAGTCCATATTTAGTGCTAAACTTTTGAAAAGCATCGGTATCCATAAAAGATTTAACACAATCATATTTAATTTTAATACCTGACTCTTTACCTTCGTCGAGTTCCCAATCTTCAGAGTTGCATTTAATTCTTTCCAAAAGATCCCACCGGAATTCAATAGTCCACTCCATAAAAGATCATTACGAGAAAGCCGAGCATAAAAATTTCTGGATAATAATTTCTCTTTAGAGCTCATGATTGGGGCATGAATATAGCATTGACTTAAGCCTCCCCCAAGCTAGAGCGATACTTTCTCCTTCACGAGGCCAAAAATTATATATATAATTCCGATCACAATGAATTAGATGCATAGGGTAAAACTTTTGGTGGAACTCCAATTTCAAACGATTCCAATTCCATGATCCAATATCATCGCATAGCCTATACCATGCCAATGCTTTTCCCTTCAAAGATAAAGGGAAAACCTTTTTCATAACTTGATCCCTGGGTAAACCTGCAAGCTTAAACAATCCACAAATTTGTTCCACATATATCAAGTGCATATCAGGATGTTCGGTTCCATCTCCTGCATAAGGATTAGCTAGCAATGTTCTATCATACCCGAAGGAATTTCATATTCAATATTTTCAGTAGGTGCAATAGGTTGAGGGGTAACTAATTGTGGTTCCAGATGAGGCGAAGATACCCCGAACAAACCCCTCAAAGGATTGTTTTCCATAGTAACAAGTGACAATAAATTTCAGCACACTATATAAATGTTTCCTTACCAAATTCCACTTACCAAAGGCGCTTCACTCCCCGGCAACGGCGCCAGAAAATAGTCTTAATGACCCACAAGTATAGGGGATCAATTGTAGCTCTTTTCGATTAGTAAGAGTGTCGAACCCAACGAGGAGCAGAAGGAAATGACAAGTAGTTTTCAGTAAGGTAGTGTCTGCAAGTGCTGAAATTGTAAGTAGCGGAGTAGTTTGATAGCAAGATAATTTGTAACGAGCAAGTAACGATAGTAGTAACAAAAGTGCAGCAAGGTAGCCCAATCCTTTTGAGGCAAAGGACAGGCCAAAACGGTCTCTTATGAAAAGCAAAGCGTTATTGAGGGTACACGGGAATTTCATCTAGTCACTTTCATCATATTGTTGGTTCGATTTGTGTTCGCTACTTTGATAATTTGATATGTGGGTGGACCGGTGCTTAGGTGTTGTTCTTACTTGAACAAACCTCCTACTTATGATTAACCCTACCACAAGCATCCGCAACTACGAGAAAAGTATTAAGAATAAATTCTAACCATAGTATTAAACTTTGGGATCCAATCAGTCCCTTACGAAATAGTGCATAAACTATGGTTTAAGATTCTGTCACTCTCGCAACCCACCATCTAATTGCTACTCCACAATGCATTCCCTTAGGCCCAAATATGGTGAAGTGTCATGTAGTCGACGTTCACATGACACCACTAAGGGAATCACAACATACATACTATCAAAATATCGAACACATATCAAGTTCACATGATTACTTGCAACATGATTTCTCCCGTGACCTCCAGAACAAAAGTAACTACTCACAAATGATAAACATGCTCATGATCAGAGGTTTATTAAATAGCATATTGGATCTGAACATATAATCTTCCACCAAATAAACCATATAGGAATCAACACTACTAGTCACCCACAAGCACCAATCTATAGTTTCGGTAACAAGATTGAACACAAGAGATGAACTAGGGTTTGAGATGAGATTGTGCCGTTGAAGATGTTGATGGAGATTGCCCTCCTCAAAATGGGAGAGTTGTTTGTGATGATGAGGACGATGATTTCCTCCTCCGGGAGGGAAGTTCCCCCGACGGAATCACTCCGCCAGAGGGCAAAAGTGCTCCTGCCCAAGTTCCGCCTCGAGGCGGCGGCGTTTCGTCCCGAAAGTCCTCTTCTTATTTTTTCTAGGTCAAAATGACCTATATACCAGAAGGTGGGCCGAGGAGGCCATAACCCAGCAGGGCGCGCCTGGGGGCCCTGGCGCGCCCAAGTGGGTTGTGCCCACCTGGTGGCCCCCCTCTGGTAGTTATTTGCTCCAGTAATTCTAATATATTCCATAAAAAATCTCCGTGAAGTTTCAGCTCATTTGGAGTTGTACAGAATAGGTAGCCTGACGTAGCTTTTTCAGGTCCAGATTTCCAGCTGCCGGAATTCTCCCTCTTGGTGTGTACCTTGCAAATTATGAGAGAAAAGGCATTAGAATTACTCCAAAAAGCATTATTATGGATAAAAACATTATAAATGACAGTAAGAAAACATGATGCAAAATGGACGTATCAGTGCCCATTTCGTGCTTCAAGGTGAAGAACGCTTGGTGATCGTCCACTTCTACACGATGACATCATCTCTTTCCCATGGTGATTTGGATTTTGATCCGAGGACATATCTTTCCCAATGGGAGGGGATGATGCGGAGCATCCTACGGACATCACGATGTAAAGAGTCCGTTTGGCAAGTGACACATGCCACATCTACTTCACATAATAAAGGTGAATCATCTCCTTTAAACGTGTCCATTTGTATCCTTTGAGGATGGTATACTACTTGACCCCTCTCTCATGTGCATACATAGGTGTGAGCGGAGCTACATTCATCGAGGAGAAGTCCAAGCTCAAGAGTACACATACACCTTCAACGAGGAGCATGCACGGAAGAACCCCAAGGCCACAAGGAAGAAGGAGGCAACCACCAAGAAGAAGGCTGCAGTTCCCAGATGACCCCGCGCCCACGGGCCACCCAGAAGCCTTTTGGAGGCAAAGACGCGCACCCTCGTGCACACGGGACCCCCGTGCGCACGGGCTAAGTCGCTCGCCACCTGGATACCCTGTGCGCACGGGCTCCACTTACCCCGTGCACACGGGGCTGCCTGTGTGCAGCTGCGGGCTTTGCCCATGTAATGCCCATTACACCCCTGCTTACCCCTTCATCCCGTAGGGCTATATATACTTTTCCATCTCCTCCATTTAGGGATGGCTACGAATAGATCTAGACATTAGAGCTTAACTCATGTATCTCCCCTTGTGGGATTTCTCTTGAGAGAGAGAGAGAAGACTCCATTGGAGTCCAAGACCTCCATTAGAGAAGGTCCTTAGGGATTCAAGACCCCCTTGAGGGAAGGATCTATGTAGATCATCAAGACTTCATCTCCTTCATAGGATTTGGGATGAACTTTACCATGTATCTTGTTTCCCTTTGGTTGTTCTTGTACCTTGTGAATCTCATGTGTTTGTGAGTCTAGTGGATGTATGATTGGACTTGTCTTGAACGTTCCTCTTGTGATTTCCCCCTCTCGTTCTTCATGTTCTTCACGTTCTTCGTGGACCCCTCTCCAATTCGTGAAAGATCTCCACTCAGGGTCTCCACCCTACAACACACATCCTCCATTTCAATATGACATCAGACCATCTTTTCGCTTGTCCTCTTTGCCGTCCTTGTCGTCGGTGGTTGTAGTACCAGTTGTCACTAACTAAGGTTGGCCAGGTCCAATAGCTGGATCGTTGATTCTCGTTCGTGTCCGGTGAGATCAAGAGCGTCGAACAAAGTTTTTTTATGATCCGGCTAATATAATAGCGAAAAGCACCGCACATAATATATGTCCGTGTTATAATGTAAATTGAGTAATTTGTGTCGGTAGACCATGAAAAATTATTCAGGTTTAAATAAAAGCAAAACAATGTTTTTAATTGGTCGAGTTTTTTTCTTTGTTGCTCGTTCGTGTCCGGTGAGATCAAGAGCGTTGAACAAAGTTTTTTTATGATCCGGCTAATATAATAAGGAAAAGCACCGCACATAATATATGTCCGTGTTATAATGTAAATTGAGTAATTTGTGTCGGTAGACCATGAAAAATTATTCAGGTTTAAATAAAAGCAAAAAATTGCTTTTAATTGGTCAAGTTTTTTTCTTTGTTGCTCTCACTTGAGAGCAAAAAGAAAACATTTTTCATTTGGAAAAAGTGAATATTTTTTAGAACACAAATATTTTGCGAAGCTGTGAACAAAGAAATTTAAACTCGGACATTAAAAAATATTTTTGCCATGGATCACTATCTTACCTTTTTTTTTTGAGAAAAATCACTATCTTACCAACCACTGTAAATTGCCTTTTTTTGAGCGAACCACTGTAAATATGCCCTGTGCACTCTGGTCGGATCGCGGTCTGAAATGGGCCGCTGATATCAATCGACCCATGGGATCCAACGGCCCAACTGCAGCCCTAAACCAAGCACAACGCTAACAGAACCCAACGCCTCTCCTCCTAGGGCTCCACCAGCCGCCGGCTGTCCCGAAGTGTTCCACTCTGGCTCTGCTGCCGCCGACGGCCGGAGCAGTCCCCCAAGTCAGGATCCGACGACTCGGGGGAGCAGAAAGGAAGAAAATCCAACTGCGCGCACCCTGAACTGGGGGAGAGGACGAGGTGCCCTATGAGCGCGATTCACAATTGTCTGATGCGTGGAAGAATCAGCTTCAGATGGATCGAGGAGATGGCCTGAGCTGGGGTGGCGCACAGCGCACGGGGAACAGGTACGCAACCCTAGCAACTCCTGGTAGCGAAGGTAGGAGAGCGGAGGTGCGTGGGGGAAGCTCGGCGGAAGCCGAGCGAACAGCAAAGGCGCAAATGCAGTCCAAGATCAAACGCAGAAACACACAAGGGATCACCTACTTCGGTCTCGTATGGAAGAAAAACAAGAGCGACATGAATGCTATCAACGCGGACGATGTTATCCTTGGAAGCAAGGATGGTGTAGGTTCGTCCATGAAACCAATCTGCTGTCTCTGTCGCAAGCGATATTCCCCAGACTTGATGTACATCCGGTGTGAGAGGTGCAGAAGTAAGCTGATTCCACCTTTGACCTGCCATTTTTTAAGCAAGCAATTTTCGTTTTGCGTTATCTTACCGATCTTTTCCGCATCTTGATATTCTCCTGTATACAGATTGGTTCCATGGAGATGCCTTGAGACTTGAGGAGGCAAAGATTGATGAAGTCATATCCTATAGATGCTGCAGATGTCGGAGGAGGGCAATACCGGGATGTCCTCATTCAGATGATTATTATCATAAGAGGCCTGAACCAGAACCTGTCATCCAAGAAAGTGCAGCTAATATTCCCTCAAGTGAGGAAGCTATTGGCGCAGCAGATGAAAATACATCAAGTGCTTCATTTGGTATATTCGAACAAACTGTAGAAGATATTCATGCTGATTCCTCAGTGCACATGGAAACCTTTGTGCTGGGAAGTAATCAAGAGATGAACTTTGTGGATGGTTCTTACAATTCCGCACATCCATTCGATAAAGTAGATATTAAGCAGGCTATGAAGGTAACACTTGTTCTACCCACAATCTAAAATTGGCATGCTCAGTTTACCCAACTTAAGTTTTTTCCTCCACAGATTTCTGTAGGTTTTTTTAAACGAAAATCATTGTTTGTCAGTAGTTCACCCGTTTCTTTTTGCACGTTTCAATAGCTCATCATTGTATGGTCTCAATTGAACATAAGAAATATTTGTAGCTGTTTTATTGCCGATTGACAATTCTTGGTCTGCATATCCTATTACTTCGATGTATGCCATAATTTTAAGATTCAAGTGCAACAGTAATGAAAGGTGCTTGCAGTTCTTTAGTGCATATGGCTCTAGCCCCAATATGATCATCTATGTGTATGCGAGCAGAGTTGTTAGTATATACGGGAAATATCTAGTGCTCTAAAAGCATTTAGCCAAGTTGGAAATCACAATGTGTGTACATTCATTTATAATGTGTGTCTACTGTCTAAATTGAAATTTGAGTGCAGTTTACTGGAAAAGTGATATTTTATAACAAACACTGGACAAGAGTTCAGTTGCAGTCCATGATATTTTATTTTTGAAAAATCTTGGTTTATCAATTATTCAGGACGCTCGGCCATATGATGCATGCTTTGCATGGTATACGCCTGGTAGTGGTACCTGCCAGCAATTGGACCCTATGGATCCTGTGGATGATGTCCCCCTGCCAGATCCCACAGTGGAGACCAACTTTGAGAAAGACCAAACTGCCGCACTTCACAGAGCTGTATGTGTTATCTTGTCTGCGTAATTCATTCATATTGCCGTGTGATGTTTTTATCGTAAATGCACTTCTTGCAGTATGGTGGTTTTCGGGTTGTTGCTGCGGAGACTGGCTCATTATATGAGCGGATTAGACAGGGGGATTATCTCACTAATGATGAGATCATGGGGACCTTGGACAAGCTTCAGAAAATTGCTCTACACCAAATGAAGGATATTGCCAGCCATGGCGTAGTCTACTCTGAGGTCCCAACACAACCAATGCACAACGCAAGCACCTCCAACACCCGGCCATCTGATCACCAGAGTAGCCTCTAAGACTCTAGCACCAAATGTGATTGCTACAGCATCGTAATGAACTATGCTATCAAGTGAGTAAGCTTTTCTATGGTTGCCGAGAATAATGTTCAATTAATAAGTAATCCTTATCATTGAAGTAATTCCAGAACTCTAGAAACCATGAAGAATTTATTCCATTTTTCTATTTGGATTTTAGCAAACAGGCGTTTACATGAGATTAGTTAAGTAGGTTTGCCTTAGTTGTCTGCTATAAGATAGCCACTTGGAGTCAGATTTCTCTTCCTGGTAGAAAGAGTGACAATGCAGTTTTTGTTAAATAAATTATTAAAACAAGTGCACCAGTCGGTTTCACAGCAGTTGGAGCCTACTTTATCAGATCAAGTTCAAGTGCTGAACCATGAACAAATTGGTGATTTACTGCAGCCCTGTAGCCAGTTCCACTGCAGTTGGAGTCCACTACTAAATTGGGGCCAACTGCAGCGTGCAGGAGGTTGTTGTGAGGGAGACGGGGGTCATAGGCTGTGTAATTGCGTTGGGATCTACTAGTCCAGGGTTCATTGTTTGTTGTTTTAGGTGTATACTGCAGTCTATATGCCCTAGCGGTGCAGACTGTACATGCCAGGGGGGCCTCCCCCAACTTTTTTTAAGGAAAACTGCAAGCAAAGCCCTGTCAGTATTTTTTACTCAAACACGCATCTAATTTCGTGTTGTTTTGTGTTAAAGAAAACACCAAGAAGGCGCAAATTGCCTGCGCCGACAAACAAAAATACTGTACAAAAAGTACCAGCCTGTCTAAGAGGATCTCCAACCACAAATAGCTAATTTGGCCCCCTATATGTCCGCGGACAGCATGGGCTCGCCCCTCATTTGTCCGTGTCCGCAACAGCGCTCCCCATTTCCTAACCCTCAAATACATACACAAGCATGCAACGTCGATCAATACACGTACTTCGATTCCATAGCACATAGTTCATACATAGTCTGAAGATAGCATAGGGAAGTTCATCATACTCCCTCCGTCCCAAATTACTTGTCGCAGAAATGGATGTATCTTGAACTAAAAATACGTCTAGATACATCCATTTCTATGACAAGTAATTCAGGACGGAGGGAGTACATGCCATCAGACTACCACAATAACGGCATGTTCTAATAATTCATAACTATATATAGGCTAAAGCATAAAGTAAAGTAGGACTATAGATAGGGGAAGTTCATCGATGGCCACCCTTGCCCTTGTTGTCTTTGTCGTGGAAGTAGAGGTCGAAGGTGAAGTAGGGCTAGCCACCGGTGCTGGAAGTGTTGGAGGCGGTACCGGACATGTTCTTGTCCGATTACGGGGGCCGGTCGGCGAGGGCACAAACGGCTTGGGTTTGCTCCTTCGTGAGGGCATGGGCGGCACATGCTTGTTGCTTCGCGAGGATCTGGGCACGGGCTTCCTCCGCGCCCTTGTTCTCTGCGGCACGGCACGACTCCTCAATGCCCTCTCCACGAGGGCCTCAATGCCCTCTCCATGAGGGTTTTGGCGTTGATCCAGCGGTGGTGGCGCGCTTCCGACTCTTTGGAGGCCAGGGACCGCTGCTTGACGGCACGGACGACCGGATCCTCCTCGGATCCGGAGGGCACCGGTACCGCAGCGGACAAGCAGAAGCCGCGGCGTGCCTTCGCCTTCTCACGGTGGGCACACTGTGTCTCGACCTCGGAGGAACCACCGCAGCTATCGCATCCGCGACCCTGCGCATTGTTGTTGTTGGCCTCAGACTTCGAGGCCGATGTCGGCACAGGGACAAGCGCCCTCGGCTGGGGTTGCGACGATAGAGCGGACACACGACGCTGCAAGCTTCTGCTGGATGCGGTGCCGCTGTTGGATCCGCATCTGGGCAGCTGTGACGGTGGAGCTCGGGTCTCGACCCTGGACTGGTAGAGCGCGAACCGGACAGCTATCTCCTGCTCGTCCGAGTAGGCACTGAGCTCCTAGTCGATGCCATCATCGGATCTGGACCTGGCGGACTCAGATCTGTTGCTCGCCATACCGGAGATGACCAGAGAGGAGCGAGGCCGAGCGGAAGCAGAGTGGACTGTTCAAAATGGCTAGGATTGCGTCCAGGGCGCTAAAGCGTGCTGATAATGTCAAGAGAGGTCAGGGTAGACCGAACTTGACATGGGAGGAGTCTGTAAGAGAGATCTGAAGGACTGGAGTATCACCAGAAAACTAGCCATGGATAGGGGTGCGTGGAAGCTTGCTATCCATGTGCCAGAACCATGAGTTGGTTCCCAACTTGTTTGGGACTGCAAGGCTTTGTTGTTGTTGTGTTGCGTCCAGGGTGTGGATTGGGCTGGATTTTGTGCTGTCAGGATGGGCCGGCCTGACTAGGCGGACGCGTCCGGGCGGCCCCACATATGAGCTGGGTTTGAGGGGGGCGGAACAGCGGGGACATTTGGGCTAGGTATTTTGGGGGGGGGGGGGGGGGGGTCTGCCCGGACATACGGGGGTGGAATAGGGGGTCCTGTTGCTTACTGTCATGGGAAGGGGTGCCATGTCAGCTTCCTGCACTCCTGAAGTTGTCATTTGCCATATGAGTGAGCAGCTGCAGCCCTAGATCTCTGAATACTGCACCAGACATGGCGCGCAAACGAGCACCCTGTGAGCAGAGGGGAAATGGTTTCAGGCTCCTGTTCACAGAGAGGGCATGCCCGCCAGGTGACCCATTCCAACATCTGTTCTTCGCTGCAAACCAACTGAAATCTTGCATTTCAAAGGAGCCCAGCAATGCTAATTTTGCCGCCAGAGGGGAGCTTCAGTCCGGCCATCAAAGAAAGCATTCCAGGCAGAGTTGGTGGAGTATAACCAGTTCGGCATCAGATAAAGGTATCCTCAATCTTTGGAGCGAGTTGAACGCTCCCAACAAGCTCCCTAGGTGCAAGTACTCCATGATTCCTCATGTCACAAACCCAGCGATCATCCGCTAGATCATCTGCAACTGGTCTGCTGCGCACTCCGTGCTTGCTGACTGCTGCCACCACCTCCGGAGCTAAGTCAGCAATTGATTGACGGTCGATCAAACCATCTAACCAGAACTTGGTGCCTTTTGCAATTCCCTAGAATGACCTTTTTTTTTGGCATGAAACATCACTGTGGCGTTCCTGTCGTAGTTGAGTTTGAACTGAGCCATGGGCCTGTCGAGGCTGGTGCCGCCGCAGCCATGGCCACCTTAGGCACCGCGCCCACCTCATCTTTTGCAGGTTCTTCACCCCAATGCCTCTGTACTCAGTCTGTTGGCACCATGCACGACACACAGGACTCTTGACTCCTTTTCGAAAAGAAGCTGCTCTTCTTTTTTATCTATCGCCTCACACTAACCATCTGGGCACATCCACTGCCAGCAGGTTATGAATTGGAGCAGCTGATGTGACTGTTCAACTAGCACCAGTTTACCGCCCTTTATCATCACACCTAGCTGTCCGTCAATCTTGTCCAGAATCTGTTGAAAGCCCTGATAGTCTTAAACCCAAATTCGCATCCATACGGACTCGAACCCGGATGGTGAGATCATACATCTGCTCTTGTGCACTTTTTTGAGAGAAAATCACATCTGGACTTGGGAAAGATGGGGGTAGAATGATCTTTCTGTGCTCTTAACTGATGGATATGCTTACAATCCCTAAAACAAAATCGGTTCTCACGGAAGAATTGCAATGCAATAAATTCTGTTGGCATAATGAAGAATGAGGTTGCACTTAGTGGCGAAAACAAAACTGCATTTCATATTTTACTAATTTCTCTGTGCCGCTAAAAGGTTGCTGCTTATAAGATTTTATTTTCTGAGGAACTTAGTGAACACAATATTTTATTCCAATCTGTTCGTACATTGTAATTATGAACAGAAGCAATGTTTCTCTTGGTTTACATACATGGTTATTGATGCCTATACAATAGGAATGTGATAATTCAGAAAGGTTCACTTGACAATCGATACTGAAAACCACAATGTAGTCCATAGAACATCAACTCGCCCTATTTTGTGGAGTAAATCTATGCTGCTTTAGGTTCAAATATGTTTTTACCCTATCAACATGCCCTTTTTATATATTGGTTTTTGTCCGTGTTATCAGATTGCATGTGATCAAGGCATTGTAATTTGGACTCCAGCAAGATTCACCTCAACAGTATGATATTTTTTTCTCGAAGCGGATCAACAGTATGATTTAAGCAATTTGTCTGCATTCTTTTTTAGGTGATCTCTCATCAATGCGGCTTGCTCCTTGGGGTTATACTTGAAGCAACAAAGCTGGTTTTTGTGATGATGCTGTTAAGGAACATTTCTTATACTGACGCTGCATAACCCATACTAGCAGCCCATGCCAATATACCCCGTTTTGAGTTCTGTCACCGATGTCTAATTATCTTGGAAGTTCCTGGCTGTACCGTGTTGCTGCTGCATGTGGCGCTGTCACCACTTACCAGCATTTAAGGAGTATATCTTTTTGTTTCTTGCAAAAAAGTTAAGGAGTTTATTTTTCTTTTTGAAAAAATTTAAGGAGTACATTTTTGG
Source organism: Aegilops tauschii subsp. strangulata (assembly GCF_002575655.3). NCBI lineage: Eukaryota > Viridiplantae > Streptophyta > Magnoliopsida > Poales > Poaceae > Aegilops > Aegilops tauschii. Next base: position 234,109,740 of record NC_053039.3, read on the forward strand.
CCTTTATGACCATGATTGCTGCAAGCTGGCATGCTCTGTGGACCGTTCTTGAGTTATATACATGTTCTGGGTCGTCTTACTAGGCATGTACGTTGCGCATTCTGGCAAAAGTTGTTTTGCTCGTGGAAATACACCGTGTACCCCAAAATACCTGAGATTGTTTGTTTATATGTACAAACAAATTTCAAGAAACCAAGCCATGTGAAATAAACGACCAGCCTCTTGCTATGAGACAGACTGGTAAAAGTACTTATGACCTAAAGAGGCATGTCCCGAATAGGAAACGATTTGCACCAGCAGGCTAGCACTAGATTGATCTGTACGAGGAATGATGGGTCGAATAGTGCCAACCCATTCATGGTGACTTTTTTTGTACTACAAAATTCTGCATCAGTTGATAAGAGTCGGGCGTGAATTCTTTTCGATTGTATTGCGCCGATGCGAAGTTTCGGATCAACCCTTTATGAACAGTGCGCGTGATAACGCGGCGTGTACAACAAACATGTTGCTGGTACGCGATAAGCAAAGCAGCTGAGAGCAGAGCACTGGCCCAAGCAGAATTGCAACTAGGCGTGTGTGCGTGTGTGTGTGGCAGTCGCTGGCACGCCACGACCAGTCTACCCGTAAAAACCTGGAGGAGCAGGTCAAGCCCGGTGCTTGGCGCGCGCCAACCGTTGGCCCGGCCTCCCCCTAGCCCTACTACCTCTACCCCGAGCGAGCAGTGCACCACCCCCTCCTCCCCTGACACCCACGGCGACTCCCTCCACCGTTTTGAATTTGAAAAAAGTGCAGCGCCACCCCGCCTCCATCCTGCTCGCTCGCGTCGCCGGGGCAACGAGATCGAGCGGCCGTCCGTCGTACCACTGCCGCTGCCCTCCCGCTTGCCCGGTTGAGCCGAGCCAGGCGGGCTGGACGGACACGACGAGGGGACCTGCCACGCACGCGGTTCCCCCTACCCGTCCATCCGCACCGGGTCGCGCCCGCCATCCGCCCGCACCACGTGAGCTGGCCCCGCCCCTCACTCCCACCGCCCGCGTGGCCCCACCTCGCGTCACGTGGATCCGGCTCCAGCAGCGCGAGTAACCCGACCCGCACAAGGCGACACGGACCGGAGTGACGCGACGCGAGCCCGAGTGCGGCCTTGCCCTTGCCTTCCCCTCCTCGTGCTCGCTCGCCTCGCCTCGCCTGTGCAGTTCTCGCTCTCCCTTTCCTTTTCCTCAACCCCTTCCCTTCCCTGCCCTGCCCTCCTCGCCCATTCCTCATCTGCTCCTCGCCTCCACCCCACCACCTCCTCCTCCTCGCTCCCGCCGCCCCCACCCCCGCCCCCGTCCCCCCCGCCGCCGCCGCGCAGCCCTGCGAATCCCCGCCGCCGATCGACTCCCGACCGCCCGATTCCCCGCTGTTCCTCGCTCCGGGCCTTGGGCTGTCACGCCGCCGCCAGCGCGTCGCGAGGTTCAGCGGACTCTCCAGATTCGCATCTAACCACACCCGGCCACTCCGTGAGCCCGCCCCTCCGGGAATTCTGCCGGAATCTCGCCCGGGGAGCTCGCGATTCGCGGCGCGGATGCTTGTCTAGGCAGGCGCCGCGCCACTCGGTTCGCTAGGGTTTTCGCGTCCGATGCTATGGACCCCGCGGCGGCTCAGCCCCGGGAAGCTGCTGATCGGACGCCTGCCGAGGACCCTCCCGCCGTCGCCACGTCCGCGGCGCCACTTGCTGACGAGGTGGTGGAAGAGATCGCGGAGGCCAGCGCGGCGGCGGGACTGGGAGAAGAAGAACCCCCTGCTGCGGCGCCCGTGGCCGTCACGAGTGAGCCCAAGGCGGAGGAGACGGCTGGAGGCACCACAACGGAGCAACAGAGTATCGTCTTGGCCTTGCTGAGTGGGGGGAAGATGGATGCGGACGATTGCTGCACGGGGGACGCAGATCATGCTGCGGCCCCTGTGGCGAGCGAAACGAAGACTGTGGTAGATGACATCACCATTCAGGAGCAAGAGCATGCTCTGGCAACTGAGGTGAAGATGGAGGAAGAGGATCAACAGCCCACCCAACCTGCTGCTGCCCGTCAGGTGAAAGAGGAGGAGGGGGAATGCTTGGTGGGCCGCTACATCAGCCAGACTGCTGATGATGGTACAAGGATTCGTCTTGGGAAGGTTGCATCATACGACACCAGCATTGGGACCTACAGCGTGGTGTTTGAGGATGGACAGAGTGAGGAGCTGGGGCATCCTCAGCTCCAGGAGTTACTCATGACTGAGGAAAATGGTGCATCTGGCATGAAAGTTAGCTGCAGGAAGAGGAAGCTGGACCTGGTCGTTTCATCAGGGACCGCCACGGTGCTCAATGGTCCGCCAACTACTAGACAGAAGGTTGATGCATGTCAAATGCCTGATGCATCCCAGCAAAGTGGATCTGGCTCAGATGTATCAGAGGATGTGGAATCTTCCAGCAATTCATCAGATTCTACTAAAGAATTGGCAATCGTAACGTGCCTGCCAGTTCAGGGCCCAGAGTTGCCTCCGTCATCAGGCGATATTGATGTGCCGGGGGAGTCCATAAGTCACCTCTTTTCTGTTTATAACTTCCTCCGTTCATTCAGTGTGCAGCTGTTCCTCAGTCCATTTGGCATGGATGATTTTGTTGCATCCATTAATTGCTCTGTGCAGAGTACATTGTTCGATGCTGTACATGTCTCGCTGCTGCGGGCGCTGAGGCGGCAGCTTGAGACTAAATCCTCTGAAGGATCAGAGCTTGCTTCAAATTGCTTGAAGTATGTAACCTATCAACCCTCCATTTGGTGGAATCATTATCATTTTAGTGAATCTTGTGTCCTTTTACTTCAATACTGATTTTTTTCTGTCAATTTTTCTCAAATATTTGCAGGTATCTAGATTGGTCATTGCTAGATGCACTGACTTGGCCAACTTTGTTACTGGAGTACCTCTATGTAATGGGTTGCATCAAGAGTCTAGGGGGGAAGAGTTTTGCTCGAAGCCTCTTGGCCCTTGAATATTATAAGCTTCCTGTTACCATGAAGCTTAGGGTCCTCCAAATACTCTGCGATCATGCCATTGATTCTGAAGAACTCAAAACTGAACTGGAGGCACGGGAGGCCTATAATGAGGAACTGGAATATGAGATGGATTCCAGTAATTTCTCAGAGGCTGGATCACGAGTAGTCCTGACTAGGCCCTCAAGGGTTTCTGCTTGCAAAAAGATTGAAGATTCCCAGAATCTGGAAGCTGCTCCAAATGTAACAAGTCCAGAAGCTGTTGTAGCAAATGCATCCCTGGATGGCAACAGTGACGATTGCCGAATATGTGGAATGGATGGGACTCTTGTATGCTGTGATGGCTGCCCATGGGCATATCACTCAAGATGTATTGGTCTGAACAAAGCATTTCTGCCCCAGGGACTTTGGTTCTGTCCAGAATGTGTGGTTAACAAGCTTGGGCCAACATCTTCAAGGATAGAGCGTGGGGCAAGAGGAGCTCAAATGTTTGGCATTGACATGTGTGAGAGACTCTTCCTGGGATCCTGCAACTATCTGCTTGTGTAAGTTCTTGCATCTCAATCCTGCATTATTTGGTGTTTACCAGCGATCCAAGAAATAGAGCGATTATCTTAATTAGCTGTCATTTAGAACTCGTTGGTTGTTTCCATTTCTTTGGATGTCAGGCTTGCTCTTTGCGCTTGTTGGGTTCGACGAAGCAGTTTTTTTTTCCTTGTAAAGCTCGGGCCATTCTTTTGGAAAAGGTGTTTTTTTTTACATATTTTCTGCCACATGTGGAGGCCCCCCTATGGACTCCACTACTTTCCCAACATTGTGGATCATCGAGGCGCCAGATTTCCCTCTGCGGCCCACGAACCCGGAGGGCTTTTTCATAGACATAGAGGGTGGTTCTACTTGTGAGAGTTCTTTCGGTGGAGGGGAACCTTCTACTAGAAACCCTTCCCCGTCCCTACGTTGCTAGTTGGTAGTCATAGAGCAATGGAATCTCTGGGGCACATTTTCTCATTCACTCTGCATAGCCAGTCCTACATCGATAAATGCTGCTATTAATGTTGAATTTTACAGTACATGTTTCCTTTTTTTTTGGGGGAGGGGGGGGGGGGGGGGTCTGAAATAAGGGCAAACATGTGAGCTGTATAAGGTTAGGTGGAACTTAATTAATGTAGGGAAAACCATATTCTATTGGACCTGATAACCACAGTTATGAATTTAAGGACAGCAAGTCTTCTACTATCATATGCCCTTCCTAATCTCATGTAGTTCAGCCATTTGTTTCGTCTTTCCCCTTTGTCAATTCTGCTTTTGCACCTGTTCACAGCTGACTCTTGATCCGTATTTTTTTTAGTGCGTAGCCGTAGTTTGAGTGCTGCCCCATAAATACCAGCCTTTTTCTCCGGCCTGTACCTGGAAATATATTTCTGTCCTAAATTTTCTTTAATGGTAATTCTGTCAAATAATGCAGGACTGAAACATCTTCGAATGCAGAGTCTTATGCAAGTTATTACAATCAGTATGATGTTGTCAAGGTCATCCAAGTACTTGCCCTTTCAGATGCATATACAGCTATATGTAGGAGAATAACAGAGTACTGGCCCCACCTGCTAGATGTATTTCAGAACGAGAGGTCAAAAATAGGTAAAAATACTGATGCAAGCTATGCTCTACAATGCAATACGTTGCTGAGTGCTACTCCAAATGAAGCAGTAGATGGAAGTGTCCGTTCAATCTTAAAAGATGGTGGTGAGAGTAAAACAGCAGTATTTTCTGAAGTAGATGTGCAGCACAAATTTGTGGCTAATCAATTTACAGTGTGCTCTGGCGATCAACTGGAGGAACAAAACATGGTGACTAGTGTAGATGGTACTGAGAACAACAACCTACAAACTTCTTTAGCTCAGAATGACGTACATACTACACCAATCAATGGAGCTTTTGGATCCTCGGGGTTATCCTCAGTTTCTCATCAGAATGGCTCCATGGTAGCTGGTTTGTCTAACATAACACATGCACAGCCAGCATATCCGTTAATTCGTGCAGACTTGTCCACCTCCTTTTCAGGGATGAAAGATAATGCCATGTCCAGAGAAGATATTGGGAGCGCCATTTCTGTGAAGGCAGACTCATCTTCTGCATCTCAAAATAAACATCCCTTTGGAAACGTGATTGGTGGCAAGGCAGCTAAATTGTCATCATTTAAACCTCAGGCTTACATGAATCTTTACAATCATGGCAATATCGCAGCATCTGCTGCCGCTAATCTAGCTGTTCTTACATCAGATGAAGGAAAAGTTGCAGCATCTCAAGTCATCACAAATCCAAGGAAGAAAATGGCTGCTGACTGCGCTCTACAAGTGAAAGCATTTTCCTCAGCAGCTGCTCAATTTGTTTGGCCATGTACCGAAAAGAAGGTTATGGAAGTCCCAAGAGATAGATGTGGCTGGTGCCTTGCCTGTAAAAGTTCGGCAATTGGAAATAAAAAGGCTTGTTTTCTTAATTTAGCCACTGCAAATGCTTCCAAAGGATCTGCTCGCATTTTTAGTGCCATGCATGTAATCAAAGGTTCCGAGAGCCATTTCCCCAGCATCGTTGCTTATCTGACCAACATGGAGGAGAGTTTACGTGGCCTTTTAGTTGGTTCCCTACAAGACATGCAGCAGAGACAACGATGGCATAAACAGCTACAAGAAGCTTCCAACTGCAGAACTATAATACCCCTCTTGCTTGAAGTGAGTTCTAGGATTCAAACTAATTTTTAAGTATCCTTGATACTTGTCAGTAATACTTTGAAGAACAGAATTGTTGGTTTACCACTTTACTTGTGCGTATTTAGGGACACACTAGTTAATAGTCACGTCATCACGTGGAATCTAGTGTTACTTTCCAGCAAAAAAATAAATATCTAGTGTTACAAAATCAGGAAACATAGTTAATGCAGCATTTAGTCTCTGCGTGTTTCAATCGTGTCTTCATTACAGACGTATTTTCTGGGGAAGGGACCAACTCTGAATTGCAGCCCTTGACCCACCTTGACCCAATGAAGGGATGGTCAAGACCTCACAGCTTTCAAATACACAATAAGGCTGGTCATAGTGGGAGTAACTTAGCTAGTAACATAACGCACCCCAAGGCAAGTTTGCTTATGTGGCAAGTAGTTAATGAGGAGAGAGGTTTTTTTGGTAAATAATATGTTACTGTAACATAACACACCCCAATGCAAATGAGTCTACATCTAAGTAAATGAAGGCTTGCATGATAGAAACATAGACTAGTAACATATGCATGTTACTAGTCTAAGTTACTTCCCACTATGACCAGCCTGAGATCACTGAGCCTTCAAATACCCCACCACCTCGCAGCTACAGTGATCCCAAGCAATTCCGCGTTCACTGGCGAGGCACACAACCACCTCTCTAAACCTTAATAACAACCGGGCGGAGGATTTCAACATGCCATATACACCTCGGTCTCCTGTAATAATGCCACGAGAACTGATCTCGTATTCTTTTTCTTGGGTCGGTCGAGATCCACCACACAAAATCTTTCCATATATAGCTTGAATTTGAACTCATACCTTATACGAGTATTTATTGATTTTCTTCAATTGTTTGAGATTGCAGAAATTGCATGGATAACTCGATAATATATTTAGATGGAGTCTGCCTCTCCTTCTATTTTTGTATTTCTAGTTGGATTCAAGGGTTAAGATACTGTACTTTCTGCAACTTTACTAAGTTTTGGTGCATCCTAAAGAAAAATATGGTTATGGGAGCTAGTCTTGAAGAAAGGACATGAACAAGTGTGGTAATCAATAGCAGATTTGGGGGAGGGTTTCTGCAATGGTAGCAAATAGAGGCGATATACAGGGGTAACATAACTAGGCATATTTCTAGAAACAGAGTAACTCAATCTAAAAGGTATATTCCAATAAAAGCTGATATGAATATGTTATTATATGACGCAACTACGCAAGTAAAGAGCAGAAAAGTGTGGGTGGCAATTTTGTGAAGCGCTTCATGGAAAGGTCTTTATTAGGCAAAATAAAATAATATGGAAAATATAATGGCATATTTAGTGCTGTTACATTCGTGCTAGTATCACTTGCTTCTGTGCATCAAGTTGGGTACACAATAATAGCCGTAACATAATGTTGAGAGCCCTGCAGAAATTATTGCATTAAATAGCAGTGGAAAACAAAATATATTTGTTATCTAATAAAAAGTTGCTACATTTCGTGTGCAGTTGGAGAGCAATATTCGTGGGATAGCATTTTCTGCAAGCTGGTTGAAGCTAATGGATGATTGGCCTGTGAAATCTCCTGGTGTATCTGCTGGACCATCCCGTTCTGCAGCATACCAAAAACGTGGAACTGGTGGAAGGCGGGGCAGAAAACGTTTGTTGGCATCTGAATCTTCTACTGTTACTGATGATGACAAGAGCTGGAAAGAGGTAAATTGGTGGAATGGAGGAAATATTTCTAAATGTATTTTGCAGAAGGGGGTTCTTCCAAGTTCGGCCGTAAGAAAAGCTGCTCGTCAAGGTACTGCTCATCTTTGGCTATTGTTATGACTATCATTCCATCCTCTGTTTGCATTGAGGGTAAGAATAAATTGACATGTTATGTTGCTCAATAGGTGGTAAAAGAAAGATAGCAGGTCTATCTTATCATGAAACTTCCAATTTTCCAAGACGAACTCGACAATTTGGTTGGCGAGCATGTGTTGGGTTAAGCCATAATTCATCTCAACTTGCTCTGCAGGTTAGCATCTTGAACATGATTCCTAATGTTTAAAAGAGTTACTCTGACTTAAATTAACAATGTTCCTAATATATATATATCTATCTCAGGTTAGATACCTTGACGCTCATATAAAATGGAAGGAATTCATCCCTCCAGACCAAATTCCTTCAGATGGAAAAAGTTCTGATGCTGACCATTCTGCTTTCAGAAACGCAGTGGTTTGTGATAAAAAAGTAGTCGATGGTAACATAAGATATGCACTGAAGTTTTCAAACCAGAAGCATCTTCCTGTGCGTGTAACCAAGAATATCTTGGAAGCAGAAGATAATCAGGATGAGAATGGCAAATTGTGGTTTTCTGAAATCCATGTCCCACTGTATTTAGTAAGGGATTTTGAGCAGAAAGCTGGGGTTAGCTCCTCGCCTAGTCCAGGAATCATATTCTCTAACAGTTTCACAAATTTCTACCAAAGACGAGTAAAGGCAACCATCGGAGATATCTTTTTCTATCTCTTTCACAAGGGAGATGTATATCCCTGCTCCTCATGTGAGAAGGATGTGGCCTTCAGGTGTCCTCTTCTTCACATCTCTGTTGCGCTCATTCAATTATTCTTTTCTTGTCACTGCAAAAAAAAATTCTTGTATAGCAACCGATTTTCTTCACTTCTCATATGTGTTTTGTTGGATGAATCATATGTAGGGATGCCGTAAAGTGTACCTCTTGTCAAGGTATGTACCAGTTTATTGGCATGTTCTTAAAGTTGTCCCCCCCCCCCCCCCCCCCCCCCCCTCATGTGCGGTTAAAAAGATACCTAGTCGATAACCATGAATATTTTGCAGGCAATTGCCATAAAGAGTGCACTTCAGGATCTGTTGGCAGCAAAGGAGGCAATACTGCTCCGAATTTGATGTGCAAGTTATGCTTTCAGAAGCGTAATCTCACCCAGACCAAGACAAATGCAAATTCTGCCTTGTCTCAACAAAAGAGTAATGGCCAACTGCCAGTGACTGCTCCCAAAATAATCTTCACGGTTCGTTCTGCCCATTCTTCTGAACCAGCCATGAATGTCGCGGCTAAGGTTGAAGCTCAGCCAGTTGCAAAGGTGGAAACTCAGCCAACGAAGGTGGAAACCCAGACAGTCATGAAGGTGGAAACCCAGCCAATACCAAAGGCAGAATCTGGACCTATTACAAATGTGGCGACTCAAAATATTGCAGGGGTGCAGGTTCAGCCTAAGGCTAAAACTAAAAAGCCGAAGACAGAAAAGCCAAAAAAACCTAAAAAAGTTCAGGTTATCACATACTTTGGTCTTGTTTGGAGGAAACATAAGAATGACATTGGTGGAGAAGATTTCAGGGCCAATGATGTAATCCTAAAAAGCAAGGATGGTATAGGTTCTTCAATAAAACCAGCTTGCTGTCTCTGTAACAAACCTTATAGTCCAGATTTCATGTATGTCCGCTGTGAGAGGTGCCAAAGTAAGTATGTTTCTCATTATTGTTGCTTAAAGATACATGTTTTGCGTTATCTTTTATTTTCTTAAACATCTTGGTATCCTCCTGCATACAGAGTGGTTTCATGGTGATGCCTTGCAGCTTGAGGAAGAAAGAATAACTGAAGTGGTTCAGTACCGATGCTGTAGATGCCGAAGGAGAGCCATACCACAATGTCCTCATTCAGATGATTATAGGGAGCCTGAACCAGAAGTCAGTGAACAAACAGCTACTGTGTCATCACAATCAACTATGCTCTCTGGTGAGGAGACTTTTGCTGTAGCAGTTCAAGATCCACTGCTTGCTTCATATGGAATAGTTGAACCGATTGGGGAGGAGTCAATGAATGCTGATTTGTCAATGAACATGGGAAGCCTTATGCCAGGAAGCAATCAGAAGTTGTCCATAAGAAGGGCACAAGTTAAGAATTCTGAATACCTTGATCAAGCTGGAACATCAGTGAATGGGTATTATGTTCAGAACCAAACTCCAGGGGATGCAAACATTAATTTCAGTCATATGAATGAATTTTCCATGTCAGAGGCTGATGGTGTGGATGCTTCGGAGCTATTAGGGTGGGATTTTACCCAAGGAAACGGATATGCTGCTGGTCCTGATCAGGGCACTAATTCCCAGTGGAATGACACTAGCGGGGGCAGCATTGTGGCTGAGGAATATGAACCACAGACCTATTTCTCATTCACAGAGTTGCTCGAAGCTGATGATACACAGTTCGATAACACATTCGGGATGTCTACTGGTCTGCAAGATGATGGTAACTTTGCAGGAAGCTTTGATCAGCAGGGGGCTAGTTTTGATGAATTTACTTTCATGGTAGAAGAAGAGTCTTCAAATATACACTTCCCAGCAAATGATCCATCCATTGACGAGTTAGTGTGCCACAAGTGCAAGGATCCTCAACAACCACCTGATCTCAAATGTTCTTCCTGTGGCCTGCGTGTACACCATCAGTGCTCACCTTGGCAGGAAAGTGGACAGCCTGGTGACAGTGCCAATTGGAGGTGTGGTACTTGTCGGGAGTGGCAATGATGAGCTTTCAACTTCATTACATTGGTTACCCGAGTGCCCGGAGCGAATGCTGCCGATTGTTATGGCAGGTAAGCTTCCATTTGATGACTCGCATTATTGCTGCAAACAAGAATTGGGTTTACCGTGTTGATCAGTCTTTCTGTTTAGGTGGAATGTATATCCCATGAAGGGTGCTGGGGAATATCAATGGAATTTTTTTCAGTCTAGCTGTTGGTATGCGGTGATGGCGATCCTGTGGAACTGAAGTCGGCGTTGGTTACTGGACATACTCTTAATCATCAGAAAGCTAGACTAGTTATACCGTCTGTGCGAAGTTGACATTGTACATACTAAAGGATGGGTCTCCGGTGGCCGTTTTCCATTCTTTAGGTGGTTTATTTAGGGGGAGAGTTATAGAACTAGTGCTGTTAGCAGCAGGTCATATGGGACTAGAAAGCCAGGTTCCTTTCGGTGTGTCCTCTTGCATTCTCTCTGTTCTTCCGTTTACCAGATAGAAGTGCCTCTTTCACTCTTCGTTAGAGTGGCTGTTGTTATCCTTGATATCTTGTCTGCCATGTTAAAATGCTTACTCATCTCCATGCCTCTTGCGCTTGCTCGTGCGAACGTGCGGCAGAAGAGGAAAGTGGAGAAGTGGGGCATTTAGTGTGTGCTATTGACTTGGGAAATCGCTATCCGTTGTGACTTGTGACTATGCCTAGTTTTCCCCCATCAAGTTTGATTTTTTCCCCATGTTTGCCACGTAGTGTGACTATGCCTAGCCAAAGTGACTCTTTCTACGTTTACAAAATACCATTACGAAATGCCCTGCAACTCCACTTGGGGCCTACAAAAAAAATATGATTGAGAAAACTCAAGAACTCCACGTGCATGAATAAGAAAAGAAAAGAAGTTATTTTTATAAACCGTTAGGTGAACCATGGGTTTTGTTCAGGGGAGTAAACTTGAAAATGCCAACTGGAGGCTGAGCTTCATGGAGGCCTTAATTTGAAAACTTTAAATTCAAACTTTTCATTTTCCAAAAATTCTGAAAAAAACCCCACATGTACATTGAGACATAATGTACATGTGTGTACATTTTCAGGTCTAAATACGTTAAAATGAGAGCTACACAAAAAGAAAACAAACCCGTGACTTTTTAGCATATATGTACTGTTCATCCTCAAATCCTATTTTTTTCATGCAGCTCGCAATTCAAGGTTTTTGATCCTGAATCTTTGTATGCATGTGCATTTATTTTACAAGTTTTTGAAACTAATTTTTTTGATTTTATAAAAAAATTAAGGCCTCCATGGAGCACAGTCTTCAAAATGCCCTATTCGAGTAAACTCGCCTTTTCTTTCTAATAAGGAATAATACAGAAAAATGCCTTATTCAACATGGACGAGAGAAGTTTTAACTTACCCAACTCAACACAACTTCAACTTATTCTTTGTCTCATTGCTCGTTCCCAACCCTTAGCCGATGCCGTTGTCAAAGGTCTCCTCCACGCCACCATCTCTTAGTTCGGTGACAAAAGGAGTGGGGACCCCTTTGTTTTTTTTCTTTTTACTTAGCTTTTGTTTCCCCGGTGGCATCAACGAGGTGGTGCGGCGATGGCGTGTTGAAATAAGATCTTTGACTTTATAAAACAACGACATCCATGAAAGAAAAACTATTATAGCCAACAATGGTTATTTCAAATTTGGCTAAAGAGTCACATATATATAAATAACTTACCTACTTCATTGCACATACAAAAGGGTGAAAAAGACAAAGTATAGGGCTAACGCAGTTGGCACCCGTATCAAAGAAACCTAGAAGATCAGATCCGTGCACGTTTTGTGATATCTCTGACAACATAACATTTTGTGTTACCTGATGTGGGGAGTCATGTGGGGAGGCCGATGGCTGAGAAGGGACATGGAGTTAGCGGCACCCATGTTTAGAGTGGTGGAAGGCGACAAAACCCACATGTTGGCACCCCTCTTATGATATGGATGACAGTGGGGATTGAAAAGAGATGGTAAGAGAGAGACATGTAAAAGTTAAACAAAACTTGGGGTTGGAGGGGTCAAACTATAAAAGATAAGAAGGTTGGACCGGTTGTCTCGTTTGAAGTGTTAGGAAGTGTGTGTGGGACAATGAGAATTTGCTCGAAAACTTGTTCTGAATCACCTAAAAATTAAGTATGCTGCACAAAAATGTACCAACTTTCGTCCGAGCTAAGAAAACCATATATTTGTAACAAAAGAAATGAACATCCACATAAAAAATATACTATCAAAACTACATATTTAAAGTTATCCTAAAACAACCACATCCAGAAAAGAAAAACTATCATAATTATCAATGGTTATTTCGAATTTGGCTACATAACCAAGGATCTACTACGAACTTACCTACTACATTGCATTGATAAAATGGTGGCATAAATAGAGGATAGGGCTAGCACAATCAACACCCGTATCAAAGAAACCTAGAAATCAGATCCGTGCACGCCTTGTGAGATTTGCGACGACATAAGAAAATTAGCGTCGTTAGATGCGGGGATGCCGATGGATGCGACTGAGAAGGGTGACACCGATGTTTAGAGTGGTGGAAGGCAATGAAATCTACAGGTTGGTGCCGCTTTCATGATAGGGATGATGGCGAGGATTGGAAAGATATGGTAAGAGAGAAAGATGAAAAAGCAGAAACAAAACTTGGGGTGGGGTCCAACTATAAAAGATAATAAGGTTGGGCCTGTTGTCTCGTTTGAAGTGTTGGGAAGTGTGTGTGGGACAATGAGAATTTGCTCGAAAACTTACTATCTATATAGCATCAAAATTTAGTATGTTACAGAAATACATACCAACTTTAGTCCGAGGCTAACAAGACCATATATTTCTAACAAAAGAAATCGCCATCGACATAAGAAAAACAATATGCTATCAAAACCACAAAACTACGTGTTTTAAGTTTTCCATCAACCACAACCACAAAAGAAGAATTAACATAACATCAAACATTATTTCAAATTTGACTAAAGAACCACGGATTTGATAAGAACATACCTACTTCATTGCATCGGCAAAAGGAGGACATAGACAGAGGATAAGGCAAGCACAATCGGCATCCGTATCAAAGAAACCGGATTCGTGCACGTCTTGTGATATTTGTGATGACATACTCAAATTAGCGTCACCAGATGTGAGAAGGCTGATGGATGCGGCTGAGAAGGGAAATGGAGTTGGCGGCACCCATGTTTAGAGTGGTGGAAGGCGACATAATTATAGGGTGGCCCTCATTTTCTGATATGGATGATGGTGGAGATTAGAAAGAGATGGTAAGAGAGAAAGATGCAAAAAAGAAATAACACTCGTGGTGGGAGGAGACAAACTATAAAAGATAAGAAGGCCGGACCGGTTGTCTAGTTTGAAGTGTTGTGAAGTGTGTGTGGGACAATGAGAATTTGCTCGAAAACTTGTAGTTCTCGATTGACTCAAAATTAGCATGCTACACAAATCTTCGGAGGCTAACAAAACCATATATTTCTAATAAAGGAAGTCGCCATCCACATAAGAAAAACAATATACTATCAACACTACGTATTTTAAGTTTTTCTAAAACAACCATATCTATAAACTATTTTTTTTAAGGATTATTAGTTCTTTTTCGAAATAAATTTCTAAAAAGTAAATACTAATATAACTATCAATGGGCATTTCATATTTGGTTAAAGAACCACATATATGGTACGAACTTACCTACTTCATTGCATTGGCAAAAGGGTGACATAGATAGAGGATAGCCCTAGGACAATCACCACATGTTGCAAAGAAACCTACATACCAGATCCATGCATGCCTTGTGAGATCTATGATGGCATAAAAAATTAACCTCGCCAGGTGTGGGGAGGCCGATGGATGCGGCTGAGAAGGGACATGGAGTCGGCACCGCCTATGTCTAGAGTGGTGGAAGGCAACAAAATCTACAGGTTGACACCACTTTCGCGATTGGGATGAAGGTGGAGATTGGTAAGATATGGTAAGATAGAAAGATGCAAAAAAGAAACAAAACTTAGGGTGGGAGGGGTACAACTATAAAAGATAAGAAGGCTGGAATGGTTGTCTTGTTTGAAGTGTTGGGAAGTATGTGTGGGACAATAAGAATTTGGTCAAAAACTTACTATTATGGATAACCTCAAATTTTTATATGTTGAAGAAAAATACCAGTGTGAGGCTAACAAGACCACATATTTATAACACAATAAATCGCCATCCACATTAGAAAAACAATATACTATCAAAACTACGTATTTTAAGTTTTCCTCAAATTACCACATCCACAAAAGTAAAATTAATATATCAATCAATGGTTATTTCAAATTTGGCTAAAGAACCACAGATCTGGTAAGAACTTACCTACATCATTGAATCGACAGGAGGATGACATAGATAAAGGATAGGGCTAGCACAATCGGGACCGTATCAAAGAAATATAGAAACTAGATCCGTGCACGCCTTGTGAGATTGTGACGACACAAGAAAATTAGCATCACCAGATGTGGGGAGGCCGATGGACGTGGATGAGAAGGGAAATGGAGTCGGCGGCGTACATGTTTTGAGTGGTGATCTACAGGTTGGCGCCACTTTTGTTATAGGGATCACGATAGGGATTGAAAAGAGATGGTAAGAGAGAAAGATGCAATAAAAGAAACAAAACTTGGGGTGGCAGGGATCGAACTATAAAAGATAAGAAAGATGGACCGGTTGTCTCACTTGAAGTGTTGGGAAGTGTGTGTAGAACAATGCAAATTTTCTCAAAAACTTACTGTTCTAGATCACCTCAAAATTTTGTATACTGCACAGAAATGTGCCAAATTTTGTCCAAGGCTAACAAAACCATATATTTTGTAAAAAGAAATCACCATCAAAAGTATGTATTTTAATTTCTCCTAAAATGACCACATCCACAAAAGAAAAATTGATACAAATATCAATGGTTATTTCAAAGTTGGCTAAAGAACCATGGATCTGATAAGAACATACCTACTTAATTGCATCGACAAAAGGATGACATAGATAGAGGATAGGGCAAGCACAATCGGCGTATCAAAGAAACCTGGAAACCAGATCCGTGCACGCCTCGTGAGATCCGTGACAGCATAAGCAAATTAGCATCACCAAATGTGGGGAGCCTGGTGGATGCGGCTAATAAGGGACATGGATTCGGTGGTGCCCGTGTTTAGAATGGTGGAAGGCGGAGAAATCTATAGGTTGGCAGCGCTCTCATGATAGGGGTGGTGGTGGGGATTGAAAATAGATGGTAAAAGAGAAACATACAAAAAGATAAAGAAAACTATGATCGGGAGGGAGGGTCCAACTATAAAACATAAGAAGGCTGGGCTAGTTATCTCGTTTGAGTGTTCGGAAGTGTGTGTGGGAGAATGAGAATTTGCTCCACTATCCTGGAACACCTCAAAGTTTAGTATGTTGCAAAAAACATACCAACTTTAGTCTGAGGCTAACAAAATCATATATTCTAATAAAAGAAGTCGCCATACACAATAGAAAATAGTGTACTCTCAAAGCTGTGTATATTAAGTTTTCCCAAAACAACCACATCCACAAAACAAGAACTAATATAACCATCAATGGTTATTTCAAATTTTTCTAAAGAACCACAAATCTAGTTAGAGCTTACGTACTTCATTGCATCTGCGAAAGGATGACATATATAGAGGACAAGGCTAGCATAATTGGCACTCGTGTCAAAGAAACCTAGAAACCAAATCTGTGCACGTCTTGTACAATCTGTCATGACATATGCAAATTAGCATCGACAGATGTGGGGAGGCTGATCAATGCGGCTGAAAGGGACATGTCAGCGGTGCCCATGTTTAGAGTGGTGGAAGGTGACAAAATCTATAGGTTGGCACCACTTCCGTGATATGGATGACAGTAGCGATTGTAAAGAGATGGTAATAAAGAAAAATGCAAAAAAATTGGGGTGGGAGGGGTCCAACTATAATAGGTAAGAAGGCTGGACCGATTGTCTCATTTGAAGTGTGTGGGACAATGAGGATTTGCTCGAAAACTTACTGTTCTGGACCGCCTAAAGATTTAGTATGCTGCACAAAAACATACCAACTTTTGTCTGAGGCTAACAAAACCATGTATTTCTTACAAAAGAAATCGCCATCCACATAATAAAAGCAATACACTATCAGAAGTGCGTAGTTTAAGTGTTTGTAGAACAACCACATCCAAACAAAAAGCTAATATAACTATCGATGGTTATTTTAATTTGGCTAAAGAACCACATATCTGGTAAGAACTTACCTACTTCATTGCATCGGCAAAAAGGATGACACAGATAGCGACATGGCTAGCACAATCGGCACCCATATCCAAGAAACCTAGAAACCAGATCCATGCACGCCTTGTGAGATCTATGACGACATACGGAAATTAGCGTCGCGAGATGCGGGGAGGCCGAGGAATGCGGCTGAGAAGGGACATAGAGTCGGCGGCGCCCATGTTTAGAGTGGTGGAAGCCAACGAAATCTACAGGTTGGCGTTGCTTCCGTGATATGGATGACGACGGGGATTGTAATAGAGAAAGATGCGAAAAAGAAACAAAAATTGGGGAGATTGCTCAAAAACTTATTGTTTTGGATCGCCTCAAAATTTAGTATGCTACACAAAACATACCAATTTTTTTTTGAGGCTAACAAAACCATATATTTCTAACAAAATAAATTTCCCTCCATATAATAAAAATAAAATACTATCAAAACTACATATTTTAGGTTTTACTAAAACAACCACATACACACAAGAAAAACTAATATAACTATCTATGGTTGTTTAAAATTTGCTACAGAACCACGGATCTGGTAAGAATTCACCTACTTCCTTGCACAGACAAAAGGGTAACATAGATAAAGGATAGGGCTAGCACAATCAACACCCGTGTCAAAGAAACCTAGAAGCCATATCTGTGCACACCTTGTGAGATCTCTGACGACATAAGCAAGTTAGTGTCGCTAGATGTAGGAAGGCCGATGGATGCGTGTGAGAAGGGACATGGATTCGGTGGTGGCCGTGTTTAGATTGGTGGAAAGCGACGAGATCTGGAGGTTTGCGCCGCTTTCGCGATAGGGATGAAAGAGGGGATTGGAAAGAGATGGCAGAAGACAAAGATGCAAAAAAAGTGGGTGGGAGGGGTCCAACTATAAACGATAAGACTGGACATGTTGTCTGGTTTGAAGAGTTCGGAACTCCGTGTAGGACATTGAGAATTTGCAGAAAAACTTACTATTCTGAATCACCTCAAAATTTAGTATGGTGCACAAAAACGTACCAACTTTCATATGAGGCTAACAAAACCATATATTTCTAACAAAAGAACTTGCTATCCACATAAGAAAATTAATATTTGTCAAAAGTATGTATTTTAATTTTCCTAAAACAACCAGATCCACAAAAGAAAACTAATTATAACTACAATCGTAATTTCAAATTTGGAACCATAGATCTGGTAAGAACATACCTACTTCATTGTATCGGTAAAAGGGTGTCGTAGATATAGGATAGGGCTAGCAATTGACACCCGTATCGAAGAAACCTAGAACCCAGATCCATGCATGCCTCGTGAGATCTGTGACGACATAAGCAAATTAGTGTCATCGAATGTGGGGAGGCCGATGGATGCGGCTAAGAAGGGGCATGGATTCGGCGGCGGCCATGTTTAGAGTGGTGTAAGGCGATGAAATCTATATGTTGGAAGAGATCTGATGATAGGCATGGTGGTGGGGATTGGAAAGATATGGTGAAAGAGATACATACAAAAAGAGAAACAAAACTTGGGAGCGGATGGGGGGTCCAGCTATGGAAGATAAGAAGGCTCGACCGGTTGTCTCGTTTGAAGTGTTGGGAAGCGTGTGGGGCATAATTTTTCTCGATTAGTTCTTTTTCTTGTGGGAACATGAGGAGATGGTTGATTTAGCTCTAGGGATGGCACCCATCGGGTTTGGGTAAAGGTGGAGCCACCACATACCCTTACTCTACTCCCTTGAGCTTAACCATCTCCCATACCCATACCCGCCAACGGGTATAATTTTTTCCCATACCCGTCACCGGCAGGGTAAACGGGCACTCGCGTGTAAAAATAACCACGTTTGCAAAGCATCAATTCGTGCAGCACATAGTCATAGACAACAACATATAATCGTAATTTATACACAACAACAGATCATAACATGAGCATATACTTATAAAAGAGGGCACATCATATACCGTTGATAATGAACAAGAGCACATCATAAACAGCATCACTTTCTCATAAGCAACAATACATAGTCATAAACAACAACAATCAATTAGTCATACTTTTAAGTTTAGAAAACAAGACAAAGTATAGAGGTAATAATGCCATGATTGTGAGATTTTATATGGATACATGGGTATGCGGGTATGGGTCATACTATCCCATACCCGTACCTGCTCTACCCGATGAGTTTGAGATTTCCCTGTTTATATACCCATGGGTAACTTTTTGTCTCATACCCTTACCCTAATGGGGTTTTCCCCGTCGGGTACGTGGGTAATGGGTACCCATTTCCATCCCTATTTAGCTCATGTATTTCTTGATTTTCATGTGTTCAAAGTTTCTAAAGATGAGTGTGCTACTAGGTCACCTATTCATTCATTGTTTTTATGGTTCTATAAATAAATATTTTACTGGGATTTTTTTAATTTTGTAAAAAAGTTGTTTATTATTACTTGTCTTTCACCATACCACATTTGTATCCGAATCTTATTTCTCTAGTCCCTAGCAAACTCATCTACAAATAGAAAACAAAATAAGATCTACTATAGCCATGAATGGTTATTTTAAATTTGGCTAAAGAACCACACATTTGGAATGAGCATACCTACTTCATTGCACCAACAAAAGGCTGGCGTAGTGATGTAGGGCAAACCCTAGGATTGCATCGATGTTCATGAATGGAGGTGGATTTGAGGCAAATCTTAAGAGTAGAAGAGGGACTCGGAAGAACAAGTTTTACATCACATGTTTACTCTAATCTCATCCAATGTAAGATACACCTCAAGATCCATAAACAATAAAGAGACAAATATGCACTGTTCTTCCCAAAACTCTAGTAGAGATGGGGTCTTTATATGTAGATCTTCCCCAATCCAAAAGGGTGTGGTATTCTTTTAGTCTTGTGACACTTAGCAACAATGTTAAGTATGTTTAATATTATCATCAAGATTCATAACGTACACCCCATTCACTACAAAAAAAAGACACATCCGTGACATTTTGGGCTGAACGAATTTTTTTCTTTCATGCTTATGACACTTCTATGACGATAATTGTGATAAAACCCGGTATCATCATAGATGTGGTGGGCTCCTACTTCTATGACAAAAATTCATGACAGAAAATGGGTTTTTCGTCCTGGGCGGGCCAGAGACGCAGCTACATGACATTCTTTGGCCCGTCCATGACGGAAAAAACCATGGTAGAAGTGAGGGCGAGGAAAATATCGGGGAGTTCCCGGTTACGGTGGGTGGTCGGGGCCGAGCGATGCACAGAGGTTTGTGTGTTTCTCTCGTACACGTACGCACGTATGTGCGAGGCGTTGCGCTCTAACTGAACCCAAGCGAGGCGTTGGGCTCTAATTGAACCCGAGTGATTGCACTAGCTACGTTACTGAACCCCGATCGACCCTTTGTTGTTAACTCAACCCGGGTGATTCCTTCGCTACTGCTGCTAACTGAAGCCGATCGATACTGCCTCTTGATGAACAGTGAGCGTTGTTGGGGGTTTGGATGAACAGTTCTCGGTGGGGGGTTGGATGAACAGGACCCCGTGGTAGTAGAGGCCGTTGCCGCTGGATGAACAGGACCCCGATCGAGCCGGTTGGGGGTGGATGAACAGGACCCCGTGGAGGGCTGGATGAACAGGACCCGTGGAGGGCTGGTTGAACAGTAGCCGGTGGAGGGCTGGATGAACAGTAGCCCGTGGAGGGGTGGTTGAACAGGACCCCATGGAGAGGGCTGGTTGAACAGTAGCCGGTGGAGGAGTGGTGGAGGCTGGATGAACAGGAGCCCGTGGATGAACAATCGCAGGTGGAGGCTGGAGGAGGTCGACGGTGGATGAACAGTAGCCCGTGGAGGCTGGAGGAGGTCGACGGTGGAGATGAACAGTATCCCGTGGAGTCCCGTTTTGCGGTACGCCACACCCCTCCCGATGAATAGGACCCCCGTTTCGACCGTAGCGCTCCAACACAAGTCCGTTTCCTCCGTTTTGCGGTACGCCACACCCCTCCCGATCAATAGGACCCCGTTTCGACCGTAGGAGGTCCAAGAGAAATCCATTTCCTCCGTTTTGCGGTATGCCAGACCCCTCCAGATGAACATGATCCCGTTTCGACCGTGGCCGGTCGAACACAAGGCCGTTTCCTCCGTTCTGCGGTACACCAGGCCTTGTTTAGATCGGTTATTCCGTCCAAGCCCGTTGGCACCCGATGAACACGACGTATTCCATTGCCTCCCGATGAACACAACGCATTCCGTTGCCTCCCCATGAACACGACGAAGCAGTTTCTCCATTCTGACCCAGCCATGTACACGAGCCCTGGCCCTATGTATGTGCGAGTAGGCGTTCAAGACCCCGCCCGTATGTACGTACATGGCTGTGTTTACTTTCTTGCACCCTGGCCGCTGTACGTACGTGTACACGATATTAACGGGACTGCATGACATGTTACGTGCGCGCCTCTACTACGACACATGCGTGCCTCTACTACGACACGTGCCCTTCCTTACACGGCCACGGTTCATCGCTGCAGCCTACAGACAGACCGATCGACCAGTATGTACGTACACGTTCGCGACCAGAATGACAACGTTACGTACGCTTCGACCGGGTGGGTCCCGACTATCAGACACTTCCTTGCGTGCGAAGATGTAGCTGGTGGGTCCCAGCAGTCAGGGGGGAAACATTTTTTTGCCCGTAATATGGACGCACTTTCTTGCGTGCGAAAATGTAGCTGGTGGGTCCCAGCAGTCAGGGGGAAATGTTTTTTTGCGAAATGCGGTGGCCCGTCTGGTGGGTCCCTGCTGTCAGGTGGAGGAATCATTATTTTCCGCGTAATAAGGAGGCACTTCCTTGCTGCGGCCGTGGACCCAGCTGTCAGCCTCTCCACGTATAATACTCTTTCGATGGAAGTTATTCGTTGACCACATTGACCACGCCGCACCGAGAGCACCAAGGCGGTGGACGACGGCGAGGCCTAGGAAGGGGACGACGCGAAGCCGGGGAAGACGCGGCAGTGGATGCCCACGCGGAGAGGACTACGAGGGTTCACTGGTTCGGCTGCGGTGTGAGGCTGCCGTCGCCGCGAGGCCTGGCCAGCGATGGGAGTAGTAGGGGGCGGTGAGGCCTCAACGGCAGCACAGGCGGCCACTGGAGGCAGGAGCAGGCGGTCTCGCCGGCGCTGGTTTGGGCGGCTGGTGCAAAAAGAGCAGCGATTGAAGAAGCAGCAGGACCGTTTGATTCAAATCCAATGGTCACTGCTGCTAGAATCGTTTGTTGACTAAGTTGACAAAGCCCTGCGTACGCGTCAACTTAGTAGGCCCATAGGTCAGCCTCCGAACCGGTGCGCCCCATATGTCAGTGGGAGGAATCATTTTTTTGCGCAATAAGGAGGCAGTTGATTGCGTGCGGCCAGGCCAACGGAGGGAGTAGGGTGGGCCGGTGAAGCCTGCGCGGCATCATAGCGGGCCACAAGAGGAGGGAGCAGGCAGTCCCGCCGGCGCTGGTTTAGGCGGCTGGAGTAGGAAGATCAGAGATTGAAGAAGCACGTCGGCCGTTGGATGGACATCCAATAGTCGCTGCTGCTAGAATCGTGTGTTTACTGACAAAACCTTGCGTTAACAAGTCAGCCTCAAAATCTGTGGCGTGTACAACCCATTTGCTATTATTTTTATAATTTTTACTCATTTTCTAATTCATATGGAATTTATTACTGCCTATTTTCCATTTTTAGAATTGTTGCCCATTTTTTGGTCAGTACCAGGGTTAAAAAATTGAACTAAAAATGTGCGAAATTTTGAAAATTTGCAAATTTTTGCTGGGAAGAAATATTCTTAATCTAAAAATTAGTAGCCATACTAAAAAAATTTAAAAATAAATTAGTACTATGTCATGTTAAAATCCAATGAAATATAAAATATCAATGAAGAACAAAAACAAAAAAAGAAACTAATTTCCCATTTGCTATATTTTTTTTTAGGATTTTCAACCCCTTTGATATTACTTTTAACAGATACTGACCATACTCTTTGGCCTGGCCGGAATGCATCCCTCCTCGTCTTGAAAGATTTGCAGCCCAGTAAGTCGGAGAAAACAAATAGGCCTAGCTTGGGTATTCTTCAAAAAGAAATAGTGGGCTACCTATTTTCCCAAAGAAAAAACTGCTGGGCTGGTCATGTTATTAGACGGGCCACAGAGACCGCACAACCCAGTTTATAGCCTGCTCCTCTGAACAAATCCTCAAAAAAAAAATTGTGCAATTCTATCGTTAATTAACTATACGTTGAAAATGATGTGGGTCCCAGATATCTGCAGGGTGGATTAGAGTAAAAAAACGAGGGGTGCATCTGAGTAGTAAAAGAGGCGCTTGCTTGTGTTCGGGAGTGGACCTGGTGGGTCCGTACTGTCATACTCACAACTACAGTCCTCTCTCGATTCACTATGTTGACAGGGCCGGACGGCGGCGCCGCGGCGAGCGCACCAAGGAGGAGGATAAAGTGTTGTCGCCAATATGCTGGACTGGGTTGGACATTCTAATTGAAAAATAACAATGGACCGGAACTATATACGACGTTGACTACGATTTGCATGGGTCCGCTGGTTGCAGGAAGAAAATGGTGGGAGAAAGAAGATTGGTCGCTATCTTTGCCTAAGAATAATATCGACTGAATGTAATGACACTATCATAGGAAATAATATCCTCCTGTTAAATCGTGAATTTAAAGAACTGGTGCATGAGCATTTAGCTTTATTTATTTATTTACTTATTTATGTTTAGGGGACCATGAGCATGTACCTGGCCGGATTCATGTGAGAGCCTCCCTTCCAGTGAATTATGGGCTCCTCTATTGGGCCTTCATCAGTGGGCTGCATGTTATCAACAAGTGGAAAATGTGTTCCGTACCAAAAATAGTATGTGCTACGTACGGTACGGGGCACTAAAGGACCAGACCGTGCAACGACTTCCAAAACATTGTGTTTGTCGTTCTAACAACACATTTATTCAACCAACAGACGAAATATACTACTGATTGTACATTGGAAACAACAGAAGCAGCAACCAGGGCTGGGGTGCAACAAAAGTAGTAAGCAGGCCAGAAGAGTAAAGACGTAGCTCTCTCTTCCAAACCAAACATCAGCCATCATTACAAAAGGGCTACCAAAAAAGAACAAGTGTATGCATCAAACTAAATAAAGATCGTACTACACCAAGTGTACGCATCTAACTAACTAGCTCAGTTAGACGTTACTTGTTATTAAGCTGAAGAGATTGGTTGATGGCTTGAACCAGATGGGTTCCTGACGGGGGAAACTCCAGCCAGCAGGTCGAAGTCTGATACTTGCAATCCTCTCTCCTACTTTGGGCTGCAGAGCGTGGCGACACATATCAGGGTATGGTGCATGCAGAGACGCATGGTACACTGTGTACACATAGTTTTGCCTGGTGAACGAAACCGCGCTGCCATCATGATCCTTGCCGTCGGTTATCTCCTGGTTAATCGGATAATTCAGTCCGAGAAACAAAGAGCGTGTACCAAGGCTACTTACCAGCCTCCAGTCAAAAATTCCCGAAGGCCCAGAGAAGCTGGGATCCTGCTCAAAGACCTTGCAGTGACTGTGATTGTATTCCGCGAAACAACACATCCGGTACGTGCGAACGATCATCAATCGTTCGCCGTCGTCTGATCGAGCCAGGAACCACCTGCAACTGCCATGCCACTTTTCTTTGAAAGGTTATGTGATTAGGAAGGGTAGGGACACCAGGCGGCCTACAACATCATATCAAGTTGGAATAAAATAAAAAGGGCTCTTAATGTAGTCAATCTTAAGAACAACATGTTATGAGCATGAATATTTTTTCAGTAAATGTTGACAGTAATATAAGCAAGCCATCATGATATCATAGGAAAGTAACATACTGCTGTAACAGCCGTTTGTAGCGATGACTGGAGTAGGCCAGCAATACATCTAGCCATAGAAGGAGTCGACAACGTAAATGAAGCCCTTGTGTTCAATGGCATCAGAGAACCATGGAGGATGTATGATCCTGCGATGGACATGCAGATTTATCCACTTACCGCAGTGACCTGTCAAATAGGCGAGACCGCGGTTGAAGAACGCAATTAACCCGAAGTCTTTATAATTCGCAGATCTTGTGGGCACTTGGCAGATTAAAACCTTGAGCAAATCAAACTTGGTATCATGTTGGCTACTATAAGACTCCGAGTATTCTGGGCCGTGGTGCCAAAGTAGTGCAGTGTTAATCGAAGGAATGGGGATTAATCACCAGGTGTAGACCTCCATGAGCATCCAGCTACCGCGACCGTCGACGAGCACCATCCAAGACATGTTCATGCCGACCCAGTACATACCGTTAATGTAGTTGAGGGTGACAGGGATCAGATCGCAGTCAAGGGGGTTGATGCTCGCCACCCTACGGTTGTTATGCTGCGTGACATGTCGTTTCTAAAGATCAGGCGGCATCAGCAAGCAAGGAGCTGGCTTAAAAAGCTCCAGCCTGAGGGCTTTGAGTAAACGGTACAGCCCCAACTAGCACACGACGAGCGACATGGTACTGAGATTGTCCACACGCAAAACAATGAGCTTGATTACCTCTATGGGGAGCGAATTCCAGCCACTCTTTCGGCGGACGCTGCTCGGTTCTGCCATTGTTAGTGCTTGGGTTTCGGAAGAGGGGGGAGGCGCCTTAGCGGGGATGGAAGATTGGACGATTATGTGCGGACAAAGATGGAGAAGGGAATATGTGCTGCGGGAAGTGGACAGGTGATGATGACTACAGCATGCCGCTTGACTTACGAGACACATACCAGCAGCGTAGGGTCATATCGATGCCAGACAACTTGCTTGAGTGATCACAGTACTGGTACTCCCTACAGTACCTACTACTATGCCCTAACTTGCTTGAGTAGAGTAGTAGTGGAGTAGGACTCTGCTCTACTACTAGCACCGAAGGATTAGTATATTCTAATCAAAAAATAGTTACAAACTTCAATGCCCGAGTGTGGAACGACTACAAACCGCCATCGGTGCTAACTCCAATCCCCAGCAAACGTTCGCTGGCAGACATGGCAGTTGCAAACTCCCGCGACGCAGTTACAGTACGTGTGTAAGGGTGGCGGTTTTGTCAAATACTATGGCTTAAAAACAAGCCACCGTCAGATGGAAATCCGACGATTACGTGGGATTCGCCAGGATTGAGCTCGTGGCGAACAATCGCTAGATATCATTACTAAAAAAGGTGAAAACACCCGGGGCTATAACTTGCACCGGCTGACCACTAACAATGATACTAACATAGTTGTAAAATGGTCAAAGACCATGTCTACGTGGTGTTTGGAATTATATGCAAAAAAAACTAGCAAGATGCACATGCATTGCACGGAACATAAAGATGCATTTTTTTTACAAAACACCTGTTGTGATTGACCCATGGAGGAGTAATCCCATGTGTAAAAACTAATGATATCTCGAGAATTTTATCAAAAAATGGTATCTCAACCATTTCATCGAAAAAATGATATATCGAGAAAGATGATAGATAAGTTGAGGAGGAGTGGGGCGTGGTGGTGACTGGTGGTCGGACTGGGCGAAGGCATGGGGATGGACGGCGCTGGCAGCGGCCACCATGCCAGATTGTTCCAAAGACTTCCTTTTTTAATTGCTCAGCAATGAGGTTGTGGGAGATAAGGATGAACGAGGCAAGGCCTTATTTGTAAATGTGGAGAGAGGTGCGGGTAGCTTTTGTAAAATTATCATAGTTTGCTTTCTATCCATCAAATATAGATCGGACGGTATATACTATAAGATGGCAGGCACACCATCATCACCAACTCGGTTTTTTCTCTACTCCTACTCCTATAAAAGACTCAGTTGGTGATGATGGTGTGTCTACCATGCGCCATTTCTGACCATTAGATCTGCATCTAACGACTGTGATGTAAGTTGTGGCCTTTTGCAACAATTCCCACTTCTCTGCTCCAGTTTACACAAAACCCCTTAGTATCTTGAAACCAACCACATTCCTCCCTTGCCTCATCAAAACAGCCCAAATAATATATTTGGAGTGAAACATAAGATATTTTTAGTGATATGTATATCAAAACTAAACTATTTTCTTTCAAATTTGTGAATATGTATTATTCTACTTTGGATTCGTTGCAACGGATGGGCTCATTGCTATAAAGGTTTATCTCTTGCATCGTCCGCAACGAACACCTGGTGTACTGGTCCGGGCCGGATGCTCGCAGCGCGATGACCTAAGTTCGAATTCTGTCCTAAATTTTAGCTTTTTATATTTTTAATATATACTTCTTTCGCTATTGTACTCAGAGTGGAACCCACAGAGTACTTAGAATACAAGATTAAGGATCGATTTGTTTCTTTTTAACTTTCTGTACGAATCTGTAGCCAGCCTGCAAGTCATGTACACTGTACTGACAGTGGAACCCACAGAGTACTTAGAATACAAGATTAAGGATGCAATTAACTTTTTATAGAGGGATAATCATACACGCAATTAACTCAAATGGATTGGACGTGACTCTATTATTCTCCAAAGGCAACTGACAAATTTCCTCCCGCGGGCCGGAGTAGGTTTCTCGGTTTGCATGCGGGTTTAACGGAGGCGTTTGATGGAGGCGAGGAGGCGTGTTCATCCGGGCGTGCAGCGGGCGGCGCAGGACTATTCGATTTGACAGCTAGTATATTATAAAAAAGAAAGAAGAGTAGTAGAGATAGAGATAAGAGTAGAGATAGAGACTAGGGAGGAGCACCATCTACTGCTTCGTGTGCTACTCCTGCGCTCCATTCGGCGGCCGCAACGTCCCCTACAGCCACTCCCTCCCGTGCTCCATTCGGCGGGCGCTGTTGAAATTTGGGGAGCGCACTCTCGCGACTGCTGGTAGCGACGACTTCACCGACGATGACTTCTTCCCCGACCTTGGCAACCTCTTCCTCAATGACATGGGCAACAACCTCAACGCCAACGGTGCTGCTCCCGTTGCACCGTATGTGTTTATGTCCTTCCTCTTCGAAATCATGGTAGAATTCATGTTTCTAGTCTGTGTCCTAGATTCGATCTGTTCATCTACTATGCTAGTCCACATGATTAGTTTAATCTCTGTTATAGCCATCATGATTTATTTTGTGCTTATTTGGACTAAATCTCGCAGTAACTTGCTCATATATGCAACTGGCTCAACGTCCCCTACAGCCACTCCCGTTTCATGGACGTCCTGGTCGATGCCTCCAAGGAGCCCTTCGTCTACTGCTATGAGTGCCCGATGCCGTTTTGGGGCTCGCCGGCGGACCTCGTGCATCACCTCATGCAGGCGTCCGGCGATCACTACTGGCCCTTGGCGGAGAACATCAAGTACGAGACATGCTACCCATTCGCCGTGCCGGAGTCGCTGGAGGATCACCACCGCCTGCTAGTCTCGGAGGACGACGACATCGTCTTCCTCTTGATCGTGGGCACCGGCGAGGCCCGTGTAGGCCGCCGCCCCATCTCTCTAGTGTGCGTCAGGGGCGACGCCACTGACGCTGACACTAACACGAGGCCGATGCACAGGTGCGTGCTCACTGTTACTGCCCCTCAGAGGTACGTGGGCACCCACACCCGCTCCATGACGCTGACTAGGACTGTGCCGAGCTGGGACCTTCCTGCCGATGTGGACATGGAAGACGCATGGTATGATTTCCCCCCAACATGGTGCACGGGGACTCCAAGGAGGTTCACCTAGACATATGCATTACCAAGCTAAATGATGATCATTAGTCTTCGCTCAATGTAATCCGCTGTCTAAGCATGTGGAGACTTCTTATTTGTATAGTATAGAACCTTCCATGCATGATCTTGCTCTATTAGAGTATCGCGCTTGAATAAAAGTTTATCCATTTATGGTTTAGTCTAGAATCTTCCATGTATGCTTTTGCTCCATTAGAGTTCTCGCTTGCCATTTATGAGATTAACTGAGAATTTTTACTACAGTGCTGGTGAAAGACTTATGATGAACCATTTCTTACATCTCCTCTGCCCCCTTCCAAATCATCCTGATTTAATCTCTCCGTCTAGGTGTATAAGAGCATGGTTAATACTTAATAGTATAGCCAACTGTTGACTATAAGAAAGTGCCATGTCATCTGTAGCCAACATGTATAACAATCGATACTCAAAAACTAATTCTTAAAGATCATTTCTTGCAAAGCACAATAAGTGTTATTTCTTCACAAGTTTTGGATGCAGGTTGAACAGTTGAACGCTTTTGTTTGCAAAAGATACCTTTTATCTATTTCACCTGGATGTTTGCGAGCTCTAGAGATCAAATAATATCCGAAGAAACCCATCGATACCCGTTACACATTAGATGACCCCCACATCCTTTGTCAAAATAAACAACTCCCCGATCAATGCATTTCACTGTTCCGTGCAACGCACGAGCACCTTACTATAGATTAGTACGACCAAAAATTTAACTAACATTATATATAGTATGATAAATGCTCATGCATGTCACCTAAAATTATATCATTGAAAACCATGTCCAAGTACGAATCCAACGATATAGTTTTTGTTGACATGCACTAACATTTTGTGAGTTAAATCTTCAGTCAAATTCAATGGGGGAGTAATAAACCACGACTGATGTAGTACTACTGTAGAGGGTGGCGCTGCACGGGAGTCTCACCCCGCTCGTGGCGCGGCAGTAAATGCATCATATCAAAAAACCCAACCACTCCCAGTAATAAGTGGCTCGGTAAAATAATGAGACAAGCAACCATCACATCCCTTCGTCTTTTTTGCATTTCATCTCTCTGCATTTACTTTCTCCGGTTCATCTCTCACACTCGATCCCTAGCTACTACTCCTAGTATCCCTAGCTACTACTCCTAGGGCCAATTCTTTTGGCGGCTTAAAAAGTAAGCCATCTCTTCCCCAGCTTTTCCCATAAGACTAGTCACAGTGGAGAGTAACATTAAGGCGCCTCACTCATTTATTTGGGCTTCTAAACTACTACTAGTACCTCTGTCCTGGTTTATTTGTCACCATTGTAATTTGTGCTAAATTTTGACCAAAGATTTAACTGATAAAATGTTAGTGCATGTGACATGCACAAATATTTCATTAGTTAAATTTATGGTCAAAATTTGACACAGATTACAATGGGGACCAATAAACTAAGACGGAGGTAGTAGTTATGGGATTACTAATCTACAAGCCTAAAAGAACTAGCCCCTGGTACTCCTAGTAGTAGTACTCAAGTTGGAATTCCAACACAGCACAACTTGTTAGGCAAAATTTTTGATACAGGGTGTAGGAAGCGGTTATTTGCATGCCTTCCCGACCAGTGAGATACTCCATATAAAGTACGATAGAGAAATAACCACAGAGATGGAAGCTAAAAGTAAACAATCAAAGGAGCATTTTTGCATTGAATCGTTTCACAAGCTTGACTAGTGTTGTTTTTCTACTTTTACAAAAACCACATTGTAATGTTAAAACGTGCATTTGCACGTACATAAGCAATAGTAGCACTCCCTCCGTCTAGGTGTATAAGTCTTCCCTCCTTCTTGGTCACGGTGCACAACCAAAGATGACTTATTCACCTGGACGGAGGGAGTAGCACAGTCTACAAGCATATATAGAGAGAGACGTGTGGTGCGATAGTATATAGTAAAGTTTGTGCTATATGCACGTACTTACAAAATGCGTACGGATACACAAGGTTTCCAAACTTTTCCTTTTATACATACTTAATTAAGGATGGTAATAATTCCTGAACGTTCAGGATTTATCATTTGCGTCCCAAAACTAATGAGATCGCCCTACGAAACTAAATTATATTCTAATAAAAGCCACGACGCTCGCAGGAGCGCTTGCGGCGCGCCACGAGTGCCCTGGTGCACGGCCGTTTCCCAGCGCGCCGACACAACACCTCTTCCTCAGCCTCGCAACTCACGAGGTGCTGATTGGCAGCTTGCCGGCGGGCGAGCGCGATCTCACCGGTGTGGTGATCCGGCGCCAATAGGTACTCCTCCTTGCTGGAAGCATGCACCCGGTCCACGTACCGCCAAGCGTAGATGAGGCGCTTGGGCCTGACTGCACTCAGGGCTTTGGCACGGGCGTCCTCCGCCACCCTCACGGCCCTCGCACGAGCTTTCTGCCAAAGAGCCAATTGCCTGATTCTCTCGGACGCGACATAGGCCTGCCAGGCAGCTTTCCCCACTGCGCGCTTCTCTTCCTCGACCTTCTTCTCCGCCTCTATTTTGGCGTGCTCTGCCGAAGGCAAAGCCTCCCACAAGGCGACATCCATTTCTTTCCAAATCTCCTCAAGGCTGGGGGGCTCGGCGGGCGGCGCAGCGTTCTCCTCGTAGCGGGGAGCCGACGTGTCCTCCGACGCGCGTGCTGGCGAGATTGGGAACACCGACGCGTCCACCTCGACGCGTCGCGGCGAGGAGCAGAACGCCGACGCGTCCTCCTCGACTAGTGGCGGCGAGGAATGGAATGGCGACGCGTGACCGTCCGCGCGGTGCAGCGAGGGGCGCCTAGGGTTTGGGAGGGGCGATGTCATGGTGGTCGTGAGAGGGAGGGGGAGGAGATAGCGATGAACGTGAGCGTTCTTCCGAATGCTGTGGGAGGCGCAGTATTTATAGCGAGCAATGGCACACCTACGCAAGATATGGACTGAGCTGCACTGACTTAACTACAAGTCTAGTTGCGTCACTGACATGTGGGCCAGACGCCTATTGGGCCCACATGTTAGTGACCCAATGCACCTGTAGTTAAGTAACTGAAGCAGCGTCCCGTAAGATATGTTGCGTGATTAACATAATAGCTACGTGGGCATATTTGTTGGAGTAAATTACAGGGGAGGGAAGGGGTGGAAATATTGCTGGTCACAACGGATTGGACGAGCGCGGGGGGAGGAGAGTCATGCATGCATATTTTTTCCACACAGGGTGGAGTGGTGGGACTACCGGAGGGAGAAGGAGAGTCAAGCAGGCGTTCAGATTTCAAGGTGCACTAAATTATTGCATGCGATGATTAAGGTTGGCCATAGTGGTGGTAATGTGGTATCTTACTAGCTGGTATCATGCACACGG
The DNA here is from genome assembly GCF_002575655.3 of Aegilops tauschii subsp. strangulata. Taxonomy (NCBI): domain Eukaryota; kingdom Viridiplantae; phylum Streptophyta; class Magnoliopsida; order Poales; family Poaceae; genus Aegilops; species Aegilops tauschii. The sequence goes on from NC_053039.3 coordinate 234,141,449, forward strand.
GAATAACAAACATGCTGATGTGACAAAGAATTAAAGAAGAGAGGGGGGGGGGTTAGAGTAACATAGGTAGATACCGTATCATGTTAAATACTATGCTACTTTGTGTCATACATGGCACTATAAAGGTAGTCCCGTATCGTACACTAGTATCACGCACATGATACTAGTATATGATACTTTCTACTATGAGTAGCCTAAAGAGAATATTGACTAATCTCTACTCTCTATCTCGACTCTTATCTCTATTTTCTACTCTATATATTTATTACTCCTATAAAAATCTCAGTTGGTGGTGATGGTGTGTCTGCCTCTGGATAACATGAGCCTTCAATCTACTTGGAACCAACGACCGAGATGTGTGTGCATAGAGACATGGCCTTGCCACCGGAGGTATAGCAGATATTTACCCACCTCTGCCACTGTATAAAATACGGAACTACTCATTCCAACCTCATTTCCTTTCTCGTTCATCTCCTTGCATTCTTGTCGGCGGCGGCGAAGGTTCCTGAAGATGGAGTCCAGACACTAGAAACCACCACAAAAACTATTCCACCGCCTCTATCTTGGTAAGAGTAGGTGAAAATTTTGAATCGAGCCCTTTAAACTAGGAGTAGAAGGGAGGTAGTAGTACTCTAATAGCTAACCTTGTTGTGATGACTAGATAGGACATGGCACGCACCTGGACGGAGGAACTAGTCTGCATTGTGCATTTAAGTTTTGTCTGAACTCAATGTACCTCTACTTTGACCAAACTTATAGAAAAATTTATCAACATTCACAATGTCTATTTTTATACTAATTATAAAACATAGTTTTTATACTCATTATAATCAGTATTGTACATATTGATATTTTTAGTATAAATTTGGTCAAAAACTTTGCAAACGGTTGACGGAAGTAAAAAGGACCAGAGGGAGTATCATGCATGTGGAGTAGGCAAAAAAATTGCTCATTTATAGCCGGTCGAAGTCTCAAAGGGCGCGACCGCGCGAGGGAGGCGAAGGTCGTGGGAGTCGCGACGGTTGACGGAATTAAGTGAAGTTACATCCACGCGCCGGCATGCCGTGCGAACAGGCAGAAGCTATACCGTCAGGCCTACAATATGTGTCTAATAGACATGACATCTAGTGGGTCCCACATAGTACTCGAGAACTCTTGGGGGATTGCAGCTGTTTATCCACCGGGCAAGCCAACAACCCCACGCCGTTCACACGCCCTACTCGTCCCCGTCTTCTACCTTACAATAGTTCGCTCCCAGTCGTCCCGTCCTTTCATATTACACCAGTTCAACTTCTCCTAACCCTCCTCCAAAATCCATGGCCTCCCAAATCTCCATGGCCGCCGCTGAGTACCAGGTTAGAGCCATCATCGGCGATGAGTTCATTGTCATCTACACCCGTGGATCTGTGACGGTGAAATCATGCCTTGCTCGCTTCCTACGCATGTTCAACAGTTCAAAGTATGAGTGGGTCGCCGGGCTAGATGTTGAGTACACCACAGTCCTGGAAAGCGAGAAGATTCTAAAGGAGGCAGAGAAGAAGAAGCCCGCCATGATCCAGGTTTGCGTACATAACGTGTGCTTGGTCTACCATATGCCATGCTGACATTGAGTTCTAGGATTTTAAGAACTTCCTCAAGGACGAAAGAGTGAAATTCGTTACTATAGACTTTAGGAACGACAGGGATGTCCTGGGTCAGATAGGCCTCGTTGTAGGCCAGCCCTTCAATCCCCAGAAGGCAAGCCTGGTGTCCTCCTCTCAGCCTTCAATGCTGACCCTGGCAGCAGCCATGATTAATCCTTCGTACGCTAAACTGAAGAAACCTCACCACGAGTTTCATCATGCATGTGAGTCGAAGACAATAGATGAAGATCACATCCTGTACGCAGCAATGGATGCCTACCTTTGTTTAAATATCTACAAGGGTTTGATGAAGAAGCAGAGCCCAGTGTCCGGTTCAAGCAAAGAAGCGTCAGCGAAGAGGAAGAGGAAGAGGGATGAGGACGAAGTCGAGGGCGTGGACTCGGACTCCGAGTAAGGTGGCAGTGCCGTCGCTCATGCTGGTTCTACTGCAGTGTCAAGCGGACTAGTTGCTTAGTTTTATTTCAGGGGTGTGTTGTGCTGAGCCCCCAGCAGAACTATGTTTATGTTCTTTCTCGTTATTTGAACTTTATGTTCGTTCTCGTTATTTGAACTCTTTAGTACGTACAGTAGTACTAGTACTATGTCTTACTACTGTTCTTCTTGCAGTTGGTACTACTGCTCGTATCTTCGTGTTCCTACTGTACTTAATATGTTCATACTAGTAGTATAATTTGGGTCAGTCGATTTGTGAAAGAAGTTCGATGGAGCGAAGGAAGAAGACGGCAAAGAAGCTACCCCAGTATCTACATCAGGGTGGTAGGGTGCCCATGATCTATCTTATGAGTGTTGGGTGTGGAATGCAGTTCGCCGGAAAAATGGATCGTGCTCGGGGTTAAACGGATGGCAGGGGTGGGGGGAGCATGGCGGTGGCAGGCGGTTCAGGGGAGGGCGGTGCAGCGGCGGCAGGCAGTTAGGCGTGTGGCGGGCTGAGAAGATGAATAGTGCATCAATTTCGGAGGTTGAAGAAGCCCTTCTAGCCATCCATGTTGCATCCAACGGCTCACAAGAGTCGACTGACCCAAATTGCTCCTTCAGATTGCAGGATCCATGTGGCATTCAAGGTCTCGAAGGTAGATTCCGCGTCCGCACCTGGTTTGTGGGCTCGGCGCGGGTGCGACCGGCTTTCGCCACGACAGCCACCACGCGCGCCTCCTCTGCGCGGGCGGAGACGACAATGACACGCTAGTTCCTCCTCGCCGGCGTGCTGGAGCACGCGCTCATCCTCCTCTTTGTATGCTGCATGCATAGACGCGGCTCCACCAGCTGCTCGCGTGCTTGGCAGTGCGGCGGCATCGCAAGGAGGGACTGCAGACGACGTGAGCGGGCGAGCCTTCGGCTTCATGGCACAGGGATGGCGGTGGCATGGTGGTGATGGGCGAGAAATGGTTGGCCGGAGCACGCGGGCGTCGGCATGCACAACGGCGGCGGCATATTGATGAGTGCGGGTATGGGAGCATAGTTTAGTTTTATATAGGGTTGGTCAAACTTAAAATAAAACCGTACTAGTACACGTAAACATTAGACTGAGGCAGCGCTTATATTAGTTACCACAACCATGATACGGAATCCTATGCAAGCGCATGAACCGCAGCCGCGCGGTCGATCAAATGGTGCGTCACCGTGTCGCGCTCGAAGGACATCCACCAAACCTTTTTATGTGTGTGAAAACAATCCCCGAATATTACTCAACTTTTTTTCCTAGAAAAGTTCTTGACGCTACCATATTTCCATATATTTGAATTTAGCTCCAGTTCATGTTTATTTGGATTTGGACGTTTTAGGTGCGTCCTAGTTTTTTTAATACTGATTTTGTGTGTGTGACTGAGAGAGGACGTGTGTATGTGTCCATATGTGTGTTGTGGAGGAAGGGCAATGTGGAGACGGTGTGCGTGTGATAGAGACATAGAGAGGTGTGAATGTGCAAATGATCATGCATGAGTGAGACATAGACAGATGCTGATATGTTGTGTATACATGAGAGAACGGTCTTCTATCTGTACTTGTGTGTGTGTGTGTGAGAGAGAGAGAGAGAGGAGCATCCATAACACAACAACCATCTCTCTCGATTCGTCCGTCCCTCGCACGATCGCATCTAACACATGCATCAACGCACACATTTTGACACCCTCACCCGGCCCCTGCCCACCTCAAGGCCCGCACATCGCTCTCTATCTCGCACGCACAATCTCTTCGTGAAAACCCTATTTAGCATGTAGCTTTCCATCACATACTCACACATTTATCTCCATAGGTTTGATTTCTCTCAATATCTAACACACACACACACACACACACACACACACACACACACACCGCACACACACACTCCCCCTCCCCCAAGCACACAATTCATCCCCATCCAAGGTTATATGGCGACCACTCTCGCTTGTGCTTCTCTGCACCCCAGCATGCACAACACCTCAATCTTCAAAGAGGGCATCGAGGAGATCGAAGACGGCGACCACACTGCACTAGAGAATGCGGGGCCGTTTGGAAGCAGGATGATGTGACGATGGCTGACTGACTCCTCCCCCCTCTCTCTCCCGCACAAAATTACCAATCCCTCTCTCCCTCTCTCGCACAAAATTATCAATCCCTCAACCCACGAGATCCTTCCCCTCTCGTGCATGTTTTTCCATCTCTCTCATTGAACCTGTTGTCTCTTCTTCTTCCACGTGTACAGAATCCGGATGCACACGCATCTCACGTATATTACATGTCTCCATCTTTCTCACATACCTAACTTCTACCTCTCTCTTTCTCTCTCTCTCTATCTCTCTCTCTCTCGTTAGGTTTGTCTCCTACTCTCTCGTCCACATACATACAATCTTTCCTGCCCTATCTGCTCCATCTTCGCAAGCTCTTTCTACACGTTTCATTCACACATTGGTATGTGTTCAAAATGTTGCTTTTATAATGGATGATGTAGAGTTATGGTTGGTTTTGTTGCATCCTACAAAGTAATAACTACGAAATGCATTTAGATTCTTATTTGACTGGGATTATGTGAGTTTGAGCATATTGTGAAGTACTATAGACCTCGTATACATCTTGGAATTCAACAATGATTGTAACTATTGAATTGTATAGACCATTACATTCAAAGTCAGTAGCCTAATATATTTATTTCACAATTACAACAAATGATTAATTCACTACAAACTAAGAAAACAAATGTGTACTCCCTCCGTTTTTATTTAAGTCCGCGTATTAGCATTGGTCAAAGTCAAGTTTTGTAAACCCTCAGAAAGTTTATAACAAAAAATATTAACATATACAATAAAAAATAAATATCATTAGATTCATTATTGAATGTACTTTCACATCATACATATTTGTTATGGTAAATGTTCATATTTTTCTATAAACTTGGTCAAACTTTAGGAAGTTTGACTTCGGTCAAACCTAATATGCAGAGTTAATAAAAACGGAGGGAGTACTAGTAGTTACTACTACTACTCGCTAGTTGCTTAGCCCAATCACCCAACACGCCACACGGGGAGTTTAGTGTCACAAAATTTTGAGGTCGGCGGGAAAATCTCCCGCGACCCTGATTCGAGCAGTGTGAAGTTACCATCATAGCCTTCAGAACAGGCCTACGGATGACGCTAGGTAGGGGGCTATTTTCATAACTTCAGGTTCACCCTACCCAGCCAACCCCGCCCCGGCACCCAGAGTAGTACACCCGAATACTCCCCATTTTCTATCCCCACCGCAAAATAGACTTCTCCACGACATCACAGCCTTTGTGCTCCTCCCCTTCTACATCGGCGCACTCGTCCACCGTAGCACATCTGCCTCATCGACGACCTCGTACGCCGCACTGGAGCCGGTCCACCATCGTCATCGTACACGGAGCCTCTTCCCCGGCACCGTCTTCCACAGTCTCAGATCTGCTTCTCGGAAGCCGACGCCAAGTGCAGAAGCACCACCGTCATGGACAATGAACTGACTCCCGTTGCCGACCATGATGCACAGAGGTCGCCGCGGCCATTGTTCTCCTCCTCGATTGGTAATGTGTCTATTGAATCACTTAGCAGTACATGTGCAGTTCCAATTTTGTTCATACGCACCCTTCAAATTTCCTGGTTGCTATTGTTCCCGTAAAAGTAATTGGTTATAGCCTCCATTGTCCAACAGAATCAGCTTGTAATTGTGCGTCGCTCCTGTATCACACTGTGCTTGGGTAGGTTCTTCATCTGCAACTAGTAGTGTGGCAAATGATGGAGAGTTTTTTAGAACTAGCAAGATGCCCATGCGTTGCACGGAACATCAAGATGCATTTGTATGAGTAGTTTATCTTGTAGGAGAAAAGGGTGAACGAGGGAAGGCCTTATTTGCAAATCTGGAGAGGGGTGTGGGTATCTTTCTACAAAATTGCCATAGTTTCCTTCCTATCCGTCGGATATAAATCAAACAGCCTATATTGTAGGATGGCAGGCACACCATCATCACCAACTCTGTTTTTTAAAAGAGTAGAGAGTAGAGAAGTAGAGATAAATATTAAATATAAAGTAAATATAACAGTAGAGAAGAGAGTAGAGATAGCAGGGACGTCGGGAAAGGATCGCGCGCGCGCGGGAAAAAGCGGCCGGGCGCGCGCTAGTTTTGGCGCACGGCGTCCGGCGCGCTTTATAAAATCCAACGCCCTCCCACCGCTCTGTGCCTTGCCACCGCTCTCTCCCCAATCTGTGCCTCGCCACCCCTCTCTCCCTACTCTGCGCCTCGCCACCGCTCTCTCCCCGCTCTTTCTCGCCTTGCCGCTGCCGCGTCGCCGGGAAACTTGGGGATACCGCAGCATCTGTGCGCGCCCCTTCGGCGGCTTCTCCGCCGAGATCCGGTTCCGCGGGATGCGCCTCAGCCTCGGCAATTTTGACAACGCCAAAGAGGCTGCCCGCGTGTACGACGCGGCGGGGTGGCACCTCCGGTGGCCTCATAGAACATTAAACTTCCCCAATGTGCCGATGCGGGAGCGGGCCCAGGAGCTCGCGCCTCTGCCGCGGCTTATCACCGATGAGGATCGTCGCGACAACCGGAGGCGGGAGCACCGTCTCGGCATCGCCGAGATGGATGAGGAAGCCATGGCACTGTGGCGCCAACACTTCCCACAGGACATCATCAACGAGCGCGAGTTCTACGCGCAAAGGAGGGAGGAGAGGGAGAAGAGGAGGGCGGAGCGAGCTGCCTATCGCGAGGACAAGCGTACGCGAAAAGCGGACGCTCAATTCAACATGAGGCTAGGAGCAGCGTCGCCCTGGGAATCTGACGATGATCGGTATTTTCGCGCCTACATTGAGACATCGGAGGAGGACATCACCAAGGAGGAGTCGGACGACGAGGAGTAGTTGAACTATCTATTTTTTATCTATCTATGCTATATCTATGTTGAGAACTATCTATGTCTCTACTCTCTAGTCTCTACTCTCTATCTCTACTTCTCGATCTCAGCACTCTGGGCCTGCAAAAACTGGCTATTCCGGCGCTGTAAACGCTTTTTTAAAGTGCTGCGCGTTGCGCTTCTGTTGGAGATGCTCTAACATGGCAGACGAGTGCTTTAATGTTGCCCACAAGATGCGTGAGTATTACTACTCCCTCCGTCTCATAATATAAGAATGTTTTTGACACTAGTGTAGTGTCAAAAATGTTCTTATATTATGATACGGAGGGAGTAGTATATTTTTATTGCCATGTTGAGGTTTTAAAACCACGAGTGCGAACATGCAGAGGAGCAATGAAGACCAAACACGGGATATTGGGGACATCTTCAAGGAGCGTGGCAAGTTAAAGAGGAGCTGCACCAAACCTGTAAAACGAGCTTTGGTAAGTAACACCCTTTCAATTACTTTCGTTTAGCCTCGTGTTCTTCAATGTGTATATGTTGTAGTTTATGTTTCTCTTAGCCTCATGTTCTTTGATGTGTAATAAGAAGAGTCTTAATCGTCCTAATGCTTTCGTTTTTAGCTTGATGTAGGAAGTGGGTGTTCTCACCTTGTAGTCTGTTTTTATATTTTTCCTTTTGAATTCACTTCTCCGAGTCCTGTTTACCTGGTTTCTACTAAATGGATCTGGGTTGCTCTGAGTATTGGTCTAAAAAAGAAGTAACTTCATGTCAGGATGCAGTTACTGTGAGGAGGGAAGTATGGTCAACCTCGCACTACTAGAAAAAGGCTAATTAGTGGCGCACATGTTTTTGCCATTAATGGCGCACTACAGGTGCGCCACTATTATCACGCCATTAGTAACAAAATAGTAATGGCGCACCTCTGGAGCGCCATTAGTATCCCAGATAGTAATGGCGCACCTATAGTGCGCCATTACTATGCCTATCTGGTGCGCCATTACTATCTGACTTAGTAATGGCGTACCTCAGAAAAAAATCATTTTTTTCAATTTTTTCTTAATCTCGGGTCACTATGGCTTAATCTCAAGTCAAATCGCACTCCGTGGTCAAACTTCCGGAAGGTCACCCATCCTCACACTACTCCAGCCCGAACACGCTTAACTTCGCAGTTCTATCCAACCCCAGCACCAGCTCACTTCACAGGCACTTGTTGATATATCTATCATATCAATCCTATTAAACCTTGTTGATGTCTAGGACTTTGTTCATGTTCATGAGTGTGATGAAATTTTGAAAAAATATTTCAAACTTCCCGGTCATATTACGTATCATATTTTGAAAAAAATCCAATTTTTTTAAACCATTTTTTTTCTGTTACTAGTGGCGCACCTAGCAAATGGTGCGCCACTAGTAAGTTTGATTTTTTTTTTCATTTCCCCCCTCTAGATCTTAAAAGCCCCGTATCTTTCGTTCTGTTAGGTTTTTCGGGATTTTGAAGATGTTGAACGAGGTTCCCCCCCAGTTCAATTCGTATGTAACTTTTCGAGTAGATGATTTTTCATATAAAAAACTTTTTAATCCGAGTTCGTATGCAAAAGTTATGCCCATTTTACTAAATTCCAGAGAGATTTTGCAAATAAAGTCGAAATTCATATTTGTAAATTTTCCCAACAACTAGACCACATATCACATGGGAAACTTATTTTATTTATTTTTTTGACATTTCCATCATTTTCTTTTATTTTTTTAAAACTGAAAAGGCGGTCCACGAGGGGGGGGGGTGCATTTAGCACCAGGGTTACTAATGGCGCACCTGGTGTGTGGTGCGCCATTAGTAGTTTTAAAAAAAATTGTTAGTAATGGCGCACCATGGGATAGTGCGCCATTACTAGTTAAAACTAGTAATGGCGCACTGTCCACTGATGCGCCACTACTAACATTTTTTTTTCAAAACTACTAATGGCGCACGGTGGGTGTGGTGCGCCATTACTATGTCAACTAGTAATGGCGCACTATCCCCTGGTGCGCCACTGCTAACAATTTTTTTTGAAACTACTAATGGCGCACCACACACCAGGTGTGCCATTAGTAATATGTCAATAATGGCGCACTTGTATCTGGTGCGCCACTGCTATATAGCAGTGGCGCACCACATACATGGTGCGCCATTAATGTCCATATCAGCTATAGCCCTTTTCCTAGTAGTGTCGAGATCATGTTTCCAAAATGAGGCTGGATTACACACAAGGTGCCAGTTCCCTAATGATGCTGGATTAGATACAAGGTGCAAATTCCCGGATGATGCTGGATTACACACAAGCCAGGTGGAGTCGTCAACTATTCGTGTCCTCGTGGCTCTATTAAAGGCTGAAAGAAAGCGTGCAGCAGCCCTTGAGAATGTAGCTGAGTTCCTGAAGAAGCGAAAAGAGCAATCAGATGCTCTCTTCACCCAAGCCAAAGAAGAGATGGAAGAAGCCAGAAATAAGCTAGCAGAGGTAGAGCAGGCTAGGCGTCTCCTGCTATCTAAAACTGTTATCAATACAAATTTTCCTTCATAATAGCTAGGTTCAAATGTTTATGCAGTCAGCATGCCTGTTGTGATGTCCGTGCATCTACTGATGTGGCACAAAATAAATTTTTCCGGGTCATGTAATAACAGCAATTACTTTCCAAACAATAACAGACGAAGCATTGGATATGGTATAGAACATGTGGTGCCCCCATGTTTGGTTTTGGTAATTGACGACAATCTCTATGGACTAATGGTTGCCTTGAGTTATATTTGAAGGTTTTGTCCATAGGCTTTTCTTGGAGTACATGTGTTGGTTTCAAGGAGAGTTTGTGTTGACCAAGGTGCTATTAAGGAATTATCCAAAGATTGGTCATGTGAGAGTTGAGCTTATTGCAAGCATGTCTTGAAGAAGAACATTGTGTGATCATTCATGTTTACCTTCAAGACATCATCAAAATGAAGAGAGTTGGAAAGATTCTAGGTTGATCAAGACTAAGTCAAGAGTGAATCAAGTTGATCAACTCACAAAGCGTAGAAGATGTACCGGGAGGGATAAAGTGATCCCATGGTATGGTAAGCATTGTCCATTGTTCTTTGTGTACTAACCCATGGTCTATGTGAGAGTTCTATGTGGGGTTAGGTACGTGTTCATGGGCTTGCGTCAAGAGGAAGATATCACTCAACCCATGGAGAGGATGATATCAAGTGGTGATCGTCATCAAGATTGTCGTGTGCAAGTTCAAGTGGAGCATCACGAAGAGATCAAGTGCTTGAAGCTTGCCGTCCATTGTGGTGACAATGGACTTGTGAAGATGTGCCGAAGAGTGGCTCACCCATAGTGGACTATGGGGGAGTAATCATCTAGTCTTCATCGAGCTAACGCAATAAAGAAAGGTGGTCCAACTTGAGGGAGTCAAGATTGTCATCATCTAGCTCAAGTGGACCATGTGCAAGGCAAAGGTTTTACCTTGATAGGTTTTCTATTTTACCGGTCTCATGGTGGTAGTTGGGAGACCGGGTTATAGGATCGATAGCCGTACTATCAAGGGGGGCTCTCAAGTGAGTAGCTTGATCGTATCGTTCGTCGAGAGCTCAAACCATTGCATCCTTGCATCATGTTTCTTGGTTCTTGTTTGGTTCTCTTTGTGAGTCTTAGAGCTTATGGTCATCTTGATGACAAGCTTGAGTTCATCGAAAACGGAGTTTGCATGCGTCTTCTATGATGTTTTCGATGTTGGAGGTTTTACCGGTCTTATCCGAGGAAGGGTTCTCACCATTTTCTTTTGGGCCTTTTCTCATTTGCTTCTTATTGGTATTTCTATCATGATTGTGTTAGCCCTTGTCGCTAGCTTTCCAACAAACTTGGTTTCGTCGAATTCGGAGTCCGTTTGCAGAGGTTATGTCAGTTTTGGTGTTCTGAAAAGGCTGCAGCGGTACTACCGCGGACAGGAGCGGATGTAATTTTTTACTACCGCTCTTGGGAGCGGTACTACCGCTTGGAGGAGTACTACCGCGGCTACTTCCGTGGCTACTTTCGCTCAGGACCAAAAACTCGTCACAAGTCCAGCGGTGGTAGGCACAGATGTAATTTTTTAGTACCACTCGCAAGCAGTAGTACCGCTACCCTTAGCAGTAGTACCGCTACCCCTAGCGGTAGTACCGTGAGGTCAAGCGGTACTACCGCTCCAACGGTTCTTCTGGCTTTTTTGCCTCCTCGCTATTGTGTTTCAAAGGGCTACTACCGCCCTAGCGGTAGTACCGCTCCTTGGAGCGGTAGTACTGCTCGGTGCGGGCTGTGACCATAACGGTTGGATTTTTCCCCACCTATAAAAGGGGGTCTTCTTCCCCAATGAACCTTATCCTTTGAGCTCGTGTTCTTCCCCCATTGTTGACCTTCTTCGAGCTTGCTAACTCTCAATCCCTCCATGGATTCTTGCTAGTTTTTGAGGGAAAAGAGAGAGGAGATCTAGACCCACATTTCCACCAATCACTTTCTCCTCTATGTGAGGGGAACCCCTTGGATCTAGATCTTGGAGTTCTTGGTGTTCTCCTTCTTGTTCTTCCTCTCATTTTCCTCCATAGCATTAGTTGCTTCGGTGGGATTTGAGAGAGAAGGACTTGGGCACTCCGTGTGCCCTTGCCATTGCATTTGGTGCATCGGTTTGAGTTCTCCACGGTGATACGTGGAAGTTACAAGTTGAGAAGCTTATTACTCTTGGGTGCTTGGTACCCTTGAGCTTGTTCCTCTTGGGTGCTTGGGCACCCTAGACGGTTGGTGGTGTTCGGAGCTCAATCATTGTGGTGTAAAGCTCCGGGCAAGCGTCGGGGTCTCCAATTAGGTTGTGGAGATCGCCCCGAGCAATTTGACGGGTTCCGGTGACCGCCCCCAAGGGTTGCCAAAGTGTACGGGTTCGGTGACCGCCCCCAAGGGTTGCCATTTGTACGAGTTCGGTGACCGCCCTCAAGGGTCCCTTAGTGGAATCACGACATCTTGCATTGTGCGAGGGCGTGAGGAGATTACGGTGGCTCTAGTAGCTTCTTGGGGAGCATTGTGCCTCCACACCGCTCCAAACGGAGATTAGCATCCGCAAGGGTGTGAACTTCGGGATACATCGTCATCTCCGCGTGCCTCGTTTATCTCTTACCCGAGCTCTTTACTTATGCACTTTACTTTGTGATAGCCATATTGTTTCTTGTGATATATCTTGCTATCACCTAGTAGTTTATCTTGCTTAGCATAAGTTGTTGGTGCACATAGGTGAGCCTAGTTGTTGTAGGTTTTGTGCTTGACAATTTAACCGCTAGGTTTATTCCGCATTTGTTCAAGCCTAAACCGTAATTATTTTAAAGCGCCTATTCACCCCCCCTCTAGGCGACATCCTCGATCTTTCAATTGGTATCAGAGCCTCGTCTCTCTTTATAGGGCTTAACCGCCTAGAGAGTAAGGATGTCGACTAGGGGTTTAGGATTCTCTGACACTCTTAGTTTCGATGGCACAAATTTTGATGTTTGGGTAATTCACATGCTTAATCTCTTTAGGGTCATGGACCCAAATTTAGAGAGAATTGTAGATATGGGTTTTTCTCCTCCAAATGATCCCTAAAGATTATCTTCAGAGGATGAGAAAAACTCTTATCTCAATGCTCAAGCTTCTAATGTGCTTTCGATGCTTTGAGCAATGTAGTTATATTTCAACTCATGCCGTTCCGGGATGCTCATGAGTTGTGGACAAAGCTTCAAGATAAATATGGTATGTCCAAGATTTGTGGGGATGGTTGTTCTCCCTCCACCTTCGGCCATGTTGTGTTCTCAACTTCTTCTACTTCACCTACATGTGGTTTGGCACAAGGTAATGACATGGCGAGTAGTGGTGTTCATTGCAATGATGATAGTGGGCTTAGTTTTGATAATCCTTCATCACTTTCTTGTTGCGATGCTTCATCTTTGGACTCTAGCACTTCGAGCACTCCAAATGTTTCACATGCTTGTGTTGATAGTCCTTGCATATCATGTACAAATTGCTTGACTAAATCTCATGATGATATGCTTGCTATGTCTTGTTGGCATGATAAAAATGCATGTATTTCCTCGAGTTGTTGTGCTAACAATGTAGAGGAAACCCAACACTCCATGGAACAAGATGTGGTCTTGAATGGTGCTTCAAGGGATCCCACATCATCATCTATTGCTTTTTGCCTTATGGCCAAGGCTTCAAAGGTATCTCCCACTTTGAATCCCAATATATCTTGTGATAATATTGATGATGTCGATTATGATGAAGAGAATGATGATGTTGCCTCCTTAAAAGTTAAGGGGGAAATAATTTTTAAAGCTCTTCTTAAGAATAAAATTGCTCGTTCCAACTTCATGGAAATCATGTCTATTGCTATTGAGGGCAAGAAATATATTGATGAGTTGGAATCTCGTCTTGAGGAGCATGAGGTCACCATTGATAAAATGGAAGGTCTGAGCATGATTACGCTAATGAGATTGCGGACCTCTCTCAAGCTCTTGAACTTGAACAAACCACCAAGGAATCTCTTGAGGAGACTTTTGCTCTAGAGTTATCTAGAGTGAAGGAATCTCATGATAGAGCTCTTGAGGTGGCCAATGTTTTTGAAACTAAAAATGCTAAGCTTGAAGTTGCTCATGCTAGACTCCTTGAGGATTTTGAGCACCTCGAAAATGGCTCAAGGGTCATCAAGGGTGAGCTCATCAAACTCACCGAGTCTCATGCTCAACTTGAAGCTTCTTATTTAAAAGAGCTTGCCAAGTTGCCTTCTCCTCTTGTTGTTAATGATGATGCTTGTGCTACTAACTCTATTTCTTGTGAAGCATCCATTTTAAAGGAGAACGTTGAGCTACGGGCTCAACTTGAGTTGCTATCTAGCAATTATGGGAAATTGGAAGAAAGCCATGAAAAGCTCTCAAGCTCTCATGATGGTCTTCTAGTATCCCATAATGTGCTAAAGATAGCTCATGAGGCCATGATTGCTAAGGTAACATCTAGTGAGCCTCATGTGGACACTAGCACTACTTTTAGTCAAAATGCTATATTGCCTTATGCTAGTCCTCGTGATTCATCCATGCATAACGTTGGTACATCTTGTGATGAATTGCTTTCCTTGCCTTGTTTCTCTAACGATGAAGCTTATACTTCCTCTAGTGCTTGTGTTGAGACTAACCATGTAGAGGAAATCAAAGAGCTCAAGGCCCAAGTCACTTCTTTGAAGAAAGACTTGGAAAAGAGTCATGAAGGGAAATTTACACTCAACAACATCTTGAGAGTGCAAAAATCCCCCAATGACAAAGGTGGACTTGGATTCAACTCCACCAAGAAGAAGAAGTCCAAGATGAACAAAAAGAAGGGCCAAGAACAAGTCAAGAATTCGGCCAAGATTGTTTGCTTCAAGTGCAAAGTAGAAGGGCATCATGTTAGATCTTTCCCATTGAAGAAGAAGGCCATTAGTGACAAGCAACAAGGGAAGCGACCACAAGTTCGATCTCATGCTCAACCACAAGTTGAAGAAAGTCCTCTTCCCAAGAATCCTCAAGCTAATGCTTCTCAAGTTGTGAAATCAAGTGAGAAGAAAGTGAAGAGTAGACGTTGCTACTTATGTTGTGAGAAAGGTCACCTCGCCTCTTCATGCACTAGTGGTAACTTATCCAACCCAATTATTATTGATGATATCTATTCTCTTGGGAAGGATAATGTTGGCCATGTGTTTGCCAAATTTGTTGGTGCTCAAAGTGGTGTCAAGAAAAGAACCATTTGGGTAGCCAAGCCTATTGTGACTAACCTCTTAGGACCCAACTTGTTGGGGACCAACTAGCTCAAACTTGATCAATAGGTGTTGTTGGAGGGCATTGGAGACTTGGCTACATTATGAAGATTTAAGGGGACTTCATCATTCTTATTGTCTCAAGCCAAGTCAATTGGGTTATCAAGTTTCTATTCTAGATCCAATGTGCCTCCTTCCGGTAACTTGTACTTAAATTGTTTATATCGAAAGTTACTTGCCCCTTTGCATGTTTTGGTTTTGTTCCTTGCATGTGGTTGTATATGTTGTGCCTCCAATTTGCTTATCTTGAGTAATCAAGTATGTGTATGTTGGTTTGCACATCATGTACGTGTGTGTAGTGCGTTGAGCCTTTGCGCATCTTGTTTGTATGTTAGTTGGCTCTTGTGAGAGATTAATGGAACATCCCATTTTGGGGGAGTGATGTGCTTTGTGCACCTCACGGTCCCATAAATGTGTTTACATGAGGAATACCACCTAGTATTGATATTGCAAGCTTATCTAGTCACTATGTGGTATGTCTTCTCATGAGAAATTCAAATTCTAAATAGTCCATTAATTATCGCTTGTTGGATCCTCTTTTTGCCTCTTGTTAAGTTTTCTTTAATTGGTATCACATTATGGGGGAGTAATATGCTATGTATATTACTAGCCTAGAAAATGTGTACATTTGAGATATTGTCACCTAGAATTGATATTGTAAATTATCTTGTTCCTACATGGCATGTTAGCTCTACAAGTTGCAATTTGCTTGTGTTTGGTGTGAAGATGATGTCGGATATCCTTGCTATCTACCACCGGGAATTATTTCCAAATACTTCTTGTCTTTTGACAATTGGTACTCACTTATGTGTGGTAGAAATTATTGATCATGTTCACGTTGGCGTTTGCTTTTTATTTGCCTTATCTCTTGCCAAGTTTGCGTCAACTCCCATTGCCTTCCGTGCCACTTGAGGATCTTGTTGTTATCTTGATCTTGTCTAGTGTTTTCCTTGATATAGTGAACGTAGTGATCCTACCTTGTGCATTTTGTATTCAAATGCAAATTCTTTATAATGCACAACTCGTGGGGGAGCTATCCTATTTTCTATAAAACACTGAACTTGTGATCCATTTTAAGTGTGTGTTGGTGGACGGCAAGCCGTTTCTTTTTGGTACTTGTGCCATCATGAAACTTTGTAGAGAGCTTGGTTTGTTTGGAACCATCCTCTCTTTTGGGAGTTTGATATCATTTTGTGGGTTCCAATGGATATCTCATTCCTTGATGTATCTTTTAATGATATCTTCCAAGTTATGATTTCTCCATTTGGTATTCTTTTCACTTGGTATTTCCTTGTATTTTGGTATCGGTTCTTGAAAGTCTTGAGCATGCATATTAACTTCATGTAGTTTCCGTGGCATGCTTTCTCTCTTTGACCCAATATATAGGGGAAACTCCACCAAGTCTCAAATTGGATGAGATGTGCATGAATTTCATTTCCATATCTATATGCACATACTTATGTGGAGTTTGTCCTATGTATTGTTGGTGTTTCTAACTCTTTGGTCCCAATGAGTTTGGGTACCATTTTGTTTGTGTTGTTTTTCTAGGAACAATTGGAGATGCATTGGATGCTCAGCTCACTCACAAGGAAGGTGTTGTCACCATGTGCTTTTTGGAGTCAAGCTAGGATGATCAATGAACTACTTTGTACCTTCAATTGGTATCTACTACATCCTTCCAATGTTAACTCGGTAACAAGTATCTTCATATACTTCATGCACACATTTCTTGCATCAACCTTGTGTAGGTTGTATCATGGCATGTTATTCATTCTCTCTTGTGATACTTGTTTCCTTTCTCAAAGCATCCCAACAATGATCTCTTGTTGCTAGTTGTGATGTCTTTGATGGTTGTGTGGCAGGAATTCATTTATGTACAATAAGACCATATCTAGCCATGTGCTATGCTTCAAAGCAAATATCTTATTGGTATATCCATGACTTCCTTTTGGATATCTTGTTCCTTCGTGTTGTAACTATTTCAGGTGTACATCCTTCTTTGTAGATATATATCATCATGATCTCGTCTACCTAGAACCTTATACACTTGAGAGAAATTACATCTCTAGATGATATCCTTTCTTTCACGTCCACCTTGTCTTTCTTGTTATTTCTTTGGTGGCTCCGTATAAGCTTTTGCCTTGAGTGCATGTCTTATCTCATTGCATCTTGATGCACTCCTGTGTGGTGAAGATTATTTTCCTCATGCTTATCTCTACGAGGCTTTTGCCATCTTAATTGGTATCCCTCGTCTTGATTAGGCTTTCATCTTCTATCTTCACCATGGGTTGTCACAAGTGTTGGTTATTCATTTTGCATTTTTAGTGTGCTTGTGAACCCTTTTGCTTGGTGTGTGTGGGGAGGACATGTCATGCACCTTGTATCTCCACTATCCAAGACTATGTTGATGCTTAATGCTCATTCGTACATTAGTCTTCTCAAGTGCTTTGCCATGACTCACACACATCATTTTGGTTGAGCCTACTCTTAAGTTGCCTCTTTTATATGTTGCTCAACCATTTGTTTGTTGCAAGTGCTAGGCTTTGTTTCCTATATGCTCACTTGCACTTGTTGTGAGTTTCTATTGATTTTCGGGGAGTGATGATCCTATTTTGTGCACTCGGTATCCTAATGCAAATATTGTAAGAAGTGCACAAATCATGGAGAGCTTCACTAGTGTCTTTAGAACAGTCTGTTGCTCTCTTGCACTTGTCGTGAGGTTCTATTGATCTTGGGGGAGTGACGATCCTATTTTGTGCTCATTGTATCCAATTACAAAACTAAATTGTGCACAAATCATGGGGAGCTTCTCTAGTTTCTCTAGAACACTCCTTTGCTCATATCATAATTTATTTCATTCATGTGGCACGTAGGATCATTGGTCTAGTTGGCTCAATTGATATCCGTTGATTGCTTGCTTCAATTGGTATCTTTTGATTGCTTGTTTGCTTGTTTCTCTCTTTCTTATGTCTTTGTGGCATATCTTTCTTTTGAAAACTTTGGGCCTAAATATAGTTTGTTTTCCTCCTAGTATTTACCGTCAAACTTGTGTATTGCATTCCACTCTCTTGTTGAGAAA
Organism: Aegilops tauschii subsp. strangulata; assembly: GCF_002575655.3. Lineage (NCBI taxonomy): Eukaryota > Viridiplantae > Streptophyta > Magnoliopsida > Poales > Poaceae > Aegilops > Aegilops tauschii. The sequence goes on from NC_053039.3 coordinate 234,159,366, forward strand.
TACACAAATTATGGAGGAACACAATTTATATTGGCCTTCTAAGCTTTTCTCCCATTTTGGCAATCGATGCCAATGGGGGAGAAGTTTCAGAGAGTTTTGTGGAAAAGTTTAGAGAATTCTCTCCTCTTGCTTTGGTTTTGTTCCTAAGCATTTGCATCTCTTACTCATGCATCATTGGTTGTTGCATTGCATGGTGATGCATAATTCCTTATATAAACTCTCTTGAAAGTGATTGTCATCAATTACCAAAATGGGGGAGATTGAAAGAACATGTGGTGCCCCCATGTTTGGTTTTGGTAATTGACGACAATATCTATGGACTAATGGTTGCCTTGAGTTATATTTGAAGGTTTTGTCCATAGGCTTTTCTTGGAGTACACGTGTTGGTTTCAAGGAGAGTTTGTGTTGACCAAGGTGCTATTAAGGAATTATCCAAAGATTGGTCATGTGAGAGTTGAGCTTATTGCAAGCATGTCTTGAATAAGAAGATTGTGTGATCATTCATGTTTACCTTCAAGACATCATCCAAATGAAGAGAGTTGGAAAGATTCTAGGTTGATCAAGACTAAGTCAAGAGTGAATCAAGTTGATCAACTCACAAAGCGTAGAAGATGTACCGAGAGGGATCAAGTGATCCCATGGTATGGTAAGCATTGTCCATTGTGCTTTGTGTACTAACCCATGGTCTACGTGAGAGTTCTATGTGGGGTTAGGTACGTGTTCATGGGCTTGCGTCAAGAGGAAGATATCACTCAACCCATGGAGAGGATGACATCAAGTGGTGATCGTCATCAAGATTGCCATGTGCAAGTTCAAGTGGAGCATCATGAAGAGATCAAGTGCTTGAAGCTTGCCGTCCATTGTGGTGACAATGGACTTGTGAAGATGTGCCGAAGAGTGGCTCACCCATAGTGGACTATGGGGGAGTAATCATCTAGTCTTCATCAAGCGAACGCAATCAAGAAAGGTGGTCCAACTTGAGGGAGTCAAGATCGTCATCATCTAGCTCAAGTGGACCATGTGCAAGGCAAAGGTTTTCCCTTGATAGGTTTTCTATTTTACCGGTCTCATGGTGGTAGTTGGGAGACCGGGTTATAGGATCGATAGCCGTACTATCAAGGGGGGCTCTCAAGTGAGTAGCTTGATCATATCGTTCGTCGAGAGCTCAAACCATTGCATCCTTGCATCATGTTTCTTGGTTCTTGTTTGGTTCTCTTTGTTAGTCTTAGAGCTTATGGTCATCTTAATGACAAGCTTGAGTTCATCGAAAACGGAGTTTGCATGCGTCTTCTATGATGTTTTCGATGTTGGAGGTTTTACCGGTCTTATCCGAGGAAGGGTTCTCACCATTTTCTTTTGGGACTTTTCTCATTGGCTTCTTATTGGTATTTCTATCAAGATTGTGTTAGCCCTTGTCGCTAGCTTTCCAACAAACTTGGTTTCGTCGAATTCGGAGTCCGTTTGCAGAAGTTGTGTCAGTTTTGGTGTTCTGAAAAGGCTGCAGCGGTGCTACCGCGGACAGGAGCGGATGTAATTTTTTACTACCGCTCTTGGGAGCGGTACTACCGCTTGGAGCAGTACTACCGCGGCTACTTCCGTGGCTACTTCCGCTCGGGACCAAAAACTCGTCACAAGTCCAGCGGTGGTAGGCACGGATGTAATTTTTTAGTACCGCTCGCAAGCAGTAGTACCGCTACCCTTAGCAGTAGTACCGCTACCCCTAGCGGTAGTACCGTGAGGTCAAGCGGTACTACCGCTCCGACGGTTCTTCTGGCTTTTTTGCCTCCTCGCTGTTGTGTTTCAAAGGGCTACTACCGCCCTAGCGGTAGTACCGCTCCTTGGAGCGGTAGTACCGCTCGGTGCGGGCTGTGACCAGAACGGTTGGATTTTCCCCACCTATAAAAGGGGGTCTTCTTCCCCAATGAACCTTATCCTTTGAGCTCGTGTTCTTCCCCCATTGTTGACCTTCTTCGAGCTTGCTAACTCTCAATCCCTCCATGGATTCTTGCTAGTTTTTGAGGGAAAAGAGAGAGGAGATCTAGATCCACATTTCCACCAATCACTTTCTCCTCTATGTGAGGGGACCCCCTTGGATCTAGATCTTGGAGTTCTTGGTGTTCTCCTTCTTGTTCTTCCTCTCATTTTCCTCCATAGCATTAGTTGCTTCGGTGGGATTTGAGAGAGAAGGACTTGGGCACTCCGTGTGCCCTTGCCATTGCATTTGGTGCATCGGTTTGAGTTCTCCACGGTGATACGTGGAAGTTACAAGTTGAGAAGCTTATAACTATTGGGTGCTTGGTACCCTTGAGCTTGTTCCTCTTGGGTGCTTGGGCGCCCTAGACGGTTGGTGGTGTTCGGAGCTCAATCATTGTGGTGTAAAGCTCCGGGCAAGCGTCGGGGTATCCAATTAGGTTGTGGAGATCGCCCCAAGCAATTTGACGGTTCAGGTGACCGCCCCCAAGGGTTGCCAAAGTGTACGGGTTCGGTGATCGCCCTCAAGGGTCCCTTTGTGGAATCACGGCATCTTGCATTGTGCGAGGGCGTGAGGAGATTACGGTGGCCCTAGTGGCTTCTTGGGGAGCATTGTGCCTCCACACCGCTCCAAACGGAGATTAGCATCCGCAAGGGTGTGAACTTCGGGATACATCGTCATCTCCGCGTGCCTCGGTTATCTCTTACCCGAGCTCTTTACTTATGCACTTTACTTTGTGATAGCCATATTGTTTCTTGTCATATATCTTGCTATCACCTAGTAGTTTATCTTGCTTAGCATAAGTTGTTGGTGCACATAGGTGAGCCTAGTTGTTGTAGGTTTTGTGCTTGACAAATTAACCGCTAGGTTTATTCCGCATTTGTTCAAGCCTAAACCATAATTATTTTAAAACGCCTATTCACCCCCCTCTAGGCGACATCCTCGATCTTTCAACGCGCAAGCCCAACATTCCAAGTTCAACTTCCACATCAAACTCATGTTCATTGATATCTGCACATTCATAGATAATGTCCACAACCATGATTCACTTCAGAGCCAAAAAAATGTGAGGAGAGTTATAAATAAAGAAAAACCTGTAGTTCATGTTACCAGTGCGAGCACAACAAGTCAAGACCATGCGTAATTAATTATATTTTGGTCATTTTTTGTGTTCTAAAATGCCGGCCAGCTCGCGGAAGGACGTGTTGCCAGCACATGCGCGGATTCAATGGATGCAGGCGGGGCAGTCTGAAGCCGGTTGCATGCGGCGAGGAGGCGTGTTCAGCCGGGCCTGCAGCGAGTGGGGCCCTCTTGGCCAGCGCGCCGGTTCAATGCCTACGCTATGAGAGGTCGCGTCCGTGTCAGAGCAATCACTCCCTCCAGTCCTTTTTTGTTTGGGTATAACAAAATCTCATTTTCCATTCACATTTTACAAGTAAAATTCGTGGACAAACTTTGACCCAAAATACGATGGGGACTAGTAAACCAGAACGGAGGTAGTAGTTTTTTTATCAAAGAAGGGTTTCCCCCTTCCAATTTTCATTACTGAAAGCCAACATCTAAACCATAGTATTTGCCCTAGAACTACCAGGTTCAACATCTCGCAACATAAACCCATACAACCATACGCCAAGGAGGTAGTAGTTATGAATTCCATTTTCGCTCCATACGAATCGTTCTAAAAACTACTTAGTACTTATAACGCGCCATTGAAAATCGGAACTCTTACCCCGCTACAAAATGATATTTTAAACGTGGCTACTCGATTTGTGGCAATTGGCGAGCCACCACCTCTAGGTCGTTCACCTGTGGTCCCGACCATCAACTCCTACGGATCAAATTATCACGCGAGCTGACTATTCCTACAAAGGTGCGCTCCACCACGTACCCGGTACCCGCGCATGCAGCAATCGTGCACCTAGGGTTTTAGGGTTTATTTGTTAACGATGCCTTTACGTAACTCTCATGTGTGCGAGACAACGAGAGACCGACTATGTGCGTATGCCTCTTCTCTTCGTATATGTACTCCACCGTTTGTCTGGTGTCCAAAAAATTATACAGTAGTAATAACTACTAGCAATGTGCCAATGCGTTGCCACATGATCAAAGTAGATTAATACATATTCACCGATTTTATAGAAAAAAGAGTATAGTTTTGAAATACGTATATCACTAAAAATATGTTATGTTTCACTCAAAATATATTCCTTTGGCGGTTTTGATGAGATAAGGGAGGAATGTTGTTGGTTTCAAGATTCGAGAAGTGGTATATCTCTAATTTCTACTCTTACTAGCAAGATGCCCGTGTGTTGCATGGAACATCAAGATCTTGTGGGAGAAAAGGATGAACGAGGGAAGGCCTTATCTGCAAATGTGGAGAGGAGTGCGGGTAATTACCATAGTTTCCTTCCTATCCGTTAGATATAGATCGGATGGCCTATATTGTAGGATGGCAGGCACACCATCATCACCAACTATGCTTTTTATAAGAGTAGAGATAAAAAATAGAGTTGGTGATGATGGTGTGCCTGCCATCCTGCAATATAGGCTGTCTGATTTATATCTGACGGATAGGAAGGAAACTATAGCAATTTTGCAAAAAGATACCCACACCCCTCTCCACATTTGCAAATAAGGCCTTTCCTCGTTCATCCTTTTCTCCCACAAGATAAACTACTCATACAAATGCATCTTGATGTTCCGTGCAACGCATGGGCATCTTGCTAGTTGTTGCAAAAAGCCCATGTGTGTGTGTGTGTTGTGTGTGTGTGTGAGAGAGAGAGAGGAGGAGGACGGAGTGCATGTGTGACAAAGACACAAAGAGTGTGTGTGCGAGAGGTATCAGCTTAAAATGAGGCGATAGTGTGTGTGTGTGCACGATCGAGAGGGCGTGTCTCAAGAAGGGATGAAAAATCTACATAGATACAAGGAGCGCGAGAGAGACATGTACGTGATAGTGGAAGCACGAGTGTGCGGGTGTATAAACCTATCTGGAGGCTAGTCGATCAATGTTTGTGAGATAAATATGAGACGGGGGTGTGAAAGCGAGAGTTTTGTGTGTGTGTGAGAGAGAGACGGTAGTCGGGAAGGGGAGTGGAAGCAGGAGTTGTGTGTGTGACAGAGAGGGAGGGGGGAGTTTGTCTGATCAGTAAACAAATGAATAATGTCAGTTTTATAACTGGGATGGAGACGGAAAGGAGACATATAGGGTGTGAGAGAGTAATTTTAGTGGTATGAGTCATATCTAGAGACATATAGGGTGTGTGAGAGAACCTCATAGAGAGAAAGACAAAGTGAAAGACGAGTGAGACTGTGTGTGTGGCGGTGAAAAAGAAAGCTTAGGTACCCAGTGATACCAGAGAACGGTAGAGATGTGTGAGATAATGAAAACCGTGTAATGTATAATGATAGGGAGAGTGTGACACTTCTCAAGGGAGACGTCGAGATACCATGTTTGTGAAGATAGGAGAAACATGAAGTGAGCGTGCGGGTGAGCTGGAGAAAAAGAGAGTGATAGCTACATGAAGGAGCATGTGAGAGAGATGGGCGTGAAAGGAGTCAACATAAAAGGGATTCAAATATTTGAATTCGAGATGATGATACATGTAATTCATACTCGAACCAAAATTGATCTATCAAACATGCATACTCATATGAATTCACGCGCATCTATGTTATTTAATATGTAGATATTACCGATCCATACATTTTAGTAGAACATAATTTGGTTTAAACTTTTTGAATTCAACCTTATGATTTTGAGATCGTTGTATATGTAAATCATATTATACATATAAAGGAGTAGAATTCTTTGTTGAGATTTTGAAAGTATATATAAAAAAATGATGTATATAGAATTTTATTCCAATCGAAGATGGATCCTGCCCGAACAAAAATAGAATACAAACTGGATTTGAATTGAGTTGGCATGGTAAACGTGCACTCTTGCTCTGCAAAAATATGAACAAAGCAAGGAAAGTCGCACCAAAATCTGCGAGATGGAAATTACTGCCTATCCCTCACACGAAAAGCCTATCAGCTCGATTTCTATAAGTTTTGATAGGGGTAGGTTTGTAATTTCACTCAAACATGACATAACCGCCTCTCACCCGGATTCATACATGGTGGGCGCCAAAACACAGTGTCTCCTCGGCTGAAATCGACTCCCTCCCCAATTCATACACGGTGGGCGCCAAAACAAACTCTCGTCGGCATATATTCGGTGTATGCGAGATTACCGTCCTATCCCCAACCGACTAATATTGCTGTGATGTAGGAAATTTTAAATGGGGGCTAAGTTTGTAAATTTCCTTGCATTTGAGACAAGCGCACCCTGAAGACATGGTTCCCCCTTCCTCTCTCCCTCCATTTCCCCATTCGTACTCCGTGGGCGCCAAAAGACCCCAGCCTCCTCCGTCCGCCACCCCATCCACCACCGTCCTACTCCACCATGCCGGAGCTGATACCCCGACACCGTCGTCCATTACAAGAGATCGACCTCTCTCGTCCACAGCTTCGGACCGGGATCCTTGCATCCCTTCCTCTCGCTTCATCCCCGCTGTCGTCCACCTTGCCGGCGCCGCTCCTACGGCCGTCTCGTCCACCGTGCCCTGCCGCCACCGTCTACCCTCCTAGATTTGCTTCCACGCCGCCGACAGCGATCGCTATCGCAACCGTCAAATTCTCAGCAGATGCATACACGGCACCGCACCAGAGGCGGTACTCTTTTGTATCTGCTCAACTTATTTATCGCAGCAAGAAAATAGATCGCCACTGCTTTACTCTGATTTCTTGTCCATCACTTACTTGTTAGTTGAAAGCAAACATTGGTTGCAAAGTTGCCTTTGTCCGGTTTGCACCTTCAGATCCACCATGGCACGCTCAACACTATACTCGCAATGCTTATGGTTTTCCCCTTTATATTTGTGGCACCCCGGCTCAGAGCGACCGGTTTACCCTGCATTGCCAGCCCAGAGATCATGTCTTCTGGCAACACACAACATATTGGTACAGAAAACAACCGCTTTATTGATGCTAGCGGAACAGAGTTCATATTACAACAGTGGTCGAGGCCAAGCGGCACACTCGGTGCGGCGGAACAATATGTACATTATTTAGTGAACATAAAGGGGCCTCGACTCGAACAACTACGTGGCAGCGGAATAACGTCATATCAGAAGCTCCATATCAGGGACAATGATGTGGACACGATCTAGACTCGAACAGCGCTCCTTTCCAACAAGACTTTCCTGAAATCTGGCATGACACGCCAGGTCAGTACATTGAATGTACTTGCAAGCTCACAACAAGCATAATCATAATGACAAACAATACCATGATATTTAACCAATTATTAATAATGCAACATTATATGTCAACATGCTGTGATCAAGCCCGAACGTCCCTCAGGACAGCTTACCAACTGTGATCATCTCTGGACCACATACACACCACCATAGTGGTCTTTCTCAAGAACAACTCGTGATCCTTACGGCGATCACAACCACGGCCATCATTTGGTCCCAAATACCTCGATGGCCTTTCTGCCATCCATTGACAATGCAAAGTTCATAACTTAGTGTGCAATTTTTATTAAACGTTGACTCATGGTGGGACCTAGTACGAGGTGTCCGTGACCGTGGACTCGGCTATCGATAGATTATACACTCTGCAGAGGTAGCACACTGTACCCACACCACGGAACCCATGGCCTCGCATTCCCATCCGGGTGGACCAATGGCATTCTGACAAAACCCCTCTATTGCCACAACACTCTCCCGGCCACTCCGACCCAAATCCCGAACGGGCTGGTCCTGGGTGGCCCCGTGTCTACCAAAGACACCCCGACCACCGTCGTGGTCAAAACACTCCCACTCGGGGACTCGGTACCATAATCTCATCAACGAGCACACAAGATTATGTGTGCTTACCGGGCCAGGGCAAACACGACATAATCTTCCCTAGATGGAGGCACCGACCAGAGGCCATGTCAATGGACCGAATCAAGGCCTTCCCACAAGGCAAATGTGGTTGCACTGGAAAGAAACTCAATTCAGCGGCACCATGACCCAGTCAACGGTATATTCAAGTTGAGTTATATTCAGGATTAACTTTTAACTAAAAATGACCGGTGTCATAGCATGCCATGAAATGCAAAAAACACATGCATCACATATTGATAAAAATGACCGACGTCATCCATATGCACACCAAGCATAAACGTCAACAACTCATATTACTCTACTTTCTCAAAATGACTCACAACTTAACCAAGAATATTTTGCAACAAGTTTTATTAATTTCCTACGCAAGAAAGTAACTCCGATAAATTTTTCATATGCTTGACCAAAAGATATCATTATTAACAACTCTTAATTTCTTTATCACTAAGTTGGGTTCAAACATTCTGTAAGACAAGTAATATGATTAAACAAGTATTTGACAGAATATTTTCTAACAAATTTTTATCAATTTAAGAATGCAAACACAAAGCTTTAAATAATTACTGACATGCATAACAAAATTATTTCTAACATCACCTCAAATAAATTTTAACTTGCTTTACCCACTTAAACTAGTTTCAACTATTCTGTAAATCAAGCATAACAACTGACCAATACTTAACAGAATACAAATAATTCAATAATTATTTAAATGCATGGGTTAATCATTTCATTTAAGTGAGAAAATCACAAATATTGGAATGGCATCATAAAAATGTTGTTGTGGCTTGCCTTAGTGCAGATGAGGTTCACAAGCCTCCTCGTGATCCTCAAGACAAGCCTCACCTTCTGAAAATAATTTTAAACACAAAAAGAGAATATCAAGAACACTTCTGATATTCACCAGAAATTCTAAACAGCTCAGAAAAATCTCATCTTTGGTGAGCTGTTAGATTTCCTTTCAAAGAACACAATGCAAAAAGAATCATCTCATTTGGACTTATGGTTAAAAAGTTAAAATTGTTTGAAGCTCTCTGGAATATAAATGAATTTGAATAAAAAGAAACAGCTGGGGGGGGTGACGTCGAAGGCGTAAAGCCCAGGGGCGCCACCACTCGTACCGCTTCGCGCGTGTACTGAGTGGCTGACTAGCGGGCCCCGTTAGTCAGGTGGGGGAAGAGGGAGAGAGAAACAGAGAGGGCCGCGGCTTCGCCGGAGCTCTCGCCGGCGACGAGGGCTCCTTGGCCCAAACGAGAGGGAGGGATTGAGAGAGGGGACGATGGCGCACCTGCCCGTACCCGTAGCGTGGCTAGGGTGGTCGGACGGCGTCGGAAGCTAGCTCGCAAGCAGAGGCAGAACATGGAGGTCGCCGGAGTTGAGGAAGACGGCGAGCAGAGGTCACTCCAGAGGCTCCAAGTGGGCGAGATGGCCTCACCGGAGAGAGGCGGAGGCCTTGGAGGGGTCGCCCAGGCCTGGGAGGGGCTGGAGCTACCGCGGCGACCAGAGGGGATCGCCGGCGAGCTCGAGCTCGGGGACGGAGGCCCGAGGCCTGCCCGGCCGGGCTACGGCTTCCTACTTGATTGTGGGGTGTGTGTGAGTGCTGGATGGTGCTCAAGGAGGCTGGGGGTGGCTCTATTTATAGGCGAGCGGCGGGGGTGCTTCGGGCTCCGCCGGTGGACACCTGTCCACGGCACCTGGCGACGAGCAGCGTCAGCAAGAGGGGGAGAAGGCGACGGAGGTCACGCGGCCACTGTGGGCGAGCGGAGACGAGCACATGATCAAGGGGATGGCGACGAGCACAGTGCGCTCCGCACTGTTGGGCTGGCCGGACCTTGCCCGTGCTCGCTGCGGCGAGCTTCGGCGTCGGCGAGTGCCAGGGAGGAGTTAAGGACGTCGAGACAATGATGGTGGCAGGGTTTGGCATGGTTGGGCAGGCAGGGGAAGCGAGCACGCTCGAACAGAGCACTCGGCGTCACCCAGAGCGCGTCGACACACATGCCTGGCATCGTGGACACGCGTGGTCACCGCGCGAACTCTCTCCTCAGGCCAGCCTTCGTCCAAAAATCATGTCTGGCATGTTGTTCGTGGTAGTTTTGAAGTTTCCACGGTTTGGTTTGGATCCAGGTGCAGTAGAGAAGATTTTACAAGCCAGGTAAGTTTCTGGTCAGTAACTTTGTGATGTTACTATGGTCAAATGGCTGGGAGTTTGGGGCTGTGCTTTGGAGGCTAGTTATAAGTTACTAATGTAAAGATGCACAAGAAAGTTCAGGTCAAATGGAGCAAGTAAAATCGTAGTTGCTGTAGAAACCACCATTTCTGTCCAGAACAGAAAAGATTTTCTGTAGCAAAAATATTCCAAAAAGTGATGAGATATTTTTGCTCAGGGAGGCGCCCTAGGGTCCCTAGAATATTTGTGAATTATCTTAGAATTTTTTGAGCCATAAAAATTAGGGTTGCCTTGAAGCAAACAGATCTGGCTTAGGGGTTTTGAGAGAAAATGAATATTTTTCATTTAAGAAAAATATTCCAAAGGTTATTTTGTGGTGGATCAGAAGTGAAGTGATGGTTTGGGAGAGAAGTGAACACTTGGGTGAAAGCCAAGGATGCCCAAGTGTTTAAGTCCAAATGAAAAGATTCAGAAACTCCAAGTTTAAAAAAATTTCAAATGAAATTTCAAGCAAATGAGAAAAAGGGCAAAAACCAGGCTGTCACAAACCTCCCCCACTTAGAATGAATCTCGTCCTCGAGATTTGGTTGCTTGGGAAAACCACTCTGGATACTGACTCTTAATGAACTCTTCCTGCTCCCAAGTTGTTTCTGACTCGGTGTGATGCTCCCACTGAACTTTGAAATTTTTTCTGACTTTGCTGCGAGTGACCCTTTCCACTTGATCCAAAATTTTGGACGATCTTTCTTCATAAGTTAAATCCTTTGCCAATTCTATCTCGGCCATTGCAGTCCTTTTCTCAGGCGGGGATATGCATCGTCTCAATTGCGAAACATGGAACACATTGTGTATTTCTGACAACTCCGGGGGTAGTTCCAGTTGGTATGCAACCGTACCCACTTGATACATAATTGAGAATGGACCAATGAATCTGGGTGCCAGCTCTCCACGAGTCTGAAATCGCTTAACTCTTTTCATAGGAGTGACTCGGAGGTACACATGTTCTCCGGGTTCAAAACTGACCTGCCGGTGCTTTGCATCATAATAACTCTTCTGACGGGATTTGGCAAATTGCAGTCGGTCTCTGATTTCCCTGACTTGTTTCTCGGCTTCCATCATGAGATCGGTTCCGAAGATATGGCTATCTCCAGCTTGAGACCAATTTAGAGGAGTGCGGCACTTACGACCATATAGAGCTTCATAGGGTGACATCTTTAGACTGGTCTGGAAACTGTTGTTATACGAGAACTCGGCGTATGGCAATCAATCTTCCCAGTTCGCCCCGTTGGCTAGCACACAGGCTCGCAACATATCTTCGAGTATTTGATTTACTCGCTCTGTCTGACCGTCCGTCTGGGGGTGATAAGCAGTACTATATTTTAGTGCTGTCCCCAAGGCTTGATGGAGGCGGGACCAGAAAGCGGAGGTAAACAAAGAACCTCGGTCGGAAGTGATAGTCCGGGGTACCCATGCAGACTGACGATTCTGGATACATACAGGTGCGCTAGTTCATTTGCTCTGTATCTGGTGCTGACCGGGATGAAATGAGCAACCTTGGTTAGGGTGTCCACTATAACCCAGATTGCGTCTTTGCCTCGCTGAGTCCTAGGCAATCCGGTGATGAAGTCCATGCAAACATCATCCCATTTCCATTGTGAAACTGGCAGTGGTTGGAGAAGTCCGGCTGGCTTCTGATGCTCTGCTTTCACCTTGTTGCATAGGTCGCAACAGGCTACAAAATAAGCAATGTCTTTCTTCATCCCATTCCACCAGAATATTTGTTTAAGGTCTTCATACATTTTCGTACTTCCCGAATGAATGGAATACGAGGATTCGTGTTCTTCTGACAAGATTTTCCTCTTTAAGTCCGGTTGATTTGGTACACAAATTCGTTCACGGAATCGGAGGGTACCGAAGTTGTCCTTGAAGAAATCTGGGGGCTGCCTTGCATGTTTTTGTAGCTTGGCGTCATCTGGCTGGGCCTTGCGGATTTCCATCTCAAGTGTGGGGGTAACTTCCAAAATATTAGTGAGGCCAGCATCCATGATGACCATGTTGAGCTGAGCGATCTCCTCCTGAAGTTCGGTAGGCAATGATTTTAACATGACATTTAAGCTGACGGGCTTTCGACTGAGCGCATCGGCAACGACGTTGGCCTTGCCTGGATGGTAATTTATTCCAAGGTCATAATCCTTGACCAACTCTAACCATCTTCGCTAACGGAGATTTAAATCTGGCCGAGTGAAGATGTACTTGAGGCTTTTGTGGTCGGTAAAAATTTGGCACCTTTTTCCAATGAGATAGTGTCTCCAAATTTTTAATGCATGAACCACTGCAGCCAATTCCAAATCATGAGTAGGATAATTTCCCTCATGTGGTCGTAGTTGTCGTGATGCATAGGCTACTACCTTGCCGTCTTGCATCAATACACAACCAATACCTTGTCTGGAGGCATCGCAGTACACGTCGAAGCTGCGATAAATGTCTGGAAGAGTCAATACGGGTGCGGTTGTCAGACGCGTCTTTAGCTCATAAAAACTCTTCTCACAGTCCTTGGTCCACTCAAACTTTGTATCCTTTTTTAGCAGTTCCGTCATAGGTTTAGCAATTTTGGAAAACCCTTCAATGAAACGACGATAGTATCCAGCTAATCCAAGGAAACTCCGGATCTGTGTTACAGTCGTGGGCGGTACCCAATCGAGCACATCCTTTACTTTGCTCGGGTCCACGGCTATGCCTTCGGCGGATAATACATGCCCGAGAAACCCAACTTTCTTGAGCCAAAATTCGCACTTACTGAACTTGGCGTATAGCTGATGGTTGCGGAGCCATTGTAGCACTGCCCGGAGGTGATCCTTATGCTCTTCTTCACTCTTGGAGTAAATGAGGATGTCGTCGATAAAGACTACCACAAATTTGTCCAGGAAGTCCATGAACACCTTGTTCATCATATGCATGAAGAAGGAAGGGGCATTGGTGAGACCAAAGGACATCACAGTATATTCATAAAGACCGTATCGTGTAGTGAATGCGGTCTTAGGAATATCTTCCCTTTTAGTCTTGAGCTGATGATACCCGGTCCGTAAATCAATTTTTGAGAATACTTTAGCCCCACTGAGCTGATCGAACAGATCATCAATCCTTGGCAGTGGGTATTTATTTTTGATGGTGAACTCATTCAGCTGGTGATAATCTATGCACATACGGAGACTGCCATCCTTTTTACCCACGAAGATTGCAGGTGACCCCCACGGTGAAGAGCTGGGACAAATATAACCTTTCCGGAGTAATTCGTCAAGCTGTTTCTTTAGTTCCACTAATTCTGATGAGGGCATCCGGAACACTTCTTGTATAATGGTGCGGTTCCGGGCACAAGATCTATGGCAAATTCCAGTTCCCGATCTGGTGGCATGCCTGGCAGTTCTTCTGGAAACACATCAGGGTACTCACTGACCACAGGAATAAATTCCAATTCAACCACAGTAGTGCACACTAGTTTTGGCTTGGGTATATGCTTGCGAGCATAGAATTTGGTGAGCTGCCCATTTAGACCCGTTAAATTGACTTCTCGGGTTGCACAGTTTATACAAACTTGATATTTGGTCAGCCAATTCATTCCCAATATAATATCCAACTGTTCAGACTCAATGATTATCAGAGATGTTGGAAAGTGGACCCCGTTGATATTGATCTCCAGATCACGGCAGACTAGATTGCTCTTGATTATAGATCCCGGGGTTTGTACCAGCATATTTTTGCCCAAAATTGTGCAAGGAAAATTATTTTGGGCGGCAAAACTCCGAGAAATAAAAGAATGGGAAGCCCCAGAGTCAAATAAAATTACTGCAGGTATGTCATTAACAGAAAACATACCAATGACTTCTGGCTTCTCTTGGGATTCATCGGCGGAGATATGATTCACGTGCCCAGTGAAGTTTTGCTGGGTTGGCCCTGACTCCATAAAGTTGACTTGTGGCCTGCTCAGCGCATTCACCTTGTAGTTCTTGGGCACTGTTTGGCATAATGTCCGGGCTGCCCGCAAGTGAAACAAGAATTATTGCACTGCCACTCCTCATGCATTGGATTGGCCACAACATTCTTGACTTGAGTGGTGGTCTTGTTAACATTATGCTGCCAATTTGGCCGGTATTCCACCTGAGTCTGCTGCCAGGTACGAGCCTTTTGCATAGGTTGCCCATCCTTCTTTGGCTCAAACTTGCGCTTGTTGTCGTTAACAGGCCGATTATCTGATATAAGCTTGTGTTCCCGTTCAGCAATGAATGCCTTGTCTACCAGAGTTTGGAAATCCGTGAAATCAAACATACTGAGAGCACACCAAAGTTGCGGATTTAAACCTCCAAGAAATCTGTCCATCTTCCTTTCTTTGGTGGCTACGTCATACAAAAAGTAACGGGCCAGATGATTGAATTTTTGCAGATACTCAGCCACAGATTGATTTCCTTGGACAAGTGCGAGAAATTCACGCTGCTTGGCCTTCATAACTCCAGTAGGGATGTGATATTTGCGGAATTATCCTTGAATTTTTCCCAGGTGACTTCCTCATCAATCGGCCACATGGCTTTTGTATTTTCCCACCATATGGTAGCCGCGCCTTCAAGGTAATGGGTTGCAAATGGGACTTTATCATTTCCTTCAGTACAGGCGATCTCAAGCTTTTTCTCCATGGTGCGCAACCAATCGTTTGCATCCAATGGGTCAACAACCTGACTGAAATTGGGTGGATTGGTCCTCTGAAAATCTGACAGCTTTGAGTGATAACCATTCTGATTTCCATTTTGTCCAACTATAGCTTGCACACTTCTCAATATTTCAATCAGATCATTGTTCCTTTTTTCTTCAAACATACGCAAAAATTGCTCGGTGGAGGGTGGATCAGGCGGAGGAGGTGGTGGCTGAACGTACGGCTCGGGAGAATATCCTGCCTGTCGTGCGGAACGACGAACAGGAGTTCCCTCACGAACATTGCTACTGCCGCCTCCCCGCGTCATCCTATTGAGTATTTTTCCCAAGGCAACGAAATCGAGATGAGAGACATCCAAGAATAAAATTGGGGAAAAGCCAGCAACAATTCTCGAAAAAGAGAAAAGAGCGAAGAGAATACGGCGATTAAAGTCCCATCATAATTATACATAGACTCATACATGAAAATTTAACAACCTGACTGGTTCCTCTACTCTCATACATGAAGCATCATGACTCGTACAACTACATCCGTACACCATCTAGACGACTGCGAATACTCAAAGACACTACTGCTCTGCTGGTGCTGCGGTGTCCTCCCCTGAAGCGGTCTCAGATCCTGAACTGATGTAGTTAACGGAAACCTCCGGGTTAAAGGTAACACGACGACGCTGCCTCGAGGGATCTCCCTCAGGGGCAGGGGTAGGATGAAGCATCGGGGCTGCAGGGGTAGCAAGAAGTGAGACCCACTCGGCAGGAGTACTGAGAGGGTTCACGGCCGGAACGCCTGTGCTACTCGGGGGAGTAACCGGCGAAATAGGGGAGCTAGAGCTAACTGGGACATAAGGGGTAAATCCCAGTGAGGATGGAGTAGTGGTGGATCTAGTAGTGACCAAGGTAGCGGCTAAAGCAGTACGGGCACGAGTCAGCTCTCGAGCCAGCTCGTGGATCATCAGATAGCTAGCAGTGATATAGCGAGCAAGATGGCTAGCAACACTACCACACTCTGGGTTAACGAGAGGAAAACAGACACGACCGTTGTCGTGCAGAGATGGGTAGTAATAGAATCCTGGGTGATGTTGCATTTCAACCTCGGTATAACGAAGCTCGACAAGGACCTCAAATGCGGCAAACTGGACAGCCTGAGAAGCGGTGGAGGCGTAACCGCTCCGAGAAGTGCGAGTGTAAGAGCCGGA
Organism: Aegilops tauschii subsp. strangulata; assembly: GCF_002575655.3. Lineage (NCBI taxonomy): Eukaryota > Viridiplantae > Streptophyta > Magnoliopsida > Poales > Poaceae > Aegilops > Aegilops tauschii. The sequence goes on from NC_053039.3 coordinate 234,175,344, forward strand.
ATCGGAACTGGTGCGCAGAGTAACCACTGCGTGATACTCATACACCGAGTCTGCTAGACGCTCCCGGTACACACGGTAGACTGGTTCGTCTCCGTGAGGGTACAGCCGACGCCACACGTTGCAGAGAAGGTGCGGTGACATGTATGGCATCAACCGCAACTGGCACGGACACGGCATCGGAGCCATCTACACTCACAACCATTAACAGGTTAGCATAAAAATAATAATCAAATGACTACAATGCAACAACCAGCTATAACTGCTACCGACACTCACATTTACTCGTGTCTAGCGTCCAGTTAACACGTCGTAGTCTAGCGTGGCCTACAGTCAGCACGGCTTTGATACCAACCGTTGTGGCACCCCGGCTCAGAGCGACCGGTTTACCCTGCATTGCCAGCCCAGAGATCATGTCTTCTGGCAACACACAACATATTGGTACAGAAAACAACCGCTTTATTGATGCTAGCGGAACAGAGTTCATATTACAACAGTGGTCGAGGCCAAGCGGCACACTCGGTGCGGCGGAACAATATGTACATTATTTAGTGAACATAAAGGGGCCTCGACTCGAACAACTACATGGCAGCGGAATAACGTCGTAGCGGAAGCTCCATATCACAGGGACACTGATGTGGACACGATCTAGACTCGAACAGCGCTCCTTTCCAACGAGACTTTCCTGAAATCTGGCATGACACGCCAGGTCAGTACATTGAATGTACTTGCAAGCTCACAACAAGCATAATCATAATGACAAACAATACCATGATATTTAACCAATTATTAATAATGCAACATTATATGTCAACATGCTGTGATCAAGCCCGAACGTCCCTCAGGACAGCTTACCAACTGTGATCATCTCTGGACCACATACACACCACCATAGTGGTCTTTCTCAAGAACAACTCGTGATTCTTACGGCGATCACAACCACGACCATCATTTGGTCCCAAATACCTCGATGGCCTTTCTGCCATCCATTGACAATGCAAAGTTCATAGCTTAGTGTGCAATTTTTATTAAACGTTGACTCATGGTGGGACCTAGTACGAGGTGTCTGTGACCGTGGACTCGGCTATCGATAGATTATACACTCTGCAGAGGTAGCACACTATACCCACACCACGGAACCCATTGCCTCGCATTCCCATTCGGGTGGACCAACGGCATTCCGACAAAACCCCTCCATTGCCACAGCACTCTCCCGGCCACTCCGACCCAAATCCCCAACGGGCTGGTCCTGGGTGGCCCCGTGTCTACCAAAGACACCCCGACCACCGTCGTGGTCAAAACACTCCCACTCGGGGACTCGGTACCATAATCTCATCAACGAGCACACAAGATTATGTGTGCTTACCGGGCCAGGGCAAACACGACATAATCTTCCCTAGATGGAGGCACCGACCAGAGGCCGTGTCAATGGACTGAATCAAGGCCTTCCCACAAGGCAAATGTGGTTGCACTGGAAAGAAACTCAATTCAGCGGCACCATGACCCAGTCAACGGTACATTCAAGTTGAGTTATATTCAGGATTAACTTTTAACTAAAAATGACCGGTGTCATAGCATGCCATGAAATGCAAAAAAACACATGCATCACATATTGATAAAAATGACCGACGTCATCCATATGCACACCAAGCATAAACGTCAACAACTCATATTACTCTACTTGCTCAAAATGACTCACAACTTAACCAAAATATTTTAAAACAAGTTTTATTAATTTCCTACGCAAGAAAGTAACTCCGATAAATTTTTCATATGCTTGACCAAAAGATATCATTATCAACAACTCTTAATTTCTTTATCACTAAGTTGGGTTCAAACATTCTGTAAGACAAGTAATATGATTAAACAAGTATTTGACAGAATATTTTCTAACAAATTTTTATCAATTTAAGAATGCAAACACAAAGCTTTAAATAATTACTCACATGCATAACAAAATTATTTCTAACATCACCTGAAATAAATTTTAACTTGCTTTACCCACTCAAACTAGTTTCAACTATTCTGTAAATCAAGCATAACAACTGACCAATACTTAACAGAATACAAATAATTCAATAATTATTTAAATGCATGGGTTAATCATTTCATTTAAGTGAGGAAATCACAAATATTGAAATGGCATCATAAAAATGTTGCTGTGGCTTGCCTTAGTGCAGATGAGGTTCACAAGCCTCCTGGTGATCCTCGAGAGAAGCCTCACCTTCTGAAAATAATTTTAAACACAAAAAGAGAATATCAAGAACACTTCTGAAATTCACCAGAAATTCTAAACAGCTCAGAAAAATTTCATCTTTGGTGAGCTATTAGATTTCCTTTCAAGGAACACAGTGCAAAAAGATTCATCTCATTTGGACTTATGGTTAAAAAGTTAAAATTGTTTGAAGCTCTCTGGAATATAAATGAATTTGAATAAAAAGAAACAGCTGGGGGGGGGGTGACGTCGAAGGCGTAAAGCCCAGGGGCGCCACCACTCGTACCGCTTCGCGCATGTACAGAGTGGTTGACTAGCTGGCCCCGTTAGTCAGGTGGGGGAAGAGGGAGAGAGAAACAGAGAGGGCCGCGGCTTCGCCGGAGCTCTCGCCGGCGACGAGGGCTCCTTGGCCCAAACGAGAGGGAGGGATTGAGAGAAGGGACGATGGCGCACCTGCCCGTACCCATAGCGTCGGAAACTAGCTCGCAAGCGGAGGCAGAACATGGAGGTCGCCGGAGTTGAGGAAGACGGCGAGCAGAGGTCACTCCAGAGGCTCCAAGTGGGCGAGATGGCCTCACCGGAGAGAGGCGGAGGCCTTGGAGGGGTCGCCCAGGCCTGGGAGGGCCTGGAGCTACCGCGGCGACCAGAGGGGATCGCTGGCGAGCTCGAGCTTGGGGACGGCGGCCCGAGGCCTGCCCGGCTGGGCTACGGCTTCCTACTCGATCGTGGGGTGTGTGTGAGTGCTGGATGGTGCTCGAGGAGGCTGGGGGTGGCTCTATTTATAGGCGAGCAGCGGGGGTGCTTCGGGCTCCGCCGGTGGACACCTGTCCACGGCGCCTGGCGACGAGCGGCGTCAGTGAGAGGGGGAGAAGGCGACGGAGGTCACGCGGCCACTGTGGGCGAGCGGAGACGAGCACAGGATCAAGGGGATGGCAACGAGCACAGTGCGCTCCGCACAGTTGGGCTGGCCGGACCTTGCCCGTGCTCGCTGCGGCGAGCTCCGGTGTCGGCGAGTGCCAGGGAGGAGTTAAGGACGTCGAGATGATGATGGTGGCGGGGTTTGGCATGGTTGGGCAGGCGGGGGAAGCGAGCACGCTCGAACAGAGCACTCGGCGTCACCCAGAGCGCGTCGACACGCATGCCTGGCATCGTGGACACGCGTGGTCACCGCGCGAACTCTCTCCTCAGGCCAGCCTTCGTCCAAAAATCATGTCTGGCATGTTGTTCATGGTAGTTTTGAAGTTTACCACGGTTTGGTTTGGATCCAGGTGCAGTAGAGAAGATTTTACAAGCTAGGTAAGTTTCTGGTCAGTAAATTTGTGATGATACTGTGGTCAAATGGCTGGGAGTTTGGGGCTGTGTTTTGGAGGCTAGTTATAAGTTACTAAGGTAAAGATGCACAAGAAAGTTCAGGTCAAATGGAGCAAGTAAAATGGTAGTTGTTGTAGAAACCACCATTTCTGTCCAGAACAGAAAAGATTTTCTGTACCAAAAATATTCCAAAAAGTGATGAGATATTTTTGCTCAGGGAGGTGCCCTAGGGTCCCTAGAATATTTGTGAATTATCTTCGAATTTTGTGAGCCATAAAAATTAGGGTTGCCTTGAAGCAAACAGATCTGGCTTAGGGTTTTTGAGAGAAAATGAATATTTTTCATTTAAGAAAAATATTCCAAAGGTTATTTTGTGGTGGATCAGAAGTGAAGTGATGGTTTGGGAGAGAAGTGAACACTTGGGTGAAAGCCAAGGATGCCCAAGTGTTTAAGTCCAAATGAAAAGATTCAGAAACTCCAAGTTTCAAAAACTTTCAAATGAAATTTCAAGCAAATAAGAAAAGGGCAAAAACCAGGCTATCACAATATTCCACACTAGTTAAATGACAGTAGACTAAATTTCAAAATTGGGTCAGTCGATTTTTGAGAGCTCGTCGGAGTTTGCCGGTGCGAAGGAAGGGGCTCGGGTGGGGATGATGGTTGTGGGGGGCAGTGGTGGGGCCTCGCTGAACGAAGAAAACTCGACGCAGGTGGGGGTGGGGGTGGCGGAGGAACACAGGCGGTGGGTGGCGGTTCAGGGGAGGGCGGTGGGAGGGGGGTCGGGGCCGGTGGTTCGGCCGGTGGCCCGTGCGGTGTTCTGTATGGGAAGAATCAGAGACGAGGAAGAAGAAGGGTTAGGAGACGTAGGATCTATCCAACCGCCTGAAATGGTCGGCTGACCCAAATGAAAAAGTCACGCGACTTGCATGCAGACATGCCTTTATATTCAGTACCATCATCGTAGCTGCTTAGCACTGCTCCTGAATCCATCAAGCTAAACAACGTGCCACACATAATTCTAAACTTGTTGCTCAAATACGAATCTGATATGATGCTGATATTACTAAAACAGATAATGTTTAATTGGTCAGCTAATGTTCCTACTTTACTTTCGAAAAGCTCGTGCACCACATATAGAGAGACAACAGGGAGTTGCATTCTTAATGCGCTCTGGTTCATCATGTGTGGGCACTGCGCAACAAACATTTTATTATCCGAAATCTGCTTGCTCTTCTTTAGAATTTTCCTCTTCCGTTCTTCTTTAATAAGTACTCTCACCGTTCCTAAATACAAGTCTTTGTATAGATTCCACCATGGATACATATGGAGCAAAATGAGTGAATCTACACTCTAAAATGTATCTGTATACATCTGTATGTGATCCATAGTGGAAATCTCTACAAAGACTTATATTTTGGAACAGAGGGAGTATGATAGTAGTACATTATGTTCCTTCTATGAAGATGAGCAGGGACATTTGCAGTGTAGAGGTCTATACGGTCGGTTGTGATGGACACTTTGAAATCTTTGGGCCTCTTTGATTCGTATCATTTTGTAAACATAGGAATAGGAATTGTAGTGGCCTGCCCACTTGAATCCTATAAGATTAGCAAGGAAATGCGGGGAGCTGTGTCGCCTTTGATACGTCTCCGTCGTATCTACTTTTCCAAACACTTTTGCCCTTGTTTTGGACTCTAACTTGCATGATTTGAATGGAACTAACCCGGACTGACGCTGTTTTCAGCAGAATTGCCATGGTGTTATCTTTGTGCAGAAACAAAAGTTCTCGGAATGACCTGAAACTTCACGGAGATTATTTTTGGAAATAATAAAAAATACTGGCGAAAGAATCAAGTCCAGGGGGCCCACACCCTGTCCACGAGGGTGGGGGCTTGCCCCCTGCCTCGTGGCCCCCCTGGAGCTCCAACGACCTCAACTCCAACTCTATATATTCGTGTTCGGGGAGAAAAAAATCAGAGATAAGGATTCATCACGTTTTACGATACGGAGCCGCCGCCAAGCCCTAAACTCTCTCGGGAGGGCTGATCTAGAGTCCGTTCGGGGCTCCGGAGAGGGGAATCCATCGCCATCGTCATCATCAACCATCCTCCATCACCAATTTCATGATGCTCACCGCCGTGCGTGAGTAATTCCATCGTAGGCTTGCTGGACGGTGATGGGTTGGATGAGATTTATCATGTAATCGAGTTAGATTTGTTAGGGTTTGATCCCTAGTATCCACTATGTTCTGAGATTGATGTTGCTATGACTTTGCTATGCTTAATGCTTGTCACTAGGGCCCGAGTGGATTTCAGATCTGAACCTATTATGTTTTCATGAATATATGTGAGTTCTTGATCCTATCTTGCAAGTCTATAGTCACCTACTATGTGTTATGATCCGGCAACCCCGAAGTGACAATAATCGGGACCACTCCCGGTGATGACCGTAGTTTGAGGAGTTCATGTATTCACTATGTGTTAATGCTTTGGTCCGGTACTCTATTAAAAGGAGGCCTTAATATCCCTTAGTTTCCATTAGGACCCCGCTGCCACGGGAGGGTAGGACAAAAGATGTCATGCAAGTTCTTTTCCATAAGCACGTATGACTATATTCGGAATACATGCCTACATTACATTGATGAATTGGAGCTAGTTCTGTGTCACCCTATGTTATGATTGTTACATGATGAACCGCATCCGGCATAATTCTCCATCACCGATCCAATGCCTACGAGCTTTTCACATATTGATCTTTGCTTATTTACTTTTCCGTTGCTACTGTTACAATCACTACAAAACCCAAAAATATTACTTTTGCTACTGTTCCGTTACTATCATACTACTTTGCAACTAAATACTTTGCTGCAGATACTAAGTTATCCATGTGTGGTTGAATTGACAACTCAACTGCTAATACTTGAGAATATTCATTGGCTCCCCTTGTGTCGAATCAATAAATTTGGGTTGAATACTCTACCCTCGAAAACTGTTGCGATCCCCTATACTTGTGGGTTATCAAGACTATTTTCTGGCGCCGTTGTCGGGGAGCATAGGTCTATTCTTTGAGTCACTTGGGATTTATATCTGCTGGTCACTATGAAGAACATGAAAGACGAGAAAACTAAAATTTATCCCTCAACTACGAGGGGAGGTAAGGAACTGCCATCTAGCTCTGCACTTGATTCATCTTCTGTTTTGAGTAAGCTTGCGACACCTAAACCCGCTTCTGCTATTAATTCTGATATGTCGCATGTTATTGATGATGCCACTTCTGCTATGCATGATACTTATGATGAAACTACTTCTATGCTTGATACTACTGTGCCACTTGGTGAATTTCTTGATGAACAACTTGCTAGGGCTAGAGAGAATGAAATTATTGAAACTGATAATATTGATGAAAGTGATGATGAAGATTCTCCCCCTAGATATGAATTGCCTGTTGTGCCTGAGGGCTATGTTATGGATGAAGAAACTGCTAGAGACTTTCTTGCTTGCAATGATAGAAGTGATCTTAAGAAATTATTAGCTAAGCTGAAACAAAAAACTCTGAATGCTAGAATGAAATACGATCCTGCTTATGCTACTTCACCTATCTTTGTTACTGATAAGGATTATGAATTCTCTGTCGACCCTGATATAATTACTTTGGTTGAATCTGATCCTTTCTATGGCTATGAATCTGAAACTGTTGTGGCACATCTTACTAAATTAAATGATATAGCCACCATGTTCACTAATGATGAGAAAACTCGCTACTATTATATCCTTAAAATATTTCCGTTCTCATTAAAGGGTGATGCTAAGATATGGTTTAACTCTCTTGATCCTGGTTGTGTGCGTAGTCCCCAGGATATGATTTATTACTTCTCTGCTAAATATTTCCCTGCTCATAAGAAACAAGCTGCTTTAAGGGAAATATATAATTTTGTGCAAATTGAAGAAGAGAGTCTCCCACAAGCTTGGGGGAGGCTTCTCCAATTACTTAATGCTTTGCCTGACCATCCTCTCAAGAAAAATGAAATACTTGATATCTTTTATAATGGACTAACCGATGCTTCCAGAGACCACCTGGATAGTTGTGCTGGTTGTGTTTTCAGGGAAAGAACCGTTGGTCAAGCTGAAATTCTACTAAATAATATGTTGACCAATGAAAACAATTGGACACTTCCTAAACCAACTCCTAAGCCAACTCCGAAGAAAAGGGGTGTTCTATTTCTCAGTCCTGAAGATATGCAAGAGGCAAAGAAATCTATGAAAGAAAAAGGTATAAAAGCTGAAGATGTTAAGAATTTACCTCCTATTGAAGAAATACATGGTCTTAATTTACCGCTTGTTGAAGAAATATATGGTATTAATTCATCACCTATTGAAGAAACTCATGGTCTTGATAACCCGACACATGTAGTAAAGGTAAATTCTCTCTATAGATATGATAAAGCTGAAATCCCTCCTACTAAGTTTGCTAGCCAATGTTTGGATGAGTTTGATAATTTTATGGTTAAGCAAGAAAACTTCAATGCTTATTTTGGTAGAGAATTAAAACGCAATGCTTATATGATTGAACACTTGGGTGATTATATGTCTAGAGTTAAAGGTGAACTTAAACTCATTAGTAAAAATGCTTCTATGGTTACCACTCAAGTAGAACAAGTGCTTAAAGCTCAAAATGATTTGCTCAATGAATTGAATATTAAGAATAATGACTTTGCTGTTAGAGTTGCAACTAGAGGGGGTAAAGTGACTCAGGAACCTTTGTATCCTGAAGGTCACCCTAAGAGAATTGAGCAGGATTCTCAGAGAAATAATATTGATGCACCTAGTCCTTCTAAGAAGAAGAAAAAGAAAAATGATAGGACTTTGCATGCTTCTAGTGAACCTGTTATTGACACACCTGAGAATCCCAATGATATTTCTATTTCTGATGCTGAAACACAACCTGGTAATGAACATGAACCTAGTGATAATGCTAATGATGATGTTCATGTTGATGCTCAACCTAGCAATAATAGTGATGTAGAGATTGAACCTGCTGTTGATCTTGATAACCCACAATCAAAGAATCAACATTATGATAAGAGAGACTTTGTTGCTAGGAAGCACGGTAAAGAAAGAGAACCATGGGTTCAGAAACCCATGCTTTTTCCTCGCAAACCATCCAAGAAAAAGGATGATGAGGATTTTGAGCGCTTTGCTGAAATGATTAGACCTATCTTTTTGCGTATGCGTTTGACTGATATGCTCAAAATGAATCCTTATGCTAAGTATATGAAAGATATTGTTACAAATAAAATAAAGATACCGGAAGCTGAAATTTCCACCATGCTTGCTAATTACACTTTCAACGGTGGAATACCTAAGAAGTTAGGAGATCCAGGAGTACCCACTATACCATGCTCCATTAAAAGAAATTATGTTAGAACCGCTTTATGTGATCTTGGAGCCAGTGTTAGTGTTATGCCTCTCTCTTTATATTGTAGACTTGATTTGAATAAGTTGACACCTACTGAAATATCTTTGCAAATGACCGATAAATCAACTGCTATACCTGTCGGTATTTTTGAGGATGTGCCTGTTGTGGTTGCAAATGTTACTATTTTAACAGACTTTGTTATTCTTGATATTCCCGAGGACGATAGTATGTCTATTATTCTTGGAAGACCCTTTTTGAATACTGCAGGGGCTGTTATTGGTTGCAACAAAGGCAATGTCACTTTTCATGTTAATGGCAATGAGAATACGGTACACTTTCCGAGGAAACAACCTGAAGTTCATAGTATAAATTCTATTGGAAAAATTCCATCGATTATTTTTGGAGGTTTTGAATTTCCTCTTCCTACTGTCAAGAAGAAATATGATATTCTTATTATTGGGGATGTGCATATCCCCGTTGAGGTAACATAGTGCTATTCGAAAATTCTCCGGTTTCATGCAATTCAGAATGAGTTTGTTACCAAGACCTGATCAACCTTGTTAGTGGATTCCTTTTGAGGAGCATGAGATGGATGAAGTTAGAAAGCACAACCTTGTGTACCCTCCTTTTACTTTCTGTTATTTAGGTTAAATAAAGTAAAAATAGTATTTTATGTCAGGTTTCTGATTTATCCGTGCAATAAAAAACGCCCTGAAAATAAAAGTTCTCCAAATGCCCCGAAATTGAAATATGTTTTTTCTGAAATATTTGAGAATATCTGGCACTGAGAACACAACAGGGGGAGCAAGCACCTGGCCACGAGGGTCCAGGGCGTGCCCCCTGCCTCGTGGGCCCATGGTGGCTCCCCTCCACTTATTCCTGCACCCACACACTCTCCTTCTTCCTCCCAAAAAAATCACCAACCAGCTCAAGCACGAGTTCTAGCTCATTTTGCTGCGATTTTCGATCTCCTTGCTCAAAGCACCTCTCACAAAACTGCTTTGGGGGATTGTTCCTTGGTATGTAACTCCTCCAATGGTCCAATTAGTTTTTGTTCTAGTGCTTTATTCATTGCAAATTTTTGCTGCCTAGGTGACCATGTTCTTGAGCTTGCATGTCAAATTTATATGGTTCCATGTAGCTCTAATGCATGATATAGCCTCTAGGCACTTGTGGGAGTAGTTGCTATCAATTTTGTTGAGTTTGGTTCACTTCTATTTGAAGTTACTAAAAAATTTAGAAATTTTTCAGAGGAAGAAATATGTTTAGAAAAATGTACCAAGGTGGCCCTTCAAGGAAGCAAGGACCCAGGCTCGCAATGCGCGATGCCGACGATGAACCACCAAGGGAAGCTCAAGTGCGGGCTTGTGAATGGCCTTCAGAGGACTTCATGGATCGAGCAGGAATCAAGAAAGAATTTAACGCATATGTGCGTAACGCTGATCTTGTGAGCTTTGAGGCAGACAAGTGCCGTCAGTACCACTATCTCACTGATTCCTTTGTGAGGAGGTTTGAATTTTCATCATCACGCAATTCTCAAACTGTCCTATTTGATCTTTATGAAAATTCTTATACTGTGGACTTAGAGGATTTTAATACTACTTGCAAGCTTCCACAATGGGGTAGTCCTAATGAACATCGCAAATATGAATTTAGAGATTTTCTTGCTAGTATAACTGTGGGGGAGTCTAGAGATATAACACAAGCTACCATAGGGAGCATTCATTTTCCTGCTATACATTATTTTGCTCTCTTCATAGGTAGGTGCATAAATGGTAAGGATGAAGCATGCCACATGTGTGTCCTTGACCTTAGTGTTATCAGGAGTGCTGTATTAGGAGATAAACCTTATAATTTAGGAGCCATTGTTGCACGTATGTTGCATAATAATAGAATTAATGGAGATTTCTTTGGCGGAATTTATGCAACCCGTCTAGCTAATTTTCTTGGAATACCCATACGTGAGTATGATGTTGAGTTGCCTCCTGTTTATTTAGATTATGAGGCTATGGTTCGTCATCAGTTTGTTGAGAGGAACGATCAGTTCCTCCAGTACCAACTAATCTTTGAAAGACGACGCACCTATCACGTTGCTCTCCCTGCTCCTACTTTCTTTGACTTTTAGGCAAATGGGAGATATTTTATAACCAGAGAGGAGGTGGACGAGTATAAGAGGAGGACGGAGACAGCCCGCCTCCAAGCTGCAGCCCATGATGCAATAGCCGCTGCATCTCAGTACGACCCCAACTACAACTTTGGATATCTGCCAGGCCAGCCGTGGAAGTAGACCAACTTAGGCCAAAAGCCTAAGCTTGGGGGAGTACGTATTTCTCACCGACATTACATTTATGTTCACACGCTCATGCTAGTTGTCAGTGCTCATACTTTTTCACCGTAATATCCATGCTAGTTTATTTTCCTTGCTTTCTTCTTGTGTGTTTGAAAAACCTTAAGAAAACCAAAAAATTAGTAGTAGCTTTTAGTTAGTTTACTTTCTTGCTGTAGTAGTAATAATTAAAAGAAAACACAAAAATATTTCTTGTTCTTCTTTTGCTTGTTGGGAGCTTTCCCGTGTAAATAGTTTTTATTTCTTTTCTTTCCTTTGGGGGTCGATAGGAGAAGATCATAATGAAAATGTTGAAGTGGCTCTTATATGCATTATTGTTGATTTAACCAAGAGCCCATATTGCCTTGTCTTCTCCTGTTTATTGAATGCTCGCAGATTCCAGCTTAGTCCAATGCACGTGCACTATTATTATTATTCACATCGTTCGGTCGTGCAAGTGAAAGGAAATTATGACGATATATGATGGACTGATTGAGATGAGAGAAGCTGGTATGAACTCGACCTCTCTTGTTTTTGTAAATATGATTAGTTCATCGTTCCTGATTCAGCCTATTATGAATAAACATGTTTGCAATGACAATTAGAGATTATAGTTGCTTATGTCATGCTTAATTAGCTAGGAGCTTATAATGGTTTACCTTGCATGCCAACATGCTATTAAAATGGTTGTGATGTGGTATGATAGGGTGGCATCCTCCTTTGAATGATTCGAGTGACTTGACTTGGCACATATTCACACATGTAGTTGAAACAAAATCAACATAGCCTTCACGATATTTATGTTCATGGTGGATTATATCATACTCATGCTTGCACTCAATGTTTATTAATTTTAATGCATGTTCATGACTGTTGTCGCTCTCTAGTTGGTCGCTTCCCAGTCTTTTGCTAGCCTTCACTTGTACTAAGCGGGAATACTGCTTGTGCATCCACTTCCTTAAACCCCAAAGTTATTCCATATGAGTCCACTATACCTTCCTATATGCGGTATCTACCTGCCGTTCCAAGTAAATTTGTATGTGCCAAACTCTAAACCTTCAAATGAAATTCTGTTTTGCATGCTCGAATAGCTCATGTATCAACTAGGGTTGTCTGTATCTTCCATGCTAGGCGGTTATTCTCAAGAGGAGTGGACTCCGCTCCTCACTCACGAGAAAATGGCTGGTCACCGGGATGCCCAGTCCCATGCTTTATGCAAATCAAATCAAAATAATTGCAAACAAAACTCCCCCGGGACTCTTGTTAGTTGGAGGCACTCGTTGTTTCGAGCAAGCCATGGATTGATGCTTGTTGGTGGAGGGGGAGTATAAACTTTACCATTCTGTTTGGGAACCGCCTATAATGTGTGTAGCATGGAAGATATCGCCATCTCTTGGTTGTTATGTTGACAATGAAAGTATGCCGCTCAAAATATTATTTATCTCTATTTCAAAACCGAGCTCTGGCACCTCTACAAATCCGTGCTTCCCTCTGCGAAGGGCCTATCTATTTACTTTTATGTTGAGTCATCACCCTCTTATTAAAAAGCACTAGCTGGAGAGCACCACTGTTATTTGCATCCATTACTATTAATTTATATTGGGTATGACCATGACTGGATATCTTTTACCATGAATTACAATGTTTAGTCAGTCCTTGATCTTTAAAGGTGCTCTGCATTTATGTTTTGTGGTCTCAGAAAGGGCTAGCGAGATACCATCTTGTTATATCATATTATGATTGTTTTGAGAAAGTGTTGTCATCCGAGATTTATTATTATTGCTCGCTAGTTGATTATGCCATTGAAATGAGTAAACATGAGACCTAAATGTTATTGTGAATGTGGTTAGTCATAATCTTTGTTGAAAACTTGAATGCTGGCTTTACATATTTACAACAACAAGAGCAAACAGAGTTTGTAAAAGTTTTTCTTTACCACTTTCAGTTTATCAACTAAATTGCTTGAGGACAAGCAAAGGTTTAAGCTTGGGGGAGTTGATACGTCTCCGTCGTATCTACTTTTCCAAACACTTTTGCCCTTGTTTTGGACTCTAACTTGCATGATTTGAATGGAACTAACCCGGACTGACGCTGTTTTCAGCAGAATTGCCATGGTGTTATCTTTGTGCAGAAACAAAAGTTATCGGAATGACCTGAAACTTCACGGAGATTATTTTTGGAAATAATAAAAAATACTGGCGAAAGAATCAAGTCCAGGGGGCCCACACCCTGTCCACGAGGGTGGGGGCTTGCCCCCTGCCTCGTGGCCCCCCTGGAGCTCCACCGACCTCAACTCCAACTCTATATATTCGTGTTCGGGGAGAAAAAAATCAGAGATAAGGATTCATCACGTTTTACGATACGGAGCCGCCGCCAAGCCCTAAACTCTCTCGGGAGGGCTGATCTAGAGTCCGTTCGGGGCTCCGGAGAGGGGAATCCATCGCCATCGTCATCATCAATCATCCTCCATCACCAATTTCATGATGCTCACCGCCGTGCGTGGGTAATTCCATCGTAGGCTTGCTGGACGGTGATGGGTTGGATGAGATTTATCATGTAATCGAGTTAGATTTGTTAGGGTTTGATCCCTAGTATCCACTATGTTCTGAGATTGATGTTGCTATGACTTTGCTATGCTTAATGCTTGTCACTAGGGCCCGAGTGGATTTCAGATCTGAACCTATTATGTTTTCATGAATATATGTGAGTTCTTGATCCTATCTTGCAAGTCTATAGTCACCTACTATGTGTTATGATCCGGCAACCCCGAAGTGACAATAATCGGGACCACTCCCGGTGATGACCGTAGTTTGAGGAGTTCATGTATTCACTATGTGTTAATGCTTTGGTCCGGTACTCTATTAAAAGGAGGCCTTAATATCCCTTAGTTTCCATTAGGACCCCGCTGCCACGGGAGGGTAGGACAAAAGATGTCATGCAAGTTCTTTTCCATAAGCACGTATGACTATATTCGGAATACATGCCTACATTACATTGATGAATTGGAGCTAGTTCTGTGTCACCCTATGTTATGATTGTTACATGATGAACTGCATCCGGCATAATTCTCCATCACCGATCCAATGCCTACGAGCTTTTCACATATTGATCTTTGCTTATTTACTTTTCCGTTGCTACTGTTACAATCACTACAAAACCCAAAAATATTACTTTTGCTACTGTTACCGTTACTATCATACTACTTTGCTACAAAATACTTTGCTGCAGATACTAAGTTATCCAGGTGTGGTTGAATTGACAACTCAACTGCTAATACTTGAGAATATTCTTTGGCTCCCCTTGTGTCGAATCAATAAATTTGGGTTGAATACTCTACCCTCGAAAACTGTTGCGATCCCCTATACTTGTGGGTTATCAGCCTTTTAGAGTTACACCGATATTAACAGTACCGCACCTTCAGTTGAAGAGAGCTGGTATCCGAAGCCATTCTAGCCATACCGACAATACTAGCACATATATTACAGCAAGTTCCACTTTGCTGATTTTACTCCTGATGCTTACGGTTCTCCCGTTATATCTACACTATGATCTGTGTAGCTGCTTTGTGTCGCACTAGCAGCAGTCCACTCTTGAAGCTAAACAACACGCCAATCATAAGTCCTAAGCTTACTTCTTCAAATACGAATTGTGATCTGATACTGATATTAGTTAACAGACACACATTTAATTGGTCAGGTAATGCTCCCACTTGATTTTCCAAATGCATGTGGCCACATATAGAGAGACGGCATGGAATTGCATTTCTTTGGATGCTGTGATTCATAATGAGTGGGCAACCAACATTGTATGCAATGAAGCGGAACCTCAAGAATATGCTTCCTCTTCTGTTCTTTACATGTTCCTCTTTTTTTATTCTGTATTTAGTACGTACAGTATGTCCTTGTCGGGAAGGGGAGAAGGGACATCTGCAGTCAACAACTGATAGAGCCGGCCTGTACGTGATCGATAGGCTTTCAATTAGTAGCGACAATACAACACCGTATTTTCCAGCCAATTCCACTTTCCCGATTTATATATCGTGGTTATGGTGTACCCCTTTTATGTACACTACGATCTGCCTAGTTGTTGTGTGCTCTTGTTATCATGGTTTGGTAATAAACTCTCTATACAGTATATTATGAACCTATCATCTGCCAACTATCCTTACTTCTGGAGCCTATTTTTTTGTGTACTTGTGCCAGATTATATTAATGCACGCACCATATTACAGCACCCATGAGCTCTCTCATCAGAATCCAGTGATAGCACACAAGGGTTTACAGGGGCGCCCCTATATTAGAATCTCCTCTGCATTACAAAGATAATCTCACTACTATTTATGTTTTCATGGTTCTCAGATATTATACGTAATTACAATGAATATCAGAATCCGTGCATCAGAAGAATATTGTGGAACACTGCAATGACTTACAAAATTGGCACCAAGGCATTGAGTGCCATTCTGGATGCAATGAAACTCATACGCTCCCCACCTGTAGATTCTTGTTCAGAATATGATCCTAATGACTGTCCTAACCTCGAGGAGTCAAAGGCAGATTGCATGTCCTGTTCACCCATCAAGGTGCCTGTTCTAATTTGGCAAGGTTTTATTGATTGCGCGTATCTTGCATATGTTGTCTTGCATTTCTTCTACTTTGTTGCACCGCCATCTGCTTAGTTTACTCATAATATGTGTCAAGATGCCGTGCCCATCCATTATCAATACATATTTCATCTATCATCATACCATGTTTTTTCACTCAAATGCTGTTCTTGTGCATCAGACATCAAAAAGGAAGAGGGTGATTGCCGAACCTGAAGGAGCACCAGCAAAGTCCTTGAAAAACGTGGTGGTGCCGGAGAAATCAGATAGCACCCCACTTATATAGGTTGTACAACCAGTGACACAAAACGTAGGACCGACTCCAGCAGACTGTGCCCCTACTTCACTGGCCACACCACAAGCCCCACCACACAGGACCTGCACTCCAGCAAAAGGTATGCCGATTTCAGTTGCAATAGCACCTGTGGTACCACAGAAAAATCCCACTCCAGCAAAAAGTACAGCAAGTCCACCGGCCGAAGACCTATCCCAACTGCAGAGACGGCCAGTTCCTGCAGATTGGAACCCCATTCCAGTTATTCCCAGTTTAAGAGACAATGCTTTCAATGTTGTTAGGGACTACGTGCATATATTCCCATCATGGGAAGATTATAGTGAAGACAAACACCATTTTCACATCTTCCTGTCCCACTTACGTGTAAGTGCTATCATTCATGGTGATTATTTTCCTATTTTCTGCTGATTGAACACATCAATGATTTACATTACATTGTTGTAAGTAGGCGAGGGTCAATCTAGATAGTCATGACGAGCAAAGCTTGCTTGCTCTTTTCAAGGAAGCATCGCAGTAGTATCGGTGTTACCTGAGGAAATCACACTTTGATGGCAAGTCTATAAATGAATTTTCGGTGAAATCTCCTGTGCTAAATTTAGAAGACATTGAATGGAAAAACCTTGTTATGCACTGGTCTCGTTCCCAGGATGAGGTACTGTCTATGATATCACATGACAATTTGAACTTCTACTTTTCCGCATGTGCCTTACGGATCTTTTTTTTGCAGGAAATCTGCTCGAAGAAGAATTCCAGTTTGAAAAGAACGACATGATATCACAAATATGCTGCCCGCTGCTTTGCTCTTGTTAGTACCTGTTGTCCTGTATCACTGTACTTGCATTCATACCTGGTTCATTATGTGATAGCAGTATGCATGATAGCTTGCTTATCAATTATTTGCTCCAAATTATCTGATCTGTATGAATGGTTACATTAGTGTACAATATATCCAATGCCAATGAATTTTTTAAGCTCTACATTGTTCTTGTAAGTACCTGTTGTCCTTTATCAGTGTACTTATATTGACAGGTAGTTGTTCATGTACCATCACTCTGCAACTTATTTTCCTTTGACCTCAATTTTCTACACATCAGATCTATATTTACTCTTACCATCACTACAAAAAAAGACACATCTGTGACATTTTGGGCCAAACGATTTTTTTTCTGTCATGCTTATGACACTTCTATGACGATAATTCTGACGAAACCCGGTATCATCATAGATGTGGTGGGCTCCTACTTCTATGACAAAAAATCATGACAGAAAATGGGCTTTTCGTCCTGGGCGGGCCGGAGACGCAGCTGCATGACATTCTTTGGGCCGTCCATAACAGAAAAAACCGTGGTAGAAGCGAGGGCGAGGAAAACATCGGAGAGTTCCCGGTTACGGTGGGTGGTCAGGGGCCGAGCGATGCGCGTTTCTCTCATACACGTACGCGCGTGGGTGAGAGGCGTTGGGCTCTAAATGAACCCGAGCGAGGCATTCGCCTACTAAACCCGAGCAATTGCACTGCAGGCTACGCGTTACTGAACCCGAGCGATCGATCGATGCTGTTAACTGAACCCGATTGAGCGATTACTTCGCTACTGCTACTAACTGAAGCCGATCGAACCCTGCTACCTCCTTCCCTTGATGAACAGTGAGCGTTGTTGGGGGGGTGTTGGATGAACAGTTCCCGGTGGGGGTTGGTTGAACAGGACCCCGTGGTAGTAGAGGCCGTTGCTGCTGGATGAACAGGACCCCGATCGAGCCGGTTGGGGGTGGATGAACAGGACCCCGTGGAGGGCTGGACGAACAGGACCCCATGGAGGGCTGGTTGAACAGTAGCCGGTGGAGGGCTGGATGAACAGTAGCCCGTGGAGGGGTGGTTGAATAGGACCCCGTGGAGAGGGCTGGTTGAACAGTAGCCGGTGGAGGAGCGGTGGAGGCTGGATGAACAGGAGCCCGTGGATGAACAGTCGCAGGTGGAGGCTGGAGGAGGTCGACGGTGGATGAACAGTAGCCCGTGGAGGCTGGAGGAGGTAGACGGTGGAGATGAAAAGTATCCCATGGAGTCCCGTTTTGCGGTACACCACACCCCTCTCGATGAACAGGACCCCCGTTTCGACCGTAGCGCTCCAACACAAGTCCATTTCCTCCGTTTTGCAGTACGCCACACCCCTCCCGATCAACAGGACCCCATTTCGACCGTAGGAGGTCCAAGAGAAGTCCGTTTCCTCTGTTTTGCTCTACGCCAGACCCCTCCCGATGAACATGATCCCGTTTCGACCGTGGCCGGTCGAACACAAGGCCGTTTCCTCCGTTCTGCGGTACGGCAGGCCTCGTTTCGATCGGCTGTTCCGTCCAAGTCGGTTGGCTCCCGATGAAAATGACATATTCCGTTGCCTCCCGATGAACACGACGCATTCCGTTGCCTCCCCATGAACACGACGATGACACAGTTTCTCCGTTCCGACCCAGCCGGTTGGCTTCCAATGAACATGATTAGTCGCTGTACGCGTAAGAGACCCCGCCCGTATGTACGTACGTAGCCTTATTTACAATGTTGCAGCGTGACCGTACGTACGTGTACACGATATAGAGGGACTGCGTGACATTCTACGTCGGCGCCTCTACTTCAACATGTGCCGCTCCTTACTCGGCCACGGTACGTCGCTGCAGAGACACCGATCGATCGCTATGTATGTACACGTTCGCGGCTGGACAGATAACGCTACCTTCGATTCAACCTGGTGGGTCCCAGCTGTCAAGGGGTAAAAGGCAGTTCCTTCTGTGCGAAGATAAAGCCGGTGGGTCCCAGCTGTTAGGGGGGAAACTTTTTTTCATGAAATACAGAGGCCCTTCCGGTAGGTCCGAGGTGTCAGGTGGAGGAATCATTATTTTGCGCGTAATAAGGAGGCACTTCCTTGCATGCGGCCATGGACCCAGCTGTCAGCCTCTCCACTTGCAGTCCTCTTCTGATGGCTGTCATTCGTTGACCGTGTTGACGACGCCGTACCGCCCGAGAGCACCAAGGTGGTGGACGACGGTGTGACCTAGGAAGGGAACAACCCAGAGCCGGGGAATACGCAGCAGTGGATGCCCACGCGGAGGGGATTACGAGGGTTGACTGCTTCGGCTGTGGTTCGAGGCTGCCGTCTCCGAAGAATAACAGGGGGTGTGGGTGAGTAGAAGGCAGGCCTGGCCAGTAGTAGTATGGTCGGGCGGTGAGGCCTGCGCGGCAGCACATCCGGTCACGGGAGGCTGGAGCAGGCGGTACGGCGGGCAAAGGTTTGTGCGGCTGGAGCGACAAGACCAGAGGTTGAAGATGCCGCTTGGCCGTTGGATTAATATTGAATGGTGCTAGAATCGTTTATTGACTAAGTTGACAAAGCCATGCGTACGCGTTAACTTAGTAGGCCCACAAGTGAGCCTACAAATCTGGTGGGTCCCAGCTAGCAGGGGGAATCAATTTTTTTTCGCGTAATAAGGTGGCACTTCCTTGCGTGCGAAGATGTTTCCTAGTTTTTTTATTTCTTCTTTTTCGAGTTAGAATAAAAAGAAAAAAAATTAGGATCTTCGATACAATCTATATTTTCACGAAAAGGATCATAATAAAGTTGGTGGGCCCCAGCTGTCACGGAGAGGAAACTTTTTATTTCCGCGTAATAAAGGAAGCACTTCCTTGCATGCAAAGATGTAGCTGGTGGGTCAAACCTGTCAGGGAGAGAAATTATTTGTTTTCGCATAATACGGGGACACTTGTTGCGTGCGGCCATGGGCCATGTGCGTCCCTACTGTCAGCCAATCCACGTACATGCCTCATCTGAGCTGCCCCCCTGATCCAACGGATGGCTGGCCGCCAGTTACCCGTGCCTTGCTGTGGGCAAGGCACTATATCTCTGTCCCCGATGGCTGTCGTTTGTTGATAAAGTTGACCATGCCGCGCCGAGAGAACCAACGCAGTGAATGATGGTGAGTATTACGAAAGGAACAACCCGGAGCCGGCGAAGACACAACAGTGCATGCCCACGCGGAGGGGAGTATGAGGGTTCACTGGTTCGGCTGCGGTGTGAGGCTGTCGTCACCGGTGAAGAATAGGAGGTGTTGGTGAGTACAGGAATGGCCTGGACGGTGTTTGGGACTAGAGTGGGCAGGTGAAGCCTGCGCGGCAGCACAGCCGGCCACGGGAGGCGGTAGCAGGTGGTACCGCCGGCGGTGGTTTGGGCGGCTGAAGCAAGAATATCCGAGATTGAAGAAGCACTACAGCCGTTGGATGGACATCCAACGACCACTGCTTCTAGAATCGTGTCTTGACTATAAGTTTACAAAGCCTTCCGTACACCTTAGTAGGCCCACAAGCCTTCCGTACGCGTCACTGACTATAATTGTCAAAAAAATAGTAGGCCCACAAGTGAGCATCACATCTGTGGCAGAGAACATATAGCCCATTTGCGATTTGTAATAGTGTACATCCCATTTTTGAATTCTGGTGGAATTTACTACAACCCATTAAAGTGTGTTAAAATTACAGCCCATTTTCTAGCCAGGACAACGATTAATAATTTAAACCAACCTCTCAAAACAGAATTCAACCAAAAATCCCAAATTTTGATGGGATCCGAAAAAATTTATCCCAAAATTTCGAGTCAGATTAAATATAATTTCAAAATGAATTTGTATTAGGTAAAAATCTAAGAAAATACTATGCCCGCAATAAGTAATGAAATGAAAATTTCCAAATTCAAGCAATAATATTTTTGAAACTAATTACCTGCTTAGTGCGTTTTTGTATATTTACAACCCAATTTTTATAATTACATCCCATTTATTATTTCTTAAAGCCCATTTTCTTGTTAGGCCTAATAGGAAATATTTACAACCCAGCGGGGCGGATAATAACAAGTTGACCTGGGTTGGGTATTCCGCAAGTATAGCTGGGCTAGCCATTTTCACCTTAAAAAAATAATATCTGGGCTGGATATTTGGTCGACATAAAATAATAGCCTGGGCTAGACGGTCCATAGCCCGCCCAATTGATACCCTGCTCCTCTGAACAACAACAAAAACATCGCTAAAGAAAAACTCCGCTTACACAAAAAAACAAATACTGCTCGAGGTGCTGGGTCCCAACTGTCGGCTGCTCCTTGTGCAATTCTCTCGTTTATTGACTATATAGGTTGACAATGGTGTGGGACCGTGATGTCAGGAAACCAGGAGGAAGAAAAAAAAGTTATGTAGTTGTATATAATAAGGAGGAACTTGCGTACGTACGGGTATGGCCCTAGTGGGTCCCTACTGTCATCCAGTCAAAATAAAGTCATCTCCTGAATCCTCATGTTCGTTGACCATGTTGACAATGCTCGGCGCCACGGCGAGTGCAACAACTCGAAGGATGACGGAGAGGGCCTCGCGGGCCCTACGGATGGTCTAATACAGTGCCCGCTCCTCATTCAGGAAACCAGGATCATCGGACACCTATGAGCACGTTTGAGAGACCAAGACGACAGAAACAGTAAGGCCGCGTTTGGGAGCTCTAGTTTATTTCACACCTGTATGAAGATACAAGTGTAATTTACTCGTCATCGGAAACAACGCGTAAAATACAGGCGTAATGAAACCGAGGGTCCGAGGTCTGTAACGAAAACCGGCGTGTTACACGTGTAATTTGAGAGACCGGCGTATATTTTACTAGTCGAAATCGACCAACCAAGCGCTTCGCCCGAGACCATCTGCTTTTATTTACAAGCGTCAGTTTTACAAGCGGTTTTGGTTGGGAAACGACGATCCAATCACGGCCTAAGATGATGAGTTGGTCGGAAGATCATATGGTTTCACCTCTAACCTACCCGAGTTGTCGTATAGGCTATGAATGAAACATATGATAATGGACTTCTTAAGCACAGAAACAACAGAAGAGGATGATCTTCTTAACATGCAAATCACAGGCATTAGGTCCACATGCAAAACAATATGAAGCATTATTCTCAGGAGGCACGGTGAAAAACTCGTGATGCCGCATGCCACAACATTCCAAGCTCAACTTTGCGATCAAACTCACAAGGCATGGCATTACAGAGACAACATTCAGAACAAACTCTTAAAATACCTTACATAAGTCAACATTCATGTGACTATGCATCTCAGCAGAGGAAATATTTACTTCTGAACTGAAGACAGGAATAGGAAAAAACGATCGACGTTGCTCATAGCAAAGGGCGTCCCACTCAAAAATATCAAATGCATGTCTTCTGTCTAACATCAATGAGCAAAATTTGACAAGGTTTTCCAATTCCAATATATTAAACTAATGTCTTCTTGCTAACATCAATGATTAAACTTTGACAAGCTTTTCCCATTCAAAATATGTAATGCCTATGATTGTGGAACAGGCAGGGTTTGTCCTCAGTTTGTCATCTGATAGTCGGGTGGCTCAAGGTGACAACAAATGATTAGAGAACCATTCGATGTATTGTGCATGCACTACAAAAAAAAGACACATCCGTGACATTTTGGGCCGAACGAAAAAAATTCTGTCATAGATATGACACTTCTATGACGATAATTGTGACAAAACCCGGTATCATCATAGATGTGGTGGGCTCCTACTTCTATGACAAAAAATCATGACAGAAAATGGGCTTTTCGTCCTGGGCGGGCCGGAGACGCAGCTGCATGACATTCTTTGGGGCGTCCATGACGGAAAAAACCGTGGTAGAAGCGAGGACGAGGAAAATTTCGGGGAGTTCCCGGTTACGGTGGGAGGTCGGGGCCGAGCGATGCGCGTTTCTCTCGTACACGTACGCGCGTGTGCGTGAGGCGTTGGCTCTAACTGAACCCGAGCGAGGCGTTAGGCTCTAACTGAACCCGAGCGATTGCACTGCAGGCTTCGCGTTACTGAACCCGAGCGATCGATCGATGGCTGTTAACTGAACCCGATCGAGCGATTCCTTCGCAACTGCTGCTAACTAAAGCCGATCGATGCTGCCTCTGGGATGAACAGTGAGCGTTGCGGGAGGGGGGTTGGATGAACAGTGAGCGGTGGCGTTGCCTCTGGATCAACAGGACCCCGTGGTGTGGTGGAGGGCTGGATGAACAGTAGACAGTGGAGGGGTGCCCGTGGAGGGGTGGTTGAACAGGACCCCGTGGTGTGGAGGGCTGGATGAACAGTAGACGGTGTAGGGGTGCCCGTGGAGGGGTGGTTAAACAGGACCCCGTGGTGTGGAGGGCTGGATGAACAGTAGACGGTGGAGGGGTGCCCGTGGAGGGGTGGTTGAACAGTAGCCAGTGGCGTAGCGCGCGGTGGAGGCTGGATGAACAGGAGCCCGTGGAGGCTGGAGGAGGTCGACGGTGGAGATGAACAGTATCCCGTGGAGTCCCGTTTTGCGGTACGCCACACCCCTCCCGATCAACAGGACCCCTGTTTCGACTTTAGGAGGTCCGTTTCCTCCGTTTTGCGGTACGCCACACCCCTCCCGATCAACAGGACCCCGTTCCGAACGTAGGAGGTCCGTTTCCTCCGTTGTGCGGTACGCCAGGCCTCGTTTCCATCGCCTGTTCCGTCCAAGCCCTCCCGATGAACACGACCACGCATTCCGTTCCGACCCAGCCGGTTGGCTCCCACGCGTTCCGTTGCCTCCCGATGAACACGACGCATTCCGTTGCCTCCCCATGAACGCGACGCATTCCGTTGCCTCCCCATAAACACGACGACGGCACTGTTTCTCCGTTCCGACCCAGCCATGTCAATGAGCCCTCGCCGTACCTATGCGCGAGTAGGCGTTTGAGACCCCGCCCGTATGTACACATACGTGGCCGTATTTTCTTTCTTGCACCCTGGCCGCTGTACGTACGTGTACATGCTACGTGTGCGCCTCTACTACGACACGTGCGCGCCTCTACATCCACCAGTATATATGTACGTACACGTTCGCGACCAGAATGACAACGCTACGTACGCTTCGACCAGGTGGGTCCCGACTGTCAGGCACTTCCTTGCGTGCGAAGATGTAGCTGGTGGGTCCCAGCAGTTAGGGGGGCGAATCGTTTTTTTTTGCCCGGACGCACTTCCTTGCTTGCGAAGGTGTAGCTGGTGGGTCCCAGCAGTCAGGGGGGAAACATTTTTTTCGCGAAATACGGTGGCCCGTCCGGTGGGTCCCCACTGTCAGGTGGAGGAATAATTATTTTGTGCGTAATAAGGAGGCACTTCCTTGCTGCGGCCGTGGACCCAGCTGTCAGCGTCTCCACGCACAGTACTCTTCCGATGGAAGTCGGTCGTTGACCACATTGACCACGCCGCGCCGAGAGCACCACGGCGGTGGACGACGGCGAGGCATAGGAAGGGGACGACACGAAGGCAGGGAAGACTCGACAGTTGTTTCCCACGCGGAGGGGAGTACGACTATACGAGGGTTTACTGGTTCGTCTGCCGTCGCCGGAGAATAACAGCAGGTGTGGGTGAGTAGAGGGATGGCTAGGCCAGCGATGGGAGTACGGTGGGGCGGTGAGGCCTGCGCGGTAGCACAGCCGGCCGCAGGGAGGAGGGAGCAGGCAGTCCCGCCGGCGCTTGTTTGAGCGGCTGGAGCAGGAAGAGCAGAGATTGAAGAAGCACGATGGCCGTTGGATGGACATCCAACAGTCAGTGCTTGTGCGTCAACCTTTTTTTAGGAAAGCCTCAAATCTGTGGAAAACAGCATACAGCCCATCTGCCATTATTTCTAATAATTTATAGCCCATTTGCTAATTCTTAAGGTTTTTTTGGAGCCCATATTCTTTTTGTTAGCATTACAGCCCATATTGTGGCCACGGTTAAAAATTATACGAAATTTTGCATATTTCGGTGCGGTTCGAACTGTTTTTAACCCCGAAATTTCGACTCACATTCAAACTGATTTTAAAAATAAATGTATATCAATATAAAATCCAACAAATTCTCCACGCATAAAAATTAATGTAATTTAAAATCTTGAAATAAAAAAAAAGATATTTGAAACTAATTGCCTGCTTGATGTGTTTTAAAAATGTACAACCCATTTCTCATTACCGATGGGCCATTTTCTCGGCCAGCCGAATGAAAGCTCTGCTCGTCTTGAAAGATTTGCAGCCCAACAGGCCTGACAAAGCGACTTACTTGGCAAATCACAAAAAAACTGGGCTGTGGTCGTGGACCCAGCTGTCAGCCTCTCCACGTACAGTACTCTTCCGATGGAAGTCGTTCCTTGACCACGTTGACCACGCCGCGCGGAGAGCACCACGGCAGTGGACGACGGCGTGGCCTAGGAAGGGGACGACGCGGAGCCGGGGAAGACGCGGCAGTGGAAGCCCACGCGGAGAGGAGTATGAGGGTTCACTGGTTCGGCTGCGGTGTGAGGCTGCCGTCGCCGCAGGGCCTGGCCAGTGGTGGGAATAGTAGGGGGCGATGAGGCCTCTGCGGCAGCACATCCGGCCACGGGAGGCAGGAGCATGCGGCACGACCGGCGCTGCTTTGGGCAGCTGGAGCAAGAAGACCAGTGGTTGAAGAAGCACTACGGCCGTTGGATGGACATCGTACGGTCACTGGAGCTAGAATCGTTCATATTGACTAAGTTGACAAAGCCCTTCGTCCCCGTCAACTTAGTAGGCCCACAAGTCAGCCTCCCACCAAGGTGGGTCCCAGCTAGCCGGGGGAGTATTCATTTTTTTGTGCGTAATAAGGAGGCACTTCCGGTGGGTCCGAGCTGACAGCGGGGGGAACGTTTTTTCGCGAAATATGGTGGCCCGTCCGGTGGGTCCCAACAGTCAGGGGGAAATGATTTTTTTTCACAAAATACTGGTGGCCCGTCCGGTGGGTCCCCGCTGTCAGGTGGAGGAATAATTATTTTGCACGTAATAAGGAGGCACTTCCTTGCGGCCGCCGTGGACCCAGCTGTCAGCCTCTCCACGTACAGTACTCTTCCGATGGAAGTCGGTCGTTGACCACATTGACCACGCCGCGCCGAGAGCACCAGGGCGGTGGACGACAGCGAGGCCTAGGAAGGGGACGACGCGGAGCCGGGGAAGACGCAGCAGTGGAAGCCCGCGCGGAGAGGAGTACGAGGGTTCACTGGTTCGGCAGCGGTGTGAGGCTGCCGTCGCCGCAGAATAACAGGGGGTGTGGGTGAGTGGTGGGATGGCCTGGCCAGCGGTGGGAGTAGTATGGGGGCGGTGAGGCCTCCGCGGCAGCACAGCCGGCCACGGGAGGCAGGAGCAGGCGGCACGACCGGTGCTGCTTTGGGCGGCTGGACCAAGAAGACCAGAGGTTGAAGAAGCACTACGGCCGTTGGATGGACATCGTACGGTCACTGAAGCTGAATCGTTTATATTGACTAAGTTGACAAAGCCCTTGGTACGCTCCAACTTAGTAGGCCCACAGGTCAGCCTCTGAAACGGTGCGCCCCAGATGTCAGGGGGAGGAATCATTTTTTGGACGGCCGAAGCTAAGAATATCCGAGATTAAAGAAGAAGCACGGCATCCGTTGGATAGACATCCAACGGCCACTGCTGCTAGAACCGTGTGTTGACTATAATAAGTTGACAAAGCCTTGTATACGCGTCAACTTATTTTTTTAGGGGACGCGTCACTTAGTAGGCCCACAAGTGTGTGGCAGAGAACTTATAGCCCATTTGTGTTTTGTAAGAATGTACAACCCATTTTTGAATTCTAATGTAATTTACAACAGCCCATTTATAGTTTGTTAAAAGTACAACCCATTTTCTAGCTAGGACAACGATTAATAATTTCAACCAACCGTTGAAGACAGAATTCAATAAAATTTCCCACAGTTTGATGGGATCCGAAATATTTTTATCCCGAAATTTCTAGTCAGATTAAATATAAATTTGTATTACGTAAAAATCCAACGAAACATTGCGCGCGCAACAATGAAAATTTAAGATTTTCAAAATCCATAAATAATATTTTATAAACTAATTTCGTGTTTGGTGCATTTTTTATAGTTACTGCCCAGTTTTTATAATTACATCCCATTTATTATTTTTAAAGCCCATTTTCCTGTTAAGCCTAATGCATCCCTCCTAGGAAAGATTTGCAGCCCAGTGGGGCAGAGAATAACAAGTTGACCTTGCCTGGGTATTCCTCAAAAAGACGTATAGCTGGGCTAGCCATTTTCATCTTGAAAAAATTAGTATCTGGCCTGGGCTAGACGGGCCACAGCCCGCCCAGTTAATACCCTGCTCTCCTCTGAAAAACAACAAAATCATCGCCAAGAAAAACTCTGCAGTGCTCACGCCTCAAAAACACAAATACTGCTCGAGCTGCTTGGTCCCAGCTGTCGGCCGCACCTTGTGCAACTCTCTCGTTTATATTGACTACATAGGTTGACAATGGTGTGGGACCGTGATGTCAGGAAACCAGGAGAAAAGCAAAAAAAAATAGTTGTACATAATAAGGAGGCACTTGCATACGTACGGCTATGGCCCTAGTGGGTCCCTAGTGTCATCCAGTCAAAATAAAGTCATCTCCTGAATCCTCATGTTCGTTGACGATGTTAACAATGCTCGGCGCCACGGCGAGCGCAACAACTCGAAGGACAACGGAGAGGGCCTAGCGGTCCCTACGGATGGTCTGATACAGCGCCCGCTGCTCATTCAGGAAGCCAGGATCATCGGACACCTATGAGCACCTTCGAGAAACTGAGACGGCATGAAATGGTAAGGCCGTGCTTGGGAGCTCTAGTTTATTTCAAACATGTATTAACATACAAGTGTAATTTACTCATCATCGGAAACAACGCGTAAAATACAGGCGTAATGAAACCGAGGGCCCGAGGTCTGTAAGTAAAACCGGCGGGTTACGCGTGTAATTTGAGAGACCAGTGTATATTTTACGAGCACTGCTATATGGACGACATTACCAGACGATACATGCACGATGTGCGTATCATGCCATCCATGGGCAAGGCTGAAACAGCAGCTAACGGCTGGATTAGCAATCGTCCGAGTGTCGTTCAGCGTTTTTATCGTGTGTGAAGTACTTCCGATATTTTACTAGTCCAAATCGACCAACCAAGCGCCTTCGCCCGAGACCATCTGCTTTAATTTACAAGCGTCAGTTTTACAAGTTGGTTGGAAAACGACGATCCAATCACGGCCTAATATCATGAGTTGGTCGGAAGATCATATGGTTTCACGTCTAACCTACCCGACTTGTCGTATAGGCTATGAATGAAACATCAGACGATGAACTTCTTAAGCACTGAAACAACAGAAGAGGATGATCTTCTTAACAAGCAAATCACTGGCATTAGATCGACGTGCAAAACAATACGAAGCATTATTCTCAGGAGGCACGGTGAACAGCTCGTGATGCCGCATGCCACAACATTCCAAGCTCAACTTTGCAATCAAACACAAGGCCTGGCATTACATAGACAATATTCAGAACAAACTCTTAACACAAGAATATCTCAGCAGAGTAACTATTTACTTCTAAACTGAACACAGGAATAGGAAAAATCACTCAACGCTGCTCACAGCAAGGGTGTCCCACTCAAAAATATCAAATGCATGTCCTCTGGCTAACATCAATGAGCAAATTTTGACAAGGTTTTCCAATTCCAATATATTAAACTAACATCTTCTTGCTAACATCAATGATTAAACTTTGACAAGCTTTTCCCATTCAAAATATGTAATGCCTATGATTGTGGAGTCCTGTCGTAGCTTCTTGTACTTGTTTGGGCACTTTTTGCCCAGGGCACTCCACGTGTTGTTAAATTGCCAATGGTCTCTGCAGACTAGTCATGTCACCGGTGTCTAATAATACTCTGTAAAGCTTCTCGGTCATTCCTTCGGTAATGTAGCACAAACAGTGACTGCTTCTTTCTGCAAAGTGGAACGACCAACTGGACCCAGTAATGCAGCAGTTTGCCTTGGACACATTGGCTCCTTTTGTGTAGTTCAACTAAAATCGAAGTCGGAATAAAACCGAGCTTTAATTTTGATATCCCTGTAAGCAACAATAGGTATAAGGGAAACAATTACTGAGAAATAACGGTTGATGACTTGTACTCCGAGAAGAAAAGCATCTACTAATCTACTTTATCTTAATGGGAAACAAAGCACGAGAGTGGCAATTCTCCATCAGTGTGATTCATTCATATTGACTGAGACATTATCTTAACAATGCCATGTTTCAACATGTATAAAGAACGACAAAGCAGAAAAGTACCATTCCTAAAACAATGCAACTGATTCATTTTAACAGAGACATTATCTTAACAATACCTTGGTTAAACATGTAGAGAGAACTACAAAGCATGATAGTACCATTCCTAACAAGTGTTGCAGTTTTGAACTAAGATTCAGTAGTTAATTAATTATGAGAGTGGCATTGCTTAATTTTACCAGCGGCATTAGATTAACGAAAAGCATAAACAGTTCCAGGGGAGAGTGGGCGCAACAACAGTATGTGCTTCCATCTACTTATAAAGGGGGTGATGCAGAGTTTGTTGTAACAAAGCAACAAGCATCATGTCTGGGTTGGTCCCATTTTTGTTCACTACTTAATGGGAAAAGGCAGCAATACAATAGCTTCAATTCAACATTTATTTAAAACAGTACCAATACAAGTAGCACAACATCTCAAAGCACACTGCACAATCATGTGGATGAAGCCCTGTACTGACCTTTCATGAGACCGACAAAGGTAAAATACGAATCTCGATCTCCTTTTGTGCAGTTCCACCAAAATTAAGCAAAGTCACCGGTGTGACATTCAAGTTGAACTGCACAAAACACTCTTAAAACATAAGTGTTTCGAGTAGCGAAGCAAAATGTCGCAATAGCAACAAGTTGAATCGATAGCCCTGTTTTAACAGAGGCAAAAAAGGAAACAATTACTTGCCGATAAAGGAGGATGAAACAAACGGTGACAGAAAGAAGCATCTAACTTATCTTGGATGGAAAACAAAGTAGGACAGTAGCATTTCTAAAACGGTTGCATTGATTCATATTAACAAAGACATTCTCTTGAAACAACATTCGTTAAAAAATGTAATTTACTTTTAAAAGTGGCATTGCTTCAATTTTCCGGTGGCATTCTTAGATTAACAAAAGCAAAATAGCTGTATGGGACATGCCAGCACCATGTGCGTCCACACGTATAAATGGGTGATGCAGAGTATGTAGCCAAGCAGCATATATGCGCTGGTCCCATATTTGTTCTCTTTGAACCTTCTTCCTATGTGAGGGCAGCAAATCTAGTCCTGCACAAACTACCCGACCCCCTAGTTTCTTTCCCTTTTCAACAAAGAGATCGGTTCCTTACAGATGTGTGTACTGGGTTACCCCCTTTTTCCCTTTTCGACCTACAAAGCGGCTGCATAGCCAGTCTATACTACTTTCCGCCCCTCCTTTCCTCATTGAACCACGTCCTAGATTCTTGCTCCAGCCCACCACACCCTTCTTTCCTCTTTAAACCAAGACCTAGATTCGACTACAGATCGAAAAAGATCCACATGCAGCTAGAGCAACGACGGTTTCAAAGAAACTTATGCCTTAGGGTCGTCGGGATGTGGCAAGGCGTGCGGCGGGAGGCCGGATCTACCCACACTACGTACGACAGCGAGGAAGAAGGGGGCGGTGGCCCTCCCGCACAGGCGCTGGGTGAAAGAGAACAGCGCAGCCGGCAGTGGATTGCCTCCCTCGCCGAAGGCGATAGAGTGAACGCTGCACCTCCTCCCCTTCCCGGTGCGACGGGATACGAACGCCTCCTTCACTAGCTGTGAGGGGGGAGAGAGAGACAAGAGGCCAACGCAGTCTTGTTTAGATCTGGTGAAGAGAGGGTGAGAGACTGTGAATATAGCAAACCCTGGCAAATGAACGCTGAGCCTCCAGCGTGTAACATATATGTAGTGCGGCGAGCGTGTGGAGAGTGCAAACCCTAGCGAACAAGCGCCGAGGCTCCCACTTATATATATACTACTGTAGTATGGACTGAGCTCTGGTGCCTTCACTGCACCTGCTTTTGGCTGTATGACAGGTGAGCCAGCCACATTTTGGGCCCACCTGTCATAAATCCAAAGGCAGGTGCACTAAGTCAATGAAGTTGCGTCCATATAGTACTCTCGTGTATACGACTAATATATAGTGGAGTGGTTTTCTTATTCTCTCCATAACAATCGTTTTAAATTGTGTAAGTACGAAACGAAACTCTTTATTTAATGTACAGTGAAGAAAACTAGTACTACTTCCGATGAACTAACGATCCACGCCCAACCGTCCTGGTCGCACTTCCTGTCCTTCACGCTTGGTACACTGCCCTCCCTTAAGGGAAGAACCACACATGCGCCAAATTATCGGAAACATGTGAGAGTGTGTACAAATAAAGAATTTTAATTTCAATTATCGGAAAGGTTTGAGAGTATTACAAAGTTTGACTTCAGTCAAATCTAATATGCGGAGTAAATAAAAATGGAGGGCTACTACGTCCATCCGGGTTTTTAGTCCACACCATTTTTTAAATCAAAGTTAATAGCTGGAAAAATAAAATTACAGGGGAGCTGGAGACAAAGTTGTGAGAAGGCTTAGAAATCAATACAAAACTTATGCTCTTAGTACCAACGTCGATCCTTCTTCGAGGAAACATTTGGTTCATAGCCAATTGTGTGATAAAATTGCACCAACGTGAAAGACGACTGCGTCTCCAACGCAACCAAGGTGAACTGACGAAGGATATCATCTTTGTGCGTAACAAGCAAAGAGCACTGATGGAAGACACGTTGTTTTTCATTGAAAATCAATCAGCTTCACCAGCCGACGCAACCATGAGGCGCAACCATGAGCATCGATAGGTCATCGTGGTGATGCATCATCCATTTGGCATCAAGTTTGGGTGAGGCACCTATGAAGTTCGACAAATCCTCACTGTGGTCTATTTCTTCTCAGTAATCAAGCTCGAGGAAGGAAGAACCACGTGGCAGAAGACAGTGAGGCGGAACAACAATGGCCATCCAATTTTGTGCAGTTCCACTAAAATTGAGGAAGACATACCCGGGTATGGAGACACGCATCGCTGTTTCCAAAAATATAAAAAGGGTTAGCAATGACATCTCAATTGTCAATAAGAATTAATGAAAAGTACACCAACAAACAGAAGCATCATAATTATCTTGATGGGAACTAAACCAGGATACCCGAGAAAAAAGCATTTCTTCATTTAACCGGTGGTAGTACTACCACCATATGGACAATGACCGCACATCCACCATGTACTTTTTGTCGAAACAACATGTATACCTCCACCGAGGCATAAATCATGACAACTTTTTGAGTGGCATTTCCTCTATAATAGTACTAGTAGGTGATGTTGGACCAGCCGACGAACACTAGCTACTATGCATGGGGAGCTGGGGAGTAGTCGCATAGAAGAAAACCCGCACGCAGCGACCTGGGGAGCTAGACCAGTACAAGAAGTTATACCTCAGGTGGGCGAGATGTCGTTTAGGCGGGTGGGTGGGATCTGCCCACACGACGGCAGCGAACAAGGGTGCGGCGGATCTTCGTCCGCGCCAGCGCCGGCTCCGAGAGGACGGTGCGCATCGGCTTCCTCCGTCGCCGACGGCAACAACTTCAACGCTGCACCTCCTCACCTCCCGTAGCGGACGGGATTCGGCCGGATCTGTGACCACCGGTGAGGAGAGATATAGAGTGGACACTGTCATCTTGTTTTGATATGGAGAGGGTGAGAGAGCGAGACGCGAGAAACTCTATCAAACAAGAGGCTATAATGGAGTAAAAAAATCTCTCCATAGCAGTGGTTTTAAATAGAATATGCGCGTTCCCGGAAAAAAGAAACGAAAACTGGCGGACAATTTTTCTAACGTACCAAGAAAGAAAACTCGATCAAAAACACGCCCCCGCTTCCAGGTCGCGAGAGTCGTCGCGCACACACACATAGACATAGACATGCATATCCGTGTTTACGTAAAATTCCATTTCCATCTCCATCTCCAATCATATTTGTCCAACTGGCACATTCTTTACGTTGTTAATTATATACGCAGCAATATTAACGTACAACATCTCTTGTTTGCGCATGTCCGGACCGCTGCCACGGCCGGTCCTGACCAACCCAAACCCTCTTCATCACCCGCGCGTGCTTCCCACCCGAAACGGTCAGTGCTGCATTCATCCCGGCCAGAGCGGACACGACCTCTCACTAGCGCCGGCATTGAAGCGGCGCGCCGACCGAGAGAGCATCGCCCGCGCCGCTTCCGGGTGCACGCGGCTGCTCCGCATTCAAAGGTCGCAATAGCCGGCTACAACATGCATGTAAAAAGTTCTTGGGAGTCCGTGCTACAGCTAGCTGTCCTCCCCCAACTCGTCAATCTATTCCAGTAGTGCTAGTACTCCATGGCGCGATCCATCGACAAGCAGGCGGGAAAGTTATCGTATACTCGGTTTGCGGTGAGTGGCATGCCGAGCGACCGTGTGGGGTCGAGCCGTGGAGGAGGGTGAGACACGAACACGACATACGTGATTTAAATGTTAGTTTTGCTCGATGGTGCGATCCAACGAAACGAAACGTTGGTTTCTCTCCGTTTCCATTTTATCTCCGGAAAAACGGAAACTTTCCACTACATTTTCATTCCTATTCCAAGGTTGCCCCGTTACAACATTCCATCAAATACAAAGGAAAACTAACACGCATGCTAATGCATCTCAATGATTCACAGATCATAGCCAATATTTACTTCTCAACTAAATAAAGAAGTTGTGAGAGCATGTACGAAATAAAAACTACTGATGGGGTCACTATGACTTAAACCCTAAACACCAAACATGATTTAATTTCCTGGCCAGGTAGAACCTGTCGAAGGAAAGACGGCTGGCACCCTCGGATCATACGATGCTTTTGTGCAGTTCCACTAAAATCGACCTGAGCATCCCTGATGGCAAAGATATTGAAGAAGTGTGATTAGAATAATAGTACTGGCACTAGTTCATGAGACATAAACTCATCACAAGTAGAAGCCGGTAGAAGTAGAGAAAGATCGACATGGAGATGGAGTTGCGGCAGTGGAGCAAGCCGGCTCCAAAAGGAAGATGGACTACCTGGGACGTCGGGCTGTAGCTAGAAGGGCGGTTGGGACGCGGCATCGGCCCATACCGCGGTGACCCCCGATTGGGACGCACCGACTGTGGGTTTTCTCCCTCGCCGATGTCGACCGCGTCTACGCAGAACATTGTTCCCTTCCCCCAGCTGTGGGATCTGGCCCGTCGTTCTATGCTTGTGAAGAGAGCAACCTAAGCAAGTAGGCTTGTAGCTTAGGCTCCTGCTAGTGTATATATAGTGGTTTTCTTTTTCTCTCCATATCAACCATTTTATATTGCGTACGTGTCATTCAAGAGTGAAATGATGATGCTTCTTCCGACTAACTTACTGTGTGATTTGACTGCTCCTCAGTGGCCCCTACACGTAGTCCCCCTACGTGTATGCAACAGTCACACGTACAGATGGACGCAAAAACGCGCGCGGCGCCCTAATGCATGCATGTCCGAGCACACGACGGAACACACACGGTCACGCTCAAGTGCTCAACCTACACGTGCATGCACACACATACTCAGTCAGGGTGAGCTAGTGACCGTATAAACACCGGAAAATATATATATTGAGCGCAATGAGCATATTATGAAGTCCACTGACCGTATTTTTACAAATATACAGTGCAGACAGTGTATTTATCTCGTTTGAAATTAAGACAATATTAACCAGAGAGGAGGCAGTATGGACTAGCATTACTTTGCTGTGTCCCGTCAACTTGCCGAACATGCAGGACGGGAGAAGCTTGCGCACGGTGGCTCGCAGGACAAGGAGAAACTTTTGACTAATGCAAGCTCTCCCTCGCTCAGGCGGTGGACGTGCAACAGTTAATTCGGTGTCAGATTGCCAGAAGCATACACTATACTACTAGTGCTATTATTGTTCGACTTCCCGAATAGGCGAACAGCCAAGCGCAAAGTAAACAGGTCAGCAAACCTTGCGGTGCATATTCGTGCGAACCGTGCGGCGCATCTTCGTGCGAACCGTGCTTGCTGCACTTTGAATGTGGCCGAGAGCTGGCTTGATGAAACACCTCGCTTCCTACTTCTTTTTTTGCGGGGTACCTCGCTTCCTAGTGACCAGTGTCTTGGCTGATAGTCCTAAGAATGCTTATATATGAATAAAGCTCTCTCATTTACCCGCAAAAAAGATTAAGCCATATTAACCAGAAAGGAGGGAGTATGGACTAGCACTACTTTTTGGTGTCGCAGAACAAGGAGAAGCTTGCAGGACAAGGTGAAGCTTGCTTACGCCTTTTGACTAATGCAACCTACCCTCGGTGGACATGCATCAGTACATTCGGTGTCAGATTGTCAGAGGCATACACTGTAGTACCCAACATGCGGAGTACCATCATTGTTCGACTTCACGAAGAGGCGAAGAGCCAAGCGCAGTAGTACGAGTAGTACTACTACTAGAACCGCATGGTGGAGCGTTTGTACTCTTATTTTTTATCTCTGATAAAGTACACGTTTATTCCGGAGAAGGGCGGAAAACGGCAGCCCAACATGTAATGAATGATATCGATCAACCAACCATGCTCGAATATATCTTGGGCTCCGTGCGAGCTCGTCTGTGTGTTCTCGCTCCTCGTCTCTCTCAAGGAACAGCGGGTTGGCTCTTTGCCGTCAATTGAGATCGGTTTGCTCACACTCCTGTCCCACATGTCAGTGATATGCCAAGAGGAGGTGCGTTGACCGACTGGCCATACGCGTACTTGGTTTTGCACCTTCATACTACTCCTCCCTCCCTCACAGTTTACAGGGCGCGCTTCATTATGATGCATTTCTCTCAATGCATTTCCACCACCAGAGAGACTTTAGACGCGTTTGGTTTAATGCTCAATTAATTAGGGCGTGGTAACCGCAATCAAGTCCAGAATTTTCTCTCCATGTACTGTACTACTACGGAGTGGAGTAAGTGCATGCATGTGTGTACCCGGGGTGGAAGCACTGCATGCATGTGTGTACGCATTATTCCCTCTAGTAATAGACGCCGTGCTATAACTACCAATGCTATTTTTCAGGCCGATCGCTAGTCGCCTTGGTCCCACAGATATTTTTTTCTTTTTTCTGAAGCGTGCTGTATAAACTGTGACAGATGGAGTAGTATGAGCAGATTCAAAGAAGAGTGTATTGATGGTTGCTTCTTCAGAGCAACTTACAGTGGGAAAGGTGGGGCTTATGATTTGACTGCTCATTACTCACTATTAATGCGGCGCAACGACCGGGCTGAGTCTCCCATGCGGTTGTGCACTACCCCCTCGGTTCTTAAATATACTCTAGAGTATTTGTCTTTCTAGAGATTTCAACGAGTGACTACTCAAATATTTGTCTTTTTAGAGATTTCAAATGGACTGGCACATACGGATGTATATAGACATATTTTAGAGTGTAGATTCACTCATTTTGCTCCGTATGTAGTCACTTGTTGAAATCTCTAGAAAGACGAATATAATATTTAGGAACGGAGGGAGTACACATACGAAGCAAAATGAGTGAATCTACACTCTAAAATATGCCCGTTTGGAATTTGTAAAAAGACAAATATTTAGGAACGAAGGAGTATAATTTTGTGCATGGCACATGGACCCGAATGATGAAGAGGCTTCTGTCAATGCTATCAAGCTTCCATCATTTGTTTACATAATTGACGTACTATACAAATAATTTTCCAGCGACATGAAATTGTACAATGGTGTGAGCTTTAACCTTTGGTTCGCGTGTCTTGCCATCGATGCTCTTTCGGAAACAATAAAAAACTAACTTCCTTGCTAATGCATGTCAATTATTAGCAGATCAGAGCTAATAATTACACCACAACTGAAGACAGAGTTGTGAGAAGGTGTTAAATTAAAATTGATCCATGCTTTCATTGGCAGTAATGTCCCCCCAGCTCTGTCTAAATCAACAAGGCATGTTGGGAAAAAAGTAGCTATCCGGAGCATGCAACATTCCGATCATTTTGTGCAGTTCCACTAAAATAGAGCTGAGCATCCCTGTTCCAAAGATATTAAGTGTGATTATGATAATAGAGGACTGCTGATGAAACAATAAACACAGAAATAGAAGCCGGTCACCTTTGCAGTCTCTCTTAAGACTAACTAGTTGGAGAAGATTAGGCTCGGAGTTGGATGAGGAGGATAGAGCAAAACCAATCTCCCTTTGTGCAGTCGCACTGAAATGTAGAGACGTTGCTCGTGTGACATTTTAGTACAACTGCACAAAACACTCTTAAGAAAAAAGTGATTTGTGTAGTTCACCAAAAGGTCGCAATAGCAACGAGTAGAAAGGAAACAATTACTGGCCAATAACAGTTGATGACACATGCGACGACAAAAAAGAAGCATATTCCTTGTCCTAAGGGAAGATAACCACACGGCTGTGTTTGTCTAAAATGGTGTGAGGACGAGAATGCAATATGGAAAGTACGCCGGACGAGCTACGTTTTGGGCAAAGAACTATGGAAGATCCACATGCAGCGACGTGGGAAGACGGGCAGTGGAGCAAGGCCGGAGGGGATACCTGGAGGTCGTCGGGATGTAACTAGGTGAGCGGCGGCGGGCGGAATCTGCGAGCAGGTGGCTTAGGCCCTGCCGCGCCGGAGCTTGGTCAGAGAGAACGGCGTGTACCGCAGTCGCGACGTGCTGCCTCGGCGCCGTCAAACGGAGAAACGATGCACTTCCTCCCTTTCCCCCGGCGGACGGGATGCAGCCGGATCAGTGACCAACGGTGAGAGAGAGAGGCCACCGCACTCCCTTTCCCCGGCGTACGGGATGCGGCCGGATCAGTGACCAACGGTGAGAGAGAGAGAGGCCACCGCACTCCCTTTCCCCCGGCGGATGGGATGCGGCCGGATCAGTGACCAACGGTGAGAGAGAGAGAGAGAGAGAGGCCACCGTAGCCTTGTGTGAGATACTCTGAAGAGCGACAAACCAGGCAGGCAGGCTCCATTGTATATAGTGAGCGGACTACCTTTTTCTCCATAAAAATCGTTTTATATTCTGTGTACGTGCCATTGAGCGCTATAACTTTATTTAAAAATAACGCGGCAACGCGTCAAGTCGAACTTTGTTTCGTGCACACGTGGTACACGACCTCCCTAAGTAAACAGCCGCTACAGGCGTTCAAATTAGCACGTGGGCTGCCATTTCGTAAAGAAATGAGCTCCACCGTGTACCCGCGCGGGTGTGGCTGGGCACGAAGCGTGAGTACGTGCACGGTGCACCTATTCTCTTCTTGTATACGTACATCACCTACGTGGGGTTGTGTGAGAGAGATACAAACCTAGAGAGATATAGTGTGTGGGTTCTTGAGAGTTTTTTTTGGGGGGCGGGTCAATCAAAAAATGTAACATATGCAATGTGTGTGAAATAGAGTCATGGATATAACATATATATAGAGGGGGCGATCCACAAGAAGAGAGTGGAGGTATCATCGGCTTGAGGTGTCCATAGAATCAAAGAGAGGGATGATGTGTGTGTGTGTGTGCGCGCGCGCGATCGATAAAGAGTGCCATCAAATTTGTGTGTGCCCACGTCAAAGATATAGAGTGGCTGGCTTACTGGAACGTGAGATGGGACATGTGCAGTTTGTCTCTGTGGCATGGATACCTACCTGCAGAGCTCGACTATCGGTGTGTGGTGGGGGAAGAGGGAGGCCCAATTAACTATAGAGGTACAATGGCTGGTATATGTGTGGAGGAGGAGAGAGGCCTACCTCATGTATTAAGGAGATCGATCTGCCTCATGTATTAAGGGAGATCGGTCGGCATCCATGCATATGTGCAGGAGAGGAATAAGGTTGGGAGAGAGATAGAGCTAGAGTGTTGGAGGGGGTGGTAGTGGAGTTGCTTCTAACAAATGGTGGGATAGGCTTGCTAGACAAATGGAGGGCACGCCCGCAATATCAATAAGAGAGGAGATGGCTGCTTGTCGTCTGTGCATGTGCGTGTGAGAGACGGTCAGGAGGCATGCACGAATGATGAGGGGGGACGATGTGGCTGTGGTAAGCAGGCGTAACTACATAGGAAGATCAATCGCCCTTTGTTAGAGAAAGGAGAGACATAACTTGTGAGGTACGTCGATCGATGGGGGGGTAGTTAAAGTCGATCTAGGTATATGTTGGGAGATCGATCGGTATACATGCATGTGTGTGTTAGAAGCAAATGAGGCACGAGGAGAAGGATAGAGAGAGGGATGCATGTAGGAGGTGGTACGAGAGGCATACTATATTGAGGGGAGAGGAGTGTGCGAGTACGAGAACGATGAAAAGAGTGGTGGGAGTGAGGCATGGACGGTGACAAGAGAAGATGGGAAGCTTGTGTTTGTGCTAGGCACACCTGGCTAGAGAGGCATATCGATCGATGTGTGCCGTAAAGAAGGAGCTGGGGGGCCTACACACACTGTGGGTGAACGACCTAAAGTGAAAAGACGAATTTGCGCGATGGAGCTAGAGAATGCTGAGGGAGGGTGAGAGGGATGCGGGCGTGTGCATGCACAAGAGAAAGTTAGCACTAGCTACAAAGATAAGAGGGTTGTGTGGGTGTAAAAGACGAATAGAGATCATATATACTTCATTATAAAAAGCGAATTCGGATATTTGAAGAATTTATCATAGTGTTTCAAACCGACACATGTGTGAATATATATAACGGTGATACACATGGTGTGGTTATGAACATGTTATACTACATTTAATATATTTTATCTCCACTCTTATAAAAAAAACGGAGTTGTTGATGATGGTGTGCTTGCCATCCTGCATTATAGGCCGTCCGATTTATATCTGGCGGATAGCAAGGAAACTATGATGGTTGAAGTTGGCAACAATCATGATTGTAGATTCTTATTGAAATAGAGAAACGAATTCAAATTTAGTTCGAATTGCAGCGGTAGTATAGACATTTGAAATGCACTAAAATGTTGATATGAGTAGGTTACATGCATTATACAGCAAGCGGAAAAATTTAATCGGACATAACATGGATTCATACTCCCTCCTTCCATCTATCCAGGGCGTAATGAGATTTTTAAGACCGCCTTTGACTATTGACAAGATTAATAGTACATGACATGCACAATGTGAAAATTATATCATTGAAAGAACCTTTCACAGACGAATTTAACGGTGTGCTTTGTGTAAGTTGCATGTCATATATCATTGCTCTAATATTTGGTCAAAGTTAGCATCGAAAAACGCATTAGGCCCTATATAGATGGAAGGAGGGAGTAGCTTTGAATAGCATTTGTATAGTAAAACGGGGCAAGACTCTCTCTTTGTGTGGTGTGAATAGTTTTATTTTTTTCGTTTTCTTTTTGGTTGAGGGAAGTGCGAATTGATTTGGTACGTACAAGTACAATATTACTACACATTAGGCTTGTCCCTAAAATTCAACCCGCGTCTTGTTATATCCCAAAAATTCAGATATCGTGCTCCCAAAACTGGCGCCTTCACAACCCGCGCCTTGCTATCCCGAAATTACAACGCGCGCGAAAACTCCCTCCAGCTGCCAAATCCCGACACGCGAAATCCCCCTTCTAACCCCGAGCCAAAAGGGCCGCTAGTTCAAATCGGTGGGGGGTACTTTTGTAACACACCCTACATTTTGGACAAGCGCGTCCCTAAGTCATGCTTCACCCCCTCCCATCGCCCCTTTTCGCCATTCGAAATCCCAGGCCGCCATAACCTCTCCGCTCCAGCCGCGAAACCCCACCCTCCTCCGTCCGCCAGATCACCGCTGCCCAGCCGGAGCCTCTTCCCCGACGACGCCGTCCACCGCAACAGCTCGACGTCCCACGTCCACCTCCCCGGATGAGGATCCGTCGTCCATCTCGCCGTCCCGCCAGTTCAGCCGCCCCGTCCTCCACCTCCAAGGAGCTGCTCCGACGATCGCCTCGTCTATCGCGGCTGCTCCATCCCCATAGCGCCGCCTTAACCTGCTCCACCGGAACAGCAACATCCTCACCGACTCCTCGGACGAAGCCAAGGCCTACTCGGCGCCACCAAAGAGGTTGTACACTCATCGCATCGCACCTTCTCCTTAACTCGACCTCCCGGCGCCGACGGTGCTCCATCCCGCACCCCCATGGAGCGGCTACCTTGAAGCAGGCACCGCAGGCGACATCTCCATGGCGGCTCTCCCCCAGTGCGAGGCCCCTTCGGCGGCGCTATCCATACCAGCCCGATCTGCTGCTGCTGCTCCGGCTCTCGCTCGCTCGCTCGCGCTGCTGCTGCTCCGGCTCTCGCTCGATCGCTCGCTCGCCCAGCTGCTGCTGCTGCTCTCCCCCTCGCTCGTGCTGCTGCTCTGCTCCGATTAAGCCACACTTCAGTCGACTAAATCGACTTTTGGGTCAGTCGATTTTCAGGGGTTGGGGGGGCTCGCCGGAGTTAAGGAAGAACCACCCGCAGCAGGGATGGGGGCTCGCCGGAGAGGTACCCCACTATCTATCTTAGGGTTCAGGGTGGGGGGGGGGGCGGGGGCCTAGAGGGCTGGCCGGGGCGGCGGCGGCGAGTTGTTTCGGGGCGGCGAGGCGGCGCTGGGGCCGGCGGTTCGGCCGGTGGTGGCTGGCGGCTCAGGGGGTGCAGGTTGAAGATGAACTGCAGACCCTCCCTAAACTACATGTCAAGTGCCTCTCTGCTACCATTGCGTTCAGTTTCGACAGTAGCATTCAGATTCCACAGTAAATTTTAGTTTCGACAGTTAAGTTCAGAGTCAACAGTTTTTACCTCATCTGTTGTAGTCACGTGGTTTTTGGTGATGTTAATTTTACATCCATTTTACATCATCTATTGGAGATGCTATTAGAATCCCACTTGAGATTGACGATGTCTGTCTTGAGCTGCTTCAGCCTTGACGTCTTACGGCTCACCGGAGCTGCTCCAACGACAGAACGATCCATCACAATAGAGCAGTGCCCTGGACGCCGTCTACAGATTCCTCAGATCTCCCTCCACACCTCCGACAGCCACCTCTGCCTCAACTGCTTCAGCGACCAACCCAATGATGCTGAGGTCGACACGGCTACGGCAAAGAGGTTGTACACTTGTTGCATCACTTATTACTATACATTCACGTTGATCCATTAGGGCTATTTTGGTTCAACGGAAAAACATCGATCCACTGGTTGTTACCATCACTCTAAATTTCTGCATGCTCTCCTTACATAATCTCACCATATTTTTTTTGTATGCATGTCAGATATTGTACACAGTCATGCTGAACATGTAGAGAAAAAGAGAAGAGTTTTGCGCGGCAATACAATGTCATGTAGACATCGCTCCATGGTGGGTTCAATGGCAAACCCTCCCCACCCCTCTCCAAATTGTTATCCAAAGGAAGATATCTGTTCTGAGGCGGATTCAGACGCCGCTGACCACTCCTATTTACCCCCAAGGTGTTTTCTCTACCTTGGCATGATGATGTTAGTCATATCATGCATATGTTGCCTTGCAGTGCCTACTTTTGACATCATATATGTCATCTGCTTAGTTTAGACATGTTCTGTAATGCCACCTGTTTAGTTTCTATATCATATATGGGAATTATGCAGTCTCATGTCTTTTAGCCAGCCATAATATATGTGAAATTTGCAATGCCATCCTGTTTAACCAGGCATCATATATTTGAATGATATCTTGCCCATCCTTTTCTTCATTACATTTCCATTTGTTGACAATGTTTGTACATTAAACTACTCTTCCTGTGAATCAGCCATTTGGGTGGGAGATGGAAAAATCTGGAGTGAAAACAAGGCCTTCAGAGCAGACAGTGCTACCTGTCGAAGCAGATCTCTTGTTGGGTCCCGATAGCTCCTCAGAGATGGATTCAGAGACCGATGACCAGTCCTATTCCCCCACTGAGGTGTATGCTCTAACTTGGCACGGTTATACTGCTCATATCATGCATACGGTGTCTTGCATTGCATAGTTTAGACATCATATACACAATATTCAACACCATGTTCTTAGTTCAGACATCATATCGAATGCCCTCTGTTTAGCATATAAATCACATATGTGAATTAAATGATGTGATCCTGATTACTTAGATAACATGTAGGTGAATTATATCATGCGATCCTGTTTAGTTATTCATCATATCTTTGAATTATGTTATGCTATGCTATCCAGTTTAGATAGACATCATATATGTGAAATTATGTCATGCTATCCGTTTTAGTTAAACAATATACATGTCAACTATTTCATGCCCTCTTTTTTCCAGACTATCTATTGCATCTGTCTCTCATACAATGTCTGTACATTCAACTATGTTTCCTGTTTATCAGCCATTTGAATTGGAGCGGGTGATGCCAGTATCTAGCGGACTAAAAACACGGTCTTCAAATAAAACAGTGCTACCTCTTGGTGGAGATAGCACCCCGGTTGTACATGCACAAGAACCAGCCCTACCACACATAACCCAAACTCGCAGATTGTACCCCTACTGCGATGGACAGAGAACCAGCTTCACCCAATCTAACCCCAACCCCAGCCGATAGTAACCCAGTTCCTGTTGACACAGCACCATCTCCACCACAGAGCTCCCAAACAAGAGCAGTTAGTAAGGCAGCTCCAGTGCCCAAAGGGCCAGTACTATCACGGCGAACCCCAACTCCACCAGTTAGTACACCTATTCCTGTGGAGGAAGCACAACCAGCTAGTCGTAGTTTAGCATCTATCGCATTTGATGTTGTTAAATCGTATGTGCGTATCTTCCCATCTTGGAAATATTATACTGAAGATGAAGGAAAATGCCAGTTGCAGGTGTTTGTCCAGGAGTTATGTGTAAGTAATGTTATTCATGGCAATTACTTTGCTTCGTCCCATACATCCTACCTCCATGATGGTTATAATACAGCAAATTTTCCCATTTTTCTCTATAGAGAAGGACCGATTTCGAAACTCAGGATGAGGTAACCTGTGCTAATACCTCTGCTATCTTCAAGAATGCTTGGTTGCAGTATCGGAATTACCTGAAGAAAACGTACTTCGCCGGCAAAGAAACTCATGAAATTCCCTTACGTTCTCCTAAGACACATTTACTGGACGATGACTGGGTACGCCTTGTTCTGTACTGGTCCCGAACCAAGAATGTGGTAAGGTCTATGAGCTCATTTTCTATTTTTTAGTATTA
Organism: Aegilops tauschii subsp. strangulata; assembly: GCF_002575655.3. Taxonomy (NCBI): domain Eukaryota; kingdom Viridiplantae; phylum Streptophyta; class Magnoliopsida; order Poales; family Poaceae; genus Aegilops; species Aegilops tauschii. The sequence continues at coordinate 234,219,710 of NC_053039.3, forward strand.
TATTCTTGCGTCTTACTGTACTCTGTTCATGTAGAACAAGTGCCTAAACCTGAAGAACAACTGTTCTAATTTAAGATTCCATTGCTATCATAGTTCAAAAAAGCGCTAGGCGTTAATTGTGTGTTTTGCCACCGCCTTGCGCTTTACTGACCAAAGCGCATGCTTATGCGCAGTTATGCACAGATTATGCATAGTTATGCGCAATGCGTTTTACCAACGCCTAGAGCCTAGGCGCGCTTAAGCGCTCGCTTAGGCGCGCCTTTTTTAACTATGATTGCTTTGCTCTTGTATCACTGTATTTACTCATACAAACTTATTTTTAAATTGAAGGATCCAATCGAAACTCCAATGGCACAGCAGGTATATTCACGCATGTTTCTTTAACAGGTTTGCTCTTATCAATAGCTCTGCTGATTTCAATTTCAATTGTGTATATAGTTGACTTTCATATCATGCACATTACTAGCATCACAACAGAGCCAATAGTGTTGTTGTACATGTAGACCCGTGGTACCCATCTGAAATCTTGTTGTGCCATGTAGTTTCCCATGCTTTGTATTCTTTCACTGCTGCTTTGTCTTGAACTGATATGATTTGAACCGTGTCTCTATTTTGATTTGGCAAGACAATGCAGTGACCATAGGACATAGATATATGTTTGTTTGATGCTTTTATTATGTACTAGTACTTGGCAATAGAAGACTTGGTAGTTTAATCCTGTCCACCTTACTAATGAACTGGTTCACCGAAATGAGTTTCATATACTAGTACATGCTAAACTTGTTATGTGTCTGCTTGTTTCTTCTTTTAGAATGCTGACAGAATATTGGGGAAGAGTGCCTTATTAAGCAATGGTAAAGGAAGTAATGCAGATAAGGTTCAGGATAGTGACACATCCTTGTTGGTCTCCAACAAAGCTGATAAAACAGCTAAGGAAGACTATCTTGAAGACAGCGAGACAACCCCAAAGTCCTGTCTTGGTTTAGTGTTCGAGTTACTGGCCACTACCGCTTGCACAAGCTATTCAAACTCATTGTTTGAATCAGTTCAGTTTCTTGAGTCTCAGCTACAAGCTGAAAGACATCGATCAGCTGTGCTGCGATAAGAAGCGGAAGGACTGCGGAAGTCCCTGGAGCATTCAGATGCATACTTTCTGGTGCAACAGCAAGCGTTGGAGGATTTTAGCGCCAAACAGGACAAAGCTAATCAGCTTGCTAAGCTTATTGCCAGCATGGTGGATCCCCAGGATAACGTTTCTTGAGCTCTTCTGAAGTTGTTTCAGTTATGCTCTTGTTTTGCTGCCGCGTTTATTTGCACTGGTGGCCAATTTTGACGGCCAGTGTATGTAATGTGTTGCTTTGTTCCCTATATTTGCACTGGTGGCGAACTTTGATGCCCAGTGGATGTAATATGTGTAATAGCGGTAACAGGCTAGCGTTAATTGCTTGCTTATTTATTTCCTTATTGTCTTGTTTAGTTGTTTGCTTGTAGTCACTGCAGTTCTTTTTCTGTTTTTTCTAGTGGCCACAATAGCCTATTTTTGGTAACTAGGCCAATATAATCATGGCAACACACGGACTGTTGTAACCATGGGCCTCCTGCAGGCCGTACGATCCATGGGCCTTCGTTCGGCCGTAGGATCCATCGACCTTCTATACGGGCCTTAGGGTCCATGGGCCTTCTACGGGCCGTAGGGTCCATGGGCCTTCTACGGGCCGTATGATCCATGGGCCTTCTACGGGCCGTACTATCCATGGGCCTCATACGGGCCGTAGGATCCATGGGCCTTCTATCGGGCGTATCATCATTTCGCCAATCATGGGCCGTACTATTCGTGGACCATAACGGGCCGTTAATAGGCCGTATTTGATAACTCTATGAAAATAGCCCAACGGTTTTTTTTACATGAAAATGGCCCAACGTATTAACGGTCCGCAAACGGGCCGACTGTAACGACGGGCTGAATTTGGCCCACAAGCAGAAAATGACAGTAACGGGCCGTATGTAACCGAATGCTGCAAATGAGCCCAAGAATCAATGGGCCCTGAGAAGGCCGAAAGATAACTTGGGATGGAAATGGCCCAATGGAATAACGGGCCGTTAGTGGGTATAAAGTGATACACTGTTCATTACGGGCCAGTTTCACCACAGGCCGTTAATGGGCCAAGAGTTACAAAGGTCCTCTTATGGGCCGAAAGAAGTCATGGGCCACACATGGGCCGGAAGTTAAAACGGGCTGAATCATATTGGACGGCCCAGATGACGCTACTGGGCCTAATTCGGATAGGGCGTAACGGGCCCTGGGTTAGCGGGCTGTAAATGGGCAATATGCGAACAGGCCGTTAACAGGCTTTCCGTGGGCCGGCCCACCACCTTTTGACCAAGTCAAACGGGCCGGCCTTTTCACAAGAATGGGCCTCTGTTGGGCCGTGCCACGTGTCGCCGTATCATAGGCGCCTTCGGTCCAATGAGCGGATGACATCTGTCCCAACGGTGAGCCGACACGTGTTTCCTCCAGCCAATGATGATTTTACACGTGGAAAATCCCCATTGGTCGAGGCTGTTAACGGGTTATCGGATCCAAAACCCGACCCGATAGCTTAACGGCGTTCCGTTACGGTGGATGCCACGTGTCGGTCGCCCTTGACGAAAGCACTTCTGTGACGCGCGATTTATCGTTATGGAAGTGGACACTTCCGTGATGATAATTTTGGTAATGTCATGGAACACTTCTACGACAAACACAGGTATGACTATCTTGATTCTGTCATAAATTTGTCATGGATGTACATGCATGACAAAAAACGCGACCTACTGTGACAAACACGTATCATCACGGAAGTGTATTTTTTTGTAGTGATGATGAAGTATTATGGAGGACACGAACCATCTAAACATTTTGTGCAGTTCCACAAAAATCAAGCTGAGCATCCCTATGGATTTCGTATTTATATGCTGCAAGAAAACAAAGACACATCGGCACACACATGAATTGGCCCCAGTGTCAACCCACCAATCGGTTGACTAACAAACTGAAAGTACGGTAAACAGATTACCATACCCAGATGCCCCATCGTTGTTGCTTAGAATGACATTGACAGACTTGGAGTCATGTCCTGGCTTCTTGTACTTGTTTGGGCACTTTTTGCCCAGTGCACTCCACGTGTTGTAGAGTTTCCTATGCTCTCTGCAGACTAGTCATGTCACCAGCATCTACTAATACTCTGTAAAGCTTCTCGATCATTCCTTCTGTAATGTAGCACAAATAGTGACTGCTTCTTTCTACAAAGTGGTAAGACCAACTGGACCCACTAATGCAGCAGTTTACCTTAGACACATTGGCTCCTTCTGTGCAGTTCAACTAAAATCAAAGTAGGAATAAAACCGAGCTTTAATTTTGATATCCCTGTAAGCAACAATAGGTATAAGGGAAACAATTACTGAGAAATAACGGTTGATGACTTGTACTCCCAGAAGAAAAACATCTACTGATCTACCTTATCTTAATGGGAAACAAAGCAGGAGAGTAGCAATTCTCAATCAGTGTGATTCATTCATATTAATGGAGACATTATCTTAACAACGCCTTGTTATAACATGTATAAAGAACGACAAAGCAGAAAAGTACCATTCCTAAAACAATGCAACTGATTCAAGAGACATTATCTTAATAATACCTTGGTTAAACATGTAGAAAGAACTACAAAGCAGGATAGTACCATTTTTAAAACACTATAACTGATATATAATAACAGAGACATTAGCTGAACAATACATTTCTTAAACATGTACTCCGACCGATCCCTAACAGAAATGGTACTCCTGCCGATCCCTAACAAGTGTTGTAGTTTTGAACTAAGATTCAGTAGTTAATTCTAAGGAAAGTCAGTTCTAAAAGTTGGTACTGACCTTTCAAGACCAAGATGAAACAACTCGTGAGGAAGACCTGAAAGAGATCTCAACACATATATGGAAATCCGGTCTCCTTTTGTGCAGTTCCACCAAAATTAAGCGAAGCAAAATGTCGCAATAGCAACAAGTTGAATTGATAACCCTGTTTTAACAGAGGCAAAAAGGAAAAAATTACTGGCCAATAAAGGAGGATGAAACATGCGGCCACAAAAATGGTAATCCCGCCAATCCCTAACAAGTGTTGCAGTTTTGAACTAAGATTCAATAGTTAATTCTGAGAGTGGCATTGCTTAATTTTACCAGCGGCATTAGATTAACGAAAAGCAAAAATAGTTCCAGGGGATAGTGGGTGCAACAACAACATGTGCTTCCATCTACTTATAAAGGGGGTGATGCAGAGTTTTGTTGTAACAAAGAAACAAGCATCATGTCTGGGTTGGAACAATTTTTTCTCACTTAATGGTAAAAGACAACAGTTCAATAGCTTCAATTCAACATTTATCCAAAACAGTACCAATACAAGTAGCACAACATCTCAAAGCACACTGCAGCATCATGTGGATGAAAGTTGCTACTGACCTTTCTTGACCAAGATTTGAAACAACTCGCGAGGAGGACCGAAAACATATCCCAATACATATATGAAAATTCGATCTCCTTTTGTGCAGTTCCACCAAAATTAAGCAAAGTCGCCGGTGTGAGATTCAAGATGAACTGCACAAAACACTCTTAAAACATAAGTGTTTCGCGTAGCGAAGCAAAATGTTGCAATAGCAACAAGTTGAATAGATATCCCTGTTTTAACAGAGGCAAAAAAGGAATCAAATACTGGCCAATAAAGGAGGATGAAACATGCGGCCACAAAAATGGTAATCCCGCCAATCCCTAACAAGTGTTGCAGTTTTGAACTAAGATTCAGTAGTTAATTCTGAGAGTGGCATTGCTTAATTTTACCAGCGGCATTAGATTAACAAAAAGCATAAACAGTTCCAGGGGAGAGTGGACGCAACAACAACATGTGCTTCCATCTACTTATAAAGGGGGTGATGCAGAGTTTGTTGTAACAAAGCAACAAGCATCATGTCTGGGTTGGTCCCATTTTTGTTCACTACTTAATGGGAAAAGACAGCAATACAATAGCTTCAATTCATCATTTATTTAAAACAGTACCAATACAAGTCGCACAACATCTCAAAGCACACTGCACAATCATGTGGATGAAGCCCTGTACTGACCTTTCATGAGACAGACAAGATAAAATATGAATCTACCAACACGAATAGGAAATCCAATCTCGTTTTGTGTAGTTGCACTGAAATCAAGAAAAGTTGTCGGTGTGACATTTAAGTTTGCTATAGCAACAAGTTGAATAGATATCCCAGTTTTAACAGAGGCAAAAAAGGAAACAATTACTAGCCAATAAAGTAGGATGAAACATGCGGCCACAAAAAGAAGCATCTAACTTATCTTGATGGAAAACAAAGTATAGGACAGTAGCATTTGTAAAACGGTTGCATTGATTCGTATTAACAGAGAAATTCTCTTAAAACAGTTTAGTAGTTAATTCTAAGAGTGGCGTTGCCTAATTTTACCAGCGGCATTAGATTAAGAAAAATCATAAACAGTTCCACGGGAGAGTGGGCGCAACAACACCATGTGCTTCCATCTACTTATAAAGGGGGTGATGCAGAGTTTGTTGTAACAAAGAAACAAGCATCATGTGTGGGTTTGAACAATTTTTTCTCACTTAATGGTAAAAGACAGTAGTTCAATAGCTTCAATTCAACATTTATCCAATATAGTACCAATAAAAGTAGCACAACATCTCAAAGCACACTGCACCATCATGTGGATGAAAGTCGACCAAGATTTGAAACAACTCGCGAGGAGGATTTGAACGAAATCTCTCAACACATATATGGAAATCCGATCTCCTTTTGTGTAGTTCAACCAAAATTAAGCAAAGTCGCCGGTGTGACATTCATGTTGAACTGCACAAAACACTCTTAAAACAAAAGTGTTTCGCGTAGCCAAGAAAAATGACGAACAAGTTGAATAGATATCCCTATTTTAACAGAGGCAAAAAAGGAATCAATTATTGGCCAATAAAGGAGGGTGAAACATGCGGCCACAAAAAGAAGCATCTACCTTATCTTGATGGAAAACAAAGTATAGGACAATAGCATTTCTAAAACGGTTGCATTGATTCATATTAACAGAGAAATTCTCTTAAAATAACATTCATTAAAAATGTAATTTACTTTTAGTAATGGCATTGCTTCCATTTACCAGCGGCATTCTTAGATTAACAACAACAAAATAGTTGTATGGGACATGGGATATGCCAGCACCATGTGCGTCCACACGTATAAATGGGTGATGCAGAGTATGTTGCCAAGCAGCATATCTGCATTGGTCCCATATTTGTTCCCTTTGAACCTTTTTCCTATGTGAGGGCAGCAAATCTAGTCCAGCACAATCTACCCGACCCCCTAGTTTCTTTCCTTTTTCAACAAAGAGGTAGGTTCCTTACAGATGTGTGTACTGGGTTACCCCCTTTTTCCCTTTTCGACCAACAAAGCGGCTGGATAGCCAGCCTATACTACTTTCCCTCCCTCCTTTCCTCATTGAACCACGTCCTAGATTCTTGCTCCACCCCACCGCACCCTTCTTTCCTGTTTGAACCAAGACCTAGATTCGACCACAGAATCGAAAAAGATCTGCATGCAGCTAGAGCAATGACGATTTCAAAGAAACTTATACCTTAGAGTCGTCGGGATGTGGCAAGGCGTGCGGCAGGAGGCCGGATCTGCCCACACTACGTACGACAGCGAGGAAGAAGGGGTCGGTGGCCCTCCCGCACAGGCGTTGGGTGAAAGAGAACATCGCAGCTAGCAGTGGATTGCCTCCCTCGCCGAAGGCGATAGAGTGAACGCTGCACCTCCTCCCCTTCCCGGTGCGACGGGATCCGGACGCCTCCTTCACCAGCTGTGAGGGGGGGGGGGAGAAAGAGGCCAACACAGTCTTGTTTAGATCCGGTGAAGAGGGTGAGAGACTGTGAATATAGCAAACCCTAGCAAAGGAACGCTGAGCCTCCAGCGTGTATATATATATGTAGTGCGGCGAGAGTGTGGAGAGTGCAAACCCTAGCGAACAAGCGCTGAGGCTCCAGCTTATATAGTACTACATATATACTGTAGTACGGACTGAGCTCCGGTACCTTAACTGCACCTGCCTTTGGCTGTATGATAGGTGGGCCAGCCACATTTTGGGTCCACCTGTCATACACCCAAAGGCAGGTGCACTAAGTCAATGAAGCCGCGTCGATATAGTACTCGTGTGTACTACTAATATATAGTGGAGTGGTTTTCTTATTCTCTTCATAACAATCGTTTTAAATTGTGTAAGTACGAAACGAAACTCTTTATTTAACATACCAGTGAAGAAAACTACTACTTCCGATGAACTAACGATCCACGCGTCCTGGTCGCACTTCCTGTCCTTCACGTGCGGTACACTACCCTCCCTTAAGTGAACACACATGCGCGAAATTATCGAAAATGTGTGAGAGTGTGTACAAATAAAGAATTTTAATTTCAATTATCGGAAAGGTTTGAGAGTATGTACAGTTTGCCCTCTCTCAATAATTATGGTTTGTTGTGTTCGGCTTAAACTTGGTCAAACTTTACAAAGTTTGACTTCAGTCAAATCTAATATGCGGAGTAAATAAAAATGGAGGGCCACTACATCCATCCGGGTTTTTAGTCCACACCAGTTTTTTAATCAAAGTTAATAGCTGGACAAATAAAATTACAAGGGAGCTGAAGACAAAGTTGTGAGAAGGCTTAGAAATCAATACAAAACTTATGCTCTTAGTACCAACGTCGATCCTTCTTTGAGGAAACATTTGGTTCATAGCCAATTGTGTGATAAAATTGCACCACCACGAAAGATGACTGCGTCTCCAATGCAACCAAGGTGAACTGATGAAGGATATCATCTTTGTGGGTAACAAGCAAAGAGCACTGATGGAAGACAACTTGTTTTTCATTGAAAATCGATCAGCTTCACCAGCCGATGCAACCATGAGGCGCAACCATGAGCATCGATAGGTCATCGTGGTGACGCATCATCCATTTGGCATCAAGTTTGGGTGAGGAACCTATGAAGTTCGACAAATCCTCACTGTGGTCTGTTTCTTATCAGTAATCAAGCTCGAGGAAGGAAGAACCACGTGGCAGAGGACAGTGAGGCGGAACAACAATGGCCATCCAATTTTGTGCAGTTCCACTAAAATTGAGGAAGACATGCCCGGGTATGGAGATACGCATCGTTGTTTGCAAAAATATAAAAAAGGGATATAGTGTTGTTACTTTGTTTTGGCAGTGGTACAAGATTAACAGCAACATCTCAATTGTCAATAAGAACTAATGAAAAGTACACCAACAAACAGAAGCATCATGATTATCTTGATGGGAACTAAACCAGGATACCCGAGAAAAAAACATTTCCTCATTTAACTAGTGATAGTACTAGATTAGCAGCAGCAATAGGAGCATATGGACAATGACCGCACAACCACCATGTATTTTTTGTCGAAACAACATGTATACCTCCACCGAGGCATAAACTAGGACAACTTTTTGAGTGGCATTTCCTCTATAATAGTAGGTGATGTTGGACCAGCCGACGAACCCTAGCTATTGTACATGGGGAGCTGGGAAGTAGTCGCATAGAAGAAAACCAGCATGCAGCGACCTGGGGAGCTGGACCAGTACAAGAAGTTCTACCAAAGGTGGGCGTGATGTCGCTTAGGCGGGCGGGCATGATCTGCCCACACGACGGCAGCGAACAAGGGCGCGGAGGACCTTCGTCCGCGCCAGCGCCGGCTCCGAGAAGACGGTGCGCATCGGCTTCCTCCATCACCGACGGCGACAACGTCAATGCTGCACCTCCTCACCTCCCGCAGCGGACGGGATTCAGTCGGATCTGTGACCACCGGTGAGGAGAGAGATAGAGTGGACACTGCCATCTTGCTTTGATACGGAAAGGGTGAGAGAGCAAGACGCGAGAAACCCTATCAAACAAGAGGTTATATATACAATGGAGCAAAAAATCTCTCCATAGCAGTGGTTTTAAATAGAATACGCGCGTTCCCGGAAAAAATAACGAAAACTGGCGGACAATTTTTAAATGTACCAACAAAGAAAACTCGATCAAAAACACGCCCCCGCTTCCAGGTCGCGAGAGTCGTCGTATAGACATAGACATGCATATCCGTGTTGACGTAAAATTCCATCTTCATCTACAATCATATTTGTCCAACTGGCAGAATATTTACGTTGTTAATTATATACACAACAATATTAATGTAGAACATCTCTTGTTTGCGGGCGTCCGGACCGCTGCCACGCCCGCTCTTGAGCAACCCGCACCCTCCTCATCGCCCGCGCATGCTTCCCGCCCGAAACGGTCAGTGCCGCATTCATGCTCGGCCAGAGCGGATGAGGGAGTCATGAACTAAGGGGTCCTCGGGCGTCCGACCTGTTAGCTATGGGTCGGACTGATGGGCCGTGAAGATACGAAGACCGAAGACTGCACCCGTGTCCGGATGGGACTCTCCTTGGCGCGGAAGGCAAGCTTGGTGACCGGATATGTAGATTCCTTTATTTGTAACCGACCTTGTGTAACCCTAGATCCTCCCGATGTCTATATAAACCGAAGGACTTAGTCCGGCAGAGATATTCATTACCATAGTCATACAGGCTAGACTTCTAGGGTTTAGCCATTACGATCTCGTGGTAGATCAACTCTTGTAATACTCATATTCATCAAGATCAATCAAGCAGAAAGTAGGGTATTACCTCCATAGAGAGGGCCCGAACCTGGGTAAACATCGTGTCCCCTGTCTCTTGTTACCATCGATCTTAGACGCACAGTTCGGGACCCCCTACCCGAGATCCGCCGGTTTTGACACCGACATTGGTGCTTTCATTGAGAGTTCCATTGTGCTGCCTGCAAAAGGTTTGATGGCCCTTTCAATCGTCAACAACAATGCTATCCAAGGGGAAACCTTCCTCCCCGGACAAATCTTCGTGTTCGGCGGCTTCGTACTGCGGGCCAATTCGCTTGGCCACCTGGAACAGATCGACAGCTACGCCCCTGGCCGTCAGGTCAGATTTGGGAGCTTGAATTACGTCACAGACATCCGTGGAGATTTGATCTTCGCCGGATTTGAGACCGCGGCAACCACTCCTAGTCATCCCGAGGAACATGACCTAAATCTGTCATCGGGCCGCATCCAGGAGATTGCTCCTGTGACTGCTCTGGCCGTAGATCCGGAGCATATTGTGCCAACCGAGGAAGGGAGGCTCAACCCCACTGCGGAGGCCGCAAATTCAACGGCGTTGGAGCCGAACATAGACCTAAAGTCACACGGCGTCTTTGTCACCGGAACTCTGGACTCGTCTCTGGTTATAAATTCCGAGCCATGTGCATCTGCGGACGCCGAACTGGATCGCTTATCGATCTTTGAGTTTAGCGCCGTAGACATCTTCCAGCATTCGCCCTTGGGCGATGTGCTAAACTTGTTAAGAAACTTGTCCTTGACGAGGGACTCACAGCCGAACTATGTTCGGTTCGAGCTGGAGGCCGATGATGAAGGAGAATTTCGCTTCCCACCCACCATCCACTTCATAGCCACTATCGAAGACTTAACCAACGCGCTTGACTATGACTCCGAAGACATCGACGGTATGGACGACGATGCCGGAGACGAGGAGGCCCAAAATCCACCGTTCACTGGACGATGGACGGATATGATGTCTACATGGTAGATACGCCAAAAAATAATAGCGGCGACGACAAGGAAAACCCAGCAAAGGAGGACCCCCCCTAAAACACAGCCAAAGTGCCGGCGTCAGCGGCGCCGCTCTAAATCCTGCCGCAGCAGGGACAGCAACACCGGCACAGGAGACGACAACACTCCGGATGGTGCCGAAGACACAGAAGAACCCGATAAACAAACTGCCGAACGAGACAATCGGGAATCAGGGCATGCCAGCCCTGACGAACAGGCCATAGACAAAGACTCGGAGGACGGTAGTTACCGTCCACCCTCCAAGGAGGACGTGAGCCTCGGCGACGAAGACTTCATCATGCCTGAGGAGCCCCTAGAGCAGGAGCGCTTTAAGCTTCAGCTAATAGCCACTGCGAGGAGCCTAAAAAAGAAGCAGCAACAGCTTCAAGCTGACCAAGACCTGCTCAATGACAAATGGACCGATGTCCTGGCAGCCGAGGAATACGGCCTTAAGCACCCAGCCAAAAGTTACCCGAAGCATAGACTTCTACCTCAGTTCGACGATGAGGCGCCAGATCCCACACCAGCATCACGCAATGCGGCTGATCGGCCACCGCGCGGTCGGGATAAAACTGCAACCCGAGCCGAAAACCAAACTGTCCCACCTCACCGTAAAGGCAGGGATAAGACAGCTCGGGGCTATACATATGACCTTCGTCAAGACCTGGACAGTAGAGCAGGACACACAAGATCGGTCTACGGATCGCGAGGACGTGCCTTGACACACGACGACGGCTACCCATGTGGACGTGATAAACCTAACCACGCCCGGGCCGAATGCCGCAGACGGACTCCACTAGAGCTACGTCGCGATGTGGCCCGATACAGAGGCGCCGTGCACCCTCTTTGCTTCACTGATGAAGTACTGGACCATGAATTCCCAGAAAGGTTCAAACCTGTAAACATCGAATCATACGATGGAACAACCGATCCCGCGGTATGGATCGAGGATTTTATACTCCACATCCACATGGCCCGCGGGGATGATCTTCACGCCATCAAATACCTCCCACTAAAACTCAAAGGGCCAGCTCGGCACTGGCTAAACAGTTTGCCTGAAAATTCTATTGGCAGCTGGGAGGACCTGGAAGAAGCTTTCCTCGACAACTTCCAAGGTACATATGTTCGGCCGCCAAACGCCGATGACTTAAGTCACATAGTTCAACAACCCGGGGAGTCAGCCAGGAAGTTCTGGACGAGGTTCCTAACTAAAAAGAACCAGATCCTTGACTGTCCGGATGCCGAAGCCTTAGCGGCCTTTAAACATAGCATCCACGACGAATGGCTCACCCGCCACCTCAGCCAAGAAAAGCCAAAATCTATGGCAGCCCTCACGGCACTCATGACCCACTTTTGCGCAGGTGAGGACAGTTGGTTGGCTCGCAGCAAAAACACAACCAGCAAGGCAGGCCCCTCCGAGGTTAAGAACAACAACGGCAAGCTCCGACGTAACAGGCACAAACGCCGAAGCAATGGTGATAATACCAACGACACTACAGTCAACGCCGGATTCAGTGGCTCCAAGTCCAACCAGCGGAAGAAACCATACAAGAGAAACAATCAGGGACCATCCAGCCTGGACCGCATACTTGATCGACCATGCCACATACATGGCACCCCAGAAAAACCAGCCAATCATACCAACAGAGATTGTTGGGTTTTTAAACAGGCCGGCAAATTAAACGCCGAAAACATGGAAAAGGGATCACAAAGCAAGGACGACGACGAGGAGCCCCGGCAACCAAACACAGGGGGAAAGAAGAAGTTCCCCCCTCAAGTGAAAACAGTAAACATGATATATGTTACACACATCCCCAAAAGGGAGCGCAAACGCACACTAAGGGACGTCTACGCGATAGAGCCAGTCGCCCCAAAATTCAATCCATGGTCGTCATTTCCGATCACCTTTGATCGTCGGGACCACCCGACTAGTATCCGACATGGCGGCTCAGCCGCACTAGTCCTCGACCCAATCATCGATGGATTTCACCTAACGCGCGTCCTTATGGACGGAGGTAGCAGCCTCAACCTACTTTATCAGGATACAGTGCGAAAAATGGGCATCCCACAAAGACTACCTTTAAAGGAGTCATACCAGGTGTCGAGGCCCGCTGGATGGGCGCAATCACGCTAGAAGTTGTCTTCGGGTCTCCGGACAATTTCCGAAGCGAGGAATTAATCTTCGACATCGTCCCCTTTCGCAGCGGCTATCACGCACTGCTCGGACAAACTGCGTTCGCTTGATTCAATGCAGTGCCACACTATTCCTATCTCAAGCTCAAGATGCCCGGCCCACGGGGCGTCATCGCGGTCACCAGAAATACGGAAGTTTCCCTCCGTACAGAGGAGCACACCGCCGCCCTAGTAGCGGAAGTACATAACGGCCTCCTCAAGCAGAACCGTAATCAGGCTGTCGAGCCCCGGGACATCGTTAAGAAGGTCCGGACTACGCTGCAATAGAACAGCTCGGCTCGTCAAGAGCTCGACTAGCAATTTGGCCTCCATCCCAGTCCCGATCAGGCAGTGGCATTCGTACCACGCGTACATAATTACGCACTCAAAATTCCATGGGCCTCGACGGAGGCACAGAAAGCTTGTGATCCACAGTTCGGCTCGACCGATCCCGGACACACATCTACTTTTACTATTTCCTTTTTCCTTTTCCAGGTTTCCTTTGTATAGGCCTTCTTGGATGGCCTAATTATCAGTCCTGTAAAAGGATAAAAATACCAGGATGGCAAGAAGCACAGACGTATAGGGGAAGCTCTAGAGGTCACTCTACCTGTTGTCAGGACCTACACGCAGCTCGCCCTTGGTCATGGCATGTTAAATAGCCGGATCGCTTATCGCACTATTTGTATTAATGCGCTATGACGCATTAACCCAATTATAATGGAAAAAGTTCATGGCTCAAATTTAAAGGCCCAAGATACCACCTCTGCTTTATTTCCGTTTTCCTTAATAACTTATCTTCTAGCACCCGTACACTTTGGTACGTTTCATATTTGCCAGGGGCTCCCAGGTGCCCTATAATACGGCAACAAAGTCCGAACACTCTTTAGTATAGTTCGGCACCCCGAATTTAGCATTATATGCATTGGCTCCGAATCATGTCTTTGGTCAATAGTTGGGTTGCCTGGCTCCTGTGCTTGCTACCTTACGTTTCGCTATATCGGCTATGGTAGTAAAGGGAGAACTACTGCGATTGTGCCCTGGTTCATCCAAAGGAGCACCTCAGTAGAGAAAGCCGAAAACTGACTGTCATGATGCAGCGAGAGCCGGCCAGCTGTTCGGAGGTTGCAAATCGTTGGAAATTTCTTCCGCGTTACGCGAGGGATCGACACTTCCCGATCAGACGCTTATAGCACTCTAGTTCGGAAACTAGGGGCTGCGTCAATGTTTTTATTGTCGAACTCCTATGGCTAAGTGAGGGCGTTAAAGCCAAATAGTCTGGTTGCCTGGTTCGTTGCGCTAAACAACTCCTTCAAGGACCATATAATTGGATCAAGATTGTTTAGATTCCATCCCGAACACCTCCGTACTACCTACGTGGGGGCAGAAGCCGACGACTGGCCAACCCTCAGATTTCATATAAACACGGCCGCACAGGAGGTAAAATTAAAAACATAACAGTCATTATATTACAAACCGACTCTGTTTCGTTATACAAGGCAAAGACAACACGAATGTATTCATTCAAAAATGATGTCCTGCCCACACTGCGTTGCTACGATGCAAGGCCCCTCCAGGACATCCGCAAAATAGCACTCGGGTGTGCGGTGCTCCTTGCCCTCTGGTGGCCCCCGGGCCAGGTCGACGGCGTTCATCTTCGCCCACCACATCTTGCAACGGGCGAAGGCCATATGAGCACCCTCAATACACGCCGATCGCTTGATGATATCTAGCCGAGGACAGGCGTCCACCATCCGCCTCACGAGTCCGAAGTAGCTGCCGGGCATAGCTTCAGCTGGCCATAGCCGGATTATTAAATCCTTCATGGCTAGTTCGGCCACCCTATGCAGCTCCACCAGCTGTTTCAGCTGATTGGTGAAGGGCACGGGATGCTCTGGCGCAAGATATTGCGACCAGAATAGCTTCTCCGTAGAGCTCCTTTCTTTGGCTCGGAAGAACTCCGCGGCGTCGGACACACTTCGCGGCAAATCAGCAAAAGCCCCTGGAGAACTCCGAACCCGGGTTAGTAAAAGATACTTCCTCCTCGCATATTTGCTTTGCATACTGAATGCCTTACCTGCCGTGATCTTCCTCGCCTCTTGGATCTCTCGGAGGGCGCCCAGGGCCTCATTCCGGGCCATCTCCGTGCTTTGACGAGCCTGGGAAAGTTCGGCCTCTTTAGGCGACGCGTCATGCTCCAAGGTCTCGCACTTCTTCACCGCGTCATGGAGCTCTTGTTGGACCTCGTTGACCCGGGCCTTGAGCTTCTTACGGGCAGCCTGCTCCCTGACGGCCTTCCCCTCGACCTCGCCCAGGGCCTTTTTCAGGGCCTCGACCTCGGTCGTCGCTCCTATTTATATCATGACACGTCGGTCAATGTATAACATCCTTCTCTTTCCGAATACTTCTTGGGTTATTACATACCTTGATTCTCCTGGAGCTGCCTCTTTACCTAGCCGAGCTCCTCCTCGGCCTTCTCCAGTCTCCGCTTAAGTTCGGAGACTTCAGCAGCATGTGAGGTCGCAGACAGCAGCGACGCCTGCATGCTCATTCTCGAAAATTTAGTTAGTTTTCTACAAGCAAGGATCGACCCCCTGTCCGGCTTTTCTTTCCGAACACTAGACAGTGTCTCAGGGGCTACTGACTATATCGGGATTTTTTGCGTCCCTACCTCAAAACCTATCAGCAGGCTACTACAGGCTTCAGTCAGCCCGCTCTTGGCGGACTGGACCCTCTCGATCACCGTACCCATAAGGATATGGTGCTCGTCCACAATGGAGGCGCCTCGAAGCGCCTCCATCAGATTATCCGATGCCCCAGGTTGGACCGGGGCCACTGGTGGAATGGGCGCACCCCCCTCTTTCAAAGGAGGTCGCTCGCCGGATTTCGGAGCCGTACCGGTCTCCGTAATCATATTTGGCTGAGGGCCGAATTGAATACAGCCCTCCTCGCCAGTCTCCGTGGGGATTTGCTCCCCCGTGTGTCCGGCGGTGGAGGTTTCGCCCTCTGGCGCCCCCTTGACAGCGTCCGGAGCCTCTCCTCGGCCTGGAGTGGTCCTTCGGGACAACACCTCGGCATCGTCCATGGCCCTGGGAGAGTGAGAGGTCGGCGGCGACAGGCTGGCCATCTCCTTGGAGTCCAGCGAACCTCCTGACGAGGTTCGCTGGAAGCTGTCCTGGGCCGGACTGAAATAACACAACTAACCATGTTAATACAATGAGGAGAAGAGGTTGGATATATGGATATCCATGAATCGTAGTACTTACGATGCAGCCTGAGGCTTAGCTCGGGAGCGGCGCTCCGGACTACTGTCGACATCCCATACGGAGTTATCTGCAAAGGAGCCCTTCGTTTTCTTGGGCGCCCCCACCTCCAGATTTGTGGAAGCCGCCCTCTTCTCCCTCCCCTCATCACGGGGTGGGTTATCCTCCTCCTACTCCTCGTCGTCGTCCTCAGGGACGGAGGAACGGGTCTCTTCGTCTTCGGACGTTATGTCCGAAGTACCCTTACGACGGGGGCCACCTTTGGCCCCCTTGGCCTTCTCCTTAGCCTCCTTCTTGGCCTTCTTCTCTGGCGCCTTATAGGGCACCAGCACCAGCATCTGCGCCAATCGCGGGACGACTAGTTCTTCAGGCAGCGGAGCCGGACACTGGATCCGCTTCGCCCTCTCCATCCAGTCCTGGAGAAGGAATGATGATAAAAGCTCAGACATCACCCTCGAAGCAAGCAAGTAGGGGATGCATTAAAAATAACATACCTCGCTGGCGGGGTGGTTAATGTCGTGCCCGCGGTCCGAATCCGTGGCCGGCGGTTTCTCGTTGCCCTTAAAAAGCAACTTCCAGGCTCCTTCGTGAGTGGTTTCGAAGAGCCTCTTCAGGGTATGGTGTTTCTTCGGGTTGAACTCCCATAGAGAGCGGCTTCGGCTCTGGCACAGGAGAATTCGGCGAACTAGCATCACCTGGATTATGTCGACAAGTTTGACATTCTTGTCCACCATGCTCTGAACGCGCGTCTGCAGCACTATCAGCTCGTCTGGCGAACACCAGTTCGGGCTCTTCTCGACCCAGGATGTGAGCCGCATTGGAGCACCGTGGTTGAATTCGGCAGCCGTGGCCTAGTTGGTGCCGCGGGGTTCCGTAATATAGAACCATTGTTTCTGCCATTCCTTGACAGTCTCCACGAAAGTACCTTTTGGCCAGGAGACATTGGATAACTTACTCACCATGGCTCCTCCGCACTCTGCGTGCTGGCCATCCACCACCTTCGGCTTCACGTTGAAGACCTTGAGCCACATCCCGAAGTGGGGTTGGATGCGGAGGAAGGCCTCACACATGACGATGAACGCCGAGATGTTGAGGAAGGAATTCGGGGATAGATCATGGAAGTCAATCCCGTAATAATACATTAGCCCACGGACGAAAGGGTGGATTGGAAACCCTAGCCCGCGGACGAAATGAGGGATGAACACCACCCTCTCGTTGGGCTTCGGCGTAGGGACGACCTGTCCCTGGGCCGGAAGACGGTGGGCGATTTCCTTCGCCAAGTACCCTGCCGCTTGAACCTCAGTAATGTCCTTCTCCTTGACGGAGGAGACCATCCACTTGCCTTGACCTCCAGATTCAGACGTGGTTGAGTGCTAGCTAGAGTGGGAAGAAGATGGGAGCTTGGGCGCTGGAGCTCAAGATTGGAATGGCAGAGGAAGAAAGAAGGCGTGGGAGAAGAAGGGGGAATCCTTGTCCCCTTATAAAGGCAGTGAATATTGAACGCCTCCCCACTCGCCTCAAAACTCGCCTATTCCCAAGGACTGTGTAAATGGTGCGGTCGGGTTACCCACGCCCGTATTGATGAGAATCCCGTAATAAGGGGACACGATCTCTGCTTTGACAAGACGTGCCAATGGCAACCGCGTCTCGATACGTGGAACGACAGACATAAAACGGTTCGAAATAATGACCGGACTGACATGATGTCATGTTGCAAAAAGTTGCCAGAGGATTGGACTTATGAATTATTACGCCCTCTGTGGAAATATATGCTGCTTGCGCTGCCAAGCCGAACTCGATCGTTCGAAGACCATTATGAAGTATCCGGAAGGAAGGGAACCCGCCTTGCAATGCCGAAGACAAATCTGCGCGCCGGACTCCTCGTCATTGAAGCCAGGTTCAGGGGCTACTGAGGGAGTCCTGGACTAAGGGGTCCTCGGGCGTCCGGCCTGTTAGCTACGGGCCGGACTGATGGGCCGTGAAGATACGAAGACCGAAGACTGCACCTGTGTCCAGATGGGACTCTCCTTGGCGTGGAAGGCAAGCTTGGTGACCGGATATGTAGATTCCTTTATTTGTAACCGACCTTGTGTAACCCTAGATCCTCCCGGTGTCTATATAAACCGGAGGACTTAGTCCGGCAGAGATATTCATTACCATAGTCATACAGGCTAGACTTCTAGGGTTTAGCCATTACGATCTCATGGTAGATCAACTCTTGTAATACTCATATTCATCAAGATCAATAAAGCAGGAAGTAGGGTATTACCTCCATAGAGAGGTAAACCTGGGTAAACATCGTGTCCCCTGTCTCCTGTTACCATCGACCTTAGACGCACAGTTCGAGACCCCCTACCCGAGATCCGTCGGTTTTGACACCGACAGCGGATGCGACCTCTCACTGGCGCCGACATTGAAGCGGTGCGCCGGCCAAGAGAGCATCGCCCGTGCCGCTTCCCAGTGCACGCGACTTCTACGCGTTCAAATGTCGCAATAGCCAGCCACAACATGCATGTAAAAAGTTCTTGGGAGTGCATTATGGCTAGCTATCCTCCCCCAACTTGTCAATCTCTTCCAGTAGTGCTAGTACTCCATGGTGCGATCCATCGACAAGCAGGCGGGAAAGTTATCGTATACTTGGTTTGCAGTGAGTGGCATGTCGAGCGACCGTGTGGGGTGGAGCCGTGGAGGAGGGTGAGACACGAATGCGACAGACGTGATTTAAATATTGGTTTTGCTCGATGGCGCAATCCAACGAAACAAAATGTTGGTTTCTCTCCGTTTTCATTTTTTCTTCGGAAAAACAGAAACTTTCCACTCCATTTTCATTCCTACTCCAAGGTTGCCCCGTTACAACATTCCATCAAATACAAAGGAAAACTAACACGCATGCTGATGCATCTCTATGATTCACAGATCATAGCCAATATTTACTTCACAACTAAAGACAAAAGTTGTGAGAGCGTGTACAAAAGAAAAACTACTGATGGGGTCACTACGACTTAAACCCTAAACCCTAAATAGGATTTAATTTCCTGGCTAGGTAGAACCTGTCGAACGAAAGACGGCTGGAGATCATACGATGCTTTTGTGCAGTTCCACTAAAATCGAGCTGAGCATCCCTGATGGCAAAGATATTGAAGAAGTGTGATTAGAATAACAGTACTGGCACTAGTTCACGAGACATAAACTCATCACAAATAGAAGCCGATAGAAGTAGAGAAAGATCGACATGGAGATGGAGCTATGTGGGGAGCTGCGGCAGTGGAGCAAGCCGACTCCAAAAGGAAGATGTACCTAGGACGTCGGGCTGTAGCTAGAAGGGTGGTTGGGACGCAACATCAGCCCATACCGCGGGGACCCCCGATTGGGATGCACCAACTGTGGGCTTTCTCCCTCGCTGATGTCGACCGCATCTACGCAGAACATCATTCCCTTCCCCCAGCGGCGGGATCAGGTCGGATATGTGACCAGCGGTGTGGCCACTGTCGTTCTATGCTTGTGAAGAGAGCAACCCAAGCAAGCATGCTTGTAGCTTAGGCTCCTGCTAGTGTATATACAATGGTTTTATTTTTCTCTCCATATCAACCATTTTATATTGCGTACGTGTCATTGAAGAGTGAAATGATGGTTGCTTTTTCTGACTAACTTACTGTGTGATTTGACTGCTCCTTAGTGGCCCCTACACGTACCCCCTACGTGTATGACCGTTCCTGAGTCTCACTTGTATTTATCTCTATTGCATGACATGTAGACAGGATGCGCATAGAGGAATTTTGTTACTGCACGTTGTTACGTAGTACTACTAGTACCTACTCCCTCCTTCCAGTTCACTACTGGTACTCCCTCCGTCCTGGCTTATTGGTCCCCTTTGTACTCAATTCATGGGCTCATTATCCTCAAGAAATTGTCTTTACCAACGTATTAATATCGGGAATGCATGCGTGAACATAAAATGATTAAACCTTGCATGCAACATTTTGACAAAGCATTGACTTATGAACATGTGAATGTGAGGGACTACAACCTCGTTGTGACAGCCTAGATTTTGCCTTCTCCCTTTTTCCGGACTTCATTTGACCTTGCTTTGAAATTTGGTTTTTGAATCGATTCAAATGGACTTGAACACTTGGGCTTGTCCTTGATTTTCACCCAAGTGACCCCTCCATCTCTCATTCAACTTTATTTCTCTGAAAAATCCCAAAATCCTTTCTGAAAATCAATTCAGAAACTTGTGCTCCAAAGCAACCCTCATTTTTCTTGCTTCCAAAAATCTGAGAAAATTCCCAAATATTCTTTGAACCTTGGCCCACCTCCCTGAGCAAAAATATTGCATACTTATTTGGGATATTTTTGCTACATAAAATCATTTCTGTTCTGGCCTCAAAATCCAGTTTCTACAGCATGTGCATTTTCACTTGATCTTTTGAGGCTAAATTTTCTTGAGCTTGGTTACCTTCCTAGATAAACCTTAACTCCAGAAGTTTAGCCCTAATCACCTTCTAGAAGGCCTCCGAACTTGGCGACCAAGTTTCTGACCAGAAACTTGCCAATAAGCTCAAGTCTCATCTGGTCGGCCTGGTAGTGTGCCATCACCCTTCCTAGACCTAACACTGCATGGAAAACACCCCAGACATGGTTTGGCAACGAGTGGGCATCGTTTCGACCATGCCAGCGCGGTGACCGCATGTGGACACGACTCTGTCAGCGCGCCCGATGCGCTCTACGTCGCGCCCGACCGCATCGCGCGATCGATCCAGAGCCCGCCGATGCCTGCCGCACCGCGCCACCACCTTCGTCTCTTCACCCTTGACCTCTCCCTAGCGCTCGCCGATGCGGAGACGCCGCAGCGAGCACGGGCACGTCGCGGCCAAAAGCCACAGTGCGCCCCGTGCCCCTGTCTTCTTCCTCCACCGCCTCCTGTGCTCGTCCGCTTCTTTGCACAACTCCCGATCACTGAGCCCCTACAGCCCTTGCTGACGCCGTTCGTCGTCGCTCGCTGGCTTCCAGAGAGCTCTGGCGGAGACACGTACCTCCTTCCCCTCCGGCTATAAATCCGAGCACTTCCCTCCGTTCTGAGCATCCCAAACCAACCACCCAACCTCCACAACGCAGTAGGATAGCCGTAGCCTGGCTGGGCAGGCCTCTGGCCGTTGTCCCCGACCCGAGCTCGCCGGTGATCCACTGCAGCCCTCCACCTTGCTCGGGTGCCTCTCGAGCTCAAGCAACCACTGAGGCGACTCCCTGAGGGTTCACGTGGACGCCATCATCGAGGACGTTGCCAAGGCCGCCAAGGCAGACGCCGAGAAGATCGCCGCCGAGGAGGCCGCCAAGGCCGCTGTTGAGGACGCCGCCAAGAGGCCTGCCGGGGAGGCCGGCAAGGCTGCCGCTGAGGAGGCCGGCAGGGCCGCCGCCGAGGAGGAGGAGGTGGCTGATGACCGGCCTTCCTCCTCCGCTGCTTCCGGCTCCGGCAAGTACCTGAGGGTGAGCGACGACTTGTTCGTCCACCTTCCAGGCGCGTCGAGCACCAGGACACCCGTTGAGGGAGAGGTGTTCGACGACGAAGTGCTTGCCGCCGCCGGGCTTGAGGTCGTCGACAAGCTGAGCGTTGGTGGCGGCGGCTCACAAGAAGAGCGGCTCCTCCACGCCATGGGCGCCAGCTTTCGGAAGCTCCAGGCACTACACCGCACCTGTTTGGACAAGGCTAAGTCCAGGACGGCGGTGGTGGAGAAGGCGGAGGCGGACCTCCAGGAGCGCGTTACCGAGACGCAGGACTGGTTCCGCCAGGCTCACAAGGAGCTGAAGGATGCCCAGGGAGCTGGCCAAGCACGGCGTGGAGCTCACCATGAAGCTCGCCGACGTCGAGAAGGCCCAAGAGACAGCGAAGAACTTGGCCACTTCCGTCGAAGCCGCCCGGTCCCAGCACGAGGCCGCACTGAACTCCCGGGAGGAGGACCTCGCCGCGCGTGAGGAGAAGCTTGCCGCCACGCTTCGCGGCAAGGATGAAGAGGTGGGGAAGCTTGTCTTGCAGCGGACCCGTGAGCTGGAGCAGAGGCACCAAGAGGCGCTCGATGCCCAGGCCCTAGTCCACGCTGGCAAGGTGAAGGAGCTGGAGGTAGAGTGGGACGGGCTAAAGGAGCAGGCCCTGAAGCTGTCCCAGGAGAAGGACATGCTCAACGGCGCTCTGACGGAGGCGCAGGGCGTGGCCATCAGCAAGGCCGGGGAGCTATCCGAGGCCAACAAGTCCATTAAGGACCTCACGCTGAAGCTGGAGGGCCTCGAGGGGATGCTCACGGAGGCCAAAGCCCGGGAGGGGACCCTGGCCAAGGAGCTGGAGACCGAGAAGCAGCTGCAGAAGAACGAGGCCGCCGAGCATAAGGATTTCAAGGAGGGCGTGAACTGCTGGATCGGCCGTCTTGAGGACGTCGCCAGCAGGATCACCGCGCAGCTGGCTACCATGGGGATGCCAAGCGTGAGGTATGCCCCAGAGCGCAGCGGGACCACCAACGCCAAGCCGAACCTGTTCTTTGAGTGCGTTCTCGGGGCCCTAGAGGAGCTTCACGCCAACCGGGCGGCCTCGCTGGCTGATGAGGCCCGGAGGCTTTGCCAGGGCGCCATGACCAAGGTTCTCACCAAAGTGGCACACTGGTACCCCAACCTCAACTTCGACGCCGCGCTGGAGAGCTTGCCGGAGGATACTGACCTCGCGCCGCTCAGGGAGCGCATCAAGCCCATCATCAGCCGTGTTGGCGGAATTCTGAGGGTGGAGGGCCAGCGCCGGGATTAGGCACCCCGTTTTTTTTATCATCGCTGCAGGTTCATGTCCAAGACAGTTTCCATCTTTAGTTAGAACCGCAGCAACAATTTGATGTAATATAACTTCTGAAGTACTCTTGATATTATGCATGTTATTCTCCCGTTTGATTTTTTTCCTTGTATGTCCACCCTACGTAACTGGGTAGGCTTGCCGGTGCGTAAACCCATAAACCCAGGGCGGCGTCTTGGGGACGGATCCCCATTGGCCTGCCGGGTGTGCTTGCTACCGGGCGAACCACCTAACCGCCCTTAGCACGGCCGCCCGAACTGTCGAGCTTGACTCGAGTCAGAGTCGGGAGCGTTGCCAAGCGCGGAAGGCTACCCTGCCACCCTCGACGCGGCCGCTTTGAGCTGTTGAGCGGACTCGAAACAGAGCAAGGGCGTTGCCAATCGCGGGAGGGCCCCTTCGCGTGCAGGTTTTCCATTCATAGGCAAGATTTTCGAGGACGATAACCTTATGTATAAAAGGAAATAACTCAAGGCTCTGAATGACTTAGCTTTTCTGTCGCCGCGCTGGCGTTCGCAGGCGACGCCTTTTTCTCCTGGCCGTCTCCTTCTTGGGAGCCACGGTGACGAAGAACTACCAGGCCCTACTAGACCAGATTCTCACAATTGCGCCCCCTACCTAGCGCGCCAAGGATGTCGGTGTGGAACGACACCTATGGGATAACGAGAATCCCTACTACGGTTGCCGGGGCGCAGGGTTGCGAGAAGAGCAGGATTAGTAATCAGCACAAGGATCATTTACCCAGGTTCAGGCCGCGAAGATGCGTAAAACCCTAGTCCTGCTTCGGTGGGTGTATTTCAGAGAGTTCTTGAGCTCTCGAACTGGCTATGGTGGGGTGTGTGGTTCCAAAGAGCCGAATCCTTCTCCAGTATGCCATGGGCCTCCTTTTATAGTCGAAAGGGGCTGCCACAGTGGCATACAGGAGGTGGAAAGGCGTATAGTATTGCGAGCTTATCACCCGTATTACAGGACAAGTCGCATTTAATGTGCTGCTGAGGTGTCCCTAGCTTTATCGGGGACGAGGGCGAAGCCCGTCCCGTCCGCCGCCGCTCCTCCTTGCTTTGACACGCGCCCCGGCCAGTGATGCGTGCGGCGCCATGTAGGCAGGCAGGCAGCTGAGGTGGCGCGGTGGCAAGGCCTCTACGAAGATCTACATGCCGCCACGCAGGCGCTTGCTGAGTTGGCCTAGAAGCTGCATGTTGCCACGCAGGTGCCTGCCCAGCTGGTTGGGCTGGCAGCTGCATGCGAACGGCCGTGGAAACTTGGTTGGTGCGGGACTGGCAGTGGCCCTGCTGGCGTCCTTGGCGAGGGCCTTGCCGTGGCGCGCTGTCGTCCCCGGCAAGGATCTTGCCGAGGGTCTTGTGGTTCCCCTCGGCAAGAATCTTGCCGAGGATCGCTGCCTTCTAATCCTCATCTTATCTTGAATATTCCTTGTCTTCACAAAGATTTGCATGCCACCACAGGGGTGCCTCCCGAGCCCTGGCCCAACGTGGCTGATGGTGTTGGGGACGTGGGCTCAAGGGTGGCTCGCCCTGTTGGTGTTTGACGGGCCGCCCCAGTAAGGGGCTTGACGGGGCCACTGAGGCTCCCCCGGCAAGGGTCATGCCGGGGGAACCTGCTTCGTCCCTCTGCTCTTTGTAGTCTTGGTCTTGGCGTTGCCCTGGCTGCCTCGGGCTTCGGTTTTACCTTGGTTCACCCCCTGCTCTGCTTGGTGTGGCCGTGGGCGCGGCTCCGACTGCCCGTGGACAGGTAAAGGGGTACAAAGGTGTGCCCCTTCTTTTGTACACCGACACATAGCTCAAACCCGAACCGCGCCGCCGTCGTTTTGGTCGCCGCCTGCCAGGCTCCGGCGACTGCTGACATGGCTAAGTCATTAGCCGCTAACAGCCCCACTAATTAACACTAGAGGCACTGACAGTCGGGCCCCACCGTCTAACTAAACTTGGTTTAGTATTTGTTTAGATTAAACTAACCCCGCTGGTCCCACAGGTCAGTTTGACCTGGCCACGTCACCTGTTGACCCGACGCCACCTGTCAGTGATACTAAACAACACTGGGTCACTGACCAGTAGACCCCACTGGTCAGGTTTGACCTGGTCAGCTTCAGTCGACTCGTTGACATCATGCTTGCACAATGCTGACGCAGTAAAGTTTTCTGGAATTAAAATAAATCAGAAAATACCCCAAACTTGTAAAAATCATATAAAATCAACCGTAGCTCAGAATGAAATAAGTTATATATGAAAAATTATCAGAAAAGTTCAATCTATCCATCTGTACTAGTTTCATACATGAAAAATCAACCTAAACCTGCTGTATAGATGAAAACACATAAAGGGCATTTAAAATGCTTAAGTTTGGAGTTACATTTGAATCCTTGATTCAAATGAGCTCCATTGAACTTGTTGCTGTTTGCATTAGCACAAACAACATCACATATACATGCCATGTTCATGCATCATATTGTGCATTGCATTGATTGTGTTTATTCTCTGTTTGTCGGTGTTGTTCCCCCTCGGTAGACGTTGTTCCAACGAGGAGATCGATGACACCGATGAAGAGCTATATTATCTTCAGGAGTGCCAGGCAAGCAAAACCCCCTTGTTCATTCTGATACAATCTCACTCTCTCGCTCCTTCTCTCTTTTACTGCATTAGGACAACAACGTTTCAACTATTACATGCTGCGGTAGCTGAACCCCTTTCCTCTGCATGACCTGTCATTGCCACAGTAAATAGATGAAACCCACTAGCATGAGTAGGAGTTATTTGAGCCTTGATGTGCCTACTCATTCATGCTTGTTGTCATGTCTGCTACTTCTTAGAGTTGAGTCAGGTCTGGTTCATCGGGGATGAATTGGAATGTGGTGAACATGTCCTACTGTTGAGAGCTAAGTGTGTGAACACGATTTGGTAAAGGTAGCGGTGAGAGGCCATGTAGGAGTACATGGTGGGTTGTCTCATTGAAACCGTCCTCAGGAACTGAGTTCTGTGTTTGTGATCCATGAACAGTTACTACCACACATTGGGTTCCGATAACTCGGCCCCTCTCGGCTTATTAACCAACTCGATCTCTGTCCAGGAGTTGCAACTAGTTTCTGGTGTTTGTAGGTAGTGTTAGTAGTCTACCAAGTGGCACCCGGTACAGGCGGGCTTGGGACAGACTAGGCACCGTGGCCGAGTATGCCAAGTGTCGCCCGTTTGGTGGGCTTGGAACCCTGTACACATCGTTTGGGGCCGTGAGCGACACCCCGGCTGGATCTCCTTGCGGATGGAACCCGAATAGGCGATAAACCTAGACGAGAGACTTGTGTGGTTAGTCAGGTCGTGGCCGACTCCCTTGCCAGGCTTCCGCTTGAAGCTTGCCGAGATACACGACGTGTACATGGTGGTAAGTGCCGAGAGCGTGTGTGAAGAAGTACACCCCTGCAGGGTTAACATCATCTATTCGAATAGCCGTGTCCGTGGTAAAGGACTTCTGGGTTGCCTGTACAGTTCATAGACAAGTGAAAGTGGATACTCTAAAATGCGCAAGATAAGCGTGAGTGATATGGATGGCATTCTCGTAGGGATACGGGAGCGGATCCATAGTGGTGTATCGACATGGTGAATATGTGGACTCGTGTGCGCCACCTCAAAGAGTTACTTGCAGTTGTAGTTTAGGTTAGCCACTGAGTCAAAGCTGGCTTGCTACAGTTAAACTCCACCACCCCCTTTATTGATACCGATGCATATGTAGATAGTTCTGATGTAAGTCTTGCTGGGTACATTTGTACTCACGTTTGCCTATTTTATGTTTTGCAGAGAGACTTCAGTCTCACAAGTAGTTCCGTGTGGACTTCGACGTTTAGCTTGTAACCTCAGCTACGAGCTTGTACCTTGGGAGGGTCTTGTAGATAGTCAGGCTTCTCAGCCTTCTTCATTTGTAGTTGTCTGTACCCAGACAATGTTAAGCTTCCGCATGTGCTTGTTGCTTGTATGATCTATATGTTGGGTCATGAGATCCATGTTTGTAATTTCTGGCTCTTCGGAGCCTACTGAATAACTACTTTGAGTCATAGTGTTTTGTTGTGATGCTATACTGTATTTACACATATCGAGCATATTGTGTGTATGATTGAAATGCTTGGTATGTGTGGGATCCGACAACCTAGTTGTCTATCCTTGGTAGCCTCTCTTATGGGGAAATGTAGTCTAGTGCTTCCACTGAGCCATGATAGTCTGCTACAGCCCAGTTTACCGGAGTCCTCTTAGCCCAGTTGCTACTGCTCCGGAACACTTAGACTGGCTGGCATGTGTCCTTCTTCGATCCTGTGTCTGTCCCTTCGGGGAAATGTCACGCGGTGTCTTTCGGAGTCCTGTTAGCCTGCTATAGCCTGGATTCCCGGAGTCCTGCTAGCCCAGTTGCTATAGCCCAGATTCACTCGCTTATGACTGACACGTTCGTTGCTGGGTCATGTATGCATGTCCCTGTAAGTTAGTGCCACTTTGGGTTCACGACTAGTCATGTCGGCCCGGGTTCTCTGTCATATGGATGCTAGCGACACTATCATATACATGATCCAAAAGGCGCAAACGGTCCCGGGCCAGGTAAGGTGGCACCCGTGGGAATACCGTGCGTGAGGCCGCAAAGTGATATGATGTGTTACATGCAAGATCGATGTGACTTAGGATCGGGGTCCTGGCAGCTTTGGTATCAGAGCCTGACTGCCTATAGGATTACCAAGCCAAACTAGTCGAAGTTGAGTCTAGAAATGCTTTAGTTATATAAGGGAATTGATTGTGGAAGGGAACGTAAGGCTCTTTTTACTCCTTTACCTTATGCCTTTCTGATCTGAGTCAACCTCTTCTTTTCTACGGGGATTAAGAACTAGGCCTTCTCATCTATCTATCAGGATGACGAGTTACTATGATAGAGACTTATAGGATTGATGGATTCAAGCCTTAGTTCAGTTCTTATCACTTTAGCACGCTGACAGCTGGTCTCGGGACCTTGATATTGTGATGTTAAGTGGTTATGCCACCATTTTACATGATGTCTCAAATCTTTTTGAGCATTTTACAGTCGTTATGCTGTCCGAGTCATCCCAGGTTTCTAAATTGTCTGATGCATTTGCTAATCCCTTCTTCCCATTCCCGATGATCCTTTTGGGCCAGATTAACCACACTAATTGTTGAGTTGGGGTACTCCATTACCTCGACATATATGTTGGAGCTATTATTATGACCCTAGGTGTCTTAGAGAACAACCCAGTAATCTAGCCATGTTTTGTGTTCCCAGTGTGATGATTCTGGCCATCATTCTCGAAAGCATCCCGTGATGTTATTAGTTAGTAAGTATTCTATTCCTGGGTTCTTGAACCCGAGATTCACCCTACTTACCTCATGTTGATAGTGTTGCTTGTTTCTTTAGGATATTAAAAACCTTTGTGATAGTTCTCAAGGTCCATGGTATATCATTCTTCAATACCATGAACCATCATGGCAAAAGTTCTCCTGAACCGAAAGATCGCAACCAAAGTGCTCTTGATGAGTTCTCCATTATATTGTGAATCTACCAGTTCTACCTTTCTGCATGGGTTATCCGGAAGAAATATGTTGAACTTGTTCAACATGCTAATCTATGCACCCACAACTCAAAAAATCATATGTTCCTTTGAGTTGTCCCTCTTTAGTTATTTTGTGACCCTCGTCTATCAATTGATAGTCAAGAGTATGTGTGCATTCGTGTTCAACGATGCCTTATTACTCTTGTGGTCTCTCAATCCGTTCTATTTCAGAATGACTAGGAGAAACAAACTCCAGTACCTCATCCATATCCAGGATTGGGTCAAAGTAGTTGTGCTCCGCAGATCAAAATGTGATACGTCTCCAACGTATCTATAATTTTTGATTGTTCCATGCTATATTATATTCTGTTTTGGATGTTTAATGGGCTTTATTATACACTTTTATATTATTTTTGGGACTAACCTATTAACCGGAGGCCCAACCCAAATTGTTGTTTTTTTGCCTATTTCAGTGTTTCGCAGAAAAAGAATATCAAACGGAGTCCAAACGGAATGAAACCTTCGGGAACGTGATTTTCAGAACAAACGTGATCCAGAGGACTTGGAGTCTACGTCAAGAAATTAACCAGGAGAGCATGAGGCAGGGGGTGCGCCTACCCCCCTGGGCGCGCCCTCCACCCTCGAGGGGCCCATGTTGCTCCACCAACATACTTCTTCCTCCTATATATACCTACGCACCCCCAAACTATCAGCGACGAAGCCAAAAACCTATTTCCACCGCCGCAACCTTCTGTACCCGTGACATCCCATCTTGGGGCCTTTTCCGGCGGTCCGCCGGAGGGGGCATTGATCACGGAGGGCTTCTACATCAACACCATAGCCTCTCCGATGATGTATGAGTAGTTTACCTCAGACCTTCGGGTCCATAGTTATTAGCTAGATGGCTTCTTCTCTCTCTTTGGATCTCAATACAAAGTTCTCCACGATTCTCGTGCAGATTTATTCGATGTAATCTTCTTTTGCGGTGTGTTTGTTGAGACCGATGAATTGTGGGTTTATGATCAAGTTTATCTATGAATAATATTTGAATCTTCTCCGAATTATTTTATGTATGATTGGTTATCTTTGCAAGTCTCTTCGAATTATCAGTTGGGTTTGGCCTACTAGATTGATCTTTCTTGCAATGGGAGAAGTGCTTAGCTTTGGGTTCAATCTTGCGGTGTCCTTTCCCAGTGACAGCAGGGGCAGCAAGGCACGTATTGTATTGTTGCCATCGAGGATAAAAAGATGGGGTTTATGTCATATTGCATCAGTTTATCCCTCTACATCATGCCATCTTACTTAAAGCATTACTCTGTTCTTTTTAACTTAATACTCTAGATGCATGCTGGATAGCGGTCGATGTGTGGAGTAATAGTACTAGATGCAGGCAGGAGTCGGTCTACTTGTCACGAACGTGATGCCTATATACATGATCATACCTAGATATTCTCATAACTATGCTCAATTCTATCAATTGCTCGACAATAATTTGTTCACCCACCGTAATACTTATGCCCTTGAGAGAAGCCACTAGTGAAACCTATGGCCCCCGGGTCTATTTTCCATCATATTAATCTTCCAACACTTAGTTATTTCTTTTGCCTTTTACTTTACTTTGCATCTTTATTTCTCTTTATCATAAAAATACCAAAAATATTATCTTCTCATATCTATCTGATCTCACTCTCGTAAGTGTCCGTTGAGGGATTGACAACCCCTTTATCGCGTTGGTTGCGAGGTTCTTATTTGTTTGTGTAGGTGCGAGGGACTCGTGCGTGATCTCCTACTGGATTGGTACCTTGGTTCTCAAAAACTAAGGGAAATACTTACGCTACTTTACTGCATCACCCTTTCCTCTTCAAGGGAAAACCAAAGCAGTGCTCAAGAGGTAGCAAAATGCCAATCCAGCTTTTGTTCTGTTGTACCCTGGAGTATTACCCCTTTATGTCAGGATTGTCATGAGAATTGCACCATATCTTATGAATTCTTGATGCAGTGATACTTCTTGCCATCATTGTTCATTCCTCGATTTTCGTGTTATTGTAACCAGAATGCCGACAAGTGAATCGTGATGTGTGAAATCAATACCCCTAGCAACTTTGTTGCTTGGTAGATAATGGACAATAATTTCATTCTTAGCATGTTGGTTATTGAATCATCATCCTAAGATTGATCGTGCTACCTAGTCCATATTTTGGTGCACTCTTCGATCAAAGAGTTAGGATTGTGTCAATTCCTTTCTTATTTGATCACATCATCTTGCCTCGAAAGCAAGATTGCTCCCGAGCTCAATAACATATCGGTGGTTCGTGATTTTCCGAATATCTTCTCGGAAGTATTATCAGGTTGTCCACTGACCATTATGTTGAGTTCGTGATCAAGTTAGTTCCTTGTAAACCACCCCTTCTCCAAGAATCTGTGTTGGATACCCCCGGAGCTAGTTGGTTAAGCTAAACAACAACTTGGAGAGTTGGAAGATACAAGCTTTGCCTAACTTAGTTCATTTCAAGGGATATATTTGTGTGTGTTGAAGATAGATGATATCTTCATCGATTGGTCCCTGTGATCAAATCAAATCAGAACCAGTGATGTTCATAATGTTTTCTTACTCGTGGTTGATCCCTCGAGCATACACCATTATATCTTTTGGGTCTGACCAATGCTATCACTTGCTCACATAGTTATGGAATACCATCTCCATGGAAACCTGGATGAATTGTTGTTGAGCCCATCAGCAACACTGCTACCTTTCTCCATGATTCGTGTTGAACATCCAGCTAGTATTGGAAACTTTATAAGCATTATCCTCGTGCTCTGTTCATGAAGCATATGTTCGGATGAAAGAAGTGACTTCCTCTAATTCATGTGCATTTGATGCAAGTTGCCGCCGTGAATTCGAGAAAGTCAATGTTGCTTTCTTTGGAATCATCCCAAATCGGTCATGCATACGTGCGAAGTATTATGTGGTTTGGAGACTTGCAACCTTCATTCTACATGTATCCCAAGCACACCAAGCCACTGATTGATTTGTTCATGGATAATAAGTTCTAAGAGCTAGTCCTGAAGGTACCAGACGGATTTGTACAAGATTTCGTTATCCTCGATGATGGTTCCCAACCAGAACTCGGTAGTGTTTTATTATAAGACTACCATGTGGTCATGCTTGTCTAGGACAGTGTGTTCACAGGTGTGTAGCAGAACCAGCTCATGTTTTGGAGCTTGCTATCGTAGTTCATTTCCCGAGAATCTCGCAACGTCATCTCGTCGATTTGTGTTGCAAACTTTAATTTTTCTTTCCAGACCCAATGAGTCTGGATTATTCTGACACCAACTAGATCTGAATCTCAGGCAGATATGATGGTTGGAACATTTCCCAGGAACTATAATATTGGTCTCTCTGTAACCTGGTAAAGTGGATGCCGTGGCCAACACACCCAGCCGGAAGACCTATTATTTTAGTATCCTGATTGAGGAAGTTGGCCACCTCCCCATAAGGATTTTGTAGGATTTACTTCCGTAGTTATTCCTTATGGATTCTTGTGCTCCCGGAGTCCAACCTTTACTTGATGTAATAGATACCAAACCATATCTATAAATGGATTACGCTAGCACATCAAGGAGAACATTAGAAGCGGAGTGTTAAATGTCTCTCGGTCGATCATCCAGATTTTGTTCCCTTGGCCTCGCTAAGGTGAGATCTGAGAAGGTGTTATCTTCCTTTGCATCTGCATTGTCCATCACTATTCATCATGGTAGTATGTTGTGTTGCCAGGATCCCTGACGCGGATGTTGGTAGAACCTTGATGAATATGGAAATGCTCAAGTTCTTGAGAGCACGCGCCAGCAAAATCATCCCTTGCATTGTCTTCAACAAGGTAGTCCACGTCATCCATTCTAGTATGAGTATGCCATTTCTTCAAGCTCCTTCACACGATCATTTTTGATTGCCTTAGGCTGGTATAAAGAGTTTCAATGATCCTTGTATCAAAAGTAATTCTTTTTCCACTTAAGGGAACAATTCTACGAGTCACCTCTTCTAAGGTGCCCGTTATGGAATCATTGCAATTATATCATCGCTATCTTGAAACCACGCACCATCTACCTAAGTGTGGAATTGGTGCCTACCAATCCGAACCTTCGTCGTCTACTTCTTCCCATCACTCCTCATATATGTTTTGTCTCTCAGCTCGAGAGATGTTATCATGCCTCATTCCATGCGTTGATCGTGAGTTGCTCGATCTTCAAGAAGATCGATTCCTATAGAGTCTCTTTCTGTCATCGTCATGCTGGATGAAGATCTTGAAAGCAAAGACGTCAAGTCCAATATGAAGCAATGGGTCATGAAGATCGTGTTAGCCTTGTGTCCCCTCTGTCTTCTTACTTCATGTCTTGAATCTCGGGACGAGATTCTTGTTTAGTGGGGGTGAGTTGTCACAGCCCTAGCTTAGCCTTTGCTTGTCCTTGCATGATCATCATGTCTAAATTTCATTTAAACATGAAATGGGGGTTAAACAAACCCTAGCATCAAATTAAATCAAATAGGCTTAAGTAAAATCTTTTTCAATGAATCCAAAATGCCCTTCACAAAATGTTCATCATTCTGGATTGGGCTAAAACCCCGTGGCAAAAATGGTGAGCATTTTTCTAGGACACTCTGGATTATTGAATTAATTCATAGCTATTTGAATTTGGACATTTAAATACTATAAATATTTTTACATGTCCAAATAATTATGAAAGTATTTGAGGGCTGTTGTAAATAATTTCACAAGTGCCCACAATTACTTTCAGCATTTCATCAAATGGTTTAGTTTTCAAACTAAATCAAAACAGAGGGAAATAAATAGAAAACAAAAATAAAAGAGAGAGAGAGAGAGAGAGAGAGAGAGAGAGAGAGAGAGAGAACGTACCTAGCGCTCACCTGGCAGCCCAGCTGGCCTGGCACTGTTGGCCTAGCCCACCAGGGGCAAGGTTGTCTTCAACCTTGTGCCCACTGGCAGCCAGCGCACGCACCCGACCGCGCCACCTCCTGCTTCGCCGTGTCACGCTCTCCATCGACCTAATCCCGCAACTGGAGACGCCTCGAAGCCCCTCTCTCCTCTCCCTCACTCGCTGCACTCTCTCCCTCTCCTCTGCCCCTTCTCCAGCAGCCGCCCGAGAGCCACCGAGCTCGCCACTGCCGCCCGCGTGACCACCGTACCTCCCTCGCCCTCTCACTGTGCCAAGAAGCTCCGCCGCTTCGTTCTCGACGTCCCCACCGAACCACGCGTCGCCGGACGCCCCGAATGCCCTCACCGCCGTCTTCTTCAACCTCGGGTTGACCGAGATCGCCGTCCCCCGTACGTCGCCGTCAGGCCGCCCCCGAGCTCCCCGTCTCCTTCATTCGAACCGCCGTGAGCCCCTGCCTCTTTTCCCCTCTCTCCCGTGCTCTTTTCCTCGCCATAGCCGCCGCTTCGCCGACGACCGAATCGGGCCGCCGCCTGAGCCCCTCGTCGTCATCGCCACAGTCACCGTAGCCCCCAACCGAGCACACCCACGTGCTCACCGCACCTCGTAGAGGCCGTAGGTGCTACGCCCGCATCGCCACGCCCACTGCAGCTTCGAACCCGAGCTCGCCCGAGCTCCGGCCGCCGTTAAAGCTCGTCGCCGGCCACTTTCCGGCCACCCCAGCACCACCCGCCACCACCACTAGATGCGCCGCAACGCCAGGAACCCGTAGAGCCCTTCCGCGCGTTGTGTGGCCGCCCGTAGCTCAAACCCGAGCCGCGCCGCCGTCGTTTTGGTCGCCGCCGGCCAGGCTCCGGCGACTGCTGACGTGGCTAAGTCATTAGCCGCTAACAGCCCCACTAATTAACCCTAGAGGCACTGACAGTCGGGCCCCACCATCTAACTAAACTTGGTTTAGTATTTGTTTAGATTAAACTAATCCCGCTGGTCCCACAGGTCAGTTTGACCTGGCCACGTCACCTGTTGACCCGACCCCACCTGTCAGTGACACTAAACAACGCTGGGTCACTGACCAGTGGACCCCACTAGTCAGGTTTGACCTGGTCAGCTTCAGTCGACTCGCTAACGTCATGCTTTATGAATTAAAATAAATCATAAATACCCCAAACTTCTAAAAATCATATAAAATCAACTGTAGCTCAGAATGAAATAAGTTATATATGAAAAATTATGAGAAAAATTCAATCTATCCATCTGTACTAGCTTCATGCATGACAAACCAACCTAAAACTGTTGTATAGATGAAAACACATAAAGGGCATTTAAAATGCTTAAGTTTGGAGTTACATTTGAATCCTTGATTCAAATGAGCTCCATTGAACTTGTTGTTGCTTGCATTAGCACAAACAACATCACATATACATGCCATGTTCATGCATCATATTGTGCATTGCATTGATTGTGTTTATTCTCTATTTGCCGGTGTTGTTCCCCCTCGGTAGACGTTGTTCCAACGAGGAGATCGATGACACCGATGAAGAGCTATATTATCTTCAGGAGTGCCAGGCAAGCAAAACCCCCTTGTTCATTCTGATACAATCTCACTCTCTCGCTCCTTCTCTCTTTTACTGCATTAGGACAACAACGTTTCAACTATTACATGCTGCGGTAGCTGAACCCCTTTCCTCTGCATGACCTGTCATTGCCACAGTAAATAGATGAAACCCACTAGCATGAGTAGGAGTTATTTGAGCCTTGATGTGCCTACTCATTCATGCTTGTTGTCATGTCTGCTACTTCTTAGAGTTGAGTCAGGTCTGGTTCATCGGGGATGAATTGGAATGTGGTGAACATGTCCTACTGTTGAGAGCTAAGTGTGTGAACACGATTTGGTAAAGGTAGCGGTGAGAGGCCATGTAGGAGTACATGGTGGGTTGTCTCATTGAAACCGTCCTCAGGAACTGAGTTCTGTGTTTGTGATCCATGAACAGTTACTACCACACATTGGGTTCCGATAACTCGGCCCCTCTCGGCTTATTAACCAACTCGATCTCTGTCCAGGAGTTGCAACTAGTTTCTGGTGTTTGTAGGTAGTGTTAGTAGTCTACCAAGTGGCACCCGGTACAGGCGGGCTTGGGACAGACTAGGCACCGTGGCCGAGTATGCCAAGTGTCGCCCGTTTGGTGGGCTTGGAACCCTGTACACATCGTTTGGGGCCGTGAGCGACACCCCGGCTGGATCTCCTTGCGGATGGAACCCGAATAGGCGATAAACCTAGACGAGAGACTTGTGTGGTTAGTCAGGTCGTGGCCGACTCCCTTGCCAGGCTTCCGCTTGAAGCTTGCCGAGATACACGATGTGTACATGGTGGTAAGTGCCGAGAGCGTGTGTGAAGAAGTACACCCCTGCAGGGTTAACATCATCTATTCGAATAGCCGTGTCCGTGGTAAAGGACTTCTGGGTTGCCTGTACAGTTCATAGACAAGTGAAAGTGGATACTCTAAAATGCGCAAGATAAGCGTGAGTGCTATGGATGGCGTTCTCGTAGGGAGACGGGAGCGGATCCATAGTGGTGTATCGACATGGTGAATATGTGGACTCGTGTGCGCCACCTCAAAGAGTTACTTGCAGTCGTAGGTTAGGTTAGCCACTGAGTCAAAGCTGGCTTGCTACAGTTAAACTCCACCACCCCCTTTATTGATACCGATGCATATGTAGATAGTTCTGATGTAAGTCTTGCTGGGTACATTTGTACTCACGTTTGCCTATTTTATGTTTTGCAGAGAGACTTCAGTCTCACTAGTAGTTCCGCGTGGACTTCGACGTTTAGCTTGTAACCTCAGCTACGAGCTTGTACCTTGGGAGGGTCTTGTAGATAGTCAGGCTTCTCAGCCTTCTTCATTTGTAGTTGTCTGTACCCGGACAATGTTAAGATTCCGCATGTGCTTGTTTCTTATATGCTCTGTATGTTGGGTCATGAGACCCATGTTTGTAATATCTGGCTATTCGGAGCCTAATGAATAAATACTTTGAGTCGTAGAGTTTTGTTGTGATGCCATACTGTATTTACACATATCGAGCATATTGCGTGTATGATTGAAATGCTTGGTATGTGTGGGATCCGACAACCTAGTTGTCTATCCTTGGTAGCCTCTCTTATGGGGAAATGTAGTCTAGTGCTTCCACTGAGCCATGGTAGTCTGCTATAGCCCGGTTTACCGGAGTCCTGTTAGCCCAGTTGCTACTACTCCGGAACACTTAGACTGGCCGACATGTGTCCTTCTTCAATCCTGTGTCTGTCCCTTCGGGGAAATGTCACGCGGTGTCTTTCAGAGTCCTGTTAGCCTACTACAACCCGGATTCCCGGAGTCCTGCTAGCCCAGTTGCTACAGTCCGGATTCACTCGCTGATGACCGACACGTTCTTTGCTGGGTTATGTATGCCTGTCCCTGTAAGTTAGTGCCACTTTGGGTTCACGACTAGTCATGTCGGCCGGGTTCTCTGTCATATGGATGCTAGCGACACTATCATATATGTGAGCCAAAAGGCGCAAACGGTCCCGGGCCAGGTAAGGCGGCACCCATGGGAATACCGTGCGTGAGGCCGCAAAGTGATATGATGTGTTACATGCTAGATCGATGTGACTTAGGATCGGGGTCCTGACAGTCACCCCCATGTTTTCTATTTATTCAAAATTTAATTCAAAATTTGACCAGTACTTTGACCAGCCATAACCCCTAAACTACAAGTCCAAATGAGTTGATTCTTTTTGGCATTGTGTTTGTTTTGAAAAGTTCTAGCAGCACACCAAAGTTGAGATTTTTCCTTGTTGTCTAGAATTTCTGGTGATTTTTAGAGTGGTTCTTGATATTCTATTTTGCTGTTTTTAAATATTTTCAGAGGGGGAAGCTTGTCTTGAAGATCACCAGAAGGAGTGTGAACCTCCTCTGCACTAAGGCAAGCCACACCAACATTTGGATGGTGTCATTTCAATATCTATGATTTTTCCAACTTGAATATGAGTTATTTGCATGCATTTAAATTATTTAAATAAATATTGCATAGTGCTAGTTATGTTGCCATGATTAAATTACTTTAGTATGATACTGGTTGAATGCTTGAGCTAGTTTAAGTCAGTAGAAGAAACTTTCATTGAAGTGTTTATGCTTGCATGAATAATGATAGTTTCTTTTTGTGATAAAATGATATTATTATTTTTGAGATAATTAAAATGATGATTGCTAATAACCAGTATAGTTTAACCAGTAAGTTCAGTTGATGAATAGTGCAAGTAAGATATTTTGATGATGTTGATCTATTGCTTTGAGGGATATGTTTTGCATGTTTAGTAGTTGCATGATCATGGCCTATGATGACTCGAGTTATTTTATTTACAAGATTAACCTGATGTTAATCCAACTTGAACATAACGTTGATCGAGTCATGGTGCCACTGAATCTGGTTTTTCCTAGTGCGACCACATTTACCTTTATGGGGAGGTCTTGATTCGGTCCATTGCCGTGCCTCTGGTCGGTACCTCCAATGAGGGAAGGTTATGGGCGTGCGGTACCCTGGCCCGGTAAGCAGACATAACCTTCTGTGCCCGTTTGTTGTTATGGTACCTTGTCCCCGTTTGGGACCGTTTTTGCCACGACGGTGGCCGTTGATGCCTTTGGTAGGCACGGGCCACCCATGACTTAGCCCAGTGGGGAGTTGGTCGGAGTGGCCGGGAGAGTGTCATGGCAATGGGAGGGTTTCGTCGGAATGCCGTTGGTCCACCCGAATGGGATGACGAGGCCATGGATTCTGTGGTGTGGGTAAAGTGCGCTACCTCTGTAGAGTGTATTTAATCTATCGATAGTCGTGTCCTCGGTTACGGACATAGCTCGTGAGTAAGTCACACCATGGATCAACATTAGTAAATAAACTTGCACACTAAGGTTTTATTGTTGGCACTGGTTATGAGATGAATTTTGTGGGATCATGAATATGATCGTGGCGAGAACCAAAGTGTTAGTTTCGTTTGTGATCTAGGTATGATCACCGTTTGGTTACGAGGTAACCCGTCTGGTAAGAGAGTCCGAGTGACTCAGTACACATGTTGATTTCACTGCATCCGTAGTATCATGTTGCATTGCATTAAACTGATTAATTGTCATGATATTGTTTGCCATTATGTTATGCTTGTTGTGAGCTTGCAAGTACATTCAATGTACTGACCTGGCGTGGCATGCCAGATTTCAGGCAAGTCATTTCGGATCGGGAGCTTCCCGCGTCTAGATCGTGTCCACATCGGTGTCCCTGTGCTATGGAGTTGCACTTCGTCATCGTTCCGCTGCCGCGTAGTTATCGTGATCGAGGCCCCTTCATGTTCATTAAATAATTGACATACTGTTCAGCCACACCGTGTGTGCCGCTTGGCCTCGCTACTTGATGTAATATCAGACCTATTTTCTGCTAGTATCAATAAAGCGGTTGTTTTCTATACCAAGTTGTTGTGTGTTGCCAGAAGACTTGATCTCTGGGCTGGCAATGCAAGGTAAACCGGTTGCTCTGAGCCAGGGTGCCACAACGCTTGGTATTAGAGCCACGCTGACTATAGGACACGCTAGACCGTCGATGTACTAGCTAATCAGTAGTTAGATTAGTCTTAGTGCCGGTAGTAATAGAAATTGATTGTTGCATTGCATGCATTTTATTTGTTGTTATTACTGACCGCTTGATGATTGTGAGTGTAGATCATGTACCAGTCTGAGCCAGCCCCATACACATCGCCGCACCTGCTTCAGAATGTGTGGCGACGACTCTACCCAGAGGGCGCTGATCCAGTGTATTAGGTGTATCAGGAGCATCTGGCCGGATCACTGTACGAGTACTACGCGGAGGTCACTCTACACCACAGCTCACCTTCCGGCGCTTACACCCGTTCTTCTAAGGGTGGTTTCGCTTCCACGCCATCTCAGGCTATTCAGTTTGCTGCACTCGAGGCTCTTGTAGACTTCCGCTACAACGAGATTCACATGTAGACCCAGCCAGGTTTCTTTTTCTACCCGTCTGTGCATGAGAACGGGCGTAACCGCTTTCCTTTTATTGATCCAGCATGCGATCGTCCTTCTAGCCACCTTTCTCGCTATATCACTGCCAGTTATCTTTTGATCTATGAGTTAGCCCGAGAGCTGACCCGAGCCCGGATCAATCTGGCCGCTGCTCGTAATAGGAACCCACCACCTACTGTCGGTTTCACTCCATTTGTTCCGCCAGTCTCTATTACTCCGGTTACTTCTGTGACCACTCAGGGTATCACCAACCCTTTGGCAGTGACCCCTCGCAGTGCCCCTGCTGCGTGGGCTTTCCTTGTCGCTACTCCTGCAGCCCCTATGCTTAGATCTCGTCCCGCACCTGCCCCTGAGGGAGAGTCCCCGAGGCAGCGCCGCCGTGTCACTTTTAACCCAGAGGTATCCACTATCAGCTCAGGATCTGAGTCTGACTCAGGAGAGGAGCCCGCCGCAGCGACAGCTGAGCACTAGATCGTTAGAGTATCGCGATAGTCATGATGTTGATGTACGGATGTAGTCGTATGTGTCATGATGCTTAGTTTCATGTATGTGGGTAGTCGAACCAGTCATGATGTTACCTTTCATGTATGAGTCTATGTATAATTATGTTGGAACCTTTTTATTCGCCCTGATTTCTTTTCGCAGTTTTCTTCTGGGTTTGTCGCTGGCTTTTATTCCCATTTTGGATATTTCTCATCTTGGTTGCTTTATATTGGGAAAACAAATAATAGGATGACGCAGGGAGACAGCAGCAGCCACGCTTGTGAGGATGTTCCTGTTCGTCGCTCCGCAAGACAGGCAGGACATTCCCCTGAGCCGTAGCAGCCACCACCGCCTCCACCGCCATATCCGCTCTCCACTGAGAAAATCATGCGTATGTTTGAAGAAAGAAGGAAAAATGATCTGATCGAACTGCTAAAAAGTGTGCAAGCTATGGTTGGGCAGAATGGAAATCAGAATGGTCACCACTCCAAGTTGTCAGATTTTCAGAGGACCAAGCCTCCCAGTTTTAGTCAAGTTATCGATCCGTTGGAAGCAGATGATTGGCTAAGGACTATTGAGAAAAAGCTTGAGATTGCTCGCACTGAAGAAGCTGACAAGGTTCCGTTTGCTACGCATTATCTTGAAGGAGCTGCCGCTATATGGTGGGATAATGCTAAGGCTATGTGGCCCGCGGACGAAGAAATTACTTGGACTAAGTTCAGGGATCATTTCCACAAGTATCATATTCCAGCCGGGATTATGAAGGTCAAGCAGCGCGAATTTCTCGCCCTCACCCAAGGAAGCCTATCAGTAAGTGAATATCTGCACAAGTTCATCCATCTGGCCCGCTATTCTCTTTATGATGTGGCCACAGAAGAATGGAAGATCGACAAATTTCTTGGAGGACTGAATCAACACCTCAGATGTACTCTCAGCATGTTTGATTTCCCGGATTTCCAAACCTTGGTCAACAAAGCTCTCATCACAGAAAGGGAGCAGAAGTTCGTGCAAGACAACCGGCCTGCTAATAATGACCACAAGCGCAAATTCGAGCATAAGAAGGATGGACGGCCAGTACAGAAGGCTCATACCTGGCAGCAGACTCAGATTGAGTACAAACCTAATTGGCAGCAGAATGTTAACAAGACCACTACCCAAGTAAAAAATGTCGTGACCAGCCCGGTGCGCGAAGAATGCCAGCGCAACAATTCCTGTTTTAATTGTGGGCAGACCGGACATTATGCCAGACAGTGCCCCAAGAACGGCAACCCAACCGCCCCATTCAGGCCACAAGTTAATCATCTAGAACCCTATTCAGCCTCAAGGGCCATCCAAGGGCAAATTCACCACCTCTCCGCCGACGAAGCCCAAGAAGAGCCAGAGGTCATCATTGGTATGTGATACGTCTCCATCATATCTGCTTTTCCAAACACTTTTGCCCTTGTTTTGGACTCTAACTTGCATGATTTGAATGGAACTAACCTGGACTGACGCTGTTTTCAGCAGAATTGCCATGGTGTTATTTTTGTGCAGAAATAAAAGTTCTTGGAATGACCTGAAATTTCACGGAGAATATTTCTGGAATTAATAAAAAATACTGGCGAAAGAATCAAGGCCAGGGGGCCCACACCCTGTCCACGAGGGTGGGGGCGCGCCCCCTGCCGCATGGGCCCCCTGGTGCTCCACCGACCTCAACTCCAACTCTATATATTCACGTTCGGGGAGAAAAAAATCAGAGAGAAGGATTCATCGCGTTTTACGATACGGAGCCACCGCCAAGCCCTAATCTCTCTCGGGAGGACTGATCTGGAGTTCGTTCGGGGTTCCGTAGAGGGGAATCCGTCGCCATCGTCATCATCAACCTTCCTCCATCACCAATTTCATGATGCTCACCGCCGTGCGTGAGTAATTCCATCGTAGGCTTGCTGGACGGTGATGGGTTGTATGAGATTTACCATGTAATCGAGTTAGCTTTGTTAGGGTTTGATCCCTAGTATCCACTATGTACTGAGATTGATGTTGCTATGACTTTGCTATGCTTAATGCTTGTCACTAGGGCTCTAGTGCCATGATTTCAGATCTGAACCTATTATGTTTTCATGAATATATGTGAGTTCTTGATCCTATCTTGCAAGTCTATAGTCACCTACTATGTGTTATGATCCGGCAACCCCGAAGTGACAATAATCGGGACCACTCCCGATGATGACCGTAGTTTGAGGAGTTCATGTATTCACTATGTGTTAATGCTTTGGTCCAGTACTCTATTAAAAGGAGGCCTTAATATCCCTAAGTTTCCAATAGGACCCCGCTGCCAGGGGAGGGTAGGACAAAAGATGTCATGCAAGTTCTTTTCCATAAGCACGTATGACTATATTCAGAATACATGCCTACATTACATTGATGAATTGGAGCTAGTTCAGTGTCACCCTATGTTATAACTATTACATGAGGAATCGCATCCGGCATAATTCTCCATCACCGATCCAATGCCTACGAGCTTTTCACATATTGCTCTTTGCTTAGTTACTTTACCGTTGCTACTGTTACAACTACTACAAAACTGCTACTGTTACTTTTGCCACCGTTACCGTTACTTCCATACTACTTTGCTACTAAATACTTTGCTGTAGATACTAAGTTATCCAGGTGTGGTTGAATTGACAACTCAACTACTAATACTTGAGAATGTTCTTTGGCTCCCCTTGTGTCGAATCAATAAATTTGGGTTGAATACTCTACCCTCGAAAACTGTTGCGATCCCCTATACTTGTGGGTTATCGGTATGTTTCCTGTTAACAACATACCTGCAATAATTTTATTTGACTCTGGGGCTTCCCACTCTTTTATTTCGCGGAGTTTTGCTGCCCAAAACAAATTTCCTTGCTCGATTTTGGGAAAGAATATGCTGGTACAATCCCCGGGATCTTTGCTCAGAAGCAATCTGGTCTGCCGAAATTTGGAAATTGATATCAAAGGTCTTCCCAACATCTTTGATTGTCATCGAGTCTGCCAAATTGGATATTATTTTGGGAATGAATTGGTTAACCCAATATCAAGTGTGCATCAATTGTGCAACCAGAGAAGTCACCTTGCCCAGTCAGGAAGGTCGAACCACGAAGTTTTATGCCAGGAGAAGCATACCCAAGAAAGAAATGGTTTTCATAGCCGTGGCTGAAGAATTGGAATTAATTCCTGTGGTCAGTGAGTTTCCAGATGTATTTCTAGAGGAATTACCAGGCATGCCGCCAGACAGGGAGCTAGAGTTTGCAATTGATCTAGTGCCTGGAACCGCACCGTTATACAAGAAGTATTATCGGATGCCCTCGTCAGAATTAGTGGAATTAAAGAAACAACTTGATGAGATGCTTTAGAAAGGATACATCCGTCTGAGCTCTTCACCATGGGGATCACCCGCGATATTTGTGGACAAGAAGGACGGCAGTCTTCGGATGTGTGTAGATTACCGTCAGCTGAATGATGTCACCATCAAGAACAAATATCCACTGCCAAAGGATTGATGATTTGTTTGATCAACTCAGTGGGGCAAAAGTATTCTCCAAGGTTGATCTGAGGACTGGATATCACCAGCTAAAAATCAAGAAGGAAGATATTCCCAAGACCGCATTCACTACTTGATACGGTCTTTATGAATATACAGTCATGTCTTTCGGTCTCACCAATGCCCCCGCCTTTTTCATGCATATGATGAATAAGGTATTTATGGATTTCTTGGATAAGTTTGTGGTGGTCTTCATCGATGACATCCTCATTTACTCAAAGAGTGAAGAAGAACACAAGAAACACCTCAGAGCAGTTTTGCAAAGGCTCCGTGACCATCAGCTATATGCGAAGTTCAGCAAATGCGAGTTCTGGCTCAAGCAAGTTGGATTTTTGGGGCATGTGCTTTCCGCAGAAGGGATAGCCGTGGACCCAAGCAAGGTGAAAGATGTGCTTGATTGGACTGCACCGATGACAGTGTTAGAAATTCGGAGTTTCCTTGGATTAGCTGGATACTACCGCCGCTTTATCGAAGGATTCTCCAAGATTGCCAAGCCAATGACAGAGCTCCTAAAAAAGGATAAGAGGTTTGAATGGACTAAGGATTGTGAAAGGAGCTTCACCGAGCTAAAGACCAGGCTGACAACAGCACTAGTATTGACTCTGCGAGACATCTACCGCAGCTTTGATGTATATTGCGACGCATCCCGAAAAGGCCTTGGATGTGTACTCATGCAAGACGACAAGGTTGTGGCCTACGCATCTCGATAGTTACGGACGCACGAAGGAAACTATCCCACGCATGATTTGGAGTTGGCCACTGTTGTGCATGCTTTGAAAATTTGGAGACACTATCTCATTGGAAAAAGGTGCCAAATTTGCACCGACCACAAGAGTCTCAAGTACATATTCACTCAACCGGACCTGAACCTTCGACAACGAAGATGGCTTGAGTTGGTCAAGGATTATGGCCTCGGGACAAATTATCATCTGGGTAAAGCCAACGTGGTTGCCGATGCCCTCAGCCGCAAGCCCGCCAGTCTGACTGTTTTAATGGATTCCATGCCTCCGGAACTCCAAGAAGAGATCACTCAGCTCAAT
The DNA here is from genome assembly GCF_002575655.3 of Aegilops tauschii subsp. strangulata. NCBI lineage: Eukaryota > Viridiplantae > Streptophyta > Magnoliopsida > Poales > Poaceae > Aegilops > Aegilops tauschii. Next base: position 234,264,378 of record NC_053039.3, read on the forward strand.
TTGGTGATAGTTGATGCCAGTCTTGCCAATATTTTGGAAGTTGCTCCTACCCTTGAGGATGAGATTCGCAGAGCCCGGGTAGATGACGTATTGTTGCAATTCCATGCCCAACGTATGCAAGAAGGAAAGACTCAGGATTTCTCTAAGGATCAACAAGGTACGCTAAGGTTTCGAGGAAGGATTTGCGTACCCGAGCAAGCAGACCTGAGAAAGAAGATCTTGGCAGAAGCACACGAATCTTTGTGTTCAATTCATCCAGGAGGTACCAAAATGTACGAAGACCTTCGTTAGATATTTTGGTGGGATGGAATGAAGAAAGATATTGCATATTTTGTCACCTGCTGTGATTTATGCAACAAAGTAAAGGTGGGACACCAAAAGCCCGCCGGACTCCTTCAAGCACTACCCGTCTCACAATGGAAATTGGACGATGTCTGCATGGATTTTATCACCGGACTACCAAGGACTCATCGAGGCAATGACGCGGTATGGGTCATAGTGGACACGCTAACAAAGGTGGCTCACTTCATCCCCATCCGGACCACCTATAGAGTCGATCAGCTTGCACAGTTGTATGTGTCCAGGATCGTCAGTTTGCATGGAGTGCTAAAAATAATTACTCCAGACCGAGGATCTCTCTTCACCTCAGCATTTTGGTCACGTCTTCATCAAGCATTGGAGACTGCCCTAAAATACAACACGGCCTATCATCCTCAGACGGACGGGCAGACTGAGCGAGTAAATCAGATACTCGAAGATATACTCCGAGCATGTGCTTTAGCCCAAGTATCCAAGTGGGAAGATTGTCTGTCGTATGCCGAGTTCTCCTACAGCAACAGTTTTCAGACCAGCTTGAAGATGTCACCTTATGAGGCTTTGTATGGCCATAAGTGCCGCACTCCGCTAAAGTGGTCTCAAACCGGAGACAGCCGCATTTTCGGAACGGATTTAATGATGGAGGCTGGAAAACAAGTCAAAGAGATCCGAGATAGACTGGAGTTGGCCAAGTCACAACAGAAGAGTTATTATGATGCAAAGCACCGTCAGATTAGTTTTGAGCCCGGAGAACACGTGTATCTCCGAGTCACACCCATGAAAGGAGTCAAGAGATTTCAGACCCGAGGAAAACTAGCACCCAGATACATTGGTCCATTCCCCGTCATGTCCAGAGTTGGAACAGTTGCTTATCAGTTGGAATTGCCACCGGAATTGTCAGAAGTACACAATGTGTTCCATGTCTCACAGTTAAGGAGGTGTATCTCGCCACCGGAAAAGAGGACTGATGTGGCAGAGATAGAACTGGCTAAGGATTTAACCTATAGGAGAGACCGATATGAATCTTGGATGAGACATAAAGGGTCACTCGCAGCAAAGTGATAAAGTTTTATAAGGTTCAGTGGGAGCACCACACCGAAGAAGAAGCAACCTGGGAAAGAGAGGAATTTTTAAGGACAGCCTACCCAGAGTTGTTTTCCCGAGCAACCGAATCTCGAGGACAAGATTCATCCTAAGTGGGGGAGGTTTGTGACAGCCTGGATTTTGCCTTCTCTCTTTTTCCGGACTTCATTTGCCCTTGCTTTGAAATTTGGTTTTTGAATCAATTCAAATGGACTTGAACACTTGGGCTTGTCCTTGATTTTCACCCAAGTGACCCCTCCATCTCTCATTCAACTTTCTTTCTTTGAAAAATCCCAAAATATCCCAAGGAATATTTTTCATAAAAGAAAATTATTCAAAATCCTTTCTGAAAATCAATTCAGAAACATGTGCCCCAAAGCAACCCTCATTTTTCTTGTTTCCAAAAATCTGAGAAAATTCCCAAATATTCTTTGAACCTTGGCCCACCTCCCTGAGCAAAAATATTGCATACTTATTTGGAATATTTTTGCTACAGAAAATCATTTCTGTTCTGGCCTCAAAATGCAGTTTCTACAGCAAGTGCATTTTTCCTTGATCTTTTGAGGCTGAATTTTCTTGAGCTTGGTTACCTTCCGAGATAAACCTTAACTGCAGAAGTTTAGCCCTAATCACCTTCTAGAAGGCCTCCAAACTTGGCGACCAAGTTTTGTTGGGGAACATGGTATTTCAAAAAAATCCTACGATCAAACAAGATCTATCTACGAGAAGCATAACAACGAGCGGGGAGAGTGTGTCCATGTACCCTCGTAGATCGAAAGCGGAAGCGTTTAGTAACACGGTTGATGTAGTCGAACGTCTTCGCGATCCAACTGATCAAGTACCGAACGCACGGCACCTCTGCGATCTGCACACGTTCAGCTCGGTGACGTCCCTCGAACTCTAGATCCAGCTGAGGCCGAGGGAGAGTTTCGCCAATACGACGGCGTGGTGACGTTGATGATGAAGTTACCAACGCAGGGCTTCGCCTAAGCACTACGACAATATGACCAAGTTGGAAAACTGTGGAGGGGGCACCGCACACGGCTAAGAGATCAACTTGTGTGTCTATGGGGTGCCCCCCTCCCCCGTATATAAAGGAGGGGAGGAGGGGGGCCGGCCGGTCTCAAGGGGCGCGCCCAAGGGGGGGATCCTACTCCTACTAGGAGTAGGTTCCCCCCTTTCCTAGTCCAACAAGGAGGGGAAGGAAGGAGGAAGGGGAGAGAAGGAAGGAGGGGGCGCCACCCCCAATCCTTGTCCAATTCAGACTTGGGGGGGCGCCACCTCCTGGCCGGCCCTCTCTCCTCTAAGGCCCATGGTGGCCCACTAACTTCCCGGGGGGGTTCCGATAACCCTCCGGCAATCCGGTTTTATCCGAAACTCTCTGGAACACTTCCGATGTCCGAACAACATGGTCCAATATATCAATCTTTATGTCTCGACCATTTCGAGACTCCTCGTCATGTCCGTGATCTCATCCGGGACTCCGAACAACCTTCGGTACATCAAATCACATAAACTCATAATACCAATCCTCATCGAACGATAAGCGCGCAGACCCTACGGGTTCGAGAACTATGTAGACATGACCGAGACACATCTCCGATCAATAACCAATAGCAGAGCCTGGATGCTCATATTGGCTCCCACATATTCTACGAAGATCTTTATTGGTCAAACCGCATAACAACATACATTGTTCCCTTTGTCATCGGTATGCTACTTGCCCGAGATTCGATCGTCGGTATCATCATACCTAGTTCAATCTCATTACTGGCAAGTCCCTTTACTCGTTCCGAAATTCATCATCCCGCAACTAACATTTTAGTGAAATTGCTTGCAAGGCTTATAGTGATGTGCATTACCGAGAGGGCCCAGAGATACCTCTCCGACAATCGGAGTGACAAATGCTAATCTCGATCTATGCCAACTCAACAAACACCATCGGAGACACCTGTAGAGCATCTTTATAATCACCCGGTTACGCTGTGACGTTTGATAGCACACTAAGTGTTCCTCCGGTATTCGGGAGTTGCATAATCTCATAGTCATAGGAACATGTATAAGTCATGAAGAAAGCAATAGCAATAAACTAAACAATCATAGTGCTAAGCTAACGGATGGGTCTTGTCCATCACATCATTCTCTAATGATGTGATCCCGTTCATCAAATGACAACACATGTCTATGGCTAGGAAAGTTAACCATCTTTGATTAACGAGCTAGTCTAGTAGAGGCATACTAGGGACACTCTGTTTGTCTACGTATTCACACATGTACTAAGTTTCCGGTTAATACAATTCTAGCATGAATAATAAACATTTAGCATGATATAAGGAAATATAAATAACAACTTTATTATTGCCTCTAGGGCATATTTCCTTCAGTCTCCCACTTGCACTAGAGTCCATAATCTAGATTACATAGTAATGATTCTAACACCCATGGAGTCTTGGTGTTGATCATGTTTTGCTCGTGAGAGAGGCTTAGTCAATGGGTCTGCAACATTCAGATCCGTATGTATCCCTCCTTAACTTGATCGCAGATGGAATTGAAGCATCTCTTGATGTGCTTGGTTCCCTTGTGAAATCTGGATTCCTTTGGCAAGGCAATTGCACCAGTATTGGCACAAAAGATTTTCATTGGACCCGATGCACTAGGTATGACACCTAGATCGGATATGAACTCCTTCATCCAGACTCCTTCATTTGCTGCTTCTGAAGCAGCTATGTATTCTGCTTCACACGTAGATCCCGCCACGACGCTCTGCTTGGAACTGCACCAACTTACAGCTCCTACATTCAATATAAATACATATCCGGTTTGTGACTTAGAGTCATCCGGATCAGTGTTAAAGCTTGCATCAACGTGACCATTTACGATGAGCTCTTTGTCACCTCCATAAACGAGAAACATATCCTTAGCCATTTTCAGGTATTTCAGGATGTTCTTGACCCCTGTCCAGTGATCCACTCCTGGATTACTTTGGTAACTCCCTGCTAAACTAATAGCAAGGCACACATCAGGTCTGGTACTGTCGGATCATGGGTTCCGGCAAAACCCTCGAGGTTCGAACACTGGGGTGTGCGCGAAGATCTCCTCCCTATCGATCCACGCCCTAGCTCTCTAAGATCTCGTGGATGAACTCGACGAACTCACAAGACAAATACACAAGATTTATACTGGTTCGGGCCACCGTTGTGGTGTAATACCCTACTCCAGTGTGGTGGTGGTGGATTGCTTCTTGGGCTGATGATGAACAGTACAAGGGGAAGAACAACCTCCTGAGGTTGAGGTGTTCTTGTGCTTGATGAACTTGTGTGGGTGAGATGCCTCTGAATGAGCTATCCCCTACGGTGGTGGCTAGTTCTACTTATATAGGCCCTGGTCCTCTCCCCAAATATTGAGCGGGAAGGGAGCCAACAACGGCCAATTTGAAAGGGGACAGCTAGTACAGCTTATCCTGACAAAAGCGGTCTTCGCCTGCAAAAGGCTCTGGTGGTGACGCCGTCTTGGGCTCCATGGTGACCTCCGTCTTGCCATCCTGCTAGTCTTGGTCTTGTTGCACCGATATGGAAACCTTTGCTTGATGCCTCGGTACTCCACGCCTGCGCTTGCCCCCTTAGCGCCAAAGAGGAAACAAGGACGTTGTGCGCGCTGGCGCCCGCCTAGTCTCGGTCGTCATGGCTCACGTCATGAGGACCTCGCGAGGTTTGCCTTGCCTTGATCTCTCTTCCCCTCGTGAGCCTGCCTAGAGAGGCCGCTCCTGAGGAGGTCTTGCGTCGCCTGCCTCGCGAGGCTTGGCCCCTCACGAGGGTCTTGAATGCCTTGTCGATGAAGATGGGCCGTACGGGCCTGCTAGCTCAGCCACGCCGTGGGCCGCAGGCAGGCAAGTCTGGGGACCCCCGTTCCCAGAATGCCGACAGTAGCACCCGGGCCCAAGGCGCGCTCGGGCTTGGCTTCTAGGCGAAGCCAAAGGTCAAGCGCAGAGCGCTGCGGGCCCCAAAAGCCGGCGGCCTCGGTTGACGTGTGGCGGTTGATTGGACGTGGGCGTCTCTGCTTCCCCATGCTGCCTCGGCAACTGCCTGCCTTGACAAGTCCCTGCGACATGCAAGGAAAACCATCATTACCTGTGATCGTGGGGGCGCTGGTTGGCCTTCTTCTGCTATAAATGAGGGAGGGGCGGAGCCCCCGTCCCCCATTTCTTCCCATTCCGCCTGCTTCTTCCTCATCTGCTCTACTGCTAGTAGAAACTTCAATGGCGCTGATCCGAAGGTTCTCAGCTGATGAGAAGGGGAAGCTTCCCCTTGACACGTCGGCGCTGCGTCCGCCGAAGAAGAGGTCGGTCCACCGCCGCGACGCCGCAGAGATGCAGGTGGTGACGAGGCCTTGGTGCGAGCGGCCTCCTCCTGGCTATCCACTGCCCTTGTATGCCCAAACCGGGGGCTCGGGAGGAAGGAGCAACGAGCACCGGCGCAGGCGCCGCGGTCCAGGTTGACGCGCCGCGTCGATGAGCATCGTCGCTCCTGGAGTCCATGCCGCGGGCTCCTCACGTGAGCTTGTGTTGTGGGCGGCGATGCCCCCAAGCTCCTGGATCCGCTTCCCGCGCTTCTTCTCCGATGTGATGCCGCCGAGGGGGCCTCTCGAGCTCTGGTTGCAGCATGCCGACTGCGACGCTCCGGCGACCGGAGCTGAGGTTGAAGCAGTCTCCACCGGCAAGATCTTCATGACCCGCGACTGGGGTGAGGTCGCGCGGGTTTGTCGTGCGGAGGGCGCCCTCGCGATCCATTTCGGGTACGACAGTGCCTCCATGCTGTTCTTCAAGGTCTTCAACACAGAGGGTCGCCACTTGGAGTGTTGCCCCGAGGGGGAGCGCCAGGACAAGGCACGCCCCGCTCGCGGCTGCTCCAACAGCAACGACTCTTGGGAGTCCACCGGTTCTCCTGAGCTCTACGAGACTCCGGAGACGAGCAACGACAGCTACATGCCCTCAAGCTCTCGCCGTGCTCGGAGCAGGGCTGCAACGTCCGGCCACCGCCGTCTCTGATCTGGATGAGGTTGGCGCCGGTCTCCCGTGGCCCACTGTTGATCTTGGCGCCGACCGCGGGGGTATGTAGATAGGATTCTCCTAGGTTCTCGTCTTTTGTTCCCTGCGAGGAATCAAGAAGTACCCCGTGGGGGCGTGTAAAGAGTCTGCAATGTCTTTTGTTGATATTACCCTGATTATGGAAGCCTTGTGAGCGCAAGTCCTGTCTAGGCTCGGTCTTCCCTTTCCAATCTCGCGACAGCTTGTCGCTCTACGCTGACAGGTCCCGGTCCCCAGGCAAGCTTCAGCCGTCGCTGGTATGCCAGGTCACGTGCCGTGGTCAAGGCCAGGAGGTGAGCGGCCCGAGGTCCAGTAAGAGCTCCTGAGACGCGATGCTCAGGGGGTCCCCTTTAGCGCTCAAGCAGCCGTGGTAAGATAAGAAAGGGAGGCGACGTTGCCGCAACAAGGCTGCAGCGAGCGTGTCCTTTAGGTTCCAATGATTAGTTGATCTGAGCTCGTGACTTATCTTGGCGGTCCGAGGTCGATTCCTCGGGATGCGCCAGGCCTGTGCGCAAACATCCGCAGCGTAGCTAGGTCAGGCCCATACGAGTCTCCCCCCTTCCCATGCTCTCCTTTGTGCTCTACGTCCTCAGGTCCCGGCCCTCGAGCAAGCTCAGCCGCCGCTGGTATGCCAGGTCGCGTGCCGTGGTCAAGGCCAGGGGGTGAGGGCTGGAGAGCCAGTAAGAGCTCCTGAGTCGCGATGCTCAGGAGCCCCCCTTTTAACGTGCAACCGCATTACATGGAAGAGGTGGGAGCTCACAGTGCCGCTTGGTGTTGTCCTTGTGAGATTCCTGCGAGCCAGCACAAGGAAGAATGCGATCTGCCGTTATGGTTGCCAGCCCGCCACTGGTTGCTCTGCGAGGGAGTGAAGGCACTAAGGGCCTGGTGAGGTGACGTGCGTGGGGCGTGCCACGAGCCAGAGCTCGACCGCTCAAGTTTATCGACGTGGTAGGGACGGACCCATGCACCAGCGCCGTGCCGGCGTGAGGAGGCCCCGTGGGTGGCGACGATCGAGCAGGTAATCATCGGTAGATTAAACATGAAGGTAGCAGGCTTAAGTAAATGCATGGGAGATACATGCCACTGGGTCAGGCCCGAGCGGCTTGGGGATGATGCAGCCCGAGGGGTGCTCCCAACAAGGTAAGCTAAAGACGTAAAAAGGGATACATGCCGCAGGGACGGACCCACGCGGCCTGGGAATGATGCAGCCCGAGGGGCGCTCCCAGCTAAATAAACTTGGAAAATTTCACCTGATTCTGTTGACGAAGGAGAGTTGGGGCAGCTGAAGGTGCGCGGCGAAAGGATTGCTCCTCACGAGCCACCGGGGCCCTGAGCCTCAGGAGGCTCTGGGGGCTCAGGTGGTTCCTTGAGGACCGTCTCCATTTCCGTCAGGACGGCGTGGTGCCTGGCCTCCTGAGCCGCTAGAATGCGCTGCAAGTTGCGCTGGTAGGCAGAAGACACGCTCGGCAGGCCAAAGGGCATGCGAACGTAGCTGTGCGGTGGGCCCTCGCAGCGTCCCACGTGTGAAGGCCAGAAAAGCTCCTGAGAAGCGGCCCTGTTGAGCCCTGGGACATCGATGCAGACGCGCAGCCCAGCATCCTCGCCTGGATGGGAAGTTGCGACTCGTGAGCGGCGGTCACCGCGCATGGCCCTTGCGTCTTGCAATTCCTGGGTGGTCTTGGTGATGAACTCCTGAACGGTGGGCGATCCTTGCCCTGTGCCCTCCTGAGGGAAACGTGCCGCGAAGCACGCCTCCAAGTGGTGCCCAAGCGCCTCCCTCGTGATGTGAGCAAGGTCTGAGGCCCTCCAGAAGAAAGCCCCCGAGCCCTGCCCAAGAAGGGCGCCGGACGCGCCTTCCTATGCGATGGAGGGAGGCGCCTCTGGAGCGGGCGCTGATCCTGACGAGGCTCCAGCTGCGACGCCACCCTCCTGAGGTCCTGCACGGCGCAGCTGCTTCTTCTTCTTGGGGATGACCTCAGGGGGGCCCTCGCCCTTGCTGTCGGGGTCGTCGATTGCTGCAGCTTGGAAGGCATGCTCGAGGGAGCACACCGCATCTCTTTCTTCACATGGGACCGTGATGATCCCGCCGCTCTCCGGCATCTTGAGGACATTGTAGCCGTGATGGGTCACGGCCATGAACTTGGCCAGGGCTGGGTACCCGAGGATGGCATTGTACGGCAGACGGGTGTGCGCGACGTCAAAGTCGATGAGCTCAGTGCGGTAGTTCTTGCGTTCTCCGAAGGTGACGGGGAGGCGGACCTGCCCTATAGGTGTGGTGGAACCATTGGTCACTTCTGAGAAAGGCTTGGTAGGCTGAAGCTAGTCATATGGAACTTGGAGGTTGTCGAACGTGTCGACGGACAGGACGTTGAGCCCTGCGCCGCTGTCGATGAGGGTCTTGGTAACTTGCACGTTGCTGATGACTGGGGAGCAAATCATCGGGAGGGCACCAGCGGTAGCTGCGCACTTGAGCTGATCTGCCGAGTTGAACGTGATGGGGCACTGGGACCATCTGAGCGGGCATGTGGCCTCGAGCTTGGGGAGGACTGCATTCACTTCACGAGCAAACTGCTTGAAGATACGCTGCGAGGCTGGGGCCTGGGCTCCGCCCAAGATGCAGGCAATAGCACGCGGCTCCTGGAAGCCCCCAACCCCCTCGTCTTGATGGTGGTCGTCATTCCTTCTTGGCAGTGGCGGCAGTGGAGGGAGCCAGCGTTGCCTTGAGGACGATCCTCAGGAGGCTGATCCTGCCAGCGGTCCTCACGAGGCCGGTCGCGCCACTCCTGGCGTGGGCCACGGTCGTCCCAGCGTCCGCCGCCACGTCCTCCTACTCGGCCGTAGCCCCGGTCGCCGCGCTTGGAGCGTTGACCGAAGCGTCCTTCGTGAATGGCTCTTAGCTCTTGACAGTCGCTGGTGTTGTGGGTATTCAGGTTGTGGAAGGCGCAGAACGGACGGCTGCTCTTGGATGACTCCGGTTGGTCTCTGCCACGCTTGGTGTCTAGTTCCGCTACAAGCACGACTGCTCCCTTGCGCTTCACGTCCTTGGCCTTGGCTTTCTTCTCATCCGGGTCTGCGGCTGGGAGCTCGAGGAGGGAGAGGAGCCCCTCCTCAGCTCTTGCGCACTTGGTCGCCAGGTTGAACAACTCTAGGAACGTGCACAACTCCTTGTGGACAGCAAGCTCTTCCTTCATCTTGACGCCGCGGACGCCATCAGAGAATGCAGAGATGATGGTCTCGTCCGTCACCTTGGGGATCTTGAGGCGGACGTCGTTGAAGCGCTGGATGTACTTCTGGAGGGTCTCTCCCGGCTGCTGCTTGACGCGGCGCAGGTCACCCGTAGCCGGCGGGCGGTCGCGAGTGCCCTGGAAGTTGGCGACGAAGCGGTTGCGCATCTCGTCCCAGGAGGAGATCAAGCCCGGTGGCAGGTTCAGGAGCCAGGAGCGGGCACCATCCTTGAGAGCCATGGGAAACTAGTTTGCCATGACTTTATTGTCGCCGTTGGCTGCTTCAATGCTCAGCTCGTAGAGCTGCAAGAACACCGCAGGGTCGGGGGTGCCGTCGTAGCGAGGAGGCAGATCCGGCTGGAACTTGCCTCGCCAGGCGACGCTACACAGCTCGGGGGTGAAAGCGCGGCAGTCGGCTGTGGTCACCAGGGCCCGCCTTGGGGTGGAGCTTGGTCTTGATGGGGTCCGCGCCCTGCCGCTATAGGTGGCGTGCGGTCTTGTCGCAGCAGTCGGTCCTGGCGCGGTGGTGCGAGGAGCGGCGGGGCGTTTTCTTGCGGCAGAGGGACTTCTTGACAGCTTCTCTCTTCATGCGCAGGCGCTGGATGCGGTGGGTCGCGTCGTGGAGCCGCGCGTCTTGGTGCTAGGGCGCCGTCTTGATGCAGAGGTGGTGGAGGCGCTCCGTGAGCCACGTCGCCCGTGGCTGGCGGAGGGCGAGGCAGAGAGAGGGACGGCGCCGGGGAGCCACCCATGGCGCGTACGAGCTCGGCGATACGGTCGAGCCAGTCCTCATAGAGGTCGTCGACCGGGTGGTAGCGCAGGAGCTCGTGCGCCATGAGGAGCGCAGCCCGCGCGTCCATGGGAGCACGACGTGCATGGGACGAAGAACCGGCCGGGGTCAGCGATGGAGTGGCAGTTCGGCCATCCCGCCGCACCGAGGGGTGCAGCGAGGATGCTTGCTGCTCATTCCCCGCTGCGCCGGTGACAGTGTTGGCGGCAGGCGATGGGGAACAACGAGGTGGCCTGTCGATGGGAGCCGTCTGAGTAACGCGGGCGGCGAGGGCAGCCCGGCGCTCAGCACGAGCGCGGCGAGCGTCCGCCATGGAGACGACGGAGCAATGGGGCGCGGAGCGACGAAAGGAAGCTTCGACGCACCCCTACCTGGTGCGCCAAATATCGGATCACGGGTTCCGGCAAAACCCTCGAGGTTCGAACACTGGGGTGCGCGCGAAGATCTCCTCCCTACCGATCCACGTCCTAGCTCTCTAAGATCTCGCGGACGAACTCGACGAACTCACAAGACAAAGACACAAGATTTATACTGGTTCGGGCCACCGTTGTGGTGTAATACCCTACTCCAGTGTGGTGGTGGTGGAATGCCTCTTGGGCTGATGATGAACAGTACAAGGGGAAGAACAGCCTCTTGAGGTTGAGGTGTTCTTGTGCTTGATGAACTTGTGTGGGTGAGATGCCTCTGAATGAGTTATCCCCTACGGTGGTGGCTAGTTCTACTTATATAGGCCCTGGTCCTCTCCCCAAATATTGAGCGGGAAGGGAGCCAACAACGGCCAATTTGAAAGGGGACAGCTAGTACAGCTTATCCTGACAAAAGCGGTCTTCGCCTGCAAAAGGCTCTGGTGGTGACGCCGTCTTGGGCTCCATGGTGACCTCCGTCTTGCCATCCCGCTGGTCTTGGTCTTGTTGCACCGATATGGAAACCTTTGCTTGATGCCTCGGTACTCCACGCCTGCGCTTGCCCCCTTAGCGCCAAAGAGGAAACAAGGACGCTGCGTGCGCTGGCGCCCGCCTGGTCTCGGTCGTCATGGCTCACATCACGAGGACCTCGCGAGGTTTGCCTTGCCTTGATCTCTCCACCCCTCATGAGCCTGCCTGGCGAGGCCGCTCCTGACGAGGTCTTGCGTCGCCCACCTCGCGAGGCTTGGCCCCTCGCGAGTGTCTTGAATGCCTTGTCGATGAAGATGGGTCGTACGGGCCTGCTAGCTCAGCCACGCCGTGGGCCGCAGGCAGGCAGTCTGGGGACCCCAGGTCCCAGAACACCGACAGGTACACAGCATTGCATACATGATAGAACCTATGGCTCAAGCATAGGGAATGACTTTCATTTTCTCTCTATCTTCTGCAGTGGTCGGGCATTGAGTTTGACTCAACTTCACACCTTGTAACACAGGCAAGAACCCTTTCTTTGCTTGATCCATTTTGAACTTCTTCAAAAATTTATCAAGGTATGTGCTTTGTGAAATTCCAATTAAGCGTCTTGATCTATCTCTATAGATATTGATGCCTAATATATAAGCAGCTTCACCGTGGTCTTCCATTGAAAAATTCTTATTCAAGTATCCTATTATGCCATTCAGAAATTCAGTATCATTTCCGATCAACAATATGTCATCCACATATAATATCAGAAATGCTATAGTGCTCCCACTCACTTTCTTGTAAATACAGGCTTCTCCAAAGTCTGTATAAAACCATATGCTTTGATCACACTATCAAAGTGTATATTCCAACTCTGAGATACTTGCAGCAGTACATAAATGGATCGCTGGAGCTTGCACACTTTGTTAGCACCTTTTGGATCGACAAAACCTTCTGGTTGCATCATATACAACTCTTCTTTTAGATATTCATTAAGGAATGCAGTTTTGACATCCATTTGCCAAATTTCATAATCATAAAATGCGGTAATTGCTAACATGATTCGGACGGACTTAAGCATCGCTACAGGTGAGAAGGTCTCATCGTAGTCAACTCCTTGAACTTGTCAAAAACCTTTTGCAACAAGTCGAGCTTTGTAGACAATAACATTACCGTCAGCGTCAGTCTTCTTCTTGAAGATCCATTTATTCTCTATGGCTTGCCGATCATCGGGCAAGTCAACCAAAGTCCACACTTTGTTCTCATACATGGATCCCATCTCAGATTTCATGGCCTCAAGCCATTTCGCGGAATCTGGGCTCATCATCACTTCCTCATAGTTCGGAGGTTCGTCATGGTCAAGTAACATGACTTCCAGAACAGGATTACCGTACCACTCTAGTGCGGATCTTACTCTGGTTGACCTACGAGGTTTGGTAGTAACTTAGTCAGAAGTTTCAAGATCATCATCATTAGCTTCCTCGCTAATTGGTGTAGGAATCACTGGAACTAATTTCTGTGATGAGCTACTTTCCAATTCGAGAGAAGGTACAATTACCTCATCAAGTTCTACTTTCCTCCCACTCACTTCTTTCAAGAGAAACTCCTTCTCTAGAAAGGATCCATTTTTAGCAACGAATATCTTGCCTTCGGATCTGTGATAGAAGGTGTACCCAACACTCTCTTTTGGGTATCCTATGAAGACACATTTCTCCGATTTGGGTTCGAGCTTATCAGGTTGAAGCTTTTTCACATAAGCATCGCAGCCCCAAACTTTAAGAAACGACAACTTGGGTTTCTTGCCAAACCACAGTTCATATGGTGTCGTCTCAACGGATTTAGATGGTGCCCTATTTAACGTGAATGCAGCCGTCTCTAAAGCATAACCCCAAAATGATAGCGGTAAATCAGTAAGAGACATCATAGATCGCACCATATCTAATAAAGTGTGGTTACGACGTTCGGACACACCATTACGCTGTGCTGTTCCAGGTGGCGTGAGTTGCAGACTATTCCACATTGTTTCAAATGAAGACCAAACTCGCAACTCGAATATTCTCCTCCACGATCAGATTGTAGAAACTTTATTTTCTTGTTATGATGATTTTCCACTTCGCTCTGAAATTCCTTGAACTTTTCAAATGTTTCGGACTTATGTTTCATCAAGTAGATATACCCATATCTGCTCAAATCATCTGTGAAGGTCAGAAAATAACGATACCCGCCACGAGCATCAATACTCATCGGACCACATACATCAGTATGTATTATTTCCAACAAGTCTGTTGCTCGCTCCATTGTTCCGGAGAACAGAGTCTTCGTCATCTTGCCCATGAGGCATGGTTCGCAAGCATCAAGTGATTCATAATCAAGTGATTCGAAAAGCCCATCAGCATGGAGTTTCTTCATGTGCTTTACACCAATATGACCTAAACGGCAGTGCCACAAATAAGTTGCACTATCATTATTAAACTTATATCTTTTGGTTTCAATACTATGAATATGTGTATCACTACTATCAAGATTCAGTAAAAATAGACCACTCATCAAGGGTGCATGACCATAAAAGATATTACTCATGTAAATAGAACAACCATTATTCTCTGATTTAAATGAATAACCATCTCGCATCAAACAAGATCCAGCTATAATGTTCATGCTTAACGCTGACACCAAATAACAATTATTCAGGTCTAAAACTAATCCCGAAGGTAGATGTAGAGGTAGCGTGCCGATGACGATCACATCGACTTTGGAACCATTTCCCACGCGCATCGTCACCTCGTCCTTAGCCAATCTTCATTTAATCCGTAGCCCCTGTTTCGAGTTGCAAATATGAGGAACTGAACCAGTATCAAATACCCAGGCGCTACTACGAGCATTAGTAAGGTACAGATCAATAACATGTATATCAAATATAACTTTCACTTTGCCATCCTTCTTATCCGCCAAATACTTGGGGCAATTCTGCTTCCAGTGACCAGTTCCTTTGCAGTAGAAGCACTCAGTCTTAGGATTAGGTCCAGAATTGGGTTTCTTCACTTGAGCAGCAACTTGCTTGCCATTCTTCTTGAAGTTCCCCTTCTTCCCTTTGCCCTTATTCTTGAAACTAGTGGTCTTGTTGACCATCAACACTTGATGCTCCTTCTTGATTTCTACCTCCGCAGCCTTTAGCATCGTGAAGAGCTCGGGAATTGTCTTATCCATCCCTTGCATATTATAGTTCATCACAAAGCTTTTGTAGCTTGGTGGCAGTGATTGAAGAACTCTGTCAATGACACTATCAACCGGAAGATTAACTCCCAGCTGAGTCAAGTGATTGTGGTCCCCAGAAATTCTGAGTAGATGTTCACTGACATAACTATTCTCCTCCATTTTGTAGCTGTAGAACTTATTGGAGACTTCATATCTCTCAATCCGGGCATTTGCTTGAAATATTAACTTCAACTCCTGGAACATCTCATATGCCCCATGACGTTCAAATCGTCGTTGAAGTCCCAGTTCAAAGCCGTAAAGCATGGCACACTGAACTATCGAGCAGTCATCAGCTTTGCTCTGCCAGGCGTTCAAAACGTCCGGCGTTGCTCCTGTAGCGGGTTTGGCACTCAGCGGTGCTTCCAGGATGTAATTCTTCTGTGCAGCAATGAGGATAATCCTCAAGTTACGGACCTAGTCCGTGTAGTTGCTACCATCATCTTTCAACTTAGCTTTCCCTAGGAACGCATTAAAATTCAACGGAACAGTAGCGCGGGCCATTTATCTACAACAACATAGACATGCAAAATACTATCAGGTACTAAGTTCATGATAAATTGAAGTTCAATTAATCATATTACTTAAGAACTCCCACTAAGATAGACATCCCTCTAATCATCTAAGTGATCACGTGATCCATATCAACTAAACCATGTCCGATCATCACGTGAGATGGAGTAGTTTTCAATGGTGAACATCACTATGTTGATCATATCTACTATATGATTCACGCTCAACCTTTCGGTCTCAGTGTTCTGAGGCCATGTCTGCATATGCTAGGCTCGTCAAGTTTAACCCGAGTATTCTGCGTGTGCAAAACTGGCTTGCACCCGTTGTATGTGAACGTATAGCTTATCACACCCGATCATCACGTGGTGTCTCGGCACGATGAACTATAGCAACGGTGCATACTCAGGGAGAACACTTGTACCTTGAAATTTAGTGAGAGATCATCTTATAATGCTACCGCTGTACTAAGAAAAATAAGATGCATAAAGGATAAACATCACATGCAATAAATATAAGTGATATGATATGGCCATCATCATCTTGTGCCTTTGATCTCCATCTCCAAAGCACCATCATGATCACCATCGATCTCCATCTCCAAAGCACCATCATGATCACCATCGTCACCGGCTTGACACCTTGATCTCCATCGAAGCATCGTTGTCGTCTCGCCAACTATTGCTTCTATGACTATCGCTACCGCTTAGTGATAAAGTAAAGCAATTACATGGCGATTGCATTTCATACAATAAAGCGACAACCATATGGCTCCTGCCAGTTGCCGATTACTGTTACAAAACATGATCATCTCATACAACAATTTAGGGACAATTGCATTTTTGCCCCTAGTTGGTTCCTACCCATGGGTTTTGCCCTTACTTTTTGAGCTTGCTCAGTTTTGCCCTTACTTTTTCCGTCGTGGTCACTCAAATGCCCTTTGACCGTTTGACCAAAACTTTGAAAATTCATAACTAATTCATATGAACTCAGAAAAATGCAAATAAGATATCAATATGTTCAGATAAACATTACCTTTATGTGCATATCATTTGCATTCAGGACAAAATCACCCTTTAAACTACCTGAGGTAATTAATTTTATTAACATTATTAAAAATAAAAAGGTATAAACAATATTTGTTTCATGAATAAAAATTACATGCAATGTAGGTGATGTTTACTGAACATCCTGATATCTTATTTGCATTTTTCTGAGTTCGTATCAATTTGTTATGAAGTTTCCAAATAATGGTCAAAGCCGTTAGAACATTCATAACAAGATGATACGAACTCAGAAAAATGCAAATAAGATATCTGGATGTTCAAAAAACATCACCTACATTTGCATGTAATTTTTATTCATGAAAAATATATTGTTTATACCTTTTTATATTTAATAATGTTAATAACATTAATTACCTCAGGTAGTTTAAAGGGTGCTTTTGTCCTGAATGGAAATGATATGCACATAAAGGTAATGTTTATCTGAACATTTTGATATCTCATTTGCATTTTTCTGAGTTCATATGAATTAGTAATGAATTTTCAAAGTTTTGGTCAAACGGTCAAAGGGCATTCGAGGGACCACGACGGAAAAAGTAAGGGCAAAACTGAGCAAGCTCGAAAAGTAAGGGCAAAACCCGTGGGTAGGAACCAACTAGGGGTAAAAATGTTATTGTCCCAACAATTTATATATCATCACATATTGACCATATCACATCACAGCAAGCCCTGCAAAAACAAGTTAGACATCCTCTACTTTGTTGTTGCAAGTTTTACATGGTTGCTACGGGCTTAGCAAGAACCGTTCATAGCTACGCATCAAAATCACAACGATTTTTCGTCAAGTGTGCTGTTTTAACCTTCAACAAGGACCGGGCGTAGTCACACTCGATTCAACTAATGCTGGAGAAACAGACACCCACTAGCCACCTGTGTGCAAAGCACGGCGGTAGAACCAGTCTCATGAACGCGGTCATGTAATGTCGGTCTGGGCCGCTTCATCCAACAATACCGCCGAATCAAAGTATGACATGCTGGTAAGTAGTATGACTATTATCGCCCACAACTCTTTGTGTTCTACTCGTGCAGATAACATCTACGCATAGACCTGGCTTGGATGCCACTGTTGGGGAACGTAGTATTTCAAAAAAATTCCTACGATCACGCAAGATCTATCTAGGAGAAGCATAGCAACAAGCGGGCAGAGTGTGTCCACGTACCCTCGTAGACCGAAAGCGGAAGCGTTTAGTAACGCGGTTGATGTAGCCGAAGGTCTTCGCGATCCAACTGATCAAGTACCAAACGCATGGCACCTCCGCGATCTGCACACGTTCAGCTCAATGACATCCCTCGAACTCTAGATCCAGCTGAGGCCGAGGGGGAGTTTCGCCAATTCGATGGCGTGGTGACGGTGATGATGAAGTTACCGACGCAGGACTTCGCCTAAGCACTACGACAATATGACCGAGGTGGAAAACTGTGGAGGGGGGCACCACACACGGCTAAGAGATCAACTTGTGTGTCTATGGGGTGCCCCTCCCCCGTATATAAAGGAGGGGAGGGGGCGGCCGGCCTCAAGGGGCGTGCCCAGGGGGGAATCCTACTCCTACTAGGAGTAGGTTCCCCCCTTTCCTAGTCAAACAAGGAGGGGAAGGGAGGAGGAAGGGGAGAGAAGGAATGAGGGGGGCGCCGCCCCCACCCCTTGTCCAATTCGGACAAGGGGGGCGCCACCTCCTGGCCGGCCCTCTCTCCTCTAAGGCCCATGGTGGCCCACTAACTTCCCCGGGGGGGTTCCGGTAACCCTCCGGCACTCCGGTTTTATCCGAAACTCTCTGGAACAGTTCCGATGTCCGAACGACATGGTCCAATATATCAATCTTTATGTCTCGACCATTTCGAGACTCCTCGTCATGTCTGTGATCTCATCCGGACTCCGAACAACCTTCGGTACATCAAATCACATAAACTCATAATACCAATCATCATCGAACATTAAGCGTGCGGACCCTAAGGGTTCGAGAACTATGTAGACATGACCGAGACACATCTCCGGTCAATAACCAATAGCAGAGCCTGGATGCTCATATTGGCTCCCAGATATTCTACGAAGATCTTTGTCGGTCAAACCGCATAACAACATACGTTGTTCCCTTTGTCGTCGGTATGTTACTTGCCCGAGATTCGATCGTCGGTATCATCATACCTAGTTCAATCTCGTTACCGGCAAGTCTCTTTACTCGTTCCGTAATGCATCATCCCGCAACTAAAGTTTTAGTCACATTGCTTTTAAGGCTTATAGTAATGTGCATTACCGAGAGGGCCCAGAGATACCTCTCCGACAGTCGGAGTGACAAATCCTAATCTCGATCTATGCCAACTCAACAGACACCATCGGAGACACCTGTAGAGCATCTTTATAATCACCCAGTTACGTTGTGACGTTTGATAGCACACTAAGTGTTCCTCCGGTACTAGTGAGTTGCTTAATTTCATAGTCATAGGAACATGTATATGTCATGAAGAAAGCAATAGCAATAAACTAAACGATCATAGTGCTAAGCTAACGGATGGGTCTTGTCCATCACATCATTCTCTAATGATGTGATCCCGTTCATCAAATGACAACACATGTCTATGGCTAGGAAAGTTAACCATCTTTGATTAACGAGCTAGTCTAGTAGAGGCATACCAGGGACACTCTGTTTGTCTATGTATTCACACACGTACTAAGTTTCCGGTTAATACAATTCTAGCATGAATAATAAACATTTATCATGATATAAGGAAATATAAATAACAACTTTATTATTGCCTCTAGGGCATATTTCCTTCAAGTTTCTGACCAGAAACTTGCCAACAAGCTCAAGTCTCATACGGTTGGCCTGGCAGTTTGCCGTCACCCTTACTAGACCTAACACTGCACGGACAACACCCCAGACATGGTTTGGCAACGAGTGGGCATTGTTTTGACCATGCCAGCGTGGTGACTGCGTGTGGACACGGCTCTGTCAGCGCGCCCGACACGCTCTGCGTCGCGCCTGAGCATTTGTGCATCACGTGATCGATCCAGAGCTTGCCGACGACTGTTGTATCATGCCACCACCTTCGTCTCTTCACCCTTGACCGCTCCCTGGCGCTCGCCGACGCCGGAGATGCCGTAGTGAGCACGGGCATGTCGCGGCCAAAAGCCACAGTGCGCCCCGTGCCCCTGTCTTCTTCCTCCACCGCATCATGTGCTCGTCCGCACCTTTGCACAGCTCCCGCGTGATCACTGAGCCCCTCCAGTGCTCGTTGACGCAGTTCGTTGTCGCTCGCCGGCTTCCAGAGAGCTCCGGTGGAGCCACGTACCCCCTTCCCCTCCGGCTATAAATCCTAGCACCTCCCTCCATTCTGAGCATCCCAAACCATCCACCCAACCTCCACAACGCAGTAGGATAGCCGTAGCCCCGCCAGGCAGGCCTCTGGCCGCCATCCCTGACCCGAGCTCGCCGGCAATCCACCGCAGCCCTCCACCTTGCTCTGGTGCCTCTCGAGCTAAAGGAACCACTTAGGCGACTCCCTGAGGGTTCACTGGTGCCGTCTGGACGCGCTGCAGCCCCTAGGACCGCCCCAATCCGTCGTCTTCATCCTCTCCGGCGAGACCTGACCGCAGCCGCCGCTCGCGAGCTTAGTTGCGGCTGCTCCGGCCACCTCTCGTCAAGCCATGGGTACATGTAGGTGTGCCTCGACCCCCTCTATCATTCTATCCTTTTGGATCGGACCAAGGAGCCCTCCTCGCCGGCGTGAGCTCCGGCGAAGCCCCGCCGCGCTCTGTTTCTCTCTCTCCCCCCTCTCTCCTGACCAGTGGGGCCCGCTATCAGCCTCTCCACTCTCGCCCGAAGTGGTACGAGTGGAGGTGTATTCTGAGAATACGTCTTCTACGTCACCCCCCCTGGTTTTCTGTTTATTAAAAATTTAATTCAAAATTTGACCAGTACCTTGACCAGCCATAACTCCTAAACTACAAGTCCAAATGAGTTGATTCTTTTTGGCATTGTGTTTGTTTTGAAAAGTTCTAGCAGCAGACCAAAGTTGAGATTTTTCCTTGCTGTCTAGAATTTCTGGTGATTTTCAGAGTGGTTCTTGATATTCTATTTTGCTGTTTTTAAATATTTTCAAAGAGAGAAGCTTGTCTTGAAGATCACCAGGAGGAGTGTGAACCTCCTCTGCACTAAGGCAAGCCACACCAACATTTGGATGGTGTCACTTCAATATCTATGATCTTTCCAACTTGAATATGAGTTATTTGCATGCATTTAAATTATTTAAATAAATATTGCTTAGTGCTAGTTATGTTGCCATGATTGAATTACTTTAGTATGGTACTGGTTGAATGCTTGAGCTAGTTTAAGTCAGTAGAAGAAACTTTCATTGAAGTGTTTATGCTTGCATGAATAATGATAGTTTTTTATGATAAAATGATATTATTATTTTTTAGATAATTAAAATGATGAATGCTAATAACCAATTTAGTTGATGAATAGTGCAAGTAAGATATTTTGATGATGTGATCTATTGCTTTGAGGGATATGTTTTGAATGCTTAGTAGTTGCATGATCATGGCCTATGATGACTCGAGTTATTTTATTTACAAGATTAACCTGATGTTAATCCAACTTGAACATAACGTTGATCGAGTCATGGTGCCACTGAATCGGGTTTTTCCCAGTGCGACCACATTTACCTTTATGGGGAGGTCTTGATTCGGTCCATTGCCGTGCCTCCGGTTGGTACCTCCAATGAGGGAAGGTTATGGGCGTGCGGTACCCTGGCCCGGTAAGCAGACATAACCTTGTGTGCCCGTTTGTTGTTATGGTACCTTGTCCCCGTTTGGGACCATTTTTACCACGACAGTGGCCGTTGATGCCTTTGGTAGGCACGGGGCTACCCATGACTTAGTCCAGTGGGGAGTTGGTCGGAGTGGTCGGGAGAGTGTCATGGCAATGGGAGGGTTTCGTCGGAATGCCGTTGGTCCACCCAAATGGGATGACGAGGCCATGGATTCCGTGGTGTGGGTAAAGTGCGTTACCTCTGCAGAGTGTATTTAATCTATCGATAGACACGTCCTTGGTTACGGACATAGCTCGTGAGTAAGTCACACCATGGATCAACATTAATAAATAAACTTGCACACTAAGGTCTCATTGTTGGCACTGGTTATGAGATGAATTTTGTGGGATCATGAATATGATAGTGGCGAGAACCAAAGTGTTGGTTTCGTTTGTGATCCAGGTATGATCACCGTTTGGTTACGAGGTAACCCGTGTGGTAAGAGAGTCCGAGTGACTCAGTACACATGTTGATTTCACCGCATCTGTAGTATCATGTTGCATTGCATTAAACTGATTAATCGTCATGATATTGTTTGCCATTATGCTTATGCTTGTTGTGAGCTTGCAAGTACATTCAATGTACTGACCTGGCGTGTCATGCCAGATTTCAGGCAAGTCGTTTCGGATTGGAGAGCTTCCCGTGTCTAGATCGTGTCCACATCGGTGTCCCTGTGCTATGGAGTTCCACTTCATCGTCGTTCCGCTGCCGCGTAATTATCGTGATCGAGGCCCCTTCATGTTCATTAAATAATGTACATACTGTTCAACCACGCCGTGTGTGCCGCTTGGCCTCGCTACTTGATGTAATATCAGACCTATGTTCCGCTGGTATTAATAAAGCGGTTGTTTTCTGTACCAAGTTGTTGTGTGTTACCAGAAGACTTGATCTCTAGGCTGGCAATGCAAGGTAAACCGGTTGCTCTGAGCCGGGGTGCCACACTCGTGCATGCATGCAACAGTCACACATACACATGGACGCAAAAATGCGCGCGACGCCCTAATGCACGCATGTCCGAGCACACGACAAAACACACATGATCACGCTCAAGTGCTCAACCTACACGTGCATGCACACACGTACTCAGCAAGGGTGAGCTAGTGACCGTATAAACACCGGAAAATGTATATATTGAGAGCAATGAGCGTATTATGTAGTCCACTGACCGTATTTTTACAAATATACAGTGACAGGCAGTGTATTTATCTCGTTTGAAAATAAGCCATATTAACCAGAAAGGAGGCAGTATGGACTAGCATCACTTTGTTGTGTCCCATCAACTTGCCGAACGAGGAGAAGCTTGCAGGACGGGAGAAGCTTGTGCACGGTGGCTCGCAGGACAAGGAGAAACTTTTGACTAATGCAAGCTCTCCCTCGCTCAGGCGGTGGACGTGCAACAGTTAATTCGGAGTCAGATTGCCAGAAGCATACACTATACTAGTACTATTATTGTTCGACTTCACGAAGAGGCGAACAGCCAAGCGCAAAGTTTACTAGTACTAGTACTGCTACTATAGAGGTATGTACTACTACTAGGAATCGGATGGAGGAGCGTCTGCACTCTTATTTTATTTTAAAATGTGATAAAGCAATCTTCAACACATTTGGTTCTCTTCGAGGGTTCTCGCATGTGATAATGGAAGTTGATTGCATGGAACACTCGCCACAATTCTCGCTTAATTCTGGCTCATATCCTATTACAAATAGGAGCGCTCGGTAATATTTTATCTTTTTTTGTTATTCAGCATGTAAACAGGTTAGCAAACCTTGCGGCGCATCTTTGTGTGAACCGTGCTTGCTGCACTTTGAATGTGGCCGAGAGCTGGCTTGATGAAACACCTCGCTTCCTTCTTCTTTTTTTGCGGGGTACCTCGCTTCCTAGTGACCAGTCTCTTGGCTGATCATCCTAAGAATGCTTATATATGAATAAAGCTCTCTCATTTACCCGCAAAAAAGATTCAGCCATATTAACCGAAAGGAGGGAGTATGGACTAGCACTACTTTTTGGTGTGTCTCGTTGATACGTCTCCGTCGTATCTACTTTTCCAAACACTTTTGCCCTTGTTTTGGACTCTAACTTGCATGATTTGAATGGAACTATCCCGGACTGACGTTGTTTTCAGCAGAATTCCCATGGTGTTATTTTTGTGCAGAAACAAAAGTTCTCGGAATGACTTGAAACTTCACGGAGAATACTTTTGGAATTAATAAAAAATACTGGCAAAAGAATCAAGGCCAGGGGGGCCACACCTGTCCACGAGGGTGGGGGCGCGCCTACCCCTTGGGCGCGCCCCCTGCCTCGTGGGCCCCCTGGTGCTCCACCGACCTCAACTCCAACTCTATATATTCACGTTCGGGGAGAAAAAATCAGAGAGAAGGATTCATTGCGTTTTACGATATGGAGCCGCCGCCAAGCCCTAATCTCCTTGGGAGGGCTGATCTGGAGTCCGTTCGGGGCTCCAGAGAGGGGAATCCGTCGCCATCGTCATCATCAACCTTCCTCCATCACCAATTTCTTGATGCTCACCGCCGTGTGTGAGTAATTCCATCATAGGCTTGCTAGACGGTGATGGGTTGGATGAGATTTACCATGTAATCGAGTTAGTTTTGTTAGGGTTTGATCCCTAGTATCCAATATGTTCGGAGATTGATGTTGCTATGACTTTGCTATGCTTAATGCTTGTCACTAGGGCCCGAGTGCCATGATTTCAGATCTGAACCTATTATGTTTTCATGAATATATGTGAGTTCTTGATCCTATCTTGCAAGTCTATAGTCACCTACTATGTGTTATGATCCGGCAACCCCGAAGTGACAATAATCGGGACCACTCCCGGTGATGACCTTAGTTTGAGGAGTTCATGTATTCACTATGTGTTAATGCTTTGGTCCAGTACTCTATTAAAAGGAGGCCTTAATATCCATTAGTTTCCAATAGGATCCCGCAGCCACGGGAGGGTAGGACAAAAGATGTCATGCAAGTTCTTTTCCATAAGCACGTATGACTATATTCGGAATACATGCCTACATTACATTGATGAATTGGAGCTAGTTCTGTGTCACCCTATGTTATAACTATTACATGAGGAATCGCATCCGGCATAATTCTCCATCACCGATCCAATGCCTACGAGATTTTCACATATTGCTCTTTGCTTAGTTACTTTACCGTTGCTACTGTTACAATTACTACAAAACGGCTACTGTTACTTTTGCCACCGTTACCGCTACTTCCATACTACGTTGCTACTAAATACTTTGCTGCAAATACTAAGTTATCTAGGTGTGGTTGAATTGACAACTCAACTGCTAATACTTGAGAATATTCTTTGGCTCCCCTTGTGTCGAATCAATAAATTTGGGTTGAATACTCTACCCTCAAAAACTGTTGCGATCCTCTATACTTGTGGGTTATCAAGACTATTTTATGGCGCCGTTGCTGGGGAGCATAGCTCTATTCTTTGAGTCACTTGGGATTTATATCTACTGGTCGCTATGAGGAACTTGAAATATGAAAGAACCAAGATTTTTCCCTCAACTACGAGGGGAGGTAAGGAACTGCCATCTAGCTCTGCACTTGATTCACCTTCTGTTTTGAGTAAGCTTGCGACACCTATACCTTCTTCTTCTATTAATTCTTATATCTCGCATGTTATTGATGATGCCACTTCTGCTATGCATGATACTCATGATGAAACTACTTCTATGCTTGATACTACTATGCCACTAGGTGAATTTCTTGATGAACAACTTGCTAGGGCTAGAGAGAATGAAATTATTGGAACTAATAATATTGATGAAAGTGATGATGAAGATTCTCCCCCTAGATATGAATTGCCTGTTGTGCCTGAGGGTTATGTTATGGATGAAGAAACTGCTAGAGACTTTCTTGCTTGCAATGATAGGAATGATCTTAAGAAATTATTAGCTAAGCTGAAAGAAAAATCTCTGAATGCTAGAATGAAATATGACCCTGCTTTTGCCACTTCACCTATCTTTGTAACTGATAAGGATTATGATTTCTCTGTTGATCCTGAGATAATTACTTTGGTTGAATCTGATCCTTTTTATGGCTATGAATATGAAACTGTTGTGGCACATCTTACTAAATTAAATGATATAGCCACCCTGTTCACTAATGATGAGAAAACTCGCTACTACTATATCCTTAAATTGTTTCTGTTCTCATTAAAGGGTGATGCTAAGACATGGTTTAATTCTCTTGATCCTGGTTGTGTGCGTAGTCCCTAGGATATGATTTATTACTTCTCTTCTAAATATTTCCCCGCTCATAAGAAACAAGCTACTTTAAGGGAAATATATAATTTTGTGCAAATTGAAGAAGAGAGTCTCCCACAAGCTTGGGGGAGGCTTCTCCAATTACTTAATGCTTTGCCTGATCATCCTCTCAAGAAAAATGAAATACTTGATATCTTTTATAATGGACTAGTTGATGCTTCCAGAGACCACCTGGATAGTTGTGCTGGTTGTGTTTTCAGGGAAAGAACTGTTGATCAAGCTGATTGCTATTGAATAATATGTTGACTAATGAAAATAATTGGACACTTCTTGAACCAACTCCTAAGCCAACTCCGAAGAAAAGGGGTATTCTATTTCTCAGTCCTGAAGATATGCAAGAGGCAAAGAAATCTATGAAAGAAAAAGGTATTAAAGCTGAAGATGTTGAGAATTTACCTCCTATTGAAGAAATACATGGTCTTAATTTACTGCCTGTTGAAGAAATACATGGTCTTGATAACCCAACACAGGTAGTAAAGGTAAATTCTCTCTATAGATTTGATGAAGGTGATATTCCTCGTTATAAGTCTGCTAGCCAATGCTTAGATGAGTTTGATAATTTTATTGTTAAACAAGAAAACTTCAACGCTTATGTTGGTAGACAATTGAAACATAATGCTTATATGATTGAGCACTTGGGTGATTATATGTGTAGAGTTAAGGGTGAACTTAAACTCATTAGTAAACATGCTTCTATGGTTACCACTCAAGTAGAACAAGTGCTTAAAGCCCAGAATGATTTGCTCAATGAATTAAATAATAATAAGAATGATAATGATGTTAGAGTTATGACTAGAGGGGGTAAAATGACTCAGGAACCTTTGTATCCTGAGGGCTACCCTAAGAGAATTGAGCAAGATTCTCAGAGAACTAATGTTGATGCACCTAGTCCTTCTAAAAAGAAGAAAAAGAAAAATGATAGGACCTTGCATGCTTCTAGTGAACCTGTTGTTGACACACCTGAGAATCCCAATGATATTTCTATTTCTGATGTTGAAACACAATCTGGTGCTGAACATGAACCTAGTGATAATGTTAATGATGATGTTCATGTTGATGCTCAACCTAGCAATAACAATGATGTAGAAATTGAACCTGTTGTTGATCTTGATAACCCACAATCAAAGAATCAACATTATGGTAAGAGAGACTTTGTTGCTAGGATGCACGGAAAAGAAAGAGAACCATGGGTTCAAAAACCCATGCCCTTTCCTCCTAAACCATCCAAGAAAAAGGATGATGAGGATTTTGAGCGCTTTGCTGAAATGATTAGACCTATCTTCTTGCGTATGCGTTTTACTGATATGCTTAAAATGAATCCTTATGCTAAGTATATGAAGGATATTGTTACAAATAAGAGAAAGATACCGGAAGCTGAAATTTCCACCATGCTTGGTAATTATACTTTTAAGGGTGGAATACCTAAGAAACTAGGAGATCCAGGAGTACCAACTATACCATGCTCCATTAAAAGAAACTATGTTAGAACTGCTTTATGTGATCTTGGAGCAGGTGTTAGTGTTATGCCTCTCTCTTTATATCGTAGACTTGATTTGAATAAGTTGACACCTACTGAAATATCTTTGCAAATGGCTGATAAATCAACCGCTATACCTATCAGTATTTGTGAGGATGTGCCTGTTGTGGTTGCAAACGTTACTATTTTAACGGACTTTGTTATTCTTGATATTCCCGAGGACGATAGTATGTTGATTATCCTTGGTAGACCCTTTTTGAATACTGTAGGGGCTGTTATTGATTGCAACAAAGGCAATGTCACTTTTCATGTTAATGGAAATGAGCATACGGTACACTTTCTGAGGAAACAACCTCAAGTCCACAGTATCAATTCTATTGGAAAAATTCCATCGATTATTATTGGAGGTTTTGAATTTCTTCTTCCTACTGTCAAGAAGTAATATGATATTCTTATTGTTGGGGATGTGCATATCCCCATTGAGGTAACCTAGTGTTATTCGAAATTTCTCCGGTTCCATGTTATTCAGAATGAGTTTGTTAACAAGACTTGATCAACCTTGTTAGTGGATTCCTTTTGATGAGCATGAGATGGATGAAGTTAGAAAGCACAACCTTCTGTACCCTCCTTTTACTTTCTGTTATTTAGAATAAATAAAAGCAAAAATAGTATTTTCTGTCTGTTTTCTGAATTATCCGTTCAATAAAAAATACCCCGAAAATAAAAGTTTCCAAATGCCCCGAAAATGAAATATGATTTTTTAGAATATTTGAGAATATTTGGCACTGAGAACACACCAGAGGGGGCATCCACCTGGCCACGAGGGTGCAGGGCGAGCCCACCCCCTGGGCGCGCCCCCTGCCTCGTGGGCCCCTGGTGGCTCCCCTCCACTTATTCCAGCCACCACACACTCCTTCTCCCTCCCAAAAAAATCACCAACCAGCTCAAGCACGAGTTCTTGCTCATTTTGCTGCGATTTTCGATCTCCTTGCTCAAAGCTCCATTCACAAAACTGCTTTGGGGGATTGTTCTTTGGTATGTGACTCCTCCAATGGTCCAACTAGTTTTTGTTCTAGTGCTTTATTCATTGCAAATTTTTCTGCCTAGGTGACCCTGTTCTTGAGCTTGCATGTCAAATTTATATGGTCCCAAGTAGTTCTAATGCATGATATAGTCTCTAGGCACTTGTAGGAGTAGTTGCTATCAAATTTGTTGAGTTTGGTTCACTTTTATTTTAAGTTACTAAAAATTTCAGAATTTTTTAGAGAATGGTGAAGAGATTTTTGAGGGGATCTTCGAGCAGAAGCTCGAAGGACAAGCAAAGTGAAGAGGATAAGAGGCCCAAATATAATCTCCCTCGCACCGCGGAAGTTCGGCCGTGTGAATGGCCTTGTGATGAGTTCTTAACAACGGCTGGGATTCATGATGATTTTTATTCTTTGTTTGAGAATGCGGGCCTCACCGACTTCCTCCGCGACCAGCGCGAACAGTATCTCTTACTCACTAATATTTTTGTGCAAAATTTTTATTTCCATGCTAGGAGATCACCACCTTCGGTGGAATTTTATTTATATGATGAGCATAAGGAGATGTCCCTTTCTGATTTCTGCCGGGTCTGTAAGGTACCCCTTACTGGCAGCATAGAGGAACCACATTGTAATGACGTGGAAGGGTTTATTGATATGATTGCTGTAGGGGAAACGAGGAAAGTTTCCGATGCAAGAATTACTCGCATACATTTTCCGGTTCTGCGTTACTTTGCGATATTTGCTAGTAGATGTTTAATTGGTCGCGGAAACTGTGGCAACCTTAGTGCCCCTGATATTGTTATTTTTTGCCATGCTTTGTTTCGTGATAACACTTTTAGTCTAGGCGCTATCATTGCCAACCGGTTAAGTCTGAACCGCACGAAGGGTCCCATCTTGGGAGGTATCTTCGCCTCGCGCCTCGCTGCACACTTTAACATACCTATTAGGCATTATGAGAAAGAAGAAAAGGTGTTGCCTCCTATTTTTCTAGACTATAAGTGTATGGTAGCACATGATTTTATTGTTAAGAATAAGAAAAAGATGCTTAACTACAAACTGATATTTGATAAAAATCACCATGAGACTATTACTTTGCCTGCTCCTTCTTTGTTTGACTTATCTTCAGGCAAATATCTTGTTCTGCCAGAGGCATTTCATGCCTACCAGAACCCCACTTCAGCTACAGAGCAAGAGTAGGAGCCACAACCTGACTCTCCACGTCAGTCGGTTTACCAGCGGGATCCGGAGGGGATCGCCAATCAGTGGTACCCCGAGGCTCCATCTCAGTACGACCCCAACTATAACTTTGGATATCCGCCAGGCCAGTCGTGGCCATAGACCAACTTAGGCCAAAAGCCTAAGCTTGGGGGAGTACGTATTTCTCACCGACATTACATTCATGTTTACACACTCATTCTAGTTGTCGGTGCTCATACTTTTTCATTGTACTATCCATGCTAATTTATTTCCTTTTTATGCTTTCTTCTTGTGTGTTTGATAAACCTTAAGAAAAACAAAACAAAAATTAGTTGTAGCTTTTAGTTATTTACTTTCCATGCCAGTAGTAGTATTAATTAAAAGAAAACCCAAAAAGATTTCTCGTTCTTCTTTTGTTTGTTGGGAGCTTTCCCGTGTAAATAGTTTTATTTCTTTTCTTTTCTTTGGGGGTCGAGGGAGAAGACCATAATGAAAAATATAGAAGTGGCTCTTATATGCATTATTGTTGATTTAACCAAGAGCCCATATTACCTTGTCTTCTCCTTTGTATCAGATGCTTACAGATTCCAGCTTAGTCCAATGCATGTGCACTATTATTATTATTCACACCGTTCGGTCGTGCAAGTGAAAGGCAATAATGACGATATATGATTGATTGATTGAGATGAGAGAAGCTGGTATGAACT
This sequence comes from Aegilops tauschii subsp. strangulata, assembly GCF_002575655.3. NCBI lineage: Eukaryota > Viridiplantae > Streptophyta > Magnoliopsida > Poales > Poaceae > Aegilops > Aegilops tauschii. Next base: position 234,294,079 of record NC_053039.3, read on the forward strand.
CGACCTCTCTTGTTTTTGTAAATATGATTAGTTCATTGTTCCTGACTCAGCCTATTATGAATGAACATGTTTGCAATGACAATTAGATATTATAGTTGCTTATGCCATGCTTAATTAGCTAGGAGTTTATAATGGTTTACCTTGCGTGCCAACATGCTATTAAAATGGTTGTGATGTGGTATGATAGGGTGGTATTCTCCTTTGAATGATTCGAGTGACTTGACTTGGCACATGTTCACGCATGTAGTTGAGACAAAATCAACATAGCCTTCATGATATTTATGTTCATGGTGGATTATATCCTACTCATGCTTGCACTCAATGTTTATTAATTTTAATGCATGTTCATGACTGTTGTCGCTCTCAGTTGGTCGCTTCCCAGTCTTCTTCTAGCCTTCACTTGTACTAAGCGGGAATACTGCTTGTGCATCCACTTCCATAAACTCCAAAGTTATTCCATATGAGTCCACTATACCTTCCTATATGCGGTATCTACCTGCCGTTCCAAGTAAATTTGTATGTGCCAAAATCTAAACCTTCAAATGAAATTCTGTTTTGTATGCTCGAATAGCTCATGTATCAACTAGGTATGTCTGTATCTTCCATGCTAGGCGGGTTATTCTCAAGAGGAGTGGACTCCGCTCCTCACTCACGAGAAAATGGCTGGTCACCGGGATGCCCAGTCCCATGCTTTAAGCAAATCAAATCAAAATAATTGCAAATAGAACTCCCCCAGGGTTGTTGCTAGTTGGAGGCACTCATTTTTTCGAGCAAGCCATGGATTGATGCTTGTTGGTGGTGGGGGAGTATAAACTTTACTTCTGCTTGGGAACCGCCTATAATGTGTGTAGCATGGAAGATATCGAGATCTCTCGGTTGTTATGTTGACAATGAAATTATGCCGCTCAAAATATTATTCATCTTTGCTTTAAAATCGAGCTCTGGCACCTCTACAAATCCCTGCTTCCCTCTGTGAAGGGCCTATCTATTTACTTTTATGCTGAGTCATCACCCTCTTATTAAAAAGCACTAGCCGGAGAGCACCGCTGTCATTTGCATCCATTACTATTAATTTATATTGGGTATGACTATGACTGGATCTCTTTAACCATGAATTGCAATGTTTAGTCAGTCCTTGATCTTTAAAGGTGCTCTGCATTTATGTTTTGCGGTCTCAGAAAGGGCTAGCGAGATACCATCTTGTTATATCATATTATGATTGTTTTGAGAAAGTGTTGTCATCCGAGATTTATTATTATTGCTCGCTAGTTGATGATGCCATTGATATGAGTAAATATGAGACCTAAATGTTATTGTGAATATGGTTAGTTCATAATGTTTGCTGAAAACTTGAATACTGGCTTTACATATTTACAACAACAAGAGCAAACAGAGTTTGTAAAAGTTTTTCTTTATCACTTTCAGTTTGTCAACTGAATTGCTTGAGGACAAGCAAAGGTTTAAGCTTGGGGGAGTTGATACGTCTCCGTCGTATCTACTTTTCCAAACACTTTTGCCCTTGTTTTGGACTCTAACTTGCATGATTTGAATGGAGCTAACCCGGACTGACGCTATTTTCAGCAGAATTGCCATGGTGTTATTTTTGTGCAGAAACAAAAGTTCTCGGAATGACCTGAAACTTCACGGAGAATATTTTTGGAATTAATAAAAAATACTGGCGAAAGAATCAAGGCCAGGGGGCCCACACCCTGTCCACGAGGGTGGGGGGCGCGCCTACCCCCTGGGCACGCCCCCTGCCGCATGGGCCCCTTGGTGCTCCACCGACCTCAACTCCAACTCTATATATTCACGTTCGGGGAGAAAAAAATCAGAGAGAAGGATTCATCGCGTTTTACAATACGGAGCCACCGCCAAGCCCTAATCTCTCTCTGGAGGGCTGATCTGGAGTTCGTTCGGGCTTCCGGAGAGGGGAATCCGTCGCCATCGTCATCATCAACCTTCCTCCATCACCAATTTCATGATGCTCACCGCCGTGTGTGAGTAATTCCATCGTAGGCTTGCTGGACGGTGATGGGTTGTATGAGATTTACCATGTAATCGAGTTAGCTTTGTTAGGGTTTGATCCCTAGTATCCACTGTGTACTGAGATTGATGTTGCTATGACTTTGCTATGCTTAATGCTTGTCACTAGGGCTCGAGTGCCATGATTTCAGATCTAAACCTATTATGTTTTCATGAATATATGTGAGTTCTTGATCCTATCTTGCAAGTCTACAGTCACCTACTATGTGTTATGGTCCGGCAACCCCGAAGTGACAATAATCGGGACCACTCCCGATGATGACCGTAGTTTGAGGAGTTCATGTATTCACTATGTGTTAATGCTTTGGTCCAGTACTCTATTAAAAGGAGGCCTTAATATCCCTAAGTTTCCAATAGGACCCCGCTGCCATGGGAGGGTAGGACAAAAGATGTCATGCAAGTTCTTTTCCATAAGCACGTATGACTATATTCAGAATACATGCCTACATTACATTGATGAATTGGAGCTAGTTCAGTGTCACCCTATGTTATAACTATTACATGAGGAATCGCATCCGGCATAATTCTCCATCACCGATCCAATGCCTACGAGCTTTTCACATATTGCTCTTTGCTTAGTTACTTTACCGTTGCTACTGTTACAACTACTACAAAACTGCTACTGTTACTTTTGCCACCGTTACCGTTACTTCCATACTACTTTGCTACTAAATACTTTGCTGCAGATACTAAGTTATCCAGGTGTGGTTGAATTGACAACTCAACTGCTAATACTTGAGAATATTCTTTGGCTCCCGTTGTGTCGAATCAATAAATTTGGGTTGAATACTCTACCCTCGAAAACTGTTGCGATCCCCTATACTTGTTGGTTATCACCCGTCAACTCGCAGAATGAGGAGAAGCTTGCAGGACAAGGTGAAGCTCGCTTACGCCTTTTGACTAATGCAACCTACCCTTGCCCAAGCGGTGGACTTGCAGCAGTTCATTCGGTGTCAGATTGCCAGAGGCATACACAGGTACCCAACATGCGGAGTACCATCATTGTTCGACTTCACGAAGAGGCGAAGAGCCAAGCGCAAGGTTTAGTAGTACGAGTAGTACTACTACTAGAAACGCATGGTAGAGCGTCTGTACTCTTATTTTATTTTAATCTCTGATAAAGTATACATTTATTCGGGAGAAGGGCGGAAAACGGCAGCCCAATAGTAGTATTAAAAAACATCGAACATGTAATGATGATATCGATCAACCATGCTTGAATATATCTTGGCCTCCGTGCGAGCCCGTCTGTGTGTTCTCGCTCCTCGTCTCTCTCAAGGAACGGCGGGTTGGCCATTTTGCTGTCAATTAAGATCGGTTTGCTCATACTCTGGTCCCACATGTCAGTGATATGCCAAGAGGAAGTGCGTTGACCGACTGGCCATACGCGTACTTGGTTTTGCACCTTCATACTACTCCTCCCTCCGTCACAGTTTACAGGGTGCGCTTCATTCTGATGCATTTCTCTCCATGCATTTCCACCACCAGAGGGACTTTAGACACGTTTGGTTTAATGCTCAATTAATTAGGGCATGGTAACTGCAATCAAGTCCACAATTTTCTCTCGATGTACTACGGAGTGGAGTAAGTGCATGCATGTGTGTACCCGGGGTGGAAGCACTGCATGCATGTGTGTACGCATTATTTCCTCTAGTAATAAACGCCGTGCTATAACTAGCAATGCTATTTTTCAGGTCGATCGCTAGTCGCCTTGGTCCTAGAGATTTTTTTAAGCGCGCTCTATAAACAGTGACGGATGGAGTGGTATGAGCGGATTCAAAGAAGAGCGTATTGATGGTTGCTTCTTCCGAGCAACTTACAGTGGGAAAGGTGGGGCTTATGATTTGACTGCTCATTACTCACTATTAGTGCGGCTCAACGACCGGGCTAAGTCTCCCATGCAGTTGTGCACTACTCCCTCCGTTCTTAAATATACTCCGGAGTATTTGTCTTTCTAGAGATTTCAACAAGTGACTACATACGAAGCAAAGGAATGAATCTATACTCTAAAATATGTCCATTTGAAATTTTTTAAAGACAAATATTTAGGAACGGAGGAAGTATAATTTTGTGCATGGCACATGGACCCGGATGCTGAAGAGGCTTCTGGCAATGCTATCAAGCTTCCAGCATTTGTTTACATAATTGACATACTATACAAATAATTTTCCAGCGACATGAAATTGTACAATGCTCTGAGCTATCAACTTTTGTTTCGTGTGTCTTGCCATCCATGCTCTTTCGAAAACAATAAAAAACTAACTTCCTTTCTAATGCATCTCAATGATTAGCAGATCAGAGCTAATATTTACATCACAACTGAAGACAAAGTTGTGAGAAGGTGTTAAACTAAAATTGATCCATGCTTTCATTGGCAGCGACATCCCCCCAGCTCTGTCTAAATCAACAAGGCATGTTGGGAGAAAAAATAGCTATCTGGAGCATGCAACATTCCGATCATTTTGTGCAGTTCCACTAAAATAGAGCTGAGCGTCCCTGTTCCAAAGATTTTAAGTGTGATTACAATAATAGAGGACTTCTGATGAAACAATAAACACACTAATAGAAGCCGGTCACCTTTGCAGTCTCTCTTAAGACTAACTAGTTGGAGAAGATTAAGCAAATAGTTGGAGAAGATTAGGCTCAGAGTTGGATGAGGAGGATAGAGCAAAACCAATCTCCCTTTGTGCAGTCGCACTAAAATGTAGAGACGTTGCCCGTGTGACATTTTAGTACAACTCCACAAAACACTCTTAAGAAAAAAGTGATTTGTGCAGTTCACCAAAAGGTCGCAATAGCAACGAGGTGAAATGGATAGCCCTGTTTGCAAAAAAGAGGTAGAAAGGAAACAATTACTAGCCAATAATAGTTGATGACACATACGACGACAAAAATAAGCATATTCCTTGTCCTAAGGGAAGATAACAACATGGTTGTGTTTGTCTAAAATGGTGTGAGGACGAGATTGCAATATGGAAAGTACGCCAGACGAGCTACGTTTTGGGCAAAGAACTATGGAAGATCCACATGCAAGATTTTCCACATGCAACGACGTGGGAAGACGGGCAGGGGAGCAAGGCCGGAGGGGATACCTGGGGGTCGTCGGGATGTAACTAGGTGAGCAGCGGCGGGCGGGATCTGCCCATACTGCGGCAGCGAGCAGGTGGCGTAGGCCCTGCCCCGCCGGAGCTTGGTCAGAGAGAACGGCGGGTACCGCAGATCGGGACATGCTGCCTCGGCGCCGTCGAACGGAGAAACGATGCACACCCTCCCTTTCCGCCGACGGACGGGATGCGGCCGGATCAGTGACCAACGGTGAGAGAGAGAGGCCACCGCCGCCTTGTGTGAGATACTCTGAAGAGAGACAAACCCAGGCAGGCAGGCTCCATTGTATATAGTGGAGCGGACTACCTTTTTTCCCATAAAAATCATTTTATATTTGTGTACGTGCCATTGAGCGATATAAATTTATTTAAAAATAACGCGCCAACGCATCAAGTCAAAGTTCGTTTCATGCACGCGTACACGACCTCCGTAGGTAAAAAACCGCTACACGCGTTGAAATTAGCACGTGGGCTGCCATTTCGTACAGAAATGAGCTCCACGGTGTACCCGCGCGGTTGTGGCTGGGCACGAAGCGTGAGTACGTGCACCTATTCTCTTCTTGTACGTACACCACCTACGTGGGTTGAGTGAGAGAGATACAAACATAGAGAGATATAGTGTGTGGGTTCGTGAGTGTTTTGGGGGGGGGGGGTTGAGAAATAGACAAGCAATATATGTGGATGATATTTCAATCAAAAAATGTAACATATGCAATGTGTGTGAAATAGAGTCCTGGATATATCATATATATAGAGGGGCGATCCACGAGAAGAGAGTGGAGGTATCATTGGCTTGAGGTATCCATAGAATCGAAGAGAGGGATGATGTGTGTGTGTGTGCGTGCGCGCGCGATCGATAAAGAGTGCCATCGAATTTGTGTGTGCCCACATCAAAGATATAGGGTGGCTGGCCTACTGGAACGTGAGAGGGGAGAGGTGCAGTTTGTCTCTGTGGCATGGATACCTACCTACAGCGCTCGACTATCGGTGTGTGGTGAGGGGCGGGGTGGGGGGAGACCTAATTAACTATAGAGGTACAATGGCTGGTATATGTGTGGAGGAGGAGAGAGGCCTACCTTATGTATTGAGGGAGATCGATCGGCATCCATGCATATGTGTAGGAGAGGAATAAGGTTGGGAGAGAGACAGAGCTAGAGTGTTGGAGGGGGTGGTGGTGGAGTTGCTTCTAACAAATGGTGGGAGATGCTTTGCTAGACAAACGTAGGGCACGCCTGCAATATCAATAAGAAAGGGGATGGCTGCCTGTCTGTGCACGTGCGTGTGAGAGACGGGCCAGGAGGCATGCACGAATGATGAGGGGGGACGATATGGCTGTGGTAAGCAGACGTAACTACATAGGAAGATCAATCTTCCTTTGTCAGAGAAAGGAGAGACATAACTTATGAGGTACGTCGATCGATGGGTGGGGGGGAAATAGTTAAAGTCGACCTAGGTACATGTAGGGAGATCGATCGGTATACATGCATGTATGTGTTAGAAGCAAATAAGGCCCGGGGAGAAGGATAGAGAGAGAGAGGGATGCATCTAGGAGGTGGTGCGAGAGGCATACTATATCGAGGGGGAAGGAGTGTGCGAGTACGAGATCGATGAAAAGAGGGGTGGGAGTGAAGCATGGATGGTGAGAAGAGAAGAGGGAAAGCTTGTGTTTGTGGTAGGGACACCTGGCTAGAGAGGTATATCGATCGATGTGTGCCGTAAAGAAGGAGCTGGGGGGCCTACACACACAGTGGGTGAACGACCTAAAGTGAAAAGACGAATTTGTGCGATGGAGCTAGAGAATGCTGAGGGAGGGTGAGAGGGATGCGGGCGTGTGCATGCACAAGAGAAAGTTAGTGCTAGCTACAAAGATAAGAGGATTGTGTGGGTGTAAAAGACGAACAGAGATCATAATTCATTATAAAAAGTGAATTCGGATATCTGAAGAATTTATCAGTGTTTTAAATCAACGTATGCGTGAATATATATAACGGTGATACACATGGTGTGGTTATGAACATGTCTACATATAATATATTTTATCTCTACTCTTATAAAAAACAGAGTTGTTGATGATGGTGTGCTTGCCATCCTGCAATATAGGCCGTCCGATTTATATCTGACGGATAGGAAGGAAACTATGGCAATTTTAAAAAAAGATACCCACACCCCTCTCCATATTTGCAAATAAGGCCTCCCCTCGATCATCTTGATGTTCCGTGGAATGCATGGGCATCTTGCTAGTACTACATATAACATATAGAACATTGATTATAATTTGGGCTTGTTAGAAGGGAGAGAGGGATTGATTTGGTGGAATATTTCGTTGTATTGCTTGAGCCTCGTGGGCATATATATAGGAGTACATGATCAACTTGGAGTACAAGACAAGCCATAATAATTCCTAGTCTATCTTATGTTTCCTAACTAATCACGATACTCAACACCCCCCCGCAGTCACAACGGTAGCGACGCAGACGGTGAGACTGGAGAAGAATCCGAAGGCAAGCCGACGAACACCCCCCACAGTCGTAACGGTCGATGCATCGCGGACTCGTGGCTAGAGTGGAAACCGACGAGATTGCTCAAGCAGACGGTACCCCTTTGTGCCGTTTGTCGATGTAGCTGAGAGCGTGAGTGGTGGAGCCGTGGTCGAGGTAGCCGTGCGAAGAATGTCGTGGTCGATGTCGAGTCGGGGTAGCCGGTGTCGAGGAAGTCACTGTGGAGCCGCGGGCGCAACGGGGCGCCGAGTTAGCATGGGCGCAGTGGTGTCGAAGTAGGGGTACGCCGAGAAGAAAATGTTGTTGACGACGCGTCGCGGTGGGTTTGCCAAGCCCGGGGACACATCGTGGACGAAGGCACGCACCGGTGTTGCCAGCACCGGGCATGCGTAGACGGACGAAGACGAAGTTGACGAAGCGCCGACCAGGCTTGCCAGGCCCGGGGACACGTCGTGGATGAAATCACGCATCGGTGTTGCCAGCACCGGGCATGCGTAGACAAGGGACCTGCACGAGCTGTACGCCATGTCGGAGAAGTCGGAGAGGCCAGCAGAGAAGGACTCGACGACGGTTGCGGCGCCAATCAGCGCGGGGCCAATGTCGCCCGCGGTTGTCGGAGTAGATGAAGCGGTCGGGGTAGATGACAGCGACGCTGGCGACGAGCTGGTGCTAGATGAAGACGAAGGGGGTGGACGGGCGGCGGCGGTGCTCGAAGTAGGCGAAGAACCCTGACAGTGTGACGAAGACCAGCACGGACGGTGGTGTTCCCGCGTCAAGGGAAACGGCGCGGCGCATACCACGGGAGGTCGACGTGCGGTGACGGCGGAGTGGACCTCAGGCCGCGGCGCTACGGCCTGAAGGGGCGACGCAGCGGCGGCAGGCAGGTCGGGGCGACGGCTGGAAGACCTCGGGGAGGCTGCAGGGACCGCGGGCCGCGACGCTGCGGCCCGAAGGGGCGACGCAACGGCCGTTCGCGAGTCGGTGCAACCACGGGGACGGCCTCGGGCGGCGGCGGAGACCGCGTATCGCGGCACTACGGCCCGAAGGGGCGACGCACGAGTCGATGAAGCCGCGAGGAGAACCACGGCGTGGCGGCGCTGCGGCCCGACGGGGCGACGCAGCGGCAAACCGATGCTCGATCGGCGGAGAGGCCCGCGGTACTCGGGACAATCTTCACGGGAACTGCGGAGGCGCGCGTAACCGACAGGCCAGGTCGGTCGCGTGGCGTAGATGAGGCGGATGGCAAGCGGCAAGCGGCAAGCGGGTGATCAAGCCGAGCGCGAGCGAGGTCGGAGACGCCGCTCAGTGGAGGCGGGGTGGCGGCAGAGTCCGCGATGAGGCCGGCGACGATGGAAGGCATGGGACATCGTGCGGACGAGCTTGTCAGCACTGGCACCTGGGCTGCCAAAGCAGCGCCAGCGCCCGGGCAGCGAGGCCCGAGCGACCAACGGAGCAGCCGCGCCCGAGTTGACGCAGCCGACGAGCCTAACGTAGCCGAACCGACGCAGCCGAGAACGAGGCCGGCGAGGTAGACCGCCGGGCCGCCGTGCAGACGCGGCGGAGGCGGGTGATGTGGATCGATGGGCGGGCCGGCGGGCGAGCGACGGCTATGATTGGCCATCGCTTGGCGCGAGGCCGCCGGGTCGGGGCGATGCAGGTGTCCCGATCGGAGCAGGGCGGTGACGGCTGGCGCAGGGCGACGGGCGGACCGACGCGTGGACCGCGGCTGGCCCTGACGGGCCGCCTCGGCGCGCGTGGCCGCCGGGTCGGAGGAGAGGCGGCTGGTCGCGCCGGGGTCGAAGTAGAGGTGCACGAGGGTCGACGGCGGCAGCGGGCGACGCAAACCGATCAAGAATAGATTGGAAAACCAAAAAGAAAAATGCCGATCAAAACGACCGGCGAGAGAGCGAAAAAACCCGGAGCAAGGGCTCGGGGAAAAGACTCTCTAGGGCAGCCGGCTAACACAGCCGACGGACGAACCCTAGGTACGGGCGGCGCGGCCCCCGGCGGCGGTCATGGAGGCCAACCGCCCCAGGGGCGGCGCGCGGGTGCGGAAGCGGCGGCGGCAGCTGGGGTTTGGATCGTGATTAGGCTGATACCATGTTAGAAGGGAGAGAGGGATTGATTTGGTGGAATATTTCGTTGTATTGCTTCAGCCTCGTGGGCATATATATAGGAGTACATGATCAACTTGGAGTACAAGACAAGCCATAATAATTCCTAGTCTATCTTATGTTTCCTAACTAATCACGATACTCAACAGGGCTAATGCGTGGCTTTTGCAGCTCAGGGCTAAAAAATTGTCATAATGTAGGGGCGGGGCACTATACTTGTGTGATAAACACGGTGTACGTATGGAACATGGTTTAGATTATGAATATATAGTTAGTACATCAAATGTACTATTATTTGGAATCAACATCAAGTGTATTCAAAACATTGAATTTGAGTTCATATAGTACACATAGTTCATATCTATCTCTATAGTAATCATGTGGTGTGTTGTTAAGGTAATACACGAATGATAGTTGAAGTTGGCAACAATCATGATTGTAGATTCTTTTTGAAATAGAGAAACGAATTCAAATTCAATTCGAATTGTAGCGTTAGTATAGACATTTGGAATGCACTAAAATGTTGGTATGAGTAGGTTACATGCATTATACAGCCAACGAAAAAAATTAATTGGACATAACATGGATTCATAGCTTTGTATAGCATTTGTATAGTAAAACGGGACAAGACTCTCTCTTTGTGTGGTGTGAATAGTTTTTTTTCGATTTTTTTCGTTCTCGGAAGTGCGAACTAATTTGCTACGTACAAGTACAATATTACACGTTAGGCTTGTCCCTAAAATTCAACCCGCGCCTTGTTATATCCCGAAAATTCAGATATCATGCTCCCAAAACTGGCACCTTCACAACCCGTGCCTTGCTACCCGAAATTACAACGCATGCGAAAACTCCCTCCAGCTGCCAAATACCGACACGCGAAATCCCCCTTCTAACCCTGAGCCGAAAGGGCCACTAGTTCAAATCGGTTGGCGTACTTTTGTAACACACCCTACATTTTGGACAAGCGCGTCCCTAAGTCATGGTTCCCCCTCCCATCGCCTCCTTTTCGCCATTCGAAATCCCAGGCCGCCATAACCTCTCTGATCCAGCCGCGAAACCCCACCCTCCTCCATCCGCCACCTCACCGCTGCCCAGCCGTAGCCTCTTCCCCAACGACTTTGTCCACCGCAACAGCTCGACATCCCTCATCCACCTCCCGGATGAGGATCCGTCGTCCATCTCATCGTCCCGCCGGTTCAGCCGCCCCGTCCTCCACCTCTAAGGACCTGCTCTGACGATTGCCTTGTCTATCACGGCTGCTCCATCCCCACACTGCCGTGTTAGCCTGCTCCACCGGAACCGCGACATCCTCACCGACTCCTCGGATGAAGCCGAGGCCTACTCAGCGCCACCAAAGAGATTGTACACTCATCGCATCGCACCTTCTCCTTAACTCGACCTCCCGGAGCCGACGGTGCTCCATCCTGCACCCCCATGGAACGGCTACCTCGAAGCTGGCGCCGCGGGCGACATCTCCACGGCAGCTCTCCCCCAGTGCGAGGACCCTTCGGCGGCGGTGTCCATACCAGCCGGATCTGCTGCTGCTGCTCCGGCTCTCGCTCGCTCGCGCTGCTGCTCCGGCTCTTGCTCACTCGTTCGTGTTGCTGCTGCTGCTCTCCCCCTCGGTGTCGTGGGGATCGCCGGAGAAAAAGCTCGGCGCAGGGGGGGCTAGAGGGCTGGCCGGGGCGGCGGCGGACCGGCGGCGGGGAGTTGTTTCGGGGCGGCAGCGGACCGGCGGTGGGGAGTTGTTTCGGGGTGGCGAGGCGGCGCGGGGGCCGGCGGTTTGGCCGGTGGTGGCTGGCGGCTCAAGGGGGTGTAGGTTGAAGATGAACTGCAGGCCCTCCCTAAACTACATGTGAAGTGCCTCTCTGCTAGCATTGCATTCAGTTTCGATAGTAACATTAAGATTCCATAGTAAATTTGAGTTTCGACAGTTAAGTTCAAAGTCAATAGTTTGTACCACATCTGTTGTAGTTAGGTGGTTTTTGGTGATGTAAATTTTACGAGCATAATTGGTTTGGTGCCAAAAATAGGCATGGCAATGTTTGGCATTGTGCCAAATATTCGCTACTACTTGGTTGGTTACTGAGTTGTCTTGCCTATCTCACATAAAGTTGCCAGTATTTGGCAAGTCTTGGTATTTGGCAATTCCAACATTTGGCTAGCCAAATATTGGCAGCAAAACAATCATGCTCGTAAATCTATCACTTTTTCGTAATGTATTTTGCATCATCTATAGGAGATGCTATTAGAACCTCACTTGAGATTAACGATGTCTGTCTTGTGCTGCTTCAGCCTTGACATCTTACGGCTCACCAGATGTGCTCCAACGACGGAACGATTCATCACAACAGAGCAGTGCCCTGGACGCCGTCTACAGATTCCTTAGATCTTCCTCCACACCTCCGACAGCCACCTCTGCCTCAACTTCTTCAGCGACCAACCCAATGATGTTGAGGAAGACACGGCTACGGCAAACAGGTTGTACACTTGTCGCATCACTTATTACTCTACATTCATGTCGATCCATTAGAGCTATTTTGGTTCAACGGAAAAACATAGCGATAGGAAATTTTTCTATGGCACTCTACTATTCAATTAGTCATGCATTTTGTTGAAAGGAATGGAGCAAAACATCCACCTAGACCTACTTTTAAAAATCCCATGCATGAAAACAAGACCAAGTGCATTAGTGGCAGAATAACATTCTAACTGTACATGCTTTCATATGGTTTCACTTTATTTTGGCCATGTTTCTTTGCATTCCTCTACTCCTTCAATTCCTGTGAACCATATACCCAAGTTGACAGAAATCCTGTGTTCACAAATGATCTGTTTCCCATGTGCATTCCTAACCTATTCTGGTGTTTTTCCTCCTATCCCTGCATTTTTAGAATCATGCAAGCCAAATGAGCCCTTACAGAATTACTTCAGTTACAGGTAGGTGTTGAAGAAAACTTTGTGCGGTTTGTCCTGCTCCTGTCGCGACGTCGTCCACCTCACCTGAGCTGCTCCATCGACATAAGCATCCACCAAACCGGACATCACGACTCCTGACCGTCTTTCGCCGCCGGCAGCCACCGCAACGGCATCACCATCATCGACTCAGCAAATGAACCTGAGGAGTACACGGGTCCATGTAAGTGCATCTAGTGCCACTCCTAGTTGGTTTTGGAGTATTGACGACAAACCTGGTTGAGGGACTAATGTGTTTGTGAGAATTGCAGGATAACACAGGTAGTAGTCCCTCATTGATTCGGTTTACCTACCAGAGATGACCCCTAAAAATGTGTGAAGACATTGAAGACAACGGTAGTATGTGAAGATATTCACAACAAAGATTATGACTCGGGAAGACATCGCATGAAGACTATGGAGTGCAAAGACATAGTTGTTTCATAGTTTCCTTTTCTTCTTTGTTGAGTCATAGGAACCACCGCACTGTTAAGTGGGGTCCAAGTGAACAAAGTCAGAGTGACTAAAGTGATGCTCAACCAAATCCTATGTCTTCAAGTGAAGACAATGAGAGCAAATCTTATCCAGAGTTGGATGAGTTAGCTTTACTTGTAGCCCAAGTCAAGCTGCCGCGTGTGTTTGAAATCTGACCGTTGGACACGTGTCAGTTCCTTAGTCACCCAGGGTCATTTTGGACAAATCAAGTCGGGTTGCCTCCTAGCTATAAATAGCCCACCCCCTACACCATAAATTGGTGGCTGCTCAGAGTTAGTGCACGGCTTTTGTCGTTTGAGAGCAACCCACGTCCGAAGCATTTGAGAGAAAGATCCTTGCGAGGACAAAGCCCAAAACACCCAGAGCCAAAGAGTGTTAGGCATCACTAAAGTCTTTCTATCCGCGTGATCTGAAGACTTATTACACTTGAGGACTGTGAATCCTCCAGCCGGTTAGGCGTCACGTTCTGAGCATCCAAGAGTCATTGTGGATTGCCGGTGAACGAAGTCTGTGAAGGTTTGGAAGTCTACCTTGAATACTTACCAAAGTGATTGGGCGAAGACTAAGTGTCCTAAGCTCAAGGGGAATAAGGTGAAGATGTGGTCTTCTGAGTTGAATCCCAGCCTCCCTAACCAGACGTACAGTTGTCACAGCAACTGGAACTGGTCCAACAAATCCTTGTCCTCACCAAGCAACTGGTTCTATCTCCTCCCTCACTTATTTATAGTTTGTATTCGTGAAGTCATTTGCATGCTTGCCTTATCTGTTTGACTTCACTGTGTGACGACTATTGTTGTTTGGCTTCATACTATCTTCCATCCTGATCTATACTACCTAGCTGCTAATAGTCTTCGTGCTTTCACTTCATTACTTACTTGACTATGGCTTGTCTAGTGTAGTCTACCTTCCACTGCATATCAATAGGGTCATTTCTATCGTTTGTCTTCATAGCCCCCGTGTTTTGAAGGCTTCCATAAAAATCACCTATTCACCCCCCTCTAGTCGATAACTAGCACTTTCGATTGGTATCAGAGCAAGGTGCTCCCTTGTTCTGTGCGATTCGGTTTAACCCCCTGGAGTTTTAGCTATGCCGACTGCAGGGATAATCAAAGTCTCCGCTGCGTGCCCTGTCTTCGATGGCACTGATTACCCCTACTGGAAGAATAAGATGCACATGCATCTTGAAGCCATTGATGTCGACATCTAGTATGTCGTCAAGAACAGCGTTCCCAAGACTGGTGAAGGTGTCACCCCTGCTGATGTCAAGAAGTTCATTCAACTGGATTCTACTGCCAAGAACATCATCTGTGGTCATCTGACCAAAGGACAGTATGGCCGTGTGAGTGCTCTGGAAACTTCGAAGTTAATCTGGGACTGGCTCTCCAAGGTCAACGAAGGCGTCTCAACCCAGAGAGACTCAAGGATCAGTGTTCTTCGCAACCTCTTCAACCGCTTCAAGAGAAACGACAATGAGAATGTCCAGCTCACATTTGATCGCCTCACTGATATCACAAATGAGCTTCATGCACTTGGCGCCACTGAGATCACCAAGCATGAAATCGTCAAGACACTCTTGAGATCACTTGACAGCTCATTTGACACCCTAGCCCTGATGATTCAAGAACGCCCTGACTTCAAGACTCTCGATCTGTCTGACATACTTGAGAGGCTCAACACACATGAGTTCTAGTTATCTGAGAAAATAGATATCTATGGTCCTAGCTATGGACGTACTTGCGCTTTGAAGGCAAAGGTTGTTTCCTCATCTGAAGAAGAATCTGACTACAGTTCTGGGGATCCTGAAGACATTGGAAAGGAGCTTGCTATGCTTGTGAAGAAGTTCCAGAAATTCACCAAGAAGAAAGGCTTCGGAAAGTCCTCAAGGTCCAGCTCAAGAAATGATGAAGCTTCTACTCATGACCACAAGAAGAGAACATGACACAAGTGCAAGAAACCTGGTCACTACATCTCTGAATGTCCTCAGTTGGACAATGAGAACAAGAAGAAGAAGAAGAAGAACAAGAAGAGCAAGGAATATGATTCTGATGACAAGAAGAAGAAGAAGTCTTCAAAGTCCTCTTCCAAGTCTTCGTCCAAGTCTTCATCACACAAGAAGAGCTCATCTGGCAAGGCTCGTGCTTTTGTTGGCAAAGAGATGGATTCAGATGAGGAGTCTGCTTCTGAGGAGGCAGAGGTGGAGTCTGAGGAGGAGTCCGACTCTGGCGTTGCAAGTCTGGCTCTAGCTACGGCCTATGTTGCCAAGTCTATCTTCAACACTGAAGACAATGGCTCCATCACCAACGCTGATGCTAATGACAAGGACGACTCTGCTCCCACCTACTGCTTCATGGCACGTGGTGCCAAGGTAAACTCACGCGATGCTTACTTTCAAACATCAAGTGAAGATGGCTCTGATTGTGAATCTAAACCTAGCTACAAAACACTTGCTAAAATTGCAACTGAACAACAGAAAGCTATGGAACATATTCAAAAATTGTTAGACAAAAGCGATGACCTGTTGGACGCGGAAATGACCCGATCTCAGTCCTTAATCGAAGACATCAAAAATCTTCATGTTAAGTACGAGGAACTTGAAAGTCGTCATGAAACGATCTCAACAACTCATGAAAAGCTTTCCTATGATTATCTTCAAAGGAAGCAAGAGCTCGAGAAATTGAGAGCGGCTCATGAAGATCTTCAAAAGGAGAACGAGTCACTTCGCTCTCAACAGATCAGTCCCGCTCAGGAAGGATTTGAACCACCATGTCTAAAATGCCTTGAGCGTGATAACGCTACTTCTGTTGCTGAATGTTCCACTACTGCTACTGCCGCAATATCTTCAACTGCTGATGTGGTAACTAACCCCTCTGCTGAGGACACCACTACTATTGCTGATGAAAATGCCAGGCTGAAGACATTGCTTGAGACTGGGATGTATGAAAGTCTCAAAGGGCATCAGACACTATGTGATGTCCTCAAAAAGAAGATTCTGAGCCGAAACCCTAGGAAAGAGGGTGTTGGGTTCGAGAGGAAAATGAATGTTGATGGTTCCTACTGGAAGCCTGAGCAGTACCCCAAAATCACATGGGTTGCTGCAAAGGGACCTTCAGTGGATCCATCCACCTTATCTGGCTTCACTTGTGCTAACCCGATTATCATTGATGAATCCTTTGATGCAAACTATAAACTATTTAAGAATCAGAATGGTGAAGTGTTTGCCAGGTATATTGGTACTAACTGCAGGAATGGACCACCCATGAAGAAGATCTGGGTGCCCAAGGTGTCTTGAGAATCTTCCTGTGAATATCATCATGACACCACCAGGGAAGAAGACAAACCCCAGACCAAAGGCTTCATATGGTCCAAAGGCTTCATACAGACAGAGGACTCACCAAAGTCACCCTAACGCCAATGTTTTGCAGGGAAATCATACTCAGACACATGAATATGAGCGTGTATCATCAAACCGCTATGTTCATAAGACTAAGAACTATTCTGCTTATTCATATGAGTATTATTCACCTCCTGCAAGGCTATTTGCTAGGGCTCCAAAGCCAAAGTTCTCAGATGTTGCACTTAGACTCATTGCTTCGAAGCCACCCCTGAAAATGTGGGTGGTTAAGAAAACTTAACTCTCTTTTGCAGGGAAAGGTCTCCAGTCGGAAATCAAAGGCGTCTGATGCTTATGCTGGGGACCTAAAACATCTTGTGGGGCGCAAGATAAAATGCCCAAATGGACTTACTATGTATTTTCTTCCTGAATCGCTTGCCAATCATCCTATCAGTCCTAACATTGATCTGAGCTTTCATAATCCGCTTGTCCATCAAATGTTTATGCTTCACAATACCCTTGGTGAAGCCTATCCCCCTAACTGCACTGTAGGGTATGACACCACATGCTTCAGAATGGATTATGGACAGTGGATGCACTAATCACATGACTAGTGATCGAAGTATTCTCATGGACTCAACCTTACGTCCATCTGACAAGAGTCATATCACATTTGCTGACACTAGTAAAAGCAAGGTATTGGGTCTAGGTAGAGTTGCAATCTCAAAGGATCAGCACATGGATAAAGTGATGCTTGTTGAATCCCTTGGTTTCAACTTAATGTCTATCTCAATGCTTTGTGATTTGAACATGATTGTGATATTTGGAAGATATCGTTGCCTTGTTCTAATGGAATCTGACAAGTCTCTAGTCTTTGAAGGGTATTGGAAAGATGATCTATATATGGTAGATTTCTCAGCAGGACCACAGTTGGCCGTATGTCTTCTAGCAAAAGCTTCAGAGTGCTGGCTCTGGCATCGGAGGCTAGGGCATGCTGGCATGAGGAACCTGTACACTCTCGTGAAGAAGAAACATGTCGTAGGCATCGAGGGCGTCAAGTTCAAGAAGGATCATCTAAGTGGTGCCTGCGAAGCTGGAAAGATGACTAGGGCCAAGCATCCGTCGAAGACAATCATGACGACATCTCAACCCTTTGAGCTGCTTCACATGGACTTATTTGGCCCTACTCATTACTCTACTCTTACTACCACTGCTTGCCTCTATGGCTTCGTCATTGTTGATGATTATTCAAGATATACATGGGTGCATATAATCCTCTACAAGAATGAAGTGCGGGATGTCTTCACACGCTTCGCCAATCGTGCCATGACGAACTATGGCATCAAAATCAAGCACATCAGAAGTGACAATAGCACAGAGTTCAAGAACACCGGCCTCGACCTTTACCTTGATACATTAGGCATCACTCATGAGTTCTCCGCTCCATACACACCTCAGCAGAATGGCACCGTGGAGCGCAAGAACAGGACACTCATTGAGATGGCTCGGACGATGCTTGATGAATACAAGACTCCAAGGAAGTTCTAGCCCGATGCCATTGATACTTCATGCCATGTCATCAACCGTGTTTATCTTCACAAGCTTCTAAAGAAGACATCCTATGAGCTCCTAACTGGTAAGAAGCCAAACGTAAGCTACTTCAGATTATTTGGTGCTAGGTGCTGGATCAAGGATCCACATCACACTTCAAAATTTGCACCAAAAGCACATGAAGGTTTTATGCTTGGTTACGGAAAGGATTCGCACTCCTACAGAGTCTTCAACCTCTTTCACTATAAAGTGGTTGAAACTGTGGATGTGCGGTTCGATGAAACTAACGGCTCGCAAAGAGAGCACCTGCCAAATGTGCTAGATGAAGTTCCACCTAGTGAATCCATCAAGCTAATGGGAACTGGAGAAATCATACCTTCTGAGGCATAGGCTGAAGAGGAACTTATCATTTCTGCGCCTAATCATCCTGAAGACAATGCTCAGCCTGAAGGCAATGCTCAAAATGAAGACAATGATCAGCAAGAGCAAAATCGTTGTCCAGTTCATCCTCGTGTTGCAAATGAAGTACAGATTGAGAAGATAATTGATAGCATCAATGCACCTGGTCCACTCACTCGTTCAAGAGCAACACAGCTAGCAAATTTCTGTGGGCACTTTGCATTTGTCTCAATATCTGAACCCAAGAAAGTTGTTGAAGCCTCCATGGAGCCTGAATGGATTCAAGCTATGCAAGAAGAACTTCAACAGTTCGAGCTGAACAATGTCTGGGAATTGGTCAAGCGTCCTGATCCACGCAAGCACAATATCATCGGCACCAAATGGATCTATCGCAACAAACAAGATGAGCATGGTCAAGTTGTGAGAAACAAGGCTCGTCTCGTTGCTCAAGGATACACTCAAGTTGAAGGGATTGACTTTGATGAAATGTTTGCTCCAGTGGCTAGGCTTGAAGCCATTCCCATACTGCTAGCCTACGCCAACCATCACAACATCCTTCTGTATCAAATGGATGTGAAGAGTGCCTTTCTCAACGGCAAGATTGAAGAAGAAGTGTATGTTGCACAACCACCTGGTTTTGAAGATCCAAAACATCCTAATATGGTATACAAGCTCAACAAGGCACTGTATGGCCTCAAACAAGCCCCTCGTGCTTGGTATGACACACTCAAAGACTTCCTGAAGAGCAAAGGCTTCAAACCTGGTTCTCTAGATCCTACACTCTTCACGAAGACATATGATGGAGAACTGTTTGTGTGCCAAATCTATGTAGGTGACATTATCTTCGGCTGCACTGACAAGAGATATAGTGATGAGTTTGGACACATGATGCAAGAGCAATATCAGATGTCCATGATGGGTGAGCTGAAGTTCTTCCTTGGTCTTCAAATTCGTCAGCAAAGCAATGACATCTTCATATCTCAAGAAAAATACCTCAAAGATTGCCTGAAGAAGTTTGGTATGCAAGATTGCAAAGGATACACGACGCCAGTGCCAACCAAAAGTCATCTAAGTCCCGGCGCCAATGGTAAAGAGTTTGATCAAAAGGTATACCGCTCCATGATTGGTTCTTTACTCTATTTATGTGTATCTAGGCCAGATATAATGCTTAGTGTTTGCATGTGTGCCCGATTCCAAGCGACACCAAAGGAATTGCATCACTTAGCTGTGAAGCGAATTCTTCGATATTTGGCTTACACCCCAACACTAGGATTATGGTATCCAAAGGGCTCAGAGTTTGATCTAGTTGGATTCTCAGATGCTGATTATGCTGGTGACAAGGTTGATCGCAAGTCTACATCAGGCACATGTCATTTTATGGGACGATCACTTGTCTGTTGGTCTTCAAAGAAGCATAACTGTGTATCTCTCTCTACTACTGAATCTGAATACATTGCTGCTGGATCTTGCTGCGCTCTGCTTCTATGGATGAAGCGGACTCTCAAGGACTATGGCATCCATCTGAAGCAAGTGCCTCTCTAGTGCGACAATGAAAGCGCCATCAAGATTGCCAACAACCCAGTTCAGCACTCGAAGACAAAGCACATTGAAATTCGTCATCACTTTCTCAGAGATCATGTTATGAAGGAAGATATTGATATCATTCACGTCAGCACTGAAGAGCAATTGGCAGATATCTTCACAAAGCCCTTGGATGAGAAAAGGTTTTGCAAGTTGCGGTGTGAGCTAAATATCTTAGAATCCTCAAATGTCCTGTAATTGGACACACATCCTAACACTTATGCATGTTGATGACTTAGATGTGCAACACACGAAGTAACGTATATCTTCAAATCAATGAAGACATACACTCTAAGTGTGAATACATTAATGCGGAATTTGACTTTGGAGCGCCACGATAATTGTGCGCCGTGTCTGGGTCTAATACTTCCTATACGGTGGGTAATGCCACCACCAAACCTTTGTTTGAAGTGTTTCATTGGGCGTCACATTTGCAAAGTCTTCGCATTTGGTTTGTCTTCAACATTGATTTATCTTCATGTTTATCTTTTCTATGTTGATTTGGTCGTATTCAGATATATACATATATTTGTGTTCTGTCTTCTACAGCATTCACTTATAGCTATGTCTTCTTGCTTGAATCTTTTGATCTAAGTGAATGTGATCAGACCCTAACCTCTTCTATGCTTCTATCTCAAATTCTATCTATCCAAATCATATGAATTCTATTGAAACTATCAAATGTCTTCTCTGCGTCCTTGTTAGCAGAAGATACAAAGACAAAAATTGAATCCGTTTTAAATGCTATCCTTATTGCCTGAAACCCGGAGAAGCCGGAACGACCACCCGACAGTCCAGGCGTGTGTGGGAACATGGAACAACTTCCAATGTGTTGCATGCGTGCCACGTGTCCATCAGATGTGAACCGCCAGGGGCACCTGTGTAATTGTGCTGTGCAGTCCCCTTCCTTATAAATATACAACTCACCGCGGTCACAATCTCCTCTTCCACCCCGCCACCTCAAACAAACCCTAGCGCCTCCGCTAGCTTGTGTCGACGCCGGAGAAGAAGCGCTTCGCTGCCGCAACCTCTTCGTCGTCGTCCTCATGCCGGCCGCGGACCTCGTCCTCTCTGCTGCTGCCTTAGGTGTCTTCCGCCGCCAAGTTAGGGCACGGGAGATTGAACTGCTCGGCCTCTCTCACAACTTCGTCTAGCAGTTCTTCGTGCGGTAATTAAATCTTACCTTGTCCATACTTCCTTTTGCGGCTGTCAATCTGCTGCTGCTTCCCTTCAAGCATGAGAGCTCTATCCACCAACTCCTGATAATTATTGAAATTTGCCACCATCAACTGCATGCTCAGCTCATCATTCAGTCCTTCCAAAAACTTCTCCTTTTTAGCTGCATCTGTAGCAACGTCATCTGGGGCATAACATGCTAACTTACTGAACTCATCCACATATTGGCCAACAGTGCGCCCTCCTTGGCGTAAGTTGCGAAACTCACGCTTCTTCATGGCCATAGCTCCTGCTGAAACATGGGCAGTGCGAAAAGCCTGCTGGAATTGGTCCCATGTCACAGTGTCAATAGGGTAAGTGACTATGAAATTCTCCCACCAAGATGTTGCGGGTCCATCAAGCTGATGTGCGGCAAAACGCACTCTCTCCGCATCTGTGCATCCTGCAGTGGTCAACTCCCTTTCAATCTTGTGAAGCCAATCATCTGCAACAATCGGCTCGGTGCTACTGGAGAACACCGGCGGATTCAGCCTAAGAAAACGGGCTAAGTGGTCAACTGGTGGGGGTGGTGGTGGGTTGTTGTTTTTGTTTTTGTTCCCCTGGTTCTGATTCTGGACTAGTATCTGCATCAATGCATTCTGCTGCTGGATCAACTGAGTGAGCTCCGCTGGGAAAGCAAATCCATTGTCGCGTCTCGGAGGCATCTGCTGGGTTTAGAAGAGATGAGGAAACAGAATAGAATGAGGTCTAGAGGGAAAACACTACCCATATGCACATGAGACAAACATAAACATATCACTCAATCAAATCAAACAAGGGCATACAATCGATCTAGAACTATCGTTACAAAAGTGTTTGGACTATGCTATATACATGGTGGAATACTACTACTGATTTGGTGGTCTACTAGAAAAATTGATCGGTCGAAGACTCCATGATATCTGCTCCAGCTTCATCCACATAGTCATCATCGCTATCGTCAGGGTCCGAGTCGGTGTCGTCGATGATGATGTAGTTCTCCGAGCAAGTGGAACTGTCATCTTCTCCTCCTGGCGCAGGGTCTCCCATGAAAACTCCTAGCTTCCTGGTCAGGTCGTCATTCTTCTCCACTAGTACGACAATTTCCTCCATATAATCCTCGCGTGTAGCCTTGATTTCTTCCTCCAGTTCCGTGATCCTTGTCATTGCTTTCTTCAAATCCGCAATGCCTGCGCACATCTGGTTCTCCTGGCATCGAATGTGCTGGTTTAACTCCTGGATGAAAGAGGCAATCGATCTATCCTTCTTGGTGCTGATCATCTCCCATTGCTCATCTCGGCGCCCACAAATCTGGTAGATAGTATCCTTGAGATCATTGTGGTAAACTTCTCCAATGCGTCCCATGGTGATGTGAGCTGCCATACTCTTTCCTAGACTCCAGGTTGGGGCATCGAAGGAAAACTCTATGGGCTCAGTGACTGGCGTGAATGTCCTTCCTGGAACTTGAACTTGAATCATCTAGCGCTCCTGTTCTGGTAAAGTGGCGTTGTAGGTACCTAGTGACTTCCTTCAAGTGGCGTCCAAATGGGGTGTCTTCATCCGGTTGTATGAACTTGATCCTTGCATCCGCCATCCTAAAGAGTAGAAAATGGAGAGGAGTTAGAAATGAGAAGAGAGTAGTGATCTAGGGCTTTAGCTTAGTGGTCGTGTCCTACAGTCAGCGTGTGCTCTGATACCATCTTTGTGGCGACCATACCTCAAACAGTATGATCTCTGTGCATAAGTGTCATCCCTGGATCGGTAATGCTGACACACACAGTACTTGAAGGATTTATAACAGAGTAGCAATCACACACTTATTACATCGAATGTCTCAAAAGAGAACTTATTACAATAAATATGGCTTAAGGCCATCTAATACAATAACAATGGAAGGCTTGGAAGACTCCAACAGCATCATTGAGTGAAATACCACGACCTAAGGCTCCTTACTCGTCGTCTGAAAAGTCTGCAACATGATACGTTGCAGCCCGAAAACGGGTCAGCACATGGAATATGCTGGCAATGTAACACAAGAGAGCAATGAACAGAATAATGCTATCACTACATGCATATATGGCTGGTGGAGGCTGTATGGTTAATATGTTTTGCGAAAAGCCAATTTTTCCCTACTGCAAAGGAATATATTTTATTTAACTACAAAGTTTGTTGAAAACATTGAGAAGGTAAACCCCCTCTCAATCCCAATTAAAAGTAATCATTAACAACCCATCAAATTAATTATGTAGTGATGAGATCAACATGACAATCCAAGAACCAGATACTCAAGATGTCCATAACCGGGGACACGGCTAACCATGATTAGTTTGTACACTCTGCAGAGGTTTGCGCACTTTTCCCCACAAGACTCGATCTCCTCCGTTGGATTTCTCGCACTACATGATGTTTGAGAAACGGATGACCGAGACACAGTCTTTCAGAAGCGTTAGCACCTTACGATGGGTAGACAGTACCACCTATATCCCCTACATCTGCTAGTCTACCACTGTAAGAGTTCACACGACTTAATCAACTATGCTAGAGCCCATAATAGCTTGTGGCTGCACACGGAAGTTTCTAGTATGAATAATCTCATGATCCCTTTGAGCCTGGGTGGCAGTCCATAGGAGAATCACACGGTACCCCGGGATTTCCAAAAATACAGGCAATCACTGGGTTCCCCAGGTGCCTCAATCCACCCAGATGTGTATTCAAGTTGCCACCTTAAGTTTAACCATTAGTTGAAAATCTCACATATGTCATGGATAGACTCAAACCCAATCCACGTCTACGAGCATAGCATACCAATATAAGCATAACATAGAAGTAACTCCCAGGGTTTGATAATAAACAGGTGCATAGGCACTACCTCAGCTACTTCCCAACCCACAATTTAATTCAGATCCTAACCATGCGATTATTTGAGGATTGACCTAATGCAATAAAACTGGGTAGTAAAGAGGTATGATCAAAGTGTTACTTGCCTTGCTGATGATCTGCGAAACCTAGAGACTCGTAGTAGCACGCTTTGCACTCCGGGTATTCTATCGCAAACAAACAAGCATACAATAAGCAATAAAGCAAGGGCACGCGTAAAACTCAAATAAGAGATCTGACCAGAAAGTTCAACTTAAGAACTCCGGTTTGCAAAAAGAATCAAATCAAACGAAGCAACAAAACTCAAACGGCGAAAGAAACAAGCTTCGTTTACTAATCTGAACTAAGGTCCAATTTTACAGTAGCAAAATCTTGTTTAATTTGGTTAAACACAAAGAGGGTTTCGAGACGAAACTCTAGGCGCTTGAATCGCCTGATTCCGATAAACGAGCGAAAAGTTATACTAGAACGAAAATCGAATCAGAAATCGCGATCGGAAATAATCACGGAAAATCCGAGAAAAAGAAAAAACTGACGAACAGGCTAACGAACGAACGTTCGCTGTCTGCGACTAAACGGTGAAAATGGTTCGTTAAAATGAACGTACGGACGAACGTTCGCTAACTAACTAAACCAATAAAAATAAACCGAACCGATCTAAACAAAACCGAAACTAGGGTTTACGAAATAAAACCGATCGGTTTTTTTAAACAAACCGGCGGCTACCTTGAACTCCGGCAGGCGGTGGGGTGGCGGCTCCGGCGGCGGTGGTCGGCGGCGACGGGCGGCGGGGCGGCGCGGGCGGCGGCGGCGGCGCGGGGCGGCAGCGGCGGCGTGCGGCGGCGGCGATGGGGTTAGGGTTTGGGCGGCGGCGGGGCTGGTTGGGCTGCGGGGGTGCGGGCGGCGACTTATAAAGGGGCCGGCCCGAGGTCTCCTGGCCGGGTACGTCCCGAAGTCGGTATGACTTTTTTTTAATAATTCCAACGTGCAGAAAAAGAAAGAAACGAAATACTGAACGGACTCCAAAAATCCCAAAATAAAATTTCCCCGTCCTCTAAAACTAGGCTGGACAAGGTGAACATTTATTTGGGCCTAAAATGCAATTTTTAAAAACGCATATTTTTCCTAATTCAAATAAAATAGCGACAAAACTCCGAAAAAAATCTTATTTGATTTTAATATTAAATCTCTGATATATCTTTATTTTGAGGAAGTCTTTTTATCCTCTCTCTTTTATTTTTAATAAAAGAAATATTTCAGAGAAAAATAATTAAAATCAAACGATCCTCTTTTCAAAATTCGAGGAAGACTCGAATATGAAAATAATGAAATCCCCAACTCTCTCCGTGGGTCCTTGAGTTGCGTAGAATTTCTAGGGTCAACCAAAATGCAATAAAATATGATGTGCAATGATGATCTAATGTATAACATTCCAAATTGAAAATTTGGGATGTTACAAACCTACCCCCCTTAACATGAATCTCGCCCTCGAGATTCGGGTTGGCTAGAAAATAGGTGAGAGTGATCCTTCCATAGGTCTTCCTCTTGTTCCCAGGTGGATTCATCTCCGATATAGTGACTCCACTGAACTTTGCAGAACTTGATTACTTTGTTGCGTGTAACTCGGCTGGCAAACTCGAGTATCTTGACTGGTTTCTCCTCATATGTCAAGTCACTATCCAACCGTATCGCTTCCAGCGGCACTGTATCTCTCAGAGGAGTATCAGCCATCTCTGCGTGGCACTTCTTCAACTGAGAAACGTGGAACACATCATGAACTTCGGACAATCCTTCGGGTAATTCCAACTTGCAGGCAACTTCTCCCATACGTTCCAAAACTCTGTATGGTCCCACAAAACGTGGTGCTAACTTTCCCTTAACTCCAAAGCGCTTCACTCCTCGAAGTGGGGATACATGAAGATACACTCTGTCTCCGACTTCGTAAACTGTCTCCTTGCATTTAGAATCCGCATAACTCTTCTGCCTGGACTGGGCTACCTTGAGTCTATCGCGAATCAGCTTAACCTTCTCTTCAGACTCTTTAATCAAATCTGGTCCAAACAACTGTCGGTCTCCAACTTTGTCCCACAACAACAGTGTTCTGCACCTCCTTCCGTACAGTGCTTCGAAAGGGGCCATCTTCAAACTGGCTTGATAGCTGTTGTTGTAAGAGAACTCTACATACGGCAAATTATCGTCCCAACTAGATCCATAGTCTAGCGAACAAGCTCTCAACATGTCCTCCAGAATCTGATTGACTCTTTCAGTCTGTCCATCCGTCTGCGGGTGAAAAGCTGTACTGAACTCTAGCCTGGTTCCCAAAGTTTCATGCAACTAATTCCGAAACTTTGAGGTAAACTGGGTTCCTCTATCTGATACAATGGTCCTCGGAACTCCATGCAGACGTACACTCATGGTCATGTATATCCTTGCCAACTTAGCACTGGTGTAAGTGGTCTTCACTGGGATGAAATGGGCTACCTTCGTCAAACGATCGACTACAACCCATATCGAGTCATAGCCTGAACGCGTCCTGGGTAATCCTGTGATAAAGTCCATGCCTAGTTTATCCCACTTCCATTCGGGTATCGGCAATGGTTGTAGCAATCCGGCTGGCTTCTGAGGCTCTGCCTTCACTCTCTGACATACATCACAAACTGCTATATATTCTGCAACATCCTTTTTCATTCCGGTCCACCAGAAACTATCCTTCAAATCCAGATACATCTTGGTATTTCCTGGGTGAATCGAATATGGCGAATCATGGGCCTCTTGCAGAATCAACTTCCTGATCTCCTGATCATTTGGCACATATACGCGGTCCTCAAACCATAAGGTATCGTGCTCATCCTCACGAAATTCTTTAGCCTTTCCTTTACTCATCCTTTCCTTTATCTCGACAATCTCCTTGTCTGTCTTCTGAGCTTCTCTGATCTTATCCATCAAAGTAGACTGAATCTCCAAGGCTGCTACATAACCTCTTGGAACTATCTCCAAACATAGCTCGCGAAGGTCTTCTGCTAACTCCTTGGGTAACTCTCCGGTCATGAGTATGTTGACATGACTTTTTCGTCTCAACGCATCGGCTACTACGTTAGCCTTTCCGGGATGATAATGCAATCTCATATCATAATCCTTTATTAGCTCTAACCATCTCCTCTGCCTGAGATTTAACTCCTTCTGCGTGAAGATATACTTCAAACTCTTGTGATCCGTGTATACCTCACAATGGTTTCCGATGAGAAAATGTCTCCATGTCTTCAACGCATGCACTACGGCTGCTAACTCCAAATCATGCGTAGCATAATTTAACTCATGGGATTTAAGTTGTCGTGAGGCATATGAAACAACTCTTCCCTCCTGCATAAGTATGGATCCAAGTCCTCGACGAGAAGCGTCGCAATACACTTCATAATCTTTGCGTTGATCCGGCAGAATCAACACTGGTGATGTAACCAAGCGTCTCTTCAACTCCTGAAAACTGGCCTCACATTCCTCAGTCCAATTGAATTTGGTGTCCTTCTTCAACAACTCCGTCATGGGCTTTGCAATCTTTGAGAAATTCTCAATGAACCTCCGGTAATATCCTGCGAGTCCAAAAAAACTCCGGATCTCTCCAACTGACGTGGGTGACTCCCAGTTTGTCACAGTGACAACTTTGGTGGGGTCTACTGCTATTCCTTCCCCGGATATAACATGTCCAAGAAATCCAACTTCCTTCAGCCAAAACTCGCACTTGCTGAACTTGGCGTATAACTGATGTTCCCTGAGCTTACCAAGTACCAAGCGCAAATGCTCTTTATGTTCCTCTTCGTTCTTCGAGTAGACCAGAATGTCATCAATGAACACCACAACGAACTTATCCAAAAACTCCATAAACACCTTGTTCATCATGTTCATAAAATAGGCAGGTGCGTTAGTCAGACCAAATGACATAATGGTATACTCATACAGCCCGTACCTCATTGTAAAAGTTGTCTTAGGTATGTCATGCTCTCGAATCTTCAGCTGGTGATACCCTGATCGCAAATTGATCTTGGAAAACACCTTTGCTCCTTGCAGCTGGTCAAACAAATCATTGATCATCGGCAGTGGGTACTTGTTCTTAATCGTCACTTCATTCAATCCTCGATAATCAACAACCATCCTCAATGATCCATCCTTTTTCTCCACTAGAAGTACTGGGGATCCCCAAGGTGATGAACTTGGGCAGATATAACCTTTATCCAGTAACTCCTTAATCTGCTTCTTAATTTCCTCTAAATCCTTTGCGGGCATTCTGTACGGTCTCTTAGATATTGGCCCTGTGCCTGGCAAAAGCTCAATCAAAAACTCAATGTCTCTATCTGGTGGCATGCCTGGCAACTCTTCTGGAAATACATCCGAAAAATCCTTCACCACTGGTACTTCCTCCTGTACAACTCCTGATAAGGAATTTACTTGAGTCCTATTCGGCACATGCCGAGATACATACTTGATCCTTCTTCCTTCTGGGGTGGTAAGCAAAATCGACTTACTGGCGCAGTCAATGTTCCCTCCATACTTCGATAACCAATCCATGCCTAATATCACATCCAGTCCTTGTGACTCCAATACTATTAGGTCTGAGGGAAACAAGTAGTTACCAATCCTTAATGGTAACCAATCACACCATAGGCTAGCCATATACTCTGCTCCTGGCGAGGCTACTAACATGGGTGACCTAAGGGCTTGGTTGGCAGTTGAAACTTATCCACAAATCCCCTTGATATGTATGAATGCGATGCACCAGTATCAAAAAGTACGACTGCAGTAAATGACTTAATCAAAAACTTACCTATTACTGCATCTGGCTGAGCATCAACCTCCTCCACGTTAACGTAGTTCACTTGTCCCCTGTTGAAAGGGTTGGGCTTCTTCCCAGAGCTTCCATTGCCGTTTCCATTCTTGGCTTCAGGACATTCATTGGCGTAATGTCCGGTCTTCTGGCATTTGTAGCAAGTCACGTGGCTTAGATCCTTCTTGGCGGGTGTTGCCGGGTTGGAACGGTTCTGTCCGCTACTTCCTCCATTACCATTTCCATTCTTGGGGCCACTATGATTGTGCAAACTTCCTCCATTATGAGTGTGGCCTCCATGGTTATGAACAAGTCCTCCCGAATTCGGGGTGTAACGGGTCTCTGCTGGGCTCCAGAATTGTACTTCCCTTGTCCATACTTCCTTTTGCGGCTGTCAATCTGCTGCTGCTTCCCTTCAAGCATGAGAGCTCTATCCACCAACTCCTGATAATTAATTGAAATTTGCCACCATCAACTGCATGCTCAGCTCATCATTCAGTCCTTCCAAAAACTTCTCCTTTTTAGCTGCATCTGTAGCGACGTCATCTGGGGCATAACGTGCTAACTTACTAAACTCATCCACATATTGGCCAACAGTGCGCCCTCCTTGGCGTAAGTTGTGAAACTCACGCTTCTTCATGGCCATAGCTCATGCTGAAACATGGGCAGTGCGAAAAGCTTGATGGAACTGGTCCCATGTCACAGTGTCAATAGGGTAAGTGACTATGAAATTCTCCCACCAAGATGCTGCGGGTCCATCAAGCTGATGTGCGGCAAAACACACTCTCTCCACATCTGTGCATCCTGCAGTGGTCAACTCCCTTTCAATCTTGCGAAGCCAATCATCTGCAACAATTGGCTCGGTGCTACTGGAGAACACCGGTGGATTCAGCCTAAGAAAACGGGCTAAGTGGTCAACTGGTGGGGTGGTGGTGGGTTGTTGTTGTTGTTGTTCCCCTGGTTCTGATTCTGGACTAGTATCTGCATCAATGCATTCTGCTGCTGGATCAACTGAGTGAGCTCCGGTGGGAAAGCAAATGCATTGTCGCATCTCGGAGGCATCTGTTGGGTTTAGAAAAGATGAGGAAACAGAATAGAATGAGGTCTAGAGGGAAAACACTACCCATATGCACATGATACAAACACAAACATATCACTCAATCAAATCAAACAAGGGCATACAATCGGTCTAGAACTATCGTTACAAAAGTGTTTGGACTATGCTATATACATGGTGGAATACTACTACTGATTTGGTGGTCTACTAGAAAAATTGATCGGTCGAAGACTCCATGATATCTGCTCCAGCTTCATCCACATAGTCATCATCGCTATCGCCAGGGTCCGAGTCGGTGTCATCGATGATGATGTAGTTCTCCTGGCAAGTGGAACTGTCATCTTCTCCTCCTGGCGCAGGGTCTCCCATGAAAACTCCTAGCTTCCTGGTCAGGTCGTCATTCTTCTCCACTAGTACGACAATTTCCTCCATATAATCCTCGCGTGTAGCCTTGATTTCTTCCTCCAGTTCCGTGATCCTTGTCATTGCTTTCTTCAAATCCGCCATGCCTGCGCACATCTGGTTCTCCTGGCGTCGAATGTGCTGGTTTAACTCCTGGATGAAAGAGGCAATCGATCTATCCTTCTTGGTGCTGATCATCTCCCATTGCTCATCTCGGCGCCCACAAATCTGGTAGATAGTATCCTTGAGATCATTGTGGTAAACATCTCCAATGCGTCCCATGGTGATGTGAGCTGCCATACTCTTTCCTAGACTCCAGGTTGGGGCATCGAAGGAAAACTCTATGGGCTCAGTGACTAGCGTGAATGTCCTTCCTGGAACTTGAACTTGAATCATCCAGCGCTCCTGTTCTGGTAAAGTGGCGTTGTAAGTCCCGGTGAAGCTTGGTATTTCGATGTTCAGGTACCTAGTGACTTCCTTCAAGTGGCGTCCAAATGGGATGTCTTCATCCGGTTGTATGAACTTGATCCTTGCATCCGCCATCCTAAAGAGTAGAAAATGGAGAGGAGTTAGAAATGAGAAGAGAGTAGTGATCTAGGGCTTTAGCTTAGTGGTCGTGTCCTACAGTCAGCGTGTGCTCTGATACCATCTTTGTGGCGACCAGACCTCAAATAGTATGATCTCTGTGCATAAGTGTCATCCCTGGATCGGTAATGCTGACACACACAGTACTTGAAGGATTTATAACAGAGTAGCAATCACACACTTATTACATCGAATGTCTCAAAAGAGAACTTATTACAATAAATATGGCTTAAGGCCATCTAATACGATAACAGCGGAAGGCTTGGAAGATAAAGTGAGTCCATCAACTCCAACGGCATCACTGAGTGAAAGACCATGACCTAAGGCTCCTTACTCGTCGTCTGAAAAGTCTGCAACATGATACGTTGCAGCCCGAAAACGGATCAGCACTGGCATTGTAACACAAGAGAGCAATGAACAGAATAATGCTATCACTACATGCATATATGGCTGGTGGAGGCTGTATGGTTAATATGTTTTGCGAAAAGCCAATTTTTCCCTACTGCAAAGGAATATATTTTATTTAACTACAAAGTTTGTTGAAAACATTGAGAAGGTATATCCCAATTAAAAGTAATCATTAACAACCCATCAAATTAATTATGTAGTGATGAGATCAACATGACAATCCAAGAACCAGATACTCAAGATGTCCATAACCGGGGACACGGCTAACCATGATTAGTTTGTACACTCTGCAGAGGTTTGCGCACTTTTCCCCACAAGACTCGATCTCCTCCGTTGGATTTCTCGCACTACATGATGTTTGAGAAACGGATGACCGAGACATAGTCTTTCAGAAGCGTTAGCACCTTAGATGGGTAGACAGTACCACCTATATCCCCTACATCTGCTAGTCTACCACTGTAAGAGTTCACACGACTTAATCAACTATGCTAGAGCCCATAATAGCTTGTGGCTGCACACGGAAGTTTCTAGTATGAATAATCTCATGATCCCTTTGAGCCTGGGTGGCAGTCCATAGGAGAATCACACGGTACCCCGGGATTTCCAAAAATACAGGCAATCACTGGGTTCCCCAGGTGCCTCAATCCACCCAGATGTGTATTCAAGTTGCCACCTTAAGTTTAACCATTAGTTGAAAATCTCACATTTGTCATGGATACACTCAAACCCAATCCACGTCTACGAGCATAGCATAGCAATATAAGCATAACGTAGAAGTAACTCCCAGGGTTTGATAATAAACAGGTGAATAGGCACTACCTCAGCTACTTCCCAACCCACAATTTAATTCAGATCCTAACCATGCAATTGTTTGAGGATTGACCTAATGCAATAAAACTGGGTAGTAAAGAGGTATGATCAAAGTGTTACTTGCCTTGCTGATGATCCGCGAAACCTAGAGACTCGTAGTAGCACGCTTCGCACTCCGGGTATTCTATCGCAAACAAACAAGCATACAATAAGCAATCAAGCAAGGGCACAGGTAAAACTCAAATAAGAGATCTGACCAGAAAGTTCAACTTAAGAACTCCGGTTTGCAAAAAGAATCAAATCAAACGAAGCAACAAAACTCAAACGGCGAAAGAAACAAGCTTTGTTTACTAATCTGAACTAGGGTCCAATTTTACAGTAGCAAAATCTTGTTTAAGTTGGTTAAATAGAAAGAGGGTTTCGAGACAATACTCTAGGCGCTTGAATCGGCTGATTCCGATAAACGAGCGAAAAGTTATACTAGAACGAAAATCAAATCAGCGCGATCGAAAATAATCATGGAAAATCCGAGAAAAAGAAAAAACTGACGAATAGGCTAACGAACGAACGTTCGCTGTCTGCGACTAAACGGTGAAAACGGTTCGTTAAAACGAACATACGGACGAACGTTCGGTAACTAACTGAACCAATAAAAATAAACCGAACCGATCTAAACAAAACTGAAACTAGGGTTTACGAAATAAAACCGATCGTTTTTTTAAACAAACCGGCGGCTACCTCGAACTCCGGCGGGCGGTGGGGCGGCGGCTCCGGCGGCGGGGCGGAGCGGGCAGCGGCGGCATGCGGCGGCGCGGGGCGGCAGCGGCGGCGTGCTGCGGCGCGGGGCGGCGGCGGCGGCGGGGTTAGGGTTTGGGCGGCGGCGGGGCTGGTTGGGCTGCGGGGGTGCGGGCGGCGGCTTATAAAGGGGGCGGCCCGAGGTCTCCTGGCCGGGTACGGCCCGAAGTCGGTTTGACTTTTTTTTAAATAATTCCAGCATGCAGTAAAAGAAAGAAAAGAAATACTAAACTGACTCCAAAAATTCCAAAATAAATTTTCCCCGTCCTCTAAAAATAGGCTGGACAAGGTGAACATTTATTTGGGCCTAAAATGCAATTTTAAAAAACGCATATTTTTCCTAATTCAAATAAAATAGCGACAGAACTCCGAATAAAAAATCTTATTTGATTTTAATATTAAATCTCTAATATTTATTTATTTTGAGGAAGTCATTTTATCCTCTCTCTTTTATTTTTAATAAAAGAAATATTTCAGAGAAAAATAATTAAAATCAAACGATCCTCTTTTCAAAATTCAAGGAAGACTCGAATATGAAAATAATGAAATCCCCAACTCTCTCCGTGGGTCCTTGAGTTGCGTAGAATTTCTAGGATCAACCAAAATGCAATAAGATATGATATGCAATGATGATCTAATGTATAACATTTCGAATTGAAAATTTGGGATGTTACATCACACGTACATGTCCGTGGGAGAATCCCTTGGTTCTCATAGTCTGCATTCATTTGCAGAATTCTTATAGCGTCACATCTATTCTCCTGAAGCCAGTTCCTGTCTGACCAGCAGACGGAAGCCTTTGCAAGTTATGAAGCCATTCAGTTTGAACTTCATGGCCACTGAAAAGTCAGCTAGAAAGGGCGGCAGACAGCGCCGTGGGAATACATCCAAAGATCTGCCACCCGATCTGTATGAATTATACAAGACAGACCCTGAAGAAACCTATGGCGAACGCAAGACTCGAATCCAATGGATTCGCATGTATTGGGCGGAACAATGGTTTCTGTACACATATGTGACTGCAGAGTATGCAGAGAAGAATGCCATCAAGCGACCATGGGGAGATATTCTCTTCAAAAATCTTCCACCCAGGTCCAGAACTGAAGCCATTGCTCAAGGCTTCTATCCTTGCATGGTTTGAGGACCACAGCTCGAGAATGCCGACCCATCCTCTCTGATTTGGTGTCACGATGACAATCTGTTCAAGCGCAACTATAAGTTTGCCAAAGATTCAACTGCCAAGAACAAGAAAGCATTTGGACTCGACTTCAACCCTGGTCCATCTGCTCCTAGGGCTGATGGCACTCGCGATGCTGAACCCAATGTCATCAGGCCCTTCTACAATCTCGAAGGTCTCCTCGCTCACATTGTTGTTCAGGGGGCAGCCGTGGAGCATTCTGATGACGACGCCGATACTGATGAAGCGCCTGCTCCACCTAAGCCACAGAAGCAGAAGAGAACAAAGGCTTCAAAGCCCCCTGCTGCACCTAAAGCTTCGCATGCGAAGCCACTGGCCACTACACAACCTGAAGCAAGTGTGCAGTCTGAAGATCTTTCTCGCATCTCCAAGAAGACCGAGAAGTTCAAAGAATAAGAAGCCCATCCAGAGTCCTGGGCAAGAACTGACCCCAGCTGCCGTTCTGAGGAACGAAAATGAAGCCATTGATCTGTCAAGTGATGAAGATCTTGGCGATGATGCTCTTGAGCTGTTGATAAAGAGCAAGCAAGAGGCGGAGATCTTCAACGATCTACCCCTCTTTGATGTGTACATTTTGAATAACTTCCTTGATGAATGGTTTGACAACCCAAGCCTCAGCATCGATGATCTTCAGCTTCCAATTGGCATCAGTGTCTCTTTCCATGGAGCCATTGCTAATGAGCTGGCTCTGGCTCAGAAGATAGTCGAACTAAAGAACAAGATTGACCATGAGAAAGCTCAATTCAAGAGGAACATGGCCAAGCTCAGTGTGGCTGATGTCCAAAACTTTAAGCAGATGTTGCATGACCTCAAGGAGCAGTTTCATAAGAAACGTGAATAAGCTAAAGGATCAAGAGAGGGGATGAAACTCTTCGCAAGTAAATGCGTTCAAGTTCATAATGAGGCTGAAGAGCGCAAGGCACTTGGGCGTCCAGGCATCGACCCCAAGATGGCTGCCAAACAGAAAAAGAAGC
Organism: Aegilops tauschii subsp. strangulata; assembly: GCF_002575655.3. Taxonomy (NCBI): domain Eukaryota; kingdom Viridiplantae; phylum Streptophyta; class Magnoliopsida; order Poales; family Poaceae; genus Aegilops; species Aegilops tauschii. The sequence goes on from NC_053039.3 coordinate 234,329,266, forward strand.
ATGATGTGGCCCAAGCTGAAGCATCAGGGCGGGAAGCACCTCGCATTGTCTTCCCTGCCAGCATGACGGGCTCGAAGCCTAAGGTCCCCACAGCAGCTTCAGAACTGAAGAAGACATGGGCAGCTGAGGCCGAAGCCAGAAAGCGCAAGCACAAGAATGCCACTGATGATGCTCCTCCGACCAAGAAGCCGAAGACAAAGTCTTCGCGGAAAAATCGTGCTGCTGCCACAGAGCCACTTGTTGTCGAGCCCATCTCCGTTGCTCATCCTGCATCCGCCAACCAAGAGCGTCGGCTAGTACTTCATGAGCCTGCTTCCACAGAGGCTCCTGAAGCTGAAGACATTCCAACTGTCGACCCCATCACAACTGAAGACATTGGTCATCACGACAATGTAGATGATGATGAAGTCCTTCCTCAGATCGAGCACCAGCCGGTATCATCGCCTGTTCTCACGAACAGCGAACTCATCAGCATTGGTCATCCCTTGACGCCAATTGCTCAGGATGCATCGTGGGCTGATCACCCCCAACAAGACACACCAAGCCAAGACACACCCAGTACTCCCCCTCCTCAAGTCACCACTCCGGTGCTTGATGATGACAATTACATGGTGCAGACCACCCCATCTCCAAAGGCGTCGCCCGCATTTCGCAGGCTTCGAAAAGGCCCTAGGCCACAGGTCGCCATGCCGAGCGTTCCAGAAGGAGAAGTGCAACACAACTCAGTAGCACGTCAAGTGTTTCCTGACGCCACTCCAACTGTGAACGTCTCTGAGTCTGAAGCCAAACCTGCTGAAGACATTCCGGCTGCATCAGCCGATGACAACCAAGAACCGCGTCATGAAGAAGAGCGAGTTGCCACACCCCCCAACACTCAAGAAAATGTTCTTGAGGAGAACGAGTCTGTGCCCGACCCTCCAGCTACTCAAGTGGAGGTTGAAAACATTGAGGCGGCCACCAACAACACTACTGGAGCCAATGACGTTGTCATGGCTGAAGCTAATGTGATGCCTGAAGTGAATATGGTGTCTGAAGCTAATGTTGCACCTGAAGCCAATGTGCAGCCTGAAGCCCATGTCAATGCCAATGCTCCAGTACCGCCTCAAAGGCCTCACACCATAGTGAAAGCATTTGATCGTGGTCAACTTGTCATGGTCCGCTGGCCAATTCTGGTTCCTCCGCCTGCTCCTGGACCACAGTTTGACTATCATGTGGAGCACAGGCCTCAGGTCCAGAAGCCAAAGCCCTGACTGCCAAGATTTCCTGGAGCTGCAACTTCGCCAGGGTCATTCAATGTCAATAGCTTCAGGGCTCACAATACCTTCTTTGACAGTGCAAAGAACCCTTAGTCAAGGCCAAGAATCTCATCTGATCGCTTCTGGAGCTATCAGCAGCGCAGCTATTATTCATGCATTCTATACAATCAAGGGCGAATCTTTCCTCACATGCGTCTGGATTGTGAAGCCATTGCTGGTCTGCCCTGCTTGGAAGAAGCTCTAGACTGTTTCAGAGATGCTGGACTTCTGCAGTTTGTCACTGACAAAGAGCATTGGAATGATGAGCTTCTGCTACAATCCTATGCCACTCTTCACATTCGCGGCTACAACAGGGATCCGAAGACTTGGGTCCTTGAGTGGATGACAGGGGATGTACACCATGAAGCCAAAGCCCAAGATATAATTGAGCTTACTTTCCTGCCCACTCCAGGTGAACTCTATGAACCTGGTTGTCAGCTTCACCGCAATGCTTTGGAGAGCATATTTCAGAAGCCTGAGCCAAACATGAGTCAAATGCTCAGCATGATGAAGCCACTGCCACGAGATGCTGAATATCCAAAGGAATTCTTTGTTGAAGACCTAGAGTATCTGCCCCGCACCATTTATCACATTATAAGGCAAACTCTATGGCCTATCAAAGGACATTCTCCTGCGACCAAGCTTGAAGGCGCAATGAAGACATTGGTTTTCTATATCCTCAATGGCATCAGCTTCAATGCTCAAGATTTCTTCATCAGGCAACTTGCAGCTTCTGGAATTGATTTATTTGGCCTGAAGTTTTATGCTCCGTGGGTGATGCGCTTAATCAAGCTTCACTCTTCTGTCAACTATCAGCCCTCTGCGCGCAACCATCTTATCTTCTTGCCAGAGGTTGATATGTCTGACGAAGCCATCTACCCTGAACCTGCCAAGGAGCCAATATATCTTCACATTGTCGATCACCAAAGCTTCACGCAACCCATTGAAGGAGTTCTTGCTGCAACTCGAGTTTATCCTCTGGTTGGCAACACACGTGCACCTCATCATGCAACTACTGAAGCCACTGAAAGCACTATTGCTCAAAGGCCTCAGAAGCGTTCTCGCGTTCTCAATGACCGAGAGCTTCTCGTGGCCTTGCATCAGAAACAGATAAGCATCAAGCGTCAGATGCAGAGCCTCTTGGTGGATGTTAATCAAATTCGCAATCTTGCCATCATGACTGGCTTAATCGCGTCTCGACACTGCACCAGGCCCCTCTGCACCACCGGACTCCAACGTCGACCCTGCACCTTCATCTTCTCCCGATGGGAACGAGTAGATGCTCTATGTCTTCAAACCTTTTTGGTCCTTACTGACAAAAGGGGAGAAGCATATGAGTTGATAGTCTTCAAGCGGGTCCATATGGGTGGTTGCTTTATATTTTGCCAAGTGGTTACAACTCTCCTTTTGATACTTTTGGTTCTTTTGGGTTGTAACAATTAAACTTGATGGTCGTCTGCTACTTTGATTGCTATTCTGTGATGCGATGATAAATTCCGCATGAAGTCATTCCGCAGACGTCCATTTTTCATTATGCATGTCATTATCTTTGCTATAACCTTATATGCATAATGAATTGTATTCATATGTTGAAGAGGATCTCCACAAGTACAACCTGCCATGTGCATTTGCATTCAAAAGCAAACTACTTATATGCACATCTTCAGGGGGAGCCTTTTGCTACTTATGAAGACAATACCTTAATCCTTACTATTTCACATACTTCTATCCCCGTTGAAAACTTCAACCAGTTTGTCATCAATCACCAAAAAGGGGGAGATTGTAAGTGCATCTAGTGCCACCCCTAGTTGGTTTTGGAGTATTGACGACAAACCTGGTTGAGGGACTAATGTGTTTGTGAGAATTGCAGGATAACACAGGTAGTAGTCCCTCATTGATTCGGTTTACCTACGAGAGATGACCCCTAAAAATGTGTGAAGACATTGAAGACAACGGTAGTATGTGAAGATATTCACAACGAAGATTATGACTCGGGAAGACATCGCATGAAGACTATGGAGTGCGAAGACATAGTTGTTTCATAGTTTCCTTTTCTTCTTTGTTGAGTCATAGGAACCACCGCACTGTTAAGTGGGGTCCAAGTGAACAAAGTCAGAGTGACTAAAGTGATGCTCAACCAAATCCTATGTCTTCGAGTGAAGACAATGAGAGCAAATCTTATCCAGAGTTGGATGAGTCAGCTTTACTTGTAGCCCAAGTCAAGCTGCCGCGTGTGTTTGAAATCTGACCGTTGGACACGTGTCAGTTCCTTAGTCACCCAGGGTCATTTTGGACAAATCAGGTCGGGTTGCCTCCTAGCTATAAATAGCCCACCCCCTACACCATAAATTGGTGGCTGCTCAGAGTTAGTGCACAGCTTTTGTTGTTTGAGAGCAACCCACGTCCGAAGCATTTGAGAGAAAGATCCTTGCTAGGACAAAGCCCAAAACACCCAGAGCCAAAGAGTGTTAGGCATCACTAAAGTCTTTCTGTCTGCGTGATCTGAAGACTTATTACACTTGAGGACTGTGAATCCTCCAGCCGGTTAGGCGTCGCGTTCTGAGCATCCAAGAGTCATTGTGGATTGCCGGTGAACGAAGTCTGTGAAGGTTTGGAAGTCTACCTTGAAGACTTACCAGAGTGATTGGGCGAGGACTAAGTGTCCTTAGCTCAAGGGGAATAAGGTGAAGACGTGGTCTTCTGAGTTGAATCTCAGCCTCCCTAACTAGACGTACAGTTTGTCTTCGTGAATTCATTTGCATGCTTGCCTTATCTTTTTGACTTTGCTGTGTGACGACTATTGTTGTTTGGCTTCATACTATCTTCCATCCTGATCTATACTACCTAGCTGCTAATAGTCTTCGTGCTTTCACTTCATTACTTATTTGACTATGGCTTGTCTAGTGTACTCTACCTTCCGTTGCATATCAATAGGTTCATTTCTATCGTTTGTCTTCAAAGCCCCCGTGTTTTAAAGACTTCCATAAAAATTGCCTATTCACCCCCCTCTAGTCGATAACTAGCACTTTCAGTCCACAAGAGAGGTCGCACTCTTTTGTTTCTGCTTATGTTATGCATTGCTTAATATTACCTGCTACATTATTGTCATGTTCACCTCTTAGACTCCAAGTCAGGTCCAAATTGATGTTCAAACTTGAGTTCTAAATTAGTTGTGGAGCACATATCGAGGCAGCAATGAATAGTATCTCTGTCTAATATCTGGTTCACCTAGGGTATGCCTATGTTGTTCATCTTGGGTGGGAAACAAATAGTAAAGCAATCATCATCTGTTTTTTTTATTAAATTAAAGCAATCATCAGCCCGCTACCATTATTTTTGGATCCATCCACTGGTTCTTACCATTACTCTAGATTTCTGCATGCTCTCCTTACATAATCTCACTATTTTTTTGTATGCATGTCAGATATTGTACACAGTCATGCTGAACATGTAGAGAAAAAGAGAAGAATTTTTCATGGCAATACAATGTCATGCAGACATTGCTCCATGCTGGGTTCAATGGCAAACCCTCCCCCCTCTCCAGATTGCAATCCAGAGGAAGATATCTATTCTGAGGCGGATTCAGACGCAGCTGACCACTCCTATTTACCCCCCAAGGTGTTTGCTCTAACTTGCCATGATGATGTTAGTCATATCATGCATATGTTGCCTTGTAGTGCCTACTTTTGACATCATATATGTCATCTGCTTAGTTTAGACATGTTATGTAATGCCACCTGTTTAGTTTCAATATCATATATGGGAATTATGCAGTCTCATGTCTTTTAGCCAGCCATAATATATGTGAAATGTGCAATGCCATCCTATTTAACCAGGCATCATATATTTGAATGATATCTTGCCCATCCTTTTCTTCATTACATTTCCATTTGTCGACAATGTTTGTACATTAAACTACTCTTCCTGTGAATCAGCCATTTGAGCGGGTGATGGAAAAATCTGGAGTGAAAACAAGGCCTTCAGAGCAGACAGTGCTACCTATCGAAGCAGATCTCCTGCTGGGTCCCGATAGCTCCTCAGAGATGGATTTAGAGACAGATGACCAGTCCTATTCCCCCACCGAGGTGTATGCTCTAACTTGGCACGGTTATACTACTCATATCATTCATATGGTGTCTTGCATTGCATAGTTTAGACATCATATACACAATATTCAACACCATGCTCTTAGTTCAGACATCATATATGTGAATGCCCTCTGCTTAGCATATAAATCACATATGTGAATTTAATCATGTGATCCTGATTACTTAGATAACATGTATGTGAATTATGTCATGCGATCCTGTTTAGTTAGTCATCATATCTTTGAATTATGTTATGCTATGCTATCCAGTTTACATAGACATCATATATGTGAAATTATGTCATGCTATCCGTTTTAGTTAAACAGTATACATGTCAAGTATTTCATGCCCTCTTTTTTCCACACTATCTATTGCATCTGTCTCTCATACAATGTCTGTACATTCAACTATGTTTCCTGTTTATCAGCCATTTGAATTGGAGCGGGTGATGGCAGTATCTAGCGGAGTAAAAACACGGTCTTCAAATAAAACGGTGCTACCTCTTGGTGGAGATAGCACCCCGGTTGTACATGCACGAGAACTAGCCCTACCACACATAACCCAGACTCTCACAGATTTTACCCCTACTGCGATGGACAGAGAACCAGCTTCACCCAATCTAACCCCAACCCCAGCAGATAGTAACCCAGTTCCTGTTGACACAGCACCATCTCCACCACAAAGCTCCCAAACAAGAGCAGTTAGTAAGGCAGCTCCAGTGCCCAAAGCGCCAGTACTACCATAGCGAACCCCAACTCCACCAGTTAGTACACCTATTCCTATGGAGGAAGCACAACCATCCATTCATAGTTTAGCATCTATCTCATTTGATGTTGTTAAATCCTATGTGCGTATCTTCCCACCATGGAAATATTATACCGAAGATGAAGGAAAATGCTAGTTGTAGGTGTTTGTCCAGGAGTTATGTGTAAGTAATGTTATTCATGGCAATTACTTTGCTTTGTCCCATACATTCTACCTCCATGATGGTTATAATACAAAAAAAAATCCCATTTTTCTCTATAGAGAAGGATCGATTTGGAAACTCGGGATGAGGTAACATGTGCTAATACCTCTGCTATCTTCAAGAATGCTTAGTGGCAGTATCAGAATTACCTGAAGAAAATGTACTTCACTGGCAAAGAAACTCATCAAATTCCCTTACGTTCTCCTGAGACACATTTACTGGACGATGACTGGGAACGCCTTGTTCTGTACTGGTCCCGAACCAAGAATGTGGTAAGGTCTATGAGATCATTTTATTTTAAGTACTATATGCTTGCGTCTTACTGTACTCTGTTCATGTAGAACAAGTGCTTAAACCTGAAGAACAACTCTTCTCATTTAAGATTCCATTGCTATCGTGCATACTGCTTTGCTCTTGTATCACTGTATTTACTCATACAAACTTATTTTGAAATTGAACGATCCAATGAAAACTCCAATGGCACAACAGGTATGTTTACGCATGTTTCTTTAACAGGTTTGCTCTTATAAATAGCTCTATTGATTTCAATTTCAATTGTGTATACAGTTGACTTCTCATATCATGCACATTACTAGCATCACAACAGGGCCAATAGTGTTGTTGTACATGTAGACCCGTGGTACCCATCTGAAATCTTGTTGTGTCGTGTAGTTTCCCACACTTTGTATTCTTTCAGTGTTGCTTTCTCTTGAACTGATATGATTTGAACCGTGTCTCTATTTTGATTTGGCAAGACAATGTAGTGACCGTAGGACATAGATATATGTTTGTTTGATGCTTTTATAATGTACTACTTGGCAATAGAAGACTTGGTAGTTTAATCTTGTCCACCTTACCAATGAACTGGTTCACCGAAATGAGTTTCATATACTAGTACATGCTAAACCTGATATGTGTCTGCTTGTTTCTTCTTTTAGAATGCTGACAGAATATTGGGGAAGAGTGCCTTATTAAGCAATGGTAAAGGAAGTAATGCAGATAAGGTTCAGGATCGAGAGACATCCTTGTTGGTCTCCAACAAAGCTGATAAAAGAGCTAAGGAAAACTATCTTGAAGACCGTGAGACAACCCAAAGTCCTGTCTTGGTTTACTGTTCGAGTTACTGGCCACTACCGCTTGCACAAGCTATTCAAACTCACTGTCTGAATCAGTTTGGTTTCTTGAGTCTCAACTACAAGCTGAAAGACATCGATCAGCTGTGCTACGACAAGAAGCGGAAGGACTGCGGAAGTCCCTGGAGCATTCAGATGCATACTTTCTGGTGCAACATCAAGCGATGACTGGAGTATAGGCCAGCAATACATTCATCCATAGAAGGAGTCGACAACGTAAATGAAGCCCTTGTGTTCAATGGCATCAAAGAACCATGGAGGATGTATGATCCTGTGATGGACGTGCAGATTTATCCACTTACCGCAGTGACCTGTCAAATAGGTGAGACCGCGGTTGAAGAACGCAATTAGCCTGTAGTCTTTATAATTCGTAGATCTTGTGGGCACTTGGCAGATTAAAACCTTGAGCAAATCAAACTTGGTATCATGTTGGCTACTGTAAGATTCCGAGTATTCTGGGCCGCGGTGCCAAAGCAGTGCAGTGTTAAGGTAAGTGGATCACTAGAATATAAGAGCCCTTATAAACAAATATAAGAGCGTTTAGATCACTAGAATAGTGATCTAAACACTCTTATATTTCTTTACGGAGGGAGTACATGACTTGAGTGTTCATTGTCATTTTGCTTTGCATGATCGTAAGATAGCTAGCATGATATTTCCATGTCTTGTCCATTTTTTTATGTCTTTTCTATGCTAGATCATTGCACATCCCGGTACACTGCCAGAGGCATTCATATAGATTCATACTTTGTTCTAGATATCGAGTTGTAATATTGAGTTGTAAGTAAATAAAAGTGTGATGATCATCATTATTAGAGCATTGTCCCAGTGAGCAAAGGATGATGGAGACTATGATTCCCCCACAAGTCGGGATGAGACTTCGGACGAAAAAAAAAGATGCCAAAAAAAGGGAAAACAAAAAATGAGACAAAAAGAGAGAAGGGGCAATGCTAATATCCTTTTACCACACTTGTGCTTCAGAGTAGCACCATATTCTTCATATAGAGAGTCTCTTGAGTTATCACTTTCATATACTGGTGGGAATTTTCATTATAGAACTTGGTTTGTATATTCCGATGATGGGCTTCCTCAAATGCCCGAGGTCTTCATGAGCAAGCAAGTTGGATGCACACCTACTTAGTTTCAATTTGAGCTTTCATACACTTATAGCTCTAGTGCATCCGTTGCATGGCAATCCCTACTCCTCGCATTGACATCAATTGATGGGCATCTCCATAGCCTGTTGATTAGCTGCGTCGATGTGAGACTTTCTCCTTTTTGTATTCTCCACACAACCTCCACCATCATATTCTATTCCACCTATAGTGCTATATCCATGGCCCACGCTCATGTATTGCATGAAAGTTGAAAAGTTTTGAGAACATTAAAATTATGAAACAACTGCTTGGCTTGTCATCGGGGTTGTGCATGATGAAATACTTTGTGTGACAAAGATGGAGCATAGCCAAACTATATGATTTTATAGGGATAACTTCCTTTGGCCATGTTATTTTGAGAAGACATGATTGCTTTATTAGTATGCTTGAAATATTATTGTCTTTATGTCAAATGATAGACTATAGCTTTGAATAACTCGTGTCTTAATATTCATGCCATGATTAGATAATATGATCAAGATTATGCTAGGTAGCATTCCACATCAAAAATTATACTTTTTATCATTTACCTACTCAAGGACGAGCAGGAATTAAGCTTGGGGATGCTGATACGTCTCCGTCGTATCTATAATTGTTTATTGTTTCATGCCAATATTCTACAACTTTCATATACTTTTGGCAACAATTTATATAATTTTCTTGGACTACCATATTGATCCAGTGCCCAGTGCCAGTTCCTATTTGTTGCATGTTTTTTGTTTCGTGGAATCCATATCAAACGGAGTCCAAACGCGATAAAAACTTACAGAGATTTTTTTGGAATATATGTGAATTTTGGGAATTGGAATCAACACGAGATGATGCTCGAGGGGGCCACAAGCATGGGGGCGCGCCCTGGACCCTTGTGGCTAGCCTGTAAGGCAGTTGGTTAGCCTTCTTTCACCGCAAGAAAGCTAATATCCGGATAAAAATCGTGTTAAAATTTCAGCCCAATCGGAGTTACGGATCTCCGGGAATTTAAGAAACGGTGAAAGGCCAAAATCTGGGAGCCCAGAAACAAAATGAAACAGAGAGAGAGAGAGAGAGAGAGAGAGATCCAATCTTGGAGGGGCTCTCGCCCCTCCGCCACCATGGAAGCCATGGACCAGAGGGTAAACCCTTCTCCCATCTAGGGGGAAGGTCAAGGAAGAAGAAGAAGGAGGGGGTGCTCTCTCCCCCTCTCTCCCGGTGGCACCGGAACACCGCCGGGGCCATCATCATGACGATGATCTACACCAACAACTTCGCCACTGTCATCACCAACTCTCTCCCCCTCTATGCAGCGGTGTAACACCTCTTCTCCCCGATGTAATCTCTACTTAAACATGGTACTCAACACTATATATTATTTCCCAATGATGTATGGCTATCCTATGATGTTTGAGTAGACCCGTTTTGTCCTATGGGTTGATTGATGATTGTGATTGGTTTGAGTTGCATGTTTTATTATTGGTGTTGTCCTATGGTGCTCTCCGTGTCACGCAAGCATGAGGGATCCCCATTGTAGGGTTTGCAATATGTTCATGATTTGCGTATGGTGGGTGACGTGAGTGACAGAAGCACAGACCCGAGTAAGTAGGTTGTTTGTCTACGGGAGTAAAGAGGACTTGATACTTTAATGCTATGGTTGGGTTTTACCTTAATGATCTTTAGTAGTTACAGATGTTTCCTAGAGTTCCAATCATAAGTGCATATGATCCAAGAAGAGAAAGTATATTAGCTTATGCCTCTCCCTCATATAAAATTGCAATAATGATTACCGGTCGAGTTATCGATTTCCTAGGGACAAATAACTTTCTTGTAACAAAAAGCTATGTACTAAAACTAACTTAGTTGTTTCTTTATCTAAACAGCCCTATCTTTTATTTACGTGCTCTTTATTATCTTGCAAACCTGTCCTTCAACACCTACAAAGTACTTCTAGTTTCATACTTGTTCTAGGTAAAGTAAACGTTAAGCATGCGTAGAGTTGTATCGGTGGTTGATAGAACTTGAGGGAACATTTGTTCTAACTTTAGCTCCTCATTGGGTTTGACACTCTTACTTATCGAGAAAGGCTACAATTGATCCCCTACACTTGTGGGTTATCAAGAGTTAGTCCAAAAAAATGATATAAAGTTGCTTGTAAATGTATATAAAACATCCAAGATTGATAATATAATAGCATGGAACAATAAAAAATTATAGATACATTGGATACGTATCAACACCCCACCGGAAGCAAACTCCTACAAGAGATTAATGCTTGGATTTAGGTACCCGTTTTTGAATGGGCCCTTTGATGTTATCATCAAGGGTGTTAGGAAGCCAAATGGACCATTCAATGTACTCCTAAGAAGAAACAACAAATTTGGCATAAACATGGCCATCACTAGCACGACATAGAACATAAGAAGGGTTAAAGTCGTCAGCTTTGTTGGGAGGAGTGGTCTTGCCCTTCTTGGCATTACCACCCACACCCTTGTCCTTCTTCTCATGATCACCCTCTCCCACCATGATGAAAACATCCTTGAGCGGGAGAGGTTGCTTGGTCTTGTTATTCTTCTTCTTGTTTTACTTGGGTACAAACCCAAGCTCTTCTTTTGCCACAACTTCCTTTTGATTACTCAAAAGTTCATTGAGGTTATTCTCACCTTTTATGCAAGTCACAAGGCCTTTCTCAAGTTTCTCTTTCAACGACATTCACCTAGACAAGGTGTACATGCTCACAAGAAGGGTTAGTAGCATGGGCATTATCAATTAATATGGAAGAAAGGCAAGTTGCTATCTCCTTGGTTAGATTCACTTGGAGTTGATCACGAGACTCCTTGAGAGAAGCATGATGAAGTCTATACCAAACGAAGTCCAAATGCCACGAAACTTTTTGATGAATTTTTTTGGACAAAAGAGACCCTAGAAGCTTTGGGAGGAGACCAGACATGAAACGAGAAGGCCACAAGGCACTAGGGCACGCCCAGGGGGTAGGCGCGCCCTGGTACCTTGTGGGCCCACCGTGACTCCGTTTGACCTAATTCCACCTCTATAAATTTTCTAAAATCGGGAAACGAAAAGAGGGCCACCCAAAATACCTTTTCCACGGCCGCAAGTTTCTGTTCTTCGGAGATCCCATCTCGAGGCCTTTTCCGGTACTCTGTCGGGGGGAATCGATCACGGAGGGCCTCTACATCAACCTTGCCGCCCTTCTGATGATGTGTGAGTAGTTTACCATAGACCTATGGGTCCATAAGTAGTAGCTAGATGGCTTCTTCTCTCTTTGATCTTCAATACAATGTTCTCCTCGATGTTCTTGGAGATCTATTCAATTAATCTTCTTTTGCGGTGTGTTTGTTAGGATCCGATGAATTGTGGGTTTATGATCAGATTATCTATGAATATTATTTGAGTCTTCTCTAAACTCTTTTATGCATGATTATTATAGCTTTGTATTTCTCTCTGATCTACCCGTTTGGTTTGGCCAACTAGATTGATTTATCTTGCAATGGGAGAGGTGCTTTGGGGTTCAATCTTGTGGCGCTCTATATCCCAGTGACAGAAAGGGACAAGACATGTATTTGCATTGTTGCCATTAAGGGGAAAACAATGGGGTTTATTCATATTGATTGGATTTACTTTGTCTACATCAAGTCATCTTGCTTAAGGCGTTACTCCGTTCTTTATGAACTTAATACTCTAGATGCATGTTGGATAGCGGTCGATGTGTGGATTAATCAGTCTACTTGTCTCGGATGTGATGCCTATATACATAATCATTGCCTTGGATATCATCATAACTATGCACTTTTCTACCAATTGCCCAATAGTAATTTGTTTACCCACTGTATGCTTTTTGTTCGAGAGATAAGCCTCTAGTGAAAACTATGGCTCCCGGTCTATCTTTATCATATATTAAAATCCAAAAATACCTTGCTACAATTTATTTATCGTTATTTTATTTTGTGTTTTTTATCTATCTACCACTACGAGATTTGATCCTTGCAATTAACCGCCAAGGGATTGACAACCCCTTGTTTGCATTGGGTGCAAGTATTTGTTCTTTTGTGTGTAGGTGTTGTTCATGAGGTCTTGTGTGGTTCTCCTACTGGATTGATAACCTCGTTTCTTAACTGAGGGAAATACTTATCTCTACTATACTGCATCATCCTCTCCTCTTCAAGGAAATCCCAACGCAGCTCACACGTAGCACTATGCCCCTCCATCTTAGTGATGGTTTCCTCATGACACTCAATGATATCATTGGCCTCACCTAGTTGTTCCAAGAGAGCAACAAAGTGCTTCTTGGTCTCATCTTTGAGCTTACCTAATAGCTGCTACTTCTTGAGCTTGCGTTGGTTTTTCCCTTGAAGAGGAAAGGGTGATGCAGCAAAGTAGAGATAAGTATTTCCCTCGGTTAGAGAACCAAGGTATCAATCTAGTAGGATACAACACACAAATAACCAATACCTGCACAAACAATCAAACAACTTGCACCCAACACGATAAAGGGGTTGTCAATCCCTTCACGGTTACTTGCAAAAGTGAGATCTGATAGAGATAGATGAAACTAAACAAATGGTAAAGTAAATATTTTTGATATTTTTTGGTTTATAGATCAGAAAGTGAAAGATTGAAAAATAGTAGATTGGAAACTAATATGATGGAAAATAGACCCGTGGACCATAGGTTTCAGTAGAGGCTTCTCTCAAGATAGCAAGGTGGGTGAACAAATTACTGCCGAGCAATTGATAGAAAAGCGCAAATTTATGACGTTATCTAGGGCAATGATTATGAAATATAGGCATCACTTCAGTGTCAAGTGGACCAAAACTATTCTGCATCTACTACTATTACTCCACACATCGACCGCTATCCAGCATGCATCTAGAGTATTAATTTCATAAAGAACGGAGTAACGCATTAAGTAAGATGACATGATGTAGAGGAATTAACTCAAGTAATATGATGAAAACCCCTACCCCCTGGGCGCGCCCTCCACCCTTGTGGCCGCCTCGTGGCTCCTCCGACTTCATCTCCAAGTCTCCTGGGTGTATTCTAGTCCAAGAAAAATCATAACAAAGGTTTTATTCCGTTTGGGCGAAACTCAAAAACAAGGAAAAAACAAAAAATGGCACTGGGCTCTAGGTTAATAGGTTAGTCCCAAAAATAATATAAAATAGCATGAGCGTGAGCCATGGACATAGCACTATAGGTGGAATAGAATGCGGTGGTTGTGGAGAAGACAAAAAGAAGGAGATAGTCTCACATCAACTAGGCGTATCAACGGGCTATGGAGATGCCCATCAATAGATATTAATGTGAGTGAGTAGGGATTGCCATGCAACGGATGCACTAGAGCTATAAGTCTATGAAAGCTCAAAAAAGAAACTAAGTGGGTGTGCATCCAACTTGCTTGCTCATGAAGACCTAGGGCAATTTGAGGAAGCCCATCATTGGAATATACAAGCCAAGCTATATAATGAAAAAATCCCACTAGTATATGAAAGTGACAACATAGGAGACTCTCTATCATGAAGATCATGGTGCTAGTTTGAAGCACAAGTGTGGTAAAAGGATAGTAACATTGTTCCCTTCTCTCTTTTCTCTCATTTTTTTTATTTGGGCCTTCTCTCATTTTTTCTGGCCTCTTTTTTTGTTCGTAGTCTCATCCCGACTTGTGGGGGAATCATAGTCTCCATCATCCTTTCCTCACATGGGACAATGCTCTAATAATGAAGATCCTCAGACTTTTATTTACTTACAACTCAAGAATTACAACTCGATACTTAGAACAAAACATGACTCTATATGAATGCCTCCGGCGGTGTACCGGGTTGTGCAATGAATCAATAGTGACATGTATGAAAGAATTATGAACGACGGATTTGCCACAAATCCGATGTCAACTACATGATCATGCAAAGCAATATGACAATGATGGACGTGTCATAATAAACAGAACGGTGGAAAGTTGCATGGCAATATATCTCGGAATGGCTATGGAAATGCCATAATAGGTAGGTATGGTGGCTGTTTTGAGGAAGGTATATGGTGGGTGTATGGTACCGGCGAAAGTTGCGCGGTACTAGAGAGGCTAGCAATGGTGGAAGGGTGAGAGTGCGTATAATCCATGGACTCAACATTAGTCATAAAGAACTCACATACTTATTGCAAAAATCTATTATTTATCGAAATGAAGTACTACGCGCATGCTCCTAGGGGGATAGTTTGGTAGGAAAATACCATCACTCGCCGCCGACCGCCACTCATAAGGAAGACAATCAATAAATAAATCATGGTCCGACTTCATCACATAACTGTTCACCATACGTGCATGCTACGGGAATCACAAACTTTAACACAAGTATTTCTACAATTCACAATTACTTACTAGCATGACTCTAATATCACCATCTTTATATCTCAAAACAATCATAAGGAATCAAACTTCTCATAGTATTCAATGCACTTTATATGAAAGTTTTTACTATATCCCTCTTGGATGCCTATCATATTAGAAATAAATTTATAACCAAAGAAAATTACCTTGCTGTTTATAGACTCTCAAAATAATATAAGTGAAGCATGAGAGTTCAACAATTTCTACAAAATAAAACCACCGCCGTGCTCTAAAAGATAAGTGAAGCACTAGAGCAAAATTGCCTATCTCAAAAGATATAAGTGAAGCACATAGAGTATTCTAATTAATCACGATTCATGTGTGTCCCTCTCAAAAGGTGTGTACATCAAGGATGATTGTGGCAAACTAAAAAGCAAAGACTCAGATCATACAAGACGCTCCAAGCAAAACACATATCATGTGGTGAATAAAAATATAGCCTCAAGTAAAGTTACTGATAGACGAAGACGAAAGAGGGGGTGCCTTCCGGGGCATCCCCAAGCTTAGGCTCTTGGTTGTCCTTGAATATTACCTTGGGGTGCCTTGGGCATCCCCAAGCTTAGGCTCTTTCCACTCCTTATTCCATAGTCCATCAAATCCTTATCCAAAACTTGAAAACTTCACAACACAAAACTCAACAGAAAATCTTATAAGCTCCGTTAGTATAAGAAAATAAATCACCACTTTTGGTACTGTTGTGAACTCATTCTTTATTTATATTGGTGTAAAATCTACTGTATTACAACTTTTCCATGGTTCATACCCCCCGATACTACCTATAGAATCATCAAAATAAGCAAACAACACATAGAAAACAGAATCTGTCAAAAACTGAACAGTCTGTAGTAATCTGGATAGTTCGAATACTTATGTAACTCCAAAAATACTGAAAAATTAGGACAACAGAGGCAATTTGTATATAAATCTTGTGAAAACAATTCAGAATTTTATCACGCGTCTGTGATTTTTAAAAATTCTGGGACTGGGCGCTAAAGTTTCTGTTTTTAGCAAGATCAAATCAACTATCACCATAAGCCATCCCAAAGGTCTTACTTGGCACAAACACTAATTAAAACACAAAACCACATCTAACCAGAGGCTAGATGAATTATTTATTGCAAAAAAAACAAAGAACAAAGAACAAAAATAAAATTGGGTTGCCTCCCAACAAGCGCTATTGTTTAACGCCCTTAGCTAGGCTTAAAAATACGAATAGATCTAGGCATTGTCATCTTTGGTGTGCAATTCTTCAATTGCACACTTGTAGTCCTTAGGAGATTCTTTGGTTTTATCAATTATCAAACTCCTAGGCAAGAAATCAAGAAATTCTCTTGTGGCAATCGGTTCCTTAATAATATCGAAAAAAATTGGGTGAACACTTATTGTTTTGAGATCTTCATTTTCTTTACTAGAAGATTCACCCTTATTCTTAGGAACATAAGTAAACTTGGCAATCTTAGTAGGAGGAAGATTTTGAGTAGTTTTAACGGAGGGAAAAGCGGAACCCAAGTTGGTAATAATATCTTCTAGTTTGCCAATTCTAGTAGAATCTTGATCTATCTTTTCATTAACTATGGGTTCCTTTTCTCTAAGATTCTTTAAAGTAACTCCTACCTTAGATCCATATTGAGTAATCTGATTATGAATCTTTTTATCCAAATTTTCAATCAATTCTATGGTAGCAATTTTATTCTGAATAATGTCAAGCCTTTGCATCACATGTTCCAAGGTTAACAGTTCCATTGATCAAAAGAGGTGGTGGGCCTAACAAACCTATCATAGCATTGTAAGAATCAAAAGTGTGGCTCCCCAAGAAATTCCCCCTGGTAATGGTATCTAGAACATATCTATTCCAAGGAGTAATGCCCACATAAAAATTGCGAAGAAGAACGACAGTTGATTGCTTTTGAGTGGATCTATTCTGAGCATTGCAAATTCTATACCAAACATCTTTTAAATTTTCTCCCTCCCTTTGTTTAAAACTGAGAACTTCATTATCGGGAGTGCTAACAATGATGGGAGGACTAGACATGAGAGCAAGACAAATGATCTAACGCACGAGCAAACAAAAAGCAAACGAAGAAGATGAACGGAAGAGGGGCGACGAAAAGGCAAATCTTTTCGAAAATCATTTTAGAAGTGGGGGAGAGGAAAACGAGACACGAATGGAATAATGTAATGCAAGAGATGAGAGTTTATGATGGGTACTTGGTATGTCTTGACTTGGCGTAGATCTCCCCGACAACGGCGCCAGAAATTCTTCCTGGTACTTCTTGAGCTTGCGTTGGTTTTTCCCTTGAAGAGGAAAGGGTGATGCAGCAAAGTAGAGATAAGTATTTCCCTCAGTTTGAGAACCAAGGTATCAATCCAGTAGGAGACAACGCACAAATCACCAATACCTGCACAAAGAATCAAACAACTTGCACCCAACGCGATAAAGGGGTTGTCAATCTCTTCACGGTTACTTGCAAATGTGAGATCTGGTAGAGATAGATGAAACTAAACAAATGGTAAAGTAAATATTTTTTGTATTTTTTGGTTTATAGATCGGAAAGTAAAAGATTACAGAATAGTAGATCGGAAACTAATATGATGGAAAATAGACCCGGGGGGCATAGGTTTCACTAGAGGCTTCTCTCAAGATAGCAAATAATACGGTGGGTGAACAAATTACTGCCGAGCAATTGATAGAAAAGCGCAAAGTTATGACGATATCTAAGGCAATGATTATGAAATATAGGCATCACGTTGGTGTCAAGTAGACCAAAACGATTCTGCATCTACTACTATTACTCCACACATCGACTGCTATCCAGCATGCATCTAGAGTTTTAAGTTCATAAAGAACGGAGTAATGCATTAAGTAAGATGACATGATGTAGAGGAATTAACTCAAGTAATATGATGAAAACCCCATCTTTTTATCCTCAATGGCAACAATACAATACGTGCCTTGCTGCCCCTACTGTCACTGGGAAAGGACACCGCAAGATTGAACCCAAAGCTAAGCCCTTCTCCCATTGCAAGAAAAACCAATCTAGTTGGCCAAACCAAACTGATAGTTCGAAGAGAATTACAAAGATACCAAATCATGCATAAAAGAATTCAGAGAAGATTCAAATAATATTCATAGATAAGCTGATCATAAATCCACAAATTCATCGGATCTCGGCAAACACACCACAAAAAAGAGTATTACATTGGATAGATATCCAAGAACATCGAGGAGAACATGTTATTGAGAATCAGAGAGAGAGAAGAAGCCATCTAGCTACTAGCTATGGACCCGTAGGTCTGAGGTAAACTACTCACGCTTCATTGGAAGGGCAGTAGAGTTGATGTAGAAGCCATCCGTGATCGAATCCCCCTCTGGCAGGGTGTCGGAAAAGGTCCCTAGATGGGATCTCACGGGTACAGAAGGTTGCGGCGGTGGAAAAGTGTTTTGGTGGATGCCTCTGGTGGTTCGGGAATATATGTGAATATATAGGCGAAAGAATTAGGTCAGGAGGGTCACGAGGGGCCCACAACCTTGTGGCCACCTCGTGGCTCCTCCGACTTCATCTCCAAGTATCCTGGGTGTCTTCTGGTCCAAGAAAAATCATCGCGAAGGTTTTATTCCGTTTGGTATTCCTTTTCTGCGAAACTCAAAAACAAGGAAAAAACAAAAACTGGCACTGGGCTCTAGGTTAATAGGTTAGTCCCAAAACTAATATAAAATAGCATATTAATGCATGTAAAACATCCAAAATAGATAATATAATAGCATGGAACAATAAAAAATTATAGATACGTTGGAGACGTATCAATAACTTGTCAAACTCGTTCTCATCCACCTTTACCTCATCATGTTCATCCACACAATCCAACAAAGAAGGATTAGTAGTGATGGAAGTTTTGATGTTGGAGGTTACCTTGTTGATACCTTTAGCCATGAGGCACTTGGGGATGAGGTTCTCATTGGCGGTGTCGAAGAGTGACACCGAGGTTGGAGAAGAGGTGGCAATGGCCATGGAGGCCGTAGCCATCCCTTCACCACTTCCATCATCATCATCATCATCATCATCATCATCATCATCATCATCGGAGATGTACTCTTCATGCGCCACCAACCGCTTCTGTGGTACCCTCTTGGTGAAGTTTCTCTTGTTGGGGAAGGACTTGGCCTTGTCTTTGCGAATGAGCTTGCCTCCATTGTCTTCCCTATTCTCATAGGGGCAATTCACCACAAAGTGACTCACATTGCCAAAATTGTAGCATGTCCTCACATGTTGCTTGCCCTTGGAGCCACTTGAGTTGTTCTTGTAGTAGTTGGGCCTTGAGTTTCTCTTGTTGCTCAAAAATTGCCTTGACAAAAGAGCCATGTGCTCGTGGTAAGCATATTTGGTGTCTTCGGGGCAATCCACTTCTTCTTTCAGGATAGCCTTGGCCTTCAAAGCTAGGTTGGGTGAGGATTTCTTTGACCGTTGGACATGAGCTAGAGCGTTGTCGGCGGTCTTGTTCAAGATGTTCATAGAAATAAACTCATCCAACACATCGCTTGAGGACAAGGTGTGGAAGTTTGGTTTTTGACGGATCATAGAGGACATGGCCTTATTGTATGGCATGATGGCATTGAGGAATTTGTGCTTGACCCAACTATCATATATATCCTTGCTCTCATGATCTCGGTGTGAGACCGCGAGAGTAGTCAATCTCCCGTAGAGCTCACGAGGATCTTCATTCATCACAAACTCATTGGCCTCATCAAGGATCACCTCAAAGTTGGAGCGTTGAATGCTCGAGCTTCCCTTGTACAAAGAGATAATGTGTTCCCATGCATCTTTTACAAGAGTGAATGGGCGCAAGTGAGCGAGCTCTTCGGGAGGCACTGCGGCTTGAAAAATGAACAAGGCAAAGTGGTTGTATTGATTGCCCACTTATTCTCTTGGAGTGAAGTTGTTTGGATCATGCGAAAAGATAGAAGCCTTGTTTAATGATTCTCCAAAGATGTGTTGAATGGTGATTCAAATGAGACTTGGTATGAAAAAACCCAATTAGGAAATCTTTTAGCACAAGCTTAGGAGGAGGACCAAGGTGGTTGATGTCGGCGTTCTAGGATCGGGGATACCCAGATCTGCCTGCCTGCGGCCCACGGCATGGCTCCCTCGACGGCCTGGTACGGCCCAGCGGCGAGGCCTTCAAGACAAGACTCTCGCGAGGGCCCCGGCCTCGTGAGGAGGACGACACCAAGACCTCCAAAGGAGTGGCCTCCCCAGGTTGCCTCCCGAGGAGCGGAGATTTCTATGCAGGTACCCAGCCTCCCGAGGCTGTGATGACATGAGCCGTGACGACCAAGGACAGGAGGGCGCCAGCGGGCGCAGAGGAGACAGTTTCCCTTTCGGTGTTAAGGGAGCAAGGACAGATGCGGGTTCCCAAGGAATCCCTCAAAGCTTTCCATTCCGGTGCAACAAGACCAAGACCACGGGCTCGGCAGGACGGATGTCATCACCGAGCCCACCACTGCGTCACGACCAGAAGCTTTGTAGGAGAAGACTTATAGTCACCCAGTTACGTTGCGACGTTTGGTACACACAAGGTACTCCTCCGGTGTCAGTGAGTTACATGATCTCATGGTCATAGGAACATATACTTGACATGCAGAAGACGATAGCAATAAACTTGACACGATCATATGCTATGTTTATAGTTTGGGTCTTGTCCATCACATCATTCTCCTAATGATGTGGTCCCGTTATCAAATGAAAACTCATGTCTATGGCTAGGAAACCATAGCCATCTTTGATCAACGAGCTAGTCTAGTAGAGGCTTACTAGGGACACGTTGTTGTCTATGTATCCACACATGTATCTGAGTTTCAAATCAATACAATTCTAGCATGGATAATAAACAATTATCATGAACAGGGAAATATGATAATAACCAATTTATTATTGCCTCTCGGTTATATTTCCAACAGATGTGACCTTGCCGGAGATGGTAGCTTGGAAGCATGTGCACTTGAGCGTCCTCTCGAAGATGAGGAAGATCTCTTGTAGGACTTGATGAGGGCTTTGATCTCCTCCATTTGAGCATCCATCTTGGCATCCAAGTTGTTTTTATGGCACCAAACTCATCATTGTTGTTGTAGACCGAAGTAGATGTGCTTTTCCTATATCCATCACAAGACTCGAGCAAAGGTGAGTAGGAAATTGAGATAAACAATACCAAGCTACCTTTTCCCAAAGTTGAGGATGTATCCCGTTTCACACAATATGAAATGAAAGAATAGTGTAATTGGTACCGGACTTGCTCACTCACAACTACAAAGTAAAGCTTATGGAGTAGCTTGGTGAGGATAGTGGCACAAAAATTTGATGCAAATGTTAGCAAGAGTCAATAATGTTGAAAGAGATTCACAAATTCGCAAGTGAAACAAGTAGACCAATAGCAATGAATGGCACACGGAAACACACACATGGATAGATAAATGGGGTCGTGCAACCAGGGAATGAGCACAAAATGTGAAATCCACAGAAAACGCTCGTGTTGCACAACCCAAGAGAGACGCTAGCACGATTGCTCAATAGGCGGATACACTTGTGCACAACCTATAAGATACAAAATGTATCAACTTTCTATCCCAAGTATGCTATGTATGGATGGTTCCCGGTGCTCCGCACATGATGATCCAAGAATCAATGATGGTATATGATATGCAATGTTGCGATGCTATGGCTATTGCTTACAAGCTCTTTGTTCACTCTTTGCTTAAAAGCTTATTCTTTTTTCTTTTCTTTTTTTGATATGGCCACTATGCGAAATGCACACCAAGATAGCAATTGTGTATATGCGGGAACAATCTTGTGACACAAGAGATGATATGATG
Organism: Aegilops tauschii subsp. strangulata; assembly: GCF_002575655.3. Classification (NCBI taxonomy): domain Eukaryota; kingdom Viridiplantae; phylum Streptophyta; class Magnoliopsida; order Poales; family Poaceae; genus Aegilops; species Aegilops tauschii. Next base: position 234,351,144 of record NC_053039.3, read on the forward strand.
ATACCAAGATGAGGTATGTATGCAATGAAAGGTGCGGATGACTAATGTGCACAAGTAATGTTACCGGCAATACTCAATGGCAAGTGATGCAAAATGGGCTAGGGGTTATCAATGCAATGGCAAGGAGAATGTACAATGATGTCGTCGAGGTTACCGTCCGTGGCGATGATGAGTGGCGGTGTTCTTGATGTAGAACCGTTCCTAATTAGCCGAAACACCTTAGGAAACGGAAAAACCGCGAACTCAAATCTCCGAAGGCAAATGTAAAGGTGGTAGTGGAAAGCGGTGGTGGTGTTCGGAAGCTCAATGGGATTGCGGAAATGCAATGATGGGTTATGCGAGTCAGAGTTGAAGTCACCATCCCTAAGTAGCCGAAACACCTTAGGAGACACAACCCACAACTCAAACAAGCTCAAACAAAAATTGGGTTAAGTTGAGGTGGTGGAAGTGTATGGTGAGCGAGGTTATGCAGTAGTTATGGTAGTGGTTGATGAAGAAGTAAACGTCCCTAAGTAGCCAAAATACCTTAGGAGACTCGAATCACTACTCAAGCAACCACAAATGCGATAAGGAACAAAATGGGTTAGGTTGCGGAAGTCGGTGGTGGTACAACGGATGATGTGGTGAAGGCCCTAGGCAAAGATGCCAAAGTTCCAAAAATTTGATGAAGTCGAATGGTGATGGTAGTATTTTTGTGGGATGGGCGATGCCAATAGCTTCAAAACGAGCTAAAGAACGTCAAAATTGGAGTTCGGATGAATTAGTTATGGCCGAAACAAAAATCAGCCGAAGTCAATATCTACACGGACCAGACGTCCGGTAATGGACGAATGTCTCGTGGGCGGACGTCCGGAAGGTCCGGAAATCCGTTAATTTCGGCTCTGTTGGGTGGCACCGGTCATCCGGTGCTTTGGGAGGGTCCGTACATCCGGTAAACGTCGATCGTCCGGTGGGTCGGGGTCAACTCGAGATCCGAGATTCGAGACGCGATTTTGGGGGGAAATTGGGGATTTTAGGGTCAAAATTGATGATATTCGTGGATGGAAAGTGGGGAAACTTGTGGAGATGCTAGATCCACTAGAAACACAGCAAATCCATGGATCAAATTCAACAAAACATCAACAAACCAACAAATCGCAAAAAAAATTGGGGCTATTTTTGGTGGGGATTTTCGAAATTTAGGACGAAATCAAGCAAAATTAGGCTAGAAACGGAGGGGGTAGGGACTCCAAATTTGTGATCAACCTTCGCTCATGATACCATATGATACGGGGCTAGACCCGGTGTTGGCTGATCTTTCACGATTGGAGTGGATTCCCTCGAAGAACACGATGAACACGGGGAAGAACGGAGAGAAATCACAAGGGGAAACACTCAAGAACAAGTCCAATCACACATCCACTAGACAATCAAACACATAAGGTCCACAAGGTACATGAACAACAAAAGGGAAGATACAAGGTAGAGTTCATCCCAAATCCAAGAGGAGATGAGGTCTTGAATCCTTTGGTGGATCTTCCCTAGATGGGGTCTTGAATCCACTAGGGATCTTCTCACATGGAGGTCTTGAACTCCATGGGAGTGGTCTCTCTCTCTCTCTCTCTCTCTCTCAAGAGGAGGAGTGGTAAAGGAGCAAAGCTCACATACAAATGAGCTATCCTATTTGCTATCCTAGAAAGGAGAAGGGGAGGTCTATTTATAGTCTTAGCTACGAAGGGGTAACTGGAAGAGAGATACAAGGCCAAAGGCCACGGCTATGCACGCGCAGGTGCCGGACGTCCGGAGGACGTCGGTCGTCCGGAGGACGTCGGTCGTCCGAAGGCTCGCGGGGGTCCGGACGTCCGGAGGGCGTCGGACTTCCGTCGTTTCGCTTCTGGACATGTGGCACCGGATTTCCGGTAGGCGTCAAACGTCCGGTGGCTGGAGGTTGTCAAACGTCCAGTGTTCGACGGTCGTCCGGGCGCTCTAGACTTGGTCTGCTGCTGGTTTCCTGAGAGGCTGGTCGAGGGTGCGTCAGACGTCCGGTGGATGCCAGTCGTCCAGGCGCTGTAGAGTGTCGGTCGTCCGGCAGCTGTAGACTCCGCAGCTCCGTCTTCTTCCATCTTCGCTTCCACGCTTCCCTCGCAGATGGTGTAGGCGTTCCTTGGCGCTTGCACTCCTCCTCGTCGTCCGTAAAGCACTGGCAATACCTATGCATGCACATGAGAGGAATGTCAAGTAGTATACCATCCTCGAAGGGGTCAAGTGAACACGTGTAAAGGAGATGATTCACCTTTGTGTATGTGAAGTAGATGTCGCACGTGTCACTTGCCAAATGGGCTCTTGACATGGTGATGTCCGTAGGATGCTCCGCATCAAGAATTCTACCACCCCATCTTCGGCGGCTAGATCTGACGGGCCAGCCACCAGATCGGCAGGAGGAGGCCACCGCGAGGGGAAGGGGTGACCGGTGAGAAATTTCAAATGTGTCTAGTCTGGGGTGAGATTGACAGTAAAGGTGTCCGACCTAATGAATCAGATTCATTTCGGTTGTGCATCAGTATCACAGTTCAGTTTATGTTTAGTATTACCTTCAGATATTATTCTTTTGTCAATGTTTTTGGCTCTACCGTGTACTTGGTTGAGTATTCTTTACTCACTCTTGTGTTTTCCTTGTTGGTTTTTATTTGGATTTCAGGTATTCAGAGTAACGATATGCATGCAAGGGAGTAGCTCACTGTCACTTCGACCCACACGTTCACCTCACGTATATTATTTATGCATTAACACATAATTTTTTGGACAATAATTTTTTCCTATCATAATGTTGGAGTTCTTATAGTCAGTTTGTGAGCCTTTTGTCTCCCTATTCTTACTAGTTTGTCCTATCATAATGTTATTTAAACTAGGTGGATGGTGTTATCTATTTATTATGGTTTTTTTTTGCGGGGTATCTAGGTGGATGATGTGATCTATTTATTATGGTTTGGTATACTGCTTAATGTTATGCCTCCTGTGGATGTCCTTAAAACAAATGACGTAATTTTTATTTTTTCTGGTGTTCGTTGTACTGCCATAATTGAAGATGAATAGAGGGAAGTTTTTTCGTAAAAAAAGAAGAAGATGTAACCCCAGTCCTACCTGGCACTCCTGAAAATGTAAACCAGGCAAGAACTGTTGCACTCTCTCCTGGGACATTAACCAGGATCCACCTAATCCTGCCAGAGCTCGAGGAGTTGTTACTACTATAGTCCATGAGCAAGCAGGATGGAAAAATCAACGGGATAACAATACTAGGATTCCATACAGATATCCAAACTGTGCTCAACCATAGACTGGTGCAAACAATAGTCAGAAACAAGACAATGAGTTTGATATGTTGACACTGCTAGGACACCTCTAAACGAAAGAACTGAATTTACAATGTCCTAACTGAAAGGCATATCAGTGCAGTGATGGAGAGGAACTGGTTACAATGTTCAGACACTTCCATGGCACATGTTCTGCAGGTATTTAGGGAACAAGTTCTCTGAAACTTCAGTTACTGAGAATGGGAGATCTTTCCATGCCCTGGTTCAGACAGGAAAAATGTCCCAGTACACTGAAAAACTTGAAAGAAAACTGAACATGATGAGAAGGAACAACCCCCTACATCACTTCCAGATGACTATTTTGTGACTACTTCCATGGCAGGCTTATCTTATTACATCAAGGCTCACATAGAATGTCAGAAACCAAAACATTTACTACTCCCTCCGTTCTTGAATATAAGTCCTTCTAGAGAATCCAATATGGATTATATACGAAGCAAAATGAGTGAATCTACACTCTAAAATACATCTATATACATCCGTATGTAGTCCATATAGAAATCTCTAAAAAGACTTATATTTAGGAACGGAGGGAGTACAAAATTCCATGTGGATGGCATGAAGAATGAAAGGTGCAGCTCCTCCTAAAAGACCAACCTTTACTCCTTTGGCAGTTAAAAGGGCAAGTAAAATTTGACATCCCCAAACCTTAAGTCGGGAAAACAGGGTGCAGTCCATGGAAGTGCAAACTCCTGATAATTCAGAATTAATTTACATCATTGAAAGTGAGAAAGATCTAGCTGAATTTCAAGCGCAACATGAAGATGAGGTGCTGCAGATCTCCATGCATGCTAGGTTGGGTATTGGACCTGCAAAGAACACATTCACCATTAATGTTCAACTTAGGAACCAATACTGCTACTGCACTGATAGATAGTGGTAGTCCTTCCACTTTCATCATCCCTGAATTTGCAGCTAAACTCTCTTGCTAGCTGCAAGCCTACTCCTTGCAGAAAATGTAAGTGCTGGTGGCCAGTGGAGGTATGCTGTGGAGTCAATTTATTTGCCATGATTGCTCTTACAGTATCTATGAGAAAAAAAATCCAAGATGAATTTGAATTGTTACAGTTAAAGGGATATGACATTATATTGGGAGCTGACTGGCTTAAGAAGTAGTACAATCCAGTGTAAGTGGACTATATTAAAATGCTAATGAGAATTACAAACTCCAAAGGAGAGCATGTGACTTTTACTCATGAAACATTGCCATCCAGTGCAAAAATTCCCACAACTTCCAATATTTCCAAATTAATGTAACAAGATGATTGTGGTGCTTATGTTATGCTCTCTGTTAATCACCGCTCCTGAATCTGAAGATTTAACAGTGCCAATTCATTCTGAAATTCAGTCCCTGGTACGGAAGCTTCTTTGCAATTACCTCGTAGAAATATATCGATGCTGTCTAAACAGTAATGGTCAACTTTGAAATTCAGCTGTAAAGTTATGTGTTGATTTTTTAGACTATGAGAATCAAATTGGGGTTCAGTTTTTGGGCATTGCAGTTTACAGCATGAGACGCAAATTAACGCTTGGCTAGATAAGATAAAGTACTCTAATTTGATAGCCTAATTTGCTCCCCGCTCCCTGTTTGATCTCCCGATCACAAAAATTGTAATTTTTTTCACTGTGCTTTCCCCTGGATATGGATGTCGTCGCAGGTACAAATGGCCAGCTCTTGACGAAAAGGTTGTCCCGTCGGCATGAGATGTATACGGAGCTCAAACATTGCGCTCTGTCCAATTTGCGCTACTGCAGCTAACCGCGGTCAGAGTGGGGTTGTGAATAGGGAAAGTAAATTTGGTGCAAAAGCGCGGCATGATGCCTCCAGACCCTTTTCCTGTCACGCGAGGTAAGGAGGACAATGATCAGTCCTGTTAGCTTCTCAAGGTAAGATCTCATTACCACCGTCAGTCAGTCTATGGACTCATCATTCGCAATCCACTGGACTGGAGCACGGCAAAATCCCTTTCGAACGCCCGAAAGGTTGCTACATGTTCACGGTCAGTCCCTTGAACTGCCCCACGAGAACATGTTTTTAACGGAATTTTCTGTTTCCTGGTCGCGTGAGAATTTTTTGTGTTGCAACATACTTCCTCCGCCCATTTTCAATTTGGGACGGGGGAGTATATACGGTAGTACAATTTTTATTTTTTATTTTTTTGCTTTTGCCTCCCTCCATGCCGGAGGCACGTGACAAGTTGTTATTGCACGTCATATGAGGTGTTCTGCAAAAGAAAATGCCTGCACGGTTGCAAGTTTCTATACTTCCCTGAAAAAAAAAAAACAATTCTACACTTGAAACTGCAGACAATGTAGAAGCACACATGTCTTCTGTCAGGGTAAACACCAACCTTTCTGTGTTGTCATTAACCAACCAGGTAAATGTAATTGTGACATTGTGTGCATGGTATTCGGGACTATGGAATTGTTGCAGTATAACAAGAGCAACTTCAATGGGGCGATCAATTTCGTTCGCCCGCGTTCATTTGGGTCGGCGTGGGCAAAAGTGGTGGTCCAACGCGGCGACCCAAACCCAAAAGGCGTCCGCTTCGCGTCCGCGCCGACGCATTTGCGGCCCAAATTTGCGCACCAAATGCGTCGGCGCGGACGCGGAACAGACGCCACGCGCGCCTTTTCGGTGTCCGCCGTGGCCCCACTTGGCGGTCGTCCAACGGCCCGCCACCTACCTGGTCAGCTTAATTTATGACCACGAGCCCACATGTCACTGACGGCGGTCGCCCTTTTTTAAGCCGACCATGCGGCGGGGCCGTCCTCATCCAGCCAGCCCCCATCCACATCTAGGCACGCTCGCTCCCCCATCGCCGGCAAACCCTAGCCAACTCTAGCCACCCAAGCCATGCCAAATGGGGCTCTTCTCCGGCGCCGGCACCAGCAAGGCCAAGGGCAAGGACCCCGCCATCCCTTTCCCCTCGGAGTTCCTCCCGCCTCCGCCGGCGCCGGCTCGCCGGCAGAGGGAGCGCGTGAACGTGCCAGTGCACCAGGCGGAGTGGCACTGGCAGCACCGCGTGCCTCTGCCGTACCCCGACGTCACCCTGCCGCACGACTGGCATCTGGATCCAGAGAGGATCCCAGCGCCGACGGCGCCACGGTCGGCTAGGGCGCACGCGGTTTGGGCTTGAAGGACGGCGTCTTCGCACAGTCCCACGATGAGGACAAGCCTCTAGCCGAATCGTGAGTGAACAAAGGTGTTTTTAAACATACCCCGTTCCTTTCCTGTTACCAAGGTAACATCTAGAATATATGTTTTTGCAGCTCGGTAGATAGTCTTCTTCACCAATCCTCTTCCTCAGGAGATCTTCTTCCGGAGATGATGGAAAGCGAGACACCTCCTCCGGTCTCCTCGCCCAATAAGGCGGACGACTTTGAGGTGTCGTCCCGGAGGGTCTCCCCTGATCAAGTGGTGCGAGGGGTGATGAAGACACTACCCGAAGGCGATACTTCGGTAGCCCAGGATCCGGGGGGCCAACAATAAAGGCCCCGGACTGTCCGGTCTACAGCCGGGGACGACTCTGGGGACAGATACACGGATCCCTTTGAAGGGAGGCCGTATTCCTACAGCAGCTTCCGTAGGTCCAGAAGCGCCGGATATATTGACGAGCATGCTGCGACAGGCGTCCGTCTCGGAGGAACATCGTACCTTGATGGGTATGGTGGTTGAAAAGGTTCTGTCTGCGAAAAGAGGACTGGACGAAGCCTGCGCGAGCCTGCTAAGAGGCTTCGAGGTTTGTACTGGAAAAAATCTTTGAGTGTGTTTTATTCACGAACTGTGCCTGTGTATAGGTAGTAGCCCCTGAGACTCTGATTGGCCTCCCAAGGGGGGCGATCAGAGGATCAATAAGATATGCCCAGGAAATAATGATTAATTGGAACACAGGCTGTTACCCCCTGGCGACTGCCCGGACTACGGAGGTTGCAGAGCTGCAGCGGAAGCTTGATGTAGCGGATGATGACCTTGCGCTTATTAACAGGCGGCTTGACGAGGTGCAAGGTACATCTCGGGGGTGGTAATTACATGCATGTGCCTGTATTTGATCATGATGCTAAGAGTTGTATGCTGAAATATGCATGACTGCAGATGGTGCCGCTGCGGTCGAGATCCTTCGGGCTGAGCTGGCCCGGGCCAAAGAGCGGGCCCGGATTAATAATGCAGCTGCCGAGAAGGCATTTGCCGAGTTAAAGGCCGAACAGGCCGCTCGGCGCCAATGCGAGGAGAGAATCTCCATGATGACGCGTGAGCTAAAGGATGCCGCTAGCCACTGTGAAGTCCTCGAGAAGGATAATAAAGCCAAAACGGCTGATCTTGACAAGGCCTTACGAGAGGCGAAAGAAGCGCGGTCCGAATCTAGAGCGGCCCGGGAGGAGATCTGACAAGCTGGGGAGATCGCGGCTGGTAAGCCCTTTTTATTACAAACTAAGTTCGGCGATCTGAATTATGCTCCACTTAATCAGGTGTGGAATTCTCCAGACGCGTAATTGGACCTGCCAAAGAGTGCTTCCGATGCGGCGCAGTTTTACCAAGCGCAAGAAGGGTATGCAACGGAGAAGCTTTTCTGGTCACAGTTCGGTGCGTCAAAACGCCCACTGTTGCTGAACGAACAAATGACCCAATGGGCCGAGCTCCATAGACTATCCGGTTCTGCCATGGAGGACGCCGTGACCGGGCTTGGCCGAACGAGCCAATTTCGGATAGTTATTTTGGTTTGGTGCGGTGACTTGCTGATGCGGTGTCGCGTATCAACGTCGTTAAGCGATCAGCGTGCATTGAGGGTGCACGGATGGCCTTTGCCCGTGTCAAGACATACTGGGCGAAGATGAAGCCACCGATGTTGCCGCGAAGGGTCCACCCAAGGGTAAGGGCCATCACGCGCCAGAGCATTATTTCGAGGATGTCCTGGAGGGTGCCCGCTTGATAGAGGGTCAATGCTCGAAAAACATGATATTCGAGTGAAATGTATGGAAATTTGTAAAAGGCAATATTTATAATAAGGCTATTTTTTGTAGTTACGCCTAAAACTTTTGTTCCTCCTGTGCGGCCGTTTTTGTATTATTCTGAAAGTTTTCCATTCGTCGGCTTCAGCCCACTCGTATAAAGCATGGGGGTGTTCGGAAAAGCATTTGATCACTCTTAACCCAACGTCTTGGTCCATTAAGGAGGTGTCAATGCGGTGAACTAGGCAATCGGACTATAGGGCGTTAACACTTTCACTTAGCCATAGGAGTTTTATGGGGGGACTACGACATAGCCCCTGGTATGTACACGGCTTATTCCGATATGGTGAGTTACATATATGACCTAAAGGAAAAGGTCCTTCGTATAATACGGAGGGAATCACGAAAGATTCCGATAAGTCCTCGAGTGGTTGACCAGCTCTCGCCGCATCATGACAGTCAGTTTTCGGCTTTCTCTACTGAGGTGCTTGACCAGATGAACTGGAAGCACAATCGCAGTAGTTCTCCCTTTACTACCCTAGCCGATATAGCGGAACGTAAGGTAGCAAGCACAGGAGCCGGGCAACCCAACTGTTGACCCAAGACATGATTTGGAGCTGATGCATATAAGGCCAAACTCGCGACACCGAAGTACGCTATCAAGCTGTTCGGACTTGTCGGCAACTCATTTGTTCCCATATCGAGCCCCTGGCAAGTTATGTCGTGGTATAGTTGTGAAACAACCACAAGAGCCAAATTCAGTTTTTTTGAAGAAAAAAAAAGTGAGTGCTGGATGCGGATTATATTTACTGGGACCTGAGTGATATGCCAATATTTATCTTACCGAAAAAGGCTTTCGCCCCTCTTTATATATAAAGCAAACCGCCAAGAGCACACATACACGGACTAGTTCAGAACACACACACCCAAGTCACATAACGAGAAGTACAAAGGTTCTGCTGAGGGCACAGCTCAACAAGCCCAAAATAAACAAAAAGGACGCGACCGAGGCAAGGCGTCTAATCCGGCTTCGGGGGTGGCGGAGGGGGCGGCGGTGACAGACGGACGGCCATCGAGTGAAGGTCGGCGATGAAGGCAGTGATAGCGTCGCGGTCCTGAGGGCGGCTAAGCGGCCGCCAAAGCTGCAAGTAACCAGACAGTTTGAAGAGAGCGTCAGTAGCCCGTCGAAGAGGAATACGCTGGATCCCAAGCTTATTGCGAATCGTCCAAAGAGTCCACGCTAGAACCCCGATCTCGAGCCACCTAATGTGGCGAGAGGGAGGAGGGGAGTTCTGGAGTTCGGCGAAGAGGTCGGGGAAGTTGGTGTGACACCAATCGCCTCCCACAGCCTCCCTAAAGCAGCTCCACATGAACTGAGCTGAGACACGGGAGAAAAAGATGTGATTCGAATCTTCGGGGGTACCACACAGGGGGCAGAGGCCGGACCCAGGGCCATTGCGTTTGCGGACCTCCACCCCAGACGGAATCCTATCGCGGATCCATTGCCACATGAATATCCGAATTTTCAATGGCAAGCGGATGGACCAAACCGCAGGGAGGGGGAGGAGCGGAGGAGGGGGCAATGGCCGAGTAAAGGGACTTGGTGGAGAATTGGCACGAAGGCTCAAGACGCCACCGAACCTCGTCCGGGCCCGCATCCACCGCAGGCTCGTGGAGAGCGACGCAATCAAGCAGCTCAAGCCACGCGGCGGCTTCCGGGGGCCCAAATGGCCTTCGGAAAGCGAGGCACCCTAAGTCAATAAGGGCCCTCTCAACGGAGATTAAGGGGGCGACAGCAATGGAGAAGAGGTCGGGGAAACGGGCCGCAAAGGGGGAGTCTCCCACCCACCGGTCGAACCAGAACAGCATCGCTGTACCCGATCCAACCGAGATGGAGGTTCCAATGCGAAGGACGGGAAGCAGTTGGACAACCGATTGCCAGAACTGGGAGCCGCCGTATCTTTGACAAAAGGCGAGGGGCTGTCCGCGCAGGTACTTGTTCTGGATAATGTCAAGCCAAAGACCACCGCGCCCTTGCGAAATGCGCCAGAGCCAGCGGGTGAGGAGGGTGATGTTCATGTGTTTAGAGCACATGATACCGAGGCCTCCCTGTTCTCGGGGCTTGCAGATGTCCGGCCAGCTAACCATGTGGTATTTCTGCTTATTGTTGTCACTCGCCCAGTAGAAGCGAGATTGAATTTTGGCGATCTCATGGTGAAGGGTCTCATGGAGGCTATAGAAGCTCATAAGAAACAGGAGGATGCTAGTGAGGGAGGAATTAATGAGGATCGTCCGAGCCGCCTTTGACAGCCATCGGCCCTGCCAAGGCTCCATGCGCATTTGTAACTTGGCAACCGTGGGGCGCAAGTCCGCGACAGTGAGCCGAGAGTCACTTATGGGGGTTCCCAAGTAAGTCGTGGGGAAGGAGCCGAGGCGGCAGTTGAGGCGGTTGGCGATGTCAAGGGCTTCAGCCGGAGAATGGCCCATAACCATCACATCACTCTTGTCGAAGTTGATCTTGAGGCCAGACATTTGTTGGAAGCAAAGAAGAAGGAACTTGAGGTTAGTGATGTCCGTGTCCGAGCCCTCGACCATGATGATGGTGTCGTCGGCGTACTGGAGCATGGAGATCCCAGAGCCGCCTGCCAAATGAGGGGTAATTCCACGAATATGGCCAGCGGCTTTGGCCTTATCAAGGATGGCGGCAAGCGCGTCCACTACCATGTTGAACAGGAACGGAGAGAAAGGATCGCCTTGTCTAACCCCACAGAGGGTGGGGAAGTAAGGACCAATCTCCCCATTGATGTTCACGGCAGTGCATCCGTAGGACACCATCTGCATCACCCGGGTGATCCAACGATCATCGGAGCCCTTCCGGAGCAAAACTTCCCGAAGGAAGGACCAACTAACAGTGTCATAGGCCTTGTGAAAGTCAATTTTCAGGAAGACCGCCTTGAGGTGTTTAGACCGAACCTCATGGAGGACTTCATGGAGAACTAATACCCCATCCAGGATATACCGCCCTTTCATGAAGGCGGACTGGTTGGGGTGGGTAATGAGGTCCGCTAGCAGGGTCACCCTATTGGCGTAACCCTTTGCCAGAATCCGGAAGATCACATTGATCACCGTGATCGGGCGGAACTGGCGAATGTCGGAGGCCCCCGGCACTTTGGGAATGAGCGAGATGATCCCATAGTTGAGGCGACCGAGGGCGATGGTACCAACGTAGAACTCGTCAAAGATGGCCATGATTTCCGGCTTAATCACATTCCAGAAGGACTGGAAGAATTTCACCGGAAGGCCGTCCGGACCCGGGGCCGAGGAGGGGTTCATGCCTCGAATGGCCGTCCAGACCTCATCCTCCGAGAATGGGGCCGTGAGAGTGGCATTCTCCGCAGCGGAGACAAGCTGGCGGCCGGACCAGCAATCGAGGGCCAGAGAAAGGCCGCTCCTAGGAGAGGCAGAGAAAAGGGATTGGTAGAACCCGTCGACATGGGTCCTAATGTCGCTCGGGGACTGCAGAAGGGACGGACCGTCCCAGAGGAGGGGGATGGTGTTGCGTCTACGGCGGCCGTTCGCTATGGCCTGAAAGTAGGCAGTGTTCGCGTCGCCCTTTAGGACCCATTTCTGGGAACCCCGCAAGCGCTAGTAAGCTTCCTCGTCCGTGTAGATGATGGAGAGTTGGTCTTCCAGGTCATACCGAGAGAGCCACTCATCAGGGGAGAGGCCGACCGTGTCAGCACGGAGGTCAAGAGCCTGAATGGCGGTCAGCAAGGCCTTTTTCCGCTCGCGGAGGTCGCGACCCAGGTTGGCACCCCACCCCTTCATGAACTGTCGGCTGCGTTTGGCACAGAGTTGCCAAGAGTCAATAGCTGAGGGGGGGCGGAGGTGAGGAAGAGACCTGGTCTCCACCCAGCGAGCCCCAACAGCCTCCACGAATCCAGTTTGGGACAACCAGAATGTCTCAAACCGAAATCGGGGAGGGGTCGGAGGACGCTCGTCGGAGAAGGACAAGAGAAGAGGAACATGGTCGGAGCCAATCCGAGTGATAGCCCGAAGAGAGGCCAGAGGGCAGCGAGGTCCCATTCTGGGGAGACTAGGACCCGGTCCAGGACGGACTGGGTCAGGGAGGCTTGCCGATTGGTCCAGGTGAACCTGGCACCGATCCTATCTATTTCGCGAAGACCAAGATCGGCAATGCAGTCATTAAACATTTGCATACGTGCATAGTTGACATGGTCATTGCTCTTGTCTTCCGCGAATCGGAGGAGGTTAAAATCGCCTCCGACAACCACCGACAGGGAGGCCGCAGAGACCTTCCGGTTAAGCTCCTCGAGGAAGGACGCGGATCTACTGTGGTCAACCGGGCCATAGACGATGATAACCTCCCATTTGAAATTCAGGGCCCATTCATAGAGCTCCATACTAACAAAGAACTGGCCCCGGTCCATACTCCCCACCTCGAAGGTGGCATCCTTCACACCTAGAAGGATGCCACCCGAATGGTCGGCGTTCCCACTAGAAGGGAGCCAGTGCCACGCAAAGAGGTGGGAGCTAAGCCGATCAAGCTCCAGCAATGAGAAGTCGGAGCGCATGGTTTCCTGGATCGCCACTATGTCAATATGCTCATCGCGCATGTACTCGATGAGTTGGCGGCGCCGGCCGTCATGGCCGAACCCGCGGATGTTCCAGAATAAGGCACGCATTAGGGAGCCATTGGGGGGCTGCTTGACCCTAGGATGCGGGAGGCGCTTTGGGTGCGGAGAGCGGCAGTGCGAGAGCGGGTGCGGCCGCGAGGCTCAGCCGCCACCACTGGTGGGCGGCCAGCCGCCCTATGGGGCTGTGACGGGGTAGCCACCGGAGAAGGGGCCGAGGGGATGGAGGTAGCGAGGAGGGCCTGGCGGGCCTCCGCCAACTTCCCATCAAGGATCTCGCGAGCCTGGATGGCCGCAATCTGCACTAAGGGGGGAGCGGATTCCCCCCTGAAAACAATCGCGGAATCTGACGCAACCTTCGCAAGGTGACCTAGAGGAACCGCTTCGAGCGCAGAGAATGAGCAAGTAGAAGCTGAAGGGGGGGCAGCTGGCGTACCTGGCTCCAGGTTCCGGGCAGCGGCCTGAAGCTCCGCCCGCTCGGGGATGGGCAGAGCAGGGCTACTGTCCGGCCGGGCGGCCTCAAGCCTGACACTCCGTCGCGAGCCGTCACCGGGGTGGAGGAGGACCGACCACGGCGGGAGTAGGCCGCGGACCGTGGGGGAGGGGGTTGGGAAGCCACGGGGGTGGTCACCCGAGTCTCGCCCTCCCCATCCGGGTCCGCCGTACCCGCGAGGAGGGGAAGCGGTTGGGAGCAGTCGGGGCGCCGGGGGGATGAAGCAGGAGCTGGCGACGCGGGATCAGGGGTGGAAGGAACCCCGGTTACCACCGGCAGCGGCAACGGGGAGGGAGCGGCTGCCGGGGATGGTGGGTGGTCCTCGGGGACCATCGCCAAGGGAGGCGAGCTGGGGAGGGGTGGCGCGCCCCCCTGGAGCGTCGGCGAGAGGGTGGTCGGGGAGGCGCGCGTCGCGACGGGGGTCCCAGCCGTAGGGGAGGCCAGGACGGAGGCGGTCGGCTGCACGTCCAGGATCGTCACGGCAGGGAGCGCGTCGGGGGAGCGAGGAGAGGAGGCCGGTGCGACGATGAGGCTGATGTCGGAGGCATCACTCCCCTCGGAGGCGGCTGCAGCCGAAGAAGGAGGAGGCGCAGCGAGCCCAGCTTGCCGCCCCCACGGCTCGAGGATGGGGCCGGGCGAGGTGGCGAAGGGGAGCGGGAGGGGCTGTCCTCAGAGCCCTCCTCATCATCGGAGTGGTGCAACCGAGGGTGATGACGACCGCGGTAGTCATCCTGGGACACAGGAGGCACGCCGGGGGGCGTCGTCGAAGAAGCGGGGCCGGTCCACATGGTTGGGCGGCTCGGGAGCAATGCGGAGATCAAAGCCCTGGTCGTTGAAGAAGACTCGGATGGTGGCGCGCAGCTTAGAGGAGTCGAGGCACTTGACTTTGACGCGCACCTCCTCCTCCTCGCGGAGGGACAGCTCGTCGACCACCACCACCTTGCCAATGATCTGAGACATATTGCAGATCACCCGCTCGGACCGGGCAATGTCAGGAAGCCCGACGACCAGGATCCAAGCAGTGTCAAGGACCGCGACGGCCTTGGGGTCGAGGATCGGCTCGGAGATGTCGACGACCAACTTGTTGAGGGCGAGAGTGATCTGATCACTGCGCGTGGCGTAGCCGTGGCTGAGAGCGTCGGGGAAGACCACCGAGAAAGCGCCACTGGTGGTGAGGGTGGCCTGCCAGTCCCATTGGCGACGATAGAGGTGGTTGAGCTCAGCCTCAATCATCTCGGGGGAGGCGAGACCATCAATCACCGTGACGGGCGCCTGGAGGGAGGGGGAGGGGACGTCCGGGAGCTCGATGTGGAAGAACCCCAGCCCCTCAATCCCATGGCCGTACATCATCAAATCCTCGTCGATAGGCTTGTCCGGGCACAACAGCGCGGGGTGGGAGGGATCCTTGCAAATGTAGCAGCATGGGGGGTTGACGCAGTTAACCTGAGAATGACCCGCAATGCCGCAGTTGAAGCACAGCGGACTGGGGCGGCCAGAGACAGGGCCAGAAGCAGCCGAGCGGCCGAAGGCCGACACAGGGGCTGCCTGTTGGTTGGCCCGATCCTGCCCGCGCCGCTTCTTCTTTTTGGCCGCACCCGGGCGACCGCGAGCCTGGCCACCCCCAGCACCACCGGCGCAGGGGGACCAGAGGGGTTCGCGGCATGCGGCGGGACTTACTTCCTGGTCGGGGCAGCAGCGGGTTGGGGAGGCGCACGCGGGGAGAGAGGGCGGGCCGGGCGGGGAGGGGATGGGCTGCGCTCCCGGCGCCGGGGCGGGGAAGGAGAGCGCCATCGCGAGGAGCGCCAATCGCCCGCCGCCGGCGGAGGGGAGCGGGACCGAGCACGCCCATCGGAGCGGCCCGGGGAGCGGCAGTGGTCGCGGCGGTCGTCGAAGCCCTGCGAGCGGCGGCTCTCTCGGTCCCGGAGCTCGCGCCGCAGCTCATCCTCGCGACGGGCGGCGTCCGGGGAGGGACGAGGCGGGTCACGATGGTCGTCGTAGCGCCACTTGCGGCGGTCCTCGCCGTCGTCCCACTCCCGCGTCATGGGCGGAGCCAGCTGACAGGAGAGGGAGGCGGATGGGGAGGAATCCGGGCCGGCGGTCACCGGCGAGGGAGAATGAGGAGGCGGGTGGAGCGGGGCGGGGGATGGGAAGGAATTGGAGAGTGTGTCGGGAGAGGGGGAGACCGTGGCGGCAGGATGGGAGGACGAGGGGCGCGGCAGGCCGTAGGGTAGCCAGATCGATCGAGGGGGCTCGGTGGGCTTAGGGCATGGAGCCGGCCCAAGGATCTAAGGCCCAGCCGCCGCGGCCTGGGGAAGAGACTTATGGGCCCGGAGGGCCAGGCCAGCCACCCGGCGCGAGCGGGCCACCTCCTCGCGGCCCAAAGGGGCACGACCCAGGACAAGGGACGAGGCACCGCTCGAAAGGGTTTCCCTTTCGCAGGGAGGTGCCGCCGCCGCCACCATCGCCGGGGCAAGGGGGGCGAGGCTGCCGGCCAAGGGCGATGAGGGAGGGAGAGAGGGCGGAACTGACGCGCGAAGGAACCAAACGCGGCGATGAAGGGTCGGAACGGGGAGCAGCGGGGCACTATCACGCCGGCGGGCGGGGAGGCGGGAAGAGCCGAAGAAGTCGCCGGCGCCAGCCGAGGAGGGGACGTCGTGGATGGCCGCCATGAGGACCGAGCCGATACCAAGTCAGACCGGCCCGCCACACCCCAGGAGCGGCGTCGGCGGCCTCCCGAACCCCGCAAGGCAGCGCCTTGGCCCCGAGGCGGACGAGCAGAGCTCATCGGCCGGTTCTGCACGCGCTGCCGCGAGCCCGGGGCAGAACCTCCGCAACAGGAGGCTGAGCCAGTGGCTGCGCTGGTCAGCGACGCATGAACGGGGGGGGGGGGGGCGGGGGGGGACGGGAGGAGCCAGGGCAGTCGGCCAGGGGGGTTCGTCCTCCTCGGCGAGGTCCGCCCAACGGATCCGCGGCAACACCTCGAGGGAGGTCGGGAGCGACGAGGAGGCAGGCGTCGCAGGAGGCGGGGAAGCCGGGCGGGGAGGGAACGCCGGCCGCGGCGCTCGCCGGGGGCGGGGGCGCGTCACCAGGGTCGCCAGAGCCCGAAACCTCCATCCTCCCACACTCCTCCCTCGTCTATAATTTCGTGCAACCGCCTTCATATTTATCTTATAGCAAACAAAGCGGCAACCCCGGCTATTTGACATGCTCGGGGTCGCAGGCGGAGGAAAAAAGGCACCTTACATGCTCGAAATAAAGAGTGTGGTCTACAAAAAGTTATTTTGGACCTCCTGTCACACGTCTGCGCCGCCTGTCCTCGGTGAGGGGATTCCTTGATGGAAATAGCCCTTAGGTGAGTGTATGAATCCGAACTCCGATGGAGTCCATTGAGATGATTAGCCTCAACGGAAGTGAATCCGAACTCGATGGTATTAATGAACAAAAAATTTCACTTCCGTCATTGCCGACCAATGTGATCCTTTAAGATTGCTAGCTTTCGGCTTCACCCAGTCTGAGGTACTAACTCAGATGACCCAGTAGTAACAATCACAGAGGTGCTCCCTTTACCGCCTAGCCGAACAATCGGGAATGTAGGGGTAAGCACAGGAGCCAGGCAACCCAGCTTGGCCAAAATCTTAAGTCAAATTGATGCATATTTATGGTTGTATATAACGATAATACGGAAGGCAACACTTGTATAATCAATACAAACACTGATGATATATACTTATTTTGACTCCATTGCGACCGTTTATCAGTTGAAAGTGGCCCATCGTCGGCTTCTACCCCTTTTGTAGATACTACGCAAGGTGTTTCCGCAATAACAAGACAACCCTTAGCCGACGTCTCGGTGCCCGAAGGCGGTTGTCTTAGCGGAAATGAGGCAATCAGATATGCGGGCTTTATAACCTTCACTTAGTCATAGGAGCTTTAAACTGGGGAAGCTAGCTACGAGCCCCCGGTTAGTGTTCGGCGATGATACGTCTCCAACGTATCTATAATTTTTTATTGCTCCATGCTATTATATATTCTATTTTGAATGTTTAATGGGATTTATTATACACTTTTATATTATTTTTGGGACTAACCTACTAACCCAAGGCCCAGTGCAAATTGTTGTTTTTTGGCCTATTTCAGTGTTTCGTAGAAAAGGAATACCAAACGGAGTCCAAACGGAATGAAACCTTCGGGAGCGTGATTTTTGGAACAAACGTGATTCAGAGGACTTGGAGTGGACGTCAAGAAACCAATGATGAGGCGCGCCTGCCCCCCTGGGCGCGCCCCCACCCTCGTGGACCCCTCGTGGCTCCACCGACCTACTTCTTCCTCCTATATATACCCATGTACCCCGAAACCATCGAGGAGCACCACGAAACCCTATTTCCACCGCCGCAACCTTCTATACCCGTGAGATCCCATCTTGGGGCCTTTTCTGGCGCTCCGCCGGAGGGGGAATCGATCACGGAGGGATTCTACATCAACACCATAGCCTCTCCGATGATGTGTGAGTAGTTTACCACAGACCTTCGGGTCCATAGTTATTAGCTAGATGGCTTCTTCTCTCTCGTTGGATCTCAATACAAAGTTCTCCTTGATCTTCTTGGAGATCTATTCGATGTAACTCTTTTTGCGGTGTGTTTGTCGAGATCCGATGAATTGTGGGTTTATGATCAAGATTATATATGAACAATATTTGAATCTTCTCTGAATTCTTTTATGTATGATTGGTTATCTTTGCAAGTCTATTTGAATTGTCAGTTTGGTTTGGCCTACTAGATTGATCTTTCTTGCAATGGGAGAAGTGTTTAGCTTTGGGTCTCGATCCAAGTGACAGCAGAGGAAACGACACGTATTGTATTGTTGCCATAAAAAAAGATGGGGTTTATATCATATTGCTTGAGTTTATCCCTCTACATCATGTCATCTTGCCTAATGCGTTACTCTGTTCTTGTGAACTTAATACTCTAGATGCATGCTGGATAGCGGTCGATGTGTGGAGTAATAGTAGTAGATGCAGGCAGGAGTCGGTCTACTTGTTGCAGACGTGATGCCTATATACATGATCATGCCTAGATATTCTCATAATTATGCACTTTTCTATCAATTGCTCGACAGTAATTTGTTCACCCACCGTAATACTTATGCTATCTTGAGAGAAGCCACTAGTGAAACCTATGGCCCCCGGGTCTATTTTCCATCATATTAATCTTCCGTCAACTAGCTATTTCTTTCACCGTTTATTTTGCATTCTTTACTTTTAATCTTTATCATAAAAATACCAAAAATATTATCTTATCATCTCTATCAGATCTCACTTTTGCAAGGGGCTGTGAAGGGATTGACAACCCCTTTATCGCGTTGGTTGCAAGGTTCTTATTTGTTTGTGTAGGTACAAGGGACTTGCGTGTGGCCTCCTACTGGATTGATACCTTGGTTCTCAAAAACTGAGGGAAATACTTACGCTACTTTGCTGCATCACCCTTTCCTCTTCAAGGGAGAACCAACGCATGCTCAAGAGGTAGCAAGAAGGATTTCTGGCGCCGTTGTCGGGGCGTCTACGCACAAGTCAAGACATACCAAGTACCCATCACAAGCTCTTATCCCTCGCATTACATTATTTGCCATTTTCCTCTCGTTTTCCTCTCCCCCACTTCACCCTTTCCGTTTTATTCGCCCTCTCTTTTTGTTCGCCTCTTTTTCGCTTGCTTCTTGTTTGTTTGTGTGTTGGATTGCTTGCTTGTCACGATGGCTCAAGATAATACTAAATTTTGTGACTTTGCCAATACCAACAACAATGATTTTCTTAGCACTCCGATTGCTCCTCTTACCGATGCTGAATCTTGTGAAATTAATGTTGCTTTGCTGAATCTTGTCATGAAAGATCAATTCGCCGGCCTTCCTAGTGAAGATGCCGCTACCCATCTAAATAGCTTTGTTGATTTGTGTGATATGCAAAAGAAGAAAGATGTGGACAATGATATTGTCAAATTGAAGCTATTTCCTTTTTCGCTTAGAGATCGTGCTAAAACTTGGTTTTCGTATTTGCCTAAAAATAGTATTGATTCTTGGAATAAGTGCAAAGATGCTTTTATCTCTAAGTATTTTCCTCCCGCTAAGATCATCTCTCTTAGAAACGATATTATGAATTTTAAGCAACTTGATCATGAACATGTTGCACAAGCTTGGGAGAGAATGAAATTAATGATACGTAATTGCCCTACACATGGTTTGAACTTATGGATGATCATTCAAAAAATTTATGCCGGATTGAATTTGCTTCTAAAAATCTTTTAGATTCGGCCTCGGGAGGCACTTTTATGGAAATCACTTTAGGAGAAGCTACTAAACTCCGAGATAATATTATTGTTAATTATTCTCAATGGCACACTGAAAGATCTACTAGTAAAAAGGTGCATGCAATTGAAGAAATTAATGTTTTGAGTGGAAAGATGGATGAACTTATGAAATTATTTGCTAATAAGAGTGTTTCTTCTGATCCCAATGATATGCCTTTGTCTACTTTGATTGAGAATAATAATGAATCTATGGATGTGAATTTTGTTGGTAGGAATAATTTTGGTAACAACGCTTATAGAGGAAACTTTAATCCTAGGCCATATCCTAGTAATTCCTCTAATAATTATGGTAATTCCTAAAACAACTCTTATGGAAATTTTAATAAGATGCCCTCTGATTTTGAGACTGGTGTTAAAGAATTTATGATTTCTCAAAAGAATCTCAATGCTTTGCTTGAAGAAAAATTGCCTAAGATTGATGAATTGGCTAGGAACATGGATAGAATTTCTCTTGATGTTGATTCTTTGAAACTTAGATCTATTCCACCTAAGCATGATATCAATGAGTCTCTCAAAGCTATGAGAATTTCCATTGATGAGTGCAAAGAAAGAACCGCTAGGATGCGTGCTAAGAAAGATTGCTTTATAAAAGCGTGTTCTTCTAGTTTTCATGATAATAAGGATGAAGATCTGAAAGTGATTGATGTGTCTCCTATTAAATCTTTGTTTTGCAATATGAATCTTGATAATGATGGGACTCGAGATGAGTCAACTGTAGTTAAAAGGCGTCCCAATGATTCAGATTTTTTAGATCTTGATGCAAAAATTGGTAAAAGTGGGATTGAAGAGGTCAAAACTTTACATAGCAATGAACCCACTATTTT
The DNA here is from genome assembly GCF_002575655.3 of Aegilops tauschii subsp. strangulata. Classification (NCBI taxonomy): domain Eukaryota; kingdom Viridiplantae; phylum Streptophyta; class Magnoliopsida; order Poales; family Poaceae; genus Aegilops; species Aegilops tauschii. The sequence continues at coordinate 234,371,772 of NC_053039.3, forward strand.
GGATTTCAAGGAATTTAATTATGATAATAATTGTTCTTTAATAGATTGTATTTCCTTGTTGCAATCCGTGCTAAATTCTCCGCATGCTTATAGCCAAAATAAGGCTTTTACCAAACATATCGTTGATGCTTTAATGCAATCTTATGAAGAAAAGCTTGAATTGGAATTTTCTATCCCTAGAAAACTTTATGATGAGTGGGAACCTACTATTAAAATTAAAGTTAAAGATCATGAGTGTTATGCTTTGTGTGATTTGGGTGATAGTGTTTCCACGATTCCAAAAACTTTGTGTGATATGTTGGGTTTCCGTGAATTTGATTATTGTTCTTTAACTTGCACCTTGCGGATTCCACCATTAAGAAACCTATGGGAAGAATTAATGATGTTCTTATTGTTGCAAATAGGAATTACGTGCCCGTAGATTTCATTGTCCTTGATATATATTCTGCAATCCTTCATGTCCTAGTATTCTTGGTAGACCTTTCCTTAGAACGATTGGTGCAATTATTGATATGAAAGAAGGGAATATTAGATTCCAATTTCCGTTAAGGAAAGGCATGGAATACTTTCCTACAAAGAAGATTAAATTACCTTATGAATCTATTATGATAGCTACTTATGGATTGCATGCCAAAGATGACAATACCTAGATCTATCCTTGCCTTTATGCCTAGCTAGGGGCGTTAAACGATAGCGCTTGTTGGGAGGCAACCCAATTTTATTTTTGTTTCTTGCTTTTTGCTTCGGTTTAGGAATAAATTTTTGATGTAACCTCTGGTTAGATGTGTTTTGTGTTTTAATTAGTGTTTGTGCCAAGTAAAACTTTTGGGAAGACTTGGGTGAAGTCTTTTTGATCTTGCTGTAAAAAAAAGAAACTTTACCGCTCACGAGATTAGCTACAACTTTTTACTGGAGAGTGCTATTTAGTTGATTATTTTTGCAGATGATTAATAGATAAATTCCTCACGTCCAGAAAGTTATTTTAGAATTTTTGGAGTTCCAGAAGTATGCGTTTGATACAGATTACTACAGACTGTTCTGTTTTTGACAGATTCTGTTTTTCGTGTGTTGTTTGCTTATTTTGATGAATCTATGGCTAGTATTGGAGGTTATGAACCATAGAGAAGTTGTAATACAGTAGGTTTAACACCAATATAAATAAATAATGAGTTCATTGTAGTACCTTTAAGTGGTGTTTTGTTTTCTTTCGCTAACGGAGCTCACGAGATTTTCTGTTAAGTTTTGTGTTGTGAAGTTTTCAAGTTTTGGGTAAAGATTTGATGGATTATGGAACAAGGAGTGGCAAGAGCCTAAGCTTGGGGATGGCCAAGGCACCCCAAGGTAAAATCCAAGGACAACCAAAAAGCCTAAGCTTGGGGATGCCCCGGAAGGCATCCCCTTTTGTCTTCGTCCATCAGTAACTTGGAGCTATATTTTTATTCACCACATGATATGTGTTTTGCTTGGAGCGTCTTGTATGATTTGAGTCTTTGCTTTTTAGTTCACCACAATAATCCTTGCTGTACACACCTTTTGGGAGAGACACACATTAATTGGAAATTATTAGAATAGTCTATGTGCTTCACTTATATCTTTTGAGCTAAACAATTTTGCTCTAGTGCTTCACTTATATCTTTTAGAGCACGGTGGTGGTTTTATGTTATAGAAATTATTGATCTCTCATGCTTCACTTATATTATTTTGAGAGTCTTTAGAACAGTTTGGTAATTTGCTTTGGTTATAAAATTAGTCCTAATATGATAGGCATCCAAGTTGGATATAATAAAAATTTCATATAAGTGCGTTGAATACTAAGAGAAGTTTGATACTTGATGATTGTTTTGAGATATGGAGATAGTGATATTAAAGTTGTGCTAGTTGAGTAGTTGTGAAATTGAGAAATACTTGTGTTGAAGTTTGCAAGTCCCGTAGCATGCACGTATGGTAAACGTTGTGTAACAAATTCGAAACATGAGGTGTTCTTTGATTGTCATCCTTATGAGTGGCGGTTGGGGACGAGCGATGGTATTTTCCTACCAATCTATCCCTCTAGGAGTATGCGCGTAGTGCTTGGTTTTTGATGACTTATAGATTTTTGCAATAAGTATGTGAGTTCTTTATGACTAATGTTGAGTCCATGGATTATACGCACTCTCAACCTTCCGTCATTGCTAGCCTCTTCGGTACCGTGCATTGCCCTTTCTCACCTTGAGAGTTGGTGCAAACTTCGCCGGTGCATCCAAACCCCGTGATAAGATACACTCTATCACACATAAACCTCCTTATATCTTCCTCAAAACAGCCACCATACCTACCTATTATGGCATTTCCATAGCCATTCCGAGATATATTGCCATGCAACTTTCCACCGTTCCGTTTATTATGACACGCTTCATCATTGTCATATTGCCTTGCATGATCATGTAGTTGACATCGTATTTGTGGCAAAGCCACCATGCATATTATTTCATACATGTCACTCTTGATTCATTGCCCATCCCGGTACACCACCGGAGGCATTCATATAGAGTCATATCTTGTTCTAGTATCGAGTTGTAATCATCGAGTTGTAAATAAATAGAAGTGTGATGATCATCATTAATAGAGCATTGTCCCAAATAAAAAAAGAGAGAAAGGCCAAATAATATATAAAAAAGAAAGGCCCAAAAAAAAGAAAGTCCCCCCAAAAAGAAAGGCCCAAAAAAAAGAAAAAAAGAAGAAAAAAAAGAAGAGAAATAAAAAGCGACAATGCTACTATCCTTTTTCCACACTTGTGCTTCAAAGTAGCACCATGATCTTTATAATAGAGAGTCTCTTGTTTTGTCACTTTCATATACTAATGGGAATTTTTCATTATAGAACTTGGCTTGTATATTCCAACAATGGGCTTCCTCAAATGCCCTAGGTCTTCCTGAGCAAGCAAGTTGGATGCACACCCACTTAGTTTCTTTTGTTGAGTTTTCATACATTTATAGCTCAAGTGCATCCGTTGCATGGCAATCCCTACTCCTTGCATTGACATCAATTGATGGGCATCTCCCTAGCCCATTGATTAGCCGCGTCAATGTGAGACTTTCTCCTTTTTTGTCTTCTCCACACAACCCCCATCATTATATTCTATTCCACCCATAGTGCTATATCCATGGATCACGCTCATGTATTGCGTGAAAGTTGAAAGAAAGTTTGAGATTACTAAAGTATGAAACAATTGCTTGGCTTGTCATCGGGGTTGTGCAAGATGAGAGCATCTTGTGTGACGAAAATGGAGCATGACCAAACTATATGATTTTGTAGGGATGAACTTTCTTTGGCCATGTTATTTTGAGAAGACATGATTGCTTAGTTAGTATGCTTGAAGTATTATTATTTTTATGTCAATATGAAACTTTTATCTTGAATCTTTCAGATCTGACCATTCATGCCACAATAAAGAAAATTACCTTCAAGAATATGCTAAGTAGCATTCCACATCAAAAATTCTGTTTTTATCATTTACCTACTCGAGGACGAGCAGGAATTAAGCTTGGGGATGCTTGATACGTCTCCAATGTATCTATAATTTTTTATCGCTCCATGCTATTATATATTCTGTTTTGGATGTTTAATGGGCTTTATTATACACTTTTATATTATTTTTGGGACTAACCTACTAACCCAAGGCCCAGTGCAAATTGTTTTTTTGCCTATTTCAGTGTTTCGTAGAAAAGGAATACCAAACGGAGTCCAAACGGAATGAAACCTTCGGGAGCGTGATTTTTGGAACAAACGTGATTTAGAGGACTTGGAGTGGACGTCAAGAAACCAACAAGGAGGCCATGAGGCAGGGAGGCGCGCCTGCCCCCCTGGGCGCGCCCCCCACCCTCGTGGGCCCCTCGTGGCTCCACCGACCTACTTCTTCCTTCTATATATACCCATGTACCCCGAAACCATCAAGGAGCACCACGAAACCCTATTTCCACCGCCGCAACCATCTGTACCCGTGAGATCCCATCTTGGGGCCTTTTCCGGCGCTCCGCCGGAGGGGGAATCGATCACGGAGGGCTTCTACATCAGCACCATAGCCTCTCCGATGATGTGTGAGTAGTTTACCACGGCCCTTCGGGTCCATAGTTATTAGCTAGATGGCTTCTTCTCTCTCTTTGGATCTCAATACAAAGTTCTCCTTGATCTTCTTGGAGATCTATTCAATGTAACTCTTTTTGCGGTGTGTTTGTCGAGATCCGATGAATTGTGGGTTTATGATCAAGATTATCTATGAACAATATTTGAATCTTCTCTGAATTCTTTTATGTATGATTGGTTATCTTTGCAAGTCTCTTCGGATATCAGTTTGGTTTGGCCTACTAGATTGATCTTTCTTGCAATGGGAGAAGTGCTTAGCTTTGGGTTCAATCTTGCGGTGCTCGATCCCAGTGACAGCACGGGAAATGACACGTATTGTATTGTTGCCATCGTGGATAAAAAGATGGGGTTTATGTCATATTGCTTGAGTTTATCCCTCTACATCATGTCATCTTGCCTAATGCGTTACTCTGTTCTTATGAACTTAATACTCTAGATGCATGCTGGATAGCGGTTGATGTGTGGAGTAATAGTAGTAGATGCAGGCAGGAGTCGGTCTACTTGTTGTGGACGTGATGCCTATATACATGATCATGCCTAGATATTCTCATAATTATGCACTTTTCTATCAATTGCTCGACAGTAATTTGTTCACCCACCGTAATACTTATGCTATCTTGGGAGAAGCCACTAGTGAAACCTATGGCCCCCGGCTCTATTTTCCATCATATCAATCTTCCGTCAACTAGCTATTTCTTTCGCCGTTTATTTTGCATTCTTTACTTTTAATCTTTATCATAAAAATACCAAAAAATATTATCTTATCATCTCTATCAGATCTCACTTTTGCAAGTGGCCGTGAAGGGATTGACAACCCCTTTATCGCGTTGGTTGCAAGGTTCTTATTTGTTTGTGTAGGTACGAGGGACTTGCGTGTGGCCTCCTACTGGATTGATACCTTGGTTCTCAAAAACTGAGGGAAATACTTACGCTACTTTGCTGCATCACCCTTTCCTCTTCAAGGGAAAACCAATGCATGCTCAAGAGGTAGCAGGCGACAGCCGAGGTCAAGCCGTAAACACTTCGGCCAATGTTATGAACGGCCCGTTATTTAACATAGTCATCGGATTGCTAACCAGTTTACGCTTATTGTGACAGTCAGTTTTCGGCTTTCTCCACTGAGGTGCTTAACCATGCAAGCTGGAAGCACAATCGCAGTGGTTCTCCCTTTGCACACCTAGCCGAACAAAGCGGAACGTAGGAGGCAAGCACAGGAGTTGGGCAACCCAACTATTGACCAAAGACACAATTCGAAACAGATGCTTATATAGAAATATCCGAGAATGTTTTGGCCGAATCTCTAAAGGTGTCCGGCTTTGCACTGCGAGACTTATGCTGGAAACACACAAATGTTTAAATGTGCCATAGGCTTGGAAAACCAAAAAACTTCAATAAAAACTTGACGTCTGAACTAGATCAAGTGTTCGGTGACAATCTGAAAATTATTCTTAGAAGAAAAAATATATTCTTCTGTCAGGCTTTAACATGACACATCTGATCTCAAGACTTCAAGCGGGTCAGCCTACGGCTTCAAGATCCTTATCCCGAAGGCGAAGTGCTTCTCCGAGGCCAGTTTAGCGAACTAAACTCGAGCGGCTTTAGAGAGAAGCTAGGCTATCCGGCTATTGACCATACACTCGAGTCGAAAAAGGAGCGGTAGAAAAAGACTTTGCAACGACCAAGAAGAAAACACATTTAGTATAAAACGGCTCATACTAATTTAAGAGCCCCCAAGTGACTTGGGTAAAAGAATTTTATGTATAATGATTGTATGTACCGAAGTCCTTATATCATATCTGTGTTCACCCGAACTTTAAACGCGTCTTAACCGACCGTCGGCTTCTCCCTCTTTGGTCAAGGGCCGAAAAGTGTTATGTACTCCACCTGTTGAGAATATCGACGGTGTTTCCGATAAGCAGGCAATCAGGCCATAAGGCTGTAACAGACAAAGCGCGCTCATGGAACTTATGCTATATTATGGACGAAGTGTAAGAAGCATCTTTGAAGAAAATAGTACCCCCACCGATACCTTTCTTCGGTTTCTCATTGTAACTATGAGACTTGTGCAATAGATTTTTTGTACTCATGAGTTCCGTTGTGTGCCGACCATAATTGAATACAATAAGAGCGCTAGCTTTCGGCTTCACCCAGTCTGAGGTCCGCGCTCGGATGACTCGACCGTGACAATCGCAGAGGTGCTCCCTTTACTCCCTAGCCGAACAATCGGGAACGTAGGGATAAACACAGGAGCAAGGCAACCCAGCTTGCGGAACACTTAAGTCAACATGGTGCATATTGTGGCGTAATACACGAACAAGGAACGAAGCCATACAAGTATAATCATATGCAAGAGGAAAGGCTTCATAAAGGAAGCCCCCAAGTAGACGGGTATTTGAATTTGTGTGTCACAAACAAAGTTTTGACAAGGAAGTTTTTTTATAAACAACTTTTTGCCAAAAAGGTATAATGCTTGGTTGAACCGAACAAAATTTAAAACTGAAAGTTTTTGAGCATGAAAGCGACTTAGCTGGTTAATGTGTTCGGCATTGATGACGCGGTCCGAGCTTGATGTGGGACAAGGTTCCATTCCCCAAGCCGGTCCCGAGGTGGCGGAGCGAAGAGCTCGACACTCCGAAGTGGTGACATAGCACGACCAATGCAGGGCGGCAGAGTGACGCCGAAGTCCCCGGAGTGGGATAACGAAGTGTTGACGAAGCCCCCCGTCCAACCGAGGTGACAACACTGCCCGACTCAGATCATTTACCTGTGCACAAAAGATAGTGCAAACCGGAGATAATAGTAATAACAATAAATTAAAAAAAATTGTTGCATAATAAATAATTTATGCAAAGTGAGTAATAAAGGAAATATGGCCTGTGCGCCGAACACTCGATGAGGTAGAGCTCTCTCGGCGATACCGAAGTCCCCGAGGCAACCGAACACGTCGATATGGCAACACGACCAACAAGGTGATCACGCGAGCCGATTTACGCCGATTGGGACGACGGCGTCGGCTTGCCGAAGAGACCACGTGACGCAGTCAAAGTCCATTACCTGCACATGTATAGTGCAGGCCAACAATAATAATATAAATATATAAAAATCCTCGCGTAATTAATTTACGCAAAATAATTTATTTAAAGATATGTGGCCTGGCGCGGAAGTCAATGTCCATGCAGGGCGTCGGCGTGATGCGTTAAAGGCGTGGCAAAGCCTGAATTCACAGGTCGGTCCGAGTTCCGGATGCGGCGTTCGCCGAACTATGTACGGAAACTGACCGAACCACCACACGACCGTCGTTAATGCGGCCACCATTTGATAGACCTGCATACAGATGATGGAACAAACCAGAGTAATAATTCTTTGGAAAAATAAACCCAAACAAGCAAAAATTGCTGGAATTAATAACACCTGGTTTATTTGTTGTAGCAGTCCGAAGAAAAGTGACTCCCAAAATTGGGACTCCATCCGCATACCCATTGTCTGATGGGCGGTGAAGCGACGGCATGGCGATGCTGGTAAAGGTTGGCTCGCCGAGGCAAAGCCCCCGGTCCAGCTAACGTGACGAAGCTGGTCGGCTGACGACGTCGAAGTTTCTGGAGTAGGTTGATGAAGGGATGGCGAAGCCCCCAGTCCAGACGAGGAGACGGAGCAGGTCGGTAAGGAGATGTTGCAGCTGCCATGTCAACCGAGGTGTTGAAGTAGTTCGGCGTGATGGACATCGGCTCGATGAAGCAACGGTGCGGCCATGACGATGCAGGTCGTAACTTGTGATGTGGTCAATGCTGGCTTGATGAAGTGACTGTGCGGCGATGCCGGTGTGGCCGCTCCATGTAATCCGTGGGGCAGCGATGTTGGTGATGATTTATCCTTCGTGATGCCGAATTATTGTTCGGCTTGCCGAGATGATGATCCGAAGAAGTTGAGCTCGGCTCAACAAAGCGACGACGTGTCTAGCGCAGGTCGGCAGCCGTAGAGCAAAGTTGTCGGGCTGGTTTGACACCGGCGCGATGGTGAATATCATATTGGAAAAGACTTTAAAATTAGCGGGATGTTTTTGGGAACAAAACACAATACCCCATACAAAACTTCCTTCAAAAAGGATGTCCAAAATTCCGTTCATAAAAAAGATGAACTCGGGTCGGATTCCGCAGCAGATGAACAGTTGGATCTTCCAAAGGACCTCCGAGCTGGGCTCCAGCTCTGGAGACCACGCCCTAAACTCATCCAGATTCCCGTCCAGATTTGACAGGGCTCCGGTATATCGTAGATTGCCAGAGATTCCTCCATCGGAACTCGGCGAAATTTTCCAGGGTTTTTGTAGACTCAATTCCGCACAATTTCACCGAAGCAATCGTTAAAACAATACTCGAGGAGGCGGTGGTGGCGGATACAAGTTCGCTGTCCAGAAAAACAGCACGGTCGCCCGAGGGCAATGTTGACGTTGAGCCCCCGAGCTCCATGGATGATTCCTCCATGATCTTGATAGAGATCAGAGTTGATATTGATGAAGGCCCTCGTCCGAACATGATGATTGGAGGTAGGGCATAGTCCTCGGTCAAGCCAAGGTGACCAGTCGAGGCGGCGACGAAGACGCCGATGTCACAGTTGATCTGCAGGTGAGCCATTGATCCTTTTGCCGATCACACAGTGGAACTCTCAATGAAAGCACCATTGTCAGTGTCAAAACGGCAGATCTCGGGTAGGGGGTCCCAAGCTGTGTGTCATGGATCGATGGGTAACAGGAGACACGGGACATGATGTTTACCCAGGTTCGGGCCCTCTTAACGGAGGTAATACCCTACTTCCCGCTTGATTGATCTTGATGAATATAGAGATTACAAGAGCTGATCTACCTCGAGATCATATGTTGTGGTCTAAACCCTAGAGGTATGATGAGTAATGTCAGGATGCCCTATCGACTAGTCTGGCCTTGGCTTATATAATGCACCAGAGGCCTAGGATAACAAGAGTCCTAGCCGAATACGTTGGTGGAGAGGAGTCCTTGTCTTGATCACCAAGTCTTGTGGAATACTCCTTGTATGCGGCATGGGCTGCCCGAAGTGGCCCATGAGTGAACCGCCATGGGGGTCCTCGGCCCGATCCACCTAGTCGGGAGACGATGTGGCGAGTACCCCCTAGTCCAGGACACCGTCAGCGCACGCGGAGGAGGTGCGGCGCCGGCGGGCGCTGCTGACGCCGGAGCAGCGACGCGACGCCACCTACGCATCCGACTCGCCGAACTGAAAGAGGTGGTTCGCCTTCGAGCACGAGGAGGCGAGGCGACGCGGCGTGCGCGAGGTCGACCGCAGCGTGCCGCCGCCCCCGCTCGTCCTCCGCGAGGACCAGGCGGCCCTTGCGGCGGTCTGCCGCGAGAGCGAGGAGGACGAGCGGCGCAGGGTGGAGGCGGTGGAGGAAGAGGAGGCTCGGTACAAGGCGGCCATGGCGCAGGCCATTGCCCTCTCCGCGGCCGGCGATTGCATGCTGCCGCCGGTGGCCCCGCCGACCCCTCCCGACGCCGCGTCAAGGCCGAGCCGGAGTCCGAGCCCGAGCCCGAGCCGTCCCCCGTCGAGCGCTACTCCCGGACGGGAGTACTGCGCGAGTGGGTCTCGGCGCCACCGGTTTGGATGGAGGCGACGCCGGAGCAGGAGGCGGCGTACCTCGAGATGTGGCGCCAGCGACGGCTGGCCGAGGAGCGCCGTCGCGGCGAGTACGAGGAGATGCTCGAGCGCGACCTCGAGAAGGAGCAGCACGAGGTTGAGGAGGAGGCCCGCCAGACCGCGGCTGCACAGGCGGCCGCACAGCCCCCCGCGCCGGAACAGCCCCCCGCGCCGGAACAACTGCCCGCGACCTACATCGCCGCCGTCTGGAACACGGCGTTCCCCTGGGCCGGCCCCGCGCCGACGCTCATCGACCTCACCGACCCCAAGGACGACGACGACGCCTAGGGCAGCGTGCCGCATCGTAGTTTTTTGTTTTATTTAATGCTAATGTGGACGCGTGGACTCTCGCCGGCCTTTCTGGCCGGCTTTAATGTTTAATTAAGTTGTTTTTATTTTAAATATGCATGTACATTTTTTTGTCGACGCCGTAAAAATGGGTCGAACGAGCGTTGGACGCATACGCCGACCCAAACGCGAAAGCGGGACGTCCGTGTCCATCTGGCCGACCCAAACGGACAAAAAGCGGACAAAATCGCCGTCCGTTGGAGTTGCCGTGTTTTAAACTGTTCATTCGCAATTTACGGCTTTTGAGTTACTCCTACCTTTGAGCTTTTGACTTTGCGTGCACTGCGACGAGACAAAGGAAGGCCCAGGGACGTGCCCGGCCTGTATGCTGCTGCTGTGCTAGGGCGGGCATAGGGGCCAACGGGCAGACAAGAACAGAGCGAAAGCGAAAAGTGGAAGCATCCTGACTGACACTGCCTCACGGCTCATGACCACTCCACATCACTACCCCTCCCTCCCTCCCTCCCACTTCAAACACCACAGTCCGTCGTTCCGGTTCAAAAATCAAAAGCCGCACCCGAGAAAGCACGGCGCTTCTCTTCCCCCAATGCAGATTGATGGAGCTGCAGGGATCATGGCTTTGGACCTTTGGTTCGATGTGTGAGTGATGATTCCCTTTCGCCCCGTTCCAATCTCCTAGCTCAAGTAAAGAATCGTCGCCTCGCCACAAGGCACAAGCCAAGGCCGGGGACAATGGCTCTGCGGTTCTTGGCGGTCCTGGGGTTTCTCTCCGCGGCGGCGGCGGCTGCGGTGCTGCGGCCTGAGCCGGAGGTGAAGCCAAGCGACACGGACGCGCTGGCCATGTTCCGGCACGCTGCCGACGCGCACGGCATCCTGGCCGGCAACTGGAGCACGCTCGACGCCTGCGCCGGCCGCTGGACCGGCGTGGGGTGCTCCTCCGACGGCCGCCGGGTCACCTCGCTCTCCCTCGGCTCGCTCGACCTGCGGGGCTCTCTCGACCCGCTCTCCCACCTCACCGAGCTCCGCGTGCTCGACCTCCGCGGGAACCGCCTCAACGGCACCCTCGACGGCCTCCTCCTCGGCGTCCCCAACCTCAAGCTCCTCTACCTCTCCCGCAACGACATCTCCGGAGCCGTCCCGGAGGCCCTCGCGCGGCTCCTTCGCCTGGTCCGCCTTGACCTCGCCGACAACAGCCTGCGCGGGCCCATCCCTGCCGCCGCGCTCGCCAACCTTACCGACCTCCTCACGCTCAGGCTCCAGGACAACCTCCTCACCGGTCTGCTCCCGGACCTCGCCACCGCCCTGCCCCGCCTCGCGGACTTCAACGCCTCCAACAACCAGCTCTCCGGCAGGGTGCCCGACGCGGTGCGCGCCAAGTTCGGTCTCGCCTCGTTCGCCGGCAATGCCGGCCTCTGCGGGACGGTGCCGCCGCTGCCGTCCTGTTCTTTCATGCCGCGCGAGCCCGCCCCGACGTCGCCTTCCGCCCCTGCCTCGTCGTCGCAGTCCGTGGTGCCGTCCAACCCAGCTGCCTCCTCCTCGTCGTCGTCCGTTGCTTCGTCGTCACCGGCATTGGCCACACCAGAGGGAGCCGCTGGCAAGGGGGGCTTGAGCACAGGCGCGATTGCCGGGATTGCCGTCGGCAATGGCCTCTTCCTGTTCGCGCTGCTGTCGCTGCTGGTTGCGTATTGCTGCTGTAGCACCGGCGGCGGCAGCGAGACAGCCAAGAAGAGGAAAAGAGGCGGCCGCGTCGGTCTGGAGGACGGAGACGGCGGGATATTCGGCCACGGCAAGGGCATGCAGCCGGCTCGCCCAGGCAGCGCTGGCAGGTGCAGCGACGGCGGGGACAGCGACGGGGCACGCAGCAAGTTGGTATTCTTCGGGGTCGACGGCGAAGGCGGTGGCAACGACGAAGCTGACGACGACGGGGGAAGCGACAGCAGCACCGGGCGGAGGGCAAGTGGTGGCTGGACAACGCAACAGCAGGGGAGGAGGAGCAAGTTCGAGCTCGAGGAGCTGCTTCGCGCGTCGGCGGAGATGGTCGGTCGTGGTAGCCTCGGGACAGTGTACCGCGCGGCGCTGGGCGACGGCCGCATGGTGGCCGTGAAGCGGCTGCGCGACGCCAACCCCTGCGCCCGCGACGAGTTCCACCGGTACATGGACCTCATCGGCCGCCTCCGCCACCCGAATCTCGTCCCCCTCAGGGCCTTCTACTACGCCAAGCAGGAGAAGCTCCTCATCTATGACTACCTCCCCAACGGCAACCTCCATGATCGCCTCCACGGTATCCTTGTTGAATCGCGAACATATTCTTGCTCCATTCGAACTGTGTCTGACACGATGTTTTTGCCATTGTCTGGTGAATGTGTGCAGGGCACCAGATGACAGGGGAGACGCCATTGGACTGGACGACGAGGGTGACGCTGCTGCTCGGCGTGGCGCGCGGGCTGGCCTGCATCCACCGGGAGTACCGCGACTCCACCATACCCCACGGCAACATCAAGTCCACCAATGTCCTGCTCGACAAGAACGGCGCCGCGTGCGTCACTGACTTCGGCCTAGCGCTGCTGCTCAGCCCGGCGCACGCCATTGCCCGCCTCGGCGGGTACATCGCGCCGGAGCAGTCGGGCGACCACAAGCGCCTCTCGCAGGAGGCAGACGTGTACAGCTTCGGCGTGCTCGTCCTAGAGGCGCTGACCGGCAAGGTGCCGGCGCAGCACCTGCAGCCGCTGCCGGACGCAGCCGGCAACAGCGCACAGAGGAAAGACAAGCAGGCGGCTGTGAGCCTCCCGGAGTGGGTGCGGTCGGTGGTGCGGGAGGAGTGGACGGCGGAGGTGTTCGACGCGGAGCTGCTCCGGTACAAGAACATCGAGGAGGAGATGGTGGCGCTGCTGCACATCGCGCTGGCGTGCGTGGCGCAGCTGCCGGAGCAGAGGCCCTCCATGGCCGACGTGGTGAGGATGATCGAGAGCGTCCCCGTGGACCAGTCGCCGCTCCCGGAGGAGGATGTATCGATGTCGCCCTCCATTGGCATCACCACGGACGATGGTCTCAGCTACTAGTTTTAGTTCAGCATCAGCTTTCCTCTTCCATAGCTAGTAGTAGCATTGAACTGAGGTTGCTTCAGTTAAGTACCTGTGCTTGGTGATGTTCTGGGTTGAAATGCATTTTCCTGGTTCCGTTCATCGAAATATTGAAATATTTATCGTCCTAAGGCGCTGACAACCATGGTAGTGACAACCAAGGCAAGTTGAAAGGAAAGCCCAAGGGCCGTGATACCCAAAAAGATGAAAGACCAGTCGGGCCAGGACGTCCTGGACCTTCCGTGTGCCATCCACACGAAGAAAGATGAGAAGGGTAACCTGATTTTACCCAAACATACCACTTGACAATGCAGATTCCTTATCCAGCAGTTCCTTGAGGGTCAGGGAGTGAGAAAGGCTCTGATAAGGATGAGGATGAAGAAAAAGCAGAAGATCACCCGAAGGTCAATGCTACTTTGGTGATTTTTGCTGATGTTGAGAGCAAAAGTTGACTGAAAGTCATCAACCGAAAGACATGGTTTTTGAGTCGCTGATTAGTCGCTGTATAGTCGCCGACTAATCGCCAAGTCGTTTTCCAAAAATCAGGGCGACTCGCGACCATACAGTGACTATATAGCGACTTTCGTCGACCATACGCTGAGCCGCAGGGCTCGCGGCGACTCGCCAAGTCGCGACTCAAAAACTTTGTTGAGAGGTGAACATGGTTGCTCACGCAACTACAACGTACCTCAAGTGGTCAAAGACTCCTATCACCTTTGACCAGTCGGATCACCCAGCTCACGTTGCTACCCCTGGGCGGCAGGCTTTGGTGGTCGACCCAGTCATCGGAGGCACTCGGTTGCGTAAAGTTCTCATGGATGGTGGCAGTGGTTTGAACATTCTGTATGCTGATACCCTCCAGGGGATGGGCATTCCGATGTCCCTACTCAGTGAAAGCAACATGCAGTTCCATGGAGTCATCCCAGGGAAGAAGGCAAAATCACTCGGGCAGATTGCTTTCGATGTGGTTTTTGATGATTCGAAGATTTTTCGCAAGGAAAAGTTGACGTTTGAAGTGGTAGATTTTCACAGTGCCTATCATGCTATTCTGGAAAGACCGGCATATGCTCGTTTCATGGCCCACCCATGTTATGTGTACCTTAAGCTGAAGATGCCCGGACCCAAAGGCATGATTACCGTCACCGAAAATAGGCAGAGAGCAGAGGAATGCCTCCAGAAGGGATCCAAGATTGCTGATGAGCAGATGGCAGTGGTAGAACTGGAAGAGTATAAGAAAAATGCTGATCCGAGTGATTTACTCCGTTGCAAGAAGCCTGCTTCTGAATCCGCATTTCAGTCGGCTGGCCAAACGGAACCAGTTCACATCCAACCGGAGGATCCCACAGCTGCTCCGATCCACATCTCAACGACACTCGATGGCAAATAGGAAGCCGCGCTCATCCAGTTCCTCCGTGAGAACTGGGACATCTTCGCATGGAAACCATCAGACATGCCAGGTGTACCCAGGGGGCTGGTTGAGCACCGTTTGCGTGTCGACTCCAAGGCCAAACCTATCAAAGAGCATCTCCGTCGTTCCGCCGCGGAGAAGAGGAAGGCGATTGGCGAGGAAGTGGCTCGGCTCTTAGCAGCTGAGTTCATACGCGAGATATACCACTCCGAGTGGCTCGCCAATGTCGTCACGGTCCCCAAGAAGGATAATTCACTCCGCATGTGTATTGGCTTCAAGCATATCAATCGGGCCTGCCCAAAAGATCATTTTCCGCTCCCTCGCATCGATCAGATAGTCCACTCGACTGCGGGGTGTGAGTGTTTGTCTTTTCTGGATGCGTATTCCTGATACCATCAGATCCGACTGTATGGGCCAGATGAAATAAAAACTGCCTTCATCACCCCGTTTGGGTGTTTTTGCTATGTCACTATGCCATTCGGCTTCAAAAACGCTGGCGCCACATTCATGCGCATGATCCAGAAGTGCCTGCTCACTCAGATCAGTCAGAATGTGGAGGCTTATATGGATGATATTGTGGTCAAATCACGTAAAGGTTCCAACCCGCTGACTGATCTCGCTGAAACCTTTGCCAATTTGAGAAGATATGACATTAAGCTGAATCCGTCCAAGTGCACATTCAGAGTACCCGGAGGCAAGTTACTCGGTTTCCTCGTTTTCGAACGAGGGATAGATGCCAATCCCGAGAAGATTAGTGCAATTCTTCGAATGAAACGCCCTGTGCGTGTGCATGACGTTCAGAAGCTCACAGGCTGTCTCGCTGCACCAAGTCGGTTCATTTGTCGTCTCGGTGAAAAGGCACTGCCTCTTTACCGACTAATGAAAAGTCTGATAAGTTCGAGTGGACTCCCGAAGCCGAAGCAGCGTTTGGGGAGCTCAAAGCCCTGCTTTCCACCCAGCCGGTGCTTGCTGCTCCGAACAGCAAAGAGCCTCTACTCTTATACATTGCAGCTACTGGTCAGGTTGTCAGCACAGTGCTTACAATTGAACGAGAAGAAGAAGGCAAGGCTTATAAAGTTCAACGACCAGTGTATTATATCTCTGAAGTTCTGACCCCGTCCAAGCAGAGGTATCTGCATTATCAGAAGCTTGTTTACGGAATTTACTTGACCGTGAAGAAAGTTGCACATTATTTCCAAGACCATTCAGTTTCAGTTGTCACTGATGCTCCGTTATCTGAAATCATGAACAATCGAGATGCAAATGGTCGAGTGGCTAAGTGGGGAATTGAAATTCTCCCTCTGGATATCAAGTTTGAAGCGAAGAAGGCAATCAAATCTCAAGCGCTTGCAGATTTCTTGGCCAAGTGGATTGAACAGCAACAACCGACTCAAGTTCACTCAAAGCACTGGACTATGTTCTTCGATGGGTCTAAAATGTTGAATGGCTCCGGTGTCGGAGTGGTCCTAGTGTCTCTAAGAGGTGATAAACTCAGTTATGTCCTCCAGATTCACTTTGATTCCTCCAATAATGAAGCTGAGTATGAAGCACTCCTCTACGGGTTGGGTATGGCTATCTCACTCGGCGTCCGCTGCCTGATGGTCTACGGTGACTCGGATTTGGTGGTCAATCAGGTGATGTAGGAGTGGGATGTCAAGAACCCTACCATGACTGGATACTGCAATGCAGTGAGGAAGTTAGAGAGAAAGTTTGAGGGATTGGAGCTTCACCACATTCCCCGAATCAAGAATCAAGCAGCGGACGATCTGGCAAAAATCAATTCCACTCGGAAGCCTATCCCCAGCAACGTGTTTCTTGAGCATCTCCATTCCCCATCAGTGCAAGAGGATCCTTTCACTGAGGAACCTCCCCAAGCGATAAGTCCTACTAATCCGACTGAGATCGAGGTCCCAGCAGTCATTGACCTGGTTATGGAGATCCTAGTAATCACCCTCAACTGGACAGTGTCGTACATAGCATATCTGCTCAGGCAGGAACTTCCATAAGATGAAGTTGAAGCACGACAGATTGTCCGCAGATCCAAGGCTTTCAGAGTGATAAATGGACAGCTCTATAGAGAGAGTGTTACTGGCGTAGCTCAGCGATGCATTTCTCCGGAAGAGGGTCGACTGATTTTGGATGAGATCCACTCGGGGACCTGTGGTCACCATGCGTCCTCTCGGACAATCGTGGCCAAAGCATACCGAGCCGGATTTTAGTGGCCGCGGGCCAATGAAGCTGCAAAGGAAATCGTTCAGCGGTGTGAAGGATGCCAGTTCTACGCAAACATGTCCCATAAACCTGCATCTGCCCTAAAGACCATTCCACTCGTCTGACCGTTTGCTGTGTGGGGTTTGGACTTGGTTGGGCCGCTCAGGACCGGCAGAAGTGGCTTCACTCACCTGTTGGTGGCAGTCGACAAATTCACTAAGTGGATCGAAGCCAAGCCTATTAAGAAGTTAGATTCAAAGACAACCATCAGATTCCTGAGAGAATTGATATTCATATACGGAGTCCCGCATAGTGTTATCCTGGAGAATGGCTCGAACTTCGATTCAGAAGAGTTCAGAAACTTTTGCGCCTCCCAAGGCACTCGGGTCGACTACGCATCCGTTGCGCACCCGCAGTCGAAGGATCAAGCTGAGAGGGCGAACGAACTTATCCTCCAAGGATTGAAGCCCCGACTCATGCGCGACCTTGAGCATGCAACTGAAGCCTGGTGACTGAATTTCCATCTGTTCTATGGGGTTTAAGGACGACTCCGAACTGGTCTACTGACCACACTCCTTTCTTCATGGTGTACGGAGTTGAAGCAGTGTTGCCTAGTGATCTCTTCCATAATGCACCTCGAGTGGAACTCTAATCAGAGGCTGAGGCAGAACAAGCACGGCAGGACGCTATTGATCTTTTGGAAGAAGAACGTGAGATGGCCCTGATACGGTCGACTGTTTATCAGCAGGATCTTCGTCGATTCCACGCCAGGAATGTCAAAGGTCGAGCATTTCAAGAAGGAGATCTCATGCTCCAAGTGGACCATCAGCGACCTCACAAGCTTGCCCCCGCATGGGAAGGCCCCTTCATCGTCAACAAGGTGCTGCACAACGGGGCCTACCACCTCTACAACCTCGTGAAGAAGATCGACGAGCCACGCGCTTGGAATGCAGATCTTCTTCGTCGATTTTATACCCAGCACTCGGATTGTCGAGATGTAATAAGAGTACCTTTTTGTTTATCAAGACATGACTCCTGCAGTCCCATGCCGATTTCCTTCGCTTAAGCGTGTGTTCAAAACCCCCAGTGGGTGACTTAGCAACGAAACCTGTTTTCGCCTAAGTTAAAAAAACTACTTCGAGTGGAGAGCATCCCTCCCACTTGGGGGCTTAGCCGCGAACCAGTTTCGCCTAAGTTAAAAAAACTACTTCGAGTGGAGAGCATCCCTCCCACTCGGGGGCTTAGCCGTGATACCTCCATTTTGCATCATGTTTTCTTACTGTTATTTATATTTTTTATGTATAATAATACTTTTTGGAGTAATTCTAATACCTTTTCCCTCATAATATGCAAGATTCACACAAAGAGGGGGAATACCGGCAGCTGGAATTCTGGACCTGGAAAAGCTACGTCAGGCCACCTGTTATGCACAACTCCAAATGAGCTGAAACTTTACGGAGATTTTTTATGGTATATATAAGAAATATTGGAGCCAATAAGTACCAGAGGGGGCCCACCAGGTGGGCAAAACCCACCTAGGCGCCACCCGGGGAGCCCAGGCGCGCCCTGGTGGGTTGTGCCCTCCTCGGCCCACCTTCGGTGCCCCACTTCTGGTATATAAGTCATTTTGACCTAGAAAAAATAGGGGGTTTACTTTTGGGACGAAGCGCCGCCGTCTCGAGGCGGAACATGGGCAGGAGCACTTTTGTCCTCCGGCGGAGCGATTCCGCCGGGGGAACTTCCCTCCCGGAGGGGGAAATCATCGTCATCATCATCACCAACAACTCTCCCATCTTGGGGAGGGCAATCTCCATCAACATCTGCAACAACACCATCTCCTCTCAAACCCTAGTTCATCTCTTGTGTTCAATCTTTGTACCGAAACTATAGATTGGTGCTTGTGGGCGACTAGTAGTGTTGATTCATCTTGTAGTTGATTAGTATATGGTTTATTCGGTGGAAGATTATATGTTCAGATCCATTATGCTATTTAATACCCCTTTGATCTTGAGCATGATTATCATTTGTGAGTAGTTACTTTTCTTCTTGAGGTCACGGGAGAAATCTTGTTGCAAGTAATCATGTGAACTTGATATGTGTTCGATATTTTGATGGTATGTATGTTGTGATTCCCTTAGTGGTGTCATGTGAACGTCGACTACATGGCACTTCACCTTATTAGGGCCTAAGGGAATGCATTGTGGAGTAGTTATTAGATGATGGGTTGCGAGAGTGACAAAAGCTTAAACCCTAGTTTATGCGCTATTCCGTAAGGGATTGATTTGGATCAAAAAGTTTAATGCTATGGTTAGATTTATTCTTAATACTTTTCTCATAGTTGTGGATGCTTGCAAGGGGGTTAATCATAAGTAGGAGGCTTGGTCAAGTAAGAACAACACCTAAGCACCGGTCCACCCACATATCAAATTATCAAAGTAGCGAACACAAATCAAACCAACATGATGAAAGTGACTAGATGAAATTCCCGTGTACCCTCAAGAACGCTTTGCTTATCATAAGAGACCGTTTTGGCCTGTCCTTTGCCTCAAAAGGATTGGGCTACCTTGCTGCACTTTTGTTACCATTACCGTTACTTGCTCGTTACAAAATTATCTTGCTATCAAACTACTCGTTACTTATAATTTCAGTGCTTGCAGAGAAATACCTTGCTGAAAACTACTTGTCATTTCCTTCTGCTCCTCATTGGATTCGACACTCTTACTTATCGAAAGGACTACGATTGATCCCCTATACGTCTATACATCTTTGAAAGGTAGCATGTGCATTCCACCTTCACTTGTCCTTTTGGAACTTATTCTTATAGACGTATGCCTTTTGGTTTATGTAATGCACTTGCTACCTTTCAAAGATGTATGAGTGCTATATTCTCTGATTTTTGTGAAAAGATTGTTGAGGTTTTCATGGATGATTTTTCCGTTTACGGAACTTCTTTTGAATATTGCTTGAGCAACCTTGATCAAGTTTTGCAGAGATGTGAGCAAACTAATTTCGTCTTGAATTGGGAGATGTGTCACTTTATGGTTAATGAAGGTATTGTCTTGGGACATAAAATTTCCAAACGAGGTATTTAGGTGGATAAAGCTAAAGTTGATGCAATTGAGAAAATGCCATGTACTAAAGATATCAAAGGTTTTCGTAGTTTCCTCAGTCATGCTGGTTTCTATACGAGGTTTATTAAAGACTTCTCTAAAATTTCTTGGCCTCTTACAAATCTTTTACAAAAGGACGTTCCATTTGTTTTTGATGATGATTGTGTAGAAGCCTTTGAAACACTTAAGAAAGCCTTGATTTCTGCACCTACTGTTCAACCACCTGATTAGAACTTGCCTTTTAAAATTATGTGTGATGGTAGTGATTATGCTGTTGGTGCTGTTCTAGGACAGAGAGTTGATAAGAAACTAAATGTTATTCATTATGCTAGTAAAACTCTAGACACTGCTCAACGAAATTATGCTACTACTGAAAAGGAATTCTTAGAAGTGGTGTTTGCCTGTGATAAATTTTGATCTTACATTGTTGATTCTAAAGTAACTGTTCACACCGATCATGCTTCTATAAAATATCTTATGGAAAAGAAAGATTCTAAACCTAGACTTATTAGGTGGGTTCTTTTGCTACAAGAATTTGACTTACATATCACTGATAGAAAAGGAGCTGAGAACCCCGTAGTTGATAATTTGTCTAGGTTAGAAAATATTCTTGATGACCCACAACCTATTATTGATAGCTTTCCTGATGAACAATTAGCTGCAATAAATGTCTCTCATAACACTCCGTGATTTGCTGACTATGCAAATTACATTGTTGCTAAATACATACCACCTAGCTTCACATACCAACAAATGAAAAAGTTCTTCTATGATTTAAGACATTACTTTTGGGATGACCCACATATTTATAAAGGAGTAGATGGTATTATTAGACGTTGTGTACCTGAGCATGAACAGGGACAAATCCTACGAAAATGTCACTCCGAAGCTTATGGAGGACATCATGCGGGAGATAGAACTGCTCATAAGGTATTACAATCTGGTTTATATTGGCCTACTCTCTTCAAGGATGCCCGTAAGTTTGTTTTATCTTGTGATGAATGTCAAAAAATTGGTAATATTGGTAAGCGTCAGGAAATGCCTATGAATTATTCTCTTGCTATTGAACCATTTGATGTTTGGGGATTTGATTACATGGGACCTTTTCCTTCCTCTAATGGGTACACACATATTTTGGTTGCTGTTAATTATGTTACTAAGTGGGTAGAGGCTATTCCAACTAGTAGTGCTGATCATAACACCTCTATTAAAATGCTTAAGGAAGTTATTTTCCCAAGGTTTGGAGTCCCTAGATATTTAATGACTGATGGTGGTTCACATTTTATTCATGGTGCTTTCCGTAAAATGCTTGCTAAGTATGATGTTAACCATAGAATTGCATCACCTTATCATCCTCAGTCTAGTGGTCAAGTTGAACTTAGGAATAGAGAAATAGAATTAATTTTACAAAAGACTGTCAATAGGTCCCGGAAGAATTGGTCTAAGAATTAGATGATGCACTTTGGGCTTATAGAACAACATATAAAAAATCCTATGGGTACGTCTTCTTATAAAATGGTTTATGGAAAAGCTTGTCATTTGCCTCTTCAGTTAGAACATAAAGCATATTGGGCAATTATAGAACTCAACTATGATTTCAAACTTGCCGGTGAAAAGAGGTTATTTGATATTAGCTCACTAGATGAATGGAGAACCCAAGTTTATGAAAATGTCAAGTTATTTAGAGAAAAAGTTAAAATATGGCATGATAAAAGAATCCAAAAGCGTGAGTTCAAAGTTGGAGAATATGTTCTTTTGTACAACTCTCGTTTCAGATTCTTTGCAGGAAAACTCCTCTCCAAATGGGAAGGACCCTATGTTATTGAGGAGGTTTATCGATCGGGAGCCATCAAAATAAATAATGCTGAAGGTACTAACCCGAAGGTTGTCAATGGGCAAAGAATAAAACATTATATCTCAGGTACGCCCATTAATGTTGAAAGCAATATTATCCAAACTATAACACCGGAAGAACACATAAAGGAAACCTTTCGGAACACTCCAGAATCATTAAAAAGAGGAGGTACGTGATACGGTAAGTAAACCGACTCCGAAAAATCCGCAATTTTTTTTTGTCAGTTTTGGAATATTTTAAAAATTAGGAAAATAAGAAACTACCAGGAAGGTGACCCAGGTGGGTATAAGCCATTAGGGTGCGCCTGGCTTGCCAGGCGCGCCCAGGTGGGTTGTGCCCACCTCGGGTACCTTCCGTACTCCGTTTTTCTTCCGTTCGCTTGTTTCCCAAGATAAAAAATCTTTATATACCCCCCGAACCTATTGACCACCGTATCGTGGAGAAATCTTCTGTTTTCTTTTCTCGCTGTTTTCCTGACAGATCTGAAAATATGTCATCCCAAGACTCGGAGGGGTGAGAGATATGTTGCCGATTATATCGAAAACCCCAAGGTTTATGGGGATGTGGAACACTATAGCTAGACTTCGGAGGAAGAAGAAGATTATGATCCTAAAAGGGAGGAGGAGACAAGCTCACATGGAGCTGAAGTTCCATTGCCTCAACCTGGGGACATGCACGTGGAATTCAAGAATTCAAGTTTCCCCAGCAAAGTAAAGAAACCTAAGGTCCACTTTATCCCTTTTCGTCTCTTGCAGGAAAACAAGCAAGATTTATGCAAAAAGGTATTGGAGCTTGAGCAGGAGATCGGTGTGAAGGAGAAACATTCCATCCTCAAGCGTAAGCTAAGGAAGAAGGATAAGATCGCTACTTCATCACCACCACCTCCTTCTTCATCACCAAAGGAGACTTGAGTAATCGGGTATGGGCACTCCCCTTGGCTTGTGCCAAGCTTGGGGGAGGTGCCCCGGTATCGGGTTACCTCCACTATCTTTTGCCTTTACTTATGTTAGTTAGATCCATAGTTATCTTTTGCTTTAGATGAATAAAAGTTTAGTTCGATCCTTTCTTTTTGAGAGTTCGCTTAGTGATCTATCTTTGTAATCATGTGCGAGATATATAATAAAGTTTAGTTTGAGTTTTGTTTTCTTTACTTTCATGTTCAATAAAAATAAAGGAAATAAATGAAAAAGATCATATGCTAATCTTATGGTAAGTAATGCCATCAGATAAGGAAGAGTATAAATATAAAAGTTTATTGGAGATTGACAAACATAGCATTGGTCAATGATGCAATTCATGAAAGAATTAATAAGGGAAGAGAAGATTCACATGCAAATACACTCTCTTGGACATCTTTTGTGATTGTGAGCCCCCATCAAAATATTATGCCAAAATTGTTGATGTTGGACAAGGAAGACAACGTAATGATTTATGTTTGTTCATATTCACGTAGAAGTTATATTGTCATAGATCCTTTAACATGTGGTGCTTGCCCCCCATCTTTGTTAGCCAAAATTTCCGCACTAAGTAGAGATACTACTGGTGCATCCAAAATCCTTAAACCCAAATCTTATTTTGAGAGTCCACCATACCTACCTATGGATTGAGTAAGATCCTTCAAGTAAGTTGTCATCGGTGCAATAAGGCAATGAAAATTTAGTGTAAGAGAAAATTGATCGTTGTACAAACTTGTGATGGCAAAGTATAAAAGTGACAAACTGCATAATAAAGGTTGCTAGTATAAGGGGCAATATAACATGACATTCTTTTGCACTGATAGATTGAGCATACGAACCAAAAAGCGGATGGCAACCTCTGCTTCCCTCTGCGAAGGGGCTATCTTTTACTTTTATGTATTTACTTTCATGCAAGAGTCAAAGTATTTCTCTCTATTCCTTTTTATTTTCTCTTTTTGCAAGCATCATGTGGTGAGGAAATATCTAGGCACATATATGGGTAGCATGAGTTATTATTATTTTTTGACTGGGAACTATAGGGTAAAAAACCCACAACATATCAAAAGCTTTATTAAAAGGAGTTCACAAATACAACGGGAGGATTACAAGGGGTAATCAAACTAACCTAAAGAATAAAGAAACAAAACAGAAGATTACAAAACAAGGGCCTCAAGGAGGCAGAAAAGAAACCCATCTCAGGAGCTCATCCTTGTAGGCAGCTTTCACTCTATATTGCATCAAACTGATATCATGAATGAAAGCACATCTCCATTTATTAAACCTAGTTCTCTCATGCCTGAAGACTTTAGCATTCCTGATGATCCATATATTCCAGCATGCAATAAAAACCACTTCAGTGAAGAAGGGCTTCCCAAAGCTTCTTCTATCGTTGATAACCAAATCAGCCATGGAGTCACCACATGACCAATCAACTTGCAAATAATTCCATACTCTGATACTGAAATTGCAATTGAAAAACAAATGATCTCTAGTTTCCCTAGCCTGCAAAGGGCAAAGAACACAATTTACCCCATCATCCAGATGCCATTGCCTCCTCTCCACCATGTCCTTTGTGTTTAATCTGCCTATAATGAGCATCCAAGCAAAAACCTTGGTTTTCATTGTACAAGAGGACTTCCAAATCCAAGAGGTCAAGGGGTTAAAGGACTCTGATGCAAAAGTATGGGAGTAAAACATCTTTGGTTTGTATCCCTTGGAAGTGCCATGCCAAAGCCAGACATCCTTGGACCCAGGTGTTGTATTGTGGCCTTCCATCATAGACTGTAGAATGGTCAGATCATCAAAAGCTTGGGCAGACAAAGGAAGATGGAAGTGCTGGAACACGTCTTGTGAGTCAAAAAACTCTTTAACAGTGATCCAAGGGTCCTTAGCATATGAAAAGAGCCTAGGGAATTTGTATTGAAGAGTAGAAACATGTTGATCAAGCTGCCAGTTGTCTGACCACATGAGGGTAGTGTCTCCCTCATTTATCTACACCCAAGAGCACTCTCTGAAGCTTTGCATGATCTTACATATATCTTTCCACCAGAAAGAGCCACAATAGAAGTTCCCCGGGGCACCCTGCCATGATAGTAAGAGTCCCAGATTAAAGACACTCAAGGAAGATCCTTCTTATTGAGAAAGTTATTTGCACGTTTGAGCAGAAGAGCTACATTCTGAACACCAAGGCTAAGAATACCAAGACCTCCCTTGTTTTTTGGCCTACAAATAAGGTCCCAAGTAGCAAGGGAAGGAGCAGGCTCACCCCTATGTTTCCTCCAGAGGCATTGCCTCTGAATTCTTTCCAATTGCTTCAAAATTCCAGTTGGAACAGCCAAACTGCAAAGGAAAAAATGGGCATAGAAGACAAGGCAGAGTTCAAAAACTGCAATCTTTCTCCTTGATTTAAAAAAGAGGAGCTAGCTGTCATTCTTCTCTCCATGCAGTCCACCAATGGCATAAAATCAACCATTCTTGGCCTTGTAGTTCCCACAGGCAGCCCAAGATAAGTAAAAGGCATTTTTCCAATCTAACACCCAAAAGCAGCAGCTAATTCAGTCATCAGAGCAGATTCCACATTGATTGGTATAATAAAGGATTTGTGATAGTTCACATCAAGACCAGTGGACACAGAGAAAACCTGCAACATGTCCTTCAGAGCAACAAGTTGATCCTTGTCAGCAGGCAAAATAATCAGTGTGTCATCAACATACTGAATCACAGGGTAATCTTGGTCATGACAAGGTATGGGCAGGTGAAGGATGCCTCTTCTAAACATGTCATTAATGACAGTCTGCAAAAGATCAGCAGCTAGGACAAAAAGAAGGGGGGAGACAGGATCCCCCTGTCTAACTCCCTTTTTGCAGATGAACTTCCTACCAGGAACTCCATTCAGCAAAACAGATGAGGTACCTGTGGACAATAGCTGCTTCATCCAAAGAATCCACTTCTCATTGAAACCCTTATATCTCAAAATTTGAACTATAGCCTCATGCTCTAGGGAATCAAAAGCCTTCTCAAAATCCAGTTTAAGTATTACAATTGGTCTCTTGGACTGGTGACACTGGTGCAAATACTCAAAAGTCCATCCAATGCAATCCTGAATTGTTCTGCTTTTTATGAAACCATACTGGTTCTTGTGAACACACTGCATAATCACCTCTTGAAACCTATTAGCCGCCATCTTAGATAGAAACTTAAGACCCATTCCAGTTAAGGAGATAGGTCTAAAATCTCCCACCTCTTCAGGTGAGAGTTTTTTAGGCACCAGAGTGATATATGAGTCATTAATATTTTCCAGCTTAGCAGAGCCATCAAAGAAAGCCTGGGCCAGCTCATAAAAATCCTTAGAAATTATGTGCCAGCACTTCTTAAAGAACAAACCATTAAACCCATCAGGACCTGGGGCTTTATCCACAGGCATATGCTTGACAACATTGTCCATTTCCTCCTTCTCAAAAGGCTTAGTTAGAATATCTAAACCCTCCACTGGAGTAATGAGGGAGGAGAGGTCAAAACCCATGACAATTCCCCTGGAAGAACCCATTCTGTTTTTAAAACAATTCCAGATAATACCCTCCATTTGTGAATGGTCAGTGACCACAGTCCCATCAGGCAACTTTAAACTGGCAATGGAATTCCTTCTGTGTCTCTCAGTAGCCATAGCATGAAAAAACTTTGTATTCTCACCACCCACTTTAATGTACTTGATAGTACATCTTTTCTTCCAATAAAGAAATTGGAGGTGAAGCAACTTCTCCACATGGACCTTAACCACTTTTCTGAAATTGGATTCATGTCTATAGAGTGGCCTGTATTTCTCAAGCTCATCCAAGAGCACAATAACATTATTACATTTACAGACCAGGGTTTTCAGTTTGGAAATGTTCTTTTGCCACCTCTTAAGGCACATTCTTAAGGACTTAAACTTATCAGCTATCCTAGCAGTGATATGTCCCTTCCTGGATTGTTTTTGCCATGAAGAATCAACACAATCCATAAAACCATCTAACTCAAGCCAATAATTCTCAAACCTAAAGAGGTTAGACTTGGGAATAGAAGTTTTAATGGTAACCACCCAAGGCACATGATCAGATGCAGTTTTGGCAATAGGTAGCACCTCAGTCATAGAGATATCCAATCAACAAAGGTGAAAAACCAGTCCAGCTGCTCAAGAAGTGTAATATCCTGCATGTTTGACCAAGTGTAAGATCTACCGTTGATAGGTAACTCCAAGAGGACCAAGTGCCCAATTATTTCATTGAAGATGAACATGTCATTCAAATCACCACCAGGTAAGTTTCTATTATCCAAGGATCTCAAAAAATTAAAATCCCCTAGCAGCAAGCAATTTTCATCCACAGGAATATTCAGGTGATACAACCTGTTGACAAAATTATCCCTGGCTTCCCCCTGGCAAGGGCCATAAACAGCCACTAAAGTCCATCTCTCATTGTTTTGCCTGGAAAAAAACTCAATCACCACTGCAAATTGCTGGACTTCAAATAAAGTCCCATCAAAGACGGAGGAGTTCCAAACAACAAGAATTCCACCAGAGGCCCCCAAAGAAGGTGAGAAGGCAAAACTATCAAATCTCTTAGGACAGAAACTTTTAATTGCTCCGGAATCAAAAGAGGTGCATTTAGTTTCTTGTAAGCAAGCAATAGCACAGTGACTTTCATCAATTTTTTGTCTAACAACTCTTTGTCTATTCTCAGAATTTAAACCCCTGACATTCCAGCACAAAACATTCCAGCTTCTACATTGGGTACTCATTAATAAATATCTTTAACAGGTCCACAAACCATATGACACACAATGCCATATGTCCAAAATGCACAGATAAGTCTGAACCAACATTATTACAATGCATAGAACCAGAATATAAAAACCAAAAGCAGAGAGCAAATTTAGGGGCTTGCAAAACCCAGCATAAGTTAAGCATACTATACATGAGTGGCAGCATTTTCAGCATCAGCAGGATCCACCATAAGTGCATCCACAGTGAGAAGCATTGCATCAATTTCCAGCTCCTTCTCGATTGCCTGCAGGTGACTTATGGGAGTAGGTGGTGGAACATTTGCATGTGCAGGGTCGTCGGGCATCTTAGCAGAGAGAGGCTTGGCCTTGGGCTTCTTCCTCTTGGAATGTAAAGCAAGCTCATGGAAAGTGGGCTTAAACCCATCACGCTGGGCCGAGCTTCTGGTGCATCTTCGAACTAAGGTTTCAACGAGAGGCGTTGGCGCCAGAGTCTTGCGGGGCCTCCTTGCTTTTGCACGCACAGAGGGAGAAGTGATAGCATCCTGTGCAGCCCTCTCAGCATCATCAACAAACAGAGCTCGAGCAACAGCTCGAGCAGTTTCCTGCTCCTTCCATGTCAACAGAGGAAGATCATCTTGCCGGAATGCAAAGTCCCAGTTTCTCTTTGATAAAATTATAGGAGACAGAGGCCGAGGCAGCAAGGGTTTTGGCACCTCAAACACAGTAGGTGCATTCAGGAGATTTTCAAAAGAATGCCTCCAAATCATATCAGGGGGCAGGGGCGGCCCAAGGGGAACCGCAACAACAGGTGGATCCAGTACTTCGACCTCAATCACAGGAGGTTGATAGACATCAATTGCCCAGTTGCTAACATCCACCAGATCCTGTTCTACCTCCATCGGATCATCTTGGTTTTCAGGTTCAACCTCCTCAATAAGAATGACAGGAGCAGGAGGCACCTGTTGCTCCACATTAGAGCTTGGCTGAGCAGAGAGGTTAAACGCCATGGATTCTTGATCTTGGACAGCAGGTTGGTCAGCAGGCTCATTCCAGTTTCCCCAATTGTCATCTTCCACTTCATTATGTGCAGGTTCAGGTGGAGGGGGAAGCACATCATTCCGGCCCAGAGCTGGGTACGAAGGCAAAATAAATGGCGGCATCTCCGGGAAGGGCACACCAGGAACTGGATGAGGATTGCCATTGATGGGCATCCAATCCTCATCTTGAGGCATTTGCTCTGCAAAATTTGCACCACGAATATAAAGGGGTGTCGTCCAAGACACCCTAGCCCCTCCCCAAGTTGCAAAATCCATAAACACCACATCCCTTGGCACTAGTATATCTTCTGGAAAGGAAGCAAACACTAAAGTCCGAACAAGGTATGGGTCCTCACTAATCCAATGATGAAATTTCCCAAAGGTGTTGACCGCTGCCTTTATACATTCAGTGTTGCGGAGATCAAGCGGAATCCCCAAGAACATGAGCAATCCTTGACGGAAACCCTGTGCACCCCGAAAAGATTCGCCCTCATCATGCTTCATGAAACGAACAAAACGATCATTGCCAAGGGGCTGGGGTGGCAACTGCAGAAGCGAGAATCTGACTCCTGCATCTCGAAGCACAAAAAGACCGACCGATCGAATCCAAGGCTGAGCAGACTTCACCAAAACCCCATGAGCTTGAAGCCATTGAACAACTTCCTCTCTAGCAGCACCGATCTGATTAGGAGGAGGGATGGGCATTACCTCAGCTAACATGAACTCCTCATGGCAGCGCACAATTGGGGTATGTGGCGTCACAAAGGTCTGAGGCACACAAGCATCTCCACCATCCACAATGTGATGGCCTGCCGGCACATACAGCAAGGGGTCGAGGTGGAAGTTGGCCATCGAAGCAGAGCACCCAGGGCTCGCCGCAGATGGCGAGCACTCCGGCGGAGGAGGGGTTTTAGGCGGCGCGGTCGAAGGTGTCTAGGGACCGGGGCTGATGGAACTAGACGATGGAGTAAATGTGGAAGTGCAAGGGAGGTCCAAGTTTGGTAAAAGATGTGTTAGAGAGCTATCCTCGGAAGTTGCAATGTTACCGGGTTTTGGTTGCCATACCAGACCCAGAATCCGTGCAAACCTGTTGCAATCTTTTTTACCATGCCCCTCCCACAGACAAGAATTACAAAGAAGCTTGGATGTGCATGCAGCAGCAAAATGGCCCTTTCTCTAGCACTTTTGACACGTAAAAATTTCCTCAACCATACCCGAAACCAAATTGTCAAAATCTTCCTTTGCTTGCTAAGATGAAGGAATAACAGAGGGCCCAATAGAGTTCACCGGCTCAACCTGGACCGTGGCACGTGCAGTTGATGGCCCAACATGGGTTGACACGTCCACATTCGAAGAACCAACATTCCCGCCCGAGATAGACGGCGTCCGATCCGCCGTGGGAAGCAGATCCCGAACCGTGCCAAACGATATGGAAGGCCTCGTCGACGTCCACCGGAGTTCAGCCGGTGGCGAGGGATGAATGACCACCCTCTCATGCACAGGAAGTGTGTACCCCGCATCTTCAACACTTATAATGCAATTTTGTGTGGCCGGATAACGATAACCACGACAAGCAGGATAATTCTGAAATATTGAGAAAGAAAGCTTCTTGGCAGTGGCATGAGAAGATCTTACCGAAGACTTTGATGGCTTGGAGTGCATAGCCAACAAACTAAGGGCAGCATGACGTTTAGAAGGACTAACAATGATCCACTCAGCATCACATTCCAATTTCCAAAGTTTGAACTCACGGCCCCAATTTGGGCCACCATTCCCCCAAAGATGAAAAAAACATTTAAAATGATCACAAGAGAACGATCGAAGCTTGAGTATGATCATAGCTACGGCCTTGCAAGACACTTGAAAGCCAAAAACCTTATCCTTGATCAAGAAAACCATAAGCTCAATGGCCGAACCTCCAATGGCCGCCTCAAGCGCCGCTGCCACTGAATCTTCATCCAAACGAAAATCATGGTGACCAAAAGAGACTACCATGGTGAAGAAGCCCGTGTCATCTATGGGGTGCACCGAAAAGCCCGTAGATTGAAAAACCTTATCCGCAAAAGCCAAACCCTTGGAGAAGTCCAAGCCAAGGGTGGATCCATCAACAGAACCCATGGAAGATGGGTATGGGAGTGTAGATCTTAGAACGCCGGAGAGATCTAGTGGAGAGGAACAAAAAGTTGGTGGCTAGGGGAGGAGATCATCGGAGGTGGTGGAGATCGCCGGGGCATGGTGGAGGAGCATGAGTTATTATTGTTGACATCACCCTTGAGGTGAGTATGTTGGGTGGCGAAAACTATAAGCCCCTATCTTTCTATGTGTCCTGTTGGAACGTTTTGCTCATGTGTATGTGGTGAGTGTTAGCAATCATAGGAGACTATATGATGGTTGAGTATGTGGACTTTCCAAAAAGGCTCTGATACGTGACCCTTCCTGAAAAGATGATGAATTGTAGTTGCAAAGTTGACTGAGAACATAGTTTGTTAGTTTCCAATAGAGTTTATGCTTTATACTTCGATGTTGTGATGAATGTTACTTGTTCATGAGAAGTTTATGATAAAAGTTCTATGTTAAAGTTTTTTGTTGTTGTAATAATATACATGATGCTTATATGATTGTATTTTGTTTTTATCGACACCTCACTCTCTCTCTAAGCATGTGGACATGTTTTCGATTTCGGTTTTCGCTTGAGGACAAGCGAGGTCTATGCTTGGGGGAGATGATACGTCCATTTTGCATCATGTTTACCTACTATTATTTATGATGTTTTTATGCATAATAATGCTTTTTGGTGTAATTCTAATGCCTTTTCTCTCATAATATGCAAGGTTCACACAAAGAGGGAGAATTCCGACAGCTGGAAATCTGGACCTAAAAAAGCTACGTCAGGCTACCTATTCTGCACAACTCCAAATGAGCTGAAACTTCACGAGGAATTTTTAGGGAATATATAAGAAATATTGGAGCCAATAAGTACCAGAGGGGGCCCACCAGGTGGGCACAACCCACCTGGGAGCGCCAGGGAGCCTAGGCGCGCCCTGGTGGGTTGTGCCCTCCTCGGCCCACCTCCGGTGCCCCTCTTCTGGTATATAAGTCATTTTGACCTAGAAAAAAATAAGGAGAGGACTTTTTGGGACGAAGCGCCGCGGTCTCGAGGTGGAACTTGGGCAGGAGCACTTTTGCCCTCCGGCGGAGCGATTCAGCTGGGGAAACTTCCCTCCTAGAGGGGGGAAATCGTCATCATCACCAACAACTCTCCCATCTTGGGGCAGGCAATATCCATCAACATCTTCATCAGCACCATCTACTCTCAAACCCTAGTTCATCTCTTGTGTTCAATCTCTGTACCGGAACTATAGGTTGGTACTTGTGGGTGACTAGTAGTGTTGCTTACATCTTGCAGTTGATTACTATATGGTTTATTTGGTGGAAGATTATATGTTCAGATCCATTATGCTATTTAATACCCCTCTGATCTTGAGCATGATTATCATTTGTGAGTAGTTACTTTTGTTCTTGAGGTCACGGGAGAAATCTTGTTGCAAGTAATCATGTGAATTTTATATGTGTTCAATATTTTGATGGTATGTATGTTGTGATTCCCTTAGTAGTGTCATGTGAACGTCGAATACATGACACTTCACCATATTTGGGGCTAAGGGAATGCATTGCGGAGTAGTTATTAGATGATGGGTTGCGAGAGTGACAGAAGCTTAAACCCTAGTTTATGCCCTATTCCGTAAGGGACCGATTTCGATCCAAAAGTTTAATGCTATGGTTAGAATTTATTCTTAATACTTTTCTCATAGTTGTGGATGCTTGCGAGGGGGTTAATCATAAGTAGGAGGTTTGTTCAAGTAATAACAACACCTAAGCACCGGTCCATCCCACATACAAATTATCAAAGTAGCGAACACAAATCAAACCAACATGATGAAAGTGACTAGATGAAATTCCCGTGTACCCTCAAGAAGGCTTTGCTTACCATAAGAGACCGTTTTGGCCTGTCCTTTGCCTCAAAAGGATTGGGCTACCTTGCTGCACTTTTGTTACCATTACCGTTACTTGCTCGTTACAAATTATCTTGCCATCAAACTACTTGTTACTTATAATTTCAGTGCTTGCAGACATTACCTTGCTGAAAAGTGCTTGTCATTTCCATCTGCTCCTCGTTGGGTTCGACACTCTTACTTATCCAAATGACTATGATTGATCCCTTATACTTGTGGGTAGTTTTTTAACTTAGGCGAACTGGTTCGCGGCTAAGCCCCCGAGTGGGAGGGATGCTCTCCACTCGGAGTAGTTTTCTTAACTTAGGCGAAACTGGTTCGCGGCTAAACCCCCGGGTGGGAGGGATGCTCTCCACCTGGAGTAGATTTTTTAACTTAGGCGAAACTGGTTCGCGGCTAAGCCCCCGAGTGGGAGGGATGCTCTCCACTCGGAGTAGTTTTTTAACTTAGGCGAAACTGGTTCGCGGTTAAGCCCCCGAGTGGGAGGGATGCTCTCCACTCGGAGTAGTTTTTTAACTTAGGCGAAACTATATTCCACCTAGCTGAAATATTGAAGCTTCTGGATGCAGGTATAATCTATCCTATAGCTGATAGTAGATGGATAAGTCCCGTTCATTGTGTCCCCAAGAAGGGAGGTATTACTGTTGTTCCTAATGATAAAAATGAACTTATTCCACAAAGAATTGTCACTGGCTATAGAATGGTAATTGATTTTAGAAAATTTAAAGCAACTAGAAAAGATCATTACCCTCTACCTTTTATCGATCAAATGCTAGAAAGACTATCAAAGCACACACGCTTTTGTTTCCTTGATGGATATTCTGGTTTTTCTCAAATACCTGTTTCACAACCTGATCAAGAGAAAACCACCTTCACTTGTCCTTTTGGAACTTATGCTTATAGATGTATGCCTTTTGGTTTATGTAATGCACCTGCTACCTTTCGAAGATGTATGACTGCTATATTCTCTGATTTTTGTGAAAAGATTGTTGAGGTTTTCATGGATGATTTTTCCGTTTACGGAACTTCTTTTGATGATTGCTTAAGCAACCTTGATCGAGTTTTGCAGAGATGCGAGCAGACTAATCTTTTCTTGAATTGGGAGAAGTGCCAATTTATGGTTAATGAAGGTATTGTCTTGGGACATAAAATTTCTGAACGAGGTATTAAGGTGGATAAAGCTAAAGTTGATGAAATTGAGAAAACGCCATGTCCTAAAGATATCAAAGGTATTCGGACTTTCCTCGGTCATGCTGGTTTCTATAGGTGATTTTTTAAAGACTTCTCTAAAATTTTTAGGCCTCTTACAAATCTTTTACAAAAGGATGTTCCATTTATTTTTTATGATGATTGTTTAGAAGCCTTTGAAACACTTAAGAAAGCCTTAATTTCTGCACTTATTGTTCAAACGCCTGATTGGAACTTGCCTTTTGAAATTATGTGTGATACTAGTGATTATGCTATTGGTGTTGTTCTAGGACAAATACTTGATAAGAAAATAAATGTTATTCATTATGCTAGTAAAACTCTAGGTAGTGCCCAACGCAATTATGCTACTACTGAAAAAGAATTTTTAGGAGTTGTGTTTGCTTGTGACAAATTTAGATCTTACATTGTTGATTCTGAAGTGACTGTTCACACCGATCATGTTGCTATAAAATATATTATGGAAAAGAAAGATGCTAACCCTAGACTTATTAGGTGGGTTCTTTTGCTACAAGAATTTGATTTACATATTACTGATCGAAAAGGAGCTGAGAACCCCGTTGCTGATAACTTGTCTAGGTTAGAAAATATTCTTGATGACCCACAACCTATTAATGATAGTTTTCCCGATGAACAATTAGCTGCAATAAATGTTTCTCATAACACTCCTTGGTTTGCTAATTATGCTAATTATATTGTTGCTCAATATATACCACCTAGCTTCACTTACCAACAAAAGAAAAAAATTCTTCTACGATTTAAGACATTACTTTTGGGATGACCCACATCTTTATAAAGAAGGAGTAGATGGTATTATTAGACGTTGTGTACCCAAGCATGAGCAGGGACAAATCCTACGGAAATGTCACTCCGAAGCTTATGGAGGATATCATGCGGGAGATAGAACTTCTCGCAAGGTATTGCAATCTGGTTTTTATTGGCCTACTCTTTTCAAGGATGCCCATAAGTTTGTTTTATCTTGTGATGAATGTCAAACAATTGGAAATATTGGTAAGAGTCAAGAAATGCCTATGAATTATTCATTTGCTATTGAACCATTTGATGTTTGGGTTTTTTATTACATGGGACCTTTTCCTTCCTCTAATGGGTACACTCATATTCTGGTTGCTGCTGATTATGTTACTAAGTGGGTAGAAGCTATTCCAACTAGTAGTGTTGATCACAACACCTCTATTAAAATTCTTAAGGACGTTATTTTCCCAAGGTTTGGAGTCCCTAGATATTTAATGACTGATGGTGGCTCACACTTTATTCATGGTGCTTTCCATAAAATGCTTGCTAAGTATGATATTAACCATAGAATTGCATCACCCTATCATCCTCAGTCTAGTTGTCAAGTTGAACTTAGCAATAGAGAAATAAAGTTGATATTACAAAAACTGTTAATAGGTCCCAAAAGAATTGGTCTAAGAAATTAGATGATGCACTTTGGGCCTACAGAACAGCATATGAAAATCCTATGGGTATGTCTCCTTATAAAATGGTTTATGGAAAAGATTGTCATTTGCCTCTTGTGTTAGAACATAAAGCATATTGGGCAATTAAAGAACTCAACTATGATTTCAAACTTGCCGGTGAAAAGAGGTTATTTGATATTAGCTCGTTAGATGAATGGAGAACCCAAGCTTATGAAAATGCCAAGTTATTTAAAGAAAAAGTTAAAAGATGGCATGACAAAAGAATCCAAAAGCGTGGGTTCAAAGTTGGAGAATATGTTCTTTTGTACAACTCTCATTTTAGATTCTTTGCAGGAAAACTCCTCTCCAAATGGGAAGGACCCTACGTTATCGAGGAGGTTTATCGACCTGGAACCGTCAAAATAATTAATGCCGAAGGTACCAACCCGAAGGTTGTCAATGGGCGAAGAATAAAACATTATGTCTCAGGTACGCCCATTAATGTTGAAAGCAATATTATCCAAACTATGACACTGGAAGAACACATAAAGGAAACCTTCCGGAACACTCCAGAATCGTGAAAAATAGGAGGTACGTGATACGGTAAGTAAACGGACTCCGAAAAATTCGCAAATATATTTTCTGTCAGTTTTGGAATATAACAAAAATTAGGAAAATAAGAAACAACCAGGAAGGCAACCCTGGTGGGCACAAGACACCAGGGCACGTCAGGGCCCCCTGGCACGCCCTGGTGGGTTGTGTCCACCTCGGGTACCTTTCGGACTCCGTTTTCTTCCGCTTGCTTGTTTCCCAAGATAAAAAAAATCTTTATATACCCCCCGAACCTATTGACCACCGTATTGCGGAGAAATCTTCTGTTCTTTCTTGCAGTTTTCCTGGCAGATCTGAAAATATGTCATACCAAGACTCGGAGGGTGAGAGCTATGTTGCTGTTTTATCGCAAACCCTAAGGTTTATTGGGATGTGGAGCACTATCGCTAGACTTCGGAGGAAGAAGGAGACTATGATCCTAAAGGGGAGGAGACAAGCTCGGACGAAGTTGAAGTTCCATTGCCTCAACCTGGGGACATGCATGTGGAATTTAAGAAGTCAAGTCTCCCTAACAAAGTAAAGAAACCTAAGGTCCAATTTATCCCTTCTCGTCTCTTGCAGGAAAACAAGCAAGAATTATGCAAAAGGATAGTAGAGCTCGAGCAGGAGATCGGTGACTTAAAGCCTAAGGATGGTAATTTTACTCGTGGGTATGGGTACCCGCGGATACCGTACCCGCATGGGCAGGGTATGGGCACAATTTTATACCCATGGGTAGTACCCATACCCTACCCGTTAAGTCATGGGTAGGGCACGGGTATAGCCTTGTACCCATGGATATACCCATATACCCTATTCGTTTATACTGACACGTGTACCTTACTTGTGAAGTGTGTCGTGAAATTGTGAACCTATGTTTAAGTTGTCACCAATCGTCAATTTGAATTGAGATAATTGTTATGTACTCATCTATTTGTTATTAAGCTGAGATAAATATTTTTTTGGTCAAATGTGATATCGATGAATGTGAAATTGTGAATAACTTGTGTACTATTTGATCTACCAGTTGGGCACCCAATGGGTATGGGTATCCGTCGGGTATGGGTACGAGTAAAGTTTCATACCCGTGGGTACGAGTATGGGTAGAATTTTGGACCCGTTAACTACACGGGTATGGGTATGGTATTGCTCTACCCGCCCCATACCCTACCCATCGTCATCCTGTTAAAGGAGGAGAACTCCATCCTCAAGCGTAAGCTAAGGAAGAAAGACAAACCCTCTACTTCATCACCACCGCCTCCCTCTTCATCACCAAAGGAAACTTGAGTATAGGGTATGGGCACTCCCCTTGGCTTGTGCCAAGCTTGGGGGAGGTGCCCCGGTATCGTATCACCTCTACTATCTTTTGCATTTACTTATCTTAGTTCGATCCATAGTTATCTTTTGCTCTAGATGAATAAAAGTTTAGTTCGATCCTTTCTTTTCGAGTGTTTGCTTAGTGATTGATATGTCTCCAACGTATCTATAATTTTTGATTGTTCCATGTTGTTATATTATCATTCTTGAATGTTTTACAATCATTTTATAGCAACTTTATATCATTTTTGGGACTAACCTATTGACATAGTGCCCAGTCCCAGTTGTTGTTTTGCTTATTTTTACATCACAGAAAATCAATACCAAACGGAGTCCAAATGCAGCGAAACTTCTTGGAGATTTTTCTTGGGCCAGAAGACATCCGGTGGGCCAAAGAAGTACCAGAGGGGTGCCCCCCGGGGGGCACAACCACGGTGGCCTCCCGCACCGCCTCTTCACCCTATAAATTCCCAAATATTCCAAAAGCCCCGAAGGATAACCCTAGATTAGAAGTTCCGCCGCCGCATTCCTCTGTAGCCACGAAAAACCAATCTAGACCCCATTCCGGCACCCTGCTGGAGGGAGAAATCATCACCTGTGGCCATCTGCATCATCTCGATGGCCACCATGATGCGGAGGGAGTAGTCCACCCTCGGGGCTGAGGGTTTGTACCTGTAGCTATGTGTTTAATCTCTCTCTCTCTCTCTCTCTCTCTCTCTCTCGTGTTCTTGAAATGTCACGATCTTGATGTATCGCGGGCTTTGTTAATATAGCTGGATCATATGGTGTTTCTCCCTTCCGATCTTCTTGTGATGAATTGAGTTTTCCCTTTGAGATTTTGTTTTATTGGATTAAATACTTTTATGGATTTGAGAGCACTTGATATATGTCTTGCATATGAATACCCGTGGTGACAATTTGGTATCATATTGATTCACTTGATATATGTTTTGGCACTCAACTCGCGGATTCCCGAGGTGACACTGGGGTAATCTATGCATAGGGGTTGATGCACGTTCTCGTCTTTTGTTTCTCTGGTAGAAATCTTGGGGCACTCTTTGAGGTTCTTTGTGTTGGATTGAGTATTATGAATCTGAATTTGCTTTGGTGTTATTTTAGTACGAACTCTTGATAGATCGATCGGAAAGAATAACTTAGTGTTATTTTAGTACGAACTCTTGATAGATCGATCGGAAAGAATAACTTGGTGTCATTTTAGTACGAACTCTTGGATAGATCGATCAGAAAGAATAGCCACAAACAATTTCTTCTTATGTTCTCCGCTAGATAGGAACTTTGGAGTGATTCTTCATCGCACGTTGAGGGATGGTTATATGATCCAATTATATTAGCATTGTTGAGAGATTGCACTAGCGAAAGTACGGACGCTAGGCCTCATTTTCAAGCATTGAGATACCGTTTGTGCTCCGTTCTATCAATTGCTACCTTGCTGTTTTTTATTGTTACTATTACAAAAATAAATATCTACTATCGTTACTACACTTGTATCACCATCTCTTCGCCGAACTAGTGCACCTATACAAATTTCCATTGTTTTGGTCTGCTGGGGACATATGATACTTTTTATTATTTGGTTGTAGGGTTGTTTGAGAGAGACCATCTTCATCCTACGCCTCCCATGTATTGATAAACCTTAGGTCATCCACTTGAGGGAAAATTGCTACTGTCCTACAAAACTCTGTGCTTGGAGACCCAACACGAGTCTACAAGAATAAATTTTTGTAGTAGACATCAAACTCTTTTCTGGCACCGTTGCCGGGGAGGTGAGTGCTTGAAGGTATATCTTTAGATATTGCAATTGAATCTTTTAGTTTCTTTTTATCACTAGTTTGGTTTATAAAAGAAAACTACAAAAAGATGGAATTGAGGTTGCATCATATTATTAATCTTTATAATGTATTTCGTGAAAATGATGGAAAGGAAAATTGTGCTCAATTGATAGAAGAAGAATTCAGTAGAATGTTTGGTATAAATGATGAGCATGATTGCAATGTTGTTAGTATGAATTCTTTGAATATCCATGATGCTAATGATATGCAAAGCCATAAGCTTGGGGATGCTATGTGTGATGAAGATGATATGTTTAGTCCCCCAAGATTTGATGTGCAAATTTGTTATAATGATTGTGTGCCTCCTATTTATGATGATTATATTTATGAAAGTGGATTTGGAGAGGTCATGACTTTATTTAGTGACGAATCCACCATTTTGGATGAGGCTTCAATTGACTATGATAACAAAGTTGCTATCTATGATGATTGTTGTGATGACATGTATGCTATAAAGAATAATGATAACCATGAAACTTGTCATCATGATTTTAATTTTCACTCTCATGATAGTTATTTTGTTGATTTTGCTCCCACTACTATTGAAGAGAAGAAATATGCTTATGTGGAGAGTAATAAGTTTTCTATGCTTTTGTGTCATGAAAGGAATGCTTTATGTGATGGTTATATTGTTGAATTTCTTCATGATGCTACTGAAAATTATTATGAGAGAGGAACATATGCTTTTACATATTGCAAAAATATCAAGTTTCCCCTCTATGTGTTGAAAATCTTGAAGTTATGCTTGTTTTGCCTTCCTATGCTAGTTGATTCTTGTTCCCATAAATTGTTTGCTCACAAAATCTCTATGCATAGGAAGTATGTTAGGCTTAAATGTGCTTGCCATGTGATTCATGATGCTCTCTTTGTGTTTCAATTCTTTTCTTTTATGTGAGCATCATTGAAATCACCATGCCTAGCTTAAAAGGCATAAAAGAAAAGCGCTTGTTGGGAGACAACCCAAAACTTTTACCTACTGTTTTTGTGTGTTCACATGATTAAGCTACTGTACCAATCATGTTTTCTAGATTTTGTTTCAATAAAGTACCAAGTAAGGCCTTTGGGATAGTGTGGATGATAGTTGCCTTGATTCTGTGCAAAAATAGAAACTTTGCTTCCAGTAATAGAATTGTTTAAATTCACTGGGATGTGATAAAATTCTGATTTTTTTACATATGATTGAAATACAATTTTTCTACGTTTTCCTAATTTTTCATAATTTTGGAGTAGTAGAAGTATGGTAGTTGTCCAGATCATTACAGACTGTTCTGCTTTTGACAGATTCTGTTTTCAATGCATAGTTTGCTTGTTTCCTAGTTTCTATGGATTATATAGCTCAATATAAATTATGGAAATGATATGCTACAGTAGGCATTGTGTGGAAACAATTATGAATCTTTTCATTGACTGTACCAAAGTGAAATGGTTTGCTCTTTATCATACTAACCTATCTCACGAAGTTCCGTTAAGTTTTGTGTGATTGAAGTTTTCAAGTTTTGGGTGAGATGTCGATATGAGAAGAATAAGGATTGACAAGACCCTAAGCTTGGGGATGCCCAAGGCACACGAAGGTAATATTCAAGGAAGATCCAAGCAACTAAGCTTGGGATGCCCCGGAAGGCATCCCCTCTTTCGTCTCCAACAATATCGGTAACCTTACTTGAGGCTATATTTTCATTCGTCACATGATATGAGTTTTGCTTGGAGCGTCTTTTTCTTTTGTTAGGATTTGCTTGATGTTATTTAGAATAATGTTTTGCATCTTTCATTTCAATAAAAATGTCAAGGATAGCCTTTACCATGCTTATTTTGCTAGTCTACATGTCGCTGTCTCAAAACAGAAAGTTTATCGCTGTTGCAAAAATTCCTGAGAAAATTCAGAATGTGATAAAATGTTGAATTTTTTTGCACAATAAGCTATGATGAATTTTCTACAGTGTGGTAAATTTTTAGAATTTTGGAGTTACAGAAGTATGAATGTTCTTGCATTCTTTACAGACTGTCACTACTGCAGGATGTTGGTAACGCGACACTACGATCAGAGACCTTCCGACGAAACTGTGTGTGATGCAATAATCGCAAACGGTGGTGTAAAAAACCGTCAAAAAAGGTGCAAAATGTTTGCCATGACGGATGCATCAAACACGGTTCAGATTTTGGTTGCATGTGCGATGCAGGGCATACGGTTCAGTTCAGTGAACTGTTTGCGATGATGAAGAAGAACGGAAACGGGCAGCCAGATGAAGGCATGTGCGATATACGGCATACAGTTCACTCGGATTTACTGTTTGTGATGAGGCGGAACAACAGAAACGGGCAGCTACATAAAGGTGTGTACAATTGAGGGCATACGCTTCAGAAGGATTAACTGTTTGCGATTAGGCAACATAACAGAAACGGTCAGCCATATCAAAGTGTCTGCGATTGATCACATACACTTCACACAGATGAACTGTTTGTGATTAGCCACAACAAACTGAAACAGTTAGACAGACCAATGTGTGTGCGCTAGACGGGCACACATCCTAATTAAAAGAAGCGTGTGCGATGGTAATAACGAGCGCACACGGTTCTTGGAACAAGACGTGTGCTGACATTGCCTATTGCGGTGCACCCTATGGTGCTAATGCGACGTACGTGGCCGAGAAAGCGTGCCCACGTTACTTCATCCGGGAATAGTGCCGCACTTAGAAATTATAGAACCGTCAATAAATTTTGAATCTGTGTCCCGTCACATTCCAAATTGCAAACCTGTTCACACTGATCAAAACCTAAACGGTTTCCCACTTAGGAGCGTATTAGTACTCGGTTATAAATACTACTACTCCAAGATGACTGCACATTCCTCCTCAACTCCTCATCCACAAAAACAAACAAGTCATTCATCATTGTTCCCTTGCGTCTGCCATGGCCAGGGTGAGTTCTGGGTCGAGAGATTGCCACCAGGGAGAGGCGAGCATGGAAGCGGAAGCACGAGAGATGTCTCACCTCGCCGCGAAAGCAGCCGACATGTCTCGCCGCGCGGCCGTAGCAGCACAGAGGTCCCGCCGCGCCGCCGAAGCAGCACGGAGGTCCTGCCGCGCCGCCGAAGCAGCACGGAGGTCCCGCTGCGCCATCGATGCAGCAGACTGGTGCGGGCGCGCCGCGGAAGCAGCAGATATGTCCCGCCGTGCCGCGGAAGCAGCAGAGATGTCCTCCCGCGTTGCGTCAGCCTGGGAAAATGTCTCGCGAGCAGGCGGGGACTCTTACAGGCGCATGCATGCGATCGTCCATAGCCAAATGGATCAGATCTCCAGCTGGGCAAGGTTGCATGATGACATGAAAGCCTCGTTTGAGCAGGCTACCGGCGTCATCCAGCAACTAAGGGAGAGCAATATGAAGCTCCAGGCCGAACGCAACTTGCTGAGGGCGAAGATCGTCGGAAGTGCGGAGCAGCAGGAGGAAACCACTGCCTTGTTGAAGAGGACCAGCGTCATCGTCGAGAAACTTATGGACGAGAATGCCGTGCTGCGCATGAAGCAGAAAAGGCTGGTGGAGAAATCCATGGATGCTCTCAAGTAGCATACTGAGGACAGGAAAGAGCTCATCATCGCTCGCAGCGAAGACTAGTTCTCGCGGCCTGCAGGAACGCATCAAGAAAGTAGAGATTAGCGAGCTAGATCATTTTCTTCCTTCTTCTTTTGCCCTTGTGTGTTTCAGGCGTTGCCGCATTTGGCTTTTTTTAATTATGTTTCTAAATATGTAAGACAATTATTATCCACTGTCATTGTCCTTATATTCATCATGCTTGCTATAAGTCACAGTCGATGCTATATAGGTCCATCGGATCTTACATCAAGATCTGTGCAAAACTTTCTTTTCAGATTTTCATTTTTCTCTCTTAAATCTCAGTCCAGTGAGACATAGCCACGCCGTGAAACAGGGGCTCGGGAGCCATTAATGGAGACGTTGGGAGGGAGGTGCGCGGCGGATAGAGGTGAAAGGGCTCTCCTCCCGATGAGCACGCGCAAGGATCTGATCGCATGCCTCCCGTACTCAAATAGCTACCCCGCACGACACCTCCTAGCCAATAAAAAAGGGGACGCGTGGAGGCACGTAATTGGTAAGTAGAACGCCCACGGTTTCAATAATAGTCGTGTTTCCGATTTGTAACGTGACAACACTTGTTCCAAAATGACTTTGTTGATTGTTAATGTGTGCGCCTTCACAAATCGGACAGAAAAATTACCACAACATGTTGGTGCCATGTCATGACACCATGCCAAGTTTCATAATTTTCAGGCGTGTTTTGGATTTACAGGAATTAAAAAACCAAGTTTCTCAATCTTTCTGGCGGAGCCACGATGCCCAGATGTTTGAATTTCATT
This sequence comes from Aegilops tauschii subsp. strangulata, assembly GCF_002575655.3. Lineage (NCBI taxonomy): Eukaryota > Viridiplantae > Streptophyta > Magnoliopsida > Poales > Poaceae > Aegilops > Aegilops tauschii. The sequence continues at coordinate 234,415,043 of NC_053039.3, forward strand.
CCCATTTCTTGCATGGGACCTAGAAATTCACCCAAGGACACACATGTGATTTTTCAACCAACTTTGGTGCACTCGAGCATGTGCTTGTAGTTCAAATTTGAATTATGCACATTAAATGCCTAGAAATTCAATTAATGTATTAAAAATGCCAAATGAACCAAGAATAATTCCAAAATTTAGCACGATACTTCTATTTGGTCTAATCTGCCTGTGTAAAAAAAATTAAGACGGGAGAAGGCAGTGTACGTATGTCGTTTCGCACACGGAGGTGACACGTTCCCTCTCGGAACCACAAGCCTTCTTGAAGAAGCTCCGGTTTGCAAGAAGCTTATACCAAAGCTTGTCCCAATTCGGCCAAAAAATTTACCACGGCATGTTGGTGCCATGTCATGACACCATGCCAAGTTTCATGATTTTCAGGCATGTTTTGGATTTACATGAATTAAAAAACCAAGTTTCTCAATCTTTTCGGCCGAGCCACGATGCCCAGATGTTTGAATTTCATTCCTATTTCTTGCATGGGACCTAGTAATTCACCCAAGGACACACATGTGATTTTTCAACCAATTTTGGTGCACTGGAGCATGTGCTTATAGTTAAAAAATTAATTATGCACATTAAATGACCAGAAATTCAATTAATGTATAAGAAAGTCCAAACGAACCCGGAATAATTCCAAATTTTAACACGACACTCATATAGTTCTATGTTGCCTCTGTAAAAAAACAAGGGGGTGGGGCAGCGTATATCGTTTCGGAAAAAGGTGACACGTCCCCCCTCGGGAACCACGAGTCTTCTCGAGAGATGCTCCGGTTTGCAAGAAGCTTATACCCAAAAACTTGTCCAAATGCGGCCAATTTTTTCACCACAGCATGTTGGTGCCATGAAATGACACCATGCTAAGTTTCATGATTTTCAGGCGAGTTTTGAATTTCCAGGAATTTAAAAACCAAGTTTCTCAATGTTCCCGGCCAAGCCATGATGCCCAGATGTTTGAATTTCATTCCCATTTCTTGCATGGGACCTATAAATTCACCCAAAGACACACATGTGACTTTTCAACAAACTTTGGTGCACTGGAGCATGTGCTTGTAGTTCAAATTTGAATTGTGCACATTAAATGCCGAGAAACTCAATTAATGCATAAAAATGCCAAACGAACCTGGAATAATTCCAAATTTAAACACGACACTCATGTACTCCCTCCATCTCAGTTTACAAGTCTTGCACGTGTACCTAGGTCGTTAATTTGACCAACTTAATAAGAGGCGTACATTACAAAAAATATATCATTAGAAACTTTAGATATTCTATTTTCTAATGATATAATTTTTATGTTAAACTATTTATTTTATATAAGTTAAATTGACGACCTAGATACACGTGCAAGCCTTGTAAACTGAGATGGAGGGAGTAGTTGCATATTCACTGTATATAAATGTTCGAGCAATCCAAACACCATCCTTTCCCTCCATAAAACCATTTTGTCTTTCAAAACACAATGAAAAAATCAGGTATACCACAAACAGTTTACTAGAATGAATCATGTGGGATGCGATATAAAATATCTTGGCGCACCGTTTTGTCTGGCTTACGCAGGAAGCTTCATCGTCTAGATTCCACCGCGCCTGCTTGAACCACACTTGTGCGCTAGTTTCTCGCGGCACCGAGCGAATTTTTTTTGCCACCGCGGAAATATCTATCTCCCCGCCCCCTCCCTCCCACCAAAAGCAACATTTCTACTGTTCCTCCTTGCTTTCCAAGTTCAAACCTTCACTGCTGCTTACTGGTAGCTCAGCCTCCTCGCCGGCGACCCTTCTTCTTGCAGCGCCGCCTCCTCGCCAACTACCCTTCTTCTTGTAGCGCCGCCTCCTTGCCGGTGATCCTTCTTCTTGCAGCGCTGCCTCCTCGAAGTCGGCCCTTCTTCTTGCTGCGTGGCCTCCTCGCCGCCGACCCTTCTTCTTGCTGCGCGGCCTCGCCGATATGGTCAGGTAATCCACACCCCACCCACACCATCCTCCTCCTTTCCCGTTCAACATGCCCCGACCAAAGGCGCGACACCTTCCGCCGAAATCACTGTCCCCCTCCTCCAATTAAGTGTCACCCACAGCCATTTTGCACGTAGTATAACATGGAGCTCAGTAGCATGCGGCCGCATGCACTCACGAGGTCGCTATGGCTGCCATGCGTGATGACCGCCAGATCTTGGAGGAGCACCTCGTCTTCGAGGCCACCGTCGACACCGCCATGCGGTTGTCTACTTTAAAATACAGTTCGTGTTGTTTTCTCGTGGCCACCGCCAGTGCCTTCTAGTGATTTGTCCTCTGTAATGTTAGTATGCAATCTGATGTTCAGTTAACAGTTTGGTCCTCTGAAATGTAATGTTTAGTTAACACTTTGGTCCTCTGAAATGTAATGTTCAGTTAACAGTTTGGTCCAACAATTGCTACATTTCGTAGTACTGTTCTCAAGCATTCTTTGTTTTGTTAACTTTCTTATCTTCTAGTACATGTTTGTATTCTGCAATGTCGTGCTCAGTTAACTATTTTGGTTCATTTGGTCTGCTGTCCATTTAACTGTTTGGTTCAGTTCTGCAATTTGATTTTCATTTGCTGTGGGTACAATTTTGTATTGTTCTGCATGTGAAATAAATTGAATTTGGCTGTACTCAATACAAATTCTAATGATAGTATGGCAACTCTCAGTTAACCCGATCAAGATCTTCCTTATGTGTGTTGCAGGGAAACAATGGGAGACACTGCGGTTTACCATCGAGGTTTGTTCAAGAATGGTCCTTTGGCTAATAGCACATTATTGTGCAGTTGCAGGAATCATTCTAATATTTAGGTTTCTTATAATTTGATCTTGCACATGTAGGTCCTATTGTCAGAGGCTTAGACCCACTGTTCGACCCATTTTGCATATGGGGAAATGAGATGTCCATGAATATTAGTCAAGTCAAGAAACTCAGAAAGATTGTTAGGATGAAGAAACTTGCGACGAATAACAATCTTTGTTTGCACAATGAAGAAGACATCAGTCAACTATAGGATGGTACTAAATCTTTTACCTTGTTTTTACCCCTTGCACCATTTCAAAATTTATAACAGCGATTTATGCATATCTTTGTTTTCAGTACTTTTCAAAGCAGTTCACCGATGATTACCTCTCAAACCACCTGCATTGTCAAGAGGCGAGGAAGGTATTCATTCAACACCCCCAGTACAATACTGAAGTCTTGCTGAAGAGGATGAAGGTTGGGCGGGCAATTATCCATAGCCACTGGCCTAAAGTTGCAAGGACATTTAATATCACTGAAGGCTCAATATTTGCCTTCCGCTTCTGTAGTTTCCCAGATGAGATTCATCTGTCTATTTACCGTGTATGATGCTACTTTCCAAAGGTTTTTGATGTTGCATGTGAAACTTGGTGCTGTTGTGTAATGGCGTAACTGAGTGCCGAAGCTATCTGATGTAATTCGATTATGAAATCCTGGTTGCTGTTATACGGATATGAAATATCTGGTGTGTTTTATAAGAAATATCAATTTGATTAGTACATGGATTATCAATAATAGGCTAATTACCCTGCTTATTGGGGTTTTCTATTGCAGACGGTTACTCAGACAGCACCGTGGGCGATGAACTCAAATAACCCGCACGGTTTCTAGAAAGTAGGCGTGTTCGATCAACTGACAATCACACACGGCTTCCGGCAGAGAACTGTTTGCGTTAGGCCACCTGGCACAAATGTTTCCAGACAAAAAACGGTGTGTGATATACATACGAACGGAAATGATTTTCCGGGATTCACCGTGTGGGATGTACATACGAACGGAAACACTTGGGTTTCGATGCCCCGCTAGATCGCACACGAGCTCATTTTTGCCCCAACCTGTGTGCCAGGAGGGCCTATCCCCGACGGTTTCTGGGTCGTGTGGGAAGGACCCCCCCTATCGCCCACACTCACTTGGCGATGGTTCCAAACGTCGTCGCGGGAAGGGGTTAAAAACCGTTTGTATAGCACGTCGATGTACTAGTGTGTACTGTTTTGGCAGATGGCTGTTATGGTTGCATTGTTTGCATATGTTTGCTTGTTTAATGATTCTATTTGAGGATAGGACTATTAAATATGCAGAGGCATTTAGTATGCAATGTTAAGTAATAATTTTAGGGATTTGCTATAGTAGTGAATGATAAGGTTTTTGCATTGATTTATAATAACTTATCTCATGAGTTCTTGTTGAGTTTTGTGTGGATGAAGTTTTTAAGATTTAGGGAAAGCGTGATATAAAAGGAAGTAAGGAGATACAAAATCTCAAGCTTGGGGATGCCCAAGGCATCCCAAGATAATATTTCAAGAAGTCTCAAGCATCTAAGCTTGGGGATGCCCCGATAGGCATCCCACCTTTCTTCATCAACAATTATCGGTTAGTATCGGTTGATCCTAAGTTTTTGCTTCTTCACATGATCTGTGCTATTCTTGGAATGTAATTTTATTTTGTTTTGCTTGCTGTTTTAATAAAATACTTAGATCTGAAAGTTTTTAAATAAGAGAGAGTCCTCACATAGCTACCTATTTACTTAACTACTCACTTGATCTTCACTTATATCTTTTTGGAGTAGTTTGTCTTTGCTCTAGTGCTTCACTTATATCTTTTTGAGCATGGTGTGCTTTAATATATTTTGAAGAAATTCTCTCATGCTTCACTTATATTATTTTGAGAGACGAAAATTCTATGCTCATGTTCTTCACTTAAATTTATTTGAGCTTGTCAAAAGCAATTGCAATATATGAAATTAGTCCCAAAGTGATAGATATTCAAGGGGGATATAATAAAAACTTTCATGAAGATCATTGGACAAAATAAACTTGATTCTTTGTAATAGTTTTGAGATATGATGATAGTAATATGTGAGTCGTGTTGGTGAGTAGTTATGCTTTAGTAAGAATATTGGTGTTAAGGTTTGTGATTCCCTATGCAAGCACGAAAGTCAATAGTTATGCAATGAAATTACATCCTACTTGTGGTGCATTATTCGGTGTTAGTTATGCATAATGCTCGTTTATGTGAATTTTTGTTTCTTCGTTGGTTGCTTCTTAATCTATTTGCTAGCCTTCATTTGCACTAAGTATGATCACTACTTGTGCATCCAAAACCCTTGAACCAGTTTTGCCACATGATTCCACTATACCTACCTATATGCGGTATTATTTTGCCCTTCTAAGCAAATTTGTATGTGCCATCTCTAATTTTCAAAATAAATTTCTCTTTTTGCATGCTCGTACCGCTCATGAAACAATAGGGGGTGGCTGATATATTTCCATGCTAGATGTGTTATTCTCAAGATGAGTGTTTATTCACTTGTCATTGCACGAGAGTACGACAAAGGTATTAGAGATGCCCAGTCCCGAAATGAAAAATGAATTTACTTTATGTTGTCAACTAATAAATTCCTTGGAAAGCTTTGGTATGGACGGCACCCGTGGATTCGGTTAGCCGTGGAATGTGAAAGTATGGTGGAAAAAGGAATAAACTTTATTTTCTGTTTGGGAACCGCCTATGATATATCTAGCATAGAAAGTATTGGGAACTACTAAATCGTTTTTGTTGACAGGAAAAGCATGCCACCCAAAATGTTTTATCTCTATCTTTTTCGCTTTGAACTCTGGCACCTCTACAAATCCCTACTTCCCTCCGTGAAGGGCCTTTCTATTTACTTTATGCTATTTTGATTTTTACTTGAGTCTCCATCCTCTCTTATAAAGCACCAACTAAAAGGCACTATGATCGTAGTTGAGCATTGGGTGTAGCTAATATGTGAGTGTGTTTCATGAATGGATCAATGATAGAGCATAATGGGCTACAAATAACTTGCATTACTGTTGATATTTTGAAAGACATGGTTGCTTGTTGATATGCTTGAGTATTGAAATCTTCATGTCAAAACTAGACTATTGCTTTGAACCATATAAAAGTCCAAATGTCCATGCTACAAAAGAAAAGAATATGTGATGAAGATGTTAGGCAACATTCCACATCAAAAATTCTGTTTTTATCATTTACCTACTCGAGGACTAGCAGGAATTAAGCATGGGGATGCTGATACGTCTCAAACGTATCTATAATTTTTTATTGTTCCATGCTGTTATATTATCATTCTTGGATGTTTTACAATCATTTTATAGCAACTTTATATTATTTTTTGGGACTAACCTATTGACATAGTGCCCAGTGCCAGTTGCTGTTTTTTGCTTGTTTTTTACATCGCAGAAAATCAATACCAAACGCAGCGAAACTTTTTGGAGATTTTTTTTACCAGTAGACATCCAGTGGGCCAAAGAAGTACCAGAGGGGTGCTCCGAGGGGGGGCACAACCCACCTGGGCGCACCTGGGGGCCCAGGTGCGTGGTGGGTCGTGCCCACCTCGGTGGCCTCCCGCACCGCCTCTTTGCCCTATAAATTCCAAAATATTCCAAAACCCCATGAAGGATAACCCTAGATCAGAATTTCCGCCGCCGCAAGCCTCCATAGCCATGAAAAACCAATCTAGGCCCCATTCCGGCATCCTGCCGGAGGGGGAAATCATTCACCGGTGGCCATCTTCATCACCCCTACGGCCACCTTGGTGAGGAGGGAGTAATCCACCCTCGAGGCTCAGGGTTTGTACCAGTAGCTATGTGTTTAATCTCTCTCTCTCTCTCTCTCTCATGTTCTTGAGATGTCACGGTCTTGATGTATCGCGGGCTTTATTAATATAGCCGGATCATATGGTGTTTCTGCCTCTCTATCTTGTTGTGATGAATTGAGTTTTCCCTTTGAGATTTTGTTTTATTGGATTGAATACTTTTATGGATTTGAGAGCACTTGATATATGTCTTGCATATGAATACCCGTGGTGACAATGCAGTATCATATTGATTCACTTGATATATGTTTTGGCACTCAACTCACGGATTCCCGAGGTGACATTGGGGTAAACTACGCATAGGGGTTGATGCACGTCCTCGTCTTTTGTTTCTCCGGTAGAAATCTTGGGGCACTCTTTGAGGTTCTTTGTGGTTGATTGAGTATTATGAATGCGAATTTGCTTTAGTGTTATTTTAGTACGAACTCTTGATAGATCGATCGGAAAGAATAACTTAGTGTTATTTTAGTACAAACTCTTGATAGATCGATCGGAAAGAATAACTTGGTGTTATTTTAATATGAACTCTTGGACAGATCGATCGGAAAGAATAGCTACAAACAATTTCTTCTTATGTTCTCCGCTAGATAGGAACTTTGGAGTGATTGTTCATCACACGTTGAGGGATGGTTATATGATCCAATTTTATTAGCATTGTTGAGAGATTGCACTAGCGAAAGTACGGACCCTAGGCCTCATTTTCAAGCATTGCAATACCATTTGTGCTCTGTTTTATCAATTGCTACCTTGCTGTTTTTTATTGTTACTATTACAAAAATCAATATCTACTATCGTTACTACACTTGTATCACCATCTCTTCACCAAACTAGTGCACCTATAAAAATTTCCATTGTATTTGGTGTGTTGGGGACACAAGATACTTTTTATTATTTGGTTGCAGGGTTGTTTAAGTGAGACCATCTTCATCCTACGCCTCCCACGGATTGATAAACCTTAGATCACCCACTTGAGGGAAAATTGCTATTGTCCTACAAAACTCTGCGCTTGGAGGCCCAACACGAGTCTACAAGAATAAAGTTGTGTAGTAGACATCAGTGATCTATCCTTGTAATCATGTGCGAGATATATAATAAAGTTTAGTTTGAGTTTTGTTTTCTTTACTTTCATGTTCAATAAAAAGAAAGGAAATAAATGAAAAATATCATATGCTAATCTTATGGTAAGTAATGACATCACATAAGTAAGAGTATTAGTAGTAAACTTTATTGGAGATTTACAAACATAGCATTGGTAAATGATGCAATTCATGAAAGAATTAATAAGGGAAGAGAAGATTCACATGCAAATATACTATCTTGGACATCTTTTGTGCTTGTGAGCCCCCATCAAAATATTATATGCCAAAATTGTTGAAGTTGGACAAGGAAGACAACGTAGTGATTTATGTTTGTTCATATTCACAAAGAAGTTATATTGTCATAGATCCTTCAACATGTGGTGCTTGCCCCCCATCTTTGCTAGCCAAAAATCCCGCACTAAGTAGAGATACTACTTGTGCATCCAAAACCCTTAAACCCAAATCTTATTTTGAGGGTCCACCATACCTACCTATGGATTGAGTACGATCCTTCAAGTAAGTTGTCATCGGTGCAAAAAGACAATAAAAATTGCTTCTAAAAGTGTGAGATCATTTAGTGTAAGAGAAAATTGAGCATTGTACGCACTTGTGATGGCAAAGAATAAAATTGACAGACTACATAATAAAGGTTGCTATCATAAGGGGCAATATAACATGACATTCTTTGCACTGAGAGATTGAGCATACAAACCAAAAAGCGCATGGCAACCTCTGCTTCCCTCTGCGAAGGGCCTATCTTTTACTTTTATGCAAGAGTCAAAGTTCTTCTCTCTATTCCTTTTTATTTTCTCTTTTGGCAAACATCATGTGGTGAGGAAAGATCTAGGCACATATATCCAGTTGGATATGGGTAGCATGAGTTATTATTGTTGACATCAACCTTGAGGTGAGTATGTTGGGTGGCAAAAACTATAAGCCCCTATCTTTCTATGTGTCCGGTTGAAACGTTTTGCTCATGTGTATGCGGTGAGTGTTAGCAATCATAGAAGACTATATGATGGTTGAGTATGTGGACTTGACAAAAAGGCTCCGATACATGACCCTTCCTGAAAATATGATGAATTGTAGTTGCAAAGTTGACTGAGAACATAGTTTGTTGGTTTCCAATAGAGTTTATGCTTTATACTTTGATGTTGTGATGAACTGTTACTTATTCATGAGAAGTTTATGACAGAAGTTCTATGATAAAGTTTTATGTTAAAGTTTGTTGCTGTTATAATAATATACAAGATGCTTCTATGTCCGTATTTTGTTTTTATCGACACCTCTCTCTCTCTCTCTAAGCATATGGACATGTTTTTCGATTTCGGTTTTTTGCTTGAGGACAAGCGAGGTCTAAGCTTGGGGGAGTTGATACGTCCATTTTCCATCATGTTTTCCTACTGTTATTTATATTGCTTTTATGTATAATAATGCTTTTTTGAGTAATTCTAATACCTTTTCCCTCATAATATGCAAGGTTCACACAAAGAGGGGGGAATACCGGTAGCTGGAATTCTGGACCTGAAAAAGCTACGTCAGGCCACCTATTCTGCACAACTCCAAATGAGCTGAAACTTTACATAGATTTTTTATGGAATATATAAGAAATAGTGGAGCCAATAAGTATCAGAGGGGGCCCACCAGGTGGGCACAACCCACCTGGGCGCGCCAGGGAGCCCAGGCGCGCCCTGGTGGGTTGTGCCCTCCTCGGCCCACCTCTGGTGCCCCTCTTCTAGTATATAAGTCATTTTGACCTAGATAAAATAGGGGGAGGACTTTCGGGACGAAGCACCACCGTATCGAGGCGGAACTTGGGCAGGAGCACTTATGCCCTCCGGCGGAGCGATTCCGCCGGGGGAACTTCCCTCCCAGAGGGGGAAATCATCGTCATCATCATCACCAACAACTCTCCCATCTTGGGGAGGGCAATATCAATCAACATCTTCAACAGCACCATCTCCTCTCAAACCCTAGTTCATCTCTTGTGTTCAATCTTTACAACGGAACTATAGATTGGTGCTTGTGGGTGACTAGTAGTGTTGATTACATCTTGTAGTTGATTACTATATGGTTTATTCAGTGAAAGATTATTTGTTCAGATCCATTATGCTATTTAATACCCCTCTGATCTTGAGCATGACTATCATTTGTGAGTAGTTACTTTTGTTCTTGAGGTCACGAGAGAAATCTTGTTGCAAGTAATCATGTGAACTTGGTATGTGTTCGATATTTTGATGGTATGCATGTTGTGATTCCCTTAGTGGTGTCATGTGGACGTCGACTACATGGCACTTCACCTTATTAGGGCCTAAGGGAATGCATTGTGGAGAAGTTATTAGATGATGGGTTGTGAGAGTGACAAAAGCATAAACCCTAGTTTATGCGCTATTCCATATGGGACTAATTTGGATCCAAGAGTTTCGTGCTATGATTAGATTTATTCTTAATACTTTTATCATAGTTGTGGATGCTTGCGAGGGGGTTAATCATAAGTAGTAGGTTTGTTCAAGTAATAACAGCACCTAAGCACCGGTCCACCCACATATCAAATTATCAAAGTAGCGAACACAAATCAAACCAACATGATGAAAGTGACTAGATGAAATTCCCGTGTACCCTCAAGAACGCTTTGCTTATCATAAGAGACCGTTTTGGCCTGTCCTTTGCCTCAAAAGGATTGGGCTAACTTGCTGCACTTTTGTTACCATTACCGTTACTTGCTCGTTACAAATTATCTTGCCATCAAACTACTCGTTACTTATAATTTTAGTGCTTGCAGAGAATACCTTGCTGAAAACTACTTGTCATTTCCTTCTACTCCTCGTTGGATTCGACACTCTTACTTATCGAAAGTACTACGATTGACCCCCTACACTTCCGGGTCATCAAGCCGCGAACCAGTTTCGCCTAAGTTAAAAAACAACTCCGAGTGGAGAGCATCCCTCCCACTCGGGGGCTTAGCCGCGAACCAATTTTGCCTAAGTTAAAAAAACTACTTCGAGTGGAGAGCATCCCTCCCACTCGGGGGCTTAGCCTCGAACCAGTTTCGCCTAAGTTAAAAAACTACTCCGAGTGGAGAGCATCCCTCCCACTCGGGGGAATAGCAGTGAACCAGTTTCGCCTAAGTTAAAAAACTACTCCGAGTGGAGAGCATCCCTCCCACTCGGGGGCTTAGCCGCGTACCAGTTTTGCCTCAGTTCAAAACTACTCCGAGTGGAGAGCATCCCTCCCACTCGAGGGCTTAGCCGTGAACCAGTTTCGCCTAAGTTAAAAAACTACTCCGAGTGGAGAACATCTCTCCCACTCGGGGGCTTAGCCGCGAGCAAGTTTCGCCTAAGTTAAAAAAATTCGTCTACTTGAAACATCAAATAAACTAGAAGGCAAATAGTGAGATAAATCCATCAAGTTTAGAAATGAAAGCAAAAGTACTCAGGTGATAGGCCCGAATGATTTTTACGCTTACAAGATCAGTCGACATTCCAAGGCAACTAAGTTTGGTTCATAAAGTTTTCTCACTCGACAGGAGGACTCGCGGGCTCGACAAAAGTGTCCAGATCAATGCCATCTGCAATCCGAGTAGCTGCATCAATGAAGGTCTCCATAAAATCTTCAAATTGGAGCTTCTTTGTGTTTGCCACCTGAAGAGCCTTCATCTTGTCCTCTCTAGCCTCCTTGCAGTGGACACGAACAAGTGAGAGCGCAAAATCGGCTCCGCAGCGGGCAGCTGATTTCTTCCACGCTTGCACTCGACCAGGAATTTCATTGAGCCGAGTCATCAGTGACTCGCGGTTGTTCTGAAGTGTATCCTCTAGCCACAGTTCCTTGTCTATACTTGTAAGTGCAACCTTCAGTCGGGCAACATACCCCAAGACACTGTCAAGACGGGCTTCAAGTCGCAGCACATTCATTGCAGCAGCATCTTTGACGAGTGACTTCATGGGATCCAGGCCTGGTTTAGTTCGTTCAGTTTCCTGCTCAAAGTTCTAACAGAACTCTGCACAAAGAGGGAAAATATGAGTCAGTAGCAGCATTGTGTAGAAGTTTTTTGGGAATTCACTCGGATGAAGAAGGATACCTTGAAGCATGATGTACATCTTCTTCGCGAGACCCCCCAAGTATACCTCTAGCTCATCCCTCTTTCGAGTGAGCTGATCCACCTTGTCAGTTAGGACGATTTTCTCCTCCTTCAGCTGAGCAGCTTCCTTCTTCACCTCAGCAATGGCAGTCTTCAGGGCCGCATTCTCCTCTTCGAGCTTACCGACTGAAGCTAGCTTCTTCTCAGCTGCTTCAGTCTTCTCTCGAGCCACCTTCTGTGCCCCCGCGAGTTAATTGTCTTTCCTCTCCAGTGCCTGCTTCATAGTGTCTAAATACATAACATTCTTCAGTTGTGCTTGGAGTTGACGGTTTTCACTACACACATCTGTTCGAGTGGGATCACTCGGTTCAAAGGACGGAAAAGAAAAATGGCAAACCACACAGTCAGCGAAGTGTTACCTCCCATGGTCTTCACCTCATCTTGAGCCTATTTCAAGTTCTTCTTGGCGATTTCTAGGTCCAGTTGGAGTTGGATCTTCTCCTTCTCCAGAGCAACATATCGGGCCCCAAGTTTGCAAGATTTTTGAGGTCAACAAAAAAAAATAGCTCGGTCGATGAAGAGAAAGCTTTTCAAAAGTATTTCCTCTACTTCCGAGTGGAGAACAGCAAACCTAGATCGCTACTACCAAAAGTATTGTAAGACCCCCGCCAAATAAAACATCCGACGGCGGTCTCGGGGACTACACCCAGTGGGTGCACTCAGCGTGCCCCTACTGGATATGTTTCCACTCAGCATGGCCTGACCGGTTCGAGTGGAGTACCAAAAAAAGAGAGAAAAGAGATAGGAACTTGTTCTCAGACCCCCGCCGAATCAAACAGTCGACGGTAGTCTCGGGGACTACACCCAGTGTTGTGTACTAAGCGTGCCCCAACTGGATATGTTTCCACTTGGAACGTCCTAACCTGTTCGAGTGAAGAGCTTCAAGAAAATAAAATACTAAGACCCCCGCCGAATCAAACATTCGACGGCGGTCTCGGGGACTACACCCAGTGGGTGCACTCAGCGTGCCCCCACTAGATCGACTCCCCACTCAGCGCGGCCTGGCCGTTTCAAGTGGATGGAATACAAAACAAAAAGAAAACACCCAGTGGGTGTGCAGATTCAACGGAATCAAGACGAAGAAAATCCAATCGGAAATAAACTTACTATCGCACTTACTCGGACATTTGCTTGAAGGGCTGTGCTGGCGTCATAAGCTAACTTGCTTCTTTCATACACCTCCTTCAAGCGCTGCATCATCAAACCGGCCTGGATCATAGCCTCCTTGCTGGCCCTGGTCTGGTCCTCTAGGACATGGTGCAGAGTGAATACAGTCGACGGGCGAGCTGATGATACAGTCGGAAGGATCGACACTTGAGTTTGGCCAGCAGGTCCGGAAGTTGGAAGAGTTGATACCAACAGCAGAGCAGTCGACGGCGGAGTGGTAGAGATAGCGCCGGTCTGAGACGAACCACCATGCTCCTGAAGCATCGGCGCAGCGGTGCCCGAGACGTTCCACTCGCAACTCCTTCCGAGTGGGCCTGCGAGGAGTGCCCGAAGTTGTACCTTCACCACCCGCGCCTCTCGGAGGTTCATCTTCATCATCGTCAGGAAGTTGTATGATACCCGTGGGTACTGCAGTCATTCAACAACAATGGCTTGTTCAGTCGACAAACCAACCAATGGATCATAACAGAATGCAAACGTGTGATACCTCGCCGAGAGGTGGCATCGTCAGCGGTGTCCTCCTCCACATGCTCCTCGTCAATCTGCATATCCGACGTTATCGAAGTTGCAGCCCTGGCACCATTCTCATTCGGTTAGCAAAAGCACACAAGTTTACAACAATAAGATAGAAAGGGAAAGAAGAAGAAGAGCACTCACACTGAAGCAATGGGCACCACGACTTTGATCCTAGGAAGAGCCTTCCGAGGTTTCACTGCCGCAATCTTGGGCTGCTTCGCAGATTTTTCAGTCGGGTCCGACATTGCAGTTCGAATGCGTTTGGGGATCCTGGCACCCAACGCCACCGCCTTGCCCGCACCAACCGCCGGATCTTGGGTCTGCTTGGACTGACGTTCAGTGCATGGAGGGGACTCGGCCTCGTCACTCTCCTCCGAGTCTTTGTCATTGTCTTCGCTGTCATCGGCGTAGCCGCCACTTGCGCTGCCCCCTTCACTTTCATTTCCTTCGATGAGCTGCTCTCCATTCGGCACAGGCGAATACATCTTTGTGAAGGCCTACAATACACGTATATTCAAGTCAGTCGGTTTTCAATAATATTACACAGTGAAGCAAAGGAAAATACACTCGACAAAAGTGAGTTTCACCTCTCTTGGGGGGTGCTCAGAGTCGAAAGGCAGAATTCGCTTGGATCCACGTGGGTTGTCACGGGCTCCAGTGATGCTCTTGAGCAACTGCACCACCGTCTCTTCATTGACTTCCTCTGGGTGGGTCCGAGTGGTGTCACCTGCACCTGAATATAACCACATAGGGTGGTCACAAGCTTGCAGAGGCTGGATGTGTCGACTGAGAAATGCCTCCAACAGGTCCAAGCTCGTCACTCCACCCCGAAACAACTCAACTACGGAGCACACCAGATCGCCACCTCAGCTTTCTCGTCTTTGTCGACAGTTAGCGAACGAGGGGAATGGGCTCTATCCAATGTGAAGGGAGGGAGACAAGTCGATGAACCAGGAGTTGGAACATCTTTGCAATAGAACCAATTCAATCGCGAGCGTCGAACTGACTTGGGGAAAGTCATGGCTGGGAAAGCACTCGTACCCCTCATTTGGATTGCCAAGCCCCCACACAACTTAATCACATGGGTCCTCGAATCACTCGGATTCGCCTTTTTGACCGACTGGGAACGACAAGTGAAGATGTGATTGAACAGACCCAAATGAGGGCGACACCCCAAGAAATTTTCACACATGGACACATAGGCTGCTAAGTACGAGATGGTATTCGGAGGAAAGTGGTGGATTTGGGCACCAAAGAAGTTCAGAAAACCATGGAAAAACGGATGAGGGGGCAGGGAAAAACCTCTCTCCACATGAGTGAGGAGGAGAACTCGCTCGTCGAGCTGAGGCTGAGGCTCGATCTCCCTCCCCGGCACTCTCCACGAACTAGGCATCACAAGGCCGTCAAATTGGAGCCCCTCGAGGTCCGCCGCCATGACCGTCGAGCGGATCCAATCGCCCCGGATCCAGCCCAGCGGTAGAGTGGCCCGGGAGCTCGACGCCTTTTCCCCTCCGCCTCCCTTCTTGGCGCGCTCGAGTGCCTTCGTCTTGTCCTTCGCCATCTCTTGGTGGCTGATGGGAGTGAATGCGGTGGCGCTGTGCTAAGGGGTATGAAGCAGAGAGACGAGGGAGAAAGGGGGAAAGTGGAGCACACTGTTGCGTGCATCGGCCACATCGACTTTTATACCCGCACATATGAGTGCCTGGCCTGTGGGCTCGTGCAATCCCAGCACATCTCGCAACTGACGCCAGCCCGATACATGGCAAAAATGGTGGGGCAAAGATCGAGGAGTTCCTCCCCACTTGCACCGCTTACTGCGCTACGGCCAGCCCGCACGCTTCTCCAAAATTTGAATCCCGCAAAATCCGGGTCCAGCGAGTCAATTGGTTGCATAGGAGACATCCAAAACCATTCTGCTTGTTATTGTGATGTTTGTTCACTCGGACAGTCAAGAAGCCAGAATCGATCAAGGCGACTGACGAGGGATTAAACCTACTCGTATACTTTCAGACCCTCAGAAAAGTGTCCGAGACACTGAGTCGGGTCGAAATCAACTTCAATCCTCCCTCACTCGGTCCTCAATCCATTCGTGGGCTAATGACGATGACATGTACCTAGGGTAGGGTCCTAGGCCTGACCTACATGCCCTACCCAAGGACACTGCACAAGAGGCCATGGCCTACAAAGATAGAAAGAAGATACCGACGGGAATCATCCCAGGGTGCAATCGACTCAACAGTGGATCCACTCGGATATCCCAATTCCACTCGACCATCATTATTCACTCAGAAGACACAGTACTACAGGATGCTGCTAACGCGACACTACGAAGAGACCCTTTGACGAAACTGTGTGCGATGCACTAATCGCAAACGGGGATGTAAAAAACCGTCAAAAAAGGTGCAAAACGTTTGCGATGGCGAAGCCATCAAACACGGTTCAGATTTTAGTTGCGTGTACGATGCAGTGCACATGGTTAACCCGTTCAAACTGTTTGCAATGAGGCAGAACAACAGAAACAGGCAGCCATATCAATGTGTGTGCGATATATGGCATACAGTTCGCTCCGATGAACTGTTTGCTATTAGGGAGTGCAACAGAAACGGTTAGCCAGATCAAGGTGTGTGTGATATATGGCATATGGTTCACTCGGACAAACTGTTTTCTATTAGGGAACACAATAGAAATGGTTCAACTTAACAAGATGTGTGTGATACATGGCAAATAGCCGACTCGGATGAACTGTTTGCGATGAGAAATTACAACACACACGGTTAATACAGTTAGTTCGTGTGCGATTCTGTGTGTACAAAAAACTTTAAAAAATGCAAACTAGTTGCTTCCGGTGGCTAGGAGTATCGCGCATGATGCGTCTGCGAGTACTCGTGTGCGATGATTAGTAAGTTACACATACGTTTCCTTATGTTAACACTTGTGTGATAAATAACACGTGGCACGAGATACGGTATTCGGGTTATGTGTGTGCTCCACTTAGTCTTCCCGCGTTCCACATGGGTGAATTGTAAAATCCATTCCTCTTCCCTCATCAGTTTCCCGCCACCAGCTAACGGCTTGCTGCATATAACCCAGGCGGCAACGCGCCATCGCGACACTCTGCGCAGATCTAGTCCTCACCCATCTACCATTAGTTATTCCAAGCATGTCAGGCAACGACCAAAGATTCGACATCGACGCCTACCTACATTACATCTTCGGCAAGGAGAACGAGCCGGAGCAGGCCGGGGAGCAAGAGCTTCATCGGCCGGTACAGGCACCATGGCCCATCGGCAGTGATACCGGCGTGACAGTCCTTGGGAGCACAATCGACATATTGCAGAGGAGGTGTGATGAGGAGTTTTCCATCCACCGTGCAAAAGATCCAGAGCTGCTCGGCGGCATGATCGACGACCCACCCAAGGAGCCGTCATCACTAGTGCTCATCGAGAGCCTGATGCCCTGCAAGGAATGGGCAGAGGACCTCTGCAATTCAGTCAAGACACAGGCAGCATGCGGCTTCGTCATTGCCCGCGGCGGCTATGTCAACCTCGATCCCGATGATGTGGTGGCCAGGCTCGAGCGCATCCTTGGCGGAGTTGACGTCCCCGACGAAGTAGAACATCGCCAACATGATATCTTGAGGATGCAGGTGATGGACGGAATTTGCTACCAGGCCAGAGACATGGAAATGGAGCGGTTCCGTGGAGTTGTCATGCGCGTGATTGCACGCTGTCAAGCTCTTCTGGAAGAGGCCCAGAAGCTCCAAGAGCCTCCCAGCGCCAGCAGTACTGTAGGCGGAGGCGGGTCGGGACACTTGGAGTGAACGGCCACAAGGGTGCTATGCTGATCATGGAGTCCGAGAAGACCATCGTTGGAAGGCCGCCAGCTCAACCTTTTAGCCTATATTTTATTATAATTGTATGCATATGTAGGTCGTGAGTGTTCTGGGCCTTGCTGCATGTGGCATTTTAAATTGTCCTGAATATGTAAGACAATTATTAAGAATTATTAACCGTTGCCATTGTAAATTTGCCTCAACGGCGAGCAGAGCGCGCGCAGGGACGCCAGAGCGGAGCGCGCCGCGGCCGCCTCAATGGCGAGCAAAACGCGCGGACGGACGTGAGCAGAGCGCGCCGCGGCCGCCTCAACGGCAAGCAACCACGTGGTCAACCTTCTGCCATCAATAAATTTTGACCTTGTTTCTCGTCACATTGCAGATTACAACACAATAAGTAATTGCAAATCTGTTCACACCTATTAAACTAATATGTGTTCACACTTAGCCCCGAGCTATAAAAACTACCCACTCGAAAATTACTTCATAGTTCCTCTCCTCATCACCCACAAAACCGGTCTTCCTTATCAAGTCGTTCCGCCATGACCGGTAGGAGGAGTTTCGGGTGGACCTATAACCAGGCAGCAAAGACCAAGGCTGCGGAAGCACTAGAGAGGTCCCGCTGCGAAGCCGCAGCCGCAGCAGAGATGTCCCGATGCACCGCGGAGCCATCGAACGAGCTCTCACAGGCACGCAAGGGCTCTGACAAGCGCACTCGCTGTGTCGGCGATGGCGACGAGCTGGCATTGCTGAAGTCCTTGGCCGGCGACGACGACATTCTCGCTGACCTCATTAAGCAGCAGGAGCTGGTCGACAGCTTGATGAAGCTGCTCGAGATCAGCGATGCCTCGGTTGACAAGGCGACCGGCCTCATCGAGCAACTCATGGGTGACAATGCTAAGCCCCTCAAGGCGCTCGCCGGGAAGGAGGAGGAGGCTGCCGGCTGGAGGATGCTACATGAGCAGAGCAGTGCCTCGGGGATGACGCTGGCAGCAATCGTTGAGGAACTGATGGGTGACTTGAGCAAGCTCCGGATCGAGCGCGGGCAGGAGGTGGAGGAATCCGTGGCTGCTTTCAAGCAAAGTCATGAGGAATTGAAGAAGGAGCTAGAGGATGTCGTCGCCCGGCGATCCATCGACGAGTAGAGACAGTAGCGAACCAGATCGTTGTCTGCGATTTCCTTCTTCTCTTGCCCCCGTGTCTTCCGGGCTTTGCCGCATGAGGCATTTCAAATTATCTGGAATATGTAAGACAATTATTATCCATGCCATTGTAAATTTGTCGTCATATTATCCGTTGCCATTTTATTTGTGGTCGTATTATCCGTTGCCCTATGTGGCAATTTAAATTATGGCAGAATACGAGTTGAAAACATGAACAAAGCAAATGCTGCCATGGGATCACAAGGAAACACCCTCCGTCCAAGTGCTTTAATTAACCCATTAATGTAGAAGTTGTGAGCAAGGCAGGCGGCGGCTGGTGCATGGAGGTCAAAGAGCTCGCTTCCCGGTGAGCATGGGCGGCCTTGCTGCTCGCATGTGCCCCGTCGAGCCTACGAGGTGGACAGGATGCACGCGTCCCGTCGAGCCTGCGCGGCGGACTCCTCACACGCGTCCCATCGAGCCTGCACGGCGGGCTTCTTGCGCTTGTCCCGTCTAATCAAACAGGTGCACGCATGCCATCGAGTATGGTTAAATTTCGACACGGTTAATATAATACAACCGTTTACGATATTAACGTGTCAGCTTTTTGTTTCAAAAAGGACTTCGTTGGCTACTAATGTGTGCGCCTCTTCTCAAACTAGACGATTGTTTTACCACGGCATATATGTGCCATGTCATGAAACGATGCCAAGTTTCATGTTTTTGGGTGAGTTTTTGATTTGCTGGGATTTAAAAACCGAGATTCTCAATGTTTCAGGACGACGACAAGTTTGTAATTCATTCCCATTCCTTAAATGAGACCTAAACATGCACCCAATGACACATGTATGATTTCCCACCCATTTTACTTCACTGGAGCATGTGCTTGTAGTTCAAATTTGAATTATGGACTACATTAAATGCGTAGAAAACTTAATTAGTAATACATACAATGGCCAAACAAACCCTGAATAGTTTCAAATTTCAGCACGACACTCCTGTTATTCTATGTTGCCTGTAGAGAACAAAGTTCAAGGCGAGAAGAGGCAGCGATTATCGTTTCGCCCACAAGAGGGGCATGTTTCCCTACTGGAACCACGAGGGTTGCAACAGGCTCTGGTTTGTAAGAGGCTTGTAATATAGCTTTGCCCAAATTGGACAATTATATGTACCATGCAGTGACACCATGCCAAGTTTCATGATTTCCTGGTGAGTTTTGGATTTACAGAGATTTAAAAACCGAGATTCGCAATGTATGTGGCCAAGCCAGGACGGCGAGACGGTTGAAATCATTCCCATTTGTTCCATGGGACCTAAACATGCACCCCAAGGAAACATGTACGTTTTTCTAGCCATTTTGGTGCACTAGAGCATGTGTTTGTAGTTCGGATTTCAATTATGGACATTAAATGCCTAGAAAACTCAATTAATGAATAAAAAGGGTCAAATGAACCCTGAATAATTTCAAAGTTCAGCACAAATCTCCTGTTGTTCCGTGTTGCATGTAGAAGAAAATACAAGGCTAGAAGAGGGAGCAATTATCGTTTGGCTCACAAGGGGACACGTTTCCCTATCAAAACCACGAGGGTTCTTGTGACAGGCTCTAGTTTGTAAGAAGTTTGTAATAAAGCTTGGCCCAAATTGGCAATGTTTTTACCACGACATATTGATGTCGCTTGAAGCTACGCCGGTATTTCCCCAAAGAGGAAGGGATGATGCAGCACAGCGGCGGTAGGTATTTCCCTCAGCTATGAAACCAAGGTTATCGAACCAGTAGGAGAACCAAGCAACACAACGTAAACAACCCCTGCACACAGATAACAAATCCTCGCAACCCGACGTGTTAAAGGGGTTGTCAATCCCTTTCGGGGTACGACGCCTCAAGATAGGCAAACAGACGTGAGATAATTTTGTAGTAGATTGAAAGATAGATCGCAGATAAAAAAATAGAAATAAAACGCAGCAAGGTATTTTTGTATTTTTGGTTTAATAGATCTAAAAATAAAAGCAAGAGAAAAGTAGACCGCAAAGGCAAATATATGAGAAGAAAGACCCGGGGGCCGTAGGTTTCACTAGTGGCTTCTCGCGAGAAAAATAGCAAACGGTGGGTGAACAAATTACTGTTGGGGAATTGACAGAACTTCAAATAATTATGACGATATCCAGGCAACACTACAAAAAAGACACATCTGTGACATTTAGGGCTGAACGAATTTTTTTTTTGTCATACTTATGACACTTCTATGACGATAATTGTGACAAAACCCGGTATCATCATAGATGTGGTGGGCTCCTACTTCTATGAAAAAAAATCATGACAGAAAATGGGCTTTTGGCCTGGGCGGGCCGGAGACGCAGCTGCATGACATTCTTTGGGCCGTCCATGACGGAGAAAACCGTGGTAGAAGCGAGGGCGAGGAAAATATCGGGGGAGTTCCTGGTTACGGTGGGTGGTTAGGGCCGAGCGATGCGCGTTTCTCTCGTACGTACGCGCGTGTGTGTGAAGCGTTGGGCTCTAACTGAACCCGAGCGATTGCACTACAGGCTACGCGTTACTGAACCCGAGCGATCTATCGATCCCTTGCTGTTAACTGAACCCGAGTGATTCCTTCGCTACTGCTGCTAACGAAAGCCGATCGAACACTGCTGCCTCCTTCCGTGGATGAACAGTGAGCGTTGTTGGGGGGTTTGGATGAACAGTTCCCGGTGGGGGTTGGATGAACAGGAACCCGTGGTAGTAGATGCCGTTGCCGCTGGATGAGCAGTACCCCGATCGATCGAGCCGGTGGATGAACAGGACCCCGTGGAGGGCTGGATGAACAGGACCCCGTGGAGGGCTAGTTGAACAGTAGCCGGTGGAGGGCTGGTTGAACAGTAGCCGGTGAAGGGCTGGATGAACAGTAGCACGTGGAGGGGTTGTTGAACAGGACCCTGTGGAGAGGGTTGGTTGAACAGTAGCCGGTGGAGGAGCGCGCGGTGGAGGCTGGATGAGCAGGGCCCCGTGGATGAACAGTCACAGGTGGAGGCTGGAGGAGGTCGACGGTGGATGAACAGTAGCCCGTGGAGGCTGGAGGAGGTCGACGGTGGATATTAACAGTATCTCGTGGAGTCCCGTTTTGCGGTACGCCACACCCCTCCCAATGAACAGGACCCCCGTTTCGACCGTAGCGCTCCAACACAAGTCCGTTTCCTCCGTTTTGCGGTACGCCACACCCCTCCCGATCAACAGGACCCCGTTTCGACCGTAGGAGTTCTGTTTCCTCCGTTTTGCGGTACGCCAGACCCCTCCCGATGAACAGGATCCCGTTTCCACCGTGGCCGGTCGAACACAAGACCGTTTCCTCCATTCTGTGGTACGCCAGGCCTCGTTTCCATCGGCTGTTCCGTCCAAGCCGGTTGGCTCCCGATGAACAGCACGTGTTCCATTGCCTCCCGATGAACACGATGCATTCCGTTGCCTCCCCATGAACATGACGACGACGCAGTTTCTTCGTTCCGACCCAGCCACATCCATGTACACGAGCCCTGGCCGTACGTATGCGCGAGTAGGCGTTCGAGACCCCGCCCGTATGTACATACGTGGCCATATTTACTTTCTTGCACCCTGGACGCTGTACGTACGTGTACATGCTACGTGCACGCCTCTACTACCACACGTGCGCGCCTCTACATCGACCAGTATGTACGTACACGTTTGCGACCAGAATGAGAACGCTACGTACACTTTGACCGGGTGGGTCCCGACTGTCAGGCACTTCCTTGCGTGCGAAGATGTAGCTGGTGGGTCCCAGCAGTCAGGGGGGTGAATCATTTTTTTGCCCATAATATGGACGCACTTCCTTGCGTGCGAAGATGTAGCTGGTGCGTCCCAGCAGTTAGGGGGGAATGTTTTTTTCGTGAAATACGGTGGCCCGTCTGGTGGGTCCCCGCTGTCAGGTGGAGGAATCATTATTTTCCACGTAATAAGGAGGCACTTCCTTGCTGCGGCCGTGGACCCAGCTGTCAGCCTCTCCACGTACAGTACTCTTCCGATGGAAGTCGTTCCTTGACCACGTTGACCACGTCGCGCCGAGAGCACCAGGGCGATGGACGACGGCGAGGCCTAGGAAAGGGACGACGCGGAGCCGGGGAAGATGCGGAAGTGGATGCCCACGCGGAGAGGAGTACAAGGGTTCACTGGTTCGGCTGTGGTGTGAGGCTACCGTCGCCGTAGGGCCTGGCCAGCGATGGGAGTAGTAGGGGCGGTGAGGCCTCCGCGACATCATAGCCGGCCAGGGGAAGCAGGAGCACGCGGTACGACCGACGCTGGTTTGGGCGGCTGGAGCAACAAGACTAGAGGTTGAAGAAGCACTACCACCGTTGGATGGACATCATACGGTCATTGGAGCTAGAATCATTCATATTGACTAAGTTGACAAAGCCCTCCATCCCCGTCAACTTAGTAGGCCCACATGTCAGCCTCCCACAATGGTGGGTCCCAGCTAGCAGTGGGAGTATTCATTTTTTTGTGCGTAATAAGGAGGCACTTCCTTGTGTGCGAAGATATAGCTGGTGGGTCCGAGCTGATAGCGGGGGAACATTTTTTCAAGAAATACAGAGGCCCTTCCGGTGGGTCCCAGCTGTCAGGTGGAGGAATCATTATTTTGCGCGTAATAAGGAGGCATTTCCTTGTGTGGACCCCTACTATCAGCCTCTTCCGATGGCTGTTCTTTGTTGATCATGTTGACCTCGCCGCGCTGAGAGTACAAACGCGGTGGATGAGGGCGAGGCGCAGGAAGGGAACGACCTAGAGCCGGCGAAGCCACCGCAGTGGATGCCCACGTTGAGGGGTGTAGGAGCACTTACTGGTCGGCTGCAGGGTGAGGCTGACGTCGCCGAAAAATAACAGGATGTGCGGGTGTGTAGAGGGATGGCCTGGCGGCAGCACAGCCAGCCACGGGAGGAGGGAGCTGGCAGTCCCGCCGGCGCTGGTTTGGGCGGCTGGAGCAGGAAGATCAGAGATTGAAGAAGCACGACGGCCGTTGGATGGACATCCAACAGTCACTGCTCTGTGTTGACTAAGTTGACAGCCTTACGTACGCATCAAAAAAATTAGGACAGCGTCATCGTCAACCTAGTAGGCCCAGAAGTCAGCCTCCAAATGTGTGGAAAACAACATACAACCCATTAGCCATTATTTTCAATAATTCACAGCCCATTTGCTAATTCTTAAGGATATTTGAAGCCCATATTCTTTTTATTAGCATTACAAACCATATATTCTGGGCACTGCTAAAAAAATCAATGAAACTTTTCATATTTCGGTGGGGTTCGAACTCTTTTAATCATGAAATTTCGAGTCGTGTTAAAAATTATATCAAAATAAAATTCAAAAAACAATTCTCCGCAAAAAATGAAATTTAAAATCTTAACTAGGAAGATGCCTGTGCGTTGCACGGAACATGAAGATGCATTTGTATGAGTAGTTTATCTTGTGGGAGAAAAGACGATCTTTTAATGTAATTGCCAGTTGGCTTTGGTTTTTATAAGAGTAGAGAGTAGAGAAATCCAGAAAAAAAATGATATTTTAATGTAATTGTCGGTTGGCTTTGGTTTAAAAATTTACAGCCCATTTCTTACAACTTATAGCCCATTTTCTGGGGAAGCCCATTTCTTTCTACTTTACATCCCTCCCTCTCGTCTTGAAAGATTTGCTGCCCAGCAGGGCTGAGAAAAGCAAGTAGTCCTCGGTTTTGGTGTTCTCCAAAAAAAAGAACTGGGCTAGCCATTTTCAGAAAGAAAAAATATATCAACTGGGCTCGTCATGTGCTTAAATAAAAGCGTAAGCGTGGGCTAGATGGGCCACAACCCCCACACAGCGCGCAGTTGAGCTCCGTCTCTGATACTAAAAAAAACTGGGCGAGCTGCTGGGTCCCTGGTGTTATCCGCTCGTTGTGTAATTTTAACAAATCCGCCTTCGCGCCGGCCTATGCATCGCCGGTGTGAGATGAGACGTCGATGCTTGTCCTGGCGACATGCCGCCGTTGGTGGACTCTACGTCCCCCTTGCTGAAGTCGACCGCGTCCTCGTCCTCATCGTCAGCGCCGCCCTCAAGGTTGTAGTACTCGTAGTAGTGGTTGCGCCAGAGCTCGCGTTGGTACTCCACCGCCGATTCCTCGACGGACAGACTCTTCTCTACCTCGACCTCGGCCACAGGCAACTCCTCCTCCCGGCGCTCCTCGATCTCCGCCGCCTCCTGCATCTCCAGCTCCCGCTCGGCGACCTCATGAGGAAGCAGGTGCTCCATGGCCACCGCCGCCTTTTCAGACGTGGGTAGCATGCTGGAGTCCGAGGTGGCCTGGAATATCTTGGCGTGTGCATCCTCGATCTTGGCATGGATGGCCTCGACCCGGGCCAGGGCGACATCGGCGGCATGGGCGGCAGCTCGAGCGCTCTTGGCGTTTGCAGCCGCCGTCGCAGCAGCTGCTGCAGCCGTCTCGGCTGCCGCGGCTGCCCTGTCGGCTGCCGTAGACGCCCTCTCGGCGGAAGCGACCGCGCTCAATGCGGATGCGGCGGCACTCTCGGCGTAGGCGGCGGCGCTCTCGGCGCAGGCGGCGGCGCTCGAGGGGGACGCGGCCATCGTACGGGCCTTCACGAAGCGTTTCCACGACGTCATCTTTGCAAGAAGGGGGTGCAGGACTGGGGATTGGGATTCGTGGATTCGGTGGTTGCCGGCACTAGAGCAGAGGAGCCGGGGAAGATTAAGGAGGGAGACTTAAATAGACCCAGATATTTACATCGCAAATGGTTCCTAGAAAACAACTATGTGTGATGTTGTACATATTTTTTATTAGCTGTGAAAGACGAATTTGGAGTAAAGTAGCAACAGATGGTGTTTTAAATGAACGAGAAATTTTGTAGTACTAATACAACTGTCATGTCAAATTTTAGAAAATTCCAGGGGTCATTTGACCTTTTAAGACATTTAAGTGATTTTCTAACAGTGAGGAATTAGGAGGAAGTTTTTTTTGGCTTGTAATAATGAGGCACCTGCTTGCGTAATGCAATGACCCTGGTGGGTCCCTACTGTCAGCCTCTCCACGTACAGTCATCTCCTGATTCCTCTTGGTTGTTGACCATGTTGACAACGCCAGACGGAGGCGGGCACAACAAGCGAACCAAGGCGGAGAACGACGGCGAGGCCTCGGACGGGATGGAACAGTAGCCGTGGAAGATGCGGTAGTGTAGTGGCAGGTGCAGGGGAGTACGAGGGCAACAACATGCAACTCAAGCTTACAAACGGTACAAAAAGCCCAAGGATTAATTGTTCATCAAATTTTTAGACAAAACCCAGATTGAACATGGCAGTAGCATCTAACCCAACCACTCTTTTTCGCAGTCACAAACAAATGGATCGGTCTGATCCATAAAATCAACATCCTGTGCATAAAAATTTATTGCACGATGACTACAACTTGTTGTAAATAGAAGCCGAGCACGTTTAGAAGCCCATTTGTCCACCTGAAACTTCTTTTTTTGCTCTTCAACGTGTCCGTCCGTGAGAAATCTCTTGCGGTAAAACTTAAGCCTTAGGGACAGTAGTAACCTCGCATTCAACAGGAAGAATGTGACAACGCTTCTGTTTGCCTGGTTGGATGCATATCCTTCCATCGTTATTGTCCTCAAACGAATGTCATGAGAACTGAGAAAATCCTGGTGCTTATTACGCCACCGATTGGTTATACGTTTTTGTCCATGCACTTCTAGTACCCAAGTAGACATGAAGGTTTGAAAATAGTTAAGGTCTGAAAAATGACTATGTCAAAAGAGCAACAGCTGAACGGTTAATTCTAGTACAATATATACAATCTTTCAATGTGCATGAAATCATCACCTCCATATATAAATTCTCCAGAGACCAAAAGCATCGCAACAATCCAATAATTATGTTCAGATCATAACTATACATTCCGATATATAAGATTGACAGAATCCAGCAGCATTGATAGGCTATCCATGGACGAACTCTTCATTGAGCATATAACATAATATTAGTACCCAAAGTGTACTCCAAGATGATATAAAACTTATGCGCACAAATGAAAAATGCAGCTTATGATTACAAATGTGTAGATGATAATATACGGTGCCTGAAAAAGTGAGGAGCCAAACACCAACTTCTTGTGATCATTAAACGGATCACGAATTACACCAAAGGTCTCCAGTTTGGGCGCAGAGGCGACAGTTATTTGCGAAGGTTTATAAAAAATTATCAAGGAGTAACCTTTCAAGTGAAGGGGCATCTTCGATGATGAGCTGTTGTCCTTCAAAACAAATTCCAATGCTTTTAAGTGAGGCGACTTTATTTGGAGACAACTGATAGGGATTTCTATTCCCAAAACAATCAGCAAGCGCTCCAGGGCAGGGCAACTGGAGTGGATGATGCTGTGCAGTGAGGCCTCCGACAGATAAACCACCACAAGCAAAAGTCTTTTTAGCAGTGGGAGTCGAAGCATTTGTACCAGATCGTCTGGTAGAGGGCACCAGGCGAAGGTGGCGGTGTGGAGAGAGGAGGAAAACCGCGCGATGGACAACGGTGGTGTGGGCACAAATTCTTGGTATGTTCGTGGTATGAAACTTTCGTGGTAATGGTAGAACTCAAACTGCTAGAGTTTTCCGAATTCAGGGGATGTCAGCCAAGCGTCCACCGTGCCGGGTATGGACAGCGGGTAGCGTGTCGGGATGCAGAGGCGTTGAACGGGGCCCTGCTGGTGAGAGGAGACGATGGCTCTGAGGAGATCAAATTCAGGAAGGACAGATATCTGACGACAGTCGAGATTGAGGGGCGCGGTCCGCCATAGAGGGCGCCACAGAGTTGAGAGGACTTGTGTGCGGCAGCAATCCTTGGTGGGGAGAAGCGAGATGATCTCCTCAAGGATGACGTCCGGGAGATCGCTGATGCGGTCCACCGGAGATTCTACCGGTTCCTCAGATCTGGGTGGGGGGCGGGGGGAGGGGGGGTCGCCGCTTCTCCCCGCGATGCCGGGTGCGGGACTACAACCGGCGTCGCTGCTGGCGGGAGCCTCGTCTTCTTGGCGCTGGGGCCAGCCGACTCCATTTTCCTTGTGGGCGTCGCGCCAAGCTCACGGGTTTGAGCAGAGTAGCCAGAGACGAGCCTAGTGGCTGTGCGAGTGGGGAAGAAGGAGGGCTAGGGTTTTCTGTAGGAGTGGAAGAAGAGGAGCAGATGTTTTCTGTACTAGTGAGGAAGAAGGTGAGCGGGTTTTTTTGGAAGAGTGAGGAAGATGGGGAGCGGGGGGAATTGGGGCGAGATGGAAGCATAAGTGGAAGCGAGGAGGAAGGAGGGTTTTCCTGGGATCGCCCCCTCTTCAAGAAATCTGGGCTTCTCCTCGCAAAAAAAACAAATGGGCTTTAAGATGGATAGGCTTTTGTATCGGCCCAGTCGGCTGCCCGTGTTTCGTACTGGAGGGCCTTGTGCTAGAGGCATCCCGGGACACTCTCCAGCTTATTGCCCATTCGAAAGAAAAAAAGAGACACCTCCAGCTTATGGCTATTCATCAGTAACCTTTTTCAACTTGGCATCCACCAAATTAGAGGATGCAGCAAAGTGAGGTGTCAAATAACAGGCCTACACTATACTTACTAGATTGTGAAGGTTCACAGGCTAGTCAACATTTACATTAAACTAAGCTTCAGAAGATACGATATGCATACTAACATTCAGAAGAACAAAAGTTCAGCATGTTTATGCATCTCAATGATTCACCATACTATAACCAATACAAAGCTGTGAGAAGGTGTGGAAATAAATAAAATCGGTCGATGCTTCTCTGAGCAAAGGGCCCCCCTGCGCACGCATTAATTTCCTTAATTTCATGGGCATGCTTGTTTCTTCTCAATGTTGCGAGCACTTTGAGCATGTTGGCAACTCCACAGCTAGCTAGCTGCCTCATCTTGCAATTGATGCTGACACATTTGCAGCAAACACATGAGGCAATAGAGATGACTCAACATGAGTCCATATTGTGCAGTTCCCCTGAAGTTATCTTCATTGTCCCGAATCTGAAAAGATAGGAAAACAATAGCTATACTTAAACAGTGTTGCAAAACAATAGCACATATCAATAGCTCGGCATGACAAAACATGATCATCTGGACGAAGGGGATACTGACCTGCCCGAGGAAGATTATATATAATTTCATAAGTCCTTGGTTGATTTCCACCTTCGGCTGCACTGCTTGTTTGCTACTCCACACATGACAGGATCATTCCGCACTGCAATCAGCAAGTCAACGTACGAATAAGCTTATTTCATCTTGCGGTGGTGATTGTACCTAGTTACGAATGTAGGAATTCCTGGAGCACCATGAGGTTAGCTGACGGCAGGTAGATGCGGCCATATAAGTTTTGTGCGGTGCTACCAAAATTGAGGTTTGTATCCCTTCCCGTTATGAGAATTCTTCTTGAAGTTGGTAGAATGTGACGGCTTGTTCTTTGCATCAAACTTGCCTTTCCCCTGAGATTTGTTCTTACTGTTTTGGGGCTAGTTGGGCTGGAAGTTCTTCTTGTGTACCATGTGGGCACTAGAAGCTCCCTCAGCGACCCAAGCACATGTGTCTTTTGCTCTCACCTTCTCTTCAAAATGAAGAGTGCTAATGAGATCCGAAACGGAAAACTCATGTCTCTTGTTTTTCAGAGAAGTAGCAAAATTGTTCCAAGAAGGTGGAAGCTTGGCAATGATGGTCCAGCAACAAATTTGTCCGGTAACACCCACTTGAAGTACTCAAGTTCCTTAGCGAGTGATTGTATCTCATGAGTCTGCTGAACAATAGAGCGCTCATCAGTCATCTTGTAGTCACATAATTGCTCCATGATGTACAACTCATTGCCAGCGCCCGAGGCCCCAAATGTGGCCTCGAGCGCAGCCCACATGTCTTTGCCGCTGTCAAACGACATATATGAATCCACAATGGAATCGTCAAGAACACTCAGCAGGGCGGCTTTGAAGAGGGTATCCATGTTCTCAAAAGCTTCCTACTGTGTAGGATTAAGATCGTCCTCAGGCTTACCCTTAGTGGCGTCATAGCAGTACATGATCTGAAACCAATATACTGCTCTTGTGCGCCACCTTTTATATTGCACCCCCTTAAAAGTAGGCGGCTTCAAAAGCGCAGCAAAACCACTTGGAGTAAATTGCCTATAATCAGGTTTTTGGATTGGATTGTTGAATATATGAGCAATTTACTATGAGATGTAATCCGAATCAACAGTAAATAGATCATGACGACAATTGCAAAGATCAAAGTAATGATGCGGACTAAACCAGGAGGACATAATCACATACTGTACAGCGGGAGCAGAACCGCTGTGGTTGATGTTGTCACTCATGTCGTTGATGAAGAGGTTACCGAGGTCGGGGAAGAAGGCTGCCATTGAGGAAGTCGCCGCTGGTAGCAGTCACAGGAGTGTGCTCCCCAAAAACCTGATCGCCCCTCTCCCGTACAGGATCACGAAAGGCGGGGTTCAGAGGACTGCTGTCCCTTCTCGCGGTGCACGCTGGAAGGAGGGATGGAGAAGAATTGCGTGGCGGCGCTACGATCTGGAATGGTGCGAAACCATATGATACAGCGGCGGCTAGGGTAGAGCCTGTCAGGTCGGTCATGCAAGTAAGACCAAGTATTGTATAATAGTAGGCCTTTGGCCCAAACTCCTCGTCCAAGTCAATAATAGCCCCACTATCCAAAAGAATCAGAAACGGCTGAGTAATTAAGGCGTCAATTATTAATTAATGACTTAATAAATTTTCCGACTCACACCACACTTAGAGCATGGTTAATAGTATAGCCAACATCTGGCTATATGAAGTTGACACATCATCTAGAACCAACCTAATACGTAGCCTGCTTACAATAGTTAGTCCCTTTAGTATAATACTATATCATTAATAATGGCCCCACCTTTTGTCTCACAAAGTATGTGTAGTCTGAAAGGCTGGGCGTGCAGCGGGCGGTGCCCTCGGTCGGCACGCCGCTTCAACGGCGGAAGCAGTGAGAGGTCGCGTCGCCCTGACTTGCCATCAATGTGGAGCGGCGGGCTCAGCTGGCGCCGGGCGGGAAGGTTTCAATTTTTGATTCAGTTGTTGTGCTGCTACCGTCCAATATTCACGTGTGGTTGTTTCTAGAATAAAAAAGGAGGTACTCCTACTTATGTTACTCCCACTATGGCTAGCCTTGCGCTTGGCTCTTCGCCTCTTCCGGAAGTCAAACAATAATGGTGGTACTACAGTAGTACTTCTGGCAATCCGACACCAAATGAACTGCTGCACATCCACCGCTTGTAAGCAAAAGTTTCTCCTCGTGCTGAGAGCCACCGCGCACGCGTTGGCGAGGGAGAAGGCGTAGTAAGCAAGCTTCTCGTCGTTCTGCAAGTTGACGGGACACATCAAAGTTATTTAGTAGTACGTACTCTCTCCAAAAAAGGGCTGACCATGTCATGGCTACCATCCCATGCTCCGTCGTTGAGTAGGTGCCATCGAAGTGCACGACTCACTTACGCACTGCTTATCTGATTATCTCCATTTTCTTGCATGACACGTGCACCTTGATGCTAGATGTCTCGCGTGTTGGCAAAAGGATGAACAAAGCTCACGTAAAAAAGAGAGTGGAAGAACATAGATTCCCGACGACCGAGAAGGAGCAAGGAACCTCGCGGTGGAGCGTCTGCAAGGAACCTTGCGCGTTTCCCCCTGTTTTTTGCCGCCTGCCCGCCTATAAACAAATAAAAGAACATGAACTCTTCGCTAACCACTAGAGACGATACATCAGGATGCTAAGTTGAAGATATTTTATTAGTTTATATTGATAACCACGCAATAAGCCACGCATGTACAGGACGCATGCAGCCACACATGTACACACGCCAACGCACTAACTCATGCCGATCCAACACATGCACAAACGCACACAGCATGGAGCACACAACGCACGTACACAACAGATGCATGCACACACACTCGGCCGCAGAATGCACGTGAATAACACATGCATGCGCACACACTCAGCTGCATGGAGGCGTGTGCCATCTGCGATGACGTCCATTTCATCGTGCTACGCCGAAGCTCGCACACAACGGCGCCTACGCATCTCTTGCAGAACCTCTTTGCCGTCGTTGCTCAACGACTAGCCGGAGACGAAGACGACTGCAGCCTCGGCCTTAGAGCTAGCATCGATGGCAAAGCACGCCCGCTGCACGCACACGAGCACGTACGGAGTGCCCACGACGTGGTGCGTCCCTAGTCGCCTCTACTCCTTCTGCGCACGTTGTCTATGAAGGCGGCTGCATGCCTAATGATGATGTGGGTGAGATCTTCTAGGACTCAGATGATGACGAGGAGGGTGTCTCCGACAGCATTCCTCGGCTCGCACCTCTTGCATCACGGTGGTCGAGCTTGGAGTCATTCATCTGGTACATGTGGCATCTCAGATCTGGACACAAGGTGACGTGCACCGTCAAGGGGGTCAGTGAGGGAGTCCTAGACTAAGGGGTCCTCGGGCGTCCGGTCTATTATCAAATGGGCCGGACTGGTGGGCTGTGAAGACATGAAGGCCGAAGACTGTACCCGTGTCCGGACAGGACTCTCCTTGGCATGGAAGGCAAGCTTGGCGACCAACTACGAAGATTCCTTCTTATGTAACCGACTCTATGTAACCCTAGATCCCCCTGGTGTCTATATAAACCGCAGGGCGTAGTCCGGAAAGGAGATACTCATTACCATAGTCATAAAGGCTAGACTTCTAGGGTTTAGCCATTACGATCTCGTGGTAGATCAACTCTTGTAATACTCATATTCATCAAGATCAATCAAGCAGGAAGTAGGGTATTACCTCCATAGAGAGGGCCCGAACCTGGGTAAACATCGTGTCCCCTGTCTCCTGTTACCATCGACCTTAGACGCACAGTCCGGGATCCCCTACCCGAGATCCGCCGGTTTTGACACCGACATTGGTGCTTTCATTGAGAGTTCCACTGCGCCGTCGACGAAAGGTTCGATGGCCCCTTTGATCGTCTATAGCGACGCTGTCCAAGGAGAAACTTTCCTCCCCGGATAGATTTTCGTATTCGGCGGCTTCGTACTGTGGGCCAACTCGCTTGGCCATCTGGAGCAGATCGATAGCTACGCCCCTGGCCGCCAGGTCAGATTTGGAAGCTTGAACTACGTCGCGGATATTCGTGGAGACCTGATCTTCAACGAATTTGAGACCACGACGATCGCTCCCCCTCGCTCTGATGAACATGACTTAAATCTGTCATCGGACCATATTCAGGAGATGGTTCCTGTAACTGCTACGGCCTTAGATCCGGAGTAGATTGCGCCATCCGAAGTCGCAGAATCCGCGGCGTTGGAGCCGCACATGGACTCAGCACCTTGTAATGTCTGCGTCAACGGAATTCCGGACTCGTCTCCGGCTATAAGTTCCGAACCATGCACGCCTGCGGGCGTAGAGCTAGATCGGTTATCGATCTTCGAGTACAGCGTCGCAGATATCTTCCAACACTCGCCCTTGGGCGATGTGCTAAATTCATTAAAAAAACCTGTCCTTGGCGGGGGACTCACAACCGAACTATGTCCGGTTCGAACTAGAGGCTGATGATGGAGAATTTCGCTTCCCGCCTGCCACCCACTTCATAGCCACTGTCGAGGACTTACCCGACATGCTTGATTATGGCTCCAAAGACATCAACGGTATAGACGACGATGCCGACAAGGAGCAAGGCCAAGACCCGCCATTCACTGGACGTGGGACGGCCACCTCTTCATACGACGTGTACATGGTTGATACACCTAAAAAAGCTAGCGATGATGACAAAGAGGATCCAATTGAGAATAAACCCCCTGAGACACAGTCCAAGTGCCGGCGCCCTAAACGCCGCTCTAAGTCATATCGCTCAAAGTACAGCAACGCTGGCACCGGAGAAAATAGTACTCCGGACCCTATTGGAGCAAGATCCAAACAGGAGGAACAAGAAAACGGGCAAGCCAGCCCCGATGAACAGGCCCTGCCCAGTGAAAATTCGGAGGACGAAAACTACTTTCTGCTCTCCAAAGATGAGGTAAGCCTCGGCGACGAAGACTTCATCGTACCCGAAGAACCCCTTGAGCAGGAGTGCTTCAAGCGCAGGCTAATAGCTACTGCAAGGATCCTGAAAAAGAATTAGCAGCAGCTTCAAGCTGACCAAGACCTACTCAACGATAGATGGACCGAAGTCCTGGCCGCCGAAGAATACGGCCTTAGCGGCCCAACCAAAAGCTACGTGAAGCATAGACTGCTACCTCAGTTCGATGACGAGGCGTTGGAGCTCGTTCCATCATCACACAATTCGGAAGGTCGTAGACAACTCAGTCCGGATAAAGAGGCAACTCAAGCCGAACACCAGACCGCCCCACCTCGCCGTAAAGGCAAGAATAACACAGCCCGTGGCTGTACAGACAACCTTCGACGGGACTTGGACATTAGAGCAGGACACGTAAGATCGATCTACGGACCGCGAGGGCATACCTGGACACGCGACGATGGCTGCCTATCCGAACATGTCAGACCTAGCCACGCCCGAGCTGAAAACCGCAAATGGACTCCTTCAGAGTTACGTCGTAGTGTGGCCCAACATAGAGGCGCCGCACACCCTCTTTGCTTCACCAATGAAGTAATGGATCATGAATTCCCTGAAGGACTCAAACCTGTCAATATTGAATCATACGACGGAACAACCGATCCCGCGGTATGGATAGAATATTTTATCCTCCACATCCATATGGCCCGTGAAGACGACCTCCACGCCATTAAATACCTCCCACTAAAACTAAAAGGGCCAGCTCGGAATTGGTTAAACAGCCTGCCTGAAAATTCCATAGGCAGCTGGGAGGACTTGGAAGAAGCCTTCCTTGACAACTTCCAAGGAACATATGCCCGGCCACCGGATGCTGATGACCTAAGTCACATTGTCCAGCAGCCCGGAGAGTCAGCCAGGAAGCTCTGGACTCGGTTCTTAGTCAAAAAGAACCAAATCGTCGACTATCCGGACGCGGAAGCCCTTGCTGCCTTCAGACACAGTGTCCGGGATGAATGGCAGGCACGCCACCTCGGTCAAGAAGGACCTAAATCCATGATAGACCTTACCGCTCTAATGACCCGCTTTTGCGCGGGAGAAGACAACTGGCTCGCTCGTAGAAGCAACAGCGCCAGCGACTCGGGCACTTCCGAAATCCAAGACGGCAACGGCAAGCCACGGCGAAGCAAATACAACAGTCGCAATGATAATGAGAGATCACGCGACACATCGGTCAATGTCGGATTCAGCAATCCCAAGCTCGGTCAACGAAAGAAGCCATTCAAGGCGAACCGAGACGAACCTTCCAACCTAGACAAGATATTGGACCGACCCTGCCAGATTCACGGCCACCTCGATAAACCAGCTAATCATACCAATAGAAACTGCTGGGTATTTAAGCAGGCCAGCAAGCTCAACACCGAACACAAGGGGAGGAGGCCGCCAGGCGACAGGGACGACGGAGAGGTTCACCAACGAAATACTGGGGGTCAGAAGCAATTTCCACCCGAGGATTGAAGACTCCCGGAGCGGAAATAGCAGTCCGGCTTCCGCCGCCCACCTCGTATACATGCAAAATTTGTACCGCGCATACATCACGACGCACTCAAGATACCATGGGCATTGGCGGAAGCACACTACGGACAAGCCTGCGAGCATTCCCGTAACATTTTTTATCTATTTTCTTTTTATTTCTTCCTTCACTATCTCTTAAAAATAGGTGACGAACAAGACAAACATCTAAAACTGACTCTATCGGAGTTTGGATCCGTGCCTCACCTAAGGGGCTACTTCCATCAAGGATTCCCCTCGCCGAGGACAGGCGGCGCAGACATGCGACAGGAGGTCCAAAATAACTTTTTGTAGACCGCACTCTTTATTTCGAGCCTGTACTATGCCTCTTCCTCCGCCTTCGACCCCGAGCATGTCAAATAGCCGGGGTTGTGGTCTTTATATATATATAAAGTAATCACTGGCATATCACTCAGGTCCCAGTAAACAGTATCCGAATAAATCATCCGTGTTGTTTCGCCAATGAATATGGCTCCCATGGTTGTTTCACAGATATACCTTGGCATAACCCGCCAGGGGCTCGGTATGGGAACAAATGAGTTGCCAACAAATGTCCGAACAGCTCTATAACGTACTTCGGCATCGCAAGTTTGGCCTTATATGCATCAGCTCCAAATCATTGTCTTGGGTCAATAGTTGGGTTGCCCGGCTCCTGTGCTTGCTACCCTACGTTCCGCTCTATCGGCTAGGGTACTAAAGGGAGAACTACTGTGATTGTGCTTCCGGTTCATCTGGTCAAGTACCTCAGTAGAGAAAGCCGAAAACTGACTGTCATGATGCGGCGAGAGCTGGTCAACCACTTGACGACTTATTGGAATCTTTAGCCATTCTCCGTGTCACACGAAGGATCTTTTTTCAGATCAAACATGTAAAGCATTGTATTATAATACACTGCGTACATACCAGGGGCTATGTCGTAGTCCCACCATAAAACTCCTATGGCTAAGTGAAACTGTTAACACCCTATAGTCTGATTGCCTGGTTCGCCGCATTATCACCTCCTTCATGGACCAAGACGTTGGGTAAAGAGTGATTAAATGCTTTTGCGAACACCCCCGTACTTCCTACGAGGGGGCTGAAGCCGACGACTAGAAAACTTTCAGATTATATTAAAACGGCCGCACAGGAGGAATACAAGCTTTCGAGCAAAACATAAAAATAGATTAACTATAAAATTGTCTTTTACAATTCTCATACACTTCACTCGAGCATTATGTCTTTCGAGCACTGACCCTCTATCAAGCGGGTGGCCTCTAGGACGTCTTCAAAATAATGCTCCGGTTCAGGACGGTCCTTGCCCTTGGGTGGACTCTTCGCCGCAACATCGATGGCCTTCATCTTCCCCCAGAATGTCTTGCCTCGGCCAAAAGCCATCCGTGCACCCACAATGCACGCTGACCGCTTCACAGCATCGATACACGGCACCGCGTCAACAAGCCTTTGCACCAAACTGAAGTAGCTATCCGGAACAGGCTCAGTTGGCCACAACCGGATTATGACGTTCTTCATGGCAGCGCCGGATATCCTATGAAGTTCGCTCCATTGGGACATCTGTTCATTCAGCAACTGCCGGACGCTTTGATGCGCCAAACTGTGACCAGAAAAGCTTCTCCGTTGCGTACCCATCTCGTGCTTGGTAATACTGCGTCGCATCGGAAGAACTCTTCGGCAAGTCTAAAAACTCGTCCGGAGAACTCCACACTCGGTTAAGCTGAGCATAGTTCGGATCGCAGCAAAAAGGGCTTAGCAGCCACAATCTCCCCAGCTTGCCGGATCTCCTCACGGACTGCTCTCGATTCCGAACGCGCTTCTCTCGCCTCTTGTAAGGCCTAGTCCAGTTCAGCCGTTTTGGCTTCATTCTCCTTCTCTAGAAATTCACAGCGGCTGGTAGCATTTTTTAGTTCGAGCGCCATCGTGGATACTTTCTCCTCGTCTTGGCGCCGTGCAGCTTGTTCGGCTTTTAACTCAGCCGATGCCTTTTTGGCAACAACATTGCTACACCGTGCGTGCTCCTTGGCCCGGGCCAGCTCTGCTCATAGAACTTCAACGGCGGCAGCACCATCTGCAGCCATGGATATTCCAGCATATAAATTTTAGCATCATGCTTATACCACAAAAATGTATGGGGATTGCCCCGAATACATACCTTGCGACTAGTCAAGACACATATTGATTAAATCAAGATCGTCCCCTACTACATCAAGCTTCCGTTGTAGCTCGGCAACATCCATAGTCTGGGAAGTAGCCAAAGGGGAAGCAGCCTGTGTTCAAGTTCATCAGGTTAGTCCTCGAATGATTCTTTTCGATCCTCCGTTCGCTTCCCAGTGGAAGCCAATCCGAGTCTCAAGGGCTACTACCTATATACAGGTGCATCTTTGCAAATAAAACATAGCTGAAAACATTATATCATAAACCTCGAAGCCTTTTAGCAGGCTAATGAAGGCCTCATTTAATCCGCTCTTCGCGGACAAAATCTTCTCAACCATTGTACCCATCAAGGTACGTTGTTCCCCCGAGACAGATGCGTTTCGCAACATGTCCCGCAATATGTCCGGAGCCGCTGGGTCTCCGGAAGCCGCTCTAGGAGCACAGTCATCCTTTGAAGGAATTCGTTCACCCGTCTCCGGAATCATCGTCGGCTGCAAGCCAGACAGTCCGGGGCCTTCATTATTGGCCCCAGAATCCCGGACGGTCGGAGGTCCACCTTCGGGTACTGCCTCTTTCATCCCCTGCATAGCCTGTTGAAAAACCCTCCGCAATGACACTTCAGAGTCGTCCGCCTTATTGGGCGAGGAGGTCGGGGGAGGCGTCTCGCTTTCCATCATCTCTGGGAGGAGACCTCCCGAAGAAGAGGATTGCCCCGAAAAACTCTGTGCTGACCTGTAGAAATGCACGGACACGTTACGTATATCTTTGGTAAACGGCAAAGGAGCGGGACGCTATCAAAGCACCCCGGATTCACTCACGGTTTGGTTGAGGACTTGTCCCCATGTTGGAGTTGTTCAACAACGTCACTTTTCAAACCCAAGCTGCTCGACGGTGACATCTTGCCCTTCTTGGGAGACCGCCCCTCCCAACCTTCGGAGGCGGCCCTTTTCCTCCTGCTCAGAGAAGGGGTACTGGCTCCTTTCTCGCCTCTGTCTTCAGGCGAGGAAAGGTCGATTTCTCCGGACTCAGTATCCGACTTACCTCCGGAACGAAGGTCATCCCAGGTCTTTTCACTCTCCACTTTGCCCTCCCTTGCGGGCACCTAGTATGGTGCCGAGGCCAGCATCCTTGTTAACACAGGATCAACTGCGTCTTCGGGAAGGGGATCCGGACACCTAATCCGTTCCACTTTCTTTATCCAGCCCTGAAAAAGGATGGTTCGGTCAGTATCTTACCACTGGGTACCTGATTATGAGGTGTTCGTCGAACGGGCACTTACCGGGGTGTCCGGATGGTTACAGTCTAGGCCGATGTCTTCGGTGGTGTCCGGCCATTGCTTTTGTTTCCCGAAGAATAATCTCCACATTCCTTCGTGCGTAGTGCCGAAGAAGTGCTGAAGAGTCTGCGACCCTTCTGGATTAAACTCCCACAGGCGGAGAGGCTGTCGCTGGCACGGCAGGGTCCGACGGACTAGCATTACTTGAACAACATTGACGATATTGATGTCCCTCTCAATGAGGTTTCGGATGCGACTTTGCAGAGTCCGCACCTCGTCCGTTGATCCCCAGTCCAACCCCTTATTAATCCATGATGCAAGCTGAATTGGGGGGCTGGATCGAAATGCGGGCGTAGCTGCCCACTTGGAGCCACGGGGCTCGGTGATATAAAACCACCCCTGCTGCCATAAGTCGGGAGATTTGGCAAAGGATCCTTTCAGCCAAACAGCGCTAGCAAGCTTGCTCACCATGGCGCCACCGCACTCAGCCTGCTCCCCCTCTATCACTTGTGGCTTCACATCGAAGGTCTTGAGCCACAAGCCGAAGTGCGGAGGAGTTCGGAGGAAGGCTTCACACGTGACGATAAACGCCGAGATAAGAAGAATAGAGTCCAGGGCCAGATTGTGAAAATCTAGCCCATAATAGAACATGAGCCCTCCGACGAAGGGGTTAAGTGCAGACCCTAACCCGCGGAGGAAGTGGGACACAAACACGACCCTCTCGCCGGATCTGGGGGTGGGAATAACCTGCCCCTCGGGAGGAAGCCGATGAAGGATTTCTGCGGTCAGATACCTCGCCTCCCAAAGCTTTGCAATATCTCCCTCCGTGACAGAGGAAGCCACCCACCGGCCTTGACGGCTGGATCCGGACATGATCGGAGCTTGTGGCGACTGAAACCCGGATGTTGGAACTCGGGGTAGCAAGGGTTGAGGGGGAAGCAAGCGTGAAAGAAAAAAGACGGGTCTGTGCCCCTATATAAAGACTGCGAATATCAAGCGTCTCCTCCTGGGCCTCAAAACTTGCCTATTCCCAAGGAGTTGTACCCAAGTGATGGTTGGATTACCCACGTCCGGGTTAAAAAGAATCCCTTAAAAAAGGGAGACATGATCTCCGCTTGGATAAGACGATTCCAATAAAACCACGTCTTGAGACGTGGGACGGCGAGCCAGCCAACGGTTCGAAAATGATGACCAAGCAGGCGTGATGTCATATTAACCAAAAAGTTGTCAGCAGACTGGGTCCGTGAAATATTATATCCTCTGCAGTTGTGCCTACAAGTCCGGATACAATCATTACATCGGAAGACTATCTTGGAGTTCGGAAAGGGGAAACCGCCTTGCAATGCCGAAGACAATCTGTGCGCCGGACTCCTCATCATTGAAGCCAGATTCAGGGGCTACTGAGGGAGTCCTGGACTAAGGGGTCCTCGGGTGTCCGGTCTATTATCAAATGGGCCGGACTGGTGGGCTGTGAAGACATGAAGGCTGAAGACTGTACCCGTGTCCGGACAGGACTCTCCTTGGCGTGGAAGGCAAGCTTGGCGACCAACTATGAAGATTCCTTCTTATGTAACCGACTCTATGTAACCCTAGATCCCCCCGTTGTCTATATAAACCGGAGGGCGTAGTCCGGAAAGGAGATACTCATTACCATAGTCATACATGCTAGACTTCTAGGGTTTAGCCATTACGATCTCGTGGTAGATCAACTCTTGTAATACTCATATTCATCAAGATCAATCAAGCAGGAAGTAGGGTATTACCTCCATAGAGAGGGCCCGAACCTGGGTAAACATCGTGTCCCCTGTCTCCTATAACCATCGACCTTAGACGCACAGTCCGGGACCCCCTACCCGAGATCCGCCAGTTTTGACACCGACAGTTAGGGTGGACGCGACTTCTCATTGCATCCGCCATTTGAAGCGACACGCCAGCCCAGGGCGCCGCCCGCTGCACTCCCAGCTGTAACCGCCTCCTCGCCGCATTCAAAAACCTACATTTACTAGTATGTATACACGTGCAAGGCACATCTTAATATAACAGAGTGATTTTGGTAAAAGGGAAAAGAAGTAATATATGTTCTAATAGATTCAAAGAAAAAGAAATTATAGTGATGTATAAATGCCGATATTAGTTCAATATTGTAAAAGCGGGAAGTTCATGCCATAAAATTGTACGTTCATTTAAAAAGAACTGCACGTTGCTTCACTTTTTCCACATGTTCTTTTTTTTTGAGAAATATCCACATAATCCTACTAAACCATCTCGACTGGGCTCAATCAAACCATCTGGTGGTCATGTGGCAACCACAACCCATTGGAGCTAGTTATGAGCTAGTTATGCGGGTTTAACAAAGGGTTTTGATGGAGGCGAGGAGGCGTGTTCAGCCGGGCGTGCAGCGGACGGCGCAGTACTATTCGATTTGACAACTACTACTAGTATATTATAAAAACAAAGAAGAGTAGTAGAGATAGAGATAAGAGTAGAGACTAGGAAGGAGCACCATCTACTGCTTCATGGGCAACTCCTGCGCTCCATTCGGCGGCCGCAACATCCCCTACAGCCACTCCCTCCTGCGCTCCATTCGGCGGGCGCTGTTGAAATTTGGGGAGCGCACTCTCGCGACTGCTGGCAGCGACGACTTCTTCCCCGACCTCGGCAACCTCTTCCTCAACGACATGGGCGACAACCCCAACGCCAACGGTGCTGCTCCCGTTGCACCGTATGTGTTTCTTTCCTTCCTGTTCAAAATCGTGGTAGAATTCATGTTTCTAGTCTGTGTCCTAGATTCGATCTATCCATCTACTATGCTAGTCCACATGATTAGTTTAATCTCTGTTATAGCCGTCATGATTTATATTGTGCTTATTCAGACTAAATCTCGTAGTAACTTGCTCATATATTCAACTGGCGCAACGCCCCCTACAGCCACTCCCGTTTCATGGACGGCCTGGTCGATGCCTCCAAAGAGCCCTTCGTCTACTGCTATGAGTGCCCGATGCCGTTTTGGGGCTCGCCGGCGGACATCGTGCATCACCTCACGCAGGCGTGCGGCGATCACTACTGGCCCTTGGCGGAGAACATCAAGTACGATACGTGCTACCCGTTCACCGTGCCGGAGTCGCTGGAGGATCACCACCGCCTGCTAGTCTCGGAGGAGGACGGCAGCGTCTTCCTCTTGATCGTGGGCACCAGCGAGGCTCGCGCAGGCCGCCGTCTCGTCTCTATATTGTGTGTCAGGGGCGACGCCGCTGACGTTGACACTGACACGAGGCCGATGTACGGGTGCGTGCTCACTGTTACTACCCCTCAGAGGTACGTGGGCGGCGACACTGGCTAGGCTGGCTACATCAAGTTGACTAGGACTGTGCAGAGCTGGGACCTTCCCGCCGATGTGGACATGGAAGACGCATGCTATGATTTGGCACCCAACGAGGTGCACGGGGACTCCAAGGAGGTTCACCTGGACATATGCATTACCAAGTTAAATGTTGATCATTAGTCTTCGCTCAATGTAATCCGTTGTCTAAGCATGTGGAGACTTCCACGCATGATCTTGCTCTATTGGAGTATCACGCATGAATAAAAGTGTAACCATTTATGGTTTAGTCTAGAATCTTCCATGTATGAAATTTTTACTACAATACTGGTGAAAGACTTATGATGAACCATTTCTTACATCTCCTCTGCCCCCTTCCGAGTCATCCTTATTTAATCCCTCCGTCTAGGTGTATAAGGGCATGGTTA
Organism: Aegilops tauschii subsp. strangulata; assembly: GCF_002575655.3. NCBI lineage: Eukaryota > Viridiplantae > Streptophyta > Magnoliopsida > Poales > Poaceae > Aegilops > Aegilops tauschii. Next base: position 234,457,452 of record NC_053039.3, read on the forward strand.
ATACTTAATAGTATAGCCAAGTATTGACTATGAGAAAGTGCCATGTCATCTGTAGCCAACATGTATAACAATCGATACTCAAAAACTAATTCTTAAAGATCATTTCTTGCAAAGCACAATAAGTGTTATTTCTTCACAAGTTTTGGATGCAGGTTGAACAGTTGAACGCTTTTGTTTGCAAAAGATACTTTTTTATCTATTTCACCCGGATGTTTGTGAGCTCTAGAGATGAAATAATATTCGAAGAACAGTTTTGCTATGTCTCAGTCGACTGAGACTTCGTTATGTCTTAGTCGACGATATAGTCCTTTGATTTTGCATGGAGATTAGTACAAAAAATTTATTTTTATTTTTTTTATTTTTCTTATTATACTATATCATTTGACTGAGACTTGGACTGAGACCTAGCCACGCCCTTCCAAGAAACCTATCGATACCCGTTACACATGAGATGACCCCCACATCCTTTGTCAAAATAAACAACTCCCCGATCAATGCATTTCACTGTTCTGTGCAACGCACGGGCACCTTACTATAGATTAGTACGACCAAAAATTGAACTAACATTATATATAGTACAATAAATGCTGATGCATGTCACCTAAAATTATATCATTGAAAACTATGTTCAAATACTAATCCAACGATATAGTTTTTGTTGACATGCACTAACAGTTTGTCAGTTAAATCTTCAGTCAAATTCAATGGGGGAGTAATAAACCATGACCGATGTAGTACTAGTGTAGAGGGCGGCGCTGCACGCAAGTCTCGCGGCAGTAAAGCCGTCATATCACAAAACCCAACCACTAATAAGTGGCCTAGTAAAATAAACTTCTACCTCGTTTCTTGTTTCTTGACATATCAACCACAGAGATGTGGGTGTGCATGCTTTTAATGACTTGAGACTAGCAAACACGACATGCAGTGGTTAGTTCATTGCATGCAATGCTATTAATTAGCAAATAAACATTAAGTTCTCTCGTCTCTTCCGAAAGTCGAACAATGATGATGGTACTATAGTCGATAGTGTACTACTAGTAAGCAAAGCTTCTCCTCGTTTGTGAGTAGACCGGACACATCAAAAGTAGTGCATTGTCTCCAAAAAGGGTTGACCATGTCCATGGCTACCATCCTGTGCTCCATCATTCAGTGTGTGCTTCTCGTCGTTTTGCGAGTTGACGGGACACATCAAATTTAATATGTATTTAGTACTCTCTCCAAAAAGGGCCGACCATGTCCATCAGTCCATGGCTACCATCCCGTGCTCCGTCATTGAGTACGTGCAGTATTCACGTGCCATCGAGGAGGAAAAATATTACTACGTAGTACTAGGTGCCATCGTAGTGCACGACTCACTTACGCACTGCTTATCTCCATTTTCTTGCATGACACGTGCACCTTGATGCTAGATGTCCCGCGTGTTGGCAAAAGGATGAACAAAGCTCATCTCAAAAAAAGAGTGGAAGAACATAGATTCCCGACGACCGAGAAGGAGCAAGGAACCTCGTGGTGGAGCGTCTGCACTCATAGTATTTTATATTATTTAGCGATATAAAATCAACCAATCATGTCCACAGTAGACCGGAAGAGTACGAAACACGGAAGCCCCGTGTAGTTACATCATACTGTACGTGGCCAACCCACACTATCACCATATTTCTTGGCCTCCGTGCGACATCTAGCTCTAGTAATCCACCAGCCCGTATCGCTTCTCACTCCTCGTTTCTCTCGAAGTGCGGCGGGCTGGCGTCTTTGACGTCTATTGAGATCGGTTAACTCATCACATGTTAGCGACATGCCAAGAGCATTCTAAAAAAATTACTGTACTCTATTGTTATGCCAAGAAGAGGAACCGCTTTGACCGACGGACCAAACGAGAGAGGCGTGCCGTGCCGTGAGTGGGTCCAGTTTCTTGTTTTGAACTTGTTTGGTGTAGTAGTAACACTTGGTTTTGACTATTGGTAAGATTTTATATACTCCCTCCATTTAGTGAATAAGTCATCTTAGATTGTGCACCGTGACCAAGGAAGAGGGGAAAACGAGAGAAATTAATATTTATTTGCTAATTAATAGCATTGCATGCAATGATCTAACCATTGCATGTCGTGTTTGGTAGTCTAATTCATTGAAAACATGCACGCCCCATGATACGTCTCCAATGCATTTATAATTCTTTATAGTTCCATGCTATTATATTATCTCTTTTGGATGTTTAATGGGCTTTACTAAGCACTTTTATATGATTTTTGGGACTAACCAATTAACCTAGAGCCCAGTGCCAGTTTCTGTTTTTTTTTGTCTATTTCAGTGTTTTGCAGAAAAGGAATATCAAATGGAGTCCAAACGGAATGAAACCTTCGGGAGAGTTATTTTTGGAACGGATGTGATCCAGGAGACTTGGAGTTGAAGTCAAGGAAGCTTCGAGGTGGCCACGAGGCAGGGAGGCACGCCTGCCCCCTGGGTGCGCCCCCACCCTTGTGGGCCCCTCGTGGCTCCCCTGACCGTCTTCTTTCGCCTATATATATCCACATACCCTAAAAACATCGGGGAACGGAATAGATCGGGAGTTCCGCCGCCGCAAGCCTCTGTAGCCACCAAAAATCAATCGGGACCCTGTTTCGGCACCCTGCCGGAGGGGGATCCCTCACTGGTGGCCATCTTCATCATCCCGGCGCTCTCCATGACGAGGAGGGAGTAGTTCACCCTCGGGGCTGAGGGTATGTACCAGTAGCTATGTGTTTGATCTCTCTCTCTCTCGTGTTCTTGAGGTGATACGATCTTGATGTATCGCGAGCTTTGCTATTATAGTTGGATCTTATGATGTTTCTCCCCCTCTACTCTCTTGTAATGGATTGAGTTTTCCCTTTGAAGTTATCTTATCGGATTGAGTCTTTAAGGATTTGAGAACACTTGATGTATGTCTTGCCGTGCTTATCTGTGGTGACAATGGGATATTCACGTGATCCACTTGATGTATGTTTTGGCGATCAACTTGCGGGTTCCGCTCGTGAACTTATGCATAGGGGTTGGCACACGTTTTCGTCTTGACTCTCCGGTAGAAACTTTGGGGCACTCTTTGAAGTACTTTGTGTTGGTTTGAATAGATGAATCTGAGATTGTGTGATGCATATCGTATAATCATACCCACGGATACTTGAGGTGACATTGGAGCATCTAGGTGACATTAGGATTTTGGTTGATTTGTGTCTTAAGGTGTTATTCTAGTACGAACTCTATGATAGATCGAACGGAAAGAATAGCTTCGTGTTATTTTACTACGGACTCTTGAATAGATCGATCAGAAAGAATAACTTTGAGGTGGTTTCGTACCCTACAATAATCTCTTCGTTTGTTCTCCGCTATTAGTGACTTTGTAGTGACTCTTTGTTGCATGTTGAGGGATAGTTATATGATCCAATTATGTTATTATTGTTGGGAGAACTTGCACTAGGGAAAGTATGAACCCTAGGCCTTGTTTCCTAGCATTGCAATACCGTTTACGCTCACTTTTATCATTAGTTACCTTGCTGTTTTTATATTTTCAGATTACAAATACTCATATCTATCATCCATATTGCACTTGTATCACCATCTCTTCGCCGAACTAGTGCACCTATACAATTTACCATTGTATTGGGTGTGTTGGGGACACAAGAGACTCTTTGTTATTTGGTTGCAGGGTTGCTTGAGAGAGACCATCTTCATCCTACGCCTCCCACGGATTGATAAACCTTAGGTCATCCACTTGAGGGAAATTTGCTACTGTCCTACAAACCTCTACACTTGGAGGCCCAACAACGTCTACAAGAAGAAGGTTGCGTATTAGACATCACCCCACATCTCTTATTGGTGGATATGTCAAGAAACAAGAAACGTCGTGCGAGTTACTGCACCGCGCCTAAGTATTTTGAGATTATTTGGTTTTCGTAAGGTGACTTATACACCTAGACGGAGGGAGTAGGGCCTAATGTATTCTTCGAGGATGCCTTTCACTATTGATAATATTTTATATAATTTGAAAATTATATCATTCAAAGATCCTTTCACGTTCCGTTTTCAAAAAGAAAAAAGATCCTTTCACGTACGAATTTGAGTCTATGCTTTGAGCAACTTGCATGTCCTATACTACTCATGTTTGGATACTCTAACTTAGCTAGAGGTTAGACTAACTCATGACTAACCCTGAACTAACTGTAGCCAAAGAGGTGTTTCGGTGAGAGGGTTAGATTGACAATAAGTGCACTTGATGGAGAGAGAAGTGATTTTTCAGTGGGCCCAAGGAGGTACTTACTGTGGGAAAGGTGAAGTGATGGTTGCTTCGCCCGAGCAACTTATTACTCTGGGAATATGGGAGTACCAGCGGATTCAAGGAACAGAGAAATGATGGTTGCTTCGTCCAAGCAACTTACTGTGGCGAAGGTGGGGCTCTGTAATTTGACTGCTCACTAGTCATTACTAATGCGGTGCAACGACCAGGGTGAATCTTTCCCTGCAGTTGTGCACTCAATATTGCTGCACGACAGGTGGAGCCGGATGAAGGATGTCCTCGGCAAAACGAAGTTGAATTGTTTCTGGCATTGCTATCAATCCTTCAGGATTTGTTTATATGTACGCATAATTTTAATGAAATTGTACTGTGATGATATGAAGGTTTCAACTTTGGTTCCCGCAGGAAAAAAAAGGTTTCAACTTAGGATTCATGTGTCCTCTTGCCTCAAGATTATCTCGTTACAACATTCCATCAAATACAAATGAAACTACTACCATGGCTGCTAATGCATCTCAATGGTTCGCAGATCAGCGCCAATATTCACATCACAACTGAAGACAAAGTTGTGAGAAGGTGTACAAATAAAGAAATATATATAATTGATCGATGTTGTTCGTAGGCATGGGTCCATTTCCTGGGCACAGTGTTCGTTGCTTGGCAGCTAGTTTCACCCAGCGCTGTAGCCAAAAAGGGGGTGTACGGAGGACACCACAATCCGATCATTTTGTGCAACTCCAATAAAATCGAGCTGACCATCCTTGTTTGCAAAGATATCCAGTTAGTGTGATTACAATAATAGTGGAACTAGATGATGAAACATAACACACAAATAGAAGCCGATCACCTCTGTGATCTCTCTTTAGGACTAACTACTTGTTGGAGAAGATTAGGCAGGAGTTGGATGAGGAGGATAGCAAAACCAATCTCCCTTTCTGCAGTCCCACAAAAATGTAAAAACGTTGCCCGTGTGACATTTTGGCAGAACTGTAAAAACACTCTTAAGAAAAAAAAGTGATTTGTGCACTTCACCAAAAGGTCGCAATAGCAACTAGGTGAAATGGCTAGACCTGTTTGCAAAAAAGAGGTAGAAAGGAAACAATTACTGGCGAATAACACGAGTTGAAGACACATATGCCGACAAAAAAGTAAAATATTCCATGTAATAAGGGAAAGGTAGCAGCATGGTGGTTTATCAAAAATGGTTTGAGGACGAGATTGCAAGATGGAAAGTACGCCAGCCGATATACGTTTTAAGCAAACAACTAAAGAAGATCCACATGCAGCAACGTGGGAAGATGGGCAGTGGAGCAAGGCCGGAGGAAGCTGTACCTGAGGGTCGTCGGGATGTTACTAGGAGGGCACCGGCGGCCGAGATCTACCCATACTGCGGCAACGAGCAAGTGGCGAAGGCCCTACCGCACCGGAGCTTGGTCAGAGAGAATGGCGGGTACCGCAGATCGGGACGTGCTGCCTCAACGCCATCGAACGGAGAAACGATGCACATCCTCCCTTTCCACCAGCGGACGGGATGAGGCCGGATCACTGACCAATGGCGAGAGAGAGAGGCCACCGCCGTCTTGTGTGAGATGGTGTGACGAGAGACAAACCCCGGCAGGCAGGCTCCGTTGTATATAGTGGAGCGGATTTTTCCATTTTCCGCATGGCAATCGTTTTATATTCTGTACTAGACGCCATTGAGGAGGAATATATAACTTTATTTAATACAAACGCGTCAAGTCGAACTTTGTTCCGTCTAGGCGTGGTACCCGACCCTCCTTCGAGTAAACAACCGCTACATGCGTCAAATTATCACGTGGGCTGCCTTTTCATACAGAAATGAACTCCACCGTGTACCCGCGCGGGTGTGGCCGGGAACGAGACGTGAGTACGTGCGTCCTGCGTGCACCTCTTCTTTAGGTGCAGGTACGTACGTGGGTGGGTGTGAGAGAGATGGTTTGTGCGAAACCAAGGCAATGTGTCGATGATATCTCAAAGAAAAAAACGTAACATATGCAATGTGTGTGAAACAGAGTCATGGATATATAATATATAGAGGGAGCGATCCATGAGAAGAGAATGGAGGGATCATCGGCGTGAGATATCGATAGAATCAAAAACAGGGATGAAGTGTGTGGCTGCGCGATTGATAAACAGTGCCATCGAATTTGTGTTTGCCCACGTCAAAGATACAGGGCGGCTGGCCTACTAGAATTTGAGAGGGCAGAGGTGCAGTTTTTCTCTGTGGCATGGATACCTACCTACAACGTTCGACTATTGGTGGGGGGAGGGGGCAAAGACCTAACTATAGAGAGGTAGATCGACTAGTATATGTGTGGAGAAGGAGAGAGACCTAGCTATGTATAGAGGGAGATCGATCGGCATCCATGGATATGTGTAGCAGAGGAATAAGGTTGGGAGAAAGACAAAGGTAGAGTGTCGGAGGGTTGGTGGTGCAGTGGCGTCTCACAGATGGTGGGAGAGGCCTGCTAGACAAACGGAGGGTACGAGTGCAATATCAATAAGAGAGGGCGGGGATGTCTGTCTGTCTGTCTATGCACGTGCGTGTGAGAGACGGGTCGGGAGGTATGCAAGAATTATGAGGGGAGACGATATGGTTGTGGTAAGCATACGTAACTACATAGGAAGATCAACTGTCGTGTGCCCGAGAAAGGGAGAGACATAACTAGTGAGGTAAGTCTATCGGTGCGTGGGGAAAAGAATTATAGTGGACCTAGCTATATGTAGGGAGATCAGTACGTATACATGCATGCATGTGTTAGAAGCAAATAAGGTCCGGAGAGACAGACATGGGGAGAGGGGTGCGGCTAGGAGGTGGTGCGAGAGGCCTACTATGTCGAGGGGGGAGGAGTGTGCGACTATGAGATCGATGAAAAGAGGGACCGGAGTGTGCACCTGCGTGGAACCGTATTGACCATAGTGGGCATGGACAGTGAGAAGATAAGAGGGGAAGTATGTGTTTGTGGTAGGCACAGTTGGCTAGAGAGGTATATCGACCGGTGTGTGTCGGAAAGAAGGAGTCGGGGGGCCTACACACACCGCGGGTGAACGACCTAAAGAGAAATAATGAACATGCGGGATGGAGGGGACGGTAAGGGAGGGTGAGAGGGGGCGGGCGTGTGCATGCACGATAGAAAATTAGCCTAGCTAGCTACAAAGAGAAGAGGACCGTGAAGGTGTTAAAGACGTACATAGATCATAATTCATTATAAAAAAGTGGATATGGATACTTGAAGAAAATATCATAATGTAGAACATTGATTGTAATTTGGGCTAATGTGTGTCTTTTGCAGCTCAGGGCTAAATAATTGTCATAATGTAGGGGGCGGGGCACTATACTTTGTGTGATAAACATGGTGTACGTATGGAACATGGTTTAGATTATGAATATATAGTTAGTACATCAAATGTACTATTATTTGGAATCAACATCAAGTGTATTCAAAAAATTGAATTCGAGTTCATATAGTACACATAGTTCATATCTATCTCTATAGTAATCATGTAGTGTGTTGTTAAGGTAATACACGAATGATGGTTGAAGTTGGCAACAATCATGATTGTAGATTCTTATTGAAATAGAGAAATGGATTCAAATTCAGTTCAAATTGCAGCGGTAGTATAGACATTTGGAATGCACTAAAATGTTGGCATGAGTAGGTTACATGCATTATGCAGCTAGCGAAAAAAATTAATTGGACATAACATGGATCCATACTCCCTCCTTCCATCTATAAAGGGCCTAATGCGTTTTTTAAGACTGCCATTGACTATTGACAAGATTAATAGTACATGACATGCACAATATGAAAATTATATCTTTGAAAGCTCCTTTCACGCACGAATTTAACGGTGTGCTTTGTGTAAGTTGCATGTCATATATTATTGCTCTAATATTTGGTTGGTCAAATTTAGCCTCGAAAAAAGCATTAGGCCCCACTCCTTGCTTTCCGGTTTATAGGGCTTATCTCAACTTTTTTGTTTTTCCAATTTATAAGGCTCATCTCCATCTCATTTTTAGTTTCTGAGACGCATTAAATCTTTGCATGTAAGAATTAAAAAGGAACACACCAATGCATGTAATGTTTCTACTTATCTAGTGGCCAAGAATGCATGCAGTGCAATTAATCCAATTTAATGCATGAGTTTAATTGGGTAGTTTTGTAAAGTACGAGATACATTCCTCCACTCACAAAATGCCTTGATTGATGAGATTTCAGATTTGAGCCTTATAAACCAGAAAAGAGGGAGTATATAGATGGAAGGAGGGAGTAGCTTTGAATAGCATTTGTATAGTAAAACGGGACAAGACTCTCTCTTTGTGTGGTGTGAATAGTTTTTATTTTTTCGTTTTTTTTCATTGAGGGAAGTGCAAATTGATTTGGTACGTACAAGTACGATATTACAAGTTAGGCTTGTCCCTAAAATTCAACCCGCGCCTTGTTATATCCCGAAAATTCACATATCGTGCTCCCAAAACTGGTGCCTTCACAACCCGCGCCTTGCTATCCCGAAATTACAACGCGCGCGAAAACTCCCTCGAGCTGCCAAATCCCTACACGCGAAATCCCCTTCTAACCCTGAGCCGAAAGGGCCGCTAGTTCAAATCGGTGGGGGTACTTTTGTAACACACCCTACATTTTGGACAAGCGCGTCCCTAAGTCATGGTTCCCCCCTCCCATCGCCTCCTTTTTGCCATTCGAAATCTGGCCGACATAACCTCTCTGCTCCAGCCGCGAAACCCCACCCTCCTTCGTCCGCCACCTCACCGCTGCCCAGTTGGAGCCTCTTCCCCGACGCGTCGTCCACCGCAACAGCTCGACGTCCCTCATCCGACACCCCGGATGAGGATCCGTCGTCCATCCCGTCGTCCCGCCGGTTCAGCCGCCCCGTCCTCCACCTCCAAGGAGCTGCTCCGACGATCGCCTCGTCTATCGCGGCTGCTCCATCCCCATAGCACCGCCTTAACCTGCTCCACCGGAACCGTAACATCCTCACTGACTCCTCGGACGAAGCCGAGGCCTACTCGGCGCCACCAAAGAGGTTGTACACTCATCGCCTCGCACCTACTCCTGAACTCGACCTCCCGGCACCGACGGTGCTCCATCCCGCACTCCCATGGAGCGGCTACCTCAAAGCCGGCGCCGCGGGTGACATCTCCACGGCGGCTCTCCCCAGTGCGAGGCCCCTTCGGCAGCGGCGTCCATACCAGCCGGATCTGCTGCTGCTGCTGCTCCGGCTGTCGCTCGCGCTACTGCTGCTCCGGCTCTCGCTCGCTCGCGCTGCTGCTGCTGTTGCCCGGGCTCTCGCTCGCTCGCTCACGCTGCTGCTCTCCCCGTCGCTCGTGTTGCTGCTCTGCTCCAATTTAGCTACACTTCAGTCGACTGAAGCGACTTTTGGGTCAGTCGATTTTCAGGGGGTGGTGGGTCTCGCCGGAGTTAAGGAAGAACCACCCACATCGGGGAGGGGGGCTCGCCGGAGAGGTACCCCACTATCTATCTTAGGGTTCTGGGTGGGGTGCTGCTCGCCGGCGGTGGGGGGCGCGGTGGTGGGGCGGTGGCGTGGGGATCGCCGGAGAAAAAGCTTGGTGCGGGGGGTAGGGGCGCTAGAGGGTTGGCCGGGGCGGCGGCGGACCGACGATGGGGAGTTGTTTCGGGGCGGGGAGGCGGTGGTGGACCGGCGGTGAGGAGTTGTTTCGGGGCGGCAAGGCGGCGGCGGACCGGCGGTGGGAGGTTGTTTCGGGGTGGCGAGGCGGCAGTGGGGAGTTGTTTCGGGGCGGCGAGGCGGCGCGGGGTTCGGCCGGTGGTGGCTGGCGGCTCAGGGGGGTGCGGGTTGAAGATGAACTGTAGGCCCTCCCTAAACTATCCCATGTGAAGTGCCTCTCTACTACCATTGCGTTTAGTTTCGACAGTAACATTCAGATTCTACAGTAAATTTCAGTTTCAACAGTTAAGTTCAGAGTCAACAGTTTTTACCTCATCTATTGTAGTCAGGCGGTTTTTGGTGATGTAAATTTTACATCTATCACTTTTTGGTAATGCATTTTACATCATCTATTGGAGATGCTATTAGAATCCCATTTGAGATTAACGATGTCTGTCTTGTGCTGCTTCAGCCTTGACGTCTTACGGCTCACCGGAGCTGCTCCAAGGACGGAACGATCCATCACAACAGAGCAGTGCCCTGGACGCTGTCTACAGATTCCTCAGATCTTCCTCCACACCTCCGACAGCCACCTCTGCCTCAACTTCTTCAGCGACCAACCCAATGATGCTGAGGTCAAGACGGCTATGACAAAGAGGTTGTACACTTGTCGCGTCACTTATTACTCTACATTCATGTCGATCCATTAGGGCTATTGTGGTTCAACGGAAAAACATAACAATAGGAAAGTTTCCTATGGCACTCTACTATTCAATTATTCATGCATTTTGTTGAAAGGAATGGAGAAAAACATCCACCTGGACCTACTTTTCAAAATCCTATGCATGAAAACAAGACCAAGTGCATTAGTGGCAGAATAACATTCTGACTGTACACGCTTTCATATGGTTTCACTTTATTTTGGCCATGTTTCTTTGCATTCCTCTGCTCCTCCTTTTCCTGTGAACCAAACACCCAAGTTGACAGAAATCTTGTGTTCACAAATGCTCTGTTTCCCATTTGCATTCCTATTCTATTCCGGTGTTTTTCCTCCTATCCCTGCGTTTTTAGAATCATGAAAGCCAAATGAGCCCTTACAGAATTACTTCAGTTACAGGTAGGTGCCATAGAAAACTTTGTGTGGTTTGTCCTGCTCCTGCCGCGATGTTGTCCACCTCACCTGAGCTGCTCCATCGACAGAAGCATCCACAAAACCAGACATCACGACTCCTGACCGTATTTCGCCACCTCAGATCTCCTTCTCTGCTGCCGGCACCCACCGCAACGGCATCACCATCATCGACTCAGCAGATGAACCTGAGGAGTACACGGGTCCACAAGAGAGGTCGCACTCTTTTGATTCTGCTTATGTTATGCATTGCTTAATATTACCTTCTACTTTATTGTCCTGTTCACCTCTTAGCCTCCAAGTTAGGTCCAAATTGATGTTCAAACTTGAGTTCTAAAGTAGTTGTGGGGCACATATCGAGGCAACAATGAATAGTATCTTTGTCTAATATCTGGTTCACCTAGGGTATGCCTATGTTGTTCATCTTGGGTGGGAAACAAATAGTAAAGCAATCATCATCAGTTTTTTATTAAATTAAAGCAATCATCAGCTTGCTATCATTATTTTTGGATCCATCCACTGGTTGTTACCACTACTCTAGATTTCTGCATGCTCTCCTTACATAATCTCACTATATTTTTTTGTATGCATGTCAGATATTGTACACAGTCATGCTGAACATGTAGAGAAAAAGAGAAGAGTTTTGCGCGGCAATACAATGTCATGCAGACATCGCTCCATGGTGGGTTCAATGGCAATCCCTCCCCCCTCTCCAGATTGTAATCCAGAGGAAGATATCTATTCTGAGGCGGATCCAGACGCAGCTGACCACTCCTATTTACCCCCCAAGGTGTTTGCTCTAACTTGGCATGATGATGTTAGTCATATCATGCATATGTTGCCTTGCAGTGCCTACTTTCGACACCATATATGTCATCTGCTTAGTTTAGACATGTTCTGTAATGCCACCTGTTTAATTTCAATATCATATATGGGAATTATGCAGTCTCATGTCTTTTAGCCAGCCATAATATATGTGAAATGTGCAATGCCATCTTGTTTAACCAGGCATCATATATTTGAATGATATCTAGCCCATCCTTTTCTTCATTAAAATTCCATTTGTCGACAATGTTTGTACATTAAACTACACTTCCTGTGAATCAGCCATTTGAGTGGGTGATGGAAAAAGCTGGAGTGAAAACAAGGCCTTCAGAGCAGACAGTGCTACCTGTCGAAGCAGATCTCTTGCTGGGTCCTGATAGCTCCTTAGAGATGGATTCAGAGACAGATGACTAGTCCTATTCCCCCACCGAGGTGTATGCTCTAACTTGGCACGATTCTACTGCTCATATCATGCATATGGTGTCTTGCATTGCATAGTTTAGACATCATATACACAATATTCAACACCATGTTCTTAGTTCAGACATCATATATGCGAATGCCCTCCGCTTAGCATATAAATCACATATGTGAATTAAATCATGCGATCCTGGTTACTTAGATAACATGTATGTGAATTATGTCATGCGATCCTGTTTAGTTAGTCATCATATCTTTGAATTATGTTATGCTATGCTATCCAGTTTAGATAGACATCATATATGTGAAATTATGTCATGCTATCCGTTTTAGTTAAACAATATACATGTCAATTATTTAATGCCCTCTTTTTTCCACACTATCTATTGCATCTGTCTCTCAAACAATGTCTGTACATTCAATTATGTTTCCTGTTTATCAGCCATTTGAATTGGAGTGGGTGATGCCAGTATCTAGCGGAGTAAAAACACGGTCTTCAAATAAAACAGTGCTACCTCTTGGTGGAGATAGCACCCCGGTTGTACATGCACGAGAACCAGCCCTACCACACATAACCCAGAACTCGCAGATTTTACCCCTACTGCGAATGACAGAGAACCAGCTTCACCCAATCTAACCCCAACCCCAGCAGATAGTAACCCAGTTCCTGTTGACACAGCACCATCTCCACCACATTGCTCCCAAGCAAGAGCAGTTAGTAAGGCAACTCTAGTGCCCAAAGCGCCAGTACTACCACGGCGAACCCCAACTCCACCAGTTAGTACACCTATTCCTGTGGAGGAAGCTCAACTAGCCATTCATAGTTTAGCATCTATCGCATTTAATGTTGTTAAATCCTATGTGCGTATCTTCCCATCATGGAAATATTATATTGAAGATGAAGGAATATGCCAGTTGCAGGTGTTTGTCCAGGAGTTATGTGTAAGTAATGTTATTCATGGCAATTACTTTGCTTTGTCCCATACATTCTACCTCCATGATGGTTATAATACAACAAATTTTCCCATTTTTCTCTATAGAGAAGGACCGATTTGGAAACTCAAGATGAGGTAACCTGTGCTAATACCTCTACTTTCTTCAAGAATGCTTGGTGGCAGTATCGGAATTACCTAAAGAAAACGTACTTCACTGGCAAAGAAACTCATCAAATTCCCTTACGTTCTCTTGAGACACATTTACTGGACGATGACTGGGAACGCCTTGTTCTTTACTGCTCCCGAACCAAGAATGTGGTAAGGTCTATGAGCTCATTTTATTTTAAGTACTATATGCTTGCGTCTTACTGTACTCTGTTCATGTAGAACAAGTGCTTAAACCTGAAGAACAACTGTTCTCATTTAAGATTCCATTGCTATTGTGCATACTGCTTTGCTCTTGTATCACCGTATTTACTCATACAAACTTATTTTTAAATTGAACTATCCAATGGAAACTCCAATGGCACAACATGTATGTTTACGCATGTTTCTTTAACAGGTTTGCTCTTATAAATAGCTCTGTTGATTTCAATTTTAATTGTGTATACAGTTGACTTCTCATATCATGCACATTACTAGCATCATAATAGGGCCAATAGTGTTGTTGTACATGTAGACCCGTGGTACCCATCTGAAATCTTGTTGTGTCGTTCAGTTTCCCACACTTTGTATTATTTCAGTGTTGCTTTCTCTTGAACTGATATGATTTGAACCGTGTCTCTATTTTGATTTGGCAAGACAATGCAGTGACCATAGGATATAGATATATGTTTGTTTGATGCTTTTATAATGTACTACTTGGCAATAGAAGACTTGGTAGTTAAATCCTGTCCACCTTACTAATGAACTGGTTCACCGAAATGAGTTTCATATACTAGTACATGCTAAACATGTTATGTGTCTGCTTGTTTCTTCTTTTAGAATACTGACAGAATATTGGGGAAGAGTGCCTTATTAAGCAATGATAAAGGAAGTAATGCAGATAAGGTTCAGGATCGTGTGACATCCTTGTTGATCTCCAACAAAGCTGATAAACAGCTAAGGAAAACTATCTTGAAGACAGTGAGGCAACCCCAAAGTCCTGTCTTGGTTTACTGTTCGAGTTAATGGCCACTACTGCCTGCACAAGCTATTCAAATTCACTGTCTGAATCAGTTCGGTTTCTTGAGTCTCAACTACAAGCTGAAAGACATCGATCAGCTATGCTGCGACAAGAAGCGGAAGGACTGCGGAAGTCCCTGGAGCATTCAGATGCATACTTTCTGGTGCAACAGCAAGCGTTGGAGGATTTTAGCGCCAAACAGGACAAAGCTAATAAGCTTGCAAAGCTTATTGCCAGCATGGTAGATACCCATGCTAATGTTTCTTGAGCTCTTTTGAAGATGCTTCAGTTATGGACTTGTTTTGCTGCTGCGTTTATTTGCACTGGTGGCCAATTTTGACGGCCAGTGTATGTAATATGCTGCTTTGTTCCCTAAATTTGCACTGGTGGCGAACTTTCATGCCCAATGGATGTAATATGTGCAATAGCTATAATAGGCTAGCGTTAGTTGCTTGCTTATTTATTTCCTTATTGTCTTGTTTAGTTGTTTGCTTGTAGTCACTTCAATTCCTTTTCCGTGTTTTTTAGTGGCCCCAATAACCTAGTTTTGGTAACTAGGCCACAATAATCATGGCAACACACGGACTGTTGTAACCATGGGCCTCCTGCTGGCCGTAGGATCCGTGGGCCTTCTACGGGCCATAGGATCCATGGGCCTTTTACGGGCCGTAGGATCCATGGACTTTCTACGGGCCGTATGATCCATGGGCCTTCTATGGGCCGTAGTATCCATTGGCCTTCTACGGGCCGTATAATCATTTCGCCAAACATGGGCCGTACTATTCATGGACCATAACGGGCCGTTAAAAGGCCGTATTTGATAACGCTATGAAAAACGCCCAACGGGTTAACGAGCCACAAACGGGCAGAATGTAACCACGGGCTGTATTTGGCCCACAAACGGAATAGGCCAGTAATGAACCATACCTAACCGAATTCTAGAAATGAGCACAAGAATAAATGGGCCCTTAGAAGGCCGAAAGTTAACACGGGCTGAAACGGCCGACGGAATAATGGGCCATTAATGGGTATAAAGCGATACACTATTCATTATGGGCCAGTTTCATCCCCGGCCTTTAATGGGCCGAGAGTTACAAAGGGCCTCATATGGGCCGAATGACATCATGGGCCATACATGGGCCGGAAGTTACAACGGGCTGGAATCATATTGGACGGTGTCGGTGTCAAAACCGGCGGATCTCGGGTAGGGGGTCCCGAACTATGCGTCTAAGGTCGATGGTAACAGGAGGCGGGGTACACAATGTTTACCCAGGTTCGGGCCTTCTCTATGGAGGTAATACCCTACTTCCTACTTGATTGATCTTGATGAATATGAGTATTACAAGAGTTGATCTACCACGGGATCGTAATGGCTAAAACCCTAGAAGTCTAGCCTGTATGACTATATGTCTGTTCCGGACTAAGCCCTCTGGTTTATATAGACACTGGAGGGGGCTAGGGTTGTACAAAGTCAGTTACAGAGAAAGGAATCTTCATATTCGGTCACCAAGCTTGCCTTCCACGCCAAGGAGAGTCCCATCCGGATACGGGTGGAGTCTTCGATCTTCGTATCTTCACAGCCCATCAGTCTGGCCCATGTCTAACACGCCGGACGCCCGAGGACCCCTTAGTCCAGGACTCCCTCAGTAGCCCCTGAACCAGGCTTTCAATGACGAGGTGTCCGGCGCGCGAATCGTCTTCGGCAATGCAAGGCGGGTTCTCCTTTCCGTACACTCCAAGATAGTCTTTGGCCGAACGTGTCCGGATCTGTAACACGAGCATCACAAAAGAATATAATATTTCACGAGTCCAATCTGCCGACGACTTTTCATAACGTCACACCACGCTCGCCCAGTCATTATTTTGAACCGTTTCCTGCCCTACCATTCCACGTTTCGAAGCGAGGTTTTTACAGGCACGTCTTGTCGAAGCAGAGATCATGTCCCCCTATCGCGGGATTTTTATTAATACGAGCGTGGGTAACCCAACCGTTCGATTGGAAAGATATCATGGGAATAGGCAGGTTCTCAGGCTCAGGAGGAGGCGTTCGATTCCCGCCGCCTTTATAAAGGCGCAAAGGGTTCCATGGGAATAGGCAGGTTCTCAGGCCCAGGAGGAGGCGTTCGATTCCCGCCGCCTTTATAAAGGCGCAAAGGATCATCTTTATTTACGCCAAACTTCTCCTCAACCTCCCCAACCTCGAGTTCTAGCACCCAAGGCTCGACTCCGTCGCTTCAATCCTCCCAGTCATGTCCGGATCCAGCCCGCAGGGCCGATGGATGGCTTCCTCTGTTACAGAGGAAGATATTGCGAAGCTCTGGGCGGCTAGATAGCTGACCGCGGAGATCCCCCACAGGCTTCCTGCTAAGGGATAGGTTATTCCGACTCCTAGATCCGGCGAGAGGGTCGTGTTCATCTCTCACTTCCTCCGAGGGTTAGGTTTTGCTCTGAACCCCTTCGTTCGGGGGCTCATGTTTTATTATGGACTAGATTTTCACGATCTGGCCCCAGATTCTTTCCTTCACATTTTGGCGTTCATCATCACTTGTGAGGCCTTCCTCCGAATTTCCCCACACTTCGGCTTGTGGCTCAAGACCTTTAGTATGAAGCCAAAGGTGTTCAACGGGAAACAGGCGGAGTGCGGCGGCGCTGTAGTGAGAAAGCTTACCAATGCTCTTTGGCCAAAAGGTTCTTTCACTGAGACTTCCAATCAATGGCAGTGGGAGTGGTTTTAGGTCACGAAACCCCGCGGTACCAAGTGGGCAGCTACACCTGCGTTTCGTTCGGGCCCCCCGTCACAGCTTGCATTGTGGATTAATAGGGGACTGGACTGGGGATCGGTTGACGAAGTACAGACCCTGCAGAGCTACATCCGAACCCTCCTTGAGAGGGACATATATCTTGTCAACGTGATTCAAGTAATGCTAGTCCGCCGAGTCCTGCCATGCCAGCGTAGGCCTCTTCGCCCGTGGGAGTTTAATCCAGAGGGACCACGAACCCTTCAACACTTCTTTGGCACTACGCACAAAGGGATGTGGAAGTTGCTTTTTGGGAAACGAAAACAGTGGCCGGACATCGGCCTCGACTGCAACCATCCGGATACCCCGGTAAGCGCTCAATTCCCGGACACTTTGTAGTTAAGAATGTCGGAATACGTTACTGAGCAACCTACTATTTCGCAGGGCTGGGTAAAGAAAGCGGAGCGAATCCGGTGTTCGGCCCCCTCCCCGAAGACCCAGCGGATCCCGTACTAACAAGGATGCTGGCCCCGACACCATACCTGATACCTACGGAGGAGGACAAGGCGGAGAGCGGGAAGGCCGAGAGCGGCCCCCATCCCAGAGGGGTATCGAACATTGTGTCCAGAGGAACCAGAATTCCATCGTCCGAGGTCAAAAGCGAAGGAGGAGTCGACGTCTCTCCGTCCCATGGCAAGAAAAGGGTTGCTTCCGAAGACTGGGAGGGAACGGCTCCTAAGCGAGGCAAAGTACCCCCGCCAGGCGGCTCGGGCTTGAAGGGTGACGCCTTCGCACAGTCCCATGATGAGGACAAGCCTCTAGCCAAATTGTAAGCGATCCAAAGGGTGTTCTGTAAACATACCCCGTTCCTTTCTTGTTACCAGGGTAACATCTAGAGTATATGTTTTTGCAGCTCGGCAGATAGTCTTTCTCGCCAATCCTCTTCCTCGGGGGATCTTCTTTCGAAGATGATAGAAAGCGAGACACCTCCTCTGGTTTCCTCGCCCAATAAGGCGGACGACTTTGAGGTATCGTCCCGGAGGGTCTCCCCTGATCAACAAGTGGGGCGAGGGGTGATGAAGATACTGCCCGAAGGCGTTACTTTGGTAGCCCAGGATCCAGGGGCCAACAATAAAGGCCCCGGACTGTCCAGCTTACAGCCGGAGACGACTCTGGGGACGGATGAGCGAATTCCTTCAAAGGGAGGCCGTACTCCCACAGCAGCTTCCGTAGGCCCAGAAGCGCCGGATATCTTGACGAACATGCTGCGACAGGCGTCCGTCTTGGAGGATCATCGTACCTTGATGGGTATGGTGGTTGAAAAGGTTCTGGCTGCAAAAGGCGGATTGAATGAAGCTTGCATGAGCCTGTTAAGAGGCTTCGAGGTTTGTATTGAAAAAATCATTGAGTGTGTTTTTATTCCCGAACTGCACCTGTGTATAGGTGGTAGCCCCCGAGACTCTGATTGGCCTCCCAAGGGGGGCGGTCATAGGATCAAAAAAGATTTCTGCGGGAACTAACCTGATGAATTGGAATACAGGCTGTTACCCCCCCCCCCAGCGACTGCCCGGACTACGGAGATTGCAGAGCTGCAGCGGAAGCTTGATGTAGCGGATGATGACATTACGCTTATCAACAGGTGGCTCAACGAGGTGCAAGGTATGTCTTGGGGGTGGTCATTACATGCACGCGCCTGTTTTTTTTTTACACCTGAAACAGTAGGAGAGCCTCCTACTGTGTAATTAAATTAATAAATGGGGGGATTTACATATGGAGCTGTACATGCCATCCCCTTTGGGGTTGGTTGGGGGTGGGAAAGTAACAAGTCAAAGGGTAGCTACAAAGGAGGTTAGAAAGGAGATGTGTTTATCTCCAACCCTATGAGTTAGGAGAGATAGGTCTTCCTTTAATCTTGAGGTCCAGGATGTTTTTGTGGGTGCTATTCTTCTGAAGACTTTATTATTTCGTTCCTTCCAGATGCTCCAAGCAGCTTGTAAAAATATTGCCATGAACATTGGCTTGTTCCATACAGTTTTAGCTGTGCTTATCCAATCCAATCGTGAGCCCTGAGATATGATTGTATACTGAAATATGCCTGACTGTAGATGGTGCTGCCGCGGTCGAGGTCCTCCGGGCTGAGCTGGCCCGGGCCAAGGAGCAGGCCCGGATTAGTAATGCGGCTGCCGAGAAGGCATCTGCCGAGCTAAAGGCCGAACAGGCTGCTCGGCGCCAATGCGAGGAGAGAATATCCACGATGGCGCGTGAGCTAAAGGATGCCGCTAGCTGTTGTGGACTCCTCGAGAAGGATAATAAAGCAAAAATGGCTGATCTTGACAAGGCCTTGCGAGAGGCGAAAGAGGCGTGGTCCGAGTCTAGAGCGGCTCGGGAGGAGATCCGACAAGCTGGGGAGATCGCGGCTGGGAAGCCATTTTTATTGCAAACCAAGTTTGGCGATCCGAATTATGCTCCACTTAATAAGGTGTGGAGTTCTCCAAACGAATTGTTGGACTTGCCGAAGAGTGCTTCCGATGCGGCGCAGTTTTACCAAGCGCAAGAAGGGTATGCGACGGAGAAGCTTTTCTGGTCGCAGTTTGGTGCGTCAAAACAGCAACTATTGCTGAACGAATAGATGACCCAATGGGCCAAACTCCATAGACTATCCGGTTCTGCCATGAAGGACGCTGTGGCCGAACGAGCCAATTCCGGATAGTTATTTTGGTTTGGTGCGGCGACTTGCTGATGCGGTGCCGCATATCGACGTCGTTAAGCGGTCGGCGTGCATTGAAGGTGCATGGATGGCCTTTGCTCGTGTCAAGACATACTGGGCGAAGATGAAGGCCACTGAAGTTGCGACGAAGGGTCCACCCAAGGGCAAGGACCATTACGCACCCGAGCATTATTTCGAAGATGTCCTAGAGGGTGCCCGCTTGATAGAGGGTCAATGTTCGAAAAACATGATATTCGAATGAAATGTACTGGAATTTGTAAAAGACAATATTATGATAAGGCTATACATTTTAGTTTTGCCTAAAAACTTTTGTTCCTCCTGGGCGGCTGTTTTTGTATTAATCTGAAAGTTTTCCAGTCGTCGGCTTCAGCCCCCTCGTATAAAGTACGGGGGTGTTCGGAAAAGCATTTGATCACTCTTGACCCTACGTCTTGGTTCGTTAAGGAGGTGTCAATGCAGTGAACTAGGCAATCGGACTATACGGCGTTAACACTTTCATTTAGCCATAAGAGTTTTATAGGAGGGGGACTACGATATAGCCCCTGGTATGTGTACGGCTTATTCCAATATGGTGCGTTACATATATGACCTGGAAAAAAGGTCCTTCGTATAATACGGAGGGAATCGCGAAAGATTCTGATAAGTCATCGAGTGGTTGACCCGCTCTCGCCGCATCATGACAGTCAGTTTTCGGCTTTCTCTACTGAGGTGCTTGACCAGATGAACCGGAAGCACAATCGCAGTAGTTCTCCCTTTACTATCCTAGCCGATAGAACGGAACGTAAGGTAGCAAGCATAGGAGCCGGGCAACCCAACTATTGACCCAAGACATGATTCGGAGCTGATGCATATAAGGCCAAACTCGCGACGCCGAAGTACGCTATAAAGCTGTTCGGACTTGTCGGCAACTCATTTGTTCCCATACCGAGCCCCTGGCAAGTTATGCCGAGGTATGTGTGTGAAACAATCATAGGGGCCAAATTCAGTTTTTTTTTGGAAAAAAGCGAATGCTGAATGTGGATTTATGTTTGCTGGGACCTGAGTGATATGCCGATATTTATTTTATAGATAACAAAGCCGCAACCCTGGCTATTTGACATGCCCGGGGATGAAGGCGGAGGAAAAAAGGCACATTACAGGCTTGAAATAAAGAGTGCGGTCTACAAAAAGTTGTTTTGGACTCCTGTCGCACGTCTACGCCGCCTGTCCTCGGTGAGGGGACTCCTTGACGGAAATAGCCCCCTAGGTGAGTGTACGGATCCGAACTCGGCTAGAGTCCGTTAGATGTTTAGCCTTTGTGTCACCTGTAGTAAAGGATAATGAGGTTGAAAGAGTAATTAGAAAAGAAACAAAGGTTACGGGAGTGTTTTACAGGCTCGGCCATGTTGTGCTTCCGCCGATGCCCAGGGTATCTTAAGTGCATAGCTATGTATGCGCGGTACAGATGTCGCAGGTATATGAGGTGGGCGGCGGAAGCCGAACTGCTAGTTCCGCTCCGGAATTGGTCGATCCTGTTGAATGGAGACCGGTGGCGTAAGGGCCGACAAGGTATGCGGTTTAATAAGACCGATTTGTGGTTTGGCTAAGGTAGCCGTAGTATGTTCTTCAATTCGGAGGGAGTGCTTCTCTTGCTCCCTTGTAGTGTTGTGTGTCACGTATACCATGTTTACTGTTTTTACTTCGGGGGGAAATTGCTTCTGACCCTGGTAGTTGGTTGGCGAGTCTCTTCATCGTCGCTATCACCGGGCGGCCTCCTCCCCTTGTGTTTGGCGTTGAGCTTGCTGGCCTGCTTGAAGACCCAATAGCTTCTGTTGGTATGATTAGCTGGCTTATTGGGGTGGCCATGAATCTGGCAGGGCCGGTCCAATATCTTGTCTAAATTGGATGGTCCGTCTCTGTTTGCCTTGAATGGCTTTTTCTGTTGACCGGGTTTGGGACCGCCAAATCCGGTGTTGACCGATGTGTCGCGCGTTCTATCGTTATCCTTGCGACGTTCGTGCTTGCTGCGTCGTGGCTTGCCGTTGCCGTCTCGGACTTCGGAAGTGACCGGATCGCTGGCGCTGTTGCTTCTACGAGCGAGCCAGCTGTCCTCTCCCGCACAAAAGCGGGTCATCAGAGCGGTAAGGGATAACATGGATTTTGGTTTTTCTTGACCGAGGTGGCGGGCAAGCCATTCGTCCCGGACGCCGTGTTTGAAGGCCGCTAGGGCTTCCGCGCCCGGACAGTCGACGATTTGGTTCTTTTTGACTAAGAACCTAGTCCAGAGCTTCCTGGCTGATTCTCCGGGCTCCTGGACAATGTGACTTAAGTCGTCGGTGTCTGGTAGCCGGACATATGTACTTTGGAAGTTGTCGTGGAAGGCGTCTTCCAAGTCCTCCCAGCTGCCAATAGAATTTTCCGGCAGACTATTTAACCAGTACCGAGTTGGTCCCTTGAGTTTCAATGGTAGGTATTTGATGGCATGAAGGTCATCTCCGCGGGCCATGTGGATATGGACGAGGAAATCTTTGATCCATACCGCGGGATCAGTTGTTCCGTCGTATGATGCAATATTCATGGGTTTAAATCCGTCTGGGAATTCATGCTCCATTACTTCATCTGTGAAGCAAAGAGGATGTGCGGCGCCTCTATATTGGGCCACACTGCGATGTAGCTCCGATGGAGGCCGTCTGCGGTTTTCGGCCGGGGCATGACTAGGTTTGTTGCGTTCGAGTAGATATTCGTTGCCGCACGTCGGGGCACGCCCTCGTGGTCCGTTGATTGATCTTGTGTGTCTTGCTCTGCTGTCCAGGCCCTGACGGAGGTCATATGTATAACCTAGAGTTGTTTTATCTCTGCCTTTACGGTGAGGTGGGGCGGACTGGTGTTCGGCTGGAGACGTCGCTCTGTCGTGCCCGCGTTGTGGTCGATTAGCCGCATTGTGTGATGATGGTATGGGCATCGGCGCCTCATCACCGAACTGGGGTAGCAATTTGTGCTTCGGATAATTATTAGGTGGGCCACTAAGGTCGTATTCCTCGGCGGCTAGGACTTTGGTCCATCTATCATTGAGCAGATCTTGGTCAGCTTGAAGCTGCTGCTGCTTCTTTTTCAGGCTCCTTGCAGTGGCTATTAGCCGGCGCTTAAAGCGCTCCTGCTCAAGGGGCTCCTCAGGCACGATGAAATCCTCGTTGCCGAGGCTCTCTTCGTCTTCGGAGAGTGGAAGATAATTACTGTCCTCCGAGTCTTCGTTTATGGCCTGTTCATCAGGGCTAACGTGCCCGTCTTCCCATTCTTCCTGTTCGGAGGTTGTCCCAACAGGGTCTTCGTTGTCTTCGGCCTTGTTCGGAGTATTGTTTTCTCCGGTGCCGGTGTTGCTGTCTTTTGCGCGACGTGACTTAGAGCGGCACCACTGGTGCCGGTGTCTGGGTTATGTCTCAGGAGGTTTATCCTCGACGGGATCCTCTTTGTCGTTGTTAGTTTCTTTAGGTGTATCCACCATGCATACGTCGTATGAAGAAGTGGCCGTCCGGCGTCCGGTAGTCGGCGGGTTTTGGCCATGCTCCTCATCTGCATCGTCGTCCATACCGTCGATGTTTTCGGAGCCGTAGTCGAGCATGTCTGTGAGGTCATCGACAGTGGCTATGTAGTGGGTGGCGGGTGGGAAGCGAAATTCCCCATCATCGGCCTTCAGTTCGAACCGGACATAGTTCGGCTGTGAGTCCCCTGCTAAGGACAGATTTTTTAGTGAGTTCAGCACATCGCCGAGAGGCGAGTGCTGGAAGATATCTGCGGCGCTGAATTCGAAGATCGATAACTGATTAAACTCGGCGTCAGTGGACGCACATGGTTCGGAGCTTGTAGCCGGAGACGAGTCCCAAGTTCCGGCGACATAGACACCACATGAGGTTAAGTCGGTGTGCGGCTCCAACGCCGTGGAATTTGCGGCCTCCGTGGTGGGGTTGATCCTCCCGTCCTCGGATGGCACGGTCTGCTCTGGATCTAAGGCCGGAGCGGTTACAGGTGCAATTTTCTGAGTACGGTCCGATGACAGATTTAGATCATGTTCATCGTAGGGATAGGGAGCGGCTGCCGTGGTCTCAAATCCGTCGAAGATCAAGTCTCCGCGGATGTCCGCGACGTAGTTCAGGCTCCCAAATCTGACCTGATGGCCAGGGGCGTAGCTATCGATCTGCTCCAGATGGCCAAGCAAGTTGGCTCGCAGTGCGAAGCCGCCGAACACGAAGACCTGTCCGGGGAGGAAGGTTCCCTCTTGGACAGTATCGTTGCTAATGATTGAAGGAGCCATCGAACCTTTCGGGGACGGCACAGTGGAACTCCCAATGAAAGCACCAATGTCGGTGTCAAAACCGGCGGATCTCGGGTAGGGGGTCCCGAACTATGCGTCTAAGGTCGATGGTAACAGGAGGCGGGGGACACAATGTTTACTCAGGTTCGGGCCCTCTCTATGGAGGTAATACCCTACTTCCTGCTTGATTGATCTTGATGAATATGAGTATTACAAGAGTTGATCTACCACGAGATCGTAATGGCTAAAACCCTAGAAGTCTAGCCTGTATGACTATATGTCTGTTTCGGACTAGGCCCTCCGGTTTATATAGACACCGGAGGGGGCTAGGGTTGTACAAAGTCGGTTACCGAGAAAGGAATCTTCATATTCGGTCACCAAGCTTGCCTTCCACGCCAAGGAGAGTCCCATCCGGATACGAGTGGAGTCTTCGATCTTCGTATCTTCACAGCCCATCAGTCCGGCCCATGTCCAACAGGCCAGACGACCGTGGAACCCTTAGTCCAGGACTCCCTCATACGGCCCAGATGAAGCTATTGGGCTTAATTCCGATAGGCCGTAACGGGCCGGTAGTAAGCGGGCCGTAAATGGGCTATATACGAATAGGCCGTTAACAGGCTTTCCATGGGCTGGCCCGTTACATTTTGACCAAGTCAAACGGGCCGGCCTTTTCACCGGAATGGGCCTCTATTGGGCCGTGCCACGTGTCGACGTATCATAGGCGCCTCCTGTCCAATGAGTGGATGACATCTGTTCGAACTTTGAGCCGACACGTGTTTCCTCCGGCCAATGAGAATTTTACACATGGAAAATTCCCATTGGTGCGGGCTGTTAACGGGTTATCGGATCCAAAACCGGACCCGATAGCTTAACGGCGTCCCGTTACGGTGGATGCCACGTGTTGGTCACCCTTGATGAAAGCACTTCTATGACACGCGATTTATCGTCATGGAAGTGGACACTTCCGTGATGATAATTTTGGTAATGTCATGGAACACTTCTACGACAGCACAGGTATGACTATCTTGATTCTATCATAAATTTGTCATGGATGTACATGCATGACAGAAAACATGACCTACTGTGACAAACACGTATCATCATGGAAGTGTCTTTTTTTGTAGTGCAATGATCATTATATAGGCATCACGTCCAAGATTAGTAGACCGACTCCTGCCTGCACCTACTACTCTTAATCCACACATCAACCGCTATCCAGCATGCATCTAGTGTTATTAAGTTCATGGAGAAACGGAGCAATGCAATAAGAACGATGACATGATGTAGACAAGATCTATCTATGTAGAGATAGACCCCATTGTTTTATCCTTAGTAGCAACGATACATACGTGTCGTTTCCCTTTCTGTCACTGGGATCAAGCACCGTAAGATCGAACCCACTACAAAGCACCTCTTCCCATTGCAAGATAAATAGATCAAGTTGGCCAAACAAAACCCAAATATCAGAGAAGAAATACGAGGCTATAAGAGATCATGCATAAAAGAGATCAAAGAAACTCAAATACTTTCATGGATATAAAAATATAGATCTGATCATAAACTCAAAGTTCATCGATCCCAACAAACACACCAAAAAAGAGATCATTGTATTGAGAATTCAGTGAGAGAGAGAAAGCCATCTAGCTACTAACTACGAACCCGAAGGTCTACAAAGAACTACTCACGCATCATCGGAGAGGCACCAATGGAGGTGGTTAACCCCATCTGAGATGGTGTCTAGATTGGATCTGGTGGTTCTGGACTCTACGACGGCTGGATGAATATTTCATTGCTTGCTCTAGGGTTTCTGGAATATTGGGGTATTTATAGAGCAAAGAGGCGGTCCGGGGGGCACCCGAGGTGGTGGGTTGTGCCCCACTCGGGGCACCCCCCAGGCGCAGCCAGGGCCCGTTGTGTTCCTTCTGGCCCATAAAAAATCATCATGGAGTTTCGTGGCATTTGGACTCCGTCTGGTACTGATTTTTTGCGATGTAAAAACATGGAAAAAATAGCAACTGGCACTTGGCACTATGTCAATAGGTTAGTACCAAAAAATGATATAAAATGACTATAAAATGATTATAAAACATCCAAGATTGATAATATAACAACATGGAACAATCAAAAATTATAGATACGTTGGAGACGTATCAGCATCCCCAAGCTTAACTCCTACTCGTCCTCGAGTAGGTAAGTGATAAAAACAGAAATTTTGATGTGGAATGCCGCCTAACATGTCATATCATATTTCTTTCTTTATAGCATGGACATTTGGACTTTTATATTGTTCAAAGCAATAGTCTAGTTTTGACATGATAATTTAAATACTCGAGCATATCAACAAGCAACCATGTCTTTCAAAATATCAACGCTAAAATAAGTTATCCCTAGCCCATCATGCTCAAACATTGATCCATTCATGAAACACACTCGAATATTATCTACACCTAATACTTAAGTACAATCATATTTCCTCCTAGTTGGTGCTTTTATAAGAGAAGATGGAGACTCAAATTCAAAAATAAAAATTGCATAAAGTAAACGAAAGGCCCTTCGCAGAGGGAAGTAGGGATTTGTAGAGGTGCCAGAGCTCAAAGCGAAAAACTTAGAGATAAAAACATTTTGGGAGGTGTATCCATCCCACCCACGAAAATGACTTAGAGTTCCCAACACTTTCCATGATAGATATATCATAGGCGGTTCCCAAACATAAAATAAAGTTTATTCCATTTTCCACCATACTTTCACTTTCCATGGCTAACCGTATCCACGGGTGCCCTCCATACCAACACTTTCCAAGGAATTTATTATTTGACAACATAAAGTAAATTCATTTTTTTTTGCATTTCGGGATAGGGCATCCCTAATACCTTTGCCTTACTCTCGTCCAATGACAAGTGAATAAACACTCATCGTGAGAATAACACATCTAGCATGGAAAATATTAGCCACCCCTCAGCGTTCCGCGAGTGAAACAAACACACAAAAGAGAAGTTTATTTTGAAAATTAGAGATGGCACATGCAAATTTGCTTAGAACGGCAAAAGAATACCGCATATAGGTAGATATAGTGGACTCATGTGGCAAAACTGGTTTAAAGGATTTTGGATGCACAAGTAGAGATCATACTTGGTGCAAAATGAAGGCTAGCAAAAGATTGAGAAGCGACCAACCAAGAAACAGATAATCTCATAAGCAAGCATTAAGCATAAATAACACCGAATAATGCACCACAAGTAGGATATAATTTCATTGCATGACTATTGACTTTCGTACTTGCATAGGGAATCACAAACCTTAACGCCAATATTCTTACTAAAGCATAATTACTCATCAACATAACTCACATATCACATCATCATATCTCAAAACTATTACTAAGAATCAAGTTTATTTTTTCCAATGATCTTCATGAAAGTTTTTATTATATCCTTCTTGGATATCTATCACGTTGGGACTAATTTTCATGTGTTGCTTTTCATAAGCTCAAACAAATATAAGTGAAGACCATGAGCATAATTTTTTTCTTCTTTCTCTCAAAATAATTTAAGTGAAGCAAGAGAGAATTTCTTGAAAATTTTACTAACTCTCAAATAAATCTAAGTGAAGCAAGAGAGCATTTCTTCAAAAATACTAAGCACACCGTGCTCAAAAAGATATAAGTGAAGCACTAGAGCAAGTCCATTGCTCATAAAAATTTAAGTGAAGCATAGAGAGCAATTCTAACAAGTCATGACATAATTTTGGCTCTCTCAAATAGGTGTGTTCAGCAAGGGATCAAGACTTAAAACACAAAATAAGACAAGCAAAGACTCATATCATACAAGACGCTCCAAGCAAAACACATATCATGTGATGAATAAAAATATAGTTTCGAGTAAAATACCGATGATCGTTGGAAGAAAGCGGGGATGCCACTCGGGGGCATCCCCAAGATTAGTTGGTTGGTCATTTTTGGATAATAGCTTGGGATGACGGGGAACCCCCAAGCTTAGGCTCTTCCCTCCTTCCTTCATCCATCATAAGATAACCCAAAACTTGAAAACTTCAATCACACAAAACTCAAAAAAACCTTCGTGAGATCCGTTAGTATAAGAAAGCAAACCACTACTATAAGTATTGTATCAAACCAATTCATATTTTGTTTTTGGATCATATATACTGTATTCCAACTTTTCTATGGCAAAAACTCATCAAATAAAACCATAGAGCCATCAAAACAAGCACACACCACAAAGAAAACATAATCTGTCAAAACAGAACAGTCTGCAGCAATCTGACTTTTTCGAAAACTTATGGAACTCCAAAAATTCTGAAAAATAGGAAGACCTAGGTAATTCGTATATTAATCTTCTGCAAAAAGAATCATGGCAAAAGCTCTTTCTGATAAAAAATGAGAATTTGGTGCGTGAGCACAATGTTTCTGTCTTTTTCAGCAAGATCAAACAACTATCACCCAAGCAGATCCTATCGGTTCTACTTGGCACAAACACTAATTAAAACACAAAAAACACAATCATAACAGTAGCATTATTGTGCTAATACTCAAGAACACAAAGCAAAAAGCAAAAATAAAATTTATTCATTGGGTTGCCTCCCAACAAGCGCTATAGTTTTACGCCCTTAGCTAGGCATAAAGCAAGGATCTAAGTTTTGTCATCCTTGTTCTTAGGAAATAAAAGGGAAAAGTTCCTATCAATGGCATTTAATTTTCTATTTTGTGAAAGCACATGGCCATTGATAGCAGAAGAAAGATTAAGCATGCTGCAAAAATTCGTATCTAAACTAGCCTTCATCTCTTTATGTTTTTCATTTTGATAAAAGCACAAAAGAGTAGTTTATTCAACACTTTCTCCTTTGGGGTGCACAAATATGGCTTTCATCTTCTCATAAGTATCAACGGCATCCCCTTAGAAAACCGTTTTCGAATATAGAATCTAAAACTTGCTTGAAGGAAGAAGGTAAACCAACATAGAAACTTTCCAAGTATATCTCTATTTGATATTGGGGCACATAGCTAGCTCGAATTCTCAACAACCTATCCCAAGCATCTTTCTAAGATTCATCAAGTAAATAGCAAAAAATTCCGGGATCATCTTCATCACAATGGTTAATATTTTCCTTAACAACCCCGGTAGATCCTTCCATAGCATCAATGTTTATGAGCTTGGAGAGGACAGAGGGGCTATCCAAAACATTAAGACTCGGGAGAAAACCCTTAGCTCTTTTAAGGTCGGTCATGGCGAGAAAACAGCGAACGAAAAAGACGGGCGAATAAAATGGTAAATTTTTCGTGAAGTGGGGGAGAGGAAAACGAGAGGCAAATGGCAAATAATGTAAATTGCAAGGAGATGAGATTTGTGATTAGGAACCTGGTATAGGTTGAATAGCCTCCCCGGCAACGGTGCCAGAAATTCCTTTTGATGTCGCTTGAAGCTACGTAGGTACTTCCCCAAAGAGGAAGGGATGATGCAGCACAGCGGCGATAGGTATTTCCCTCAGATATGAAACCAAGGTTATCGAACCAGTAGGAGAACCAAGCAACACAATGTAAACAGCCCATGCACACAGATAACAAATCTTCAAGGGGTTGTCAATCCCTTACGGGGTACGGCGCCTCAAGATAGGCCAACGGACGTGAGATAATTTTGTAGTAGATTGAAAGATAGATTGCAAATAAAATAAATAGAAATAAAACGCAGCAAGGTAATTTTGTATTTTTGGTTTAATAGATCTGAAAATAAAAGCAAGTGAAAAGTAGATCGCAAAGGCAAATATATGAGAAGAAAGACCCGGGGGCCGTAGGTTTCACTAGTGGCTTCTCTCGAGAAAAATAACAAACGGTCGGTGAACAAATTACTGTTGGGCAGTTGACAGAACTTGAAATAATTATGACGATATCCAGGCAATGATCATTATATAGGCATCACGACCAAGATTAGTAGACCGACTCCTGCCTGCATCTACTACTATTACTCCACACATCGACCGCTATCCAGCATGCATCTAGTGTATTAAGTTCATGGAGAAACGGAGTAATGCAATGAGAACGATGACATGATGTAGACAAGATCTATCTATGTAGAAATAGACCCCATTGTTTTATCCTTAGTAGCAATGATACACATGTGTCGTTTCCCTTTCTGTCACTGGGATCACGCACCATAAGATCGAACCCACTACAAATAACCTCTTCCCATTGCAAGATAAATAGATCAAGTTGGCCAAACAAAACCCAAATATCGGAGAAGAAATACGAGGCTATAAGAGATCATGCATAAAAGAGATCAAAGAAACTCGAATACTTTCATGGATATAAAACGATAGATCTGATCATAAACTCAAAGTTCATCGATCCCAACAAACACACCGCAAAATAGTTACATCATATGGATCTCCAATTGTATTGAGAATTCAGCAAGAGAGAGAAATCCATCTAGCTACTAACTACGGACCCGAAGGTCTACAAAGAACTACTCACTCATCATCGAAGAGGCACCAATGGAGGTGGTGAACCCCATCCGAGATGGTGTCTAGATTGGATCTGGTGGTTCTGGACTCTGCGGCGGCTGGATGAATATTTCGTCGCTTGCTGTAGGTTTCTGG
The DNA here is from genome assembly GCF_002575655.3 of Aegilops tauschii subsp. strangulata. NCBI lineage: Eukaryota > Viridiplantae > Streptophyta > Magnoliopsida > Poales > Poaceae > Aegilops > Aegilops tauschii. Next base: position 234,488,217 of record NC_053039.3, read on the forward strand.
AATATTGGGGTATTTATAGAGCAAGAGGCGGTCCGGGGGCACCCGAGGTGGGCACAACCCACCAGGGCGTGCCTGGGCCTCCTGGCGCGCCATGGTGGGTTGTGCCCCCCTTGGGGCACCCCCCAGGCGCAGCCAGGGCCCGTTGTGTTCCTTTTGGCCCATAAAAAATCATCGTGGAGTTTCGTGGCATTTGGACTCCGTCTGGTACTGATTTTCTGCGATGTAAAAAACATGGAAAAACAGCAACTGGCACTTGGCACTATGTCAATAGGTTAGTACCAAAAAATGATGTAAAATGACTATGAAATGATTATAAAACATCCAAGATTGATAATATAAAAGCATGGGACAATAAAAAATTATAGATACTTTGGAGACGTATCACATATATGTGCCATGACGTGACACCATGCCACCTTTGATGACTTTCTGGTGAGTTTGGGATTTATGGGGATTTAAAAATTGAGATTCTAAATGTTTGAGGATGAGCCAGGACATCGCTACGGTTGTAATTTGTTCCCATTCCTAGCATGGGACCTAAACATGCACCCAAGGACACATGTATAATTTTTCTAGCCATTTTGGTGAACTGGAGCATGTATTTGTAGTTCAGATTTGAATTATGGACATTAAATGCCTAGGAAACTCAATTAGTGTATAAAAAGGCCAAACGAACCCTGAATAAGTTTAAATTTCACCATGGATATCTTGTCATTCCATGTTACCCGTAGAAGAAAATACAAGGCGAAAAGAGGCAGTGGTTACGTTTCGCCCACAAGGGGAACATGTTTCCCTATCGGAATCACGATGCTTCTTTGAGAGAAGCTCCGGTTTGTAAGAGGTTTGTAATAAATCTTGGCCCAAATTGGACAATGTTTTTACCACGACATATATGTGCCATGACGTGACACCATGCCACCTTTGATGACTTTCTGGTGAGTTTAGGATTTACGGGGATTTAAAAACCGAGATTCCAAATGTTTGAGGACGAGCCAGGCCGCGGGTACGGTTGTAATTCGTTCCCATTCCTGGCATGGGACCTAAACATGCACCCAAGGACACATGTATAAATTTTGTAGCCATTTTGGTGAACTGGAGCATGTATTTGAAGTTCAGATTTGAATTATGGACATAAATGCCTAGGAAACTCAATTAGTGTATAAAAAGGCCAAATGAACCCTGAATAAGTTTAAATTTCAACACGGATATCCTGTCGTTCCATGTTGCCCGTAGAAGAAAATACAAGGCGAAAAGAGGCAGTGATTACGTTTCGCCCACAAGGGGGACACGTTCCCTATCGGAACCACGAGGCTTCTTTGAGAGAAGCTCTGGTTTGTAAGAGGCTTGTAATAAAACTTGCGCCAAAATGGACGAAACAAATTCCTCGACATATATGTGCCATGTCGTGACACCATGCCAGGTTTCACGATTTTCGGGTGAGTTCTGGATTTACGGGGATTTAAAAACCGAGATTCTTCTCACGAAATGTTTTCAAATAGCACACGGTTCACTCATGAAACCTGTGTGCCTACCAAACCGTGGCAGATGCCCCCTCCCCCCCTTGCTGCGCGTGCGATCTGAGTCGTGCATTCTGATTGGCCAGAACCCAAACCCCACGGATCATACGTGTGCACCGTTGGATGCTCCCAGATCGAATGACAACCCTGAGCCCTTTCGACAGCACATGCAGTACATGGGTAAGCACTGTGCGCATGCGTAGTGCTAGCTCACGCTTCCTTCCCTACTAGGTTTTCTAAACAGGCTACCATTTCTCGCCACTCCTCTCATCGGTTTCCCGCCTCTTCTCCCATCTTCTTCCCGCTACCAGTGTCAGTGCTCATTGAAGGCTAGCGGCGACACACCGGCCATGTAAATACCCCACACAGTTTCTAAAAGCACAAATGTGTGTGATAGGAGGGAGTAGGTCCCATAGGGTGCCAGCGTGAAACGCCTTAATGGCAAGGAGGCAATTCTCATCAGCAAGGGGCGGCTTCCCATCCGCTAGCCTAGTGGAATAGAACGCATAAGTTAAGCATGCTCGGGTTGGAGTAGTCCAAGGATGGGTGACCCGATGGGAAGTTGCATATCTCAAGCTTCATTTAAATGCCATGACACGGTCATTATAGAGATATAATATATCTCTATAGTGACCTATCATGGCAGTTATATAAACCTTGGGATCCTTGTTTTGCTAATTTGTAGACTATGTTTCTATGGGTTATTTTTTGCTCTAAAAAATTAAAGAATGATTTACTTGACCTGTCATGGCGATTATATAAACCTATGATGTTTTTATGGGTTATTTTTTGCTCTAAAAAATTAAAGAATGATTGACTTGACCTGCCATGGCGATTATATAAACCTTTTTCAGGTTGCATGCAGGGTATAGGGGGCAGGGTGTTCTTCTCGAGCATGTCTCCCTCGTGCGGCTTATAGACGCAGCACATATCTGTGGGCTCCCCGAGGTATATACACTATCCTTTACCGACAATTAGGGGGGCACACAATCTATCCCTTTGAGCCAACAACAAGAAGGGTTTGACCATGATGGTTTCCTATTGATACTAGTAAGGTACACGTGCATTTTACGCATGAGATTTGGTAACCAAATTATGAATAAATACCACACTATAGCATGTAAGATTTGAGTCTTATATGCATGATGTAGATGTTCGTTTAATTCTTATAGTTCATCTCATCCAAAATCAATTAGTTTTATAAAAAATCTATTTTAAGATTCATGGAATTGTGCATTGTAAAGTATAAAGTAAAAACAAAAAGTGACAATTCATTTAGAAAAAACAAGTTTGGGAAATTAAGATATGGAAGATTCTAGAACAAAGGAGAAGTGCTTGTGTTTTGAGGTTTGTGCATTATGCTTAAGTTCAACCATGGAGTCTTCTAGATTGTACATGTGGCAGAATCTGGTGGAATGTAGATGATATCCAATGGCCATTAGTACTCGGATTTGCCATCTCTGTACCGTCGGATTGGCTTCATCCAACGACCAACTTTCAAAGTTATTCGCACACTATATAGGGGTATAGATATAGATGTGTCCCATGCTAGACCAAATAAAGTTTGAGCGCATGCGTCGAACGACCCCCCCCCCCCCCCCCCCCCCGCCGCCTCGAAGTTGGGAAACCGACATCGTACATATTGAACCAGGCTTGGAGTCGGGTACGGTGTTCGGTTTGTAATGTACTTGGTCGCCCATCGAAGTTGTGCATTCGGGATTTAAACACATCACACACCACCATACCCATACATATTTTCAGGCCGCATGCAGTGTATACTGGGTATTCTAATCGACCAAGTCTCCCTTGTGTGGTTTTTTGTGACGACACGCATATCTGTGGGCTCCCCGAGTGTATATATATCATCCCTTTGACCGATAATGAGGGGTATCTGTTGGCCATGAATGGATTCCTCCTAGTTCGTGTTAGGGCCAGTCACCGTCACATATCGCTCAACCAAACCTCGAGCTCATGCGTTGTCAGGATTCCCTCCCACATGCTCGGATTGCTGGGTTCGACCTACATCATACCCTGCGTATCTCGTCCTTAACTACCTTGCCTTCATGGTTGTTGTCTGTATCGAGAGGTAGGAAGCACATCTAAATTGTACATTATTCTATATTGAAAACACACATCACCCCTTCCCAACGTACATCATTTTGGGCCGCATGCAAGAGGTGCTGGTTTTGTGGTCCCTCTCGTGCGATTTTTATGATGGTTCAATCTATTGGCCCAAGCGGCTTATCGACAAAAACAGCTGTCGTTTGACCAAACGATAGATTCATTGGTCCGTCTTATGGTAGGTCATGGCGACATGCATGTATGACCAAAGTATCGATCATTACGTGCATCCGCCCTGCTGACACGAAGTGGGAGGTGGTGGGCCAAGCATCCTAGCTAGCTACGACATTATGTCATTATAGATATATCCAATGGTGCTTTCGGGTTTGCGAGGCAGGTGCCACCAAAGTTATGCATTGTGTATTTAAAGTTTTAAACATCCCCAATATTCCTACATATATTTGGCCACTTCCAGGTGGTTCTTGACTTCTGGCCCCTCTCATCGATCTTCGACGATGCGCGCAACCGTGGGCTCGTGCGGTCAAAGTTGTGCATTGGAATTTTGAACATCACAGACCACCCTTTTCACTCATATATATTTGGGCCACATGCTGGTGTGTCTGTCTTCTGACCCTCTCTAACTTTTTTTGCTGCAAAGACTCTGATGACGCTCAACAGACACAGGTATAATATCTTAACCGTGTGCCATACAAGTGCGCTGTGAATCACCACACCTGCGCAAGCGCGAGCAAAGATGGAGGTACTGGCTAACCGCGTGCGATGCAAGTGCGTTGTAAAATCACCACGACGGCGCAAGCGCGAGAAAAGGGTGGAGGTACTGGCTTAATCGTGTGCGATGTGAGTAAGCTATAAAATCACCACCTGTGCAAGCTAAAGGCGGCTAAGTTTATTTGGTAATTAGGACGAACCGTGTGCGATAGACCAGCTAGCTAGAAATATAAAAACAAACTACCCGCCTTGAGCGTTGCAAAAATTGGTGGTTCCGCCACTTTTCCTTATTATCATACACGCATATTGTTATTGGACCGTGCGCGAACTTGGGCACTCCCGCCCCGCATCAATTCCTTTACCCAAATTTTAGTAGCTGTCATACTTCCACCGTCGCCCACGCTCCTCCAGCACCGACCTTATAGTAAAATTGTAGTAGCCTAGGCATTTGAACCGTCGCCCTCCCTCCTCCACCACCATCTCCACCCACCATTACTAAAAATTTCAGTAGCCGCGGCGTATCCTCAAGCACCCCCCTCCACAGTCCCCCACCCACCCCCTCCCGCCTCGAACCCTAGCTCGCGGCCGCCGCCGGCGCCGCCGCCAACCCCTGCTGGTCTGCCCGTTCCTCCTAGCTTAGATAAAAAAGTTCAGGTTACCCAGCGATTCCCATACCGTCGCCCCACTCCCCTGAGTTTTTAGATGAGGCCTGCGGTGTCCCTCCCCGCCAGATCCACATCCCCTGCTCCAGAATGTCGCAGCCTAAGCTCGACCACGTATCCCGGGGAGCCCGATGAGCGTTCGTACAAGAAGAGGTTTATCATGGCCTCTATGGCGGACGTTGGCCAGGTGGCCGCCGTTTGCCCCGACCTGTCGATCCCGGAGCAACACGTCATCGTGGAAGCCGGCGAAGACGTTGACTACGTTGCCATACTGAAGGCTTCATGTCAGTGGGCTAGCATATTGCTGTATCTCGGGAAAGCTGGCTACGACATCAAGCTCGTCCACAGCGACGGCTTCACGCGGGCCATGTCACAGGTTAAGTGGTCCATCCCCAACCCCTCTGGTACAACCGCTGTCGATCTCTTCAACGGCCTTGCCGCTGATCTCCTCTGCCAAGCGTCAAGGATTTGCGATCTTTATACGCCATCGAGCCCATTTTGTCATTCCTGAAGGACACGTTCTACGATGGCGGCTTGGGATCCTCAATTGCCAAGTCAGATCTCATCGACCACGACCACGACCACGAGGAGGGCACCCACAAAGGTTCTTCCAAGGTGAAGCAGCCCATCTGTGACATCACAGAGCGCACCATGGGTTTGTGATCTTCCAACTGGTACCTTTGCTAGCTTACCAACCCGTACCCTTTGTTGTAGTAGCATTTTCCATGCGGTGCTTTAACTGTGCCGTGTTTAATTATTTCAGTTATGCAAAAATGTATTGTTCAATAGGGCTATGTGATGTTTAGGTGTGAATTGTCCACTTCAGTTTCACGAATGGCTATATTTGGTTGTTTATAGTGAGTAGATGCCTTGTTTATCTGTATTTGGTTGTTAGGTTGGTTGGAGTGAGCATTTTTCCAGTTATCGAGCAAATGCCTTGTTTATATGTATTTGGTTCTTAGTTTGGTTGCAGTGAGCATTTGTCCAGTTATCAAGCAGATGCCTTGTTGATCTGTATTTGGTTGTTAGGTTGCTTTTTTAGCTTTTGTCCAGTTATCAAGCAGATGCCTTGTTTATCTGTATCTGCTTGTTAGGTCGGTTGCAGTGAGCATTTGTCCAGTTTTCAAGCATATGCCCTGTTTATCTGTATTTGTTTGTTAGGTTGGTTGTAGTGAGACTCTGTCCAGTTTTCAATGGCTATATTTGGTTGTTATACTGGTCATTTATGCCTTGTTTATTTCAGTCATTCACAATGTGTTGTTCATTATGTGCAAGTCGGAACTGTGCCACTCGACTACATCAATATCAGCTTGAACGGCCATATTTGGTTCCAGTTATTCCTGGTGTAGTTAACACATGCCCTTTATTTCAGTTTTACACATTTATCCAGTGTGATGATTAAGCATTACCTACATTCTATTCATTTTCAACAATACCAGTTTGAATTACAATATTTGATGGTTGTTAAGCCTGCTGTCGGTAACATTGCCTTCCATTTTATATCTGCTTTAACAGCATGCTAAAACCAACACATTCAAGCTATCATTTGGAGATGATGTTGTTTACCTTTGCTATATTTGTTTGATGTTAAGGTTGTTGTACTTATCATGCCTTTCCACTACTTATGCACGACAACAACGGGAGTGCCCACCATTTTCCGCCGAGGTTAGCTTCATCCCTCGGCTTGTACTCCCCCCGTCGTTCCATAATGTAGTGCATATAGATCCAGGCCTGGACACTTGTTAGCTTCTAATATTGACTTGTTGCTTGTAGGTACATATGCCCTTGGCAAGGATCCACACATTGACCCTTTTTGCGTATGGGGCAATGCGATATTCATGAACAAGTATCAAGTGAGGAAACTGATAAGGATTATTAGGAAAAAAAGATACGAATGGTGGCAAGAAAATTATTTGTTTATGCTCTATCCAACACAACGGTGAGCTGTAGGATGGTAACTACAAATTCTATAGCCTTCTCTTTTTACTGCCCATAATGAGTTGTTAGACAACAATGTCTGAATCTTTTTCGTTCGCAGTGGTTCCCAAATCAGTTCACTCAAGATTACCTCGCAAAGTACATGATTGGTGGACACGCAATGAAGGTTAAAGTATTTCATCCAGACTACAATGAGCATCGAGAAGTCACAATGAAGGCAGAGAAGGATGGACGGGCAGCCATCACAAGGGGTTGGCCTAGAGTCGTGTGCGCATTACACATGGAGGAGGGCACTGAGGGAGTCCTGGACTAAGGGGTCCTCGGACGTCCGGCCTGTTATCCATGGGCCGGACTGATGGGCTGTGAAGACATGAAGACCGAAGACCATACTCGTATCCGGATTGGACTCTACTTGGCGTGGAAGGCAAGCTAGGCGACCACAATGAAGATTCCTTCTTATGTAACCGACTCCATGTAAACCCTAGATCCCCCCGGTGTCTATATAAACCGGAGAGCATAGTCCGGATCGGGGATATTCATTACCATATACACATAGGCTAGACTTCTAGGGTTTAGCCATTATGATCTCGTGGTAGATCAACTCTTGTAATACTCATATTCATCAAGATCAATCAAGCAGGAAGTAGGGTATTACCTCCACAGAGAGGGCCCGAACCTGGGTAAACACCGTGTCCCCCGTCTCCTGTTACCATCGATCCTAGACGCACAGTTCAGAACCCCCTACACGAGATACGCCGATTTTGACACCGACATTGGTGCTTTCATTGAGAGTTCCACTGTGCCGTCGTCAACAGGTTTGATGGCCCCTTCAATCGTCGATGATGACGCCGTCCAGGGAGAAACCTTTCTCCCCGGACAGATCTTCGTGTTCGGCGGCTTCGTACTGCGGGCCAACTTGCTTGGCCATCTGGAGCAGATCGACAGCTACGCCCCTGGCCATCAGGTCAGATTCAGAAGCTTGAACTACGTTGCAGACATCCGTGGAGACTTGATCTTAGACGGATTTGAGACCGCGGCAATCGCTCCCCGCCGCCTAGATGGACATGGCTTAAACCTGTGATCGGGCCGCATCCAGGAGAGAGCTCCTGCAACAACTCTGGCCTTAGATCCGGAGCAGATCAAGTCCCCCGAAGATGGGAAGCTCAACCCCATCGCAAGGGCTACCGATTCTGCGGCGTTGGAGCCGCTCGCAGATTCTGCTGTGTACGGCATCTGCATCAACGGAACCCCGGACTCTTCTCCGGTGTCGAGTTCCAAACCCTGCGAGCCCGTGGATACCAAACTCGATCGGTTATCGATCTTCAAGTTCAGCGCTGCAGATATCTTCCAACACTCGCCTATGGGTGACCTACTAAACTCATTAAAAAATCTATCCCTGGCAGATCGCTCGTCGACGAACTATGTTCGGTTCGAACTCGCGGTGGATGATGGAGAAATTTGCTTCCCACCCGCCACCCACTTTACAGCCACCGTCGAGGACCCAACCAACACACCTGACCCCCGCTTTGAAGACATCGCCGGTATGGACGATGATGAGGGGCAGGGCTAGAGCCTCCTACCCGCTAGACACGGGATGGCCACTTCCTGGTATGACGTGTGTATGATAGACACACCCGACGACGCTCTCGACGATGACAAGGAGGATCCAGTCGCGAATAAACCTCTTGGTACACAGTCCAAACACCAGCGCCCACGGCGCCGCTTCAAGCCACATCGCCCAAGAGAAAACACTGCTAGCACCAGGAAAGATAACACTCCGAACAATGAAGACCCTGTTGAGGTAGAATCCGAAAAGGAGGAACAGGAAAGTGGGCAAGACAGCCCTGATGAACAGGCCACATATGGAGACTCGGAGGACAGCAATTATCTCGCACCCTCCAAGGAAGAGGAGTTCCTCGACAACGAGGATTTTATCGTGCCTAAGGAACCTCTCGAGCAGGAGTGTTTCAAACGCCGGCTTATAGCCACTACAAGGAGCCTAAGGAAGAAGTTGCTGCAACTTCAAACAAGCCAAGATTTGCTCAATGATAGATGGACCGAGGTCTTGGCCGCCGAGGAATACGGCCTTGGTAGCCCAGACAAAAGCCACCCAAAGGGTAGGTGGTTCCCTCAATATGATGGCAGGGTGCTGGAGCCCACACCACCATCGAACAATGCGGTGGGCCGGCCACAGTTCGGTCCAGACAAAGCGGCAGCCCAAACAGAGCAACATACCAACCCATCCGGCCATCAAATCAAGAGTAAAACAGCTCGAGGGAACACCCGCGACATCAACCGAGACTCGGAAGATAAAGCAGGGCGCACAAGATCGATGTACAGATCACGGAGATACACCCCGACCGACTATGGCGGTCACTCATTCGGACACTACAGAGCCAACCACGCCCGGTCTGAACTCCGTAAGCGGAGTCCGCCGGAGGTGCTTCATAGTGTGGCCCAACATAGAGGAGCCGCACACCCTCTCTGCTTCACCGACGAGGTAATGGAGCATGAATTCCCAGACGGGTTCAGACCCATTAACATCGAATCATACGACGGACCAACAGATCCCACGGTATGGATCGAGGATTACCTCCTCCATATTCACATGGCTCGCGGAGACGACCTTCATGCCATCAAATACATACCTCTCAAGCTTAAGGGGCTAGCTCGCTACTGGCTAAACAGTTTACCAGAAAATTCTATTGGTAGCTGGGAAGACTTGGAAGACACCTTTCGAGACAACTTCCAAGGAACATATGTCCGGCCTCTAGATGCCGATGACTTAAGTCACATTGTCCAGCAACTCGGCGAGTCAGTCAGGGAGTTCTGGACTAGGTTCTTAATCAAAAAGAACGAAATGGTCGACTGTCCGGACGCAGAAGCCCTCGCAGCCTTCAAACACGGCGTCCGGGATGAATGGCTAGCACGTCACCTCGGTCAGGAAGGACCCAAGTCCATGACAGCCCTTACCGCTCTAATGACTCGCTTTTTTGCGGGAGAAGACAACTGGCTCGCTCGTAAAAGCAATAATGCCAGTGACCCGGGCACTTCCAAAATTCGAGACGGCAACGGCAAGCCACGACAAACTGAACATAACAGCCGCAGCACAACGGCGAACGCCGGATTTCACAATCCGAGGCCCGGTCAACGGAAGAAGCCACTAAAGGCAAACCAGGATGGACCATCCACCCTTGACAGGATATTGGACTGACCTTGTCAGATTCACTGTCACCCTGTAGGCCAGCTAGTCATACCAACAGAAACTGTTGGGTCCTTAAGCAGGCAGGAAAACTCAACGCCGATCACAAGGGAAGGAGGCCACCAGGCGATAGAGACGACGGATCGGCTCGCCAGCCGAACACCAGGGGCCAGAAACACTTTCCCTCCGAAGTTCGGCCACTCCCAGAACGGAAATAGCAGTTCGGCTTCCGCCGCCCACTCACCGTACTGGCAAAATTCACACCACGCATACATCACTATGCACTCAAGATACCATGGGCATCGGCGGAAGCACAAGGCCCCGTAACGTTCTTATCCGTCTTTCTTAGTTTTCTGTATCATTTCTTAAAAACAGGTGACCATCAGGATAGCATCTACATCGGACTCTCTCGAAGTTCGGATCCGCATACTCAATTACGGGGCTACTCCCGTTAAGGATTCCCCCCCCCCCCCCCGAGGACGGGCGGCGCAGACGTGCGACAGGAGGTCCAAAATAAGCTTTTGTAGACCGCACTCTTTCTTTTGAGCCTGTACCATGCCCTTCTCCTCTGTTCCAACCCCGAGCATGTCAAATAGCTAGGTCGTGGCTTTTCTTCTTTATATATATTTATCATTGGCATATTGCTCCACTCCCAGTAAACTTTATCCGAACTAATCTTTCATGCTCTTTCTATAATGAGTCCGACCATAACGGCTGCCTTACAAGACGCACCTCGGCATAACTTGCCAGGGGCCCCGTATGGGAACAAACGAGTCGCCAGTAAAAGACCGAACAACTCTATAGCGTACTTCGGCGTCGCAAGTTTGGCCTTATATGCATCAGCTCCGAATCATTGTCTTTGGTCAATAATTGGGTTGCCCGGCTCCTATGCTTGCTACCCTACGTTCCGCTCTATCGGCTAGGGTAGTAAAGGGAGAACTACTGCGATTGTGCCCTGGCCTAGACCGGATGAGCACCTCAGTAGAGAAAGTCAAAAACTGACTGTCATGATGCGGCGAGAGCTGGTTAACCACTTGATGATTTATTCGAATCTTTAGTGATTCTCCGTGTCACACGAGGGATCTTTTTTAGATCAACATATGTAAGGCACTATGCGCCGTATACATACCAGGGGCTATGTTGTAGCCCCACCATAAAACTCCTATGGCTAAGTGAAAGTGTTAACGCCCTATAGTCCAGTTGCCTGGTTCGCCGCATTATCACCTCCTTTATGGACCAAGACGTTGGATAAAGAGTGATTAAATGCTTTTCCGAACACCCCCGTACTTCCTACGAGGGGGCTGAATCCGACGACTGGAAAACTTTCAGATTATACTAAAACGGCCACAGAGGAGGAATTCAAGCTTTTGAGCAAAATATAAATAGATTAACTATAAAGTTGTCTGTTACATCATTATATAAATCACTCGAACATTATATCTTTCGAGCATTGACCCTCTATCAAGCGGGCGGCATCTAAGACGTCTTCAAAATAGTGCTCCGGCTCATTACGGTCCTGGCCCTTGGGTGGACTCCTCACCGCAACATCAATGGCCTTCATCTTTCCCCAAAATGTTTTGACTCGGGCAAAGGCCATCCGTGCACCTTCAATGCACGCCGACCGCTTCACAGCGTCGATATGTGGCACCGCGTCAACAAGCCGCCGCACCAGGCCAAAATAACTACTCGGAATAGGCTCACTTGGCCACAACCGGATTATGACGTTCTTCATGGCGTCGCCAGATATCCTATGAAGCTCGGCCCACTGGGACATCTGTTCATTGAGCAACAGAGGGCGCTTCGACGCGCCGAACTGTGACCAGAAAAGCTTCTCCGTTGCATACCCCTCTTGTGCGCGGTAAAATTGCGCCGCATCGGAAGAACTCTTCGGCACGTCCAAAAATTCAGCCGGAGAACTCCAGACCTGGTTCAGCTGAGCATAGTCCGGATCGCCAAACTTGGTCTGAAGTAAAAAGGGCTTACCGGCCGCTATCTCCTTAGCCTGCCGAATCTCTTCACGAGCTGCCCTAGATTCAGACCGAGCTTCACTCGCCTCTCGTACGGCCTTATCAAGCTCAGCCATTTTGGCTTTCTTCTCCTTCTCAAGGAATTCACAGCGGATGGCAGTATTCTTCAATTCAAGTGCCAGTGCGGATATCTTTTCCTCACTTTGGCGCCGAGCTGCTTGTTCGGCTCTTAGATCCGCTGATGCCTCCGCGACAGCCGCATTGCTACGCCGGGCCTGCTCCTTGGCCCGGGCTAGCTCCGCCCGAAGATCTTCAACGGCGGCAGCACCATCTGCAATCATGCACATTTCATATAAACCCTTTTCAGCGTCAGGCCTAAATTACAAGCACATTGGTGTAAGGAATGCTCGACATATATAACTTGCGAGTCGTCAAGACGCCTGTTGATCAATGCAACGCCATCTTCCGCAATATCCAGCTTTCGCTGCAGTTCGGCCACTTCCGTATTTCGGGTAGCCGCAGGAGGGGAGGCAGCATGTACTCCAAGTTAAATCAAGGTTAGCAACTGAGCATATCTTTTTGATCCTCCGATCGCTTCCGTCGGAAGGCAATCCAAGTCTCAGGGGCTACGGCATATATAACAGGTGCATTCTGTCAATATTATTCAATTGGCAAAACTACATCACAAACCTCAAAACCCCTTAGGAGGCTCGTGAAGGCCTCGTTCAACCCGCTCTTCGCGGATAGAACCTTTTCGACCACCGTAGCCATCAAGGCACGGTGTTCCTCCGAAACAGACGCTCGTCGCAGCATGCCCGTCAGCATATCCGGCACTTCTGGGTCTTTGGAAGCCGCCGCCGGAGTATGGTATTCCTTTGAAGGAATCCGTCCACTCGCCCCCAGGATCATCTCCTACTCTAAACCGGATAGGGCGGGGCCGCCATGCTTGATTCCCGAACCCTGAGGGACAAAGGCACCACCTTCGGGCAATGCCCTCTTCGTTTCATGCACTGCTTGTTGACCGGGAGGAGCCCCCCGGGATGATACCTCAGAATCATCCGCCCTGTTGGGCGAGGGGGCCGGGGAGGGCGTATCACTCTCCATCATCTCTGGAAGAAGGTCTCCCGAAGATGAGGATGATTGGGAAACACCAGGCGTTAACCTGCGAAGACATACGTATGTCGGAAGATTACTTCAGTAATAAGAAAGGAAGGGGGTATGATTAAAGTACCCTGCTGCACTTATGGTTTGGCCAGAGGTTTATCCTCATCACAAAGATCCACGTCAACATCACTTGCCCGGCCCAAGCCGCCCGTCGATGGCGTTTTCCCTTTCTTGGAAAGTTTCCCCTCCTGACCTTCAGAAGCGACCCTCTTCCTACCACGGTGGGCTTCCTCTGCACCTTTACCCTCCTCCGCAGACACCTAGCACGGTGTCGGAGTCAGCATCCTCGTTAGTAGGGCGTTCACAGACTCTTCGGGAAGGGGCGCCAGACACCAGATCAACACCGCTTTCTTTATCCAGTCCTGTGAAGGGACGGGTGGTTCAATATCTTACCAAGAGATACTCGAATGAAGGGTGTGCGGAGATCGAATACTCACCGCGGTGTCCGGATGATTGCAGTCGAGGCCAACATCTTCGGTGGTGTCCGGCCATTGCTCTCATTCCCCGAAGTATAATTTCCACATTCCCTCGTGCGTAGTGCTGAGGAAGTGCTGAAGAGTCCGCCGTCCTTCGGGATTAAACTCCCACATACGGAGAGGCCGCCGCTGACATGGCAGGGTCCGGCGGACTAGCATTACTTGAACGATGTTCACGAGATCAATGCCCTTCTCGGTAAGGCTTCGGATGCGACTTTGCAAAGTCTGCATCTCATTGACGGATCCCCAGTCCAATCCTTTATTGATCCATGAAGCGAGCTGAGTTGGAGGGCCAGGTCGGAACGTAGGTGTGGCCGCCCACTTGGAGCCCTGCGGCTCGTTGATATAAAACCACCCCTGCTGCCATAGGTCGGAAGATTTGGCGAAAGATCCTTCGGGCCAAACCGCGCCGGCCAGCTTGCCTATTATGACGCTGCCGCACTCCGCCTGCTCCTCCTCTGCCACTTTCGGCCTCACGTCAAAGGTCTTGAGCCACAAACCAAAGTGCGGAGGAGTCCAGAGGAAGGCCTCACACGTGACGATAAATGACGAGATGAGGAGAATAGAATCCGGGGCCAGATCGTGAAAATCTAGCCCATAGTAGAACCTAAGCCCCTGGACGAAGGGGTTAAGCGCGAACCCTAGCCCATGAAGGAAGTGGGATACGAATACTACTCTCTCGCCAGATCTGGGGGTTGGTATAACTTGCCCCTGTGCTGGAAGCCGATGAAGGATTTCCAGGGTCAGGTACCTCACTGCACGGAGCTTCACGATATCCTCCTCCATGACAGAAGAAGCCACCCACTGGCCCTAACGGTTGGATCCAGACATGATTGAGGCTAGTGGCGATTGGAACCCGAGGATTGGAACTTGGGGTGGCTGGTGTTGAGGAAGGAGCAAGCGCAAGGGAAGACGACAAGACTGGGTCTCTATATAAAGGCCCCGAATACTGGGTGTCTCCCCCTGGGTCTCTAAACTTACCTATCATAAAGGAGTTGTACCCAGGGGACGGTTGGGTTACCCACGCCTGCCTTAATGAAGATCCCGTAAATAAGGGGACACGATCTCTGCTTTGACGAGACGTGCCAATAAACCGCGCCCCGAGACGTGGGGCGGCTCGCTAGCCAACGGTTGGAAATAGCAACCGGGCGGGCATGATGCGATGTCATGAACAGTTATCAACAAGTGGGGGTCGTGAGATATCGTATTCTCTATAATTATATACACAGGTCCGGATATATTTACTTCATCCGAAGACTATTCTGGAGTTCGGAAGGAGGGAACCCACCTTGCAATGCCGAAGACGAATCTGCGCGCCGAATTCCACGTCATCGAAGCCAGGTTCAGGGGCTAGTGAGGGAGTCCTGGACTAAGGGGTCCTCGGATGTCCGGCCTGTTATCCATGGGACGGACTGATGGGCTGTGAAGACACGAAGACCGAAGACCATACTCGTATCCGGATTGGACTCTACTTGGCGTGGAAGGCAAGCTAGGCGACCACAATGAAGATTCCTTCTTATGTAACCGACTCCATGTAAACCCTAGATCTCCCCCCCGGTGTCTATAAACCGGAGAGCATAGTCCGGATCGGGGACATTCATTACCATATACACATAGGCTAGACTTCTTGGGTTTAGCCATTACGATCTTGTGGTAGATCAACTCTTGTAATACTCATATTCATCAAGATCAATCAAGCAGGAAGTAGGGTATTACCTCCACAGAGAGGGCCCGAACCTGGGTAAACATCGTGTCCCCCGTCTCCTGTTACCATTGATCCTAGACGCACAGTTCGGAACCCCCTACCCGAGATCCGCCGGTTTTGACACCGACAGGCACAATATGGGCATTCCGCTTCACCTTCTCCAGCAACCAGAATGTCTTTCGCCTCTCTCTTTACAATCTTTAGTACAACTGTGGTTCATCGTTCTTTACTTGGTGCTTCTGTAGTTCTTCAGTATATGTACTTGTGCATCGAATTATGCATTCATGGTTGAACCTATATTTATAATAAACATGGTTGGATATGAAATAAGTGATTGCCTACTTTCAAATTCAAAACATGTGATTTTTAAATTAGGGATTACACTGCACACGGTTTGCGAAAGCGAAACGTCTGCGATAGACGTGGAGATCAGAAACGTTTCTAGGATCCACTACGTGTGCGATAAATCTCCACCGCACACACGACATCCTCTTGAAAACTGTTTGCGTTAGGCCACCTTGCGCAAACGTCTACCACATAAAAACTGTGTGTGATGGACAGCCTTTGCCACACCGTTTCTTCTACGCACCGTGTGTGATGCATTCAATAACGCAAACGATAAAATTGTTAATATTGTGTGCAATGGCAATGCTATCACAAACGATTTAACGGGGAAAATTGTGTGTGATGTACCTGTGAACGGAAACGTTTTCCTTGGAGCGACTGTGTGGGATGTACATACGAACAGAAACGTTTAGCGGGGACTGACTGTGTGGGATGTACTTGTGACCGGAAACAATTTCGCCTGTATAATTGTATTGTTTTAGCTCTACTGTACGTATTATCGTATTTGAGCGCTCGTCGGTCGCACACAACCTCATTTTGCCGAGCATGTGTGCCAGGAGGGCATATCCCCGACGGTTTTTGGGTCGTGTGGGAAGGACCCCCTATCGCCCACACTCACTTGGTGACGGTTCCATACGCCATCACGGAAACGGATTAAAAACCGTTTGTATAGCACCAACACGTACCAGTGACAATAACTCACTCGAAGGACAGAAGACCTAGGGTCACCTCTGGATAGCAACAGTCGGTCATTCACTCTGTCACCTTAAAGATCATTAAACGTGGGCGTTACCAGTAATGTTCGTGTCATTATATTCTCATTGAACCCTTGCGTAACCGAGGGTTGCGAGGGGTCGGCGTACTCTATATGAGCCACCCTCCCCTCTTGCAAAAGGGTTCACACCCCCTGTAACTCAACACTCCAATCAGCAAAGCCTCCGCGGCACCGAGACGTAGGGCTGTTACCTCCTCCGAGAGGGGCCTGAACTCGTAAACCCAAGTGTACAACCTTGCCGTAGCTAGGCACTGCCCTCTCCTAGTACCCCCATCTCTACTGTCAGATCCGTTCCCACGACAATAAGCCTGTGGCGAGCGAAGGCGGTCTTCGGCGACCGCAGATACACTGTGTTGACAACCGGTCCAACTGCCCGCGTGTAATCATCGATGCCTTCAACTTGCCCTAGGTGGAGGACACCACCTTCAGCGCTAGAGCGGCACCCTTTCCCTTGTCGACGGGCTGGTAAGCCTTCCTCGGGCGATATTCTCTGGCCATTACTTTTTGAAGTGGTGGAAAGCTACGGTTCATGAGAGAAACGATGCCGCGATAAAGAACTTGGAATTGTGGGAGTTCTAGAGGGCTTGGAGCGCGAGGAAGAAGATGTCTGTGAGGGAAGTGAGAGCGTAGAGCTCTTCCTTGTATTGCCTCCTCCCTTTTATAGGGAGGGGCAAAACGGAGTGGCGACAGCTTAGTGTTGCCACACGGCAACAAATCTCTTCGCATCCCCGCATTAAATGTTAGTGACGCACAGGGATCGAGGGGTTATCGTTAGTCCTTGTGCAGGGATCAAAGTGCATGTCCCTCTCGATGGGACATGGCCTTAGTGTCCCTAACCCACTCCCGCACGACATATTGACCGTCAGGTCAAGGCACACATGTGGCCTGGTGGGCCCATGGATAAGACCGAGCTCCTTAGTCAAAACTGGGCAAGAGGACTTTCGAGATGCTACGTGAGAACTTGTCCCGCCCAATGATGAGCTGCGTGAGAAAACTTTTTGGCATGCAGTTCATTTTCCTCCTTCGGCATTTCCAAGATCAAGGTGGTTCACATCACCTCGGAAAGCCGCTCGGCAAATAGAGGTCGGTTGCATGATGGCACTATTCGAAAGACTTTTATTGAACCTTGTCGGTGCAACAAACCATGGGTCTGTTGCCCAGACTGTGCACAGGCACAAGAGCAAGATTGAAGTACCGACCTAAGTCAGAGTTCAAAGAACCAAGAGATTCGAAGAACCAACATGTAGCTCAGAGAGATTAAGGCCAAGCCAGAGCAGCAGGGTATCTGCAAGAGAAGGCCTCCTTTGCCGGGCAAGCGAGCCCGGTAAGGAGTGAGGCCACCCCAAGAAGCAGGCGCCCGAGGCACCCCGACAGGGCCGGCCGGGGCTCGCGGAGGCAAAACCACCTCACCAACCACTCCAGCGTGACCCACGTCGTCGATCAATGCAGTGTCAAGCCGCAAGGTGATTAAGTGGCAACCATTCGCCACATGGCAGCCATTTCCTACAGAAGAAACCCACAGATGACACCCGTCCTGCGACGTGTCAAGAGAATAGGCGCGGAGCTGGCAAGATAGCCGGCAAGCCTTGCCGGGCAACCAGTGATGTGACACTACGCGGTGCATTTAATGCGCCATGTCAGCCTGCAGAGTTAGGTATGATAGCACTGTTTTCTATCATATCAGTGCATAATGACTACTTTGCCATTGTGGTGACCCTTTATCTATAAAAGGAGGCCCATGGCACCCGTAGAAAGGGTTGGAAAGTTGATGAACCCAGGCCCCCATACGCGCGTAGTCACTACTGCCCTAAGGCAGCCCCTGCCGGGCAAGTGTACTATGCTTCACCACCTCCATTCCACCATCAATCCACCAAAGCAGGAGTAGGGTTTTATGCCTCACGGCGGCCCGAACCTGGGTAAATTTCTTGTGTGCTTTCTGTCGTGCTGTCGTACGCTGGTCTGCTCTTTGTGCAACGCGACGTCCCCCTGCCGAACCAGCAAGGGGCCTCCTGGTCCCATATGTGGCCGCGGATATCCCGCGACATCTTTGGCGTGCCGGCTAGGGGGATCGCTTGCGCGAACCTGAAAGCGTGCGCAGCCTGTCATCTTCATCACCATATTCATCTTTGACGACGCCATCGACCATGGCGCCCAAGAAGAAGTCCGGTACTTTGGCCCATCCATCCACCTCGAAGGCTCCGCTGCCCGTGGCCTCGAATGCCGCAGGGGATGCGGAGGCAAGCGAGGACATGAACGCTGCTGGGGACATGGTCATTGGAGCAGGTGGCGCCATCACCACTTCTCCCGCGGCCGACATGGGGGCAGGAGATATCGGAGGAGAACAGCATCAGCAGCGCCTCGACAGAGCCGCTGACCCTCGAGCACCACCGCCGTGCAACCCCGCTGCCCAGGTGGTCGTCCCACAGCAGCGTGGGGCGCGGCACCGCCGCCACCGCCGTGCAACCCCGCTGCCCAGGTGGTCGTCCCACAGCAGCGTGGGGCGCGGCACCGCCGCCATCGCCGCCACTGGCACCGTCAGGAGCCAGGTGAAGGTGCAGTCGACGTCAACAACATCTATGCCAAGCACAGCCATGGAGGCTATGGCGCGAGCTCAGCTGCTATTGAGGTTTTCGCCGGCAGCCGAACAGATGGATGAATGGCATGCCACCATCCAAAGCCTGCTCGGTTTCGCCGAAGCTGGGGGCTCACGACGAGCTGGCCCGCTACAACCTCCCTAAGCGACAGCAACCGCCCGTACTGCCGGCCAAACAGAGGGGGCCGTCCCCACGGTGCAGTCTCCACCACGGCAGCCGACGCGGGCGCAGCAGAATCAAGACCCGACAACGTCTCGATGGCCTCTTCTGGCCCTCAAGCACGTCCAGGCCAACGTCGAGCCTTGGAGGATAGGTGGCGGGGAGACGCATGCGTCGTCATAGATCGATGCTGCGGCGACCTCCGCCAGACCGATGGGTGCGGCGGCATCAACGTCGACGAGCCTGTGCTCGGTGTTGGTGGGTGCCTACCTTTCGAGGTCTGCTGCCCTACCTTTACACGAGAACTGCGGCAAGTCCGTGTTGGAGATATGCCCTAGAGGCAATCATGTATGATGATATTTCCTATGTGTTTATGAATAAAGATAGTCCTTGGACATTATCAATGATGTGTATCAGTAAGTATGTGACTTGTTTGTGGGACTATGCATTGTATGATGACTGTCCTAAAAGGTCCCTAGTCGAAAGGGCTGTGTGGACGCGCAGCCAACTAGACTAGCATATGACACGGCCGATGGTTTGGTCTCACTAGACATGTGGCATTGGATGCTAACCGGATAATATGAACTTGGAAGGATCTAGCCGGATTTGAGGTAGTCGGATCCGAGTCGAGATAAGGTCCGAGTCGGACATACCCAACTATGAGGCGTAGTGATATGTCATCTGTGAGTCTCTAGTACAACATATGTTCTATGTCCTAAGACCTGAGCTGGCACATGTACTAGGGATGGTGACAGACTTGCTTTGGGCCGACCAAATGCTACTCCGTGACTGGGCAGTTACAAAGGTAGGTTTTAGGCTTGTCCAGACCCATGCTGCGAGACATGGTCGAGCAAGATGGGATTTTACCCTCCGATAAGGAGAGATATACTCTGGGCCCCTCATGTGATCCGGCCAGGATAAGCTCATGGCCATGCGACAAGGATTATGAGATAATCTGGTTTGTGGTCGGCATCACTAGAACGAGAAAGAGGTTGGGCTAGCACAAGTATGACAGACTCGCCTTGAGCCCGACAACATATATCGTGTGGCAAAAGGAATGGAAGTATGATGTACATGTTCGCCTAACCAGCTTCATAGTCTGCTTGGTGTTCGGCATGCCTTGCTAGGGGCCGCTACCAACCGTGCAGTTCGGAGGTGATCCGAACTGCGACCAAGCCGGCTTGAACCTAAGGGGTCGCCTGCTTAAGGGAAGGAACCTATGAGGTCGGATCTGGGGACACTGGTCGGATGTGATCCGAGCTGTATTCGGATATTGGCCGAGTAGACTTATGGGCTTTAGGGTCCGTGCGAGGCCCAAGTGTTGAGCCCACGACGGATGCCTATATAAAGTGGGGTGCGGCACACTCATGCGGTTGATCGCTTCGGCGTTGTCACTAGGGTTTGCATGTGTTGCGAATAGACATACCTCCACTCGCCGCCGGTTGTGTGATCGGACCTAGCAGTCCGCCGCACGACGTTCCTCCTGCACGCGCGGATACCGTTAGAGGCGGTGCACTTGCGCCGCTCCGGCGATCCTGTACGTGGGAACCGACGACCGGCTGTTCGAGGGAGATCGGACGAGGAGGAGACGATCCACGCGGACGCGCTGCCCCAACTCTTCTTCCGCTGCACGGCACTGCGCGTCTAGTGGTTACGAACTGTGATCCATCTCCCGTAGCATGTTCTTGGTTGTTCTGCGTGTAGGAAATTTTAATTTGCAGTCGACGCACCCTACCGTAGAACCCAACAGTCTGTTGGCCATCCGTACACATGTTCAAGACAGAGATACCTGAGAAGTATGACGGGAGGCTGAACCCGGCAGAGTTCCTGAGCATCTACACCATCGCTGTTCAGGCTGCCGGGGGAAGAGATGGGAAGGTGTTCGCCAACTACTTCCCTTTGGCCCTCAAGTCCAACGTGAGGTCTTGGCTGATGCACCTGCCAGAGAACTCCATTTCGTCATGGGCAGACCTGTGCGACGAGTTCATCAGTGCCTTCACCGGTGGCCACCAAGAGCCCGGCAGGCCCAGCGACCTGCAACTTCTTCAGCAGAAGGAAGGAGAAACTCTCCGTAAGTATTTGCAGAGATTTAGTAAAGTTCATAGAAATATTCCAAATATCCATCCGGCAACCGTTATAGCAGCTTTCCAGTCCAATGTGCACAACCGTCGCATTCGTTCCAAGATGAACATGTGGTTGCCCAAGACTGTGAAGGAGCTATACACACTGGTGGATAAGTGTGCTCGGGTGGAGGAAGGAAGGAAGTCGCCCGGAGAGGAAGGTTGCACCAATGTTGATTCAGAGGATGAGGATGAATCAACCAGTCAGAGAAAGGGCAAGAAGTGCGGTAAGAAGCCAAGAGATAAGGCAGTGATGACTGTGGAAGGTTCGGGCACACCTAGTACCGGCAAGAAGGCCAAGGTTGAGGCCCCTGGAAAGGAAGCTGCCACTTGCGCTGCCTACCGGGAAGCCGCCGCCGCCGAGAAAGCTGGGAAAGGTGATGGGCCGTACAGCAAGATCCATTGGACCAAGGGCCATGACCTTCAGGAGTGTTACCAGGTTGAGCAGCTTGTCAAGAAACAAAGGGCAGAATATGATAAGCGTGACAAGGAAAAAGGTCAGAATGCCGCTGGCGGTAAGGGCCGAGGCGGTGAGGCAAATCGCCCCAGCAAACCCTTTCAGAACCAAGGAAATCCCGCCAGGGGTCAAGAGAAGGAAATTTGTGATGATGTGAGTGATGGAGGGGATGAAGAGGGAACCAGTGAGCAGGAGTTTCAGAAGGCCACTGACGCCCTATACATTGATGGGGGTGCATCTTTGCACACCTCTCACCGCCAACTCAAGCGATGGGCACGAGAGATCAATGTCGTGGAGCCAGCACCAGAGGCCCGGAAGCCGCTCAAATGGTCCCGCACGCCCATCATCATTGATGAGGAGGATCACCCTGGCTGCACCACTGGGGTAGGATGTTTGCCATTGTTGGTCTCCCAACAATTCGCAACCTCAAGGTCACAAAGATGCTAGTGGATGGCGGGGCCGGGTTGAATCTGATTTCCCCGGCAGTCATCAGCAAGCTTCAGATAGGAGAAGAAGAGCTAGAGGTTACCGACATGTTTCAAGGAGTTAATCCCGGCAGGAGCCATCCCAAAGGGAATATTACATTGCCGGTGATGTTTGGGGGAGAACTGAATTGTCGGACTGAGAAGATTGTGTTTGATGTGGTTGATCTCCCCCTGCCGTACAATGGGATTCTTGGATGCCCGGCCCTGGCCAAGTTCATGGCGGCATCCCACTATGCTTACAACACCTTGAAGATGCCCGGGCCACTAGGAGTCATCACTATCCCATCGGATGAGAAGGATGCAATTATCTGTGTGGACAAGATGTACCGGGATGCAGTCATAGCAGAGGCAGCGGCAGCCCCCGCCAAACAAAGCAAAGGAAAGAAGAGGGATTGTAGGACCTCCGGCAAGGACTCCAGGAAGCATGCCCCCTCTGAGTGCACGGCACCCGTTGACGATGTGTCGGAGTGTTCCAACAACAAGAGATCCAAGGTTGCTGCACACCAAGTGAAGAAGGTCCCGGCAGGGCTGGCTGGCATTGATGGTACTTTCACCATCAGCGCCGCCCTCGATGACAAATAGGAAAGCGCGCTCATTGCCTTCCTGTGGGCGAATATCGATGTGTTTGCCTGGCAACCATATGATATCCCCGGTGTTCCTAGGGAGGTAATTGAGCACCACCTTGTTGTCTGCCCACATGCCCGACCTGTCAAACAGAAAGTCCAGAAGCAGGCCTTGGAGAGGCAGCAGTTCATTGGCGAAGAGATCAAGAAACTGGAGGCAGCTGGTTTGGTCAAAGGAGTACTGCATCCTACGTGGTTAGCAAATCCAGTGGTAGTCCAGAAGGTTAATGGGAATGGAGGCTTTGCATCGATTTCACATATCCCAACAAGGCTTACCTGAAGGACCCATTTCCCTTGCCGCGCATCGACCAGATTGTGGATTCCACTTCAGGTTGTGATTTGCTCTCCTTTCTGGATGCGTACTTCGGATATCACCAGATCTTCATGTCCAAAGATGAAGAGAAGACGTCGTTCATCACTCCATCTGGTACATACTACTTTGTCTGCATGCCATTCGTACTAAAGAGTGTCGGATCTACTTTTGCAAGGGAAGTCCAGATTGGTTTTGAGCCATAGTTACACAGAAATATAGAAGCCTATATGGATGATATCATGGTCAAAACCAAGGATAAGGCCACCCTTATCCAGGATTTGGAGGACACATTTGCTAATCTGTGCAAGATCAATTTGAAGCTTAATCCGGAAAAGTGTGTGTTTGGTGTTCCCTACGGCAAGCTACTTGGTTTCTTCGTGTCCCATCGGGGGATCGAAGCTAACCCCGACAAGATCAGAGCCATCAAATAGATCCAAGCGCCAAGGACAGTTAAGGATATGAGGCGCTTAACAGGATGTGTTGCCACGCTAAGTAGATTCATCTCCAAGTCTTCCGAGTGTGCCCTGTCGTTCTTTAAAATTTTGAAGAAGGCAGGGCCTATGAAGCGGACCCCGGAAGCAGATGCAGCTCTACAGGAGTTGAAGGCCTACCTATTGTCTGTGCCTACCTTGGTTGCGCCCAAACCCCAAGAACTGTTGTTGCTATACTTGGCGGCAACCAACTAAGTGGTCAGTGCGGCCTTGGTAGCGCAGTGAGAAGTGGATGAGGCAGAAAGCAAGCAGAAAACATCAGAGTCAGATAAGGATCAGGACAACAATGAGCACGGCAACGAGAACAACCCCAAGGACGTGGCAAGGAAGAAAGTGGTGCAGCGCCCAGTATACTTCGTCGGCTCCTTGTTACAGGGGGCTAGATCGAGGTACTCTGGTGTGCAGAAGTTGATCTTTGGTGTCATTATGGCCTCAAGGAAACTGCGCCACTACTTCCAAGCCCACGAGATCACGGTTGTCACTCGTTTTCCGTTGCAAAGGATACTCCGAAACCCTGAGGCTACTGGCACAATAGTACAGTGGGCATTGGAACTATCCAGCTTTGGTTTGAAGTTTGAGAGCACATCAACTATTCAGAGCAGGGCACTGGCAGAGTTTATTGTAGAATGGATGCCAACCCCTGATGAGGAAGTGACAGGGACAGCTATCCCTGGCAAGGAATCACCCCAAGAATGGATTAGTATTTTGATGGTGCTTTTTCCCTACAAGGTGCAGGGGCTGGCGTCCTTCTTGTTGCCCCCTCCGAGGATCACTTGAAGTACATCATCGAAATGCATTTTGCCCGGGAAGAAGCCACCAACAATACAGCTGAGTATGAAGGGCTCCTTGCCGGGCTTAGGATTGCAGCAGAATTGGGAATTAAGAAGCTGATCATTCGAGGAGATTCACAGCTTGTGGTGAGACAAGTTAACAAGGATTATCAAAGCCCATTGATGGAGGCATGCGTCAAGGAAGTGAGGAGATTGGAGGAGCACTTTGACGGGTTGCAAACAGAGCACGTACCCCGTGCGGGAAACAGCATAGCTGATCACCTGTCGAAGTGTGCTGCGCAGAAGCTTCCTGTGGAACCAGGAACTTTTGTTCTTCGTCTCTCTCAGCCCTCCGTATCACTAGCAACAATGGCCCGAAAAAGGAGAAAGTTGGACTACGGTAAGCCTCTCTCGGTCGAGCCGTCCGCTCCCGGCAGAGACCCTGCCGGAAACAACTCCTCACAGCCTGCTAGACCACCCCCTCCAGCCGGGCCCATGGACCTCGCGAACGAGGCTGGTACTCCCGCAGCAGAGGAGGTGCCGCTAGTCCTCGTTGCCGAGCCCCAGGCTCCAACTTGGGCAAGGCACATTGTCCACTTCCTCCAGACCGGATAACTCCCGGCGACCAAGATGAAGCTGAAAAAGTAGCCCGGAGGGCCAGTATGTATCAGTTTGTCGATGACACTCTATACAGAAGGAGGCCCAATGGTGTGAAATTGAAGTGTGTCTGCCAGGAGGATGGAAAGGAACTGCTGGCTGAGATTCACAGAGGAATGTGCAGCTCCCACATTGGATCAAGGGCATTAGTTGGGAAAGCATTCCGACAAGGATTCTATTGGCCCACAGCCCTCCAAGATGCAGTCGAGCTCGTCACGACATTTGAAGCCTGTCAGTTCCATTCCAAGAAAACACACCTGCCTGCCCAAGCCCTTCAGACAATCCCTCTATCATGGCCATTTTCGGTCTGGGGGCTCGATATCCTCGGCCCCTTCCCCCGAGCAATCGGGGGCTTTGAATTCGTATTCATTGCCATCAACAAGTTTACAAAGAGGCCGAAAGTGACTGCCGTGAGAAAGGTGACTGCTCAGTCAGCTATCAAGTTCTTGAAAGAATTGGTGTGTCGTTTTGGAGTTCTGGCAAGGATCATCACCGACAACGGCACCTAGTTCACGAGCCACGCCTTATGCAATATGTTCGTACCCTCGGATGGAAGATCTCATTTGCCTCAGTGGCACACCCCTGGAGCAATGGACAAGCTAAGAGGGCGAACGCTGAAGTGCTATGTGGACTCAAGACAAGAACTTTTGATACGCTGCAGAAGCACGGCATGCGGTGGAACGAGGAGCTATCGGTAGTCTCTGGTCCCTCAAAACGACACCTAACCGAGCTACCGGGCAGACTCCCTTCTCCCTGGTCTACGGGGCAGAAGCAGTTATCCCCACGGAACACATTTACGGGTCCCCTCGAGTGCTTGCCTACGATGAAGTAGCGCAAGATCAGCACCGGCGTCACGACGCTGTGCTACTCGAGGAGAACCATCTCCGGGCTGCTATGCGTTTTGCACGCTACCAGCAAGCCCTGCGTCGCTATCATAGCCGCATGGTTCATGCCCAGTGTTTTGAGGAAGGTGACCTTGTCCTTAGGCACGTTCAGTCCGCCAAGGGTACAAACAAGCTATCACCAAAGTGGGAAGGCCCTTACCGGGTGGTACGAGTCACCAGACCAGGCACAGTCCGTCTGGAGACTGCAGATGGCACTCAGCTGCAAAACTCATGGAATATTGAGCATCTCCGCAAGTACTACCCGTAAGGCGCGGCTATCGGGCCCTGCCCGGCAGCCACCCTTTTGTATAGGCCTTGCCTCAGCTACATGTAACCCCTTGTACGAAGACGGGGCGATGACCCCATGCAAGAGAAAATAAAGAAGCGCTAAAGGGGGACCCCAACTATGATTGCATGCATGCATGCATGAGCACACCAAGATCACTGCATAAGCATTTCATGAGCATTTGCATATGCATATAGATAGGATTGCATCCTGCATTCATTCTCATCTACATGAAGTTGCAGGTTCCTGCCGTGGACTTGGCTTCGACAAAGATTGAGAAGATTGCCCGGCACAGCGATCCCCGGCAAGCCAAGCAGATAAGTTCTACCTCCTGTCCATTAGTGTTCTGTAAAGCTATAACTTTGCATGAGAAACCCCCACTCCTCTTTTGATACTTAGGTGCTCCCATCCATGACTCGAACGTTGCTTCGGTCAGGATGGTCGCAGTGGCCTTTGGTAAAAAGGAGTTGGCGGGGGGCTGGTCCCTCTGTCTTTTCCCCGGCAGACAAGAAGGGTACCGGCAGGATAGCCTGCCGGGGAAAACTCATTTATTTACATTAAAGAGGCACCTCACCTCTGCACGGACATACACATGCACGGGTTCCCGGCAAGGTTCATCTTTTTCATTCATATGCTAACACAAGTACAAGCATTACAGAACACAAAGATGGACTCGAGGGATTATATTATTTGAATTAAAATTTGGCAAGTGCCGGCTGATTTAAGATTGAAAAAAGATAAGTGCCCTGTGATCCCCTCTTTTTGTTTTCCCTCCTTCAGGCACTGCGTCAGAAGGAGGAAAAGACGAGAAAAGGAGCACCCAAGCAGGAGCCCACCCCGGTCCCGTCAGGACTCGTTGGGCACGGCCTGACAAGACCGGGAGTGGCGAGGCTACGAAGGAGGAGTACGGGGACAGGGCGGCGCCTTCTGGTCGCCACCTCCAGAGCCAGCAAGAAGCCCCGGCTTGAGCGTCGGTGGAGTCATCCACCAAAGCTTAGCCGGAAGACTGCTGGAGGCGAGGAGAAGGCGCCAAGAGAACATCCCTCCCTGGCTATCACCCAAAGAGGCTGGTGATGATGGTGCCGGGAGGGGAGGGGAAGAGCGGAAAGACGAGGAGGCAGGTTGCCGGTCGGAGGCGAAGGCATCCAGGCCCTCGTACTCCAACCTGACCCCGTGCCACCCGCCTTCTCCGTCTTCCCTCGCTTCCTCCTCACCACCGCTGCTCTCGGGAAGCGCTAAGACTCTAGTCCGGCGCCTCCAGCGGAGAAACAGCAAGCAGCCAAAACGGCTAGGGGGCTTGAGGCACGCCACTCCCCTCCTTGGCGGGCAGGAAGGCGCGCCTCTCGTTGACAACAACCCCAAGACCTCCGGGAGGGGCAGTGCTGGGATTACCAACGATCTCCAGCCCCGCCTCCCGGTCGAGCCTCGAAGAAACCAAAAGGTTCACTGCGCCAAGGACTAGGCTCACTCCCCGAGCGTCAGCACCAACATGAGGCAACAATAACCCCAAGCAGGAGCCCGGGGGCTGGCCCCAGGCCCCTCTCTTCGACATAGCCAGCAGAAGCGAAAGATAAGAAGAGGAGGAATGCAAAGATGGATAACTCTGCCCTCCTCCGCCCCTCCCTTTTATAGGCCGGGCGGGGAGGGCAGCTGCTCCATCAACGGGCGGCCACCGTCCTCCTCCACCAAATCAAGATGACCGGGCCCTCACCATGATGCTCTCCCGCGCCACGCGCCTCCGTTACCTACCCCGCGCGATGCATCAGCATACGTGGCCAAGGATAAGGGCGCGCTGTGGGAAGAGTAAATTGGTAGTTTCTACCCCGTGCATTAGAGTCATTCATGGGCCATCACTAGAGCGGCCCCACCACTATTGGCTTTACACCATGCGCAGGGAAACCGCAAACCAGCCCGAAATCAAGGCTGATAAAGAGGCAATGAAGACCTCAAGAGGCCGACCCCTTCAGCAACCCTGCCTGTGCACTTATTAGGCCCTACCCCGATGACTCCCAGCAGCGCGTTCGGGGCAGGCCCGGGGGCTTCTGCCGGTGCAACAAACCCTGGGTCTGTTGCCCAGACTGTGCACAGGCACAAGAGCAAGATTGAAGTACCAGCCCAAGTCAGAGTTCAAAGAACCAAGAGATTCGAAGAACCAACATGCATCTCAAAGAGATTAAGGCCAAGCCAAAGCAACAGGGTATCGCCAAGAGAAGGCCTCCTTTGCCGGGCAGGCGAGCCCGGCAAGGGGCGAGGCCACCCCCAGAAGCAGGCGCCCGGCGCCCCTGCAGGAACTCCCGGGGCTCGTGGAGGCAAAACCACCACACCAACCACTCCAGCACGACCCATGTCGTCGATCAATGCGGTGTCAAGCCGCAAGGTGATTAAGTGGTAGCCATTCGCCACATGGCAGCCATTTCCTACAGAAGAAACCCACAGATGACACCCGTCCTGCGACGTGTCAAGAGAACAGGCGCGGAGCTGGCAAGATAGCCCGGCAAGCCTTGTCGAGCAACCAGTGATGTGACACTAAGCGGTGCATTTAATGCGCCCTGTCAGCCCGCAGAGTTAGGTATGATAGCACTGTTTGCTATCATACCAGTGCATACTGACTACTTTGCCATTGTGGTGACCCCTTTACCTATAAAAGGAGGCCCATGGCACCCGTAGCAAGGGTTGGAAAGTTGATGAACCCAGACCCACATACGCGTGTAGTCGCTACTGCCCTAAGGCAGCCCCTGCCGGGCAAGTGTACTATGCTTCACCACCTCCATTCCACCATCAATCCACCAAAGCAGGAGTACGCCTCGCGGCGGCCCGAACCTGAGCAAATTGCTTGTGTGCTCTTTGTCGTGCTGTCATACACTAGTATGCTCTTTGTGCAACACGACGTCCCCCTACCAAACCAGCAAGGGGCCTCCTGGTCCCATAGGTGGCCGCGGATATCCCGCGACAAACCTATTTCAAGACCGGTGACCGAAGACAATGAGCAGCTTGGAAGGACTGAGGTGCTGCCAACTTTAAGACCAGATTTGTCCGATTCAGGGCTCCACAGACCCTCAAAGGTTCGAACTCTGGGGCGTGTGTGAAGATCTCAACGTCTCGAGCCTACCAGCTCGTTGCCCTATAGCCTAGCTTTGCCGGATTCACGTCAGCGAGGAAGAAGATGGACACAACAGTTTTCCCAGGTTGGGGCCACCTTGCGGTGTAAAACCCTGATACGTCTCCAACGTATCAATAATTCATGAAGTATTCACGCCATTATATTATCATTCTTGGATGTTTTACAATCATTTTATAGCAACTTTATATCATTTTTTGGGACTAACCTATTGACATAGTGCCCAGTGCCACTTGTTGTTTTTTGCTTGTTTTTTACATCGCGGAAAATCAATACCAAACGGAGTCCAAACACAGCGAATCTTTTTGGAGATTTTTTCTGGACCAGAAGACACCCGGTGGGCCAAAGAAGTGCCACAGGGGAGCTCCGAGGAGAGCACAACCCACCTGGGCGCGCCTCGGGGCCCAGGCGCACCCAGGAGGGTTGTGCCCACCTCGGTGGCCTCCCGCTCCGCTTCATTGCCCTATAAATTGTCAAATACTCCAAAAAAACCGAGGTAACCCTAGATCATAAGTTCCGCCGCCGCAAGCCTCCGTAGCCACAAAAACCAATCTAGACCCCGTTTCGGCACTCCGCCGGAGGGGGAAATCATCACCGGTGGCCATCTTCATCATCCTGGCGACCACCATGATGAGGAGGGAGTGGTCCACCCTCGGGGCTGAGGGTTTGTACCAATAGCTATGTGTTTAATCTCTCTCTCTCTCTCTCTCTCGTGTTCTTGAGATGTCACGATCTTGATGTATCGCGGGCTCTGTTAATATAGTTGGATCATATGGTGTTTTCCCCTCTCTATGTTGTTTTGAATTGAGTTTTCCCTTTGAGATTTTGTTTTATCGGATTGGATACTTTTATGGATTTGAGAGCACTTGATATATGTCTTGCATATGAATACCCGTGGTGACACTAGGTTATTATATTGATTCACTTGATATATGTTTTGGCACTCAACACGCGGATTCCCGAGGTGACATTGGAATAATCTATGCATAGGGGTTGATGCATGTTCTTGTCTTTGTTTCTCCGGTAGAAATCTTGGGGCACTCTTAGAGGTTCTTTGTGTTGGATCGAGTATTATGAATCTGAAATTGTTTGATGCATATCGTATAATTAACTCATGGATACTTGTGGTGACATTGGAGTATCTAGGTGACATTATAGTTGGTTGATGCGTATCATATGGTGTTATTTTAGTACGAACTCTTTGATAGATCGAACGGAAAGAATAACTTTGTGTTATTTTAGTACGAACTCTTGAATAGATCGAACGGAAAGAATAGCTTTGAGGTGGTTTCGTACCCTACAAACAATTTCTTCTTATGTTCTCCGCTAGATAAGAACTTTGGAGTGATTCTTCATTGCATGTTGAGGGATGGTTATGTAATCCAATTAGATTAGCATTGTTGAGAGATTGCACTAGCGAAAGTATAGACCCTAGGCCTCATTTTCAAGCATTGCAATACCATCTGTGCTCACTTTTGTTAGTTGCTACCTTGCTGTTTTTTTATTGCTATTACAAAAATCTATATCTACTATCATTACTACACTTGTATCACCATCTCTTCGCCGAACTAGTGAACCTATACAAATTACCATTGTATTTGGTGTGTTGTGGACACAAGAGACTTATTATTATTTGGTTGCAGGGTTGTTCGAGACAGACCATCTTCAACCTATGCCTCCCACGGATTGATAAACCTTAGGTCATCCACTTGAGGGAAAATTGCTTCGGTCCTACAAAACTCTGCGCTTGGAGGCCCAACACGAGTCTACAAGAAACAAGTTGTGTAGTAGACATCAAGCTCTATTCTGGCATTGTTACCGGGGAGGTGAGTGCTTGAAGGTATATCTTTAGATCTTGCAATTTATTCTTTTTGTTTCTTGTTTTATCACTAGTTTGGTTCGTAAAAAGAAAACTACAAAAAATGGAACTGAGGTTGCATCATATTATTCATCTTTATAATGTCTTTCATGAAAATGATGGGAAGTAAAATTGTGCTCAATTGATAGAAGAAGAATTCTATAAAATGTTTGACAAAAAATCTTTGAATGATGAGCATGATTGCAATGTTGTTAGTATGAATTCTTTTAATATTCATGATGCTAATGATATGCAAAACCATAAGCTTGGGGAAGCTATGGTTGATGAAGATGATACTTTTAGTCCAACAAGATTTGATGTGCAAATTTGTTATAATGATTGCATGCCTCCTATTTATGATGATTATAATGATGAAAGTGGATTTGAAGAGGTCATGACTTTATTTAATGATGAATCCACTACTTTGGAAGAGGTTTGAATTGACTATGATAAAAAAGTTGCTATCTATGATGATTATGGTGATCACATGTATATGCTATAAAGAATAATGATAACCATGAAACATGTCATCATGATTTTAATTTTCAATCACATGATAGTTATTTTGTTGAGTTTGCTCCCACTACTATTCATGAGAATAAATTTGCTTACGTGGAGAGTAATAAAATTTCTATGCTTGTGGATCATGAAAACAATGCTTTATGTGCTAGCTATATTGCTGAATTCATTCATGATGATACTGAAAATTACTATAAAAGAGGAACATATGCTTGTAGGTATTGCAAAAATATCAAATTTCCTCTCTATGTGTTGAAAATCTTGAAGTTTTGCTTGTTTTTCCTTCCTATGCTAGTTGATTCTTGTTCCCATAAATTGTTTGCTCACAAAATCCCTATGCATAGGAAGTGGGTTAGACTTAAATGTGCTAGTCATATGCTTCATGATGCTCCTGTTGTGTTTCAATTCTTTACTTTTATGTGAGCATCATCGAAATCATCATGCCTAGCTTAAATGGCATAAAAGAAAAGCGCTTGTTGGGAGACAACACAACACTTTTACCTGTTGTTTTTGTGTGTTCACATGATTAAGATACTGCAGTAATCATGTTTTATAGCCTTTGTTTCAATAAAGTGCCAAGTAAAGCCTTTGGGATAGTGTGGATGGTAGTTGACTTGATTCTGTGCAAAAACAGAAACTTTTGCTTCCAGAAACAAAATTGTTTAAATTCACTGGAACGTGATAAAATACTGAATTTTTTACATATGATTTATATACAAATTCTCTACGTTGTCCTAATTTTTCAAAATGTTTGGAGTAGTAGAAGTATGGTAGTTGTCCAGATCATTACAGACTGTTCTGTTTTTTGACAGATTCTGTTTTCAATCCATAGTTTGCTTGTTTCCTAGTTTCTATGGCTTATATTGCTCAATATAATTTTTTTAAATGATGTGCTATAGTAGGCATTGTGTGGAAACAATAATGAATCTTGTCTTTGACAGTACCAGAGTAAAATGGTTTGCTCTTTATCATACTAACCTATCTCACGAAGTTCCGTTAAGTTTTGTGTGATTGAAGTTTTCAAGTTTTGGGTGAGATATCGATATGAGGAGAATAAGGAGTGACAAGACCCTAAGATTGGGGATGCCCAAGGCACCCCAAGGTAATATTCAAGGAAGATCCAAGCAACTAAGCTTGGGGATGCCCCGGAAGGCATCCCCCTTTCGTCTCCAACAATATCGGTAACCTTACTTGAGGCTATATTTTCATTCGTCACATGATATGAGTTTTGCTTGGAGCATCATTTTATTTTGTTAGGATTTGCTTGATGTTATTTATAGTAATGTTTTGCATCTTTTATTTCAATAAAAATGTCAAGGATAGCCTTTACCATGCTTCTTTATAAGTATATAAGTTGTTGTTTCAAAACATAAAGTTTATCGCTGTTGCCAAAATTCCCGAGAAAATTAAGAATGTGATAAAATGTTGAATTTTTTGTACGATAAGCTATGATGAATTTTCTACAGAGTGGTGAATTTTTACAAATTTTGGAGTTACAGAAGTATTAATACTCTTGCATTCTTTACAGCTGCACTGTTTTGACAGATTGCTATTATGTTTGCATATGTTTGCTTGTTTAATGATTCTATTTGAGGATAGGAGTATTAAATATGCAGAGGCATTTAGTATGCAATGTTGAATAATAATTTTAGTGATTTGCTACAGTAGAGAATGATAAGGTTTTTGCATTGATTTATACTAACTTATCTCACGAGTTCTTGTTGAGTTTTGTGTGGATGAAGTTTTTGAGATTTAGGGAAACCGTGATATAAAAGGAATTAAGGAGACACAAAATTTCAAGATTGGGGATTCCCAAGGCATCCCAAGATAATATTTCAAGAAGTCTGAAGCATCTAAGCTTGGGGATGCCCCGGTAGGCATCCCACCTTTCTTCATCAACAATTATCGGTTAGTATCGGTTGAACCTAAGTTTTTGCTTCTTCACATGAGTTGTGCTATTCTTGGAATGTCATTTTATTTTGATGTTTTAATAAAATACTTAAATATGAAAGTTTTTAAATAAGAGAGAGTCCACAATTAGCTACCTATTTACTTAACTACTCGCTTGGTCTTCACTTATATCTTTTTGGAGTAGCTTGTCATTTACTCTTGTGCTTCACTTATATCCTATGAGTAAATTGTTGAATGAATTGAATATCATGAAGTTGAAATTATATCATGCCTAGCGGTAGCTTCACATTGGGTTTAGAAAGTGAAACCTTTTGAAGCTTGACAATCACAATATTGGTCATACAAGCAATTCATGAATTATTAGTATAAGGAAGAGAACTTTCACATGCAAATCTATTATCTTGGAAATCTTATATGATTGTGAATACCCATTAATTGTTTTCAAACTTGAGCAAATTAGTTCAAGTTGGACAAGGAAGACAACGTAATGAGTTATCGTTGTGTATATTTGCATAGAAGTTATATTGTCATGGATCCTCCAACATGTGGTGTTTGCCTAGGATCTTTTGCTAGCCAAAAATGCATACTAAGTAGAGATACTACTTGTGCATCCAAACCCCCCTTAAACCCAGTTTCTTTCCATGAGTGTCCACCATACCTACCTATGGATTGAATAAAATCCTTCAAGTAAGTTGTCATCGATGCATAAAGCAAAAAAATTGCTCCATAATATGTTTGATCTTTTATTGTAAGGGAAAATTGAGCGTTGTACGAACTTGTGATGGAAAGGTAATAAAAGCGACGGACTGCATAATAAAGGTTGCTATCATAAGGGGCAATATGACATGACGTTCCTTTGCATTAAGAGCTTGGGCATGCAAATAAAAAGCGCATGGCAACCTCTGCTTCCCTTTGTGAAGGGCCTATCTTTTACTTTTCAGTATTTACTTCTATGCAAAGAGTCAGTAGTATACATCCTAATTCAACCTCAATTATTCTCTAGTTGGCAATTATCTCTATGATAAATGAGTTGGGAGGCAAAATATTAAGCCCATATCTTTCTCTGTGTTCGATGGATGCCATTTGTTCTAAGAATATGCTTTGAGTACTAGCAATAATAGAAGACTATATGATGATTTAGTATGTGGAGCTCTTACTTAGGCTTTGTTGAATAAGTTGAATTGCAATTGCTTGGTGACTGAGAACATAGGTTGTTAAGTTCAAGAGAGTTCATTGTTTGAACCTTAACATGTGAATTTGTTACTACTTTATCATGATGAGTTCTATGAGAAAGAATTGTTGTTATGATGCTAGGAAAAGTGATTGAGATTATCATTTATCAAACTTTTGCACTTTGTTAGCATTCACACTTCATAAATTATTTCTTTTATCATTTACCTACTCGAGAACTAGTAGGAATTAAGCTTGGGGATGCTGATACGTCTCCAACGTATCTATAATTTATGAAGTAATCATGACGTTATATTATCATTCTTGGATGTTTTACAATCATTTTATAGCAACTTTATATCATTTTTGGGGACTAACCTATTGGCATAGTGCCCAGTGCCAATTGTTGTTTTTTGCTTGTTTTTACATCGCAGAAAATCAATACCAAACGGAGTCCAAACACAGCGAAACTTTTTGGAGATTTTTTCTGGATCAGAAGACACCCGATGTGCCAAAGAACTACCAGAGAGGAGCTCCGAGGAGAGCACAACCCACCAGGGCACACTTGGGGGCCCAGGCGCGCCCAGGTGGGTTGTGCCCACCTCGGTGGCCTCCCGTACCGCTTCTTCGCCCTATAAATTGTCAAATATTCCAAAAACCCTTGGGGTAACCCTAGATCAAAAGTTCCGCCACTGCAAGCCTCTGTAGCCACAAAAAACCAATCTAGACCCCGTTCCGGTACTCCGTCGGAGGGGGAAATCATCACCAGTGGCCATCTTCATCATCCCGACGGCCACCAAGATGAGGAGGGAGTAATCCACCCTCGAGGCTGAGGGTTCGTACCAGTAGCTATGTGTTTAATCTCTCCATCTTTCGTGTTCTTGAGATGTCACGATCTTGATGTATCACGGGCTTTGTTAATATAGTTGGATCATATGGTGTTTTCCCCTCTCTATCTTGTTGTGAATTGAGTTTTCCCTTTGAGATTTCGTTTTATCGGGTTGAATACTTTTATGGATTTGAGAACATTTGATATATGTCTTGCTATGAATACCTGCGGTGACAATCGGGTATCATATTGATTCACTTGATATATGTTTTGGCACTCAACTCGCGGATTCCCGAGGTGACATTGGGATAATCTATGCATAGGGGGTGATGCACGTTTTCGTCCTTGTTTCTCCGATAGAAATCTTGGGGCACTCTTTGAGGTTCTTTGTGTTGGATCGAGTATTATGAATCTGAAATTGTTTGATGCGTATCGTATAATTAACTCATGGATACTTGTGGTGACATTGGAGTATCTAGGTAACATTAGAGTTGGTTGATGCATATCATATGGTGTTATTTTAGTACGAACTCTTGGATAGATCAAACTGAAATAATAACTTTGTGTTATTTTAGTACGAACTCTTGAATAGATCGAACGGAAAGAATAGCTTTGAGGTGGTTTTGTACCCTACAAACAATTTCTTCTTATGTTCTCCGCTAGATAAGAACTTTGGAGTGATTCTTCATTGCACATTGAGGGATGGTTATGTGATCCAATTAGATTAGCATTGTTGAGAGATTGCACTAGCGAAAGTACGGACCCTATGCCTCATTCTCAAGCATTGCAATACCGTTTGTGCTCACTTTTGTTACTCGCTACCTTGCTGTTTTTTATTGTTACTATTACAAAAATTAATATCCACTATCGTTACTACACTTGTATCACCATCTCTTTGCCGAATTAGTGCACCTATACAAATTACCATTGTATTTGGCGTGTTGGGGACACAAAAGACTTATTATTATTTGGTTGCAGGGTTGTTCGAGATAGACCATCTTCAACCTACGCCTCCCACGAATTGAAAAACCTTAGGTCATCCACTTGAGGGAAATTGCTACTGTCCTACAAAACTCTGCGCTTGGAGGCCCAACACGAGTCTACAAGAAACAAGTTGTGTATTAGACATCAAACCCTACTCCTGCTTTGTGGTTCATTAACCTCACAAGGAGGTTTGGGGATGAACTAGTACAGTGGACGAGTTGGCTCGTGGGGGCTTGGGGGGTGAGACATGAGTCGACCCCTCCTATGGTGGTGGCTAACCTATATTTATAGTGGACTTGGTCCTCTTCCCCCGAAACGTAGGCGGGAAGGGATCCCACAGTGGCCAATTTGAATGGGGACAAGTAGTACATCTTATCCTAACGAAAGGTGGTCTTCGCCTACAAAGCTTCTGGTCGTGACGCAGCGGTGGGCTCGGCGATGACATCCGTCCTGCCGAACCTGTGTTCTTGGTCTCATTGCACCGGAATGGAAACCTTTGGGTGACTCCTTGGGAACCCGCGTTTGTCCTTGCTTCCTTAGCACCAAAGAGGCAACTGCCTCCTCTGTGCCTGCTGGCGCCCGCCTGGCCCTGGTCGTCATGACTTATGTCATCACAGCCTCGTGAGGTTGGGTACCTGCATAGAAAACTCCCCTCCTCGGGAGGCAGCCTGGGGAGGCCGCTCCCTCTGGAGGTCTTGGTGTCGTCGAGGCTAGAGCCCCCGCGAGGGTATTGTCTTGGTAGTCTTGCAGATGGGCCGTACTGGGCCGTCGAGCGAGCCACGCTGTGGGCCACAGGCACGCACGTCTGGGTAGACTCGTTCCTAGAACGCCGACAGTAGCCCCCGGGCCCAAGGCGCACTCGGGATGGCTTCGAGGCAAAGCCAAGGGGCAAGTATGAAGCGCCGCAAGCCCCAATCGCCGGCGGGGCAGGCTTGACGTGTGGCGCTTGACAGGACATGGACCCCTCCGCTCCCCCACGTCGCCTCGGCAACTACCCATGCTGACAAAAGACTGGCGCCCGCTACCGAGCCATCATTGCTTCCCTTCATTGCACGTCGAGGGATGGCAATGGGTACCCATTACCCGCGTACCCTGCGGGTAAAAGCCCTATTAGGGTAAGGGTATGGGACAAAAATTTACCCATGGGTACTTAAATGAGAAAATATCGTACCCATTGGGTAGAGAGGGTACGGGTATGGGATCGTATAACCCATGCCTGCGTACCCATGTACCCATCTAAATGTTGACAAGTGGGTTTCCTTTAATATCTTAATGCATTAATTTTCCCCTCCTAATCACGCTAGGTAAAAACTCTCATGTGTAGTCAAATTATCTCTATAATTTATCATGATTTTGTGAAATTAAAGTGTACGCCTATGTGTTGTTATTTATGATTATGTGTTGTTGTTTAACATTTTTATGTGTCACTTTATAGGCAAGTATTTTTGTTTATGAGGATGTGTTGTTGTTACAATATGTTGTTGTACATTGTTGTTTAAAACGTGTTGCTACTAATAATTTATGACTATATGTTGCTTTTACAACTATTTTGTACTCAATTGATGTGTTGTAAACGCGGGTATTTTTACCCGCGGGTACCCACATACCCTGTCGGGTGATGGGTATGAGAAAAAATTGTACCCTTGACGGGTATGGGTACGGGTGATGGGTAAGTTCAGGGGGGACGGGTAAGGGTATGGGGTGGCTCCACCCGTACCCATACCCTGTGGGTGCCATCCCTACCCAACTGAGAGCTTCTCCAGATCCGGTCGCGCTCCTCCCCCTTCCTACTCCTCCATCACCGAGACCGCGTGAATAGCGTCCGGGAAGGCGAAGCTTGCAGCGCAGGCCGCAAGCTCCTCCTCCTCTCCTGCACCAGCCCTCTGCGTGTCCTCCATCACCGAGGCGAAGCATCTCGCCGCCTTGCTCCCACAGACGGCAAGCAATGACAATGAGTGGAACGCGACCATCCTCTTGGTTGGCTCCGCCGAGCGAAGGACCCTGGTGCAGGCGGTTTATCCCTTCTTCCTCCACAGCGTCTTTGCAGGGCTCATCCCACCTTTCTCCGAGTTCTTCGATGCCGTCTTCAACCACTACCAGATCCAAGCTCTTCATCTTCAGCCGAACTCCATCCTCCTCCTATCCATCTTCGCCTTCTATTGTGAGGCTTTTGTGGGCGTGATGCCCTCCGTGCCGCTCCTTCGCCACTTCTTCTCCCTATAGCTGCACGACCCAACGCAGCGCTCCGGCTGCATGTCCTTCGCCGTGGTCCACAAGAGCAACATGATCATGAGGGACGGGAAGAATGTGGAAGGCTTCTGGCACCGCTGGGTCTTCCGGACACCAGAGGCCTCAACGAGCGGCTGGAGCTGCCGACTGAGCTGCCGG
Organism: Aegilops tauschii subsp. strangulata; assembly: GCF_002575655.3. Classification (NCBI taxonomy): domain Eukaryota; kingdom Viridiplantae; phylum Streptophyta; class Magnoliopsida; order Poales; family Poaceae; genus Aegilops; species Aegilops tauschii. The sequence goes on from NC_053039.3 coordinate 234,527,374, forward strand.
AGAAGCTTGATAGGTGGGGTCATGAGAAGTTCTCCGACCCCCAGGCCAAGCCTGTCCTGAGGAAGATGACCTCGCACATGGAAGCCCAGGTGCTGACGGGGGGCATGCTCGTGAAGGAGTTCCTGACGCAGCGGCTGGCGCCTCTTCAGTAGCACATGCGCCCCATCTGGGAGCTCCAGGGCACGTCGGATGACATCAGGCTGTGCTCTGAGAGCCTGATGGGCGAGGAGTTGGACAAGGCCATGAACGTCCTGCTCGGCAGCGACCCTGGGAACCTCCCGGAGGCCTGCGTCCCACTGTACCGCCGCGACGACCGCGAGAAGTTGGTCGCCTCCATGCCCGTCTTCAACGAGCTGGGGATCGCGTCGCCTGAACACCCCAACTCCCCGGTGCTGGTGTCCTTCAGCGACGGTGTCAACGGAGTGGGCGAGGAGGACTCGGAGGCGACCGAGGACGCCTATGCCGTGATGGAGGTGCACCCCCCCCCCCCCCCCGGTCGTAGAGTGAGTTTCTTTGTCAGCTTGAGGACAACGATGATACCAACAAACTCCCGGCCACTGACTCCCCTTGCACGGCCAGGTCCCTTAGGAGGTCAGGATCTGCTCTCCGTACCCCACAAGGATCGGGCCAGGTATCCCCGAAGAAAGGCGCACCGACGCCCTGATAAGTCTCCAACGTATCTATAATTTTTTATTGTTCCAATCTGTTATATTATCATTCTTGGATGTTTTACAATCACTTTATAGCAACTTCATATCATTTTCTGGGACTAACCTATTGACATAGTGCCCAGTGACAGTTGTTGTTTTTTTGCTTGTTTTTTACTTCGTAGAAAATCAATATCAAACGGTGTCCAAACGCAACGAAACTTTTTGTAGATTTTTTTTGGACCAGAACACATCCAGTGGGCCAAAGAAGTACCAGAGGGGTGCCCTGAGGGAGGCACAACCCACCTGGGCGCGCCTAGGGGCCCAGGCGCGCCCTGGTGGATTGTGCCCACGTCGGTGGCCTCCCGCACCGCCTCTTCGCCCTATAAATTCCCAAATATTCCAAAAATCTCGAAGATAACCCTAGATCAGAAGTACCGCCGCCGCAAGCCTCTGTATCCACGAAAAACCACTCTAGACCTCGTTCCGGCACTCCACCGGAGGGGGAAATCATCACCGGTGGCCATCTTCATCATCCCGGCGGCCACCATGATGAGGAGGGAGTAGTCCACCCTCGGGGCTGAGGGTTGATGTCTACGACGCAACCTTCTCCTTGTATACGTTGTTGGGCCTCCAAGTGCAGAGGTTTGTAGGACAGTAGCAAATTTCCCTCAAGTGGATGACCTAAGGTTTATCAATCCGTGGGAGGCATAGGATGAAGATGGTCTCTCTCGAGCAACCCTGCAACCAAATAACAAAGAGTCTCTTGTGTCCCCAACACACCCAATACAATGGTAAATTGTATAGGTGCACTAGTTCGGCGAAGAGATGGTGATACAAGTGCAATATGGATGGTAGATATAGGTTTTTGTAATCTGAAAATATAAAAACAGCAAGGTAACTAATAATAAAAGTGAGCGTAAACGGTATTGCAATGATAGGAAACAAGGCCTAGGGTTCATACTTTCACTAGTGCAAGTTCTCTCAACAATAATAACATAATTGGATCATATAACTATCCCTCAACATGCAACAAAGAGTCACTCCAAAGTCACTAATAGCGGAGAACAAAAAAAGAGATTATGGTAGGGTACGAAACCCCCTCAAAGTTATTCTTTCCAATCAATCTGTTGGGCTATTCCTATAAGTGTCACAAACAGCCCTAGAGTTCGTACTAGAATAACACCTTAAGACACAAATCAACCAAAACCCTAATGTCACCTAGATATTCCAATGTCACCTCAAGTATCCGTGGGTATGATTATACGATATGCATCACACAATCTCAGATTCATCTATTCAACCAACACATAGAACCTCAAAGAGTGCCCCAAAGTTTCTACCGGAGAATCAAGACGAAAACGTGTGCCAACCCCTATGCATAAGTTCATGGGCGGAACCCGCAACTTGATCACCAAAACATACATCAAGTGAATCACATGATATCCCATTGTCACCACAGATACGCACGGCAAGACATACATCAAGTGTTCTCAAATCATTAAAGACTCAATCCGATAAGATTACTTCAAAGGGGAAACTCAATCCATTACAAGAGAGTAGAGGGGGAGAAGAAACATAAGATCCAACTATAATAGCAAAGCTCGCGATACATCAAGATCGTGCCAAATCAAGAACACGGGAGAGAGAGAGATCAAACACATAGCTACTGGTACATACCCTCAGCCCCGAGGGTGAACTACTCCCTCCTCGTCATGGAGATCGCCGGGATGATGAAGATGGCCACCGGTGAGGGTTCCCCCCTCTGGCAGGGTGCCGGAATAGGGTCCTGAGAGGTTTTTGGTGGCTACAGAAGCTTGCGGCGGCGGAACTCCCGATCTATTCTGTTCCCTGAAGTTTTTAGGGTATATGGGTATATATAGGAGGAAGAAGTACGCCAGGGGAGCCACGAGGGGCCCACGAGGGTGGAGGGCGCGCCCTAGGGGGGTGGGCGCACCCCCTACCTCATGGCTCCCTCGTTTCTTTCCTGACGTGCACTCCAAGTCTATCAAGTTGCTTTCCTTCCAAAAATAACTTCTCCAGAAGGTTTCATTCCGTTTCGACTCCGTTTGATATTCCTTTTCTTTGAAACACTGAAACAAGGGAAAAAATAGGAACTGGCACTGGGCTCTGGGTTAATAGGTTAGTCCCAAAAATAATATAAAAGTGTTTAATAAAGCCCATAAACATCCAAAACAGATAATATAATAGCATGGAACAATCAAAAATTATAGATACGTTGGAGACGTATCAGCATCCCCAAGCTTAATTCCTGCTCGTCCTCGAGTAGGTAAATGATAAAAACAGAATTTTTTGATGTGGAATGCTACCTAACATATTTATCAATACAATTTTCTTTATTGTGGCAAGAATATTCAGATCCATAAGATTCAAAACAAAAGTTTAATATTGACATAAAAATAATAATACTTCAAGCATACTAACAAAGTAATCATGTCTTCTCAAAATAACATGGCCAAAGCAAGCTATCCCTACAAAATCATATAGTCTGGCTATGCTCTATCTTCACCACACAAAGTATTTAAATCATGCACAACCCCGATGACAAGCCAAGCAATTGTTTCATACTTTTGATGTTCTCAAACTTCTTCAATCTTCATGCAATACATGAGCGTGAGCCATGGATATAACACTATAGGTGGAATAGAATGGTGCTTGTGGAGAAGACAAAAAGGAGAAGATAGTCTCACATCAACTAGGCGTATCAACGGTCTATGGAGATGCCCATCAATAGATATCAATGTGAGTGAGTAGGGATTGCCATGCAACGGATGCACTAGAGCTATAAGTGTATGAAAGCTCAAAAAGAAACTAAGTGGGTGTGCATCCAACTCGCTTGCTCACGAAGACCTAGGGCATTTTGAGGAAGCCCATCATTGGAATATACAAGCCAAGTTCTATAATGAAAGATTCCCACTAGTATATGAAAGTGACAACATAGGAGACTCTCTATCATGAAGATCATGGTGCTACTTTGAAGCACAAGTGTGGTAAAAGGATAGTAGCATTGTCCCTTCTCTCTTTTTCTCTCATTTTTTATTTATATTTTTTATTTGGGCCTTTTCTCTCTTTTTTTATGGCCTCTTTTTTTTCTCTCTCTTTTTTCGTCCGGAGTCTCATCCCGACTTGTGGGGGAATCATAGTCTCCATCATCCTTTTCCTCACTTGGGACAATGCTCTAAAAATGAAGATCATCACACTTTTATTTTCTTACAACTCGATACTTAGAACAAAATATGACTCTATATGAATGCCTCCGGCGGTGTACCGGGATATGCAATGAATCAACAGTGACATGTATGAAAGAATTATGGACGGTGGCTTTGCCACAAATACAATGTCAACTACATGATCATGCAAAGCAATATGACAATGATGAAGCGTGTCATAATAAACGGAACGGTGGTAAGTTGCATGGCAATATATCTCGGAATGGCTATGGAAATGCCATAATAGGTAGGTATGGTGGCTGTTTTGAGGAAGATATGTGGTGGGTGTATGATACCGGCGAAAGGTGCGCGGTATTAGAGAGGCTAGCAATGGTGGAAGGGTGAGAGTGTGTATAATCCACGGACTCAACATTAGTCATAAAGAACTCACATACTTATTGCAAAAATCTATTAGTTATCGAAATGAAGTACTACGCGCATGCTCCTAGGGGGATAGATTGGTAGGAAAAGACCATCGCTCGTCCCCGACCGCCACTCATATGGAAGACAATCAATAAATAAATCATGCTCCGACTTCATCACATAACGGTTCACCATATGTGCATGCTACGGGAATCACAAACTTTAACACAAGTATCTCTCAAATTCACAACTACTCAACTAGCATGACTCTAATATCACTATCTCCATATCTCAAAACAATCATCAAGTATCAAACTTCTCTTAGTATTCAATGTACTTTATATGAAAGTTTTTATTATACCCATCTTGGATGCCTATCATATTAGGACTAGATTCATAACCAAAGCAAATTACCATGCTGTTCTAAAGACTCTCAAAATAATATAAGTGAAGCATGAGAGTTTATCTATTTCTACAAAATAAAACCACCGTCGTGCTCTAAAAGGATATAAGTGAAGCACTAGAGCAAATGACAAACTACTCCGAAAGATATAAGTGAAGATCAATGAGTAGTTGAATAATTATGCAACTATGTGAAGACTCTCCCATTTTAAGAATTTCAGATCTTGATACCTTATTCAAACAGCAAGCAAAACAAACTAAAATGAGATGACGCTCCAAGCAAACACATATCATGTGGTGAATAAAAATATAGCTCCAAGTAAAGTTACCGATGAACGAAGACGAAAGAGGGGATGCCTTCCGGGGCATCCCCAAGCTTAGACGCTTGGTTATCCTTGAATATTACCTTGGGGTGCCTTGGGCATCCCCAAGCTTAGGCTCTTGCCACTCCTTATTCCATAATTCATCGAATCTTTACCCAAAACTTGAAAACTTCACAACACAAAACTTAACAGAAAATCTCGTGAGCTCCGTTAGCGAAAGAAAACGAAACACCACTTCATCGTACTGTAATGAACTCATTCTTTATTTATATTGGTGTTAAACCTACTGTATTCCAACTTCTATATGGTTTATAAACTATTTTACTAGCCATAGAGTCATCAAAATAAGCAAACACACACGAAAAACAGAATCTGTCAAAAGCAGAACAGTCTGTAGTAATCTATAACTAACGCAAACTTCTGGAACTCCAAAAATTCTAAAATAAATTGGTGGACCTGAGGAATTTGTCTAGTAATCATATGCAAAAATAATAAACTAAATATCACTCTCCAGTAAAAAGTTGAAGCTAATTTCGTGAGCGCTAAAGTTTCTGTTTTTTACAGCATGATCATAAAGACTTCACCCAAGTCTTCCCAAAGGTTCTACTTGGCAGAAACACTAACTAAAACACAAAACCACATCTAAACAAAATATAGATGTATTATTTATTACTAAACATAACCAAAAAGCAAGAAAGTAAAATAAAATTGGGCTGCCTCCCAACAAGCGCTAACGTTTAACGCACCTAGCTAGGCATGATGATTTCAATGATGCTCACATAAAAGATAAGAATTGAAACATAAAGAGAGCATCATGAAGAATATGACTAGCACATTTAAGTCTAACACACTTCCTATGCATAGGGATTTTGTGAGCAAACAACTTATGGGAACAACAATCAACTAGCATAGGAAGGCAAAACAAGCATAACTTCTAAACTTTAAGCACATAGAGAGGAAACTTGATATTATTGCAATTCCTACAAGCATATATTCCTCCCTCATAATAATTTTCAGTAGCATCATGAATGAATTCAACAATATAACCAGCACCTAAAGCATTCTTTTCATGATCTACAAGCATAGAAAATTTACTACTCTCCACATAAGCAAAATTCTTCTCATTCGGGATAGTGGGAGTATCATAAGAGACTTGAATACTATAAATTGTTTCCACATTAAAAGAGTAACGCTCAGAAAAAGGGGAATCATAATCATGACAAGTTTCATAAATATAATCATCACTACTTTTTATAGCATAAGTTTCATCACAATAATCATCATAAGTAGCAACTTTGTTCTCATCATAATCGATTGAAACCTCTTCCGAAATAGTGGATAAATCACTAAATAAAGTCATGACCTCTCCAAATCCACTTTCATAAATAACATAATAAGATTCAACATCCTCCAAAATAGTGCGATCATTACTTCCTAAAGTTGACACTCTTCCAAACCCACTTTCATCAATATAATCATCATAAGTAGGAGGCATGCTATCATCACTATACATTTGCATATCAAAACTTGGGAGACTAAAAATATCATCTTCATTAAACGTAGCATCCCCAAGCTTGGGACAAACATTAATTGCAGCAAATATATTCTCAAAAACATCATCTTCATCAAACATAGCATCCCCAAGCTTGGGACAAACATTAATTGCAGCAAATATATTCTCAAAAACATCATAATCATCAAACATAGCATCCCCAAGCTTGGGCCTTTTCATATCATAAGCATAATCACTCTCATCATTAATAGTATGGATAGCACCAATAGTATAGCAATTATCATATTCTTCCAAGCAAGTGCCAAAAAGATTTTCAAGATCATAAGGAGTATCATTATCTTCCCAATCACAACAAGCAATAGGCATAACGAGATCATATCAAGTGCATCATCTTCCACAATTATTTTTGATTCATTTTCATGAGGCACAACAATAATAGGAGCAACATTATTTGGGAGAGATATCTTTTTACCTCTCTTCCTTTTTCTTTTCTTCTTCTTCACCACATCATGTGTGGGTTCAATCCTCTTTTTGGAGCTCCTTATTAATGAGATTGGTTGAATAGAAGGCTCCTCCTCGTCACCTGACTCATCATAAGAAACAATAGGAGAATATTGGGAAGTCTCTTCCCTTTCGTTAGTATTCTCTTCATCTTCTATTTGTTTTCTTTTCTTTATGTAATTGGCAATATAAGGATTTTCAATGCAATTCACCGCGCAATACATATAAATCTTCTCTAGATCAAAACCAAGAAGTTTATAACGGGCAAATTCTGGAAGATGCTTAGTTATACGTTTCATTTCTTCGTAGCCCATAAGCAAACTAAGTTCATTATAATGTGCAAGGGAAATCAAGTCATCACAATTTTTGGACACGATTAGATCATGAAACAATTTGCATCGGATAGCTAAATGACCCTGTTCATTGCAAATTCCACAAGTACGGCCAAGAAAATTTAAATCTTCAGCACAAACATCTAGCCTTTCTTGCAACAATTTAGTTTCTAAGTGCTTATGCCTCTTGCAATGTCTATCTTCCCTATTTGGTGTGTACTTGCAAACCCGATGCACTCCACAAAAATTGACATGTTTATAGGAGACATTTTCATCATAACTAGTGCAATCATCATTAGTACTATGGATATTCAAGGAGTTCATACTAACAACATTGCAATCATACTCATCATTCAAAGATTTAGTGCCAAACATTTTAATGCATTCTTCTTCTAACACTTTGGCACAATTTTCTTTTCCATCATACTCACAAAAGATATTAAAAAGATGAAGCGTATGAGGCAAACTCAATTCCATTATTTTGTAGTTTTATTTTATAAACTAAACTAGTGCTAAAACAAGAAACAAAAAGATTCGATTGCAAGATCTAAAGATATACCTTCAAGCACTCACCTCCCCGGCAACGGCGCCAGAAAAGAGCTAGATGTCTACTATGCAACCTTCTCCTTGTAGACGTTGTTGGGCCTCCAAGTGCAGAGGTTTGTAGGACAGTAGAAAATTTCCCTCAAGTGGATGACCTAAGGTTTATCAATCTGTGGGAGGCGTATGATGAAGATGGTCTCTCTCGAGCAACCCTGCAACCAAATAACAAAGAGTCTCTTGTGTCCCCAACACACCCAATAAAATGGTAAATTGTATAGGTGCACTAGTTCGGCGAAGAGATGGTGATACAAGTGCAATATGGATGGTAGATATAGGTTTTTGTAACCTGAAAATATAAAAACAGCAAGGTAACTAATAATAAAAGTGAGCGTAAACGGTATTGCAATGATAGGAAACAAGGCCTAGGGTTCATACTTCCACTAGTGCAAGTTCTCTCAACAATAATAACATAATTGGATCATATAACTATCCCTCAACATGCAACAAAGAGTCACTCCAAAGTCACTAATAGCGGAGAACAAACGAAGAGATTATGGTAGGGTATGAAACCACCTCAAAGTTATTCTTTCCAATCAATCCGTTGGGCTATTCCTATAAGTGTCACAAACAGCCCTAGAGTTCGTACTAGAATAACACCTTAAGACACAAATCAACCAAAACCCTAATGTCACCTAGATACTCCAATGTCACCTCAAGTATCCGTGGGTATGATTATACGATATGCATCACACAATCTCAGATTCATCTATTCAACCAACACATAGAACCTCAAAGAGTGCCCCAAAGTTTCTACCGGAGAATCAAGACGAAAACGTGTGCCAACCCCTATGCATAAGTTCATGGGCGGAACCCGCAACTTGATCACCAAAACATACATTAAGTGAATCACGTGACATCCCATTGTCACCACAGATACGCATGGCAAGACATACATCAAGTGTTCTCAAATCATTAAAGACTCAATCCGATAAGATTACTTCAAAGGGGAAACTCAATCCATTACAAGAGAGTAGAGGGGGAGAAGAAACTAAGATCCAACTATAATAGCAAAGCTCGCGATACATCAAGATCGTGCCAAATCAAGAACACGGGAGAGAGAGAGATCAAACACATAGCTACTGGTACATACCCTCAGCCCCGAGGGTGAACTACTCCCTCCTCGTCATGGAGATCGTCGGGATGATGAAGGTGGCCACCGGTGAGGGTTCCCCCCTCCGGCAGGGTGCCGGAACAGGGTCCCGAGAGGTTTTTGGTGGCTACAGAGGCTTGCAGCGGCGGAACTCCCGATCTATTCTGTTCCCCGAAGTTTTTAGGGTATATGGGCATATATAGGAGGAAGAAGTATGTCAGGGGAGCCACGAGGGGCCCACAAGGGTGGAGGGCGCGCCCCCCTACCTTGTGGCTCCCTCGTTTCTTTCCTGACGTGCACTCCAAGTCTATCAGGTTGCTTTCCTTCCAAAAATATCTTCTCCAGAAGGTTTCATTCCGTTTTGACTCCGTTTGATATTCCTTTTCTTTGAAACACTGAAACAAGTGAAAAAACAGGAACTGGCACTGGGCTCTGGGTTAATAGGTTAGTCCCAAAAATAATATAAAAGTGTTTAATAAAGCCCATAAACATCCAAAACAGATAATATAATAGCATGGAACAATCAAAAATTATAGATACGTTGGAGACGTATCAAGGGTTTGTACCGGTAGCTATGTGTTTAATCTCTCTCTCTCTCTCGTGTTCTTTAGATGTCACGATCTTGATGTATCGCGGGCTTTGTTAATATTGTTGGATCTTATGGTGTTTTCCTCTCCCTATCTTTTTGTGATGAATTGAGTTTTCCCTTTGAGATTTCATTTTATCGGATTGAGTACTTTTATGGATTTGAGAGCACTTGATATATGTCTTGCATATGAATACCCGTGGTGACACTGGGGTATTATATTGATTCACTCGATATATGTTTTTGCACTCAACTCGTGGATTCCCGAGGTGACATTGGGATAATCTATGCATAGGCGGTGATGCACGTTTTCGTCCTTGTTTCTTTGGTAGAAATCTTGGGGTACTCTTTGAGGTTCTTTGTGTTGGATCGAGTATTATTAATTTGAAATTGTTTGATGCATATCATATAATTAACTCATGGATACTTGTGGTGACATTGGAGTATCTAGGTAACATTAGAGTTGGTTGATGCGTATCATATGGTGTTATTTTAGTATGAAGTCTTGGATAGATCGAACGGAAATAATAACTTTGCGTTATTTTAGTATGAACCCTTGAATAGATCGAACAGAAAGAATAACTTTAAGGTGGTTTTGTACCCTACGAACAATTTCTTCTTATGTTCTCCACTAGATAAGAACTTTGGAGTGATTCTTCATTGCACATTGAGGGATGGTTATATGATCCAACTAGATTAGCATTGTTGAGATATTGCACTAGTGAAAGTACGGAGCCTGGGCCTCATTTTCAAGCATTGCAATACCGTTTGTGCTCACTTTTGTTAATTGCTACCTTGTTATTTTTTATTGTTCCTATTACAAGAATCAATATCTACTATTGATGACCCACAAGTATAGGGGATCAATCGTAGTCCTTTCGATAAGTAAGAGTGTCGAACCCAACGAGGATCAGAAGGAAATGACAAGTGGTTTTCAGCAAGGTAATGTGTGCAAGCGCTGAAATTCTAAGTAACAGATAATTTGGTAGCAGGATAATTTGTAACGAGCACGTAACGGTAACGACAAATAATATGCAGCAAGATAGCCCAATCCTTTTGTGGCAAGACAGGCCAAAATGGTTTCTTATAATAAGCAAAGTGTTCTTGTGGGCACACGGGAATTTCATCTAGTCACTTTCACCATGTTGGCTTGATTTGTGTTCACTACATTGAGAATTTGATATGTGGGTGGATCGGTGCTTAGGTGTTGTTCTTACTTGAACAAACCTCCTACTTCTGATTAACCCCCTCGCAAGCATCCGCAACTATGAGAGAAGTATTAAGATAGAATCTACATAGCATTAAACTTTTGGATCCAAATCGGTCCCTTACGAAGTAGCGCATAAACTAGGGTTTAAGCTTCTGTCACTCTAGCACCCCATCATCTAATAACTACTCCACAATGCATTCCCTTAGGCCCAAATGTGGTGAAGTGTCATGTAGTCGACGTTCACATGACACCACTAAGGGAATCACAACATACATATTATCAAAATATCGAACACATATCAAGTTCACATGATTACTTGCAACATGATTTCTCCCATGACCTCAAGAACAAAAGTAATTACTCACAAGTGATAAACATGTTCATGATCAGAGGGGTATTAAATAGCATAATGGATCTGAACATATAATCTTCCACCAAATAAACCATATAGCGATCAACTACAAGATGTAATCAACACTACTAGTCATCCACACATACCAATCTGAGGTTCTGGTACAAAGATTGAACACAAGAGATGAACTAGGGTTTGAGAGGAGATGGTGCTGGTGAAGATGTTGATGAAGATTGGCCTCCCCGAGATGAGAGGGTTGTTGGTGATGATGATGACGATGATTTCCCCCTCCACGAGGGAAGTTCCCCTAGTGGAATCGGTCCGCCGGAGGGCAAAAGTGCTCCTGCGCAAGTTCTGCCTTGAGACGGCGGCGCTCCGTCCCGAAAGTCCTCTCCTTATTTTTTAGGTCAAAATGACTTATATACCAGAAGATGGGCACCCGAGGTGGGCCGAGGAGGGCACAACCCACCAGGGCGTGCCTGGGCTCCGTGACGCGCCCAGGTGGGTTGTGCCCACCTAGTGGGCCCCCTCTGGTAGTTATTTGCTCCAATAATTCTTATTTATTCCATAAAAATTCCTCGTGAAGTTTCAGCTCATTTGGAGTTGTGCACAATAGGTAGCCTGACGTAGTTTTTTCAGGTCCAGATTTCCAGCTGCCGGAATTCTCCCTCTTTGTGTGAACCTTGCATATTATGAGAGAAAAGGCATTAGAATTACTCCAAAAAGCATTATTATGCATAAAAACATTATAAATAACAGTAGGTAAACATGATGCAAAATGGACATATCAACTCCCCCAAGCTTAGACCTTGTTTGTCCTTCATTGATTTATAGAATGCTTCATGTGATTCACTTAAATCTTTTGAGTATGGCTTTATAGAATGCTTCGTGTGCTTCACTTATATACTTTGAGCTTGGATATTGATAAATACATATTATTTGTACAATGCTCTATGAACTTCACTTATATCTTTTATAGTATGAATAAAATTATCATTGAAAGTGGGTTTGGAAGAGTGTCAACTCTAGATAATGATCCCACTATTTTGGAGTGTGTTGAATCTTATAATATTTATGAAAGTGGATTTGGAGAGGTCATGAATTTATTTAATGATGATTCCACTATTTCGGAAGAGGTTCCAATTGATTATGAGAACAAAGTTGCTATCTATAATAATTATTGTGATGACATGTATGCTATAAAGAATAATGATAACCATGAAACTTGTCATCTTGATTTTAATTTTCAATTGGATTATGCCTCACATGATAGCTATTTTGTTGAGTTTTCTCCCACTACTATTCATGAGAATAAATTTGTGTATGTGGAGAGTGGTAAAATTTCTATGCTTGTGGATTATGAAAAGAATGCTTGTGTGATAGCTATATTGTTGAATTCATTCATGATGCCACTGAAAATTATTACGAGGGAGGAATATATGCTTGAAGGAGTTGCAATAATATCAAGTTTCCTCTCTATGTGTTGAAAATCTTGAAGTTATGCTTGTTTTGCCTTCCTATGCTAGGTGATTCTTGTGCCCATAAGTTGTTTGCTCACAAAATCCCTATGCATAGGAAGTGTGTTAGACTTAAATGTGCTAGTCATATTCTTCATGATGCTCCCATTATGTTTCAATTCTTATCTTTTATGTGAGCATCATTGAAATCATCGTGGCTAGCTGAAAAGGCATTAAAGAAAAGCGCTTGTTGGGGGGCAACCCAATATTAATACTCGTTGTTTTTGTGTGTTGTGATGATTAAGCTACTGTAGTAATCATGTTTTATAGCTTTTGTTTCAATAAAGTGCCAAGTAAAGCCTTTGGGGTAGTGTGGATGATAATTGACTTGATTCTGTGCAAAAACAGAAACTTTTGCACCCAGCACAGAATTCTTTAAAATTGCTGGAGTCTTGAAAAATTCTGAATTTTTTACAGAAGATTGATATACAATTTGTCTACGTTATATAATTTTTGGAGTAATAGAAGTATGGTTATTATTCAGATCATTACAAACTGTTCTGTTATTGACAGATTCTGTTTTCAATGCATAGTTTGCTTGTTTTCTAGTTTCTATGGCTTATATTGCTCAATATAAATTGTAGAAATGATATGGTACAGTAGGCATTGTATGAGAGCTATTATGAATCTTGTCTTGACAGTACCAAAGTGAATGATTTGTCTTTCTCATACTAACCCATCTCATGAAGTTTCGTTAAGTTTTGTGTGATCAAAGTTTTCAAGTTTTGGGTGAGATATCGATACGAGGAGAATAAGGAGTGGAAAGATCCTAAGCTTGGGGATGCCCAAGGCACCCCAAGCTAATATTCAAGGAAGACTCAAGCGCCTAAGCTTGGGGATGCCCCGGAAGGCATCCCGTCTTTCGTCTTCAAAACCATCGGTATACCTTACTAAGAGCTATATTTTTATTCGTCACATGATATGTGTTTTGCTTGGAGCGTATTTTCATTTTACTTGTTGCTTGAATAAAATCATTGGATGTGAAATCTTGAATGAGAGAGAGTCCTCCCATGGCTAGTTAATTATTTGACTACTCATTGTCCTTCACTTACATCTTTATGGAGTAGTTTGTCATTTACTCACGTGCTTCACTTATATCATATGAGTAAATGGTTGAATGAATTGATTATCATAGATCTGAAATTTTATATGCTTCATATGATTATCCCATGGGGAGTAATGACTTCACTTATAAGAAGTATAGGTGGTAAAATTTGTTGAAAGTTAGCAAACTCAACATTGGTCACTTGAACAATTCATGAAAGAATATTGAAGGAAGAGAGATTTCACATATAAATATACTATCTTGGACATCTTTGTAATTGTGAGCACTCATTAAAATATGACATGCTAAAAAGTTGATATTGGACAAGGAAGACAACGTAATGGGTTATGTTTTCTTATATCCGAATAGAAGTTATATTATCATGGATCCTCCAACATGTTGAGCTTGCCTTTCCCTCTCATGCTAGCCAAATTCTTTGCACCAAGTAGAGATACTACTTGTGCTTCCAAACATCCCTTAAACCATTTTTGCCATGAGAGTCCACCATACCTACCTATGGATTGAGTAAGATCCTTCAAGTAAGTTGTCATCGGTGCAAGCAATAAAAATTGCTCTCTAAATATGTATGATCTATTAGTGTGAAGAAAATAAGCTTTATACGAACTTGTGATATGGAAGAAATAAAAGCGACGGACTGCATAATAAAGGTCTTTATCACAAGCAGCAATATAAAGTGACATTCTTTTGCATTAAGATTTTGTGCATCCAACCATAAAAGCGCATGACAAGCTCTGCTTCCCTCTGCGAAGGGCCTATCTTTTACTTTTATCTTCTACCCTTATACAAGATTCATGGTGACCATGACCTTTCCTTTTTACACTTTTTCCTTTGGCAAGCACTATGTGTTGGAAAGATCTGGATATATATATCCACTCGGATGCAGGTTTTCATAAAGTATTACTGTTTACATTACCCTTGAGGTAAAAGGTTGGGAGGCGAAACTATAGGCCCCTATCTTTCTCTATGTCCGATTGAAACTTTGAACCCATAAATATCACATGAGTGTTAGCAATTGTGAAAGATTAAATGATAGTTGAGTATGTGGGATTTGCTAAATCAAAGCTCTTACATAGACCGTTCCTGAAAATAAGATGAATTGCAATTATTTGATGACTAAGAACATGGTTTGTTAGTTTTCAAGAAATTTTATGGTCTATATTTTAACTTGTGAATAGCTTGCTACTTGATCATGAGAAGTTTTATCAGATGAGCTACTATTTATGATATATAATTATGCTAGAAAAAGTGTTTGGAACTATCGTTGATCAAACTTGTGCACTTGCTAGCATTCACACTTCATAAATTATTTCTTTTATCATTTACCTACTCGAGGACGAGCAGGACTTAAGCTTGGGGATGCTGATACGTCTCCAATGTATCTATAATTTATGAAGTATTCATGCTATTATATTATCTATCTTGGATGTTTTATATGCTATTTTATATGATTTTTGGGACTAACCTATTAACCTAGAGCCCAGTGCCACTTCCTATTTTTTCCTTGTTTTTGAGTTTTGCAGAAAAGGAATATCAAACGAGTCCAAATGACCTGAAAATTTACGGTGATTTTTATGGACCAGAAGAAGCCCCAGAAGCAAATGAGTTGGGCCAGAAGAGCCACGAGGCCTCCACAAGGTCGGGGGCGCCCCTACCCCTCGGGAGGGTGCTCTGACCTTATGGGCGCCTCGTGGACCCCCTTGACATGAGACCGATGCCAAAAATTCCTATGAATACCAAAAACCCCAGAAATAAACCTAGACCGCGAGTTCCGCTACCGTAAGCCTCTGTAGCCACGAAAAACCAATATATGCCCTCTCTGGCACCCTGCCGGAGGGGGCCAACATCACTGGAGGCCATGAAGGAGGAAGCCAGAGGGGTCACCATCGTCATGGAGGCCAAGGACCAGAGGGAGAACCTTTCCCCATCTAAGGGGGAGGCCATGGAGGAGGAAGCACAAAGGGGAGAACCGCTCCCCCTCTCTCTTGGTGGCGCCGGAGTGCCATCTGGGGAACCATTGCCGCAGTGATCGTCTTCATCAACATCAACATCATCATCACCATCCTCATCTCTTTTACGCCGTCCACTCTTCCACACCACGCTGTAATCCCCTACTTGAACATGGTGCTTTAAGCCACATATTATGATCCAATGATGTGTTGCCATCCTATGATGTTTTGAGTAGTTTTCCTTTATCTTTTGGGTTGATTGATGATATAGATTGGTTTGAGTTGTATGTTTTATTTTGGTGCTGTCCTATGGTGCCTTCCATGCCGCGCACACATGAAGTATTCCCGCTATAGGATGTTGCAATACGTTCATGATTCTCTTATAGTGGGTTGCTAGAGTGACAGAAGCTTAAACCCGAGTAAGGGGGTTGTTGCGTATGGGATAAAGGGGACTTGATGCTTTAATGCTATGGTTGGGTTTTACCTTAATGATCTTTAGTAGTTGTGGATGCTTGCTAGAGTTCCAATCATAAGTGCATATGATCCAAGAAGAGAAAGTATGTTAGCTTATGCCTCTCCCTCATCTGAAATTGCAATAATGATTACCGATCTTGTTAACAATTGCCTAGGACAATTCCGCACACCGACCCATCATTATTCCACACTCGCTATTTATAATATATAGTAATTTATTCTAACTTTATGATAGCAGCACCTACTTTTATATTTTAGTTCTACGATATCATGGAAAGTTATCATCTTCATACCCACAACGTAGTTTTATTTCTCGTTTCTAGTTGGAAGTAAATGTTCGGTGTACGTAGAGTCGTATCAGTGGCAGATAGGACTTGAGAGAATATTGATCTTACCTTTATCTCCTTGTGGGTTCGACACTCCATACTCATCACTTCCACCTTTGGAAAGTTCTACGATGATTCCTTGCACATAGGATTATCAACCACTAAGGGAACCACAACATACATATTATCAAAATATCGAACACACATCAAGTTCACATGATTACTTGCAACATGAGTTCTCCCGCGACCTCAAGAACAAAAGTAACTACTCACAAGTGATAAACATGTTCATGATCAGAGGGGTATTGAATAGCATAATGGATCTGAACATATAATCTTCCACCAAATAAACCATATAGTGATCAACTACAAGATGTCATCAACACTACTAGTCACTCACATGTACCAATCTGAGGTTTTGGTACAAAGATTGAACACAAGAGATGAACTAGGGTTTGAGAGGAGATGGTGCTGGTGAAGGTTGATGAAAATTGGCCTCCCCAAGATGAGAGGGTTGTTGGTGATGATGACGATGATTTCCCCCTCCGGGAGGGAAGTTCCCCCGGCGGAATCGCTCCGTCGGAGGGCAAAAGTGCTCCTGCCCAAGTTCCGCCTCGAGACGGCGGCGCTCCGTCCCGAAAGTCCTCCCCTTATTTTTTCTAGGTAAAAATGACTTATATAACAGAAGATGGTCACCGGAGGTGGGCCGAGGAGGGCACAACCCATCAGGGCGCGCCTGGGCTCCCTAGGGCGCCCAGGTGGGTAGTGCCCACCTGGTGGGGCCCCTCTGGTAGTTATTCACTCCAATAATTCTTATTTATTCCATAAAAATTACTCATGAAGTTTAAGCTCATTTCGAGTTGTGCAGAATAGGTAGCCTCACGTAACTTTTTTAGGTCCAGATTTCCAGCTACTGGAATTCTCCCTCTCTGTGTGAACCTTGCATATTATGAGATAAAAGGCATTAGAATTACTCCAAAAGCATTGTTATGCATAAAAACATTATAAATAACAGTAGGTAAACATGATGCAAAATGGACGTATCAACTATCATTACTACACTTTTATCACCATCTCTTCGCCGAACTAGTGCACCTATACAAATTACCATTGTATTTGGTGTGTTGGGGACACACGAGACTTTTTGTTATTTGGTTGTAGGGTTGTTTGAGACAGACCTTCATCCTACACCTCCCATGGATTGATAAACCTTAGGTCATCCACTTGAGGGAAAATTGCTACTGTCCTACAAAACTCTGCGCTTAGAAGCCCAACATGAGTCTACAAGAATAAAGTTGCATAGTAGACATCAAGCTCTTTTCTGGCGCCGTTGCCAGGGAGGTGAGTGCTTCAAGGTATATCATTAGATCTTGCAATTGAATCTTTCAGTTTCTTGTTTTATCACTAGTTTGGTTTATAAAAGAAAACTACAAAAAATGGAATTGAGGTTGCATCATATTGTCCATCTTTATAATGTCTTTCTTGAAAATGATGGAAAGAAAATTGTGCTCAATTGATAGAATAAGAATTCAATAAAATGTTTGGCACAAATGATGAGCATGATTGCAATGTTATTAGTATGAATTCTTTGAATATCCATGATGCTAGTGATATGCAAAACCATAAGCTTGGGGATGCTATATTTGATGAAGATGGTATTTTTAGTCCCCCAAGATTTGATGTGAATTTTTTTATAATGATTGCATGCCTCCTATTTATGATGATTATATTTATGAAAGTGGATTTGGAGAGGTCATGGCTTTATTTAGTGATGAATCCACTTTTTCGGAAGAGGTTTCAATTGATTATGGAAATAAAGTTGCTATCTATGATGATTATGGTAATGACATGTATGCTATAAATAATAATGATAACCATGAAACTTGTCATCATGATTTTAATTTTCAATCACATGATACTTATTTTGTTGAGTTTGCTCCCACCACTATTCATGAGAATAAATTTGCCTATGTGGAGAGTAAGAAAATTTCTATGCTTGTGGATCATGAAAAGGATGCTTTATGTGATGGTTATATCGTTGAATTCATTCATGATGCTACTGAAAATTATAATGAGAGAGGAACATATGCTTCTACATATTTTAATAATATCAAGTTTCCTCTCTATGTGTTGAAAATCTTGAAGTTATGCTTGTTTTGCCTTCCTATGATAGTTACTTATTGTTCCCATAAGTTGTTTGCTCACAAAATCCCTATGCATAGGAAGTGGGTTATGCTTAAATGTGCTAGTCATATGCTTCATGATGCTCCCGTTATGTTTCAATTCTTTACTTTTATGTGAGCATAATTGAAATCATCATGCCTAACTTAAAAGGCATAAAAGAAAAGCGCTTGTTGGGAGACAACCCAACACTTTTACCTACTGTTTTTATGTGTTCACATGATTAAGCTACTGTAGTAATCATGTTTTATAGATTTTGTTTCAATAAAGTACCAAGTAAAGCCTTTGGGATAGTGTGGATGATAGTTGACTTGATTCTGTGCAAAACAGAAACTTTTGCTTCCAAGAACATAATTGTTTAAATTCACCGGAACGTGGTAAAATTCAGAATTTTTCCAGATGATTGATAAAAAAATTCCCACGTTGTCCTAATTTTTCAGAATTTTTGGACTTACATAAGTATGGTAGTTGTCCAGATCATTACAGAATGTTCTGTTTTTGACAAATTTTGTTTCAATGCATAGTTTGCTTATTTCCTAGTTTCTATGGCTTATATTGCTCAATATGAATTCTGGAAATGATTAGGTACAGTAGCCATTGTGTGAGAACAATTATGAATCTTGTCTTTGACATCACCAAAGTGAATGATTTGTCTTTATCATACTAACCTATCTCACGAAGTTTTGTTAAGTTTTGTGTGATTGAAGTTTTCAAGTTTTGGGTGAGATATCGATATGAGGAGAATAAGGAGTGTCATGACCCCAAGGTAATATTCAAGGAAGACCCAAGAAACTAAGCTTGGGGATGCCCCGGAAGGCATCCCCTCTTTCGTCTTCAACATTATCGGTAACCTTACTTTGAGCTATATTTTCATTCGTCACATGATATGTGTTTTGCTTGGAGCATCATTTTGTTTTGTTAGGATTTGCTTGCTGTTATTTAGAATAGTATTTAGCATCTTTAATTTCAATAAAAATGTCAAGGATAGCGTTTCACATGCTTATTTTACAAGTATATGAGTTGTTGTTTCAAAATAGAAAGTTTATAGTTGTTGCAAAAATTCAGGAGAAAAATCAGAAGATAAAATGTTGAAATTGTTTGCACAATAAGCTATGATAAATTTTCTACAGTGGGGTAAATTTTTAGAAATTTTGGAGTTACAGAAGTATGAATGTCCTTGCATTCTTTATAGACTGTACTATTTTGACATATTGCTGTTATGTTTGCATTGTTGCATATGTTTGCTTGTTTAATGATTCTATTTGAGGATAGGACTATTAAATATGAAGAGGCATTTAGTATGAAATGTTAAATAATAATTTTAGTGATTTGCTATAGTAGAGAATGGTAAGGTTTTGCATTGATTTATACTAACTTATCTCACGAGTTCTTGTTGAGTTTTGTGTGGATGAAGTTTTCAAGATTTAGGGAAACCATGATATAAAAGGAATTAAGGAGCCACAAAAGCTCAATCTTGGGGATGCCCAAGGCATCCCAAGATAATATTCCAAGAAGTCTCAAGCAACTAAGCTTGGGGATGCCCCAGTAGGCATCCCAACTTTCTTCTTCAACAATTATTGGTTAGTATCGATTGAGCCTAAGTTTTTGCTTCTTCACATGAGTTGTGCTATTCTTGGAATGCCACTTTGTCTTGTTTTGCTTGTTGTTTTAATAAAATACTTAGACCTAAATTATTAAATAAGAGAGAGTCTTCAATTAGCTACCCATTCACTTAACTACTCGCTTGATCTTCACTTATATCTTTTTGGAGTAGTTTGCATTTTGCTCTAGTGCTTCACTTATATCTTTTTAAGCATGGTGTGCTTTAGAACTTTTGAAGAAATTCTCTCATGCTTCACTTATATTATTTTGAGAGAAAAACAATGTATGCTCTTGTTCTTCACTTAAATTTTCTTGAGCTTGTCAAAAGCAATTACAACTTATGAAATTAGTGCCAAAGTGGTAGATATTCAAGAGAGATATAATAAGAACTTTCATGAAGATCATTGGACAAAATAAACTTGATTCTTTGTAATTGTTTTGCGATATGGAGATAATAATATGTGAGTCATGTTGGTGAGTAATTATGCTTTAGTAAGAATATTGGTGTTACGGTTTGTGATTCCCTATGCAAGCACGAAAGTCAATAATTATGCAATGAAATTACATCCTACTTGTGGTGCATCATTCGGTGTTAGTTATGCTTAATGCTCGCTTATGTGATTTTTCATTTCTTGGTTGGTTGCTTCTCAATCTATTTGCTAGCCTTCACTTGTACTAAGTAGAAATACTAATTGTGCATCCAAAATCCTTAAACCCTATTTTGCCATATGAGTCCACCATACCTACCTATATGCGGTATTTCAGTGCCGTTCTAAGCAAATTTGTATGTGCCATCTCTAATTTTCAAAATAAATTTCCTTTTTGTGTGTTCGTACCGCTCATGAAATGGTAGGTGGTGGCCGATTTTTTTCCATGCTAGATGTGTTATTCTCAAGATGAGTGTTCATTCGCTTGTCATTGCATGAGAGTATGGCAAAGGTATTGGGGATGCCCAGTCCCGAAATGAAAATAAATTTACTTTATGTTGTCAAATAATAAATTCCTTAGGAAGTATTGGTATGGACGGTACCCGTGGATACGTCTAGCTGTGGAATGTGGAAGAATGGTGGAAACGGAATAAACTTTATTTTCTATTTGGGAACCGCCTATGATGTCTCTAGCATGGAAAGTATTGGGAACTACTCGATCATTTTCGTTGACGGGAAAAGCATGTCACCCAAAATATTTTATCTCTCTTTTTTTCGCTTTGAGCTCTGGCACCTCTACAAATCCCTACTTCCCACTGCGAAGGGCCTTTCTATTTACTTTATGCAATGTTTCTTTTTATTTGAGTCTCCATCTTCTCTTATAAAGCACCAACTAGGGAGCACTATGATCATACTTGAGCATTGGATGTAGCTAATATGTGAGTGTGTTTCATGAATGGATCAATGATTGAGCATGATGGGCAGTTTTGATATTTTAAAAGACATGGTTGCTTGTTGATATGCTTGAGTATTGAAATCTTCATGCTAGACTATTGCTTTGAACCATATAAAAGTCCAAATGTCCATGCTACAAAAGAAAAGAATATGTGATGAAGATGTTAGGCAGCATTCCACATCAAAAATTCTGTTTTTATCATTTACCTACTCAAGGGCGAGCAGGAATTAAGCTTGGGGATGCTGATGCGTCTCCAACATATCTATAATTTTTTATTGTTCCATGCTGTTATATTATCATTCTTGGATGTTTTACAATCATTTTATAGCAACTTTATATCATTTTCTGGGACTAACATATTGGCATAGTGCCCAGTTCCAGTTGCTCTTTTTTGCTTGTTTTTTACTTCCTAGAAAATCAATATCAAACGGAGTCTAAACGTAGCAAAACTTTTTGGATATTTTTTTGGACCAGAAGACATCCAGTGGGCCAAAGAAGTACCAGAGGGGTGCCCTGAGGGGGGCACAACCCACCTGGGCGCGCCTGGGGGCCCAGAAGCGCCCTGGTGGGTTGTGCCCACCTCGGTGGCCTCCCGCATCGCCTCTTCACCCTATAAATTCCCAAATATTCCAAAACCCCCGAAGATAACCCTAGATCAGAAGTTCCGCCGCCGCAAGCCTCTATAGCCACGAAAAACCAATCTAGACCCCGTTCCGGCACTCCCCCGGAGGGGGAAATCATAACCGGTGGCCATCTACATCATCTCGGCAGCCACCATGATGAGGAGGGAGTAGTCCATCCTCGGGGCTGAGGGTTTGTACCAGTAGCTATGTGTTTAATGTCTCTCTCTCTCTCGTGTTCTTGAGATGACACGATCTTGATGTATCGCGGGCTTTGTTAATATAGTTGGATCATATGGTGTTTTCCCCTCTCTATATTGTTGTGATGAATTGAGTTTTCCCTTTGAGATTTCGTTTTATCAGATTGAATACTTTTACGGATTTGAGAGCACTTTATATATGTCTTGCTTATGAATACCCATGGTGACAATGGGGTATTATATTGATTCACTTGATATATGTTTTGGCACTCAACGCGGATTCCCGAGGTGACATTGGGGTAATCTATGCATAGGGGTTGATGCACATTTTTGTCCTTGTTTCTCCGGTAGAAATCTTGGGGCACTCTTTGAGGTTATTTGTGTTGGATCGAGTATTATGAATCTGGAATTGTTTGATGCGTCTCGTATAATTAACTCATGGATACTTATGGTGACATTGGAGTATCTTGGTGACATTAGAGTTGGTTGATGCGTATCATATGGTGTTATTTTAGTACGAACTCTTGGATAGATCGAACGGAAAGAATAACTTTGTGTTAGTTTAGTACGAACTCTTGAATAGATCGAACGGAAAGAATAACTTTAAGGTGGTTTCGTACCCTACAAACAATTTCTTCTTATGTTCACCGCTAGATAAGAACTTTGGAGTGATTCTTTATCGCACATTGAGGGATGGTTATATGATCCAATTAGATTAGCATTGTTGAGATATTGCACTAGTGAAAGTACGGACCATATGCCTCATTTTCAAGCATTGCAATACCGTTTGTGTTCACTTTTGTTACTTGCTACCTTGCTGTTTTTTTATTGTTCCTATTACAAAAATAAATATCTACTATCATTACTACACTTTTATCACCATCTCTTTGCCGAACTAGTGCACCTATACAAATTACCATTGTATTTGGTGTGTTGGGGACACAAGAGACTTTTTTTATTTGGTTGCAGGGTTGTTTGAGAGAGAGCATCTTCATCCTATACCTCCCACGGATTGATAAACCTTAGGTCATCCACTTGAGGGAAAATTGCTACTGTCTTACAGAACTCTGCGCTTGGAGGCACAACACGAGTCTACAAGAATAAAGTTGCGTAGTAGACATCACACCCCCTCCAGAGGGCGCCCCCACCCTGGCGAGGCGGTCGAGGCGTTAGTCTTGTCGCAGCCCAAGCCAGAATGCGAGGGTGGGGCGGCCATTGCTGAGGCTGACGTGGTCCAGCCTGGCGTAGTTACTCAGGGCGACCCCTCTGCCCTTACAGGTGGCGGCGCTGCACCGGGGCTGGCCGGAGAGCGCCCCTTCAATTCCCCAAGCGCCGCACATGCCATGTCAAGGAAGGGCGAGGGTGCCGTGGCTCCTGCCAAGAAGGAGAAGAGGAGGGCATGGGTCGACCTTGACGAGTAAGTAGCCCACCTTGTTCTTGAGTTAAGCACAAATTGTGATTGTGCCCACAATACCCCTCTCCTGGTGATCAGGCTGGGCATCACGGCGAAGAAGAGGAAGGAGGATGCGGATCCAAAGGAGCCCCCGGCCCCGAGGGTGCCGTTAGCTTCTGGCCGCGGCCGCGGCGGACGCGGAAGCGTGCCAGGCCGGTCCGGCGCAGCCTCTGCTCGAGCGCTTGGGTGCCCCGCCTGCTTCGGTCACCTCATTGGTGCTGCCTGAAGAGGCGTCCGTCGGGGGTGCTGAGGCTCAGGGGGCGACGCCCCTTGCCGTAGTCACGACGGTCCCCGTGCAGGGGGAGAAGACGGTCTCCCGCCCTCTCACAGTGAAGCGCGCCCCTGAGGACGTGGTGATGCAGCCTCTGGAGGACCCAACCCCCGCAGGTCGGCAGGCCGCGAAGCCATCTACCCCCAACGCGTCTGAGGGGAGCTCAGAGCCTCCGGCGTCCCAGGCCATCTATGACGCCGCTTCCATGGCCGTGGCGAAGGTCGACGCGCCCGCGCCGCTCCCCTGTCAGTCCCTTGCGCTGGCGAACTATGGCCCCCTCGTCAAGCCCGGAGCTCTGGAGGAAGCCTACGTCGCCCTTGGCCAACTCTGGGCCGACCTCTAAGACGCCGACAGGTGCCTCGCGAGGGAACGCCTGGGGTTGGTCTTGGGGTGGCTCCAGGCCAACACATCCGCCAAGACAGCCTGGGACCGGGCTGAGGCCGCCATCGTGGAGAGTAGGAGGGAAGCCAGCGAAGCCAGAGGGGCTCATGATGCGGCACTGGCCAGCGCAGCGTCCATTGAGAAGCACTGCAACGAAGCAGAGGCTGAGCTGAAGACCCTTCAGGAAGAACAGGCTGCGCACGCCCAACGGCTTCGGTGGCGGGAAGAGGATCTCGAGGCCCGTGAGGTGAAACTCGCCGAATGCGACACCAAGCTGGCCCAAGTGACCACCGACCAGGCCGCAAAGCGCGGCCGCCTGGCCAAACTGAAGGCGGAGGCGGACGAAGCCCAGGTGTCCCATGCCGGACATGTAAGCTAGAGGCCAGCGAGAAGATCGTTGCCACCGCTGAGAAGAAGGCAGTCGTGGAACATGAAACCTTCCTCTCCCTCGAGCTCGGGTTCCGCATGGCGCTGCGTTCCATCTACGAGGGAGGATGCGAAGAGCCACTGGCGAACCCTGAAGACGACCTTGAAGGGCTCTTCCCCAAGCTTGCCGAAGCGCTTAAGGGTGTCGCCGCTAAGGTGGACTCCTTTTTGGAGGAGGAGTGTCGCTCGCTCTTCACCACGGTCGCGACGCGCGTCTTCAGCCACCTCTACCTCCAGGACCCAGGCTTCGACCTCAACGCATTGATCCACCTGGTGGCTCCTGAGTCTCGCGCTGCTGCCGCGGGGGGTATGAAGGGTCAAGTGGACGCGCTGCTGGAGAAGTTCCTCTGCGTTCCCAACCCCGAGGCTCTGGCGGCAGAGGTCGACGGTGGCAAAGATGGTGGCAGCGACGTCGACGAAGGGCTCCCAGCGACCAAGACAAGCGGCGGTGACGGCCAAGGCGGTGGTGGCGCTTCTTCCTAGTTTTATCCTGCAACTTTTACCATGCCTCGTGGAGATGTAAAAACTTCTGCTTGAATTTGTGGAACACTATGTGTTTTGTAATAACTACTAGAACTCCGTGATTTTCTTTCCGTGCTTGGTTTCTTTCTTGTTGCTTTTGCGTTCTACGTCGGTAGGGCCCAGCCCTGCGCATACCTTGACCGCCGTTGGGGCGTCCGGATCACTAGAACGAGACCAAGGGGCGAGGAGCTACGTGACTAGTGAGGCCCCTGAGTTGCGATGCTCAGGGGTCCCCCTTGACGTACGAACAACCCTCATGAAGGAAACCTGAGCAGTGTCTAGGTTAATCCGGAGTCCTCCATACCTTTCCTCGCCAGCTTTTGCCTGGGAGGGACATGAGAAGACCATGTTCCAAGGACCTGGTGAGGTCGCGCGTCCCAGGCTGGCCTGGCACGGCCCCCATATCCAGCCCCCTCGCGCGTGCCTCGGTTGGGGAAAGCTGCACGATAGGGCCGCGTGAAGAGCCGACAGGCTGTCCTGAGGTTAGTGCAACCACTGGGGCACCCTCAATTGTTTATCCACCAGCGCAGAGCATGGGGCTTCCACTTTGCGTGGGCATAGTCGCTCCTTGACCGTGTCGTCCGCCAGCGCAGAGCATGGGGCTTCCACTTGTGCATGGGTGGGAGTTCCCTCAGGGGAGACTCCGGGGCATGTACAACCCCGTTCGTACACGTGGCTATCATGGCAGAACTGGAGGAGGTGTATATGGGCACTCATGAGCCAGCATGGGACTCAGGAGGCCCTACCTCAAGGCGAGTTGCGCCTGAATTTTCGGCACAAGATGTGCGCAAGGTACCTATGAGGTGAGGGGGGAGGGCCTGCGCCGCGTTAATCTCCAGGGGCCATTGCATGAGAAGGCCAGACACTAACGACCCCAGGAGGTGACCTAAACGGGGCTAGCCCGCTAGACAGAGCTCAGCCGTTGGGTTTATCAACGCTGCAGGGACGGACCCGAGCACAGACATCGTGCTCAGTCTTCTCATGCAACGATTTCGAGGAAAAGCAAACGGCGCACGGCTCCCGCCATGGCAAGGCGTCGAACTGCGGTTGAACGAACCGTGTCGGGCGCCCTGACTCGCCCACCCCCGATTAGCTCATGCGAGAACAAGACACCAAGCACCCCGGGAGGTGACGTGTACGGGGCTGGCCCGCCAGACAGAGCTCGGTCGCTTGGATCTGCCAACGCTGTAGGGACGAACCCGAGCACAGACGCCGTGCCAGTCCTTAATCATGAGGTGGTCGAAGGCAGGGTTGTGAGGGCGCAGCAACTCATGGTGACGAAGCACCAGACATCCGGTTTGAAATACTTGAAAGTCCATAGAAGGCAAGGCCGGTTCCGATACATGCGCAAAACAATACAGGCTGCAGGGGTGTGTGTCGGTGTCAAAACCGACGGATCTCGGGTAGGGGGTCCCGAACTGTGCGTCTGAGGTCGATGGTAACAGGAGACACGGGACACAATGTTTACCCAGGTTCGGGCCCTCTCTATGGAGGTAATACCCTACTTCTTGCTTGATTGATCTTGATGAATATGAGTGTTACAAGAGTTGATCTACCACGAGGTCGTAATGGCTAAAACCCTAGACGTCTAGCCTGTATGACTAGGATTATGATGATTGGCCTCTACGGACCTAGCCCTCTGGTCGGTTTATATAGCCACCGGAGGGATCTAGGGTTACATAAGGTTGGTTACAAAGAAAGGAATCTTCATATTTGGCTGCCAAGCTTGCCTTCCACGCCAAGGAGAGTCCCATCCGGACACGGGAGAGAGTCTTCAGTCTTCGTATCTTCACGGCCCATGCATAACAGGTCAGACGCCCGAGGACCCCTTAGTCCAGGACTCCCTCAGTAGCCCCCGAACCAGGCTTCAATGACGAGGTGTCCTGCACACAGATTGTCTTAGGCATTGCAAGGCGGGTTCTTCCTCCGATGACTTCAAAGTGATGTATTCGGCCTTCCATTTAATGTCGTACCCCTCGGCTTCGGTGCATTAATAATTTCAGCTTCCACGTGTCGAGCGAATGCGAGAGGTCAGGGTGTTTTTACACATAACACCCCGGCCATGCAAGGAGGAATGTCTATTTAAAGGGATTGGATCTCAGATCCATTCAGCACCACGCGGAAAATCCTCAGAGCTTGCTAGGAAAGGCCACTCCCACATGGCTAGTGCTCCCAGCTCTTCCTCCCGTCCCTGCATCCCAGAAAAAGGCGATTGGGAGAAATGCTCTGTATCCCACGGTCAGCTAGTGAGCTGCAAACACAGGGATTTCTTCCCCCCGCGGATCTGGTCCCTGTTCGGGCAGGGTTGACCTCCTTCAATGACGAGGCCCGGGCGGAGAATTTCCCCAACCCATCTAGGGGGGAGCGAGTGTGCTTCGTCCCTTATCTGCTAAGAGGTGTCGGATTTCCAATTCATCCGTTCCTCCGAGGGCTTCTGGAGTATTATGGCCTCCAACTGCACAACTTCACTCCCGCCTCCATCCTGCACATCGCGGGTTACGTGGCTCTTTGTGAGCTGTTCCTGGGTTGTGAGGCCCATTTTGAATTGTGGAGAAAGCTCTTCTGTCTCGTCCTACGTAACTACGAGGG
The DNA here is from genome assembly GCF_002575655.3 of Aegilops tauschii subsp. strangulata. Taxonomy (NCBI): domain Eukaryota; kingdom Viridiplantae; phylum Streptophyta; class Magnoliopsida; order Poales; family Poaceae; genus Aegilops; species Aegilops tauschii. The sequence goes on from NC_053039.3 coordinate 234,555,483, forward strand.
ATCCATATTCGAAGTGGGCGGAGCCGAGGTATGGCGCATCGCCGAGACCGGATACCTGTTCGACACACCGAAGAAAGCATCCGAAGAATGGCCTTCCGAATGGTTCTATATCGAGGACGTAGCACTTCCTGACCCAGTTCGGAGGGGCCTTCCCGAGTTCACAAGCGTTCCTTTGAAGAAACGCCACAGTTGGCGCCCTCAAAGCCTCGAGGAGGAAGATAGTGCAGAAGTTCGTCAACTCATGAGCAAGATTAAGACGCTTGCCCAGTCTGGATTATCAATAGTCGAGGTAATGGCGACTTCCATAGTGCGGGGGGTTCAACCACTCCAATACAGAGGGCTTCCCATGTGGCACTACAATGGGGAGGATGACGCCTCCCGCTGCGGCCGGAAGGGTCCGAACACCCCCGCCGCTCTGGCCAAAATATTGGCCGAACTATTCAAAGGGGAGGAGGAGGAATTTCTTTGTATCAAGCGCAGAGATGGATTTTCCATGTACAATCCTCCTAGCTGGGTAAGTCCCCACCCCTCTGCTCTACTCACTCCACTCCCTGAACCACTTTCAATGAATACTGATCCGTCCATTCATAACAGCACTGGCAAAAGATCTCCGAGGGGCTTCACAGCCCCGCCCGGCAGCCAGAGGGCCACAACCGGGACCTTGACCCTGGATTTGAAGAGGATCCGGATATATTCGTGGTGCTCGAGGACGGAGTGTTTTACCAGGCGAGCTATGACGGCACGGAAGTGGCCATCACCGCCGATTACCCTGGTCTTCTCCCTGCTTCACACGTAAGTAATCAGGAGACATCTCCTCTGAAAGAGTTCTCTCATTCTGCCTCACCCACTGCATTGTCTCGTGCTCAAAAGGGGAGGCGTTCGGCGCGCCATGCTACCCAAGAGGCAACACCAAAGAGAGCGGCCCCTACACCAGGCAAGCCTTCGAAGAGGAAGGCTGAAGACGCGGCCGAGCCTTCATCGAAGAGGTATTGATTTGTGAATATGCCCCTTGGCAGTCACGTCCAACTGTGACATTATCCGCTGTGTTTTATCAGGAAAAGTGTTCGCCGGACTATGTCTGGGGATCCCGCCGGCCGCGCCTCCACGAGTCAGGTTCTCGACCCTGCTTTAAAGGCAAGGGCTGATACGGGAGTGACGCCGGATTGTCCTTCGGCAGAGGAGTCGAATGATCTATCCGTCACAAACTTGGAAGTGGAGAGCGCCATGAATCATCGGCGCCGGAAAGCTGTTCTACGCGACCCTGGCTTTACGAATGAGGCATTAAGTGCCTTCAGCTCGGCTGATGCATATATCCAAGCTGCTCGAGACGGACTTGCCAGAGCCACCGACCAACATTTAAAAGATATGCGGGTAAATTTATTTTATACAAAACTGATAATCATATACTAGTAGCCCCCGAGACTTGAAGCAGTTGATAGAACTGATTTAAGGATCATTGTATAACCAGGCGCTTACGGAGAAGAACAGCCTGTTGTCTCAGGAACTAGAAAACTGTCGGACCCAACTAACTGCTGCTACCGCCGAACTGGAGGAATCCAAGAAGGCACCACCTGGTAATATTCCCCTCCATCGAGAAAACATAATTATATACCGGCAATGCTAACAAGGTTGCTCATCTTATGGCAGGATCGTCAGATCAACTGAAGGAGCAACTGAAAGCCGCCCAAGCGGAAGAACAAGAAGCCAAAAGACTGCTGGCCGCGGGCGAACGTGTGCTGACACGAGTCAGAGATGAGAAGAACGAGTTGAAGGATGCCCACACCCAGTTGGGCGAAGAACTGAAAGATGTACGGGCCCAGCTGGCTGATTCCGTAAAGGAAAATAAGAGGCTACGCGGCGGCATATTTGATATGTGGTCACACTTAACTCCGTGTAGTTCAGAGATTAAAGGGAGTGACAGAATTATATCTGTAGGTATGCTGACCGGCCGTCCCGAAGAGGAGATGTCCGGAGTCTCGGGCGATCTGCTACAAGAGCTGTCGCAAATGCACGAGCAAGCTCGGCAGGCGATGCGAAGTGTTGCCAAGCCCTTATGGCCATCCGCCTCCCCTCCAGGAAGGATGGAGGAGCTTATAGAGCTATCCAAAGGAGCGCGGTGGCGCTTCCGATTATGGAAGATATCGGCCTGCCGGGAAGGTGCACGAGAAGCCTGGGCCATGGTAAAATCACGGTATACCAAGCTTGATCCAAATCATATGGCGCGGGTCGGACCTCTAGGGTCAGATGGGAAAGCAATTCCCGTGAATTTGGTATATGACCAAGTAGAAGTAGCCGTCAGATATTCCCAACAGGATTGTAAGTTAGACAGCCTGTTAGACGGTATAGAGGAGGAAATTTATGAGTCCAAGTGACTATGTACTTTCCTTGACTTATTTGTCCCTAGCCGGACTGTAAAACGATTGTCATGGCAGACCTTTTCGCTTCGACCTCTGGACCCGAAGGTGCAGAGTGTTTCCGAATACCTGGGCGGCGAAATATACCGGGGTATGCGTGGAAACCAGGCGTAGGGGTCATAGTTTCTTGAACATACAAGTTGTATCGGGCTAGCTATGTTATATTACATTGTGATTGTAAGAAACATCTTCCAGAGAGAATAGTTCCGTTAAGGGTTCCTTTCCCTGGGTATACATGCGTTAATGTGCACGTCCAAACTGTGATTGAAAAAATCGCAGTATATTCAACATCTGGGGGTTCATATTTTAATGACTGTAAAAACATCTTTAGTTTGCCGACCGAATATTCCCTTAAGAACGCTAGCTTTCGGCTTCACCCAGTCTGAGGTACACATCCGGATGACCCGGCAGTAACAATCGCAGAGGTGCTCCCTTTATGCCCTAGCCGAACTAACAGGAACGTAGGGCATAAGCACAGGAGCCAGGCAACCCAGCTTGGCCAAAACTTAAGTCATGTCGATGCATATAATGGTGAAGAAAAGGTACATATGGGGAAACGCACATATGGATGAGCTTGATGCTCGAAAAATAACAATAATAAGCTTCTGTCAAAGAAGCCCCCGGGTATAATCGACTCTTTGTATATCACAAGCGCATGGTTTAGCCGCACGAAAAGCTTTAAGGTTAAGAAAGGAAAAAGCGAAAAGAGAGGCAAAAGTAATGGAAACAATAGGGAGAAGGAGACGAACAAAGAGTCCGGCGCGAGGCATAGAATCTTCGGAGTCTGGCCGTGTTCCAGGGGTTCGGCTCTAGGCGATTGTCTGACGCATCACGCAGGCGGTACGCTCCTCCTGTGAGAACTTCGTCAATGATGAAGGGACCCTCCCACTTGGGCTTGAGTTTGTCCTTTTTCTTCTCCGACAGGCGTAGAACGAGTTCGCCAACATTATAAGTCTTGGCCCGCACTTCTCTGCTTTGGTACCTACGAGCCTGCTGTTGATAAAATGCGGAACGGGCTTTTGCAACGTCACGCTCCTCCTCCATGGCATCTAAGTTGTCCTGCCGATCAAGCTCGGCCTCTCTCTCTTCGTACATGCGCACTCGAGGTGAGTCATGAATAATGTCGCAGGGTAACACAGCCTCTGCGCCGTACACCATGAAGAAGGGTGTATATCCGGTAGTGCGATTGGGCGTGGTCCGCAGCCTCCAGAGTACGGATCGAGCTCCTCTACCCAGTGCTTGTCTGATTCTTTCAAAGACCGCACCAGTCTAGGCTTGATGCCGCTCATAATGAGACCATTGGCTCGTTCGACTTGACCGTTTGTTTGTGGGTGATAGACGGAGGCGTAATCGAGCTTAATGCCCAGACTAACGCACCAGTTTTTCACCTCATCGGCTGTGAAATTGGAGCCGTTATCGGTGATGATGCTATGTGGGACACTGTAACGGTGTACAACGCCGGATATAAAGTCTATCACTGGCCCGGCCTCAGCCATTTTAACTGGCTTGGCCTCTATCCACTTAGTGAATTTATCCACCATGACCAGCAGATATTTTTTCTTATGGCTTCCTCCTTTAAGGGGTCCAATCATATCAAGCCCCCAGACCGCAAAAGGCCAAGTGATGGGGGTTGTTTGTAGAGCGGTGGGTGGCATGTGGCTCTGGTTGGCGAAAAGCTGGCATCCGACGCAACATTGGACAAGGTCCTGTGCGTCTGCTCGGGCCGTTGGCCAATAGAAACCTGTACGGAAGGCCTTGCTTACAAGGGCCCGAGCCGCGGAGTGGTCACCACCGAGGCCGGCGTGAATTTCAGCCAAGAGCTGCCGCCCCTCTTCCTCGGAGATACATCTTTGGAGTACTCTGGTAGCGCTTTTCTTGTAGAGTTCCCCATTGTGGACCTTGTAGGCTTTAGAGTGCCGGACAATCCGGCGAGCCTCATTCTGATCCTCGGGGAGTTCTCGCCTATTAAGGTAGGCCAAGAAGGGTTCGGTCCATGGGGCAATGACTGCCATTATGAGATGGGCCGATGGTGTTATTTCGGTGGCTGAGCCCCCGATGATATCGGTGTGTTCGGTATCTGAGGTTATAGTTGGGTCCGGACTGTTGTTGCCGCTTTCCCCTTGCCACACCACGGACAGCTTGAAAAGCCTTTCCAGAAAGATGTTAGGTGGGACGGGGTCGCGCTTGGTGCCGATGCAAGCAAGGATGTCCGCCGCTTGATTACTTTCTCGAGGCACGTAATGGAACTCGAGCCCCTCGAAATGGGCCGAGATTTTAAGAACGGCGTTGCGGTAAGCTGTCATTTTTGGATCTTTGGCATCAAAATCTCCATTTATCTAAGATATTGCAAGGTTTGAGTCCCCGCGCACTTCCAGGCGTTGTATGCCCATGGAGATAGCCATCCGAAGCCCATGCAACAAGGCCTCATATTCGGCTGCATTGTTGGAGTCTGTGTATAATATTTGGAGTACGTACTTAACTACGTCTCCAGTGGGGGACGTTAAGACAACACCCGCCCCTAACCCCGCGAGCATTTTGGAACCATCGAAGTACATAACCCAGTTGGAATACATGTCGTACTCTTCAGGGAGTTCGGCCTCTGTCCATTCGGCGACAAAGTCAGCCAGTACTTGGGATTTGATGGCCCGGTGCGGTTTGTATGTTATGTCGAATGGAAGGAGCTCAATGGCCCACTTAGCAATCCGTCCTGTCGCATCGCGGTTGTTTATTATGTCATTGAGTGGTACTTCGGAGGCCACCGTGATCGAGCACTCTTGAACGTAGTGTCGTAGCTTCCGGGATGCCATGAAGACCGCGTATGCTATTTTTTGGTAATGAGGGTACCGGGATTTGCATGGTGTGAGGATAGTGGATACATAGTATACCGGTTTCTGGAGCGGGAACTTGTGTCCGTCCTGCTCTCGCTCGACAATGAGCACGGCACTCACCACCTGGTGTGTTGGCGATATGTATAATAACATGGGTTCACCGACGTTCGGCGCGGCCAGGATTGGGTTGCTCGCTAAAAGGGCCTTTATTTCCTCCAGTCTGGCTATTGCCACATCCATCCACTCGAAGTGGTCGGTGCGTCGGAGAAGGCGGTAGAGTGGCAATGCTTTTTCTCCCAATCTGGAGATAAAGCGGCTTAAAGCTGCCACGCATCCCGCAAGTTTTTGGACCTGTTTAAGGTCTGTTGGCGTAGCCAATTGTGACAAAGCTCGTATTTTGGCTGGATTTGCCTCAATTCCTCTATTGGAAATGATGAAGCCCAGCAGTTTTCCGGCGGGGACGCTGAAAACACACTTTTCCGGATTGAGCTTGATGTCATATGTACGGAGGTTGTCGAATGTAAGACGTAGATCATCGATCAATGACTCGACGTGCCTGGTTTGGATGACTACGTCATCCACATATGCTTCAACTATCTTGCCGATCTGTTTCTCCAAGCATGTTTGAATCATGCGTTGGTAAGTGGCGCCAGCGTTTTTGAGCCCGAAAGGCATAGTGTTAAAGCAGAAAGGCCCATATGGGGTAATGAATGCCATTGCGGCTTGATCGGACTCCTTCATCTTGATTTGATGGTATCCGGAGTACGCATCAAGGAAACATAGTGAGTCGTGTCCTGCGGTTGCATCGATAATCTGATCAATGCGAGGGAGGGGGAAGGGATCCTTACGGCAGGCCTTGTTAAGGTCTTTGAAATCGACGCACAGGCGCCAGGATTTATCCTTCTTTGGTACCATCACCAGGTTTGCTAGCCAGTCCGGGTGTTTTATTTCTCTGATGAATCCGGCCTCCAGTAACTTGGCCAGCTCCTCTCCCATGGCTTGTCGTTTAGGTTCGGAAAAACGCCGCAATGTTTGCTTGACTGGTTTATGTCCCTTCAAGATATTAAGGCTGTGTTCGGCCAACCTGCGTGGGATTCCTGGCATATCAGAAGGGTGCCAGGCGAATATGTCCCAGTTCTCGCGCAGGAACTCTCATTGCGCGGCATCGACCGTTGGGTCGAGTTGTGCCCCGATGGATGTTGTCTTCTTAGGGTCCGTCGGGTGGACTTGAAATTTGATTATTTCGTCTGCTGGTTTAAAGGAGGTGGATTTGGGTCGCTTGTCCAGCATTACGTCATCGCTATCCATAGTGGAGCGCAGCGCGGTCAGCTCTTCGGCCGCGAGGGCTTCAGACAATGCCTCGAGGGCCAGGGATGCGGTTTTATTTTCGGTGCGCAGTGCTATGTCTGGATCACTGGCAAGAGTGATGGTGCCGTTGGGCCCGGGCATCTTGAGCTACATATACCCGTAATGAGGTATAGGTTGAAAGCATGTGAATGCATCTCGCCCCAGTAGGGCGTGATATCCGCTATTGAAAGGGGCCACTTGGAAGGTTATTTCTTCAGACCGATAATTCTCTAGCGTGCCGAATACCACGTCGAGCATGATTTTTCCCGCGCATCGCGCCTCCAGACTGGGAATGATTCCCCAGAAGGTCGTGCTACTTTGCTCAATGCGGATCCTATCTATTTCCATTTTTATGAGTGTGTCCTCGTAGATGAGGTTTAGTCCGCTGCCGCCATCCATGAGCACTTTGGTGAGCCGGAAGCCGTCAACAATTGGACTGAGGACCAAGGCGGCTGGTGCCCGGACTGTTCTGAATTTTTGTTCGTCATCGGCATTCAAAGTTATGGCCGTGTCGTTCCAGGGGTTTATTGCTGCGACTTGGCAGACTTTGGCGAGGTCACGGAGTGCCCTTTTGCGCTGATTTTTCGAAGCAAATGTCTCGAAGATCGTCAATACTCTGAGGTCGTCGTCTTCCGAGGGTTGTTGTTTTGGGGTGTTTTTGGTGAGGAGATCTTCACCGCTCTTGGCCACTTGCCGGAGTATCCAACATGCTCTAAGGCTGTGGGTTGGTATGGTATCCGGTGTTGCATGTATTTTGCATGGCCTGTCGAGCCATCCCTCCAGAACGGTTCTGCGCCCCATAATGGGCTTTGATTTCTTTACTATTGGGTCAGGCGTCCCGCGAGGGTGCGTCCTTTTCGCCCGGACGAGGGGCTGAGTTGAAGCTGGTGGTTCCCAACGAGCTACCTGAGTTTTCCAGGCGCTTTCCATTGCGCAGTACTTCTGTACTATGGTTGCCAAGTCAGCGAAGTGTCATACGCGACGGCGGCTGATGGCGTTGAGGATTCCTTCGTTCATGCAATTGTTGCAGAATACTAAGATCGCGTCTTCATCGCGGCAATCTTTAATCTTGTCTTTGACAAGAAGGAATCTGGCCCAAAAGTGATGGACTATTTCCTGAGACTGTTGTCTTATGTACATAAGATCGCGTATAGCTGGGTGGGTGGGTGGTTTTAAATCTGGACCCTGGCCCGATTTGGGATCCGCAGTTTGTAAATCTTCCGAACTTAATGGTTCGGACTCCGGGATATCAACTGACGTTTTAGGCCCGTCGTCCGATTCTAGGTTCGGAGGGCAGGGCGCGTCGTTCCGCGGACAGGTATCCGGCTCCTTGAGATCGGAAATCCGAACATAGTTCGTCCTCAATATAGGGGAAGAGTTATTGTCTTGCTCCTCCACTACCGCTATCTGATGGCTGATCGGCGGAGATTTGATTTCTCTTTGATCAGGTTTAAGCCCAATCCGATCATAGTCTGTAGCGACCCCCAAGGTGGCGATGCGATCTAGGAGTTCGTTTAAAGATGACAACTCCGTCGGAACCATCCGTTTGGAGTATTCGGAGTCAGCGCGGAGACGATTTTCGATGACTTGAGAGGTCATCGTCAGCTTAACGGCCGAACAGGCGGTCATGGTAAAGCCGCCAAGTCGGAGGGTTTGGCCCGGAGCCAGGGCTCCTCCGGAGGTGATATCATCCTTGACAACAAGGCGGGCCATCAACCCTGTCTTCAACATCACAGCGGAACTCTCAATGAAAGCACCAATGTCGGTGTCAAGACCGGCGGATCTCGGGTAGGGGGTCCCGAACTATGCGTCTGAGGTCGATGGTAACAGGAGACAAGGGACACAATATTTACCCAGGTTCGGGCCCTCTCTATGGAGGTCATACCCTACTTCCTGCTTGATTGATCTTGATGAATATGAGTGTTACAAGAGTTGATCTACCACGAGATCGTAATGGCTAAAACCCTAGACGTCTAGCCTGTATGACTAGGATTATGATGATTGGCCTCTACGAACCTAGCCCTCCGGTTTATATAGCCACCGGAGGGATCTAGGGTTACATAAGGTCGGTTACAAAGAAAGGAATCTTCATATTTGGCCGCCAAGCTTGCCTTCCACGCCAAGGAGAGTCCCATCCGGACACGGGAGAGAGTCTTCAGTCTTCATATCTTCACGGCCCATCAGTCCGGCCCATGCATAACAGGTCGGACGCCCGAGGACCCCTTAGTCTAGGACTCCCTCAGTGTGCCCTGACAGCTTGAGGATAATGCAGCTCGAGGGGCGCCCTCAACTGAGCAAACCAAAAGTCACCTGGCACCGGTGTTGTAGAAGCGTCGAGGTAGCTGAAGACACGTGCCACGGAGATCGTTCCTCAAGAGCCGGCCGGCTCCTGGGGCCTGGAAGGCTCATGAGGTCCGGGGGGCTCACGAGGGTCTGTGATTTCCTCCGACATGACCGCCAAGCGCCTGGCCTCGTGAGACACCACGGCACGCTGCGTGAGGCGCTGGTATGCGGCGCCGATGTTGAGTAGGCCGAACGACATGCGAACCTAGCTGCAGGAGTAGCCCCCACTCGTGCCGACATGGGACCGCCAAAAGAGGCCCTACAACGCGGCCCTGTTGAGGCCCGGGATGTTGATGTAGACGCACAACTCGCCACCCATGTTGGGGGCGGGGCTGCACCCAATGGTGCGGGGTGACGCTCGCCACGCATGGCTCGCGCCTCCTGAAGCTCTTCGATTGCCTTGGTGATGAACTATCGTGCGCCTGGCGCTTCATGACTTTCACCTTGCTCACGGGGGCGCGCATCGAAGCACGCCTCCAAGTGGTGCCCGAACTCCTCCCTCATCACACTCGTCAGGTCGGAGGCCCTCCAAACGAGAGCTCCCGAGCCCGTCCAAAGGGGGGCGCCGGACGCGCCTTCCTATGCGAGAGGGAAGGGCACCCCAGCAGCGGGCGCGGGGCCTGAGGCACCATCGGCAGGCGCCCCAGCCTCTTGACGACCCTTGAGGAGGAGCTGCTAAAGATGGCCTCAGGAGGCAGGATGGCGCCTTCGTCGTCAGAGTTCTCGACCGCCGCAACCTGGTAGGCGCGCTCGAGGGAGCACACAACATCCTTTTCATCGCAGGCGACCGTGATGATGCTGCCACACCCTGGCATCTTGAGGAAGTTGTAACCATGTTGGGTTGCTGCCATGAACTTGGCAAGGGTCGGATACCCTAGGATGGCGTTGTATGGGTGGCCGATGTGGGCGACGTCGAAGTCGATGAGCTCGGTGTGATAGTTTTCGTGCTTGCTGAAGGTTACTAGGAGGCGTATCTGCCCCAGGGGGACGATGGAGCCATCGGTCACCCCTGAGAAAGGCATGGTGGGCTGGAGCTGGTCATAGGGCACTTGGAGCTTCTGAAATGTCTCGACAGAGAGAACATTGAGCCATGCGCCACCATTGATGAGGGTTTTGGTGACGAGGATGTTGCTGATGGTTGGCGTGCAAAACATTGAGCGTGCCAGCGGCGGCGGAGCACTTAAGTTGGTCCTTGGAGTCGAAGGCGATGGCGTGCTTCGACCACCTGAGAGGATGCGTCGCCTCAAGCTTTGGGAGGGTCACGTTCACCTCGCGAGAGAACTGCTTGCAGATGCGATGTGAGGCGGGGGCCTGAGCACCACCCAGGATGCAAGCAATCGCCCGAGGCTCTTGGAAGCCCCCAGCCCCATCGTCCTGCCGGTTGTCATCGTTTCTCCTTGGCGGTGGCTATAGTGGAGGGAGGTTGGCATTGCCCTGAGGGTGGTCCTCACGAGGCTGGTCTCGCCAAGGGCCATCACGAGGCTGACCCTACCAGTGGTCCTCGCGAGGCTGATCACGCCAGTCCTAACAAGGGTTGTGGTTGTCCCAGCGGCCACCGCCACGGCCTCCTCCATGGTCGTAGCCGTGGTCACCACGCTCGGGGAGACGGCCGAGGCGCCCGTCACGGAGCGCCCTGAGCTCCTGGCAGTCGTTGGTGTTGTGGCTGTGAACGTTGTGGAAGATGCAGGACGGGCAGTTGCCCTTGGGGGCTCATCGTGGTCATGGCCATGTTTCATCTCAGGCCCGGCTGCGAGCACAGCGGGGCCCTTGTGCTTTGCCTCCTTAGCCTTGGCCTTCTTGTCTTCAGGATCGGCCTCGGGAGGCTCCAGGAGGGAGAGGTGGCCTTCCTCGGCTCTCGCGCACTTGTTCGCCAGGTTGAATATCTCCATGGCCGAGCACAGATCTTCGTGGATGGCCAGCTCCTCCTTCATCTTGACATCCTGGACGCCATCAGTGAACGCTGAGATGATGGCCTCGTCCGACGCCCTCGGGATCTTGAGGCGAACATTCATGAAGCGCTATATGTACTTGTGCAGAGTTGTTAGGGCATGTCTCTCTCTAAGTACTTTTGGTGATTGATGACAATGCTTTTGCGGACTAATCGTGTGCGTTGAGTATTTCAGAGATTCGTTCATTGGCACGAGATGATTCTTTCCCCTCTGAGCTTTAAGTGAAGACGGTGTAGTCTCTTTCGTTTCATTTTTGGTGACTTGAGTCGTATGAGACATCGTACTATCAAGAGGGGGTCCGCATTGGAAAGGCTAGGGTGGAATCAACACGTACACTTCATTTTTGCACCCCCAGCTCCTTTCCTCTCCTTGGAGTTTACCGTTTCGACGAAAGTGGGGATTGTGAGGTGCTAGCGTAGTACCACCGCTAGTGCGGTAGCACCGCCTATGGTCCTCAAGCGGCAGTACCGCTGTCCAACAGCGGTAGTACCGCTTGGGTGCATCGGCGGCAGTACCGTCCTGGTTCAGCACTGCTACCTCCTCGATTCGAGGGCGTCTCTCCTCGTGTCAGATTGTGCGGCAGTAGTAGCGGCAGTAGCAGCGGTAGTACCACGGCTACCACCCCTACTAGTGTCGCCCAAACCCTCTCTCTCTCTTCTATTCTCCCTCTTTTGCCTCTGCTCTCAGTCACTGCGGTAGTACCGCTCCAGTAAGCAGTAGTACCGCTCTGTTCGGGCTGAAGAGGGGATAACGGTTGGGTAATTTCCCCCACTATAAAAGGAGGTCTTCTTCTCCAAAGAGACCTACATCTTCCCTCCCCAAGCTCCATTGTTGCTCAAAGCTCCATTTTCGCCAGATCTCTCTCCCTAGCCAATCAAACTTGTTGATTTTCTAGGGATTGGTTGAGAAGGCCCTGATCTACACTTCCACCAAGAGAAATTTGATTCCCCCCACTAATCCCTTGCGGATCTTGTTACCCTTGGGTGTTTGAGCACCCAAGACGGTTGAGGTCACCGCGGAGCCATATTCCATTATGGTGAAGCTTCGTAGTGTCGTTGGGAGCCTCCAATTAAGTTGTGGAGATAGCCCCAACCTTGTTTGTAAAGGTTCGCCGCCTCCAAGGGCACCGATAGTGGAATCACGGCATCTCGCATTGTGTGAGGGCATGGCGAGAATACGGTGGCCCTAGTGGCTTCTTGGGGAGCATTGTGCCTCCACACCGCTCCAACGGAGATGTACTTCCTCTCAAAGGGAAGGAACTTTGGTAACACATCCTCGTCTCCACCGGCTCCACTCTTGGTTATCTCTTACCTTTACTTGTGCAAGCTTATATTGTGTTGTATCCCTTGCTTGCTTGTGTGCTTGTTGTTGTTGTTGCATCATATAGGTTGCTCACCTAGTTGCATATCTAGACATCCTATTTTGATGCTAAGTTTAATTGGTAAAGAAAAGCTAAAAAATATTAGTTGCCTATTCACCCCACCCCCTCTAGTCAACCATATCGATCCTTTCAATTGGTATCAGAGCCTCGTCTCTTTATTAAGGACTTTGTCGTCCGAAGAGTATGGTTGGCACCACAGACGAGGTGGAGGAGCACTCTGGTGCGAGTCCTACCTTGTCTGTGGCCGATAGGGGATCCTCGGTCTCTCATGAGGAGTTCAATGCGACTTTGGACACATTGAAAACTTCCATGACGACCGAGGTCAAAGGCATGTTTAAGTATTTTCTTGATGGTCTTAAATTATCCACCGCACCGTTGGAAGTGGTTGATCGCACTAACAAAGTGATGGATGCTAACTCCAACAAGGGTGAAGCTACTAGTGATCAAGTTCCTTTACCTAGTGGCAGAAGTGGGAGTGGCATCTTTGCCCATGTTGAACCTCCACTTACTTATGGAGGACCGATTCCCTCCATGCATATGAATCATGTTGGTCCTCCTCCTAAGCTTGTGAAGAATGAGGATTTTGCCTCTTGGGTGTATCGCTTTAAACATCATTTAAATCATAGTTCTACTAATCTTTGGAGAATTATTGAGCAAGGTTTCTACCCACACGACCCAAGAAACTTCACTCAAAGAGAACCGCGGATCATCAATTCAACGAGTCTGCTCTCTTCATTCTCCAAGAAGCCATTCCTCCCGAAGATATTGCGCACCTCCAACCTTTCACCGTGGCCAAGGAAGCATGGCAGCATGTTGTTTCCATTTACAAGGGAAGCGCAAGCATTCAACGCTCAAACTTTGAAGTGGTGCAAGATGAAGCCGGTGAGTTTGCAATGATTGAAGATGAAGAACCTCGAGAGCTTTACCGAAGATTAACCACTCTCATGGTCTCACTCCGAGATCAAGGGAGCAAGGATACGGATGACAATTGTATCAAGCACAAGTTTCTCAAGTACATGTCCTCCGTCATCCGTCAAAGGCAGTACTTTCATGCCTTATCCTCAAGTGAAGTGTTAGATGAGTTTATTGCAATGAGGATCTTGGACAAGACCGCCAACAATGCGGTATTGCGTTCTCAACGATCAAAGAAGCCCAACCTTGCTTTGAAAGCCAAGGTTAGTGTGGAAGAAGATGGTGAAGAGGAAGAAGAAGAGAGTTGCCCCGAAGATACCAAATATGCCTATCATGAGCACATGGCTCTTGCTTCACGGCAATTTTGGAGCAAGAAGAACTCAAGGCCCAACTTCAACAAGAACAACTCAAGTGGTGCCAAGGGCAAGCAACGTGTGAGGACATGCTATAATTGTGGCAATGTGAGTCACTTTGTTGTGGATTGCCCGTACGAGAAGAGGGAAGACAATGGTAGCAAGCTTATCCGAAAAGACAAGGCCAAGTCCTTCCCCAACAAGAACAACTTCACCGAGAAGACTCCTCCCAAGGGGTTGGTGGCACAAGAAGAGTACAATGAGGATGATGATTATTATGATGAAGATGGTGAGACCGTCACCATGGCCTCCGTTGCCATTGCAACATCTCCACGGGTGTCCCTCTTCGATTCACCCGACGAGAACATCACCGCCAAGTGCCTCATGGCCAAAGCCACCAACAAGGTAACCCCCAACATCAAACTACCATCACTACTAATCCTTCCTTGATGGATTGCATTGATCAAAGTGAGGGGACGAAGGAGGAGGAGAATGATTTGAGTCTTTCATGAGTAAGCTCAAAGGTAAATCCAAGAAGCACTTTGTTGCTCTCTTGGAAAAACTTGGTGAATCCAATGACATGATCGAGGCTCACGAAGAGACCATCTCTAAGATGGAAGGGCATAGTCGTGACTATGCCGATGAGATTTCGGATCTCTCTAATGCGCTTGAGGAGGAGCGTGGTCATTGTTTGGCTCTTGAGAAGTCACACAATGATGATCATGCTAAATTAAAGAAAGATCTTGATCATGCTCTTGTTGTCTCTCGTGTGCTCAATTCCGAGAAGGCCAAACTTGGGGTTGACCATGCTAGACTCAAGGAGGAGTTTGATATACTTGACAAGGCTCACAAGGCCTTGAAGAGTGCTCATGCTAGCCTCCAAGAGTGTCATGATCAACTCCAAGTGAAGCTAACAAAGGAGAAAGCCACATTTCCTCATATGGTTTTAATTGATAATGCAAATGCTACTAACATGTGTTGTGAGCACGTGCATCTTGTGGAGGAGAATGCCAAGTTGAAGGAGCAACTTGAGAAAGGCCTTGTGTCTTGCATACAAGGTGAGAAGAACCTCAACGACCTTTTGAGCAATCAAAAGAAAGTTGTGAGCAAGGAGGGGATTGGGTATGCACCCAAGTCGAAGAATAAGAAGAAGAATGACAAGACCAAACAATCTCCTCCTCTCAAGCAAACGTTTGTGAAGGAGGGAGTGTTGGGAATCGTAGCATAATTTAAATTTTTCCTACGCTCACCAAGATGCATCTATGGAGTCTACTAGCAACGAGGGGAAAGGAGTGCATCTACATACCCTTGTAGATCGCGAGCGGAAGCGTTCCAATGAACGTGGATGACGGAGTCGTACTCGCCGTGATCCAAATCACCGATGACCGAGTGCCGAACGGACGGCACCTCCGCGTTCAACACACGTACGGTGCAGCGACGTCTCCTCCTTCTTGATCCAGCAAGGGGGAAGGAGAGGTTGATGGAGATCCAACAGCACGACGGCGTGGTGGTGGATGTAGCGGGTCTCCGGCAGGGCTTCGCCGAGCTTCTGCGAGAGAGAGAGAGGTGTTGCAGGGGAGGAGGGAGGCGCCCAAGGCTGTAGTCTCGCTGCCCTCCCTTCCCCCCACTATTTATAGGACCCCTGGGGGGGGCGCCAGCCCTTGGGAGATTAAATCTCCAAGGGAGGGCGGCGGCCAAGTGGGAGGGAAGGGGTGCCTTGCCCCCCAAGGCAAGGGGGAAGCTCCCCCCCTAGGGTTCCCAACCCTAGGCGCATGGGGGGAGGCCCAAGGGGGGCGCCCCAGCCCACTAAGGGCTGGTTCCCTTCCACTTTCAGCCCACGGGGCCCTCCGGGATAGGTGGCCCCACCCGGTGGACCCCCGGGACCCTTCCGGTGGTCCCGGTACAATACCGGTAACCCCCGAAACTTTCCCGGTGGCCGAAACTTGACTTCCTATATATAATTCTTCACCTCCGGACCATTCCGGAGCCTCTCGTGACGTCCGGGATCTCATCCGGGACTCCGAACAACTTTCGGGTTTCCGCATACATATATCTCTACAACCCTAGCGTCACCGGACCTTAAGTGTGTACACCCTACGGGTTCGGGAGACATGCAGACATGACCGAGATGCCTCTCCGGTCAATAACCAACAGCGGGATCTGGATACCCATGTTGGCTCCCACATGTTCCACGATGATCTCATCGGATGAACCACGGTGTCGAGGATTCAATCAATCCGTATGCAATTCCCTTTGTCAAACGGTATGTTACTTGCCCGAGATTCGATCGTCGGTATCCCAATACCTTGTTCAATCTCGTTACCGGCAAGTCTCTTTACTCGTACCGCAATGCATGATCCCGTGACTAACGCCTTAGTCACATTGAGCTCATTATGATGATGCATTACTGAGTGGGCCCAGAGATACCTCTCCGTCACACGGAGTGACAAATCCCAGTCTCGATCCGTGCCAACCCAACAGACACTTTCGGAGATACCCGTAGTGCACCTTTATAGTCACCCAGTTACGTTGTGACGTTTGGCACACCCAAAGCACTCCTACGGTATCCGGGAGTTGCACGATCTCATGGTCTAAGGAAAAGATACTTGACATTGGAAAAGCTCTAGCAAACGAAACTACACGATCTTTTATGCTATGCTTAGGATTGGGTCTTGTCCATCACATCATTCTCCTAATGATGTGATCCCGTTATCAATGACATCCAATGTCCATAGTCAGGAAACCATGACTATCTGTTGATCAACGAGCTAGTCAACTAGAGGCTTACTAGGGACAGGTTGTGGTCTATGTATTCACACATGTATTACGATTTCCGGACAATACAATTATAGCATGAATAATAGACAATTACCATGAACAAAGAAATATAATAATAACCATTTATTATTGCCTCTAGGGCATATTTCCAACAGTCTCCCACTTGCACTAGAGTCAATAATCTAGTTCACATCACCATGTGATTAACACTCACTGGTCACATCACCATGTGACCAACATCTAAAGAGTTTACTAGAGTCAACAATCTAGTTCACATCACTATGTGATTATCACTCAATGTGTTCTGGTTTGGTCATGTTATGCTTGTGAGAGAGGTTATTAGCCAACGGGTCTGAACCTTTCAGAACCGTGTGCTTTACGAATATCTATGTCATCTTGTGGATGCTACCACGCGCTATTTGGAGCCATTTCAAATAATTGCTCTACTATACGAATCCGGTTTACTACTCAGAGTCATCCGGATTAGTCTCAAAGTTCGCATCGACGTAACCCTTTACGACGAACTCCTTTCCACCTCCATAATCGAGAAAATTCCTTAATCCACTAGGTACTAAGGATAAGTTCGACCGCTGTCATGAGATCCTTTCCCGGATCACCATTGTACCCTCTTGACCAACTCATGGAAAGGCACACTACATGTGCGGTACACAGCATAGCATACTATAGAGCCTATGTCTAAAGCATAGGGGACGACCTTCGTCCTTTCTCTATCTTCCGCTGTGGTCAGGTCTTGAGTCTCACTCAATACTCACACCTTGTAACACAGCCAAGAACTCCTTCTTTGCTGATCTATTTTGAACTCTTTCAAAATCATGTCAAGGTGTGCTGTCTTTTGAAAGTATCATCAGGCGTCTTGATCTATCTCTATGGATCTTGATGCCCAATATGTAAGCAGCTTTATCCAGGTCTTCCTTTGAAAAACTCCTTTCAAACAACCCTTTATGCTTTCCAGAAATTTTACATCATTTCGGATCAACAATATGTCATTCACATATACTTATCAGAAATGTTGTAGCGCTCCCACTCACTTTATTGTAAATACAAGTTTCTAACAAACTTTGTATAAACCCAAAAACTTTGATCACCCCATCAAAGCGTATATTCTGACTCCGAGATGCTTGCTCTAATCCATGGAAGGATCGCTGGAGCTAGCATACCTTTTAGCATCCTTAGGATCGACAAAACCTTTCTGATTGTATCACATACAAACTTTCCTCATGAAAAACTGGTAAGGAAACTTGTTTTGACATCCATCTGCCAGATTTCATAAATGTAGCTAATGCTAACATGATTCCGACGGACCTAAGCATCGCTACGGATGAGAAAAAAACTCATTGTAGTCAACTCCTTGAACTTGTGAAAATACTCTTTGCCACAAGTCGAGCTTCATAGACGGTAACATTACCGTCCATGTCCGTCTTCTTAAAGATCCATTTATCTCAATGGCTTGCCAATCATCGGGCAAGTTCACCAAAGTCCATGCTTTGTTCTGATACATGGATTCTATCTCGGATTTCATGGCCTTGAGCCATTCGTCGGAATATGGGCCCACCATCGCTTCTCCATAGCTCGTAGGTTCATAGTTGTCTAGCAACATGACTTCCAAGGCAGGATCACGCATTACTCTGAAGTAGTGCGCATCCTCGTCGTCCTACGAGGTTTGGTAGTGACTTGATCCGAAGTTTCATGATCACCATCATAAGCTTCCACTTCAATTGGTGTAGGTGCCACAGGAACAACTTCCTGTGCCCTGCTACATACTAGTTGAAGCGACGGTTCAATAACCTTATCAAGTCTCCACCATCCTCCCACTCAATTCTTTCGAGAGAAACTTTTCCTCGAGAAAGGACTCGTTTCTAGAAGCAATTACTTTTGCTTCCAGATCTGAAATAGGAGGTATACCCAACTGTTTTTGGGTATTCTATGAAGATGCATTTATCCGCTTTGGGTTCGAGCTTATCAGCCTGAAACTTTTTTACATAAGCATTGCAGCCCCAAACTTTTAAGAAACGACAACTTAGGTTTCTATAAACGGTGTCGTCTCAACGGAATTGCATGGTGCCCCTTTTAAAGTGAATGCGGTTGTCTCTAATGCCTAACCCATAAATGATAGTGGTAATTTGATAAGAAACATCATGGTATGCACCATATCCAATAGGGTGCAGTTATGATGTTCGGACACACCATCACACTATGGTGTTCCAGGCGGTATTAATTGTGAAACACTTTCCACAATGTCTCAATTGTGTGCCAAACTCGTATCTCAGATACCCATCTCTATGATCATATCACAGACATTTTATCCTCTTGTCACGACGATCTTCAACTTCACTCTGAAATTACTTGAACCTTTCAATAATTCAGACTAGTGTTTCATCAAGTAAATACACTCAGCATGTACTCAAATCATCTGTGAAGTAAGAACATAACGATATCCACTGCATGCCTCAGCACTCATTGGACTGCGTACATCAAAATGTATTACTTCCAATAAGTTGCTCAAATGTTCCATCTCACTGAAAACGAGGACTTTCAGTCATTTTGCCCATGTGGTATGATTTGCATGTCTCAAGTGATTCATAATCAAGTGAGTCCAAACGATCCATCTGTATGGAGTTTCTTCATGCATATATACCAATAGACATGGTTCGCATGTCTCAATCTTTTCAAAAACGAGTGAGTCCAAAGATCCACCTACAAGGATCTTCTTCATGCGTTCTACACCAATATGACTCAAGTGGCAGTGCCACAAGTATGTGGTACTATCATTACTATCTTATATCTTTTGGCATGAACATGTGTATCACTACGATCGAGATTCATTTTAGGTGCAAGACCATTGAAGGTATTATTCAAGTAAACAGAGTAACCATTATTCTCCTTAAATGAATAACCGTTTTGCGGTAAACATAATCCAATCATGTTCAACGCAAACACCAAATCTCGATGGTAGAGGGAGCATGCGATGCTTGATCACATCAACCTTGGAAACACTTCCAACACATATCGTCATCTCACCTTTAGCTAGTCTCCATTTATTCCGCAGCTTTTATTTTGAGTTACTAACACTTAGCAACCGAACCAGTATCTAATACCCTGGTGCTGCTAGGAGTACTAGTAAAGTACACATTCATATAACGTATATCCAATATACTTCTGTCGACCTTGCCTGCCTTCTCATCTACCAAGTATCTAGGGTAGTACTGCTTCAGTGACCGTTCCTCTCATTACAGAAGCACTTAGTCTCGGGTTTGGGTTCAACCTTGGGATTCTTCACTAGAGCAGCAAACGACTTGCTGTTTCATGAAGTATCCCTTTTGCCCTTGCCCTTCTTAAACTAGTGGTTTTACTAACCATCAACAATTGATGCTCCTTCTTGATTTCTACTTTCGCGGTGTCAAACATCGCGAATAGCTTAAGGATCATCATAACTATCCTTGATATGTTATAGTTCATCATGAAGCTCTACTAGCTTGGTGGCAGTGACTATGGAGAACTATCACTATCTCATCTGGGAGATTAACTCCCACTCGATTCAAGCGATTGTGGCACTCAGACAATCTGAGCACACGCTCAACGATTGAGCTTTCCTCCCTTAGTTTGCAGGCTTAAGAAACTTGTCAGAGGTCTCATACCTCTTGACGTGGGCACTGGTCTGAAATCCCAATTTCAATCTTCGGAACATCTCACATGTTCTGCGACGTTTCAAAAACATCTTTGGTGCCTCAATTCTAAACCGCACTGAACTATCACGTAGTCATCAAAACGTGTATGTCAGATGTTTCGTAACATCTACAGACGACGCTGAGGTTCAGCACACCGAGCGGTGCATTAAGGACATAAGCCTTCTGTGCAGCAATGAGGACAATCCTCAGTTTACGGACCCAGTCCGCATAATTGCTACTACCAACTTTCAACTAAATTTTCTCTAGGAACATATCTTAACCAGTAGAACTAAAGCGCAAGCTATGACATAATTTGCAAATACCTTTTTGACTATGTTCATGATAATGAAGTTCATCTGATTATGAACTCCCACTCAGATAGACATCCCTCTAGTCATCTAAGTGAAACATGATCCGAGTTTAACTAGGCCGTGTCCGATCATCACGTGAGACGGACTAGTCAAGATCGGTGAACATCTCCATGTTGATCGTATCTTCTATACGACTCATGCTCGACCTTTCGGTCCTCCGTGTTCCGAGGCCATGTCTGTACATGCTAGGCTCGTCAAGTCAACCTAAGTGTATTGCGTGTGTTCCGAGGCCATGTCTGTACATGCTAGGCTCGTCAACACCCGTTGTATTCGAACGTTAGAATCTATCACACCCGATCATCACGTGGTGCTTCGAAACAACGAACCTTCGCAACGGTGCACAGTTAGGGTGAACACTTTCTTGAAATTATTATAAGGGATCATCTTACTTACTACCGTCGTTCTAAGCAAATAAGATGCAAAAACATGATAAACATCACATGCAATCAAATAGTGACATGATATGGCCAATATCATCATGCTCCTTTGATCTCCATCTTCGGGGCACCATGATCATCTTCGTCACCGGCATGACACCATGATCTCCATCATCATGATCTCCATCATTGTGTCTTCTTGAAGTCGTCACGCCAACGATTACTTCTACTTCTATGGCTAACGCGTTTAGCAACAAAGTAAAGTAATTTACATGGCGTTATTCAATGACACGCAGGTCATACAAAATAATAAAGACAACTCCTATGGCTCCTGCCGGTTGTCATACTCATCGACATGCAAGTCGTGATTCCTATTACAAGAATATGATCAATCTCATACATCACATATATCATTCATCACATCTTCTGGCCATATCACATCACATAGCACTTGCTGCAAAAACAAGTTAGACGTCCTCTAATTGTTGTTGCAAGTTTTTACGTGGTTTGTAGGTTTCTAGCAAGAACGTTTCTTACCTACGTATGACCACAACGTGATTTGCCAATTTCTATTTACCCTTCATAAGGACCCTTTTCATCGAATCCGTTCTGACTAAAGTAGGAGCGACAGACACCCGCTAGCCACCTTATGCAACTTGTGCATGTCAGTCGGTGGAACCTGTCTCACGTAAGTGTACTTGTAAGGTCGGTCCGGGCCGCTTCATCCTACAATGCCGCCGAAACAAGAAAAGACTAGTAGCGGCAAGAAGAATTGGCAAACTCAACGCCCACAACTTCTTTGTGTTCTACTCGTGCATAGTAACTACGCATAGACCTGGCTCATGATGCCACTGTTGGGAATCGTAGCATAATTTAAAATTTTCCTACGCTCACCAAGATGCATCTATGGAGTCTACTAGCAACGAGGGGAAAGGAGTGCATCTACATACCCTTGTAGATCGCGAGCGGAAGCGTTCCAATGAACGTGGATGACGGAGTCGTACTCGCCGTGATCCAAATCACCGATGACCGAGTGCCGAACGGACGGCACCTCCGCGTTCAACACACGTACGGTGCAGCGACGTCTCCTCCTTCTTGATCCAGCAAGGGGGAAGGAGAGGTTGATGGAGATCCAACAGCACGACGGCGTGGTGGTGGATGTAGCGGGTCTCCGGCAGGGCTTCGCCGAGCTTCTGCGAGAGAGAGAGAGGTGTTGCAGGGAGGAGGGAGGCGCCCAAGGCTGTAGTCTCGCTGCCCTCCCTTCCCCCCACTATTTATAGGACCCCTGGGGGGGCGCCAGCCCTTGGGAGATTAGATCTCCAAGGGGGGGCGGCGGCCAAGTGGGAGGGAAGGGGTGCCTTGCCCCCCAAGGCAAGGGGGAAGCTCCCCCCTAGGGTTCCCAACCCTAGGCGCATGGGGGGAGGCCCAAGGGGGGCGCCCCAGCCCACTAAGGGCTGGTTCCCTTCCACTTTCAGCCCACGGGGCCCTCCGGGATAGGTGGCCCCACCCGGTGGACCCCCGGGACCCTTCCGGTGGTCCCGGTACAATACCGGTAACCCCCGAAACTTTCCCGGTGGCCGAAACTTGACTTCCTATATATAATTCTTCACCTCCGGACCATTCCGGAGCCTCTCGTGATGTCCGGGATCTCATCCGGGACTCCGAACAACTTTTGGGTTTCCGCATACATATATCTCTACAACCCTAGCGTCACCGGACCTTAAGTGTGTACACCCTACGGGTTCGGGAGACATGCAGACATGACCGAGATGCCTCTCCGGTCAATAACCAACAGCGGGATCTGGATACCCATGTTGGCTCCCACATGTTCCACGATGATCTCATCGGATGAACCACGGTGTCGAGGATTCAATCAATCCGTATGCAATTCCCTTTGTCAAACGGTATGTTACTTGCCCGAGATTCGATCGTCGGTATCCCAATACCTTGTACAATCTCGTTACTGGCAAGTCTCTTTACTCGTACCGCAATGCATGATCCCGTGACTAACGCCTTAGTCACATTGAGCTCATTATGATGATGCATTACCGAGTGGGCCCAGAGATACCTCTCCGTCACACGGAGTGACAAATCCCAGTCTCGATCCGTGCCAACCCAACAGACACTTTTGGAGATACCCGTAGTGCACCTTTATAGTCACCCAGTTACGTTGTGACGTTTGGCACACCCAAAGCACTCCTACGGTATCCGGGAGTTGCACGATCTCATGGTCTAAGGAAAAGATACTTGACATTGGAAAAGCTCTAGCAAACGAAACTACACGACCTTTTATGCTATGCTTAGGATTGGGTCTTGTCCATCACATCATTCTCCTAATTATGTGATCCCGTTATCAATGACATCCAATGTCCATAGTCAGGAAACCATGACTATCTGTTGATCAACGAGCTAGTCAACTAGAGGCTTACTAGGGACAGGTTGTGGTCTATGTATTCACACATGTATTACGATTTCCGGACAATACAATTATAGCATGAATAATAGACAATTACCATGAACAAAGAAATATAATAATAACCATTTATTATTGCCTCTAGGGCATATTTCCAACAGGGAGAGGGTACTTCTTAGGAGAAGAAGAACAATGTGAAGGGTGGTGGTGTCAAGAAGGGCAATGCCACCCCTTCCAACAAAGCCGGCGACTTTAACCCTTCTTATGTGTTATGCCATGCTAGTGATGGGCATGATTATGCCAAATTTGTTGGTTCTTCTTATGAGTACATTGAATGGTCTATTTGGGTTCCTAAGACCCTTGTTACTAACATCAAAGGACCCATTACAAAATGGGTACCTAAAACCAAGCATTGATCTCTTGTAGGTGTTTGCTTCCAGTGGGGGATCATGGTTGCTCGATAGTGGAGCCACAAATCATATGACCGGAAGCAAGGACTTGGTGGTGGACGTGCACAAGATTTCATCTATGCCCACCGATGTTGAATGGGGTGATGCCTCATCTTCTAAGGTATTGGGTCTTGGCAAGGTTGTCATTTCTCATGATCTCACGGTCGAGAAAGTCATGCTTATTGAGTCCCTTGCATACAATTTACTTTTTGTTCATCAACTTGCACTCATGGGCTTTGCCACTTTCTTTGATATTGATACCATGGCCCTCTTGTGGAGCAAGACTCTTAAAGTAGCCTTTGTTGGGCATGTCGAGAACGATCGTTATGTGATGAACTTTTTGGAGTGACCCACTAAGACCGCGACATGCCTAATGGCTAAAGTTGACGTGGGATGGCTTTGGCATCGCCGTTTAGTCCATGTCAATATGAGATCTTTGCAAAGTCTTCTCAAGGTTGACCATATCCGTGGACTAACATATGTTAATTTTGCCAAAGATCGTGCTTGCAGTGCTTGTATCGAAGGAAAGCTACATGAGAAGGCTCACCCTCCCACGGCTATCATCTATTCAAAGAGGCCCTTGGAGCTCCTTAACATGGATCTTTTTGGGCCTCCATCCTTTGATAGTCTTGGGGTAGAAAGTATTGCTTGGTGATTGTGGATGATTATTCAAGATACACTTGGGTATATTTCTTCAATAGGAAGAGTGAGAACCAACAAACCGTCACCGACTTTGCAAATGAAGCTCAACGTCAACACAATGCAAAGGTTTTGACAATAAGAAGTGACAATGGCACGGAGTTCAAGAACTACACCGTGGGTGAGTTTCTTAGTGATGAGGGGATCAAACATCAATATTCCGCACCTTACACCCCTCAACAAAATGGTGTAGCAGAGAGGAAGAACCGGACTTTGATGGACGCGACAAGAACCATGATGGTGGAGTTCAAGTCTCCACACAACTTTTGGGCCGAAGCCATCAACACCGCTTGTCATGCATCCAATCGGCTCTATCTCCGCAAAGGCTTGAACAAGACTCCATATGAGATACTCACCGGCAACAAGCCCAACCTCAAGTACTTCCGGGTGTTCGGTTGTAAGTGTTTCATTCTCAAGAAAGGTGTTCGTTTGTCTAAATTTGAGGCTAGAGCTCATGAGGGCATATTTGTTGGTTATGCTACAAACTCTCATGCTTACCGTGTCCTCAACAAGTCTACGGGGCTCATTGAGGATACGTGTAACGTGGAGTTTGATGAGAATAATGGCTCCCAAGTGGAGCAAAGTGGTACTTGTGATGTAGGTGATGAAATTCCTCCCCAAACCATAAGAAGAATGGGTGTTGTTCATATCCTACCCATTGAGGAACCCCTTGTGGCCGAAGGAGAAGGACAACGTTACATTCATGTGGAACCATCACCAACCCAAGACCCACACGCTTCCGAAGAACAAAGTGAAGGCCCTCAACCAAATGAACAAGATCAAGGGCAAGATCAAGGGCAAGATCAACCTCAAGATGGTGGTAATCCACCAAGTGATGCCCAAGATCAAGTTCTTTCCACCGAGCAAGTTCAAGATCAAGAGCAAGCTCAAGATCAAGAACAAGCTCAAGATGATCAAGTTATCGCTCCTCAACTCTCTCTTGAGGAGGAATTGGAGTGTCGTGTCGCCAAGATTGCGTCCAAGCTCACTACCAAAGATCATCTCATGAAGAATGTGCTTGGAAGCTTAAGAAAGGGGGTAAGCACTTGTAGAAAATTAGCAAACTATTATGAACATCACGCGTTTGTTTCTTGTGTTGAACCCCAAAAGGTCTATGAGGCGCTCGAGGATCCGGATTGGCTCAATGCCATGCATGAAGAACTCAACAACTTCGAGCACCACAAGGTGTGGAGATTGGTGCCAAGACCAAAGGAGAACCATAATGTTATT
Organism: Aegilops tauschii subsp. strangulata; assembly: GCF_002575655.3. NCBI lineage: Eukaryota > Viridiplantae > Streptophyta > Magnoliopsida > Poales > Poaceae > Aegilops > Aegilops tauschii. Next base: position 234,581,013 of record NC_053039.3, read on the forward strand.
GGAACCAAATGGATACTCAAGAACAAGCAAGATGCTCACGGGATTATCGTTCACAACAAGGCTCGTTTTGGTGGCACAAGGCTACTCCCAAGTCAAGGGTATCGACTACGGTGAAACCTTTGCTCCTGTTGCTCGCCCTGAATCTATTTGTTTGTTGATTGCTTATGCTTCTCATCATAATTTCAAGTTGCAACAAATGGATGTGAAGAGTGCTTTTCTTAATGGTCCTATTAATGAGTTGGTGTATGTCAAACAACCCCCGGGGTTTGAGGATCCCGGGTTCCCCAATCATGTGTACCAACTCGATAAGGCACTCTATGGCCTAAAGCAAGCCCCACGTGCGTGGTATGAGCACCTTACCGAGTTGTTGCAATATCGTGGGTTTGAAATTGGGAAAATCGACCCCACTCTTTTTACTAAGAAGGTCAAAGGGGAGTTGTTCGTATGCCGACTATATGTTGATGATATTATCTTTGGTTCTCCTAACAAAGCTTTCAATGAGGAGTTTACCGCACTCATGACCTCGAAGTTCAAGATGTCCATGATGGGAGAGTTGAAGTTCTTTCTTGGGTTAGAAATCGAACAAAGAAGAGAAGGAACCTTCATCAACCAAGCCAAATACACTCAAGACATGCTCAAGAGATTCAAGCTAAATGATGTCAAGCCGTCTTCTACACCAATGCCCGTCAAATGCCAACTTGACATTGATCCCAATGGTAAAGCGGTGGATCAAAAGGTATATCGTTCCATGATTGGCTCCTTGCTTTACCTTTGTGCATCTAGACCGGATATCATGTTGAGTGTGGGAATTTGTGCACGGTTTCAAGCCTCACCTAAGGAAAGCCACTATGTGGCGGTCAAGCGAATCTTTCGATATTTGGCTCATACTCCAAACTTTGGCTTATGGTACCCTAGAGGAGAAAACTTCAACCTCGTGGGCTTTTTGGATTCGGATTGGGCGGGAGACAAAGTGGATAGGAAGTCAACTTCCGGAGGGTGCCAATTTCTTGGTTGCTCTTTGGTGAGGTGGTCTTCTAAGAAGCAAAGTTGTGTGTCTCTCTCCTCCACCGAAGCCGAGTATGTGGCCGCCGGTAGTTGTTGTGCTCAACTTCTATGGATGAGGCAAACTTTAAAGCGTTACGGTGTCATTTGTGACAAAGTGCCTCTTTGGTGTGACAATGAAAGTGCCATCAAGATCTCTCTCAACCCGGTGCAACACTTCAAGACGAAGCATATTGAGATTCGGTATCACTTCATCCCGGATCACATTAGGCGAGGGGGATTGAGCTTAACTATGTCAACACTCATGATAACCTTGCAGATATTTTCACGAAGCCTTTGGATGGAGCAAGATTCCACGAGTTAAGGCGTGAGCTAAATATCATTGATTCGAGCAATGTGGCTTGAATCTAGGCACACCCCACTGCACTCATCAGTATATCTTGTTCTAGACGTAGGCATGGACATAGGGGGAGTATTGTTCTCTCAATGAACTCTTCCTCCCCCATTATGCATAAATTGATCACGTCTTTCACATTAGCCATTTTTATGGTACTTGTGCTTCAAAGATGAGTTTTGGTCATGGGGCCAAGGTTAAAATCTTCGTGGTGCCATACCACTTGACTCAAACATAGGTGGCCTCGGCCACCGCCCTTTCTTTGAGAGTCATGTGGTTTTTGTTTCTTGTCCTCTCGCCGGTGTTTTTCTTTCCTGATTGTGCCCTGCCTTTGTGTTTGCTCTCTCGCCTCTTCGTGTGTTCTCCTTGCTTGAGCTAAGCCTGTTTTCAGTCTAGTCTTCGAGTATTTGGCTGGGTGATACTACCATTGGGGGCGCGCAGTACTATCGCTTATTGACATCAAGCGGTACTACCTCCCGCTCGAGCGGTACTACCGCTGTGGAGTGGGACTGGGGGTTTATGTTGGGCAGGGGGAGTTTCTTTCTCCCCCATACCCATTCACTCGTCCCTCTCATCTTCTTCGTGCGCCAGCGACAAACTCGCCGTGGGAGGGCGCCGGTGGGCCGCCTCCTCCGGGCTGTCCTTCACGTTTTCCTCCAGTGGGATCAATCCCCACACCTTCCTCTAGCCATGGATGCTGATATTGCCCCCGATCTCTTTCTCTTTGCTTCTAGGTTTCAAATCTAGGATTTAGGGGCAATAGGCTTTGCATTCATCGATTTTTGTCCAAATCCAGGCTTGAGTATGATGGTGAAGGCTACTAGACTGTTTGGATTGATGTTTGGTAGGTTTATTTTTGAATTTGGCATCCCGGCAGTACCGGATTTGGCCGCGGCAGTAGGGGAACCGCCGACCCCCGCCTGGAGCGGTACTACCGCTCTCCTGAAGCGATACTACTGCTTAGACGGTACTACCACTTCCAGATCACGGTACTACCACTGGATGCCAACTTCCACCATAGCCGTACCAACTATTGATCCTTGTTGCGTTTTCTGGTGGCTTATGCTCGTTCTTTCGTGTTGTTTCTCGTGTTCGTGTGTTTGGTTCCAGGTGATGGCCCTTCAGAGCGTCTTGTCCGTCGTGTCAACCCTGGGCGTTCTGTTTCAAAGCGCTATCGCACCTCTGAGGTAGCGGCTGCTTCTTCAAGTATTCCTTCTTCAAGTGTTCCTTCTTCAAATGTTCCGCCAACTCAGTCCCAGCAGCCTTCCAAGAGTACTGTGAAGAAGCCGAAGCCGAAACCCAAGTCCGTGACTGAGATGACTGCCAAGGAGTTCTAGGAGAGGCGTCGGCGCATCCCTGTGAGCAAGATCAAGAGACCAATCTTGTCAACCGTCCTTTCTGGAAACGTTTTCAGTCGGCAATCTATTTTGATGTGATCAAAGCGAAGAAGAATCTCTATGTTGATGTCCGCTCCATCGACCTTGCCTATATGGAGAAGGATCCTGCCTACTTTGGCGAAGCTCTGCGGATGTGTTCTCAGCTGAATATTCTCAGGATCATGGAGTTCAACAAGGACTTTGATGCGGACTTGGTGGCTCAGTTTTATGCCAGCGGTCCATCTTGGCACTGATGAGGAAAGATCTTTGACTTGGATGACAAATGGAAAACTTCTCTCTGTCAAATGGAAGGCATTCATGGAATTACTTGGGATTAAAGATCACGGTCTTGAGAACCCAGTTGGCTTTCGTCCTCATCGCAATGCAACTTCTACTCACAAGAAATCTCTCTGGCCTTACTGCTCTTTGAAGATCAACCCCGAGATGCAGAAGGAGACCTATGAGCTGCCTACCTTTCTGAACATCCTTCATCGCATCTTCAGGGAGACTCTTTTCCCTTGCATTGGGAACTTGGATATGGTTCACTCGTTTCTCGTGGACATGTTACTTTTCTGTCAACATGAGAAGGAAGAAAACACTTGAGAATCATTGGATATCTCTCATGTCATGTGGTCTGAGCTTGTCACCGCTATCTCCGAGCGCAAGTGCCCCATATATGCTCCTTTTCTCATGTTGCTTATTGAGAAATCTTGGGAACACACTTATCCTGGTGTCGTTCTGGAGACTGGCGAGTCGATTCCTCATGAGGTTAAGCGTCCGAGGAAGAAGGAGAACTGGGGCACTTCGGTTTCAAAGTCTGGGATTCCGTCTGGAGCTGACGAGGTGGTGGCTGAAGGAAATATGCCCTAGAGGCAATAATAAAGTTGTTATTTATATTTCCTTATATCATGATAAATGTTTATTATTCATGCTAGAATTGTATTAACCGAAAACTTGATACATGTGTGAATACATAGACAAAACAAAGTGTCCCTAGTATGCCTCTACTAGACTAGCTCGTTAATCAAAGATGGTTAAGTTTCCTGACCATAGACATGTGTTGTCATTTGATGAATGGGATCACATCATTAGAGAATGATGTGATGGACAAGACCCATCCGTTAGCTTAGCATAATGATCGTATAGTTTTATTGCTAATGCTTTCATCATGACTTATACATGTTCCTCTGACTATGAGATTATGCAACTCCCGAATACCGGAGGAACACCTTGTGTTCTATCAAACGTCACAACGTAACTGGGTGATTATAAAGATGCTCTATCGGTGTCTCCGATGGTGTTTGTTGAGTTGGCATAGATCAAGATTAGGATTTGTCACTCCGTGTATCGAAGAGGTACCTCTAGGCCCACTCGGTAATGATCATCACTATAAGCCTTGCAAGCAATGTGACTAATGAGTTAGTTACGGGATGATGCATTACGGAACGAGTAAACAGACTTGCCGGTAATTAGATTGAACTAGGTATGATGATACCGATGATCGAATCTCGGGCAAGTAACATACCAATGACAAAGGGAACAACGTATGTTGTTATGCGGTTTGACCGATAAAGATCTTCGTATGATATGTAGGAGCCAATATGAGCATCCAGGTTCCGCCATTGGTTATTGACCGGAGATGTGTCTCGGTCATGTCTACATAGTTCTCGAACCCGTAGGGTCCGCACGCTTAACGTTCAATGCCGATTTGTATTATATGAGTTATGTGATTTGGTGACCGAATGTTGTTCGGAGTCCCGGATGAGATCACAGACATGACGAGGAGTCTCGAAATGGTCGAGAGGTAAAGATTCATATATAGGACGATAGTACTCGGACACCGGAAGTGTTCTGGGGTACCGTGTACGTATCGGGTCACCGGAAGGGGTTCCGGGCACCCCCCCCCCCGGCAAAGATATGGGCCTTATTGGGCCAAGGGCGGGACAGACCAGCCCCTAGTGGGCTGGTGCACCCCATATATGCCAAATAGGAGGAGAAGGAAGGAGGGGAAGAGAGAAAGGAAAGAGGAGGATTCGGCCTGCCCTTCCCTTCTCTCCCCCTCTCTTTCCTTCCCCCTCCAACACTTTTGGAAAGGGGGGAGGCCGAATTGGACAAGGCCCCAAGTAGGATTCCTCCTACTTGGGTGCGCCCTTTCTGCTCCCCTCCCCCTCCCACCTATATATACGTGGGGAGGGGGCGCCTAGAACACACAACAAACATTGTTAGCCGTGTGCGGCGCCCCCCTCCACAGTTTACGCCTCCAGTCATATTCACGTAGTGCTTAGGCAAAGCCCTGCGCGGATTACTTCAACATCACCGTCACCACACCGTCGTGCTGACGGAACTCTCCCTCGACACTTTGCTGGATCAAGAGTTCGAGGGGGCGTCATCGAGCTGAACGTGTGCAGAACTCGGAGGTGCCGTACGTTCGGTGCTTGGATCGGTCGGATCATGAAGACGTTCGACTACATCAACCGCGTTACTAAATGCTTCTGCTTTCGGTCTACGAGGGTACGTGGACACACTCACCCCGCTCGTTGCTATGCTTCTCCTAGATAGATCTTGCGTGATCGTAGGCAATTTTTTTGAAATACTACGTTCCCCAACAGAGGCATAGGCTGATGCTGACGATGATGAGGACTATGTGCCCTCTGGAGCGGAACCCTCATGGGCAAAGAAGCTCAAGCGCAAGATGAAGAAACTTTTCTGCATGGAGTCTCATGGACAGTATATGGCTCATGTGTCTGAGAAGAAGGCCAGGAGCCGCCACAAGGAGCTCATGCGTCAGTTAGGTGCGACTGTTGCCAATGGATCTGAGGGCAAGATCACCGATGAGGAGTGGGTTCAATAGCACTGCCTGTGAACAGACTCAGACACCGAGCAGCCCCCTGCCGATGACGGAGGAGCGGACGATCACGCGGGGATGTGATGATGGAGATCGTCAGTTGTGCTATCACCTGTGGCTGTAGCAGCACTCTTTGCCCTTTTGGTGTCTCGATGCCAAAGGGGGAGAGAGTTTAGGGATTTGTGGGATTTGTCGAGTTGCGAGCGTGTCTTATTTGCCTTGTCTTTCTCCCTCGCAAACTCTTTTCTCGTCATTTGCTTTAGTTTGGTTTGTGCTCGTGAGACCAGGTACCCTATCATATGGTGTGAGACATATGCTACCCCATCCTATTATTATCTTTGTATGTCAAGTACTTTAGTAGTTTGTGAGTTCATGCTTATCTCATATGTCTACTTTGCTCACTTGCTACTCTATTGCATCCTAGCTCATATATGTCTCATCTTTGATGTAAATGTTGTCAGACTATAAAATATAGGGGGGGTGTTGATCCTAATGTGTGTACTTTGCATTCCAAAGGCACTTCTAATTAAGTGCACACATCTAGGGGGAGCCCGTCTATATTTTGTAGTCTCTGGGATTCGCCTTTTCTCATGTCATTCCTTTCGGCAAATCCCGTGTTGTCATAAATCCACCAAAAAGGGCGAGATTGTTAGGGCATGTCTCTCTCTAAGTAGTTTTGGTGATTGATGACAATGCTTTTGCGGACTAATCATGTGCGTTGAGTATTTCAGAGATTCATTCATTGGCATGAGACGATTATTTCCCCTCAGAGCTTTAAGTGAAGACGGTGTAGTCTCTTTCGTTTTGGTTTTGGTGGACTTGAGTCGTAGGAGACACCGTACTATCAAGAGGGGGTCCGCATTGGAAAGGCTAAGGTGGAATCAACACGTACACTTCACTTTTGCACCCCAGCTCCTTTCCTCTCCTTGGAGTTTACCGTTTCGACGGAAGTGGGGATTGTGAGGTGCTAGCGGTCGTACCGCCGCCAGTACGGTAGTACCGCCTATGGTCCTCAAGCAGCAGTACCGCTGTCCAACAGCGGTAGTACCGCTCGGGTGCATCGGCGGCAGTACCGTCCTGGTTCGGCACCGCTACCGCCTCCATTCGAGGGCGTCTCCCCTCGTGTCGGGCTGTGCGACAGTAGTAGCGGTAGTAGCAGCGGTAGTACCGCTCGTGAGTGGTAGTACCGCGGCTACCACTGCTACTAGTGCCGCCCAAACCTTCTCTCTCTCTTCCGTTCTCCCTCTTTTGCCTCTGCTCTCAGTCACTGCGGTAGTACCGCTGCTACCAGCAGTAGTACCGCTCCATTAAGCAGCAGTACCGCTCTGTGCGGGCTGAAGAGGGGATAACGGTTGGATAAGTTCCCCCACTATAAAAGGAGGTCTTCTTCTCAAAAGAGACCTACCTCTTCCCTCCCCAAGCTCCATTGTTGCTCAAAGCTCCATTTTCGCCCGATCTCTCTCCCTAGCCAATCAAACTTGTTGATTTTCTAGGGATTGGTTGAGAAGGCCCCGATCTACACTTCCACCAAGAGAAATTTGATTCCCCCCAGTAATCCCTTGCGGATCTTGTTACTCTTGGGTGTTTGAGCACCCTAGACGGTTGAGGTCACCGCGGAGCCATATTCCATGGTGGTGAAGCTTCGTGGTGTCGTTGGGAGCCTCCAATTAAGTTGTGGAGATAGCCCCAACCTTGTTTGTAAAGGTTCAGTCGCCGCCTCCAAGGGCACCAATAGTGGAATCACGGCATCTCACATTGTGTGAGGGTGTGACGAGAATACGGTGGCCCTAGCGGCTTCTTGGGGAGCATTGTGCCTCCACACCGCTCCAACGGAGACGTACTTCCTTTCAAAGGGAAGGAACTTCAGTAACACGTCCTCATCTCCACCGGCTCCACTCTTGGTTATCTCTTACCTTTACTTGTGCAAGCTTATATTGTGTTGTATCCCTTGCTTGCTTCTGTGCTTGTTGTTGTTGCATCATATAGGTTGCTCATCTAGTTGCATATCTAGACAACCTATTTTGATGCTAAGTTTAATTTGGTAAAGAAAAGCTAAAAATTGTTAGTTGCCTATTCACCCCCTCTAGTCAACCATATCGATCCTTTCAAGGGTTTCGCCCGCCTGCTGATTCACGCGCCGCAGGTCACCTACTGCAGGAGCGCGGTCGCGAGTGCCCTGGAAGTTGGCGATGAAACGCTCGCGAAGCTCGTCCCAAGAGGAAATCGACCCCTCCGGGAGGTTCAAGAGCCAAGAGCGGGCGCCATCCTTGAGGGCCATGGGGAACCGGTTTGCCATAACCTTCTCATCACGGCTCGCCGCTTCGATGCTCAGCGCGTAGAGCTGGAGGAACTCCACGGGGGGTGGGGGGCGGGGGTGCCGTCGTAGCGTGGAGGTAGATCCGGCTTGAACTTGCCGGGCCAGACGACGCGGCGCAGTTCCGGGTGAAGGCGCGGTAGCCCGCCGCGCTCGAGGGCCTAGCGCGTACCGGGGGGCTCTGTCTTGATGCCCATGCGCCACAGGCTCCGGCAGCGCTGGGTCTTGGTGCTGGCGTTGAGGCACTGGGAGCGCGCGCGCATCGGCCTATGGCCGCTGCACCACCTGGCAGCTTGCTTCATCCCTCGTCGGCGCTCCGCACGGTGGCTCGCGCGGGGGCACGTCGCGCCTGGGTTCCGGGTCAGCGTCGCACCGAGGAGGTAGAGGAGGCGCGCCGTGGGCCACATCACCGGCCTGGGATGGCGGGGGAAGGAGCGAGCGGGACGGCGTAGGGGCCTCACCGACGGTGTTGACGAGCTCAGCGATGCGGCCAAACCAGTCGTCGTAGAGTTCGTTGGCAGGGCGATAACGCAGGAGCTCGCGCGCCATGAGCAGCGCAGCCTGCGCGTTTGCCGACCCACGGCGAGCATGGGAGGACGAGCCGTGGCGGGAGTAGGTGACGGAGTGGCGGTGCAGCCATCACAATGCACGGAAGGCGGCATCGATGAGTCCTGCTACTCGTGAGCCGCAGGGTCAGTGGCAGCGTTGGCCGCGGGGGAGGCAGATCGGCGAGGACCACCGTTGCCCACGGGTGTCGTCTGGGCGACACGAGCGGCCCGGCGCTCGGCACGGACACTGTGTGCGTCGGCATGCGAGCGACGGAGCGGAAGCGAAGCGGACGTGGAAGAAGGTCTTCGACACGCCCCCTACCTGGCGCGCCAAATGTCGGATTCAGGGCTCCACAGACCCACAAAGGTTCGAACTCTGGGCATGTGCGAAGATCTAAACCTCACCCTATAGCCTAGCTTTGCCGAATTCGCGTGAGCGGGGTAGAAGATGGACACATCAGTTTACCCAGGTTCGGGCCACCTTGTGGTGTAAAACCCTACTCCTGCTTTGTGGTGGATTGGCCTCACGAGGAGGTTTGAGAATGAACTAGTACAGTGGATGAGCTGCCTCGTGAGGGCTCGGGGGTGAGAGATGAGTCGACCCCTCCTATGGTGGTGGCTAATCTATATTTATAGTGGCCTTGGTCCTCTTCCCCAGAAGCGTAGGCGGGAAGGGATCCCAAAGTGGCCAATTTGAAAGGGGACAAGTAGTACATCTTATCCTGACGAAAGGTGGTCTTCGCCTGCAAAGCTTCTGGTCGTGACGCAGCGGTGGGCTCGACGATGACATCCGTCCTGCCGAACCCGTGGTCTTGGTCTCGTTGCACCGGAATGGAAACCTTTGGGGGACTCCTTGGGAACCTGCGTCTATCCTTGCTTCCTTAGCACCAAAGAGGCAACTGCCTCCTCTGCGCCTGCTGGCACCCGCCTGGCCCTGATCGTCGCGGCTTACGTCATCATAGACTTGTGAGGCTGGGTACCTGCATAGAAAACCTCTCCCTCTGGAGGCAGCCTGGGGAGGCCGCTCCCTCTGGAGGTCTTGGTGTCGTTGAGGCCAAAGCCCTCGCAAGGGTCTTGTCTTGGTAGTCTTGCAGATGGGCCGTACTGGGCCGTCGAGCGAGCCATGCTGTGGGTCGCAGGCAGGCAGGTCTGGGTACCCTGGTTCCCAGAACGCTGACAAGATTAGGGGCTACTGGCAGTGTCCCGACTAAGGGGGCTCTCATGGCGTTGGTTCCCCACCTGGTAGGCCAGGCTGAGGATTCCTTTGTCGGTTTCGTCCTGGGCCACTTTGGGCGGCCCATGGCGATGTACACAACAACTCCGCAAGGCTTGGCGTACAAGACAAGAAGACGGAGTCGTGGAGAGTTCTACCTCCTAGATGTAGCCGACCTAGTTGTGTAAACCCTAGGTCTCTCTGTATGCTATATAAGGCAACGGTAGGGATCGTCGTAGAACACACCTTACACATTAGAATCTCTTGGTACTTTGTAAGCAAAGAGCAAGACGTAGGGTATTATCTCCACCGTGAGAGCGTGAACCTAGGTAAAACCATTGTCTCTATTACCATCTCACCAACTAGTCTAGTCAGGATACCGTATCAAGAGTTCTGCAGAATTTAGCCCCACATTTGTACTTTCACTGAACTTTGATAATAGGCCAGGGTCGCTTTTGCACAAAAAAGGCTCAGCTAGAGAAATTATGCAATTTTTTGGATTTTTTTTAAACTTCAAAAATACCGTTTTGGCACTATTGAAAAATTACAATAGAAGTGCATTGGAGCACCTTATAATAGTTTTAAAACCGGAAATTGACAATGTCTCCCAGGTGCATATGCACCCATAGTCTAAATACACATTTTGAAAAGTTAAAAAATTCCGAACAAAAATCCCGCGTGTATATCCGGACATTCTATGTGTGTGCACAAAGTTTTCGGTGAAAAACGAGGGTTTTTGTGGCTTGTGTAAAAAAGACAATTTCTGATGCTTCATTACAACTATTCATTTTGCATTTCTTTATCTTTTTTACACAAGCCACAAAAAACATCGTTTTTCACCGAAACTTTATGCATGCACATAGAATGTCGGGATATACCCGCGGGATTTTTGTTCCGAATTTTTCAACTTTTCAAAATGTGTATTTAGACAATGGGTGCATATGCACCTAGGAGCCAAAACACTTTTAAAATCACATTTAATGTTTTAGAAAATTCCGAAAAGAGTCCTACATGATCATATGAATGTATATTACACATGTTTAAAGTTTGATGATCAAATAAGTAAACATGTGAGCTATACAAAAATAACAATAGCGATTTCTAAATAGTGAACAATACATGCACTATTTATCTTCCCAATATAAAGATCTTATCGCTTTTATCATCACGTGGTATACACCCATATGAGCATGTTGAATTTTTAAGATTTTTTACAACTTTAAAAATACCATTTTGGCACTATTCAAAATATAGTGCTCTCTGGAGCTCAAGTGCCGAAGTGAATTTCTGATCATGCAAACCTTTGTTTGGGAAGAATTAGGGTTATTTCTTGCGATTACCGATAAGAGGCACCATACATGAGGGAGATTATTTGTGGCACGCATGTGTGGGGGCACCGAGCCCCACGCGCGTGCCTTTCCTTTTGGTTTTTGATTTTTAATCTTTCATTTTCAACGAATAGTTCAAATTATTTTCATATTCGTGTTTTTGATGACAAAGGCTTTCAATGAGATCCATTTTGAATGCGTTTTGATGAGTTTTTAAAGTTTGTTAAGTTTGAGCTTTTGAAACTTAGTACGAGCGACCAACAAAATTTCAAGTTTCACTACCTGGGACCGACAAAAAACTTAAACTTTAAGTTTCATCTCTAAAACTATATACGAGCTACCGATAAAACGTAAGTTTCAGAAGTTATGATGGGCAAAATCGTAAAAACTTACTGCAACCTCATCCGAAATCCAACGATTTTGCAGACCGCAAGGCAACCAGGTGGATACACAGAGCTGTGCAGGTGCATGCTCTTGCACGTGAGTGTTCGTGTGAATATCCACGAGAAATGAAATCTGCTGAAGTACTCGATATAACCCCAACTACTCCAATGGATATTTTTCTGAAAAGAAATGTGCCGTGCTTGGTCTAAATAGGCGCCTGCGTATGCATCCAAATTCCAAAACACAATTTGTTTGATCCGGTGACTGCCTGCGTGTGTCGTTTCGATCCTCACAAAGCATATACGCAACAGGACCACATCCAAATGACCGATCCTCACCAAGCATATACTACATTCGTTCTGGTTTATTGATTCTCTTTGTATTTTGTGTTAAACTTTCATCATAAGTTTAACAAAATATTCATGCATGTCATTAAAAGATATATCATTGGATTTGTATTTAAACATAGTTTTCAACAATATTTTTTCGTGACACGCATTACCATTTTATTAGTTAAATCTAAGGTTAAAATTTGATAGAAAATACAAAGGGATCAATAAATCAGGACAGAGGTAGTACGCAACAGGACCACATCCAAATGGACAGCTGCAACTAGGCTCTTTTCCAGACTGTTCGGCCCTCTCGTATCTAGCTTGGGACGGATATAAGGCGGTCCGGACATGCCCAGCCCGTGTTCATCACGGTGGAGCAATCCAGTCCAAAACATTTACCCACCCCGGACCAAACTCATCACCCTCGATCGCTCTGCTTACTCTTTAGCCCGTCCTCTCTTCGAGCTCTGAGTTGCCCCTGGCGGCCGCGAGTCGAGGCGCTCTGTGCAGTCGTCGGTGGACTCCCGTGGCTCCGCCCCCTCCCCGGTGCCACCGCCATCGCGCACTCTCGGGCGCCGTTAGTGCCATGTCCTATGAGCCTGCGACGGCTTTCGGAATTCGAGGCGCATCACGCAGAGTGCCCGGGATAGGACCAAATCTAGCTGGTGCGGCGCCACTCCGATCGCCCGCCTACCCGACTCCAACGACGACGAGGTCCTGTGCCGGCCGTTGCCAAGAGGACGTCTGACACCGCGCGCAAAAACGTGAAGCCATCGCTGAAGGGGATCGAAGCCTCCTAGCGTGTCGTGGCTGAGAAAGCGGCAATCACCGTCAAAGCCCACCGCCTCGTTGAGAAGCAGGCCAGCACTGCCAGACGTCTCGTCGGGTCCCTTGCTCCTCGCCCTCCTCCCACAGTAGCTCCTCTGACTCCGACGACATCCGAGACCATGGCCCATACACGGACTTCGCCATGTACTACTGCCGCCTCTGGAGATGACAATGGGAAGGACAAGGCAAAAGCGGTTAATCTTGTCATCTTTCATAGTTAAATCCACAGTATATGTAGTATAGTAGTATCCGTTTTTCATAGCTTGCGCTTCACTTTTTTTGTTGAGTAATCCAATGGGACACATGACATCTTTTGGTGTTGTTGCCTTACTTAGACTAGTCACAGGGGGGAATAACTTAGAGTACTAACATGCACATGTTACTAGTCTATATTACTACCTCTATAATGGGGAGCAACATATGTGCGGTGTCATGCATCACATCATTTATTAGGTTGTAGACTCATCTTGTCTTGATATGTGTGATGTTACAGTAACTAGCTATATTACCACACACCTCTCTTTCTTCATTAATTATTTGTCACATCATCGCCTAAATATGTGTGATGTTACCACTTATGTTATTCTCACTGTGGTAGTCTTAGTGACTAGCTCAAGTGCAGTTGATAGCAAAAAAGACTAGCATTGGCTCCGGGTCAAATCTATAGGGGAATGCAAATCAAATGCGAAAGAAAGGAAAACATTTCTGTTTCTTCTGCTTCAATGTCGTGATACAATCAGGATGTTTACGATACCTACCCATTAATTGCTCTAACTTGTGATAAATTGACGTCCTTTTTGATTGTCCGATGCAATGTCTGCCGAGCTGTATGTACTACTTTGTATGGATTTGGTTCTACGTGATTGATGTTGCATAAATTTGTATGAATTTGGGTTGGAAAACGAAAGGGATAGTTGCGAACAAGAACATATAAGGAGCGAGCCGGTTAAGAGATGATGGTACAAATGGCTTCAACGGCGAGTTTATGCACTTCAGTGAAAACACAAGATCTTTGATCAAGCTATGTCGACACACGCATGTGTCGTGTCCTTGCTAAAGATGGTGGATTGAAGATTGGCTTTAGGGATGAGAATCCGAAGTTAAACCTTGGGTTGGACTCGTCATCAGACGTGTGACGGTTTCTTCTTGAAGGCGTAAACTAGGAGTTGCGTATTTTTCGTTTTGATTTTGTTTTGTATCATAGAGTTAGTGACTATCTGATGGATTTATTGTCACTAGGCATGCAACCTCGGGTTTTATTTGCTTCGTTTATGGATCAATATTGTTCGGCTTCTGAATTTTACATTCTTAATAATATTGGACTCCCCAAGAAAAGCTTAGGGTTTCTTTGCCTCTCGTCGGCTCCGCCGCCGATCCGCCTCGTCTCCGGTGGCCTTAAGGCCATGGCGGCGCGGTGGATCCCGGCCCTTGCCGGTGGGAGGACTCATTTTTAGGTGTTTTTTAAGTTTTGTTAGGGTTTGTGTCCTGTTCAGGAAGACGAGACGGCGGCGGCTCCCTGAAGATGGAATAAGGTCTTCCCCGCCTAGCCCCCGTTCCGGTGGTGTGCCTAGCATCGTTGGTGGGCGTGTGGAGGTGTGTCTCCGGCGGATCTATCCTTGGTGGATTTGCTCGGATTTGGTCGTAGTTCGTCTACGTTTGTGTTTCTTCAGGTTAGACCCTTCCGATCTATGTTACTCTTCATCGGCGGCGGTTGCTGTTCTGCTGCGCTAGTTCAATAGGGCCTTAGCACGACGACTTTCCGACTGTCTACTACAACAAGTTTTGCCCGACTCCGGCGAGGGAGGGGCGATGACGGCAGCGCGCCTTCGGCTCGCTTCAGTGCTTGTAGTCGTTGCTAGGTGGTCCACGGACCTGGATGTAATTTTAATTATTTCTGGTGTCCGTTGTATTGCCATGATTGAAAATGAATAGATTGGAAGTTTTCTCACAAAATAATAATAATATATGACTCTAGATAGAGGCCGGGGTTATCTCCTTTTCAAAATCAAAAAAAGAAAAAGGAGCGAGCCTATTCTGCGGATGCAAGGACGCATCCATCCATCCGTGGACAAAAAGAGAGGGCCAAATTAGGCGAGTGTGGTTGTCGCTCGAAATTGCATAGGAGCACACAACGACGACGCTAACTGGAATCCTGCACATCCAGTCACATCGGGATCCTCACCCACTATAATAGATGCATTGTATTCACTGCTTTATCACATCGTATTCTCTTTCCACTGTGCAGTAAATTAGAGCTAAAGTCCACACGGTTCTACCCCTGTCTCACAAAGTTCTTGTGGTGGAGCCGCCCTCACTTAACAACTCCCAAACCACCTGGTTGAATTTAATGCACATGCTCTCTCTCTTCCTCAATGTTGTCACGGTAACGGTCATCTTCCTCCTTCCTCATGCTCATAAAAACGGCCATCTTCTTCACCACATCATATCTCCCCCCAGTTGTTTCATTCTCAGCTCCAATCTTCTTCCTCTATGCTCGATCCCATTGTTAGATGGTTCTAATTGCCACTGTCACTATGCTGCTCGTATGCTGCAAGGTTGCCTGAATCCGTTGTCTTCTCACAATCTTACCTTATGTGATGCTCGTCTCTAATGTGTACATGTTATAACAACTAGTCCTGGAAACTAGGGACGAGGATTTGGAGCTCTCGGGTGCTCCGCACCTCCATACAAACATTTTGTTTAAAAAAATACCAAGATTTTTTTTTTGGAATTTTGGAATATCAAATATGGGTTCCCGATCCACCCCCGTGTGAAATTTCATGAAAAATACCAAAAAACATATCCGTGGTGAATGAAATACTGTCCGAACAAAAATCCATCTAAATAGTATTTTTCTATACATAGGAATTTTTTTTGTCTTTTTTGCCACGGATACGTTTCCTTGTATTTTTTCACGAAATTTCACACGGGAGTAGATCGGGGACCCAGGTTTGGTATCCCCAAAATTCAGCTTTTTTTTTGAATTTTTGGTATTTTTTATGATTACTTTCCGTATAGGGGTGTGGAGCACCCAAGAGCTTTTTTCTTTTTGCGAAGAGAAGCACCCAAGAGCTCTTGTGTATTTTCCTGGAAACTAGATGTTTTTATATATAATTGATATGTCTGTATGATGAAATAAATGAACTGGGGATCATCCTCTGGGCGCATGCGCCGGACTAGTTTTTGCAGGTACTATGTAATATTTTCTTCTTATAAGCACCGGATGTGGTTGCTACGTGCTTCTTAACTTGTACCGCTTACCATTAGTGTTAATCTCAATCGTGTTCAAGCGAATCTTTTGTCGACTCGAATTCTTCTTTACCTATATCCATTTTTATCACGATCTGTAGACTCGATAGTGTATCCTGGATCTTCATGTTTTTCTTACTCCTGACAGTGAACTTTCACATCTTTTTCATTCCTAACACAGCTAGTTTCTGACGGTAACAAACATTCTCCCACGAACATCTTTTACCTACATATACTGTTTTACAATCAAGGCGACGTGCATAAGTCTTCCACTCAGTCAATGTAGATCAATGTTTGCGGATTTCAGCTGCCGAATTTACTATATGTTGTCCCACCTACATTTTTTTTGATAAAGTGTCCCACCTGCATCACAGGTATGTACACTGTTTAGTTCTAGGCGTCGTAACAATCATTTCGTCAAAAGTGGCACGCATCCCTTCCCAAGCGGGCAGAGGATCGGCCGTGATTCCGGAGGGCTGCGTCGCCAGTGCTCCTAGTCCACCTTCGGTTGTCGCTGCTCTAAACCCCAACTGAAAAAATCCACCCCTTTTCTCTTCCTCCCACGTCTGGCGCCTCTCTCTCCACCACCGTATCCTCTTCCCCCCCCTCCTGCCATCGCGTTGCAAACCCTCGCAATCATGTGAACATCTCGCGATCCTCATGTACGCAGTTCCATGTGGCGCAATGCCCCTGCGCTAAACTTTTATGTTGTTTTTGTTGTTGCCAATTAAGGGACGGGAGCGGTACCAGCGATGGCGGGGACGGCGGCGGGTCGCTCCGGCCGATGGACGCGGAGCAGCTACGGGAGTGCGGGCACCGGATGGTGGATTTCATCGCCGATTACTACAAATCCATGGAGACATTTCCCGTCCTCAGCCAAGTCCAGGCACGACCACTCTTACTCTCGGCTAATCCTGCAGTACAACTTGTTCACGTGCTGCTTCCTCACCCTTATCGCCTATATTATGACTTGGCCTATTGATTGATCCATCTACTAGCTTTAATCCGTGTGTTCTGTAAATAACTCTCTAGTATGGAGTATATAACCCCGCTACTAATAATGATATAAGATGCAATACTGAACAATCAGAGCCTTCAGTGTTGGCATACTTAGCTGCCACTCAGGAATCCTGTTACCATCTGTTGCCTGATTTGCAGCGGGAAAACCATACAGACCAGATCGAACAGAGAGGTAGAACTATGAAGACTATATCTCAGATGTGTATGGAGGCTACGAGTCACCGTAACAAATATTAAAAGTGATGCTGCCGGGAGTATGAGGAAGTTGGGGTGGAGGACTGACTACCGAGGATCACAAAGACAGTAAGTAATGGGGACTGCGGTTCAGAAGGTGCCGTGCATCGGCGAATACAGTGAATGGAAATTCAGAACTGTCAAAATTTACATACAATAGATGGTGTGGCTAACAGAGGAGAAAGTGCAGATGGTGGGGGGTAATGTGGTACTACTGATTGTGCCACTGAGGGAATGCAGTCGCGGGTATGGCTAAGTTTTAATCGCACACACGTACAGATATAACAAATATAAGTCCCATGGGCCATGGCTATAGCACATTAGGTGATTCTCAGATAATTGATACTGAAGACTCGACATATTTTTTTACTCACCCAGAATCGGACTTTCATGCCTTTTCTAGTTCAACTAATGACATTTTAACGGTTAGAAAACTCTGGGTCCTTCATGTTGTGAAGTGGTGACGTTGCGATTAAAAAATTAAGAAAACAGTCAAATTTACTACTCTTTATCTAGAGAAGATGGATTGTGTGAAGGAGTATCGTTGGCACTGACTAAGATTTGTGCATCCATTTCATTGCAGCCAGGATATCTGAAGGAACTTCTTCCAGATTCAGCTCCTAACCGACCTGATACTTTGGATGCCCTTTTTGACGGTGATCTTCTTTCCAGTCTACTTTGAAGTGATATCAGAATTTAGGTTATCAATTGCATTCCATGTGTTTGCTAAAAGAAACCTTCATTTATTCAGCAAATTGTTCTGATGCCCAGATATTCGTGAGAAGATAATACCTGGAGTAACTCATTGGCAAAGTCCAAGTTATTTTGCGTACTATCCCTCAAATAGCAGCACTGCTGGATTCCTGGGGGAGATGCTTAGTGCTGCCTTTAACATCGTTGGCTTCAGC
This sequence comes from Aegilops tauschii subsp. strangulata, assembly GCF_002575655.3. NCBI lineage: Eukaryota > Viridiplantae > Streptophyta > Magnoliopsida > Poales > Poaceae > Aegilops > Aegilops tauschii. Next base: position 234,598,988 of record NC_053039.3, read on the forward strand.
TGGATAACCTCTCCTGCTGCAACTGAGCTAGAGGTTATAGTCTTAGACTGGTTTGCAAAAATGCTTAAGCTTCCAAGCCAATTTCTGTCAGATGGTAAGAATGCAACCATATATTGTGGTTTGATACATAAATTATTTGTTGATCTCAACATTATTTTTTGCAATTTGGTTCTTCTATAATATGTATCACCTCATAATTAACTGGCATGTCTAGGTAAAAAATGAATGAGAATGTTTGATTGACAAATACTGCATGAAAACTTTGCATACTTGGTTATTCGGTATTTATTTATCGTGCGTTGCCATTCTGTATTTATTCAACTACTCTTTATTGTTTCCTTCTTCCTTAACATATTGAGTGTCTGTCCCTAAAAAAAACATATTGAGTGTCTGGTCTAGTTTTAAGGGTTCGAGTCCTGGAAACAGCCTCTTGCAGAAATGTAGGGAAAGGCTGCGTGCTATAGACCCAAAGTGGTCGGACCCTTCCCCGGACCCTGCGCAAGTGGGACCTACGTGCACTGGGCTGCCCTTTTTTTTTGTCTGGTCTAGTTTTGCATAGAATCCTTAACTACTTGTTCAAGCTACTCCATCAAAACATGTGGTCGTTTCTTTCTTTTCCGCGGGCGCCATTACATGACACCGGCTACAATTTTCAAATCAGATAGTGAAATAATCGGGTAACTCAGTATGAAAAATCTTTAGTCCCAAACAAGTTGGGGTAGGCTAGAGCTGAATAAGATCTCGTAGCTAACTCATGGTTTTGGCACATGGATAGCTAACTTCCATGCACCCCCTATCCATGGCTAGTTCTTTGGTGATACTCCAGTCCTTCCGATCTCTTTTTACGGACTCCTCCCATGTCATGTTCGGTCTACCCTGACCTCTCTTGACATTATCATCACGCTTTAGCCGTCCGCTATGCACTGGAGCTTCTGAAGGCCTACGCTGAATATGCCCAAACCATCTCAGACGATGTTGGACAAGCTTTTCTTCAATCGGTGCTACCCCAACTCTATCCTATATATCATCATTCCGGATCCTGTCCTTCCTTGTGTGACCACACATCCATCTCAACATGTGCATCTCCGCTACACCTAACTGTTTAACATGCGGCAGGACCGAGCTTGTCTCGCACACGGTGCAGCAGGACCGAGCTCGTCTCGCGCACGGTGCAGCAGGACTGACCTCGTCCCCCTCACAGTGTTGCAGGACCGAGCTCGTCTCGCGCTCGGGGCTGCAGGACGGGCCGATGGATGCTAGTTCTGGCCGGCCTATTGGGTCTCGACGCTGGGGGTCGCCCAGGGGTGCGAAAGGTGGAACCTTTCCGCTCGTCTCTTTGGTTGGGGTAGCGGCGGGTCTCGGGTGAGGCGGTGTCAAGGTCTTGGATGCTGGGGCGGCGGCCCTGGTGGTGGTAGCGCAGTGCTCTTGGCAGAACCCGTGGCTTGGTGCTGCCCGGTGGCCATGGCCGTGTGGGCGGCGTGGCAGCCGGGGTGTGGCGTTGGGTGGCGGTGAGTGTTGGCTAGGGTGAAAACCTGTTCTTTCTTCGGACGGACCGGCGGCGGCGAAGCTCGTTCCCTTCTTGAAGGCGTCGTCGCGGCTCTCATTGCCCGTCATGCGGCTCCAGGGGAAACTCTGATCCTCGGATCGGACGGTGACGGCGCTCTGGTGTCGTTCCCTTCCTGAAGGCGCCGCCTTGGAGCCCATGGTTCGTCATATGTGGCTTCATCTCTTCGCGGCGGTAGTGCTAGGGGTGATGTTGCTGCGCTCAGCGCCTATGTATCCTGCCCTCGGTGTGTGCGTGTGTTGTGGTGGCGTGTGTTTGTACCGGGTGATTGTTGATCGGTGCTTTATATATAAAGCGGGGCGAAAGCCTTTTTGGTAAAAAAAAGAAAAAACATGTCGCCTTTTAGTCGGCCAACAATCAGCGCCATACAACATTGCAAGTCGAATCGCCGTCCTATAGAACCTGCCTTTTAGCTTTTGTGGCACTCTCTTGTCAGAGAGAACGCCATAAGCTTGGCGCCACTTCATCCATCCGGTTTCGATTCGATGGTTCATATCTTCATCAATATCCCCATCCTTCTGCAGCATTGACCCCAAATATCGAAAGGTGTCCTTCTGAGGTACCACCTGCCCATCTAGATTAACCTCCTCCTCCTCGTGCCTAGTAGCGCTGAAACCGCCAACATGGGATGCAATGCACATATATTTTAGCTTTCTACATGGTACTCAAATCTGGTAAATGGTAGCTGTAAGGGCATATTTATCCCTAAGATGTTTTGGTGATTGATGACAATGCTTTTGCGGACTAATCGTGTGCGTTGAGTGTTTTTCAGAGATTCATCCTTTTGGCACGAGACGATTCCCTCCCCTCGGAGCTTGAAGCGAAGACGGTGTAGTCCTTTCGGATTAGTTTGGTGGACTAGTTTCATAGGGATCACCGTACTATCAAGAGGGGGTCCGTTTTGGAAAGGCTAGGGCGGAATCATCACGTACACTTCCTTTGCCCCTCCCTCCGAGCCTTTCCGTTTCGATGATGGGCTTGTTTCTCTTCTCATTGTGCCCTCTCTGGTCCCAGCGGTAGTATCGCTTGGGTGCTACAAGCGGTAGTACCGCTAGTAGCCCCCATGTGTGTACTAACTTTGGTCCCAGCGGTGGTACCGCGGGACGGAGCGGTAGTACCGCTTGGGTGCCACAAGCGGTAGTACCGCTCTGGGAGCGGTAGTACCACTCCAGAGCAGTAGTACCGCTAGTAGCCCCAAGCCGTAGTACCGCGGTGGTCTCGTGCTAGTACCGCCTCGATTCGAGGGCTCCTTTTTCGTGTCGGGTTTTACGGTACTGGCCGCGGCTGTGGGGGGCCGTAGTACCGCTCCTGTGCGGTAGTACCGCCCTCCCACCGCGGTAGTACCGCTGTGGGCCAAGCGGTAGTACCGCGATGTGGAGCGGTAGTACCGCTTATAGTGGCAAGCGGTAGTACCGCTGGCACAGTGGTAGTACCGCTCTCTTCGGGGCAGAAGTGGGGTAACGGTTGGTTTGTTCCCCCCACTATATAAAGGGGTCTTCTTCCCCAAAGTTGACTCACCTCTTCCCCCAAAAAGCTCCATTGTTGCTCCAAGCTCCATTTTCACCCGATCTCTCTCCCTAGCCAATCAAACTTGTTGATTTGCTCGGGATTGGTTGAGAAGGCCACGATCTACACTTCCACCAAGAGAAATTTGATTCCCCCCACTTATCCCTAGCGGATCTTGTTACTCTTGGGTGTTTGAGCACCCTAGACGGTTGAGGTCACCGCGGAGCCATAATCCATTGTGGTGAAGCTTTGTGGTGTCGTTGGGAGCCTCCAATTAAGTTGTGGAGATTGCCCCAACCTTGTTTGTAAAGGTCCGGTCGCCGCCTTCAAGGGCACCAATAGTGGAATCACGGCATCTCGCATTGTGTGAGGGCGTGGGAGAATACGGTGGCCCTAGTGGCTTCTTGGGGAGCATTGTGCCTCCACACCGCTCCAACGGAGACGTACTTCCCTTCAAAAGGAAGGAACTTCGGTAACACATCCTCGTCTTCACCGGCTCCACTCTTGGTTATCTCATTCCTTTACTTTCGCAAGTTTACTCGAGTTATATATCTTACTTGCTCGTGCTTGTTGTCATTGCATCATATAGGTTGTTCACATAGTTGCATATCTAGACAACCTATTTTGATGCAAAGTTTAATTTGGTAAATAAAAGCTAAAAATTGTTAGTTGCCTATTCACCCCCCCTCTAGTCAACTATATCGATCCTTTCAGTAGCGACGAAAAAAAATTCATCAAAACGCGCCAACATGGGATCTTATTTTGAAGCCCTCGTTGAGAAGAACTCGCCGGTGAAAATGGATTAACGGTTTTAAATCATGTTACAAAAATGGAATTTAGCAATTAATGCGATGATGTAAGCATGAGGTGAGAGATTCCTTCATGCATGCATGTGCTCTCTCTCCTTGCATAGATTTCTCGGTAGACATCGGCAACTCTGTAAGACTAACTGGGGGATGTGGTCCAGTTAGAGTTACAGCTGCCACTTGATTATCCTCCTACGTGGATTGGAATCGAAATATTTTGATGTGATCCTAGAATCATGTGATTCAGACCGTGATTTGGACTATCCTTGATCTGAGATATCTACTTTATAGATGCTGCTTTAGCAGAATGTTTACTCCCTCCATAAAGAAATATAAGAGTGTTTAGATCACTAAGGTAGTAATCTAAACGTTCTTATATTTCTTTACAGAGGGAGTGCTTCGCTGCTATCTTTTGATATAGTACATGTATATGTTTTTCCTTGGTGTAAAAATTGCGGACTTGTGTTCCTAGCTAAAGTCATGCTTCTGAGTTTCTCTATGGCATCCCTCTTTGCAGCGCCTGGTGGAGGAGTAATCCAGGGTACTGCCAGTGAAGCAGTTCTTGTTGTACTATTGGCTGCACGAGATAGAACTTTAAAGAAGCATGGGAAAAAATCCCTTGAAAAATTAGTAGTTTATGCATCTGATCAGACACATTCTGCTCTGCAAAAGGCATGCCAGGTATCCAGATATAATCCAACCAAAGTCCCACTAGAATGTTTTCCAGTTATTTCTTATGAATAAATTACCTGTCTTTTCTGTTCTTCAGGTTTGAAGTTATTTCAAAGAATTACAATTAGGTAGTTAGATAAATATGCATTATGTTCATGTACTTTTTATTTTATTTTCTGTTGACCTGAGGTAACATTCTTTTGTTGAAGGTTGCAGGAATTTTCCCAGAGAACTTCAGAGTTGTCAAAGCTGACTGTAGTAAGAACTATGCTGTTGCACCTGAAGCAGTGTCAGAGGCCATTTCCGTTGACTTGTCATCTGGTTTGATACCATTCTTCATCTGTGCAACAGTAAGCAATAAGCCATGCTTTCTTCGTATGCAAACTTCTTTGAATTAGATAATGGAAAATTTGTATGTGAATTTTGACATTGATATTGCTAGAGATATATGCATTGTTGTTTCCCATTTGTATTAGGATACCTACGTATCTCCTCTCTAGTACATGTATATATACTGGCCTTGAGCGCATGGAACAGATCAAGTTGCTTACATCTCAACATGAGACTACTTTAATGAACTACTTAAGTTAATATATACTCCCTCACGAGTCAAAAAATATATATACTCCCTCCGTTCACAAATATAAGATGTTTTGTATATTTTCAATATGGACTATATACAAACTGAAATGAGTGAACAAACACACTAAAACATGTCTATATACATCTGATTCAGAAAAAAGCTAGAACATCTTATATTTACGAACGAAGGGAGTAGTTACTAAAAATTTGAAATCCTGATATTAGACCAGCGTCTGTTTATCCTATTGGTCATGTAAGTAATGTTGAATAATGTAGTTCGCGATGCAAGTTTCTGACAATGGGAAAATATTACATGGAAAGGTTCCTCAAGTTGTAAATTCCATGATAATAAGCAGTAGTACAGGTTTCAATTCAACCTCAAATAACTTGTAGTTCTACGAGAGTGATTCAATCTCATCTACAAGATAAAAAAGACAAAATGCACTACTGGTATCCATTGCATGGTCACTAAGCAGTTGTCTTTTTTGTGTCTCATAAATGAGATTGAATTTGATCCTTACATTTTGCACTGGATATAGGACATCCCTTTTCTATAACTACTGATTATTTATGAAGTTTTTGTAACTTCTATACCATATTGTCCCAGGATTGCAACCAGGATACCCTGATCATATAAGCCATTGTAACAGATATGAACATTAGTGTTTGCTGTTGGATAAGTGAGCAACTACATTCACAGGAGGGCCAAAGGCCAATACATATACATGTGTAGGGTAAAGTGCAAGAGACCCCTTATACAATGGGGATAAACCGAAAAGGGCTATACACATCTAACACCCCCCCTCAAACTCATGGTGGATCGACAACACTGAGTTTGGAGAGAAGAAAACTATGCTGCGCTCGAGTCTGAGCCTTCGTGAAGAAGTCCGCCAACTATAACTCAGAGGGCACATAGTGAAGAGCGAGAGTCTGATCTTGCACAGCAGCACGCACAAAGTGGGCATCCACACCGATGTGCTTGGTGAGCTCATGCTTCACCGGGTCACGTGCAATACTGATAGCACCAGTACTGTCTGACATTAAGGGAGTCGAGGTAGTAGCAGACACACCAAAATCCTCAAGTAGCCACCGTAACCAGATCACCTCAGTCGTCAGCATAGACATGGCTCGCAACTCAGCCTCTATACTCGAGCGAGAAACTGCAGTCTGTTTCTTTGTCTTCCAGGCAATAAGAGAGCCACCAAGAAAGACACAATAAGCAGACAGCGAGCGTCGATCAGAGGGATCACTAGCCCAGGTAGCATCAGAGTAGGCCTGGAGCTCAAGAGAGCTGGAGCGGGGAAAGAAAAGGCGCTGAGAGATCGTGCCACGAAGATATCGTAGAACACGGAGGAGATGACTATAGTGGACAGAGGTGGGGGCTGAAACGAACTGACTCAGAATGTGGACAGGATAGGAGATGTCAGGACGCGTAACAGCAAGATAGACAAGACTGCCAACAAGGTGACGATAGCGAGTGGGATTAGGGAGAGGGTCACCATCAGAGGCACGAAGCTGAACGTTGAGCTCCATGGGAGTCACAACTGTGCGCTCATCACCGAGAGCAGCGCGAGGAAGAAGATCCTGAATATATTTTTCTTGGGAGATGTAGAAGCCATCAGAGGTCGAGGAGATCTCAATCCCAAGAAAATAGCGAAGTGGACCAAGATCAGTCATGAGAAACTGGTCGCGAAGGCGAGCCTTAACAAAGGCAATGTAATCAGAGTCGTCACCAGTGATGATCATGTCATCAACATAGAGAAGAAGAGTCCGACCACGAGGAGACGTGTGAACAAACAATGCGGGATCATGATCACTGGGCACGAAACCAGCGGCAGTCACCACAGAGGCGAAGCGCTCAAACCAGGCGCGAGGAGCCTGTTTGAGACCATATAGGGAGCGGCGAAGTCTACAGACCATACCATCAGGAGCATAGTACCCCGGTGGTGGCTGCATATAAACCTCCTCACGCAACTCGCCATTGAGAAAAGCGTTCTGAACATCAAGTTGAGAGATAGACCACTGACAAACAGAAGCCACATCAAGAAGAGTGCGGACAGTGGTCATGTGGGCGACAGGAGCGAATGTCTCATCATAATCGCGCCCCTGCTCCTGCTGAAATCCACGGGCCACAAGACGAGCTTTGTAGCGCTCAAGAGAACCATCGGAGCGAATCTTAATCTTGTAGACCCACTTGCAGGTGATGGGACGGACACTGGAAGGAAGGGGAACCAGATCCCATGTGCCAGAGCGCTCAAGAGCAGCAAGCTCTTCGGCCATCGCAAGCTGCATTCAGGCTGAGTCATGGCAGTCCGATAGGAAGTGGGCTCAGCAATAACAGAGAGACCGTACCGATCAGGGGAGTAGCGATCAGGCAGGGGGCGAGGCCGAGCACGGAGGTTGTGAACCAGGGGAGGCGTGAGAGGAGGTGCACCAGAGGTGGAAGGCTCGTCAGAGGAGACATCCTCAGTACGAGATCGACGAGTATAGTGGAGAGGAAACGGTGAGGGAGGGCGACGGACTGGAGAGGATGGTGGACAGGTGGAGGAGGAGGATGGAGAAGACGGGGTCGGTGGTGAATGAGAAGGAATGAGAGGTGCCGGAGGAAGAGGTGACACATGAGGCACATAGCAGGGTGTATCGGGAAGGAGAAGGAAAGAAAGGTCGTCCACAGAGAAACTCGAGGAAGAAGAACGTGGGTAGTAAGAACGAGACTCGTCAAAAGTCACATCACGCGAGATGCGCAAGCGACGACCCACAGGATCCCAACATCGATAGCCCTTGTGCTCATCACTGTAGCCAAGGAAAACACACTCAACCGACTGAGCAGTCAGTTTGGTGCGTTCTCGGGGGGCAAGAAGAACATAGCACACGCATCCAAACATACGAAGAGTTGAGTAGTCAGGAGGGCGACCAGTGAGACACTCCATAGGAATACCACCCTGCAGAGCAGTCGATGGCTGAATGTTGATGAGATAGGTGGATGCGGAAACAGCCTCAGCCCAAAAATGGGGTGGAAGGGAAGCAACAATCATCAGCGCACGAGCCGTCTCAAGCAAATGACGATGCTTTCGCTCGGCAACGCCATTCTGAGCATGAGCACCAGGACATGAGAACTGGGCAAGAGTACCCTGTTCTGCGAGAAAACCACGCAACAACTGAGAGATATACTCTCCAGCGGAGTCAGCACAAAAAGTACGAATGGGCGTGGCAAACTGGATGTGAACCATGGCAGCAAATCGTTTGTATATAGGGAGAACCTCGCTACGAGATTTCATGAAGTAGAGCCAAGTGTAGCGAGAGAAATCATCAATAAACAAAACATAGTAGCGATGACCACCTTTCGAGTCAAAGGGAGCAGGACCCCAGACATCAGAATGAACTAAGTCAAAAGGACGCTGAGATACAGACTCACTAGTAGGATAAGGTAACTGAGTCTGTTTGCCAAGTCTGCAACCATTACAATGTAAGGAGACATCTCCAGATACAGACCCTAAGAGGCCCTGACGAACTAAAGAAGACAAGCGAGAGCCACAGATGTGACCAAGGCGATGATGCCACTGCTGGAAGGACGCAAACGAAGAGGCAGCAAGAGCATGAGAGCTGGCAGAAGTGGTGGCAGCGGAAGGAACACAAAGCCAGTCAACCTCCCAAAGGCCCTCTGACTCACGGCGCCGGGGGCCAGCACCAACCAAAGCCTTGGTGCGACGATCCTGAATGAAGCAAGAGTCGATATCAAGAATGACACGACAACCAGAATCAGTAAGTTGGACAGCGGAAAAAAGATTCATGGTAAGGCGAGGAACATGTGAAACACTCGGAACAGAAAAAGATGGAGTGGAAAGAATACCACGACTAGCAACAGGAAGAGATGTGCCATCGGCAGTAAGAACATTAACAGGCGAATCAAGAGGTCGGAGAGAAGACAACGCGGAAGAATCAGAAGACATATGAAAGGAGGCTCCAGAATCCAGAACCCACGAAGATGTACCTGACTGTGTAGATGCCTGCGGTGGTGGAGAAGTGGATGCCATCACAGCAGCAGCTGAACCAGTCGACGAAGAGCCTGAGACGTTTGAGCCTCAGAATGTCCAGGTCAGTGAGTGACGGGGTCGAGGAAGATCCAGGAGTCCCGTTGGAAGAGGAGCGCCGCTGGTCTCGCTTCTTCTCACGGCAATCAGACTCTGGGTGACCTGGCCGAGAGCAGTAGCCACAGAAGGTGTCACGGCGCGACCGGCTCCTCTCAGTATAAGCAGGGCGACCCACCCCCCCTGAAGGTGTGGGGAGAAGCGGTGGAGCGGTGAGCCGAGCAGACGACACATGAGCCCGAGCAGCCAACACAGACGGGACCACCAGCAAACCAGCAGAGCGAAGGCGGGTCTCCTCAGCACGAAGCTCGGCAAGCACCTTCGAGATAGGAACACGACCACGAGCAAGCAAGTGAGCACGTCTGGGCTCAAACTCAGAGCGGAGACGAGATAAGAACTCATGGACCCGCTGAAACTCCAGATTAGACCGAGTAGTCTGACAGCAACGACAGGTGCCGCAAACAACTGTCCGAAGAGAGTCAAGCTGGCGCCAGATGGCAGAGCACTGCGAATAGAACTCATCAACAGAGGAGTCACCTTGCTGGAGTGCGTGCTCTTGACGCACCACAGATAGGTAGAGAGCATCGCCAGAGGGCTGATAGCACTGACAAAGATAAGACCACATCACTGCAATTGTGCCAAGTCCCATGAATTCTGAGGCAAACTGAGGGAGGACACTCGCAGTGAGAACAGCAGCAGCACGAGCATCGTCATTGCACCACTGAGTGTAAGCAGAGAGATCATCACGGTATACCGAAAGAGCATCGGAATAAGCAGATACCTGCTGATCATAAGCATCAACTGCAGCATCATCAAGGGCCTTGGCTGCATCCCGGTCAGCCTGAGAAGCCTCAGCAGCAAGTACTGGCGGCACCGGTGGGATTGGGGCCACGGGCGCAACAGGGCATGGCGGACAGGGGGCCTCGCCAGAAAGAACACCCCACAGAAGAAGGCCACGCATATGGATGCGCATGAACCCCACAAACTCAGCGTAGTTGGTGCCATCGAAGATCACTGAGCACCGCGGAACAGTAACATAGCCGGAAGAAGACATGAGGAAACTCTGCTTTTCTCTTCTCTTTTTTTTTGGGTCAACTCTCCCCGATCTGGATCGGGGCTGAGAGCCTCACGCTAGCCCGATGCAGCCCCGAATCGGGAGGAAGGGGGAGCCCAGGAGGAGGGCCGGCCCTGGGCTGCACCTGCGGCAGCGGATTGAGCAGCGGTGGCCAGCCGACGCGGAGCAAGATGAGGGCACAACCGGGGCGCGCGGCGCTCGGGTGGAGAGGGCGCGGCCTGGGCGCGCGCGGGAGGAGCCGCGGCAGCCAGAGGCGTGGCCGGGGCGCGGTCGGGCAGGGAGGGCGCGGCCTGGTCGCGGCTGGGGCGCGGCCTGGCGGGGAGGGCGTGGCCTGGGGCGCGGCGCGGACTGAGCACGCGGGCTCGGGCAGAGCAGCAGCAGGAGGGCTGCCGGGCGCGGAGAAGGTGGCCGGCGACGGGGAAGGAGGTGGCCTGCGACAAGGAAGCTAGGCACGGAGCTGCAGCGTGCGGGAGAGGAAGAGGAACCTGGCAACTGATACCATGTTGGATAAGTGAGCAACTACATTCACAGGAGGGCCAAAGGCCAATACATATACATGTGTAGGGTAAAGTGCAAGAGACCCCTTATACAATGGGGATAAACCGAAAAGGGCTATACACATCTAATATTTGCAATATACGAACTGCTCCCACACAGAATCAGGTTTGCAGTTATTTCCACCCGAAAGATATTGCCTTAAAGTCTTAAAACCATACAATGGCAAATCTAAGCTGACAATAAAATAAAATCTGAACTCTTCATTCCCAGTCGGATACTCTTAAGGCCTTGTTCGGTTGACAGGGAATTGGAGGGGGTTGGTAGGGATTGAGGGGGATTAAATCCTCTACAAGTCAAAATCCCCTTAAATCCTCTCCAATCCCTTTGACAAGGGGTGTAACTGAACAAAGGCCTAAAGGCAGTGGTGCCAGTTTGTTTACATTAGATAATTCCAACACCACTTACTGGTGTGGTATGTGTCCAGTGTATTTGTTAGCTGTGTAGTTTCCCCTTTACATAGGCTTCTATTTGCATATGTAGTAGTTACTTTAACGATGACCTAACAACAACAACAACAACAAAGCCTTTAGTCCCAAACAAGTTGGGGTAGGCTAGAGGTGAAACCCATAAGATCTCGCGACCAACTAAAGGCAGTGGTGGCAGTTTGTTTACATTAGATAATTCCAACACCACCTACTGGTGTGGTATGTGTCCAGTGTATTTGTTAGCTGTGTAGTTTCCCCTTTACATAGGCTTCTATTTGCACATGTACTGGTTACTTTAACGATGACCTATGACCAAGAAAACGGGATTATCATGCAACACATGATCTAGTCTTAGAGGCAAGACTAGGAACCTATTTTTGTGTTTATGTTTCCACATACATGCTTATGAGTTTTCCTCTAAATCTCACATTCAAGAACCATGGCAATTATAGCACAGAAATAAATATTAATTATAAATGTGGAAGTAAATAATAACATTTATTATTGCCTATAGGGCATATTCCCAACACAAGCGGGAGGCAAATCTCCGACCATGCGATTTTGCATTGGGTGCCGGTGACCACGTCGGTGCTGGCCCAGAAGAACCGACAGCGCAGCAGGCATCCCTTCCGGAAGTTGCAGCCTTGCAGGGCAGCCATGGCGTAGGACGGGAGGGCGGAGAGCACCGCGTTTAGAAGCACCCCCCTTGCCGCCGAAGTTGAAGCCCTCGTTTTGACGTGGAGGTTCTCAACGAACCCTTCCAGGATCATGCTCGCTGGTGAAGATCACCAGGCTCCAATACTAAACTAGTATGATCCTTAAATGTGTTTGAAAATTGCCGGATTGCTTGATGGGGGCTATCACTCTAGCCATGGCTCTCCAGAGCAGAGGTGATAGAATAGGTAACTGCATAACGCTGTAACAGAATAGTAGGAAGATATATATTTGGGTTTCTTGCTGACATTTGTTAGATAGACAGCCAACACTTTACCATAAAATTAAGGAACTACCAACTTGTGTACCAGGAAACTAATTATATGCAAGTGATCAGTAAAATCCCTACTTGCAAAAGGTAACTAAGATACTTATCCCCTGGGTAACTGGGATCCTTATCTCTAACCACTCTTTGTAACATGATGGTGTTCTCCGATGTGTAATAAGCTTATCTTTTTATCTGGTAACACATATTTTTGCTCCTTATTTACTTTCTAAGGAAAGCTCTTATTTGTTTCAGGTAGGCACAACATCTTCATCGGCCGTGGACCCCTTGCCTGAACTAGGAAACATAGCACAGGTGTTTAGGCCCATTGGTTGTGATAATTGGAAAATTATATTTGTATAATGAAGTAACATAATCAGTCTGTATTTGATACTTTCTCTTGCTATATTTTCTATAAGTATTTTCCAAAAAATTGACGATCTTCTGCCAGGCAGGAATAGAAAACAACACAGTTGTGTTGGTGCTAGTTCGAAACCTAGTTATGTCCACTTCTGAGGAACAAGTCTGCAAATTGATGGGTAGTAACTGGTAGCTGGTAGGTTAACAGTGTTTCGCAGAAATTTTATATGGGACCAGAACTTTGAAAAATAATCCTTGTAAATTGATTTTTTTTGTCCATATGTTAATCCCAATCAATCTAAATTTGCAGTAGAGCTAGAACTAGGTATTTATCAGCTCTCTAGTGGGAACCTGATACTGTCCTATGTCTGGGATTTTTCTGGAGCATGTTTTTGGGATGTTGGTTGCACCCCCACTGTTATTAGCAACCTTGTTTTTGTATATGACTTGTGCAAATTGTACATATTGTTATTCATGAATGTACTTTCACTAATTATTTCTGTTTATGATTTTTGGTAGGGCCATGACATGTGGTTCCACATTGATGCTGCATACGCTGGAAGTGCTTGTATGTGCCCAGAGTATCGACATCACCTTGATGGAGTGGAAAAGGCTGATTCATTCAATATGAATGCACACAAATGGTTCCTCACAAACTTCGACTGTTCTTTGCTATGGGTTAAAGTAAGCCATGTGATACTGTTCCAATTGGGATAACATGATTTGCGCTTCTAAATAATCTCAGGTTTCTTGTTTTTTCTAAGTATATCAATATTGATATTGCACAAACTGACATCACATATAACGAACAGGACAGGAGTTATCTTGTAGAAGCATTGTCTACAAATCCAGAGTTTCTTAAGAATAAGGTTAAGAACTCCTTCCCTTTCTATGTTTTTCTCTTAGAGATTTTCATCATTTCATGGAAGTGGATTTTAATCTACTTTCTGAACTGAATTCTGGATGCTTGTTCGTTTATCTTTTTTTCTCGTACATGCATCAAAGCGCATGTCTTTTTGTATTAGGAGAAAGTGTCGAAACGATGTGCATCTTATACAACTCAAAGGGACAAAAAAAACTAAAATTTAACAAAGAACGAAACCTAAGCAAAGAAACGGAGAAACCGAATGAAACAAGCCAAGAAACAAAAAACTGTACAACTGCCCTACTGCTGCTGTTACAGTGGTCACGGCGTCAAGCGTCTTGAGACAATCTCCTTAGGCTTAGGGACTTTGCACCAGTGTCTGATCCCCAGTTTCCAAATCCCAGTGGTAACCCGCTGGTTATCACTGGACATGTTTGCTACCGGGAGCTATTTTTCCTAGTGGAGTAAAATGCACCGGAGGTTCTATAAGTATGAAAAAGCACATCTAAGTCCTAAAAGTGGATAAGCGGTATGCACATGTAAGTCCTAAAAGTGGATAAGTGGTAGCCACCACCTGTCCAATGGAATATCTCACCCAAGCAGCAGCAGCGCGCGCTCACCGTTGCTGTCACGGCCGCGAGCTACCCCTAAGTACTGGTCACCCTGGCCAGTGTGCCCCTGTCCACCGGCCGATGTGCGTAACAGTCTACTCCTTGATCGATTCCCACCTCTGCACATTCCTATGCATATCAATTCTCTCACGCTTGGGCATTGGCGTGCTCTTGCACCATCGTGAAGCTCTCATGAAGGTGCTGGGTGGTACGGCAAGCTGCTGGTTGACTGCACCCGCAAGACCGCTGAAACCACCGGCAACATCTGGAACCACTGGAAGTATTACACACACCTGAGATGGATTGTCCAGGTGGATTCTGCTCGGAGGAATAGAGCAAGCATGAGAGTCAGGCTACATAGTCTCAGAGGTTCCAAATGTTGCTCACTGGGAGGTTCCAAACAAGAGCTATTAACCTCTGTGGCATCCTGTCTAGTTCGAACACCTCGCTTAGAGTGTCCGAATGCACATAGTATCACCGGTGCAACTCTCTGAACTCACTTGGAGGGACAAACAACTAACACTTGGTGGCTCCAATCAGGAAAAAACACAGAAGATTAAGAATGGAACTTTTGAGATTTGATCGAGTTTTTTAAGGTTTGAGTTTGAGCACTTAGCAAGAATTTCTTCTCCTCACTGGGGTCAAGATTCCCATTTTGATAGTATTGGCATATTTATGACTCAAAGTGATCCAGGATCACAAAAGTCTAAAGAGTCCATAATCATGCTAATTTCTTTGCAAAGATTTTAAGGGGTCGAAAACCATTTTCCAACTAGCATCTTTTTGGACTTCAGCTGATCATCACTAGAGTAAATTATTTGTTGTCCTGAAATATCAAAAGCCACTATGGTGGCCTAGATGCACTTTCAGATGGGAATCGCCCAGGTTAGGGCCAAAGTGTTGGGTGATACTATTCCTGGAGAGTAAACCCCATCCTCGTGTACGAGTGTGCGGTTGGCCACTTTTTCCCAAACCACGATGTAACAAAGTGTTTCTTTTCAAACAATGGTATGCAAAGCATTTGAGTATTCAGTCCACGAAGAAAAATTATCCCCTGCAGTTTTAATTGATTGACTTGACAAACTGAAAAATATATTTTCAAGAGAACAAAAAGATTGTGTCGAAAGAACAATGGCATGGTCTGTATGCCTGCAATGTGATCAAAAGAATTACGTGTAAAAGCTCATTACTGAGTTTCTACATTTGGAAATAAGTTAGCTTTGATGAGTTCACATAAAATTATGTTTCGTTTGTGACATAACAACTGTTTTACATTTTCAGGCTTCCCAAGCAAATTCTGTTGTTGATTTCAAGGATTGGCAAATTCCACTTGGTCGTCGTTTTAGGTGAAATCCTTTTGGCAACTTTGATAACCACCATTTGTCAAATGTACTGTTTTTCTTTTACAAATTTAATACTCCCTCTGTCCTAAAATATAAGAACGTTTTTAACACTACACTAGTGTCAAAAATGTTCTTATATTATGGGACGGAGGGAGTAGTTCGGTACTTCCAATTTTGATAAGGAATTAATTTTCCCATACTTATATGTATTTGTTATTTGTGCTATAATTCTTTTTTCCATAGAGAAATATATAGAGAACCCAGCATTCAAGGCATGTCAGCTAGGTCCTATAAGCATGAAAATCTGGTCACACATACACTCTGTTTTCCAAAAAGAATAGACCCTAAAAATATATATTCTAATTTTAAAGGCCCAGCCGCTCACAGCTTACCACAACGTCAGTGTTGTACGTGTCTACCGGTTGCTGCTCGGCTACGTCTATTGCCCACTCTGGATGCCAGTCCCCTCCCCCCCCCCCCCCCCTCCCCGGCTTAGATACTTATGAGCCCCCAGGCTTCTTCGAATTCGAAGATATAATTTTGAGGGTATTTTTGTTGAAAAATAGCGCCTGTTTGGCATCAGTCAACGCAGTCAACGCACCATGTGTTGTTTTCTGTCGAATATTTTGTCCAAGGTAGATTAAAGTTGGACTCTGAGTCGTACGGTGTGTAGAGTGTAGACAGGGTATGGAGTTGTGTCCTTGTAGGACACTTGTATCCTAGGCCTCCTATATCATGTGGGGGTAGACACCTATATCATGTGGGGTACACACACGATGTAACCTATGCCAACATAATAGCACAGACACACAGGGGGAGCCAGCGGCGTGTGCCCGCGCCAGGGCGGGGTGCAGTATTGCGTCAGTATCATGGGGATGTAGCCGAGTTCGGTGAACCTTGTTAACAAATCTCGGTGTCATGCCTCATGTGATTGCTTGGTCCTCGGTAAGATCAACTGCATACCTCGGTTTTTAATTTTAAGAAGGGGTATCAGAGCGAGGTTGCACAAAAATCTGCGGGAAGCGGTCGTAATACCGGACGAAGTCGTCGGCGAGTTGCGATCCAGAAGCAGACGTTGGTCGTATTGTAATCTTTACTGAAGCAATCAAGAGGAGCAGGTCGATTGCTTGATCATGGCGGTGGTGGAATCATGTAGCAGCAGGTGTTCTCAGTATCTGAAAGCCAACGAGATCGATCAAAGCGGCTGCGGCGTAACACGCACACTCCAGCGCGTGGTGTGGCAGTGTGGAAGGGCCAGGCCCACAGGCCCGAGCTGCACGCGAGGTCTAGGCAGCATGGAAAGCGCGTGTGGCCCAAGCACGGGAGCAAGAGAACACAACCCATGCGAGCTAAGGCAGCAGGCTGATTGGCTTCAAGACAAGACAAGCACGTGAGAGGTTGCTTAGGCACGAGATTTGTTGGAAAAAGGACTGCCAAGGCTAAGCCCAAGTGTTCGGTCTTCTCGGTTTGCTCTGTCCGGTCTTTTCAGTCTTCCATAATTGACGACCGAAATTATGTCGGTCTTCTCGGTTCTCCACTATTCGGTCTTCGGTCTTTATAGGATGGTATTCGGTTCCGACCAAACAGACCAAATTTTATGCTACAACTCAGACCATGTACATTATAGTACTAGTACAAGTGTATGCAAGCAGAATTCAGACAACAGCTATGTGTAACAGGTGTGTGCAACCAGAATTCAGAGTTCAGGTAACATGTGTATATAGCCTCCGGCAGGGCTCCTTTGTAACCGGCCCCTGGGCTCTTTTAGGCGATTTCAACTTTACTCTAAAGCCAAACGAGCGCTCGAATGACAACTTTAACCATTCCGAAGCCTTGCTCTTCTCGTCTACCTTAAACCGTCTTAATCTTCAGGAGCTTCCCCTTCTCGATAGGCTATTTACTTGGTCTAACCAACAAGACTCCCCGACTTTGGTGCGCTTGGATAGGGCTTTTGTCAACACAGCTTGGAGTTTCCTCCTCCCGGACTCCACACTCACGTCCGCTTGCCGGTCAACTTCTGATCATGTGCCGCTTGTTCTCATTGCTGCGTCCAAAGTTCCCACGCCTTCGGTCTTCCGGTTCAACAACGGCCTTCTGCACTTACAACCTTTCATGAACATCATTTTGCAAAATTGGAATAGTGTTGTCCCATCTACCCACTTGGGCCACTTATGTCTCAAACTTAAGAGAGTGCGCGCAGCTGCTAAGGCCTGGGTCAAGCAAGGTCATCACCTTCCTAGACAAAATAGAAGAATTCCGCTCGCTCTCCTCCTTAGAACGCTCTCTTCGCACGCAGGTTTCTCTGTCCCTTCACCGGCACAACGCCCTAGCTGCTGTTTACTGGCGGCAACGGGCTAAAATCAAGGACTGTGTGCTCGGTGATGAGAACACGGACTACTTCCATCTTTGCTCTACGATCAGGCTGCGTAAAAACCAAATTAAATCCCTCAACATAGATGGTAGCAAGGTCTCTTCCCACTCCGGCAAGCATCGTGCTCTTCGTGACTACTTTAAACTTGTCATTGGTACCCCTATAGCCTGTTCTATTCCTCCCAATCTAAACGAGCTAGTATCCGGTTCTCGTCTAAGACCCTCTCAGTCTCTCGATTTGACTCGCCCCTTCTCTCTCGAGGAGATTAAAACGGCCCTCTTCGACATGAACGATAATGCTAGCCCCGGACCAGACGGTTTTGGGCCAGCTTTCTACAAGGCCAATTGGGACCTAGTTAAAAACGACCTTCTATCCCTTCTCAACAGTTTCTACTCTTGCTCTGCAGATCTTAGGCGTATCAACAAAGCTTACATTGTCCTCATCCCCAAAAAACCTGGCACAACTGACCCTGACCAGATGCGTCCGATTTCCCTTCAAAACTGCTCGGTCAAACTCTGCTCCAAGTGCCTTTCTATTAGAGTTCAGCCGGTTATTCGTGATCTTGTCCATGCGGATCATTCCGGCTTTATCAAAGGACAGTGTATCTCGGAAAACTTCATTCTCGCAGCTGCTATTGTGCAAGCTTGCCACAAAAGAAAATGCCCGGCCTTAGTCTTAAAATTGGATTTTAGGAAAGCCTTTGACTCTGTCTCTTGGGAGAGTCTTTATCGTATCCTTCAAGCCAAAGGCTTTTCAGAAACTTGGATTCGTTGGATTATGATGCTGAACGACTCTGGCCAATTGGCTATTCTTCTTAACGGCGTTCCCAGGAACTGGATTCAATGTAAAAATGGTCTCAGACAAGGCGACCCCATTTCACCTTACCTCTTCATCATTATTGCCGATATCCTCCAACGCATGATCCTAGAGGCCTCAGCTCAGGGGCTGCTGCAGCACCCAATTGTTCCCAACTCGCCATGTCCTTGTTAGGAAAATATGCAACTTGTATTCCCATGAGGCCATAGGCCGATATATATACATGTACAGGTGTGGAACATATGCAGGAAACCCCTTATACAACGGGATAAATACAAAGGGGTACATGACTTATATTATAACTCTAACACCCTCCCCCCCCCCTCAAACTCATGGTGGATGAACAACACTGAGTTTGGAGAGATAAAAGCCATGTTGTGCTCTAGTCTGGGCCTTCGTCAGGAAATCCGCCAACTGTAACTCGGAAGGCACATACTGAAGAGCAATAACCTGATCCTGCACACCAGCGCGCACATAGAAAGCATCAACACCAATATGCTTGGTGAGCTCATGCTTCACAGGATCGCGCGCAATGCTAATAGCACCTGTACTGTCAGATAAGAGCAGAGTCGGTGTAGTGACAGAAACACCAAAATCCTAAAGTAACCACCGTAACCAAGTCACCTCTGCCGTCAAAAGAGCCATGGCTCGCAACTCAGCCTCAGCACTCGAACGGGAAACTGCAATCTGTTTCTTCGTCTTCCAGGCAATGAGAGAACCACCAAGAAAAACACAGTAAGCAGAAAGTGAACGGCGATCAGAAGGATCACTAGCCCACGTAGCATCCGAATAGGCCTGAAGCTGTAAAGAACTGGAGCTAGGAAAGAATAGACGGTGAGAGATCGTGCCCCGAAGATATCGGAGAACACGAAGGAGATGACTATAGTGAACCGATGTGGGAGCAGAGACAAACTGACTCAGAATATGAACCGGATAAGAGATGTCCGGACGAGTGACAGCTAGATAGACAAGACTGCCAACAAGATGACGATAACGCGTCGGGTCAGGGAGAGGATCACCATCAGTAGCACGGAGGTGAACATTGAGCTCCATAGGAGTCTCAACAATGCGCTCGTCAGTAAGAGCAGCACGAGCAAGAAGATCCTGGATATACTTTTCCTGGGATATAAAAAAGCCATCAGAGGTAGAAGAGACTTCAATCCCAAGAAAGTAGCGAAGAGGTCCAAGATCAGACATAAGAAACTGCTCATTAAGACGGGCCTTTACAAAGGCAATATACTCGGGGTCATCCCCAGTGATGACCATGTCATCAACATAGAGAAGAAGAAGAGTCCGACCACGAGGAGAAAGGTGAATAAACAAGGCGGGATCATGAGCACTTGCTGAAAAACCAGCAGTAGTGACCACAGAGGCAAAACACTCAAACCAGGCGCGAGGGGCTTGCTTAAGGCCATAGAGAGAGCGACGAAGATGACATACCATGCCATCAGGAACAGAATACCCAGGGGGTGGCTGCATGTACACCTCCTCACGCAGCTCACCATTAAGAAAGGCATTCTTAACATCAAGCTGAGATATAGACCAGTGGCGTGCAGAGGCAACGGCAAGAAGTGTACGAACAGTGGTCATATGGGCCACAGGAGCAAAAGTGTCGTCATAATCACGACCATGCTCCTGTTGAAAACCACGAGCCACAAGACGAGCTTTGTGACGCTCAAGAGAACCGTCAGAGCGAGTCTTAACCTTGTAGACCCACTTACAAGTGATGGGACGGACTCCAGGAGGAAGAGAAACAAGATCCCAGGTACCAGTGCGTTCAAGAGCAGCAATCTCCTCTGCCATCGCAAACTGCTATTCAGGATGAACAACAGCCTGACGATAAGAAGTCGGCTCAAGAACAGCAGCACCAGCGGTGGGAAAACCAAAGCGATCAACAGGCGGACGAGGACGAGAACGCAAGCCATAAGTAGGCTGAGAGGAAGAGGACGACTCATCCAATGAGGCATCCACAGGTCGTGAACGACGAGTGTAATACTGAGGAAAAGATGGAACAATAGAAGGAGGAATCGCCAAGGTAGAATCGGGGGGTGGGGACGAAGAAGTCACCGGAGATGAAGGTGTAGAATCCGGTGACATGCTAGGCGAGGAGACCGGAGAAGAAGGTGGCTGCAAATCGACTAGAGGTGGAGAAGCAGAGGAAGTGAAACGAATAGGCACAGGCGCGACGGGGGTGATAGGTGAGTTAGGAAAAGTGAGGAAAGAGATATCCTCCACTGAAAAAATCGAGGAAGATGGGCGTGGGTAGAAGGGACGAGACTCATCAAAAGTCACATCTCGAGAGATACGCATCCGACGACTGATAGAATCCCAGCAACGATAGCCCTTATACTCATCACTGTAGCCTAAGAAGACACACTCAACAGACTGAGCGGTCAGTTTGGTGCGTTCGCGGGGGGCAAGAAGAACATAGCAAACACAACCAAACAAGCGAAGCATCGAATAATCGGGAGAACGATCAAAAAGACGCTCAAAAGGAACACCACCCTGCAAAGCAGCGGACGGCTGAAGGTTGATGAGATAGGCGGAAGTGGAGATAGCCTCAGCCCAAAAATGAGGCGGAAGAGAGGCGGCGATCATCATCGCACGAGCCGTCTCAAGAAGGTGACGATGCTTGCGCTCAGACACACCATTCTGAGCATGAGCACCAGGACAAGAGAACCGGGCAAGAGTACCCTGCTCAGCAAGGACACCACGCAACATCTTAGAGATATACTCGCCAGCGGAGTCAGCACGAAAAACACGAATGGGTGAAGAGAACTGAGTATGAACCATGGTAGCAAAACGCTTATAAATAGACAACACCTCACTACGAGAAGTCATGAAATAAAGCCATGTGTAACGAGAGAAATCATCTATAAAAATAATATAGTATTTATGACCACCTTTCGAAGCGAAAGGAGCCGGCCCCCATACATCAGAATGGACTAAATCGAAAGGACGCTTAGACACTGACTCACTATGTGAATATGCTAACTGAATCTGCTTGCCAAGACGACAACCCTGACACTCTAAAGAGACATCTCCTGAGACAGACCCCAGAAGACCTCGACGAACTAAAGACGACAACCGAGAACCACACAGATGACCAAGTCGATGATGCCACTGCTTGAAGGAACCAGTAGCAGAGGCGACAGAAGCAGAGGAACTGGCGATGGTGGTGGCAGCGGAAGGAACATGAAGCCAGTCCAACTCCCAAAGACCCTGAGAATCACGGCGGCGAGGGCTAGCCCCAACCAGAGTGTGCGTGCGACGGTCCTGGACAGAACAAGAGTCAACGTCAAGGATGACACGACAACCAGAATCAGTAAGTTGACCAGCAGAAAACAGATTCATGGTAAGCCGAGGAACATGAGCAACATCAGGAACAGAATAAGGAGTGGAAAGATTGCCTCTACTAGCAACAGAAAGTGGAGTACCATCAGCAGTGAAGACATGAACAGGAGAATCCAGCGATCGAAGAGAGGACAAAGCGGAAGAATGAGAAGACATATGAAAAGAAGCTCCAGAGTCCAGAACCCATGGGGATGTACCTGACTGTGTAGAGGGCGGTTGCTCAATGCGGGAAGCATCAGTCACAGAACCAGCAGTACCCGTCGAGGAAGAACCTGAAGCCGCGAGCAGACGCTTAAGTCTCAGAATATCCTGCTCAGTCAAAGCAATGGCTGAAGCTGTCGAGGGAGATGACGAAGTCCCTGAGGATGATGATCGCGCCTTGCGCAGGTGTTTCCGCTTTGTGTAGCACTGGGACTCAATATGACCATCATTGTTGCAGTAGTCACAATGTGGACGGGGGCGACCTGAGCCTCCAGAAGGAGTGGGCAAGAGCGGCGGAGCACTCGAGCGAGAATGGGTCGGTGCAGCAGGTGGAGTGGAAGAAGCCCGAGTAGCGAGCACAGAGGGAACCTCCAGCAAACCAGCACCACGTAAGCGAGTCTCCTCAGCACGAATCTCTGAAAGCGCCTCCATGAGAGAAATACGGCCACGAGCAAACAACTGAGCACGCCGGGGCTCAAACTCCTTACGGAGCCGAGACAGGAACTCGTAGACGCGATGAAACTCCAAATTGGCCTGGACAGCCTGGCAGCAGGGGCAAGTACGACAACCAGCACTGCGGAGAGAATCAAGCTGGCGCCAGATAGCAGAACTCTGTGCATAAAAGTCATCAACAGTAGAGTCACCCTGCTGAAGAGCATGCTCCTGACGAACCACAGAAAGGTATAAGGCATCACCAAAGGGCTCATAGCGCTGACGAAGACAGGTCCACATCTGAAAGACAGTAGGAAGACCCAGAAACTCAGAAGCAAACTGAGGCAGAACACTAGCAGTGAGAACAGCTGCAGCACGAGCATCATCATCAAGCCACTGGGTGTAAACAGACAAAGCACCATGATACGTCTGAAGAGCCTCCTCATAAGCCAAAACCCTCTCATCATAAGCACGATCAGCAGTCTCATCAGCAAGCTTAGCCGCATCCTTGGCGGCCTGATTAGCGTCCGTAGGAAGAACCAGTGGAGTCGGCGGAGTAGGGGCCACCGGAGGGACCGGACGTGGCGGACAGCAGACCTCGCCAGAAAGAACACCCCAGAGACGAATGCCACGCATGTGAATGCGCATGAAGCCAGCGAACTCTGTGTAGTTAGTACCATCGAAGATCACCGGACAGCGAGGGACAGCAACATAGCCCGATGCAGCAGACATTTTTTTTAGCAGAGATCCGAAATCAGCAGAAGCCGGACGAGGACGGCGGCTGGGAGCGGGATCCGGCACGGGAAGCCGGCGAAACCCAGCGAGAAGGGCAGCTGGGGGCGGGATCTGGTGCGGGGACGACGGGATCGGGGAGCACTGCCTGGACACGATCGGGGGGAGAGGGACAGCAGCCCAGCCTGGCGATCCACACGGCGGCGACGACGGCGGCAAGTGACGACGGGATCGGGGAGCACGGCGTCAACTCGATCGGGAGGAGAGGCAGCGGCCCAGTCGGGTCGGGCGATCCACACGGCGCTCGATCGGGAGGAGAGGCAGCGGCCTAGTCGGGTCGAGCGATCCACACGGCGCTCAATCGGGAGGAGAGGCAGCGGCGACGGGGAAACAGAGCGGCGGCCACAGAGGATAATGGCGTCGCGAGGCGGATCAATCAGCACGAGTTGCAGCGTGCAAAAAATTGACCTAGCTCTAATACCATGTTAGGAAAATATGCAACTTGTATTCCCATGAGGCCATAGGCCGATATATATACATGTACAGGTGTGGAACATATGCAGGAAACCCCTTATACAACGGGATAAATACAAAGGGGTACATGACTTATATTATAACTCTAACAGTCCTGTCCTTCAATACGCGGATGACACTCTAATTATCATAAAGGCAGACGAAGATAACCTTGCCTCCCTAAAATCTATCCTGCTCAATTTCTCCCTCGCCACGGGTCTCCACATCAATTTTGCTAAAAGCACTTTTGCCCCAATCCATGTTGACCCTTCTGTGGCCGCTCGCATGGCAAGTATGTTGGGTTGCTCGGTCGCTACTTTCCCGCAGAACTATCTTGGTCTCCCTTTGTCTACCCACAAACTTCGTCTAATAGATTTCCACCCGTTAATTGCTAAGGTTGACAAATGGTTAGCTGGTTGGCGAGGACACCTCTCTGCGGCCGGTAGGGCAGTTCTTGTCAACTCTGTAATTCGAGCTCTTCCCACCTATGCTATGAGCGTTATGCTGCTTCCTGTTGGTTCTATTCAGGAGATTGACAAGCGGTGCCGTGCTTTCTTTTGGGCTGGCGATGACCACGTGAATGGGGGTCAATGCAAAGTTGCTTGGGCAGACGTCTGTGCCCCCACTAAGAAGGGCGGCCTGGGCTTTAGATGCCTTCGTACTCGTAATATTTGCCTGCTTCTAAAATCCCTCAGTAAAATACACCATCCCGGTCTTGGCTCTTGGGACTCTTGGCTTGCCTCCACGTATGGTTGGGAAGGCGGGCACTACATTGGTGACACTCATAGACTACACACAATTGTTTGGAAGGACCTCCTGTCTGGTCTCCCTTTCTTCCGCTCTATTACCCACGTCAAGATCGGTAACGGTGTCTCAACCGCGTTTTGGTTGGATCTATGGATCGGCAACGATACCTTGGCTGCTCGCTTCCCAAGTCTTTTCTCCCATGTTACAAAACCTAATGTATCTGTTGCGTTTGTTCTTTCGGCGGAGGATCTTCGTCTTTCGTTACAACCACGTCTGACCATCGCTGCTACTAACGAGCTTCTTTGCATGCGTACTGTTTTAGCCACAGTTAACTTGGTGCCGCAGGTACCGGATAACCGTTTATGCAGGATCAACGATAAGCCTCTTTCTGTTGCTTCTGCGTATGGAGCTGCTTTCTCATCTCGGCCGGATGATCAGTTCTCTGAATTCATCTGGAGGAAGAACTATGCGACTAATCGGTGTAGGTTATTTATCTGGCTGGCGCATCGAGGAAGACTGTTTACCAACGAGCGTCGCTTCCGGAGGGACCTAACGGACTCCGATACCTGCCCTTTCTGTTCGGAAACGGAGTCTACTTCCCACATGCTAATTCACTGCCATGTTGCCGCTCAAGCTTGGATGACTGTGGACTCGCTAAACATCAACCCTTCAGATTGTTCTTCCATCCAAGACCTGCAAGGGCGTTCACCTGCTTGCAACTTTCGCAATACGGTTACTATGTCCATCCTCTGGAGCCTGTGGAATAGAAGGAACGCTAAAGTTTTCAAGCAAGAAGATGAGTCTTTGGGCTGCGTTCTTCGGCGGGCATCGCAAGACCTCTTTCTTTGGGCTCATCGATGTGGAAAGGAGAATCGCAAACAAATTCTGATCGACTGGGGAATCATGTTGTCCCGGCTAGATGTAGCATAGTAGTTTTTATTTGATGTTTCCCTCTTTTCCTTTGCCCCTCCCTCTGTATATATTCTCTTTTAAACTTTAAAATTAATAAATGAGTTCAGGCTGGCTTTTGCCCGCCGTAGTTCCCTCAAAAAAAAAAACATGTGTATATAGTAGGTGTATGTAACCAGAATTGTGCCATAAACATCCAGAGCAGGCAAGGGATTGTGCTAATTGTGCCATAAATATCCAGAGAGTTGTGTTAATTCGGTCTACCTGGTTTATTCAGTCATCGAGAGATGAAGACCGATCCGACCGGTCTTTATGGGTTCGGTCTCTGTCTTTACAGGTCCGGTCTTTGGTTTTTATGCCCGGGCTTAGCTAGGGCCATGTGTGTGTGCAGGAGCAGTTTGGCTGGATCAACTTTGGTCTTTTTCTGCTACAAGGTGCATGGAGAAGCTACAACAACAAATAGAAAATGGAGAAGCTACAACAACAAATAGAAACAATAAAATAATATTGTGCAACTTGCATGAAAGTTTTTTTTTCTGGGTCAATTTGCTGAGAGAGCTTGAAACAGGTGGACAGGCTACCGAGGCGCGCGGAGAACCATATCATGAGGATCATGTTCTGTAGGGGCATCGAGCGATGCATGAATATGTTGGCTGACACGATGTGGGGTGAAGCATGGTTGCAGTGGCACAAGTTCGGCTGTGGTCAAACACATAAGGCGGATGGCCTGAATAGTCTGGCGGATTAACAGGATGTCGGTTGGAATAGAAAACGGTGGTGATATCGGCGACAATGACATAGGAGCATGATGTTGATTGTGGCCGACTTCTGGGCGTGGAAAAAGAGCGCCGGCCCGAGGACTTGTGTGCTTCGACATGGCGAGTGTGAGGGGTTGGTTCAAACATCAGAGCTTGGAGTTGACGGTGATGCAAGGGTGGACTGGTCATTCACCATGGCGTCATGTTGAAGGTGGAGCTGGAGTCTGAGGGAAGACTTCAGTCGGCGCTGAGGAGGGGATACGACGTAAATAGACGGAGAGTCAAAGCCTATTTCAGTGAGAAGCGAGTGACATATTATTCGGGCTGGAGCATAGTGGTCCAGTCTAAAGGATGCGTGAACCTCGGCATCGGTCGGTGATGATCGGTGGTTCTCTGCAGTGGGGGTTGAGGTGGTGTGGGCTAGCTACTTGGGAGACTTCGACCGAGACAGCAGAGGCTCCACGCGGTGATAGTGGCGAGGCGTGCGGCAAGCGCGGGACATGACGACATGCCAAGGCATTGGTAGTCAGACAAAGTGTGCAGAGGGTGTTGAAGCAGCATTGGCCTTACCAAATTCAAGTTGGTGACTGAGTCTATCGGTACCAGGAGATGGATGCGAGTTGACCATGGAGAATCCAAGAAAGTGGTGGAAATTATGAAATGTCAAAAGCTTGAAGAGCATATGGCCGTATATTCCGTGGTGTTCAGTGCACATGACAAAGTGCGGATGACAAGTACAGAAGGAGGCGGATTGCTATAGTTTGGGTATGTAAAAGACTATCCAGAAAAGAAGGTGAGACGACTGCGAGGATGTTGAGTCTTATATGTGGTTCAGTATTTTAGGTGTCCACTTTTATGCAGATCTGCAATTAGTGTGTGATGGCGTTGAGTGGATACTCTAAAAGTTGGGAGCGAAAACTAGAGTGCAGAGGAACTTAATTTCTCTCGAGTGTTGACTGTGGTCAAGAAAAGAAGAGACTATAGTTGCAGTCACGTGGAGTCTGGGAGTAGTAGCGGTGCTCATGGGATAAGCTCTAGTCCAATGTACATTGAAGATTGATACATACACGAAATCAAGGTGGCGAGAATATTCGCGAAGGTAGAGTTTGTTGGAGTATCGAATATTTTTTACAACGGTTGGACTCTGAGTCGTAGGGTGTGTAGTCAGAGTATGGAGTCATGTCCTTGTAGGACACTTGTATCATAGACCTACTATATAATGTAGGGGTAGACACACAATGTAATCTATCTATACCTAGTAATAAAGAGGGGATTGTTTCTGCCTGTCCGTTGCGCATTTTGCAGAAAATCTCCTGAATTTTCAGGGAATCAACCCACGGTCCACCCTTAAGTGACAGGAAGACGGTTTTTTTGGGCAATTTGAGGATTTGCCCCATCTTTCCTTGCACTTTGAGGATTTGCCCTCGATTTTGTTGTAACTTAGGATTTGCCACTACTTTCTCAAAAACTTGATGATTTGCCCTTTATGCCTGGTTTGAGATTACACTACAAAACGGATGACCAATATACCCTCTCTCCAAAACCAACTCAAAGTTCATCCGGCAGCCCACTCCTCGTACTGTTGTGCTGCTTTCCTCTCTTTATGCTCCGGTGCCGTCGTTGAAGTTGCCGCTCCTCTCTCCACATGCTCTGCTGCCCACGAGCAGATGCTTCTGCTCTTCTCATCACCACCACCTCCATCCTCTACAACGGCATGTGCTCGAGGGGCAACTCCGGCATTCGTCCATGGGCGAGATGCTCGGGCATGGCGCATCACTTGTAATTGTAGAGCCGTGAGCTCTCCTCGCAAGGTATCTCACCTCCCTGCGTTAGTCTCCCATGACAGCGCGCACCCCATTGTCCTTCACGAGTTCCAACAGCCACGCGTGCATCTCCACAGCCGCGGTCACCGTGGCGCGGACACGATGTCCAAGTCGCCATTAGTGAGCAATCGCAGAGCGGCGCTCAGGGGCTGTGTCACGAACGCCATGTCGCGCGGCCTCCTCTACTCATGCGCGCCGCGGTTTCTTGTAGTCGTGGCACCGCTCCTCGCGGCGACGTCTGGCACGTACCCCATGTCGGCCATGCTGCTCGCCGTGGTTGTGTGCGTGGCCACCGTCAGCCTCGTGCGGCGTCGTCCAACGCATTGATAGATGAGGGCCTGCTCGGCGCCTCAACAAGTACGCCAGCCAGACAAGTTGTTGTAGGTCGAGCCCGGCCGCTATGGCCGCCACGCGCAGGGCCGCCTCGCCGACTGTGGTCGCTTGGCTGAAGGTTGATCTCGGGCGCTGCGGCTGCCGCGCGCAGCACCGTCTGCCGACCGCGGTCGCCAACACTGGCACCCGCCGCGCCGTCCGCCACAAAGCCTCAACATCGACGGCTGCAGGTCAAGCCAGTCGTTGTGGCCGCTGCGAGCACAAACGCCGGCAGCCGGGCACCCGTCACGCTGTCCTCTCAGGGGCTGGGCTAAGGTCATCTCAATTGCAGGGGTATTTTAGACATCTTATAGTGGGCTCCCCTCGTCAGGGGCAATTCATCAAACTGCAGGCAAAGGTGTGGCAAATCGTAAGTTACAATGAAAACGAGGGCAAATCCTCAAAGTGCAAGGAAACATGGGGCAAATCCTCAAATTCCCCTTTTTTTCATAAATGATAAGTGTCACATGTCAGGTGCGTGGCACTCCGGCCCTGACGTTTTTTATGACAATTCCAGTCATGGCAAGGATGGAAAATTCCAGTGACACGACAAGTTTCTGTCAAAAAGAAACTGAAGCACGAAAGTTGCCATGCTTGGCAATTAAAGTTGCCATCCTCGCGTCATTAAACTTGTCATAAAAAACATTGAGAGTTGACATGTGCTTGTACCTGACGTGTGGCACTTATTAGGGTCCTTTTTTATTTTTACAAAACCCCTGCCTTCTCTAGTAATTAACCAACAGTCCACCTTTAGGTGACAAGAATTAAAGTGAAAATCCCTTGATATTTGGGTTAATCAACCTGCAGTCCATCTACAACAAATGCTTTTAAAAAATATTCATATCTTTTAAACCCTAACTCCAATTTTAACATGTTATATATGAACTTTGATTAGAAAAATATGTAGAATCTAAATATGATGTTATGTTACCTGTTAACCATTTTTGCTTTTTAGGGTGCAACCTTAATCAATAGCGCATGATCTGTCTTTTTTCATACCGGCGCCAATCTGGATTGCAAATGAACACCTCAACAAAACCAAATTGGAGACGAAAGAAACCATCAATAATCACGCATGCACGCCACGGCAAAACTTCACGGGGGGAATAAGAAAACAGATTTCTCATCTTATGCTGAGAGAGAGCGACGCCTTAGGATTGACCACATTCAAACGTGTTGTGGTTGTGTGAGCACGGAGGACACCGTCGGCGAGGGTGGGGAGGATAAATGGCAACACATATGGGATACCATGGTCAAATAAAGGACCTGGACCTATTGGGGTCTTGAGTCATGGTTATTGGGTTAGGGGCATGTGGTATTTTTTTTTCTCCCGTTGCAACGCACGAGCTCTTTTGCTAGTGCCAACATCATAGCATATGGACGCAGGGAGAGCCGCCGACATGTGCCGGTTCCCTGGTGTCTGGGATGCGTCATTGGTATCATGGGGTGGAGCGCACATAGTCAGCCCCTGGGGTGTAGCCAAGCTTGGTGAACCTTGTTAACAAATCTCGGTGTCGTGCCTCGTGTGATTGCTCAGTAGATCGAATGCGTACCTCGGATTAATTTTAACACCACGTAGGCAAGTCATAGCTGGGTAGGACCTGCGATGAACTACTTATCCACATTTAGGACCTAGATATGCATTCTCATACTTACGGGACCCAACTGACAGAACTCAAATACTTTCAGGACCTCCGATACCTCTTACTCTAATCTATGCAAATGGAATTGAAATAATTAGACAGCTTATCCAATTACTTTCTCATTGGTACCCATGGTATTGACGTCATTGGATTGAGTTGCCATACATGATCTTTTCCCTGACCAAGCCATTTATTTTGGTGACAAATAATTCAAGAAATTCATAACTAGCGTGACATGGATGCATTCAAATGATTAAGAACCCAACTTGTTCACCAAGCAGTCAAATATGGCTATATTATCAAAAGAACATGAACCAATATGGCTATTACAGAAAGAGGAATCTTACAATTAATGTTGTTCAGCACCATATATCAATATAGTTGACCTCTGACTTTCTAAATGCAGTCACTATGACAGTATGAGTCGTCGCACTATTGTTGAGGTTATATGTGGTAGTTCCTTCTATGACAATTAAATTGATTTCTCTTACCAAGTGGAACCTTTCTTTTAGATCACTCAAGCTATGGATGGTCTTGAGGCTTTATGGCGTGGAAAATCTGCAGAGTTATATCAGAAAGCACATACAATTGGCTGAACATTTTGAACAACTTGTACTATCTGACTCAAGATTTGAGGTAAAAGAAGAAATGAACCAATTAATATATATTTAATGAGATTATTAAACTCTCTCGCTGTAGTTTAAAGGCACATTATAGTTTATTCTTCAGTTGGAAATCTTTATTTTACAAATTTCTTATTTACTTCATTAATTCAGGTTGTGACTCCGAGACTTTTTTCCCTTGTTTGTTTCCGCCTTCTGCCCCCAACTTCTGAGTATGAGGGTGGTCGTCAACTTAACTATGACCTAATGGATGCCGCTAACTCAAGTGGGAAGATCTTCATCTCACATACGGTTGGTTATTAGCAGATCTGTCGATGATCTGGATATCTATTCATGAAGCATAATCCACTGATTTCCTTTATGGTTCCTATTTCAACAGGTTCTTGCTGGCAAATTTGTCTTGAGATTTGCGGTTGGAGCACCGCTGACAGAGGAGCAACATGTGGATGCCGCTTGGAAGCTCTTGCAAGATGAGGCCACCAAGCTCTCAGGAAGTGCGTAGGTTATTATAATGGCAATTGCTCATTGATTAAGCTGTACTGTTCATGACTATTAGGCCGCGCTTGGTATGGTTGTAATTCGATACAGGTGTATTTAACTTCCGGGTGTAACTTACCGGTCTAGAGCTATTTTCAGCTCGAAACCAAAACGACCGGCGGAGACCTGTATATTTTACAAGGGTATTCAGATGGAAAACGAGAATCCAAACAGGGACTTATCATGATAAGCTTTTACAGCTGCTCAAACAGTTTTTGAAAGAAGCTTGGACAGTTGAAATACGAAACTACTATATGCATACTATCCTTCCTCGTCATGTTAAATCCAATGCTCTACTGAACTTTCATTCCATGCGCCAACGGCTTGATTTGGCGTATTGGATAAGAACCAGACAGGAAAATCCTTGGAATAATATTAACCCCCATATTAGTCCGAAACTGAGCACATTAGTTTGACCTGGGAGCAGTTATTGCGATAGTCCAGCTACCTAACCACCCTAAAATTGACCAAATTCAAATTTTGGTTTATAACTTATTGTTGTGGTAGAGGAGGATCATTACGTTGTGTGTTAATGGCATGTAGAAGATAGCATGATATACATTCGACTTTGACGCAAAATGGAGTTCTATGTTTCTTGACGCATCTGCGGAGCAGAACATGACACATATACTTCCTCCGTTCCTAAATGTAAGTCTTTATAGAGATTTCACTAGGTGGACTACATACGGAGCAAAATGAATGAATCCACACTTAAAATGCATCTATATACATTCGTATGTAGTTCATAGAGAAATCTCTATAAAGACTTATATTTAGGAACGGAGGAAGTATTTGACATGCATCGTCCATGGAATATTTGATTTGATGGGCACCTGTGTTTCTTTACGTTCATGTGCTGGTTTAAACAATGTTGGCTATATGCATATTCCAGAAAAGGGTGCGGGTTTAGAGAATGTTGGCTCAAACTGTAGAATGTAAAACCTTGTAGATCGCTAAACATATTTTGTTTGGAGGGATATTGATGTTTTTTTAAAAGAAAAGGTAGATCTTGTTTTACCTTATGCATTCAAAACGGCCGGAGCCCGAATGACCAAGGTCATTTTACATGAAGGCGATGTAAGCGCTGCCCTGAGTGTGCAGTAGGCCATCGCCAAGCCTGAAGGGAAACAGGAAGAAGAGAAGAAGGAAAAAAAAGGGGTGTGTGTGGGGTGGGGGGGGGGGGATTTCTGCGCAACTAGACTTGCGTCATTACATCAGCCCAAGTAGTTAGAAGTTCCTTTGCATTCTCTGCTAGTGACTCGCAGTCACCAGAGCATGAAAAGTTCCGCAATCTCGTTAAGAACCTTCCTGCCCGTCCAGAGGTTGTTATGGAAGACTTGTGCATTCCTAGCATGCCAAAGT
This sequence comes from Aegilops tauschii subsp. strangulata, assembly GCF_002575655.3. Taxonomy (NCBI): domain Eukaryota; kingdom Viridiplantae; phylum Streptophyta; class Magnoliopsida; order Poales; family Poaceae; genus Aegilops; species Aegilops tauschii. The sequence goes on from NC_053039.3 coordinate 234,631,615, forward strand.
GCCACTGTGCATGCTGCGAAGAAGATGTTCCAAAGCGCGCCATATGCCTCCCGCGCCACTACAGAAGCCAGGAGGTCTTTTGCAGTTGCGGTGGAGGTTGCAGGTTCCAGAAGGTCGGCTTTGGCCCACACGACTTGGGCAAGCTTGCATCTGAGTAGGATATGATGCATGGTCTCAGCTGCTGGGCATAGATCACATCCATTGTGTTTGACAACCCTTGTCCATTGCTTCCTCGGCATGTTGTCTCTCGCATTGTGCCTGTCTCTGAGGGCTATCCAAAGGAAGACGCGGTGTCGTTTGGGTATGATTCTGTCCCAGACGAAGGGAGCCGATGGGCAGTCCATCCCTCTGAAGGTGAGCAGCTTATAAAAGTATGTCGTTGATATCTTGTTGTCAAAAGCCACTGGCCGTTTGGTGTCTGATCTATCAGCATTCAGTGAGATATTGCTTAGCAGGCCGTTGAGTGCCTCCAGCTCTTGCAGCGTCGTGTGGGAGAGATTGGGGTGTAGTTGCATCATCCAGTGACCATTGGAGTACTGGGAGGCGATAGTGCAAAGCTTTGATGTGGAGAAGGTGAAAAGGGTCGGAAAAGAGTGGATGAGCCGGCCACCTTCCATCCAAAGATCAAACCAGAATGAAATTTTTGTGCCATCTCCGAGTTCACATCTTGTAGACTGTAGAACTAGCTGGAGAGAAGACTTGAGGCAGTGCCATATTGCAGTGTCGGTACTGTGCACTGTGATGGGTATTGTCTATCACACGACAATACCCATCACAGTGCACAGTACCGGGATATTGATGTTTCGGGATCAATATCCAATCCAAACACATTTCCCTTGCTGCAGTACACCAGTTTTGAGAGAAAACTTATCATCAGAAACAGGGGACACTGATAGACGTTGCAGCAATTCCGAAGCAAGGGGTCATTAGTGTAACTCTGAATTATATCATCAAGCCAAGCAGGCTGAGCGGAGGAAATGTGATGGAACTCTGGCAATGTGTCACTGGCAGTAGATGACCTTCTGGACAGTGAATTAGCTGCACTATTTTCAACACCCTTCTTATATACAATGATGTATTGCAACCCTAGCAGCTTAGTCAGTGCTTTCTGCTGCCATCTAGTGTGCAGTCTTTGTTCAGATAAACAAGCTAGACTGTGCTGGTCAGTTTTAATGATAAATTCAGAAAGCTGCAAGTACTGGCGCCAATGCTCAACTACCAAGAGGATTGCCAAGTACTCCTTTTCATAGACTGATAAAGTTTGGTTTCTAGGCCCAAGGGCTTTTCTGACATAAGCAAGGGGGTGTCCATCTTGCATGAGTACTACTCCATACCCACATCACAGGCATCAGTTTCTACTACAAATGTCTTGGAAAAATCTGGAAGAGAAAGAACAGGGGCTGAAACTAATGCATGTTTAAGGAGCACAAAGGCTTGTTGCTCATTATCTGTCTGGTGAAAGGAACTCCCTTCTTTAGAAGGTTTGTTAAGGGCTTGCTCAACATGCCATAGTGAGAAATGAACTTCCTGTAATACCCGGCAAGACCCAAAAATCCTCTAACTTCCTTAGCAAAGACAGGCACTGGCCACTCCTTTATAGCAGAATTCTTAGAGGGATCAGTAGCAACTCCTTGACCACTTATTATATGCCCCAGGTAACCAATTTGAGTTTGGGAAAATGCACATTTGGACAGCTTGACCAACCACTGATGTTTGAGTAACAGTTGTAGCACTTCTGCCAGATGTTGTACGTGTTGTGCATAGGAAGCACTGAAAACCAGGATATCATCAAAGAAGACCACTGCATATTTTCTGAGACAAGGAGACAAGGTGTCATTCATAGCAAACAGAAAAGTGTTAGGTCCTCCAGTTAAACCAAATGACAGAACCAGGAACTCAAAATGGCCAATGTGAGTTTGAAAAGCAGTTTTATGCTCTTCTCCAGGAGCCAGCCTGATTTGGTGATAACCAGCTCTGAGATCTAACTCGGGAAACCAACTGGAGCCTGCCAATTCATCCAACAATTCATCAATAACTTGTATTGGATACTTGCTTTTAACGGTGATAGTATTCAACTGCCTATAGTCAAACACAGGTCTCCAGGTCGTCCTTCTTCTATACTAAGATCATGGGAGAGGATAAAAGCATTGTTGCTATGTCTAATCATCCCAGCTGCAAGCATTTCTTGAACTTGTTTTTCCATCTAATCCTTTAGGGCAGGAGCAATCCTGTAGGGTCAGATGGAAACAGGTTGAGCTCCAGGGATTAAGGGAATGGTGTGATCATACTTTCTTCTGGGAGGAAGGCCAATAAGAGCTGCAAAAACAAGAGCAAACTTATCCAATAATTCCTTTGTCGGTGTACTAAGATCTGGGTCCTCAGTACCCCAGACTTGTGCACAGGCAGTAGCAGCCTTCCCGACGGCAAGGCTTGCCGGGGGGCAATTAAGAACAAGATCAAGACCAGTTGAAAAGATGCGAAGAAGACACCCAAGCCAGAGATTAGAAGTACAAAAGATCAAGCTTGGGGTTGCCGGCAAGTTAGTGAAGACTCGGCAAGCTCCGGGCCCAACAAGTTTCCACTGCCTTGCCACCACTCCACCTCATCGACCAGCTTGTCACTTGTCGTATAGGTGTCAAGCGGGCAAGCAGTTAGGTGAGCTTTTCCTGGGCACGTGGCAGCTCGCCGCCGAAGACGCAACTTTAATGACACCCGTTCCAGGATCGTGTCAAGGAAATATGAGGTAGATGGGCGAACGACACAGAAGGAGAGACAAGTCTTGTCGGGGAGCTCCATCAACATGACACCTAACGGCGCATTTAATGCGTTTGTCCTAACCCGTCAGAGTTAGGTATTTTTCACTATAGCCACTATTCGCCTTATGTAATTACCATTTTGCCACTATGGTGACCCCTTTCTCTATAAAAGGAGGCCCATGTCTACCTTTACAAAGGTCGACACTTTGCTCAATTACACGCATAACTGCACTTCCCGCGCAACCTTGCTGACAAGTAGCGCTCCTTGTACTTGTGCTCACACACTCAATACAACAAAGCAGGAGTAGGGTTTTACGCTTCACAGCGGCCCGAACCTAGGTAAACTTTGTGCGTTCTGCTAGTTCTGCTCTTTGTGCTTGCTTATCTCCCTAGTCGAACCGCAAAGGGGCCTTTGCTGGTCCCATACTATGCATGACATCTTTGGCGCGCCAGGCAGGGAGATCACTTGCGTGAACCTGATCTAGCAGTTAGCGCGTCAGCTTCATCATCTTCATCATCATGGATCCCAAGAAGAAGGGCGCCATAGCGGTCAGTCCTTCTATGTCCAAGTTGATGACGCCCATGCAAACGGGCGACGGCACGGGCGGCGACGGAGGAGGCGGAGGTCACGAGCAGTTTCCGCGACGTTCTGGCGATCAGAGCCAGGTGAGCGACATCGTCCGTGACAACCCACATGCCACCAGGTCCAAGGACGGAGCCATGCTGCCTGCGGGTGGCATGGCGAACTCCAAGGACGGCACGACGCCCTCAAAGTCACCCATGCCGGCGCACACATCACGACCATCTCAGGTCACGCGCGATGAGCAGCGCCATGCCATCGGCAGCTCCGAGCGTCCCCATGGCAAAGCCCCTATGTATCATTCTCAGGATGTGCAGGGCCAACATGCACGACAATATGCTGGCGAAAACAGGCCACGGTCGCAGGTTCGAGACGGAGCTCCTTCCATGTCTGTTGGAAGCAAGAACACCTCTCGTTCCTCACACCTTTCCATGCCATCAACGCCATCAGAAGTTGTTGCACGTGCACAATTGCTCCTGAACTTCCCTCATGTTGTGGAGAAGATGGAGTGGAGAGCTACTATTCAGAGCCTCCTTAGCTTCGCCAAAAACGACAAGCCGTAGTAGGTGGGGCCCTCACAGCAGCAGCCCACCGCTCCGGTGCGTGCTACCGGCGACAGGACTGGAGGTGATGCGGCCACGATGCAGTCCCCTCCACGACAACAACAGCGGCCGAGTCAGCGGGTCGACGCCCATGATGACATGTCCATGGTGTCGTCCGATCCACGAACTCACTGCGATCGGCGCCAAGTTCTTCAAGCACGGCGCGGAGAATATGCCCGTAGTACCATAGAATGACGACGGGAAGCACGCCGTCAATCTGATAGGCGCGCAGGGCCCACTATTGATGAGCCCGCGCCAGTGTACACTAGATACTTACCTTATGAGGTGGGTTACCCAGCGTTTGCACGAGAGTTGCGACAAGTCCAGTGGCCCACTTCCCGACACTTCAAGCCAGAACTGCCGGAGAAATATGACGACAAGATTCATCCGTCACAGTCCTATGCATATACACCATCGCGTTGCAAGCTGCCGGGGCTCGTGACAAGAAGATCCTCGCCAACTACTTTCCTTGGCGCTAAAGCCTAATATTTGATCATGGTTGATGAACTTGCCGGAGAACTCCATCTCCTCGTGGTTGGGTCTATGCCATCATTTCTTGGACAATAGGTAAGAAAATAAATGTAATCTAGGGATAACTAGAAATTCTCACCAAGCAACCTGAAAACTGATACCACTTGATAGAGGCGAGGGTCCCGATCTTTCGATTAGATGGTAACTATCGATTTGATGGAGACAACTTTGATGATTCGACTACAAACGTGCGCCCACGTTGCGCCTTAGTAATCGCTAAACCAATCTCCCGAGGTTACTGACAATGCCGGAAACACAATCAGCCTGACCACGAAGGTCTATTCTTGCAAGCAATCGAGGAACGAGCAAGAATATGATAAAGCAATCTAAATATTACAAATATATGAAGTATTGATAATGGTGTGGATTCGTAAGCAGTCTTCGCCTGGTCATTGGATACAAACTAAGTACACGAAGTTGCAATGGCTAACTTTTAACTAAACAAATCCCAAGTAAAAAAGCTACTAGATTGATCTACTTGTTGGAAATATGCCCTAGAGGCAATAATAAATAGGTTATTATTATATTTCCTTGTTCATGATAATCGTTTATTATCCATGCTAGAATTCTATTGATTGGAAACTCAGATACATGTGTGGATACATAGACAACACCATGTCCCTAGTAAGCCTCTAGTTGACTAGCTCGTTGATCAATAGATGGTTACGGTTTCTTGACCATGGACATTGGATGTCGTTGATAACGGGATCACATCATTAGGAGAATGATGTGATGGACAAGACCCAATCCTAAGCCTAGCACAAGATCGTGCAGTTCGTTTGCTAAGAGCTTTTCTAATGTCAAGTATCATTTCCTTGGACCATGAGATTGTGCAACTCCCGGATACCGTAGGAATGCTTTGGGTGTACCAAACGTCACAACGTAACTGGGTGGCTATAAAGGTGCACTACAGGTATCTCCGAAAGTGTCTGTTGGGTTGGCACGAATCGAGACTGGGATTTGTCACTCCGTGTAAACGGAGAGGTATCTCTGGGCCCACTCGGTAGGACATCATCATAATGTGCACAATGTGACCAAGGAGTTGATCACGGGATGATGTGTTACGGAACGAGTAAAGAGACTTGCCGGTAACGAGATTGAACAAGGTATCGGGATACCGACGATCGAATCTCGGGCAAGTAACATACCGATAGACAAAGGGAATTGTATACGGGATTGATTGAATCCTCGACATCGTGGTTCATCCGATGAGATCATCGAGGAGCATGTGGGAGCCAACATGGGTATCCATATCCCGCTGTTGGTTATTGACCGGAGAGTCGTCTCGGTCATGTCTGCATGTCTCCCGAACCCGTAGGGTCTACACACTTAAGGTTCGGTGACGCTAGGGTTATAGAGATATTAGTATGCGGTAACCTGAAAGTTGTTCGGAGTCCCGGATGAGATCCCGGACGTCACGAGGAGTTCCGGAATGGTCCGGAGGTAAAGATTTATATATGGGAAGTCTTATTTTGGTCGCCGGAAAAGTTTCGCACTTTATCGGTATTGTACCGGGAGTGCCGAAAGGGGTCCGGGGGTCCACCAAGGGGGTCCACCAGCCCCGGGGGGGCACATGGGCTGTAGGGGGTGCGCCTTGGCCTATATGGGCCAAGGGCACCAGCCCCAAGAGGCCCATGCGCCAAGAGATAAGAAAAAAGGGAGAGTCCTAAAGGGGGAAGGCACCTCCGAGGTGCCTTGGGGAGGAAGGACTCCTCCCTGGCCGCACCCTTCCTTGGAGGAAGGGCCAAGGCTGCGCCCCCCCCCTCTCCCTTGGCCCTATATATAGTGGGGGGGAGGGAGGGCAGCAATACCTAAGCCCTGGCGCCTCCCTCCCCCTCCCGTGACACCTTTTCCTCCCCGCTTGCGCTTGGCGAAGCCCTGCCGGGATCCCGCTACTTCCACCACCACGCCGTCGTGCTGCTGGATCTCCATCAACCTCTCCTCCCCCCTTGCTGGATCAAGAAGGAGGAGACGTCGCTGCTCCGTACGTGTGTTGAACGCGGAGGTGTCGTCCGTTCGGCGCTAGGATCATCGGTGATTTGGATCACGACGAGTACGACTCCATCAACCCCGTTCTCTTGAACGCTTCCGCTCGCGATCTACAAGGGTATGTAGATGCACTCATTCCCTCTCGTTGCTAGTAAACTCCATAGATTGATCTTGGTGATGCGTAGAAAATTTTGAATTTTTTCTACGTTCCCCAACAGTGGTATCAGAGCTAGGTCTATGCGTAGTTTCTATGCACGAGTAGAACACAAAGTAGTTGTGGGCGTCGATGTTGCCAATTCTTCTTGCCGCTACTAGTCTTATCTTGTTTCGGCGGCATTGTGGGATGAAGCGGCCCGGACCGACCTTACACGTACGCTTACGTGAGACAGGTTCCACCGACTGACATGCACTAGTTGCATAAGGTGGCTAGCGGGTGTCTGTCTCTCCCAATTTAGTCGGAATGGATTCGATGAAAAGGGTCCTTATGAAGGGTAAATAGAAATTGGCATATCACGTTGTGGTTTTACGTAGGTAAGAAACGTTCTTGCTAGAAACCTATAGAAGCCACGTAAAAGCATGCAACAACAATTAGAGGACGTCTAACTTGTTTTTGCAGCATGTGCTGTGTGATGTGATATGGCCAGAAGATGTGATGAATGATATATGTGATGTATGAGATTGATCATGTTCTTGTAATAGGAATCACAACTTGCATGTCGATGAGTATGAAAACCGGCAGGAGCCATAGGAGTTGTCTTTATTTTTTGTATGACCTGCGTGTCATTGAATAACGCCATGTAAATTACTTTACTTTATTGCTAAACACGTTAGCCATGTAAGAAGAAGTAATCGTTGGCGTGACAACTTCATGAAGACACGATGATGGAGATCATGATGATGGAGATCATGGTGTCATGCCGGTGACGAAGATGATCATGGCGCCCCGAAGATGGTGTTCAAACGAGCAAAATGATATTGGCCATATCATGTCACTATTTGATTGCATGTGATGTTTATCATGTTATGCATCTTATTTGCTTAGAACGACGGTAGCATAAATAAGATGATCCCTCACTAAAATTTCAAGAGAAGTGCTCCCCCTAACTGTGCATCGTTGCGAAGGTTCGTTGTTTCGAAGCACCACGTGATGATCGGGTGTGATAGATTCTAACGTTCGAATACAACGGGTGTTGACGAGCCTAGCATGTACAGACATGGCCTCGGAACACATGCGAAACACTTAGGTTGACTTGACGAGCCTAGCATGTACAGACATGGCCTCGGAACACAAGAGACCGAAAGGTCGAACATGAGTCGTATAGCAGATACGATCAACATGGAGATGTTCACCGATGATGACTAGTCCGTCTCACGTGATGATCGGACACGGCCTAGTTTGACTCGGATCATGTATCACTTAGATGACTAGAGGGATGTCTATCTGAGTGGGAGTTCTTTAAATAATCAGATGAACTTCATTATCATGAACATAGTCAAAAGGTCTTTGCAAATTATGTCATACGCTTTAGTTCTACTGTTTAAGATATGTTCCTAGAGAAAATTTAGTTGAAAGTTGGTAGTAGCAATTATGCGGACCGGGTCCGTAAACTGAGGACTGTCCTCATTGCTGCACAGAAGGCTTATGTCCTTAATGCACCGCTCGGTGTACTGAACCTCAGCGTCGTCTGTAGATGTTGCGGAACATCTGACATACACGTTTTGATAACTACGTGATAGTTCAGTGCGTAATGCTAACGGTTTAGAATTGTGGCACCAAAGACGGTTTTTGAAACGTCGCAGAACATATGAGATGTTCCGAAGACTGAAATTGGGATTTCAGACTAGTGCCCGCGTCAAGAGGTATGAGACCTCTGACAAGTTTCTTAAGCCTGAAGACTAAGGGAGAAAAGCTCAATCGTTGAGCATGTACTCAGATTGTCTGAGTACTACAATCGCTTGAATCGAGTGGGAGTTAATCTTCCAGATGAGATAGTGATGATTCTCCATAATCACTGCCACCAAGCTATTAGAGCTTCGTGATGAACTATAAATATCAGGGATAGTTATGATGATCCTTGAGCTATTCGCGATGTTTGACACCGCGAGAGTAGAAATCAAGAAGGAGCATCAATTGTTGATGGTTTGTAAAACCACTAGTTTCTAGAAGGGCAAGGGCAAAAGGGATACTTCATGAAACAGCAAATCATTTGCTGCTCTAGTGAAGAAACCCAAGGTTGAACCCAAACCCGAGACTAAGTGCTTCTGTAATGAGGGGAACGGTCACTGAAGCAGTACTACCCTAGATACTTGGTAGATGAGAAGGCAGGCAAGGTCGACAGAAGTATATTTGATATACGTTATATGAATGTGTACTTTACTAGTACTCCCAGCAGCACCAGCGTATTAGATACCGGTTCGGTTGCTAAGTGTTAGTAACTCAAAATAAAAGTTGCGGAATAAACGGAGACTAGCTAAAGGTGAGATGACGATATGTGTTGGAAGTGTTTCCAAGGTTGATGTGATCAAGCATCGCATGCTCCCTCTACCATCAAGATTTGGTGTTTGCGTTAAGCATGATTGGATTATGTTTATCGCAATACGGTTATTCATTTAAGGAGAATAATGGTTACTCTGTTTATTTGAATAATACCTTCAATGGTCTTGCACCTAAAATGAATCTCGATCGTAGTGATACACATGTTCATGCCAAAAGATCTAAGATAGTAATGATAGTACACATACTTGTGGCACTGCCACTTGAGTCATATTGGTATAGAAACGCATGAAGAAGCTCCATGTAGATGGATCTTTGGACTCACTCGTTTTTGAAAAGAATGAGACATGCGAACCATGTCTATTGGTATATATGCATGAAGAAACTCCATGCAGATGGATCGTTTGGACTCACTTGATTTTGAATCACTTGAGACATGCAAATCATACCACATGGGCAAGATGACTGAAAGGCCTCGTTTTCAGTAAGATGGAACAAGAGAGCAACTTGTTGGATGTAATACATTTTGATGTGTGCAGTCCAATGAGTGCTGAGGCATGCAGTGGATATCGTTAAGTTCTTACTTCACAGATGATTTGAGTAGATGCTGAGTGTATTTACTTGATGAAACACAAGTCTGGATTATTGAAAGGTTCAAGTAATTTCAGAGTGAAGTTGAAGATCGTCGTGACAAGAGGATAAAATGTCTGTGATATGATCATAGAGATGAGTATCTGAGTTACGAGTTTGGCACACAATTAAGACATTGTGGAAAGTGTTTCACAATTAATACCGCCTGGAACACCATAGTGTGATGGTGTGTCCGAACATCATAACTGCACCCTATTGGATATGGTGCATACCATGATGTCTCTTATCGAATTACCACTATCGTTTATGGGTTAGGCATTAGAGACAACCGCATTCACTTTAAAAAGGGGCACCACGCAATTCCGTTGAGACGACACCATTTAGAGAAACCTAAGTTGTCGTTTCTTAAAAGTTTGGGGCTGCGATGCTTATGTGAAAAAGTTTCAGGCTGATAAGCTCGAACCCAAAGCGGATAAATGCATCTTCATAGAATACCCAAAAACAGTTGGATATACCTCCTATTTCAGATCTGGAAGCAAAAGTAATTGCTTCTAGAAACGGGTCCTTTCTCGAGGAAAAGTTTCTCTCGAAAGAATTGAGTGGGAGGATGGTGGAGACTTGATAAGGTCATTGAACCGTCACTTCAACTAGTGTGTAGCAGGGCACAGGAAGTTGTTCCTGTGGCACCTACACCAATTGAAGTGGAAGCTTATGATAGTGATCATGAAACTTCGGATCAAGTCACTACCAAACCTCGTAGGACGACGAGGATGCGTGCTACTTCGGAGTGGTACGTGATCCTGTCTGAGATATCATGTTGTTGGACAATACTGAACCTACGAGCTATGGAGAAGCGATGGTGGGCCCATATTCCGACAAATGGTTAGAAGCCATGAAATCCGAGATAAATGGAACTTTGAGAAGAAGACGGACGTGGACGGCAATGTTACCGTCTACGAAGCTCGACTTGTGCCAAAGAGTATTTTCACAAGTTCAAGGAGTTGACTACGATGAGATTTTCTCATCCGTAGCGATGCTTAAGTCCGTCGGAATCATGTTAGCATTAGTTGCATTTATGAAATCTGGCAGATGGATGTCAAAACAAGTTTCCTTACCAGTTTTCGTAAGGAAAGGTTGTATGTGATACAATCAGAAAGGTTTTGTCGATCCTAAGGATGCTAAAAGGTATGCTAGCTCCAGCAATCCTTCCATGGATTGGAGCAAGCATCTCGGATTCAGAATATACGCTTTGATGGAGTGATCAAAGTTTTTGGGTTTATACAAAGTTTGTTAGAAACTTGTAGTTACAATAAAGTGAGTGGGAGCGCTACAACATTTCTGATAAGTATATGTGAATGACATATTGTTGATCCGAAATGATGTAAAATTTCTGGAAAGCATAAAGGGTTGTTTGAAAGGAGTTTTTCAAAGGAAGACCTGGATAAAGCTGCTTACATATTGGGCATCAAGATCTATAGAGATAGATCAAGACGCCCGATGATACTTTCAAAGAACGCACACCTTGACATGATTTTGAAAGAGTTCAAAATAGATCAGCAAAGAAGGAGTTCTTGGCTGTGTTACAAGGTGTGAGTATTGAGTAAGACTCAAGACCTGACCACAGCAGAAGAGAGAGAAAGGACGAAGGTCGTCCCCTATGCTTCAGACGTAGGCTCTACAGTATGCTATGCTGTGTACCGCACATGGAGTGTGCCTTGCCATGAGTTGGTCAAGGGGTACAATAGTGATCCGGGAAAGGATCACATGACAGCGGTCGAACTTATCCTTAGTATCTAGTGGACTAAGGAATTTTCTCGATTATGGAGGTGAAAAGGAGTTCGTCGTAAAGGGTTACGTCGATGCGAACTTTGACACTAATCCGGATGACTCTGAGTAGTAAACCGGATTCGTATAGTAGAGCAGATACTTGAAATGGCTCCAAGTAGCGTGTGGTAGCATCCACAAGATGACATAGATATTCGTAAAGCACACACGGATCTGAAAGGTTCAGACCCGTTGACTAATAACCTCTCTCACAAGCATAACATGATCAAACCAGAACTCATTGAGTGTTAATCACATAGTGATGTGAACTAGATTGGTGACTCTAGTAAACTCTTTGGATGTTGGTCACATGGTGATGTGACCTATGAGTGTTAATCACATGGTGATGTGGACTAGATTATTGACTCTAGTGCAAGTGGGAGACTGTTGGAAATATGCCCTAGAGGCAATAATAAATAGGTTATTATTATATTTCCTTGTTCATGATAATCGTTTATTATCCATGCTAGAATTCTATTGATTGGAAACTCAGATACATGTGTGGATACATAGACAACACCATGTCCCTAGTAAGCCTCTAGTTGACTAGCTCGTTGATCAATAGATGGTTACGGTTTCTTGACCATGGACATTGGATGTCGTTGATAACGGGATCACATCATTAGGAGAATGATGTGATGGACAAGACCCAATCCTAAGCCTAGCACAAGATCGTGCAGTTCGTTTGCTAAGAGCTTTTCTAATGTCAAGTATCATTTCCTTAGACCATGAGATTGTGCAACTCCCGGATACCGTAGGAATGCTTTGGGTGTACCAAACGTCACAACGTAACTGGGTGGCTATAAAGGTGCACTACAGGTATCTCCGAAAGTGTCTGTTGGGTTGGCACGAATCGAGACTGGGATTTGTCACTCCGTGTAAACGGAGAGGTATCTCTGGGCCCACTCGGTAGGACATCATCATAATGTGCACAATGTGACCAAGGAGTTGATCACGGGATGATGTGTTACGGAACGAGTAAAGAGACTTGCCGGTAACGAGATTGAACAAGGTATCGGGATACCGATGATCGAATCTCGGGCAAGTAACATACCGATAGACAAAGGGAAATGTATACGGGATTGATTGAATCCTCGACATCGTGGTTCATCCGATGAGATCATCGAGGAGCATGTGGGAGCCAACATGGGTATCCATATCCCGCTGTTGGTTATTGACCGGAGAGTCGTCTCGGTCATGTCTGCATGTCTCCCGAACCCGTAGGGTCTACACACTTAAGGTTCGGTGACGCTAGGGTTATAGAGATATTAGTATGCGGTAACCCGAAAGTTGTTCGGAGTCCCGGATGAGATCCCGGACGTCACGAGGAGTTCCGGAATGGTCCGGAGGTAAAGATTTATATATGGGAAGTCTTATTTTGGTCGCCGGAAAAGTTTCGCACTTTATCGGTATTGTACCGGGAGTGCCGAAAGGGGTCCGGGGGTCCACCAAGGGGGTCCACCAGCCCCGGGGGGGCACATGGGCTGTAGGGGGTGCGCCTTGGCCTATATGGGCCAAGGGCACCAGCCCCAAGAGGCCCATGCGCCAAGAGATAAGAAAAAAGGGAGAGTCCTAAAGGGGGAAGGCACCTCCGAGGTGCCTTGGGGAGGAAGGACTCCTCCCTGGCCGCACCCTTCCTTGGAGGAAGGGCCAAGGCTGCGCCCCCCCCCTCTCCCTTGGCCCTATATATAGTGGGGGGGAGGGAGGGCAGCAATACCTAAGCCCTGGCGCCTCCCTCTCCCTCCCGTGACACCTTTTCCTCCCCGCTTGCGCTTGGCGAAGCCCTGCCGGGATCCCGCTACTTCCACCACCACGCCGTCGTGCTGCTGGATCTCCATCAACCTCTCCTCCCCCCTTGCTGGATCAAGAAGGAGGAGACGTCGCTGCTCCGTACGTGTGTTGAACGCGGAGGTGCCGTCCGTTCGGCGCTAGGATCATCGGTGATTTGGATCACGACGAGTACGACTCCATCAACCCCGTTCTCTTGAACGCTTCCGCTCGCGATCTACAAGGGTATGTAGATGCACTCCTTCCCTCTCGTTGCTAGTAAACTCCATAGATTGATCTTGGTGATGCGTAGAAAATTTTGAATTTCTGCTATGTTCCCCAATAGTGGTATCAGAGCTAGGTCTATGCGTAGTTTCTATGCACGAGTAGAACACAAAGTAGTTGTGGGCGTCGATGTTGCCAATTCTTCTTGCCGCTACTAGTCTTATCTTGTTTCGGCGGCATTGTGGGATGAAGCGGCCCGGACCGACCTTACACGTACGCTTACGTGAGACAGGTTCCACCGACTGACATGCACTAGTTGCATAAGGTGGCTAGCGGGTGTCTGTCTCTCCCAATTTAGTCGGAATGGATTCGATGAAAAGGGTCCTTATGAAGGGTAAATAGAAATTGGCATATCACGTTGTGGTTTTACGTAGGTAAGAAACGTTCTTGCTAGAAACCTATAGAAGCCACGTAAAAGCATGCAACAACAATTAGAGGACGTCTAACTTGTTTTTGCAGCATGTGCTGTGTGATGTGATATGGCCAGAAGATGTGATGAATGATATATGTGATGTATGAGATTGATCATGTTCTTGTAATAGGAATCACAACTTGCATGTCGATGAGTATGAAAACCGGCAGGAGCCATAGGAGTTGTCTTTATTTTTTGTATGACCTGCGTGTCATTGAATAACGCCATGTAAATTACTTTACTTTATTGCTAAACACGTTAGCCATGTAAGAAGAAGTAATCGTTGGCGTGACAACTTCATGAAGACACGATGATGGAGATCATGATGATGGAGATCATGGTGTCATGCCAGTGACGAAGATGATCATGGCGCCCCGAAGATGGTGTTCAAACGAGCAAAATGATATTGGCCATATCATGTCACTATTTGATTGCATGTGATGTTTATCATGTTATGCATCTTATTTGCTTAGAACGACGGTAGCATAAATAAGATGATCCCTCACTAAAATTTCAAGAGAAGTGCTCCCCCTAACTGTGCACCGTTGCGAAGGTTCGTTGTTTCGAAGCACCACGTGATGATCGGGTGTGATAGATTCTAACGTTCGAATACAACGGGTGTTGACGAGCCTAGCATGTACAGACATGGCCTCGGAACACATGCGAAACACTTAGGTTGACTTGACGAGCCTAGCATGTACAGACATGGCCTCGGAACACAAGAGACCGAAAGGTCGAACATGAGTCGTATAGCAGATACGATCAACATGGAGATGTTCACCGATGATGACTAGTCCGTCTCACGTGATGATCGGACACGGCCTAGTTTGACTCGGATCATGTATCACTTAGATGACTAGAGGGATGTCTATCTGAGTGGGAGTTCTTTAAATAATCAGATGAACTTCATTATCATGAACATAGTCAAAAGGTCTTTGCAAATTATGTCATACGCTTTAGTTCTACTGTTTAAGATATGTTCCTAGAGAAAATTTAGTTGAAAGTTGGTAGTAGCAATTATGCGGACCGGGTCCGTAAACTGAGGACTGTCCTCATTGCTGCACAGAAGGCTTATGTCCTTAATGCACCGCTCGGTGTACTGAACCTCAGCGTCGTCTGTAGATGTTGCGGAACATCTGACATACACGTTTTGATAACTACGTGATAGTTCAGTGCGTAATGCTAACGGTTTAGAATTGTGGCACCAAAGACGGTTTTTGAAACGTCGCAGAACATATGAGATGTTCCGAAGACTGAAATTGGGATTTCAGACTAGTGCCCGCGTCAAGAGGTATGAGACCTCTGACAAGTTTCTTAAGCCTGAAGACTAAGGGAGAAAAGCTCAATCGTTGAGCATGTACTCAGATTGTCTGAGTACTACAATCGCTTGAATCGAGTGGGAGTTAATCTTCCAGATGAGATAGTGATGATTCTCCATAATCACTGCCACCAAGCTATTAGAGCTTCGTGATGAACTATAAATATCAGGGATAGTTATGATGATCCTTGAGCTATTCGCGATGTTTGACACCGCGAGAGTAGAAATCAAGAAGGAGCATCAATTGTTGATGGTTTGTAAAACCACTAGTTTCTAGAAGGGCAAGGGCAAAAGGGATACTTCATGAAACAGCAAATCATTTGCTGCTCTAGTGAAGAAACCCAAGGTTGAACCCAAACCCGAGACTAAGTGCTTCTGTAATGAGGGGAACGGTCACTGAAGCAGTACTACCCTAGATACTTGGTAGATGAGAAGGCAGGCAAGGTCGACAGAAGTATATTTGATATACGTTATATGAATGTGTACTTTACTAGTACTCCCAGCAGCACCAGCGTATTAGATACCGGTTCGGTTGCTAAGTGTTAGTAACTCGAAATAAAAGTTGCGGAATAAACGGAGACTAGCTAAAGGTGAGATGACGATATGTGTTGGAAGTGTTTCCAAGGTTGATGTGATCAAGCATCGCATGCTCCCTCTACCATCAAGATTTGGTGTTTGCGTTAAGCATGATTGGATTATGTTTATCGCAATACGGTTATTCATTTAAGGAGAATAATGGTTACTCTGTTTATTTGAATAATACCTTCAATGGTCTTGCACCTAAAATGAATCTCGATCGTAGTGATACACATGTTCATGCCAAAAGATATAAGATAGTAATGATAGTACACATACTTGTGGCACTGCCACTTGAGTCATATTGGTATAGAAACGCATGAAGAAGCTCCATGTAGATGGATCTTTGGACTCACTCGTTTTTGAAAAGAATGAGACATGCGAACCATGTCTATTGGTATATATGCATGAAGAAACTCCATGCAGATGGATCGTTTGGACTCACTTGATTTTGAATCACTTGAGACATGCAAATCATACCACATGGGCAAGATGACTGAAAGGCCTCGTTTTCAGTAAGATGGAACAAGAGAGCAACTTGTTGGATGTAATACATTTTGATGTGTGCAGTCCAATGAGTGCTGAGGCATGCAGTGGATATCGTTAAGTTCTTACTTCACAGATGATTTGAGTAGATGCTGAGTGTATTTACTTGATGAAACACAAGTCTGGATTATTGAAAGGTTCAAGTAATTTCAGAGTGAAGTTGAAGATCGTCGTGACAAGAGGATAAAATGTCTGTGATATGATCATAGAGATGAGTATCTGAGTTACGAGTTTGGCACACAATTAAGACATTGTGGAAAGTGTTTCACAATTAATACCGCCTGGAACACCATAGTGTGATGGTGTGTCCGAACATCATAACTGCACCCTATTGGATATGGTGCATACCATGATGTCTCTTATCGAATTACCACTATCGTTTATGGGTTAGGCATTAGAGACAACCGCATTCACTTTAAAAAGGGGCACCACGCAATTCCGTTGAGACGACACCATTTAGAGAAACCTAAGTTGTCGTTTCTTAAAAGTTTGGGGCTGCGATGCTTATGTGAAAAAGTTTCAGGCTGATAAGCTCGAACCCAAAGCGGATAAATGCATCTTCATAGAATACCCAAAAACAGTTGGATATACCTCCTATTTCAGATCTGGAAGCAAAAGTAATTGCTTCTAGAAACGGGTCCTTTCTCGAGGAAAAGTTTCTCTCGAAAGAATTGAGTGGGAGGATGGTGGAGACTTGATAAGGTCATTGAACCGTCACTTCAACTAGTGTGTAGCAGGGCACAGGAAGTTGTTCCTGTGGCACCTACACCAATTGAAGTGGAAGCTTATGATAGTGATCATGAAACTTCGGATCAAGTCACTACCAAACCTCGTAGGACGACGAGGATGCGTGCTACTTCGGAGTGGTACGTGATCCTGTCTGAGATATCATGTTGTTGGACAATACTGAACCTACGAGCTATGGAGAAGCGATGGTGGGCCCATATTCCGACAAATGGTTAGAAGCCATGAAATCCGAGATAAATGGAACTTTGAGAAGAAGACGGACGTGGACGGCAATGTTACCGTCTACGAAGCTCGACTTGTGCCAAAGAGTATTTTCACAAGTTCAAGGAGTTGACTACGATGAGATTTTCTCATCCGTAGCGATGCTTAAGTCCGTCGGAATCATGTTAGCATTAGTTGCATTTATGAAATCTGGCAGATGGATGTCAAAACAAGTTTCCTTACCAGTTTTCGTAAGGAAAGGTTGTATGTGATACAATCAGAAAGGTTTTGTCGATCCTAAGGATGCTAAAAGGTATGCTAGCTCCAGCAATCCTTCCATGGATTGGAGCAAGCATCTCGGATTCAGAATATACGCTTTGATGGAGTGATCAAAGTTTTTGGGTTTATACAAAGTTTGTTAGAAACTTGTAGTTACAATAAAGTGAGTGGGAGCGCTACAACATTTCTGATAAGTATATGTGAATGACATATTGTTGATCCGAAATGATGTAAAATTTCTGGAAAGCATAAAGGGTTGTTTGAAAGGAGTTTTTCAAAGGAAGACCTGGATAAAGCTGCTTACATATTGGGCATCAAGATCTATAGAGATAGATCAAGACGCCCGATGATACTTTCAAAGAACGCACACCTTGACATGATTTTGAAAGAGTTCAAAATAGATCAGCAAAGAAGGAGTTCTTGGCTGTGTTACAAGGTGTGAGTATTGAGTAAGACTCAAGACCTGACCACAGCAGAAGAGAGAGAAAGGACGAAGGTCGTCCCCTATGCTTCAGACGTAGGCTCTACAGTATGCTATGCTGTGTACCGCACATGGAGTGTGCCTTGCCATGAGTTGGTCAAGGGGTACAATAGTGATCCGGGAAAGGATCACATGACAGCGGTCGAACTTATCCTTAGTATCTAGTGGACTAAGGAATTTTCTCGATTATGGAGGTGAAAAGGAGTTCGTCGTAAAGGGTTACGTCGATGCGAACTTTGACACTAATCCGGATGACTCTGAGTAGTAAACCGGATTCGTATAGTAGAGCAGATACTTGAAATGGCTCCAAGTAGCGTGTGGTAGCATCCACAAGATGACATAGATATTCGTAAAGCACACACGGATCTGAAAGGTTCAGACCCGTTGACTAATAACCTCTCTCACAAGCATAACATGATCAAACCAGAACTCATTGAGTGTTAATCACATAGTGATGTGAACTAGATTGGTGACTCTAGTAAACTCTTTGGATGTTGGTCACATGGTGATGTGACCTATGAGTGTTAATCACATGGTGATGTGGACTAGATTATTGACTCTAGTGCAAGTGGGAGACTGTTGGAAATATGCCCTAGAGGCAATAATAAATAGGTTATTATTATATTTCCTTGTTCATGATAATCGTTTATTATCCATGCTAGAATTCTATTGATTGGAAACTCAGATACATGTGTGGATACATAGACAACACCATGTCCCTAGTAAGCCTCTAGTTGACTAGCTCGTTGATCAATAGATGGTTACGGTTTCTTGACCATGGACATTGGATGTCGTTGATAACGGGATCACATCATTAGGAGAATGATGTGATGGACAAGACCCAATCCTAAGCCTAGCACAAGATCGTGCAGTTCGTTTGCTAAGAGCTTTTCTAATGTCAAGTATCATTTCCTTAGACCATGAGATTGTGCAACTCCCGGATACCGTAGGAATGCTTTGGGTGTACCAAACGTCACAACGTAACTGGGTGGCTATAAAGGTGCACTACAGGTATCTCCGAAAGTGTCTGTTGGGTTGGCACGAATCGAGACTGGGATTTGTCACTCCGTGTAAATGGAGAGGTATCTCTGGGCCCACTCGGTAGGACATCATCATAATGTGCACAATGTGACCAAGGAGTTGATCACGGGATGATGTGTTACGGAACGAGTAAAGAGACTTGCCGGTAACGAGATTGAACAAGGTATCGGGATACCGACGATCGAATCTCGGGCAAGTAACATACCGATAGACAAAGGGAATTGTATACGGGATTGATTGAATCCTCGACATCGTGGTTCATCCGATGAGATCATCGAGGAGCATGTGGGAGCCAACATGGGTATCCAGATCCCGCTGTTGGTTATGGACCGGAGAGTCGTCTCGGTCATGTCTGCATGTCTCCCGAACCCGTAGGGTCTACACACTTAAGGTTCGGTGAAGCTAGGGTTATAGAGATATTAGTATGCGGTAACCCGAAAGTTGTTCGGAGTCCCGGATGAGATCCCGGACGTCACGAGGAGTTCCGGAATGGTCCGGAGGTAAAGATTTATATATGGGAAGTCTTATTTTGGTCGCCGGAAAAGTTTCGCACTTTATCGGTATTGTACCGGGAGTGCCGAAAGGGGTCCGAGGGTCCACCAAGGGGGTCCACCAGCCCCGGGGGGCACATGGGCTGTAGGGGGTGCGCCTTGGCCTATATGGGCCAAGGGCACCAGCCCCAAGAGGCCCATGCGCCAAGAGATAAGAAAAAAGGGAGAGTCCTAAAGGGGGAAGGCACCTCCGAGGTGCCTTGGGGAGGAAGGACTCCTCCCTGGCCGCACCCTTCCTTGGAGGAAGGGCCAAGGCTGCGCCCCCCCTCTCCCTTGGCCCTATATATAGTGGGGGGGAGGGAGGGTAGCAATACCTAAGCCCTGGCGCCTCCCTCTCCCTCCCGTGACACCTCTTCCTCCCCGCTTGCGCTTGGCGAAGCCCTGCCGGGATCCCGCTACTTCCACCACCACGCCGTCGTGCTGCTGGATCTCCATCAACCTCTCCTCCCCCCTTGCTGGATCAAGAAGGAGGAGACGTTGCTGCTCCGTACGTGTGTTGAACGCGGAGGTGCCGTCCGTTCGGCGCTAGGATCATCGGTGATTTGGATCACGACGAGTACGACTCCATCAACCCCGTTCTCTTGAACGCTTCCGCTCGCGATCTACAAGGGTATGTAGATGCACTCCTTCCCTCTCGTTGCTAGTAAACTCCATAGATTGATCTTGGTGATTCGTAGAAAATTTTGAATTTCTGCTACGTTCCCCAACACTACTTATATAGGAGCAAGGGTGGCGGCCAAGGAGGTGGGAGGATGTCCCAAGGCAGCCTAAAACTAGACCTAGGTCATACAAGGCCCATGGGCCCAAGTGGAGGTGGTGCAACACCTTTGGACTTGTAGTTTGACTCGGATTCTGCTGCAACGTCAGATTGTTTCGTAAATATCTCAACACTTTGGAAGAATTTGAAGGTGAATCCAATTGGGTTGGAAATTACATGAAATAAAATTTCCAACAAAAAAGGAATCACCCAATTCGGAGTCTGGATGAGGGAGTTCTTGGCGTTTTGAGTCAGGTATGTCTGTGTAGTCCGAATATGAGTCCAGAACGTGGGGGACTTGGAATCTATCTTCTCTTGGGCCAAAAGTGACATGAGAGGACTTTTTGAACAACACAAAAACATTTCCTTTGACACGAGACGACTTATTGAACAACACCTAATCATTTCCTTTTCCTTTGTCTTCACACGTAGTTCGTACAAGTGTTCTACAATTCTGCATTTAGGCATGAAATGAAAATAGGTGAAGTATTTTTGTTTCGAATAACATAAATAAATTATTGCAGAATTCATATAAGAAATCACCTCACAAATATGCATGTATGCAACATTTTTTGTCGTATCCAAGGTAGCCATGTCCTCATCACAGTGCCACAAGTATGTGGTACTATCATCATTAACCTTGCATCTTTTGGCATCAATAGTATGAATATGTGTATCACTACGATCGAGATTCAACAAGAATAAACCATTCATAAGGGGTGCATGACCATAAAAGGTATTATTCATATAAATAGAACAACCATTATTCTCTGACTTAAATGAATAATCGTCTCGCAATAAACAAGATTCGGATATAATGTTCATGCTTAACGCAGGCACCAAATAACAATTATTTAGGTTTAAAACTAATCCCGAAGGTAGACATAGAGGGAGGTAGTCTCTGTTTATTCCGCAGCTCCTATTTCGACTTACAAATATTTGCAACCGAACCAGTATCAAATATTCAGGCGCTACTACGAGCACTAGTAAGGTACACATCAATAACATGTATATCAAATATACCTTTGTAGACGTTGCCAACCTTCTTATCTGCCATGTACTTGGGGTAGTTTCGTTTCCAGTGGCCATTCCCCTTGCAATAGAAGCACTCGGTAGGTTTGCCATTCTTCTTGAATTTCCCTTTCTTTCCCTTGCCTTTCTTTTTGAAACTGGTGGTCTTGTTAACCATCAACACTTGATGCTCTTTCTTGATTTCTACCTCCGCGGCCTTAAGCATCGCGAAGAGCTCGGGGATTGTTTTCTCCACCCCTTGCATGTCATAGTTCAAAACGAAGCCCTTATAGCTTGGCGGCAGTGACTGAAGAACTCTATCAATCGCTACTTCATGCGAAAGATTAACTCCCAACTGGTTCGAGCGGTTGTAGTACCCCAGACATTTTGAGTACTTGCTCACTGACAGAGCTGTTCTCCTCCATCTTACAGCTGAAGAACATGTCGGAGGTGTCATACCTCTCAACCCGGGCATGAGCCTGAAATACCAATTTCAGCTCTTGGAACATATCATATGCTCCGTGGTGCTCAAAACGTCTTTGGAGCCCCGGTTCAAAGCTGTAAAGAATGGTGCACTGAACTATCATGTAGTCATCATTTCTTGTTTGCCAGACGTTCATAGCGTCCAAACTTACGGGAGCGGGTGGTACACCTAGCGGTGTATCAAGGACATAAGCCTTCTGTGCAGCAGTGAGGATAATCCTCAGATTACGGACCCAGTCCGCATAGTTGCTTCCATCATCTTTCAACTTAGTATTCTCTAGGAACGCATTAAATTTCAGGGGAGCTACAGCGTGAGCCATTGATCTACAACATAATTTGCAAAGACATTAAAACTATGTTCATGATAATTGGTTCAGGTAATCAAATTACTAGTGAACTCCCACTTAAATCAGCATCCCTCAAGTTTTCTAAGTGTTACATGATCCAAATCAACTAACCCATATCCGATCATAACGTGAGTTGGGGTGGTCATTAATGGTGAACATCTCCATGTTGATCATATCTACTATATGACTCATGTTCTACCTTTCAGTCCTCTGTGTGCTCCGAGGACATGTATGTACATGTTAGGCTCATCAAGTTTAACCCAAGTATTTTGCATGTGTAAAACTGGCTTACAACCTGTTGTATGTGAACGAAGAGTCTGTCACACCCGATCATCATGAGGTGCTTTGAAACGATGAACTTTCGCAACGGTGCATCCTTAGGGAGAACACCTTTTATGTTGAAATTAAGTGAAGGGGTCGTCTAATAATGCTATCATCATCCTAAGCAAAATAAAGATGCATAAAAAGATAAACATCACATGCAATCAATATGTGACGTGATATGGCCATTATCATCTTGTGCTTTTGATCTCCATCTCCAAAGCACCGGCATGATCTCCATCATCACCGGCATGGCACCATGATCTCCATCATCGTGTTGTCATGTGGTTATCTCCGCCAACTATTGCTAACTCATAGCGACAAAGTAAAGCAATTACATGGCGTTTATTAATTGGCACACAGGTCATACAATAAATTAAAGACAACCCTATGGCTCTTGTCAGTTGTCGTACTCATCGACATGCAAGTAGCAAACCTATTATAAAAACATGATCATCTCATACATCAACATATATCACATCACGTTTTGGGCAATACCACATCACAACATGCCCTGCAAAAACAAGTTAGACGTCCTCTACTTTGTTGTTGCAATTTTTACGTGGCTGCTAGGGCAAACTATAAGAACCGTTTTTATCTACACAAAACCATAATGGTGATATACAAGTTGCCTTTAACCTTCTACAAGGACCGCAGTTGTGAAATCAGATTTAACTAAGGTAGGAGAGACAGACACCCGCAAAGCCACTTTTATGCAATACAAGTTGCATGTCAGTCAGTGGAACCGTCTCTTGTGCGAGGACAAGTAAGGTTGGTCTAAGCCGCTTCAACCCACAATACCGTCGAATCAAAATAAGACAAAATAAGTAAGCAATTTGAACATCAACACCCACAACTTCTTTGTGTTCTACTCGTGCATATACATCTACGCATAGACCTAGCTCATGATGCCACTGATGGGGAACGAAGCATGAAAATCAAAAAAATTCCTACGAACACCCAAGATCTAATCTGGGAGATGCATGGCAACGAGAGGGGAGTGTGTCTACATACCATTGTAGACCGAAAGCGGAAGTGTATATAACACGGTTGATGTAGTCGTACTCTTCGTGATCCAATCACGATCCAACCGATCTAGCGCCGAACGGATGGCACCTCCGAGCTTAGCACACGTGCGGCTCGGTGATGTATCCTTCTCCTTGATCCAGCAAGCGAAGGGGAGAAGTAGATGGAATCACAACCAGCTCGACAGTGTGGTGGAGCAACGGCAGCGCTTCGCTAAGTGGTAACGGGACGGAGAGGAGGGGTTGCGGCCCGGCCAAGAGCTGAGCCCTCCCCTTGCGCTTCCTCTCGTTATATAGGGGTGAGGAAGAGGCCGACCAGCCCTATCCCCTCCTCCAAGGAGGGGTGGCGGCCAAGGGAGGGAGTAGTGCCCTCCAAGCCAAGTGGAGGGCCCTCCCCTCTAGGGTTTTCCCACCCCAGGCGCATGGGCCTAGTAGAGGCTGGTGCGCCTGGCCCAATAAGGCCAGGGCGACCCCTACACCCATGCTATCCTATGGTGTGTGGCGGAACCCTCCGAGGGCTTTCGGACCCCTCCGGAACCCTCTGGAACCTTCCGGTGACTTCCCGGTACAATATCGAAAAAACAGGACTTTTCCCGCAACCCCGACAACAACTTCCTATATATAAATGTTTACCCCCAGACCATTTCGGAGCTCCTCGTGACTCCAAACAACATTCATTCACTAATACAAATATCCCAATACTACTCTAGCGTCATCAAACGTTAAGCGTGCGACCCTACGGGTACAAGAATCATGCAGACATGACCAAAACACCTCTCCAGTCAATAACCAATAGCAGACCTGGATGCCCATATTGGTTCCTACATATTCCACGAATATGTTCATCGGTTGAACCACGATGTCAAGGATTCAGTTAATACCGTATGCAATTCCCTTTGTCTAGTGATATGTTACTTGCCCGAGATTCGGTCGTCGGTATCTCCATACCTAGTTCAATCTTGTTAAGAAAAAGTCTCTTTAATTGTTCCATAATACAAGATCCCGTAACTAAACTCATTAGTCACATGAAGCTTCTTGTGATGTTGTATTACCGAGAGGGCCCAGAGATATCTCTCCGTCACATGGAGTGACAAATCCCAGTCTCGATCCATGCAACTCAACAAACACCTTAGGAGATACCTGTAGAGCACCTTTATGATCACCCAGTTATGAAGTGACGTTTGATAGAACACAAGGTATTCCTCCGGTGTTCGGGAGTGGCATGATCTCATGGTCTAAGGAACAAATACTTGACATGAAGAAAGCTGTAGCAAATAACTAAGTAATACGATCTGGTGCTAAGCTTACGGTTGGGTTTGTCCATCACATCATTCTCCCAATGATATGACCCCATTATTAAATGACAACTCATGTCTATGGTTAGGAAACCTTAACCATCTTTGATCAACGAGCTAGTCTAGTAGAGGCTTACTAGGTACACATTGTTGTTTATGTATTCACACATGTATTTAAGTTTTCGGTCAATACAAATCTAGCATGAATAATAAACATTTATCATGAACAAGGAAATATGATAATAACCATTTTATTATTGCCTCTAGGGAATATTTCCAACAATAACAATCCTACGTCTCGTGCTCCGAAGAGGCTTTCCTTTCTCTGTGTATAAACATGGTCTTAGAGAGAGTACGAGGGTGTTTGAGAGAGAGAGAGAGATGGAAGAATGAGAGAATGTCCGTAAGCTATGTGGTGGGGTGGCTTATATAGAGTGTGCCACCCCCTCACTTCTTATGTTACAAAGTGGAGCATCATGGCCATTATATTAGCCCACTATGAAGTTGTCATCAGTATCCACTACGAAGGTGATGCTTCAACTGCCCTGTGTGACTATTGGCCTTCACATACCCGAGTAGATGATACGACAGGGTGGTCGATGGCCAGCTGAGTAGTTGATACATTGACCGAGTGATGTTGTCCGAGTGATGTGGACCTAGATGCTTGTCCGAGTATTGTTGGCATAGATACCATCCGAGTAGGTAGTACTCCGTCCGGTCCTTTTTGCTCCGCGTATGAGATTTGTCTCAAGTCAAACTTTACAAAGTTTGACCAAATTTATATTAAAAAATATCAACATCTACAATACCAAATATATATAACTATAAAACTACATTTCATAATGAATCTAATAATATTGATTTGACATTGTGAATGTTGATATTTTTTCTGTAAGTTTGTTCAGAGTAGAGATACCTTGACTTCGAACAAAACTTATATGCAGCCTGAAAAGGACCGAAGGGAGTATGTCTGACATCTGAGTAACTTGTTGTATGGTATGAAATTGATCTGGACCCACCTGAAGTGTGGACCCCATGCTTTATGATATGTTAACCCTTCATGGGCCTACCTATTATGCGTATCCACAACAACTGGCATGCTTTGAACATAATCAAGCATCTCCTGAACAACATGCAGTTGTACTTCTTGTTACAAAGATGTTCACGAGCCCATCTCTCTCCACAGATAAAACACAATGTTAGGGCATATGTCTCCCTAAGTGGTTTTAGTGATTGATGACAATGTGCTCGCGGACTAATCGTGTGCATTGAGCGTTTCATATTATCAAACATATGGCTCAAGACAATTTGTGCCCCTCGGAGTTTCAGAATGAAGACAGTTTTCTTTCCTACGTTCTTTTTCGGTGGACTTGAGTCATAGGGAAAACCGTACTATCAAGAGGGAGTCCGCTTTGGAAAGGTTGGGTGGAATCATCATGTACACACTCATATTGCACCCATCTCATCTTTTGCTTCTTTGGAGTAGTCCATCTGTTTTGCTGAAGAAGTGGTGGAGAGCTGCAAGCGGTAGTACCGCTGCTAGTTCCACTTGTACTACTGCTCACTATTGTGGTCTCGACTTTTCATGTCGGGTTCTATGGTAGTACTGCTGGGTCACTATCGTGCTGTCTTGTTTGACCCTACAGGACGAGCGGAAGTGGGAGCAGTAGTAGAGGCGGTAGTACCGCCCCTACCACCGCTACTACTACCGCTTGGTGCTCTGTTCTCCCCTGTTTCTTCTTTCTCCTTGGCATACTGTAGGAGAGCGGTAGTACCGCTTGTGTGCGGGCTGAGAAGAGCATAACGGTTGGATCTGTTCCCCACTATAAAAGGGGGTCTTCTTCAAGAAGACTCACCTCTTCCTCCCACATACTCCATTGTTGCTCCAAAGCTAATTTTCGCTCGATCTCTCTCCCTAGCCAATCAAACTTGTTGATTTTCTAGGGATTGGTTGAGAAGGCCCCGATCTACACTTCCACCAAGAGAAATTTGATCCCCCCCCCAATCCCTTGCGGATCTTGTTACTCTTGGGTGTTTGAGCACCCTAGACGGTTGAGGTCACCTTAGAGCCACATTCCATTGTGGTGAAGCTTTGTGGTGTTGTTGGGAGCCTCCAATTAAGTTGTGGAGATTGCCCCAACCTTGTTTGTAAAGGTTTGGTCTCCGCCTTCAAGGGCACTAATAGTGGAATCACGGCATCTCGCATTATGTGAGGGCGTGAGGAGAATACGGTGGCCCTAGCGGATTTTTTGGGAGCATTGTTCCTCCACACCGCTCCAACGAAGACGTACTTCCCCTCAAAGGGAAGGAACTTCGGTAACATATCTTCGTCTTCACCGACTCCACTTGTGGTTATTTCTTACCTTTACTTTGTGCAAGCTTTTATTGTGTTGTATTCGTTGCTTGCTTGTGTTGCTTGTTTTGTTAGCATCATATAGGTTGCTCACCTAGTTGCATATCTAGTCAACCTATTTGTTGCTAACCCTAATTTGATAAGTAAAGTTAAAATTTGGTAGTTGCCTATTCACCCCCCTCTAGTCAACCATATTGATCCTTTCAATTGGTATCAGAGCCTCGTCTCTTTATTAAGGGTTTCACCATCCAAAGAGTATGGTTGACACCGAGGAGCGAGTGCCCGAGGCCGTGGAGTTGACTTCGATCACACGAGAGGACTTAAATGAAGCTATGGATTCACTTAAGACGTCTATGACGACCGAAGTCAATTCCATGCTCAAAGAATTGCTTGGGGGGGTTGAAATCTACTCGCGATTCATTGCTTGTGGTTAATCCCACCGCATCAGAGTCGGAGGCCAATTCCGGCAAGAAAGCGGCTAAAGGTACTTAAACTTTTCCCCCTCATAACAAGAATGGGACGGGAACCTTTGCCTCGGTTCCCCCTCCCCCGGTCTATGGAGGACCGGTCCCTAAACCTCATATTAACCACCTTGGTCCTCCTCCTAAGCTTGTAAAGGGTGATTTTCCTAATTGGGTTTTTTGCATCAAGTCTTATTTGAATCACAGCTCAACAAATCTTTGGAGAATCATCGAGCAAGGCTTCTACCCACATGATCCAAACAATTTCACCCCAAGAGAAGAGGCGGACAATCAATACAACCACCCCGCTTTGTTCATTCTTCAAGCCGCGGTTCCTCCTGAGGATCTAGCTCACTTGCGTCCCTTCACTCGTTCAAAGGATTGTTGGGAACACATCATATCTTTGTACAAGGGGAGCTCAAGCATCCAACGGTCCAATTTTGAAGTGGTCCTTGATGAGGCCGATAAATTTGTGATGCTAGAAGATGAGGATCCTCATGATCTCTACAGGAGGGTGACAACTCTTGCAGTTGCTCTACAAGACCATGGGAGCAAGGATACAGATGACAATTGGATCAAGCGCAAGTTTCTCAAGGCCATCATGCCTTTCAACAAGGCCATGTCCTCCGTGATTCGTTAAAGACCGGACTTCCACAGCTTGTCCTCAAGTGAAGTGTTGGATGAGTTTATTGCCATGAACGTCATGAACAAGATCACTGACAATGCTCTAGCCCATGTCCGGTCAAAGAAAAGCTCACCCACCCTTGCCTTGAAGGCCAAGGCCATTCTGGAAGAATAAGAGGAGAGTTGCCCCGAAGATACCAAATATGCTTACCATGACATGGCTCTTGTGTCAAGGCAATTTTGGGGGAACAAGAGGAACTCAAGGCCCAACTTCACCAAGAACAACTCAAGTGGCTCAAAGAACAAGCAATGAGTGAGGACTTGCTACAATTGCGGCAATGTGAGTCACTTTGTGGTGGATTGTCCTTATGAGAAGAAGGAAGACAACGGTGGCAAACTCATTCACAAAGACAAAGCCAATTCCTTCCTAAACAAGAACAACTTCACCAAGAAGATACCTCCAAAGGGCTTGGTGGCACATGAAGAGTACACCTCCGATGATGATGATGATGATGATACAAGTGGTGAAGGAATGTCAATGGCAACCGTGGCCATTGCCACCTCTTCCCCTTCCAAGGTGTCTCTCTTCGGCGCCCCCAACGAGAACCTCATCGCCAACTGCCTTGCCAAAGGTATCAACAAGGTAACCCCCAACATCAAAACCACCATCATTACTACTCCCTCATTGTTAGATTGTGTAGATGATAGCGAGGTGATGAATGTTGATGAGAATGAGTTTAATAAATTCTTGAGTAAGCTCAAGGGTGAACCCAAGAAGCACTTTGTTGCTCTCTTGGAACAACTTGGTGAGGCCAATGATATCATTGAGTCTCATGAGGATACTATCTCCAAGTTGGAGGGACATAGTCATGATTATGCCGATGAGATTTCGGATCTTTCCATTTCTCTTGAGGAAGAGCGAGGACTTTGTTTGGCTCTTGAGGAGTCACACAACGTTGTTCTTTCTAAATTGCAAAAAGATCTTGATCATGCTAATGTTCTTTCTCATGTGCTTAAATCTAAGAAAGCTGCACTTGGGATTGATCATGGGAAACTCAAAGAGGAGTTTGATATACTCAACAAGGCTCACAAGTCTTGAAGGGTGTTCACACTTCCCTCAAGGAGTCTCATGATCAACTCCAAGTGAAGCTAACCAAGGAGATAGCTACATGTCCTCCTTTCGTTCTAATTGATAATGCAAATGCTACTAACCCTTGTTGTGAGCATGTGCACCTTGTGGTGGAGAATGCCAAGCTGAAAGATGGGAAAATTTTGTTTTTGCCACTCTAGCTTTTGCCTACTTTGCTTATGCCACTCTAGAATTTGACATATCACTTTTGCCACTCTTAGTTTTTGACAATACATCACAAATGCCATTCTGTGGCAAAAGCAATAACTTTTCATTTCACTTTTTCCACTCTAGATTTTGACAATGTATCGCAATTGCCACTCTAAAATTATTGCTTTGCCACGGAATGGCAATTGTGATGTATTGTCAAAAACTAAGAGTGGCAAAAGTGAAATGTCAAATTCTAGAGTGGCATAAGCAAAGTGGTCAAAAGCTAGAGTGGCAAAAACAAAGTTTGCCCTTGAAAGATCAACTAGAGAAAGGCCTTGTGACTTGTATACAAGGCGAGAAGAATCTCAATGACCTTTTGAGTAATCAAAAGGAAGTTGTAGCAAAGGAAGGACTTGGGTATGTACCCAAGTCAAAGAATAAGAAGAAAAACAAGGCCAAGCAACCCATCCCAATCAAAGAAGTCTTCGTAAGCGGGAGAGGGTGCTCATGAGAAGAAGAAGAAGAACATGGGTATGGGTGGTAATGCCAAGAAGGGCAAGGCTACCCCATCTAACCAATCTAGCGACTTTAACCCTTCATATGTTCTATGTCGTGCTAGTGGTGGGCATGTTTATGCCAAAGTTGTTGGTTCTTCTTATGAGTACATTTAATGGTCTATATGGGTTCCTAAGACCCTTGTTGCTAACCTCAAAGGACCCATTCAAAAATGGGTACCTAAATCCAAGCATTGATATCTTGTAGGAGTTTGCTTCCAGTGGGGTGTCATGGTTGCTCAATAGTGGAGCAACAAATCATATGACCGAGAGCAAGGACTTGGTGGTGGATGTGCATCCAATTCCATCTATGCCCACCCATGTCCAATTCGGTGATCCTTCAACATCTAAGGTATTGGGACTTGGCAAGGTGGTCATCTCTCAAGATTTTATCTATTGAGAAGGTCATGCTTGTGGAGTCCCTTGCATACAATTTGCTTTCTGTTCGTCAACTTGCACTTATGGGATTTGCAACATTCTTTGATCTTGATATTGTGGCCTTTTTGTGGAGCAAGACTCTTAAAGTAGCTTTTGTTGGGCATGTCGAGAACGGTCTCTATGTGATGAACTTTTCGGAGCGACCCACTAAGACCGCAACTTGCCTAATGGCTAAAGTTGATGTGGGATGACTTTGGCATCACCGACTAGCCCATGTCAATATGAGATCTTTGCAAACTATCCTCAAGGGGGGCCATGTTCGTGGACTAACAAATGTGAGTTTTCCCAAAGACCGTGCTTGCAGTGCTTGTATCGAAGGAAAGCTTCATGAAACGGCTCACCGACCCACAACTATCATCTATTCGAAGAGGCCCTTGGAGCTCCTTCACATGGATCTCTTTGGCCCTCCATCCTTTGATAGTCTTGGGGGAATAAAGTATTGCTTGGTGATTGTGGATGATTACTCAAGATACACATGTGGGTATATTTCTTCAAGAGGAAGAGTGAGACTCAACAAACCGTCGTCAACTTTGCAAATGAAGCTCAACGTCAATATGAGGCAAAGATATTGATGATCCGAAGTGACAACAGCACCAAGTTCAAGAACTATACCTTGGGTGAGTTTCTTAGTGATGAGGGAATCAAGCACCACTATGCCGCACCCTATACTCCTCAACAAAATGGTGTTGCGGAGAGGAAGAACCGGACATTGATGGACGCGACAAGAACCATGCTGGCAGAATTCAAATCTCCATACAACTTTTGGGCCGAAGCCATCAACACTGCATGTCATGCATCCAATCGGCACTACCTCCGCAAAGGCCTAAACAAGACTCCCTATGAAATACTTACCGGTAACAAGCCCAACCTCAAGTACTTCTGGGTGTTCGGTTGTAAGTGTTTCATTCTCAAGAAAGGTGTTCATTTGTCTAAGTTTGAACCTAGAGCTCAAGAGGGCATATTTGTTGGTTCTGCTACAAACTCTCATGCTTACCGTGTCCTCAACAAGTCCACCAGACTCATTGAGGAGACGTGTAACATGAAGTTTGATGAAAATAATGGCTCCCAAGTGGAGCAAAGTGGTCTTTGTGATGTAGGTGATGAAATTTCTCCCCAAGCCATAAGAAGACTGGGGATTGGTCAAATACTCCCCATTGAGGAACCCCTTGTGGTCGAAGGAGAAGGACAATGCTCTACTCAAGTGGAGCCATCACCGACGCTAGACCCACACGCTTCCGAAGAACAATGTGAAGGCCCTCAACCAAGTGAACAAGATCAAGGGCAAGGTCAACCTCGTGATGAAGGTGGTTCACCGAATGATGCCCAAGATCAAGTTCATGACACCGAGCAAGCTCAAGATCAAGAGCAAGCTCAAGACGGTGCTCAAAATGATCAAGATGGTGAACCTCAAATCCCTATTGAGGAACTTCTAGAGCGCCGTGCCGCCAAGGTGGATTCCAATCTCAAGCATCAACAACATGTCATGGAGAATGTGCTTGGAAGCTTGAGAAAAGGGGTAACTACTCGTAGACAATTGTCAAATTTTTGTGAGCATCACGCGTTTGTTTCGTGTGTTGAACCCCAAAAGGTACATGAGGCGCGTGATGATGTGGATTGGCTCGAAGCCGTGCATGATGAACTCAACAACTTCAAGCACAACCAAGCTTGGGAATTAGTGCCAAGGCCAACGGGGGAACACAATGTCATTGGGACCAAATGGATCTTCAAGAACAAGAAAGATGCGAACGGTGTGGTTGTTCGAAACAAGGCAAGATTGGTGGCACAAGGCTACTCCCAAGTTGAGGGTATCGACTACGGTGAAACCTTTGCCCCCGTTGCTTGTCTTGAATCTATTCGCATGTTGCTTGCATATGCATCTCATCATGATTTTAAGTTGCAACAAATGGATGTGAAGAGTGCATTTCTTAATGGTCCTTTGAATGAGTTGGTATATGTCAAACAACCTCCGGGATTCGAGGATCCCAAGCTCCCCAATCATGTATACAAGCTCAACAAGGTGCTCCATGGCCTTAAACAAGCCCACGTGCGTGGTATGAGCACCTTACCGAGTTGTTGCAAGATCGTGGGTTTGAAATTGGGAAAATTGATCCCACTCTTTTTACTAAGAGGGTCAAAGGGGATTTGTTCATATGCCAACTATATGTTGATGATATTATATTTTGTTCTCCTAACAAATATTTCAATGATGAGTTTGCCGCACTAATGACCGAGAAGTTTGAGATGCCTATGATGGGAGAGTTGAAGTTCTTTCTTGGGTTCGAAGTCAAGCAAAGGAGAGAAGGAACGTTCATCAACCAAGCCAAGTATACCCAAGACATGCTCAAGGATTCAAGCTAGATGATGTCAAGCTGGTCAAGTTTCCATGCCCACCAAATGCAAGCTTGACAGTGATCCCAATGGTAAAGCGGTGTATCAAAAGGTATATCGCTGCATGATTGGATCCTTGCTTTACCTTTGTGCATCTAGACCGGATATCATGTTGAGTGTGGGAATTTGTGCATGGTTTCAAGCCGCACCTAAGGAAATCCACTTTGTGGTGGTCAGGTGAATCTTTCAAGATTTGGCTCATACCCCAAACTTTGGCTTATGGTAACCCAAAGGAGCAAGCTTTGATCTCATGGGTTATTCGGACTCGGATTGGGCGGGAGACTATGTGGAGAGGAAGTCAACTTCCGAAGGGTGCCAATTCCTTGGTCGCTCTTTGGTGAGTTGGTCTTCGAAAAAACAAAATTGTGCGTCTATCTCCTCCACTGAGGCCGAAGATGTAGCCGTTGCAAGTTGTTGTGCACAATTGCTATGGATGAGGCAAACTTTAAAGGATTAAAATGTCACTTGTGACAAAGTGCCTCTTCTATGTGACAATGAAAGTGCTGTCAAGATTTCATACAATCCGGTGCAACATAGAAAGACGAAGCACATTGAGATTCGTCATCATTTCATTCGGGACCACATCAAGCATGGAGATATTGAGATCATCTACATCAACACTCAAGAGCAACTAGCGGATATTTTCACCAAGCCTCTAGATGAAGCAAGATTTTGCGAGTTAAGGCATGAGCTAAATATCATTGATTCGAGCAATGTGGCTTGAACCTAGGCACACCCCACTGCATTCATCATTGTATCTCGTTCTAGATGTAGGCATGGACATAGGGGAGTATTGTTCTCTCAATGAACTCTCCCTCCCCCCATTATGCATAAATCAATCAAGTCTTTCACATTAGCCATTTCTTGATGGTACTTGTGCTTCAAAGATGAGTTTTGGCCATGGGCCCAAGGTTAAAATCATCACGGTGCCATACCAATTGACTCAAACATAGGTGGCTTCGGCCACCGCCCTCTCTTTGAGAGGTTACTTCTCAAGTTGGCTATTTGTTGTATCTAGTCTTGAGGACTTTGTGTGTGTTTTGAGTTGCTTCAAGGTTTCTTCTCTTTTCTCTTGCTTTAGTACTTGGAGTGTCTCTTCCTTTTGCTTCTTGTTTCTTGTCTCATCCCGAGCCTTTCCTTGTTCTTTCCTTCATTTTGCATAAGCCTCCTTTTCCATTTTTATTCCTGCTTGCTGTCGTCTGTGCGGTACTACCATGGAGTCCGGGTGGTACTACCGCCTTGCTCCCCTGTACTACCGCCCGAGCAGTACTACCAGGCCTCCTGCCATGGGTTCGTACCAGCGGGGCGGTAGTACCACTCCCCGAGCGGTACTGCCGCTTAGTGAGTGGGTGTGGGGCGTTATGAGTCGGGCAGGGGGAGTTTCCACTCCCCCATACCCATTCACCTCCCGCCTCCTCTCCATTCCTCTGTCAGGCAATGAGCAAGCACCGGAGGGCTGCCGGTTCTGGGCCGTCTCCCTCGATTCCGTCCTTTGGGATCATTCCCCACCCTCTCCTCATGCCATGGAAGCCGGTATTGCCCCCGTTCCTCTCTCCTATGACTCTATTTCTTGAATCTAGGTCTTGGGCTCTATGAGTTGATTTCATCGATTTTTGGTAAAATCGAGGATGAGTAGGACTTGGGAGACTGCTAGAGTAGGTAGATTGAAGGTTTAACCGCGAAAATTTGAATTTGGCACCTCCGGTAGTACCGGATCTCTCCGCGGCAGTCATCAGCCCCGCTGACTTCCGCCTCGAGCAGTACTACCGCTCCTCTGGAGGTACGGTACTACCGCCTCGAGCTGCCAAATTCCAGTTTTTACAATTCACCCTTCAGTCTTGTGTATCTCCTTTTCTTTGGCTTATGCAATTTGTTTACTCATGTGTTCCTTCGTGCTTTTGTGTGTGTGTTCCAGGTGGTAGTAGCTCCGGGCATCAGGCTCGTTGCAAGAATCCCGCACGTACCGGTGGCTCCAAGCGTTACCGTTCTGCTGATGTGCCAGAGAGTGGCACCGTGCCAGAGAGTGGCTTCATGCCAGTGAGTGGCTCCAGTGATCAGCCAAGATAGAGAGTCAAAGTGATTGCTTCCAAGGGCAAGGGGACCAAGGGTGCTCATCAGATGCCTGCCCTGGAGTTCTGTTTGGCGCATAAGCGCAATCCGTACCGGGTCCCTCAGGATCCTTCGCTTGCCAGTCATCCGTTTGGAACAAGATGCAGCAGTCTATCTATCATGATGTGCTGAAGGGAAAGAAGAATTTGTATGTGAAAGTCAAGTCCATTGACCTCACTCATATGGAGAAGGACTTGACTTACTTTGGAGCCGCTTTGTAGAGGTGCGAGGAGCTAGATATCAAGAGGATCATATCATTCAACAAGGACTTTGACGCGGAACTTGTGGCTCAGTTCTATGCCATAGTGCACTTTGGACATGATGGGGACAGGACTCTTACTTGGATGACCAATGGTTGATGTCTGTTAGCTTCTTGGAAAAGCTTCATGGAAAGTCTATCCTATGATGATAAGGGCGCCCAAAGCCCAATTGGGTTTCGCCCTCACCGGGAGGCTACTACTACTCACAAGGAGGCTCTTTGACCTTTCTCTACCAGGAAAGTGTCTGAAACTGGGCACGTCTCCTATTAGCTCTGGCCCTTTCTTGATATCATGCATCGGATCTTCAGGAACACTCTGTTTCCTCGCCTTGGCAACCATGATATGGTGCACTCCTTTCTGGTGGACCTACTTATCTTCTGCCAGAAGCAGCAGGGCACTCAGGAGGTGTTGGACGTTTCTCATGTTATGTGGTCAGAACTTCGCTCTGCGGTCATGCACTAGTACGCGTCGGTGCTATATACACAATTTTAACCCCTTTCCGCGACGGCATTTGGAACCGTCGCCAAGTGAGTGTGGGCGACAGGAGGGTCCTTCCCACACGACCCAGAAACCGTCGGGGATAGGCCCTCCTGGCACACAGGCTGGGGCAAAATGAGCTCGTGTGCGATCGGGCGAGGCATCAAAACCCAATCGTTTCGTTCGTATGTACATCCCACTCGTTGAATCCCAGAAAAACATTTCCGTTCGTATGTATATCACACACAGTCAATCCAAGGAATACGTTTCCGTTCTTATGTACAGCCCACACAGTCAATCCAGGGAAAACGTTCCCATTTGTATGTACATCCCACACAATCAATCCAGGAAAAAAGTTTCCGTTCGTATGTACATCACACACAGTCAATCCAGGGAAAATGTTTCCGTTCGTATGTACATCCCACATAGGTTTATCTATAGGCTCATGTGTGATAGGTGTAACTATCGCACACGCTCTGCCTTGGTTAACCATTTGCTTTTATCAACTACATCACACACGATATGATGAAGAAAACTGTGTGGCATTGGGCTATCCATCACAAGCGCTTTTACTGCTAGAACCGTTTGCAAAGTTCCATGACACATTTAGCAGGTTTATTAGTTTACAATTAATAATTCCAGTATTATGCAAATTCACATTTCATATCGAATAGTTGTTTGCCAATTTCATATCAGGCACATAAATATATTTTAACATCACAGTACGATAGCTACCTGAAAACAGCACAATACAACATATAGCTAGTTCAACTTCATAAGAACAATATTAGAACAATATATTCATTTCCCTAATCGAGATCATCCATGCTCGTCTTATCCTCCTCCTTTGCCAACACCATCTTAGCAAAGTCTGATTTAAAAAATCTGAGCTCATTCTTCACCTTCCTCTTTTTATCCCGCATCTTCAAACATTCTTCAGCATTGACAACACTTTCTCTAAGCCTACCTCTGTTCTCTTCCTCATACATGCTCCAGAGCTTTGCTAGGCACATCTTCAAAGACTGTGGCCACTCTTGATCAACCCACTCCAAGTAAGAACACTTCCGTTCATCCTATAATATTTAAAACTAGATCAGTAACAATTGTAGGGGAAATGGGTTTATAGAAACATAGAAAATCACCAATACTTATTTTGAAAAACTGAAGAAACAAGTTAATTATGAAATATCTTCTTAAAAAGATCAATGTGCAAATGAATTAATTGCTACTGAGACAACAACCAAATTCTGAAACATCAGAAGCTATAATTAACTACAACAACGCTACAAGTTCTTACTCATGTACTATAAATAACAAATTGAACATTTTATGAGGAAGGTAAATATAACTGCAACAGCATAGCGAGAGTGTTTGGATGACAACAAATTGGTACTAATAGGTGTGTACATGCACAAATTTAGTAACATAGAACTAATAGCACTAAGGCCGTCCACTATGTATGCCAAAACCGATGTAAAGACAACTGTTGCTACATCTCGCACCGGTGCCCTAGCCGATGCAGTGGGAAAAAATCAGGGACCCGGACTCCAGAGCACCTAGTTGCTCCGATGCCCAGTTCCTTCGTGCCATAAAGATTTAGTATTTTACTGCTTGGCTGCTCGGATGTGTGGACCAAAGTTGGCTGCACAAACTGCTGAAGCGGTGCCAAATAATTTTCTAATGGCACCGTTGATGAGATGGCAACATTTTTAGATACTAGGTACAAACTGTGACACTGTATTAGGATGCGTTTGGTTGAAGGTGTGGTATGAATGGGTTGGTACCGTGACAGTGTCTGAATCACATCTAACAAATGATTTGTAACAACGAAAGAGGGTCTAACCTTCTCTGCACATGCGAGAAACTTCCTCCCGCTGTCCATAGATTCAAACGCAACTAGCTTCACGCATGGAGATTGATGGTGACAACGAGCAGACAGATCTTCAGCCACCCCGCTCCATTCGTTGCAACTAATGGTCCTAGGGATCTACAAGAGGAAGAAATGACTCAAATCGACCGTCGGGTTAAAATCCTTCATTCCAAGTCATAGCCCGAGATAGAGAAGAGAGGCACACCCAGGTGGTGAAGGAGTCGTCGTCGGAGGAGGAACCATTGGAGAGGTCACTGAAGAAGACCATGGCGACCCTGGCGGTAGGATGCGAGACGGCAACAGCGAGGAAGCAAGTGAGGAAGCAGCTATAGCTTAGGAAGGAAGGAAGGAAGGAGGAAACAGGGGAAATGTGACTTGTGGTCGGGGAGAAAAGGGGGTGGGGAAGGGGGGTGGGGGTAGATATTTCGGCGGTAGGCCAAAAATTTCGAAATGTGGAGGGAAACTTTGTGCGCGGTGCCACCGGACACCATTCAC
Organism: Aegilops tauschii subsp. strangulata; assembly: GCF_002575655.3. NCBI lineage: Eukaryota > Viridiplantae > Streptophyta > Magnoliopsida > Poales > Poaceae > Aegilops > Aegilops tauschii. The sequence goes on from NC_053039.3 coordinate 234,669,733, forward strand.
TTTGAACGATTGTGTACATCGCAAACGATTCTTCTGCTTTACGCGCATGGGATGAGTTTGATAATTCAAATTTTGGGAAATTTCCCCGGGTACGTCATTGCATAATTTAACATTGCTTGCTAATTTGGGCACACAAAAGAGTGTACACCACACAGGCCACACTTACTGAATCGAGCAATTTTAGTAATTAAACAGAGTCAATTGACCTAAACATTGCTCTAACAAAAGACCAGCATTAAAAACAAAGCCTAAGTATGCATAATTTTAACAAATCCGCCGCCGCACCGGCCTATGCATCGCCGGTGTGAGATAAGACGTCGATGACTTGTCTGGCGACATGCCACCGTTGGTGGACTCTGTGTCCCCTGCTGAAGTCGACCGCATCCTCGTCCTCGTCCTCGGCGCCGCCCTCAAGGTTGTAGTATTCGTAGTAGTGGCTGCGCCAGAGCTCGCGTTGGTACTCCATCGCCAATTCCTCAATGGACAAACTCTTCTCTACCTCGACCTCGGCCACACGCAACTCCTCCTCCCGGTGCTCCTCGATCTCCGTCTCCCCCTGCATCTCTAGCTCCCACTCGACGATCTCATGAGGAAGCATGTGCTCCATGGCCACCGCCGCCTTTTTGGACGTGGGTTGCATGCTGGATTCCGAAGTGGCCTGGAATATATTGGCATGCGCGTCCTTGATCTTGGCGTGGATGGCCTCGACCCGGGCCAGGGCGACATTGGCGGCACGGATGCCAGCTCGAGCGCTCTTGGAGTTTGCAGCCGCCCTCGCAGCAGCAGCTGCAGCCATCTCGGCTACTGCAGCTGCCATGTCGGCTGCTGCAGACGCCCTCTCGACAGATGAGGTCGCGCTCAATGCGGATGCGGTGGCACTCTCGGCGTAGGCGGCGGCACTCGGGGAGGACGCGGCCATCGTACGGGCCTTCATGAAGCGTTTCCACGGCGTCATCTTTGCAAAAAGGGGGTGCGGGAATGGGGATGGGGATTCATGGATTCGGGGGTTGCCAGCACTGGAGCAGACGAGCCGGCGAAGCTTAAGGAGGAAGACTTAAATAGACCCAGAAATTTTCATCGCAAACGGTTCCTACAAAAAAACTGTGTGTGATGTTGTGGATATTTTTTACTAGCTGTGAAAGACGAATTTGGAGTAAAGTGGCAATGGATGCTGTTTTAAATGTACGAGAAAATTGCTAGTACTGATACAACTGTCATGTCAAATTTTGGAAAATTTCAGGGGTCATTTGATGTTTTAAGAAATTTAAGTGATTTTTTAGCCATTTAATGACCGTAATTCAAATTTGAACTACATGTACATGCAACAACTAACCATAATGGTTTGAAAAGTCATATTTTGTGTACTTGTGTGCGATTTAATTCCATGTGCAGTAAATTGGAAGGAATTTTCAAACATATTGGTCTAACGGCTATGACATAATTAAGCATGGAGTGCCATGGCATTTAAATTCCAAAAAAATAAAAAAAGATCAGAAACACATGAAACCTTGCTTGATGTAATGTCATGCCACCAAGATGATGTGGTAAAACATTTGGCATGTTTGACGAAAGTTTGGACACACACCCCTCACAAACCGAATCAACTCACTAGAAGGCTCGTGGTTCCGAGAGGGAACAACGCATGTTTGATGGCGAACGGGAGATAGCTTCCCCTTACGGCCTTCAAATTTTTTCTACATTTAACGTGCACTAATACAACTGTCATGTGAAAATTTGGAAAATTTGAGGGGTCATTTGACCTTTTAAAGACATTTAAGTGATTTTGTAGCCATTTAATGACCGTAATTCAAACTTGAACTACATGTACATGCAATGGCTAACCATAACGGTTTGAAAAATCGTATTTGTGTACTTGTGTGCGAGTTAATTCCATGTGCAGTAAATTAGAAGGAATTTTTAAACATATTTGTCTCACGGCATGGACACATGCACGGAGTGCCATGGCATTTAAATTCCAAAAAATTAAAAAATAATCAGAAAAACATGAAACCTTGCTTGATGTAACGTCATGCCACCAACATGATGTGGTAAAAAAATTGCCTGTTTGACGAAAGTTTGGACACACACCCCTCACAAACCGAAGCAACTCACTAGAAGGCTCGCGGTTCCGAGAGGGAACAATGCATGTTTGATGACGAACGGGAGATAGCTTCCTCTTACGACCTTGAATTTTTTTTCTACGTTTAACATGCACTAATACAACTGTCATGTGAAAATTTGGAAACTTTCAGGGGTCATTCGACCTTTTAAAGACATTTAAGTGATTTTCTAGCCATTTAATGACCATAATTCAAATTTGAACTACATGTACATGCAGCGGCTAACCATAACGGTTTGAAAATCATATTTGTGTACTTGTGTGCGAGTTAATTCCATGTGCAGTAAATTAGAAGGAATTTTCAAACATATTGGTCTCACGGCATGGACACATGCATGGAGTGCCATGACATTTTAATTCCAAAAAAATTAAAAAATGAACAGAAACATGAAAACTTGCTTGATGTAATATCATGCCACCAAGATGATGTGGTAAAAAATTGGCCTGTTTGACGAAAGTTTGGACACACACCCCTCACAAACCGGAGCAACTCACAAGAAGGCTCGTGGTTCCGAGAGGGAACAATGCATGTTTGATGACGAACGGGAGATAGCTTCCTCATACGGCCTTCAAATTTTTTTCTACATTTAACGTGCACTAATAACAACTATCATGTGAAAATTTGGAAAATTTCAGGGGTCATTTGACCTTTTAAAGACATTTAAGTGATTTTCTAGCCATTTAATGACCGTAATTCAAATTTGAACTACATCTACATGCAACGGCTAACCATAACGGTTTGAAAAATCATATTTGTATACTTGTGTGCGAGTTAATTCCATGTGCAGTAAATTAGAAGGAATTTTCAAACATATTGGTCTCATGGCATGGACACATGCATGGAGTGCCATGGCATTTTAATTCCAAAAAATTAAAAAATGATCAGAAAAACATGAAGCTTGCTTGATGTAATGTCATGCCACCAAGATGATGTGGTAAAAAAATTGGCTTGTTTGATGAAAGTTTTGACACACACCCCTCACAAACTGGAGCAACTCTTTAGAAGGCTCGTGGTTCCGAGAGGGAACAATGCATGTTTGATGATGAACGGGAGATAGCTTCCTCTTACGGCCTTCAATTTTTTGTATATTTAATGTGCACTAATACAACTGTCATGTGAAAATTTGGAAAATTTCAGGGGTCATTTGACCATTTAAAGACATTTAAGTGATTTTCTAGCCATTTAATGACCGTAAATCAAATTTGAACTACATCTACATGCAACGGCTAACCATAACGGTTTGAAAAATCATATTTGTGTACTTGTGTGCGACTTAAGTCCATGTGCAGTAAATTAGAAGGAATTTTCAAACATATTGGTCTCACAACATGGACACATGCATGGAGTGCCATGGCATTTTAATTCCAAAAAATTAAAAAATGATCAGAAAAACATGAAACCTTGCTTGATGTAATGTCATGCCACCAAGATGATGTGGGAAAAAAATTGGTCTGTTTGACGAAAATTTGGACACACACCCCTCACAAACCGGAGCAACTCACTAGAAGGCTCGTGGTTCTGAGAGGGAACAATGCATGTTTGATGATGAACGGGAGATAACTTCCTCTTACGGCCTATAAATTTTTTCTATGTTTAACGTGCACTACTACAACTGTCGTGTGAAAATTTGGAAAATTGTAGTGGTCATTTGACCTTTTAAAGACATTTAAGTGATTTTCTAGCCATTTAATGACCGTAATTCAAATTTGAACTACATCTACATGCAACGGCTAACCATAACGGTTTGAAAAATCATATTTTTACTTGTGTGCGAGTTAAACAATCATCAGACGATGTAAATATCTGGTGTTCAAAAAAGAAAGTGTAAAGATCTGGCAAGACAACCGGCCCCCACACGATTGGCACTCTATTTCGTGCCTCGAGATTTGGTAGGTGAGTGGCGGGGCTTATTAATCAGACACGGATTTTGCTGCAGGAATCATGTATAATTCATACTACAGTACTCGTAAATTCTGGCGACCGGCATGTGTACTATTCCCGTCGATCTAGATCTGGCCGCCAATAAATACTACCTTGCTCACGTCGTCCCGCCTACATTCTCATCTACTTCCTCCCCTTTGCTCACCCTCTCCCTCTCTCTCTCTCTCTCTCTCAAATCTCTGCCATGGCGCCGCCGGTCTGCCCACGCGCCGACAAGGAGTCACCGCCCCCCGAGGATGCTCACTCTAAGAGCAGCGACGAGGACCCCTACGCGCCGCCGGACGAGGTTGCGCTGGACCCCCCAACTTTGGATTGGTTTTGGGGGCAGTACAATCTTTATCTATGGAAGTCGCTGCCGCCGACTGAGAAAGCCAGAAAAGTGGCGTTCAAGAAGGAGATACCGGAGGAGGAAGCCAGGTACCAGGCAGCCTGTGAAGCCCGTAATGCCGCCTGGAAAAAGGAGGCGGTGGAGCTTTGGGGGCGAGCGTGTCGTCATGCGGAGGTGTTGGAAATATGCCCTAGAGGCAATAATAAATTGGTTATTATTATATTTCCTTGTTCATGATAATCGTTTATTATCCATGCTAAAATTGTATTGATAGGAAACTCAGATACATGTGTGGATACATAGACAACACCATGTCCCTAGTAAGCCTCTAGTTGACTAGCTCGTTGATCAATGGATGGTTACGGTTTCCTGACCATGGACATTGGATGTCGTTGATAACGGGATCACTTCATTAGGCGAATGATGTGATGGACAAGACCCAATCCTAAGCCTAGCACAAGATCGTGTAGTTCGTTTGCTAAGAGCTTTTCTAATGCCAAGTATCATTTCCTTAGACCATGAGATTGTGCAACTCCCGGATACCGTAGGAATGCTTTGGGTGTACCAAACGTCACAACGTAACTGGGTGGCTATAAAGGTGCACTACAGGTATCTCCGAAAGTGTCTGTTGGGTTGGCACGAATCGAGACTGGGATTTGTCACTCCGTGTAAACGGAGAGGTATCTCTGGGCCCACTCGGTAGGACATCATCATAATGTGCACAATGTGACCAAGGAGTTGATCACGGGATGATGTGTTACGGAACGAGTAAAGAGACTTGCCGGTAACGAGATTGAACAAGGTATCGGGATACCGACGATCGAATCTCGGGCAAGTAACATACCGATAGACAAAGGGAATTGTATACGGGATTGATTGAATCCTCGACATCGTGGTTCATCCGATGAGATCATCGAGGAGCATGTGGGAGCCAACATGGGTATCCAGATCCCGCTGTTGGTTATTGACCGGAGAGTCGTCTCGGTCATGTCTGCATGTCTCCCGAACCCGTAGGGTCTACACACTTAAGGTTCGGTGAAGCTAGGGTTATAGAGATATTAGTATGCGGTAACCCGAAAGTTGTTCGGAGTCCCGGATGAGATCCCGGACGTCACGAGGAGTTCCAGAATGGTCCGGAGGTAAAGATTTATATATGGGAAGTCTTATTTTGGTCGCCGGAAAAGTTTCGCACTTTATCGGTATTGTACCGGGAGTGCCGAAAGGGGTCCGGGGGTCCACCAAGGGGGTCCACCAGCCCCGGGGGGGCACGTATATGTGATGATATTATATATATTCTATGATGAACTAATGAACAATTAATATATATATATATATATATATTATGAATCCATTTTCTATCTATTTGTGTATACAAATTTGAATCTAGCTGTCATCATCCACATATACAGAATGGAAAGCGTATACACACACATTGAAACAGAACATATAAGAACGGAAAACAGAGTACACACATTGAAACAGAGCAATAAACTGAGCAATACTATCCAAGGTAAACATATAAGCTCGAGGATGTGACGGCCATGTTCCTCTACTGCGCCCAGGTGGACACCTGGGCCAAGGAGGTGGTCGAGCCTACCGACCAGCGCGTTGGCATCGAGCGGGCCGCGGACAAGGCAAACGGCGTGACCCATGTGAACGGCGCGGCGGGCGCCCGGTGCAAGTACGGCGCGGCCGGCCTCTGGTGCAAGTACAGTGCAGAGGGCCACTGCCCACCCTGGCGAGGAATGGGGGTACTGACGGGACGTGTACCGAGCTGTGACGCCCTGTCAACAGCAGGCAAGCGCCGATGGATCCGCTCTTGCTATGCGGTGCGCCGCGCCTCTCGCTCTGCGGTGCTCCAATGGTCCCGCCATGCGGTGAGCCGCAGCCTATCGGCGCGGACGCGCCTAGCTTACTCTACGGCGAGCTGCAGCCTCTCGGCGCTGACATGCCTATCTTGATCCGCGGCGCTGAAGCGCCATGCACCAACGGTCTGCTCAACCCTGGCGATGACGCACATCACGGCATCGTCCATCATGTTGCCGGGGAGTGCCTCGGCCTCGACCGACCATGGCGCCTACTCGTTTTCCTCGTCGACAAGGTTGATGGCAGAGGCAGCGCTTTGGTGGGTTGGCGTGCTTGGAAAAGGTGGTTGTGCTACAGATTGCGCTTGTTGCCTCCGTGCGTCGCGCACCGCCTAGGTTTATGCGCAATATCGCTGGGTGGCGGGAAACCGGTGAGGAAATGGCAGGAAACGGTGGCGTGTTCATAAAATGCCATCAATTAATGGAAACTTAGAATAGAAGGAACATCGAGCTAGCACAAGAAGTAGATGATGATCAGATGATCGTTTAACCTAGTTAATTATGCATGTAATAGTTTACTTTGGTGTGTGGAAATGTCATGTGTGCACTAGCCACCTATGTAATTTGATGTGTGCCGCGTATTACACACATCTTGTTTATGTGAAACGTTTGTGTTCTCTTGGCTCAACACAAACAGTTTATCGGAATGAACTCTATGCCCTCCATTGCACACACCTAGATCTGGCTGAACCGTTTCTGTTGCGTTGCCTAATCGAAAACAGTGCATCCGAGTGAAACGTATGTCGTATATCGCACACAGACCTTGATCTGGCTAACCGTTTCTTTTGTGTTGCCTTATCACAAACAGTTCATCCGACTGAACTGTATGCCGTATATCCCACATGCCTTCATCTGGCTGCCCGTTTCTTTTGTTCTACCACATCGCAAACAGTTAATTGAACTGAACCATATGCCCCTCATCGCACACGCAACTAAAATCTGGACCGTGTTTGATGTATCCTTCATCGCAAATGTTTTGCATCTTTTTTGACGGTTTTTTACATCACCGTTTGCGATTAATGCATCGCACACAGTTTTGTCAAAGGGTCTCTGATCATAGTGTCGCGTTAGCAGCATGCTGCAGTAGTGATGGAGCGCAAGTGCATCATCTATGGTCCTTAATTACTTGATGCAGCTGATAGAGGAGACATGGACGTCTCCGTTTCTGGATGAGGAGCTTATCACTGGGGACTTAGTGTCTCATGATGTTATTCAGCTGAGGCAGAAGGAGAAGTGGGGGACTTCTGCTCCTGCTCTCCCAGAGAGTGACTTTGTCAGGTCTGATGAGGATGACGAGCCGGACTATGAGCCACCGTCAGAGGAGCCCTCTTGGGCTAGAAGCTTAAGTAGAAGATGAAGAAGTTGTTCTTCTTATAGGCTAAGGGACACTACAAGGCTCACGTGGAAGCAAAGAAGGCCCAAAGTCGTGACAAGGTCATCATGAGGCAAGTTGGCCTCGACCCTGCTAGTTGCTCCGAGGACAGGATCACTGACGAGGATGCTTGGATCAGACAACACTACCCATGGACTGATTCTGATGAGGGCACTGGAGGTCCATCACCTGCTGCAGAGGAGTCTGAGGAGGAGCACGATTGGTGATATCATGGAGTACTGCTACCACCCTCGTTCTTAGGTGTACTCTCCGCTCTTTTGGTGTCTCGATGCCAAAGGGGGAGAGAGTTCAGGGATTTGCTGTGTCCTGGGTCGAGTGTGTGTCCTCTTATTTGCCGTTGCTTTCCTCGCTCGAACTATTTCATTTGCTTTGGTTTGTGTCTGTCTTATGAGTTTGAGATCATATGTTGAAGACATATGTGCTACCCTATATCTATCTATTATGTCGAGTACTTCATGTTATTATTTCCCGTTGCATGTGAGATGTATCTTATGGTTATGCCCTTATCCATTTGCTCACATGTTATTACTTGCCTGCTATCTTGCTTATTATGTTTTTGCAAGTATTGCTCGGTCTATAGAATGTCGGGGGAGTGTTGATGCTAAATGTGTGTACTTTGCATTCCAAAAGCATATCTAAGGTAGTGCACACATCTAGGGGGAGCCTTCTATATTATGTAGACTATGGGTTTGCACACCTCGTTGCTATATCTTTAGTGCAAATCCCATGTTGTCATCAATCCACCAAAAAGGGGGAGATTGTTAGGGCATATGTATCCCTAAGTGGTTTTGGTGATTGATGAAAATGTGTTCGCGGACTAATCGTGTGCATTGAGCAGTTCAGATTATCAAACATATGGCTCAAGACGATTTGTGCCCCTCGGAGTTTCAGAGTGAAGACGGTTTTCTTTCCCGTGTTTCTTTTTCGATGGACTTGAGTCGTAGGGAAAATCGTACTATCAAGAGGGGGTCCGCTTCGGAAAGTGAAAGTGCAACTAATCCCCAGGTGGTTTTGGTAGTTCATAACATATAGCTCATTGAACTAATATCCTTTCAAGATAAATATTTCAAGAAGTTCAATGAATGGCATGGCATGGACTAGAGATGTGGATCCCTCAAAATGCTAAGGACACATATTGGCAAAAGCTCAAGACTCTTCATTTCTATTTTAGTGATCCAAGATCACATTGAGTCCATAGGAAAGCCAATACTATTAAAAGGGGATGAGGTGCTGCTTAATGGCTTGCTTGCTCAAATTCTTAGTGATATTGCTCCAAAGCCCTCAACCACTTTCTACATCCAAATATGTCAAAACCCTAAACTACAACTCGGCCCCACCGATATTTCCTACCCGGCGCCACCGAGTTCATATGACATAGCCACTGCCACAAACCCTAACAATTCGGTTTCACCGATACGGGTCTCGATCTCACCGAGATGGCCTTGCCAATGCTCTGTGACTTGTTGCATTTATTTCGGTCTCACCGAGTTGGCTTGACATTCTCTCTGTTGCCTTATTGCTTCACTTCGGTCTCACCGAGTTGATGCAATCGGTGTCACCGAGATGATGTTTGCCCTAAAGCCATAGCACACCAGTCTCACCGAGTTGTTCTAGTCGGTCCCACCGAGATTCCTAATGTTCACATTTTGAACTAATCGGTCCCACCGAGTTTAGCTATTCGGTCTCACCGAGATTGGTCAAATGTGTGTAACGGTTGGATTTTGTATGGAGGCTATTGTCGGTGTCAAAACCGGCCGATCTCGGGTAGGGGGTCCCGAACTGTGCATCTTAGGATCGAAGGTAATAGGAGACAAGGGGGACACGATGTTTACCCAGGTTCGGGCCCTCGTAATGGAGGTAAAACCCTACTTCCTGCTTGATTGACTTTGATAAGTATAGGGGTTACAAGAGTTGATCTACCTCGAGATCGTAATGGCTAAACCCTAGATGTCTAGCCTATGGAAATTCTGATTGCCTCTACGGACTAACCCCTCCGGTTTATATAGACACCGGAGGGGCCTAGGGTTGTACAGGGTCCGTTTACAAAAGAAGGAAACTATACATCCGAACGCTAATCTTGCCATCCACGCAAAGGAGAGTCCTATCCGGACACGGGGGAAGGTCTTCTACCTTGTATCTTCACGGCCATAAGTCCGACCCATAACACACGGCCCGGACACCCGAGGACCCCTTAATCCAGGACTCCCTCAGTAGCCCCCGAACTTGCCTTCAATGATGACGTAGTATCCGACTTTGCAACGCGGGTTCTCCATTATACTTCGGACCACTGACAATCTGGCTCTGACCTCAATGTTCTGCCTTTATGATTCCTTCCTGTTGTCGCTTCGATTTCCACGCGTCGGGTGAATACGAACGGTCCGTGATTTTTTGTAAATAAGCCCCTCACCACGCTCGGATGGCATCTATATAAGGAGATTTAGATCCCCAAATGACATCTCACACCGCGCAAAATAAAAACCGTCAAGATTAGCTACGAACAAAGCCTTCCAACATGGCCAGTGCTCCAGGCTCCTCTTCGCGCCCCCATGGCCCTCAAGAGGGTGATTGGCAGAGCTGCTCAGTGCCTCATCTTCAGCTGAGTCGACTCCAGACGCAGGGCTATCTTCCCCTCGCAGATCTAGTCTCCGTTCGAGCGGGTTTGGCCTCAATCGGCAACGATGCGATGGCTGAGAATTTCCCCAACCCCAATAAGGAGGAGAGGGTGTGCTTCATCCCATTCTTGCTGCGGGGCCTTGGATTTCCAATCCATCCCTTTCTCAGGGGCCTATTGGAATTTTAAGGCATCCAACTGCACAACCTTACCCCAGGTTCGATTCTGCACATCTCAGGTTTCGTTGCCCTCTGCGAACTATTCTTAGGCATCGAGGCCCATTTTCAACTATGGAGGAACTTCTTTTGCCTTGTTCCCCTCCATCGAGGAGGCTCCATATTTGAAGTGGGCGGTGCCGAAGTATGGTGTATAGCCGGATCCGGATACCTCATAGGAACTCCCAAAGAGGTATATCCAAAGCGGTCTTCGGAATGGTTCTACATGGATGACGTCCCACTGCCAGACCCAGTTCGGCGCGGCCTTCCTGAATTTTCCAGTGCTCCTTTAAAGAAGCGCCTCAACTGGCATCCCCGAAGTCCCAAGGAAGAGGACAGTGCGGAGATAAAGAGGTTGGTCAGCAAGGTCAGGTTGTTAGCCCATACCGAGCTCTCGATAGTCGAGGTCATGGCTATTGCAATAAAGAGGTGTGTCCAGCCTCTCCAATCCAGAGTAACTCCCTTATGGTGTTACAACGGAGAAGATGACGTGTCCCGTTATAGACGAAAGGGTCCGGATACCCCAGCCGAACTGGCCACAATCTTGGTCGATCTGTATAAGGGTGAGAAAGAAGAGTTCATCTGCTTAAACTTCCGGGAAGGCTACTCCATGTACAACCCCATTGAATGGGTAAGATTCTGATCGCCTGCGTCATTTTATTGCTGTTACAGATACTAATCAAATTTGCTCTTTGCTGCCATAAACAGTCATCGAGGAAGATGACCGAGGACGTCCACTGTCCCGCTCCACAGCCAGAGGATCATAACCGCGATCGAGACCCTGGCTTTCGCGAGGATCCGGATATACACATAGAGTTCGATGATGGGGTATTTTATCAGGCGAGCCTTGATGGCTCGGAAGTGGCTATCACCGCGGACTACCCCCGCCTCTATCCCTTTTGCATCGTAAGTATTCAGAGGGCTCTTAAAAGGAAATCCCTATTTGCACTTATGCCCATTATACTGATCCGAATTGTAATAGGATCGGCGCTCGGCGGACCGTACCTCCCCCAGGACAGCCCCCACACGGGGTAGTCGTTCGAAGCGAAGGGGGACCGGGAGTGCCCAGAAACCTCATGTGACGCCCCCAATTCAATCATACACTAATCATACACGCAAACGTGTACGATCAAGATCAGGGACTCACGGGAAGATATCACAACACAACTCTAAAAATAAAATAAGTCATACAAGCATCATAATACAAGCCAGGGCCTCAAGGGCTCGAATACAAGTGCTCGATCATAGACGAGTCAGCGGAAGCAACAATATCTGAGTACAGACATAAGTTAAACAAGATTGCCTTAAGAAGGCTAGCACAAACTGGGATACAGATCGAAAGAGGCGCAGGCCTCCTGCCTGGGATCCTCCTAAACTACTCCTGGTCGTCGTCAGCGGACTGCACGCAGTTGTAGGCACCTCCACTGTAGTAGGAGTCGTCGTCGACGGTGGCGTCTGGCTCCTGGGCTCCGGCATCTGGTTGCGACAACCAGGTAGAAGGGAAAGGGGGAAAAGAGGGAGAAAAGCAACCGTGAGTACTCATCCAAAGTACTCGCAAGCAAGGAGCTACACTACATATGCATGGGTATATGTCTAAAGGGCCATATCGGTGGACTGAACTGCAGAATGCCAGAATAAAAGGGGGATAGCTAATCCCGTCGAAGACTACGCTTCTGGCCACCTCCATCTTGCAGCATGTAGGAAAGAGTAGATGGTAAGTTCACCAAGTAGCATCGCATAGCATAATCCTACCCGGCGATCCTCTCCTCATCGCCCTGCTAGAGAGCGATCACCGGGTTGTATCTAGCACTTGGAAGGGTGTGTTTTATTAAGTATCCGGTTCTAGTTGTCATAAGGTCAAGGTACAACTCCGGGTCGTCCTTTTACCGAGGGACACGGCTATTCGAATAGATAAACTTCCCTGCAGGGGTGCACCACATAAACCAACACGCTCGATCCCATTTGGCCGGACACACTTTCCTGGGTCATGCCCGGCCTCGGAAGATCAACACGTCGCAGCCCTACCTAGGCACAACAGAGAGGTCAGCACGCCGGTCTAAATCCTATGGTGCAGGGGTCTGGGCCCATCGCCCATTGCACACCTGCACGTTGCGAGGGCGGCCGGAAGCAGACCCAGCAACCTCCATTACAAAGGAAGTCATGTTATGCGGTCCAATCTGGCGCGCGCCGTTGAGTCGCTGACATCACGAAGGCTTCGGCTGATACCACGATGTCGAGTGCCCATATCTTTCCCACGTAGTTGGTTAGTGCGTATAAACCAAATGGCCAGACTCAGATCAAATACCCAGAACTCGTTAAGCGTGATATTTTGAAGTAACCGCGGACGCCGACCAAGGCCAGGCCCACCTCTCTCCTAGGTGGTCTCCACCTGCCCTGTCGCTCCGCCACAAAGTAACAGTCGGGGGCCGTCGGGAACCCAAGCCCACCTCTACCGGGATGGAGCCACCTGCCCCTTCAGCCCCCATCTCCGAACAGTATCATAAGTAACGTAACATTATAAAGTATATAGCATATGCCCGTGATCACCTCCCGAAGTGATCACGGCCCAGTAGTATAGCATGGCAGGCGGACAAGAGTGTAGGGCCACTGATGGAACACTAGCATCCTATACTAAGCATTAGGATAGCAGGTAAGGGTAACAACTGTAGCAACAATGACAGGCTATGCAGCAGATAGGATTAACCGAAAGCAGTAACATGCTACACTACTCTAATGCAAGCAGTAGAGAGAAGGAATAGGCGATATCTGGTGATCAAGGGGGGGCTTGCCTGGTTGCTCTGGCAAGAAGGGGTCGTCAACAACGTAGTCGATCGGGGCAGCAGCGGCGTCAGTCTCGTAGTCTACCGGAGAATAAGAGGGGGAAGAAACAGTAAATACGGAGCAAACACAGCATCACAAAACATAACAAGGCAATACGCGGTGCTAGGGGTGACCTAACGCAGTACTAGGTGCTACCGGCGAAGGGGGGAAACATCCGGGAAAGTGTTCCCGGTGTTTGGCATTTTCGGACAGATGAAATGGAGGGGGATTGTTACATGTTCGCTATGCCAGGGACGTGTGGCGGACGAACCGACTGCGTATTTGGATTCGTCTCGAAATTCTGAGACACTTTCATGTACAAAGTATTTTCATCGGAGTTACGGTTAATTTTTTTATGATTTTCCAAAGTTTTAAGTATTTTCTAAAATTTCTGGATTTATTATATTTAGTTTAATCCGAATTGACCAAGTCAATTTGACTAGTCAAAAGCGTATGCATGGCCCACATGTCACAGGCTGTACCTAAAAATAAATAAAACTAACCTAATTAAATGGGACCCACGTGTCATAGGCTTAGATATTTTTATCTAATTTATCTTATCTAACCATATGGCCTATACACTACACCTAACCACTAATTAGCCTAACTACTAGTACTAATTAGCTATTAACCTAAACAGGGCCGGCCTCATCCAGAGATCCAGCCGGCCACACACACATGGCCTCACACACACACGCTGCACACACACACACGGCACACTACACAGGGCCGGCCAGAGGCACACAGCCGTGGCACAGCCGGCCACACACGGCACACACACACACAACCCGTCCATGACCATGGCCATGGCCAACAGCAGTGGCAGTATCAGGCAACGGCGTTGGAGGCAGCAAGCAGCGGCAGCAAACGACAGCGGAATAGCAAGCAGCAGCAGTTAAGCATAAGCAACACAGCCAACAGCAGCAGCGTGGCTAGGAGCAGTTCAGCAGCAGCAGGCGAGCGCAGCAGGGGAGCCCGGCAGCGAACGACTGTGGACGCGCGCGGCACACGGGGTGCGGGCGGCCAAGGCAGCAGGCGAGGGCGGGGCATGGCCAGGGCGCGGGCTGGCAGGCAGCGGTGCACGCGGACGGGGCCCTACTCAGGCTAGTGCGCACGGACGCGAAGCTTCGGCCATGGCGACCGAAGCACGGGGACGACGATACGGCGACGAAGCAAGGGGGTAGTAGGAGGAATGGAGGAGCAGCTCACCGGGAGGTCATAGACGAGCTCGAGATGGCCGGGGAGGCCCGGTGGTGGAGATCGATGGCGGGGACGCGCGACGACCGTGGCGGGAAGAAGAGGCGATGGCGAGGCTATGCGGTGTCCTAGCTTGAGCTGGCCCCCGGGACGGACGAAGGAGAGAGTGGCGGTCCTCCTGGATGTCCCCAGGTGGCGCGGGGAGCTTCCGGTGCGCGCGAACGACGACGGCACGGCGACGGTGGCGTCGGGTGTGGATGGGGAAGAGAGCAGCGGCGCGTGTGGGGAGAAAGGGGGAAGCTAGGGTCCGTCGGGGGCGTGGGCGTGTTCTTATACATCTCTAGGGGTTCGCCGGATGCACGACACGGCGGCAAGGATGGCCATGGAGGCGGGGATGGCCGCCACGCACAAGCCTCTGCCTCCTCTCTGTACTATACAGAGGAGGGAGAAAAAGGCTGGTGGTGGGCTTGGGCTGCCCACTGTAGCACTAGGCCTATAGTGCACGGTGGTCTTCCTCTTTTGTTTATTTTTCTTTTATATTTTTTGTCTTGTAATTTTCTTCATCGCTTTGTATTTTAATTTAATACCCCAAAAGTTTTCTTGAAACTAAAACTTGTCACATAACTAGTACGCAATGTTTTGAGCTAGCACACAAGATTTCAAGTGATTTGGAAAATACATAAACATTTGTTTATTTTTAAAAGGCTATTTTAGTTGTTACATGGGACTAATCGGTGAGTCAAATGATATTAGTTTCTACATGTCAATTAGTGAAAAATTTGCAACATCTCCAACATTTGTAGTTCTTATATTTGAAAACTTTTGTTGTTTGCCTATATTTTAAATTTGAATTTGAATCGTTTTGAACTAACGCGAGTTTATCTACAGTAACCGAGATGACGTGGCATCAGTAGCAGAGGTTTACTGTAGCTTAATTATCCGGGCGTCACACCTCACCGCCCTCTAAGAGGTACGTCCGCTTTAATACATGCCTGGGTATGAGTCCGGATTATTCAAAGTCTCCTTTATTCTTAATGCCAGGAGAAACACGCGGCAGACGGTGGAAAAACGCCCTGTTAGCCGAATGTCTGCCAATCCGGTACCGAACTCGTCAACTAGGACGGGAGCTGATGCAATGCCAGTTCCACCGCCTCATGAGGATTCAGACGACGTATCTGTCACGAATTCCGAAGTGGAGAGCGCGATGAATCACCATCTATTGAAAGAGGGCATGCGCGCTTCGGCCTTTTCCGAGTCAGAATTTACTGCACTCAGTTCGGTAGATGCATACCTCTGAGCAGCTCGAGACGGACTTGCCGGAGTCATTCAGTTGTTCTCAAAGGACATACAGGTAAAAATTTATGCAACTTGAATAGTAATATGCCAGTAGCCCCCGAGACTTGAAGCGGTGAAGCAAACCGATTTAAGGATCGATAATATCTGCAGGTTCTTAAAGAAAAGAACACTGCGCTAGCCTAGGAGCTGAAAACCAACCAGACGCAGCTGAATGCTGTCACCGCCGAACTGGTAGAAATGAAAAAGATCGCAGTGGGCGCGTCTGGGGATAAAAATCATGAGGGGAAGAAAAACAAACAATCCGAAGAGATGGAGAGCTTAAGGGCTCAGTTATCGGCCGCGCAGAAAGAAAATGAAAAACTGAAGGGCGGCATGTTCGGTATGTGTTTCCCCTTTTTTTATGCAAAACCCCTCTGGGCTCTCATGTTTGGTCCATAGTTCGGAATGTCATGACTTTGTTGACACAGGCCTGTTGACTGGTCGACCGGAGGAAGAAGTATCCGGATTTCAAGGTGACGTGCTAAAGGAACTGTCCGCGGTACATGCTCGGGCCCGAAAAGCCATGAAGAGTATGGTGAAGGCTTTATGGCCATCTGATACCCCTCCAGAAAGTATGGAGGGCTTGACAAACCTGTTCAAAGGTGCCCGGCGCCGGTTCGAGCTATGGAACACATCCGCCTGCCGTGAAGGCGCACGAGAAGCCTGGGCCATGGTGAAGACATGCTTCACCAAACTGGATCCAAATCATATGGCCCGAGTGGGACCACAAGGACCAAACGGGAAAGAAATTCCATTGAACTTGGTGTATGACCAAGTAATGATAGCTGCGAAATATTCGCAGGAAGACTGTAGGTTAGACAGTCTTATAGATGGAATAGATAAGGAATAGGTTTTTGATATAATGTATTAATGTACGTTTATGATCAACCTGTGTCTTTATCCGAACATGAGAAAAGTTTTGTCATCGCAGGCTTTCGGCTTTAACCTCCGAACCAAAATGATGGAGTGTTTCCGGATTCTTATTCGAAATGAAAAGAAGTATTTACTATGTCCGGAAACCAGGCAACCCAGTCATAATGCTCGAACAGACAAAAAATAGAGTTCAGGATGTATGTTATATTACGTGTGTAAGAAACATCTTCTAAGGAAAATAGTTCCGTTAAGGGTTCCTTTCCTTGGGTCGGCATACTATAATTACGCGTGCTAGGGCGTGTGATCCGTAATACGGAAAAAACTGTCTCGCACTGTTTAAGGTGGTTACAATAATGTAACAATCTGTCGTTTGATTGCCGACCAATTATTCTCTTAAGAACGCTAGCTTTCGGCTTCACCCGTCTGAGGTACATGTCCGGATAACCCAGTTGTAACAATCGCAGAGGTGCTCCCTTTACGCCCTAGCCGAACAATTAGGAATGTAGGGCATAAGCACAGGAGCAAGGCAACCCAGCTTGACAAAAACTTAAGTCATAGAGGTGCATATAATGGCAAAAAGATGTATATGAACAAACGACACATATATTGTAAGCTCTAGGCTCGGAATCTCTTCTCTATTCCTAATGTCTCAGTTGGTAGTCTTCGTTCCGGGTTTATTTTCGTCCCACCTTCCACTTTCGTCGGGTTTTTTCGTTGGTTTTTTTGCCATCCAGGTGCCGCCCCGGCCCCGGCCATCCAGGTGCCGCCGACCCACGCACGCCGCCGCTCCACGCGCGTGGTCTGCCCCTCCACGCCTCCATGCGCCGCTGCAGCCCACGCACGCCATCTGCCCCTGTAAACCTCCACGTGCCGCCGATGAGTTCGTCGTTGCCGATGGGATCGCCACAAGGTGAGTTGAATCAACCTAGCACACAACGCGGTGATTGGGAGATGGGATCTTCTGTTGCCCAGGGATGTACATCTGATTTTAAGAATATCATCTGAGTCCTGCGTCCCTTTAGCCTCCTCCCCTCCAACCTCCATGGCTCTGTGATGAAATCAAGGTTGACTGATGTTTGATATGAACAGAATAAAGTCTACAGGTCAAAGGGAAAATAGAATGGGCTTCCATATGATGGATGTACATGGGGGAAATAAGTCTGATATCTTGGTGTTTCAATCTCAGATTGAATTCTTCAACAAGATTTAGTCCAGGAGCAAGTCTACTGAGAAGAGCAAGGGTGTCGATCATGAATTTTTGTTTTAGTTGACTGTAGGTTTCATGTGGTATGTTTCCAGGTTCGTTCTTTGAATTTGTTTTCTTGTTAACTTCTGACGCTATAGATTTTATATCAGTAAAAGTGTCATCCTTGGTGATAAGATGGGACTATATTAGAGCTATTATTAGTGTATGCTAGACTGGATCAAATGTGGACATAAAAATGCAACAAAACTGCAAGTCCACATCTGATTCAACACACTTCCACTGTAGTGTTTGAGTGCATATACTGATGTTCTTTGATCAACATAGGGTGATGCTTGGTAGTTACCCCTCTCTCAGCCTTGCAAAGTTTGGGAGTGTGAATTTGCAACTTGGACACCTCATAGAATGTTGGTCCGAATATTCGAAATTGATCATGTATATATCCCTAGCAGATCTAAGATGTCACTACTCTTTTTTTGGTTGTCAGGAAATGTATTTTTGATCTCAGCTTCTAATGATGAAAAGAAGTAGTCAAGAATAAAATTTGATGTCCTTTGGCACCTTACAAGATGATAAACATCAACACTGATGTTCTGTTGTTCTGATAACTGCAAAATAGGAATGCATGGTACTTATGTAACCACATATGTTTCCTTCTTCACTTTTGGGAGGATATTTCTTACACCCTTTATATTGACTTGTCCCTGATCGTAATATTGCAGCATCAATGGGCATGAAGGGCGTGGGTTGAAGACCAATTATTCTACATTGTTCGGGCTATTTAAAGGTAACTGTACTAAACATCCTGTTCTTACTGCTCTTTACTCTTTAGTTAATACCATCAGTGTGGCATTCCTCCTTTTTAACGTTCTTTTAGTTAGTAGCAGTATTTTTGAAGTGTTTCTACCATTTCTCTGGAGGTTCTAGCGGTGTTCACGATATTAGGCTGTAATTGTTGCCAGCCTGATCTTGGTAAATTTTCCTTGCTTAGTCTTAATATTGAAACTTGCTCGGAGGATCCAACCAAGGCCACATTTTTGATAAATAAGATGCAAGATTCTATTCTGTCAACAGGCTTTGATGTGTCATCAGCAGCTCTATTGCAAGTCTCTAGCGTCGACTTACCCCAGTTCCTTCGGTTCAGATGCCGTTTCCTAATTGCTAGAGCTGCAAGGGTACATATTTACTTCCTTATCATCCTTGAGTCATGTTATCTGCGAGGGTACTTAATTGCTTACATGTTTGCAATTTCTATGTCGCTTCTTTGCTACAAAATGTAACATGTGATTTATCTTTTGCCAATCTTCGTCAAAGTGTTTTTGTTTATACATTGCAGGAACCCATAAGCCAATAGTATTAGATTTGGATGGCTTTCCAGGGATTGAAGTGGTTGGAGCTGCAGGCCGAACTCAAATTATTTGTTTTTTCAATACCATTTGTTAATTCAATTGCAAACATTGTGGTACACGTATTATGCTAATAGGTAAAGCTTCTGTTATTTACACCTTTTTTTATTTAACAAAATTGAATGTACAATTAGACGTTTAAGTAAGTTTTCTTTGTGTAGATACACCATCTAGCCTTACTCACGCCCAACTCTTTTTATCATTCACTTCCAACTATATTTTTCACTTTGTGTAGATAAAGACATGTCCCAATCTTCTTGGTCTGCTCACGTATGGTATGCATGAATCTCTAAGAATAATGTGGAATCATCTCATCTTCATGCTACTTCGCCAAGCAAGCTTACATATTTTTTGATCTATAGTTCATTTTTAATACAGGAGGCGATCTGAATTAAAGGAAGAACTCTATGTTGTCTGCTTGAATCAATTGTTCATCTCTACATTAACGAATAGGTATGGAGTTGCTTACTGTTACTTCAAATTATCAAGATTATCTGATACTTGGTATTTAGTGATTAACATACCACTAAATATAATATCTCATGGTATGGGGAAATGCAGAAGAATTTGTTCAGACTTCAGAAATGTGTGGTTGAGGAGACAGGAACACACAGCAGTCTGCACTACACACTTGACATACGTGCAAAGGTGAAAATTTCCCTTTTCTTGGTGCTTCTAATTATTGATGTCTCATGGTTAGGATAATAAGTATGTACTTTGTGATGCTTTTGTTTTGATACAGTTTGCATTATATATTATAGTTATATTTTGTCAGATGACATTTTTTTGTTATTTCTGATTAGAGCTTGCTGTGTCCATGTATAAATATTTTTGGGAGCGTACTATGACATTTCTGTGCCACGACACATTTGGTTTAGGTTTTTTAGAGCAAATAGGTGTATATATCATGATAATCGTTTTCTAAGCATGTTCATGAATATTACGTTTATGCTGGATCATTCCGAATTTTACTAACCTTGCCGGTAATGCATCTGTGCATGATCTTAATTGTTTGAATATTATCATTCAACATGAATGGGTGGCCTCACAACCAATATATAGTTGTACCTCAGTGGAACAACTTCATGTTAAACTGACGTACCAATCTGGCATATTGGCCCATCTGTACGTGGGAGGTTTTTTGGTGATATAATCATGCAGGTTAACCATCCATGCAATTGAAGTGACACGTCTAGATTTTTGGGGAAAAGTTGTGGTATATTCCCCGCATCTGCTCTTCATTGTCATAGCTACTTTGCTACCTCCCTGCAATCTGTATGAGTTGTGCGGTCTGATGCTTTTGAGTGAGAACACGCCTGATATGATTTACTTCTTTCTGCCCTGAATTAACAAGATGCTCAGTAACATTGTCTTGAAAAATAATGTATGCGAATGTGGATGTCAGATTGTTTTAAGGATTTGATTATGGTAGTTTTACCTATGACGATAACAAAATACAAAAGACACACACACTCACACACAAGTACTACTGAATTATGTTTTTCTATAGGTCATCAGATATGTTTGTGGAGGCTTTGGCTAGCAAATTTGTTAATTTTTGCACATAATATCCAATTAGGTTTGCCAGATTTATTTTTTCATTCTATTAGTTGCAGGCCTCATATGATAACTTGCTTTCCTTTTGCCCGCAGGATCTTCACTAAGATATATCGAGCAGAGCTCATCACGACATCCTGTGACGTTCTCAACCATGTTATCCTTCACGATAAACATATTTTGAAGGAGACAAGAGAGCATCCAAGCACGACCATGTTGAACTTGATGTCTTGCTGCAGTACAAGCGGCTGTTGTCCCTTGATCCAGGTATGATTTCCGAAGATTATTTCACTAATTAGCTATACCCAGTGTAGATCTGGCACGTCCACTTCTAAATGAACAAGATATTTCAAGGTGATGCATCGTGTCGTGGTCGTTGTCTGTGCTATCCGTCTTCCTCATTTGTGCTAATTTGATTACTCTTTTTTGAAGGCAGTGCATCGTCGGGTTTCTCATAACATGTTGGTAGATTTTATTTATTGTCTTCTTAAGAAATAGATCGACCCAAAACATTGTTCATATTTACAGGTTGATTATTTTCGTAGATTTATAATCCAAATACATGACCCAGTACAAGATTACGAGCTTGGAGTCGTCCTTCTTGTTTGGGAGGGCAGATTTGGTACTAAACACTTAATTGGTGTTGATAGACTTGTACTGTGAAAAATAATGGTAATATGAACAGACTGATAGTGGTATACATAGGGTGACAAGGAGTTATTATTTTCATTCCTATATGCAACTTTTCTGGCACTAACCAATAGTATTGTGCTGCCAGAACACTGTATGCTTAGTATTGATTAAATTTTATTATCAGCAAGTCATATGCCTTGGTTTGGTGGTACACACCGCAAGAGCTCCTTAAATTTAGGGACACATCAAGCCACAGTTTCATGGTTCTCAAGAACATTTATCTCGAGAAAATTCTAAATATTTTGATACCAAATTTGTCTTTTCGTCATCCCATTTTTCTGATGTAAGTTGGATGACCTTCATTCAGTTAGAAGTATAAGAACAGTAACAGCTGCTGAAGGGTTTTATTAAGTTAGAAAAAAACTTCCACAAAATCTTGTCACCAATAAAATTTACCTATAAAGGAATCATTTTAGAAAATAGATACAAGATCCTTGTCAGTTTGAGATGTTCAACTCCCAACTTGTCTTCTTTGTTCTGTTCTGTGCAAGTGTATCTTGTTGATTATGTGGATGGTGTACTTGTACATACTAAAATTGCGGGCAAAACAAAGTGATGGATGGTCTACAAGATGATATTGATGAATTAATCTTCAGGGTAAAATAAGCTAACCAACATGCATCTGTTTAGTTTGAAATAATATTGCCTTCAAAATGTATGAGTGCAGTCTTCGCATCTAATGTTGTAGAATCAAACATTGATGTTGCCTTACTAAGCATGTATGTAAATTCTCTTGGGAAGAAAAGGTATTAACTTGCAATTTGCAACATTGTCCCGAAAATACATGAGGTTCACACATATAATCATCTGTTTTATGTGGTTTGTTATTTGTGATCAATGCAAATGCTCAGAATTTTTAAAAGCGTGATCAATGATCTCTATTTATATCAAGATAACTAATGGAAAACTGTCTTTGACAACTTTAAACCTAACTCTCGGCACATTCTAATCTAAAAAGTATGGTACCATCTCATATGATGAATATTACTTTGGCGCACACCTCGTCCCCCTTGATAGCGGCGGTGGATCAACATGAACACTAGGGGAGGGGATCAAGGCGGTGGATTGACATGAACACTAGGGGAGGGGATCAAGGCGGAGAGCGGGGCGGTTGGCGGGGGACTCCTCCTTGGCTGTCTGTACGGAAGTATGGTGTGAAGGACAGAGGGCGCCATGGTGACGATGAGGTGGGCGCCATCTTATTTTAAAGGAGTGGGCTTCAGGGAGAAATGTCCTGCTATGGCGGAAAACCAAGCGGGAAGGGGAGGGTTCGACGGGAAAAGGGAAGGGTATGTTGTGGGGTGAGTTTTTTTTGTAGGACCGAGTGCTGGAGACTATATGGTAGATAGTCTGGACAACCATATTTCTCCATCACATATGGATTAGATTTAGGGGAGCCCGGACTGTCCAGATGGTTGGATTTTGAGGAGCCTGTTGGAAGCTTGTTTTATATCTGTACACGTTAGGACGTATGCGGGAAAAGGAACTTCAACCTTGGAGACGACCTAATCGTTTGGTTGATTCATTTATGTGAATCGTAGCACGTAGCAACGCACGGGCGTTTTACTAGTAATAATAAACTTCTACTTAAAAAGCCCGCAGTTATGGTGGGGTGTGTACATTTAAGGATGTATACCCTTCAAGTGTTTGGCTTATCCGAACACATCCTGGCGATCGTATAAAAACGAGAAGAAGAAAAATTGAAAAGGAGAAAAGGAACGAAAAAGAAGTATGGCCGGACTTATGCGTAGAATCTTCGGAGCCGAGTAGCGTTCCATGCGTTCGGCTCTAAACGATTGTCCGATGCATTACGAAAGCGGTAGGCTCCTCCAGTGAGAACTTCATCTATAATGAACGGACCCTCCCATTTTGGCTTGAGCTTGTCCTTTTTCTTCTCTAGGAGGCGTAAAATGAGCTCACCGACATTATAAGTCTTTGCCCGCACTTCTCTGCTTTGGTATCTCTGAGCCTGTTGTTGATAGAATGCGGAACGGGCTTTTGCAACATCGCGCTCCTCCTCCGGGCCGTCTAGGTCATCCTGCCGATTGAGCTCGGCTTCTCTCTCTTCATACATGTGCACTCGAGGTGAGTCATGAATAATGTCGCAGGGCAAGACAGCCTCTGCGCCGTACACCATGAAGAAGGGTGTGTATCTGGTCGTGCGATTGGGCGTGGTCCGCAGTCCCCAGAGTACGGAATTGAGTTCGTCGACCCAGTGCTTATCTGACTCCCGTAAGGATCGCACTAGTCTGGGTTTGATGCCGCTCATTATCAGGCCATTAGCTCGTTCGACCTGACCGTTTGTTTGAGGGTGATATACAGAGGCGTAATCGAGCTTAATGCCCAGGTTAGCACACCAATTTTTCACCTCATCGGCTGTGAAGTTAGAGTCGTTTTCAGTAATGATGATGTGCGGGACGACATAACGGTGTACGACACCGGATATAAAATCGATCACCGGCCCAGCTTCGGCCGTTTTTACTGGTTTGGCCTCTATCCACTTAGTTAATTTATTCACCATAACCAGCAAATATTTCTTCTTATGGCTTTCCCCTTTAAGGGGTCCGACCATGTCTAGCCCCCAGACCACGAAAGGCCAAGTAATGGGGATTGTTTAGGGCAGTGGGCGGCATATGGCTTTGATTGGCAAAAAGCTGGCATCCGACACAACGCTATACAAGGGCCTATGCATCTGCTCGGGCCGTGGGCCAAAAGAAACCTATACGAAAGGCCTTACTTACAAGGGCCCGAGCTGCGGCATGATGGCCGCCAAGACCAGGATGTATTTCAGCCAAGAGCTGCCGTCCCTCCTCTTCGGAGATACATCTTTGAAGAATTCTAGTAGTACTTTTCTTATAGAGTTCTCCTTCATGAACTTTGTAGGCTTCCGAGCGTCGAACTATGCAACGAGCCTCATTCTGGTCATCAGGGAGCTCCCGCCTATTAAGGTAGGCTAGGAAAGGTTCGGTTCATGGAGCAATGACAGCCATGATTACATGGGCTGAAGGTGTTATTTCGGTGCCCGAGCCCCCGATGATATCAGAATTGTGTTCGGCATCTGGGGGTGTGATTGGCTCCGGACTAATATTGCCGCTCTTGTCCTGCCACACCACGGATGGCTTGAAGAGCCTTTCCACAAAGGTGTTAGGTGGGACGGGGTCGCGTTTAGCGCCCATTCAAGCAAGGATGTCCGCGGCTTGATTACTGTCTCGAGCAACGTGATGAAACTCGAGCCCCTCAAATCGAGCTGATATTTTGAGTACGGCGTTGCGGTATGCCGCCATCTTTGGATCTTTTGCATCAAATTCTCCACTTATTTGGGATATTGCGAGGTTTTAATCCCCGCGCAACTCGAGGCATTGTATGCCCATGGAAACAGCCATTCGGAGACCATGCAGTAGTGCCTCATATTCGGCTGCATTGTTGGAGTCCGTATACATGATTTGTAGTACGCAACGGACTGTGTCCCCTGTAGGGGATGTTACAATGACACCAGCCCCCAATCCGGCTAACATTTTAGAGCCGTCGAAGTACATCACCCAGTTGGAGTATGTGCTATACTCTTTAGGGAGTTCGTCTTCTGTCCATTCGGCGACAAAGTCGGCCAACACCTGAGATTTAATAGCTCGGCGTGGCTTGTATGTTATTTCAAAAGGTAAGAGCTAGATGGCCCATTTGGCAATGCGGCCAGTGGCGTCCCGATTGTTTATGATGTCACTGAGTGGTACTTCAGAAGCCACCATGATCGAACACTCTTGGAAGTAGTGCCGCAGCTTCCGGGATGCCATGAAGACCGCATACGCTATCTTTTGATAGTGTGGGTATCACGATTTGCATGGTGTAAGAACCGCCGATACATAGTACACTGGTTTCTGGAGTGGGAATTGATGTCCCTCTTCTTGTCGTTCGACGACGAGTACCGCACTCACCACCTGGTGAGTTGCAGATATGTAGAGCAACATAGGTTCGCCAACACTTGGTGCGGCAAGGATTGGGTTGCTTGCTAACAAAGTTTTATTTCTTCCAATCCTGTTGTAGCTGCATCCGTCCACTCAAAGTGGTCGGTGTGTCGGAGCAGTCGATAGAGTGGTAGCGCCTTTTCTCCTAATCTGGAGATAAAGCGGCTCAGGGCTGCTACGCACCCAACTAGTTTTTGGACCTGCTTTAAGTCTGCTGGCGTTGCCAATTGTGACAAGGCTCGGATTTTTGCTAGGTTTGCTTCGATTCCTCTATTGGAAACGATGAACCCGAGTAGTTTTCCGGCTGGAATGCCGAAGACACATTTTTCCGGGTTGAGTCGTATGTCATATGTTCGGAGGTTGTCAAATGTGACGCGTAGATCGTCCACCAATGATTCGACATGTTTAGTCTTGATGACGACATCATCTACGTATGCCTCCACTGTCTTGCCAATTTGCTTTTCCAGACATGTTTGAATCATGCGTTGTTAAGTGGCGCCGGCATTTTTGAGCCCAAAAGGCATAGTGTTGAAGCAGAAAGGCCCATAGGGTGTAATGAATGCCGTTGCCGCCTGGTCGGACTCCTTCATCTTAATCTGATGGTATCCGGAGTATGCGTCAAGGAAACATAATGAGTTGTGTCCTGCGGTCGCGTCAATTATTTGGTCAATGTGGGATAGTGGAAAGGGGTCCTTAGGGCAAGCCTTATTGTGGTCTTTGAAATCGACACAAAGGCGTCAGTATTTATCCTTCTTTGGCACCATGACCAGGTTGGCTAGCTAGTCCGGATGCTTGATCTCTCTGATGAATTCAGCCTCAAGTAGTTTGGCCAGCTCCTCCCCCATAGCTTGTCGTTTGGGTTCGAAAAATCGCCGCAGCGTCTGCTTGACTGGTTTGAACCCCTTTATGATATTGTGGCTATGTTCGGCCAGTCTGCGTGGGATCCCGGGCATGTCCGAAGGGTGCCAGGCGAAGATATCCCAATTTTCGCGCAGGAACGCTCTTAGGGCGGCGTCGATTGTTGGATCCAGCTGTGCTCCAATGGCTGCTGTTTTGTGAGGATCCGTTGGGTGTACTTGAAATTTGACTATTTCGTCAGTTGGCTTGAAGGAAGTGGATTTGGGCCTCTTGTCGAGGATTACATCGTCCTTGTCCACTGTGGAGCGCAGAGTGGTTAGCTCCTCGGCCGCGAGGGCCTCGGATAGTGCCTCGAGGGCCAGGGATGCAGTTTTGTTTTTGGCGCGGAGTGCTATATCCGGATCACTAGTGATAGTGATAACTCCGTTGGGCCTTGCCATTTTGAGCTTCATGTACCCGTAATGGGGTATGGCTTGAAAGCGTGTGAACGCGTCTCGCCCCAACAGGGCGTGATATCCGCTATTGAAAGGTGCCACGTGGAAGAGCAACTCTTCGGACCTGTAGTTCTCCGGCGTGCCGAATACTACGTCAAGCTTAATTTTCCCTGAGCTTCGTGCTTCTCGACTAGGGATAATTCCTCGAAAGGTGGTGCCGCTTTGCTCAATGCGACTCTTGTCCATTTGCATTTTTTGGAGCGTATCTTGGTAGATGAGGTTATGTCCGCTGCTGCCGCCGTCAATGAGCACTTTAGTGAACCGAAAGCCATCCACAATTGGATTTAAGACCAAGGCGACTGGTGCTCGGACGGATCGGGCCCTTGGCTCGTCATCGGCGGTGAAAGTTATTGCCATATCATTCCAAGGATTTATTGCGGCTACCTGGTTAATTTCGGCGAGGTCGCTTAGTGCCCTTTTGCACCGATTATTTGAAGAAAAGGTCTCGAAGGCCGTAAAGACATTGAGATGGGTGTCCTCCGAAGAGTGCCTCTCTGGGGTGGTGTTGGTGAGGATGGCCTCGCCGCTCTTAGCCACCTGCCGCAGTACCCACCAAGCCCGAAGGCTATGTGTTGGTTCGTTATTCGGCATCGTGTGTATTTGACATGGTTTGTCAAGAAATTCGTCAAGTACAGTTCTATGTCCCGTGAAGGGCTTGATTTTCTTGTCAGTCGAATGATGATCGGGTGCCCCATAAGGGTGCGTCCTTCTTGCCCGTCCGGTGAGCTGCTTAAGGGCGGGAGGTGTTGGGGAACGTAGTAATTTCAAAAAAATTCCTACGCACACGCAAGATCATGGTGATGCATAGCAACGAGAGGGGAGAGTGTTGTCCACGTACCCTCGTAGACCGACAGCGGAAGCGTTATCACAACGCGGTTGATGTAGTCGTACGTCTTCACGATCCGACCGATCAAGTACCAAACGCACGGCACCTCCGAGTTCTACACACGTTCAGCTCGATGACGTCCCTCGAACTCCGGTCCAGCTGAGTGTTGAGGGAGAGTTTCGTCAGCACGACGGCGTGGTGACGATGATGATGTTTCACCGACGCAGGGCTTCGCCTAAGCTCCGCAACGGTATTATCGAGGTGTAATCTGGTGGAGGGGGGCACCGCACACGGCTAAAATATCGTATATCAAGTGTGTGTCCATGGGGTGCCCCCTGCCCCCGTATATAAAGGAGCAAGGGGGAGGCCGCCGGCCTAGGGAGGAGAGGCGCGCCAAAAGGGGGAGTCCTACTCCCACCGGGAGTAGGACTCCTCCTTTCCTTGTTGGAATAGGAGAAGGGAAGGGAGAAGGAGAAAGAAGGAAGGAGGCGCCCCCCTTCCCTAGTCCAATTCGGACCAGACCATGGGGAGGGGCGCGGCCACCTTTTGAGGCCTTTCTCTCCTTTCCCGTATGGCCCATTAAGGCCCAATACGAATTCCCGTAACTCTCCGGTACTCCGAAAAATACCCGAATCACTCAGAACCTTTCCGAAGTCCGAATATAGTCGTCCAATATATCGATCTTTACGTCTCGGCCATTTCGAGACTCCTCGTCATGTCCCCGATCTCATCCCGAACTCCGAACTCCTTCGGTACATCAAAACTCAATAAAACTGTCATCGTAACGTTAAGCGTACGGACCCTACGGGTTCGAGAACTATGTAGACATGACCGAGACACCTCTCCGGTCAATAACCAATAGCGGAACCTGGATGTTCATATTGGTTCCCACATATTCTACGAAGATCTTTATCGGTCAGACCGCATAACAACATACGTTGTTCCCTTTGTCATCGGTATGTTACTTGCCCGAGATTCGATCGTCGGTATCTCGATACCTAGTTCAATCTCGTTACCGGCAAGTCTCTTTACTCGTTCCGTAATACATCATCCCGCAACTAACTCATTAGTCACAATGCTTGCAAGGCTTATAGTGATGTGCATTACCGAGTGGGCCCAGAGATACCTCTCCGATAATCGGAGTGACAAATCCTAATCTCGAAATACGCCAACCCAACAAGTACCTTTGGAGACACCTGTAGAGCACCTTTATAATCACCCATTTACGTTGTGACGTTTGGTAGCACACAAAGTGTTCCTCCGGTAAACGGGAGTTGCATAATCTCATAGTCATAGGAACACGTATAAGTCATGAAGAAAGCAATAACAACATACTAAACGATCGGGTGCTAAGCTAATGGAATGGGTCAAGTCAATCACGTCATTCTCCTAATGAGGTGATCCCGTTAATCAAATGACAACTCATGTCTATGGCTAGGAAACATAACCATCTTTGATTAACGAGCTAGTCAAGTAGAGGCATACTAGTGACACTCTGTTTGTCTATGTATTCACATATGTATTATGTTTCCGGTTAATACAATTCTAGTATGAATAATAAACATTTATCATGATATAAGGAAATAAATAATACTTCATTATTGCCTCTAGGGCATATTTCCTTCAGTCTCCCACTTGTACTAGAGTCAATAATCTAGTTCACATCGCCATGTGATTTAACATTAATAATTCACATCACCATGTGATTAACACCCATAGTTCACATCTCTATGTGACCAACACTCAAAGGGTTTACTAGAGTCAATAATCTAGTTCACATTGCTATGTGATTAACACCCAAAGAGTACTAAGGTGTGATCATGTTTTGATTGTGAGATAATTTTAGTCAACGGGTCTGTCACATTCAGATCCGTAAGTATTTTGCAAATTTCTATGTCTACAATGCTCTGCACGGAGCTACTCTAGCTAATTGCTCCCACTTTCAATATGTATCTAGACCGAGACTTAGAGTCATCTAGATTTAGTGTCAAAACTTGCATCGACGTAACCCTTTACAACGAACCTTTTGTCACTTCCATAATCGAGAAACATATCCTTATTCCACTAAGGATAATTTTGACCGCTGTCCAGTGATCTACTCCTAGATCACTATTGTACTCCCTTGCCAAAATCAGTGTAGGGTATACAATAGATCTGGTACACAGCATGGCATACTTTATAGAACCTATGGCCGAGGCATAGGGAATGACTTTCATTCTCTTTCTATCTTCTGCCGTGGTCGGGCTTTGAGTCTTACTCAATTTCACACCTTGTAACACAGGCAAGAACTCTTTCTTTGACTGTTCTATTTTGAACTACTTCAAAATCTTGTTAAGGTATGATTACATAATAGATGGGGATACATACAAGGCATTCAAATGCCGCAAGAATACATCAATACATCATACATAGAAATCAAATCCGACTACGGATGAAACACAAATAAAAGCTCAAACGATATCCACCTTGCTAGCCCAGGCTGCCGACCCGAAACCTAACCCAAGATCGACGAAGAAGAAGAAGAACTCAAAACGGGCAAACATCGCTCTCGCGTCATGATCATCGCATTATCTGTACCTGCGATTGTTGGTGTAGTAATCTGTGAGCCACGAGGACTCAGCAATATCATTACCATGGGTATCAAGACTAGCAAAGCTTAATGGGTATGGAATGGATAAGTGGTGAGGTTGCAGCAGCAACTAAGCATGTATGGAGGCTATCATACGAGTACCAGAGTAAGATAAGAAACTACACAAACGTTCGCAAACATGTAATGATCACTAAGTGATCCTGACTACTTACGTTCAAACATAACCCAACCGTGTTCTCCTCTCGAACTTCCCCGAAAAGAGACAATCACGGCTACGCAACGCGGTTGGTGTATTTTAATTGAGTTTACTTCAAGTCCTCTACAACCGGATATTAACAAATTCCCATCTGCCACATAACCGCGGGCACGTCTTTCAAAAGTTTAAACCCTGCAGGGGTGTCCCAACTTAGCCCATGACAAGCTCACGATCCGCGAAGACAATCCTCCATCACGGGATCCTCCGATCAGACTCGGAATCCCGGCGCACAAGACTTTTCGACAATGGTAAAACTAATCCAGCAAGACCTCCCGGCGTGCCGACACCCTGATAGTAGCCGCGCGTATCTCGTCTCAGGCCACGTCCGGATGAGCGAAGCGTACAGGATCCAGATACCCCAAGTTGCGTAGGGGCGGTCTCGCACGGTGCTCTAGTTGGGACCAACACCATCGGCACTGGCCCCGCCCTGTATGTAGAAAATCCTCGGGTTCGCGACGCCCTATGCCAATTAATTATTAGGTTCAAGTATTATTATGGCAAATGTTAAAACCAATGTTGGGCCTTGCTGGAAGAGTTTTATTCAAAGCGAAACGTCAAAAGGGTCCCATACCCCTCATCGTGTTAGGAACGCAAAATCAAGGAACATAACACCAGTATGACGAAAACTAGGGCGGCAAGAGTGGAACAAAACAACATGCATAAGGCCGAGCCTTCCACCCTTTACCAAGTATATATGTGCATTAATTAAATAAAAGATATTGTGATATCCCAAGAATATCCATGAAATCCATGTCCCAACATGGAATAACCTGCAACTGCACCTGCAACTAGCAACGCTATAAGAGGAGCTGAACAAAGCGGTAACATAGCCAAACAACGGTTTGCTAGGAAGGGGAAAAATGTTAGAGGTTTTCATGGCAATTTGGGAGGCTTGAGAAACAAGTGGTAGGTAGCGCGACATAGCGATAGCATTGAGACAACTAGCATAGCAAAGATAGTAGTGAGATCCAAGGTGACGGTCATCTTGCCTGAAATCCCGCTAGGAAGAAGAATGAGTCCATGAAGTAGACGAAGCCAACGTAGTCGAACGAATCCTCACAATCGCAACGTAACCGGAACTATCAAGGAGAAGCGCAACCGGAAAGAAGCAAACATCATGGTAAACAACCATTACATAAACATGATGCACAATCAAGTACGATGCATGTTCGGTTTAAAGAGGCATGCCAAAGTGCAACAAGCAATACTATAAATTAAGTGGAGCTCAGTTGCATATTGAAGAAACACCACATGCAAGTATTTAGTTCACTCTCATTTATGTACCCAACAATATTAAATGTTGTTGAACATGGCAAGAGATGAAGCATAAGTAAACTAACTATTTAGGCAAGTTTAAATAGGGCCGGAAATAACAAACAAAAATTCCAAAAAATCCCCACATGTCATTAGCAATTTTAAGGCAAGCAACAATTTCAAACATTTAAATGTTGTTATCATGATGCGGATGACATATGCAAGTATATGCAATTTTATGAAAACTAGATGACCTATTGCGCCCATGGCGCAAAGGCCGAGTGCAAGCCAAGTATTGAAAGAATGTGCATTAAAATATGTAAAAACAAAATGAAACATATGGAAACAAGTATGGATCAATGATAAATATATGATGGCTATTTCAGAAGCATACCACACAGCAGTCTAAGCAGCAAATAACCGACAGTTAAATGCACAGGATGGTCTTAGGGGATTACATAAGATTCAAAAGGATGATAAACATAGAATTCTTGGTAGGCATCTATACTAATGCTAAGTTATATAACAAAGGGCTCTTGCAACTTGCTTATATTTAGTAGACGATCAGGCGCAGTCCTTTGGAAGTGCTTTTGAAGGCGAAAGCATATGCTTGCCCTTTGTTCATCTGTGCCTGACGGAAGAAGTGGCTCCAGCCTCTAGTGATGGTGGCCCTTTTGTCAACACCCTTGATAAAGCGGGCTGTAACAGCGATAGTTCCGTCTCCAGTAGAGTTCACCATGTTCAGCATTCATGTGTGGGAAAAGGGAACCCGTAGAAAAGGAAACCCTAAAGTACTGAAAATAACAGTAAAGGTCAGTTAGTATATCATTTTATACCATGTCATTGTATGAAACAGAACATAGAAATTACAAAGGATTACCATTCTTTTGCCGTCTGTTGCAAATGTTTTTGTCATGTGGCACACATAGTAGCGATCAGGCGTGGTGGTACTGTGGATTATCTTTCGCAGTCTATGAACATTATGGTTGTAGAGCTTAACTATGTTGCCACACACAATGTGGTGACTAAACTCATCTAAGTGGTGGATGCCAAGCTTACCTATGTTAAATTATACAAAGTTATACCATTTAGCAGTTGATGTGAGAGTTGTTGGAATGGGTAGAGCAATGTAGCTCTTACCACGGAGAATGTACTTTCCAGTGGATTTTCTTGCCTTTGAACTTTTGGATTGAGCTTGCTTTGCGTGGGCGATGAATATACTCGAATGGCTTGTTGTGCTTCCGACACAGTGGTTCGTCCGTGATGAATAGATAAGAAAATCATGGTAAGATAAAATAATCTCTATGATTTGAAACCTAAGTCAATAGTCATCATAAGTATGTTTTGAGTATCACCATGGGTAATTTGGCCACCGTTGATATCACTGGCTGTGTCTGCCTCCTCTTGTTTAACTGTTGTCATCTAGAAAGTAGTAGAATAATTAAGCTGACTTATCTGCCTGTGGTTTCAGTTGGGATGTTTAGCAGTGATGCATGTGTCTTAATATAGTGAGACTGATTATTATAGGACATAACTTCACAGGCCATTAGTAAGAAATTGCAAGTGTATCAGGACTGGATGTGCTTGCCACATATGTATTCCTATATGTAGATGGAAACAGGACAATATAAACTATGCAAGATATTATTCAGCAGAACAGCTCAGGTACATGGCGATCTTGAGACTGAGCGATGACTGATGGTTGTCCCCATATAGTGCCATCTTGCAACTTTCAGGAGCACATCGGCGAACATTAGCCAGAAGCCTTGAAGGGGCTAGGAGAATAAAGAATACATTTGAAGCATAATTTTGTCCACTTTTTAGTAGCATTCCACACAACTTTAATAGGAAGCCGTAGTCATGGTCTGACAATGAGCAAAAGAGTCTGACAATTCAAATATCTGATCTTAGTTTTAAACATGGATGTCTACTATGGAGCCGTGATGTATACTATGCAAATCAATCCAAATAGAGTCAAACACCAGAACAACCACACATCAAGAAGCCCTATCCATCCTAGACAAAAGAGAACAATCGATGAAGGAAAATACTCTCTCCTCCAGGAGCTTCACAAGATCCGAATTCTCTTGCATTTACACACACATAGATTCAAGAAAAAAAGAGCAGCGCTAGCGACCGCAACACATCATAGTCATAACCAAGAAAGAGACGGCGGTGGAGTCGGGTCAGCAAATCTTGCCTTGACCAACCAAGTGATCCCATCCATGCCGTCCGCGTACCTCAACCCGTCCTGCCGCCGCCAGCGGCCGCCTCAGGTTGGTGATGTCGCAGAGCGTCTTCCTCCTCACCGAGGTGGCGCTGGCAGAGCCGAGTTTCCGCAGAGCGTCCATGTCCGATGCGTTCCTGGTCTGCATCACCGCCATCTGTGGTGAATCGATCCGGCGGTCATAAACAGCGGACGCACGCGATGCCTCCAGATAAATAAAAAATGTAAAACTATAAAATATAAGCACTGTCATCATCAGATAGCTTAATTCATAAATCCTGGCACCTCCACCAAGCAGCCATTTCACATCTTCAGTACAATAAAAAGAATGTTTACTTGAAATGATTGACATGTTCTTGATGATTATTTAAATCACATAGTTTGCTCTGTCGTCAATCAACATAAACAGTGAAAGAAAATTAGAACACAGCACCTTTTTATGTAGAAGAGGCGAGCAGACTATTGGAAAACATGGCATATATTTCTGCATATGATTGAATGTGAAGTGGAGTACTGGCTGACCTTGCAAAGACTCCTTTTCTCGAGGGAGTTAAGACATACATATTAGAGGCAAGTAGAGAGCGGCCGTACTTGTCGTCGGCTTCCACGCAGCCGCACCATAAGCACGAAGCTGAGAGGCCATAAACATGCAGAGGCTACTTTTCAAAGATTACACTGATTACTCTCAAGGAAGAAAATATGTAATTCATAGAAGTATATCGACATAGCAAAATCTTTTGATCTCCATGATTCCACTGAGATTGATTTGCCTGGGGCTGGGGACCCATCCAGGACTATAGGATAGCAAAATCAATGAATCTAACAAATTGCAAGGTAATGGGAAATTTTGTGGCAATGAAGGACCAGGAGGAGGGAACCTGTGATAGCAGGGTTGATTCAGTTAGGGGTGATGAATCCCGAGCTCTCCGGCACCAAAGAGTCCCTCTGTTGCCACCATCCTATGAAATTACTCTCAGTTAGATCGAGATAGTCAGGGATTCTCAAGCCTGTGCAAAATTCTAATCCCTCACAAGTCTGTAGATAAGCTATTCTACAATCGACTATTGGATCGAAAGATCCTGCAACTTTTTACATACTCGCACGGGGAAATCACAAGCGCCAACGACCCCAAGAGGTGCGCCTGGGTGAGAGGGGCGTACAAGGAGGTGGATGCCCCATAGGCAACGCGGAGGAAACAGTCAGAGGTGCAGGCGCCGCGCCGGCGTCCATGGTGACACCGCATACCAGCAGTCCGAGCGGCTAGGGCTAGTTGCGGATGATGTTGAGGACCTGCAGGTCGAGTTAGCGCAATGGAGATGGTAGAGAGCACAGGAAGGTGCTGGATGGCCGCTGGGACCGCCGGAGTGGGCTGGAATCGGCCGGTGGCTGCTCCCCTTCTCCAGATCGAGGCCATGCTGCTGGCGCCGTGAGGAAGAGAGGAAAATGAGATGAGGCGGGGAGGCGGAGCAGCTCTTCAAAATCTGTATGAACATGTTCTATGCTCGACCAATCCAAAAGGAATATCATTTCTATGGCTACAGTGACCATGCCTACAAGGCTACAATCAGTAAGCAGCAACCATTGTTTGGCAGTCTACACAATCACTGTTAGACCCCCTAGCTAGGAAGCAGGAAGCACCACATGTGCACACAGAACACCCAAAGAACTAACCCAAACAGGTAGTGCAGTGCACTGAAAAATGATGACACTACACAAGCATGCACACGAGAGAAAGCATACGAACATCTTCTCCAATAAGCAAGGAGGAAGCGTGTAGTTTTGAGATAAACTTAGAAACTAAGCATTTGAGATCAGCAATAACATAAACAAAATTCATAATCTAATTAACTGGTCCGCAAGAGAATCACCTATGATCTTTGTAAATTGATGAATTAGGGAGGGCTTCCATGTTTGCTTTTATCAAGTTTAGCTATGCTTTGATGTATTGTTCGGCAATGCTCAGGCTAGCAGCCTACAAATTAGAGGCATCATATATGTTTTGCTAGGCAAAAGGGAAAAACACAATCAAAATCTTATTTGAACGGACAACTCTTGCACTGAGATTTTACAAGAGTGATACCTTGGTGTTGCGTTCAGATTTAAACGACTCGGAGACCTCATGCCTACATTGAAAAACAAACCAAGTCCGTCAGCTTGGGAGAGGGCTGCTTTCCATGAGAAGCAATTATAAAATTCTATGACAAGAGATTGTAAGCATCTAAAATCAAGCCAAACTATCTAATTAGAAGGCATAGAAGGACTACACACTAATCTTTGTAATATAAGCATAAGCATGCTCATCTCCCCAACCAGGACGACGACGACTCCAACCAAGCATGTCCAGCTCTCTAAGGAGCCATGGATGACAAATATATGATTGTACACTAACTCAAATGATTAGCAATAAATAAAATATCACAACTAAGGTGGAAATACGAAGAGAGACAACCCGAGAAATTTTTTCAGGTGCAGCACACACTCCTGAAACCAGATGGAACATGCCGTGCAACCCCCACCACCACCTTCAGAAAATCCATAATAATCCTAATGTATGACCAAAAAGAGAACAAAAATTAGGAAGGTTAACTAAGGTACGGTATTGATGATTGCATTAGAAAAAATAAGAAAAAGATGTACTTCTATGTGGCACAATAAATGGTGCCGAGCAAATAAACTGTACATTTAGCTTTCCTGTTCGACCACACAGAAAATAGGACAGCCCAACCGAAGTACTAAATTAGTCTTTATGTGTGAAGGCTGGAAGCTATAGTCTGTTTAGTGATAGATTACCCATCAAAGCAAAAGTAATTCAAGATTTTCAATGGTATTCCAAAAAGTAATTCAAGACTTTGTCCTTTCTGTACATACCAATAAGAAAAGCTAGAGAAATTAAAAAATATCATCTCATACTACATTTCCTGCCGGTGAGCTTGTCAATCAAGCTGAGGTGAAAAAATATTCAGAGGTCCACCAGGCAGTTGTTGGCGCAGCCCTAGACTAGCTCTCTCTGGTTCACTCACGGACGGAGGTAGACGAAGGCACACTGAAGAATTTTGTGGCGACCAATACCCCGGCGACCAACGCGACGCCCCGGCGCTCAAACGCCCTTTTTTTCAGCTCGCAACTGCCTCACGGCTACAGGCACAAGCACAGCACTTAAGTAGTAGATGCACGCGCACAGCTCATCGGCCACACCGGCCACTAACCTATGCACCTACGCAGGACCCAGCCTCGCAACCGGCCACTAACCGCACGTACTCATCCACTCCTAGAAGAGCTCACCTAGCTAACTAACTCAGCCATGCATGTAGGAGTAGCAAACTTGGCCAGCACACTCGCCAACGGCCTGCTCTACGTGCCAGCCTGAGTACACACGCTACACACGATACACACATATGCCACGCTGCTGCGTCCCCGGAAGTGCCCGTGCTCCCCGCACTTGTAGCAGCGCCTGCGCCTGTTGCCGCCGCTCCCCGACGCCACGCTGCGCCCGTCGTCGTCGTCCCGAGCACCGCCGTGTCGACTCCCGTGCTGCCCACTGCGCCGCCGTCATGAGCAGCTGCTCACCCCCGCGCCCGCCGCCGTCTTGTCCACGGCGCCGAACCCGCTCGTTGAACGCACGCAGCCGCCCGAGCGCTTCGTCGAACGCCATCGTCGTCACGTCGTGGAACTGCTTGATGCCGGCGACGACGGGGAAGAGGCGATCCGGCACCGTATCCAGCAACTTCTTGACAAGTGCTGCGTCGTCCAGCGTCTCCCCGAGGTTGGCATACCTCGCCGCCATCGCCGCGAGCCTCCCGCCGTACACGTCGAGCTCCTCGCCGTCCGCCATCTTCATCCGGTCGAATTCGCCACGCAGCGTCCCCAGACTCGCCGCGCGGACCCGATCAGCGCCGACGAACCTCACCTTCAGGGAGTCCCATACCTCCCTAGCGGTGAGCTTCGTCGACACCTGCAGCAGCACATCCTCCGGCAACGCCCCGAGAAGCAACGCGCACACCATCTTGTCCTTCCGCGCGTTCAACGCCGCGTCGCCCGGCGCCACCGCCTCCCATACGGTGTGGACGTCGAGGATCGCCTGCGCCTTGATGGCCCAGACCGTGTAGTTGTCCGCGGTCAGCATCGGCATCGCCATCGTCGCCGATCCGCCCGCGCCGCCGCCGTGTGGGACGAGCGCCATGGTCGCCGGTGATCGCCCGAACCGAAGCTCATGCATGCAGCTAACAAGATCATGCATGTAGGAGTAGCAAACTTGGCCAGCACACTCGCCAACGGCCTGCTCTACGTGCCAGACTGAGTACACACGCTACACACGATACACATATGCCACGCTGCTGCGCCCCGCACGTCCCGCCCGTCACGCGCGTCACCGACGCGCCCGACAAGCCCGACGGCACCAATGTGTCCCGCCCGTCCCGCGCGCACCCGACGAGCCCGACCACACACGCCGTGGCTTATTCCAACAGCAGTAACCCATGATGCTTTTTTTATAGCTAGCAAAGTGAACCATATAGTAGATGGGAAACAATATAAAGGCCAAATAAAGCAATAATCCATTCATTTGTCGTAGCCAAAAAGAATAAATAAAATAGGATGTAAAAAAACAAATTAAAAACAGAGAAAAGAACAACAAATAGAAAATGGGAGGAGATAGAACAAGCAAAACTAAATCTAAGAAAATGAGAGCATACCAGGCAAAGTGAGAGTAGAGCAAATGTGCGCAGAAAAATAAAAAAACAGAAGGGGAGTTGAAATACCCACGGATGGGTTGGAGACGGCAAGGTCATCAAGAAGTACGCCTAGCTCTCGCGAAATGTGAAAATTTTGGAAGCATGAGCATCAAATCAGGTATTTCTACTTGCTCCCAAGCTGAAAACCAGAACATCCAGAAAACTATAAATTAATTGAGCAGGACAACTTCATCTCAGATTAGATGTTAGACATATATCCTGCTTTTGACATGGCTAACCGCTAAAAGATCCTCATGTTCGCGTAGTACAAAATCAGTTTATGGCAATATAACAGATCAAGTGCCTAAAATAATTAGCTTGGATCATCTTCGGCAATATTCCAACAAATAAGGTTATGACCATTCCTTATCACCCATAGCACAAACCCTCTGACTTTCAACTCAGCTACAAGATCAGCATCATATTTAAAGAGAGTTTATTAATTAACTACATAAAGCATAGGTATGGATAGCACATGGAAAGTAAAACCAGAGACGAACTTTAATACTTTCACCAAAGCATGGCAAGATATACGTTTGTTTAGCTACAACTACTTGATTATATACTAAGAGACTACAAATCAAACATGTCAGTAAATCAGGAGTAAGAACACCATAAAAATATCTTGGCAAACAATTAATAATTGGAGATGGGAAATAAACCAAGCCGAGATACTTGTACAATCGTTCAAGTAAATCCACGGAAGGTAAATGCCATATTCTTTTCTGTTCTAGAAGTGTGTAAATCAAGTTTAGATCATTTGGCAACAGAACTGACATCTGAAGCATATTATTGATAAACACAACCCACACTCTGTTTTCAAGAATCATACAAAAGCAATCAAAATAGAAGGCTGGGTAACTAAAACAACTTTGATTAAAGCTGTCACACTACAATCAGGATGGCTTTTTTTAAACCCACCCATAACATGCATGGCATGAATCAATATTTGCTCGACAAAAAATGTATAATACATTTACCATCACATGAAGGATTACATTCATAAATTAAAAAGGAAAAATCGAGAATCACTGAATACTTGTTAAATACACATGATAGGGAATATAGAGGTCAAGAATACCTGCTGAAGCACTGAATTCCACCAAAAATGTCCGCGACAGATTGAATAGCTCTCCAGATTCAGGTGAAATGCACATCCATAAAAACGCCTCCGCATATTTGTTGTCAAACAATGGTTTGCCTAAAAATAGTATGTCATACACATTTGTCAGTACATCAATCAGAATTTTGTTTCTATGAGAAATAAATCACTCACATTAGCACAAACAAAATGAAAGAAATAATCTCACTTGGAGCCTGAGCCATAGAAATTAAAACAATGCTTGAGCTAGAAAACATAACTCTAAACTGGACAGCAGCAGTTCCTTCTAAACTAGTGTGGGCCATCTTTTGTGGAGATAAAACCCGAGCATAAACAACACACGGACAAACTCTAGCCTTATGGTGACACACGAATCAGAAATTAAAAATGTGAGGATACAGGGAGGAAGATTGTTGAGACACAAGCACCTAAACCTGCAGGTCGACATCTCGAGAGCTGAAGGAAGAGGAGGGAACCGTGGCAGAGAAGAGAGGCGGCCATATCCTTGCTCCTGCTGCTCCGGCCGGCGCACGACCTCTAACTCCTCTCAACACCCCTGCAGCCGGCAGCTTCATCCATGAGACAAAGGGATGAAAAGAAGCGAGTGAGGACAGGGGGATAGATAGAGGGACATGTAGTTGCAGCTTCGCTAATCAAAAGAGGGGAGTACAGAAAGGAAGGAGGACGAACTTGCGTGTGTAGGTATGAAAGACGACGAGCCGGCGGCACTCCTTCCGGTGATCTCTCTCCCTCTCATCTTTTCTCTTCAGCAGATCGGATCGAGCGCCCTCGTCGTCTCCCTTTGCCGCCAGATCTTTGCCGTCGCTGGAGAGAATAGTGAAGGGGAGGAAGAGGCGGCGCGGTGGAGAGCAGGGCAGAAGGGGAGGAGGCGGCGGCGCCGTGGAGAGGGAGGGGAGCGGGGCGGCTAGGTTTGGAGGGGAGGGGAATGGGCGTGCGTGTGGCTCGGGGGGAGCGGGGGAGACGATGGCTCGGGCGGAGGGGGGGAGATGCAGGCCGGCTCGCTCGCTCGCACTATTTCGCTCGTGTGGTGCGGTGCGCCCTCGCGTTTTTTTTCCCACGTGGAGGGCGGCGCGGTGGTTTTTACCCCTCGCGTGGTGCGGTGCGCTCGAGAGATGGTTGTGCCTAGCACTTATCGAGGGTTTATATGTTAGATATTGACATAATATGATATGAGGCATTTGTCACCATGGCGGAAGGAAAAGGATGTCACGGCGGTGAAAATTGGAAATGGTGCCACAGCAACATTCTGGGTTCCGGTAACTCGTTGGGGTACCGGTGCAAAAGAGCAAGTGTGTGGATGTGCAGAACATGCTAGAGATGGTGGGGTGATCCCGGATTCCGGATGTCCCACGAGTTGGTGGCAAGGCAAACATGGAAGGAAAGGTGCAAGCGACAACTCGGACACGGTGCAACCACGAGCATCTCATACATCACACACGCATTCGTCCATGAGTGTCGTCTCGGCGTTATACCTTCGAAGCGGATCGGGTTTGATGCGTCGTAGATGGGAGTAGACGTTCTCGCAACGGTAGTGGAAGTAGTAGTACACGGGTCGTAGTGGGAAGTAGTGGTGCTATCGTTCATCAGCGATCATCGGGACAGCAGTGAAAGTAGCAGTACACGACATCTTATCGAGAATCACGGTGGCGGTAGTTGTACACATGTTGTAGTCGAACTTGATGGAACCAATGTCCTCGAGGGTAGTCGTGGTACTTGGGGTCTTCGGACTGCCGGTCTCGGTTCTTGCGACGGTAGTGGTACAAGGTTGGGAAGTAGTCGTACTCGCGAACTTGTCGGATCCACGGCGACGGTAGTGGAACTTGACGCACCGCCGTGTGTAGTCGTACTCGGTGTTACATGTAGTTGAACTTGAGGGGGTCTTGGCGTCGGACTTGCGGCCTTGGACAGAATCATGGCAGGGTTCAGCTGCTGCCCCACGTCCATGACGAAAACGAAGCTCGGGCATGAAGTCGAAGCAGCAAGCAGGGGCGCGGCGGCTGTGGTGGTGACTAGCAAGCGGCGGCCATGGGTGCTGGTGGAGGCCGGCGCAGGGCGAGAGGAGCAGATGAAGGCTCGGGCTCCTCAAGCCATGGGGATGGCCGGCAACAGGCAGCTGCGGGAGGCTGAGGGGAGCGGCGAGGTCGGCCGGATCTGGAGCTTGAGGCATCCGGCGGCGACGCTGGAGCAGGGCACTGGCGGTGCGAGGGAGAGGCCGCGCGCGGCAGAGACGGCTTGCGGGAGCTCCGGCGAGGGCACCGGTGGTCGGGGACGGGCGAAGCGGCGATGAGGAGGCCGGGGATGCGGAAGACGGCGTGGAGGCGCGGCACTGGTCGCGGGTGTGGGAGGCGGATCCGGAGCGGGAGGTCGCCGATGAGGAACTGGACGGGGCGGCGCGGGCTGACGAGGTGCTGCGGGGCGACGGTGTGGGAGGACGAGGGGGAGAGGGAAAGAGGTTGCGGCGCTGTCGGGAGGACCGGGAAGGGATCGAGGGAGAGAGTGGGGGTTCGGATCCTCTCTGGCGGCGTGAGCAGGGGAACGAGGGAGAGGGGGTTGACCGAGAGATGAGGAGGGAATCGGGGCTAGGGTTTAGGTGCGGCTGGGCCTAGGTGGTTAGGCCCAAGAGGCCGGCTGGGCTGCAAGGCTTTCTCTCTCTCTCTCTACTCTCTCCAAAACTCTTAAAAACAGAAAAGCAAAGAAAGAGAAAGGAGAGAAAAGAAAAGAGTGGTCAAGAATTTGGGCATGGGGATCATTTTCCTGGACTCACAAAAAATGCGAGGAATTTGACAAAAATAGTCTGAGGATTTTTAGAGGAAGTAAAATCCACGCCTGTTGGATTTGACTCAAACAAGTTTGAATTTCGAAACCCATTCAAATGAACTCCAAATGGGTTGAAATTATAGGGGGTGACCCTACACACCAGATGTGATTTATGGGCGGATTTTGAACATTTATGGAGAAGTAAAATTGCAACTCAATTTTACTAAAAGGTCGAAAAGGAAGGATAGGAAGTTGAGTCGGATAAAAGAAGAGTTGAAGAATAATGCAAATGTGTTATGGGTGATTCCAAGTTAATGGAATATTTATTATAGCCCCCTAATATATTGGAAGGATATGTTATAAAGAGAAATCATCATGCGAATTCCCTCGATTTAAATAGATCAACGATCTATGCAATTTATTTAGTTGAGTTTTAAAAAGGGGTTGCAAGATGACATGATGCAATGCACGTGATGCAAAGATGAAAGCAACAAACAAAACAAAACACACGACGAATCTCAGAATCCATGGAAGGCATCTGGAGCGCCGGTCTTGGGGCGTCACACCGAGATGTACTCTAGGCTTGCTCTCATCACAAATGAGATTGCCGGCTTAGGAAGCGAAGAGATGACTGACAAATTCATCATCAAGAAGATCCTAAGAGCCTTGGATGGAAAATATGATACCGTGTGCACCTTGATCCAAATGATGCCGAATCACAAAGATCTCAAGCCCGCAGAAGTCATTGGTAGAATTGTTGCTCATGAGATGTCACTCAAGGATAAGGAAGAGCTCCACAACAAGTGAAGTGGTGCTTACAAAGCTTTAAGTGATGCTCCTACAACATCAAGTGAGAAGCAAGTCTCCAATGAAGAATTGAGCTTAATGGTGAAGAACTTCAACAAGTTCTACAAGAATAGAAGCAAAGAGAAAAGCTCCAAGTCAAGGTCCTACAATGACAAAAGATCTTCTAGTCGTGATCGTAATTGCTACAGTTGTGGAAGACTCAGACACTACTCCAATGAGTGTACGGCTCCCTACAAAAAAAGAGAAGATTCACCAAAAAGGAGGAGTAGAAGAGATGAATCACCTCCAAAAGAGAGAAGGAGTAGAGATGATCGTTATGAACGAAGACCCTCTCGTAGACGCAAGGATTCGGAAAGGAAGGACAAGTCATCAAAGAGCTACACAAGAGGAAGACATCAAGCTCACGTTGGTGAATGGGTATCCGGTTCCGACTCCGACAACTACTCCGAGAGAAGCTATCACTCTCACTCCGGCTATACTCAAAATGAAGGTGTTGCCGTTCTTGCACTTGTGTCATCCAACTCCTACGACATATTTGACTCACCAAATGAAGGAATTGGAAGATGATTCATGGCTAAAGGCCCTAAGGTATCACACCCCGAGTATGTTGATTTCAATACTGATGAAGATGACTTGCTAGGTGATGATGATTTACTTGTTGACAATGCTAGTGATGAAAACTATGATAAACTTGCTAGTAATCATGTTAATCAAGATGAAACGAATGAAAATTACAAGGAGGAGATTGAGCGTCTAACTAAAGAACTAAA
The DNA here is from genome assembly GCF_002575655.3 of Aegilops tauschii subsp. strangulata. Classification (NCBI taxonomy): domain Eukaryota; kingdom Viridiplantae; phylum Streptophyta; class Magnoliopsida; order Poales; family Poaceae; genus Aegilops; species Aegilops tauschii. The sequence goes on from NC_053039.3 coordinate 234,713,942, forward strand.
CACTCTTAAGTTAGCTCATGAAACAACTCTAGAGGATCATAGAGAGCTCCTAAGGACTCATGAGAAGCTACGCTTCGAGAAGCTAAATTTAGAGCAAGAACATGAGTTTCTAAAAGCTATCAATGATGATCTTCGAAAGAAGAGTTCTTCTTATCTTGCCAAACATCTCATCTTGTCTACTTATATGCCACAAGTAAAATCTAGCAATAAGAGCAAGAAAGATTCTTCCTCTAGTAGTAACAATAACCATGCTAAATCCAATATTGTTGCTTCTAGTAGTTCTCTTGATTCCACTAATGATTCTCTTAGCCAAGTTACACTTGATCAAGAAAATAGCTTATTGAAGGGAATTATAGAGAAAGGTGTTTACAAGAGCCTTGCCGGAAGTAAGCAATTTGAGGAAATTGTACGCAAGCAAGGAAGGCACCGGAAGAATCAAGGTGTTGGTTTCGAACGAAAATTTCAATGCCAATGGAGTTGAGTGAGAAGAAGATCAATACCCCAAGACGAAGAAAATAGCTTATTGAAGGGAATTATATAGAAAGGTGTTTACAAGAGCCTTGCCGGAAGTAAGCAATTTGAGGAAATTGTACGCAAGCAAGGAAGGCACCGGAAGAATCAAGGTGTTGGTTTCTAACGAAAATTTCAATGCCAATGGAGTTGAGTGGGAAGAAGATCAATAACCGAAGACGATGTTTGTTCCTCAACAAGACAAGTATGACCCCACTTCTTTCAAGGGAACACAAGCTAAGACGATCTTCCACCACAAGACCACAGGCTAAAAGGCAAGGACAAGCTTCAAGAAGAGATTGACTCATTTGAAGAAGCTCCTAAGGCCATGGTCAAGTGGGTTCCCAAGACTACATCAAGCTCTACACCATCAAGTATGACTACAACTCCAAGGATTCCCATCAAGTTGATGTGGATCCCAAAGAAGAAGAACTAGAGTGTTCTTGAGGGTGACTTCGCCAACATACTTCACTCATATTCATTTTGGCGAGAACTTGTTCAATCAACTTTCATATCCTGCACTAGTTCATGGAGTCACAAACCCTCTTGTTGGTAAGACAAGGGACAAGGTAACCTAATGCTTTCATGGACATCATCATATGTGAAATTCACTCTATGTCTATGGATATCCTTGTATGTTCCTTGTGGGACTAACCCATGTAGGTATTGAAAGTGCAACACTCCAATGGATTGCTCCAAAAGATCTACATCAACATTGAGCATCCACATCTTCAACATCTACATGAAGTCATCATCGACAAAACCCAAGGTTAGTTCATCCCTCTTAGGGGGGATATCACATCTAGGGGGGCTTTGCTCTAAGAATTGAGCTAAAGCAACTCTAATGGTGTGTACACATCAATGCTTTATGAAAAAGTGGTAACCCCACTTGTGCTTAAACAATGAGTATGACCTACGATCAAATGTTCTCATTTGACTCCTCAGTCAATATACTCATATATAGATGACCCAGTCATCGTCAATTGCTTGATAGATGCTAGAATTGTTTGTGCATGCTTTGTCACATATTTCATTTGCTATGTAATTGTGTGAGCATGTTGGTTGCATAATTTCTCCATTCGAGGACATCCATTTGTTGTTTTGATTGTCTTGCTTTTTATTAGCCAAATGGATGGACAAGAATGCCTAAGAACCTTCTCTAGCTATCTATGTTTTTTCTCTTCTCAAACTCTATTCATGCTACATCACAAAAATTGAACAAGTATTTTTCGGACCCCCCGGGTGAGGAGCCCTCGGGGCCACCGATCCGTCAAGGGGTGCCTTCCAAAACCTTCTTGTGAATTTCGGTCAGACCAACACACTCATATTTGTTGGGGATCGTTGCAGAATTTTAAAATTTTCTACGCATCACCAAGATCCATCTATGGAGTTTACTAGCAACGAGAAGGAAGGAGTGCATCTACATACCCTTGTAGATCGCGAGCGGAAGCGTTCAAGTGAACGGGGTTGATGGAGTCGTACTCGTCGTGATCCAAATCACCGATGACCGAGCGCCGAACGGACGGCACCTCCGCGTTCAACACACGTACGGAGCAACGACGTCTCCTCCTTCTTGATACAGCAAGGGGGAAGGAGAGGTTGATGGAGATCCAGCAGCAGGACGGCGTGGTGGTGGAAGTAGCGGGGATCCCGGCAGGGCTTCGCCAAGCGCAAGCGGGAGGGAGAGGTGTCACGGGAGGGAGAGGGAGGCGCCAGGGGCTAGGGTACTGCTGCCCTCCCTCCCCCCACATATATATAGGCCCCCTGGGGGGCGCCGGCCCTGGGATCCCATCTACATGGGGGGGGGCGGCGGCCAAGGGGGGAAACTTGCCCCCCAAGCCAGGTGGGGCGCCCCCACCCCCGGGGTTTCCAACCCTAGGCGCAGGGGGAGGCCCATGGGGGGAGCACCAGCCCACCAGGGGCTGGTTCCCCTCCCAATTCAGCCCATGGGGCCCTCCGGGATAGGTGGCCCCACCCGGTGGACCCCCGGGACCCTTTCGGTGGTCCCGGTACAATACCGATAACCCCCGAAACTTTCCCGGTGGCCGAAACTGGACTTCCTATATATAATTCTTCACCTCCGGACCATTCCGGAACTCCTCGTGACGTCCGGGATCTCATCCGGGACTCCGAACAACTTTCGGGTTTCCACATACTAATATCTCTACAACCCTAGCGTCACCGAACCTTAAGTGTGTAGACCCTACGGGTTCGGGAGACATGCAGACATGACCGAGACGACTCTCCGGTCAATAACCAACAGCGGGATCTGGATACCCATGTTGGCTCCCACATGTTCCTCGATGATCTCATCGGATGAACCACGATGTCGAGGATTCAATCAATCCCGTATACAATTCCCTTTGTCAATCGGTACGTTACTTGCCCGAGATTCGATCGTCGGTATCCCAATACCTTGTTCAATCTCGTTACCGGCAAGTCACTTTACTCGTACAGTAATGCATGATCCCGTGACCAGACACTTGGTCACATTGAGCTCATTATGATGATGCATTACCGAGTGGGCCCAGAGATACCTCTCCGTCATACGGAGTGACAAATCCCAGTCTCGATTCGTGCCAACCCAACAGACACTTTCGGAGATACCCGTAGTGCACCTTTATAGCCACCCAGCTACGTTGTGACGTTTGGCACACCCAAAGCACTCCTACGGTATCCGGGAGTTGCACAATCTCATGGTCTAAGGAAATGATACTTGACAATTGGAAAAGCTCTAGCAAACGAACTACACGATCTTTGTGCTATGCTTAGGATTGGGTCTTGTCCATCACATCATTCTCCTAATGATGTGATCCCGTTATCAATGACATCCAATGTCCATAGTCGGGAAACCATGACTATCTGTTGATCAACGAGCTAGTCAACTAGAGGCTCACTAGGGACATGTTGTGGTCTATGTATTCACACATGTATTACGATAACACAATTATAGCATGAACAATAGACAATTATCATGAACAAGGAAATATAATAATAACCATTTTATTATTGCCTCTAGGGCATATTTCCAACAGTCTCCCACTTGCACTAGAGTCAATAATCTAGTTACATTGTGATGAATCGAACACCCATAGAGTTCTGGTGTTGATCATATTTTGCTCTAGGGAGAGGTTTAGTCAACGGATCTGCTACATTCAGGTCCGTATGTACTTTACAAATATCTATGTCTCCATTTTGAACACTTTCACGAATGGAGTTGAAGCGACGCTTGATATGCCTGGTCTTCCTGTGAAACCCGGGCTCCTTGGCAAGGGCAATAGCTCCAGTGTTGTCACAGAAGAGAGTCATCGGGCCCGACGCATTGGGAATCACCCCTAGGTCGGTAATGAACTCCTTTATCCAGACTGCTTCCTGTGCTGCCTCTGAGGCCGCCATGTACTTCGCTTCACATGTAGATCCCGCCACGACGCTTTGCTTGCAACTGCACCAGCTTACTGCCCCTCCATTCAAAATATACACGTATCCGGTTTGTGACATAGAGTCATCCAGATCTGTGTCGAAGCTAGCGTCGACTTAACCCTTTACGACGAGCTCTTCGTCACCTCCATATACGAGAAACATATCCTTAGTCCTCTTCAGGTACTTCAGGATATTCTTGACCGCTGTCCAGTGTTCCATGCCGGGATTACTTTGGTACCTTCCTACCAAACTTACGGCAAGGTTTACATCAGGTCTGGTACACAGCATGGCATACATAATAGACCCTATGGCCGAGGCATAGGGGATGACACTCATCTTTTCTCTATCTTCTGCCATGGTCGGGCATTGAGCTGTGCTCAATTGCACACCTTGCAATACAGGCAAGAACCCCTTCTTGGACTGACCCGTATTGAACTTCTTCAATATATTGTCAAGGTACGTACTCTGTGAAAGACCAATGAGGCGTCTTGATCTATCTCTATAGATCTTGATGCCTAATATATAAGCAGCTTCTCCAAGGTCCTTCATTGAAAAACACTTATTCAAGTAGGCCTTTATACTTTCCAAGAATTCTATATCATTTCCCATCAATAGTATGTCATCCACATATAATATGAGAAATGCTACAGAGCTCCCACTCACTTTCTTGTAAACACAGGCTTCTCCATAAGTCCGTGTAAACCCAAACGCTTTGATCATCTCATCAAATCGAATGTTCCAACTCCGAGATGCTTGCACCAGCCCATAGATGGAGCGCTGGAGCTTGCATAACTTGTTAGCATTCTTAGGATCGACAAATCCTTCCGGCTGCATCATATACAATTCTTCCTTAAGAAAGCCGTTAAGGAATGCCGTCTTGACGTCCATTTGCCATATCTCATAATCATAGAATGCGGCAATTGCTAACATGATTCGGACGGACTTCAGCTTCGCTACGGGTGAGAAAGTCTCATCGTAGTCAACCCCTTGAACTTGTCGATAACCCTTAGCGACAAGTCGAGCCTTATAAATGGTCACATTACCATCCGCGTCTGTCTTCTTCTTAAAGATCCATTTATTTTCTATGGCTCGCCGATCATCGGGCAAGTCAGTCAAAGTCCATACTTCGTTTCATACATGGATCCTATCTCGGATTGCATGGCTTCAAGCCATTTGCTGGAATCCGGGCCCGCCATCGCTTCTTCATAGTTCGAAGGTTCACCGTTGTCTAACAACATGATTTCCAGGACAGGGTTGCCGTACCACTCTGGTGCGGAACGTGTCCTTGTGGACCTATGAAGTTTAGCAGTAACTTGATCCGAAGCTTCATGATCATCATCATTAACTTCCTCCCCAGTCGGTGTAGGCACCACAGGAACATCTTCCCGCGCTGCGCTACTTTCCGGTTCGGAAGGGGTGACTATCACCTCATCAAGTTCCACTTTCCTCCCACTTATTTCTTTCGAGAGAAACTCTTTCTCCAGAAAGGACCCGTTCTTGGCAACAAAGATCTTGCCTTCGGATCTGAGGTAGAAGGTATACCCAATGGTTTCCTTGGGGTATCCTATGAAGACGCATTTCTCCGACTTGGGTTCGAGCTTTTCAGGTTGAAGTTTCTTGACATAAGCATCGCATCCCCAGACTTTTAGAAACGACAGCTTAGGTTTCTTCCCAAACCATAATTCATACGGTGTCGTCTCAACGGATTTCGACAGAGCCCTATTTAAAGTGAATGCGGCAGTCTCTAAAGCATAGCCCCAAAATGAGAGCGGTAGATCGGTAAGAGACATCATAGATCGCACCATATCCAATAGAGTGCGATTACGACGTTCGGACACACCATTTCACTGAGGTGTTCCAGGCGGCGTGAGTTGTGAAACGATTCCACATTTTCTTAAGTGTGTGCCAAATTCGTGACTTAAATATTCCCCTCCACGATCTGATCGTAGGAACTTTATTTTTCTGCCACGTTGATTCTCAACCTCACTCTGAAATTCCTTGAACTTTTCAAAGGTCTCAGACTTGTGTTTCATTAGGTAGACATACCCATATCTACTTAAGTCATCAGTGAGAGTGAGAACATAACGATAGCCACCGCGAGCCTCAACACTCATTGGACCGCACACATCGGTATGTATGATTTCCAATAAGTTGTTGCTCGCTCCACTGTTCTGGAGAACGGAGTCTTGGTCATCTTACCCATGAGGCATGGTTCGCACGTGTCAAATGATTCGTAATCAAGAGACTCCAAAAGTCCATCTGCATGGAGCTTCTTCATGCGCTTGACACCAATGTGACCAAGGCGGCAGTGCCATAAGTATGTGGGACTATCGTTATCAACTTTACATCTTTTGGTATTCACACTATGAATATGTGTAACATCACGTTCGAGATTCATTAAGAATAAACCATTGACCAGCGGGGCATGACCATAAAACATATCTCTCATATAAATAGAACAACCATTATTCTCGGATTTAAATGAGTAGCCATCTCGCATTAAACGAGATCCAGATACAATGTTCATGCTCAAAGCTGGCACTAAATAACAATTATTGAGGTTTAAAACTAATCCTGTGGGTAAATGTAGAGGTAGCGTGCCGACGGCGATCACATTGACCTTGGAACCATTCCCGACGCGCATCGTCACCTCGTCCTTCGCCAGTCTCCGTTTATTCCGCAGCTCCTGTTTTGAGTTACAAATATGAGCAACCGCACCGGTATCAAATACCCAGGAGCTACTACGAGTACTGGTAAGGTACACATCAATTACATGTATATCACATATACCTTTGGTGTTGCCGGCCTTCTTGTCTGCTAAGTATTTGGGGCAGTTCCGCTTCCAGTGCCCACTTCCCTTGCAATAAAAGCACTCAGTCTCAGGCTTGGGTCCATTCTTTGACTTCTTCCCGGCAACTGGCTTACCGGGCGCGGCAACTCCCTTGCCGTCCTTCTTGAAGTTCTTCTTACCCTTGCCTTTCTTGAACTTAGTGGTTTTATTCACCATCAACACTTGATGTTCCTTTTTGATCTCCACCTCCGCTGATTTCAGCATTGAATATACCCCAGGAATGGTCTTTTCCATCCCCTGCATATTGAAGTTCATCACAAAGCTCTTGTAGCTTGGTGGAAGCGACTGAAGGATTCTGTCAATGACCGCGTCATCCGGGAGATTAACTCCCAGCTGAGACAAGCGGTTGTGTAACCCAGACATTTTGAGTATGTGCTCACTGACAGAACTATTTTCCTCCATTTTACAACTGTAGAACTTGTCGGAGACTTCATATCTCTCGACCCGGGCATGAGCTTGGAAAACCATTTTCAGCTCTTCAAACATCTCATATGCTCCATGTTTCTCAAAACGCTTTTGGAGCCCCGGTTCTAAGCTGTAAAGCATGCCGCACTGAACGAGGGAGTAATCATCAGCACGTGATTGCCAAGCGTTCATAACGTCTTGGTTCTCTGGGATGGGTGCTTCATCTAGCGGTGCTTCTAGGACATAATCTTTCTTGGCAGCTATGAGGATGATCCTCAGGTTCCGGACCCAGTCCGTATAGTTGCTGCCATCATCTTTCAGCTTGGTTTTCTCTAGGAACGCGTTGAAGTTGAGGGCAACGTGGGCCATTTGATCTACAAGACATATTGTACAGATTTTAGACTAAGTTCATGATAATTAAGTTCATCTAATCAAATTATTCAATGAACTCCCACTCAGATAGACATCCCTCCAGTCATCTAAATGAAACATGATCCGAGTTAACTAGGCCGTGTCCGATCATCACGTGAGACGGACTAGTCAAGATCGGTGAACATCTTCATGTTGATCGTATCTTCTATACGACTCATGCTCGACCTTTCGGTCTTCCGTGTTCCGAGGCCATGTCTGTACATGCTAGGCTCGTCAAGTCAACCTAAGTGTATTGCGTGTGTTCCGAGGCCATGTCTGTACATGCTAGGCTCGTCAACACCCGTTGTATGCGAACGTTAGAATCTATCACACCCGATCATCACGTGGTGCTTCGAAACAACGAACCTTCGCAACGGTGCACAGTTAGGGGGAACACTTTCTTGAAATTATTATAAGGGATCATCTTACTTACTACCGTCGTTCTAAGCAAATAAGATGTAAAACATGGTAAACATCACATGCAATCAAATAGTGACATGATATGGCCAATATCATTTTGCTCGTTTGAACACCATCTTCGGGGCGCCATGATCATCTTTGTCACCGGCATGACACCATGATCTCCATCATCATGATCTCCATCATCATGATCTCATGAAGTTGTCACGCCAACGATTACTTCTTCTTACATGGCTAACGTGTTTAGCAATAAAGTAAAGTAATTTACATGGCGTTATTCAATGACACGCAGGTCATACAAAAAATAAAGACAACTCCTATGGCTCCTGCCGGTTGTCATACTCATCGACATGCAAGTTGTGATTCCTATTACAAGAACATGATCAATCTCATACATCACATATATCATTCATCACATCTTCTGGCCATATCACATCACACAGCACATGCTGCAAAAACAAGTTAGACGTCCTCTAATTGTTGTTGCATGCTTTTACGTGGCTTCTATAGGTTTCTAGCAAGAACGTTTCTTACCTACGTAAAACCACAACGTGATATGCCAATTTCTATTTACCCTTCATAAGGACCCTTTTCATCGAATCCGTTCCGACTAAAGTGGGAGAGACAGACACCCGCTAGCCACCTTATGCAACTAGTGCATGTCAGTCGGTGGAACCTGTCTCACGTAAGCATACGTGTAAGGTCGGTCCGGGCCGCTTCATCCCACAATACCGCCGAAACAAGATAAGACTAGTAGTGGCAAGAAAAATTGACAACATCTACGCCCACAACTGCTTTGTGTTCTACTCGTGCATAGTAACTACGCATAGGCCTGGCTCATGATGCCACTGTTGGGGATCGTTGCAGAATTTTAAAATTTTCTACGCATCACCAAGATCCATCTATGGAGTTTACTAGCAACGAGAAGGAAGGAGTGCATCTACATACCCTTGTAGATCGCGAGCGGAAGCGTTCAAGTGAACGGGGTTGATGGAGTCGTACTCGTCGTGATCCAAATCACCGATGACCGAGCGCCGAACGGACGGCACCTCCGCGTTCAACACACATACGGAGCAGCGACGTCTCCTCCTTCTTGTCCAGCAAGGGGGAAGGAGAGGTTGATGGAGATCCAGCAGCAGGACGACGTGGTGGTGGAAGTAGCGGGGATCCCGGCAGGGCTTCGCCAAGCGCAAGCGGGAGGGAGAGGTGTCACGGGAGGGAGAGGGAGGCGCCAGGGGCTAGGGTACTGCTGCCCTCCCTCCCCCCCACTATATATAGGCCCCCTGGGGGGCGCCGGCCCTGGGATCCCATCTACATGGGGGGCGGCCAAGGGGGGAAACTTGCCCCCCAAGCCAGGTGGGGCGCCCCCCACCCCCAGGGTTTCCAACCCTAGGCGCAGGGGGAGGCCCATGGGGGGCGCACCAGCCCACCAGGGGCTGGTTACCCTCCCACTTCAGCCCATGGGGCCCTCCGGTATAGGTGGCCCCACTCGATGGACCCCCGGGACCCTTCCGGTGGTCCCGGTACAATACCGATAACCCCCAAAACTTTCCCCGTGGCCAAAACTGGACTTCCTATATATAATTCTTCACCTCCGGACCATTCCGGAACTCCTCGTGACGTCCGGGATCTCATCCAGGACTCCGAACAACTTTCGGGTTTTCGCATACTAATATCTCTACAACCCTAGCGTCACCGAACCTTAAGTGTGTAGACCCTACGGGTTCGGGAGACATGCAGACATGACCGAGACGACTCTCCGGTCAATAACCAACAGCGGGATCTGGATACCCATGTTGGCTCCCACATGTTCCTCGATGATCTCATCGGATGAACCACGATGTCGAGGATTCAATCAATCCCGTATACAATTCCCTTTGTCAGTCGGTACGTTACTTGCCCAAGATTCGATCGTCGGTATCCCAATACCTTGCTCAATCTCGTTACCGGCAAGTCACTTTACTCGTACCGTAATGCATGATCCCGTGACCAGACACTTGGTCACATTGAGCTCATTATGATGATGCATTACCGAGTGGGCCCAGAGATACCTCTCCGTCATACGGAGTGACAAATCCCAGTCTCGATTCGTGCCAACCCAACAGACACTTTCGGAGATACCCGTAGTGCACCTTTATAGCCACCCAGTTACGTTGTGACGTTTGGCACACCCAAAGCACTCCTACGGTATCCGGGAGTTGCACAATCTCATGGTCTAAGGAAATGATACTTGACAATTGGAAAAGCTCTAGCAAACGAACTACACGATCTTTGTGCTATGCTTAGGATTGGGTCTTGTCCATCACATCATTCTCCTAATGATGTGATCCCGTTATCAATGACATCCAATGTCCATAGTCGGGAAACCATGACTATCTGTTGATCAACGAGCTAGTCAACTAGAGGCTCACTAGGAACATGTTGTGGTCTATGTATTCACACATGTATTATGATTTCCGGATAACACAATTATAGCATGAACAATAGACAATTATCATGAACAAGGAAATATAACAATAACCATTTTATTATTGCCTCTAGGGCATATTTCCAACAGTCTCCCACTTGCACTAGAGTCAATAATCTAGTTACATTGTGATGAATCGAACACCCATAGAGTTCTGGTGTTGATCATATTTTGCTCTAGGGAGAGGTTTAGTCAACGGATCTGCTACATTCAGGTCCGTATGTACTTTACAAATATCTATGTCTCCATTTTGAACACTTCCACGAATGGAGTTGAAGCGACGCTTGATATGCCTGGTCTTCCTGTGAAACCTGGGCTCCTTGGCAAGGGCAATAGCTCCAGTGTTGTCACAGAAGAGAGTCATCGGGCCCGACGCATTGGGAATCACCCATAGGTCGGTAATGAACTCCTTTATCCAGACTGCTTCCTGTGCTGCCTCTGAGGCCGCCATGTACTCCGCTTCACATGTAGATCCCGCCACGACGCTTTGCTTGCAACTGCACCAGCTTACTGCCCCTCCATTCAAAATATACACGTATCCGGTTTGTGACTTGGAGTCATCCAGATCTGTGTCGAAGCTAGCGTCGACTTAACCCTTTACGACGAGCTCTTCGTCACCTCCATATACAAGAAACATATCCTTAGTCCTCTTCAGGTACTTCAGGATATTCTTGACCGCTGTCCAGTGTTCCATGCCGTGATTACTTTGGTACCTTCCTACCAAACTTACGGCAAGGTTTACATCAGGTCTGGTACACAGCATGGCATACATAATAGACCCTATGGCCGAGGCATAGGGGATGACACTCATCTTTTCTCTATCTTCTGCCGTGGTCGGGCATTGAGCTGTGCTCAATTGCACACCTTGCAATACAGGCAAGAACCCCTTCTTGGACTGACCCATATTGAACTTCTTCAATATCTTGTCAAGGTACGTACTCTGTGAAAGACCAATGAGGCGTCTTGATCTATCTCTATAGATCTTGATGCCTAATATATAAGCAGCTTCTCCAAGGTCCTTCATTGAAAAACACTTATTCAAGTAGGCCTTTATACTTTCCAAGAATTCTATATCATTTCCCATCAATAGTATGTCATCCACATATAATATGAGAAATGCTACAGAGCTCCCACTCACTTTCTTGTAAACACAGGCTTCTCCATAAGTCCGTGTAAACCCAAACGCTTTGATCATCTCATCAAATCGAATGTTCCAACTCCGAGATGCTTGCACCAGCCCATAGATGGAGCGCTGGAGCTTGCATACCTTGTTAGCATTCTTAGGATCGACAAATCCTTCCGGCTGCATCATATACAATTCTTCCTTAAGAAAGCCGTTAAGGAATGCCGTCTTGACGTCCATTTGCCATATCTCATAATCATAGAATGCGGCAATTGCTAACATGATTCGGACGAACTTCAGCTTCGCTACGGGTGAGAAAGTCTCATCGTAGTCAACCCCTTGAACTTGTCGATAACCCTTAGCGACAAGTCGAGCCTTATAAATGGTCACATTACCATCCGCGTCTGTCTTCTTCTTAAAGATCCATTTATTTTCTATGGCTCGCCGATCATTGGGCAAGTCAGTCAAAGTCCATACTTCGTTTTCATACATGGATCCTATCTCGGATTGCATGGCTTCAAGCCATTTGCTGGAATCCGGGCCCGCCATCGCTTCTTCATAGTTCGAAGGTTCACCGTTGTCTAACAACATGATTTCCAGGACAGGGTTGCCGTACCACTCTGGTGCGGAACGTGTCCTTGTGGACCTATGAAGTTTAGCAGTAACTTGATCCGAAGCTTCATGATCATCATCATTAACTTCCTCCCCAGTCGGTGTAGGCACCACAGGAACATCTTCCCGCGCTGCGCTACTTTCCGGTTTGGAAGGGGTGACTATCACCTCATCAAGTTCCACTTTCCACCCACTTATTTCTTTCGAGAGAAACTCTTTCTCCAGAAAGGACCCGTTCTTGGCAACAAAGATCTTGCCTTCGGATCTGAGGTAGAAGGTATACCCAATGGTTTCCTTGGGGTATCCTATGAAGACGCATTTCTCCGACTTGGGTTCGAGCTTTTCAGGTTGAAGTTTCTTGACATAAGCATCGCATCCCCAAACTTTTAGAAACGACAGCTTAGGTTTCTTCCCAAACCATAATTCATACGGTGTCGTCTCAACGGATTTCGACAGAGCCCTATTTAAAGTGAATGCGGCAGTCTCTAAAGCATAGCCCCAAAATGAGAGCGGTAGATCGGTAAGAGACATCATAGATCGCACCATATCCAATAGAGTGCGATTACGACGTTCGGACACACCATTTCACTGAGGTGTTCCAGGCGGCGTGAGTTGTGAAACGATTCCACATTTTCTTAAGTGTGTGCCAAATTCGTGACTTAAATATTCCCCTCCACGATCTGATCGTAGGAACTTTATTTTTCTGTCACGTTGATTCTCAACCTCACTCTGAAATTCGTTGAACTTTTCAAAGGTCTCAGACTTGTGTTTCATTAGGTAGACATACCCATATCTACTTAAGTCATCAGTGAGAGTGAGAACATAACGATAGCCACCGCGAGCCTCAACACTCATTGGACCGCACACATCGGTATGTATGATTTCCAATAAGTTGGTTGCTCGCTCCACTGTTCCAGAGAACGGAGTCTTGGTCATCTTACCCATGAGGCATGGTTCGCACGTGTCAAATGATTCATAATTAAGAGACTCCAAAAGTCCATCTGCATGGAGCTTCTTCATGCGCTTGACACCAATGTGACCAAGGCGGCAGTGCCATAAGTATGTGGGACTATCGTTATCAACTTTACATCTTTTGGTATTCACACTATGAATATGTGTAACATCACGTTCGAGATTCATTAAGAATAAACCATTGACCAGCGGGGCATGACCATAAAACATATCTCTCATATAAATAGAACAACCATTATTCTCGGATTTAAATGAGTAGCCATCTCGCATTAAACGAGATCCAGATACAATGTTCATGCTCAAAGCTGGCACTAAATAACAATTATTGAGGTTTAAAACTAATCCCGTAGGTAAATGTAGAGGTAGCGTGCCGACGGCGATCACATCGACCTTGGAACCATTCCCGACGCGCATCGTCACCTCGTCCTTCGCCAGTCTCCGTTTATTCCGCAGCTCCTGTTTTGAGTTACAAATATGAGCAACCGCACCGGTATCAAATACCCAGGAGCTACTACGAGTACTAGTAAGGTACACATCAATTACATGTATATCACATATACCTTTGGTGTTGCCGGCCTTCTTGTCCGCTAAGTATTTGGGGCAGTTCCGGTATCAAATATCCAGAAGAAAGCTCCTGCCAAGAGAGCTCCCATGTAAAAGGCCAGAAAGTCAACAGATACTCAAGAAACAATGAAGTCCACCCTTGAAATGTCTAATGATGATGATGAGGCTGCTAGAAAGAAGAAGAAGAGAGCTAGAACAAAAACTGCTAAGGTGCTTGGTAAGCCTTCCATGAGGGAAGAGGAAGAAGAAGAGGAACCTGCTGCATCCCCTACAAGGACTCAGAAGCTCATGGGTGATGCCATGAAGTCTGCTGGTTGAAAGTGCAACTAATCCCTGGGTGGTTTTGGTAATTCTTAACAACATATTGCTCATCGAACTAATACTCTTTCAAGATAATAATTTCAGAAAGTTCAATGATTGGCATGGCATGGACTAGAGATGTGGACCCCTCAAAATGCTATGGACACATATTGGCTCAAGCTCAAGACTCTACATTTTCATTTTAGTGATCTAAGATCACATTGAGTCCATAGGAAAAGCCAATACTATTAAAAGGGGATGAGGTGTTGCTTAATGGCTTGCTTGCTCAAAATGCTTAGTGATATGCTCCAAAGCCCTCAATCACTTTCTCATTTCAACATATGTCCCAAACCAAAAGTCAAACTCGGCCCCACCGATTTGATCTATCCGGCGCCACCGAGTTCATTTGACATAGCCATAGCCAGAAACCCTAATCGGTTCGGTCTCACCGATAGGGATCTCGGTCTCACCGAGATGGGATTGCAAACTCTCTGTTTTCCTTCATAACATTTCGGTCTAACCGAGATGAGCGATCGGTCCCACCGAGTTCGCAATGCAAACTCTTTGTTTCCTTTTCGTAACATTTCGGTCTCACCGAAATGAGCGATCGGTCCCACCGAGTTTGCCTGACCAACTCTCTGTTTGCCTATTACAGAAATCGGTCTCACCGAGTTCATGTGATCGGTCTCATCGATATTACGTTATGCCCTAACCCTAATGAAATCGGTCCCACTAAATTGACATGTCGGTCCCACCGAAAATCCTAACGTTCACATTTTGAACTAAATCAGTCTGATCGAGTTTGGCTATTCGGTCTCACCGAGTTTGGTAAATTGTTTGTAACGGTTAGATTTTGTGTGGAGGCTATATATACCCCTCCACCCTTCCTCCATTCGTGGAGAGAGCTATCAGAATGTGCCTACACTTCCAGCATTCATTTTCTGACCTACTCATGTGTTGAGACCAAGATATTCCAATCCAACCACAAGAATCTTGATCTCTAGCCTTCCCCAAGTTGCTTTCCACTCAAATCATCTTTCCACCAAATCCAAATCTGTGAGAGAGAGTTGAGTGTTGGGGAGACTATCATTTGAAGCACAAGAGCAAGGAGTTCATCATAAACACACCATCTATTACCTTTTGGAGAGTGGTGTCTCCTAGAATGGTTAGGTGTCACTTGGGAGCCTCCGTCAAGATTGTGGAGTTGAACCAAGGAGTTTGTAAGGGCAAGGAGATTGCCTACTTCGTGAAGATCTACCCAAGTGAGGCAAGTCCTTCGTGGGCGATGGCCATGGTGGGATAGACAAGGTTGCTTCTTCGTGGGTGGAGCCCTCCGTGGACTCGCGCATCCGTTACCCTTCGTGGGTTGAAGTCTCCATCAACATGGATGTACGATAGCACCACCTATCGAACCACACCAAAAATCTCCATGTCTACATTGCTTTTGCTCCCTCCAAACTCCTCCCCTTTACCTTCATATGCAATGATTTACATTCCGCTGCTATACTCTTAGATTTGCATATGTAGGTTGATTGCTTGACTTGTGATAAGTTGCTAAAATCTGCCATGACTTAAAATTGGGAAAAGGTTGGATTTTTATTTGGTCAAGTAGTCTAATCACCCCCTCTAGACATACTTTCGATCCTACAAGTGGTATCGTAGCTTTGGTCTCCATTTGCCTTGATTTCCATAGCTTTGGTGATCATAGCCTTGGTTTCACAACCTAGGAGTATGGCGTCTAGCGAGGGAAATTACCACCGTAGAGGTCCTTACTTTGATGGTATTAATTTTGCTAGTTGGAAGCATAAGATGAATATGCATATTCTTGGACATAACCTCGCCGTTTGGGCTATTGTGTGTATTGGCTTGCAAGGTGAATTCTTTGATGGGAGAGAACCGAATCGTGAAGCTACCGCAGAAGAATTGAAGATGCTGCAATACAATGCTCAAGCTTGGGATATCCTCTTCAACGGATTGTGCCCCGAAGAATTCAACAAATTAGCCGTGTTGAGAATGCAAAGGAAATTTGGGATACTTTGATTGATATGCACGAAGGTACCGACTCCGTCAAGGAATCCAAATTGGATGTGCTTCAAAGTCAACTTGACAAGTTCAAAATGAAAGATGGTGAAGGTTTCGCTGAAATGTACTCTAGGCTTGCTCTCATCACAAATGAGATTGCCGAATTAGGAAGTGAAGATATGACCGCCAGATTCATCATCAAGAAGATCCTAAGAGCCTTGGATGGAAAATATGATACCGTGTGCACATTGATCCAAATGATGCCCAATTACAAAGATCTCAAGCCAACGGAAGTCATTGGTAGAATTGTTGCTCATGAGATGTCACTCAAGGATAAAGAAAAGATTCACAACAAGTCAAGTGGTGCTTACAAAGCCTCATGTGTTGCTTCTACATCATCAAGTGAGAAACAAGCCTTCAATGAGGAATTGAGCCTAATGGTGAAGAACTTCAACAAGTTCTACAAGAGTAGAAGCAAAGAAAGAAGTTCAAAGTCAAGGTCCTACAATGACAAAAGATCTTCTAGTCGTGAGCGTAATTGCTACAATTGTGGAAGACCCGGACACTACTCCAATGAGTGTACGACTCCCTACAAAAGAAGAGAAGACTCACCTAAAAGGAGAAGTAGAAGATAAGAATCACCTCGAAGAGAGAGGAGTAGAGATGATCATTATGAACAAAGAACCTCTTGCAGAAGCAAGGACTCAGAGAGGAAGGACAAGTCATCAAGGAGCTACGTAAAATGAAGACATCAAGATCATGTTGGTGAATGGGTATCCGGCTCCGACTCCGACCATCACTCCGAGAGAAGTTATCACTCCGACTTAGAATATACTCAAGATGAAGGTGTTGCCGGTCTAGCACTTGTGTTGACCAACTCCTATGACATATTTGACTCACCAAATGAAGGAATTGGAAGATGCTTCATGGCTAAAGGCCCAAAGGTATCACACCTCGAGTATGTTGATTTCAATAGTGATGAAGATGATTTGCTAGGTGATGATGATTTACTTGTTGACAACTCTAGTGATGAAAACTATGATGAACTTGATATTAATCATGCTAATCAAGATAAAACGAATGACGATGATAAGAAGGAGATTGAGCGTCTAACTAAAGAACTAAACACTCTTAAGTTAGCTCATGAAACTACCTTGGAAGATCATCGAGAGCTTTTACAAACTCATGAGAAACTACGCTTTGAAAAGCTCAACCTTGAGCAAGAGCATGGGTTCTTAAAAGCAATCAATGATGATCTTCGTAAGAAAAGTTCTTCTTACATCGCCAAGCGTTTACTCTTGTCTACTTACATGCCACAAGTAAAATCTAGCAACAAGAGTAAGAAAGATTCCTCCTCTAGTAGTAACAATGATCATGCCAAATCCAATGTTGTTGCTTCTAGTAGTTCTCTTGATTCCACTAATGATTCTCTTAGCCAAGTTACACTTGAGCAAGAAAATAGCTTATTGAAGGGAATTATAGAGAAAGGTGTTTACAAGAGCCTTGTCGGAAGTAAGCAATTTGAGGAAATTGTACGCAAGCAAGGAAGGCACCGGAAGAATCAAGGTGTTGGTTTTGAACAAAAGTTCAATACCAATGGAGTTGAGTGGGAAGAAGATCAATACCCCAAGACGAAGTTTGTTCCTCAACAAGAGAATTATGATCCTACTTCTTTCAAGGGAACACAAGCTCAAGATGGTCTTCCACCACAAGACCACAAGCAAAAAGGCAAGGACAAGCTTCAAGAGGAGATTGATGCATTTGAAGAAGCTCCCAAGGCCTTGGTCAAGTGGGTTCCCAAGACTACATCAAGTTCTACTTCATCAAGTACGACTACAACTCCAAGGATTCCCATCAAGTTGATGTGGATCCCGAAGAAGAAGAACTAGAGAGTTCTTGACGGTGACTCTTCCAACATACTTCACTCATATCATTTTGGCGAGAACAAGTGCAAACAACTTCCACATCTTGCACTAGTTCAAGGAGTCACTAACCCTCTTGTTGGTAAGGCAAGGGACAAGGTAACCTAATGCTTTCATGGACATCATCTTGTGTGAACTTCACTCTATGTCTATGGATATCCTTGTTTGTTCCTTGTGGGACTAACCCGTGTAGGTATTGAAAGTGCAACTCACTCCAATGGATTGCTCCAAATGATCTACATCAACATTGAGCATCCACATCTTCAACACCTACATGAAGTCATCATCGACAAAACCCAAGGTTAGTTCATCCCTCTTAGGGGGGATATCACATCTAGGGGGAGCTTTACTCTAAGAATTGAGCTAAAGCAACTCTAATGGTGTGAACACAACAATGCTTTATGTAAAAGTGGTAACCCCACTTGTGCTTAAACGATGAGTATGACCTATGATCAAATGTTCTCATTTGACTCCTAAGTCAAGATACTCATATATAGATGACCTAGTCATCGCCAATTGCTTGATAGATGCTATAGTGTTTGTGCATGCTTTGCCACATATTTCATTTGCCATTTTATTTTGTGAGCATGTTGATTGCACATTTTTCTCATTCGAGGACATCCATTTGTTGCTTTGATTGTTTGGCTCTTCTTATTTTGCAAATGGATGGACGAGAATGCCTAAGAACTTCCTCTAGCTATCTATGCTTTTCTCGTCTCAAACTCTATTCATGCTACATCACAAAGTTTGAACAAGTCATATTCGAACCCTCTGGGTGAGGAGCACTCGGAGTCACCGATTCGTCATAGACTTAAACTTCCAAAACCTCTCTGTGCATTTCGGTCTGACCGATTCATCCTTTTCGGTCATACCGAGTTCACTGAGTTGATCTAGGTTTTCAATCTCGGTGCAACCGATTAGAACTGTTTGGTCACACCGAGTTGCAGTAACCGCTTGTGATTCTGCATCTCAGTGCCACCAAGTTGTTCCACTCGGTCACGCCGACAGGGTCAGGATATATATACCGATGGGTCAAATTTTGGAATTTCTCCGAAACCTTTTCGCTCACGCGTATCCTGCTTTGCTAACTCGGGTCTTCGAATCGTCCTCTCGTCGCCAGCGACCTCCCACCGCTGGTCTCCGTCGCCGTCAACGGAAATCTTCACCGCCGTTGCCGCCGTAGCGAGCTCATCGCCAAGTTAGGCTATGAGTTCGATCCTTTGTGCAATATTTACCTCCGATTCTTAGCACAAAGTCAATGCCATGATTCTTACCACGTATGAGATTATCCTATCCAGCAAAAACTTCCTTTAGATTAGTTTTTATTCGAAAATTTAGGGTTAGATTTCTGCCAAATTCATCTCGGACCGACCGAGTTGTGGAAATCGGTCTCACCGATTTGGCTTAGGCCATTGCACTTGTAACTTTCGATCTGGCCGAAACTTGCAAATCGGTGTGACCGAGTTCAACTCTCAGTGAAACCCTAGCAATCTCGGTGTCACCGAATTGTGTCTCGGTCTGACCGACTTCACTAGTTTAGACTCCAATGTTGCTTCGGTGTCACCAAGTTTAACAAATCGGTAGCTCCAAAATGCTTTCTGTGGACAACTAAAACTAAGTTTTTGACTCAATTGTTTTTCAAAATCTCTGCACTTTGTGATGCTCATCCAGTCTATCTCATCTATAACTATTCACAGGGTCAGCTTTCAATTTGCAGTGTCAGACATGTCAGATAAAAGTGATAGCGAGAACAAGTATGAGGAGCAGGTAAATCTGAGTGAGGGCACTAGTCCCTCTGGCAGTTATGATGAAGGCATCAGAAGTACTCCTAGCAACCTACCTAAGGCTGCTAGTAGGCAGAGGAGAAAGAGAAATTCTGATTCAGAGGATGAAGACTATGTTGCTGCTGAGGAGGAGGTCAGCTCCAAGAAGAATGTTGTCAAGAAGGAATATGGCACAACTGCTTCAAGAAAGCCCGGTCTGAACAAGAAGGCTCCTGCAAAGAGAGTGCCCATTTCCAAAGCCAGAGCCTCAACATGGGAAACCATTGAGTTCACTCTTGAACCAAAAGAGGCTGGTGAGGGCAAGAAGAGAAAGGAAAGGGTCAAGAAGACCATGGCCAGAGTAATTGGCAGATCCTCTATGATGAGAGACCCAGCTGAGGATGAGGAAGAAGAGGATGCTGCACCAGCACCTAAAGCACAAAAGCTAATGGGGGATGCCATCAAGTCTGGGGCTGCCCCTTCAAAGCCCAAGACCGCCCCCAAAGCTACTGCTCCAACCCCCAAGACTGCACCAAAGAGGAGCATAAGAAACATACCAGCTACTGAGAAGAACAAGGCCCCAGTGCCTGAAATTGAAGAAGAAGATGATGATGATGAAGCCCAAATGCTCAGAAAGTTAAAGCCAAAGATCCCTGACCATGATGACAATCATCCAGTGGCAGAAAACATGAAAAGTCAGAAAGGATGCAGGTCTCATATTGTGGAGACAATCAAACCCTTATATTGTAAGGAGAAGGACTGATGTGGACTATAGATTTCACTCCAAGGAGCAGCAGGACTTCTATGAGACAATTCTTTTCGATAAGCCCATAATGTGTGACATGAAGTGGGTAGACTGGAAATACATCGACAATAATGAAGACCACTTCCCAGGAGTGCATGAAAGTTTTAGACTCAATGGAGTAGACACTTTTGTGGGTCAGAAACTGACCAAGTGGAATGATGAGCTCATTATGCAATTCTATTCTACAACTCATTTCTATCCAGATGGAAGGATTGTATGGATGTCTGAAGGTACAAGGTACCAATCAACAGTTGCTGAGTGGGTCAAGCTGATCAATGCCCCTGCAGAGCTTGAGGATGACATAGATGTCTATGTCAAGAGAAAGAAAGATCACAACTCCATGGCCAACATGTACAAGGAGATACCTGACAAGGCCTTGGAGACACACAAGATCGGCTCTGTATATTATCTGTTGTCTAGACTGGCCACTATTAACACCATCTTGAGGCACACCTTGTTGCCCAAATCAGGAGATCACAGGATGATCAGAGGCCACTCCATCAATTTGCTTCAGTTGTTTGATGTGCCCCAGAAATTCAAGGTGATGAGTTTGATTATTGAGACAATCAAAAGGACAGCTGCAGACCAGAAGAGATCATGTGGGTATGCTCCACACATCCAGATGCTCATCAACTCCAAGATGGGCACAGGCACATACTTGTTGGATAAAGAACAGCTTCACTTGAGGCCTGACTTTGAGGACAACACAGTTGTCATGGATGCTGAAGATCCTACATCAATAGAGGCTCAAGAGAAGAGGGAGAAAGCAAAAGCTGAGAAGGTAGCCAAGATGCCAAGTGCTGAAGAGGCTTCACAAGTTTTCCTCAAGACAAAACAAGATCAATTTGGATATCTTATTCAAGCCACTTTGAGGATTGGGAAATGATTGGCCACCCTGACTTAGAATCAAGAGAGTCTTGAGAGGATCATTGAAACAAAGTTCTATGATCTTGACTTGAAGGTGGCAGAAATGCAAATAGCTATTGAGCAGCTCCAAGAAGAATATGAAGAGAGGAAAGGAAAAACTACCACTGAAGCTTTTCAGAGAGTGCCTAGGGCACAAAGATCTGCAGCAGTGCCTGTGACAGACACAAGAGCTACTACGTCAGCACCTACAGCCACAGCTTCAGTTGTTCCTCCGGTTGCAACTCCACCAGCTCCAACAACTTTAATAGATGCATTCATCCTTGGAGTCCTCTCCACGCCACCTCCCGAAGATCAAGCTTAGAGAGCCGCATAGAACTATGCATTTTCAAGCTTTTTGGTAACTTGTTGCCAAAGGGGGAGAAAGTGTGTAGATCATAGGCTTCGAGAGAGAGAGAGAGAGATTTGCTTCTTTTTGCTACCTCTTTTGCTACTTGTTTGATACATATTTGTTTGCTTGCTTGGATGATACTTTACGTGTGTGTGAGATACTTGTATGGTCATGTGTTTGATCATATCATACTTTAATGCTTGTGCTTGGATGATGATATTATTTATCTCTCATGTATGATCATTCACTTTGCCTTGGTGATGAGTGCATATTTCATTTACTATCATTTTGAGCGCTCCACCAAGATGTATGTGACATGGAAGAGTAACCCATGATCCCAATCGATTGTGCATTTGCATTGAAAAGCAAATTTTAAATAATGTACAAATTTAGGGGGAGCTCTTGCTTATCACATACTTCTCAAAGCGATGATATATTTCAATCTTATTATCATTTGTCGTCGTGGGATATCCGCGGCCACCTATGGGACCGGGCGGCCCCTTGCTGGTTCAGCGGGGGACGTCGCGTTGCACAAAGAGCAGACCAGCACGCGGCAGCGCGATAGAGAGCACACAAGCAATTTACCTAGGTTCAGGCTGCCGCGAGGCGTAAGACCGTACTCCTGCTTTGGTGGATTGATGGTGGGAATGAATGTGGTGGTGTGTGGTACACTTGCCCGGCAAGGCCTGCCTCTGGGCTATGATGACCACAAGCGTATGGTGGCTTGGGTTTGTCACGTTTCCAACACTCTAACCCCTCCTACGATTGCCATGGGCCTCCTTTTATAGATTAAGGGGTCACCACATTGGCAAAGCAGTCATTACCCACTGATATGATAGAAAACAGTGCTATCATACCTAACTCAGCGGGCTGGCAGGGTGCATTAAATGCACCGCTCAGTGTCACATCACTAGCTGCCCGGCAAGGCCTGCCGGGCTTATCTCACCAGCTCCGCATCTGTTCTCTTAACACGTCGTTGGACGGGTGTCACCTGTGGGTTTCTTCTGTAGGATATGGCTGCCATGTGGCAAATGCTGCCACTTAATCACCTTGCGGCTTGACACCGCACTGAGTGACGACGTGGGTCGTACTTGCGCGGTTGGCGGGGTGGTTCAGGCCCCGCAAGCCCCCGGCAGGCTCTGCCGGGGAGTCTTGGTTGCTTGCTACTGGTGGTTGCCTGGCCCCTTGCCGGGCTCGCCTGCCCGGCAAGGGAGGCCCTTTCTCTTGCCGATATCCTGCTCCTTTGACTCGATCCCGATCTCTCTGAGCTGCATGTTGGTTCTTCAAGTCTCTTGGTCCTTCAATCCTTATCTTGAGCTGGTGCTTTAATCTTGATCTTGTGCCTGTGCACAGTTGGGCAACATACCCGGGGTCTGTTGCACCGACATTTGTGGAAGCTTTGATCTATATTTCATCATCAATTACCAAAAAGGGGGAGATTGGAAGTGCAACTAATCCCTGGGTGGTTTTGGTAAATTTTAACAACATATACCTCATTGAACTAATACTCTTTCAAGATAATAATTTCAGAAAGTTCAATGATTGGCATGGCATGGACTAGAGATGTGGACCCCTCAAAATGCTAAGGACACATATTGGCTCAAGCTCAAGACTCTACATTTTCATTTTAGTGATCCAAGATCACATTGGGTCCATAGGAAAAGACAATACTATTAAAAGGGTATGAGGTCTTGCTTAATGGCTTGCTTGCTCAAAATGCTTAGTGATATGCTCCAAAGCCCTCAATCACTTTCTCATTTCCACATATGTCCCAAACCAAAAGTCAAACTCAGCCCCACCGATTTGATCTATCTGGCGCCACTGAGTTCATTTGACATAGCCATAGCTAGAAACCCTAATCGGTTCGGTCTCACCGATAGGGATCTCGGTCTCACCGAGATGGGATTGCAAACTCTCTGTTTCCCTTCGTAACATTTCGGACTAACCGAGATGAGGATCGCTCCCACCGAGTTCGCAAGGCACACTCTCTGTTTCCTTTTCATAACGTTTCGGTCTCACCGAAATGAGCGATCGGTCCCACCGAGTTTGCCTGACCAACTCTCTGTTTGCCTATTACAGAAATCGGTCTCACCGAGTTCATGTGATCGGTCTCACCGATATTACATTATGCCCTAACCCTAATGAAATTGGTCCCACCGAGTTGACATGTCGGTCCCACCAAAAATCCTAACGTTCACATTTTGAACTAAATCGGTCTGACCGAGTTTGACTATTCGGTCTCATCAAGTTTGGTAAATTGTGTGTAACAGTTAGATTTTGTGTGGAGGCTATATATACCCCTCCACCCTTCCTCCATTCATGGAGAGAGCTATCAGAACATGCCTACACTTCCAACATTCATTTTCTGAGAGAGAACCACCTACTCATGTGTTGAGACCAAGATATTCCAATCCAACCACAAGAATCTTGATCTCTAGCCTTCCCCAAGTTGCTTTCCACTCAAATCATCTTTCCACCAAATCCAAATCTATGTGAGAGAGTTGAGTGTTGGGGAGACTATCATTTGAAGCACAAGAGCAAGGAGTTCATCATCAACACACCATCTACTACCTTTTGGAGAGTGGTGTCTCCTAGATTGGTTAGGTGTCACTTGGGAGCCTCCGTCAAGATTGTGGAGTTGAACCAAGGAGTTTGTAAGGGCAAGGAGATCACCTACTTCGTGAAGATCTACCCAAGTGAGGCAAGTCTTTCGTGGGCGATGTCCATGGTGGGATAGACAAGGTTGCTTCTTCGTGGACCCTTCGTGGGTGGAGCACTCCGTGGACTCGCGCAACCGTTACCCTTCGTAGGTTGAAGTCTCCATCAACGTGGATGTACGATAGAACCACCTATCGGAACCACACCAAAAATCTCCGTGTCTACATTGCGTTTGCTCCCTCCAAACTCCTCCCCTTTACCTTCATATGCAATGATTTACATTCCGCTGCTATACTCTTAGATTTACATGTGTAGGTTGATTGCTTGACTTGTGATAAGTTGCTAAAATCTGCCAAGACTTAAAATTGGGAAAAGGCTAGATTTTTATTTGGTCAAGTAGTCTAATCACCCCCCTCTAGACATACTTTCGATCCTACACTGCTGCACCCTCCAAGCCCAAGCACAAAGCTCCAGCTGCTGCACCTAAGCCTATAGCTCCAAAGAGATCCAACGGAACAAGGCCCCAGTGCCAGAAGTTCAAGAAGATGAAGAGCCCCAAGTGCTCAGGAAATTAAAGCCTAAGATTCCAGATCACAATGATGAACATCCAGTGGCTGAGAACATGAAGCTGAGGAAGTATAATGCATTGAGACTATGGAGGAAAACTGATCCATATGCTACAAGGAGAAGAACTGTTGTTGATTATCGTTTCCACACCAGAGAACAACAAGACTTTTATGAGACAATTTTGCTTGACAAGAAGCCAATTGTGAGTGGTATGAAGTGGGTTGATTGGAAGTACATAGATGCCAATGAGGACTACTTCCCCCACATTCATGAGAGCTTCAGGTTGACTGGAGTTGATGCATTTGTTGGACAAGAGCTCACCAAGTGGAATGATGAAATGGTGATGCAATTTTACTCCACTGCACATTTTTACCCAGATGGAGAGATTGTGTGGATGACTGAGGGCACCAGATACCAGTCATAAATCTCAGAGTGGGCTGCTCTTGTCAATGCCCCAGCAGAAGGAGAGAATGATATTGATGTCTATGGAAAACCCAGGATGGATCATAACACTATGGCTCACATGTACAAGCCCATTCCTGATAAATCTCTAGAGACTCACAAGGTTGGTTCTATCTGTCATCTGCTTGCTGGTTTGGGCACTACCAACTACATCTTGAGGCATACATTGTTGCCCAAGTCTAGAGATGAGAGAATGATTCATGGTCATTCCATCAACCTGCTGCATTTATTTGACATACCACAGAAGTTCAAGGTCATGAGTCTGATTGTAGAGACAATCAAGAGGACAGCTGCAGACCAAAAGAGGTCATGTGGATATATACCACATATTCAAATGTTGATTAATTCCAAGGTTGGAACTGGCACATATCTGCTTCACAGAGAGCATCATCCTCTTAGGCCGGAATTTGAGGACAATGAAGTGGTGATGGATGCTTCACATCCAACATCAGTTGAGGCCCAGGAGAAGGCTGAGAAGGCAAAGGCTGTCAAAGCAGCAAAGGCAGCAAGTGCTCCAGATGCATCCATAGTGAATCTCAAGACCAAGCAAGATCAACTCACATATCTGCTACAAGCAACTCTAGGGATAGAGAAGAGTTTGGCCAACTTAACCAAGAATAATGAGAGCCTAGAGCGGATTGTTGAAGATAAGATGTATAATCTTGATGTCAAGGTCCCAAAGATCCAATCCATTGTTGAGAAGCTGAGAGATAATGTTGAGCATAGAGATGATAGACCTACCACTGACAGGTTCCAGATAGTGCCTAGGGCACAGAGGTCATCAGCTGAGCCAGTTGCAGATATAAGACCACTCACTCTGCTCGTGCCACCAGTGCCACCAGTGTCCACTCCACCTGCTAAACATACATTAGCTGAAGCATTTGCAGACGCACTTCTCTCAATGCCGTCTATGCACACCAGAGCAACAAGCCAGAAGACCCCTTCAGGAGCTCCCGGAGATCGTGCCTAGAGTGTCGTATAGCACTATACGTTTTTGAACTTTTTGGTAACTTGTTGCCAATGGGGGAGAAAGTGTATAGATCATAGGCTTCGAGAGAGAGAGAGAGTCGTTTGCTTCTTTGTTGGTTTTTCATTTGCCTTGCTACTTTGTTTGGTTGATGCTACTTGATGCTACTTATCGTGCTATGCTCGTGAGATACCTTGTGTGATCATGTGTTTGATCATATTGTGCTTAATGTGTGCTTATATGCCTACCTCTATGATTGCTTGTGTATGATCACTCACTTATATCTTTGGTGATGCGTGCATGTTATTCTACTCTTATCATTTTGTGCACTCCACCAAGATGTATGTGACATGGAAGAGTGACCCAAGATCCTAATCGATTGTGCATTTGCATTCAAATGCAAATTTTAAATAATGCACAAATTTAGGGGAGCTCTTGCTTATCACATACTTCTCAAAGCGACTATGTATTTCATTCATTTTATCATTTGTCGAAACTTTGATCTATATGTTGTGGGGGACGCGCCCTAGGGGGGCACCCCCAACCTTGTGGGGCCATCGTGACCTCTTTGACCTAGATCTTCCTCCTATATATTCACATATATTCCAGAAACAGCAGAAGCATCCACGAAAACACTTTTCCATTGCCGCAACCTTCTGTTCCCGTGAGTCCCATCTTGGGGCCTTTTCCGCCATCCTGCCGGAGGGTGATTCGATCACGGAGGGCATCTACATCAACTCTATTGCCCTTCCGATGAAGCGTGAGTAGTTTACCTCAGACCTACGGGTCCACAACTAGTAGCTAGATGCCTTCTTCTCTCTCTCTGATTCTCAATACCATGTTCTCCTCGATGTTCTTGGAGATCTAGCCGATGTAATCTTCTTTTGCGGTGTGTTTGTCGAGATCCGACGAATTGTGGATTTATGATAAGCTTTTATATGAATATTATTTGAATCTTCTCTGAATTCTTATATGCATGATTTGATATCTTTGTATCTCTCTTCGAACTATCGGTTTGGTTTGGCCAAATAGATTGGGTTTTCTTGTAATGGGAGAGGTGCTTAGCTTTGGGTTCAATCTTGCGTGATTTCACCCAATGACAAAGTAGGAGTAGCGAGACACGTATCGAATTGTTGCCATCGTGGATAAAAATATGGGGTTTACATCATATTGTGTGAGTTTATTCCTCTACATCATGTCATCTTACTTAAGGCGTTACTCCGTTCTTTATGAACTTAATACTCTAGATGCATGATGGATAGCGGTCGATGTGTGGAGTAATAGTAGTAGATGCAGGCAGGAGTCGATCTACTTGACACGGACATGATGCCTATATTTCATAATCATTGCCTTGGATATCGTCATAACTTTGCACTTTTCTATCAATTGCTCGACAGTAATTGTTCACCCACCGTATTATTTGCCTTCATGAGAGAAGCCTCTAGTGAAACCTATGGCCCCGGGGTCTATTTTCCATCATATTAGTTTTTGATCTACTATTTTGCAATCTTTCATTTTCAGATCTATAAACCAAAAAAAACCAAAAATATTTTATCTTTTATTTATCTATCTCTATCAGATCTCACCTTTTCAAGTGACCGTGAAGGGATTGACAATCCCATTATCGTGTTGGGTGCAAGTGTTTGATTGTTTGTGCAGGTATTGGTGATTTGCGTGTTCTTCTCCTACTGGATTGATACCTTGGTTCTTAACTGAGGGAAATACTTATCTCTACTGTGCTGCATCACCCCTTCCTCTTCAAGGAAAAACCAACGCAAGCTCAAGAAGTAGCGGGAAGAATTTCTGGCGCCGTTGCCGGGGAGATTTACGCCAAATCAAGATTAGTCTCCTGTCAACTTGCCAATTTCTGGTAACGTTGCCGAGGAGATCTACATCAAGCCTACCAAGTACCCATCATAAATTCTCATCTCTTGCATGACATTATTTGCCATTTGCCTCTCATTTTCCTCTCCCCCACTTCTAAAATGTTTTCAGAAAAATACAAAAATATTTGCCTTTTTATTTGCCTTCTTTCTGTTTGCCCTTATGTCTTACTTGCTTTGTTTGCTCATTTGCTTGGCATAATTGTGTATTTTATTCAAAAACAGGAAGCAAAGAGTTTATGGATCCTCGTCCACTTGCTAATCTTTTTAAGAGATCCAATTATGATGAACCAATTGCTAGTGTTTTGTGTCCACTAGACTATCTTTATGAAGTTTTGCTTGAAATTCGTGAATCTGAAAATTGTGATGAAGTTTTAAAAGAAGAAATTTATGAAGTGATTCACGATAGCTCCTTGAATGAAAAGCATGATTGCAATGATGTTATTACAAATTCTATTGATGTCAATTGTGCTAATAATATGCAAAACCCTAAGCTTGGGGATGCTAATTTTGCTATGTCCACTACTTGTTGCAATGATCAAGATTGGGGTGATTTTTCTTATGATCTTGAAAATTTATTTAAGCCCCATGATGATTATGATATTGATAATAGTGTTTGCAATAATATTGAAAGTGGGTTTGGAAGAGTCTCAACTCTAGGTAATAATGATCCCACTACCTTGGAGTATGATCAATCTTATGAAATTTTTGATAAAAGTGGGCTTGGAGAGGTCCTGACTTTATTTGATAATCCCACTATTTTGGAAGAGTGTCAACTTTGCATGCATGTGGATCATGTTGAGAATATGTTTTGTGATAGTTATATTGTTGAATTTTAATATGATTCCATATGTAATTATTATGAGAGAGGAAAATATTGTGGTAGAAACTTTCATGTTACTAAATTACCTCTCGTTATGCTGAGATTGCTATTGTTTCTTTCTTATTCCTTGCATATGCTAGATCTTGCTTGCCTTGCTAATTTGTTTTCCTATAAAATTCCTATGCATAGGTAGCATGTTAGACTTAGATTTGTTTGTCACATGTTTTAAGATGCTCCCTTTGTGTTTCAATGATTATCTTTCATGTGAGCATCATCGAAATCTCAATGCCTAGCTAAAAGGCTTTAAAGAAAAGCGCTCGTTGGGAGACAACCCAATATTTTAATTTCCTGTTTTATTGAGTATACACATTATTACCTCTGTAGTAATTTTTTTGGTGTTTTAATTAGTGTTTGTGCCAAGTAAGACCTTTGGGATGGCTTACGGTGATAGTTGATTTGATCTTGCTGAAAAACAGAAACTTTTGCGCTCAGTCCCAGAATTGTTAAAAACCACACAAGCGTGATAAAACACCGACTCTTTTTGCACAAGATTGATATAAAATTGCCTCTGTTGTCCTAATTTTTTTAGAATTTTTGGAGTTACAGAAGTATTCGAAGTTTACAGATTACTACATACTGTTCTGTTTTTGACAGATTCTGTTTTCTATGTGTTGTTTGCTTATTTTGGTGAATCTATGGGTAGTATCGAGGGGTATGAACCATGGAGAAGTTGGAATACATTAGATATTACACCAATATAAATAAAGAATGAGTTCACAACAGTACCAAAAGTGGTGATTTTATTTTCTTATACTAGCGAATCTCATGAGATTTTCTGTTGAGTTTTGTGTTGTGAAGTGTTCAAGTTTTGGGTGAAGATTTGATAGACTATGGAATAAGGAGTGGCAAGAGCCTAAGCTTGGGGATGCCCAAGGCACCCCAAGTTAATATTCAAGGACAACCGAGAGCCTAAGCTTGGGGATGCCCCGGAAGGCATCCCCTCTTTCGTCTTCGTCTATCGGTAACTTTACTTGAGGCTATATTTTTATTCACCACATGATATGTGTTTTGCTTGGAGCGTCTTGTATGATATGAGTCTTTACTTTTTAGTTTTCCACAATCATCCTTACTGTACACATCTTTTGAGAGCGACATGCATGAATCGTGATTTATTAGAATACTCTATGTGCTTCACTTATATCTTTTGAGCAAGGCAATTTTGCTCTAGTGCTTCACTTATATCTTTTTAGAGCATGGCGATGGTTTTCTTTTATAGAAATTTTTGAACTTTCATGCTTCACTTATATTATTTCGAGAGTCTCTCTAAACAGCATGGTAATTTGCTTTGGTTATGAATTTAGTCCTAATATGATGGGCATCCAAGAGGAATATAATAAAAACTTTCATATAAAGTGCATTGAATACTATGTGAAGTTTGATTCCTTATGATTGTTTTGAGGTATGAGGATGGTGATATTAGAGTCATGCTAGTGAGTAATTGTGGATTGTATAAATACTTGTGTTAAAGTTTGTGATTCCCGTAGCATGCACGTATGGTGAACTATTATGTGATGAAGTCGGAGCATGATTTATTTATTGATTGTCTTCCTTATGAGTGGCGGTCGGGGACGAGCGATGGTCTTTTCCTACCAATCTATCCCCTAGGAGCATGCGCGTAGCACTTTGTTTCGATGACCAATAGATTTTTGCAATAAGTATGTGAATTCTTTATGACTAATGTTGAGTCCATGGATTATACGCACTCTCACCCTTCCACCATTGCTAGCCTCTCTTGTACCGTGCAACTTTCGCCGGCACCATACACCCACCATATACCTTCCTCAAAACAGCCTCCATACCTACCTATTATGGCATTT
This sequence comes from Aegilops tauschii subsp. strangulata, assembly GCF_002575655.3. Classification (NCBI taxonomy): domain Eukaryota; kingdom Viridiplantae; phylum Streptophyta; class Magnoliopsida; order Poales; family Poaceae; genus Aegilops; species Aegilops tauschii. The sequence continues at coordinate 234,745,001 of NC_053039.3, forward strand.
CCATATCCATTCCGAGATATATTGCCATGAAACTTTCCATCGTTCTGTTTATTATGACACACTCCATCATTATCATATTGCTTTGCATGATCATGTAGTTGACATAGTATTTGTGGCAAAGCCACCGTTCATAATTTTTATACATGTCACTCTTGAGTCATTGCACATCCCGGTACACTGTCGGAGGCATTCATATAAAGTCATATTTTGTTCTAAGTATCGAGTTGTAATTCTTGAGTTGTAAGTAAATAAAAGTGTGATGATCATCATTATTAGAGCATTGTCCCATGTGAGGAAAGGATGATGGAAGCTATGATTCCCGCACAAGTTGGGATGAGTCTCCGGACTTTACAAAAAATAAAAGAGGCCAAAAGAAGCCCACAAAAAAATGAGAGAAAAGAGAGAAAGGGCAATGTTACTATCCCTTTTCCACACTTGTGCTTCAAAGCAGCACCATGATCTTCATGATAGAGAGTCTCCTATGTTGTCACTTTCATATACTAGTGGGAATTTTTCATTATAGAACTTGGCTTGTATATTCCAATGATGGGCTTCCTCAAATTGCCCAAGGTCTTCGTGAGCAAGCAAGTTGGATGCACACCCACTTAGTTTCTTTTTGAGCTTTCATAAACTTACAGCTCTAGTGCATCTGTTGCATGGCAATCCCTACTCACTCACATTGATATCTATTGATGGGCATCTCCATATCCCATTGATACGCCTAGTTGATGTGAGACTATCTCCTTCTTTTTGTCTTCTCCACAACCACCATATTCTATTCCACCTATAGTGCTATGTCCATGGCTCACGCTCATGTATTGCGTGAAAGTTGAAAAGGTTTGAGAACATCAAAAATATGAAACAATTGCTTGGCTTGTCATCGGGGTTGTGCATGATTTAAATATTTTGTGTGATAAAGATGGAGCATAGCCAGACTATAAGATTTTGTAGGGATAGCTTTCTTTGGCCATGTTATTTTGAGAAGACATGATTGCTTTATTAGTATGCTTAAAGTATTATCGTTTTTATGTCAATATTAAACTTTTGTTTTAAATCTTATTGATGTGAACATTCATGCCACAATAAAGAAAATTACACGGATAAATATGTTAGGTAGCATTCCACATCAAAAATTCTGTTTTTATCATTTACCTACTCGAGCACGCGCAGGTATTAAGCTTGGGGATGCTTGATACGTCTCCAATGTAACTATAATTTGTTGTTGTTCCATGCTATTATATTATCTGTTTTGGATGTTTTATATGCATTAATATGCTATTTTATATTATTTTTGGGACTAACTTATTAACCTAGAGCCCAGTGCCAGTTTCTATTTTTTTTCTTGTTTTTGAGCTTCGTAGAAAAGGAATACTAAACGGAGTCCAAACGGAATAAAACTTCACTATGATTTTTCTTGGACCAGAAGACACCCAGGGGACTTGGAGTGCAAGTCAGAAGAGCCACGAGGCGGCGGCAAGGGAGGAGGGCACGCCCGAGGGGGGTGCCCCCTACCTTGTGGCCCCCTCGTGACCTCTCTGACCTAGATCTTCCTCCTATATACTCACATATATTCCAGAAACACTAGAAGCATCCACGAAAACACTTTTCCACCAACACAATCTTCTGTTCCCATGAGACCCCATCTTGGGGCCTTTTCCGGCATCTTGCCGAAGGGCGATTCGATCACGGAGGGCATCTACATAAACTCTATTGCCCTTTCGATGAAGCATGAGTAGTTTACCTCAGACCTACGGGTCCATAGCTAGTAGCTAGATGGCTTCTTCTCTCTCTCTTTGATTCTCAATACCATGTTCTCCTCGATGTTCTTGGAGCTCTATCCGATGTAATCTTCTTTTGCGGTGTGTTTGTCGAGATCCGACGAATTGTGGATTTATGATAAGCTTTTATATGAATATTATTTGAATCTTCTCTGAATTCTTATATGCATGATTTGATATCTTTGTATCTCTCTTCGAACTATCGGTTTGGTTTGGCCAAATAGATTGGGTTTTCTTGTACTGGGAGAGGTGCTTAGCTTTGGGTTCAATCTTGCGTGATTTCACCCAATGACAAAGTAGGAGTAGCGAGACACGTATCGAATTGTTGCCATCGCGGATAAAAAGATGGGGTTTACATCATATTGTGTGAGTTTATTCCTCTACATCATGTCATCTTACTTAAGGCGTTACTCCGTTCTTTATGAACTTAATACTCTAGATGCATGATGGATAGCGGTCGATGTGTGGAGTAATAGTAGTAGATGCAGGCAGGAGTCGGTCTACTTGACACGGACATGATGCCTATATTTCATAATCATTGCCTTGGATATCGTCATAACTTTGCACTTTTCTATCAATTGCTCGATAGTAATTGTTCACCCACCGTATTATTTGCCTTCATGAGAGAAGCCTCTAGTGAAACCTATGGCCCCGGGGTCTATTTTCCATCATATTAGTTTTTGATCTACTATTTTGCAATCTTTCATTTTCAGATCTATAAACCAAAAAAACCCAAAAATATTTTATCTTTTATTTATCTATCTCTATCAGATCTCACCTTTTCAAGTGACCGTGAAGGGATTGACAATCCCATTATCGCGTTGGGTGCAAGTGTTTGATTGTTTGTGCAGGTATTGGTGATTTGCGTGTTCTTCTCCTACTGGATTGATACCTTGGTTCTTAACTGAGGGAAATACTTATCTCTACTGTGCTGCATCACCCCTTCCTCTTCAAGGAAAAACCAACGCAAGCTCAAGAAGTAGCGGGAAGAATTTCTGGCGCCGTTGCCGGGGAGATTTATGCCAAGTCAAGATTAGTCTCCTGTCAACTTACCAATTTCTGGTAACGTTGCCGAGGAGATCTACATCAAGCCTACCAAGTACCCATCATAAATTCTCATCTCTTGCATGACATTATTTGCCATTTGCCTCTCATTTTCCTATCCCCCACTTCTAAAATGTTTTCAGAAAAATACAAAAATATTTGCCTTCTTTCTGTTTGACCTTATGTCTTACTTGCTTTGTTTGCTCATTTGCTTGGCATAATTGTGTATTTTATTCAAAAACAGGAAGCAAAGAGTTTATGGATCCTTGTCCACTTGCTAATCTTTTAAAGAGATCCAATTATGATGAACCAATTGCTAGTGATTTGTGTCCACTAGACTATCTTTATGAAGTTTTGCTTGAAATTCGTGAATCTGAAAATTGTGATGAAGTTTTAAAAGAAGAAATTTATGAAGTGATTCACGATAGCTCCTTGAATGAAAAGCATGATTGCAATGATGTTATTACAAATTCTATTGATGTCAATTGTGCTAATAATATGCAAAACCCTAAGCTTGGGGATGCTAATTTTGCTATGTCCACTACTTGTTGCAATGATCATGATTGGGGTGATTTTTCTTATGATCTTGAAAATTTATTTAAGACCCATGATGATTATGATATTGATAATAGTGTTTGCAATAATATTGAAAGTGGGTTTGGAAGAGTCTCAACTCTAGGTAATAATGATCCCACTACCTTGGAGTATGATCAATCTTATGAAATTTTTGATAAAAGTGGGCTTGGAGAGGTCCTGACTTTATTTGATAATCCCACTATTTTGGAAGAGTGTCAACTTTGCATGCATGTGGATCATGTTGAGAATATGTTTTGTGATAGTTATATTGTTGAATTTTAATATGATTCCATATGTAATTATTATGAGAGAGGAAAATATTGTGGTAGAAACTTTCATGTTACTAAATTACCTCTCGTTATGCTGAGATTGCTATTGTTTCTTTCTTATTCCTTGCATATGCTAGATCTTGCTTGCCTTGCTAATTTGTTTTCCTATAAAATTCCTATGCATAGGTAGCATGTTAGACTTAGATTTGTTTGTCACATGTTTTAAGATGCTCCCTTTGTGTTTCAATGATTATCTTTCATGTGAGCATCATCGAAATCTCAATGCCTAGCTAAAAGGCTTTAAAGAAAAGCGCTCGTTGGGAGACAACCCAATATTTTAATTTCCTGTTTTATTGAGTATACACATTATTACCTCTGTAGTAATTTTTTTGGTGTTTTAATTAGTGTTTGTGCCAAGTAAGACCTTTGGGATGGCTTACGGTGATAGTTGATTTGATCTTGCTGAAAAACAGAAACTTTTGCGCTCAGTCCCAGAATTGTTAAAAACCACACAAGCGTGATAAAACACCGACTCTTTTTGCACAAGATTGATATAAAATTGCCTCTATTGTCCTAATTTTTTAGAATTTTTGGAGTTACAGAAGTATTCGAAGTTTACAGATTACTACATACTGTTCTGTTTTTGACAGATTCTGTTTTCTATGTGTTGTTTGCTTATTTTGGTGAATCTATGGGTAGTATCGAGGGGTATGAACCATGGAGAAGTTGGAATATATTAGATATTACACCAATATAAATAAAGAATGAGTTCACAACAGTACCAAAATTTGTGATTTTATTTTCTTATACTAGCGAATCTCATGAGATTTTCTGTTGAGTTTTGTGTTGTGAAGTGTTCAAGTTTTGGGTGAAGATTTGATAGACTATGGAATAAGGAGTGGCAAGAGCCTAAGCTTGGGGATGCCCAAGGCACCCCAAGTTAATATTCAAGGACAACCAAGAGCCTAAGCTTGGGGATGCCCCGGAAGGCATCCCCTCTTTCGTCTTCGTCTATCGGTAACTTTACTTGAGGCTATATTTTTATTCACCACATGATATGTGTTTTGCTTGGAGCGTCTTGTATGATATGAGTCTTTACTTTTTAGTTTTCCACAATCATCCTTACTGTACACATCTTTTGAGAGCAACATGCATGAATCGTGATTTATTAGAATACTCTATGTGCTTCACTTATATCTTTTGAGCAAGGCAATTTTGCTCTAGTGCTTCACTTATATCTTTTTAGAGCATGGCGATGGTTTTATTTTATAGAAATTGTTGAACTCTCATGCTTCACTTATATTATTTCGAGAGTCTCTCTAAACAGCATGGTAATTTGCTTTGGTTATGAATTTAGTCCTAATATGATGGGCATCCAAGAGGAATATAATAAAAACTTTCATATAAAGTGCATTGAATACTATGTGAAGTTTGATTCCTTATGATTGTTTTGAGGTATGAGGATGGTGATATTAGAGTCGTGCTAGTGAGTAATTGTGGATTGTATAAATACTTGTGTTAAAGTTTGTGATTCCCGTAGCATGCACGTATGGTGAACCATTATGTGATGAAGTCGGAGCATGATTTATTTATTGATTGTCTTCCTTATGAGTGGCGGTCGGGGACGAGCGATGGTCTTTTCCTACCAATCTATCCCCTAGGAGCATGCGCGTAGCACTTTCTTTCGATGACCAATAGATTTTTGCAATAAGTATGTGAATTCTTTATGACTAATGTTGAGTCCATGGATTATACGCACTCTCACCCTTCCACCATTGCTAGCCTCTCTTGTACCGTGCAACTTTCGCCGGTACCATACACCCACCATATACCTTCCTCAAAACAGCCTCCATACCTACCTATTATGGCATTTCCATATCCATTCCGAGATATATTGCCATGAAACTTTCCATCGTTCCGTTTATTATGACACACTCCATCATTATCATATTGCTTTGCATGATCATGTAGTTGACATAGTATTTGTGGCAAAGCCACCGTTCATAATTTTTATACATGTCACTCTTGAGTCATTGCACATCCCGGTACACTGTCGGAGGCATTCATATAAAGTCATATTTTGTTCTAAGTATCGAGTTGTAATTCTTGAGTTGTAAGTCAATAAAAGTGTGATGATCATCATTATTAGAGCATTGTCCCATGTGAGGAAAGGATGATGGAAGCTATGATTCCCGCACAAGTTGGGATGAGTCTCCGGACTTTACAAAAAATAAAAGAGGCCAAAAGAAGCCCACAAAAAAATGAGAGAAAAGAGAGAAAGGGCAATGTTACTATCCCTTTTCCACACTTGTGCTTCAAAGCAGCACCATGATCTTCATGATAGAGAGTCTCCTATGTTGTCACTTTCATATACTAGTGGGAATTTTTCATTATAGAACTTGGCTTGTATATTCCAATGATGGGCTTCCTCAAATTGCCCAAGGTCTTCGTGAGCAAGCAAGTTGGATGCACACCCACTTAGTTTCTTTTTGAGCTTTCATAAACTTACAGCTCTAGTGCATCTGTTGCATGGCAATCCCTACACACTCACATTGATATCTATTGATGGGCATCTCCATATCCCATTGATACGCCTAGTTGATGTGAGACTATCTCCTTCTTTTTGTCTTCTCCACAACCACCATATTCTATTCCACCTATAGTGCTATGTCCATGGCTCACGCTCATGTATTGCGTGAAAGTTGAAAAGGTTTGAGAACATCAAAAGTATGAAACAATTGCTTGGCTTGTCATCGGGGTTGTGCATGATTTAAATATTTTGTGTGATAAAGATGGAGCATAGCCAGTCTATAAGATTTTGTAGGGATAGCTTTCTTTGGCCATGTTATTTTGAGAAGACATGATTGCTTTATTAGTATGCTTAAAGTATTATCGTTTTTATGTCAATATTAAACTTTTGTTTTAAATCTTATTGAATAAAGAAAATTACATGGATAAATATGTTAGGTAGGATTCCACATCAAAAATTCTGTTTTTATCATTTACCTACTCGAGCACGAGCAGGAATTAAGCTTGGGGATGCTTGATACGTCTCCAATGTAACTATAATTTTTTGTTGTTCCATGCTATTATATTATCTGTTTTGGATGTTTTATATGCATTAATATGCTATTTTATATTATTTTGGGACTAACTTATTAACCTAGAGCCCAGTGCCAGTTTCTATTTTTTCTTGTTTTTGAGCTTCGTAGAAAAGGAATACTAAACGGAGTCCAAACGGAATAAAACTTCACTATGATTTTTCTTGGACCAGAAGACACCCATGGGACTTGGAGTGCAAGTCAAAAGAGCCATGAGGCGGCGGCAAGGGAGGAGGGCACGCCCGAGGGGGGTGCCCCCTACCTTGTGGCCCCCTCGTGACCTCTCTGACCTAGATCTTCCTCCTATATACTCACATATATTTCAGAAACACTAGAAGCATCCACGAAAACACTTTTCCACCAACGCAATCTTCTGTTCCCATGAGACCCCATCTTGGGGCCTTTTCCGGCATCCTGCCGAAGGGCGATTCGATCACGGAGGGCATCTACATAAACTCTATTGCCCTTTCGATGAAGCATGAGTAGTTTACCTCAGACCTACGGGTCCATGGCTAGTAGCTAGATGGCTTCTTCTCTCTCTCTCTTTGATTCTCAATACCATGTTCTCCTCGATGTTCTTGGAGATCTATCCGATGTAATCTTCTTTTGCGGTGTGTTTGTCGAGATCCGATGAATTGTGGATTTATGATCAGCTTATCTATGAATATTATTTGAATCTTCTCTGAATTCTTATATGCTTGATTTGATATCTTTGTATCTCTCTTTGAACCATCAGTTTGGTTTGGCCAACTAGATTGGTGTTTCTTGCAATGGGAGAGGTGCTTAGCTTTGGGTTCAATCTTGCGTGATTTCACCCAATGACAAAGTAGGGGTAGCGAGACACGTATTGAATTGTTGCCATCGAGGATAAAAAGATGGGGTTTACATCATACTACATGAGTTTATTCCTCTACATCATGTCATCTTACTTAAGGCGTTACTCCGTTCTTTATGAACTTAATACTCTAGATGCATGCTGGATAGCAGTCGATGTGTGGAGTAATAGTAGTAGATGCAGGCAGGAGTCGGTCTACTTGACACGGACGTGATTCCTATATTTCATAATCATTGCCTTGGATATCATCATAACTTTGCGCTTTTCTATCAATTGCTCGACAGTAATTTGTTCACCCACTGTATTATTTGCCTTCATGAGAGAAGCCTCTAGTGAAACCTATGGCACCCGGGTCTATTTTCCATCATATTAGTTTCCAATCTACTATTTTTCAATCTTTTATTTTCATATTTATAAACCAAAAAACCCAAAAATATTTTATCTTTTATTTATCTCTCTCTACCAGATCTCACCTTTGCAAGTGACCGTGAAGGGATTGGCAACCCCTTTATCGCGTTGGGTGCAAGTGTTTGATTGTTTGTGCAGGTACTGGTGATTTGCGCATTCTTCTCCTACTAGATTGATACATTGGTTCTTAGCTGAGGGAAATACTTATCTCTACTATGCAGCATCATCCTTTCCTCTTCAAGGGAAAAACCAGCACAAGCTCAAGAAGTAGTACTATACTGTGTGCACCATGGGTTAGGGCGGCGTTTATTGGGGTAGGGGTCGGTGATTTGGGTGGAAGGTGTCATGCCGGTTGTCGGGGCATGTGGGATGTAGAAGGAGGAGGAGGAGGATGGGGGTCAGGTGTGGATTACCTGCCTGGATCGACGAGGCCGAGCAGCGTGAAGGAGGGTTGCCGACGAGGAGGCAGTCCTGCAAGCAAGGAGTGAAGGTTTGAACTTGGAAAGGAAGGCGGAAACAGGGGAAATGTGGCTTTTGGTAAGGGGGAGGGGGTGGGGAGGTAGATATTTCTGCGGAAGCCGAAAATTTGGCTCAGTGTGATTGCTTGTATCTGCGTTGGTATTTCCCCGAAGAGGAGAGGATGATGCAGCACAACAACGGTAAGTATTTCCCTCAGTTGTGAAACCAAGGTTATCAATCCAGTAGAAGAACCAAGCAACACTATGTAAACAACACCTGCACACAAATAAAAATACTTGCAACCCAACGCGTAAGAGGGGTTGTCAATCCCTCCTCGCTATTGAGATAGATTAAATTGTATGAGATTGGGTAAATAGATCTAGTGAAAACACAAAATAAAATAAATAAAGATAAACTGCAACAAGGTATTTTTGGGTTTTTGGAATAATAGATCTAAAAACAATATGATAGAAAATAGACCCGAGGGCCATAGATTTCACTGGTGGCTTCTCTCGAGAAAATAACATACGGTGGGTAAATAAATTACTGTTGGGCAATTGATAGAAGAGCAAATAATTATGACGATATCCAAGGCAATGATCATGTATATAGGCATCACGTCCAAGATTAGTAGACCGACATCTGCCTGCATCTACTACTATTACTCCACGCATCGACCACTATCCAGCATGCATCTACTGTATTAAGTTCATGGAGAAACGGAGTAATACAATAAGAACGATGACATGATGTAGACAAGATCTATTCATGTAGGAATTAGACCCCTTCTTTTTATCCTTAATAGTAATGATACATGCATGCATCGCTACCCCTTCTGTCACTGGGTGAGAACACCGCAAGATCGAACCCATCACAAAGCACCTCTTCCCACTGCAAGAAAAATCAATCTAGTTGGCCAAACCAAACCAAAGTTTCGGAGAAGAAATACGAGGCTATAATAATCATGCATATAAGAGATCAAACAAGACGCAAATAATATTCATAGATAGAACTGATCATAAACTCACAATTCATCGGATCCCAACAAACACACCGCAAAAAGTCATCACATTAAATAGATCTCCAAGAACATCGAGGAGAACATTGTATTGAGAATAAAAAAGAGAGAAGAAGCCATCCAGCTACTACCTACGGACCCGTAGGTCTGTGGTAAACTACTCACGCATCATCAGAGGAGCACCAATGAGGATGATGAACCCCTTCGTGAACGTGTTCCCCTCTGGCAAGGTGCCAGAAAAGGGCTCTAGATTGGATCTCGTGGTTCTGGAACTTGCGGCGTCTGGAATTGTGTTTCGTCGACTACCCTAGGGTTTTTGGAATATTTGGGTACTTATAGAGTTGAGAGGCGGTGGAAAGGACCTCCGTGGGCCCCACCACCCATCAGGGCACGCCAGGGGCCTCTGGCGCCCAAGTGGGTGGTGGGCCCCACGGGCCTTCCCTCGTGCATTTCCTTCGCTCCCAAGTTGTCTTCTAGGTAGAAAAAGTCTCCAAAAAGTTTCGTTGTGTTTGGACTATGTTTGACATGGATATTCTGTGAAGTAAAAGACAAGCAAAAAAACAGCAACTGGCATTGGGCACTATGTCAGTAGGTTAGTCCCAGAAAATGATATAAAGTTGCTATAAAATTAATGTAAAACATCCAAGAATTATAATATAACAGCATGGAACAATAAAAAATTATAGATACGTTGGAGATGTATCAGCATCCCCAAGCTTAATTCCTACTCGTCCTCGAGTAGGTAAATGATAAAAATAGAATTTTTGATGTGAAATGCTGCCTAACATGTTCATCACATATTCTTTTCTTTTGTAGCATGGACATTTGGACTTTTAGATGGTTCAAAGTAATAGTCCATAATTGACATGAAGACTTCAATACTCAAGCATATCAACAAGCAACCATGTATTTCAAAATATCAACACTAAAGAAAGATATCCCTAACCCATCATGCTCAATCATTGATCCATTCATGAAACACACTCGAATATTAGCTACATCCAATGCACAAGTATGATCATAGTGCTCCCTAGTTGGTGCTTTATAAGAGAAGATGGAGACTCAAATAAAAGTAAAAATTGCATAAAAGTAAATAGATAGGCCCTTCGCAGAGGGAAGCAGAGATTTGTAGAGTTGCCAGAGCTCAGAGCTTAAATTGAGAGATGAAATATTTTGAGAGGCATGCTTTTCCCCTCAACGGAAATGACCGAGTAATTCCCAATACTTTCCATGCTAGATACATCATAGGAGGTTCCCAAACATAAAATAAAGTTTATTCCTTTTTCCTCCATTCTTTCACAATCCATGGCTAGCCGTATCCACGAGTGCCTTCCATACCAACACTTTCAAGGAATTTATTATTTGACACCACAAAGTAAATTTCTTTTTCATTTCAGGACTCGACATCCCTATTACCGCCACACTATCGTGCAATGACAAGTGAATAAGCACTCATATTGAGAATAACAAATCTAGCATGGAAAAATATTGGCCACCCCCTCCCACTTCATGAGCAGTACGGGCACACAAAAAGGAAATTCATTTTGAAAATTAGAGTTGGCACATACAAATTTACTTGGAACGGCACGTAAATACCGCATATAGGTAGATATGTTGGACTCATATGGAACAACTAGGTTTAAGGATTTTGGATGCACAAGTAGTATTCCCACTTAGTGCAAGGAAAGGCTAGCAAATAGATTGAGAAGCAACCAACCAAGAAATGAAAACAATCATAAACGAGCATTAAGCATAACTAACACCGAATAATGAACCACAAGTAGGGTGTAATTACATTGCTTAACTATTGACTTTCGTGCTTGCATAGGGAATCACAAAACTTAACACCAATATTCTTACTAAAGCATAATTACTCACCAACATGGCTCACATATTACTATCATCATATCTCAAAACTATTACAAAGAATCAAGTTTATAATGTCCAATGATCTTCATGAAAGTTTTTATTATATCCCTCTTGGATATCTATCACTTTGGGACTAATTTTATATATTACCATTGCTTATAACAAGCTCAAACAAATTTAAGTGAAGAACATGAGCATAGAAATTTTCATCTCTAAAAATAATATAAGTGAAGCATGAGAGAATTTCTTCAAAAATTTACTCTCAAATTAATCTAAGTGAAGCATGAGAGTATTTCTTCAAAAATTAAAGCACCACCGTGCTCAAAAAGATATAAGTGAAGCACTAGAGTAATTCCATAGCTCAAAAAAATTAAGTGAAGCACATAGAGGAATTCTAACCAGTCATAGCATCATTATGGCTTTTTCAAATAGGTGTGTCCAGCAAGGATGATTGTGACAAACTAAAAAGCAAAAAAAGCAAAGAGTCATATAATACAAGACGCTCCAAGCAAAACTCATGATGACGAATAAAAATATAGCTCCAAGTAAAATTACCGATGGTTGTTAGAAGAAAGAGGGGATGCCTTCTGGAGCATCTGCAAGCTTAGTTGTTTGGTTCTCCTTGAATATTACCTTGGGGTGCCGTCGACATCCTCAAGCTAGGCTCTTTTCACTCATTATTCCTTCATCCATCGTGATCTCACCCAAAACTTGAAAACTTCAATCACACAAAACTCAACAAAACCTTCATGAGATCCGTTAGTATATTAAAGCAAATCACCACTTTAAGTACTGTTGCAAACCCATTCATATTTTATTATTGCATTATACCTACTGTATTCTAACTTTACGATGTCTTATACCCCACGATACAATCCATAGATTCATCAAAATAAGCACACAATGCAATGAAAACAGAATCTGTCAAAAACAAAACAGTCTGTAGTAATCTGGACTTTGACCATACTTTTGGAACTCCAAAAATTCTGAAGAATTAGGAAAACGTATATATCAATCTTTTGTAAAAAAATCCTAATTTTATTGCGCTTCTGTGATTTTTAACAATTCTGCTACTGGGCACAAAAGTTCCTGTTTTCCAACAAGATCAAATCAACTATCACCCAACATGATCCTAAAGGCTTTACTTGGCACAAACACTAATTAAAAAAATAAAAACACAATCGTAACATTAGAATAATTGTTTGAAAACACAAAAATAGAAAGAAAAAGAGAAAAAATATTTTATTCATTGGGTTGCCTCCCAACAAGCGCTATCGTTTTATGCCCCTAGCTAGGCATAATGCATAGATTCAAGTATTGTCATCTTTGGTTTTCGATCCATTGGTTGCCCTCATGATTGATTCATATGGTGGCTTAATTCTTGTTCTAGGGAAGTGTTTCATACCCTTTCTTAGTGGGAATTGAAATTTAATATTACCTTCTCTCATAGCAATCACGACACCTATAGTTCGTAAAAACGGTCTACCAAGTATGATGGGACAAGACGGATTGCAATCAATATCAAGAACAATAAAATCTATGGGCACATAGTTTCTATTTGCGAGAATAAGAACATCATTAATTCTTCCCAAAGGCTTTTTAATAGTAGAATCCGCCAAGTGCAAATTAAGAGAACATTCTTCAATATTGGTAAGACCAAGCACATCACATAGAGATTTCATAATTGTGGAAACACTAGCACCCAAATCACATAAAGCAAAACACTCATAATTTTTTATCTTGACTTTAATGGTAGGTTCCCACTCATCATATAATTTTCTAGGAATTGAAATCTCTAATTCCAACTTTTCTTCTAAAGCTTTCATCATTGCTCCTACAATATGTTTAGTAAAAGCTTTATTTTGTTCATAGGCTTTGGGTGGATTGCAACAGAGAAATACATTCAATCAAAGAGCAATCATCATAATTAAAATCTTTGTAATCCAAAAGAGTGGGCACATCGCGAGTTAAAGTTTTGGCCTCTCCAAACCTACTTTTATCAATTTTTTCAACAAGATTTTCACCCTCTGAATTATGGGGACGCCTTCTAGCTAAAGTTGACTCTTCTTCAGTCCCTTTATCATCAATTTTAATATTAGTAAATAAGGAATCAATAGAAGAAACACAAATCATTTTAAGATCTTCATCATTATTACCCTCTAAAGATACTGGCTTAGCTGCCATCTGATTTACTAGTGTAGCTTGTGCATCTGATATTTTATCTAGTAAAATTTCAGTATGAGTATACTTAGATTGAAGATTAGAAACTTCTCTACTGACAAGATCAAGTTGTGTTGTTGTAGCATCTAGCACAATAGAGTGCTCTTTAAGCTCTGCAGTAAAAAACTTATTATGCTCAAATTGTATAGTCATATATTCCTTGGTACTTTTTTCAATCTCAAGCAAAATATTGGGGTAAGGAATATCATAGTACTTTCTTTGAGACATCGTGGCTACGCAAACAAGATCACACGCAAACAAAAGATCGAATGAGAAAAAGGCGAACAAAAAGAAGGCAAATAAAAATGCAAATATTTTTGTGCTTTTCGCAAAAACGTTTTAGAAGTGGGGGGGGGATGAAAATGAGAGGCAAATGGCAAATAATGTAAATTGTAAGGAGATGAGATTTGTGATTGGGTACCTGATAGATGTTGATGATGTCTCCCCGGCAGCGGTGCCAGAAATTCTTCCTGATTGCTTGTATCTGCGTTGGTATTTCCCCGAAGAGGAGAGGATGATGCAGCACAGCAACGGTAAGTATTTCCCTCAGTTATGAAACCAAGGTTATCAATCCAGTAGGAGAACCAAGCAACACTATGTAGACAACACATGCGCACAAATAACAAATACTTGCAACCCAACGCGTAAGAGGGGTTGTCAATCCCTCCTCGGTATTGAGATAGATTAAATCGTATGAGATTAGATAAATAGATCTAGCCAAAACACAAAACAAAATAAATAAAGAAAAACCGCAAGAAGGTATTTTTGGGTTTTTGTAATAATAGACCTAAAAATAATATGATAGAAAATAGACCCCGGGGCCGTAGATTTCACTGGTGGCTTCTCTCGAGAAAATAGCATACGGTGGGTAAACAAATTACTCTTGGGCAATTGATAGAAGAGCAAATAATTATGATGATATCCAAGGCAATGATCATGTATATAGGCATCACGTCCAAGATTAGTAGACCGACTCCTGCCTGCATCTACTACTATTACTGCACACATCGACCACTATCTAGCATGCATCAAGTGTATTAAGTTCATGGAGAAACAGAGTAATGCAATAAGAACGATGACATGATGTAGACAAGATCTATTCATGTAGGAATTAGACCCCATCTTTTTATCCTTAATAGCAACGATACATGTGTGCCTCGCTACCCCTTCTGTCACTGGGTGAGAACACCGCAAGATCGAACCCGTCACAAAGCACCTCTTCCCATTGCAAGAAAAATCAATGTAGTTGGCCAAACCAAACCAAAGTTTCGGAGAAGAAATATGAGGCTATAATAATCATGCATATAAGAGATCAAAGAAGACTCAAATAATATTCATAGATAGAACTAATCATAAACTCGCAATTCATCGGATCCCAACAAACACACCGCAAAAAGTCATTACATCAAATAGATCTCCAAGAACATCGAGGAGAACATTGTATTGAGAATCAAAAAGAGAGAAGAAGCCATCTAGCTACTGCCTACGGACCCGTAGGTCTGTGGCAAACTACTCATGCATCATCAGAGGAGCACCAATGAGGATGATGAACCCCTCCGTGATCGTGTTCCCCTCTGGCAAGGTGCTGGAAAAAGGGTTCTAGATTGGATCTCGTGGTTCTGGAACTTGCGACGGCTGGAAATGTGTTTCGTCGACTCCCCTAAGGTTTCTGGAATATTTGGGTATTTATAGAGCTCAGAGGCGGTGGAAAGGACCTCCATGGGCCCCACCACCCATCAGAGCGCGCCAGGGGCCTCTGGCGCGCCCAGGTGGGTGGTGGCCCCATAGGCCTTCCCTTGTGCACTTCCTTGGCTCCCAAGTTGTCATCTGTGCAGAAAAAGTCTCCAAAATGTTTCGCTGCGTTTGGACTCCGTTTGATATGGATATGCTGAGAAGTAAAAAACAAGCAAAAAACAGCAACTGGCACTGGGCACTATGTCAATTGGTTAGTCCCAAAAAATGATATAAAGTTGCTATAAAATGAATGTAAAACATCCTAGAATGATAATATAACAGCATGGAACAATCAAAAATTATAGATACGTTGGAGACGTATCACGGTGCAGGGGGAAAATTGGCGCGCAAAGTGTCATCAGACACGGTCCCTTATTCAGCACGATGTACAATATGTGAACATCACAAACGATCCATATAGCTTACCCCATGTGTGATGAGTTTGAACATGCAAATTTTGGTCCGAATTTCCCTGGTTACAGTGGTCATCCATGTCATTGTATAATTTGGGTACACAAAGGAGCCTACAGCACACCCACACTTCTTAAGCGAGCAAGTTCAGCAATTAAACAGAGGTAGCTAACCTAAACATTACTCTAACAAATTAAAGACCTGTGCTCTAAATTAAACAAAGAGTACTACTCCGGATGCTGCTCGCCGATCTCCGCCGCCTCCTCCATGTCCAGCTCGCGCGCGACGATCTCCTGGGGAAGGGGCTCCATGGCATCCATCGCACCATACTCGGCAAGCATCTCACCATCCACGTCCGCCATCTCTTTGGAAAAGGCCACCATGAGCTGGTCATGGGCGGCTGTGGTCTGGGCTTGGACGGGCTCCATCGTGGCAAGGTATGCCTTGAACAAATGGACGGCTGCTCGAACGCTCTCGGCGATTGCCAACTCTTGGGCCGTGGGTTGCCGACCGTTGTCGAAGAAGCTTCGTGCGATTTGTGCGGTGACCGCCAGGAGCTGGGCGTGTTCGGCCTCGACATGGTCGTGGGCGGCCTCCATCAGGGCTAAGGCGGCCGCTACGGAATGGACAACTGCTATGCCGCTCTCGCCAGTTGCTATCCCCATCGCAGATGTTGCTGCAGCCACCTGAGCAGCAACAACGGTCGTTTGGGCTGCCTTGGTGCTACTTTGAAGCACAAGTGTGGAAAAAGGATAGTAACATTGCCCCTTATCTCTTTTTCTCTCATTTTTTTGTTTGGCTTCTTTGGCCACTTTTTTTATTTCCTCACACGGGACAATGCTCTAATAATGAAGATCATCACACTTTTATTTACTTACAACTCAAAAATTACAACTCGATACTTAGAACAAAATATGTCTCTATATGAATGCCTCCGACGGTGTATCGGGATGTGCAATGACTCAAGAGCAACATGTATAAAAAATGATGAAAGGTGGCTTTGCCACAAATACGATGTCAACTACATGATCATGCAAAGCAATATGACAATGATGAAGCGTGTCATAATAAACGGAACGGTGGAAATTTGCATGGCAATATATCTAGGAATGGCTATGGAAATGCCATAATAGGTAGGTACGGTGGCTGTTTTGAGGAAGATATATGGTGGGTGCATGGTACCGGCGAAAGTTGCGCGGCACAAGAGAGGCTAGCAATTGTGGAAGGGTGAGAGTGCATATAATCCATGGACTCAACATTAGTCATAAAGAACTCACATACTTATTGCAAAAATCTATTAGTCATTAAAAAAAGTACTAAGCGCATGCTCCTAGGGGGATAGATTGGTAGGAAAAGATCATTGCTCGTCCCCGACCGCCACTCATAAGGAATACAATAAAAAAATATCTCATGCTCCAACTTTGTTACATAACGGTTCACCATACGTGCATGCTACGGGACTCACAAACCTTAACACAAGTATTTCTCAAATTCACAATTACTCACTAGCATGACTCTAATATCACCATCTCTATATCTCAAAACAATCATAAGGAATCAAACTTCTCATAGTATTCAATGCACTTTATATGAAAGTTTTTATTACATCCGTCTTGGATGTCTATCATATTAGGACTAAATTCATAACCAAAGCAAATTACCATGTTGTTTAAAGACTCTCAAAATAATATAAGTGAAGCATTAGAGTTCAATTAATGTATAAAGGGTGTTGTGCTTTTGAAAGTATATATAAAAAATGATGTATATAGAATTTTATTCCAATCGAAAATGGATCCTGCCCGAACAAAAATAGAATACAAACTGGATTCGAATTGAGTTGGCACGGTAAACATGCATTCTTGCTCTGCAAAAATTTGAACGAAGCGGGGAAAGTCGCAATAACCGCCCGAAACCAAAATCCGCGAGATGGAAATTACTGCCTATCCCTGACACGCAAAGCCTATCGGCTCGATTTCTATAGGTTTCGATAGGGGTAGGTTTGTAATTTCACTCAAACGTGACATAACTGCCTCTCACCCGGATTCATACACGGTGGGCGCCAAAACACAGTGTCTCCTCGGCCTAAATCGAGTCCCTCCCCGATTCATACACGGTGGGCGCCAAAACAAACTCTCGTCGGCAGATATTCAGTGTATGCGAGATTACCGTCCTATCCCCAACCGACTAATATTGCTGTGATGTTGGAAATTTTAAACGGCGGCTATGTTTGTAAATTTCCTCGCATTTGAGACAAGCGCGCCCTAAAGACATGGTTCCCCCTTCCTCTCTCCCTCCATTTCCTCATTCATACTCCGTGGGCGCCAAAACACCCTCTCCACCCCAGCCTCCTCCGTCCGCCACCCCGTCCACCGCCGTCCTCCTCCACCATGCCGGAGGTGATACCCCGACACCGTCGTCCATTACAAGAGATCAACCTCTCTCATCCACGGCTTCGGACCGGGATCCTTTCATCCCGTCCTCTCACTTCATCCCCGCCGTCGTCCACCTTGTCAGCGCTGCTCCTACGACCGTCTCATCTACCGCGCCCCGCCGCCACTGTCTACCCTCCTAGATCTGCTTCCACGCCGCCGATAGCCTTCGCTACCGCAGCACCGTCAAATTCTCAGCAGATGCATAGACGGCGCCACACCAGAGGCGGTACTCTTTCGTATCTGCTCAACTTATTTATCGCAGCAAGAAAATAGATCGCCACTGCTTTACTCTGATTTCTTGTCCATCACTTACTTGTTAGTTGAAAGAAAACATTGGTTGCGAAGTTGCCTTTGTCCGGTTTGCACCTTCAGATTTGCCATGGCACGCTCAACACTATACTCGCAATGCTTATGGTTTTCCCCATTTATATTCCACACTAGTTAAATGACAGTAGACTAAATTTCAAAATTGGGTCAGTTGATTTTTGAGAGCTCGCCGGAGTTCGCCGGTGCGAAGGAAGGGGCTCGGGTGGGGACGGTGGTTGTGGGGGCGGTGGTGGGGCCTCGCCGAACGAAGAAAACTCGATGCAGGTGGTGGCGGGGATGGGGGTGGTGGTGGCGGAGGAACACATGCGATGGGGGCGGTTCAGGGGAGGGCGGGGGGGTCGGGGCCGGTGGTTCGCCCGGCGGCCCGTGCGGTGTTCTGTATGAGAAGAATCAGAGACGAGGAAGAAGAAGGGTTAGGAGGCGTAGGATCTTCATCCAACCGCCTGAAATGGTTGACTGACCCAAATGACAAAAGTCAGGCGACTTGCTTGCAGACATGCCTTTATATTCAGTACCATCATCGTAGCTGCTTAGCACTGCTCCTGAATCCATCAAGCTAAACAACATGCCACTCATAATTCCAAACTTGTTGCTCAAATACGAATCTCATATGATGCTGATATTACTAAAACGGATAACATTTAATTGATCAGCTAATGTTCCTGCTTTACTTTCGAATAGCACGTGCACTACAATAGAAAGACAGCAGGGAGTTGCATTCCTCATGTGCTCTGGTTCATCATGTGTGGGCACTGCGCAACGAACATTTTATTATCCAAAATCTGCTTGCTCTTCTTTAGCATGTTCCTCTTTTGTTCTTCTTTAATAGGTACTCTCTCCGTTCCTAAATACAAGTCTTTGTATATATTCCACCATGGACTACATATGGAGCAAAGTGAGTGAATCTACAACTCTAAAATGTATCTGTATACATCTGTATGTGATCCATAGTGGAAATCTCTACAAAGACTTATATTTTCGAACGGAGGGAATATGATAGTAGTACAGTATGTTCCTTGTAGTGAAGATGAGCAGGGACATTTGCAGTCTAGAGGTCTATACGGTCGGTTGTGATGGACACTGTGAACTCTTCGGGCCTCTTTGATTCATAGGATTTTGTAAACATAGGAATAGGAATTGTAGTGGCATGCTGATACGTCTCCGTCGTATCTACTTTTACAAACACTTTTGCCCTTGGTTTGGACTCTAACTTGCATGATTTGAATGGAACTAACCCGGACTGACGCTGTTTTCGGCAGACTTTCCATGGTGTTATTTATGTGCAGAAACAAAAGTTCTCAGAATGGCCTGAAACTCCACGGAACTTATTTTTGGAAAATACTAAAAATATTGGCGAAAGAATCAAGGCCAGGGGGCCCACCACCTGTCCGCGAGGGTGGGGGGTGCGCCTGCCCCCCTGGGCGCGCCCCTGCCTCGTGGGCCCCCTGGAGCTCCACCGACCTCAACTCCAACTCCATATATTCGTGTTCGGGGAGAAAAAAATCAGAGAGAAAGGTTCATCGCGTTTTACGATACGGAGCCGCCGCCAAGCCCTAAACTCTCTCGGGAGGGCTGATCTGGAGTCCGTTCGGGGCTCCGGAGAGGGTAATCCATCGCCGTCGTCATCATCAACCATCCTCCATCACCAATTTCATGATGCTCACCGCCGTGCTTGAGTAATTCCATCGTAGGCTTGCTGGACGGTGATGGGTTGGATGAGATTTATCATGTAATCGAGTTAGTTTTGTTAGGGTTTGATCCCTAGTATCCACTATGTTTTGAGATTGATGTTGCTATGACTTTGCTATGCTTAATGCTTGTCACTAGGGCCCGAGTGCCATGATTTCAGATCTGAACCTATTATGTTTTCATGAATATATGTGAGTTCTTGATCCTATCTTGCAAGTCTATAGTCACCTACTATGTGTTATGATCCGGCAACCCTGAAGTGACAATAATCAGGACCACTCCCGGTGATGACCATAGTTTGAGGAGTTCATGTATTCACTATGTGTTAATGCTTTGGTCCGGTACTCTATTAAAAGGAGGCCTTAATATCCCTTAGTTTCCGCTAGGACCCCGCTGCCACGGGAGGATAGGACAAAAGATGTCATGCAAGTTCTTTTCCATAAGCACGTATGACTATATTCGGAATACATGCCTACATTACATTGATGAATTGGAGCTAGTTCTATGTCACCCTATGTTATGACTGTTACATGATGAACCGCATCCGACATAATTCTCCATCACCGATCCAATGCCTACGAGCTTTTCACACATTGTTCTTCGCTTATTTACTTTTCCGTTGCTACTGTTACAATCACTACAAAACCCAAAAATATTACTTTGCTACCGTTACCGTTACTTCCATATTACTTTGCTACTAAATACTTTGCTGCAGATACTAAGTTATCCAGGTGTGGTTGAATTGAAAACTCAACTGCTAATACTTGAGAATATTCTTTAGCTCCCCTTGTGTCGAATCAATAAATTTGGGTTGAATACTGTACCCTCGAAAACTGTTGCGATCTCCTATACTTGTGGGTTATCACATGCCCACTTGAATCCTATAAGATTAGCAAGGAAATGCGGGGAGCTGTGTCGCCTTTGAGAGTTACACTGATATTAACAGTACCGCACCTTCAGTTGAAGAGAGCTGGTATCCGAAGCCTTTCTAGACGTACCAGCAATACTAGCACATATGTTCCAGCAAGTTCCACTTTGCTGATTTTACTTGTGATGCTTACGGTTTTCCCGTTATATCTACACTATGATCTGTGTAGCTGCTTTGTGTCGCACTAGCAGCAGTCCACTCTTGAAGCTAAACAACACACCAATCATAAGTCCAAAGCTTACTTCTTCAAATACAAATTGTGATAAGATACTGATATTAGTTAACAGACACACATTTAATTGGTCAGGTAATGCTCCCACTTGATTTTCCAAATGCATGTGGCACATATAGAGAGACAACATGGAATTGCATTTCTTTGGGCGCTCTGATTCATCATGGGTGGTCAACCAACATTGTATAGAGAGAAGGGGAATCTCAATAATATGCTTCCTCTTCTGTTCTTTAACATGTTCCTCTTCTGTTCTTTTCTAGTAAGAATAGTATGTTCCTTGTCAGGAAGGGGAGCAGGGACATCTGCAGTCGACAGCTCTATTGGGCTGGTTCTACTAGATGATTTCGCACTTCGAGTTGGTCTGCCATAATACCCCAGAAATGGTGGGAGCCGCATGGTCTTTGATAGACTAAACTGATAGTAACAACTGTGTGCCTTCAGATGAATAGAGCTAGCCTGTAGGTGATCGATATGCTGCATATTAGTAGCGGCAAAACCCTGTGTTTTCCAGCCAGTTCCGCTTTCCTGATTTATTTATGGTGGTTATGGTGTACCCCTATTATCTACACTATGATCTGCCTACTGGCTCTGCGCTCTCATTATCATGGTTCAGCAATAAACTTTCTATACGGTATATTATGAACCTATCATCTTCCAACTATCCTTGCATCTGGGGGCCCCAACAGGGGGCCTATTTTTTTGTGTAGTTGTGCCAGATTATATTAATCTACTCACCATATTACAGCACACATGGGCTCTCTCATCAGAATCCAGTGATAGCACACAAGGGTTTACAGGGAGCCTCTATTATATCACAATATCCTCTGCATTACAAAGATAATCTCACTACTATTTGTGTTTTGATGCTTTACAGATATTGTACGTAATCACAATGAATATAATAATGCGCACATCAGAAGAATATTGCGGAACAGTTCAATGGGTAACAAACTTGGCATCAAGGGATTGAGGTCCATTGTGGATGCAATGAAACCCACATGCTCCCGACCTATAGATTCGTATTCAGAATATGATCCTAATGAATATTCTGAGCTCAAGGAGTCAAAGGCAGATGGACTATCCTGTTCACCCAATAAGGTGCATGTTCTAGTTTGGCAAGGATTATTGGTTGCACATATCTTTCATAAGGTGTCTTGCATTTCTTTTGCTTCATTGCACTACCATCTGCTTAGTTTACTCATGATATATGTGAAGATGACATGCCCATCCATTATCAACACCTATTCCATTTGTCGTCATACCATGTTTTCCATTCAAATGATGTTCTTGTGTTTCAGACATCCAAAAGGAAGAGGGTGATTGCAGAACCTGAAGGAGTACAAGCAGAGTCCTTGAAAAAGGTGGTGCTACCGGAGAAATCACATAGCACCCGACGAATATTGGCGATAGAACCAACGCAGCAAAACCTAGGATATCGCAACTATGCTGGTCGCTGATTTGCTCTTGTGAGTACCTATTGTCCTATCGCTGTCCTTACATTCATACCTAGTGGATTATGTGACATCATTGTGCATTATAGCTTGCTTATCCACTGTTCGCTCCAAATTATCAGATCTATATTAATGATTAAATTAATGTAAAATAAACCCAATGCCTATGAAGAAATTTAGTTCTACATTGTTCTTGTAAGTATCTGTTGTCCTTCATCACTGTACTTGAAAGATCGTGGATGTCGCCTAGAGGGGGGGTGAATAGGCGCTTTAAAATAATTACGGTTTAGGCTTGAACAAATGCGGAATAAACCTAGCGGTTAATTTGACAAGCACAAAACCTACAACAACTAGGCTCACCTATGTGCACCAACAACTTATGCTAAGCAAGATAAACAACTAAGTGATAGCAAGATATATGACAAGAAACAATATGGCTATCACAAAGTAAAGTGCGTAAGTAAAGGGTTCGGTTAAGAGATAACCGAGGCACGCGGAGACGACGATGTATCCCGAAGTTCACACCCTTGCGGATGCTAATCTCCGTTTGGAGCGGTGTGGAGGCACAATGCTCCCCAAGAAGCCACTAGGGCCACCGTAATCTCCTCACGCCCTCGCACAATGCAAGATGCCGTGATTCCACTAAGGGACCCTTGAGGGCGGTCACCGAACCCGTACAAATGGCAACCCTTGGGGGTGGTCACCGAACCCGTACACTTTGGCAACCCTTGGGGGCGGTCACCGGTACCCGTCAAATTGCTCGGGGCGATCTCCACAACCTAATTGGAGACCCCGACGCTTGCCCGGAGCTTTACACCACAATGATTGAGCTCCGAGCACCACCAACCGTGTAGGGCGCCCCAAGCACCCAAGAGGAACAAGCTCAAGGGCACCAAGCACCCAAGAGTAATAAGCTTCTCAACTTGTAACTTCCACGTATCACCGTGGAGAACTCAAACCGATGCACCAAATGCAATGGCAAGGGCACACGGAGTGCCCAAGTCCTTCTCTCTCAAATCCCACCGAAGCAACTAATGCTAGGGAGGAAAATGAGAGGAAGAACAAGAAGGAGAACACCAAGAACTCCAAGATCTAGATCCAATGGGTTCCCGTCACATAGAGGAGAAAGTGATTGGTGGAAATGTGGATCTAGATCTCCTCTCTCTTTTCCCTCAAAAACTAGCAAGAATCCATGGAGGGATTGAGAGTTAGCAAGCTCGAAGAAGGTCAACAATGGGGGGAAGAACACGAGCTCAAAGGATGAGGTTCATTGGAGAAGAAGACCTCCTTATATAGTGGGGGGAACAATCCAACCGTTACCCCCACTTCAGCCCCGCAGAGAGCGGTACTACCGCTTGGCCAGCGGTACTACCGCTTGCCCCTATAAGCGGTACTACCGCTCCCCCTCGCGGTACTACCGCTGGGCCCAGAGCGGTACTACCGCGGTGGCAGGGCGGTACTACCGCAAACGAGCGGTACTACGGCCCCCACTGCCGCGGCTAGTACCGTAAAACCCGACACGAAAACAGACCCCTCGAATCGAGGCGGTACTAGCACGAGACCGCAGCGGTACTACGGCTGGGGGCTACCAGCGGTACTACCGCTCTGGAGCGGTACTACCGCTCTAGAGCGGTACTACCACTTGTAGCACTCAAGCGGTACTACCGCTCCGGCCCGCGGTACTACCGCTAGGAAACCAAAACTGCCATAACTTCTGCAAATGAGCTCCGAATTGAGCAAACTCAAGCTTGTTGGATAGAGGAAGACGAGTAGCATCAAAACAGCATAGTATAGAGGAGTGAAACCTCCAACCTAGAAGAACCGGCATAACCTCCAACATCGAAAACATCATAGAAGGTGCGAGTGAACTCCGTTTTCGATGAACTCGAGCTTGTCATCAAGATGACCATAAGCTCCAAAACTCACAAAGAGAAGAACCAAACAAGAACCAATAAAGATGATGCAAGGATGCAATGGTTTGAGCTCTCTACGAATAATACGATCAAGCTACTCATCGAGAGCCCCCCTTGATAGTACGGCAATCGATCCTATAACCCGGTCTCCCAACTACCATCATGAGACCGGTAAAATAGAAAACCTATCAAGGGCAAACCTTTGCCTTGCACATGGTCCACTTGAGCTAGATGATGACGATCTTGACTCCCTCAAGTTGGACCACCTTTCTTGGTTGTGTTGGCTCGATGAAGACTAGTTGATTGCTCCCCCATACTCCACTATGGGTGAGCCACTCTTCCGCACATCTTCACAAGTCCATTGTCACCACAATGGACGGCAAGCTTCAAGAATTTGATCTCTTCATGATGCTTCACTTGAACTTGCACAACGCAACATCTTCACAAGTCCATTGTCACCACAATGGACGGCAAGCTTCAAGCATTTGATCTCTTCATGATGCTTCACTTGAACTTGCACACCGCAACCTAACCCCACAAAGAACTCTCACGAAGATCATGGGTTAGTACAAAAAGCGTAATTGACAATGCTTAGCACACCATGGGATCGCTTGATCCCTCTCGGTACATCTTCTACGCTTTGTGAGTTGATCAAGTTGATTCACTCTTGACTTAGTCTTGATCGACCATGAATCTTTTCAACGCTCTTCATTTGGATGATGTCTTGAAGATATACATGAATGATCACACAATCTTCTTCTCCAAGACATGCTTGCAATAAGCTCAACTCTCACATGACCAATCTTTGGATAATTCCTTAATAACACCTTGGTCACCACATAAACTCCTTGAAACCAACACATGAACTTCAAGAAATGCCTATGGACAATTCCTTCAAATATAACTCAAGGCAACCATTAGTCCATAGAGATTGTCATAAATTACCAAAACCAAACATGGGGGCACCGCATGTTCTTTCAGTACTTATATTTGAAAGCTAGTTCTTCATGTACACTTTGCGGCTTATTTTCCCCCGTCCTCCATTTTTCTACACATCAGATCTACATTTACTCTTGCCAAAATAATGAATAAAACCAATGTTACTGAAGAAGTTTAGCTCCGCATTGCTCTTGTCAGTGCCTTCTGCCTATATGCTGTATTTACATTCGTACTCTGCATCTTAAGTTAAATAATCGCCATTTGTTCCTATATTTTCACATCTATATTTACTCTTAACAAAATGTAGAATAAAGGCAATACTCTTGAAGAAGAGTGTGCGGTAAACTTCTTGAATTGCCCCCCCCATCAATATGGACAAGGCCTTTATAAAGCCTGTCTTCACTACTAATGTAAGTTTGTCCTCCTCGAGCCTTCAAACTTTGTTGTGTATATTTGGATAGCTATGAGTGCAAATGCTGTTTATTTCTGCCGTCTACATCAAATTGCTTGTTCAAAGTTTATAAAGTAGAAGTACATAAACATAAGTTTGTCCTTCTCAATTTCAGTCTTTAGTTGTACAATCTAGTTCCTTATTCATACCATGTAAATTAAACTAAACATAGCAAGTTATCTTCTTTAGCAATATGTGTATGCTTGTGTTCTTGATCTGTAATCCAGTGGTGTGGTGGGACTACCAACAACAACACAATGTCATATCCTGCTATGTCTCAACTATGAACAATGCCATATTATATTAATGTTATTTAAATCGTGTCTCTTTATTTACCAATCTGAAATGGTATAAATTGGCAGTACACTCACCATTCATGCTTATACGTTGTTTAGAACTACATCTATGCTTGTGTTCTTGATCTGTAATCCAGTGGTCTGGTGAAGCTGGCCGCTCCTGCACAATGCCATTTCCTGCCGTCTTAACTATGAACAATGCCTATTATGTTAATGCTATTTTAAACCGTGTCTCTTTATTTCTGACAAAGAAATGAGATGAATTGACAGCGCTGATGCTTATACATGCAAAACCTGTTATCTACCTACTTGTTTCTTTTTCAGGGTGACAACACTGCTGCTAGGAAGAACTGCCACAATGATAGTGAGACGAACCGATTGTTTGTCCCTCTAACACATATTCCAGAGGAGAAGGCAACACATCTTGAGGGTAGGGATACAACCATGAAGTCACATCTTGATGTAGTGTCAAAGTTACTCAGTGACACAAGCTCGATGAAGTCGTCGCCTGAATCTGTTCGACTTCTTCAGTCTGAAATTCAAGCAGAAATACATGCTTCCGCTCAAATCCGACTGGAACTCCAATCTCTATGCAAGATTAACCGTAAGTACAGGATGTTTATTGATGCTATGCAGCTTAAGTTGGTGGATATGAGCGCCAAAGAAGCGCAGTCTCATCAGGTTGCTAAGCTGCTTGCGCTACAGCTCCTGGGTCGGGCTAACCTTTCTTGAACTGTGTTGAAGTGTTGTCGGTTCTGTCTATTATTTTGTCCGCCTGTTAACTTCCACTGGTGGTGACCAACCCAGTTTATGTAATCTGCTATCTGGTTGCCCTTTATTATCACTGGCGGTGAACTTTGATGCCGAGGGGATGTAATATGTTGTAATTTCTCTGTTGTATAGTCTAGGTTTATTCTTGGTCGGTATGCTGTAATTTAGGCCGGAAGGTTTAGTGGATCTGAGTGTTGTCGGTCTTCAGGCCGGCCCGTTACTCATATGGGCCAAAACGTGGGCCTATAATCATCTTGGGCCATTAGCAGGTCTAAACCTATAGTTGTTTCCCGCCTTTAACAGGCCGAGTAAAGTTCTGGCCAGCTGGGCCAGCGAATACCATGGGCTTTTAACAGGCTAAAACCTAGATTGGGCTAGTGTTGAGCCAAAAATTTCACGGGCCAATATAGGCCGAAACTGCCTAAGGCCCATGTTTGGCCCAAATAGGACGAGCAGTTAACAGGCCAAAATATATCTCGGGCCTGTTTGGCCCAATAAAATTATGGGCTTTAAGCAGGCCGGTATCCACGCGGGCCATAGGCCCAAAAGTGTCACGGGCCATTATCAGATGGTCTGTAAGCAGGCCGGATTCAACGCGGGTTGTAATTAGGCCCAACTGTTACACGGGCCTTTAACAGGCCGATAGGCCAGTTGGGTTGAAATTTATCCACGAAGACTATGGGCCGTTAAGAGGCCTAAAGTTACTTCGGACAAGAAATAGCCCAGTTTCTGCATGGGCCGTTAAATGGCCTAAAGTTAAACCAGGCCGACAACGTCCCAGATGCACCACAGGCCGCTAAGAGGCCGAAACTATTATTGGGCCGAACTGGTAAACGGGCATTTAACAGGTTGAAATACAAACCTGTCTTAGAATGGGCCCAAAAGAACAGTGGCCTGTTAATGGGCCTAATCCAATATGGGCCGTAATGTGGCCCAAAACACGGCAGGCTGTGAACAGGCCTGATCTGGTATGGGCCTCAATTTGACCCAAAACATGGCAGGCTGTTAATGGGCCAGCCCACTAGTGTCTGAAAAAACATGGTGGGCCTTTAGCTGGGCCGACCTTTTCATCGAAATGGGCCTCTGTTGGGCCGTGCCACGTGTCGACGTATCATAGGCGCCTCCTGTCCAATGAGTGGATGACATCTGTCCCAACGGTAAGCCAACACCTGTTTCCTCCGGCCAATGAGAATTTTACACGTGGAAAATCCCCATTGGTCCGGGCTCTTAACGGGTTATCAGATCCAAAACCGAACCCGATAGCTTAACGGCGACCCGTTACGGACAATGCCACGTGTCGGTCACCCTTGACGAAAGCACTTCTATGACGCGCGATTTATCGTCATGGAAGTGGACACTTCCGTGATGATAATTTTGGTAATGTCTTGGAACACTTCTACGACAACACAGGTATGACTATCTTGATTTTGTCATAAAATCATCATGGATGTACATGCATGACAGAAAACGTGACCTACTATGACAAACACGTATCATCACGGAAGTGTATTTTTTTTGTAGTGAAACACTTCGCAATGAATAGAGCAAAATAATGCACAGAAGGAAACTGCAAGCTAGTGGCGGTGACACTCGATACCCCTCTCTCATCCCCCACTGATAGAGTATGATAAAAGTCCTGAAACTCTACAGGCCTAGGCTCTCTTATTTCCCCGTCAGAAGGGATCAAGCATACATTGCAAAACTCAGTAAGTGGCATCTGACGGGTTTCAGCATATAAATTAAAATGCACCTTAGGGGGATTATTCCTACTCAGAAAATGGAAATTTTGCACAAAGGAATTTGTAAGGAGATGGTATTGCTCACACTCAGTTGTGATGAAGTCGGTAAGCCCAACATTGGCAGCAAATTGTGCGAACTCTTGACGAATCCCGGCTCCATCCATGAAGAGGTTGTGCGGCCATTCGCACGGCCGCACCTCTGCCCTTCTCCGAGTATGGAGGTCATTCTCCGATGATTCCCTAATGACTCCCTTAGAGTTCTTCTTGGAGGCAAACTTCCTAAAAAAACTCATCTTATTCCTATGAATAAAATTCTGAAAATTTTAGTCCACAAATTTTTTGTCAACAAAACTTCACAAGATTGATAGCAACTACTCATAGGGATGCATAGAGGCCATATCAAGCATTCAAACTACTTAGAACTCTAAGAATTCAACATGCAAGCTCATCTACAGCAGCACCAAGAGTAGCTAATTATTCAAAATATAATCCACTAAAGCAAAAACTAATTTGAGCAATGGAGGAGTCACATACCAAGTAGCAATCCCCCAAAACAGTTTTGGAAACGGAGCTTCGAGCAAAGAGATTGAAATCCACAGGTTTGAGAGCAAGAACAAGAGAGAGAGAGAGAGCAATGGTGATTTTTTTCTCAAGGTAGGAGATGGAATGGGATGAAGAGATAAGTGAGGGGGCCCATGTGGGGACCACAAACCACCAGGGCGCGCCTGGGGCTGCTGGCGCGCCCAGGTGGGTTGTGCCCACCTGGAGCACCCCCTTGTGATGTTATTTGCACTAAAGATTATTAAAAATTCAGAAAAAAATATGTTAAATTTTCAGGGCATTCTTAGAACTTTTATTTTTGGATCATTTTTTTATTGCACGGGAAAATCAGAAAACTGACAAAGCATGGCATTTTATTTTATTTGACTACAAAAAACAGAAAACAAAAGTTGGAAACGGAAGGTTGTGCTTACTAAATTCATCAACTTCATACCTCTCAAAAATGACCCATTAATAAGGTTGATCAAGTCTGATTAACAACCACCTTCGATTAGCATGAAACCGAAGAATTTTCGTAAAACACTAATGTGACGCCCCGGATCCGATACGCCAGGTGTCTGCCAGTTATTCGCTGTCGTTGCCATGTCATTTGCTTGCGTGTTGCATTTTGCCATGTCATCATCTGCATTTCATATCATGTCATCATGTGCTTCGCATTTGCATACGTGTTCGTCTCATGCATCCGAGCATTTTCCCCGTTGTCCGTTTTGCAATCCGGCACTCCTATGTCACCCGGCGCCCCCTTTTGTCTTCTTCTCGTGTGCGGGTGTCAAACTTTCTCGGAATGGGCCAAGGCTTGTCAAGTGGCCTTGGTATACTACCGGTAGACCACCGGTCAAGTTTCGTTCCATTTGGAGGTCGTTTGGTACTCCAACGGTTAACCGGGCATCCGCGAAGTCCGTTTTGGCATTGCAGCAAAACCCCCTTTCAAACAGCCCCAAAACCCCCCTAAGTCCCTGCCATGCTCTCGGCCGTTCGATCACGATCGCGTGGGCGAAAACCGCTCCTCGTTTGGACTCTCCTAGCTCCCTCTACCTATATAAACACCCCCTCCCTCGAAATTCGCGGATGAATTCCACCCTAACCCTAGCTCCGCTCCCCTCGCGCCGCCGGACATGTCCGCGCCGCCGTCGGACACGTCCAGCCGCCGTCCTCCGCGAATCCGCCGCCGCCACCTGTCCATCGCGCGCGTCCCCGCCGCCGCTGCCCGCCGGGCCCAGGCGCGGCCCGCCCAGGCCCGCGCGGCCGCCCGAGCCCCGCCGCCCGTCCGCCACTCGCCGGCCACCTCGGCTCCGCCGCCCGGGTCGCCGGAGTTCCTCTGCCCCGCCGGCGCCCGCCCGCCTCGTCGTCGCCCCGAGGGTCCCGCCCGCCGCTGCCGCGGGTTCCGCCCCCGCCGCCGCCGGGCTCCACCGGCCGCCCGCGCGTGTCCCGCCGTCCTCCCGCCGGTCGTCGCCACGGGACCCCGCCGCCGCGCCCGTCACCTTGTCTCCTCCGGGCCGCCGTGCCGCGCCGCCCCGCGCCCGCTCCGGTCCGGATCCGGCGAGATCCGGCCGGAGGGAGCTTCCCCTCGCCGGCGCTGCGCCATCCCCGGCCGCCTCCCTCTCCTCCGGCGTCTCTCCGGCGAGACGCTCGGCTCGATCTCGATCCGGTTGCGTACGTTGACTTTCCTCCCCCCTCCGAATATTCTAAGTCCTGGAAATGTATCATTATCATGCCATGTTCAACTGTTTGTAACTTCTTGCATGTTGCTCCGATTCGCGCGTGTAATATGTCGAATTGTTCGCCTCGTGATGCTCTTCATTTTGTTCAATTGGACCATGTTCATTAGAGGTCATCTTGATGCCCAAATATCTGTTGGAAGAGTGCTAGTTGCTGTTATTCTCTGGTTCTTATCAGAACTTAGTGATTTGTCATTTTTGTATCTTTAATTCTGTGCATCTTTTGAGCATGAGCTCTACATGTGTTTTGAATTATGCCATGCCATCTTTCCAGTGGTGTAGACCATGTATTTTTGTGATCTCTGTGGTGACTAGCACAAACATGCAAAGTAGGCCCCGTAATATTTCTGATTTCAGGGACAGTGATTTCTCCAAGTCCTTGTCTGCTGTAATTTTGTTGCCATGTAAACTTGATGCTACAGAGAGATCCATGCATATTTTGGTGATGTTCAGTAAGGATGTTTTGTAGCTATAGTTGTAATTGATCCATTCCTGTCCTTGTTTGCAATTATGGAGTGCCATATCATGACTCAATCTTGCTCTACTTTTGCTATAAAATATTTCTGGCAGATTCTTAACATGATATGCAATTTTGCCAAGCTTATTGCAATTGATCCATGCATGCTATGCTATTGCCCTTGCCATGGTTAGCTTCATAAACATGCCATCTTGCTGTAGGTGTGCTTGGTTTGTCATGCGTTGCTCTGTAGTGAGTGCATCAAGCTCACAAAGAGGCCTTCATATTATTATTTCTGCCATGCTCTGTTTTCTGCTAAGTCTGAAACCTGTTAACGAAACTTGCTATGTTTACATGCTTGTCATCATATCTTCTGATCCTTTTTGACTTATGGTCAGTAAGGGACTTTTGTTATATGCTTTGAGTAGATTCATGCCATTCCTTGTTTTACCATGTTAAGTTCCTGTAGCATGTTGATATCGTGCTCTTAACATTGCAACCTGATGTTATTTTTGCCATGTCCAGTATTTCACTAAGTCTGTGAACCTGTTATTATTTGCAATCTTGCCATGTCCTTTTGAGCATGCTCTAGTGATTTCTGGAGATAGCTCACTGTTCATGTTTTGTTGTGCTTTACCTGTACATCTTGTCCATGTCTTTTGTTTATATGTTGAGTTGCTGTAGCATATTGTTTTGATGCTTGCATTATGCCTAGTTGCTGTTTTGGCAGATTGTTGCTATGCCTTGTTTGGAGTGTATGTGTTGCACCGTTGCTCCGTTTTGAGCGTGCTCCTTATGAAACTTGCTTAGATTTGCATGTAGCTTCATTTTGTCATATTGCATCATTGTCGTGAGGTGTTTGCTTGATGTTTGTATGCTTTTTGCATCAATGCCATGTTTATCTTGTCTTGCTCATATCTTCTAGGCCGTAACTCCGAATCTAATGAACCTTATATGTAACTTGACTAGAATTTCGTGTCGATCATCATGGTGCTCTTTAACTTTCTGTTTAACAACTCCAACTTAATGCTTGTTCAGTTCTGGACTAATTTCGAAATTTGCATATGAGGACTTACCGGAATTGTTATATGTTGTTTCCGGCCTCATTTAAACTTGCCTGGATGTGTTGTTCTTGTATGCATCATCTCTTGTCATGAGTAGCTTCATATAGCTTTGTCATGCATCATTCTTGGTTGAGCATCATGTCTTGTTCATGTGTGGTGTGTTTACCTTGTTGTGTGCTTCTTCTCGATAGTTCCCGTGTCGTTGCGATCGTGAGGATTCGTTCGTCTTCGTGGCTTCATCTTCTTCATGGATTCGTTCTTCTTCCTAGCGGGATTTCAGGCAAGATGACCGTCACCTTGGATCTCATTACTATCATTGCTATGCTAGTTGCTTCGTTCTATCGATTTGCCGCGCTACCCATTCATTTGCTCCTCTAGCCTCCTAATTGCCATGAACCTCTAACCTTTGTCACCCTTCCTAGCAAACCATTGTTTGGCTATGTTACCGCTTTGCTCAGCCCCTCTTATAGCGTTGCTAGCTGCAGGTGAAGACGAAGATTGCTCCATGTTGGATTATCTTTATGTTGGGATATCACAATATCTCTTATATATTTAATGCATCTATATACTTAGTAAAGGGTGGAAGGCTCGGCCTTATGCCTGGTGTTTTGTTCCACTCTTGCCGCCCTAGTTTCTGATATACCGGTGTTATGTTCCCGGATTTTTGCGTTCCTTACACGGTTGGGTGATTTATGGGACCCCCTTGACAGTTCGCCTTGAATAAAACTCTTCCAGCAAGGCCCAACCTTGGTTTTACCATTTGCTCAGCCTATTTCTTTTCCCTAGGGAGTCGCTCTCTCGAGGGTCATCTTATTTTAACCCCCCCGGGCCAGTGCTTCTCTAAGTGTTGGTCCGAACTGAGTAGACTGCGGGGCCACCTCGTGGAAACTCGAGGTCTGGTTTTACTCGTAGGATGTCTCATCCGGTGTTGCCCTGAGAACGAGATATGTGCAGCTCCCATCAGGATGTCGGCGCATCGGGCGGCTTTGCTGGTTTTGTTTTACCATTGTCGAAATGTCTTGTAACCGGGATTCCGAGACTGATCGGGTCTTCCCGGGAGAAGGAATATCCCTCGTTGACCGTGAGAGCTTATCATGGGCTAAGTTGGGACACCCCTGCAGGGTATTATCTTTCGAAAGCCGTGCCCGCGGTTATGTGGCAGATGGGAATTTGTTGATATCCAGTAGTAGATAACTTGGCACTTGACCTTAATTAAACGCATCAACCGCGTGTGTAGCCGTGATGGTCTCTTCTCGGCGGAGTCCGGGAAGTGAACACGGTTTCTGGGTTATGTTTGACGTAAGTAGGAGTTCAGGATCACTTCTTGATCATTGTTAGTTTCACGACCGTTCCTTTGCTTCTCTTCTCGCTCTTATTTGCGTAAGTTAGCCACCATATCATGCTTAGTCGCTGCTGCAACCTCACCACTTTATCCTTTCCTTTCCCCTTAAGCTTTGCTAGTCTTGATACCCATGGTAATGGGATTGCTGAGTCCTCGTGGCTCACAGATTACTACACCACCAGTTGCAGGTTCAGGTTATGCGATGATCATGACGCGAGAGCGATGTTCGCTTGTTTTGGAGTTCTTCTTCTGCTTCTTCTTCGATCAGGGGATAGGTTCCAGGTCGGCAGCCTGGGCTAGCAGGGTGGATGTCGTTTGAGTTTCTGTTTATGTTTCATCCGTAGTGGGATGTTGATCTTATGTATGATGTGTTGATGTATTCTTGCGGCATTTGTATGCCTTGTATGTATCCCCAAATATTATGTAATGTTGATGTAAAGATATCCACCTTGCAAAAGCGTTTCAATATGCGGGTCTATCCTTGGTGGGACCTTCGAGTTCCTTTAGGATAGGGTCGCATATTGGGCGTGACAACTAAGTTACCTCAGTGGGGATACGCATGTCCCCAACAATAAGCATTTCATATTTCTTTTTGGCAGTAGGTACAGGTAGTTGAAAACTTCCAATAGTGAGTGTCGGAGATTTTTCAATAACATTTATACTATTCACTTGCTTTTATTACAATCAATAATAGCCCCTGCAGTATTCAAAAAGGGTCTACCAAGGATATTCGACATGTTGTCGTCCTCGGGCATCTCAAGTATAACAAAGTCAGTTAAGATAGTAACATTTGCAACACAACGGGCACATCCTCACAAATACCGATAGGTATGGCAGTTGATTTGTCAGCCATTTGTAAAGATATTTCAGTAGGTGTGAGTTTATTCAAATCAAGTATTTTATATAAAGAGAAATGCATAACACTAACACCAGCTCCTAAATCACACAAAGCAGTTTTAACATAATTTATTTTTATGGAGCAAGGTATAGTTGGTATTCCCGGATCTCTTAAGTTTTTTTAGGTACTCCATCCTTAAAAAAATAATTAGCAAGCATGGTGGAGATTTCAGCTTCCGATATTTTTATCTTATTAGTGATGATGTCTTTCATATATTTTGCATAAGGGTCCATCTTTAAAATATTAGTCAAGCAAGTGCGCAAAAAGACTAGCCTAAGCATTTCAGCAAAGCGTTCAAATTCTACATCATCTTTCTTTTTAGTTGGTTTTGGTGGAAAAGGCATGGGTTTTTAACCCATGGTTCTCTTTCCCTTCCATGGTTTCTACAACAAAGTCTCTTTATGATATCTTTTATTCTTAGGTTGTGGGTTATCAAGATCAACATCAGGTTCTATCTCAACATCATTATCTGGTTCTTTATCATTGTATGGTTGAGTGTCTTCATGAACATCATTATTATCTTTTTCATTATCACTAGATGAATGTTCATTACCAGATTGAGTTTCAGTATCAGAGATAGAAGCATCATTATTATCCTCAGGAGGTTTTTCTATTTCAAGTTCACTAGAGGTATGCAAAGTCCTATCATTTTTCTTCTTTTTCTTTTTAGAAGGACTAGATGCATCAGTGTTATTTCTTTGTGAATCTTGTTCAATCCTTTTAGGGTGTCCCTCAGGATAAAGTGATTCTTGTCGGTGGAAACGACACCTATGGAATCACTGGGATCCCTTCTACGGTTGGCGGGCGCAGGGTTGTGCAGAGAGTGGGTCTAGTAGCCAGCACAAAGATCGTTTACCCAGGTTCGGGCCGCGAGGATGCGTAATACCCTAGTCCTACTTTGGTGTATATTTGAGTGTTCTTGAGTTCTTGAACTAGCTACGGCGTGTGCGTAGTCCAAAAGATCCGAATCCTTCTCCAGTACGCCTCGGGCCTCCTTTTATAGACAAAAGGGGTCGCCACAGTGGCACACAGGAGGTGGAAAGGTATACAGTGGTTAAGCCTATCATCTGGCAACGTCGGACAAATGCATTTAATGCACTGCCGACGTGCCCTTATTGCTTTATCGGGGACGGCGAGGAAGCTTGTCCCAGCTGTCGCCGCCTTGCCTGGCCCCGACGCGCGTCCGAGCAGATGAGGCATTGTAGCGCCACGTTGGCTGGCTGCTGGGCTGGCGCGGCGGCAGTCTTCACGAAGATCTGCATGCCACCACGTAGGTGCTTGCTGAGTTGGCCTGGAGGCCGCACGTCGCCACACAGGTGTTCGCCTAGTTGGTGGGCTGGCAGCTGCATGGGTACGGCGGTGGAATCTTGGCAGATGCGGGTCTAGCTGTGGCCCTGCGGATGTCCTCGGCAAGGGTCTTGCCGTGGCATCGCGGTCATCCCTGGCAAGGATCTTGCCGAGGGTCTCGTGGATTTCCTCGTTAAGGATCTTGCCGAGGATCGTCGTCTTCTGGTCCTCATCTGATCTTGTGTGCTTATGATCTTCACAAAGATCTGCATGCCACCATAGAGGTGCCTCCCGAGCCTTGGTTCCAATGCCGTTGATGGTGTTGGAACCTTGGGCTCAAGGGTGGCGTGCTCTGCTGGCGTTGGGCAAGTTGCCCCGGCAAGGCTCTTGCTGGGGCTGCGGAGGCCGCCCCGGCAAGGGCTTTCCGGGGGAGTCCACCTCGCCCCTCTGCTCTTTGTGTTTCCGTCTTGGCGTTGATCTATTCATCTTGTGGTTTTGCTTCTTCTGCCCCGCCAAGGGTGGCCAGGGGCGTGGGGCTGCGACTGCCCGCGCACAAGTAAAGGGGTGCAAAAAGGGACCCCTACTTTTGTACACCGACAGGAGCCCCCGGCCCTGGGCCACATATAAGCGCGGAGCGTTATTGGGCCAGGCCCAGAACGGTGCGCGGGCGTGCGTGCGGTGGAGTTTTTTTTACTGCAATAACTCCCCCGCCCGCTTGTGCTTCCCCACGACCCGCGTTGAATGCGCGACGTGGGGGGCATGCGTGATGTGGGGGTCGTGCGCGGAATGACCGCAACATGCTTGCGTCATCCGTGGTGAACAGTAAAGAGGCGGCTTGCGTGTTCCCTCGAAAAGGCAGAGCCACCGCTTATTTACTCTCTCTGCCTTGGAACCGGCGTTCCATGTTTCCCACCATGCCTGCTCCTTATGCCACGTACGCCGCATGCACGGCGCAGGGTAGGTGACAGATGCATGGGATATGGGAAGGCGCGCGCGGGCCGATACTCACGTGCCTTCGATTGGGCGGGGAGGGCGGTAGATGGCCTCACTTGCTGCCACTTTAATGACTGGATTCGAGCGGGCTCTTCAGGGGCGTAGAGCTAGTCCTTCGGCCTCCCCTTCCCAACTATAAAAATGGAACTCAAGGGTAGGAGGAAGAGCATCTCCCTGCGTATCCCCCTTGTCTCCATTCCCACTGACGGTCATGGCGAGAGGGCGTGGCTGCGGTAGTTCTTCTACGGAGGCGACCAGGTCCTCCTCCCGCCAGAGAGCTGCGGTGGTCAAGGAAGAGCTAGATGCCCAGGGTGAAGGCCATGCTCGAGGCAGGGCCGCTGGATGGGGCCGCGGTCGGTGAGGCGGTCGAGGCCGAGGTGGGCGTGGAAGGGGGACGCCTGCGTCATCTCCGTCTCCGTCGCCGTCTCCCCCGCCAACTCCTCCTGCTTCGCCGAGTGGTCATGTCGGGGACTCGGCGCTTGAGTTTATCCTGCAGCTGCATGGGCCGCTGCGCCTCCCCTGGGCGTTCGCGAGGGTGCTAGAGATCGACCAGCCACCGCGGTTGAGGCTTCACATGAAGGGGTGTTGCCATGGCGACATGTGGGTGAACATAGGGTTCCCCGCCCCTCAAGTGATGCTCCTTCGCCGGGGCTGGAAAACCTTTGCACGTGCCCATTGCTTGATGGATGGGCACGTCCTCTGCTTCAAGCTAGCGGAGAGTGATCTGCTCTCCGTCAAGATCTTCGGGCGCTCGGGACACGGGCTAGGGTGCTGTGCGGAGAGCTCGACCGATGCCGAAAGCTCCTCTTCGGGCGAGAGTGACGAGGAGGACAACGACAGTGACAACGAGGGTAGCGGGCGGGAGGATGACGGGTCCGACTAGGCATCGGGCACACCGTTCCTGAGCGACGCCGACAACACCATCATCTGTGTCGCTAGCTCCTTGAACTTCTCGGGGTCATCGCCTTGGGTGGCCGGCGTTGGAGGGACGGGGAGGACGAAGAAGGCGGGTGGCGGGCCGTCAAGTCGGAGTACGCGGGCACTGACGCCTTCATCGCGTATTGCCGACCCGCTGCCTCATCTTTCGGCTCTTCTCCCGGCACCATCATCACCAGCCCTCTTCTGGACGGTCGCCAATATGTTCTCTTGGCGTCTTCTGCTGCTCGTACCTCGCCTAGGAACTCCTTTTGCCCTTCTGCCATCTTGTTCCATTTCCTGAGGAGAGGGACAAGAAAGGGATTACGGGTATCCTATCTATTTTTAGTATTTAAGCCTATGGGCCTTTGTAAGATTTAAATATCGTAACCCCCTTGCTCATGTATGTATTTCGTACGAATTGTACTTGTTAGCAATGTATTAATGAAGAGAAGGCTGTTTGCCGGGTTTTGTTTGCGCGTGGGCGAGGGCCACACCAAGGAACGAGTCCTTGTTATCTTAAGATAAACACAGTACCCGGGCAATAGGCCTTGCCGTCTTCCTGCTCTATAGCTCGGCTACACTCACGCCCTTGGCGGAGGTAGGGGCCGAGTAGGATTAGGCCCTTCGCTCGTCCCCTTCCCATCGCACAACAACCAAGTTCCGGCCCGAGCAAGATGGTATGAAAGCGAGCGAAGTCTCGTACGTCCAAGTCTCATATGGAGGCACAGAGTGGGGGAAAAAGACTTATTTGATGTCGCAGCCCCCGGCAACCTTGGCTTGCCGTGATCGGATCCTTAGACCTGTAGCCCCCGGCAACCTTGGCTTGTCGGGGTCAGGGCGTCGGCCTGTTCTCTTTCTTCCAAAGTAGATCAGCAGAAAATGTCCATGCACCCTGCGAACCAAAAAGGACGGGAAGGAACAGAGAGATGCATACTCGACCTCTATGCTAAGGGTTAGTCGCCACCAAGCACTATCAACCCTAACACAGAGAGAGACTCAACCTAGCATGCATGCTAAACCTTAGGGCGCCAGCGCTTCATTTATTTATGCTCAGGGTCTGCGCCTGTCTTTGTACAAAGGGTTACATGCCTTGCCGGCAAAGCTTGCACAAAAGGTGGTTTGCCGGGGGGACCGGTAACCGCGCCTTATGGGTAAAACTTGCGAAGATGTTCGATGTTCCAGGAGTTGCTCACTGGAATACCATCTTTGGTCTCCAGGCGGACTGCGTCGGGCCTGGTGACTCGTATTACCCGATAAGGGCCTTCCCACTTTGGCGTCAACTTGTTGGTATTCTTGGCCGACTGAACGTGCCGAAGAACAAGGTCGCCTTCCTCAAAGCTTCGGGAATGAACCTTGTGGCTATGGTAGCGGTGCAAGGCTTGCTGGTAGCGTGCTACTCGCACAGCCGCCCGAAGACGATCTTCCTCAAGGAGCGTTGCGTCATCTTGTCGCAACTGCTCTTGCTCAAGCTCATCATAAGCGAGCACTCGAGGTGACCCGTACGTGAGTTCCGTGGGGAGAACTGCTTCTGCCCCGTAAACGAGGGAGAAAGGTGTCTGGTCGGTGGCTTGATTTGGTGTCGTTCAGATTGACCAAAGAACCGCTGGCAATTCATCAATCCAGCGTCGTCTGCACTTGTGTAGCCTGTCAAAAGTTCTTGTCCGGAGGCCTCGCAATACTTCAGCATTCGCCCTCTCAGCCTGGCCGTTGCTTCGTGGGTGTGCAACAGAAGCAAAACAGACCTAGCTGCCGAGGTCCTGGAAGTACTGCATGAAGGTGCGGCTCATGAACTGCGTGCCGTTGTCGGTGATGACTCTATTTGGCACACCAAAATGGCAGACTAGTCCCTTGAAGAATTTGACGGCCGACTGTGCTGTCACCTTTCTCACTGCCTCCACCTCCGGCCACTTTGTGAACTTGTCGATTGCGACGTACAAGTACTCAAAGCCCCCGACAGCACGGGGAAAGGGGCCCAGTATGTCGAGCCCCCAGACCGAGAATGGCCAGGAGAGAGGGATTGTTTGGAGAGCTTGAGCTGGTTGATGAAGCTTCTTTGAATGGAACTGGCACGCTTCACACTTGGTTACTAAGACTGTTGCATCCTGGAGTGCAGTGGGCTGGTAGAAACCTTGCCGGAATGCCTTGCCGGCAAGGGCCCTCGACCCTATGTGGGAGCCACATATGCCTCAGTGTATCTCCGCCAACAGCTCCAGTCCTTCCTCCCACGGAATGCACTTCAATTTCACACCGTTTGGCCTTTTTCTGTACAGAACGTCGTCAACGAACTGATACATAGCAGACTGACGGGCTACTTTCTCCGCTTCTTCCTGCTCCTCAGGGAGTTCCCCTATTTGGAGGAATCAGACGGTATGTTGTGCCCATGCCGGAGCCTGGGGCTCGACGGCAAGGACCAAAGGCATTTCTTCTGCCATGGGAGCGGCTGTCTCTATGACCAGGGCTGGACGCCCTACTGGAGTCTGTTGCCCCATGGCAGGCTCAGTTTCCACGGCAACATCTTTGTCGGCGGCTCCTGGGAGCTCGGTAGGAAAGTACTTGTCGGGGCGTGATTTCCTTCGCTTATTCTGCCCTGTCGATGGTTCAACGGATGGTTGAGTTAAGCGAAGCACAAAAGTACCTGGTTCCACATGTAGTTTGAGGGCAGCGCGTTTCGACAGGTAGTCGGCGATGTCGTTCTCCACTCGGGGAACATGCTCCGTTTGTATACCGTCAAAACGCTCCTCCAGCTTCCTCACCTCATCTACGTAGGCCTCCATCAACGGGCTTTGATAATCTTTGTTAACTTGCTTGACGACAAGCTGCGAATCACCCCTAATGATGATCTTCTTGATTCCGAGGTCTGCCACGATCCTGAGACTGGCAAGCAACCCCTCGTATTCAGCAGTGTTGTTTGTTGACATCTCCCTGGGAAAGTGCATCTGGATTACATACTTGAGGTGCTCTCCGGTGGGTGCGACGAGCAGCACACCAGCACCGACGCCTTGCAGCGAGAAAGCCCCGTTAAAGTACATAATCCAGTCGCGACTTGTCTCCTTGCCGGGGAGAGTAGTCTCCTGAATCTCTTCGTCGGGCGTTGAGGTCCATTATGCAATGAACTCTGCCAAGACTCTACTCTGGATTGTTGAAGTACTTTCAAACTTCAAACCAAAGCTCGACAGTTCCAAGGCCCATTCCATAATCCTCCCGGTTGCGTCTGGGTTATGCAATATCCTTTGCAACGGGAAGCGGGTGACGACGGTGATTTCGTGTGCTTGGAAGTAATGACGCAGCTTCCTCGAGGCCATAAGGAGGCCGAAGAGCAATTTCTGCACACCGGAGTACCTTGACCTAGTCCCCTGCAAGAGGGAGCTGACAAAGTAAACCAGGTGCTGGATCATCTCTTCTTCTGCGCTATTTCATTTAGTTGCGTCACTTCTCCTTCGCCAGCGCCAGACTCTGCCGGGGGTCTTGCCTTACCGGCACCAGGCCCTGCCGGGGGGAGCTCTGGTTTGCCATCCGCCAGCCCTGCCGTTGCTACTGCCTCTTCGCCGACCTCCCTCTACGCCACTAGCGCGACGCTGACCACTTGGTTCGTTGCCGCTAGATATAGCAGCAACGGTTCTTGTGGTTTAGGCGCAACCAGTATTGGCGTAGAGGAGAGGTACTTCTTCAAATCCTGCAGGGCTGCCTCGGCCTCCGGGGTCCATTCCATTGGGCCCGCCTTTTTCAAGATTTTGAAAAAGGGAAGGGCATGTTCAGCAGACTTGGAGATGAATCTGCTCATGGCGGCAACGCAGCCAGTGAGCCGACTTACATCCTTGATCCGCTTAGGTACCTCAATCTGCTCAATGGCCTTGATCTTGTCTGGATTCGCCTCGATCCCCTGCTGTGACACGAAGAACCCGAGAAGTTTGTCGGACAGAACGCCAAAGACACACTTCTTAGGGTTCAGCTTGAGGTTGATCTTGCGCAAATTTGCAAACGTCTCTTCTAAATCTTGTACGAGTGTTGCCCTATCCTTGGTTTTGACCACTATGTCATCCATATAAGCTTCCATATTTCTATGCAGTTGAGGCTCAAAACCAATTTGGACTGCTCTCGCAAACGTCGAGCCAGCACTCTTCAACCCGAAAGGCATTCGTAAAAAACAATACGTGCCACATGGGGTGATGAATGTTGTCTTCTCTTCATCTTCTCTCGTCATGAAGATCTGGTGGTATCCCGAGTAAGAGCATCTCCAGCCGCGCCCCCAACAGGCCCTCCCCAGGCGTTTTTGCCGTGCCGGCGCTGAAAAAACGGCCCAGTCGCGCCCCTAGAAGCCCGTTTTTCGCCGGCTCGGGCCAAAACTAGTGCCGGCGGACCCAGCCCGAACCCGGCGCCCTGGGAGGCGCCTGGGGGCACCGGCACAAGCGAAAAGGGCGCATGGATCCGCCCTGTCGGTGAGTCGAGCGCCTCTTCCCGCCATTTCTTCCCGCTTTTCCCCCACTTTCCTCCCATTCTCTCCATTCCTCCCGCCAAGTCCCTCCCGCTCGCCTCCCAGCCGGCCGCCATGCCACCGAAGAAGTACGTCGTCCCCCGCGCCGCGACAATCGCGACCGCCTCCATCGCCCAGCCGAAGCAGAGGAGCCGAGGGCACCACCGTCCAAGCGACCGGGCATGACAAACGCCGAGTGGAGGGTGGAAGTTCAACGGCGGGAGGCTGTCACCGCCGATCGGTGGAATAGAGCAATCTCCAAGAAGGCCCGTGACAACGCGGCGCGTGCGGCTGCGGCTTCGGCGGACCAAGCCGAGGCCAAGGTGACTCGCGCGGGGATGATGAATCCACCCGGCGGCTATGCCCAGTACGCGCCCTGGGCCAGCAAGGTGTCGGCTCTCCGTCGCCGCAGCCATGGGGATGCACGCCCTCGCCGGGCTACGCCGACGGGGACGCGCACGGTGGGTTCAACCCCAACGTCACCTTCCCCCATGGACACCCGGCCCAGCGCACGCCCTCGCCCGCCTTCGCCGGCGTGCAGTACCCTCCATACAACTACTCGCCGCCCGCCTACGCGTTCTCCCCGATGCCCCCTCTCCGCCGTGGCGCGCTGCCCTTCTCGCACCTCGGCGACACCGACGAGACCGAGGCCGACATGGACGACATCATCGTGACAGGCTTGACCGCGGCCGCCGCGTCTCCCGGGTTAGTCACCCTGGACGACACGGTGGATCTCAGTGGCGGCATGGACGACGAGCTCGGCTACGACTACGGCGAGGAGGAGCAGGAGAAACAGGAGGAGGAGCAGGAGGAGGAGGAGGAGCCGACGACTGCTCCGGCGAGGCGGCGCAAGAAGAAGAAGCGGGCGGCCAGGTCCGGCGAGCCGTGCATCAAGTGGGCGTCCAAGGAGGAGGAATGCCTCGCCGAAGCATGGAAAGTCGTCTGCCTCGACCCGACCACCGGCACGAACCAGAGCATCGAGACGTACTGGGAGCGCATCAAGGCCGAGTTCGACG
Organism: Aegilops tauschii subsp. strangulata; assembly: GCF_002575655.3. Taxonomy (NCBI): domain Eukaryota; kingdom Viridiplantae; phylum Streptophyta; class Magnoliopsida; order Poales; family Poaceae; genus Aegilops; species Aegilops tauschii. Next base: position 234,788,616 of record NC_053039.3, read on the forward strand.
AGCGCAAGCTCGTCGACCCCTACTTTAAAGGCGTCTACATGCAGCACGGGGCGAAGGCGATGGCGAACCATTGGGGGCGTATCCAGGGGGCGTGCAACAAATGGCATGGGATCGTCGAGGAGGTCGCGGCTCGCCCGGAGAGCGGCGCCAGCGTTGAGGATCAGGTATGCCACGCCGGTCTCCCGCCTCTCTTCGCCGTGTGCGCCCGCCAACTGTTTGTTCCTCCGCGCAGTTGCTGCGCATGATCGCCTTGTATCGGTAGGGCAACAACGACGCCGAATTCAAGTACCTCCACGTCTACAAGTGCATTGACATGTGCGAGAAGTGGGCGGAAGTTCGACGCACCCTCGACAAGGCCAAGGATACCTACAAGCCGGACGCGCCGACTCCGGGTGCGTCAGACGGGCGGCCGGACGGCAACAAAGGTGCCAAGAAGGGGAAACACGCCGACGCGGCCACCGCTCGAGTGCAGGAGTCCATCGAGCACTGCCTTGCTGATGCGCAGGCCTAGGCCGTCCTTCGTGAAGAGAAGACTGAGGCGCGGTGGTCGGCGTTGATGTCGAGCAGCGCCGTCAAGCTCGACCTACTCCGGACCAATGTCGCCGTGAAGAAGAGAAACACCAACCTGGCTTTCCTGCTGGGCGGGGCGGACATGCTCCAGAGCACCGATGAGGTGGTCAAGGCGTGGTACTTGGTGGAGCGTGGCCTCATCCTGAACCAGCTTCCCTCGATGACGCCGCCGACGCCGACGCCGATGCCAAGCCCAAGCGATGATGCCGCCGAGACTCGCCGCAGCACAGAAGCCACGCCGACGCCACCAAGCACGGAGACCCCGCCAAGCCCGCGCACGCCGACTCCGCCGACGCCGGAGGCCGACCTCGCCTTCTGATGCGCACGCGCGTCCTTTCTGCTTTTTGTACGCCAAACTTTTCATTCGATCGCCGAACTTGTGGCCGCTTGATCGCCGGATTTGTGGCGTCTATTTTGTGAGCGGGAATGACTACATTTGACTTTGCCGCGCCTGGGGGGGCGGCGCCTGGGGGCGTGGCTGGGAGGTAGGTCGCCCCCAGGGGCCAATCTAGCGCCGGTTCGCCCCCAGGCCGCTCTTCTTCGACGCCCTAGGGGGCTGAACGGCTGGAGATGCTCTAAGCGTCGAGGAATGATAACAAGTCAGACCCGGCCGTGGAGTCAACAATCTGATCGATGCGCGGTAATGGGAAAGGGTCCTTTGGACAAGCCTTATTGATGTCTGTGTAATCAATACACAGTCTCCACTTCCCGTTTGCCTTGTGCACCACCACCGGATTGGCCAACCACATCGGATGGAGTACCCCTCTCACCAAGCCTGTCGCTTCCAACTTCCTGATTTCCTCTGTGATGAACTCTTGCCGTTCCAGAGCTTGCTTCCTGACCTTCTGCTTGACGGGTCGCGCATGAGGACAAACAGCTAGATGGTGCTCGATCACCTCCCTGGGAACACCGGGGATGTCGGACGCTTGCCATGCAAACACATCGACATTCGCTCGTAGGAAGGTGACGAGTGTGCCTTCCTATTTGCTGCCGAGGGTGGAGCTTATGGTGAAAGCCCCTCTCGTGCCATCCTCCTTGACGGACACCTTCTTGGTCTCTGGTGGTGCAGCTCTGGATTTCTTGCTCTTGCCGGTGGAGCTCTCCGGCACGTCCTCGACGGGAGCACTACACTCCGAAGAGGTGCGCTTGTCGGAGTGGGTGCGAGAGGACTTGCCGGTCTTCTTCCCTCCCGGGGCTTCGGCGGTAGGAGCAAGTGCCTTGACGGCAGGAGCTGCAACTGCCTCCCGGTAGAGTTGGTCAGCGGAGATCAGCGCATCCTTCTTGTCAGAGGGGAATGATGGTCATCGGCCCAGGCATCTTCAGCGTGTTGTAGGCGTAATGTGAGGCCGCCATGAACTTGGCTAGTGCCAGGCGGCCGAGGATCCCGTTGTAGGGCAAGGGGATCTCGGCTACATCGAAAACAATCCTCTCTATCCTGTAGTTCAACTCGCCTCCAAACGTCACGGGCAGCGTGACCTTACCCTTCGGCTGACTCCTTCCTGGGTTGACCCCTTGAAATGTGCCCATCTCTTCGAGGTCTCCATCAGGAATCTGCAGCCTTTTGATCACAACAGGCGAGATCAAGTTCAGACCAACCTCGCCATCAACCAGCATTTTCGTCACCTTGAGGTTGCGTGTTGTTGGTGAAACCAATAGCGGCAAACACCCGACCGCAGTTGTGCGATCAGGGTGATCCTCGGTGTAAAAAATGATAGGCGTGCTGGACCACTTCTGTGGCCTTTGAGCATCGAACGATGGTTCTGCTGCTGTGATCTCACGCGCCCACTGCTTGAGCTGGCGGTGAGAGGTGTGCAGCGAGGCGCCACAGTCGACGCACATGGCCTCTGTAGCTTTCTGGAACTCATGCTCGCCGGACTCGTCGTCCTCGTCGTGATCATCATCTTCTTGCTTCTTGTCGCGGCCGCGAGCGGGCCTCTCCTGCTGGTTATCCTTGCCGCGGTGACCTCCTTGGCCGCCACGCTTCTTGCCGGATCCCTCGGCACCATCTCGACCCTTCTCCTTGTCCCGCCTCTCATATTCAGCTTTTTGCTTCTCAGCAAGCAGCTCAACTTGCCGGCAGTTCTGGAGGTCGTGGCCCTTGGTGCGGTGGATCTTGCAGTACTGCTTGTCGGAGCCTCCTGGCTTGTCGGCAGCCGCCAAGGCCCGGCAAGCGGCACACCCGGCAATTTCCTTGCCGGGGTCATCTGCCTTGGCCTTTTTGGCAGCACCGGTGTCCTCGGATCCCTCGACGGCAAGCACGGTATTGCCCTTGTGCTTCCTGTTGCGGCGCCGACCCTTCTTCGTTGGGGCGGCCATGTCTTCGTCTGTGGAGTCGGTTTCCGCACCGGCGTCCTCGCCGGGGTACTTCCTTCCCTCTTCAGCTCGAGCGCACCTATCGGCCAGAACATAAAGTTCGGCCACATCTGTGACCTTGTTCATCACCAGCTCTTCATGCATCTTGCGGTTGCGCACATTCTGATGGAATGCGCTAATCACGGCGGCGGGATGAACATCTGGGATGTTGTACTGCACCCGGCTGAACCTCTGTATGTACTTGCGCAGGGTTTCACCTTCCTTCTGGGGAATGATATGCAAATCGCTTGCCTGGCCATGAGCTTGCTGGCCTCCAGTGAAGGTGCCAACGAACTCATGACACAAATCCGACCAAGAAGAAATGGAATCCGCCGGCAAGTGCATCCACCATGACATGACATTGGGTTTAAGTGCCAACGGGAAGTAATTGGCAAGCACCTTGTCGTCACGAGCTCCAGCAGCTTGCATCGCGATGGTGTAGATGCTGAGGAACTCCGACGGGTGGGTCTTGCCGTTGTACTTCTCGCCAACGTCGGGCTTGAACGTGCGGTGAGAGGGCCACTGGAACTGCCGCAGCTCACGGGTAAAGGTTGGGCAACCTACCTCATAGGGTAGGCCGCCAGAGCCTCTCGGTGCTGGGTGATCCATAGTGGGCCCCACCCGCCTATTCGATTGGTGGCGTGCTTCGCGCCGACGCTCGATGGTGGTTCGAGCGTCTTCATGGGCTCGCTCCCGAAGAACTTGGCGCTGATCGCGGTGGGTCCGTGGGTCGGGCGACGCTACCGAGATGTTATCACAAGCGTCATCACAACGGACCGACACCCGTGGTGGTTGGCATGGGGGAGGAGAGTGCACCGTAGACGCAGCACCTCCGGTCCTCCCACCACTGGCATGCGGTGGCTCGATGGAGCACCGGCCTGAGGGCCCTGCTGGTCGTGGCTCATCTTTGTTGGCAACGCCGACGAGGCTCCAGATGGTGGCTCTCCACTCGTCAAGCTTTTCCGCAGCAGGAGGAAAATCGAGGAGCAACTGCGCGCGCGCCAAAGCTTCTGCTGGCATGGGTGGCGGCGAAAGCTGCGTGGACCGTGACGAGCTCCAACTTCTAACCATGTTAGAAGGAGCTCTATCACGGCCTTGCGGCTGTGCGCCATTTTCGCCGGTGCCTTGGCGTGCATGCTGGCCTTCTACGTCCCACGAATGAGGCACATGACTCTTCCCACGGCGGCGCCCGGGGTCACCAGCGTGGTGACGCTGCTCATCGCGCACAACCTGGGAAGAGCGCGTTGTGGGCGCCGGCGTAGGCGTCTTGGAAGTCGTCGCGCCGCCCATGGGTGGCATGACGCCACCCTTGGAGGGCCCCGCGCCGCCTGCGGGGGGCCTTGCTCTGTCTTTGGATTTGGAGGCGTGCGGCCCATCGTCTCGTGCACGGACGACGCCGCTCGCTGGGCTTTGACTGCTGGAGCGACATGGGTGTTCGTGGGCTGCGCCTCGGCTTCCATGCACGACCGCCCCACCGGTCGCCCGCACTGGTACGGGCCGTTCGGCTCCCGATGAACCGATCGCCGTGATCGTCTTCTTCTTGGGAGCCATGGCGATGAAGAACTGCTAAACTAACTTCTAGACCGTATTTTCACAACTGCGCCCCCTACCTGGCGCGCCAAAGATGTTGGTGGAAACGACACCTGTGGAATCAATGGGATCCCTTCTACGCTTGGTGGGCGCAGGGTTGTGCAAAGAGCGGGTCTAGTAGCCAACACAAAGATCGTTTACCCAGGTTCGGGCCGCGAGGATGTGTAATACCCTAGTCCTGCTTTGGTGTATATTTGAGTGTTCTTGAGTTCTTGAACTAGCTACGGCGTGTGCGTAGTCCAAAAGATCTGAATCCTTCTCCAGTACGCCTCGGGCCTCCTTTTATAGACAAAAGGGGTCGCCATAGTGGCACACAGGAGGTGGAAAGGTATACAATGGTTAAGCCTATCCTCTGGCACCGTCGGACAAACGCATTTAATGCGCTGTCGACGTGCCCTTCTTGCTTTATCGGGGACGGTGAGGAAGCTCGTCCCAGCTGTCGCCGCCTCGCCTGGCCCCGACGCACGTCCGAGCTGATGAGGCATTGTAGCGCCACGTTGGCTCGCTGCTGGGCTGGCGCGGCGGCAGAGTCTTCACGAACATCTGCACGCCACCACGTAGGTGCTTGCTGAGTTGGCCTGGAGGCCGCACGTCGCCATGCAGGTGTTCGCCTAGTTGGTGGGCTGGCAGCTGCATGGGTACGGTGGTGGAATCTTGGCAGATGCGGGCCTGGCTGTGGCCTTGCGGATGTCCTCGGCAAGGGTCTTGCCGGGGCCCCGGCAAGGGTCTTGCCGTGGCATCGCGGTCGTCCCTGGCAAGGATCTTGCCGGGGGTCTCCTGGATTTCCTCGGCAAGGATCTTGCCGAGGATCGTCGTCTTCTGGTCCTCATCTGATCTTGTGTGCTTATGATCTTCACAAAGATCTGCATGCCACCATGGAGGTGCCTCCCGAGCCTTGGTTCCAATGCGGTTGATGGTGTTGGAACCCCTTGGCTGAAGGGTGGCGCGTTGTGCTGGCATTGGGAAAGTTGCCCCGGCAAGGCTCTTGCTGGGGCTGCAGAGGCCGCCCCGGCAAGGGCTTGCCAGGGGAGTCCACCTCGCCCATCTGCTCTTTGTGTTTCCGTCTTGGCGTTGATTTAGTCGTCTTGTGGTTTTGCTTCTTCTGCCTCACCAAGGGTGGCCAGGGGCGTGGGGCTGCGACTGCCCGCGCACAAGTAAAGGGGTGCAAAAAGGGACCCCTACTTTTGTACACCGACAGTTCTTGAGTCATTTTACCTCCTCTAGTTGCTACTCTAACAACAAAGTCATGGATGTTGTTGTTCATTTCATCAAGCAATTCTCTTTGAGATTTAGCAACTAGTTCTAGTTGAGTTTCAAACATAGAGGCATGTTTTCCTACACATCTAACATCATTTGAGATTCTAAATAACAAGTCACTCAAGCGAGCAATCATATTAGAATTATATTTCAATTGTTTCATAACATTGGCATTGAAGTGATCGTGTTTCATAATGTAGTTGTCAAACTCATATAAGCACTAACTAGGATGTTTATTATAAGGGATATCACCTTCATCAAACTTTAATAAAGAATTTACCTCTACCACCTGTGATGGTGGTGGTGTGTTGATGCCATGTATTTCTTCAATAGGTGGTAGATTTTTAACATCCTCTGATTTAATACCCTTTTCCTTCATACTTTTCTTTGCCTCTTGCATATCTTCAGGACTGAGATATAAGATACCCCTCTTCTTCGGAGTGGGTTTAAGCGGTGGTTCAGGAAGAGTCCAATCATCATAATTTTTCAATATATTATTCAATGGTTCCTCAGCTTGTCCAATAGTTCGTTCACTGAAAACACAACCGGCACAACTATCTAGGAAGTCCCTAGAAGCATCGGTGAGTCCATTATAGAAGATATCAAGTATTTCATTTTTCTTAAGTGGATGATTAGGCAAAGCATTAAGCAATTGGAGAATCCTCCTCCAAGCTTGTGGGAGTCTCTCTTCTTCAATTTGTACAGAGTTAAATATTTCCTGTAAGACAACTTGTTTCTTATGAGCAGGAAAATATTTTTCAGAGAAATAATAAATCATATCCTTGGGACTACGCACACAACTAGGAGCAAGAGTATTGTACCACATCTTAGCATCACCCTTTAATGAGAATGGAAATATTTTGAGAATATAATAGTAGCGAATTTTATCCTCATGAGCAAAGAGGGTGGCTATATCATTTAATTTGGTAAGGTGTGCCACAACAGTTGCAGTTTCATAGCCATGGAAAAGATCAGATTCAACCAAAGTAATTAACTCTGGGACCACAGAGAATTCACAATCCTTATCATCAACAAAGATAGGCGAAGTAGCAAACTTAGGATCACATTTCATTCTAGCATTCAATGATTTTTCTTTCAGTTTGCATAACAATTTCTTTAGATCATCTCTATCATTGCAAGCAAGAAAATCTCTAGTTGTCTCCTCATCCATAACATAACCTTCAGGTATTTTAGTCAATTCATATCTAGGAGAGCTAGGTCTAACAGGTGTTTCAATATTTTTAGTTTCAAATACTTCATCAGTTTCAGTAATTTCCATATCTTTAGCTCTAGCAATTTGTTCATCAAGAAAATCACCTAGTGGCACACCATCATCAAGCAAGGTACCAGCATCATCATGAGTAGCATTCATAGAAGTAGGATCATCAATAACTTGTGACATATCAGGATTAATAACATGTGGTGGTGTTGCAAGTCTACAAAAAATAGAAGGTGAATCAAGTGCAGAGCTAGATGGCAGTTCCTTACCTCCCCTTGTCTTAGAGGGAAAAATCTTAGTCTTGGTATCTTTCAATTCTTCATAGTGATAAATTGATAATAATCCCAAGTGACTCAACAAATATAGCTATGCTCCCCGGCAAAGGCGCCAGAAAAAGGTCTTGATAACCCACAAATATAGGGGATCACAACAGCTTTTTAGGGTAGAGTATTCAACCCAAATTTATCGATTCAACACAAGGGGAGCCAAAGAATATTTGCAAGTATTAGTAGCTGAGTTGTCAATTCAACCACACCTAGAGATTAATTATCTGCAGCAATATGATCAGTAGCACAGTAGTATGATAATATTGATAGCAGTGTTAAAAGTAATAGTAACAGTAACAATGATAGCAATGGTTTTGTAGCAGTTGTGACAGTAACAATAGCAATAGTAACTTAGCAAGAACAATATGTGAAAAACTCGTAGGCATTGGATCAGTGAATTCGTTGGATGATATTCATCATATAATAGTCATAACCTAGGGCGATACAAAACTAGCTCCAGTTCATAAATATAATGTAGGCATGTATTCCGTAAATAGTCATACGTGCTTATGGTAACAACTTGCATCACATCTTTTGTCCTACCATCCCGTGGCAGAGGGGTCCATAAGGAAACTAAGGGATATTAAGGCCTCCTTTTAATAGAGAACCGGAACAAAGCATTAACACATAGTGAATATATGAACTCCTCAAACTACGGTCATCGCCGGAAAGTATCCCGAATACTGTCACCCCAGGGTTTGCGGATCATAACACATAGCAGGTGCATATAACTTGCAAGTTCGGATCTAGAACATAGATATAATGGTGATAACATAAACGGTTCAGATATGAGATCATGGCACCCGGGCCCAAAGTGACCAGCATTAAGCATGACAAAGTCATAGCAACATCAATCTAAGAACATAATGGATACTAGGGGTCAAGCCCTAACAAAACTAACTCGATTACATGATGAATCTCATCCAACTCCCTCACTGACCAGCGAACCTACGAAGGAATTACTCACTCCCAGTGGGGAGCATCATGGAATTGGCGATGGAGCAGGCTTGGTGATGATGAATATCGAAGATCTCCCTCTCCGGAGCCCAAATGGACTCCAGATCCGGCCTCCCAATGAAGAACAGGAGGTGGCGGCGGCTCCGTCTTGTGAAACGTGATAATTCTTTCTCCTTGATTTTTTTCTCCAAAAATAGGATTTTATAGAGTTGGAATCAGGGTCTGCGGGGCCACCAGGTGGGCACAACCCACCTAGGTGCGCCAGGAGGGGGGGCGCGCCCTGGTGGGTTGTGCTCCCCCAGGGACCCCCCTCCGATGGTTCTTTGCTCTAGTATTTTTCTTTTATTGTATAAAAATTCTCCAAAAAGTTTCGTTCCAATCCGAGAACTTTTATTTCTGCACAAAAACGACACCATGGTAGTTCTGCTGAAGACAACGTCAGTCCAGGTTAGTTTCATTCAAATCATGCAAATTAGAGTCCAAAACAAGAGGAAAAGTAGATACGACGGAGACGTGTCAACCCGGGGGCCGTAGATTTCACTAGTGGCTTCTCTCAAGAAAATAGCACACGGTGGGTAAACAAATTACTATTGGGAAATTGATAGAAGAACAAATAATTATGACGATATCCAAGGCAATGAACATGAATATAGGCATCACGTCCAAGATTAGTAGACCAGCTCCTGCGTGCATCTACTACTAATACTCCACACATCGGCCGCTATCCAGCATGCATCTAGTGTATTAAGTTCATGGTGAAACGGAGTAATGCAATAAGAACGATGACATGATGTAGACAAGATCTATTCATGTAGGAATAGATCCCATATTTTTATCCTTAATAGCAACTATACATGCATGCCTCGCTACCCCTTCTTTCACTGGGTGAGGACACCGCAAGATCGAACCCATCACAAAGCACCTCTTCCCATTGCAAAAAAAACTCAATCTAGTTGGCCTAACTAAACCAAAGATTCAGAGAAGAAATATGAGGCTATAAATAACCATGCATATAAGAGATCAAAGAAGACTCAAATAATATTCATGGATAAAAATCTGATCATAAACCCAAACTTCATCGGTTCCCAACAAACACACTGCAAAAAGTCATTACATCAAATAGATCTCCAAGAGACCATTGTATTGAGAATCGAAAAGAGAGAAGAAGCTATCTAGCTACTGCCTACGGACCCGTAGGTCTATGGTGAACTACTCACGCATCATCGGAGGAGCACCAATGAGGATGATGAACCCCTCCGTGATCGTGTTCCCCTCGGCCGGCAGGGTGCCGGATGATGTCTACTATGCAACCTTCTTCTTGTAGACTCGTGTTGGGCCTCCAAGCACAGAGTTTAGTAGGACAGTAGCAAATTTCCCTCAAGTGGATGACCTAAGGTTTATCAATCTGTGGGAGCGTAGGATGAAGATGGTCTCTCTCAAACAACCCTGCAACCAAATAACAAAGAGTCTCTTGTGTCCCCAACACACCCAATACAATGGTAAATTGTATAGGTGCACTAGTTCGGCGAAGAGATGGTGATACAAGCATAATATGGATAGTAGATATAGGTTTTTGTAATCTGAAAATATAAAAACAGCAAGGTAGCAAGTGGTAAAAGTGAGCAAAACGGTATTGCAATGCTTGGAAACAAGGCCTTGGGTTCATACTTCCAGATCATATGGCAATCCCTCAACGTGCGACAAAAGTCACTCCAAAGTTCCTATCGCAGAGAACATAAGATGAAATTGCTTGTAGGGTACGAAACCACCTCAAAGTTATTCTTTCCGATCAATCCAGTGAGCTATTCCTATAAGTGTCACAAACAACCCTAGAGTTCGTAGTAAAATAACACCATGTGGTACACATCAATCAACCATAATTTCACATAGATACTCCAATGTCACCACAAGTATCCGTTGGTCAATTATACGATATGCATCAAACAACTTCAAATTCATAATATTAAATCCAACACAAAGAACCTCAAAGAGTAAGACTCAATTCATCACAACAAGAGATAGAGAGGGGACAAACACCATATGATCCAACTATAATAACAAAGCTCATGGTACATCAAGATCATGCCAAATCAAGAACACGAGAGAGAGGTCAAACACATAGCTACTGGTACATACCCTCAGCCTCGAGGGTGAACTACTCCCTCCTCATCATGGAGAGCGCCGGGATGGTGAAGATGGCCACCGGTGATGGTTTCCCCCTCCGGCAGGGTGCCGGAACGGGCTCCCGATTGGTTTTTTGTGGCTACGGAGGCTTGCGGCGGCGGAACTCCGGATCTAGGTTTCGTTCTAGGGGTTTCTGGATTAATAGGAATTTTTGGTGTTGATACGTCCATTTTGCATCATGTTTTCTTACTGTTATTTATAATGTTTTTATCCATAATAATGCTTTTTGGAGTAATTCTAATGCCTTTTCTCTGACAATTTGCAAGGTACACACCAAGAGGGAGAATTCCGGCAGCTGGAACTCTAGACCTGGAAAAGCTACGTCAAGCCACCTATTCTGCACAACTCTAGACAAGCTGTAACTTCACGGAGATTTTTTATGGAATATTTAAGAATTACTGGAGCAAATAACTACCAGAGGGGGCCCACCAGGTGGGCACAACCCACCTGGGCGCGCTAGGGAGCCCATGCGCGCCCTGGTGGGTTGTGCCCTCCTCAGCCCACCTCTGATGCCCATCTTTCTGGTATATAGGTCATTTTGACCTAGAAAAAATAAGGAGAAGGCTTTCGGGACAGAGCGCCGCCGTCTTGAGGCGGAACTTGGGCAGGAGCACTTTTGCCCTCCGCCGGGGCGATTCCGCCGGGGGAACTTCCCTCCCGGAGGGGGAAATCATCGTCATGATCATCACCAACAACTCTCCCATCTTGGGGAGGGCAATCTCCATCAACATCTTCAACAGCAACATCTCATCTGAAGCCCTAGTTCATCTCTTGTGTTCAATCTTGTTACCGGAACTATAGATTGGTACTTGTGGGTGACTAGTAGTGTTGATTACATCCTGTAGTTGATTACTATATGGTTTATTTGGTGGAAGATTATATGTTCAAATCCATTATGCTATTTAATACCCCTCTGATCATGAACATGTTTATCATTTGTGAGTAGTTCCTTTCGTTCTTGAGGTCACGGGAGAAATCATGTTGCAAGTAATCATGTGAATTTGATATGTGTTCGATATTTTGATAGCATGCATGTTGTGATTCCCTTAGTGGTGTCATGTGAATGTCGACTACATGAAACTTCACCATATTTGGGCCTAAGGGAATGCATTGTGGAGTAGCAATTAGATGAGGGGTTGCGAGAGTGACAGAAGCTTAAACCCCAGTTTATGCGCTATTCCATAAGGGACCGATTGGATCCAAAAGTTTAATGCTATGGTTAGAATTTATTCTTAATACTTTTCTCGTAGTTGCTGATGCTTGCGGGAGGGTTAATCATAAGTAGGAGGTTTTTTCAAGTAAGAACAACACCTAAGCACCGGTCCACCCACATATCAAATTATCAAAGTAGCGAACACAAATCAAACCAACATGATGAAAGTGACTAGATGAAATTCCCATGTACCCTTGAGAACGCTTTGCTTATCATAAGAGACCGTTTTGGCCAGTCTTTTGCCTCAAAAGGATAGGGCTACCTTGCTGCACCTTTGTTACTACTATCGTTACTTGCTCATTATAAATTATCTTGCTATCAAACTACTCCACTACTTACAATTTCAGCACTTGCAGAGATCACCTTACTGAAAACTACTTGTCATTTCCTTCTGCTCCTCGTTGGGTTCAACACTCTTACTTATCGAAAAGAGCTACAATTGATCCCCCATACTTGTGGGTCATCAAGGCTATTTTCTAGCGCTGTTGCCGGGGAGTGAAGCGCCTTTGGTAAGTGGAATTTGGTAAGGAAACATTTATATAGTGTGCTGAAATTTATTGTCACTTGTTACTATGAAAAACAATCCTTTATGGGGTTTGTTCGGGGTATCTTCACTTCATTCGGAACCACAATTAGCTACCCCTCAACCTACTGCACCTATTGAAAATATTGAATATGAAATTCCTTCGGGTATGATAGAACAACTGCTAGCTAATCCTTATGTAGGAGATGGAACCGAACATCCTGATATGCACTTGATATATGTAGAACAAATTTGTGGAATGTTTAAGCTTGCAGGTTTACCCGGAGATGAGGTGATGAAAAAGGTTTTCCCTTTATCTTTGAAGGGAAAAGCATTGGCATGGTATAGGCTATGCGATAATATTAGATCATGGAATTGGAATCGTTTGAAATTGGAGTTCCACCAAAAAAATTATCCTATGCATCTAGTTCATCGTGATCGGAATTATATATATAACTTTTGGCCTCATGAAGGAGAAAGTATCGCTCTAGCTTGGGGGAGGCTTAAGTCAATGTTATATTCATGCCCCAATCGTGTGCTCTCAAGAGAAATTATTATCCAAAAAATTTATGCTCGGCTTTCTCGTAATGATCAAACCATGCTTGATACTTCTTGTGCTGGTTCTTTTATGAAGAAGACTATTGAATTCCGGTGGGATCTTTTGGAAAGAATTAAACGCAACTCTGAAGATTGGGAACTTGACGAAGGTAAAGAGTCAGGTATTAAACTTAAGTATGATTGTGTTAAATCTTTTATGGATACTGATGCTTTTCAAAAGTTTAGCACTAAATATGGACTTGACTCAGAGATAGTAGCCTCCTTTTGTGAATCATTTGCTACTCATGTTGAACTCCCTAAAGAGAAGTGGTTTAAATATCACCCACCTATTAAAGAAGAATTTAAAGAACCAGTACCAGTTAAAGAAGAAACTATACTTTCTAATGTTGATCCAGTTGTCCCTTCTGCTTATATTGAGAAACCACCTTTTCCTGCTAGGATAAAGGAACATGCTAAAGTTTCAACTGTGGTTAACAAAAGCTATATTAGAACACCTAAACCTGATGAACAAATCAAAGTAGAACCTAGCATAGCTATGGTTAAGATCTCTTAGAAGAAGACATAGATGGGCATGTTATTTATTTCTGTGAAGAAGCTGCGAGAATTGCTAAACCAGATAAAAGGGATAAACATAGACCTGTTGTGGGCATGTCTGTCGTCTTAGTTAAAATAGGAGATCACCATTATCATGGCTTATGTGACATGGGTGCTAGTGTGAGTGCTATTCCTTACACCTTATATCAAGAAATTATGAAAGACATAACACCTGCAGAGTTGGAAGAAATAGATGTTACTATTAAACTTGCTAATAGAGACACCATATCACCATTTGGGATCATTAGAGATGTTGAAGTCATGTGTGGGAAAATAAAATACCCTACTGATTTTCTTGTTCTTGGTTCCCCACAAGATGAATTCCGTCCCATTATCTTTGGAAGACCTTTCTTGAACACAGTTAATGCTAAGATGGATTGCAAGAAACAAACTGTCGGTGTTAGCTTTGGTGATGAGTCTCATGAGTTTAATTTTTCCAACTTTAGTAGAAATCTTCATGAAAAAGAATTGCCTAGTAAGGATGAATTAATTGGTCTTGCTTCTATTGCAGTGCCACCTACTGATCCTCTAGAGCAATATTTGCTAAATCATGAAAATGATTTACATATGCATGAAAGAAATGAAATAGATAAAATTTTCTTTGAACAACGTCCTCTACTTAAACACAATTTTCCTATTGAAACTTTAGGAGGTCCTCCTCCACCTAAAGGTGATCCTGTATTTGAATTAAAACAATTGCCACACACTTTGAAATATGCTTATCTTGATGAAAAGAAGATATATCCTGTTATTATCAGTGCTAACCTTTCAGAACATGAAGAAGAAAGATTATTGAAAGTTCTAAGGAAGCAGCAGGCTGCTAAACCCATTGATGATTTAAAGGGAATTAGTCCCACTCTATGTCAGCACACAATTAATATGGAACCTGATGCTAAACCCGTTGTTGATCACCTACGTCGGTTAAATCCGAAGATGAAAGAGGTGGTAAGAACGAATATATTAAAACTTCTGGAAGCAGGTATAATCTATCCTATAGCTGATAGTAGATGGGTAAGTCCTGTTCATTGTGTCCCTAAGAACGGAGGTATTACTGTTGTCCCTAATGATAAGAATGAGCTTATTCCACAAAGAATTGTTACAGGCTATAGAATGGTAATTGATTATAGAAAATTAAATAAACAACTAGAAAAGCTCATTACCCTTTGCCTTTTATTGATCAAATGCTTCAAAGATTATCTAAGCACACACACTTTTGCTTCCTTGATGGATATTCTGGGTTTTCACAAATACCTGTTTCTCAACCTGATCAAGAAAAGACCACTTTTACTTGTCCTTTTGGAACCTATGCTTATAGACGTATGCCTTTTGGTTTATGTAATGCACATGCTACCTTTCAAAGATGTATGACTGCTATTTTCTCTGATTTGTGTGAAAAGATTGTTGAGGTTTTCATAGATGACTTTTCTGTTTATGGGAAGTCTTTTGATGATTGTTTAAGCAATCTTGAGTGAGTTTTGCAGAGACGTGAACAAACAAATCTTGTCTTGAATTGGGAGAAGTGCCACTTTATGGTAAATGAAGGCATTGTCTTGGGTCATAAAATTTCTAAAAGAGGCATTGAAGTGGACCAAGCCAAGGTTGATGCAATTGAGAAAATGCCATGTCCTAAAGATATAAAAGGTATTCGTAGTTTCCTGGGTCATGCTGGTTTCTATAGGAGATTTATCAAGGACTTCTCTAAAATTTCCAGGCCTCTCACTAATCTTTTGCAGAAGGATATTCCTTTTGTTTTTTATGATGATTGTTTAGAAGCCTTTGACACACTCAAGAAAGCTTTAATTTCTGTACCTATTGTTCAACCACCTGATTGGAACTTGCCTTTTGAAATTATGTGTGTTGCTAGTGATTATGCTGTTGGTGCTGTTCTAGGACAAAGAGTTGATAAGAAATTGAATGTTATTCATTATGCTAGTAAACCTCTAGACAGTGCTCAAAGAAATTATGCTACTACTGAAAAAGAATTCTTAGCAGTGGTTTTTGCTTGCGATAAATTTAGACCTTATATTGTTGATTCCAAAGTAACTGTTCACACAGACCATGCTGCTATTAAATATCTTATGGAAAAGAAAGATGCTAAACCTAGACTTATTCGTTGGGTTCTTTTGCTACAAGAATTTGATTTACATATCATTGATAGAAAAGGAGCTGAGAACCCAGTAGCTGATAATTTGTCTAGGCTTGAAAATGTGCTTGATGACCCACTTCCTATTGATGATAGTTTTCCTGATGAGCAGTTAGCTGCAATAAATGTTTCTCATAGTACTCCTTGGTATGCTGATTATGCTAACTACATTGTTGCTAAGTATTTACCACCTAGTTTTACTTACCAATAAAAGAAAAAATTCTTCTATGATTTAAGACATTACTTTCGGGATGACCCTGATAACCCACAAGTATAGGGGATCAATTGTAGCCTCTTTTGATAAGTAAGAGTGTCGAACCCAACGAGGAGCTAAAGGTAGAACAAATATTCCCTCAAGTTCTATCGACCACCGATACAACTCTACGCACGCTTAACGTTTGCTTTACCTAGAACAAGTATGAAACTAGAAGTACTTTGTAGGTGTTATTGGATAGGTTTGCAAGAATATAAAGAGAGCGTAAATAAAAAGTATGGTCTGTTTAGGTAAAGACACAACTAAATTAGTTTTAGTAGAGAGCTTTCTGTCACAAGAAAGTTATTTGTCCCTAGGCAATCGATAACTAGACCGGTAATCATTCTTGCAATTTTATTTGAAGGAGAGGCATAAGCTAGCATACTTTCTCTACTTGGATCATATGCACTTATGATTGGAACTCTAGCAAGCATCCGCAACTACTAAAGATCATTAAGGTAAAAACCCAACCATAGCATTAAAGCATCAAGTCCTCTTTATCCCATACGCAACAACCCCCTTACTCGGGTTTGTGTTTCAGTTACTCACGCAACCCACTATAAGCGAATCATGAACGTATTGCAACACCCTACAGCGGGAATCCCTCACGCTTGCGCGACACAGAGAGCACCATAGCACAGCACCAATAATAAAACATGCAACTCAAACCAATTTTGATCATCAAATAACCCATGGGACAAAACGGATCTACTCAAACATCATAGGATAGCCATACATCATAGGGAAATAATATATAGCATTGAGCACCATGTTTAAGTAGAGATTACAGCGGGTAAGAGAGAGGTTACACCGCTGAATAGAGGGGGGGAAGAGTTGGTGATGATGGCGGTGAAGTTGTTGGTGAAGATGGCGGTGATGATGATGGCCCCGGCGGTGTCCCGGCGCTAACGGAAGAGAGGGGGAGAGGGGACCCCTTCTTCTTCTTCCTTGACCTCCTCCCTAGATGGGAGAAGGGTTTCCCCTCTGGTCCTTGACCTCCATGGCATGGGAGGGGCGAGAGCCCCTCTGAGATTGGATCTGTCTCTCTGTCTCTCTCTGTTTCTGCGTTCCGTTCTTCTGCCCTTTCACCGTTTCGTGTATATATGGAGATCCGTAACTCTGATTGGATTGAAACCTTCCCCCAGATTTTTCACCGAAAATTAGTTTTCTTGCATCCAAGGTAGAGCAGCAACCGCCTTATGGGGGGGCCAAGAGGGTCAGGGGCGCGCCCAGGGGGTGGGGCGCCCCCCTGCCTGGTGCCCCCTCAGGCACCGTCTCGCGTTGATTCTTCTTCCGGAATTCTCCAAATATTCCAAAAATATTCTCCGTCCGTTTTTATCCCGTTTGGATTCCATTTGATATGGGGTTTCTGCGAAACATAAAACATGCAACAAACAGGAACTGGCACTGGGCACTGGATCAATATGTTAGTCCCAAAAATAGTATAAAAAGTTGCCAAAAGTATATGAAAGTTGTATAATATTGGCATGGAACAATCAAAAATTATAGATACGACGGAGATGTATCAGACCCACATCTTTATAAGGAAGGAGTAGATGGTATTATTAGACGTTGTGTACCTGAGCATGAACAGGGACAAATCCTACGGAAATGTCACTCCGAAGCTTATGGAGGGCATCATGCTGGAGATAGAACTGCTCATAAGGTATTGCATCCTGGATTTTATTGGCCTACTCTCTTCAAGGATGCCCGTAAGTACGTCTCATCTTGTGATGAATGCCAAAGAATAGGTAATATCAGTAAGCGTCAAGAAATGCCTATGAATTATTCACTTGCTGTTGAACCATTTGATGTTTGGGGATTTTATTACATGGGACCTTTTCCTTCCTCTAATGGGTATACACATATTTTGGTTACTGTTGATTATGTTACTAAGCGGGTAGAAGCTATTCCAACTAGTAGTGTTGATCACAACACCTCTATTAAAATGCTTAAGGAAGTTATTTTCCCAAGGTTTGGAGTCCCTAGATATTTAATGACTGATGGTGGTTCACACTTTATTCATGGTGCTTTTCGTAAAATGTTTGCCAAGTATGATGTTAACCATAGAATTGCATCACCTTATCATCCTCAGTCTAGTGGTCAAGTTGAACTTAGCAACAGAGAAATAAAATTAATTTTGCAAAAGACTGTCAATAGGTCCAGGAAGAATTGGTCTAAGAAATTAGATGATGCACTTTGGGCTTATAGAACATCATATAAAAATCCTATCGGTATGTCTCCTTATAAAATGGTTTATGGAAAATCTTGTCATTTGCCTCTTGAGTTAGAACATAAAGCATATTGGCTAGTTAAAGAACTCAATTATGATTTCAAACTTGCTGGTTAAAAGAGGTTATTTGATATAAGCTCATTGGATGAATGGAGAACCCAAGCTTATGACAATACGAAATTATTCAAAGAAAAAGTTAAAAGATGGCATGATAAAAGAATCCAAAAGCGTGATTTTAAAGTTGGAGAATATGTTCTTTTGTACAACTCTCATTTCAGATTCTTGGCTGGAAAACTCCTCTCAAAATGGGAAGGCCCCTATGTTATCGAGGAGGTTTACCGGTCTGGAGCCATCAAAATAAATAATTCCGAAGGTACTAACCCGAAGGTTGTCAATGGACAACGAATAAAGCATTATATCTCAGGTACACCCATTAATGTTGAAAGTAATATTATACAAACTTTGACACCGGAAGAACACATAAAAGAGTCCTTCCGGACTACTCCAGAATCATCAAAATAAGGAGGTACGTGATACGGTAAGTAAACGGACTCTGAAAAATCCGCAAAAATATTTTTTGTCAGTTTTGGAATATTTTAGAATTTTGGGAATAAAGAAACTTCCAAGAAGCGTCCCCTGGTGGGCACAATACACCAGGGCGCGCCAGGCTTGCCTGGCGCGTCCAGGTGGGCTGTGCCCACCTCGGACACCTGCCGTACTCCGTTTTTCTCCCATATGCTTGTCCTCCAAGATAAGAAATCTATATATACTTCCCGAACCTGTTAACCACCGTATCGTGAAGAAATCCTTTGTTCTCTTTTTCCTTGTTGTTTTCTGTCAGATCCCATCTACCATGGCCTCTTCAAGCTCCTCCAAGGATAAGTTCTTCAAGAACGTCATCAACCCTTATCTGCGGGAGGTAGTGCAGCACCCTCAAACCATCCAGATGCATGAGGGGGTGATGTACATCCGCGATGAGCAAGGTCCCAAGGGCATGGGAACCGTGGAGGACAAGCTTGAAGCCATGGAGCATCAAGTCTTCCGGTGCAAGGGGATGGTGGAGCGTGGGCTCAATGCCAATCACCTCATGATCACGGACCTTTCCTGTGATCTCAAGGTGGATGGCAAGCCCATGAAGGACATCATCTTCACCCTCAACGAGCAAATCAACTTCCTCCAAAGCCAGATCTATGACCTCCAAAACCAAGTCTTTGAGTATGAGGTGAGGTTTAAAGGTATGAGTTTGGCTGCTAGTTGCAGGACCCATGAGACTCGCTCCTCCTCTTATGATGGTGGACCACTACCATGGAAATCCGAGGACAAGATCTCTTCTTCATCACCACCACCATCTTCTTCACCACCAAAAGAGAACTAAGTATCGGGTATGGGCACTCCCCTTGGCTTCCGCCAAGCTTGGGGGAGGTGCCCCGGTATCGTATCATCCCACTATCCTTTTGCTTTTACTTATTTTAGTTCGATCTTTTGCATTAGATGAATAAAAGTTAGTTCGATCCTTTCCTACTTGAGAGTTTGCTTAGTGATATATCATTGTAATCGTGTGCAAGTTATATATAATAAAGTTTAGTTTGAGTTTTTGCTTTCCTTACTTTAATGTTGCAAATAAAGAAAAAGAGAAAGGAAATAAATAAATGAGAAAGGAAATAAATCAATAAGATCATATACTAATCCTATGGTAGGTGATGGCACCATATAAGGACAAGTATAAGTAGGAAATTTTATTAGAGATTGACAAACATAGCATTAGTCAGTGATGCAACTCATGAAAGAATCAATAAGGAAGAGAAGATTCACATATAAATATACTATCATAGAAATCTTTTGTGATTGTGAGCCCTCATCAAAATATTATGTGCCAAAATTGTTGACGTTGGACAAGGAAGACAACTTAATGGTTTATGTTTGTTTATATTCACATAGAAGTCATATTGTCATAGATCCTTCAACATGTGGTTCTTGCCCCTATCTTTGCTAGCCAAAAATTCCGCACTAAGTAGAGATACTACTGGTGCATCCAAAAACCCTTAAACCCAAATCTTATTTTCAAGTGTCCACCATACCTACCTAGAAATTGAGCAAGATCCCTGAAGTAAGTTGTCATCGGTGCAAAAAGGCAATAAAAATTGCTTCTAAAAGTGTGAGATCATTTAGTATAAGAGAAAATTGAGCATTTTACGTACTTGGATGACAAAGAATAAAAGCGACAGACTGCATAATAAAGGTTGTCATCTTAAGGGGCAATACAACATGACGTTCTTTTGCACTAAGGGATTGAGCATACAAACAAATAAGCGCATGGCAACCTCTGCTTCCCTCTGCGAAGGGCCTATCTTTTACTTTTATGTATTTACTTTTATGCAAAGAGTCAAAGTTTTTATGCTATTCCCTTTTATTTTTCTCCTTTGGCAAGCATCATGTGGTGAGGAAAGATCTAGGCACATATGTCCAGTTGAATATAGATAGCATAAGTTATTATTGTTGACATCACCCTTGAGGTGAATATGTTGGGAGGCGAAACTATAAGCCCCTATCTTTCTATGTGTCCGGTTGAAACGTTTTGCTCATGGGTACGAGGTGAGTGTTAGCAATCATAGAAGACTATATGATGGTTGAGCATGTGGACTTGCCTAAAGGCTCCGACACGTGACCCTTCCTGAAAAGATGATGAATTGTAGTTGCAAAGTTGACTGAGAACATAGTTTCTTGGTTTCTAATAGAGTTTTTGCTTTATACTTCAATTGCGTGATGAACTATTACTTATTCATGAGAAGTATATGATAAAAGTTCTGTTATAAAAGTCTTATGTTTAATTTTGTTGTTGTTATAATAATTAACATGATGCTTCTATGTCCATATTTTGTTTTAATCGACACCTCTCTCTCAAAGCATGTGGACATGTTTTTCGATATCGGTTTTCACTTGAGGACAAGCGAGGTCTAAGCTTGGGGAGTTGATACGTCCATTTTGCATCATGTTTTCTTACTGTTATTTATAATGTTTTTATCCATAATAATGCTTTTTGGAGTAATTCTAATGCCTTTTCTCTCACAGTTTGCAAGGTACACACCAAGAGGGAGAATTCTGGCAGCTGGAAATCTGGACCTGGAAAAGCTACGTCAGGCCACCTATTCTGCACAACTCCAAACAAGCTGTAACTTCACGGAGATTTTTTATGGAATATTTAAGAATTACTGGAGCAAATAACTACCAGAGGGGGCCCACCAGGTGGGCACAACCCACCTGGGCGCGCTAGGGAGCCCATGCGCGCCCTGGTGGGTTGTGCCCTCCTCAGCCCACCTCTGATGCCCATCTTTCTGGTATATAGGTCATTTTGACCTAGAAAAAATAAGGAGAAGGCTTTCGGGACAGAGCGCCGCCGTCTTGAGGCGGAACTTGGGCAGGAGCACTTTTGCCCTCCGCCGGGGCGATTCCGCCGGGGGAACTTCCCTCCCGGAGGGGGAAATCATCGTCATGATCATCACCAACAACTCTCCCATCTTGGGGAGGGCAATCTCCATCAACATCTTCAACAGCAACATCTCATCTGAAGCCCTAGTTCATCTCTTGTGTTCAATCTTGTTACCGGAACTATAGATTGGTACTTGTGGGTGACTAGTAGTGTTGATTACATCCTGTAGTTGATTACTATATGGTTTATTTGGTGGAAGATTATATGTTCAAATCCATTATGCTATTTAATACCCCTCTGATCATGAACATGTTTATCATTTGTGAGTAGTTCCTTTCGTTCTTGAGGTCACGGGAGAAATCATGTTGCAAGTAATCATGTGAATTTGATATGTGTTCGATATTTTGATAGCATGTATGTTGTGATTCCCTTAGTGGTGTCATGTGAACGTCGACTACATGACACTTCACCATATTTGGGCCTAAGGGAATGGATTGTGGAGTAGCAATTAGATGATGAGTTGCGAGAGTGACAGAAGCTTAAACCCAGTTTCCGTAAGGGACCGATTGGATCCAAAAGTTTAATGCCATGGTTAGAATTTATTCTTAATACTTTTCTCATAGTTGCGGATGCTTGCAGGAGGGTTAATCATAAGTAGGAGGTTTGTTCAAGTAAGAACATCACCTAAGCACTGCTACCTCTTGAGCACTGCGTTGGTTTTCCCTTGAAGAGGAAAGGGTGATGCAGCAAAGTAGCATAAGTATTTCCCTCAGTTTTTGAGAACCAAGGTATCAATCCAGTAGGAGACTACACGCAAGTCACCTCGTACCTACACAAACAAATAAGAACCTTGCAACCAACGCGATAAAGGGGTTGTCAATCCCTTCACGACCACTTGCAAAAGTGAGATCTGATAGATAATAAGATAAATATTTTTGGTATTTTTTATGATATAGATTGAAAGTAAAGATTGCAAAGTAAAATAGATTGGAAACTTATATGATGGAAAATAGACCCGGAGGCCATAGGTTTCACTAGTGGCTTCTGTCAAGATAGCATAAGTATTACGGTGGGTGAACAAATTACTGTCGAGCAATTGATAGAAAAGTGCATAGTTATGAGAATATCTAGGCATGATCATGTATATAGGCATCACGTCCGTGACAAGTAGACCAAAATGATTCTGCATCTACTACTATTACTCCACACATCGACCGCTATCCAGCATGCATCTAGAGTATTAAGTTCATAAGAACAGAGTAACGCATTAGGCAAGATGACATGATGTAGAGGGATAAACTCAAGAAATATGATATAAACCCCATCTTTTTTATCCTCGATGGCAACAATACAATGCGTGCCTTGCTGCCCCTGCTGTCACTGGGAAAGGACACCGCAAGATTGAACCCAAAGCTAAGCACTTCTCCCATTGCAAGAAAGATCACTCTAGTAGGCCAAACCAAACTGATAATTCGAAGAGACTTGCAAAGATAACAAATCATACATAAAAGAATTCAGAGGAGATTCAAATATTGTTCATAGATAATCTTGATCATAAACCCACAATTCATCGGATCTCGACAAACACACCGCAAAAAGAATTACATTGAATTGATCTCCAAGAAGATCGAGGAGAACTTTGTATTGAGATCCAAAGAGAGAGAAGAAGCCATCTAGCTAATAACTATGGACCCGAAGGTCTGTGGTAAACTACTCACACATCATCGGAGAGGCTATGGTGTTGATGTAGAAGCCCTCCGTGATCGATTCCCCCTCCTGCGGAGCGCCAGAAAAGGCCCCAAGATGGGATCTCACGGGTACAGAAGGTTGCGGCGGTGGAAATAGGGTTTTGTGGTGCTCTCGGATGTTTTCGGGGTATATGAGTATATATAGGCAAAAGAAGTCGGTCAGGGGAGCCACGAGGGGCCCATGAGGGTGGGGGGCGCGCCCTCCTGCCTCGTGGCCTCCTTGTTTCTTTCTTGACGTCCACTCCAAGTCTCTTGGATTGCGTTTGTTCCAAAAAATCACTCTCCCGAAGGTTTCATTCCGTTTGGATTCCGTTTGATAATCCTTTTCTGCGAAACTCTGAAATAGGCAATAAAAACAGCAATTTGCACTGGGCCTTTGGTTAGTAGGTTAGTCCCAAAAATAATATAAAAGTGTAAAATAAAGCCCATTAAACATCCAAAACAGATAATATAATAGCATGGAACAATAAAAAATTATAGATATGTTGGAGACGTATCAAGCACCGGTCCACCCACATATCAAATTATCAAAGTAGCGAACACAAATCGAACCAACATGATGAAAGTGACTAGATGAAATTCCCGTGTACCCTCAAGAACGCTCTGCTTATCATAAGAGACCGTTTTGGCCTGTCCTTTGCCTCAAAAGGATAGGGCTACCTTGCTGCACCTTTGTTACTACTATCGTTACTTGCTCGTTATAAATTATCTTGCTATCAAACTACTCCACTACTTACAATTTCAGCACTTGCAGACATCACCTTACTGAAAACTACTTGTCATTTCCTTCTGCTCCTCGTTGGGTTTGACACACTTACTTATCGAGAAGAGCTACAATTGATCCCCTATACTTGTGGGTCATCAGGCGTCGGTTTCACGTCAGGGGGTCCACAAGGCAGCGACAAGGTAGGGCGCGCCCCCACCCTTTCTGTCAACTTGTGACTCTTCTGGCCCAACTCTTTTGCTTCGGGGGCTTCTTCTGGTCCATAAAAAATCACCGTAAATTTTTAGCTCATTTGGACTCTGTTTGATATTCCTTTTCTGTAAAACTCAAAAACAAGGAAAAACATAAACTGGCACTGGGCTCTAGGTTAATAGGTTAGTCCCAAAAATAATATAAAATAGCATAATGCATATAAAGCATCCAAGATGGATAATATAATATCATGGAACAATAAAAAATTATAGATACGTTGGAGACATATCAAGCATCCCCAAGCTTAATTCCTGCTCGTCCTCGAGTAGGTAAATGATAAAAACATAATTTTTGATGTGGAATGCTACCTAACATATTTATCAATGTAATCTTCTCTATTGTGGCAAGAATATTCAGATCCATAAGATTCAAAACAAAAGTTTAATATTGACATGAAAACAATAATACCTCAAGCATACTAATAAAGCAATCATGTCTTCTCAAAATAGCATGGCCAAAGAAAGCTACCCCTACAAAATCATATAGTCTGGCTATGCTCCATCTTCATCACACAAAATATTCAAATCATGCACAACCCTGATGACAAGCCAAGCAATTGCTTCATACTTTTGGTGTTCTCAAACCTTTTCAACTTTCACGCAATACATGAGCATGAGCCATGGACATAGCACTATAGGTGGAATAAAATATGGTGGTTGTGGAGAAGAAAAAAAGAAGGAGATAGTCTCACATCAACTAGGCGTATCAACGGGCTATGGAGATGCCCATCAATAGATATAAATGTGAGTGAGTAGGGATTGCCATGCAACAGATGCACTAGAGCTATAAGTGTATGAAAGCTCAAAAAGAAACTAAGTGGGTGTGCATCCAACTTGCTTGCTCACGAAGACCTAGGGCAATTTGAGGAAGCCCATCTTTGGAATATACAAGCCAAGTTCTATAATGAAAAATTCCCACTAGTATATGAAAGTGATAACATAGGAGACTCTCTATCATGAAGATCATGGTGCTACTTTGAAGCACAAGTGTGGAAAAAAATATAGTAACATTACCCCTTCTCTGTTTTCTCTCATTTTTTTCTTTCTTTCTTTTTTGTTTGGCTTCTTTGGCCTCTTTTTTTATTTTTTTTGTCTGGCTTCTTTGGTCTTTTTTTATTTCCTCACATGGGGCAATGCTCTAATAATGAAGATCATCACACTTTTATTTACTTACAACTCAAGAATTACAACTCAATACTTAGAACAAAATATGACTCTATATGAATGCCTCCGGCGGTCTACTGGGATGTGCAATGACTCAAGAGTGACAACTATGAAAATTATGAATGGTGGCTTTGCCAAAAATACTATGTCAACTACATGATCATGCAAAGCAATATGACAATGATGAAGCATGTCATAATAAACGGAACGGTGGAAAGTTGCATGGCAATATACCTTGGAATGGCTATGGAAATGCCATAATAGGTAGGTATGGTGGCTGTTTTGAGGGAGGTATATGGTGGGTGTATGGTACCGGCGGAAGTTGCGCGATACTAGAGAGGCTAGCAAAGGTGGAAGGGTGAGGGTGCGTATAATCCATGGACTCAACATCAGTCATAAAGAACTCACATACTTATTGCAAAAATCTATTAGTCACTGAAACAAAGTACTGCACGCATGCTCCTAGGGGGATAGATTGGTAGGAAAAGACCATCGCTCGTCCCCGACCGCCACTCATAAGGAAGACAATCAATAAATAAATTATGCTCCAACTTCATTACATAACTGTTCACCATACATGCATGCTACGGGAATCACAAACTTTAACACAAGTATTACTACAATCCACAATTACTCACTAGCATGACTCTAATATCACCATCCTCATATCTCAAACAATCATAAGGAATCAAACTTCTCTTAGTATTCAATGCACTTTCTATGAAAGGTTTTATTATATCCATCATATTAGGACTAAATTCATAACCAAAGCAAATTACCATGTTGTTTAGAGACTCAAAATAATATAAGTGAAGCATGAGAGTCCATCTATTTCCATAAAATAAAACCACCGTCGTGCTCTAAAAAGATATAAGTGAAGCACTAGAGCAAATGACAAACTACTCCAAAAGATATAAGTGAAGATCAATGAGTAGTCGAATAATTATGTAACTGTGTGAAGACTCTATAAAATTTAAGAATTTCAAATCTTGGGATATTATTCAAACAGCAAGCAAAACAAAATAAAATGGCATTCTAAGGATATCACATATCATGTGAAGAAGCAAAAACTTATGCTCAACCAAAACTGACCGATCATTGTTGATGAAGAAAGGTGGGATGCCAACTCGGGCATCCCCAAGCTTAGATGCTTGAGACTTCTTGAAATATTAACTACAGGCAACCCCAAGCTTGAGCTCTTGTGTCTCCTTAATTCCTTCCATATCGTGGTTTCCCTAAATCTTAAAAACTTCATCCACACAAAACTCAAGAAGAACTCGTGAGATAAGTTAGTATAAATCAATGCAGCAAATCACTAAAATTATTATTTAACATTGCATGCTAAATGCCTCTACATATTTAATACTCCTATCCTCAAATAGAATCATTAAACAAGCAAACATATGCAAACAATGTAAACATAACAGCAATCTATCTAAACAGAATAATCTGTAAAGAATGCAAGAAAATTCATACTTATATAACTCCAAAATTTCTGAAAACATACCACACTGTAGATAATTTGTTGTAGCTTATTGTGTAAAAAATTCAAGATTTTATCACATTCTGACATTTTTTAACAATTCAGACAATGATAGAGAACTTTATGTTTTCAAAACAACAACATATAGACTTGCAAAATAAGCATGGTAAAGGCTATACTTGACTTTTTTATTGAACTAAAAGATGCAAAACATTATTCTAAATAGCAGCAAGCATATCAAACTAAAATAAAATTATGCTCCAAGCAAAACTCATATCATGTGACGAATAAAAATATAGCTCCAAGTGAGGTTACTGATAATGTTGAAGACGAAAGAGGAGATGCTTTCCGGGGCATCCCCAAGCTAAGTTGCTTGGTTATTCCTTGAATATTACCTTGGGGTGCCTTGGGCATCCCCAACCTTAGGGTCTTTCCACTCCTTATTGATACAGGGCTAACCCGGTGTAGGCCGATCTTTCACGATTGGAGTGGATTCCCTCAAAGAACACGGGGAAGAACGGGGAGAAATAACAAGGGGAAACACTCAAGAACAAGTCCAATCACACATCCACTAGACAATCAAACACACAAGATCCACAAGGTACATGAACAAGAAAGGGAAAGATACAAGGTAGAGTTCATCTCCATGAGGAGGTCTTGATGATATCCTAGACGGATCTTCCCGTGAGGGGTCTTGAATCCGAGATGGATCTTCTCACATGGAAGTCTTGAACTCCATGGGAGTGGTGGTCTCTCTCTCTCTCTAAAGAGTAGAGGTAGGTAGGAACAAAGCTCACATACAAATGAGCTATCCTATTTGCTAACCCTAGAAAGGAGGTGGAGGTGGTCTATTTATAATCTAAGCCACGAAGGGGTAAGTGGGAGAGAGATACAAGGCCAAAGGCCCGGCTGCGCACAGGCAGTGTCGGACATCCGGTCGGGGTCGGACGTCCGATCGCTCGCGGGGGTCCGGACCTCCGGAGGGTGTCGGACTTCTGACGTTTCTTCTCTAGACAGGTGGCACAGGTCGCTCGGTCGGCGTCAGTCGTCCGGTCGGCGTCAGTCATCCGGTCACTGGTACTTGTCGGGCGTCCGGCTGTCATCGGTCATCCGGCCACTGTAGGTCTCGTCAGCTGTAGCTCTCTTGGCTGGTGAAGTCTCCAAGCATCGGACGTCCAGAGGTTGTCGGTCGTCCAGAGGCCGTCGGTCGTCCGAGAGCTGTAGCTTGTAGTAGCTCCGTTTCTTCCGTCTTCGCTTCCACGCTTCCCTTGCGGATGGTGTAGTTGTACACTTGCGCTCGCACTCCTCCTTGTCGTCCGTAGAGTTCCAACAATACATATGCATGCACACGAGTGGAGTGTCAAGTAGTATACCATCCTTGAAGGGGTCAAGTGAGCACGTGTAAAGGAGATGATTCACCTTTATGTATGTGAAATAGATGTCGCACGTGTCACTTGCCAAACGGACTCTTGACATGGTGATGTCCATAGGATGCTCTGCATCATCTCCCCCCCTTGGGAAAGATCTGACCTCGGATCGAAAACCAAATCACCATGGGAAAGAGATGGTTTCGCCGTGTAGAGGTGGACGATCACCAAGTACTCGTCATCTTCAAGCTCGAAATGGACACTCTCCAATGTCGCACCGTCTTGTGATTCCTTCAAAAGGAGCAAGGACAACAAACACTTGGAAAAACAAATGTGGTTAGCGTTAGTGCAAAACCAATCATCCGAGAGGTAATTCACCCAACAAGTGTCGTCATCAAGCATAGCATATGGTGTGACAAAGGATTGTGACATGGCATGTAAGCATATAAATTGAGCACAATCAAGGACATCATGGAAAAAAGTATGCAAATGGGAGGTAGAGATGCAAATGTATGTGACAAGAGAACAAGCACCTACCTCAAGGTCATAGCAATCATGCATCAAGCACTCAATGAAAGGTCTATGGTAGGCATAGGAATCATTCACAACACCAAAGAAAATGAAGTGTCTAAACACGTGGGTCAAGTGCAAGACAATCCAAGCATAATGTGCATAGGGTGTAGTGAAGATAGTGTGGCACTCAACACAATGGAAAGAGCAACTGTTCATCATGTGTGAGGCAATCAACACAAGCATGTAGCAATCTATGGGACATGGCACATGTGAAGAAATGACATTGTTGCAACCAAACATATTATAGGAGCAAGTAATCCAAGAATTGGATGCAACACACAAGGTATATATGTCATGAGGCATGGCAATGTAGCAATGATAAGTCGAAGCAAGATCTCTAACATGTGCGCAATCAAGTCTCATGGTGCAAGCAACACATGAAGTAGGATCCACACTATTCATGCTCATGGTTTGGGGGTTCTCAAAAGATAAGGATATCACCTTGAAAGCATGTCCTTGTGCATTCTTCACAATGCCGAAGTGCAAGCAAATGCGATGTAGAATCATCGTGGTAGAAGGTGGTTCGCTCTCAAGAGCTCGAATGGTCAACTCACATGAAGTGGAAGTCGACACAAAGTCCAAGTTTCCTACACATGCACAAAACAAAGCAAAGAACGTATGCGCATGGTAGATAAACACATCATCCATCATGATGGTTCTCATCTTTTGCACGTAACCATTAGAAGCACAAGTGCATGAATAATATGATGCAACAATGCAGATATTCATGGCACTAGGTATATGGTGCAAAGAAGTAAGGCAAGCAGGCTTCACAAGAAATATGTCAAAATCTCCAAATATATGCGAGAATGATATGGGGGCAATCTCATTAGCAAGAGTTAAGTCATTGTTGCATTCAATACATGGAAAATCATCTAACATGAGAGAGGAAACATATGGAGAGATATGTCATCAACCGCATGAAATGAGCATGTATGAATCATCGGTAATGCAACAAGGCAAGCAATCATAGTAATCAAGTCGTGCAAACTAGTGTAGCGAAGATGCAACACACTAGAGGAAATCATGGCAATCATGTCATGTGAGCAAATAGTCGACATCGGCAATGTACATGACATATCGCAAGCACGAACACAAAGCAAGATCAAAGTATCATCATAGGGATGGGTCACAAATGGAACATGGCAATAACAAGCAATATCTCCACCAAGCTTGCAAATACACATACAAGTACTAGAATCAATCATCATGTGTAATGCAAAGCATGGGTCACAAATGCATGGCAAAGGCATATGAATGAGCATATCATGCAAAGTGAACATGGCAAGATGGGCATAGAATATGTAATGGACAATAACCCATAACCATGTGAGGGCCATGTAGAATAAATGCGTGAAGTTTATGCGCAATGGGAACGGTGTGAAATACAATCAACGTGATCCCAAGTCATCGTTGCTCTCTAGAGATCGTTTTGTCAACTCATGGGATTGTGAGGTTGACAAGTATTCATGGGTACCTACACAAAACAGACACAAACCAAAGAAATTGTGTGTGTGGTAAATGTACACATCATCCATCATGATGTGTATGTGCACGTGAGAGTTAGCACAAGATAATCATCGCTCAAAGAAATTTTATGCATGGTATAAGAACATGTCATCCATCATGAAAGAATAGTTGTTATGTATGACACAATGGGGACACAAATTGAGAATGCAAGTATATGGCACATCAATAGCATGTTTATTCATGGGGAGCATATTGTGCACACAAGTATTGGGATCATGCAATGAATGGGATGGATCAAAATCTCCTAAAATGTATGAGGAAATTATGGGGGTCTCCTCATGAGCAATATCAGAAACATCACATGGAGAAAATGGACAACATCCAAAACAATGCATATTTGAAGTTAGGTGGTCATGGCATGGAATATGAGATAAATGATGCAAAGGAAGCATATCAATATCATCACAAGAAAAACAAATGCCAATAACCATGGGCTTGTCATCTATGCCATATGTGCAAATTGGTTTTATTTTAATGGCATATGCATAGTTACTACTATGAGATTGCAAATAAGACATATGGTTGATCTCATGCATAGCTTATGACAAGTCAAGCGGATTGTCAAACATGATGTGACCGAGAGAATTGTCACAAGAAATCCTATGTAACATGGCATCACAACTAATAGACTCCACATGGCAATCATCATAAATGGGTAAATCATCGCATGGGGAAAACGCACTAGCATGAAGCATGGTAATAGGTGTATCAACATCGTGCAAGCAATCAATGTCAAGAATGTCCACTAGTGGGACTAGAGCATCACCTTCACCTATGTTACCTTGTTCATTCCACTCAAGTGGTGTAGGTGAGGTGGGAAAGACCAAATGGCGGTCATCATCATCAACTTGATGGAACCATGTGGGGGTGCATCATATTCCACCATGGCCATCGTCTTGTTCAAAGGGAGGACGAAGTCGGTGAGGATCGGCGCGTCATCATATATGGGACCTAGCACCAAATGAGAAGACACAATAGAGGTAGAGGTCAAGTTGTTAGAAGTGCAAATGGCCTCACATCTCAAGTCATCATACGTCGCCGTGGTCGAAGTGAATACCATCTCATCGCTGTCACCGTGGATGAAGGCCAAAGATGGCACATCATCGCTCTCCTCCATGACCAAAGGGAAAATCCCATGCTCGATCATCTCGTCGCCGTCGCCGTGGATGAAGGCCGAAGACGGCACATCATCTCTCTCGCCTCCTAAGATGGAAGCATCATTCTTGCTCGTCACCG
Source organism: Aegilops tauschii subsp. strangulata (assembly GCF_002575655.3). Classification (NCBI taxonomy): domain Eukaryota; kingdom Viridiplantae; phylum Streptophyta; class Magnoliopsida; order Poales; family Poaceae; genus Aegilops; species Aegilops tauschii. The sequence goes on from NC_053039.3 coordinate 234,820,091, forward strand.
TGTCACTCGCCTCCAAAGCTTGTTCCTTGATTGGCTCCGTAGTCGTAGTCGTCGCTGCACCATCTTGAAAAAGAGTCGTGGTAGACTTGGCATCATCAATGCCACAAAGAGGAATGGCAGTGGAGTCGAACTTGGGAGCATCATCTTGGAGCTCGTCAGGCTTGGACATCTTGGTGGTACTATCCTCATGCTCGTTCTCATGGAGCTTGGTCGTCGTGAAGTGAGCTTGGGGTGGAGAAGCCTTGGCCTTCATGAGTTCTTGTTCCGCCTTGAGAGCACCAATGTAGTTGTCGTCGAGGGACTTGTAGTTCTCGAGGAAGATAGTCTTGGAGATATCATTGTTCAATCCCATCATGAAGTGGAACTTCATCGAAATGGGGTCGTCCATGCCGGCTCATCGCAAGGCATTCTTCATCTCCTTGATGTATGCGTCGATGGACTTGGATCCTTGGATGGTGTTCCCCAATTGGCGTAGAAGTTGTTTCGTGTAGGTTGGAGGCACAAACTCTTGCCGCAAAGCTTTCCTTGTCTTGGGCCAACTCATGGCGTAGCTCTCCGAAGGTGTGTGAAGCCACCATGTCGACGCATAGTCGTGGAAGTTTCTTGTGGCGCACTTCACTTGATCTTCGGAAGGGACATGATGTAGCTTGAGGTAGTCGTCCATTAAGCGCTCCCACTCGGGATACTCCTCGGGTTCTTGAGTTCCATAGAAAGGAATCTCGTGGTCGGTGTCGAGGTCGTAGTAGCTCGTGGAAGTCGCAGACTTGAGCTTGGGGAGCTTCTCTTGAGAGTAGTCTTGAGGTGCTTGTAGGCGAAGATGCCGAATGTCTGTAGGCGAAGATGCCTTGAAGTCGCTTGGCGAAGATGCCAAGGGAGATGTGAAGTCATAGAGCGGTGGTTGGTGTTGAGCTTCACGTTCTCGTCGTTGATGGTGTCTATGCTGATGTGATCTTGCCGGAGATGGTAGCTCATAAGGATGTGCTATTGAGCGTCTTCTCGAAGATGAGGAAGATCGCTTGTAGGACTTGATGAGGGCTGTGATCTCCTCCGTTTGAGCATCCCTTTTGGCGTTCAAGTTGTTCGTGGCATCGAACTCGTCGTTGTTGTTGTAGGCCGGAGGGGGGTGTTTTGCCTATCCATCACAAGACTCGAGTAGAGGTGAGTAGGAAATGAGATAAACAATACCAAGTTACCTTTTCCCAAATCTGAGGATGTATCCCATTTCACTCAATGTGAAATGAAAGAATAGTGGAATTGGTACCGGACTTGTTCACTCACACCTATCAAGTAAAGCTTATGGAGTAGCTCGGTGAGGATAGTGGCAGAAAAATTTAGTGCAAAATGTTAGCAAGAGTCAATAATGTTGAAAGAGATTCACAAATTCGCAAGTGAAACAAGTAGACCAATAGCAATAAATGGCACACGGAAACACACACACGGATAGATAAATGGGGTCGTGCAACCAAGGAATGAGCACAAAATGTGGAATCCACGGAAAACGCTCGTGTTGCACAACTCAAGAGAGACGCTAGCACGATTGCTCAATAGGCACAACCTATAAGATGCAAAATGGATAAACTTTCTATCCCAAGTATGCTATATATGTATGGTTCCCGATGTTTCTCACACGATGATCCAAGATGATCAAGTATGATACCATATGATATATTGTAATGCACTATGATACGATGCTATGGATCTTGCTTACAAGCTCCTTTGCTTTCTATTTTTCTTTGCTTAAAAGCTTATTCTTTCTTCTTCTTCTTTTTGATATGGCCACGATGCACAAAGCAAGATAGCAATTGTGTATATGCGCGAACAAACTTGTGACACAAAGGATGATATGATACCAAGATGATACCAATATGATATGGTATGTACGCAATGGAAGGTGTAGACAAATGATCACTAATGTGCACAAGTAACATTGCCGGCAATACTCAAATGGCTAGTCTCGATAGGCAAGTAACGCAAAATGGGCTAGGGGTTATCAATGCAATTGCAAGGAGAATGTACAATGATGTCGTCGAGGTTACCGTCCGTTGTGATGATGAGTGGCGGTGTTCTTGATGTAGAACCGTTCCTAATTAGCTGAAACACCTTAGGAAACGGAAAAACCACGAACTCAAAATCTGAAATGTCAAATGTCAAATGGTGGTAGTGGAATGCGATGGTGGTTTTGCGGAAGCTCAAAGGGATTGCGGAAATGCAATGATGGGTTATGCGAGTAGGCAATGCGGAAGTGGAGGTTATGTTGGTGTACTATACACGATGTCGAAGTTGAGGTCACCGTCCCTAAGTAGCCGAAACACCTTAGGAGACACAACACACAACTCAAACAAGTTCAAACAAAATTTGGTTATGTTGAGGTGGCGGAAGTGTATGATGGGCGAGGTTATGCGGAAGGTATGGCACTACTGGAATTAGGTTATTTGCCGTCTGCCAGTTCTTTGTCGTCTGCTAGCTGACGGCAAAGAAGGTCTTCGTCGTCCGCTTACAAAAAACGGACGGCAAAGAACTGGCTGATGGCAAAGAAGGATTTTGCCATCAGCCAGTTCTTTGCCGTCCGCTAGCTGACGGCAAAGATTCTTTGCCGTCAGCTGGCTGACGGCAAAGAGAGAGGTGGCCCCACTTACGAGCTGATTAGATAAAACTTAACGGATCCCCTCTTTGCCGTCCGCTAGTGGACGGCAAAGAGAGAAAAATAGCGGACGACAAAGCACGGCGGACGGCAAAGACCTAACTTCACTAACCTAACTAACGGCCGAGCCCCCCACCCCCTTCCTCTCTGTTTCTCTCCTCCCGACAACCAGATCGACCCCCCCCCCCCCCGCCGCCCGGTGCCGCCCCCCACCCGCCGCCGCCCCCACCACCCGTCGCCGCCCCCGCCACCCGCTGCAGCCTGCCCCGTTGCCCCCGCCACCAGCCGCAGCCTGCCCCGTCGCCCCCACCGCCGCCCCCGCCACCGCCCCGGAGCCCTGCCACCCCCGTCGCCACCGCCACCCTGCCGCCCGCCGCCCCCGTCGCCACCGCCACCCCCCCTCTCCAAGGCGGCCGTCGAGCGCCGCTCCCGGGCCATGTTCGGCGACGCCGCCTCCGGCGACGACGCCTCCACGCGCCTCACCGTTGTCTCCACCGAGGAGATCTTCCTCGAGCGCCCACGCACCCCAGGTTGTTCGTCGATCCTCTCCCTATCCCCACCTAGATCATCGTCTGTGTCCAATAATATGTTGTTTGTCGCCGAAGGTTCTGGATTAGCATGTTTTGAAAGCAACGCTGCTATGCTGGCTGTGTAAGAGGACATACTAGCTAGTTTTTGCACATCTGCTACGAAAATCGAGTTGTACATTAAGAGAAGCTGCGATTGAGTTTAATCAATTTCATGAGATCTAGCTAGATAGGTTTCCTTGAATAAATCTGTTCTGTTTGAGTTAGGTAGGTGATTCAAGGATGCTGCTTCCAGGCCATGTATAGTGTCTGATCATTGGATTTCCAATTGCAGTTGTGAACTTGTGATGCACTATCGGTTATGGAGTAGCTTAGAGTTTTTGTTTGTTTGTTCTAGCACACACGGGTTCCTGAAGGCTGTTTCTTGGCTGATTGGGGCCATGTTAAATTTCCTTGCATAGCACACACAAATGTAACTTGTCTATTTAGCCATTGCTCACGCTCTAGCATGAACACTGCTATTGGTCCATCCTTATTGTTGAAAGAAGAAGAAGGATAGAAGGAAACACCCCGACCCCCTGACCCGACACCCCGACCCCGACACGACACCCCGACACCCCGCCCCCCTGACCCCGACACCACACCCCGACACCCCGATCCCCTGACCCCCTGACCCCGACACCCCGACCCCGACACCACACCCCGACACCTCGACCCCGACACGACACCCCGACCCCGAAACAGCACCCCGACCCCGACACGGCACCCCGACACCGACACGACACCCCGACCCCCGACACCTCCCGAAAAGGTGCTCTTTGGCCTTCCAGAGGCCAACGGGGTCATGTATTTGTGAATTAAGAGTTAGATCATATATTTTTCGATTTTGTTATGAAAAACATCATATATAATTGTGTTGATCGGGTAGATTTAAATGTGCAGTGGTGGTTGATGAAGAAGCAACCATCCCTAGGTAGTCGAAACACCATAGGAGACTCTAATCACTACTCAAGCAACCACTAATGCTATGGTGAACAAAATGGGTTAGGTTGCGGAAGGCTATGGTGGTAATGCGGATGATGTCGCGAAGGCCCTAGGCAAAGATGCCAAAGTTCCAAAAATTTGATGGTGTCAAATAATGTTGGAAGTATTTTTGTGGGAAGGGGGGTGTCAAGAGCATCAAAATGAGCTAAAGGACGTCAAAATCGGAGTTCAGATGAATTAGTTATGGCCGAAACAAAAATCTGCCGAAGTTATAATCTACACGAGTCGGACGTCTGATAAACGTCGGACTTCCGATGGCTGGAGCGGGACGGACGTCCGGAAAAGAGCGGGAATCCGATGTTTTCGTACTGTTGCGTGCGAGGGGTGGGGGGTCAGACGTCCGGTAAGTGTCGGTCGTCCGATGGTTCCGGGGGCGTCAGACGTCCGATAAAGTGTTTGTTGTCCGGTGGGTCTCGAGTTTCGGGACGCGATTTTGGGCGGAAATTGGGGATTTTGGGCTCAAAATTGATGAGATTTCGTGGATGAAAGATGGGGAAACTTGGGGAGATGCTAGATCCACTCGAAACCAAGCAAATCCATGGATCAAAATCAACAACACATCATCAAACCAACAAATCACAAAAAAATTTGAGGCTATTTTTGGTGGGATTTTCAAAATTTAGGACAAAATCAAGCAAAAGAAGCTAGAAAGCGATGGGGGACTTCAAATACGTGATCAACTTGGCTCATGATACCATATGATATGGGGCTAACCCGGTGTAGGCCGATCTTTCACGATTGGAGAGGATTCCCTCGAAGAACACGAAGAACACGGGGAAGAACGGGGAGAAATCACAAGGGGAAACACTCAAGAACAAGTCCAATCACACATCCACTAGACAATCAAACATACAAGATCCACAAGGTACATGAACAACAAAGGGAAAGATACAAGGTAGAGTTCATCTCCATGAGGAGGTCTTGATAATATCCTAGACGGATCTTCCCGTGAGGGGTCTTGAATCAAAGATGGATCTTCTCACATGGAGGTCTTGAACTCCATGGGAGTGGTGGCCTCTCTCTCTCTCAAGAGTAGAGGTAGGTAGGAGCAAAGCTCACATACAAATGAGCTATCCTATTTGCTAACCCTAGAAAGGAGGTGGAGGTGGTCTATTTATAGTCTAAGCCACGAAGGGGTAAGAGGGAGAGAGATACAAGGCCAAAGGCCCGGCTGTGCACAGGCAGTGTCGGATGTCCGATCGCTCGAGGGGGTCCGGACGTTCGGAGGGCGTCGTACTTCCGACGTTTCTTCTCTAGACAGGTGGCACCGGTCGTTCGGTCGGCGTCGGTTGGCGTCGGTCGTCCGGTCACTGGTACTTGTCGGACGTCCGGTTGTCATTGCTCGTCCGGCCGCTGTAGGTCTCTTCAGCTGTAGCTCTTTTGGTTGGTGAAGTCTCCAAGCGTTGGACGTCCGGAGGTCGTCGATCGTCCGGAGGTCGTCGGTCGTCCGAGAGTTGTAGCTTGTAGCAGCTCCGTTTCTTCCGTCTTCGCTTCCATGCTTCCCTCGCAGATGGTGTAGTTGTACACTTGCGCTCGCACTCCTCCTCGTCGTCCGTAGCGTACCGACAATACCTATGCATGCACACGAGTGGAGTGTCAAGTAGTATACCATCCTTGAAGGGGTCAAGTGAGATCGTGTAAAGGAGATGATTCACCATTATGTATGTGAAGTAGATGTCACACGTGTCACTTGCCAAACGGACTCTTGACATGGTGATGTCCGTAGGATGCTCTGCATCACTTATTCTCCTCATATCAGTATCTCACCCAAAACTTGAAAAACTTCAATCACACAAAACTTAACGGAACTTTGTGAGATGGGATAGTATGATAAAGACAAATCATTCACTTTGGTACTGTCAAGACAAGATTCATAATTGTTCTCACACAATGCCTACTGTACCTTATCATTTCCACAATTTATTCTACTTAATATAAGCTATGGAAACACTAAAACAAGCAAACTATGTATTGAAAACAGAATCTGTCAAAAATAGAACAGTCTGTAATAATCTGATCAACTACCATACTTATGTTACTCCAAAAATTCTGAAAAATTAGGAAAACGCAGGCAATTTGTATACCAATAATGTGTAAAAAAATCAGAATTTTATCGCTCTCCAGTGAATTTAAACAATTCTGTGACTGGAAGCAAATGTTTCTGTTTTTGCACAGAATCAAGTCAACTATCATCCACACTATCCCAAAGGCTTTACTTGGCACTTTGTTGAAACAAAAGCTATAAAACATGATTATTGCAGTAGCTTAATCATGTGAACACATAAAAACAGTAGGTAGTAGTGTTGGGTTGTCTCCCAACAAGCACTTTTCTTTAATGCTTTTTTAGCTAGGCATGATGATTTCAATGATGCTCACATAAAAGATAAGAATTAAAACATAATGGGAGCATCATGAAGAATATGACTAACACATTTAAGTCTAACCCACTTGCTATGCATAGGGGTTTTGTGAGCAAAAATTCATGGGAACAAGAATCAACTAGCATAGGAAGGAAAAAACAAGCATAACTTCAAAAATTTCAACACATATAGAGGAAACTTGATATTATTGCAATTCCTACAAGCATATATTCCTCCCTCATAATAATTTTCAGTAGCATCATGAATGAATTCAACAATATAACCATTGCATAAATCATTCTTTTCATGATCTACAAGCATAGAAATTTTACTGCTCTCCACATAAGCAAATTTATTCTCATGAATAGTAGTGGGAGCAAACTCAAAAAAATAACTATCATGTGAGGCATAATCCAATTGAAAATTTAAATCAAGATGAAAAGTTTCATGGTTATCATTATTCTTTATAGCATACATGTCATCACAATAATCATCATAGATACCAACTTTGTTCTCATAATCAATTGCAACCTCTTCCGAAATAGTGGATTCATCACTAAATAAAGTCATGACCTCTCCAAATCCACTTTCATAATTATCACAATAAGATTCAGCACCCTCCAAAATAGTGGGATCATTACTTCCTAAAGTCGACACTCTTCCAAACCCACTTTCATCAATATAATCATCATAAATAGGAGGCATGCTTTCATCATAATAAATATTCTCATCAAAACTTGGGGGACAAAAAATATCATCTTCATCAAACATAGCATCCCCAAGCTTGTGGCTATGCATATTATTAGCATCATGGATATTCATAGAATTAATACTAAAAACATTGCAATCATGCTCATCATACAAAGATTTAGTGCCAAACGTTTTATTTACTTCTTCTTCTTACACTTGAGCACAATTTTCTTTTCCATCATTTTCACGAAAGACATTAAAAATATGAAGCATATGAGGCGACCTCAATTCCATTTTTTGTGTAATTTTATTTTATAGACTAAACTAGTGATAAACAAGAAACTAAAAGATTCAATTGCAAGATTTAAAGATATACCTTCAAGCACTCACCTCCCCGGCAACGGCACCAGAAAAGAGCTTCGTTGACGGGATGTGAGTGCCGCTTACCTAGCCTCCCCGGCAATGGCGCCAGAAAAGAGCTTGATGTCTACTACACAACCTTCTTCTTGTAGACTCATGTTGGGCCTCCAAGCGCAGAGTTTTGAAGGACAGTAGCAAATTTCCCTCAAGTGGATGACCTAAGGTTTATCAATCCATGGGAGGCGTAGGATGAAGATGGTCTCTCTAAAAAAAACCTACAACCAAATAACAAAGAGTCTCTTGTGTCCCCAACACACCCAATACAATGGTAAATTGTATAGGTGCACTAGTTCGGCGAAGAGATGGTGATACAAGCGTAATATGGATAGTAGATATAGATTTTTGTAATATGAAAATATAAAAACAGCAAGGTAGCAAGTGGTAAAAGTGAGCGAAAAACGGTATTGCAATGCTTGGAAACAAGGTCTAGGGTTCATACTTTCACTAGTGCAAGTTCTCTCAACAATGATAACATAATTAGATCATATGGCAATCCCTCAACGTGCGACGAAAGTCACTCCAAAGTTCCTATCGCAGAGAACATAAGATGAAATTGCTTGTAGGGTATGAAACCACCTCAAAGTTATTTTTGCCGACCAATCCATTGAGCTATCCTATAAGTGTCGCAAACAGCCCTAGAGTTCGTAGTAAAATAACACCATATGATACACATCAATCAACCCTAATGTCACCTAGATACTCCAATGTCACCACAAGTATCTGTGGGTCAATTATACGATATGCATCAAACAACTTCAGATTCATAATATTCAATCCAACACAAAGAACCTCAAAGAGTAAGACTCAATTCATCACTACAAGAGATAGAGAGGGGAGAAACACCATATGATCCAACTATAATAACAAAGCTCGCGGTACATCAAGATCATGCCAAATCAAGAACACGAGAGAGAGAGGTCAAACACATAGCTACTAGTACATACCCTTAGCCCCGAGGGTGAACTACTCCCTCCTCGTCATGGAGAGCACCTGGATGGTGAAGATGGCCACCGGTGATGGTTTCCCCCTCCGGTAGGGTGCCGGAACAGGCTCCCGATTGGTTTTTCATGGCTACAGAGGCTTGCAGTGGCGGAACTCCCGATCTAGGTTTCTTTCTGGGGGTTTCTGGATTTATAGGAATTTTTGGCGTCGGTTTCACGTCAGGGGGGTCCACGGGGCAGCGACAAGGTAGGGGGCGCGCCCTAGGGGGTGGGCGCGCCCTCCACCCTTGTCGTTGACTCGGGACTCTTCTAGCCCAACTCTTTTGCTTCGGGGGCTTCTTCTGGTCCATAAAAAATCATCGTAAATTTTCAGCTCATTTGAACTTAGTTTGATATTCCTTTTCTGTAAAACTCAAAAACAAGGAAAAACAGAAACTAGCACTCGACTCTAGGTTAATAGGTTAGTCCTAAAAATAATATAAAATAGCATATAAATGCATATAAAACATCCAAGATGGATAATATAATAGCATGGAACAATCAAAAAGTTATATATACATTGGAGACGTATCACCAGAATAGGGCTCTAGATTGGATCTCGTGGTTCTAGAACTTGCGGCGGCTGGAATTGTGTTTCGTCGACTCCCCTAGGGTTTCATGAATATTTGGGTATTTATAGAGTTGAGAGGCGGTGGAGGAGACCCCCATGGGCCCCACAACCCATAAGGGCGCGCCAGGGGCCTCTGGCATGCCCTGGTGTCTTGTGGGCCCTACGGGCCTCCCCCCAGGTGCTTCCTTGGCTCCCAAGTTGTCTTCTCATCCAAAAAAATCTCTAAATTTTTTTTGCTGCGTATGGACTCCATTTGATAGGGATATTCTGCGAAGTAAAAAACAAGCAAAAAATAGCAACTGGCGCTGGGCACTATGTTAATAGGTTAGTCCCGAAAAATGATATAAAGTTGCTACAAAATGATTGTAAAACATCCAAGAATGATAATATAACAGCATGGAACAATAAAAAATTATATATACATTGGAGACGTATCAGAACCTTCTCGCATAAGCCATATACTACTCCGACGGTGCTGCAATATATTTTGTACTGCATCACACACGGTTGGTGATAATAAATTGTGTGCGATCTACTTGATTTTCCGTCTTGATTTGAAATACATAATGGGGTCACAGCGGCAAAGGAGTGTGTTTGAATTGCTAGAACTTTTATTTGCAGTCAACATGCAACTATACGTGTGTCGTCAGATTTTTTGGAATTATTCAGGGTTTGTTTGGACATTTTTATACATGAACTGGGTTCTCTAGGCATTTTAGGTGCACAATCCAAAATTAAACTACATGCACATGCTCCGGTGCACCAAAATGGGTTGTATATTCATATATGTGTCAATGGATTGATGCTTATGTCCCATGCAAGAAATGGGGATGAATTTCAAACACCTCAGCACCGTGGCTCGCCGACAAATGTTGAGATACTTTTGTAATTCTAGTAAATCCAAAACTCGTCTGAAATTCGTGAACCTTGGCATGCTATCATGGAATGGCATCAACATGCTGGGGTAAATTTTTTGTCACATTTGGGGCAGGTTTTGGTATAAGCTTCTCACAAACCAGAGCTTCTCACAAAAAGCCTCATAGTTCCAGTAGGTAAACGTGTCACCTTTGTGGACGAAACGATATTCATCGCCTCTTCTTGCTTTCAAATTTTTTCTGGTGTCAACATAGAACAATAGGAGTGTCGTGTTAAATTTTGGAATTTTTCGGGGTTCGTTTGGACATTTTATACGTTAAATGAGTTTTCTAGGCATTTATGTGCATAATTCAAATTTGAACTACAGGCACATGCTCCAGTGCATAAAACTGGGTTGACAAATCAAATGTGTGTCCTTGGTTGCATGCTTAGGTCACATGCAAGAAATGTGAATGAATGTCACACACCTTGCTGATAACCCACAAGTATAGGGGATCAGTTGTAGCCTTTCTCGATAAATAAGAGTGTCGAACCCAACAAGGAGCTAAAGGTAGAATAAATATTCCCTCAAGTTCTATCGACCACCGATACAACTCTACGCACGCTTAACATTCACTTTACCTAGAACAAGTATGAAACTAGAAGTACTTTGTAGGTGTGATAGGATAGGTTTGCAAGATAATAAAGAGAACGTAAATAAAAGCTAGGGGGTGTTTAGATAAAGAAACAACTAAGTTAGTTTTAGTAGAGAGCTTTTTGTCACAAGAAAGTTATTTGTGCCTAGGCAATCGATAACTAGACTGGTAATCATTATTGCAATTTTATATGAGGGAGAGGCATAAGCTAACATACTTTCTCTTCTTGGATCATATGCACTTATGATTGGAACTCTAGCAAACATCCGTAACTACTAAAGATCATTAAGGTAAAACCCAACCATAGCATTAAAGTATCAAGTCCTCTTTATTCCCATACGCCATAATCCACTTATCCGTGTTTGTGTTTCTATCACTCACGCAACGCAGACAATAAGCAAACCATGAACATATTGCAAACCCTACAGTAGGAATCCCTCACGCTTGCACGACATGGAGAGCACCATAGGACAACACCAGTAATAAAACATGCAACTCAAACCAATCACAATCATCAATGAACCCATAGGATAAAATGGATCTACTCAAACATCATAGGATAGCCATACATCATTGGGAAATAATATATAGTGTTGAACACCATGTTTAAGTAGAGATTACAGCGGGGAGAAGAGGTGTTACACCGCTGCATAGAGGGGGAGAGAGTTGGTGATGACGGCGGCGAAGTTGTTGGTGTAGACCGCCGTCATGGTGATGGCCCCGGTGGCATTCCGGTGCCACTGGGAGAGAGGCGGAGAGCCCCCCTCCTTCTTCTTCTTCTTCTTCCTTGACCTTCCCCCTAGATGGGAGAAGGATTTCCCCTCTGGTCCATGGCTTCCATGGCGGCGGAGGGGCGAGAGCCCCTCCGAGATTGGATCTCTCTCTCTCTCTCTCTCTGTTTCTGCGTTCCCAGATTCTAGCCTTTCACCATTTCTTAAATTCCCGGAGATCCGTAACTCCGATTGGGCTGAAATTTTAACATGATTTTTATCCAGATATTAGCTTTCTTGCGGCGAAAGAAGGGCACCAACTGCCTTACGGGGTGACCACAAGGGCCCAGGGCACGCCCTACCCCCTGGGGCGCGTCCCCTGCCTTATGGCCCCCTTGGGCATCATCTCGCGTTGATTCTTTTTCCCAAAAATCAAATATATTCCAAAAAAATCTCCATAAGTTTTTATCGCGTTTGGACTTTGTTTGATTTCGATTTTCTGCGAAACAAAAAACATGCAACAAATAGGAACTGGCACTGGATCAATATGTTAGTCCCAAAAACAGTATAAAAAATGGCAAAAGTATATGAAAGTTGTATAATATTGGCATGGAACAATAAAAAATTATATATACGACGGAGACATATCAGCATCCCCAAGTTTAATTCCTGCTCATCCTCGAGTAGGTAAATAATAAAAAAGATAATTTTTGATGTGGAATGCTACCTAGGAAAATCTTGATCATATAATCTAATCATGGCATGAATATTAAGACACGAGTGATTCAAAGCAATAGTCTATCATTTGACATTAAGACAATAATACTTCAAGCATACTAATAAAGCAATCATGTCTTTTCAAAATAACATGGCCAAAGAAAGTTATCCCTACAAAATCATATAGTCTGGCAATGCTCCATCTTCACCACACAAAGTATTTCATCATGCACAACCCCGATGACAAGCCAAGCAATTGTTTCATAGTTTTCATTTCCTCAAGCCTTTTCAACTTTCACGCAATACATGAGCATGAGCCATGGATATAGCACTATAGGTGGAATAGAATATGATGGTGGAGGTTGTGTGGAGAAGACAAAAAGGGAGAAAGTCTCACATCAACTAGGCAAATTAATGGGCTATGGAGATGCCCATCAATCTATATCGATGCAAGTGAGTAGGGATTGCCATGCAATGGATGCAATAGAGCTATAAGTGTATGAAAACTCAAACTGAAAACTAAGTGGGTGTGCATCCAACTTGCTTGCTCATGAAGACCTAGCGCATTTGAGGAAGCCCATCCTCGGAATATACAAGCCAAGTTCTATAATGAAAATTCCCACTAGTATATGAAAGTGATAACTCAAGAGACTCTCTATATGAAGAACATGGTGCTACTCTGAAGCACAAGTGTGGTAAAAGGATAGTAGCATTACCCCTTCTCTCTTTTTCTCTCATTTTTTTTCTTTTTTTGGGCTCTCCCTTTTTCTGCCTCTTTTTTTATTCTTTTCGTCTAGAATCTCATCCCTACTTGTGGGGGAATCATAGTCTCCATCATCCTTTCCTCACTGGGGCAATGCTCTAATAATGATGATCATCACATTTTTATTTACTTACAACTCGATATCTAGAACAAGTATGACTCTATATGAATGCCTCTGGCAGTGTACCAGGATGTGTAATGATCTAGAGTAGCAAAGATATCAAAAAATGGACAAGCCATGGAATTATCATGCTAGCTATCTTACGATCATGCAAAGCAATATGACAATGAACACTCAAGTCAAGTATATGATGATGATGGAAGTTGCATGGCAATATATCTTGGAATGGCTATGGAAATGCCATGATAGGTAGGTATGGTGGCTATTTTGAGGAAGATATAAGGAGGCTTATGTGTGACAGAGCGTATCATACACTACAAAAAAAGACACATCCGTGACATTTTGGGCCGAACGAATTTTTTTCCTGTCATACTTATGACACTTCTATGATGATAATTGTGACAAAACCCGGTATCATCATAGATGTGGTGGGGTCCTACTTCTATGACAAAAAATCATGACAGAAAATGGGCTTTTCGTCCTGGGCAGGCCGGAGACGCAGCTGCATGACATTCTTTCGGCCGTCCATGACGGAAAAAACCGTGGTAGAAGCGAGGGCGAGGAAAATATCGGGGTGTTCCTGGTTACGGTGGGTGGTCGGGGCCGAGCGATGCGCGTTTCTCTCGTACACGCACGCGCGTGGGTGCGAGGCATTGGGCTCTAACTGAACCCGAGCGAGGCGTTGGGCTCTAACTGAACCCGAGTGATTGCACTGCAGGCTACGCGTTACCGAACCCGAGCGATCGATCGATGGCTGTTAACTGAACCCGATCGAGCGATTCCTTCGCTACTGCTGCTAACTGAAGCCGATCGATGCTGCCTCTGGATGAACAGCGAGCGTTGCTGGGGGGGTTTGGATGAACAGCTCCCGGTGGGGGTGGATGAACAGGACCCCGTGGTGTTGCCTCTGGATGAACAGGACCCCGATCGATCGAGCCAGTTGGGGCTGGATGAACAGGACCCCGTGGAGGGCAGGATGAACAGGACCACCCCGTGGATGGCAGAATGAACAGTAGACGGTGGAGGGCTGGATGAACAGTAGCCCGTGGAGGGGTGGTTGAACAGGAGCCCGTGGAGAGGGCTGGTTGAACAGTAGCCGGTGGAGTAGCGCATGGTGGAGGCTGGATGAACAGGAGCCCGTGGATGAACAGTCGCAGGTGGAGGCTGGAGGAGGTCGACGGTGGATGAACAGTAGCCCGTGGAGGCTGGAGGGGGTCGACGGTGGAGATGAACAGTGTCCCGTGGAGTCCCGTTTTGCGGTACGTCACACCCCTTCCGATGAATAGGACCCCCCGTTTCGACCGTAGCGCTCCAACACAAGTCTGTTTCCTCCGTTTTGCGGTACGCCACACCCCTCCCGATCAACAGGACCCCCATTTCGACCGTAGGAGGTCTGTTTCCTCCATTTTGCGGTACGCCAGACCCCTCCCGATGAACAGGATCCCGTTTCGAACGTGGCCGGTCAAACACAAGGCCGTTTCCTCCGTTCTGCGGTACGCCAGGCCTCGTTTCCATCGGCTGTTCCGTCCAAGCCCTCCCGATGAACACGACGACGCATTCCATTCCGACCTAGCCGGTTGGCTCCCCATGAACACGACGACGACGTTGTTTCTCCGTTCCGACCCAGCCATGTACACGAGCCCTGGTCGTACGTATGCGCGAGTAGGCGTTCGAGACCCTGCCCGTATGTACGTACGTGGCTGTATTTTCTTTCTTGCACACTGGCCGTTGTACGTACGTGTACATGCTACGTGCGCGCCTCTACTACGACACGTGCGCGCCTCTACATCGACCAGTATGTGCGTACACGTTCGCGACCAGAATGACAATGCTACGTACGCTTCGACCAGGTGGGTCCCGACTGTCAGGCACTTCCTTGCCTGCAAAGATGTAGCTGGTGGGTCCCAGCAGTCAGGGGGCGAATCGTTTTTTTTGCCCGGACGCACTTCCTTGCGTGCGAAGATGTAGCTGGTGGGTCCCCGCAGTCAGGGGGAAACATTTTTTTTGCGAAATACGGTGGCCCGTCCGGTGGGTCCCCGCTGTCAGGTGGAGGAATAATTATTTTGCGCGTAATAAGGAGGCACTTCCTTGCTGCGGCTGTGGACCCAGCTGTCAGCCTCTCCATGTACAGTCCACGTCCGATGGAAGCCGTTCCTTGACCACGTTGACCACGCCGCGCCGAGAGCACCAGGGCGGTGGACGACGGCGAGGCCTAGGAAGGGGATGACGCGGAGCCGGGGAAGACACGGCAGTGGAAGCCCGCGCGGAGAGGAGTACGAGGGTTCACTGGTTCGACTGCGGTGTGAGGCTGCCGTCGCCGCAGGGCCTGGCCAGCGGTGGGAATAGTAGGGGGCGGTGAGTTCTCCGCGGCAGCACAGCCAGCCACGGGAGGCAGGAGCATGCGGCACGACCGGCGCTGCTTTGGGCGGCTGGAGCAACAAGACCAGAGGTTGAAGAAGCACTACGGCCGTTGGATGGACATCATACCGTCACTGGAGCTAGAATCGTGCATATTGACTAAGTTGACAAAGCCCTCCGTCCCCGTCAACTTAGTAGGCCCACAAGTCAGCCTGCCACTATATTGGGTCCCAGCTAGCAGGGGGAGTATTCATTTTTTTTGTGCGTAATAAGGACGCACTTCCTTGCGTGCGAAGATATAGCTGGTGGGTCCGAGCTGTCAGCGGCGGTAACGTTTTTTTGTGAAATACAGAGGCCCTTTCGGTGGGTCCCAGATGTCAGGTGGAGGAATCATTATTTTGCGCGTAATAAGGAGGCATTTCCTTGCGTGCGGCCATGGACCCAGCTGTCAGCCTCTCCACGTACAGTCCACTTCAGATGCATGTCGTCGTTGACCATGTTGACCAGGCCGCGCCGGGAGCACCAGGGCGGTGGACAACGGCGAGGCCTAGGAAGGGAACAACATGGAGGCAGGGAAGACTCGACAGTTGTTTCCCATGCGGAGGGGAGTACGACTATACGAGGGTTTACTGGTTCGTCAGCCGTCGCCGGAGAATAACAACAGGTGTGGGTGAGTAGAGGGATGGCTAGGCCAGCGATGGGAGTATGAAGCCTGCGCAGCAACACAGCCGGCCGCGGGGAGGAGGGAGCAGGCAGTCCCGCCGGCGCTTGTTTGAGCGGCTGGAGCAGGAAGAGCAGAGATTGAAGAAGCACGACGGCCGTTGGATGGCCATCCAACAGTCACTGCTTGTGCGTCAACCATTTTTTTAGGAAAGCCTCAAATCTGTGGAAAACAACATACAACCCATCTGCCATTATTTCTAATAATTTACAGCCCATTTGCTAATTCTGAAGGTTTTTTTGGAGCCCATATTATTTTTGTTAGCATTACAGCCCATATTGTGGCCGCGGTTAAAAAATTATACGAAATGTTGCATATTTCGGTGCGGTCCGAACTGTTTTTAATCCCGAAATTTCGAGTCACATTCAAACAGATTTTAAAAATAAATGTATATCAATATAAAATCCAACAAATTGTCCATGCATAAAAATTAATGCAATTTAAAATCTTGAAATGAAAAAAAGAAATTTGAAAGTAATTGCTGGTTTGATGTGTTTTAAAAATGTACAGCCCATTTCTCATTACTGATAGGCCATTTTCTCGTCGAGCCGAATGAAGCTCTCCTCGTCTTGGAAGATTTGCAGCCCAATAGGCCTGACAAAGCGACTTACTTGGCAAATCACAAAAAACTGGGCTAGCCATTTTCAGAAAGAAAAAAACTACTGGGCTGGTCTATGGTAAACATAAAAGAGAAGGTTGTCTAGACACGCCAGAGTGCCCCGCACAGCCCAGTTGACACCCTGCTTCCATCTCAAAAACAAATTAGATAAATGCCACAACAAATATGGCGATTCATAAAAATGCCACTGCAATTTCCAAACTTTGAAAAATGCCACTGTAATTTTTGCAAACTTTGGAAAACGCCACTGCAATTTGCAAACTTTGAAAAACGCCACTCCAGACTTCGAAAAATGCCACTGGGGATGGCATGAAATGGCATTTTTCAAAGTTTGGAAATTGCAATGGCATTTCTTAGAAACACCAGATCTGGAGTGGCATTTATCAAATTAACCCAAAACAAAAATAACTGGGCGAGCTGATGGGTCCCTGATGTCAGCCGCTCGTTGTGCAACTCTCTCGTTTATTGACTACGTTGAGAATGGCATGGGACCCAGATGTCAGAAATCCATTATGAGGAGCCATTTTTTTATTGGATTGAAATAAGGAGGCACTTTGCTTGCGTACTGCCATGACCTTGGCGGGTCCCTACTATCATCCTCTCCACGTACAATCATCTCCTGGTTGTGTACGCGTCAACTTGGTAGGCCCACAAGTCAGCCTCTAAACCCGTGGAGGACAAATACAACCCATTTAAAAAAATAACAGCCCATTCCATATGTTCAAATGGAAAGTTAAACATTCAGAGCAAAGTAACAGGTCTGATCCACATATAGAGTACTGAACTTCCACGTTGACAACCATCATAGCCAAGTTAACTATCTACTTCCACTAATACTCTAGTAGCGTACAAGTACTAACTTACTCTTAGCTAACTAGACGATGCCAGCCGCCATCTGCGGTACACGCTAAACGCCGGCACCGGCGTCCTCCGCCTCGCCTCGGACTTGCCAGAGGTGCGATAGGGCGCGTTGCTCGCGTGCGTTGGCCCTTTCCATGCCGACGTGGTCCACGGAAGCTTCGGCTTCTAAGCGGGAAACCCACTTGACAAGCTGGTAGTAAAAATCGGCGTCGCGAACGCGTGCGTGCTCGACAGCCTCCAGGGCTATTTGCCGGGCGCCGGCCTCCATGTAGTCGGCCCACGTGCGGGCGCTCTGCTCGCGACTCAGAGCGTCGGTGCGCTGCTGCTCCATGTCCCGCTGGCGACGCAAATCGGCGATACGCTGCTCATCCGCCAAGCGGTCACGCTCCAACAACTCCTGCTCCTCCGCCAGGCGGTCACGCTCCAACAAGTCCTCAATCTCCGCATTGCCATCTAAAGACCGATAGAATGCCTCCTCCCTCTGTCTGCCTTCCGGTGAAAAACCGAACACTAGTTCCGGCGGTGACCGCCTCCGGGCACGCCTATCGCGGACGGGCGGGGGCATGGCGGACGTGGCGAGAGCGAGGATAAGTGGCGAGAAACGTTGGGCCAGTGGGGGCTTATGAGGATAGGGCGAGTTGGGTCATGGTGCCACCATAGAAGGCCGAGAAACAGTACTTATAAGCAGAAGGTAGCGCGACAGTCATCGGAATTCAATGCATAATGAAGCAGGCATGGCTTAGCGCGCCAGCTTCCCGTGGAAAACTAGAGAAACTGAAATTCTGACTGTGTCGTCCCGTCCCGTCCGTGCTGGGTCGCACGCCGGCCTTACGGTCAAACGAGTGCACTCGAATCATCTCCCTCCTTGTCAATAATGATTCCACGGATTTAAAAGGCCCACAACAATTAAAGCACATCTTTTTTCGCATCAGTTAGCTGCCTTAATTACGGCCGGCTGCATGCGGGCACTCAAAATTGCTCGCAGCCAGTACGCGGAGCAGCATGCAACGAGTCGCAGCCGAGGGCATTAATTGATGAACTTTAGCTGGGAGATAAGGCATTTGCGAACGTTTTTGCTAGCAGTTTCTTCAGATTCGCATGGCATTTTCTTCAGAGCAGCTTGTCAGTTTCTTCAGAGGTAGGCATTTCTATTCAAAAAACTGCCACTTTAGATCTTGCGTCGCAACTAAAACAGCCAGTAGCGCATTAGTAGGCTAGCTAGTGATCGATCGGTAACTTGTAAACACTGAGCGAACAGATATAAGGAACTGTTAATGCATCTCAATGATTCACAGATCATATACAAATATGTAGCTCCAAAAGCAAAGATCAGCCACAACTAAAACCAACTAGTATGATTCCCATACATAAGATCAACATGTTAATGTATCTCAATGATTCACGGATCATATACAAATATGTAGCTCCAAAAGCAAAGATCTATAAAAACATATGTTCTTCCTACTAACATGGATGCTTCTCTTGGCCAACATTCAGTACAGACTGAATGACAAATTTGTTTGTGAAGTCTACAATTCCTCTTGCAAACGTAAGTGGTTTCACCAACAGCTGGAACCATGGGAATGAACCACACATGATGGAGGAACATCCACTGCAATATGATTTGGTCTTCTCTTGATCAAATGGCGAGACTATTTTCGGAATACAAACTTTAACTTAGGCAAAATGATGCCCATTGTATAATCAGACCAAAGCAATGAAGCACCTAGTGTTGGCCAATAAATAGTACAGTACTACTTTTCTGCAGTCCATGAAGTGACTATCCAATCTTTCTGTGTCTATTTTCAAATGGCACTGCATGCAGTGACTATACTATTCTCTTGTGCAGTTCAACCAAAATTGCGGTCACTTTGTGTGTTTGCTAAATAGCAACATGCAGACATCTCTGTCTGCACAAATATCAAGCAGCTAGTAAACATATACCCCACCTTGTATTTTCGGTTTAAACATGTCTCTTCCGCTTAGATCTGTCATGTTTTGCACTGGACAATTTGATACAGTCATGTTTTGCCCTGGACAATTTCATACTGAATTGATTTGCTTGTTCAGAGCAGAAATATAGCGCCTATTCTTCATCGGACCAAGGATATCCATGTTCGCAGTGATGGAAGAGGTGAAATCGGTACAACCGAAATTGAGCATCCAGTCAGTGAATCATGTCTTGCACCTCCAATGTAGGTCCACCCTGCCAATAAATTCACATGCAAACCACTATTATTACTATCTAATGACAGTACAAAAAGAGTAGCAAGATAGTAGCAAACCATGTACCTTCTTAATGAACAGCTCATAGTGCCACCAATTGGATATAAAGGTTTGGGAGAAAACATGCTCCTAATGTTGAACCAGTTGGACTTTTTGTGCAGTTCCACTAAACTCGAGCATCCCTGTCTGCATAGATATTGAAAGTGTGATTACTACAAAAGTGGCACTAGTTGAAGCATAGACTCACAAATATAAGCATTCCAATTTCTTAATGGGAAAAGGTAGCAAGACTGTTTCTAACCACCTTTTTGAAGGAATAAATAAGGCAACAAAGGCTGATGTCAGAAAGGCATATATAGTTCTTTCTGAAAGAATGATCGATTCCTGACCTTTCCTCTTCTTTTAAGCATATTTTGTGCAGTTCAACTAAAATAAAATGCCATCACCGCCTTGACAATTCAGTGACACTGTACAAAAGGAAATGACTTAACATTACATCATGATGTCAGGTATGTAGTCGACAGGCATTAGAGACAAACTTACAGACCACCTCCGATAACATAATGAACATTAATTTTAACAAAGATGTGACTAGCTTTACCGGGATAATTTGAGTGAACTCTACACCCTCTGTTCCTTAATATAAGAGGTTTTTGCGGTTCAGTTTAAAGTACCCAAACGTCTACTAGTATTTAGAGAAACAGGTAGTAGTTTTCTTGAGCACATATCTGGGAAAGCTTGCCACCCTTTATTTATGTCCATACGCTAATGCAACACCATTCGAAATTTCGAATACTACAAATATACACTAATCCAGTGGCTAGTGCACAGTAGAGTAGTTATTTTATTACAGGGTACAGTACAATGGTTTTACTGAACAGATTTCAATAAACTCTGGCACTGGAAGATTTCTATAAGAATTAACAATACAAAATGTAAAGGTAACACGTTTCAGCATTGGTATACTAGTTGTGCATGAGCATTAAACCAAATACAAAAGTCTGAAGGTAACTAGCATTATTAACTAATGACAGTATAAAAAAATTGCAACCATGTACCTCCAAGGTAAATATCATTTCAAACTCGGGGGGGCCTTAAAAATTGCTATCCCAATCTTGATAATCGATCAAACATAAAAACTTGATCGAACGAATCAAGAGAACAGCCGGAGGAGGAGGTGCCCACTCTTAACCTTTCCTCTTGTCTTCGTAATTTTTTGTGCAGTTTAACCAAAATAAAATGACATCAACGCCTTGGCATTTTGGTGACAGTGTACAAAAAAATTAACTTATCTCATGAAAGTGAGGTATGTAATCTATAAGCATTAATAGTGCAAAAATCTGAAGGTAGTAACAAGTTTCATCGTTGGTATACTGGCTGTGCAACATCATTAGAATGCCTTAGTTGAAAAATCTTTAATACATCCACAATCAATAGCTAACCCTGAAATAATCCAGTGACATTAAATGGCATTGCTTAAATTTATAGGTGGCATTAGACTGAGTGCGGCATTAGTTAAATGTGGCATCACTTTAGCAGTAGCATTGCTTGACTTGACTGCTGGCGTTATACAAACAGCAAAAAAGTTAGACTAAGAGCATGCGAGGCCCATTCGGACAGTGGGCGCACCAGTACGATGTACCTCCACGGGCGCATAGAGTGGTGAGGGAGGTATGGTTGCCCAGAGCAACAAATATCCAGGCAGCATATGTGGATTACGTCCCATTTTTGTTATGTTTAGCCACCTTTTTCCTATGTGAGGACAACAAACCGATCGACCTGGTCATTCCCTATTGCGTTGTCATGCCTTTCTACCCTTCTTCAACCAAGAGACACGAGACTCGTTCCTTAGCTACTGATTTTCCCCTTCTCAACCTAGATGCGGGTTCGATGCCTACTCTCTTGGATAGTACAGTCTCCCTTCCTTTCCTTATTCAACCCAGACATGGATTAGTCTGCATGAAGTAGGGTTTCCTTTAATAGTGCAAATTAAGGTTTTCGTCTGCGTGACCAGCAGAGCAGAGGATAGCAAATTGGGAAGATGGTGGAGTGGAAAAAGATCCACATGCAGCGACATGGCAGATGGGGCAATAGAATAAGGGTATGGTTCGAAAAGAGGTAGCATACCTGAGGGTCGGCAGGAAGTGGCTTCGCTCGTGGTCATCGTCCTCCACACGCACTACGACAGTGAGCTTGGGGACGGAGGCCATCCCGCGCGGGCGCTAGGTCTGAGAGGACGGCCTTGTCGTCAGTGCGTGACCTCGCTCGCCGACGACGAGTGCGTCAACACTGCATGTCCTTCTCTTCCCCGGCGGATCTGTGACCACCGGTGTGGAGGGAGAGAGAGGCCGTCTTTTTTAGATCTGGAGAGAGGGTGATAGTGTGAGAAGCAAGTGGGCAGCCCTTAGCAAGAAAGCTCTGAAGCTCCAGCCTATACATCTTTTTTATACTACTAGTACTAGAGGTGGAGTAGTGGTAGAGTAGTTCATATTTTCTCTGCAAACAGTACCAGTTAGTCGTGCTTCAAAACTGAACGGCACGCCATTAAAAAAATAAAGTCAAGAAATAATGCGGCACCTCGGGCCAACGCGGCCAGATCGCATTTTGCACAAGAAATTACACACGATGTTTCGTTGACATGTGGTCCCGTTCCAACATGTCAGTGAGACGACGGCGAGTCCTTTTGTACAATTTCTGAAAGGACGTGTAGGCCGGGGCGCCTCTTCGTGTACCGTGGAAAACTGGCAACCGTCCACCGACTCTTCGCCTTTCCCTCTCGATTTGGGACTGCTGTCGCACGCTCTTCCTCCCTCCTCCATTTGCCTTCACCCTTCCTTCTGCCATTGTTCGATCGTCTTCTCCATGGAGGGAACAAGCCGGAAACGACCCCGTTATTCTTGCCCCGATCTGAAAGATGACGTGGTGGGGGAACTCATTGATCGGTGCGACGTCATCACCTCGGCTAGCATGGCAGGTTCGTTCAAGCCCATTCTCGACTCAACTAATAACATCATTACAAGGAACCCAAGGGTCCAGGAGCGGTTTGATCTCCCTTATCTTCTTCGCTCTAAGCCTGTTCGCATGGGCGCGGACGACGGAGGCCTCGCCTTGTGCAAGTTGATGCCGCTTGATAATGATACGTGTGATGTCAAGATGCCATCGCTTAAGGGTAAGTCCTGGGCTGGCACAAATGGAGATTGGGTTGTTTATATTGGGTACAATTGCGAGTGGGAACTTGTGAATATGTACACTTGTCAGCGGATTCCACTTCCAAAAATCTCCGAGTGCCCTGAGGTTGATCACACAGATGATCTACGTACGTTCAAATACGATCATGGTGACTGTCGTCTACTGAAGATAGCAATTTGTCAAGTTCCTAACCGCTCTTGGAATTACAAGAACTATCAAGTTGTTGCTATCTTCGACAAGCTTGTTGCCGTCCTTCGTGGTTCGACTGGATGGATATTGCTCAAAAATCAGTTTCTATACACGGATGTGTACTGTGATGCAATTGAATACGAGGATCTTGTGTTTGCTGCCACCACTCATGGCATTGTTTTTGCATGGGATCCTCGTAGTTTTGGTACGTTTGTCTTCCACCATAATTATAATTGTTTCATCCACATGCATGCGGGTTAGCAAGTTTCCCTTTACTAATTAACCTTCTTCTTGTGTTTCCAAGGTCCTGTGAACATTCCACCACCTATACTTGAAAAATTTTATAAGCAAGGGGGAGATGACGATGGTGATGATCACGAGCATGAGGAGGAGCAGAACTTATATACTCAGTGGCGCCCGGCAACTAATTCCGATGGATCACCTCTTCTTGTCTGTATACAGTGCACTCAGACGGTTACTACTGAGGAAGCAGGTGTTGTCTCCCATGGTCGCCCTCTCCTGACCTATTCCAACACCCGTTGCATGGTATTCAGGATGGATACTAGTGTGCTAGCGCAAACACATTCTCCCTGGTTCAGTATTGATAGTCTTGGAACAAACTCGCTCTTCCTTGGACCAAACTATCCAATGATGGTGAAAGGCGATCCAGCTGCTGTTGGCACAACGTTACTACCATTTATGAGAAGCATCTGTATCTATACCTCGGACATTTCGGTGGTTCCCTACCCTGGTCCTGATAAATGTCGCTTCAGCCTGGATGATCAGTCCTGCGTTGCTCTCGATATTGACAATAGCTGGCCCTTCCCAGAGCACCTATGGTTCAAAGCAAGCGTTTCCAACGCCGAGGATTGGTTGAGTTGAAGTTCATTTCATTGCTTGTTATTTGTTGTGTGATGAAAACTTTAGTGTTTGCTAGAATGTTTTGTTGGAAATAATCTATAATCCAACATGTATCCTCGTTGTCGTTGTGTGTTGATGACTTGTTGTATTTAATGAATGGTACATTTCAGTTGCGAATGCATGTCATAGACTCAA
Organism: Aegilops tauschii subsp. strangulata; assembly: GCF_002575655.3. Lineage (NCBI taxonomy): Eukaryota > Viridiplantae > Streptophyta > Magnoliopsida > Poales > Poaceae > Aegilops > Aegilops tauschii. Next base: position 234,844,365 of record NC_053039.3, read on the forward strand.
TTTATGAATGGTTTTCGAGTCACTTCTTGGAGTGTGAGTACCGTAGTAGTATAGCCAGCATCCGGTTAGTATATGAAGTTGCCACATCACATAGAGCCAACCTAATATTGGAGTATGCAAGCCCTCCACCGGCGTGCCGCTTCAAATGGCGGAGGAAGTGAGAGGTCGCGTCACCTTGTGTCCAGATCTGAGATGCCACGTGTACCAGATGAATAACTCCAAGTTCGACCACCGTGATGTTAGGTGCGAGCCCAGGAACACTGTTGGAGAGACCCCCCTCATAATTTTCCTACATTGGTCGTTTGATTCATAGGATAGGATGCTATAGAATTTTTTTCCTATGTAATCATCTTTTAATTGGCAATCTAGCATCCACTCCAACTTGTGTTTCACTTCCTTTGTTCCTACGAAGAGAGTACTTGCTCTAAATGATGTGCCGCTGCAAGTGCCGCCTATATTTATTAACCATGCTCTAAAAAGGTGGACCATCTTTGGCTATAGTAGTACTGTACTTTTTTGCGTTTCTTAATTTTGTATTCCGCTATTCCGACGAATATTTTTTTAGGGCGGAGAACTCGTAAGAATTGTGCCTGCCATTCAATTCGTGACGTGGATGATCCGCCAGGTTAGTAGGTGACCTTGCGCTTGGCTCTTCTCCTCATCCGGGAGTCGAACAATAATGATGGTACTACAGTAGTACTTCTGGCAATCTGACACCAAATGAACTGCTGCACGTCCACCGCTTGTAAGCAAAAGTTTCTCCTCGTGCTACGAGCCACCGCGCATGCGTTGGCGAGTGAGAAGGCGTAGTAAGCAAGCTTCTCGTCGTTCTGCGAGTTGACGGGACACATCAAAGTTATTTATTAGTACTCTCTTCAAAAAGGGCCGACCATGTCCATGGCTACCATCCCGTGCTCTGTCATTGAGTATGTGCACTATTCACGTGCCATCGAGGAGAAAAAAATTTGCATAGTACTAGGTGCCATCGAAGTGCATGACTCACTTACGCACTGCATATCTCCATTTTCTTGCATGACACGCCACCTTGATGCTAGATTTCCGCGTGTCATGGAGGCATATAGTATGATTTTGTAAAATGGAGGCATATAGATGTCCCGCGTGTCGGCAAAAGGATGAACAAAGCTCATGTCTTAAATGAAAGAGTGGAAGAACATAGATTCCCGACGACCGAGAAGGAGCAAAAAACCTTGCGGTGGAGCATCTGCACTCATAATATTTTATATTATTCAGCGATATAAAATCAACCAAATCTCTCCACGTTCGTATACCATTCTATAGTATGAGAATAACTTTGAACATAAGCCATTGATTCACTCTATCCAATGTTCATTGACATGGCTCTTGGAGTAAACTCGCTCTTGGAGTAAACTCGCTCTTCCTTGGACAAAACTATCCAATGATGGTGAAAGCCGATCCAGCTGCTGTTGACACAACGTTACTACCATTTATGAGAAGCAACTGTATCTATACGTCGGACTTTTCGGTGGTTACCTACCCTGGTCGTGATATAGTAGGCCGCTTCAGCCTAGATGATCAGTCCTGCATTGGCCTCGAGATTTACAATAGCTGGCACTTCCCAGAGAATCACTTGTGGTTCAAAGCAAGCGTTTCCAACGCCGAGGATTGGTTGAGTTGAAGTTCATTTCATTGCTTGTTATTTGTTGTGTGATGAAAACTTTAGTATTTATAATCTATCCTCGTTGTTGTTGTGGGTTGATGACCTGTTCTATGTAATAAAATGACATGCCTGCGATAAACTTACTAAATTTATGAATGGCTATCGAGTCGCTTCTCTGAGTGGGTGCTGCGACGAGGCAAAAAAATATTTTCCAAATACATAATTGTACGTGCATTGCAATAGGTTATCGGATGAGGCCAATCAACAATAGTACACTATTTGTACTAGCTTCACATGCTGCACTATCTCTACGTCTACGTACGTAATACAACAATTTTTAAACTTGAGACCAGCCGCCCATCCTCACAAAGAACACTTTTTAACCTAGCACAGACTCCAGGAAATTTGGCCACAGTGTGAGGTGGGCCATATGTTAATGTGTTCGCCGTACGTAACCAGCACCTCGAATCCTCGATACTACTACTATAAGTAGTACTAGGAGTAGTAGGGTGGCATGGGCCAGAACAAGCATTCACGTCCAGGAGTACGGCACATACCACCAGCACGACTTCCATCTGACACCATATGTAGCGACCAGACCTCAAACACTCTAGTCTCTGTGCATCAGTGTCATCCCTGGATCGGTAATGCTGACACGCACAGTACTTTGAAGGATTTATAACAGAGTAGCAATCACACACTTATTACATCGAATAGTTCAAGAGAACTCAATACAATAAATATGGCTTAAGGCCATCTAAAATACGATAACAGCGGAAGGCTTGGAAGATAAAGTGAGTCCATCAACTCCAACGGCATCACTGAGTATAAGACCACGACCTAAGGCTCCTTACTCGTCGTCTGAAAATTCTACAACATGATACGTTGCAGCCCGAAAACGGGTCAGCACATGGAATATGTTGGCAAAGTAACACATAGAGAGTAATGAACAGAATAATGCTATCACTACATGCATATTTGGCTGGTGGAAAGCTCTATGGTTACAGTTTTGCGAAAAGCCAATTTTTCCCTACCACAAAGGAATAAATTTTATTTAACTATCATGGTGGTTGTTAAACATTGAGAAGGTACCTCCAACTCAATCCCAATTAAGAACGTGATTAACCCAATCAAATTAAATTAAGTAACATGATGATGAGATTCACATCATAATCCAAGAACTAGATACTCAAGATGTCCATAACCGGGGACACGGCTAATCATGATTAGTTTGTACACTCTGCAGAGGTTTGTGCACTTTTCCCCACAAGACTCGATCGCCTCCGCTTGATTTCTCGCACTACATGGTGTTTGAGAAACGGATGACCGAGACACAGTCTTTCAGAAACACTACTCTTTACTCTGGGTGGACAGTTACACCTACTTTCCCCTACATCTGCTAGCCCACCTCTTCAAGAGGTCATGTAACCTACTCAACTATGCTAGAGCCCATAATAGCTTGTGGCTGCACACGGAAGTTTCTAGCATGAATAATCTCATGATCCCTTTGAGTCTGGGTGGCGGTCCATAGGATGATCACACGGGTACTCCGGGATATCCAAAAATACAGGCAACACTGGTTTCTCCAGGTGCCTCAATCCACCCAGATGTAAATTAAAGTAGCCACCTTAAGTTGAACCATAAATTAATAATCTCACATCTGTCATGAAGAATTCACTCAAACCCAATCCACGTCTACGAGCATAGCATAGCAATATAAGCAAACGTAGAAGTAACTCCCGAAGGTTTGATAGTAAACAGGACAATAGGTACTACCTCATCTACTTCCCAAAACCCACATATTAATCAGATCCTAATCATGCAACTGTTTGAGGATTGATCTAATGCAATAAAACTGGGTGATGAAAAGTATGATCAAAGTGTTACTTGCCTTGCTGATGATCCGTGAAACCTAGAGACTCGTAGTAGCACGCTTCGCACTCCGGGTACTCTATCGCAAACAAACAATACATACATAAGCAATCAAGCAAGGGTGCATGAAATAAAACTCAAAATAAGAGATCTAACCAGAAAGTTCAACTTAAGAACTCCGGTTTGCAAAAAGAATCAATTCAAACGAAGCAACGAAGCTCAAACGGCGAAAGAAACAAGCTTCGTTTACTAATCTGGATCTAGGTCAAATTTTACAGTAGCAAAAACTTGTTTGAGTTGGTTAAACGGAAAGAGAATTTCGATACGAAACTCTAGGCGCTTGAATCGCCTGATTCCGATAAACGAGCGAAAAGTTATAATAAAACGAAAAACAGATCGGAAATCACGATCAGGAATAATCGCGGAAAATCCGAGAAAAAGAAAACTGACGAACAGGCTAACGATCGAACGCTCGCTGTCTGTAAAAAAACGAAAACCGTTCGTTAAAACGAACGAACGAACGGGCGTTCTCTATTTAACTAAACCGGAAAAAAATAAACCGATCTAATATAAAAAACGCATCTCGGTTTCGAAATAAAACCCAACGGTTTTTCGAGAAAAACCGGCGGCTACCTCGGTTCGCGTGACGGCGGCGGCGAGCGGCTCCGGCGGGTGGCGGCGTCGGGCGAGAGGCGGCGGGGCTCCGGCGGCGAGAGGCGGCGGGGCTCCGGCGGCGGCGGCGGACGGCGGTGGGGCTCCGGCGGGTGGCGGGTCGAGCGACGCGGGCGGCGGCGGCGGCTAGGGTTTCGGGGCGGCGGCGACTTGGGCTGAGGCGGGGCTCGGGCCGCGGCTTTAAAGGCCGGCCGGGCTGAGGTGTCCGGGTCGGACACGGCCCGTAAGGCAGTTGACTTTAAAAAAATAATAATAATTCGAACGTGTAGAAAAAGTAAGAAAAGAAATACTAAACGGACTCCAAAAATCCCGAACTAAATTTTCCCCGTCCTCTAAAAATAAGATGGACAAGATGAACATTTATTTGGGCCTAAAATGCAATTTTGAAAAACGCATATTTTTTCTAATTCGAATAAAATCAAATAAAATCCATATAAAATCAAATAATTGTTTTTAATATTTTTCCTCCAATATTTCATTATTTGTGGAGAAGTCATTTTATCCCCTCTCATATATTTTGATATGAAATATTTTCGGAGAGAAAAATAATTAAAACAAATGATCCTATTTTCAAAATTTGAGAAAACCCAAATATGAAAATAACGAAATCCCCAACTCTCTGCGTGGGTCCTTGAGTTGCGTGAAATTTCTAGGATCGCAAATCAAAATGCAATAAAATATGATATGCATGATGATCTAATGTATAACATTCCAAATTGAAAATTTGGGATGTTACAAATCTACCCCCCCCCCCCCTTAAGATGAATCTCGCCCTCGACCCTCGAGATTCGGGTTGGCTAGAAAATAGGTGAGAGTGGTCCTTCCGTAGATCTTCCTCTCGCTCCCAGGTGGCTTCATCCTCGGTATTGTGACTCCACTGAACTTTGCAAAACTTGATAACCTTGCTGCGGGTGACTCGGCTGGCATACTCAAGAATCTTAACTGGTTTCTCCTCATAGGTCAAGTCACTATCCAGCTGAATTGCTTCCAATGGCACTGTATCTCTTAGTGGTATCTCAGCCATCTCTGCGTGGCACTTCTTCAGCTGAGAAACATGGAACACATCGTGAACTCCCGACAATCCTTCGGGCAATTCCAACTTGTAAGCAACTTCTCCCATACGCTCCAAAACTTTGTATGGCCCTACAAAACGTGGCGCTAACTTTCCCTTAACTCCAAAGCGGTTTACTCCTCGAAGTGGTGATACTCAAAGATAAACTCTGTCTCCGACTTCGTAAACTGTCTCCTTGCGTTTAGAATCCGCATAACTCTTCTGCCTGGACTGGGCTACCTTGAGCCTATCGCGAATCAACTTCACTTTTTGTTCAGACTCTTTAATCAAATCTGGTCCAAACAACTGGCGGTCTCCAACTTCGTCCCACAACAACGGTGTCCTGCACCTCCTTTCGTACAGAGCTTCGAAAGGGGCCATCTTCAAACTGGATTGATAACTGTTGTTGTAAGAGAACTCTGCATATGGCAAATTGTCGTCCCAACTAGATCCATAATCTAGCGCACAAGCTCTCAGCATGTCCTCCAAAATCTGATTGACTCTCTCGGTCTGTCCGTCTGTCTGTGGATGAAAGGTTGTACTGAACTCTAGCCTGGTACCCAAAGTCTCGTGCAACTGATTCCAAAACTTTGAAGTAAACTGGGTTCCTCTATCTGATACAATGGTCCTCGGAACTCCATGCAGACATACGATCCTGGTCATGTATATCTTTGCCAACTTAGCACTTGTATAAGTGGTCTTTACTGGGATGAAATGAGCTACCTTCGTCAAACGATCGACTACAACCCATATCGAGTCATAGCCTGAATGAGTCCTGGGCAATCCTGTGATAAAATCCATGCCTAGCTTATCCCAGTTCCATTCGGGTATCGGCAATGGTTGTAGCAATCCTGTTGGCTTCTGATGCTCTGCCTTTACTCTCCGACATACATCACAAACTGCTACATACTCCGCAATATCCTTCTTCATTCCGGTCCACCAGAAAGTATCCTTCAAATCCAAATACATCTTGGTATTTCCTGGGTGAATCAAATATGGTGAATCATGGGCCTCTTGCAGAATCAACTTCCTGATCTCCGGATCATTGGGCAAATAAACGCGGTCCTCAAACCATAAGGTATCGTGTTCATCCTCACGAAATCCCTTGGCTTTTCCTTTACTCATCCTTTCCTTTATCTCAGAAATTTCCTTGTCTGTTTTCTGAGCTTCTCTGATCTTATCCATCAAAGTAGACTGAATCTCCAATGCTGCTACAAAACCTCTTGGAACTATTTCCAAACATAGTTCACGAAGATCCTCTGCTAACTTCTTGGGTAACTCTCCGGTCATGAGCGTGTTGACATGGCTCTTGCGGCTCAACGCATCGGCTACTACGTTAGCCTTCCCTGGGTGATAATGCAATCTCATATCATAATCCTTAATGAGCTCCAACCATCTCCTTTGCCTGAGATTCAACTCCTTCTGCGTGAAAATGTACTTCAAACTCTTGTGATCCGTGTACACCTCACAATGGTTTCCGATGAGAAAATGTCTCCATGTCTTCAACGCATGCACTACGGCTGCTAACTCCAAATCATGTGTAGCATAATTCAACTCATGGGGTTTAAGCTGTCGTGAGGCATATGAAACAACTCTTCCCTCCTGCATTAGCACTGCTCCAAGTCCTCGACGAGAAGCGTCGCAATACTTCATAATCCTTGCATTGATCTGGCAGAATCAACACTGGCGCTGTAACCAAATGTTTCTTCAATTCCTGGAAACTAGCCTCACATTCCTCAGTCCAAATGAATTTGGTGTCCTTCTTCAACAACTTCGTCATAGGCTTTGCAATCTTCGAGAAATTCTCGATGAATCTCCGGTAATATCCTGCGAGTCCAAGAAAACTCCGGATTTCTCCAACTGTCGTGGGTGCTTCCCAATTTTTCACAGTGTTAACCTTGGTGGGATCTACTGCTATTCCTTCTCCGGATATAACATGTCCAAGGAATCCAACTTCCTTTAACCAAAACTCGCACTTGCTGAACTTGGCATATAACTGATGTTCTCTGAGCTTTCCAAGTACCAAATGCAAATGCTCCTTATGCTCTTCTTCATTCTTCGAATAGACCAGAATATCATCAATGAACACTATGACGAACTTATCCAAAAACTCCATAAACACTTTGTTCATCATGTTCATGAAATAGGCAGGTGCGTTAGTCAGGCCAAATGACATAACGGTGTACTCATATAGCCCATACCTTGTGGTAAAAGCTGTCTTGGGTATATCCTGCTCTCGAATCTTCAACTGGTGGTATCCTGATCGCAAATCAATCTTGGAAAATACTTTAGCTCCTTGTAGTCGGTCAAACAGATCATTGATCATCTGCAGTGGGTACTTGTTCTTGATTGTTACTTCATTCAATCCACGATAATCAACAACCATCCTCAACGATCCATCTTTCTTCTCCACTAGAAGTACGGGTGATCCCCAAGGTGACGAACTTGGGCGAATATATCCTTTATCCAGTAACTCCTTAATCTGCTTCTTAATTTCTTCCAAATCCTTAGCGGGCATCCTATACGATCTCTTAGATATTGGCCCAGTGCCTGGCAAAAGCTCAATCAAAAACTCGATGTCTCTATCCGATGGCATGCCTGGCAACTCCTCTGGAAATACGTCAGGGAATTCCTTCACCACTGGTACTTCCTCATGTACAACTCCTGATAAGGAATTCACTTGAGTCCTCTTCGGCACATGTCGGGATACATACTTAATCCTTCTTCCTTCTAGGGTAGTAAGCAAAATCGTCTTACTGGCGCAATCGATGTTTCCTCCATACATCGATAGCCAATCCATTCCCAAAATCACATCCAAACCTTGTGACTCCAAAACTATTAGGTCTGAGGGGAAAACATGCCTACCTATGGCCAATGGCAACTGAAAACATCATTGGATTGCCATATACTCTGCTCCTGGCGAGGTTACTAACATAGGTGTTCTAAGAACTTTGGTGGGCAACTTAAACTTATCCACAAATCCCCTTGATATGTATGAATGTGATGCACCAGTATAAAAAAGAACGATTGCAGTAAATGACTTAACCAAGAACTTACCTATTACTGCATCAGGTTGTGCTTCAACCTCCTCCACATTAACATGGTTCACCTGTTCCCTGTTGAAAGGGTTTGACTTCTTCCCCGAGCTTCCATTGCCATTTCCATTCTTTGCTTCTGGACAATCAGTGGCATAATGTCCAGTCTTCTGGCACTTGAAACAGGTAACATGGCTTAGACCCCTCTTGGCTGGGGTTGATGGGTTGGTACGGTTCTGTTCGTTGCTTCCTCCATTCCCATTTCCATTCTTGGGGCCACTATGATTGTGCGAACTTCCTCCATTGTGATTGTGACCTCCATGGTTATGCTGAAGGTGTCCTCCCGAGTTCGGGGTAAAACGAGGCTTCTGGTGAGCTCCTGTACTGTACTTTCCTTGTCCATACTTCCTCTTACGACTCTCAATCTGCTGCTACTTCCCTTCAATCATGAGAGCTCTATCTACCAACTCCTGGTAGTTGTTAAAAGTTGCCACCATCAACTGCATGCTCAGCTCATCATTCAGTCCTTCCAGAAACTTCTCCTGCTTAGCTGCATCCGTAGCAACGTCATCTGGGGCATAACGTGCTAACTTACTAAAATCCTCCACGTACTGGCCAACGGTACGTCCTCCTTGGCGTAAGTTGCGAAACTCACGCTTCTTCATGGCCATAGCTCCTGCTGAAACATGGGCAGTACGGAAAGCTTGCTGAAACTGGTCCCATATGACAGTGTCAATGGGGTGAGTGGCTGTGTAATTCTCCAACCATGATGCTGCGGGTCCATCAAGCTGATGTGCGGCAAAACGCACTCTCTCCGCATTTGTGCATCCTGCAGTGGTCAGCTCCCTTCCAACCTTGCGGAGCCAATCATCTGCCATAATCGGCTCGGTGCTACTGGAAAACACCGGCGGATTCAGCCTAAGAAATCGGACTAAGTGATCAACAGGTGGTGGTGGTGGTGGGTTGTTGTTGTTGTTGTTGCCTTGGTTTTGAACTAGCACTTGCATCAGGGCATTCTGCTGCTGAATCAACTGAGTGATCTCCGGTGGGAAAACTAATCCGGTGTCGCGTCTCGGAGGCATCTGATGGTTTAGAAAAGATGAGAAAATAGAATAGAATGAGGTCTAGAGGGAAAACACTACCCATATGCACATGAGACAAACACAATCATATCACTCCAATCAATTCAAACAAGGCATACAATCGATCTAACTATCGTTACAAAGTGCTTGGACTATAATATATACATGGTGGAATACTACTGCTAATTTGGTGGTCTACTAGAAAAATTGCTCAGTCGAAGACTCCATGATATCTGCTCCCGCTTCATCCTCCAAATCATCCTCACTGGGGTCCGAGTCGGTGTCGTCAATGATGATGTAATTCTCCGGGCAAGTAGAATCGTCATCATCTCCTCCTGGTGCTGGGTCTCCCATGAAAACTCCTAGCTTCTTTGTCAGGTCGTCATTCTTCTCCACTAGTGCGACGATTTCCTCCATATAATCCTCGCGTGTAGCCTTGAGTTCTTCCTCCAGTTCCATGATCCTAGTCTTTGCCTTCTTCAGTTCTATCATGTCTGCGCACATCTGGTTCTCCTGGCGACGAATGTGCTGGTTTAACTCATGGATTAAAGCTGCAATAGATCTATCCTTCCTGGTACTGATCATCTCCCATTGCTCGTCTCGGCGCCCACAAATCTGATAGATAGTATCCTTGAGATCATTGTGGTACACTTCTCCAATGCGTCCCATGGTGATGTGGGAGGCCATGCTCTTTCCTAGACTCCAGGTTGGTGCATCAAAGGAAAGCTCTATGGGCTCAGTGATTGGCATGAACGTCCTTCCTGGAACTTGAACTTGAATCATCCAGCGCTCATCTTCTGGTAGTGTGGCATTGTAGGTTCCGGTGAAGCTTGGTATTCCGATGTTCAGGTACTTAGTAACTTCCTTCAAGTGTCGTCCAAAAGGTGTATCCTCATCTGGTTGTGCGAACTTGTTCCTTGCATCCGCCATCCTAAAAGAGTGGAAGAAAGGAGAGGAGTCAGAAATGAGAAGAGAGTAGTGATCTAGGGCTTTAGCTTAGTGGTCGTGTCCTACAGTCAGCGTGTGCTCTGATACCATCTCTGTAGCGACCATACCTCAAACAGTCCAGTCTCTGTGCATCAGTGTCATCCCTGGATCGGTAATGCTGACACGCACAGTACTTTGAAGGATTTATGCGAAAAGCCAATTTTTCCCTACCACAAAGGAATAAATTTTATTTAACTATCATGGTGGTTGTTAAACATTGAGAAGGTACCTCCAACTCAATCCCAATTAAGAACGTGATTAACCCAATCAAATTAAATTAAGTAACATGATGATGAGATTCACATGATAATCCAAGAACTAGATACTCAAGATTTTCATAACCGGGGACACGGCTAATCATGATTAGTTTGTACACTCTACAGAGGTTTGTGCACTTTTCCCCACAAGACTCGATCGCCTCTGCTTGATTTCTCGCACTACATGGTGTTTGAGAAACGGATGACCGAGACACAGTCTTTCAGAAACACTACCCTTTACTCCGGGTGGACAGTTACACCTACTTTCCCCTACATCTGCTAGCCCACCTCTTCAAGAGGTCATGTAACCTACTCAACTATGCTAGAGCCCATAATAGCTTGTGGCTGCACACGGAAGTTTCTAGCATGAATAATCTCATGATCCCTTTGAGTCTGGGTGGCGGTCCATAGGATGATCACACGGGTACTCCGGGATATCCAAAAATACATGCAACACTGGTTTCTCCAGGTGCCTCAATCCACCCAGATGTAAATTAAAGTAGCCAACTTAAGTTGAACCATAAATTAATAATCTCACATCTGTCATGAAGAATTCACTCAAACCCAATCCACGTCTACGAGCATAGCATAGCAATATAAGCAAACGTAGAAGTAACTCCCAAAGGTTTGATAGTAAACAGGACAATAGGTACTACCTCATCTACTTACCAAAAGCATATATTAATCAGATCCTAATCATGCAACTGTTTGAGGATTGATCTAATGCAATAAAACTGGGTGATGAAAAGTATGATCAAAGTGTTACTTGCCTTGCTGATGATCCATGAAACCTAGAGACTCGTAGTAGCACGCTTCGCCCTCCGGGTACTCTATCGCAAACAAACAATACATACATAAGCAATCAAGCAAGGGTGCATGAAATAAAACTCAAAATAAGAGATCTAACCAGAAAGTTCAACTTAAGAACTCCGGTTTGCAAAAAGAATCAATTCAAACGAAGCAACGAAGGTCAAACGACGAAAGAAACAAGCTTCGTTTACTAATCTGGATCTAAGTCAAATTTTACAGTAGCACAAACTTGTTTGAGTTGGTTAAATGGAAAGAGAATTTAGAGACGAAACTCTAGGCGCTTGAATCGCCTGATTCCGATAAACGAGCGAAAAGTTATACTAAAACGAAAAACAGATCGGAAATCGCGATCAGGAATAATCACAGAAAATCCGAGAAAAAGAAAAACTGACGAACATGCTAACGATTGAACGTTCGCTGTCTGTAAAAAAACGAAAACCGTTCGTTAAAATGAACGAACGAACGGGCGTTCGCTATTTAACTAAACCGGAAAAAAAATAAACTAATCTAATATAAAAAAAGCATCTCGGTTTCGAAATAAAACCGAACGGTTTTTCAAGAAAAACCGGCGGCTACCTCGGTTCGCGTGACGACGGCGGCGGCGAGCGGCTCCGGCGTCGGGCGAGAGGCGGCGGGGCTCCGGCGGGTGGCGGGTCAGGCGGCGGGGCGACGCGGGCGGTGGCTTTAAAGGCCGGCCGGGCTGAGGTGTCCGGGTCGGACACGGCCCGTAAGGCGGTTGACTTTTTAAAAAAAAAATAATGATAATTCAGACGTGCAGAAAAAATAAGAAAAGAAATACTAAACAGACTCCAAAAATCCCGAAATAAATTTTCCCCGTCCTCTAAAAATAAGCCGGACAAGATGAACATTTATTTGGGCCTAAAATGCAACTTTGAAAAACGCATATTTTTTCTAATTCGAATAAAATCAAATAATATCAAATATTTGTTTTTAATATTTTTCCTCCAATATTTCATTATTTGTGGAGAAGTCATTTTATCCCCTCTCATATATTTTGATATGAAATATTTTCAGAGAGAAAAGTAATTAAAACAAATGATCCTATTTTCAAAATTTGAGAAAACCCAAATATGAAAATAACGAAATCCCCAACTCTCTCCGTGGGTCCTTGAGTTCGTGAAATTTCTAGGATCGCAAATCAAAATGCAATAAAATATGATATGCATGATGATCTAATGTATAACATTCCAAATTGAAAATTTGGGATGTTACACCATATTTCTTGGAGTCCGTGCTACAGCAATCTCTTCAACCTAGTCGTTTCTCTAACTCAGCCATCGCGCGGCGGGCGAGGTGGGGGTTTGCCGATAGTCGGTTTCCTCAACTGCGGTCCCACTTGTAAGGCCAACTCCAACGCACGACCCCAAACGGACCTCTGTTTTGCCCGGATTCTGTCCGTTTGGGTAGGGCAATGGGGTCGTGTCCGGGCCATTTCTCGGATGCGGTGGTCGTGCGCCGAACGCGCGACCGCATCCCAGCCGCGTACATTTTTCTTTGCAAACACATATCTTTTTTCATCATTGATTTTTTGGTACATGGAAATACATCACCAAAATTTTGACTAGAAAAGCAAGACCAAAGAAAACAAGAACCACAAGAATACATTTTAGAAGATATCCAACTTCCATAACTGCTCCTGTAAGTTGGATTAGTGCCTTCTCGATGCATTCATTGTTGATCTGCGGAGGCTCGATCTTGCGTGCTTCTTTCTTCTTCGAGTGTAAAGAAGTAGACATGTCTAGCCTCTATTCTATCAACAAGTGCACTAGTCTCATCTCTAGCCTCTATGCTAGCTAAAAGTGCTAGAACATCTACTAAATTGTGCTCTATCAATATATCATTGTACTCTTCTTCCCAATACCAAAATTTGCATCCATTCTACACAATAAAATTTTAAGTTAGCACAACTAGTCTAATCCGAGAGCACAACCGAAGATTTGGTCGAGTTCTTCCTCCTTTTGCCGACACGTGGGACATCCAGCATCCAGGTCGTGTCATGGCAGAAAATAGAGTGGTAGGTGAAGCCACGTGATGTGCATCTTGGGTTAAACTATAAATAGAATCTTACTACTCTTGAGTAACTCCAAAAGTGGCCACCGAAGATCTTTATTGGATTTGTTTTTCATCACCAGCACGCCGAGGTGAAAGATGTGCAGGTTCAGTGGGTCCTCTTGCGTTTTCACTGACATGTGGGACCGCATATGAGCAAACAGACGATGGGCTCCGCACGTCTGCTGGCTGGCTAAGAAGAGAGATAGAGGAGGGCCGAGCACGGACTCCAGGAAATTTGTTCTACATACTTGATATAGTGGAGTAACCAGCACCTCGATATAGTGGGGTGGCATGGGCCATAACTAGCATTCATGTCTAGCAGTACGGCACACGCCACCCACACGAGTCCCATCCGACACCAATTTTCTTGGAGTCCGTGCTAGCTACAGCCATCTCTTCTCCCTCCTGTTTTCTCAGCCATCGCACGGTGGGCGGGGTGGGGGTTTGCCGATAGTCGGTTTGCTCAACTGCGGTCCCACTTGTAAGTGAAAATGCAACACAGCACGCATTCCCCCTTGAGCGGCGTGCCGGACAAACCGTGTGGGGGTGCGACGCGAACACAGCAGGCTTTTCCTTTTGAACCTGTAACTTGTAAAATTTGGTTCTGCTCCATGGGGCGACCGATAGATAGAAATAACGATTTTCCCTAGAGTAATGAGAAGTTTGGTTCTGGCACGGTTCATGCATGGAGTACGTAGGAAAATTATGAAGTTGATGCGAAAGGTAAGATAATTACTAGTAGTACCATATACTACTATATGGATTTGATGAAAAGATAAAGATACATACGGATCCATCAACGACATCCTCACGCCCTAGTGCACCGGGTCACCAACCGACGTGTGAGGAGCAGCGGCGTTGGCGGCAAGCTCAACGTGCTTCTAAACAATGCCGTCCAAGGTTGCCCTGCGGTCCAAGAAGGCCAGCGTCCTATCGTCCTCCTCTTGCATGTAGTAGTCCTTGTGGACGATTTGCGCGTAGACGTGGGTGGTTATGTTGATGGTGTCTTGCTGCGCCAGGCGCTGCGCGGCGAGCGCGGCCTCGAGGTGGACATTCTCCGGCGCGACGGCGGGCAGTCGCAGGGCCACCAGTGCGTCGAAGAGGTTGTCACCATAGAGGCTGTTGAGGGTGGCAGGCATCACAGAGCCTGGGCGCGTGGGCTGGAGGCGTACGTCAAGGTCGTCCGCGAGCTTCTTGACGACGGTGAACTTGTCGAGGAAGCCGACGAGGACCTCGTCGAACAAGGAGACGAAGTTGTCGTCCAAGCGGCCCCTCGCCCTGGCGGCCTCAAGCACTACCTGGAGACATTCCTCGGTGCCAGGATGCAGGCCAGCGTCGTGGACCATCTGGCACAGCCGGCTGATGCTCGCGCTCATCGCCTCCATGGGTCTAGCTTCTAGTCAACTGATCTTGCGATTGGAGTGATCACTCTTGCCCTTAGGTGCGTAGGTGCGTAGGATTTCGTAGATTGGACTGGCGGGAGCCTTTATATGATAAGTGCAGACTGCATTGAATTCACGTGCGTGTTGGCCATCTACTCCTCGCCCCTCTACTGCACCTGCCTTTGGCTGTATGACAGGTTGGCCAGCCACCCGTTGGACCCACGTGTCATACCCCCAAAGGCAGGTGCAGTAAGTCAATGAAGTTGTGTCCCCCTCCGTGCCCGTGCATGCTTTCAATGACTTGAGACTACCAAACATCACATGCGGTGGTTAGTTCATTGCATGTAATCCTATTAAGTAGCAAAAAGACATTAAGTTACCTCGCCGATAGGAATAAAACAATACACCATGTATTTATTTACAGAGGGAGTATAGCCAGCATCCGGTTAGTATATGAAGTTGCCACATCACATAGAGCCAACCTAATATTGGATTATGCTAGCCCTCCACTGGCGCGCCGCTTCAAATGGCGGAGGAAGTGAGAGGTCGCGTCACCTTGTGTCCAGATCTGAGATGCCACGTGTACCACATGAATGACTCCAAGTTCGACCACCGTGATGCTAGGTGCGAGCCAAGGAACACTGTTGGAGAGACCCCCCTCATAATTTTCCTACATTGGTCGTTTGATTCATAGGATAGAATGCTATAGGATTTTTTTTCTATGTAATCATGTTTTAATTGGCAATCTAGCATCCACTCCAACTTTTGTTTCACTTCCTTTGTTCCTACGAAGAGAGTACTTGCTCTAAATGATGTGCCGCTGCAAGAGCCACCTATATTAATTAACCATGCTCTAAAAAGGTGGACCAGCTTTGGCTATAGTAGTACTGTACTAGGTTAGTAGGTGACCTTGCGCTTGGCTCTTCTCCTCTTTCGGAAGTCGAACAATAATTATGGTACTACAGTAATACTTTTGGCAATCTGACACCAAATGAACTGCTGCACGTCCACCGCTTGTAAGCAAAAGTTTCTCCTCGTGCTGTGAGCCACCGTGCACGCGTTGGCGAGGGAGAAGGCATAGTAAGCAAGCTTCTCGTCGCTCTGTCATTGAGTACGTGCACTATTCATGTGCCATCGAGGAGAAAAAATATTGCGTAGTACTAGGTGCCATCGAAGTGCATGACTCACTTACGCACTGCATATCTCCATTTTCTTGCATGACACGCCACCTTGATGCTAGATGTCCCACGTGTCATGGAGGCATATAGTATGATTTTGTAAAATGGAGGCATATAGATGTCCCGCGTGTCGGCAACAGGATGAACAAAGCTCATGTCTTAAACGAAAGAGTGGAAGAACATAGATTCCCGACGGCCGAGAAGGTGCTACAAACCTCGGGGTGGAGCGTGTGCACTCATAATATTTTATATTATTCAGCGATATAAAATCAACCAAATCTCTCCACGTTCCTATACCATTCTATAGAATGAGAATAACTTTGAATGTAAGCCATTGATCCACTCTATCCAATGGTCATAGTTGGAAAATCCAAACAAAACCAAGCATTGGATCAACTCTTTTTTCCAGATCAACTCTTTTAGCACTTAGATTGTTGCCGCCTGCCCACCTATATATCCGCTCACGTGTGATGACCACTGGAGCTATCCACTCAGATTGTATGTTAAAAAATAAAGGTCGATAGCTAATGCGGCACCTCGGGCCAACGCGGCCAGATCGCATTTTGCACGAGAAATTACACACCATGTTTCGTTGACATGTGGTCCCGTTCCAACATGTCAGTGAGAAGACGGCGAGTCCTTTTGTACAATTTCCGAAAGGACGTGTAGGCCGGGGCGCCTCTTCGTGTACCGTGGCAAACTGGCAACCGTCCACTGACTCTTCGCCTTTCCCTCTCGATTTGGAACTGCTGTCGCACGGTTGATCGTATTTGAACGTACGTAGATCATCTGTGTGCTCAACCTCAGGGCACTCTACACCATTGAGGCGTAGGCGTGGATGTGCAGGTCGACGGTTTCTTGCATGGCGAGGCGCTGCGCAGCGAGCGCGGCCTCGAGGTGCACATTCTTTGTTGCGACCTCCGGCACCTGCAGGACCACCAGGGCTTGAAAGAGTTCGTCACCATGGAGGCCGATGAGGGTGGAAAGCAATGAGGAGCCTGGGCGCGCGGGCTGGAGCAGTACGGCAAGGTCGTCCGCGCGCTTCTTGACGGCGGTGAACTTGCGGATGGAGTTGACCATCATGTCGTCCATGCGAGAGGCGAAGCCGGTGTCGGCGAGGGCTACGATGCGTGCGGTCGCTAGCACCGTCTGGAAACGCTGCGCGGTGCGGGGCCGCGGGCCAGCGCCTTGCATGATTTGGCACAGCCGACTGCCGTTCGCGTCCATTGCCTCCATAGGTGCTTGTGGCTTTTGGTCACCTGGTCTTGGATTGGAGTGAGCAGTGTTGCGCAGAGACTTGGGAGTAGATGGATTGGAGTGGTGGGGCGCCTTTATTATATGAGAGTCCAAACTCTGTTGCATTCACATCGTGCTGGCTCTATTCTGCTTCTCCAATTAATTCCCTCTGCATGTAATTGAGGATGCATCATTGACCGTTCAACGTCTCGAGAACCGCTACCCTCTCCCTCCTTGGCATTCAAGCACCTATGGACCCGTCGACGACGAGGTGCCTATGGTGACTTCATAAATTTCAAGATGATAGTGCGTGTGTGTGTTCATAGGGGTGAGTGTATGCGCGTGTATATGAGCGCTTGCGTCTGTACTGTGTAAAAAAACGTAAATGCGTGTCAAAAAGAGACTAGTCAGTATACTCAATATTGTGCACCTCGAAGAGGAAAACGATAGAACTAGTACGTATTTATTTACGGTGCAGATTCACTCATTTTGCTCCATATGTACTCCGTCTCGGTGTAGTCTAGTCACTTGTTGAAATCTCTATAAGGGCAAATACTCCTTTTTGGTTTACAGGGCTATACTAGCAAGTAGTTGTACGTACTAGTACAATAGTGGGCTCACATAGCAATTTTGTCTCATGCAAGAGCCTGGCTATATGCCTGCTCCAATGTTCGCAACTGCAACGTTCGGTTTGCGCTTGGCTCTTCGTCTCTTCGAGAAGACGAACAATGATGTTACTACTGCTGCTTCTACAGTGTCGAATCCACTGCTGCATGTCCGTCCACCGCGAGCGGGACGGATAGCTTGTTGTAGAAGTACTACTAAGCAAAAGCCTGTCCTCGTTTGTGAGCAACCGCGCGCATGGGTGAGGGAGAAGGCGTGTAGTAAAATCAAGCTTCTCCTCGTTGTACGAGTTGACGCGACACATCATAGCACTGGCCCCACATGCTTGCCTCTAAACTTGGTTGAAAGACCCGCAGTGTACAATATATTTGCTGCAACCTCTAACATTTACCCACCACAAATTAAAATATATGTGGCCGTATGCATCGTTCTGATGCAGAGGCCGGGGAGTCCCCCCTTTTTGAAAAAAACAAATTAAAATATATATTCCTGTCTTGACCAGATGAGCGTGCAAACTACAATCACCAGGGTGTCAGGTAGGGCCAGAAGACTATTTTAATTTTTTTTTAACTTCGAGACGACCACATAGCATGGAGCCGACCCCAACAATTTTAAGCTTACAGGCACGGTACATGCTATCCTAGACTACTCTACACATGAAACTGCCACACGAGCGTTCGGGCTGCGCTTGGCTCTTCGCCTCTTCGGGAAGTCGAACAATGATGGAGTACTACTGCACTGGAGGAGTACTACAGTACGCTTCTGGCCATCTGACACCGATTGAACTGCTGCATGTCCACCGCGTGCGGGAGGGAGAGCGTGTAGCGAAAGCTTCTCCTAGTCTTGCCAGCCACCACGCTCATGGGCGAGGGAGGGACGCTCCTGCCTTTGCGTGTATGACAGGTGGGCCTGACAGGTGTGTGGTCAACCTGTCATACAGCCAAAGGCAGGTGCAATTAAGTCCGCGAGGGAGAGGATAATCAAACTTCTCGTTGATGTACGAGTTGACGCGACACATCAAAGCACTGCACTCGATATATTTCAATAATTTGCGTTTACCGATGCATTAATTACAACGCATGCATGCATGCCGTGACTCTCCTTTTGATACTTGCATGTGTTGATTTAATGCACCTTGAAGTAGTATAAAATATGTGACGGTAAATCTTTGTAATACCCCGGCCCAAGTCGAGAGATGGTTGTGCACGAGGAGGGCGAGATCATGCAGACCGAACAGGACCCGACGATGGAGCTCTCTAAGGTCTCGATGGACCTCACCGTGCTCCACTGCCCCTTGTGCCTCCGCCCCTTGAATTGTGGTTTCTCAACGAGTTGTGCTGAACTTCTTGTGAATTGTGGTGGTTTTCAGTAATGAAAATCGGAAGGGGCAAGCCCTTCTTTGATAAAAAAAATTAATCGTCCTTATATATTCATCAGTCTTGCTATAAGTCGCAGTAGATGCTATATAGGTCCGTCGGATCTTACATCAAGATCCGTGCTTTCAGATTTTCTTTTCTCTCTCTTAAATCTCAGTCGAGTGAGACATAGCCACGCCATTAAACAGAGGCTCGGGCGCCATTAATGGAGACCTTGGGAGAGAGGTGGACGGCAGATGGAGGTCAAAGGGCTCTCCTCCCGATAAGCACGCGCAGGGGTCTGATCGCACGCCTCTCGTACTCAAATAGCTACCCTGCACGGCGCCTCCTAGCTAATAAAAAATGGGGACGCGTGGCGGCACGTAAATGGTACTAGTAAGTAGAATGCCCACGGTTTCAATGATACTTGTGTTTCCGATTGTAACGTGACAGCACTTGTTCCAAAATTACTTTGTTGATTGTTAATGTGTGCGCCTTCGCAAATCGGACTGCAAATTTACCACAGCATGTTGGTGCCATGTCATGGCACCAAGCCAAATTTCATTATTTTCATGCGTGTTTTGGATTTACAGGAATTAAAAACTAAGTTTCTCAATGTTTCCAACCCAGCCACGAAGCCCAGAATTTTGAATTTCATTCCCATTTCTTGCATGGAACCTAGAAATTTACCCGAGGACACACATGTGATTTTTCAACCAACTTTGGTGCACTGGAACATGTGCTTGTATTTCAAATTTGAATTATGCACACAAAGGTGACACGTTCCCTCCTAGAACCACGAGCCTTCTTGAGAGAAGCTCCGATTTGCAAGAAGCTTATACCAAAATTTGTTCCTATTCGGCCAATTTTTTTTACCACGGCATGGTACTACCATGACATGACACCATGCCAAGTTTCATGATTTTAAAACCAAGTTTCTCAATGTTCTCAACCGAGCCACGATGCCCAGATGTTTGAATTTTATTCTCATTTTTTGCATGGGACCTACTACCTCCTTCCATCTATATAGGGCCTAATGTGTTTTTCAAGACAGCCTTTGACTATTGACAAGATTAATAGCACATGAGATGTATACTATGAAAATTATATTATTGGAAGCTCCTTTGACATACAAATTTGAAGGTATGCTTTGTGTAAGTTGCATGTCATATATTATTGCTCTAACATTTGGTCAAAGTTAGCCTCGAAAAATGCATTAGGACCTATATAGATGGAAGGAGGGAGTAGAAATTCACCCGAGGACACAAATGGGATTTTTCAACCAACTTTGGTGCACGGGAGCATGTGCTTGTAGTTCAAATTTGAATTATGCACATTAAATGACCAAAAACTCAATTAATGTATAAATAAGGCCAAACGAAGCCGGAATAATTCCAAAATTTAACAGGGCACTCATGTAGTTCTATGTTGCCTTTGTAAATAAACTCAAGGGGGACAATGTATATCGTTTCGCACTCAAAGGTGGCACGTTCCCTCTCAGAACCACAAACCTAGAAATTCACCTGAGGACACAAATGTGATTTTTCAACCAACTTTGGTGCACGAGAGCATGTGCTTGTAGTTCAAATTTGACTTATGCACATTAAATGACCAGAAACTCAATTAATGTATAAAAAACAACAAACGAACCCGGAATAATTCCAAAATTTAACAGGGCACTAATGTAGTTCTATGTTGCCTTTGTTAAGAAACTCAAGGGGGGGCAGCGTATATCGTTTCACACTCAAAGGTGGCACGTTCCCTCTTAGAACCACGAGCTTCCAAATCGGCCCAATTTTTTACCACAACATGTTAGTGCCATGACATGACACCATGCCAAGTTTCATGATTTCCAGGCGAGTTTTGGATTTACATGAATTTAAAATCAAAGTTTCTTGATGTTCTCGGCCGAGTCATGACGCCCAGATGTTTGAATTTCATTCTCATTTCTTCCATGGGACCTAGAAATTCAACCAAGGACACACATGTGATTTTTCAACCCACTTTGGTGCACCGGAGCATGTGCATGCAATTCATATTTAGATTATGCACATTAAAAGTCCAGAAACTCAATTAATGTATAAAAAGGCCAAATGAACCCGAAATAATTCCAAAATTTAACAGGGCACTCATATAGTTCTATGTTGCCTCCATAAATAAAATCAGGGGGGAGGCAGCGTATATCGTTTCGCACGCAAAGGTGACACGTCCCCTCTTGGAACCACGAGGCTTGTTGAGAGAATCTCCGGTTTTGCAAGAGGCTTATATCAAAACTTGTCCCAATTCAGCCAAAAATTATACGTATGAAAACAGGGTTTAGATTATCCCAAACATCTCGCTACCTAGACCAATAATGTACTATGATTTGAATTCAACATAAAATGGATATAAATATTTGAATTGGAGAGCGTATGGTACATGTAGTTCATAGTGAAATATGATTACTGATATATGTATGTTTTTTGTTATCAAGATAATATTTAAATTATTGTATAACTTGACAACAATCGTATTCAAATAAGGAAAATTGATTCAAATTTAGTCCATATGGTAGACGACAATATATATGTTCACATGGTGGAGTAAAATGTTCATATATGATGGAAGATCAAAATGTACGACTACATCAATTATAAACCGCAAAGTCACCTAACAATATATTCGAATTCAACATAACTTGGATTCAAAAATTGAAATTCGAGATCATGGCATCTGTAATCATATAAAAAGGGACATTACTCTTTCTTTGGTGGGAATTGATTTGTTTTTTATTGTTGTTGAGGGAAGTGCGAATCGATTTGGTACTGTGCAGGGTAATCTTGTTCTCCCGATTTTTTTACATTTTTCTTGTAGTTTTTTCAATGGCATCTATACCAATATAGTAAAAGGGGACATGACTCTCTTGTGTCTTGTATGAATTGTTTTTTTACACGTTAAGTTTGTTCTGCCGAACAAGGAATCCGCACCTTGTTATCCCGAAATTTTCAAGCTCGAGTATCTTTTGTCTCACCTGCTTTGAAACTCCCGCTTCTTCAACCCGTGCCGCGCCTTGTTATCCCGAAATTTGGACGTGCGGGAGAACTCCCTCCTCATCTGAAATTGCTCCCGCAGCCCAGACACGCGAAATCCCCCTTCTACCCCTCAGCCGAAAATGAAGCTCCACGTCGCGGTGTCAAAACCGGTGGGGGTACGCTGGTTACTTACCCTACATTTCGGACAAGCGCGTCCCTAAGCTTGGCTCCCCCTCCCCCTTCGCCCCCCATTCGTACACCGAGGCCGCCAAAACCCGCGAAACCCCACGCTCCTCTGTCGGCCTCCCGACCGCCGCCCAGCCGGAGACTCTTCCCCGACTACGTCGTCCACCGCAACAGCTCGCCGTCCCTCATCCACCGCACCGGATGAGGATCCGTTGTCGATCTCGTCGTCCCACCGGATCAGCCGTCCCGTCCTCCACCTCCAAGGAGCTGCCCCGACGTTCGCCTCGTCTATCGCGCCACCTCAATCCCCACAGCACCGTCTTGACCTGCCCCACCGGAACCGCAACACCCTCACCAATTCCCCGATGAAGCCGAGGCCAACTCGGCGCCACCAAGGAGGTTCTGCACTCACCGCTGCATTTTATCTTTTATTCGATCTCACGGGGCTGCCGGTGCTCGATACCGAGCAGACATGGCATGTCTCCATCGACGGCGCCGTCGCCGGCCACATCATCCACGGCGTCTCTCCCCCATGTCGTTGCTTCCTCGACGGCGACTTCCACAACGGCACTAGCTGCAGCTGCTCTGGCTCTCGCTCGCGCTGCGGCTCCGTTCTTGCTGTCGGTCGCGCTGCTGCACTGCTCCTGCTTTCGTTCGTGCTGCTGCTCTTCTCTTGCTCTCGCTTGCGCTGCTGCTGCTGTTGCACGACCTCCGACAGCTACAGGAGTTGCTGCTTTAGCACTCGCTTGCGGTGCTACTGCACGACTTGCTCTCTGCTAGTGCGTTCCCTGCTCGAGTGTCTGCTGATTTAGATCACTGCTTCTCTGCTACTAGTGCTCGAACGCCCTAAACATCTATTGCAATGCTCTGTTACTAGATCAATCAGTTTCGACAGTAAAATTCAGTTCCGACTATGAAGTTCATTTTCTTCAGTTAAGTTCAGAGTGAATAGTACTTACAACATCTGTCGGAGCGGCCATGGCGCGGCTGATGCGTTTTACATCTAGCACTTTTTGGTGATGTATTTTACATCATCTATTGCAGATGATATTAGGGTCCCACTTCAGATTAACGTTGTCTGTCTTGTCATGCTTCAGCCTCGTCGCCGTACACCTTAGCGGAGCTGCTCCAACGACGGAACCGTCCATCACAGCGGAGCAGTACCCTCGGCGCCGTTTCCAGAGGCCTCGGATCTTCTTCCCCGCCTCCGACAGTCACACCAGCATCATCACCATCCTCCACGTCCAACCCAATGATGCTGAGGTCCACAAGGCTATGCCAAAGAGGTTGTACACTCGTCGCATCACTTTGTTTCTCCATTCCTCTGTTCTTCCAATTCATGTGAGCCAAACACCCAGGTTGACTGAAATCCTATGTTTCCAAATGCTCTTTTTTGCACGTGCATTCCTATCCTATTCCTGTGTTTTTCTTGTCCCTGCGTTTATAGAATCCTCCAATTCTAAGGAGCCCTTACAGATTTACTTCATTTTCAGATAGGCGTCAAAGAAAACTCTGTGTGTTATGTCCTGCTCCTGCCGTGCCGTCATCCACCCCACCTGAGGTGCACCATCGACAGAAGCGTTCACTGCAGCAGAGATCCCCCCTGCAGACTTCCTTTCGCCGCCTCAGATCATCTTCCCCGTTGTCGGCAGCCACGCCAACTGCATTACCATCATCGACTGAGCAGATGAACCTGAAGACTACACAGTTCCGGAAGAGAGGTTGCAGTCTTTCGTGTTTGCTTACGTTATACATCGGTTATCATTACCTGCTACTTTATCGTTCAATCTTGAGTTTTGAATTGCCCATGGATCTCATATCGAGCCAACAACGAATAGTATCTGTCTACTATCTGGTTCATCTGGGGTCTTCTATGTGGTTCATGTTGGGTGGGCAACAAACAATAGATGATCCATTGTCTATCTTTTTAAACTGAAGCTATAATCTACCTGCTATCATTAGTTTTGGATCCATCCACTCGTTTGCTACCACCACTCTTGATTTTTGCATGCACCCCTTAGGCCTTACAAAATCTAACTACTTTTTTATTATGCATGTCAGATATTGTACACAATCGTACTGAACATGTAGAGAAAAAGAGAATACCGTTGCGTGTGAATATAATATCATGCAGACGCCGCTCCATGGTGGGCGAAGTGCCCCCCCCCCTCCTGCATTTCCAGATTGTATTCCAGAGGAAGATAACTGTTCAGATGGAGATTCAGAAGGAGCCGACCATGCCTGTTTACCACCTGAGGTGTTTGCTCTAACCTGGCATGCTGATGTTTGTCATATCATGCATATGGCGCCTTGCATTGCTTACATTATACATCTTATATGTCATCAGCTTAGTTTAGATTTGCTTTGTGTGAATGCCACCTGTTTGGTTTCTATATCATACTCCCACCATTCCTAAATATTTGTCTTTTTAGAGATTTCAACAAGTGACTACACACGGAACAAAATGAGTGAATCTACACTCTAAAATATGTCTATATACATCGTATGTGGTAGTCCATTTGAAATCTCTAAAAAGACAAATATTTAGGAACGGAGGGAGTATATGGGAATTATGAAATGCCATCTTCTTTAGCCAGGCATCATATACGTTAATCATGCAATGCCATCCTGTTTAGCCAGTCATCGTATATGTGAATTGTATTGTGCCATATTTTTTCCATAATGTATTCCATTTGTCAACAATGTTTATACATTCATCTACTCTTCCTGTGCATCGGCCATTTGAGTCGGTCATGGGAAAATCTGCAGTGAAAACAAGGTCTTCTGAGCAGTCAGTGCTACCTGTCGATGCAGATTTCTTGCTGGTTACAGATAGCTCCTCAGAGGAGGATTCAGAGAGAGATGACCAGTCGTATCCCCCCCCCCGAGGTGCATGCTCTAACTTGGCTGGGTTATATTGCTCATATCATGCATATGGTGTCTTGCATTGCCATGCCATCTGCTTAGATTAGACATGCATTCTGTGAATGCCTCATGTTTGCTTTCTATATCAGATATGTGAATTATGCAATGCCATGTTTTTCAGCCAGTTATCATATATGTGAATTATGCACCGGCATGGAGCCAGGCATCATATATGTGAATTATCTCATGCCATCTTTTTTTTCATTACGTATTCCATTTGTCGACAATCTGTGTATATTGAACTACTCTTCATGTGTATCAGCCATTTGAGCCGGTTATGGAAAAATCTGGAGTGAAAACAAGGTCTTCAGAGTAGGCAATGGTACCTGTTGAAGCATATATCTCGATGGTTACAGGGAGCTCCTCAGAGGAGGATTCAGAGACAGATGACCAGTCCTATATCCCACCTGAGGTGTATGCTCTAAGTGGCAATGTTTATATTTCTCATATGATGCATATGGTGTCTTGCATTGCTTAGTTTAGACATCATATGCACAATATTGAATTCTATCTGCTTAGTTTAGAGATCATACATGCGAGTGCCAGCTGCTTAGTATATGAATCAATTATGTCAATTATATCATGCCATCCTGTATACATAGACAACATGTATGTGAATTATTTCATCCCAACCTATTTTAGAAAGACATCATATAGTTTTGTCATGTCATCCTGTTTAGGTACTCATCATATGTTGAATTATGCCATTATATCCTGTTAAGTTATCCATCATATATCTGAAGCTGTGTCATGCTATCCTGTTTAGTTAGGCATCATATATGTGAAATTGTGTCATGCTGTCCTGTTTGGTTAGACAACATATATGTGAATTACCACATCTGTCTATCATACAATGTCTGTACGTTCAATTTCTTTTCTTGTTTATCAGCCATTTGAATTGGAGGGGGTGATGGCAGTATCTAAGGGAGCAAAAACACGTTCTTCACAAAAGACAGTGCTACCCGTCGATGCAGATAGAACCATGGTTGTACTGGCCCACAAACTAGCCCCACCACACATAATCGAGACTCTTCCAGATTGCACACTTACACCGTTGGGCAGAGAACCAGCTACAACCCATCTAACCGCAACCCCAGCGGATAGTAACCCACTTATAGTTGACAAAGCACCATGTCCACCCTAGAGTACCCCCACACGAGCAGTTTGTAAAGCTACTGCAGTGCCCAAAGCACGAAGACCACCACAGCTAACCCAAACTCCACGTTTAAAGCAGAAGAGCAACTGTTCTCAGGTCAGATTCCGTAGCTATGGTCCATACTCCTTTGTTGTTGCATCACTGTATTTACTCATACCAACTACTTTCGAATTTGAAGGCTCCAATTGAAACTCCAATGGCGCAACAGGTATGTTTTAAACCTATTTCTTTAACTGGATTGCTGTTCTAACTTCTTGCTCTATGTTGATTTCAGTTTAAGTTGTATAAACAGTTATGTTCTCATGTGATGCACATTACAAGTGCTGCCAATGCTGTGTAGTTTCTCACACTTATATTCTGTCTATGCTGTTGTGTCTTAAAAATATATGAGTTGAACTGTGTCTCTATCTTGATTAGGGAACATAAACTAGAATGATATGGACAATACAATGACCATAGTACATAGATATATGTTTGTTTCATGCTGTTATCCTGTCCACCTTACTACTGAACCGGTTTACCAAAATGAGTTTATACTACAAGCTAAACTTGTGATGTGTCTGCTTGTTTCTCTTGTAGTATGCAAACAGAATATTGGAGAAGAGCACCCCACTATGCAATGGTAGAGAAAGTAATGCAGATAAGGTTCAAGATAGTGAGACAACCCTGTTGGTCTCCAAGAAAGGTGATAAAAACGATCTTGTAGACAGTGAGAAAACCCCACAGTCCTGCGTTGATGTAGTGTTCGAGTTACTGGCCAGTACTGCTGGCACAAGCTCTTCGATCTCGCTGCCTGAATCACTTCGGCTTCTTCAGTCTCAGCTACAAGCTGAAAGGCATCAGTCAGCTGTGCTGCGGCAAGAAGCCGAAGGACTGAGGAAGTCCCTGCAGAATTCAGATGCGTACTTTCTTGTGCAACAGCAAGCGCTGGAGGATTTAAGCGCCAAACAAGAGAAAGTTAATAAGCTTGCTAAGCATCTTGCCAGCAATATGGGTACCCAGGATATTGTTTCTTGAACTCTTCTGAAGTGGTTTCAGTTCTGGACTTGTTTTGCTGCGGCGTTTATATGCTGCTTTGTTCCCTATATTTGCACTGGTGGCGAACTTTGATGCCCAGTGGATGTAATATGTGTAATAGCCGTGATAGCCTAGCATAAGTTCCTTTCTTATTTATTTCCTTGTTGTCTTGTTTATTTGTTTGCTTGTAGTCAGTGCAGTTCTTTTTCCGCGGTTTGCTAGTGGCTGCAATAACCTATTTTTTAAAACTAGGCCACAATAACCATGTGCTAATATTTACTGTAGTGACACTGGGCCTCCTACGGGCCGTAGAAACAGTGGGCCTTCTACGGGCCATAGAAACAGTAGGCCTTCTACGGGCCGTAGAAACAATGGGCCTTCTACGGGCCGTAGAAACAATGGGCCTTCTACGGGCCATATCATCAATGGGCCTTATACGGGCCATATGATCGATTGGCCAAACATGGGCCAATAACAGGCCGCACTATGGCCGTAAACGGGCTAGAGTTGGAATCGTCTGTTCATGGGCCGACCATAACGGGCCATCGTTAATAGGCCGTATTTGATGACGCTATGAAAACGGCCCAACGTATTAACGGACCACAAACGGGCCGACTGTAACCACGGGCTGAATTTGGCCCACAAGCAGAAAATGACAGTAACGGGCCGTAAGTAAACGAATGCTGGAAATGAGCCCAAGAATAAATGGGCTCTGAGAAGGCCGAAAGATAACATGGGCTGGAAACGGCCCAACGGAATAACGGGCCGTTAATGGGTATAAAGTGATACACTGTTCATTACGGGCCAGTTTCACCATGGGCCGTTAATGGGTGTAAAGTGATACACTGTTCATTACGGGCCAGTTTCACCACGGGCCGTTAGTAGGCCAAGAGTTACATAGGGCCTCATATGGGCCGAAAGACGTCATGGGCCATACATGGGCCAGAAGTGAAAACGGGCTGGAATCATATTGGATGGCCCAGATGATGCTACTGGGCCTAATTCGGATAGGGCGTAACGGGCCTTGGGTTAGCGGGATGTAAATGGGCTATATGCGAACAGGCCGTTAACAGGCTTTCCATGGGCCGGCCCGCCACCTTTTGACCAAGTCAAACGGGCCGGCCTTTTCATAGGAATGGGCCTCTGTTGGGCCGTGCCACGTGTCGACGTATCATAGGCGCCTTCTGTCCAATGAGTGGATGACATCTGTCCCAATGATGAGCCGACACGTGTTTCCTCCAGCCAATGATGATTTTACACATGGAAAATCCCCATTGGTCGGGGCTGTTAACGGGTTATCGGATCCAAAACCTGACCCGATAGCTTAACGACGTTCCGTTACGGTGGATGCCATGTGTCGGTCACCCTTGACGAAAGCACTTCTGTGATGCGCGATTTATCATCATGGAAGTGCACACTTCTGTGATGATAATTTTGGTAATGTCATGGAACACTTCTACGACAGCACAGGTATGACTATCTTGATTCTGTCATAAAATCGTCATGGATGTACATGCATGACAAAAAACGCGACCTACTGTGACAAACACGTATCATCACGAAAGTGTATTTTTTTTGTAGTGATATCACGGGGTTTGGATGCACCCGTGAAGTTTGCGCAGACTCTCGAGGTGAGAAAGGTCAATGCACGGTACCGAAGAGGCTAGCAATGATGGAAGGGTCAGAGTGTGTATAATCCATGGACTCAACATTGGTCATAAAGAACTCACATACTTATTGCAAAAATCTATTAGCTATCGAAACAAAGTACTACACGCATGCTCCTAGGGGGGTAGATTGGTAGGAAAAGACCATCGTTCGTCCCCGACCGCCACTCATAAGGAAGACAATCAATAAATACCTCATGCTCCAACTTCGTTAGATAACGGTTCACCATACGTGCATGCTACGGGAATCACAAACTTTAACACAAGTATTCTTACCAATCCACAATTACTCACAAGCATGACTCTAATATCACAATCTTAATATCGCAAAACTATTGCAAGGAATCAAACATATCATATTCAGTGATCTACAAGTTTTATGTAGGATTTTATGACTAACCATGTGAATGACCAATTCCTGTCAACTATCTAAATAGATATAAGCGAAGCATGAGAGTTTAATTCTTTCTGCAAAATATACGCCCACGCTCTAACAAATATAAGTGAAGCAAAAGAGCATTCTACAAATGGCGCTTTTCTATGTGTAGAGAAACAGGCAATACAAACTTCAAATGTTATAAGTGAAGCACATGAAGCATTCTATAAATCCATACTCAAAAGATATAAGTGAAGTGCAAAGAGCATTATATAAATCAACCGAGGACTATCTCATACCAGCATGGTGCATAAAATAATAAAGGAAATATAAACACAAAAGACGCTCCAAGATTTACACATATCATGTGATGAATTAAAATATAGCTCCAAGTAAAATTACCGGTGATCGTTGGAAGAGAGAGGGGATGGCTTCCGGGGCATCCCCAAGCTTAGTTGCTTGGGAGTCCTTGAATATTACCTTGGGGTGCCTCGGGCATCCCCAAGCTTAGGCTCTTACCGCTCCTTATTCCTTCATCCATCATGATCTCACCCAAAACTTGAAAACATCAATCACACAAAACTTAACAAAACCCTCGTGAGATCCGTTAGTATAATAAAACAAATCACCACTTTAAGTACTGGTGCAAACCCATTCATATTTTATTTTTGCATTGTGGCTACTGTATTATAACTTCTCCATGGCTTATACGACCGATAAAATCTATAGTTTCATCAAAACTAACAAAACAATGCATGAAAAACAGAATCTGTCTTAAATAGGACAGTGTGTAGTAATCTGAACATCTACCATACTTCTATAACTCAAAAAGTTCTGAAAAATTAGGAAAAAATAAACAATTTGCATAGCAGTACTGTGTAAAAAAATCAGAATTTTATCACATTCCAGTGAATTTAAACAATTTTGTTTCTAGGAATAAAAGTTTCTGTTTTTGCACCGCACATAACAAACAAGCAATCTAATCATCCTAAAGGAAAATCTTGACACGTTATTTTTATAATACAATGGATTTGTACAGGGGGGATAATTATTTTTGTTGAAATGTTTCTGTAATTCAAGATTTGCAATGTTTCCATGGGCATGAACAAAGTTCAAGGAGCTCCCCCACTTCAACGGTGCTCGTCCTTCTTACTTTCACTTTCCTTTTTGAAAACTTTTAGGTTTCCCTCTATATTTTTTGTTTTTAAACTTTTTAAAAGCACACAACAGAAGTAAATGTCTCTCTAAAACTTCCGGGTTGTCTCCCTGGCAGTGCTTTCTTTAAAGCCATTAAGTTAGGCATGAAGTGCTCAAGTAATTGATCCACCCGGATCCCAAGGTATATCAAAGTCAATTTTAATTAACAATGATTTGTAATTTAGTGGTGAGCACAAAGTAACATATATCATGCAACAACAAAGTCTAACTCTCTTCCTATGCATCGACATGTCATAAAAGAACAATTCATGCACACATAGTAAAGGCCGATGCATAGCATAAACAGTTTCTTGCAATTTTATCGTATTGGAAATATAGAGAGGCGCAGATGTAGTTCCTCTCCCATAATAATTGCAAGTAGGAGCATCAAGCATATGCATATTATATCTATCAAAATCATCATGTGTAATAGTAAAAGGCAACCCATCAATATAATCCTTAATAAGCGCAAACTTCTCCGATATAGTGTAGTTGGGAGAATTCAAAAAGATAATAGGACTAGCATGTGTGGGTGCAATAGCAACAATTTCATTCTTAAAAAAGGAAATATAGCAAGTTCATCTCCATAAGCATCATTCATATTGGCATCATGGCCACAAGCATAGCAAGCATCAATTTCATCAAAAAGGGATATTTCAAACGAATCCAAGGGATCATAGCAAGCATCATAGCATTCATCCTTCGGTAAGCACGAAGGGAAATTAAACAATGTATGGGATAAAGGGTTACTGTCATTAGAAGGTGGGCACAGGCGATCAATACGCTCTTCCTCCTTTTGTTCTCCGCTCTTCTCCTCATCTTTTTCATCCAATGAGCTCACAGTGTCATCAGTTTCTTCTTCCATAGTTTCCAGCAAAATATTAGTCTCTTCTTGGACAGCGGAGACTTTCTCAATAAATGCATCAATATCGGCATTGTATTCATAATTCTCATAACAATATTTAAGTATAGCAAAAATTTCAGGCCGATAAACATCATCATCAAAGGCTTCATACTTTTCAAACAAAGATTCAATTTCATAAGCACCCTTAAAAGCAATGAATTCTTCTATTCGTTCCACATCATAGTAATCATAAATACCATTAGCATAAGAAGCTGAGGTTTCATTATCATTAAATTTGCATGAAAAGGGAAGGTGTGGAGCCTTCATCCTAGAGCAACAAGTATAATCATATCTCAAGCATAGATCCCAAGCATACCAATGCAACATATGAATTTGATCCCATAACAATTTCCCTTTTTGAGCCAAGTGATAATCCCTAAAGTATTCACGTTGATCCAACATGTCTCCCATTATATAGTTGAATGGGGTTTTCTCAGGATTATTAAAGTAGTGCATAATATCTTTCACATAATGAGCATCGAGGGTTTTAGGAGGTTCCCCATCTCCATGAGTAGCAAGTACACCTAATTTTTTTGTATTTCGTGTTCCATATCCATAACTAAAGATAGAGAACAACTTAGAACAACAAATAAAATCTACTTATAATAAAGCAAACAAGCACACACGAGAATATTCACCCCACGCTATTGCTCCCCAGCAACGGTGCTAGAAAAAGGTCTTGATAACCCACAAGTATAGGGGATCAGTTGTAGCCTTTCTCGATAAATAAGAGTGTCGAACCCAACAAGGAGCTAAAGGCAGAACAAATATTCCCTCAAGTCCTATCGACCACCGATACAACTCTACGCACGCTTAATGTTCAGTTTACCTAGAACAAGTATGAAACAAGAAGTACTTTGTAGGTGTGATAGGATAGGTTTGCAAGATAATAAAGAGAACGTAAATAAAAGCTAGGGGCTGTTTAGATAAAGAAACAACAAAGTTAGTTTTAGTAGAGAGCTTTTTGTCACAAGAAAGTTATTTGTCCCTAGGAAATCGATAACTAGACCGGTAATCATTATTGCAATTTTATATGAGGGAGAGGCATAAGTTAACATACTTTCTCTTCTTGGATCATATGCACTTATGATTGGAACTCTAGCAAACATCCCTAACTACTAAAGATCATTAAGGTAAAACCCAACCATAGAATTAAAGTATCAAGTCCTCTTTATTCCCATACGCCATAACCCACTTATCCATGTTTGTGTTTCTATCACTCACGCAACGCAGACAATAAGCAAACCATGAACATATTGCAAACCCTACAGTAGGAATCCCTCACGCTTGCGCGACATGGAGAGCACCATAGGACAGCACCAATAATAAAACATGCAACTCAAACCAATCACGATCATCAATGAACCCATAGGACAAAACAGATCTACTCAAACATCATAGGATAGCCATACATCATTGGGAAATAATATATAGCGTTGAGCACCATGTTTAAGTAGAGATTACAACGGGGAGAAGAGGTGTTACACCGCTGCATAGAGGGGGAGAGAGTTGGTGATGATGGCGGCGAAGTTGTTGGTGTAGATCGCTGTCACGATGATCGCCCCGGCGACATTCTGATGCCACCGGGAGAGAGGGGGAGAGATCCCCCTCCTTCTTCTTCCTTGACCTTCCCCCTATATGGGAGAAGGGTTTCCCCTCTGGTCCATGGCCTCCATGGCGGCGGAGGGGCAAGATCCCCTCCGAGATTAGATCTCTCTCTCTCTCAGTTTCCTTCTGTTTCTGCGTTGCCAGATTCTGGCCTTTCACCATTTCTTAAATTCCAAGAGATCCGTATCTCCGATTGGGCTGAAATTGTAACACATTTTTATCCGGATATTAGCTTTCTTGCGGCGAAATAAGGGCACCAACCGCCTTACGGGGTGACCACAAGGTCCCAGGGCACGCCCTACCCCCTAGGGCGCGCCCCTTACCTTGTGGCCCCCTCGGGCATCGTCTCGCGTTGATTCTTTTTCCCAAAAATCACATATATTCCGAAAAAATCTCCGTAAGTTTTTATCGCGTTTGGACTTTGTTTGATATGTATTTTCTACAAAACAAAAAGCATGTAACAAAAAGGAACTGGCACTGGGCACTGGATCAATATGTTAGTCCCAAAAATAGTATAAAAAATGCGAAGAGTATATGAAAGTTGTATAATATTGGCATGGAACAACACAAAATTATAGATACGACGGAGACGTATCACTTGCCACCGTTGCTCGCACGCTAACATTGAGATACATGGTTTTAAAATTCTAGTAAATCAAAAACTCGTCTGAAATTCATGAAACTTGACATGCTATCATGGAATGGCATCAACATGCCGTGGTAAAAATATTGTCCCATTTGGGGCAGGTTTGAGTATAAGCTTCTCACAAACCAGAGTTTCTCACAACAAGCCTCATGGTTTCGGTAGGGAACGTGCCACCTTTGTGGACAAAATGATATCCGATGTCTCTTCTTGCTTCTAATTTTTTTTCTAGTGTCAACGTAGAACAACATGAGTTTTGTGCTAAATTTTGGGATTTTTTGGGGTTCGTTTGGACATTTTTATACATTAACTAAGTGTTCTATGCATTTATGTGCATAATTCATATTTGAACTATAGGCACATGCTCCAGTGCATATAAATGGGTTGAAAAATCAAATGTCCATCCTTGGTTGCATGCTTAGGTCCCATGCAACAAATGGGAATGAATGTCAAACACCTTTCCACCGTTGCTCGGGCACTAACATTGAGATACATGGTTTTTAAATTCTGATAAATCGAAAACTCGTTTGAAATTTATGAAACTTGGCACGCTATCATGGAACGGCATCAACATGCCGTTGTAAAAATATTGTCCCATTTGGAGCAGATTGGGGTATATGCTTCTCACAACAAGCCTCATGGTTGCGGTAGGGAATGTGTCACCTTTGTGTACGAAACGATATTCGTTGCCTCTTCTTGCTTTTAAATTTTTGTAGTGTCAACATAGAACAACACGAGTGTTGTGTTAAAATTTGGAATTTTTGGGGGTTCGTTTGGACATTTTATACATTAACTGAGTTTTCTATGCATTTATGTGCGTAATTCAAATTTGAACTACATGCACATGCTCCAGTGCAAAAAATGGGTTGACAAATCAAATATGTGTCCTTGGGTGCATGCTTAGGTCCCATGCAAGAAATGGAAATGAATTTTAAACACCATGGCACTGTTGCTTGCCGGCAAAACCTTGAGATACTTTGTTTTTAAATCCTAGTAAATCCAAAACTCGTCTGAAATTCATGAAACTTGGCATGCTATCATGGAATGGCACTCGACATGCTATGTTATTTTTCATGTCCAATTTTAGAGAAAGCGCACTCGAATAACAATCAACAAAGGCATTTTGAAACAAATAGCTGCCACTTTAACATCTCAAACGTTTGTATAATTTAAATCATGTGCGTTCTATTAACCATTCACGTGACGCCACGCGTCACACTTTTAATGGCTAGGAGGTGCCGTGCGGACAACTACTTGAGTAGACGGGAGGCGTGCAAGCGCGGTCCGCTGTGCAGGCTAACCGGGAGGTGTGCAAGCTGTCCTTCAATGCGCAGGCTCACTGGGAAGCGTGCGAGCTGTACGCTACGTAGGCTCACTTGGAAGCGAGCCCTTTGACTTCCATGGCCGCCCGTCTTGCTCGCATCCTCTCCATTAATGGTGCCCGAGCCACTGTTTAATACGGGCGGCCTTACTGTTTGCCTCCCATTCCCCTCCCGCATACCTCCACCAATGCCATGGCGCAGAAGGATCATCTGCCACTAGTCTTCCAGTTTGGTGAAGTCAACTTCGAGCCGGACGAAATGTTGGGGAACATAGTATTTCAAAAAAATCCTACGATCACGCAAGATCTATCTAGGAGAAGCATAGCAACGAGCGGGGAGAGTGTGTCCACGTACCGTCGTAGACCGAAAACGGAAGCGTTTAGTCACGCGGTTGATGTAGTCGAACGTCTTCGCGATCCAATCGATCAAGTACCGAACACACGACACCTCCGCGATCTGCACACGTACAGCTCGGTGACGTCCCTCGAACTCTTGATCCAGCTAAGGCCGAGGGAGAGTTTCGTCAGCACGACGGCGTGGTGACGGTGATGATGAAGTTACCGACGCAGGGCTTCGCCTAAGCACTACGACAATATGACCGAGGTGGAAATCTGTGGAGGGGGGCACCGCACACGGCTAAGAAATAAACTTGTGTGTCTATGGGGTGCCCCCTCCCCCGTATATAAAGGAGTGGAGGAGGGGGCCAGCCGGCCTCATGGGGCACGCCCCAAGGGGGGAATCCTACTCCTACTAGGAGTAGGTTCCCCGTTTTCCTAGTCCAACTAGGAGGGGAAGGAAAGAGGAAGAGGGAGAGAAGGAAAGGGGGGTCGCCGCCCCCCCCCCAATTCGGATTGGGCTTGGGGGGCGTGCGCCTCCACCTGGCCGCCTCCTCCTCTCTTCCACTAAAGCCCATGATGGCCCATTAAACCCCCGGGGGGTTCCAGTAACCCCCCGGTACTCCGGAAAATGCCCGAACCTATCTGAAACCTTTCCGGTGTCCAAACATAACCTTACAATATATCAATCTTTATGTCTCGACCATTTCGAGACTCCTCGTCATGTACATGATCACATCCGGGACTCCGAACAACCTTCGGTACATCAAAAAACATAAACTCATAATACCGATCGTCATCGAACGTTAAGCTTGCGGACCCTACGGGTTTGAGAACTATGTAGACATGACCGAGACTCATCTCTGGTCAATAACCAATAGCGGAACCTAGATGCTCATATTGGCTCCCACATATTCTACGAAGATCTTTATCGGTCAAACCGCATAACAACATACGTTGTTCCCTTTTTCATCGGTATGTTACTTTCCCGAGATTCGATCGTCGGTATCATCATACCAAGTTCAATCTCGTTACCGGCAAGTCTCTTTACTCGTTCCGTAATGCATCATCCCACAACTAACTCATTAGTCACATTGCTTGTAAGGCTTATAGTGATGTGCATTACCGAGAGCGCCCAGAGATACCTCTCCGACAATCAGAGTGACAAATCCTAATCTCGATCTATGCCAACTCAACAAACACCATTAGAGACACCTGAGAGCATCTTTATAATCACCCAGTTATGTTGTGACATTTGATATCACACTAAGTGTTCCTCCGGTATTCGGGAGTTGCATAATCTCATAGTCATAGGAACATGTATAAGTCATGAAGAAAGCAATAGCAATAAACTAAACGATGTAGCGACCAGACCTCAAATGGCCTGTGCTGCTGTGCACCAGTGTCATCCCTGGATCAGTAATGCTGACACGCACAGTACAAATGGAGGATATATAACAGAGTAGCAATCACACACTTATTACATCGAAAGATCTCCAAAGAGATTAAGTATGAAAACATGGCTTAAGGCCATCTAATAACGATAACAGCGGAAGACTTGGAAGATAAGTGAGTCCATCAACTCCAGCGGCATCACTGAGTATAAGACCACGACCTAAGGCACCTTACTCGTCGTCTGAAAAGTCTACAACATGAAACGTTGCAGCCCGAAAACGGGTCAGCACATAGAATATGCTGGCAATGTAACACATAGAGAACAATGAATAATAATGCTATACTATATGCATATATGGCTGGTGGAAAGCTCTATGGTTACAGTTTTGCGAAAAGCCAATTTTATCCTACTGCAAAGGAATAAATTTTATTTAACTATCATGGTAGTTGAAACATTGAGAAGGTACCTCCAACTCAATCCCAATTAAGTATCATCATTAACCCAACAAAATCAATTATAAGTATCACGGTGATGAGATTCAAATGATAATCCAGGTACTAGATACTCAAGTTGTCCATAACCGGGGACACGGCTAATCATGATCAGTTTGTACACTCTGCAGAGGTTTGCGCACTTTTCCCCACAAGACTCGATCGCCTCCGCTTGATTCTCGCACTACATGATGTTTGAGAAACGGATGACCGAGACACAGTCTTTCAGAAACAATCACTCTTTACTCTGGATGGACCGGTACACCTACTTTCCCCTACATCTGCTAGTCCACCTCTTCAAGAGATCCTGTAACCTACTCAGCTATGCTAGAGCCCATAACAGCTTGTGGCTGCACACAGAAGTTTCTAGCATGAATAATCTTATGATCCCTTTGAGCCTGGGTGGCGGACCTTATACATACAGACAACACTGGGTTCTCCAGGTGCCTCAATCCACCCAGATGTGAGTTTTAGTTGCCACCTTAAGTTGAACCATTATTAAACATCTCACATCTGTCATGAATATCACTCAAACCCAATCCACGTCTACGAGCATAGCATGGCAATATATTAGCAATGTAGAAGTAACTCCCAAGGGTTTGAATAGAAAACAGGTAATAGGTACTACCTCAACTACTTCCCAGTACCCACAGTTTAATTAGATCCTAATCATGCAATGTGTTTGAGGAAATAGATCTAATGCAATAAAACTGGGTATGAACGGGGTATGATCAAAGTGTTACTTGCCTTGCTGATGATCCGCAAAACCTAACGAGTCGAAGTAACAAGCGGCACACTCCGGGTACTCTATCGCAAACAAACAAGCATACAATCAGTACTCAACTAATGCACAGGTAAAACTCGAATGAAAGATCCAACCAGAAAGTTCAACTTAAGAACTCCGGTTTGCAAAAAGAATCAACTCGAAAGAAGCAACGAAAGTCAAACGGCGAAAGAAAGAAACTTCGTTTGCTAATCTGGATCTAGGTCAAATTTTACTGTAGCAAAAACTTGTTTGAGTAGGTTAAACGGAAAGAGAATTTCGAGACGAAACTCTAGGCGCTTGAATCGCCTGATTCCGATAAACGAGCGAGAAGTTAAACAGAATCGAAGATTCGATCAGAAATCAAATCTGAGAAAATAACGAGAAAATCCGACGAAAAAGAAAAACGGACGAACGGTTAAATAACGGACGTTCGTTAACAGAGAAAAACCGACGAACGCGTTCGTTAAAACGAACGGTTCGGTGAACGCTCGCAAAATTAGAAAACCGAAAAAAACCGATCTAGGGTTTTTTTTAAACAAAAGGGTTTTTTTTACAGAAAACCGGTCAACGACGGAAAACGGCCGGCGGCAGTACCTCGACGGCGGGCTCCTGCGAGGGGCTCCGGCGGGGGCGGGGTGCGGGGCTCGGGAAGGGCGCGAGGGGGCGGCGGCTTCCCGGCGGCGGCAGCGAGCGGGATGCGGGCGGGCGGCGGCGGCGATGTCGGCGGCGGCGGCTCGAGGTGAGGAGAGAGAGAGGGGGGTATTTAAGGAGGGGGGTGCGTCGGCGTGGGGAAGGGGGCACCCGAGGCGGCGGCGGCTTCCGTGCCCGGAACGGACTCCGGCGGCGAGCTCCCGTGCGGGAGGAGGAGAGGGCGCGGGCGGGCCGTCGGCTGGGCCTTTGGCCCAGTCGGCGCGGGCATTATTATTTTTAAATAAGTTCCACGGAAAATATTGCGTAGAAAAATAAATAAAAATCAAAAAAATATGAAATAAATTTTCCCCGTCTAGTTAGAAAATCTAGAATAGGGTGAACATTTTTAAAATCAAAAATAAATATTGTTGAAAACATGCAATATTTTTAATGCAATAAAAATTGCAAATAAAATCCAAATAATGTTTTTAACATTTTTCCTCCAGTATTTCAATTGTTTTGGAGAAGTCATATTTTCTCCTCTCGTTTATTTAAAATGAAATATTTTTCCGGAGAGAAAAAAATAATTAAAACCAAAATCCTCGTTGGAAAAATTAATTTGAAAAATTCGGGAAAATCCCCAACTCTCTCCGAGGGTCCTTGAGTTGCTTAGGATTTATCGAGGATTTGTCAAAATGCAACAAAACATGATATGCAATGATGATCTATGTATAACATTCCAAATTGAAAATTTGGGATGTTACAAACCTACCCCCCTTAAGATGAATCTCGCCCTCGAGATTCGGGTTGGCTAGAAAATAGGTGGGAGTGGTTTTTCCGTAGATCTTCCTCTCGCTCCCAGGTGGCTTCATCCTCCGTGTGGTGACTCCACTGGACTTTGCAAAACTTGATAACCTTGTTGCGGGTAACTCGGCTGGCATACTCGAGAATCTTAACTGGTTTCTCCTCATAAGTCAAATCACTTTCCAACTGAATCGCTTCTAGTGGCACAGTATCTCTTAGTGGTATCTCAGCCATCTCTGCGTGGCACTTCTTCAATTGCGAAACGTGAAATACATCATGAACTCCAGACAATCCTTCGGGTAATTCCAGCTTGTAAGCAACTTCTCCCATACGTTCCAACACTCTGTATGGTCCGATAAAACGGGGCGCTAACTTTCCTTTAACTCCAAAGCGCTTCACTCCTCGAAGTGGTGATACTCGAAGATACACTCTGTCTCCGACTTCGTGAACTGTTTCCTTTCGTTTAGAATCAGCATAACTCTTCTGTCTGGACTGGGCTACCTTGAGCCTATCGTGAATCATCCTCACTTTCTGTTCAGACTCCTTAATCAAATCTGGTCCAAACAACTGATGGTCTCCAACTTCGTCCCACAACAACGGTGTTCTACACCTCCTTCCGTACAAAGCTTCGAAAGGGGCCATCTTCAAACTGGTTTGATAACTGTTGTTATACGAAAACTCCGCATATGGCAAATTGTCGTCCCAACTAGATCCATAATCTAGTGCACATGCTCTCAACATGTCCTCCAAAATCTGGTTGACTCTCTCGGTCTGTCCATCTGTCTGCGGGTGAAATGCTGTACTAAATTCCAGCCTGGTTCCCAATGTTTCATGTAACTGCTTCCAAAACTTCGAGGTAAATTGGGTTCCTCTGTCTGATACAATGGTCCTCGGAACTCCATGCAAACATACTATCCTGGTCATGTATATCTTTGCCAACTTAGCACTGGAGTAAGTGGTCTTCACTGGAATGAAATGAGCCACTTTCGTCAAACGGTCGACTACAACCCATATCGAGTCATAGCCTGAACGAGTCCTGGGTAATCCCGTGATAAAATCCATGCCTATTTTATCCCACTTCCATTCGGGTATCGGCAATGGCTGTAGCAATCCTGCTGGCTTCTGATGCTCTGCCTTCACTCTCTGACATACATCACAAACTGCTACATACTCCGCAATATCCTTCTTCATTCCGGTCCACCAGA
The DNA here is from genome assembly GCF_002575655.3 of Aegilops tauschii subsp. strangulata. Taxonomy (NCBI): domain Eukaryota; kingdom Viridiplantae; phylum Streptophyta; class Magnoliopsida; order Poales; family Poaceae; genus Aegilops; species Aegilops tauschii. The sequence continues at coordinate 234,885,257 of NC_053039.3, forward strand.
AAGTATTCTTCAAATCCAAATACATCTTGGTATTTCCTGGGTGAATCGAGTACGGTGAATCATGGGCTTCTTGCAAAATCAACTTCCTGATCTCCCGATCATTTGGCACATATACGCGGTCCTCGAACCATAAGGTATCGTGCTCATCCTCACGAAATCCCTTGGCTTTTCCTTTGCTCATCTTCTCTTTTATCTCTTCAATCCCCTTGTCTGTCTTCTGAGCTTCTCTGATCCTTTCCATCAAGGTAGACTGAATCTCCAATGTCGCTAAATAGCCTCTTGGGACTATTTCCAAACATAGCTCACGTAGGTCCTCGGCAAACTCCTGAGGTAACTCTCCGGTCATGAGGGTGTTGACATGACTCTTGCGGCTCAACGCGTCTGCTACTACGTTAGCCTTTCCAGGGTGATAATGCAATCTCATATCATAGTCTTTGATGAGCTCCAACCATCTCCTCTATCTGAGGTTTAACTCCTTCTGCGTGAAAATGTACTTCAAACTCTTGTGATCCGTGTACACCTCACAATGGTTTCCGATGAGAAAATGTCTCCATGTTTTCAATGCATGCACCACGGCTGCTAATTCCAAATCGTGCGTAGCATAATTCTTCTCATGGGGTTTAAGTTGTCGTGAAGCATACGAAACAACTCTTCCTTCCTGCATAAGCACTGCTCCAAGTCCTCGACGAGAAGCGTCGCAATAAACTTCATAATCCTTGCCTTGATCTGGCAGAATCAACACTGGTGATGTAACCAATCGTTTCTTCAACTCTTGGAAACTAGCTTCACATTCCTTAGTCCAATTGAATTTGGTGTCCTTCTTCAATAGCTCAGTCATGGGCTTAGCAATCTTTGAGAAATTCTCGATAAATCTCCGGTAGTATCCTGCAAGTCCAAGAAAACTCCGGATTTCTCCAACTGTCGTGGGTGATTCCCAACTTGTCACTGTGTCAACCTTGGCAGGGTCTACTGCTATTCCTTCTCCAGAAATAACATGTCCAAGGAATCCAACTTCCTTCAGCCAAAACTCACATTTGCTGAACTTGGCATATAACTGATGTTCTCTGAGCTTCTCAGGTACCAATCGTAAATGCTCCTTATGCTCTTCTTCATCCTTGGAAAAGATTAAAATATCATCAATGAACACCACGACGAACTTATCCAAAAACTCCATAAACACTTTGTTCATCAGGTTCATGAAATAGGCAGGTGCGTTAGTCAGTCCAAATGACATAACGGTATACTCATACAATCCATATCTGGTGGTAAATGCCGTCTTGGGTATATCCTGCTCTCGAATCTTTAACTGATGGTATCCTGATCGTAGATCGATCTTGGAAAATACTTTAGCTCCTTGCAGGCGGTCAAACAAATCATTGATCATCGGCAGTGGGTACTTGTTTTTGATGGTCACCTCATTCAATCCTCGGTAATCAACAAGCATCCTCAGCGATCCATCTTTCTTCTCCACTAGAAGTACTGGTGATCCCCAAGGTGACGAACTTGGGCGAATATAACCTTTATCCAGTAACTCCTTGATCTGCTTCTTAATTTCCTCGAAATCCTTTGCGGGCATCCTGTACGGTCTCTTAGATATTGGCCCTGTGCCTGGCAAAAGTTCAATCAAAAACTCAATGTCTCTATCTGGTGGCATGCCTGGCAATTCTTCTGGAAATACATCCGGATAGTCCTTCACCACTGGTACTTCCTCCTGTACAACTCCTGATAAGGAATTCACTTGAGTCCTCTTCGGCATATGCCGGGATACATACTTGATCCGTTTTCCTTCCGGGGTGGTAAGCAAAATCGTCTTGCTGGCACAATCGATGTTTCCTCCATACAACGATAGCCAATCCATTCCCAAAATCACATCCAAACCTTGCGATTCCAAAACAATGAGGTCTGAGGGGAAAACATGCCTACCAATTGCCAACGGTATCTGAAAACATCCTTGAGTGGCCATATACTCTGCTCCTGGCGAGGTTACTAACATGGGGCTTTTGAGAACTTGGGTGGACATCTTAAACTTGTTTACGAATCCCCTTGATATGTATGAATGCGATGCACCAGTATCGAAAAGAACAGTTGCAGTAAATGACTTAACCAAAAACTTACCTATTACTGCATCAGGCTGAGCTTCAATCTCCTCCACGCTCACGTGGTTCACATGTCCTTTGTTGAACGGGTTCGGCTTCTTCCCAGAGCTTCCATTGCTAGTTCCATTTTGGGCTTCGGGACAATCAGTAGCATAATGTCCCGTCTTCTGGCACTTGAAACAAGTGATGTGACTTAGATCTCTCTTGGTTGGGGTAGATGGGTTGGTGCGGTTCTGTCCATTTCCTCCTCCATTCCCATTACCATTCTTGGAGCCATTATGGTTGTGCGAGCTACCTCCTCCATGGGTATGCTGAAACTGTCCTCCCGGCTTCGGGGTAAATCGTGGCTTCTGCTGGGCTCCAGAATTGTACTTCCCTTGTCCATACTTCCTCTTGCGGTTTTCAATCTGCTGTTGCTTCCCTTCAATCATGAGAGCTCTATCTACCAGCTCCTGGTAGTTATTGAAAGTGGTTACCATCAACTGCATACTCAGCTCATCATTCAATCCTTCCAGAAACTTATCCTGCTTGGCAGCATCCGTAGCAACGTCATCTGGTGCATAACGTGCTAACTTACTGAAATCCTCCACATACTGGCCTACGGTGCGTCCTCCTTGGCGCAGGTTGCGAAACTCACGCTTCTTCATAGCCATAGCTCCTGCTGAAACATGAGCTGTACGGAAAGCTTGCTGAAACTGGTCCCATGTGACAGTGTCAATAGGGTGCGTGGATGTATAATTCTCCCACCATGATGCTGCGGGTCCATCAAGCTGATGTGCGGCAAAACGCACTCTTTCCGCATCTGTGCATCCTGCAGTGGTCAACTCCCTTCCAACTTTGCGGAGCCAATCATCTGCTACAATCGGCTCGGTGCTACTGGAAAACACCGGCGGGTTTAGCCTTAAGAAACGGGCTAAGTGATCAACAGGTGGTGGCGGTGGCGGTGGGTTGTTGTTGTTGTTGCCTTGGTTCTGCACTAACACTTGCATCAGGGCATTCTGTTGCTGAATCAACTGGGTGATCTCTGACGGGAAAACAAATCCGGTGTCGCGTCTCGGAGGCATCTGATAGGTTTAGAAAAGATGAGAATTAAGAATAGAATGAGGTCTAGAGAGAAAACACTACCCATATGCTCATGAGACAAATTCAATCAATATCACTCAATCAATCCAAACAAGGCAAAACAATCGATCTAACTAGCGTTACAAAGTGCTTGAACTATACTATTAAATGGGGGAAAACTACTACTGATTTGGTGGTCTACTAAAAATTCTGATCCGTTGAAGACTCCATGATGTCTGCTCCAGCTTCATCGATCCATTCGTCTTCACTTGGTTCCAAGTCGGTGTCGTCGATGATGATGTAGTTATCCGGACAAGTGCATTCGTCGACTTCTGCTTTTGGCACTGGATTTCTCACGAATGCTCCAATCTTATTCTCCAGGTCGTCAATCTTCCCTACTAGTGCGTTGATTTCCTCCAAATAATCTTCGCGTGTAGTCTTGAGTTCTTCTTGGAGTTCCTTGATCTTCGTGAATGCCTTCTTCAGTTCTTCCTTGTCCGTGCACATCTGATTCTCCTGGCGTTGAATATGTTGGTTCTGCTCCTGGATGAAAGCTGCAATTGATCCATCCTTCTTGGTCTTGATCATCTCCCATTGCGCGTCTCGACGTCCACAAATTTGATAAATCGTATCCTTAAGCTCCTGGTGGTAGACTTCTCCAATGCGTCCCATGGCGATGTGTGCGGCCATGCTCTTCCCTAAACTCCAAGTTGGTGCTTCGAAAACCAATCTCATGGCACTAAACATCCTTCCTGGAATGATAACTTGAATCTTCCAGCTCTCCTCTTCAGGTAATGTAGCGTTGTAGGTTCCGGTGACGCTTGGTATTCCTATGTTCAAGTACTTGGTGACTTCCTTCAAATGTCGTCCAAACGGCGTGTCTTCATCTGGTTGCATGAACTTGCTCCTTGCATTCGCCATTCCTAAAAGAGTAGAAAGTGGAGAGGGGTCAGAAATGAGAAGAGAGAAGTTTTTCTAGGGCTTAAGCTTAGTGGTCGTGTCCTACAGTCAGCGTGTGCTCTGATACCAACTTTGTAGCGACCAGACCTCAAATGGCCTGTGCTGCTGTGCACCAGTGTCATCCCTGGATCAGTAATGCTGACATGCACAGTACAAATGGAGGATTTATAATAGAGTAGCAATCACACACTTATTACATCGAAAGATCTCCAAAGAGATTAAGTATGAAAACATGGCTTAAGGCCATCTAATAACGATAACAGCGGAAGACTTGGAAGATAAGTGAGTCCATCAACTCCAGCGGCATCACTGAGTATAAGACCACGACCTAAGGCACCTTACTCGTCGTCTGAAAAGTCTGCAACATGAAACGTTGCAGCCCGAAAACGGGTCAGCACATAGAATATGCTGGCAATGTAACACATAGAGAACAATGAATAATAATGCTATACTATATGCATATATGGCTGGTGGAAAGCTCTATGGTTACAGTTTTGCGAAAAGCCAATTTTATCCTACTGCAAAGGAATAAATTTTATTTAACTATCATGGTAGTTGAAACATTGAGAAGGTACCTCCAACTCAATCCCAATTAAGTATCATCATTAACCCAACAAAATCAATTATAAGTATCACGGTGATGAGATTCAAATGATAATCCAGGTACTAGATACTCAAGTTGTCCATAACCGGGGACACGGCTAATCATGATCAGTTTGTACACTCTGCAGAGGTTTGCGCACTTTTCCCCACAAGACTCGATCGCCTCCGCTTGATTCTCGCACTACATGATGTTTGAGAAATGGATGACCGAGACATAGTCTTTCAGAAACAATCACTCTTTACTCTGGATGGACCGGTACACCTACTTTCCCCTACATCTGCTAGTCCACCTCTTCAAGAGATCCTGTAACCTACTCAGCTATGCTAGAGCCCATAATAGCTTGTGGCTGCACACGGAAGTTTCTAGCATGAATAATCTTATGATCCCTTTGAGCCTGGGTGGCGGACCTTATACATACAGACAACACTGGGTTCTCCAGGTGCCTCAATCCACCCAGATGTGAGTTTTAGTTGCCACCTTAAGTTGAACCATTATTAAACATCTCACATCTGTCATGAATATCACTCAAACCCAATCCACGTCTACGAGCATAGCATGGCAATATATTAGCAACGTAGAAGTAACTCCCAAGGGTTTGAATAGAAAACAGGTAATAGGTACTACCTCAACTACTTCCCAGTACCCACAGTTTAATTAGATCCTAATCATGCAATGTGTTTGAGGAAATAGATCTAATACAATAAAACTGGGTATGAACGGGGTATGATCAAAGTGTTACTTGCCTTGCTGATGATCCGCAAAACCTAACGAGTCGAAGTAACAAGCGGCACACTCCGGGTACTCTATCGCAAACAAACAAGCATACAATCAGTACTCAACTAATGCACAGGTAAAACTCGAATGAAAGATCCAACCAGAAAGTTCAACTTAAGAACTCCGGTTTGCAAAAAGAATCAACTCGAAAGAAGCAACGAAAGTCAAACGGCGAAAGAAAGAAACTTCGTTTGCTAATCTGGATCTAGGTCAAATTTTACTGTAGCAAAAACTTGTTTGAGTAGGTTAAACGGAAAGAGAATTTCGAGACGAAACTCTAGGCGCTTGAATCGCCTGATTCCGATAAACGAGCGAGAAGTTAAACAAAATCGAAGATTCGATCAGAAATCGAATCTGAGAAAATAACGAGAAAATCCGACGAAAAAGAAAAACGGACGAATGGTTAAATAACGGACGTTCGTTAACAGAGAAAAACCGACGAACGCGTTTGTTAAAACGAACGGTTCGGTGAATGCTCGCAAAATTAGAAAACCAAAAAAAAACGATCTAGGGTTTTTTTTAAAACAAAAGGGTTTTTTTTTACAGAAAACCGGTCAACACGGAAAACGGCCGGCGGCAGTACCTCGACGGCGGGCTCCGGCGAGGGGCTCCGGCGGGGGCGGGGCTTGGCGGCGGGGTGCGGGGCTCGGGAAGGGCGCGAGGCGGCGGCGAGGGGGCGGCGGCTTCCCGGCGGCGGCGGCGAGCGGGATGCGGGCGGGCGGCGGCGGCGATGTCGGCGGCGGCGGCTCGAGGTGAGGAGAGAGAGAGGGGGGTATTTAAGGAGGGGGGGTGCGTCGGCGTGGGGAAGGGGGCACCCGAGGCGGCGGCGGCTTCCGTGCCCGGAACGGACTCCGGCGGCGAGCTCCCGTGCGGGAGGAGGAGAGGGCGCGGGCGGGCCGTCGGCTGGGCCTTTGGCCCAGTCGGCGCGGGCATTTTTTTTAAATAAGTTCCGCGGAAAATATGCGTAGAAAAATAAATAAAACTCAGAAAAATATGAAATAAATTTTCCGCGTCTAGTTAGAAAATCTAGAATAGGGTGAACATTTTTAAAATCAAAAATAAATATTTTTGAAAACATGCAATATTTTTAATGCAATAAAAATTGCAAATAAAATCCAAATAATGTTTTTAACATTTTTCCTCCAGTATTTCAATTGTTTTGGAGAAGTCATATTTTCTCCTCTCGTTTATTTAAAATGAAATATTTTTCTGGAGAGAAAAAAATAATTAAAACCAAAATCCTCGTTGAAAAAATTAATTTGAAAAATTCGGGAAAATCCCCAACTCTCTCCGAGGGTCCTTGAGTTGCTTAGGATTTATCGAGGATTTGTCAAAATGCAACAAAACATGATATGCAATGATGATCTATGTATAACATTCCAAATTGAAAATTTGGGATGTTACAAACGATCATAGTGCTAAGCTAACGGATGGGTCATGTGATACGTCTCCAACGTATCTATAATTTTTGATTGTTCCATGCTATTATATATTCTGTTTTGGATGTTTAATGGGCTTATTTATACACTTTTATATTATTTTTTGGACTAACATATTAACCCAAGGCCCAGTGCAAATTGCTGTTTCTTTGCCTATTTCAATGTTTCGCAGAAAAAAGAATATCAAACGGAGTCCAAACGAAAGGAAACCTTTGGGAGCGTGATTTTTGGAACAAACGTGATCCAGAGGACTTGGAGTGGACGTCAAGAAACGAACGAGGAGGCCACGAGGCAGGGGGCGCGCCCTCCACCCTCGTGGGCCCCTCGTGGCTCCACCGACCTACTTCTTCCTCCTATATATACCTATGTACCTCGAAACCATCGAGGGGCACCACAAAAACATAATTCCACCGCCGCAACCTTCTGTACCCGTGAGATCCCATCTTGGGGCCTTTTCCGGCGCTCCGCCCGAGGAGGAATCGATCACGGAGGGCTTCTACATCAACACCATAGCCTCTCCGATGATGTGTGAGTAGTTTACCACAGACCTTCGGGTCCATAGTTATTAGCTAGATGGATTCTTCCCTCTCTTTGGATCTCAATACAAAGTTCTCCTAGATCTTCTTGGAGATCTATTCGATGTAACTCTTTTTTGCGGTGTGTTTGTCGAGATCCGATGAATTGTGGGTTTATGATCAAGATTATCTATGAACAATATTTGAATCTTCTCTGAATTCTTTTATGCATGATTGGTTATCTTTGCAAGTCTCTTCGAATTATCAGTTTGGTTTGGCCTACTAGATTGATCTTTCTTGCAATGGGAGAAGTGCTTAGCTTTGGGTTCAATCTTGCGTTGCTCGATCCCAGTGACAGTAGGGGAAACGACACGTATTGTATTGTTGCCATCGAGGATAAAAAGATGGGGTTCATATCATATTGCTTGAGTTTATCCCTCTACATCATGTCATCTTACCTAATGTGTTACTCTGTTCTTATGAACTTAATACTCTAGATGCATGCTGGATAGCGGTCGATGTGTGGAGTAATAGTAGTAGATGCAGGCAGGAGTCGGTCTACTTGTCACGGACGTGATGCCTATATACATGATCATGCCTAGATACTCTCATAATTATGCACTTTTCTATCAATTGCTCGACAGTAATTTGTTCACCCATCGTAATACTTATGCTATCTTGAGAGAAGCCACTAGTGAAACCTATGGCCCCCGGGTCTATTTTCCATCATCTTAATCTCCCGACGACTAGCTATTTCTGGCGCCGTTTATTTTGCTTTATTTACTTTCAATCTTTATCATAAAATACGAAAAATATTATCTTATCATCTCTAGCAGATCTTGAAGGAAATATGCCCTAGAGGCAATAATAAAGTTATTATTTATTTCCTTATATCATGATAAATGTTTATTATTCATGCTAGAATTGTATTAACCGGAAACATAATACATGTGTGAATACATAGACAAACAGAGTGTCACTAGTATGCCTCTACTTGACTAGCTAGTTAATCAAAGATGGTTATGTTTCCTAGCCATAGACATGAGTTGTCATTTGATTAACGGGATCACCTCATTAGGAGAATGACGTGATTGACTTGACCCATTCCGTTAGCTTAGCACCCGATCGTTTAGTATGTTGCTATTGCTTTCTTCATGACTTATACATGTTCCTATGACTATGAGATTATGCAACTCCCGTTTACCAGAGGAACACTTTGTGTGCTACCAAACGTCACAACGTAAATGGGTGATTATAAAGGTGCTCTACAGGTGTCTCCAAAGGTACTTGTTGGGTTGGCGTATTTCGAGATTAGGATTTGTCACTCCGATTGTCGGAGAGGTATCTCTGGGCCCACTCGGTAATGCACATCACTATAAGCCTTGCAAGCATTGTGACTAATAAGTTAGTTGCGGGATGATGTGTTACGGAACGAGTAAAGAGACTTGCCGGTAACGAGATTGAACTAGGTATCAAGATACCGACGATCAAATCTCGGGCAAGTAACATACCGGTGACAAAGGGAACAACGTATGTTGTTATGCGGTCTGACCGGTAAAGATCTTCGTAGAATATGTGGGAGCCAATATGGGCATCCAGGTCCCGCTATTGGTTATTGATCGGAGACGTGTCTCGGTCATGTCTGCATAGTTCTCGAACCCGTAGGGTCCGCACGCTTAACGTTACGATGACAGTTTTATTGAGTTTTGATGTACCGAAGGAGTTCGGAGTCCCGGATGAGATCGGGGATATGACGAGGAGTCTCGAAATGGTCGAGACGTAAAAATCGATATATTGGACGACTATATTCAGACTTCGGAAAGGTTCCGAGTGATTCGAGTATTTTTCGGAGTACCGGAGAGTTACGGGAATACGTATTGGGCCTTATTGGGCCATACGGGAAAGAAGAAAAAGGGCCTCAAGGGTGGCCGCACCCCTCCCCTTGGTCTCGTCCGAATTGGACTAGGGAAGGGGGGCGCCCCCTTCCTTCCTTCTCTTTTTCCCTTCCTCTTTTCCTATTCCATATGGGAGGTGGAATCCTACTAGGACTAGGGAGTCCTAGTAGGACTCCACACTTGGTGCGCCCCCTCCTAGGGCCGGCCTCCTCCTCCCTTGCTCCTTTATATACGGGGGCAGGGGGCACCCCAGAGACACAACAATTGATCCTTGAGATCTCTTAGCCGTGTGCGGTGCCCCCCTCCACCATATTACACCTCGATAATACCGTTGCGGAGCTTAGGCGAAGCCCTGCGTCGGTGAAACATCATCATCGTCACCACGCCGTCGTGCTGACGAAACTCTCCCTCAACACTCGGCTGGATCGGAGTTCGAGGGACATCATCGAGCTGAACGTGTGTAGAACTCGGAGGTGTCGTACGTTCGGTACTTGATCGGTCGGATCGTGAAGACGTATGACTACATCAACCGCGTTGTGATAACGCTTCCGCTGTCGGTCTACGAGGGTACGTGGACAACACTCTCCCCTCTCGTTGCTATGCATCACCATGATCTTGCGTGTGCGTAGGAATTTTTTTGAAATTACTACGTTCCCCAACAGTGGTATCAGAGCCTGGTTTTATGCGTTGATGCTATGCACGAGTAGAACACAAGTGAGTTGTGGGCGATATAAGTCATACTGCTTACCAGCATGTCATACTTTGGTTCAGCGGTATTGTGAGATGAAGCGGCCCGGACCGACATTACGCGTACGCTTACGCGAGACTGGTTTCACCGTTGCGAGCACTCGTTGCTTAAAGGTGACTGGCGGGTGTCTGTCTCTCTCACTTTAGTTGAACCGAGTGTGGCTACGCCCGGTCCTTGCGAAGGTTAAAACAGCACCAACTTGACAAACTATCGTTGTGGTTTTGATGCGTAGGTAAGAACGGTTCTTGCTAAGCCCGTAGCAGCCACGTAAAACTTGCAACAACAAAGTAGAGGACGTCTAACTTGTTTTTGCAGGGCATGTTGTGATGTGATATGGTCAAGACATGATGTGATATAATTTGTTGTATGAGATGATCATGTTTTGTAACCGAGTTATCGGCAACTGGCAGGAGCCATATGGTTGTCGTTTTATTGTATGCAATGCAATCGCCATGTAATAGTTTTACTTTATCACTAAGCGGTAGCGATAGTCGTAAAAGCAATTAGTTGGCGAGACGACAACGATACTACGATGGAGATCAAGGTGTCGCGCCGGTGACGATGGTGATCATGACGGTGCTTCGGAGATGGAGATCACAAGCACAAGATGATGATGGCCATATCATATCACTTATATTGATTGCATGTGATGTTAATCCTTTATGCATCTTATCTTGCTTTGTTTGACGGTAGCATTATAAGATGATCCTTCACTAAATTATCAAAGTATAAGTGTTCTCCCTGAGTATGCACCGTTGCGAAAGTTCTTCGTGCTGAGACACCACGTGATGATCGGGTGTGATAGGCTCTACGTTCAAATACAACGGGTGCAAAACAGTTGCACACGCGGAATACTCAGGTTAAACTTGACGAGCCTAGCATATAACAGATATGGCCTCGGAACACGGAGACCGAAAGGTCGAGCGTGAATCATATAGTAGATATGATCAACATAGTGATGTTCACCGTTGAAACTACTCCATCTCACGTGATGATCGGACATGGTTTAGTTGAGATGGATCACGTGATCACTTAGAGGATTAGAGGGATGTCTATCTAAGTGGGAGTTCTTAAGTAATATGATTAATTGAACTTAAATTTATCATGAACTTAGTCCTGATAGTATTTTGCAAATTATGTTGTAGATCAATAGCTCGCGTTGTTGCTTCCCTGTTTTATTTTTGATATGTTCCTAGAGAAAATTATGTTGAAAGATGTTAGTAGCAAAGATGCGGATTGGATCCGTGATCTGAGGATTATCCTCATTGCTGCACAGAAAAATTATGTCCTTGATGCACCGCTAGGTGACAGACCTATTGCAGGAGCAGATGCAGACGTTATGAACGTTTGGCTAGCTCAACATGATGACTACTTGATAGTTTAGTGCACCATGCTTAACGGCTTAGAATCGGGACTTCAAAGACGTTTTGAACGTCATGGACCATATGAGATGTTCCAGGAGTTGAAGTTAATATTTCAAGCAAATACCCGAGTTGAGAGATATGAAGTCTCCAACAAGTTCTATAGCTAAAAGATGGAGGAGAATCGCTCAACTAGTGAGCATGTGCTCAGATTGTCTGGGTACTACAATCGCTTGAATCAAGTGGGAGTTAATCTTCCAGATAAAGTAGTGATTGACAGAATTCTCTAGTCACCATCACCAAGTTAGTAGAACTTCGTGATGAACTATAGTATGCAAGGGATGACGAAAGTAATTCCCGAGCTCTTCGTGATGCTGAAATCAACGAAGGTAGAAATCAAGAAAAACATCAAGTGTTGATGGTTGACGAGACCACTAGTTTCAAGAAAAGGGTAAAGGGAAGAAGGGGAACTTCAAGAAGAACGGCAAGCAAGTTGTTGCTCAAGTGAAGAAGCCTAAGTCTGGTCCTAAGCCTGAGACTAAGTGCTTCTACTGCAAAGGGACTGGTCACTGGAAGCGGAACTACCCCAACTATTTGGTAGATAAGAAGGATGGCAAAGTGAACAAAGGTATATTTGATATACAGATTATTGATGTGTACTTTACTAGTGTTTATAGAAACCCCTCGGTAATTGATACTGGTTCAGTTGCTAAGAGTAGTAACTCGAAACGGGAGTTGCAGAATAAACAGAGACTAGTAAAAGTGAACAAAGGTATATTTGATATACAGATTATTGATGTGTACTTTACTAGTGTTTATAGCAACCCCTCGGTAATTGATATTGGTTCAGTTGCTAAAGAGTAGTAACTCGAAAACGGGAGTTGCAGAATAAACAGAGACTAGTAAAAGGCGAGGCGACGATGTGTGTTGGAAGTAGTTCCAAGATTGATATGATCATCATCGCACACTCCCTGTACTTTCGGGATTAGTGTTGAAACTAAATAAGTGTTATTTGGTGTTTGCGTTGAGCATGAATATGATTTGATCATGTGTATTGCAATACGGTTATTCATTTAAATTAGAGAACAATTGTTGTTCTGTTTACATGAATAAAACCTTCTATGGTCATACACACCAACGAAAATGGTTTGTTGGATCTCGATCGTAGTGATACACATATTCATAATATTGAAGCCAAAAGATGCAAAGTTAATAATGATAGTGCAACTTATTTGGGGCACTGCCGTTTAGGTCATATTGGTGTATAGCGCATGAAGAAACTCCATACTGATGGGATTTTGGAATCACTTGATTATGAATCACTTGATGCTTGCGAACCGTGCCTCATGGGCAAGATGACTAAAACGCCGTTCTCCGGAACTATGGAGAGAACAACAGATTTGTTGGAAATCATACATACAAATGTATGTGGTCCGATGAATATTGAGGCTCGTAGCAGTTATCATTATTTTCTGACCTTCACAGATGATTTGAGCAGATATGGGTATATCTACTTAATGAAACAAGAGTCTGAAACATTTGAAAAGTTCATATAATTTCAGAGTGAAGCAGAAAATCATCGTAACAAGAAAATAAAGTTTCTACGATCTGATCGTGGAGAAGAGTATTTAAGTTACGAGTTTGGCCTTCAGTTAAAACAATGTGGAATAGTTTCACAAATTCATGCCACCTGGAACACCACAGCATAATGGTGTGTCTGAACGTCATAACCGTACTTTATTGGATATAGTGCAATCTATGATGTCTCTTACTGATTTACCGCTATCGTTTTGGGGTTATGCTTTAGAGACGGCTGCATTCACGTTAAATAGGGCACCATCAAAATCCATTGAGACGACGCCTTATGAACTGTGGTTTGGCAAGAAACCAAAGTTGTCGTTTCTTAAAGTTTGGGGCTGCGATGCTTATGTGAAGAAACTTCAACCTGATAAGCTCGAACCCAAATCGGAGAAATGTGTCTTCATAGGATACCCAAAGGAGACTGTTGGGTATACCTTCTATCACAGATCCGAAGGCAAAACTTTTGTTGCTAAATTCGGAAATTTTCTAGAGAAGGAGTTTCTCTCGAAAGAAGTGAGTGGGAGGAAAGTAGAACTTGATGAGGTAACTATACCTGCTCCCTTATTGGAAAGTAGTTCATCACAGAAACCAGTTTCTGAGACACCTACACCAATTAGTGAGGAAGTTAATGATGATGATCATGAAACTTCAGATCAAGTTATTACTGAACCTCGTAGATCAACCAGAGTAAGATCCGCACCAGAGTGGTACGGTAATCCTGTTCTGGAAGTTATGTTACTAGACCATGACGAACCTACGAACTATGAAGAAGCGATGGTGAGCCCAGATTCCGCAAAATGGCTTGAGGCCATGAAATCTGAGATGAGATCCATGTATGAAGAACAAAGTATGGACTTTGATTGACTTGCCCAATGATCGGCGAGCCATTGAGATTAAATGGATCTTCAAGAGGAAGACGGATGCTGATAGTAGTGTCACTATCTACAAAGCTAGAATTGTCGCAAAAAGGTTTTCGACAAGTTCAAGATGTTGAATACGATGAGAGTTTCTCACTCGTATCTATGCTTAACTCTGTCTGAATCATGTTAGCAATTGCCGCATTTTATGAAATCTGGCAAATGGATAAACAAAACTGCATTCCTTAATGGATTTATTAAAGAAGAGTTGCATATGATGCAACCAGAAGGTTTTGTCAATCTTAAAGGTGCTAACAAAATATGCAAGCTCCAGCGATCCATCTATGGACTGGTGCAAGTATCTCGGAGTTGGAATATACGCTTTGATAAGTTGATCAAAGGATATAGCTTTATACAGACTTGCGGTGAAGCCTGTATTTACAAGAAAGTGAGTGGGAGCACTACAACATTTCTGATAAGTATATGTGAATGACATATTGTTGATCAGAAATAATGTAGAATTATTCTGCAAAGCATAAAGGAGTTTTTCAAAGAAAGACCTCGGTGAAGCTGCTTACATATTGAGCATCAAGATCTATAGAGATAGATCAAGACGCTTGATAAGTTTTTTTTCAATGAGTACATACCTTAACAAGATTTTGAAGTGGTTCAAAATAGAACAGTCAAAGAAAGAGTTTCTTGCCTGTGTTACAAGGTGTGAAATTGAGTAAGACTCAAAACCCGACCACGGCAGAAGATAGAAAAAGAATGAAAGTCATTCCCTATGCCTCGGCCATAGGTTCTATAAAGTATGCCATGCTGTGTACCAGATCTATTGTATACCCTACACTGATTTTGGCAAGGGAGTACAATAGTGATCTAGGAGTAGATCACTGGACAGCGGTCAAAATTATCCTTACTGGAATAAGGATATGTTTCTCGATTATGGAAGTGACAAAAGGCTCATCGTAAAAGGTTACGTCGATGCAAGTTTTGACACTAATCTAGATGACTCTAAGTCTCGGTCTAGATACATATTGAAAGTGGGAGCAATTAGCTAGAGTAGCTCCATGCAGAGCATTGTAGACATAGAAATTTGCAAAATACTTACGGATCTGAATGTGACAGACCCGTTGACTAAAATTATCTCACAAGCAAAACATGATCACACCTTAGTACTCTTTGGGTGTTAATCACATAGCGATGTGAACTAGATTACTGACTCTAGTAAACCTTTTGGGTGATGGTCACATGACGATGTGAACTATGGGTGTTAATCACATGGTGATGTGAACTATTGATGTTAAATCACATGGCGATGTGAACTAGATTATTGACTCTAGTGCAAGTGGGAGACTGAAGGAATTATGCCCTAGAGGCAATAATAAAGTTATTATTTATTTCCTTATATCATGACAAATGTTTATTATTCATGCTAGAATTGTATTAACCGGAAACATAATACATGTGTGAATACATAGACAAACAGAGTGTCACTAGTATGCCTCTACTTGACTAGCTAGTTAATCAAAGATGGTTATGTTTCCTAGCCATAGACATGAGTTGTCATTTGATTAACGGGATCACCTCATTAGGAGAATGACGTGATTGACTTGACCCATTCCGTTAGCTTAGCACCCGATCGTTTAGTATGTTGCTATTGCTTTCTTCATGACTTATACATGTTCCTCTGACTATGAGATTATGCAACTCCCGTTTACCAGAGGAACACTTTGTGTGCTACCAAACGTCACAACGTAAATGGGTGATTATAAAGGTGCTCTACAGGTGTCTCCAAAGGTACTTGTTGGGTTGGCGTATTTCGAGATTAGGATTTGTCACTCCGATTGTCGGAGAGGTATCTCTGGGCCCACTCGGTAATGCACATCACTATAAGCCTTGCAAGCATTGTGACTAATAAGTTAGTTGCGGGATGATGTGTTACGGAACGAGTAAAGAGACTTGCCGGTAACGAGATTGAACTAGGTATCGAGATACCGACGATCAAATCTCGGGCAAGTAACATACCGGTGACAAAGGGAACAACGTATGTTGTTATGCGGTCTGACCGATAAAGATCTTCGTAGAATATGTGGGAGCCAATATGGGCATCCAGGTCCCGCTATTGGTTATTGATCGGAGACGTGTCTCGGTCATGTCTGCATAGTTCTCGAACCCGTAGGGTCCGCACGCTTAACGTTACGATGACAGTTTTATTGAGTTTTGATGTACCGAAGGAGTTCGGAGTCCCGGATGAGATCGGGGATATGACGAGGAGTCTCGAAATGGTCGAGACGTAAAAATCGATATATTGGACGACTATATTCGGACTTCGGAAAGGTTCCGAGTGATTCGGGTATTTTTCGGAGTACCGGAGAGTTACGGGAATACGTATTGGGCCTTATTGGGCCATACGGGAAAGAAGAAAAAGGGCCTCAAGGGTGGCCGCACCCCTCCCCTTGGTCTGGTCCGAATTGGACTAGGGAAGGGGGGCGCCCCCTTCCTTCCTTCTCTTTTTCCCTTCCTCTTTTCCTATTCCATATGGGAGGTGGAATCCTACTAGGACTAGGGAGTCTGTGACGCCCCCGATTTGACCGTACACTAATCATGCACGCAAATGTGTACGATCAAGATCAGGGACTCACGGGAAGATATCACAACACAACTCTACAACATAAATAAGTCATACAAGCATCATAATACAAGCCAGGGGCCTCGAGGGCTCGAATACAATTGCTCGATCATAGACGAGTCAGCGGAAGCAACAATATCTGAGTACAGACATAAGTTAAACAAGTTTGCCTTAAGAAGGCTAGCACAAAAGTAGCAACGATCGAAAAGGCAAGGCCTCCTGCCTGGGACCTCCTAACTACTCCTCGAAGCCGAACTCCATGTAGAATCATCCTCGGGATCTCTAGCTCCTGGACTCCAGCATCTGATTGCGACGATCCGGTATAGAAAGGGGAAAAGAGGGAGAAAAGCAACCGTGAGTACTCATCCAAAGTACTCGCAGGCAAGGAGCTACACTACATATGCATGGGTATATGTGTAAAGGGGCATATCAGTGGACTGAACTGCAGAATGCCAGAATAAAAGGGGGATAGAGAGTAGATTGAAGTCCTCCAAGTAGCATCGCATAGCATAATCCTACCCGGCGATCCCCTCCTCGTCGCCCTGTTAGAGAGCGATCACCGGGTTGTATCTGGCACTTGAAAGGGTGTGTTTTATTAAGTATCCAGTTCTAGTTGTCATAAGGTCAAGGTACAACTCCGGGTCGTCCTTTAACCGAGGGACACGGCTATTCGAATAGATAAACTTCCCTGCAGGGGTGCACCACATAACCCAACACGCTCGATCCCATTTGGCCGGACACACTTTTCTGGGTCATGCCCGGCCTCGTAAGATCAACACGTCGCAGCCCCACCTAGGCTCAACAGAGAGGTCAGCACGCCGGTCTAACCCTATGCGCGCAGGGGTCTGGGCCCATCGCCCTATGCACACCTGCACGTTGCGTACGCGGCCGGAAGCAGACCTAGCCCCCTTAATACAAGCGCGAGCTTACGGTCCAATGCGGCGCGCGCCACTCAGTTGCTGACGTCAAGAAGTGCTTCGGCTGATACCACGACGTCGGGATACCCATAACTACTCCCGCGTAGATGGTTAGTGCGTATAGACCAAATGGCCAGACTCAGATCAAATACCCAGAACTCGTTAAGCGTGTTATTTATCCGCGAACGCCGACCAGGGCCAGGCCCACCTCTCTCCTAGGTGGTCTCAACCTGCCCTGTCGCTCCGCCACAAAGTAATAGTCGGGGGCCGTCAGGAACCCAGGCCCACCTCTACCGGGGTGGAGCCACCTGTCCTTTCAGCCCCCTCATCAGAATCACTTGCGGGTACTCAACGAGCCAACCCGACTTTAGTCACCACATGTGTCATGTCTATAAAGTATATAGTATATACCCGTGATCACCTCCCGAAGTGATCACGGCCCAGTAGTATAGCATGGCAGATGGACAAGAGTGTAGGGCCACTGATGGAACACTAGCATCCTATACTAAGCAGTAGGATAGCAGGTAAGGGTAACAACTGTAGCAACAATGACAGGCTATGCATCAGGATAGGATTAACGGAAAGCAGTAACATGCTACACTACTCTAATGCAAGCAGTATAGAGAAGAATAGGTGATATCTGGTGATCAAGGGGGGGCTTGTCTGGTTGCTCTGGCAAGTAGGAGGGGTCGTCAACTCCGTAGTCGAACTGGGCAGCAGCAGTGTCGGTCTCGTAGTCTACCAGAGAGAATAGGGGGGAAGAAACAGTAAATACAATGCAAACATAAGCATGACGATGCGTGACATGACAATGAGCGGTGCTAGGTGTGTTCTAACGCGACAGTAGGTGGTACCGACGAAGGGGGGGAACATCCGGGAAGTATTCCCGATGTTTCGCGTTTTCGGACAAACGGACCGGAGGGGGAAAGTTGCGAGTTCGATAGGTTAGGGAGGTGTGGTGGACGAACGGACTGCGAATCCGGATTCATCTCGTCATTCTGAGCAACTTTCATGTTGAAAATATTTTAATCCGAGTTACGGATTAAAAGATATGATTTTCTAAAGATTTTTATTAATTTCTGGAATTTAATTAATTATTTAATTTAATTCGAAAATGGATTTATGACATCAGCATGATGTCATGCTGACGTCAGCAGTCAACGTTGACCGTTGACCTGGTCAACCTGACAGGTGGGTCCCACCTGTTAGTGACTCTTAGCTAATTAACTACTGTGTAATTAAATTAACTAACTAATTAGATTAATTTAAACAGGATTAATTAACTTAATTAATTAATTAGATTTATTTTTATTATTTGCTTTATTTATATTTATATTTTTATTTATTAATTAATTAACTTATTATTATTATTATTATTATTATTTATTTTTAATCATTTTCATTTTCTTTCTTTTCGTTCTGTGGGCGCGGGGGCCCACCTGTCTGTGGCCCAAGGGGCCAATCGGGCGCGGGCGATGGGCGCTGGGCGCCAGCGGGCACGGCAGGCGTCAGCCCGTTTGGGCAACCGCCGAGGCCAGTGGAGGCGCCGGCGGCTGCGGCGAGCAGGCGCGATGGAGGCGGCGACGAAGCGAGCAGGGCCGCGGCAGTAGCGGGTGCGAGCGGGGCTGGTGGCCTAGTGCGGCAGTGGAGGCAGAGCCGACGAGGCCATGGCCCGTGTGGCCAGCGGCCACGGTCGGGACTCCAGTGCGGCAGAGGTGTTGCGGGCGAGGGAGCAGCAGGGGCCGAGGGTGCGGGCAGGCTGCGGCGCGGTCTTGGCCGCGGCCGGAGGCGGAGCAGAGCGGGGTGAAGCAGGGGCGGACGCCGGGGTTCCTCACCGTGGGCCGTAGGGACTAGGGCAGCGGGGCTCGGGGTGGAAGACGGGGACGCGCGTGCGGCGGGGTGGATGGAGGCGATGGCGTCCGGCGAGGTGTCTCCGGTGACGAGGCCTTGGGCGGCGGCGACGCGGCGTTGGCATCAAGGCGAGGAGGAGGCCGCCAGGGAGGAGATGAGGAGGCGTCCGACGAGGTGAGGGCGGAGACGGCGAACGGTGGCGTCGAGGGTCGGCGATGGGGCGACGGGATCGGGCCTCGATTGCCCCGATCCGATCTGGATCGGGGAGAGGGAGGCAGAGGAGTGGGACGAGGGGGCGAGGTGGGGATCGGGGCGAGTGGTGGGGGGTTAGGGTTTCGGGGGGGTGAGGGGATAAGGGGACGGCTGGTGGGCCGGTTTGGGCCGGCCGTCCAGATGGGCCAGTGGGCCAATGCCCTTGGGGAGCCGGGGTGTTTTCTTTTCTTTTGTTTTCTTTCAATTTCTTTTCTGTTTATTTCATCTTTCAACTTGTTTTAATTTTGTAAAACATATAGTAAGTTCCTAATCTAGTAATAGTATTTATACCACTGCCACAATTAAGTTGGCACATAAATATAATAGTTTGAACTTGTTTATCATTTTAAAAGCATTTAAATATTTGTTTTTGCTACTGTTTTATTCATCTCATATTATTTAAACATTTTATAAAGGTGTGGTTTCTCCACAATAATTACTTATGCATTATTTGGCAACACCCCAACATTTTAGTTTTAATTTTTGAAAACTTTTGTTGTTTGCCATATTTTGAATTTGAATTTTGATCCGGTTTTGAACTAACGCGAGATTATCAACACTAACAGAGGTGTCGTGTCATCATTAGCGTAGGTTTACTGTAGCATAATTATCCGGGCGTCACAATTCTCCTCCACTACAAGAAATCTCGTCCCGAGATTTAAGAGGTAGAGTAAGGGGAAAAGTTCTGGTTACGGAATTATAACGAATCTTCTCGGTCTTGGTTGCTCTTCTCGAAGAAGTTGATCCGTTACGTTGATGTCTTCGTTTTTCCTGCTCGATGAAGCTGGCATCCTTTCTTCGGGAACTCCATCATACTTACGAAGGACAAGGGGTAACTTCGGAATAACAGACCTCTGAACGGTTGACTATCTGGTTGATAACATCGGGGAAGGTGGCGGAAAGTAACTCTCGAATGGAAATTTAAGACCATATCGAGAGCAAAGTAAGGAGGTATCGTGGGGAAGTTTCGAGCGGGCAAGCAATCGTTCGATGCCTGAAGGGTTCCGAGCAACGGGAATAAGTATTGTGTCGGATACCAAAATAGATCACTAGGAAGGTGGCCCGTGAATTAAATACGGAGCCAAGTGTGAGGAATAACCATTAGAAACAGGGTTGTATAGAAGAGTCAGGTTTCGATCCTGTGGAACTGTGGGTTATGGGCCCACCATGTGGTTTTTTTATATAGGAGCAGTGATATCTTGCACGGTCATGATAGCAAGGCATGTCAGAGAACACCCTGTCAGTTATGTCGGCAACACGTTGGTACCAAAGGCGAGGGACGAAGAGAACCATTTTCCTGCTCGTTGAAACTAGGCGGACCATTAGGCAAAGTTCTCGTCCATCGGTGGCTACCGGGATGTCATCAACAATAGTAACAGGGTCTTGCTGACAGAATTGTACACTGAGGTGTTTACATAAGCAGGAGAATATTACTGCTTAGATCATATAGAACTCAAGAAGGGTTAAACAAAAGAATGGAAAGGAAAATATCATTATCAGATTAAACAGAACAATGGAAAGGAAAATGTGTTTAAACACATATTTCAAGGGTATATTCTTCCCAAGGGTAAGCAGAGCATGATATCCATGTTGGGATATAACGTAGAAAACCCTTTAGGAAAGAGGAGAGAAATTTCATGCCATTACCCATACAACGGTGTTTGGATAATTGATAAAGAAAGTTTAGCATTATGCTTCAAATGTTCTTATTGAAATTCGGAGTACCACAGACATGCTTCGAGATAGCATTGACATGGTCTTCAAGCAAAAGACAGACTTGGAATACACAAGGATTCATCAGGAACAACATATAGAATAAGTCTTTCAATTTCCTCATGGAAGAACAGCTAACCTTGCTAAAAAGGAAAACTTATAACAATAGGTCCTCTGGCCAGGTGTGTTAGGCATGACATCACCTTACCGGGTCATAAATAGACCAATGTTACAACTCTTGGAAATATGTTCCAACCATCATATCTGACCGAGATTCAGATCTGATTGGTGTCAGGATAACTCAGACTCAGGATGCCTGAGAAGAAAGGTGCAACACGAATTGTCGAGATGACATTGTAAGATTCTCGAGAATTGAACTATGGAAACGAGTTCCGAAACAAGAGTTCATCATTAAACCAAGGAGAGGATGAGGGGGTGGCTGATGGACTCAGCGACAATTCCTCGAGATTTCCAAAACGAGGGATTTCCACACTTATGTGAACAAGGAGATAACATTTGTCAGATCAAATGATATAGTGAGGTATGCTCGAGGAAAACATACTCAATTAAACATTGGTTGAAAGGTGCACCCGAAATATGGGCTTAGGTAGAATGATCAATGTTAGAACGGTGATTCGATAACCAATGGTCTAAGAATGAAATATCGACCATTAACTTCAAAGCAATAGGGTTGCTAGAAGTTTTGAAGTCGCACGTCATAGTTCAATTGTCGGTTTTCCGGTTAGAAACAACACGGGGATCAGAAAACAAATGGAGATGGCGAGAAGTATTACTATATCAAGAATTCTCAAGAGGTGGAGAAATTCTCACAATATCCTTGACATAAAAGATGGTAATACTCCAAGGTAGAACATAACATAAGCTGGTTAGCAAGGAGCTCCATAACATGATCAAGTTTGTGATGAAAGGAATGTAAGGATGTTGTCGATTGTAACTCAAATTACCAAGGAACGAGGATGGCACTTATCATCAAGAATTCCATTGATATCCTGGAAGGAGTCAAAATGTTGATGATGATCACGACATTTTGTTGTCGAGGGGATCCACGAAGAAGCAATAGATCAGCGACTGCATCAAGCAAAAGGACTGATGCAACAAAAGATTATTGGAGCCACAGATACTACACAAACTCGGGGTCAAGTTTGTTGTTCGAGGTGAAACGATATGGCGAGGAAAATCGACGTAAGCTTAGCTCATCGTCGAAAGTGGTGCTCCGGAAATAAGGACCAGGTAGCACAGTTAAAATCATCAAGATAATGATATAGCCAAACATGCTAGGAATGGCGTGATCGGGTACAAACTCGTACTTCAAGAAGATTACTAAGAGTTGTTGAACCGTAGTGCGGACTCGGTTCAGTTATCGATGTCCTTGAGTGTTTAATAACTCGGAGCCCGTGAAAAATTGGAATCAATGAGAATGTAATACTTGATGGAGAACTCATAAGAAGTTATGCAGTTCCGTGATAATCTCGAGATACCAGGGGGGTAATACTCGACGACAAACCAAAGTAGAGGTTGGACTGGGGTATTGCTCTGCAGAAGACAAGTGCCTAACTTGTACGAGAAATGGTGTTTAAAGGAGAACATGGTCGGAACCACGATTGAAAAAGGCCAGATCCCAGATATAAGATGAACTTATACCAAGGGAATAATTAATTTAAGAAAAGCTTTAATGATAAGATCTACATCGTGTCCATGGGCATGAACGCAAAGTTCAAGGTCGACTCCCACTTCTTCAATGCATAACCTTTCATTCACTTCTCGCGTTTGATGAAGTTGCAGTGTTGAAAATTTTTATCTGGCAAAATACCAGAAGAGTATGACCCATGAAAACTTTTGAGTTCACACATGTTATGAAAGGCATAGGTTCAACCCATCAAGGCATCTTAGGAACATATACCACAAACTTCGGAGTAAATATTACAAGCTCGAAAGAAGAGCATTGCTCAAAAACAGATGATACAATTTACCAAAGGAATTATATACCCATGGAAAGGCTCACAAGGTTATTCGATATGAAGGACACTGTCGGATAAAATCCAACAAAGGAACCGATGGTCCACAAGGGATCTGATGTGAGCATCGGTACTCAACCAGAGGAAGAAGAATGCAAGGAGATCTGATTATAGAAACAACTGACTAACTCAAAGTTCAAATGCAAAAGAATTATGATTTCCAAATCAGGGGGTCAGAAGCAACGCTCTGATCAAGGATGGATAAGTTGAGTAGGCTTAGGGGTACAATCGATGGCAATTTGATAGGTCGAGATCCAGCTCACGTTTAAAATGACGTCTGAGTCGGAAGAATGAATTCTAGGATATGATTGAGGATTGCGAGCATTCGCAACAAATTGAATCAACGGACTCAAAATGATAATGACAGAGATGCCAATAAGATTACGAGACTTATGGGATTAACCATAATGCAAGCAAACAAGAATTTCAAGAGCAATAGGCTCCTGAGGATTTTCGGAAGATCGAATAGTATTTTGAAGACTATTGTGGAATACTTGAATCAACTGGGGATGACCGGATACTCGGTAAGTGCGAGAATTATCCGTAGGGGTATTCAGGTGACAAAGAACAGCAAGGCAGTAAGCTCAAAGGATTCTCGGAACAACAGAGAGAATTTCGAGGTATCTTGTAATAACAAGATCAACTGGGAAACATTATATGAGTGGCGAGTATACGTGGTTATCCATAGGAGTTTATCGATGAAAGGGAATTGCGAAAGCGATGAACACAAGTTCTCGGGTTATCAGCGGAGAGTATCTTCAGGGTCTTCACGGGCAGCAGACGATCATCAGTAATAAGGGGCTCTCCGGATGAAAGTGATAACGAGATCCTAATGTTAGATTTAGCAAAATTCACTTAACCCGAATAGAAGAGAGATCAGAGTCTCAGAGTATAGACAAGGAGTAAAAAATCCTAATACCACCCAATGGCGACGTGGGCCCGTAAGCCACACAGCCATGTTAGTAAAAGATTTTCAATGACTAGACTCGACTTCGGCCAAGGAGTTGGAAAGGGGACTCCTACAGGCAGTCGGCTCTGATACCAACTTGTGACGCCCCCAATTTGACCGTACACTAATCATGCACGCAAATGTGTACGATCAAGATCAGGGACTCACGGGAAGATATCACAACACAACTCTACAACATAAATAAGTCATACAAGCATCATAATACAAGCCAGGGGCCTCGAGGGCTCGAATACAATTGCTCGATCATAGACGAGTCAGCGGAAGCAACAATATCTGAGTACAGACATAAGTTAAACAAGTTTGCCTTAAGAAGGCTAGCACAAAAGTAGCAACGATCGAAAAGGCAAGGCCTCCTGCCTGGGACCTCCTAACTACTCCTCGAAGCCGAACTCCATGTAGAATCATCCTCGGGATCTCTAGCTCCTGGACTCCAGCATCTGATTGCGACGATCCGGTATAGAAAGGGGAAAAGAGGGAGAAAAGCAACCGTGAGTACTCATCCAAAGTACTCGCAAGCAAGGAGCTACACTACATATGCATGGGTATATGTGTAAAGGGGCATATCAGTGGACTGAACTGCAGAATGCCAGAATAAAAGGGGGATAGCTAGTCCTGTCGAAGACTACGCTTCTGGTCATCTCCATCTTGCAACATGTAGAAGAGAGTAGATTGAAGTCCTCCAAGTAGCATCGCATAGCATAATCCTACCCGGCGATCCCCTCCTCGTCGCCCTGTTAGAGAGCGATCACCGGGTTGTATCTGGCACTTGAAAGGGTGTGTTTTATTAAGTATCCAGTTCTAGTTGTCATAAGGTCAAGGTACAACTCCGGGTCGTCCTTTAACCGAGGGACACGGCTATTCGAATAGATAAACTTCCCTGCAGGGGTGCACCACATAACCCAACACGCTCGATCCCATTTGGCCGGACACACTTTTTTGGGTCATGCCCGGCCTCGTAAGATCAACACGTCGCAGCCCCACCTAGGGAGAGGTCAGCACGCCGGTCTAACCCTATGCGCGCAGGGGTCTGGGCCCATCGCCCTATGCACACCTGCACGTTGCGTACGCGGCCGGAAGCAGACCTAGCCCCCTTAATACAAGCGCGAGCTTACGGTCCAATGCGGCGCGCGCCACTCAGTTGCTGACGTCAAGAAGTGCTTCGGCTGATACCACGACGTCGGGATACCCATAACTACTCCCGCGTAGATGGTTAGTGCGTATAGACCAAATGGCCAGACTCAGATCAAATACCCAGAACTCGTTAAGCGTGTTATTTATCCGAGAATGCCGACCAGGGCCAGGCCCACCTCTCTCCTAGGTGGTCTCAACCTGCCCTGTCGCTCCGCCACAAAGTAATAGTCGGGGGCCGTCAGGAACCCAGGCCCACCTCTACCGGGGTGGAGCCACCTGTCCTTTCAGCCCCCTCATCAGAATCACTTGCGGGTACTCAACGAGCCGACCCGACTTTAGTCACCACATGTGTCATGTATATAAAGTATATAGTATATACCCGTGATCACCTCCTGAAGTGATCACGGCCCAGTAGTATAGCATGGCAGACGAACAAGAGTGTAGGGCCACTGATGGAACACTAGCATCCTATACTAAGCAGTAGGATAGCAGGTAAGGGTAACAACTGTAGCAACAATGACAGGCTATGCATCAGGATAGGATTAACGGAAAG
Organism: Aegilops tauschii subsp. strangulata; assembly: GCF_002575655.3. NCBI lineage: Eukaryota > Viridiplantae > Streptophyta > Magnoliopsida > Poales > Poaceae > Aegilops > Aegilops tauschii. The sequence goes on from NC_053039.3 coordinate 234,911,204, forward strand.
CAGTAACATGCTACACTACTCTAATGCAAGCAGTATAGAGAAGAATAGGTGATATCTGGTGATCAAGGGGGGGGCTTGCCTGGTTGCTCTGGCAAGTAGGAGGGGTCGTCAACTCCGTAGTCGAACTGGGCAGCAGCAGTGTCGGTTTCGTAGTCTACCGGAGAGAAGAGGGGGGAAGAAACAGTAAATACAATGCAAACATAAGCATGACGATGCGTGACATGACAATGAGCGGTGCTAGGTGTGTCCTAACGCGACAGTAGGTGGTACCGACGAAGGGGGGGGGGACATCCGGGAAGTATTCCCGATGTTTCGCGTTTTTGGACAGACGGACCGGAGGGGGAAAGTTGCGAGTTCGATAGGTTAGGGAGGTGTGGTGGACGAACGGACTGCGTATCCGGATTCGTCTCGTCGTTCTGAGCAACTTTCATGTTGAAAATATTTTAATCCGAGTTACGGATTAAAAGATATGATTTTCTAAAGATTTTTACTAATTTCTGGAATTTAATTAATTATTTAATTTAATTCGAAAATGGATTTATGACATCAGCATGATGTCATGCTGACGTCAGCAGTCAACGTTGACCGTTGACCTGGTCAACCTGACAGGTGGGTCCCACCTGTTAGTGACTGTTAGCTAATTAACTACTGTGTAATTAAATTAACTAACTAATTAGATTAATTTAAACAGGATTAATTAACTTAATTAATTAATTAATTAGATTTATTTTTATTATTTGTTTTATTTATATTTATGTTTTTATTTATTTATTAATTTTTATTAATTAACTTATTATTATTATTTATTTTTAATCATTTTCATTTTTTTTCTTTTCGTTCTGTGGGCGCGGGGGCCCACCTGTCTGTGGCCCAAGGGGCCAATCGGGCGCGGGCGATGGGCGCTGGGCGCCAGCGGGCACGGCAGGCGTCAGCCCGTTTGGGAAACCGCCGAGGCCAGTGGAGGCGCCGGGGCGCCGGCGGCTGCGGCGAGCAGGCGCGGTGGAGGCGGCGACGAAGCGAGCAGGGCCGCGGCAGTAGCGGGTGCGAGCGGGGCTGGTGGCCTAGTGCGGCGGTGGAGGCAGAGCCGACGAGGCCATGGCCCGTGCGGCCAGCGGCCACGGTCGGGACTCCAGTGCGGCAGAGGTGTTGCGGGCGAGGGAGCAGCAGGGGCCGAGGGTGCGGGCAGGCTGCGGCGCGGTCTTGGCCGCGGCCGGAGGCGGAGCAGAGCGGGGTGAAGCAGGGGCGGACGCCGGGGTTCCTCACCGTGGGCCGTAGGGACTAGGGCAGCGGGGCTCGGGGTGGAAGACGGGGACGCGCGTGCGGCGGGGTGGATGGAGGCGATGGCGTCCGGCGAGGTGTCTCCGGTGACGAGGCCTTGGGCGGCGGCGGCGCGGCGTTGGCATCAAGGCGAGGAGGAGGCCGCCAGGGAGGAGATGAGGAGGCGTCCGACGAGGTGAGGGCGGAGACGGCGAACGGTGGCGTCGAGGGTCGGCGATGGGGCGACGAGATCGGACCTCGATTGCCCCGATCCGATCTGGATCGGGGAGAGGGAGGCAGAGGAGTGGGACGAGGGGGCGAGGTGGGGATCGGGGCGAGTGGTGGGGGTTAGGGTTTCGGGGGGGTGAGGGGATAAGGGGACGGCTGGTGGGCCGGTTTGGGCCGGCCGTCCAGATGGGCCAGTGGGCCAATGCCCTTGGGGAGGCGGGGTGTTTTCTGTTCTTTTGTTTTCTTTCAATTTCTTTTCTGTTTATTTCATCTTTCAACTTGTTTTAATTTTGTAAAACATATAGTGAGTTCCTAATCTAGTAATAGTATTTATACCACTGCCACAATTAAGTTGGCACATAAATATAATAGTTTGAACTTGTTTATCATTTTTAAAGCATTTAAATATTTGTTTTTGCTACTGTTTTATTCATCTCATATTATTTAAACATTTTATAAAGGTGTGGTTTCTCCACAATAATTACTTATGCATTATTTGGCAACACCCCAACATTTTAGTTTTAATTTTTGAAAACTTTTGTTGTTTGCCATATTTTGAATTTGAATTTTGATCCGGTTTTGAACTAACGCGAGATTATCAACACTAACAGAGGTGACGTGTCATCATTAGCGTAGGTTTACTGTAGCATAATTATCCGGGCGTCACAGAGTCCTAGTAGGACTCCACACTTGGTGCGCCCCCTCCTAGGGCCGGCCTCCTCCTCCCTTGCTCCTTTATATACGGGGGCAGGGGGCACCCCAGAGACACAACAATTGATCCTTGAGATCTCTTAGCCGTGTGCGGTGCCCCCCTCCACCATAGTACACCTCGATAATACCGTTGCGGAGCTTAGGCGAAGCCCTGCGTCGGTGGAACATCATCATCGTCACCACGCCGTCGTGCTGACGAAACTCTCCCTCAACACTCGGCTGGATCGGAGTTCGAGGGACGTCATCGAGCTTAACGTGTGTAGAACTCGGAGGTGCCGTACGTTCGGTACTTGATCGGTCGGATCGTGAAGACGTACGACTACATCAACCGCGTTGTGATAACGCTTCCGCTGTCGGTCTACGAGGGTACGTGGACAACACTCTCCCCTCTCGTTGCTATGCATCACCATGATCTTGCGTGTGCGTAGGAATTTTTTTGAAATTACTACGTTCCCCAATAGATCTCACTTTTGCAAGTGGCCGTGAAGGGATTGACAGCCCCTTTATCGCGTTGGTTGCAAGGTTCTTATTTGTTTGTGTAGGTACGAGGGACTTGCGTGTGGCCTCCTACTGGATTGATACCTTGGTTCTCAAAAACTGAGGGAAATACTTACGCTACTTTGTTGCATCACCCTTTCCTCTTCAAGGGAAAACCAAGGCATGCTCAAGAGGTAGCAAGAAGGATTTCTGGCGCCGTTGCCGGGGAGTCTACACACAAGTCAAGACATACCAAGTACCCATCACAAACTCTTATCCCTCGCATTACATTATTTGCCATTTGCCTCTCGTTTTCCTCTCCCCCACTTTACCATTGCCGTTTTATTCGCTCTCTTTTTCCGTTCGCCTCTTTTTCGCTTGCTTCTTGTTTGCTTGTGCGTTGGATTGTTTGCTTGTCACGATGGCTCGAGATAACACTAAATTGTGTGACTTTGCCAATACCAACAACAATGATTTTCTTAGCACTCCGATTGCTCCTCATACCGATGCTGAATCTTGTGAAATTAATGTTGCTTTGCTAAATCTTGTCATGAAAGATCAATTCACCGGCCTTCCTAGTGAAGATGCCGCTACCCATCTAAATAGCTTTGTTGATTTGTGTGATATGCAAAAGAAGAAAGATGTGGATAATGATATCGTTAAATTGAAGCTATTTCCTTTTTCGCTTAGAGATCGTGCTAAAACTTGGTTTTCGTCTTTGCCTAAAAATAGTATTGATTCTTGGAATAAGTGCAAAGATGCTTTTATGAATTTTAAGCAACTTGATCATGAACATGTTGCACAAGCTTGGGAGAGGATGAAATTAATGATACTTAATTGCCCTACACATGGTTTGAACTTATGGATGATTATACAAAAAAATTATGCCGGATTGAATTTTGCTTCTAGAAATCTTTTAGATTCGGCTGTGGGAGGCACTTTTATGGAAATCACTTTAGGAGAAGCTACTAAACTCCTAGATAATTTTATGGTTAATTATTCTCAATGGCACACTGAAAGACCTACTAGTAAAAAGGTGCATGCAATTGTAGAGATTAATGTTTTGAGTGGAAAGATGGATGAACTTATGAAATTGTTTGCTAATAAGAGTGTTTCTTCTGATCCGAATGATATGCATTGGTCTACTTTGATTGAGAATAATAATGAATCTATGGATGTGAATTTTGTTGGTAGGAACAATTTTGGTAACAACGCTTATAGAGGAAATTTTAATCCTAGGCTGTATCCTAGTAATTCCTCTAATAATTATGGTAATTCCTACAACAACTCTTATGGAAATTTTAATAAGATTCCCTCTGATTTTGAGACTAGTGTTAAAGAATTTATGATTTCTCAAAATAATTTCAATGCTTTGCTTGAAGAAAAATTGCCTAAGATTGATGAGTTGGCTAGGAACGTGGATAGAATTTCTCTTGATGTTGATTCTTTGAAACTTATATCTATTCCACCTAAGCATGATATCAATGAGTCTCTCAAAGCCATGAGAATTTCCATTGATGAGTGCAAAGAAAGAACCGCTAGGATGCGTGCTAAGAAAGTTTGCTTTGTAAAAGCATGTTCTTCTAGTTTTCATGATAATAAGGATGAAGATCTAAAAGTGATTGATGTGTCTCCTATTAAATCTTTGTTTTGCAATATGAATCTTGATAATGATGGGACTGGAGATGAGTCAACTTTAGTTAAAAGGCGTCCCAATGATTCGGAGTTTTTAGATCTTGATGCAAAATTTGGCAAAAGTGGGATGGGAGATGTCAAAACTTTAGATGGCAATGAACCCACTATCTTGGATTTCAATGAATTTAATTATGATAATTGTTCTTTAATAGATTGTATTTCCTTGTTGCAATCCGTGCTAAATTCTCCGCATGCTTATAGTCAAAATAAAGCTTTTACTAAACATATCGTTGATGCTTTAATGCAATCTTATGAAGAAAAGCTTGAATTGGAAGTTTCTATGCCTAGAAAACTTTATGATGAGTGGGAACCTACTATTAAAATTAAAATTAAAGATCATGAATACTATGCTTTGTGTGATTTGGGTGCTAGTGTTTCCACGATTCCAAAAACTTTGTGTGATTTGCTAGGTTTCCGTGAATTTGATGATTGTTCTTTAAACTTGCACCTTGCGGATTCTACCATTAAGAAACCTATGGGAAGAATTAATGATGTTCTTATTGTTGCAAATAGGAATTATGTGCCCGTATGTTTCATTGTTCTTGATATAGATTGCAATCCTTCATGTCCTATTATTCTTGGTAGACCTTTCCTTAGAACGATTGGTGCAATTATTGATATGAAAGAAAGGAATATTAGATTCCAATTTCCGTTAAGGAAAGGCATGGAACACTTTCCTAGAAATAAAATCAAATTACCTTATTAATCTATTATGAGAGCCACTTATGGATTGCATGCCAAAGGTGATAATACCTAGATCTATTCTTGCCTTTATGCCTAGCTACGGGCGTTAAATGATAGCGCTTGTTGGGAGGCAACCAAATTTTATTTTAGTTTCTTGCTTTTTGGTTCTGTTTAGTAATAAATAATCCATCTAGCTTCTATTTAGATGTGGTTTTGAGTTTTAATTAGTGTTTGTGCCAAGTAGAACCTTTGGGAAGACTTGGGGAAAGTCTTTGCGATCTTGCTGTAAAAAACAGAAACTTTAGCTCTCACGAGATTAGCTACAACTTTTTACTGAAGAGTGATATTTAGTTGATTATTTTTTTAAGATGATTAATAGATAAATTCATCACGTCCAGCAATTTATTTTAGAATTTTTGGAGTTCCAGAAGTTTGCGTTAGTTACAGATTACTACAGACTGTTCTGTTTTTGACAGATTCTGTTTTTCGTGTGTTGTTTGCTTATTTTGATGAATCTATGGCTAGTAATGGAGTTTATGAACCATAGAGAAGTTGTAATACAGTAGGTTTAACACCAATATAAATAAAGAATGAGTTCATTACAGTACCTTAAAGTGGAGTTTTGTTTTCTTTCGCTAACGGAGCTCACGAGATTTTCTGTTAAGTTTTGTGTTGTGAAGTTTTCAAGTTTTGGGTAAAGATTTGATGGATTATGGAACAAGGAGTGGCAAGAGCTTAAGCTTGGGGATGCCCAAGGCACCCCAAGGTAAAATCCAAGGATAACCAAAAGCCTAAGCTTGGGGATACCCCGGAAGGCATCCCCTCTTTTGTCTTCGTCCATCGGTAACTTTACTTGGAGCTATATTTTTATTCACCACATGATATGTGTTTTGCTTGGAGCGTCTTTTATGATTTGAGTCTTTGCTTCTTAGCTCACCACAATCATCCTTGCTGTACACACCTTTTGGGAGAGACACACATTAATCAGAATTTATTAGAATACTCTATGTGCTTCACTTATATCTTTTGAGCTAAACAATTTTGCTCTAGTGCTTCACTTATATCTTTTAGAGCACGGTGGTGGTTTTATTTATAGAAATTATTGATCTCTCGTGCTTCACTTATATTATTTTGAGAGTCCTTTAGAACATCATGGTAATTTGCTTTGGTTATAAAATTAGTCCTGATATGATAGGCATCCAAGTTGGATATAATAAAAACTTCCATATAAGTGCATTGAATACTAGGAGAAGTTTGATACTTGATGATTGTTTTGAGATACGAAGATAGTGATATTAAAGTTGTGCTAGTTGAGTAGTTGTGAATTTGATAAATACTTGTGTTGAAGTTTGCAAGTCCCGTAGCATGCACGCATGGTAAACGTTGTGTGACAAATTTGAAACATGAGGTTTTCTTTGATTGCCATCCTTATGAGTGGCGGTCGGGGACGAGCGATGGTCTTTTCCTACCAATCTATCCCCCTAGGAGCATGCGCGCAGTGCTTGGTTTTTGATGACTTGTAAATTTTTGCAATAAGTATGTGAGTTCTTTATGACTAATGTTGAGTCCATGGATTATACGCACTCTCAACCTTCCATCATTGCTAGCCTCTTCGGTACCGTGCATTGCCCTTTCTCACCTTGAGAGTTGGTGCAAATTTCGCCGGTGCATCCAAACCCCATGATACGATACGCTCTATCACACATAAACCTCCTCATATCTTCCTCAAAACAGCCACCATACCTACCTATTATGGCATTTCCATAGCCATTCCGAGATATATTGTCATGCAACTTTCCACCGTTCCTTTTATTATGACACGCTTCATCATTTTCATATTGCCTTGCATGATCATGCAGTTGACATCGTATTTGTGGCAAAGCCACCATGCATATTATTTCATACATGTCACACTTGATTCATTGCCCATCCCGGTACACCGCCGGAGGCATTCATATAGAGTCATATTTTGTTCTAAGTATCGAGTTGTAATCATTGAGTTGTAAATAAATAGAAGTGTGATGATCATCATTAATAGAGCATTGTCCCAAAAAAAGAGGAAAAAAAAAGAAAGGCCCGAAAAAAGAGAAAAAAAAGAAGAAATAAAAAGGGACAATGCTACTATCCTTTTTCCACACTTGTGCTTCAAAGTAGCACCATGATCTTTATGATAGAGAGTCTCTTGTTTTGTCACTTTCATATACTAGTGGGAATTTTTCATTATAGAACTTAGCTTGTATATTCCAACAATGGCTTCCTCAAATGCCCTAGGTCTTCATGAGCAAGCAAGTTGGATGCACACCCACTTAGTTTCTTTTGTTGAGCTTTCATACATTTATAGCTCTAGTGCATCCGTTGCATGGCAATCCCTACTCCTTGCATTGACATCAATTGATGGGCATCTCCCTAGCCCGTTGATTAGCCGCGTCAATGTGAGACTTTCTCCTTTTTTGTCTTCTCCACACAACCCCCATCATTATATTCTATTCCACCCATAGTGCTATATCCATGGCTCACGCTCATGTATTGCGTGAAAGTTGAAAAAAGTTTGAGATTACTAAAGTATGAAACAATTGTTTGGCTTATCAACGGGGTTGTGCAAGATGAGGGCATTCTTGTGTGACGAAAATGAAGCATGGCCAAACTATATGATTTTGTAGGGATGAGCTTTCTTTGGCTATGTTATTTTGAGAAGACATAATTGCTTGGTTAGTATGCTTGAAGTATTATTATTTTTATGTCAATATTAAACTTTTATCTTGAATCTTTCGGATCTGAACATTCATGCCACAATAAAGAAAATTACATTGAGAAATATGCTAGGTAGCATTCCACATCAAAAATTCTATTTTTATCATTTACCTACTCGAGGACGAGCAGGAATTAAGCTTGGGGATGCTTGATACGTCTCCAACGTATCTATAATTTTTTATTGTTCCATGCTATTATATATTCTGTTTTGGATGTTTAATGGGCTTATTTATACACTTTTATATTATTTTTGGGACTAACCTATTAACCCAAGGCCCAGTGCAAATTGTTGTTTTTTTGCCTATTTCAGTGTTTCACAGAAAAAGAATATCAAACGGAGTCCAAACGGAATGAAACCTTCGGGAGCATGATTTTTGGAACAAATGTGATCGAGAGGACTTGGAGTGGACGTCAAGAAACGAACGAGGAGGCCACGAGGCAGGGGGGCGCGCCCTCCACCCTCGTGGGCCCCTCGTGGCTCCACCGACCTACTTCTTCCTCCTATATATACCTACGTACCCCGAAACCATCGAGGGGCACCACGAAAACCTAATTCCACCGCCGCAACCTTCTGTACCCGTGAGATCCCATCTTGGGGCCTTTTCCGGCGCTCCGCCGGAGGGGGAATCGATCACGGAGGGCTTCTACATCAACACCATAGCCTCTCTGATGATGTGTGAGTAGTTTACCACAGACCTTCGGGTCCATAGTTATTAGCTAGATGGCTTCTTCTCTCTCTTTGGATCTCAATACAAAGTTCTCCTTGATCTTCTTGGAGATCTATTCGATGTAACTATTTTTTGCGGTGTGTTTGTCGAGATCCAATGAATTGTGGGTTTATGATCAAGATTATCTATGAACAATATTTGAATCTTCTCTGAATTCTTTTATGTATGATTGGTTATCTTTGCAAGTCTCTCCGAATTATCAGTTTGGTTTGGCCTACTAGATTGATCTTTCTTGCAATGGGAGAAGTGCTTAGCTTTGGGTTCAATCTTGCGTTGCTCGATCCCAGTGACAGTAGGGGAAACGACACGTATTGTATTGTTGCCATCGAGGATAAAAAGATGGGGGTTATATCATATTGCTTGAGTTTATCCCTCTACATCATGTCATATTACCTAATGCGTTACTCTGTTCTTATGAACTTAATACTCTAGATGCATGCTGGATAGCGGTCGATGTGTGGAGTAATAGTAGTAGATGCAGGCAGGAGTCGGTCTACTTGTCACGGACGTGATGCCTATATACATGATCATGCCTAGATACTCTCATAATTATGCACTTTCTATCAATTGCTCGACAGTAATTTGTTCACCCACCGTAATACTTATGCTATCTTGAGAGAAGCCACTAGTGAAACCTATGGCCCCCGGGTCTATTTTCCATCATCTTAATCTCCCGACGACTAGCTATTTTTGGCGCCGTTTATTTTGCTTTATTTACTTTCAATCTTTATCATAAATTACCAAAAATATTATCTTATCATCTCTATAAGATCTCGCTTTTGCAAGTGGCCGTGAAGGGATTGACAACCCCTTTATCGCGTTGGTTGCAAGGTTCTTATTTGTTTGTGTAGGTACGAGGGACTTGCGTGTGGCCTCCTACTGGATTGATACCTTGGTTCTCAAAAACTGAGGGAAATACTTACGCTACTTTGCTGCATCACCCTTTCCTCTTCAAGGGAAAACCAACGCATGCTCAAGAGGTAGCATCATGTCAATCACATCATTCCCTAATGATGTGATCTTGTTCATCAAATGACAACTCATGTCTATGGCTAGGAAACTTAACCATCTTTGATCAACGAGCTAGTCAAGTAGAGGCATACTAGTGACACTCTGTTTGTCTATGTATTCACACATGTACCAAGTTTCCGGTTAATACAATTCTAGCATGAATAATAAACATTTATCATGATATAAGGAAATATAAATAACAACTTTATTATTGCCTCTAGGGAATATTTCCTTCAGTCTCCCACTTGCACTAGAGTCAATAATTTAGATTACATAGTAATGATTCTAACACCCATGGAGTCTTGGTGTTGATCATGTTTTGCTCGTGAGAGAGGCTTACTCAACGGATCTGCCACATTCAGAGCTGTATGTATTTTGCAAATTTCTATGTTTATAATGCTCTGCACGAAGCTACTCTAGCTAACTGCTCCCACTTTCAATATGTATCTAGATCGAGACTCAGAGTCATCCAGATTGGTGTCAAAGCTTGCATCGACGTAGCTCTTTACGACGAACTCTTTATCACCTCCAATACCGAGAAACATATCCTTATTCCACTAAGGATAATTTTGACCGCTGTCCAGTGGTCCACTCCTGGATCACTATTGTACCCTCTTGCCAAACTTATGGCGAGGTACACAATAGGTCTGGTACACAACATAGCATACTTTATAGAACCTATGACCGAGGCACAGGGAATGACTTTGATTATCTTTCTGTTTTCTGTCGTGGTCGGGTTTTGAGTCATTACTCAACTTCACACCTTGCAACACAGGCAAGAACTCCTTCTTTGACTGTTCCATTTTGAACTACTTCAAAAACTTGTCAAGGTATGTACTCATTGAAAAAATCTTATCAAGCGTCTTGATCTATCTCTATAGATCTTGATGCTCAATATGTAAGCAGCTTCATCAAGGTCTTTCATAGGAAAACTCTTATTCAAGTAATCTTTTATGCTATCCAGAAATTATATATCATTTCCAATCAATAATATGTCATCCACATATAATATTAGAAATGCTACAAAGCTCCCACTCACGTTCTTGTAAATACAGGATTCTCCAAAAGTCTGTATAAAATCATATGCTTTGATCACACTATCAAAACGTTTATTCCAACTCCGAGATGCTTGCACCAGTCCATAAATGGATCGCTGGAGCTTGCACACTTTGTTAGCATCCTTTGGATCGATAAAACCTTCGGGTTGCATCATATACAACTCTTCTTCTAGAAATCCATTCAGGAATGCAGTTTTGACATCCATTTGCCAAATTTCATAATCGTAAAATGCGGCAATTGCTAACATGATTCGGACGGACTTAAGCATCGCTACGGTTGAGAAGGTCTCATCATAGTCAACTCCTTGAACTTGTCGAAAACCTTTCGCAACAAGTCAAGCTTTGTAGATAGTAACATTACCGTCAGCGTCAGTCTTCTTCTTGGTTGATCATCGGGAAAGTCAACCAAAGTCCACACTTTGTTCTCATACATGGATCCCATCTCAGATTTCATGGCCTCAAGCCATTTCGCGGAATCTGGGCTCATCTCCGCTTCCTCATAGTTCGTAGGTTCGTCATGGTCAAGTAACATGACCTCCAGAACAGGATTACCGTACCACTCTGGTGCGGATCTTACTCTGGTTGACCTACGAGGTTCGGTAGTAACTTGATCAGAAGTTTCATGATCATTATCATTTTCTTCCTCACTAATTGGTGTAGGAATCACAGGAACTGATTTCTGCAATGAACTACTTCCCAATAAGGGAGCAGGTACAGTTACCTCATCAAGTTCTACTTTCCTCCCACTCACTTCTTTCGAGAGAAACTCCTTCTCTAGAAAGGATCCATTCTTAGCAATGAATATCTTGCCTTCGGATATGTGATAGAAGGTGTAGCCAACAGTCTCTTTTGGGTATCCTATGAAGATACATTTCTTTGATTTGGGTTCGAGCTTATCAGGTTGAAGCTTTTTCACATAAGCATCGCAGCCCCAAACTTTAAGAAACGTCAACTTGGGTTTCTTGCCAAACCCCAGTTCATATGGTGTCGTCTCAACGGATTTAGATGGTGCCCTATTTAACGTGAATGCAGCCGTCTCTAAAGCATAACCCCTAAACGATAGCGGTAAATCAGTAAGAGACATCATAGACTGCACCATATCTAATAAAGTAAGGTTATGATGTTCGGAAACACCATTACGCTGTGGTGTTCTAGGTGGCGTGAGTTGCAAAACTATTCCACGTCGTTTCAAATGAAGACCAATCTCGTAACCCGAATATTCGTCTCCATGATCAGATCGTAGAAACTTTATTTTCTTGTTACGATGATTTTCCACTTCACTCTGAAATTCTTTGAACTTTCCAAATGTTTCATACTTATGTTTCATCAAGTAGATATACCCATATCTGCTCAAATCATCTGTGAAGGTCAGAAAATAACGATACTCGTCGTGAGCCTCAACACTCATCGGATCGCATACATCAGTATGTATTATTTCCAATAAGTCAGTTGCTTGCTCCGTTGTTCCGGAGAATGGATTCTTAGTCATCTTACCCATGAGGCATGGTTCGCAAGCATCAAGTGATTCATAATCAAGTGATTCCAAAAGCCCATCAGCATGGAGTTTCTTCATGCGCTTTACACCAATATGACCTAAACGGCAGTGCCACATATATGTTGCACTATCATTATCAACTTTGCATCTTTTGGCATCAATATTATGAATATGTGTATCACTACGATCGAGATTCAATAAACCATTCACCTTGGGTGTATAACCACAGAAGGTTTTATTCATGTAAACAGAATAACAATTATTCTTTGACTTAAATGAATAACCGTATTGCAATAAACATGATCCAATCATATTATGCTCAACGCAAACACCAAACAACATTTATTTTAGGTTCAACACTAATCCCGAAGGTAAAGGGAGTGTGCGATGGCGATCTTATCAACCTTGGAATCACTTCCAACACACATTGTCACCTTGCCCTCAACTAGTCTTTGTTCATTTTGTAACTCCTGTTTCGAGTTAGTAATCATAGCAACTGAACCAATATCAAATACCCAGGGGCTACTATGAACATTAGTAAAGTACACATCAATAACATGTATATCATATATACTTTTGTTCACTTTGCCATCCTTCTTATCCGCCAAGTATTTGGGGCAGTTCCGCTTCCAGTGACCATTTCGTTCGCAGTAGAAGCACTCAGTTTCAGGCTTGGGTCTAGCTTTGAGCTTCTTCATGGGAGTGGCAACTTGCTTGCCATTCTTCTTGAAGTTCCCTTTCTTTCCCTTGCCCTTTTACTTGAAACTAGTGGTCTTGTCAACCATCAACATTTGATGCTTTTCTTGATTTCTACCTTCGTCGATTTCAGCATCACGAAGAGCTCGAGAATCGTTTTCGTCATCCCTTGCATATTATAGTTCATCACGAAGTTCCAGTAACTTGGTGATAGTGACTAGAGAACTCTGTCAATCACTATTTTATCTGAAAGATTAACTCCCACTTGATTCAAGCGATTGTAGTACTCAGACAATCTAAGCACATGCTCACTGGTTGAGCTATTCTCCTCCATCTTGTAGGCAAAGTACTTGTCAGAGGTCTCATACCTCTCGACTCGGGCATGAGTCTGAAATACCAATTTCAGCTCTTGGAACATCTTATATGCTCCGTGGCGTTCAAAACGTTTCTGAAGTCCCGGTTCTAAGCCGTAAAGCATGGCGCACTAAACTATCAAGTAGTTATCATACCGAGCTTGCCAAACGTTCATAACGTCTGCATCTGCTCCTGCAATAGGTCCGTCACCTAGTGGTGCATCAAGGACATAATTCTTCTATGCAACAATGAGGATAATCCTCAGATCACGGACCTAGTCCGCATCGTTGCTACTTTCATCTTTCAACAGAGTTTTTCTCTAGGAACATGTAAAAAATAAACGGGGGGCTACATCGCGAGCTATTGATCTACAACATAGTTATGCAAGTACTATCAGGACTAAGTTCATGATAAATTAAAGTTCAATTAATCATATTACTTAAGAACTCCCACTTAGATAGACATCCCTCTAATCATCTAAGTGATCACGTGATCATATCCACTAAACCATGTCCGATCATCACGTGAGATGGAGTAGTTTTCAATGGTGAGCATCACTATGTTGATCATATCTACTATATGATTCACGCTCGACCTTTCGGTCTCAGTGTTCCGAGGCCATATCTGCATATGCCAGGCTCGTCAAGTTTAACCCGAGTATTATGCGTGTGCAAAACTGTCTTGCACCCATTGTATGTGAACGTAGAGCTTATCACACCCGATCATCACGTGGTGTCTCGGCATGACGAACTGTCGCAATGGTGCATACTCAGGGAGAACACTTATACCTTGAAATTTAGTGAGAGAACATCTTATAATGGTACCGCCGTACTAAGCAAAATAAGATGCATAAAGGATAAACATCACATGCAATCAATATAAGTGATATGATATGGTCATCATCATCTTGTGCCTTTGATCTCCATCTCCAAAGCACCGTCATGATCACCATCGTCACCGGCTTGACACCTTGATCTCCATCGAAGCATCGTTGTCGTCTCGCCAACTATTGCTTCTACCACTATTGCTACCGCTTAGTGATAAAGTAAAGCAATTACATGGTGATTGCATTTCATACAATAAAGTGACAACCATAAGGCTCCTGCCAGTTGCCGATAACTTCTACAAAACATGATCATCTCATACAACAATTTATATATCATCACGTCTTGACCATATCACATCACAGCAAGCCCTGCAAAAACAAGTTAGACGTCCTCTACTTTGTTACAAGTTTTACGTGGCTGCTATGGGCTTAGCAAGAGTCGTTCTTACCTACGCATCAAAACCACAATGATTTTTCATCAAGTGTGATGTTTTAACCTTCAACAAGGACCGGGCGTAGTCACACCCGATTCAACTAAAGTTAGAGAAACAGACACCAGCTAGACACCTGTGTGCAAGGCACGGCGGTAGAACCAGTCTCATGAACGCAGTCATGTAATGTCGGTCTAGGCCGCTTCATCCAACAATACTGCCGAATCAAAGTATGACATGTTGGTAAGCAGTATGACTATTATCGCCCACAACTCTTTGTGTTCTACTCATGCATATAACATCTACGCATATACCTGGCTCGGATGCCACTGTTGGCGAACATAGTATTTCAAAAAAATTCCTACGATCATGCAAGATCTATCTAGGAGAAGCATAGCAACGAGCGAGAGTGTGTCCACGTACCCTCGTACACCGAAAGCGGAAGCGTTTAGTAACGCGATTGATGTAGTCAAACGTCTCCGCGATCCAACCGATCAAGTACCAAACGCATGACACCTCCGCGATCTGCACACATACAGCTCGGTGACGTCCCTCGAACTCTTGATCCAGCTGAGGCCGAGGGAGAGTTTCGTCAGCACAACGGCATGGTGACGGTGATGATGAAGTTACCGACGCAGGGCTTCGCCTAAGCACTACGACAATATGACCAAGGTGGAAATCTGTGGAGGGGGGCACCGCACACGGCTAAGAAATCAACTTGTGTGTCTATGGGGTGCCCCCCTCCCCTGTATATAAAGGAGTGGAGGAGGGGGCCGGCCGGCCTCATGGGGCGCGCCCCAAGGGGGGGAATCCTACTCCTGCTACGAGTAGGTTCCCCCTTTTCCTAGTCCAACTAGGAGGGGAAGGAAAGAGGAAGAGGGAGAGAAGGAAAGCCCCCCCCCAATTCAAATTGGGCTTGGGGGGGGCCTCCACCTGGCCGCCTCCTCGTCTCTTCCACTAAAGCCCATGATGGCCCATTAAACCCCCGGGGGGTTTCGGTAACCCCCCGGTACTCCGAAAAATGCCCGAACCTATCCGAAACCTTTCCGGTGTCCAAACATAGCCTTCCAATATATCAATCTTTGTGTCTCGACCATTTTGAGACTCCTCGTCATGTCCGTGATCACATCCGGGACTCCGAACAACCTTCGGTACATCAAAACAGATAAACTCATAATACCGATCGTCATCGAACGTTAAGTGTGCGGACCCTACGGGTTCGAGAACTATGTAGACATGACCGAGACTCATCTCTGGTCAATAACCAATAGCGGAACCTGGATGCTCATATTGTCTCCCACATATTCTACGAAGATCTTTATTGGTCAAACCGCATAACAACATACGTTGTTCCCTTTGTCATCGGTATGTTACTTGCCCGGGATTCGATCGTCGGTATCATCATACCTAGTTCAATCTCATTACCGGCAAGTCTCTTTACTCATTCCGTAATGCATCATCCTGCAACTAAGTCATTAGTCACATTGCTTGCAAGGCTTATAGTGATGTGCATTACCGAGAGGGCCCAAAGATACCTCTTCGACAATCGGAGTGACAAATCCTAATCTCGATCTATGCCAACTCAACAAACACCATCGGAGACACTTGTAGAGCATCTTTATAATCACCCAGTTACGTTGTGACGTTTGATAGCACACTAAGTGTTCCTCCGGTATTCGGGAGTTGCATAATCTCATAGTCATAGAAACATGTATAAGTCATGAAGAAAGCAATAGCAATAAACTAAACGATCATAGTGCTAAGCTAACGGATGGGTCATGTCAATCACATCATTCTCTTATGATGTGATCTCGTTCATCAAATGACAACTCATGTCTATGGCTAGGAAACTTAACCATCTTTGATCAACGAGCTAGTCAAGTAGAGGCATACTAGTGACACTCTGTTTATCTATGTATTCACACATGTACTAAGTTTCCGGTTAATACAATTCTAGCATGAATAATAAACATTTATCATGATATAAGGAAATATAAATAACAACTTTATTATTGCCTCTAGGGCATATTTCCTTCATGAAATAGAAAATAAGGAGGAAGGGGGCCTCATGGACATGGCCCTGAACGAGCTAGCCGCGACGGTTGCTGCCCCCGCGCCCGTCCCAGCTCCCATCCCCGCGCCCGCGCCAATGAGCATCCCCATAGCATTAACGGGCTGGTCGCCGAGCACTATCACAGAGCTGGAAGCCGCGGGCGTCAGCGAGGTCCCCGTGGACCCACGCGAGCTCGTGTACATGCCAGCGCGAACGCCCATGCCCGTGCCTATGCGCGCCCCTCCAACCACCGCGGCGTCGGTCCCCATGCATTTGTCTGCACCTGCCGCGCCTGTGCCCGTGCGCGTGCCCCTCTCGGCGTCATGGGACGCCGCCGTCGACCGCTACCTCACAGTGTCGCGAGTTGTCGTCCTCCCGCGCCCCGCCTGTCAATTGCGCGATGACAGGATGTTTGATTTCCAAGTGAAGAACATTTTGTGCTGCCTTGAAGACCTCAACAACGGCGTTCCGGAGGACGACACGACAACACCGGCGCGGCACGCCGCCTCCGTTGCCTCCGAAATTAGTTTTTTGGGGTTTAATACTGTATCTCGATCGTATGAGTATAAATTTGCAGTGTGACTGAATGAAAGATATGGTTTGAATGAACTTGCGTTTTTCTCTCTGAATGTACAGACTTATCAAACGATTTTTTGAAACATCGATGGTTTTAAAATATAAAACACTCATCACAAACGTTTTAGATAGAACACCCGTATGCGAACTGAAAGCTGACCCAGGAAGCCAAGGGAAAATGTGCCGAGCAGGATTTGTGTAGCTCTTCATCGCAAAACATTTTAGATAGAACACCCGTATGCAAACCGACATCTTCCCCAGTAAGCCAAGGAAAAATGTGCTGAGCAGGATTTGCACAACTCTTCATCACTGAACTGGCCAAACTCTTTCCCAATTATTGCCAACCACGTACTGAAATAGCTAGTTCAACTATATATACTAGCTAATTTTAAGTACGTTGTACAGTTCAACCACATCTATAGTCAGATGAACTGAACAAAATAGCCCCTAAATACTACTACTATGAAGGGGCTTTGTACTACTTTTAGCAGCTTCTCCTCTGCCGAGCACGCTCAGTAAGAGGCAGGAGAGGAGGAGCCTACCGAGGAGCTGGACAACTGGGATCCGGTGCCTGCCGCTGCTGCACCTTTAGCGATGCTCACCTCGAATGCCCTCTACCGCTCCAGACGACCCCTCTCGAAGCGGCGGGACTCCTCATAGATCTCCTCATTCCTCACCTCTGCGGCAGTGTGTGCTGCGGCCACGGCGGCTGTAAGACTCTTTGCGTGCTCGACGAGGCGCTCCTCCTCCTCCCGCAGGAACTCAATGTAGCGCGCAAGGTCGCTGACGCACGTGCGGGGCTCCACCTCCACCTCCCGCCTTCGGGCAGCAGTGGCATGACCCCGACGGTCGATGGTGGGCTGGCAGCCACGGTGGCCGACGGTGGGATGGCGGCCACGACCGCCACCTCCCGCCTTCGGGCCACGTGGCGGAGCGGGTGATGGACATGGTGGCCGACAGTGGGGTGGCGGCCACGACGGCCACCTCCCGCCTTCGGGCCGCGATGGCGAAGCGGGCGATGGCCCTGGCTTTCGACGATGGTGTGGCGGCAACGGTGGCCGGCAATAGCTGCCCACGGGCAACGGCGACGGTGCATGTGGTGGGTCTTGCGCGCACACCCAACAGGGACGCCACATGCACTACACTACGCCGGGGACTGCACCGCGCGGTGTAGCCTCCCAGCTGGAGCTGTCCTCTGAGGACGGTGGAGTGGCTGAGCGACGACGGCAGACCAGAGCCATTGGCGATTGTGGGAGAAGCTGACGAGATAAGCTACAGGGAGGGAAGGGAAAATGTGACGCAGGACTCGCTAGCCGTGAGGGTTTATATAGCAGGCCGGTAAGCATTAGGATTTTGGGGGATTTCGCCGAGTCGGGCGGGAAGCTTGTGTGGCTATGCGCGGGAACCTGCGCGGTTGTGCGGGAACGGGCTCATCGACGATTCATTGGCTCCACTTTGAGCCACCGTTTGACCAAAAGAACACCACTGCACGCTGCTCAAGCTTGCGCTTGAAGCCGTCCGCGTCAGCAGCGTGACAAGACGTGCGAGACGAGGACGAAATGGCACATACACATACGGTTAATAAAAAAACATTTGCGATTTAATTACCTACTACGCCCGTCCTGGTTTATAAGTCCTCTTTGTATTTTTTGTGCCAAATTTTGACTAGAGATTTAATTAATAAAATACGAATGCATGTCGCCAAAGATTATATCATTGCATTCGTATTTGAACATAGTTTTCAATTATATTATTTTTATAACATGCATTAATATTTTGTTAGTTAAATTTAAGGTCAAAATACGACACAGAATATAAAGGGGACTAATAGACCAAGACGGAGGTAGTAACACATGACCGCTCTCTACGCAGCGTCGCAACTGCCGGCCAGCTTGTAGACGACCATTCCCCGTGTATTCAACTGCTCTATGCGTGTGGTTGCTCGCGGTTGAGGCGGTCGCGGCGCGCTCTACTTGCGTCCTGCCGCGCGCGCTCTGCCCGCGTCCCTCCACGCGCGCTGCCAGTGTTTGGGGCCAGCGCACAATCTCGTACGTTCGTGCTGCCATTATGCATGCGGTTGCGCCGGGCGCGATGCCACGATGTAGTTACCCGCTGCAAAAACTGCCATGCAGACGTGCTGAGAATCGAGGCCACCCGGCCCCCATTTATTCCCGTAGCCATTTACCTTCATCTCTCGCGCCACACGACACAATAAGCACACCCACAACGACACATACAAAGAGGACATCCAGCGGTTCCAATGGCGCTCCACGTGGCTCCAATGGCGCTCCAAGTGGCCGACGACGACAACGGGGGGCAGTTCACCACGCATCATGTAGTAGACATGCACGTGAGGGGGAAGGGCCTCTCGGTGGTGTACACGAACGAGCCGGTCTCGGTGGAGAGCTCCATCCAAACTATGGAGCAGTTGCTTGCTGACGACAAGTACCAAGTGGTCGGCTTCGACCTCGAGTTGACCAGCGGGCGTGCCGGGCAAGAACAGAAGATTGTCGTCGCCCAGTTGTGCGTGCGACATGACGTCCTCATTTACCACTACCACCTGACCACAAGGCCTTGCAAGCGTTTCTCCAGGTTTATCAACATCTCCGACTACAGTTTTGCTAAAGTGGACACCACCAACGATCTAAAGTGCTCAAGGTTTCGCACTTGACCTGCCAGAATCTTGTCAACATCCATGACCACTACAAGGTCTGGGGCAGCACCAACAACAAACAGAACTCCCCGGTTGACCTCGCCTCAGCCGTCATCGCCCCCTACTACATGGAGATGAAGGATGAGAGTAAGAAGGACAAGAACGCTTGGCACAGTGCCTAGCATCAGAGACTGGATGAAGAACACGTCAAGTATGCGGCCAAGGACGCGTACACAAGCTACGAGACGTACAGGCGGATGGTTGACATGAGGAAGTGTCTTCGTCCTGCCCTAGACGAGGGATCGAGCCACAGAGCAGTGGCAGGAGTGTCACAAGAAGTAGATGACTAGATGATCGTTTCTCCTAGTTTAGAATGCATGCAATTATTTATTAAGGTGTGTGTGAATGTGTGTATAGTCACTTACGTAATTGGATGTTTATTTCAGTTATATATATGTTGTTCTTCTGTAGACACAGTAAATCACCCGACTTATTAGCAGCAATCGTCTGTGTTATTATTGGTCTTCGCACACATTTCGGATTACGGACCTGTTTGCCGCGTATCACACACATCTTGTTCAGTTGAACTGTTTCTGTTGTCTTGGCTCATCGCAAACAGTTCATTCAAGTGAAATATATGCACTCCATCACACACACCTTGATCTGGCTGACCGTTTCTATTGTGTTTCCTAATCACACATAGTTCATCTTAGTGAACTGTATGCCGTATATCGGATACACTCTTATCTGCCTGACCATTTCTGTTGTTCTGGATCATCGCAAACAGTTTGTATGGATTAACCGTATGCCACACATCGCACACGCAGCTCTGATCTGAATCGTGTTTGATGTGTGCGCCATCGCAAACAATTCGTCTCTTTTTTGACGGTTTTCTTACACCACCGTTTGTGATTAATGCATCGCACACAGTTTCGTCGAAGGGTCTCTGATTGGACTGTCGCGTTTGGACCATCCTGCAGTAGGTTAGGGGATACATATTCTTGCGGTCCAACATCAATCTTGTCCGACATATACCTTACACCCATCATATTCTATATTTTGGTAAGATTTAATTTGATTTGAGTATGGATAGCAAACGAAAAGCCAAAATTTGATTTAGTTGAGATTTTGATAAGATTCGATTTGATTTGGGTATGGACAGGGGAAGACAAGAGAAGTTATGATCTCTACTCCTAATGGAGCAGTTGGTGAATAGTCTCCACGGTTTATTTTCGCTGGTTTTTTCGTCTCTCCTCCCACCACCCCCTCCCAACCTGGTCCATCGGTTTATTTTTCTCTCCACTCTTTATGACAACCAAAACTTTCCTAACGTATAACAAATCACGGATCTAACTTCCTTAAATTATGCAAATCAATTGATTCCTTTTATTGGTTCAATTTGTCTTAGGAAACAAATAACAGATTTTCAGGAAACAAATAATATATTTTAATCTAACTTTCCTAACTTATCTAAATCAATCGATTTCTCTCATTAGTGAAATTTGTTTTAGGAAACAAATAACAGACACGTAACAAACTTTCCTCCCAATAAACAGTTTCTTAACATTTGCAAATTTTCCTAATCAGACACGTCACAAATGGGCAGGAACTGATATCATGTTACCAAACAATAAAACCCCATTTGCATAGAAATCAGTTCAAAATCCTAACTTTCCTAAATTTTTACCTTTCCTTGATAACAACCAATATTTCCTATGTTTTCCACCTATAGAAGGAAATCACCCCTCCATCGATATTACCATTTTTTTGGAATGTCCAGGTTATGATTTTTTTGCGATTCTTTCCAATTGTGACCTCTCCTTCCGCTCCGGCTCCTTCTCGGATAAACACCTCCACCACAGCCAGCTGACGCCACCCCAGACCTCCTGCCTCTCCACACCTTCTCCGCCACCTCCTCCTCGTACTCCATTGACAATCCCTCTGCCATGCTTGTCCACGGCGGTGTCGAGGACATGGCGCAGCAGCGTACTATCGGTAGAGCAGCGCATAGCAGCAGGAAGCAGCACGCAGCAGGCGAGGCAAGCGGCCGGCGTGGTTGAGGGGGCGGCCGGCAAAAGATGGCCGTGACAGGAGGGGGCGCGAGGCAGGGGCGCGACTGCGGGGCGAGCGAAGGGATAGGCGGCAGCAGACGGTGCGAGCGCAGCTAGCGAGAGTGTGGCGCATGGCCAGGGTGTGCGTCGCGCGGGTCACAGTGGTGCGGTGGCTGCGGCGAGCGCGACGGCAGTGGCGGGCGCGATCGACGCGGTGTGGCACAGGCGTGGGCATGGAGAGGGAGTGGCCCCGCGGGCGTGGAAGATGAGCAGCAGGCTCGGGCATGGGCGCGCATAGGAGCGGGCATGTGCCACGGGGTCAATCCGAGGAGCTCGGTGGCTACCCCTGCAATGGCCATGGCGGACGACGGTTCTCGGCCACGGCGAAATACCTAATGAGAGCAAACGAGAGGGGAAACAGGGGAAAGGCAAGAGGAGATCACGACGGTGTCAATGGCGCCCTAGGGGAAGACAGGGGAGCTCGGGGCGGCGCGGATCGAACGACAATGTTACGGTGGCCGAAGGTTGAGGAAGACGGCAACGACGTCGATGTGGGGGTGCTGGACTTGATCTCGTTGGCGCAGACGAAGTAGCGGAGGAGTTCGGAGCTCCTCGACAAGCTCCTAGCCTGCAGGGAGAGCAGTGGCTGTGTGGACGGGGTCGGTAATGGTGGCCGTGGCGTCTGACTTCGTCCAGATCGATGGGATCAAGCGAGCGAGGAGGAGAAGTGGATCTGGGAGGGGGCGTCGAGGAGTGAGGCCATGGGGGGCAGGGGAGGCAGGGCGTCACCCTTATCCATTCCCCTTCGATGCCGGCGAGGTGGTCGGGCGGGAGCTCGGCTCTGTAGCGACGCGGCTCGGGGAAATATAAGTTGTGGTGGCAAATATAATACACATAATCCATATTGTTATGCACTAGCGCGTGTGCATGTGAAATAGATGGATTATGATCCCGCACCCAATAAAATGGATATGTGTGTGTGTTAGAGAGAGAGAGGGATAGGGGGAGAGAGAGTGAGGAAGAGGGAGGGAGAGAGTGTGTGTGTGAGAATTTGATGGTAAAAAATGTCGCCAATGTCACTTGATATGTATGAGAATATTAAATGTAATATTAACATAACTAATATTGAACTCTTAAAGTTAATGTGGCCCCGTTGCAACGCACGGGCGTTCTTCTAGTTTTGATAAGATTTGATTTGTTTTTATTGAGTTAATGTAGGACGTGGTTTTTGGAAGAGTTACTCTATTTATGCTGGTTTAATTTTGTGTACATTGGTTGAGACTAAAAAACCAATAGAAAAATCAAAGATGTAGAGGGGTGTGTGAGGAGGAAATACCCGAGGAGGAGGTGAGGCGAAACTACCAACTCCCTTTTAATAATAGAGATTGTGTATTGGTAAAGAAACAGATACGAAACTTATAGATATGATCTTTATGCCGGTGGTCACACGCTAGGCTTACTAGAATGATGGTCTTCCAAGTGCTCACACATAAGCAGACGCCCAAGGATGCATTGGAGTGGTATCATCCTGGTTAGTGGGTACCATGGACACAACCAAATGTAGTAGTCTTCAATGAGACCCCCCCCCCCCAAACACGCTCCTTTCGCAAGTATAGTGTTGCAACACATCAACGATGAGGGGATCTAACTGGATCACCACGTCTCTTTCTAGGAATAGGTGTTTTGCTTCTTCTTTAGTTTAGGTAGACAGGTCGAGCGGTAGCGAGTAGTTTACATGACAAACGAGTGGGCCTCTAGCTTCTAATCTTGGAAGGTGTTAGGCGAAGAGAACATTATTCCATCTTTGGAGAGCCCCGCCGTCTCGCTCTCTAAGTAGGACACAAACTCTAACAAAACTTAAAAAACACATAAAAATGGAGCCCAATCATCAGCAAGAGCTAAGATCCACTACGTCTCTGTGGCCCTAAGACCACAAGAGAGGAGGTAGATCGACTGCGGCACCGATAGGTGGTTCGAAAAACCCTAAGCGACTGTGTGCCCTTGGGTACCAGCCAAGAGCCCCTGCATAGGAAAAAGTCCATTTTAAACCCTGAATCTGTAGAGGTTCGGTGAATCAAACCCTCAAGTCCAAATCCCTGTCGTTTGCACCCTGAACTATGCAATCCCGGTCTAAATCAAACCCTCGCATCGTTTGAGGCATAAATTTGCTGAAAAAATGCTGGGCCGGCCCATTTGATTTTTTGTTTCCGTTACACTGCTAAAAAAATGCGCGAACCTTTTTACAAAACTTGTGGACCTTTTTGAACCCGTGAATTTTTTTCCAATCCATGAACTCTTTTTGAACTTTTCATTTTTTCCAAATTCCGTGATTGTTTTCCCCAAATCAGTGGATTTTTCTACGCGAACTTCTTTTTAAAACGATGAACTTTTTGCCAAATTCATGAACTATTTCTCACTTTCGTAAACATTTTCAAATTTCTACGGATTTTTTCGTTACCGTGAATTAAAAAATGGTCAAATAGTTCTGTTGTCCTAATAGTGCACAACTAAATGAAGATGACCTAGTGGTTAATGGCAACAACCATCGACGTACATGTCTAGAGTTCCTATCTCGCTTGTCACAAATTAATAAATTTTGTCCCTTTTTTCTGTTGCGTTTGCTGGGCCATAGAAATACACATCTAAATTCAATTTAAAAAAATTGTTCATAGTTCAAAAAACTTGTTCAGGTTTTTGAAATTTACCGCTACTCGCAAATTAATAAATTTTGCTCTTTTTTTTCTTTTGCGTTTGCTGGGCCATCGGCCTACACGTCTATCTTTACTTTAAAAAAAATGTTCACAGTTCAGAAAACTTGTCCAGATTTTTGAAATTTGTTCACAATTTTAGAAAATGTTCACGCTTTAAAAATGAATAATCGTATTTCTTTTGACGATTTCCAAACATTGGTCGCATTTTTAAGAAATTCTATTCACAATTTTTCCAGGAAATGTTGAAAACCACCGGATCTGCCGCTTTGTTGGTTTGTACTTTTAAATATAGTGCTGCATATAAGGCGTACTCATTTTGTTGCTCAGCTGGCTGGCAGAGCTGGCAAATATTGGACGGTTAGGAGTTCAACTCCCATGGTGTTCACTTTTTTGATTGGCTAGGCGCCTGCGAATTGGGCCCGCCCATTTGCGCGCGACTTTTAGTGTATCTTTTCTGCAATCAATCCCGGCCCATTGTTTCAAAAAATTAAAATCCCGGCCATTCTTTGCAATCCCGGTTCGGCAAACGACCCGAGGGTTCGAT
This sequence comes from Aegilops tauschii subsp. strangulata, assembly GCF_002575655.3. Classification (NCBI taxonomy): domain Eukaryota; kingdom Viridiplantae; phylum Streptophyta; class Magnoliopsida; order Poales; family Poaceae; genus Aegilops; species Aegilops tauschii. The sequence continues at coordinate 234,936,194 of NC_053039.3, forward strand.
TTAGACCGGGATTGCATAGTTAGGGTGCAAACGATAGGGATTTAGACTTGAGGGTTTGATTCGCCGAACCTCTATGAGTTCAGGGTTTAAAATGGATTTTTTCCCATGCATACGTAAAATTATGACGAGACAACTGCAGTGATACTGATATATTCTACTTGATATGGGAAGACAAATTTGTGATCCTGAAGCAATATTTAGTCGCAAGAAATGGTTACACTATATGATGGCCTGTTCGGATTCCCTCCCCTCCACAACTCCGCTCCCGGAGCTGGAGGAGCGACAGTTCAAAATCGCGGAGTTGGGACTCCACATATTCTCAGATTTCACGGAGTAGGAGGTTACCGAACAGCCCTTGTGTACGATCATAAACATTGTTCTCCAAGAAAGAAACAAGGAGAACAACGGTCGCTATCTACGGTCATAAACATTGTTCTTTTTTTTTGAGGGAATAAACATTGTTCTCCAAGAAAGAAACAACGAGAACAACGGTCCCACCCACGCGACCTGCAGCGGAAGAGAATGAGAAACGAGTCAAAACTTGTTCGAAAAGTCAATGATTTTGCCCCCGCTCTTTCTTTCCGCCCGGTCCGGGTCGGCCCGCTCCGGTGTCCGGCCCATCGCAGTAGAAAAAACAGGCAGCGGCCGTCAAAACCCGCGTGTCGCTGTACCACCTCTTCGGCCCACCGGAAGCCAGATGCCGCCTCCTGGCTCGAGGTCGCGGGGTTAATAAAAAGACAGGAAAGGAGGGGAGGAGGAGGAGCATCCCGCACCGCATCGCACTAGGTCTCGGTCATTCCTCTCTCTCTCTCCCTTGCTTGGGGAAGAAGAAGAAGAAGAAGAGAGGGCAAGCGCCCCCGCCTCCCGACGCCGTCGTCCCTCGCCGCCGATCTGATCTCAGGAGCCAGCGAAGATGCATTCCACCAATCTGCTCCTCGAGGAGCCCATCCGGATGGTCTCCATCCTCGAGCCATCCAAGCCGGTAACCGTCCATCTCCGCCCCACGCTCTCTCCGTCGGATTTGATGATCTGCGTGGGGATCAAACCCTAATTGCGGCCGCTCGACTCTCCTGATCGGCGTTGGATCAAACCTTACTGATGTTTTATTTGTAAATCAGAACTTCTTCCCGGCGATGACGAAGATCGTGGGGACGCTGGGTCCCAAGTCCCGGTCCGTTGAGGCCATCTCCGCCTGTCTAAAGGCCGGCATGTCTGGTTCGTATAATCGTATCTTCTTCCGCGACAGCGGAGTGTCTTTCTCTCTTAATTAATTGTTCTTCTCTTTTCTAAATCTAACATTGATTTTCTGTGTTTTCTTTTCTTGCAGTGGCCCGTTTCGATTTCTCGTGGGGGGATGCCGCGTACCACCAGGAGACACTCGAGAACCTCAAGCTCGCCATCAAGGCCACCAAGAAGCTATGTGCTGTAAGTGCTGTCACAACCAACGCTGATTTGTGGCCATAAGTCGTGATGAAATCAACTTTGCCTACACACACCGAAACATGCCACTCAGAGTGGATCTGATGTTAGCTAGGTGAAATATGTTCTGTGGAGCTTGACGATTGGGTATATTTTTGGACAGGTTATGCTCGACACTGTTGGCCCTGAGTTGCAAGTGGTGAACAAGAGTGAAGTCACAATCTCGCTTGAAGAGAACGAGTCTGTTGTTCTCACCCCTCACCAGGGCCAGGAGGCCTCTTCCAAGTTGCTCCCTATCAACTTCGCTGGACTCGCCAAGGTAACCCTCTTCTATCATCTCGCTGAATCTTGTGCTGTCTGTATTTAATTGTATGCGACGGTAGCTGTAAGCAGATCCACAGTTGTCTGTCATTTGTTGTCGCACTAAGATGTCCACTTGTATCTCCGCATGGATTAAATCAGAGCTATCATTTGTTCTTTGCAGGCTGTGAAGCCCGGAGCCACAATATTCGTTGGGCAATATTTGTTCACGGGCAGTGAGACTACATCAGTTTGGCTGGAGGTAGAAATCTTTGACATGCTACAATTAAGCGTTTTGCCATATGTGATGTGTTATATGCATGTTGCAGGATCTTTCTTAGTGTTCACCAATTTCTGATACCAAAACTCTCAACTGCCTGATGTAGGTTTCTGAAGTTCAAGGGGATGACGTGGTTTGCGTGATCAAGAACTCAGCTACCCTGGCTGGGTCACTCTTCACATTGCACTGCTCCCAGATCCATATCGACATGCCCACGCTGTCTGATGAGGATAAAGATGTAAGGAACTCCTCCCAAGAATATCTCTCTCCTTGTATTCTCTCCTTTATTAGAACTTGGCGACTAGACTTTACATGTTAAAAAATATTTTTTTGTTTAAACTGGATCTCCTTGCTGTAATCCATTATATGACTTTATGAGCATGCCCCACTTTCAGGTTATGAAAAAATGGGGTGCTCCAAACAAGATTGACTTCCTCTCTCTTTCTTATACAAGGCACGCAGAAGATGTGCGGCAAGTAAGTAACTCATTACGTGGATATTTAGGGTGTACTACTTCACAGTGCCATCTTCCCCAACAGATTGAATAGTATCACATGTTTGTTTGCATTTCATACTTTGGCAAAATGTTCCTAACATTGATGGTATTTTTCCTGCAATGCAGGCACGGGAGTTCCTCTCTAAGTTAGGTGATCTTAGCCAAACTCTGATTTTTGCCAAAATTGAGAATGTGGAGGTAATTTCAAGATATTCTTTCAACATTCCTGAGCAACTTTGATTTGTTTACTACATATTCACTTCTTACAATAGTCATTTAACATTCCTGAGCAACTTCGATTTGATTACCACCTATTGACTCCTTATTCCTTGCAGGGCTTGAACCATTTTGATGAGATCCTGGAGGAAGCGGATGGTATCATTCTCTCAAGAGGGAACCTTGGAATTGATCTTCCACCTGAAAAGGTTGGTTATCTCAACCTTCACAATGCATTATCTCTTAATTTGTTGTCCTAGGTAGTGAAAAAATTAGAGACAATCACCCCAATGCATTGTTTCTTAAGGGTCATATCTAAATGATATTGCATTTAATTAGTTTATGGATCTTTTTTACATCTCAACATTGTGGCCTAGTTGTGGAGAAAAGGAAAGAAGAGGAAAATAGGGAGATAAGCCACAAAGGATCAGACCATTAATTACACATTTACACTGCACAGGAAAACGAGCTAAGAGCTGTATCTATATGAACATACAGCTCCACTCTCGTTCTTTTTCAATTACAGAGCCAAGTATTGTGAGTGCCCTTGGCAGTTGTGAAGGCCTTTTGCTTGATTAACATGTATTTTTCCCATTTGCATGACGCTTAGTGATGATTTTATGTGCTTTAAAAAAAATCAAGGGTCTCTATTGAGTACTACTTTGTTTGTTCTTTAGGTGTTCTTATTTCAGAAGTCTGCTCTGCACAAGTGCAACATGGCTGGAAAGCCTGCTGTTGTTACTCGTGTTGTGGACAGTATGACGGACAACCTAAGGCCTACTCGTGCGGAGGCAACTGATGTGGCAAATGCGGTGCTGGATGGTTAGTTTTTGCCTCTTGCAGATATCTTATATTTTGGTGATCCTGTACAGCTGCTCATTACTGCACCTAAACAAACTATAATTACAGAAGTTGTAACATGAATCACAATTGTTTTGTTCAGGTAGTGATGCCATTCTCCTTGGTGCCGAGACTCTCCGTGGGTTGTATCCAGTTGAGACTATTTCAACAGTGGGCAGAATTTGTGCTGAGGTGACTTTCTTTGGAGTTCTATATGTTCTCTTGATAAACACAGGCCTATTTGGGAGGGCATTTGTTGATAAGTTCCTTTTTATAGTTCAAATCTGACTTCAATAGTAAAATGTTGCAAATAAATACTATTCTTCCGAACAGCCCCTAAATGCGTTCTCAACAAGTATATCTTTGGCACTCTAATGGAATCTAATGGAAATTCACTCTTCCCGCCTTCTCTCTTCATTTTTGGTGATATATTTTCATGAATTGTTTCACAGGCTGAGAAGGTCTTCAACCAAGATTTGTACTTTAAGCGAACTGTGAAATATGTGGGAGAACCCATGACCCACTTGGAGTCTATTGCTTCCTCTGCAGTGCGTATTTTGTTTCTTTTCATTTTCCAACCTTTTGTTAGTGTTTACAGGGGAACAATTTCTGTCTTCCATTGATTTAATATCAGTCTGTGACACTTGGGTTTATAAGTCTGAAATAATTTGCTACGTATTTGCTAGGTGCGGGCTGCTATTAAAGTTAAGGCTTCGGTCATCATTTGCTTCACCTCATCTGGACGGGCTGCAAGGTAGAAAGAAGAGAGTATTTCTTCTTAACAGGCTTCTAGTTTAATGGCAATTGATTCATATATTATGTCGTATCTGGTATGTGCAGGCTAATTGCCAAGTACAGGCCCACCATGCCTGTCCTCTCTGTTGTCATTCCTCGTCTGAAAACAAATCAATTGAAGTGGAGCTTCACAGGTGCATTTGAGGTATGTTTACAGCCTTTTTCTTTGTAACTTTTTTACTACCTTCTTCTGTATGTGCTATATCTAGGTAATGATTCAGAACTAGAATGCTGATCTTCAACCTTAGAAAGATAACTTTAGGCTATAGTTTTTGTTAATGACAAATCTAACATTGAACCTTGCACAATTGTGCAACTCAATACAGAGGAACTATATATATAAGTATTTGCCATGTAATGCTAGAAAAGGGCACTTCATTTCTAGATCCTTCTTTTCTCTTGGCAAAAGATTGCTGTATGTTTTCCTTTATTTTTACATGGTGCATAATTCCTACTACCTCCGTTTCAGTTTACAAGGGACGCCTGTATTTCTAGATCATCAGTTTGACCAACAAAATATGTATTATATGCTGAAGTATACAATCAAAAATCGTATTTGAAACAGGCTTTGTCATGGTATACCTTTTGTAGCATATACCTCATATTTCACTGGCCAAATCGATGATCTGAAAATACTTATGTGCCTAACAAAACGAAAAATTGGGAGTATAACTAGACTGCTAATTAACATGTTCTGTAGAATTTTCCCTAATGAGGAACAGCATGGTGTTCAGCTAGACTCACTAATTAACATGTATACTACTACCTCCGTCCGAAAATACTTGTCATCAAAATGAACAAAAAGGGGTGTATCTAAAACTAAAATACATCTAGATACATTCCCTTCTATTTATTTTGATGACAAGTATTTCTGGACGGAGGGAGTACCATATAATTTTCTCTGATAAGAAACAGTAAGCTTCTGTGTTTGGCTCATATTCGTTGCATTATCTTCCTGCAGGCAAGACAATCACTCATAGTTAGAGGTCTCTTTCCCATGCTTGCCGATCCACGTCATCCGGTGAGTTAACCTGCCTTTCATCAGTTGGATACATTAATATAAGCATGTTTTTTGCAAACCATTTTTTGGTTGTTCTTCTCAATTTTTACAATAATATGAAAATAGGAACTACCTATGAATATGAACGCCCTTGTTCTGGACATAAAGGGAATATAATGTCAGTTGGCGTTGGTGCATATTCCAAATATGTGAAAACTGAATGCTTTACATACACTAGGCCAGTGAACTTATTAATCCTGCTTATAGGGTTTATGCTTGCATCATGTTCTAGTATTACTCTTAACAAATTAGCTACTCCCTCTGTCCGAAAAAGCTTGTCCCAAACTTGTTCCTTAAATGGATGTATCTAGCACTTGATGCTACATACATCCATTTGAAGGACAAGCTTTTCCGGTCGGAGGGAGTATTACGGTAACACTGCAGTTCACTTTCGAACTTGACTGGTGGTATGCTGGTTTGTTAACTCTTGTGTACTATAAACGCAATACGTGAGCTTATAAGCTGGTGTGCACCAGTGATGCTGATGTTTGGAGGTCTTTCATCTTGCATCCACCTTGAATTATTTGGTAGCTAGAATTCCTTGATATGGACCCAACTAGGAACATGCTCGGTCTGGCTGGTGATTTGTACTGACATTGTTTCTCTGCCCTGCAGGCTGAATCTACTAGCACTACAAATGAATCAGTGTTGAAGGTTGCTCTTGACCACGGCAAAGCATCTGGTGTGATCAAGTCGCATGACCGCGTCGTCGTGTGCCAGAAAGTGGGAGATTCCTCTGTCGTGAAGATCATTGAGCTGGACGACTAGGCAAAATTAGCCTTTGCTCAGGGCTTGCCAGATTTTTGACTAGGCCAAAACGTTGCTTGGTGGCTATGTATAATTCTATCTATAGTTTTGCAAAACGAGCAGTTTTTCCTATGGTGTCATCATAGGATCCGCGGTTACCATTCTAAAACCTACGCTAGTTATTATGGATATGTCCTCAGATTTTACTGCAGTGTAGCGAGTAAATTATCTGATGGAATAATGATATCAAAACTTTGTGACCCTTGCTATTGTTGTCGCTAAGCCTATGTTCCCATTTACAGATCCTGAGGTTTTAGGATGTTATCATCTTATGACTGTCAGTTGGAGAATTCTGGTATATAGATTTTTTTTTGCGGATCGGTATATAGACTAAATAGTTCTTTATTTCTTTTTGCAGCCAGGAATTTTTCCTTTCTGGTGGCGACGTTTATTCATGACAATGTCAATTGAGTTTGATTTTTTACTGTTCTGGTGGCGACGTTTATTCATGACAATGTCAGTTGAGTTTGAATTTGGCTTTGGCAACTCTTAACAATGTGCACTTGACTGAGCTTTTACCATTCTATTCGCACCTGAGTTGCAAACTTGAAGGTAAATTTGACTCAGGGGGCAGTATCAAGCTCCAGCTCAAGACAGCTTGCGTCAGATTTTTTAAAATGGCACTTTTGTGTCAAATTATTTTTTATCATGGCAAAATCTAAGGAAAACCCTTAGATTCAACCGACTGATTTCTTGCTGGCGTAAACCTTCTCTCGAGCCGTCGGACGCGTCTGCGAGCTGAGCCGTCAGATGGGCTAATCGTTAATCCCATGCGCTGGTCCCTTGACCTTTTACACGAGTGTGGTCCCCATACTGCCATAGCTTGATTCTTTTGCATGCATGTTTTTTATTCGCCCTCCACCACCTTGCATGCTAGTACTGTCATGAAGTACTAGTAGACTACCCAAATGACTATGATATTAGCCTATCTATTTCATGTAATACTTCATTTATTAGTTTATAGACTTGTCTTGCCTTGACATATGTGATGTTACTCATACTACTAGTAACTAGTTAGAGCATGGTTAATAATACAACCAACGGTCGGCTATAAGAAGTTGCTAATTTTTTTAAATAATACATTTTTTTTATGAAATTACAGAAATAATACGCGGAAATTATTATTTTCAAAAATAATACACCGTCGGCCCGCTGCAGGCCGACTGGGCCTCATCGGCCCACAGCAGGCCGACTGCAGGCCCGGCTGGCACGCGGCGGCCTATGGTTGGTCGGGCCACGTCGCGAGGGGGAGGTAGTGGGTTGTCGGCGTGGTGCGCCCCTGTTGGCCTACCGCCCGCCGATCGGCCAGCTGCTGGCCGACAGGGTGCTCCCTCCCCCTTCCTCCCTTCTTCTCCCCTTGCTCGTTTCTTCTGTGTTCTTCCCTTCTCCTCTCTCTACAGAAAAATGGCACCCATTTATACACCTAAATGAGCAAAATTTTCGCGATTTTGGCACCGTGAATGGGTTCAACTCATTTAGGGCAGCCAAAAGAGGTGTCGATCTACTGATGGGGTAGCTCGTGGTGGTCGTGGTGAGCATTTTGGTGGAGGTGGTGGTGGTGAAGTTGGGACAGTGTGGTGGTGGTGAAGTTGGGGCAGTGTGGTGGAGGTGAAGCTGTTGTTCGTCGTTCTTGGTTGGAGCCGGAGCACCGGCAGTTTTTCGTTCGTAGTTCGTAGTTCGTCGTTCGTCGTTCGTCGTTCTTCGTTCGCACACACGCTTCAAGGGTATATTTCAGCCCACATTTTATTTTTCGTAGGTGCTCCGGTAGTATACGTAAATATTGTTATTTGCCCCGGTAGTATACGTAAATATTGTGTGCGATTATTGTTATTTGCCCCGATAGTATACGTAAATATTGTTATTTGCCCCGGTAGTATACGTAAATATTCTTCGTTCGCACGCACGCTTCGTTCGATGTGAAATTAAATTTGTGTGCGATTATTGTTATTTGCCCCGGTAGTATACGTAAATATTTGTAGTTGCTACGGCAAATATTCGTAATATAGTTGTAGGTGTGTGAATTGTATTAGTTGTTAGTGGGGATAATAAGTTGACACGTACACAGGTGCGTGATAAGAAGTTGGAAACATGAATAAAAAGTTCGAAAGAAGAGACAAGTTTTTTTTAAAGAGTTCGGGTCGGCATGTGCATAGCATGTCAGTGTGATGGAAATTTAACAAGCAAACAAAAAATGGGAAAAGTATAACTACATGTTAAAAAACGTTTCAGTCCGTATCCGATGCCAATTTGAAGCGGATTACACGCTAACCTTTATTCTGCGTATTTTCTAAAGTCCATTAACTAAAGTACGTCTCAATGCCACACTGTTTTTTTAAACTGCCACGCTGTAGTTTAACCCATAACAAGCAATAGCACCCCGCTAATGCCTAAACGTGGGCCTACTAACAAAAAAACTTCGGATAAAAACTTCTTTGCAAGGAAGAATTTTACATGATCGTAGAAAAAAGACGCATGCCTTTTTCTAAATTATTCTTAAAATAGATTAAAATAAAAAATACATCAACATGGGCCATATAATTTAAATAAACTGAATTATCATATTTGTCGGTTATATTATTATTATTATTTGAGGCCTATTTATTATTAGTAAACATGGGCCTATTTATTATATTATTATTAAAACAAGAGTCAAGCAACTCATCATAATCGTCCACATAGATTAAATTATATTGATCGTGAAATTTACTATGGTCCTGGTAATATATAGACATGTCTAATACTTGTATTTCGTTGTTGAAAAAAAATAGATGAGTCGAGATGTCCGATGTAGTGAAGTCGAGATGGCAAGATTCAAGAAATGCTGAGCGAATGGGAATGGAAAAGGGTTGTTGAGTTGCATTGCTACAGGAAACCGAATTATATGTGATGAATTTGTCATTCGAGATCCGCCTCCCCACCAGGCCAGACGTCGTCACTGACGCTCCAATCTATCAGTAGAGACATTACCATCTATTTCTGTGTGAAACTTATGTCTATTCTATGTATGAGACAAATGACTATGTACTTATGTACGAGACATATGCCTACTCTATTTTAGTACTCTGTTATCGGAACTACAAGATCATATTTAGATAGAACATAATATTCATACAACGAGACATTACAAACAACTAGATAGAACTACATCTAAATTAAATGGCACGTAACTGAACTCACAACATACAACATAAAAACTACATGAAGTCATCATCGTCATCCTCGATCGATGCAGAACTCTTGCCCTTCGACGATGAAGAACTCTTGCCCTTCGACGATGCAGAAACCTTGCCCTTCGATGATGAAGAACTCTTGCCCTTCGACGATGCAGAACCCGGAAGCGGCGGCATGAAGATATCATCTTCGTCCTCGCTCTCCTCAGTCCATAAACATGGATTATTTGCTGCAATCCTTCTGAAAGTTTCACTCTTCGGCACCACTACCTTCTTCCACCTGTCATGCAACCTAAGAAGTTCTTTACGTACCTCCTCATAGGTCCTTTCAGGCCACCCAGACCTACGTAATTGGTGAGCCAACTCATTCATTATGGTGTCACTACCGGTGAGTTCGTCCCATGAAACTATCCTATTATCCATCCTAAAATCGGTAGCTAGCCTCAGAAGAGTCCTGCTCATCCCAGGGTGAAAACTACGATCGAAAGGATAATGGGACATCTCAACTACACTACACTGCAATGCTTATCCACCTCCGTCTGAAGGGGTTTTTATAGGTAGACAGGAGAAAATGGCGGGAAAGCGAGCTCCGGTATGGCGGAAAATGGGTGGTGGGAAAGGGTTGGCGGGAAACGGGTGGCGGGAAACGGGTGGCGGGAAACGAGTGGCGGGAAAGGGCTGGCGGGAAATGGGTGGCGGGAAAGGGTTGTGCGGAATACGTCAAAGTTTTACAAAAAAACCAGCGATCATTCGGATAAAAAATATTGGCACATGCACCAGTCGGCCCACTGCAGGCCTATCGGCCAACTGCAGGCCGACTGGACCCTGTCGGCCAACTGTAGGCCGACTGGGCTTGATCTGGTGGCCGACAGCCCAATCGGCCAGCAGCAAGCTGATGGGCCACCAGTCGGCCTGCTGTGGGCTGACTGGGCTCAGTCGGCCTGCAGCGGGCCGACGGTGTATTATTTTTGAAAATTCTTTTTTCAACGTATTATTTCTGTAATTTCATAAAATAATGTATTATTTAAAAAAATTAGCTAAGAAGTTGCCATGTCATCTACATCAACCTCTCAGCCGGCATGTACAATAGTAATAAGTTTTAAATCTCTACTATTAAAGGAGAATCGACCGTCGTGATGGTTCGACCTCCCCTCGTACGACCCCTCGCTAGAAAATATCGCAGGAAAAACCCACGTTCGAGTATAGCGGGAAAAAAACATCTGGCACGATCTCCACCTCCTCCCCGACCTTCCCGTTTGCATCCCAGATCTCTCTCCCCAAACATGATCCGTCCTCACCCCTACTCCCAGGACCACCCAGCGCCTCCGATGGACGCAGCAATCTCCGGCGAGACCGCCCGACTCCTCCTCTTCCCGTGAGTGTGACTCCCTGTCTACGCCAATCCATTATGTGCCGCCCTGGCCATGACTTTTCGCCATGGGCGCCTCCTTTTGCCATGCCCGCAAGGTAGGCATGGTCGGGACCGGCACCGCACGGTGGAGACAGCGATGAAGGTCTAGGATGGGAGGCACGAGAGCTGCAGCGGTGGAGGCGGCGGCGGAGATCGAGGAGGAGTGCTCGGGGAAGTGTGCAGGGTGCTTGCCAGAATACCTACGCCGCCGATGGGCACCACCACTCTCCCCGGCGGGTTCAAGTTCGTCGTCTACTCCAGCGGCATCACCGCTGCGCTCTACCGAGTCATGGCATCACCGCCCTCGACGACTCGTTCAGGCACGACGGGTGCAATGACTACCTCCACGGCGGGTGCCACGCCGTCCGCCCTCGACGACTCGTTCAGGCACGGCTTCCACGTCAAACAGTCCAAGCTCGACCTGGGAACTTCACCATCCGTCTCGGACACTGCCCAATCAGTACGTGCTTGTCATTGTCTCGAATTCTCACACCTGGACGAATTTGTACTCGGACGACGACTCACACCCGACATGTCTCCTCCCTTGCTGCTGGTAGGCAACTTTGCCTTTCTGAATTTCTTCAGCGATGTTAGACGCATGGTTAAACATGTGATTTTGGCTCTGGCTAGCTTATCATCTGTCATGTGTGATGATGCACAATGCCCAATAGAGTGGCGCTACTTGTCTATATGCTTTCCGGAAGTTAATTTTGCAGGCACCCCTAATTTCTTGCTTAATGTGCTCAATTAGTTTTTGTTGTATGTTACTTTTGATGGATGGATCAACATCTAACTTGGATTGACTTTTGTATGAACTCAAGGTGTACTTGTCAGCTACCTTGGAACTTGTCATCCTTGATTTTTTTTTCTGAAGAATTAGAACTGTATCATCATTGGTGCTGACCCCGACCAACATTTTTGCTACCACCTCGCTGCCCCTGGTACAACAACGAAGGGGCAACTGATGGCTTGACGAATTAGGAGACGGAGGACGAGGACGGCCAGGCCCTCGATCAGCAACATTATTATCATAGCATGAATTACTACTGGTTACTCTCGATAAAATTCAGGATAATGTCTTTTTCTATCTCTTGCGTGGCACAACACATGTGCGCAAGTCCTCTCTGCTGTAGCTAAATAATTGCATTCCCTACTTGGGTGAGATTATTTCTACTTTCTAACTTTTCTTTCTGCTTAATTGATTAATTCTCATGGTTATTCATTTATCTTTGTTTTTTCCATGAGCAGAGCAACTTCCTTGTGGATGACAAAAGAAATCAGTCCGCAAATATTTTAAATTCATTCTTTATACTAAGAAGTTTCACTTTTTTACTAATGCACATCAATTGGTAAGGATGAAACGATGCCGGTTTGCCTTTTGTATGTGGTTTTTGGCTGATTTTTCTAATTACTTAGGAAATCTTTCTTGCCCCTTTCAAGGTGCTATATGACAAAATCTTAATATATTTCAATAGTTTTTTATACATTTTAGATTACAGGCATGTGCAATCAATATTTGCATGTCTAATTTTACTGTCCCGTAGCAACGCGCGGGCATTCAACTAGTATGTACTAGTTTATTAATAGTTGGCCCACCTTACATCCCCACAAAACGTCTTAGGTCTCGTGTTGCAATTGGCTACTAACCAAGAGCCCGCTTCTCTTCTCTTTCCTCTTCTCACTCATCCAGCTAAGCAAAGATCTATTATTCTATTCCTTAAAGCCTGCTTATGTCACCCTATTGTACTGTTACCACATGTCTCTCTTTCTTCATTAAATGCTTGCCACATCATCTATTTTATTTAGAGATGTGTGATGTTACCATCTATGTTACTCCCATTTTGGATAGTCGTACTGAGCAGGAGTTTCTCCACTAGCATTTATGAGCAGCCATATGCTCCTCTTAGTTGCCAAATCATGTATGTTTTTTTATCATTTCAACTTTTTTTACAAATTAGTGGGTGTGTTTGATGCGAATGCACTGAGCGACATGTTGTGATGCCCCCGTGTGTCTACTGCAACATTGTTTATGTTGCAAGCCCTTTGTTTTTTACTTAAATGCTATGCTCGTCCAATGTTTTTGTTCTCGACATTTTTGGCTACAACCAAATGAGGTTGTTGCATAGGTGAAACGACCCAAATCACCAGGTTGATCCATAAGCAATATCGAAAGGGCATCGCTACTTTACGACCTAGACGTGACACTTCAAAGCTAGACGACAACTTGTACAAGATGAAAGCATGAAAAGGTTGTACAAGATGAAAGCATGAAAAGGTCGCCATCAACCGCTGCTTGTTTCTTTTGCTGTAAAACCGAGCGGTCACGTTGCAAAGCCCGCTGCACGGTGCTGCGTGCTGAAGAGGGACGGTAATGACAATGCAAGACAAATCGACAGCAAACCCGGATTGCCGTGTTGCAAAGTCGATCGTGTGACCATGCATGTTGCAAGCTGGACGCTTAATGTTGCAAGGCGGTCGACGAAAAAACCGAACTGCCGTGCTGCAAAGCCGGTCGCGGGGCGGAACATGCTGCAAAGCAAATGCTTGATGTTCCAATGCGTGCGAAACTGCTTGGTTGGCCCCTTAATGTTAGCCATTTAGCTGTGACCACTGTTTTGCAGCATGACATGCTGCACTCACCGCTTGCAACGTGATGTTGCGCTTGGGAAGTTTGGAACTCGACGGATGCTGCAAACACTCATCGCCTCACACATCGCCAACCTTGCGGCAGTCACAACATCTCGCAGGTTGCCGTCATCACCACACAACATCGATGATGTTGCAGTGGGAACATCACCAACATTGCAGTCGTCGCAACATGTCCCAAGTTGCAAAACCTTTGAGCGTAACATGGGTCATGCTGCCACCCCCGAGTGCAATATGGGTCATGTTGCAAATAGTCAGAAAATGCTTGGACAACCATGGAGTATTTGCAATGAGAGGACATGTTGCAAACTCCCGAGTGCAACATGGCTCATATTGCAAACGGTCAGAAAATGCTTGGATGGATAACGAGTGTTTGCAATGCAAGCACAACATGGGTCATGTTGCAAACCATCGAGCGTAACATGGGTCGTGTACTCGTGTTGCAAACGGTGGGTCACACCTAAACGGCTGACACAATTGTAATCGAATGGCTGACGTAACAATGTTGGGGGCAAGTGATGTTGCAAAGCTAGTCCGCCCTGCTCCAACCAAGTGCCACCATTTTTTTCTACAAAGTGGACCGCCATGCTCCTAGGCATGTCATTGCCGCAAAGAATCGTTTCTCAAATAACATGCAATGTTATGTGTATTTTTCTACGCGACCGGAGTCAACCTTTTATGTTGTGGCCATTTTTTTGAATTACTTTTGTTGCAATGAATTAAGATTTAGTGCACATATATGATAGAAAAATTAAATATACTTTTATAGTAAAACATTTGCGGCCATGTTGTACACACACAAAAAAATGAAAAATGTTGCAACATTTTTATATTGCAACAACCCTAGTAATTTTGCACATAAGAGTGACAACTACTACCTCCGTGGCCCCATTGTATTTTGTGCTAAATTTGACCATAAATTTAATTAACAAAATGTTTATGCATGTCACAAAAAATTATATCATTGAAAACTATATTAAATACGAATCCAACAATATAATTTTTGTTAACATACATTAATATTTTGTTAGTTAAATATTTGGTTAAAATTTGGCACAAATTACAAAGAGGACCAATAACCAAGCTTAAGCGTCTTCGTAGCCGGAAAAAGATGAGAAAAAGAGATGATTTGTGTTAGTATTGGTGGGCTCCACAAACTGTGGGAAATGTATCTACCCCTAGGTGACGCACGTCTCTGACACTAGTACTTTGCAGCAGCAGCATACCGGGTCATAAGGCCAAAATATCCCACGCGATGCATCGAGCTGTACCGAGTCATGCGAGAATCCAACGGTTGGCTGTGGGCTGATCGCACGACTCTCGAGGCGGCTTAAAGTTCGCAGTTATCGCCCGGCTGATTTGTAGCATGGGCCAAAATCTAAACGTCTTTTGTGTAAACTGTCACGAAAAACATTAAAAAATTTATACCTGAAAATCTGATGGTAATTTTTTTTAGTGTTTCCGTTTTTTGCTCCCAGCCTTTATGATACAAGGCACCTGATCTTCATGAATTAGACATGAATTTAAGGATGAACACAGAGAACAGAATAAAAATCATATTAAATCTAACAACAAACAAGGGAAATAAAGCAACAAGATGATAGTTCATCCCGGTTTTTCTCATCTTGTGGTGCAAGACGTGGCATGGCTGGTTGGCCGGCTCGCTCCAAGCCTTGGACACCATTCTCATAAACCCAGGCATCATGCTCCAAAAAATTTCAAAGTGAAACGACCTAGGGCGCAATGGTCCATTGCAGCTTGCAAGGAGTAGGGGGTAGTGGTCTAACAAAGACGATGAGATGGTTTAATGAATGTGTCCAGGGAAAGCAATGTTCCGCCTACGTCTCAAGCAATGGAGTAGTAGATTCTTCTCTACAACACAACTCCAATTTCACATGGCCATTGAAGTCATCCTTCGCCTTGACACCACCCAAGATCGAAGACCTCACAGCTCAGGGGAGTGAGACCTTCGCTCCCGTCTTTAGAAGAGACTTGTTGGCTTTGCCATCATGGAGAGGGCTATGAAGAGACAGTGCTCATGGAATTCTTACCTTATGGAGGGCGACACTAATACCCGCTACTTCCATCTCCGCGCCAACGGCTGTCGTCGACAAAACATCATCCGACGCCTCTCCCATCATGGAGGGTGGGTGACCACACATGAGGATAAGGAGAGTGTGTGGTCCATGATCACTTCTCGGCAATGTTTGTGAGGGGCCCGTGACAGTAGTCCAATTTGCATTGGGAGGCCATCGCCAAGCCTAACGTGTGCTTGCATGCCCTCGACGACCCCTTCTCTCAACCTGAAGTCCGTGACGCCATTGGGAAGCTACCAGGAGACAAGACCCCCAACCCCGATGGTTTTACGGGGGCTTTCTTCAAGTCGGCTTGGCACATCATCAAGGCTGACTTCATGGCCATGGTGCACTTCTTCAAGAATCTCCACTACGAAAACCTGCAATGTCTCAACTCCGCTAACATTTCCCTTATTCCAGAGAAGAATGGAGCCTAGGACATTCCCGATTACTAGCCCATTAGCTTAATCGACGTTGTAGAAAAAAATCATTGCCAAGATCCGGTCTCCCACCTTGTGCCACTCATGGGCAACATCGTCTCCAACACCCAAAGTGCCTTCATCCAGGAACACAACATCCACGACAACTTCATATATGTTTGGAACCTTTTGGGACGACGCATCCATCGCACAAAGTCGCCTTCCTCCTTCTCAAGCTTGACATCAAGAAGGCTTTTGACTCCTTGTGATGGGACTACTTGATGGATCTTCTCAGGCACTTTGATTTCTAGAGTAGATTATGTGACTGGGTATCCGTGCTCCTTGCCATGAGTCATCTCGCGTGTTGCTTAATGGCATCGCCCATACCTCCATTATGCATGGCAGAGGGCTGAGACGGGGGGACTCCCTCTCCCCTCTGCTATTTGTCATGGCTATTGATCCCCTGAATCACTTCATTGAGCTTGCAACCGCCCACGGTCTTCTCTCAAGCATTAGAGGACGCACATTGATGATTAGGATCTTCCTTTATGCGGATGATACGACGATATTTATGGCCCCGGCCAAGGATGATATCTTCAACCTCGTTGCTATTCTCCATCGAACGGAGTATACAGGTGGGGGACAAATTAAACTGGTCAAAGGAGTCTCCTGTTTCCAAATTTAAAATAAATAGAAAGACAAATTACTGAGTTGACACGTAGAAAAGTTCACAAACTATAATGAACAAATTAACTAAAAAAACCTCACCATCATCATGATGAGGTTCATACATCATACACCCTAATCATTATAGGTGCAGGGATTGTTCAAAGGATTCTACTCTTCTTCGCACAAGGATGCTACAGGAACTTGGACACTCGGATTCATCCAAAATCCATGGCCGCGGATGCTCATCGACGTACACATATTATGTTCAACGAGGCAATCCCAATGCTTCGCTCCTTCAGCGCCCGCTCCTTCAGCGCTCTCCTTCGGCGCACACTCCCATGAGTGCTCCCTAATTACCACAAGTGGCACCGACATTGGGATCAGAGAACTTTCATGGTGGGATCATGCATTGTGGCTCCTCCAACATTATCTTCATGCAAATTTGCCCCGTAAATGCGCTCCTCGCCTGCGTGGCTCTCCTTGGACTCTCGACGATTGATATTTCTACACTCATCTAACCTGAGTTTTAACCTGAGATATTTCATTAAAACTAAGGTATTCACTCCCATATTGTTGACTATTGAATGCAAAGGATTCCAAATATCCAATCTTTATTTTCTTTCCACGGGAAATGGGCTATTTATGGACGAAATCAAGCCAATACATGGAAAAGAGTAACATGGAGATAGAGGAGATCAAGTCGGAGGTATAAAAGGCCCGACGCCAAATGATTAACAGAACAAGTTGCCACATCGTCATTTTCGCAACAACCATCTCCATCAACCCTAGCAGCCGCCATTTCCCATCTACATCTTCATAGCCACCACCTTCATCACCGCCATAGTTCTCAACCATCTAGCCATAGTTTGTAATCGTGTATCACACCATGCATTTATTGTAAGACATATTATCAATCAATCAATCTTCATGATGTGTTCTTCAATGATTTCTTCATTTGATTCGATCTCCATGTGTGAGTAGTTCGGTAAGATCATGGGTTGAGGCAAGGCCTTGCAACCTGATGTATTTGTTGGAGGGGTCGATAGAAGTACTTTGAACTAACGTCCTGTATGTGTAGAATAAATTCACTACCGCGGAAGGTCCTAACATGACACATGTATAGGAGACCACTCGACCAAACTGTGTGCGATGTATGAATCACACACGGTATCAAAATAAAACTGTTACCAATAAATCAAACTATGCACGATGGCGGATCCATCAAATACGTTTTAGAAAAGAATTGCGTGTGCGAAATGTGGCATATAGTTGATCCATACAAACTATTTGCGATGAGCCTGCACAACAGAAACTGTTGGGGATATTCCCCACGACCAAGACCCGGCTCTGAGATAAGTCATCTCTGGTCATCTTTGAGATAACTCATCTCTGGTCATCTCTGTTCATCTATGAGATAACTCATCTCTGGTCATCTCTAAGATAAGTCATCTCTGAAATAAGTCATCTATGAGATAAGTCATCTCTGGTCATCTCTGAGATAAGTCATCTTTGAGGATAAGCCATCTCTGGAGTTAAGTTCGCTCAGATAATGAGCGAGACATATAAGCGGGACAAATAAGCGGGCTACAGCCTTGACCCGGCTTGCGACGAGACCCGACCTGCTACAGGACCTGGAGTCCAAATACAAGAAGGAGACTTTCAACTTGGAAGACACGGAGGATTTTAAGTACTTAGAGTAGGACTCCGACTGCGGGTATAACCCGGAGTCTCTTGTAACCCCATGGACTCAGCTGTTATATAAAGCGAGTCCATGGGTCATCAGAAAGGGGAGAGAAAATAAGTGGCCAGGAATAAGTTGCCCGCGATAAGTAACTCGTGGTAAGTCGCCATCGATAAGCCTTCCGCGATAAGTAGCCCGCGATAAGTCGCCTGATACAAGTCTTAGACAAGATCAAAGTAGACTCTCAAGATGAGAGGCAGGGAAATAGCACCCTTGTAATCGAGATCATCATCATCATCATCAATATAACCAAGTAGGATGTAGGCTTTTACCTCGATCACCGATGGGCTGAGCCTGGGTAAAACTCGCGTCTCTCGATTCTGACCAACCCCGTTCAAGCTATCCGTTGACATGGATTTTGACCAAGATAAAATGAAATGCATAAACCATATAAAATATTAAAATATAAATACAAAACGGCAAAAATCTGTTTTATCATAAAAAGTGAATTAAAAATAGAATGAAAAAAAGGCCTATGATATATTTTTGAATGTCGATTATGCACGCATTAAACCAACAATTATAAAATTTTATGAAATAAATAAACAACCATTAAGTTTTCACCTATTGGAAAATTGAGAACACATGGTTTATATGTACGTGCACCATCGCTGACAAAGAAGAATATATGGAAAAATGGGGGACAAACGGTTCATATGTACGCGCACAGTTGCCGACGGATACTGATCTAAAATTTCACCGTCAGAGGCGGCACCAATGTTGTCAAAGCGATCTAAAATTTCACTGTCAGAGGCGGCGCCAATGTTGCCGAAGCATCACGGGGTATGTTCCTCCATCAGAATATTGTTGTATCTTAACGGATACACACAAAATAAATTTGATAGAGTAGCCAATTATAAGAGCGATCCGCTGCACAACAAAGGAAAAAAGATTCATTGAATTGCGTACATACATGCATGAGGTGTGCGTATGTGACATAGTTAGGCATGCATGCATATATTAGGAGACCCATACGTTGAAAATTAGCCTTAATGAATTACTAGAATCAGGCCTAGCCCACTTTAAAAAAATGACTACACATACACATGCGTTGCCTCATCATCCATCAGCCATACAAGCAAATGGATTAGAGCAAGAGCCCATACGTTGACAAATGATGGCTTAATTAAGCCCACATTGCCTGATGGGACATTGCTGGATAATTAGTCATTAAACAAATAAAAAAGAAAAGAACAGCCCCACCCCACGCACGATCTCACACGATCTCACGATCCAGGACGTGGGTGGGCGCAAGCGCGTGCAACCCGATCCTGGTGCTGCACCCCGCCGCTCCCTATAAATACGAGGCCCCTTGGCTGCTCTCGACTTGGTCTCATTTCGTCTCTCGGTTCGCAGTCCATTCATCCCCCGCTGCTGCTAAGCTATAGAAAATATACACAAGGGAAAGAGAAAGGAGGCAGGCATCCCGGTGGTAAGAGGTGAGAAGGTGAGATTCATGGCTCTCTCCTAGCCCCTGATTTGGCCATTGCGGTACAGGTCAGGGAGCTTTCTTCCTCCTCCTCTCCTAAAATTCTAGCCCTTGGTTCGGCCATCGCGGTACAAATCAAGGAGCTGTTTCATCTTCACAAAATTCTTGTCCTTGGTTCGGGCATTGCGGTACAAACGAAGGTATATGTTTAATCTACCTCAAAATTTCGTCTTCGGTTCGGCCATTGTGGTACAAACCATGGAGCATGTTATATCTACCCCAAACTTTCGCCTTCGGCTCGGCCATCGCGATACGTGCCAAGGAGCATGCATGTTCCTTCTGCATGTTGCATATGCTTCGTCCTAATGATCTCCTTCTTGGTTCGGTCCCCTTAGCGATACAGGCCAGGACGACCGTCTCATTTCTTGGTTTGGTCCCTATACGCGGATATGAATCAAGAGAGTGTCATAGGTATGAAAACCTCATAAAAATTGCCTTAATTTGGTCATCATAAAAAAATGGATATGACTAAGTTGGAATAAAATTACGAACGTGCTAAACTGAACTCATGATAAATTCTTGTTTGGTTGCGCTACGGGCATTATGTGTCACGCTAGTTGCAATACAAACGAGAGCATAAAATATATATATTCCTTCACTTGGTTACGCTGCATGCGGGCATTATCATATTGCTACGCGGTGTTAGTAGTAATATAATCAAGGAAAAACTTAATTTAAAATGTGTTCATGCTGCACTCACCAAAACCAAAATCATGCAAGATGAATTATAAAACATGTTGCATCATAAACACCAATCTTACTTGGTTGCGCTACACGCGGGCATTATGTTAATGCTACGCGGTGTTAGTAGTAATGCAAGTGAGAGAAAATTAAACATAACATTAGGGCCACATATTTTGGATATGTTGTTAATGCTACGCGGTGTTAGTAGTAATACAAGTAATAGATATGTTGGAATTCTTAATCAGGGGTTTTCTCTTCGAAGATGTAATTAACAGAATTTTTATGTAAATGTAAGAGTTCTGGAAATAAAGTACCTACAATGTTTGATTCTATTTTTATTTTATGCATTTAAACTTCACTCTGTATCAATGACGTGGACGCGTGTTTCATGCCCGCCATTTTTCCGTCATCAGATTCTGGCACGCCCAGTGGGACCTATTTCTCCCCTCATCTTTGAATTCCAACATAGGATCGCAACATATGAATTTCTAAAGTACACAAAATATATAAACATTGTGTATGCTAAATATACTCAAGGAAAACTGATATAAAATTTTCTTTCGAAGGTATGGAAGTTCAAGTGCCACAGTCGGTCGCGCTCTGCATTGGAGACATTTGGCTTGATGTGCCAGTTGGTCCATGTGTGACTTCAGCAAATCAGCATCTGGATAGTATGACTGCATCAACAACTGAACATGACCAAGGAATGGAAGTCTTCTCTCCACTCAAGTTTAGGGGAAGTATGCGGGTAGACAAAGAAGGAAAAGGGAAGACAATGGACAAAATCCACTATGAGCAACCTATGAATGGGGACAATACCATGATTATATTTCCCTCCTCATCGTTTCTGCATGGAAGGACATCAAAGGTTCAGAATAAAGTTCAAGTTGATGCTTCGGAGCCTATTCTTCCTCTGGCCGATAAATCCATTGGAGAATGCTCTCAGACGGTTCTCAAGTTTCCCCTTGAATTCAAGGAAGTGTACCCCGATCCCCATGGCTATGAAACATGTCATGTGAACCCAACATCAGCATTGTCATATCCCGTGTCATCAACACCCGTCGCATATGATTCCTCTCTGACTTCGTTTGAGTCGATGTGCCATCAACCTCAGCGAAGAAATGTTCACCATGTCAACCTTCACAATATTAAGGTCGGCAAAGTCCGTGTCCAATTCCCCAAGAGTGTGGACAACAATCATCCAGACCGCCTTTTTCATATCAGCAAGGGCAGTATTAGAATTCATACTACGGTGACTAGTAACCCTTCAACAGTTGTTGCCTTTATTAGGTTCATCTGGAAAAAATATCTTAATCACGCCAAGTGCCGTGTTGTTGGCCTTGACTGTGAATACACTAGATATGTCCATAGCAAAGAGCGTAAGAAGCTTCCACTTGAGCAACAAGTTGCTCTCTCTAATCAAGAGCCACAACGTGTTGCTGTCTTGCAGCTTTGTGTGGGCAGGCATTGCCTAATTTACCAGCTATACCAGGCTCAGGCCAGGAGTTTTATCCCTCCACTTCTCCGCGGCTTCCTTGACAATGACACAATTGAATTTGCGGGTGCCGCCATTGGCAATGACATCGCAAAACTCAAGTTCTATAACTTGGGTATCAGAAAACCTGTCAACGTGCAGGGACTGGGTATCAAGGTTCATAATAAAAAAGTTGGCAACTTGGCTTCATTGGAGAAGCTAGCAAAGAAGGTTGCAAACATAAGTCTTAACAAGGACAAAAGCATCACTGTCAGTCAGTGGGAGAAGTCCAACCTAGATCATGACTAGATCAAGTATGCATGCTTGGATGCCTATGCGAGCTTCGAGGTTTATAGGTGACATTCCAACATAACTAGTTATCTTAGGACCCGTTGAAATGTTTGTTCCTGAGTGGAATATGTAACCGATTATCTTAGTGCATGTTGAAATGTTTGTTCCTAGGTGAAATATGTAAGAAAAAGGTTGTTCAGTCTTTATCAAAGAAAAGGATGTACATGACTATTGTTTCTTTATATTATGGTTATGATTATTTCACTAGGTGCATTTTTAATATGATGATGCAGGGAAGAAAATGTTCTTGTATCATCATAATTTTGTTCTCATAGAAGACAAGTGAATCTGAAGAGAAATGACATATATTTTGCATTAATGCCTTCAATACAAATGTTGCTTCATTATGTGCACCTAATTAAAAAATCACACAAAAAAATTACTCCAACAACTTATTAGGCTAAACTGTGATGCAGAAAAAGGGAACATACTCCAATACCTCACGAGTATAAACTATGGTATAAAACATATATTACTCCAATAACTTACGAGTATAAGCTGTGACTTACAAGAAACATATACTCAATACCCTCAAGAGTATAAACTGGGGCACACAAAACAAAAACTCCAATAAACTTACGAGTCTAAACTGTGATAGAAAAAAATATTACTCCATACCCTCATGAGTATAAACCGGGGCACACAGAAAAATACACTCCATACCCTCAGGAGTCTAAACTGGGGCACCCAAAAAAATACACTCCAATAAACTTACGAGTCCAAACTGTGATAGAAAAAATATATTACTCCATACCCTCATGAGTATAAATTGGGCACACAAAAAAAATATTTCAATGACTTACGAGTATAAACTGTGATGCAAAAAAAAAATCATCTAAAATACTCCGTACCCTCATGAGTATAAACTGGGGCACAAAAAAATTACTCCAACGACTTATGAATATAAACTGTGATGCAAAAAAAAAATCATCAAACATACTCCATACCCTCATGAGTATAAACTGAGGCACATAAAATAAAAATACTCCATACCCTCACGAGTCTAAACTGGGGCACCCAAAAAAATATATCCACTCCATACCCTCAGGAGTCTAAACTGGGGCACCCAAAAAAATACACTCCAATAAACTTACGAGTCCAAACAGTGATAGAATTTTTTTACTCCATACCTTCATGAGTATAAATTGGGCACAAAAAAAATACTCCAATGACTTACGAGTATAAACTGTGATGCAAAAAAAATCATCTAAAATACTCCGTACCCTCATGAGTATAAACAGGGGCACAAAAAAATTACTCCAACGACTTATGAGTATAAACTGTGATGCAAAAAAATCATCAAACATACTCCATACCCTCATGAGTATAAACTGAGGCACATAAAATAAAAATACTCCATACCCTCACGAGTCTAAACTGGGGCACCCAAAAAATATATCTACTCCACATCCTCATGAGTATAAACTAGGGAAGACCAAGAAAATACTCTAACGACTTACGAGTATAAACTGTGATGCAAAAAAAAAATTCCACACCCTCATGAGTGTAAACTGGGGCACACAAAAAAAACTCCAACGACTTACGAGTATAAACTGTGATGCAGGGTAAAAATACTCCACGCCCTCATAAGTATAAACTAGGGTGGCATTTATCCCAAACTGTGTATTATATGGCATCTTTTGAAAGATGTCACCAGAAACAAATGTTACCTGCCAGAGGTTGCTGAGTAAAAGTAGCTAGCCTCATGCAAAAAAAAAAAAACTGAATGAATTCACCCTGGTGTTTGAGAATATAAACCATTGACATCATGCAAAATAAATCATACTAAATAGACACTCCAAGCTCTCGCGAGTATAAACTGTAGGCACCAAAATGAAAAAAAACATGAAGTAGCTCCATACTTTACGAGCTGAAAACATAAATGACAATTTAAATTGCTTGGTGCAAATAATGAGCTTTGCAAATGAACAAAAAAATAGAATAGGCCAAATGCTCGAGCGCTCTGCCAACACATAATGTGAGCGTAAAACACTCCCAGTCTAGATGAGTAAGATAAATAAATATAATATTCACAGGCTATACGAGTATAAACTCTTAGCCTCATGAAAAAACCCTAACACTCCAAGCTATATGAGAATAAACTATTAGTTTCATATATTCGGAAAATTAATGCTCTAAGCTATGAGCACAAATCATTTGCCTCATGAGGATAAACTGAAAGCTCATACTGCTCCAATGCTATATGAGCCTAAACTATGAGCATCATGTGAAACATTTTTACGCACAAACAAAATGCTCTAATGCTATATGATGCTAAACTATAAGCATGCTTTAATAATGTTAAATCTGATCCAACCTTCATGAGTTTAAACTCCTAAGTGTTAAGCTGTGCGCTCAAGAAAAAGTTCCGAGTCTAAATTGAAATTAGAAAATGCGTTGTGTGGATAAAACTGCAGAACCACTTAACTGGCACACAATTGACTAAAAAATCACGAGCCCATATACTCACGGGTAGTGCTATAAACACAAGATATATGTATAATCAAGTTTCGAGCTCTGAGCCCGAGTCAAAAAAAAAAATCTCTTTGAACCCAAACCTCGAGGGGCATCTGTTGACATGGATTTTGACCAAGATAAAATGAAATGCATAAACCATATAAAATATTAAAATATAAATACAAAATGGCAAAAATCTGTTTTATCATGAAAAAATGAATTAAAAATAGAATGAAAAAAAGGCCTATGATATATTTTTGAATGTCGATTATGCACGCATTAAACCAACAATTATAAAATTTTATGAAATAAATAAACAACCATTAAGTTTTCACCTATTGGAAATTTGAGAACACATGGTTTATATGTACGTGCACCATCGCTGACAAAAAAAGAATATATGGAAAAATGGGGAACA
This sequence comes from Aegilops tauschii subsp. strangulata, assembly GCF_002575655.3. NCBI lineage: Eukaryota > Viridiplantae > Streptophyta > Magnoliopsida > Poales > Poaceae > Aegilops > Aegilops tauschii. The sequence continues at coordinate 234,961,411 of NC_053039.3, forward strand.
CATGGTTCTTATGTACGCCCACTTTAAAAAAATGACTACACATACACATGCGTTGCCTCATCATCCATCAGCCATACAAGCAAATGGATTAGAGCAAGAGCCCATACGTTGACAAATGATGGCTTAATTAAGCCCACATTGCCTGATGGGACATTGCCGGATAATTAGTCATTAAACAAATAAAAAAGAAAAGAGCAGCCCCACCCCCACGCACGATCTCACGATCCAGGACGTGGGTGGGCGCAAGCGCGTGCAGCCCGATCCTGGTGCTGCACCCCTCCGCTCCCTATAAATACGAGGCCCCTTGGCTGCTCCCGGCTTGGTCTCATTTCGTCTCTCGGTTCGCAGTCCATTCATCCCCCGCTGCTGCTAAGCTATAGAAAATATACACACAGAGAAAGAGAAAGGAGGCAGGCATCCTGGTGGTAAGAGGTGATAAGGTGAGATTCATGGCTCTCTCCTAGCCCCTGATTTGGCTATTGCGGTACAGGGAGCTTTCTTCCTCCTCCTCTCCTAAAATTCTAGCCCTTGATTCGGCCATCACAGTACAAATCAAGGAGCTGTTTCATCTTCACAAAATTCTTGTCCTTGGTTCGGGCATTGCGGTACAAACGAAGGTATATGTTTAATCTACCTCAAAATTTCGTCTTCGGTTCGGCCATTGTGGTACAAACAATGGAGCATGTTATATCTACCCCAAACTTTTGCCTTGGGCTCGGCCATCGCGATACATGCCAAGGAGCATGCATGTTCCTTCTGCATGTTGCATATGCTTCGTCCTAATGATCTCCTTCTTGGTTCGGTCCCCTTAGCGATACAGGCCAGGACGATCGTCTCGTTTCTTGGTTTGGTCCCTATACGCGGATACGAATCAAGAGTGTCATAGGTATGAAAACCTCATAAAAATTGCCTTAATTTGGTCATCATAGAAAAAGGATATGACTAAGTTGGAATGAAATTATGAATGTGCTAAACTGAACTCATGATAAATTCTTGTTTGGTTGTGCTACGGGCATTATGTGTCACGCTAGTTGCATGTAGCGACCAGATCTCAGACGGTCAAGTCTCTGTGCTTCAGTGTCATCCCTGGATCGGTAATGCTGACACACACAATACTTGAATTGATTTATAACAGAGTGGCAATCACACACTTATTACATCGAATGTCTCAAGAGAGAACTTATTACAGTAAATACGGCTTATGGCCATCTAAATAAGATAACAGCGGAAGGCTTGGAAAATAAAGTGAGTCCATCAAGCATAGCTGAGTGCACGACAACGACCTAGCGCACCTTACTCTTCATCTGAAAAGTCTGCAACATGATACGTTGCAGCCTGAAAACGGGTCAGCACATGGAATATGCTGGCATAGTAACACAGTAGAGCAATGAACAGAATAAATGCTATCACTACATGCATATATAGCTGGTGGAGGCTCTACGGTTAATATGTTTTGCGAAAAGCCAATTTTTCCCTACAACAAAGGAATATAATTTTATTTAACTATCATGGTAGTTGAAACATTGAGAAGGTTCCTTCAACTCAATCCCAATTAAAAGTAATTATCAACCCAAGAAATTAAATTTAGAGTGATGAGATCCATATGATAATCCAAGAACCAAATACTCAAGATGTCCATAACCGGGGACACGGCTAATCATGATTAGTTTGTACAGTCTGTAGAGGTTTGCGCATTTTCCCCACAAGACTCGATCTCCTCCGTTGGATATCTCGCACTACATGGTGTTTGAGAAACGGATGACTGAGACACAGTCTTTCAGAAGTATTAACTCTAACCCTGGGTAGATAGTACCAACCTACATCCCCTACATCTGCTAGCCTACCACTGGAAGAGGTCATGCAACATACTTGACTATGCTAGAGCCCATAATAGTTTGTGGCTGCACACGAAAGTTTCTAGCATGAATAATCTTATGATCCCTTTGAGCCTGGGTGGCGGACCATAGGATGATCACACGGGTACTCCGAGATATCCTAGGACAACACTGGATTCTCCAGGTGCCCAAACCAACAATCCACCCAGATGTGTGTTAAAGTTGCCACCTTAAGTTAACCATTAATTAACAACCTCACAACTGTCATGGATTCACTACCCAAACCACGTCTACGAGCATGGCATAGCAATATAAGCATAACGTAGAAGTAGCTCCCAAGGGTTTGATAATAAAACAGGTAATAGGTTCTACCTCATCAACTACTTCCCAATACCCACATGTTAATCACGACCTACTCATGCAGTGTTTTGAGGATTGAAACTAATGCATAAAATTGGGTATGAAAAGATTATGATCAATGTGTTACTTGCCTTGCTCATGATCCGCAAAACCTAGTGACTCGTAGTAGCACGCTTCGCACTCCGGGAATTCTATCGCAAACAAACAATAGTATACATAAGCACTCAAGCAAAGATGCACGGATAAAACTCAAATAAGAAGATCTAACCAGAAAGTTCAACTGAAGAACTCCGGTTTGCAAAAAGAATCAAATCAAACGGAGCAACGAAACTCAAACTACGAAAGAAACAAGATCCGTTTACTAATCTGGACTAAAGTCAAATTTTATAGTACCAAAATCTTGTTCAAGTTGGTTAAACAAAAAGAGGGTTTCGAGACAAAGGTATAGGCGCTTGTTTCACCTGATTTGGATAAACGAGCGAAAAGATAAACTAAAACGAAGATCAGGGCAGAAATCGCGATCGAAAATAATCATGAAAAAACCCTGAAAAAATAAAACGAGACGAACAGGCTAACGAATGAACGTACGCTGTCTGCGGCTAGCTGAGGAACATCGTTCGTTAAAACGAACGAACGGACGAGCATCCGCTAAATAACTAAATCGAGAAAAACCGAACCGAATAAAATAAAAAAATGCATCTAGGTTTTTTTTTAAAACCAAGGTTTTTACCTAAAACCAAAGAAAAAACCGGCGAACGGATCGGATCGGGACCGGTGGCTCCGACGGCGTCTCCGGCGAGGCGAGGCGCGATGGGGCGGCGGCGGCGGCGCGGGGCGCTGCGGCGAGCGGCGCGACGGCGATTGCTGCGGGCTGCGGCTGCTGCTGCTGGAGGCGGGGCGAGGCGGGGTTGAGGGCGGCAGCAAGGTGCGGTTATAAAGGGGAGGGGGGGCGACTCGGCTTGGGGCGGGGGCAACCCGGACGGCGGTGGCGTCCCGGACTCCGGTGGAGTCCGACTCGGGCACGGGCGCGAGCGCGAGGTAGGCGGTGCGGGCGGCGTGGGCTTGGCCCGGCTCGGCTGGGCCGCCGGCCGAGTCGGGCGTTGACTTTTTTTAAACAAATTTCGCCGGAAAAATCTTAGAAAATAAAATAAAAATCTAACAATGCCAAAACAAAATTTCACCGTCTAAATAAAATATTTAGAACAGGATGAACATTTTCTTGGCCTAAAAATGGAATTATGAAAAATGCATATTTTTTTCTAATTCAAATAAAATTGCAATAAAATCCAAATAAAACTATTTATTTGATTTTAATATTCTTCCTCGAATATTTCATTTATTTTGGAGAAGTCATATTATCTCCTCTCATATATTTTTAATATGAAATATATTTGAAAAGAAAATTAATTAAAACCAAATTGATCCTTGTTTTGATATTTGAGAAAAATTCAAATATGAAAACGATGAAATCCCTAACTCTCTTCGTGGGTCCTTGAGTTGCTTAGAATTTCGAGGATCGCGAAACGAAATGAAATAAAATATGATATGCATGAATGATCTAAGTATAACATTCCAAATTGGAAATTTGGGATGTTACATTGCAATACAAACGAGAGCATAATATATATATATATATATTCCTTCACTTGGTTACGCTGCATGCGGGCATTATCATATTGCTACGCGGTGTTAGTAGTAATACAAGCAACGAAAAACTTAATTTAACATGTGTTCATGCTGCACTCACAAAACCAAAATCATGCAAGATGAATTATAAAACATGTTGCATCATAAAAACCAATCTTACTTGGTTGCGCTACACGCGGGCGTTATGTTAATGCTACGCGGTGTTAGTAGTAATACAAGTGAGAGAAAATTAAACATAACATTAGGGCCACATATTTTGGCCAAAGTCAAATAAAATATGTCATGAAATGCTCCAATGTATAAGAGCCTAAACTATTAGCATAATCACAAATGGATATCACAAACTCACTTTACTTGGGTTATACTACACACAAGCGCTGATTAAAATGACGCGGCGTGGAGTTTTAATGCCATGTAAGGTGCAAATATAAACAAAAAAAATATAAGTTTCATATAACACATGCAATATTAAAATTGTTCCATAAACCTTCACTTGGTTACGCTACATGCGGGCATTATCTTAGTGCTAACGTGGTGTTAGTAGTAATACAGGTAGAGCAGAACTTAATAAAAAAAAGGTTTACTCCACATCTACATATGCATACAAAATTCATACAAAATACATAACAAGGCATATTCCATGTAGCCCACATAGGCTCTAAACAAACAAAAATATCATAAGCAAACTCCACTCAGGTCAGGCTTGATACTGCGCGGACTCAGAGTCAACAAAATATGGCACATATCATATGCACCATAAAAAGCATCAATATTGTGTGAGAAAGCTTCAGTCCATTACGCTACACAGTGGCACCACATTAGTGTCGCGCGGTGATAGTAGTGATGTGATGATGCAAAACTTATTATAATTGGCATGTCACATATATCCATGCCACCAAAACCAAAGATGTCATATAAAATTCCCAAAGAAAAATATATACATATCCTATATGCCAACGGTAGGATAAAACTATGCCTAGCCAAAATCAACCTGCATTCCGCATATAAATGAGGTTGAACACACACAAATGGTTGCATGCTAGGAAATATATTCCCAAACATCACACATAAAATCATGGAGGAGTATTTACATGAAACCAAACTTCAAGTTCATCAAGAAGGAGTTCATCGTCGACCGCGAGGAGGATTTCTCTTGTAACATATTGTAATAGGCATGTGATGTAATCCTATGTAATAGATATGTTGGAATTCTTAATCAGGAGTTTTCTCTTCAGAGATGTAATTAACAGAATTTTTATGTAAATGTAAGAGTTCTGGAAATAAAGTACCTACAATGTTTGATTTTGTTTTTATTTTATGCATTTAAATTTCACTCTATCAATGACGTGGACGCATATTTCATGCCCGCCATTTTCCCGTCATCACTATCACCTAGCAGCGATGGCCTCACGACTAAGTACTTTCACGAGGACATCTGCCGTGACAAAACCACGGTTAGCCAAATCAAGGTGTGTGCGATAGACGATACCTCGGATGAACTGTTTGCGATTAGCCAAAACAATAGAAATGGTCAGCCAGAACAAGGTGTGTGCGATAGATGACATGTAGGTCACTCGGATGAACTATTTTTTATTAGCCAAAACAACAGAAACGGTCAGCCAGATCAAGGAGTCTGTGATGGACGGACACACAAATTAAAAGAATCATGCGTGATGGTAATAACAAGCGCCCACGGTTGATGGAACAAGTCATGTGCGGACATCGCCGATTGCGGTGCACGGTGCACACACCACATACACATCCGAGAACGCGTGCCCATGTTACGCCATCCAGGAATCATGCCGTACTTCGAAACCGGAATCGTCTATAAATTTTGAGCTTGTTTCCCGTAACATTCCAAATTACCATGCTATATTTAATTGTAAACCTGTTCACAACTATCAAAACCTAAATGTTTTCCCACTTAGCAGCTTATTACTAGGTTATAAATACTACCTACTCGAAAATGACTGCTCTTTCCTCCTCAATTCCTCATCAACAAACAAAGAAGTCTTTCTTCGTCTTGTGTCTGTCATGGCCCGTAGGAGGAGTTCTAGGTCGAGAAATGACCTGGGAGTGGCGAGCATAGAAGCAGAAGCAGCAGAGATGTCCCGCTCGCCACGATAGCATCCGAGAGGTCCAGCAGCGCCGCCGAGGTAGCACAGAGTTTCCGCCACGCTGCCGAAGTAGCACAGATGTCCCGCCACGCCGCCGAAGCAGCAAAGTGGTCTGGCCGTGCCGCGGAAGCAGCACAGATGTCCCACCATTCCACAGAAGCAGCAGAGAGGTCCTGCCGTGCCGCGGCGGCCTGGAAAGATCTCTCGCGAGCAGGCGAGGGCTCCGACAGGCGCATTCATGACGACATGTGCGCTGAGCTCAATAAGCTGAAGGATGAGATCTCCGGCTGGGCGAAGCTACATGGGGAGATCAATGCCTCGTTTGATAAGGCGACCGACGTCATCTGGGGACAAATTGATGACAAGGTGAAGCTCCGCACCCAGCGCGACCGGTTGAGGAAGTAGATCGTTGGCAGGGCGAAGCAGCATGAGGAGACCTTTACCTTGTTGAACAAGATGACCGCCATGGCCGACGAACTTATGGACGCCAATGCCAAGCTCCGCATCGAGCGCAAAAGGCTGATGGAGGGATTCATGGATGCTATCAAGCGAAGTATTGAGGACGTGAAAGAGATCATCGCCGGTCGCCGTGAGAACTCCTACGCCAGGGACGCAATGGCGAAGATGGCAGAGAAGAGGCGAGAGGCGATGAAGGTCGTGGAGGCGATGAAGAAGGAGTTGGAGGAACTCCGCGGCCGCCTGCAGCAACCCATTATGAAGTAGAGAGCAGCGACCCAGATCGTTGTTTGCGTCTTCCTTCTTCTTTTGCCCTTGTGTCTTTCAGGCGTTGCCGCATGTGGCATTTTAAATTATCTTCCTGAATATGTAAGACAATTATTATCCATTGCCATTGTCATCATATATATCAGTCTTGCTAAGTTTCAGCGGACTGAGACTTCGTTAAGCCTCAGTCGATGCTATATCCGTGAGATTTTACATCAAGATCCGTGCAATTTTTTCTTCAGATTTTCTTTTTTCTATCTTACATGTTATGTCACTTGATTGAGACCTGGTTAAATCTCAGTCTACTGAGACCTAGCCACACCATTAAGTGCCTATAAAACAGGGGTCGGGCGCCATTAATGGAGAAGTTGGGAGCGAGGTGGGTGGTGGATGGAGGTCAAAGGGCTCGACTCCATGTGAGCTTATGCACCGGTCTGCTCGCACGCCTCCCGTCTACTCAAATAGCCACCGCGCCTCCTATCCAATAAAAAAGAGGACGTGTGGCGGCACGTAAATGGTTAGTAGAACGCCCACGGTTTCAATAATACTTCTGTTTCCAACGGTAACGTGGCAGCTCTTTGTTCCAAAATGACTTTCTTGTTTGTTAATGTGTGTGCCTTCGCAAATCGGACAATTTTTTTACCACAACATGTTGGTTCCATGTCATGACACCATGCCAAGTTTCATGGATTTCAAACGAGTTTTGGATTTACAGAAATTTAAAAACCAAGTTTCTCAATGTTTGCGACCGAGCCACCATGCCCAGAAGTTTGAAATTCATTATCATTTCTTGCATGGGACCTAAACATTCACCCAAGGACACATGTATGATTTTGTAACCCATTTTGGGGCATTGGAGCATGCGCATGTAGTTCAAATTTGAATTATGCACATTAAATGCCTAGAAAACTCAATTTATTTATAAAAGGCCAAAAGAACCCTGAATAATTCCAAATTTTAGCATGAAGCTCATAATGGTCTATCTTGCCTCTGTAAAAAAATCAAGTCAGAAAGAGGCAGCATATGTCGTTTTGTCCACATCGGTGACACGTCCCCTATCGGAACCATGTGGCTTCTTGTGAAAAGCTCCGGTTTGTAAGAAGCTTTTACCAAAACTTGTCCTAAATCAGACAAATTTTTTACCACAACATATTGGTGCCATGTCATAACACCATGACAAGTTTCATGATTTTCAGGCGAGTTTTGGATTTACAGGAATTTAAAAACCAAGTTTGTCAATGTTTTCGGTTGAGCCATGACGCCCAGATGTTTGAAATTCTTTCCCATTTCTTGCATGGGACCTAAACATTCACCCAAGGACACGTATATGATTTTTCAACCCATTTTGGTGCACTAGAGCATGTGCATGTAGTTCAATTTTGAATTATGCACATTAAATGCCTAGAAAACTCAATTAATGTATAAAAAGGTCAAACAAACCCGGAATAATTCCAAATTTTAGCACGACACCCCTATTGGTTTATATTGACTCTATAAAAAATCAAGGCAGGAAGAGGCAGCGTATGTCATTTCGCCCACAAAGGTGACACATTCCCTATCGGAACCATGAGGCTTCTTGAGAGAAGCTCCAGTTTGTAAGAAGTTTATACCAGAACTTGTCCCAAATTGGACAAAAAATTGACCACAACATGTTGGTGCCATGTCATAACACCATGCCAAGTTTCATGATTTCCAGGCGAGTTTTGGATTTATAGGAATTTAAAAACCTAGTTTGTCAATGTCTTCGGCCGAGCCATGGCGCCTAGATGTTTGAAATTCATTCACATTTCTTGCATGCGACCTAAACATTCACCCAAGGACACAAAAATTTTTCAACCCATTTTGGTGCACTAGAGCATGTGCGTGTAGTTCAAATTTGAAATATGCACATTAAATGCCTAGAAAACTCAATTAATGTGTAAAAAAGGCCAAACGAATCTAGAATAATTCCAAATTTTAGCACGCCACTCCTATAGTTGCATGTTGCCTGTGTAAAAAAATTAAGGCAGGAAGAGGCAGCGTATGTCGTTTTGCGCACAGAGGTGACACGTTCCCTCTCTGAGCCATGAGGCTTCTTGAGAGAAGCTCCAGTTTGTAAGAAACTGATACGTCTCCAACGTATCTATAATTTTTTATTGTTCCATGTTATTATAATATCAATCTTGGATGTTTATATGCAATTATATGCTATTTTATATCATTTTTTGGGACTAACCTATTAACCTAGTGTCCAGTGTTAGTTGCTGTTTTTTGCCTGTTTTTGGTTTGCCAGAAAATCAGTACCAAACGAAGTCCAAACACTATAAACTTTTTGATGATTTTTTCTGGACATAATAGACCCTAGAAGCTTCGGGAGGAGACCAGAGGACGTATGAAGATACGACAAGGCAACAAGGTGCACCGATAACCCACAAGTATAGGGGATCAATCATAGTCCTTTCAATAAGTAAGAGTGTCGGTGTGGAACGACACCTATGGGATCACAAGGATCCCTACTACGGTTGCCGGGGCGCAGGGTTGCGAGGAGAGCAGGGCTAGTAGATAGCACAAGGATCGTTTACCAAGGTTCGGGCCGCGAGGATGCGTAAAACCCTAGTCCTGCTTTGGTGGGTGTATTTCTGAGAGTTCTTAAGCTCTCGAACTAGTTGTGGTCAGTGCGTGGTTCGAAAGAGCCGAATCCTTCTCCAGTATGCCATGGGCCTCCTTTTATAGTTGGAAGGGGCTGCCACAGTGACACACAAGAGGTGGAAAGGCGTCCAGTGCTCTGAGCTTATCACTCGTATTACAGGACAAGACGCATTTAATGCATAGTGTAGGTTTCCCCTTGCTTTATTGGGAACGGGGGCGAGGCCCGTCCCGTCCGTCGCCGCTCCTCCTCGCCTTGACACGCGCCCTGGCCAGTGAGGTGCGTGGTGCCATGTAGGCAGCCAGGCAGTTGAGGTGGCGCGGTGGTGGAGCCTTCACGAAGATCTGCATGCCGCCACACAGGCGCTTGATGAGTTGGCCTGGGAGCTGCATGTTGCCACGCAGGTGCCCGCCCAGCTGGTTGGGCTGGCAGCTGCATGGGAACGACAGTGGAAGCTTGGTTGCTGCGGGTTTGACGGTGGTCCCGCTGGCGTCCTCGGTGAGGGCCTTGCCGGGTGACCCGGCAAGGGTCTTGCCGTGGCGTGCTGTCGCCCCCGGCAAGAACCTTGCAGGGGGTCTGGTGGCCTTCCTCGGCAGGGATCTTGCCGAGAATCATCGTCTTCTAATCCTCATCTGATCTTGAATATGTCTTCACAAAGATCTGCATGCCACCACAGAGGTGCCTTCCCGAGCCCTGGCCCCACGTTGATGACGGCGTTGGGGGCCGTGGGCTCAAGAGTGGCTCGCTCTGTTGGTGTGGGGCGAGCTGTCTCGGCAAGGGTCTTGCCGGGGCCGCTGAGGCCGCCCGGCAAGGGTCTTGCCGAGGGAACCTGCTTCGTCCATTTGCTCTTTGCGGTCTTGGCCTTGGCGTTGCTTTGATTGTCTTGGGCTTCGGTCTTACCTTGGCTCACCTCCCCTGCTCTGCTTGGTGTGGTCGTGGGCGCGGCTCCGACTGCCCGTGCACAGTTAAAGGGGTACAAAAGCGTGCCCCTATTTTTGTACACCGACAGGAGCCCCCGGGCCTGGGCCACACATAAGCGCGACACGTTGTTGGGCCAGGCCCAAAACGGTGCGCGGGCAAGTGGGGCTGTTTTTACCGTCATAAGACCTCCGCTTCCCACGACCCGTGCGCGCGGCGCGGCGTGGAGGGGTGTGCATGACGTGGGCGGCATGCGTGGGGTGGTTTCCACACGCATGCGTCACATCGCAGTAAATGGGCAGCGCGCCCCGCGGCTTCCCCATAAAAAGGGATAACCGCGGGCGCACTGTTCCTTTTACCCTCCGTGCAACCCCAATCTCGGAGACCTCCGCTTGCCCCTCTCTTCTTCTTCAAGCTTCGTTCCTGCTTGCCGCCGTTGTGCCCCCCCCGCCCTCGGTCTTGCCCTCCTCCCCCAGCCGTCATGGCGCCAAAATCCACCAAGGGCAAGGGAGTGGCTAAGGATGCCGGAGCCGCGGAGCCGCCGGAAAGTGCGCTGGCGGTGCAGCGGACGCAGTCCGCCTTCTTCCTCTCGACAGTCGACGTGTTCGAGCTTCGGGACTCCTTCAGGCCCTTGTGGGGAATGAAGACGGGGGGGGGGGGGGGGGAATTCGAGGCATCCGGCCACGCGTGTCATCCCCGCCGACTGCACCGAGGCTGCCCCAAATCGGTACCCCTTCTTTGTTGATTATTTTTCTTGTGGGCTCTATCCTCCCTTCTCCGACTTCTTCAGCGACATCATGCACACCTTCGGCTTCCGCCTCCTGGATTTTACTCCGAATGCGGTGGCGTGCATGGCCCTTTTCGCGCACCTCTGCGAAGGCTTTGCCGGGGTGCACCCCAACACGGTGCTCTTCCGCCATTACTTCTTCCCTCGGATCCAGACGGGAGGCGCCATCTCGGGGTGCATCGCCTGGATCCCAAAATCCAAGGGAGCGTACCCGTACGGCGCTATGAAGGAGAGGTGGAAAGAATGGCGGGGACGGTGGTGCTGGATCGAAGAGAAAGACCCGCCGGCGTTCTGCAGAGTTCGCCGGGCGCTGCCGGTTCGCGGAAGCGATTGGAGCGACGTCGATGCCGACGACGGAAAGCTCACGGTTGCCACCACTAGGATTCTCCGGCTTACCCAGGCCGGGCTCACCCTTGAGATGATCGGGGCGGACTTCATCCGTCGCCGGATCGCTCCTCTGCATAACAAGGGGAGGCCAGCCTGGCTCTTCACGAATCCCGCTGACATCATGCGGCTCCGCCCCGGCCTCGACCACAACTTCACAGTGATGGCGCACGCCCATTTCTGCCAGCGGATCTTCCAGCTCAACGTGGGCCGCGACGGCGAGGTCGAGCGGACCGGCAAGGTTGCGAGGGCCGCCGCGAAGGCCGGCAAGGTCCTCAAGGGGCCTCTGTTCAAGCTGCCGACGGGGGTGGTCCCGTTGTGCAACAACTCGCGTCGGTCCGAGATCATTGCCATGATGCCGGACTGCAACGCGCATGGCCCTGACCCGAGCTGGAAGGAGCCGGAGGACGCTGAAGTGCAGCAGTTCTTTGACACCCTGCATGAGGGGTACGTCAACGCCGACGCCGAGCGGCTGCTTGTCCAGGACACGACCCAGGCAGAGCTAGACTACATCGCCACCAGGGCGAGGGAGGCACAGCTTGCCAGGGAGGACGGCAGCGCCGACGGTGTGGAGGTCAAGGCCGCGACGGCCGCGGAGGAGGAGGAGCTCGCCCGGTGGGCGGCGGCCACCGGGGGAGCCAGCAACGCCGGCACCGAGGCTCCTTTGGTTGAAGATGTGACCGGCGAGTCGTCGTCGGAGGAGGCCGAGACCGCAGACCCGACGCCACCTACGGGGAGGGGGCGAGTCCTGCGGTGGGCCAGTTCCGGCGAGCCGGTCCGGCCCGACAGGGCTGCGCGGCCACAACTGACCTTGGAGGGGCCCGGGCACCACACGAGGGCCGCAGCGGCAAAGAAGCCGGCGAAGGCCGCGGTGAAGAAGAAGACATCCGCCCCTTCTTCGTCCGCGTGTGTCCAGACACCACCTCCTTCTCCTCCTCCGTCGAATGTTGATACGGAGGTTACTTTTGATTATGGATCCCTCAGCCCGAGGAGGAAGAGGAAGACAACAGAGGAGGAGGCGGACGACGAGTAAGTATCTGGTTCCTTTTCGTTATCTCTGCCTCCTCAATCTGCGTTGCTTGCCTTGATTTGTTTTCATCTTTGCAGGGACGGGGAGACGTTGGCCCAGAGAGCGAAGAGGGCCAAGGTCTCGGCGAGTGGCCAGCCCCCGGCTGGTACTTCGAGGGCGCCTCTGGTGGTGTTGAGCAGCCCGGACAGCGGCCCCCGGCAGAGCCCCCAGCGTAAGTTCATCACTCTTCCCCCTGTCAACATGTGTTTGGGGCACGCCACTTTTGGCGCTGACCTTGCCAGGTATGCAGGAGGAGAGCAGCAGCAGGAGGAGCCACAGAGGGCTACTCCCAACACGCCGCCCCCGTCAACCACGCCGCCCCGAGGGGCGTCCCTGGCGAGGGCGCCAGGCACCGGGCCCACGCACATGGAGGAGGAGGAGGACTTGGGCGCCGGCGGCTTTGCCTCGACGCCGAATGTTGGCGGGGAGGGGGCTTCCGTTTCCCAGCCGGGTACTGGCACAGGTAAATCGTTTTGCCGTTCATCCTTGCTTCTTTTTCCTTCTGGCCCTTGGTCCTGGCCTTGCCTCACCCCCTTTTTTGGCGTCCAGATTCCTCCTCGGTGAACCTAGAGGACGTGGACGCCGTCATCGAGGGTGTCGCCAAGGACGCCGAGGCGGACGCCGAGAAGATCGCCGCCAAGGGGCCTGCCGGGGAGGCCGGCAAGGGGCCTGCCGGGGAGGAGGAGGTGGTTGGCGACCATCCTTCCTCTTCTACTGCTTCCGGCTCCGGCAAGTACCTGAGGGTGGGCGACAACTTGTTCATCCACCTTCCAGGCGCATCGATCACCAGGACACCCGTGGAGGGGGAGGTGTTCGACGACGAAGTGCTTGCCGCTGCTGGGCTCGAAGTCATCGACGAGCTGATCGTTGGCGGCGACGGTTCGCAGGAAGAGCAGCTCCTCCACGCCATGGGCGCCAGCTTCCGGAAGCTCCAGGCGCTCCACCACGCCCGTCTGGACAAAGCCAAGTCCAGGACGGCGGTGGTGGAGAAGGCGGAGGCGGACCTCCAGGAGCGCGTTGCCGAGACGCAAGACTGGTTCCGCGAGGCCCACAAGGAGCTCAAGGCCGCTCAGGGCGAGCTGGCCAAGCGCGACGTGGAGCTCACCATGAAGCTCGCCGACGTCGAGAAAGCTCAAGAGACGACGAGGAACTTGGCCAAGGCCGCCGAGGCCGCCCGAACCCAGCACGAGGCCGCGCTGAACTCCCAGGAGGAGGACCTCGCTGCAGGCGAGGGAAAGCTTGCCGCCATGCTTCGCGACAAGGAAGCAGAGGTGGAGAAGCTTGTCTTGCAGCGGACCAGTGAGCTAGAGCAGAGGCACAAAGAGACACTCAATGCCCAAGCCCAGATCTACGCCGGCAAGGTGGAGGAGCTGGAGGTGGAGCGCGACGGGCTGAAGGAGCAGGCCCTGAAGCTGTCCCAGGAGAAGGACACGCTCAACAGTGCCCTGACAGAGGCGCAGGGCGCGGTCGTCAGCAAGGCTGGGGAGCTCTCCGAGGCCAACGACAACATCAAGGACCTCAAGCTGAAGCTGGAGGGTCTCGAGAAGGCGCTGGAGGAGGCCAAGACCCGAGAGGGGACCCTAGCCAAGGAGCTAGAGGCCGAGAAGCAGTTGCGGGAGAACGAGGGCCTCAACTTCGCGGATCACGTGGCGGGCGAGAACCATTGGCTCGATCGCCTCACCACCGTCGCCAACCAGGCCGCCACCCAGCTGGCCATCATGGGGATGCTGGATGTGAGGTACATCCCGGAGTGGAGCGTGAGCGCCAATTGCAGCCTGACCATGTTCTTTGAAAAGGTCGTCGGCGCTCTGGAGCGGCTCCACGCCAACCGGGCGGCCTCACTGGCCGACGAGTCTCAGAGGTTTTGCCAGGGAGCCATGACCAAGGTTCTCACCAAGGTGGCGCACTAGTACCCTGACCTCGACTTCGACGCCGCGCTGGAGAGCTTGCCGGAGGGTACCGACCTTGCGCCGCTCAGGGAGCGCATCGAGCCCATCATCAGCCGAGTCGGCAGAATTCAGAGGGTGGAGGGCCAGCGCCGGGATTAGGCATCCCATTCTTTATCGCCGCCGCAGGTTCACAACCAAGAAAATTGCTATCTCTAGTTAGAACCGCAGCAACAATTTAATGTAATATAACTCTGCAGCGTAAACCTAGGGCGGCGTCTTGGGGACAGATCCCCATTGGCCTGCCGGATGTGCTTGCTGCCAGGCAAACCACCTTACCGCCCTTAGCGCGGCAGCCCGAACTGTCGAGTTTGACTCGAGTCAGAGTCAGGAGCGTTTCCAGGTGCGGAAGGCTACCCCGCCACTCTCGACGCGACAGCTTTGAGCTGTTGAGCGGACTCGAAACAGAACAAAGGCGTTGCCAATTGCGGGGGGCCCCTTTGCGTGCAGGTTTCCCGTACATAGGCCAGATCTCCGAGGACGATAACCTCAAGTATAAAAAGGAAATAATCCAAGGCTATGAATGACTTAGCTTTTCTGTTGCCGAGCCGACGTCTTTCCTCCAGCCGCCTTCTTCTCAGAAACCGAAAGCGATGAAGAACCGCTAGGCTAACTACTAGACCAGATGCTCAGAATTGCGCCCCCTACCTGGCGCGCCAAAGATGTCGGTGTGGAACGACACCTATGGGATCACAAGGATCCCTACTACGGTTGCCGGGGCGCTGGGTTGCGAGGAGAGCAGGGCTAGTAGACAGCACAAGGATCGTTTACCCAGGTTCGGGCCGCGAGGATCCGTAAAACCCTAGTCCTGCTTTGGTGGGTGTATTTCTGCGAGTTCTTGAGCTCTCGAACTAGCTGTGGTCAGTGCGTGGTTCGAAAGAGCCGAATCCTTCTCCAGTATGCCATGGGCCTCCTTTTATAGTTGGAAGGGGCTGCCACAGTGACACACATGAGGTGGAAAGGCGTACAGTGCTCTGAGCTTATCGCTCGTATTACAGGACAAGACGCATTTAATGTGTAGTGTAGGTGTCCCCTTGCTTTATTGGGGACGGGGGCGAGGCCCGTCACGTCCATCACCGTTCCTCCTCGCCTTGACACGCGCCCTGGCCAGTGAGGTGCGTGGTGCCATGTAGGCAGCCAGGCAGCTGAGGTGGCGCGGTGGTGGAGCCTTCACGAAGATCTGCATGCCGCCACGCAGGCGCTTGATGAGTTGGCCTGGGAGCTGCATGTTGCCACGCAGGTGCCCGCCCAGCTGGTTGGGCTGGCAGCTGCATGGGAACGGCGGTGGAAGCTTGGTTGGTGCGGGTTTGACGGTGGTCCCGCTGGCGTCCTCGGCGAGGGCCTTGTCGGGTGACCCGGCAAGGGTCTTGCCGTGGCGTGCTGTCGCCCCCGGCAAGAACCTTGCCGGGGGTCTGGTGGCCTTCCTCGGCAGGGATCTTGCCGAGAATCATCGTCTTCTAATCCTCATCTGATCTTGAATATGTCTTCACAAAGATCTGCATGCCACCACAGAGGTGCCTTCCCGAGCCCTGGCCCCACGTTGATGACGATGTTGGGGGCCGTGGGCTCAAGGGTGGCTCGCTCTGTTGGTGTGGGGCGAGCTGTCCCGGCAAGGGTCTTGCCGGGGCCGCTGAGGCCGCCCAGCAAGGGTCTTGCCGGGGGAATCTGCTTCGTCCCTCTGCTCTTTGTGGTCTTGGCCTTGGCATTGCTTTGATTGTCTTGGGCTTCGGTCTTACCTTGGCTCACCTCCCCTGCTCTGCTTGGTGTGGTCGTGGGCGCGGCTCCGACTGCCTGTGCACAGGTAAAGGGGTACAAAAGCGTGCCCCTATTTTTGTACACCGACAAAGAGTGTCGAACCCAACAAGGAGCAGAAGAAAATGACAAGCGGTTTTCAACAAGGTATTCTCTGCAAGCACTGAAATTATCGGTAACAAATAGTTTGGTAGCAAGGTCGTAAAGGGTAGCAAGTAGCAAGTGTAACAAAGGTGCAGCAAGGTGGCCCAATCCATTTTATAGCAAAGGACAAGCCTGGACGAACTCTTATATAAAGAAAAGCGTTCCTGAGGATACATGGGAATTATTGTCAAGTTAGTTTTCATCATGCTCATATGATTCACGTTCACTACTTTGATAATTTGATATGTGGGTGGACCGGTGCTTGGGTGCTGACCTTACTTGGACAAGCCTCTCACTTATGATTGACCCTGATAAGCCACAAGTATAGGGGATCAATTGTAGCCTCTTTCGATAAGTAAGAGTGTCGAACCCAATGAGGAGCTAAAGGTAGAACAAATATTCCCTCAAGTTCTATCGACCACCGATACAACTCTACGCACGCTTAGCGTTTGCTTTACCTAGAACAAATATGAAACTAGAAGTACTTTGTAGGTGTTGTTGGATAGGTTTGCAAGATAATAAAGAGCACATAAATAAAAAGTAGGGGCTGTTTAGATAAAGACACAATAAAGTAAATATAGCGAGTGTGGAAAAGTTGTGGTAGGAGTTGCGAAATTGTCCCTAAGCAATTGACTACTTTACTAGACCGATAGCAAGTATTATGTGGGAGAGGCCACTGCTAGCATGTCATCCCTGACTTGGAATTCTATGCACTTATGATTGGAACTACTAGCAAGCATCCGCAACTACTAACATTCATTAAGGTAAAACCCAACCATAGCATTAAGTTATATTGGTCCCCCTTCAATCCCGTATCCATCAATTTCTATGCTAGGTTGAAGCTTCTGTCACTCTTGCCCTCCAATACATAGTCCTATCAATATACAACTAACCTTATGGTGTGATCCACGCGCGAGCTCATATGATGGGCACCAAAGGGCAACAACATAACCACAAGCAAATTAAATCAATCATAGCAATTCATCAATCACCGATAGGACAACGAAAATCTACTCAGACATCATAGGATGGCAACACATCATTGGATAATAATATGAAGTATAAAGCACCATGTTCAAGTAGAGGGTACAGCGGGTTGCGGGAGAGTGGACCGCTGTAGATAAAGGGGGGAAGGTGATGGAGATGTTGGTGAAGATGGCGGAGGTGTTGGTGAAGATCATGGTGATGATGATGATGGCCACGGCAGTGCTCCGGCGCCACCGGAAGAGAGGGGGAGAGGGGCCCCCTTCTTGTTCTTCTTCCTTGACCTCATCCCTAGATGGGATAAGGGTTTCCCCTCTGGTCCTTGGCCTCCATGGCATGGGAGGGGCGAGAGCCCCTCCGAGATTGGATCTGTCTCTCTGTCTCTCTCTGTTTCTGCGTTCTGGTATTCTGCCCTTTCGCCGTTTCTTATATATCTGGAGATCCGTAACTCCGATTGGATTGAAACCTTCGCCAAGAATTTTTTCCGAAAATTAGCTTTCTTGCGGCCAAAGAAGAGAAGCAACCGCCTTACGAGGGGCCCACGAGGGTCAGGGGCGCGCCCCCTGCCTCGTGGCCACCTCGGGCACCGTCTCGCGTTGATTGTTCCTCCCATATTTCCCAAATATTCCAAAATTATTCTCCGTCCGTTTTTATTACGTTTGGATTCCGTTTGATATGGGGTTTCTGCGGAACATAAAACATGCAACAACAGGAACTGGCACTGGGCACTAGATCAATATGTTAGTCCCAAAAATAGTATAAAAAGTTGCCAAAAGTATATGGAAGTTGTATAATATTGGCATGGAACAATCAAAAATTATAGATACGACGGAGACGTATCAGCATCCCCAAGCTTAATTCCTGCTCGTCCTCGAGTAGGTAAATGATAAAAAAGATAATTTTTGATGTGGAATGCTACCTAGCATAATCTTGATCATGTAATCTAATCATGGCATGAATATTAAGACACGAGTGATTCAAAGCAATAGTTTATCTTTTGACATAAAAACAATAATACTTCAAGCATACTAACCAAGCAATTATGTCTTATCAAAATAACATAGCCAAAGAAAGCTCATCCCTACAAAATCATATAGTCTGGCTATGCTCCATCTTCACCACACAAAGCATTCAAATCATGCACAACCCCAATGACAAACCGAGCAATTGGTTCATACTTTTTAACGCGCTTCAGCCTTTTCAACCCTCACGCAATACATGAGCGCAAGCCATGGACATAGCACTATAGGTGGAATAGCATATGATGATGGAGGTTGTGTGGAGAAGACAAAAAGGAGAAAGTCTCACATTGACGCGGCTAATCAACGGGCTATGGAGATGCCCATCAATTGATGTCAATGTGAGGAGTAGGGATTGCCATGCAATGGATGCACTAGAGCTATAAGTGTATGAAAGCTCAAACTGGAAACTAAGTGGGTGTGCATCCAACTTGCTTGCTCATGAAGACCTCGGGCATTTGAGGAAGCCCATCATCGGAATATACAAGCCAAGTTCTATAATGAAAAATCCCACTAGTATATGAAAGTGATAACTCAAGAGACTCTCTATATGAAGAACATGGTGCTACTCTGAAGCACAAGTGTGGTAAAAGGATAGTAACATTGCCCCTTCTCTCTTTTTCTCTCAATTTTTTTCTTTTTTTTTCTTTTTTTTTTGGTGGGCTTCTTTGGCCTCTCTTTTTTATTTGGGCTTCTTTGGCCTCTTTTATTTTGATAACCTCACATGGGACAATGTTCTAATAATGATGATCATCACACTTTTATTTACTTACAACTCAATATTACAACTCGATGTCTAGAACAAAGTATGACTCTATATGAATGCCTACGGCGGTGTACCGAGATGTGCAATGATCTAGCGTAGCAATGACATCAAAAAAATGGACAAGCCATGAAAACATCATGCTAGCTATCTTACGATCATGCAAAGCAATATGACAATAAATGCTCAAGTCATGTATATGATGATGATGGAAGTTGCATGGCAATATATCTTGGAGTGGCTATGGAAATGCCATGATAGGTAGGTATGGTGGCTGTTTTGAGGAAGATATAAGGAGGTTTATGTGTGATAGAGCGTATCGTATCACGGGGTTTGGATGCACCGGCGAAGTTTGCACCAACTCCCGAGGTGAGAAAGGGCAATGCACGGTACCGAAGAGGCTAGCAATGATGTAAGGGTGAGAGTGCGTATAATCCATGGACTCACATTAGTCATAAAGAACTCATATACTTATTGCAAAAGTTTATTAGTATTGGGGAACGTAGCGGAAATTCAAAATTTTCTACGCATCACCAAGATCAATCTATGGAGTAATCTAGCAACGAGGGGAAGGGGAGTGCATCTACATACCCTTGTAGATCGCGATGCGGAAGCGTTGCAAGAACGCGGATGAAGGAGTCATACTCGTAGCGATTTAGATCGCGGTTGGTTCCGATCTAAGCGCCGAACCACGGCGCCTCCGCGTTCAACACACGTGCAGCCTGGTGACGTCTCCCACGCCTTGATCCAGCAAGGAGAGAGGGAGAGGTTGGGGAAGACTCCGTCCAGCAGCAGCACGACGGCGTGGTGGTGATGGAGGAGCGTGGCAATCCTGCAGGGCTTCGCCAAGCACCGCGGGAGAGGAGGAGGACATGGAAGAGGGAAGGGCTGCGCCAAGAGGGAGAGCAAATCATCTGTTGGGCAGCCCCCATACCTCAAGTATATATAGGGGAAGAGGTGGGGCTGCGCCCCCACCTAGGGTTCCCTCCCCAGGGGTGGCGGCAGCCCCCAGATCCCATCTGGGTGGCGGCCAAGGGGGAGAAAGGGGGGGCGCACCTAGGGTGGGCCTTAGGGCCCATCTGCTCCTAGGGTTTGCCCCCTCTCCTCTTGAGGGCGCCTTGGGCCTTGGTGGGAGGCTCCCCAGCCCACCTAGGGGCTGGTTCCTTCCCACTATTGGCCCACGTAGGCCTCTGGGGCTGGTGGCCCCCCTGGTGGACCCCCGGGACCCTCCCGGTGGTCCCGGTACGTTACCGATAGCACCCGAAACTTTTCCGGTGACCAAAACAGGACTTCCCATATATAAATCTTTACCTCCGGACCATTCCGGAACTCCTCGTGACGTCCGGGATCTCATCCGGGACTCCGAACAACATTCGGTAACCACGTATACCTATTCCCTATAACCCTAGCGTCATCGAACCTTAAGTGTGTAGACCCTACGGGTTCGGGAACCATGCAGACATGACCGAGACGTTCTCCGGTCAATAACCAATAGCGGGATCTAGATACCCATGTTGGCTCCCACATGTTCCATGATGATCTCATCGGATGAACCACGATGTCGGGGATTCAATCAATCCCGTATACAATTCCCTTTGTCTACCGGTATAGTACTTGCCCGAGATTCGATCGTCGGTATCCCGATACCTTGTTCAATCTCGTTACCGGCAAGTCTCTTTACTCATTCCGTAACACATCATCCAGTGATCAACTGCTTGGTCACATTGTGCACATTATGATGATGTCCTACCGAGTGGGCCCAGAGATACCTCTCCGTTTACACGAAGTGACAAATCCCAGTCTCGATTCGTGCCAACCCAACAGACACTTTCGGAGATACCTGTAGTGCACCTTTATAGCCACCCAGTTACATTGTGATGTTTGGTACACCCAAAGCATTCCTACGGTATCCGGGAGTTGCACAATCTCATGGTCTAAGGAAATGATACTTGACATTAGAAAAGCTCTTAGCAAACGAACTACACGATCTTGTGCTAGGCTTAGGATTGGGTCTTGTCCATCACATCATTCTCCTAATGATGTGATCCCGTTATCAACGACATCCAATGTCCATGGTCAGGAAACCGTAACCATCTATTGATCAACGAGCTAGTCAACTAGAGGCTTACTAGGGACATGGTGTTGTCTATGTATCCACACATGTATCTGAGTTTCCTATCACTACAATTTTAGCATGGATAATAAACGATTATCACGAACAAGGAAATATAATAATAACCAATTTATTATTGCCTCTAGGGCATATTTCCAACAGTCTCCCACTTGCACTAGAGTCAATAATCTAGTTCACATCACCATGTGATTAACACTCACAGGTCACATCACCATGTGACCAACATCCAAAGAGTTTACTAGAGTCAACAATCTAGTTCACATCACTATGTGATTAACACTCAATGAGTTCTGGTTTGATCATGTTATGCTTGTGAGAGAGGTTATTAGTCAACGGGTCTGAACCTTTCAGATCCGTGTGTGCTTTACGAATATCTATGTCATCTTGTGGATGCTACCACACGCTACTTGGAGCCATTTCAAATAACTGCTCTACTATACGAATCCGGTTTACTACTCAGAGTCATCCGGATTAGTGTCAAAGCTTGCATCGACGTAACCCTTTACGACGAACTCCTTGTCCACCTCCATAATCGAGAAAATTCCTTAGTCCATTAGATACTAAGGATAAGTTCGACTGCTGTCATGTGATCCATTCCCGGATCACTATTGTACCCCTTGACTAACTCATGGCAAGGCACACTTCATGTGCGGTACACAACATAGCATACTGTAGAGCCTACGTCTAAAGCATAGGGGACGACCTTCGTCCTTTCTCTCTCTTCTGCTGTGGTCAGGTCTTGAGTCTTACTCAATACTCACACCTTGTAACACAGCCAAGAACTCCTTCTTTGCTGATCTATTTTTAACTCTTTCAAAAACATGTCAAGGTGTGCGTTCTTTGAAAGTATCATCAGGCGTCTTGATCTATCTCTATAGATCTTGATGCCCAATATGTAAGCAGCTTTATCCAGGTCTTCCTTTGAAAAACTCCTTTCAAACAACCCTTTATGCTTTCCAGAAATTCTACATCATTTCGGATCAACAATATGTCATTCACATACACTTATCAGAAATGTTGTAGCGCTCCCACTCACTTTATTGTAAATACAAGTTTCTAACAAACTTTGTATAAACCCAAAATCTTTGATCACCTCATCAAAGTGTACATTCCAACTCCGAGATGCTTACTCCAATCCTTAGAAGGATTGCTGGAGCTTTGCATACTTGTTAGCATCTTTCAGGATTGACAAAAACCTTTTGGTTGTATCACATACAACCTTTCCTCAAGAAAATCGTCGAGGAAACAATGTTTTGACTTCCTATTTGCAAGATTTCATAAATAATGCAGTAAGTGCTAATACAATTCCAACAGACTCTTAGCATCGCTACGAGTGAGAAAGTCTCATCGTAGTCAACTCCTTGAACTTGTCGGAAAACATCTTAACGACAAGCCGAGCTTTCTTAATGGTGACACTTACCATCATTGTCTGTCTTCCTTTTAAAATCCATCTGCACCCAACAGCCTTACGACCATCAAGTATTTCTTCCAAAGTCTATACTTTGCTTTTATACATGGATCCTCTCTCGTATTTCATGGCCTCGAGCCATTTGTCGGAACCCGGGCCCACCATCGCTTCTCCATAGCTCGTAGGTTCATTGTTTTCTAGCAACATGACTTCCAAGACATGATTACGTACCACTCTGAAGTAGTACGCATCCTTATCAACCTACGAGGTTTGGTAGTGACTTGATCCGAAGTTTCATGATCATGTCATAAGCTTCCACTTCAATTGGTGTAGGTGCCACAGGAACAACTTCCTGTGCCCTGCTACACACTAGTTGAAGTTATGGTTCAATAACCTCATCAAGTCTCCACCATCCTCCCACTCAATTCTTTCGAGAGAACTTTTCCTCGAGAAAGGACTCGTTTCTAGAAGCAATTACTTTTGCTTCCAGATCTGAAATAGGAGGTATACCCAACTGTTTTGGGTATTCTATGTAGATGCATTTATCCGCTTTGGGTTCGAGCTTATCAGCCTGAAACTTTTTCACATAAGCATCGCAGCCCCAAACTTTTAAGAAATGACAACTTAGGTTTCTCTAAACGGTGTCGTCTCAACGGAATTGCGTGGTGCCCTATTTAAAGTGAATGCGGTTGTCTCTAATGCCTAACCCATAAACGATAGTGGTAAAGAGACATCATGGTATGCACCATATCCAATAGAGTGCAGTTATGATGTTCAGACACACCATCACACTATGGTGCTCCAAGCGGTATTAGTCGTGAAACAATTTCCACAATTTCTTAATTGTGTGCCAAACTCGTAACTCAGATACTCATCTCTATGATCATATCACAGACATTTTATCCTCTTGTCACGACGATCTTCAACTTCACTCTGAAATTACTTGAACCTTTCAATAATTCAGACTTGTGTTTCATCAAGTAAATACACTCAGCATCTACTCAAATCATTTGTGAAGTAAGAACATAACGATATCCACTGCATGCCTCAGCACTCATTGGACTGCATACATCAAAATGTATTACTTCCAACAAGTTGCTCTCTTGTTCCATCTTACTGAAAACGAGGCCTTTCAGTCATCTTGCCCATGTGGTATGATTTGCATGTCTCAAGTGATTCAAAATCAAGTGAGCCCAAACTATCCATCTGCATGGAGTTTCTTCATGCATATATACCAATAGACATGGTTCGCATGTCTCAATCTTTTCAAAAACGAGTGAGTCCAAAGATCCATCTACATGGAGCTTCTTCATGCGTTCTATACCAATATGACTCAAATGGCAGTGCCACAAGTATGTGGTACTATCATTACTCTTTTGGCATGAACATGTGTATCAGTGCGATCGAGATTCATTTTAGGTGCAAGACCATTGAAGGTATTATTCAAATAAACAGAGTAACCATTATTCTCCTTAAATGAATAACCGTATTGCGATAAACATAATCCAATCATGTTTATGCTCAACGCAAACACCAAATAAAAATTATTTAGGTTTAACACCAATCTCGATGGTAGAGGGAGCATGCGATGCTTGATCACATCAACCTTGGAAACACTTCCAACACATATCATCATCTCACCTTTAGCTAGTCTCCGTTTATTCCACAGCTTTTATTTCGAGTTACTAATACTTAGCAACCGAACCGGTATCTAATACCATGGTGCTGCTAGGAGTACTAGTAAAGTACACATTCATATAATGTATATCCAATATACTTCTGTCGACCTTGCCTGCCTTCTCATCTACCAAGTATCTAGGGTAGTTCTGCTTTAGTGACCGTTCCCCTCATTACAGGAGCACTTAGTCTCGGGTTTGGGTTCAACCTTGGGATTCTTCACTAGAGCAGCAAATGATTTGCTGTTTCATGAAGTATCCCTTTTGCCCTTGCCCTTCTGGAAACTAGTGGTTTTACTAACCATCAACAATTGATGCTCCTATTTGATTTCTACTTTCGCGGTGTCAAACATCGCGAATAGCTCAAGGATCATCATATCTATCCCTGATATGTTATAGTTCATCACGAAGCTCTAATAGCTTGGTGGCAGTGACTATGGAGAACCATCACTATCTCATCTGGAAGATTAACTCCCACTCGATTTCAAGCGATTGTGGCACTCAGACAATCTGAGCACATGCTCACCGATTGAGCTTTTGTCCCTTAGTCTGCAGGCTTAAGAAACTTGTCAGAGGTCTCATACCTCTTGACGTGGGCACTAGTCTGAAATCCCAATTTCAGTCTTCGGAACATCTCATATGTTCTGCGACGTTTCAAAACGTCTTTGGTGCCACAATTCTAAACCGTTAGCATTACGCACTGAACTATCACGTAGTCATCAAAACGTGTATGTCAGATGTTTCGCAACATCTACAGACGACGCTGAGGTTCAGCACACCGAGCGGTGCATTAAGGACATAAGCCTTCTGTGCAGCAATGAGGACAATCCTCAGTTTACAGACCCAGTCCGCATAATTGCTACTACCAACTTTCAACTAAATTTTCTCTAGGAACATATCTTAAACAGTAGAACTAAAGCGTAAGCTATGACATAATTTGCAAAGACCTTTTGACTATGTTCATGATAATTAAGTTCATCAGATTATTTAATGAACTCCCACTCAGATAGACATCCCTCTAGTCATCTAAGTGATACATGATCCGAGTCAAACTAGGCCGTGTCCGATCATCACGTGAGACAGACTAGTCATCATCGGTGAACATCTCCATGTTGATCGCATCTACTATACGACTCATGTTCGACCTTTCGATCTCTTGTGTTCCGAGGCCATGTCTGTACATGCTAGGCTCGTCAAGTCAACCTAAGTGTTTCGCATGTGTTTCGAGGCCATGTCTGTACATGCTAGGCTCGTCAACACCCGTTGTATTCGAACGTTAGAATCTATCACACCCGATCATCACGTGGTGCTTCGAAACAACGAACCTTCGCAACGGTGCATAGTTAGGGGGAACACGTCTCTTGAAATTTTAGTGAGGGATCATCTTATTTATGCTACCGTCGTTCTAAGAAAATAAGATGTAAACATGACAAACATCACATGCAAATCATAAAGTGACATGATATGGCCAATATCATCTTGCGCCTTTTGATCTCCATCTTCAAGGCGCGGCATGATCACCTTTGTCACCGGCATGACACCATGATCTCCATCATCATGATCTCCATCATCGTGTCTTCATGAAGTTGTCTCGCCAACTATTACTTCTACTACTATGGCTAACGGTTAGCAATAAAGTAAAGTAATTACATGGCGTTTTCATTGACACGCAGGTCATACAATAAATTAAGACAACTCCTATGGCTCCTGCCGGTTGTCATACTCATCGACATGCAAGTCGTGATTCCTATTACAAGAACATGATCAATCTCATACATCACATATATCATTCATCACATCCTTTTGGCCATATCACATCACATAGCATACCCTGCAAAAACAAGTTAGACGTCCTCTAATTGTTGTTGCATGTTTTACGTGGCTGCTATGGGATTCTAGCAAGAACGTTTCTTACCTACGCAAAAGCCACAACGTGATATGCCAATTTCTATTTACCCTTCATAAGGACCCTTTTCATCGAATCCGATCCGACTAAAGTGGGAGAGATAGACACCCGCTAGCCACCTTATGCAACTAGTGCATGTCAGTCGGTGGAACCTGTCTCACGTAAGTGTACGTGTAAGGTCGGTCCGGGCCGCTTCATCCCACGATGCCGCCGAATCAAGATAAGACTAGTAACGGCAACTTGACAAAATCGACGCCCACAACTACTTTGTGTTCTACTCGTGCATAGAAACTACGCATAGACCTAGCTCATGATGCCACTATTGGGGAACGTAGTGGAAATTCAAAATTTTCTACGCATCACCAAGATCAATCTATGGAGTAATCTAGCAACGAGGGGAAGGGGAGTGCATCTACATACCCTTGTAGATCGCGATGCGGAAGTGTTGCAAGAACGCGGATGAAGGAGTCGTACTCGTAGCGATTCAGATCGCGGTTGATTCCGATCTAAGCGCCGAACCACGACGCCTCCGCGTTCAACACACGTGCAGCCCGGTGACGTCTCCCACGCCTTGATCCAGCAAGGAGAGAGGGAGAGGTTGGGGAAGACTCCGTCCAGCAGCAGCACGACGGCGTGGTGGTGATGGAGGAGTGTGGCAATCCTGCAGGGCTTCGCCAAGCACCGTGGGAGAGGAGGAGGACATGGAAGAGGGAAGGGCTGCGCCAAGAGGGAGAGCAAATCATCTGTTGGGCAGCCCCCATACCTCAAGTATATATAGGGGAAGAGGAGGGGCTGCGCCCCCACCTAGGGTTCCCTCCCCAGGGGTGGCGGCAGCCCCCAGATCCCATCTGGGTGGCGGCCAAGGGGGAGAAAGGGGGGGCGCACCTAGGGTGGGCCTTAGGGCCCATCTGCTCCTAGGGTTTGCCCCCTCTCCTCTTGAGGGCGCCTTGGGCCTTGGTGGGAGGCGCCCCAGCCCACCTAGGGGCTGGTCCCTTCCCACTATTGGCCCACGTAGGCCTCTGGGGCTGGTGGCCCCACCTGGTGGACCCCCGGGACCCTCCCGGTGGTCCCGGTACGTTACCGATAGCACCCGAAACTTTTCCGGTGACCAAAACAGGACTTCCCATATATAAATCTTTACCTCCGGACCATTCCGGAACTCCTCGTGATGTCCGGGATCTCATCCGGGACTCCGAACAACATTCTATAACCACGTATACCTATTCCCTATAACCCTAGCGTCATCGAACCTTAAGTGTGTAGACCCTACGAGTTCGGGAACCATGCAGACATGACCGAGACGTTCTCCGGTCAATAACCAACAGCGGGATCTGGATACCCATGTTGGCTCCCACATGTTCCACGATGATCTCATCGGATGAACCACGATGTCGGGGATTCAATCAATCCCGTATACAATTCCCTTTGTCTACCGGTATAGTACTTGCCCGAGATTCGATCATCGGTATCCCGACACATTGTTCAATCTCGTTACCGGCAAGTCTCTTTACTCGTTCCGTAACACATCATCTCGTGATCAACTCCTTGGTCACATTGTGCACATTATGATGATGTCCTACCGAGTGGGCCCAGAGATACCTCTCCGTTTACACGGAGTGACAAATCCCAGTCTCGATTCGTGCCAACCCAACAGACACTTTCGGAGATACCTGTAGTGCACCTTTATAGCCACCCAGTTACGTTGTGACGTTTGGTACACCCAAAGCATTCCTACGGTATCCGGGAGTTGCACAATCTCATGGTCTAAGGAAATGATACTTGACATTAGAAAAGCTCTTAGCAAACGAACTACACGATCTTGTGCTAGGCTTAGGATTGGGTCTTGTCCATCACATCATTCTCCTAATGATGTGATCCCGTTATCAACGACATCCAATGTCCATGGCCAGGAAACCGTAACCATCTATTGATCAACGAGCTAGTCAACTAGAGGCTTACTAGGGACATGGTGTTGTCTATGTATCCACACATGTATCTAAGTTTCCTATCAATACAATTTTACCATGGATAATAAACGATTATCACGAACAAGGAATTATAATAATAACCAATTTATTATTGCCTCTAGGGAATATTTCCAACAATTAGCCCTCGAAGCAAAGTACTACTACGCATGCCCCTAGGGGGATAGATTGGTAGGAAAAGACCATCGCTCGTCCCCGACCGCCACTCATAAGGAAAGCAATCAAAGAACACCTCATGCTCCAACTTCGTTACATAACGGTTCACCATACGTGCATGCTACGGGACTTGCAAACCTCAACACAAGTATTTCTAAATTTCACAATTACTCAACTAGCACGACTCTAATATCACCACATTTATATCGCAAAACTATTGCAAGGAATCAAACTTATCATATTCAGTGATCTACAAGTTCTATGTAGGATTTTATGACTAACCATGTGAATGACCAATTCCTGTCATCTCTCTAAATAGATATAAGTGAAGCAATAGAGTTTAATTATTTCTACAGAAGATATGCACATGCTCTAACAAATATACGTGAAGCAAAAGAGCATTCTACAAATGGCGGTTTTCTATGTGAAGAGAAACAGGCAATCCAAACTTCAAATGATATAAGTGAAGCACATGAAGCATTCTATAAAGCCATACTCAAAAGATATAAGTTAAGTGCAAAGAGCATTATATAAATCAACCAAGGACAATCTCATACCAGCATGGTGCATAAAAGAAAAATGAAAACTAAATGCAAAAGACGCTCCAGGATTTGCACATATCGCATGAACGAAACGAATCCGAAAACATACCGATACTCGTTGAAGAAAGAGGGGATGCCTTCCGGGGCATCCCCAAGCTTAGACGCTTGAGTCTCCTTGAATATTTACTTGGGGTGCCTTGGGAATCCCCAAGCTTGAGCTCTTTCCTCTCTTCCTTCTTCTCACATCGAGACCTCCTCGATCCTCGAACACTTCATCCACACAAAACTTCAACAGAAAACTCGGTAAGATCCGTTAGTATAATAAAGCAAATCACTACTCTAAGTACTGTAGTAAACCAATTCATATTTTGTTTTTGCATTATAGCTACTGTAATATAACTTTTCCATGGCTTAATCCACTGGTATAAATCGATAGTTTCATCAAAACAAGCAAACTATGCATCAAAAACAGAATCTGTCTAAAACAGAACAGTCTGTAACAATCTGAACATTAACCATGCTTCTGATACTTGAAAAATTCTGCCAAAATTAGGAAACATAAACAGTTTGTATAGAAAGACAGTGCAAAAGTTTTCAGAACCATTTGACATTCCAGTAAAAAATGTAAAATCGCGCACTACATCCAAAGTTTCTGTCCTGCACCGCACAAACCAACAAGCATTGTGAACATCCTAAAGGCAAACCTTGGCACATTATTTTTATAATACAATGGAATTGTACAAGGGGATAATTATTTTTGTTGAAAAGTTTCTGTAATCAAGATTCACAAAGTTTCCGTGAGCATGAACAATGTTCAAGGCTAGCTCCCACTTTAACAATGCTCGTCTTTCTCACTTTCGCTTTTCTTTTTGAAAAAGATTTAGGTTCCCCTCTTTATTTTTTGTTTTTAAGCTTTATAAAAGCACTCAACAGAAATAAATGACTCTCTAAAACTTCCGGGTTGTCTCCCTGGCAGCGCTTTCTTTAAAGTCATTAAGCTAGGCATATAGTGCTCAAGTAATGGATCCACCCGGATTCCAAGGTATATCAAAGCCAATTTTAATTAGCAATGATTTGGCATTTAGTAGTGAGCACAAGACAACATATATCAAGCAATGATGAAGTCTAACTCTCTTTTCGGCATGTCATAAAAGAACAATTCATGCACACATAGTAAAGGCCAATGCATAGTATAAACAGTTTCTTGCAATTTTATCATATTGGAAACATAGAGGGGTGGAGATATAGTTCCTCTCTCATAATAATTGCAAGTAGGTGCAGCAAGCACATGCATATTATACTCATCAAAATCATCATGTGCAACAGTAAAAGGCAACCCATCAATATAATCCTTAATAAGTGCAAACTTCTCCGATATAGCGTAGTCGGGAGAATTCAAAATGATAATAGGACTATCATGTGTGGGTGCAATAGCAACAATTTCATGTTTAACATAAGGAAGTATAGCAATTTCATCTCCATAAGCATAATTCATATTGGCATCATGGCCACAAGCATAACAAGCATCATCAAAAAGGGATATTTCAAGAGAATCAACGGGATCATAACAGTCATCATAGCAATCATCCTTCGGTAAGCACGAAGGGAAATTAAACAATGTATGAGTTGAAGAGTTACTCTCATTAGAAGGTGGGCACGGGTGATCAATCCGCTCTCCCTCCTTTTGTTCTTCGCTCTCCTCCTCATCTTTTTCATCCAATGAGCTCACATTTTCATCAATTTCTTCTTCCATAGACTCCTGCAAAATATTTGTCTCTTCTTGGACAGCGGAGACTTTCTCAATAAATGCATCAATATCGACATTGTATTCATAATTCTCATAGCAATATTTAGGATAGCTAAATTTTCAAGTCTATAAACAGCATCATAAAGATTTTCATACTCTTTAAATACAGATTCATTTCATAAGCACCCATAAAAGCAACAAATTCTTCTATTTGTTCCACATCATAGTAATCATATATACCTCTAGCATAAGAAGCCAAGGTTTCATTATCATTAAATTTGCATGAAAAGGGAAGGTGTGGAGACTTCATCCTAGAGCAACAAGTATAATCATAACTCAAGCATACTTGCCGAGCATACCACTTCAACATATAAATTTGATCCCATAATAGTTTCCCTTTTTGAGTCAAGCGATAATCCCTAAAGTATTCACGTTGGTCCAAAGTGTCTCCCATTATCAGATTGAATGGGGTTTTCTCAGGATTATCAAAGTAGTACATAATATCTGTCACATAACGAGCATCGAGGGTTTTAGGAGGTTCCCCATCTCCATGAGTAGCAAGTACACCTAATTTTTTTTGGTATTTCGTGTTCCATATCCGTAACTAAAGATAGAGAACAACTAAGAACATCAAATAAAAATTACTTAGTGATAAAGCAAACAAGCACACACGAGAATATTCACCCCACGCTATAACTCCCCGGCAACGGCGCCAGAAAAAGGTCTTGATAACCCACAAGTATAGGGGATCAATTGTAGCCTCTTTCGATAAGTAAGAGTTTCAAACCCAACGAGGAGCTAAAGGTAGAACAAATATTCCCTCAAGTTCTATCGACCACCGATACAACTCTACGCACGCTTAGCGTTTGCTTTACCTATAACAAGTATGAAACTAGAAGTACTTTGTAGGTGTTGTTGGATAGGTTTGCAAGATAATAAAGAGCACATAAGTAAAAACTAGGGGCTGTTTAGATAAAGACACAATAAAGTAAATATAGAGAGTGTGGAAAAGTGGCGGTAGGATTTGCGAAATTGTCCCTAAGCAATTGACTACTTTACTAGACCGATAGCAAGTATTATGTGGGAGAGGCCACTGTTAGCATGTCATCCCTAACTTGGAATTCTATGCACTTATGATTGGAACTATTAGCAAGCATCCACAACTACTAACATTCATTAAGGTAAAACCCAACCATAGCATTAAGTTATATTGGTCCCCCTTCAATCCCGTATGCATCAATTTCTATGCTAGGTTGAAGCTTCTGTCACTCTTGCCCTCCAATACATAGTCCTATCAACATACAACTAACCCTATGGTGTGATCCACGCGCGCGCTCATATGATGGGCACCAAAGGACAACAACATAACCATAAGCAAATTAAATCAATCATAGCAATTCATCATTCACCGATAGGACAACGAAAATCTACTCAGACATCATAGGATTGCAACACATCATTGGATAATAATATGAAGCATAAAACACCATGTTCGAGTAGAGGGTACAGCAGGTTGCGGGAGAGTGGACCGCTGTAGATAAAGGGGGGGAAGGTGATGGAGATGTTGGTGAAGATGGCAGAGGTGTTGGTGAAGATCGCGGTGATGATGATGATGGCCACGGCAGTGTTCCGGCGCCACCGGAAGAGAGGGGGAGAGGGCCCCCCTTCTTATTCTTCTTCTTCCTTGACCTCCTCCCTAGATGGGAGAAGGGTTTCCCCTCTGGTCCTTGGCCTGCATGGCATGGAGGGGCAAGAGCCCCTCCGAGATTGGATCTGTCTCTCTGTCTCTCTCTGTTTCTGCGTTCTGGTATTCTGCCCTTTCGCCGTCTATTATATATCCGGAGATCCGTAACTCCGATTGGATTGAAACCTTCGCCAAGATTTTTTTCTTCCGAAAATTAGCTTTCTTGCGGCCAAAGAAGAGCAGCAACCGCCTTACGAGGGGCCCACGAGGGTCAGGGGCGCGCCCCCTGCCTCGTGGCCACCTCGGGCACCGTCTCGCATTGATTCTTCCTCCCATATTTCCCAAAATCCAAAAATATTCTCCGTCCGTTTTTATTCCGTTTGGATTCCGTTTGATATGGGGTTTCGGCGAAACATAAAACATGCAACAAACAGGAACTGGCACTGGGCACTGGATCAATATGTTAGTCCCAAAAATAGTATAAAAAGTTGCCAAAAGTATATGGAAGTTGTATAATATTGGCATGGAACAATCAAAAATTATAGATACGATGGAGACGTATTAGACCCCTACCGCAAGCATCCGCAACTACGAAAGAAGAATTAAGATAAATCTAACCATAGCATTAAACAAGTGGATCCAAATCAGCCCCTTATGAAGCAACGCATAACCTAGGGTTTAAACTTCTGTCACTCGAGCAACCCATCATCTATTTGTTACTTGCCAATGCCTTCCCATAGGCCAAAATCATGGTGAAGTGTCATGTAGTCGACGCTCACATAACACCACCAGAGGAAAGACAACATACATCTCATATAAATATTGAATAAATACCTAATTCACATGATTACTTATAAGAAGACTTCTCCCATGTCCTCAGGAACAAAAGTAACTACTCACAAGACATATTCATGTTCAAGATCAGAGGGGTATTGAATAGCATTAAGGATATGGACATATGATCTTCCACCAAATAAACCAACTAGCATCAACTACAAGGAATAATCAACACTACTAGCAACCCACATGGACCAATCTGAGGTTTTGAGACAAAGATTGAATACAAGAGATGAACTAGGGTTTGAGATGAGATGGTGCTGGTGAATATGTTGATGAAGATTGGTTCTCCCATGATGAGAGGATCATTGGTGATGACGATGACTTTGATTTCCCACTCCCGAAGGGAAGTTTCCCGGCGGAATCGCTCCGCCGGAGCCCTAGATTGCTTCTACCCAGGTTCCGCGTTGAGACGGCGGCGCTTCGTCCCGAAAGCCTTATTCTTATTTTTTCTAGGTCAAAACCCTTCATATAGCAGAAGATGGGCACCAGAGAATGGCCAGGGGGCCCACAAGCTCAGAGGGCGCGCCCTTGGGGGTAGGGCGTGATACGTCTCCAACCTATCTATAATTTTTTATTGTTACATGCTATTATATTATCCATCTTGGGTATTTTATATGCATTATTATGCTATTTTATATCATTTTTCGGGACTAACCTATTAACCTAGTGCCCAGTGCTAGTTGCTCTTTTTCCCCTTGTTTTTGTCTTTTATAGAAAATCAGTACCAAACGGAACGAAATTTTTTGACGATTTTTCTTGGACAAGAAGACACCCACGAAGCTTCGGGAGGAGGTAGAGGAGCCACAAGGTGGCCACAAGCCAGGAGGCCGCGCCCTAGGGGGGCGCCTCCAGGGCTTGAGGGCCCCCTAGAGGTCCTCCAACCCTAATCTCCGCTCTAAAATTTCCCAAATATTCCCTGTATACCAAAGGGCACACCAAAAATACTTTTCCGCCGCCGCAAGTTTTTGTCCTCGTGAGATCCCATCTGGAGACCTGTTTCGGTACTCTGACTAAGGGGGGTTTGATCACGTAGGGCTTCTACATGAACCTTGCTGCCCTACCGGTGATGTGTGAGTAGTTTACCATAGACCTACGGGTCCATAACTAGTAGCTAGATGGCTTCTTCTCTCTGTTTGATCTTCAATACAATGTTCTCCTCAATGTTCTTGGAGATCAATTCGATGTAATCTTCTTTTGCGGTGAGTTTTTTGAGATCCGATGAATTGTGGATTTATGATCAGATTATCTATGAATATTATTTTAGTCTTCTCTGAACTCCTTTATGCATGATTAAGATAGCTTTGTATTTCTCTTCGATCTATTGATTTGGTTTGGCTAACTAGATTGATTTTTCTTGCAATGGGGGAGGTGCTTTGTGATGGGTTCAATCTTGTGGTGTCCTCACCCAGTGACAGAAGGGGTAGCGAGGCACGTATTGTATTGTTACCATTAAGGATAAAAAGATGGGGTTTATTTCATATTTATCGAATCTATCCCTCTACATCATGTCATCTTGCTTAAGGCGTTACTCCGTTCTTGTTAACTTGATACATTAGATCCATGCTGGATAGCAGTTGATGTGTGGAGTAATAGTAGTAGATGCAGGCATGAGTCGGCCTACTTGTCACGGACGTGATGCCTATATTCATGATCATTGCCTTAGATATTGTCATAACTTTGTGATACGTCTCCAACGTATCTATAATTTATGAAGTATTCATGTTGTTATATTATCATTCTTGGATGTTTTACAACCATTTTATAGCAACTTTGTATCATTTTTTGGGACTAACCTATTGACCTAGTGCCCAGGGCCAGTTACTGTTTTTTGCTTGTTTTTTACATCGCAGGAAATCAATACCAAAGGGAGTCCAAACACCGCGAAACTTTTTGTGGATTTTTTATAGACCAGAAGATATCCAGTGGGCCAGAGAAGCACCTGGGGGGGTGCCCCTAGGGGTGCACAACCCACCAGGGCGCGCCTGGGGGCCCAGGGGCGCCCAAGTGGGTTGTGCCCACCTCAGTGGCCTTCCGCACCCCCTCCTTGCCCTATAAATCACCAAATATTCCAAAAACCCTGGGGGTTAACCTAGATCAGAAGTTCCGCCGCCGCAAGCCTCTGTAGCCACGAAAAATCAATCTAGACCCCGTTCCGGCACTCCGCCGGAGGGGGAGATAATCACCGGTGGCCATCTTCATCATCCTGGCGGCCACCATGATGAGGAGGGAGTAGTCCACCCTCGGGGTTGAGGGCTTGTACCAGTAGCTATGTGTTTAATATCTCTCTCTCTCTCGTGTTCTTGAGATGGCACGGTCTTGATGTATCGCGGGCTTTGTTAATATAGTCAGATCATATGGTGTTTTCACCTCTCTATCTTGTTGTGAATTGAGTTTTCCCTTTGAGATTTCATTTTATCGGATTGAATATTATGGATTTGAGAGCACTTGATGTATGTCTTGCTATGAATACCCATGGTGACAATGGGGTATCATATTGATTCACTTGATATGTGTTTTGGCACTCAACCCACGGATTCCCGAGGTGACATTGGGTAATCTATGCATAGGGGTTGGTGCATGTTCTCGTCTTTTGTTTCTCCAGTAGAAATATGGGGGCACTCTTTGAGGTTCTTTGTGTTGGATTGGGTTATGAATCTGAATTTGCTTTGGTGTTATTTTAGTATGAACTCTTGATAGATTGATCGTAAAGATTAACTTAGTGTTATTTTAGTATGAACTCTTGATAGATCGATCGGAAAGAATAACTTGGTGTTATTTTAGTACGAACTCTTGGATAGATCGATCGGAAAGAATAGCTACAAACAATTTCTTCTTATGTTCTCCGCTAGATAGGAACTTTGGAGTGATTCTTCATCTCACGTTGAGGGATGGTTATATGATCCAATTATATTAGCATTGTTGAGAGGTTGCACTAGCGAAAGTACGGACCCTAGGCCTCATTTTCAAGCATTGCAATACCGTTTGTGCTCCATTTTTTAGAACTGATGACAGTGAGGTTCCCTCACTGCCTTTTTATATATTAATATGTTAAGAGAGGGGGGGGGTTAGCAAGTCCAAAGAGTTACAGATTACATTAGAGGGGGGGGGTAAAGAGACTAGACTATTACAAGGTATTCTACAAGGATCTTTACAGAGAACCGGCAAGGGATAGAATGTAGGGGCTATGGTCCTGCTTTGCTCTATGCACTAGCATGGCAAAGTCCCGTGTGAATCTGTCCCTCCATGACCCAAACGAGGGCTGAATCCCACGGAAGTGCTTGTCATTTCTCTCCTTCCGGATCCCCCAGGCTGCCACCACAAAGACTTCGAGGAACATTGGTCAAGCATATCTAGCCTTGGCCTCATGCAATTTCCTCATCTTGCACGGATCACTTGGCCATTGTATCCCGAGAGCGTCCCAGCATCTCTGACTGAAGGGGCAGGTAAAAAAGAGGTGTATAATGTCCTCCTCCGGAGGGTCACAGCAGAGCAGACACGTGTAATCATCATTTTGGATTCTGTAATGTCGTCTCTTAAGCATGTTTCTAGTGTTCAATCTGTCGGACATTAGCAACCACGAGAAAACTTTCCACTGCATGGTGCATTTGGATTTCCAAATCCACTTGAAGGCGTCATCGACCTGAACCTGGCTGAAGCAATAAGCATAGTATTGTGTGGAACAAAAAACTCCTCCCCCCAGACACAAGACCAAATGACCTTGTCCTCGGTGATGGCTACTTCTAAAGTATCCGCCTGCAAACCAGCCACCTCTTGTCGTGCCTCATGCGATAATGGAAGGTGAAACACCTTGCTCAAACGTTGAGAAGAAAGCAACTGGTGCACTGATATGTCTGGATCTGTAGCAAACGAGAATGCTCTCGGGAACCGATCCTGAAGACCTCATTTTTCCATTTATCCTTCCAGAAGAGGATCGTGTCGCCCGCAGCCACATCCGCCTTGGTGATCCCTCGGTAAATATCTGAGAGC
The DNA here is from genome assembly GCF_002575655.3 of Aegilops tauschii subsp. strangulata. Taxonomy (NCBI): domain Eukaryota; kingdom Viridiplantae; phylum Streptophyta; class Magnoliopsida; order Poales; family Poaceae; genus Aegilops; species Aegilops tauschii. The sequence goes on from NC_053039.3 coordinate 234,998,550, forward strand.
TGCATGACATCCTTCCACCAAAATGAGCCACAGGGCTCTGTTGCATGAGGGACCTTGTCTGTATAGTAAGCATTCTAGATCAAGTTTACCCAGGGCACATCAAGCTTGTTATAGAACTTGTGGAGCTGTTTAAGCAAAAGTCCTTGATTTTGTATTTTGAGATAATTGACTCCCAGGCCTCCTTTGTTCTTTGGTCTACACACCATCCCCCATGCAGCTAGAGAGCTACTTTTGTTTCCATCATCCGATTTCCTCACCCAGAGACAAGATCTGCACAGTTTATCAAGGTGTTCAATGATTTTAGGGTTTATCTTGATCGAACACATGGCATATATGGCCAGAGAGGTCACTACAGAATTTAGTAAAGTTACCTTGGAGCCATAATCCAACAGGGACGCAGCAGCTGGAACCCTCCTCTGCACTGACGTGACCAATGGCATCAAATCATTTACAGATGGACGCGTGGTGCCCATGGGTAAACCAAGATACGTAACGGCATCTGGCCAATTGAGCAACCGAAGACTGCCGCCAACGCCGTGGCATTCATCTGATCCAGGCTGATAGGTACCAAAGTGGACTTGTGAAAGTTGATCTTGAGACCCACAGATGTTGCGTAATCCATCAGAATATTCCTCAACACCTGAGCCTGCATGGGGCAGGCGGGGAACACGACAATCGTATCGTCGGCGTACTGGATTACGGGGTAGTCATTATTTGGCGTTGGTATAGGTAGTTGGATCAACCCTGAGTTGCATGCGTCATTGATCGCTGATTGTAGCAGATCCGCTGCGAGAACGAAAATCAATGGTGACAGAGGATCACCCTGACGAACACCGGAAAGACACTGGAACTGCTCCCCCGGGGTGCCATTGACCAACACCGAAGAACAACCAGAGGAAAAAATGCAATTGATCCAGCTCAACCACTTATTATCAAAACCAATATTGCGCATGATCTCAATCATTGGTTCATGCTGAATCGTGTCGAACGCCTTCGCAAAATCCAACTTCAGGATACAGCACTTACTCCCAGAAGCCTGACACTGATGAATGAACTCAAAGGCCCAAGCCAAGCAGTCTTGGATGGACCTCCCTTTGAGAAAACCATACTGATTACGATGAATAACCTTAAGAACAATTTTTTGTAGACGATTAGCTAGCAGCTTAGTTATGAGCTTGAGACAACAGTTGAGCAAGGTGATTGGTTTGTAGTCATTAGCAGTTTCGGGCGACTGGATCTTCGGGATGAGTGTGATATAACCTGAGTTGAGACTTTGAAGATCTAGCGTACCATCACAGAAATCCTTGCAAAGACTATAAAAATCTTCTTTGACAATATGCCAGCAAGATTTGAGGAAGCAACCATTGAACCCATCAGGGCCGGGAGCTTTATCCACAGGCATCTCCTGCACCACCTTGTCTATCTCCTCATGCGTGAAGGGTTTAGTCAGCTCATCCAAGCCTTCAACTTTCTTAATAATTCTTGCCAGATCAAATTTCATTTCATAAGGTGTCTTTCTGCCCAATCTTTCCTTGTACGTTTCAAAGAGCTCCTTCGCTTTACCTGCATGGTCAGAAACAACAGTACCATCCTGAAGTTTGAGAGAGGCAATGGAATTTTTGCGATATCTCTCCGACGCCGCCGAGTGGAAGAATTTAGTATTATCACCCCCACATTTGAACCAACGAACGGTGTACCTCTTCTTCCAATATTCTTTTTTATATCCGAGTAGGGTGACCAAATGATCCTTAAGAATTCCCCTGAAGTTTGCTTTAGGTATTGTCAACACCCGCTTATCTTCAATATTATCCAGTTCGAGAAGTGCCCAGTTTGAATTGTCAATACACAAATTCAAACGAGAGATGTTTTTACTCCATTTTTTTAGAGCATACCTCAAGTTTTTCAGCTTCTTGCATAACAATGCAGCTGAGTTGGGCGCATAAGAGTACTTATCCCATGTTGCCTGCACCAGCTCCAAGAAACCTGGATGTGAAACCCAGAAGTTTTCAAACCTAAACACCTTACTTTTGGGGACAGAGGACTCTATGGAGACCACACAGGGAGTATGATCAGAGACTGTCTTGGGGAGTGGCCCTACTGTGGTGTTAGGATAGTTAGACGTCCAGTTCGAGGAAGTAAAGAACCAGTCGATCTGTTCAAGCAGAGGATCAGTCTGCATATTGCTCCACGTGAACTGTCTGCCCTTAATTGGTAGCTCGACCAACGCTTGAGATTGTATAAAATCATTAAACGTTAGCATGTCATTAGCATCCCCTCCAGGTTTGTCACGATTATTAGGCGCTCTAATATAATTAAAGTCACCACAGAGAAGCCAATCCTCATCATCAGGTATGTCCAAATCAAACAGCCAAGAAGTGAAAGCAGCTCTGGCAGGTCCAGTACATGGCCCATAAACATTAATAAGATTCCACTTGTTGGCAGTTTGCAGAGAAGTAAACTGAATACCCAAAGCAAAAGATTCTGAACATATCACAGTGCCATTAAACATCGAACTATCCCATAGCACAATTAAACCACCAGAGCCCCCCTGAGAGGGCACCACTTCAAATTTATCAAACTTTCTAGGACAGAAAAGTTTAACAAAAGCAACATCAAAAGCAGCACGCTTGGTTTCTTGCAGACAAATTACTGAACATCCACTACTACTAATAGCATTACGCAGAGCCAATTGTTTTTGCTCGGAGTTGATCCCTCGGACGTTCCAGCACAGCACTTTCCACGCCTTAAACTGCATCGGGATCCACGGAGTCGCTCTTCTGCCCAGCTTGAGAAGAGAGCAGCTTCTGCCTACTTAACTGACTCGGATGCAAACCACACATATTAGTGCCAATGGATTGGATAGCTAAGATGGAGGTGGGAGGTGGAATAACTACCTTTTCAGGCCCACCAGTAGAAGAGGAGCAAGGGACAAAAGGATCCTTCCTGGGCTTGACCTTGGATGTCGCAGCTCTCTTGTCAGAAATAGGTGGCACCCTGAACCCATCGTACTTGTTTGTACGAGCACTTCTACGGAAGAGGACAGTGTCCACATGGGCAGATTCACTTTGCAGCAAGTGGCCAATCGGATCCGGTCTAGGCGCAGGGTTAACAAGCACCTCCTTGCGGGTTTGATCAACATCCTGGAGATCATCCCTAACTGGCACAGAACGACCATCCAAAGCAGACATATCAATCACCAGGCCAAGACAAAAAGCAGAACTGAAGAAGCTTCCAAACACATCAGGTTCTGGCATCAACTGAGCAAGCAGAGCCAAACACATAGAGTTCATCTGACACTGAATGAAACTGAAGGGGTTGAGAGGGAAGCAGGCTGAACGTGGCATCACAAGTGGCAGAATCGAGCGGGTGTAGATCCTTTTGAGCATGCCACCCATCCACCGCAGCAGCTCTTCATCACCAGTGACAAGGATCGCAGATTCAGAGCCCCCAGCTCTGACAAAAGCAAGCTGGGCCTCAGAGACACCATTGATAAAGTTATCAGCTAGCTCCTCCACATGAGAATATTCTGACCAGGCATCAGAGAGGTTGTCAATGATGTTATGCTCTTGTGTCACTCCATCCATGAGAGAGGGGCCATCGTACTCAAAGTAAGTTCTGAAGCTGAAACCAGTATACGAGGGAGGGACGATGGGCCATGCTCTCCAACCGTTATCTTGAACTTGATCCTGCACCTGCTCGTCACCATTACAAAGCGCATCATTAGCAATCTGTTGCGCCTCCATCTCATCAATCCTTGCTTGCTGCATGAGAGTGTAGTACGACAGTTGATATGGATGTGGTGAAGCATTCAACAAAGGCGCGGCATCCTCATTCCCACGCAGGCCCGGGAGAGTGTTTCGGCCATTCAACACATAAACAGGAACTGACCAAGATCTAGCTAGGCCTGGCAGCATCCCAACCCTGGTGACAACCAGACTATGAGGAACCTCAGCGACATCTTTAATGTGGCACTTGACAAGAACCTGAGCTTTGTTTTCATCCGGTCTGGGCCATGCTAGCAGCTTGCCAAACTTGGAAACAGCCTTATACACATAATGTTCAGTCATGTAGTCCATAGGAAAAGCAAGCATCAGAATCCAGACTTCATACTCAAAAGCAGGCATTCTCATATTAATCCCTTCATCATGGGGGATCAAAGAGAAGTAAGAATCCTCAGTTAACGCATGCGGACCATCCCTAATGGTTTCATCTCTATTCCGAACATCCGTAAAAGCAACACAACCAACAGCAATCGGGTAAACAAACTCATCCTCAATCTGATACTCAAGATCCTCTCTAATGATGCGACAAACTTCCTCAAGCCAAAACCTTTTCTGATGATCTGGTACTGGTGGATTGATCTCAATCAAGGCATACCTGTCATGATTGAGAGGCGGCTCATCGACGACCATGGTGCTCCGTTGAATCCGGTGATCTGGTCCACGCTCAATGTTGGAGCCGATGGGGGTGAAGGCGAATGGCCAGACCGGAAAGTTCGCCATGGCTGCAGCACTAGGGTTTTCTGGAGGAGTTGAGGCACTTGAAGCAGATGAGAGCAGAGCAAGAACAGGGGCGGCAGGGGAGGCATATGCAACTGCGAGGACTGCTCTGGATTGGGGCCCCGGGGCGGTGGATTTGACTGCTATTGGGGCAGGGAGTCGTATCGACATGCAATGGGGGGAAGCCACGTCACAAGTATCCAGGATTTTTGGTTTCACTTTCCACCCCCTACCCCGATTTTTACCGTGTATATCCCGATTTTCGGACGGCAGGATACCATGCCATTCTACCCGACTGCACACAGAAGCAGCTAGCTCTTTGGGCCGCCAAATAAATCTTGGCCCAAGAAAACCTCCACGGCAAAAATCATGGCCCAAGAGACTACAAGACCTGCACCTCTTAAGGCCGGGACAACTGGTGGCAGAATGACCACTTTGGCTACACACTAGGCATAGAGGTTTCATGCGGCCCATTATGCATACATTTGGCTTCTCATACTGTTTAGCAGAACATAAGCACTGATCAATAGGTTGAATACAACGTTGACAGAAAATACCTGGGCAATCAGAAACAAGATGTCCATGACGTGAACAGTTCAGACATTTCAAGAGTCTAGCATCAATATAAGCCTGTGATGGCACATCCTTGATTTGCACCATAGACTTAATATCAAGATCAGAATAACCCGCTTGCCAGCCATCCATAATGTGATACAATTTATCATCCGAGATGGAATTCCAATATAATTCTCTGAAAAGGGGACCATGAAAGACTGGGACAGCAGAAGGCAGCTTATCGTGACAATTACAAACCACATCACCAAAACGAATTTGAGAAATAGGATCCGAAATAATCGGAAATTGAAACTTTCCAAAGGAGATGTCATTGGTGATCAGATCTCGCTCAGGGTTCATCTCCTGCGAGGTTGATTGAACAATCTTGTCTTGCTGATCCTGTAGCCATTTAGATTTAATAGCTATAGATCTAGACCCCACCACAGAAAGATGACAATTTGCGTGCCAACCATTATCAGAATGATCCAAAGCTGAATTAATCTCACCACGGAAGAGGTGAAAATGACAAACAAAATCCGGCCAAATCCGATCCTTTAGACCATAGATAAAATGACCCACTCGATTTGAAGCCACAGAGAACCGAAAGCGACGATCACTTAACCGCAAAACCCTAAACCCGAACTGATACCACCAATGCAAGATTGTAGGGCAAGCGCTACCGATTCCCCCGTCAATGGAAAGGATGCCGAGGAGAATGAAACAACCAGGTAGAATTCCTTAGAAGATCCGGGATGAGTCGACGAGAAGTGCACCGTGGATCTGAACTTGTCACGTACCTGAGATTCAATCGCCAAACCCGGGGAGAAGTCCCAATGGAGGAGACTCTCCATAATGTTGTGGTGGCTGCCACGGCCGGAGTGGCCGGTGACAGGATGGTGGCCGCCGGGGCCGGAGCGGTCGCCGGCGGTGAGGGCTAGGGAGTCGCCTAGGAGGAGAGGGAGTCGCCTAGGAGGAGAGGGGCCGCGTCACACTGGGCTCTGTTTTATCAATTGCTACCTTGATGTTTTTTATTGTTCCTATTACAAAATCAATATCTACTATCATTACTACGCTTGTATCACCATCTCTTCGCCGAACTAGTGCACCTATACAAATTACCATTGTATTTGGTGTGTTGGGGACACAAGAGACTTTTTATTATTTGGTTGCGGGGTTGTTTGAGAGAGACTATCTTCATCCTACACCTCCCACGGATTGATAAACCTTAGGTCATCCACTCGAGGGGAAATTGCTACTGTCCTACAAAACTCTGCGCTTGGAGGCCCAAGACAAGTCTACAAGAATAAGTTGTGTAGTAGACATCACTTTGCGCTTTTCTATGAATTACTCAATAGTAATTTGTTTACCCACCGTATGTGTTCTTTCAAGAGAGAAGCCTCTAGTGAAAACTATGGCCCCCGGGTCTACTCTTATCATATTATTTTCATTTCTATAAAACCAAAAACACAAAAATACCTTGCTGTAATTTACTTATTTTTACTTTATTTTGCACTTTTATTTATCTTTTATACATATTTCTATCAGATCTCATCCTTGCAAGTAACAGTGAAGGGATTAACAACCCCTTTATCGCGTTGGGTGCAAGTATTTGTTTGTTTGTGCAAGGGCTATCATTGGAGACTTGTGTGTTCCTCCTACTGGATTGATACCTTGGTTCTTAACTGAGGGAAATACTTATCTCTACTTTGCTGTATCACCCTTTCCTCTTCAAGGGAAAACCAACGCAAGCTCAAGGAGTAACAGGAATAATTTCTAGCGCCGTTGCCGGGGAGATTCTACATCAAGCCTACCAAGTACCTATCATAAAATCTCATCTCTTGCATTACATTATTCGCCATTTGGCTCTCGTTTTCCTCTCCCCCACTTCTAAAATGATTTCAGAAAAATACAAAAATATTTTCCTTTTTGTTTGCCTGTATGTCTTACTTGGTTTGTTTGCTCGTTTGCTTGGTACAATTGCATGTTTATTCCAAATCAGAAAGCAAAAAGTTTATGGATTCTCATCCACTTGCTAATATTTTTATAAGATCCAATTATGATGAACCAATTGCTAGTGAGTTGAGCGCACTAGATTATCTTTATGAAGTTTTTCTTGAAATTCATGAATCTAGAAATTATGATGAAATTTATAAAGTGATTCAGCTCCTTGAATGAAAAGCATGATTGCAATGATGTTATTATAAATTATATTAATGCCAATTGTGCTAATAATATGCAAAACCCCAAGCTTGGGGATGCTAATTTTGATATGTCCATTACTTATTGCAATGATCATGATTGGGGTGATTCTTCTTATGATCTTGAAAATTTATTGAAGTCTCGTGATGAATATGTCTGCGATAATATTGAAAGTGGGTTTGGAAGAGTTCCAACTTTAGGTAATAATGATCCCACTACTTTGGAGAATGATCAATCTTATGAAATTTTTGATAAAAGTGGGCTTGGAGAGGTCATGACTTTATTTGATGATAACCCCACTATTTTGGAAGAGTGTCAACTTTGCATGCATGTGGATCATGAAGAGAAAATTTTATATGGTAGCTATATTTTTGAATTTATGATCCTACATGTTATTATTATGACAGAGGAAAATATGGTTGTAGAAATTTTCATGTCACTAAATTACATCTCGTTATGTTTAGATTGCTATCGTTTCTTCCTTGCATATTTTAGTTTGTGCTTGTCTTGATAATTTGTTTGCTTATAAAATGCCTATGCATAGGAAGTATGTTAGAATTAAACTTGTTTTTCACATGCTATATGATGCTCTCTTTGTGCTTCAATTTTTTGTCTTTCATGTGAGTATCATTAAAATTATCAACGCCTAGCCAAAAGGCCTTAAAGAAAAGCGCTCGTTGGGAGACAACCCAATATTTTACTTTTCTGTTTTTATGAGAATACAAAATCAAACTTATATTATGATTGTGTTTAGTGTTTTAATTAGTGTTAAGCCAAGTAAGACCTTTGGGGTGATTTTGTGATAGTTGATTTGATTTTGCTGAAAAACAGAAACTTTTGCGTCCAGTAGCAGAATTGTTAAAATTCACTGGAGCGTAATAAAATTCTAATTTTTTTACGTAAGATTGATATACAAATTCCCTACGTTGTCCTATTTTTTCAGAATGTTTGGAGATACAGAAGTTTGCCTAAAGTCCAGATTACTACAGACTATTCTGTTTTTGACAGATTCTGTTTCATTGTGTTGTTTGCTTATTTTGATGAATTTATGGGTAGTACCGGGGGGTATGAACCATGGAGAAGTTAGAATACAGTATATATAACACCAATATAATTTTGAAATGAGTTTACAATAGTACCTAAAAGTGGTTATTTGTTTTGTTTCACTAACAGATCTCACGAGCTTTCTGTTGAGTTTTGTGTTGTGAAGTTTTCAAGTTTTGGGTGAAGTTTCGATGGACTACGGAATAAGGAGTGGCAAGAGCCTAAGCTTGGGTATGCCCAAGGCACCCCAAGGTAATATTCAAGGACAACGAAGCATCCAAGCTTGGGGATGCCCCGGATGGCATCCCCTCTTTTGTCTTCAATCCATCGGTAAAATTACTTGAGGCTATATTTTTATTCACCACATGATATGTGTTTTGCTTGGAGCATCTTGTAATATACGAGTCTTTGCCTTTTAGTTTGCCACAATCAACTGTCGGCGTTCTGGGAATGGGGGTACCCAGACATGCCTTCCTGCAGCCCACGGCATGGCTCCATCGACGGCCTGGTACGGCCCAGCTTCAACATCAACAACTCAACGCGAGGGGCCAAGCCTCGCGAGGCAGACGACACCAAGACCTACACAAGGAGCAGTCCGCCCAGGCTGGCTCTCGAGGAGCGAAGATTTCTATGCAAGCCTCACCTTGTGAGGTCCAGATGACTTGAGCCGTGACGACCAAGGCCAGGCGGGCGCCAGCGGGCCTAGTGTACCAGTTTCCTCTTTGGTGCTAAGGAGGCAAGCGCAGGCGCAGAGTCCTGAGGAATCAGCCAAAGGTTTCCATTCCCGTGCAACAAGACCAAGACCACCAGAACGGCAGGACGGAGGTCATCGCCGAGCGCACCACAGCGTCACGACCAGAGGCTTTTGCAGGCGAAGACTACTTTTGTCAGGATAGCATGTACCAGTTGTCTCCCTTCAAATTTCGCTGTTGTGGGATCCCTTCCCGCCTACATTTGGGAAGAGGCCCAAGGCCACTATAAATAGGACCTAGCCACCACCGTAGAAGGGGGCGGATCATTCAGATCATCCTCTCCCCCACCAGCTCACTCGAGCCCAAGAACACCTCTCCTCCGGAGGTTGTTCGCCACTGTAGTAGTTCATCCTAAGCCCGTGGAGGCCAATCCACCACAAAGAAGGGGTAGGGTTTTACACCGCAAGGTGGCCCAAACCTGGGTAAACTGTTGTGTCTCTTTTCCATTCAGTTCGCCGAGCTAGGCTGTGGGATTAGCGAGTGGCAGACTGGGGAGGATGAGTTCTTCGCATGCACCCCAGACTTCGAACCTCTCAGGGGTCTGCGGAACCCGAAATCTGACATTTGGCACGCCAGGTAGGGGGGCGTCGGAGCCTCTCTTCTTCCAGTCGGTCCGTCACCGCCCTGCGGTTCTGATGGCTGACGGTCCGAGGGCTCATATCGAGTGAGGGAGTCCTGGATTAGGGGGTCCCCGGGCGTCCGGGCTGTGTGATATGCGCTGAACTGATGGGTTGCGAAGATACAAGGTAGAAGGCCTTCGCCCGTGTCCGGATGGGACTCTCCTTTGCATGGATGGCAAGCTTGGCATTCGGGTGTGAAGATTCCTTTCTCTGTAAACCGACTCTTTACAACCCTAGCCCCCTTCGGTGTTTATATAAACTGGAGGGTTTAGTCCATTGAGGCATTCACAATCATACAAGCTAGCCATCTAGGGTTTAGGCATTACGATCTCGAGGTAGATCAACTCTTGTAACCCCTATACTCATCAAAGTCAATCAAGTAGGAAGTAGGGTATTACCTCCATCAAGAGGGCCCGAACCTGGGTAAACATCATGTCCCATGCCTCCTATTACCTTCGATCCTCAGACGCACAGTTCGGGGCCCCCCTACCCGAGATCGGCCGGTTTTGACACCGACATTGGTGCTTTCATTGACAGTTCCTCTGTGCTGTCGACGGAAGGATCGATGGCTCGTTCGATCGTCCACAACGATGCCGTCTCGAGGGAGACTTTCCTCCCCGGCCAAATTTTCATGTTCGGCAGCTTCGCACTGCGTGCCAACTCGACTGGCCACCTTGAGCAGATCGAGAGCCACGCCCCGGGTCATCAGATCAGTTTTGGAAATCTGAACTATGTCGCTGATATCCGAGGAGACTTGATCTTCGAAGGGTTTGCGGCCCCGACCGCCGCTCTAGCCCTAGATCCAGAGCACACTACCAGGTCCGAAGACGGGAGTTTAGAGCCCATCGGACTGTCTGCAGTTATGGGACTTGCTACCGGAGATCCGGAGGGGACTGCGTCATCGGCAAACCCGAAGACGAACCGGGCTCCCCTTGTCGCTAAAGTGCCGGACTCTCCCTCGGACTTCAAATCTGGACTCTCGAGGTCCGTGTCAAACGGCCGCGGCCAGGAGGCTCTCACCCCGGTCAGCCCTGCGGACTCTCATTTCTCTGTCCAAACCTCGCTCCTAAACGAGGCTTTGGACTTAATGCGATCCCTCGCCATTACAGATGAATCGCTTCCGAATTATGCCCAGCCCGGACTAGGGGCTGAGATCGGGGAATTTTACGCCCCACCCACCACCCACTTCATAGCCACTGTCGAAGATTTAGCCGACATGCTGGACTATGCCTCCGAAGACATCGACGACATGGACGACGATGCCGGAGACGAACAAGGCCAAAACCCTCCGTTTACCGGACGTTGGACGGCCACCTCCACATATGACGTGTACATGGTAGACACACCCAAACGATGATGGCAAGAAGGATCCGATTGAGGACAAGCCTGCTGAAGCACCTCCGAAGCGTCGACGTCAGCGGCACCACTCAAAATCGCGTCGCAAAAAAGACAATAATACCAGCACCAGAGACAATAACACTCCAGAGAATGCCGAAGACCCCGAAGCCCCTATCGAGCCAACATCCAAACAGGAGGATTGGGAGGATGGACAAATTAACCCCAACGATCCGGTCGGGAACGAAGACTCGGAGGATAGTAACTACCTATCGATCTCCGAAGAGGATGTGAGCCTCAACGACGAAGACTTCATCGTGCCTGAGGAACTCCTCGAGCAAGAGCGCTTTAAGCGCCGGCTAATCGCCACTACGAGAAGCCTAAAAAAGAAGCACCAGTAGCTTCAAGCTGAACATGAATTACTCAATGATAGATGGACTAATGTCCTGGCAGCCGAGGAATACGGCCTCGAACGCCCAACTAAGAGTTATCCGAAGCGCAAGCTACTACCACAATTCGACGACGAGGCCCTTGAGCTAATACCGCCTAAGAATAAAACTACTGATGAACCCGACCGCCCACCACGTGGACGAGACAGACCGGTTTCTTATGCCGAACACCAGCCCGTGCCACCCCGTCGTCAAGGCAAGGAGGCAACGGCCCCGGGCTATACCTACGACCTACGCAAGGACCTGGACAATAGAGCCAGTCAGACAAGATCAATCTATGGATCGAGGGGATGTGCTCCAACGCGAGAGGACGACCATCTGGCCTGGCGTGATAGGCACAACCTCACCCGGGCCGAAAACTGCATACGGACTTCATCCGAACTGCGCCGCGATATCGCCCGATACAGAGGCGCCGCACACCCCTTATGCTTCACCAATGAGGTGATGGAGCACCAGTTCCCAGAAGGGTTTAAACGCGTGAACATTGAATCATACGATGGTACAACGGATCCCGCAGTATGGATCGAAGATTTTCTTCTCCATATCCACATGGCCCGCGGTGATGATCTCCATCCCATCAAATATCTCCCGCTCAAATTAAAGGGACCAGCAGGGCACTGGTTAAACAACCTCCCAGAAAATTCTATTGGCAGCTGGGAAGACTTGGAGGATGCCTTTAGAGACAACTTCCAAGGTACCTATGTTCGGCCTCCAGACGCCGATGACCTTAGTCACATAGTCCAGCAACCCGGAGAATCAGCCCGGAAACTCTGGACCAGGTTCTTAATTAAAAAGAACCAAATTGTGGATTGTCCAAACGCTGAAGCCCTCGCTACCCTTGAACACAGCGTCCTAGATGAGTGGCTCGCCTGACACCTCAGCCAAGAAAAGCTGAAGTCCATGGCAGCCCTTACCGCACTTATGACCTGCTTTTGCGCGGGAGAAGATAGCTGGCTAGCTCGTAGAAGCAACAACACCAGCGACCCTGGCACTTCCGAAGCCAGGGACGACAATGGCAAGCTATGATGCAACAAGCACAAGCGTCGAAGAAATAACGAAGATACCGCAGACACGGCAGTCAACGCCGGATTCAGCGGCTCTAAACCCGGTCAGTGAAAGAAGCCATTCAAAGGAAACAGAGATGGTCCATCTAGTTTGGACAGAATACTCGATCGGCCTTGCCAGATTCATGGCACCCCCGATATGCCTGCCAATCATACCAACAGAAACTGTTGGGTCTTTAAACAGGCCGGCAAGCTCAACGCCGAACACAATGGGAAAGGGCCGCCCAGCAAGGACGACGATGAAGAGCCTCGCCCACCGAACACAGGGGGACAGAAGAAATCCCCCCCCCCCCCGAGGTCAAAACGGTGAACATGATCTACGTTACTCACATCCCTAAGCGGGAGCGCAAGCGCGCATTAAGGGACGTCTACGCCATAGAGCCAGTCGCCCAAAAATTTAATCCATGGTCAGCTTGTCCGATCACCTTCGATCGTAGAGACCATCCGACCAGTATCCGTCATGGAGGTTCGGTTGCATTGGTCCTCGATCCAATTATCGATGGATTCCACCTCACGCGAGTCCTTATGGACGGCGTCAGCAGCCTTAACCTGCTTTATCAGGACACGGTCCGCAAAATGGGAATTGATCCGTCAAGAATATATCCCACTAAAACCACCTTTAAAGGAGTAATACCCAGTGTAGAGGCCCGCTGCACGGGCTCAATAACGCTGGAAGTGGTCTTCGGTTCGCCGGAAAACTTTCGCAGCGAAGACTTGATCTTCGGCGTTGTCCCTTTCCGCAGTGGTTATCACGCACTGCTCGGGAGAACTGCCTTCGCCCGCTTTAATGTGGTCCCACATTATGCTTACTTAAAGCTCAAAATGCGTGGACCCCCTGGCGTTATTACAGTAAATGGAAACACGGAGCGCTCCCTCCGTACTGAGGAGCATACCGCGGCCCTTGCAGCTGAAGTACAGGGTGGCCTTATTGAGCCAAAAACTAAATCGGCAGCCAAGCCCCCGACACTATCAAATGGGTCTGGTCTACCGTGCAGATTGACAGTCCGGCTCGTCCAGAGCTAGATTAGCAATTCGGCCTCCGACAAAGGCCCAACCTGATAGCGGCATACGTACCGCGCGTACATAATTACGCACTAAAGCTACCATGGGCAAGGTCGGAGGCAGGCTAAACATAAGGTCCACGGTAGGGCTCGACCCTATTCGGACCTTCATATTTTTTCACCTTTTTCTTCTTGTTCTTCTGGTGGTAACAAGGGCCCCTTTCTAGGCCCCTTATGCATACTTGATCGTTGATCCTCTCAAAGGATCATACACCAAGGCGAAAAGCGGCGCAGACGTGCGGTAGAGTGTCCAAAGGATCTTCAAGGTCATGTTTTCAATTTTAGGACCTGTATACAGCTTCCCCTTTTCTGGCATGTAAAATAGCCATGATGCTTATCACATCTTCTGTAAATATACGTTTTGACGTACCAATCAGACTACAATGGAAATAGTTTCGCCCAACCTTGTTTGGTATCGGCTTATTTCTTAACTTGTTTTCCCCCCTTTTACGTCAGATTGGCATTTACACCTTTGTACGACTTAAATCGCCAGGGGCTCTATTCGGCCATATATATTTGCGAAAACAGAAAAGTCCGAACACTCTCAGAGTAGATTTCGACGTGTCGAATACTGCAGTCTATGCATTGGCTCCGAATCATGTCTTTGGTCCTGTGTTTGCTACCTTATGTTCCGCTAGTTCGGCTAAGATAGTAAAGGGAGAACTACTGCGATTGTGTTTCTAGTTCGTCCGGTCAAGCACCTCAGTAGAGAAAGCCGAAAACTTACTGTCATGATGCGGCGAGAGCGGGTCAACAATTTGGCGACTTACTAAATCTCTAGTGATTTCTTCCAGATTACATGAAGGACTGGCTCTTTCCAGTCACACGCTTAAGGCATCCAAGTCCGGATAGCCACATACGCACCAGGGGCTACCTTACAGTCCCATTCTCAAACTCCTATGGCTAAGAGAAAGTGCTAAAGCCATATAGTCTGATTGCCTGGTTCACTACGTAAATCACCTCCTTCACGGACCAAGACGTTGGGTCAAGAGTGATTACACGTTATCCCGAACACCCCCGTAGTATCAACGTGGGGGCTGAAGCCGACGACTGGCAAACTTTCAGACTAATAATATACGGCCGCACAGGGGGAAAGTAGCTTAGATAAATGCATAAAATATAGTACACATCCTTGGTTTATAATACATTGTCCGGGTAGTCCAGATACATTTACTCGAACATGATATCCTTCGAGCATTGACCCTCTATCAAACAGGAACCCTCGAGGACATCTTCGAAATAGCGCTCTGGCTTGCGGTGGTCTTTGCCTCCAGGCGGACCCTCAACCGCCACGGTGGTGGCCTTCATTTTCGCCCAGTGTATCTTGACACCCGCAAAATCCATCCGCGCACCTTCTATGCATGCCGAGCACTTCACCGCCTCTACTCGGGGCAAGGCATCGCCAAGCCTCTTGACCAGGCCGAAGTAACTGCTCGGAATGGGTCCGGCTGGCCATAGCCGGACTATGATGTCCTTCATGGCCAAACCGGACATCCTATGCAGCTCCGCCAGCTGCATCATCTAATTGTTCAGTAGCGCTGGTCGCTCCGGCGCCAAGTACTACGACCAGAAGAGCTTCTCCGTCGCATTCCCTTCTTGGACCCAGAAATATTGGGCGGCATCAGCAGCACTCCTCGGGAGATCCGCAAAAGCGTCTGGAGCACTCCAGAGTCGATTTAGCAAAGTATATCTTCGACCGCCGAATATACTCTATAAAAGAAAAGACTTACCAGCCGCTATCTGTCCGGCTTGCTTGATCTCCTCCCGAGCCGCCCGGGACTCGGACCGCGCCTCCTTTGCAGCTTGAAGAGCCTTGGAGAGTTCGGCCGCTTGAGCCTTGTTACTCTCCTCCAAGGACTCACACTTGTTGGCGGCCTACTAGAGCGCTTGCTCTACTTCAGTCACCCTCGCGCCTCCACATCTGCAGCCGCCTTCTCTGCGGCCGCTTTGCTTGCCCTCAACTCCTCCTTGGATTCGGCAAGGGCACTCTTGAGGGCCTTGACCTCGGTCGCGTTGCCTACAATCATTTACATAGAAGCGCATGAGCTTAAACTCTGAGTTTGCATTATAATTTAGGCTTGTAAGGGGTCTTTTTAAAGCATACCTTGGGCCTCATCAAACCGCTTATTAATGCAGTCGATCTCATCATCAGCTAGTTTCAGTTTTCGCTGGAGTTCAGAAACGTCCACATCCCTGGCTGAAGCCGCCAACAGTGAGGCCTGTTTTTTTCAAATAGATAAATTTTATACCCAGCGACTATTTGATCCTCTGTCTGGCTCCTTTTTCAAAAAGCCGAACAGAGTCTCAGGGGCTACTATCTATACACAGGCATATTATTGCACATGCAAAAGCGGCTAAGAATATTAAATCGCATACCTCAAAGTCTGTTAGCAGGCTGGTAAAAGCTTCGTTCAGCCTGCTTTTTGCGGCCTGAACCTTCTCAACCACCGTACCCATTAGGGTACGGTGCTCTTGCACGATGGAAGCACGTTGAAGTGCTTCCCTCAATGTATCCGGCGCCTCCGGATTGATGGAGGTCGTCGGTGGAGTCGGAGCTCCCCCCTCCTTCAAAGGGGGCTACTCACTCGATTTTGGAGCCACGTGGGTCTCCGGAGTCGTATTCGGCTGGGGGCCGGACTGGTCCGGGCCCCCGTCATCAGTTTCCATGGGGGTTGTGCCCCCCATGTTTTTGGCAACCGAGGCATTACCCTCTGGTACCGTTTCTGCGGCCTTCCGCACCTCTCCCTGGCCTGGAGAGGTCCTCTGGGACAACACCTCGGTATTGTCCGGGGCATGAGGCGGAGAGGCTCGCGGAGGCGTTTCACTCTCCATCATCTCTGGCGCCAGAGAATTCCCCGAGGACGATGATTGTTGGGGGAGATCACGGGCCGGACTAAAACACATAGATGATATGTCATCCTACAATTTATGAAAAACCGGATATATACAGTATCTTTGAATACGATTCGGCCAGGGGCTTCGGCCTGGGGTGCCACTCAGGGACGGCTTCAGCGTCCGATTCTGAATATTCCGAAAGGGAGATCTTTCCCTTCTTGGACGACTCCGCCTCTAGGTCCACGGAAGCCCCCCCTTTTCTTCTTTCCCCCCTTAAGGGGAGAATTGCTCTCCTCCTCTTCCTCTTCGTCTTCATCTCCCTCGTGGGAGGAGAGAGCTTTGGTATCTTCGGACCCTATGTCTGAAGTACCTTTACGGCGAAGGCCACTTCTAGCCTCCTTGCCCTTCTTCTTGGCCTTCTTCTCCGGCGCCTGGTATGCGCCGGAACCAGCATCTTCGTCAGAAGAGGAATGGCTGGGTCTTCGGGCAGTGGAGCCCCGGACACTTGATCCGCTCCGCCTTCTTCGTCCAGCCCTTAAGGATGAGGGGAAGGCTTAGCATACTCCTTGGATCTACAAGTTGAGGATATGTTTGGAAATCTGAAAAACTTACTAGAGTAGCCGGATGAGCGCAGTCGAGGCCGAGGTCTTCAGTCGTTTGCGGCCACGACTTCTGGGCCTTGAAAAGCAGCTTCCATATATCTTCGTGCATTGTGCCGAAGAACCGTTGCAAGGTTCGGGGACTGTCTGGATCAAACTCCCACATATGGAGAGTCCGGCGTTGGCAGGGGAGAATCCGGCGAAAAAGCATCACCTGGATCACGTTGGCAAGACTAGTGTTCTTCTCCATTATGCTCTTGACGCACTTCTGCAGCGTCATCACCTCGTCGGACAACGCCCAATCCAGGCCCTTGTTAATCTGTGATGCAAGCCGCATTGGAGGACCGGATTTGAACTCAGGAGTGGCGGCCCATGTGGCGTCACAGGGTTCCATGATATAGATCCACTGCTGTTGCCATCCCTTCACGGTCTCTACGAAGGTCCCCTTGGGCCAGGTGATGTTGGGGAGCTTGCTCCCCATGGCGCCACCACACTCCGCGTGTTGACCCTCTACCACTTTCGTCTTCATGTTGAAGACCTTGAGCCACAGGTCGAAGTGGGGGGGGGGGGGATGCGGCGGAACGCCTCACACATGAAGATGAACACTGAGATGTTGAGGAAGGAATTCGGGGCTAGATCGTGGAAATCTAGCCCGTAATAGAACATGAGCCCGCGGACGAAGGGGTGGAGGGGAAACCCTAGTCCGCAAAGGAAGTGGGGGATGAACACTACCCTCTCGTTAGGCTCCGGGGTGGGAATGATCTGCTTTTTGGTAGGGAGCCGGTTTCGGCGGCTAAGTACCCCGCTTCCCGGAGTTCCTTGATGTTCCCCTCCGTGACAGAGAAGGCCATCCACTTGCCCTGCACTCCAGATCCGGACATGGCTGGACTGTTTGCTGGGGATGGAAAGGATTGAAACTTGGGCGCTGGAGCTCGAGGGCGAATGGGCTGAGGAGGAAGAAGGCATAGGGTAAAAAGATGGATCATTATCTTCTTATAAAGGCAGTGAATATCGAGCGTCCCGCCACGAGCCTTAAAACTCGCCTATTCCCAAGGGGTCGTGCAAACGGCATGGTTGGATTACCCGAACCCGTATTGATGAGAATCCCGCAATAAGGGGACATGATCTCTGCTTTGACAAGACGTGTCAATGAAGACCGCGCCTCGAAATGCGAAGCGGGAAGCTGAAAAACGGTTCGAAATAATAATAAGGCCAGGACATAACGTCTCGCCGGAAAAGCTGTCAGTACACGTGACTTGTTTCGTTTAAGTATTTTGCCCTTGTGGTTCAGGGTTGTAACTATTATACAGAGCCGAATATAGTTCTTTTGATCAACTACTTTGAAGTATTCGGAGGAGGAACCCGCCTTGCAATGCCGAAGACAATCTGCGCGCCGGACACATCGTCATTGAAGCCTTGTGCAGGGTCTACTGAGGGAGTCCTGGATTAGGGGGTCCCCGGGCATCCGGGCTGTGTGATATGGGCCAGACTGATGGGCTGCGAAGATACAAGATAGAAGGCCTTCGCCCGTGTCCGGATGGGACTCTCCTTTGCGTGGATGGCAAGCTTGGCGTTCGGATGTGAAGATTCCTTTCTCTGTAAACCAACTCTGTACAACCCTAGGCCCCTCCGATGTCTATATAAACCGGAGGGTTTAGTCCGTAGAGGCAATCACAATCATACAGTCTATACATCTAGGGTTTAGCCATTACGATCTCGAGGTAGATCAATTCTTGTAACCCTTGTACTCATCAAAGTCAATTAAGCAGGAAGTAGGGTATTACCTCCATCAAGAGGGCCCGAACCTGGGTAAACATCGTGTCCCCTGCCTCATGTTACCTTCGATCCTCAAACGCACAGTTCGGGACCCCCTACCCGAGATCGGCCGGTTTTGACACCGACATCGAGCACTGGGCTGCTTGGCCCGCCCGGGCAGTGTCTTTTGCCCAAGAGGATCTCCACTCCGCGCTCCAGGCGGCCCGCACGCCGCCCAACACCGTCGGACGTGGCCGGCGTCGTCTGCCCTCGCGCCGCGACGTGCGCGCGCCACCACACGATCTTCGGGCTATGCCGCGACAACGGCGCCACACACTCGCCGGGAGCAGGCAAACATGCGAGCCGCACTCATCGTGGCGCGAGAGCTACTGCGTTGTAGGTAGGCGGAGGGCGGCCGCGGCGCCCTGCTGGAGTGGGTCGCCGAGCTGCTTGATGCCGCCTGCAGGGGCGCGACGCCTTTTTGCACCCTGCCCATGTCACAGATTGTGGCGGGGGCGTGTGACGGACCCCGCCGTGCCCGTGCACCCCCTGGAGCGCTTGGGGGACTCGACGACGTCAACACGGCCCACAGCACCGCTCGTCCTACCTCGACGGTGCCGCCCCCAAGTGAGGCAAGCTCGGGCGGTCCCTCCTGGGGCCGCGCCGGGACGCCGCCCCGTGGTCATCAGAGCCTGGCGCCGAGCCTGGCGGCCCATGACGTAGGGCACCCAGGCGATGGCCTTGGCGCGGTAATTTCAGATGCCTACGTGCCCCCCTGATGGACCTGATGTACACACCGAGGGAAGGCCCTCTCCCATTCCCCGAGCCAGGCTGGGTAGTGGGACGCAAGAGGCTGAGGCTTTCCAGGAGACGCCCGGAAGCTTCACCGACCCCTTCAACGACAACAGCCGCTGGGTACAGCAGATATCTCAGGAGCATGATTACGCTAACCATGGACCGCAGGTGAACCAGGCCACAGCGATGGCCAGAGACCCCTGGGTGATGGCCCCGCTCCAGGCAGGAGAAGCGCACTGGGGGCTGCACAGGGGGAGCTCGGAGCCAGGGCCTCCCCTGCGCCGCATGGATCAAGGCGCTACAAGGAGGTAGGTCCTCCGTCGGGGAAGGCGCCGGCGAGCCCTTCCCCCCGGCGGAGGGCCTGCGGTCACCGAGGGCGCCGCTAGCGTCCCCCTTGCCCCTTGGTCTTGTCCTGGTTTCCGGGCGCTCCAACGGTGGTCGATGGAGGCGCAGGGCGGGGCCCACGTCAGGAGACATGAAGCAAGGCCCATGCCTGTGAAGGTCTCCGCTCGTGACCCTCTCATGTAATAATGAGTGGGGCTGTACACGCCCCGGAGACTCCTGAGTGCCGCCCTCGGGCCTCACGGGGGCTCCCACCCACGTCCAAGTGGAAGCACCATGCTCTGTGCTGGCCGTCGACATTGTCCCCCAATGACTATGCTCACGTCCAGTGAAAGCACTTAGCACCACGCTGGTGAGAAGACAAGAAGACTAGCCAGGTGCCGGACGCGGCCATTTGCTTTCGCCCCTTTTTCTATAACTCGATTCGCCGCCTTTTGGACTGAGATTTGAAGTTCCTTGTGTTTATCAAAAACGGGGGGAATTTTCTCTCAATTTGTGTCGGTTTCTTGCTTTCTGGCTACATGTTTTACCCTGGGGCTCACGCCTGCTACCCCCCTCCTGCGAGCGCCCCGCGAGCGGGGGCTGGGCGTGGTATGTGCATGCCAAGCACACTCGGGCCAGCCCGGGCGACGAAAAGGCCCCCCAGTGTCAAGGATGCAACCGTCGCAGGATCACCGCGCGCATACCTTGCCATAGTCCGGCATTCGCTCCTCGCGAGGCTCTCTTGGACGGGCCAGCAGGCTTCTTGGGAAGGTTAAAACCTCGCGAGTTCTTAAAGGGCTCTCCTCAGGAGAAGGGCACTCCTGCAATGATAGGGCCCGCTCGGGGCCCACGAGACCGAAGATAAGTCGCAATAGCTGCTCCCTCTCAGGTTCACCATGATGCACCCCAAGCTCTAATTTGGAAGTATAACATCACTTCATACATTACAAGGGCCCCCCTTCAAAATGCTTTCACACCCCACGGGGCCGTGTTCAGGGTGTTTGCATACAGGCTAAGGCCAAAAGGAATGCAGGCCTAGCTGGATGCGCTATCTCCGGCACCGTCCTCGTCGTCTTCATCCGCGTTACCTGCGCTGCCACTGGTGTCGTCTTCATCATTGTCATCCGCACCGCCCTCATCTCCCATGATCACAGCCGCGTCATCCTCGGGAGCGAACTCTGCGACCAGGGCATCCACGTGGTCGTCCACCCAGTGCGCCAGGTTCTCCTGGATAACCCTGGGCACGGGGGCTATGGCGGCATTGAAGTCGAAATGAGGGTCGAGGTTGAGGAGATGGCTGAAGACGTGCGAGAACGCGCGCCCTAGAAGGCCTCGGCTTCTCTCTTCAACGAGCTCGCGAGCCCTCGTGGCCCGGTCTTCCAAGCGGGTCATGATCTTGGTGAAGAAGCAAAGATGGCTGGCATCGTCATCCTCATGCGGGTGAGTGGCACTCTCATCGTAGATGGTTCCAAGGGCCCGGTTGGCGCGAACCCTGAGATCATGGAGCATCAAGGAACGCACGTGCTGCAGCGTCCGACGGCGGCACGCCTCGTCCGCATTCTTCTTTGCAACAGATGCAGCACCCTCGACCTGCTGCTGAAGTAAGTTCAAAGTCGGTGCGGGTGGAGGCCAAGTCAGCCTGGGCGGAGGCCTGAGCTGCCTTGGTGGCCCTCTCGCGCTGCTCTGCCTCGTCCAGCCTTGTCTGAGGGCGGCAGTCCTGCCTCCAACCTTGGCCTCCAGGAGCTCCAACTTCAGGCGGTGCTCGTCGGCGAGAGCCGCTCGAGCCTTCGCCACCCTCTGGTCGACCTCCTCCTAGATATTGGCCTCCCATGCAGCGCTTACGTCCTCAGCCGTGGCCACCTGGCGCTCCCTCACCTCTAGCCGCTCAAGCTCTAGGCCGCGCTCCAAGATCTCCAGCGCCAGCGCCTCCTCGCGCTCTCGCACCTCCTTCTCATCGGAGGGGGCCTCGTTTAGTGACGCTGTCAGGGCGGCCCTGCGCGCTTCGATCTGCTGCTCAAAGGCGGCGTTTGAAGCTTGAAGCTCCTGCTCCCGCTCCTGCTCCCGCTCCTCGGCCACCTCACGACGATGGTTGGTGGCCCTGACCTCCTCCAGGGCGCGGGCACGAGCCTCACGAGAAGTCGTAAGGGACACCGCGGCGCTTGCGCTGGCGCGCTCATGCTGAATATGCCCGAGGTTGATGGCGACCTTCAACTGTTGCCACTCGTGCACCAAGTGAAGGTCCTCAGTCTCGAGGCGAGCGTCGACATCAGCAAGCTCTTCTCAAGTCAAATCAGCGCGCCCGTCGCCTCCCAGAAGAGCTCATGGCGGACGGTGTTGCGCCCGTGCGCGAGCTCCAGCGCATGACCAAGCCCACCCCCGCGCCGGGGGCTGTCAGAGAGGCGCGGAGTGGCTCGCCTGCCTCCGGCGGGGGCTGGAGGCTGGTTCCTTCCCGGCCGTTCTTCGGGCCTCGGCGAAGGTACTGGGCGGCACGGTCTCGCTGCTCGAAGATGAAGCCGACGCTGGGGGTGCCCAGCCACCAGTGACGACCAACGGAGGAGCCCTCGGCACGCCAGGCCAAACCACAAAGGAAGGATGTCAGAAGCTCAGGATTGCGGCCCCCCAGCAGCGCATCCATCGCTCGGACCGGCCCCGCGCCTCCCGCGGGAGCCCGGTGCAGGTGGCTCGAAATCAACAGCGGGCCAAGGACTGGTGGGGGTCGCTTCTCAAGAGATTTCGCCGCCGCAGCCGAAGGGATCCTGAGGAGCCATTGTCAGGGAAGGACATGACACGCAGGAAATCACGAAGATAAGGTACTTACTCATCTATGGCTATGTATTTCCTCTGCTTTAGCGGCCGGTAGGCGTCACCACTGCAGCTCGGAGACCCTTTCCTCTTGCACAGTGCTTCGAGGTTCAGGCGAAGCCGGCTGAGGACTGGGGTGTGGCCGTCAGCATCGAGGGCACTCTGCGGGGCTCCTCGGGCGGCGGCCTCAGGGGCAACAGGCTACACCCGCTCACCAGCCGCCACCCCAGGACCGCTCGCCTGAGTTTCGGGAGCTGTTGCCTCAGAAGCGTCGGACTGCGCCAGCCCTCCAGCCGCCACCTCAGGACCACTCGCCCGAGCTACGGGAGATGTCGCCTCAGGAGCGTCGGACTTTGCCAGCCCTCCAGCGGCCACCTCAGGGGCGCCCGCCAGAGCCTCAGGGGCGGCTGCCTCGGGAGCACCTGTTGACGCCAGCTCCTCAGCAGTCGCCCCAGCAGTACCCAGCAGCGTTCGCCCCCCTGCACCCGCATCTGGGGTGCGCGCCACAGGGTCGGCAAGCAAGGGAACCACGAAGACGGGATTCTAGCGAGGCCCTTCAAGGCCTGTCGGGCGGAGCCCCCATACATCAAAAAGGGGCATCTGCCTCACGAAATCCTCCTTGTTCGAGCATTGGTACAGGAGGCAGCCCTCCTCTAGAAGAGCGGCTGGCGCCGAGTCGCTCGTTAGAAGCTCGAGCACCGTGCGCAACGTCTTGGAAGGAAGCGCGGGCATCTGGAGCCTCATGGGGTCCTTGGTGCCGGTGAAGGCCCACATTGGGCGAGAATGGTGCTGGAGCGGAGCGATGCGACACCGGATGAACTCCTTCACCACCATCGGCGCCGTCACCCCGACCTTCTTCAACCTGGTCAGCCGGGACCAGACATGGGCGAGCCGGTGATCGACAAGCTTCATGTGCCCCCAGCCGGAGCTGGGTACGGCTGGCACTCGCGGAAGCAGGAGCAAGGAGTTGAGCATGCTGACGTCCACATATACCCACCGCTTCTGGAACCCACTCACATCTGACAACAGCTCAAAGTCGATGCCCAAGCCAGCCATCGTCGCTACGGCCTGGAAGGCCATGCACCCCGAGCGCTGACGGGCGTCGACCAGGTGAAGCGAGAAGAAATGGCGAAACAGGGCCACGGAAGGAGCGATGCCCACCATAGCCTCACAGAGAAAGGCGAAGACGGCGAGGAGGATGACGGATTGGGGATCTAGATGCAGCACCTGGACTTGGTAATGCGAGAGTATGGCGTTGAAGAAATCAGAGAAAGGGGATCAGACCAGCCAAGAGGGCATGAGGATGGATGGGGATCTTGGTGGCTTCCATGTCGATCATGGCCCGGGAAGCGGGCCAAGCCGTCATTGCCTTCCACTCGTTGGAATCGGTGGCGAGGGCCGAGCGGACCTTGGCCAACCCCTCTTGATTGACCACCGTCGACCGCTCAAGAGCAGGCTCGAAATTCGGCTGGGATTCGGCCGGAGCACAGGTTTTCCCCTTCTTCTTCGACCGCGGGGCCATGGCGGCAAGAGAGGGCTGGCGCCGACGCTGAATCTAGGAGAATAGCCGCGTCTCCTCCGGAAGGTGGAGGAGCCAAGGGCGAGCACGACAAGCAATGAAGACGGAGCCGCGATGGCAACGGGCGGCCGCCTGATACGTCTCCAACGTATCTAAAATTTATGAAGTATTCATGTTGTTATTTTATCATTCTTGGATGTTTTACAATCATTTTATAGCAACTTTATATCATTTTTTGGGACTAACCTACTGACCCAGTGCCCAGTGCCAGTTGTTGTTTTTTGCTTGTTTTTTACATTGCAAGAAATCAATATCAAACGGAGTCCAAACACCGCGAAACTTGCTGGAGATTTTTTATGGACCAGAACATGCAAGATGAGCTAGAGCAGCACCTGGGGGTGCCCCGAGGGGGGCACAACCCACCAGGGCGCGGCTGGGGGCCCAGGCGCGCCCAGGTGGGTTGTGCCCACCTCGGTGGCCTCCCGCACCCCCTCTTTACCCTATAAATTCACAAATATTCCAAAACCCTTCGGGGTTGACCTAGATCAGAAGTTCCACCACCGCCAGGCTCTGTAGCCACCGAAAACCAATCTAGACCCGTTCTGGCACCCTACCGGAGGGGGGAATCATCTCCGGTGGCCATCTTCATCATCCCGGCGGCCACCACGATGAGGAGGGAGTAGTCCACCCTCGGGGCTGAGGGTTTGTACCAGTAGCTATGTGTTTAATCTCTCACTCTCGTGATCTATATCATGTGCTTTGTTAATATAGATGGATCATATGATGTTTCTCCCCTCTATACTCTTGTTGTGATGAATTGAATATTTACCCTTTGAAGTTTTGTCTTGTCGGATTGAATATTCAGATATGAGAACACATGATGTATGTCTTGCGGTATGAATACTTGAGGTGACAATGGGGTATCATATTTATTCACTTGATGTATGTTATGGCTCTCAACTTGCGGATTCCCGAGGTGACATTGGGGTAATCTATGCATAGGGGTTGATGCATGTTTTTATTATCTTTTCTCTGATAGAAACTTTGGGGTCTCTTTGTAGTTCTTTGTGTGGATTGAGTAGAATATGAATTTGCTTTGGAGTTATTTTAGTACGAACTCTAGGATAGATCGAATGGAAAAAATAGCTTTGTGTTATTTTAGTACGAACTCTTGAATAGATCGAACGAAAAGAATAGCTTTGAGGTGGTTTCATACCCTACAAACAATTTATATCTTTTGGTCTCCGCTAATAGGAACTCGGGAGTGATTCTTTATTGCACTTTGAGGGATAATCATATGATCCAACTATGTTAGCATTGTTGAGAGGTTGCACTAGTGAAAGTACGGACCCTAGGACTTGTTTTCAAGCATTGCAATACCGTTTTTGTGCCCGTTTACTATTTGCTACCTTGCTGTTTTTATTTATTCAAATTATAAAAATATATTCCTACCATCAATATTACACTTTTATCACCATCTCTTCGCCGAACTAGTGCACCTATACAATTTGCCATTGTATTGGGTGTGTTGGGGACACAAGAGATTTCTTGTATTTGGTTGCAGGGTCGTTTGAGAGAGACCATCTTCATCCTATAGCTCCCACGGATTGATAAACCTTAGGTCATTCACTTGAGGGAAAATTGCTACTGTCCTACAAAACTCTGCGCTTGGAGGCCCAACACGTGTCTACAAGAATAAAGTTGCGTAGTAGACATCAAGCTCTTTTATGGCGCCATTCCCGGGGAGGTGAGTGCTTGAAGGTATATCTTGAGATCTTGCAATTGAATCTTTTAGTTTCTCGTTTATCACTAGTTTGGTCTATAAAAGAAAACTACATAAAATGGAATTGAGGTTGCATCATATTATTGATCATCTTTATAATATCTTTCTTGAAAATGATGGTTCGGAAAATTGTGCTCAAGTCTTAGAAGAAGAAGTCAATAAAATGTTTGGCACAAAATATTTGAATAATGAGCATGATTGCAATGTTGTTAGTATGAATTCATTGAATATCCATGATGCTTATGATATGCAAAGCTACAAGCTTGGGGATGCTATATTTGATGAAGATGATTTTTTAGTCCCCCAAGTTTCGATGAGAAAATTTATTATGATGATAGCGTGCCTCCTATCTATGATGATTATGGTGATGACATGTCGATAATTCTTGAGTAGACATGGTGCCACGCGAGGCTGGAATTCACACCCTCTATTTCTTTGGGATTTGTGTCGTATCTCACGTATATAGAATTTAGTGGGACGAATTGATCTTGTATATGCATTGATCTATCAGTCAATAAGTGTGCATGCCCCATAGCTAAACAAGGTTGAAGTTAGTGTTTCATTGAAGCAGTCCTGCAACACACCTGACCAACTCATTTACTAGGATTAATGCACCCTCTTGTCTTACTACGTGTTGCCCCAGTACATATTTATGAGTGCACCACCCTCTATGGCTGCAACAGAAATGTGTATTAAGTAAGCTAATTAGTGTGAACTTTTCACTATGCTAAATCAGAAACGTCTATCTCCATATTAAGTTATGCATGTGCATACACATGATTAAGGTTCCTAAATTGCAGTAAAAAAATTAAATTTTAGAAATCCAAGATTTTAATTTTTTTAAATATGTCCACTACATAAGATTAAACTA
Organism: Aegilops tauschii subsp. strangulata; assembly: GCF_002575655.3. Classification (NCBI taxonomy): domain Eukaryota; kingdom Viridiplantae; phylum Streptophyta; class Magnoliopsida; order Poales; family Poaceae; genus Aegilops; species Aegilops tauschii. The sequence continues at coordinate 235,025,411 of NC_053039.3, forward strand.
GTCCACCTAAAACAAATAATCGACTACATTTTTTCAAAATGATGATTTGATATACTTTTTGGAGTATCCCCGTGATAATCAAAGTGGTTTCCTGATGACATTACCTATCCTATATTTACACTTATCTACAAAACTACTACTCCATGCACATACTGATTGACGTTCGTTCTCGTGATAGGAGCAGACCTTTGCATGCAGGACTATTTTTTGTGGGGTTTTGCATGCACGACTCTAACGTTAGGAAATGGACAGGACAACCTCTTCTTGAAAGTGCATGAACAGGACAACCTTCGGCAGATGCAACATTAATCCATGAAGTTATTCCCTCATAGATAGCTACTAGTACCTGGGTGTACCCCAGTAATGATATCCCTGACCTGGTTTGGAACATTAATAATTGACCTGGCCAAGGTATAAATACGCCCACACTTAACTCCCCTGGCCCAGTGAAGCGTCGTATTCTAGCCCAGTATTTATGCGTATATGGAATACCGTGCATCAGTATCCAAAAGTCGCTATATAATCTGAGGATCTTAAAGCACGAATGGCCGGCCTAGATTAAGACCTCGCGTGGCACCATGTCCCAAAAATTCGCGTCCGATGACATGTATGCTATAAAGAATAATGATAATCATGAAACTTATCATCATGATTTTAATTTTCAATCACATGGTAGTTATTTTGTTGAGTTTGCTCCCACTACTTTTGATGAGAATAAATTTGCTTGTGTGGAGAGATACAAAAATTTTATGCTTATGTATCATGAAAAGAATGCTTTATGTGATAGTTATATTGTTGAATTCATTCATGATGCTACCGAAAACTATTATGAGGGAGGAACTTATGCTTGTAGGAATTGCAATAATATCAAGTTTCCTCTCTATGTGTTGAAAATCTTGAAGTTATGCATGTTTTGCCTTCCTATGCTAGTTGATTCTTGTTCCCATAAATTGTTTGATCACAAAATCCCTATGCATAGGAAGTGGGTTAGACTTAAATGTGCTTGTCATGTGCTTCATGATGCTCTCTTTGTGTTTCAATTCTTATCTTTTATCTGAGCATCAATGAAACCATCATGCCTAGCTAAAAGGCATTAAAAAGGCGCTTGTTGGGAGACAACCCAACACTTTTACTTACTGTTTTTGTGTGTTCACATGATCAAGCTACTTTACTAATCATGTTTTATTGCTTTTGTTTCAATAAAGTGCCAAGTAAAGCCTTTGGGATCATGTTGGGTGATAGTTGATTTGACACTGCTGAAAAACAGAAACTTCTGCGCTCACGAAAATAAGTATCATTTTTAACCGAAGAGTGCTTTTGAGTTGATTATTTTTGAAGAAGTTTAATATACAATTTTCTCACGTGGTCCTAATTTTTTCATAATTTTTGGAGTAGCAGAAGTATGGTAGTTATCCAGATCATTACAGACTGTTATGTTTTTGATAGATTCTGTTTTCAATGCATATTTGCTTGCTTTCTAATTTCTATGGCTTATATTGCTCAAAATAAATTGTGGAAATGATAGGCTACAGTAGGCATGTGTGAGAAAAATTATGAATCTTGTCTTTGACAGTACCAAAAGTGAAATGGTTTGCTCCTTATCATACTAACCTATCTCACGAAGTTCCATCAAGTTTTGTGTGATTGAAGTTTTCAAGTTTTGGGTGAGATAACGATATGAGGAGAATAAGGAGTGACAAGACCCTAAGCTTGGGGATACCCAAGGCATCCCAAGGTAATATTGAAGGAAGATCCAAGCAACTAAGCTTGGGGATGCCCCAGAAGGCATCCCCTCTTTCGTCTTCAACATTATCGCTAACCTCACGCGGAGCTATGTTTTCATTCGTCACATGATATGTGTTTTGCTTGGAGCGTCAATTTATTTTGTTAGGATTTGATTGCTGTTATTTATAATAATGTTTTGCATCTTTTATTTCAATAAAAGTGGCAATGATAGCCTTTACTTTGCTTATTTTACAAGTCTACATGTTGCTGTTTCAAAACAGAAAGTTTATCGATGTTGCAAAAATTCCCGAGGGAAGTCAGAAGGTGATAAAATGTTGAAACTTTTTGCATAATAAGCTCTGATAAATTTTCTACAGTGTGGTAGAATTTCATAATGTTTTGAGTTGAATAAATATTGATACTCTTGCATTCTTTACAGACTGTACTGTTTTGGCAGATTGCTGTTATGTTTGCATATGTTTGCTTGTTTAATGATTCTATTTGAGGATATAAGTATTAAATATGCAGAGGCATTTAGTATAAAATGTTGAATAATAATTTTATTTATTTGCTCTAGTAGAGAATGATAAAGTTTTTGCATTGGTTTATACTAACTTATCTCACGAGTTCTTGTTGAGTTTTGTGTGGATGAAGTTTTTAAGATTTAGGGAAACCGTGATATGAGAGGAATTAAGGAGACACAAAAGCTCAAGCTTGGGGATACCCAAGGCATCCCAAGATAATATTTCAAGAATTCTCAAGCATCTAAGCTTGGGGATGCCCCGGTAGGCATCCCACCTTTCTTCATCAACAATTATCGGTTAGTATCGGTTAATCCTAAGTTTTTGCTTCTTCACATGATGTGTGATATCCTTGGAATGTCACTTTATTTTGTTTTGCTTGCTATTTTAATAAAATACTTAGATCTGAAAGTTTTTTAAATAAAATAGAATCCTCAAATAGTTTCCAAGGAGGCTAAGTAAGCGGCATTGACATCCCGTCAACGAAGCTCTTTTCTTTGGAATTGCTCTTGTGCTTCACTTATATACTATGAGTAAATTGTTGAATAAATTGAATGTCATGAAGTTGAAATCATATCATGCCTACTGGTAGCTTCACATTGGGTTTAGAAAGTGAAATCTTTTGAGGCTTGACAATCACAATTTTGGTCATATAAGCAATTCACGAATAATTAGTATAAGGAAGAGAACTTTCACATGCAAATACACTATCCTGGAAATCTTTTGTGATTGTGAGTCCCCTTCAAAATATTATATGCCAAAATTGTTGACGTTGGACAAGGAAGACAACGTAATGATTTATGTTTGTTCATATTCACATAGAAGTTATATTGTCATAGATCCTTCAACATGTGGTGCTTGCCCCCCATCTTTGCTAGCCAAAAATTCCACACCAAGTAGAGATACTACTTGTGCTTCCAAAAACCCTTAAACCCAAATCTTATTTTCAAGAGTCCATGATACCTACCTAAGGATTGAGCAAGATCCTTCAATAATTTGTCATCGGTGCAATAAGGCAATAAAAATTGCTGCTAAAAGTGTTAGATCATTTAGTGTAAGAGAAAATTTGGCGTTGTACGAACTTGTGATAGCAAAGAATAAAAGCGACAGACTGCATAATAAAGGTTTCTATCATAAGGGGCAATATAGCGTGATGTTCTTTTGCACTAAGGGGTTGAGCATACAAACAAATAAGCGCATGGCAACCTCTGCTTCCCTCTGCGAAGGGCCTATCTTTTACTTTTCAGTATTTACTTTTATGCAAAGATTCAAAGTTTTTCTCTCTATTCCTCTTTATTTTTCTCTTTTGGCAAGCATCATGTGGTGAGGAAAGATCTAGGCACATATGTCCAGTTGAATATGGGTAGCATGAGTTATTATTGTTGACATCACCCTTGAGGTGAATACGTTGGGAGGCTAAACAATAAGCCCCTATCTTTCTATGTGTCCGGTTGAAACGTTTTGCTCATGTGTATGCGGTGAGTGTTAGCAATCATAGAAGACTATATGATGGTTGAGTATGTGGAGCTCTTACTTAAACTCTGTTGAATAAGTTGAATTGAAATTGCTTGGTGACTAAGAACATAGGTTGTTGAGTTTCAAGAGAGTTCATTGTTTGAACCTTAACATGTGAATTGGTTGCCACTATAACATGAGAAGTTTTATAAGAAAGAATTGTTGTTATGATGCTAGGAAAAGTGATTGAAACTGTCATTGGTCAAACTTGTGCACTTTGCTAGCATTCAGACTTCATAAATTATTTCTTTTACCATTTACCTACTCGAGGACGAGTAGGAATTAAGCTTGGGGATGCTGATACCTCTCCAACGTATCGTTTCCTCCCGATGAACAGGATCCCGTTTCGAACGTGGCCGGTCGAACACAAGGCTGTTTCCTCCGTTCTGCGGTACGCCAGGCCTCGTTTCCATCGCCTGTTCCGTCCAAGCCCTCCCGATGAACACGACCACGCATTCCATTCTGACCCAGCCGGTTGGCTCCCACGCATTCCGTTGCCACCCGATGAACACAACGCATTCCGTTGCCTCCCCATGAACACAACGCATTCCGTTGCCTCCCCATGAACACGATGACGACGTTGTTTCTCCGTTCCGACCCAGCCATGTCAACGAGCCCTCGCCGTACGTATGCGCGAGTAGGCATTCGAGACCCCGCCCGTATGTACACATACGTGGCCGTATTTTCTTTATTGCACCCTGGCCGTTGTACGTACGTGTACATGCTACGCGCGCGCCTCTACATCCACCAGTATATATGTATGTACACGTTCGCGACCAGAATGACAACGCTACGTACGCTTCGACCAGGTGGGTCCCGACTGTCAGGCACTTCCTTGCATGCGAAGATGTAGCTGGTGGGTCCCAGCAATCAGGGGGGCGAATCGTTTTGTTTTTTTTGTTGCCCAGACGCACTTCCTTGCGTGCGAAGGTGTAGCTGGTGGGTCCCAGCAGTCAGGGGGAAATATTTTTTTTGCGAAATACGGTGGCCCGTCCGGTGGGTCCCCGCTGTCAGGTGGAGGAATAATTATTTTGCCGTAATAAGGAGGCACTTTCTTGCTACGGCCGTGGACCCAGCTGTCAGCGTCTCCACGCACAGTACTCTTCCGATGGAAGTCGGTCGTTGACCACATTGACCACGCTGCGCCGAGAGCACCACGGCAGTGGACGACGGCGAGGCCTAGGATGGGGACGACACGGAGGCAGGGAAGACTCGGCAGTTGTTTCCCACGCGGAGGGGAGTATGACTGTACGAGGGTTTACTGGTTCGTCTGCCGTCGTCGGAGAATAACAGTAGGTGTGGGTGAGTAGAGGGATGGCAGCGATGGGAGTACGGTGGGGCGGTGAGGCCTACGCGGCAGCACAGCCGGCCGCGGGGAGGAGGGAGCAGGCAGTCCCGCCGGCGCTTGTTTGAGCGGCTGGAGCAGGAAGAGCAGAGATTGAAGAAGCACGGCGGGCGTTGGATGGACATCCAACAGTCAGTGCTTGTGCGTCAACCTTTTTTTTAGGAAAGCCTCAAATCTGTGGAAAACAGCATAGAGCCCATCTGCCATTATTTCTAATAATTTACAGCCCATTTGCTAATTCTTAAGGTTTTTTTTGGAGCCCATATTCTTTTTGTTAGCATTACAGCCCATATTGTGGCCACGGTTAAAAAATTATACCAAATTTTGCATATTTCGGTGCGGTCCGAACTGTTTTTAATCCCGAAATTTCGACTCACATTCAAACTGATTTTAAAAATAAATGTATATCAATATAAAATCCAACAAATTCTCCACGCATACAAATTAATGTAATTTAAAATCTTGAAATGAAAAAAAAGATATTTGAAACTAGTTGCCGGTTTGATGTGTTTTAAAAATGTATAGCCCATTTCTCATTACTGATGGGCCATTTTCGCGGCCAGCCGAATGAAAGCTCTCCTTGTCTTGAAAGATTTGCAGCCCAACAGGCCTGACAAAGTGACTTACTTGGCAAATCACAAAAAAACTGGTTGTGGCCGTGGACCCAGCTGTCAGCCTCTCCACGTACAGTACTCTTCCGATGGAAGTCGTTCCTTGACCACGTTGACCATGCCGCGCAGAGAGCACCCGGCGGTGGACGACGGCGAGGCCTAGGAAGGGGACGACGCGGAGCCGGGGAAGACGCGCAGTGGAAGCCCGCGCGGAGAGGAGTACGAGGGTTCACTGGTTCGGCTGCGGTGTGAGGCTGTCGTCGCCGTAGGGCCTGGCCAGCGGTGGGAATAGTAGGGGGCGGTGAGGCCTCTGCGGCAGCATAGCCGGCCACGGGAGGCAGGAGCATGCGGCACGACCAGCACTGCTTTGGGCGGCTAGAGCAAGAAGACCAGAGGTTGAAGAAGCACTACGGCCGTTGGATGGACATCGTACGGTCACTAGAGCTAGAATCGTTCATATTGACAAAGTTGACAAAGCCCTTCGTCCCCGTCAACTTAGTAGGCCCACAAGTCAGCCTCCCACCAAGGTGGGTCCCAGCTAGCCGGGGGAGTATTCATTTTTTTGTGCGTAATAAGGAGGCACTTCCGGTGGGTCTGAGCTGTCAGCGGGGGGAACATTTTTTCGCGAAATACGGTGGCCCGTCCGGTGGGTCCCAGCAGTCAGGGGGAAACGATTTTTTTTGCAAAATACTGGTGGCCCGTCCGGTGGGTCCCCGCTGTCAGGTGGAGGAATAATTATTTTCCGCGTAATAAGGAGGCACTTCCTTGCGGCTGCCGTGGACCCAGCTATCAGCCTCTCCACGTACAGTACTCTTCCGATGGAAGTCGGTCGTTGACCACATTGACCACGCCACGCTGAGAGCACCACGGCGGTGGACGACGGCGAGGCCTAGGAAGGGGACGACGCAGAGTCGGGCAAGACGCGGCAGTGGATGCCCACACGAAGAGGAGTACGAGCGTTCGCTGGTTCGGCTGCGGTGTGAGGCTGCCGTCGCCGCAGAATAACAGGGGGTGTGGGTGAGTGGAGGGATGGCCTGGCCAGTGGTGGGAGTAGTATGGGGGCGGTGAGGCCTCCGCGGTAGCACAGCCGGCCACGGGAGGCAGGAGCAGGCGGCACGACCAGCGCTGCTTTGGGCGGCTGGAGCAAGAAGACCAGAGGTTGAAGAAGCACTATGGCCATTGGATGGACATCATACGGTCACTGGAGTATTGACTAAGTTGACAAAGCCCTCCGTCCTCGTCAACTTAGTAGGCCCACAAGTCAGCCCAACAATATGGTGGGTCCCACCTAGCAGGGGGTATTCATTTTTTGGGCGTAATAAGGAGGCACTTCCTTGCGTGCGGAGATATAGCTGGTGGGTCTGACCTGTCAGCGGGGGGAACGTTTTTTCGCGAAATACAGAGGCCCTTCCTGTGGGTCCTAGCTGTCAGGTGGAGGAATCATTATTTTGCGCGTAATAAGGAGGCATTTCCTTCCGTGCGGCCGTGGACCCAGCTGTCAGCCTCTCCACGTACAGTCCACTTCCGATGGATGTCGTTCATTGACCACGTTGACCAGGCCGCGCCAAGAGCACCAGGGCGGTGGACGATGGCGAGGCCTAGGAAGGGAACGAACGGAGCTAGGGAATACTCGGCAGTTGTTTCCCACGCGGAGGAGTACGAGTGTTTACTGGTTCGTCTGCCGTCGCCGGAGAATAACAGCATGTGTGGGTGAGTAGAGGGATGGCTAGGCCAGCGATGGGAGTACGGTGGGGCCGTGAGGCCTGCGCGGCAGCATAGCCGGCCGCGAGAGGAGGGAGCAGGCAGTCCCGCCGGCGCTTGTTTGAGCGGCTGGAGCATGAAGAGCAGAGATTGAAGAAGCACGACAGCCGTTGGATGGACATCCAACAGTCACTGCTCTCGTGTGTTGACTAAGTTGACAGGGCGTTGCGTGTGCGTCAACCTTTTTTTATGAAAGCATACGCGTCAACCTGTAGTAGGCGCACAAGTCAACCTCAAATCTGTGGAAAATAGCATACAACCCATCTGCCATTATTTCTAATAATGTACAACCCATTTGCTAATTCTTAAGAATTTTTTTGGAGCCCATCTTCTTTTTGTTAGCATTACACCCCATATTGTGGCCACGGTTAAAAAGTATACGAAATTTTGCATATTTTGGTGTGGTCAACTGTTTTTAATCCAGAAATATCGATTCACATTCAAACTATTTTGAAAAATAGTTTATATAAATATAAAATCCAAATAATTGTCCACGCATAAAAATCAATGGAATTTAAGATCTTGTAATGAAAAAAAATTGAAACTAATTCCCGGTTTGATGTGTTTTAAAAATGTACAGCCCATTTCTGGGCAAACCGAATGAAACTCTCCTCGTCTTGAAAGATTTGCAGCCCAGCAGGGACGATAAAGCAAGTAGGCCTTGTTTGGGTATTTCTTTAAAAAAATAGAACTGGGCTAGCCATTTTCAGCAAGAAAAAAACACAACTGGGCTCATGATGTGGTAAACATAAATAAAACCCTGGCTAGACGGGCCACAGCCCCCGCACACCCCCGTTGTTACCTGATCCGTCGCTAAAACTAGTATAAATAACAACTGCTTGTTCCTCAAAAAAAAAACTGCGCGACTTGCTGGGTCCCTGGTGTCAGCCGCTCGTAGTGTAATTCTCTCGTTTATTGACTACGTTGACAATGGCGTGAGCCCCAGATGTCCAACCATTAGGAGGAACCATATTTTTGGGCTTGTACTATAGAGGCACTTGCTTGCGTACTGCCATGACGCTGGTGCGGGACGTCCTCGATGATGTTAATGGCAAGGTCCGTCTTGTGTCCAGCCCAAATTAGATCGAGGCATGAAATAGTTGCCCCAGCTAGTGTTTAATAGTAGTTTGGATTGTGTCTAATTATCCGAACCTTGCCTGTTATCGACCCCTCTGGGGCTAGTACTCTGTTTGAATCCGTCCATGGGAACTGCTGCTACTTTTGTGTGCCCGTGAATCATGTGAGAACCATCGTAATTGTTGCCGAAACAGATGCGTCCTCACTAGTTTTTTCATGAATATGGCATGGTAAGACATAAGTTGTCACGGTTTATCATACGAGCAGTGTGTGTTTTGATGAAATAGAGCACTCGTTCGAGAACCGTGCACCGTATACATAAGTACTTGTAAACACTGTTGGTGCTACCCCACTTGTAAGCAGTTGTGCAAAACATGGCACATTTGCTCAGCTCGCTTCAACACTAGGCTATCGACCAGCTAACAATCAACAATCTGCTGTCTGACATATAAGCAACTATGTATCTTGTTACAGTGGTTCATGCAGTTAATTGAGGCCACAATGTAATAAATTCCAAACATTCACACGCTAGTCCAGCGCTCATGTGGAACACTCACATTAAACTCGTCTTCATAAAAAATTGAAAAGCATAAGTTAAGCAATTTTATACATCTCAATGATTCATAGAACATAACAAACATATACTAGTTCACAGCAAAAGACAAAGTTGTGAGAAGGTTTACAAATCAGGAAAAAACAAGCAAGGCTTCTCTGAGCAAAGGGCCTCCCGGCAGGCTTAAATTTCCTGGAGTTCACTTTGGTTTTTTCTTGTTGCCACCATCCAGGGTTAGGTTCTCTCATTCCAGAATAACCAATTATAATTGTGGTCTTAGCTGGAATGCTGAACTGAACCATGCAGTGTACTGACCAGCTGAAATGCTTGTGCATTCCACTAAATTTAAGCACCGCTATTTGCAGAAATAAGCAGACCACAATGCCTCTTGTCCGCGCACCTGTCCACTGGTCCCCGAACCCAAAATGCTGCCTCGTTTCCGTAAAACCAAGCGGCCCACACATATTTAAGGCGTCAACTCGAACCCCTTCACTATGACGTGGCCCCGCACGCCGTAGTACTCCTACAAACCCTACCGCCGCACTCATCATCGGTTTTCTTCAAGAGGACGAGGGAGAAGCCGATTTGTAGTGGAGGCGCTTTAAAAAAAGGATCTGTAGTGGAGACCCCTACCCTAGGGTGCCCTAGGTAGCTGCCGCATGCATCATTGTTTTCTCTTTTGTTTATGCTCTTGCGCCCTAGAGTGAAATGATGGTTGCTTCGTCCGTCCAGCTTAATGCGGGAAAGGTGGGGCTTTGTGATTTAACCCCTCATCGCTCATTTTCTACTACTGCGGCGCTACGACCGGGGTGCCTCCAATTCCAACCGCTGCTCCGAACTGTAATTTGGTGCATCGCACGTGGAACAAGACGGTGGATGAGCCACATGTCGGCCAAAGGGGTCATGTTAAGCGTGTCGCCATTTCGTGTGCAGACTGACCCTGCTTGAGTTGCTACGCCAACACGACAGGAGCAGCCTACCACTTGGTTTTGCTCCTTGGTGAATCCCGACTATATTGATCTAAAAAGATACGTGCTGAACTACCCTCTCCGTCTCGGGTTTTTTATTTTTAGGCGTCTCGGTTTATAGGGCCTGCACGTAGTTCTAGGTCATCCATTTGACTAACTAAATATGAGTTACTATGTCACAAAAAGTATATCATTGGATTCTTAAGCGGATGTAGTTGTATTTAAAAGTCGAGGGCGGGGCTTTTCCTGCGCGGTAGGCGGGGCAGTTCCGCCTAGTCGGTTCGACAGAGACGCGAGAAGACGAGGGAGTAGGCTGCTGCAAACGTAGGGCTGTGTGATTTGACAGCGAGTTACTGCTGGACAGGTGGGGCCCCGTGATTTGACTTGCCATTATCATTTTAACTGCGGCGCTAGGACCGGCGTGAGTCTCCCGATTCCTGACCACCTCCATACAGGTGCCTCTCCCAATGCTCCACCATTTAGTAGAGGCTGGCTCTTGCATGAGAGCCCACTTCTCCACTTTTTCCTTGCCTCTCTTTCCTCCACATATGCAAAAATGCCATGTAAAGCGCACTATTGTACTTACTTTTACTTGCTCCTACAGGTGCTTAAGCTTGCCACATAGGCATAAAGTCTGATGTGGCAAGTTAATCAAGAAGAGAGAGACTAGTTTGGTGACCCAAGGAAGAAACGGTGCTGAGCGCGTGTACCTAGGTGAAAAGACAATTTTGAGTCTATAGCTACTTAAATGAAGCAAACTTAGCAACACCATTTCATTGGAAGAGGTCACTTCTTGGCAAATGCAATAAATACTAGTACTCCCTGTGTCCCATAATATAAGAACGTTTTTGGCACTACACTAGTGTCAAAAACGTTCTTATATTATGGGATGGATTAGTTGCATAGTTTAATTTCAGGTGTGCTTAGTTTAATTTGAGGGGTGTGTTGTGCTGAGCCCCCAGCAGAAATATGTTATGTTTCTTCTCGTTACTTTAACTCTTCAGTATGTACATACTACTAGTATTTCTTTAATAGAATTTAGCACCCCAATTAAGCACGTACTAGCTTTTTTCATAGTACTATATGCATAATTTGGCGACGAGCGCTCTCTATATGTACCACCTTTTTTTAATTTCAATTTTTGCTCCATGGCGCAATCCATCGATAGTACTACTGTACAAAAGTATACATTTTTTAAAAGGCTAGAGTACTGTTCATCACATATATAGCCAGTTAAATTCTCAACCTAAAACGACGTGCATGCCATGTAGTAAACCGATACGGAGGAAGTATAGTAAAAATGAGGTGATTTTACCGAGCGATCGGCGGGGGAGCATGGCCTGTCATGCGGTCCCACGTGTCATGATGTACCAAGGTGATGCGGTGTCCCTCTTGAGGCAGAAGCAATACTACGTGGTTTGAGATGATGGCGAACCGAAGTGTGAAATAATGGTTGCTTCGTCCGTCTGGGAAGGTGCGGCATTGTGATTTGACGTCTCATTGCTCATTACTACTACTGGGCCGGTACGAGTGGGGTGCGTCCCCCCTGCTGTTCTGCATTGTTATTTGGTGCTTGACACGTCGACCCGGTTGCTATATGTCCCACATGTCGGCGACAGGAAGTACAGAATTCATGAAAGGGAGCGTCGACGGAGGAGTATACTACAGAATTCATGAAAGGGAGCGACTTAGTTTTTATGGAGTACGTACCCACTAGGGTTTATAGGGCTCATCTAAAAAACATTCGTTTTTCCGTTTGATACGTCTCAATTCTACTATACTTGTGAATTGTGGTGGTTTTCAGTAATGAAAATCGGAAGGGGCAAGCCCTTCTTTGATCAAAAAAAATTAATTGTCCTTATATATTCATCAGTCTTGCTATAAGTCGTAGTAGATGCTATATAGGTCCGTCGGATCTTACATCAAGATCCGTGCTTTCAGATTTTCTTTTTTCTCTCTTAAATCTCAGTCGAGTGAGACATAGCCACGCCATTAAACAGAGGCTCGGGCGCCATTAATGGAGACCTTGGGAGAGAGGTGGACGGCAGATGGAGGTCAAAGGGCTCTCCTCCCGATAAGCACGCGCAGGGGTCTGATCGCACGCCTCTCGTACTCAAATAGCTACCCTGCACGGCGCCTCCTAGCTAATAAAAAATGGGGACGCGTGGCGGCACGTAAATGGTACTAGTAAGTAGAACGCCCACGGTTTCAATAATACTTGTGTTTCCGATTGTAACGTGACAACACTTGTTCCAAAATGACTTTGTTGATTGTTAATGTGTGCGCCTTCGCAAATCGGACTGCAAATTTACCACCGCATGTTGGTGCCATGTCATGGCACCAAGCCAAGTTTCATTATTTTCATGCGTGTTTTGGATTTACAGGAATTAAAAAACTAAGTTTCTCAATGTTTCCAACCCAGCCACGACGCCCAGAATTTTGAATTTCATTCCCATTTCCAACCCGAGGACACACATGTGATTTTTCAACCAACTTTGGTGCACCGGAACATGTGCTTGTATTTCAAATTTGAATTATGCACACAAAGGTGACACGTTCCCTCCCAGAACCACGAGCCTTCTTGAGAGAAGCTCCGATTTGCAAGAAGCTTATACCAAAATTTGTTCCTATTCGGCCATTTTTTTTACCATGACATGACACCATGCCAAGTTTCATGATTTTAAAACCAAGTTTCTCAATGTTCTCGACCGAGCCACGATGCCCAGATATTTGAATTTTATTCTCATTTTTTGCATGGGACCTACTACCTCCTTCCATCTATATAGGGCCTAATGTGTTCTTCAAGACAGCCTTTGACTATTGACAAGATTAATAGCACATGAGATGTATACTATGAAAATTATATTATTGGAAGCTCCTTTGACATACAAATTTGAAGGTATGCTTTGTGTAAGTTGCATGTCATATATTATTGCTCTAACGTTTGGTCAAAGTTAGCCTCGAAAAATGCATTAGGACCTATATAGATGGAAGGAGGGAGTAGAAATTCACCCGAGGACACAAATGTGATTTTTCAACCAACTTTGGTGCATGGGAGCATGTGCTTGTAGTTCAAATTTGAATTATGCACATTAAATGACCAAAAACTCAATTAATGTATAAATAAGGCCAAACGAAGCCGGAATAATTCCAAAATTTAACAGGGCACTCATGTAGTTCTATGTTGCCTTTGTAAATAAACTCAAGGGGGACAACGTATATCGTTTCGCACTCAAAGGTGGCACGTTCCCTCTCAGAACCACGAGCCTTCTTGAGAGAAGCTTCGGTTTGCAAGAAACTTATACCAAAATCTGTTCCTATTCGGCCAATTTTTTTACCACAACATGGTAGTACCATGACATGACATCCATGCCAAGTTTCATGATTTTCAGACGTGTTTTGGATTTACAAGAATTTTAAAACCAAGTTTCTCAATGTTCTCGGCTGAGCCACGATGCCCAGATGTTTTAATTTTATTCTCATTTCTTGCATGGGACCTAGAAATTCACCCGAGGACACAAATGTGATTTTTCAACCAACTTTGGTGCACGAGAGCATGTGCTTGTAGTTCAAATTTGACTTATGCACATTAAATGACCAGAAACTCAATTAATGTATAAAAAACGACAAACGAACCCGGAATAATTCCAAAATTTAACAGGGCACTAATGTAGTTCTATGTGGCCTTTGTTAAGAAACTCAAGGGGGGGCAGCGTATATCGTTTCACACTCAAAGGTGGCACGTTCCCTCTTAGAACCACGAGCTTCCAAATCGGCCCAACTTTTTACCACAACATGTTAGTGCCATGACATGACACCATGCCAAGTTTCATGATTTCCAGGCGAGTTTTGGATTTACATGAATTTAAAATCAAAGTTTCTCGATGTTCTCGCCGAGTCATGACGCCCAGATGTTTGAATTTCATTCTCATTTCTTCCATGGGACCTAGAAATTCAACCAAGGACACACATGTGATTTTTCAACCCACTTTGGTGCACCGGAGCATGTGCATGCAATTCATATTTAGATTATGCACATTAAAAGTCCAGAAACTCAATTAATGTATAAAAAGGCCCAATGAACCCGAAATAATTCCAAAATTTAACAGGGCACTCATATAGTTCTATGTTGCCTCTGTAAATAAAATCAGGGGGGAGGCAGCGTATATCGTTTCGCACACAAAGGTGACACATTCCCTCTCGGAACCACGAGGCTTGTTGAGAGAATCTCCGGTTTTGCAAGAGGCTTATCCCAAAACTTGTCCCAATTCAGCCAAAAATTATACGTATGAAAACAGGGTTTAGATTATCCCAAACATCTCGCTACCTAGACCAATAATGTACTATGATTTGAATTCAACATAAAATGGATACAAATATTTGAATTGGAGAGCGTATGGTACATGTAGTTCATAGTGAAATATGATTACTGCTATATGTATGTTTTTTGTTATCAAGATAATATTTAAATTATTGTATAACTTGACAACAATTGTATTCAAATAAGGAAAATTGATTCAAATTTAGTCCATATGGTAGACGACAATATATATGTTCACATGGTGGAGTAAAATGTTCATATATGATGGAAGATCAAAATGTACGACTACATCAATTATAAACCGCAAGGTCACCTAACGATATATTCGAATTCAACATAACGTGGATTCAAAAATTGAAATTTGAGATCATGGCATCTGTAATCATATAAAAAGGGACATTACTCTTTCTTTGGTGGGAATTGATTTGTTTTTTGTTGTTGTTGAGGGAAGTGCGAATCGATTTGGTACTGTGCAGGGTAATCTTGTTCTCCCAATTTTTTTTACATTTTTCTTGTAGTTTTTTCAATGGCATCTATAGCAATATAGTAAAAGGGGACATGACGCTCTTGTGTCTTGTATTAATTGGTTTTTTTACACGTTAAGTTTGTTCTGCCGAACAAGAAATCCGCACCTTGTTATCCCGAAATTTTCAAGCTCGAGTATCTTTTCTCTCACCTTCTTTGAAACTCCCGCTTCTTCAACCCGCGCCGCGCCTTGTTATCCCGAAATTTGGACGCGCGCGAGAACTCCCTCCTCATCCGAAATCACTCCCGCAGCCCAGACACGCGAAATCCCCCTTCTACCCCTCAGCCGGAAATGAAGCTCCACGTCGCGGTGTCAAAACCGGTGGGGGTACGCTGGTAACTTACCCTACATTTCGGACAAGCGCGTCCCTAAGCTTGGCTCCCCCCTCCCCCTTCGCCCCCCCCCCCATTCGTACACCGAGGCCACCAAAACCCGCGAAACCCCACGCTCCTCCGTCGGCCTCCCGACCGCCGCCCAGCCGGAGACTCTTCCCCGACTACGTCGTCCACCGCAACAGCTCGTCGTCCCACATCCACCGCACCGGATGAGGATCCGTTGTCGATCTCGTTGTCCCGCCGAATCAGCCGCCCCGTCCTCCACCTCCAAGGAGCTGCCCCGACGTTCGCCTCGTCTATCGCGCCACCTCAATCCCCACAGCGCCGTCTTGACCTGCCCCACCAGAACCGCAGGACGCTCACCAATTCCTCCGATGAAGCCGAGGCCAACTCGGCGCCACCAAGGAGGTTCTGCACTCACCGCTGCATTTTATCTTTTATTCGATCTCACGGGGCTGCCGGTGCTCGATACCGAGCAGAGATGGCGTGTCTCCATCGACGGCGCCGTCGCCGGCCACATCATCCACGGCGTCTCTCCCCCATGTCGTTGCTTCCTCGGTGGCGACTTCCACAACGGCACTAGCTGCAGCTGTTCTGGCTCTCGCTCGCGTTGCAGCTCTGTTCTTGCTGTCGGTCGTGCTGCTGCACTGCTCCTGCTTTCATTCGTGCTGCTGCTCTGCTCTTGCTCTCGCTTGCGCTGCTGCTGCTATTGCACGACCTCCGGCAGCTACAGGAGTTGCTGCTTTAGCACTCGCTCGCGGTGCTACTGCACGACTTGCTCTCTGCTAGTGCGTTCCCTGGTCGAGCGTCTGCTGATTTAGATCACTGCTTCTCTGCTACTAGTGCTCGAACGCCCTAAACATCTATTGCAATGCTCTGTTACTAGTTCAATCAGTTTCGACAGTAAAATTCAGTTTCGACTGTGAGGTTCATTTTCTTCAGTTAAGTTCAGAGTGAACAGTACTTACAGCATCTGTCGGAGTGGCCGTGGCGCGGCTGATGCGTTTTACATCTAGCACTTTTTGGTGATGTATTTTACATCATCTATTGCAGATGATATTAGGGTCCCACTTCATATTAACGTTGTATGTCTTGTCATGCTTCAGCCACGTCGCCGTACACCTTAGCGGAGCTGCTCCAACGACGGAACCGTCCATCACAGCGGAGCAGTACCCTCGGCGCAGTTTCCAGAGGCCTCGGGTCTTCTTCCCCGCCTCCGACAGTCACACTAGCATCATCACCATCCTCCACGTCCAACCCAATGATGCTGAGGTCCACAAGGCTATGCCAAAGAGGTTGTACACTCGTCGCATCACTTTGTTTCTCCATTCCTCTGTTCTTCCAATTCATGTGAGCCAAACACCCAGGTTGACTGAAATCCTATGTTTCCAAATGCTCTTTTTTGCACGTGCATTCCTATCCTATTCCTGTGTTTTTCCTGTCCCTGCGTTTATAGAATCCTCCAATTCTAAGGAGCCCTTACAGATTTACTTCATTTTCAGATAGGCGTCAAAGAAAACTCTGTGTGTTATGTCCTGCTCCTGTCGTGCCGTCATCCACCCCACCTGAGGTGCACCATCGACAGAAGCGTTCACTGCAGCAGAGATCCCCCTGCAGACTTCCTTTCGCTGCCTCAGATCATCTTCCCCGTTGCCGGCAGCCACGCCAACTGCATTACCATCATCGGCTGAGCAGATGAACCTGAGGACTACACAGTTCCGGAAGAGAGGTCGCAGTCTTTCGTGTTTGCTTACGTTATACATCGGTTATTATTACCTGCTACTTTATCGTTCAATCTTGAGTTTTGAATTGCCCATGGGTCTCATATCGAGCCAGCAACGAATAGTGTCTATCTACTATCTGGTTCATCTGGGGTCTTCTATGTGGTTCATGTTGGGTGGGCAACAAACAATAGATGATCCATTGTCTATCTTTTTAAACTGAAGCTATAATCTACCTGCTATCATTAGTTTTGGATCCATCCACTCGTTTGCTACCATCAGTCCTGGTTTTTGCATGCACCCCTTAGGCCTTACAAAATCTAACTATTTTTTTTATTATGCATGTCAGATATTGTACACAATCGTACTGAACATGTAGAGAAAAAGAGAAGACCGTTGCGTGCGAATATAATGTCATGCAGACGCTGCTCCATGGTGGGCGAAGTGGCCCCCCCCTCCTGCATTTCCAGATTGTATTCCAGAGGAAGATAACTGTTCAGATGGAGATTTAGAAGGAGCCGACCACGCCTGTTTACCACCTGAGGTGTTTGCTCTAACCTGGCATGCTGATGTTGGTCATATCATGCATATGGCGCCTTGCATTGCTTACATTATACATCTTATATGTCATCAGCTTAGTTTAGATTTCTTTGTGTGAATGCCACCTGTTTGGTTTCTATATCATACTCCCACCATTCCTAAATATTTGTCTTTTTAGAGATTTCAACAAGTGACTACATACGGAACAAAATGAGTGAATCTACACTCTAAAATATGTCTATATACATCCGTATGTGGTAGTCCATTTGAAATCTCTAAAAAGACAAATATTTAGGAACGGAGGGAGTATATGGGAATTATGCAATGCCATCTTCTTTAGCCAGGCATCATATACGTGAATCATGCAATGCCATCCTGTTTAGCCAGTCATCGTATATGTGAATTGTATTGTGCCATATTTTTTCCATAATGTATTCCATTTGTCAACAATGTTTATACATTCATCTACTCTTCCTGTGCATCAGCCATTTGAGTCGGTCATGGGAAAATCTGGAGTGAAAACAAGGTCTTCTGAGCAGTCAGTGCTACCTGTCGATGCAGATTTCTTGCTGGTTACAGATAGCTCCTCAGAGGAGGATTCAGAGAGAGATGACCAGTCGTATTCCCCCCCCCCCCCCCGAGGTGCATGCTCTAACTTGACTGGGTTATATTGCTCATATCATGCATATGGTGTCTTGCATTGCCATGCCATCTGCTTAGATTAGACATGCTTTGTGTGAATGCCTCCTGTTTGCTTTCTATATCAGATATGTGAATTATGCAATGCCATGTTTTTCAGCCAGTTATCATATATGTGAATTATGCACCGCCATGGAGCCAGGCATCATATATCTGAATTATCGCATGCCATCTTTTTTTTCATTCCGTATTCCATTTGTCGACAATCTGTGTATATTGAACTACTCTTCATGTGTATCAGCCATTTGAGCCGGTTATGGAAAAATCTGGAGTGAAAACAAGGTCTTCAGAGCAGGCAATGGTACCTGTTGAAGCATATATCTCGATGGTTACAGGGAGCTCCTCAGAGGAGGATTCAGAGACAGATGACCAGTCCTATATCCCACCTGAGGTGTATGCTCTAAGTTGCAATGTTTATATTTCTCATATGATGCATATGGTGTCTTGCATTGCTTAGTTTAGACATCATATGCACAATATTGAATTCTATCTGCTTAGTTTAGAGATCATACATGCGAGTGCCAGCTGCTTAGTATATGAATCAATTATGTCAATTATATCATGCCATCCTGTATACTTAGACAACATGTATGTGAATTATTTCATCCCAACCTATTTTAGAAAGACATCATATAGTTTTGTCATGTCATCCTGTTTAGGTACTCATCATATGTTGAATTATGCCATTATATCCTGTTAAGTTATCCATCATATATCTGAAGCTGTGTCATGCTATCCTGTTTAGTTAGGCATCATATATGTGAAATTGTGTCATGTTGTCCTGTTTGGTTAGACAACATATATGTGAATTACCACATCTGTCTATCATACAATGTCTGTACGTTCAATTTCTTTTCTTGTTTATCAGCCATTTGAATTGGAGGGGGTGATGGCAGTATCTAAGGGAGCAAAAACCCGTTCTTCACAAAAGACAGTGCTACCCGTCGATGCAGATAGAACCATGGTTGTACTGGCCCACAAACTAGCCCCACCACACATAATCGAGACTCTTCCAGATTGCACACTTACACCGTTGGGCAGAGAACCAGCTACAACCCATCTAACCGCAACCCCAGCGGATAGTAACCCACTTATAGTTGACAAAGCACCATGTCCACCACAGAGTACCCCCACACGAGCAGTTTGTAAAGCTACTGCAGTGCCCAAAGCACGAAGACCACCACAGCTAACCCAAATTCCACGTTTAAAGCAGAAGAGCAATTGTTCCCAGGTCAGATTCCGTAGCTATGGTCCATACTCCTTTGCTGTTGCATCACTGTATTTACTCATACCAACTACTTTCGAATTTGAAGGATCCAATTGAAACTCCTATGGCGCAACAGGTATGTTTTAAACCTATTTCTTTAACTGGATTGCTGTTCTAACTTCTTGCTCTATGTTGATTTCAGTTTAAGTTGTATAAACAGTTATGTTCTCATGTGATGCACATTACAAGTGCTGCCAATGCTGTGTAGTTTCTCACACTTATATTCTGTCTATGCCGCTGTGTCTTAAAAATATATGAGTTGAACTGTGTCTCTATCTTGATTAGGGAACATAAACTAGAATGATATGGACAATACAGTGACCATAGTACATAGATATATGTTTGTTTCATGCTGTTATCCTATCCACCTTACTACTTAATCGGTTTACCAAAATGAGTTTCGTATACTACAAGCTAAACCTGTGATGTGTCTACTTGTTTCTCTTGTAGTATGCAAACAGAATATTGCAGAAGAGCACCCCACTATGCAATGGTAGAGAAAGTAATGCAGACAAGGTTCAAGATAGTGAGACAACCCTGTTGGTCTCCAAGAAAGGTGATAAAAACGATCTTGTAGACAGTGAGAAAACCCCACAGTCCTGCGTTGATGTAGTGTTCGAGTTACTGGCCAGTACCGCTGGCACAAGCTCTTCGAACTCGCTGCCTGAATCACTTCGGCTTCTTTAGTCTTAGCTACAAGCTGAAAGGCATCAGTCAGCTGTGCTGCGGCAAGAAGCCGAAGGACTGAGTAAGTCCCTGCAGAATTCAGATGCGTACTTTCTTGTGCAACAGCGAGCGCTGGAGGATTTAAGCGCCAAACAAGAGAAAGTTAATAAGCTTGCTAAGCATCTTGCCAGCATTATGGGTACCCAGGATATTGTTTCTTGAACTCTTCTGAAGTGGTTTCAGTTCTGTACTTGTTTTGCTGCGGCGTTTATATGCTGCTTTGTTCCCTATATTTGCACTGGTGGCGAACTTTGATGCCCAGTGGATGTAATATGTGTAATAGCCGTGATAGCCTAGCATAAGTTGCTTGCTTATTTATTTCCTTGTTGTCTTGTTTATTTGTTTGCTTGTAGTCAGTGCAGTTCTTTTTTCCGCGGTTTGCTAGTGGCTGCAATAACCTATTTTTTAAAACTAGGCACAATAACCATGGGCTAATATTTACTGTAGTGACACTGGGCCTCCTACGGGCCGTAGAAATAGTGGGCCTTCTACGGGCCATAGAAACAGTAGGCCTTCTATGGGCCGTAGAAACAATGGGCCTTCTATGGGCCATAGAAACAATGGACCTTCTACGGGCCGTATCATCAATGGGCCTTATACGGGCCGTATGATTGATTGGCCAAACATGGGCCAATAACAGGCCGCATTATGGTCGTAAACGGGCTAGAGTTGGAATCGTCCGTTCATGGGCCGACCATAACGGGCCATCGTTAATAGGCTGTATTTGATGACGCTATGAAAACGGCCCAACGTATTAACGGACCACAAACGGGCCGACTGTAACCACAGGCTGAATTTGGCCCACAAGCAGAAAATGACAGTAATGGTCGTAAGTAAACGAATGCTGGAAATGAGCCCAAGAATAAATGGGCTCTGAGAAGGCCGAAAGATAACATGGGCTGGAAACGGCCCAACGGAATAACGGGCTGTTAATGGGTATAAAGTGATACACTGTTCATTACGGGCTAGTTTCACCACGGGCCATTAATGGGTGTAAAGTGATACACTATTCATTACGGGACAGTTTCACCACGGGCCGTTAATAGGCCAAGAGTTACATAGGGCCTCATATGGGCCGAAAGACGTCATGGGCCATACATGGGCCAGAAGTGAAAACGGGCTGGAATCATATTGGATGGCCCAGATGACGCTACTGGGCCTAATTCGGATAGGGCGTAACGGGCCTTGGGTTAGCGGGCTGTAAATGGGCTATATGCGAACAGGCCGTTAACAGGCTTTCCATGGGTCGGCCCGCCACCTTTTGACCAAGTCAAACGGGCCGGCCTTTTCACAGGAATGGGCCTCTGTTGGGCCGTGCCACGTGTCGACGTATCATAGGCGCCTTCTGTCCAATGAGTGGATGACATCTCTCCCAACGATGAGCCAACACGTGTTTCCTCCAGCCAATGATGATTTTACATGTGGAAAATCCCCATTGGTCGGGGCTGTTAACGGGTTATCGGATCCAAAACCCGACCCGATAGCTTAACGACGTTCCGTTACGGTGGATGCCACGTGTGGGTCACCCTTGACGAAAGCACTTCTGTGACGCGCGATTTATCGTCATGGAAGTGCACACTTCCGTGATGATAATTTGGTAACGTCATGGAACACTTCTACGACAGCACAGGTATGACTATCTTGATTCTGTCATAAAATCGTCATGGATGTACATGCATGACAAAAAACGCGACCTACTGTGACAAACACGTATCATCACGGAAGTGTATTTTTTTGTAGTGTCAAGAGTGATTCTTTATTGCACTTTGAGGGATAATCATATGATCCAACTATGTTAGCATTGTTGAGAGGTTGCACTAGTGAAAGTACGGAACCTAGGCCTTGTTTTCAATCATTGCAATACCGTTTTTGTGCCCGTTTACTATTTGCTACCTTGCTGTTTTTATTTATTTAGATTATAAAAATATATTCCTACCATCAATATTACACTTTTATCACCATCTCTTCGCCGAACTAGTGCACCTATACAATTTGCCATTGTATTGGGTGTGTTGGGGACACAAGAGATTTCTTGTATTTGGTTGCAGGGTCGTTTGAGAGAGACCATCTTCATCCTACACCTCCCACGGATTGATAAACCTTAGGTCATCCACTTGAGGGGAAATTTCTACTATCCTACAAAACTCTACGCTTGGAGGCCCAACACGTGTCTACAAGAATAAAGTTGCGTAGTAGACATCACCGCCGTGCCTGGCGGATATCAAGGCTGCGGGGAAGTGGGGGAGCCCACGTCCCGTCAAGCACCACGCGTCAACCGGTGCCGCAGGCGATTGGGGCCCGCGACGCTTCGCACTTGCCCTTTGGCTTCGCCTCGAAGCCAAGTTCAAGGGCGCCTTGGGCCCGGGGGCTACTGTCGGTGTTCTGGGAACGGGGATACCCAGACTTGCCTGCCTGCGGCCCACGGCGTGGCTCCATTGATGGCCTGGTACGACCCAGCTTCAACATCAACAACTCAAGACCCTCGCGAGGGGCCAAGCCTCGCGAGGCGGACGACACCAAGACCTCCACAAGGAGCAGTCCCCCCAGGCTGGCTCCCGAGGAGCAGAGATTTCTATGCAAGCCTCACCTCGTGAGGTCCAGATGACGTGAGCCATGACGACCAAGGCCAGGCGGGCGCCAGCGGGCGCAATGTACCAGTTTCCTCTTTGGTGCTAAGGAGGCAAGCGCAGGCGCAGAGTCTCGAGGAATCAGCCAAAGGTTTCCATTCCCGTGCAACAAGACCAAGAGCACCAGGACGGAGGTTATCGCCGAGCCCACCACGGCGTCACGACCAGAGGCTTTTGCAGGCGAAGACTACTTTTGTTAGGATAGCATGTACCAGTTCTCTCCCTTCAAATTTCGCCATTGTGGGATCCCTTCCCGCCTACATTTGGGAAGAGGCCCAAGGCCACTATAAATAGGACCTAGCCACCACCGTGGAAGGGGATGGATTATTCAGATCATTCTCTCCCTCACCAGCTCACTCGAGCCCAAGAACACCTCTCCTCCGAAGGTTGTTCGCCACTGTACTAGTTCATCCTGAGCCCCTGGAGGCCAATCCACCACAAAGGAGTAGGGTTTTACACCGCAAGGTGGCCCGAACCTGAGTAAACTGTTGTGTCTCTTTTCCATTCAGTTCGTCGAGCTAGACTGTTGGGTTAGCGAGTAGGCAGACTGGGGAGGATGAGTTCTTCGCACACATCCCAGAGTTCGAACCTCTCAAGGGTCTGCGGAACCCGAAATCCGACATCATCCTTGTTGTACACACCTTTTGAGAGGGACACACATTAACCATGAATTTATTAGAATACTCTATGTGCTTCACTTATATCTTTTGAGCTAGGTAGTTGCTCTAGTGCTTCACTTATATTTTTATAGAGCATGACGGTGGTTTTATTTTGAAGAATTGATGAACTCTCATGCTTCACTTATATTATTTTGAGAGTCTTATAAATAGTATGGCAATTTTCTTAGGTTATGAATTTAGTCCTAATATGATGGGTATTCAACAGGGATATAATAAAAACTTTCATGAAGATCATTGAATATATGAGAAGTTTGATTCCTTGCAGTTGTTTTGTGATATAAAGATGGTGATATTATAGTCATGCTAGTGAGTAATTGTGGATTAGTAAGAATATGTGTGTTAAGATTTGTGATTCCCGAAGCATGCACGTATGGTCTCTAGTTATGCGATGAAGTTGGAGTATGATTTATTTTTTACTGTATTCCTTATGAGTGGCGTTCAGGGACGAGCGATGGTCTTTTCCTACCAATATATCCCCCTAGGAGCATGCGTATTAGTACTTTGTTTCACTAGCTAATAAAATTTTGTAGTAAGTATGTGAGTTCTTTATGACTAATGTTGAGTCCATGGATTATACACACTCTCACCCTTCCACCATTGCTAGCCTCTTCGGTACCGCGCATTGCCCTTTCTCAAATTGAGAGTTGGTGCAAACTTCGCCGGTGCATCCAAACCCCGTGATATGATACGCTCTTTCACACATAAGCCACCTTATATCTTCCTCAAAACAGCCACCATACCTACCTATTATGGCATTTCCATAGCCATTCCGAGATATATTGCCATGCAAGTTCCATTGTTCCGTTTTATTATGACACACACCATCATTGTCATATTGCTTTCATATGCATGAAGCATTCATATAAGAGTCATATCTTTATTCTAGTATTGAGTTGTAATTTTTTAGTTGTAAGTAAATAAAAGTGTGATGATCATCATTATTAGAACATTGTCCCATGTGAGGAAAGGATGATGGAGACTATGATTCACCCACAAGTCAGGATGAGACTTCGGACTTAAATAAAAAAAGAGACCAAAATAAAAAAGAGAGGCCAAATAGCCCAAAAGAAAAAAAGAAAAAAATGAGAAAAAAAGAGAGAAGGGACAATGTTACTATCCATTTCCACACTTGTGCTTAAAAATAGAGCCATGTTCTTCATGATAGAGAGTCTCCTATTTTGTCACTTTCATATATTACCAATGGGAGTTTTTCATTATAGAACTTGGCTTGTATATTCCAATACCAGGCTTCCTAAAAAATGCCCTAGGTCTTCGTGAGCAAGCGAATTGGATGCACACCCACTTAGTTTTATTTCGATCTTTCATACACTTATAGCTCTAGTGTATCCGTTGCATGGCAATCCCTACTCCTTGCATTGACATCAATTGATGGGCATCTCCATAGCCCATTGATTAGCCTCGTCGATGTGAGACTTTCTCCTTTTTTGTCTTCTCCACACAACCTCCACCATCATATTCTATTCTGCCTATAGTGCTATATCCATGGCTCACGCTCATGTATTGCGTGAAAGTTGAAAAGGTTTGAGAACATCAAAAGTATGAAACAATTGCTTGGCTTGTCATCGGGATTGTGCATGATAAATACTTTGTGTGATGAAGATAGAGCATGATAAGATTATATGATTTTGTAGGGATAACTTTCTTCAGCCATGATATTTTGATAAGACATGATTGCTTTATTACTATGCTTGAAGTATTATTGTTTTATGTCAATATTAAACTTTTGTTTTGAATCTTATGGATATTAATATTCATGCCAAACAAAGAAAGATTACATTCATAAACATGTTAGGTAGCATTCCACATCAAAAATTCTGTTTTTATCATTTACCTACTCGAGGACGATCATGAATTAAGCTTGGGGATGCTTGACACGTGTCCAACGTATCTATATTTTTTTATTGTTCCATGCTATTATATTATCCATCTTGGATGTTTATATGCATTATTATGCTATTTTGTACCTTTTTTGGGGACTAACCTATTAATCTAGTGCCCAGTGCCAGTTGCTGTTTTTTTCCTTGTTTTCCTCTTCTACAGAAAATCAATACCAAACGAAACGAAACTTTTTGACGATTTTTCTTGGATAAGAAGACAACCACTAAGCTTCGAGAGGAGGCCAGAGGAGCCATGAGGTGCCCACAAGCCAAGAGGCCGCGCCCTAGAGGGGCGCCTCCAGGGTTTGTGGGCCCCCTGGAGCTCCTCCAATCCTAATCTCAGCTCTATAAATTCTCAAATATTCCCTGTATACCAGAGGGCACACCAAAAATTCTTTTCCGCCACCGCAAGTTTCTGTCCTCGTGAGATCCCATCTGGAGACCTATTCTGGTACTCTGCCGGAGATGGATTTGATCACGGAGGGCTTCTACATCAACCTTGCAGCCCTACCGATGATGTGTGAGTAGTTTACCACAGACCTATGGTTCCATAGCTAGTAGCTAGATGGCTTCTTCTCTCTCTTTGATCTTCAATACAGTGTTCTCCTCAATGTTCTTAGAGATCTATTCGATGTAATCTTCTTTTGCGGTGCGTTAGTTGAGATCCGATGAATTGTGGATTTATGATCATATTATCTATGAATATTATTTGAGTCTTTTCTTAACTCTTTTATGCATGATTAAGATAGCTTTGTATTTCTATCAGATCTATTGATTTGGTTTGGCCAACTAGATTGATTTTTCTTGCAATGGGAGGGGTGCTTTATGATGGGTTCAATCTTGCGGAGTCCTCACCCAGTGACAGAAGGGGTAGCGAGGCACGTATTGTATTGTTACCATTAAGGATAAAAAGATGGGGTTTATTTCATACTGATTGGATCTATCCCTCTACATCATGTCATCTTGCTTAAGGCGTTACTCCATTCTTGTTAACTTAATACACTAGATGCATGTTGGATAGTGGTCGATGTGTGGAGTAATAGTAGTAGATGCAGACAGGAGTCAGTCTACTTGTCACAAAGGTGATGCCTATATTCATGATCATTGCCTTAGATATCGTCATAACTTTGCGCTTTTCTATCAATTGCTCAACAGTAATTTGTTTACCCACCGTATGCGTTCTTTCAAGAGAGAAGCCTCCAGTGAAAACTATGGCCCCCGGGTATTTTCTTATCATATTATTTTCAGATCTATAAAACCAAAAACACAAAAATACCTTGTTGTAATTTATTTATCTTTACTTTATTTTTCACTTTTATTTATCTTTTATACATATTTCTATCAGATATCATCCTTGCAAGTAATCGTGAAGGGATTGACAACCCCTTTATCGCGTTGGGTGCAAGTATTTGTTTGTTTGTGCAGGTGCTATCATTGGAGACTTGTGTGTTCCTCCTACTGGATTGCTACCTTGGTTCTTAACTAAGGGAAATACTTATCTCTACTTTGCTACATCACCCTTTCCTCTTCAAGGGAAAACCCAACGCAAGCTCAAGAAGTAGCAGGGCACGCCCCCCAGGCTTGTGGCCACCTGGTGGGTCCCCCGCTGATATTTCTAACTGCCGGCATTCTCCCTCTTCATGTGAATCTTGCAAAATAAGAGAGAAAGGGCATAAGAATTACATCATAAAGTGCAATAACAGTCCATAATGCAATAAATATCAACATAAAAACATGATGCAAAATGGACGTATCAACTCCCCCAAGCTTAGACCTCGCTTGTCCTCAAGTGAAAGCCGAAATCGATAATCATGACCACATGTTTAGAGATAGAGGCATCGATAAAACAAAATATGGACATGAGGGCATCATGATCATCTTCAGAACAACAATATATTGTCATATAAGTTCTCATGCTAAATGATAATTCGTTCACAAGGTAAAGTATGAACCATAAACTTCATTGAAAACTAACAACTATGATATCAGTCATTGATGCAATTGCAGTTTGTCATAATGTCAGAAAGAGTCCATGTAAGAGTTGTTATTTAGCAAGTTCACATACTCAACCATCATTTAGTCTTTCACGATTGCTAACACTCACGCGATACCTATGAGACCAAAGCTTCAGTCAGACACATAGAAAGACATGGGCTTATAACTTCGCCTCCCAACCATTTACCTCAAGGGTAATGTCAACAATAATAACCCATGATCACCTACATCTGACTGGATATGTGTCTCTACATCTTTCCCCAACACATGATGCTTCCCAAAAAGAGAAAAATAAAAGGAGTGGTGAAGATCACCATGACTCTTGCATAAAGGTAGGTAATTAAAATAAAAGATAGGTCCTTCGCAGAGGGAAGCAGCGGTTGTCATGCACTTTTTTATTTGGATGCACAAAATCTTAATGCAAAGGAATGTCACTTTATATTGCCACTTGTGATAGTGAAATTTATTATGCAGTCCATCGCTTTTATTTCTTCCCCATCACAAGTTCGTGCAAAGCTTATTTACCTCACACTAAAATATCATACATATTTAGAGAGCAATGTTTTATTGCTTTGCACTGATGATAACTTACTTGAAGGATCTTACTCAATCCATAGGTAGGTATAGTGGAATCTCATGACATGAAACTAGGAGCTGCGACTTGTGAGCTGCGTTGGGATTCCCTCGAAGAGGAAGGGATGATGCAGTACAGTAGAGATAAGTATTTCCCTCAGTTAAGAACCAAGGTTATCAATCCAGTAGGAGAACCACACAACACCTTATTAGCAGTGCGTGCACACAAAATAAAAAATACTTGCACCCAGCGCGAACAAGGGGTTTTCAATCCCTCGGCGGTTATTTGCAAAGATTAAATTTTGTAGTGATTGATAGATAGGTAAAACACAAAATAAATAAAGTAAAGAAATATTGTAGCAAGGTACTATTGGATTTTATTATATGATAATAGTAGACCCGGGGGGCATAGTTTTCAGTAGAAGCTTCTCTCTTGAAAATAGCATACGATGGGTAAACAAATTAATGTTGGGCAATTTATAGAAAAGCGAATAATCATAATGATATCCAAGGCATGATCATGTATATAGGCATCATGTCCGAGACAAGTAGACCGACTCGTTCTTGCATCTACTAGTAATACTCCAGACATCGATCGCTATCCAACATGCATCTAGAGTATTACGTTCATAAAGAACAGAGTAACGCCTTAAGCAAGATGACATGATGTAGACAAAGTAAACTCACGCATGAATAAACCCCATCTTTTTATCCGTAATGGCAATGATACAAATACGTGTCATGTCCCTTTCTGTCACTGGGATTGAGCACCGCGAGATCAAACGCATCACAAAGCACCTCCCCCACTGCGAGAAAAATCAATCTAGTTGGCCAAGCCAAATCAATAGAATAGAGAGAAATACAAAGCTATAATAATCATACGTAAAAGATTTCAGAGAAGACTCAAGTAATATTCATGGATAATCTGATCATAAACTCACAATTCATCGAACCCCAACAAACACACTGCAAAAAGTGATTACACCGAATAGAACTCCAAGAACATCGAGGAGAACATTGTATTGAAGATCAAAGAGAGAGAAGAAGCCATCTAGCTACTAACTCTGGACCTGTAGGTCTGTGGTAAACTACTCACCATCATCGGAAGGGCAACAAGGTTGATGTAGAGCCCCTCCGTGATTGATTCCCCCTTCGGCGAAGTGCCGGAAAAGGCCTCCAGATGGGATCTCTCGAGAACAGGAACTTGCAGCAGCAAAAAGGTATTTTGGGTGTCTCTCTGTTTGTTTGCAGATTTTAGAGAATTTATAGAGGCGGAGTTGGGTCAAACGGGTGAACGTGGGCCCCACGAGCCATAAGGGCGCGCCGTGGTGCCTCGTGGGCCCCTCCTTCATCTCCTGGCCCTCTCCCGAAGCTTCTAGGGTCTCTTTTGTCCAGAAAAAATTCTGCAGAAAGTTTTGTGGCATTTGGACTTCGTTTGGTACTGATATTCTGGAAAACCACAAACAGGCAAAAAAACATCAATTAGCACTGGGCACGACACTAAATTAATAGGCTAGTCCCAAAAATGATATATAATTGCTTGGAAATGCATATTAAACATCCAAGATTGATACTATAATAGCATGGAACTATTGGGGAATGTAGTATTTCAAAAAAAAATCCTACGATCACGCAAGATCTATCTAGGAGAAGCATAGCAACGAGCGGGGAGAGTGTGTCCACGTACCCTCGTAGACCGAAAGCGGAAGCGTTAAGTAACGCGGTTGATGTAGTCGAACGTCTTCGCGATCCAACCGATCAAGTACCGAACGCACGGCACCTCCGCGATCTGCACATGTACAGCTTGGTGACGTCCCTCGAACTCTAGATCTAGCTGAGGCCGAGGGAGATTTTCATCAGCACGACGGCGTGGTGACGGTGATGATGAAGTTACCGACGCAGGGCTTCGCCTAAGAACTACGACAATATGACCGAGGTGGAAATCTGTGGAGGGGGGCACCGCACACAGCTAAGAAATCAACTTGTGTGTCTATGGGGTGCGCCCTTCCCCCGTATATAAAGAAGTGGCGGAGGGGGCCGGCCGGCCACATGGGGCGCGCCCCAAGGGGGAGTCCTACTCCTACTAGGAGTAGGTTCCCCCCTTTCCTAGTCCAACTAGGAGGGGAAGGAAGGGGAAGAGGGAGAGAAGAAAAGGGCCCCCCCCTCCCCAATTCGGATTGGGCTTGGGGGCGCGCGCCTCCACCTGGCCGCCTCCTCCTCTCTTCCACTAAGGCCCATTAACCCCCCAGGGGGTTCCGGTAACCCCCCCCCCCCCCCCCAGTACTCCGGAAAATGCCCGAACCTATCCGAAACCTTTCCGGTGTCCAAACATAACCTTCCAATATATCAATCTTCATGTCACGACCATTTCGAGACTCCTCATCATGTCTGTGATCACATCTGGGACTCCGTACTACCTTCGGTACATCAAAACAGATAAACTCATAATATCGATCGTCATCGAACGTTAAGCGTGCGGACCCTATGGGTTCGAGAACTATGTAGACATGACCGAGACTCATTTCCGGTCAATAACCAATAGCGGAACCTGGATGCCCATATTGGCTCCCACATATTCTACGAAGATCTTTATCGGTCAAACCGCATAACAACATACGTTGTTCCCTTTGTCATCCGTATGTTACTTGCCCGAGATTCGATCGTCGGTATCACTATACCTAGTTCAATCTCGTTACCGGCAAGTCTCTTTACTCGTTCCGTAATGCATCATCCCGCAACTAACTCATTAGTCACATTGCTTGCAAGGCTTATAGTGATGTGCATTACCGAGAGGGCCCAGAGATACCTCTCCGACAATCGGAGTGACAAATCCTAATCTCGATCTATGCCAACTCAACAAACACCATCGGAGACACCTGTAGAGCATCTTTATAATCACCTAGTTACATTGTGACGTTTGATAGCACACTAAGTGTTCCTCCGGTATTCGGGAGTTGCATAATCTCATAGTCAGAGGAACATGTATAAGTCATGAAGAAAGCAATAGCAATAAACTAAACGATCATAGTGCTAAGCTAACGGATGGGTCTTGTCCATCACATCATTCTCTAATGATGTGATCCCATTCATCAAATGACAACACATGTCTATGGCTAGGAAACATAACCATCTTTGATAAACAAGCTAGTCAAGTAGAGGCATACTAGGGAAACTTTGTTTGTCTATGTATTCAGGCATGTACTAAGTTTCCGGTTAATACAATTCTAGCATGAATAATAAACATTTATCATGATATAAGGAAATATAAATAACAACTTTATTATTGCCTCTAGGGCATATTTCCTTCAGGAACAATCAAAAATTATTGATACGTTGGAGACGTATCACCGGCGGGGAGGCGAGTGCTACTTCTTGAGCTTGCGTTGGTTTTCCCTTGAAGGGGAAAGGGTGATGCAGCAAAGTAGAGATAAGTATTTCCCTCAGTTAGAGAACCAAGGTATCAATCTAGTAGGAGGTATAAGGAAGCCCCCAATCTATGCACCTGCACAAACAATCAAACACTTGCACCCAATGCGATAAAGGGGTTGTCAATCCCTTCACGGTCAATTACAAAGTTGAGATCTGATAGAGATAGGTATAAAAGATTGCTAAAACATAAAACAAAATAAAAGTAAATAAATTGCAGCAATATATTCTTGGTATTTTGATTTATAGATCTGAAAATATATAATGGAAAATAGACCCGGGGGCCATAGGTTTCACTAGAGGCTTCTCTCTTGAAGGCAAATAATACGGTGGGTGAACAAATTACTGTCGAGCAATTGATAGAAAAGCGCAAAGTTATGACGATATCCAAGGCAATGATTATTCATATAGGCATCACGTCCGTGTCAAGTAGAACGACTCCTGCCTGCATCTACTACTATTACTCCACACATCGACCACTATTCATCATGCATCTAGAGTATTAAGTTCATAAAGAACGAAGTGACGCCTTAAGTAAGATGACATGATGTAGAGGGATAAACTCAAGCAATATAATGAAAACCCCATATTTTTATCCTTGATGGAAACAATACAATACGTGTCTCGCTATCCCTACTTTGTCACTAGGGAAATCACGCAAGATTGAATCCAAAACTAAGCACCTCTCCCATTGCAAGAAATACCAATCTAGTTGGACAAACCAAACCGATAATTCAAAGAGAAATACAAAGATATCAAATCATGCATATAAGAATTCAGAGAAGATTCAAATAATATTCATATATAGTCTGATCATAAATCCACAATTCATCGGATCTCGACACACACCGCAAAAGAAGATAAATCGGATAGATCTCCAAGAACATCGAGGAGAACATGGTGTTGAAGAACATAGAGAGAGAAGAAGCCATCTAGCTACTAGATATGGAATCGCAGGTCTGAGGTAAACTACTCATGCTTCATCGTAAGGGCAATAGGGTTGATGTAATGCCCTCCGTGATCGAATCCCCCTCTGGCAGATCGCTGAAAAAGGCCCCAAGATGGGATCTCACGGGAACAGAAGGTTGCGACGGTGGAAAAGTATTTTTCGTGGCTTTCTCTGAGGGTTTGGGAATATATGTGAATTTATAGGACGAAGAAGTAGGTCGGTGGACTCCCGAGGGGGCCACAAGCCAGGGGCGCCCCCTGCCCTAGGGCGCGCCCCTGCGGCTTGCCACCGCCTCGTGGTTCTTCTGACTTGGACTCCAAGTCCTACAGGTGTCTTGTCCAAGAAAAATCATCGCAAAAGTTTTATTCCGTTTGGACTCCGTTTGATATTCCTTTTCTGTAAAACTCAAAAATAAGGAAAAGAAGAAATTGGCACTGGGAACTAGGTTAATAAGTTAGTCCTAAAAATAATATAAAATAGCATATTCATGCATATAAAACATCCAAAACAGATAATATAATAGCATGGAACAATAAAAAATTATAGATATGTTGGAGACGTATCAGCAAGTCCAGGCGGCGACTCCTCGCTCATGCAAGCTTCTATCATGCGAACAAACAAAAGGAAGGGCAGATGCTAGGGTTAGCCATGGGCCTTCTATTGGGCTTGATGTGTCCCTCCCGTATCGTATACATTGCACGAGACGTATCGATGTTGTTTCTTTTCTTTTTAAATT
This sequence comes from Aegilops tauschii subsp. strangulata, assembly GCF_002575655.3. Taxonomy (NCBI): domain Eukaryota; kingdom Viridiplantae; phylum Streptophyta; class Magnoliopsida; order Poales; family Poaceae; genus Aegilops; species Aegilops tauschii. Next base: position 235,058,506 of record NC_053039.3, read on the forward strand.
AGAATATAGGATACTTTGCTGATACCCATATCGAGGATGTATCATTCGTATTGCCGTATCGACGACGTTTGGTACGCTAATACACAGGTTTCTGGCGCAACAGTGCTTGATAGTTTGCTTGCATCTTCGTTTTCTAAAAATTATTGATATGGATCCTCGTCCACTTGCTAATCTTTTCAAAATATCCAATTATGATGAACCAATTACTAGTGAGTTGGGTGCACTTGATTATCTCTATGAAGTTTTGCTTGAAAATCATGAATCTGAAAATTGTGATGAAGTATTGAAATAAGAAATTTATAAAGTGATTCATGATAGCTCCTTGAATGAAAAGCATGATTGCAATGATATTATTATAAATTCTATTAATGTCTATTGTGCTAATGATACGCAAAACTACAAGCTTGGGGCTGATGAATTTGTTATGTCCACTACTTATTGTAATGATCATGATTTGGGTGATAATGCTTCTTACGATCTTGAAAGTTTACTTAAGCCTCATGATGATTATGTTATTGATAATATTATTTGCAATAATATTGAAAGTGGGTTTGGAAGATGTCAACTTTAGGTAAAAAGAAACCCACATATTCGGAGAGTATTCAATCTTATGAATTTTTTGATAAAAGTGGGTTTGGAGAGGTCATGACTTCAGTTGGTGTTAATCCCACTATTTTGGAAGAGTATAAACTTTGTATGCATGTAGATCATGTAGAGAATATGTTATGTGATCCTACATGTAATTATTATGAGAGAGGAAAATATGCTTGTTGAATTTGAATATGATCCTACATGTAATTATTATGAGAGAGGAAAATATGCTTGTAGAAAATTACATGTTACTAAATTACCTCTCGTCATGTTGAGATCGTCAATTATTTATTCTTCTTCCTTGCATATGCTAGATATTTCTTGTCTTGATAATTTGTTTACTTATAAAATGCATATGCATAGGAAGTATGTTATACTTAAATGTGTTTGTCGGATGTATTATGATGCTCTCTTTGTGCTTCAATTCTTGTCTTTCATGTGAGCATCATTGAAATCTCAAAGCCTATCTTAATGGCTATAAAGGAAGAACTTGTTGGGAGACAACCCAACAGTTATCATTTTTACTTTTTGAGTCTTCACACAATTATGCTACTTTTATGATTGTATTTTTATGTTTAGTTAGTGTTTGTGCCAAATAAATCCTTCTGGATAATTTGGTTGATAGTTGACTTGATTTTGTGAAAAACTAAAAATTTTGCGCCCAGTACTGGAATTTTCATAATTCACTTGTACGTGATAAAATTCTGCATTTCCTACACATTAATGATATACAAATTGCGCACGTTGTCCTAATGTTTCATATTTTTTGAAGTTACATAAGTATAGTCTTTGTTCAGATCATTATAGATTGTTCTGTTTTAGACAGATTCTATTTTTGTTGCATAGTTTGCTTGTTTTAATGATGCTATGGATTATATCAAGGGGTATAAGTCATGGTGAAGTTAGAATACATTAGGTATTATGCAATAAGAAAATATGAATGGCTTCATAGAAGTATCTAAAGTTTATGATTTGTTTATTATACTAACGGATCTCACAAGGTTTCTGTTGAGTTTTGTGTGCTGAAGTTTTCAAGTTTTGGATGAGATAACGATGGATGAAGGAATAAGGAGGGGCAAGACCCTAAGCTCGGGGATGCACAAGGAACCCCACGATAATATTCAAGGAGACCCAAGCATCTAAGTTTGGCGATGCCCCGGATGCCATCCCCTTTTTCGTCTACAAACCATCGGTATACTACTTGGAGGTATATTTTTATTCATCACATGATATGAGTTTTGCTTGGAGCGTCTTGTATTATTATAGTCTTTACTTTGTTTGCCTTTTAGTTTGCCACAATCATTGTTTTTGCTGCACACACCTTTTGAGAGGGGCACACATTTATTCTTGACTTTTTAGACTACTCTATGTGCTTCACTTATGTCTTTTGAGCTAGACAGTTGCTCTAGTGCTTCACTTATATCTTTTAGAGAACGGCGATGGTTAAATTTTAAAGAAATGGTTTCACTCTCATGCTTCACTTATATCTTTTTGAGAGTCAAATAAATATTAATGGCAATATGCACGTGTTATGAATCTGGTCCTAATGTGATAGGTATTCAAGAGGGATATAATAAAAACTTTCATGTAGATCACTGCATATGATAAGTTTGATTCCTTGCAATAGTTTTGCGATATTGAGATGTTAATATGTGAGGTGCCAGTGAATATTTGTGGTTTAGTAAAAATATAGGTGTTAAGGTTTGTGATTCCCGAAGCATGCACGTATAGTTTCCTGTTATGCGATGAAGTTGGAGCATGTTATTACTGAGTGTTTACCTTATGAGTGGTGGTCGGGGACGGGCGATGGTCTTTTCTTACCAATATATCCCCCTAGGGGCATGCATAGTAGTACTTTGCTTTGAGGGCTGATAGGTTTTTACAATAAGTATGTGAGTTCTTGATGACTAATGTGAGTCCATGAATTATACGCACTATTACCTTTCCGGAATTTTATAGCCTCTTCGGTATTGTGCATTGCCCTTGCTCACCTCGAGAGTTGGTGCAAACTTCCCCGGTGCATCCAAACCCAAGGATATGATATGATCTATCACACATAAGCCTCCTTACATCTTCCTCAAAACAACCACCATACCTACCTATCATAGCATTTCAATAGCCATTCCGAGATATATTGCCATGCAACTTCCACCACTCTGTTATTATGACATACACCTTCATTGCATATTGCTTTGCATGATCATATAGCTGACATAGTATTTGTGGTTCAGCCACCGTTCATCATTTTTTATACATGTTACGCTAGATCATTGCACATCCTGGTACACTGCCAGAGGCATTCATATAGAGTCATATTCTTCTAGTATCGAGTTGTAATATTGAGTTGTAAGTAAATAAAAGTGTGATGATCATCATTATTAGAGCATTGTCCTAGTGAGAAAAGGATGGTGGGGACTGTGATTCCCACACAAGTCGGGATGAGGGACTGGACGAAAAAAGAGAAAAAATGAGAGAGAAAAAAGAGACGGGGCAATGTTACCATCCTTTTCCAAACTTGTGCTTCAAAGTAGCACCATGTTTTCATATAGAGAGTCTCCTATGTTGTCACTTTCATATACTAGTGGGAATTTTTCATTATAGAACTTGGCTTGTATATTCCGATGATGGGCTTCCTCAAATGCCCGAGGTCTTCATGAGAAAGCAAGTTGGATGCACACCCACTTAGTTTTCATGTTGAACTTTCATACACTTATAGCTCTTAGTGCACCTGTTGCATGGCAATCCCTACTCCTCGCATTGACATCAATTGATGAGCATCTCCATAGTCCGTTGATTAGCCTTGTCGTTGTGAGACTATCTTCCTTTTTTGACTTTCCCTTATTGATCTCTGTCACCGCATTCTATTCCACCCATAGTGTTATATCCATGACTCGCACTCATATATTGCGTGTGAGTTGAAAAGGCTAAAGCAAGTTAAAAAAGTATGAACTAATTGCTCGGCTTGTCATCGGGGTTGTACATGATTAATACTTTGTGTTAGGAAGATCGAGCATGACAAGATTATATGATTTTTTAGGGATAGTGTTCTTTAGCATTTTTATTTTGAAAGGCATGATTGTTTGTTGGTATGCCTGAGTATTGGTGTCTTTATGTCAAATTATAGACTATTGCTTTGAATCATTTGGATGTAATTAATATTCATACCCTAAAAGAAAGATTACATGATGAACATGTTAGGTAGCATTCCACATCAAAATATTCTATTTTTATCATTTACCTACTCGAGGACGAGCAAGGATTAAGCTTGGGGATGCTGATACGTCTCCAACATATTTATAATTTTTTATTGTTCCATGCTATTATAGTATCAATCTTGGATATTTTATATGCAATTATATGCTATTTCATATCATTTTTTGGACTAACCTATTAACCTAGTGCCTAGTGTTAGTTGCTGTTTTTTGCCTATTTTTGGTTTTCTAGAAAATCAGTACCAAACGGAGTCCAAACGCTATGGAACTTTTTGACGATTTTTTCTGGACATAAGAGACCCTGGAAGAGGTGCTTTATCTTTGTATTTCTGTTTGATCTATCCGTTTGGTTTGGTGAACTAGACTGATTTATCTTCGGTGGGAGAGGTGCTTTGTAATGGGTTCAATCTTGCGGTGTTCTATATCCCAGTGACAGAAGGGGACAAGAGACGTATTTGTATTGTTGCCATTAAGGGTAAAATGACGGGGTTTATTCATATTGATTGGGTTTACTTTGTCTACATCATGTCATCTTGCTTAAGGCGTTACTCTATTTTTCGTGAACTTAACACCCTAAATGCATGCTGGATAGCAGTCGATGGGTAGATTAATAGTAGTAGATGCAGGCAGGAGTCGGTCTACTTGTCTCGGACATGGTGCATATATACTGATCATTGCCTTGAATATTGTCATATATATGCACTTTTCTATCAATTGCCCAACAGTAATTTGTTCATCCACCATATACTATGTGCTCGAGAGAGAATCCTCTAGTGAAAACTATGGCCCAGGGTCTACTTTTATCATATATAAAATCCAAAAATACCTTGCTATAATTTTATTTATTTTGTTTTATTTCCCAATTTACTTTATCTATCTATCATTATCAGAATTAATCCTTGCAAGTAACGAGTTCAACAGGATTGACGACCCTCTTGCCCGCATTGGGTGCAAATATTTGCTTTTGTGTGTGTAGGTGTTGGTCACGAGGCTTTGTGTGATTCTCCTACTGGATCGATACCTTAGTTCTCACTGAGCGAAATACTTATCTCTAATGTGTTGCATCTCCTCTCCTCTTTGGGGAAAATCCCAACATAGCTCACTAGTAGCAGAAGCTTATACCAAAACTTGTCCCAAATTGGACAATATTTTTACCAAAGTATGTTGGTGCCATGCGATGACACCATGCCAAGTTTCATGATTTTCAAATGAGTTTTGAATTTACAGGAATTTTAAAACCAAATTTCTCAATGTTTCCAGCCGAGCCACGACGCCCAGATGTTTGAAATTCATTACCACTTCTTGCATGAGGCCTAAACATTAACCCAAGGGCACATATATAATTTTTCAATCCATTTTGGTGTACTGGAGCATGTGCATGTAGTTGAAATTTGAATTATGCGCATTAAATGCCTAGAAACTCAATTAATGTATAAAAGAGGCCAAACGAACCCTGAATAATTTCCAAATTTTAACAGGACACTCCTATAGTTGCATGTCATTGCAGATATATGTTCTAGCAATTTAGACACCGTCCGTTCCCACCATAACCCCATTTTTTCTTTCAAATCAAAATAAAAAAATTCAAGTACACCACAAACAGTATACTAGCAAGAATCGTGCGCGATGCATTATAAAATATCTTAGGGCACCCTCGTGTATGGCTTACACTGGAAGCTTTGTCGGCTACAGTCCATCGCACGTGCGTCAACCACACTTGCGCGCTAGTTTTTCGCTTCACCGTACGAAAGTTTTCGGCAACCGCGGAAATATCTAGCTCCCCGCCCCTCCCCTGACCAAAAGCCACATTTCCACCGTTTTCTCCTTCCTTTCCAAGTTCAAACCTTTACTGCTTGCTTGCAGCGCCGCCTCCTTGCCGGCGATGCTCCTTCCTACTGTGCAGCATTGTCGATATAGTCAGGTAATCCACACCCCACCCCCATCATCCTCCTTCTCCATCCCACATGCCCTGACCGCTGGCGTGAAAAGTTCCACCCAAATCACTGCCCCATCCTTCAAATAAGCGCCACCCATAGTCATTTTGCACGCAGTATAGCCAAGAGATCAAGGAGGATCTGGCAGCGGAGAGGTAAATCGCGGCCGCACGTGCGGTTGAGGACGCGATGGCTGTCATGCGTGCCGACCGCCAGATCTTGGAGGAGCACCTCACCGTCGAGGCCACCATCGACGTCTCGCAGGCGGACGCAGTCACATGGTTGGCTACTTTAAACGGTAGTTCGTGGTGTTTTCTCGTGGCCGCCGCCGATGCCTTCTAGTGAATTGTCCTCTATAATGTTAATATGCAATCTGATCTGTGATGTTCAGCTACCAGTTTGGTTCAATAATTGTTATATTTCCTAGTGGTTCTTAAGCATGCTTAGTTTGATTAACTGTGTGATCTTCTAGTATATGTTCTATTATGCAATGTGGTGCTCAGTTCACTATTTGGTTCATTTGTTGTGTTGTCCAGTTAACAGTTTGGTTCAATTCTACAATGTGATATTTATTTGTTGTGGGTACAATTTTGTATTGTTATGCATGTGAGAAATAAATCAAACTTGGATGTACTAAATACATAAGAAACATATACAATTGCTATGTTTCCAAGTTGCTTAGCATGCTTGGTTTGGTTAACTGGCTTTTCCATGCGGCTTGAATTAATCTGTTGGATCTGCAATTTGTTTATCTTCATTAACATATTCTATTGATAGAATGCCAACTCTCACTTAACGTGATCAATATCTGCCTTATAAGTGTTGGAGGGAAACAATGGGAGGCACTGAGGTTTACTAATGAGGTTTGCACATGCATGGTCCTTTGGCTAATAGCACATTATTGTGCAATTGCACAAACCATTCTAATATTTAGGTTTTTAACAATTTGGTCTTGCATATGTAGGTCCTGTTGTCAGAGGTTTAGACCCACTGTTTGACCCATTTTGCATATAGGGAAATGAGATGATCATGAATTCAGTCAAGTTAAGAAACTCAGAAATATTATTAGGATAAAGAAACTAGCGACGAATAACAGCAATATCTTTGTTTGCACAATGAAGAAGACATCAGTCAACTATAGGATGGTACTAACTCTTTTACCTTATTTTTTTCCTACGCGCCATTTCAAAATTTAGAACAGATATTTATGCACATCTTTGTTTCCAGTCCTTTCCAAAGCAGTTCACCGATGATTACCTCTAAAACCACCTGCATGGTCAAAAGGAGAGGAAGGTATTCATTCAACACCCACGGTACAATATTTAAGTCTTCCTCAATAGGATGAAGGTTGGACGGGCAATTATTCACAGCCACTGGCCTAAAGTTGCAAGGACATTAAACATCACTGAAGGCCCAATATTCGCCTTTCGCTTCAGCAGTTTTCTAGTTGAGATTCATCTGTCTATCTATCATGTATGATGCTACTTTCTAAAGGTTTTAGATGTTGCATGTGAAACTTGGTGTTGTTGTGTAATGGCGTAGCTAGCAACATGCCTATATGGTGTAAGTGAGTGCTGAAGCTATCTGATGTTGTACTTTGATGTAATTCAATTATGAAATCATGGTTGTCGTAATACGAATATGAAATATATGGTGTGTTTGATATAAAATGTCAATTTGATTACTAAATGGATTATCAATAATAGGCCAATTAGCCTGCTTATTAGGTTTTTCTATTGCAGACGATCTCTCAGACAACACCGTGGGCGATGAACTCAAACAACCCACGCAATTTCTAGAAAGTAGCCGTGTAGGATCAATGAACAATCACACACGACTTTGCCCGACAAATGTTTGTGTTAGGCCACCTCGCACAAACGTTTCCACATAAAAATTGTGTGTGATGTACATACTAACAGAAACGTTTGTTTGAGATACGCTGTGTGGGATGTACATATGAATAAAAACAATTGAGCCTGTATAATTGTCTGCGATGGCTCGCCCGATTGCACAGAGCTCTTTTTGCCCCGCATGTGTGACCGGAGGACCTATCGCCGACGGTTTCTGAGTCGTGTTGGAAGGACGCCCCCACAGGCAAGGCGACGGTTTAAAACTCTGACGTGGAAAGGCGGTAAAAATCATTTGTATAGGACGTCTTTGTAGCAGTAATTGTTTCATACTTGTCTACTCTTCTCATTCACATTCTTCATCCATGCACGTACCTAGGACCATGAAGAGCGAGCCACAAAGAGGCTAAGGGTAGGGAGACTGTGATGTGTTATTCTGAACATCAGTGACAGAAAGGTTTAGTACAGTAACACAGATCCTATCTCTAGGGATTCAGGAGGTGTAGTCATTAAATATCCTATGCTTTTGTCTGATTATTGCTATCTTAATTACCAGGGCAGCCCCACCCGACGGATAGGGCCTTCGGTTGGACAACCGACTCTTGATGCAAGATGTGTGCCAGTTAAGACGTAATTTGGGCAAATCCTTCACTTCGATACGTAGCAAGCACATCTCAATGGATGACTTGTAGGGCACAAATTAAGATCATAATGATACCGATGCAAATATATGGTTGTAAGCATAAGTCCTCATACACATGCCTATTTTTATTATAAGTGTTTCTAGTGTCTAACTTGATTCTGATCCGGTCAAAAGATGGAATTTAATTCTCTTGTAAAATCTTGTTAGAAACCCTTGACTTAAAGGGTACCATCCTCTCGTGGGTTCGATAACTCAAGGTCACTTCTGAGGAAAAGGTGAGAATTCTTTCTGCTCCCTTACCAGATCAGTAAAGGGACTAATCAACGAGAGTATGCACCTTCGTGGCCGCGCGTGTCCAGCTATGCCGATGAGGGTGTGCAACTCTATAGTCGTGTGTGTGCGACCATACGAATGAGTGTGCAAAGCCGCTACCACGCGTGTGCGACTATGCCGACAAGAGTATGCACCACCGCGGACGTGCGTGAACTACTACGCCAATGAGAATGCAATTCCGTGGTCCTGTGTGTGCAATTATGCTGCTACGCTTGTACAACTCCGTTGCCATGCGTGTGTCGACGAGAGTGTGCAACTCCCGTAGCCACTGAGAGTGGACACTATACTGACGAGAGTGTGCAACTACGCGGTTGTGTGTGTGCGACTATGCGAGCGAGAGTGTGCAACTCCGCTGTCACGTGTGTGCGACTATGCAGACGGAACTATGCAACTCCTTGTCGTGCGTGACTACTACGCCGACAAGAGTGTGCAACTCCGTGGTCATGCGTGTGCGACTATGCCGCCGCGCGTGTACAACTCTCGTAGTCGTGCGTGAGCTACTATGCCAACGAGTGTGTGCACCTCCACGACTACGTGTGTGCGACTGTACCGATAGGAGTGTGCAACTCCATGGTTGTGCATGTTTGACTATGCCTACTGGGGTGTGCAATTCCACGGCCGTGCATGAGCTACTACGCCAACTAGAGTGTGTGGTTCTATGGTCCTGTGTGCGACTATGCAATCTCGAGTTGTGCGTGAAGTACTATGTTGATGAGAGTGTGCAACTCTCGCAGCCAACAGCCAACGAAAGTGGACATTTATGCTGATGACAGTGTGCAACTCCATGGCCGTCCATGTGCAACTAAGTGGGTGAAGGTGTGCAACTCCGCTGCGTGCCATGTGCAACTAAGTGGGTGAAGGTGTGCAACTCCGCTGCCACGCGTGTGCGACTATACCGACGAGCTGTCGCCGTGCGTGTGCTACTACGCCGGCAAGAGTGTGCACCTCCATGATCGTGTGTGCGCAATGATGCCCTCGCGTGTGTGCAACTTTCACAGCCGTGCGTGAGCTACAATGTTGCGGCTGCATGAGCTACAATGCTGACGAGAATGTGCATCTTCACGGCCTCGTGTGTGTGACTATGACGATGAAAGTGTGCAACTCTGTGGTCGTGCGTGTGTGACATGCTTTCACTTTGCCAGTAGTAGTTGGTCGAGCTTACAACGTCGCGCGTCTAGCTATACTTTAGTAAGCAATGCGAGCGCGAGACATCATCTAACCATATTAGTATTCTCGTGTTTTGCAATTTTCTAAGGGTCATATCCAACTGAGAACTACTATGTGTGCAACTACAACTACTACGGATTCCAACAAAAAATATGACTAACAAAAATAGATCAAAGCAAAAACATTCATCCATAAAAGGATACCACAGTGACATAAAATCTTTAGAACTTCAATTTTTCACAGCATTACATCACTACCAAAACAACCTTATTAGATTAGTTTCATCTAAAGAACATTTTCAGTTCAATTGTTTCTTACTTGTTCCGATGTAACCCAATGAATGTTACTGTAGTCAAATCAATAGTCAGGGTAAGATAAACACTACCAAAATGGAGGACAAAATTATAGGACTAATATGTGTGTCACCATTGGTCTAATTAAGCGTCAAAAGAGAAAACAAATCCAAAGCAACATGCCGGCACAAGTTGTTCTATAACGAGTGCTCAAATCTGAATTGCAAATTAGCCAGATAATAATTTGGCCAGAATTGGTCGAGCTCAGAACGTCGCCCATCTAGCTATTCTTGAATAAGCAATGCGAACGCAAGACATCATCCAACTATCTTAGTAGTGTTGTGTTGTGCAACTTTCTAATGGTCGTATCCAACAACTACTATGTGTGCAACTACAACTACTGCGGATGCCAACAAAAATGTGACTAGCAAAAATAAATCAACTTAAACAAAAACATCATCTAGCCAAATTAGTATCGCCGTGTTATGCAACTTCCCAGTTATCGTATACAATCTGGGCTATTGCCAAGGCCAACTTGGTATAATTGTGTTGTACCGAAGCCCTCCCACCTTGCCCCTTGCCCTAAACCAAACTCCCGTGTTTTGCAAGCCTTAATGTGCTGTAGGCAGTCCCCGTTATGCATATGCGTGGTGACATTTGTTGCTGTACAATGTAGTAAAACAAGATCATTTGCTGCCAATAAATCAACAAGAAAACATCCATGGCGTGCAATCCTGAATTTGTTCAAGTTGCCACTGTTAGTAAGGAGTAATAAGCCAAGTACTTAAGAGAATCCAGCACTGCATATGTTTATCTTACTAGTTGAATTTGGGAGGACTCTGATTGGAGTGTCCACAGTATGCTTCATCATGCTACCAAATTCAGCAATCTTGATGTGTCCATCAGAAGTAAGGGGTAAATTTTCTGGCTGAAAGATGAAACAATGTGAATAAGTCATTGTTGCTGATGGCATTAACTCAAAGGAAAACATGAACTCCACTACAATTTACGCACCTTCACATCCCGATGAGTTAGGCCAAGGCTCAATCAGAGACGGATGCTTCAAGAACAAAAGACCCAAAAAAATCCAGTGTAATCTATGAGATGGTAATCAGATCCAATGCTAGACCTATGATTTTTTCATCACCGAGCATGCAGACGGGAGGGAATCGGCTCAATCAGAGACGGATGGGAAGGAGCTCGGCCAGCCTCGAGCGTGAGGAAGGAGAGGGCGGCTGCATCTCGCCGAGGATGATGGGCACACCCCGCCGATGCAGAGGCCGCATCTCGTCGACGACGGCAGGGAACGGCGACGATGGGGCTGGATCCGGTAGGGGAGGGAGCAGCGGGACGGTTGGGGAGGACGTTGTGGTGGACTGGGATGGTGGTGGTGCGGCCTAGCCAACCATCGTCGTCGTGGCGCGGCGAGGACCTCGGGGCAGAGGCACGCAGGGTGGTCCTCCCCTTCGCCGATCCGCCGGTGGAGCATGGTGGCCGGCTAGTTGGGGGCTTCTGGCGGCCAGCTGGTTGTGGCTCCTGGTGGTCGGCGTTGAGGGAAGAGGCCAGTAAGAGCATCACTGGTAGTACCCTCAAACCTTTAAACCCTCAGAAATAACCCTTTTTTTCGGGTTGGAAAAAAAAACACAAAGACTAGAATCCTAAACTCTCGAACCCTAAAAAAAAGTAAGGGTCCAATCCTCAAACCCAATTCCAACATGTAGAAGTGAGGGTTGGAGAGGTGCACTCAACCCAACCCGCACTCCTCTTCCCACGTCGCGCGGGAGGGGAAAAATCTCGTCCCTAACCTCCCGCCTCCTCCCTCCCCCTCCCAAGCCGTCAGCCGCCGCCCACCTCCGTCCTCGCGCCCGCCCCCTCCCTTGCCCCGCCCGTCACCCCGCCCCCAATCGCCGCCTTCGCGACGCCCGCGTCGGCCCAGCAGTCGGCCGTCCCGAGCCAGGCGCAGGTCGCGTCGGTGGTCGCCGCCACCCACGTCGGCGGCGCCAAGCGGTGGCGTGCTGGCCAGCACGTCGTCCCTCCGCAGCCCGCAGTCGCCCTGGCCCCCGCCTCCTCCCTCGCCCCGCTTGATCTCACCCTGCCGCAACCGCCCACCACCAATCGCAGTCGGAAGAAGTCGTCGGTTGGGCCGAAGGGTGCTGCGGTCGCCAAGCTCGCCGCGGGAGGGACCCCGGTCGTGAAGAGGACCACCTCCCGGACGAAGACCGCACCCGCGCCCCCAATCGCCAACCCTCCGCCCGTCGAGCACGAGGTGCTCGACGGTATGCCCGCAAGGACGACGTCGTTCATGGGACTTCTCCAAGGCGCGGAGGTGGACCTCAGGGCTCCTCCTCTCGAACCCTTTGGGTTTGGTGATGACTTGGAGGAAGAGGGTGATGAGGAGGAGGAATGGGAAGATGAGGAGGAGGTGACCGAGGTAGAGGAGGAGGCGTTCGCCGCCGTTGCCCGCCCCGCCGTGCGCTCGACAAACTATATCGAGGCCGAAGATATTCTCTTGGTTCGTGCTTGGGCACATGTGGGGATGGATGCAAGCACCGGTACCGATCAAACCGGTAAACGCTATTGGCAACGCATAGAGGACACCTATTGCAAGATCAAGCCGAAGACCGGTGGGTACATCTCTCGTACATACCGGTCGCTTCAAGGCCGGTCGGAGTTGATGAAGCCCCAATGTTCTCGTTGGAGTGCGGCAATGGACCAAGTGAAGGATGCACCGCCTAGTGGAACCGTGGAGAGTGACTATGTGAGTACATGTGTGTGTTTTCACATCTTTTTTGATGCTCTTACAGCTATTGTTAGGTTCTTATGTGTGTTTACTATGCTATTGGTGGGTTTGTAGGAGGCAATTTCCGGCTTGAGGTACAAGGAGATGGCCGCTTCCAAGGGCAAAGCATTCTCATTTAAGCATGTTTGGGCAATTCTTCAAACTTTTGACAAGTGGAAGTTGAGGGATCAAGAGACTGCACCCAAGAAGGCTGCAATGCTTAGGATAGATGATAGTGATGAGGAGGAAAGGAACTTGTGCAAGCCCGAGGGAACCAAGAAGGATAAGCTAAGGAAGAAGATGGAAGTAGAAGCGTCAAACATAGGGGAGAAGATGGAGCATATGATGAAGTCAAGGGAGATATTGACAATGAAGACATTGGAGACAAAGCTTCTTATCACCGAGAAGAAGAAAGAGGTGAAGCTTGCAAAAGTTGAAGCAAGGCGTGAAGAAGCCAAGCGCAAGGCCGACTTGGAGGAGAGGATGATCAAGGTTAAAGAAGCAGAGGCATGAAAAGAACTCATGGTGGAAGAGAAGGAGCACATGATGATGTCCAAGAAGGACATGGATGAAGACCAATTGATGTGGTGGAGGGACTACAAAGAGGACATCGCGGAGAGGAAGAGGATATTCCGTGGTGCGTCCTCTACTCTTCAAGGTGACATTCCGATGAGTGGTGGTGGCGATGGGGGTGTGGAGGGCTCCACCACCGGCGCCTATGGAGGTGCTTGATGGACGTGGAAGTGGTCTAGGAGATGGTACCGATGAGAGAGGGAAGATGATGATTTTGTGATGTAAACTATTAAACCATGCATCAATGATTTTCATTTCCTAGTTTGTTTCAAGGTTGATTGTGTTTTTCTAGTGAAAATTGTGATATGTCAAATGACAATTTTAAGGGTTGGGGTTGCGGCAAATACTAGAACCCTCAAACTCAACCCTTATAACGGAATATTCCGTTATAAGGGTTGAGTTTGAGGGTTCTAGTCTTTGCCCCTGTTTTTCAACCTTAAAAGTGCCAAAAAAATGCCAATTCTCAACCCTTAAACTGGTTTGAGGGTTTGAGGGTACTACTAGTGATGCTCTAAGGCAGTGAGCCCCCTCCGATCCAGATCCGTGAGGGATAGAGAAAGAAAGAGGTTGTCGGTCGGGTGGGTTGCCGCCTGCCGTCCAGGTGGCACCTGAAGTGGGACGCACGCGCGCGATAGAAATCGTGCGGCTCCCGGCCGGCCGCTCGACCGCGTGAAAACGTGCGCGCGCACGATTAAGGTTAGTCATAGTGGGGAGTAACTTAGACTAATAACATGCATATGTTACTAGTCTATGTTACTACCTCCATACTGGATAGTGTCATAGATGTGGTAACATAGGGAGCTTCATTTATTACTTTATAGACTCATTTTACATTGGAAACCGTCATGTGATGGTAACCTATTATGTTACTCCATTTGCATCTCTCCTTATTAATTACTCGCCACATCATATTTCTTGCCTATGTGACATGCATGTTACTACCTATACTATTCCCACTATGAGCAGCCTAAGTACTTAGGTTTCTTTATATGTACGGGTTGTCTGGCACCTAAACATGACCCTCCATTTCCCTTCTATATGTCCGGATTATCCAGCACGTGGACACGTCCATCACGTCAGCCCAAATCCCAACCAACCCACCTTGGCCCTACCTACAACCACAAATTCTGGTTTTTTTTTTCCTCTCTCTCGTTTTGAACGAGGATAGAGCACAAGGCCATAGTCCGTGACCTAGCGTCCCTGCTCACGTTCAACGCTCCCTCCGCCGCTCGCAGCCCTGCCCCTGAATCTCGCGCTACGACTGACGGTCTGACGCCGTCCCCTGCTGAAGGTAACGACCGGCGACCGCATGCTGGTTGGCCGCAGCCCTGCCACGTGCATGCTAGTTCATGCAGCCAACGAGTGTGCCGGTTCTTGTGGCATCTATAAAGAAAGTGATCTAAATGCTTTTATATTTTTTTACAGAGGTTATAGAGGAGTACTTGATGAAATGTCTAATCACGATCTGAACATTTTGAGGGGTGTAATTGCATACCCGGGCATATAGGTGGTCAAAGCAGACACACCCAAACCCCGTCCGAACATATAAGGGATCGAATTAGCCCATTGTGGTTGTAAATGCTCTTAGAGGTGAAACCTGTGGGCTCGTGGCCGCCTGTCAAAATCAAAACATGATTTTGCCCTGAAAATATATATCAAAACATGATCTATAAATAAGTCTACAAATGGCAGGACCAAATCAATATAGCCTCCCCCTCAGTTTATACCAAAATTTGAAGTTGACAATCAGCAAGTTTGTGCCATCGCAGCGGATTCGGCTGCTTGTGCACTTGAACTGTTGCAGTGTACTCCAGCTTAAATACAATATACATGGTAACTGTAGAAAGATACCCGTCATCTACGGAAAGAATGGTGAAACATATTACTTGTACAAAAGAATGGCCTTTGACCAGTATTGGAACGTAGTCTCCATGGATTGATCATCTAGAAGCAGCCGCCGTGTTGCACAGATCAACGAGATACTTTACACTATTGTTGTACTGCAAGGCAACCTCATGAATAAGTTTTGGTAAAGAGAGCTTGTGATGCTTCCACTGGATTTACTCACAAGTTTCATCCTCTAAGAAGAACATCGCGAATTTGTGGACAGGTTACTCAACAAGGCAGGCAGCTATTGCTTGTACTGTCCATTGAAGAGATATGAACGAGTGAAAGCCGAGGAGGGTCGGAAGATACCCGATTTGCCCAAAAATTGGCAACTTTAACAAAATAGTGATTACCGTTCCACACAACCACTTTCCCTCCTGCATTATGTGAAGAAAAAGTAACTAATTAGTCAGCAGAGTGAGGCATCTTATAATATAGCTGAAATTTCCCTTCCTGGCAAGAATGTATTACCTTGTAGAAGACCAGTTGGCAGGAGTGTTAGTCGGCATGTTAACTCGTTGTTGGCAAGACAATGTTGAAAATTGGCCACCTCAAGTTCATTAATACTGATGATGGACTCCAGAAGAGCTTTACCAGCGGGTGCAGCTAAGTGATTGCTGTCAACAACTGTTTTAAGAGCTGTTTCTAAACCACTAGTCCATGCATTAATGCAGCTGTCCCAACAAGCCAACATTTTACTAAACATCCCGGGATCCGCAAGAACCCAAGGCTTGAAATACTGCAATGACAAATGCAAGAGGCGTGCAACTCTGTAGATCTCCCCAAGAGCAACAAACCAATTTGCACCTATACAATCAACAAATACCAGATTTATGGTTAATCTTCTACCTTTGAACACAAATGATAAAAGTGCCACCCATTGATCGAAATATCTGTACCTTCAGAAATTACTAGATCATGGACTTTCGCATGACAAGATTCTTGCCAAAGCACTGCTCCATGCTGCAATTCCTGAGCACAGGAAAGAAACATACTGTACCATGCGGCGACATAATCGCATTGCTCCTCTTTGGATGCTAGTCCCAAGGTATGTAGGGTTGACACACTATGCTTGTAAAGTTCAACTGCCAAACTCATGTCATGCTGTGCCTATATTTAAGTATTGGATTAATAACCCAAACAAAGATCATCATGACCGAACAAGAAGCAGATGGTAACATGGTAGACAGCAAGATCAGCTGCACATAATTCTATACTAAAGCAACAAAAATAATTACATCTAATCTATATATCACTTCAGAGGGTAAGAATGGTGTGGATTACAGAACTGTTCACAGAAAGCACTACTCAAATCATTTTCACCTTCCATTATTACTGTATACACAACAATGAAGGACGTCCAACAAAGAGAATCAAGCGCACTGATCTTGATTTTACTGTCGGGGCCCCTCCCCTACAGTTTTCAGTTCAAAAAAAGAAAAGAAAAAACACAAGGCGAAAAGAATGATCTGTGCCAGTCTTTTCGCTGATAACAGTAGGATGAGTCCTTAGTCCTTACTAAGATGTATTGATAACGAGCAGATAATTACATATCCCTGAGGAGCAAGGATGATACATACCAGTGCTATTTTATCTGCTAAATGATAGTGTTGCTCAAAATCCTTTATGTGTTCCTCTTTGGTACTGTTAAGCAGTCCAGAAATACTCTCATCCCTCGAAGGCTGTTCCTCAATGCGAAATCCTTCTGCCAGCAAAGAATCTCGTAGTTTCTCCCAGATTTCCTGGAAATTGTGAAAAATGGATTAGTTCAATATTTAGGCCAAATAATGATTTCTCTGCAGCACATAAGACAACATATATTAAATTCACAAGACAAAGCTAATATAGAAAAACATAAGTAGTGCATACCTGGATCTCCCTTTCGATTGCTGTCTCTTTTTTGTTTCCATCAGAATGTGCAGAATTCTTCTGGGCCTCCTGATATCATACTAAAAATTACTGAATGACAAACGGTAAAAATACCAAAGATGTATGTACTAAATGTAATGAGTAGTGATTGACCTTAATATCCTTATTATACTGGAATATCATTGCCATGGATTCTTCTCTCAGCTTATGGTAGAAATCAACCAAAATATTGTCGCTTCCTGATTTAATGGAATGATTTTCATCTGTTCCAAACGAAGAGTTCTGATCACTGATCATTAGCACACATCAAAATAAATCAACGGTATCCACTGGTAACTTCAAATACCATGAAATACTCACCACTTCATTGTTAGAGAACATATCAGAAGAGCTGACTACACTTTCGGAACAACTTTGAGGAACGTGAACAGCATCGACAAATTTAGATTCTTTGTACAAGTTGAGTATGGATGAACTATTATCTGGAGAATAGCTGAAGGTCTTCACATTTTGTCCTGTGGACTCATGATTTCTGACATGATCTGTAGTCTGGAGGTTCAGTTCATTATTGACACCAGTAAATAGTGACCAATCTTTCTGGTCGCCGCCCAATGATTTTGGCACACCCTGAGAGTATGAAAAGATTTAGATCGAACCAGATCAGGAGAAGGGAAATAAAGTCTAGAAAAAAAAAACTGGCAACAAGGTGGCTAAAGATATCGTCAGAGCCTTAGAGGTATATGTTCTTATTAAATAAAATGAAAGGACTCATGGCAAGCATGACCTCCATTTTTACTAGGAATTATGTAGAACACTGAATTAATGTCCAAGTCTAAAACTATAACCATGAAGGTGCGAGTTAGAGCTTTAAACACCTCCGTTCCTAATTATGAGATGTTTTGGATATTCCAATATGGCCTACATACTTACTGAAATGAGTGAACAAACACACTAAAACACGTCTATATACATCTGATTCAGAAGAAAGTTAGAACATCTTACAATTTGGAACGGAGGGAGTACTAGTTACACCTTATTCCCCAGACGAACAGTTTACATGGGACAGAATATTACCCCTTGAAGTAGTCTGATTGTTTTACTTAATTGCCAAAATCATGTGATTTATTGTATTTGATTAGCTCTTAGGTTACAGTTAGCAACGAATTTTCTACAGTGGGTTAGCTTTGGTCGCTAGCAGCAAATTAGTAAGAAATAAACATCCAGCACATGCCCTACTTCACAAGCTAGCTCACTCTCTTTACCAAATACATTTATCAGGTCGGCTGTCCAGCTGATGCAATAGCTTCAGATCACGTTGATGTCAAAATCTCACGAAAATTTACAAAGACAGCTATGAAGAGAAGGGATCACTACAGGAACAAATCATAAGCTTACCTCAATTCCACCTCCGTCCGCTTGTCCGGCTCCATCCTGGCCGGCATCAGAGGAGGGGGCGGCCTTGAATTCCCAACCGTCATCTCCAAACCCGTCATCGTCCACCTCCTCCAGCGCACCCGGCTGTGGTGCGTCGGGGGTGGGCGGAGGCTGAGATCCGTAGAGGCCGACGATGAGGTCCTTGAGATCCGCGGGGCTCGAGGCTTTGGATCCGAACGACGGTTCCCGCTGGTGCACCGTGGACGTGGGCGGCGGCAGCCCGACAGGCACTTCATCCTTCTCCTCCTCTTCCTTGTCATCGGCTCCAAACAAGGATAGGGGGAGCGGGCCCCGGGGCTTCTCCCAGGCGCCGGCGGCTGGCTTTCCCGTAGGCGGGATGGCGGGTGCGGACAGGCCATCCGGGCTGAATCCGAGGGAGCTCGCCACAAAGTCGCCCCAGTCGTCGTCGAAGGCCGCGAAAGTAGCCGGCTGCGGAGCCAGAGGAGCAGGCTGGGGCGCGGCGGGGGCGAAAGCGAAGTCCCCGAAATCGATGTCGTCGTCGAGGAAGGGGGCCGGAGGCGGCGGGAACGCGACGGCGTCCATCGGCGAGGGTTGGTTGGGGGGGGCGCCGGGAATGGGAAGGGGAGGCGAGTCCCTTCTGGCAAGGCAATGGTATCGGAAGCAGTTATGCTAAGGGAAATGTTGGGATTTTCCTTTTCTAAGAAAGGAAAGTTGCCCCTCTTGAGAGGCTACCGGGTGGGCCCGGGGTCATTGTAATTGAGACAATTAAAAGTCAAATCATCCAACCCCTTATAAAATGAGGCAAATCATCCAATCCCCTGAGGATTGAGTTGTCTCCAGCTAACGATTTGTTCGTTATGGTGGGGCACCGCGACCTCTATAAAATTGCATTTGCATCCTCTAATAAATCATGGCAAATCAAAAGGAGAAATTGTTTCTGAAAAAGCATGTTGAATTTTTTTTTGTCATCACATAGCCTTATTTAACCCAAAAAAATGTTTCATAAATAGATAATGGCGAACAAGATTAAAGGGAAAATGTGAAAAAGTCAGATAATTGCCATGGAATGTTCAAAACAAGTTTGTGATGGTATATTCAATAATAATTTGCCATGCTATCCAATTTTGTTTACCATGGTTTGTTGAATAAAATTGCCATGGTGTAAACAATGAATTTGCCATAGTCCAAAATAATTTACCAAAAAACATACAAATTGTTATGTTCAAAATAAAAATGTTGTGGTGTGTGCAATTAAAATTGCCATGGTGTGTACAATAAAATTTGCCATGCTCCAAAAATATGTTTGTCATCAGAAAATTGTAATGCGTAGAAACTGATTTTCCAAACTGATTTTCATGATTGTCGCCTAAAAATCTGACGTTCGTTGGATATTCGAGTCCTTGACATGGTTTGGATAATTAAAAGTTCTCATGATACCTATAATAAAACCACCGTGGTGTAATTGATAAATTTCCATGGTCTGAATATTGAAAATGTCATACTACCTATGATAAATATTGCACATGACAATTTTTGGGAATTTTGTTCTCTAAGAAAACACATGGCAGCTTTTGAGAATTTGTAAAGGGCGCATATGTAGGATCGAAAGAAGTGACTAGAGCGGGGTGACTAGACAACTAGCAAGAGATAATGAGCAACTTTAATAAGATTAACATTTAGGCAGATTTTGGCACAAGCTAGAATAGTACAAACACACCCTACATATGCATGTCTAGAGTATAGGCAGCAGAATATAAAGAACATGCGCGTGCAAGAATAGAGTTTAGGAGATTCGCAAACGCAATGTTGACACCGAAGATTTTTGACCCGTGGTTCCAATAGGTAATGTTGTCGTGCGTCGGCGTTGACGGAGGCTTCAATCCCAAGGATCCAAGATGATAAGGATTACGATTGCGGATTCCACGGAGGAATCAAGTCACAAAGGGCTCACACCCACAAAGACTCCACAAAAAAGGAACCTTGTCTGTCCTACCATGGCTTGCGCTCACGAGGGTAGATCTTCACAAAGTAGTCGATCTTCAAGCCCTCACAAACTTCTTGGTTTCTCAACAAGATTTGAAGGCTCACATACACACCTAGCCAATCTACGAGGCACCACCCTCCAAAAGATAATAGATGGTGTTGTTGATGATGAACTCCTTGCTCTTGTTCTTCAAAATATAATATCCTCAACAATCAAACACTCTCTCACAAATTTTGACATTTGGTAGGAGAGATTTGGGTGGAAAAGTAATGAGGTGACTAGAAATCAAATGATCAATGGTTGGACTGGAATCCCTTTGAAATCCGCACAAGGAGTGGGAGCGCTCTCTCTGAAAAATGGATATGAGTGGTGTTCGCATCGATAAACACTGGTGGAGTGGGTGTGGGTATTGTTGGGAAAATATAGTAGAAAATAAAAAAATCGACCTACGATTAAGATCCCGGATCACTATGAAGATGCATTAGAGGTTTAGATTGAATCATTACCAACTTCGAGTTGCAACGGAAGAAGAATTGGTGTAGATGTTGATGAAGTCTCTCAAACCGCTCACGAACGATCCCTCGAAACAAAGACCGAAAGCACGACCTCTCTATGGATTGCACGCGTGCAGGCTTCATGATCCGGCAGCGCTTTGCCATCCAGAGCTTGACATCGCTGGAGAATTAGAGGAGGGAGAAGAGAATCTCATGGGATTCTCTATTATGTCGATTAGAAAAAACTAAAACTAGCTATAATCTAGATTGATACGTCTCCCTCATATCTATAGTTTTTTATTGTTTCATGTCCTTATTTTATAACTTCCATTTATTTTTGGCAACAATTTATATTTTTTTGGTACTAACATATTGATCTAGTGCCCAGTGTTAGTTTCTGTTTTTTGCATGTTTTTGTATTTCGCAGAAATTCCATATCAAACGAAGTCCAAACGTGATAAAAAGTTACGGTGATTTTTTGTGGAACGTATGGGATTTTTTGTCGCAAGAATCAACGCGACATAATGCTTGAGGGGCCCACAAGCTCACACGGCCCGCCCCTTACCCTAGGGCGCGCCGGGCATGCTTGTGGCCACCTCGAAGGTCAGTTGCGGTGTCCTTCATCCGCAAGGAAGCTAATATCCAAATAAAAATCCCTTGAAAATTTTAGCCTAATCGGAGTTACGAATCTCTGAGAATACAAGAAATGGTGAAGGGTCGGAACACAGGAAGGTGCAACAAAATAGAATATATATATATATAGAGAGAGAGAGAGAGAGATCCAATCCAGGGTGCTCCCGCCCCTCGGGGCCATGGAGGCCATGGACCAGAGGGGGAATCCTTCTCCCATCTAGGGGGAAGGCCAAGCAGGAAGAAGAGGGGGACCTCTCCCTCTCTCTTCCGGTGGCGCCGGAGCATGATACGTCTCCAACGTATCTATAATTTTTTATAGTTTCATGCTATTATCGTATCAATCTTGGAAGTTTTGTAAGCAATTATATATCATTTTTTAAGACTAACCTATTAACCAAGTACCTGGTGCCAATTGTTGTTTTTTTTCTTGTTTTTCGTTTTTTAAAAATCAATATCAAACAAAGTCCAAACGGAGAAAAAACTTTGGATTGATTTTTTCTGGACCAGACGGACCCTAGAAGGTTTGGGAGAAGACCTAAAGAGCCATGAGGGAGCGACAAGCTCGGGGGGGGGGGGGGGGGGGGGGCTCAAGGCTTGTGAGCCCCTCGTGGCACCTGTTCGCCTAATTCCAACATCTATAAATTCCCAATACATCAGAGAGCCACCCAAAATACTTTTTCTGCTGTCGCAAGTTTCTGTTCTTCCGCGATCCCATCTAGAGGCCTTTTTCCGACACTTTGCCAGAAAGGGAATCGATCACGGAGGGCTTCTACATCAACCTTGCCGCCCTTCCGATAATGTGTGAGTAGTTTACCACAGACCTACGGGTTGGTAACTAGTAGCCAGATGGCTTATTCTCTCTCTTTGATCTTGAATACAATGCTCTCCTCGATGTTCTTGCACATCTATTCGGTGTAATCTTCTTTTGTGGTGTGTTTGTTGGGATCCAATGATTGTGGGTTTATGATCAGATTATTCATGAATATTAATCAAGTCTTCTCTGAATTATTTTATGCATGATTATTATAGCTTTGTATTTCTCTCTGATCTATCTGCTTGGTTTGGCCAACTAGATTGATTTATCTTGCAATGGGAGAGGTGCTTTGTGACCGGTTCAATCTTGGGTGCTCAATCCCAATGACAGAAGGGGACATGACATGTATGTGTATTGTTGCCATTAACGGGAAAACGATGGGGATTATTCACATTGATTGGGTTTACTTTGTCTACATCATGTCATCTTGCTTAAGGCATTACTCCATTTTTCATGAACTTAATACCCTAGATGCATGTTGGATAGCGGTTGATGGGTGGAGTAATAGTAGTAGATGCAGGCAGGAGTCGGTCTACTTGTCTCGGGCGTGATGCCTATATACATGATCATTGCCTTGAATATTGTCATAACTATGCGCTTTTCTATCAATTGCCCAACAGTAATTTGTTTACCCACCTTATGCTTTTTGTTCAAGAGAGAAGCCTCTAGTGAAAACTATGGCCCCCAGGTCTACTTTTATCATATATAAAATCCAAAAATACATTGCTGCAATTTATTTACAGTTATTTTATTTTATATTTTTATTTATCTATCTACCACTATCAGATTTGATCCTTGCAAATAGCCGCCAAGGGGATTGACAACCCTCTTGGTTGCGTTGGGTGCAAGTATTTGCTCTTTTGTGTGTAGGTGCTGCTAACGAGGTTTTGTGTGGTTCTCCTAATAGATTGATAACTTTGGTTCTTAACTAAGAGAAATACTTATCTCTACTATACTGCATCATCCTCTTCTCTTCGAGGAAATCCCAACACAGCTCACAAGTAGCAGTAAGAATATCTGGCGCCGTTGCCGGGGAGACATCACCAAAACCTATCAAGTACCTTCGCACAAACTATCATCTACTTGATCTTATTTGTATTTTCATTTGCCTCTTGTTTTCATCTCCCCCACTTCTAAAAGTTTTACAAAAACACACAAAAATTGTTTGCTCGTTTGCTTGCTTTTATTGCCTTCTTTTCAGCACTCAAAAACATAAAATGAAAGAAAAAATTTAAGATAAATATGGACCCTCATCCACTTCCTAATCTTTTCAAAAGATCCAATTATGATGAAACAATTGCTAGTGAGTTGAGTGCACTTGATTACCTCTATGAAGTTTTGCTTGAAAACCATGAATCGGAAAATTGTGCTGAAGTGTTCAAAGAAGAAATTTATAAAGTGATTCATGATAGCTCCTTGAATAAAAAGCATGATTGCAATGATGTTATTATAAATTCTATTAATTTCAATTGTGCAAACGATATGCAAAACTACAAGCTTGGGGGTGATGATTTTATTATTTCCACTACTTATTGTGATGATCATGATTGGGGTGATGCTTCTTATGACCTTGAAAATTTATTTAAGCCTCATGATGAATATGATACTGATAATAATATTTGCAATAATATTGAAAGTGGGTTTGCAAGAGTGTAAACTCTAGGAAAAGATAATCCCACATATTTGAAGAGTATTCAATCTTATGAAATTATTGATAAAAGTGGGTTTAAAGAGGTCATGACTTTAGTTGATGTTAATCCCACTATCTTAGAACACTGTAAGATTTTGATGCGTGTGGGTCATAAAGAGAATATTGCATATGATAGCTATATTTTTTTAATTTGAATATGATCCTATATGTAATTATTATGAGAGAGGAAAATATGGTTGTAGAAATTTTCATGTTACTAAATTACCTCTCGTTATGTTGAGATTGTCAATGTTTTATTCTTCTTCCTTGCATATGCTAGATATTTCTTGTCTTGATAATTTGTTTGCGTATAAAATGACTATGCATAGGAATTATGTTAGACATAAATGTGTTTGTCACGTGTCTTATGATGCTCTCATTGTGCTTCAATTCTTGTCGTTCATGTGAGCATCATTGAAATCTCAAAGCATATCTGAATGACTATAAAGGAAGAGCTTGTTGGGAGACAACTCGATAGTTATCACTTATATGTTTTTGAGTGTACACACAATTATGCTACTATTATGTTTGTGTTTTTGTGTTTAAATTATTTTTTGTGCCAGGTAAAGCCTTTGGGATGATTTGGTTCATAGTTGATTTGATTCTGTGAAAAAACAGAAACTTTTGCGCCCAGTAACATAATTGTTTAAATTCACTAGAACGTGATAAAATTCTGAATTTTTCACACATGATTGATATACAAATTCCCATGTTGTCCTAATTTTTTAGAAATGTTGGAGTTACATAAGTATTGAGTTTGTTCGGATAATTACAAATAGTTCTGTTTTTGACAGATTTTGTTTTCGTTGCATAGTTTGCTTGTTTTAATGAATCTATGTATTGTATCGGGGGGTATAAGC
This sequence comes from Aegilops tauschii subsp. strangulata, assembly GCF_002575655.3. Lineage (NCBI taxonomy): Eukaryota > Viridiplantae > Streptophyta > Magnoliopsida > Poales > Poaceae > Aegilops > Aegilops tauschii. The sequence continues at coordinate 235,083,504 of NC_053039.3, forward strand.
CATTGAGAAGTTAAACTATATTAGGTATTATGAAATAATAAAATATAAATGGGTTGATAACAGTACCTAAAGTTTATGATTTGCTTGTTATACTAATGGATCTCACGAGTTTTCTGTTGAGTTTTGTGTGCTGAAAATTTCAAGTTTTGGGTGAGATCGCGATGGATGAAGGAATAAGGAGTGGCAAGACCCTAAGCTTGGGGATGCCCAAGGCACCCCAAGGTAATATTCAAGGACACCCAAGACTCTAATCTTGGGGATGCTCTGGATGGCATCCCCTCTTTCTTCTGCCAACCATCGGTATATTACTTGGAGCTATATTTTTATTCATCACATGATATGAATTTTGCTTGGAGAGTCATGTATTATATGAGTATTTGCTTTGTTTGCTCTTTAGTTTGCCATAATCATCTTTTCTGGACAAACCTTTTGAGAGGGACACACATTTATTCATGATTTGTTAGAATACTCTATGTGCTTCACTTTTATCTTTTGAGCTAGCCAGTTGCTCTAGTACTTCACTTATGTCTTTTAGAGCACGGTGGTGGTTATATTTTAAAGAAATAGTTGCACTCTCATGCTTCACTTATATCATATTTAGAGTTTAATAAATAGTAATGGCAATACGCACGAGTTATGAAACTGGTCCTAATATGATAGGTATTCAAGAGGGATATAATAAAAACTTTCATGTAGATCATTGAATATTATAAGTTTGATTCCTTGCAATAGTTTTGAGATATAGAGATGGTAATATGTGGGGGTACTAGTGAATTTTTGTGGTTTAGTAAATATATTGGTGTTAGGGTTTGTGATTCCCAAAGCATACACGTATAGTCTACCGTTATGCGATGAAGTTGGAGGATGATTTATTATTGAGTGTCTACCTTATGAGTGGCGGTCGGGGACGGGCGATGGTCTTTATTAGAGCATTGTCCCAGTGAGGAAATAAATAAATAAAAATAAAGGCCAAAAATATACTAGAAAAAAAGAGGCCAAAAAGAGCCCACCAAAAAAATGAGAGAAAAAGAGAGAAGGGGCAATGTTACTATCTTTTTCCACACTTGTGCTTCAAAGTAGCAACATGTTTTCATATAGAGAGTCACCTATGTAGTCACTTTCATATACTAGCGGGAATTTTTCATTATAAAACTTGGCTTGTATATTCCGATGATGGGCTTCCTCAAATGCCCGAGGTCTTCATGAGAAAGCAAGTTGGATGCACACCCACTTAGTTTTCATGTTGAACTTTCATACACTTATAGCTCTTAGTGCACCCGTTGCATGGCAATCCCTACTCCTCACATTGACATCAATTGATGAGCATCTCCATAGCCCGTTGATTAGTCGTGTCGATGTGAGACTATCTTCCTTTTTTGACTTTCCCTTATTGATCTCTGTCACCGCATTCTATTCCACCCATAGTGTTATATCCATGACTCACACTCATATATTGCATGTGAGTTGAAAAGGCTAAAGCAAGTTAAAAAAAGTACGAACTAATTGCTCGGCTTGTCATCGGGGTTGTACATGATTAATACTTTGTGTTAGGAAGATCGAGCATGACAAGATTATATGATTTTGTAGGGATAGTGTTCTTTAGCATTTTTATTTTGAAAAGGCGTGATTGTTTGTTGGTATGCTTGAGTATTGGTGTCTTTATGTCAAATTATAGACTATTGCTTTGAATCATTTGGATGTAATTAATATTCATACCCTAAAAGAAAGATTACATGATGAACATGTTAGGTAGCATTCCACATCAAAATTTTCTATTTTTATCATTTACCTACTCGAGGACGAGCAGGGATTAAGCTTGGGGATGCTGATACGTCTCCAACGTATTTATAATTTTTGATTGTTCCATGCTATTATAGTATCAATCTTGGATATTTTATATGCAATTATATGCTATTTCATATCATTTTTGGGACTAACCTATTAACCTAGTGCCTAGTGTTAGTTGCTGTTTTTTTGTGCCTATTTTTGGTTTTCTAGAAAATCAGTACCAAACAGAGTCCAAACGCTATGAAACTTTTTGACGATTTTTTCTGGACATAAGAGACCCTGGAAAGGTGCTTTATCTTTGTATTTCTGTTTAATCTATCCGTTTGGTTTGGCGAACTAGACTGATTTATCTTCGGTGGGAGAGGTGCTTTGTAATGGGTTCTAATGACGGGCTTCCTCAAATGCCCGAGGTTTTCTAGAGCAAGCAAGTTGGATGCACACCTACTTAGTTTCAATTTTAAGCTTTCATACACTCATAGCTCTTAGTGCATCTGTTGCATGGCAATCCCTACTCCTTGCATTGACATCAATTGATGGGCATCTCTATAGCCTGTTGATTAGCCTCATCAACGTGAGACTTTCTCCTTTTTTTGTCTTCTCCAAATTAATCTCTACCACCGCATTCTGTTCCACCCATAGTGATATATTTGTGGCTTGCACTCATGTATTGTGTGGGGGTTGAAAAAGCTGAAGCGCGTTAAAAAGTATGAACCAATTGCTTGGCTGACACCGGGGTAGTGCATGATTTATGCTTTGTGTTAAGAAGATGGAGCATGACCAACCTATATGATTTTGTAGGGATAGCGTTCTTTAGCATTTATATTTTTAAGGGCATGATTGTTTGTTGGCATGCCTGACTATTAATGTATTTATGTCAAATTATAGACTATTGATTTGAATCATTCGGATCTAAATATTCGGACCATAAAAAGAAAGATTACATGATGAACATGTTAGGTAGCATTCCACGTCAAACAAACTGTTTTTATCATTTACCTACTCGAGGACGAGCAGGAATTAAGCTTGGGGTTGCTTTATACATCTCCAACGTATCTATAATTTTTGATTATTCCATGCTATTATAGAATCAATCTTGGATGTTTTATACGCAATTATATATCATTTTTTGGGACTAACCTATTAATCTAGTGCCCAGTGCCAGTTGCTGTTTTTTGCTTGTTTTTGGCTTTTTAGAAAATCAATATCAAACAGAGTCCATATGGAGAAAAAACTTTTGATTAATTTTTTCTGGACTAGAAGGGACCCTAGAAGGTTCGGGAGAAGACATGAAGAGCCACAGGGAGCGACAAGCTCAGGGGCGTGCCGACAAGCTTGTGGGCCCCTCGTGGCACCTCTTGACCTAATTCCACCTCTACAATTTCCCAAATATTCCCAATACATCAGAGAGCGACCCAAAATACTTTTTTCGTCACCGCAAGCCATAGGGAATAAATGGATCTTCAAGAAGAAGACTGACGCCGATGGTAATGTTACCGTCTACAAAGCTCGACTTGTCGCTAAAGGTTTTTGACAAGTTCAAGGGGTTGACTACGATGAGACCTTCTCACCCGTAGCAATGCTTAAGTCAGTCCGAAACATGTTAGCAATTAGCGCATTTTATGATTATGGAATTTGGCAAATGGAAGTAAAAATTGCATTCCTTAATGGATTTCTTAAAGAAGACTTGTATATTATGCAACCAGAAGGTTTTGTCGATCCTAAAGGTGCTAACAAAGTGTGAAAGCTACAGTGATCCATCTATGGACTAGTGCAAGCATCTCGGAGTTGGAATATACGCTTTGATGAGGTGATCAAAGCATATGGTTTTATACAGACTTTCGGTGAAGCCTGTATTTACAAGAAAGTGAGTGGGAGCTCTGTAGCATTTCTAATATTATATGTAGATGACATATTATTGATTGGAAATGATGAATTTCTGGATAGCATAAAAGGATACTTGAATAAGAGTTTTCCAGTGAAAGACCTCGGTGAAGCTGCTTATATATTGGGCATCAAGATCTATAGAGATAGATCAAGACGCTTAATAGGACTTTCACAAAGCACATACCTTGACAAAGTTTTGAAGAAGTGCAAAATGGATCAGTCAAAGAAAGGGTTCTTGCCTGTGTTGCAAGGTGTGAAGTTGAGTCAGACTCAAAGCCCGACCACTGCAGAAGATAGAGAGAAAATGAAAGTCATTCCCTATGCCTCAGCCATAGGTTCCATCATGTATGCTATGCTGTGTATCAGACCTGATGTGTGCCTTGCCATAAGTTTGGCAGGGGGGTATCAAAGTAATCTAGGAGTGGATCACTGGACAGCGGTCAAGAACATCCTGAAGTACCTGAGGAGGACAAAGGATATGTTTCTCGTTTATGGAGGTGACAAAGAGCTCATGGTAAATGGTTACGTCGATGCTTGCTTTGACACTGATCCGGATGACTCTAAGTCACAAACAGGATACGTATTTATATTGAATGGTGGAGCTGTCAGTTGGTGCAGTTCCAAGCAGAGCGTCGTGGCAGGATCTACGTGTGAAGCGGAGTACATAGCTGCTTCAGAAGCAGCAAATGAAGGAGTCTGGATGAAGGAGTTCATATCCGATCTAGGTGTAATACCTAGTGCATCGGATCCAATGAAAATCTTTTGTGACAATACTGGAGCGATTGCCTTGGCAAAGGAATCCAGATTTCATAAGAGAACCAAACACATCAAGAGACGCTTCAACTCCATCCATGAACAAGTCAAGGAGGGAGACATAGAGATTTGCAAAATACATACGGATCTGAATGTAGCAGACCCGTTGACTAAGCCTCTTCCGTGAGCAAAACATGATCAGCACCAAGACTCCATGGGTGTTAGATTCATTGCAATGTAATCTAGATTATTGACTCTAGTGCAAGTGGGAGACTAAAGGAAATATGCCCTAGAGGCAATAATAAAATTGTTATTTTATATTTCCTTATTCGTGATAAAGGTTTATTATTCATGCTAGAATTGTATTGATCGGAAACCTTGATACATGTGTGAATACATACACAAACACTGTGTCCCTAGTGAGCCTCTACTAGACCAGCTCGTTGATCAAAGATGGTTAAGGTTTCCAAACCATGGACATGAGTTGTCATTTGATAACGGGATCACATCATTAGGGAAATGATGTGATGGACAGAACAGTATGTAGTAATCTGGATAGTTCAAATACTTTTGTAACTCCAAAAATTCTAAAAACTTAGGACAACAGGGGCAATTTGTATATCAATCTTGTGTAAAAATTTCAAAATTTTATCACGCTTATGTGATTTTTAAAAATTCTGGGACTGGGCGCCAAAGTTTCTGTTTTTCAGCAAGATCAAGTCAACTATCACCGTAAGCAATCCCAAAGGTCTTACTTGGCACAAACACTAATTAAAACACAAAACCACATCTAACCAGAGGCTAGATGAAATATTTATTGCAAAACAGCAAGTAAAAAAATTGGGTTGTCTCCCAACGAGTGCTTTTCTTTAAAGCCTTTTAGCTAGGCGTTGATAATTTTAATGATGCTCACGTGAAATACAAGAATTGAAGCACAAAGAGAGCATCATAAAGTACGCAAAAAACACATCTAAGTCTAACATACTTCCTATGCATAGGCATCTTATAGGCAAACAAATTATCAAGGCAAGCAAATCCTAGCATATGCAAAGAAGAAGAAAGAGACAATAGCAATCTCAACATAACGAGAGGTAATTTTGTAACATGAAAATTTCTACAACCATATTTTCCTCTCTCATAATAATTACATGTAGGATCATAATCAAATTAAAAAATATAACTATCACATAAAATTTTCTCTTCATGATCCACATGCATGCAAAGTTGACACTCTTCTGAAATAGTGGGATTATCATAAAATGAAGTCATGACCTCTCTGAACCCACTTTTATCAAAAAATTCATAAGATTGAATATTCTCCAAATATGTGGGATCTAAAGTCGACACTCTTCCAAACCCACTTTCAATATTATTGCAAACATTATTATCAATCTCATATTCATCATGGGGCTTAAATAAATTTTCAAGATCATAAGAAAAATCACCCCAATCATGATCATTGCAACAAGTAGTAGACATAGCAAAATTAGCATCCCCAAGCTTAGGGTTTTGTATATCATTAACATAATTGACATTAATAGAATTTATAATAACATCATTGCAATCATGCTTTATATTCAAGGAGCTATCGCGAATCACTTCATAAATTTCTTCTTTTAACACTTCATCACAACTTTCAGATTCACGAATTTCAAGCAAAACTTCATAAAGATAATCTAGTGCACTCAACTCACTAGCAATAGGTTCATCATAATTGGATCTCTTAAAAAGATTAGCAAGTGGATGAGGATCCATAAACTCTTTGGTTTCTGATTTTCAATAAATACAAAATTATTCCAACCAAACAAGCAAACAAACCAAGTAAGACATAAGGGCACACAAAAAGATGAACGGAAGAGGGGCGAAGAAAAGACAAATCTTTTTGAAAATCATTTTAGAATTGGGGGAGAGGGAAACAAGAGGCGAATGGCGAATAATGTAATGCAAGAGGTGAGAGTTTATGATGGGTACTTGGTATGTCTTGACTTGGCGTAGCTCTCCCCGGCAACGGCGCCATAAATTGGCAAGTTGACGGGAGATCAAATCTTGACTTGACTTGGCGTAAATCTCCCCAGCAACGACGCCAGTAATTCTTTCTGCTACCTCTTGAGCTTGCGTTGGTTTTTTCCTTGAAGAGGAAAGGGTGATGCAGCAAAGTAGAGTAAGTATTTCCCTCAGTTTTGAGAACCAAGGTATCAATCCAGTAGGAGAAAACGCACAAGTCACCGAATACCTGCACAAACAAACACCAACTTGCACCCAACGCGATAAAGGGGTTGTCAATCCCTTCACGGTTATTTGCAAAGTGAGATCTGATAGAGATGGATAAACGGTAAAGTAATATTTTTGGTATTTTTGGTTTATGGAACGGAAAGTAAAAGATTTCAAAGGAAGTAAATAGGAAACTAAAACTGTAGATCGGAAACTTATATGATGGAAAATAGACCCGGGGCCATAGGTTCCACTAGAGGCTTCTCTCAAGATAGAAAATATTACGGTGGGTGAAGAAATTACTGTCGAGCAATTGATAGAAAAGCGCAAAGTTGTGACGATATCTAAGGCAACGATCATGAATATAGGCATCACGTCCGTGTCAAGTAGACCGAAACGATTCTGCATCTACTACTATTACTCCACACATCGACCGACTCCTGCCTGCATCTAGAGTATTAAGTTCATAAGAACAGAGTAACGCATTAAGTAAGATGACATGATGTAGCAGGATAAACTCAAGCAATATGATGAAAACCCCATCTTGTTATCCTCGATGGCAACAATACAATACGTGTCGGTTCCCCTTCTGTCACTAGGATCGAGCACCACAAGATTGGACCCAAAGCTAAGCACTTCTCCCATTGTAAGAAAAACCAATCTAGTTGGCCAAACCAAATCAATAGTTCGAAGACACTTGCAAAGATATCAAATCATGCATATAAGAATTCAGAGAAGATTCAAATAATATTCATAGATAAGTTGATCATAAATCCACAATTCATCGGATCTTGGCAAACACACCGCAAAAGAGTATTACATCGGATAGATCTCCAAGAACATCGAGGAGAACATGGTATTGAGAATCAAAGAGAGAGAGAAGAAGCCATCTAGCTACTAGCTATGGACCCGTAGGTCTGAGCTAAACTACTCACGCTTCATTGGAGAGGCAATGGTGTTGATGTAGAAGCCCTCCGTGATCGAATCCTCCTCCGACAAGACACCGGAAAAGGCCCCTAGATGGGATCTCACGGGTACAGAAGGTTGCGACGGTGGAAAAGTGTTTTCGTGGCTCTCCTAGTAGGTTTGGGAATATTTGAGAATATATAGGCGGAAGAAATAGGTCGGTGGAGTCACGAGGGGCCCGCAAGGGTGGGGGCGCGCCCTCCGACCTTGTCGGTGCCTCGTGGCTTCCGTGACATGCACTCCAAGTCCTCTGGATGTCTTCTAGTCCAAGAAAAATCATCGCAAAAGTTTCATTCCGTTTGGTATTCCTTTTCTGCGAAACTCTAAAACAAGGAAAAAAACAGAAACCTGCACTGGGCTCTAGGTTAATAGGTTAGTCCCAAAAATAATATAAAATAACATATTAATGCATATAAAACATCCAAAATAGATAATATAATAGCACGGAACAATAAAAAATTATAGATACGTCAGAGACGTATCAGTCACAACGTAACTGGGTGATTAGAAAGATGCTCTACAGGTATCTCCGAAGGTGTTTGTTGAGTTGGCATAGATCGAGATTAGAATTTGTCACTCCGAGTATCGGAGATGTATCTTTGGGCCCTCTCGGTAATACACATCATAAGCTTGCAAGCAAACGACTAAGGATTTGGTCACGAGGTGATCTATTACAGAACGAGTAAAGAGACTTGCCAGTAACGAGATTGAACTAGGTATGAAGATACCGACGATCGAATCTCGGGCAAGTAACATACCAATGGACAAAGGGAATTACGTATGTTGTCATAACAGTTCAACCGATAAAGATCTTCATAGAATATGTAGGATCCAATATGAGCATCCAGGTTCCGCTATTGTTTATTGACCAAAGAGGTGTCTCGGTCATGTCTACATATTTCTCGAACCCGTAGGGTCCGCACGCTTAATGTTCGATGACGATATAGTATTATCTCAGTTATGTGATTTAGTAACCGAATGTTGTTCGGAGTCCTAGATGAGATCACAGACATGATGAGGAGTCTCTAAATTGTCGAGAGGTAAAGATTGATATATAGGATGATAGTATTCGGACACCGGAAGTGTTCCGGAGGGTACCAGGTACATATTGGGTCACTGGAAGGGGTTCCGGGCACCCCCGGCAAAAGATATGGGCCTTATGGGCCAAGAGGGGAAACGCACCAGCCACCAGGGCCTGGTGCGCTCCCCATATGGGCCGAACCAGGGGGAGAAGGAAAGAGGGGAAGGGAAAGGAAAGGGGGGATTCGGCCTCCCCCTTCCCTTTCTCCCCCTCCTCTTTCCTTCCCCCTCAGGCTAATATGGAAAGGGGGGCGCGGCCAAGGGGGAACCCAAGTAGGATTCGGTCCTACTTGGGGCGCCTCCTGGTCTCTCCCTTCCCCCTCCCACCCATATATATGGGGGGGCGCCCCAAGCAAACAAAAGACAATTGCCTAGCCGTGTGCGGCGCCCCCCTCCACCGTTCACACCCCCGGTCATATTTTTGTAGTGCTTAGGCGAAGCCCTGCGAGGATCACTTCACCATGCCATCGTGCTGACGGAACTCATCTACAACCTCGACAACTTTCTGGATCAAGAAGGCGAGGGACGTCACCGAGCTGAACGTGTGCAGAACACGGAGGTGCCGTGCGTTCGGTACTTGATCGGTTGACGTGAGAAGAAGTTCGACTACATCAACCGCGTTGTGAAACGCTTCCGCTTACGGTCTATGAGGGTACATAGACACACTCTCCCCCTCATTGCTATGCATCTCCATGGATATATCATTGCGTGTGCGTAGACATTTTTTTGTTCTCCATGCAACGATTCCCAACAGTGCCATCATGTGCCACGTCTATGCGTAGATGATATGCACGAGTAGAACACAAAGAGTTGTGGGCGGTGAAAGTCATACTGCTTACCACCAACGTCTTATTTTGATTCGGCGGTATTTTGGGATGAAGCGGCCCTGACCAACCTTACATGTCCATGCACATGAGACCAGTTCCACCAACAGACATGCAACTAGTTTTGCATAAAGGTGGCTGGCGGGTGTCTGTTTCTCCTACTTTAGTTGAATCAAATTTGACTGCGCGAACAGTCCTTGAAGAAGGTTAAAACAACAAACTTGACGAAACACCATTGTGGTTTTATGCATAGGTAAGAACGGTTCTTGCTAGAAGCCCGTAGCAGCCACGTACAACTTGCAACAACAAAGTAGAGGATGTCTAACTTGTTTTTGCAGGGCATGTTGTGATGTGATATGGTCAAGACATGATGTGATAAACGTTATTGTATGAGATGATCATGTTTTGTAAGATATCTGACAACCGGCAAGAGCCTTATGGTTGTCTCTTTATTGTATGAAATGCAAACGCCATGTAATTGCTTTACTTTATCACTATGCGTTAGCGATAGTTGTAGAAGCAATAGTTGGCGAGACGACCACGATGCTACGATGGAGATCAAGGTGTCAAGCTGGTGACGATGGAGATCATGATGATGCTTTGGAGATGGAGATCAAAAGCACAAGATGATGATGACCATGTCATGTCACATATTTTGATTGCATGTGATGTTTATCTTTTATGCATCTTATTTTGCTTAGTACGGAGGTAGCATTATAAGATGATCCCTTCACTAAATTTCAAGGTAAAAGTGTTCTCCCTAAGTATGCACCATTTCTACAGTTCGTCGTGTTGAGACACCATGTGATGATCGGGTATGATAGACTCTACGTTCACATACAACGGGTGCAAGACAATTTTTCACATGCGGAATACTTGGGTTATTGACGAGCCTAGCATGTATAGACATGGCCTCGGAACACTAGAGACCGAAAGGTCGAACATGAATCATATAGTAGATATGATCAACATAGAGATGTTCACCATTGATGACTACTCCATCTCACGTGATGATCATACATGGATTAGTTGATTTGGATCACGTATCACTTAGATGACTTGAGGGATGTCTATTTAAGTGGGAGTTCTTAAGTAATTCGATTAATTGAACTTAATTTATCATGAACTTAGTTCTGATAGTATTTGCATATCTATGTTGTAGATTAATGGCCCGTGCTACCCTTCCCCTGAATTTTAATGCGTTCCTGGAGAAAGCTAAGTTGAAAGATGATGGTAGCAACTACACGGACTGGGTCCGTAACTTGAGGATTATCCTCATTGCTGCATAGAAGAATTATGTCCTTGATGCACCGCTAGGTGAAAGGCCTGCTGCAGGAGCAGATGCTAATGTTTTGAACGTCTGGCAAGCTAAATCTGATGACTACTCGATAGTTCAGTGTGCCATGCTTTATGGCTTAGAATTGGGTCTTCAAAGACATTTTGAACGTCATGGAGCATATGAGATGCTCCAGGAATTGAAGTTAATATTTCAAGCAAATTCCCGAGTTGAGAGATATGAAGTCTCCAACAAGTTCTATAGCTGCAAGTTGGAGGAGAATAGTTCTGTCAGTGAACACATACTCGGAATGTCTGGATATCATAATCACTTGACTTAGCTGGGAGTTAATCTTCTTGATGATAGTGTTATTGACAGAGTTCTTCAATCAATGCCACAAAGCTACAAAGGCTTCGTGATGAACTATAATATGCAAGGGATGGACAAGACAATTCCCAAGCTCTTCGCAATGCTCAAAGCTGCGGAGGTAGAAATCAAGAAGGAGCACAAGTGTTGATGGTTAACAAGACCAGTAGTTTCAAGAAAAAGGGCAAGGGAAAGAAGGGGAACTTAAAGAAGAATAGCAAGCAAGTTGCCACTCCCGGGAAGAAGCCCAAAGCTGGACCTAAACCTGAAACTGAGTGCTTCTACTGCAAAGAGATTGGTCACTGGAAGCGGAACTGCCGCAAGTATTTGGCGGATAAGAAGGATGGCAAAGTGAACAAAGGTATATTTGCTATACATGTTATTGATGTTTACCTTACTAATGCTCGTAGTAGCGCCTGGGTATTTGATACTAGTTCAGTTGCTCATATTTGTAACTCGAAATAGGAGCTACGGATTAAACAAAGATTGGCTAAGGACGAGGTGACGATGCGCGTCGGGAATGGTTCCAAGGTCGATGTGATCGCCGTCGGCACGCTACCTCTACATCTACCTTCGGGGTTAGTTTTAGACCTGAATAATTGTTATTTGGTGCCAGCGTTGAGCATGAACATTATATCTGGATCTTGTTTAGTGCGAGACGGTTATTCATTTAAATTAGGGAATAATGGTTGTTCTATTTATATGAGTAATATCTTTTATGGTCATGCACCCTTGAAGAGTGGTCTATTTTTATTGAATCTCGATTGTAGTGATACACATATTCATAATATTGATGCCAAAAGATGCAAAGTTGATAATGATAGTGCAACATATTTGTGGCACTGTCGTTTAGGTCATATTGGTGTAAAGCGCATGAAGAAACTCCATGCAGATGGACTTTTGGAATCACTTGATTATGAATTATGTGATACTTGCGAACCATGCCTCATGGGAAAGATGACTGAAACTCCGTTCTCCGGAACAATGGAGCGAGCCAATGACTTATTGGAAATAATACATACCGATGTATGCGGTCCGATGAGTATTGAGGCACACGGCGGGTATCGTTATTTTCTGACCTTCACAGATGATTTGAGCAGATATGGGTATATCTACTTAATGAAACACAAGTCTGAAACATTTGAAAAGTTCAAAGAATTTCAGAGTGAAGTAGAGAATCATCGTAACAAGAAAATAAAATTTCTAGGATCTGATCGCGGAGGCGAATATTTGACTTACAAGTTTGGCCTTCATTTAAGACAATGTGCAATAGTTTCACAACTCACGCCACCTGGAACACCACAACAAAATGGTGTGTCCGAACATTGTAACCGTACTTTATTAGATATGGTGCGATCTATGATGTCTCTTACCGATTTACCACTATCGTTTTGGGGTTATGCATTAGAGACAGCTGCATTCATGTTAAATAGGGAACCATCTAAATCCGTTGAGACGACACTGTATGAACGGTGGTTTGGCAAGAAACCTAAGTTGTCATTTCTTAAAGTTTGGGGTTGCGACACTTATGTCAAAAGGCTTCAGCCTGATAAGCTCGAACCCAAATCAGAGAAGTGCGTCTTCATAGTATACCCTAAGGAAACAATTGGGTACACCTTCTACCACAGATCCGAAGGCAAGATCTTTGTTGCCAAGAATGGAACCTTTCTAGAGAAGGAGTTTCTCTCGAAAGAAGTGAGTGGGAGGAAAGTAGAACTTGATGAGGTAATCGTACCTTCTCTCGAATTGGAAAGTAGCACATCAGAAAAATCTGTTCCCGTGATGCCTACACCAACTAGAGAGGAAGCTAATGATGATGATCATGAAACTTCAGATCAAGTTGCTACTGGACCTCGTAGGTCGAACAGAGCATGTTCCGCACCAGAGTGGTATTGTAATCCTGTTCTGGAAGTCATGTTACTAGACCATGGCGAACCTACGAACTACGAAGAAGCTATGATGAGCCCAGATTCTGACAGATGGATTGAGGCCATGAAATCTGAGATAGGATCCATGTATGAGAACAAAGTATGGACTTTGGTGGACTTGCCTGATGATCGGCAAGCCATAGAGAATAAATGGATCTTCAAGAAGAAGACTGACGCTGATGGTAATGTTACCGTCTACAAAGCTTGACTTGTCGCAAAAGGTTTTCGACAAGTTCAAGGGGTTGACCACAATGAGACGTTCTCACTCGTAACAATGCTTAAGTCAGTCCGAATCATGTTAGCAATTGCCGCATTTTATGATTATGGAATTTGGCAAATGGACGTCAAAACTGCATTCTTAAATGGATTTCCTAAAGAATGGTTGTATATGATGCAACTAGAAGGTTTTGTCGATCCTAAAGGTGCTAACAAAGTGTGCAAGCTCCAGCAATCCATCTATGGACTGGTGTAAGCATCTCGAAGTTGGAATATACGCTTTGATGAGGTGATCAAAGCATATGGTCTTATAGAGAATTTTGGTGAAGCATGTATTTACAAGAAAGTGAGTGGGAGCTCTGTAGCATTTCTAATATTATATGTAGATGACATATTGTTGATTGGAAATGATGTAGAATTTCTGGATAGCATAAAAGGATACTTGAATAAGAGTTTTTCAATGAAAGACCTTGGTGAAGCTGCTTATATATTGGGCATCAAGATCTATAGAGATAGATCAAGACGCTTAATAGGACTTTCACAAAACACATGCCTTGACAAAGTTTTGAAGAAGTGCAAAATGGACCAGTCAAAGAAAGTGTTCTTGCCTGTGGTTCAAGGTGTGAAGTTGAGTCAAAGTCAAAGCCCAACCACTGCAAAATATAGAGAGAAACTGAAAGTCATTCCCTATGCCTCACCCATAGGTTCTATCATGTATGCTATGCTGTGTACCAGACCTGATGTGTGCCTTGCCATAAGTTTGGCAGGGAGGTAGCAAAGAAATCTAGGAGTGGATCATTGGACAGCGGTCAAGAACATCCTGAAGTACCTGAAAAGGACAAAGGATATGTTTCTCATTTATGGAGGTGACAAAGAGCTCGTCGTAAATGGTTACGTCGATGCTAGTTTTGACACTGGTCCGGATGACTCTAAGTTACAAACCGGATACGTATTTATATTGAATGGTGGAGCTGTCAGTTGGTGCAGTTCCAAGCAGAGCGTCATGGCAGGATCTACATGTGAAGCGGAGTACATAGCTGCTTCAGAAGCAGCAAATGAAGGAGTTTGGATGAAGGAGTTCATATCCGATCTAGGTGTAATACCTAGTGCATCCGGTCCAATGAAAATCTTTTGTGACAATGCAAGAGCGATTGCCTTGGCAAAGGAATCCAGATTTCACAAGAGAACCAAACACATCAAGAGACGCTTCAACTCCATCCATGAACAAGTCAAGGAGGGAGACATAGATATTCGCAAAATACATACGGATCTGAATGTAGCAGACCCGTTGACTAAGCCTCTTCCGCGAGCAAAACATGACCAGGACCAAGACTCCATGGGTGTTAGATTCATTGCAATGTAATCCAGATTATTGACTCTAGTGCAAGTGGGAGACTAAAGGAAATATGCCCTAGAGGCAATAATAAAGTTGTTATTTTATATTTCCTTATTCATGATAAAGGTTTATTATTCATGCTAGAATTGTATTGATCGGAAACCTTGATACATGTGTGAATATATACACAAACATTGTGTCCCTAGTGAGCCTCTACTAGACTAGCTCGTTGATCAAAGATGGTTTTGATTTCCTAACCATGGACATGAGTTGTCATTTGATAACGGGATCACATCATTAGGGGAATGATGTGATGGACAAGACCCATCCGTTAGCTTAGCATAATGATAATTCAGTTTTGTTGCTATGTCAAATACATATTCCTTCGACTATGTGATTATGCAACTCCCGATACCGGAGGAATGCCTTGTGTGCTATCAAACGTCACAACGTAACCGGGTGATTATAAAGATGCTCTACAGGTATCTCCGAAGGTGTTTCTTGAGTTGGCATAGATGGAGATTAGGATTTGTCACTCCGAGTATCACAGAGGTATCTCTGGGCCCTCTCGGTAATACACATCATAAGCTTACAAGCAAACGGCTAAGGAGTTGGTCACGAGGTGATGTATTACAGAATGATTAAAGAGACTTGCCGGTAACGAGATTGAACTAGGTATGAAGATACCGACGATCGAATCTCGGGCAAGTAACATATCGATGGACAAAGGGAATTACGTATGTTGTCATGACGGTTCGACGATAAAGATCTTCGTAGAATATGTAGGAACCAATATGAGCATCCAGGTTCCGCTATTGGTTATTGACCAGAGAGGTGTCTCGGTCATGTCTACATAGTTCTCGAACCCGTAGGGTCCGCACGCTTAACGTTCGATGACGATATAGTATTATATGAGTTATGTGATTTAGTGACTGATTGTTGTTTGGAGTCCCGGATGAGATAACGAACATGACGAGGAGTCTCAAAATGGTCGAGAGGTAAAGATTGATATATAGGACGATAGTATTCGGACACCAGAAGTGTTTCGGAGGGTACCGGGTACATATCGGGTCACCGGAAGGGGTTCCGGGCACCCCCAGCAAAAGATATGGGCCAAGAGGGGAAACGCACCAGCCACTAGGGGCTGGTGCGCCCCCCATATGGGCCGAACTAGGGGGAGAAGGAAAGATGGGAAGGGAAAGGAATGGGGGGATTCGGCCTCCCCCTTCCCTTTCTCCCCCTCCTCTTTCCTTCCCCTCCGGCTAATATGGAATGGGGGCGCGGCCAAGGGGGAACCCAAGTAGGATTCAGTCCTACTTGGGGTGCCTCCTGGCCTCTCCCGTCCCCCTCCCACCTATATATATGTGGGGGGCACCCCTAGCACACACCGGACAATTGCCTAGCCGTGTGCAGGTGAAGCCCTGCGAGGATCACTTCACCATAACCGTCACCACGCTGTCATGGTGATGGAACTCATCTACTATCTCGACAACTTGTTGGATCAAGAAGGTGAGGGACGTCACCGAGCTGAACTTGTGCAGAACGCGGAGGTGTCGTGCGTTCGTACTTGATCGGTTGACGTGAGAAGAAGTTCGACTACATCAACCGCGTTGTGAAACGTTTCCGCTTACGGTCTACGAGGGTACGTAGACACACACTCCCCCTCATTGTTATGCATCTCCAAGGATAGATCAGTGCGTGTGCATAGAATTTTTTTGTTTTCCATGCAATGATTCCCAACACCTGGAATCTTAGAGAGGGGATGAGAGGATGGAGCAGTGGCCCACAAGGCACCAGGGCGCGCCCAGGGGGAAGGGCGCACCCTGGTGGCTCATGGGGCCCATGTAGCTCCGTTTGACCTAACTCCGCCTCTAAAAATTCTCTCAAATCGGGAAACCAACAGAGGAGTCCATGAAGTACTTTTTCTACCCCCGCAAGTTCCTGTTCTCGAGAGATCCCATCTGGAGGCCTTTTCCGACACTCTGCTGGAGGGGCAATTGACCACGGAGGGGCTCTACATCAACCTTGCTCCCTTTGAATGATGCGTGAGTAGTTTACCACAGACCTATGGGTCTGTAATTAGTAGCTAGATCGCTTCTTCTCTCTATTTGATCTTGAATACAATGTTCTCCTCGATGTTCTTGGAGTTCTATCCGATGTAATCACTTTTTGCGGTGTGTTTGTTGGGATCCGATGAATTGTGAGTTTATGATCAGATTATCCATGAATATTATTTGAGTTTTTACTGAACTCTTTTATGCATGATTATTATAGCTTCGTATTTCACTCCAATCTATGATTTGGTTTGGCCAACTAGATTGATTTATCTTGCATTGGGAGAGGTGCTTTGTAAATGGTTCGATCTTGCGGTGCTCAATCCCAGTGACAGAAAGGGACATGACACGTATTGTATCATTACTATTAAGTATAAAAAGATGGGGTTTATTCATATGTGAGTTTACTTTGTCTACATCTTGTGATCTTGCTTAAGGCATTACCCCGTTCTTTATGAACGTAATACTCTAGGTGCATGCTGGATAGCGGTCGATGTGTGGAGTAATAGGAGTCGGTCTACTTGACACGGACATGATACCTATATTCATGATCACTGCCTTGGATATCGTCATAACTTTGCGCTTTTCTATCAATTGCTCGACAGTAATTTATTCACCCACCGTATTATTTTCTTTCAAGAGAGAATCCTCTAGTGAAACCTATGGCCCCCGGGTCTATTTTCCATCATATATTTTCAGATCTATAAACCAAAAAACCCAAAAATACCTTGCTGCAATTTATTTATTTTTACTTTGTTTTATGTTTTAGTAAATTTTTATATCTATCTCTATCAGATCTCATCCTTGCAAGTGACCGTGAAGGGATTGACAACCCCTTTATCGCGTTGGGTGCAAGTGTTTGATTGTTTGTGCAGGTGCATAGATTGGAGACTTGCGTGTACCTCCTACTGGATTGATACCTTGGTTCTCAAACTGAGGGAAATACTTATCTCTACTTTGCTGCATCACCCTTTCCTCTTCAAGGAAAAAACCGACGCAAGCTCAAGAAGTAGCAACCGCCTATAATGTGTCTAGAATGGAAGATATCGGGAATTCTTGATCGTTTTCGTTGACAGGAAAAGCATGCCTCTCAAAATAATTTTATCTCTCTAATTTAAGCCTTGAGCTCGGGCACCTCTACAAATATCTGCTTCCCTCTGCAAAGGGCCAACTAGAGAGTCTTCATCTTCTCTTACAAAGCACCAACTAGAGATCACTATTGTCATACTTGTGCATTGGGTGTAGCTAATATTGAGTGTGTTTCATGAATGGATCAATTAATGATTGAGCATAATGGGCTAGGGATAACTTTCTTTAGCGTTGATATTTTGAAAGGCATGGTTGCTTGTTAGTATGCTTGAGTATTTATGTCTTTATGTCAAACTATAGAGTATTGCTTTGAATCATTCAAGTCCAAATGTCCATGCTACAAAAGAAAAGATTACATGATGAATATGATAGGTAGCATTCCACATCAAAAATTCTGTTTTTGTCATTTACCTACTCAAGGACGAGCATGAATTAAGCTTGGGGATGCTTGATACATCTCCAACGTATCTATAATTTTTTATTGTTCCATCCTATTATAGTATCAATCTTGGATGTTTTATATACACTTACAAGCACTTATATATCATTTTTTGGGACTAACCTATTAACTTAGTGCCCACTGCCAGTTGCTGTTTTTTTGCCTGTTTTTGGTTTTTTAGAATATCAGTACCAAATGAAGTCCAAATGTCATGAAACTTTTTGGAGATTTTATCTGGACATAAGAGACCCTGGAAGCTTTGGGAGGGGACGAGAAGTTGGAGCAGCGGCCCATGATGCACCAGGGCATGCCCAGGGGGGTAGGGCGCACCCTGGTGGTTCATGGGGCCCATGTAGCTCCGTTTGATTTAACTCCCCCTCTATAAATTCTCTAAAATTGGAAACCAACAAAGGAGTCCATGAAATACTTTTTTCGCCGCCGCAAGTTCCTGTTCTCGAGAGATCCCATCTGGAGGCCTTTTTCGGCACTCCACCGGAGGGGGAATGGATCACGGAGGAGCTCTACATCAACCTTGCTGCCCTTCCGATGATGCGTGAGTAGTTTACCACAGACCTACGGGTCCATAGTTAGTAGCTAGATGGCTTCTTCTCTCTATTTGATCTTCAATACAATGTTATCCTCAATGTTCTTGGAGTTCTATCCGATGTAATCACTTTTTGTGGTTTGTTTGTTGGGATCTGATGAATTGTGAGTTTATGATCAGATTATCGATGAATATTATTTGAGTTTTCTCTGAACTCTTTTGCATGATTATTATAGCTTCGTATTTCTCTCCGACCTATTGATTTGGTTTGGCCAACTAGATTAATTTATCTTGCAATGGGAGAGGTGCTTTGCAATGGGTTCAATCTTGCGGTGCTCAATCTCGGTGACAGAAAGGGACATGACACCTATTGTATCATTGTTGTTAAGGATGAAAAGATGGGGTTTATTCATACGTGAGTTTACTTTTTTCTACATCATGTGATCTTGCTTAAGGCATTACTCCGTTCTTTATGAACTTAATACTCTAGATGCATGCTGGATAGCGGTCGATGTGTGGAGTAATAGTAGTAGATGCAGAATCGTTCGTTCTACTTGTCTCGGTCATGATGCCTATATGCATGATCATTGATGTCTACTACGCAACTTTATTCTTGTAGACACGTGTTGGGCCTCCAAGCGCAGAGTTTTGTAGGTCAGTAGCAATTTTCCCTCAAGTGGATGACCTAAGGTTTATCAATCCGTGGGAGGTGTAGTATGAAGATAGTCTCTCTCAAACAACCCTGCAACCAAATACAAGAAATCTCTTGTGTCCCCAACACACCCAATACAATGGCAAATTGTATAGGTGGACTAGTTCGGCGAAGAGATGGTGATAAAAGTGTAATATTGATGGTAGAAATAGATTTTTATAATCTGAATAAATAAAAACAGCAAGGTAGCAAATAGTAAATGGGCACAAAAACGGTATTGCAATGCTTGAAAATGAGGCCTAGGGTCCGTACTTTTGCTAGTGCAATCTCTCAACAGTGCTAATATAATTGGATCATATAACCGCCCCTCAAAGTGCGATGAAGAATCACTCCAAAGTTCCTATCTAATGGAGAACATAAGACGAAATTGTTTGTAGGGTATGAAACCACCTCAAAGCTATTCTTTCCGATCAATCTATCCTAGAGTTCGTACTAAAATAACACCAAGCTATTCTTTCCAATCGATCTAACCAAGAGTTCGTACTAAAATAACACCAAAGCAAATTCAGATTCATAATATTCAATCCAACACAAAGAACTTCACTGAGTGCCCCAAGATTTCTACCGGAGAAACAAAGTCAAGAACGTGCATCAACCCCTATGCATAGATTACCCCAATGTCACCTCGGGAATTTGCAAGTTGAATGCCAAAACATACATCAAGTGAATCAATACGATACCCCATTGTCACCACGAGTATTCATATGCAAGACATATATCAAGTGTTCTCAAATCCATAAAAGTATTCAATCCGATAACAACGAAATCTCAAAGGGAAAACTCAATTCACAACAAGATAGAGAGGGGAAAATACCATATGATCTGACTATATTAACAAGGCCCGCGATACATCAAGATCGTGACATCTCAAGAACACGAGAGAGAGAGATTGAACACATAGCTACTGGTATAAACCCTCAGCCCCGAGGGTGGACTACTCCCTCCTCATCGTGGTGGCCGCCGAGATGATGAAGATGGCCACCGGAGATGATTCCCCCTCCAGCAGGGTGCCGGAACGGGGTCTAGATTGGTTTTCAGCGGCTACAGACGCCTGCGGCGGCGGAACTTCTGATCTAGGTTAACCCCGAAGGGTTTCAGAATATTTGGGAATTTATAGTGCAAAGAGGGGGTGCGGGAGGCCACCGAGGTGGGCACAACCCACCTGGGCGCGCCAGGGGGCCCTGGCGCGCCCTGGTGGGTTGTGCCCCACTCGGGGCACCCCCAGGTGCTTCTTTGGCCCACTGTTGGTCTTCTGGTCCACAAAAAATCTTCGTGAAGTTTCGTTGTATTTCGACTCTGTTTGGTATTGATTTCCTGCGATGTAAAAAACAAGCAAAAAACAGCAACTGGCACTGGGCACTGGGTCAATAGGTTAGTCCCAAAAAATGATATAAAGTTGCTATAAAATGATTGTAAAACATCCAAGAATGATAAAATAACAGCATGAATACTTCATAAATTATAGATATGTTGGAGACGTATCAACATCCCCAAGCTTAATTCCCACTCGTCCTCGAGTAGGTAAATGATAAAAGAAATAATTTATGAAGTGTGAATGCTAGCAAAGTGCACAAGTTTGATCAATGACAATTTCAATCACTTTTCCTAGCATCAAAACAACAACTCTTTCTTATAAAACTTCACATGTTATAGTAGCAACCAATTCACATGTTAAGGTTCAAACAATGAACTCTCTTGAAACTCAACAACCTATGTTCTTAGTCACCAAGCAATTGCAATCCAAATTATTCAACAGAGTTTAAGTAAGAGCTCCACATACTCAACCATCATATAGTCTTCTATGACTGCTAACACTCACCGCATACACATGAACAAAACGTTTCAACCAGACACATAGAAAGATAGGAGCTTATAGTTTTGCCTCCTAACGTATTCACCTCAAGGGTGATGTCAACAATAATAACTCATGCAACCCATATTCAACTGGACATATGTGCCTAGATCTTTCCTCACCACATGATGCTCACCAAAGGAGAAAAATAAAAAAGGAATAGAGAGAAAAACTTTGACTCTTTGCATAAAAATAAATATTGAAAAGTAAAAGATAGGCCCTTCGCAGAGAGAAGCAGAGATTGCCATGCGCTTATTTGTTTGTATGCTCAACCCCTTAGTGCAAAAGAACGTCACATTATATTGCCCCTTATGATCGCAACCTTTATTATGCAGTCCGTCGCTTTTATTGCTTTGCCATCACAAGTTCATACAACGCTCAACTTTCTCTTACACTAAATGATCTAACACTTTTAAAAGCAATTATTATTGCTTTCTTGCACCGATGACAACTTACTTGAAGGATCTTGCTCAATCCTTAGGTAGGTATGGTGGACTCTTGAAGATAAGATTTGGGTTTAAGGGTTTTTGGATGCACAAGTAGTATCCCTACTTAGTGCGGAATTTTTGGCTAGCAAGGATGGGGGGCAAGCACCACATGTTGAAGGATCTATGACAATATAACTTCTATGTGAATATGAACAAACATAAATCATTATGTTGTTTTCCTTGTCCAACATCAACAATTTTGGCATATAATATTTTGATCGGGGCTCACAATCACAAAAGATTTCCAGGATAGTGTATTTGCATGTGAAAGTTCTCTTCCTTATACTAATTATTCATGAATTGCTTGTATGACCAATATGGTGATTGTCAAGCCTCAAAAGATTTCACTTTCTAAAACCAATGTGAAGCTACCACTAGGCATGATATAATTTCAACTTCATGATATTCAATTCATTCAACAATTTACTCATAGGATATAAGTGAAGCACAAGAGCAAGAGACAAACTACTCCAAAAAGATATAAGTGAAGATCATGCGAGTAGTTAAGCAAATGGGTAGCTAATTGAGGACTCTCTCTTATTTAAAGCTTTCAGATCTAAGTATTTTATTCAAACAGCAAGCAAAACAAAATAAAATGATATTTCAAGAATAGAACACATCGTGTGAAGAAGCAAAAACTTAGGCTCAACCGATACTAACCGATAATTGTTGATGAAGAAAGGTGGGATGCCTACTGGGGCATCCCCAAGCTTAGATGCTTGAGACTTCTTGAAATATTATCTTCGGATGCCTTGGGCATCCCCAAGCTTGAGCTTTTGTGTCTCATTAATTCCTTTTATATCACGGTTTCCCTAAATCTTAAAAACTTCATCCACACCAAACTCAACAAGAACTCGTGAGATAAGTTAGTATAAACCAATGCAAAAACTTTATCATACTCTACAGTAGCAAATAACAAAAATTATTATTCAATATTGCATACTAAGTGCCTCTGCATATTTAATACTCCTATCCTCAAATAGAATCATTAAACAAGCAAACATATGCAAACAAACATAACAACAATCTGCAAAACAGTATAGTCTGTAAAGAATGCAAGATTCATCATACTTCCCTAACTCCAAAAATCATGAAAATTTTACCACACTGTAGAAAATTTATCAGAGCTTATTATGCAAAAAGTTTCAACATTCTGACTTTTCTATGGAATTTTTGCAACATCGGTAAACTTTCTGTTTTCAAACAGCAACATGTAGGCTTACAAAATAAGCATGGCAAAGGCTATCATTGCCACTTTTATTGAAATAAAAGATGAAAAATATTATTATAAATAACAGCAAGAAAATCCTATCAAAATAAAATGATGCTCCAAGCAAAACACATATCATGTGATGAATGAAAACATAGCTCCAAGTGAGGTTACCGATAATGTTGGAGACGAAAGAGGGGATGCCTTCCGGGGCATCCCCAAGATTAGTTGCTTGGATCTTCCTTGAATATTACCTTGGGGTGCCTTGGGAATCCCCAAGCTTAGGGTCTTTTCACTCCTTATTCTCCTCATATCGACATCTCACCCAAAACTTCAAAACTTCATTCACACAAAACTTAACGGAACTTCGTGAGATAGGTTAGTATGATAAAGAGCAAACCATTTCACTTTTGATACTGTCAAAGACAAGATTCATAATTGTTCTCACACAATGCCTACTTTATCATATCATTTCCACAATTTATATTGAGCAATATAAGCCATAGAAACTAGAAAGCAAGCAAACTATGCATTGAAAACAGAATCTGTCAAAAACAGAACAATCTGTAATGATCTGGATAACTACCATACTTCTGCTACTCCAAAAATTATGAAAAAATTAGGACCACGTGAGAAATTTGTATATTAAATTATGCAAAAATAATCAAATCAAAATCACTCATCTGTTAAAAATGAGACTTATTTTCGTGAGCGCAAAAGTTTCTGTTTTTCAGCAGGGTCAAATCAACTATCACCCAACATGATCCCAAAGGCTTTACTTGGCACTTTATTGAAAGAAAAGCAATAAAACATGATCAATACAGTAGCATGATCATGTGAACACACAAAAACAGTAAGTAAAAGTGTTGGGTTGTCTCCCAACAAGCGCTTTTGTTTAATGCCTTTTAGCTAAGCATGATGAGTTCAATGATGCTCGCATAAAACATAAGAATTGAAACATAACGGGAGCATAATGAAACACATTGCAAGCACATTTAAGTCTAACCCACTTCCTATGCATAGGGATTTTGTGAGCAAACAATTTATGGGAGCAATAATCAACTATCATAGGAAGGCAAAACAAGCATAACTTCAAAACTTTCAACACATAGAGAGGAAACTTCATATTATTGAAATTCCTACAAGCATAAGTTCCTCCCCCATAATAATTTTCAGTAGCATCATGAATGAATTCAACAATATAACTATCACATAAAGCATCCTTTTCATGACCCACAAGCATAGAAATTTTACTACTCTCCACATAAGCAAATTTATTCTCATGAATAGTAGTGGGAGCAAACTCAACAAAGTAACTATCATGGGATTGAAAATTAAAATCATGATGACAAGTTTCATGGTTAACATTATTCTTTATAGCATACATGTCATCACCATAATCATCATAGATAGCAACTTTGTTATCATAGTCAATTGAAACCTCATCCAAAATGGTGGATTCATCACTAAATAAAGTTATGACCTCTCCAAATCCACTTTCATCATTATAGTCATCATAAATAGGAGGCATGCAATTATTATAACAAATTTGCACATCAAATCTTGGGGGACTAAAAATATCATATTCATCAAATATAGCATCCCCAAGCTTATGGCTTTGCATATCATTAGCATCATGGATATTCAAAGAATTCATACTAACAACATTGCACTCATGCTCATCATTCAAATATTTTGTGCCAAACATTTTATTGACTTCTCCTTCTAACAATTGAGAACAATTTTCTGAACCATCATTTTCAAGAAAGATATTATAAAGATGATCAATAATATGATGCAACCTCAATTCCATTTTTATGTAGTTTTCTTTTATAAACCAAACTAGTGATAAAACAAGAAACTAAAAGATTCGATTGCAAGATCTAAAGATATACCTTCAAGCACTCACCTCCCCGGCAATGGCGCCAGAAAAGAGCTTCGTTGACGGGATGTGAGTGCCGCTTTCCTAACCTCCCCGGCAACGGCGCCAGAAAAGAGCTTGATGTCTACTACGCAACTTGATTCTTGTAGACACGTGTTGGGCCTCCAAGCGTAGAGTTTTGTAGGACATTAGCAATTTTCCCTCAAGTGGACGACCTAAGGTTTATCAATCCGTGGGAGGTGTAGGATGAAGATAGTCTCTCTCAAACAACCCTGCAACCAAATACAAGAAATCTCTTGTGTCCCCAACACACCCAATACAATGGCAAATTGTATAGGTGCACTAGTTCAACGAAGAGATGGTGATAGAAGTGTAATATTGATGGTAGAAATATATTTTTATAATCTGAATAAATAAAAACAGCAAGGTAGCAAATAGTAAACGGGCACAAAAACGGTATTGCAATGCTTGAAAATGAGGCCTAGGGTCCATACTTTCGCTGGTGCAATCTCTCAATAGTGCTAATATAATTGGATCATATAACCATCCCTCAAAGTGCGATGAAGAATCACTCCAAAGTTCCTATCTAGCGAAGAACATAAGAAGGAATTGTTTGTAGGGTACGAAACCACCTCAAAGCTATTCTTTTCGATCAATCTATCCTAGAGTTCGTACTAAAATAACACCAAGCTATTCTTTCCGATCAATCTAACCAAGAGTTCATACTAAAATAACACCAAAGCAAATTCAGATTCATAATATTCAATCTAACACAAAGAACTTCAAAGAGTGCCCCAAGATTTCTACCGGAGAAACAAAGAGAAGAACATGCATCAACCCCTATGCATAGATTACCCCAATGTCACCTCGGGAATCCGCAAGTTGAATGGTGAAACATACATCTAGTGAATCAATACGATACCCCATTGTCACCACGAGTATTCATATGCAAGACATATATCAAGTGCTCCCCAATCCATAAAAGTATTCAATCCGATAACAACAAAATCTCAAAGGGAAAACTCAATTCACAACAAGTAGAGAGGGGAAAATACCATATGATCTGACTATATTAACAAGGCCCGTGATACATCAAGATCATGACATCTCAAGAACACGAGAGAGAGAGAGATTAAACACATAGCTACTGGTACAAACCCTCAGCCCCGAGGGTGGACTACTCCCTCCTCATCGTGGTGGTCGCCGGGATGATGAAGATGGCCACCGGAGATGATTCCCCCCTCCAGCAGGGTGCCGGAACGGGGTCTAGATTGGTTTTCGGCGGCTACAGAGGCTTGCGGCGGCGGAACTTCTGATCTAGGTTAACCCCGAAGGGTTTCGGAATATTTGGGAATTTATAGTGCAAAGAGGGGGTGCGGGAGGCCACCGAGGTGGGCACAACCCACCTAGGCGCGCCAGGGGGCCCTAGCGCGCCCTGGTGGGTTGTGCCCCCCTCGGGGCACCCCCCATGTGCTTCTTTGGCCCACTGTTGGTCTTCTGGTCCATAAAAAATCTCTGTGAAGTTTCGTTGCATTTGGACTCCGTTTGGTATTGATTTCTTGTGATGTAAAAACAAGCAAAAAACAGCAACTGGCACTGGGCACTGGGTCAATAGGTTAGTCCCAAAAAATGATATAAAGTTGCTATAAAATGATTGTAAAACATCCAAGAATGATAAAATAACAGCATGAATACTTCATAAATTATAGATACGTTGGAGACGTATCAATCATTGCCTTGGATATTGTCATGATTATTTGCTTTTCTATTAGTTGCCCAACAGTAATTTGTTTACCCACCGTATACTATTTTCAAGAGAGAAGCCTTTAGTGAAAACTATGGCCCCCGGGTCTACCTTTGTCATATATTAAAAATCCTAAAAATAGCTTGCTGCAATTTTACTTTATTTATTTTATTTTGCATTTTTGTTTGATCTATCTATCTATCTATCACCATACAATTTAATCTTCCAATTAACCGCCAAGGGATTGATAACCCCTTGTTCGCGTTGGGTGCAAGGATTTCTACTCATCTCTACTGTACTGCATCATCCCCTCCTCTTCGGGGAAACCCCAACGCATCTCACAAGTAGCAGCCCTCAGGTCTACTTTTATCATATATAAAATCCAAAAATATCTTGCTTCAATTTATTTACTGTTATTTTATTTTATGTTCTTATTTATCTATCTATCACTACCAGATTTGATTCTTGCAAATAACCACCAAGGGGATTGACAACCCCCTTGATCGCGTTGGGTGCAAGTATTTGCTCTTTATTTTGTAGGTACTGCTAACGAGGTTTCGCGTGGTTCTCCTACTGGATTAATAACCTTGGTTCTTAATTGAGGGAAATACTTATCTCTATTGTACTGCATCATGCTCTCCTCTTCGAGAAAATCCCAACGCAGCTCACAAGTAGCAAAGCAGCGCCGTGGGAAACATCGTGTGACGATGATCTACGCCAACAACTCCGTCATCTTCATCAACACCTCCATCACCTCCCCTTATCTATTTTCAGCGGTCCACTCACCCGTAACGCGTTGTACCCCCTACTTGAACATGGGGCTTTATGCTATATATTATTTTTCAATGATGTGTAGCCATCGTATGATTTTTTTAGTAGATTTATTTTGTCCTACAGGTTAATTATGGTATGGTGTGATTGATATGAGTTGTGTGTTGATATGGTGTTTTCCTATGGTGCCCTCCGTGCCGCGCATACGTGTGGGAATTACCGCTGTAGGGTGTTGCAACACGTTCATAATTTGCTTATAGTAGGTTGCGAGAGTGACAGGAGCTTAAACCCGAGCAAGGGGGTTGTTCGTATGGGAGTAAAGGGGACTTGTTACTTAATGCTATGGTTTGGTTTACCTTAATGAATTTTAGTAGTTGCAGATGCTTGCTAGGGATCCAAACATAAACTCATTATGATCCAAGTATGGAAAGTATGTTAGCGTATGTCTCTCCCTCATTCCACATAATAAGTATCACACATGTCATATTCAATTGCCTATGGACAATGCTTCTTATTGTTCTACAAAAAGCTCTCTACTAAGTAATTAACTTTTATTATCTCGCAAAGTAGTTTTATTCTTGTTCTAGGTAAAGCAAACGTTAAGTGCGCGTAGTGTGCATAGTGTTGTATCGATGGTCGATAGAACTTGAAGAGAATATAAATTCTACCTGTAGCTCCACGTTGCGTTCGACACTCTTACTTATGGAAAAAGGCTACAAAATACCCCCTATACTTGTGGGTTATCATAGATCAAGTCTAAATTATAACAAGAACAAGAAAGAACTAGAGGAGGCACCAAACAATAGAACTTGTTTGTCTCAAGGGGGCCAAATCCTCTAGTATATATAGGTGAAGGGAGAGGGAGGGGCGCCTCCTTCAGGGGGAGGACTCCCCCCTTGTGCTGGCCCTAGAGGGAGGAGTCCTCCTCCAACCCATATTTGCCCCCCAAGCTTGTCCAACAAGCTAAGGGGGCGCCCTTGTCTTATTGGGCCCATAGGCCTAACAACTCTCCCTAATAGGCCTTATTGATATTTTCTTTAGCCCGTTGAATCTGAATAAATACTAGGGACCCCTAGATAATTATCTAAGCCCTCTATTATTTATATTAGGTCCACAAGAACAATTTTCGCATATGTATCATTTCCCATTACCTGGTACTCCCTAAAGCACTTCCGGTAACCTCAAAACGCTTTCGGTTTCTCTTGAAACTATTTTTTATTCCTAAAACTATTCCAAGAATATTGAAAGTGCAACTAATCCCCGGGTGGTTTTGGTGATTCATAACAACATATAGCTCATTGAACTAATATCCATTCAAGTTCAATATTTCAGAAAGTTCAATCAATGG
The DNA here is from genome assembly GCF_002575655.3 of Aegilops tauschii subsp. strangulata. Lineage (NCBI taxonomy): Eukaryota > Viridiplantae > Streptophyta > Magnoliopsida > Poales > Poaceae > Aegilops > Aegilops tauschii. The sequence goes on from NC_053039.3 coordinate 235,112,265, forward strand.
CATGGCATGGACTAGAGATGTGAACCCCTCAAAATGCTAAGGACACATATTGGCAAAAGCTCAAGACTCTTCATTTCATTTTTAGTGATCCAAGATCACATTGAGTCCATAGGAAAGCCAATACTATTAAAAGGGGATGAGGTGTTGCTTAATGGCTTGCTTGCTCAAATGCTTAGTGATATTGCTCCAAAGCCCTCAACCACTTTCTCATTCCAAATATGTCAAAACCCTAAACCCCAACTCGGCCCCACCGATTCATCCTACCCGGAGCCACCGAGTTCATATGACATAGCCACTGCTAGAAACCCTAACAGTTCGGTCACACCGATACTGATGCAGAGCATCCCATGGTCATCCCCATGGACACTACCTCGACTATCAGAGCTCCAAGTGGACCCATGACAAGAGCAAGAGCTCGTGCCATTCAATCCGAGGTGACATCACTCCTACTTGAGTTTCCCTCTCCTTCGAGTGAGACATGGCATCAACCCATTAGACATTCTTCCTCTACCATTTGGACATTCTTCCTCTACCACTACAAGAGCGCATCAACATGGACGCGAGCGCCCGAGTGAGCTACCTCAAGAAGATGCATGAAGATACAAGGCACACCATTGAGCGCCAAGTGCAACGACTCGCGACCAAGCTCAACATCAACAAGCAACCCATGATATTCAACATTGGAGATCTTGTGTGGCTACACCTTCGCAAGGAACGCGTCCCTAACGAACGCAAGTCCAAACTTCTACCACGAGCCGATGGACCCTTCAAGGTGCTTGAACGATACAACAACAATGCCTACAAGATCGACATCCCACACGACACATACTCCGTGAGCGACATATTCAATGTCAAAGATCTCTCCCCGTACCATGGTGATGAGGATTTCGATCTGAGGTCGGATCTTTCCCGAGGGGGGGGGGAGATGATGCGGAGCATCCCATGGTCATCCCCATGGACACTACCTCGACTAACCAAGCTCCAAGTGGACCCATGACAAGAGGAAGAGCTCGTGCTATTCAATCCAAGGTGACATCACTCCTACTTGAGTTTCCCTCTCCTTCGAACGAGACATGGCTACTACCTAAGTCCGAGACGCTATGTGTGATCAGGTACAACGCACAAGCCATGGAGCCAAGAGTTGAAGAAGAAGAGACATGCGTCAACTCTTTGTCCACCTAGGAACTTCCGGACAGAGCCGGAACTTCCAGCCCCCGGAACCTCCGGCCGACCCGGAGCTTCCGGCCTCCGACGGCCCAGACCATCCCAGGCATGCCAACTCTCTAGTTAGCCCAGAACCAGCCCGAAACCTGGCCCGGACCTTCCAGCCCCCGGAACCTCCGGCCCGCCCAGACCTTCCGACCCGGGACGCCAGCCCAGCTTCTCCCGTGCCAACTCTCTGGTTAGGCTGGACCCTACCCAGAACCTGGACCGGAACCTCCGGCGGCCGGACCTTCCGGCCTCGCCCGGAACTTCCGGCCCTGCCTGCGCGCAGTGACTTGGGCCGAGGCCCGTGTACCCTTTCGCCCCCGAGACTATAAATACTCTTCTCCTACCTATGTTTTAGGCACTACAAAAAAAGACACATCCGTGACATTTTGGGCCGAACGAATTTTCTTCTGTCATACTTATGACACTTCTATGACGATAATTGTGACAAAACCCGGTATCATCATAGATGTGGTGGGGTCCTACTTCTATGACAAAAAATCATGACAGAAAATGGGCTTTTCGTCCTGGGCGGGCCGGAGATGCAGCTGCATGACATTCTTTGGGCCGTCCATGACGGAAAAAACCATGGTAGAACCAAGGGCGAGGAAAATATCGGGGTGTTCCCGGTTACGGTGGGTGGTCGGGGCCGAGCGATGCGCGTTTCTCTCGTACACGCACGCGCGTGGGTGCGAGGCGTTGGGCTCTAACTGAACCCGAGCGAGTGATACGTCTCCGTCGTATCTATAATTTTTGATTGTTCCATGCCAATATTCTACAACTTTCATATACTTTTGGCAACTTTTTATACTATTTTTGGGACTAACATATTGATCCAGTGCCCAGTGCCAGTTCCTGCTTGTTGCATGTTTATGTTTCGCAAAAACCCAATATCAAATGGAGTCCAAACGGGATAAAAACGGACGGAGAATTATTTTGGAATATTTATGATTTTTGGGAAGTAAAATCAACGCGAGACGGTGCCCGAGGGGGCCATGAGGCAGGGGGGCGCGCCCTAGACCCTCGTGGGCACCCCGTAAGGCGGTTCACGCTCTTCTTTTGCCGCAAGAAAGCTAATTTTATGAGAAAAATCTGGGCAAAAGATTCAACCCAATCTGAGTTACGGATCTCCGGATATAAAAGAAACGGTGAAAGGGCAGCAGAAGAGAACGCAGAAACAGAGAGGGACAGAGAGACAGATCCAATCTCGGAGGGGCTCTCGCCCCTCCCATGCCATGGAGGCCAAGGACCAGAGGGGAAACCCTTCTCCCATCTAGGGAGGAGGTCAAGGAAGAAGAAGAAGAAGGGGCCCCCTCTCCCCTTCTCTTCCGGTGGCGCCGAAACGCTGCCGTGGCCACCTTCATCATCACCGCGATCTTCACCAACACCTCCGCCATCTTCACCAACATCTCCACCACCTTCCCCCTCTATCTACAGCGGTCCACTCTCCCGCAACCCGCTGTACCCTCTACTTGAACATGGTGCTTTATGATTCATATTATTATCCAATGATGTGTTGCCATCCTATGATGTCTGAGTAGATTTTCGTTGTCCTATTGGTGGTTGATGAATTGCTATGATTGATTTAATTTGCTTGTGGTTATGTTGCTGTCCTTTGGTGCCCATCATATGAGCGCGCGCATGGATCACACCATAGGGTTAGTTGTATGTTGACAGGACTATGTATTGGAGGGCAAGAGTGACAGAAACTTCAACCTAGCATAGAAATTGATGCATACGGGATTGAAGGGGGGCCAATATATCTTAATCTATGGTTGGGTTTTACCTTAATGAATGTTAGTAGTTGCGGATGCTTGCTAATAGTTCCAATCATAAGTGCATAGAATTCCAAGTCAGGGATGACATGCTAGAAGTGGCCTCTCCCACATAAAACTTTCTATCGGTATAGTAACGTAGTCAATTGCTTAGGGACAATTTCGCAACTCCTACCACCACTTTTCCACACTCGCTATATTTACTTTATTGTGTCTTTATCTAAACAGACTCTACTTTTTATTTACACGCTCTTTATTTTCTTGCAAACTTATCCAACAACACCTACAAAGTACTTCTAGTTTCATACTTGTTCTAGGTAAAGCAAACGTCAAGCGTGCGTAGAGTTGTATCGGTGGTCGATAGAACTTGAGGGAATATTTGTTCTACCTTTAGCTCCTCGTTGGGTTCGACACTCTTACTTATCGAAAGAGGCTACAATTGATCCCCTATACTTGTGGGTTATCAAGACCTTTTTCTGGCACCGTTGCCGGGGAGTTATAGCGCGGGGTGAATATTCTCGTGTTTGCTTATTTGCTTTACCACTAAGTAATTTTTATTTGCTGTTCTTAGTTGTTCTCTATCTTTAGTTATGGGTAGGAAACACAAAATACCAAAAAAATTAGTTGTACCTACTGAACTAATGGTTAAAGAACCACTCAAAATCTATCACACTCCTGAAGCTTTTTACTTGGATCATCTTTGATCCCTATGTGCTCGTGCTGAAACCCCAACTAGCTTAGTTGAGGGAAAATCTTTAGATGAGCATGCTTGTTATGTGCGACATCGCATATCTGAAAAAGGGAAACTTTTACTGGGTCAAATTCATCGTTTGCAATGCTATGCTTGGAATTTATTTGAAATATATGATTTTACTTGTTGTTCTGAAAACCCTAAGAAACACCTTCCCTACCAATGTGAGTTTAGTGATAATGGCATCGTATCTTCGTATGCTAAGGGTGTTTATAATTACTATGATGTTCAACAAATTGAAGAATTGTTGCTTTTAAGGGTGCTTATGAGATTGCTTCTTTGATTGAAAAGTATCATGCTACTCTTTACAAATCTGAAAATTTTGCCATACTTAAATATTGTTATGATAATTATGCTTCTAATGCCTATGTTAAACCATATATTGAGGACTCCTCCGCTGTCCAAGAAGAGACTAATATTTTGCAGGAGTCTATGGAAGAAGAAATTGATGAAACTGTGAGCTCATTGGATGAAAAAGATGATAAGGAGAGCGAAGAACAAAAGGAGGAAGAGCGGATTAGTTACCCGTGCCCACCTTCTAATGAGAGTAACTCTTCAACTCATACATTATTTAATTTACCTTCGTGCTTACCGAAGGATGATTGCTATGATGACTGTTATGATCCCGTTGATTCTCTTGAAATATCCCTTTTTGATGATGCTTTCTATGCTTGTGGCCAAGATGCCAATATGAATTATGCTTATGGAGATGAACTTGCTATAGTTCCTTATGTTAAACATGAAATTGTTGCTATTGCACCCACGCATGATAGTCCTATTATCTTTTTGAATTCTCCCGACTACACTATATCGGAGAAGTTTGCACTTATTAAGGATTATATTGATGGGTTGCCTTTTACCGTTGCACATGATGATTTTGATGAATATAATATGCAGGTGCTTGCTGCTCCTACTTGCAATTATTATGAGAGAGGAACTATATCTCCACCTCTCTATGTTTCCCACATGATAAAATTGCAAGAAACTGTTTACACTATGCATCGGCCTTTACTAGGTGTGCATGAATTGTTCTTTTATGACATTCCGATGCATAGGAAGAGAGTTAGACTTCATCATTGCTTGATATATGTTGCTTTGTGCTCACTACTAAATGCCAAATCATTGCTAATTAAAATTGGCTTTGATATACCTTGGGATCCGGGTGGATTCGCTACTTGAGCACTATATGCCTAGCTTAATGGCTTTAAAGAAAGCGCTGCCAGGGAGACAACCCAGAAGTTTTAGAGAGTCATTTATTTCTGTTGAGTGCTTTCATATAGTTTTAAAACAAAAAAATAAAGAGGGGAACCCAAAACTTTTTCAAAAAGAAAAGTGAAAGTGAGATAGACGAGCATTGTGAAAGTGGGGGACGTCCTTGAACTTTGTTCATGCCTATGGAAGCTTTGTGAATCTTGATTACAGAAACTTTTCAACAAAAATAAATATCCCCTTGTACAATTCCATTGTATTATAAAAATAATGTGCCAAGGTTTGCCTTTAGGATGTTTACAATGCTTGTTGGTTTGTACGGTGCAGGACATAAACTTTGGCTGTAGTGCGCGGTTTTACATTTTTTACTGGAACGTCAAATGGTTCTGATTCTTATTGCACTGTCTTTCTATAAAAATTGTTTATTTTTCCTAATTTTGTAGAATTATTCAAGTATCAGAAGTATGGTGAATGTTCAGATTATTACAGACTGTTCTGTTTTAGACAGATTCTGTTTTTGATGCATAGTTTGCTTGTTTTGATGAAACTATCGATTTATATCAGTGGATTAAGCCATGAAAAAGTTATATTACAGTATATACAATGCCAAAACAAAATCTGAATTGGTTTGCAATAGTACTCAGAGTAGTGATTTGCTTTATTATACTAACGGATCTTACCGAGTTTTCTGTTGAAGTTTTGTGTGGATGAAGTGTTCAATGATCGAGAAGGTCTCGATGTGAGAAGAAGGAAGAGAGGCAAGAGCTCAAGCTTGGGGATGCCCGAGGCACCCCAAGTAAATATTCAAGGAGACTCAAGCGTCTAAGCTTGGGGATGCCCCGGAAGGCATCCCATCTTTCTTCAACAAGTATCGGTATGTTTTCGGATTCGTTTCATTCATGCGATATGTGCAAATCTTGGAGCGTCTTTTGCATTTAGTTTTCACTTTTATTTTATGCACCATGCTGGTATGAGATAGTCCTTGGTTGATTTATAGAATGCTCTATGCACTTCACTTATATCTTTTGAGTATGGCTTTGTAGAATGCTTCATGTGCTTCACTTATATCATTTCAAGTTTGGATTGCCTGTTTCTCTTTACATAGAAAACCGCCATTTGTAGGATGCTCTTTTTCTTCACTTATATTTGTTAGAGAATGGGCATATCTTTTGTAGAAAGAATTAAACTCTCTTGCTTCACTTATATCTATTTAGAGAGATGACAGGAACTGGTCATTCACATGGTTAGTCATAAAATCCTACATAAAACTTGTAGATCACTGAATATGATATGTTTGATTCCTTGCAATAGTTTTGCGATATAAAGGTGGTGATATTAGAGTCATGCTAGTTGAGTAATTGTGAAATTGAGAAATACTTGTGTTGAGGTTTGCAAGTCCCGTAGCATGCACGTATGGTGAACCGTTATGTAACGAAGTTGGAGCATGAGGTGTTTATTGATTGTCTTCCTTATGAGTGGCGGTCGGGGACGAGCGATGGTCTTTTCCTACCAATCTATCCCCCTAGGGGCATGCGTAGTAGTACTTTGCTTCGAGGGCTAATAAACTTTTGCAATAAGTATATGAGTTCTTTATGACTAATGTGAGTCCATGGATTATACGCACTCTCAACCTTCCATCATTGCTAGCCTCTTCGGTACCGTGCATTGCCCTTTCTCACCTCGAGAGTTGGTACAAACTTCACCGGTGCATCCAAACCCCGTGATACGATACGCTCTATCACACATAAACCACCTTATATCTTCCTCAAAACAGCCACCATACCTACCTATTATGGCATTTCCATAGCCATTCCGAGATATATTGCCATGCAACTTCCATCATCATCATACACATGACTTGAGCATTTATTGTCATATTGCTTTGCATGATCATAAGATAGCTAGCATGATGTTTTCATGGCTTGTTCGTTTTTTGATGTCATTGCTATGCTAGATCATTGCACATCACGGTACACCGCCAGAGGCATTCATATAGAGTCATATCTTTGTTCTAGTATCGAGTTGTAATATTGAGTTGTAAGTAAATAGAAGTGTGATGATCATCATTATTAGAGCATTGCCCTAGTGAGGAAAGGATGATGGAGACTATGATTCCCCACAAGTCGGGATGAGACTCCGGACGAAAAAAAAGAAAAAAAAAGAGAAAGGCTAAAAGAAAGAAGAGAAGGCCCAAAAAAAAGAAAACAAAAAACAAAAAAAGAGAGAAGGGGCAATGTTACTATCCTTTTACCACACCTGTGCTTCAATGTAGCACCATGTTCTTCATATAGAGAGTCTCTTGAGTTACCACTTTCATATACTAGTGGGAATTTTCATTATAGAACTTGGCTTGTATATTCCAACGATGGGCTTCCTCAAACGCCCTAGGTCTTCATGAGCAAGCAAGTTGGATGCACACCCACTTAATTTCAGTTTGAGCTTTCATATACTTATAGCTCTAGTGCATCCGTTGCATGGCAATCACTACTCCTCACATTGACATCAATTGATGGGCATCTCCATAGCCCGTTGATTAGCCGCGTCGATGTGAGACTTTCTCCTTTTTTGTCTTCTCCACATAACCCCCATCGTATTATTCTATTCCACCCATAGTGCTGTATCCATGGCTTGCGCTCATGTATTGCGTGAGGGTTGAAAGAGCTGAAGCGCGTTAAAAAGTATGAACCAATTGCTCGGCTTGTCATCGGGGTTGTGCATGATGTGAATATTTTGTGTGGTGAAGATGGAGCATAGCCAGACTATATGATTTTGTAGGGATAACTTTCTTTGGCCATGTTATTTTGAAAATACATGATTGCTTTATTAGTATGCTTGAAGTATTATTGTCTTAATGTCAAATGATAGACTATTGCTTTGAATCACTTGTGTGTTAATATTCATGCCATGATTAGATTATGTGATCAAGATTATGCTAGGTAGCATTCCACATCAAAAATTATCATTTACCTACTCGAGGACGAGCAGGAATTAAGCTTGGGGATGCTGATACGTCTCCGTCGTATCTATAATTTTTGATTGTTCCATGGCAATATTCTACAACTTTCATATACTTTTGGCAACTTTTTATACTATTTTTGGGACTAACATATTGATCCAGTGCCCAGTGCCAGTTCCTGTTTGTTGCATGTTTATGTTTCGCAGAAACCCAATATCAAACGGAGTCCAAACGGGATAAAACGGACGAAGAATTATTTTAGAATATTTATGATTTTTGGGAAGTAAAATCAATGCGAGACGGTGCCCGAGGGGGCCACGAGGCAGGGGGGCGCGCCCCAGGGGGGCAGGCGCGCCCTGGACCCTCGTGGGCACCTCGTAAGGCGGTTGATGCTCTTCTTTTGCCGCAAGAAAGCTAATTTTATGAGAAAAATCTGGGCAAAAGATTCAACCCAATCTGAGTTACGGATCTCCGGTTATAAAAGAAACGGTGAAAGGGCAGCAGAAGAGAACGCAGAAACAGAGAGAGATAGAGAGACAGATCCAATCTCGGAGGGGCACTCACCCCTCCCATGCCATGGAGGCCAAGGACCAGAGGGGAAACCCTTGCCCCATCTAGGGAGGAGGTCAAGGAAGAAGAAGAAGAAGAAGAAGAAGAAGGGGCCCCCTCTCCCCTTCTCTTCCGGTGGCGCTGGAATGCTGTCGTGGCCACCATCATCATCACCGCGATCATCACCAACACCTCTGCCGTCTTCACCAACATCTCCATCACCTTCCCCCCTCTATCTACAGCGGTACACTCTCCCGCAACCCGCTGTACCCTCTACTTGAACATGGTGCTTTATGATTCATATTATTATCCAATGGTGTGTTGCCATCCTATGATGTCTGAGTAGATTTTCGTTGCCCTATTGGTGGTTGATGAATTGCTATGATTGATTTAATTTGCTTGTGGTTATGTTGCTGTCCTTTGGTGCCCATCATATGAGCGCGCGCGTGGATCACACCATAGGGTTAGTTGTATGTTGATAGGACTATGTATTGGAGGGCAAGAGTGACAGAAGCTTCAACCTAGCATAGAAATTGATGCATACGGGATTGAAGGGAGACCAATATATCTTAATGCTATGGTTGGGTTTTACCTTAATGAATGTTAGTAGTTGCAGATGCTTGCTAATAGTTCCAATCATAAGTGCATAGAATTCCAAGTCAGGGATGACATGCTAGCAGTGGCCTCTACCACATAAAACTTGCTATCGGTATAGTAACGTAGCCAATTGCTTAGGGACAATTTTGCAACTCCTACCACCACTTTTCCACACTCGCTATATTTACTTTATTGTGTATTTATCTAAATAGCCTCTACTTTTTATTTACACGCTCTTTATTTTCTTGCAAACTTATCCAACAACACCTACAAAGTACTTCTAGTTTCATACTTGTTCTAGGTAAAGCAAACGTCAAGCGTGCTAGAGTTGTATCGGTGGTTGATAGAACTTGAGGGAATATTTGTTCTACCTTTACCTCCTCGTTGGGTTCGACACTCTTACTTATCGAAAGAGGCTACTGTTGATCCCCTATACTTGTGGGTTATCAGCGAGGCGTTGGGCTCTAACTGAACCCGAGCAATTGCACTGCAGGCTAGGAGTTACTGAACCCGAGCGATCGATCGATGGCTGTTAACTGAACCCGATCGAGCGATTCCTTTGCTACTGCTGCTAACTGAAGCCGATCGATGCTGCCGCTAGATGAACAGTGAGTGTTGCTGGGGGGTTTGGATGAACAGTTCCCGGTGGGGTGGATGAACAGGACCCCGTGGTGTTGCCTCAGGATGAAAAGTGAGTGTTGCTGGAGGGTTTGGATGAACAATTCCCAGTGGGGGTGGATGAACAGGACCCCGATCGATCGAGCCGGTTGGGGCAGGATGAACAGGACCCCGCGGAGGGCTGGATGAACAGGACCACCCCATGGAGGGCAGGATGAATAGTAGATGGTGGAGGGCTGGATGAACAGTAGCCCGTGGAGGGGTGGTTGAACAGGAGCCCATGGAGAGGGCTGGTTGAACAGTAGCCGATGGAGTAGCGCGCGGTGGAGGCTGGATGAACAAGAGCCTGTGGATGAACAGTCGCAGGTGGAGGCTGGAGGAGGTCGACGGTGGATGAACAGTTGCCCGTCGAGGCTAGAGGGGGTCGACGGTGGAGATGAACAATATCCAGTGGAGTCCCGTTTTGTGATACGCCACACCCCTCCCGATGAACAGGACCCCCATTTCGACCGTAGCGCTCTAACACAAGTCCGTTTCCTCCGTTTTGCGGTACGCCACACCCCTCCCGATCAACAGGACCCCCATTTCGACCGTAGGAGGTCCGTTTCCTCTGTTTTGCGGTACGCCAGACCCCTCCCGATGAACAGGATCCCGTTTCGAACGCGGCCGGTCGAACACAAGGCTGTTTCATACGTTCTGCGGTACGCCAGGCCTCGTTTCCATCGGCTGTTCCGTCCAAGCCCTCCCGATGAACACGACGACGCATTCCGTTCTGACCCAGCCGGTTGGCTCCCCATGAACACGACGACGTAGTTTCTCCATTCCGACCCAGCCATGTACACGAGCCCTGGCCGTACGTATGCGCGAGTAGGCATTCGAGACCCTGCCCGTATGTACGTACGTGGCCGTATTTTCTTTCTTGCACATTTGCCGTTGTACGTACGTGTACATGCTACGTGCGCGCCTCTACTACAACACGTGCACGCCTCTACATCGACCAGTATGTACGTGTACATGTTCGCGACCAGAATGACAACGCTACGTACGCTTCGACAAGTGGGTCCCGACTGTCAGGCACTTCCTTGCGTGCGAAGATGTAGCTGGTGGGTCCCAGCAGTCAGGGGGGCGAATCGTTTTTTTTTTGCCCGGACGCACTTCCTTGCGTGCGAAGATGTAGCTGGTGGGTCCCAGCAGTCAGGGGAAACTTTTTTTTCGTGAAATATGGTGGCCCGTCCGGTGGGTCCCCGCTGTCAGGTGGAGGAATAATTATTTTGCGCGTAATAAGGAGGCACTTTCTTGCTGCGGCCGTGGACCCAGCTGTCAGCCTCTCCACGTACAGTCCACGTCCGATGGAAGCCGTTCCTTGACCACGTTGACCACGCCGCGCCGAGAGCACTAGGGCGGTGGACGATGGCGAGGCCTAGGAAGGGGACGACGTGGAGCCAGGGAAAACGCGACAGTGGATGCCGACACAGAGAGGAGTACGAGGGTTCACTGGTTCGGCTGCGGTGTGAGGCTGCCGTCGCCGCAGAATAACAGGGGGTGTGGGTGAGTAGAGGGATGGCCTGGCCAGCGGTGGGAGTAGTAGGGGGCGGTGAGGCCTCCACGGCATCGCAGCCGGCCACGGGAGGCAGGAGCACGAGGCACGACCGGCGTTGGTTTGGGCAGCTGGAGCAAGAAGACCAGAGGTTGAAGAAGCACTACGGCCGTTGGATGGACATCGTACGGTCAATGGAGCTAGAATCGTGCATATTGACTAAGTTGACAAAGCCCTCCGTCCCCGTCAACTTAGTAGGCCCACAAGTCAGCCTCCCACTATACTGGGTCCCAGCTAGCAGGGGGAGTATTCATTTTTTGTGTGTAATAAGGAGGCACTTCCGGTGGGTCCGAGCTGACAGCGGGGGGAATGTTTTTTTCACGAAATACGGTGGCCCGTCCGGTGGGTCCCAACAGTCAGGGGGGAAACATTTTTTTCGCCAAATACGATGGCCCGTCCGGTGGGTCCCTGCTGTCAGGTGGAGGAATAATTATTTTCCGCGTAATAAGGAGGCACTTCCTTGCGGCTGCCATGGACCCAGTTGGCAGCCTCTCCATGACAGTACTCTTCCGATGGAAGTCGTTCCTTGACCACGTTGACCACGCCGCGCCGAGAGCACCAGGGCGGTGGACGACGGCGAGGCCTAGGAGGGGGACGACGCGGAGCTGGGGAAGACGCGACAGTAGATGCCCACGCGGAGAGGAGTACGAGGGTTCACTGGTTCGGCTGCGGTGTGAGGCTGCCGTCGCCGCAGAATAACAGGGGGTGTGGGTGAGTAGAGGGATGCCTTGGCCAGCGGTGGGAGTAGTAGGGGGCGGTGAGGCTTGCACGGGAGGCGGGAGCAGGCGGTCCCGCCGGCACTGGATTTGGCGGCTAGAGCAAGAAGATCAGAGATTGAAGAAACACAACAGCCGTTGGATTGACATCCAACGGTTATGTCTGCTAGAATCGTTTGTTGACGTATATAATAACTAAAAAATTCTTGCATACGCGTCAACTTAATAGGCCCATAAGTCAGACCATTCCCTCTTTTCTTAATAATTTATATATAGCTCATTGCGACTTCTTATGCAATTTATTGCAATCCGTTTTTTGGTTGGCCAGGGCCAATTTCGCATATTTCTCTGGGTTCCAAACTATTTTTAATACCGAAATGTCGAGCCAGATTTAAAGTACTTTGAAGATATATTTAAATTAGGTTAATGGCCAGTGAAATAGGAATCTGAAAATGTGAAAAAAATTCAGAAATTATAAAGTAATTGCCAATTTGTCATCTGTTTTTATATTTACAACCAATTTCATATTACTTTCAAGATTTGCAGGCGTCTTGAAAGAGTTGCAGCCCATCAGGGCGTAGAAAAATAAATAGGCCTGGATTGGGTATTCTTCAGAAAAAATAAACTGGGCTCATTTTCAAAAAGAAAAAAATAGCTGGGCTCGTCACATGGTGAACATAAAATATAAGCCTGGGCTAGACGGGCCACAGCCCAGTTCAAACCCTGCTCCGTCTCAACAATAACAAGAAAATACTGCTCGAGCAGCTATGTCCCAGGTGTCAGCCGATCTTGTGCTGTTCTCTTGTCTATTGACTATATACGCTCACAATGTCGTGGGTCCCAGATGTCAGGAAAACACTAGGAGGAAGCATTTTATTTTTCCATACGTTGACATGGTGGGCCCGTACTGTCATCCTCTCCACGTACTTCTGCCGATTCCTGTTGTTTGCTGACCATGTTGACAACACGAGAGGGCGGCGCCGTGGCGAGCGCACCAAAGCGCGCGGAGGACGACGGCGAGGCCTCGGACGTCGGCGTTAACGATTTAGGAGACGGTGGGGCGGTGATGCGTGTGTTGAGGCGCAGCCAGCCGTGGGAGGCGGAAGCAGGCGGCCCCACCGGCACTGGTTTGGTTTTGGCGGCTGGAGGAAGACAAGACTGAAGAAACACGACAGACTGTAAAAGCAGCAGGAGTATTTAACAACCTTAACTGAAACGGGCAGGGGCACTTAACAACCATAGTTGAAAGCAGTATGAGTACTTATACAGGTTCAACCGTACAAAGCACGCCTCGAACAGTGCTACTTTGCCTACAGTTAACCAAGGGCAAGGCCGCCAAGCCCCAGGAGAAGGCCCAGGCGCCACCTCGCGCATCCACAACCTTCTGAAAGCGGCTTCATCTCGCAATGTGGTCAATAAACAGGATATTCGCTTTAGAGCCATGGAAAAGCAGGAACATAATCTTCTGTCCTATTCTCCACGATGGACGGGCCTTCATTATTTGAGACCACCCATGAATAAGTATCTTTTCACCTCCAAGGGGAATGGAGTAGGTCGACATAAATATTATGTTGTGACCAAGCGCAAGTCTGACCCGACCATGGTCAGGCATCTGTATAGGAACAATAGAACTGGGCAATTTCTGTTTCAAGAAGATCACAGCTGTAAAACTGTGTATAAGCAATAGTTTATGAACACCATATATAACAGAAAACAACTCGTACCATAAGTTTCTCGACACAGTTGGACCTGTTCAACGAGTGCAGCAGTGGCACACATATCCCACATGGCCTTCCACCATTGAAACGCCCCACAAGGACCTCAAGACGATCAATAAAGTGTAGGAACTTGTGGATGTCGTCCCAGTCAACTTCAATGTCATCAGTAACAGCCGAGTTGTTACAGAATAACAAACGAGCAGCCTGTTTAACTCTGAAAAAACCTACACGTGCCACCAATTATAAGAAAATATTAGTTAGAAGTAGCATCTTCGTGAGAGATTCGTTGCTACTTCTAAAGTTAAATTGTGATTAGTTAGACAGAATAGGTGGATTAAGAAGTAATCGAGGCAACAAGCAAGAACCAGATACAAAACTAACATGGATGAACAATTGGAACGACGTCAGGGTGGAAGATCGCAGTGAAGATGAGACCAGGTTCTGCTATTTCCATCAACATTCGTGCGCCAACTTTCAGTCCGTAACACTTGAGAAAGTTTATCCAAGTTTGGCCATAAAAAAAGCACCGATATTCTTGGTTCAGGAACCCAACTCGGAACTTATATCCATGGCTTGTCTTCACTGTGACCATTAAACTGGTGTATTCAGTTATGGCAAGGCCGAGCATCTTGAGTACATGTGTTCTCGCAGAGCAAATAATGCACTGTAGGAAAAATAATATGAGAACACAATGTATTCCCTATACAAATCTAGAAATAACTTCCTCCTTCACGTCAGTGTTGACCATCGTACTGGTAGTACCTTTTATCCAAATATAGCAATCCAAATTTCCAAATTAGTCGACAGCATGTTCAAAAAAAAACCCCACCCTCCCGGATAGAAAAGAGGATTCTAGGAACATACTGTGCGCGTTTTAAAATCCTGTGTCAGGATGAGAAGGAACAAGTGTGGCGTCTCGCCGAGGGCGCAGAAACCTGTAGGGTCCTCGCACTTTGGGCACTGCAAATGAAACACACTAGATTCAGTGGGAAGAAAAATGCATCAACGGCGGCGGCTGCCATCCTAGGATTACCCGCAACCAAGGGACTTGGATTTATCGGGGATGGATGAAGAATTCGTACCTGGTTCTCCATGAGAAAACCCTATGCAATCGCCGAGAGGGGGTTTTCTCTGAACAAGCAGACGAGGGAGAAGGGGATTCAGGCCCAGTGAAATATTGCCGCTTCGTTCGTCCAGCTTACTGCTAAAGCTGGAAAGGGGGGGTTTGTGATTTGATGGCTCATTGGGAATTACTGCGGCACTATGACCGGGGTGTGTCTACCATGCAGTTGTGCACTCTAATTTGTGCATATGGCACGTGGACCCCGTTGCCGGATGCCCCACAGATTAGCGAAAGGAAGTAGAAAGATAGGAGTAACTAGTTACACAAAAATATATTTTTGACAGAGAGATACTCCCTCTGTAAAGAAATATACAAATCTTTTATATCACAACTTTATACATAAGAAAAATCAAGGGGAATATATATAACATATATAATTATAAAAAATAGAGTTGTTTTAAACACAGTATAGACGAGTTGGTGATGATGGTGTGCCTGCCATCCTGCAATATAGGCCATCGGATTTATATCTGACGGATAGGAAGGAAACTATGGCAATTTTGCAAAAGGTACCCACACACCTCTCCACATTTGCAAATAAGGCCTTCCCTCGTTCATCCTTTTCTCTCACAAGATAAAATACTCATACAAATGCATCTTGATGTTACGTGCAACGCACGGGCATTATGGGGGTTCAGTTGCGAATATAATACTCAACAGGCTCACGGTTCTGGACTTTGGGCCGCAGGCCCACCTACATGTTTGGGGGCCCATGTGTTCTACCTCAGCGCTTTTCATATTGCAAGCGATCGGTATGGCGCTGGTTTTAGATGCTATCGCAAGGCGAACACACAAAATTGAATAAAGCACGACAACTGTTGGAATGAAATCGAACGACAGTTCCTAACCAGCAATGAGAGTTGCAATTCTATCAACGATATACCATGTGATAAATAATACTGTCGTATTACTTATATACACAGGACACTTGTTTCACCATGCCAGATTATTACATCAAAATCTCTCGTAGGATAGATCAGTTCGGTAGTTGCGTGCTGCTACTGAAGAATTTCAAAGTTGATTTGGACCAGCTCTCCTTGGCAAGAAAGTTCGGTTTTGAGATCATCCCCTACCGCAAGATATGATTTAGATTTGAACCTTGACCATCCTTTAGCATCAATCATCATGCGACCATCCTTTGTACTTACGGTATATTGAGCAGGTTCATTCACACAAAGGTTGCGCATGGTAAGAGAAACTTGGCCACTGTCGCCCGAATTGTTGAACGACTCCCTCGTTGCTCTAGGAATTCTCTGTTTGCAAACAAGAAGACATACCCAAACAGTTAGATCAACATAGTGAATCATGCGAAACAACATGGAAAGAAAAAAGAACAAAACACTTGGGCGGCCAATGATCCAATATCCAAACAGTTACCAAGGCTGCACCATCACCTGCACCAACACTTACCAAGAAGGTGGACATGTCGGTTTTTGTAAGGACTTTGGTATATGAAGTGCGAACTGCAGCCCAGTATGTTGCCGGTGCAACTGCTCGTTCGGTTGCCGCTGCATGGGCCGGAGCAGATGCAAGTGCAAGTGTTGGTGCAGGTGCCGAAGCCGCCGCTGCTGCCGGAGATGGTGCTCCTTGTAGAGCTGGTGCCGGTGTCGGAGCAGGTGCCAGTGTCGATGCCCGATCCTCCGGTAGATCAGCCTGATCCGCTGACGCGGTCGGTGCCCAATCCTCAGCTCGATCAGACTGAGCTGCTGCCGCTGTCAGTGCTAGAGCAACTGCCAGTGCTCGATCCGTTGCTGAAGGTGGTACCGATGTGCGAGACAGCGGTGATCGTGTCTGGTCTGCTATGATCAGCTTTCTAACTTGACTAGGCTTCATGACCGTGATCCAGTTTTTTCTTCATTTCTTTTAAACGAGAGAAGGACTAATTGTGGTGTTTTTGTTAAACCAAACTGCAGTTCATCATAGGGATTCAGCTTGTACTCAGACAACAGACTGATCCAATTTTTTCCAGTAATATAAGTGATGGACAATGCCTTCGTTACTGACACGACATAGGAAGTGAACCTGCAAAAATAGCCATCGTAGAGCAAACCAAATGGTTTATTCTGTGATGAATGTCACAAGGCAAAACCTGCACCGTAAAATTGCAGGAAAAGAAAGAAAACATGACATTAAATCAATAAGATTTAGACAGTAAATCAATAGGATTTACTTGATGTGACACGAGTGAATCCTTACCAGGAAATCACTATCTTGAAGTACTAAACAGAAGATTGATCGTCCAACTACGGGTGGCATGCAGGGGCCCCGCCTACTCCCACAAGGAGGACAATCCAAAGGTCGTGTCAAATCGTATGGACCGAACATCCATGGGACTGGAAATCCTGGTGGGTACGATAAACCCTGCAATGCATACAGATATTGGAGTGCAACCATAAATGATAAACCGTCCTCACAAAAAAAGATGATCTGGATACTTCAAAATATACAGACTGAATTGAGTGGACAGACATTAACATAGACCATTCTCAGGACTGGCCACACACCAAAAGCGGTAGTACTAATAAACAATACAGGGTTCACAAACACAAATCAAGTACTGAACAATAGTACTTACTATAGACAAGCAAAGTTGCACTAATTAAACTTTGCAGACTATTTCTTGCCACCGACCTACGGGATGAACCCCGCATAACTGACTAGGCCATGGACTTCGTGAGAGATGTCTACATGCACCATCACCATCTCCTCAACCTTGGAGAACCTAACAGAGTGGTCTTTCCACTCATAAACATGATCATGAAGACAGGCCGCATCAGATTAGTTGGGAAGCTTTACAAGAACCACACCCTTCGTAATTGAAGGCACAGCCAGGAAATTGTTGTGGTCAAGTACAGCCTCAAGAACACGCCTGACAACAATGCTACAGGAAAACACTAGTTCAGGACACGTGGCGACAAGGACACAGCAGCTGGATAGTTTAGTAGTAGAACTCATCCTCAGGTCTTCCAGTTCACATGGCATGACTTTGAGAACTTCATCTCCACCACGGACCTGGTTCTAATTCAAATAGAAACCATATTTTATTACTACCTCCGTTCAGAAATATAAGATGATTTTCAATATTATACTCCATATATGACTACATATACGCACAGAAATGAGTGAACAAAGACACTAGAACATGTCTTCAAAGGCATGAGAGCAGAGGGATTACTTGCAATATCCATAACACAAGTTACTGAGGCAAATATACCCTCTTCAAAGGTAGCATTGATGTTCATAAAGTACTCCCTCCGTCCCAAAATTCTTGTCTTAGATTTGTCTAGATACGGATGTATCAAGTCACATTTTAGTATTAGATACATCCGTATCTAGACAAATCTAAGACAAGAAATTTGGGACAGAGGGAGTAGTTGAAAGTAATCTGTAAGAAATCAGTGTCAACCTCTCGCATGTTTTGGTCAAAAGAGGAATTTAGAACCGTCATTTGGCACACAAAAATCACATGCAATATCACCCAGAAAGTTGTACTACTAGTACCAGTACTACGTGTTAGATGAAAAAACACGATCAAGATCGAGAAAAAGATCGTTAAGAAGAGATATTACCTGGACTTGCTTAATGAGGGATCCCGGAGTGGGGGGCTTGGACAGGGCGATGGCTTTGAGCTTGTCTGCGGTAGTCTCGGCGGGGTGCTTGCGCTTCTTCGTACCATGAGCCTCGACGGTTTTGGCCAAAGCCATAGACATCACTTCGGCCGGTGCTCCAGCGTCCATCAAGAAACTGTCAAATAGAAATAAAAGAAAAGAAACCATAATCACAAACCCAAAAGAAGAAAAGAGAGGGAGTTATAGGATCAGTCTCGGGGTTGCAAGACCGGGCCTTGGCCAGAATCAACACCATTGATGCGCTCACCTTTCCTTCTTTGGGAGAGAAGAACAATGGCAGAAGCAGGTCGGGGTTTTTCTTGAAGAAATGAGGAACAAGATGAGGGAGAAGCGAGGGTTGGGTAGAGAGGAAGCTGAGAGAGAAGAGTGAAATGATGGTTGCTTCGTCCGTCCAACTTACTGCCGGAAAGGAGGGGGTTTTGTGATTTGACGGCTCATTGGGCATTACTGCGGCGCTTCGATCGGGGTAGTCTACCGTCACTCTACTACGGAGTAATTTAGTGCATGGCTAGTGGACCCCGATGCTGGATGTCCCACACATCGGCGAAAGTGATTAATTTAGTGCATGGCTGGAGGAGGATCCGCACGGTAGAGCGTGTCCACTATTTTTCTGAAGAAAAAAATGATTACAGCAAGCGTTTCCACTCTTACGACGGAGGAATGCGAAACACAGCAACCACTTGAACATACACAGTGCTCCTACTACTAGGCATGTGCAGTGGTTCATACGTCAGTACTACATAATCTTGTTGCTAGTGTAGTAAGATATGACGACACAAATGATGTTGTGCGCATGTCAACTATATGAACAGTAATGTAGTAACATAGTACCGCTTTCTCGACTGTCCGGTCGAGAATGAACGGTGAGATCAATGTTAACAGAACTAGGTCTACAGCGCACGGAGAGTACGGTGCTACAGTACTCCATGAAACATGAACCATATGAAGCATGAATAGTGTTAGGCAGGGTGTATGAAGGGTGCACGGGATGGGAGCAAAAGTTCCCTTCTCGACCCACTTTTGGGTGTTTGGCAGAGTGCATGAAGGGTGCATGAGTCCACACTAGTAGGTTAACACAAATACACGAAGAGGAAACAACTGCGACCAAGGCGGAGAGGAAAACGAGAAAACTTAATGCCTTTTTGCTAATTAATAGCATTGCATGCAATGAACTAACCACTGCATGTCATGTTTATTAGTCTCAAGTCATTGAAAGCATGCACGGCCCACGTCTCTTATTGGTTGATATGTCACAAAACAAGAAACGGGGAGGGAGTTAATGTACCGTGCCTAAGTGTTTTGGGATTATTTGGTTTTCGTAAGGTGACTTACACACCTAGACAGAGGAGTATATTGAGATGAGAATGCAACCAAACACACCCACACGCTTTGTGCTACAGTGACTGATCTGCACCGTCTGAGTTTGATCAAACGGTTATGTTGTGCCGAGACATGGACATGCCCATGCAGAGGGCGCCTAAACACCACCGAAGTCCCTCTGCTTCTCGAGGCGCACGACGTTGGTGATGCAGGGGGCGAAACGGCTGAAAGGCAATGCAATTTACGGGAAGGCGGAGGGAGCCAGCCGAGGAGCGGGGAATCTTTTGGATTTCACCATGGTAAAACACCAGTCGACGACTTCTCACATCAGGGAGCAGTGGGTTTTATAGGCGGAGTCATCATGACTAATTGCTGCCGCGCCTGCTCCCGTTAATCAAAAAATTAAAAATCCTGCCGCGCCCGCTCCCGTCAATCAAAAAAAAATTAAAAATCCTGCCGCACTCAAACACCAGAGCAACGCCGCGGTGGATATTTAAATTTACCTGCCGGCAAGTAGATGTGGCAGCGGCCTAGCTAATCGGTCGAACTAGCCCAACTAGCTAGCCACCGTGCTTCACTGATGTACTCGGCGGGAAAAGTGGTCTTTCGTGATTTGATGACTCATTTACTTGCTTCGGCAAAAACAGGCGGTAGGGCATCCCACATCAGGAAGAATATATGCGTGCACCACCCGAGAGGACCCCGAAACCACGCGGTAGGGTGTGCCATGTCTCGGCACGGAGGAAAAATGTGTGTGTAAAAATTTACTGTATCAGACGTAGTACCTATGGTTCGACCTCGGGACCCAGCTGTCGGCGTTCTGGGAACGGGGGTCCCCAGACTTGCCTGCCTGCGGCCCACAGCATGGCTAAGCAGCAGGCCGTACGGCCCATCTTCATCAACAAGGCATCCAAGACCCTCGCGAGGGTCCAAGCCTCGCGAGGCGGACGACGCAAGACCTCCTCTAGAGTAGCCTAGATAGGCAGGCTCACGAGGAGCAGAGATATCAAGGTGGAGCAAACCTCACGAGGCCCTCGTGACGTGAGCCATGACGCACGGCACCAGGCGGGCGCCAGCGCGCGCAGCGTCCTAGTTTCATCTTTGATGCCAAGGAGGCCAGCGCAGGCGAAGAGTACCGAGGCATCAGGCAAAGGTTGCTATATTGGTGCAACGAGAACAAGACCAGGAGCATGGCAAGACAGAGGTCATCGTGGAGCCCAAGACGGCGTCAGCCCAGAGCTTTTCGCAGGCGAAGACCGCTTTTGTCAGGATAGCTTGTACTAGCTGCCCCCCTTCAAATTCGCCCGCCATTGTTGGCTCCCTTCCCACTCGATATTTGGGAAGAGGACCAGGGCCTCTATAAATAGGACTAGCCACCACAGTAGGAGGCAACTGATCTCGAGCTGATTGAGATCACCCTCAACTACACAAGCACAAGAACACCTCAACCTCAGGAGGCCGTTCTTCCCTTGTACTGTTCATCATTAGCCCAAGAGGCAATCCACCACCACCACACTGGAGTAGGGTATTACACCACAACGGTGGCCCGAACCAGTATAAACCTCGTGTCTCTCTGTGTTGCGAGTTCGTCCGCGAGATCTTAGCGAGCAAGGGCGTAGATTGGTAGGAGGGAAAGAATTCGCGCGCACCCCACTGTTCGAACCTTAAGGGTTTGCCGGAACCCCACATTCGACATTTGGCGCGCCAGGTAGGGGTGCACCAGAGCTTCTTCTCCACCGACTAGCTGGCCGACGCTCCGCAGCCATGATGTCCGGTGACCCGCGGGCCGGCTCCGATCGCTGGGCAGCCCGGGCAGCGCCGCCTGCCCATGAAGATCTTGACCCCGCACTCTAGGCGGCGCGAGCGCCGCCAAACTCCGCCGGGCGCAGACAGCGTGGCCAGGCGTCATCCACCCTCACCCCGCGGCAAGTACGAGCCGCGGCCAGAGCGGCGAGTCATGCCGCGGCAATGACGCCGCACTCACGGCGGGAACAAGCAAACATGCGGGCGGCACTCACGGTGGCAAGGGAGCTGCTGCGATGCAGGCTGATGGAGAGCGGCCGGGATACGCTGCGGGAGCGTGTTGCAGAGCTGCTGGATGCAGCGGCGTCGGGAGCACCACCCTTCTGCTATCGACTTCCTCCCCAGGCCGAGCGCGGTGAACCTCACCACATCTGTGTGCCATCAACTACGCCCGGGGGCTTCATCAACATCAACACGGCCAGTGGCGTAGGGGGCTCCGACTCCCCCATGCCGCCCACGACAAGCATGAGCGCAAGCGTCGCCCTTCATGGTCCCAGCCGGATGCCACACTACCATCCTCATGATGCCACCCTGGGCCAAGCAACATGGAGCGTGGGGCACCATGGCGAGGTGTTCGGGGTGACGGCCCCGGAAGCCTATGTGCCCCGCATGATGGATCAAGGATACACACCAGAGGACGACCTCGGCTCATTCATTGGAGAAGATTGGGGAGAGGGGGCGCTAGGTGTTGGAAATATGCCCTAGAGGCAATAATAAAATGGTTATTATTATATTTCCTTGTTCATGATAATTGTCTATTGTTCATGCTATAATTGTGTTATCCGGAAATCGTAATACATGTGTGAATACATAGACCACAACATGTCCCTAGTGAGCCTCTAGTTGACTAGCTCGTTGATCAACAGATAGTCATGGTTTCCTGACTATGGACATTGGATGTCATTGATAACGGGATCACATCATTAGGAGAATGATGTGATGGACAAGACCCAATCCTAAGCATAGCACAAGATCGTGTAGTTCGTTTGCTAGAGCTTTTCCAAATGTCAAGTATCAGTTCCTTAGACCATGAGATTGTGCAACTCCCGGATACCATAGGAGTGCTTTGGGTGTGCCAAACGTCACAGCGTAACTGGGTGGCTATAAAGGTGCACTACGGGTATCTCCGAAAGTGTCTGTTGGGTTGGCACGAATCGAGACTGGGATTTGTCACTCCGTATGATGGAGAGGTATCTCTGGGCCCACTCGGTAATGCATCATCATAATGAGCTCAATGTGACCAAGTGTTTGGTCACGGGATCATGCATTACGGTATGAGTAAAGTGACTTGCCGGTAACGAGATTGAACAAGGTATTGGGATACCGACGATCGAATCTCGGGCAAGTAACGTACCGATTGACAAAGGGAATTGTATACGGGATTGATTGAATCCTCGACATTGTGGTTCATCCGATGAGATCATCATGGAACATGTGGGAGCCAACATGGGTATCCAGATCCCGCTGTTGGTTATTGACCGGAGAGTCATCTCGGTCATGTCTGCATGTCTCCCGAACCCGTAGGGTCTACACACTTAAGGTTCGGTGACGCTAGAGTTGTAGAGATATTAGTATGCGGTTAATCGAAAGTTGTTTGGAGTCCCGGATGAGATCCCGGACGTCACGAGGAGTTCCGGAATGGTCCGGAGGTGAAGATTTATATATGGGAAGTCCTATTTTGGCCACCGGAAAATGTTCGGGATTTTTCGGTATTGTACCGGGAAGGTTCTAGAAGGTTCCGAAGTGGGGCCCACCTGCATGGGGGGCCCACATGAACGTGGGCAGTGGGGGAAATGCCCCACACCCCTGATCAAGGCGCACCAAGATCCCACCTTAGAAGGAATAAGATCATATCCCGAAGGGATAAGATCAAGATCCCTAAAAAGGGGGGATAACAATCGGTGGGGAAGGGAAATGATGGGATTTCTTTCCCCCACCTTTGCCAACGCCCCAATGGACTTGGAGGGCAAGAAACCAGCCCCCTCCACCCCTATATATAGTGGGGAGGCGCATGGGAGCAGCACCCCAAGCCCTGGCGCCTCCCTCCCTCCCGTGACACCTCTTCCTCCCCGCTTGCGCTTGGCAAAGCCCTGCCGGGATCCCGCTACTTCCAGCACCACGCCGTCGTGCTGCTGGATCTCCATCAACTTCTCCTCCTCCCTTGCTGGATCAAGAAGGAGGAGACGTCCCCGATCCGTACGTGTGTTGAACGCGGAGGTGCCGTCCGTTCGGCGCTAGGATCATCGGTGATTTGGATCACGACGAGTACGACTCCATCAACCCCGTTCTCTTGAACGCTTCCGCGCGCGATCTACAAGGGTATGTAGATGCACTCCCCTCTCTCTCGTTGCTAGATGACTCCATAGATTGATCTTGGTGATACGTAGAAAATTTTAAATTTCTGCTACGATCCCCAACAGTGGCATCATTAGCTAGGTCTATGCGTAGTTTCTATGCACGAGTAGAACACAAACTTGTTGTGGGCGTAGATGTTGTCAATTTTCTTGCCACTACTAGTCTTATCTTGTTTCGGCGGCATCGTGGGATGAAGCGGCCCGGACCAACCTTACACGTACGCTTACGTGAGACAGGTTCCACCGACTGACATGCACTAGTTGCATAAGGTGGCTAGCGGGTGTCTGTCTCTCCCACTTTAGTCGAATCGGATTCGATGAAAAGGGTCCTTATGAAGGGTAAATAGAAGTTGGCATATCACATTGTGGTTTTACGTAGGTAAGAAACGTTCTTGCTAGAAACCTATAGAAGCCACGTCAAAAACATGCAACAACAATTAGAGGACGTCTAACTTGTTTTTGCAGCATATGCCTTGTGATGTGATATGGCCAAAAGGATGTGATGAATGAAATATATGTGATGTATGAGATTTATCATGTTCTTGTAATAGGAATCACGACTTGCATGTCGATGAGTATGACAACCGGCAGGAGCCATAGGAGTTGTCTTTATTTTTTGTATGACCCGCGTGTCATTGAATAACGCCATATAAATTACTTTACTTTATTGCTAAACACGTTAGCCATAGAAGTAGAAGTAATCATTGGCGTGACAACTTCATGAAGACACGATGATGGAGATCATGATGATGGAGATCATGGTGTCATGCCGGTGATGAAGATGATCATGGCGCCCCGAAGACGGAGATCAAAGGAGCAATATGATACTGGCCATATCATGTCACTATTTGATTGCATGTGATGTTTATCATGTTTTACATCTTATTTGCTTAGAACGACGGTAGCTCAAATAAGATGATCCCTCGCAATAATTTCAAGAAAGTGTTCCCCCTAACTGTGCACCGTTGCGAAGGTTCTTTGTTTCGAAGCACCACGTGATGATCGGGTGTGATAGATTCTAACATTCGAATACAACGGGTGTAAGCCAGATTTACACACGCAATACACTTAGCTTGACTTGACGAGCCTAGCATGTACAGACATGGCCTCGGAACACGGAAGACCGAAAGGTCGAGCATGAGTCGTATAGAAGATACGATCAACATGAAGATGTTCACCGATGTTGACTAGTCCGTCTCACGAGATGATCGGACACGGCCTAGTTGACTCGGATCATGTTTCACTTAGATGACTAGAGGGATGTCTATCTGAGTGGGAGTTCATTGAATAATTTGATTAGATGAACTTAATTATCATAAACTTAGTCTAAAATCTTTACAATATGTCTTATAGATCAAATGGCCCATGCTAATGTTGTCCTCAACTTCAACGCGTTCCTAGAGAAAACCAAGCTGAAAGATGATGGCAGCAACTATACGGACTGGGTCCGGAACCTAAGGATCATCCTCATAGCTGCCAAGAAAAATTATGTCCTAGAAGCACCGCTAGGTGACGCACCCATCCAAGAGAACCAAGACGTTATGAACGCTTGGCAGCAGCGTGCTGATGATTACTCCCTCGTTCAGTGCGGCATGCTTTACAGCTTAGAACCGGGGGTCCAAAAGCGTTTTGAGCAACACGGAGCATATGAGATGTTCGAAGAGCTGAAAATGGTTTTCCAAGATCATGCCCGGGTCGAGAGATATGAAGTCTCCGACAAGTTCTTCAGTTGTAAGATGGAGGAAAATAGTTCTGTCAGTGAGCACATACTCAAAATGTCTGGGTTACACAACCGCTTGACTCAGCTGGGAGTTAATCTCCCGGATGACGCGGTCATTGACATAATCCTTCAGTCGCTTCCACCGAGCTACAAGAGCTTTGTGATGAACTTCAATATGCAGGGGATGAAAAAGACCATTCCTGAGGTATATTCAATGCTGAAATCAGCAGAGGTGGAGTTCAAAAAGGAACATCAAGTGTTGATGGTGAATTAAACCACTAAGTTCAAGAAAGGCAAGGGTAAGAAGAACTTCAAGAAGGACGGCAAGGGAGTTGCCGTGCCCGGTAAGCCAGTTGCCGGGAAGAAGCCAAAGAATGGACCCAAGTCTGAGACTGAGTGCTTTTATTGCAAGGGAAGTGGTCACTGGAAGCGGAACTGCCCCAAGTACTTAGCGGACAAGAAGGCCGGCAACACCAAAGGTATATGTGATATACATGTTATTGATGTGTACCTTACCAGCACTCGTAGTAGCTCCTGGGTATTTGATACCGGTGCGGTTGCTCATATTTGTAACTCAAAGCAGGAGCTGCGGAATAAACGGAGACTGGCAAAGGACGAGGTGACGATGCGCGTCGGGAATGGTTCCAAGGTCGATGTGATCGCCGTCGGCACGCTACCTCTACATTTACCTACGGGATTAGTTTTAAACCTCAATAATTGTTATTTAGTGCCACCTTTGAGCATGAACATTGTATCAGGATCTCGTTTAACTCGAGATGGCTACTCATTTAAATCCGAGAATAATGGTTGTTCTATTTATATGAGAGATATGTTTTATGGTCATGCCCCGCTGGTTAATGGTTTATTCTTAATGAATCTCGAACGTAGTGTTACACATATTCATAGTGTGAATACCAAAAGATGTAAGGTTGATAATGATAGTCCCACATACTTGTGGCACTGCCGTCTTGGTCACATTGGTGTCAAACGCATGAAGAAGCTCCATGCAGATGGACTTTTGGAGTCTCTTGATTACGAATCATTTGACACGTGCGAACCATGCCTCATGGGTAAGATGACCAAGACTCCGTTCTCCGGAACAATGGAGCGAGTAACCAACTTATTAGAAATCATACATACTGATGTGTGCGGTCCAATGAGTGTTGAGGCTCGCGGTGGCTATCGTTAAGTTCTCACTCTCACTGATGACTTGAGTAGATATGGGTATGTCTACCTAATGAAACACAAGTCTGAGACCTTTGAAAATTTCAAGGAATTTCAGAGTGAGGTTGAGAATCAACGTGACAGGAAAATAAAGTTCTTACGATCAGATCGTGGAGGGGAATATTTGAGTCACGAATTTGGCACACACTTAAGGAAATGTGGAATAGTTTCACAACTCACGCCGCCTGGAACACCTCAGCGAAATGGTGTGTCCAAACATCGTAATCGCACTCTATTGGATATGGTGCGATCTATGATGTCTCTTACCGATCTACCGCTCTCATTTTGGGGCTATGCTTTAGAGACTGCCGCATTCACTTTAAATAGGGCTCCGTCAAAATCCGTTGAGACGACACCGTATGAATTATGGTTTGGGAAGAAACCTAAGCTGTCGTTTCTAAAAATTTGGGGATGCGATGCTTATGTCAAGAAACTTCAACCTGAAAAGCTCGAACCCAAGTCGGAAAAATGCGTCTTCATAGGATACCCTAAGGAAACCATTGGGTATACCTTCTACCTCAGATCCGAAGGCAAGATCTTTGTTGCCAAGAACGGGTCCTTTCTGGAGAAATAGTTTCTCTCGAAAGAAGTAAGTGGGAGGAAAGTGGAACTTGATGAAGTACTACCTCTTGAACCGGAAAGTAGCGCAGCTTAGGAAGATGTTCCTGTGGTGCCTGCACTGACTAGAGAGGAAGCTAAAGATGATGATCAAGGTACTTCGGATCAAGTTACTACTGAACTTCATAGGTCCACGAGGACACGTTTCACACCAGAGTGGTATGGCAACCCTGTCCTGGAAATCATGTTGTTAGACAACGGTGAACCTTCGAACTATGAAGAAGCAATGGCGGGCCCAGATTCCAACAAATGGCTTGAAGCCATGCAATCCGAGATAGGATCCATGTATGAAAACAAAGTGTGGACTTTGATAGACTTGCCTGATGATCGGCGAGCGATAGAAAATAAATGGATCTTTAAGAAGAAGACAGACGCGGATGGTAATGTGACCATCTATAAGGCTCGACTTGTCGCTAAGGGTTATCGAAGTTCAAGGGGTTGACTACGATGAGACTTTCTCACCCGTAGCGAAGCTGAAGTCCGTCCGAATCATGTTAGCAATTGCCGTATTCTATGATTATGAGATATGGCAAATGGACGTCAAAACGGCATTCCTTAACGGCTTTCTTAAGGAAGAATTGTATATGATGCAGCCGGAAGGTTTTGTCGATCCTAAGAATGCTAACAAGGTATGCAAGCTCCAGCGCTCCATCTATGGGCTGGTGCAAGCATCTCGGAGTTGGAACATTCGATTTGATGAGATGATCAAAGCGTTTGGGTTTACACAGACTTATGGAGAAGCATGTGTTTACAAGAAAGTGAGTGGGAGCTCTGTAGCATTTCTCATATTATATGTGGATGACATACTGTTGATGGGAAATGATATAGAATTCTTGGGAAGCATAAAGGCCTACTTGAACAAGTGTTTTTCAATGAAGGACCTTGGAGAAGCTGCTTATATATTAGGCATCAAGATCTATAGAGATAGATCAAGACGCCTCATTGGTCTTTCACAAAGTACGTACCTTGACAAGATATTGAAGAAGTTCAATATGGATCAGTCCAAGAAGGGGTTCTTGCCTGTATTGCAAGGTGTGCAATTGAGCACGGCTCAATGCCCGACCACGGCAGAAGATAGAGAAAAGATGAGTGTCATCCCCTATGCCTCGGCCATAGGGTCTATTATGTATGCCATGCTGTGTACCAGACCTGATGTAAACCTTGCCGTTAGTTTGGTAGGAAGGTACCAAAGTAATCCCGGCATGGAACACTGGACAGCGGTCAAGAATATCTTGAAGTACCTGAAGAGGACTAAGGATAAGTTTCTCATTTATGGTGGTGACGAAGAGCTCATCGTAAAGGGTTACGTCGATGCTAGCTTCGACACAAATCTGGATGACTCTAAGTCACAAACCGGATACGTGTATATTTTGAATGGTGGGGCAGTAAGCTGGTGCAGTCGCAAGCAAAGCGTTGTGGCGGGATCTACATGTGAAGCGGAATACATGGCGGCCTCAGAGGCAGCACAAGAAGCAATCTGGGTGAAGGAGTTCATTACCGACCTAGGAGTTATTCCCAATGCGTCGGGCCTGATGACTCTCTTCTATGACAACACTGGAGCTATTGCCCTTGCCAAGGAGCCCAGGTTTCACAGGAAGACCAGGCATATCAAGCGTCGCTTCAACTCCATTCGTGAAAATGTTCAAAATGGAGACATAGATATTTGTAAAGTACATACGGACCTGAATGTAGCAGATCCGTTGACTAAACCTCTCCCTAGAGCAAAACATGATCAACACCAGAATTCTATGGGTGTTCGATTCATCACAATGTAACTAGATTATTGACTCTAGTGCATGTGGGAGACTGTTGGAAATATGCCCTAGAGGCAATAATAAAATGGTTATTATTATATTTCCTTGTTCATGATAATTGTCTATTGTTCATGCTATAATTGTGTTATCCGGAAATCGTAATACATGTGTGAATACATAGACCACAACATGTCCCTAGTGAGCCTCTAGTTGACTAGCTCGTTGATCAACAGATAGTCATGGTTTCCTGACTATGGACATTGGATGTCATTGATAATGGGATCACATCATTAGGAGAATGATGTGATGGACAAGACCCAATCCTAAGCATAGCACAAGATCGTGCAGTTCGTTTGCTAGAGCTTTTCCAAATGTCAAGTATCAGTTCCTTAGACCATGAGATTGTGCAACTCCCGGATACCATAGGAGTGCTTTGGGTGTGCCAAACGTCACAGCGTAACTAGGTGGCTATAAAGGTGCACTACGGGTATCTCCGAAAGTGTCTGTTGGGTTGGCACGAATCGAGACTGGGATTTGTCACTCCGTATGACGGAGAGGTATCTCTGGGCCCACTCGGTAATGCATCATCATAATAATCTCAATGTGACCAAGTGTTTGGTCATGGGATCATGCATTATGGTATTAGTAAAGTGACTTGCCGGTAACGAGATTGAACAAGGTATTGGGATACCGACGATCGAATCTCGGGCAAGTAACGTACCGATTGACAAAGGAAATTGTATACGGGATTGATTGAATCCTCGACATCGTGGTTCATCCGATGAGATCATCGTGGAACATGTGGGAGCCAAAATGGGTATCCAGATCCCGCTGTTGGTTATTGACCGGAGAGTCATCTCGGTCATGTCTGCATGTCTCCCGAACCCGTAGGGTCTACACACTTAAGGTTCGGTGACGCTAGAGTTGTAGAGATATTAGTATGCGGTTAACCGAAAGTTGTTCGGAGTCCCGGATGAGATCCCGGATGTCACGAGGAGTTCCGGAATGGTCCGGAGGTAAAGATTTATATATGGGAAGTCCTATTTTGGCCACCGGAAAATGTTCGGGATTTTTCGGTATTGTACCGGGAAGGTTCTAGAAGGTTCCGAAGTGGGGCCCACCTGCATGGGGGGACCCACATGAACGTGGGCAGTGGGGGCAAGGCCCCACACCCCTGATCAAGGCGCACCAAGATCCCACCTTAGAAGGAATAAGATCATATCCCGAAGGGATAAGATCAAGATCCCTAAAAAAGGGGGATAACAATCGGTGGGGAAGGGAAATGATGGGATTTCTTTCCCCCACCTTTGCCAACGCCCCAATGGACTTGGAGGGCAAGAAACCAGCCCCCTCCACCCCTATATATAGTGGGGAGGCGCATGGGAGCAGCACCCGAAGCCGTGGCGCCTCCTTCCCTCCCGTGACACCTCTTCCTCCCCCCTTGCGCTTGGCAAAGCCCTACCGGGATCCCGCTACTTCCACCACCACGCCGTCCTGCTGCTGGATCTCCATCAACTTCTCCTCCCCCCTTGCTGGATCAAGAAGGAGGAGACGTCCCCGCTCCATACGTGTGTTGAACGCGGAGGTGCCGTCCGTTCGGCGCTAAGATCATCGGTGATTTGGATCACGACGAGTACGACTCCATCAACCCCGTTCTCTTGAACGCTTCCGCGCGCGATCTACAAGGGTATGTAGATGCACTCCCCTCTCTCTCGTTGCTAGATGACTCCATAGATTGATCTTGGTGATACGTAGAAAATTTTAAATTTCTGCTACGATCCCCAACACTAGGAGCCGAAGCCTTCCAAGAACCAACGGAGAACCACAATGATCGCGCCGGCAATGACAACTACAGGGTACCGCTAGTCTCTCAGGAACAGGCTTATGCTAACCATGGACTGCAGATGAATCAGGTTGCAGCGTCGACCGACGACTCTGGCACGGCTGCACCCGTTCCAACAAGGGAGACACGCTGGGGGCCGCCGGGAGGGAGCCAGGAGCAAGGCCCCTCCCCGCGGCGCGCGACGCCTGGTGACACCCGGAGGTAGGCCTCTGCTGGGGAGGCCTCGCCAACCCTTCCCCCGGCAGAGGACCTGTGGTCGCCGAGGGAACCGCTGGCGTCCTCTTTCCCTCCTGTGTGTCGTCCTGGTGACCGGTCGGCTCAGAGGAGGTCGAGGGTGGCGCAAGGCGGGGCCCTCTTCTGGCGATATGAAGCAAGGACGGTACCTGTGAAGAAGGCCCAGTGCCTGTGAAGCTCGCCGCCCGTGACACTCTCACGTAATAATGAGTTGGGGCTGTACACGCCCCGGAGTCTCAGGGGTGCCGGCCTCAGGCCCTGGGGCTCCCTCCCACGCCTAGTGGCAGCACTTAGCTCCACGCTGGTGAGAAGACTTGAAGACCAGAAGACTAGACTAGGTGCCGGACGCGGCCTTTTGCTTTGGATCTCTTTCTCAGTAGCTTTCCTTTCTGGATCTGGATTTGAGTTGAAGTTGGATTTTTATTGATGCGCGCGGGGGGAGCCTTTTCTCGTTTGAGCAATTTCTTTCGTTTTGACTGGGACTCATGTCCATCGCCTTCCCCTCACGAGCCCCTCGCGAGCGGAACAGCGCGAAGCGCGCACGCCAAGTGCGCGCAAGCACTACGACTGGTGCTCAGCTCTAGTGGGGCCCCTTCTGACGGGGCGACGAGCTCCACAGGGTTCTCAGGAACTCGACGCATCGCGACCCAGCTCAAAGCTCGCACTGACTAAGGTAAACCACGACAGAGAATTCGCACCCGGATTCACGAGCTCATGAGGACACAAACACGCATTGCATAGGAAAGTAAAAACTGCAGTTTGCTTACATGAGGGGATCCCCCTCTCAAAATGCTCTCACAAGTTTTCCAAGGGCCACACCCGAGTTTGTGCGTAGGGTGAAATGGCAGGAAAACAAGGGATCAGCCAGAAATGTCGCTCGCTGCGTCGCCCGCGGGTGCGTCGCTCGCATCATCGCCATCTTCATCGGCATCGTCGCCACCATCGGCGACGCCCCCGTCGCCGTCGTTAACCACGTCGCCTTCGTCTGCGACGACCACCACTGTGTCATCCTCCGAAGTGAAGGCCCTGACCAACGCGTCCACATTGTCCTCAACCCAACGCGCTAGGTCGCCTCGGACCGCCGTGGGTACGGGGGCAATAGAGGCGTCGAAATCAAAGTCGGGGTCGGCATTCAGGAGGTGGCTGAAGACACAGGAGAAAGCGCGCTCGAGCAAGCCACGACCCCTTTCCTCCACAAGCTGGCGAGCTCTAGCAGATCGAGCCTCCAGGAACGTCACCACCTCGGTGAAGAAGGACAGGTGGCTGGCATAATCATTCGAGTGAGGGGTCGCCGCCTCCACGTTGCAAATATGGCCCAGGGCGATGTTGGCCCTGTTCCGGAGATCCTGAAGCATAGGGGCATGCTCGCGCTCCAGCGTTCGTCGCTGGAGCACCTCCTCCGTATTTTGCCTTGTGAGGGCCTCTGCGTCATCAACCCGCCTCCGGAGGGAACGCAGCTCGGCGCAGGCGGAGGCCAAGTCCACCTGCGCCGTAACCAGGGCGGCGGCCGTGGCTTCCGCACGCCTCTCGGCCTCGTCCAACCTGGGCCTGAGGGCAGGGCCCTACCCTCATCCTCCACGCCCGCGAGCTTCAGCTTCAGGTCGTACCTACCTTCCAGGTCCGCGCGAACCTCGGCCACCCGGCGGTTCACCTCCTCCTCAACTTCGGCCTCGGGAGCCCCGATGGCATCTTCTGCTTGAGCGACTTGACGTTCCCTTGTCTCTAGTCGCTCGAGCTCAAGGCTGCGCTCCACGGCCTCCAGGGCCAGCGCCTCCTCACGCTTCCGAACTTCCTCTTCCTCCGTGGGCGTCCCCCTCAACGACGCAAGAGCGGCCCTGCGCACCTCCACCTGCTGCTCGAGAGACGCGCTCCAAGCCTGGAGCTCCCACGCGCGCTTCTCCGTAGCCTCACGGCGGCGGTCAGCCTCGCGAGCCTCTTCGAAGGCTCGTGAGCGGGCTTCATGGAAAACCTTGAGAGACGCCTCGGCCTTCGCGTTCTCAAGGTCACGCTGATAGCGGCCGAGGTTGATGGCCACCTTCAGCTTGCGCCGCTCCTCCGCCAACTAGAGACCTTCAGCCCCAAGATGCGAGTCGACACTCGCGAGCTCTTCACCAAGTCGACGCATCGCGCCCATTGCCTCCTGGAAGAGCTTGTGGTGAGCCATGCTCCGCCCGCGCTCGAGCTCGAATGCTCCGCCCACCTTGTCCTCCGCCTCGGGGGCTACGGGCGGGGCACCAAGTGGCGCGCCTCCTCCAGGCAGGGGGCTGGGGGCTGACGCCGAGCCTGACGTCAACCAGTCCTCGCGAGGAGCCCAAGCTGACCGGGGCTCGTTGCTTGAAGAAGAGCCGAAGATCGAAGCCAGCAAATTGCTGTCCAAGACCAGCGGAGGAGTCTTGGGCACGACTGCCAAGCTCCACACCAGACCAGGGGGAGGAGCGACAAGGCCGTAGGTTCAGCGCGCCAGGAAGGCAGGAGCGCCCCTTCAACCAACCCTACTCCAGGGGCAACAAGCAGACTCGGAGCGCTCGAGGCCGGCGGAAGAGTTGAGGAAGAAGGAGGCCGTTTCTTAGGAGACTCGGCAGCCTCGGTGGAAGGAGCCCTGAAAAATTGGCGTCAGGAGAAGAAAGCAGCACACATGGAGCCACAGCGGTGCGATACTTACACGTCAACGGCGATGTACTTCCTCCGCTTCAACGGTCCAAAGATGTTACTGCCGCTGGGGGATCCTTTCCTCTTGCGGAGCTCCTCGAAGTCCACACAAAGACGACCAAAACGCTGGACGTGACGGCCGGTGCGCAGCGGGGCCGAAGAAGAGCTCGGGATGATATCTTCAGGGGTGCCCGGTTGCGGCAAACAGCCGGGCACCGTTTCACCGCGACCTCCCGAGGCTCCTGGAGCCTTGGCCTCGGGAGTCGCATGCTGCGTCACCTCAGCAACCGACGCCTCAGGAGGGGGGTCGCAGGCCCCCGAAGACGACGCCCCAGGATCATCATTCGGCAGGCGTCCCTCAGGACTAGACCCACCGGCCTCCTCCGGAGCTCGCCCACCTGCACCATCGCTTGGGGCAAGCTCAGCACCGGCGGCAAGGAAGGGAACCACGACGACGGGGTTTTCACGAGGCCCCTCCAGGCCGATCGGCCGCGGCCCCCATTCATCAAAGGAAGGCATGTTCTCTACAAATTCATCCTTGTTCCTGCAGCGGTATAGAAAATAGTTCTTCCCAGGCAGTTCGGCTGGCAAGAAGACACCCGTCAGGACCTTGAGCATTGTTCGCCACGTCCCGAGGAGGAGCCCGGACTCCTGAAACCTCATGGGGTCCTGGCTGCTGAGCAAGGTCCACATTGGGCAAGAATGGCGCTGAAGCAGAGCGACCCGACGTTGGACGAATTCCTTCACCACCATCGGCGCAGTTACGCCGCGATCTTTCAGCAACCTCAACCCGAACCAGACATTGGCAAGGCGGGGGCTCGTGAGCCGCTGATGACTCCAGCCGGAGTTAGGAACAGCGGGCCCCGACGGAGCCTGAAGCAGAGGACTGAGCACGCCGGCATCTACAAACACCCATCGTGTCCGGAATTCGCTCGTGGGTGGAGGAAGATCGAAGTCGATCCCCTCACCCGCCGTCGCAGCCACGGCACGGAAGCTCACGCAACCCGAGCTTTGTTAGGGGTCGATTAGATGCAATGAGAAGAAATGGCGAAGGAGGGCCACAGAAGGGGCTATGCCAGCCATGGCTTCACACACGAAGGCGAAGATGGCAATAAGAGTCACAGACTGTGGGTCGAGATGCAGCATATGGATCTGATAATGCTCAAGCACCGCATTGAAGAAGGCAGAAAAGGGAGGAATCAGGCCAGCCCAGAGGGCATCTATGAAGATTGGGACCTCGGTGGCCGCCTGAGCCGTGCGAGTGCGAGACGCAGGCCAAGCCACCGTCTCCCCCACTCATTGAAGCTGGATGCAAGCATCGGGCGCACCTTGTCCATGGCTCGTCGTTGAGCACCCGAGACCGGCCGAGCGCCGGCGCGAAGGACGGAGGCGCAGCTGGCAGATACAAAGGTCTCTTCCCCTTCTCAGTTTGTTTCAGCGCCATGGCGGTGGAACAGGCGGAGCGCAAGTCAGATTGGAGAAGAGAAACAAAGTCTCGAGGAAGCAGGGGAATTGGGGGAGCAAGGCGCAGACGACGGAGGAATAACTGTGTAGGCCGCAGGGGCCGCATAGCTAGGCGGGTTCAAAGGCAGCGTGGGGAAGCGGAGACGCCCACGTCCAATCAACCACCACGCGTCAACCGAGGCCGCAGGCTTTTGGGGCCCGTGATGCTCCGAACTTGACCCTTGGCTTCGCCGCGAAGCCAAGCCCGAGCGCACCTTGGGCCCGGGGGCTACTGTCGGCATTCTGGGAACGGGGGTCCCCAGACTTGCCTGCCTGCGGCCCACAGCGTGGCTAAGCAGCAGGTCGTACGGCCCATCTTCATCAACAAGGCATCCAAGACCCTCGCGAGGCGGACAACGCAAGACCTCCTCTGGAGTAGCCTAGCCAGGCAGGCTCACGAGGAGCAGAGATATCAAGGCGGGGCAAACCTCACGAGGCCCTCGTGACGTGAGCCATGACGCACGGCACCAGGCGGGCGCCAGCGCGCGCAGCATCCTAGTTTCCTCTTTGATGCCAAGGAGGCCAGCGTAGGCGAAGAGTACCGAGGCATCAGGCAAAGGTTGCTATATTGGTGCGACGAGACCAAGACCAGGAGCATGGCAAGACGAAGGTCATCGTGGAGCCCAAGACGGCGTCACCCCAGAGCTTTTCGCAGGCGAAGACCGCTTTTGTCAGGATAGCTTGTACTAGCTGTCCCCCTTCAAATTTGCCCGCCGTTGTTGGCTCCCTTCCTGCTCGATATTTGGGAAGAGGACCAGGGCCTCTATAAATAGGACTAGCCACCACAGTAGGAGGCAACTAATCTCGAGCTGATTGAGATCACCCTCAACTACACAAGCACAAGAACACCTCAACCTCAGGAGGCTGTTCTTCCCTTGTACTGTTCATCATCAGCCCAAGAGGCAATCCACCACCACCACACTGGAGTAGGGTATTACACCACAACGGTGGCCCGAACCAGTATAAACCTCGTGTCTCTCTGTGTTGCGAGTTCGTCGAGTTCATCCGCGAGATCTTAGCGTGCAAGGGCGTAGATTGGTAGGAGGGAAAGACTTCGCGCGCACCCCAGTGTTCGAACCTGAAGGGTTTGCCAAAACCCCACATCCGACACCAGCCAGTCGGTTGAAAACACCCCACTAGCTACAGAGCTTCATCATGCTAACATGGCACGGAGGATAGGTGTGGTTAGCTCCGTCTCGACTAGCCACAACGTCTCTTGTTCTTGGCGATTCTTCTAATTTCCAAGCTTTTTTTAGTTGTCATAACACCACGGCAAGCTAGCGCCGCTCTTCATGTGTGCCCGTGCAATGGTTAGACGATGGAGAGAAGAGAGAGATCGCAGACCTGGGACCCACCAGTAAGTGAGTCAACGGTCATGCACGTGTTGACGAGGCACTCCCTCTACTCTACTCAACGTAATACTGTATAAAATCAAGTTATGGGACAAAGCCAACAACTGTTGTTGTTTCAGGCTATCGACTTACGCTTTGTAGTCCAGGTTGCCAGTTCGAATCTCGTCTTTCAGATTTGTTAGTTTTAGGTCCAAATTTGATTAATGACAAGTGGGACCCCCGTGTGTTGTTCCGATATTTCAGTGTAGGATGGTTTTTTTGAACAAACACTTTGCGCGGTTAGACAAGTAACGGCACAAGTTACACGTATTTTGCAAGTTTACGAACAAAAATGACAGCGGCATAGAATATCACATCCACCCCGCAGCTTAGATGCTATGGTGATATGAGTTTTTACACCGTTGGAAGTGAGATCCAATGGCTTGGGAGTAGTCTTTGTAATTATGCACAATTTCCAAACTCTCCAAAGGTTTTTTTGCAAATAAAACATTCAGGCCTCGTGTGTGCCACTGCATCTTGGATCCAACGGCTGCCCGTTGCTCATATTAGGTGCTCCCCGTAGCTTAATTACCTGCTACGGTGATATGAGCATCTAGGTCATATGATCAGTGATCAGATGGCACATGCGTAGTACTTGTACTTTCTGCGCAATTCCCAAACTCTCTCAGCCGTATATTGCAAAAACATTCAAACCTCCTACTGTGGGCCGTTAGATCTCCGTGAACACGTATCACCATAGAATCTACGGTGCGGGAGCACCTCATATTCTCCTGTGCGAGAAAACATAAGGTGCTCTCCCAGCTTGGATGCTACGGTGATACGAGCTTCGAGGTCGTTTGATCTGAGATCCAATGGCATCTGAGCAGTCTTTGTGCTTGTAAGGAGTGGCCGAACTCTTTGGGGGCTTTTCTGCAAAAAACCATTCGAACCACCGAGGAGGTGTTGGATCACAAATCCAACGGCTCCGAAGAGCTTGTATCACCAAAGCATCTAAGGTGTGGTAGCACATGATATTCTTACATACAGGAGAACATGATGTCCTCCTTCATCTTAGATGCTACGGTGATACGAGCTTCGAGGTCGTTGGATATGGGATCCAAGGGCATCTGAGTAGTTTTTGTACAAATTGTGTGCAATTCTCAAACTCATCAAGGTTTCCAGTAAAAATATTAAGACATCATGTGAGTTACTATATCTCAGATCTACAAGCTCCAAGCAACTCGTATCGGCATATCTAAGGTATGGGGGCACATGATATTCTCCCGGGGAGGAGGGGTGGGGGTGCACAACCAATCGGTGGTTGGGAGGGTGGGGACAAATATAATCTAAACAACCCTAAACAGAGCTTCACAATTTTATCTAAGGTTGAGGGGGTGACCACCAACAATCATAGCTCCGCCTAATTAAACACAACATTTGCATGTACTGTAGTACTAGACTTAATATTTATGTTTCAGTTTCATGTTTGTTTTAAATATTGAATTGAGGACCATGCATGTCTTACATTTTACTCCCTTCGTTCCTGAATATTAGTCTTTTTAGAGATTTCAAGTGGACTGGCACATACGGATGTATATAGACATATTTTAGAGTGTAGATTCACTCATTTTGCTCCGTATGTAGTCGCTTGTTGAAATCTCTAAAAGACTAATATTTAGGAATAGGAGTATTTTTGAATTCGTGTCATACATGCATGGTTTGGAAAAATAGATGCACTATACTTATTGGATTGTTGTTGTGTTCGTGTGTGGGTGTCTCTCTGTGTGTGTATGTGTGTGTGTGGTCATATGCTTGATACATACAAAGTTTTCTCACCTCCATATTGTTCATCTTTTAAATTTGAATTTGCATTGAAAAACTTACCAGGGATACCATGAAATGTGAAATCCACGTTGAGATCACTATATCACAAACTCACTCTAATTCAACAACTCGTCAGAAATCAATTACCACGTTGAGATTAGTATTTGCAAGGAAAATACGGGCATTGTAATACAAATAGATTCGTTCGGCAATTTAAAAGGTTCCTTTCGTATTCTCGAATGGTAGGACCCAACGGCGTACCAGCCAGACCTTGGCTCATGTTGATCCTAAAAAAATAAAAAATAAAAAACCCCGGGCTCGTGTCCTTCTGGTGGCGTGCGTGGTATGCACATTAGGCAACCCCAACCAGTCGAGCCTCCGCGTTTCGAGTCAAAATATCTGGCGGCCAGAATTCCAGCCCTAGGAAATTCCCCTCATGTCCCCGGTCCATAATGACTACCGATGAACAACGGAGGGATGCTTTAGTAATTAGACAACGTTACCTACCGTGCCGAGCACGGTTCAATTCCCTCGGTCGCCGCTCGCCAAGTTCACCCGTCAACTGCATTGCCTAGTACTACTACTACTACACCAGGATGAGCACAGAATTGAGCCCGTTTGTTCGTGCCTAGTACTTGAGTTAATATATCAGGCAATGCATTGGTACGGAGGGATTATCCTTTTGCTCTGCATATATAACTTGTCTGAAGTCTAACTAAGCAAAATGTTTGGCCAAATCCTTTCTTAAGAAATACAACAGGACAGATGTATGGCTCGAAAATTTATTGCATGATGCAGGTTATGATATTGTTTCGAATCCTGGATCTTAAATTTCAGAAAATCCAAAAGTGGCCATAAATTCTTGAAACTGAGCATGGTCACGTGATATGGCACAAATATTACTTCGTAATTTTTTTTCTTCAATTTTGAGACAAGCTGCTTATGACAAGTTGCACAAATGAAGAGCCAAGGTATTTTGGAACAAAGACCTGTCACGTTAAGGCGAATGCTTTCACTATTGAAACCATGGGCGTTTACGTGCCGCCACGAGTCTCGCTTCTCATCGGCAGGTGCCGTCCGAGCAAGCGCGTGAGTCGACGGGAGGCGTGCGAGCAGACCGCTGCGCCAGCTGACAGGGAGGCGTGCAAGCAGACCGCTGTGCAGGCTCACTAGGAGGAGAGCCCTTTGAGTAGGCTCCGCCGCCCACCTTCGTCCCAACTACTCCCACTTTTAATGTCGCCGGCGCCGCAGTTTAAAATCAACCCCGCACTACTCGGTATCGCTACAATCTTCTCTCTTCCTCTCCGATTCTCCTGTCGTCTACCTCCAACCAGCCTGACCTAAACGTACGCCATGCCGCATCACGATGGTCTGCCCTTAGTCTTCCAGTTTCCTGAGGAAGACACCCAGCCGGAGTCTCAAGAACATAAGGCACTTTAGAACAAGCTTGAACTGGCCTTGCGGGAAGACGCCGCGCCTGTCCCCGCTCCCGTTCCGGCTCCCGTCGCCCCGACTGTGCCAACGCCCATCCCCGTGGCTCTGATGGGCTGGGAGCCGCACATTGTCACCGAGCTTGATGCCACGGGGTTCCACGAGGTCCCTGCTGACTTTCACGCGCTCGTGCACCCGCCAGCGCATGCGCCTGCGCGTGCACTGACGCGCACGCCCGTGCCGGTGCCCGTGCACCTGCCAGCGCATGCGCTTGCGCGTGCACTGACGTGCGCGCCCATGCCGGTGCCCGTGCACACGAATGTCTCCGCCGCACCGTTGACAGCGCCTGTCCCCGCGCGGGTGCCAGTGCCTCCCTCAGCGGCATGGATGGCCGTCGTCGACCGCTTCCTTGCACCAACGCCAGTCGCCTCCTCCCGCCAGTTGACTCGCTCCGAAGTCCAGAACATTTTGGCCTTCCTTGAAGCTAGGCCAACGTCCAGGAGTATGCCAACAACGGCGCAAGGCGCCGCCGTCACCGTCGGTCAGTGGCCCGACGACACACAGAGCACGGCAGAGGAGCCGCTTCCCACCGCAAGACGCCCCCGCCGCCGCCGCGTAATCTAAATTTGCCATGAAAAATGTTCGGATTGCCATGCTTAAAATCTGAACGTTTATCATTTCCGTTTATTTTAGATCGATCGTCGTATAATTTAAAGTCGGAGTCAGACTGAACGAAATCTATGGTTTGATCGATTGAATGTTCTGCTAGAGCCGTATCAAATTAAATATAAAACGTCATCAAGGCACATGTATTCCTTGTCATCCAACGACCTAGACTGCTTCAATGTCGAGCGCTCAACACGTTTAGCGTGCAGTTAATTTCATGCCAAAAATAGTGCTAATCACATAATAACACGCAAATAATATTCTACTTAATATCCACATGCACTTAATATACTTCCAAATTAACGTGCATTGCAAGTACACACTGACTAGTGCTGCTAGCACATGAAACTGGTGCCGTAACTTGTGTACGCGTCCAGATATGGTCAACGGCAACATCGCCCGTGAGTTCTTCATGTTTGCCCGTGCGTCTAAACGCGGAAGGCAGGAGAGAGAGAGCACACATGGAACCTATCAGTAAATGAAGGCGAATAGTACTAAAAATAATATTACATGTAATCAATTAAATAGGCTGTGGTAATATAAAAACATTATGTGAACAAAGGGAGGTACAACAAACATTGTTGTTCTACGTATGTTGCCTATTGACGTGCGGCTTGAAGGCCCTGGTCGCATGTTCGATCCTCGTCCTTTATTTTTTAATTTGTATATGGGTCCAAATTTGTTTCATGACATGTGGGCCCCTCGGTCTGTAGTTTGTAGCACTTTAATTTGTGGGTCAAAATTTGTTCCATTCCAAGTGGACTATCGGTGTGTAGTTTTGTAGCTTATTTATAATAATTAAAGAGAACAACAGAGTTTTTTGTAATAATACCATGGTGCGACATTGAAGGCGAGAAAGGACGTGCGAGAGAGCGATGACCGAGCCAGAGGGAAATCAACTAGGGGAGTTGCGGGGGTTGTAACGGTGTTTCGAGTAGTTGTGGGCCGAATGCTACGAAAATATAATCTAAACTGACCGGAATAAATGCCTACACAAATTAATCCAAGGTTGGAGTGCCCCTCGCAATGTAAATAGCTCCGGCTTTGCGAGGGATGGAGAGATAGCTTTAATGTGTGGAAGATACGGCGTGAGAAAGCGACATCAATCGAGAGACATATAGATAGAGAGACAAAGTGAGTGTGGTCCGACATTCATTGAACAAATATATATGCTCTGAGAGATATTGTCCGATTGAGCTTTTGGCAAGGGTGAGGGCTGTAAGATAGAGCTTGAGAGATGATCCAGTCACAGACGTGTAGATATATTTTGTGCGTGGGAGGAAGCAAGGTCAATCGATCACATAGGGTCATCGTGCGATCGAAAGAGTGAGACGGGTTGGAGAGAGTGACCTAGATAGACAATGTGTGTGAGAGAGTATACAATGTGAATAAGTCGAATTGGGATCAAACATGGTGATATATCGTTTTTGTCCGAGAAAGAGCGAGGTCAATCGAGACATACAAAGAGAGAGAGAGAGAGAGGGAGAGAGAGAGGGAGAGAGAGGGAGAGAGAAAGAGAGAGAGAGAGAGAGCATGGCGTGCCGTGAGGTCGAAAGAGTGGGGGCGGCTTCGATGGACTGACTTAGATAGACAACCTACGTGAGAGAGTATAGAGTGTGTCGATCGAGGCCCGAACAGGGAGATATATCATTTGTGTGTGAAAGAAAACGAGGTTAAACGGGACTCAGATAAAGAGAGCGAGATTGAGCGAGTGTGGCCCGCCGTGCGGAAGAAAGAGTGAGACAGTCTCGAGGGAGTGACCTAGATAGACAACGTGCGTGCGTGCGCATGAGAGGTTGGGGGCTAGATAGGCAATGCATGTATTTTAGCGCGAGAGGGTGAGAGGGAGAGGGAGAGAGAGAGAGAGAGAGAGCTCGGCATGGGGTGCAATGGGGGGTGTGTGAGGTAAATACATTTCGTAACAGAGTGGAAAAACGGGGTTGTGTAGTTGAGAGAGTTAGAGATCGAAACATGGAGAGATAGAATGGATGTGTGTTGGAAACCGATAGCTTCCTAAGGTGGTTAGGAGAGGAAGATTGACCGATACAGGAAGTATGTAGCGTGTGTGCGGGGGGGGGGGGGGGGGCTAAAAACAACATTTGAATGTAGATAGTACGAGACTTAATATCGATGTTTCAATTCGGTGTACATTGTAAGATTTGAACTGAGGACCATGCATATGGGTAATTATTTCAAATTCGTGCCATCCTAGGTTTTGAAAAGTTGACATTGACTCGATTTGTTGTGCTATTTTGTAGGTCATATGTTTGAATCCATCCGAAAGTTTTCTCACTACCATGGTGTTCATCATATACATATGAATTTGTATTAAAAAAGTAGCGTGGATATAGTGAAATGCAAAGTCCACGTTAGAATTGGAGATCGCTATGTGACACACACTCTAATTCAAATAACTAATTATGTGACACACACTCTAATCCACGTTAGCGTGGATACCGTTTTGATTTTTTTCAAATAACTCCTCATTAATTAATTTATAGTACCTCATTTTGAATGACTAATTATTGCAAGGAAAACACGAGCATGGTAATACATACAGATTCATTTGCAAATGAAAGAAGATTCGTTGGCATTCTCAAATGTAGGCGCACCAGGCAGACCAGGGTCGTGTCGTGGTGGTCGCGTGTGTCGGACGGACGCTTAGCACCCAGCCACCCAGCCACCCACCCCCTCCCTCCCTCCCCCCCCAAAAGGACGACGACAAAATAAGTTCGCTCTTCCATGTTTCGGATTGAAATATCTGGCGGCCCCAATTCCAGCCCTGCAAAAGCTCCCTTCTCCACCGTCCCCTTCCGCGCCCAGATTGCTCAAATCCCTAATTCGCCGCCAACCCAAGCAAAGTTCGAATCGCCCCTCGTCTCGTCTCTTTCCCCACCTCTGTGCCGAACGACGACGACGAAGACGACGGTCGTGCTTCACCACCGCACCGGAGCTACCTCTTCTACGCCCTCGTCCACCGCACCGGGTGGTCCACCGACAACGTCGGCCGCCGCAACCGACGTGCCTCACAGACACCGACTTCCACCGCATCAGGTGCGCTTCACCGACGCCGTCTCCCAGCTCACCGGGGCTACTTCACCAAGCACATCGTCGCGCTTCCGCCCCCGAGGCCGCTGGGGCTTCACCAACGGTCTCGTCCACCGCATCGTAGCGCTCCGCTGCCACTCAAGATCTACATTCGTGCGCGGCCAGCCAACGCCAGCGCATCACCCTCAACGGCTCTGAAGTGACCCGCACTCTAGCTAGGCGAGCATGCCCAAACGCCGACCCGAACTAGGTATCCACACATCACTCCCTTGTGCACTGTTCCGACGATGTTTGGATATCCTTTCACTGCTCTCTTAGCTTACACGCCTATCCAACTCTGACTTTAACTCTTATTTCTTCTTGAGATATCATCTGAAACAAGCAAATCCATTTTTTAGCAATGCATGACGGCACTACGGGATCTGGTACACATCCTGCACACACGTATAACCTTGTAAGTATCTGTCCTCCGGTACAACAGCAAGGTCGATTCCTCTTATTTGATCAGCCATTCGCCATGTCAAAAATGCAGAGGGGGATGCAAGGAGCACAAGGCCTGCACATCCAAGCAAGTGGTAACATGGACTTGTACATGGAACATCCCAAGCGCAAGCAGAGCTGCAGTGAGCCTGTACAACGAG
Organism: Aegilops tauschii subsp. strangulata; assembly: GCF_002575655.3. NCBI lineage: Eukaryota > Viridiplantae > Streptophyta > Magnoliopsida > Poales > Poaceae > Aegilops > Aegilops tauschii. The sequence continues at coordinate 235,156,675 of NC_053039.3, forward strand.
CTAGCGTAAGTCCCTGCATTTCATTTAATTCGTACTGGCATTCGTGTATGATTTGTGTGCAGTGGCGGATCCATGAATTCAAGTTACCAGGGGCGAACATTTAACTTAAAAAATACGAAGGCACTTGCACTCTAGAAATCAACATAACTTGAGAAATGTGAAGCTACATGCACTTTGAAAACCAGCTAATGATCCAAAGTAGTTCAGATTATAAACACTAAATGATGCAAGCACCAAAAAACACAAAATGCAACATGGTGTACAAGGACTACAAACATGGTCTGTACCTGCTTGAATTATTCGTTCTCTGGCTGAAAATATCGAAGTGTAATTGCACATATAACCAGTGCGCAAACTGCATATCAATATATCTATCCTGCACAAGTATGCCAATAGTTTCAAACAACAGATTAGAAAAGTATTTATGCTACATTGTCATGATACGGGGACTTTCTGGTAGATGGCCTCTACGTTTCCTCAAGCCATGAAAATGCACAATAATTTGCTTGTCATCAATGCCTGCAAATCTCTATGTCTCTCTCAACATAGCAGATCATCATTAGACACTAAATCCTTCAATGGGAGCTTACAAAATGCTTGCATTAGATGCCTCATTAGACACTATATGTTCATCACCAGGAGCATGTAAAATGTTTGCATCAAATCCTTCATTACTAGTCTGTTCATTAGACACTTCAGGCTCAAGAACAACATGAGCTTGGATGTTTGCACCGGAAACTTGATTAGATTCATCAGATTCAGTCAGTTGAGTATTGATTGGGGGAGTTATAAAATAAGTAGAAATTGGTTTCATTTTCTCATAGATTCCCTACATACAAGCAGTTTTACAACACCGTCAGGTTTAACTATTGGCCAGAAATTGAAGAGTTGAATTAGATATAATCAGGGATGTGATGTACCTGCTCGTTGCGCATGCTACTCTTGCAAGCTGCGACTGTCCGTTTGCGCAAGCTCGATGCCATGCTCGTGCTGCCGCCGCTGCCTCCCACGCAGGCTACACCCAGGGTTGGATCTTCATCTTCTTGTCCTTCCGTTCGCTTGAAGCCCGGCGACCGCCCTCCAACGAGGGCGCGAGGAAGTGCTGTGTCGGTCTGTCCAGCGGCGGCTAGGTTAGGAGCGAACCAGACTGGAGGATGGAGCGGATGAATTGGGATTTTTCCTGCTGTCGATCAATATGGGAGGCGCTCGTTTGGGCCGCGAGCCTGCTATAGGGCCTGCCTTGCACTTATGTTATTGGCCCATCCAAATTGAAACATTTTTCTTCATTTTTTACATTGCCTGCTTGTGCGTTGGGACGAACAAAACTAGCCTGGGCCAACCTGGACGACTCAAACTAGGTGCACACTTTCGAGCCACCCGAGGCGGCCGCCCATACCAGCCCCTATGGTGGCGTCGCCCCTTTTTGCGTGTATGATAGGGGTAGTGAAAAATATTCCGGTGGCACTTTTGATTTACCCACAGAATGGTTGAATTGCTTGTTTCTATGAATTGAGTTCACCAATAATGTGAAGGGTGCCAGTCTTTTCATCCTATTGTAGATTGCTTAGATCTCGATATGCCAAAAGTAATCGCATGAAATATACAGTAAAAGCACAACTAGTCTGACTACACGTCCTCATATAACATATCAAGGACGCACCATCTTACCAGATTAACCATTCGACTTACCAATGCAGTGTGGGAAGAAAGAAGTATTGGGACTGCGTATCCAAGCAATTGATGCCATGGACTCCTTCGTACAACCTTGTAAGCGAAAATGAAGTTGCAGTGTGCCTGTACAAAGAACTAGCATAAGTTCAGTTACCTGCTTCTCGGAATTTTAGTTAGCCACTTATTGCAAAAGTGTTCAATTAGAGCATCCACAATGTTTGGAGGCAACGCTGCCTCCAAGGTGGGCCCCTCGTCCAACCTCTAATTTCAGCTGAAAAGTGTGTAATGTATAGCGACTGCACATTGTCTCTAAGTGGACCTCAGGTTCAAATATAATATACACACAAAGCATGTACTTTCTCCTATTGAACGCTGTGCACTGGTACAAACTAGTGAATGACAAGTGGGGTAAAGAGATTATTTTAATCAGGTGAGAGGCTTGGAGGTTGCCTCTTCCCTTGGAGGCGTCGCTAGGCATTTTTTGCCAAGAGGCTGTGCGCACAATGTATGGCGACGGTGCAAAAGAACTAGAGGCGGCGTTAGAGGCGAGAAAAACCAACATTGTGGATGCCCTTATGTTGCTTGGCTTAATTTAGTTTGCTACTGATTACATAATGCCACGACCTGTTAATCCTATTATAGACTGCGCCTATCTATGTGTTTGATACTTACTGTTAAGAATTACCTGTTTGCCTGAACTTAAAATAGCTACTTGTTTGTTTAACTGCTTTGCTGCTGCAACAATGGGTTACAATGATGTTAATAACTACTTTTCAGCATCGAATTGTAACTCTTTAATTCCTTGTTTGTTTTACTGGTTTGCTGTTATAACTCCCAGTTGAGATGTTTTGCTAACTTCAACTTTTCTGAATCCAATCGGAACTTTAATGGCAAAACAGGTTAGCCCAAGATCAAAGAGCGAGGTCCCCATGGACATTGTATCATCCCATGGCAGTGGCACCGGCCCAATCGTGCATTATGAATTGCCAACTGCTGATGCTCTAGAGGCTAAACTAGTGGTAGAAAGAGATTCTGCTTCTGCACTTAGATATGAAGTTGACATGTTGAGGAAGCAAACAGCACAATCAGTAGCAGTACTCAAGACAACCATTAAATATTTGGTGGATTTCAAAATGAAGCAAGCTGAGACTCACCACATTGTTAAGGTCCTGAAGGAAAAAAGGAAACTAAATTCCCACTTGGTAAATCATAGGTGAAATGCTCTTTCCATCATTGAATAACCTTTGTGTTGTTTGTTAATGTAATCAATCAAACC